>NC_138975.1:95725000-105725000 GCF_055761805.1 Camellia sinensis | reverse complement strand
ATAACCACGCTTGCCAGTTTTGGTAAGAGAGTTGACGATGTAATGGTCAATGTCCGAGGTAATTGGAAGTTCGGTGAAGGCGAAGACCACTTAGACCCTATTCCTAGACGGAAGGGTGATCCAGGTTGCCATGTAATGCCTCGTGTTTGTTGATCTGCCTTTTATTTGGCTTTTTTCCTTTAATCACCCTTTGCTCTTTGTAGGTAACAAATTGAAGAAGATTTTTCCTTTAATCACCCCTTGTTCTTTGTAGGTAACAGATTGAAGAAGATTTTTCCTTTAATCACCCATTGTTCTTTGTAGGTAACAGATTGAAGAAGATTCTTCCCTCAACCGACGACGCAGTCCTTGAGGAAATTAAGTCTGCACTCAGATACTTCGGCCGTCCAAACGTACAAAAGCAAGGGAGAGCTGCTCACATACTCCTTCGATACGAACCTACTTATACTACATTCTCGGTCACGGACGGCATCCCAATTCCATCCGGCGATCAACACCTTTCGGCTCTTCTCTTTCCTAGCTTCAAGAGCCTTAGGCAAATTGGTCTTGAAGATTCGGATTCGGGGGAAGACGCGGAGCCGGTGGTAGAGGTAATTGCCGAACCAACCAGAGAGGTCGCTGAGGAGGCCGAAGAGGTCGATGAGGCGATACACTCGGCATTCGAGGCTGCCGGACTTAACCAGCCTTTATCGTCCACTTCGGGTCAGGCAGAGTTTTCTTCTGGAGATATTTTTGCGAATTTGGGAAACCTACCCGGCGATTTTTTCGAAAGTATGGCTGGGGAAAACCTTACGCAGATGGCACGAAAGAAAAATGCCGGGCGGATGGCTGCACGAAAGAAGGCCGAGGCCGCCCATTCTGAGCCCACCTTGATTAAAACTTTCGTACCCATTATTGAAGAGACGGCTCAGGTTGCTGCGGCTGAAGCGGGGAAAGAGGTTGAACAACAGGTCATTAATGAACGGCTGATTCCGGAGGAGCGGGGCAAAAAGCGTAGTGCTGAGGGAGAGGCTGGGTCGGAGATTAGCCCTGCTTCCAAACGACCTCGTTTAAAAGAGTCGGAGATGGTTGCTCCTTTTATTATTCGGCCAAAGGTCAGAGATACGCCGATCTCTTCTGACGCTTCAGCCATTGAGGATCCAGCCATGGCGTTGAGCCTGGCGGTTTCAATTTCCTTGCCGGCTGACAACGCAGCCTTTCCGCCGTGCCGGATGTTATGGCCGTGGCCCTATCTGCACAGTCGGCGCTCTTAGTAAGTGGCCATCTCAAATTCTCTTGAATTTGTTTTCATTAAGGTATCTGACGATCCCAACTTGTTTTGCAGACGGTTGGCAGGATCGCAGACCTAGGCCGTTGCCTGCATGATGCCCTTGGCAAGATTGATCGTTTGCAAACGGAGACGGACGGTCAAAAGAGTAGGGTCGAGTTTGAAGTGAAGAGAGCCGCAATGGAGAGTGCGCGAGCTGAAGCAGAGAAGGAGAGGGCTCGCTCTGTTGAACAGCTCAGCTCTGACGCCGAGAGTAGGGCAAATGCGAGCAAAGAATCGCTCAAGTTAGCCAATGAGGCGCTTGCCGAGGTAGAGTTTCAGTTAGAGGAGCTCAAGGTGGCCAAGGAAAAAGCCGATTCTGAGGCTTCTGCGGCATTTGAGGCAGGAAAAAGCGCCGCCTTCACGGAATATGTGGACGAAGTCCCCAAATTCGAGAATCGGGGGTTCAAACATGGGTGGCTCAAAGCCCTTGCTGCTGCTGGAGTTACATTGGCCTTGCCAATTCCCTATGAGCAAGTGGACGTTGAGCCACTTGAATCTGACCCCGAGGATTGATTTGGGAGACATTTCAATTTTATTAAATATTTTTAATTCCAATGTAAGTTTTTGTTCAGTAGACTTTTGTTGGTTCAGGGTAGTTTTCATGTATAAATTGGTTACTATTTGCGTTCAATTTATTAATGAAAATTTCCTTGTTACTTCACCACCACTTGTACACAGTTTGTGAAGTTAAGTTAATGAAGAATGTTTTGCCTTTCACTACTTTGGATAAAATCATTGCTATGTTTGAGCTTTCAGAGATTGAATATCTTATGACAATATTGATTTATCATTCATATGCCAGATATGTTGATGAATCTTAAGAATTTTGAATAATCGATTAATGAGCCGTCTAGGGCAGTTTAGCCGAATATATTGATGAATCTGCCCTTGCCCCAGTTGGTTCATGATCACTCGGGCGCCGGATGAGACGACCCTAAGAATTTTGAAGAATCAATTCGTGAGCCAGCTGGGGTAGTTGAGCCGAATAGATTGATGAATCTGCCCTTGCCCCAGTCAATGCATGATCACTCGGGCGCCGGATGAGACGACCTTAAGAATTTTAAAGAATCGATTCGTGAGCCGGCTGGGGCTGTTGAGCCGAATAGATTGATGAATCTGCCCTTGCCCCAGTTGGTGCATGATCATTCAGGCGCCGGATGAGACGACCTTAAGAATTTTGAAGAATCAATTCGCGAGCCAGCTGGGGCAGTTGAGCCAAATAGATTGATGAATCTGCCCTTACACTATGCGGTGCATGATCACTCGGGCGTCGAATGAGACGACCTTAATAATTTTGAAGAATCGATTCGTGAGCCGGCTGGGGCAGTTGAGCCGAATAGATTGATGACTCTGCCCTTGCCCCAGTTGGTGCATGATCATTCGGGGGCAGGATGAGGCGACCTTAAGAATTTTGAAGAATCGATTCATGAGCCGGCTGGGGCAGTTGAGCTGAATAGATTGATGAATCTGCCCTTGCCCTAGGCGGTGCATGATCATTCGGGCGCCGGATGAGACGACCTTAAGAATTTTGAAGAATCGATTCGTGAGCCAGCTGGGGCAGTTGAGCCGAATAGATTGATGAATCTGCCCTTGCCCTAGGCGGTGCATGATCATTCGAGCGCCGGATGAGACGACCTTAAGAATTTTGAAGAATTGATTCATGAGCCGGCTGGGGCAGTTGAACCGAATAGAATGATGAATCTGCCCTTGCCCCAGTTGGTTCATGATCATTCGGACGCCGGACGATTGAGGCTTTCTCAATTAATGAGATTGCCTCGAGGGCGCTGGCTCTGTAAAGGATAAATGAACAAAGGTACAACCTTTATGAGCTTAGTAAACAGCTGACTCCAGCTCTTGGAGGAAGATTTATCGTGTGAATGTCGAACAGACTCTTTGTTAACAGCAGAGGGGAAGCGAGGACGCTAGACATGAATCGAGGTGGTGAACCTTCACGCACAGGAAGTAGGAGTTCTAGGGATCGAGAGAGGCGTCAGTCTCCTTGACGTCGAAGCAGGTCACCCAGGCGGGACAAGCAGTCGTAGGGCAGATCTCCGCAACCCTGAGTCGAGAGGGGATCTGACGCAAAACCGTGCCCATTAAGCTTTGCGGTATTTGTGGGGAATAGACCCATGACAGAGGCAGACTCGGTCGTTCAAGACCCAAATGTAGCGGTCAAGTTTGCTCGACAAATTTTTCCTCCTGAGGTTCAGCAGTCAATGGTAGGTCGACAGGACTATGACGTATTTCGCGAAGGCATTCATGGGGCGATGAAGGGGCTTTACACTGCCTATGAAATTGGCATACGGCTGTGCGCTGCCCGTCGAGAATTGGAGAAGAAGGAGGAACATATTCGAAGTTTGGAGGCTCGTGCGGAGGCGGCTGAGCGTGAGTTACGGAAGACCAGGGCGGCTCAGGCACAACCAACCGGGCAGGGAAACCCAATTGTGGAGGAAAGGGTCACCAGCCGGCTCATCAGTACCGCGCTCGTCGATCGAGAGACATCGAGTATGTTTGCAATGGAGTCTGCGACGGGGAAGGCCTATGAAAAAGGTTTTTATGAAGGCCGAAAAGTTGGAATCGAAAAGACCAAGGAGAAGCTTGCCGAAGAGGTTTGCCGATGTGAGAATCGTGGATTTAGGCATGGTTGGATCAAGGCATCTTAAGCCGCGGAAGCTCTTCGAGCGTCGGGCATTGATTCGGCATTGCCGCTCTACCACAGCAAACATTTTCCGTTTTCTGCTTTTGAAGTCAAGAAAAGTGAGGATGAGGGTGACGCCGTATAAGAATACGCATTGTAAGGTTGAAACGCAGTAAAAACTATGTAATTTATTGTTGGATTGAATAAAAACGTTCTATTATAGATATTTCATCGTAGTTCGTATTCGGCATATACGTGTTTCATTTTATTACATGGATGTTTGAATGAATGTACAAACATTGATCATATAGTGATACGCCAGCTTATAGGTGGGGTCGGCCCAATCGTGATGGCCGTTTATTCTTGAATGTGGCCACTATAATTTCAAGAGGCCAAAAGCCAGTACGTGGAGTGGCTGTGGCAAATTCCAGTCGGCGCGGGGTCTAAATAATTGGCCGGTTGGATTGATAACACTGCCCCTCTCCTAGTCAGTGCGTGTTCCAAAAAGCTGTTTGGGTACCTAGGCCATGGTGAAGGTCAATCGACGTTCTTCTCTTGGGGTTTTGGCATTAATGAGATTGCCTCGGGGTCACTGCCAACATTTAAAAATAAATGGAATGGACTCTTAGTGCCAGTGACCTCATTAATATAACGCCACTTGTTGCGTGGGGTTATATAATATTGTGGATGTAAAACAGAGTTTCTATAATCAGCCAAACTCGAACTTTGGCCGAGCTTGATGCCGCAATGGATCGCAGTGGAGAATTCTCCAATGTGGGAGGTAGGCCGTTAAAAAAGAAACGGGAGGCGCGTCAGCCTCCAAGTCGTCGAAGCAGATCGCCCCGAAAGGAGACACAACGACCGTTGCCCTTAACCTTCCTTGTCTTGGATCTTGGCCTTGACATTGTCGATGGTGTCGGAGGGAGGTCCAGAGATACGCTAATTCGGGCACGGTTGGATCAAGGCATTTTGAGCCGCGGAGGCTTCCCAAACGACGTGCATTGATTCAGGGCCTCCGCTGTATCAATGTGGTTAATTCGCTTTTTCGCCTTAGAAGTTAAAGATAGATATTGTAATGTTCAAACGCAGATTGCGTCTATGTAACAACGGTTTGATCAAATAAAAAGTTTTATTTCAAACATTTGCATCTTACTCTGGATTTTTTATATGCTTAGCTAAATGCCTTATTTCGAATGTTGGCATGTTTTGTTTCATTTTGTTCGTGCCGAAGGGTGCTCCGAATTTGGAGGTATGATCTGTCATAGGGTGTTACGCGTCAGAGGCGCTGCGAATTCGGAGTCTTAATCGGCCCAAAGACATCTTGCGCCGATGGGGCTTTGTAATCGGCGTTTCGATGTGGAGACTTTAATCGGCCCTAAGGTGTCATGCACCAAAAGGGGGATCTGAATCCGGAGACTTAGTTTGGCCAATCGTGATATCCACGAAGAGCGCTCCGAATCCGGAGTCTTAGTCGGCCCTAAGGTGTCATGCACCAAAGGGGGCTCCGAATCCGGAGACTTTAATCGGCCCTAAGGTGTCATGTACCAAAAGGGGCTCCGAATTTGGAGACTTTAATCAGCCCAAAGGTGTCATGCACGAAAAGGAGGGGGGGCTCCAAATTCGGAGACTTGGTTTGGCCAATTGTGATATCCACGAAGGGCGCTCCGAATCCGGAGTCTTAGTCGGCCCTAAGGTGTCATGCACCAAAGGGGGCTCCGAATCCGGAGTCTTAGTTTGGCTAATCGTGATATCCACGAAGGGTGCTCCGAATTCAGAGTCTTAGTCGGCCCTAAGGTGTCATGCACCAAAGGGGGCTCCGAATCCGGAGACTTAGTTTGGCCAATCGTGATATCCACGAAGGGTGCTCCGAATCTGGAGTCTTAGTCAGCCCTAAGGTGTCATGCACCAAAAGGGGCTCCGAATCTGGAGACTTTAATCGGCTCTAAGGTGTCATGCACCAAAGGGGGCTCGGAATTTGGAGACTTAGTTTGGTCAATCGTGATATCCACGAAGGGCACTCCGAATCTGGAGTCTTAGTCGGCCCTAAGGTGTCATGCACCAAAGGAGGCTACAAATCCGGAGACTTTAATCAGCCCTAAGGTGTCATGCACCAAAAGGGGGCTCCGAATCCAGAGACTTTAATCGGCCCTAAGGTATCATGCACCAAAGGGGGCTCCAAATCCAAAGACTTCAATCGGCCCTAAGGTGTCATGCACCAAAGAGGGCTCCAAATCCGGAGGCTTAGTTTGGCCAATCGTGATATCCACGAAGGGCGCTCCAAATCCGGAGTCTTAGTCGGCTCTA
This sequence comes from Camellia sinensis, assembly GCF_055761805.1. NCBI lineage: Eukaryota > Viridiplantae > Streptophyta > Magnoliopsida > Ericales > Theaceae > Camellia > Camellia sinensis. The sequence continues at coordinate 105,718,749 of NC_138975.1, read as the reverse complement.
AGGTGTCATACACCAAAGGGGGCTTTAAATCGGCGATATGACGAGCGCTACAATGGGAGTTGGGAAATGAATTTGAGCGAGGAAAAAAATGGTTTGCATTGCAGAAGTGAAATGTATACAAGTATGAAAGCCCACAGGTCGGGTCAGTGATGAGGTTTTCATAAAATCTCTGCTTGTGCCGATTGCGGGGAGCCACGGATTTCTTCAATGCCATGGGCTGTCGGAAAGCGTACAAGCTGATGATAAGTGCTTGAACGGCCTTCACAATATGTAACCAGGTTCGCCCCATGATGATGTTATACGGCGAAGGAGCTTTACGACCAGGAATTCTACTTCGACCGTTCTGGAGCCCGCTCGAATAGGTAGTGTGATCTTTCCTAACGGGTACTCAGGGTTCGTGTTAAAGCCGAACAATGGGTGAGGAGCCGGAGACAGGTCTAACTTGTCGAAGCCGAGTTTGATGAAAGTCTTGTGATACATAACCTCTGAAGTACTCCCTGGGTCTATGAGAATGCGTTCAATGGTGAACCGATTTATGCATAATCTGATGACCAACGGATCGACGTGGGAGGCTATTGTGCTGCTAAGATCGGGGTCATTGAAAGTGATTGTCGGAGCTTCTCTGGGCCATTCGGTCGGAATATGTTGCTTTTGGGGGATTGGATGCGATTGGATTGCGTGCACGGTTGGGGGCGCTGGCAGGCTGTAGATTATATGGATCACGCCAAGTGGGAGTGAGTCCTGCCTCAAGGCTAGTGCCTTGATTGGCTTGCCATTTCTCACGTACTGTTGTAGTCGGCCGTCTTGCACCAGTTCTTCTAGGTGATCCTTTAATGCGTAACAATTCTCAGTCTCGTGGCCGTGATCTTTGTGATACTCGCACCGCCTATCCCTTCGTCGCGTGTCGGGAGGTCCTACCATCTTCGACGGCCATTTGAAGAATGGAAGGTGTTGGACCTTGGTCATTATCGCAGTGATTGGTTCGGACAATTCTGTGTATTTCTGATCGGCATGCCTCGAGTGCCTGCTGTCGACTTGCAGTTGTTCATTCGTCTGGTGGGAGCATTGATCGCTTGATCGGCGAGAATCCTGCCTTTTGTCTCTTTTAGCGCATTGTCGTGGTTCAGGGCTCGGAGGTGGCACGGAATTTATTGGTTGAGCAATTTCAAGGAGTGCTATTTTGTTGGACGTTTGCCCGGCTTTAATTCTCAAGGCATCGTCTTCGACTTTGCAATACTCCTCAACTTTCTTCATCAACGCCCAGACTGTTTTGGGGGGTCTTCTAGTCAGGGAACTGTGAAGAGCGCTGTCAGGGTGTAGTCCCATTTTGAAGGCGGTGATGGCCATGGAGTCGTTGCAAGCGCCATCAACGAGATTGAAGCACTCCCAATAGCGTGTCGAGTACGCTCTGAGCGTTTCTCCTGACTGGATCTGCATAGCCCAGAGAGAGTCAGCCTGTTTCGGTTGTACCTCGTTGGTAATGAACCTGGCCCTGAAGGATATCTATAATTGATGGAAGCTTTTGATCGAAGCCGGCTCCAGCTTGTAATACCACCTAACAGCTAATGGCCCCAGGCTGCTGGGGAAAATTCGGCACATGAGGGCTTCGTTGTCCGCATGCAATGTCATGGCCTTCTTGTAGTGACGGATATGATCAGTGGGGTTTGATTTTCCGTCTTAAAGAGTGAATGACGGAGCTTTGAACTTCTTGGGCAGGGCCGCCCTTGCAATCCGTCGGACAAAAGGATCGTGCCGGTCCTCTTCGTCTGAACTGCTTCTTCTGCGCTTGTTCCTTGTATGTAGACTCTTTTCGGAGGAGATAGAAGTGTCGGATCGTCCCTTTTTGTTGAGCTTCGTGGGTAATGAGTTGGAGTCACTGCCGGTATCCTTTGGTTGGGCTCGAGGTCGTTGTCCACCTGCCCTTGGAGGTCGTTCGGGATCTTGGCGCATGGCTTCTCTGGATTTTGCTACTTCCAGGGCCAAATCTTGACAGAGACGTTCATTTTCAGCGATCATGTTCTCCAGCCTTTGTTCATTCTGCTTTGCTTGTTCCATGATCGCTTGCATTGTCTCTTGCGCTGAAGTCGTTGGTGAGTTGAAGTTCAAGGCGCGTCTTGCAGCGATGGTTTCCTTTCTGAGCATATTTGCTGGAGTGAGGTCATCTCTCTGTGTGGTCTCGTTAGTGGCTATCGGAGGATCTTCAGTCACGCCTGCCATGGATGTATTTGAGTATTCCCACAGACGGCACCAATTGTGGAGAAGTAGTTTGGAAATACTCTTCAGATCCTAGGAGATGCTAGTGATCCTCAACTAGTCACCTGAAAAGATACAAACACTTTGGTCGGGGTGCCGAAATTAGCACTCCGACGGACAAGTCAGTTCAGACACTCAAGATAACTTGTTTACTAAGATAAGTGAAGTGATTCTTACATACCTTTCTCAATCCATTGTTCCTGTATTTAAGATTGTTGGGAACATGATTCGGAACTATGGCCATCTTGTAGTGTCGGCGGCATACGTTGAGATTTTCGTACAAGCCGAGGAGGAGAGGGTTCGGAGTTCTAGGCCTAAGGGCCAAGAGTCTTAAGGAGACTATTGGCAGAATAAGAAGAGCAAGGGTACTTTTTTCATTCCAGCCACAACCACAGCAGTCAAAATCCACTTTTCCTTTGCCTAGTGCAGTTCTGGAAAAAAGTACATCTAGTGGCTTCACGTATTTCAAGTGTGGCCAGCTGGGCCACAAAGCCTTTTCGTGCCCACAGAAGGCTGGAAGACAGTTGATGTTGCCACCACCACCACCTAACCGATCTCAGAGTCAGTCTCAGTCTCAGAATGAAGGCTAGGGATTTAATTATTATCAGTGTGGTCAGCCGAGGCATATGAAGAGAACTTGCCCTCAGTTGGAAAGCGCATCTAGCGTATCTGGGTCGAAGCAGACTCATAGCCACTAGCAGGCTCATTCAGCTCAAGCTTCACGAGCTAATTAGGGAGCCACTTCGACTCAATTGGTACAATAAGCCGATGCTTCGAGAGGGGGGCAAGTTAATCAGGGGCCATAGGGGCGCGTGTATGCTGTTACCGTGCCAGAGCAGTTGCCAGAATCCTTAGTTGTGAGAGGTATTTTGGTTATGTGTAATTCTTTGGCTAATGTATTGATAGACACGGGTGCGTCTCATTCATTTATATTAACTGCAGTTGCTTTTGCATTGGGGTTAGAGGTAACACAGTTAGTGCCTCCACTCAGAGTAGAGTTACTTGTTGGGGGTACAGTTGATATAGACCGGGGTTGTTGTGATTGTGAAATAGAAGTTGCTGGGCGTCGACTTCCGTTTGCTTTTGTGTTGCTAGATATGTCAAGTTTTGATGTCATTTTAGGTATGGACTGGTTGTGTTCTTATCAAGCTGTGATTGATTGTTACCGTTAGAGAGTTACAGTGTGCACTTCGAGTGGTGATAGTTTTTATTTTCGGGGGAACCGAGTTGATAGAGCCTTGTCGCCAGTTGTTCACCCTCGTAGTAGGAACAAGCTTGGTGGCCTTCTTGCAACTCTCTTGGATAGTGAGAGTGACAGGGCTCGTGTTAAGTTACCAAGGGTAGTTTGTGAATACTCGGATGTCTTTTCTGAAGATCTTACTAGTTTACCACCTCACCGGGAGATTGAGTTCTCTATTGAATTAGTGCCTGGCACGGCACCGATTTCCATGTCTCCGTATAGATTTGCACCCGCTAAATTGCATGAGTTGAAGATTCAACTCCAAGAACGTTTAGACAAGGGCTTCATTCGCCCTAGTACATCGCCGGCTCTCTTTGCGAAGAAGAATGGGTCATTGCGGTTGTGTATTGATTACTGCAAGTTGAATAGAGTTACAGTTAAGAACAAGTATCCTCTACCCAGAATAGATGATTTGTTTGACCAACTTAGAGGGTCTCGTTGCTTCTCAAAAATAGATTTGAGGTCGAGGTACCATCAGTTGAGAGTCCGGGAGGAGGACATTTAGAAAACGGCCTTCGTACGCGTTATGGCCACTATGAATTTCTTGTAATGCCTTTTGGGTTAAACAATGCGCCTGCTTCCTTTATGGAATTGATGAACAGAATTTTTCGGGAATACTTGGACCGTTTTGTGGTCGTCTTTGTAGACGACATCTTAATTTATTCAACCTCCGAGGAGGAACATGAGACTCACTTGCGGGTAGTGCTTGAATTGCTTGAGAAACACCGTTTGCATGCCAAGTTTAAGAAATGCAAGTTTTGGTTAACCGAGGTAAAATTTTTGGGGCACGTAGTGTCAAGAGAAGGAGAAATAGTAGACTCCTCAAAGATAGATGCCGTACAAGATTGGGAATAACCCAAGAATGTTTTTGAGATCTGGAGTTTCTTGGGGTTAGCGGGGTATTATCGACGTTTTGTTAGGGACTTCTCTAGACTAGCTGCACCTTTGACTAGGTTGACTAGAAAGGGTATCAAATTTGTGTGGAGTGAGGCTTGTGAAAAGTCATTCCAAGAACTTAAGACTAGATTGACCACTGCACCGGTATTGATAATTCCAAAAAAGGGTTTGAATTACACTGTCTATTGTGATGCGTCCAGGGATGGACTTGGTTGTGTCTTGATGCAAGAGGGAAAATTTGTGGCCTACGGTTTACGACAATTGAAAACTCATGATAAAAATTACCCCACCCATGATCTAGAATTAGCAGCGGTAATTTTTGCTTTGAAAATTTGGAGGCATTACTTATATGGTGAGAAGTTTGAAGTCTTCTCTGATCATAAGAGTCTAAAGTATTTGTTTTCTCAAAAAGGCTTGAATTTACGACAACGGAGGTGGATGAAATTTATGGAGGATTATGACTTTAAGTTACACTATCATCCAGGGAAGGCCAATGTGGTGGCCGATGCTTTCAATCAAAAATCTGTGAGTAGTTTGGCAAACGTGGCCATTCGGGAATGGGATATGCTAGATGTTATTGGCAAGTTTGATTTGCACATGGGTGAGTCCAGAGAGAGTGCTACCTTGTTTACTTTGAATGCTCAACCTACCTTGGTTAGTAAGGTCATAGAGGCACAACGAGGAGACCGTGATGTGGAATTAATCCATGTTAAGATTTTCAATGGGAAGGAAGAGAAAGATTTCAATGTTCACTCAAATCTGAGTGTACGTTACCTAGACCGTTTGTTTGTACCAGAATCTTGTAAAGATGAAGTACTTCGGGAGTTCCACACTCACGCCTTGTGGTACACCTGAAAGGCACTAAAATGTATCATGATCTTAGTCGTCAGTTTTGGTGGGAGGGTATGAAACAGGATGCCACTTTATTTGTATCGAAGTGCCTTACTTGTTAATAAGTGAAGGCCGAACACCAAAGACCAGCGGGTTTGTTACAACCCTTACCAATAGCCGAGTGGAAATGGGAGCGTGTTACCATGGATTTTGTAGTTGGGCTTCCTAGAACACAACGAGGCAATGATGTCGTTTGGGTTATTATTGATAGGTTGACTAAGTTTACCCATTTCATTCCGATGTGCACCAGCGACTCAGTTGAACACTTGGCAGAGTTGTACATTAGAGAGATAGTTCGACTTCATGGAGTCCCTGTGACTATTGTGTCGGATAGGGATCCTCGTTTTATTGCCCGATTATGGAAAAGCCTCCAAGAGGCGTTGGGAACTAAGTTGACTCTTAGTACTGCTTATCATCCTCAAACCGATAGACAGTCAGAACGTACCATTCAGATTTTGGAGGACATACTTAGAGTTTGTGTCCTTGATTTTAAGGGGCCTTGGGAAAGGCACTTACCATTGACTAAGTTTTCTTACAACAATAGTTACCAAGCTAGTATTGGGATGGCACCATTTGAGGCCTTATATGGCCGACCTTGTAGATCACCGGTTTGTTGGGCCAAAATGCGTGATGCATCGTTACTAGGTTCGGAAATTGTTAGAGAGGCAACTGAGAAAGTTGTTCTCATTCGGAAGAGGTTAGCTACTGCCCAAAGCCGACAAAAGAGTTATGCCGATAAGAGGAGACGGCCTTTATCTTTTGAATATGGTGACCATGTGTTTCTAAAAATCTCACCAAGGCGGGGTTTGATGAGATTTGGTAAGAATGGTAAATTATCTCCAAGGTTCATTGGGCCTTTTGAGATCTTAGAGCGAATCGAGGAAGTGGCATACCAGTTAGCTTTACCACCACAACTTTTGAGAGTTCACACCGTATTTTATGTATCTATGCTTAGGAAGTATGAACCCAACCCTTCTTATGTTCTTGATTGGGTTGACTTGGAGGTAGATGACGATGCCTCTTACGAAGAACGACCGGTTCAAATATTAGATACCCGAGAGCAAGTGCTACGGGGCAAAACTATATCATTTGTAAAGGTGTCGTGGAGACACCATGGGGTTGAAGAAGCGATGTAGGAATGTATAATAACCCCGACCTCTGATTAATGTGAATCCATATTTAGTTGTGCCTAATTAGTAATTAAGCCGAAATTCTGAATTAAAATGCATGTGTGTGTTGCATTGTTGTGTTTATATCTGTTAGGCGTAAAAAGATCTGTTCACGTTTTAGTTTCGGTTTGCGAATTGAAAACCTTATCGACATTCGAATTAGAAATTGACTTGATTTATGTGCTAATTAGAATTTATAGAATTTTATGGTGGGTTTAATTAAAATTCAATTCGGAACGATTAAACTCGATTAAAATAATGCTATTTGGTTACTTTTGGCCCATTACCACTTAATAGGTTATTTTGAGCTCACTCACCCCTTTTATTCATTGGATCACACTTGAGCCTATTCTAAGGAGAAAGAAAACGTGAGAGAAGGAGAGAGTTTTAGAATTGGGGCTTTAAGTTCAAGATTTGAATTCAACAAGAAAGGTTGCTTAGGAAATTAGAGGAGTTGAAGAAGACTTGGGAGATTGAGCCTCTACACTTAGAATTCAAGGCTTGAGGTAGGGAAATTCACCCTCTTAATTATGAATTTAAGTTGTTCCTGCATGAATTCAAGTGAAATGAGCTATAAGATGTGAGAATCAAGTTTAGGGAGTAGGATAGTAGATCAATCCATGCATACATGCATGATTCATAGCATTTTGAAGGATGATTTTCAAGAATTTCCTCATGCATGTGTTGATTTCACTCTAATTTTGGAAACACAATGAGTTTCATGTGATTTAGTAGAAATTGGTCATGTTTTGGAGAGCCTTAGCTCAAAAATGTGCATGCATGTTATGTTCTTGAATTAACTTTGAGTTCCAAGTTGAGTTTGGTACAATTGGTTTGCTCTTGGGCCATGATTTCTTGAAATGATGCTTTAAACATGTTGTTTCATGAGTTATTAAGTGTTTTCCAAAGTTTTGGGCTCAGAAAATAAAGTTTGGTACATTTGGAGTTGAATTTGAGCATGGTGGTCAAATCTGGGAATTCCAGATTTTTGATCCACGCTCGAGCGAGGGACTCCACGCTCGAGCATGCACCCTGAGTACATGCACTCTGCTCGAGCGTCGAGAGTTATGCTCGAGCGTGAAATGCGTATACCCAGAAGTTTGTGTGTTTCACAGTCCGCTCGAGCAAGGGAATCCATGCTCGAGTGAGACTCTGAGTCTTATGCTCAAGCGTAGGTCGAGCGTGAAAATCATGCATCCAGCACTTTTCATGAGTTTACAGTCCGCTCGAGCGAGGAGAGTCATGCTCAAGCGGGAATTCTGTGTCTGTATGTCCGCTTGAGCGATGTAAGCCTCTTTCGAGCGTGGACCTTAATTTCAGCAAATTTTGAGAAATGTTTTCCAATGCATTCTTGCATCCTCATTCCATCGTAGGCATTCCTAGGCCATGTTCAAGGCTCCATATTGATGATTAAAGGTTAGAAACCCACTAAGAACCAACGACGTAAGTTTTGTACAATTTGAACGTGTGTTTCAAGTGTATATCTGTTATGTGTTATGTTGGTCACGTGCCGCGTACTTTTGACCAATCTGCTCCGTCTGTCTGTCTCAAGGCCAACTATGAGTAATAACTTAGTAAAGTTATGTTCAACTCTATTTATTTTCTGAGTGACAAAATGAGATCTGTTTCCTGAAATGATATGTTCTATACAATGAATGATTGTCCAATTTCTGTTATGTATTCGTGACATCCTTAGCATCATGTGATATCTGTTGGCTATTATCCGGTATCGGAGGTTCCTTTATGGAACTTAAATCTGTCAGCACTCTGTTACCTGTACCGGAGGCCCCGTCATGGGGGCTCAGCGTATCTCTGCTCTGTTACCCGGATCCAGAGGTTCCTTATGGAACTGGTCATTTGTGACCCTCACGTGTCTGCATCTGTTCTGTATCTGCTCTATTAATGCTAATGGATGTATCACGTAAACTTAAGCATACCTTATGGTTTCTGTATATGATCTGGTCAAATTATGAATTTAATACAAATCGGAATTATGATTTATGAATCTGTACGGACTCATTCATTAAGACCCCTTTACTCTGTTATTATTCATTGGGCTTTCGCTCACAGTTTATATTATATATATAGGTGAGCCGGTGCGTGACCAGGGCCAGAGTTGACGGCCTTCGTTTCTGTTTTTGTCAGCCAACCGTTGTGCCTCCCGAGGAGGTTCCGATTGAAGTCCAGTTTTATGGTTGTTGTTGTACTTATGCTGGACCCTATCTGTTTTGTAAAGTCAGATCTTGGGAATTACACTCTTGTAAATGTTTTGTAAATATGGTACCTTTGATCGGCATGCTTATGTATATATATAATTTTTGAAATCTACTATCTCATGTACGTTACCACAGCTCATTGGAGCTTGTCTACTTTGTATTATTGCTTCCGCAGCCCCTTATTATATGCTTATCTGTTCAGAGGCCTTTGGTAATCCACGGATTACTGGCTGGTTACGATGCCTAACCTACAGGGGCGGGTTTGGGTCGTGACAGAACGGGAGGCGGAAGTCCGCTCCAGATATTCAGATTTATTTAAAAATGCTTAAGTCACTTTTCTTTGTAATATTCCCTAGTGTTGAGCGAAAATGTATTTAAAGTTGTTAACCACATGTCTTTGTAATAAGGTTGTTTAGAGTTGCCATTACTTTTTTGGAAAATTTCATGTTTATGCATAATTGGGAGGTTGTTGTTAATGAGATAACCATGGTAGAAACGGTGGAATTTGGTTAAGAGTTAGTATTGTGATTTGAAAATGAAATAGCGTGTCTTTGATCGCTAGAAACCCCTTTGTTTGGGTAGTTTGATTTGAAATTTCGGGGACGAAATTCTTTAAGGGGGGAAGGTTGTAGTGATCTCGGTTAAGATCCGTTTTTCATGATTTGCCACTTCGACCGGGCCGGTCGGGGTCGAGCTACCCGGTCAGCTCGCGGGGGTCCAAGGGCAGTGCTCTGGCGGGGGTCGAGCAGTCTGCAAAAGTACTGGGTTAGTGTATTTGACGCACGAGCGAGGCATTCCACGCTCGAGCGGACCATATTATATCAGTTCATGAATTTGATATTTCATATCACTTTTTTTCAGTCCTCTCTCTCTCTAAAACTCTTCAGAATTCTAGATCGGGAGCTTCTCTCTCTAGAAGTCATCTTCTCTCTTTGATTTCTCCAAATCCTTTGGGATTTAGACCTAAGTTCCTCACCAAAGCTGGTTATCATCTCGAGAGCTTCGTTGTGTGCAGTGAAGATTGAGTTTCGACATTATTGATTTTGGGTGTTTCATCTCATTTCTTCTTCAAAACTTGAGGTAGGGATTTTCTTAGAGTTATATATATGTTTTTACAAGATCTAGACGATTTTCGAAATCATCCTTTGATTAGCTTTGAGAAATTGGTTGTTGATTTCAAGAAGATGAGTGATTTTGAAAGAGGGTTTAATTTCTTTTCATTCTAAAATAGAAATTGAACGTTTTGAACCATATTGATTGAAGAAAGATGATTTTGGGGAAATTCTTCTAAATATCTTGGAGATGAATGGTTTTGGTGAGAAAACCTAGAAATTGGGTCTTTTCTTTGGAAGATGTTGAAAATTCTTGGAAAATATTGTCATATTTATTTTGTGTACCAAAACAAATTGATGTTTTGAAATTTGTTTATTTATATATAAATGATGAATTTTGTAGAAAAAAAATGAGAAATGTTGTTTATTTTGGAAATTGTTGTCAAAATGTTGATTTAGTCTTGAATTGACTAAATTGTTGAGATTGCTCGAAATGTGGGAATTACGTTATTCTCTTGAATGAATTGGAAATAAATGTATATATATATATATATTCATCTTGTGGAATTGTGTTGAAAAGAGGATTGGGAATTTGATCACAATGGTATATTGTGTAGAACAATTGAATATGAAAGTAATGTTGCATTGCATTATTAAGCATATATTGGCATTTCAATTCATTGGACTATGTTAAGCTTTGGAAATTTGCATTGAGAAAAGAATGTTGAGAAATAGGTTTTCATGAAATGGTTTTGGGGTAAATATAGTGATATGTCTTGATAGGTGGTGTAGATGAAATTGTTTAAGTTGGCCTGAGTGTCCTTGGTGAAAGACCACAAAGTCACGCGGATAGGTGTCGAGCCTTCCAGTTAATACCGGTAAAAATGACGATTGGTAGTTGTGGACGTCCCCGAACGTCCCGGGAGGGAATCCCGTTCTGTTCATTTTGGGCTTACTATAGTTCAGGACTCAATGTCACGGTCTTGTATCTAATCTCGCAGAGTGCGATGCAAGACCGATAAATCACCAAAGAGTCCAAATCCGGCAAATCGTTTTGTAAAACAGATTTTTGAAAGAAGTGCCAAACATGGACTGCTTTGCCAGATACAAAGTCGCCACCTAAATATTTATTTTGGGGGAATTTAGGAAACCCTAACTCATGCCTAAGGCCACGTGTCTGTCATCACAAAAGTTGCCTCGGCTCGAGAACTTGGGTACGATTGGGGAAGGTCATGCAATGAGCACCCCCGCTCGCCTGATGAAAGATCGACCACTACTAAACATGATATCGAGTTTTTGAAAACACATGCATTCTTATTCCGATTTATTAGCCTAGGATTACTATGTGATGCACACAGCATACAATTATAGACTAGATCGCCTGAATTAGAACAAAACATTTCATGTTTGTTTATTTCAAAATGGTTTGATGGTGCTATTCGCAAGTAGGCTAAGACGTGGATTTGGCCACCCTCAAGTGGTCTTAGAAAACATGGTGATTTGCCACTCTCAAGTGGGCTTAAAACTCGTAATCAATGAATTGTTCCAATTCAAGTAATCCAACCTTCACTCACAGGCATTCAGGCAGTTATATCACATAAGCAAATAGCCTCATGGCAAGCATGCTGTCATGGCAGTCACTCACACGCATGCAAGGATGCTAAAGCATAAAAGCTTATCGAGTACTCCAAGCCAAAACGGAAACTAGTTAGTAATTAATGCATGACCCTAGTTCATGTTAAGATGGCTAATGCAACACAGGCAAAAATGCAACTAAGATAGGCTCGGCTATTCTAAAATGGCATGTGAAATGCAACAATTGATACATGTATTTAACTTGGAATTGAAATACAATGCAGTTAGTATGATGCGCCGAGCCCGGTGCATGCAAGACAAATGAATGAATGCAAACATGCGAGCATAAGTATGCTAATTTAAACATGCCCTAAACTAACCATCATAAGCTGGTAAATAAAAGGGAGAAAGACATGGGGTTGGAAGACATTCACACACACACGCACGCTTATTACAAAATTGGCCCTCTCTCGGAGGGTCCGAAAGAATAATACAAATTAACTAATCAGCTAGCTAATTATTTATTACAAAACCCTAATTAAATAACAAATTAATTACAAAAGAAGGCAGCTGCGGCCCTGCCTCGGAATGGTTGGACGATGCATGCTCGGTCGCCTCGCTTGGAAACCCGTTGCCATGCCACAAGTTGCCTCTGTCTGCACTGTCCTGTACCTCTGAGAGCCGTGAAAATATTTTTAATGCTTTTGGGCCACTCCCTTAGCACTATGGCAGACCACCGGCCAGGAGATAAAACCACCGACCATGCATCGGCCACTTGTGAGGATATCGGCCAACAACGGTTAGCCGATCGGCACTGGAAGTAGCCGACCGGCCATAACTTCCTGCAGAACCCTGTTTTGCTGCAGCAGAGGACAGACAGTGCATGGCAAGGAATTTACAAGACGATGTTTGCACCACCACCCTCCCTATCATGTCATGAACTCAAGGGAGTATGGCTCTTGACCCTTAGGCCACCAATCACGCATTTCAATGCATGATGGCCAAAGGAGCCAAGTGTGCAAATCGATGTAGAATGAATGCAACATAACCAATGAATTCTACACACTATCATGTTGGGATCAAGAGTGTCGACGATCGAGAATTGAGGCGTGTTTCGTCACTTTAAGTACGAACACACCTCATACCTCATGTTCGGTTTGACACCCCAAACCAAACACAATGCAATGCACGTATGCAATATGGTTCAAATATGCAAAATGGCTCATGTATGCAATATGAGGCTAAGTTAACAAAGCATGCCAAATGCAATGTAACCTAAACATGCAAATGTACAATGTGCTAAGCATGTAAGATGCAATGCAATGCGACCTAACATGCGAGCTAAGCTAATGTAACACAAACACACCAAGTATGCAACAAGGTTATGTGATATAACTAGTTAAATGACATGCAATATAATAAACATGCAAACATGGTATAATGCAAGCATGCAACAACACACAAATGCAACATGTCAAACATGCAACTATATGCAAAGATGGGCTTAAACCGAAATAGGAAGACCTTAGCCAATCCCAAAACAGTGGCCAAATTCATGGTTTTGGAGCATAGAAATGCAAAACAAGCATGTGCATGCAAGTGGTCCAACACTTAGACAAGTGGTCCAACACTTAGGCAACAATGCATAATCTCAAGAGTTCTCAAAGAGTGACAAAAGTAGAAGTGTAACAGCACTATAAGCTCTGAAAATAAGCATGGAATGATGCCAAATCAACCAAACGATGCAAGAAGGCTCAAGGCTTAAAGCTAGCCAAGGAGCTCATACTAAGGCTATATGAACCAAGCCCCAAAGAGCCAAGGACAACCATAACAGTCCTAAATCATGCTGAAAGGAGTCTAAAACATGCAAGGGCCAAAGCTAAAACAAGCTAACACCAAGGGCATAAGGCATGAGGCATGCAAAGCTAACAAAGAGGTGTTACACTACACTACAAAGAGGTGTTACACTACACTTATTACAACCTAACAAGGCGTGATTTAGGCAACTAAAAACAGAATTATGGCATGTTAAAATCAACCCAAAAACCCTCTTAGATGGCCTCTAAATGATCTAAACATGATGGCATACACAATGACCTAAACATGGAGCATAAGGCATCAACTCTTCAAAGCATGGAAAATATGGAAAATGCAAGCATACAAGCATGAAACATGGATTGAAATAACATGATAAGTGATTCCAAATCACTGAAATGGCCCAAGTAAAGCATGCTAAAGACTCACACACCCAAGGCCAACAAGCTAGATTACATGGTAACTATGTAAAACAATGCAAGCATGACCAAAAGGAGCAAAATCAGAGCTTAATCATGTCATAACAAGGCTAAAAGCTTCAAGGCATCAAGCCAAAATATGTAAGCATGATAGTCGAAATGCTAGACACATGTTTAAAGCAAACAATGGGGTTACAGGGCATGTATATGATGCATGTAAGGGACCAATAAACCAACTCAAAACAGAGGTATAACATGACAAAATAACTCCAAATACCCACTGAAATGATGCTAGAAACAACTAAACGTACATGCTACCATATTAAGCCAATAATACAAGCAAATGAGACAAAAGGGAGAGGGGTGTCCCTCCCCTATACATGACCTCAAAACCACTTCTCCACCACTGAAAATCCTCTGGATTTCAGTGGTGAGAAGGTCGAAATAAAGGGGGCCCAAAACTCAAAGAGAAAGGCACAAAAAAGGGCCAAACAAGGCCTAAGAGGGGGGGAGGGGACGACCCCAAACACAAAAGAGAACTAAATGAAACATCTTAAACATGAAAAATCAGAACTTTTATCAGTTATACATAAGGCTCAAAACAGCATGCAAGATAGGTTAAAAGCTTGTACAAAAATGGAAAATATAAAGCAATAGTGCTCACCCTTGAAGAACACTTCAAGAACACCAACTCCAGCCCCTCCTTTTGATGAAAACCAACTTAAAACCTCTAAAACCAACCCTTCAACACCATGATAACCGAAGTATAGTGTAACACTAGGTGTTTTAGTGCAAAACTAAGAACAAAAACACATTTTTGAGCTCAAACACACACACAAATCTACAGAGAGAGAGATATAGAGAGCGAGCTATATCTAACTTGTATATTATATGTTTCAACCCTTGGAAAGGGAGGGGAGGGCCTCCTTTTATAGAAATACAACTTTGCAAAGCTTCTTGGAGAAGCTAATCAAGGGACAAATCCCTCCATACATGTGTATGGAGGGGGTGAATTGTGGATGCCAGTTGTTCCAGTTGACATAAAAATATCTGCAAAAGCAGATGAACAGGATTCGGCCAGCAAAAATGGCCGATTAACCAACAAAGGTGGCCGGCCGACTAAAAATAGTGCCGATCGGCCAAATATTTGGCCGGTGGCAATAAAACATGGCCAGTGGCCTCAAGCCTTGGCTGGTGGGTTGAGGGGATGACCAACAAGCCATTCTCTGCCCTTAGAAGCAAAAATAAACAAGTTCTTGGTCCACATCCAAGCACAGAACAGGCAAGTTAAGAGATCCTGAGGCAAGGCGCGCGGCCGAGACCTCCGGGAACTCAAAACGAACACGAACATGGATGATCATTTAGTGTTCAAACGATGACGTCCAAGTCTTGAGGACGGTCAAAAATGGGGTGTCTACAGTTGCCCCTCTTTGACAGAACTCGAAAGTCATAACAATGACGGGAGTGAATGTCAAAGCCCGGAGACGACCCATTTTTGACAAGGTCGAAGACTTAGACAAAGCATACAAACTATAGACGAAGATATGTGCCCGAAGGCAGGGGCAAAACGCAAGAACAATGCACAAGGCTGAGCATAACTTATGATCATGCAAAGAAGGCTGTAACGAAGCATAACATGCAACAGTTTTAAGCAAGAACCAAGCTACATTACAATGTAGAAAGGATGTAAGAGAATTATTCAATTCTCACTACATCTCACGCGGAGAAAACAATACCTGTCCGGTTCGTCCGGTCGCGCCAGCTTCAAATGAACCGCACATACAATATCGTGCCTGAAAAAGAAAGAGAACTTAATAGGTATAATTTTGTTAGAAACATGCATAACAATGCAAATGGAAAGTGCGTAACAACGCAGGCGAAGGGATGCATGACAATACAAGCTATGTGTGACGTATGACAATGCAACAAATGTGCGTGAAAACACAGGTACAGTGTGCAAAACAATGCGGTTGAAACAAGCATGACAATGTAAGTAAAGTGTGCGTGACAACGCAGGTAAGGAGTGCATAACAATACAATTGTGACATAAACACATGTAAGTAAAGCATACGCGGCAACTCATACAATGTGTGAAGCAAGATGTAGACACATGTAAGTAAAAACATACGCGACAACGTATGTAATGTGTGAAACAGGAATTGAACACATGTAAGTAAAGCATACGCGGCAACGCATGCAATGTGTAAAGGTAAGGGGAACTTGAACACATACAAGTAAGGCAGTACGCAACAACGCATGCAATGTGTATAATAAGGAACTTGAACACATGTTAGTAAAGCAATACGCGACAACGCATGCAATGTGTGTAATAAGGAACTTGAACATATATAAGTAAAGCAATACGCGACAACGCATGCAATGTGTATAAAAAGGAACTTGAACACATATAAGTAAAGCATAACGCGACAACGCATGCAATGTGTATAATAAGGAACTTGAACACATGTTAGTAAAGCAATACGTGACAACGCATGCAATGTGTATAAAAAGGAACTTGAACACATGTTAGTAAAGCAATACGCGACAACGCATGCAATGTGTATAAGAAATTGAAACACATATAAGTAAAGCAATACGCGACAACGCATGCAATGTGTATAAAAAGGAACTTGAACACATATAAGTAAAGCAATACGCGACAACGTATGCAATGTGTAAAGCAAGCGAGGTATGAACACATATGAGTAAAGTACACGCGAAAACGCATACAATGTGTAACCACTTGGGGGGATGCATAAACACATATAAGTAAAGCACACGCAGAAACGCATGCAATGTGTAAAACAAGCAAGGTATGAACACGCGAAAACGCATACAATGTGCAACCACCTGAAAATACATATACATATGTAAGTAAAGCATGCGGGATTAATGCAGGCAATGTGTAAAGCTAGCAAAGAAGGGATGCATAACCAACTGGAGCATGGTAAAGGCATGTTATTCATGATGTTGAGATGCAAATGCAAAACAAAACAAGGTTGCGCTCAACACAAGACGCGTAACGAGCGTGCTTTATTAAAGCCAAAACGAAACAACTTAATACAACATAATTGAAGCGATTTGTGGAATTCGCAAGATACAAAAGGATACGAGAAAGGATACTCTGTGCACGTACCGAGTGTTGCTCATAGAAGACACGGTCCGAGGTAAACACGAAGATCTATTAAGGTTTCAAGAGTGCAATTCCTTGCACTGTCTCGTGTAATGAAGGTGCCAAACCACATAATGTGCCCGAACAAGGGCGTGGGAGGTGCATTGACCACAAGGGGAGGCCACCGGTATTAATCCAGACACTCTACTGCCCTTCTCCCCTTTTGCTTTACTTCTCTTTTTTTACTGGTAGTTTAAGCGCATTGCACTGCCTCAGGCAGGTTTTACTTTCTCAAAACTGTATATATATATATATATATTTTTTTTTTACAAAAGACATGATGGAAATGAAATAGCTATTTTGTCCAAAAAAGTGTTACATTTGTACTTTTTTACGCATTGCATTGCATTGCAATACATAACAATGTAAATGAGATTTGAATCTTCATTTGGAAAGTAAGCGTTTGCCTCGTAATAATCAGCTAGTGAACCGAGCAAGGACAAAAACAACTCGATAAACGAAACAAAGAACTCGATAAGCTAACCAACTGTAAATACAACTCGATAAGCAAAGCAAAGACTTAAAGAATGTAAAATACAACTCGATAAGCAGATGTACAACAACTCGATAATCAAATCGAAGTGACAAACGCTAATTCGCCAAAACCTCAACAGAAGGCATTGGAAGTGGTGTCAGTCACCAGTTTTCAGCATGCTTAACATTTGTTCAACTTAGAGTCAAAGTAGAGGCCATCGGCCAAAGGGAGGCATCACCGGCCACAACAAATGGGCATCGGCCAACATTTAAGCCGATTGGCCAAAACAGATGGTCGGTCGGCACTACTTTTGGTCGACCGGCCAAAAATGGTAAAGACCTCCAAAATGCTGACATCTGTCTTCCACTCAACACCTTATCTTCTACAAAAGCCCCAGCTTCATAGTCTTCCTCATTTCAACACTGATTTGCACCAAATGGAAGAGTTTCTTACCCAAAATCTCGCAACTTGGATTGCCAACTTGGATGGCTCGGAAAAGCTGAATTTCTGGGGTTTCGGCATAAACGCACTATTCACGCTGGGTCGCACTCCGCTGCACTTTCTGTTTCGCCAAGCTGCGGCAAGGTTTTGGAATCCGGTAACTCACGTCTTTAGCTTTGGCACGCAAGAGGTGTGTCCTACCTTCGAAGATTTCCAGGTTTTGATGGAACCCGAGCACAACGAAGAAATCTTGCCCCAACTCCGCTTCGGCCATGCCCAAGCCTTCGGGAAAATGTGTGGGCTCACGATGCACGACGCTCGATCTTTGATTTGTAACGAAATGCTGGACGTTCCGAGTTTAATTTGTCGGTTTTCCAATGCCGGTGACCGCGGTGACCATCATTGGCAAGGTTTTCGGCGACATGCCCTTTGTTTGTGCATGCTATCTCATTTCTTGCTTGCTTTAGGCTCCGGAGGATCTAGTGTCCGGTTGATCGAGGTTGTTCAAAGCTTAAAGGAGGGCAAAAGCTGCATTGCCATGTCTTTGGTCGAGACATTGATGGGCTTGGATGCTTTTCATCGCCAAGAGACGACCAGATTTGCAGGGAGTCCACTACTGCTGCAGGTAATGTTTCCCACCTTTTTCTCACATATATATTGCTTACATCACTCGGCCCTCAGGCTCGGTTTTTCTCACAGAAACCCTTTTCTTACTTTTTCTCTTATCGTACATCTCTCTGTTCTTTATTCTCTCATTTTTCATCCCTTCCCAGGTGTGACTGATGGATAAGTTACAGGTTGTGGACTCTTGCCCAGCATACTCAGCTCGCGGCTACTTCTTCCAACAACGTCTAGTCGATGCCCTTGATGAGGGATGGTGGTACAACTGGATGGGCAGTTTGTCCGCAGTCCGTATTGCTTGGCGGTGTCCCTGGCTCAACCTACCAGCAATGAGCTACAACATGTCCCGGCAGACCGGGATTCAGTTGATTGGCTTGACTCACTGTGTGTTCTACTTCCCGTTCCGGTTCCAACGCTAGTTCACCCATGATCAGATTAGCCCGGAGGAAGGGATAGAATACCCTGCTGCTTTTCCGGTCCGAGGCGCTCAGCTGGCTCGGTATGCCACAGCATGGAGGACTAGAGAGCTCCTGGCCCCCGCTCCCACTTTCAGTTGCACCTTATCTGATGAGTGCATAGATTGGCTAAATGAAGAGGCGCAGATTGGGCCCAGTTTGGCATCAGAGGCTTCGACCAGCTCTGGGCGGGGGCGCAGGAACACCTAACTCATCTATGCCCCGGATTTATTACTTTATCAGTACTTTCAAGTTTTCTTTATGAATGTAATAAAAAGCAACTTCAATTTGTATTCAAGAGCAGGAGAACTTTGTATTGAAATCAATATAATTGAAGGTTGTGGTGCTGAAGATTTTCCGTTTCGGTCCAAAAATGGTCTAAGTTGTAAAAAGATTAATTTGAGCAAAATCAACTTTTATTAAAACTTTTCAAAACCATTTTTGATATGGATCAGAACTGGACACGCCTGAGATCTATTACTGAGATGTACAACCCCGGATTCCAACACCTGGAAAGTTGCCCCTAGTTTGAGTCGCACTGTACCGGAGATCACAACCGAGCTCTCGAATGCAGGGTAGACAAAGATGACCGAGATGATCAAATGGACAAATTTGATCGGGGAAGTGTTTATGGCTGGACTTCAGGATGAAGTTGCCTACGTATCCCAAAAATGGGAATCAAGCCTTACGTAGTTCAGGCTTGGGTTCACTCGAGTGTTTTCACTCTCCGTTTGCGCTCTAACTTTTGCGAAGGCCGCCCTTTGCGGGTTTTCAACCTTGCGATCTTAGTTTTTGTAATTTCAAATTTTCTATGCTCTAACTTTTGCCTAGGTCGCCCTTTCGGGTTTTCAGCCTAGCGAGCCACTGTGGAGTAATATTTCTTCAACTTGTCCATGTTGATCTGCAGTGAGAACTCTAGGCCATCTAGGTCCATCAGAACGACAGCTCCACCCGACCATATAGATTTGATGATATAAGGACCAGTCCAATTGGGCCTGAACTTGCCCCTACGGTCGTGGATGGGAACTCTGTTGTCTTTGAGTACCAAATCTCCTTCTTTCAAATTCCTGGACTTAACTTTCTTGTTGAAAGCCCTGGTGATTCTCCGTTGATAACCCTAAACATGGTATAATGTCTTCAGTCTTCTCTCGTCAAAGAGCATGAGTTCCTCAAATCTGCTCTGCTGCCAATCTGCCTCGACTATCTGACACTCGGCCAGTACTCGCAATGACGGAACCTCAATTTTGATGGGTAGAACAGCCTTCATCCCATAGACCAATGAATACGGAGTTGCTCCGGTTGAAGTTCGAATTGAAGTCCGGTAGCCCCACAGAGCAAACGGCAGCTTATCTGGCCAATCCTGGTAGGTTTCCACCATCTTCTGTAGAATATGCTTGATGTTCTTGTTGGCGGCCTCAACTACTCCGTTGGTCTGTGGCCGATACGTGGATGACTTATGAAAAGCCACATTTTATTTCTCCAACAAGTCAATCACTTCCTTCTTGAAGTGGGAACCATTGTCTGAAATGATCTCGTTTGGGACCCCGTAGCGACAGATGATGTTGTTCCTGATGAACTTCGCAACATGTGAAGCCTTCAGCACCACATAAGATTCGGCCTCAACCCACTTTGTAAAATAATCTATCGTTACTAGAATAAACTCATGCCCATTAAACCCCTTTGGAGTGACAGCCCCGATCACATCGATTCCTCAAACTGAAAATGGCCATGGTGAAGTCATATTGTACAGCTTCGACGGCGGAATATTCATGCGGTTTGCGTGGATCTGACATTTGTGGCATCGCCGAACAAAGCCGATACAATCCTCCTCCATGGTGGACCAGTAGTAACCTTGCCTAAGGATTTTTCGAGCTAACATCACCCCGTTCATGTGTGCACCACATTCTCCTCCATGGATGGCCTCCATCAGGCGCTTCAATTCTTCGGCATCAACACACAACTTATGCATTCCCAGATGACCTCTTTTGTGCAGTTTCCCCTCGCAAATGATGAACTGAGCAGCCATTCTTCTAATTGTCCTTTTATCTTTGGCATTTGCCCTGGTGGATATGCTTCTTTCTCTAAGAGGTTCCAGACATCGTGATACCAGGGGTTCTCATCTTGAACCTCTTCTATAGCAGCAATAGACTCGTAAGCTGGCACAAAGTTCTGGTCAATGATGACTGGACGCATCCAGATTTCGAAAGCGATGTCTATCATGGAAGATAGAGTTGCTAGTGAATATGCGAACCTGTTGTTTTCTCTTAGTAGATGAGCGAAGTTCAGCTTTTCAAACTGAGGAATCAGCAAGTCCAAGGTCTGGTGGTACATTATCATCTTTTCTTCTTTGACTTTTTAGTCTCCCTTAGCTTGGGATACAACAAGGTTCGAGTCCCTGATGACGTCCAACCGTTTTGCCCTTAGTTCTAGGGCTGCTTCTAAACCAGTGATGCATGCTTCATACTCTGCTTCGTTGTTCGAGACTTTGAACCGGAGTTTGAATGCTAGAGGGATACGAGAATTGTCGGGTGCTATCAGCAACACCCTTATCCCATACCCGTATTGGTTTGATGCTCCGTCAAAGTACATCGTCCAAGTTTCGTCTTCGATATGCAAAATGGCCTCATCTGGGATTAAGTACTCAACTGCTTCATCCCCTTCCACTGGGTGATCGGCTAGGAACTCCACTACCGCTCTCCCCTTTACTGACTTGCGAGTCACATATTTCAGATCGAATTCGAAAAGCAGAAGCAACCAACGAGCTAGCCTACCCGTAAGTGCCGATTTCTCGAAAAGATATTTGATAGGATCTAATCTCGAAACCAACATTACAGAGTGAGCTAACAGGCAGTGCCGCAACTTCCTGGTAGCCCATACCAAGGCCAAGCAAGCCTTCTCCAGCGGAGTGTAGCGGGTCTCATAATCCAATATCTTCTTGTTCAGGTAGTAGATAGCTCTCTCCACTTTGTCCTCAAACTCCTATGCGAGCATGCAGCCCATTGTAGTCTCAGTTACTGAAAGGTACAAAATCAACGGTTTCCCCGGCTCAGGTGGTGACAACATGGGTGGGTTCTGTAAGTATTCCTTGATCTGTTCAAAAGCAGCTTGGCATCGGCTGTCCCATTGGAGTTTCTTTCCTTTCTTCAGGAGACCAAAAAGTGGTTCACAAGTCAAGGTTAATTTTGAGATAAACCGTCTTATGAATTGCACTTTACCCAGAAAGCCTCAGACCTCCTTTTCAATCCTTGGTGGTGGCATTTCTAAGATGGCCTTGATTTTGGAAGGGTCGACTTCGATACCTCTCTGTGTAATCAAGAACCCCACCATTTTCCTTACTGTAACAACAAGCGTACATTTCTGAGGATTCAGCTGCAACCAGAATTCTCTGATCCTTTGGAAGAACTTTTGCAAGGCGGTGTAGTGGCCCTCTCTTTCTTTGGATTTGACAATCATGTCGTCCACGTACACCTCAACCTCTTTGTGGATCATGTCATGTAATATCGTGGTCGCGGCCCGTTGATATGTAGCTCCAACATTCTTCAACCCAAACGGCATCACTCTGTAGTAGTAGGTCCCCCACAGGGTGGTGAAAGCAGTCTTCTCCCGGTCTTCAGGTGCCATCACTATCTGGTTGTAGCCTGAGAAGCCATCCATGAATGAAAGCAAAGCATGCCTGTTGTGAAGTCCACCAACTCATCAATATGCGGTAAAGAAAAATCGTCTTTAAGACTGGCTCTGTTCAAATCTCTGAAATCCACGCATACCTGAATCCTGCCATCCTTCTTCGGTACTGGAACTATATTGGCCAACCAAGTCAGGCATTCAGATACCAGCAGGAAACCTGCGTCGATTTGCTTGGTGACCTCTTCCTTGATCTTGAGTGCCCAGTCCGGGCGGATTCTTCTGAGTTTCTATTTAACGGGTCGGGCCTCGGGGTCAAGAGGGATCCGGTGTTGTACAATCTCAGGATCGATCCCAGGCATGTCTTCGTAGGACCACGCGAAAACATCTTTGAAATCTTTTAATAAAGCAACCAAGCGCTCGCGCTCCTTCGAAGACAACGTGGACCCGATTTGGGCCAGCCGCGGGTCCTCCTCAGTACCCACATTAACTGTAGTGATTTCATTAACTAGGGGTTTAACAAATCTCTCTTGCTCTTGATCAATTAATCGTTGTAAAACCGAAGGAATTTCTTCCTCGTCGTTTTCATCGAAATTTTGAAAGTCCTGATTAATACAATAAATCAAAGGCACAAAAAAGTACTCAGAAACCACAGCCACATCATTCTCATTAAGCATTTCCAAACCGTCAGATTCTTCTGTTACAACAGACTCAAAAGAGAAAGAAAAAGACGACCTAGACAGGACTGTGGCATCCGGGTTGTCACCCCCAGGAATATCGGACTCAGACTCAGTCGACCTGGAATCTGATTCTGACTCACAAGACTCGGTGGAATCAGATTTCAGCTTACTACCTGACCTGGTGCTGCTTGACAAAAATCCCTCCTTGTACTGCCAGATAAGGGAGGGTACGATGGATGCATCCAAAATGCTTGACAGTAGGCCCGCAGCCATTTCAGTCCCAATCATGGACACTGAGAAGTTATCCCCCAAGCACTTCTGTTCGATTGGAGGATCTGAAAGTAGACATGCCAGCGCTACCCCCATTTCAATCTCGGTATTTTCAGAGTCCACTGTTCCACATTGCTCAACCTCAGCCGATGGGTCTGTCTGCTCCTCAGCAACATCATCCCCGGATAACTGTAGGTCAAAAAAGATCTCAAACCCCGGCACACAGCGCTTCCCCTCGTTTATCCACGGCTCTGGGAAGCCATAGAATGGAAAATCTTCCCCCCTCCGGGACGAAGCGTCCGTTTAGGGTACCCTGAATGGGTCGGTGAATTAACTCATAAGGCTTCCCTGCCTTCGTTGCTCTGGCTCTCCCAGCCATTTCCTTGCCTTTTCTCACCCAGTCCTTTTTAGTGGGCAGACAACCCAAACCAAAGGTATGCGGGTTGTGCGGCACTTCGGCCGATACAGCGATGCCCTTCCAGCCACTCTTTCCCAATCCCATCCCGGGGATGTGTTGAAGCTTGTTCATGAGGTCTATTGACTATGCGCTAACATACACCCCCTCATCAACAGCCAAAATGTTCTGCACGACCCGGGCCTCAGCCAGAGTAAACCCCGATAAGAACAAATCCTCTATGCCATGCTCGATTTCCAAGACTGGTGTAAACACTTCTGGCGGCGGATAGATTGATGAATTTCCAAAAACTATAGCTACCCCCTTCCCGTGAGGCTATTTCAACATCTGGTGCAAGGTGGAAGAAACTGCCTTTACCTGGTGCAACCACGGTCGCCCTAAAAGTAGGTTAAAGGTTGCGGGAACATCCAAGACATGGAAATCAATCTCGTGTTGTCCTGGACCAACCTGGGTCTGAATTTTGATAGTCCCCATCACTTCCCTGCTTGTGTTATCATACGCCCGAATCACCTGGTCAGTTCGCACGAAGTCTGCGGGCTTCAACCCGATTGTATAGGCCGTCCTCGACGGGCACAAATTAATGGCGGATCGCGTGTCGACAAGAACCACCGGCACCCACTTGTCTCTACATTCCACAGAGATGTAGAGGGGTTTGTTATGGTTTGCACCCTCCTGCGGTAGTTCTTTGTCAGAAAAGGTCAACATCGGGGAACTTCCTCCCGAAAAAACCAATCCAACTAGCTGCTCTGGCGTGGTGTCTATCGAGAGTTTGGCCTTGTCCATGGCTGAAAGGACGGCCTGTCTATGTACTCAAGAAGCCATAAGCAGTCCCCAGATAGAGATGTCTGCTTGTATCTCTTTCAACTGTTTCAACACAGCCTCTTCTTCGAGTTGCATCTCTTTCTGTTTCTCTGCCTCCTTGTCCTTTCCGGACACTTCTGGTTGATCTAGATGCGGGGGCTTGAAATACCACCCGCTCCTGGTCATATGATCGACTTCGCCAATGTACCAGGTATCATCAGGTTTACTGCTCCCCTAATCCTCATCTGTGTGAGCAAGACATAGATCATCGTCTTCCCACCACATTCCATCAGCAGCTGACAGACACTTGTCCGGCTCTGTTACAAAAATCTCTGTGCCCGCAGCACCTTGCGTTCCTGTACTCGCAGTACATTCTGTTCTTGCACACACAGCACTCTCAACCCCCACAGGAGCTTTAGCCTTTCTGGCTCTTTCAAAATCTTCAATCCCTTCTTGTTCTAATTGCTTCACCACAGCCTACTCAATATTTCCTACATTCACAATGCCCAAGCCTCAAGCGAAATTCTTAGCACTGGCATTCTCCGGCGATGCACTCTGATCTCCAGCCCTTTCGGCCACAACTGATGCCCTTGCCCCTGACGGGCCCTGTTCCAGCTGAGATTCTTCAACAACGTTTGGTTGATCATCAAGCCACCCGGTAACCTCTGTTGATTCCTCGAAATCAAACCAGTTGACTGCCATGTCCCCTGGATCTTGTTCGTTGAAAAATTGGAGGTTAGCAAAGTCCTCTTCCACAGCCGCCAAGTCATCTATTCTCTGCCCAAATCCATCCCTCTGTATGACACAAAGCTCTGCCCCCGCTGGCAATTCAGAGTTTGGCCTAGCCTGGCCCATTGATGCGATGTAGCCACTTGGATTGTACACCCCCTCAACAAAGCTCTCAGATTCCTTAGACTCTGATTCGACAATCCCATTCTCCTCTGAAGTCTCCCTTTTTTTGTCTTCGACGGTCACCACCATTGGCTCAGGTTGGGTTCGGGAGATGTCCAACATGCACAAGTCAATGCTGTCGGGAAAGAACACCTCCGACTTTGGTAGGTGAGAAGGAGTGATATAGATGCTAGGATCGTAAGACACGACCCCAGTCTAGATAAAGTTAATGCGTTTGGGAGGTGGAGCTTGGTTGTGTGGAGGGAGAGGGTTGGTTGTGACATTGGGTTTCTCTGGAGGCATATCAATGAGATCCTGAATCTCATGACGTAATCGGAAGCACTAGTCGGTGTCATGACCATGCTGTTGGTGAAACGAGCAATATTTGGCTGGGTTGTGGGAGGGGGGAAGTTTCTCCGGCAATGGCCGCGGCTCTAGGGGCTTCAAGTGCCCTTTTCTGATTAAAACCCCCAGAGCTTTGGACAGGGGCATATATAGTGGAGCGAAGGTTCTTTAGCTTTTGGGTGGGTGTTTGGCTGTTTGCAAGCTACTACCGGACGCACCGGTGAATGGCGTAGCTACAAGGGTTCTTGCGGTGTTGGTGGTGACCATGCTTACTTCCTGAGATCTGGCAGCTGCAGCACTGCTTGTGCCTGCATTCGTATTGCGGTTTGTTGAAGGTTCTCCTGGGTTACTCTCTGTCATTGTCAATCAAGCCCTGCTTCAAAGCATCCTCGATCTGTACTCCCATCTCATGTAGATCTGGAAAGGTGGGAAAGGGGAGAACAATCATTTTCTGCATAAGCTTGGGTTGGAGATTGCGCACAATCATCCAAATCTGATCTTTGTCCGTGGGCCTTGTGGTCATCATTGAGGCCTTGGCCGTCCATCTGGTTACGAACTCATAAAAGCTCTCCTTAAGCTCCTGCCTGGTCGTCTCGAGATCTCAGGTTGTAATCTCGATTTGTGTATCATAGGAGTACTGAGCGACAAAAGCCTCGGCCATCTCATCCCAACTCCTTTTAACGTCGTCTTCCAGTTTTGCGTACCAGATGGCTACCACACCCGACAGGGTCCGGCCAAATAAAGAAAGCTTCTGCAGTCTGGTGAGGCCCATTGGCCTTAGAATGTCTGAAAACAACCGGTACCATGGGATCCCCAGATCCATCGAATCGGTCGATATACGACATCTTAAATCTGTCTGGCAGCGTCACGGCTGTGTCGGTATACCCATCCTCAATGTCCGGGATGGACTTCACACCCTGAGATTTCTTGAACATCTTTTCAAGCTTGCTCACTTTTAATGCGGTGGGATCCGTCTCGAACTCAAAAGGGGAGTCCGGTAGGTTGGTGGGTGTTTTCGATAGCTGGGGTAGAACTGGGGGCGGAGGTGGCCCTATCAGAATGTCTGTATCTCCCTGGATATTTGGGGCCTCCTCGGGTGCTGGAACTCCTGGTGGGGGAGGGGCTTGGTGCGAAGTAGATGCTCCGGTTTGTTGTTGCAGCCTGGCAATCAACTCTGCCTGCTGAGCCATGATCTCGGCCTGTTGCTTGGCAAATTCATCTCGACGAATAGCGTCCTGCTGCATAGCCCTCATACTTTCTTGAAGTTGGCGCATCATGTCCTCCATCCCTGCCATGTTCTGTTGTTCCGACTGACTGACTGGTATATCTATTTCTATGGTAAAAACTAAAGCCTCAGCCTGATTGTTCACTGACAGGGTAGACCACTGTTCTAGCAACCTCTGCTCGGATACACTGCGTCTTCTCGACCTCCGTTTGATAACCGGGGGTAAGGAATAAAACACTGGTTGTCCGTCGACCAGATCCTCAGATTGATTGAGTCGGCGACCTCTAGTCCATAGTGCTTGGGGAATATCTGCTTGGTTTGAAGCAATTGTGCTAAACTACCTAGCAAAAAGATAAATAAAACAATAAGGAAATAAACGACCAGACAAACAGACAACATAACAGCTTAAATAAACACAACACACAGTTGGGTATCACAACACACAGTTGATAAGCTGAATAGACTGTTCTCAATCACTGATCATTGTTCCCAAATCACTGCCCCCAACACTGAATCTGATACCCGCAGATAACTGATTCCCAAAACACTGAACTGGTGCCCACAGGCCTGATACCCAAACTTGTAAACTGATACATGCATTCCTATAGAGACGCACTCTAAAAGCACATAGCAAACAAGTGAGAGCCAAAATACCCTTATGTTGGGGTAGGGTTTCCCTGTCCTATTTTGTCAGGAGCTAGGGTTTCACTACGCACACAGCGGTTTCAAACAACCTATAATCGGGTAAGTAACCTGTCCTAGCTTGGAATGGTCACTATGGATTTCGAATATGCACTGGGTCGAATGGTCAAAAAGGGTGCCCCGACAACAACCGGGGTTTGTGTTTCCATCGTGGCAGAGCCCGTAACCGGTCAGCTTTATGGCACGCTTAACAAAGCAACCCTCCGGCAAATCGTTCAGGAATAGTAGACGGCAAACATGGTGTCCTAAGCGCACCAATGCACATGCAATGCAAAGAAACACATAAGTGTAGTAAAAATAAGATATCATGAGTTCGAGTCAAGTTCTCTAAATCCCTAGCAGAGTCGCCAGAAACTGTGGACATCCCCGAACGTCCCGGGAGGGAATCCCGTTCTGTTCATTTTGGGCTTACTACAGTTCAAGACTCAATGTCACGATCCTATATCTAATCTCGCAGAGTGCGATGTAAGACCGATAAATCACCAAAGAGTCCAAATCCGGCAAATCGTTTTGTAAAACAGATTTTTGAAAGAAATGCCAAATATGGACTGTTTTGCCAGATACAAAGTCGACACCTAAATATTTATTTTGGGAGAATTTAGGAAATCCTGACTCATGCCTAAGGCCACGTGTCTGTCATTACCAAAGTTGCCTCAGCTCGGGAACTTGGGTACGATTGGGGAAGGTCATGCAATGAGCACCCCCGCTCACTCGATGAAAGATCGGCCACTACTAAACATGATATCGAGTTTTTGAAAACACATGCATTCTTATTCCGATTTATTAGCCTAGGATTACTATGTGATGCACACAGCATATAATTATAGACTAGATCGCCTGAATTAGAACAAAACATTTCATGTTTGTTTATTTGAAAAAAGTTTGATGGTGCTACTTGCAAGTAGGCTAAGACGTGGATTTTGCCACCCTCAAGTGGGCTTAGAAAACATGGTGATTTGCCATTCTCAAGCGGGCTTAAAACTCGCAATCAATGAATTGTTCCAATTCAAGTAATCCAACCTTCACTCACAGGCATTCAGGCAGTTATATCACATAAGCAAATAGCCTCATGGCAAGCATGCTATCATGGCAGTCACTCACACGCATGCAAGGATGCTAAAGCATAAAAGCTTACCGAGTACTCCAAGCCAAAACGGAAACTAGTTAGTAATCAATGCATGATCCTAGTTCATGTTAAAATGGCTAATGCAACACAGGCAAAAATGTAACTAAGATAGGCTCGGCTATTCTAAAATGGCATGTGAAATGCAACGATTGATACATGTATTCAACTTGGAATTGAAATACAATGCAGTTAGTATGATGCGCCGAGCCTGGTGCATGCAAGACAAATGAATGAATGCAAACATGCGAGCGTAAGTATGCTAATTTAAACATGCCCTAAACTAACCATCATAAGCTGGTAAATAAAAGGGAGAAAGACATGGGGTTGGAAGGCATTCACACACACACACACACACACGCTTATTACAAAATTGGCCCTCTCTCGGAGGGTCCGAAAGAATAATACAAATTAATTAATCAACTAGCTAATTAATTAGTACAAAACCCTAATTAATTAACAAATTAATTACAAAAGAAGGTGGCTGTAGCCCTGCCTCGGAATGGTTGGACGATGCATGCTCGGTCGCCTCGCTTGGAAACCCGTTGCCATGCCACAAGTTGCCTCTGTCTGCACTGTCCTGTACCTCTGAGAGCTGTGAAAATATTTTTAATGCTTTTGGACCACTCCCTTAGCACTGTGGGAGACCACCGGCCAGGAGATAAAACCACCGACCATCCATCGGCCACTTGTGAGGATATCAGCCAACCATGGTTAGCCGATCGGCACTGAAAATAGCCGACCGGCCATAACTTCCTGCAGAACCCTGTTTTGTTGCAGCAGAGGACAGACAGTGCATGGCAAGGAATTTACAAGACGATGTTTGCACCACCACCCTCCCTATCATGTCATGAACTCAAGGGAGTATGGCTCTCGACCCTTAGGCCACCAATCACGCGTTTCAATGCATGATGGCCAAAGGAGCCAAGTGTGCAAATTGATGTAGAATGAATGCAACAAACCCAATGAATTCTACACACTCTATCATGTTGGGATCAAGAGTGTCGGCGATCGAGGATTGAGGCGTGTTTCGTCACTTTAAGTACGAACACACCTCATACCTCATGTTCGGTTTGACACCCCAAACCAAACACAATGCAATGCAAGTATGCAATATGGCTCAAATATGCCAAATGGCTCATGTATGCAATATGAGGCTAAATTAGCAGAGCATGCCAAATGCAATGCAACCTAAACATGCAAATGTACAATGTGCTAAGCATGCAAGATGCAATGCAATGCGACCTAACATGCGAGCTAAGCTAATGTAACACAAACACACCAAGTATGCAACAAGGTTATGTGATGCAACTCGCTAAATGACATGCAATATAATATACACGCAAACATGGTATAATGCAAGCATGCAACAACACACAAATGCAACATGTCAAAAATGCAACTATATGCAAAGATGGGCTTAAACCAAAATAGGAAGACCTCAGCCAATCCCAAAACAGTGGCCAAAGTCATGGTTTTGGAGCATAGAAATGCAAAACAAACATGTGCATGCAAGTGGTCCAACACTTAGGCAACAATGCATAATCTCAAAAGTGCTCAAAGAGTCACAAAAGTAGAAGTGTAACAGCACTATAAGCTCTGAAAATAAGCATGGAATGATGCCAAATCAACCAAACGATGCAAGCATGGCATGCAAGAAGGCTCAAGGCTTAAGGCTAGGCAAGGAGCTCATACTAAGGCTATATGAACCAAGCCCCAAAGAGCCAAGGACAACCAAAACAGTCCTAAATCATGCTGAAAGGAGTCTAAAACATGCAAGGGCCAAAGCTAAAACAAGCTAACACCAAGGGCATAAAGCATGAGGCATGCAAAGCTAACAAAGGGGGGTTACACTACCCTTATTACAACCCAACAAGGCATGATTTAGGCAACTAAAAACAGAATTATGGCATGTTAAAATCAACCCAAAAACCCTCTTAGATGGCCTCTAAATGATCTAAACATGATGGCATGCACAATGACCTAAACATGGAGCATAAGGCATCAACTCTTCAAAGCATGGAAAGGATGGAAAATGCAAGCATACAAGCATGAAACATGGATTGAAATAACATGATAAGTGATTCCAAATCACTGAAATGGCCCAAGTAAAGCATGCTAAAGACTCACACACCCAAGGCCAACAAGCTAGATTACATGGTAGCTATGTAAAACAATGCAAGCATGACCAAAAGCACCAAAATCAGAGCTTAATCATGTCATAATAAGGCTAAAAGCTTCAAGGAATCAAGCCAAAATATGTAAGCATGATAGTCGAAATGCTAGACACATGTTTAAAGCAAACAATGGGGTTACAAGGCATGTATATGATGCATGTAAGGGACCACTAAACCAACTCAAAATAGAGGTATAACATGACAAAATAACTCCAAATACCCACTGAAATGATGCTAGAAACAACTAAACATACATGCTACCATATTAAGCCAATAATACAAGCAAATGAGACAAAAGGGAGAGGGGTGTCCCTCCCCTATACATGACCTCAAAACCACTTCTCCACCACTGAAAATCCTCTGGATTTCAGTGGTGAGAAGGTCGAAATAAAGGGGGCCCAAAGCTCAAAGAGAAAGGCACAAAAAAGGGCCAAACAAGGCCTAAGAGGGGGGGGGGGGGACGACCCCAAACACAAAAGAGACCTTAATGAAATATCTTAAACATGAAAAATCAGAACTTTTATCAGTTATACATAAGGCTCAAAACAGCATGCAAGATAGGCTAAAAGCTTGTACAAAAATGGAGAATATAAAGCAATAGTGTTCACCCTTGTTGAACACTTTAAGAACACCAACTCCAGCCCCTCCTTTTGATCAAAACCAACTTAAAAACTCTGAAACCAGCCCATCAACACCTCAATAACCGAAGTATAGTGTAACTCCAGGTGTTTTAGTGCAAAACTAAGAACAAAAACACATTTTTGAGCTCAAACACACACACAAATCTAGAGAGAGAGATATAGAGAGAGAGCTATATCTAACTTGTATATCAGATGTTTCAACCCCTGGAAAGGGAGGGGAGGCCCTCTTTTTATAGAAATACGACTTTGCAAAGCTTCTTGGAGAAGCTAATCAAGGAGCAAATCCCTCCATACACGTGTATGGAGGGGGTGAATTATGGATGCCAGCTATTCCAGCTGGCATAAAAATATCTGCAAAAGCAAATGAACAGGGTTTAGCCAGCAAAAATGGCCGATTAACCAACAAAGGTGGCCGGCCGACTAAAAACAGTGCCGATCGGCCAAATATTTGGCCGGTGGCAATAAAACATGGCCGGTGGGTTGAGGGGATGACCAACAAGCCATTCTCTGCCCTCAGAAGCAAAAACAAACAAGTTCTTGGTCCACAGCCAAGCACAGAACAGGCAAGTTAAGAGATCCTGAGGCAAGGTGGGCAGCCGAGACCTCCCGGAACTCAAAACGAACACGAACATGGATGATCATCGAGTGTTCAAACAATGACGTCCAAGTCTTGAGGACGGTAAAAAATGGAGTGTCTACAGTTGCCCCTCTTTGACAGAACTTGAAAGTCATAACAATAACGGGAGTGAATGTCAAAGCCCGAAGACGACCCATTTTGGACAAGGCCGAAGACTTAGACAAAGCATACAAACTACAGATGAAGATGTGTGCCCGAAGGCAGGGGCAAAACATAAAAACAATGCACATGGCTGAGCATAACTTATGATCATGCAAAGAAGGCTGTAATGAAGCATAACATGCAACAGTTTTAAGCAAGAACCAAGCTACATTATAATGTAGAAAGGATGTAAGAGAATTATTCAATTCTCACTACGTCTCACACGGAGAAAACAATACTTGTCCGGTTCGTCCGGTCGCGCCAACTTCAAATGAACCGTACATACAACATCGTGCCTGTCCGGTTCGTTTGATCGTGCCAACTTCAAATGAACTGTATATACAATATCATACCGGAAAAAGAAAGAGAACTTAACAGGTACAATTTTGTTAGAAACATGCATAACAATGCAAATGGAAAGTGCGTAACAACGCAGGCGAAGGGATGGATGACAATGCAAGCTATGTGTGACGTATGACAATGCAACAAATGTGCGCGAAACCACAAGTACAGTGTGCATAACAATGCGGTTGAAACAAGCATGACAATGTAAGTAAAGTGTACGTGACAACACAGGTGAGGAGTGCATAATAATACAATTGAGGCATAAACACATGTAAGTAAAGCATACGCGGCAACTCATACAATGTGTGAAGCAAGATGTAGACACATGTAAGTAAAAACATACGCGACAACGCATGCAATGTGTGAAGCAGGAATTGGACACATGTAAGTAAAGATATGCAGCAACGCATGCAATGTGTAAAGATAAGAGAAAATTGAACACATGTAAGTAAAGCAGTACGCGACAACGCATACAATGTGTATAATAAGGAACTTGAACACATGTTAGTAAAGCAATACGCGACAACGCATGCAATGTGTGTAATAAGGAACTTGAACATATATAAGTAAAGCAATACGTGACAACGCATGCAATGTGTATAAAAAGGAACTTGAACACATATAAGTAAAGCATAACGCGACAACGCATGCAATGTGTAAAGATAAGAGGAACTTGAACACATATAAGTAAAGCAGTATACGACAACGCATGCAATATGTATAATAAGGAACTGGAACACATGTTAGTAAAGCAATACGTGACAACGCATGCAATGTGTGTAATAAGGAACTTGAACATATATAAGTAAAGTAATACGCGACAATGCATGCAATGTGTATAAAAAGGAACTTGAACACATATAAGTAAAGCAATATGCGACAACGCATGCAATGTGTAAAGCAAGCAAGGTATGAACACATATAAGTAAAGTACACGCGAAAACGCATACAATGTGTAACCACCTGGGGGGGATGCATAAACACATATAAGTAAAGCACACGCAGAAACGCATGCAATATGTAAAGCAAGCAAAGTATGAACACATATAATTAAAGTACACGCGAAAACGCATACAATGTGTAACCACCTGAAAATACATATACACATGTAAGTAAAGCATGCGGGATTAACGCAGGCAATGTGTAAAGCAAGCAAAGAAGGGATACATAACCAACTGGAGCATGGTAAAGACATGTTATTCATGATGTTGAGATGCAAATGCAAAACAAAATAAGGCAGCGCTCAACGCAAGACGCGTAATGAGCGTGCTTTATTAAAGCCAAAATGAAGCAACTTAATACAACATAATTGAAGCGATTTGTGGAATTCACAAGATACAAAAGGATACGAGAAAGGGTACTCCTCGCACGTACCAAGTGTTGCTCATAGAAGACACGGTCCGAGGTCAACACGATGATCTATTAAGGTTTCAAGAGTGCAATTCCTTGCATTGTCTCGAGTAATGAAGGTGCCAAACCACATAATGGGCCTTGTTCAAAAAAAAAAAACCACATAATGGGCCCGAACAAGGGCGTGGAAGGTGCATCGACCACAAGGAGAGGCCATCGGTATTAATCCAGACACTCTGCTGCCCTTCTCCCTTTTTGCTTTACTTCTCTTTTTTTACTGGTAGTTTAAGCGCATTGCACTGCCTCAGGTAGGTTTTACTTTCTCAAAACTGTATATATATATATATATTTTGCAAAAGACATGATGGAAATAAAATAGCTATTTTGTCCAAAAAGGTGTTACATTTGTACTTTTTTACGCATCGCATCGCATTGCATTACATAACAATGTAAATGAGATTTGAATCTTTATTTGGAAAGTAAGCGTTGGCCTCAAAATAATCAGGTAGTGAACCGAGCAAGGACAAAAACAACTCGATAAACGAAACAAAGAACTCGATAAGCTAACCAACTGTAAATACAAGTCGATAAGCAAAGCAAAGACTTAAAGAATGTAAAATACAACTCGATAAGCAGATGTACAACAACTCGATAATCAAATCGAAGTGACAGATGCTAATTCACCAAAACCTCAATAGAAGGCATTGGAAGTGGTGTCAGTCACCAATTTTCAGCATGCTTAACATTTGTTCAACTTAGAGCCAAAGTAGAGGCCATCGGCCAAAGGGAGGCATCACCGGCCACAACAAATGGGCATCGGCCAACATTTAAGCCGATCGGCCAAAATAGATGGTCGGTCGGCAATACTATTGGTCGACCGGCCAAAAATGGTAAAGACCTCCAGAATGCTGACACCTGTCTTCCACTCAACACCTTATCTTCTACAAAAGCCCCAGCTTCGTAGTCTTCCTCATTTCAACACTGATTTGCACCAAATGGAAGAGTTTCTTACCCAAAAATCTTGCAACTTGGATTGCCAACTTGGATGTCTCGGAAAAGCTGAATTTCCGGGGTTTCAGCATAAACGCACTATTCACGCTGGGTCGCACTCCGCTGCACTTTCCATTTCTCCATGCCACGGCAAGGTTTTGGAAGCCGGTAACTCATGTGTTTAGCTTTGGCGAGCAAGAGGTGTGTCCTACCTTCAAAGATTTCCAGGTTTTGATGGAATCCGAGCACAACGAAGAAATCTTGCCCCAACTCCGCTTCAGCCATGCCTAAGCCTTGGGGCAAATGTGTGGGCTCACGATGCACGACGCTCGATCTTTGATTTGTGACAGAATGCTGGACGTTCAGAGTTTAATTTGTCAGTTTTCCAATGCCGGTGACCGCGGTGACCATCATTGGCAAGGTTTTCGGCGACACGCCCTTTGTTTGTGCATGCTATCTCATTTCTTGCTTGCCTCAGGCTCTGAAAGATCTAGTGTCCGGTTGATCGAGGTTGTTCAAAGCTTAAAGAAGGGCAAAAGCTGCATTGCCATGTCTTTGGTCGAGACATTGATGGGTTTGAATGCTTTCCATTGCCAAGAGACGACCAGATTTATGGGGAGTCCACTACTGCTGCAGGTAATGTTTCCCACCTCTTTCTCACATATATATTGCTTACATTACTCGGCCCTCAGGCTCAGTTTTTCTCACAAAAACCCTTTTCTTCCTTTTTCCCTCATCGTACATCTCTCTGTTCTTTATTCTCTCATTTTTCATTCCTCCCCAGGTGTAACTGATGGATAAGTTATAGGTTGTGGACTCTTGCCCAGCATACTCAGCTCGCGGCTACTTCTTCCGACAACGTCTAGTCGATGCCCTTGATAAGGGATGGTGGTACAACTGGATGTGCAGTTTGTCCGCAGTCCATATTGCTTGGCGGTGTCCCTGGCTCAACCTACCAGCAATGAGCTACAACATGTCCCAGCAGACCGGGATTTAGTTGATTGGCTTGACTCACTGTGTGTTCTACTTCCCGTTTCGGTTCCAGCGCTAGTTCAGCCATGATCAGATTTTCCCGAAGGAAGGGATAGAATACCCTGCTGCTTTTCCGGTCCGAGGCGCTCAGCTGGCTCGGTATGCCACAACATGGAGGACTAGAGAGCTCCTGGCCCCCGCTCCCACTTTCAGTTGCACCTTGTCTGATGAGTGCATAGATTGGCTTAAAGAAGAGGCGCAGATTGGGCCCAGCTTGGCATCAGAGGCTTTGACCAGCTCTGGGAGGGGGCGCAGGAACACCTGACTCATCTATGCCCCGGATTTATTGCTTTATCAGTACTTTCAAGTTTTCTTTATGAATGTAATAAAAAGCAACTTCAATTTGTATTCAAGAGTAGGAGAACTCTGTATTGAAATCAGTATAATTGAAGGTTGTGGTACTAAAGATTTTCCATTTCGGTCCAAAAATGGTCTAAGTTGTAAAAAGATTAATTTGAGCAAAATCAACTTTTATTAAAACTTTTCAAAACCATTTTCGATATGGATCAGAACTGGACACGCCTGAGATCTATTACTGAGATGTATAACCCCAGATTCCAGCAACTGGAAAGTTGCCCCTAGTCTGAGTAGCACTGTACCGAAGATTACAACCGAGCTCTCGAATGCAGGGTAGACAAAGATGACCGAGATGATCAAATGGACAAAGTTGATCGGGGAAGTGTTTATGGCTGGACTTCA
Organism: Camellia sinensis; assembly: GCF_055761805.1. Taxonomy (NCBI): domain Eukaryota; kingdom Viridiplantae; phylum Streptophyta; class Magnoliopsida; order Ericales; family Theaceae; genus Camellia; species Camellia sinensis. The sequence continues at coordinate 105,681,973 of NC_138975.1, read as the reverse complement.
GGATGAAGTTGCCTATGTATCCCAAAAATGGGAATCAAGCCTTACGTAGTTCAGGCTTGGGTTCACTCGAGTGTTTTCACTCTCCTTTTGCGCTTTAACTTTTGCCAAGGCCGCCCTTTGTGGGTTTTCAACCTTGCGAGCTTAGTTTTTGTAATTTCAAATTTTCTATGCTCTAACTTTTGCCTAGGTCGCCCTTTCGGGTTTTCGGCCTAGTGAGCCACTCAGGGGTAATATTTCTTCAACTTGTCCATGTTGATCAGCAGTGAGAACTCTAGGCCATCTAGGTCCATCAGAACGACAGCTCCACCCGACCAGATAGATTTGATGATGTAAGGACCAGTCCAATTGGGTCTGAACTTGCCCCTAAGGTCGTGGATGGGAGCTCTGTTGTCTTTAAGCACCAAATCTCCTTCTTTCAAATTCCTGGACTTAACTTTCTTGTTGAAAGCCCTGGCGATTCCCCATTGATAACCATGAACATGGTATAGTGCCTTCAGTCTTCTCTCGTCAAAGAGCATGAGTTCCTCAAATCTGCTCTGCTGCCAATCTGCCTCGGCTATCTGACACTCGGCCAGTACTCGCAATGACGGAACCTCATTTTCGATGGGTAGAACAGCCTCCATCCCATAGACCAATGAATACGGAGTTGCTCCAGTCGAAGTTCGAATTGAAGTCCGGTAGCCCCACAGAGCAAACGGCAGCTTATCTGGCCAATCCAGGTAGGTTTCCACCATCTTCTGTAGAATATGCTTGCTGTTCTTGTTGGCGGCCTCTACTGCTCCGTTGGTCTGTGGCCGATACGTGGATGACTTATGAAAAGCCACATTATATTTCTCCAACAAGTCAATCACTTCCTTCTTGAAGTGGGAACCATTGTCTGAAATGATCTCGTTTGGGACCCCGTAGCGACAGATGATGTTGTTCCTGATGAACTTCGCAACGTGTGAAGCCTTCAACACCGCATAAGATTGATCTTTAAATCCGAAAAGCATTTCCTATACACATGTACAAGTAGGGGGTGAGCAACCACTAACTCACTGTAGACACCCCATTTTTGACCATCCTCAAGATTTGGACGTCACCGCTTGAACACTCGGTGATCATCTATGTCCGTGTTTGTTTTGAGTTCCCGGAGGTCTTGGCTACGCGTCTTGCCTCAGGATCTCTCAACTTGTTTGTTCTGTGCTTGGTTTTACACCAAGGACTTGTTTGTTTTTGCACCTGAGGGTAGAGAGTAGCTTGTTAACTACCCCTGACACCCACCGGCCCTGTCTTCTTTCTACCACCATTGGCCAGTCGGCATCTTGTGTGGTAGGCCGACCATCTGTTTGGCCGATGGCCTCCTTTTCTGGCCGGTACCACCTTTTTGCCTTTTTCAGGCATGGTGCATGCCAACTGTGCCAGCTGGAATGCACAAACCCTGCCCTCGTGCACATCTGTGGCTGTTTTGCCCCTTTTGCACCCTTTTTGTCTAGCTTCTTGAGGAAGCTTAGACCTTTGTCTTAGCTTCCTTAAGAAGCTTGAACCCTGTCCTAGCTTCCTCAGGAAGCCTTGGCCCCTTTGCCTTGGCTTCTTGAAGAAGCCTTGATCCTTTTAATTGGCTTCTCTTGGAAGCTTGGCACCTTTGATTGTCTATATAAGAGCCCCAACCGTCTCCTTTGTTTGGTTCAGCAAAACCAGAACAAAATACATATATATTTTGATATATATACACCTTCTCTCTCTATATCTCCCTCTCTCTCTTCATTTTGTGTGTGTTTAAGGGCCTAAAAGGTTGATTTGTTCTTATTTTTGCACTAAAACACACACCATTACACCATACTTCGACTTGGGAGGTCTTGAGGGTTTGTTCTTGAAGTTTTGAGATGGTTTTGATCATAAAGAAGAGGCTGAGCTTGCTGTTCTTGAAGTGTTCTTCAAGGGTAACACTTTTTGTTTTATTTTTCCCAATCTTGCACTAGTCCTTAACCTATCTTGCTTACTGATTTAGACTTTGTGTATAACTAAAAAAAGTCTTGTATTTACATGCTTAAGATACTTTATTAGGTTGTTTTGGTGTTGGGGGTCGACCTCCCCCTCTAATGCCTTGTTTGGCCCCTTTTGTGCTTCCATTGTTAAGCTTTGGTTACTTTGGTGTATTGGCCTTCTCACCACTGAAATCCAATGGATTTATAGTGGTGAAGAAGGGGGTTTGAAGTCTTGCATAGGGGAGGGAGACCCCTCTCCCTTTGTCTCTCTTTTGTCCTTATTTTTGGCCTATAAGGGTAGCATATGTGCTTGGTTATTTTTGGCCCCATTTCAGAGGTTTTTGGATATTATTTGGTCATATGTTTCCTCTATTTTTTGTCGGATTTATGGCCCTTTACATGCATATTGTACTTGCCTTGCATTCCTCCATTTTGCGTAGAAATGTGCCTTGCATTTAGGCCATGATGCTTGCATGTTCTAGCTTAACTTCATGAAGGTTTTAGCATTATTTTGCCATGCTCAAGGACTGTTGGGTGCTGATTTGACCATGTTTGCCACGTTTGGTATAGTTTCTATGTGTTTTGGCTTGTGAGCCTTGAATGTGTAAGCCATAAGCATGCCTCATTTGGTCTATTTTCAGTAATTTAGAATCATTTTCCATGCTATTTCAATCCATGTTTGATGCTGATTTGTTCTCCTTTCAATGCCTTAAAGAGGTGTAGTCTTATGCTCCATGTTTTGGCTTTGGTGTATGCCTCTTTGCTTAAGTCATTTGGGATGCCATTTATGTGGGTTTTGGGGCTTATTCTACCATACCATATCTTTGATTTTATAGGTCTTGATATCCATGCTTACCTTTTTTTTTGGGTGCTCTTGAAAATTGTCTTCCATGCCTTAGCTTTAGGCCCTTTGGTTTGCATATTTGTTTTGCATGCTGGCACCTCCATTTTGGGCATTTTTGGCCACTGTTTTGGGGTGGGCTGAGGCCTTCTCATTTCAGTATAAGCCCATCCTTGCACACTTTGCATGTTTGACATGTTGCATTGCATCAGTTGCATGCTTATATTGCATCATGTTCGCATGTTTGCATGTTACTTAGCTAAGTTGCATTATATAGTCTTGTTCTATGCTTGACATGTTCATATTGCATTAGTTTAGCCTTGCATGAGTTGCATCAATTTGCATTGTATATGGCATACATGCATTACATCACTTAGTTTGGGGTGTCAAACCAAGCATGAGGGGAGAGGTGTTTTCGTACCCGAAGTGACGAAACACGTCTCAACCCTCGGTCGCAAATACCCTTGATCTCAACATGATAGGGTGTTAGCACTCATTTGTTTGTTGCATACATCTACATTAAGTTGCTAACTTGGCTTCTTAGGCCATCATGCCTCAAATTGCATAGTTGATGGCCCGAGGGTCGAGGGCCATGCTCCCTTGAGTCCATTGCATGATAGGGAGTGTGGCCATGCTCACATTTGCTTGAAAATTCCATACCATACACTGTTTGCCCTCTGCTGCTGTCAACTGCAGGATTCTGCAGGAAGCAATGGCCGGCCGACCACCTACAGTGCCAACCGACCATCAGTGGCTGGCCGGTGGTACAAAAGTTGGCCGATAATCCCATTACCATGGCCGGTGAACTTTAATTCTGGCCGGTGACATCCCAGAGCACTCAGAGGATGATTCAAAAGCGGTCTGGAGACTTTCAGAATTTTCAGAGAAGCAAGGCAGTGAAAACAGAGGCAGCAGTGCTATGGCAGTGAGTTTCCGGGCGAGACGAGTCAAGCATGCCTCATTCACACATTCCGAGGCGGGGCTGCAGCCACCTTTCTTCTGCATTTAATTTGTTAATTAGTTAGGAATTCTGTAATAATTAATTTAGCGGTATTCATTTGGTTGTGTAATATTTATTCAGACCCTCCGAGTGAGGGCAATTGTGTAATAAGTGTGCGTGAGTGTGTGTATGTCTCCCAACCCCACGTCTTCTTCCTTTTTATTTACTAGCTCTCGTTGGTTAGTCTAGGGCATGTTTCAATTAGCATGCAGTATGATAGCATGTTTGCATCCATTCATTCTTTTTGCATGCATCGGGCTCGGCGCATCATTCTAACTGCATTTGTATTTCAAATCCAAATTGAATACGTGTTAGTTGTAGCATTTCACATGTCATTGTAGATTAGTCGAGCCTATCTTAGTTGCATTTCGCATGTGTTGCATTAGCCATCTTAACATGAACTAGGATCATGCATATGATTACTAACTAGTTTTTGTTTTGGCTCGGAGTACTCGGTAAGTTCTTATGCTTTAGCATCCTTGCATGCGTGTGAGTGTTGCCATGACAGCATGCTTACCATGAGGCTATTTGCTTATGTGATATAACTGCTTGAATGCCTGTGGATGGAGGTTGAATTACCTAAATTGGAATAATACGTTAAAACTGTGAGTTTTAAGCCCACTAGATGGTGGCAAAACCATCTTTTCTAAAGCCCACTTTAGGGTGGCAAAACCTGCATTTTAGCCTACTTGTGAGTAGCAAACCATTTTCAAAACAAACATGTAATGTTTTGTTCCAATTTAGGCGATTTGGTCTATACTTGTTTGCTGTGCACATAACATAGTAATTCTAGGCTAATAACCGGAATACGAACACATAATGCTTTCAAAACATGATATCACGGTTAGTAGAGGCCAATCTTTGATCGGGCGAGAGGGGGTGCTCATAGCTGACCTTCCCCAATTGTACCCAAGTTCCCGAGCCGAGGCAACTTTGGTGATGACGGACACGTGGCCTTTGACACCGAGTCAGGGTTTCCTAAATTTTTCAAAATAAAATATTTAGGTGACGACTCTGTATCTAGCAAAGCAGTCCATGTTCGGCACTTCTTTTCTAAAAATCTGTTTTCCAAAACGATTTGCCGGATTTGGAATCTTTGGTTCAGATTAAGAACCGTGACAATTTGAGAGTCCTGAACTGTAGTGAACCCAATATGAACAGAATGAGACTCATCCTCCTAGGGCATTCGGGGACGTCTACAGTTTCTGGTGACTCTGCTGGGGAGAAATGAGAACTTGACTCGAACTCGTGATATCTTGTTTTGATTACACTTATGTATTTCTTTGCATTGCATTTGCATTGGTGCATCTAGGACACTGTGTTTGCCATCTGCTATTCCTGAGCAGTTAGCCTGAGGCTGCGTGCCATAAGGTTGACCGGTTACGGGCTCTGCCAGTATGGGAACACAAACCCCGGTTTTACCGGGGCACCCTTCTTGACCATTCGACCTAGTGCATATTCGGAATCCATACTGATCGTTCCAAACTAGGACAGGTTGCTTTCCCGATGTTAGGTTGTTTGAAACCGCTGCGTGCGTAGTGAAACCCTAGCTCCTGACAAAATAGGACAGGGAAACCTTACCCCAACATAGGGGTGTTTTGGCTCTCACTTATCTGCTATGTGCTTTAGAGTGTGCCTCTACAGGAATGCGTGTATTAGTTTGCAAGTTTGGGCATCAGGCCTGCGGGTGCCAGTTCAGTGTTTGAGAATCAGTTATTTGTGGGTATCAGGTTCAGTTTTGGGAACAGTGATTCAGGGACAATAATCAGTATTGAGGAACAGTGTATTCAGCTTATCAACCGTGTGTTGTGATACCCGACTGTGTGTTGTGTGTATTTATTTTACGTTGTTATGCTGCCCGTTTGTCTGGTTATTTATTTCCTTATTGCTTTATTTATCTTCTTGCTAGGTAGTTTAGCACGATTGCTTCTGACCCAGTAGATATTCCCCAAGCACTTTGGACTAGAGGTCGCCGACTCCATCGATCTGAGGATCTGGTAGACGGACAACCAGTGTTTTAATCCTTACCCTCAGTTGTCAGACAAAGTTCAAGAAGACGCAGTGTATCGGTACCAGGATTGCCAGATCAGTGGTCTGTGAACAGTTAGGTTGAAATTCCCGAGTCTACTACAGAGGCAGATACACCGGCGGTTCATATAAACCAGGGTAATATGTCAGGGATGGAAGATATGGTGCGCCAACTCTAGGAAAGCATGAAAGCCATGCAAGAGGACGTTGTTCGTCAAGCAGAATTCGCCAAATAGCAAGCCGTTGTTATGGCCCAACAGGCAGAGTTAATTACCCGGTTACAGCAGCAAACCGGAGCATCTGCTTCACACCAGGTTCCTCCCCCAGCAAGAGTCCCAATACCTGAGGAGATGGCAAACGTCCAGAATGCTCAAGAAGATACAGACATCCCAACGGGGCCAGCTCCACCCCTGATTCTACCGCAACTATCCAAGGCACCCACGCCTATCAATGCACCGGATTCTCCTTTCGAGTTCGAAGTGGACCCCACAGCATTAAAACTGAGCAAGCTGGAAAAGATGTTTAAGAAATCCTAAGGAGTCAAGACCACCCCTGATATTGAGGACGGGTATACTGACACGGCTGTGACGCTGCCAGATCAGTTCAAGATGCCACACATTGACCGATTTGATGGGTCCGGGGACCCCATGGTGCACCTGAGGTTGTTTTCAGATATCTTAAGGCCGATGGGCCTCACCAGACTACAGAAGCTATATTTGTTCGGCCGGACCGTGTCAGGTGTGGTGGCCATCTGGTACGCCAAATTAGAAGATGACATCAAGAGAAACTGGAATGAGATGGCTGAGGCCTTCATTGCACAATACTCATATAACACGCAAATCGAGATTACGACCCGTGACCTCAAGACGACAAGGCAAGAGCCTAAGGAGAGCTTCTCAGAGTTCGTGACCAGATGGAGGGCCAAGGCCTCGATGATGACCCCAAGGCCCACAGATAAAAATCAGATTAGGATGATTGTGCGCAATCTCCAGCCTAAGCTGATGCAGAAAATGATCGTGCTCCCCTTCCCTACCTTTTCAGATCTGCATGAGATGGGAGTATAGATTGAGGATGCCTTGAAGCAGGGCTTAATTGATAATGACCGGGAGCAACCCCGAAGAACTTTCAATCGCAACAACAATGCAGGCCCGAGCGGCGCTACAACTACAAGGGCCTCCGAAGTGAGCATGGTCACTACCACCCCCCCTCCAAGACCCATGGCAGCCACGCCATTCTCCGGTGCATCCGGAAGCCATACACAAACAGCCAAATACCCACCCAAAAACCAAAGAACCTTCGCTCCACTGTATATGCCCCTGTCCAAAGCTCTGGGGGTTTTAATCAGAAAAGGCCACTTGAAGCCCCTAGAGCCGCAGCCACTATCGGAAAAACTTCCACCTACCCACAACCTAGCCAAATATTGCGCATTTCACCAACAGCACGGTCATGACACCGACCAATGCTTCCGATTACGTCATGAGGTTCAAGATCTCATCGATAACGGGGTGATTTTGCCTCCCGAGAAACCCAATGTTACAACAAACCCTCTCCCACCGCACAACCAAGCTCCACCTCCCAAAAGAATCAACTTTATCCAAACTGGGGTCGTGGCTTACGATCCTAGCATATATATCACCTTTTTCCGCCTACCTAAGCCGGAGGTATTCCTTCCTGACTGCACTGACTTGTGCATATTGGACATCTCCAGAACCCAACCCGAACCAATGGTGGTAACTATCAAAGACAGAAGAGGGGAGATTTCTGAGGAGAATGGGATTGTTGAGCCAGAGTCTGAGGAATCTGGGAGTTTTATTGAGAAGGTATACAGTCCGAGTGACTACATTTCGTTAGTAGGCTAGGATGGGCCAAATGTAGGATTGCCGACAGGGGCAGAGCTGTGTGTGATCCAAGGAGACGGATTTGGACAGAGGACAGATGGTTTGACGGCTGTGGAAGGAGACCTTGCCAACCTCCAGTTTTTCGATGACCAAGATCCAAGGGACGCAACAGTCAACTGGTTTGATTATGAGGAATCGGCAGAGGCCACCGGGTGGCTGGATGATCAACCGGATGTCGTGGAAGAGTTCCAACCAGAATGAGGCCCAACAGGGGCGAGAATGTCAGTGACGGCCGGAAGGGCCAAAGAGAAGAATATATCGTCGGAGAGCGCCGGTGTCAAGAATCTCGCTCAGGAGTGGAGCATTTTGAATACAGAAATTGTTGAACAACCAGCTGTACTGACACAATTGGAACGAGAAAGGTTTGAGGATTCTGACAGAATCAGGAAAGCTAAAGCTCACAAGGGGACTGAAACTGCTATGTACACAAAAACAGAGAATGCTGCGAGCATATGAATGGAGGGTACTGCGAGTACGAGAATAGTCATGCCAAAGCCGGACAGGTGTCTGTCGACTGCCGATGAAATGTGGTGGGAGGACGATGATTTATGTCTTGCCCACACGGATGAGGATTGGGGGAATAACCAACCAGATGATACCTGGTACATCGGCGAAGTCGATCATATGACTAGAAGTGGACGGTATTTGAAGCCCCCACATCTAGATCAGCTAGAGGCGTCTGGGAAAGATAAGGAGGCAGAGAAACAGAAAGAGAAGCAACTCGAAGAAGAGGCGGTATTGAAACAGTTGAAAAAGATACAAGCAAACATCTCCATCTGGGGACTGCTTATGGCATCACGTGTTCATCGACAGGCCGTCCTATCGACAATGGACAAGGCCAAGCTCTCAATAGAAACCATGCTAGAGTAGCTGGTGGGATTAGTTTTTTCGAGAGGAGCCACCCTGATGCTGACTTTTTCCAACAAGGAATTGCCACCCGAGGGGGCGAACCACAACAAGCCATTCTACGTTTTCAGTGGAATGTAGAAACAAATGGATCCCGGTGGTTCTTGTTGATACCGGATCCGCCATCAACGTTTGCCCAGCAAGGACAGCGTATACAATCGGTTTAAAAATCGTAGACTTTGTGCCGACAGCCCAGGTGATTCGGGCATATGACAACACGAGCAGAGAGGTCATGGGGACAGTGAAAATTCAGACCAAGGTTGGGCCGGGACAGCATGAGATAGATTTCTATGTCTTAGAGGTTCCTGCAACTTTCAACCTGCTTTTGGGGCGGCCGTGGCTGCATCAAGTGAAGGCAGTGTCATCCACCTTGCATCAGATGGTGAAATACCCCCATGGGAAGGGAGTAGCCATTGTTTTTGGGAATTCGTCGATCCATCCACCACCAAAAGTATCCACGCCGGTTTTGGAAATTGAGCACGGTATGGAGGATGTGTTCATGTCAGGTTTTACCTTAGCTGAGGCTCGGGTTGTGCGAAACATCATGGCGGCTAATGAGGGGGTGTATGTCAGTGCTCAATCAGTATACCTCATGAACAAACTCCAACATGTCCCTGGGATGGGATTAGGAAAGAGTGGCCGGAAGGGCGTCGCAACATTGGCCGAAGTGCCACACAATCCACATACCTTTGGCTTGGGTTATCTACCCACCAAAGAGGATTGGATAAGAAAAGGTAAGGAGATGGTTGGGAGAGCCAGAGCGAAACAGATGGGGAAGCCTTTTGAGTTGATGCACCGGCCCATCCAGGGTACCCTAAACAGACGCTTCGTCCGAGAGGGGGAGGACTTTCCATTTTGTGGCTTCCTAGAGCCATAGTTGAACGCAGAGAGGAAGCACGTACTGAGATTTGAGATCTTCTTCGACCTGCAGTTATCTGGGGATGACGTTGCCGAAGAGCAGACGGACCCATTAGCTGAGGCTGAGCAGAGCAGGAAAGTGGAGTCTGAGGACTTTGAAATTGAAATGGGGGTAGCACTGGCTTGTCTACTTTCAGATCCTCCGATCGAACAGAAGTTCTTGGGGGATAACTTCTCGGTGTCCATGATCGGGATTGAAACGACTGCGGGCCTACCAGCAAGCATTTTGGATGCATCCATCGCACCCTCTCTCATTTGGCAATACGAAGAAGGATTTTTGTCAAGCAGCACCGGGTCAGGTAGTGAGCTGGAGTCTGATTCCAGCGAGTCTTGTGAGTCGGAATCAGGTTCCAGCTCGACTGAGTCTGAGTCCGGTATTCCCGGGGGTGACAACCCGGATGCTACAGTCCTGTCCAGGTCGTCTTTTTCTTTCTCTTTTGAGTCTGTTGTAACAGAAGGATCGGACGATTTGGAAGTACTTAATGAGAATGATGTGGATGTGGTTTCTGAGTACTTTTCTGTGCCTTTGATTTATTGCTTGAATCAGGACTTTCAAAATTTTGACAAAAACGATGAGGAAGAAATTCCTCCGGTTTTGCAACAATTAATCAAGAGCAGGAAAGGTTTGTTAAACCTTTAGTTTATGAAATCACTACTGTGAATATTGGTACTGAGAAGGACCCGCGGCTGGTCCAGATCGGGTCCACGTTGTCTTTAGAGGAACGCGAGCGCTTAGTTGCTTTATTAAAAGATTTCAAATACATTTTCGCGTGGTCCTACGAAGACATGCCTGGAATCGATCCTGAGATTGTACAGCACGGGATCCCTCTTGACCCCGAGGCCCGACCCATCAAGCAAAAACTCAAAAAGATCCGCCCCGACTGGGCCATCAAGATTAAGGAAGAGGTCACCAAGCAAATCGATGTAGGCTCCCTGCTGGTGTCCGAATACCCGACTTGGTTGGCCAATATCGTTCCAGTGCCGAAGAAGGATGGAAGGATCAGGGTATGCATGGATTTCAGGGACTTGAACAGAGCCATTCCAAAGGACGACTTTCCCTTGCCCCATATTGATGAGTTGGTAGACTTCACAGCGGGGCATGCTTTGCTTTCGTTCATGGATGGCTTCTCAGGCTATAATCAGATAGTGATGGCACCTGAAGACCGGGAAAAGACTGCATTCACCACCCCGTGGGGGACATACTACTACAGAGTAATGCCGTTTGGGTTGAAGAATGCTGGAGCTACATATCAACGGGCTGCGACCACAATATTGCATGACATGATCCACAAAGAGGTTGAGGTGTACGTGGACGACATGATCGTCAAATCCAAAGAAAGAGAGGGCCACTACACCGTCTTGAAAAAGTTCTTTCAAAGGATCATAGAATTTCGGTTGCGGCTGAATCCTTAGAAGTGTACGTTTGGTGTTACGATAGGAAAGATGCTGCGGTTTCTGATTACATAGAGAGGTATCGAAGTCGACCCTTCCAAAATCAAGGCCATCTTAGAAATGCCACCACCAAGGACTGAAAAGGAGGTGCGAGGCTTTTCTGGGTAAAGTGCAATTCATAAGACAGTTTATCTCGAAATTAACCTTGACTTGTGAACCACTTTTTGGCCTCCTGAAGAAAGGAAAGAAGTTCCAATGGGACGGCCGATGCTAAGCTGCTTTTGAACAGATCAAGGAATACTTACAGAACCCACCTGTGCTGTCACCGCCGAAGCCGGGAAAACCGTTGATATTGTACATTTCAATGACTGAGACAACAATGGGCTGCATGCTCGCGCAAGAATCAGAGGACAAGGTAGAGAGAGCCATCTATTACCTAAGCAAGAAGATGCTAGAGTATGAGACCCGTTACACACCGATGGAAAAGGCTTGCTTAGCCTTGGTATGGGCTACAAGGAAGCTGCGGCACTACCTGTAAGCTCACTCCGTAATGTTGGTTTCACGACTGGATCCCATCAAATATCTTTTCGAGAAACCGACACTTACAGGTAGGCTGGCTCGTTGGTTGTTGTTGCTTTCCAAATTCGATCTGAAATATGTGACGCGCAAGTTAGTTAAAGGAAGAGCAGTAGCAGAATTCTTAGCCGATCACCTGGTGGAAGGGGGTGGAGCAGTTGAGTACTTATTCCTGGATGAGGCCATTTTGCATATCGACGATGAAACTTGGACGATGTACTTTGACGGAGCGTCAAACCAGCACGGGTATGGGATAGGGGTGTTGCTGATAGCACCCGACAATTCCCGTATCCCTCTAGCCTTCAAACTCCGATTCAAAGTCTCGAACAACGAAGCAGAATATGAGGTGTGCATTGCCGGTTTAGAAGCAGCCCTGGAACTAGGGGCAAGATGGTTGGACGTCATCGGGGACTCGAACCTTGTTGTGTCTCAAGCAAAAGGAGATTGGAAAGTCAAAGAAGAAAAGATGATAATGTACCACCAGACCTTGGACTTGTTGATTCCTCGGTTTAGAAGCAACTCTATCTTCCATGATAGACATCCCGTTTGGAGTCCAGATGCATCTAGTCTTTATTGACCATAAATTTGCGCCAGCCTATGAGTCGATCGCTGCCATAGATGAGGTTCAGGACGAGAACCCCTGGTATTACGACGTTTGGAACTTCTTGGAGAAAGAGGCGTATCCACCAGGGGCAAATGCCAAAGATAAAAGGGCAATCAGAAGAATGGTCGTTCAATTCATCATCTGTGGGAGGAAGCTATATAAGAGAGGTCATCTGGGAATGCATAAGTTGTGCGTTGAAGCTGAAGAATCGAAGCGCCTGATGAGGGCCATCCATGGAGGGGAATGCGGTGCACATATGAACGGGGTAATGCTAGCCAAGAAGATCCTCAAACAGGGTTACTACTGGTCCACCATGGAGGAGGATTGTATCGGCTTTGTTCGGCAATGCCACAAATGTTAGATCCATGCAAACCGCATGAAGGTCCCCCCATCAAAGTTGTACAACATGACTTCGCCATGGCCATTTTCAGTTTGGGGAATCGATGTGATCGGGGCTGTCACTCCGAAGGGTTCAAACGGGCATGAGTTCATCCTGGTCGCGATAGATTACTTTACAAAGTGGGTTGAGGCCCAATCCTATGCGGTGTTGAAGGCTTCACATGTTGCGAAGTTCATCAGAAACAACATCATCTGTCGCTATGGGGTCCCAAATGAGATAATTTCAGATAACGGTTCTCACTTCAAGAAGGAAGTGATTGACCTGTTGGAGAAATATAAAGTGGCTTTTCATAATTCATCCACATACCGGGCGCAAACCAATGAAGCAGTTGAGGCCGCCAACAAGAATATCAAACACATACTGCAGAAGATGGTGGAAACCTACCAGGATTGGCCAGATAAGTTGCCGTTCGCTCTGTGGGGTTACTGGACTTTAATCAGAACTTCTACTGGGGCGACTCCATATTCATTGGTTTATGGGATGGAGGCCAAGTTAGAGCATAGAAAATTTGAAATTATAAAAACTGAGCTCGCAAGGTTGAAAACCCGCAAAGGGCGGCCTTGGCAAAAGTTAGAGCGTAAAAGGAGAGTGAAAATACTCGAGTGAACCCAAGCCTGAACTACGTAAGGCTTGATTCCCATCTTTGGGATATATAGGCAACTTCATCCTGAAGTTCAGCCATAAACTTTTCCCCGATTAACTTTGTCTATTTGATCATCTCGGCCATCTTTGTCTATTCAGCATTCAAGAGTTCGGTTATGATCTCTAGTGCAGTGCTTTTCAGACTAAGGGCAACTTTCCGTTGCCATGCAGTGCCACGGTACTATTCAGACTAGGGGCAACTTTCCAGTTGCTAGGATCCGAGGTTGTACATCTTAGTGACAAATCTTAGGCGTGTCCAGTTCTGATCCATATCGAAAATAGTTTTGAAAAGTTTTGACAAAAGTTGACTTTGTTCAAATTAATCTTTTTACAACTTAGACCATTTTTGGACCAAAGCGGAAAATTTTTAGTACTCACAACCTTCAATTTCATTGATTTCAATACAGAGTTCTCCTGCTCTTGCATACAAATTGAAGTTTCTTTTTATTACAATCATAAAGAAAACTTGAAAGTACTAATAAAGCAATAAATCCAGGGCATAGATAAGTCAGGTGTTCCTGTGCCCCCTCTCAGAGCTGGTCGAAGCCTCTGATGCCAAGCTGGGCCTAGTCTGTGCCTCTTCATTGAGCCAATCTACGCACTCGTCAGACAAAGTGCAACTGAAAGTGGGAACGGGGTCCAGGAGCTCTCTAGTCCTCCATGTTGTGGCCTGCCGAGCAAGCTGCGCACCTCGGGCTGGGAACGCAGCTGGGTACTCTATTCCCTCCGACGGGCAAATCTGATCATGGTCGAACTGGCGTTGGAACCGGAACGAGAAGTAGAACACGCAGTGAGTTAAGCCAATCAACTGAATCCCAGTCTGCCGGGACATGCTGTAGCCCATCGCCGGCAGGTTAAGCCAAGGGCACCGCCAAGCAATGCAATCTGCAGACAAACTGCACATCCAGTCGAACCACCAGCCTTCATCAAGGGCATCGACTAGACGTTGTCGGAAGAAGTAACCGCGAGCTGAGTATGCTGAGCAAGAGTCCACGACCTGCAGCTTATCCATCAATCATACCTGGGAAGGGATGAAAAATGAGAGAATAAAAAATAGAGAGACGTACGAGGAGAGAAAAGTGAGAAAAGGGTTTTGTGAGAAAAACCGAGCCTGAGGGCCGAGTGATGTGAGCAACACATATATGAGATTGGGTGGGAAACATTAACTACAACAGTAGTGGACTCCCCGCAAATCTGGTCGTCTCTCGGCGATAGAAGGCGTCTAAGCCCATCAATGTCTCAGCCAGAGTCATGGCAACGCAGCTCTTGCCCTCCTTCAAGCCTTGGGCAATCTCGATCAATCGGACGTTAGATCCTCCGAAGCCCGAGACAAACAGGAAATGAGATAACATGCACAAACAGAGGGCATGTCGTCGAAAGCCTTGCCAATGATGGTCACTACAGTCACCGGCATCAGAAAACTAACAAATCAAACTCGGAATATCCAACATTCCGTCACAAATCAAAGATCGAGCGTCGTGCATAGTAAGTCCACACATTCGCCCCAAGGCTTGGGCGTGGCCAAAGCGAAGCTGAGGCAAGATTTTCTCATCGCGCTCGGATTCCATCAAAGCTTGGAAGTCTTCGAAGGTAGGACACACCTCTTACCCGCCAATGCTAAAGACATGTGTTACCGGATTCCAAAACCTTGCCGCGGCGTGGAGAAACGGAAAGTGCAGCGGAGTGTGACTCAGCGTGAATAGTGCATTCATGCTGAAACCCCAGAAGTTCAGCTTTTTCGAGCCGTCCAAGTTGGCAATCCAAGCTATGAGATTTTGGGCAAGAAACTCTTCCATTTGGAGCAAATCAGTGTGGAATTGAGAAAAACTACGAAGCTGAAGCCTTTTGTAGGGGATAAGGTTGAGTGGAGGACAGATGTCAGCATTCTGCTGGTCTCTGCCATTTATGGCCGACCGGCCAAATATAATGCCGACCGACCACAACTTTTGGCCGATTTATCAAAGATGCTGGCCGATGGCCATTTGTTGAGCCCGATGGTTTTCCCCTATGGCCGGTGGTATTCCTTCTTGCTCCCTGAGCTGTTTACATGTTGAACATGCTGAGGATTTGCGGAATACCACCACTTCCAATGCCCTCCGATGATGACTTTTGCGGCGTCACGCCCATTTGCTTATCGAGTTGTTGTAAATTTGCTTATCGAATTGTATTTCACATTCCTTAAGTCTTTGTGTTGCTTATCGAGTTGTACTCACTCTTGGCTAGCTAATCAAGTTTCTTTGTTTATCGAGTTGTAAGTCGGTTCACTACCTGATTATTACGATGCAAGTGCTCGATTTTCAAATCAAGTTCGATTTCGTTCACATTGCTATGTGATACCATGCGATGCGATGCATAGAAAGCACAAATGTAACACCTTTTTAAACAAAATAGTTGTTTCATTTTCCTCATGTGTTTTGCAAAAATACACACTTTTGAAAAAGTAAAACCTGCCTGAGGCAGTGCAATGTGCTTAAATTACCAGTAAAAAGAAAAGTAAAGCAAAAGAAGAGCAGGGCAGCAGAGTATCGGAATTGATACCGATAACCTCCCCTTGCAGCCAATACACCTCCCGCGCCATTGTTCGGGTCAACTATGTGGTTTGGCACCTTCATTACTCAAGACAGTGCAAGGAAGTGCACTTTCAGAACATTAGTAGACCTTCGAGTTGACCTCAAGCCGTGTCTTCTATGATCGATGCTCGGGGCGCGCGAGAAACTTCCCTTCCCGTATCCTTTTCGTATCTTGTGAATTCCACAAATCGCTTCAATTATACTGTGTTGCAGTGCTTTGCATTTCAAATTTCATGAATAACATGTCTTTACCATGCTTCAAAATTGAATCTGCCCCTTCAAGTTTCTATACACATAGCATGTGTTGTCGCGTTATGCTTTACTTACATGTGTTCAAGTTCCTTCTACACATTGCATGTGTTGTCGCGTTATGCTTTATTTACATGTGTTCAAGTTCCTTTTTATACACATTGCATGCGTTGTCGCATTATGCTTTACTTACATGTGTTCAAGTTCCTTTTTATACACATTGCATGCATTGTCGCATTATGCTTTACTTACATGTGTTCAAGTTCCTTCTACACATTGCATGCGTTGTCGTGTTATGCTTTACTTACATGTGTTCAAATTCCTTTTATACACATTGCATGCGTTGTCGCGTTATGCTTTACTTACATGTGTTCAAGTTCCTTTTATACACATTGCATGCGTTGTCGCGTTATGCTTTACTCACATGTGTTCAAGTTCTTTTCTATATGCATTGTATACATTTTGCGTGTACTTTACTTACATGTGTTCGAGTTCCTTTCTATACACATTGCACACGTTGTCACGTGTTCTTTACTTACATGTGTTTAGGCCTTCATAGCATTGTTATGCTTGCCTCCAATCGCATCATTATGCTTCCCACTCGATTTGCATTGTCACGCACTTTTAATTGCATTGTCGTTCATACTGCTAACGACATTGTACCTGTTAAGCTTCTCTCTTTTACAGGCACAATATTGTATGTACGGTTCATTTGAGGCTGGCGCAACCAGACGAACCGCACAGGTATTGTATTCTCCGCATGAAACGTAGCGAGAATTGCATAAGTCTCTTACATCCCTTCTGCATTGAAATGTAGTTGGATTTGTGTTTGATTACTTAAAACTGTTGCATGATATGCTTCGTTACAGCTTTCTTTGCATGATCATAAGTTATGTTCGGCTTCTTGTATTGTCAGTTATATTTTGCCCCTGCCCTTGGGCGTATATCTTATCTGTAACTTGTATGTTTGTCTAAGTCTTCGGCCTTGTCAAAAATGGGTCGTCTCTGGACTTTGACACTCACTCTCGTCATCATTATGACTTTCGAGTTCTGTCAAAGAGGGGCAACTGTAGAGACCCCATTTTTGACCGTCCTCAAGACTTAGACGTCACCGCTTGAACACTCGGTGATCATCTATGTCCGTGTTTGTTTTGAGTCCCCGGAGGTCTTGGCTACGCGCCTTGCCTCAAGATCTCTTGACTTGTTTGTTTTGTGCTTGGTTTTACACCAAGGACTTGTTTGTTTTTGCAACTGAGGGTAGAGAGTAGCTTGTTAACTACCCCTGACACCCACCGGCCCTGGATTGAGGCCACCGACCCTGTCTTCTTGCTACCGGCCATTGGTGAAATATACCATTGGCCGGTCGGCATTTTGTGTGGTCGGCCGACCATCTGTTTGGCCGATGGCCTCCTTTTCTGGCCGGTACCACCTTTTTGCCTTTTTCAGGCATGGTGCATGCCAGCTGTGCCAGCTGGAATGCACAAACCCTGCCCCCATGCACATCTGTGGTTGTTTTGCCCCTTTTGCACCCTTTTGGTCTAGCTTCTTGAGGAAGCTTGGACCTTTGTCTTAGCTTCCTCAAGAAGCTTGAACCCTGTCCCAGCTTCCACAAGAAGCCTTGGCCCCTTTGCCTTGGCTTCTTGAAGAAGCCTTGATCCTTTTAATTTGCTTCTCTTGGAAACTTGGCACCTTTGATTGTTTATATAAGAGCCCCAACCCTCTCCTTTGTTTGGTTCAGCAAAGCCAGAGCAAAATACATATATATTCTGATATATATATACACCTTCTCTCTCTATATCTCCTCTCTCTCTTCATTTTTTGTGTGTTTAAGGGCCTAAAAGGTTGATTTGTTCTTATTTTTGCACTAAAACACACACCATTACACCATACTTTGACTTGGGAGGTCTTGAGGGTTTGTTCTTGAAGTTTTGAGGTGGTTTTGATCATAAGGAAGAGGCTGAGCTTGCTGTTCTTGAAGTGTTCTTCAAGGGTAACACTTTTTGCTTTATTTTCTCCAATCTTGCACTAGTCTTTAACCTATCTTTCTTACTAATTTAGACTTTGTGTATAACTAAAAAAAGTCTTTTCTTTGCATGCTTAAGATACTTCATTAAGGTTGTTTTGGTGTTGGGGGTCGACCTCCCCCTCTAAGGCCTTGTTTGGCCCCTTTTGTGCTTCCATTGTTAAGCTTTGGTTACTTTGGTGTATTGGCCTTCTCACCACTGAAATCCAGTGGATTTCCAGTGGTGAAGAAGGAGGTTTGAAGTCTTGCATAGGGGAGGGACACCCCTCTCCCTTTGTCTCTCTTTTGTCCTTGTTTTTGGCCTATAAGGGTAGCATATGTGCTTGGTTGTTTTGGCCCCATTTCAGAGGTTTTTGGATGTTATTTGGTCTTATGTTACCTCTATTTTTGGTCAGATGTTATTTGGTCTTGATATCCATGCTTACTTCTTTTTTTTTTTTGTGCTCTTGAAAATTGTCTTCCATGCCTTAGCTTTAGGCCCTTTGGTTTGCATATTTGTTTTGCATGCTGGCACCTCTATTTTGGGCATTTTTTGCCACTGTTTTGGGATGGGCTGAGGCCTTCTCATTTCAGTATAAGCCTATCCTTGCACACTTTGCATGTTTGACATGTTGCATTGCATCAGTTGCATGCTTATATTGCATCATGTTCGCATGTTTGCATGTTACTTAGCTAAGTTGCATTATACAGTCTTGTTGTATGCTTGACATGTTCATATTGCATTAGTGTAGCCTTGCATGAGTTGCATCAATTTGCATCGTATATGGCATACATGCATTGCATCGCTTAGTTTGGGGTGTCAAACCAAGCATGAGGGGAGAGGTGTGTTCGTACCCAAAGTGACGAAACACGTCTCAACCCTCGATCGCAAATACCCTTGATCTCAACATGATAGGGTGTTAGCACTCATTTGTTTGTTGCATACATCTACATTAAGTTGCTAACTTGGCTTCTTAGGCCATCATGCCTCGAATTGCGTAGTTGATGGCCCGAGGGTCGAGGGCCATGCTCCCTTGAGTCCATTGCATGATAGGGAGTGTGGCCATGCTCACATTTGCTTGAAAATTCCATGCCATACACTGCTTGCCCTCTGCTGCTGTCAACTGCAGGATTCTGCAGGAAGCAATGGCCAGCCGACCACCTACAGTGCCAACCGACCATCAGTGGCTGGCCGGTGGTACAAAAGTTGGCCGATAATCCCATTACCATGGCCGGTGAACTTTAATTCTGGCCGGTGACATCCCAGAGCACTTAGAGGATGATTCAAAAGGGGTCTGGAGACTTTCAGAATTTTCAGAGGGGCAAGGCAGTGAAAACAGAGGTAGCAGTACTATGGCAGCGAGTTTCCGGGCGAGACGAGTCAAGCATTCCTCATTCACACATTCCGAGGCAAGGCTGCGGCCACCTTTCTTCTGCATTTAATTTGTTAATTAGTTAGGAATTCTGTAATAATTAATTTAGCGGTATTCATTTGGTTGTGTAATATTTATTCAGACCCTCCGAGTGAGGGCAATTGTGTAATAAGTGTGCGTGAGTGTGTGTATGTCTCCCAACCCCACGTCTTTCTTCCCTTTCATTTACTAGCTCTCGTTGGTTAGTCTAGGGCATGTTTCAATTAGCATACAGTATGATAGCATGTTTGCATCCATTCATTCGTTTTGCATGCACCGAGCTCGGCGCATCATTCTAACTGCATTTGTATTTCAAATCCAAATTGAATACGTGTTAGTTGTAGCATTTCACATGTCATTGTAGATTAGCCGAGCCTATCTTAGTTGCATTTCGCATGTGTTGCATTAGCCATCTTAACATGAACTAGGATCATGCATATGATTACTAACTAGTTTCTGTTTTGGCTCGGTGTACTCGGTAAGTTCTTATGTTTTAGCATCCTTGCATGCGTGTGAGTGTTGCCATGACAACATGCTTACCATGAGGCTATTTGCTTATGTGATATAACTGCTTGAATGCCTGTGGATGGAGGTTGAATTACCTAAATTGGAATAATACATTAAAACTGTGAGTTTTAAGCCCACTAGATGGTGGATAAACCATCTTTTCTAAAGCCCACTTTAGGGTGGCAAAACCTGCATTTTAGCCTACTTGCGAGTAGCAAACCATTTTCAAAACAAACATGCAATGTTTTGTTCCAATTTAGGCGATTCGGTCTATACTTGCTTGCTGTGCACATAACATAGTAATTCTAGGCTAATAACCGGAATACGAACACATAATGCTTTCAAAACAAGATATCACAGTTAGTAGAGGCCGATCTTTGATCGGGCGAGAGGGGGTGCTCATAGATGACCTTCCCCAATTGTACCCAAGTTCCCGAGCCGAGGCAACTTTGGTGATGACGGACACGTGGCCTTTGGCACCGAGTCAGGGTTTCCTAAATTTTCCAAAATAAAATATTTAAGTGGCAACTCTGTATCTGGCACAACAGTCCATGTTTGGCACTTCTTTTCTAAAAATCTATTTTCCAAAACGATTTGCCGGATTTGGACTCTTTGGTTCAGATTAAGAACCGTGATAATTTGAGAGTCCTAAACTGTAGTAAACCCAATATGAACAGAACGGGACTCATCCTCCCAGGGTGTTCGAGGACGTCTACACTCACCAAGCAATCTCATATTAAAATATTAGAAGATATGCGGGTACCATAATACTCGTACATATACGTGAAATCATATCATGTCAAAACCATATGATTTTATTACATAATCTCTTAAATCCAATTTATTTAATTAACCACAACAAGTTAACTTAAATAAATAAACATGTTTCAATAGCAACATGGCATCCTTTTCAATTCATTCAATTATGTCATTATCAATTGAATCAAATAATTAAACAATTCATTAAATCCATTTTATACAGTCTTATAAGATGAATGCATATGTCTTGTCATGCTCAAAATATTTTTCTCATCTTTTGAAAATCTTACGCACAATGCCAATTTGAAAACACATTAATCTAACAATTTCAATAAAATTTCAAGATCGTAAATACGACTCAGGTAATCCCTAGGCTGGTGTCTGCAAGTAGACTATACAAAGTACTACAAATTTGTCATTTTTACCAGTATTAACTGGAAGGCTCGACACCTGTAATTTGTCATTTTTACCAATATTAACTGGAAGGCTCAACACCTATAATTTGTCATTTTTACCAGTATTAACTGGAAGGCTCGACACCTATCGGCGCGGTTTTCTGGTCTTTCACCAAGGACACATAGGCCAACTGAATCAAATTCATCCACACCACCTTTCAAAACTTACCACCGTATTTACCAAAAACAAAACAATAGATCTTGTTTCATAAAACAATTTCTCTTTTAAAACCATAACCTTCCAATGCAAGATTAAAAATCAGTTTCAATAGTGGTTCGATAAAATGATAATGCAAAATGTACAATCCTTCATATGATTCCATTTCCAATTTCCTCCACACAATTCTCCATTGTGACCAATTTCCATATCCCTTTCAATGTAATATCACGATACAATCCCAAGAGATAATATAACAATGCTAATGTTCATGTATTTACCACATGTAAATCAACAACTTCTAACTTAGTCTTTTCAAGACAATTCAAAAACAAACTCCCAAAGTCAAACATTTTCTTACCTTTCCAAAAATCTCCTCATTTAAATACCAACATGGCAATTCCCTACCAGTTATCAAAACTAAAACTTCTAAGCAATAGGTTCATCAATAGCAATAACATATGACACCATAGTGGCTTCAAGTTTTCATCGATTTCTAACTTACATACTTTATCAATAAAATGTAATTACAATCTTTTCAAAACTCATCCCCATTCCAAACATTAAATAGAATCAAATTCTTATTTTTCTCATGCAAGTGAAATCTCGAGATCTTCAAGTTCCATCATAATTCTCAATAAACATAAGTGAATATTCTAACATTTAATCAATTATATCAAAATCTTCTCTTGACTATAAACATAAAATATAACGTGAGTGTTCACTTTCCGATTATCAACATCAACCGTATCAAATTAAACTAAGGAAAAATAAATAAATAAATAAAAGTTTTGATAACTCATTCTTGTTTTAATCCAATTCATCCATTTGCTCCAAACAAGCTAAAATCATATTCTTTTCCTTTATTGTCAAAATCCGCCAAAACAATTTGAATATCTCATATATAAATTTTAGGTATTATTATGATAACATAACTCAACTAGTAAAACTATGGACCAAATACCATATTACATCAACTTAATCTCGCTTAATTTTCCCAAATCTCACTCTTGGTCAACATCATCACTTTTAATCTCATACTATTAAAAGTTAGGAATTTAAACCCAATAACACCCCTTTAATTACGAAGGATTTTAAATATTAACCAAACTAATTTAATTCATCAAATTAGTAAATCCATTATGTTCACCATCTTCCAAATTAATAACACCAAACATAAATTCACATGACTCATCACTCAAAATATCCCCACATTTTATGCGTAGCCAATTTTCTCAAATCTCTACAAACCACAATTTCACAACTTTTCTAAAATTAATAAATTAACATTTACAAAATATCATGAATATCACACTTTTAGAGTCTTAAATCCCAAAATCATTCTATAATCTCAACTTAACAATTCACACCATATTCATCAATATCAATTTATTTTTCTTCTCAAAAATAAATTCCAAAACTCAAAGATGAGATAAATATTTCAGCCTTATTTTCCCAAAATAAATTATCTAACCATAATATGAGGTAGATACAACTCATACAACTATTTATTTTATTTTATTTTCGAATTTTTAACAAGTATTTCCAACAGAAGATGATTTTTCTAAATCAATTTCAAAATAACAATATTCTTAATATTTCAACATAATTTCTCTTCTAAAAATTACCAAACAAAAATCTGAAATATATATATATATATATATGTAATGCCTCCTATGAATATATATTTTCTGAAAATAACCCTAACATATTTTTAATGTAATAATATGAAGAAAATCCCTACCTCAAATATGAAGAAAAGCAATCCGAAAATGCAAACATCACCCGATCATGAATCCGAGAGCACCATTACAAAGATCACGACGAGCTCTCCAACCTTCATTTACAACACTTTTGTAAAATCTCACTCTAAAGACTCTCATTTGAAACTCAAAGATTGAGCAACATGGAGAACAAAACAGAGAGAGAGAGGGAGAGAGAGAGAGAGACGTTGAGAGGAATGATTAGCCAAATGAAAAGCAAAAAGGAGGGGAAAAGGAGAGAGGCATGGGGGACAACCCCATGTGGGTTTGGCTTTCCCAATGATGGGTTTTTCAAAAATAATAATTTAATTTTTGTAATAACATCTCAGAATTTTATAATATAAATTATAAAATAATATAATTTTTCTCACCACAAAATATAATATTTTTGTACAGCACAAAATATAATATTTTGCTCAGTACACAATACATACATATTTCATTTTTTATAAAATATATAATTTTTCACCATATGGTACACACCATAAATTCAACTTTTAAATATTTATTATAACCCTATATAATAAATAATAACAACTTCCAAGGTGATTACTATCAATTATATAATTAAAAAGGACCAAACAGTTAAACATGAGTCACAAACAAATTCAAATTAAATTGAATCTAAATCATGGGTCTCACTCATAAGTCAAACATGGTCCAATTATATACCAAAATAGGCCTAACAAATTTATCTCAAATCATGGTCCGAACACCCAAAATTCACTTTCAAATTATGCTATAAATTAAACTGAACACCAATCAGTCCAGGCATTTTCATAAAATAAATACTCATTATTAAATTCTGAAATTTTTATCCAACATGCTAGACTCATATGGGAACAACATATAAAACTTTCATAATTTTCTGAGATTGGGAACTATTTTTAAAAAATACAAAACCGAACTGTTTTTGCACAAAATTTAGACAGCAATCAAATTCGAAAATTTGCTTAATTAAATTATGCACTAACTATATAAAAAAAATTTGGGTCATTACACCCTTCTTATCTCTCTTGCTCTATGTTCTCGTGTCTCCTCTCCCATTCCCTCTTTATCTCTCTCTCCCTCTCTGTTCTTCTTCTTTCATATCCTCCCTCTTGGGTCGCTCCCCTGGAACTCAGCTCGCACCCTCTCGACTCTGCTCTTCAGTTCTCTAGCCCTCGATTTCTGTATCTCGACCTCGGCTTGCAAGGTTCTCCAGCCCTCGATTTCTGTCTCTCCATTCTCTCTCTGTTTTTGTTCCTGTTTTTAATTGTTTTGGTGGCTTTAAGGTTTTCATAATCGATTTGTTTTGGTGGCTTCAAGGTTCTCATAATCGATCTGTTTTTGTTTCTGTTTTTTAATTGTTTCAGTGGCTTCAAGGTTCTGATAATCGAACTCGCACTTTCAACCCTCCCTTTCACTACTCTCGAACTCAATTCGCAAGGTACTGTGAACTGGTTTGTATCTCTCTATCTGGTTGTTTGCTTATGCCAAAATCCAATCCAGTGTTTTTTTCCTGGTTTCATTCAGATTTCAGTTTATTTATTTATTTTTTTATTATTCTTCCTAATTTTCCCTGCTCTGTTTTCGACCCAAAACAATCTGTTGTTGTGTGTGCAAACTATTTTTATTTTTTATTCAAAGTTTGATTTTTTTAAATGGAAAAAGTATTTGTAAAATGGAAAGCATACTTTTTCCAAACTTAGAATCAGTTGGGTTCTCTCATTTTTGGGTGTTTGGGTTGTTTTCATGCATCATTTCTTTCCAAGTCAATTTTTTTTTTGGGTTTTTGTTTCACTCATCTCAGGGTTCATGTTTGTATGTATAGATCTGCGTTTTTATTTTTGTTGATTGATTGTTTAATTGATAGGAAGCTTCTAACTGACTTTCTTGCCTAATTTCTAGAAAAATACCAATATCCAGGTTAGTTTTTTTTTTTTGGTTTAATTTTAAATGGAAAATTATTTGTAAATGGAAAAGCATTCAAATTTAGAATCTGTTGGGTGTTTGTGCCATTGGGTTTTTTTTTTTTTTTTTTACGATTTCCCTGCTCTGTTTTTTTTTTTTTTAATTTTGTATTCAAAGTTTGATTTTGTTAAATGGAAAAGTATTTGATTGCTAATGCAACTTAGAATCTGTTGGGTTCAAATTGTAATGGAAACTTAGTATATGTATAGAAAAGCATTTAAACTTAGAATTTGTTGGGTGTTTGTTCCATTGGGTTTTTTTTGTTTTTTTACGATTTTCCTGCTCTGTTTTTATTATTATTTTGTATTCAAAGTTTGATTTTTTAAATGGAAAAGTATTTTATTGCTAATTAAACTTACAATCTGTTGGGTTTAGATTGTAATGGAAACTTAGTATATGTATATGTATATTTATTTTAATATCAAATGGGTTTTATTCTGTAATGTGTCCATTCATATTTTTTTAGAATCTGTTGGGTTCAGATTGTAATGGAAACTTAGTATATGTATATGTATACGTATATATATATATATATATATGTGTGTGTATTTTAATATCAAATGGGTTTGGTTTCAGTCTTTTTCCCCTTTTAGTGTTGTTGCCTCTCTCATTCTCTCTCTGTTGGGCTGTGATTGTTACAAACAAACGGGTTATTTTAGGGTTTTTTTTACGGGTCATTTAGGTTTTTTTTTTTTTTAATCAATCTAATACATTTTAGTTCACTAAAAACTCCCATAGCTTATGAGTTTGTGAATTTTTTTTTCAGATAACAGGGTTTGGTCAAAACCTCCCATTTAAGGGCATTGTAAAAATTATATCTGATAACATTATATTTTCCAGTGATGCAGTGTTGATGTGATAAAATTGTCACTTGAATGGTTCTGTTTTTTTGTTGAATTACCAAGCGAAGAGTTTGCAATCTGAATTTTATTTTATTAAATTCTTTCTTAAGAACACTTCTTTCTTAAATTTTCCCTCTAACCTTACGTGATCAATTAAAGGAAGTTCCAAAAAGAAAGAGTTGAAAAAAATAAAATCCAAAGAAAATATTGATTGATTTTTGTAAATTAATGTTTTTATCGGTCATTAATTTGTATCTGTGTTAACAATGTGTTGTGTTTGTTTGTAGTGTTTGCATTGGGTAACCAATTATTATTTTGCAACAATGTTTGTGTTTAGTTTGAATTGGGTGGTCTATAAAAAATCTTTCATTAGTGTGACAATGCATGTGTTTGTTTTGAATTGGGTAGTCTCTTTTAATTATCATAGTGGCTTTTTTCTATATTTTACAGGTGGATGAAGACTAAAAGCGAATGGTAATATTGACTCCCTTTTTACAGGTCTACATTTTTTTAAGCTTAAGTTTTTCTTATCTCTCTAATGATTTTGTATTTATTATTGTGTAAACTAAAGGTGCACTTCTTTGATTGATGAGTGTTGAAAGAGGGGCAATCTCGAGGGCAGAATTTACAATATTTTTGGTTTTATCATTGACAAACTTTGAAAATGATTGACGTTGTACAAAGTTAAAGATTATTTAGAGACAGATTGATGTTGTGTAAACTTATATAGATTTGGTTTAGTTTGAGAGCTAGACATTTGGAGGTGTTTGTTATTTAGATTTTGATCAAGAATACCATTTTCGTATTGGTATGGTGTGCTCCAAAGGGAGAACACCATTTTATTGTTCCTTTTATTTTAAAGTTGTGTCTATAATAAAGGGGATCCTCTTGCTCAAATATATGTTATCTATTCATTTTTTGTATGTCATGGGAAAACAAAATTTTAGATATACTTGATTCTCAATGTTTCTAGCTGACGAGAGAATGATAGATGAAAATTATTCAAACAAAATATTATTTACATTGTGCCTTTAAGCACAGGTATAAACTAGTATATATATATATATATATATAAAGAAGCTAATACTAATATGATATATTAAAATGATAATTATCTAATTTTGTTTTATCTAGAATAATTTTTATCTTTTAAAATTTGAATACTCAATCCTTTAAGGATAATATTTGTTTATTTGTTTTTATTTTATTAGTCAATCAATTATTTGGTTTTTAACGGATATTATTAAAAAATCAATATTATCTTATTTATATTAATACTTATTTGATTGTAATCCTGAAATAGATGAGATAAAAAAATATTCTTATTTATCTTTCTGTAGTTTTATTTATTTATGTTAAAAATTGAGCGCCCATGTGGCATGACCCTCTTTGAACCTTTTGAACCTTATCCAAATAGGTTTTGAATTTGAATTCAAACCTATTTGGATAGCCACGCAGGATATATATCTATCATATCATGATATGGATAGATGATATAGATATCAGATATTATCTCATTCAACAAATATGGATAAATGAGATAAATAGATTATATATCTGATATATGGGATATGGGTGATTAAGTGAAAAAATAACGTATGTTTGAGTTTTACCCATATACTGACTCTCTCCCAAAAACAACGATCAAGTCATTTGCACTGTGATTTGTGTGGGTGATATTCATTCTATAATATCACTTCACTGCTGGGTTGGTTTATCAGATTCTGGAAGCACGTGATTTACCCACGAGGTTCTATCATCTAAAGGTATGATCTAAATATTTTTTTGCTGCATTCTTTATACTTTGATTTACATTGGTATCAGAGCCATAAATATGGGTATTTTCGTGCTTATTTTATGTATTAAAATATGTGTATATTTTTTATATAAATATATATACATGTATATGCATGAATATTAATGGAGGAGGAAGATGAAGTGCACGGTTTTTTGCATTTTAACTCCATTAGATTGAGAGAGTGATATACCTCTTTTTTATGTTATTTAAATGTCATTTTTAATGCCATAAATAGTTTTATTGTGAAAAATGGAGTCCGATAGTACAAAAATCGGACCAGAAAACACCCGGGAAGGCGGCGCGTGTGATTCACGTGCTGTATGACGCCTCCCAGCAGGGCCACGCGCCACCACGCACTTTCACGCGTTGAGACGCGCTAGGCGCGTTTCCCACGCGCCCCCACGCGCGAGCTGTCTCCTCCCTTCCACGCGCGCGCGTTAGCCATGCAGTTTCGAGCCGCACTACGTGCGCAGCCGCGCGCGCGCCATGCGCCGCGCCACGTTGAGCCGACTCGCGCCGAGTTGAGCTGAGCGGCGGCGAGCCGAGCCGAGCCATTTTTCCACGCTGGCTTGGCTCTAAGGCTCTGTTTGTTTGTTTTTAATTCTGAATTGCGTTAATTGGCTATAATTTATTCGTTATAGCTTTGTTTTAAGCATGGTTGGTACCGTTAGACTCAGAATTAAATTTTATATCTTCTGTAAAATTGTGAAAATTTTATGAAAATAAAAAATATTTTTCCTGAAATAATAATGCATTATTTTTGCTTTAAAGTGCATCTGGTGTTGCATGATTAAGTTTCTGGGGCTGAATTTTTTATTGTAGACTATTGATGTAGTTTACTATTTACTGGTATAGTTGTAGCATTTTATCAGATTCTGGAATATTTATTTCTGATTTTTTGTGTATTTATTAGTTATTTAAAATTCTAGAAAATTGTAGAAAATTTCAGGATGATGTACTTTCTGTTATGGCATAATTTGAGTATTTAATACAGCATATTTTTTTTTTAGAGTTTCTAATATGTTGTAATTAGAAAAGCATGATTAGTTATTTATTTATTTAATTGAATTCCATTATTAAATGAATATAGCATGAATTATTTACATTAAGATGCTATTGTATGGAATTTATCATGCCATAGTTAGTGGGAGGTTGTTCGGTTGAGAGAAATCTTTGTAGATTTACTCCCGAAAACCAATATTTTGCCCATAAAATTAAATTAAATTTTGGATAATTGTCACCTGTGGCGCAAGAGATGATTATGAGCATAGCGGATTTTCGATCTTGCGACTTGTGTAATATTGTCACTATTTAATTTAGATTTTTGTGGCAAAATGATATTATGCTAATCAAATTAATCCCAATGCGAATTTCTCTCTAAATTGACTTAGCTTATGGAAGTCAATTAGTTGACCTAGACTTAGTAAAAATGTTCAAATGTGAACAATCTAATCCCATTCTTTCGATGAGCAAAAGTCTTGAAGACTTTAGGTCAAGTCTTAATTGAGCCAAAGTAAGGAAACATGACTCAAAGTTGCCGTGGTTTTGTTGCCTTGTTTGGCATAATAAAAACTAATGTGTGCGCTATGGTTAGCGGCACGCTACGTAGTTTTGGTTGGCGAGTTTTGGAGTTATGAAATTAGTAAGCCCTCAATAGATTTGTATATGATCTTGACTATTGAGCTGCGCGGATTGACTTTGTAATTTGACTTGTAAATAATGTTACATCATTGGATGAAGTAACATTCATGAGTCACGTCATCCAAGAAATGCGAGCTTAAATAAATTAGTCATTAAGTGTAAGACGAGTAGCCAGTTTGAGCAGTGTTTTGCTCTCTACCCAATTATTGGGAGTGGATGGAGCAAAAAATTTCATGGACTATAATAGTGTGCGTTGAAATATCACGTGAAGTTAAAAGATTAGCGCTTAGAAGCTGCAAAATCTATTAACACTAAGTGAAAAGATTAGCGCTTAGTGGCTGCAAAATCTATTAGCATTGCCGACTTGTCCTTGTTTGGACACTTACTATTTCTACACTTGAGTGTGAGACATGAGGAGGGGCTTCTTTGTATGATTCCTTAGCTAGGCTAACGTTTTGAATAACGTTTACCACTAAGCGCAAATGTTGCAGCATAGTAATGAAAAGGTCAAGGCTGACAAGGTTGTTGTAACTCTAAGAATTTGACGCATCGCTTGTAAGAGCAGTGTGTTGAATTAGACTCTTTGGCCTAATTCGCGCTTAAGTTACTTCAGGGGCTTTCATAGTTGATAACTTATTCTCTCCTTCTTGTGGATAGTAGAATTAATTGCAAGTAACTATGAAGCGAGAAATAGAGATGGCAAGAGGAGTGTCGTCATCTTTCAACTAGATGCAGTAAAGTGTATGGAGAATAAAATTGACTTGAAGGTGCAGGGGATTAGCACTTACTAGTTAAATTTGCGACTTAGGCGCACTTGATTTCACCATGACATCCTTTTTTATGATCTAGTGAATATGACTTAGTCGTGAGTCATTACCTAGTTGGGCCTAAACCTTTAAAACTTGTCTTCGAGAACTCACACATTAAGATGATTGGAATTAGTTTATGACATTGGTCATGAACTAGTGGCTTATTATACTTAATCACATTAATGAGATGATGACACGATGGTTTGAGTAGGCCTTCTCGGGCCCACTCGCTTATGACATCCTGCTCTCATGTGAATGTGTAACTTTGTTCGCAATGAGTGCGCACAAGTAAGTAGGAAAGTCGTAGATGGTCATTTGTTTCGGCGCATTTAGTCCACTATGATATTTGTGACTAAATATGTGTAAGGGTATGATAGCTAAGCCTCAATCTCGACACATTTATAGATTACGATACGCATCTGAGTCAAGACTATTTGATCTCCCATAAGTCAAAAGTTTTGAGATGATTTTTGACATTGCACATATGAGGTTGAGATCAATTAAATAACAGCTTTCATGCTTTTAGTTTTGACCAAGGTGGCGAGTATCTATTTGAGTTATTTTTAGAAAACTCTGTGAAGAGAGATGGATGCTTAGAAAATTGATTATTCCTAGTACTCAACAACACAATGGTGTAGTAGAGATAAGGAATTAAATATTGTTAATGTTAGGTGGATAATGGCGCAAAATGTTTCCCAATTGGGAATTGCACTAGTTTGTTGCCTATATCCCTAACCAAGTGCCCTCCGTATCAGATTTTACACTCCATTTGAGTAATAGGTTAGTGGATAGCCATCTATGGGCAATCTGTAACCGTTAAGCAGCTTATCTTTATTTTACTTCTCATAAGATTGTGAAGTTAAGACCTAGGGTTCTATAGCGCATTATTGTATACTGTCTTGTAAACACAAAGGGTCGTGTGGCGCATTATTGTATGCGGTCATGCAAACCCTCCAGGTCATGTGCATATAGGTAAGCAGCTTTGTGGTAGTGTAACTAAGTCACATAAAGTTTTATTAGTAAAGGTGACGTGAATAGAGTTTTTGAAACTCCATAAGATAGAGAATTCTAAGCATAGCGCTCTATGTAGCCTAGTTGAGAATGGAAAGAAATTTCCAATATCCTAGGGACAGTGGGAGCGATGTGCCTACTAATGGATTACTCCATTAGAGAAGAATACTCTACATTCTTAGTTGCGTTGTAGCAAATGTGAAAATTTTCCACGTCATCACTGGGTGATTGAGAGGGAAACATTCATGATTGCTCCGCAAGATGATAAAGAACCTAGGATAATGCCAAAGGCTCTAGTCTCCTGTTTTAAAAAAGTGGATCAATGTTGCGCAGTTTAAGACAAAGTCTTTGAGGATTAACCATTTTTATAATTTGGTTGACTTTCCATTAAGACGCAAAACTGTTCTAAATTTATGTGTAATTTGGATAGTCATTGTTGAGGCATAAGGCTCGCTAGATACCGAAAAGTCGCACCATTAAGGAAAGTGTAGACCATGAGAAGACTTCCTCCTAGGGAGTGAGGTTATTTTGACTTAGGCTATGATTGACATAAGTTCGGAACATTGATTTGTGGACATCGTGACCCGATTTCTCGTTAGAGAATTGGATAAGTATATCCATAGGGATTTACCTTCTGCTTTTATGATGAAAAGTTAGGAGCGCAAAAAGGTTGCTAGTTCCAATAAATCTTTTACAGCCTAAAGCAGTTATCCAAACAGTGGTTCTTAGATTTCGTTAAGCCATGATAGGCGAACGATGATTGATGAAGACCACTGAGGCATGATCAATGGTCCAAAAGAAGTTTTTCCTTACTTAGTCATTATGAGCCAGGAATTTATAAGGTTGTCGCCACCTAGGGTGGGCAGTCCTCTATTTTAGATATGATGGACATGGGTGATGTAATTTATATGCTCGGATGTACGATCCTTAGGGATTGTTTTAGGAAAATTCTCGGTTTGTCTTCGATGACTTGCATAAGGAATATCCTAGAACGATTCTAGATGCAAAATTACAAACCCATTGACTTACCTATCGGTAAAAGCCAGAGCCTTAGCTATTAAGTGAATCCTCGGATTGTCTTTGGGAGAAACAGATGACCTATATTCCTCAATCTTTTCTTTGTTGTGGGAGCCTAAAGTACGCTATGTGAGCGTATTCGGCATGATAAGTGTTATCTTTGGTAAATGGTCAACTGAGACATTGACCTTGCTCATTAGACTGTGGATAAAATGCTTTACTAGTAGTATATTAATTTGCTCATTGTAAGATTCAATGCGCTAGTTGGGCGCATCTATGCTAGTTGGGCGCACTAAGAATGAACGCAAATTGGTCACCAAAATATCTTTAGAGAGGTTATTGCGCAAGAGGTAGTAATCTTAAATTACTTCATGTGAGGCGCACATGGTGGATTCCGTTGTATATACTTATCGCAAGAGGTGCTGATAAGGCTTATGTTTGGAATCTATAATTGCGCAAGCTGTGGTCAATTTTTTTAAAAATCGATCACTTATTTTGAGATGATGGGATGTTGACACTATTATGGTTTGTGTCATAATGATTAGCAGATGATGATGTCAGCAGGCAAGATTGGCTCACTCACACGAGCAATCGCCCTTGGCGCTTGGGAGCGAGTAAGGATGAGACTGGTGGTTTATTTTTATTTGGAGCCAAGAGAGGCTTAAATCATCCACTATGTATGTCGCCTTGGTTATAACCAAGATGAGGTTGTGTTAAGGACCAAACATGGATGTTAGTACCCACTTTCCATGTTGTGCCTGTTATGATTAGCCAGATGCGAGATCTCATTCGGCGCCTAGAAGGCGAGCAAATAGAGAATTCGGGTTAGGCGCTAGAAAGCGACTAGACTCATATCTGTATGGTGTATCGAGTATGACGTCACTCTTTATGGAAGAGTTACTCCACCGTAGCATGTATTCATACTATATGTGCTTGGCGACCGAGTAATGAGGTGAGAGAATGGATCCCTGCTTCCTCACCGTGTGAGTCTTACGTGTCATTATTGATATGACTTTCATTTATGTACCCTTTTGTGACTTTTGACTATGACATAAGGTAAGGGGTTGATGTTCTGCTACTTTGGTATGTTGCCTGCGGTCATGCATGATTCGGCCTTAAGGGACATTACTGGGAAAGCGGTCAATCCTAAACTAAATGGCATGAGTGCAAAGGGAAGATCATCTAGTATTACACCACTGTTGTATATTCACTGCCGGCAACTCATATCGCTCTGTATGAAAGGCGAATTGAGTGTGAATATATTGCAAGAATTGAGAGGGTCAAACATGCTCCTTTTGAGGGATTAGAGATGTTTTTTTTTGGACCGGTGTAATTAGATGGATCTGGGGTATATGAGACACTATTTCTGTTCTTTTTGGGTTGATGTCTCTATGCTAGCTCATTTTGAGTTTCTAGTATAGAGCTCCCACATGCAGGTGTTCTCAGCAGTCGCACGGTGCAGTGGCTAGTATGAGATTGTTTATTTTTGGGGAGATTGAGATAGAGACGTGGCAGTGTCATGCCAACTCATGTCCGAGTGAGAGATGTTAGAAATTGGGCGCCTATGTGGCATGACCCTCTTTGAACCTTTTGAACCTTATCCAAATGGGTTTTGAATTTGAATTCAAACCTATTTGGATAGCCACTCAGGATATATATCTATCATATCATGATATGGATAGATGATATAGATATCAGATATTATCTCATTCAACAAATATGGATAAATGAGATAAATAGATTATATATCTGATATATGGGATATGGGTGATTAAGTGAAAAAATAACGTATGTTTGAGTTTTACCCATATACTGACTATCTCCCAAAAACAACGATCAAGTCATTTGCACTGTGATTTGTGTGGGTGATATTCATTCTGTAATATCACTTCACTGCTGGGTTGGTTTATCAGATTCTGAAAGTACGTGATTTACCCACGAGGTTCTATCATCTAAAGGTATGATCTAAATATTTTTTTCGCTGCATTCTTTATACTTTGATTTACAATTTATTTATTTATGTAATAAATAATTAGAAATTAGAAAAAGGGCAAATGAGACTAGAGAGCTTGCCATTTAGGAAAGAGAAAGCTAACTTTGAATGAGAAGACATAATTAAAACTTTGGAAGTTTTTAAAGATTAATAAACCCATCACATATTTTAATGGAATTTTATTGAGTATCATTGTAAATATATTAATTGCAATAAATGAAAACATGTAATAGAGTTATAAATTAATTATATACCTGATATAAGCTTTAAGTTTAGGTGAAGAAGAAGGTTTTGGTTGAGATATACACCAAAGCTTGAAAATTTTACAATTTTCATTTTTTTTGGAGTTGATATATCTGCGGAAAGTTTGGGTGGAGAGACATAAATTAAGATGCTACATTTTGTATATATATATATCAAGAAGTTAATACTTATCTGATATATTAAAATGATAATTATCTAATTTTGTTTTATCTAGAATAACTTTTATCATTTAAAATTTGAAAACTCAACCCTTTAAAGATAATATTTGTTTATTTGTTTTTATTTTACTAGTCAATCAATTATTTGGTTTTTAAAGGATATTATTAAAAAATCAATATTATCTTATGTATGTTAATACTTATTTGATTGTTATACTGAAACAGATTAGATAAAAAAATATTCTTATTTATCTTTCCGCAGTTTTCTTTATTTATTTATGTAACAAATAATTAAAAATTAGAAAAAGGGCAAATGAGACGAGAGAGCTTGCCATGTGAAAAAAAAGAAAGCTAATTTTGAATGAGAAGGCAGAATTAAAACTTTGGAATAATATAGATAGATATAGATACAGATAGATTGATAGTTTTTACATTTTGTCTCTTGTGTCATTTTAGTCCTTATAATTTCAATTAAATTGATTTTGACTTTAAATTTTAGTTTTTATATCAATTTAGTTCAATTAATAATGCTAATTAGGATTGTATTAGAAAAATAGTCACTGACTTGTTTGAGATTAACTTATTGAGTTGAATAAATTTGTAATTTTGCCCATAAAAACATATTACATGTCGTTGATGTGTGTATTTTTTTAATCAAAAAATATTTTTTTAATCAAAAAATACCTAATTATAATTAATTAAACTAAACTATAACAAAATTTTAAATTTAATTAGGATTGAAATTACCGAAACTAAATGATACGAGGGCAAAAATATAGGAACGTAATGTACCCAAACGCCAACCGTTACCTAACCGTGGATATCATGAATTAACAACAGAAGGCTGTCAACTAGAGTTCCTCCATTCAAAGGAAAACAGAAAGGCCTCTTTTTTTTCTTTCCCCACCTCAGCTAATTGGTATGTACTCTTCTTACTCCCTCTTCACTTCTTACTTCAGTTTAGCTCTCATAGACTTTCTTTCACTTTATAAATTCTTCCTTTTTCTTTTTTTTTTTCTTTTTTTTCCCCAGAGTAAATCGAATGTCCATGTGATGTGAGTGCCACAATTGATCTCTTCTTTATTTATTTATTTATTTATTTATTTATTAATTCTGGTTTTGTGTGGAGAGAGTAATTCTGAAGAGGAGCTAACTGATGGATGCATGCAACCTATTCGATAAAATTCCTATAAGAAAATATATTATCTACTCTTATTTTCGCTGAAGAGGCTCAATTTAAAAATGAGGTCTCCACAACACATACACTGAGTAAATCATTTGCACCTACTACACTTGGCATTTTCTCATGCCCAATTATGTTGATTTACACCCAAAAGTCTTCACAAAGCTGCAAACCCAATTATTGATTGGTTACATTTGGCCATCAATCTGAAGTGAAGGTAATTACCTTCCTTTTTCTTTTCTTTTCTTTTCTTTTTTTTTTTTTAAAAAAAAAAAAAAAAAAAAAAAAATTAGAACAGTTTATTTTTTTGATAATCTTTATTATGATTATGATGGCTGGTTTTCTTGTGTTGAATTGAAACAACAATGGAGGGACTATCTCCACATCTGAAATGTGTAATCTGAGAGAAAGAGAGAGGATACTCCCTCAACATCAAAAGGCTGCCCATTTCTTCACGTGTTTTATTTTTAATTATTTTTTTATTTATTTTTGTGGACAAAACAAGAAGGAAACAGAAACCCCGAGCATTAAAGTTAGGAAAACAATGTGGTACAACTTCACCTATACCAGCAGTATTTCTATGAAATTTTGAATAGTTCAGATACAGAGTTTATTTCTGATTAAATAACAAATGCACATTTATGTGATGATTTTTACCTCTAGCCTAGATGTGGACCCTGTCTGATGAATCGGATCACTTTGTTTTTTCATCAGACAGACTTGTATATGATTTGATGATTTTGACTTCAGCATAGATATCCTTCTTCTGAATAGTTCTCAGAAAAAAGAAAGTGTAAAGGATGGCTTGCTTAGTCCAGCTCCCTCAACCCACCCCATCTTCTCTGGGTCCACCCAAGGACCACCATGCTGCATTGCTTGGCCTTGCGTCGTTCTCAACAATGGCCGAGCTCAAGCAATACCATTCCAAATTTATCCGACTTGGCCTTTCATCTGACAATGATGCCATGGGT
This sequence comes from Camellia sinensis, assembly GCF_055761805.1. Taxonomy (NCBI): domain Eukaryota; kingdom Viridiplantae; phylum Streptophyta; class Magnoliopsida; order Ericales; family Theaceae; genus Camellia; species Camellia sinensis. Next base: position 105,645,287 of record NC_138975.1, on the reverse strand, counting down.
CGAGTCATCAAATTCTGTGCAATCTCCAAATCCAGCGATTTCGGCTATGCCCTCAGAGTATTTGATAGGATGCCCCACCCAGATGCATTCATTTACAATATAGTCATTAGAGGTTACTTGCAATGCCAGTTAACCAGAAATTGCATTCTATTGTACTCCCAAATGCTAAGAGAATCAGTTACACCCAACAGATTTACCTTCCCTTCTGTTGTAAGAGCTTGTTGTGTTGACTATGCTATTGAAGAAGGTAAACAAGTCCACGCCCATGTTTTGAAATTTGGGTTTGGATCAGACACTTGTTCCTTGAACAATTTGATTCATATGTATGTGAATTTTCATTGTTTGGAGGAAGCAAGGCAAGTCTTTGATAGGATGCATCATCAGGATATTGTCTCCTGGACTACTATGATCAGTGGGTATTCTCAATGGGGATGTGTTGATGAAGCTTTAAAAGTTTTTGACATAATGCCCGAGAGGAATTCTGTTTCTTGGAATACCATGATAGCAGCTTATGTCCAGAATAACTATTTTCAGGAGGCGTTCGCTCTTTTTGATAGGATGCAGTCGGAGAAATTGGCACTGGATAAATATGTGGCAGCAAGTATGTTATCAGCATGTTCAGGATTGGGAGCTCTAAGACATGGGGAGTGGATACATGGTTATATCGAGAAGAGTGGCATTGAAGTGGACTCAAAACTGGCTACGGCTATTATTGATATGTACTGCAAATGTGGTTACTTAGAGAAGGCTTTTGATTTCTTTAACGGGTTGGCCCACAAAGGGATTTCCACTTGGAATTCCATGATGGGAGCGCTGGCATTGCATGGGAAAGGAATGGCTGCCATTGAGCTTCTGAAGGAGATGGAGAGAGAGGCAATTGCCCCTGACTATATCACTTTTGTGAATGTGCTTAGTGCATGTGCTCATTCAGGGTTAGTGGAAGAAGGGCGCCATTACTTTCGTTACATGACTGAAGTTCACGGCATTGAGCCTAGATCAGAGCATTTTGGATGCATGGTAGATTTATTTGGAAGAGCTGGATTGTTGGAGGAAGCCCGAAAGCTTATCAATGAGATGCCAATGAGTCCCGATGCAAGTGTACTAGGTGCTCTCCTTGGTGCTTGCAGAATCCATGGAAACATTGAGGTGGGAGAGAAAATAGGGGAAAAGTTAATTGAACTAGAGCCTTGTAATAGTGGACGCTATGTGCTATTAGCCAATGTATATGCCAATGCTGGTAGATGGCAAGATGTAGCTAATGTGAGGAAGTTGATGAACGACAGGGGAGTAAAGAAAGCTCCTGGAATTTCCATGATTGAATTAGAAGGCGTTGTTTATGATTTTATTGCAGGAGGAAGGGTTCATCCTCAAGCGAAAGAGATATACACCAAAGTGGATGAGATGTTGGAACATGTTCGATATGTTGGATATGTGCCTGACACGGATGGAGTTTTGCATGATATTGATGAGGAGGAAAGTGAGAACCCTTTACACTACCATAGCGAGAAACTTGCTATTGCGCTTGGGCTGTTGAAGACTAAACCTGGGGAAACTCTTCGTATCACAAAGAACTTGCGAGTGTGCAAGGACTGCCATACGGTGAGCAAGCTTATCTCAAAGATTTATGATAGAGAAATTATTTTAAGGGATAGGAATCGGTTCCATCATTTTAAGGGGGGAGAGTGTTCTTGTGGTGATTACTGGTAATGGGCGGAGATTGATGTTTGTTGTGATTTGTACATGCTCTCATTCCTACATCCTGGTTCTTATTTTTACCCTTTGTACATGCTCTTTTATTTATTTATTTATTATTATTATTATTCTATTTTTTACCTTTGTATTTTGTATTTTGTTTTTGTTTTTGTTTTTGTTTTTGTTTTTTTCTCGAAACAAATTCGTAATTTTACAGTTGCATTATCATACCTATATTCTTGTTACTTTTTACTTGGATAGCCTACCTGCCTTGGTATTGCTGTGTGGATGCGGCTTCTCTGTGGTGCTTGGTCTTGTGGTGGTGGTAGTTTTAATCTCAACAAGACACATCATCAAAGATAGCAATCAAAAGCTAAGATTTAATTTTAAAGTATACAGACATAAGCTTTTACATTCATTCAAGCATACTTATAAAATAATGATAATAAATAAACAATCCAGCAACATATAACATACATCTCTAAAAAAAAAAATTAAACCAATACAATTTAAATATCTTCTACATCAATTGAAATATAAAGTACTTACGTGTAGGTCCTAATAAGTGAACTTCTTATCTAATAGGTTCTATGAGAAAAATTTGTCATAAAAAAGTTATTAATTGTAAGTTTTAGTAATAATTTATAAAAATCATGATAAAAAAAAGTCACTAATTGTCAATTTTTAGCAACATATATAAAAAATTATTACAAAAAAATTATTTTTAGCAACAATTTTACCAAGACTTATTTTTAATAGGATTTGATTGGAATTAAGTCTAACTATTAGGACCTATTGGTAGTTTACCCTTGAAAATATCCACAAAAAAAAATTAAAATCTGTAGCACATGATAAAATTAGCTCAAGGAGAGTGTGCTACGGTTTTAGTAATTGCAAATAATCAAAATATATTGGGGAAATAATTTTATAACTAAAAAAGAAAATGATATAATTTTATACTTCCTAAGTCATAACTAAATATAATATGAAACATAACTAAAGAACTCATGAGTTATAATTCAAATAACGTCACAATTAAAGAACAAAATTGATCATAATTTGATAAAAAAATGACATAAGTAAAAGTGTATGTGGTACATCTTTTCAAAGATGTGTATATTAGAATTTTGATGGTTGAACCAAACATGAATTGTCAAGAGTCACTTTTTCCAATGCTTCGATGGATGATTTAGTAGTTTCCAGGGAATTGAAACGATTGCGGTCTCTTATTAGGTGGGTGCTCATAATCCTGGCAACTGTCGCTTCCACGCTCTCATCGTGTCTCTGAAATGTACTAATTGTAACATTCAGAACAATTGGAATTACCTTTGAGTTTAGATACATCATCATTAGACAAGCAAATCTATTGATTCCTCAATACTCGAGGGTAAATTTCTACAACGTAGATAGGCAGACAAAACAACCTTCATGTCCTCACTCTCTAGAAAATCATTACAACTCATAAAGAAATAAAAAATAAAAAATAAACCTAACAATGTGAGTCTAGTACTACAACATCAACGGGTAGGTTGCTTGAGTTGATTAGAAAACCGTAGTTAGACAAAAATGCCATTGGCCCACACGACAGGGTTTGGGGAGAATTCTATTTGGGGAAATATCGAATCAATAGGATAGTTAATATTGTTTGTATTTTTAAAGTGCTATAATTTTATGCTGTGTATGATGCAAATCCTTTATATGTTTGGTATAACTCTTCCTATGTGTTAGAGTTGCATCAAAAAAAAAAAAACGTAACGTATATAAAAGGGAGATATAGATCAACAAAGAAGATGGGTATTGAAATTTGCAATCTAAAGGAAGCATGAATTTATAATAACAGCATTCCAACAATACCCAATTCGATTTGGATATTAACTTCCTTTCCTGGTTGAGTTTGAGAAGTTCTTGGGTCCAATCGTTTCTTACTTAAGATTAATTAATTAATTATTTTTTATTTTATTTTTTATGGTTGAGATTGTTGTGCAAGGTGCTTTTAGAACATTCAACCACACCAAAGTTGATGATGATTATCAATAAGAGTACTGAAGAGCATGTGAATGAGTTATCACAAACCCAGCAAACGCTGCAACAAACTCATCAGCATGTGCAAGGCAGTTACACTGAGCCACCTGGAGCAAGATTAATTGCTAAAAGTAGTTACAACTATGATAGTGGTGTTAGTTAGAAATGCTGATGTGACAGAATTAGTTAGAAGTGTTGTACATAAATATCTGTAATTACTCATTCAATAATGTGAAGGAATATCATCTTCATTTCCTATTATGGTATCAGAGCCTCTCAACTCTAACGCGTGAAGGTACTTCAATGGCAAATCTATCTTCAAGTTCATTTTCATCTTCATCATTTGTTTTGCCTCCAAATCTGAATCTCCTTCTATCAATCTTCAATTCTCTCATCACAGTCAAATTAGGTTCTACTAATTTTCTTATCTGGAAAAATCAAATCCAGAATGTTCTTCGTGCTACTAATCTTCTTGGATTTGTAGCTAGTTCGATCTTTTCTCCTCAGAAATGCTTGATTCTTCAAGCAAGGCTATCACAAATCCTGAATTTGAAAATTGGAAGCTTATTGATGCTCATCAACTCAGTTTTATTGCTGTCACTCTTTCATCACCTGTGTTTTCCTCGGTTCTTCACCTTCAACATTGCTCACAGATGTGGAATGCTTTCGAAAAGAGGTATACCTCTCTATCTCAATTTCGCATTCATCCGTTGAAGAACAAATTACAAACTGTTTCAAAAAGAGGTCTGTGAATGGAAGAATACTTATCTCAGATCTACTTGGCATCAAAGATTAGGACATCCATATCCCTTGAAATTTCATCACATAGTTAAACATTTGCTTGTTAGTTTTAAGAACAATAGTTCTATATTTTATTGTAATCCATGCAATGTTGCTAAGATTTATAAGCTTCCTTTTAAGCCCTCTACTTCAATTGTATCTCAACCCTTTTCTCTTGTGCACAGTGATGTATGGGGTCCTTTTCATGCTTCTAAATGTGGGTATAGATACTATATTTTTGTTTGTGGATGATTTCACTACGTTTACATGGATTTACCCATTGTTTGTTAAAAGTGAAGTTTACTCAACTTTTATCTCTTTCAAAGCATATGTTGAGAAACAATTCAATCTTTCTCTTAAAATCTTCAAGACAGATAATGGCACTGAGTTTGTTAATCACAAAATGAATGCTTATCTTGTTTCTCATGGTATTGTGCATCAACTTAGCTGTCCATATACCCCTGAGCGAAATGGCATAGCAGAAAGGAACCATTAACATATTATTGAGACAATAATGGCCTTGTTGTCTCAATCTTTTGTTCCTCTTGATTACTAGTTTGAGGCTATGGCTATTGTTGTGTTTCTTATTAATAGGATGCCTAGTCTCTCTCTAGGTCTCTCCTCTCCTTATCAATTGTTGTTTAACTCTATTCCTGATTACAGTTTTCTTAAAGTTTTTGGTTGCCAATGCTTCCTTTGGCTTAGGCCTTATAATTCCAATAAGTTCCAACCCAAATACACTCCATGTGTTTTCTTATAAATGTTTAGATCCCCTTTCTGGTAAAATTTTTCTCTCCAGGCATGTTTTGTTTAATGAGTCTTGTTTTCCTTTTGCTCAAATTTCTCCAATTCCTTCTTTTTTACCTGTTATTTCTTCTTTCTTTTGGTCTAATTCTTCTCCTTCTATAGTTTATCCATCTTTTACATTTCCTACTCTTGTTATTCCCCCTCTACCTACTTTTGTTCCTTCTTTTACCTTTGATTCCTCTCAGCTTGTTGCATCTCAGTCTCTTGTCCCATAGACTGTTACACCTTGGTCGGCAGCTCCAACTGCTGCTCCTCAGTTTGCTATAGCTCAGCCTGTTGTACCACCTCCTACTCTTTCTTTTAATCCTAGTTCTTCACCTACTTCTGCCATACCTATTCAGTCTATATCTATTTAACTTCCCTTACCTACTCCTGCTCCTACTGCTAATACTCACATTATGCTTACTAGATCTAAAACTTCAACTCTTCTTACTCACACCCCTAATCTTGCTAAAACTAAACCTACTACTGCTAAACAAGCTTTAAACTCTCCTATTTGGCTTTAAGCCATGTATGAAGAAATTCAAGCTTTGCATAACCAAGGCACCTAGACTATGGTGCCCCTTCCTTCTCATTAAATATCAATAAGCTACAAATGGGTTTTTCGAATTAAATAAATAAATAAATAAAAATCTGATGGCTCCATTGCCAGGTACAAAGAAAGGCTTGTGGCAAAGGACTACCTTCAACAGGAGCGTATTGACTATCAAGAGACCTTCAGTCATGTGGCCAAACAACCCACCATTCGTGTTCTATTGTCCTTGGCTCTTCATCATCAATGGCCCATTAAACAATTGGACGTCTCCGATGCTTTCTTACATGGTACCTTGGAGGAGGAAGTTTATATGGATCAAGCTCAGGGCTTTGTTGATCCTACTTTTCCTTCTCATGTCTGCAAACTTAACAAGGCTTTTTATGGCCTCAAGCAAGCACCTCGTGCATGGTATTCTACCTTCTCTACTTTCTTGCTTGGCTAAGGTTTCCACCTCAGTCATTCAGACTCTTCTCTCTTCGTGAAGACCACCTCTACCAATATCACCATCATTCTCATTTCTGTTGATGATACTCTGCTCACAGGCAACGATTCTACTCTCATTGAGGCCCTTAGTCATCAAATGCATGCAATGTTTTCTATGAAAGAATTAGGTCTTGTGTCCTATTTCTTGAGCATTTCTATTCACTCTCATTCTCATGGTTTTTTCCTCTCACAACAAAAGTATGTTGTGGGATCTTTATTCGTAGTGTTGGTAAGTGGTTGGGTTCTATTTCTACTATAGTTACGATTGTATACGTAAATGTAATAATGTGTGACCTGTTCGCGGAATGCATGTTAGTAGATATTACATGTAGTGGTACATCGATTGTTTTGAATGAAATTTAAGTTCATGGTTACATAAATGATTTTCGTAAGTCAGATCATTCAAATATAGTTGTGTTGCAGTTCATTTGGAATTGTTAATTACATCTGTGAATTTGTGAATGTGTTGTGGGTGGTGTACATGTTCTTGTACTACAATGACAGTTGCGTTGACTAAGCGGACAATTTTTAAATGGTGGGGTCATTTTTTTGGTGAAGATGAACATAATTACTTTGGTTTTGCATTGTGCGATACGTCAATGTTTTGTTAATGGTTAATGGCATGCATCTACGTATTTGTAAGTGATCACCGTGCAGTATATTATTTGTTGGTACTAATGTCGATGGTGTTTCAAGTTGTTATGCCCGATGGTTGAGCTTTCAGGTGTGACTATATTTTTTTCACATTTGTAATGTGTATTGCATGCTACAGTTTCATTGGTAATAACTTAAGCAAGTACATGATACTATGTGATGGTCATGGTAATATTTAAGATGGGCAGTTCATTGTGTTTTTAAAAGAAAGTTCCTCTGGCGGTAGATGGCCTAATAATGTAAAGGTAACAATGTTATAGGTAGTGCAGGTAGTGTAGTGTGCAAATGTAGGACTGGTGGGAGAACGGCTTGTTCAAATTTCAACGGCCAAACGTCAACCCGGTTGCCTCTTCCAATTTGTTTCATCGAATTCCACATTGTCGTTGTATGGGTTACTAATTTTGGGGTTTGTTTCATCATTGCATGCCATGTGTTGTTAATGTAATGTGCAAGGGTAAAATTATGTTGTGAAGATTCAATGTTACATTGGAGTCACAATGCACCTGTAAGATATGTTGGGTATTCTGTTGTTTCTTGTTGGTACGGTGACCTGTGTAACAATTGAAAATCACAGTAACTGGAATTTTGTTGGTATGAGTTATGGTTATTATTTTAGGAGTGAATCATGTTTGTTGATGTTATGCTGTTGATTTGTAACTGGAAAAATGCCCGGGTTGGAGGTATGATATTTATTTAGTTGATAGATGTTCGTGTATGTTAATTTCGCTGTTGCGCTGGCAAATGCGCTGCAATATTTTCCCGTGTTTGTTAATTCTGTTTTAATGTGGAATTACATTGTGTGAAACTTGAAGTGTGTCTACGGTAGTATGGTGTTCCCCTGTTGCATTATTTGGGAAATGTGTTTGGGAGTACACCCCTGCTATTTTTCTGAGTTAAATTTGCACCACCTAAAGGAAAATGAATAACATTACCTCAAGTAAGCCTAATAAGATTGTATGTAACGCCTCGTATTTTATTACTCGGATAACTTTACCAATATTGATTAATTAAGTCCATTTACAAATAATATTTTATCCTTAGATGAAATGATGAATAATTAAATATACATATTCCCTCTTGTTATACAACAATGACATTTACATACAAATAAAAGATATGCCTTGAGGCTTACAATAAAAGAGAGGACACTACTTTTTACAAAAAAAATAGCACTCAACCAAACAACAAATGAAGTAGTATAATCCATCACTACATTACACTTATGAAATGGTAAAACCCATTGTTTGATCTTTAAATCCGAAAAGCATTCCTTGTACAGACGTACACGCAAGAGGTGAGCAACCACTAGCCCACCAAGCAATCTCACATTAAAACATTAGAAGATATGCAGGTACGAAAATACTCATACATATACGTGAAATCATATCATGTCAAAATCATATGATTTTATTATATAATCTCTTAAATCCAATTTATTTAATTAACCACAACAAGTTAACTTAAATAAATAAACATGTTTCAATAGCAACAGGACATCCTTTTCAATTTATTCAATTATCTCATTATCAATTGAATCAAATAATTAAACAATTCATCAAATCTATTTTATACAGTTTTATGAGATGAATGCATATGCAATGTCATGCTCAAAATATTTTTCTCATCTTTTGAAAATCTTACGCACAATGCCATTTTGAAAACACATTAATCCAATAATTTCAATAAAATTCCAAGATGGTAAATACAACTCAGGTAATCCCTAGGCTAGTGTTTGCAAGTAGACTATTCAAGTACTACCAATTTGTTATTTTTACCAGTATTAACTGGAAGGCTCGACACTTGTAATCTGTCATTTTTACCAGTATTAACTGGAAGGCTCGACACTTGTAATCTGTCATTTTTACCAGTATTAACTGGAAGGCTCGATACCTATTCGCGCGGGTTTCTGGTCTTTCACTATGGACAGTCAGGCCAACTTAACCAATACCAACTACACCCCCTATCCGGACTTACCAACGTATTTACCAAAAACAAAACAATTGATCTTGTTTCATAAAACAATTTCTCTTTTAAAACCATAACCTTCCAATGCAAGATTAAAAATCAATTTCAATAGTGGTTCGATAAAATGATAATGCAAAATATACAATCCGTCATATGATTCCATTTCCAATTTCCTCCACACAATTCTCCAATGTGATCAATTTTCATATCCCTATCAATGTAATATCATGATACAATCCCAAGAGATAATATAATAATGCCAATGTTCATGTATTTACCACATGTAAATCAACAACTTCTAACTTAATCTTTTCAAGACAATTCAACAATATTCTTTATATAAAACAAACTTCCAAAGTCAAACATTTTCTTACCTTCCCAAAAATCTCCTCATTTAAATACCAATGTGGCAATCCCCTACCAGTTATCAAAACTAAAACTTCTAAGCAATAGGTTCATCAATAGCAATAACATATGACACCAAAGTGGGTTCAGGTTTTCGTCGATTTCTAACTCACATACTTTATCAATGAAATGTAATTACAATCTTTTCAAAACTCATCCCCATTCCAAACATTAAATAGAATCAAATTCTTATTTTTCTCATGCAAGTGAAATCTTGAGATCTTCAAGTTCAATCATAATTCTCAATAAGTATAAGTGAATATTCTAACATTTAATCAATTATATTAAAATCTTCTCTTGACTATAAATATAAAATATAACGTAAGTGTTCACTTTCCAATTATCAACATCAACCGCATTAAATTAAACCAAGGAAAAATAAATAAAGAAATAAAAGTTTTGATAACTCATTCTTGTTTTAATCCAATTCATCCATTTGCTCCGAACGAGCTAAAATCATATTCTTTTCCTTTATTATCAAAATCCACCAAAATAATTCGAATATCTCATATATGAATTTTAGGAATTATTATAATAACACAACTCAACTAGTAAAACTTGGACTAAATACTATATCATATCAACTTAATCTCGCTTAATTTCCCCAAATCTCATTCTTGGTCAACATCATCACTTTTAATCTCATAATATTAAAAGTTAGGAATTTAAACCCAATAATACCCCTTTAATTACAACTGATTTTAAATATTAACCAAACTAATTTAATTTATCAAATTAGTAAATCTATTAAGTTCACTATCTTCCAAATTAATAACACTAAACATAAATTCACATGACTTAGTACTCAAAATACCCCCACATTTCATGCCTAGCCACTTTTCTCGAATCTCTACAAACCACAATTTCACAACTTTTCTAAAATTAATAAATTAACATTTACAAAACATCATAAATATCACACTTTTAGAGTCTTAAATCCCAAAATCATTCTATAATATCAACTTAACAATTCACACCACATTCATTAATATCAATTTATTTTTCTTCTCAAAAATAAATTCCAAAACTCAAAGATGAAATAAATATTTCAACATTATTTTTCCAAAATAAATTATCTAACCATAATATGGGGTAGATACAACTTATACAAATATTTATTTTATTTTACTTTCGGATTTTTAACGAGTATTTCCAACACAAGATGATTTTCCAAATCAATTTCAAAATGACAGTATTCTTAACATTTCAACATAATTTCTCTTCCAAAATTTACCAAACAAAAATCTGAAAATATATATATGCAATACCTCTTATAATGATATATTTTCTCAAAATAACCCTAACATAACTTTAATGTAGAAATATGAAGAAAGTCCCTACCTCAAATAATGAAGAAGAGAAGATCTGGAAGGCAAATTTTTCCCGATCATGAATCCGAGACTACCATTGCGAAGATCACGACGAACTCTCTGACTTTCATTTACAAAATTTTTACAAAATCTCACTATAAAGACTTCCACTCGAAGCCCAAAGGTTGAGCAACGATGGAGGAATAAGGAAAAAGAGAGAGACCGATGGAGAGGAGAAAGAGAGCCGAGCTCTCTGCTCAATGAAAAAGAAAACCAAAAGCAAAAGAATTTGAAGGAAAGAAGAGAAAGGGTGTGAGGTGTGGGGGACAACCCATGTGGGTTCGCTTCCCCATAGATGATCACCTAACTTAATATCATATAAATTAATACATAATATATGGTAATAATACCTCAAAATTTTATAATATAAATTATAAAATGATATAATTTTTCTCACCACAAAATTTAACATTTTTGTACACCACAAAATATAATATTTTGCTCACTACGAAATATACACATTTTCATTCTTTATAAAATATATATTTTTTCATCATATGGTACACACCATAAAATCAACTATCAAATATTTATTATAACCCCTATATAATAAATAATAACAAGTCACAAGGTGATTACTACCAATCACATAATTAAAAAGGACCAAACAGTTAAACATGAGTCACTAAACAAACTCAAATTAAATTAAATCTAAATCATGGGTCTCTCCCATAAGTTAAACATCACCCAATTATACACCAAAATAGACCCAACAAATTTATCTCAAATCCTGATCCAAACACCCAAAACTCAATTTCAAATTCTGCTATAAATTAAATTGAACACCAATCAGTCCGTGAATTTTCATAAAATAAATACTCATCATTTAATTATGAAATATTTATCCAAAGTGCTAGACTCATATGGGAACAACATATAAAAATTTCATAATTTTTTGAGATCGGGAAGTGTTTTTAAAAAATATAAAACCGAACTGTTTTTGCACAGAATTTACACATGAATCAAATTCGAAAATTTGCTCAACTAAATTATGCACTGACTATATATATATATATATAATTTGGGGCATTACATTGTAATTGTTTATGTGGAATGGTGTACACCGAAATCGTCATCATGTATTGGTTTGTGATTATTTGACAAATGTGAGTTCAAGTGGTTTTTTTAGACCTTGTGTAGGTTGTCGTTTTCGATCAGACTTATTATGTGTAATTGCATATCGTCATCACTGTCACGACCCCAAACCGCCCCTAGTAGTTTGGTGCCGTGATGGCCAATAATCCGAGATTACCGAAGGCCAACTTACAAAATTCACACACGATTAGAGTATAAATATATGGGGCTCACAAGTGCGGAAACAATAATTTAAAATACAAGTGGTCCATAAGAGCAGTGCATAAGTCAAATGAAATGGCATACATCTTTACACAGCTTTACAACTTGAATACAATTAAAGCAAGGTCCAAAATACATATTACAGTTGATACAAAGGGCTTCACAAGCCGACATAAACAAAAATCCACGAACTACAGGGCAGGGAACATAGTCTGCCAGATTGCCGACATCCTCGTTGCCGACATAACATACACACAAAAACACACATCTTGATCAAAAGGCTTCTCAGCCGACGTGTACGAAATACAAATATTACAAGTCGAGAAGCATGATTTTCAAGACTGCCGACATAATTACAAGCCAAGCCGGCATGACAAAAATCCAAAAGAAGCTCGCGAATCACATCTAGGCGTCATCGCCTTCTTGCTCATCACCTACATATACATATAGAGAGGGTGAGCCTGGATACTCAGTGAATGGTATAAATAATAAAGGGTTTGCATGAATAATAGACGAAGTCCTCTCAAACAATACAAGTCAAAACTTTATATAACAAGGGATGGTCCTCGTCCATTTAACAAATCTTCAAAGCTTCAAGGGATGCTTACTAGCATCAATATATTACAATTGATAACATTCCGGCAAACATATCCACGCGATAAACCGTCAGTGGCAAAACAAGACAAAGCAAGAGAGATATCTCAAACGAGGGTGCTACAAAAGTTTAGAGTCCTCTAGCACAAAGGACCTATGTTACAAAGGCCCGTAGCCCTTTAATACGAGAGTACTACGAAAGTTTAGAGTCCTCCAATACAAGGGACTTTCAAAGCAAGATGTGCTGCGAAAGTTTAGAGTCCTCCAGCACAAGGGACTTTCAAAGCAAGATGTGCTGCGAAAGTTTAGAGTCCTCCAGCACAAGGGACTTTCAAACAAGGTGTGCTACGAAAGTTTAGAGTCTTCCAGCACAAGGGACTTTCAAAACAAGATGTGCTGCGAAAGTTTAGAGTCCTCCAGCACAAGGGACTTTCCGAGAAGGTCATCAAGCAAGGGCAATACAAGATACAAAACTAGGGACAATCATTCATGCTTAACAAATACTTTTCAAAACAAAGCAAAGCAAAGCTCATCAAAACATTAATAACATAGCTTTATTAAAAATACCACTCACATAGTTCTGCAAACGTCGGGGTCAAGGCAAGTCCAAGTCCTACAAACACATGGCAAAGTCTATTGAATGCACTACTCAAAACAAGTCTAGCACACATGCAAATGACCTCGGCATTCTTCAAAAACTAAGTCAAATCAAATCAAAACACAGTTTCTTATCTTTGGAAAGACAAGCTGGGCAACTACCAGGTCTAGGCCGAGGTCTCACACCTCTTTGCCGAGGTGTGGCCTCGATGGCCACATTCAAAAGTGAAGTCAGGAAAATCTGGGTTTCCCTCTTGATAAACATGAAGAACATGAACATGAGGAAGATGAATGCAAAGATCAAAACTTGTTATTACAAAAGCTGAGATTTCATGCTATAATTTCAAAAACATAGACCTGGGTACCCATACTCAAGGATCTTATCAAAACAAACACAAAGACATGAGCCTTAATGCAAACTTTCGGATCAAACGATGCTTTTCTTAAAAAACACATGAAAGTCATTTTCTCTTTCTAAAACCAACTTTAAATCGATGTATGGCATACGGAACGGGTTTGATCGTGCAATGCAGCTAGATGATCAATAAGAACAACAAGAATAGGTTAAGATTCTAACCTCGAAACTCAAATCTAACGGTTCAAGCTCCAACGATCAAGCTTGGAAGTTCACTCTCTCTAGCTTAAACTTCTCCTCCTTCTTCCTAGAGTTTCTCTCTCTAAAAGGCAAGATTTGATACAAAATGATATGTTTCTCTCGATAGTCACTGACTTAATCCCTCTGCTGGGACATGTGGCATCGACTGATTGGCTCCACCCAAAAAGGTGACTGACTTGACAAGACAAGACCAAGACAAAGTGTATTCAGCAAGCTAGACGGCAAGAGCACTCCGGCAAGTGATGATCTCGGCTAAGGGCAAAGCTTCGGCAAGCAGGGTAACAATGACATCAGCTTGGAAGGATAACACTTGACTAAGCTGTGCCGCACCTTGGCCTAGATGTGTCACACCTCGGTCTAGGTCATACCGTTCCAGGAACAAAATCACTCATGCAAGGATCAAGGATCTAGAACGCCTAGATATTAACATCTCGGCCCAGATGATGCACATCTCGGCCTAGGCGACGCGCACCTCGGCCTAGATGGTGACATCTCGGCCAATATGCCAGGGTGAAGATGGAGGTCAACCAAAGGGGTTCCAAGATAATTCTAAGTGATAAAGGTCTCGAAGGTGTCTAGGCTTAAGATGACCTCGGCAACACACCAGACAAGAACAAAGCATGCAAGCAATCATTCAAGCAAAACAAGACAAGATTTGCAAATGCACATAATAAAACAAGATCTTCCATAAATGTATGCAAGTATGACTAAGTTAAAATGAAGGTTGTTACATCCTACCCCCCTTAAAGAGTTTGGTCCCCAAACTTGAGTTACCTTGTTCCAAAAACAATTATGGATGTCGGACTTTCATTTCCTCTTCCATTTCCTATGTAGCATCCTCTCCGTAATGCTCTTTCCATTCAACTTTCACCATTGGTATCGACTTGCTTCTTAATTGTTTCACCTGCCTATCGACAATCCGTATCGACTTCTCTTCGTAGCATAAATCTTCATTAATTACAATTCCGAAATAGTCGATCACATGTAGCGGATCTCGAATATACTTCCTCAACATCGAAACATGAAATACATTATGGACTTGGCTCAATCTTGGCGGCAAAGCAAGTTTGTAGGCAGCGAGGTTAACCTTCTCAAGAATTTCAAAAGGCTCGATGTAACGGGGTGCTAACTTACCCTTCTTCCCAAATCTTGTAACTCCTTTCATCAGCGAAATCTTTAGGAACACGTGGTCCCCGACTTCAAATTCCAATTCTCTTCTTCTCTGGTTGGCATAACTCTTCCGTCGATTCTGTGCGGTTTTGATTCTTTGCTAAACGAGCTTAATCTTCTCGGTTGTTAATTGAATTAAGTCGGGACCAAGCAGAGCTTTGTCTCCTACCTCGGTCCAACATATCGGCGACCTGCACTTCCTTCCATACAGCGCCTCATACGGCGTCATGCCAATGCTAGCTTGATAGCTGTTGTTGTAGGTAAATTCTACCAAAGGCAAATGTACTCCCCAACTTCCTTGGAGGTCCAATACACATAGTCTAAGCATATCTTCAAGTGTCTGAATCGTCCTCTCTGTTTGCCCATCAGTCTGGGGATGAAAAGCTGTGCTAAAGCTCAACTCGGCTCCGAAAGCTCTTTGTAGGCTCTGCCAAAATCTGGAAACCAACTTCGGATCTCGGTCTGACACAATTGACATCAGCACTCCATGAAGTCTAACAATCTCATTCACATACAACAAAGCAAGTTTATCGGCGTTGAAGGTGGTCTTAACAGGCAAGAAGTGTGCTGACTTAGTTAGTCTATCCACAATAACCCAAATCGAATCCATACCCTTTTGTGTCTTCGGCAAACCAACCACAAAGTCCATGGAGATGTGCTCCCATTTCCACTCAGGAATCGGTAAAGGTTGAAGAAGTCCTGCTGGCCTTTGATGTTCTGCTTTCACTTGTTGACAGTACAGACACTGCGACACGAACTCGGCTATCTCCCCTTTCATATTCGGCCACCAAAACGTCTGCTTCACATCCTGATACATCTTAGTGTTCCCGGGGTGAACAGCAAACTTGGAACCATGAGCTTCCTGCAAAATTCTTCTTTTCAACTCTGGGATGTCGGCCACACACAATCTTCCTTCAAACTTGAGCACTTGATTTTCTATGGTGTATCCTGATCTCGGCTTGGTGATAATCTCATCGGCTACCTTCTTGAAGAATTCATCCTCCATTTGCCTTATCTTTACTTCCTCAATAATAGTCGGTTCCACTGAGATCGTGGTTAGACATACCAAATTTCCAACCATCTTTCTGCTCAAAGCGTCGGCCACGGTGTTAGCTTTACCTGGGTGATATTGGATTTGCATGTCGTAATCTTTCAACAACTCAAGCCATCTTCTCTGCCTCATATTCAATTCCTTCTGAGTGAACAAGTACTTTAAACTTTTATGATCGGTAAAAACCTGACAAGAAGCTCCATACAAGTAGTGGCGCCAAATCTTTAAAGCAAATACCACGACTGCTAGTTCTAAATCGTGGGTGGGATAGTTCTTTTCATGTGGCTTCAACTGACGAGATGCATATGCTATAACCCTACCTTTTTGCATTAATACACAACCCAGACCCTTATACGAAGCATCACTATAAACATGAAACTCTTCGTTACCTGATGGTAGTACAAGAACTGGAGCTGCAACTAACCTCGTCTTCAACTCCTGGAAGGCTGCTTCCCTATCCTTAGTCCATTCGTAAGCCGCTCCCTTCTTAGTCAGTTGTGTCAACGGAATTGCAATCCTTGAGAAAACCTTCACGAACTTCCTGTAATAACCTGCAAATCTTAGAAAACTACGAACCTCGGACACATTAGTCGGCCTCGGCCAATTTACAACGGCTTCAATTTTACTAGGATCAACCGAAATACCATCTTCATCAATCACATGACCCAAAAATGAAATAGTGGTCAGCCAAAACTCACACTTGTTAAATTTAGCATACAATTTCCGATCCCTCAAACTCTGTAAGGTAAGTCTCAAATGATCCTCGTGTTCAGCTTTGCTCTTAGAGTAGATCAATATATCATCGATGAAGACGACCACAAACTCATCTAGATATGGTTTAAAGACTCTGTTCATCAAATCCATAAATACTGCAGGGCATTGGTCACTCCAAAAGGCATTACTAAAAATTCGTAGTAGCCATACCTCGTCCGAAAGGCGGTCTTCTCAACATCCTCGGCCTTGACTTTAAGCTGATGGTAGCCTGACCTAAGGTCAATTTTGGAAAAGACTCGTGCTCCTTGCAACTGATCAAACAAATCATCTATCCTCGGCAATGGGTACTTATTCTTAATGGTTACCTTATTCAGCTCCTGGTAGTTAATACAAAGACGAAGTGTTCCATCCTTCTTCTTAACAAACAAGACGGGTGCTCCCCAAGGTGAAGTGCTCGGCCTAATAAAACCCTTATCTAGCAACTCTTGCAGTTGAAATTTCAATTCTTTAAGCTCGGCGGGGGCCATCCTATAGGGTGTTTTAGAGATGGGCTGGGTTCCCGACATGATGTCAACAGTAAACTCTACCTCTCTATCAACTAAGTGACCAGGCAAATCATTTGGAAAGACGTCGGGGAATTCATTAACCACTGGGACGTCGGCTAACTCAACACTTCCATTCAAATTACTTAATATGCTACACAGATAACCTTGACACCCTTTTTGGATTAACCTATAGGCCTTCATGGATGAAATTAAGTAAGGTGGGGATACCACACCTTTTCCCTGAAACGTGACCTCGGCTAGGTTTGGGGGTTTTAACGTGACACTCTTAGAAACACAATTTATGGACGCGTGATTTGCCACTAACCAATCCATCCCCAATATAACATCAAAATGAGTTATGTCCAATGGCATCAAATCAGCTAACAGTTCAACATTCCCAATCACAACAACACAGGCTCGATAGATGGATGCAACATTCATAGATCTCCCAGATAGAGTAGATACAGATAACACATAATCAAGGGGTTCTAGTTTCCTATTAATCTTCTTGGCAAACTTAGCAGAAATGAATGAATGCGTAGAACCCGAATCAATCAATACATATGCATTTTGAGAGCAAATTGGGAGTATAGCTGACACCACTGTCTCGGCATTCTGAGTGGCTCCTGGTACCAGTGCAAAAACTCTGCCTTGCCTCATCTGTCATTTCCCAGCGTTACCTTTTTGTACGGAGCCCGAAGTATTCTCTTCTTTCTTACCTTCATCAGCCTTCATTTTTGGACAGTCCCTCACAAAATGACCTATTTCACCACATTCGTAACAAGCTCTAGACGCCCGACGACAGACCCCGGAATGTGGCTTCCCACAACTGGAACATGTCGGCTTAGTTCCACTTTCCTGCCTTGGGTTGCTTGAACTGCCAACATTCGCTTTCTTCTTGGCACCAAACTGTGCTCGGCAATTGTCATAACTCTGCCTCTTCCTTTGGCTCTCTCATGAACTCTGATATCTGTTGAAGTTAGCTTCGGCCAGAATGGCTTTGTCCAGTACTCCAGCGTAAGTCGGCATATTGAGCATATTAGCTCGGTCTTGTATCGGTCCACGAAGCCCACTTTCGAATTTCTTAGCCTTCATATATTCATCATTGACCATGTGGGGCGCATACCTCGCCAACTCGGTAAAGGCATGGTCATATTCAGCTACTGTTCTACTGCCTTGCGTCAAAGTCTGAAACTCGGTAGCCTTGCGATTTCGAACACTTAAGGGAAAATGCTTGGTGTAAAACAACTCCAAAAATCGGGTCCAGGTCAAGTCTAGATTGCCCTCCCGAATCATCATCCACCATCTGCAAGCGTCGTCATCTAGTGTAAAAGCCGCTAATGTCACCTTCTGGGTGTCGGTGCTGGGAAAGATCTCGAACAGCTTTTTCATTTCCAAAACTCATGCTTCGGCTTTCATCAGCTCTATACCCTCTTGGAATCTCGGTGGCTTCATTTTCTTGAACTCTCTGATCAAAGCTATCGTGCCGTCCCCATATAAAGCTGGCTGTGGGGGCACTTGTGGTACTGGAGGAGGTGGAGGTGGAACTGCATTTCGGCCGTTTGTCTGCTCTGCCTGAGTCGTTGTAGCACTAGCACACTGTTGCCTTGTCT
Source organism: Camellia sinensis (assembly GCF_055761805.1). Lineage (NCBI taxonomy): Eukaryota > Viridiplantae > Streptophyta > Magnoliopsida > Ericales > Theaceae > Camellia > Camellia sinensis. The sequence goes on along the minus strand of NC_138975.1, from coordinate 105,626,378 downwards.
GCCTTAACTCGCGGGCCAAACCTTCAACTAACCTTTCCAGCCTGTCCAATCTGTCCTCGGACTGATCTCGGCCAACTGGAGGTCTACCTCTCCTCATGATGCTATGAGTATGCAAAATGTGACTTTTAAACAAAATGAACAAATAATCACGAAGACAAGTACCAATTAAGCATGCCGAGATGATGCACACCTTGTCTACATAGCAAGCAATATGATGCAATCCTAACATCCTTCTAAGGGGAAATCCTATGCTCTTTAGGACTCAAAGTGTGTGAATAACGTATACTAAGGAACTTGTGCTCTAATACCATTTTGTCACGACCCCAAACTGCCCCTAGTAGTTTGGTGCCGTGATGGCCAGTAATCCGAGATTACCGAAGGCCAACTTATAAAATTCACACACGATCAGAGTATAAATATATGGGGCTCACGAGTGCAGAAGCAATAATTTAAAATACAAGTGGTCCATAAGAGCAGTGCATAAGTCAAATGAAATGGCATACATCTTTACACAGCTTTACAACTTGAATACAATTAAAGTAAGGTCCAAAATACATATTACAGTTGATACAAAGGGCTTCACAAGCCGACATAAACAAAAATTCACGAACTACAGGGCAGTGAACATAGTCTGCCAGATTGCCGACATCCTCGTTGCTAACATAACATACACACAAAAACACACATCTTGATCAAAAGGCTTCTCAGCCGACGTGTACGAAATACAAATATTACAAGTCGAGAAGCATGATTTTCAAGACTGCCGACATAATTACAAGCCAAGCCGGCATGACAAAAATCAAAAACAAGCTCGCGAATCACATCTAGGCGTCATCGCCTTCTTGCTCATCACCTACATATATATATAGAGAGAGGGTGAGCCTGAATACTCAGTGAATGGTATAAATAATAAAGGGTTTGCGTAAATAATAGCCGGAGTCCTCGCAAACAATACAAGTCAAAACTTTATATAACAAGGGATGGTCCTCGTCCATCTAACAAATCTTCAAAGCTTCAAGGGATGCTTACTAGCATCAATATATTACAATTGATAACATTCCAGCAAACATATCCACGCGGTAAACCGTCAGTAGCAAAACAAGACAAAGCAAGAGAGATATCTCAAACGAGGGTGCTACAAAAGTTTAGAGTCCTCTAGCACAAAGGACCTATGTTACAAAGGCCCGTAGCCCTTTAACACGAGAGTACTGCGAAAGTTTAGAGTCCTCCAGTACAAGAGACTTTCAAAGCAAGATGTGCTGCGAAAGTTTAGAGTCCTCCAGCATAAGGAACTTTCAAAGCAAGATGTGCTGCGAAAGTTTAGAGTCCTCCAGCACAAGGGACTTTCAAAACAAGATGTGCTGCGAAAGTTTAGAGTCCTCCAGCACAAGGGACTTTCCGAGAAGGTCATCAAGTAAGGGCAATACAAGATACAAAACTAGGGACAATCATTCATGCTTAACAAATACTTTTCAAAACAAAGCAAAGCAAAGCTCATCAAAACATTAATAATATAGCTTTATTAAAAATACCACTCACATAGTTCTGCAAACGTCGGGGTCAAGGCAAGTCCAAGTCCTACAAACACATGGCAAAGTCTATTGAATGCACTACTCAAAACAAGTCTAGCACACATGCAAATGACCTCAGCATTCTTCAAAAACTAAGTCAAATCAAATCAAAACACAGTTTCTTATCTTTGGAAAGACAAGCTGGGCAACTACCAGGTCTAGGCCGAGGTCTCACACCTCTTTGCCGAGGTGTGGCCTCGATGGCCACATTCAAAAGTGAAGTCGGGAAAATCTGGGTTTCTCTCTTGATAAACATGAAGAACATGAACATGAGGAAGATGAAAGCAAAGATCAAAACTTGCTATTACAAAAGCTGAGATTTCATGCTATAATTTCAAAAACATAGACCTGGGTACCCATACTCAAGGATCTTATCAAAACAAACACAAAGACATGAGTCTTAATGCAAACTTTCGGATCAAACGAGGCTTTTCTTAAAAAACACATGAAAGTCATTTTCTCTTTCTAAAACTAACTTTAAATCGATGTATGGCGTACGGAACGGGTTTGATCGTGCAATGCAGCTAGATGATCAATAATAACAACAAGAATAGGTTAAGATTCTAACCTCGAAACTCAAATCTAAGGGTTCAAGCTCCAACGATCAAGCTTGGAAGTTCACTCTCTCTAGCTTAAACTTCTCCTTCATTTTCCTAGAGTTTTTCTCTCTAAAAGGCAAGATTTAATACAAAATGATATGTTTCTCTCGACAGTCACTGACTTAATCCCTCTGTTGGGACACGTGGCATCGGCTGATTGGCTCCACCTGAAAAGGTGATTGACTTGACAAGACAAGACCAAGACAAAGTGTATTCAGCAAGCTAGACGGCAAGAGCACTCCGGCAAGTGATGATCTCAGCTAAGCGCAAAGCTTCAGCAAGCAGGGTAACAATGACATCGGCTTGGAAGGACAACACTTGACTAAGCTGTGCCGCACCTTGGCCTAGATGTGCCACACCTCGGTCTAGGTCATACCGTTCCAGGAACAAAATCACTCATGCAAGGATCAAGGATCTAGAACGCCTAGATATTAACATCTCGGCCCAGATGATGCACATCTCGGCCTAGGCGACGCACACCTCGGCCTAGATGGTGACATCTCGGCCAATATGCCAGGGTGAAGATGGAGGTTAACCAAAGAGGTTCCAAGATAGTTCTAAGTGATAAAGGTCTTGATGGTGTCTAGGCTTAAGATGACCTCGACAACACACCAGATAAGAACAAAGCATGCAAGCAATCATTCAAGTAAAACAAGACAAGATTTGCAAATGCACATAATAAAACAAGATCTTCCATAAATGTATGCAAGTATGACTAAGTTAAAATGAGGGTTGTTACAATCACAATGGTCATGAAACCAATGAACGTATTTGACGTGGAAACAATCTAGAAAAATAGTTACCACGTTACAAGAAAAACAACATTAACAACTACAAAACAACCCACCGTTGACCACTCTACACAACTCACATACACAAATGGAAATGTAAAACATTACTCTCAACATCATTACCACACATAAAAAATAAAAAATAAAAATACACAAAATCCCACAAAAGGGTAAATATGTAAGCTCTATACATGCCAAATCACAAAAAAAAATATTCCTTACCAATTAAATATGACCAAATGGTTCATAAAAAAATACACAAGACTAAATGGATCAACAATCCTCAAATTAGGATTTACTGGTAATTTTTCCTTAAAAAGTCTAGAATTTTTTTGGTACCACTTTTATTTTTTTGGAAAAACATCAAACTTGTTTGACAAATTGTATTTGAGAAAATAATAGTTAAAATTTTCAATTTTTTTTTGCACAAAAATGAAAGCGATGAGTGTCTTGCAACTTTTTATTAATTTTGTTTTCAAAAATATGAAAAATGCAAACACAACAAAACACACAACTAATCTTTCTTTTCTTTTCCTTTTTTTTTTTTTTTTGGGGGGGGGGGCTATGTTCTTTTTAGTAATCTTTTCGTCTTGATTTTTCTTTTTTGGTTAGTTGCACAACATCCTTCAATTATCATTGAAAATTATTTTTTCTATCAATTTTAAAAACTTACATATAAACTCTTAATCGAACAAATGGCAGATTCTAAAGGGTGAAAGTAAAAAAATTCAGTACAACAGTGTTATTAGGTCACTCCTAACATGTCATATCACCATCCTATGTTAATATATAAACGTAATTTTATTATTACGTATGGGGTTCATATAAATCCCATGCATAATTTTATCACTTTTATATTAAATTTTTATTTATGAAACTAATGTAATTTTATGGTTGACAAGAGTTTATAGCTACTGTTTGGAAACTGAGAGAACAAAGTAATATTATATTATAACTGAGGGTAAATTATATTTATCTCTTGAGGTTTAGCATAATTATAGGAACTTCTCTTGTGATTTTACTAATAACAATAACACCCCATTACTTTTAAAATTATTATACATTTTGACCCATTATTAGCCCTATGTTAGCACTCTTGGCAAAATATGCTGATGTCACTCTTGGCAAAATATGCTCTTGGTTGTCTTCTACATCCAAAGACCCAACAAGCTTTCAACAAAATACTACCCTCAGCCAAATACTACTGTCATTACAATATAAAAACATCAGTCATATGCTGTTTTTTTTAAAAATAAAATGAGTCTCTTAGGTTTCATTTTCAAATTAATTTTTTTGAATTTTTTTTTTGAAAAATAGAAATTAATTTAACAAATATAAACACCAAAAATATTTTTAACTATTTAAAAATTAATTATGCACCCAAAAAAAAAAAAGTGAAAATGATGAGTATTTTTACACCAAATTAATTTTTAAGCTTTTCATAACTTTTTTAGAAAATTGATTATGAAAACTAAACCTAACGAAGAGTGTGTGGGGACATATTTTTTGAATGATGACACGTGGCCGAGGTGTCACCGGAGTGCCAACCGAGGTGCCGCATGTTATGGTCATGACGCCGAGGTAATCTCGGCTAGGCCGAGGTTATCTGCGAGAATACCGGAATCCGAGATAAGCGGATAAGGGACAAGAGTCCTAGAATGAGAGAAGATTTCAGTTTGGGTAAAGATAAGACTCTTAGAGAGTTTATCCTAATCCTACTGGGAGTCCAAGATTAGCAGTAATCCTAAGTCCATTAGAGCTAGGCTTCTATTGGGACTAGGATTGTGTTGGCTATAAAAGTGAGGCACCCCTATGGGTCTAAGGTATGTCCTTGATGCTTTTGATATTCTGTCTTGTGAATTAAGCACTTTTGATTATCTTTGAGAGATATACTGACTTGATTGTCGGAGTGCCTCCGGGTGGACGAGCCACTGCCGGAAACTCTTATTTTTGTTGCAAGTCGTTCGGGCTTAATCTATTCTGCCGGTGTTCTCCAGTTGAGTACTAAACGGGTAGTGTGATCAGAAAATCACTCACACAATTTGGTGTCGTCTGTGGGAAGGAAGAAGAATAGATGGCCAGTAACGGACAGAAGGAAAAGATTGGGGACGACACTCCTGCTGGGAGTGGCAGACCTATCGACCTTGATATTGAAGGAGACAACCACAATGTAGAAACTCGTGACCAGGGTCACGGAGAGAAAGACGTCGGCCAAGAGGGCGACACTTTAAAGAAGACAGACCAAAGTAAGTACTATAACGAAGATAACCTCCAGGTATAGAGGGATAGGTGCCTGCAGAGGGATGAAGAAGTAAAAGAATTGGCAAACAAGTTGGCAGACCTGCAGTCGGTCGTCAACTTCATGATGCAAAACAATGTCATGCAGCTACCGTACCCGCTGCAGGACACGCCGATTCCAGCAACTAATACCCAGAAGGGAGGAAGAAAAACAATCCCCGAAGCCCCTCAGCACACCAGGAGCGGAAGACACTCTCACCGACCTTCCAGGGAAGTCGGACGAGAGGAGCCGAGACGAGAAGAGTCCCGAAGGACGTATCACACAAAGGACCCAGAGCTCAAAGAACGTCGGCATGTTCAAGGGCAGGTGCTCTGCTTTGACACAACCCATGGAGAAAGATCAAAACGGGCCCACCACAAGGCTGAAAGTAATGTACCGAAAAGATTAAAGTCCAAAGATAGCCGAGCTCCAGGGAGAAGTAAAGAAGACTTGAGAGATTACCTCAAGAGGAAGCAACAGAATGCTGAAGCCGAGGTAACTTCCTCGGTTAAGCCAAGGACACCATTCTCGGTGGAATTGGACAAATTTGAAGCACCAAAGAGATTCAGTATGCCAAGGTTCCAAATATATGATGGTAAGTCAGATTCCAACTTTCACGTTGGACTATACCTGAATTCAATGGTATTATATAGTGGGAACGAGCTGTTGCTCTGTAAAATATTCCCCTCATCCTTCGGGGAGATTGCATCAGATTGGTTCCATAAACTACAGAAGGGAAGCGTAAAGACTTGGGAAGGCCTGGCCGAGATGTTTGTCGCTAGGTTTGTGACGAACAAACTGCAGCCCTTGAGGGTCGATGCACTAATGGCTTTAAAAATCACCAAGGATGAAGGCCTTAGGGCCTACGCAAAAAGGTACTACGAGGTGTTCAATCGAATACCCGAATGCAACCAAGAGGTGGCGGTCGTGTCTTTTAAGAACGGCCTAAAAGATAACTGCCCACTACGGAAGTCTTTGGCAAAGACATTGCCAAAAAGCATGGAAGAACTCATGGCGAGAATCGAGAAGTACGCCAGAGCCGAGGAGGATACGTCGGGAGACAAAGAGACAAAGCAGGAGAAAGGAAATGGCTCGTCGAAGCGAGGCCGAGCTAACAATAGATCGATCAAACAAGAAACGGAATTGAGGGCTAAACAGGCAGTGACGACTGTATTCCGAATCCCGATCCACAAAGTCCTGGATCAAATACGAAACCAACCCTATTTCAGAGCACCGGCAAGAGCACCAGGGGAATTTATGGGAAGAAACGTCGGTAGGCGTTGTGCTTAACACAATGAAGAAAGGCACCCAACTCAGGATTGCACAGCCCTAAAAGCACACTTAGAAAACTTGGTAAGGCAAGGCCTTCTGAGGGACCTTGTCGATAAGGCCAGAATAAGGGAAGAACAGGCAAGATTGCCTCAAGCACCAGCTGCTCCGCCTCCTCCAGCACAGCAACCACAGGCAGGAGGACCGCGGGTGGTTAATGTAATTCACTCAAAGGTGAACGAAAACGACATACGTGGGGAGACCCAGAAGGTAAAACACCTACAGCACGTGAACTAGGTCGGACATAAAAGACCTCGGCCTGAAGAATGCCAGGGACCGACGATAGCCTTTACTGAAGCCGACATAGAGATGGTCCAGCATCCACATAATGATGCCTTGGTAGTATCCCTCCAGGTTGGGGAGTGCCAAGTGAAATGCATCTTGATTGATCAAGGCAGCTCTTGCGACATCATGTATGTTAGATGTTACAAGGAGTTGGGCCTTCATCCTGATGACTTGGAGCAATCCAATGGCCCGATGGTCGGCTTCAATGGAACACCGACGTGGCCACTGGGCGCAACAAGCTTAGAAGTACAAGCCGGCACTAAGAAGATCAAGACAAAATTCATCGTGATTGACACGCCCTCGCCATACAACATCATCTTGGGAAGGCCATGGTTGCATGCAATGGGGGAAGTTTCCTCAACGTTGCATCAACTACTACGGTTCCCAACAGAGCATGGGATTGAAGAAGTCAAAGGAGATCAACTGCAGGCAAAGAATTGCTCTATGGCAGCAATGAAATCCACCTGCAACATTCGAGAACCAGAGAAGGCAGAGATTGAAGACGAGGACATGAAGGTCCTAGACGACGTCGGTAAGGAGCCAATCGAGAAGAGTGAGGAAGCACTGAAGAAAGTCCTCATCCAGGAGGATGATGAAGAATGCTTCTTTCTTGTCGGCTCGGGCTTAGCCAAAGAAGAAGAAAGAGAACTGGAAACTTTTCTGAGAGCAAACATAGAGGTGTTCGCTTGGACACCTTATAAAATGCCTGGCATTGACCCCGGGGTCACATGCCACAAATTGAACGTTGACAGGTTAGCCAAACCCGTAATACAACCAGCCAGAAGACCGACGTTGATGCACGTCGAAGCAGTGGAGGAGGAAGTAGATAGGCTTCTGGAGGCCAGGGCCATCAGAGAAGTCAATTATCCGACATGGCTATCAAACACTGTGGTAGTAAAGAAAAAAAATGATAAATGGAAGGTCTGCGTAGATTTTACAAGCTTGAACAAAGCTTGCCCCAAAGACAGCTTTCCTCTACCCAAGATTGACCAGTTGGTAGACGCCACATCTGGACATGGAAGGATGAGCTTCCTGGATGCTTACAGGGGATACCACCAGATAGCCATGTGCCCCCTAGATGAGGAGAAGACAGAATTTATCACCCTGAAAGCGTTGTACTGTTACAAGGTAATGCCATTTGGGTTGAAAAACGTAAGAGCAACTTACCAAAGGTTGGTGACCAAGATGTTCAAACACCTGATTGGCCAAACAGTAGAGGTCTACATCGATGACATGGTCGTGAAGACCAAGGAGCCTAAGGGTCATCTTGCTGACCTAAAAGAGGTCTTTGATATACTCAAAACATACCGGCTTCGACTCAACGCATCAAAGTGCGCGTTTGGAGTTGGATCAGGTAAGTTTTTGGCGTACCTGGTAACCAGAAGGGGCATTGAGGCCAGCCCAGATCAAATCAAGGCCATCCTTGAGCTGAAAAGCCCGACGTCGGCAAAACAGGTTCAGATGCTTATTGGAAGGGCCGCGACCCTAAACAGGTTCATAAGCCGAAGCTCAGACAAATGTAAACCTTTCTTCAACCTGGTGAACAAGGCCACGGACTTCCTATGGACTGAGGAATGTGAGGCCGCTTTGGCCAACCTAAAGAAATATCTGACCACGGCCCAGTCCTCTTAACACCTGAACCTGGGAAAGAACTGTTTTTGTATTTAGCAGTTTCAGAACACGCAGTAAGTGCAGTGTTAATCTGAGAGGAAAAAGGAGAGCAAAAGGCTGTTTATTATGTAAGCAAAACCTTGGCCGATGCAGAAACAAGGTACCTACCACAAGAGAAATTAATGCTGGCCTTAGTAATGACTTCAAAGAAGCTGAACCATTACTTTCAAGCGCACAAGATTATAGTACTGACAAAGCACCCACTGAAGTCTTGTTACAACAAAAAGACTTAACTGGAAGAATAGTAAGATGGGCAGTGGCCTTGGGCCAGTATGACCTGGAGTTCAGGCCGAGAACAGCAATTAAGGGCCAAGTTTTGGCCGACTTCGTGGCCGAATTCATGCCAGAATCCATTGAATGTCGGGCTCCATTGAGCTAGGATGAACGATGTCCAAGCAAGCAAGGAGAAGCCCAGCCAAAGGCGAAAGAACAAAGAAAGGAAAAACTCAGACCTTGCAGCATTTACATCGGCGACTGCTTTCGCCTGTTTGTCGATGGGAGCTCAAACCGACAATGAGCAGGGGCAGGAGTAGTGTTAATATCTCCAGATGGGGAGATACTGGAATAGTCCATTCGATTAGGGTTCAAGGCCTCGAACAATGAGGCAGAATATGAAGCATTGATTGCAGGACTAAAGCTGGCAGTGGCAACAGAAGTAGATGAGGTAATAATTTTTTGTGATTCACAACTTATAGTGAATCAGACAACAGGAGAGTTTGCAACCCGAGATGAGAGAATGTTGGCATACGCAAAGGAAGTCATCAGGCTGGCAACCTTGTTTCGCAAATACTTCTTCAAGTTAGCTGAGATGATAACAGCCACGCCGATGCATTGGCCAACTTGGCAAGTTCAATACAAACTGGAAAAATAAGGACAATAATGATTGACTATTTGTCGGGCCCGAGCGTAGAACCACCAATTACAGAGCAAGAAGCAATGTGTGTGGACTTAGGACCAAGCTAGATGGATGCAATTGTTGCATTCCTAAAAGAGGAAAATCTGCCAGAAGACCATAAGGAAGCACACAAGGTCAGATTGAAGTCGGCAATATTCAATCTGACAGCGGACGGACATCTCTACAGAAGGTCCTTCACTGGACCCCTTTTAAGGTGCGTACACCCTTTGCAGGTTGAAGATTTTCTATATGAAATTCATGAAGGGATTTGTGGAAGCCACGCTGGGGGCAGATCACTAGCTCACAAGGCCATTACCCAGGGGTATTGGTGGCCCTACATGCAAAAAGATGCAGAAGCCTACGTGAAGAAGTGTGAACAATGCCAAAGGTTTGCACCTTTGATACACTAGCCAGCTGCTGACCTGAACCCTGTATCCAGTCCATGGCCATTTGCCTAATGGGGCATGGATCTCGTTGGACAATTGCCCCAAGCAACTGGACAAAAGAAGTACTTGCTGGTAGCAATAGATTACTTCACGAAGTGGATAGAAGCAGAACCTCTGGCCAAAATTCGAGATGTGGATGTCAAGAACTTCATATGGAGAAACATCATCACCAGATTTGGCATTCCAAGAGCAATAGTTGCCGACAACGGAACGCAGTTTGACAGCAAACTCATCAAGAACTTCTGTGTGAAATTCAAGATAAAAAATTACTTTTCAACACCAAGTTTTTCCCAAAGCAATGGGCAAGCAAAAGCATCCAAAAAAGTAATTTTGGATGGGATAAAGAAGAGGCTGCGGGCAGCAAAAGGAAAATGGGTAGACGAGTTGCCGAATGTACTCTGGGCATATCGAACTACGCCGAGAAGATCAACAGGGGAAACCCCCTTTGCCATGGCTTACGGCACAGAAGCAGTCATCCCATTGGAAATCGGCATCCCAGGAATCAGAACCCAGGGAGTAGAGAATGGGACTAATGATATACTTCTAGCCCGAGATCTGGATCTCTTAGAAGAAAGAAAGGAGAAAGCTGCAATTCAGCTCGCAACATACCAGCAGCAACTTGCTAGAGCTTACAATAAGAAGGTCAATCTAAGGGATTTTCAAGTCGGCGACCTAGTCCTAAGAAAAGTTGTTGGCAACAAGAAGGATCCCAGAGAGGGCAAGCTTGGCCCAAACTGGGAAGGACCCTACAGAATTACTTCGATATTGGGCAACGGAGCATACCGGCTTGAAGATAATGAGGGCAAAGCATTGCCAAGACCCTGGAACACTTGTAATTTGAAATTTTTCTATCATTAGATGTTCCTTGTTATTTTTTGCCAATGTCATCAATAAAATCTTAGCAGAATTCTCCAAGACTTGTGAATTGATAAAAGATGCATAATGTTGTTTCTGAATAATGAGAACCCAAGTGGAACTCAGGTTCACATTGGGGGCAGAGAGAAGACAAAAATGTTTAACACTTGTTGAAATTTGTAGCAATTTACAAGTTGAAGTTAAACCAGAGTAACTCTTAGCACTTGTTGAAATTTGTAGCAATTTACAAGTTGAAGTTAAGTCGAGATAATTGTTTATCTTCACTTGTTGAAATTTGTAGCAATTTACAAGTTGAAGTTAAACCGAAGTAATGCTTAACGCTTGTTGAAATTTGTAGCAATTTACAAGTTGAAGTTAAGCCGAGATAATTGTTTATCTTCACTTGTTGAAATTTGTAGCAATTTACAAGTTGAAGTTAAGCCGAGATTATTGTTTATCTTCACTTGTTGAAATTTGTAGCAATTTACAAGTTGAAGTTAAGCCGATATATATTGTTTAACACTTGTGGAAATTTGTAGCAATTTACAAGTAGATCATTATTTTGCACTTGTTATAACTTAAGAAAAGTTTACAAAGTTGAGATTAAACCAGTATATGTTTTTCCTTGCAGGACAAGAACTTGCCGAGGTAAATCTTCAGTTGGTATAACCGACGTGTGTCACCCCGAGAAGGTTGCACAAAGAAGGAAGAGTATATATATACAGAATATTCCAAGTATAGAATCATGCAAAGACAATAAAGAGACGACAAAGGTACAAGCACTTAGAAAAGAAAAGTTGTATTAGCATTCACTGAGAAAAGGGCACATCGGCCATACAAAAAACTTACATTGTTCCAAAAGATAAAGAAGGAACAAAATACAAGTAAGCGAAAGAAAAACACGAAGCTAAGACTCCTCTCCACCAGTTGGTTAAATTTGAAGATCTGGCGATTGTTGAGAAGGCATCTCAGCAGCCTTATCTGCCGCGACCTCGGCGTCAATTTCAGCGAGAGTATTTTCAAGGTTCTTATCAGCAAGGGTGGCATCGGCTGATTCTTTCTCACAAGCAGCATCTTTGTTAATCTCATCGCCTTCCTCATCCTGAGTCAAGTCTAGAACTTGCTCATTTTGAAGAGGGGACTTGGCCCCATTAGCATCTTTGGATTTTCTTACCAAAGCCTCATCCTCTTCCTCATCACCATCCTCGGACTCAGATTCGCCGACATCTTGAGTTAGGGGTTGAGCTGGAGGGAATGGAAGAGGAATGGCATCAGCTTTCCTCAGTGGTGAGTCCTCTGGGACATTGAGTTTTTTCAGAAGAGACATCCAACCAAGGGTGAAACCCTTGTTGCATGCCTGCTTCACCTGTTGTTCATAAGCTTCTGTGACATCGACCATGCCTTGGGCATACGCCTTTTCGTCGGCATGTTTTATTTCGGCTTCTTTTGTGGCCAATGCCTCCTGAAGCTCCTTTTCGGCTTGGACCATTTTTTTCTCGGCTTCTCTCTTCTGAGACTCAGCCACTTTCCTAATAGCCTCAGCAGCCTCAGCCTTCTCTTCGGCATTGGTCTGAGCTTTGATTGCAGCCTCGGCTTGGTCCTCTAATTTTTTCATCTTTGATTGAAGACCTTTGTTAGTCTTTTGGAGGGAAGAGAACTCCCTCTTCATCTCGACAAGCCTCTCCCGATTCTCAAAAGACTGCATTAAGAAAGAATGGGCATGCTGGATGGCCTGAAAGAAAACAGAGGTATTATAGAATATTCAAAGTATGAAATAGGAAAGAAGAAAATTACCAAATAGAAGACATTTACCTGCACGGAGTGCTGAAGCATTAGAGCGTAGTTCTCATATTCACTGTACTGGGCGTTTCGCTCCAGATCGCCTGGAAGAAGTAAAGCGGTACTGAGTGCAACGCCGACGTTGATATCATCGGCACTGTCACTTGCCATGACAGGCTTGTCTTCCAGAGTAATTGTGGGGGCCCAGGGGGAATCAGGCTTTTTTGATCCCGAAGTTGTTGCAGAAGAAGACCTTGGCTTTTTTGGTTTTTGGGATTCTGGTGGTTGAAACTCAGAGTGCCTCTTCCCAACGGAAGGCTGAGATTTATCACTCTCAGCCAACTTTGAGATAGGCAAGGTGTCTTCAGACTCAACCTGAGCTATCTTAGCCTTTGGTTGAGCCTTCTTTATTCTTTTTGGCTTCGGTGGAGGAAGGGTTTGAGCTGGTTGATCGTCAACAGATGATGGAATGCTGGCCAGAAGATCTTTTGCAACTGGTTTTGGGCGGCCCATCTCGGCAGTAAGGACAAGTCATTGCCGATGTTTTCGTTCCGATATTAGGACCAGGTATGGAGCCGAAGTCGATGGCTGATCAGCTGGATCTGATGTTGATCCTTGATCTGTTCGTGATGTGGATGCAGTCAATGGAGTTGTAGCAGAAGGTGGAGAAAGGCTTTTCTTCTTTCTTTTGGGAACGTCGAGCAAAGTTGACTTATATGTTGGAATAAAGTTGAGGAGCAGAGGTGCCTTTCGTTTGTGAAGTGGCAAGTTCAGAAGTTTTTTCAAATCCTTGCTGGGAACAAAGGATTGGCGAAAATTTTTTGGTGGCTGACGAACAGCTGCAAGAAGAACAGACGTCAGAAACAGACAAAGTATTTAAGACTTTGAAAGAAAAATAGGCAAAACTGAATACTGGTCTCTTACCCTTGCCCTCTAAAACTGATTGAGGAAGAGGGTAGAGATGGATGTCCTCGTCTGGAGCAAACTCCCAATTTCCCGAGGTAATGAAATAGTCATCTCCAGCCCCCTTGTTGGAGTCTGGGAGGTCGGCTACGATTTTGAATTCTGTAGACCTCGACTTAAGGTAATAAATGTAGCCTTTTTCTTTCAAATTAAGGGCACACATGGTATAGCAGTACTGGATATTGGCTAGGGTGATCCTAGCGTTTTCCTGTTTAGCTAAGGCTATGATACCATGGATCACTCGATAAGAGTTAATGGCCAGTTGCATGGGGTTCAACTTATAATAGTGAAGAATTTCGTGAAAAAGGATGTTAAGTGGGAGCCGGAGTCCGCACTCAGTGAAAGCTACAATGGGAAAGGGCATTGAATCATCTGTGGGCATGATGGAGTCATTATCTCCAACCAGCCTCAGATGGACATCGGCAGGGATAGAGAACTCTTGCCTAAAATACTCAAGTTTGGTCGGGGTATCTACCCTATGTCTCTACATACCCATAATATCGGCCTGAATTAAAGGGGTTGGATTTCGAAGAAAAAATGTTTTGAAAGGGTTAATAAGACCTCGGCAAAATCTAGGTAAAGTACTAGTTTCAGTTTTTTCCTAAATTATGGGTTCTACGCAACAAATCCCAAACCTAGATCTATGAAAGCAAGGGTTAAAGGCACGAATCTGGAAAACAGAAAGGCAAAGACGTGCTTTAGAATCAAGAACAGGGATGGGCTATCAAGAGCATAAAGAATACGAGAAATAAAGGGTCAAGAACAGTAACAAGAGTGCAAGAAAGTGGTAAACAGTATGTATTCAAGATATGGGCAAGATCAAAGCCATTTGAATAAATATGTTTAGTTATGTGATTCGCAAGATTTGAAACAATAATGGCAACAAGTAATGAAGAATATCAACAGAATTGAAAACAAAAGGAACAGTGGCTTACCAGAAAAAAGTGAAGCCGGTATGAAGATTGCCGAAGTCAGACAACAGTTACAGATATAACAAACACAACGAAAGCTTCACAGGAAGGGAGAAAGGAAGGCAGTTGCAGAGCTTGGAGCTTGAACAATGGCGGATTTGAAAGAAAGAGTTTAGAGAGAGAAAAAGCAAGAGAAATCAAATGCAAAAGTGAAGAAGTGAAGAAAGAGGGAAAAGTTTTGTCAAAAACCTGAAACGGTGGCAAAAGAGGATAATGAATGTGCCTGGAGCAGCGCATACGTCAGACGGCGCACGTAGAAAAAACGTGATTTACAAGCGCATCATGGGTACGGTCCAATGAGGTGGAGACGCATGAATGAAACGGTTGAGTAAATGATGCGTGACAACTCACACACATGAAAGAGTTCACTAGAATTCTTGTTCTCCGAAGAGAACATGTCGGTCTGAAATGAATGATCTCGGCTGAGATACTATAAACCGACGTACTAGAAAAACGGAATGATATAGGTTCCATCACCTCAGGATGCCGAGGTAATAGAACCTAGGGGGCAGTTGTGGGGACATATTTTTTGAATGACGACACGTGGCCAAGGTGTCACCGGAGTGCCAGCCGAGGTGCCACGTGTCATGGTCATGACGCCGAGGTAATCTCGGCTAGGCCGAGGTTATCTGCGAGAATACCGGAATCTGAGATAAGCGGATAAGGGACAAGAGTCCTAGAATGAGAGAAGACTTCAGTTTGGATAAAGATAAGACTCTTAGAGTGTTTAGCCTAATCCTACTGGGAGTCCAAGATTAGCAGTAATCCTAAGTCCATTAGAGCTAGGCTCCTATTGGGACTAGGATTGTGTTGGCTATAAAAGTGAGGCACCCCCATGGGTCTAAGGTATGTCCTTGATGCTTTTGATATTCTGTCTTGTGAATTAAGCACTTTTGATTATCTTTGAGAGATATACTGACTTGATCGTCGGAGTGCCCCCGGGTGGACGAGCCACCACCGGAAACTCTTCTTTCTGTTGCAGGTCGTTTGGGCTTAATCTATTCTGCCAGTATTCTCCAATTGAGTACTAAACGGGCAGTGTGATCAGAAAATCACTCACACAGAGTGTTATGATTTACGCCATCCCTATGTGTGTGTATATATGTATATGTTTTGAATTGCCTTGTACTAGGAATGTTGGTTATTTAAAAATTAATTCTACACCCAAAAAAGAAAAAAATCATGTGAAAATGATGACCATTTTTTTATTTTGCTTGTTTACACAAAATTAATTTTCAGTTTTTTCATAATGTTTTTAGAAAATTGATTATGAAACTTATACCAAACAGAAAATGTTATGATTCACTTTCTCTATATAGTGAGTATATATATTTATATGTTTTGAATTGCTTTGTACTAGAAATGTTGGTTATGATAGCATAATACTGTGACCTTTAAATAAAAAATAAAAATAAAAAAAATAAAAAACAAAAAGAGAAATAAAAATAAGAATTATAATAGAAAACAAAAAGAGAAATAAAAATAAAAAATCTAATGAGATTTAAAAGTTTAATCATGCTAATTATATTCCCAAATCCTCTGAGATTTGTTTTTTCTTTTTTTTCAATAGCGTTGTACGGTGGGATATAAAAGTTTAGTTATGCTAATTTTAAATTTAGAAAAAATTTCATTCAAGAGTGATTTTGAAAAAAATTATTAAAAAATGGTAAATTTTATAAATATTAATAATTAAGAAAATAAACTCTTTTTTTTTTTTTATGAATGTGTAATAATTCCTTAAAATTAAATGTAAGCTCACTTGGAGATGGAAGCTAACAATAGCCTTAGATAGTAGGTCACTAATTTATCTTTCTTCAGGATTTGGTGGGTTAGATGAGGCAATGCTAGAGTAGTTGGGTTAATAGAAAGAGAAAAATGGAGTGGGGGTATTTTAGTCATTTAATGTTATTTTTGACTGTTTGGAATAAAATTAACATAAAGGAGAATCTTTATAATAATTTCAAAAGTAAGAGAAATTAGTGTTATTATTAAAACTAGAGGGGAGACCCTTATAATTATATTAAACCTCAAGGGAGGTTAGTGTAATTTACCCTATAATTGGTGGGTACAAGTAATTTACCTTTTTTTTTAAAAAAAAAATGAGTGGATCCTCTCCAGTCCTTAATCCAGATTGGAGGGTGCTATTCAGGTTTATGGGTTCTACCACGAGTCCCGTTTTAATAATCCAAATCGTTCATTTTGTCGAGCACTTTATATATATCAATAACAAACAAAAATAGATCAATCCAATAATCGCAACCTATTCAATTTATCGCATTTGTCAACTAAAAAATAAATGGTATATTTTTAAAAATACAATTGTCGTCTATGTTTTTAGTAACAAACACAACAAATTAAATATGTTACGATTATCGGATCGACCTAATTTTTTTGTGATTGATATACATGAAGTGCTCAACAAAATAAACAGTTCGAATTATCGAAACAGAATCCATATTGAACTCCACGTGCCCGAACAATACCCACCAATCCGAATTAAGAATAGGAGGCCCCCACATCCTTTTTAAAAGTTAAATTAATTTTCAAAATGTTGTAGATTTCTTTGGCCTTGGGCAAGCCCAATTGGGAGAGCAATTGGATGGGCCAAATCAGTAAGTAAGCCCAAAACCCAGCATCCACCACAACCACATTTTGGGGATGGGCCAAATTAGTAAGTAAGCTGAAAACCCAGCATCCACCACAACCACGTTTTGGGGGAATGGGGTAGGTGCTGTCACAGCATCATGCTGTGATAGCAGAACGGCGTCGTTTAACTTATTTTAAAAAGAAATTTTTTTAAATCACACGCAGGCTACTTTGAACAACATTTAGGCTGAGTTTAAGACAAGAAAGATAAGCTATATAAAAAAAAAAAAATAGAAACACAAGCAAGTAACCATTAGTTCTTATAAATTTTGGGTAAACATAGCTTGCTTTTCGTGCTCCTCGGAGGGGTTTAGTCTCCTCGGATAAGATAGCCCTACAGTTCGGACTCCCGTGATTCTGAATCTGCTTTCACAAATGCAATGTGAAACAGATAAACACAAATGAGTCCAAATCTGACAAATGTTTAGAAAATCGATTTTTAATCAAAAATGCCAAAAATGGACTGCATTGCCAGATTTCAAAGTCGTCACCTAAATATTTTTGAGAAATTTAGGAAACCCGTGACTCATGCCAAAGGCCACATGTCCGTCATCACCAAAGTATCTCGACTCGGGAACTTAGGTATGAGAGAGGAAGGTCATGAATTGAGCACTCCATTCACCTGATCAAAGATCGGCCTCTACTAATCATGATGTGATTTTTATGTACAACATATGCTCTTGTTCCAATTATTATGCTATCTTTACTATGTGATGCATACAAGTATAGATTAATTCGCCCACTTTAGAATGCTTTGATTTCATATTTTGATTGAAAATTGTTTTGAATATGTACCACTTGAAAAAGTGAGCTCACATGTACACTGATCAAATCATCCCAATTTAAACAATTTAGCCTTCATCCACAAGCATTCAAGAGATATATTAACTAAGCACTTTGCCTCATGGTAAATATGCTTGGTATGGCAACACTAACACACATGCAATATGCTAAAGCAAGAAATGCTCACCTAGTACTCAACTGAGGCAAGCCAAAATAGAACAACATAGTTAGAAAAATGAATGCTCTAATATGCAAGTGACTAATGCAACACATACAGATGCAACTACTAGGTTCAACCTGTTAACATGGCATATGACTCAATGCAAAGCATGTGATAGTGCACGTATTCAGTTAAGTAAGAAATGATAACAAGGTTAGAATGATGAACCAAACCTAAATGTATGCAAAAATGGATACAAGTCATGGCAGTGACATGAGAATGTAAAATATGATGCTACCATTATAAGCAGGTAAATAAAAGGAAGAAAGAAATGGTGGATGAAAGACATATACAATATTACAATTTTGCCTTCATGCAAGAGGGTCTAAATGAGAGTCCGAATTAACTAGCAATTACAACACTAAATGAATGAATAAATGAATGAGCTAACTTAACTAATTATTACAAATTCAAGTAATTCTAAGTAATTAATTACAACACACTACTATTAAAGCATTAAATTATGGACATAAATTAAGGAACGAAAGACATGGAGTCGCATGCATATGAATAAGAATATCCTCCCAGAAACTCTTTGTTTACTGCCAATTTCTATTCTGGCTCATAGTTAAAAAATTAATTTGTTTTCACCCCAGCCTCTACTTTGTTCTGCCATGAAAATGGCACTACTTGTGTAAAATGAAGTGGCCGGCCAGCCATGAAAAGTGGTCGGCCGGCCGGCCACTATTTTTGGGCTCTGCCCTGCTGTAACAGAATAAAAACAGAGCACAACCAGTGTTTCCAATATGTGTGTCCTTTTTGCCTCTCCCTGTCATGGAATTGATCAAGGGAGGAGTAGAATCAGCCCACAAATCATCAATGATCACAAGGTTATTGGATGATGATCTATGAACTAATTGGACAAAAAGATCAATGACATGAAATTAAATACCAACAACATTGTTTTCCTATCATGGAGTCACCTCAAGGAAAGGAGTGGACATTGCTCCTTGAACGATTAACATCACTAGGAGTATGTAATGATCCAAGGCTCAATAGGTTCAATTAACGTCCGATTGAACCTGACTTGATTTTATTATCTTGTTACCACTTTTAGTTCAATTTTACTAGCCTTTTTTATGTAACGCCCCAATTTTCATACCCAAATGACAACACAATAACCATGGCCCTTTTTAAAGGAAAGCCAATTATACATTCCCACACTTGCATTTCATAATGTAAATAGTTCCTCATGCTATAATACATCAACTCTAACAACAGGTAAATAACCAAATACAATACCTCCAAGGGTTTACAAGTTTCCAAGGCTTAAGCCCGGTTACATAGAACGGTTATTCAAATCCATACATACAAAGCCCTTGGCTTACAAATAAAATCACAACAGATGAGAACCTTGTGCTCTCAACACACACATTTCCATGCCCTCAGTTAGGCGGA
The DNA here is from genome assembly GCF_055761805.1 of Camellia sinensis. Lineage (NCBI taxonomy): Eukaryota > Viridiplantae > Streptophyta > Magnoliopsida > Ericales > Theaceae > Camellia > Camellia sinensis. The sequence goes on along the minus strand of NC_138975.1, from coordinate 105,606,898 downwards.
TTCACCACGTCTTTTCCTGTACAAAAATCCCGTAGGGTGAGCATAAAGCCCAGTAGGAAAATTCTTCACAAAGTATATACATTTTATACAAGTCTCAAGAGATGAATGCATATGCCATGCTATACTTTTTTGTAAATAATTCACATCATCGTCTTTTGAAAACCATCATGCTCAATGATGCCATGCAATTTTTTTTCATTGTTCAAAACTTAACAATTTAACTCAAGGGGCGGTAAATACAACTCTGGTAATCCCTAGGTCAGTGTCTGCAAGTAGACTCTATAAGTACTACCAATTTTGTCATTTTTACGAGTATCAACTGGAGGGCTCAACACCCATAATCTTTCATTTTTATCAGTATTAACTGGAAGGCTCGACACCTATTCTCTACACTACCTTTCAAGACTTACCACTGTATTTACCCCAAAATCATTTCATGAAAACTTGTTTCTCAACATTCATTTCTCAATGCAAGTTTTCAAATCAACTTTCAAAGTTCAATGTAATCAAATGAATTGATATGTCAATGCAACAATTCTTCCATTTCCAATTCTTCCACACAATGCTACCATTGTGATCAAAATTTTCATTTCTCCTTTCCATGCAATTTCACAAGATGAATAAATATACATTTATTTCAATTCATCAAAGGAGTAACACATCTTCCACATTTCGGGCATTTTCAAAAAATTAGCTATTTCAAGACTAAATCAACATTTTAAATAACAATTTTCAAAATGAACAATAACTCTCATATTTCTCAAAATTTATCATTTATACAACATAAACAAGAAATTTCCAAACATCAATTATTTTGAGCATTCAAAATAAATGTAACAATATCAACCATGGATTTTTAACTTCTTTTAAAAATCCCCAATTTCTAGGTTTTCTCACCAAAACCATCTATCTTCAAACATTTGAGAAAAATCTCACCATGATCCTCTTTCTTCAATCAACTTAGTTCAAAACCCTCAATTTCTATTTTTATGGCAACAAGAAAGTAAACCCACTTTCAAAAATTACTATCCACTTGAATCAACTACCCATTTTCAAAGCCAATCAAATGATGATTTCAAAATCATCTAGATCTTGCAAAAACATATATATATCTCAAAGGAAATCCCTACCTCAAGTTTGAAGAAAATTTGAGATGAAACCCCAAAATCAACGATGATGAAACTCGATCTCCACTGCACACAACGAAGCCCTTGAGAAGTTACACAACTTTGACGAAGGAACTATGGCCAAAATCCCAATGGATTTGGAGAAATCAAAGAGAGAAGATGGTACCTAGAGAGAGAGGCTCTAGATCTGGATCTTAGAGACTTTTAGAGAGAGAAAGAGGATTGCAAAAAGTGATCTGAAATGTCACTTTTGCGAGCTGATAAAACGCGGTCCGCTCGAGCGTGGGAAGCCCCGCTCGAGTGTCAGACACAGATTCCCGCTCGAGCGTGAAACCTTACGCTCGAGCGTGAAATACGCTCTTCTAGTATTTTTGTAGATACAGTCCCCGCTCGAGCGCTAGAATGCCCGCTCGAGCGTAGAGCAAATTTTCAGAAGCCCACTCGAGTGCAAGAATGCCCGCTCGAGCGGAGAGCCAAAATTCTGGGCAACCAAGAGTTTGGAAAAACAAGCAACCCACCTTTTCCAAACACACAACTACAACCCAAAACCAACAATGAGGGGAAGACAAGGGAAACAAGACATGAACCACCATTCAACCTATACAAACCCGAGTCCGGAACACCACAAGGGACGGGTCATAACCAGGGTCGCTATAACCTCCCTCCCTTAAAGAATTTCGTCCCCGAAATTACAATTTCAAACCAAAGTCAAAATTGAACCATTTACAACAATGTTATTTCCACAAATTCATCACCATGACCCATTCTCCGGTCACCTATTCGCATCGTCTCAATTCACAAGTCCCAAATTAAAACAAAATTTTCAATTTCCCAAAAGATTTACAATGTTTAAATCAAGTCCAAATTTTCAAATAAAAGTACACAGCATATACACTGCTTTCCAAAAATGATTCAACATCATTAATTTTCCATATTCTAAAACATATGCAATGTTTAGACTTTTCATTAATACAACAAATTCTCAATACCTATTCATATATCAACAAACAAATCTGGATATTTCTCTTGGACTTCTAAGTCATGTTCCCAAGTCGCTTCCTTGACTTTGTGATGTTTCCACAATACCTTTACCAAGGGAATTGTGTTGGCTTGCAAAACTTGATCCCGTTTATCCAAGACTCTCACTGGTCTCTCCTCATGCGAGGCATCCTCATCTATCTCTAAATCGGTCCAATCCAATACGTGCGATGGATCGGGCTCATATTTCCAAAGCATACTAATATGAAACATGTCTTGAACCTCGAAAATTTGTGGCGGTAATGCCAAACGATAAGCAACTTCCCCAATCCGTTCGAGGATCTCAAAAGGGCCAATAAACCGAGGGGACAACTTCCCGCTCTTTCCAAACCTCATCAAATCCCATCTAGGTGATATCTTCAAAAAGACATGATCTCCCACCTCAAAAGACAAAGGTCTCCTCCTACGGTCGGCATAACTTTTCTGGCGACTTTGGGTCGTGGCTAGCCTCTTACGGATAAGTACAACTTTCTCTGTTGTTTCCCGAACCGACTTTGGACCTAACAAAGGTGTATCACCCATCTCGACCCAACATACAGGTGATCTACACGGTCGACCATACAAGGCCTCAAATGGTGCCATACCAATACTCGATTGGAAACTATTGTTACTAATGGTAAACGCCTCTCCCACGAACCTTTAAAGTCAAGGACATAGCCTCAAAGCATATCCTCAAGAATCTGGATTGTACGCTCAGACTGCCCGTCAATCTGAGGATGATACGCAGTGCTAAAGGTCAATTTAGTGCCCAAGGCACTTTGCAAACTCTGCCACAACCGGGCAGTGAAACGCGGATCTCTATCTGAAATAATCGTCACAGGGACCCCGTGCAACCTCACTATGTCCCTAATGTACAGGTCGGCAAGAAAATCTACCGAGTCACTTACACGCATAGGAATAAAGTGCGCCGACTTAGTCAACCGGTCAACTACCACCCAAATGGCATCACTACCCCATTGAGTCCTCGGAAGACCCACAACAAAATCCCTCGTAACATGCTCCCACTTCCATTCAGCTATAGGCAAGGGTTGCAACAAACCTACTGGCCTCTGATGTTCGGCCTTCACTTGTTGACAAGTAAGGCACTTTGATACAAACACAGCCACATCCTTTTTCATACCTCTTCGCCAAAACTGGTGACTAAGATCATGATACATCTTTGTGTCTCCCGGATGCACCGCAAGGCGCGAATAGTGAAACTCTCGAAGTACTTCCTCTTGGCAGGACTTAGGTACAAACAAATGGTCACGGTATCTCACACTCAGGTCGGGATACACAGTCAAACCTCTTTCTACCTTCCTATTGAAAATCTTCTCTCGGAACGATTCCACCTCAAGGTCACCCTTTTGTGCTTCCAACACTCGATTCACAAGTGTAGGTTGTGCAACTATTGAAAACAAAGCTGCAGACTCAACAGACTCTCCCAGATGCAAGTTAAATTCACCGAGAGTACCTAACATTTCCCATTCTCGAATGGTGATAGAAGTCACACTACTAATATGCTTCCTACTCAAAGCATCGGCCACAACATTGGCCTTACCCGGATGATAATGCAATTCAAAGTCGTAATCCTCTATGAATTCCATCCACCTTCTCTGTCTCAAATTCAAGTCCTTTTGTGTAAACAAATATTTCAGATTCTTCTGATCAGAGAACACTTCAAATTTTTCTCCATACAAATAATGCCTCCAAATTTTTAAGGTAAAAATCACTGCCGCTAACTCTAAATCGTGAGTAGGGTAATTCCTCTCATGTATTTTCAACTGCCGTGAACCATAGGCCACTACTTTCCCTCCTTGTATCAATACACAACCTAGACCTTCCCGTGAAGCATCACAATAAACTGAATAACCTAAACCCCTCTCTAGAATAATCAATACTGGAGTAGTGGTGAGTCTAATCTTAAGCTCTTGGAACGACTTCTCACAAGTCTCACTCCACACGAATTTGATTTCTTTTCTTGTCAGCTTAGTCAAAGGTGAAGCTAACCTAGAAAAATCCTTCATAAACCTACGATAATACTCGGCCAAGCCCAAGAAACTACGAATCTCGAAAGCATTCTTAGGTTGTACCCAATCTTGCACTGCCTCAATCTTGGATGAATCTACCGTCACCCCTTCTTCGAATACCACATGGCCTAAGAACTTAACCTCCTTCTGCCAGAATTCACATTTTCCATACTTAGCATACAGCTTGTGGGCTTTAAGTAACTCAAGTACTACTCGCAAATGTTCCTCATGTTCCTCCTCGGAAGGTGAATAAATCAAAATGTCGTCCACAAAGACAACCACAAAACGATCTAAGAACTCACGAAAAATTCGATTCATTAGATCCATAAACACCGTAGGTGCATTGGTTAGCACAAAAGGCATCACAAGAAACTCGTAATGGCCATACCGCGTACGGAATGCCGTCTTCGGGATATCCTCCTCCCTCACTCTCAACTGATGATAACCTGATCTCAGGTCTATTTTAGAGAAACAACAAGACCCTTTTAACTGATCAAATAGATCGTTTATACGAGTCATTGGGTACTTATTCTTAACAGTAACTCGGTTCAACTTTCGAAAATCAATACAAGTCGTAAGGTTCCATCTTTCTTTTTAGCAAAGAGAGCCGGTGCTCCCCAAGGTGAAGTACTAGGGCAAATAAAACCCTTATTTAGTAATTCTTGGAGTTGAATCTTCAACTCGCTCAATTCGGCAGGTGCAAATCTATACAATGACATGGAAATCGGTGCCGTGCCAGGCACTAATTCAATGGACAACTCAATCTCCCGGTGAGGTGGTAAACTAGTAAGATCATCGGGAAAGACATCCGGGTATTCACAAACGACTCTTGGTAACTCAACGCGGGCCTTGTCACTCTCAGTATCCAAGAGAGTTGTAAGAAGGCCACTAAGCTTGCTCGTACTACGAGGGTCAATAACTGGTGATAAGGCTCTATCAACTCGATTCCCCAGAAAATAGAAACGATCACCACCCGAAGTGCACACTGTAACTCTCTGACGATAACAATCAATCACAACTTGATAAGAACACAACCAGTCCATGCCTAAAATGACATCAAAACTCGACATATCTAGCAACACAAAAGCAAACGGAAGTTGACGCCTAACCACTTCTATTTCACAATCACGACAACCGCAGTCTAAATCAACTGTACCCCCAACAGGTGACTCTACTCTGAGTAGAGACACTAACCGTGCTACTTCTAACCCCAATGCAGAAGCAAATGCAGTAGATTTAAATGAATGAGACGCACCTGTGTCTATCAATACATTAGCTAAAGAATTAAACACAATAAAAATACCTCTCACAATTGAGGATTTTGGAAACTGCTCTGGCACGGTAACAGCATACACGTGCCCCTGTGGCCTCTGATTAACTTGCCCCCCTCTCAGAGCATATGCCTGTTGTACCGACTGAGCCAAAGTGGCTTTTTGATTAGCTCGTGAAGCCTGAGCTGAATGAGCCTGCTGGTGGCTCTAAGTCTGCTTCGACCCTGATGTGCCAGATGCGTCTCCCAACTGAGGGCAAGTTCTCTTCATATGCCCCGGCTGACCACACTGATAACAATTAAATCCCTGGCCTCCATTCTGAGACTGAGATTGACTCTGAGATCAGTTAGGTAGTGGTAGTGGAAACATTAACTGTCCTCCACCCTTCTGTGGGCATGAAAAGGCTTTGTGGCCCGGCTGGCCACACTTGAAACACGTGAAGCCACTAGATGTACTTTTTCCCGGAACCACACTAGGCAAAGGAAAAGTAGATCGAGACTGCTGTGATTGGGACTGGGATGAAAAGGTACCCCTGCTCCTTTTATATTGCCTATAGTCTCCTTGAGACTCTTGGCCCCTAGACCTCGAACTCCGAAGCCTCTCCTCTTCGGCTTGCACGGAAATCTCTACATATGCCACCGACTCTACAAGACGGTCGTAGTTCCGAATCATGTTCCCAACAATTTTAAAGAAAATTTTGGTTTTCAACTTTTTCTCGAATTCAATACAACGACGCTCTTCCATTGCTACCAACTCTGGTGCAAACCTAGATAAACTAGAGAAGACTGCCTCGAACTCGGCCACGCTCATGTTGAGTTGTTTGAGGTCTTTGAACTCTTGCCTCAATCTCTCCCTAGCTGCGGAAGGTAAATACTTATCTTGGAAAGCAACTACAAAGGCTTCCCATGTTGGCTCCACTCTACTCTTGGCATACTTCCATCATTGACCTGCATCCCCTTTAAGGTAGTAACTCGCTAGAGTCACTCTCAACTCACTATCATCAATGTAAGCATCTCAAATGTCTTCATAGTTTGCTCGAGCCACTCATCCATTTTCTTAGGCTCGGGGCCACCATGGAATTCATCCGATTTGGCCCGCAAAAACTCTCTAGTAAGGAAACTCGTCCTTGACTCCACGGTGTTCTCTCGAGCTTGATTCTCCGCCCTCAAAGAGTTCATAGACTCCCTCAAAGCCCCCGCCATTTCTCGGGCTAGGGCCCCCATTGCAGATTGACCCGCTTGTCCCACCTGCTCGGCCACATTAGCCTGGCATGCTTGCTCGACTATATTAGCTTGGCCAAATCCTTTTTCTTGCACCGGGACCCTATGGACCGGTACCTCATGCACACCTCGGCGAGCCCTACTACGCCTCCCGCTGTAGACGTGCCCTCGTGAGGCCTTCGTGCTATAGTTCGGACTCCATTTTAGTCACGGTTCTTAATCTGAACCAAAGAGTCCAAATCCGGCAAATCGTTTTGAGAAAAACAGATTTTTAGAAAAGAAGTACCAAACATGGACTGCTTTGCTAGATACAGAGTCGCCACCTAAATATTTTTTATGGGGGATTTAGGAAACCCTGACTCGTTTGCCTAAGGCCACGTGTCCGTCATCACCAAAGTTGCCTCGGCTCGGGAACTTGGGTACGATTGGGGAAGGTCAGCTATGAGCACCCCCTCTCGCCCGATCCGAAGATCGGCCTCTACTAACCATGATACCTTGTTTTGAAAACATTATGTGTTCTTATTCCGGTTATTAGCCTAGATTTACTATGTGATGCGCACAACATACAAGTATAGACGGGATCGCCTGAATTGGAACAAAACATTTCATGTTTGTTTTGAAAACGGTTTGCTACTCGTAAGTAGGCTAAAATGCAGATTTTGCCACCCTCGAGTGGGCTTAGAAAACAAGGTTTTTCCATTTTCAAGTGGGCTTAAAACTCACAATCAATGCATTGTTCCAATTCAAATAACCCAACCTTCACCCACAGGCATTCAGGCAGTTATAGCATGTAAGCACATAGCCTCATGGTAAGCATGCTATCATGGCAACACTCACACTCATGTAAGGATACTAAAACATGAGAACTTACCGAGTACTCCGAGCCAAAACAGAAACTAGTTAGTAATCATATGCATGATCCTAGTTCATGTTAAGATGGCTAATGCAACACATGCAAAATGCAACTAAGGTGGGCTCGGCTAATCTACAATGACATGTGAAATACTACAACTAACACATATTCAATTTGAAATTTAGAATACAAATGTAGTTAGAATAATGCACCGAGCCCGGTGCATGCAATACAAATGAATGGATGCACGCATGCCTAGCATAAGGCATGCTAAATTGAATATATCCTAATACTAACCATCAAAAACAGGTAAGTAAGAGGGAGAAAGAAGAGGGGGTTGGAAGACATGCACACACGCACCCACACTTATTACAAATACGCCCTCACTCGGAGGGACCGAAAGAATAGTACAATTAATTAACCTACAAGCTAATTAAAATGTTACAGACCAATTAAACTAATTAAATTAGTTAAGCAAATTAACTGATCTAAGAAAGCAGTAAATAGCATCGGGAAGAGAGCCCAATGCAATGCGTGTTCGACTCCGCTCAGAAAGCCACTGCCATGCACAAGTTGCCTCTGCTTTGACTGTTATCCTCCTCTGAAGACTGTACAAGTCCTAGGGTTGCTTCTTTGAGTGCGGTGGGACACCACCGGCTAAGGGGGAACACCACCGACCAACGGAAATGATCACCGACCACTCGTTCAAGCTATCGGCCATTTATGGATGGCCGATCGGCACTAGAGATGGTCGGCCGGCCAAAGCTTCCTGCAGAATCTGTTTTTGACAGCAGCAGAGGGCAAAGCATAGCATGGCAATGCATTTCAAGCAATGTATGCACCAACCACACTCCTTATCATATTTATGACTCAAAGGAGGATGGGTCTCGATTCTCGGACCACCAATCGCGCATTTCAATGCGTGATGGCCCAAGAAACCAAGTATACGTTTTGATATGGAATGCAATTCACGTAATCAAACAAAGGGGCTCTACCTCTATCATACTCAACTCAAGAGGTGAAGCATGCATGCAAATGGAGTGCAACCTAGACATGGAGGCAAAGTATGCAAAATGAGCATGCAAGACATGTGATAACTATGCTAGTGGCAAACATGTAACAACATGTAAAGTGGACTAAGCATAGGAACAATGCAAAGCAACTTAACCAATGAAATACTTGCCAAATGCATCATGATTTCAAGCAAGCAATAACATGTAATAGGCCAAGTATGCAACAATGCACAAGGCAAGCATGCTATAACACATGAATGATGGACTTCAACTAATTTAGGCAGCCCTCGAACAAGCCTAAAACAGTGGCCATAAACCATGAAATTGGGGCCAAATGCACATACAAGCATGCATGCATACATGATCCAATTCCTAAGCATCAAGAGGCAACTTTTAAGCACACTTAAAAGAGATGATCATGGACATATGACAAGCATACCAAACTCTGAAATTGCATAAAATGGAGGTGCCAAACCAGCCAATTAAAGCAAGCAAAGCATGCTCATGACATCACACATTCAAGGCCTACAAGCTAGAATGCAAAGAGACTATACGAAATATGTTAAGCATGACCAAAGAAACTAAAAACAGAGCTAAAGCACACTGAAACATACACAAAAGCTTCACAAAGCTTGGCCAAAATCATGCTAGAACAAGGGTCAACACCTAAAGCATGTTAAGGCCTAAACATGGCATTACAAGACATGTATGCAAGGCATGCAAGATGTGTATAAACCAAGTAAAAACAGAGCTATATTATGACATAATAAGCACAAAAATCAGTTAGGACATGGCCAACATGAACCTAAATTAGATGCTCACCCAAGAGGCTAAAATGGCCCTTTTCAAGGACAACAAGGAGAGGGGGTGGCCCTCTCCTTCTTAGGACCTCAAGGCACCATCCTCACCACTGAAATCCCTCAAGATTTCAGTGGTGAGGAGGCCCAAATACAATGTTCCCGGAGCTCACCAAAAATGCACAAAAATGGAGCCTAACAAGGCTTAAGAGGGGTCAAACAACCTCAAAGCTCAAAACACTCTTAACCAACTATTTAGAGTAGGCAAAAACAAGACTTTTATATGTTATACACCAAGTCTAAAAACAGTTTCAAAGCAGGCTAAAGAGCTATGCAAAAATGGGGAATAAAAGGGATAAGTTCTTACCCTTGTTGACCCTCTTCAAGAATGATGGACCAGGAGCTTCTTTGGCTCAAACTAGCTCCAAAACTTCAAGAACAGCCTCTTAGTACCTCAGTATCTAAAGGAAGGTGTAATGGTGGGTGTTTGTGCACAAAAGTAAGACAAAACACACACAAAACACAAGAGAGAGGGAGATATAGATATAGGATAGATACACAACTCAAACCCTAAAACCAGAGCCCTCTGAAAATGTTGTCTAATCTAAAAGAGGGAGAAGAGGCCTCCTCTTATAGACAAACCAATGTTGTAAAGCTTCCAAGGCAAGCTAACAAGAGGGAGATCCCTCCATACACGTGTATGGAGGGGAGCAAAGTGTATGCCAGCTAGCACAGCTGGCATAAAAAAATCTACAAAAGCAGATGCACAGTAGTCGACCGGCCAAAAATGCAATTTGACCAAAATAGATGGCCGATCGACCATCTATAGTGCCGGCCGGTCGACCATCTATAGTGCCGGCCGGCCAAACATTTGGCCGGTGGCAACAAAACACAGTTGGTGGCCTCAAGCATGGCCGGTGGAGTGTGGGGATGGCCAATAAGCCATCCTCTGCCCCCTCAAAGGCAAAACACAAGTGTTTGGTGCAAAACCAAACACAAAACAGTCGAGTTGAGAGATCCTAAGGCAAGGCGCGCAGCCGAGCCCTCCGAAAACTCAAAACGAACACGAACATGGATGATCACCGAGTGCTCAAACGGTGACGTCCAAGTCTTGAGGACGGTCAAAAATGGAGTGTCTACACCCGCCTCCCGCCTCTGCCACCACGGACTTGACCCCTTCCTGACATCCTAATAAAGGACACAAGATGAATAATTTAGCACATTAACTCATATGTGCTCGTAATTTACCTCACACGTCTAATCACCGCAATTCTATATATTTCACTACTATATAGACATTTCAATTTCATTCCACATAAGCACTTAGTCATGTAAACACATACGAATTATTCTTTTATGATGAAATTCGTCCCACGAAAACCAAGAATTCTTAATAGAACGAATATTGATCAAGTACCCTTCTAATGAGACCTCAAGGAATTTAATAGGCGCAAACAACATCCCAAAAGTTCAATCCCATACCTATTTAGTCACATAAGCATGTTATCACATAGTCACAAAATGTATAACACTTCCTAAGCATGCTAAATGAACCCATTGTGGTTAAACAACCACTTCTCACGAGCTCCAAGTATTCAAACCCAGTAGCTCTGATACCAAGTTGTAACACCCTAATTTTCATACCCAAATGACAACACAATAACCATGGCCCTTTTTAAAGGAAAGCCAATTATACATTCCCACACTTTCATTTCATAATGTAAATAGTTCCTCATGTTATAATACATCAACTCTAACAACAGGTAAATAAGAAAATACAATACTCCCAAGGGTTTACAAGTTTCCAAGGCTTAAGCCCGATTACATAGAATGGTTATTCAAACCTACACATACAAAGCCCTTAGCTTACAAATAAAATCACAACAGATGAGAACCTTGTGCTCTCAACACACACATTTCCACGCCCTCAGTTAGGCGGATTCACCACGTCTTTTCCTGTACAAAAATCCCGTAGGGTGAGCATAAAGCCCAGTAGGAAAATTCTTCACAAAGTATATACATTTTATACAAGTCTCAAGAGATGAATGCATATGCCATGCTATACTTTTTTGTAAATAATTCACATCATCGTCTTTTGAAAACCATCATGCTCAATGATGCCATGCAATTTTTTTTCATTGTTCAAAACTTAACAATTTAACTCAAGGGGCAGTGAATACAACTCTGGTAATCCCTAGGTCAGTGTTTGCAAGTAGACTCTATAAGTACTACCAATTTTGTCATTTTTACGAGTATCAACTGTAGGGCTCGACACCCATAATCTGTCATTTTTATCAGTATTAACTGGAAGGCTCGACACCTATTCTCTACACTACCTTTCAAGACTTACCACTGTATTTACCCCAAAATCATTTCATGAAAACTTGTTTCTCAACATTCATTTCTCAATACAAGTTTTCAAATCAACTTTCAAAGTTCAATGTAATCAAATGAATTGATATGTCAATACAACAATTCTTCCATTTCCAATTCTTCCACACAATGCTACCATTGTGATCAAAATTCCCATTTCTCCTTTCCATGCAATTTCACAAGATGAATAAATATACATTTATTTCAATTCATCAAAGGAGTAACACATCTTCCACATTTCAGGCATTTTCAACAAATTAGCTATTTCAAGACTAAATCAACATTTTAAATAACAATTTTCAAAATGAACAATAACTTTCATATTTCTCAAAATTTATCATTTATATAATATAAACAAGAAATTTTCAAAACATCACTTATTTTGGGTATTCAAAATAAATGTAACAATATCAACCATGGATTTTCAACTTCTTTTAAAAATCCCCAATTTCTAGGTTTTCTCACCAAAACCATCTATCTTTAAACATTTGAGAAAAATCTCACCACGATCCTCTTTCTTCAATCAACTTAGTTCAAAACCCTCAATTTCTATTTTTAAGGCAACAAGAAAGTAAACCCACTTTCAAAAATTACTATCCACTTGAATCAACTACCCATTTTCAAAGCAAATCAAATGATGATTTCAAAATCATCTAGATCTTGCAAAAACATATATATATCTCAAAGGAAATCCCTACCTCAAGTTTGAAGAGAATTTGAGATGAAACCCCAAAATCAACGATGATGAAACTCGATCTCCACCACACACAACGAAGCCCTCGAGAAGTTACACAACTTTGACGAAGGAACTATGGCCAAAATCCCAATGGATTTGGAGAAATCAAAGAGAGAAGATGGTTTCTAGAGAGAGAGGCTCTAGATCTGGATCTTTGAGAGTTTTAGAGAGAGAAAGAGGATTGCAAAAAGTGATTTGAAATGTCACTTTCGCGAGCTGATAAAACGCGGTCCGCTCGAGCGTGGGAAGCCTTGCTCGAGTGTCAGACACAGACTCCCGCTCGAGTGTGAAACTCTGCGCTTGAGCATGAAATACGTTCTCGCAGTATTTTTGCCGATATAGTCCCCGCTCGAGCGCCAGAATGCCCGTTCGAGCGTAGAGCAAATTTTCAGAAGCCCACTCGAGCGCAAGAATGCGCGCTCGAGCAGAAAGCCAAAATTCTGGGCAACCAAGAGTTTGGAAAAACAAGCAACCCACCTTTTACAAACACAGAACTACAGCCCAAAACCAACAATGAGGGAAAGACAAGGGAAACAAGATATGAACCACCATTCAACCCATGCAAACCCGAGTCCGGAATACCACAAGGGACGGGTCAAAACCAAGGTTGCTATATTTTAATTACTTTACCATTCTTTTATCATTTTGTCCCAAAAGTGATAATTATGTCCACTAATGAACAGAAATGTCAAACAAGAAGTTGTTTTTGGCATGAGAGAGATGTAATGTCCCGATAATGAACCTCCAAAGAGATTAAACTATTAAGTATGGAAGGTCTCTTTTGCATGCCTTAAGCAACGTCAATTGTTTGAAACAACTCTTAAGCAACAAACAAACATACAAACAAAAAAGAAAAAAGAAAACCAAGAAAGAAAGGAGGTTGCAAAAATGATTATTGCCAGTGTGACTGCAAGTATGAAAACTAAGAAATAAAAGCTATCAACTCAAATAGGTTGGTGTCTAAGGCCTAAACCACCAAACGTATGAGGACTACAACACTACAAGCATACTATGCAAGGCATAAATGAAATAAACACATTAAAACAATCCTAAAAATAGCAAAATAGTGCTGGAAATACTTTGAAAAAGCCAAGAAAAAGTAAAAAAATGGGAGAGAATTAAAGCTAGTAAGCCAGCCAAACGAGGGGTGGCTAACCCCTTCACTTTTTGGACCTCAAAACCACATATTTTAGCCTCTTAAAACTCTAAAAAATAGTGGTCAAAAGTTGAGAAAGAAGTGGGAAACACAAGGACAAAAGCTTATGGAATAAGGTTCAAAGAAGGGTGGCTAACCCCTCCACCTTTGGTAGCTTTAAGTTACAAGTTTCAGCCTATAAAAATAGTCCAAATATAGTATGAAAACAGCAAGAAAAGAGAAGGAAGAAGTAGTGTAAGGATGGCCAAAGTTATACCTCTTGAAGAGGAGTTACTCTTTGATTCACAAACCAACAAGTGATCACCCTCAAGAGCTGAAATTTTAGCTTAAGAACCTCAGCAAGGAGACTCAAATTTTTGGTCTAGAAAGTTTATAGAGAGTGTATGTATATTGTAAGATAGAGAGGGAGAGTGTTTTACAAGGTTCGGGCACTTAGGAATTTTTTCTAACCTAAAAACATAAGGTATGGTCAAGTATATATGGAAAAATAGGTGGTTCAGTCGGAAATATCTGTATTAAGCCAGCTGGTGCAGTGCATACACATGAGAGGATAGCTGGTAGGAAAATATATGCCAACCGAGAAACCTGGCCGGCCGGCCATGTAGAGGGACGATCGACCACTAAAATTGGCATGCCAGGACACATGGCAGTCCAACCACTTGAAATGGCCGAATTTCTCATCAATTGGCTGGCCAGCCACCTTAAATGGTCGGCCTGCTACTTAAGTGGTCGGTCTGCTGCTTGCAAACAAAATCTGTTTTCAAGCCCGACTTCAAACGAACATATCTCCCTCATCCAGACTCGGTTTTAGGCGATTCTTGAGTCTAAATTGAATCCCCAAAAGTTTACTTTCCAATGGTGGTTGTTTTACATCAAAATTCTAAGTGTACAAAGAGATATACCTAATTTAGTGAAGGCAGCTCATTTCTTTCTTAATGGTTTGATGCTTAACCTGTTCCCAACTAGTTTTCTTCCATCCCTTTTTATTTCCTCCAACTCCAAACCTATAAATAAGATGTTTTTAAATATTTTTTAAAGAGTTCATCTCCCTTCCATTAATTGCCACTTTATCCTCACTCAGTTTACCAAAAAGTGCAATATTTTAAATGAAATTTGAGCCTTGGAACATCGTAGAAATATTTGGAAAAATATTTTGAAAAAGTGAGTTTTAAAGTAAAAAATAGCTTTAGTCAAAAAGGGGTGTAAGGTTGGGATTAGAAGCTTAAAAATTGAAGCCTTTTGCTGAAGAACTTGAGCAGTTGTACAGCGTAACATTTCATTATCAAGTGTTCAGCCTGAGGCACCCAAGTCTTAAGGGCGGTCAAAAATAGGGTGTCTATAGTTGCCCCTTTTTGACAGAGCTCGAAGTTATGAAATGTAACGTCCCAAATTTCTAGCCTAAATGATAAGACAATAATCTTGGCTCTTTCAAGAATAATCGAATATAAATCCCTAAACTTACATTACATGATACAATAGTTCTTCATGCAACAATACATTAATCCAACAACAAGTAAATAAACAAATAAATACCCCCATGGGTTTACAAGTTTCCAAGGCTTGAGCCTAGTTACACAAAACGATTATTCAAACCCACACAAACACAAACCCTGGCTTACACACAGAGTCACAGCAAAATGAGAGCATTGTACTCCCAACACACATACTTCAACGCCCCTAGTTGGGTGGGATCACCACATCTTTTCCTGCATAAAAATCCCGTAGGGTAAGCATAAAGCCCAGTAGGAAATTCTCAACAAAGTATATACATTTTATACAAGTCTCAAGAGATGAAATGCACATGCCATGCTATGCCCTTTTTGAAGATAAATCACATTTTCATCTTTTGAAAACCATCACGCTCAATGATATCATGCAATTTCAATTGTTCAAAACTTAACAATTTATTTCAAGGGCAGTAAATATGACTCTGGTAATCCCTAGGTCGGTGCCTGCAAGTAGACTATACAAGTACTACCAAATTGTCATTTTTATCGATATTAACCGAAAGGCTCGACACCTATCCCTGCGGGTTTTCAGTCTTTCACCCTAGACTCTCAGGCCAACTTATTCAATATCATCTACACCACCTATCAAGACTTACCGACGTATTTACCTCAAAACCATTCCATGAAAACTTGTTTCTCAACATTCTTTTCTCAATGCAAGTTTTCAAATCAACTTTCAAAGTTTAATGTAATCAAATGAATTGATATGCCAATTTCATAAGACGAATATAAATACTTTTATTTCAATTCATTATCCAAGGAATCACACAATTTCCTCTTCTCAAGTATCCTTGACAATTAGTCATTTCAAGACTATTTCAACGTTTTGAACAATAATTTCCAAAATGAACAATAATTTTCATATTCCCTAAAATTCATCATTTATATAAATATAAATAAGAAAATTTCCAAAGATCCATTTATTTTGACACACAAAATAAATATAACAATATCATTCATGGATTTTCAGTCTCTAAAAAAAAATCCCCAAATTCTAGGTTTTCTCACCAAAACTATACAACTCAAATCTTTTGAAAGAAAACTTTCCAAAATCATCTTTTCTTCAATCAACGAACATCAAAACCCATAAGATCATTTTAAAAAAACAAGAGACAAACCCACTTTCAAAATCGCTCAACTTCTTGAATCAACAATCAATTTTCAAAGCTATCAAAATATGATTTCAAAAATCATATAGATCTTGCAAAAACATATATATAACTCTAAGAAAATCCCAACTCAAGTTTTGAAGAATAAATGAGATGAAACCCCCAAAATCAACGGTGTCAAAACTCGATCTTCACCGCACACAACGAAGCCCTCGAGATGATAACCAACTTTGGTGAAGAACTTAGGTCTAAATCCCAATGGATTTGGAGAAATCAAAGAGAGAAGATGACTTCTAGAGAGAGAAGCTTCCGATCTGGAATTTTGGAGAGTTTTAGAGAGAGAAAGAGGACTGAAAAAGTGATATGAAATATTAGATTCACGAGCTGATATAACATAGTCCGCTCGAGCGTGGAATGCCCCGCTCCAGTGTCAAATACACTAACCCAATACTTTTGCAGACAGGTCAAACTTCTGAAACCAAACATTCTTTGCTCGAGCGCACAAACGATCGCTCGAGCATACAAGCAACTTCGAATGCATTTTGTATTTTTGCTTTGGGGGCGCTGCCCCTCGACCCCGCTAGGGCGCTGCCCTCGCCAAGGGGCGCTGCCCCCTCAACGCCCGCGAGCTGACCGGGCAGCTGGATCCTCGACCAGCCCAGTCGAAGTGGCAAAACATGAAAAAAGGATCAAAATCGGGATCGCTACATGAAATGACGTGAGTGAATGTCAAATCCCAAAAATGACCTATTTTGACAAGGTCGTAAGACTTGGGTAAACAAACAAAATGCAGATGCAGTTGGTTGAACCTGAGGGTTGCCTACGTTTCCCATTGCAAGAAATCAAACCAACGTAGTTCAGGGGCAGAATACAAAATGATAGGTAACGTAACGAAATAATCAAACCACAAGCAGTGCAAAACACACGAATACCATAAAGAAATGGGGATGCAAAATCAAACTACGTTTTATATAGAAAAAAAGTGGGCATAGCCAAATGACGCCTAACACAGGTGAAGTGCCAACATCCTCAATATTGGCCTCAGCGCAACATGAATACTTGTACATAACAGAACCATGTTTTAACGTGAAAGAGGTGCGGGCACATATAGAACTATGTCTTTCATAGAAAGAGTACAAGTAATTCGGTGGTATGATATACGTGAGGAATGATTTGCTGGGAAAAGATAATGATCCTAAACGATGAATGCAACAAGACAAAGTATAATGCAACAGATGCAACAGATGAAGTGAATAAGGGGCACATGCCGAACTACGTCTTGCCTAGAAAAGGCATGGACACAAAACAAACCACGTCTAACACAGAAAATGTGCTGAAACCCTTAGACCACAATTCTTTGTAGAATAGGCATGTACATATGCAGAGCAATGCTTTAACGAAGGAAAGGTATGAACACATGCCAAGCTAAGCGTAACATGGAAATGATGCAATGGGTGTAATGGATAGTGTATTATATGTATGCGATAGATGCTACATGTAATGTGATAGAGGTAATAAATGATAAATATGATGTAGTAGTTGGGAAGTGGTGCCTTATAAAGCACCTTACAGGGGTAATTGGTGATGACTCACCTCATGCTGCTGGGGATCTTCCTCTTCTTCTTGGTTTTAAGACTTCTTCCTGCATCTTGCGCTTCCAAACCACGAGTACTACTTTTCTTCCGGGCTATGTTTGTAACTTTTCCTATTCTCCAATAGAGTGATAAACTAGGTTGGTTCAGTATCCAGAATTGAGGCGCATACAAGCTACCTCAACCTATGGGGCTGTCATACAGATTTCAAGCCGAGGATACACCCTTGGGTATTCAAACCAGACTTTAATCTCGAAAACTCCAAACCTTTGCGTTCTAGGCCTCGGCCATTCAAACTCTAGTTTCCATCGTCTTAGTTGGTCTCCTAGGAATGCATTACAAACACAGTCAGTTGGCTATACCAGATCGCCTGAAGTCATTTGGGCACGACAAACACCAAAGGAATTACACCTTTAGAGGATTTAAGGTGAACGAATGCACAAAACAGTGCTATGCAGGTGAATGCACAAAACACTGCGATACAAGGTATACAAAACAGTGCGATACAAGCTGAATGCACAAAATAGTGTGATGCAAGATGCACAAAACAGTGCAATATAAGGTGAATGCACAAAATAGTGCGATGCAAGGTGCACAAAATAGTGCGATACAAGATGAATGTACAAAATAGTGCGATGCAAGGTGCACAAAATAGTGCCATACAAACTGGATACACAAAACAGTGTAATACAAGGTGAATGCACAAAACAGTGCGATGCAAGGTGGACAAAATAGTGCGATACAAGGTGAATGCACAAAATAGTGCAATGTAAGATGCACAAAACAGTGCGATACAAGGTGAATATACAAAACAGTGCAATACAAAGTGGATACACAAAACAGTGCGATACAAGGCGTACAAAACAGTGTGATACAAGGTGAATGCACAAAATAATGCGATGCAAGGTGCACAAAACAGTACGATACAAGGTGAATGCACAAAATAATGCGATGCAAGGTGCACAAAACAGTACGATACAAGGTGAATGCACAAAATAATGCGATGCAAGGTGCACAAAACAGTGCGAATGTATCTTATGGAATGAGTGTAAGGAAACTTGCCACAATTTATTAAAAATGTAACTGAAAAAAACTATGGAAGGTAACTCAACGAAACTCTGTTAAGCATAGAACAAAGTCAAGAACAGGAGCAGCTAATCATGTAATTCAAATTAATCAGAGTGTATGAGCATGCATGCACAATCCAATGCACATGCATTAATCAGAGGGAAGATGGCAATCCCAAGAGAGTTTTGAAATGGTCGGAGACAACTTTCGAAAGCTAAATCATATCAGAATCATCATAGGGGTGAGCTACCCTAATCTAGGGAAAAATGCCCAACAAGTGTCTTTAAGCAGACTGAGGGAAAGGTTAGGAAGGTTGGGTTCATGCCCCTTGTTCAATTGATGGCCTGATCAAATGTACTGAAAATTGCCCCTAGTGTCCAACCACTGGCCACCGATTGGGTTCATGCCCCTTGTTCAATGAATGGCCCGATCAGACGTATTGAAAATTGCCCCTAGTGTCCAATCACTGGCCACCTTTTTTAACATTATGCAGGCACGTGTAATGGGGATCATAAGATCCTGGAACGGCTGCCAACCAATTAGACTCATGCTTCTCTTCTGTTCTAGCCTGTTGAGAACTTACACCAATCCCCTCCAAAGCAGTGATGGATTCCTCATGTACACTTTGCAATGATCATGAATGCGATGCCCCTTGTATTGGCACTCTCAGTTTGTTTATGACTTCCACACATGGACTTGTTTTTTAGTACGGAGCAAACATTTGTGTATGGAATTTTGACCATGCCACTCTATTGAACTTTTGAGTGACAGACTCGCTAGGGTGACTCGATAAAGAGTGTTTTTGAGTGACAGGCATGCTATGGTGACTCGATGAAGAGCACAGACTGAGACAAACACCAGACCTGACACAACAGAACTCGTAACTAACCCAAAAGCAGAAAAAGACTCAAGGTAACTGATCATTCATAGTGCCCTTAGTATTACTTATATTCCCTTTAGAAATCAAATTCGCAAAACTCGAGTTTCGATTCCTTTTTGTTGCACAAGTTAGAGATTCTACTGATAAGTTCAAGTATTGAAAATTTCTCTACTTGTTGATTCAAGCTAGTTCTTTCTTACCGAACACAAGTATGTGATATGCACAGTAGTCGGTGTAGCTTATGGAATGATACGAAGCTAAGGGCAAGATGATTGGGTTAAGATGGATGAAATAGATATGGTTGAGACCGAACTTCAAGATGAAGTTGCCTACGTATCCCAAGAATGGGAATTAGGTCAACGTAGTTCATGGCTAAGGTTCGCTTGAGTTTTGACACTCCCCTTGTGCACTCTAACTTTTGCCAAAGTCGCCCCTTCTGGATTTTCAACCTTGCGAGCTTTATTTGTTTGATTTCTCATTTTTTATACTCTAACTTTTGCCTAGGTCGGCCTTTAGGGTTTTTGGCCTAGCGAGCCTCTCAAGGATAGCGTTACAGCATTTGCGATGAAGTTGATCAATAGTAATCCTTGCCCTAATACTGGAACTAGCTTCACCTTGATTTGAGCTTGGTTCTCCATTCTCTTATGCATGTCTTCTTCATTTCTTTCGCTTTATTTTCAGAGTTGGTTCTTCTTGCAATGTGGTACTTCCTCGCATTGGCTTTCCCTGATTCAGACAAAAGTTCCCTTCTGCACAGTTGATTGGATTTCATTCCAATGAATGCCCCTGGCTTGATGGTTGACTTCTTTCTTTGTTTCTTCTCTTTTTTCCTTTCCTTTTTCCTTTTTCCTTTTTCTTTTCTTTTTTTTTTTCTATTCTTCTTTTTGGTTTCTTTTATCTTCTTTTATCCATTTCTCACCAAGGGGAGAAATTCTATGATTTTGAGGTTTGAAAGTCGTCTTGTGCTTGCCAAAATGATCGCCTAATGGTGAAGAGAATCCCTAGGACAATGTAAAATACCGCGCACAATTTTGAACCTATCTTTACAAGTTTGCAAAAGAAACAACTTAAAATTCTTCAAACCATGAAGGACTTTGCACCGATAAGTCAAAACCCACTCAAACCATTTGGAGGATCCTTCTCAACACTCGAGCTTATTAACAGAATCTTATTCAAAAAATAATTTCAAATTTTTTCCATTTTTAAAAGGACACACATGAATTACTATAGGCACAATAAAATGATCAGACATTTGACTCTCACTTTCTTATTTAGGAAAATGAAGACCTAAGGATACACGAGAGCGACTTAAGGGAAAAGACTCAAATAACGTAATAACGCACGAAAAGATAACGAAAATAAAACTCACAACTCAGCTATTCATAGGACACGACTTAAAACAAAATCAGTACCCGTGAAATAAAAGGGGTTTTCATTTTCCAAGTCCATCGGTCGAATTCACGAAAAAAAAACTTCAAGTAGCCTATAGCAGGGTCCAGACCTACCATCAATTCAATAATACTAACATTCACACTCAGTAGGATTGATTTCAGACTTTCAAATCAGGTCTCACAGATTGAGCCCCACAATTACCCCTATTGCCTCCACATATCTCTTTGACCATGCTGGCTAGGGTCAAGGTTGGTAGTTGGCAAGCCTTGGATGGGATTTATGTTATAGGGTGGCAATCTATTGCGATCAGGGAGAGATTTATTGACAGCTTTGGGATTTGGTGGGGTGATGACATTATTGTCAATCAAATCTTGAATTTCATGGCAAAGACGAAAGCAACGGTCAGTATGATGACCATACTACTGATGGAATGTGCAATATTGGGTAGGGTCAAATCTAGGTGGGAGAGGGTTACGGAGAGGTCGAGGATTGAGCGATTTGAGATACCCTTTCTCCATTAGTACCTTCAAGGCGAGGGTTGAGCTCGTATGAAGATGAGCAGAGGCTCGTTCTTGGGAAGAAAAAGAATCAGGTTTAGAAACATTGGCAAATGGTTTGGTAGGTGTTGGCTGGATATTTATGAGCTTGGGACTGGACTCAGGATAGGTGCTTTTGGTAAAGCATCTCTCCTCATTGTTTGCCCCCTGATTTAAAATGATCCTTGAACGATAAAAGTGTCATCCACAATCTTTGCAACAACTGCGAGCACTTGTTGCTTATTCAACCCTTTGACCTTCAAAGTCTCAATAGCCCACCAGAGATGTACATAAGGATTAACACTTGCCCCGACTTTGTTCTTACCACTTGTTTCAACTCTGTCAAAGAGTCAGACAACTATATCTGGGCAAGGCCTGTTCGCTTTTGATTAGCCCATTCCACTTTTAGCTTGTCCCAAGATTGGAGAATCCTTTGACGGGGTCTAAACCCTAAAGGTTAAATTTGCCACCATTCCTTGAAGGTCTTCAATCATTCTCAACATCTCAACAACAGTGGGTTCGGCCATTTGGTGTTCTTGTTGTGTCTGAACTGGAGTGGGTGTATCCATCATGCACAAATTGATACTTTCAACAATGAACACCTCTGGCTTGGGCAGATGAGATAGCGTGATATATATACTGGGATCGAAGGAAATAGGTAGTATATGGATGAGGTTAAGGTAAATATGAGGTATTTGGTCATGGATGAGAAATGGGTTAGTGGTAGCATTGGGTTCTTGAGGTGGAGATGTCTTCTGGTTGTTGATAAGATTTTGAACCTCATGACAAAAGCGATAGCAACGATTGATGCCATGGCCGTGCTGTTCATGGTATCCACAGTATTTGGGGGGGTTATGTCTAGTAGGGAGTGGGTCAGGAAGAGGTTGGGGATAAAGGAATTTGAGATACCCTTTTTCCATCCAGACTTTTAGTGCACTGGTTAGGCTTATATGGAGGGGGGGTGAAAGTTCTGCCTTGAGCTCGGGTTGGGCCGGCTATTTGTGGGTTGATATTGGCAAAGCAATTTTGAGATTAGTGGCGACGGTATTGATCTTAATGGGTTTGGGAATAATGCTACTGCTAGCATTGGTACTCTTGGAAAACACCTTTTTTGTTGGTTCGCTTGTTCTAGGAATAGTCCCTCTGTTAAAGGCACTCTCAATCTGAACCCCTAATTCATGCAAATTTTTGAAAGTGAATAGTGGAGCGACTATTAGCTTTTGTAACATGTCAGGCTCAAGGTTCTGCACCACTATCCGCACTTGGTCTCTCTTAGAAAGTCGATCTATCATTTGTGCTGCCTTTGCTCTCCACCTTGTAATAAATTCCATAAAAGGTTCTTTAGGATTCTGGTGGGTTGCTTCAAGCTCTTAGGTGGTCATTTCAATTTGGGTATTGTAAGAATATTGATTAACAAACGCCTCAGTCAAATCTTCCAGGTTTTGCTTCACTTTATCTTCCAACTTGGCATACTAAGTGGCTGCTATACCCGACAGGGTTCTTTCATACAGAGAGAGTTTTTGAGGCTTAGTCAGGCCCATTGGTTTCAGGATGTCCAAGAAAAGCCAGATAGGTACCATAGGATCTCCAGAGCCATCAAAACGGTCAATGTGTGGCATTTTGAATCTGTTTGGGAGCCTTACGACAGCCTCGGTATACCCATCCTCAATGTCGGGAATGGAGTTAATTCCCTGTGCCTTTTTTAATTTCTTCTCAAGGTTAGCAATTTTGAACAAAGTCGGGTCGAGCTCATTAATATCAAGGGAAAAAAGCCCCTCTTTAAGCTGCACTAGGGGTTTGAAAACTCGAGCTTGAGCCATCCCTTCTTGAGGATCTGGACCTTGCAAATCTTCAGCTGGCGGAGGTGGGTCAAAGTTCAGGTAGAGGCCTGGGACTGGATGTGTAGTAGATGTCCCAGATAGGCATTGCATTTCAACAATGGTCTCATCCTGCATGGCAATTCCCTAGTTTAAGGCCGTTATCATGGCCACAACTTCTTCTAGACTCTGTGTCATCATGGGTTTGCTAAGTTGGATGGAGGTAACCTATGAGTTAACTAACAAAGAGTTTGACCTGGTTATACTTGATGTATCTGAATTGGATTAGTCTAGACAGGTTTGACTAGATTAGGCTTTTTAGAATGGGATTGGATGGATCTTTTCTGAGTTAGCCTTTGGGGATCAGATGGACTAGACCTTTGTTGAGTGGGTTTTTTCTAGGATTGGATGGACTGTGATGGGTTAAGGCTTTCCAGGTTAGATTGGGTTGGGCCTTTGCCGAGTAGGGTATTGTTTTTTCTTTAGTTCAGACAAACCTAGCATTAAAAACAAATGAATGCCCCATCAGATCAGGATACCGGGTATGCTAGTCCAAACAAAGCAAGATACAATTTTTTCCCCTCCTTCTGGTTCTGATATTTTTCTACCATATTAAATACAAACCCCTAGATTTTGACCCAAATTATGCTTCTGATATGACCCTCAAGTTTGAAAGGAATCGCCTCAAGATTAAGACTCTCCAAGGATTGCATCACACATTACGAAAGATTTCACATTTTGCACAAAAGCATTCAAAAAACCCCTATGAGAGGATAAGGTTTCCTTGTCCTAGTTTTGACATGATTTAGGGTTTTACTATTTCAAGCAAGCAGTTTCACAAAATCCTGCATACGAGTGAGCATTTTGTCCTATGTTGGAACAGTCAATATGGCTTTACTATATGGAGCTAGGCCGATTGGTCAAAAGGGGTACCTCAGCAAGATTACCTAATATACCTCTCATACCTAACACTGAGAAGTGAAAATAGGATCAAGCGGTACGGCGGTACGGCGATAATCCAGATTTGAGGGTTGTGTTTCCAACATGGCAGAGCCCACGACTGGCCAGCCTTTTGGCAAGCTTTTTAGGCAAGCCTGCGGCAAGCCATCTAGGAATGTTACAGTAACGATGCAGATGCAAATGCAAAGAACATATATATCTATAAATAAAATTTCACATCGTGAAGTTCGAGTCAAGTTCTCTAAGTCTCCAGCAGAGTCGCTAGAAACTGTAGCTAGCTTTTCGTGCTCCTCGGAGGGGTTTAGTCTCCTCGGATACGATAGCCCTACCGTTCGGACTCCCATGGTTTTGAATCTAGTTTCACAAACGCAATGTGAAATAGATAAACACAAATGAGTCCAAATCTGGCAAATGTTTGGAAAATCAATTTTTAATCAAAAATGTCAAAAATGGACTGCATTGCCAGATTTCAGAGTCGCCACCTAAATATTTTTGAAAAATTTTGGAAACCCGTGACTCATGCCAAATTCCACATGTCTGTTATTAACAAAGTGTCTCAGCTCAAGAACTTAGGTATGAGAGAGAAAAGTAATGAATTGAGCACCCCACTCACCCGATCAAAGATCGGCCTCTACTAATCATAATGTGATTTTTATGTACAGTATATGCTCTTGTTCCAATTATTATGCTATCTTTACTATGTGATGCACACAAGTATAGACTAATTTTCCCACTTTGGAATGCTTTGATTTCATGTTTTGTTTGAAAATTGTTTTGAATATGTACCACTTGAAAAAGTGAGCTCACATGTACATTGATCAAATCATCCTAATTTAAGCAATTTAGCCTTCATCCACAGGCATTCAAGAGATATATCAACTAAGCCTTTAGCCTCATGGTAAATATGCTTGGTATGACAACACTAACACACATGCAATATGCTAAAGAAAGAAATGCTCACCTAGTACTCAATCGAGGCAAGCCAAAATAGAAGAAAATAGTTAGAAAAATGCATGCTCTAATATGCAAGTGACTAATGCAACACATACAAAATGCAACTACTAGGTTCGGTCTGTTAACATGGCATATGACTCAACGCAAAGCATGCAATAGTGCACGTATTCAGTTAAGTAAGAAATGATAACAAGGTTAAAATGATGAATCGAACCTAAATGTATGCAAAAGTGGATACAAGTCATGGCAATGACATGAGAATGTAAAATATGATGCTACCATTATAAGCAGGTAAATAAAAGGGAGAAAGAAATGGGGGTTGGAAGATATACACAATATTACAATTTTGCCCTCATGCAAGAGGGTCCGAATGAGTGTCCGTATTAACTAACTATTACAGCACCTAATGAATGAAAAAATGAATGAGCTAACTTAACTAATTATTACAAATTCAAATAATTCTAAGTAATTAATTACAACACACTACTATTAAAGCATTAAATTATGGACTAAATTAAGGAATGGAAGACGTGGAGTCGCATGCATATGAACAATAATATCCTCCTGGAAACTCTCTGTTTACTATTAGTTTCTGGTCTGTCTCGTAGTCAGAAAATTAATCTGTTTTCACCTCAGCCTTTGCTCTGTTCTACCATGAAAATGGCACTACCTGTGTAAAATGAAGTGGCTGGCCGGCCATTAAAAGTGATCGGCCGGATGGTAGGGTGGCCGGCCGGCAACTATTTTTGTGCTCTGCCCTGCTGCAACAGAATAGAAACAGAGCACAACCAAAGTTTTTTCAAGAGGTGTTTGTCCTTTCTGCCTCTCCCTATCATGGAATTGATCAAGGGAGAAGTAGAATCTGTCTACAAATCATTAATGATTGCAAGGTTATTGCATGATGATTTGTGAACTAATTGGACAAAAAGATCAATGACATGAAATGAAAGACCAACAACACCCATTTCCTATCATGGAGTCACCTCAAGGAAATGAGTGGACATTGCTCCTTGAACCATTAACATCACTAGGAGTATGTAATGATCTAAGGCTCAATAGGTTCAATTAATGTCTGATTGAACCTGAATTGATTTTATTATCTTGCTACCACTTTTAGTCCAATTTTATTAGCCTTTTTTAATTACCTTACCATTCTTTAATCATTTTGTCCCAAAAGTAATAATTATGCCCACTAATAAAGAGAAATGTCAAACAAGAAATTGTTTTTGGCATGAGAGAGATGCAATGCCCGGTAATGAACCTCCGAAGAGATTAAACCAGTAAGCATGGAAGGTCTCTTTCGCATTCCTTAAGAAACCTCAATTGTTTGAAACAACTCTTAACAAACAAACAAACAAACAAAAGAAGAGAGAAAACCAAGAAAAGGGGGAGGTTGCAGAGATGATTCTTGCAAGTGTGACTACAAATATGAAAACTAAGAAATAAAGGCTATCAATTCAAATAGGTTGGTATCTAAGGCTTAAACCACCAAGCCTATGATGACTACAACACCACAAGCATATTATGCAAGGCAAAAATGAAATAAACACATTAAAGTAGTCCTAAAAACAATAAAACAGTGCTGGAAATACTTTGAAAAAACCAAGAAAAAGTAAACAAAATGGAAGAGAATTGAAGCTAGTAAGCAAGTCTAAAGAGGGGTGGCTAATCCCTCTACTTTTTAGACCTCAAAAACATATAATTTAGTCTCTTAAAACTCTAAAAACACAGTGATCAAAAGTTGAGAAAGAAGTGGGAAACACAAGGACAAAAGCTTATGGAATAAGGTTCAAAGAAGGGTGGTTAACCCCTCCACCTTTGGTAGCTTTAAGTCACGAGTTTCAGCCCATAAAAACAATCCAAAAATAGAATGAAAAAAGCAAGAAAAGAGAAGGAAGAAGTAGTTTAAGGATGGCCAAGGTTATACCTCTTGAAGAGGAGTTACTCTTTGATTCATAAACCAACAAGCGATCACCCTCAAGGGATGAAATTTTAACTTAAGAACCTCAGCAAGGAGACTCAAATTTTTACTTTAGGAAGTGTATAGAGAGTGCATGTATATTGCAAGATAGAGAGGGAGAGTGTTTTACAAGGTTTGGGCACTTAGGAATTTTTTCTAACCTAAAAACATAAGGTATGGTCAAGTATATATAGAAAAATAGGTGCATCAGTCGAAAATATCTGTATTGAGCCAGCTGGTGCAGTACATGCACATGGGGGGACAGCTGGCAAGAAAATATCTTCCAGTCGAGAAACCTGGCCAGCCTGCCATATAGGGGAACGGTTGGCCACTAAAATTGGCATGCCAGGACACATGGTCGTTCGGCCACTTGAAATAGCCGAATTTCTCATCAACTGGCAGGCCAGCCACCTTAAGTGGCCGGCCCGTTACTTGTAAACAAAATCTGTTTTCAAGCCTGACTTCAAACGAGCATATCTCCTTCAGCCAAACTCAGTTATTGGTGATTCTAGAGTCTAAATTGAAGCCCCAGAAGTCTAATTTCCAATGGTGATGGTCTCACATCTAAATTCTAAGTGTACAAAGAAATATTCTTAATTTAGTGAAGGTTGTTCATTTCTTTCTTAATGGTTTGATGCTCAACCTATTTCCCAACTAGTTTTCTTCCCTCCCATCATATTTTGTCCAACTCCAAACAGATAAATAAGATGTTTTTAAATATTTTCAAAGAGTTCACCTCCCTTCCATTTATTTCCACTTTGTCCACACTCAGTTTACCAAAAAGTGAAATAGTTTAAACAAAATGCGATTCTTGGAATATCGTAGAAACATTTGGAAAAATATTTTGAAAAAGTGGGTTTTAAGGTCTGAAATGGTTTTGGTCAAAATGGGGTGTAAGGTTGGGATTAGAAGCCTAAAAATCGAAGCCTTTTGTTAAAAAACTTGAGCAGTTGTACAGCATAATATTTTATCATCGAATGTTCAACCTGAGGTGTCCAAGTCTTATGGGCGGTCAAATATGAGGTGTCTACAATAAATTGTACCGATATTTTTATATTTTATTTTTATGTCATTTTAATTTATGTAATTTTAATTAATTCGATTTTAACTATATCTTTTTTATTTTGTCTCAATTTAATTCAGTTCATTATAATTGTTATTTTTTTATTTATGAAAAATATCCATATGAGCGACATGTATCACGTAAGGACAAATTTTATTAATTTACTAAATTAACATCAACCAACTCAGTAATTATTTTTTGTCAAAAATCCTAACGTCATTATCAATTAAATGAAATTGACACAAAAATCTAAAAAATTAAGGATCAAAATTGAGCTAATTGAAAGTGCAAGGACCAGTACAACACAACTGACAAAATTTAGGAACTGCCGATGTAATTTACTTTAAATTTTAAAAGAAAACCAACGTTGAAATATAAGCACTTAAAACAAATGGTATTTCAATTATACAATCTTTAACAACCATATAATACAAAAAGTACATGTAGCTACTATATATATATATATATATATAATTGTAACAACTAAATTAAATCAAAAATAAAAAAAAATAAAGTTGAATTTAAATTCTGAACCAACTAACAAATTCAATATTCAATATCATTGTAAATCTAATTCCTTCACATACCAAATCATCCAAAATTCAAATTTCAAAATCATTAAAATGAATAAACAATAATATGATCGAGCCCAATATTTTTGGAAATTACAGTAATAATAAGGCAATATTTACATGTTAATCAAATGTCATCTCTTTCAATTTTGTGGGGGTGGTTGTGAATTGCTAGAGAAATTAACAGATTCATCCTTGTCCAAACATGACGAAGCCTCCATAGGAGTTTGCACTGTTGGATCAACTAAAATTTCCTGGAAGAAAAAAGTGTATAAGATAATGTATTTAGAATAAAATTTATTGACTATTTTTTATTTTCAAATGTAAGTATATTAAATACCTGAGAAATTGGTGGACTATATGATACTTGGGAAGACAAAAGAACCGACTATGGGTGTGATGGTGGACAGTTAACGTCATGCGTGAAAAGATTATATCCATAATTTTTCATTTGTGACCAATAAGGTGTATGAACATCCTAAATTATTATAAGTGAATACAATGTGTCATTATCATTACATTTGCACCATATATTGTAAATAAAAATAAAAGAAAAACTCGCATGTGGTTGGTTTGAAGATGAATTTGGACATCTATATTGTTGTTTTATTGGTCAATATTCTACAGATGTTTTGAAGCATTTATAAGTACATTGCATAAATAAAGATATAAAATATAAAAATTACATAGCTAAATAAGATTAATACCTAAGTGATGCAAGGTTGTGAACAACTTTTGCCCTCTTTCCAATCTTCTCATGCCATGGCTTTAATCTACCACCACTCTTTTCTATATTGTCTTTCTTTTTCAAACCCTTAACTCTTTCAAAATTTGGATCAATATCATTTAATCCCATGTCAATGGGGCCTCCACTGCTTGAAGCATTTGAGCTATTTAGTGAAACGATCATATTGTCCACTGTTACACACAAATTAGAAATACTATTGTCCACAAACTCATATACAGTATCATATTCAGATGATCGAGCTGCTAATTTTATCATTCTAGGACAAAGATGTCTATAACACGCTAATATCACCAACTTGGGATCAACCTCATTCACTATAACTTTTTTGTCTTTAGATGAACAATCCTTTGCATCTAGCCTCCATCGCACTAGTATATATCTATCGGGAATTTCCATAACATTCATCTAATGGAGCACTTTAATCGCATGACCACAAAAAATTCCAAAACTCTCAAATTTTTGACAAGTACAACAAACATTTTGTAGAGTTTTGCCTCCTAAATTACCAAATTCCATTGCACCACCACAATATACTCTATCTTCTCCATACAAACCAATCACATATTTAATTTCTTCTTCTAACTAACAGCATTTCCTTACTTGACAAGAAAGAGACTTGTCACACTCGCCATGGAATAAGTCAAAGATAGGAGGGGTATATAGTTTCACAGTTTGAACTAACATAGGACAACTCTAGATTTTTATTCTTGGCAAGTTTTGTCTAGATTGATAAATAGCATAACTTTCATTATACTGCTTGCCTAAAACAACTTGATCGAAATGGGTAAAGAATTGAACAATATTATGGTGAGATTTTAAGTGCTTTTTTTTTTTTTGCATTCAAGCTCTCACTGAGTTGGGTGCTTCACATACCTGCATTAAATGACCATTTCATGTACATGTGTGCCCACTTCTGTCTAAGTTCCCAAGTTTTCTTCATCCATGTATTCTCCTCCAAGTTGTATTTAATAATCAAATATTTCCAAGCTTCAACTAACTCATTTTCATCTTCATATCCAAAAATGCAAGCTTTAAAGTCACTTCCAAATGTTGAGCTCCCCTTGTACAAATAGCCCAAATGCTTCAAGACATTTTGCATTAGGGGAAAAGTACACAATCCATGAGTAACATCAGACATGATATAAGAAATTCCCTTAGCCATTGCTTGATCTTGGTATGTAAAAATAGTACTAGGCTTTTTTCCCGACATGGCATGCAAGAAATTTTCAAATAACCACTCAAATGATCTTGTGGTTTCATAATATAGTAATGCGACACCAAAAATCACTATCATTCTAAAATGGTTAAAGCCAGTAAAAAGAGCACATGGTTGATACTCTTTGTTTGTTCGAAATGTTGTGTCGAATAAAGCAGCATTCCCAAAATTTTCATAATCTATAATCATCTGATGGTCAGCTCAAAAAAATATTGGTTATCATTTCATCAATATCCAAGTGAACTGCATAGTAAAAAAATGGATTATTGGTAGCTTGCTTCTGAAAATATCTCAACAAAGTACTTGTTTCACCATATTGCAAGTCTCTCTGTCATTTTACACGCAAGTAACTCTTTTGGTCTTCTCGCATGAATCCTACAAATTCCCTCCCGCCTACTTGGGTACTAATGAAATCATGTGATGCCTTGAGTAATAAACCAATAGCATCAGCTAATTCCATATTTATAGCTTGAGCTTCAGAGACCTTTCTTTGAGATGGCATCGTATGAGCACATTGAGGAAGATGCATAATATGGTTATGGGTATCATCAAACTTTGTAATAACCCATTTTGATAATTCCCAATCTAAAGAGACATACAAGAATGCTTTACAATTAGTTCTTGTGTCTTGTTGAGGTTGTTTTACCATTTCACTTTGTTTATCCTTTTCTCCCTCTTTATAGCAAACAAACTTTCCAGTAACCATTATACCATCTTTCTTGCTTTTCGTATGGTAATCTCTTCTAATACTAAATCTCATAATTCTTCCATATTCATTGTAGAATTGATATGCAATTTCCTTTTACTCAAACTCAGTTCCAAGACTTGGTGTGTGCTCTTTTAACAATCTGGTATTATCTTCTATACTCCTCTCAAGTCCATCAATGTCCATTAATAACAATAATCTGATAATAAAATAAAAAGAGAAGTGTTAAAAAGTGCTACAAATGAGTATATACAAAAATTAATTTGATTTTTTACTTCAAAAGCAAGATAAGTGTTAAAAAGTTGTACAAATGAAGCTAACAACATAATGAATTAATTGCTATTATTTTTCATAATTAATTAAAATAAGCTCTACAATTAATTGTCCCTTTAACTATTCACTAATTTTTAGCCGTTCCTTATAATAATATAAATATATGCACAAGTTGATTCATTACTTTCTATGTAAGTAATTAACAATATATATATATATATATATATATTTTTTGCGTCGGGGGGGGGGAAGAAGTAATTAACAAATTTCATGAATTTCAATCCTAGCAAAAATAAGCTCAATTTCACACAAAAAAATAAATAAATAAAATCAAGATTTGCCTTTAAACAAACAATTTCACATCTATTCTTTTTTTTTTTTTTTTCTTTTGAATACAAGCATCACTATTACAATATAAACAAGTAAGATATATAGGAAAATTTTATAAGGCACCTCACTTTTGGGTTATAACTTATTATAGTATTAATTACAACTTGGTTATGATCAATGACGGAACTAGGAGAAGGCCATGGAGGGTTATGGCTCCCTATTTCTATGAAAAATATTGCTTGTCATAACACTTCAAAATTATATATATCAATTTATACATAAAATGATCCCCAATATAAAAAATATATATCTCATTTTTCTCCCAACTTGTATTATCTTTCTATTTTGCACCAAAAAAACTTATTCATCCAATTAGAGATTGCTTTTTTGGTATTTAATTTTTTTCTATGTATATATATAATTTATATATCATATTCTATATATATGTGTGTTTGTGTATATGGTGAAAAAAAATTATTTATCTTTTGGCCCCTCTGATAATGAAATCTTCGTTCTGTCCCTAATTATCACTCATTGTGATATTAATTGTGACTTATTTTGATTATTATTTTAATTATAATTGAAAAGGTCTTAGATTATTCTCTATGTGATCTTTGATTATGACTAATAATTATTATTTTTAGTTATGACATTCATATTTGCATATAGGGCGTGGATTCTATAATAACACACACGCACACACACACACATATTATGCATACACTGTAGCGATCCCGGTTTTGACCCGTCTCTTGTGGTGTTCCGAGCTCGGGTTGGTATGGTCTTGAATGGTGTTACGTATCTTAGTTTCCCTTGTATTCCCCTTATTTTTGATTATCGGGTTATAGTGGTGTATTTGGAACAGGTAATGTGTCCAAACCTTTAGATGCAAATTCAACCCGAATTGTGCCTTGCAGAGTTGTATCGGAAGTTAATTATTTCATGTTTTGCCACTTCGCTGAGTATGTCGGGGGTCGAGCTACCTAGTCAGCTCGCGGGGGTCCACAGGGCAGCGCCCCTTGGCGGGTTTGAGGTGTAAACACCCCATTTTTTGACCGTCCTCACGACTTGGACGTTATCATTTGAACACTCGATGATCATCCATGCTCGTGTTCGTTTTGAGTTTTCAGGGGTCTCAGTCGCGCGCCTTGCCTCAAGATCTCTCAACTTGCTTGTTTTGTGCTTGGTTGTGCACCAAGCACTTGTGTTTTTGCTTCTGAGGGAAGATGGTGGCTTGTTGACCATCCCCTCAACCCATCGGCCAAGGCATGAAGCCATCGGCCTTGTTTTCTTGCCATCGGCCAAAAGTGTTGGCCGATCGGCACCTTTTTTGATCGGTCGGCACTTATGTTGGTCGATCGGCCATATTTTCTGGCCGAGCCTTGTTCATCTGCTTTATGTAGATATTTTTATGACAGCTGTCATAGCTAGCATGCACAATTCACATCCTCTATACACGTGTATGGAGGGATTTGCACCTTGTGCTAGCTTCTCCAAGAAGCCTTGGAATTGGAATTCTATAAGAAGGGAGCTCCTCCTCCCTTCTCAGAGGTTCTGAAATTTTGGAGATAGAAGTTCTATATCTATCTCTCTCTATATTTCCTCTCTCTACATTTGTGTGTGTATTTGTGCTCAAAAGTGTGATTTCTTCATACTATTGCACACAAACACCTACTAGAACACCATCCTTGTGTGCTGAGGCATCTTGAGGTTGATTTTAAGGTTCTTGGGCTGGTTTTGATTAGAGAAGGCTGCTGGAGTTGAGTTCTTGAAGGTGTTCTTCAAGGGTGAGCAAACTACCTTTTAATATCCCATTTTGGCTTAAGCTTTTTGACCTACTTGCTTATTGTTTTAAGCTTAACTTCCTACTGCAATAAGTTCTGATTTTTCATGCTTGAGACCTTTGTTCAGGGTCACTTTTTAGTTTGGGGTTGTTTACCCCCCCTTAGGCCTTGTTAGGCCTTGCTTTTGTGCCTTTTTTATGAGCTTTGGGATCACCTTGTTTTGACCTTCTCACCACTGAAAACCAGAGGGATTTCAGGGGTGGGGATGGTGTTTTAAGGTTCCAAAAAGGAGAGGGTCATCCCCTCTCCTTGTGTCTTCAATACTTGCCTTGAATGCCTCATGTGTGATCATGTTTGTTAGGCTTGTTTTAGCTTGAATATTAGCATGTATTTGTGGTTATTTTGCTGAGGCTTACCACTGTTTTTGCTTGGATTGATCACTTCATGCATGGTTTATACACTTGTAGTGTAAATCACACACAATAGTCTTGTATGCTTCATGAAGTAACATGTCATTCTAGCCTATGTTGTGTCCACTTCAGCATGTATTTGGTGTTGTCTTACCATGTCATACCTCTGTTTAGGTTGGGTTTGGTTAGCCTTTGCATGCCTCATGCACTTGTAGTGCATTTTCATGAAATTGCCTTAACATGCTTTGTGCTTTAAGCCATGTTTTTATCATGATTTCGGCTTGACCCAAAGAAGCTTTTAGCCTTATTTTACCATGCTTAAGGTCTGTTTGGTGTTGTTTTGGTCATGCTTGACTTGCTTTGTATAGCCTCGGTTCAATCTAGCTTGTTAGCTTTGAGTATTGAGTCCTCTAGCATGCATTACTTGGACCATTTTCATGATTTGGCATCATTTCATCTGTGTTTTCAGTCCATATTTTATGCTCAAATGCTTGCACTTGTCACTCCTTTAATGCTTTAAAGAGTTGATGTTTTATGCCTCATGAATGGATCATTATGCATGCCTCCATGCTTAGGTCTTTGGGATGCCATCTAAGTGGGTTTTTTATCTTTTTTTACCTTGCCATAACTCTGTTTTTCATTGGTTAAGTCATGCCTTGTTTGGTTTTGATAGGTGTAGTATAACACCTCTTTTGAAGCCTTGCATGCCTCATGCTTTTGGACCTTTGTTCTAGCTTGTGTTGGCTAGGTTTAGGCTTGTTTTTGGCCCTATCTTGACCTGCCTTGGGACTGTTTTGATAGCCCTTAGCCCTTTGGGGCTTGCTTTGTGTGGCCATGGTTTGAGTCCCTTGGCTAGCCTTAAGCTTTAGGCTTTCTTGCATGCTATACTTGCTTTGTTTGGTTGATTTGGCATCATTCCTCACATATTTTCAGAGCTTATCGCATTGCCACATTCTTATATTTGTAACACCATGCTCATGTTTGAGAGTTGGGTCTTGTTGCCTTGCTTATGGGCCAATTGGCATGCATATTTGTTTTGCATTTTGACACTATCATTTTAGCACTTTTGGCCACTGATTTGGGCATGTTTGAGAGCTGTCCATTTTAGTTTAAGCCCATCTTTACATGTTGTCGCATGCTTGCCTTGCATATTGTTGCATGCTTGTTGCATACTTGGTACATTGCATGTTGGTACATGCTAATCCCATTACATGTTGTTGCATGCTAATTTCATCGCATCATGCTTGCATGTTTGCATAGCATTGTGTGTGCATGACTTGCCTCTTGATCAAACATGGTAGAGGTTGAGGCCTCCTTATGTGTTTTTGTGCATTTCATTTGATATTGAATTGCACACTTGGCTCCTTTGGCCATCATGCATTGAAATGCGTGATTGGTGGCCCGAGGGTCAAGAACTACACACCTTTGAGGCTTAAACATGATAAGGGGTGTAGTTGCAAACATTGTCTTGCAAATGTATTGCCATGCTCTATTTGTCCTCTACTGCAACAAAAGAGCATTTTATAGGAAAAGATGGTCGATTGGCTATCTGGTGTGCCGATCGGCTAGAAGTGTCTGGCCGATAGACATATTTTTGGTCGATGGCCCTCATTTCTTATCCAATGGCTTCACCATTTGGCCGATGGTCTCTCAGTATGTACATGAAGTGGTTCAGAAGCATCACAGAGACTTGTGCAGTTTTTAGAAGTGTAAAACAGTGTAAACAGAGGCAACATGCGGCAAGGCAACGGATTTCCGAGCGAAGCCGATCAAGCATGCATTTGTCCCTCTTTGCTAGGGATGGCAATTTAAACCCGGCCCGACGGGGACCCGATCCCCCGACCCTGATTAGAACGGGTTTTCCCCGAAAATTATCCCCATAGGGCCGGGGATGGTATTAAAAATTAAATCTCCGATAGTTTTCGGGCCGGGGACGGGGATAGATTTCTCGGCCCCGGCCCCGCTCCGATCCCCGGCCCGAATTATCCCCGAAAAAATCCCCGAATATTCCCCTTATATATATGTTATGTTTGAGTTGGGTCTGCTGCCTCTCTCACTCACTCACAGTATTCTCTCTAATCTCAGCCTCTCTTCCTCTCTCTTTCTTTCTGTGCAACTGCTACTTCTCATAGCGTCGACCGATCAACCTCCTCCTCCGTCCAATCTCCCTCCTCCTCCTCCTCCTCCTCTACTATCTCGGCCAATCTCCCTCCTCCTCCGTTGTCTTCGGCCGATCTCTCTCCTCCTATCACCACCGATCTACTCTGCATCACCGCCAATCGTTAGAGTTCTGTCGCTCTTCGCCATCATCAGAGTTTTGTTGCTCCTCTCCTCTCCGTCACCGCCGAGCTCCTCTCCATCACTGCTGATCTCCTCAGATGTGTTGAAGAATATTTATTTTTTATTTTTTATTTGGTGATAATGTTGTTGATGATGAATATACATGCTCATTGCTCTCTTTTGTTGTTTTTTCTTTTATTATTATTTTGGCCGGGGAATTTTCAGGGTTGGGGAAACCCGATCCCCGTTAAGGGTAGGGACGGTGGTGGTGATAGGCTCCCCGTCGGGGATCGGGGCCGGGGCGGGGGAATTTCTACCAACGGGGATCGGGGACGGGGAGGGTGATCCCCGGCCCTGCCCCGGCCCGTTGCCATTTCTACTCTTTGCGAGGCCGCTTTACTGTTTTTGTAGCTTAATTGATTTGTTTAATTAGTTAAGAGTTATGTAATAATTAATTAGCTTGTTAGTTAGTTAATTAGGTGCTTTGTATTATTTTTTTGGACCCTCCGTCAAGAGGGCCAATTGTTGTAATAAGTGTGCGTGTGTGTGATGCATGTCTTCCAACCTCCATCTCTTTCTCCCTTTTACTTAACTGCTTACGATGGTTAGTCTTAGGGCATATTTCAATTATCATATCTTATGCTAGCATGTTTGCATCCATTCATATGTCTTGCATGCACCGGGCTTGACGCATCATACAAACTGCATTGTGTTTCAATTCCTATTTGAATACATGATTATCAAGTTACATTTCACATGGCATCTTAGAATAGTCGAGCCTATTTCTAGTTGCATTTTGCATGTGTTGCATTAGCCATCTTAACATGAAACTAGGATCACACATTGATTACTAACTAGTTCTTTGTTTTGGCTCGGAGTACACTATGAGTGTTTATGCTTTAGCATCTTGCATGTGTGTAAGTGTTAACATGACAGTATGCTTGCCATGAGGCTAATTGCTTATGTGATATAACTGCCTGAATGCCTATGGGAGAATGTTTGATTACTTGAATTGGAACGATTCATTGAAATCTATGTTTTAGCCTACTTGCGAGTAGCAAACTTTAAACCATTTCCAAACAAACGAATATGCGATGCTTTATTCCAAATTAGGCGATCTAGTCTATACTTGTGCGTTGTGCGCATCACATAGTAATTCTAGCTAATTAACCAGAATAAGAACGCATGTGTTTTCAAAAACAAGATATCATGCTTAGTACAGGCCGATCTTTGATCAGGCGAGCGGGGGTGCTCATTGCATGACCTTCCCCTCTCGTACCCAAGTTCCCGAGCCGAGGCAACTTTGGTGATGACGAACACGTGGCCTTAGGCACGAGTTACGATTTCCTAAATTCTCCCAAAATAAAATATTTAGGTGGTGACTCTATATCTAGCAAAGCAATCCATGTTTGGCACTTCTTTTTTAAAAATCAGTTTTCCAAAATGATTTGTCGGATTTGGACTCTTTGGTGATTTATCGGTCTTGCATCGCACTTTGCGAGATTAGATTCAGAACTGTGACATTGAGTCCGAACTATAGTAGCTAGAGAATAAAACGAGATTTTCTCGGGAGTTCTCCGGGCGGTCTACACAAGGGCAGTGCCCTGGCGAGGTCGAGGGGCAGCGCCTCCGATGCAAAAATGTAAAATACATTCGAAGTTGCTTGAGCCGCACATGCGAAAAACAGGGGAGAGCGTGTTTGGCTACTGCAATAAATGTAGGTACAGGAGTGCAAGTGCGGGAGAAGCGCCGCATATGCGGTGGTACGTGAGTCTGAAATTTTAGTCTTTTTTTCTCTTTAGGCTGAGTGTATCTCACTCTTGTTAGGTCTCTCTTTCTCTCTAAAAACCCTTTCCTCTCCCTCTCTCTGCATTTCCCTACGCCAAATTGGATCAAAACCTTGATTTCTGAAGATCCATTAGAGTTCTACCATAGTTTCTTCATCAAAGTTGGTTAACTTCTCGAGGGCTTCGTTGTGTGTGGTGAAGATCGAGTTTCGACACTGTTGATTTTGGGGATTTCATCTCATTTCTTCTTCAAAGCTTGAGGTAGGGATTTTCTTAGAGTTATATATATATATATATATATATTTGTAATATCTAGATGATTTTCAAAATCTTCCTTCAATAGCTTTGAAAATTGATTGTTGATTCAAGAAGTTGAGCGATTTTGAAAGTGGGTTTGTCTCTTGTTCTTTTAAAATGATCTTTTGGGTTTTGATCTTCGTTGATTGAAGAAAAGATGATTTTGGAAAGTTTTCTTTCAAAAGATTTGAGCTATACAGTTTTGATGAGAAAACCTAGAAATTGGAAATTTTTAAAAGAGATTGAAAATCCATGAATGATATTGTTATATTTATTTTATGTCAAAATAAATGGATGTTTGGAAAATTTCTTATTTATATTTATATAAATGATGAATTTCTTGGAATATGAGAATTGCTGTTCATTTTGGAAATTATTGTTCAAAACATTGAAATAGTCTTGAAATGACTAATTGTTGAGGATAGTTGAGAAGAGGGAATTGTGTTATTCCTTGGATAATGAATTGGAATAAAAGTATTTATATTCATCTTGTGAAATTGGCATATCAATTCATTTGATTATATTAAACTTTGAAAGTTGATTTGAAAACTTGCATTGAGAAAAGAATGTTGAGAAACAAGTTTTCATGGAATGGTTTTGGGGTAAATACGGTGGTAAGTCTTGAAAGGTGGTGTAGATGATAGGTGTTGAGCCTTCCAGTTAATACTGGTAAAAATGACAAATTACAAGTGTCGAGCCTTCCAGTTAATACTGGTAAAAATGACAAATTGGTAGTACTTGTATAGTCTACTTGCAAACACCAGCCTAGGGATTACCAGAGTCGTATTTACCACACGTGAAATAAATTGTTAAGTTTTAAACAATTGAAATTGCATGACATCATTGAGCATGATGGTTTTCAAAAGATGAAAATGTGATTTACTTTAAAAAAGGAGCACAGCGTGACATGTGCATTTCATCTCTTGAGACTTGTGTAAAATGTATATACTTTGTTAAGGATTTCCTACTGGGCTTTATGCTCACCCTGCGGAATTTTTGGGTAGGAAAAGATGTGGTGATTCTGCCTAACTAAAAGCGAAGAAATATGTATTGAGAGTACATGGCTCTCATTTTGATGTAACTCTGTTTGTAAGCCAAGGGCTGTATTTGTGTGGGTTTGAATTACCATTTTGTGTAACCAGGCCTAAGCCTTGGAAACTTGTAAACCCTTGGGGGTATCTATTTGTTTATTTATTTGGTTTTGGATTAAACGTATAATCGCATTGAGGAACTAATTGTATCATGTAATGCAAGTGTGAAGAATTATTTTTGTTTTCCTTTAAGGGGCCATGATGGTTGTGTTATCATTTGGGCATAGGAAATTGGGGCGTTACAACTTGGTATCAGAGTTACCAGGTTTGAATACTTGGAGCTCGTGGGAAGTGGTTGTTTAACCACAATGGGTTCATTTAGCATACTTAGGAAGTGTTATGCATTTTGTGACTATGTGATAACATGCTTATGTGACTAAATGGGTATGGGATTGGACTTTTAGGATATTGTTTGCGCCTGTTAAATTCCTGAAGGTCTTATTAGAAGGGTACTTGATCAATACTCGTTCTACTAAGAATTCTTGGTTTTTCGTGGGACGGATTTCATCGTAAAATAGCAGCCCGTATGTGTTTACATGACTAAGTGCTTATGTGGAATGAAATTGAATTGTGTATATGGTAGAGAAATATATGGAATTGTTATAATCAAACGCGTGAGTCAAGTTACGAGCACATATGAGTTAATGTGCTAAATTATTTATCTTGTGTCCTTTATTAGGATGTCAAGAAGGGGTCAAGTCCGTGGTGGTAGAGGCGGGAGGTGTGGTAGTGTTCGCCGAGGTGTGCATGAGGTACCGGTCCATAGGGTTCTGGTGCAAGAAGAAGGGTTCGACCAAGCTAATATGGCCGAGCAAGCTGGCCAAGCTAATGTGGCCGTGCAGGTGGGACAAGCGGGTCAAACCGCAATGGGGGCCCTAGCCCGAGAAATGGCGGGGGCTTTGAGGGAGTCTATGAACTTGTTGAGGGCGGAGAATTAAGCCAGAGAGAACACCACGGAGTCAAGGGTGAGTTTTCTCATTAGACAGTTTTTACGGGCCAAACCAGATGAACTCCATGGTGGCCCCGAGCCTAAGAAAGTGGATGAATGGCTTTAACAAACAGTGAAGACGTTTGAGATGCTTCACATTGATGATAGCGATTTGAGAATGACTCTAGCAAGTTACTACCTTAAAGGAGATGCGGGTCAATGGTGGAAGTATGCCAAGAGCAGGTGGAGCTATCATGGGAAGTTTTTGTGGCTGCTTTCTAAGATAAGTACATACCTCCCATTATTATGTTGATGAAATTGTCCGTTCACACGGAGTTCCGGTATCTATTGTATCGGATAGAGATCCGAAATTTGTATCTAGATTGTGGAAGAGTTTGCAGGAAGCTATGGGAACAGAACTAAGGTTCAATACTGCATTCCACCCATAAACAAATGGGCAGTCAGAACGAACGATACAGACATTGGAAGATATGCTTCGCATGTGTGCTTTGGATTTTCAGGGGAGTTGGGAAGATTATTTGCCACTTGCAGAATTTGCTTATAATAACAGCTTCCACTCCAGCATCGGTATGGCACCATACGAGGCTTTGTATGGTAGGAGGTGTAGATCACCTATCTATTGGACAGAGGTCGGGGATAGAGCTTTGCTTGGGCCAGAAATTGTGCAAGACACATCTGAGAAAATCAAGACTATTCATCAAAGGCTCAAAACAGCTCAGGACCGACAAAAGAATTATGCAGACATTCAGAGAAGACCTCTTGAGTATGAGGTTGGTGACCATGTGTTCATTCGTGTTTCCCCGATGAAGGGCCAAGTCAGATTCGGGAAAAAGGGCAAGTTGTCGCCCCGCTACATTGGGCCGTTTCAGATTTTGGAAAGGCTTGGTCCAGTTGCTTATAGAGTTGCCTTACCACCGGGATTCGAGCAAATCCATAATGTGTTTCACGTGTCGATGTTGAGGGGTTACCTTCGAGACCCGTTGCATGTGATTGATTATCACCGGGTTGCTATTGATGAAAATATGGAATATGCTGAATGGTCGGAAAGGATTGTTGACCGACAAGTGAAAGAATTGAGAAACAAATCCATCCCAATGGTGAAAGTAGAATGGAAGGAACACTATGGGACAGATGCTACATGGGAAAAAGAAGAGGAAATGCGTCTACGCTATCCACATTTATTTCCCGACGAAGGTAAATTAAGTTTGAAGGACCAAACTTCCTAAAGGGGGGAAGACTGTGATACCCCTGTCCCGTAGTATGCTAATTGGTCCTTAATTTGAGTATGATTATGTGTTTAGAATGACTTTATGTGCCATTATATGGACATATGTGATTTTGAAGTTTTATCTGTTCACCGTAGGAATATCTGTTTGAATAATCTGCTTTGGAAATTAAATTGAGGGCCTTATCGGCCACAGAACCCGAAATTGATTACGCCATTGTGATTAGCGTAATTTTTAGAGCCTACGGTGAAGTTTAATTGAAAATTTGATTCGGACCAGATTAAGTTGATTAAATTAACGAATTAGTGCCCAATCACTCTACATTATTATATTATGACTTAATGGGGCACTATACACTCAATACCCTCTTTGTTATTCTTCTTGGCTGAACTAAACTCAAGAGATAGAGAAGGGAGTCGGTTAGAGAGAAGGAAAAGAGGAGAGTTGGGTGTTTGGCTCAAATTGTGAAGAATTGAAGAATTAAACTCAAGAAATTACTATAGTTGGAAGAATTAGCCTCTAGGTAAGCATTTGGTCTTGAATTCATAAGTTTGGAATTTTGATCTTATAAGTTCAAGGGTTGTTTGTGATCAAGAGCATGTAATGAGTTGATGTTTGTTGAGTTTGAGGTCTTAGAACTCATGCATATAAGAAATTACTTTGAATTTGCATGTTTGAGCTTGAAACACATGATTCATGTAGAGTTTTGGTTAAAGCTCATGTTATAATCACCATTTGTACCATTTGAACTCAAATTGGGAGCCAAAACATACATGCATGTTTGATTTTTGGAGGAATGGAGGTTATATGGAGTTTGTAATATAGGAGTTTTGTTCATACTTAAGAAATGAGAGTTGTTTGAGAATTAGATGATGATTTTGAACAAATTGATGTAATATCCTTACACTCTCATACAATATAATGTGTTTATATGTTTTTGGGACCAAAATCATGAGTTGAAGCCTTTGAACATCGAAATTGAAGCCCAAGAACAATTCTGGGTTTTCCAGAATTTTGGTGTCCGCTCGAGCGGGGAAACCGCCGCTCGAGCATAAATTTCATGCTCTCAGCACTTTTTACAGAGTTGGATGTCCGCTCGAGCGGGATATTTCACGCTCGAGCAGGGAGCTTTTGTAGACAGGCCTTCCGCTCAAGCGCCCTAACTCACGCTCGAGCGTAATTTTGAGGTAACCAGTACTTTTGCAGGCCTCTTGGGTCCGCTCGAGCGAGGAAGTCCACGCTCGAGCGGGGACCCTGTTTTCTGAAATTTTGTTCATGCGTTTTGTGTTTCATTTTCTGTTCTCTTTCACTTGTAATCACTCTTAGGCATATGTTAAGCATTGTAAATGAGTTAGTAAGATAAGAATAAAGCCTAAAGAGGAATATGTGAATTAAGGAACGGATTGAATTGTTAGTGACCCTTTTGTGTTCGTGAAATGTGTAGGGTCAAGCTCCAAGGCAAATCCACAAGCCGATCACTGTGAGTAATATCGATATTCGAATAATTGTGAATGTCCAATTGTTTATTTCCTTATAAGCTTTATGAATTGCTTATTGGGATTGTGGACAAAAGTCTGACATGAAAATAATTGGACCTAAGGTCGTTTTGATAGAAATGAATGGACCAGAGGTCGTTTTGATAAAGATGAATGGACCAAAGGTCGTTTTGATAGTAATGAATGGACTGGAGGTCGTTTTGATAGAAATGAATAGACCGAAGGTCGTTTTGGTAGAAATGACTGGACCAAAGGTCGTTTTGATGTACATGAACGGACCGAAGGTCGTTTTAACATATATGGATGGACAGAAGGTCGTTTTGACACGAATGAGTGGGCCGAAGGCCGTTTTGCCACAAATATATGGGCCGAAGGCCGTTATGACATAAATGGATGGGCCGGAGGTCGTTTTGACATAAATGAATGGGCCAAAGGCCAGTATGTTTGGAACTGCAGTCACTCGATCTAAACCTTGCATAAATGTACATATGTTAAGTAGGAATATGAATTGGGCCCAAGGCCGTTTGGAGTATGTTGTCTTACATATTGTTTATATGACTTCTGTATTTGATATTATTCACTGGGCTATCGCTCATGCTCATTCATGTGTTTGTAGGTAAGCCGAGGGAAGTCCAAACCCAGCCCCAGTGAAGTCTGCCAGGAACAACATGAGTTTTGAGAAAGTCAGCCTTGTGTCTCACGTACGAGACCTATCCTTCCCATTTTGTTATGTAACTATATTTTGTCTTGCTGGCAAGGACTTTATGTATATTTGTAAATAGTCTGTCATGGGTTGACTTAGTTGGATGATCCTGTCTGTAAAGAATTTTATGGTATTGTGCTTTTGGCGTGGGTTATTAACGTATATGAGTGTGGTTTGTTTTGAAGTGCATATAAGCACGGCTCTATGGACAAAGTCTTTGATTATTGCTTCCGTTTGGCCCCTTTACTCTGTTGAGTTATCTCTATTTTGGTTTGAGGCCGTAGGTAATCTCAAGATTACTGGCCAGTTACGTCCTTAACCCATAGGGGCGGGTTCGG
This sequence comes from Camellia sinensis, assembly GCF_055761805.1. Lineage (NCBI taxonomy): Eukaryota > Viridiplantae > Streptophyta > Magnoliopsida > Ericales > Theaceae > Camellia > Camellia sinensis. The sequence goes on along the minus strand of NC_138975.1, from coordinate 105,562,260 downwards.
GTCGTGACAATTTTGGCCACTGATTTGGACATGCTTGAGAGCTGTCCACTTTGGTTTAAGCCCATCCTTTGCATGTTGTTGCATGTTTGCCTTGCATGTTGTCGCATGCTTGTTGCATATTTAGTACCTTGCATGTTGTTGCATGCTTATCCCTTTATCATGTTGTCACATGCTTGTCTCATTTTGTATGTTGTTGCATACTTGCCCACCTTTGCATGCCTTGCATGCTTGAATGTTCATGTTGGATCTTGCATACTTGTTTAGGTTACATTGCATTTGGCATGCTTGTCACCATTAACCTTGTATGGCATTGTCATTAACATGCTTATGTTGCATTGGATTCACATCATGCTTGAGTTGCTTGCATGCTTAGGTTGCATAGCATTGTATGTGCATCCCTTGCCTCTTGATCAAGCATGATAGAGGTTGGGGGCCCTTATGTGTTTTGGTGTGCATTTCATTTTATATTAATTGCACATTGGGCTTCTTTGGCCGTCATGCATTGAAATGCGCGATTGATGGTTCGAGGGTCGAGAACCATACTCCCTTGAGCTCATGACATGATAGGAAGGGTGGTTGTGCACACATTGTCTTGCAAATGTATTGTCATGCTCTGTCTGTCCTCTGTTGCAGCAAAAGAAGTAGCCTGCAGGAAGGGATGGTCGATCGACCATCTTCAGTGCTGGTTGGCAACAAACACTTGGCCGAGAGCCTTTTGTTTTGGTCGATGACCAGTTTTCCTTGGTCGATGGCCCTATCTCTTGGCCGATGGACTCTCAGCATGTCCCCAAGGTAGTTCAGAAGTGTCTTAGAAGTTGGCACAATTTTCAGAGGTACAAAGCAGTGCAAACAGAGGCAACATGAGGCATGGCGATGGATTTCCGAGCGAAGCCATCCGAGCATGCATTCATTCCTCGTCTCGAGGCCATTTCAATGTTTTAATAACTTAGAATAGTTATTTATTGCAATTTGGTTGTGTAATTAATTAATTAGCTAGGATAGTTAATTAATTAGTTAATTTGTATTATTCTTTCGGACCCTCCGTCGAGAGGGCGAATTTTGTAATAAGTGTGCATGAGTGTGTGAATATCTTCCAACCCTGCGTCTTTCTCCCTTTTACTTACCTGCTTGTGATGGTTAGTTCTAGGGCATATTTCAATTAGCATTCCTATGCTCGCATGTTTGCATCCATTCATCTGTATTGCATGCACCGGGCTCGGCGCATCATACTAACTGCATTGTATTTCAATACCAAGTTGAATACATGATTATCAAGTTACATTTCACATGACATCTTAGAATAGTCGAGCCTATTTCTAGTTGCATTTTGCATGTGTTGCATTAGCCATCTTAACATAAATTAGGATCATGCATTGATTACTAACTAGTTGTTGTTTTGGCTCGGAGTACACTATAAGTGTTTATGCTTTAGCATCCCTGCATGTGTGTTATTGATTGCCATGACAGCATGCTTGCCATGAGGCTAATTGCTTATATGATATAACTGCCTGAATGCCTGTGGGTGAAGGTTGGATTACTTGAATTGGAACGATTCATTAAAGTCCGTGTTTTAGCCTACTTGCGAGTAGCAAACTTCAAACCATTTCCAAGCAAACGGATATGCAATGCTTTGTTCCAAATTAGGCGATCTAGTCTATACTTGTGTGTTGTGTGCATCACATAGTAATTCTAGCTAACAACCGGAATAAGAACGCATGTGTTTTTAAAAAGAAGATATCATGTTTAGTAGTGGCCGATCTTCGATCGGGCGAGTGAGGGTGCTCATAGATGACCTTCCCCAATCGTACCCAAGTTCCCGAGCCGAGGCAACTTTGGTGATGACGGATACGTGGCCTTAGGCACGAGTCAGGGTTTCCTAAATTCCCCCAAAATAAATATTTAAGTGGCGACTCTGTATCTGGCAAAGCAATCCATGTTTGGCACTTCTTTACAAAAAACACTTTTCCAAAACGATTTGCCGGATTTGGACTCTTTGGTGATTTATCAATCTCACATCGCACATTGTGAGATCAGATTAAGAACCGTGACATTTGAGTCCGAATTGTAGCATGAAGCCCTAGGGCGCGTCTACATATTTCATATCACTTTTTCAATCCTCTCTCTCTCTCTAAACTCTCCAGAATTCCAGATCGGGAGCTTCTCTCTCTAGAAGTCATCTTCTCTCTTTGATTTCTCCAAATCCATTGGGATTTAGACCTAAGTTCTTCACCAAAGTCAGTTATCTAGGTGAGGGCTACGTTGTTTGCGCCAGAGATCGAATTTCATCGTCGTTGATTTTGGGGTTTTTAACTTGTTTCTTCTTCAAACTTGAGGTAAGGATTTCCTTTGAGTTATATATATGTTTTTACAAGATCTAAATAATTTTCGAAATCATCCTTTGATTAGCTTTAAGAAATTGATTGTTGATTTCAAGAAGATGAGTGATTTTGAAAGTGGATTTATTTTCTTTTCCTTTTAAAATAGAAATTTAGGGTTTTGAACCATATTGATTGAAGAAAGATGACTTTGGGGAGATTCTTCTAAATATTTTGGAGATGAATGGTTTTGGTGAGAAAACATAGAAATTGGGTCTTTTTTCAAAGATGTTGAAAATTGTACCAAAATAAATGAATGTTTTGGAAATTGTTTATTTATATATAAATGGCGAATTTTGTGAAAAAAAAAGAGAAATATTATTTATTTTGGAAATTGTTGTCAAAATGTTGATTTAGTCTTGAATTGACTAAATTGTTGAGATAGCTCAAAATGTGAGAATTACATTATTCTCTTGAATGAACTGAATATAAAAGTATATATATATTTATCTTGTGGAATTGTATGGAAAAGAGGATTGGGAATTTTGATCACAATGGTATATTGTGTGGAACAATTGAATATGGAAGTAATATTGCATTGCATTATTAATCATACATTGGCATTTCAATTCATTGGACTATGTTAAGCTTCGGAAATTTGCGTTGAGAAAAGAATGTTAGGAAATGGGTTTTCATGAAATGGTTTTGGGGTAAATACGGTGGTAAGTCTTGATAGGTGGTGTAGATGAAATTGTTTAAGTTGGCCTGAGTGTCCTTGGTGAAAGACCAGAAAGTCGCGCGGATAGGTGTTGAGCCTTCCGGCTAATACCGGTAAAAATGACAATTGGTAGTACTCGTATAGTCTACTTGCAGACACCGACCTAGGGATTACCAGAGTTGTATTTACCGCCCCTTGAATTAAATTGATAAATTTTGAACAGTTGAAGTTGCATAACATCATTGAGCATGATGGTTTTCAAAAGATGAAAATGTGTTTTATTTTCAAAAAGGCATGGCATGGCATGTGCATTCATCTCTTGAGACTTGTATAAATTGTATATACTTTGTGAAGGATTTCCTACTGAGCTTTATGCTCACCCTACGGGATTTTTGTGCAGGAAAAAATGTGGTGAATCCCCCTAACTAAGGGCGTGGAAATGTGTGTGCTAAGAGCATAAGGTTCTCATTTGCTGCGATTCTATTTGTAAGCCAAGGGCTTTGTATGTGTGGGTTTGAATAATCATTTTTGTGTAACCGGGCTTAAGCCTTGGAAACTTGTAACCCTTGGGGGCATTTATTTGTTTCTTTACTTAATGTCGAATTAAAGTATTATCACATGAGAAAACTATTTACATTATGGAATGCAAATGCAGGATTGTATAATTGGTTTTTCTTTTAAAGGGGCCACTATTATTGCATTATCATTTGGGCTAGAAATTTGGGGCGTTACAATATGATTCGGGAATATGACCGTCTTGTGGAGACGACGGCACATATAGAGATTTCTATACAAGCCGAGGAGGAGAGGCTTCGGGGTTCGAGGCCTAGGGGCCAAGAATCTCAAGGAGACTATAGGCAGAACAAGAAGAGCAAGAACGTCTATCCATCCCAGTCCCAACCACAACAATCCAGATCCACTTTTCCTTTGCCTAGTGCAGGTCCGGGAAAAAGTGCATCGAGTAGCTTCTCGTGTTTCAAGTGTAGCCAACCGAGCCATAAAGCCCATTCGTGTCCACAAAAGGGTGGAGGACAATTGATGTTACCACCACCTAACCGATCTCAAAGTCAGTCTTAGTCTCAGAATAGAGGCCAAGGGTTTAAATGTTATCAGTGTGGTCAGCCGTGGCATGTGAAGAGAACTTGCCCACAGTTGGGAGGTGCATCTGGCGCATCAGAGTTGAAGCAGACTCAGATCCACCAGCCGGCTCATTCAGCTCAGGCTTCACGAGCAAATCAAGGAGCCGTTTCAGCTCAGTCAATGCAATATGCCTATGCTCCGAGAAATGAGCAGGTTAACCAGGGACGCGTGTATGTTGTTGCCACGCCAGAACAGTCACCAAGATCCTCAGTTGTGAGAGGTATTTTTGTTGTGTGCAATACTTTGGCTAATGTGTTAATAGACACGAGCCATCTCATTCATTTATGTCTACTGCATTTGTTTCTACATTAGGGTTAGAGGTGGCACGGCTAGCGTCTCTGCTTAGAGTAGAGTCACCTATTGGGGGTACAGTTGAGTTAGACCAGGGTTGTCGTGGTGGTGAAATAGAAGTTGCCGGACGTCGACTCCCGTTTGCTTTTGTATTGCTAGACATGTCGAGTTTTGATGTCATTTTAGGCATGGATTGGTTATTTTCATACCGAGCGATGATTGATTGTTACCGTTAGAGAGTTACTGTATATACCTTGGGTGGTGATTGTTTCTATTTTCTGGGGAACAGAGTTGATAGGATCTTGTCGCCAGTTTTTGACCCTCGTAGTAGGAGCAAGCTTAGTGGCCTTCTTACAACACTCTTGGATAGTGAACGTGACGAGGCCTGTGCTAAGTTACCAAGGGTAGTTTATGAATACTCGGATGTCTTTCCTGAGGATCTTACTAGTTTGCCACCACACCAAGAGATCAAGTTCCCCATTGAATTAGTGCCTGGCACGGCATCGATTTCCATGTCACTGTATAGATTTGCACCCACCGAATTACATGAGTTAAAGATTCAACTCCAAGAGCTTTTAGATAATGGCTTCATTCACTGAGTACATCACCTTAGGGAGCACCAGCTCTCTTTACGAAGAAGAATGATGGATTGTTGCGATTGTGTATTGATTACTACAAATTGAATCGAGTTCCCATTAAGAACAAGTATCCTCTATCTAGAATAGATGATTTGTTTGACCAACTTAGAGGGTCTCATTTCTTCTCAAAGATAGATTTGAGGTCGGAGTATCATCAGTTGAGAATTCAGGAGGAGGACATCCAAAAAACGGCCTTCCGTAGCATTATGGCCACTATGAATTCCTTGTAATGCCTTTTGGGTTGACTAATGCATCGGCTTCCTTTATGGATTTGATGAACTGAATCTTCCAAGAATACTTGGACCTTTTTGTGGTCGTCTTTGTAGACGACATCTTAATTTATTCAACCTCCGAGGAAGAACATGAGGCTCACTTACGGGTAGTGCTTGAATTGCTTAAGGAGCACCGTTTGTATTCCAAATTTGATAAGTGCGAGTTTTGGCTCACCGAGGTGAAATTTTTGCGGCACGTAGTGTCGAGTGAAGAAGTGACTGTAGACTCCTCAAAGATAGACGCGGTACAGGATTAGGAACAATCCAAGAATGTTTTTGAGATTCAAAGTTTCTTGGGGTTAGCAGGGTACTATCGACGCTTTGTAAGGGATTTCTCCAGACTAACTGCACCTTTGACTAAGTTGACTGGGAAGGGTGTCAAGTTGTGTGGAATGAGGCTTGTGAAAAGTCTTTCCAAGAACTTAAGACTAGATTGACTACAGCACCAGTCTTGATAATTCTGGAAAGGGGTTTAGATTACACCATCTATTGTGATGCGTCCGGGAATGGACTTGGTTGTGTCTTGATGTAAGAGGGAAAAGTTGTGGCCTATGGATCATGACAATTGAAAACTCACCCGAAGAATTACCCCACCCATGATTTAGAATTAGCGGCGGTAATTTTTGCCTTGCAAATTTGGAGGCATTACTTGTATGGTGAGAAGTTTGAAGTCTTCTCTGATCATAAGAGTCTAAAATATTTGTTTTCTCAAAAAGACTTGAATTTACGCCAACGAAGGTGGATGAAATTTTTGGAGGATTATGACTTTGAATTACACTATCATCCGGGGAAGGCCAATGTGGTGGCCGATGCTTTGAGTTAGAAATCTGTGAGTAGTTTGGCAAGTATGGCCATTCAGGAATGGGTTATGCTAGGTGAAATTGGCAAGTTTGATTTGCACTTGGGTGAGTCCAGCGAAAGTGCTACCTTATTTACTTTGACTACTCAACCTACTTTGATTAGTAAGGTCATAGAGGCACAACAAGGGGATCATGAAGTAGAGTCTATCTGGGTTAAAATTTCCAATGGGAAGGAAGAGAAAGGTTTGAACGTTCACTCCGATCTGAGTGTACGTTACCTAGACCGTTTGTTTGTACCGGAATCTTGTAGAGAGGAAGTACTTCGGGAATTTCATCACTCACGCCTTGCGGTAATGTACCATGATCTTAGTCGTCAGTTTTGGTGGAGGGGTATGAAGCGAGATGTCATTTTATTTGCATCGAAGTGCCTTACTTGTCAACAAGTGAAGGTCGAACACTAAAAACCAGCAGGTTTGTTACAACCTTTACCGATAACCGAATGGAAATGAAAGGGTGTTACCATGGATTTTGTAGTTGGGCTTCCTAGAACACAACAAGGCAATGACGCCGTTTGGGTGATTGTTGATAGGTTGACTAAGTCTACCCATTTCATTCCGATATACACTAGTAACTCAGTTGAACGCTTGGCAGAGTTGTACATTAGAGAGATAGTTCAACTTCATGGAGTCCTTGTGACTATTGTGTCGGATAGAGATCCTCGTTTTACTGCCCGGTTATGGCAAAGCCTTCAAGAGACGTTGGGAACTAAGTTGACTCTTAGCACTGCTTATCATCCTCAAACCAATGGACAGTCGGAACATACCATTTAGATTTTGGAGGACATGCTTAGAGCTTGTGTCCTTGATTTTAAAGGGCCTTGTGAAAGACACTTACCATTGATTGAGTTTGCTTACAACAATAGTTACCAAGCTAGTATTGGGATGGCACCATTTGAGCCCTTGTATGACCGACCTTGTAGATCATCGGTTTGTTGGGCCGAAGTGGGTGATGCACTGTTATTGGGTCTGAAAATTGTTAAAGAGACAACCAAGAAAATTGTTCTCATTCGAAAAAGGTTAGCTACGGCCCAAAGCCGACAAAAGAGTTATGCCGATAAGAAGAGACGACCTTTATCTTTTGAAGTTGGTGACCATGTGTTTCTAAAAAACTCACCAAGGCGGGGTTTGATGAGATTTGCTAAGAGTGGTAAATTATCTCCAAGGTTCATTGGGCCTTTTGAGATCTTAGAGAGAATTGGGGAAATGACATACCGGTTAGCTTTATCGCCACAACTTTCGGGAATTCACAATATATTTCATGTATCTATGCTTAGGAAGTATGAACCCAACCCTTCTCATGTGCTTGATTGGGTTGACTTGGAGGTAGATGAGGATGCCTCTTACGAAGAACGACCAGTTCAAATATTAGATACCCACGAGCAAGTGCTACAGGGCAAAACTATACCGTTGGTAAAGGTGTTGTAGAGATACCATGGGGTTGAAGAAGTGACGTGGAAATGGGAGGCGGAAATCTGCTCTAAGTATCCGGATTTGTTTGAAAATGCTTAAGTTGTTTTTCCTTGTAATATTCCCTAGTGTTTGAGGGAAATGTGTTAAAATTGTTGACCACATGTTGTTATGTATGTTTTTATGTTAAGCGTGAAGTAGTTACGGATTGTCATTTCTTTGCTTCATGTTTAGGTTAATGTGGACGGTTGTTGTTGATGAGATAACCATGGTAGAAATGGCAAAAAAAATTGGTTGATAGTTAATATTGTGATTTTCAAATGAAATAGCGTGGTTTTGATCTCTAGAAACCCCCTTTGTTTGGGTAGTTTGATTTGAAATTTCAGGGACGAAATTCTTTAAGGGAGGGAGGTCGTAGCAATCCTGGTTTTGACCCGTCTCTTGTGGTGTTCCGGGCTCGAGTTGATATGGTCTTGAACAGTGTTACATATCTTAGTTTCCCTTGTATTCCCCTTATTTTTGGTTATCAGGTTATAGTGGTGTAATGCCCCAAAACTTGCGGCAGGGCATATCTATTTATGCTACAAAACTCACCTGATAGACAAACACATATGTATAGCTATCTATTCCATACATCCATTTCCATTAAATCCCAAACGCTAAATACATGATATTCACATCTCAATGTTCCAGTTCCAATCCCAAGCATGCATTTTACAATAAGTATGAAATGAAAGCCAAATAGATAATAAGTGCCCTATAGGCTTACAAATTTATCCAAGAACATTCTTGATTACACAAAATGGTAGTTTAACTCAACGTAAATACAGCCCTGGGCTTATATTCAACAAATAACAATAAAACAAAAATGAAGCCTCAGCTCCGAGTCCTCCCAAGTCAATGCCTTGGCGGAGACATAGCACCTGTACCTGAAATGGTTTCCCTTATAGGGTGAGCCACAGCCTAGTAGAGATATACTACACAACATATGAACAATGACAAGACTAAAGAGGAGTATGCTCATGCCATGCTCATGATAAAACAGTTTATCTCTCTTTTTATAAAGCATACAATGCTGAGGTGCACAACAAATATAAAACCATTTCCATTTTAAACCATATCTGTTACATGAATACGGGCCCTGTGAATCTCTAGGTGAGTGTCTGCAAGTAGGCCCTAATGCACTACCACTATCATTTTTACCAGCAAACTGAAAGGCTCGACACCTAACTGCGCGGTTCCACACCCCTTACCCAGATTCACCAAGTATTCATCTTTTCGCAAACATATATCTTTACAAACATTTCTCAAAAAAAGATACATTTCCAATGAAATGAATGTAATGCAATGTCCAATGCAACAAATGAGAAATGTGATTCAATTTACCTAAGTCTCATGCATTTCTACAACAATCACGGCTATCCTCCACCGATAGCCCCAAACAAATATTTCTAAACGGATATTTAAACAATTAAATTCCATAAAAATTATGATAAATACAATCTATTCCACATCTCATCAAATGTGAACAACTAAACTAGTTTTCATATCACAATATCATCCGGTAACCTCTCAAGATCCATTTCTAACCGTATCGGTTTTATTCCAACAGATACATTAAGCAAAATAATACCGTTAATGCCCAAGAAAACATCATTTTCTTTCCAAACTTGTTCTCCAAGCATTATTCAACTATGACATCCTATTTTGATCAAAAGCCCCAAAAGTTAAACATAATTCCTTTGTTTTATTTAAAAATGCTCTTTTGGTCACAAACCGGTAAAAATTTCAAAACCGATTGAATCGAAATTCGTTTTTGTTCAAATTTAAAACAAAGCTCTTTCATAACCTTACAAACATATTCCAAGTTTACACTTTCGCAATTTGGGCATCAACTTTTTATTTTTCTCAAAATTTTCCTTTTAAGCAAATAAATTACAAATTTTCCAAAAATTCTAATCAATATATATGCAACTCTAAACTCCATATAATCAAGTAAAAGTGCATAAAGAAGTGTAGGAAAAATCCCTACCTCAAGCTAGAAGGAGAAACAAGCAAAAACCCCAATTTCCAACTTTGTTGGATTTCAATGTCCACCGGTCAAAACGTTGCTCTCACCAAGCTCTTCATTTTGATCTTAAGAACTATGGTCTAAAACCTTAGGTTCAAAATTGAGTTCAATTTGATGCCACCTTCTTTCACCACCTTCTTGACAAGCATTAGCAATCTCATTGAGATTTCCTTTTATTCTTGCCATTTCAAAATTTCGTGATTTGATGTCAAAATTCCTCTCAGATGCCAAATATCTTCCATCTGGACTCCAAGAAAGTGCACTAATTTGTTCGTCATCGTGACTTCGAAGAAAATCCACTAGAGTCCATCGAGTTCCGGTGCCCCTAGCAATAGTGCCAGAGGTAACTCCAGATCTCACAGATGCCGCATTGCAAAGATAAGAAGCAGTCCATATACAAATTCTACCCTTGCATGCTACAGAAAGTGTCATCCCACCATTTGGCCTCCACTCAAGGAGCTTAACATCTCTTTGGGATTCATGGGTCAAATTGCATGGTTCCTTCCGTTCTGCTGAATCCTCATAATCACGAATTGTAACATGATTTGGCCTAGAAATGAATGCTAAAATATGCTTATGTCGATGCCAACTCACTCCATGAAGATCAACCTCTGGCAACAATTTTACATCATTCGGATGAAAAAGGCGTTTAAGGGAATTGCTAAAAAAAAAACCTGCAGTGCTGCTGACCAACTGTTCCTCTAAACACTCTCATCAATCTTCCTAGTTGTTGCAAACCCTGTTCGGGATTCGGTGATGGTAATAGATGATCAGTCCGAAAAGAAACCGCACTAAATACAATTCCGAGAACTTTGGCATAAGTTTCCTTGGCTTGATCGTCTGAGAGGTTCTCGGCCGTAATCAAGTCTCTGTTGATTTCACAGATGGTGATCGTACCAAGTCGAGGAAACGAATACATTTTCTCAGAGAGAGAGATGTTGTGTCTCTTTATCTTCTTTTTTTTATTATTCGAAAATGCTCCACCCCCGAAGAGAGAGATAAGTGTTGTTTTTAATAGCCCCATTCCATGTGTGTCTTTTTTTTAGCTTTAACAAATTCTGTCCCTCATTCCCTCTTCTTTTATCGAGAGAGAGAGATAATGGCTAGCTAAGTCCAACCAAATAGAAAGTAAAGGACACATGGGATGGTCCAATGAGAAATTCCACCTTCACATCCCACTTCTCTCTCTCTCTCTTTTCAAAATCATTTTTTTCTCTAAAACCAAATATATTTGTCCACTCACACACATCATCATAATCTATATTCCATCTCCCCCACCCAAAAAAAACAAATCATAACACCTACCAAATATTCTCTATTTTTTTATTTTTTTTACATTTTTGGGTAATCACAAGTGGTGTGTTTCGAACAGGTAATGTCTCCAAACCTTTAGATGCAAGTCCAACCCGAATTGTGCCTTGCAGAGTTGTATTGGAAGTTAATTCTTTCATGTTTTGCCACTTCGCTGAGTACATCGGGGGTCGAGCTACTCGGTCAACTCGTGGGGGTCCACAGGGCAGCGCCCCTTGGCGGGTTCGAGGGTAGCGCCCTGGCAGGGTCAAGGGGCAGCACCCTCGAAGCAAAAATGCAAAATACATTCAAATTTGCTTGAGCCACACATGAGGAAAACAGGGGAGGGCGTGTTGGCTACTGCAATAAATGCAGGTGCGGGAATGCAAGTGCGGGAGAAGCGCCGCATGTATGGTAGTAGGTGAGTCCGAAATTTTAGTCTTTTTTTCTCTTTAGGCTGAGTGTATCTCACTCTTGTTAGGTCTCTCTCTCTCTAAAAACCCTTTTCTCTCCCTTCTCTCTACATTTTCCTACGCCAAATTGGATCAAAACCTCAAGATCCATTAGAGTTCTGTCATAGTTTCTTCATCAAAGTTGGTTAACTTCTCAAGGGCTTCATTGTGTGCGGTGAAGATCGAGTTTCGACACCGTTGATTTTGGGGGTTTCATCTCATTTCTTCTTCAAAATTTGAGGTAGGAATTTTCTTAGAGTTATATATATATATATATATATATATATGTGTATATATATTTTTGCAAGATCTAGATGATTTTCAAAATCTTCCTTCGATAGCTTTGAAAATTGATTGTTGATTCAAAAAGTTGAGCAATTTTGAAAGTGGGTTTGCCTCTTGTTCTTTTAAAATGATCTTTTGGGTTTTGATCTTCATTGATTGAAGAAAAGATGATTTTGGAAAGTTTTCTTTCAAAAGATTTGAGCTGTGCAGTTTTGGTAAGAAAACCTAGAAATTGGGGATTTTTAAAAGAGATTGAAAATCCATGAATGATATTGTTATATTTATTTTGTGTGTCAAAACAAATGAATGTTTAGAAAATTTCCTATTTATATTTATGTAAATGATAAATTTCCTGGAATATGAGAATTGCTGTTCATTTTGGAAATTATTGTTCAAAACATTGAAATAGTCTTGAAATGACTAATTGTTGAGGATACTTAAGAAGAAGGAATTGTGTTATTCCTTGGATGATGAATTGGAATAAAAGTATTTATATTCATCTTGTGAAATTGGCATATCAATTCATTTGATTATATTACACTTTGAAAGTTGATTTGAAAACTTGCATTGAGAAAAGAATGTTGAGAAATAAGTTTTCATGGAATGGTTTTGGGGTAAAGACGGTAGTAAGTCTTGAAAGGTGGTGTAGATGATAGGTGTCGAGCCTTCCAATTAATATTGGTAAAAATGACAAATTACAGGTGTCAAGCCTTCCAATTAATATTGGTAAAAATGACAAATTGGTAGTCCTTGTATAGTCTACTTGCAAACACCAGCCTAGAGATTACCAAAGTCATATTTACCGCCCTTGAGATAAATTGTTAAGTTTTAAACTATTGAAATTGCATGACATCATTGAACATGATGGTTTTCAAAAGATGAAAATGTGATTTACTTTCAAAAAAGGAGCATAGCGTGACATGTGCATTTCATCTCTTGAGACTTGTATAAAATGTATATACTTTGTTAAGGATTTCCTACTAGGCTTTATGCTCATCCTACGGGATTTTTGTGCAGGAAAAGATGTGGTGATTCTACCTAACTAAAGGGGAAGAAATATGTGTTGAGAGTATAAGGCTCTCATTTTGATATAACTCTGTTTGTAAGCCAAGGGCTGTATTTGTGCGGGTTTGAATAACCATTTTGTGTAACCATGCCTAAGCCATGGAAACTTGTAAACCCTTGGGGGTATTTATTTGTTTATTTATTTGGTTTTGGATTAAACGTATAATCGCATTGAGGAACTAATTGTATCATGTAATGCAAGTGTGGAGAATTATTTCTGTTTTCTTTTAAGGAGCCATGATAGTTGTGTTATCATTTGGGCATAGGAAATGGGGGCGTTACATACACATACATATATATATGCATAAATAATCTATAATCAAGGTTGTTAAAATCGGGATCCTATGTTGGATCGTTGGAGGTGTTCATAGGATCGGATCGTAGAATCGGATCGAGAATCATAAGATCCTACCGATAAAGACAAATTACATAATAATTTAATTTAAATAAATATTTCTTATAAAGTATACACAAAATGAACTTATATTCTATTAAAAAGAAGTGAAGATATTGTGAAAAATATAATACTCCATGTAAAATGTATATATAATATTATGCAATAGAAAATCCGACGGTAAAAGTTCTGTATTTTATCAAAAAAGAAGGTGAAGAAGAAGAAGAATTCTATAACAAAATACTTTACAATGCACAATAATGCATAAAAAGTGAAGAAAAAATATTTAACAATATTGGAAATGAAAATAGATTAAGAACTCAAAAGAGTAGCTTAGTCGAATGATAAGGTTTGTCGTTAGCATCCCTAGTGGAGCGGATTCGAGTCACAAAAATAATTTCTCCAGAAATTGAGATAAAGTTGCAATCATCTTACCCTTCTTAGACTCCGCTAAAGCTAAGTTTGTTTTTCCGACTATTTAATTTTCTTAAATTACCGCAATATTTGAATGTTTGTTTCCTAATTTGTTTTTCTTAGTTTATTTGATTCAATACTACTTAATTTTTAATATTTATTTTGACGACATAAATTGGTATTTAGATAACAAACATAAAATTTACAACAAAATATGTCATACAATACAAAACAAGACTTATAAATTGGATCGGATAAGATCGGATTCGGATCGGGATTCCACGATCCTATAAGATCCCACTACTAGGATCGAAAGATCCTACCTACAAAGAGTTTTTTACATGATCCGGATCGATTGTACTCAAATGGATCGTAAGATCCGGATCGAGATTCTGATAACCATGTCTATAATAGTTGAAATAAGAGAGTGATTGAGCAGGGCCGACCCTGAATTATTAGAGGCCTAAGGCAAATTTTTTAAATTGGACCCTTCATATTTCATTTATCCAAAAAAAAAAAAAAATTTGTTTGGATAAAACAAAAAAGACAAAAATTTATTTCTATTGCATTACAATTTAACAAAATTTAGATAACATATATATATATATAATAGTTGAACTTCAATTAGTTAAATTGAATCTTTATTTTTTAGCTTATCAATGCTGTAATAACTAAAATTAACTGGGGATAAAGATGATAATTTTCGACACAACTCAAGTAATATATAAAATTAGCAAGTTAGGGTTGATTATTTTTCAACATGAATCCAAGTATGATACGACGCAATAACATGAATTACTAATTATATATTTTAATGTTCACTAAGGAATGTCATGGCATTTTTTTAAGAATAAAGATTGGGACCCCCTTTCCCCCACCCCCTTTCTTTTTTGATTGGTCACTTTTTCTTTTTCTTTTTCTTTTTTTTCTCCTCCTCCAATCACCACCCGCCACGTGTGTGTGGGGGTGGTGGGGGTTGAAATTTGAGGGGGTCTAAATCACTGCTGTTTTTTTAATCTTTTATTTAACTCTATCTAATTGAATAAAAAAGTATGTAAAATAATAATTAAGGCTAATATCTTTTTTTCATTTAAGACTTATATTTTTTTGTTACCTATTGTAGAGTCAATTTAGTAAAAAATATATAGTGATAAGGTACAATTTTCTTAATTAGAAAAATGTAGTTGAATTAAAATCAAACATTCTATGAATAATTTCATTTAGTAGAAATAAATTTTATAAAATTCAACTTATGGGAAAAATCTCCATACACTTGCTAAGTTATTTTACACTAAAAATGAAAATTTTCACATTAAATATCAATCGGACACGAATCAAAATAACGCCATATGACGACATGAAAATAAATAAATTGAACTAATATTGAAGTAATTATGAAATAGTACGACATGATACACTCCCCTAGTTGGAGGCCCTAAATTTTGTTCAAAATTGGGAGTCCAAGGCAAACGCTTTAGTCGCCTCACCTCAGGGCCGGCCTTGTGATTGAGCACGAGATGGTGTTGTGAGCGAGGATTGGCGATAGAGAATGATAATGAATCACTGTGACATTGGTAAAAAAACCTTCTTCATAGATGTTAAGTTCTTCTTTTTTCCTAAAGTGAACCCTAAATCTAAAATTATAATTTTATGCTAAATAGAAAAACGTGGTCACAGACATTTTATTTATTTATTTATTTTTTATGCTTTTCCTAAAGTCAAAATAAACCTAAATGTTGTTCTACAGCAAAGGAAGGAGACAACTTGCGTGTGATTATTATCCACTCTGAAATCAGTTTGTATTTGAATATACTTCTTTCTTCTTCATTTTTTATTATTATTTATTGTTATTCTTTTATTTTATGGATTAGGATTGTGGGAGAGAATTCTTATTTGACTTGGTTGTAAGTGTTTTCTTATTAGTTTTCGATTGGATTATAAGAAACTAAATTAATTTAATAACTAGAATTCTATTCCTTGTGGGTTTGGGTTTAATACTTGGGTACGATTTTTCTATTATAAATATGGATGATTTCTCATGTTGAAATATTTCAGGTTTTTGTGAGAGATTGCAAGGTACGCATTCGTTCTTGTTTGATATTAAAAATTATTATTTGTACGATTGCTCTTGATTAGTGAAAATTATTGCTCGTGGAGGTAGGTTTTGCTGAACCACATAAAATCTTGGTGCCGTGTGTTTCCTTTCCATTCTCTATATTTGTATTTGTTTTAATTCTAATTCTAGTTTTTATCCTAATTATTCATAATAATCATCAACTTTGATGTAGTTGGGTGTTCTAGATAAGCACAACAATCTCAAGCATAACAAAAAAATAAAAAAAAAATTAAACTAAATGAATAAATAAATCTCAAACAAGAAACAATCAGACCATAAAACTTCTCAAACTCAAAATCCACACAGGATTTAGAGCAATGGTACAAAAAAAAATGACTAATAAATTGCTCACGAATACATGAGAGCAGTGGGACGTACACCATTATTTTAATTATTAAAAAAAAAAGAAATTACAAAAAATATTTCAGGGTTTAATCCTTATAAGAAAATAAATTTTTTCTTTTATCAAATTGTATTTTAATTTTTTGATTTTGTTTGTCTATATTTGATAAGTAAAATCATTGGAAAAAATATATATATATTTTAGTCATTAAACTCAATAAAAAATAATATTTTAGATGTTTTATATACACCTACATTGGTTCTACTTACTGAAAATAAGTAAATAGTTTAAACTGAAAATAAATCAAAAATTTTAAATTTAAATTAACAAAATTAAAAACTCATAGTTTATTTTATTAGAAAGATCATACTCAATTTTTTTTTTTTTTTGGAGTAACTGTTCAAAGAAAAATGTTGTGGTTGCAATTTTCATGGCCACTCTTGTCACCACTCTTTCATATCACTAGCAAAATCGAAAGGAAATTTAGAAAAATGATATGCACACATAATTTTCATACAAAATTTAAGACACGAATAATGTGGTAATGCTAGTCTTGCAATTATGAATTAGATTGATGAATGACTATAAATGAAACACATTATTATCCATGAATTTTTTAAATACAAATTCTGTTTGTATAGTATTACTTGGAAATTTAATATCCAAATCAAACTGGATATAGAATGTTATTATAAATGTATGCTTCCTTTAGATTTTGTTTAGCAAATTTTAGTACCCATCTTCTTGATCTATCTCCCTTTTATATCATTATATATGTATATATATATTTGTTTGTTTCATATTTGATATTTTTTATTTTGGTATCATCAGATCATACAATACCATAGACATGGATCATAGCTATGCCTACTGTTGTTGGGAGGACGAGAAAATTCTTGCCACACCCTCTTGTGGGCCGATTGATGATGGCATTTATGTTCAACTACAATTTTCTAATGGACTCAAGAAACCTACTCGTAGCAGCGATAGTATTGGCAAGAACCACGATAGTGATGTTATACTGCTAGACTCATATCGTTGGGTATTTTTTTTCAGTCACAACGATTTTCTAGAGAGCGAGAACATGAAAGTATTTTTGTTTGGTCACTTACGTTGTAGGAATTTACCCTCGAGTATTGAAGAGTCAATAATAAATGAGGTGCGCAGATTTGCTCGTGTAATGGTGAATTTGTACCCAAACCCAAAAGTATTGCCGATTGTTCTAGATGTTGTGGTTAGAACATTTCAAAGACCTGATTTGAGCGTGGAAGAGGCAGTTGCCAGGATTATGAGAGAAATTATGAGAGAACCCAATCATTTCATTTCGTTGCCAACCACAAAATCATCCATTGAAGCATTGGAGAAAAGGACTCCTAAAGATTCATGTTTAGTTCAACCATGTGCGATTGCTTCTCAAAAAAAAAACATGCGCGTTATGTTCGAAAACTCTTCTAATTAGAATTAACGTTACTATGTTACCGTGCTCTCATAAATATCATGACAAGTGTATTTTTAAACGGTTCAAGATTAGCCAAACGTGTCCTGTGTGCCGCATGGCATTCTAATTTATTAGTATATATTTTGGTTATTTGTTATGTTACTAGAATTGTAGCACCCATTATGTGTGTGCATAATATTACCCCCCATATATATATACTGCATTTTAAATTTGTTTTGTTTTGATTCTTTTTTTAATGTCAAATTCACTGTAAACTGAGTTTTACTATTCTCGTCAATAAACTCTTATCAAAATATGCTGATGTCACATGTTTTAAGACTTTAAATGCAATTCAACTTGTTTGGTTTGGATTTTCAAATTTTACTTTTTAGAAAATTGAAATTTTTTATTTTTTTTTATTTTTTTGCTTTCACTAATTTTTTTTAATATTCTAAGAATTGTTTTTAATTTTTAGATACACCTAACATAAATACACTTAAAAAATATAATATTTGTGAAATTATTTTTTAGAAAATTAAAAAAATATCAAAAATACAAAAAAAAAATTATGTGAATTTAGTATATTTTCGTATTTTGTATATTTATTAATTTTTTAAAATATTTGTTTATAACTATTTTACTTTTAGATACATCTAAGTAAGGTGCATCTTAAAAATGTAAAAAAAAAAAAAAAAAAAAAAAAAAAAAAAAAAAAATTGCTTTGAATTTTAAAAATATTCACTAAAAACAAAAAAATTTAAAAAAATAAAAAAAACTCAATTTTTAAAAAATTAAATCTAAAAAATTAAAACCAAACATATTAAATAATACCCTTGGGTGTCTTCTACCTCCAAAGACCCAACAAGCTTACAACAAAACACTACCCTCAGCCAAACAGTACCATCATTAATATATAGAAACGTCAATCAAATGCTGTTTTTCAAAAACAAAATGTATCTCTTAAGTTACATTTTCAAATTATATTTTATGATTTTTTTTTTGAAAAATAGAAATTAATTTAAAAAATAAACACCAAAAAAATATTTTTAAATATTTAAAAATTAATTATGCACCCAAAAAAATGTGAAAATGATGAGTATTTTTACACCAAATTAATTTTTAAGTTTTTCATAACTTCTTTAGAAAATTAATTATGAAAATTAAACCAAACAAAGAGTGTTATGATTCACACCATCCCTATATCTGTTTATATATGTATATTTTTTGAATTGCCATGTACTAGGAATGTTGCTTATTTTAAAATTAATTCTGCACCCAAAATAGAAAAAAATATGTGAAAATGATGAGCATTTTTTTTTATTTTAATTTTTTACACCAAATTAATCTTTAGTTTTTTCATAATGTTTTTGGAAAATTGATTGCGAAAATTAAACTAAACAAAAAAGTGTTACGATTCGCTTTCCCTATATAGTGTGTATATATATATTTTTATATGTTTTGAATTGCTTTGTACGAGAAAGGTTGGTTATGATAGCATAATAGTGTGACCTTTAAATAAAAATTAAAACAAACAAACAAACAAAAAATAAAATAAAAAACAAAAAGAGAAATAAAAATAAGAATTCTAATGGGAAACAAAAGAGAAATAAAAATAAAAAATCTAATAGGATTTAAAAGTTTAGTCATGGTGACTATATTCCCAAATTCAGTGAGATTTTTTTTTTTTCAATAGCCTTGCATGGTGGGATATAAAAGTTTAGTTATGCTTACTTTAAATTTAGAAAAAATTTCATTTCAGTAGTGATTTTGAAAATTAGTTATTAAAAAATGATAAATTTTATAAATATTAATAATTAAAAACCTAATTTTTATTTTTTTTTATTTTTTTATGAATGTGTAATATTTCCTTAAATTTAAATGTAAGCTCACTTGGAGATGGAAGCTGACGATAGCCTTAGATAGTAAGTCACTAATTTATCTTTCTCTAGGATTTGGTGGGTTAGATGCGGCAATGTTGGAGTAGTTGGGTTAATAGAGAGAGAAAGATGGAGTTGGGGTATTTTAGTCATTTAATGTTATTTTTTACACTGTTTGGAATAAAGTTAGCAAAAGGGAGAATCTTTATAATAATTTCAAAAGTAAGGGAGATTAGTGTTATTATTAAAACTACAGGGGAGGCCCTTATAATTATACTAAACATCAGGGGAGGTTAGTGTAATTTGCCCTATAATTGATGGGTGTGAGTAAGGGTGAGCAGTGGATATTCCGATCCAAACTGACTAAACCGAACCAACCCGCCGCATTTTGGATGAATGTGTGATGATGAGCGGATGGTTACGGATTGATTTTTTCCAATCCGCCCAATTTTGGACGGATAGTGGATTTGAGATTTCTTTGGCTGCAACCGAACCACCAAACCGTGAGTGCCCCTAAAAATTTGTAAAACTTTATTTTTTCAATTTGTTTAGATATTCTGTTTGTATTTTCAATTGAAAAAAAAGTTTAGATATTCAATTGTCTTTTCAATTGTCATTTCAATTTGTTTTCAATTTGAAAGTCCTATAAATACCACCCCTCTCACATTTTATTTCTCACAAACAAATTTGTCTCTCAAACTCTCATTCTCTCTGAACTCTCAACTCTCTCAATTAATTTTGAAGTGTCATCCCTAAGTGACAATTGCAATTGATCACCTATCTCTATTTTAGATTTATTTTTAGCCATAGTATCTTCATTAAAGATAATAGAAATAATAATATACAAACGATATACTTTTTAAAATATCTATATACACTTATAGACATATATATATATATATATATAATTTAACTAAATTTTAATAAAAAATATGTTGAAAAAATTATCTATGACGTGATTTTATTTTGTTGTACTAAGTAATTTTTCTCCTAAATTTTTTCCCAACTTTTCTTCATTTTTTTCTCCACTCAATTTTCTTTCCCTTGATTTGTCCTAGTTGTGCCTTAGCTCTCTCTATTTCTTAATCAGGCTTCTCTATTTCGCTCAAATCATCGAACGTCCATCATTGATAGTTCTTCCTCACTGGATTCTTCTTCTCTATACTCTTGTGTCTCTGCAATAGATCCTTGAACTCGTCACTATTCTCTTTGTCTATTTCAACACCATTCATTCTGGTGATATTTCTCTATCTAGTAAATGCATTTATCTCGAAACTCTAGGGCTCTGTTTGGTTGTTAACTGAAATCAATTTTCAACATGTGGGCTCGCGTATGACGTTTGGATACGATGTTCAAAAATTGATTCCGCGTGTTAATTCAAATTACATTTTCAAAATCTGTTTGGTAGCAAATATCTCCTTTTCAACGTTTCTGCCTTGTTCATCATCTCCCAACTTTCACGTGAACCTCATCTACACCTGTCCTTCAGATTTATCACGGGCGACTTGTCAGTGTTCAGATTCATCACGGATGAGTTTCAGAGAGTTTCAGAGGTCAGACTCATTTTATAAATAATGAATCTATCCAACCCGCTTCATACTCGTATCATATTTCACAAATCAACTGAGTTACGATTTGTGCGTTGCGGACGATTCTTATTACGGGCAACCAATCAACGACGACTGCGAGGTGAAATTATTCACAAAATTATTCACATATTTTGTTATAGGGAAATTATTTGAAAAATTCATTCTAATTTTTTTTTTCAGGTCAAATTTATCAAATTTATTGTCGAATTCGACGAGCAAACAGTGGCTCGTTCAATCAGTATACACATTCCATCACCGACGATAATTATTCAACTCCCACTAATCTGGTAAATAAATCCTTCATCCTTCATCCTTCATCCTTCATCTGTTATCTGAAAATAATTTCAAACGAGTCGATCAACTGTTTCAACTTTTTGTTCTTCAAAAATAGTGTAAATCATTCATCTGTTATGTATAAATGATTTTGGAGAAGTTGAAATCAGTTCGTAAATGGTTTATCAGAATTTGGTATGTCGTATTTTCCATTTCAGATCGGTTGTTATTTGAAATTATGAACGGTTTGAACCTTTCTTCTATCAAATGTATAGTGGCAGTGAACATACACACCCGGCCGGTCGTCCCCCGGGTCATCCGGCCGGTCGACCGGCCGGTCGACCACGCGGTCTTCCCACCTCTCTGCCGCTTTGTCTTCCACCTTCCATTCCTGAATGGTTTGAACCACCATTCCTCACTGAACTGTTTGAACCCACCGGCTTTTTTACTATTTTTTTTTCTTAATTTCAATTAACAACCAATACTGATTTGTTTTGAATTCAAATCAATATAACACAATGTTAAACACATTATTAAACATTGAATGTTAACTAATTTTTTTTGTAAAACATTGTTAACATTGTGTTTTTTTTAATTAAGCTTTTTTTTTTTACATTGTTAACAACCAATATTAAATTTTTTTTTATCTGATTGTTAATTAAAAAAAAATTACTGATTTCTTTCCTACTATTTAAACACAATGTTAACTGAATTTTGAGGCTTTGAGAGCAAAGACACCCCAATGTTAACTGAATTTTGAGGCTTTGAGAGCAAAGACACCCCTAGCGCTGGCACACACGGTTAAAACCAGGGATAGCTACTGTTACATTACCATTTAGACATATATATGTCTATATTTATTTATTTATATGGTAAATAAGATTTATACAAAATATAGTAAAGTTTTTAATTTTTATAGCATTTCATTTTTTATTAATAATTTATCATTCATATGAATATGAATTAAAAACGAAAAAATAATAATGTTATCTTTTTTACATTAAAATATTTTTTATTTTGATGTTATGAAAAGATAAGTCAATATACTTATGTTAAAATTAATTATATTTTTTCATAATTTTTCAACATATTAGAATATTTATGTATGTATTTTAATTTTTTATTATTTTGAGTCATATTTTAATTTATAGAAATAAATAAATAAAATGTTCATACCATACTTTTGTTTTGATCGAGTTCATACCATACTTTACCCTCCTTTTCTTTCTAGTGGTTGAAATTACATTTTATAGAATTAAAAAAAAACGGTTTAGCGAAATTTCTTTTATGCAAAATTTTTTTTGATAAAACAAAAAAATGTATTTTCCATGACTACTTGCAAGGGGTCGTTTGGGACACAGGAAAAAAAGTTGGTTTTGGGTTTATAAAAGTCGATTTTTTTTTATTTATTATTTGTGGTTATATTTCTGCTATCTGAACTTTTTTTTTTTTTTTTGTGATTATATTTCAGCTATTTAAATTCAATTAATCTGCTACGTACTTTTTTCCTTGAAATAAAATAATCTGTACTTTTTCCTTTATCTGTGTTCTCCTTCAAATCATTTTGCACTGTTATTGTTGTATATCCATCGCAGTGTTTTTTAAATTACTTTGTTCTGCTTGTATATTCATCCCGAACTAGTTTAAATATAATTTGTATATTTATAGATGGATGGAAATAATTCCGATGACAATGAGAACACCAAAATGTGGACGCCCAGAATTGAAACGAAATTAATAAATATGTTGAGAGATGAGGTTAGAAACAATCAAACAACGGGCCGTACTACTTCATGGACAATTAGGCATTGGAATCATTATGCAAATCAGTTGCACAACATATATGGATTTCGGTATACAGGTGTTAAGGTGCGCCAAAAATATCAGCGCTTGAAAGCTGATTACCAGACATTCAAGCGACTCCAGGCACAAACTGGTCTGGGATGGGATCCTATTATAGGCACTGTTGTTGCACCCGATGAATTTTGGGATAAGGTTTTCCATTAATCTGTACTATTTTCTAATTTTATTTTAAACGTTTCATGATATACACAATGCTTAATTCTTGTTTTGTACTTGTTGTAGGCTAGCAGAAATGTGAAGAAGTTTAGGACAAAAGGGTTTGAATATTTTCAGGAAATGGCAGAAATTGTTGAAAATTGTTGTGCTACAGGGGCCCTGTCTCGTGCATCCACACAAGGACCCCTTGACTCAGAAGAAGAAGACGACATGTTAAATAAATTTTGGAACGTTGATGCTGGTGGGAGTAACGTTGGTGGGAGTAATGCTGGTGGGAGTAATGCTGCTGAGGCCATTCCTGTTGACTTATTCGGGGATGAGTATATAGATCCAGCAAAGGGCAAAAGTCACAAGAGAGGCCCTGCAACCAGCCAGACGGACAGTGGCCGTTCCAAAAAGTCACGGTCAAGTGGGTTTGATGATGTGTGTGCTGCTTTCACATCCTATGTACAAGCCAAAACAGGACATTCACGTGCACGAGAACATGAGACTGAGGCTGTAAGTGCAGGTGGTGATGATTATTCCCTTGATGCATGTCAAGATGCATTGCTTGAGCTTGGGGACATACCACCGTTGCAGTACGTTAGGGCACTGACACTGTTCAAGGATAAGGAATGGCGAAGGTTTTTCATGCGCACTCCTACCCATTTGCGCCTAGCCATGATCCTCGTTTTGCAGTGAACTGAGATTATCCCTGTTTTGCTTGTGTTAGCAAATCTTCTTGGCTGAACTGTTTGATCATTTCATTATCCCTGATTTGGTTTTAATTCTTATTTTTTTCATTCCATCATATCCTCTTTCCTTTTCTATGTTCGTATGTTTTTTTTTTTTTTAACTTTTAAGTGTTTTCTGTTATATTAAAACTATGGAAGTTATTATAATATGACCATGTGTTAAATAAATTTTCTTATCCTCTGAATTTTACTGTTGCACGAATAACGCTAACTGTTACTGTATGAATAACATATTTTATAAGTATGCTTTTACTGTGATGTAGACAAAGGCATATGTCATCCGACAGAGAAAACAATACAATGGAGCTCTCATCAGAGGAGGATGAGGTTGTTGATGATTTTATGGATTTCTTGATGATTGCTGTAATGCATGACCATATCAACGCGTCAAGTAGTCGCCGACCGCAGCGAACGTGTCCATTCAGAGGTGATGATTATATCTTCGGCCTATTAAATGGCCATCCAGAAACAATGATGAACGTTATGCGAATGGATGCACAAACATTCATTTTATTGAAAGACACTTTACTCCATAATGGCTTTATGGATACTGAACATATGCATATAAGTGTGGAGGAATCGCTTGGAATTTTTTATACACTTTTGCACAAAATGATCGCCATCGAATAATGGCAGATAGATTTCAACACTCAACGGAAACAATTTGTCGGCACATAAAAATTGTTATGCGGGCATTGTGCAAGCTTTCATCATCGGTTATCAAACCACGTAACCTAGAGGACATCCCAGGAAAAATTTTAAATGACAGGCGGTTTTTTCCCTGGTTCAAGGTACGAACAGTGTGACTGTCCTGTAAATTTGTTCATATCCATAAGGGTTAATAAATATTATTATTTTTTAATTATGAAAGTAAAATCAATCAGTTTGTTTCGCTTTTAATATCAAAGGCTGATATCTGTCAATTAGGATTGTGTCGGTGCTATCGATGGCACATTGGTGGATGCATGGGTCCCTGCTTCAAGACAACATACATTCCGCGGTCGAAAAGCAACGGTATCGCAAAATGTACTCGCAGCTTGCAACTTCGATATGTTGTTCACATTTATTAATTCTGGATGGGAAGGTAGCGCTCACGACAACGCTATTCTGGTTGACTCTATTACACGAGCTGATCTACAGTTCCCACACCCACCCAATGGTGACTGTCCCTGAACAACATACTGTATATTTTTTTCCTTGGCTGTTTTTATATATATTAATTGACAGAACTGTGTATTCATTATTTACATGTAGGCAAGTACTATTTAGTTGATGCTGGTTTCACGAACATGCCTGGATTTCTTGCTCCATTTCGGTCTCAACGATATCACTTGCAAGAGTTTCATGGCCATCGTTATGCAGGACCTAAGGAATTGTTTAACCATCGACATTCGTCATTACGCAACGTCATAGAAAGAACATTTGGTGTTTTGAAGAAGCGCTTCCCAATATTGCGGTCCATGCCAAATTACAAGTCTACACGACAAGGGCCTCTCGTGATTGCATGTTGTGTCGTGCACAATTGGATCCGTTTGCATGCAGTTATGGATCCATTATTTATGGAAGCTGATAATGAAATGGCCGCAGAAGCAGAAGCAGACGGGCTTCCTGGAGACCAACCTGACTACGTTGACATGTCACAACATGGGTTAACATCCCAATCGAACGTTAGGGATGCAATTGCTACTGCTATGTGGCAAAATCATGTTCACCATGGGCACTGAAGATAATGGTTTTCTTAGTACATGTGTAGTTAAATATGTTGTTCATGCAATGTGTAATATGCAAATTTATGTATAGTCTACCAAAGACAATTAAATATGTTATTAATATGCAATGTGTTTCTTAATAACTTTTAGAAATAAATATGTTGTCATTAAATTAAATGTGGTGGTGGGTGGTGGGTAGTGGGTGGTGGTGGTGGTGGCAGATAGGTGGTGGGTGGTGATGGGTGGTGGTGGCAGGTGGGTGGTGGGTGGCGGTGGGTGGTGGGTGGCAGGTGGGTGGTGGGTGGTGGGTGGTGGTGGTAGGTGGGTGACGAGTGGTGGTGGTAGGTAGGTTGTGGGTGGTGGTGGTGGTAGGTGGGTGGTGGGTGGTGGTGGCAGATGGGTGGTGGGTGGCGGTGGGTGGTGGGTGGTGGTGGCAGGTGGGTGGTGGTGGTAGGTGGGTGATGGGTGGTGGTGGTAGGTAGGTTGTGGGTGGTGGTGGGTGGTGGTGGTACGTGGGTGGTGGGTGGTGGTGGCAGATGGGTGGTGGGTGGCGGTGGGTGGTGGGTGGTGGTGGCAGGTGGGTGGTGGGTGGTGGGTGGTGGTGGCAGGTGGGTGGTGGGTGGTGGTGGGTGGTGGTGGGTGGTGGGTGGTGGTGGCAGATGGGTGGTGGGTGGCGGTGGGTGGTGGTGGCATGTGGGTGGTGGTGGTAGGTGGGTGGTGGTGGTGGGTAGTGGTGGTAGGTGGCTGGTGGCTGGTGGTGGCTGGTGGCTGGTGGCTGGTGGTGGCAGATGGGTGGTGGGTGGCGGTGGCTGGTGGTGGCAGGTGGGTGGTGGCGGCAGGTGGGTGGTGGTGGCAAGTGGGTGGTGGGTGGTGGTGGTAGGTGGGTGGTGGGTGGTGGTGGTAGGTGGGTGGTGGGTGGTGATGGGTGGTGGTGGCAGGTGGATGGTTAGTGGTGGTAGGTGGTGGTGGTGATAAGTTCACCATTTAAAAGTGTAACAAATAACGAATAATAATAAGAATAATAATAATAATAAATTAAATAACATAAAATAATTATTATATTTTACTTTTTTATATCCCCCGAGTGTTTATTATTAAATATTTTTTTTTTTGCTTATCTGAATTTTTTTTTCCCCTTTTCATTAAAAAAAAGAATGTTTATTATTAAATATTTGTTTTTTTAGTACACATGTTTATTATTAAATTATAAGTTGTTGTATTTAATTTCAGAACATTAATTTCATTTTTTCTATTAATTGATGCACACAAATTATTTAATAATTGTGTAATTTTTATTTTTTTTTATTGAAATGAAGGTTTTCATAGACATGTATGACATACTATTTATTAACATTATAACTGTGTAATTAAATGCTTCCAAAAAAAACCCCTCGTTCTTATTCATTACGTGAATAGGAAAGTTTATAACAAAATAACAAAAGTAAAACAATCACAACAAAACTCACCAAATAAATAAGCAAAACAAAAATAAGGGAAAAAAATATAACAACCGTATGATTTTTAAACAAGTTAAGCATCCTTATCAGGTGGTGTTGGAGGTGGAGGGAAATGCTGATGGTACAGCTGAGTGACTCGATGGTCAATCAGATCAATGCGGTTCCTTGTCAGTTCAGCACGTCTCTCGGAGTCTACGCGGAACTCACCAAATTGATGAATTAGTGAGTTCTGAGCGGTGGCAATTTCATCGAATCGAGTACCAAATTCATCAAACCGAGTACCCAGTGTATTGAGCTGATTAGCCATTTGTTGTTCCCATTGTAGGCGCTGATTGTACCGTTCTTGTTCCAAGGCTAAATAATCTGTCCAGTAACGGGGTTGTTCATTTGGTGGCATGGCACTGTCATGGGGTTCTTCCTCATCAGGTATTGGTTCATTTTGAAGATTAAGAGAGCCCATCAACGTGTCAGAACCACCAGCTCGGGTCAGTGTATATTCAGAAATTGGTGAAGTGATTCTGATCCATGCTTCATCTTCAAGGTTCACATCATGGGCTTTGAAAATTATGGTTAGTAAAGCTCCAAAAGGTAGGGACCGGCCACTCAGAGTATCCAATTTTGCAACCATCATTTCTTTTAGTAATATAAAGCATAAATCTAATTTTTGTCCAATTTCAAAACAATATAACAAGTAAACTTGAAAACATGCAACAATATTATAATGTCCTTTTTTGGGGGTGACATTTTCAACTATCCATCGATGGAGAATACGAAGGTGAGGTTTTAAATGGCTGACTTTTAAATTAGTGCCGCTAAATCGATTGTCACAAATTGTGGTATAAATCTGAGTGACATCATCAACAATTTTTTCTAAGGCAGACTCATTTTGAAAATAACATTGTAAATCTCCTGTTTCGACTCCAATAATTTGTGCAAAACGACGCAGAGAGAGTGTGATTCTTTTCCCTTTAACATAAGAGGTAAGACTCCACGGTTCATTTTGTTGGTCACCCGCTGTCAAGTGAACATAAAATAATTGTACAAGACGGGGATATATCTTACTTGGTAAATTATTTAATGGTAACCATCCCATTGTATCTAATTTGCCAATTAAGAGTGAATCATATTGAGAAGGTAGTTTTACGTTTCTCCCCGTAACAATTGGTCGACGAATGAAATGTTCATTGGCTTGTTCATAATGATATGAATAAAAATCATTAGTTGGATAGCCATCATCTTGTTGCTGTGGTGGTGGTACAGGGTTTGACGATTCACCAACTTCGGGTCTGGTTCGTTTTGTTCTTGGCATGATTGTTCTTGGCATGATGACTGTAAAAGTGAAAGAAAAATGTATATTAAAATATACGAGAGGTAAGAAAAATGAATGAAAAATATATCAAACATTAGTATCTTTTTATGCATACAAACTTTTTTTTATGAAAAAAATAAATATAAAAAAATTTGGTGACAAAATTTAATTAGGCAGATTCCAAAGAAACAGATTTGTATAAAAAAAAAAATCATAATGAATAATATTTGTCATTGGGGTTTGATTCATAGAGTTTATTAGAACTTAGAAACTGATACTTAGAAAAATAAATGATAGTGCGAAAAATTTAAAACAGATATCAAAAAATATAACAAATGAAAATGGAATAGATTTATGAAAATGGAACAGAAATGAAAAGTGACTGGGCCGGGATGACCGGCCGGAAGTCCCACGGGATGACCGGCCGATCGTCCTCCCCTCCCCCTTCAGTGAAGCTAATTTCTGAAGCTCATGTTTGAACCAAATATGAAGATGAACTGGCATGAAAATCTCACCTGTAAATTATGGAAGTGGAGAAGGAGGACCTAACCAGATGGTGGATATCTTCTATTTGTCTAAATTAATTCTGTGATGTAACTGGAGAAAGTGCTTCCGAGAAGGTGAAGTTGGTGCGTTAAATAGAAGGAGGTTCAGATTTAATAGGAAGGGTGAGGTTCAGAAGGGTCAGGTTCATATAATTGTAGGAATATTTTTTTTTTTTTTTTTTTATTTGTTAAATATAATATTATTACTTTTTTCAAATCTTCATCACATGCGTCCTCTGCTTTTTCTTTCCATCAGTGTTAGAACACAGCTAGAACACAGCTATTATATAATAGGGAGTATATATTAAGTAAGTGAAATTACGATCTTACCCTTTGTATTTTGTTTTATATCATCACTTCTCATTTAAGTTCAGAGGGGCATAATGGTCATTTCACATGTCAATTCCTACAATTATATGAGCTCTTCGTGGACAATAATAGAGTGTATCTCTGTTACACATCTGTACTAAATTACAAAAAATGTAATAAATGAAAAATAAATTGATAATATTTTGTAAGATTTATATTATGATTTGTATTTTAAAATATGAAAGTTAGTATATTTATCCCTTATTTATTAATATGTATTTTCAAAAGTTGTTGACTTTAACAAAATGTTAGAAAAAAATTAAAAACGTATTTTATAAATGAATTGATAGAAAAATTAATTGGCAGAAAAAATTGACATCGGTTTATTTTAAAATGAAAAAATTATTTCGGAATCACAATTATTCAAAAAAATTACTAAAAAAAAATAATTGACAAAAAAAATCAATGTTTAATTTCAGTATTTTAAAAATAGTTTGGTTATTATTGTTGATAAAAAATATAGATATCGATATCGATATATGAGTTGTGTGTTTGATGATGAATTATTGATTGAATTAAGTTTTGAAAATTACTTTCAAAACACATCACCAAACAAATTTTCACCTTTCACATGTCACATCAAACTTCCAAAACATAATTCAAAATACATCTTCAAAACACAATTCAAAACTCTATTTAAAAATCATAACCAAACAAATTTTCTACACTCAAATCATAATTCTACAACCCATAAACTCAAAATACAATTCATACTCTCAAATCACATTTACAAAACACAACCAAACGCAGGCTAGCTCTTTCACATTAATATGTCATACATATACAAACCTTTGGCCGTAGTTATGATTTTATCAATTTGTACATATGTTATAGAATTGTTGAAAAATGAATATTACGCATTTTGTTGTACTGTTCTGCTATCTCAGCTCTCTTCATTCGTCAAGCATCTCTCTCATTCCTTACTGTCGCTGTAGATATCTCCGATATTCCTTATCGGAAACACCACCATCTTTGACATTATTTTCACAGGCGATAAGTTTGTTCAGTCTCTCTTTCTCATATTCCCTTTCCTTTTGCTCTATTGGTTAATCTTCTCTAACTCTCATTTTGTGTTCCATGGCTATAAGTCGTGGATTAAATTATTTAATTATTGTCATTACATTCTATGTTTATCTGTATCATTAGAGATCCCGATTGGTCTGAAATAGAGAGAGCAGAGAGAAGAGAGAACAAGAGAAAGACAGAGAGAAAGAGGAAGAGAAGAGAGGGGAAGAGGGAATTGAAAGAGAGAGAGGGTCGATCACCGCCGCCTCCGCCTCCACTTCCGATCTCTGATCTCCTCCTCTGATCTGTGTATGAGGATGATGTGTTGAAGTTTTTTTTTTTTTTTCTTCAGATTTTTACATTTTTTTTGGTCTCTCTCTGCTACGTTGATGAAGATGTGTTGGGTTTCAGATTTTTACATTTTTTTTAGTCTCTCTCTCTCACTGCTGCGTTGATGAAGATGTGTTGGGTTTTAGATTTTTACATTTTTTTTCCTCTCTCTCTACTGTGTTGATGAACATGTGTTGGGTTTCAGATTTTTACATTTTTTTTCTCTCTCTGCTGTGTTGATGAAGATGTGTTGGGTGGTTGATGATTTTTTTTGGTCTCTCTCTCTGTTGTGTTGATGAAGATGTTGGGTGGTTGATGATGATGATTCTCTCTCTCTCTCTCTCTCTCTCTGCTACTCTCCTCTTCTCTTCTCTTCTTTCTTCTTCTTCTTTGTTCTTCTTTTTTTTTTTTTTTTTTTTCTTCTTCGTAGTTATTGAAAAAAAAAATCAAAATGACGAAACGGCGTCATTTTGAATTCGAGCAGAATTCGAGCTTAAAAATTTCGAGCTACCTAGCATAATTGTTTCTATAATTTTAAACAATTTTGTTACGTCAATTAGTGATGCAGTTATGTATTTCCTATTTTATATCACAAAACTTTGTGACTTGATTACGATATTTATAGTTTCTAAAATTTTAAATATTTTTATTACGTCAATTAATGGTGTGATTATACATTTTGTAGTTGATGAGTAAAATATTTTTTTTATATTAATTTTACTTAATAAAAATAGACGAAGATTTATATTAAAAAAAAAATTGAGTGTAAATTGATAAAAATTATAAATTAATAATTTATTTTATTATAAGACTCTAAATGTTTTAAATTTTTTTATTATGATTATTACATAATTTTCCCCAAATAATTTCCTCCAAAAATTTGGAACAAACGTCCAAATTTTGTGAAAATCAAAATTCCATCCTTCCATGACAAATCCCTCAAAACTCCCAAACGTCTTCAAAAATTTCTCTCTCTCTCTCTCTCTCTCTCTCTCTCAGTCGTTGCCACTGCCCATGCCACCGCCGAGACCTGTTTTGCTTTCGCCGCCGCATCCTCCACCATGGAGAAAAGCTCCCAAAGCTGTTGACGAAGATCTCTATAGGATCTCGCCGGAGCTCCTCCTCGCCAAGCATCGAAGAGTGAGTCTGCCCTTTTCTTTTCCTCCTAGTTTTAGCAAGCTACATGCCTCAATGTATGTCTCTCTCTCTCTCTCTCTCTGCAGCTTGTTTGTCTCCCTTTCTCCATCTCCATTCTATGAAACCCTAGACCGAAATCCCCTTCTTCGAAACTGCCCCTTTCACCGAAATCCAATCTGATAGGCCATTCTTTTCTCATTTGATTTTCTCAGAAGAATGTAATTGTAAATTGAGAAGTACAATTCTTTCCAAAATCTATGAAAGCATTGGGATAAAAATTAGTTAAACTTCCTTATTTACATTTTATGGAATTCTTTCTTTCAACTTAATTAGAAACTTAAAAGATGATAAATTACTTTTAACAATTACTAAATTTGAAATTAAGTCAAATTTATATTAGTAAGTTTTCATATTATTAATGGTGATTTGGGATTTTTTAGTCTCATCAAAGATCCAACAGAAATCAAGCAAACCTGTGAATTGTGGAGCCACAGTACCAAGAGTCAACTTTGAAAACTTGATTCTGTCATTGGCGGGTGTGTTTGAATTATATGATACCTGTGAATTGTGTTTGAATTATATGATACGTGAATTATGGAATCATACTGACTGTGTAACCAAACTTCTGTTGCAATTACCGTGGCTATAAATTTGTGTTACAAGTGTCCTTGAATTATATGATACATTGTTTGTTTGTTCCATTAAGAGAGCTGAAACTCTATGATGTGGAATGTCATCAAATCAAGCATGTCTCATTGGGACAACCCAATTATTAAGGTGTAGACATTCCCCTGTTGTGGAAGGATATCCTGATAAGTGCAAGGATTCCCACATGCTAGGAAATTTTCAAAAAATTCAATAGGCAAGACCTATAGCTAAAATATAATCAGTTGTGTGATTCCATACACTTCTCGTGTACACTCTTATACTCCATTTTCCATACTTGGTGGTAGAGGGGAAGGTGAGAGCTGTGTGTGCCCCTTATTTATGTTACTTTTATTAAAACTTCCATGGATTCTATAAAAAGAGAATCCTTGATTAGCAGCAGAAAATAACGTTAAACTCCTAGTCTTATAACCTTAATAAAGGTGTGGCTGATATTCTTGTTCGGAGGGGTTATGAAAATGGAAAAATTTATTGATTAAATGTTCTTTACAAGATGCTGGCCAATGCTGTGGGACTTTATAGATAATTTTGAGGACTCAAAGATTGTATAGCTACTTATGTTTTGCTTAGATGTACTTGTGGATGTTTTTGGGTACCTTCTCCTTGGATGCGTTTTAAAAAATATTTACTTATCCAACAAAGAAAGTTAAGAAAAAGGCTGAATGAAGTCGGAAATATGTATCCCGTATTATCAATTCATCTGAAAGGATCCTTGAGAAGCTTAGCGAAGGGAGTAAGCTATTGAGCTCACTAAGTGGACCCTCATATTGGACACTGTTGAGCTAATTAATTTGCTTGGTGTATGATTCTAATATCTACGCATGTCACTCAATTGTCTTTTTACGGGCAAAAATTTTAATATTTTCTTGGATGGATTCCATTGTCATCTTAAAACAAGAGTGAATAAAATTTGTTGTTGAATATGTGGTTTGTGATCTAATAGAAAAATCAATTGAAAAGGACTTCCAAAGTAGAGGTTTGTTAACCCCCTCCTATTTTTGCTTTGCCAGCTGGAAAAGAGAGATTGTAGGAGGAAAGGAAAAGGAAATCACGAGTGTTTGTTTATTATAAAAAAATTTTAAAAAAAAAATTATGAAGCTTTTCAGTTATGTAAGTAACAAGACTAACGTTTTTTATTCAATACCATCATTTTTCAAGTTTTCTTCCTTTATTCTTGTCATCTTCATTCTTGCTTTAGATTAGCATGTCCAGATAGAATTAAAAACATTGGCTCTATAATGAGGCTCCCAAAAGAGGAATGACCGGGGCAATGATTTGGTAAAATTTATATGCTATTGTTTTAGCTTCCTAAGATCTCATATTGTTGAGTGTGGGTGTGCTGTCTTGTTACTTGCGGGTGTGTTGTCTTTTGATAGTAGGGCACTGGCGGGTGTGCTTTTTTTTATTTGTTTATTTTAATTTATAGTAGGATACTTGTGGGTGTGCTGTCTTTTTTTTTTTTTTTTTTTTTTTTGCAATTAATAGTAGGGCACTGGTGGGTGTGTTTTTTTTTTATTTATTTGTTTATTTTAATTGATAGCAGGGCACTGGTGGGTGTGCTATTTTATTTATTTGTTTCATGTTAATTGATAGTAGGGTAATTGGTTTTGTGTTTTTGAATTTATTTGCTTTGAATTGATAGCAGGGCACTGGCGGGTGTGTTTTTTTTATTTATTTGTTTATTTTAATTGATAGTAGGATACTTGCGGTGTGCTGTCTTTTTTTGTTTGTTTGTTTGCAATTAATAGCAGGGCACTGGCGGGTGTGCTATTTTATTTATTTGTTTCATGTTAATTGATAGTAGGCTACTTGCTTCTATTTTTTTTGAATTTATTTGCTTTGAATTGATAGCAGGGCACTGGCAAGTGTGCTTTTATTTTGTTTGTTTATTTTAATTGATAGTAGGATACTTGCCGGTGTACTGTCTTTTTTTAAGAGGGAGATGACGTCACAAGAGAAAGATTGAATTCATTTTTGGTTGAAGTCAAATTTGTTGAATGACATGTAAATGTCTGGAAATTCTGAATTGATACTTTTGCTTCCCACCCACGAGAAAAATAAACATAATTTTGAGGGAGTAGAGAAGAAATGTACATGTTTGAAAAGAAAGAACTCTAGAGGGAAAAAACATCACAAGAGAGGCTGGTTCAAGTAAATTCATTAAATTACATAAACATTTGAAAATTCTATACTGAGATTTTTGCCTTCACCCACCCATCACAGATGAAGCATGAATCCTCTAGAGTGTTTATTTTATTTTATTTTCAAGTGATTCTACATAAAAATAATTGCTTCCAGGCCTCAATATTGATTTTATTTTTAAGACAAAAATGGAGAATTTTCCAATCAAAATATTTTCGATCCGGATTTCCATATACATAATATCACTTTTTCCTGAATAATTTTTGATAGGGATATCCCCTAGTATATCAAAAAATTTGCCCCTATGTTTATGTGTGTTGTAATTATAAGAACTCTCTAGATTCTTATTTACTTGGAATGGTGATCCATAAATATATGGGTCCCTCTTATTTTCATAATTAATAGATCTATAAGATAAAAGATTATATCTATAGTATTATGAAAATTCTCATTTTGATTTGGTAATGAATATACTTCGTAATCGTTTTGTTTTTTGTAATGAATTAATAGGTCTTTTTCATATGAATTCTCTTTGTTTAAATCTTGATTTTGAATTATACGACATTGATTGATTCTATTTTTCCATTTTGCTGCTATTAATCTAGACCATCTAATCTGAGATAAATGGTATTGATAATGACCTCTTAACCAATTTTTCCATTGATTTAGTCCAGAATTCCGAAGTTTCTTATGTCTTAATTCATAATGAATTATTCCTTGTTTCCAAAATAATCTTTTATTGAAGTCTTAAGAAAAAAAGACGTTCCGTGTATAAAGTTATACTTGCGGGTGTGTTTATTTATTTATTTTATTTTAATTGATAGTAGGGTACGTACAAGTGTGTTTTTTTATTATTTGCGTATAATTGATAGCAGAGCATTGGTTAGGAAACAGATACACATATCAAGGAATGATTCTCCTTGGTTACGAATCACTAAACCAAATCTTACAAACTTGTGTGTTTTAGATCAATCCAAATACCTAAAAATATTTTGATTGTTGATTACAACCCAAAGAACCAAATCTTACAAACTTGTCTGTTTCTATTTTATTGTGCTTCTATTGATCAACCAATATTTTGATTGTTGATTACAAAGTCATTCTCTATTTATTTTGATTTTCAATAACTATGTCATTAATTTATTCTTTTCATATTGTTTTTGATGTAGTTATCATGGATCCTTTTGGATGTGCTAAATTTGAGCGTAAGCTTGAAGATAAAGAAGAGTTAGATTCCCATGCAAATGACCCTATTCAAAGTTTAACCAAGAATGATGTTCTCGAAATGCAATTCAATTGAGAAGAGGATGCCAGTGATTTCTATAATCAATATGCTAAAGTTATGGTATTTAGCATTAGGAAAGACACGCGAACAATGCAGGCAACAAAGGTTCTTAGTAGAAAATGGGTATGCTCAAGGCAAGGCCAAAGAGCAAAGCAACACTTGGCCCGTCTCTAGGTGATTACTTTTATGGCATCTTTTCAGTTCAAATTATGTTCATTTTGCTTACATTTGCTTTGCAAATTTTATGTGTGATTGCTTAATTCCAATTTCCTGATATGCCAAGATAGATTTTAGCTAGAACATTTAGATGTCATAACTAATTATGATGTTTACAACTTGATTATGAAAATAAATAATTTACGAACACAAAATGACAAAAGAGTGTGTAATGACCAATATATCAAATTTCAATTTGTTATGATTTGAACCATAGATTTCAAGTGAACAAACCTTAACGACAATATAATTTGTTTTTGCAGGTGTTGCTGTGGTTAATAGTTGATATGATCGAGCGGATGATATTAGGAGCTAAACTAAGATTTTTTTTTAAAAAAAAATTTTGAGGACTTAAATTTGTTAGTATTTTGTATAAATACTCTTAAACGATGGTTGATGGATATTTTTTGAGGACTTAAATTTGTTAGTATTTTGTATAAATTTGATAGTATTTTGTATTTTATGGTTGATGTAAGTTTCAAATTTATATTGCAAAAACATTCACTAGTTTAGGTTCTGATAAAAAAAAGTAAGAATTCTTTACAATTGAACAAATTTTCTCTAATTTGTTTGTGTTTGTGGGCGTATGTCAATTTCTATTCACGTGATTTTACTGCTATTGACAGAGCTGGATGCAAAGACAAATGGCTTTCTTCTTGTAAATGCTAATGGTGGCTTGAATCAGATGAGATTTGGGGTCTGGTTGTTGTGTTATTTGATATTTTAATTGGCTTCGATTTAATCCTTAATGTCAATTATAGTCTGATAAACAAATAATTTTAGAGTGCAGATCTGTGATATGATTGCTGTTGCTAAATGGTCGATTGTTGTTCTTTTGGTTTATAAAACAATACAAATGGAGATTGAACTGAAAATATCAAAACTGAACTGACTGAAGCTTATGGGGAAACTGATCGGTTTCTGTCAATTTGGTCTAGCTTGGTTGGTTTTCTTAGTTTGGTCAGTTTTGCGGTTTTTCTTGGTTGGTTTTATTGGTTTGGTCGGTTTTGCTACATAGCTAAACAAGAAGTGTTCTAATATTTTTGCTTTCCAACATCTCTTGCTAGTGTGGTGGTGCTGGACCACAAAATTTGTGTAGTGGTCACACTCTATTGCGACACGATGTGTTCTTCTAGAAAAAAAATATGTTAGTTTAATTTACGTTTAATTCATTTTATATCATGCAGACTATTCAATATCCATATAAGAATTCAGATTATTTTTCAATGTTTTTTGCTTTCCTTTGAACATATTGTTTTAAATATTTATATAATTTGTGGTGATTGGCAATCCAGCTTTGCAGTAAACAATGGAAGCTTTACAGGGTCATCAGCAACAGTGGGATTTGGCCCTGCTAGTGCAGATATAAGTGGTGGCAATTATTTTGCTGGTACATGGTATTGGTCCTTAATCACCATTCATTTGTTCTATGCAATTACACTGATTTTTTGAGGACTGTTAAAATCATCCGCTGCTCAATTGTATGTAACCTAAAACCAACCGATGCAAAAGCCAATGTTTTTGTTTGAGAAGTTAAATAGTAGGTATTCGGAACTGGTTTTGCAAATTATTTTTATGAAGATTGTATTGCAATTAATGAAATTTCCTCTGGTTGTCCACTGTGGAATCCATTGAACAAAATCAATAGTAGTCCAGTTCTGGTGGTGTCATCCAATTGGCACTTTGATTCCTCATTTGTTTCCCTATTTTATAGCCCATTTGAATCTGTCAAGGGTCTTGACCGATCCATTTAAGCATGGTTCCTCTCTTTGTTTTCATTGTTCCCTTTTCATTTTGCCATGAACTGATCAACTAAGTTGGTAACTTTGTTACTATCAATATCCAGCAGGGCAGTCTACTTTTCTATTTCTTCATTTTCTAGTTTTTATTTTTAATTGGAAGGGGGTCTAGTAGGAATTCAAATGTTAAAAGAAAGAGAAAAAAAATCGAAAATTGAACTTATGAAGTGTGATGGAAGGAAAGTGAAAACCAATTTCTGAAACCAAATGATAATAATATCAATAATGATACCAACAAAAAAAGAAAATCTGTTTTTTCATTTAACATGATACCAATAATATACGTTTTGTTTTTTTTTTTAATACTGAGTCGATGAAAATCTTCTTTTTTTTATTAAAAAAAAGAAAAAAAAAAAAGAAAAGAGAAAAAAATGCCGCTATAGACCAAAAAACCAACAAAAGACAGATTTTAAGCCAACATCAAACAAATCCCAAGAAAATAAACGATGATGCGTAGCTAGAATGTAGCAAAGAATCTTGTTAATTATAAAGCTCTGTCTAAGTTTCCCAGACATGAATAGTAGTGTGTTTCCATTATGAAGCAAAGCCAAATCAATATGTATCATATGACAAAGGTCCACAGACACCATGAAAAGTAAAAATCGAAACATAATAGTATTAATCAGGCGGCATTGACACACATGGCAATGGTAGCAACTCGTCTTTGTTCTCCCACAACCTTATCCACTATCTTTCCTTCTTTCAGGATGACGAAAGTCTATAGCCTCTACTTCCGTTTCAATTCACCCCTAGCTTTAAGTTCTGCACAAGATAACACACTTGAGAATATAATTTTATATCAAAGGTTGAGTTATAAACTCAAAGTTCACCAGTTTAAGAAATGCGATAATGTCATCGATTGTACGAAATTATGAAAAATAAAAAAGAATAGAGCGTCACCAGCTTTATATTGCGCGATATCACCAACAATAGGAGCTGAATTGTGCTTGTATATCACAAGATCAAGTAACAAGCGAGCCCTATGCAAATAGTCAAACTACATGCCAAAAGTAGTGAGTACGTGCACAATTTTGTTAGACTTGGCCTAGGCATTTAAAGCAGGCCCATCTCTACAAGAAACACTAAACGTGGCCATTGTATTGATTAGATTAAGTAATTAATAAAGGTTTATTTTGAACCAAAAGGGAAAATCCAATGAAATCATATTGTTGATTAAGAGTGGTACGAAATATTGCAGGCAAGGAAAACAAACTAATAAAAATTAAGTTGTTTTTCCTAATCAACAACAGTAAGTGATCAATGAAAGTATGTTATTATTGGTTTGGGCATATTATCAAACACATGGTGAGCAAAAGATAAAATTGTAGCAAAACAACAAAACAAAGACAATACATAGGCCGAGCCAAATATTAAATAGAATTGGGGCAATAACAAGCATCAATCTAATATAGAAGCATAGAAATCAAGTAATGACATCTCCATAGAAGACAAAGAAACAGCAAACCAAACAATTACATACCAGATTGTTTGGATTTGCAACTGGTTTGTGAAAAAAAAATGCATACAGAGTTCAGCCCAATGCAAACTGCAAAATAAAGAAGATACAACACTCAAACGAACATTCATTGTAAGAAATTGAACAATTTTTTTGATAAACTAGAGAGTAATTTGCAGCAAAGAAATTGAAAAATTTACACCTCTTAATATCTCACGACTTGAGGAACAAGCTTGGGTGAAAAGCACACCACCTAATTGCAAAACATATAATTTTATATATTTATTATATGTCATATTAAGCCTATAAGAAAATGGCACTGTCTATGAATGCAAATGATGCAAGAATATCTGCTGATGGGTCAAAGACTGATTTAGGTTGTGAAAGCAATGTAAGCCTTAGTCAGTACACAAAAATAAAAGAATTTACGCAGGACAAGTTACTCACGGAGCCACATGACTATTAACTAGAATAAAGTATATCTTCCAGAACTTCCTTTCTTTCATCACACGCGGGCATAATTCGTATCTTAATTTTGAAATTTCCTGCAAAAGAATATTCATAAATATAGTTAACAGTTCAAAATTTTAAGAAGAATTTAAAACATTGAGTACAATATACTCATGCAAGCTATTTGACAATACATGAAATATTATATCCTATAAACTTAACAACCAACATCTAAAAATTGAAGCTATTAGAAAGTGTAATTGTATTTACATCATCAATGCACTTCCTCGTGTGGCCAAAATCCCGTCCATGAGCGAGCCAATGACAATTGTGTATGACATCTATAAGGTAACTGTGCAATACAAGCTCAAGACTTGTTTGCTTTAATGCCATGTTAAAAACCATTTGCTCAACTCCTCTAAAATCTTTTAAGAGCCATTGTTGGTTAACACGGCATCAAAATGGGAAGGTCTTGTATTCAAGTCTCAAGCTCACCTAATAAAATTTAAGGTATGCATGAGTTTGCCAACTCAATAAAATAAATTTGGCCATACCAGAGGCAGCCTATTGACAATATAAAAAAAAACTTCAAATCCTTTCCGATTGCTTAAAACCTTGAGAGTTTGGCACACATGAGGGGGCATGTTGACAATATATATTCTTTAAGCTACACCCTTTGTAACAAGTTAAGCTTTTAGAGCAGTTTGTGAATACCAAACCTACAATGGGTTACATTATAGAGTTTATGAATTGAAAAGATATTATTCTACTCCCATAAACTTATTTGTTTGTCCTTCAAATTGTTGATGTTGATAATTTATACAAAAGGACAACATCATCATATGATTTTGGCCATTAAACCAACAAAGTTGTCATTAATAACCAAACAGTTCTGTTACCCAATTCAACTCACATCAAGCATCTTCTTTCTCAAAGTCAAGTTTGAAGACGTTAAACAAGCTATGGAAATAGGGAGTGGACAAGTCTTTTCCTTGATATTCAAAGAAAATTTGTTTTTACAAGCATTTACAACCAGGCAATTCATTGGAAGTTCAAGTTTTCAAAAATAGAGTAGTTTTGGTAGTAGAACCAATCTATCTTTCCCAGTGCACTGCTCCTTCTTACAGGTGGGTTGGGAGAGAGAGATAAATAATATTGCAGTTCATAGATTTATCAACCCAAAAAAAAAATATTGCAGTTCATAGACAAAGAAATTTTCATAACAAAGCATGCTCAAACCAAACCAAACTAAGCCTTATATCCCACTCAAGTAGGGTGGGCTATGATAACGAAGTATACTCTAATATATATATATTAAAAAGTGTTTTTAGCAACTTTTACTAGATATCAGTAAAATTACTATGAAGAAAAATAAAACAAAATGACAAAAAAAAAAAAAAATTTCTTTACATTACAGAACACTAGATTGAAGAAGCATGAATTGAAGGGTGACAACATATGTTCAATGTTAATGAACCAAAGGCATTTGTGGGTAATAGAGATTAGAGATGATCGGTCGTTGACCTCTGGGAAGATGGTAGGCACTTCAATGACTTAAGATCACCGGCGGCACACTACCTAATCTGTTGTTTTAGCTTATCAATGTTGTAATAACTAAAATTAATTGGGGATATGGATGATAATTTTTGACACAACTCAGGTAATATATAAAATTAGCAAGTTAGGGTTGACTATTTTTCAACATGAATCTAAGTATGATACGACTCAATAACGTGAATTATTAATTATATATTTTAATGTTCACTAAGGGATGCCATGACATTTTTTAATCTTTTATTTAACTCTATCTAATTGAATAAAAAAGTATGTAAAATAATAATTAAGGCTAATATCTTTTTTTCGTTTAAGACATGTATTTTTTTTGTTACCTATTTTAGAGTCAATCTAGTAAAAAATATGTAGTAATAAGGTACAATTTTCTTAATTAGAAAAATGCAATTGAATTAAAATCAAACATTCTATGAATAATTTCATTTAGTATAAATAAATTTTATAAAATTCAACTTATGGGAAAAATCTCCATACACTTGCTAAGTTATTTTACACTAAAAGTGAAAGTTTTCGCATTAAATATCAATCGGACGCGAATCAAAATAGCGCTATATGATGACATGAAAATAAATGAATTGAGCTAATATTGAAGTAATTATGAAATAGTACGACATGATACACTCCCCTAGTTGGGGGCCCTAAATTTTGTTCAAAATTGGGAGCCCGAGACAAACGCCTTAGTCGCCTCACCTCAGGGCCGGCCCTGTGATTGAGCACGAGATGGTGTTGAGTGAGGATTGACGATAGAGGATGATGATGAATCAATGTGACAATGGTAAAAAAACCGTCTTCATAGATGTTAAGTTCTTCTTTTTTCCTAAAGTGAACCCCAAATCTAAAATTATAATTTTATGCTAAATAGAAAAACGTGGTCACAGACTTTTTATTTATTTATTTATTTTTTAAGCTTTTCCTAAAGTCAAAATGAACCTAAATGTTGTTCTACAGCAAAGGAAGGAGACAACTTGCGTGTGATTGTTATCCACTCTCAAATCAGTTTGTATTTGAATATACTTCTTTCTTCTTCCTTTTTTATTATTATTTATTGTTAGTCTTTTATTTTAACTTGCGTGTGATTATTATCCACTCTCAAATCAGTTTGTATTTGAATATACTTCTTTCTTCTTCCTTTTTTATTATTGTTTATTGTTATTCTTTTATTTTAACTTGCGTGTGATTATTACCCACTCTCAAATCAGTTTGTATTTGAATATACTTCTTTCTTCTTCATTTTTTATTATTATTTATTGTTATTCTTTTATTTTATGGATTAGGATTGTGGGAGAGAATCCTTATTTGACTTGGTTGTAAGTGTTTTCTTATTAGTTTTCGATTGGATTATAAGAAACTAAATTAATTTTATAACTAGAATTCTATTCCTTGTGGGTTTGGGTTTAATACTTGGGTACGATTTTTCTATTATAAATATGGATGATTTCTCATGTTGAAATATTTCAAGTTTTTGTGAGAGATTGCAAGGTACGCATTCATTCTTGTTTGATATTAAAAATTATTATTTGTACGATTGCTCTTGATTAGTGAAAATTATTGCTCGTGGAGGTAGGTTTTGCTGAACCACATAAAATCTTGGTGCCGTGTGTTTCCTTTCCATTCTCTATATTTGTATTTGTTTTAATTCTAATTCTAGTTTTTATCCTAATTATTCATAATAATCATCAACTTTGATGTAGTTGGGTGTTCTAGATAAGCACAACAATCTCAAGCATAACAAAAAAATAAAAAAAAAATTAAACTAAATGAATAAATAAATCTCAAACAAGAAACAATCAGACCATAAAACTTCTCAAACTCAAAATCCACACAGGATCTAGAGCAATGGTACAAACAATAATGACCAATAAATTGCTCACGAATACAAGAGAGCAGTGGGACGTACACCATTATTTTAATTATTAAAAAAAAAAAAAGAAATTACAAAAAATACTTCAGGGTTTAATCCTTATAAGAAAATAAATTTTTTCTTTTATCAAATTGTATTTTAATTTTTTGATTTTGTTTGTCTATATTTGATAAGTAAAATCATTGGAAAAAATATATATATATTTTAGTCATTAAACTCAATAAAAAATAATATTTTAGATGTTTTAT
Source organism: Camellia sinensis (assembly GCF_055761805.1). Lineage (NCBI taxonomy): Eukaryota > Viridiplantae > Streptophyta > Magnoliopsida > Ericales > Theaceae > Camellia > Camellia sinensis. Next base: position 105,518,704 of record NC_138975.1, on the reverse strand, counting down.
ATACACCTACATTGGTTCTACTTACTGAAAATAAGTAAATAGTTTAAACTGAAAATAAATCAAAAATTTTAAATTTAAATTAACAAAATTAAAAACTCATAGTTTATTTTATTAGAAAGATCATACTCAATTTTTTTTTTTTTTTTTTTGGAGTAACTGTTCAAAGAAAAATGTTGTGGTTGCAATTTTCATGGCCACTCTTGTCACCACTCTTTCATATCACTAGCAAAATCGAAAGGAAATTTAGAAAAATGATATGCGCACATAATTTTCATACAAAATTTAAGACACGAATAATGTGGTAATGCTAGTCTTGCAATTATGAATTAGATTGATGAATGACTATAAATGTAACACATTATTATCCATGAATTTTTTAAATACAAATTCTGTTTGTATAGTATTACTTGGAAATTTAATATCCAAATCAAACTGGATATAGAATGTTATTATAAATGTATGCTTCCTTTAGATTTTGTTTAGCAAATTTTAGTACCCATCTTCTTGATCTATCTCCCTTTTATATCATTATATATGTATATATATATTTGTTTGTTTCATATTTGATATTTTTTATTTTGGTATCATCAGATCATACAATACCATAGACATGGATCATAGCTATGCCTACTGTTGTTGGGAGGACGAGAAAATTATTGCCACACCCTCTTGTGGGCCGATTGATGATGGCATTTATGTTCAACTACAATTTTCTAATGAACTCAAGAAATCTACTCGTGGCAGCGATAGTATTGGCAAGAACCACGATAGTGATGTTATACTGCTAGACTCATATCGTTGGGTATTTTTTTTCAGTCGCAACGATTTTCTAGAGAGCGAGAACATGAAAGTATTTTTGTTTGGTCATTTACGTTGTAGGAATTTACCCTCGAGTATTGAAGAGTCAATAATAAATGCGGTGCGCAAATTTGCTCGTGTAATGGTGAATTTGTACCCAAAGCCAAAAGTATTGCCGATTGTTCTAGATGTTGTGGTTAGAACATTTCAAAGACCTGATTTGAGCGTGGAAGAGGCAGTTGCCAGGATTATGAGAGATATTATGAGAGAACCCAATCATTTCATTTCGTTGCCAACCACAAAATCATCCATTGAAGCATTGAAGAAAAGGACTCCTAAAGATTCATGTTTAGTTCAACCATGTGCGATTGCTTCTCAAAAAAAAACATGCGCGTTATGTTCGAAAACTCTTCCAATTAGAATTAACGTTACTACGTTACCGTGCTCTCATAAATATCATGACAAGTGTATTGTTAAATGGTTCAAGATTAGCCTGACGTGTCCTGTGTGCCGCATGGCATTCTAATTTATTAGTATGTATTTTGGTTATTTGTTATGTTACTAGAAGTGTAGCACCCATTATGTGTGTGCATAATATTACACCCCATATATATATATACTGCATTTTAAATTTGTTTTGTTTTGATTCTTTTTTTAATGTCAAATTCACTGTAAACTGATTTTTACTATTCTCGTCAATCAACTCTTATCAAAATATGCTGATGTCACATGTTTTAAGACTTTAAATGCAATTCAACTTGTTTGGTTTGGATTTTCAAATTTTACTTCTTAGAAAATTGAAATTTTTTATTTTTTGTATTTTTTTGCTTTCACTAATTTTTTTTTTAATATTCTAAGAATTGTTTTTAATTTTTAGATACACCTAACATGAATATACTTAAAAAAATATAATATTTGTGAAATTTTTTTTTAGAAAGTTCACAAAATATCAAAAATACAAAAAAAAAAAAAAATTATGTGAATTTAGTATATTTTCGTATTCTTGTATATTTATTAATTTTTTAAAATATTTTTTTATAACTATTTTACTTTTAGATACATCTAAGTAAGGTGTATCTTAAAAAAAAAAAAAAAAAATTTGCTTTGAATTTTAAAAATATTCACTAAAAACAAAAAAAATACAAAAAATAAAAAAAAACTCAATTTTTAAAAATTAAATCCAAAAAATTAAAACCAAACATATTAAGTAATACCCTTGAGTGTCTTCTACCTCCAAAGACCCAACAAGCTTACAACAAAACACTACCCTCAGCCAAACAGTACCATCATTAATATATAGAAACGTCAATCAAATGCTGTTTTTCAAAAACAAAATGTATCTCTTAAGTTACATTTTCAAATTATATTTTATGATTTTTTTTTTGAAAAATAGAAATTAATTTAAAAAATAAACACCAAAAAAATATTTTTAAATATTTAAAAATTAATTATGCACCCAAAAAAATGTGAAAATGATGAGTATTTTTACACCAAATTAATTTTTAAGTTTTTCATAACTTCTTTAGAAAATTAATTATGAAAATTAAACCAAACAAAGAGTGTTATGATTCACACCATCCCTATATCTGTTTATATATGTATATTTTTTGAATTGCCATGTACTAGGAATGTTGCTTATTTTAAAATTAATTCTGCACCCAAAATAGAAAAAAATATGTGAAAATGATGAGCATTTTTTTTTTATTTTAATTTTTTACACCAAATTAATCTTTAGTTTTTTCATAATGTTTTTGGAAAATTGATTGCGAAAATTAAACTAAACAAAAAAGTGTTACGATTCGCTTTCCCTATATAGTGTGTATATATATATTTTTATATGTTTTGAATTGCTTTGTACGAGAAAGGTTGGTTATGATAGTATATAAAAATTAAAACAAACAAACAAAAAATAAAATAAAAAACAAAAAGAGAAATAAAAATAAGAATGCTAATAGGAAACAAAAGAGAAATAAAAATAAAAAATCTAATAGGATTTAAAAGTTTAGTCATGGTGACTATATTCCCAAATTCAGTGAGATTTTTTTTTTTTTTTCAATAGCCTTGCATGGTGGGATATAAAAGTTTAGTTATGCTTACTTTAAATTTAGAAAAAATTTCATTTCAGGAGTGATTTTGAAAATTAGTTATTAAAAAACAATAAATTTTATAAATATTAATAATTAAAAATTTAATTTTTATTTTTTTTATTTTTTTATGAATGTGTAATATTTCCTTAAATTTAAATGTAAGCTCACTTGGAGATAGAAGTTGACGATAGCCTTAGATAGTAAGTCACTAATTTATCTTTCTCTAGGATTTGGTGGGTTAGATGCGGCAATGTTGGAGTAGTTGGGTTAATAGAGAGAGAAAGATGGAGTTGGGGTATTTTAGTCATTTAATGTTATTTTTTACACTGTTTGGAATAAAGTTAGCAAAAGGGAGAATCTTTATAATAATTTCAAAAGTAAGGGAGATTAGTGTTATTATTAAAACTACAGGGAAGGCACTTATAATTATACAAAACATCAGGGGAGGTTAGTGTAATTTACCCTATAATTGATGGGTGTGAGTAAGGGTGAGCAGTGGATATTCCGATCCAAACTGACCAAACCGAACCAACCCGCCGCATTTTGGATGGATGTGTGATGATGAGCGGATGGTTGCGGATTGATTTTTTCTAATCTACCCAATTTTGAACGGATAGTGGATTTGAGATTTTTTTTGCCGCAACCGAACCGCCAAACCATGAGCACCCCTAAAAATTAGTAAGACTTTATGTTTTCAATTTGTTTAGATATTCTGTTTGTATTTTCAATTGAAAAAAAAGTTTAGATATTCAATTGTCTTTTCAATTTGTTTTCAAGTTGAAAATCTTTTTATCAAATGGCAAGTGTTGATATTTGGTATTTTTGTGTGGAAAATATAAGGTTAATTTTGTCATTTTTTTTAAAAAAATCAAATTAAATAGTTTTTGAATAAAAAAAAGTAATTAAATAGTTTTGATAATGCATGGTTTTGTTATATGTATTTATTATTGGTATTTGATAATTATTTGATAATCTTTTGGTTATGTTGAGTTAGATTGTTATCTTAAAAAAAATATTGACAAGTTGTATAATGTTCAAAATTTGTAAAAGTTTAAACTGCCAAACCGATCCGAATCCATCTGCCAATTTGTTCAATTCGCATCAGTCAATCCGACAGACGGATGCGGATTGATTTTTTCTAATCTGCCAATCCGGTGGATTTGGAGGTTCCCTAATTGTAACTGAACCGCGAACACTCCTAGATGTGAGTAATTTATTTTTTATTTTTAAAAAGAAGGTGGATCCCCTTCCGTCCTTAATCTAGATTGGAGGGCGCTATTAAGGTTTATGGATTCTACCACAAGTCCCGTTTTAATAATCTGAATCGTTCATTTTGTCGAGCACTTCATGTATATCAATCACACAAAAAAAATTAGATCGATCCGATAATCACAACCTATTCAATTTATCGCATTTGTCAAATAAAAAATAAATGGTATATTTTTAAAAATATAATTGTCGTCTATATTTTTAGTGACAAACACAACAAATTGAATAGATTACGATCATCGGATCGATCTAATTTTTTTTGTGATTGATATACGAAGTGCTCAACAAAATGAACGACTTAAATTATCGAAACAAAACTCGTATTGAACTCCACGTGCCCAAACAATGCCCTCCAATTCGAATTAAGAACAGGAAGAGCTCCACGTCCTTTTTAAAAAGTAAATGAATTTTCGAAGTATTGTAGATTTTCGACCTTGGGCAAGCCCAATTGGGAGAGCAATTGGATGGGCCAGATCAGTAAGTAAACCCCAAACACAGCATCCACCACAACCAAGTTTTGGCGAGTGAGTGTGAAAAACTCTTATTTATTGATTGTTTTTGACTCATTATCCACTCTCAAATCAGTTTGCATTTGACTATACTTCTTTCTTCTTCCTTTTATTATTATTATTATGATTATTTATATTTATTGTTATTCTTTTATTTTATGGATTAGGATTGTGGGAGAGAATTTTTGTAAGACTTGGTTCTTAGTGTATTCTTATTAGTTTTCGATTGGATTATAAGAAACTAAATTTATTTAATAACTAGAATTCTATTCTTTGTGGGGTTGGGTTTAATCTTAAGATTTTTCTATTATAAATATAAATATGGGTGATTTCTCATGTTGAAATATTTTGGGTTTTTGTGAGCGATTGAGAGGTACACAATCATTCCTGTTTGATATTAAAAATTATTATTTATACGATTGCCCATGGTTAGTGAAAATTACTGCTCATGGAGGTAGGTTTTGCTAAACTACATAAAATCTTTAGTGTTGTATGTGTTTAATTTTCTCTCTATTCTCTATATTTGCATTTGTTTTAATTCTAATTCTAGTTTTTATTCTAATTATTAATAACTATCATCAACTTTGATGTAGTTGGGTGTTCTAGATACTATCTGCACAACAATCTTGAGCATAAAAAAAATAAAAATAAAACTAAATGAATAAATAAATCCCAAACAAGAAACAATCAGACTATAAATCTCCTCAAAACTCGGAAATTAAATATCCAAATCAAATTGGGTACAGAATGTTATTTTAAATATATGCTTCCTTTAGATTTTGTTTAGCAAATTTTAGTATCTATCTCTCCCTTTTATATACATTATATTTTCTTTTGTCTGTTTCATATCATATTCATATTTGATATTTTTTATTTTGGTATCATCAGATCATACAATACCATAGACACGGATCATAGCTATGTCTACAATTGTTGGGAGGACGAGAGAATTCTTACCACAACCTCCCGTAGGCAGATTGATGATGGCATTTTTGTCCAAATACGATTTTCAAATGAACTCAAGAAACCTACTTGTGGCAGCAACAATATTGGTAGGAAGCACAATAGTGATGTTATAGTGCTAGACTCATATCGATGGGTATTTTTTTTTAAGTCGCAACAATTTTCTAGAGAACAAGAACATGAAAGTTATTTTGTCTGGCCATTTAAGTCGTAAAAGTTTACCCTCGAGTATTAAAGAGTCAATAATAAATGAGGTGCACAGAATTGCTCGTATAATGGTGAATTTGGACCGAAACCCAAAAATATTGCCGATTGTTCTAAATGTTGTGGTTAGAACATTGCAAAGACCCGACGAGAGCATGGAAGAAGCGGTTGCCAGGATTACGAGAGAACGGAATCGTTTCATTTTGCTGCCAACCACAAAATCATCCATTGAAACATTGGAGAAAATGACTCCTAAAGATTCATGTTTAGTTCAACCATGTGCGATTGCTTCTCAAATAAAAACATACACAATATGTTTGAAGACTATTCAGATTAGAATTAACGTTACTACCTTGCTGTGCACTAATAAATATCATGACAAATGTATTGTCAAACAGTTAAGAGATTAACAAACTCTCGTCAATCAACTCATTCTTTTTAAGTGATTGGTTTCTAAATGTACAGTTTTAAAATTAAAGATAAAGAGAATAAAATGATATTTAAGAGATTGTTAAGAGATATCAGTGTAACCAACTCTAAATAATGTCACCATGAAATTGAACTTATTTTAGGGTTAACAGAAAATTGACCAAGATCTTGTGTGCAAAAATATTACCACAAAGACAGGTATAAATAGTTCCCAATAAAGTAAATTGAGTTGTATATGTTTGTATAAAAAATAAACTCCAAATAAAAAATTAATTTCCCATTCTCTTGAGAAGATTCTCATTTCTGAAAGGAGTTTTTCTCTCATTAAATCATCCACCTGATACCATCTTCAAAGGTTGAGCAACCGATGATATTCAAATTGGATGACACTTGCACATTGAAATATCTACACAACGAAAGCAAAAGTTCAGTGGGAAACAAAACAAATTTCTAAGGATTTGCTCCTAAATTTAGCCAATAATTAATCTAATTTACAATCCATCCCAGTGATTAGTCTAAACTGTAAGTGTTGGTGACAAAGTGATATGTTGAATAGAACGCAATTTTTTGTGCTATTAAAGTGTAGTTAATATATATATATATATACACATATATATGTTGGCAACAAAGTGATATGGAACAGATTCTAATCATAATGCGTATGACTAATTCGAATGCATCTTATGCAAAATAAATTAATGAGTTCAGATCATCAGCGTACATCAAGCGCTTGCTTTTCCATGAGATGAGATAATAAGCACACACGTGACAAGAAATGTCTAAAATGTAAATTTACTCGTGAAGCTTGATGATATTATACACAATTGATGAACAACATGAAAATGGTTAGAATATAAAAAACATCTACACTTTAACATGTTGTAATACTTGCCAATGACAAGCAGAGGCGTTTTTGTACCTTTTTATCCCCCAAAAGTTTTTTGTGTGCAGCAATTTCAATTACAAGTTGTGGAGCGCAAAAGACACTCAAGGTAAGGAACCGCACAGTTTGCATATACTTTGGTGAATCCTACAACACGGCAAGCCTGAGTGTACATAGACACACAGATTCTTCAATCTCTATAAGATGTAGAATAGTACGATTGCAAATTAAGGACAATATTGAAGGCATTGTGGCACTCACAGTATGACAAAAAAATTTCTCTTTTGGAGTGTTCTCTCTTTAAATTTATAGACAGAATAATATAATGAATGGAAATATCTAATGTGTTCATGTTTGCATTTTGTGTACGTCTGTTGATAAAACATATGCACAATAACTTCTGTAAAGGGAAGATTTAGGTAGCGTTTGGTAGAGTTTTAGAATTATGATTTGATAATAGAATTGTATTTTGAGTTTGTGAGTTTTGGAATTATGATTTGAAAAGAGAAAATTTATTTGGTTATGAGTTTCGAATTTTTGAAATTAGAAAAGTTGTTTGATTCAAAAACTTACAACTCATAACCAAACACACAACTCAAAATTCTATTCAAAACTCATAAAAAATTTCAAATTTTTTTTTATTTAAAATATAAAAAACAACAGGTGCCAATTGCCAAAACAAAAAAACAAATACAATTCCGGTCAACTGCCCAGACGCCCGGGTATCAATTTTTGAAAATTCTAACCGAATACAGCACTCAAACCAAGGTGTGGAATCACATTTCCAAAGCTCCACTAAACACAGCCTGATTCTACATTATAGGAATAGTTACTGTGATAAAGAAAAATTTAATAATAATTTTTATTTATTTATTTATTTAATTTATTATTAAAGAAAAATGTGCATATTGAAAAATGATAGAAATAATCATGTATAATTTTAATTGCAAATCTCATGTGTTAATTACTAAAGCAAAATGTGCATATCTTAATTATCATGCAAAACTTCACCTACTATTCTCTTGCATTACTAAATCAAAATGGTTGGTTGGGGTTTGGCATCTCTTGATGAACCAACACAATTCTTATGAAGGTAGATTTAATAACTTTTTTCCTTTTTTTTTTTTTTTGATCAGCAACAAACAAAGATTTATTAAAGCTCAAGGCCAAGAAAAAAAAAGAATAAGATATCCACTTACAGCAGAAATGGAAAAACCAAAAATAGGAAAAGAAAATACAAAAAAACAAAAATACCAAATTCAAAAACTTCTACATAGAACAAACTGACACCCAATCCGAAGCAAGCAAAAAAAGCTTAATCTCCCGGAATACTGAGCTCGTCGAGGCCCAAGAAGATGCCAAGTATCTCACCCTATCCCATAAGTAATCTATATCCCGGGCCACTCCATCGAAAATCCGAGCATTTCTTTCCAACCAAACAACCTAGAAAATTGCAAAGACTACACCACTCCACAATACTTTAGCTCTCTTTGATCTTCCAAAAACTTGAAAATCAAATAATAACATTTGAGCACATCCTCTTGGGGCCACCCACATCACAGTACCCAAACCACACACCCTAAGCCATAAACACCTAGCCACCGAGCAATGCAAAAAGAGATGATCCAAAGATTCTCCACTTCTACAACACATGATGCACCATTGCGGATTAAGATACCGCGAAGGTCTCCTCTTTTGCAAATGAATCATTGGTCAGAGTGCCCCCATGAACCAAAATCCACATGAACACTTTCACCTTGAAAGGAGCACACGCCTTCCAAATCTTGTTATGAAATGGAACATGAGAATTATCAATGATTTTATCAAGAAAGGACTTACAAGTGAGAGACTCCGACGAATGAATATTCCAAACCAACCTATCCTTCAACATTGGAGAAAAAGAAACATTTTCGGCGGAAATTAAAATTCCAAGATAAAGGAACCACCAAAGAACCCGCCACAGATGCAACAGAACAATTATGAGATTGAGAAACACCATATAGAAGTGGATATAACTCAGCCAAGGACATCGAACCCACCCAAACATCCTTCCAAAATTTGACCATTTCCCCATTACCCACCCTCATAAAAATGAATCGGGACCAAACTAGATAAATCTGAGAAATGGACTTCCAAGGAGCTCGACCGCTACCCCTCGAGACCACCTGCAAGCCCCTACCATTAACTTGAATCCCATATTTACTTTTAATAACATCATGCCATAATGAACCACACTCATTGGGAAATCGCCATAACCACTTGCCTAGCAGAGCCATGTTTCTAGCCACTATATTACCAATGGCCAAACCCCCTTTCTCCTTAGATAAGGACACCGTTTCCCAATTCACCAAATGATCCCTCCTACCCTCATCTTTCCCTTCCCATAGAAAATCCCTCATTAATTTCTCAATAGATTTTGCTACCTTGACTGGAATCTTAAACACAGACATGAAATAAATTGGAATTCCACTTAGCACTGTCTTAACCAGAGTGTACCTACCCCCACGGGATAGTAAAGCCCTACTCCATCCTTCTAACCTTTTGCCTATCTTTTCCACAACCGGATTCCAAAACACTTCACCCCTTGGGTTACCTCCCAGCGGAAGCCCCAAATACTTCATCGGAAATGTCTCCATACCACACCCAAGTAACTCAGCCACTCTCTGAATCAAACTTGAATCAATAACTTTACTGTATAACTTAATAACTTTACTGTATTGCAATTTGCAACCACATAATGTCCAAGAACTAAAAATATACCAGCTCATCACCAACCACCTAAATGCATGCAAAAGAACTAAAAATATACCAGCCTCAAATACTTTAGAGTTTTAGAATTATGATTTGAGAATAGAGTTATATTTTGAGTTTGTGAGTTTTGGAATTATGATTTGAAAAAAAAAAATTTGTTTGGTTATGAGTTTTGAATTTTTGAAATCAGAAAAGTTGTTTGATTCAAAAACTTACAACTCATAACCAAACACACAACTCAAAATTCTATTCAAAGCTCATAAAAAATTGTAAAATTTTTTTTTATTTAAAATATAAAAAATAACAAGTGCCAATTGCCACACACAAAAAAAAAAAAAAAAATACAATTCCGGTCAACCGGTCGGACGCCCGGGTATCAATTTTTGAAAATTCTAACCAAATACAACACTCAAACCAAGGTGTGAAATCACGTTTCCAAAGCTCCACCAAACACAGCCTGATTCTACATTATAGGAATAGTTACTGTGACCTATGAAGCATGGGTACTTTGAAAATCATGCCATACCCGTACCGGGTATTTACCGGCGTATGGTACCTCGTATGGTACTTCTGCATACGTACCGGTTACACGAAACATGTACCTAAATTATTTCTTCTTAATTTTTAGCATACCGAAACGTACCTAGTATACACTCAAGCCGTACTGTGCCTCAGTTGAAACAATATTTTCTTCTACTACAGAGATAAAACTCCTTTCACTAGACTTCTTTTTTATTTTTAATTTTATACTTAGCATGATTTTAAAATTAAATTATGGTTTGTAAGTTATTTGATATATTGACATTTAATTTTGATTTATACCTTTACTTCTGACATTAAATGTTAATTATAGGTTGAATTTTAACAAATTAAACCATTTAATTAATTTTTGCATTACTCTAAATTAAAAATAAATATTTCTTTACAAGTGTACCAAGCCGTACCTGTACCCTACTTTTTTTAGATTTTACCGTGTTGACGTACCCGTATCGTGCCAGTACCTGTACCCGTGCTTCATAGACTGTGACAAACAAAAATTTAATCACAATTTTTAATTCTTTTTTTTTAATTTATTATTAAAGAAAAATGTGCATATTGAAAAATGATAGAAATAATCATGTAGAATTTTAATTGCAAATCTCATGTGTTAATTACTGAAGCAAAATGTGCATCTTAATGATCATGCTGAACTTCACCTACTATTCTGTTGCATTACTAAATCAAAATAGTTGGCTGGGGTTTGGCATCTCTTGATGGACCAACAGAATTCTTATAAAGGTAGATTTAATAACTTTACTGTATTGCAATTTGCAACCACATAATGTCCAAGAACTAAAAATATACTACCAGCCCATCACCAACCACCTAAATGCATGCATATCCCTATTATTTCTTGGATCTTCCTTGTCTAATAAGTTAAGCTATGATCAAAACAAGTACATAGTTTTCTCTCTCCCAAAACTACTTCACTGATTAAGCTAGGATTTGTTTGTGTTTTTTTATTAGTGTCCCCCTCATTGGGGGGCTGTGTTAGATGTGTTGTGTTCCTTGGGGTATGCCCCTCGTAAATGTGTATATTCTTCGCATTTATTTTATGACTTACCCAAAAAACAAAAAAAAAAAACAAAATCCCATATTGAAGAGAAAAACCCAATTCTAGAACTCTACTTCACAGATTTCCCGTTTAAAAACCACAATAGAAAACATACATAATGATTTTTGTTATTATGCCCAAGCATAAGAAAACAGAACATAGAAGAATGGTAAAAGACATTTCATGGGGCTGAAATTACATCCACGCTTTATATAGTGTGCTAACCTAGTGCCCATTACAAGTAATTTCAGTTTTAGTTTTAGTTCCACTTTTTTGTGAAATTGAATATGTTGTATAAACAATGCAACAATGCACTCAGATGAGTATGACATGAAAATAAACTAATAAAACACATAGAAAACAACCAAAAGGAAATTAACTACATTATGGTTCACTAGATTTCTAGGCAGCAAAAAATACGCATCCAAAAATTTGAACATGATGAGACCATTCAATAACTTTGATAGATATAAACAAAAATTAGTTTTGAAGACTAACCTGACATCGGAATTCACATTTTGAGAAAGTGATATGAATGAACTGCAAACAAAGGCAAATTAGAATCAACATAAGCTGCAACAAGGAAAGTTAGTATCAACATAGAGTCAAATGATCTAGACATACCCGTGACAAACTTTCCAAGGCAGGTGGCTTGGTATGAATCAAAGTAAATTAAGTTTGTTTTGAATCCTTCAACCTGTTACAGAAGCACAACAGAAGTATTGAGTCCCAAAAATGCGCACTTTGAAATCCTTTAAGCCAAAGGAATGGCCTTTTAGGAACACAAAGTAGAAAGTGGGAAATGTACCTACCAACATTGAGTTGTCGAGTCTACCCTGGAGTTTCCTTGCAACAGCTTGCACACACTTTTAGATATAATGAACTATGCATCTCTCAGTTTGTTAATTATTAATTTGAAACTAATTTTTTAAGATATAGTTACTCATTTGAGATCAGGTTGAAGAATAGCCACAAAGGTCCCAGTCAATCCTATAGGAATGCTTAGATTTATAGAAATTTATTGTAACATAGAACACAACTTGTTAAAATTTTCAACAATACTACATACCTAGAAAAATCATCCAGAAAAATACATACGTAGGATAGACCAAAAAAATACATATGCAGGATAGACCACATTCATTCCGGGCGTACTCACATCACACTAACTTTGAATCTGCACCATACACCTCACTTTTGGGATACTTTTCGGTGTAAAATTTATGGGTAGATAGCATTTTCCTAAAATTTCGGACATGGTTGTTTCTATTGATAAGCAATCGTGACCTTTAAAAGCTAAGTATGCTTGCATTTTAGGAATGGTTTGTTTAAATCTCTACCCAAATCCATGATTCAAACACAACCCAAGAGAATTTGTTAAATCTCATAATACACTCATTCATTGTTATAAGATTTTAGTATATGAAAAAGCAAGACCATTCACAGATCTGTGGAAATTTCTAAATTTTTAAACAGAACATTTACTTAAAAAAATAAAATAAAACTGCTTTGTTTATTTGTGAGTAAGAATGCTTATTTATGAATATGAAGGTGGTGACATAACAATGTTTCTAGAGATACAAATAGTGCAATCTAAGACACTCAAACATAAGGAGAAGTGCAAGTGAAGTGCTTGCACCCCTTTACGCTATGCCTGGTTGGAGATTTGGGAAGGGATTTGGAAAGGAAAAGGAAAAGGAAAAAGGTAGGTGAAATGCAAGTAAAATATATATACATTTCACCTAATTTTACACACCTTTTTCCTTTCCCTTTCCAAATCCCTTCCCAAATCCCCTCACCAAACACAGCGTTAGAGATAGGGGTAAGCAAAAGAGCTCATTCAATTTTGATATCTTGAATTTTATTGAGTTGTAAGTTGATTTATACAGAATATGTACAATAGGATTTAAAAGAAATTTAAATTATTTGAGCCAACAACAGGAAAAACAAACACATTAAAACCTCGGTGAAGAAAAACTCACATGCATAAAGACAATTATGAATAGGTATTTCAATAAATGATGGGAGGAAAAATATAATAGCCAAAAACTACGTAAACCATCAATAAACGAGCAAAATGAGTAAACACAAAAATGAGAAAATGGATTGAATAAATATAATTTTCTAGAATTGGAATTGCATTTGTGTAGTTTTTTTCCAGTCAAGAAATGCAACGGAATATAAAATAAATGATTGATTAGTTCACGTTCTGCCCAAAACCGACTCTGTTATTGGCCAAAGGCCCAAACATAGGAACAGGCCAATGAATAATTTAATATATTATAGTTATGTTTGGATTAAGGATTTAAGGAGTGATTTGTCGAAGGAAAATAAAAAGGGAGGAAGTGCTTGGTTGACGTGATATCTTGTCAGAATCAGAAATTTAAAAATAAATAAGTAAATGAACTCTACAAACAGAAGTAAATAATATAGTTGATGTATTGACCGATATAAAAGATAAACTTTTTTCTTGTATTGTTCATTCTTAGAATTTTATTGACAACAGTTATAACAATAACTTCTGCAAAATATATATATATATATAATTAAAATTGATAAAAACCAACTTAAGATTGATTATATATCACACACACACCCAAAAAAAAAAGGGGGGAATTAGGTATTAATATCAATTAAACATAATGTTAGAAATATCAAGTACAAAAAATTAGTTAGTAATTTTGCTTCTTGAAATGTCTGAAAAATCAATTTTCAATAAAAATTTTACCATGTAAAAATGATTTAAAGAGATTGAGCAGCCTCTGGTTCTGTCCTACCCTCATCATAACTTTGCTTACTAACTCCATTGAGGCTCTTCATGATCTCTCTAATTACTCTTGCTTTAGAAGTAATCAAAAAAGAATCCAAGAGGAATGTTTCACATAACAAAGCAAGAACAGTGCTTTTAATTCTCAAATTACCCCCCCAAGTTAACATAAATCACTAGAAAACTTAATAAACTATTTGACTTGTAATCAGAGTGCTAGTGAGGTGGAAGTGTGCAGACATGCAACCTAGTGTCCATTACAAGTAATTCAGTTTCAATTCCATTTTTTTGTAAAGTTGAATATGATGTATAAAAAAAGCAGTTAGATGATTACGATGTGAAAATAAATAAATAAAACAGATAGACAACAACCAAAAAAAAACTAACTACATTCCTGTTCGTTACACATCCATAAATTTGAAACATGAGACCATATAATGACTTCGATAGAAATAAACAAAAAATATGATGTACTATCAATTAGGCTAGAATTAAACAAGGCCAGAGGCCATTGGCATTTTACGCATGTCACCAATTAATTTCTGCATGACCATCTGAACACCAAAAACCTTGATTAATTTATTTTTAAAAATATGACATAAAATCGAATCCAAAAAAACAAAGCCCTCAATCTATACCTGAGTAAAAACAAGATATAATACATACAAGAACTCGATGGATCCAAAGTTAAAACTCAAGCAATAGATATTGAGATAACCATGATGTCCGAACCGAACCAAGAACAGCATAATCCAAATACAAAATAAAAAGAAGAGCAATATTTAAAGACCGCATTAGCAAATAGCAAACATGATAGTGTTTAACTTAATAAGAGCTAAAAGGCGACGGAAAGCTTGGCTTCTTGCTTCTCATTGCTTGCTTTGGTTGGTTTGGTAGAAGTGTAATAGGCATGTTTTCCAGGATGTATGTCATTCAGTGCCTTGGTTAGAGAGTAGGCTTTTGTTGATTTTGCGTAGTTGGGTTACAGGTTCAGTTGATTCTAATGTTTTGGCTTTTGTAGATTTCGTGGAGAATTTTAGTTAGGTTGTTGGGCCCTATGTGGGTTGCTTTTTTGTACTCTTTGCATCGCCTTGATGCTTTTCTATAAAGTTTGATTATTTATCAAAAAGATAAAAAAGAGAGCTAAAATAAGTAAGATGAAAGCTCCCATACCAACCATTATATTTCACACAACTTCCCAATGGATCTCTGCATTGGCAAAATGATGAAGATCATGGAAAAAAGAAAGAGCAAATCTAGAATTTCACATCAAGCCCATTTTGGGCATCAAGAATTAAAGATTTGTAATAATTTCGAGTCTTCATGTCATTATAGAAGGTTTTGGTAATTAAGGGTATAATGGTAATTCCAACAATTGCTGGACAAATTATTGAACAACAGGGAGCAATTTACTTACGATACTTAGTTGACATTCATAAAAAGTATCTAATCAATTATGAGTTCAATACATCCTGTTTAGCAGAAAGAAGGATATCCCTTGCTCATTATCAGACAATCACTCATTCACAAACCTCGTGTGGGGCTAATAGTTTTCATTTCCCATCTCATGAAAAACCCTTTTCGCTCCCCCTCTAGGGGTATTTTAGTGATAGGTTCTATAAGAACCGGACGATCTTATTTGGTCAAATACCTGGCGACAAACTCCTATGTTCCTTTCATTACGGTATTTCTGAACAAGTTCCTGGATAACAAGCCTAAAGGTTTTCTTATTGATGATATTGACATTGATGATAGTGACGACATTGATGCTAGTGACAATATCAATCGTGACCTTGATACGAAGCTGCTGACTATGATGAATGTGCTAACTATGGATATGATGTCGGAAATATACCGATTTTATATCAACTTTCAATTCGAATTAGCAAAAGCAATGTCTCCTTGCATAATATGGATTCCAAACATTCATGATCTGGACGTGAATGAGTCGAATTACTTATCCCTCGGTCTATTAGTGAACCACCTCTCCAGGGACTGTGAAAGATGTTCCACTAGAAATATTCTTGTTATTGCTTCAACTCATTCCCCCAAAAGTGGATCCTGCTCTAATACTCCGAATAAATTAAATACATGCATTAAGATGCGAAGGCTTCTTATTCCACAACAACGAAAGCACTTTTTCACTCTTTCATATACTAGGGGATTTCACTTTGAAAAGAAAATGTTCCATACTAATGGATTCGGGTCCATAACCATTGGTTCCAATGCACGAGATCTTGTAGCACTTACCAATGAGGCCCTATTGATTAGTATTACACAAAAGAAATCAATTATAGATACTAATACAATTAGATCCTCTCTTCATTGACAAACTTGGGATTTTCGATCCTAGGTAAGATCGGTTCAGGATCATGGGATCCTTTTCTATCAAATAGGAAGGGTTGTTGCCCAAAATGTACTTCTAAGTAATTGCCCAATAGATCCTCTATCTATCTATATGAAGAAGAAACCATGTAACCAAGGGGATTCTTATTTGTACAAATGGTACTTCGAACTTGGAACGAGCATGAAGAAATTAACGATACTTCATCTTTTGAGTTGTTCTGCCGGATCGGTTACTCAATATCTTTGGTCTTTACCCGAACCTGATGAAAAAAATGGGATCACTTCTTATGGACTCGTTGAGAATGATTCTGATCTAGGTCATGGCCTATTAGAAGTAGAAAGTGCTCTGGTGGGATCCTCACAAATAGAAAAAGATTGTAGTCAATTTGATAATGATCGAGTGATATTGCTTCGTCGGCCCAAACCAAGGAATCCCTTTGATATGATGCAAAACGGATCTTATTCTACCTTTTATCAGAGATTTCTCTATGAAAAATACGAATTGGAGTTTGAAGAAGGGGAAGGAGCCCTTAACCCGCAACAGATAGAAAAGGATTTATTCAATCACATAGTTTGGGCTCCTAGAATCTGGCGCCCTTGGGGCTTTCTATTTGATTGGATCGAAAAGCCCAATGAATTGGGATTTCCCTATTGGTCCAGGTCATTTCGAGGCAAGTGGATCATTTATGATGAAGAGGATGAGCTTTAAGAGAATGATTCGGAGTTCTTGCAGAGTGGAACTATGCAGTACCAGACACGAGATAGATCTTCCAAAGAACAAGGCCTTTTTCGAATAAGCCAATTCATTTGGGACCCTACAGATCCACTCTTTGTCCTATTCAAAGATCAGCCCTTTGTCTCTGTGTTTTCACATCGAGAATTATTTGCAGATGAAGAGATGTCAAAGGGGCTTCTTACTTCCCAAACAGATCCTCCTACATCTATAAATAAAGGCTGGTTTATCAAGAATACGCAAGAAAAGCACTTCGAATAAATCATTTTCGAACAATTGTTGGACATGGGTAATTAAGGGTATAATGGTAATTCCAACAACGGTTGGACATGGGTTGTAAGGGTCACCCATGGGTTTTATTTTGGGTCAAGTTATTAAATGGGTCATTATTTATGGGTTTTATTATATCTAGAATAATTTTAGTGGTCAAAAGTTTAAGTTTCCTATAATGATTAAAATAGAATTAGAAGTCATAGTTGGTCTAGAATATTAGTAGTTGCAATATTTTTAGAACTACAGTCCTTATAGAATTAAGAGTCTTTAGCCTATAAATATATGTGTAATCTCAATGATTTAAAACAAGAGTTAATATTATGAAAATTTGAGATTGTGTTAGTGTGATTGGCCTATCCCTTGTGAGGGTGAAGCACTTCTCTCTCTCTCTCCTTCTTCTTCTTCTATCCAACAAGGTTATTGTTCACGTCACTGTTCACAATGCTTAGAACAACCACCCAACTGCCCCTAAACACTTGTGTTTTCATTCCCAAAACCCTACCCTTTTACGAACCCTTAAAACTCATAATTTTTAAATACTTCTACAGTCATAAAATCCTACCAAATCCAGCCCTACAAGTCTACTATTGCTGCTGCCAGTATACTTAAACCGCGCTCACTACTTGTAGGAAAATAAGCCCTACTCGTCCTACATCAGTTTGGTTTCAGAGCTTCAAGGTCCTTGCTTGTTTTTCACCAATCTTTTGATGAAATTGCTTTCTTTATTACAATGTTGACAAGCATTGAATTAAATTGGAAGTTTGAAACCTTGTCAACAAATTATACAGCTACTAACAAAGATGTTGCGATGTTAAAGGAGGATGCTGCAACAATAAAGAGCGATATGCATACTATCAAGACAACTTTGAATGGATTGAAAGCTTCCATGAAAGGATTGTTGGCTACTGCTTTAGAGAAGACTAATATCCAGGAGTAAACGGATGATAGTGTTGAAGATTTTGAAGAAACTAAGAAAGAGCAAGATGTACATGCTGCTAATATTGAGGATATTAAAGAAAGGAAGGCAAAAATTAATTTGCTTAGTAAAGAAAGCATGAAAGATCATCATGATCAATGTTCTGAAGCCAAGGAAGCCAAAGAGAATGATGAGAATGCAACTGAACTTTCTGCTCTTCACAAGAAAAATGAAATTCACATTGAGTTTATTATTCTTGATGAATTCGATGTGGTAATGGAGTGATGACAACATTGAACTTTTTGATTTTCTCATCATTCATTCAAAACAATCAATTTGAATGGCTGCAAGTACAAGATTCCATAATCCTTATACTTGAAGTCAAGTTTTTTCGAATGAAGGGGAGAATGATGCAGATCATGGAAAGAAGAAAAAGAGCAAATCTGGAATTTCACATCAAGCACATTTTGGGCGTCAAGAATTAAAGATTTGTAATAATTTTGAGTCTTCATCTCATTATAGTAGGGTTTTAGTAATTAAGGGTATAATGGTTATTCCAATAATTGTTAGACATAGGTTGTAGGTGTCACCCATGGGTTTTATTTTGGGTCAAGTTATTAAATGGGTCATTATATATGGGTTTTATTATATCTAGAATAATCTTAGTGTCAAAAGTCCCAAGTTTCCTATTATGATTAAAATAGAATTAGAAGTCATAGTTGGTCTAGAATATTAGTAGTTGCAACATTTTTAGAATTATAGTCCTTATAGAATTAGGAGTCTTTAGCCTATAAATATGTGGAATCTCAATGATTCAATAGCTGAGTTAATATTATGAAAATTTGAGATTGTGTATGATTGGCCTATCCCTTGTGAGGGTGAAGCACTTCTCTCTCTCTCTCTCTCTCTCCCTCTCCTCCTTCTATCCAGCAAGGTTACTATTCACGTCACTGTTCACAGTGCTTAGAACAACCACCCAACGGTTCCTAAACACTTGTGCTTTCATTCCCAAAACCCTACCCTTTTACAAACCCTTAAAACACCTATTTTTAAAATACTTCTACAGTCATAAAATCCCCCCAAATCCAGCCCTACAAGCCTACTATTGTTGCTGCTAGTATACTTAAACTGGGCTCACTACTTGTAGAAAAGTAACCCCTACTCGTCCTATATCACAAAATAGATATATATATATATATATATCCATAGAAATAGATAAATATTCCCATAACCCTAACCAAAACAATACCTTATTTGAAAATAAAGTATCGAACAGAAGAACAGAACACATCCAAAGTTGAAATCAAAAAGTAATTCAAAAAATAGTTAGATCAATAGAAGAAAAAGAACATGAAAATGCAAATGGGAAAGAAGGGCAACTAACGAAAGAGTACAAAAACATTATATAAAAATAAATGAACAAAAATCAGCAAGAGATACCTATGAGATCCGAAACAAAGCAACACATATAATCAAAATGAAGAATAAAAAGATGATAAATATACAAAGATCAAATTAGCAAATAACAAATGCAATCCAAAGTTGAAATCAAACAAAAAAGAAGTTCAATATAGTTAGATCAAAACAAGAAAAAGAAGAAGAAAACCCAATAATAGCTATAAATGAAAAACTCATCTCTCCATATCGATGTTCATGTACAAAAACCCAAGCAACACAAATGAAAAATAAAATTAGGATCATGATGAACAAAAAAGCATACATGCAATTAAAACCAAAATAATTTGCAAGAAAAAATCATATCAGAAAATCAAAAAATCAGAAAGCGGAATAAAGTGCAAATTACCTCGAAGCTGTTGTTCGTATTCTCCATTCACTTCTCCATATCAATGTTGTATAAAAACCCCAATAATAAAACAGAAAAAGAAAGGCAAACTAGGATCATAATCAAGGACAAGGTATATAGACAAACATATACTAAATAACAAAGCAAAATAATTCATCACATCAGAAAATCAGAATGTGAAAGAATACAAGAAACACATCCCCCCCAAGAAAACCTCCATTCTTACCTGAAGAAGAGCAACACAAAACACCAAGATTGCACAAATGAACAGCTCTGACTGGTACTTTGAAGCCAAAATTGCAAATCGGAACTGAAAACCCAACAAAGAATAATCTTTGAAGCCATTTGCACATCCAAACTGAAAAGCCCCCAGTAGAGAACTAGGAATAAAACTCCCAAATCCAACCACGAACAAAAAAAATCTGTAAATCTGCGAATCATTTAGTGCAAGAAATTCACAAGCACAACAAGTGCCCTTCATATTCCAACCATTTAGTTTCTCTATATTGTAATAGAGATGCACAAATGACATTATATTATTATTAAATTAATATATTACGATATATATCTGCAAATGCAATAGACTCAAAGTGAGTTAATTCATGAATTGAATAAACCATATGAGAATAGTCCCTCTGGAATTTTAAATTAGTTCATTAGAGAGCATATATCACTCACATATTTTATGGAATATTTATACAGATAAAATGAATTGTTCAAATATGAATGCAAACCACTAAAACACAAAATTTCAATTTAATAGAACGTGCATATAATAGCCCTTGCACTACCATCTTATTGCTTTAACTGCCTGTTAATTAATGTAAGCAGGTGACTGCAATTATAGCGAATTTGTAGTGTGGTCAAAAGGGAGATGAGCGGAGGATGCACAAGTTGCAGTGGGATAAGCTTGTTGAGAAGAAAACTGGGGGTGGATTGGGTTTCCGAGACCTTGAAGCACATAATCTAGCTTTGCTAGCAAAACAAGGCTGGCAATTTCTGCCTAGGGGTTCTAGTCTCTTGTATAGCGTTTTGTGAGCCAAGCATTTTTGAGACGGATCCTTTTTGGACTCCAAACTAGGGGCCCATCTTGGATTTGGTTAAGCCTACTGGAAGGTAGGAAGGTCCTTGAAGCTGGTGTTTGATGGACGGTGGGGGATGGCAAGAAAATAAACTTGACTGAGCTGGCTACGTATAGACTGAATACCTTTTCACATGCAGCTATATTATATAGGGTGATTCCTAGATTTCTAAAATGGCCATGTAATTAAGCACGTAAATTGTTGTTGGTTAGAAGAAGAGGTGGTAAGAAGGTTTCAGGAGGAGGCTGCTAGTTTAATCATGAACATGTTGCTTCCTGTTTCAGATGTGGTGGACAAGTTAGTTTGGCATTACACTGATTCGGGGGATTACACGGTTGGTTCAGGTTATGAAACTGCAATGATGCTTAAGAGGAATGGCTTGCTTGGGCGATGGGGAGAGGGAGATAGTAGCGGCAGGGGAGGAGCTAAAGTCCTGGAAGTCGTTGTGGCATGTTCCAGTGCCAAGCAAAGTTACACTTTCTACGGAGATGTTGCAAAGAAATAGTTCTTATTAAATCCCCGCATGTACAACGAAGGTTGGTCGAGGATATATGTTTTCCATTGTGTCCAGTGCTTTGAAAAGCGCGCCAAAGCGCAAGGCGAGGCAAGGTGCAGGGCTGCGCTTCATGCATAGCAAGGCGAGGCGATGTGGGTTAGGTGCAATTGAAGCGCTGAGGCAAGCACCTTATTCTGAGGCGCGAGGCGAGCACCTTCTGCGCTTCACTTGTATTCCACTCCAAAGGCTCATATGGTTTTTTGTGTGGATACCCACATGGAACAAAATCTCTCTTACATTATAAAATGACCAAAACATGGTCCAAAAGAGCAAAAGGGATTAAAAAAAAACCCTAGTGGGTGGATAAGAAGAAGACAACATGACAGGAAGAGAAAACGACACATTTCTTTGGCTTTCGACACACAGCATGTCAGGTTCTTCTCTTCTTTTCTTCTCTGGTTCTTCTCTAGTTCTCCTCTTCTCCTCTCTCTTCACCTCTTCTTTGGTTCTTCTCTGGTTCTTCTTTGCCTCTATTTTTTTTTTTGCTTTATTTTTCTGGTCTTCTTCTCTTCTCTTGTCTTCTTGTCTCTCTTCTCTAGTCTTTTTCTCTCTATTTTTTTCTTCGTTTTTTCTGCTTCTATTTTATTTTTTCTCCTCTGTTCTTCTTCTCTGTTTCTGTCTTCTCCTCTTATTCTCTGGTCTTCTTCTCCTGCTCTCTGTTTTTTTTCTCCTCTATTCTTCTTCTCTATTTCTCTCTGTTCTCTCTCTGTTTTTTTTCCCTCCTTTATTCTCCTCTATATTTTTTCTCCTCTGTTCTCTCTCTGTTTTTTTTCCCTGTCAAAAAAAAGTATAAAATCAACATTGAATGATGATGGATTGAATGCACTGAATCATTGCTTACTATCTTAATAGGTACATACATAATAAATGACAACACCTGAGGGTGGAAAAAAAGATTCAGCATGGAAGTACGTAACGATGGTAAATCCTGAAAATCTAAGCAAGTTCAAGTGTAATTTTTGTGAAAAAAGATGAATGGGGGTGTTTGCCGAGTTAAACAACATCTTGTTGGAGGGTATAGGAATGTAATTAAATGTCCTAGATGCCCAACTGAGGTTAGAAATGAGGTGGCTGGCTATATGGCAAAAAAAAAAAAGCAATTGAAGGATCAACTAAACCTGGTCAACGAAGAAGAATTTGAGGATGAGGATGAGGATGATGTTGTAGAAATCCCTCAACATCGTACACAGCCTGTTTCTATTCAAGGTTCTACTCGAAAAACTAGTCCTGTTTCTACTCAATTGAAGCCTAAAAAGTATAGGAAGATAGGGCCCATGGATTGTACAATGGAGCGGGCATATGTCAGAATTGCACAATGGATATATGATACTGGAATTTCTTTTAATGTAGTCAATAATGAAAGTTCTGCACCAATGATTGAAGCCATAGGGCAATTTGGTCCGCGTTTGAAACCACCAAGTACCACATGATACAGATTCCTTATCTCAAGAAAGAAGTGAATCATGTTCGTAAGTTGATGAAGGAGCACAAAGAGGATTGAGCACAGTTTGTTCTATAATGTGTGATGGGCGGACGGATAGGAAGCACAAGACTTTGATTAATTTCTTGGTGAATTGTCCTAGAGGAACCATGTTTTGTGAGTCTATTGATGCATCGAGTTACTCAAAGGATGCAAACAAGATTTTTAACTTGCTTGACAAGTTTGTTGATAAAATTAGAGAAGCTAATGTGGTCCAAATTGTCAGTGACAGTGCTGCAGCAAATGTATTGGCAGGTAAAATCCTCTAGATTAGAAAAAAATAGTGTGCTTTTGTTTTGGTTCTAATTGTTTAAACTTGTATGGTTCTAAACTCGCAACTTGTAATCTTATAGGGAATTTTTTGGAGGCAAAGAGACCCCATTTGTGCTGGACACCCTGTGCAGCTCATTGCTTGGATTTAATGTTGGAAGACATTTTCAAATTACCCAATTTTAAGAAGACATTTGAAAGGGCAATTGGGGTTCACTGTTCTATTTATAATTGTCCATCTTTGTTGAATATGATGAGGAGTTTCACTCAATTGAAGGAGTTAGTCAAGCCTACTAAAACCCGGTTTGCAACAGCTTTCTTAACTTTGCAAAGGCTTTATCAACAAAGGGATAATTTGAGGAAGACGTTCACTTCGAAGGAGTCGACCAAAAGCAAATGGGTGAAGGAGCCATAGGGTAAGAAGACAGTTCAAATAATGCCAATGCCTTCATTTTGGAATCATGTTCACCTTGTCCTTCAATTTTCTTGTCCTCTTGTTCATGTACTAAGAATGGTTGATGGTGAAGAAAAGCCTCCAACGGGATATATTTACGAGGCTATGGATAGGGCCAAAGAAGCTATTACAAATACATTCGATGGACAGGAAGAGAAGTATAAAGAGATCTTTGAAATCATTGACCAAAGGTAGGACATTCAATTGCACCGCCCTTTGCATGTAGTTGGGTTTTATTTAAATCCAAGTTTGTTTTACAAAGATCCAAATGCTGCCAAGGACAAAGAAATCATGGCAGGCCTATATCAATGTATATCAAGATTGATCCCAACACTAGAGGTCCAAGATAAATTTGTGTAGAATTGGCTAAGTATGAAAAGGCTAAAGGACTTTTCCAGATTCCTATGGCAATTAGACAAATAAGTACAAGGGTACGAGGTAATCATTTACAATGTTCTGTTCTAATAGCCAATTCCTTCTACCTCAAAATGTATGCTGAGTGCTAACTAATTATCATGAACAGCTGATTGGTGGAGTTCTTATGGTCACGAAACTCCTGATTTGAAAAAATTTGCCATCAAAGTTCTTAGTCTTACTTGTAGTTCATCTGGCTGTGAGAGAAATTGGAGTGTGTTTGAACATGTGAGTACCCGTTGTCAAATCTAGTAGTGAATTCCAAAAACAAATTCAATTATATATGAATTTAAAAGCTTTTTTATTTATTGTTGTAGCTTCACAGCAAAAAAAGAAATACACTAGCTCAAAAACGTCTCAATGATTTGGTGTTTGTGAAGTATAACAGAGCATTGAAGCGTCGATACATGAAACGTACCAATATTGATCCTATCTCGTTGAAAGATATTGATGAGAGCAATTAATGGTTGATTGGCAGGATGGAGAATGAGCTTGTGTTTAATGATGGTTCTTTGGGGTGGAATGATGTTGCTGTAGCTGCTGGAGTTAAGGAGAGTAACCAAAGAACTAGATCAAGCACAACTAGGACAACACAAATGGGTTCAAGTTCAACTTCAAGATTATCAGCTCCACACCAACAACTTGTAGATGAGGAAGATGAATGGGAAGATGCAGATTCAGATGAGGCTGAAGAGGAGGATGTGGATGGATACAAATCCAGTGATGATGATGGAGATGTAGTTCTTCAAGATGATGATGATGTCTATTAAGTTTTGAGTACAATGCAAGCATAGGACTTAATTTTTTTTAATTTCTTTTTTGAACCACAAACTAAAAGCTTAATTGTTTTGAACTTTATGTGGATGATCTTAGTAGGTTTTTGGCGGATGTGAATGTGATACTTTATACCTTTTGTGAATATTGTATTTTTAATATACTACATATATTTGTTATGTTAAAAAGTTTGTCTATTTTGTAATTTTGCTTTTCTTCTACGTGTGCCTCGCTTTGGTGAGGCGAGCGTGCGCCTTGCCCTGCCTCGCCTCGCGCTTAGGCTATAGGAGACCTTATTGCCTCGGTGCGCCTGGAGCCTTTTAATACACTGATTGTCTCAACATGAGGCTGAAATGCTCCTGCACGTATTGGTAGATTGCCCTTTCACTCAAGCGGTCTTGTGTTTATCTCCTCCTTGGTTGAATGTGGACTCCTTTGATAAACAATCATTATTCCACTGATGGAGCAATATCACGCACGCTGGGAATACAGATGTAGACGAGCGGACAGGAGTGGCAGTTGCAACCATATGG
Organism: Camellia sinensis; assembly: GCF_055761805.1. Taxonomy (NCBI): domain Eukaryota; kingdom Viridiplantae; phylum Streptophyta; class Magnoliopsida; order Ericales; family Theaceae; genus Camellia; species Camellia sinensis. The sequence goes on along the minus strand of NC_138975.1, from coordinate 105,492,815 downwards.
AACATATGGACTTGCCAACATGGCACTCTCTTTTAGAACTCTGTTGGCAATCTTTTGCAAGTGATGCAGACTGCCATGACGTATGCCAACAAGTTTTCAAAACCACAAGCCATACTAGCGGCATTGGAATGAAAATTTCACATAAGGATGGAACCATTGGATGGGCCCATCCTCCAAAGGGTAAGGTTAAAATCAACCTTGACACAGCTTACGCGAAGGGATGGCAAAAGGTGGCTTAGGAATTGCAGCTTGAGATTCAATAGGCATATTCCTAGCTACTAACATTGTGGATCTAGCCACAAGTCGTAGCTCGGTGCGTGTCCTGAAGTGTCTTGCCGCTACAGAGGCAGTACGTTTGGCGTTGGCATTGGAGTTGGAGTTGGTGTTGGGATTTCAATCTGTGATGTTTGAAGGTGATGTGTAGAGAGTGATTTCTATGCTATCCCGTGATATAGTGTCCCACCAAGAGGTTGAGGTTTTAGTCTAGGATATCTGCTAGCTCTAGCAACAGATGTATTGTTCACAATTCTGTTTTGTGAGGTGTAGAAGGAATGGTGCAGCTTACAAGTTTGCTAGGCAATGTGTTGTTGGGGTTGAGAGTTCATCTTGGAATTTGACAGATACCTAGTTATTGAAGCTTTGCAATTTGATGGATACCCAATTGTATGACCTTGCTATCCTCTATTAATGAAACTTTCGATTGAAACCACCCCCCAAAAAAAATTACTCATTTTTAAATGGTGCGGTTAGTAGAGTCATTGAGTATGAGAGCTAATATAGTCACAATGAAATTTTTAAGTAAAGTCACAATGAGTTAGAATCACAATGAATAAAGTTTTATTGTGACAGATTTTTATTTTTATTTTTTTCCCTTCAATATGTAGATACCTAGATTAATAAAGCTTATTGCGTAATGTATGTGTGCTGTGCATACCCGACAAGATAAAAAATAATAAAGGTCGCGTTGGGTTATGTTTTATAATCACGATTTGGATAAAAAAATTTCAAAACTTATAACCAAACAAAACTTTCAAAACTCAATTCAAAACCCTATTTGTTATTCAAGAAAAAAATTCAAAAAAAATGGTTTTTTTATTTTGTTTTTTTAAATATTTTTTTCTTATTTTTATTTTTTTGAAAAAATATTTCGTTCAAAAAATAATTTTTTTATATTTTTTAAAGAAAAATATTTTTTATTTTTTCAAGAAAAACATTTTGTTATTTTTTAAAATATTGGCCAAATAATTTGTTATGATTTAGATATATATGGGCAATCCAAAATTTTTTTAAATTAAAAAAAAATTTAAAAAAATATTTACAAAGTAAAATAATATATTTAAAATATAAAAATATTTAAAAAAATAATAAATATTTAAAATATTTAAAAAAATACAAAGCACGAATGCAGTAAATATAGTGCATATTAAAATAAATAAATAAATATTTACAATAAAAAACGTTTACCCTAAAAAAATATAAAAAAGAAAATTTTTAAATATTTTAAAAAAATAAACCCAAAACAATTTTAAAATACAACTCAAAACTCTTTTTAAAACTCATAACCAAACAAGTTTTCTTTTTTCAAAACACAACTTAAAACTCAAATTATGATTCAAAAACTAAACAAACAGAGCCTTTGCTGACAGTTCATTGTGTGTGATGTATGTGTGTATACTTGACAGAATGAAAAAAGAATGAAGTAGTTAAAAAATTCTTTTTCAACTTGAAACTTTTTTTCAGGAGTCTAACCTATAACTTGCTATTAAGCCCCCCCTCTCCAGCAATTATAAATATTTGATAACAAAGACTCTCTCTCTCTCTCTGAACATACTATATTCAAGAAAAAAGAAACTTGTACAAGAACTGAAGACAGAGAAGGGAAAATGCTGTGTTATTTGGATGTTCAAAAAGTTGCAGAGACTGCTACTAGTGCAGAGGCTTCTAAGCCCAGAGAAGAACACCTCACTGTCTCTCCAATGGAGAACATTCTGAACACCACAGAATCAAGGTGAGTCCCCACTCTTTGAAGCTATAATATGATAATTATGTTCAGAATTATTAGCATAATTGCAATACTGTTCTGCATGGGTATAAGGGATAATCAGGTTTAAAGAAACAATCTTTCTTGATATTGTTCATATTATAAATGACTGCAGGTCAGCCAAGCCAATGTGCATCATCACTACAAAAACAGATCAAGAAGAGGAAGAGGAGGAGGAGCAAGAAGAAAAGGAGGAGGAGGAGGTCATCACTACAGAAACAGATCAAGAAGAGGAAGAGAAGGAGGAGCAAGAAGAAAAGGAGGAGGGGGAGGAGGAGGCGGAGGACCAAGAAGACGAAGATCAAGAAGAGAAGGATGGGGAGGAGGAGGAGGAGGAGGAGGAGGAGGATGATGATGATGATGAAGGTTATGATGATGATCATCATATTCTTTGGAGGACCTTCTTTTTACTAGACGATGGTGAAACAGTAAGAACAATAATATAGAACTAGTATGTGGTGACAATGAGAGGGAGGGGTGAGAATCGGAGGATGGTTTATGTTCTGTCAAAAAATCTCAACAAATATAGGTGTTTGTGGTTGTGGTCATGCAGGTTACAGAACTTCTAGTTAGAATACATGGGCATAATTTGGAAACTTCCAATGTGATGCGGTCAGATTTGTTGAACGCGGGCATCCATAGTATGTAAATTTCTTTAAAAAATTTTTTGGTCTATTATTTATATTTTTGTCTAATAATCTATTTTTCGTGGATGCAGATATAATGCAGTTAAGTAAATTTGAGATTTTACTAATGATAACAAGAATAGAAGTAGAAGTAGAAGAAGAAGAAGAAGAAGAAGATGATGATGGTGACGACGATGAAGAAGAAGAAGAGATGATGATGATGATGATGATGGCGGTGGTGGTGGTGGTGGTGGGGGTGATGGTGGTGGTGATGATGATGATGATGGTGATGACGATGATGATGGATGATGATGAAGAAGAAGAAGAAGATGATGATGATGACGATGATGATGATGATGAAAGAAGAAGAAGAAGAAGAAGAACAACAAGAACAGGTAGAAGAAGATGATGATGATGACGACAATGACGACGATAATGATGAAGATTAAGACACTATTTTTTCTGAGATTCAAATGGTGCAAATATGTAAATATATCACTGTTTAATTTTAGTTCGATTATATGACATGGATGTTGTTAGAAGACTTGAAAGTATTGACGACAAAGCTTAGCAATTTCATTTTGTAAACAGATTAGCATTCTTTTTTTTTTTCAATTTACTTGCACCCAAATATAAGCGCACACAAAAAACAGAAAAATATATAGGGGGACAGAATTAGGGAGAGAAATGTAGTTGATTAACAACAAATGTGGTTGCTCCATACTTATCAACAGCAACAAAAAAAATAACAAACTAGATATGTCACAATCAACGAGGACAAATTTCAAATCTCTCATAATAATTATGAAGGAACTGAACTATTAGCGTGACATATGGACTCATTCCATCTATTATTTAGAAGGCTTTCTACATTACCCCTTACCGAAGGGTTTTGTTTGGCATGCTTAGCCAATATGACTACCCTTATGATTGTCAATGTCACATAGTTATATTTAGAAGCCTCGGGCGAAACTCGCAGGCCCAAATGCATTTTGGTCTCATAAGTGTGATTGGTAGAGTATTATTATTAGTATTTAGGTAAATTTAATGTCTTAATATTAGTATATGATTTAATTTTGTTTCCCAAATAATATTAGGAAAGTTTCCTTATCAGAATAGGGTTTAGTCCTACATATTTAGGGTTTTATCATTGTAATGATCAATGTAAGAATTAGAATTATTGAGCAAGAGGTTGAAGTCATGTGTGTTTCCCTCCCTCTCTTCTCTCTATTTTGTTCATCATTTTGGTATCAGAGCAAAAAAATCCCTATTTCTTCCTCTTCCTCCCTCTCTCGTTTTATTACCAAAATCAAGTTGCGAGAACATAGCTGTCATCATATTTTCAAACCAACCCCTACCCAATTGTGATTCCACTATTTGTGACCGAAGCTCTCCACCATCGATTCTTTATGTCTTTCACTCATGACCAGTTATCAACCTTCGCTGCTGGTCAACCTTGCCACCACTGTCGTCTCCGCCTCCTCGCATCATAAAGTATACAACTGAGAAAGAAAAAGTTAATAACCCTAAACCCAACCACATTAATTCATCCAACCCATATTAATTCACCCAACAGACTAGATTAAACCCTACCAGACCCAATACTAAATCCAGCCCTATAGTCCAATAATAGCCCACCAACATACCAAGCCAGCCCACTTACCGTAACCCAAGTGCCAACCGAGCCAAACCCTAGACCTTTTACCTAATCCAGCCCATTTCGTTCCTAGCCCAAAGGGCCAGTGCAACCCAAAACTCAAACCACCCCCAAATACATATATAAAAATCAGACCATTAGAGGGGGGGGGGGGGGGGGTGTTAGCGACCAAAGAAGTTGTGAAGGAGAGGAACGGGGATTTCAGTAACCAATGAAGTTACGAAGGAGAGAAACAGGACTAAACAAGTTCATAGACAACTTCACTGGAAGATTTCAGCAACCTGAGCAGCAAAACGACAGCCGTCAGGCATGAAGAATCAATAGTTAAGGTAGAAGCTTAACCCCTCGCTCTGATACCACGCTAATTGAGATAAAAAGAAAACAACAATAGTATTATTAAGCATAATAAAACCAGGTTACATAGAAAGAGATATATATAACTAAGCTAACCAAACCCTAAAAAGGCCAAAGACTAAACTACCCTTAATAATAAATAATAATATCAAAATACAAATATGCTTAACAAATCTAGCCCAACAGCCCTTTAATCTAGCCAATCCAGTACCCCAACCTATCCACAACACCAACCTAACCAGCACACTAACCAGTTTTTAGAACCAGCGCATACCTAGTCAAAAAAAATATATATATCCTTCCCTTTAGCTATTGTGATTAACGCCGAGTTAAGCTCCAAAGTTGATACCTTAAGCCAATATCAGCAAGAATTCAAGCAATCACATCAACATATGCAGAGGAAACAAGACCAGATGGCACAAAAACAATGGCCCAGATGCAGGCTAATTTAGAGACGTTAGCTACCACATTTTTAGAAGACAAAGGAAAAGATCAGGTTGCAGCTATTGGACCTTTACGTGCACCTCCACCTCATGCTTTGGCGTACTGACACCACAGTCTAGAGGATCATTGTTTGACTGATGTCAATAGGAGTGCCAAGCTAAAAGTTCTAAATTTTAATAAGAACCATGACCTAGAGGTATTTTTTGATTGATTGCATAGTTTAGAGAGTTTTTTTTGCTGGTACCACTTGACAGAGGAAAGAAAACCACTTTTTGTTTCAGCAAAATTAAAGGAAACAGCCAAAATTTAGTGGTCTAAATATGAGCAGGGACACATGCAGCTATACCTAGTTAGGAGGACATAAAAATTTGCAACGAATTGTTTCTTTGTTCCACCGAGTTACAAGCAACAAGCTCACTTGCAATTTACTCAACACGAGGGAGAAAGTCATTGGATGAATACACTTGATTGTTCTACAATTTCGTTACTAGGTTTGAGTTTCCATGGAATGAAGATGTCATGATTTCTATATACTGTCACGGATTAAATTTGCAAATTCTTGTGGATTGACTACTAGCAGGCTTTACCATATGGCAGACGCTGTGCAGGTTGCAATTCATATGGAAGAAGAAGTACGGAAGAAGAAGTCTCGTATGCATTCCCCAGTGGACACCCTTCCATGGAGTGAGAAGACTTTTGTAGAAACCATCTGTAGAACATTTTCTGATCAGCCTTCTCGTTCTATTCCTGGTACTTACCAGCCTTCGTATGGAGGTAATAGTAAGCCTAAGTGTTTAATTGTCAAGGTTTTGGACATCAAGCAAAAGACTGCCCTTCTCCCAAGATGAATGTACCAATTAAGCCAGTTGTTGTGATTGAGAATAAGGACATTGTGGAGGCATAAGAGTTTAAGAAAGCAAAGCTTGACAAACAGGTTATTGATCCCCTTGATCCCTACCGCAATGATGAGGAATTTCAAGATGGGGTGATTGGAATTATTCAGCCATTACTTGCTTACTATTAAGGAAAACAAGAAATTGCCCGAAAAGATTGTAGCGAGCACAAATCTTTCGTACAAGTGTAAAGTGTAATGATCAAATGTGCTCTCTAGTAATTGATATACGAAGTTGCACTAATGTTGTCTAAAGAGCTATAAAGAAACTAGGTTACAAGATTAAGCCACATCCCAAGCCTTATCATGTGGCATGGATAACCAACACGGAACTAAAGGTTGATAAGCAGTGCCTCTAGCATGGGCAACCTCAAAGAGACAATAATGCGTGATGTTCTTCCCCTTAAGCTTTGTCATATTCTACTGGGTCGTACATAGCCATGGGATCACAATGTCATTCATACTGGGCGTGACTTTTTCATTGATGGCAAGACAAAGTACACTTTCATTTATGTCACCAACTCGCACACCGTCAAATTGAAGGCCTCTTTATTGATTCAGTGTTTTCTTCCTTCCGATGGGATTCTTGGTCATGCTCTTAGCTCGCTGGAGTCTAGTTCTTTTCAATGGAATAAAATTGACGGAACAACTCTTGGCTATTTGGAAGCCCATTATTGGATTTGGAAACCTCAGGCGAAGCCCATGGGCCCGAAGGCATTTTGGTCTCATAAGTGTAATTGGTAGAATATTATTATTAGTATTTAGTTAAATTTAATGTCTTAATACTAATATATGATTTTATGTTTGTTTCCCAAATAATATTAGAAAAGTTTCCGAATTAGATTAGGGTTTGGTCCTTTAGGATTTGGTCATCGTAATGATCAGATTATGAATTATAATTATTGAGAGTAAAATGTTGTGGCTGTGTGTGTTTCCCAACCTCTCTTCCCTCTATTATGTTCTTCGTCAGTTTGTCTCTTATATCAATTTGTTCCTTGTAATTCAAGTTGCATCTATTTAGCCCTTTTTACATCGTGTCAATTTAGTCTTAGTGATAATGCCCTTTAGAAATTGAACACAAATCGTGGGGCAAGATTATCCATTCACTATCGTCAAAGAAATTGAAGAGTTGGCGTTGTTGGCCTGGGTTGGGGCAAGCATCCTGCCGTGGCGGAGGTCCTGCGTGAGGCCAAGTCACAATCGACTTGTGGCGCTTGGCATTATACCTTCTAAAGAAATAAAGTTGTGCCTTCACCACTACTTATGGGTTTTTGTGAGATGGTAAGCGCTTGATCTTAACAATAAGGGGAGCCTCTAAATGCCACCCACAACTATTATTGGACAACCCAACTTTAATTCTTTTCATATCACACCATTATACCCTAAGTTAAATTATCAAAAATAACAAAACCTTAAACCCTATCCCACTTCCAACCACAAGCTTCTTTAGCTCTAACTGTTGTCAACCACAACACCTCCCTTATCGCCGCCCTCCTCCTCTATCTTCTTCTTTCCACAAAACCCTAGATATGCACCTCCATCACTACCCCCTTATCTTTTTCACTCTTTTTCTCTCTCTACATAAAAAATAAATAAATAAATATTTTTTAATAATTAACAAGCGCATCAACTTTTCTTTATTACCTTTTTTCCACCAAAAAAAGCAATTGTGACCTAAAGGGAAGATTTAGGAAGCGTTTGGTAGAGTTTTAAAATTAAGATTTGAGAATAGAGTTGTATTTTGAGTTTGTGAGTTTTGGAATTATGATTTGAAAAGAGAAAATTTGTTTGGTTATGAGTTTTGAATTTTTGAAATTAGAAAAGTTGTTTGATTGAAAAACTTGCAGCTCATAACCAAACACACAACTCAAAACTCTATTCAAAGCTCATAAAAAATTTCAAAAATATTTTTTATTTAAAATATAAAAATAACAAGTGCCAATTGCCAAAAAAAAAAAACAAATACAATTCCGGTCAATCGGCCGGACGTCCGAGTATCAATTTTTGAAAATTCTAACCAAATACAGAACTCAAACCAAGGTGTGAAATTACATTTCCAAAGCTCCACCAAACACAGCTTGATTCTACATTACAGGAATAGTTATTGTGACAAACATAAATTTAATCACAATTTTTTTTCTTTTTTTTAATTTATTATTAAAGAAAAATGTGCATATTGAAAAATGATAGAAATAATCATGTAGAATTTTAATTTCAAATCTCATGTGTTAATTACTAAAGCAAAATGTGCATATCTTAATCATCATGCAGAACTTCACCTACTATTCTCTTGCATTACTAAATCAAAATGGTTGGCTGGGGTTTGGCATCTCTTGATAAACCAACACAATTCTTATGAAGGTTGATTTAATAACTTTACTGTATTGCAATTTGCAACCACATAATATCCAAGAACTAAAAATATACCAGCTCATTACCTACCACCTAAATGCATGCATATCCCTATTATTTCTTAGATATTCCTTATCTAATAAGAACTTAAGCTATGATCAACATAAGTACCAAGTTTTCTCTCTCCCAAAACTACTTCACTGATTAAGCTAGGAGTTGTTTGTGTTTTTTCATTAGTGTCCCCCTCATTGGGGGGCTGTGTTAGATGTGTTGTATTACTTGGGGTATGCGCCTCATAATGTGTATATTCTTCGCATGTATTTCATAACTTACCCAAAATAAAATATAAAAAATCCCACATTGAAGAGAAAAACCCAATTCTAGAACTCTACTTCACAGATTTCCAGTTTAAAAACCATAATAGAAAACATACATAATGATTTTTGTTATTATGCCCAAGCATAAGAAAACAGAACATAGAAGAATGGCAAAAGACATTTCATGGGGCTGAAATTACATCCAGGCTTTATATAGAGTGCTAACCTAGTGCCCAATACAATTAATTTCAGTTTTAGTTTTACTTCCAATTTTTTGTGGAGTTGAATATGGTGTATAAACAATGCAACAATGCACTTAGATGAGTATGACATGAAAATAAACTAATAAAACACATAGACAACAACCAAAAAGAAATTAACTACTTTATGGTTCACTAGATTTCTAGGCAACAAAACATACGCATCCAAAAATTTGAACATGATGGGGCCATTCAATAACTTGGATAGATATAAACAAAAATTAGTTTTGAAGACTAACCTGACATCAGAATTCACATTTCGAGAAAGTGATATGAATGAACTGCAAACAAAGGCAAATTAGAATCAACATAAGCTGCAACAAGGAAAGTTAGTATCAACATAGAGTGAAATGATCTAGACATACCCGTGACAAACTTTCCGAGGCAGGTGGCTTGGTTTGAATCAAAGTAAATTAAGTTCGTTTTGAATCCTTCAACCTGTTACAGTAGCACAACAGAATTATTGAGTCCCAAAAATGCACATTTTGAAATCCTTTGAAGCCAAATGAATGGCCTTTTAGGAACACAAAGTAGTGGGAAATGTACCTACCAACATTGAGTTGTCAAGTCTACCTAGAGTTTCCTTGCAACTGCTTGCACACACTTTAAGATATAATGAACTATGCATCTCTCAGTTTGTTAATTATTAATTTGAAACTAATTTTTTAAGATATAGTCACTCATTTGAGATCAGGTTGAAGAATAGCCACAAAGGTCCTAGCCAATCTGATGGGTCAATCAAGAACTAGAGAGAGAGGAACTTAGAGATAGATATTAGAGAGAGAAATTCTCAATTCAATTCAAATTCAATGTATCCAAGTTAGTTACAAGTGATGTGGTACTCCTCTATTTATAGGATACACTATCTAACACATGGTATGCACATGACACTACATCATACTCCCCCTCTTAAGAAAAGACTTGTCCTCAAGTGAAGACGACAAAATATAACCAATACTAGAAATGAAAGACACAAACCTAAAGTACAAGATGACAACTTTTCAAGGAACTATTCTGCAAGGATAGAGGTATCATCAATGGAAGAGGCATCCAGAAAGTACGGTACAAGGTGTTGCACGTTAAAGGTATTGGATATGCCTAAATGAGCGGTAGCTTGACTTCATAAGCATTGTCGTTAATCTTGCGCAACACCTCACAAGGTCCCACCTTCTTGTCACTCAACTTAGGCCTCGTTTGGGAACTGTCTCTTTTAGCCTAAAAGCCAAAAAGTTACTAAAAAAATCAAAAAGCCAATAAATTATACCAAAAAGTCAAAGATTCCATTTTCTCTCTACTTTTTGCACATCTTTTCATAAAAAACCAAAAAGTCATCCCAAACATACTAGCTTTTTTTACATCATATTTTAGCCAAAAAACCAAAAAATTACTAAAAAAGCCTGTTCCCAAACGAGGCCTTAGTGTAGGTGCCACGGGATACCTCTCTTTGCTCAACACCACCCACACAAGATCCCCTACTTCAAACACCACTCTTCGCCTATGCACATCACCGGCCGCCTTATACTTCGTATTAGACTTTTCAATTTGGGCCCTCACTTGAGAATGAATGCTCTTCATGAACGTGGCCATTTCCTCCGCCTTAACGCTTCCTCTCCTTGAGAGTGGCAAAAGCACCAAATCCACCACACTTGAAGGCCTTGTTCCATAAACTACTTCGAAGGGAGAAGTATTTATGGTGCGGTTGATAGATGAATTGTAAGCAAATTTAGCCAAAGGAAGGATGCCATCCCAACTCTTGGGGTGATCCCTCACAAGGCACCACAAGAAGTTGCCAAGGCTACGGTTCACTACCTGCGTTAGACCATCGGTCTGCGGATGGAATGTAGTACTAAAACTCAAGTCCGTGCCAATTTTCCTCCACAAAGTTCTCTAAAAGTGAGCAAGAAACTTAACATCTCTATCGGACACAATAGAAGTAGGCACCCCATGCAACTTGTAGACTTCCTTGAAGAAGAGATTAGCAATGTTTGTAGCATCCATGGTCTTCTTGCAAGGTATGAAATGTGCCATCTTGGAGAAACGATCCACCACTTCCATGATAGAATCACTCCGCCTTTGAGTAGGAGGGAGGCCCAACACAAAGTCCATACTAATGCACCGCCAAGGAGCATCCGGCACCAGTAAAGGGGGATATAGCCCCGCATTAGTGGCAGTCCCCTTGCTCCTTTGACAAATTTGACAACGCTTCACATGACGTTGCACATCCTTGGTCATGCCCGGCCAATAATAAGCATCTTGAAGCAACCCAAGGGTCTTGTCCTTACCAAAATGCCCCATCTTATGACGCTCAACCAACAAATGTGCCCTCAAGGAACAACTAGGAACACACAACTTAAGGCCATGGAAGAGGAATCCATCCCTTATCATGTAACTTGGACAAGCCGTCCTATCCCCCCTTTGCAAAGCATCAAAGATCTTGGAAAAGTAAGGATCACTTGCATAGAATGTGCGAAATTCATCAAAACCCACAACTTCATTTTTCATTTCAATCAAGAGAGCCGTTCGCCTACTCAACCCATCGGCCACCTTATTAATAACCCCCGATTTGTGGCACAAAGAGAATGTGAATTGTTGCAAGTAGGCCACCCATTTGGCATGGCGCTTGTTAAGATGGGATTGACTATTGATGTACTTGAGAGCTTCATGATCGGTGTGGAGCACAAACTCCTTGTATGCAAGATAGTAGCTCCAATGCTTGATGGCTTGGATAATGGCATAAAATTCCAAGTCATAAGTGGAATACTTGAGCTTTGCCCCATTCAACTTTTCACTAAAGAAAGCAATGGACCGCCCTTCTTGGCTAAGGATGCCTCCAATACCCAATCCCGATGCATCACAATCAAGTTCAAAGGTCTTGTCAAAATCCGGTAATGCCAAAATTGGAGCCTCGGTAAGCAACTTCTTAAAAAGATGGAAGCTATCGGCGACTTCCTTGCTCCACTCAAAAACTTTAAGCTTGAGAATGTTGGTCAAAAGGGCAGCGACGCTACTAAAGTTTCGGATAAATCGCCTATAGAAAGTAACCAAACCATGAAAACTCCGTACTTCTTGGATACTAGGAGGAGTGGGCCATTCCACAATTGCTTTGACCTTCTCCACATCCATAAGCACCCCACGAGAAGACACAACTTATCCCAAGAAGATGACTTGGTCCATAGCAAAGGTGCACTTCTTAGTGTTGCCATAGAACTTGTCTCGCCTCCAAAGTTCAAAGACTTGCCGAAGGTGGCACAAATGCTCTTCCAAACTTTGACTATAGTTCAAAATATCATCGAAGTAGACCACTACACACACCCCCAAAAATGGTTGCAACTTTGTGTCATCACTCTCATAAAAGTACTCGGAGCATTGGTAAGCCCAAATGGCATCACATGCCACTCAAATAGGCCATGAGGCGTTTTAAAAGCCGTTTTCCACTCATCATCGGGCTTGATGCGGATTTGATGATACCCGCTTCTAAGATCAATCTTAGAAAACACCTTTGATCCGACAAGGCAATCCAACATATCATCCAATCTTGGAATTGGAAAGCGGTACTTGATTGTAATCTTGTTGATTGCACGGCTATCCACACACATACGCCAAGAGCCATCATTCTTAGGTGTCAAAAGCACCGGAACACCACAAGGGCTACGGCTAGGCCGGATATACCCTTTAGCCAAAATTTCTTCCACTTGCTGTTGCAACTCCTCTTTCTCCTTTGGAGACATGTGATAGGCCGGTTTGTTTGAAAGCGCCGACCCGGGTACCAAATCAATACAATGTTGAATGTCACGCATAGGAGGCAAATCGGAAGGAAGTTCTTGGGGAACGACATCAGAATACTCTTCCAAAAGAGTAGCCACCTCAACCTTTTGTTTAGAAGCACCCGTGTGTACAACCGGAACCAACACCAATACAATCCCAAAATTTCGACTCTCTTCCACAAACTCCCTAGAAGCAAGCAACGTAGCAGCACTAGGAGATGACTTGAAAACATCCTTGGAAGTAACCTTTTCCTTCATTGGAAGCAAGGTAAACCGGATATCATTCTTGACAACGGTGTAGGTGTTCCGTTTGCCATCATGCAAAGATTGCCGGTCATATTGCCAAGGTCGCCCAAGTAGAATGTGACAAGCATCCGTAGGCACTATATCACACCATGCCTCATCAAAGTATTCTTGTCGGATAGAAAATGAAAACAAGCACCATTATGTAACCTTGATCTCATTGCCTTTCTTGAACCAAGATAGAGAATAAGGATGGGGATGTTCCTCCACTGGAGGGTTGGAAGCGAGCATTGTTGTCTAGGGGTGGGAGATACACTTTGGTACAATCAGTGTTGAGTTATATTCCTATTTATTTTTTGTCCCTTTTCAAGATACCTAGTTCGTTTTGCAAGGCAAATTGAGAAATTATTGAGAGATTTTCTATGGGAGGGGTTTGATGAGGGTAAGAGGGATCACCTAGTCAGATGGGAGATTGTCTCTCTTCCTTGGCATAAAGGGGGTCTTGCTATTGGGAACATTGTTGCTAGAAACATTGCCCTCTTGAGCAAATGGTTGTGGAGATTTCCCGAGGAAAGCGAGTCCTTATGGTGTTCTATTATTAAAAGAAAGTACGGAATTCAGGCTAATGGTAGAGATTCTATTGTGGTTAGCAGAGGCAATTGTCGTTCTCCGTGGAAGTCTATCTCTCGTTTGTTTCCCATTATGTCTCGATTTGTGTCTATGAAAGTGGGTGATGGGGCTAGTATTCGATTTTGGGAGGATGTTTGGGTGGGGGATACATCTTTTGACAAAGCTTTTCCACTTTTATATCGATTGGATCATGCGCGAAATGTGTCCATTGCGTCAGTGGCATGTTCTGATGTGGCACCAATCTCTTGGAATTTCAATTTCCGTAGGAATCTAAGTAATAGGGAGTCTCTTGAGTTAGCATCTTTATTGACATTGATTAATGGGGTTTCCTTAGTTTTATCTCCCAATAAAAGGGTGTGGAATATCAGCTCTTCAGGGGTCTTTTCTTGTAATCTTTGTTTGACAATCTCATTGATAAGTCCTCCGTTTGTTTCCTCTTCATTTGAAAATCTGGAAAGCGGGTGTCCCTCATAAAGTGAAGTTTTTCATATGGTCCTTAGCTCATAGAGGTGTCATGACCAATGACCTATTCCAAAGGAGAAGGCCTAATCACTATCTTTGCCCTCAATGGTGCGTGATGTACAAGAGGAGTTCGGAATCGGCAGATCATCTCTTTCTTCATTGTTCGATGGCTATTCAATTATGGCAGCATCTATTTGGTTTGTGTGATGTTAAATGGGCTGCTCCACAGGATTGCACACATATGCTTCTTGTTAAGCTTGACGGGTTCGGCGGCTCTAAGAGAGCCAAAACCTTGTGGTCTTGTATTGTTTGTGCTATTTTCCGGATTATTTGGCTGGAGAGGAATTCACGGATCTTTGATGGAAAGGGGGCTGCTGTAGACTCTTTGTGGGATAGGGCTGGGTTTTTGGCTTCATTTTGGGCTTTTGGGTCTCCTCCGTTTAAAGGAGTTCCACTTTTCTTGATTTCTAGGGATTGGTTTGCTGTTTGCAACCCCAAGTGATTGGATTTTCTTGTTTTCTCTTTCTTTTTGATAGCTGTTTTTATTTTGATTGGGTTCTTTTTCATTGTACGAGGACTTTTTGTCCTCCACACTTTCTTCTTTAATAAAACTTGTTGATTTTCAAAAAAGTTTGTCCACCACTTCTTGAGAAACTACATTCTCACAACTTCCACTATCAATGAACATGTTAAAAACACGGCCACCAATGTTGCAAGAGGAATAAAAGATATTGGTACGCAACCAATCTTCTTGGCTTTCTAGTTTTGGTGGGAGAAGAGTCTTCTTCAACAAAAGAGCAAGACTCTCTTCTTCATCACTATCTCCACCAATTGCCACTTTACCCGAAGGATCAAAGATTGGAGCATCTTCAAAGTCACCATGCTCCTCAACTTCTTCAATGAGAAGTGCCTTGTTTCGGTTATTACCCATGTTCTTGCGGCAATCGGAAGATCTATGCCCTGGTTCATCACACCTAAAGCATTTGAATGTTCCACCTTGTGGTGTATTTTGGTTTCCGAAAGCACCATTAGGACGAGGAGCTTGAGAGAAGGAAGCACCCTTATCCACAAACTTGGAAGGAGGATTAGATTTGGCAAAGCTAGGAGTGGAAGGACCCGGCCTAAAACCATCTCGAAACCCTCCTTGGGAGTGTTGTCCCATTTGGTAAGCATGGCGGCTTTGTTGCTTCTCCACGGCTAAGGCCCGATTAGAAGCTTCGGAAACACAATGTAATGTGTGCAAGGCAAGAACATCTTGGATGGAAGATTTCAAGCCGCTCACATAGCGGGCCACCCGTTGCTCCTCCCTTTCACTTAAGTCAGCCCGTGTAATGAATTGATAAAAGGCTTTCGTGTATTCATTCACACTACCATCTTGCTTGAGATAAACACTTTGGAGGTAGTTGAATGGTAGAAAATGGCCCTTTAGCTTCTTTTTCATTTTCTCCCAATCATGGATTTTCTCCTTTCCACATCGGCAACGGTTGAGTTAAAGTTGTTCCCACCAAGTGGAAGCTCTCCCCTTCAACCGAATAGCCACAAGCTTAACTTTCTTTTCAATGGAGACCTCTCCATAGTCAAAAATCTGCTCAATGGTGTTGAGCCAATTGATGAACTCATCAGGATTGAGGCTTCCATGAAATTCGAGAAGTTCAATTTTGATATTGTTCTCCCATTTGTGTTCCATCCTATCCACATCCGTTCGACGCCATCGTGGGGCCCAGAAGATATTATCAAAAGAATGATGAGTATTACCTTCGGTATCATCGGAACCATCACTACCCCCGGTAGGAAGTAGGAGATGTTGCACCGTCTCGGTTAACGCGGCAATTTGTCGTCTCATCTCGGCCATCTCATCTCTTGGATACGGAATTCCATTACCCCCATCATGATCACCCAAATCTGGGATATAAGCCCTACCACGACCACCCCTTCGACCTCGACCTCATTGAGACATTGAACAATTCCCCAGAATATGCAGAGACACAGTAATCTCACCCAGTTGAATATTGATAAAACAGTGAACCAATATACAATCTCGGCATAGTGAACAGATAATGTCACAATAGAGGCAAAACCCAAAATGTTGAAGACAAGAATTGAACTCAGATTGATGCACGCAGATTTAAAGAATTCGAGACTTCATATAACATAGGAAATTCAACACAGATGGATTAAAAACTCCAAAAATCACTTACCCACATGTTGATTTCAGTCAATCGAGTCCAGAACAACATCAAAGAACAGCCCAGGTATGATTTCATCGCAAGAGTACAAAACCCAGATTCGCAATTGCGAAAATCCAACAAACTTTGAATCGATGTGTTCTGTGATTCTGAAATCGCAATGTGAACAGCAACTTCGATTTACGACAGTGACAAATCGAAATCAGATCTTGACTAGGGCTTGGACTCGAGTTCGGATCTTGGCTCTGAATTCGACTGTGAGAAGCCCAACTTCGAAGAATCGCAAGTCGAATCTTGATCACAAAAGTACTAAAAATCTTCAATCGAGCTCCCATAAATCACAAAGGACAACTCGCGAAATCAATTCAACCCCAAGTTGCGATTCACGATTTGAGACAGATTTGCGAACCACGAGCTTCGATTCTATGTCTTGAGTTCGACGGAATTTCCACTACTGCTTCGTGATGGCTTCTCACACAACTATGAACGTGATTGTGATTCGTAATTAGGGTTTCAAATTTCAGGTACGTATCTCTCCCACAATTCATGCATTTAGAACATGAATTAGGAACAATAAACCTGAAGCTCTGATACCAAAATATGATGTCAATCAAGAACTAGAGAGAGAGAGGAACTTAGAGAGATATTAGAGAGAGAAATTCTCAATTCAATTCAAATTCAATATATCCAAGTTCGTTACAAGTGATGTGGTACTCTATTTGTAGGATACTCTATCTAACACATGCTATGCACATGACACTACATCACAATCCTATAGGAATGCTTAGATTTATAGAAATTTATTGTAATATAGAACACAACTTGTTAAAATTTTCAACAATACTACATACCTAGAACAATCATCTAGAAAAATACATATGTAGGATAGACCAAAAAAATACATATGCAGGATAGACCACATTCATTCCGGGCGAACTCACATCAAACCAACTTTGAATCTGCACCATACACCTCACTTTTGGGATACTTTTCGGTGTAAAATTTATGGGTAGATAGCATTTTCCTAAAATTTCCGACATGGTTGTTTCTATTGATAGCAATCATGACCTTTAAAAGCTAAGTATGCATGCATTTTAGGAATGGTTTGTTTAAATCTCTACCCAAATTCATGATTCATACACAGAGAATTTGTAAATCTCATAATACACTCATTCATTGTTATAAGATTTTAGTATATGAAAAGGCAAGACCATTCACAGATCTGTGGAAATTTCTAAATTTTTAAACAGAACATTTAGTTAAAAAAATAAAATAAAACTGCTTTGTTTATTTGTGAGTAGAAATGCTTATTTATGAATATGAAGGTGGTGACATAACAATGTTTCTAGAGATACAAATAGTGCAATCTAAGACACTCAAACATAAGGAGAAGTGCAAGTGAAGTGCTTGCACCCCTTTACACTGTGTTTGGCTGGGAGATTTGGGAAACATTTCACTTAATTTCGCACACCTTTTCCCTTTCCCTTTCTAAATCCCTTCCCAAATCTCCTAACCACACACACTGTTAGAGATAGAGGTAAGCAAAAGAGCTCATTCAATTTTGATATCTTGAATTTGATTGAGCTGTAAGTTGATTTATACAGAATATGTACAAATAGGATTTAGAAGAAATTTAAATTATTTGAGCCAACAATAGGAAAAACAAACACATTAAAACCTCGGGGAAGAAAAAATCATATGCATAAAGACAATTATGAATAGGTATTTCAATAAATGATGGGTGGAAAAATATAATAGCCAAAAACTTCGTAAACCATCAATAAACGAGCAAAATGAGTAAACACAAAAATGAGAAAATGGATCGAATAAGAATAATTTTCTAGAATTGGAATTGCATGTGTGTAGTTTTTTTCCAGTCAAGAAACGCAATGGAATATAAAATAAATGATTGATTAGTTCACGTTCTGTCCAAAACCGACTCTGTTATTGGCCTAAGGCCCAAACATAGGAACAGGCCAATGAATAATTTAATATATTATAGTTATGTTTGGATTAAGGATTTAAGGAGTGATTTGTCGAAGGAAAATAAAAAGGGAGGAATCTTGATTGACGTGATATCTTGTCAGAATTAGAAATTTAAAAATAAAAAAGTAAATGAACTCTACAAACAGAAGTAAATAATATAGTTGATGTATTGACCTATATAAAAGATAAAACTTTTTTCTTGTATTGTTCATTCTTAGAATTTTATTGACAACAGTTATAGCAATAACTTCTGCAAAATATAAATATGTGTAATTAAAATTGATAAAAACCAACTTAAGATTGATTATATCTCACACACACACACACACCCAAAAAAAAGGGAAAATTAGGTATTAATATCAATTAAAAATAATGTTAGAAATCTCAAGTACAAAAAATTAATTAGTAATTTTGCTTCTTGAAATGTCTGAAAAATCAATTTTCAATAAAAATTTTACAATGTAAAAATGATTTAAAGAGATTGAGCGGCCTCTGGTTCTGTCCAACCCTCATCATAACATTGCTTACTAACTCCGTTGAGGCTCTTCATGATCTCTCCAATTACTCTTGCTTTAGAAGTAGTCAAAAAAGAATCCAAGAGCAATGTTTCACATAACAAAGCAAGAACAGTGCTTTTAATTCTCAAATAACCTCAAGTTGACAAAAATCACCAGAAAACTTAATATAATATTAGACCAAACTTGTAATCAGCTCGCAGAGGTAGTATGTAACCAATTGACAAAAAAAAATCATATACTGCTATAGAAG
Organism: Camellia sinensis; assembly: GCF_055761805.1. Taxonomy (NCBI): domain Eukaryota; kingdom Viridiplantae; phylum Streptophyta; class Magnoliopsida; order Ericales; family Theaceae; genus Camellia; species Camellia sinensis. The sequence continues at coordinate 105,473,833 of NC_138975.1, read as the reverse complement.
CAAACGATCGGTAACTGAACTAGTCTGCACATAAATATATGCATCAATGTATACTGGATACTACAGAAAACACCAAATATATCCAGCTGTAATCCTGATCTCACTACTGAACACAGCAGGATGAAAAGATCAAAATGAGACAAGGTCATAAAAAATAGCGAGAAACAACAAAATCATACCATTGTCTATGCAATTTTTGCAAGCAAAAGACCAGTGTTTATGGAATCCAAATAATTATAGTAAAAACTGAATGAAAATAAATGTACACATGTGGTATAGAATCGAACAGAAACTACAAGATTAATTTTAATATCATTATAATAAATTGTTATTATCCGTATAAATAAAATAGAAAACCATTTTTTGTATTAAGCAAATATCTTGAATGTAAATTTACATAGACCAATCAGAGTTGGACTTTATAAACAACAGTATAATTAACTTCAGTAGATCTATAGCCTAACCAGAAAATCTAAAGCAGGGGGAAAAAATGCAAGGAAAAGCTAAGCATTCAAGAAGAGCACATCACAAACCAGATATCTGCAACGAAGCCACGGTAACCAAGAAACCCTATCTCAAATGAATAATACCAAAAAGATAAACCAAATAAAACAACATAGGCATCATTACCCGGCAAAGCAACCAGCAAACAGAATGACACTGATTTAAGTAGCAATTGAGACTGATGAGGGAAAACCAAGAACTGATGTTGAGGCGCTGATGTTGATGATCGGGACTTGGTTTCAAACCCAGCAACCTGAGTGGGTAGCCAAAATGAAGAATTTCCATCGTTCCAGTTGAATCATCCGAAGAATTTCCAGAGAAGATTTAACCTAGATTATAGAAGAAAGAGAGGGAAGAGGAAAATAGAAAGAAGAGACAGAAGAAAGGCCAGCTTTTTGTGATTCTGAGATGAAAATGAAGGGTAATTCTATTCGCACACCATACTTTATCTTTGTACACATCATTGTGCCAATTGGATATCAACTTCTGAACAAAAATAAAATGTTAGAATATCGACTTCTAAACAAAAACTAATTGTTAGAACAAAAATCCCATTCAATAGTTGATATCCGAACATTTATATTTTTGTTCGAAAGTAGATTTCCAAACATATCTATTTATTCAGAAGTTGATACCCAGAAGACACAAATGGTGTGTACTGAGACAAAATGTGGTGTGCAAATAAAATCACCCGAAGATGAGATCTCCTGTGATTTTATATTTTCCAAAACGCTGCACAATGTGGACAATGTGCACACACACAAGAACGAAGGAAAGAAAGGGTAAAAAAGTCAAAAAAATACCCGCTTTTCAACCCACCCACACAGCGAAATTGCACTTACAACCCTAATATTATTCCTTTTATACCGTGTAAAGCATTTGAGACTAAAAGCAAAAGGGGCAAATAAGTAATTTGGTAAGGGACAAAAATTTACTGTTCATCAGCAATCCACACTTTATACATATATACTGGTGAGGTGGCTGCCTTGCACGCAACCTAGTGCCCGACCCAAACAATTCCTAATAAAGTTGTTTTCAAATCCATCAATTCAAACCCATTTTAGAATTCAGGAAAATAAATAAACTTAAATTATTTCTCTATTAATAAGTAAAGATATAAAATTAATTTCTCAGTCTCTTGAGAAAGTCTCATTTCCAAAAGGAGATTTTTCCTCATTGGATCATCATCTGATACTATCTTCAAAGCCAGACCAACCAACCAATGAGATTCAAACTGGAGGACACTTGCCCATTGAACTACTATTTATCCCTTTTATCTGCATAATGGAAGCAAAAGTTTAGTGGTAAGCAAAACTAACAATATCTAAGGACTTGCTCCTAAATTTAGTCAATAACTAATCCAAATTATAATCCAAACTCGCATTTGATAAATAATTTTTGAATATGATTGCATTATATTTGTTTCAAAAAAATAAGTCTATTTCCAAACTCATATATTGTTTATTTTTTAAAAATAAATATGTGAAATATACAACTACAAATAGAGAGATATATTAAATGAACAATTTAAATAATTGAACAAAGAGCCTACAAATTCAAAACAAGTTGCATTTGATAAATAATTTTTGAAAAATCTCTGGTTTAGTAAATAACTCTTTGGGAGAGCGGTGAGCCAAAGAAGAAACCAAACCCCCATGAAAACCCAAATTTGCAAAACCAAACATACCCTTAGAAACAACCATTGTCTTTGTCTCAGCCGTCTCATTCTTCTTGTATTTTGTGTGAGCTCAAATTATTTAACTTCCAAATTTTTGGTTGATTCATAATAGATTTTTTGCAGATCAAATTGTTGTTTTCGGCAATTATTGCAGTTCCATGGATGCTTTTTCCAAAGCCTTTTACTTTGAAGAAACTTCACTCTAAAGTACTCTATGTTGTTTACTTTTTCTATGTTTCTAATTCTTGGGCTAAAAATTGAGTATTTTTCCTGAATATAACTTTAGAGTGTTTTACAAGTTAGGAAGAAAAAAAAAAAAAAACCTCCATTGCCATAGGGAACACCCCAGCGATTTAAGCCGTATTCCCCCGATAGACTCAAGTGCGTGTCTCCTTAACTCATCTATCAAAATTAAATAACATCTCTGTTCATCGAATTGATGCAAACACTGCAAGCTTGTACATCTCATAAGGGACATGTCTAAGCTCCAGCTTCTAGATGATTTTAATTTCAGCAAACTATTTGAAGTGGAATAGAATCAATAGAGTGGTGCTTGAAACTTGAGTTTCCTTTAGTCACTCCTCAAAGCCTTGTTGGTTTGCATGGAACCAAATCTGGAAATGAAATCCTATTCCGTGGATACTTTTCCAGTGTTTGGTAATTGGTATGTTAAGGACCTACAATATATTTCAAATCTGGAACATCTAACGCTTAAAAAAGCAATTGATAACTATTGAAAATACATTATGTTTATAATGCAATTTCCTTATCTCTAGTAAGTTGGGAATAAAAAGATTACAATTTACTTAGATTGTGTTTGGTTGGGAGATTCGGGAAGGAATTTGGAAAAGGAAAGGGAAAAGGAAAATGAAAAGGTAGGTGAAATGTAAATAAAATATACCTACATTTCACCTAGTTTCATACACCTTTTCCCTTTCCCTTTCCCTTTTCAAATCCCTCGACCAAACACACCATAAGAATATACAAGTGGAATAACTGAAGTTTGAAACTTTTTGATTCATAGAGAGTTCCTTTGGCAGTACTAAGAAAAGAAACTGAAACATTTTGGGATAATGAGGCATGGACTGTTGCTATTGCCAATGGAAATACAAAATTTTCACTCCTAGAGTTGAAGGCCACATAGTGAATAGAAGCTTTCCCACTTGAATTAAAAGCATCCTAATGCATGTCAAACTTTGTGCACCTGGTGAAATCTTCTTTGGGTTGTTATTGTTATTCTATGAATTCTATGACACCCAAATACATGGTGTGAATGTCATTAGTGAATTCTATGTTGGTCTTGAAAATAATGTTACTCTTAAGAGATTTTGTTTTACGAACCTGCACACAACTTTCATGTAATGTAATAAAAATTGAGGAACCATAGACAATTTTATTTATTTATTTATTTTTTTTTTTGGGTTCTGCATGCAATATTTGGTTTCTACATTGATATCTTCTCATCTTTTTTTAGCGATTGAATCTTTTCATTCTCTGTTTTCCCTTGGTTTCTTCTCTAAGAAATCCCAATTTGTTTCATCTTTCTTGGTATGGATTGGTAAAAGCCGAAGTTTTATGAGTTCTACGTGGTGCTTGCCATATGGCTAATTGTGTCTGTCTTAGACTCTTAGGCGTTTACCTCATATACTTTCTGAATATCTGGTTTTTTATTTCATCTGTATCATTGTCATTATGTCAGATTATTTGGTTTAAGTTCACAAGGTAGCATACTAAGACTCCTAACATTAGTCCAGCACTTGGGCAAGATGTTCGTCAGCACTTGGGCAGGATGTTTATGTTGTATTATGTGAAGGAAAATCATAGATAATGCACCAACAACAATTTCTTTGGTGAAAATCATCTTGATTATGAGTGGAGAAGGAAATTACTTAAAAAGCTGAAACTCTAAAGCAAGACCACATGATAGGTTGACAATTAGGAAAAGGAATTTTCAAGATTATATGCGAACAAAATGATTAAAAAGCTAAGAATAGGATAACATGGAGAGAGAATGCAAGAAGCCACAGCTTTGATATTCACCCAAAAAAAAAAGTCACAGCATTGATCTCATGGGATTAACGAAACAAAACATAAAGAATAACAACAAACAACTAAGTAAATAAATAGTGAGCCTGTTCCAATTTCGTTTCAACATTTTGTCAAACACATGGTGAGCAAGAGGGTGGAAAGCAACAACAATAAAAAGCATACATTAAACAACAGCAACACAACGACAACAATAGCAACATTATCACACACAAACTAATTGATTAAAAGAAAATTGGAATTCAAACCATTGGCCCAATTCCCAAATTAGCCTTATTTTTGTTTGGAGGAGTTTATTTTTGAGGTGCACTCATGTTGTCAAGCATAAATCGGTTTTTTTTTTTTTTATATTAATCAGAACAATACGATATTTTTTTTTTTTTATGTTTCAGTTTTGTTTTCACTGTTTATTTTTGAGGTGCACTCATGTTGTCAAGCATAAATCGGTTTTTTTTTTTTTTATATTAATCAGAACAATCCGATATTTTTTTTTTTTTATGTTTCAGTTTTGTTTTCACTGACCCTGCTGCTCTCCTGCCATATTTTTTGGACAAAGTTTCTTGTGGTAGGTTCCAGGTCAAATGCATACAACAAATATGTAATCTGTTTCGGCAAAATGAGGCTGTTAAACTTTTTATTTATTGATACATATTGACAAACACCTGGTGTGCATCTATTTAACATGTACCCAAGAATCAAAACAGTGTAGGTAAATATTGTGCAACACACATATAAATAGTAGGCATCAAATTACAGATGTAGTTACCAGGATTTGCAACGGCGGGAGCGGAGATTTGGATGCCCAACTTCGAGCGTTACCGCAGCAACAACGCCGACAGTGTGAGAAATTCCATGTTTGCTGCAGAAACACATGGCATGAAAAACAAAATCCAGCCATCATCATGAGTGCGAGTTGGACCTGTGGGTCGGTGAGGCCTGCTCTTCGAAGGGGTAAAATTTGTTTTCTTCTTCATTGTCGGCGTGGAAAATTTGAATCCCACGTGGGTGACCCAAAATCTGCAAGAAAATTTTGCAGGGAGAAGCTTTGGGAAATAGCCAAGCAGCAGAGCACCGGTTTGGGAAATTTCTAGGAGGAAATTATGGATATGGATTAGGATTGTAGGAGAGAATTCTTATTTGACTTGGTTTGTGTTTTCGTATAGCTTTGGTTTGGATTATAAGAAACTAAATAACTAGAATTCTATTCTTTGTGGGTTTGGGTTTAATACTTGGGTAAGATTTTTCTATTATAAGGTCAAGTTTGACTATCTTAAAGAAGTAAACACGTTTTATCTTTTTATCTTTTTTTTATTATATTATCTCTTTATTTTTTTGTACATTTTTTTGTAAAAAGACAAAAAATACACTTATTTAGGTCATCTCAAACAACCCCTAAATATGGATGATTTCTCATGTTGAAACGTTTTGGGTTTTTTGTGAGCAATTGAAAGGTATGCATTCGTTCTTGTCTCATATTAAAAATTATTATTTGTACGATTGCTTGTGATTAGTGAGAATTATTGCTCGTAGAGATAGGTTTTGTTGAACCATATAAAATCTTTCCTCTTCATTCTCTATATTTGTATTTGTTTTAATTCTAATTCTAGTTTTTATCCTAATTATTCATAACAATCATCAACTTTGATATAGTTGGGTGTTGTAGATACTATAAGCACAACAATCTCAAGCATAAATAAATAAAATTTTAAACTAAATGAATAAATAAATCTCAAACAAGAAACAATCCGACCATGAAACTCCTCAAACTCAAAATCCACACAGGATTTAGAGCAATGGTACAAACAATAATGACTTATAAATTGCTCACGAATATATGAGAGCAGTGGAACGTACACCATTATTTTAATTATTAAAAAAAAAAAGAATTACAAAAAATACTTTAGGATTTAATCCTTATAAGAAAATAATTTTTTTTTAACAAATTATATTCTAATTTTTTATTTTGTTTTAAATCTATACTATTTGTCTATATTTGATAAGTAAAATCATTGGAAAAAAATATATATATATTTTAGTCGTTAAACTCAATAAAAAATAATATTTTAAACATTTTATGTACATCTATATTGGTTCTACTTACTGAAAATAAGTAAATAGTTTAAATTGAAAATAAATCAAAAATTTTAAATTTAAATTAACAAAATTAAAAACTTACAGTTTAGTTTATTAAAAAGATCATACTCAGTTTTTCTTTTTCTTTTTCTTTTCTTTTTCTTTTTTTTGGAGTTACTGTTCAAAAAAAAATGTTGTGGTTGCAATTTTCGTGGCCACTCTTGTCACCACTCTTTTTGTATCACTTGCAAAATTGAAAGGAAATTTAGAAAAATGATATGCGGACATAATTTTCATACAAAATTTAAGGCATGAATAATGTGGTAATGCTATTCTTGCAATTATAAATCAGATTGATGAATGACTACATTATTATCCATGAATTTTTTAAATACAAATTCTGTTTGTATAGCATTACTTGGAAATTTAATATCCAAATCAAATTGGATATAGAATGTTATTTTTTATTTTTATTTTTTTGAGGATAACACAGCAATATAAACATTAACTAAGCAAAAAGTCTTACATCAGTAGCAAGTTGGTGAGCAGCGTAAACCACATCACGGTCCACTTTTTGTAAGACAACATGATCAAAAGATTTACACAAAGACAAAATGTCAGCTAGAATGGATTGGAGACACCAATCGGATTCTTGAGCATTGTGGTGGAGCAGCAGAAGAAGGACTAGGCAATCTGTTTGAAGAAGCAGATGATTGATGCCGGAATGGACTGCCCAACGCAGAGCATGGAGAACAGCAGCTGCTTCTGCTTGTTGAGGAGATAACATTGAAGGTCCCAAAATAGCTTCCTCATAGACTCGGTGATCATCAAAATCAAAGCAAACCCACGCCAGACCAGTGCGCTCACCTACAGCAACCCAAGAGCCATCCACAGCAATACGCATACGCGGAATATAGAATGTTATTATAAATATATGCTTCCTTTAGATTTTGTTTAGCAAATTTTAGTACCCATCTTCTTGATCTATCTCTCCTTTTTTTTATCATTTTATATATATTTTTAGTTTGTTTCATATCATATTCATAGCTGATATTTTTTATTTTGGTATCATCAGATCATACAATACCATAGACATGGATCATAGCTATGCCTATAGTTGTTGGGAGGACGAGAAAATTCTTACCACACCCTCTTGTGGCCCGATTGATGATGGCATTTATGTTCAACTACAATTTTCTAATGAACTCAAGAAACCTACTCGTGGCAACGATAGTATTGGCAGGAACCACGATAGTGATGTTATACTGCTAGACTCATATCGTTGGGTATTTTTTTTCAGTCGCAACGATTTTCTAGAGAGCAAGAACATGAAAGTTATTTTGTTTGGTCATTTACGTTGTAGGAATTTATCCTCGAGTATTGAAGAGTCAATAATAAATGAGATGTGCAGATTTGCTCGTGTCATGGTGAATTTGTACCCAAACCCAAAAGTATTGCCAATTGTTCTAAATGTTGTGGTTAGAACATTTCAAAGACCTGATTTGAGCATGGAAGAGGCAGCTGCCAGGATTATGAGAGAAATTATGAAAGAACCCAATCATTTCATTTCGCTGCCAACCACAAAATCATCCATTGAAGCATTGGACAAAATGACTCCTAAAGATTCATGTTCCATAATCACATGCGATTGCTTCTATAAAAAAAACATGCGCGTTATGTTCGAAGACTCTTCCAATTAGAATTGACGTTACTACCTTGTTGTGCTCTCATAAATATCATGACAAGTGTATTTTTAAACGGTTCAAGATTAGCAAGATGTGTCCTGTGTGCCGCATGGCATTCTAATTTATTAGTATATATTTTGGTTATTTGTTATGTTACTAGAACTGTAGCACACATTTTGTGTGTGCATAATATTACACCCTATATGTGTACTGCATTTAAATTTGTTTTGTCTTGATTCTTTTTTTAATGTCAAATTCACTATAAACTGATTTTTACTATTCTCGTCAATCAACTCTTATCAAAATATGCTAATGTCACATGTTTTAAGACTTTAAATGCCAATCAACTTGTTTGGTTTTGGATTTTCAAAATTTACTTTTTAGAAAATTGAAATTTTTTATTTTTTTGTATTTTTTTGTTTTCACTATTTTTTTTTTTAATATTCTAAGAATTGTTTTTAATTTTTAGATACACCTAACATAAATACACTTAAAAAATATAATATTTGTAAAATGTTTTTTTTTTAGAAAATTCACTAAATATCAAAAATGCAAAAAAAAAAAAATTATGTGAATTTAGTATATTTTTCGTATTCTTGTATATTTATTAATTTTTAAAAATATTTTTTTAGAAACATTTTACTTTTAAGATATATCTAAGTAAGATGCATCTAAAAAAGGTAAAAAAAAAATTGCTTAGAATTTTAAAAATATTCACTAAAAATAAAAAAACTCAATTTTTAAAAAATTAAATCTAAAAAATTAAAACCAAACATACTGAATAATACCCTTGGTCGTCTTCTACCTCCAAAGACCCAACAAGCTTACAACAAAACACTACCCTCAGCCAAACAGTACCATCATTAATATATAGAAACATCAATCAAATGCTGTTTTTCAAAAACAAAATGTATCTCTTAAGGCCTCGTTTGGGAAGCCTTCATTTTAGCCAAAAAGTTACTAAATTAGCCAAAAAGCCAACAATCCATACCAAAAAGTCAAAGATTCTCTTTTTTCTCTACTTTTTGCACATCTTTTCGTAAAAAATCAAAAAGTCATCCCAAACATACTAGTTTTTTTTAGCTCATATTTTAGTCAAATAGCCAAAAAGTTACTAAATTAGCCTGTTCCCAAACGAGGCCTAAGTTTCATTTTCAAATTATATTTTTTGATTTTTTTTTTGAAAGATAGAAATTAATTTAACAAAAATAAACACCCAATAAATATTTTTAGAGAATTAAAAATTAATTATGCACCCAAAAATGTGAAAATGATGAGTATTTTTACACCAAATTAATTTTTAATTTTTTCATAACTTCTTTAGAAAATTAATTATGAAAATTAAACCAAACAAAGAGTGTTATGATTCACACTATCCCTATATGTGTATATATATGTATATTTTTTGAATTGCCTTATACTAGGAATGTTGGTTATTTTAAAATTAATTTTGCACCCAAAAAAAAATATATATGTGAAAATGATGAGCATTTTTTTTTTTTTTAAATTTTTTGCACCAAATTAATTTTTAGTTTTTTCATAATGTTTTTGGAAAATTGATTATGAAAATTAAACAAAACAAAAAGTGTTATGATTTGCTTTCCCTATATAATGTGTATATATATTTATATGTTTTGAATTGCTTTGTACTAGAAAGGTTGGTTATGATAACATAATACTGTGACCTTTAAATAAAAATTAAGACAAACAAACAAAAAATAAAATAAAAAAACAAAAAGAGAAATAAAAATAAGAATTCTAATAGGAAACAAAAGAAAAATAAAAATAAAAAATCTAATAGGATTTAAAAGTTTAGTCATGTTGACTATATTCCCAAATTCAGTGAGATTTTTTTTTTCTTTTTTTTCAATAGCCTTGCACAGTGGGATATAAAAGTTTAGATATGCTTACTTTAAATTTAGAAAAAATATCATTTCAGGAGTGATTTTGAAAAAAAAATTATTAAAAAACGATAAATTTTATAAATATTAATAATTAAAGACTTAACTTTTTATTTTTTATTTTTTATTTTTTTATGAATGTGTAATAATTCCTTAAATTTAAATGTAAGCTTACTTGGAGATGGAAGCTGATGATAAAACAGTTTATCTCTCTTTTTATGAAGCATACAATGCTGAGGTGCATAACAAATATAAAACCATTTCCATTTTAAACCATATCTGTTACATGAATACGGGCCTTGTGAATCTCTAGGTGAGTGTCTGCAAGTAGGCCCTAATGCACTACCACTATCATTTTTACCAGCAAACTGAAAGGCTCGACACCTAACTGCACGGTTCCACACCCCTTACCCAGATTCACCAAGTATTCATCTTTTCGCAAACAGATATCTTTACAAACATTTCTCAAAAACAGATACGTTTCTAATGAAATGAATGTAATGCAATGTCCAATGCAACAAATGAGAAATGTGATTCAATTTACCTAAGTCTCATGCATTTCTATAACAATCACAACTATCCTCCACCGATAGCCCCAAACAGATATTTCTAAACGGATATTTAAACAATTAAATTCCATAAAAATTCTGATAAATACAATCTATTCCACATCTCATCAAATGTGAACAACTAAACTAGTTTTCATATCACAATCACATCCGGTAACCTGTCAAGATCCATTTCTAACCGTATCGGTTTTATTCCAACAGATACATTAAGCAAAATAATACCGTTAATGCCCAAGAAAACATCATTTTCTTTCCAAACTTGTTCTCCAAGCATTATTCAACTATGACATCCTATTTTGATCAAAAGCCCCAAAAGTTAAACATAATTCCTTTGTTTTCTTTAAAAATGCTCTTTTGGTCACAAACCGGTAAAAATTTCAAAACCAATTGAATCGAAATTCGTTTTTGTTCAAATTTAAAACAAAGCTCTTTCATAACCTTACAAACATATTCCAAGTTTACACTTTCGCAATTTGGGCATCAACTTTTTATTTTTCTCAAAATTTCCCTTTTAAGCAAATAAATTACAAATTTTCCAAAAATTCTAATCAATATATATGCAACTCTAAACTCCATATAATCAAGTAAAAGTGCATAAAAAAGTGTAGGAAAAATCCCTACCTCAAGCTAGAAGGAGAAACAAGCAAAAACCCCAATTTTCAACTTTGTTGGATTTCGATGTCCATCGGTCAAAACGTTGCTCTCACCAAGCTCTTCATTTTGATCTTAAGAACTATGGTCTAAAACCTTAGGTTCAAAATTGAGTTCAGTTTGATGCCACCTTCTTTCACCACCTTCTTGACAAGCATTAGCAATCTCATTGAGATTTCCTTTTATTCTTGCCATTTCAAAATTCCGTCAGTCAAATCCACACATCCTCATTGATGTCAAAATTCCTCTCAGCTTCAACGTGACAAGCCACTGGTTGAGGACCAAGGTTTTGATGTCCATGTGTGTAACCAGCCCGCGGGGGGGCCTCGCTACAGCTCGGACTCTCAATGTTCGTCACGGTTCTTAATCTGAACTAAAGAGTCCAAATCTGGCAAATCGTTTTGAGAAAACTGATTTTAAAAAATAGTGCCAAACATGGACTGCTTTGCCAGATACAGAGTCGCCACCTAAATATTTTATTTTGGGAAATTTAGGAAACCTTGACTCGGTGCCAAAAGGCCACGTGTCCGTCATCACCAAAGCTGCTTCGGCTCGGGAACTTGGGTACGATTGGGGAAGGTCACTTCGTGAGCACCCCCGCTCGCCCGGTCATAGACCGGCCTCTACTAACCATGATATCGATTTTTGAAAACATTGCGAGTTCTTATTCCGGTTTATTAGCCTAGGTTACTATGTGATGCATACAGCATATAAGTATAGACCAGGTCGCCTAGATTGGAACAAAACACTTCTTGTTAGTTTTTGAAAAGGGTTTACTACCCGCAGGTAGGCTTTGAAACATTTGATGATTTATTCCAATTTAAACAACCCAACCTTCACCCACAGGCATTCAGGCAGTTATGTCAGATAAGCAAATAGCCTCATGGTAAGCATGCTATCATGGCATTCACTCACACGCATGCAAGGATGCTAAAGCATAAAAACTCACCGAGTACTCCAAGCCAAAATAGAAATTATGTTAGAAATCATGCATGATCCTAAATATACAGAAATGCCTAATGCAAAATGCAATTATGGTAGGCTCGGCTATTCTAAGATGACATGTGAAATGCTACAACTATCATGTATTCAATTTGGAATTGAAATACAAATGCAGTTAGTATGATGCGCCGAGCCCGGTGCATGCAAAACAGATGAATGAATGCAAACATGCTATCATACTGTATGCTAATTTAAATATGCCCTAATCTAACCATCAAAAGCGGATAAATAAAAGGGAGAAAGACGTGGGGTTGGAAGACATACATCACACTCACCCACACTTATTACAGTTGTGCCCCCACTCGGAGGGTCCGAATAAATATACAGTCCAAATATTACAGTCCCGAAATAAAAGAATATTACAGATTTCTAATTAATTAATGAATTAACTAGAAAGCAAATAAAACTGGCATGCAAGCCAGGGACTGTCTCGCTTCTGATGGATGATGCATGTCCGGGTTGTCTTGCGCGGAAATCCACCGGAATGCCCCAATTAGCCTCTGTTTAGCAGTTATCCTTGAAATGCGTGCCGAATCCCGAAAAATTGCTGATTCCTGATTTTGCTGCAACAGAGAGCAGGAAAGGGGCACAGCAATGTATTTGCACAGATATATGCATGTCTCGATCCTCGTGCCACCAATCACGCATACCGAGGCATGATGGCCGAGGAGTCGAAATGCACAACTCAATATAGGATGAATGCACATGAAACTAAAGCTAAAACCTAACTCCATCATGGACAATCCAGAGTGTCGGTGACTGGGGAATTGAGACACATTCCGTCACTCGGAGTACGAAATGTACCTCGTTTCCCGTGCCCGGGCTAACTCCTATTCCGAACACGATGCGATATGCATGATATGCATGAAATGCAACTAATATACAATCCTAACATACACAATGCTATGGAATGACATGCCTCGAAATGCGTGCACACGGGCACGCGAACCGAGAAAATGACGGAATGCTGAAAATGAGATGCCTCGAAATGCGTGCACACGGGCACGCAAACCGAGGCGATGATAGATACAATGAAAATGAGATGCCTCGAAGTACGTGCACACGGGCATGCAAACCGAAGCGATGACAGATACAATGAAAATGAGATGTCTCGAAGTACGTGCACACGGGCACGCAAACCGAAGCGATGACAGATACAATGAAAATGAGATGCCTCGAAGTACGTGCACACGGGCACGCAAACCGAGGCGATGACAGATACAATGAAAATGAGGTGCCTCGAAGTACGTGCACACGGGCACGCAAACCGAGGCGATGACAGATACAATAAAAATGAGATGCCTCGAAGTACGTGCACACGGGCACGCAAACCGAGGCGATGACAGATACAATGAAAATGAGATGCCTCGAAGTACGTGCACACGGGCACGCAAACCGAGGCGATGCTAAAATGACATGGCAATGACAAATGGGCTTATACCAACATGAGTGAGCCTCAGCCACACTCACATCGGATGCCGTCGGATAAAAATGGAGTGCCTCGAAATGCGTGCACACGGGCACGCAAACCGAGGCGATGCTAAAATGACATGGCAATGACAAATGGGCTTATACCAACATGAGTGAGCCTCAGCCACACTCACATCGGATGCCGTCGGATAAAAATGGAGTGCCTCGAAATGCATGCACACGGGCACGCAAACCGAGGCGATGCTAAAATGGTCATGGCAATGACAAAAATGATATGCAAGCATGCTAATGGAATTTCAGCAACAAAATATGGGGAAAACAGTCCCGAAATGAAGCGAAATGATGTGAAATGTAAGAAAATGTCCCGAAATGCAACATTAGGCACCCGAAATGGCCTATAGCCATGCCAAACATGCACAACATGGACATGCAATGCAAAGACAGAAGCTAGACAGTCCCAAAATAAGCACTTTTCCAGTTATAAACATGGCCAAACAGCAAATATAGGTATGGCAAAAATAGCATACAAGAATAGGGGCCAAGATAGGGGTAATGAAGCAAGTGGTATAAGCTAAACCCAAACTGAAAAATTTCCTTCTACAACACTGAAGATGGACCAAAAATATGAACTTTTACAGTATATGGAAACCTCAAAATAAATATACAAACATGCTAAAACTATGATGCAAAATAGGGCTCAAAAGGTGCTAAAACATGAAGTATATAAAATAATCACCAAACAGAAAAAAAGTGTGAATGAAACATGAAGTATAGGCCAAAACAAGGCCACTTTCAGTTCAGACCAAGGTCCAAAAACAGAAGCCAAGAGGGCTATCAACTTATGCAAAAATGGGGCCAAATAAGGGATTGAACTACAAGTGACACATGGAGACACCAAACAATGTTGAGCCCTTCTCCAATGTTGAAGAGGGGCTCAAAATAAGCCCTATATCAGTTTACAACATGCTCGAAAATAAATTGCTCATGGGTCAAAAATAGCATGCAAAACTATGACATACAAGATGGTCAATGAAGCAAGTGTATTATGGAGGGCTCAAACAGGGTTGAGCCCTTAATGAGAAGTGAAGATGAGCTCAAAATATGGCCCTTTTCAGTTAGGGCCGGAGCTTGAAACCAAAAGGAAGTGAGGCTTAGAAATGGATCAAGAAAAAGGGTCAAAAGGGTAAAAGTGTAACTTACCCTTGAAGATCCGAAATTTTGTTGCTTCTTGGGTTGATTTGCAGCTTCTTTAGCCTTCAAGAATCCTCCCTTGCTGCTGGAAATGAGATGATGGTGGTAGAGCTTGGTGGTGTAGAAGGAATGAAGGTTAAGAAGTTAGGGTTTTTTGGAGAATTGAGAAGGATGACAATGGAGTTTAGGGTTTGTGCTTGGAGAGGAATTTTTCTAACCCTCAAGAAGAAGACCCTCAGCTGGCTATAAGGTCAAGAAAGGGGTGTAAAAGGGGGGTGAATTGGAGAGCATAACTCTCTCCCAAAATATCCCCCGGATACAGAAAATATCTGGGGGATATTGCCCCACAGCTGGAAAGGGTACAGTGCAAGGAAACTGGCCAGCCTCATACTTTTGCTGGAGGTGGCCGGTCGGCCATACCCCCTAGCCGGCCGGCTAGGGGTCAAAAGGGTCAACCATATTCTCTGGCCGGCCAGGTATTGGGGAGGTAGCCCTATGTGTGTACAACACAACCATGTAATTGAAATTCCAAGAAAGTAGGCCCAAGGGGTTCAACAATGGCTCAGAAAGAGGGGGTCAAAAGGGTCAAGTGACCTTAATGGCCGGCCACCAACTTTTAGTGGCCTCCCAGATGTGTAGATCACAGATATGTGGTTCAAAGTTCAAGAAAAAATGTCCAAGGGGTTCAACATTAGCTCGGAAGAAAGGGGTCAAAAGGGTCAGGTGACCTTAATGGCCGGCCACCAACTTTTAGTGGCCTCCCAGATGTGTAGATCACAGATATGTGGTTGAAAGTTGGCAACACTAGCTCTAAGGTATTCAACATTAGCCCGGAAGTGCGAAAAACGGGCGCCGGGAGGCTCCGGAGGAGAGATAACTGGTTGCTGCAACAATTGCTGGCCTCCCACCCTTCAGTGACCTTCCTCGGGATAAAACAGAGGTACCTGCCAAAAATGAGCGAAAACCGTTGCAAAACGAACGTTCCGGGGCCAAAGCACGCAGTTCGGGGTCCCGAAAATGGGCTGTTAAGCACCGAAAATGGTATTCGACCTCGAAGTGGGTTTCTCAGACCCCGGTGTCCCTCAAAAGGGAGAAAATAAGATGTATGCCAAAAATCAGAGCAATAGGAGATGGTTAAGCGGTCCCGAACCGAGGCACACGGCCTGACGGCTCCGAAAACCGGGAACCGGACTCCGAAATGGGAAAAATGGCCTACGGCCACCAAATGTAGCCCACGGACATTGAGAGATGGTCTACGGGACCTCTCCCTCCCCTCAGGAAAAGAAACGGAGAAAACCGAGTCTGGTTCGCAAACCGAGACAAGGCACAGAAAAGGGTTCGGAAGTCCGGAGGCAGGGCTCACGGCCGCGACTCTGAAACTTCTGAACGAGCACATTATGCAACATCACCAAGCGCTCAATCGGTGACGTCTGAGTCTTACGGTCGGTCAAAAATGGGGTGTCTACAATGTGATCCCAAAGATAAAATGTCCCATCAACTTTGCTGCGAAAAAAATAATCTCCAATGGAAGACCACTTTAGCATTGATATGCCGCCTAATCCCTGTCGAATGGGTGTGCCTCGACCTTGATCAACATCCCAGATGGTGAATGACGAGCCCTCATACGAGCCAGATGCCAAATATCTTCCATCTGGACTCCAAGAAAGTGCACTAATTTGTTCGTCATCGTGACTTCGAAGAAAATCCACTAGAGTCCATCGAGTTCCGGTGCCCCTAGCAATAGTGCCAGAGGTAACTCCAGATCTCACAGATGCCGCATTGCAAAGATAAGAAGCAGTCCATATACAAATTCTACCCTTGCATGCTACAGAAAGTGTCATCCCACCATTTGGCCTCCACTCAAGGAGCTTAATATCTCTTTGGGATTCATGGGTCAAATTGCATGGTTCCTTCCGTTCTGCTGAATCCTCATAATCACGAATTGTAACATGATTTGGCCCAGAAATGAATGCTAAAATATGCTTATGTCGATGCCAACTCACTCCATGAAGATCAACCTCTGGCAACAATTTTACATCATTCGGATGAAAAAGGCGTTTAAGGGAATTGCTAAAAAAAAAACCTTGCAGTGCTGCTGACCAACTGTTCCTCTAAACACTCTCATCAATCTTCCTAGTTGTTGCAAACCCTGTTCGGGATTCGGTGATGGTAATAGATGATCAGTCCGAAAAGAAACCGCACTAAATACAATTCCGAGAACTTTGGCATAAGTTTCCTTGGCTTGATCGTCTGAGAGGTTCTCGGCCGTAATCAAGTCTCTGTTGATTTCACAGATGGTGACTGTTAAAAATGATGTATTATTAATTGATGTAAGTTGTTGTGTTATTGATATTACAAGGATTCCTATTATATAGAAGAGGATTTGGGTAGTAGGTGAGGAGTAGGTGAGGGTAAATTGGTGGTAGGTGTAATAGGTGTGGTAGTAGGTGGTGGTAGGTGTAGGTAAATTTTAACAGCCCCCCGCAAACTCAAGGAGGATAGAAACTAACCAACTTGAGTTTGAAGAGAGGAACAAAACAAGAAAATACATAAAAATAAAAAAGGATAGGAGACACTGTACGGTCGTGTCAGACCGTTGGTGAAGACACTGAATGGTTGTGTCATAACGGTGTAGAGGACACTGGATGGTGGTGTCATAACGGTGTAGAGGACACTGTATGGTGGTGTCATAACGTGGTAGAGGACACTGGATGGTGGTGTCATAACGTGGTAGAGGACACTGTATGGTGACCGGAATTAATGTCGGGACAGTTTATGGGGTCTTGTCGGACCGTTGTAGATGCTAACCGGAATCAAATGTCGGGACAGTTTATGGGGTCATGTCGGACCGTTGGTGAAGCTAACCGGAATCAAATGTCGGGACAGTTTATGGGGTCATGTCGGACCGTTGTAAAAGTTGCACCCTCAAAAGGTGTGCCCAATTTTTCAAAAGGCGTGCCATCAAAAGGCGTGCCCAATCCATAAAAAGGTGTGCCGAACATGATGGCGAGGCACGTGGGCCCCTTGGCTTGCGCGCTCGTTTTGTCGTCTGTCGGCAAGTGGCGCGCGATGCGCGGATCGGCCCTGGCTATTTAAACCAAGGTTGAGGCAGAGGCTGAGGCAGACAAAAAACTTCTGAAAATCCTCTGAAAAAACTCTTCCTTTGCTGAGAGAGAAACTCTGTAATACTCGGTAACCAACCCGTCTCTGAAACACTCAGCAACATGGCCTCTTCTTCCCGTCCAGCTACCCAGAACATGGCCTCCTCTTCCCGTGGTCTGCTCACGCTCTTTCCAGAACTGAACGAGTCCACAAGAGAAATAACTGGTGCGGTGGCCAGTGAACCTCAACCAAACACCTCTGGTTTTGCTCCATTGAACTTTCCGATGCGGTCGGTGGAGCAAAAAATGGCGGTGCAAACTGATATTGAGGCCAATCAGTATACTCTGAAGTCATGTGTGGAAACCATGACTGCGGTCACAAACTTGTCGCACCGGCTGCAGAGCAGGACAAATGAGGTGCAACAGTTAAACTCCCAGCTGGCTCTGCTCCAACGCATGTATAAGGATGCGCGAGCAGAGATAAGTGTGCTGAAGGCGGAAAATAAGGAGCTGAAGCGGAAGGCCACCGTGATGTTCCGATTTGGAGGGCCGCCATATGCTGCAGTGGAAGAGTATGGGGGAGTGAACGTGCTGGGCGGCGTGGAAAACACAGAGGCAGCACCGTCAAGGACTGCCCAGGACGGAGGTAAAAAGAAGAGACCGGCGGCAGAGTAGAGAAGGGAAAATCCCACTGTGGGTGTGGTGGTTTTGTTTGTGTGTTTTTTTTTTTTTTTTTTTTTTTTTGGATGTAAAATGGTGAACGGGGGGAGCCCCGACATGAATAAAAGGAGTGTGGTGTGCAAGTTCGTCTTCTGTCTGGTTGTGTTTTTTTTTTTTTTGTTGTGGTTGTGCAAAAATAAAAAAAAAAGAAACAAAAAAATAAAAAGAATAATAATAATAATAAGAATAATACTAATAAGAATGGTCTGTGCAATAGATTAAAAGAAACATAGATATATAGATATAGAGATAGATTAAAATAAGAGAAAGTGGAGTGGGGTTGATTAAATAAAAAAAAAAGAAAAGGGGCTCTTTATGCAGGTGTATGTCGGCTAGTGGAGAAAAAGAAAGGAAAAGAAAGGGTGTAAAGGGAGAAAAAGAAAAAAAATAAATAAAAAAAAAAGAAAAAGTAGATCGGCTGAGAATGCATTACGGAATTCAAAGAGAAGAAAAAAAAATAAAAAAATAAAAATAAATAAAGGGTTTGAAAGTGGAAAATAAAGAAAAGAAAAGAAATGGGGAACATGTGGGGATGAAGGGATCGTGGACAGCGACGAGCTCAACATCGTCTCGTTGCAGAGCCAATCTGGCCACCAACCGGCCAATCCTTCCAAAGCCATTGATGCCGATCGGGATCTGGCCCATGATCTTAAGGGAGAAGAGGGAACAGACTGCAGAGAGAGAGTGAGCGATAAAGAGAGAGAGTAGAGGTCAGATCCAGTCTGTGTGTTCACTCTCTCTCTCTCTAAACCGTTGCAGCGGGAATGGAGACGAGTGCCGTCAGAGAAAATTACGCCTGGAACAAGCTTGCCGGGTATAATGGAGCCAGCAATGGCCAAATAAGCAAAGAATCCAAGGAGCATAGGAACAGAGGTCGATGTAGTCGGGAGAGATGGCGCCGGAGCTCCAGTAGGCGGCGTCGGAGGACTCAGTAGCGGAGACAGCGCCGGAGATGTCGGCGTCTTGCTTGGAGCCGGCGCCGGAACCAGAGCAGGTGGAACAGCTGGCGTAAGCGACGGGGCGGGAGGCGTAGGAGATGGTGGTGGAGTTGCCGGTGGAGCGGACACCACAGGAGGTGGTGCCGCCGTGGGGCTGGTGGTCGGAGCAGGAGTTGTCGGAGTTGCAGTCGGAAATGTGGCCGAAGGTGAGAGAGGCTTGTGATCAAGCAAGGTATGTGTAAAAAAAATTCCAGCGGGCAGCGAAGGCAAGGTTGCCGGCCGGCTGCCCGCCGGTGAGAAAAAAATACAAGCCTAAATCTTATAGCTCTGATACCATGTTAAAAATGATGTATTATTAATTGATGTAAGTTGTTGTGTTATTGATATTACAAGGATTCCTATTATATAGAAGAGGATTTGGGTAGTAGGTGAGGGTAAATTGGTGGTAGGTGTAGTAGGTGTGGTAGTAGGTGGTGGTAGGTGTAGGTAAATTTTAACAGTGACCGTACCAGGTCGAGGAAACGAATACATTTTCTCAGAGAGAGAGATGTTGTGTCTCTTTATCTTCTTTTTTTTATTATTCGAAAATGCTCCACCCCCGAAGAGAGAGATAAGTGTTGTTTTTAATAGCCCATTCCATGTGTGTCTTTTTTTTAGCTTTAACAAATTCTGTCCCTCATTCCCTCTTCTTTTATCGAGAGAGAGAGATAATGGCTAGCTAAGTCCAACCAAATAGAAAGTAAAGGACACATGGGATGGTCCAATGAGAAATTCCACCTTCACATCCCACTTCTCTCTCTCTCTCTTTTCAAAATCATTTTTTTCTCTAAAACCAAATATATTTGTCCACTCACACACATCATCATAATCTATATTCCATCTCTCCCACCCAAAAAAAACAAATCATAACACCTACCAAATATTCTCTATTTTTTTATTTTTTTATTTTTTTTACATTTTTGGGTAATCACAAGTGGTGTGTTTCGAACAGGTAATGTCTCCAAACCTTTAGATGCAAATCCAACCCGAATTGTACCTTGCAGAGTTGTATTGGAAGTTAATTCTTTCATGTTTTGCCACTTCGCTGAGTACATCGGGGGTCGAGCTGCCCGGTCAACTCGTGGGGGTCCACGGGGCAGCGCCCCTTAGCGGGTTCGAGGGTAGCGCCCTGGCAGGGTCGAGGGGCAGCACCCTCGAAGCAAAAATGCAAAATACATTCGAAGTTGCTTGAGCCACACATGAGGAAAACAAGGGAGGGCGTGTTGGCTACTGCAATAAATGCAGGTGCGGGAATGCAAGTGCGGGAGAAGCGCCGCATGTATGGTAGTAGGTGAGTCCGAAATTTTAGTCTTTTTTTCTCTTTAGGCTGAGTGTATCTCACTCTTGTTAGGTCTCTCTCTCTCTAAAAATCCTTTTCTCTCCCTTCTCTCTACATTTCCCTATGCCAAATTGGATCAAAACCTCAAGATCCATTAGAGTTCTGTCATAGTTTCTTCATCAAAGTTGGTTAACTTCTCAAGGGCTTTGTTGTGTGCGGTGAAGATCGAGTTTCGACACCGTTGATTTTGGGGGTTTCATCTCATTTCTTCTTCAAAATTTGAGGTAGGAATTTTCTTAGAGTTATATATATATATATGTGTGTATATATTTTTGCAAGATCTAGATGATTTTCAAAATCTTCCTTCGATAGCTTTGAAAATTGATTGTTGATTCAAAAAGTTGAGCAATTTTGAAAGTGGGTTTGCCTCTTGTTCTTTTAAAATGATCTTTTGGGTTTTGATCTTCATTGATTGAAGAAAAGATGATTTTGGAAAGTTTTCTTTCAAATGATTTGAGCTGTGCAGTTTTTGTAAGAAAACCTAGAAATTGGGGATTTTTAAAAGAGATTGAAAATCCATGAATGATATTGTTATATTTATTTTGTGTGTCAAAACAAATGGATGTTTAGAAAATTTCCTATTTATATTTATGTAAATGATAAATTTCCTGGAATATGAGAATTGCTGTTCATTTTGGAAATTATTGTTCAAAACATTGAAATAGTCTTGAAATGACTAATTGTTGAGAATACTTAAGAAGAAGGAATTGTGTTATTCCTTGGATGATGAATTGGAATAAAAGTATTTATATTCATCTTGTGAAATTGGCGTATCAATTCATTTGATTATATTAAACTTTGAAAGTTGATTTGAAAACTTGCATTGAGAAAAGAATGTTGAGAAATAAGTTTTCATGGAATGATTTTGGGGTAAATACGGTAGTAAGTCTTGAAAGGTGGTGTAGATGATAGGTGTCGAGCCTTCCAATTAATATTGGTAAAAATGACAAATTACAGGTGTCAAGCCTTCCAATTAATATTGGTAAAAATGACAAATTACAGGTGTCAAGCCTTCCAATTAATATTGGTAAAAATGATAAATTGGTAGTACTTGTATAGTCTACTTGCAAACACCAGCCTAGAGATTACCAGAGTCATATTTACCGCCCTTGAGATAAATTGTTAAGTTTTAAACAATTGAAATTGCATGACATCATTGAACATGATGGTTTTCAAAAGATGAAAATGTGATTTACTTTCAAAAAAGGAGCATAGCGTGACATGTGCATTTCATCTCTTGAGACTTGTATAAAATGTATATACTTTGTTAAGGATTTCCTACTAGGCTTTATGCTCATCCTACGGGATTTTTGTGCAGGAAAAGATGTGGTGATTCCACCTAACTAAAGGCGAAGAAATATGTGTTGAGAGTATAAGGCTCTCATTTTGATATAACTCTGTTTGTAAGCCAAGGGCTGCATTTGTGCGGGTTTGAATAACCATTTTGTGTAACCATGCCTAAGCCATGGAAACTTGTAAACCCTTGGGGGTATTTATTTGTTTATTTATTTGGTTTTGGATTAAACGTATAATCGCATTGAGGAACTAATTGTATCATGTAATGCAAGTGTGGAGAATTATTTCTGTTTTCTTTTAAGGAGCCATGATAGTTGTGTTATCATTTGGGCATAGGAAATGGGGGCGTTACATACACATACATATATATATGCATAAATAATCTATAATCAAGGTTGTTAAAATCGGGATCCTATGTTGGATCGTTAGAGGTGTTTATAGGATCGGATCGTAGAATCGGATCGAGAATCATAAGATCCTACCGAAAAAGACAAATTACATAATAATTTAATTTAAATAAATATTTCTTATAAAGTATACACAAAATGAACTTATATTTTATTAAAAAGAAGTGAAGATATTGTGAAAAATATAATACTCCATGTAAAATGTATATATAATATTATGCAATAGAAAATCCGACGGTAAAAGTTCTGTATTTTATCAAAAAAGAAGGTGAAGAAGAAGAAGAATTCTATAACAAAATACTTTACAATGCACAATAATGCATAAAAAGTGAAGAAAAAATATTTAACAATATTGGAAATGAAAATAGATTAAGAACTCAAAAGAGTAACTAAGTCGAATGATAAGGTTTGTCGTTAGCATCCCTAGTGGAGCGGATTCGAGTCACAAAAATAATTTCTCCAGAAATTGAGATAAAGTTGCAATTATCTTACCCTTCTTAGACTCCGCTAAAGATAAGTTTGTTTTTCCGACTATTTAATTTTCTTAAATTACCGCAATATTTGAATGTTTGTTTCCTAGTTTGTTTTTCTTAGTTTATTTGATTCAATACTACTTAATTTTTAATATTTATTTTGACGACATAAATTGGTATTTAGATAACAAACATAAAATTTACAACAAAATATGTCATACAATACAAAACAAGACTTATAAATTGGATCGGATAAGATCGGATTCGGATCGGGATTCCACGATCCTATAAGATCCCACTACTAGGATTGAAAGATCCTACCTACAAAGAGTTTTTTACATGATCCGGATCGATTGTACTCAAATGGATCGTAAGATCTGGATCGAGATTCTGATAACCATGTCTATAATAGTTGAAATAAGAGAGTGATTGAGCAGGGCCGACCCTGAATTATTAGAGGCCTAAGGCAAATTTTTTAAATTGGACCCTTCATATTTCATTTATCCAAAAAAAAAAAAAAAATTGTTTGGATAAAACAAAAAAGACAAAAATTTATTTCTATTGCATTACAATTTAACAAAATTTAGATAACATATATATATATATATATATAATAGTTGAACTTCAATTAGTTAAATTGAATCTTTATTTTTTAGCTTATCAATGCTGTAATAACTAAAATTAACTGGGGATAAAGATGATAATTTTCGACACAACTCAAGTAAAATATAAAATTAGCAAGTTAGGGTTGACTATTTTTCAACATGAATCCAAGTATGATACGACTCAATAACATGAATTACTAATTATATATTTTAATGTTCACTAAGGGATGCCATGGCATTTTTTTAAGAATAAAGATTGGGACCCCCTTTCCTCCACCCCCTTTCTTTTTTGATTGGTCACTTTTTCTTTTTCTTTTTCTTTTTTTTCTCCTCCTCCAATCACCACCCGCCACGTGTGTGTGGGGGTGGTGGGGGTTGAAATTTGAGGGGGTCTAAATCACTGCTGTTTTTTTAATCTTTTATTTAACTCTATCTAATTGAATAAAAAAGTATGTAAAATAATAATTAAGGCTAATATCTTTTTTTCATTTAAGACTTGTATTTTTTTGTTACCTATTGTAGAGTCAATTTAGTAAAAAATATATAGTGATAAGGTACAATTTTCTTAATTAGAAAAATGTAATTGAATTAAAATCAAACATTCTATGAATAATTTCATTTAGTAGAAATAAATTTTATAAAATTCAACTTATGGGAAAAATCTCCATACACTTGCTAAGTTATTTTACACTAAAAATGAAAATTTTCACATTAAATATCAATCGGACACGAATCAAAATAACACCATATGACGACATGAAAATAAATAAATTGAACTAATATTGAAGTAATTATGAAATAGTATGACATGATACACTCCCCTAGTTGGAGGCCCTAAATTTTGTTCAAAATTGGGAGTCCAAGGCAAACGCTTTAGTCGCCTCACCTCAGGGCCGGCCTTGTGATTGAGCACGAGATGGTGTTGTGAGTGAGGATTGGCGATAGAGAATGATAATGAATCACTGTGACATTGGTAAAAAAACCTTCTTCATAGATGTTAAGTTCTTCTTTTTTCCTAAAGTGAACCCTAAATCTAAAATTATAATTTTATGCTAAATAGAAAAACGTGGTCACAGACATTTTATTTATTTATTTTTTTTTTATGCTTTTCCTAAAGTCAAAATAAACCTAAATGTTGTTCTACAGCAAAGGAAGGAGACAACTTGCGTGTGATTATTATCCACTCTGAAATCAGTTTGTATTTGAATATACTTCTTTCTTCTTCCTTTTTTATTATTGTTTATTGTTATTCTTTTATTTTAACTTGCGTGTGATTATTATCCACTCTCAAATCAGTTTGTATTTGAATATACTTCTTTCTTCTTCATTTTTTATTATTATTTATTGTTATTCTTTTATTTTATGGATTAGGATTGTGGGAGAGAATTCTTATTTGACTTGGTTGTAAGTGTTTTCTTATTAGTTTTCGATTGGATTATAAGAAACTAAATTAATTTAATAACTAGAATTCTATTCCTTGTGGGTTTGGGTTTAATACTTGGGTACGATTTTTCTATTATAAATATGGATGATTTCTCATGTTGAAATATTTCATGTTTTTGTGAGAGATTGCAAGGTACGCATTCGTTCTTGTTTGATATTAAAAATTATTATTTGTACGATTGCTCTTGATTAGTGAAAATTATTGCTGGTGGAGGTAGGTTTTGCTGAACCACATAAAATCTTGTTGCCGTGTGTTTCCTTTCCATTCTCTATATTTGTATTTGTTTTAATTCTAATTCTAGTTTTTATCCTAATTATTCATAATAATCATCAACTTTGATGTAGTTGGGTGTTCTAGATAAGCACAACAATCTCAAGCATAACAAAAAAATAAAAAAAAATTAAACTAAATGAATAAATAAATCTCAAACAAGAAACAATCAGACCATAAAACTTCTCAAACTCAAAATCCACACAGGATTTAGAGCAATGGTACAAACAAAAATGACTAATAAATTGCTCACGAATACATGAGAGCAGTGGGACGTACACCATTATTTTAATTATTAAAAAAAAAAAAGAAATTACAAAAAATACTTCAGGGTTTAATCCTTATAAGAAAATAAATTTTTTCTTTTATCAAATTGTATTTTAATTTTTTGATTTTGTTTGTCTATATTTGATAAGTAAAATCATTGGAAAAAATATATATATATATATTTTAGTCATTAAACTCAATAAAAAATAATATTTTAGATGTTTTATATACACCTACATTGGTTCTACTTACTGAAAATAAGTAAATAGTTTAAACTGAAAATAAATCAAAAATTTTAAATTTAAATTAACAAAATTAAAAACTCATAGTTTATTTTATTAGAAAGATCATACTCAATTTTTTTTTTTTGGAGTAACTGTTCAAAGAAAAATGTTGTGGTTGCAATTTTCATGGCCACTTTTGTCACCACTCTTTCATATCACTAGCAAAATCGAAAGGAAATTTAGAAAAATGATATGCACACATAATTTTCATACAAAATTTAAGACACGAATAATGTGGTAATGCTAGTCTTGCAATTATGAATTAGATTGATGAATGACTATAAATGTAACACATTATTATCCATGAATTTTTTAAATACAAATTTTGTTTGTATAGTATTACTTGGAAATTTAATATCCAAATCAAACTGGATATAGAATGTTATTATAAATGTATGCTTCCTTTAGATTTTGTTTAGCAAATTTTAGTACCCATCTTCTTGATCTATCTCCCTTTTATATCATTATATATGTATATATATATATATATATATTTGTTTGTTTCATATTTGATATTTTTTATTTTGGTATCATCAGATCATACAATACCATAGACATGGATCATAGCTATGCCTACTGTTGTTGGGAGGACGAGAAAATTTTTGCCACACCCTCTTGTGGGCCGATTGATGATGGCATTTATGTTCAACTACAATTTTCTAATGAACTCAAGAAACCTACTCGTGGCAGCGATAGTATTGGCAAGAACCACGATAGTGATGTTATACTGCTAGACTCATATAGTTGGGTATTTTTTTTCAGTCGCAACGATTTTCTAGAGAGCGAGAACATGAAAGTATTTTTGTTTGGTCATTTACGTTGTAGGAATTTACCCTCGAGTATTGAAGAGTCAATAATAAATGAGGTGCGCAGATTTGCTCGTGTAATGGTGAATTTGTACCCAAACCCAAAAGTATTGCCGATTGTTCTAGATGTTGTGGTTAGAACATTTCAAAGACCTGATTTGAGCGTGGAAGAGGCGGTTGCCAGGATTATGAGAGAAATTATGAGAGAACCCAATCATTTCATTTCGTTGCCAACCACAAAATCATCCATTGAAGCATTGGAGAAAAGGACTCCTAAAGATTCATGTTTAGTTCAACCATGTGCGATTGCTTCTCAAAAAAAAACATGCGCGTTATGTTCGAAAACTCTTCTAATTAGAATTAACGTTACTACGTTACCGTGCTCTCATAAATATCATGACAAGTGTATTTTTAAACGGTTCAAGATTAGCCAAACGTGTCCTGTGTGCCGCATGGCATTCTAATTTATTAGTATATATTTTGGTTATTTGTTATGTTACTAGAATTGTAGCACCCATTATGTGTGTGCATAATATTACCCCCCATATATATATACTGCATTTTAAATTTGTTTTGTTTTGATTCTTTTTTTAATGTCAAATTCACTGTAAACTGAGTTTTACTATTCTCGTCAATCAACTCTTATCAAAATATGCTGATGTCACATGTTTTAAGACTTTAAATGCCATTCAACTTGTTTGGTTTGGATTTTCAAATTTTACTTTTTAGAAAATTGAAATTTTTTTTTATTTTTTTATTTTTTTGCTTTCACTAATTTTTTTTTAATATTCTAAGAATTGTTTTTAATTTTTAGATACACCTAACATAAATACACTTAAAAAATATAATATTTGTGAAATTGTTTTTTAGAAAATTCAAAAAATATCAAAAATACAAAAAAAAAATTATGTGAATTTAGTATATTTTCGTATTTTGTATATTTATTAATTTTTTAAAATATTTTTTTATAACTATTTTACTTTTAAATACATCTAAGTAAGGTGCATCTTAAAAATGTTAAAAAAAAAAAAAAAATTTGCTTTGAATTTTAAAAATATTCACTAAAAACAAAAAAATACAAAAAATAAAAAAAACTCAATTTTTAAAAAATTAAATCCAAAAAATTAAAACCAAACATATTAAATATTACCCTTGGGTGTCTTCTACCTCCAAAGACCCAACAAGCTTACAACAAAACACTACCCTCAGCCAAACAGTACCATCATTAATATATAGAAACGTCAATCAAATGCTGTTTTTCAAAAACAAAATGTATCTCTTAAGTTACATTTTCAAATTATATTTTATGATTTTTTTTTTGAAAAATAGAAATTAATTTAAAAAATAAACACCAAAAAAATATTTTTAAATATTTAAAAATTAATTATGCACCCAAAAAAATGTGAAAATGATGAGTATTTTTACACCAAATTAATTTTTAAGTTTTTCATAACTTCTTTAGAAAATTAATTATGAAAATTAAACCAAACAAAGAGTGTTATGATTCACACCATCCCTATATCTGTTTATATATGTATATTTTTTGAATTGCCATGTACTAGGAATGTTGCTTATTTTAAAATTAATTCTGCACCCAAAATAGAAAAAAATATGTGAAAATGATGAGCATTTTTTTTTATTTTAATTTTTTACACCAAATTAATCTTTAGTTTTTTCATAATGTTTTTGGAAAATTGATTGCGAAAATTAAACTAAACAAAAAAGTGTTATGATTCGCTTTCCCTATATAGTGTGTATATATATATTTTTATATGTTTTGAATTGCTTTGTACGAGAAAGGTTGGTTATGATAGCATAATACTGTGACCTTTAAATAAAAATTAAAACAAACAAACAAAAAATAAAACAAAAAACAAAAAGAGAAATAAAAATAAGAATTCTAATGGGAAACAAAAGAGAAATAAAAAAAAAATCTAATAGGATTTAAAAGTTTAGTCATGGTGACTATATTCCCAAATTCAGTGAGATTTTTTTTTTTTCAATAGCCTTGCATGGTGGGATATAAAAGTTTAGTTATGCTCACTTTAAATTTAGAAAAAATTTCATTTCAGTAGTGATTTTGAAAATTAGTTATTAAAAAATGATAAATTTTATAAATATTAATAATTAAAAACCTAATTTTTATTTATTTTTTATTTTTTTATGAATGTGTAATATTTCCTTAAATTTAAATGTAAGCTCACTTGGAGATGGAAGCTGACGATAGCCTTAAATAGTAAGTCACTAATTTATCTTTCTCTAGGATTTGGTGGGTTAGATGCGGCAATGTTGGAGTAGTTGGGTTAATAGAGAGAGAAAGATGGAGTTGGGGTATTTTAGTCATTTAATGTTATTTTTTACACTGTTTGGAATAAAGTTAGCAAAAGGGAGAATCTTTATAATAATTTCAAAAGTAAGGGAGATTAGTGTTATTATTAAAGCTACAGGGGAGGCCCTTATAATTATACTAAACATCAGGGGAGGTTAGTGTAATTTGCCTTATAATTGATGGGTGTGAGTAAGGGTGAGCAGTGGATATTCCGATCCAAACTGACCAAACCGAACCAACCCGTCGCATTTTGGATGAATGTGTGATGATGAGCGGATGGTTACAGATTGATTTTTTCCAATCTGCCCAATTTTGGACGGATAGTGGATTTGAGATTTCTTTGGTCGCAACCGAACCGCCAAACCGTGAGTGCCCCTAAAAATTTGTAAGACTTTATTTTTTCAATTTGTTTAGATATTCTGTTTGTATTTTCAATTGAAAAAAAAGTTTAGATATTCAATTGTCTTTTCAATTGTCATTTCAATTTGAAAGTCCTATAAATACCACCCCTCTCACATTTTATTTCTCACAAACAAATTTGTCTCTCAAACTCTCAACTCTCTCAATTAATTTTGAAGTGTCATCTCTAAGTGACAATTGCAATTGATCACCTATCTCTATTTTAGATTTATTTTTAGCCATAGTATCTTCATTAAAGATAATAGAAATAATAATATACAAACGATATACTTTTTAAAATATCTATATACACTTATAGACATATATATATATATATATATATATATATAATTTAACTAAATTTTAATAAAAAATATGTTGAAAAAATTATCTATGACGTGATTTTATTTTGTTGTACTAAGTAATTTTTCTCCTAAATTTTTTCCCAACTTTTCTTCATTTTTTTCTCCACTCAATTTTCTTTCCCTTGATTTGTCCTAGTTGTGCCTTAGCTCTCTCTATTTCTTAATCAGGCTTCTCTATTTCGCTCAAATCATCGAACGTCCATCATTGATAGTTCTTCCTCACTGGATTCTTCTTCTCTATACTCTTGTGTCTCTGCAATAGATCCTTGAACTCGTCACTATTCTCTTTGTCTATTTCAACACCATTCATTCTGGTGATATTTCTCTATCTAGTAAATGCATTTATCTCGAAACTCTAGCTCTTTCACATTAATATGTCATACATGTACAAACCTTTGGCCGTAGTTATGATTTTATCAATTTGTACATATGTTATAGAATTGTTGAAAAATGAATATTACGCATTTTGTTGTACTGTTCTGCTATCTCAGCTCTCTTCATTCGTCAAGCATCTCTCTCATTCCTTACTGTCGCTGTAGATATCTCCGATATTCCTTATCGGAAACACCACCATCTTTGACATTATTTTCACAGGCGATAAGTCTGTTCAGTCTCTCTTTCTCATATTCCCTTTCCTTTTGCTCTATTGGTTAATTTTCTCTAACTCTCATTTTGTGTTCCATGGCTATAAGTCGTGGATTAAATTATTTAATTATTGTCATTACATTCTATGTTTATCTGTATCATTAGAGATCCTGATTTGGTCTGAAATAGAGAGAGTAGAGAGAAGAGAGAAGAAGAGAAAGACAGAGAGAAAGAGGAAGAGAAGAGAGGGAAAGAGGGAATTAAGAGAGAGAGAGGGTCGATCACCGCTGCCTCCGCCTCCGCTTCCGATCTCTGATCTCCTCCTCTGATCTGTGTATGAGGATGATGTGTTGAAGTTTTTTTTTTTTTTTTTCTTCAGATTTTTACATTTTTTTTGGTCTCTCTCTCTGCTACGTTGATGAAGATGTGTTGGGTTTCAGATTTTTACATTTTTTTTTTGTCTCTCTCTCTCACTGCTGCGTTGATGAAGATGTGTTGGGTTTTAGATTTTTACATTTTTTTTCCTCTCTCTCTACTGTGTTGATGAAGATGTGTTGGGTTTCAGATTTTTACATTTTTTTTCTCTCTCTCTGCTGTGTTGATGAAGATGTGTTGGGTGGTTGATGATTTTTTTTGGTCTCTCTCTCTGTTGTGTTGATGAAGATGTTGGGTGGTTGATGATGATGATTCTCTCTCTCTCTCTCCCTGCTACTCTCCTCTTCTCTTCTCTTCTCTTCTTTCTTCTTCTTCTTCTTCTTTGTTCTTCTTCTTTTTTTGATTTTTCTTCTTCGTAGTTATTGAAAAAAAAAATTCAAAATGACGAAACGGCGTCATTTTGAATTCGGGGAGAATTCGAGCTTGAAAATTTCGAGCTACCTAGCATAATTGTTTCTATAATTTTAAACAATTTTGTTACGTCAATTAGTGATGCAGTTATGTATTTCCTATTTTATATCACAAAACTTTGTGACTTGATTACGATATTTATAGTTTCTAAAATTTTAAATATTTTTATTACGTCAATTAATGGTGTGATTATACATTTTGTAGTTGATGAGTAAAATATTTTTTTTATATTAATTTTACTTAATAAAAATAGACGAAGATTTATATTAAAAAAAAATTGAGTATAAATTGATAAAAATTATAAATTAATAATTTATTTTATTATAAGACTCTAAATGTTTTAAATTTTTTTATTATGATTATTACATAATTTTCCCCAAATAATTTCCTCCAAAAATTTGGAACAAACGTCCAAATTTTGTGAAAATCAAAATTCCATCCTTCCATGACAAATCCCTCAAAACTCCCAAACGTCTTCAAAAATTTCTCTCTCTCTCTCTCTCTCTCTCTCTCTCAGTCGTTGCCACTGCCCATGCCACCGCCGAGACCTGTTTTGCTTTCGCCGCCGCATCCTCCACCATGGAGAAAAGCTCCCAAAGCTGTTGACGAAGATCTCTATAGGATCTCGCCGGAGCTCCTCCTCGCCAAGCATCGAAGAGTGAGTCTGCCCTTTTCTTTTCCTCCTAGTTTTAGCAAGCTACATGCCTCAATGTATGTCTCTCTCTCTCTCTCTCTCTCTGCAGCTTGTTTGTCTCCCTTTCTCCATCTCCATTCTATGAAACCCTAGACCGAAATCCCCTTCTTCGAAACTGTCCCTTTCACCGAAATCCAATCTGATAGGCCATTCTTTTCTCATTTGATTTTCTCAGAAGAATGTAATTGTAAATTGAGAAGTACAATTCTTTCCAAAATCTATGAAAGCATTGGGATAAAAATTAGTTAAACTTCCTTATTTACATTTTATGGAATTCTTTCTTTCAACTTAATTAGAAACTTAAAAGATGATAAATTACTTTTAACAATTACTAAATTTGAAATTTAGTCAAATTTATATTAGTAAGTTTTCATATTATTAATGGTGATTTGGGATTTTTTAGTCTCATCAAAGATCCAACAGAAATCAAGCAAACCTGTGAATTGTGGAGCCACAGTACCAAGAGTCAACTTTGAAAACTTGATTCTGTCATTGGCGGGTGTGTTTGAATTATATGATACCTGTGAATTGTGTTTGAATTATATGATACGTGAATTATGGAATCATACTGACTGTGTAACCAAACTTCTGTTGCAATTACCGTGGCTATAAATTTGTGTTACAAGTGTCCTTGAATTATATGATACATTGTTTGTTTGTTCCATTAAGAGAGCTGAAACTCTATGATGTGGAATGTCATCAAATCAAGCATGTCTCATTGGGACAACCCAATTATTAAGGTGTAGACATTCCCCTGTTGTGGAAGGATATCCTGATAAGTGCAAGGATTCCCACATGCTAGGAAATTTTCAAAAAATTCAATAGGCAAGACCTATAGCTAAAATATAATCAGTTGTGTGATTCCATTTCTACACTTCTCGTGTACACTCTTATACTCCATTTTCCATACTTGGTGGTAGAGGGGAAGGTGAGAGCTGTGTGTGCCCCTTATTTATGTTACTTTTATTAAAACTTCCATGGATTCTATAAAAAGAGAATCCTTGATTAGCAGCAGAAAATAACGTTAAACTCCTAGTCTTATAACCTTAATAAAGGTGTGGCTGATATTCTTGTTCGGAGGGGTTATGAAAATGGAAAAAATTATTGATTAAATGTTCTTTACAAGATGTTGGCCAATGCTGTGGGACTTCATAGATAATTTTGAGGACTCAAAGATTGTATAGCTACTTATGTTTTGCTTAGATGTACTTGTGGATGTTTTTGGGTACCTTCTCCTTGGATGCGTTTTAAAAAATATTTACTTATCCAACAAAGAAAGTTAAGAAAAAGGCTGAATGAAGTCGGAAATATGTATCCCGTATTATCAATTCATCTGAAAGGATCCTTGAGAAGCTTAGCGAAGGGAGTAAGCTATTGAGCTCACTAAGTGGACCCTCATATTGGACACTGTTGAGCTAATTAATTTGCTTGGTGTATGATTCTAATATCTACGCATGTCACTCAATTGTCTTTTTACGGGCAAAAATTTTAATATTTTCTTGGATGGATTCCATTGTCATCTTAAAACAAGAGTGAATAAAATTTGTTGTTGAATATGTGGTTTGTGATCTAATAGAAAAATCAATTGAAAAGGACTTCCAAAGTAGAGGTTTGTTAACCCCGTCCTATTTTTGCTTTGCCAGCTGGAAAAGAGAGATTGCAGGAGGAAAGGAAAAGGAAATCACGAGTGTTTGTTTATTATAAAAAATTTAAAAAAAAAAAATTATGAAGCTTTTCAGTTATGTAAGTAACAAGACTAACGTTTTTTATTCAATACCATCATTTTTCAAGTTTTCTTCCTTTATTCTTGTCATCTTCATTCTTGCTTTAGATTAGCATGTCCAGATAGAATTAAAAACATTGGCTCTATAATGAGGCTCCCAAAAGAGGAATGACCGGGGCAATGATTTGGTAAAATTTATATGCTATTGTTTTAGCTTCCTAAGATCTCATATTGTTGAGTGTGGGTGTGCTGTCTTGTTACTTGCGGGTGTGTTGTCTTTTGATAGTAGGGCACTGGCGGGTGTGTTTTTTTTTATTTGTTTATTTTAATTTATAGTAGGATACTTGTGGGTGTGCTGTCTTTTTTTTTTTTTTTTTTGCAATTAATAGTAGGGCACTGGTGGGTGTGTTTTTTTTTTTATTTATTTGTTTATTTTAATTGATAGCAGGGCACTGGTGGGTGTGCTATTTTATTTATTTGTTTCGTGTTAATTGATAGTAGGGTAATTGGTTTTGTGTTTTTGAATTTATTTGCTTTGAATTGATAGCAGGACACTGGCGGGTGTGTTTTTTTTATTTATTTGTTTATTTTAATTGATAGTAGGATACTTGCGGGTGTGCTGTCTTTTTTTGTTTGTTTGTTTGCAATTAATAGCAGGGCACTGGCGGGTGTGCTATTTTATTTATTTGTTTCATGTTAATTGATAGTAGGCTACTTGCTTCTATTTTTTTTGAATTTATTTGCTTTGAATTGATAGCAGGGCACTGGCAGGTGTGCTTTTATTTTGTTTGTTTATTTTAATTGATAGTAGGATACTTGCCGGTGTACTGTCTTTTTTTAAGAGGGAGATGACGTCACAAGAGAAAGATGGAATTCATTTTTGGTTGAAGTCAAATTTGTTGAATGACATGTAAATGTCTGGAAATTCTGAATTGATACTTTTGCTTCCCACCCACGAGAAAAATAAACATAATTTTGAGGGAGTAGAGAAGAAATGTACATGTTTGAAAAGAAAGAACTCTAGAGGGAAAAAACATCACAAGAGAGGTTGGTTCAAGTAAATTCATTAAATTACATAAACATTTGAAAATTCTATACTGAGATTTTTGCCTTCACCCACCCATCACAGATGAAGCATGAATCCTCTAGAGTGTTTATTTTATTTTATTTTCAAGTGATTCTACATAAATAATGTAAAAATATATGTATTATTGATTGATGTGTTGTGATATGTTATATCTTTTACAATGATTCATGATTCCTATATATAGAAGAGGGTGAGTGTGTAGTAGGTAAGGAGTAGGTGAAGTGGAGGTGGTAGTGGTGTAGTGGGTTAGGTTTAGTGGAGTAGGTGAGGTGGTAGTGGTGTAGTGGGTTAGGTTTAGTGGAGTAGGTTTAAGTGGGTGAAGTAGGTGATAGGTTTTAACAGCCCCCTGCAAACTCAAGGGGGATAGGAACTAGCCAACTTGAGTTTGGAGAGAGTAACAAAACAAGAAAATAGACGAATACAGAAAAGAAAAAAGGATAGGAGACACTGTATGGTCGTGTCAGACCGATGGTGAAGACACTGTATGGTGGTGTCATAACGTTGTAGAGGACACTGGATGGTTGTGTCAGACTGATGTAGAAGACAGTTTATGGGGTCATGTCGGACCGTTGTAGCAGACAATGTTGTGATAGTTGTTGTGACAGTTTACGGAGTCTTGCTGGACCCTTGTAGAAACTAACCGAAATCAATGTCGGGACAGTTTACAGAGTCTTGTCGGACCCATGAAGGAGCTAACCGGAATCAATGTCGGGACAGTTTACAGAGTCTTGTCGGACCCTTGAAGGAGCTAACCGGAATCAATGTCGGGACAGTTTACAGAGTCTTGTCGGACCCTTGAAGGAGCTAACCGGAATCAATGTCGGGACAGTTGACAAAGTCTTGTCGGACCCTTGAAGGAGCTAACCGGAATCAATGTCGGGACAGTTTACAGAGTTTTGTCGGACCCTTAAAAAATACACTGTATGATGGTGTATATAGGCTGCCCAAATATATATATATAGGGATATATATAGTGAGCCCTCAAAAGTCGCGCCCTCAAAAGGCGCGCCCACTTCCTCAAAAGGCGTGCCTGACAGAAAGCGTCGAGCCATCAAAAGGTGAGCCTGAGACGCGGCGAGGCACGTGAGCGACAGAGTGGCGTGTCGGCCTCGGCTATTTAACCAAGGTTGAGGCGGAGGCTGTGCAAACCAGTCTGAAACCGCCGAAATTCCTTTGAAAAAAACTCTTCCGTTTCTGAGAAAGAGATTCTGGAACACTCTGTTGCCATTCTGTAACCAACCGTTCTCTGAAACACTCAGCAACCCATAACATGGCCTCGTCTTCCCGTTCAGCTACCCAGAATATGGCCTCTTCGTCCCGTGGTCTGCTCACTCTCTTTCCCGACCTCAATGAGTCAACAAGAGAGAGAACTGGTGCGGTGGCCAGTGAACCTCAACCAAACACCTCTGTGTTTGCTCCGTTGAACTTTCCGATGCGGTCGGTGGAGCAAAAAATGGCGGTGCAAACTGATATTGAGGCCAATCAGTATACTCTGAAGTCATGTGTGGAAACCATGACTGCGGTCACAAACTTGTCGCACCGGCTGCAGAGCAGGACAAATAAGGTGCAACAGTTAAACTCCCAGTTGGCTCTGCTCCAACGCATGTATAAGGATGCGCGAGCAGAGATAAGTGTGCTAAAGGCAGAAAATAAGGAGCTGAAGCGGAAGGCCACCGTTATGTTCCGATTTGGAGGCCCGCCATATGCTGCAGTGGAGGAGCAAGGTGGAGTGATCGTGCCCAGTGGAGTGGGAAACATGGAGGCAACACCGTCAAGGGCCGCCCAGGACGTAGGCAAGAAGAAGAGACCTGCAGCAGAGTAGAGAAGAAAAATACCACTGTTCCGATTTGTGTTGTTTTTTTTTTTTTTTTTTTTTTTTTGTTGTGTGGTGGAAAATGGTGATCGGGGTGAGCCCCGACATAAATAAAATGAGTTGGGTGTGCAGTTCATCTTCTTCCTGTTTTTTTTTGTTTTTTTTGTTTTTTTTTTGTGGCAAAAAAAAAAAAAAAAAAATATTTAAAATAATAATAATAATAATAAGATTAAAATAATAATATTTAAAAAAAGATTAAAAATGAATTGGAGAAAATAAATAAAAATAATAAATTTTGAAATCAAATGAAGGAGAGAGAGAGGGGACAATCCATGTGATAAAGTGGAGAGAGAAAGAGCCCATGTGATTCTGATATAGGTGTGAATGGATTTGGTTGTTTAATTTTTTTTTTTTTTTTTTTTTTTTTTTAATAATAATAACAATAAAAATAATATATTAATGAAGAAATCATGTGCGCTGGTGGGTTGGAAAGGGAGAGAGAGAGAGTGGGGTACATGAGGTGTACATGATGATGAAGATGATGATAAAATGAATAAAAAATTGGTTTTGTGGAATGCTGTGGCTGTATGCAAAAAAAGTGAAAACTTTGTCCTTGAGTTTGTTTCTCAGCCCGTGTATTCATCTTTAATGGAGGGCCCCACCTGAACAGCATCACCGCGTCAATGAAAATAATTGCAGGCGCATTCTCTGAAGCCTTATGCTGCAACATTGTCAGTATCATCAGTTGAAGCTACTTTCTTTCCAACGTACCGCTGCTTGCCAAAGGAGAAGGGGACATATTTGTATTTGACCATGTGCATTATCTGCCACTTCTTTGTTGAAACAAACAGCACCACCCAATAGAACAATAGAATTGGCCAAAATACAGGCACATCAAATGCACTGAAGAATGTGAGCACGAAGGCAAAGCAGAAGGCTTTTGTTACAGAATACCAGAACTTGAACTCAGGAAGGCGGCAAACGAAGGGACGAAACTCGTCAGATCCGCGAGTGGGGAGGGGCCATCGGAGAGATGCGGGATCGACCTGAGGGGAGAGGAAGAGGATGAAGAGCTGGAGGATGTAGATGCCGTGGCCATAGGTGATTATGTAGTAGCCTTGAAGGAGGAAGACGCGGATAGAGTAGATCAACGCCACCAAGACGAAGCCGATCCAACGGTGGTAGACGAGAGGCGTCGACTTGTCCAGGAGGTGTTGGTACCACCGTGACACGGCGTAGCTCCACTGCGACACCGACGACGACGACGGATCATCGCCGGAACCGCCACCGAGATTCATATTTTATTTATTTATTGTCTCTCTTCCTGATTCTTGTTGGAACGGAGCGGGAGATATTAGAGCCGGTCTGGGCAGTGTAGAAGGAGACGGTGCGCCACCAGTCGGAGACGGAGGGGTTTTATAGAGTGATCAAGGTATGTGTAGAGGTCCGGCGGACTAGGTTGAGGTCCGGCGGGCGGCCAAGGCGAGGTTGCCGCCCGCCGGTGACGCGAAAAAAATACTAAACTCTTAACCTTGCTCTGATACCATGTAAAAATATATGTATTATTGATTGATGTGTTGTGATATGTTATATCTTTTACAATGATTCATGATTCCTATATATAGAAGAGGGTGAGTGTAGTAGGTAAGGAGTAGGTGAAGTGGAGGTGGTAGTGGTGTAGTGGGTTAGGTTTAGTGGAGTAGGTGAGGTGGTAGTGGTGTAGTGGGTTAGGTTTAGTGGAGTAGGTTTAAGTGGGTGAAGTAGGTGATAGGTTTTAACAAATAATAATTGCTTCCAGGCCTCAATATTGATTTTATTTTTAAGACAAAAATGGAGAATTTTCCAATCAAAATATTTTCGATCCGGATTTCCATATACATAATATCACTTTTTCCTGAATAATTTTTGATAGGGATATCCCCTAGTATATCAAAAAATTTGCCCCTATGTTTATGTGTGTTGTAATTATAAGAACTCTCTAGATTCTTATTTACTTGGAATGTTGATCCATAAATATATGGGTCCCTCTTATTTTCATAATTAATAGATCTATAAGATAAAAGATTATATCTATAGTATTATGAAAATTCTCATTTTGATTTGGTGATGAATATACTTCGTAATCGTTTTGTTTTTTGTAATGAATTAATAGGTCTTTTTCATATGAATTCTCTTTGTTTAAATCTTGATTTTGAATTATACGACATTGACTGATTCTATTTTTCCATTTTGCTGGTATTAATCTAGACCATCTAATCTGAGATAAATGGTATTGATAATGACCTCTTAACCAGTTTTTCCATTGATTTAGTCTAGAATTCCGAAGTTTCTTATGTCTTAATTCATAATGAATTATTCCTTGTTTCCAAAATAATCTTTTATTGAAGTCTTAAGAAAAAAAGACGTTCCGTGTATAAAGTTATACTTGCGGGTGTGTTTATTTATTTATTTTATTTTAATTGATAGTAGGGTACGTACAAGTGTGTTTTTTTATTATTTGCGTATAATTGATAGCAGAGCATTGGTTAGGAAACAGATACACATATCAAGGAATGATTCTCCTTGGTTACGAATCACTAAACCAAATCTTACAAACTTGTGTGTTTTAGATCAATCCAAATACCTAAAAATATTTTGATTGTTGATTACAACCCAAAGAACCCAAACCAAAGAACCAAATCTTACAAACTTGTCTGTTTCTATTTTATTGTGCTTCTATTGATCAACCAATATTTTGATTGTTGATTACAAAGTCATTCTCTATTTATTTTGATTTTCAATAACTATGTCATTAATTTATTCTTTTCATATTGTTTTTGATGTAGTTATCATGGATCCTTTTGGATGTGCTAAATTTGAGCGTAAGCTTGAAGATAAAGAAGAGTTAGATTCCCATGCAAATGACCCCATTCAAAGTTTAACCAAGAATGATGTTCTCGAAATGCAATTCAATTGAGAAGAGGATGCCAATGATTTCTATAATCAATATGCTAAAGTTATGGGATTTAGCATTAGGAAAGACACGCGAACAATGCAGGCAACAAAGGTTCTTAGTAGAAAATGGGTATGCTCAAGGCAAGGCCAAAGAGCAAAGCAACACTTGGCCCGTCTCTAGGTGATTACTTTTATGGCATCTTTTCAGTTCAAATTATGTTCATTTTGCTTACATTTGCTTTGTGATTGCTTAATTCCAATTTCCTGATATGCCAAGATAGATTTTAGCTAGAACATTTAGATGTCATAACTAATTATGATGTTTACAACTTGATTATGAAAATAAATAATTTACGAACACAAAATGACAAAAGAGTGTGTAATGACCAATATATCAAATTTCAATTTGTTATGATTTGAACCATAGATTTCAAGTGAACAAACCTTAACGACAATATAATTTGTTTTTGCAGGTGTTGCTGTGGTTAATAGTTGATATGATCAAGCGGATGATATTAGGAGCTAAACTAAGATTTTTTTTTTAAAAAAATTTTTGAGGACTTAAATTTGTTAGTATTTTGTATAAATACTCTTAAACGATGGTTGATGGATATTTTTTGAGGACTTAAATTTGTTAGTATTTTGTATAAATTTGATAGTATTTTGTATTTTATGGTTGATGTAAGTTTCAAATTTATATTGCAAAAACATTCACTAGTTTAGGTTCTGATAAAAAAAAGTAAGAATTCTTTACAATTGAACAAATTTTCTCTAATTTGTTTGTGTTTGTGGGCGTATGTCAATTTCTATTCACTTGATTTTACTGCTATTGACAGAGCTGGATGCAAAGACAAATGGCTTTCTTCTTGTAAATGCTAATGGTGGCTTGAATCAGATGAGATTTGGGGTCTGGTTGTTGTGTTATTTGATATTTTAATTGGCTTCGATTTAATCCTTAATGTCAATTATAGTCTGATAAACAAATAATTTTAGAGTGCAGATCTGTGATATGGTTGCTGTTGCTAAATGGTCGATTGTTGTTCTTTTGGTTTATAAAACAATACAAATGGAGATTGAACTGAAAATATCAAAACTGAACTGACTGAAGCTTGTGGGGAAACTGATCGGTTTCTGTCAATTTGGTCTAGCTTGGTTGGTTTTCTTAGTTTGGTCAGTTTTGAGGTTTTTCTTGGTTGGTTTTATTGGTTTGGTCGGTTTTGCTACATAGCTAAACAAGAAGTGTTTTAATATTTTTGCTTTCCAACATCTCTTGCTAGTGTGGTGGTGCTGGACCACAAAATTTGTGTAGTGGTCACACTCTATTGCGACACCATGTGTTCTTCTAGAAAAAAAATATGTTAGTTTAATTTACGTTTAATTCATTTTATATCATGCAGACTATTCAATATCCATATAAGAATTCAGATTATTTTTCAATGTTTTTTGCTTTCCTTTGAACATATTGTTTTAAATATTTATATAATTTGTGGTGATTGGCAATCCAGCTTTGCAGTAAACAATGGAAGCTTTACAGGGTCATCAGCAACAGTGGGATTTGGCCCTGCTAGTGCAGATATAAGTGGTGGCAATTATTTTGCTGGTACATGGTATTGGTCCTTAATCACCATTCATTTGTTCTATGCAATTACACTGATTTTTTGAGGACTGTTAAAATCATCCGCTGCTCAATTGTATGTAACCTAGAACCAACCGATGCAAAAGCCAATGTTTTTGTTTGAGAAGTTAAATAGTAGGTATTCGGAACTGGTTTTGCAAATTATTTTTATGAAGATTGTATTGCAATTAATGAAATTTCCTCTGGTTGTCCACTGTGGAATCCATTGAACAAAATCAATAGTAGTCCAGTTCTGGTGGTGTCATCCAATTGGCACTTTGATTTCTCATTTGTTTCCCTATTTTATAGCCCATTTGAATCTGTCAAGGGTCTTGACCGATCCATTTAAGCATGGTTCCTCTCTCTGTTTTCATTGTTCCCTTTTCATTTTGCCATGAACTGATCAACTAAGTTGGTAACTTTGTTACTATCAATATCCAGCAGGGCAGTCTACTTTTCTATTTCTTCATTTTCTAGTTTTTATTTTTAATTGGAAGGGGGTCTAGTAGGAATTCAAATGTTAAAAGAAAGAGAAAAAAAATCGAAAATTGAACTTATGAAGTGTGATGGAAGGAAAGTGAAAACCAATTTCTGAAACCAAATGATAATAATATCAATAATGATACCAACAAAAAAAGAAAATCTGTTTTTTCATTTAACATGATACCAATAATATACGTTCTGTTTTTTTTTTTAATACTGAGTCGATGAAAATCTTCTTTTTTTTATTAAAAAAAAGAAAAAAAAAGAAAAGAGAAAAAAATGCCGCTATAGACCAAAAAACCAACAAAAGACAGATTTTAAGCCAACATCAAACAAATCCCAAGAAAATAAACGATGATGCGTAGCTAGAATGTAGCAAAGAATCTTGTTAATTATAAAGCTCTGTCTAAGTTTCCCAGACATGAATAGTAGTGTGTTTCCATTATGAAGCAAAGCCAAATCAATATGTATCATATGACAAAGGTCCACAGACACCATGAAAAGTAAAAATCGAAACATAATAGTATTAATCAGGCGGCATTGACACACTTGGCAATGGTAGCAACTCGTCTTTGTTCTCCCACAACCTTATCCACTATCTTTCCTTCTTTCAAGATGACGAAAGTCTATAGCCTCTACTTCCGTTTCAATTCACCCCTAGCTTTAAGTTCTGCACAAGATAACACACTTGAGAATATAATTTTATATCAAAGGTTGAGTTATAAACTTAAAGTTCACCAGTTTAAGAAATGCGATAATGTCATCAATTGTACGAAATTATGAAAAATAAAAAAGAATAGAGCGTCACCAGCTTTATATTGCGCGATATCACCAACAATAGGAGCTGAATTGTGCTTGTATATCACAAGATCAAGTAACAAGCGAGCCCTATGCAAATAGTCAAACTACATGCCAAAAGTAGTGAGTACGTGCACAATTTTGTTAGACTTGGCCTAGGCATTTAAAGCAGGCCCATCTCTACAAGAAACACTAAACGTGGCCATTGTATTGATTAGATTAAGTAATTAATAAAGGTTTATTTTGAACCAAAAGGGAAAATCCAATGAAATCATATTGTTGATTAAGAGTGGTACGAAATATTGCAGGCAAGGAAAACAAACTAATAAAAATTAAGTTGTTTTTCCTAATCAACAACAGTAAGTGATCAATGAAAGTATGTTATTATTGGTTTGGGCATATTATCAAACACATGGTGAGCAAAAGATAAAATTGTAGCAAAACAACAAAACAAAGACAATACATAGGCCGAGCCAAATATTAAATAGAATTGGGGCAATAACAAGCATCAATCTAATATAGAAGCATAGAAATCAAGTAATGACATCTCCATAGAAGACAAAGAAACAGCAAACCAAACAATTACATACCAGATTGTTTGGATTTGCAACTGGTTTGTGAAAAAAAAATGCATACAGAGTTCAGCCCAATGCAAACTGCAGAATAAAGAAGATACAACACTCAAACGAACATTCATTGTAAGAAATTGAACAATTTTTTTGATAAACTAGAGAGTAATTTGCAGCAAAGAAATTGAAAAATTTACACCTCTTAATATCTCACGACTTGAGGAACAAGCTTGGGTGAAAAGCACACCACCTAATTGCAAAACATATAATTTTATATATTTATTATATGTCATATTAAGCCTATAAGAAAATGGCACTGTCTATGAATGCAAATGATGCAAGAATATCTGCTGATGGGTCAAAGACTGATTTAGGTTGTGAAAGCAATGTAAGCCTTAGTCAGTACACAAAAATAAAAGAATTTACGCAGGACAAGTTACTCACGGAGCCACATGACTATTAACTAGAATAAAGTATATCTTCCAGAACTTCCTTTCTTTCATCACGCACGGGCATAATTCATATCTTAATTTTGAAATTTCCTGCAAAAGAATATTCATAAATATAGTTAACAGTTCAAAATTTTAAGAAGAATTTAAAACATTGAGTACAATATACTCATGCAAGCTATTTGACAATACATGAAATATTATATCCTATAAACTTAACAACCAACATCTAAAAATTGAAGCTATTAGAAAGTGTAATTGTATTTACATCATCAATGCACTTCCTCGTGTGGCCAAAATCCCGTCCATGAGCGAGCCAATGACAATTGTGTATGACATCTATAAGGTAACTGTGCAATACAAGCTCAAGACTTGTTTGCTTTAATGCCATGTTAAAAACCATTTGCTCAACTCCTCTAAAATCTTTTAAGAGCCATTGTTGGTTAACATGGCATCAAAATGGGAAGGTCTTGTATTCAAGTCTCAAGCTCACCTAATAAAATTTAAGGTATGCATGAGTTTGCCAACTCAATAAAATAAATTTGGCCATACCAGAGGCAGCCTGTTGACAATATAAAAAAAAACTTCAAATCCTTTCCGATTGCTTAAAACCTTGAGAATTTGGTTCTTATCTGGAGTTTGGCACACATGAGGGGGCATGTTGACAATATATATTCTTTAAGCTACACCCTTTGTAACAAGTTAAGCTTTTAGAGCAGTTTGTGAATACCAAACCAACAATGGGTTACATTATAGAGCTTATGAATTGAAAAGATATTATTCTACTCCCATAAACTTATTTGTTTGTCCTTCAAATTGTTGATGTTGATAATTTATACAAAAGGACAACATCATCATATGATTTTGGCCATTAAACCAACAAAAGTTGTCATTAATAACCA
Source organism: Camellia sinensis (assembly GCF_055761805.1). Taxonomy (NCBI): domain Eukaryota; kingdom Viridiplantae; phylum Streptophyta; class Magnoliopsida; order Ericales; family Theaceae; genus Camellia; species Camellia sinensis. The sequence goes on along the minus strand of NC_138975.1, from coordinate 105,429,522 downwards.
AACAGTTCTGTTACCCAATTCAACTCACATCAAGCAACTTCTTTCTCAAAGTCAAGTTTGAAGACGTTAAACAAGCTATGGAAATAGGGAGTGGACAAGTCTTTTCCTTGATATTCAAAGAAAATTTGTTTTTACAAGCATTTACAACCAGGCAATTCATTGGAAGTTCAAGTTTTCAAAAATAGAGTAGTTTTGGTAGTAGAACCAATCTATCTTTCCCAGTGCACTGCTCCTTCTTACAGGTGGGTTGGGAGAGAGAGATAAATAATATTGCAGTTCATAGATTTATCAACCCAAAAAAAAAATATTGCAGTTCATAGACAAAGAAATTTTCATAACAAAGCATGCTCAAACCAAACCAAACTAAGCCTTATATCCCACTCAAGTAGGGTGGGCTATGATAACGAAGTATACTCTAATATATATATATTAAAAAGTGTTTTTAGCAACTTTTACTAGATATCAGTAAAATTACTATGAAGAAAAATAAAACAAAATGACAAAAAAAAAAAAAAAATTCTTTACATTACAGAACACTAGATTGAAGAAGCATGAATTGAAGGGTGACAACATATGTTCAATGTTAATGAACCAAAGGCATTTGTGGGTAATAGAGATTAGAGATGATCGGTCGTTGACCTCTGGGAAGATGGTAGGCACTTCAATGACTTAAGATCACCGGCGGCACACTACCTAATCTGTTGTTTTAGCTTATCAATGTTGTAATAACTAAAATTAATTGGGGATATGGATGATAATTTTTGACACAACTCAGGTAATATATAAAATTAGCAAGTTAGGGTTGACTATTTTTCAACATGAATCTAAGTATGATACGACTCAATAACGTGAATTATTAATTATATATTTTAATGTTCACTAAGGGATGCCATGACATTTTTTAATCTTTTATTTAACTCTATCTAATTGAATAAAAAAGTATGTAAAATAATAATTAAGGCTAATATCTTTTTTTCGTTTAAGACATGTATTTTTTTTGTTACCTATTTTAGAGTCAATCTAGTAAAAAATATGTAGTAATAAGGTACAATTTTCTTAATTAGAAAAATGCAATTGAATTAAAATCAAACATTCTATGAATAATTTCATTTAGTATAAATAAATTTTATAAAATTCAACTTATGGGAAAAATCTCCATACACTTGCTAAGTTATTTTACACTAAAAGTGAAAGTTTTCGCATTAAATATCAATCGGACGCGAATCAAAATAACGCTATATGATGACATGAAAATAAATGAATTGAGCTAATATTGAAGTAATTATGAAATAGTACGACATGATACACTCCCCTAGTTGGGGGCCCTAAATTTTGTTCAAAATTGGGAGCCCGAGACAAACGCCTTAGTCGCCTCACCTCAGGGCCGGCCCTGTGATTGAGCACGAGATGGTGTTGTGAGTGAGGATTGACGATAGAGGATGATAATGAATCAATGTGACAATGGTAAAAAAACCGTCTTCATAGATTTTAAGTTCTTCTTTTTTCCTAAAGTGAACCCCAAATCTAAAATTATAATTTTATGCTAAATAGAAAAACGTGGTCACAGACTTTTTATTTATTTATTTATTTTTTAAGCTTTTCCTAAAGTCAAAATGAACCTAAATGTTGTTCTACAGCAAAGGAAGGAGACAACTTGCGTGTGATTGTTATCCACTCTCAAATCAGTTTGTATTTGAATATACTTCTTTCTTCTTCCTTTTTTATTATTATTTATTGTTAGTCTTTTATTTTAACTTGCGTGTGATTATTATCCACTCTCAAATCAGTTTGTATTTGAATATACTTCTTTCTTCTTCCTTTTGTATTATTATTTATTGTTATTCTTTTATTTTAACTTGCGTGTGATTATTACCCACTCTCAAATCAGTTTGTATTTGAATATACTTCTTTCTTCTTCATTTTTTATTATTATTTATTATTATTTATTGTTATTCTTTTATTTTATGGATTAGGATTGTGGGAGAGAATCCTTATTTGACTTGGTTGTAAGTGTTTTCTTACTAGTTTTCGATTGGATTATAAGAAACTAAATTAATTTAATAACTAGAATTCTATTCCTTGTGGGTTTGGGTTTAATACTTGGGTACAATTTTTCTATTATAAATATGGATGATTTCTCATGTTGAAATATTTCAGGTTTTTGTGAGAGATTGCAAGGTACGCATTCATTCTTGTTTGATATTAAAAATTATTATTTGTACGATTGCTCTTGATTAGTGAAAATTATTGCTGGTGGAGGTAGGTTTTGCTGAACCACATAAAATCTTGGTGCCGTGTGTTTCCTTTCCATTCTCTATATTTGTATTTGTTTTAATTCTAATTCTAGTTTTTATCCTAATTATTCATAATAATCATCAACTTTGATGTAGTTGGGTGTTCTAGATAAGCACAACAATCTCAAGCATAACAAAAAAATAAAAAAAAATTAAACTAAATGAATAAATAAATCTCAAACAAGAAACAATCAGACCATAAAACTTCTCAAACTCAAAATCCACACAGGATTTAGAGCAATGGTACAAACAATAATGACTAATAAATTGCTCACGAATACAAGAGAGCAGTGGGACGTACACCATTATTTTAATTATTAAAAAAAAAAAAGAAATTACAAAAAATACTTCAGGGTTTAATCCTTATAAGAAAATAAATTTTTTCTTTTATCAAATTGTATTTTAATTTTTTGATTTTGTTTGTCTATATTTGATAAGTAAAATCATTGGAAAAAATATATATATATTTTAGTCATTAAACTCAATAAAAAATAATATTTTAGATGTTTTATATACACCTACATTGGTTCTACTTACTGAAAATAAGTAAATAGTTTAAACTGAAAATAAATCAAAAATTTTAAATTTAAATTAACAAAATTAAAAACTCATAGTTTATTTTATTAGAAAGATCATACTCAATTTTTTTTTTTTTTTTTTTTGGAGTAACTGTTCAAAGAAAAATGTTGTGGTTGCAATTTTCATGGCCACTCTTGTCACCACTCTTTCATATCACTAGCAAAATCGAAAGGAAATTTAGAAAAATGATATGCGCACATAATTTTCATACAAAATTTAAGACACGAATAATGTGGTAATGCTAGTCTTGCAATTATGAATTAGATTGATGAATGACTATAAATGTAACACATTATTATCCATGAATTTTTTAAATACAAATTCTGTTTGTATAGTATTACTTGGAAATTTAATATCCAAATCAAACTGGATATAGAATGTTATTATAAATGTATGCTTCCTTTAGATTTTGTTTAGCAAATTTTAGTACCCATCTTCTTGATCTATCTCCCTTTTATATCATTATATATGTATATATATATTTGTTTGTTTCATATTTGATATTTTTTATTTTGGTATCATCAGATCATACAATACCATAGACATGGATCATAGCTATGCCTACTGTTGTTGGGAGGACGAGAAAATTCTTGCCACACCCTCTTGTGGGCCGATTGATGATGGCATTTATGTTCAACTACAATTTTCTAATGAACTCAAGAAATCTACTCGTGGCAGCGATAGTATTGGCAAGAACCACGATAGTGATGTTATACTGCTAGACTCATATCGTTGGGTATTTTTTTTCAGTCGCAACGATTTTCTAGAGAGCGAGAACATGAAAGTATTTTTGTTTGGTCATTTACGTTGTAGGAATTTACCCTCGAGTATTGAAGAGTCAATAATAAATACGGTGCGCAAATTTGCTCGTGTAATGGTGAATTTGTACCCAAAGCCAAAAGTATTGCCGATTGTTCTAGATGTTGTGGTTAGAACATTTCAAAGACCTGATTTGAGCGTGGAAGAGGCAGTTGCCAGGATTATGAGAGATATTATGAGAGAACCCAATCATTTCGTTTCGTTGCCAACCACAAAATCATCCATTGAAGCATTGAAGAAAAGGACTCCTAAAGATTCATGTTTAGTTCAACCATGTGCGATTGCTTCTCAAAAAAAAACATGCGCGTTATGTTCGAAAACTCTTCCAATTAGAATTAACGTTACTACGTTACCGTGCTCTCATAAATATCATGACAAGTGTATTGTTAAATGGTTCAAGATTAGCCTGACGTGTCCTGTGTGCCGCATGGCATTCTAATTTATTAGTATGTATTTTGGTTATTTGTTATGTTACTAGAAGTGTAGCACCCATTATGTGTGTGCATAATATTACACCCCATATATATATATACTGCATTTTAAATTTGTTTTGTTTTGATTCTTTTTTTAATGTCAAATTCACTGTAAAACTATTCTCGTCAATCAACTCTTATCAAAATATGCTGATGTCACATGTTTTAAGACTTTAAATGCAATTCAACTTGTTTGGTTTGGATTTTCAAATTTTACTTCTTAGAAAATTGAAATTTTTTATTTTTTGTATTTTTTTGCTTTCACTAATTTTTTTTTTAATATTCTAAGAATTGTTTTTAATTTTTAGATACACCTAACATGAATATACTTAAAAAATATAATATTTGTGAAATTTTTTTTTAGAAAGTTCACAAAATATCAAAAATACAAAAAAAAAAAATTATGTGAATTTAGTATATTTTCGTATTCTTGTATATTTATTAATTTTTTAAAATATTTTTTTATAACTATTTTACTTTTAGATACATCTAAGTAAGGTGTATCTTAAAAAAAAAAAAAAAAAAAAAAAATTGCTTTGAATTTTAAAAATATTCACTAAAAACAAAAAAATTTAAAAAAATAAAAAAAACTCAATTTTTAAAAAATTAAATCCAAAAAATTAAAACCAAACATATTAAATAATACCCTTGGGTGTCTTCTACCTCCAAAGACCCAACAAGCTTACAACAAAACACTACCCTCAGCCAAACAGTACCATCATTAATATATAGAAACGTCAATCAAATGCTGTTTTTCAAAAACAAAATGTATCTCTTAAGTTACATTTTCAAATTATATTTTATGAATTTTTTTTTTTGAAAAATAGAAATTAATTTAAAAAATAAACACCAAAAAAATATTTTTAAATATTTAAAAATTAATTATGCACCCAAAAAAATGTGAAAATGATGAGTATTTTTACACCAAATTAATTTTTAAGTTTTTCATAACTTCTTTAGAAAATTAATTATGAAAATTAAACCAAACGAAGAGTGTTATGATTCACACCATCCCTATATGTGTTTATATATGTATATTTTTTGAATTGCCTTGTACTAGGAATGTTGCTTATTTTAAAATTAATTCTGCACCCAAAATAGAAAAAAAATATGTGAAAATGATGAGCATTTTTTTTTTATTTTAATTTTTTACACCAAATTAATCTTTAGTTTTTTCATAATGTTTTTGGAAAATTGATTACGAAAATTAAACTAAACAACAAGTGTTATGATTCGCTTTCCCAATATAGTGTGTATATATATTTATATGTTTTGAATTGCTTTGTACGAGAAAGGTTGGTTATGATAGTATATAAAAATTAAAACAAACAAACAAAAAATAAAATAAAAAACAAAAAGAGAAATAAAAATAAGAATGCTAATAGGAAACAAAAGAGAAATAAAAATAAAAAATCTAATAGGATTTAAAAGTTTAGTCATGGTGACTATATTCCCAAATTCAGTGAGATTTTTTTTTTTTTTCAATAGCCTTGCATGGTGGGATATAAAAGTTTAGTTATGCTTACTTTAAATTTAGAAAAAATTTCATTTCAGGAGTGATTTTGAAAATTAGTTATTAAAAAACAATAAATTTTATAAATATTAATAATTAAAAAATTAATTTTTATTTTTTTTATTTTTTTATGAATGTGTAATATTTCCTTAAATTTAAATGTAAGCTCACTTGGAGATAGAAGTTGACGATAGCCTTAGATAGTAAGTCACTAATTTATCTTTCTCTAGGATTTGGTGGGTTAGATGCGGCAATGTTGGAGTAGTTGGGTTAATAGAGAGAGAAAGATGGAGTTGGGGTATTTTAGTCATTTAATGTTATTTTTTACACTGTTTGGAATAAAGTTAGCAAAAGGGAGAATATAATAATTTCAAAAGTAAGGGAGATTAGTGTTATTATTAAAACTACAGGGAAGGCCCTTATAATTATACAAAACATCAGGGGAGGTTAGTGTAATTTACCCTATAATTGATGGGTGTGAGTAAGGGTGAGCAGTGGATATTCCGATCCAAACTGACCAAACCGAACCAACCCGCCGCATTTTGGATGGATGTGTGATGATGAGCGGATGGTTGCGGATTGATTTTTTCTAATCCACCCAATTTTGAACGGATAGTGGATTTGAGATTTTTTTGGCCGCAACCGAACCGCCAAACCGTGAGCACCCCTAAAAATTAGTAAGACTTTATGTTTTCAATTTGTTTAGATATTCTGTTTGTATTTTCAATTGAAAAAAAAGTTTAGATATTCAATTGTCTTTTCAATTTGTTTTCAAGTTGAAAATCTTTTTATCAAATGGCAAGTGTTGATATTTGGTATTTTTGTGTGGAAAATATAAGGTTAATTTTGTCTTTTTTTAAAAAAAAATCAAATTAAATAGTTTTTGAATAAAAAAAAGTAATTAAATAGTTTTGATAATGCATGGTTTTGTTATATGTATTTATTATTGGTATTTGATAATTATTTGATAATCTTTTGGTTATGTTGAGTTAGATTGTTATCTTAAAAAAAATATTGACAAGTTGTATAATGTTCAAAATTTGTAAAAGTTTAAACTGCCAAACCGATCCGAATCCATCTGCCAATTTGTTCAATTCGCATCAGTCAATCCGACAGACGGATGCGGATTGATTTTTTCTAATATGCCAATCCGGTGGATTTGGAGGTTCCCTAATTGTAACTGAACCGCGAACACTCCTAGATGTGAGTAATTTATTTTTTATTTTTAAAAAGAGGGTGGATCCCCTCCCGTCCTTAATCTAGATTGGAGGGCGCTATTAAGGTTTATGGGTTCTACCACAAGTCCCGTTTTAATAATCTGAATCGTTCATTTTGTCGAGCACTTCATGTATATCAATCACACAAAAAAAATTAGATCGATCCGATAATCGCAACCTATTCAATTTATCGCATTTGTCAAATAAAAAATAAATGGTATATTTTTAAAAATATAATTGTCGTCTATATTATTAGTGACAAACACAACAAATTGAATAGATTACGATCATCGGATCGATCTAATTTTTTTTGTGATTGATATACGAAGTGCTCAACAAAATGAACGACTTAAATTATCGAAACGAAACTCGTATTGAACTCCACGTGCCCAAACAATGCCCTCCAATTCGAATTAAGAACATGAAGAGCTCCACGTCCTTTTTAAAAAGTAAATTAATTTTCGAAGTATTGTAGATTTTCAACCTTGGGCAAGCCCAATTGGGAGAGCAATTGGATGGGCCAGATCAGTAAGTAAACCCCAAACACAGCATCCACCACAACCAAGTTTTGGCGAGTGAGTGTGAAAAACTCTTATTTATTGATTGTTTTTTACTCATTATCCACTCTCAAATCAATTTGCATTTGACTATACTTCTTTCTTCTTCCTTTTATTATTATTATTATGATTATTTATATTTATTGTTATTCTTTTATTTTATGGATTAGGATTGTGGGAGAGAATTTTTGTAAGACTTGGTTCTTAGTGTATTCTTATTAGTTTTCGATTGGATTATAAGAAACTAAATTTATTTAATAACTAGAATTCTATTCTTTGTGGGGTTGGGTTTAATCTTAAGATTTTTCTATTATAAATATAAATATGGGTGATTTCTCATGTTGAAATATTTTGTATTTTTGTGAGCGATTGAGAGGTACACAATCATTCCTGTTTGATATTAAAAATTATTATTTATACGATTGCCCATGGTTAGTGAAAATTACTGCTCATGGAGGTAGGTTTTGCTAAACTACATAAAATCTTAGTGTTGTATGTGTTTAATTTTCTCTCTATTCTCTATATTTGCATTTGTTTTAATTCTAATTCTAGTTTTTATTCTAATTATTAATAACTATCATCAACTTTGATGTAGTTGGGTGTTCTAGATACTTATCTGCACAACAATCTTGAGCATTAAAAAAATAAAAATAAAACTAAATGAATAAATAAATCCCAAACAAGAAACAATCAGACTATAAATCTCCTCAAAACTCGGAAATTAAATATCCAAATCAAATTGGGTACAAAATGTTATTTTAAATATATGCTTCCTTTAGATTTTGTTTAGCAAATTTTAGTATCTATCTCTCCCTTTTATATACATTATATTTTCTTTTGTCTGTTTCATATCATATTCATATTTGATATTTTTTATTTTGGTATCATCAGATCATACAATACCATAGACACGGATCATAGCTATGTCTACAATTGTTGGGAAGACGAGAGAATTCTTACCACAACCTCCCGTAGGCAGATTGATGAAGGCATTTTTGTCCAAATACGATTTTCAAATGAACTCAAGAAACCTACTTGTGGCAGCAACAATATTGGTAGGAAGCACAATAGTGATGTTATAGTGCTAGACTCATATCGATGGGTATATTTTTTTAAGTCGCAACAATTTTCTAGAGAACAAGAACATGAAAGTTATTTTGTCTGGCCATTTAAGTTGTAAAAGTTTACCCTCGAGTATTAAAAAGTCAATAATAAATGAGGTGCACAGAATTGCTCGTATAATGGTGAATTTGGACCGAAACCCAAAAATATTGCCGATTGTTCTAAATGTTGTGGTTAGAACATTGCAAAGACCCGACGAGAGCATGGAAGAAGCGGTTGCCAGGATTACGAGAGAACGGAATCGTTTCATTTTGCTGCCAACCACAAAATCATCCATTGAAACATTGGAGAAAATGACTCCTAAAGATTCATGTTTAGTTCAACCATGTGCGATTGCTTCTCAAATAAAAACATACACAATATGTTTGAAGACCATTCAGATTAGAATTAACGTATAACCTTGCTGTGCACTAATAAATATCATGACAAATGTATTGTCAAACAGTTAAGAGATTAGCAAACTCTCGTCAATCAACTCATTCTTTTTAAGTGATTGGTTTCTAAATGTACAGTTTTAAAATTAAAGATAAAGAGAATAAAATGATATTTAAGAGATTGTTAAGAGATATCAGTGTAACCAACTCTAAATAATGTCACCATGAAATTGAACTTATTTTAGGGTTAACAGAAAATTGACCAAGATCTTGTGTGCAAAAATATTACCACAAAGACAGGTATAAATAGTTCCCAATAAAGAAAGTTGAGTTGTATATGTTTGTATAAAAAATAAACTCCAAATAAAAAATTAATTTCCCATTCTCTTGAGAAGATTCTCATTTCTGAAAGGAGTTTTTCTCTCATTAAATCATCCACCTGATACCATCTTCAAAGATTGAGCAACCAATGATATTCAAATTGGATGACACTTGCACATTGAAATATCTACACAACGAAAGCAAAAGTTCAGTGGGAAACAAAACAAATTTCTAAGGATTTGCTCCTAAATTTAGCCAATAATTAATCTAATTTACAATCCATCCCAGTGATTAGTCTAAACTGTAAGTGTTGGTGACAAAGTGATATGTTGAATAGAACGCAATTTTTTGTGCTATTAAAGTGTAGTTAATATATATATATATACACATATATATGTTGGCAACAAAGTGATATGGAACAGATTCTAATCATAATGCGTATGACTAATTCGAATGCATCTTATGCAAAATAAATTAATGAGTTCAGATCATCAGCGTACATCAAGCGCTTGCTTTTCCATGAGATAATAAGCACACACGTGACAAGAAATGTCTAAAATGTAAATTTACTCGTGAAGCTTGATGATATTATACACAATTGATGAACAACATGAAAATGGTTAGAATATAAAAAACATCTACCCTTTAACATGTTGTAATACTTGCCAATGACAAGCAGAGGCGTTTTTGTACCTTTTTATCCCCCAAAAGTTTTCTGTGCAGCAATTTCAATTACAAGTTGTGGAGCGCAAAAGACACTCAAGGTAAGGAACCGCACAGTTTGCATATACTTTGGTGAATCCTACAACACGGCAAGCCTGAGTGTACATAGACACACAGATTCTTCAATCTCTATAAGATGTAGAATAGTACGATTGCAAATTAAGGACAATATTGAAGGCATTGTGGCACTCACAGTATGACAAAAAAATTTCTCTTTTGGAGTGTTCTCTCTTTAAATTTATAGACAGAATAATATAATGAATGGAAATATCTAGTGTGTTCATGTTTGCATTTTGTGTACGTCTGTTGATAAAACATATGCACAATAACTTCTGTAAAGGGAAGATTTAGGTAGCGTTTGGTAGAGTTTTAGAATTATGATTTGATAATAGAATTGTATTTTGAGTTTGTGAGTTTTGGAATTATGATTTGAAAAGAGAAAATTTATTTGGTTATGAGTTTCGAATTTTTGAAATTAGAAAAGTTGTTTGATTCAAAAACTTACAACTCATAACCAAACACACAACTCAAAATTCTATTCAAAACTCATAAAAAATTTCAAATTTTTTTTTATTTAAAATGTAAAAAACAACAGGTGCCAATTGCCAAAACAAAAAAACAAATACAATTCCGGTCAACTGCCCAGACGCCCGGGTATCAATTTTTGAAAATTCTAACCGAATACAGCACTCAAACCAAGGTGTGGAATCACATTTCCAAAGCTCCACTAAACACAGCCTGATTCTACATTATAGGAATAGTTACTGTGACAAAGAAAAATTTAATAATAATTTTTATTTATTTATTTTTTTAATTTATTATTAAAGAAAAATGTGCATATTGAAAAATGATAGAAATAATCATGTATAATTTTAATTGCAAATCTCATGTGTTAATTACTAAAGCAAAATGTGCATATCTTAATTATCATGCAAAACTTCACCTACTATTCTCTTGCATTACTAAATCAAAATGGTTGGTTGGGGTTTGGCATCTCTTGATGAACCAACACAATTCTTATGAAGGTAGATTTAATAACTTTTTTCCTTTTTTTTTTTTTGATCAGCAACAAACAAAGATTTATTAAGGCTCAAGGCCAAGAAAAAAAAAGAATAAGATATCCACTTACAGCAGAAATGGAAAAACCAAAAATAGGAAAAGAAAATACAAAAAAACAAAAATACCAAATTCAAAAACTTCTACATAGAACAAACTGACACCCAATCCGAAGCAAACAAAAAAAGCTTAATCTCCCGGAATACTGAGCTCGTCGAGGCCCAAGAAGATGCCAAGTATCTCACCCTATCCCATAAGTAATCTATATCCCGGGCCACTCCATCGAAAATCCGAGCATTTCTTTCCAACCAAACAACCTAGAAAATTGCAAAGACTACACCACTCCACAATACTTTAGCTCTCTTTGATCTTCCAAAAACTTGAAAATCAAATAATAACATTTGAGCACATCCTCTTGGGGCCACCCACATCACAGTACCCAAACCACACACCCTAAGCCATAAACACCTAGCCACCGAGCAATGCAAAAAGAGATGATCCAAAGATTCTCCACTTCTACAACACATGATGCACCATTGCGGATTAAGATACCGCGTCTCCTCTTTTGCAAATGAATCATTGGTCAGAGTGCCCCCATGAACCAAAATCCACATGAACACTTTCACCTTGAAAGGAGCACACGCCTTCCAAATCTTGTTATGAAATGGAACATGAGAATTATCAATGATTTTATCAAGAAAGGACTTACAAGTGAGAGACTCCGACGAATGAATATTCCAAACCAACCTATCCTTCAACATTGGAGAAAAAGAAACATTTTCGGCGGAAATTAAAATTCCAAGATAAAGGAACCACCAAAGAACCCGCCACAGATGCAACAGAACAATTATGAGATTGAGAAACACCATATAGAAGTGGATATAACTCAGCCAAGGACATCGAACCCACCCAAACATCCTCCCAAAATTTGACCATTTCCCCATTAGCCACCCTCATAAAAATGAATCGGGACCAAACTAGATAAATCTGAGAAATGGACTTCCAAGGAGCTCGACCGCTACCCCTCGAGACCACCTGCAAGCCCCTACCATTAACTTGAATCCCATATTTACTTTTAATAACATCATGCCATAATGAACCACACTCATTGGGAAATCGCCATAACCACTTGCCTAGCAGAGCCATGTTTCTAGCCACTATATTACCAATGGCCAAACCCCCTTTCTCCTTAGATAAGGACACCGTTTCCCAATTCACCAAATGATCCCTCCTACCCTCATCTTTCCCTTCCCATAGAAAATCCCTCATTAATTTCTCAATAGATTTTGCTACCTTGACTGGAATCTTAAACACAGACATGAAATAAATTGGAATTCCACTTAGCACTGTCTTAACCAGAGTGTACCTACCCCCACGGGATAGTAAAGCCCTACTCCATCCTTCTAACCTTTTGCCTATCTTTTCCACAACCGGATTCCAAAACACTTCACCCCTTGGGTTACCTCCCAGCGGAAGCCCCAAATACTTCATCGGAAATGTCTCCATACCACACCCAAGTAACTCAGCCACTCTTTGAATCAAACTTGAATCAATAACTTTACTGTATAACTTAATAACTTTACTGTATTGCAATTTGCAACCACATAATGTCCAAGAACTAAAAATATACCAGCTCATCACCAACCACCTAAATGCATGCAAAAGAACTAAAAATATACCAGCCTCAAATACTTTAGAGTTTTAGAATTATGATTTGAGAATAGAGTTATATTTTGAGTTTGTGAGTTTTGGAATTATGATTTGAAAAAAAAAAAATTGTTTGGTTATGAGTTTTGAATTTTTGAAATTAGAAAAGTTGTTTGATTCAAAAACTTACAACTCATAACCAAACACACAACTCAAAATTCTATTCAAAGCTCATAAAAAATTGTAAAATTTTTTTTTATTTAAAATATAAAAAATAACAGGTGCCAATTGCCACACACAAAAAAAAAAAAAAAATACAATTCCGGTCAACCGGTCGGACGCCCGGGTATCAATTTTTGAAAATTCTAACCAAATACAACACTCAAACCAAGGTGTGAAATCACGTTTCCAAAGCTCCACCAAACACAGCCTGATTCTACATTATAGGAATAGTTACTGTGACCTATGAAGCATGGGTACTTTGAAAATCATGCCATACCCGTACCGGGTATTTACCGGCGTATGGTACCTCGTATGGTACTTCTGCATACGTACCGGTTACACGAAACATGTACCTAAATTATTTCTTCTTAATTTTTAGCATACCGAAACGTACCTAGTATACACTCAAGCCGTACTGTGCCTCAGTTGAAACAATATTTTCTTCTACTACAGAGATAAAACTCCTTTCACTAGACTTCTTTTTTATTTTTAATTTTATGCTTAGCATGATTTTAAAATTAAATTATGGTTTGTAAGTTATTTGATATATTGACATTTAATTTTGATTTATACCTTTACTTCTGACATTAAATGTTAATTATAGGTTGAATTTTAACAAATTAAACCATTTAATTAATTTTTGCATTACTCTAAATTAAAAATAAATATTTCTTTACAAGCGTACCAAGCCGTACCTGTAGGAACCCACATTTTATGTCCTCATCATGTTCATGAGCATCGGTATGATTATGACTTGTTAAGCTTGCATGTGTATGTTTGTGACTTGTTTCGCTTGAGCGGATGTGATCCATGCCTTGTTTTGAAGCCTTGTGATTTGTCTAAGTGTAGTATGCTTGTCTTGTTCCTTCCTTGATGTGAAACTTAGGTCACGCCTTGCCTGAGTTATGCTAGCCGATGTTATTCCAAGCCGAGGTCATCCTCAGTCTAGAAGTATCTTGGAACCCCTTGTTGACCTCCGTCCTTGCCTTGACACATTAGCCGAGATGTTACCTTGCACCCAAGTGATCTCGTCCTGGAGTGGTATGACCTAGGCTGAGGTGTGGCGCATCTAGGCCAAGATGTGGCACAGCTTAGTCAAGTGTTGTCCTTCCTAGCCGGGGTCATTGTCACCTTAGTTGCCGAAGTCCTTTTGTTAGCCGATGTCACCCATTGCCGGAGTGCCATTCCGTGTAGCTTGTTGAATACGCCTTGTTATTAGCCGATGTCATTGCCTCGTCAGAGAGCCCATACCGCTTTACTTGTTGAACACCCTTCCACCACGCCTTGTCTGGTCTGTCAGTCACCTTTTCAGGGAAACCCAACCAGTCGCCGCCACGTGTCTCAGCAGAGGGTTAACCCCAGAACCGGGTAAAGAAAACTATCATTTGGTATCATAACCTTGCCTTGTAGAGAGAGAAGCTCTAGGAGGAGGAAGGAGTTTTAGAGTGAGGAAGTAGATCTTCAAGCTTGATTCCTAGAGATCGAACCGTTAGACCCGTGTTCTAAGGTTAGATTTTTGATCTGCTCATGACGTTCTTTATGTTCCTGTTATTGCATTGCATGATCGGATATGATTTGTAAGCCATGCATTGTTTTGAAGTTCGATTTTAGAAAGAGAAAATGACATTCATGTGTTCTTCAAGAAAGTCTTGTTTTGATCCGAAAACTTGCATAAAGAATCATGTTTTTGTGTTTATTTCCGCAAGAATTCCAAGTACGGGTACCCAGGTCCATGTTTTCAAACTCATAGCATGAAAATCCCAGATTTGTGATGACAAATTATGATTGAACATTCATATTTTTCATGTTTTCACACTCATGTTCTTCATGTTCATCAGCAGAGGGAAACCCAGAGTTTCCCGACCTCTTTCCCTTGCATGTGGCCCTCGGGAACACACCTCGGCGAGGAGGTGTGGAACCTCGGCCTAGACCTGGTTGGTGCCCAGCATGTTTTCCGAAATCAATTGTGTACATACGAAACTTGTTGAAGGTGCATTCAATAGGCTTTGCCATGTGTTTGTAGGACTTGGGCTTGTCTCGACTCCGACGTTTGAAGAAACTATGTGAGTGGTATTTTTAATAAAGCTATGTTACACTTGCTTTCATAAATCTCGTCTTGCCTTATTTTGAAAAGTACTTGATCTAGCATGAATGGCTATCCCTACTTGTATATTAAACACTATCTTGTTTTGATGACATTTCTTGAAAGTCCTTAGCTGCAGGGGACTATAATGCAACTGCACTCTTGTCTTGAAAGTCCTTAGCTGCAGGGGACTATAATGTAACTGCACTCTTGTCTTGAAAGTCCTTAGCTGCAGGGGACTATAATGCAACTGCACTCTTGTCTTGAAAGTCCTTAGTTGCAGGAGACTATAATGCAACTGCACTCTTGTCTTGATATGTCATCGCACTTGTAATATGTAGATGTAATAACATCCAAGGAACTTGAAAGGCCGGCAATGAACTTGATTTCCCCCTTGATTGTAAAGTATGCTATGTATTGTTTTGAAAGAAATCTTGGATATCAATCATGCAAAACCTTTATTTCTAATATCATTCACTGAGTATCCAAGCTCACCCTCTCTATATATATGTAGGTGATGAGCAAGAAGGCAATGAGGCCTAGACATGTAGCCGATGTGTTTTTGGGTGCATTGCCGATGTGTTTTGGATTGGCATTTTGTACCATCTTGAAGATTATGCTTCTTAGCTTATATTTCATGTGCACTTGTATATGTCGGCTTGAGAAGCCTTTTGGTCAAGATGTATTTTGTATCTCATTTCCTTATTGTATCTAAGTTGTAAGACTTTGTAAAAATGCATGTCATTTCATTGGACTTAAGCACGGCTCTCATGGACTATTTAGACTCTGTATATATATATATATATATATGTTGCTTCCGCACTTGTAAGCCCCATATTTTATACTCTGATTGTGTGTGATTCTTGTAAGTCGGCCTTCGGTAATCTCGGATTACTGGCCATCACGGCACCAAACTACTAGGGGCGGTTTGGGGGCGTGACAGTACCTGTACCCTACTTTTTTTAGATTTTACCGTATTGACGTACCCGTATCGTACCAGTACCTGTACTCGTACCTGTACCCGTGCTTCATAGACTCTGACAAACAAAAATTTAATCACAATTTTTATTTCTTTTTTTTTTAATTTATTATTAAAGAAAAATGTGCATATTGAAAAATGATAGAAATAATCATGTAGAATTTTAATTGCAAATCTCATGTGTTAATTACTGAAGCAAAATGTGCATCTTAATGATCATGCTGAACTTCACCTACTATTCTGTTGCATTACTAAATCAAAATAGTTGGCTGGGGTTTGGCATCTCTTGATGGACCAACAGAATTCTTATAAAGGTAGATTTAATAACTTTACTGTATTGCAATTTGCAACCACATAATGTCCAAGAACTAAAAATATACTACCAGCCCATCACCAACCACCTAAATGCATGCATATCCCTATTATTTCTTGGATCTTCCTTGTCTAATAAGTTAAGCTATGATCAAAACAAATACATAGTTTTCTCTCTCCCAAAACTACTTCACTGATTAAGCTAGGATTTGTTTGTGTTTTTTTATTAGTGTCCCCCTCATTGGGGGGCTGTGTTAGATGTGTTGTGTTCCTTGGGGTATGCCCCTCGTAAATGTGTATATTCTTCGCATTTATTTTATGACTTACCCAAAAAACAAAAAAAAAAAAAACAAAATCCCATATTGAAGAGAAAAACCCAATTCTAGAACTCTACTTCACAGATTTCCCGTTTAAAAACCACAATAGAAAACATACATAATGATTTTTGTTATTATGCCCAAGCATAAGAAAACAGAACATAGAAGAATGGTAAAAGACATTTCATGGGGCTGAAATTACATCCACGCTTTATATAGTGTGCTAACCTAGTGCCCATTACAAGTAATTTCAGTTTTAGTTTTAGTTCCACTTTTTTGTGAAATTGAATATGTTGTATAAACAATGCAACAATGCACTCAGATGAGTATGACATGAAAATAAACTAATAAAACACATAGACAACAACCAAAAGGAAATTATGTTAGAATTTACCAATTTACTCCTCCACCTACCATCTCCACTAGCACCCAATTTACTCCTCTACCTACCATCTCCACTAGCACCCACTTCACCTACCACCTCCACTACACTACACCTACTACCACCTTCTCTTCTATATATAGGAGTTGTAATAAATCTTGTAATAAATCAACAAAGCAATCAATAATACATATATTTCAACATGGTATCAGAGCAATAGGTTAGCTCTTGGTGAGCTTCACCTTCCGGCGGGCGGCAACCTTGCCTTCACCGCCCGCCGGACCCTAACCTGTTACATAATCAAATCTCAAACAGACCGGCTTCTCCATCCTCGTCACAGGCGCCGCCGGCTTCGTCGGCACCCACTCCTTCCTCGCGTTGCCAGAACAGCCGTCTCGATCACTCTCTTCCTCTACCTTCTGTTCTCAAAAGTTCCTTCAAGGTCGTCCATGGCCCCCCTAGCTCCGCCGCCGGCAATCCAGATGAGATCGCGAAGCTCTTTCCTGGCCTATTTGGGCAGCCATCGGCAATGTTGGTGCCAGGCGAATCGTCCGAGTTTCCCTCAGGATCGTTGCAAAGGAAGCACGGTGTACGGCTTCAGGGGTGGACCAGCTGGAATCATGAAGTGCAAATATGTGGTGTTGACTCCAGAGTTCATTTACCCGTACAGAAATCAGGGCGGCTTTGATATGATCTGCAGTGGCAGAGGCAAGATTGAAACTCCAGAGCAGTTTCAGCAAGCTCAAGAAACAGCATTGAAGCTTGATTTGGATGGGTTTGTTGTCATTGGTGGAGATGACTCAACCACAAATGCTTGCCTCCTTGCTGCAAACTTTAGGAATAAAAATATGAAAACTCGGGTTATTGGATGTCCAAAGACAACTGATGGTGACTACTTGGCAGATAGAATTATTTTTTAGTGAGGATAAGCTCATGGACTCCAATAGCAAGGCTATCATGATGGCTTGGGAGACACCACTAATGGATGCACCTGCAAAAGCTGTTTGCTCATATTATATAAACCTTTCTTTTTTTATTCTCTTTGCTCACCCCCATATCTGACCAAACACCACTCTTCTTTTATTTTACACTTTTCTTTTATTTTAAGATATATCTCTATATATATTTTTTATAATATATTTCTCATATCCCTACTTTTATTTTATTTTATTTATTTTATTTTTTCTATCTTTCTTTTTCCATTATCTTATTATTTTTTTTTTTATATTTCACCAAAAAAAAAAAAAAAAAAAAAAAAAAAAAAAAAAAAAACCTTTACCAATTTGCACAACAAATCATATTTTATTCATCTCAGGAATTTACCCCGGTTCACATTTTCCACCACAACCACAAAAACAAACACAAAAAAAAAAAAAAAAAAAAAAAAAAAAAAGAAGACCACACAAGATCACCATCACAACAACAACAGATTTGTTTTCTTTTCTGCAGGCCGCCACCCACCGACCTACTCTGCCGCCGATCTCTTCTTCTTGCCTCCGTCCTGGACGGCCCTTGCCGGTGTTGCCTCCGGATTTCCCACGCCACCGAGCACATTTACTCCCTGCTCCTCCACTGCCGCATATGGCGGTCCTCCAAATCGGAACATCACGGTGGCCTTCCGCTTCAGCTCCTTGTTTTCTGTCCTTAGCACGCTTATCTCTGCTCGCGCATCCTTATACATGCGTTGGAGCAGAGCCAGCTGGGAGTTTAAATGCTGCACCTCATTTGTCCTACTCTGCAGCCGGTTCGACAAATTTGTGACCGCCGTCATGGTTTCCACGCATGACTTCAGCGTATACTGATTAGCCTCAATATCAGTTTGCATCGCCATTTTTTGCTCCACCGACCGCATCGGAAAGTTCAATGGAGCAAAACCAGAGGTGTTTGGTTGCGGTTCACTGGCCACCGCACCAGTTATTTCTCTTGTGGGCTCGTTCAGTTCTGGAAAGAGCGTGAGCAGGTTCTGGGTCACTGGACGGGAAGACGAGGACGAGGCCATTTTCTGGGCAACAGAGTGTTACACAGTATCTCTCTCAGAATTCTCTCTCAGAAAACAGAGTGTTACAGAATCTCTCTCAGAAATTTCTCTCAGAATATCTCTCGCAGGTTTTTTGCCTCAGCCTCAGCCTCTGTCTTATAGCCGAGGCAGCCACGCGCATCGCGCGCCTCTTACCACCAGCCGACAAACGGGCACGCAAGCCAAGGAGCCCACGTGCCTCGCCATCATGTCCGGCACAACTTTTTATGGATTGGGCACGCCTTTTGATGGCACGCCTTTTGATAAATTGGGCACACCTTTTGAGGGTGCGACTTTTTAAGGGTCCGACAAGACTCTGTAAACTGTCCCGACATTAATTCCGGTTAGCTCCTTTATGGGTCCGACAAGACTCTGTAAACTGTCCCGACATAGATTCCGGTTAGTTTCTACAAGGGTCCGACAAGACTCTGTAAACTGTCCCGACATTGATTCCGGTTAGTTTCTACAAGGGTCCAGCAAGACTCCATAAACTGTCTTCTACAATGGTCCGACATGACCCCATAAACTGTCTTCTACAACGGTCCGACATGACCCCATAAACTGTCTTCTACATCGGTCTGACACCACCATACAGTGTCCTCTACAACGTTATGACACCCCATACAGTGTCTTCACCAACGGTCTGACACGACCATACAGTGTCTCCTATCCTTTTTTATTTTTATGTATTTTCTTGTTTTGTTACTCTCTCCAAACTCAAGTTGGTTAGTTTCTCTCCTCCTTGAGTTTGCGGGGGGCTGTTAGAATTTACCAATTTACTCCTCCACCTACCATCTCCACTAGCACCCAATTTACTCCTCTACCTACCATCTCCACTAGCACCCACTTCACCTACCACCTCCACTACACTACACCTACTACCACCTTCTCTTCTATATATAGGAGTTGTAATAAATCTTGTAATAAATCAACAAAGCAATCAATAATACATATATTTCAACAAATTAACTACATTATGGTTCACTAGATTTCTAGGCAGCAAAAAATACGCATCCAAAAATTTGAACATGATGAGACCATTCAATAACTTTGATAGATATAAACAAAAATTAGTTTTGAAGACTAACCTGACATCGGAATTCACATTTTGAGAAAGTGATATGAATGAACTGCAAACAAAGGCAAATTAGAATCAACATAAGCTGCAACAAGGAAAGTTAGTATCAACATAGAGTGAAATGATCTAGACATACCCGTGACAAACTTTCCAAGGCAGGTGGCTTGGAATGAATCAAAGTAAATTAAGTTTGTTTTGAATCCTTCAACCTGTTACAGAAGCACAACAGAAGTATTGAGTCCCAAAAATGCGCACTTTGAAATCCTTTAAGCCAAAGGAATGGCCTTTTAGGAACACAAAGTAGAAAGTGGGAAATGTACCTACCAACATTGAGTTGTCGAGTCTACCCTGGAGTTTCCTTGCAACAGCTTGCACACACTTTTAGATATAATGAACTATGCATCTCTCAGTTTGTTAATTATTAATTTGAAACTAATTTTTTAAGATATAGTTACTCATTTGAGATCAGGTTGAAGAATAGCCACAAAGGTCCCAGTCAATCCTATAGGAATGCTTAGATTTATAGAAATTTATTGTAACATAGAACACAACTTGTTAAAATTTTCAACAATACTACATACCTAGAAAAATCATCCAGAAAAATACATACGTAGGATAGACCAAAAAAATACATATGCAGGATAGACCACATTCATTCCCGGCGTACTCACATCACACTAACTTTGAATCTGCACCATACACCTCACTTTTGGGATACTTTTCGGTGTAAAATTTATGGGTAGATAGCATTTTCCTAAAATTTCGGACATGGTTGTTTCTATTGATAAGCAATCGTGACCTTTAAAAGCTAAGTATGCATGCATTTTAGGAATGGTTTGTTTAAATCTCTACCCAAATCCATGATTCAAACACAACCCAAGAGAATTTGTTAAATCTCATAATACACTCATTCATTGTTATAAGATTTTAGTATATGAAAAAGCAAGACCATTCACAGATCTGTGGAAATTTCTAAATTTTTAAACAGAACATTTACTTAAAAAAATAAAATAAAACTGCTTTGTTTATTTGTGAGTAAGAATGCTTATTTATGAATATGAAGGTGGTGACATAACAATGTTTCTAGAGATACAAATAGTGCAATCTAAGACACTCAAACATAAGGAGAAGTGCAAGTGAAGTGCTTGCACCCCTTTACGCTATGCCTGGTTGGGAGATTTGGGAAGGGATTTGGAAAGGAAAAGGAAAAGGAAAAAGGTAGGTGAAATGCGAGTAAAATATATATACATTTCACCTAATTTTACACACCTTTTTCCTTTCCCTTTCCAAATCCCTTCCCAAGTCCCCTCACCAAACACAGCGTTAGAGATAGGGGTAAGCAAAAGAGCTCATTCAATTTTGATATCTTGAATTTTATTGAGTTGTAAGTTGATTTATACAGAATATGTACAATAGGATTTAAAAGAAATTTAAATTATTTGAGCCAACAACAGGAAAAACAAACACATTAAAACCTCGGTGAAGAAAAACTCACATGCATAAAGACAATTATGAATAGGTATTTCAATAAATGATGGGAGGAAAAATATAATAGCCAAAAACTACGTAAACCATCAATAAACGAGCAAAATGAGTAAACACAAAAATGAGAAAATGGATTGAATAAATATAATTTTCTAGAATTGGAATTGCATTTGTGTAGTTTTTTTCCAGTCAAGAAATGCAACGGAATATAAAATAAATGATTGATTAGTTCACGTTCTGCCCAAAACCGACTCTGTTATTGGCCAAAGGCCCAAACATAGGAACAGGCCAATGAATAATTTAATATATTATAGTTATGTTTGGATTAAGGATTTAAGGAGTGATTTGTCGAAGGAAAATAAAAAGGGAGGAAGTGCTTGGTTGACGTGATATCTTGTCAGAATCAGAAATTTAAAAATAAATAAGTAAATGAACTCTACAAACAGAAGTAAATAATATAGTTGATGTATTGACCGATATAAAAGATAAACTTTTTTCTTGTATTGTTCATTCTTAGAATTTTATTGACAACAGTTATAACAATAACTTCTGCAAAATATATATATATATATATAATTAAAATTGATAAAAACCAACTTAAGATTGATTATATATCACACACACACCCAAAAAAAAAAGGGGGAATTAGGTATTAATATCAATTAAACATAATGTTAGAAATATCAAGTACAAAAAATTAGTTAGTAATTTTGCTTCTTGAAATGTCTGAAAAATCAATTTTCAATAAAAATTTTACCATGTAAAAATGATTTAAAGAGATTGAGCAGCCTCTGGTTCTGTCCTACCCTCATCATAACTTTGCTTACTAACTCCATTGAGGCTCTTCATGATCTCTCTAATTACTCTTGCTTTAGAAGTAATCAAAAAAGAATCCAAGAGGAATGTTTCACATAACAAAGCAAGAACAGTGCTTTTAATTCTCAAATTACCCCAAGTTAGCATAAATCACTAGAAAACTTAATAAACTATTTGACTTGTAATCAGAGTGCTAGTGAGGTGGAAGTGTGCAGACATGCAACCTAGTGTCCATTACAAGTAATTCAGTTTCAATTCCATTTTTTTGTAAAGTTGAATATGATGTATAAAAAAAGCAGTTAGATGATTACGATGTGAAAATAAATAAATAAAACAGATAGACAACAACCAAAAAAAAACTAACTACATTCCTGTTTGTTACACATCCATAAATTTGAAACATGAGACCATATAATGACTTCGATAGAAATAAACAAAAAATATGATGTACTATCAATTAGGCTAGAATTAAACAAGGCCAGAGGCCATTGGCATTTTACGCATGTCACCAATTAATTTCTGCATGACCATCTGAACACCAAAAACCTTGATTAATTTATTTTTAAAAATATGACATAAAATCGAATCCAAAAAAACAAAGCCCTCAATCTATACCTGAGTAAAAACAAGATATAATACATACAAGAACTCGATGGATCCAAAGTTAAAACTCAAGCAATAGATATTGAGAAAACCATGATGTCCGAACCGAACCAAGAACAGCATAATCCAAATACAAAATAAAAAGAAGAGCAATATTTAAAGACCGCATTAGCAAATAGCAAACATGATAGTGTTTAACTTAAAAAGAGCTAAAAGGCGACGGAAAGCTTGGCTTCTTGCTTCTCATTGCTTGCTTTGGTTGGTTTGGTAGAAGTGTAATAGGCATGTTTTCCAGGATGTATGTCATTCAGTGCCTTGGTTAGAGAGTAGGCTTTTGTTGATTTTGCGTAGTTGGGTTACAGGTTCAGTTGATTCTAATGTTTTGGCTTTTGTAGATTTCGTGGAGAATTTTAGTTAGGTTGTTGGGCCCTATGTGGGTTGCTTTTTTGTACTCTTTGCATCGCCTTGATGCTTTTCTATAAAGTTTGATTATTTATCAAAAAGATAAAAAAGAGAGCTAAAATAAGTAAGATGAAAGCTCCCATACCAACCATTATATTTCACACAACTTCCCAATGGATCTCTGCATTGGCAAAATGATGAAGATCATGGAAAAAAGAAAGAGCAAATCTAGAATTTCGCATCAAGCCCATTTTGGGCATCAAGAATTAAAGATTTGTAATAATTTCGAGTCTTCATGTCATTATAGAAGGTTTTGGTAATTAAGGGTATAATGGTAATTCCAACAATTGCTGGACAAATTATTGAACAACAGCGAGCAATTTACTTACGATACTTAGTTGACATTCATAAAAAGTATCTAATCAATTATGAGTTCAATACATCCTGTTTAGCAGAAAGAAGGATATCCCTTGCTCATTATCAGACAATCACTCATTCACAAACCTCGTGTGGGGCTAATAGTTTTCATTTCCCATCTCATGAAAAACCCTTTTCGCTCCCCCTCTAGGGGTATTTTAGTGATAGGTTCTATAAGAACCGGACGATCTTATTTGGTCAAATACCTGGCGACAAACTCCTATGTTCCTTTCATTACGGTATTTCTGAACAAGTTCCTGGATAACAAGCCTAAAGGTTTTCTTATTGATGATATTGACATTGATGATAGTGACGACATTGATGCTAGTGACAATATCAATCGTGACCTTGATACGAAGCTGCTGACTATGATGAATGTGCTAACTATGGATATGATGTCGGAAATATACCGATTTTATATCAACTTTCAATTCGAATTAGCAAAAGCAATGTCTCCTTGCATAATATGGATTCCAAACATTCATGATCTGGACGTGAATGAGTCGAATTACTTATCCCTCGGTCTATTAGTGAACCACCTCTCCAGGGACTGTGAAAGATGTTCCACTAGAAATATTCTTGTTATTGCTTCAACTCATTCCCCCAAAAGTGGATCCTGCTCTAATACTCCGAATAAATTAAATACATGCATTAAGATGCGAAGGCTTCTTATTCCACAACAACGAAAGCACTTTTTCACTCTTTCATATACTAGGGGATTTCACTTTGAAAAGAAAATGTTCCATACTAATGGATTCGGGTCCATAACCATTGGTTCCAATGCACGAGATCTTGTAGCACTTACCAATGCGGCCCTATTGATTAGTATTACACAAAAGAAATCAATTATAGATACTAATACAATTAGATCCTCTCTTCATTGACAAACTTGGGATTTTCGATCCTAGGTAAGATCGGTTCAGGATCATGGGATCCTTTTCTATCAAATAGGAAGGGCTGTTGCCCAAAATGTACTTCTAAGTAATTGCCCAATAGATCCTCTATCTATCTATATGAAGAAGAAACCATGTAACCAAGGGGATTCTTATTTGTACAAATGGTACTTCGAACTTGGAACGAGCATGAAGAAATTAACGATACTTCATCTTTTGAGTTGTTCTGCCGGATCGGTTACTCAATATCTTTGGTCTTTACCCGAACCCGATGGAAAAAATGGGATCACTTCTTATGGACTCGTTGAGAATGATTCTGATCTAGGTCATGGCCTATTAGAAGTAGAAAGTGCTCTGGTGGGATCCTCACAAATAGAAAAAGATTGTAGTCAATTTGATAATGATCGAGTGATATTGCTTCGTCGGCCCAAACCAAGGAATCCCTTTGATATGATGCAAAACGGATCTTATTCTACCTTTTATCAGAGATTTCTCTATGAAAAATACGAATTGGAGTTTGAAGAAGGGGAAGGAGCCCTTAACCCGCAACAGATAGAAGAGGATTTATTCAATCACATAGTTTGGGCTCCTAGAATCTGGCGCCCTTGGGGCTTTCTATTTGATTGGATCGAAAAGCCCAATGAATTGGGATTTCCCTATTGGTCCAGGTCATTTCGAGGCAAGTGGATCATTTATGATGAAGAGGATGAGCTTTAAGAGAATGATTCGGAGTTCTTGCAGAGTGGAACTATGCAGTACCAGACACGAGATAGATCTTCCAAAGAACAAGGCCTTTTTCGAATAAGCCAATTCATTTGGAACCCTACAGATCCACTCTTTTTCCTATTCAAAGATCAGCCCTTTGTCTCTGTGTTTTCACATCGAGAATTATTTGCAGATGAAGAGATGTCAAAGGGGCTTCTTACTTCCCAAACAGATCCTCCTACATCTATAAATAAAGGCTGGTTTATCAAGAATACGCAAGAAAAGCACTTCGAATAAATCATTTTCGAACAATTGTTGGACATGGGTAATTAAGGGTATAATGGTAATTCCAACAACGGTTGGACATGGGTTGTAAGGGTCACCCATGGGTTTTATTTTGGGTCAAGTTATTAAATGGGTCATTATTTATGGGTTTTATTATATCTAGAATAATTTTAGTGGTCAAAAGTTTAAGTTTCCTATAATGATTAAAATAGAATTAGAAGTCATAGTTGGTCTAGAATATTAGTAGTTGCAATATTTTTAGAACTACAGTCCTTATAGAATTAAGAGTCTTTAGCCTATAAATATATGTGTAATCTCAATGATTTAAAACAAGAGTTAATATTATGAAAATTTGAGATTGTGTTAGTGTGATTGGCCTATCCCTTGTGAGGGTGAAGCACTTCTCTCTCTCTCTCCTTCTTCTTCTTCTATCCAACAAGGTTATTGTTCACGTCACTGTTCACAATGCTTAGAACAACCACCCAACTGCCCCTAAACACTTGTGTTTTCATTCCCAAAACCCTACCCTTTTACGAACCCTTAAAACTCATAATTTTTAAATACTTCTACAGTCATAAAATCCTACCAAATCCAGCCCTACAAGTCTACTATTGCTGCTGCCAGTATACTTAAACCGCGCTCACTACTTGTAGGAAAATAAGCCCTACTCGTCCTACATCAGTTTGGTTTCAGAGCTTCAAGGTCCTTCCTTGTTTTTCACCAATCTTTTGATGAAATTGCTTTCTTTATTACAATGTTGACAAGCATTGAATTAAATTGGAAGTTTGAAACCTTGTCAACAAATTATACAGCTACTAACAAAGATGTTGCGATGTTAAAGGAGGATGCTGCAACAATAAAGAGTGATATGCATACTATTATCAAGACAACTTTGAATGGATTGAAAGCTTCCATGAAAGGATTGTTGGCTACTGCTTTAGAGAAGACTAATATCCAGGAGTAAACGGATGATAGTGTTGAAGATTTTGAAGAAACTAAGAAAGAGCAAGATGTACATGCTGCTAATATTGAGGATATTAAAGAAAGGAAGGCAAAAATTAATTTGCTTAGTAAAGAAAGCATGAAAGATCATCATGATCAATGTTCTGAAGCCAAGGAAGCCAAAGAGAATGATGAGAATGCAACTGAACTTTCTGCTCTTCACAAGAAAAATGAAATTCACATTGAGTTTATTATTCCTGATGAATTCGATGTGGTAATGGAGTGATGACAACATTGAACTTTTTGATTTTCTCATCATTCATTCAAAACAATCAATTTGAATGGCTGCAAGTACAAGATTCCATAATCCTTATACTTGAAGTCAAGTTTTTTCGAATGAAGGGGAGAATGATGCAGATCATGGAAAGAAGAAAAAGAGCAAATCTGGAATTTCACATCAAGCACATTTTGGGCGTCAAGAATTAAAGATTTGTAATAATTTTGAGTCTTCATCTCATTATAGTAGGGTTTTAGTAATTAAGGGTATAATGGTTATTCCAATAATTGTTAGACATAGGTTGTAGGGGTCACCCATGGGTTTTATTTTGGGTCAAGTTATTAAATGGGTCATTATATATGGGTTTTATTATATCTAGAATAATCTTAGTGTCAAAAGTCCCAAGTTTCCTATTATGATTAAAATAGAATTAGAAGTCATAGTTGGTCTAGAATATTAGTAGTTGCAACATTTTTAGAATTATAGTCCTTATAGAATTAGGAGTCTTTAGCCTATAAATATGTGGAATCTCAATGATTCAATAGCTGAGTTAATATTATGAAAATTTGAGATTGTATATGATTGGCCTATCCCTTGTGAGGGTGAAGCACTTCTCTCTCTCTCTCTCTCTCTCTCTCTCTCTCTCTCTCCCTCTCCTCCTCCTTCTATCCAGCAAGGTTACTATTCACGCCACTGTTCACAGTGCTTAGAACAACCACCCAACGGTTCCTAAACACTTGTGCTTTCATTCCCAAAACCCTACCCTTTTACAAACCCTTAAAACACCTATTTTTAAAATACTTCTACAGTCATAAAATCCCCCCAAATCCAGCCCTACAAGTCTACTATTGTTGCTGCTAGTATACTTAAACTGGGCTCACTACTTATAGAAAAGTAACCCCTACTCGTCCTATATCACAAAATAGATATATATATATATATATATATCCATAGAAATAGATAAATATTCCCATAACCCTAACCAAAACAATACCTTATTTGAAAATAAAGTATCGAACAGAAGAACAGAACACATCCAAAGTTGAAATCAAAAAGTAATTCAAAAAATAGTTAGATCAATAGAAGAAAAAGAACATGAAAATGCAAATGGGAAAGAAGGGCAACTAACGAAAGAGTACAAAAACATTATATAAAAATAAATGAACAAAAATCAGCAAGAGATACCTATGAGATCCGAAACAAAGCAACACATATAATCAAAATGAAGAATAAAAAGATGATAAATATACAAAGATCAAATTAGCAAATAACAAATGCAATCCAAAGTTGAAATCAAACAAAAAAGAAGTTCAATATAGTTAGATCAAAACAAGAAAAAGAAGAAGAAAACCCAATAATAGCTATAAATGAAAAACTCATCTCTCCATATCGATGTTCATGTACAAAAACCCAAGCAACACAAATGAAAAATAAAATTAGGATCATGATGAACAAAAAAGCATACATGCAATTAAAACCAAAATAATTTGCAAGAAAAAATCATATCAGAAAATCAAAAAATCAGAAAGCGGAATAAAGTGCAAATTACCTCGAAGCTGTTGTTCGTATTCTCCATTCACTTCTCCATATCAATGTTGTATAAAAACCCCAATAATAAAACAGAAAAAGAAAGGCAAACTAGGATCATAATCAAGGACAAGGTATATAGACAAACATATACTAAATAACAAAGCAAAATAATTCATCACATCAGAAAATCAGAATGTGAAAGAATACAAGAAACACATCCCCCCCAAGAAAACCTCCATTCTTACCTGAAGAAGAGCAACACAAAACACCAAGATTGCACAAATGAACAGCTCTGACTGGTACTTTGAAGCCAAAATTGCAAATCGGAACTGAAAACCCAACAAAGAATAATCTTTGAAGCCATTTGCACATCCAAACTGAAAAGCCCCCAGTAGAGAACTAGGAATAAAACTCCCAAATCCAACCACGAACAAAAAAAATCTGTAAATCTGCGAATCATTTAGTGCAAGAAATTCACAAGCACAACAAGTGCCCTTCATATTCCAACCATTTAGTTTCTCTATATTGTAATAGAGATGCACAAATGACATTATATTATTATTAAATTAATATATTACGATATATATCTGCAAATGCAATAGACTCAAAGTGAGTTAATTCATGAATTGAATAAACCATATGAGAATAGTCCCTCTGGAATTTTAAATTAGTTCATTAGAGAGCATATATCACTCACATATTTTATGGAATATTTATACAGATAAAATGAATTGTTCAAATATGAATGCAAACCACTAAAACACAAAATTTCAATTTAATAGAACGTGCATATAATAGCCCTTGCGCTACCATCTTATTGCTTTAACTGCCTGTTAATTAATGTAAGCAGGTGACTGCAATTATAGCGAATTTGTATTGTGGTCCAAAGGGAGATGAGCGGAGGATGCACAAGTTGCAGTGGGATAAGCTTGTTGAGAAGAAAACTGGGGGTGGATTGGGTTTCCGAGACCTTGAAGCACATAATCTAGCTTTGCTAGCAAAACAAGGCTGGCAATTTCTGCCTAGGGGTTCTAGTCTCTTGTATGGCGTTTTGTGAGCCAAGCATTTTTGAGACGGATCCTTTTTGGACTCCAAACTAGGGGCCCATCTTGGATTTGGTTAAGCCTACTGGAAGGTAGGAAGGTCCTTGAAGCTGGTGTTTGATGGACGGTGGGGGATGGCAAGAAAATAAACTTGACTGAGCTGGCTACGTATAGACTGAATACCTTTTCACATGCAGCTATATTATATAGGGTGATTCCTAGATTTCTAAAATGGCCATGTAATTAAGCACGTAAATTGTTGTTGGTTAGAAGAAGAGGTGGTAAGAAGGTTTCAGGAGGAGGCTGCTAGTTTAATCATGAACATGTTGCTTCCTGTTTCAGATGTGGTGGACAAGTTAGTTTGGCATTACACTGATTCGGGGGATTACACGGTTGGTTCAGGTTATGAAACTGCAATGATGCTTAAGAGGAATGGCTTGCTTGGGCGATGGGGAGAGGGAGATAGTAGCGGCAGGGGAGGAGCTAAAGTCCTGGAAGTCGTTGTGGCATGTTCCAGTGCCAAGCAAAGTTACACTTTCTACGGAGATGTTGCAAAGAAATAGTTCTTATTAAATCCCCGCATGTACAACGAAGGTTGGTCGAGGATATATGTTGTCCATTGTGTCCAGTGCTTTGAAAAGCGCGCCAAAGCGCAAGGCGAGGCAAGGTGCAGGGCTGCGCTTCATGCATAGCAAGGCGAGGCGATGTGGGTTAGGTGCAATTGAAGCGCTGAGGCAAGCACCTTATTCTGAGGCGCGAGGCGAGCACCTTCTGCGCTTCACTTGTATTCCACTCCAAAGGCTCATATGGTTTTTTGTGTGGATACCCACATGGAACAAAATCTCTCTTACATTATAAAATGACCAAAACATGGTCCAAAAGAGCAAAAGGGATTAAAAAAAAACCCTAGTGGGTGGATAAGAAGAAGACGACATGACAGGAAGAGAAAACGACACATTTCTTTGGCTTTCGACACACAGCATGTCAGGTTCTTCTCTTCTTTTCTTCTCTGGTTCTTCTCTAGTTCTCCTCTTCTCTTCTCTCTCTTCACCTCTTCTTTGGTTCTTCTCTGGTTCTTCTTTGCCTCTATTTTTTTTTTTGCTTTATTTTTCTGGTCTTCTTCTCTTCTCTTGTCTTCTTGTCTCTCTTCTCTAGTCTTTTTCTCTCTATTTTTTTCTTCGTTTTTTCTGCTTCTATTTTATTTTTTCTCCTCTGTTCTTCTTCTCTGTTTCTGTCTTCTCCTCTTATTCTCTGGTCTTCTTCTCCTGCTCTCTGTTTTTTTTCTCCTCTATTCTTCTTCTCTATTTCTCTCTGTTCTCTCTCTGTTTTTTTTCCCTCCTTTATTCTCCTCTATATTTTTTCTCCTCTGTTCTCTCTCTGTTTTTTTTCCCTGTCAAAAAAAAGTATAAAATCAACATTGAATGATGATGGATTGAATGCACTGAATCATTGCTTACTATCTTAATAGGTACATACATAATAAATGACAACACCTGAGGGTGGAAAAAAAGATTCAGCATGGAAGTACGTAACGATGGTAAATCCTGAAAATCTAAGCAAGTTCAAGTGTAATTTTTGTGAAAAAAGATGAATGGGGGTGTTTGCCGAGTTAAACAACATCTTGTTGGAGGGTATAGGAATGTAATTAAATGTCCTAGATGCCCAACTGAGGTTAGAAATGAGGTGGCTGGCTATATGGAAAAAAAAAAAAAGCAATTGAAGGATCAACTAAACCTGGTCAACGAAGAAGAATTTGAGGATGAGGATGAGGATGATGTTGTAGAAATCCCTCAACATCGTACGCAGCCTGTTTCTATTCAAGGTTCTACTCGAAAAACTAGTCCTGTTTCTACTCAATTGAAGCCTAAAAAGTATAGGAAGATAGGGCCCATGGATTGTACAATGGAGCGGGCATATGTCAGAATTGCACAATGGATATATGATACTGGAATTTCTTTTAATGTAGTCAATAATGAAAGTTCTGCACCAATGATTGAAGCCATAGGGCAATTTGGTCCGCGTTTGAAACCACCAAGTACCACATGATACAGATTCCTTATCTCAAGAAAGAAGTGAATCATGTTCGTAAGTTGATGAAGGAGCACAAAGAGGATTGAGCACAGTTTGTTCTATAATGTGTGATGGGCGGACGGATAGGAAGCACAAGACTTTGATTAATTTCTTGGTGAATTGTCCTAGAGGAACCATGTTTTGTGAGTCTATTGATGCATCGAGTTACTCAAAGGATGCAAACAAGATTTTTAACTTGCTTGACAAGTTTGTTGATAAAATTAGAGAAGCTAATGTGGTCCAAATTGTCAGTGACAGTGCTGCAGCAAATGTATTGGCAGGTAAAATCCTCTAGATTAGAAAAAATAGTGTGCTTTTGTTTTGGTTCTAATTGTTTAAACTTGTATGGTTCTAAACTCGCAACTTGTAATCTTATAGGGAATTTTTTGGAGGCAAAGAGACCCCATTTGTGCTGGACACCCTGTGCAGCTCATTGCTTGGATTTAATGTTGGAAGACATTTTCAAATTACCCAATTTTAAGAAGACATTTGAAAGGGCAATTGGGGTTCACTGTTCTATTTATAATTGTCCATCTTTGTTGAATATGATGAGGAGTTTCACTCAATTGAAGGAGTTAGTCAAGCCTACTAAAACCCGGTTTGCAACAGCTTTCTTAACTTTGCAAAGGCTTTATCAACAAAGGGATAATTTGAGGAAGACGTTCACTTCGAAGGAGTCGACCAAAAGCAAATGGGTGAAGGAGCCATAGGGTAAGAAGACAGTTCAAATAATGCCAATGCCTTCATTTTGGAATCATGTTCACCTTGTCCTTCAATTTTCTTGTCCTCTTGTTCATGTACTAAGAATGGTTGATGGTGAAGAAAAGCCTCCAACGGGATATATTTACGAGGCTATGGATAGGGCCAAAGAAGCTATTACAAATACATTCGATGGACAGGAAGAGAAGTATAAAGAGATCTTTGAAATCATTGACCAAAGGTAGGACATTCAATTGCACCGCCCTTTGCATGTAGTTGGGTTTTATTTAAATCCAAGTTTGTTTTACAAAGATCCAAATGCTGCCAAGGACAAAGAAATCATGGCAGGCCTATATCAATGTATATCAAGATTGATCCCAACACTAGAGGTCCAAGATAAATTTGTGTAGAATTGGCTAAGTATGAAAAGGCTAAAGGACTTTTCCAGATTCCTATGGCAATTAGACAAATAAGTACAAGGGTACGAGGTAATCATTTACAATGTTCTGTTCTAATAGCCAATTCCTTCTACCTCAAAATGTATGCTGAGTGCTAACTAATTATCATGAACAGCTGATTGGTGGAGTTCTTATGGTCACGAAACTCCTGATTTGAAAAAAATTTGCCATCAAAGTTCTTAGTCTTACTTGTAGTTCATCTGGCTGTGAGAGAAATTGGAGTGTGTTTGAACATGTGAGTACCCGTTGTCAAATCTAGTAGTGAATTCCAAAAACAAATTCAATTATATATGAATTTAAAAGCTTTTTTATTTATTGTTGTAGCTTCACAGCAAAAAAAGAAATACACTAGCTCAAAAACGTCTCAATGACTTGGTGTTTGTGAGGTATAACAGAGCATTGAAGCGTCGATACATGAAACGTACCAATATTGATCCTATCTCGTTGAAAGATATTGATGAGAGCAATTAATGGTTGATTGGCAGGATGGAGAATGAGCTTGTGTTTAATGATGGTTCTTTGGGGTGGAATGATGTTGCTGTAGCTGCTGGAGTTAAGGAGAGTAACCAAAGAACTAGATCAAGCACAACTAAGACAACACAAATGGGTTCAAGTTCAACTTCAAGATTATCAGCTCCACACCAACAACTTGTAGATGAGGAAGATGAATGGGAAGATGCAGATTCAGATGAGGCTGAAGAGGAGGATGTGGATGGATACAAATCCAGTGATGATGATGGAGATGTAGTTCTTCAAGATGATGATGATGTCTATTAAGTTTTGAGTACAATGCAAGCATAGGACTTAATTTTTTTTAATTTCTTTTTTGAACCACAAATTAAAAGCTTAATTGTTTTGAACTTTATGTGGATGATCTTAGTAGGTTTTTGGCGGATGTGAATGTGATACTTTATACCTTTTGTGAATATTGTATTTTTAATATACTACATATATTTGTTATGTCAAAAAGTTTGTCTATTTTGTAATTTTGCTTTTCTTCTACGTGTGCCTCGCTTTGGTGAGGCGAGCGTGCGCCTTGCCCTGCCTCGCCTCGCGCTTAGGCTATAGGAGACCTTATTGCCTCGGTGCGCCTGGAGCCTTTTAAAACACTGATTGTCTCAACATGAGGCTGAAATGCTCCTGCACGTATTGGTAGATTGCCCTTTCACTCAAGCGGTCTTGTGTTTATCTCCTCCTTGGTTGAATGTGGACTCCTTTGATAAACAATCATTCTTCCACTGATGGAGCAATATCACGCACGCTGGGAATACAGATGTAGACGAGCAGACAGGAGTGGCAGTTGCAACCATATGGAACATATGGACTTGCCAACATGGCACTCTCTTTTAGAACTCTGTTGGCAATCTTTTGCAAGTGATGCAGACTGCCATGACGTATGCCAACAAGTTTTCAAAACCACAAGCCATACTAGCGGCATTGGAATGAAAATTTCACATAAGGATGGAACCATTGGATGGGCCCATCCTCCAAAGGGTAAGGTTAAAATCAACCTTGACACAGCTTACGCGAAGGGATGGCAAAAGGTGGCTTAGGAATTGCAGCTTGAGATTCAATAGGCATATTCCTAGCTACTAACATTGTGGATCTAGCCACAAGTCGTAGCTCGGTGCGTGTCCTGAAGTGTCTTGCCGCTACAGAGGCAGTACGTTTGGCGTTGGCATTGGAGTTGGAGTTGGAGTTGGGATTTCAATCTGTGATGTTTGAAGGTGATGTGTAGAGAGTGATTTCTATGCTATCCCGTGATATAGTGTCCCACCAAGAGGTTGAGGTTTTAGTCTAGGATATCTGCTAGCTCTAGCAACAGATGTATTGTTCACAATTCTGTTTTGTGAGGTGTAGAAGGAATGGTGCAGCTTACAAGTTTGCTAGGCAGTGTGTTGTTGGGGTTGAGAGTTCATCTTGGAATTTGACAGATACCTAGTTATTGAAGCTTTGCAATTTGATGGATACCCAATTGTATGACCTTGCTATCCTCTATTAATGAAACTTTCGATTGAAACCACCCCCCAAAAAAAATTACTCATTTTTAAATGGTGCGGTTAGTAGAGTCATTGAGTATGAGAGCTAATATAGTCACAATGAAATTTTTAAGTAAAGTCACAATGAGTTAGAATCACAATGAATAAAGTTTTATTGTGACAGATTTTTATTTTTATTTTTTTCCCTTCAATATGTAGATACCTAGATTAATAAAGCTTATTGCGTAATGTATGTGTGCTGTGCATACCCGACAAGATAAAAAATAATAAAGGTCGCGTTGGGTTATGTTTTATAATCACGATTTGGATAAAAAAATTTCAAAACTTATAACCAAACAAAACTTTCAAAACTCAATTCAAAACCGTATTTGTTAATCAAGAAAAAAATTCAAAAAAAATGGTTTTTTTATTTTGTTTTTTTAAATATTTTTTTCTTATTTTTATTTTTTTGAAAAAATATTTCGTTCAAAAAATAATTTTTTTATTTTTTTTAAAGAAAAATATTTTTTATTTTTTCAAGAAAAACATTTTGTTATTTTTTAAAATATTGGCCAAATAATTTGTTATGATTTAGATATATATGGGCAATCCAAAATTTTTTTAAATTAAAAAAAAATTTAAAAAAATATTTACAAAGTAAAATAATATATTTAAAATATAAAAATATTTAAAAAATAATAAATATTTAAAATATTTAAAAAAATACAAAGCACGAATGCAGTAAATATAGTGCATATTAAAATAAATAAATAAATATTTACAATAAAAAACGTTTACCCTAAAAAAATATAAAAAAGAAAATTTTTAAATATTTAAAAAAAATAAACCCAAAACAATTTTAAAATACAACTCAAAACTCTTTTTAAAACTCATAACCAAACAAGTTTTCTTTTTTCAAAACACAACTTAAAACTCAAATTATGATTCAAAAACTAAACAAACAGAGCCTTTGCTGACAGTTCATCGTGTGTGATGTATGTGTGTATACTTGACAGAATGAAAAAAGAATGAAGTAGTTAAAAAATTCTTTTTCAACTTGAAACTTTTTTTCAGGAGTCTAACCTATAACTTGCTATTAAGCCCCCCCTCTCCAGCAATTATAAATATTTGATAACAAAGACTCTCTCTCTCTCTCTCTGAACATACTATATTCAAGAAAAAAGAAACTTGTACAAGAACTGAAGACAGAGAAGGGAAAATGCTGTGTTATTTGGATGTTCAAAAAGTTGCAGAGACTGCTACTAGTGCAGAGGCTTCTAAGCCCAGAGAAGAACACCTCACTCTCTCTCCAATGGAGAACATTCTGAACACCACAGAATCAAGGTGAGTCCCCACTCTTTGAAGCTATAATATGATAATTATGTTCAGAATTATTACCATAATTGCAATACTGTTCTGCATGGGTATAAGGGATAATCAGGTTTAAAGAAACAATCTTTCTTGATATTGTTCATATTATAAATGACTGCAGGTCAGCCAAGCCAATGTGCATCATCACTACAAAAACAGATCAAGAAGAGGAAGAGGAGGAGGAGCAAGAAGAAAAGGAGGAGGAGGAGGTCATCACTACAGAAACAGATCAAGAAGAGGAAGAGAAGGAGGAGCAAGAAGAAAAGGAGGAGGGGGAGGAGGAGGCGGAGGACCAAGAAGACGAAGATCAAGAAGAGAAGGATGGGGAGGAGGAGGAGGAGGAGGAGGAGGATGATGATGATGAAGGTTATGATGATGATCATCATATTCTTTGGAGGACCTTCTTTTTACTAGACGATGGTGAAACAGTAAGAACAATAATATAGAACTAGTATGTGGTGACAATGAGAGGGAGGGGTGAGAATCGGAGGATGGTTTATGTTCTGTCAAAAAATCTCAACAAATATAGGTGTTTGTGGTTGTGGTCATGCAGGTTACAGAACTTCTAGTTAGAATACATGGGCATAATTTGGAAACTTCCAATGTGATGCGATCAGATTTGTTGAACGCGGGCATCCATAGTATGTAAATTTCTTTAAAAATTTTTTTGGTCTATTATTTATATTTTTGTCTAATAATCTATTTTTCGTGGATGCAGATATAATGCAGTTAAGTAAATTTGAGATTTTACTAATGATAACAAGAATAGAAGTAGAAGTAGAAGAAGAAGAAGAAGATGATGATGGTGACGACGATGAAGAAGAAGAAGAGATGATGATGATGATGATGATGATGATGATGGCGGTGGTGGTGGTGGTGGTGGGGGTGATGGTGGTGGTGATGATGATGATGATGGTGATGATGATGATGATGGATGATGATGAAGAAGAAGAAGAAGAAGATGATGATGATGATGATGATGATGAAAGAAGAAGAAGAACAACAACAACAACAAGAACAGGTAGAAGAAGATGATGATGATGACGACAATGACGACGATAATGACGAAGATTAAGACACTATTTTTTCTGAGATTCAAATGGTGCAAATATGTAAATATATCACTGTTTAATTTTAGTTCGATTATATGACATGGATGTTGTTAGAAGACTTGAAAGTATTGACGACAAAGCTTAGCAATTTCATTTTGTAAACAGATTAGCATTCTCTTTTTTTTTTTCAATTTACTTGCACCCAAATATAAGCGCACACAAAAAACAGAAAAATATATAGGGGGACAGAATTAGGGAGAGAAATGTAGTTGATTAACAACAAATGTGGTTGCTCCATACTTATCAACAGCAACAAAAAAAATAACAAACTAGATATGTCACAATCAACGAGGACAAATTTCAAATCTCTCATAATAATTATGAAGGAACTGAACTATTAGCGTGACATATGGACTCATTCCATCTATTATTTAGAAGGCTTTCTACATTACCCCTTACCGGAGGGTTTTGTTTGGCATGCTTAGCCAATATGACTACCCTTATGATTGTCAATGTCACATAGTTATATTTAGAAGCCTCGGGCGAAACTCGCAGGCCCAAATGCATTTTGGTCTCATAAGTGTGATTGGTAGAGTATTATTATTAGTATTTAGGTAAATTTAATGTCTTAATATTAGTATATGATTTAATTTTGTTTCCCAAATAATATTAGGAAAGTTTCCTTATCAGAATAGGGTTTAGTCCTACATATTTAGGGTTTTGTCATTGTAATGATCAATGTAAGAATTAGAATTATTGAGCAAGAGGTTGAAGTCATGTGTGTTTCCCTCCCTCTCTTCTCTCTATTTTGTTCATCATTTTGGTATCAGAGCAAAAAAATCCCTATTTCTTCCTCTTCCTCCCTCTCTCGTTTTATTACCAAAATCAAGTTGCGAGAACATAGCTGTCATCATATTTTCAAACCAACCCCTACCCAATTGTGATTCCACTATTTGTGACCGAAGCTCTCCACCATCGATTCTTTATGTCTTTCACTCATGACCAGTTATCAACCTTCGCTGCTGGTCAACCTTGCCACCACTGTCGTCTCCGCCTCCTCGCATCATAAAGTATACAACTGAGAAAGAAAAAGTTAATAACCCTAAACCCAACCACATTAATTCATCCAACCCATATTAATTCACCCAACAGACTAGATTAAACCCTACCAGACCCAATACTAAATCCAGCCCTATAGTCCAATAATAGCCCACCAACATACCAAGCCAGCCCACTTACCGTAACCCAAGTGCCAACCGAGCCAAACCCTAGACCTTTTACCTAATCCAGCCCATTTCGTTCCTAGCCCAAAGGGCCAGTGCAACCCAAAACTCAAACCACCCCCAAATACATATATAAAAATCAGACCATTAGGGGGGGGGGGGGGGGGGGGGGGGGGTGTTAGCGACCAAAGAAGTTGTGAAGGAGAGGAACGGGGATTTCAGTAACCAATGAAGTTACGAAGGAGAGAAACAGGACCAAACGAGTTCATAGACAACTTCACTGGAAGATTTCAGCAACCTGAGCAGCAAAACGACAGCCGTCAGGCATGAAGAATCAATAGTTAAGGTAGAAGCTTAACCCCTCGCTCTGATACCACGCTAATTGAGATAAAAAGAAAACAACAATAGTATTATTAAGCATAATAAAACCAGGTTACATAGAAAGAGATATATATAACTAAGCTAACCAAACCCTAAAAAGGCCAAAGACTAAACTACCCTTAATAATAAATAATAATATCAAAATACAAATATGCTTAACAAATCTAGCCCAACAGCCCTTTAATCTAGCCAATCCAGTACCCCAACCTATCCACAACACCAACCTAACCAGCACACTAACCAGTTTTTAGAACCAGCGCATACCTAGTCCAAAAAAAAATATATATCCTTCCCTTTAGCTATTGTGATTAATGCCAAGTTAAGCTCCAAAGTTGATACCTTAAGCCAATATCAGCAAGAATTCAAGCAATCACATCAACATATGCAGAGGAAACAAGACCAGATGGCACAAAAACAATGGCCCAGATGCAGGCTAATTT
The DNA here is from genome assembly GCF_055761805.1 of Camellia sinensis. NCBI lineage: Eukaryota > Viridiplantae > Streptophyta > Magnoliopsida > Ericales > Theaceae > Camellia > Camellia sinensis. Next base: position 105,390,366 of record NC_138975.1, on the reverse strand, counting down.
AGAGAAGTTAGCTACCACATTTTTAGAAGACAAAGGAAAAGATCAGGTTGCAGCTATTGGACCTTTACGTGCACCTCCACCTCATGCTTTGGCGTACTGACACCACAGTCTAGAGGATCATTGTTTGACTGATGTCAATAGGAGTGCCAAGCTAAAAGTTCTAAATTTTAATAAGAACCATGACCTAGAGGTATTTTTTGATTGATTGCATAGTTTAGAGAGTTTTTTTTGCTGGTACCACTTGACAGAGGAAAGAAAACCACTTTTTGTTTCAGCAAAATTAAAGGAAACAGCCAAAATTTAGTGGTCTAAATATGAGCAGGGACACATGCAGCTATACCTAGTTAGGAGGACATAAAAATTTGCAACGAATTGTTTCTTTGTTCCACCGAGTTACAAGCAACAAGCTCACTTGCAATTTACTCAACACGAGGGAGAAAATCATTGGATGAATACACTTGATTGTTCTACAATTTCGTTACTAGGTTTGAGTTTCCATGGAATGAAGATGTCATGATTTCTATATACTGTCACGGATTAAATTTGCAAATTCTTGTGGATTGACTACTAGCAGGCTTTACCATATGGCAGACGCTGTGCAGGTTGCAATTCATATGGAAGAAGAAGTACGGAAGAAGAAGTCTCGTATGCATTCCCCAGTGGACACCCTTCCATGGAGTGAGAAGACTTTTGTAGAAACCATCTGTAGAACATTTTCTGATCAGCCTTCTCGTTCTATTCCTGGTACTTACCAGCCTTCGTATGGAGGTAATAGTAAGCCTAAGTGTTTAATTGTCAAGGTTTTGGACATCAAGCAAAAGACTGCCCTTCTCCCAAGATGAATGTACCAATTAAGCCAGTTGTTGTGATTGAGAATAAGGACATTGTGGAGGCATAAGAGTTTAAGAAAGCAAAGCTTGACAAACAGGTTATTGATCCCCTTGATCCCTACCGCAATGATGAGGAATTTCAAGAAGGGGTGATTGGAATTATTCAGCCATTACTTGCTTACTATTAAGGAAAACAAGAAATTGCCCGAAAAGATTGTAGCGAGCACAAATCTTTCGTACAAGTGTAAAGTGTAATGATCAAATGTGCTCTCTAGTAATTGATATACGAAGTTGCACTAATGTTGTCTAAAGAGCTATAAAGAAACTAGGTTACAAGATTAAGCCACATCCCAAGCCTTATCATGTGGCATGGATAACCAACACGGAACTAAAGGTTGATAAGCAGTGCCTCTAGCATGGGCAACCTCAAAGAGACAATAATGCGTGATGTTCTTCCCCTTAAGCTTTGTCATATTCTACTGGGTCGTACATAGCCATGGGATCACAATGTCATTCATACTGGGCGTGACTTTTTCATTGATGGCAAGACAAAGTACACTTTCATTTGTGTCACCAACTCGCACACCGTCAAATTGAAGGCCTCTTTATTGATTCAGTGTTTTCTTCCTTCCGATGGGATTCTTGGTCATGCTCTTAGCTCGCTGGAGTCTAGTTCTTTTCAATGGAATAAAATTGACGGAACAACTCTTGGCTATTTGGAAGCCCATTATTGGATTTGGAAACCTCAGGCGAAGCCCATGGGCCCGAAGGCATTTTGGTCTCATAAGTGTAATTGGTAGAATATTATTATTAGTATTTAGTTAAATTTAATGTCTTAATACTAATATATGATTTTATGTTTGTTTCCCAAATAATATTAGAAAAGTTTCCGAATTAGATTAGGGTTTGGTCCTTTAGGATTTGGTCATCGTAATGATCAGATTATGAATTATAATTATTGAGAGTAAAATGTTGTGGCTGTGTGTGTTTCCCAACCTCTCTTCCCTCTATTATGTTCTTCGTCAGTTTGTCTCTTATATCAATTTGTTCCTTGTAATTCAAGTTGCATCTATTTAGCCCTTTTTACATCGTGTCAATTTAGTCTTATTGATAATGCCCTTTAGAAATTGAACACAAATCGTGGGGCAAGATTATCCATTCACTATCGTCAAAGAAATTGAAGAGTTGGCGTTGTTGGCCTGGGTTGGGGCAAGCATCCTGCCGTGGCGGAGGTCCTGCGTGAGGCCAAGTCACAATCGACTTGTGGCGCTTGGCATTATACCTTCTAAAGAAATAAAGTTGTGCCTTCACCACTACTTATGGGTTTTTGTGAGATGGTAAGCGCTTGATCTTAACAATAAGGGGAGCCTCTAAATGCCACCCACAACTATTATTGGACAACCCAACTTTAATTCTTTTCATATCACACCATTATACCCTAAGTTAAATTATCAAAAATAACAAAACCTTAAACCCTATCCCACTTCCAACCACAAGCTTCTTTAGCTCTAACTGTTGTCACCCACAACACCTCCCTTCTCGCCGCCCTCCTCCTCTATCTTCTTCTTTCCACAAAACCCTAGATATGCACCTCCATCACTACCCCCTTTATCTTTTTCACTCTTTTTCTCTCTCTACATAAAAAATAAATAAATAAATATTTTTTAATAATTAACAAGCGCATCAATTTTTCTTTATTACCTTTTTTCCACCAAAAAAAGCAATTGTGACCTAAAGGGAAGATTTAGGAAGCGTTTGGTAGAGTTTTAAAATTAAGATTTGAGAATAGAGTTGTATTTTGAGTTTGTGAGTTTTGGAATTATGATTTGAAAAGAGAAAATTTGTTTGGTTATGAGTTTTAAATTTTTGAAATTAGAAAAGTTGTTTGATTTAAAAACTTGCAGCTCATAACCAAACACACAACTCAAAACTCTATTCAAAGCTCATAAAAAATTTCAAAAATATTTTTTATTTAAAATATAAAAATAACAAGTGCCAATTGCCAAAAAAAAAAAAACAAATACAATTCCGGTCAATCGGCCGGACGTCCGAGTATCAATTTTTGAAAATTCTAACCAAATACAGAACTCAAACCAAGGTGTGAAATTACATTTCCAAAGCTCCACCAAACACAGCTTGATTCTACATTACAGGAATAGTTATTGTGACAAACATAAATTTAATCACAATTTTTTTTTCTTTTTTTTAATTTATTATTAAAGAAAAATGTGCATATTGAAAAATGATAGAAATAATCATGTAGAATTTTAATTTCAAATCTCATGTGTTAATTACTAAAGCAAAATGTGCATATCTTAATCATCATGCAGAACTTCACCTACTATTCTCTTGCATTACTAAATCAAAATGGTTGGCTGGGGTTTGGCATCTCTTGATGAACCAACACAATTCTTATGAAGGTTGATTTAATAACTTTACTGTATTGCAATTTGCAACCACATAATATCCAAGAACTAAAAATATACCAGCTCATTACCTACCACCTAAATGCATGCATATCCCTATTATTTCTTAGATATTCCTTATCTAATAAGAACTTAAGCTATGATCAACATAAGTACCAAGTTTTCTCTCTCCCAAAACTACTTCACTGATTAAGCTAGGAGTTGTTTGTGTTTTTTCATTAGTGTCCCCCTCATTGGGGGGCTGTGTTAGATGTGTTGTATTACTTGGGGTATGCGCCTCATAATGTGTATATTCTTCGCATGTATTTCATAACTTACCCAAAATAAAATATAAAAAATCCCACATTGAAGAGAAAAACCCAATTCTAGAACTCTACTTCACAGATTTCCAGTTTAAAAACCATAATAGAAAACATACATAATGATTTTTGTTATTATGCCCAAGCATAAGAAAACAGAACATAGAAGAATGGCAAAAGACATTTCATGGGGCTGAAATTACATCCAGGCTTTATATAGAGTGCTAACCTAGTGCCCAATACAATTAATTTCAGTTTTAGTTTTACTTCCAATTTTTTGTGGAGTTGAATATGGTGTATAAACAATGCAACAATGCACTTAGATGAGTATGACATGAAAATAAACTAATAAAACACATAGACAACAACCAAAAAGAAATTAACTACTTTATGGTTCACTAGATTTCTAGGCAACAAAACATACGCATCCAAAAATTTGAACATGATGGGGCCATTCAATAACTTGGATAGATATAAACAAAAATTAGTTTTGAAGACTAACCTGACATCAGAATTCACATTTCGAGAAAGTGATATGAATGAACTGCAAACAAAGGCAAATTAGAATCAACATAAGCTGCAACAAGGAAAGTTAGTATCAACATAGAGTGAAATGATCTAGACATACCCGTGACAAACTTTCCGAGGCAGGTGGCTTGGTTTGAATCAAAGTAAATTAAGTTCGTTTTGAATCCTTCAACCTGTTACAGTAGCACAACAGAATTATTGAGTCCCAAAAATGCACATTTTGAAATCCTTTGAAGCCAAATGAATGGCCTTTTAGGAACACAAAGTAGTGGGAAATGTACCTACCAACATTGAGTTGTCAAGTCTACCTAGAGTTTCCTTGCAACTGCTTGCACACACTTTAAGATATAATGAACTATGCATCTCTCAGTTTGTTAATTATTAATTTGAAACTAATTTTTTAAGATATAGTCACTCATTTGAGATCAGGTTGAAGAATAGCCACAAAGGTCCTAGCCAATCTGATGGGTCAATCAAGAACTAGAGAGAGAGGAACTTAGAGATAGATATTAGAGAGAGAAATTCTCAATTCAATTCAAATTCAATGTATCCAAGTTAGTTACAAGTGATGTGGTACTCCTCTATTTATAGGATACACTATCTAACACATGGTATGCACACGACACTACATCATACTCCCCCTCTTAAGAAAAGACTTGTCCTCAAGTGAAGACGACAAAATATAACCAATACTAGAAATGAAAGACACAAACCCAAAGTACAAGATGACAACTTTTCAAGGAACTATTTTGCAAGGATAGAGGTATCATCAATGGAAGAGGCATCCAGAAAGTACGGTACAAGGTGTTGCACGTTAAAGGTATTGGATATGCCTAAATGAGCGGTAGCTTGACTTCATAAGCATTGTCGTTAATCTTGCGCAACACCTCACAAGGTCCCACCTTCTTGTCACTCAACTTAGGCCTCGTTTGGGAACTGTCTCTTTTAGCCTAAAAGCCAAAAAGTTACTAAAAAAATCAAAAAGCCAATAAATTATACCAAAAAGTCAAAGATTCCATTTTCTCTCTACTTTTTGCACATCTTTTCATAAAAAACCAAAAAGTCATCCCAAACATACTAGCTTTTTTTACATCATATTTTAGCCAAAAAACCAAAAAATTACTAAAAAAGCCTGTTCCCAAACGAGGCCTTAGTGTAGGTGCCACGGGATACCTCTCTTTGCTCAATACCACCCACACAAGATCCCCTACTTCAAACACGACTCTTCGCCTATGCACATCACCGGCCGCCTTATACTTCGTATTAGACTTTTCAATTTGGGCCCTCACTTGAGAATGAATGCTCTTCATGAACGTGGCCATTTCCTCCGCCTTAACGCTTCCTCTCCTTGAGAGTGGCAAAAGCACCAAATCCACCACACTTGAAGGCCTTGTTCCATAAACTACTTCGAAGGGAGAAGTATTTATGGTGCGGTTGATAGATGAATTGTAAGCAAATTTAGCCAAAGGAAGGATGCCATCCCAACTCTTGGGGTGATCCCTCACAAGGCACCACAAGAAGTTGCCAAGGCTACGGTTCACTACCTGCGTTAGACCATCGGTCTGCGGATGGAATGTAGTACTAAAACTCAAGTCCGTGCCAATTTTCCTCCACAAAGTTCTCTAAAAGTGAGCAAGAAACTTAACATCTCTATCGGACACAATAGAAGTAGGCACCCCATGCAACTTGTAGACTTCCTTGAAGAAGAGATTAGCAATGTTTGTAGCATCCATGGTCTTCTTGCAAGGTATGAAATGTGCCATCTTGGAGAAACGGTCCACCACTTCCATGATAGAATCACTCCGCCTTTGAGTAGGAGGGAGGCCCAACACAAAGTCCATACTAATGCACTGCCAAGGAGCATTCGGCACCAGTAAAGGGGGATATAGCCCCGCATTAGTGGCAGTCCCCTTGCTCCTTTGACAAATTTGACAACGCTTCACATGACGTTGCACATCCTTGGTCATGCCCGGCCAATAATAAGCATCTTGAAGCAACCCAAGGGTCTTGTCCTTACCAAAATGCCCCATCTTATGACGCTCAACCAACAAATGTGCCCTCAAGGAACAACTAGGAACACACAACTTAAGGCCATGGAAGAGGAATCCATCCCTTATCATGTAACTTGGACAAGCCGTCCTATCCCCCCTTTGCAAAGCATCAAAGATCTTGGAAAAGTAAGGATCACTTGCATAGAATGTGCGAAATTCATCAAAACCCACAACTTCATTTTTCATTTCAATCAAGAGAGCCGTTCGCCTACTCAACCCATCGGCCACCTTATTAATAACCCCCGATTTGTGGCACAAAGAGAATGAATTGTTGCAAGTAGGCCACCCATTTGGCATGGCGCTTGTTAAGATGGGATTGACTATTGATGTACTTGAGAGCTTCATGATCGGTGTGGAGCACAAACTCCTTGTATGCAAGATAGTAGCTCCAATGCTTGATGGCTTGGATAATGGCATAAAATTCCAAGTCATAAGTGGAATACTTGAGCTTTGCCCCATTCAACTTTTCACTAAAGAAAGCAATGGACCGCCCTTCTTGGCTAAGGATGCCTCCAATACCCAATCCCGATGCATCACAATCAAGTTCAAAGGTCTTGTCAAAATCCGGTAATGCCAAAATTGGAGCCTCGGTAAGCAACTTCTTAAAAAGATGGAAGCTATCGGCGGCTTCCTTGCTCCACTCAAAAACTTTAAGCTTGAGAATGTTGGTCAAAAGGGCAGCGACGCTACTAAAGTTTCGGATAAATCGCCTATAGAAAGTAACCAAACCATGAAAACTCCGTACTTCTTGGATACTAGAAGGAGTGGGTCATTCCACAATTGCTTTGACCTTCTCCACATCCATAAGCACCCCACGAGAAGACACAACTTATCCCAAGAAGATGACTTGGTCCATAGCAAAGGTGCACTTCTTAGTGTTGCCATAGAACTTGTCTCGCCTCCAAAGTTCAAAGACTTGCCGAAGGTGGCACAAATGCTCTTCCAAACTTTGACTATAGTTCAAAATATCATCGAAGTAGACCACTACACACACCCCCAAAAATGGTTGCAACTTTGTGTCATCACTCTCATAAAAGTACTCGGAGCATTGGTAAGCCCAAATGGCATCACATGCCACTCAAATAGGCCATGAGATGTTTTAAAAGCCGTTTTCCACTCATCATCGGGCTTGATGCGGATTTGATGATACCCGCTTCTAAGATCAATCTTAGAAAACACCTTTGATCCGACAAGGCAATCCAACATATCATCCAATCCTGGAATTGGAAAGCGGTACTTGATTGTAATCTTGTTGATTGCACGGCTATCCACACACATATGCCAAGAGCCATCATTCTTAGGTGTCAAAAGCACCGGAACACCACAAGGGCTACGGCTAGGCCGGATATACCCTTTAGCCAAAAGTTCTTCCACTTGCTGTTGCAACTTCTCTTTCTCCTTTGGAGACATGTGATAGGCCGGTTTGTTTGAAAGCGCCGACCCGGGTACCAAATCAATACAATGTTGAATGTCACGCATAGGAGGCAAATCGGAAGGAAGTTCTTGGGGAACGACATCAGAATACTCTTCCAAAAGAGTAGCCACCTCAACCTTTTGTTTAGAAGCACCCGTGTGTACAACCGGAACCAACACCAATACAATCCCAAAATTTCGACTCTCTTCCACAAACTCCCTGGAAGCAAGCAACGTAGTAGCACTAGGAGATGACTTGAAAACATCCTTGGAAGTAACCTTTTCCTTCATTGGAAGCAAGGTAAACCGGATATCATTCTTGACAACGGTGTAGGTGTTCCGTTTGCCATCATGCAAAGATTGCCGGTCATATTGCCAAGGTCGCCCAAGTAGAATGTGACAAGCATCCGTAGGCACTATATCACACCATGCCTCATCAAAGTATTCTTGTCGGATAGAAAATGAAAACAAGCACCGTTACGTAACCTTGATCTCATTGCCTTTCTTGAACCAAGATAGAGAATAAGGATGGGGATATTCCTCCACTGGAGGGTTGGAAGCGAGCATTGTTGTCTAGGGGTGGGAGATACACTTTGGTACAATCAGTGTTGAGTTATATTCCTATTTATTTTTTGTCCCTTTTCAAGATACCTAGTTCGTTTTGCAAGGCAAATTGAGAAATTATTGAGAGATTTTCTATGGGAGGGGTTTGATGAGGGTAAGAGGGATCACCTAGTCAGATGGGAGATTGTCTCTCTTCCTTGGCATAAAGGGGGTCTTGCTATTGGGAACATTGTTGCTAGAAACATTGCCCTCTTGAGCAAATGGTTGTGGAGATTTCCCGAGGAAAGCGAGTCCTTATGGTGTTCTATTATTAAAAGAAAGTACGGAATTCAGGCTAATGGTAGAGATTCTATTGTGGTTAGCAGAGGCAATTGTCGTTCTCCGTGGAAGTCTATCTCTCGTTTGTTTCCCATTATGTCTCGATTTGTGTCTATGAAAGTGGGTGATGGGGCTAGTATTCGATTTTGGGAGGATGTTTGGGTGGGGGATACATCTTTTGACAAAGCTTTTCCACTTTTATATCGATTGGTTCATGCGCGAAATGTGTCCATTGCGTCAGTGGCATGTTCTGATGTGGCACCAATCTCTTGGAATTTCAATTTCCGTAGGAATCTAAGTAATAGGGAGTCTCTTGAGTTAGCATCTTTATTGACATTGATTAATGGGGTTTCCTTAGTTTTATCTCCCAATAAAAGGGTGTGGAATATCAGCTCTTCAGGGGTCTTTTCTTGTAATCTTTGTTTGACAATCTCATTGATAAGTCCTCCGTTTGTTTCCTCTTCATTTGAAAATCTGGAAAGCGGGTGTCCCTCATAAAGTGAAGTTTTTCATATGGTCCTTAGCTCATAGAGGTGTCATGACCAATGACCTATTCCAAAGGAGAAGGCCTAATCACTATCTTTGCCCTCAATGGTGCGTGATGTACAAGAGGAGTTCGGAATCGGCGGATCATCTCTTTCTTCATTGTTCGATGGCTATTCAATTATGGCAGCATCTATTTGGTTTGTGTGATGTTAAATGGGCTGCTCCACAGGATTGCACACATATGCTTCTTGTTAAGCTTGACGGGTTCGGCGGCTCTAAGAGAGCCAAAACCTTGTGGTCTTGTATTGTTTGTGCTATTTTCCGGATTATTTGGCTGGAGAGGAATTCACGGATCTTTGATGAAAATGGGGCTGCTGTAGACTCTTTGTGGGATAGGGCTGGGTTTTTGGCTTCATTTTGGGCTTTTGGGTCTCCTCCGTTTAAAGGAGTTCCACTTTTCTTGATTTCTAGGGATTGGTTTGCTGTTTGCAACCCCAAGTGATTGGATTTTCTTGTTTTCTCTTTCTTTTTGATAGCTGTTTTTATTTTGATTGGGTTCTTTTTCATTGTACGAGGACTTTTTGTCCTCCACACTTTCTTCTTTAATAAAACTTGTTGATTTTCAAAAAAGTTTGTCCACCACTTCTTGAGAAACTACATTCTCACAACTTCCACTATCAATGAACATGTTAAAAACACGGCCACCAATGTTGCAAGAGGAATAAAAGATATTGGTACGCAACCAATCTTCTTGGCTTTCTAGTTTTGGTGGGAGAAGAGTCTTCTTCAACAAAAGAGCAAGACTCTCTTCTTCATCACTATCTCCACCAATTGCCACTTTACCCGAAGGATCAAAGATTGGAGCATCTTCAAAGTCACCATGCTCCTCAACTTCTTCAATGAGAAGTGCCTTGTTTCGATTATTACCCATGTTCTTGCGGCAATCGGAAGATCTATGCCCTGGTTCATCACACCTAAAGCATTTGAATGTTCCACCTTGTGGTGTATTTTGGTTTCCGAAAGCACCATTAGGACGAGGAGCTTGAGAGAAGGAAGCACCCTTATCCACAAACTTGGAAGGAGGATTAGATTTGGCAAAGCTAGGAGTGGAAGGACCCGGCCTAAAACCATCTCGAAACCCTCCTTGGGAGTGTTGTCCCATTTGGTAAGCATGGCGGCTTTGTTGCTTCTCCATGGCTAAGGCCCGATTAGAAGCTTCGGAAACACAATGTAATGTGTGCAAGGCAAGAACATCTTGGATGGAAGATTTCAAGCCGCTCACATAGCGGGCCACCCGTTGCTCCTCCCTTTCACTTAAGTCAGCCCGTGTAATGAATTGATAAAAGGCTTTCGTGTATTCATTCACACTACCATCTTGCTTGAGATAAACACTTTGGAGGTAGTTGAATGGTAGAAAATGGCCCTTTAGCTTCTTTTTCATTTTCTCCCAATCATGGATTTTCTCCTTTCCACATCGGCAACGGTTGAGTTGAAGTTGTTCCCACCAAGTGGAAGCTCTCCCCTTCAACCGAATAGCCACAAGCTTAACTTTCTTTTCAATGGAGACCTCTCCATAGTCAAAAATCTGCTCAATGGTGTTGAGCCAATTGATGAACTCATCAGGATTGAGGCTTCCATGAAATTCGGGAAGTTCAATTTTGATATTGTTCTCCCATTTGTGTTCCATCCTATCCACATCCGTTCGACGCCATCGTGGGGCCCAGAAGATATTATCAAAAGAATAATGAGTATTACCTTCGGTATCATCGGAACCATCACTACCCCCGGTAGGAGGTAGGAGATGTTGCACCGTCTCGGTTAACGCGGCAATTTGTCGTCTCATCTCGGCCATCTCATCTCTTGGATACGGAATTCCATTACCCCCATCATGATCACCCAAATCTGGGATATAAGCCCTACCATGACCACCCCTTCGACCTCGACCTCATTGAGACATTGAACAATTCCCCAGAATATGCAGAGACACAGTAATCTCACCCAGTTGAATATTGATAAAACAGTGAACCAATATACAATCTCGGCATAGTGAACAGATAATGTCACAATAGAGGCAAAACCCAAAATGTTGAAGACAAGAATTGAACTCAGATTGATGCACGCAGATTTAAAGAATTCGAGACTTCATATAACATAGGAAATTCAACACAGATGGATTAAAAACTCCAAAAATCACTTACCCACATGTTGATTTCAGTCAATCGAGTCCAGAACAACATCAAAGAACAGCCCAAGTATGATTTCATCGCAAGTGTACAAAACCCAGATTCGCAATTGCGAAAATCCAACAAACTTTGAATCGATGTGTTCTGTGATTCTGAAATCGCAATGTGAACAGCAACTTCGATTTACGACAGTGACAAATCGAAATCAGATCTTGACTAGGGCTTGGACTCGAGTTCGGATCTTGGCTCTGAATTCGACTGTGAGAAGCCCAACTTCGAAGAATCGCAAGTCGAATCTTGATCACAAAAGTACTAAAAATCTTCAATCGAGCTCCCATAAATCACAAAGGACAACTCGCGAAATCAATTCAACCCCAAGTTGCGATTCACGATTTGAGACAGATTTGCGAACCACGAGCTTCGATTCTATGTCTTGAGTTCGACGGAATTTCCACTACTGCTTCGTGATGGCTTCTCACACAACTATGAACGTGATTGTGATTCGTAATTAGGGTTTCAAATTTCAGGTACGTATCTCTCCCACAATTCATGCATTTAGAACATGAATTAGGAACAATAAACCTGAAGCTCTGATACCAAAATATGATGTCAATCAAGAACTAGAGAGAGAGAGGAACTTAGAGAGATATTAGAGAGAGAAATTCTCAATTCAATTCAAATTCAATATATCCAAGTTCGTTACAAGTGATGTGGTACTCTATTTGTAGGATACTCTATCTAACACATGCTATGCACATGACACTACATCACAATCCTATAGGAATGCTTAGATTTATAGAAATTTATTGTAATATAGATCACAACTTGTTAAAATTTTCAACAATACTACATACTTAGAACAATCATCTAGAAAAATACATATGTAGGATAGACCAAAAAAATACATATGCAGGATAGACCACATTCATTCCGGGCGAACTCACATCAAACCAACTTTGAATCTGCACCATACACCTCACTTTTGGGATACTTTTCGGTGTAAAATTTATGGGTAGATAGCATTTTCCTAAAATTTCCGACATGGTTGTTTCTATTGATAGCAATCATGACCTTTAAAAGCTAAGTATGCATGCATTTTAGGAATGGTTTGTTTAAATCTCTACCCAAATTCATGATTCATACACACAGAATTTGTAAATCTCATAATACACTCATTCATTGTTATAAGATTTTAGTATATGAAAAGGCAAGACCATTCACAGATCTGTGGAAATTTCTAAATTTTTAAACAGAACATTTACTTAAAAAAATAAAATAAAACTGCTTTGTTTATTTGTGAGTAGAAATGCTTATTTATGAATATGAAGGTGGTGACATAACAATGTTTCTAGAGATACAAATAGTGCAATCTAAGACACTCAAACATAAGGAGAAGTGCAAGTGAAGTGCTTGCACCCCTTTACACTGTGTTTGGCTAGGAGATTTGGGAAACATTTCACTTAATTTCGCACACCTTTTCCCTTTCCCTTTCTAAATCCCTTCCCAAATCTCCTAACCACACACACTGTTAGAGATAGAGGTAAGCAAAAGAGCTCATTCAATTTTGATATCTTGAATTTGATTGAGCTGTAAGTTGATTTATACAGAATATGTACAAATAGGATTTAGAAGAAATTTAAATTATTTGAGCCAACAATAGGAAAAACAAACACATTAAAACCTCGGGGAAGAAAAAATCATATGCATAAAGACAATTATGAATAGGTATTTCAATAAATGATGGGTGGAAAAATATAATAGCCAAAAACTTCGTAAACCATCAATAAACGAGCAAAATGAGTAAACACAAAAATGAGAAAATGGATCGAATAAGAATAATTTTCTAGAATTGGAATTGCATGTGTGTAGTTTTTTTCCAGTCAAGAAACGCAATGGAATATAAAATAAATGATTGATTAGTTCACGTTCTGTCCAAAACCGACTCTGTTATTGGCCTAAGGCCCAAACATAGGAACAGGCCAATGAATAATTTAATATATTATAGTTATGTTTGGATTAAGGATTCAAGGAGTGATTTGTCGAAGGAAAATAAAAAGGGAGGAATCTTGATTGACGTGATATCTTGTCAGAATTAGAAATTTAAAAATAAAAAAGTAAATGAACTCTACAAACAGAAGTAAATAATATAGTTGATGTATTGACCTATATAAAAGATAAAACTTTTTTCTTGTATTGTTCATTCTTAGAATTTTATTGACAACAGTTATAGCAATAACTTCTGCAAAATATAAATATGTGTAATTAAAATTGATAAAAACCAACTTAAGATTGATTATATCTCACACACACACACACACCCAAAAAAAAGGGAAAATTAGGTATTAATATCAATTAAAAATAATGTTAGAAATCTCAAGTACAAAAAATTAATTAGTAATTTTGCTTCTTGAAATGTCTGAAAAATCAATTTTCAATAAAAATTTTACAATGTAAAAATGATTTAAAGAGATTGAGCGGCCTCTGGTTCTGTCCAACCCTCATCATAACATTGCTTACTAACTCCGTTGAGGCTCTTCATGATCTCTCCAATTACTCTTGCTTTAGAAGTAGTCAAAAAAGAATCCAAGAGCAATGTTTCACATAACAAAGCAAGAACAGTGCTTTTAATTCTCAAATTACCTCAAGTTGACAAAAATCACCAGAAAACTTAAATAATATTAGACCAAACTTGTAATCAGCTCGCAGAGGTAGTATGTAACCAATTGACAAAAAAAAATCATATACTGCTATAGAAGCAAACGATCGATAACTGAACTGGTCTGCACATAAATATATGCATCAATGTATACTGGATACTACAGAAAACACCAAATATATCCAGCTGTAATCCTGATCTCACTACTGAACACAGCAGGATGAAAAGATCAAAATGAGACAAGGTCATAAAAAATAGCGAAAAACAACAAAATCATACCATTGTCTATGCAATTTTTGCAAGCAAAAGACCAGTGTTTATGGAATCCAAATAATTATAGTAAAAACTGAATGAAAATAAATGTACACATGTGGTATAGAATCGAACAGAAACTACAAGATTAATTTTAATATCATTATAATAAATTGTTATTATCCGTATAAATAAAATAGAAAACCATTTTTTGTATTAAGTAAATATCTTGAATGTATATTTACATAGACCAATCAGAGTTGGACTTTATAAACAACAGTATAATTAACTTCAGTAGATCTATAGCCTAACCAGAAAATCTAAAGCAGGGGGAAAAAATGCAAGGAAAAGCTAAGCATTCAAGAAGAGCACATCACAAACCAGATATCTGCAACGAAGCCACGGTAACCAAGAAACCCTATCTCAAATGAATAATACCAAAAAGATAAACCAAATAAAACAACATAGGCATCATTACCCGGCAAAGCAACCAGCAAACAGAATGACACTGATTTAAGTAGCAATTGAGACTGATGAGGGAAAACCAAGAACTGATGTTGAGGCGCTGATGTTGATGATCGGGACTTGGTTTCAAACCCAGCAACCTGAGTGGGTAGCCAAAATGAAGAATTTCCATCGTTCCAGTTGAATCATCCGAAGAATTTCCAGAGAAGATTTAACCTAGATTATAGAAGAAAGAGAGGGAAGAGGAAAATAGAAAGAAGAGACAGAAGAAAGGCCAGCTTTTTGTGATTCTGAGATGAAAATGAAGGGTAATTCTATTCGCACACCATACTTTATCTTTGTACACATCATTGTGCCAATTGGATATCAACTTCTGAACAAAAATAAAATGTTAGAATATCGACTTCTAAACAAAAACTAATTGTTAGAACAAAAATCCCATTCAATAGTTGATATCCGAACATTTATATTTTTGTTCGAAAGTAGATTTCCAAACATATCTATTTATTCAGAAGTTGATACCCAGAAGACACAAATGGTGTGTACTGAGACAAAATGTGGTGTGCAAATAAAATCACCCGAAGATGAGATCTCCTGTGATTTTATATTTTCCAAAACGCTGCACAATGTGGACAATGTGCACACACACAAGAACGAAGGAAAGAAAGGGTAAAAAAGTCAAAAAAATACCTGCTTTTCAACCCACCCACACAGCGAAATTGCACTTACAACCCTAATATTATTCCTTTTATACCGTGTAAAGCATTTGAGACTAAAAGCAAAAGGGGCAAATAAGTAATTTGGTAAGGGACAAAAATTTACTGTTCATCAGCAATCCACACTTTATACATATATACTGGTGAGGTGGCTGCCTTGCACGCAACCTAGTGCCCGACCCAAACAATTCCTAATAAAGTTGTTTTCAAATCCATCAATTCAAACCCATTTTAGAATTCAGGAAAATAAATAAACTTAAATTATTTCTCTATTAATAAGTAAAGATATAAAATTAATTTCTCAGTCTCTTGAGAAAGTCTCATTTCCAAAAGGAGATTTTTCCTCATTGGATCATCATCTGATACTATCTTCAAAGCCAGACCAACCAACCAATGAGATTCAAACTGGAGGACACTTGCCCATTGAACTACTATTTATCCCATTTATCTGCATAATGGAAGCAAAAGTTTAGTGGTAAGCAAAACTAACAATATCTAAGGACTTGCTCCTAAATTTAGTCAATAACTAATCCAAATTATAATCCAAACTCGCATTTGATAAATAATTTTTTAATATGATTGCATTATATTTGTTTCAAAAAAATAAGTCTATTTCCAAACTCATATATTGTTTATTTTTTAAAAATAAATATGTGAAATATACAACTACAAATAGAGAGATATATTAAATGAACAATTTAAATAATTGAACAAAGAGCCTACAAATTCAAAACAAGTTGCATTTGATAAATAATTTTTGAAAAATCTCTGGTTTAGTAAATAACTCTTTGGGAGAGCTGTGAGCCAAAGAAGAAACCAAACCCCCATGAAAACCCAAATTTGCAAAACCAAACATACCCTTAGAAACAACCATTGTCTTTGTCTCAGCCGTCTCATTCTTCTTGTATTTTGTGTGAGCTCAAATTATTTAACTTCCAAATTTTTGGTTGATTCATAATAGATTTTTTGCAGATCAAATTGTTGTTTTCGGCAATTATTGCAGTTCCATGGATGCTTTTTCCAAAGCCTTTTACTTTGAAGAAACTTCACTCTAAAGTACTCTATGTTGTTTACTTTTTCTATGTTTCTAATTCTTGGGCTAAAAATTGAGTATTTTTCCTGAATATAACTTTAGAGTGTTTTACAAGTTAGGAAGAAAAAAAAAAAAAAAACCTCCATTGCCATAGGGAACACCCCAGCGATTTAAGCCGTATTCCCCCGATAGACTCAAGTGTGTGTCTCCTTAACTCATCTATCAAAATTAAATAACATCTCTGTTCATCGAATTGATGCAAACATTGCAAGCTTGTACATCTCATAAGGCACATGTCTAAGCTCCAGCTTCTAGATGATTTTAATTTCAGCAAACTATTTGAAGTGGAATAGAATCAATAGAGTGGTGCTTGAAACTTGAGTTTCCTTTAGTCACTCCTCAAAGCCTTGTTGGTTTGCATGGAACCAAATCTGGAAATGAAATCCTATTCCGTGGATACTTTTCCACTGTTTGGTAATTGGTATGTTAAGGACCTACAATATATTTCAAATCTGGAACATCTAACGCTTAAAAAAGCAATTGATAACTATTGAAAATACATTATGTTTATAATGCAATTTCCTTATCTCTAGTAAGTTGGGAATAAAAAGATTACAATTTACTTAGATTGTGTTTGGTTGGGAGATTCGGGAAGGAATTTGGAAAAGGAAAGGGAAAAGGAAAATGAAAAGGTAGGTGAAATGTAAATAAAATATACCTACATTTCACCTAGTTTCATACACCTTTTCCCTTTCCCTTTCCCTTTTCAAATCCCTCGACCAAACACACCATAAGAATATACAAGTGGAATAACTGAAGTTTGAAACTTTTTGATTCATAGAGAGTTCCTTTGGCAGTACTAAGAAAAGAAACTGAAACATTTTGGGATAATGAGGCATGGACTGTTGCTATTGCCAATGGAAATACAAAATTTTCACTCCTAGAGTTGAAGGCCACATAGTGAATAGAAGCTTTCCCACTTGAATTAAAAGCATCCTAATGCATGTCAAACTTTGTGCACCTGGTGAAATCTTCTTTGGGTTGTTATTGTTATTCTGTGAATTCTATGACACCCAAATACATGGTGTGAATGTCATTAGTGAATTCTATGTTGGTCTTGAAAATAATGTTACTCTTAAGAGATTTTGTTTTACGAACCTGCACACAACTTTCATGTAATGTAATAAAAATTGAGGAACCATAGACAATTTTATTTATTTATTTTTTTTTTTTTTTGGGTTCTGCATGCAATATTTGGTTTCTACATTGATATCTTCTCATCTTTTTTTAGCGATTGAATCTTTTCATTCTCTGTTTTCCTTTGGTTTCTTCTCTAAGAAATCCCAATTTGTTTCATCTTTCTTGGTATGGATTGGTAAAAGCCGAAGTTTTATGAGTTCTACGTGGTGCTTGCCATATGGCTAATTGTGTCTGTCTTAGACTCTTAGGCGTTTACCTCATATACTTTCTGAATATCTGGTTTTTTATTTCATCTGTATCATTGTCATTATGTCAGATTATTTGGTTTAAGTTCACAAGGTAGCATACTAAGACTCCTAACATTAGTCCAGCACTTGGGCAAGATGTTCGTCAGCACTTGGGCAAGATGTTTGTGTTGTATTATGTGAAGGAAAATCATAGATAATGCACCAACAACAATTTCTTTGGTGAAAATCATCTTGATTATGAGTGGAGAAGGAAATTACTTAAAAAGCTGAAACTCTAAAGCAAGACCACATGATAGGTTGACAATTAGGAAAAGGAATTTTCAAGATTATATGCGAACAAAATGATTAAAAAGCTAAGAATAGGATAACATGGAGAGAGAATGCAAGAAGCCACAGCTTTGATATTTACCCAAAAAAAAAAGTCACAGAATTGATCTCGTGGGATTAACGAAACAAAACATAAAGAATAACAACAAACAACTAAGTAAATAAATAGTGAGCCTGTTCCAATTTCGTTTCAACATTTTGTCAAACACATGGTGAGCAAGAGGGTGGAAAGCAACAACAATAAAAAGCATACATTAAACAACAGCAACACAACGACAACAATAGCAACATTATCACACACAAACTAATTGATTAAAAGAAAATTGGAATTCAAACCATTGGCCCAATTCCCAAATTAGCCTTATTTTTGTTTGGAGGAATTTATTTTTGAGGTGCACTCATGTTGTCAAGCATAAATCGGTTTTTTTTTTTTATATTAATCAGAACAATCCGATATTTTTTTTTTTTTATGTTTCAGTTTTGTTTTCACTGACCCTGCTGCTCTACTGCCATATTTTTTGGACAAAGTTTCTTGTGGTAGGTTCCAGGTCAAATGCATACAACAAATATGTAATCTGTTTCGGCAAAATGAGGCTGTTAAACTTTTTATTTATTGATACATATTGACAAACACCTGGTGTGCATCTATTTAACATGTACCCAAGAATCAAAACAGTGTAGGTAAATATTGTGCAACACACATATAAATAGTAGGCATCAAATTACAGATGTAGTTACCAGGATTTGCAACGGCGGGAGCGGAGATTTGGATGCCCAACTTCGAGCGTTACCGCAGCAACAACGCCGACAGTGTGAGAAATTCCATGTTTGCTGCAGAAACACATGGCATGAAAAACAAAATCCAGCCATCATCATGAGTGCGAGTTGGACCTGTGGGTCGGTGAGGCCTGCTCTTCGAAGGGGTAAAATTTGTTTTCTTCTTCATTGTCGGCGTGGAAAATTTGAATCCCACGTGGGTGACCCAAAATCTGCAAGAAAATTTTGCAGGGAGAAGCTTTGGGAAATTGCCAAGCAGCAGCACCAAGGATCCTCTAAAAGTATTTTTTTCCTAAAGGAGTGAATTGTGTGATTCAGATTTAATGTTGAAAAATTGATGTGACTTGTCATTAAATCTCAACCACATAATGCATTACTCTAGGAAACTTTAGGGAAAAAAAACTCTAGAGGATCCTTACTCAAGCAGCAGAGCACCGGATTGGGAAATTTCTAGGAGGAAATTATGGATATGGATTAGGATTGTAGGAGAGAATTCTTATTTGACTTGGTTTGTGTTTTCGTATAGCTTTGGTTTGGATTATAAGAAACTAAATAACTAGAATTCTATTCTTTGTGGGTTTGGGTTTAATACTTGGGTAAGATTTTTCTATTATAAGGTCAAGTTTGACTACACGTTTTATCTTTTTTTTATTATATTATCTCTTTATTTTTTTACACATCTTTTTGTAAAAAGATAAAAAGTACACTTATTTAGATCATCCCAAACAACCCCTAAATATGAATGATTTCTCATGTTGAAACGTTTTGGGGTTTTTGTGAGCAATTGAAAGATATGAATTCGTTCTTGTCTCATATTAAAAATTATTATTTGTACGATTGCTTGTGATTAGTGAGAATTATTGCTCGTAGAGATAGGTTTTGTTAAACCATATAAAATCTTTCTTCTTCATTCTCTATATTTGTATTTGTTTTAATTCTAATTCTAGTTTTTATCCTAATTATTCATAACAATCATCAACTTTGATATAGTTGGGTGTTGTAGATACTATAAGCACAACAATCTCAAGCATAAATAAATAAAATTTTAAACTAAATGAATAAATAAATCTCAAACAAGAAACAATCCGACCATGAAACTCCTCAAACTCAAAATCCACACAGGATTTAGAGCAATGGTACAAACAATAATGACTTATAAATTGCTCACGAATATATGAGAGCAGTGGAACGTACACCATTATTTTAATTATTAAAAAAAAAGAATTACAAAAAATACTTTAGGATTTAATCCTTATAAGAAAATAATTTTTTTTTAACAAATTATATTCTAATTTTTTATTTTGTTTTAAATCTATACTATTTGTCTATATTTGATAAGTAAAATCATTGGAAAAAAATATATATATATTTTAGTCGTTAAACTCAATAAAAAATAATATTGTAAACATTTTATGTACATCTATATTGGTTCTACTTACTGAAAATAAGTAAATAGTTTAAATTGAAAATAAATCAAAAATTTTAAATTTAAATTAACAAAATTAAAAACTTACAGTTTAGTTTATTAAAAAGATCATACTCGGTTTTTCTTTTTCTTTTTCTTTTTTTTTTCTTTTTTTTGGAGTTACTGTTCAAAAAAAAATGTTGTGGTTGCAATTTTCGTGGCCACTCTTGTCACCACTCTTTTGTATCACTTGCAAAATTGAAAGGAAATTTAGAAAAATGATATGCGGACATAATTTTCATACAAAATTTAAGGCATGAATAATGTGGTAATGCTATTCTTGCAATTATAAATCAGATTGATGAATGACTACATTATTATCCATGAATTTTTTAAATACAAATTCTGTTTGTATAGCATTACTTGGAAATTTAATATCCAAATCAAATTGGATATAGAATGTTATTTTTTATTTTTATTTTTTTGAGGATAACACAGCAATATTAGGGCTGCTCACGGGTCGGTTTTGGCCGGGTGCGGGTCAAAACCGACCCGACCCGCACTTATGCGGTTGGGGAAAAATGGACCCGCAACCGCCCGCGATGCGGTTCGCGATTTGTGCGGGCGGGTGCGGTTCGGTTTGCGGTTTAGTTTTTTTTTTTTTTTTTTTTTTTTTAACTTAAGCAAATTTGACATTTTTTGTTACTTTCTAAACACTTTTTTTTTTTTTTTAGAAGAGTTATAAATTAAATTACAAGATATACAATTCATGATCATAATAAATAGTCCACATGTTATGATATGGAACCATGCTTGAGGATAGTAATTAATCTTCCTCCTTAGCTTGCAAAAACAAACCCTTAAAAGTCAAACTAGTAATACTAATTTAAATATGCAAAAACAAACCCTTAAAGTCAAACTAGTAACACTAATTTTAATAGTGGATTAATCTTCACTGTTTAGCTTTTAATATGCAATAATGTGATAATAGAATGACAATTCAAAATATCATATTTAACTGTGTCTACTAGACTAATGGAATATAATGATTTTTTTTTTATATGTATAAATAAAAGTCAAACTAGTAACACTAATTTAAATATCATTAGATCATGATAATGTATATAAGTGCCCATATAATAAATTTTATTTTCATCCAAAATGTAAAAATAAAAATAATAACTAGTTATCTCCATCCATCCAGAATGCAAAAAATAATAATAATAACTAGTTATTTTTTCTTAAAAAAAAGAAAAAAAAAAAAAAAAGATGCGGGTTGCGGGCGGGTCGGGTTCGACCCGAACCCGATCTTTTGCCAATTTCTTGACCCGCACCCGCCCGCCTACCTACATCGAAACCGCCCAAAGCACTGCGGGTAGGGTAGGGTCGGGCGGTTTGTGCGGGCGGGTGGGTTTGTTGCCCAGCCCTAAGCAATATAAACATTAACTAAGCAAAAAGTCTTACATCAGTAGCAAGTTGGTGAGCAGCGTAAACCACATCACGGTCCACTTTTTGTAAGACAACATGATCAAAAGATTTACACAAAGACAAAATGTCAGCTAGAATGGGTTGGAGACACCAATCGGATTCTTGAGCATTGTGGTGGAGCAGCAGAAGAAGGACTAGGCAATCTGTTTGAAGAAGCAGATGATTGATGCCGGAATGGACTGCCCAACGCAGAGCATGGAGAACAGCAGCTGCTTCTGCTTGTTGAGGAGATAACATTGAAGGTCCCAAAATAGCTTCCTCATAGACTCGGTGATCATCAAAATCAAAGCAAACCCACGCCAGACCAGTGCGCTCGCCTACAGCAACCCAAGAGCCATCCACAGCAATACGCATACGCGGAATATAGAATGTTATTATAAATATATGCTTCCTTTAGATTTTGTTTAGCAAATTTTAGTACCCATCTTCTTGATCTATCTCTCCCTTTTTTTATCATTTTATATATATTTTTAGTTTGTTTCATATCATATTCATAGCTGATATTTTTTATTTTGGTATCATCAGATCATACAATACCATAGACATGGATCATAGCTATGCCTATAGTTGTTGGGAGGACGAGAAAATTCTTACCACACCCTCTTGTGGCCCGATTGATGATGGCATTTATGTTCAACTACAATTTTCTAATGAACTCAAGAAACCTACTCGTGGCAACGATAGTATTGGCAGGAACCACGATAGTGATGTTATACTGCTAGACTCATATCATTGGGTATTTTTTTTCAGTCGCAACGATTTTCTAGAGAGCAAGAACATGAAAGTTATTTTGTTTGGTCATTTACGTTGTAGGAATTTATCCTCGAGTATTGAAGAGTCAATAATAAATGAGATGTGCAGATTTGCTCGTGTCATGGTGAATTTGTACCCAAACCCAAAAGTATTGCCAATTGTTCTAAATGTTGTGGTTAGAACATTTCAAAGACCTGATTTGAGCATGGAAGAGGCAGCTGCCGGGATTTATGAGAGAAATTATGAAAGAACCCAATCATTTCATTTCGCTGCCAACCACAAAATCATCCATTGAAGCATTGGACAAAATGACTCCTAAAGATTCATGTTCCATAATCACATGCGATTGCTTCTATAAAAAAAACATGCGCGTTATGTTCGAAGACTCTTCCAATTAGAATTGACGTTACTACCTTGTTGTGCTCTCATAAATATCATGACAAGTGTATTTTTAAACGGTTCAAGATTAGCAAGATGTGTCCTGTGTGCCGCATGGCATTCTAATTTATTAGTATATATTTTGGTTATTTGTTATGTTACTAGAACTGTAGCACACATTTTGTGTGTGCATAATATTACACCCTATATGTGTACTGCATTTAAATTTGTTTTGTCTTGATTCTTTTTTTAATGTCAAATTCACTATAAACTGATTTTTACTATTCTCGTCAATCAACTCTTATCAAAATATGCTAATGTCACATGTTTTAAGACTTTAAATGCCAATCAACTTGTTTGGTTTTGGATTTTCAAAATTTACTTTTTAGAAAATTGAAATTTTTTATTTTTTTGTATTTTTTTGTTTTCACTATTTTTTTTTAATATTCTAAGAATTGTTTTTAATTTTTAGATACACCTAACATAAATACACTTAAAAAATATAATATTTGTAAAATGTTTTTTTTTTAGAAAATTCACTAAATATCAAAAATGCAAAAAAAAAAATTATGTGAATTTATATATTTTTCGTATTCTTGTATATTTATTAATTTTTAAAAATATTTTTTTAGAAACATTTTACTTTTAAGATATATCTAAGTAAGATGCATCTAAAAAAGGTAAAAAAAATTTGCTTAGAATTTTAAAAATATTCACTAAAAGCAAAAAAATAAAAAAACTCAATTTTTAAAAAATTAAATCTAAAAAATTAAAACCAAACATACCAAATAATACCCTTGGTTGTCTTCTACCTCCAAAGACCCAACAAGCTTACAACAAAACACTACCCTTAGCCAAACAGTACCATCATTAATATATAGAAACATCAATCAAATGCTGTTTTTCAAAAACAAAATGTATCTCTTAAGTTTCATTTTCAAATTATATTTTTTGATTTTTTTTTTGAAAGATAGAAATTAATTTAACAAAAATAAACACCCAATAAATATTTTTAGAGAATTAAAAATTAATTATGCACCCAAAAATGTGAAAATGATGAGTATTTTTACACCAAATTAATTTTTAAGTTTTTCATAACTTCTTTAGAAAATTAATTATGAAAATTAAACCAAACAAAGAGTGTTATGATTCACACTATCCCTATATGTGTATATATATGTATATTTTTTGAATTGCCTTATACTAGGAATGTTGGTTATTTTAAAATTAATTTTGCACCCAAAAAAATATATATATGTGAAAATGATGAGCATTTTTTTTTTTTAATTTTTTGCACCAAATTAATTTTTAGTTTTTTCATAATGTTTTGGAAAATTGATTATGAAAATTAAACAAAACAAAAAGTGTTATGATTTGCTTTCCCTATATAATGTGTATATATATTTATATGTTTTGAATTGCTTTGTACTAGAAAGGTTGGTTATGATAACATAATACTGTGACCTTTAAATAACAATTAAGACAAACAAACAAAAAATAAAATAAAAAAACAAAAAGAGAAATAAAAATAAGAATTCTAATAGGAAACAAAAGAAAAATAAAAATAAAAAATCTAATAGGATTTAAAAGTTTAGTCATGTTGACTATATTCCCAAATTCAGTGAGATTTTTTTTTTCTTTTTTTTCAATAGCCTTGCACAGTGGGATATAAAAGTTTAGATATGCTTACTTTAAATTTAGAAAAAATATCATTTCAGGAGTGATTTTGAAAAAAAATTATTAAAAAACGATAAATTTTATAAATATTAATAATTAAAGACTTCACTTTTTATTTTTTATTTTTTATTTTTTTATGAATGTGTAATAATTCCTTAAATTTAAATGTAAGCTTACTTGGAGATGGAAGCTGATGATAAAACAGTTTATCTCTCTTTTTATGAAGCATACAATGCTGAAGTGCATAACAAATATAAAACCATTTCCATTTTAAACCATATCTGTTACATGAATACGGGCCCTGTGAATCTCTAGGTGAGTGTCTGCAAGTAGGCCCTAATGCACTACCACTATCATTTTTACCAGCAAACTGAAAGGCTCGACACCTAACTGCACGGTTCCACACCCCTTACCCAGATTCACCAAGTATTCATCTTTTCGCAAACAGATATCTTTACAAACATTTCTCAAAAACAGATACGTTTCCAATGAAATGAATGTAATGCAATGTCCAATGCAACAAATGAGAAATGTGATTCAATTTACCTAAGTCTCATGCATTTCTATAACAATCACAACTATCCTCCACCGATAGCCCCAAACAGATATTTCTAAACGGATATTTAAACAATTAAATTCCATAAAAATTCTGATAAATACAATCTATTCCACATCTCATCAAATGTGAACAACTAAACTAGTTTTCATATCACAATCACATCCGGTAACCTCTCAAGATCCATTTCTAACCGTATCGGTTTTATTCCAACAGATACATTAAGCAAAATAATACCGTTAATGCCCAAGAAAACATCATTTTCTTTCCAAACTTGTTCTCCAAGCATTATTCAACTATGACATCCTATTTTGATCAAAAGCCCCAAAAGTTAAACATAATTCCTTTGTTTTCTTTAAAAATGCTCTTTTGGTCACAAACCGGTAAAAATTTCAAAACCGATTGAATCGAAATTCGTTTTTGTTCAAATTTAAAACAAAGCTCTTTCATAACCTTACAAACATATTCCAAGTTTACACTTTCGCAATTTGGGCATCAACTTTTTATTTTTCTCAAAATTTCCCTTTTAAGCAAATAAATTACAAATTTTCCAAAAATTCTAATCAATATATATGCAACTCTAAACTCCATATAATCAAGTAAAAGTGCATAAAGAAGTGTAGGAAAAATCCCTACCTCAAGCTAGAAGGAGAAACAAGCAAAAATCCCAATTTTCAACTTTGTTGGATTTCGATGTCCATCGGTCAAAACGTTGCTCTCACCAAGCTCTTCATTTTGATCTTAAGAACTATGGTCTAAAACCTTAGGTTCAAAATTGAGTTCAGTTTGATGCCACCTTCTTTCACCACCTTCTTGACAAGCATTAGCAATCTCATTGAGATTTCCTTTTATTCTTGCCATTTCAAAATTCCGTGAGTCAAATCCACTCATCCTCATTGATGTCAAAATTCCTCTCAGCTTCAACGTGACAAGCCACTGGTTGAGGACCAAGGTTCTGATGTCCATGTGTTTGTCTCCCAAAGATAAAATGTCCCATCAACTTTGCTGCGAAAAAAATAATCTCCAATGGAAGACCACTTTAGCATTGATATGCCGCCTAATCCCTGTCGAATGGGTGTGCCTCGACCTTGATCAACATCCCAGATGGTGAATGACGAGCCCTCATACGAGCCAGATGCCAAATATCTTCCATCTGGTCTTCAAAAAAGTGCACTAATTTGTTCGTCATCGTGACTTCGAAGAAAATCCACTAGAGTCCATCAAGTTCCCCTAGCAATAGTGCCAGAGGTAACTCCAGATCTCACAGATGCCGCATTGCAAAGATAAGAAGCAGTCCATATACAAATTCTACCCTTGCATGCTACAGAAAGTGTCATCCCACCATTTGGCCTCCACTCAAGGAGCTTAACATCTCTTTGGGATTCATGGGTCAAATTGCATGGTTCCTTCCGTTCTGCTGAATCCTCATAATCACGAATTGTAACATGATTTGGCCCAGAAATGAATGCTAAAATATGCTTATGTCGATGCTAACTCACTCCATGAAGATCAACCTCTGGCAACAATTTTACATCATTCGGATGAAAAAGGCGTTTAAGGGAATTGCTAAAAAAAAAACCCTGCAGTGCTGCTGACCAACTGTTCCTCTAAACACTCTCATCAATCTTCCTAGTTGTTGCAAACCCTATTCGGGATTCGGTGATGGTAATAGATGATCAGTCCGAAAAGAAACCGCACTAAATACAATTCCGAGAACTTTGGCATAAGTTTCCTTGGCTTGATCGTCTGAGAGGTTCTCGGCCGTAATCAAGTCTCTGTTGATTTCACAGATGGTGACCGTACCAGGTCGAGGAAACGAATACATTTTCTCAGAGAGAGAGATGTTGTGTCTCTTTATCTTCTTTTTTTTATTATTCGAAAATGCTCCACCCCCGAAGAGAGAGATAAGTGTTGTTTTTAATAGCCCATTCCATGTGTGTCTTTTTTTTAGTTTTAACAAATTCTGTCCCTCATTCCCTCTTCTTTTATCGAGAGAGAGAGATAATGGCTAGCTAAGTCCAACCAAATAGAAAGTAAAGGACACATGGGATGGTCCAATGAGAAATTCCACCTTCACATCCCACTTCTCTCTCTCTCTCTTTTCAAAATCATTTTTTTCTCTAAAACCAAATATATTTGTCCACTCACACACATCATCATAATCTATATTCCATCTCCCCCACCCAAAAAAAACAAATCATAACACCTACCAAATATTCTCTATTTTTTTTACATTTTTGGGTAATCACAAGTGGTGTGTTTCGAACAGGTAATGTCTCCAAACCTTTAGATGCAAATCCAACCCGAATTGTGCCTTGCAGAGTTGTATTGGAAGTTAATTCTTTCACGTTTTGCCACTTCGCTGAGTACATCGGGGGTCGAGCTGCCCGGTCAATTCGTGGGGGTCCACGGGGCAGCGCCCCTTGGCGGGTTCGAGGGTAGCGCCCTGGCAGGGTCGAGAGGCAGCACCCTCGAAGCAAAAATGCAAAATACATTCGAAGTTGCTTAAGCCACACATGAGGAAAACAGGGGAGGGCGTGTTGGCCACTGCAATAAATGCAGGTGCGGGAATGCAAGTGCGGGAGAAGCGCCGCATGTATGGTAGTAGGTGAGTCCGAAATTTTAGTCTTTTTTTCTCTTTAAGCTGAGTGTATCTCACTCTTGTTAGGTCTCTCTCTCTCTAAAAACCCTTTTCTCTCCCTTCTCTCTACATTTCCCTATGCCAAATTGGATCAAAACCTCAAGATCCATTAGAGTTCTGTCATAGTTTCTTCATCAAAGTTGGTTAACTTCTCAAGGGCTTCATTGTGTGCGGTGAAGATCGAGTTTCGACACCGTTGATTTTGGGGGTTTCATCTCATTTCTTCTTCAAAATTTGAGGTAGGAATTTTCTTAGAGTTATATATATATATATGTGTGTGTGTATATATTTTTGCAAGATCTAGATGATTTTCAAAATCTTCCTTCGATAGCTTTGAAAATTGATTGTTGATTCAAAAAGTTGAGCAATTTTGAAAGTGGGTTTGCCTCTTATTCTTTTAAAATGATCTTTTGGGTTTTGGTCTTCATTGATTGAAGAAAATATGATTTTGGAAAGTTTTCTTTCAAATGATTTGAACTGTGCAGTTTTGGTAAGAAAACCTAGAAATTGGGGATTTTTAAAAGAGATTGAAAATCCATGAATGATATTGTTATATTTATTTTGTGTGTCAAAACAAATGGATGTTTAGAAAATTTCCTATTTATATTTATGTAAATGATAAATTTCCTGGAATATGAGAATTGCTATTCATTTTGGAAATTATTGTTCAAAACATTGAAATAGTCTTGAAATGACTAATTGTTGAGAATACTTAAGAAGAAGGAATTGTGTTATTCCTTGGATGATGAATTGGAGTAAAAGTATTTATATTCATCTTGTGAAATTGGCATATCAATTCATTTGATTATATTAAACTTTGAAAGTTGATTTGAAAACTTGCATTGAGAAAATAATGTTGAGAAATAAGTTTTCATGGAATGATTTTGGGATAAATACGGTAGTAAGTCTTGAACGGTGGTGTAGATGATAGGTGTCGAGCCTTCCAATTAATATTGGTAAAAATGACAAATTACAGGTGTCAAGCCTTCCAATTAAT
This sequence comes from Camellia sinensis, assembly GCF_055761805.1. Lineage (NCBI taxonomy): Eukaryota > Viridiplantae > Streptophyta > Magnoliopsida > Ericales > Theaceae > Camellia > Camellia sinensis. The sequence goes on along the minus strand of NC_138975.1, from coordinate 105,361,699 downwards.
ATTGGTAAAAATGATAAATTGGTAGTACTTGTATAGTCTACTTGCAAACACCAGCCTAGAGATTACCAGAGTCATATTTACCGCCCTTGAGATAAATTGTTAAGTTTTAAACAATTGAAATTGCATGACATCATTGAACATGAAGGTTTTCAAAAGATGAAAATGTGATTTACTTTCAAAAAAGGAGCATAGCGTGACATGTGCATTTCATCTCTTGAGACTTGTATAAAATGTATATACTTTGTTAAGGATTTCCTACTAGGCTTTATGCTCATCCTACGGGATTTTTGTGCAGGAAAAGATGTGGTGATTCCACCTAACTAAAGGGGAAGAAATATGTGTTGAGAGTATAAGGCTCTCATTTTGATATAACTCTGTTTGTAAGCCAAGGGCTGTATTTGTGCGGGTTTGAATAACCATTTTGTGTAACCATGCCTAAGCCATGGAAACTTGTAAACCCTTGGGGGTATTTATTTGTTTATTTATTTGGTTTTGGATTAAACGTATAATTGCATTGAGGAACTAATTGTATCATGTAATGCAAGTGTGGAGAATTATTTCTGTTTTCTTTTAAGGAGCCATGATAGTTGTGTTATCATTTGGGCATAGGAAATGGGGGCTTTACATCACATACATATATATATGCATAAATAATCTATAATCAAGGTTGTTAAAATCGGGATCCTATGTTGGATCGTTGGAGGTGTTCATAGGATCGGATCGTAGAATCGGATCGAGAATCATAAGATCCTACCGAAAAAGACAAATTACATAATAATTTAATTTAAATAAATATTTCTTATAAAGTATACACAAAATGAACTTATATTCTATTAAAAAGAAGTGAAGATATTGTGAAAAATATAATACTCCATGTAAAATGTATATATAATATTATGCAATAGAAAATCCGACGGTAAAAGTTCTGTATTTTATCAAAAAAGAAGGTGAAGAAGAAGAAGAATTCTATAACAAAATACTTTACAATGCACAATAATGCATAAAAAGTGAAGAAAAAATATTTAACAATATTGGAAATGAAAATAGATTAAGAACTCAAAAGAGTAGCTTAGTCGAATGATAAGGTTTGTCGTTAGCATCCCTAGTGGAGCGGATTCGAGTCACAAAAATAATTTCTCCAGAAATTGAGATAAAGTTGCAATCATCTTACCCTTCTTAGACTCCGCTAAAGATAAGTTTGTTTTTCCGACTATTTAATTTTCTTAAATTACCACAATATTTGAATGTTTGTTTCCTAGTTTGTTTTTCTTAGTTTATTTGATTCAATACTACTTAATTTTTAATATTTATTTTGACGACATAAATTGGTATTTAGATAACAAACATAAAATTTACAACAAAATATGTCATACAATACAAAACAAGACTTAGAAATTGGATCGGATAAGATCGGATTCGGATCGGGATTCCACGATCCTATAAGATCCCACTACTAGGATTGAAAGATCCTACCTACAAAGAGTTTTTTACATGATCCGGATCGATTGTACTCAAATGGATCGTAAGATCCGGATCGAGATTCTGATAACCATGTCTATAATAGTTGAAATAAGAGAGTGATTGAGCAGGGCCGACCCTGAATTATTAGAGGCCTAAGGCAAATTTTTTAAATTGGACCCTTCATATTTCATTTATCCAAAAAAAAAAAAAAAATTGTTTGGATAAAACAAAAAAGACAAAAATTTATTTCTATTGCATTACAATTTAACAAAATTTAGATAACATATATATATATAATAGTTGAACTTCAATTAGTTAAATTGAATCTTTATTTTTTAGCTTATCAATGCTGTAATAACTAAAATTAACTGGGGATAAAGATGATAATTTTCGACACAACTCAAGTAATATATTAAATTAGCAAGTTAGGGTTGACTATTTTTCAACATGAATCCAAGTATGATACGACTCAATAACATGAATTACTAATTATATATTTTAATGTTCACTAAGGGATGCCATGGCATTTTTTTTAAGAATAAAGATTGGGACCCCCTTTCCCCCACCCCCTTTCTTTTCTGATTGGTCACTTTTTCTTTTTCTTTTTCTTTTTTTTCTCCTCCTCCAATCACCACCCGCCACGTGTGTGTGGGGGTGGTGGGGGTTGAAATTTGAGGGGGTCTAAATCACTGCTGTTTTTTTAATCTTTTATTTAACTCTATCTAATTGAATAAAAAAGTATGTAAAATAATAATTAAGGCTAATATCTTTTTTTCATTTAAGACTTGTATTTTTTTGTTACCTATTGTAGAGTCAATTTAGTAAAAAATATATAGTGATAAGGTACAATTTTCTTAATTAGAAAAATGTAATTGAATTAAAATCAAACATTCTATGAATAATTTCATTTAGTAGAAATAAATTTTATAAAATTCAACTTATGGGAAAAATCTCCATACACTTGCTAAGTTATTTTACACTAAAAATGAAAATTTTCACATTAAATATCAATCGGACACGAATCAAAATAACGCCATATGACGACATGAAAATAAATAAATTGAACTAATATTGAAGTAATTATGAAATAGTATGACATGATACACTCCCCTAGTTGGAGGCCCTAAATTTTGTTCAAAATTGGGAGTCCAAGGCAAACGCTTTAGTCGCCTCACCTCAGGGCCGGCCTTGTGATTGAGCACGAGATGGTGTTGTGAGTGAGGATTGGCGATAGAGAATGATAATGAATCACTGTGACATTGGTAAAAAAACCATCTTCATAGATGTTAAGTTCTTCTTTTTTCCTAAAGTGAACCCTAAATCTAAAATTATAATTTTATGCTAAATAGAAAAACGTGGTCACAGACATTTTATTTATTTATTTATTTTTTATGCTTTTCCTAAAGTCAAAATAAACCTAAATGTTGTTCTACAGCAAAGGAAGGAGACAACTTGCGTGTGATTATTATCCACTCTGAATTCAGTTTGTATTTGAATATACTTCTTTCTTCTTCCTTTTTTATTATTGTTTATTGTTATTCTTTTATTTTAACTTGCGTGTGATTATTATCCACTCTCAAATCAGTTTGTATTTGAATATACTTCTTTCTTCTTCATTTTTTATTATTATTTATTGTTATTCTTTTATTTTATGGATTAGGATTGTGGGAGAGAATTCTTATTTGACTTGGTTGTAAGTGTTTTCTTATTAGTTTTCGATTGGATTATAAGAAACTAAATTAATTTAATAACTAGAATTCTATTCCTTGTGGGTTTGGGTTTAATACTTGGGTACGATTTTTCTATTATAAATATGGATGATTTCTCATGTTGAAATATTTCAGGTTTTTGTGAGAGATTGCAAGGTACGCATTCATTCTTGTTTGATATTAAAAATTATTATTTGTACGATTGCTCTTGATTAGTGAAAATTATTGCTGGTGGAGGTAGGTTTTGCTGAACCACATAAAATCTTGGTGCCGTGTGTTTCCTTTCCATTCTCTATATTTGTATTTGTTTTAATCCTAATTCTAGTTTTTATCCTAATTATTCATAATAATCATCAACTTTGATGTAGTTGGGTGTTCTAGATAAGCACAACAATCTCAAGCATAACAAAAAAATAAAAAAAAATTAAACTAAATGAATAAATAAATCTCAAACAAGAAACAATCAGACCATAAAACTTCTCAAACTCAAAATACACACAGGATTTAGAGCAATTGTACAAACAATAATGACTAATAAATTGCTCACGAATACAAGAGAGCAGTGGGACGTACACCATTATTTTAATTATTAAAAAAAAAAAGAAATTACAAAAAATACTTCAGGGTTTAATCCTTATAAGAAAATAAATTTTTTCTTTTATCAAATTGTATTTTAATTTTTTGATTTTGTTTGTCTATATTTGATAAGTAAAATCATTGGAAAAAATATATATATATTTTAGTCATTAAACTCAATAAAAAATAATATTTTAGATGTTTTATATACACCTACATTGGTTCTACTTACTGAAAATAAGTAAATAGTTTAAACTGAAAATAAATCAAAAATTTTAAATTTAAATTAACAAAATTAAAAACTCATAGTTTATTTTATTAGAAAGATCATACTCAATTATTTTTTTTTTGGAGTAACTGTTCAAAGAAAAATGTTGTGGTTGCAATTTTCATGGCCACTCTTGTCACCACTCTTTCATATCACTAGCAAAATCGAAAGGAAATTTAGAAAAATGATATGCGCACATAATTTTCATACAAAATTTAAGACACGAATAATGTGGTAATGATAGTCTTGCAATTATGAATTAGATTGATGAATGACTATAAATGTAACACATTATTATCCATGAATTTTTTAAATACAAATTCTGTTTGTATAGTATTACTTGGAAATTTAATATCCAAATCAAACTGGATATAGAATGTTATTATAAATGTATGCTTCCTTTAGATTTTGTTTAGCAAATTTTAGTACCCATCTTCTTGATCTATCTCCCTTTTATATCATTATATATGTATATATATATTTGTTTGTTTCATATTTGATATTTTTTATTTTGGTATCATCAGATCATACAATACCATAGACATGGATCATAGCTATGCCTACTGTTGTTGGGAGGACGAGAAAATTCTTGGCACACCCTCTTGTGGGCCGATTGATGATGGCATTTATGTTCAACTACAATTTTCTAATGAACTCAAGAAATCTACTCGTGGCAGCGATAGTATTGGCAAGAACCACGATAGTGATGTTATACTGCTAGACTCATATCGTTGGGTATTTTTTTTCAGTCGCAACGATTTTCTAGAGAGCGAGAACATGAAAGTATTTTTGTTTGGTCATTTACGTTGTAGGAATTTACTCTCGAGTATTGAAGAGTCAATAATAAATGTGGTGCGCAAATTTGCTCGTGTAATGGTGAATTTGTACCCAAAGCCAAAAGTATTGCCGATTGTTCTAGATGTTGTGGTTAGAACATTTCAAAGACCTGATTTGAGCGTGGAAGAGGCAGTTGCCAGGATTATGAGAGAAATTATGAGAGAACCCAATCATTTCATTTCGTTGCCAACCACAAAATCATCCATTGAAGCATTGGAGAAAAGGACTCCTAAAGATTCATGTTTAGTTCAACCATGTGCGATTGCTTCTCAAAAAAAAACATGCGCGTTATGTTCGAAAACTCTTCCAATTAGAATTAACGTTACTACATTACCGTGCTCTCATAAATATCATGACAAGTGTATTTTTAAACGGTTCAAGATTAGCCAAACGTGTCCTGTGTGCCGCATGGCATTCTAATTTATTAGTATATATTTTGGTTATTTGTTATGTTACTAGAACTGTAGCACCCATTATGTGTGTGCATAATATTACCCCCAATATATAGATACTGCATTTTAAATTTGTTTTGTTTTGATTCTTTTTTTAATGTCAAATTCACTGTAAACTGAGTTTTACTATTCTCGTCAATCAACTCTTATCAAAATATGCTGATGTCACATGTTTTAAGACTTTAAATGCCATTCAACTTGTTTGGTTTGGATTTTCAAATTTTACTTTTTAGAAAATTGAAATTTTTTATTTTTTTTTTATTTTTTTGCTTTCACTAATTTTTTTTAATATTCTAAGAATTGTTTTTAATTTTTAGATACACCTAACATAAATACACTTAAAAAAATATAATATTTGTGAAATTTTTTTTTAGAAAATTCACAAAATATCAAAAATACAAACAAAAAAATTATGTGAATTTAGTATATTTTCGTATTCTTGTATATTTATTAATTTTTTTAAATATTTTTTTATAACTATTTTACTTTTAGATACATCTAAGTAAGGTGCATCTTAAAAAAAAATAAAAAAAAAATTGCTTTGAATTTTAAAAATATTTACTAAAAACAAAAAAATACAAAAAATAAAAAAAACTCAATTTTTAAAAAATTAAATCCAAAAAATTAAAACTAAACATATTAAATAATACCCTTGGGTGTCTTCTACCTCCAAAGACCCAACAAGCTTACAACAAAACACTACCCTCAGCCAAACAGTACCATCATTAATATATAGAAACGTCAATCAAATGCTGTTTTTCAAAAACAAAATGTATCTCTTAAGTTACATTTTCAAATTATATTTTATGATTTTTTTTTTTGAAAAATAGAAATTAATTTAAAAAATAAACACCAAAAAAATATTTTTAAATATTTAAAAATTAATTATGCACCCAAAAAAATGTGAAAATGATGAGTATTTTTACACCAAATTAATTTTTAAGTTTTTCATAACTTCTTTAGAAAATTAATTATGAAAATTAAACCAAACAAAGAGTGTTATGATTCACACCATCCCTATATCTGTTTATATATGTATATTTTTTGAATTGCCATGTAATAGGAATGTTGCTTATTTTAAAATTAATTCTGCACCCAAAATAGAAAAAAATATGTGAAAATGATGAGCATTTTTTTTTATTTTAATTTTTTACACCAAATTAATCTTTAGTTTTTTCATAATGTTTTTGGAAAATTGATTACGAAAATTAAACTAAACAAAAAAGTGTTATGATTCGCTTTCCCTATATAGTGTGTATATATATATTTTTATATGTTTTGAATTGCTTTGTACGAGAAAGGTTGGTTATGATAGCATAATACTGTGACCTTTAAATAAAAATTAAAACAAACAAACAAAAAATAAAATAAAAAACAAAAAGAGAAATAAAAATAAAAATTCTAATGGGAAACAAAAGAGAAATAAAAATAAAAAATCTAATAGGATTTAAAAGTTTAGTCATGGTGACTATATTCCCAAATTCAGTGAGATTTTTTTTTTTTTTTTTTCAATAGCCTTGCATGGTGGGATATAAAAGTTTAGTTATGCTTACTTTAAATTTAGAAAAAATTTCATTTCAGTAGTGATTTTGAAAATTAGTTATTAAAAAATGATAAATTTTATAAATATTAATAATTAAAAACCTAATTTTTATTTTTTATTATTTTTTTATGAATGTGTAATATTTCCTTAAATTTAAATGTAAGCTCACTTGGAGATGGAAGCTGACGATAGCTTTAGATAGTAAGTCACTAATTTATCTTTCTCTAGGATTTGGTGGGTTAGATGCGGCAATGTTGGAGTAGTTGGGTTAATAGAGAGAGAAAGATGGAGTTGGGGTATTTTAGTCATTTAATGTTATTTTTTACACTGTTTGGAATAAAGTTAGCAAAAGGGAGAATCTTTATAATAATTTCAAATGTAAGGGAGATTAGTGTTATTATTAAAACTACAGGGGAGGCCCTTATAATTATACTAAACATCAGGGGAGGTTAGTGTAATTTACCCTATAATTGATGGGTGTGAGTAAGGGTGAGCAGTGGATATTCCGATCCAAACTGACCAAACCGAACCAACCCGCCGCATTTTGGATGAATGTGTGATGATGAGCGGATGGTTACGGATTGATTTTTTCCAATCCCCCAATTTTGGACGGATAGTGGATTTGAGATTTCTTTGGCCGCAACCGAACCGCCAAACCGTGAGTGCCCCTAAAAATTTGTAAGACTTTATTTTTTCAATTTGTTTAGATATTCTGTTTGTATTTTCAATTGAAAAAAAAGTTTAGATATTCAATTGTCTTTTCAATTGTCATTTCAATTTGTTTTCAATTTGAAAGTCCTATAAATACCACCCCTCTCACATTTTATTTCTCACAAACAAATTTGTCTCTCAAACTCTCATTCTCTCTGAACTCTCAACTCTCTCAATTAATTTTGAAGTATCATCCCTAAGTGACAATTGCAATTGATCACCTATCTCTATTTTAAATTTATTTTTAGCCATAGTATCTTCATTAAAGATAATAGAAATAATAATATACAAACGATATACTTTTTAAAATATCTATATACACTTATAGACATATATATATATATATAATTTAACTAAATTTTAATAAAAAATATGTTGAAAAAATTATCTATGACGTGATTTTATTTTGTTGTACTAAGTAATTTTTCTCCTAAATTTTTTCCTAACTTTTCTTCATTTTTTTCTCCACTCAATTTTCTTTCCCTTGATTTGTCCTAGTTGTGCCTTAGCTCTCTCTATTTCTTAATCAGGCTTCTCTATTTCGCTCAAATCATCGAACGTCCATCATTGATAGTTTTTCCTCACTGGATTCTTCTTCTCTATACTCTTGTGTCTCTGCAATAGATCCTTGAACTCGTCACTATTCTCTTTGTCTATTTCAACACTATTCATTCTGGTGATATTTCTCTATCTAGTAAATGCATTTATCTCGAAACTCTAACTCTTTCACATTAATATGTCATACATATACAAACCTTTGGGCGTAGTTATGATTTTATCAATTTGGGCTATTTTGGGAACTTGGCTAAAAGCCACTTTTTTTGGTTAGTAGCAAAAGCCAAAAGTTGGCTTTTTTGGCTTTTTTTTCATTTGGCAAGTTGGTTTTTAGCCAACGGTGAAATTACAATTTTACTCCTCATGGGTCACAATGTGTTACATAGGTTCAGTTGTAAATATCTTAAATAAATGGGGGTAGTTTAGTCATTTTATTATGATTTGACATCATAAACAAATATTAATAAAAAAAGTCAAAAATCACTTTTTACCAACTTCCCAAATCATTTGTCTAAAAAAGCCAAAAGCTTGGTTAAAAGCCAAAAAGCCACTTTTTACCATCTTCCCAAAACAACCCTGTACATATGTTATAGAATTGTTGAAAAATGAATATTACGCATTTTGTTGTACTGTTCTGCTATCTCAGCTCTCTTCATTCATCAAGCATCTCTCTCATTCCTTACTGTCGCTGTAGATATCTCCGATATTCCTTATCGGAAACACCAACATCTTTGACATTATTTTCACAGGCGATAAGTCTGTTCAGTCTCTCTTTCTCATATTCCCTTTCCTTTTGCTCTATTGGTTAATCTTCTCTAACTCTCATTTTGTGTTCCATGGCTATAAGTCGTGGATTAAATTATTTAATTATTGTCATTACATTCTATGTTTATCTGTATCATTAGAGATCCCGATTGGTCTGAAATAGAGAGAGCAGGAAGAAGAGAGAAGAAGAGAAAGACAGAGAGAAAGAGGAAGAGAAGAGAGGGGAAGAGGGAATTGAAAGAGAGAGAGGGTCGATCACCGCCGCCTCCGCCTCCGCTTCCGATCTGTGATCTCCTCCTCTGATCTGTGTATGAGGATGATGTGTTGAAATTTTTTTTTTTCTTCAGATTTTTACATTTTTTTTGGTCTCTCTCTCTGCTACGTTGATGAAGATGTGTTGGGTTTCAGATTTTTACATTTTTTTTTTGTCTCTCTCTCTCATTGCTACGTTGATGAAGATGTGTTGGGTTTCAGATTTTTACATTTTTTTTCTCTCTCTCTGCTGTGTTGATGAAGATGTGGTGGGTGGTTGATGATTTTTTTTGGTCTCTCTCTCTGTTGTGTTGATGAAGATGTTGGGTGGTTGATGATGATGATTCTCTCTCTCTCTCTCTCTCTCTGCTACTCTCCTCTTCTTTCTTCTTCTTCTTCTTCTTCTTTGTTCTTCTTTGTTCTTCTTCTTTTTTTGATTTTTCTTCTTCGTAGTTATTGAAAAAAAAAAAAATCAAAATGACGAAACGGCGTCATTTTGAATTCGGGCAAAATTCGAGCTTGAAAATTTCGAGCTATCTAGCATAATTGTTTCTATAATTTTAAACAATTTTGTTACGTCAATTAGTGATGCAGTTATGTATTTCCTATTTTATATCACAAAACTTTGTGACTTGATTACGATATTTATAGTTTCTAAAATTTTAAATATTTTTATTTCGTCAATTAATGGTGTGATTATACATTTTGTAGTTGATGAGTAAAATATTTTTTTTATATTAATTTTACTTAATAAAAATAGATGAAGATTTATATTAAAAAAAAAATTGAGTGTAAATTGATAAAAATTATAAATTAATAATTTATTTTATTATAAGACTCTAAATGTTTTAAATTTTTTTATTATGATTATTACATAATTTTTCCCAAATAATTTCCTCCAAAAATTTGGAACAAACGTCCAAATTTTGTGAAAATCAAAATTCCATCCTTCCATGGCAAATCCCTCAAACTCCCAAACGTCTTCAAAAATTTCTCTCTTTCTCTCTCTCTCTCTCTCAGTCGTTGCCACTGCCCATGCCACCGCCGAGACCTGTTTTGCTTTCGCCGCCGCATCCTCCACCATGGAGAAAAGCTCCCAAAGCTGTTGACGAAGATCTCTATAGGATCTCGCCGGAGCTCCTCCTCGCCAAGCATCGAAGAGTGAGTCTGCCCTTTTCTTTTCCTCCTAGTTTTAGTAAGCTAGATGCCTCAATGTATGTCTCTCTCTCTCTCTCTCTCTCTCTCGCTCTGCAGCTTGTTTGTCTCCCTTTCTCCATCTCCATTCTATGAAACCCTAGACCGAAATCCCCTTCTTCGAAACTGCCCCTTTCACCGAAATCCAATCTGATAGGCCATTCTTTTCTCATTTGATTTTCTCAGAAGAATGTAATTGTAAATTGAGAAGTACAATTCTTTCCAAAATCTATGAAAGCATTGGGATAAAAATTAGTTAAACTTCCTTATTTACATTTTATGGAATTCTTTCTTTCAACTTAATTAGAAACTTAAAAGATGATAAATTACTTTTAACAATTACTAAATTTGAAATTAAGTCAAATTTATATTAGTAAGTTTTCATATTATTAATGGTGATTTGGGATTTTTTAGTCTCATCAAAGATCCAACAGAAATCAAGCAAACCTGTGAATTGTGGAGCCACAGTACCAAGAGTCAACTTTGAAAACTTGATTCTATCATTGGTGGGTGTGTTTGAATTATATGATACCTGTGAATTGTGTTTGAATTATATGATACGTGAATTATGGAATCATACTGACTGTGTAACCAAACTTCTGTTGCAATTACCGTGGCTATAAATTTGTGTTACAAGTGTCCTTGAATTATATGATACATTGTTTGTTTGTTCCATTAAGAGAGCTGAAACTCTATGATGTGGAATGTCATCAAATCAGGCATGTCTCATTGGGACAACCCAATTATTAAGGTGTAGACATTCCCCTGTTGTGGAAGGATATCCTGATAAGTGCAAGGATTCCCACATGCTAGGAAATTTTCAAAAAATTCAATAGGTAAGACCTATAGCTAAAATATAATCAGTTGTGTGATTCCATTTCTACACTTCTCGTGTACACTCTTATACTCCATTTTCCATACTTGGTGGTAGAGGGGAAGGTGAGAGCTGTGTGTGCCCCTTATTTATGTTACTTTTATTAAAACTTCCATGGATTCTATAAAAAGAGAATCCTTGATTAGCAGCAGAAAATAACGTTAAACTCCTAGTCTTATAACCTTAATAAAGGTGTGGCTGATATTCTTGTTCGGAGGGGTTATGAAAATGGAAAAAATTACTGATTAAATGTTCTTTACAAGATGTTGGCCAATGCTGTGAGACTTCATAGATAATTTTGAGGACTCAAAGATTGTATAGCTACTTATGTTTTGCTTAGATGTACTTGTGGATGTTTTTGGGTACCTTCTCCTTGGATGTGTTTTAAAAAATATTTACTTATCCAACAAAGAAAGTTAAGAAAAAGGCTGAATGAAGTCGGAAATATGTATCCCGTATTATCAATTCATCTGAAAGGATCCTTGAGAAGCTTAGCGAAGGGAGTAAGCTGTTGAGCTCACTAAGTGGACCCTCATATTGGACACTGTTGAGCTAATTAATTTGCTTGGTGTATGATTCTAATATCTACGCATGTCACTCAATTGTCTTTTTACGGGCAAAAATTTTAATATTTTCTTGGATGGATTCCATTGTCATCTTAAAACAAGAGTGAATAAAATTTGTTGTTGAATATGTGGTTTGTGATCTAATAGAAAAATCAATTGAAAAGGACTTCCAAAGTAGAGGTTTGTTAACCCCCTCCTATTTTTGCTTTGCCAGCTGGAAAAGAGAGATTGTAGGAGGAAAGGAAAAGGAAATCACGAGTGTTTGTTTATTATAAAAATTTTTTTAAAAAAAAAATTATGAAGCTTTTCAGTTATGTAAGTAACAAGACTAACGTTTTTTATTCAATACCATCATTTTTCAAGTTTTCTTCCTTTATTCTTGTCATCTTCATTCTTGCTTTAGATTAGCATGTCCAGATATAATTAAAAACATTGGCTCTATAATGAGGCTCCCAAAAGAGGAATGACCGGGGCAATGATTTGGTAAAATTTATATGCTATTGTTTTAGCTTCCTAAGATCTCATATTGTTGAGTGTGGGTGTGCTGTCTTGTTACTTGCGGGTGTGTTGTCTTTTGATAGTAGGGCACTGGCGGGTGTGCTTTTTTTTATTTGTTTATTTTAATTTATAGTAGGATACTTGTGGGTGTGCTGTCTTTTTTTTTTTTTTTTTTTTTTTTGCAATTAATAGCAGGGCACTGGTGGGTGTGTTTTTTTTTTATTTATTTGTTTATTTTAATTGATAGCAGGGCACTGGTGGGTGTGCTATTTTATTTATTTGTTTCATGTTAATTGATAGTAGGGTAATTGGTTTTGTGTTTTTGAATTTATTTGCTTTGAATTGATAGCAGGGCACTGGCGGGTGTGTTTTTTTTATTTATTTGTTTATTTTAATTGATAGTAGGATACTTGCAGGTGTGCTATCTTTTTTTGTTTGTTTGTTTGCAATTAATAGCAGGGCGCTGGCGAGTGTGTTATTTTATTTATTTGTTTCATGTTAATTGATAGTAGCCTTGCTTCTATTTTTTTTGAATTTATTTGCTTTGAATTGATAGCAGGGCACTGGCAGGTGTGCTTTTATTTTGTTTGTTTATTTTCATTGATAGTAGGATACTTGCCGGTATACTGTCTTTTTTTAAGAGGGAGATGACGTCACAAGAGAAAGATTGAATTCATTTTTGGTTGAAGTCAAATTTGTTGAATGACATGTAAATGTCTGGAAATTCTGAATTGATACTTTTGCTTCACACCCACGAGAAAAATAAACATAATTTTGAGGGAGTAGAGAAGAAATGTACATGTTTGAAAAGAAAGAACTCTAGAGGGAAAAAAACATCACAAGAGAGGCTGGTTCAAGTAAATTCATTAAATTACATAAACATTTGAAAATTCTATACTGAGATTTTTGCCTTCACCCACCCATCACAGATGAAGCATGAATCCTCTAGAGTGTTTATTTTATTTTATTTTCAAGTGATTCTACATAAATAATAATTGCTTCTAGGCCTCAATATTGATTTTATTTTTAAGACAAAAATGGAGAATTTTCCAATCAAAATATTTTCGATCCGGATTTCCATATACATAATATCACTTTTTCCTGAATAATTTTTGATAGGGATATCCCCTAGTATATCAAAAAATTTGCCCCTATGTTTATGTGTGTTGTAATTATAAGAACTCTCTAGATTCTTATTTACTTGGAATGGTGATCCATAAATATATGGGTCCCTCTTATTTTCATAATTAATAGATCTATAAGATAAAAGATTATATCTATAGTATTATGAAAATTCTCATTTTGATTTGGTAATGAATATACTTCGTAATCGTTTTGTTTTTTGTAATGAATTAATAGGTCTTTTTCATATGAATTCTCTTTGTTTAAATCTTGATTTTGAATTATACGACATTGATTGATTCTATTTTTCCATTTTGCTGCTATTAATCTAGACCATCTAATCTGAGATAAATGGTATTGATAATGACCTCTTAACCAGTTTTTCCATTGATTTAGTCCAGAATTCCGAAGTTTCTTATGTCTTAATTCATAATGAATTATTCCTTGTTTCCAAAATAATCTTTTATTGAAGTCTTAAGAAAAAAAGACGTTCCGTGTATAAAGTTATACTTGCGGGTGTGTTTATTTATTTATTTTATTTTAATTGATAGTAGGGTACGTACAAGTGTGTTTTTTTATTATTTGCGTATAATTGATAGCAGAGCATTGGTTAGGAAACAGATACACATATCAAGGAATGATTCTCCTTGGTTAAGAATCACTAAACCAAATCTTACAAACTTGTGTGTTTTAGATCAATCCAAATACCTAAAAATATTTTGATTGTTGATTACAACCCAAAGAACGCAAACCAAAGAACCAAATCTTACAAACTTGTCTGTTTCTATTTTATTGTGCTTCTATTGATCAACCAATATTTTGATTGTTGATTACAAAGTCATTCTCTATTTATTTTGATTTTCAATAACTATGTCATTAATTTATTCTTTTCATATTGTTTTTGATGTAGTTATCATGGATCCTTTTGGATGTGCTAAATTTGAGCGTAAGCTTGAAGATAAAGAAGAGTTAGATTCCCATGCAAATGACCCTATTCAAAGTTTAACCAAGAATGATGTTCTCGAAATGCAATTCAATTGAGAAGAGGATGCCAATGATTTCTATAATCAATATGCTAAAGTTATGGGATTTAGCATTAGGAAAGACACGCGAACAATGCAGGCAACAGAGGTTCTTAGTGGAAAATGGGTATGCTCAAGGCAAGGCCAAAGAGCAAAGCAACACTTGGCCCGTCTCTAGGTGATTACTTTTATGGCATCTTTTCAGTTCAAATTATGTTCATTTTGCTTACATTTGCTTTGCAAATTTTATGTGTGATTGCTTAATTCCAATTTCCTGATATGCCAAGATAGATTTTAGCTAGAACATTTAGATGTCATAACTAATTATGATGTTTACAACTTGATTATGAAAATAAATAATTTACGAACACAAAATGACAAAAGAGTGTGTAATGACCAATATATCAAATTTCAATTTGTTATGATTTGAACCATAGATTTCAAGTGAACAAACCTTAACGACAATATAATTTGTTTTTGCAGGTGTTGCTGTGGTTAATAGTTGATATGATCGAGCGGATGATATTAGGAGCTAAACTAAGATTTTTTTTTTAAAAAAATTTTTGAGGACTTAAATTTGTTAGTATTTTGTATAAATACTCTTAAACGATGGTTGATGGATATTTTTTGAGGACTTAAATTTGTTAGTATTTTGTATAAATTTGATAGTATTTTGTATTTTATGGTTGATGTAAGTTTCAAATTTATATTGCAAAAACATTCACTAGTTTAGGTTCTGATAAAAAAAAGTAAGAATTCTTTACAATTGAACAAATTTTCTCTAATTTGTTTGTGTTTGTGGGCGTATGTCAATTTCTATTCACTTGATTTTACTGCTATTGACAGAGCTGGATGCAAAGACAAATGGCTTTCTTCTTGTAAATGCTAATGGTGGCTTGAATCAGATGAGATTTGGGGTCTGGTTGTTGTGTTATTTGATATTTTAATTGGCTTCGATTTAATCCTTAATGTCAATTATAGTCTGATAAACAAATAATTTTAGAGTGCAGATCTGTGATATGGTTGCTGTTGCTAAATGGTCGATTGTTGTTCTTTTGGTTTACAAAACAATACAAATGGAGATTGAACTGAAAGTATCAAAACTGAACTGACTGAAGCTTATGGGGAAACTGATCGGTTTCTGTCAATTTGGTCTAGCTTGGTTGGTTTTCTTAGTTTGGTCAGTTTTGCGGTTTTTCTTGGTTGGTTTTATTGGTTTGGTCGGTTTTGCTACATAGCTAAACAAGAAGTGTTTTAATATTTTTGCTTTCCAACATCTCTTGCTAGTGTGGTGGTGCTGGACCACAAAATTTGTGTAGTGGTCACACTCTATTGCGACACGATGTGTTCTTCTAGAAAAAAAATATGTTAGTTTAATTTACGTTTAATTCATTTTATATCATGCAGACTATTCAATATCCATATAAGAATTCAGATTATTTTTCAATGTTTTTTGCTTTCCTTTGAACATATTGTTTTAAATATTTGTATAATTTGTGGTGATTGGCAATCCAGTTTTGCAGTAAACAATGGAAGCTTTACAGGGTCATCAGCAACAGTGGGATTTGGCCCTGCTAGTGCAGATATAAGTGGTGGCAATTATTTTGCTGGTACATGGTATTGGTCCTTAATCACCATTCATTTGTTCTATGCAATTACACTGATTTTTTGAGGACTGTTAAAATCATCCGCTGCTCAATTGTATGTAACCTAGAACCAACCAATGCAAAAGCCAATGTTTTTGTTTGAGAAGTTAAATAGTAGGTATTCGGAACTGGTTTTGCAAATTATTTTTATGAAGATTGTATTGCAATTAATGAAATTTCCTCTGGTTGTCCACTGTGGAATCCATTGAACAAAATCAATAGTAGTCCAGTTCTGGTGGTGTCATCCAATTGGCACTTTGATTCCTCATTTGTTTCCCTATTTTATAGCCCATTTGAATCTGTCAAGGGTCTTGACCGATCCATTTAAGCATGGTTCCTCTCTCTGTTTTCATTGTTCCCTTTTCATTTTGCCATGAACTGATCAACTAAGTTGGTAACTTTGTTACTATCAATATCCAGCAGGGCAGTCTACTTTTCTATTTCTTCATTTTCTAGTTTTTATTTTTAATTGGAAGGGGGTCTAGTAGGAATTCAAATGTTAAAAGAAAGAGAAAAAAAATCGAAAATTGAACTTATGAAGTGTGATGGAAGGAAAGTGAAAACCAATTTCTGAAACCAAATGATAATAATATCAATAATGATACCAACAAAAAAAGAAAATCTGTTTTTTCATTTAACATGATACCAATAATATACGTTCTGTTTTTTTTTTTAATACTGAGTCGATGAAAATCTTCTTTTTTTTATTAAAAAAAAGAAAAAAAAAGAAAAGAGAAAAAAATGCCGCTATAGACCAAAAAACCAACAAAAGACAGATTTTAAGCCAACATCAAACAAATCCCAAGAAAATAAACGATGATGCGTAGCTAGAATGTAGCAAAGAATCTTGTTAATTATAAAGCTCTGTCTAAGTTTCCCAGACATGAATAGTAGTGTGTTTCCATTATGAAGCAAAGCCAAATCAATATGTATCATATGACAAAGGTCCACAGACACCATGAAAAGTAAAAATCGAAACATAATAGTATTAATCAGGCGGCATTGACACACTTGGCAATGGTAGCAACTCGTCTTTGTTCTCCCACAACCTTATCCACTATCTTTCCTTCTTTCAAGATGACGAAAGTCTATAGCCTCTACTTCCGTTTCAATTCACCCCTAGCTTTAAGTTCTGCACAAGATAACACACTTGAGAATATAATTTTATATCAAAGGTTGAGTTATAAACTCAAAGTTCACCAGTTTAAGAAATGCGATAATGTCATCAATTGTACGAAATTATGAAAAATAAAAAAGAATAGAGCGTCACCAGCTTTATATTGCGCGATATCACCAACAATAGGAGCTGAATTGTGCTTGTATATCACAAGATCAAGTAACAAGCGAGCCCTATGCAAATAGTCAAACTACATGCCAAAAGTAGTGAGTACGTGCACAATTTTGTTAGACTTGGCCTAGGCATTTAAAGCAGGCCCATCTCTACAAGAAACACTAAACGTGGCCATTGTATTGATTAGATTAAGTAATTAATAAAGGTTTATTTTGAACCAAAAGGGAAAATCCAATGAAATCATATTGTTGATTAAGAGTGGTACGAAATATTGCAGGCAAGGAAAACAAACTAATAAAAATTAAGTTGTTTTTCCTAATCAACAACAGTAAGTGATCAATGAAAGTATGTTATTATTGGTTTGGGCATATTATCAAACACATGGTGAGCAAAAGATAAAATTGTAGCAAAACAACAAAACAAAGACAATACATAGGCCGAGCCAAATATTAAATAGAATTGGGGCAATAACAAGCATCAATCTAATATAGAAGCATAGAAATCAAGTAATGACATCTCCATAGAAGACAAAGAAACAGCAAACCAAACAATTACATACCAGATTGTTTGGATTTGCAACTGGTTTGTGAAAAAAAAATGCATACAGAGTTCAGCCCAATGCAAACTGCAGAATAAAGAAGATACAACACTCAAACGAACATTCATTGTAAGAAATTGAACAATTTTTTTGATAAACTAGAGAGTAATTTGCAGCAAAGAAATTGAAAAATTTACACCTCTTAATATCTCACGACTTGAGGAACAAGCTTGGGTGAAAAGCACACCACCTAATTGCAAAACATATAATTTTATATATTTATTATATGTCATATTAAGCCTATAAGAAAATGGCACTGTCTATGAATGCAAATGATGCAAGAATATCTGCTGATGGGTCAAAGACTGATTTAGGTTGTGAAAGCAATGTAAGCCTTAGTCAGTACACAAAAATAAAAGAATTTACGCAGGACAAGTTACTCACGGAGCCACATGACTATTAACTAGAATAAAGTATATCTTCCAGAACTTCCTTTCTTTCATCACGCACGGGCATAATTCATATCTTAATTTTGAAATTTCCTGCAAAAGAATATTCATAAATATAGTTAACAGTTCAAAATTTTAAGAAGAATTTAAAACATTGAGTACAATATACTCATGCAAGCTATTTGACAATACATGAAATATTATATCCTATAAACTTAACAACCAACATCTAAAAATTGAAGCTATTAGAAAGTGTAATTGTATTTACATCATCAATGCACTTCCTCGTGTGGCCAAAATCCCGTCCATGAGCGAGCCAATGACAATTGTGTATGACATCTATAAGGTAACTGTGCAATACAAGCTCAAGACTTGTTTGCTTTAATGCCATGTTAAAAACCATTTGCTCAACTCCTCTAAAATCTTTTAAGAGCCATTGTTGGTTAACATGGCATCAAAATGGGAAGGTCTTGTATTCAAGTCTCAAGCTCACCTAATAAAATTTAAGGTATGCATGAGTTTGCCAACTCAATAAAATAAATTTGGCCATACCAGAGGCAGCCTGTTGACAATATAAAAAAAAACTTCAAATCCTTTCCGATTGCTTAAAACCTTGAGAATTTGGTTCTTATCTGGAGTTTGGCACACATGAGGGGGCATGTTGACAATATATATTCTTTAAGCTACACCCTTTGTAACAAGTTAAGCTTTTAGAGCAGTTTGTGAATACCAAACCAACAATGGGTTACATTATAGAGCTTATGAATTGAAAAGATATTATTCTACTCCCATAAACTTATTTGTTTGTCCTTCAAATTGTTGATGTTGATAATTTATACAAAAGGACAACATCATCATATGATTTTGGCCATTAAACCAACAAAAGTTGTCATTAATAACCAAACAGTTCTGTTACCCAATTCAACTCACATCAAGCAACTTCTTTCTCAAAGTCAAGTTTGAAGACGTTAAACAAGCTATGGAAATAGGGAGTGGACAAGTCTTTTCCTTGATATTCAAAGAAAATTTGTTTTTACAAGCATTTACAACCAGGCAATTCATTGGAAGTTCAAGTTTTCAAAAATAGAGTAGTTTTGGTAGTAGAACCAATCTATCTTTCCCAGTGCACTGCTCCTTCTTACAGGTGGGTTGGGAGAGAGAGATAAATAATATTGCAGTTCATAGATTTATCAACCCAAAAAAAAAATATTGCAGTTCATAGACAAAGAAATTTTCATAACAAAGCATGCTCAAACCAAACCAAACTAAGCCTTATATCCCACTCAAGTAGGGTGGGCTATGATAACGAAGTATACTCTAATATATATATATTAAAAAGTGTTTTTAGCAACTTTTACTAGATATCAGTAAAATTACTATGAAGAAAAATAAAACAAAATGACAAAAAAAAAAAAAAAAATTCTTTACATTACAGAACACTAGATTGAAGAAGCATGAATTGAAGGGTGACAACATATGTTCAATGTTAATGAACCAAAGGCATTTGTGGGTAATAGAGATTAGAGATGATCGGTCGTTGACCTCTGGGAAGATGGTAGGCACTTCAATGACTTAAGATCACCGGCGGCACACTACCTAATCTGTTGTTTTAGCTTATCAATGTTGTAATAACTAAAATTAATTGGGGATATGGATGATAATTTTTGACACAACTCAGGTAATATATAAAATTAGCAAGTTAGGGTTGACTATTTTTCAACATGAATCTAAGTATGATACGACTCAATAACGTGAATTATTAATTATATATTTTAATGTTCACTAAGGGATGCCATGACATTTTTTAATCTTTTATTTAACTCTATCTAATTGAATAAAAAAGTATGTAAAATAATAATTAAGGCTAATATCTTTTTTTCGTTTAAGACATGTATTTTTTTTGTTACCTATTTTAGAGTCAATCTAGTAAAAAATATGTAGTAATAAGGTACAATTTTCTTAATTAGAAAAATGCAATTGAATTAAAATCAAACATTCTATGAATAATTTCATTTAGTATAAATAAATTTTATAAAATTCAACTTATGGGAAAAATCTCCATACACTTGCTAAGTTATTTTACACTAAAAGTGAAAGTTTTCGCATTAAATATCAATCGGACGCGAATCAAAATAACGCTATATGATGACATGAAAATAAATGAATTGAGCTAATATTGAAGTAATTATGAAATAGTACGACATGATACACTCCCCTAGTTGGGGGCCCTAAATTTTGTTCAAAATTGGGAGCCCGAGACAAACACCTTAGTTGCCTCACCTCAGGGCCGGCCCAGTGATTGAGCACGAGATGGTGTTGTGAGTGAGGATTGACGATAGAGGATGATGATGAATCAATGTGACAATGGTAAAAAAACCGTCTTCATAGATGTTAAGTTCTTCTTTTTTCCTAAAGTGAACCCCAAATCTAAAATTATAATTTTATGCTAAATAGAAAAACGTGGTCACAGACTTTTTATTTATTTATTTATTTTTTAAGCTTTTCCTAAAGTCAAAATGAACCTAAATGTTGTTCTACAGCAAAGGAAGGAGACAACTTGCGTGTGATTGTTATCCACTCTCAAATCAGTTTGTATTTGAATATACTTCTTTCTTCTTCCTTTTTTATTATTATTTATTGTTAGTCTTTTATTTTAACT
Source organism: Camellia sinensis (assembly GCF_055761805.1). NCBI lineage: Eukaryota > Viridiplantae > Streptophyta > Magnoliopsida > Ericales > Theaceae > Camellia > Camellia sinensis. Next base: position 105,340,711 of record NC_138975.1, on the reverse strand, counting down.
TGCGTGTGATTATTATCCACTCTCAAATAAGTTTGTATTTGAATATACTTCTTTCTTCTTCCTTTTTTATTATTATTTATTGTTATTCTTTTATTTTAACTTGCGTGTGATTATTACCCACTCTCAAATCAGTTTGTATTTGAATATACTTCTTTCTTCTTCATTTTTTATTATTATTTATTGTTATTCTTTTATTTTATGGATTAGGATTGTGGGAGAGAATCCTTATTTGACTTGGTTGTAAGTGTTTTCTTATTAGTTTTCGATTGGATTATAAGAAACTAAATTAATTTAATAACTAGAATTCTATTCCTTGTGGGTTTGGGTTTAATACTTGGGTACAATTTTTTTATTATAAATATGGATGATTTCTCATGTTGAAATATTTCAGGTTTTTGTGAGAGATTGCAAGGTATGCATTCATTCTTGTTTGATATTAAAAATTATTATTTGTACGATTGCTCTTGATTAGTGAAAATTATTGCTCGTGGAGGTAGGTTTTGCTGAACCACATAAAATCTTGGTGCCGTGTGTTTCCTTTCCATTCTCTATATTTGTATTTGTTTTAATTCTAATTCTAGTTTTTATCCTAATTATTCATAATAATCATCAACTTTGATGTAGTTGGGTGTTCTAGATAAGCACAACAATCTCAAGCATAACAAAAAAATAAAAAAAAATTAAACTAAATGAATAAATAAATCTCAAACAAGAAACAATCAGACCATAAAACTTCTCAAACTAAAAATCCACACAGGATTTAGAGCAATGATACAAACAATAATGACTAATAAATTGCTCACGAATACAAGAGAGCAGTGGGACGTACACCATTATTTTAATTATTAAAAAAAAAAAAGAAATTACAAAAAATACTTCAGGGTTTAATCCTTATAAGAAAATAATTTTTTTCTTTTATCAAATTGTATTTTAATTTTTTGATTTTGTTTGTCTATATTTGATAAGTAAAATCATTGGAAAAAATATATATATATTTTAGTCATTAAACTCAATAAAAAATAATATTTTAGATGTTTTATATACACCTACATTGGTTCTACTTACTGAAAATAAGTAAATAGTTTAAACTGAAAATAAATCAAAAATTTTAAATTTAAATTAACAAAATTAAAAACTCATAGTTTATTTTATTAGAAAGATCATACTCAAATTTTTTTTTTTTGGAGTAACTGTTCAAAGAAAAATGTTGTGGTTGCAATTTTCATGGCCACTCTTGTCACCACTCTTTCATATCACTAGCAAAATCGTGCACACATAATTTTCATACAAAATTTAAGACACGAATAATGTGGTAATGATAGTCTTGCAATTATGAATTAGATTGATGAATGACTATAAATGTAACACATTATTATCCATGAATTTTTTAAATACAAATTCTGTTTGTATAGTGTTACTTGGAAATTTAATATCCAAATCAAACTGGATATAGAATGTTATTATAAATGTATGCTTCCTTTAGATTTTGTTTAGCAAATTTTAGTACCCATCTTCTTGATCTATCTCCCTTTTATATCATTATATATGTATATATATATTTGTTTGTTTCATATTTGATATTTTTTATTTTGGTATCATCAGATCATACAATACCATAGACATGGATCATAGCTATGCCTACTGTTGTTGGGAGGACGAGAAAATTCTTGCCACACCCTCTTGTGGGCCGATTGATGATGGCATTTATGTTCAACTACAATTTTCTAATGAACTCAAGAAATCTACTCGTGGCAGCGATAGTATTGGCAAGAACCACGATAGTGATGTTATACTGCTAGACTCATATCGTTGGGTATTTTTTTTCAGTCGCAACGATTTTCTAGAGAGCGAGAACATGAAAGTATTTTTGTTTGGTCATTTACGTTGTAGGAATTTACCCTCGAGTATTGAAGAGTCAATAATAAATGCGGTGCGCAAATTTGCTCGTGTAATGGTGAATTTGTACCCAAAGCCAAAAGTATTGCCGATTGTTCTAGATGTTGTGGTTAGAACATTTCAAAGACCTGATTTGACCGTGGAAGAGGCAGTTGCCAGGATTATGAGAGATATTATGAGAGAACCCAATCATTTCATTTCGTTGCCAACCACAAAATCATCCATTGAAGCATTGAAGAAAAGGACTCCTAAAGATTCATGTTTAGTTCAACCATGTGCGATTGCTTCTCAAAAAAAAACATGCGCGTTATGTTCGAAAACTCTTCCAATTAGAATTAACGTTACTACGTTACCGTGCTCTCATAAATATCATGACAAGTGTATTGTTAAACGGTTCAAGATTAGCAAGACGTGTCCTGTGTGCCGCATGGCATTCTAATTTATTAGTATGTATTTTGGTTATTTGTTATGTTACTAGAAGTGTAGCACCCATTATGTGTGTGCATAATATTACACCCCATATATATATATACTGCATTTTAAATTTGTTTTGTTTTGATTCTTTTTTTAATGTCAAATTCACTGTAAACTGATTTTTACTATTCTCGTCAATCAACTCTTATCAAAATATGCTGATGTCACATGTTTTAAGACTTTAAATGCAATTCAACTTGTTTGGTTTGGATTTTCAAATTTTACTTCTTAGAAAATTGAAATTTTTTATTTTTTGTATTTTTTTGCTTTCACTAATTTTTTTTTTAATATTCTAAGAATTGTTTTTAATTTTTAGATACACCTAACATGAATATACTTAAAAAATATAATATTTGTGAAATTTTTTTTTAGAAAGTTCACAAAATATCAAAAATACAAAAAAAAAAAATTATGTGAATTTAGTATATTTTCGTATTCTTGTATATTTATTAATTTTTTAAAATATTTTTTTATAACTATTTTACTTTTAGATACATCTAAGTAAGGTGTATCTTAAAAAAAAAAAAAAAAATTGCTTTGAATTTTAAAAATATTCACTAAAAACAAAAAAATTTAAAAAAATAAAAAAAACTCAATTTTTAAAAAATTAAATCCAAAAAATTAAAACCAAACATATTAAGTAATACCCTTGAGTGTCTTCTACCTCCAAAGACCCAACAAGCTTACAACAAAACACTACCCCCAGCCAAACAGTACCATCATTAATATATCAAAAATGCTTTAGAGCTCTAATATAAGAGCTCTAATAGCTCTAATGGGAAGGTGGGACCCATCCTGATGTGATGTTTGTGCCTTGTTTTGTTTTGTTTTTTTTTTTTTTTTTTGCTTTGACACATCACTAGAGCTCAAATTAGAGCTCTAGATTTAGAGCTCTCTAGCATTTCCCTTAATATATAGAAACGTCAATCAAATGCTGTTTTTCAAAAACAAAATGTATCTCTTAAGTTACATTTTCAAATTATATTTTATGAATTTTTTTTTGAAAAATAGAAATTAATTTAAAAAATAAACACCAAAAAAATATTTTTAAATATTTAAAAATTAATTATGCACCCAAAAAAATGTGAAAATGATGAGTATTTTTACACCAAATTAATTTTTAAGTTTTTCATAACTTCTTTAGAAAATTAATTATGAAAATTAAACCAAACGAAGAGTGTTATGATTCACACCATCCCTATATGTGTTTATATATGTATATTTTTTGAATTGCCTTGTACTAGGAATGTTGCTTATTTTAAAATTAATTCTGCACCCAAAATAGAAAAAAATATGTGAAAATGATGAGCATTTTTTTTTATTTTAATTTTTTACACCAAATTAATCTTTAGTTTTTTCATAATGTTTTTGGAAAATTGATTACGAAAATTAAACTAAACAACAAGTGTTATGATTCGCTTTCCCAATATAGTGTGTATATATGTTTATATGTTTTGAATTGCTTTGTACGAGAAAGGTTGGTTATGATAGTATATAAAAATTAAAACAAACAAACAAAAAATAAAATAAAAAACAAAAAGAGAAATAAAAATAAGAATGCTAATAGGAAACAAAAGAGAAATAAAAATAAAAAATCTAATAGGATTTAAAAGTTTAGTCATGGTGACTATATTCCCAAATTCAGTGAGATTTTTTTTTTTTTTTTCAATAGCCTTGCATGGTGGGATATAAAAGTTTAGTTATGCTTACTTTAAATTTAGAAAAAATTTCATTTCAGGAGTGATTTTGAAAATTAGTTATTAAAAAACAATAAATTTTATAAATATTAATAATTAAAAAATTAATTTTTATTTTTTTTATTTTTTTATGAATGTGTAATATTTCCTTAAATTTAAATGTAAGCTCACTTGGAGATAGAAGTTGACGATAGCCTTAGATAGTAAGTCACTAATTTATCTTTCTCTAGGATTTGGTGGGTTAGATGCGGCAATGTTGGAGTAGTTGGGTTAATAGAGAGAGAAAGATGTAGTTGGGGTATTTTAGTCATTTAATGTTATTTTTTACACTGTTTGGAATAAAGTTAGCAAAAGGGAGAATCTTTATAATAATTTCAAAAGTAAGGGAGATTAGTGTTATTATTAAAACTACAGGGAAGGCCCTTATAATTATACAAAACATCAGGGGAGGTTAGTGTAATTTATCCTATAATTGATGGGTGTGAGTAAGGGTGAGCAGTGGATATTCCGATCCAAACTAACCAAACCGAACCAACCCGCCGCATTTTGGATGGATGTGTGATGATGAGCGGATGGTTGCGGATTGATTTTTTCTAATCCACCCAATTTTGAACGGATAGTGGATTTGAGATTTTTTTGGCCGCAACCGAACCGCCAAACCGTGAGCACCCCTAAAATTTAGTAAGACTTTATGTTTTCAATTTGTTTAGATATTCTGTTTGTATTTTCAATTGAAAAAAAAGTTTAGATATTCAATTGTCTTTTCAATTTGTTTTCAAGTTGAAAATCTTTTTATCAAATGGCAAGTGTTGATATTTGGTATTTTTGTGTGGAAAATATAAGGTTAATTTTGTCTTTTTTTAAAAAAAATCAAATTAAATAGTTTTTGAATAAAAAAAAGTAATTAAATAGTTTTGATAATGCATGGTTTTGTTATATGTATTTATTATTGGTATTTGATAATTATTTGATAATCTTTTGGTTATGTTGAGTTAGATTGTTATCTTAAAAAAAATATTGACAAGTTGTATAATGTTCAAAATTTGTAAAAGTTTAAACTGCCAAACCGATCCGAATCCATCTGCCAATTTGTTCAATTCGCATCAGTCAATCCGACAGACGGATGCGGATTGATTTTTTCTAATCTGCCAATCCGGTGGATTTGGAGGTTCCCTAATTGTAACTGAACCGCGAACACTCCTAGATGTGAGTAATTTATTTTTTATTTTTAAAAAGAAGGTGGATCCCCTTCCGTCCTTAATCTAGATTGGAGGGCGCTATTAAGGTTTATGGATTCTACCACAAGTCCTGTTTTAATAATCTGAATCGTTCATTTTGTCGAGCACTTCATGTCTATCAATCACACAAAAAAAATTAGATCGATCCGATAATCACAACCTATTCAATTTATCGCATTTGTCAAATAAAAAATAAATGGTATATTTTTAAAAATATAATTGTCGTCTATATTTTTAGTGACAAACACAACAAATTGAAAGATTACGATCATCGGATCGATCTAATTTTTTTTGTGATTGATATACGAAGTGTTCAACAAAATGAACAACTTAAATTATCGAAACAAAACTCGTATTGAACTCCACGTGCCCAAACAATGCCTTCCAATTCGAATTAAGAACAGGAAGAGCTCCACGTCCTTTTTAAAAAGTAAATTAATTTTCGAAGTATTGTAGATTTTCGACCTTGGGCAAGCCCAATTGGGAGAGCAATTGGATGGGCCAGATCAGTAAGTAAACCCCAAACACAGCATCCACCACAACCAAGTTTTGGCGAGTGAGTGTGAAAAACTCTTATTTATTGATTGTTTTTTACTCATTATCCACTCTCAAATCAGTTTGCATTTGACTATACTTCTTTCTTCTTCCTTTTATTATTATTATTATGATTATTTATATTTATTGTTATTCTTTTATTTTATGGATTAGGATTGTGGGAGAGAATTTTTGTAAGACTTGGTTCTTAGTGTATTCTTATTAGTTTTCGATTGGATTATAAGAAACTAAATTTATTTAATAACTAGAATTCTATTCTTTGTGGGGTTGGGTTTAATCTTAAGATTTTTCTATTATAAATATAAATATGGGTGATTTCTCATGTTGAAATATTTTGTGTTTTTGTGAGCGATTGAGAGGTACACAATCATTCCTGTTTGATATTAAAAATTATTATTTATACGATTGCCCATGGTTAGTGAAAATTACTGCTCATGGAGGTAGGTTTTGCTAAACTACATAAAATCTTAGTGTTGTATGTGTTTAATTTTCTCTCTATTCTCTATATTTGCATTTGTTTTAATTCTAATTCTAGTTTTTATTCTAATTATTAATAACTATCATCAACTTTGATGTAGTTGGGTGTTCTAGATACTATCTGCACAACAATCTTGAGCATAAAAAAAATAAAAATAAAACTAAATGAATAAATAAATCCCAAACAAGAAACAATCAGACTATAAATCTCCTCAAAACTCGGAAATTAAATATCCAAATCAAATTGGGTACAGAATGTTATTTTAAATATATGCTTCCTTTAGATTTTGTTTAGCAAATTTTAGTATCTATCTCCCCCTTTTATATACATTATATTTTCTTTTGTCTGTTTCATATCATATTCATATTTGATATTTTTTATTTTGGTATCATCAGATCATACAATACCATAGACACGGATCATAGCTATGTCTACAATTGTTGGGAAGACGAGAGAATTCTTACCACAACCTCCCATAGGCAGATTGATGATGGCATTTTTGTCCAAATACGATTTTCAAATGAACTCAAGAAACCTACTTGTGGCAGCAAAAATATTGGTAGGAAGCACAATAGTGATGTTATAGTGCTAGACTCATATCGATGGGTATTTTTTTTTAAGTCGCAACAATTTTCTAGAGAACAAGAACATGAAAGTTATTTTGTCTGGCCATTTAAGTTGTAAAAGTTTACCCTCGAGTATTAAAGAGTCAATAATAAATGAGGTGCACAGAATTGCTCGTATAATGGTGAATTTGGACCGAAACCCAAAAATATTGCCGATTGTTCTAAATGTTGTGGTTAGAACATTGCAAAGACCCGACGAGAGCATGGAAGAAGCGGTTGCCAGGATTACGAGAGAACAGAATCGTTTCATTTTGCTGCCAACCACAAAATCATCCATTGAAACATTGGAGAAAATGACTCCTAAAGATTCATGTTTAGTTCAACCATGTGCGATTGCTTCTCAAATAAAAACATACACGATATGTTTGAAGACTATTCAGATTAGAATTAACGTTACTACCTTGCTGTGCACTAATAAATATCATGACAAATGTATTGTCAAACAGTTAAGAGATTAGCAAACTCTCGTCAATCAACTCATTCTTTTTAAGTGATTGGTTTCTAAATGTACAGTTTTAAAATTAAAGATAAAGAGAATAAAATGATATTTAAGAGATTGTTAAGAGATATCAGTGTAACCAACTCTAAATAATTTCACCATGAAATTGAACTTATTTTAGGGTTAACAGAAAATTGACCAAGATCTTGTGTGCAAAAATATTACCACAAAGACCGGTATAAATAGTTCCAAATAAAGTAAGTTGAGTTGTATATGTTTGTATAAAAAATAAACTCCAAATAAAAAATTAATTTCTCATTCTCTTGAGAAGATTCTCATTTCTGAAAGGAGCTTTTCTCTCATTAAAATCATCCACCTGATACCATCTTCAAAGGCTGAGCAACCGATGAGATTCAAATTGGATGGCCGTTGCACATTGAAATATCTACATAACGAAAGCAAACGTTTAGTGGGAAACAAAACTAATTTCTTAGGATTTGCTCCTAAATTTAGCCAATAATTAATCTAATTTACAATCCATCCCAGTGATTAGTCTAAACTGTAATTGTTGGTGACAAAGTGATATGTTGATTAGAATGCAATTTTTTGTGCTATTAAAGTGTAGTTAATATATATACACATATATGTGTTGGCAACAAAGTGATATGGAACAGATGTAAGAATTTATTCTTAATTAGGCTATCATTGACTACATTTTGTTTGGTTTGTGAAAAACGGGTTGAACGTGATTCAGATAGATTGACTGGTATGAGCCCAAAATTATTATTGTGTTCCATAAAGTTTGGGCCATGGTCATCTTAGTGTATATATTATTTTATATGTGGATATGTGATATGGAGGTGTAAGGCCTGTTTTAAGTTATTTGGGTTCCTTAATGGGAGGGCCCAGTAATTGTTTTATTTAGGCCCAGTCCCCTCTCCTATCCTTATTAGGGTTTACATATATCTATATATATGTAGATCAAAGGGTTGTCAGCCCCATTGAAAGACAACAAAAAGATTAGGAGAAGGAGGGGAAGAGCTGGTGCTAAGGTTTTCCGATTGTGAATACCATCATCTTTCAAAGAAGCAAAACTCAAGACAATAATATAATCAAACGGTATGTATCCAAGTTTATATTTTAGTAGTTAATTATATTCATAGTGTTTTGATTTCTAGTATATAGATCCTAAAATCTTACATGTGGTATCAGAGCAAGTTTATACTAGAATCAAAATCATGGCAGATTATTTCAGTAAAATTATTTAATATAATGATAAGGAATAAATTAATATTTCTTTTACTGAATGATGTTTTTTGCATCTCAAAATTGTGCTTTAGTAATTTCAAGCAAACTTTTTCAATGTAACGAGTACATACTGTTTGAGTATTGATAGTTTGCTTCCAATTGTATTATATAAAATAAAAAAAAAAGGTAATTTAGATCTGGTAGTTTTACGAAAATTGTGAAGTATGGACATGTATATATTGAATCTGTATTGATATATATATATATATATATATATTTCAAATCTTACCTAATCAAATATTTGCAAAACATATGAAACATTCGTTTTATGACTTTTACATAAACATTAAGATTGTTTAAGAGTTCTATATCATGTATATCACTTTGGTGTATTTTTTGTAAATTGATATGCGAATTTTGGTTGGCCGTGAGCTATTATTTTTGAGTAACTGTTTAGTAGTGATTCGTAATATGATATTACATATGCTTTGATGGGTTACAGATTGCATTATTGTTAATAAATAAATAAAGTTTTAAAGGTGGACAAATATTTATTTTGTAGTCTCAGTTGGAAGATTTTTTTTGAATCAATATGGGTGTTACTGCCGAAGTGGTTAACTTATTGAGATTTAAAGTGATTTACCAATAAGGATTCTGGGAAGCTCTTTTAATATTATATCACTCAATTACCTACCCAAAGGGGGTTAATTGAGTGTATTAATTTTAGAGGTAGTGTGAGCCGCTAGTAAGGGAAATTTTATTGATTTTGAAAGAATTTATCTACCCAAAGGAGATAATTTCTTGATAAATCATTCTTGCTAGTTGACTTGTTTATAGGTGTTAGAATGTGTCTTATATATTTAGCCCAAAGGTATTTATATGATGATACATTCTGAAACATCTAACAAGATTGTTAAAGTTTATTTGCAGCCCATTGTTGTGAGATTATAATTATTGCCCATGTATAATTAATTAAGATTATATTAAAGTTTAAAGATGTTGATTGTATTCTATATATTCAACCCAAAGGTGTTTATATAGTGATATATTTTGGCACATCTGAGAATATTGCTAAAGTTTATTCGCAGCATATTCTTGTGAGATTATACTAATTGCCTATGTATAATTGAAAGTTGGAGTTGTGAACATGCTTTCTATATATTCAGTTTAAGAGTGATATATTTTAAATATTTGAGAATATTAATTGTGATTATGAGATTATTATTGTCTATATATAATTGAATGATATTATATTGAATTGAAAGCAATGAAGAGAGATATTTTTATGAAAATCAAATTTATTCCATTAAAGTTTTGATTATGAATCGGATAAAAGATATTGAGTTAGCTTTAAGACTAACTGATTTAGACATTGACATACTCGAGAATGTATCTTCTTAACCATTTATATTAAGACCTCAATATAGTGTGAAAGATTGAAATTATATTCAATGTTAACTATTTAAGAAAGTGGAATTTTAAAATATTCACTAGGTGATTCTTATAAGAAAATCTAAATTATACTCTACAATACTCTATATAATACCTTCGACTTTTACAAATCGTTATCTCTCTTCAGTATTTTATGTTTTTCTTTTCAGAATATTCCGCAAATCTCTTTATATATTATTAACTCAAGTAAGAAAAATTCTTTAGAATTTTTTGTGAGCTATGACGCTCTTCCCACCTTCGGAATCTCCTTATTTATTTTTTAAATAAATAAATACAATGCTATTGCAAGAGGTTGTGTTTTGAAAAGAGTATCGTTCTTACCAATGTCATAAATATAGGTTTATAATTATTATGGTGGTATTGTGACATTTTTATCTTTTGCTTCGCCAAACAAAATAAATTTGATTTGTAAGTTAAACAAATTTATCTATGGTTTTAAACGAATTTCTAAGTAATGATATTTAAAGGTTCACCAAATATTATTACTTGACTTTATGGATAATACTATTAATTTATGCATACATCTCAAGGTCAGTGGGAGTAATTTATTTTTCTTGATCCTTTATAGCGATGGAATTTTACTTATTAGATTTCAAACTTTTTTTTTTTTTTTAAAAAGGTATAACATGATCTCATATCTAATTAATAATTTGTATCAATTCATTTACCATATTACAAATCGCCAATATCTTCATCATACGTAACAATCATCTCTTCAATCTCTTGATATTGCTCATTTAGAAAAATAATATGATCACAATGATCTTTTAACTTTATGAGAATGTTTAGGAGTTGTACGTGTTATGCATGTTCAAGTTATGTCAATAGATTGAATAGACACTTCAGGTTCTACTTACACTCTCACTTTTTCTATATGAGAATGAACGGACCAATTTATTACAATAGGCACAAGTACACAGGAAGATTTATATATTTGAGCTTTAAATTGTTCATCAATCTAAAAACTACACATTTTAAGCTTAAAAGATTTTTTTATGTCAAAACCAAGATAATAAAACCATTGACAACTTACAAAAGTAACAACAAATAACTATAGGTCCCATTTTGATTTAAAAAATATATCATAATTTTATTTTATTTTATTTTATTTTATTTTTTTACTTCTGTACAATCCCAAACTCAAAAGTTATTCTAACTAAATTTTATATTAGTTCGTAATTCAAAAGTGTTTTAAAAAATATTTTTAACTTAGTACCATATATAAAGTATACATAAGTATACATAGCAATTAAAAATATTTTATCACAAAAACTTGTATAATTTAAACATGTTAACATACGCCTCATCATTTTATTGGAATCCAATTACGACACGCAAGTACTCAACTTTCTTTTGAAGTTACAAGCATGATATGTTTAAATTGATTCCACAATTTTATAAAAAAAAATTAATAAGAGGTTATGCATATTAACAAAAATTATCATGTTCACTATAATATCGATCTTCAATTAATAATTTTAAAAACTTTATCAGTGTGTTTTTCAACATAAACGAGATTAGACAAATGCATAACATCAATACTCATTTATGAAATTAATAAAATAATTTTTCCCACACACCTTATGATAAATGAAAATCTATTTCAATTATTATTATTTTTATTTTATTTATTACCAAAATTAAAAATAATAACAATGCTTATTTTGTTGACATTAAAATTGAACTGTATCTCATGGATAATATAAAAATAACATTCTTTAAAATAAGAACAGTACACAGATTCTAATCATGATTCTTATGACTAATTTGAATGTATCTTATGCAAAATAAATCAATGAGTTCAGATCGACAGGGTACATCAAGCGCTTGCTTTTCCATGAGATAATAAGCATACACGTGACAAGAAATATGTCTAAAATGTAAATTTACTCGTGAAGCTTGATGATATTATACACGATTGATGAACAACATGAAAATGGTTAGGATACAAAACAACTTCTACACTTTTAACATGTGGTAATACTTGCCAATGACAAGCAGAGGTGTTTTTGTACCTTTTATCCCCCAAAAGTTCTTTTGTGTGCAGCAATTTCAATTACAAGTTGTGGAGCACAAAAGACACTCAAGGTAAGGAACCGCACAGTTTGTATATACTGTGGTGAATCCTACAACACGACAAGCCTGAGTGTACATAGACGCACAGATTTTTCAATCTCTGTAAGATGTAGAATAGTACGATTGCAAATTAAGGACAATATTGAAGGCATTGTGGCATTCACAGTATGACAAAAAAAAATTTCTCTTGGAGCGTTCTCTCTTTAAATTTATAGACAGAATAATATAATGAATGGAAATATCTAGTGTGTTCATGTTTGCATTTTGTGTGCATCTGTTGATATAACATATGCACAATAACTTCTGTAAAGGGAAGATTTAGGTATCGTTTGGTAGAATTTTAGAATTATGATTTGAAAATAGAGTTGTATTTTGAGTTTGTGAGTTTTGGAATTATGATTTGAACAAAGAAAATTTGTTTGGTTATGAGTTTTGAATTTTTGAAATTAGAAAAGTTGTTTGATTCAAAAACTTACAACTCATAACCAAACACACAACTCAAAATTCTATTCAAAGCTCATAAAAAATTTTAAAAATTTTCGAAAATATTTTTTATTTAAAATATAAAAAATAACAGGTGCCAATTGCCAAAAAAAAAAACAAACAAACAAATACTATTCTGGTCAACTAGCTATCAATTTTTGAAAATTTTAACCAAACACAGCACTCAAACCAAGGTGTGAAATCACGTTTTCAAAGCTCCACCAAACACAGCCTGATTCTACATTACAGGAATAGTTGATGTAACTAACATAAATTTAATCACAATTTTTTTTCTTTTTTTTTTTTTAAAATTTATTATTAAAGAAAAATGTGCATATTGAAAAACGATAGAAATAACCATGTAGAATTTTAATTGCAAATCTCATGTGTTAATTACTAAAGCAAAATGTGCATGTCTTAATCATCATGCAGAACTTCACCTACTATTCTCTTGCATTACTAAATCAAAATGGTTGGCTGGGGTTTGGCATCTCTTGATGAACCAACACAATTCCTATGAAGGTAGATTTAATAACTTTACTGTATTGCAATTTGCAACCACATAATGTCCAAGAAATAAAAATATACCAGCTCATCACCTACCACCTAAATGCATTCATATCCCTATTATTTCTCGGATCTTCCTTGTCTAATAAGAAGTTAAGCTATGATCAAAATAAGTACCAAGTTTTCTCTCTCCCAAAACTACTTCACTGATTAAGCTAGGAGTTGTTTGTGTTTTTTTATTAGTGTCCCCCTCATTGGGGGGCTGTGTTAGATGTGTTGTATTACTTGGGGTATGCCCCTCGTAAATGTGTATACTCTTCGCATTTATTTTATGACTTACTTACACCCCCCCCCCCCCCCAAAAAAAAAAAAAAAAAAAAACCCCACATTGAAGAGAAAAACCCAATTCTAGAACTCTACTTCACAGATTTCCTGCTTAAAAACCACAATAGAAACATACATAATGATTTTTTTTATTATGCCCTAGCATAAGAAAACAGAACATAGAAGAATGGTAAACGACATTTCAGGGGGCTGACATTATATCCACACTTTATATTATATAGAGTGCTAACCTAGTGCCCATTACAAGTAATTTCAGTTTTGGTTTTAGTTCCAATTTTTGGTGAAGTTGAATATGAAGTATAAACAATGCAACAATGCACTTAGATGAGTATGACATGAAAATAAACTAATAAAACACATAGACAACAACCAAAAAGAAATTACCTACATTATGGTTCACTAGATTTCTAGGCAACAAAACATACGCATCCAAAATTTTGAACATGATGAGACCATTCAATAACTTTGATAGATATAAACAAAAATTAGTTTTGAAGACTAACCTGACATCAGAATTCACATTTTGAGAAAGTGATATGAATGAACTGCAAACAAAGGCAAATTAGAATCAACATAAGCTGCAACAAGGAAAGTTAGTATCAACATAGAGTGAAATGATCTAGACATACCTGTGACAAACTTTCCGAGGCAGGTGGCTTGGTATGAATCAAAGTAAATTAAGTTCGTTTTGAATCCTTCAACCTGTTACAGTAGCACAACAGAAGTATTGAGTCCCAAAAATGAACATTTTGAAATCCTTAGAAGCCAAATGAATGGCCTTTTAGGAACACAAAGTAGAAAGTGGGAAATGTACCTACCAACATTGTGTTGTCAAGTCTACCCTAGAGTTTCCTTGCAACAGCTTGCGCACACTTTCAGATATAATGAACTATGCATCCCTCAGTTTGTTAATTATTAATTTGAAACTAATTTTTTAAGATAAAGTTACTCATTTGAGATCAGGTTGAAGAATAGCCACAAAGGTCCCAGCCAATCCTATAGGAATGGTTAGATTTATAGAAATTTATTGTAACATAGAACAAAACTTGTTAAAATTTTCAACAATACTACATACCTAGGAAAATCATCCAGAAAAATACATATGTAGGATTGACCAAAAAAATACATATGCAGGATAGACCACATTCATTCCGGGTGTACTCACATCACACTAACTTTGAATCTGCACCATACACCTCACTTTTGGGATACTTTTCGGTGTAAAATTTATGGGTAGATAGCATTTTCCTAAAATTTCGGACATGGTTGTTTCTATTGATAGCAATCATGACCTTTAAAAGCTAAGTATGCATGCATTTTAGGAATGGTTTGTTTAAATCTCTACCCAAATCCATGATTCAAACACAACCCAAGAGAATTTGTTGAATCTCGTAATACACTCATTCATTGTTATAAGATCTTAGTATATGAAAAAGCAAGACCATTCACAGATCTGTGGAAATTTCTAAATTTTTAAACAGAACATTTAGTTAAATAAATAAAATAAAACTGCTTTGTTTATTTGGGAGTAAAAATGCTTATTTATGAATATGAAGGTGGTGACATAACAATGTTTCTAGAGATACAAATAGTGCAATCTAAGACACTCAAACATAAGGAGAAGTGCAAGTGAAGTGCTTGCACCCTTTTACGTTTGGGAAGGGATTTGGAAAGGAAAAGGAAAAAGGTAGGTGAAATATAAGTAAAATATATATACATTTCACCTAATTTCACATCCCTTTTTTCTTTTCCTTTCAAAATCTCTTCTCAAATACCCTAACCAAACACAGCGTTAGAGATAGGGGTAAGCAAAAGAGCTCATTCAATTTTGATATCTTGAATTTTATTGAGTTGTAAGTTGATTTATACAGAATATGTACAAATAGGATTTAGAATAGGAAAAATGAACACATTAAAACCTCAGGGAAGAAAAAATCATATGCATAAAGACAATTATGAACAGGTATTTCAATAAATGTGGGAGGAAAAATGTAATAGCCCAAAACTAAGTAAACCATCAATAAACGAGCAAAATGATGAAACACAAAAATGAGAAAATGGATCAAATAAGTATAATTTTGTAGAATTGGAATTGCATGTGTGTAGTTTTTTTCCAGTCAAAAAATGCAATGGAATATAAAATAAATGATTGATTAGTTCACGTTCTGTCCAAAACCGACTCTGTTTTTGGCCTAAGGCCCAAACATAGGAACAGGCCAATGAATAATTTAATATATTATAGTTATGTTTGGATTAAGGATTTAAGGAGTGATTTGTCGAAGGAAAATAAAAAGGGAGGAATTGCTTGGTTGACGTGATATCTTGTCAGAATTAGAAATTTAAAAATAAATGAGTAAATGAACTACAAACAGAAGTAAATAATATAGTTGATGTATTGACATATATAAAAGATAAACTTGTTTCTTGTATTGTTCATTCTTAGAATTTTATTGACAATAGTTATAACAATAACTTCTGCAAAATATATATATATATATAATTAAAATTGATAAAACCAACTTAAGATTGATTATATCACACACACAGACACACACAGACACACAGACACACAAAAGGGGGAATTAGGTATTAATATCAATTAAAAATAATGTTAGAAATCTCAAGTCCAAAAAATTAGTTAGTAATTTTGCTTCTTGAAATTTCTGAAAAATCAATTTTCAATAAAAAACTTACAATGTAAAAATCATTTAAAGAGACTGAGCAGCCTCTGGTTCTGTCCTACCTTCATCATAACATTGCTTACTAACTCCACCGAGGCTCTTCATGATCTCTCTAATTACTCTTGCTTTAGAAGTAATCAAAAAAGAATCCAAGAGCAATGTTTCACATAACAAAGCAAGAACAGTGCTTTTAATTCTCAAATTACCTCAAGTTAACATAAATCACCAGAAAACTAAGGCCTCGTTTGGCAAGTGGTGATTTTAGCCAAAAAGTCAAAAAATCAATAAAAAAATCAAAAAGCTAACAATCTATACTAAAAAGTCAAAGATTCCCTTTTCTCTCTACTTTTTGCACATCTTTTTGTAAAAAACCAAAAAGTCATCCCAAACATCCTTTTTTTTTTTACGTCGTATTTTAGGCAAAAAGCCAAAAAGTTACTAAAAAAGCCTGTTCCCAAACGAAGTTACTAAAAAAGCCTGTTCTCAAAGGAGGCCTTAATATAATATTTGACCAAACTTGTAATCAGCTAGCAGAGGTAGTATGTAACCAATTGAAAAAAATAAAAAAATAAAAAAAATCATATACTGCTATAGAAGCAAACGATCGATAACTGAACTGGTCTGCACATAAATATATGCATCAATGTATACTGGATACTACAGAAAACACCAAATATATCCAGCTGTAATCCTGATCTCACTACTGAACACAGCAGGATGAAAAGATCAAAATGAGACAAGGTCATAAAAAATAGCGAGAAACGACAAAATCATACCATTGTCTATGCAATTTTTGCAAGCAGAAGACCAGCGTTTATGGAATCCAAATAATTAAAGTAAAAAATGAATGAAAATAAATGTACAAATGTGGTATAGAATCGAACAGAATTTACAAGATTTATTTTAATATCATTATAATAAATAGTCATTATCAGTATAAATAAAATAGAAAACCATTTTTTGTATTAAGCAAATATCTTGAATGTATATTTACATAGACCAATCAGGGTTGGACTTTATAAACAACAGTACAATTAACTTCAGTAGATCTATAGTCTAACCAGAAAGTCTAAAGCAGGAGAAAAAAATACAAGGAAAAGTTAAGCATTCAAGAAGAGCACATCACAAACCAGATATCTGCAATGAAGCCATGGTTACCAAGAAATCCTATCTCAAATGAATAATACCAGAAAGAGAAACCAAATAAAACAACATAGGCATCATTACCTGGCAAAGCAACCATCAATCAGAATGATACCGATTTAAGTAGCAATCAAGAGCGATGAGGGAAACCCAAGAACTGATGTTGAGGAGCTGATGCTGATGATCGGGACTTGGTTTCAAACCCAGCGACCTGAGTGGGTAGCCAAAATGAATCTTTTCCGTCGTTCCAGTTGAATGATCCAAAAAATTTCCGGAAAAGATTTAACCTAGATTATAGAAGAGAGTGAGGGAAGAGGAAAAGAGAAAGAAGAGACGGAAGAAAGAGAGGGAAGAGGAAAAGAGAAAAGAAGAGACGGAGGAAAGGCCAGCTGTTTGTGATTCTGAGATGAAGGTGAGGGGTAATTCTATTCACACACCATGCTTTATCTTAGTAAACATCATTTGTGTGGTTTGAATATCAATTTTCGATCAAAAACAAAATCTTAGAATATCAACTTTTGAACAAAAATTAATTGTTTAAACAAAAATCTTATTCAATAATTGATATCTAAATATTATATTTTGTTAGAAAGTAGATATCCAAACATTTATATTTGTTCAGAAGTCGACACTCAAACTACACACATAATATGTACTGTGACAAAATGTGATGTGCAAATAAAATCACCTAAAGATGAGATCTCCTGTGATTTTGTATTTTCTGAAACTACCCTGCACGAGGTGGACAATATGCAAACGCACACAAGAAAGAAGGAAAGTAAGAACGCCCAATAAGTACACATTAATGTGTGTTTGGGAGGGGAAAGATTCAGTACACACCTAATCTTTAGCATAAAGCGTAAAGTGGTGGTCCAAAGACTTGAACCCATAACCTCAAGGTTATTAGGCCAAGTCTTGACCATTAAACCAATGGTCACCCCTAAAAAATACCTGCTTTTCAACCCACCCACACAACGAAATTGCACTTACAATCCTCATATTATTCCTTTTATACCGTGTAAAGCATTTGAGACTAAAAGCAAAAAGGGCAAATAAATAATTTGACAAGGGACAAAAATTTACTGTTCAGCAGCAATCCATGCTTATTATATATATACTAATGAGGTGGCTGCCTTGCACGCGACCTAGTGCCTGACCCAAACAATTCCTAATAAAGTTGTTTTCTAATTCATCAAATCAAATCCATTTTAGAATTCAGGAAAATAAAATCAACTTAAATTATTTCCCTATTAATAAGTAGAGGTGTAAAATTAATTTCTCAGTCTCTCGAGAAAGTCCCATTTCCAAAAGGAGATTTTTCCTCATTGGATCATCATCTGATACTATCTTCAAAGCCAGACCAACCAATGAGATTCAAACTGGAGGACACTTGCCCATTGAACTATTATTTATACCTTTTATCTGCATAACGGAAGCAAAAGTTTAGTGGTAAACAAAACTAATAATTTCTAAGGACTGGCTCCTAAATTTAGTCAATAACTAATCCAAATTATAATCCATCCCAGCGATTAGTGTGAACTGTGCTACTAAAGAATTTGTTCAAAAAATTTTGAAAACAAAATGATATGAAGCATATTGAACATGATGGTTATGATTGATTCGATCGCAATTTTTTGTGCTATTAAAGAGTAGTTAAAAATTTTAATTTAAAAAATAAAAATAAAAATAAAATAAAAATAAAAATAAAAATAAAAATAAAATAAAGTAAAAGAAAAACTACGTTGGCAACAAAGTGACACAGCATATTCAATGCATCTTATTCAAAAATAAATTGAGTGCAGATCAATAGCGTACATCAAGTACATGTTTTTCCATAAGATAATAAGCATACGTGTGACGAGAAATACATCTAAAATAAATTTACTTGTAAAGGTTGACTGCTAACTGATGATATTATACGCAATTCATGATTCACATGGCAATGGTTAGGATATCCGATATATAAAACCTCTGATGTAACTAACTAATGGTTAAGAAGCACACTAACAAGTAGATTATTAACATGCTGTAACACTTGCCCATGACATGCAGGGGGGTTTTGTACCTTTAAGTCCTCAAAAAGTTCTTCGTGCAACAAGTTCAATTACAAGTTGTGGAGCACCAAAGGCACTCAAGGCAAGGAACTGCACAGTTTATATATACATTGGTGAATCCTGCAACATGACAAGCCTCAGTGAACATAGACACACAAATTCATCAATCACTATAAGATGCAGAATGTTACAATTGCAAATTAAGGACAATATTGAAGGCATTGTGGCATTTATGGTGTGACAAAAAAAAGTTTGTCTATGGAGCATTCTCTCTTCAAATTTTTAAACAGAATAATAGAATGGTAATAACAATATCTAGTGTGTTCATGTATGCATATCTGTTGATAAACCATATGCACAATAACTTTCGTAAAGGAAAGATTCAGATTCCACATTACCATACAGGGATAGTTACTGTCACAAACATAATTTTAACTACAACTTTTTTGAGGAGGTATTGGCCCTATTTGGTAGGGCTTATTTCCAGCTTATTCCAGCTTTTAGCTTAATTTAAGCTATTTTGATATGTTTGGTTCGACTTAACAATACAGCTTATAGCTTTTTATAAGTCAAAAATCAACTTATTCTTTGAGTGGGGGAGGAGAAGCTTAATTTATAAGTCAAAAATCAGCTTATGTTCACAGTTATAAGCTATAAGTTATAATCACTTTCCCACAGCTCTACCAAATGGGGCCATTATTATTAAAGCAACATGTACATATTGAAACATGATAGTAATAATCATGTAGAATTTTAACTGCAAATAGCATGTGTTAATTACTAAAGCAAAATGTGTATATCTTAATCATCATGCAGAACTTTAACTACGCTACTCTTGTGTGTTAATTACTAAAGGAAAATGGCTGGTTGGGGTTTGGCATCTCTTGATGAACCAACACAATCCTTATGAAGGTGGATTTAATAAGTTTATTGTATTGCGACCACATAATGTCCAAGAACTAAAGATATACCAGCTGATCACGTACCACCTGAATGCATACATTTTTTGATCAGCAAAAAGAAAGCTTTATTGATGGAAAAAAACATACAATGTATGATAAAATACATCAATAAAGAGGAAGGTGCAAAAAGCATTACAGTGAAACATCAAGATCCCAACCAGGTTCGCACCAAGATGCACACCCAATCATCTGCAAGCACCAACACCAAGCTCCAAGTTGGTGAGTAGCCAACATACAGAGCAAAAACAAACAAGCAAACAGCAGGCACTCAACAACAACAGCAAAGTCCAACAAACGATTCCATGCAAACAACTGCTAATCATGAACAAACAGCAGGAACAGCTGCTCCACAACACTAACAGCAACATAAACAGCAGCAACTCAGCATCACAGCCTCAGCAACAGCAGAAGCAGAGCTCCTAATCTCACTGCTACTCCTGCTGCTCAACCAGAATCAGCACACAAGCCCCACCAGTAACACACCCACAACAGGACCCAACAGCACCCTCACCCCAAACGCTGTCTAACCTGATTCAAGTTTATGACTAGATCATGAACTGGGTACTGCACCCCTGTAATGTTGCTCTTTGCCCAAAAAGCTATCCTTGACTTCACTATATCCACCAGATCAGCAAAATTAGGATGTCCCCCATTGAACACCTTATCATTCCTCAACTTCCACACTGACCACAGCATTACTAGTGGCACCAAATTCCAGATTGTCCTCTCCTTCTTCTTGAGTTTCTCCCCAACCCACCATTGTAACAAAGCTTCAATTGAACATGGTACCACCCAACACATATCCCACCAGCTTACTAATGCAGACCAAACCCTCCACAACCGTGGGCAATGAAGTAAAACATGACTAACAGATTCAACTGATCATCCAACACACCAATCCTATGTAAAAACTCAGCTGTCATTACTCTTCCCCTCCAGGCTAGCCACCCGAAGAACTGCACTTTTGGTGGTGCCACAGACTTCCACAACCTTTTAGCAATACACAGATCAGGCCCCCTATCAGCTTGAAGCCATTTCCATACAGATGCCACTGTGAACTGTCCTGAAGAATTCACCTCCCAATGCAAACAATCAACCAAATTCCCTCTCTCAGAAGGGCCATCATTCAACCATTCACACAATCTGCTTACCTCTTCTTCTTCTTCTTCCCAGGCTCTTAATTGTCTTCGGAACCTCAAAATCCACAGTCCTGACCCTGCTCTTCTCTGCCTATACTGCATGACGGAATCCTCCTTGTCCTCTGATAACTGGAACAATCTTGGGAATTCCTCACTTAGCACTCTATTGTTGCACCACTTATCAAACCAAAATTTGGTTCTTTCCCCATTCCTAATCCTCACTCTTGCATTTTCCAAATAAAACTCTACCAGCAGTGGGTTATCTTTAGCAATACTCAATATACCTTGTCAAATTGGAGAAACTCTACCCTCAACCCTTGTCACAGGCCACCCTCCTCTCCATAGATGCTGCACACTACTGTCTTCCACAATGCATCATCCTCAACACCATATCTCCACCACCATTTCAAGAGTAAACTAGCATTCATATCACCGATGCTTCTCACCCCTAAACCACCTTGACTCTTAGACTTCAAAACCTCCATCCACTCTACTAAATGCACTTTCCCCCTAATCACCCCCCCCCCCCCCCCCCCCCCCCCCCCAACAGAAACAGAGCCTGCAGCTTCTCAATTGTTTTTTCACCACTCCCTTAGGCATCTTAAAAATAGAGATGTAGTAAGAAGGTAAACAAGACACCACCGATTTTATCAGTGTTAGCCTACCTGCGAAAGACAACTTCCTTTTCCACAAAGACAACTTTTTCCTTACTTTATCAATTACTGGTTGCCAAGTTGACTGTCTTCTTGGATTAGCCTCCAAGGGTATACCCAAGTACACAATAGGCAGCTTGTGAATTCTACAATTCAGAACTGCTGCGAAATCTGACACTTCCCTATCTGAAACACCTACCCCACACACAACACTTTTATGGAAGTTTATCTTTAGGCCAGACATCACTTCAAAGCATCTAAGCACCCTTTTAATTGAAACTATCTCCTCTGAATCAGCTTCACAGAAAATGATTGTGTCATCGGCGAACTGGAAATGGGAGACACTCATACCATTAGACCACACAGTAGCTCCCTTGAATAGCCCCAATTGCTGAGCCCTTCTCAATAACAAGTTCAAGCCCTCAGCCACTAGATTAAACAAGAATGGTGATAGTGGGTACCCTTGCCTTAACCCTTTTTGAGGTGAAAACTCATCAGTGGGTGATCCATTTACCAGATCTGAAATCCTAGCTGAAGATAAACACTCCTTAATCCAGCCAAGCCATTTCTCCCCAAATCCAAAATTAGACAACATTGAGAAAAAAAAAATCCCAGTTTATTAAGTCATAGGCCTTCTCAAAATCAAGCTTCAAAATCAGTCCTCTATGTTTTGTAGATTTCCACCATTCTATAACTTCATTTGCAATCATGACACCATCAAGAATACACCTTCCACCTATAAAAGCAGTCTGCACCTCACTTATTAACCCAGGCATAACCTTCTTCAATCTTTGAGACAAAACCTTTGCCATAATTTTGTACATCGAATTTACCAAGCTAATTGGCCTGTAATCCACCAAATCCACTAGGTTGTCTTTTTTGGGAACAAGAGTGATGAATGAGCTATTCAGCCCTTTAGCCAATCTCCCATTCTCATGGAACTCATCCATAAACTGAAGAATATCACCCTTCATTACTTTCCAATTCTTCTGAACGCATGCTAGATTGAACCCATCTGGCCCTGGAGCTTTATTCCCATCACAATCTTTCATAGCAGCCCACACTTCCTCCTCCGAGAAATCAGTTACCAGCTCCCTTGCTGCCCCATCAACTCCTGTAGTAACAAAAAGCCCCTCCAACTCTGGTCTACCTCTCCATCCCTCTGAGTATACTTTTCTGAAATGTCTAAACACAACTTGTTTTACCCTAACTAGATCCTCAATGATCACCCCATTCTCCTTGACTGAATCCAGCACACTTTTACTTTGCCTTCTACTCACCATCACATGGAAATATCGTGTATTCTTATCCCCATCTTGAGCCCACTTTAGTCTAGACTTTTGATGCCACGTCCATTCTAATCTCCTACTGAACTTCCAGACTAAGCTTCTCAAAGTTCTCCTTCTAGTAGTCCCCAAGGTCTGAAGAGGCCCACCTTCAGCTTTTAGGTCAATTTCATGAAGCTCCTCCTCTGCAGCTTTTAATTGATTCTCAACATTTCCAAAGACCTCCACATTCCATTTTCCGAGATCCATCTTGAGCTTCGATAATTTACCCTTCAGTCTATACCCGGCCCACCCTTATACATCAGCCACCTCCCAAGATTTATTGACCATAACCTTGAAATTTGAATGAAGAAGCCAAACATTTATGAATCTGAATGGCCTAGGGCCCCAATTCCTAGCATCTTCCATGAGCAGCAACGGGCAATGGTCAGAGACACTCCTTGGAAGACCCCATTGCTTCAACCGAAATACTTCCAACCATTCAAACTCCAGTAAGAATCTATCTATCCTGCTCCACCTCTCACCATCCACTAAATTACGCCAAATGAACTCCCTACCAAGCAATGGCAAGTCCGACAACTCTATCTTTTCAATAAACTCATTAAATTTGAACATTTCTTTGTCTCTTCGCAAACAACCCCGTCTTTCACTCAAATATCTTATTTCATTATAATCCCCCCCAATACACCAAGGGTTCCCAAAAGATGGCTTCGACCTAACCAGAGAGTCCCACAACATGCCTCTACTACTCCCATCGTTGAGTGCATAATTATTAACAACTACATAGTCAAAAGAGTGATTAAATGTACCTGATAGCAGTAAGAAATTCCTTGAGCTACAACACTCAACCAACTTGAAGGCAACTGGGTTCCAAACACAAAACAAACCTCCAGCACTACCTTCCGAATCCACTGCCATAAACTGCATCAATTCAAAAGGCCACACTGATTTCACGAACATTTCATCAACATTACTTCCTTTTGTCTCTTGTAATAACAGCACATCTACACTTCTACTTCTGACCAGCTTCTTAATTTTGCCCCTCTTTTGTTTCCGACCCAACCCCCTAATATTCCACGATATAATCTTCATATCAACAAACAATCTATACCTGGAACCCTTTTTAACGATTACTCAAGATGGAGCAACCATCTCCCAATCCCCAAACTTGCCTTGATCATTAACTTCCATTTCCATAATTCGATTAATGACCTCAAGCTCGTTGCCTTTGCAATTCATACCCAACAGATTTCCAATATGCACCATTGCCCGAGCTTCATTCCGAATCAGCTCCCTTCTACTTGCCCCATTTTTCTGCGGTAATGAGAGGGATAAAGCTGACACTGCAGCTCTACAAATGGCCCCCCTCGAGAAGCTTCTTACAGGAACTGAACCCAAAAGCATTCCTTTCTTCTTCACCACTTTCGTTGCTGCTGGTCTCCTTTCCCTTTTACTACTGCCTTATCTTTTCCATATGTACCCTTTCTTTTTGACTCATTAGTAACCACATGATCACTTCCTAGCTCAATAGCCCTTTGGGCTACAACAGCAGTCAGATTTGGGTCACCAAACGGTTCCACCAATTGGGCCTTGTGAAGAACCACCTCCAAATTAATATTGGGCTGATCCTTTTAGTACCAAGTTTTCCCTCTCCAAAAACTAATTCACTGATTAAGCTTAGGTCACAATAGTGTGCACCAAGAAGTCCCTTGAAAATAAGAAATCTTTCATCTGAATCATTCTATCTAAATCCCACATTGACTAGATTTCTTGTTTTTAAACCACGAGAGAAGATATTTTTCCAGGATTTTGGTTATTGCCCCCAAGCATAAGAAAGAAACAGAACAAAGAAGAATGGCATAAAAGACATTTCATGGGGCTGAAATTACATCCACGCTTTAAATAGAGTGCTAGTGAGATGGAAGCATGCAGACATGCACCCTAGTGCTTATTACAGGTAATTTCAGTTTCAGTTCCATTTTTTTGTAAAGTTGAATATGACGTATGAAGAAAGCATTTAGACGATTATGACGTGAAAATAAATAAATAAAACAGATAGACAACAATAAAAAGAAAAAACTAACTACATTCTTGTTCACAGCACATCCATAAATTTGAACATGAGACTATATAATGGCTTTGATAGAAATAAACAAAAAATATGATGCATGTCACCAATTAATCCAGAGGTCATCGGCATTTCACGCATGTCACCAATTAATTTCTGCATGACCATCTGAACACCAAAAACCTTGATTAATTTATTTTTAAAAATACGACATAAAATCGAATCCAAAAAAACAAAGCCCTCAATTTATACCTGAGTAAAAACAAGATATATTACATACAAGAACTCGATGGATCTGAAGTTAAAACTCAAGCAATAGATATTGAGATAACCATTAACTCTGAACCAAACCAAGAAAAACATAATCCAAATACAAAATAAAAAGAAGAGCAACATTTAAAGACCGCATTAGCAAATAACAAACACAATAGTGTTTAACTTAAAAAGAGCTAAAAGGCGACGGAAGGCTTGGCTTCTTGCTTCTCATTGCTTGCTTTGGTTGGTCTGGTTGGAGTGAATAGGCATGTTTTCCAATATGTGTGTCATTAGAGAGTAGGCTTTTGTTGATTTTGCATAGTTGGGTTACTGGTTCAATTGATCCTAATGTATTGGCTTTTGTAGATTTCATGGAGAATTTGAGTAGTCAGGTGTTCAGCCCTATGTGGGTTGCTTTTTTGTATTCTTTGCATCGCCTTGATGCTTTTCTATAATGTTTGATTTTTTATCCAAAAAAAAAAAGAGCTAAAATAAGTAAGATGAAATCTCCCATACCAGCCATTATATTTCGCACAACTTCCCAAAGGGCATTGGCAATATATATATATATATATATATTTCCACATAAATAGATAAATATTCCCACAACCCTAACCAAAACAATACCTTATTTGAAAATAGAAGTATTTGACAAAAGAAGAGAACACATCCAAAGTTGAAATCAAAAAGTAATTCAAAAAATAGTTAGATCAATAGAAGAAAAAGAACATGAAAATGCAAATGGCAAAGAAGGGCAAGCTAACCAGAGAGTATGAAAACATTATTTTAAAATAAATAAACAAAAATAAGCAAGAGATACCTATAAGATCAGAAACAAAGCAACATATAATCAAAATGAAGAATAAAAAGATGATAAATACACAAAGATCAAATTAGCAAATAACAAATGCAACCCAAAGTTGAAATCAAACAAAAAAGAAGTTCAATATAGTTAGATCAAAACAAGAAAAAGAAGAAGAAAACCCAATAATAGCTATAAATGAAAAACTCATCTCTCCATATCAATGCTGAATACAAAAACCCAAGCAACACAAACAAAAAATAAATTAGGATCATAATGAACAACAAAGCATACATGCAATTAAAACCAAAATAATTTGTAATGAAAATCCTATCAGAAAATAAAAAAATCAGAAAGTGAAATGAAGTGCAAATTACCTCGAAGCTGTAGTTCGTATTCTCTATTCACTTCTCCATATCAATGTTGATGTACATGTATAAAAACCAAAACAATACAACAGAAAAAGAAAGGCAAATTAGGATCATAATCAAGAACGAAGTATATAGACAAACCATGTACTAAATAACAGAGCAAAATAATTCATCACATCATAAAATCAGAAAATACAAAAGTGGAAGAATACAAGAAACACATCTCCCCCAAAAAAACCTCGATTCTTACCCGAAGAATAGCAACACAAAACACCAAGACTGCACAAATAAACAGCTCTGACTGGTACTTGGAAGCCAAAATTGCAAATCGGAACTGAAAACCCAACAAAGAATAATCTTTGAAGCTGTTTGTACATCGGAACTGAAAAGCCCCCAGTAGAGAACTAAGAATAAAACTCCCAAATCCAACCACGAACAAAAAAAATCTGTAAATTTGTGAACCATTTAGTGCAAGAAATTCACAGGCACATAAATGCCCTTCATATTCCAACCATTTGATGTTTGGAAACGCTATTTTAGTTTTTTTTTTTTTTAATTAGATGTAATGTTGATTAAAAAAGAAATAAAATAATTATGAATTTAATGTAATATTTTATTTTATTAATTATTTTTTTTTTATTTTTATAAATTTTAATTCAAAAAAACTTTAAAAAAAGGGTGGTGATTCATCCCACTAATTTTTTGACCACTAATAGCACTAATGAACTAAAAAAAAAAAAAAAAAAAACAAACTCAAGCCAAAATATCACATCACTTTGGTGGGGCTCCCTGTGCCACATCATTAGTGATGCTCTAGTGCTCCCAATTTAGAGCTCTAAAACATTATTGTTAAAAAAACACTTGTCAAGCACTCCCATTGCAACAGAGTTGCACGAATGACATCATAGTATTATTAAATTAATATATTACATAATATAATTACAGATGCAATAGACTCAAAGTGAGTTAATTCATGAATTGAACTGGAATTTTAAAGTAGTTCACTAGAGAGCATATATCACTTTACATAATATAATTACAGATGCAATAGACTCAAAGTGAGTTAATTCATGAATTGAACTGGAATTTTAAAGTAGTTCACTAGAGAGCATATATCACTTATATATTTTATTGAATATTTATACAGATAAAATGAAATGTTCAAGTATGAACATGCATTGCAAACCACTAAAACACAAAATTTCAATTTAACAGAATGTGCATATAATAGCCCTTGCGCTACCATCTTATGTTACGTGGGAGATATTACAATATGCACCCTTAAAAAAGTGCATATAATATACTTTTCATAATTTTTTTACAAATTTCATAATTTAACCCAAAATGTTAGAACTTTTTCATTACGAAAGTCATATATTATTTTCAGTTTTTTTGAAGACACTTTTCAGAAAATTCTATTTTCTTATTTTTCGTATTTTTTTTCTTTATTGAATTTTTTTTAATGTTTTAAGCAATTTTTTAAATTTTTAGGCACACTTAATATAAATATATTTAAAAAGTATAATTTTTATGAAAAAAATATTTGAAAAATTCACTAAATACCAAAAATACAAAAAAATACGAAAATTCAATATATTTTTTTTATTTTTGTGTATTTATTTATTTTTTAAAATATTTTTCACAAATATTTCACTTCTTAAATACATCTAAGTAAGGTGCATCTAAAAAAATAAAAAAGATGTTTAAGATTTTAAAAGTATTAACTAAAAACAAAAAAATACGAAAAATAAAAAACTCAATTTTCAAAAAACTGAATTCAAAAAATTGAAACCAAAACAAAACCTCAAAATGTCATAACAAAAATCACAAAATGTCATAATATTATCATTCTTAACTTTAGAGTGCACATCATAAATTCACTATTTATAACTTTATTACAAAATATCATAACACGCATTATAAACAATTATAACGTTCATAAAAAAAAAACTTGTAACTTTTTTATAATGTGCATCTCTCGAAAGATACACGTCGTAAATTTCTCCTATGCCATGAGTTGCTTTAACTTCCTGTTATTTAATATAAGCCGGCGACTGTAATTATAGTGAATTTCTGATGGGGTCAAAAGGGAGATGAGCGGAGGATGCACAAGCTGCAGTGGGATAAGCTTGCTGAGAAGAAAACTAGGAGTGGATTGGGTTTCTGTGACCTTGAAGCACATAATCTAACTTTGCTTGCAAAACAAGGCTGGAAAATTCTGCCTGGGGGATCTACTCTTGTATCGCGTTTTGGGAGCCAAGACAGATCTTTTCTGGACTCCAAACTAGGGGTCCATCTTGGATTTGGTGAAGCCTACTGGAAGCTAGTGTTTGATGGATGGTGGGAGATGGCAAGAAAATAAACCTGACTGAGATGGCTGCCTAGAAACTGGATACCTTTTTCCATACTGCTATACAGCGTGATTCCCAGATTTCTAAAGTGGCCATGTAAATTGTTGTTGGTTAGAAGAGGAGGTGGTGAGAAGGTTTCAGGAGGAGGATGCTAGTTTAATTATGAATACGCTACTTCTTGTTTCGGATGTGGTGGACAAGTTAGTTTGGCATTACACTGATTCGGGGGATTACGCAGTTGGTTCAGGTTATGAAACTGCAATGATGCTTAAGAGGAATGGCTTGCTTGGGAGATGGAGAGAGGGAGATAGTATTGGCAGGGGAGGAGCTAAAGTCCTTATGAAGGCCCATTTTGGAAAGTGGAAAAAGTTAGGGACCATGAAATTTTTTTTATGAAAATGATCATAAAAGATTTATGATTTTTGGATTACCTTGATTAGTGTGTAGTGCTTTATTTTAAGTGTAATTCAAGGGTCACAAAGCTTTCATGATTATTTTTATGAAAGGTTTTTCATGATACCTAATCTACTTTATTCTCTCACAAAAAAGTTAAAAAAAAATCAAAAAATAACTTTTAACCACATTTCCAAAACACCCTGGAAGTCGTTGTGGCCAGTGGTGAAACTATGAAGGGACTAGGGGGGTATGTGCCCTCTCTCAAGTTTTGCAAAAAAAATTTCTTTTTTCATATGAGGAAAATAATTAACCAATAAAAAATTTATATAGAAATAACATTTAGAATGATTTCTTAATGACATTTTTCAAATTACGAAAATAATTATAGTTGTTTTGATTGAAAATGAAAAAATTATAACAAACCACATTATTAAAAAAAATTAGTGCAACAGTGATATCAAATCATCACTTACATATAAACATAGTTAACTCCACTATAAAAATGAAAAAGTATTGAATTGTTAATTATATTTAACAAGTGTGATTGACCTTTCATGCGTTATTTTACTATTGATTAGTGATATTATATATCGATGATAATGTGGTATCACTATTATATATATATTATTAAATAATCTATTATAAGACATACAAGTCTATTTTGCATTGCCTATAATATACTAGTTCCAAGTAACACTATATATTTCCAATTTTGATTTTTCACAAGGTCAATTGTAAAAACAAAAATTTTAAAAATTTTATATTAAATATTTAATATTTTTTGGGCGTAATATTAATTTAAAAATTATTATCTATTGTTATTGATTATGGAAAAAAAATTTCAAAATTTTAATTAACAAGTGTCCCTTCTAAACTATTTTTCTGGCTCTGCCACGGATTGTGGCTTATTCTGGTGCCAGGCAAAGTTACACTTTCTATGGAGATGTTGCAAAGAAATAGTTCTTATTAAATCCCTGCATGTGCAACGAAGGTTGGTCGAGGATGTGTTGTCCATTGTGTCAACATGAGGCTGAAACGCTCCTGCACGTGTTGGTAGATTGCCCTCTTGCTCAAGCAGTCTGGTGTTCATCTCTTTCTTGGCTGAATGTGGACTTCTTTGATAAACAATCATTCTTCTACTGATGGAGCGATATCATGAATGCTAGGAATACAAATGAAGACGGGCGAACAGGAGTGGCAGTTGCAGCTTATATCATATGGAACATATGGAAGTGCCGAAATGGCACTCTTTTTCAGAACTCTATTGGAAATCTTTTTCAGGTGATGCAGACTGCGGTTTCCACAAGCACAAGCCATACTAGCGGCATTGGAATGAAAATTTCACATAAGGATGGAACCATTGGCTAGGCCCATCCTCCAAAGGTGGCTTAGGAATTGTAGCTTGAGATTCAACAGGCTTATTCCAAGCTGCTAACATTGTGGATCTAGCCATAAGTTGTAGCTCGATGCATGTCTTGAAGTGTCTTTCTGCGAGCAAGGCTGTATATTTGGCGTTGGAGTTAGAGTTGGAGTTGGAGCTGGGATTTCAATCTGTGATGTTTGAAGGTGATGTGCAAGGAGTGATTTCTATGCTCTCCAGTAAAATAGTGTCCCATTAAGAGGTTGAGGTTTTAGTCAAGGATATCTGCCAGTTCTGGCGACAGATATATTGTTCACAATTTTGTTTTGTGAGGTGTGGAAGTAATGGTGTGGCTTACAGGTTTGTTAGGTAGTGTGTTGTTGGGGTTGAGAGTTCATCTTGGAATTTGACGGATACCCAACTTGTTGAATCTTTGCAATTTGATGGATAACTAGTTGTACAAACCTTCCTATCTTCTATTAATGAAACTTTCGATTGAAACCGCCCCCTTCCAAAAAAAAATCATTTTTAAATGGTGCGATTGTTGGGAATACCCCTTATTGGAGTATGGGACCCAATTGATTTATTAAAATATTTAGTTTTGTTTGGTGTTAGTTATAATATATTTTTAATATATTATATCTGATTTTTGAAAGCCTAATGGTAGTAGCTAGGGTTTTGTTAAAAAGCCTAAGAGTTCACAATATATATTGGTATTGTGTTTGTTTCTCCATGGAAAAAAAAAAGGCTGCCCTAATTAATTTATTTTTCCAGAAGTTGAGTGGAGCGGCATCCAACATTGATTCTTGGGTGCATATTCAAGGGTACTGGTTTTGTGTAGAATCAAGTTGGTGAATATTTGGTTGTTTCAATGGAGATTGATTTGGGTTGCTATTTTGGGTCTTCTACAACTCTGTTTTGAAAACTTTTGTTCATTTATTTGGTGAGATATTTCCTCTTGTTTATTTATGATTATTTGAAATTCACCTAAGGGTGGTTTGTGAGACCATTCGTGTCTCGTTTGTAATCGTTTAGAAACTTTTTTTGGTTGATAGTGGAATCGGATTTTGATCCTGTAGACGTACCTCACATTGAGGGAACCGTGTAAAATTCTTGTATTGCTATTGATTTAATTTTACCCCATTAGTTTTTATTCCCATTAATTGATTTACTTGTAGGAAATCTTATATTTTCCCTAACAACTGGTATCAAAGCTTAGGTTTATTTGGATTTATTTATTTGTGTAAATCAATAGAAGGGAATATAAGTCGTTGGGGTTGAGAGTTGGGTAACTTGGAATACTAGTCTAGCTTCAATAGAAGTAATTGGGTAACTTGGAAAACTAAAATGGAGGATCTATTATTTTGTAAAGATTTGTATGGACCCATTGAGGGTGATAGTAGCAAACCCGAGGGTATGAAAGATTATGAATGGAAGAGGCTTAATCGAAAAGCCGTTGGTGTTATCCGTCAATGGATTGATGACAACGTGTTTCATTATGTTGCTACTGAAACTTCAACACATGATTTATGAAAAAAAATTAGAAAGACTTTATGACAGGAAATCAGCCACAAATAAAGTTTTTCTATTTCGTAAGTTGGTTAATTTATAATATAAAGAGAGCAACCCTATTCCGGAACATTTGAATGAAATAAAGAGTATTGTTAATCAACTTGCTTCTATGAAAATTATTTTTGATGATAAGTTGCAGGCTTTGATGCCACTTAGTTCTTTACCCGAAAGTTTGGGGACTTTGGTTGTGACAGTTAGTAATTCGACGCCCAATAGAGTTGTGACAATGAGCCAAGTCACTAGTAGCTTGTTGAATGAAGAAATTAGAAGAAAAGCAGCGGGTTCTTCTCATTCAGAAGCATTTGTTGTGAGAAGTCGAAGCAAAACAAGGGGGAAGAGTAAGACTTCTCATGATCGGGATTAAAGCCGTGACAAATCAAGAGATGGTTCTTTTTCAAAGAAAGACATTGAGTGTTATTATTGCCATGAGAAAGGGCACATGATGCGGGAATGTCGAAAGTTCAAGAACAAGGAGAAAAGACGTGACAAAAGTATGGATAAGAAGCAAGAAGACACAACGGCGGTTACTACCGATGATCTCATAGTTGTTTGTGAAGATGATTGTATCAATTTTGTAGGCCAAGAGAGCAATTGGGTGATTGATTCCGGTGATTTTTTTCATGTGACTTCTTGAGTCTATTTTTTCAT
This sequence comes from Camellia sinensis, assembly GCF_055761805.1. Lineage (NCBI taxonomy): Eukaryota > Viridiplantae > Streptophyta > Magnoliopsida > Ericales > Theaceae > Camellia > Camellia sinensis. The sequence goes on along the minus strand of NC_138975.1, from coordinate 105,307,456 downwards.
TACCTACACCAAAGGAGATTATGGTTCTATTCGAATGGGTAATGAAGGTTTTTCCAAGATTATTGGCATTGGTGATGTTTGCTTGGAAACAAATTTGGGCTACAAGTTATTGCTTAAAGATGTGAGGCATGTTCCCGACATTCGCCTCAATTTGATCTTTACTGGAAAGCTAGATGATAAAGGCTACAACAACAAATTTGGTGATGGAATATGGAAGCTCACAAAGGGTTCTTTGGTGATGGCTAAGTGCAAGAAGACTCATACACTTTATTCGATATAAGAAAAAATTTGTAAATGTGTTGTCAATGCACTTGAAGATGATACTTCTACTAAATTGTGCCACAAACGGCTTGGCCATATGAGTGAAAAGGGGCTGCAAGTTTTGTTCAAGAAAGAGCTTCTACCCGGTTTGAAAGGTACATATTTCAAAACTTGTGTTCATTGTTTGGCAGGTAAACAACATAGAGTATCTTTTCATAAAAATGTTGCTTCTAGAAAAGAAAATGTTTTGGGGTTGATTCATTTGAATGTTTGTGGTCCTTTGAAAGTTAGAACACATAGTGGTGCACTTTATTTTGTTACTTTCATTGATGATTATTTAAGGAAAGTTTGGGCTTTTTACTAAAAACTAAAGATCAAGTTTTAGAAGTATTTAAGCATTCAGGCCATGGTTGAAAGAGAAACAAAGCAAAAATTGAAGTGCATCCAATCAGATAATGGTGGTGAATACATTGGGCCAGTTGATGAGAATTGTCACAGTCAAGGTATTCAGCACCAAAAGACAGTTAAGAAGACTCCTCAACAAAATGGCGTTGCCGAGAGGATGAACCGCACTATTGTGAAAAGAACAAGGTATATGCTTTCACATGCTAAATTGCCAAGATCCTTTTGGGGTGTGAGGAAATGAGGATAGCAGTTGACATGATCAATTTGTCTTCTTCCTATCCTTTGAATGGTGATGTTCCAGAAAGAGTTTGGACCAACAAAGATGTGTCTTATGAGCACTTGAGAGTGTTTGGTTACCGAGCTTTTGTTCACATTCCAAAGGATGAGAGGTCCAAGCTTTATAGTAAGTCAAGACAATGTATTTTTCTTGGCTATGGGCGTGATAAATTTGAGAATAGATTGTGGGATCCAGTTGACAAGAAAGTCATTCGAAGCCGTGATGTTGTGTTTCTTGAAGACCAAACAATTGAAGACTTTGGCAAATGTGATCAACCGGAACCAAAAAGTAGTGATCTCATTGACATAGATCCATCTCCTTCATCTTCGGTGGATGATGAAAATGGGGGAGATGTGCAACCACATATTGAAGATGCATATGATGATACTAATCCTAATGAACTTGAGCTAGAAATTGAGGAAGAGCATCCAACTCAAGAACCGCCACCACAACTTAAGTTGAGGAAATGTACAAGGGACCGACAACCTTCAAGAAAGTATCCTCCCAATGAATTTGTATTGATTTCCAATCAAGGGGAGCCTGAGAGCTACCAAGAAGCAATTGAGCATGCAAAGAAAGATGATTGGAAAAAGGCCATGGAAGAGAAGATGAATTCCTTACTTGAAAATCACACTTATGATTTAGTGAAGTTGCCTAAAGAGAGGAAAATTCTAAAAAAATAAGTGGATTTTCAAATTGAAGAATGATAGGAAGAATCTAAGGTACAAAGCACGTCTTGTTGTGAAAGGCTTTGGACAAAGGAAAGGTACTGACTTTGATGAGATTTTCTCGCCGGTTGTGAAGATGTCTTCTATTTGGATTGTACTTGGCATGGCTACAAGTATGAACCTTGAAGTTGAACAACTTGATGTGAAGACCACATTTCTTCATGGTGATCTTGAAGAAGAAATTTACATGGAGTAACCTGAAGGTTTTGTAGAGAAAGAGAAAAAGAAATTTGTTTGCAAATTGAAGAAAAGTTTGTATGGCCTCAAGCAAGCCCCACGGCAATGGTAAAAAAAATTTGACTCTTTCATGATAAATAATGGTTTTTCTGAAACCACTTTGGACCATTGTGTGTTTGTGAAAAATTTCCCGGATGGTAAATTTATTATTCTTTCGCTTTATGTTGATGACATGTTAATTGTGGATCTAGATTACACTATGATTAACAGGTTGAAATTTGAGTTGTGTAAGCTTTTTGCTATGAAAGATTTGGGGCCAGCAAAGCAAATACTTGGTATGAAAATTGTTCGTGATCACAAAAGGGAGTTGATTTGGTTGTCTCAAGAAAGCAACATTGAAAAAGTTCTTGAGAGGTTCAACATGGATAAAGAAAAGTCGGTTGATTGTCTACTTGCGGGTCACTTCAAAATTAGTTCGAATCAATGTCCTATAAGTGAGGAAGACAAGGAAGAGATCCTGAAAATTCCTTATGCTTCAGCGATTGGTTCTTTGATGTACGCTATAGTTTGTACAAAGTTGGATATTGCTCACAACGTTGGTGTGGTGAGTCAGTTTCTCTCTAATCCGGGTAAAGAACATTGGGCAACAGTAAAATGGATTCTAAGATATCTTAGAGTTTTGGGATGGTAAGCTGATGCTTGATGGGTTCATGGATTCTGACATGGCTGGTGATGTTGACTCTAGAAAATCTACTTAGGGATATTTGATGACTTTTGCAGGGGAAGCTGTGGCATGGCAATCTAAATTACAAAAATGTGTTGCTCTCTCAACTACTGAAGCTGAATTTATTGTCATTATGAAAGCTTGCAAAGAAGAGTTATGGTTGAAGAAATTGTTGCAAGAGTTAGATTTAAAGTAAGAAAGGTATGTGCTTTATTGTGATAGTCAAAGTGCTATTCATTTGAGTAAAAATTCCATTTTTCATTCGAGATTGAAACACATTGATATGAGATACCATTGGATTCATGATGTGTTAGATTCGAAATTGTTGCAACTCGAAAAGGTTTAATATTTCGGATATGTTGACTAAGACTTCGTCAAGGGACAAACATTTGAAGTGTCGAACTTCGGTCGGTATGGTTGATGTCTCCACCTAAGTCGGTACGGGAAGAATTGTTGGGTATGCCTCCTTATTGGAGTATGGGACCCAATTGGTTTATTAAATATTTAGTTTGGTTTGTTGTTGGTTATAATATATTTTTAATATATTATATCTGATTTTTGAAAGCCCAATGATAGTAGCTAGGGTTTTGTTAAAAAGCCCAAGAGTTCACAACATATATTGGTATTGTGTTTGTTTCTCCATGGACAAAAAAGGCTGCCCTAATTAATTTGTTTTTCTCGAAGTTGACTGGAGCGGCAACCAACATTGATTCTTGGGTGCATATTCAGGGGTTCTGGTTTTGTGTGGAATCAAGTTGGTGAATATTTGGTTGTTTCAGTGGAGATTGATCTGGGTTGTTATTTTGGGTCTTCTACAATTCTATTTTGAAGACTTTTGTTTATCTATTTGGTGAGGTTTTTCCTGTTATTTATTTGTGATTATTTGGAATTCACCTAAGGGTGGTTTGTGAGACCATTTGTGTCTCGTTTGTAATCGTTTGAAAACTTTTTTTTGGTTGATAGTGGAATCGGATTTCGATCCCGTGCACGTACCTCACATTGAAGGAATCACGTAAAATTCTTGTGTTGTTATTGATTTAATTTTTCCGCATTAGTTTTTATTCCCATTGATTGATTTACTTGTAGGAAATATTATATTTTCCCTAACAGCGGCTAGTAGAGTCATTGAGTGTGAGAGATAATATAGTCACAATGAATTGTAAGTAAAGTCACAATGAAAAAAGTTTATTGTGACACATTTTTATTTTTATTTTTATTTTTTTTCCTTCAATTTGTAGATACCTAGATTAATAAAGGTGGCGTTTGGTTTTGTTTTGGAATTGTGATTTGGATAAAAAAAATTTCAAAACTCATAACCAAATACATAACTCAAAACTCAATTCAAAAATTATTTTCAAAACTCATAACCACACACACAACTCAAAACTTAATTCAAAAACTCTTTTCAAAACTCTTTTTTTTTAAAAAAAAAAATCAAAAAAAAAAATTATTTTGTTTGAATTTTTTTTTTATTTTTGAAGAAAAATATTTTTTATTTTTTCGAAAAAAATATTTTGTTATTTTTGTAAGTATTGGCCAAATAATTTGTTATGATTTAGATCTATATGAGCGACCCAAAATTTTTAAATATTTAAAACAAATTTTTAAAAAAGTCAATATTTTAAAAAAAAGTAAAAAAAAAATTAAAAAGATTTTAGAAAATATTTAAAATAAAAATTATATATTTAAAATAATTTTTTTAATATTTTAAATATTTAAAAAGATACAACACACAAATGTAGTAAACACAACACACATTAAAAAAAAAATTTACCTTAAAAAAATAAAATTAAGAAATTTTTTAAATATTAAAAAAAAATAAACCCAAAAAATTTCAAAATACAACTAAAAACACTTTTCAAAACTCAAAACTATTTTCAAATTTGTAACCAAACAATTTTTTTTTTTTTCTTTCAAAACTTATTTCAAAAACTCAAAACTTAAAATTGAAATCAAGATTCCAAAACTAAACCAAATGTAGCCAAAGCTTATTGCATAATGTATGTGTGCACCCGAGAAGATTAAAAATAATAATATATGTGTATGTATGTATACTTGACAGAATAAAAAACGAATGAAGTAGTTGTGAAATTCCTTTTCAACTTGAAACTCTTTTTCAGCAGCCTAACCTATAACTTGAACCAGCAACTATAAATATTTGACAACTAAGCCCTCTCTCTCTCTCTCTCTCTCCAACAATTATAAATATTTGACAACAAAGCCTCTCTCTCTGTGAACATAATATATTCAAGAAAAAGGAAACTGTACAAGGACTGAAGACAAAGAAGGGAAAATGTTGCGTTATTCGGATGTTCAAAAAGTTGTTGCTACTAGTGCAGAGGCTTCTAAGCTTGGAGAAGAACACCTCATTCTCTCTCCCTCTCTCTTTCTGTCTCTAAGAGTACACCATATTCAAGAAAGAATCAAGAAGGTATTGAAAAGAATAAATACTTGCACAAAAACTGACAACAAAGACAGGAAAATGATGCGTTACTCAAAGACTGCTACTAACTCAAAGCCTTCTATGCTGAGACAAGTACACTTGTTTTTTTTTTTAACAATAAGAGTCGTCTTCATCTCCTCTAATGGAGAACATTTTGAACACCACAAAATCAAGGTGAGTCCCCACTCTTTGAAGCTATAATATGATTATTTTGTTCAGAATTATTAGCATACTTGAAATGCTGTTCTGCATGGGTATAAGGGATAATTAGGTTTAAAGAAACAATCTTTCTTGATATTGTTCATATTATAAATGATTGCAAGTTAGCCAAGCCAATGTGCTGTTGGGGTGACAAGGTATATTTGATAAGAACTTGGGCAAGCTAGGAATCTGCATGGGTATAAGGGATAATTAGGTTTAAAGAAACAATCTTTCTTGATATTGTTCATATTATAAATGATTGCAAGTCAGCCAAGCCAATGTGCTGTTGGGGTGACAAGGTATATTTGATAAGAACTTGGGCAAGCTAGGAAGAAAATCATGGAAAAAGATAAGGTAGAAATACAAATATAAGAAAACTTCTTCTTATTATGTTGATTACAAGTCAAGATTCTTGTATACCTCAATTTACAATTAGCTCATGGCTTTATATAGAGAACATCACCATCTTAACCTCTTCTAGAAAGGTTCTAGAAAGGTTTGATATTTTTCAACATCATTATTATACATCTCTAGATATTTCTATCATTATTAAAAATCTAGATAGATTATTTCAATCTACTAGATATTTCTAGATAAATATCTTCATAAATTATTCAATAATTACTCTAGATTTTTCTTGATAATTAATTATTCTAGATTTATCTAGATTACAAATTCTATTTTAACACCCCCACTTAATTTGTAATCTTCATGTATTCCTGAAACTGTAAGAATTTTCTATTGGCACTACTTTTGTCATGATATCTGCTAATTGCTCTTTTGTGTTGACAAACTCCAAGTGGATTTCACCTTTCTATACACTGTCTCGAATAAAATGATGTCGTAGTTCAATGTGCTTTGTCCTGCCATGGAATACTGGATTTTTGCTCATTGTAATGGTTGACATGCTATCACAAAAAATTGTATTGGAACCTTGATTTTGTGCTCCATATCTGAGAGAATTCTTCTAAGCCAAACTGCTTCACAAGTTGCATCTGTAGTCGCAATATATTCTGCTTCTACTGATGATAAAGCTATAGTCTTCTGTTTCTTGGAACTCCAAGAGATAATTTTTGAGCCAATACAAAATACATAACCTGATATGGAGATTCTTGGTCCCTTGAAGATACCGAAGAATTCATTTTGTTGCTGTATAGTGTAGCTTGCTTGGCTTATGCTTAAATCTTCTTTCTTGATGTATAGTGATGGTTCACTTTGGCTTCTTTGAAAACCATTTTGACAAAAATACTTGTCAATGTTGCTATTCCAGGCTCGGGGTGCTTGCTTCAAACCATACAATGCCTTCCGAAGTCAGTAAACCTTGTCTTCTTTTCCTTTGACTATGTACCCTTGCAGTTGTTCAACATAAACTTCTTCTTCAAGCTCTCCATTGAGAAAGGCTGATTTAAAATCTAGCTGATATACTGGTAGCTCATTTTGTGCGGCCAAGGAAAGGATGGTTCTTATTGTCTCCATGCGAGCAAATGGAGCAAATGTTTCATTGAAGTTCACTCTAGGTTGTTTTGAGTAGCCTTTTGCAACTAAACGAGCCTTATGCTTCTGGATGGAGCCATTTTCTTTGTATTTGGTCTTGTATACCCATTTAGGTTCGATCACATCTTTGTCTTTGGGTAGGTCAACAAGATCCCAAGTGTAATTCTTTTCAATAGTTTCAATGTCTTCATGCATTGCCTTTCTCCAAATTTCTTCTTTCACAGCTTCTTCAAAAATTTGTGGCTCACAAGCAAAAAATGCTACATCACAAGTTTTATATATTTCTCTTGAGGAACGTACCTTTCTTGGTGTTGTTTCAGATTCTTCAGATGAAGAGCTTCTTAAAGAGTCATTTCTTGGCCTTAGCCTTGGAGTGTTATGTGGACATTGGTTTGGGCTTTCTTCCAAACTTAAAGATCCTTCTCCTTCTATTGCTTCATTAAATTCAAATTCCTTCTGCTGTAGGATGGAGTTATCATCCCACTTCCATGCTGTCATTTCATTAACTATGATATCTTTAGAGATTACCAATTCATTTTTCATTGGATTGAACAGACGATATCCTTTTGATTCATCGCTATATCCAATGAATATATATTTCTCCCCTTTCTCATCAATTTTTTCCCTTTTTGGGAAGGAATTAAGGCATAAGCAAGACAACCGAATACTTTGAAAAGATTTACTTGGGGCTTCTGTTTATGCCATGACTCATATGGTGTTTTGTTTTGGATAGCCTTCGTGGGAGATCGGTTTAGAATATAAATAGCAGTATTGACAGCTTCAGCCTAAAATTTTGTTAGGAAGACCTTTGCCTTTTAGCATGCTTCGTGCCATCCCCACAATTGCCGGTTCTTCCATTCTGCAACTCCATTTTGTTGAGAAGAGTGTCGAACTGTGAGCTATTTTTTAATCCCATTTTCTTTACAATAATTCATGAATGGAGTATAAATGAATTATCCGCCACGATCTGTCCTCAACATTTTGGTTTCTTTGTCACTTTGTTTTTCCACCAAAGCTTTAAACTGCAGAAATACTGAGAAGGCTTTTGATTTTCTAAAAATAAATCCACATCATTCGAGTATAATCATCAACAAAGAGTAGAAAATATCTCTTGTCACCAAGAGATGGTGTATGGAAAGGCTCACAAATATCTACATGCACCAACTTTAAAGGTGCTTTGGCTCTCCAAGAAGTCTTTGGAAATGACAATCTATGCATTTTTCCATAAATGCATCATTCACAAATTTTATTGATTTTGCCAATGTGAGGCAATCCTATAACCATATCTTTTTCTTTTAATAATTTCATGCCATTTTAATTTAGATGCCCGTATCTAAGATGCCATAGCTATGGATTATTGGTGTTTTCACTTTTAAGGGTAAAATTATCATTCAGTGGCATTACAAGAGGGAAAACTTTGTTTGGAGTCATTTTGACTTTTGCCACTGTATGATTTTTCTTTTTATCAAAGATTATGCAGCCATTATTATTAAAATTTACTGCATAACCTTTTTGTACTTATTGCCCCACACTTAATAGATTTTGGGTTAGCTCCAAAACATAAACAACATCATAAATTAATTTTTTATTACCTCCCTTTGTATGGACGGAGATGACTGATGGGTCATTGAATACACCAAAATTAAATACAAAACCATACCAAATTCTTTCAGAATAATGGCAAGTCCATGTATCGATCCATAGGGACAATTGTGAAATTAAACTAATTTAATTGTTAAATTTCTAAATTAATTTTGATGAAAAGATTGATTGTTCATAACCTAATTTAATAACAAATAAATTAAACTAAGTAATTAAATTATCAATTATAAATAAAATTGGATTTACTGATTTGGGGAAAACCCTAGGGCAATGAGTCCACCACTAGTTACGTAAATAGGGTTTCAAATTGAAAACAAATATGTTATGGTTCAAATGGAATAATGCATCGCAACTACAAGTTCAAAGCATTTAACAAGAAAATCATCACGTTCAATGTACGAGCATGAACCATGTCAAGTAGTACAAATCGTTCACTCTAAACTAAGGTAGTGACACGACTTGTCTCTCGTAGTATGGTTCGTCTCATACCTTGAATGTGAGAGAATAGAAAACTCTTGTATGGAAAACATTCAACAATCACAAAAAGCCGAATATTTAAAGAAAGAATGAAATATATATATATATATATATATATATAAACTTCTAAAACACCATACAATTGTTCAAACCTTTACATAATTGAAAATCAAAAAGAAAACCTAATTAGATGGCTAGGGTTTCATCAAAACCCTAGAAAAGAAGACTAGCCACTCATGGAGGAGTAGGAAGAGGAAGAAGAAGAAGATGAGGAAGAAGACCCCATGGAAGTGTCCTTCAAGCTTTTTGGAGAAAATCACCTCTTGAAACCCTAATCCAGCCTTTTTCTTGCCTATTTATACTTTTGCTGTCTTTCAAACAGGTTTAAAACATTGGGCACGTTTTCCCAAAAAAAAATCCACGCACGTGCGAGAATGTGTTTTCTCTCCAAATTCTATCTTTTTCCCCATTTTATGCTCCGACTATGTACAACTTGATTGACATTAAACACACATAAAGTATACAGTTTGACAAGCAAGTAAAGTTAAGAGATCCTAATTAACAGCCTCAATGTTGTACAATTCAGCCTTAATCAATGACTCCCTTTCCTTCAATATTTTGTAGCTTTCCATCACCAAGCTTTACTTGAGAAAAGACTTTTTCACCTAGTTGCACAAAAATCCTGCGATTGCCTGTCATATGATTACTGCATCCACTATCCAAATACCAAATATTTTTTGACTCTTGTTGGCCATTCATGCAAGAAAATAATTTTTCTGCTTCATTTTCTTTAGAAAAATTAGCTTTGTCTTAATCATTGTTGAACCAGCAATCACATTGTGAATGATTTGAATTTTTGCATCTTTTGCACCTAAACTTGCAATCTTTAGATGCATGATTAAATTTCTTGCAAATAGTGCATTGGGAGTCAGAGTTACTGTTGGAATTTCTTTGATTGTTGTAGTCTCTTCCTTTATTCTGGGCTTTAAATGAACTTTGGCCTCCTCGTCCTTTTCCGGGCATTCTTCTTCTTTGAAATGAATCATTTCTTTGATTTTATTGTTTCTTGTCTCCAATATTAACTTTGGATTGAAATGTTTGCTCTATTGGCTGATTTGTAAACCTGCTCATTCTTTGTTCATGTGCCTTGAGAGAACTCATTAGCTTATGTCTAGTCAATTTAAATAAATCTTAGGATTCCTCCGTGGCAACAACAATATGCTCAAAATTTTGAGGTAAACTTCTTAAAACTTTTTCAACAGTTCTCTTGTCATCAAGGTTGTCTCCATAACTTCTAATTTGGTTGACAATTCCAACAACTTGGGAAAAAAACTCATTAATAAATTCAGTACCCTTCATTGCTAGATTGTCAAAGTCTCTCCATAATGTTTATAGTTTAATGGAGATGACCTTATCAAAACCTTGATATTCACACTTTAATATATCCCAAGCTTCTTTAGATGTTTTTGCACCCATGATTCTAGGAAAGATAGATTTGCTTACCCCTCGTTGTATGTTGAGAAGAGCACTTGCATCCTTTTTCTTGTTCGTCTTGTATTACTTCCGACATGCTTTTGCCCAAGTTGCAAATTCTTCATCATCTGTTGGTGCCTCAAAACCATCTTCAACTAGTTCCCACAAGTCCTGTGAGACAAAAAAAGTTTTCATTTGGATGCTTCAATATTCATAGTTCTCTTTCTCAAATATAGGGATGAGTGTTTGTGAATAGTTGAAAGTGGAAGAGCTTGCTTCCATGCTAGAATAGTATTTGAAGGAAGAGGTCTAAAGGCTTTAGAATAGGTGAAGGGAACCTGGCTCTGATACCAAAATTGTTGGGGTGACAAGGTATATTTGATAAGAACTTGGGCAAGCTAGGAAGGGAATTATGGAAGAAGATAAGATAGAAATGCAAATATAAAAAAATTCTTCTTATTATGTTGATTACAAGTCAAGATTCTTGCATACCTCAATTTACAATTAGCTCATGGCTTTATATAGAGAACATCACCATCTTAACCTCTTTTAGAGATGTTTGATATTTTCCAACATCATTATTATACATCTCTAGAAATTTCTATCATTATTAAAAATCTAGATGGATTATTTCAATCTACTAAATATTTCTAGATAAATATCTTTATAAATTATTCATTAATTACTCTAGATTCTTCTAGATAAATATCTTCATAAATTATTCATTAATTATTCTAGATTTATCTAGATTACAAATTATATTTTAATATGTGCATCATCACTACAAAAACAGATCAAGAAGAGAAAGATGAGGAGCAAGAAGAAAAGGAGGAGGAGGTCATCACTACAGAAACAGATTAAGAAGAGGAAGAGAATGAGGAGTAAGAAGAAAATGAAGAAGGGGGGAGAAGGAGAGGGAGAAGAAGAAGATCAGGAAGAGGAGGATGAGGAGCAGGAGGAAGAAGAAACTCAAGAAGAACCACCAGAAAATGAAGATGATCATGATTATGATGATGTGATGATGATGATGAGGATGTTGCAAAAGGAACTAGGACCAGCAACATCGCCTAAAATAGAAGAACCAAAACTAAGACCAAAGGCACATATTCTTAGAAGGATCTTCTTTTTACTAGAAGATGGTGAAATGGTAAGAGCAATAATATAGAACTAGTATGTGGCGACAATAAGATATAGGGGTGAGAATTGGAGGATGGTTTATGTTTTGTCAAAAATCTTAACTAATATTGGTGGTTGTGGTTGTGGTTGTGCAGGTTACAAAACTTCTAGGTAGAACACATGGGCAAAATTTGGAAACTTTCAATGTGATGCAGTCAAATTTGATGAACTCGGGCATCCATAGTATGTAAATTTTTTAAACAATGTTTTGGGTCTATTATTTATATTTTTGTCTAATAATCTATTCTTCATGGATGCAGATATAATACAGTTAAGTAAATTTTTCAGATTTTACTAAAGATGGTAAGTATAGAAGAAGAAGAAGAAGAAGAAGAAGAAGAAGAAGAAGGAGAAGGAGAAGGAGAAGGAGATGAGGAGGAGGAGGAGGAGGAGGAGGATGATAATGATGTACATATTCTTAGGAGGGCCTTCTTTTTACTAGAAGATGGTGAAATGGTAAGAACAATAATATAGAACTAGTATGTGGTGACAATGAGAAGGAGGGGTGAGAATTGGATGATGGTTTATGTTCTGTCAAACAATCTTAACTAATATAGGTGGTTGTGGTCATTTAGGTTATAGAACTCCTAGGTAGAATACATGGGCAAAATTTGGAAACTTTCAATGTGACGTAGTCAGATTTGATGAACGTGAGCATCCATAGTATGCAAATTTTTTAAAAAATCTTTTTGGTCTATTATTTATATTTCTATCTAATAATCTATTCTTCATGGGTGCAAATATAATACAGTTAAGTAAATTTGAGATTTTACCAAAGTATAGAAGAGGGAGAAGAAAAAGAAGAAGAAGAAGATGACGACGATGATGATGACGATGACGAGGACGAGGACGAGGACGAGGACGACGACGACGACGATGATGACGACGACGATGACGACGAAGAAGAAGAAGAAGAAGAAGAAGAAGATGATGATGATGATGATGAAAGAAGAAGAAGATGACGATGACGACGACGATCATGATGAAGATTGAGACACTATTTTTTCTGAGATTCAAATAGTTCAAATATGTATATATATCGCTGTTTAATTTTAGTTCGAATATATGACACGGATGTTGTTAGAAGACTAGAAAGTATTGGCGACAAAGATTAGTGATTTCATTTTGTAAGCAGATTAACATTCATTTTTTTTTTATTTTATTACCCAAATTTAAGCACAGACAAAAAAACAAAGAAACATATATAGGGGGACAGAATTAGGGAGAGAAATGTAGTTGATTAAAAACAAATGTGGTTGCTCCATACTTATCAACAACAAAAAATAAAAATAAAAATAACAAACTAGATATATTACAATCAACAAGGAGGACAAATTTCAAATCTCTCATAATAATTATGAAGGAACTGAAGTATTAGGGTGACATATGGACTTTTTCCATCTATTATTTAGAAGGCTTTCTACATTATCCCTTTACCGGAGGGTTTTGTCTGGCATGCTTAGCCAATATGCCTACCTTTATGATTGTTAATATCAAATAGTTTTATTTAGAAGCCTCGGGCAAAACCCGTAGGCCCAAAGGCATTTTGGTCTCATAAGTGTGATTGGTAGAATATTATTATTAGTATTTAGGTAAATTTAATCTCTTAATATTAGTATATGATTTTTTTTTTTTTTCCAAATAATATTAGGAAAGTTTCATAATCAGAATAGGGTTTTGTCCTATATATTTAGGGTTTTGTCATCGTAATGATCAATGTAAGAATTAGAATTATTGAGAGTAAGAGGTTGAAGTCATGTGTGTTTCTCTTCCTCTCTTCTCTCTATTTTGTTCATCCTTTTGGTATTAGAGAAAAAAAATCTGATCCTTATTTCTTCGTCTCCCTTCCTTTCTTATTTTATTACCAAAATCAAGTTGCGAGAACATAGTATAGACATCCCATTGACCGACCTTAAGACTCAGACGTCATCGTATGTGCACTCGGTGATTCTGCATGTTTGTGCTCGTTTTGAGTTTCCGGAGACTCTAGCTGAACACCTTTTCTAGGGACCTCTTAAGTTTCTTCTCTTGGCCTGGTTTTTGGACCATGCCTTGCTCCCTTTGCCTAGAGGGAGACAAAGTCCTGTAGGCCACTTTTTGTAGCCATAGGCTACCTTTCCCTCTCGTAGGCCGCTTGTAGTGGCCCGTAGACTAGTTTTCGGGGCTTCCGACAGAGTGTCTTGTCCTATGGACTCTTGTCTTTCTTCCTTTTTGGTTTGTTTTTGAATCAAACATTGTTACCCTTTGCCTGGAGGGTGGAACAGGGATGTAGACCAGTTTCTCCCCCTGTAGACCACTTTTCTTCCCTGCCAGCCACTTTTGGTGGTCGGTCAGCTAGGATGGGTGGTCTGTGGACCACCTAAGGTGGTCGGCAACCTGCCACCACCTTCTACTCTCTCTATAGGCCCTCTTCCTCCCTTACCGACCAGTTTTATTCCTTGTAGACCACTTTTGGTGGTCGGTCGACTAGGGGAGGTGGTCGGTCGACCACCTTAACTGGTTGACGGCCTTTCTGCATTTTCTGCAAATATTTTCCTTACCAGCTATGCTAGCTGTTGGGCACAGAAGGCATCCTCCATATACGTGTATGAAGGGATTGCACCAAGCCTCTAGCTTGTCTAACAAGCTTGAGGCATGAATTCTATATAAGGGAGCCTCCTCCCTCTTGTTCAAGGTTCAGAAATTTGTATTAGGGCTATACATATCCCTCTCTCTCTACGTTTCTCCCTCTCTCTCTATATTTGTGCTATTTTGTGCCTTAAAGTGAGTTTTGTTCACACTTTTGCACTAAACACCTAGTGAAACACCTTCACTCTTGAGCTGAGGTTCTTGGAGGTTGCATTTGAGTGTTTTTGGCTTGGTTTTGCCTCAAAAGTGGCTGTTCTTGTTGTTCTTCAAGGCTGAGTCCTTTTCCCCCTTTTAAAGCTTTGTTTTGATTGCATACATAGCCAACTTTGCATGCTTCTTCTGGCTTAACTTTCAACTGCAAAAACCTTTGTTTTAAAGTGTTTTAAAAGGTTGTTTGAGGCCTTGTTTGAGTTAGGGGTGTCTCTCACTCTCTTGTGCCTTATTTGCTTAACTTCTTGCTATCTTTTAAAGCTATTGGGACCACCTCTTTTTGGCCTTCTTACCACTGAAACTCAGAGGAATTTTAGTGGTGGAAAGGTAGTTTTGAGGTCCCAAATAGGAGGGGGTCATCCCCTCTCCTTGTGTCTTGGTTGCTTGTGTTGATGGCCTCATGTTTGAGCATATTTTTCTAGCATGTGTTGGCTTGTTCTCAGCTTATTTTTGGCATTATTTCAGCATGGCATAACTCTGTTTTGGCCTAGTTGTGTCACCTTATGCATGCTTTTTGCACTTGTAGTGCAATCTTGCCATTTATCCTTACATGCTTGTCACTTTAGCTCATCATTCCAGCCTATTTTGGCTCCACTCCAGAGGCTTTTACTCATATTTTGGCATGCCTTAGCTCTATTTTTGGTTGGTTTGCTCATTGGTTTCTTGCTTCTTACACTTGTAGTGTAATCCTTACAAACTAGCCTTCTATGCTTAATGTTTTAACTCATCTTTCTAGCATGTGTTGGTTCCATTCCAGCATGTTTTTGGTCATTATTTAACATGCCTTAACTCTGATTTTGGTTGGTGGAGTTACCTCTTGCTTAGTTTTTACACTTGTAGTGTAATCCTCTTTGTTGGCTAGTATGCTCCATGCTTCAGGCCTCTAATCCTAGCATGTGTTAGCCCTACTCCATGCATGTTTTGGCATTGTTTTGACCTGCCTTGGGACTATTTTGAGTCATCTTAGCCCTTTGGGGCTTGCTTGATATGGCTATGGTGCAAGTACCTTAGCTAGTCTTGAGCTTTGAGCCTCCTAGCATACCTTATTTGTGATATATGCATAACGTGGCATCATTTGGAATGTAATTTCAGAGCTTATGTCTTTACTATACTCCCATGTTTATCACTCTTTCATTGCCCTTGATGGTTATGCATTATGCCTTGTTTGTGAGGCAATAAATGAACATGCTTTCCTTCCCTTTTGAGCCTATGTTTTAGCATGCTTTCGGCCTTAATTTAGCATGCCTCAACTCTGTTTTGAGTAGTTTGGGTCATATTGGATTTGTTATGCATGGTTGTAGTGCAATAGCTTTGACTAGCCTAATGATTCAAGGTCCTTAGGATGCTATGCTTGTGTTGTTCGGATGATTTGGCATCATTTCACACATGATTTCAGTGCATATAGTGTAGCTACACTCTCATATTTGTCACTTCTTCATTATATTTGAGAGTTGTGCTTCTATGCTTTGTTCATGGGTTAATGCATGAGCATCATCATCTTGCCTTTCATGCTATCATTTCAGAGTGTTTTGGCCACTATCTTGGCATGCATGAGAGCTGTCTAGGGTTGGTTTAGTCCATTGAGCATTGCATTTCATAGTCCTAGTGTTGTGTACTTCGCTAGCTTTAATGCTTAAGGACCCTAGCATGCCATACTTGTATTGTTTGCATGATATGTCGTCGTTTGGCATATGATTTTAGTGGTTGTACCTCTGCCATGCTCCCATATACGTCACTCTTTTAATGCGTTTGAAAGTTAAACTTTGTGCCTTGTTTACGAGCCAATGAATGAGCATGCATTTCTCGCCTTTTTGTGCCTAAGTTTTGGTGTGTTGGCCACTGTTTTGGAGCATCTTAGGTCTGTCCATATGTGGTTTGATCACTTGAGCATTGTAGTGCATGCCTCATGTGTAATGTACTTTATTAGCTTTGATGCCTTAACTTCTAAACATGTCTTGCATGCATTGTTCACATGATAGAACCTTGTGCATGCCACATTAACATTGATAGATAGGCATGTTGTGTGTGTTGCATTGTGTTTGGATTGGACGTTAATCCAAACACGAGGAATGTCGCATGTTTCATACTCGAAGTGATGAAACATGTAGCATTTCTTGGTTGTCGACCCTCTTGATCAAGCATGATAGAGGTGGAGGCCCTTATGTGTTGTTTGTGTGCATTCATTGACACTGACTTGTGCAAACTTGGCTTTTCGGCCATCGTGCATTGCGATGCTTGGTTGGTGGCCCGAGAGTCGAGTACCGCACTCCCTTGAGCTTGAGAAATGATAGGGAGGGTGGTTGTGCACACATATTTTGCAAATACACTGTTATGTCCCTTGTTGTTCTCTGTTGCAGCAAAACTGGAGTTTGGCAAATTTTCTGGTCAGTCGACCAGTAAGGGTGGTCGACTGACCACTTTTTCTGGTCTACAACTAGTTTTTTTGGTCTACAGCCACCTTTTCTGGTCGGCAGTCCACCGGAGGGTCCCTGTGTTGGAGCAAAAGCAATCTGGAAGTTTGTGCAACTTTCAGAAATCAAATCAAGTGCAAACAGAGGCAACTGGTGGCATGGCAATGGATTTCCGAGAGGCAATCGAGCATGCGTAACTCCCTCCCCTCGAGGCCATTTTAACTGATTTGTTTAGCTAGTTAATTTGTTGATTTTGTAATTAATTAGTTAATGTATTTAGCTAATTTATTTCATCTTTGTAATATTCTAATTAGCTTAGTATAGCTAGTTTCAATTCGGTTTGTAATTAATTAGCTTAGCGTAGCTAGTTAGTTGATTTATTCGGACCCTCCGTCGAGAGGGCAAATGTTGTAATTAGTGTGCGTGTGTGTGATGCATGTCTTCCAACCCCACGTCTTTCTCCTTTTTATTTACCAGCTTTTGATAGTTAGTTTTAGGGCATGTTTCAACTAGCATACTTATGCTTGCATCCGTGAATCATTCATTTTCCTTGCATGCATCGGGCTCGGCACATCATTCAAACTACATTGTGTTTCAATACACTTATTTGAATACGTGTTTCAAAGCATGTTATTGAGTGTTGCATTTCATATGCCATCTTAGAATAGTCGAGCCTTTTAGCTGCATTTTTGCATGTGTTGCATTAGGCAACTTAACATAGCTAGGATCATGCATTGATTTCTAACTAGTTTCTTTTTTGGCTCGGAGTACACTGTGAGTGTTTATGCTTTAGCATCCTTACATGTGTGTAAATGACTACTATGATAGCATGCTTGCCATGAGGCTATGTGCTTATGTGTTTAACTGTATGAATACCTGTGGGTGAAGGCTCAATTGCCTGAATTGGGGCAACTTGATGATTGTGAATTTTAAGCCCACTTTGCGAAGTGGCAAAATCATGTTTTAAAGCCCACTTGAGGGTGGCAAATCCGTGCTTTAGCCTACTTGCGAGTAGCACTTTCAAACCATTTTCAAAAACAAACATGAGCTATTTTGTTCAAATCCGCGTGATTGAGTCTATACTTGTTTGTTGTGCGCATCACATAGTAAAGGTTAGCTAATAAACCGGAATAAGAACACATGTGTTTTCAAAAACAACATATCATGTTTAGTAGATGCCGATCTTTGATCGGGCAAGCGGGGGTGCTCATTTCAGGACCTTCCCCTCTCGTACCCAAGTTCCCGAGCCGAGGCAACTTTGGTGATGACGGACACGTGGCCTTAGGCATGAGTCAGGGTTTCCTAAATTTCCCAAAAACAAAAATATTTAGGTGGTGACTCTGAAATCTGGCAAAACAGTCCATGTTTGGCATTTCTTGATTAAAATCGATTTTCCAAAACGATTAGCTGGATTTGGACTTTTTGGTGATTTATCAGTCTTACATTGCACTTTGTGAGATTAGATTCAGAACTGTGACAAGAGTCCGAACTGTAGTAGCTAAGAACTACAATTTGTGCCCTCGCGCGTGGAGCGGAGTTCGGGCAGTCTACACATAGTTGTCATCATATTTTTGAACCAGCCCCTACCCAGTTGTGATTCCACTATTTGTGACCGAAGCTCTCCACCGTCGATTCTTTACGCCTTTCACTCATGACTAGTTATTGGCCTTCACTGCTGATCGACCTTGCCACCATCGATGTATCCGCCTCCTCGCGTGATGAAGTATACAACTAAGAAAGAAAAAGTTAATAACCCTAAACCCAACCAAATCTTGACCCAACCTAATTAATTCATCCAACCCATATTAATTCACCCAATAGACTAAATTAAACCCTAATACTAAATCCAGCCCTATAGTCCAATAATAGCCCACCAACATACCAAGCCAGCCCACTTTCCATAACCCAAGTGTTAATTGAGCCAAACCCTAGACCTTTTACCTAATCCAGCCCATTTTGTTCCAAACCCAAAGGGCCAATGCAACCCAAAACTCAAACCACCCCCAAATATATATATATATATATATATATATAAATAAGACCATTAGGGGGGGTGTTAGCGACCAAAGAAGTTGTGAAGGAGAGGAACAGGGATTTTAGTAACCAATGAAGTTACGAAGGAGAGAAACAGGACCAAACGAGTTCACAGACAACTTCACTGGAAGATTTCAGCGACCTCAGACCAATCTAATGAGCACCAGCAGCAAAACGACAGCCGTCAAGCATGAAGAATCAATAGTTAAGGTAGAAAACAACAATAGTATTATTAAGCATAATAAAACAAGGTTACAAAGAAATAGATATATATATATATATATATATAACTAAGCTAACCAAACCCTAAAGAGGCCAAAGACTAAACTACCCTTAATAATAAATAATAATATCAAAATACATATATGCTTAACAAATCTAGCCCAACAACCTTTTAAACTAGCCAATCCAGTACCCCAACCTATCCACAACACCAACCTAACTAGTCCATTAACCAGTTTTTAGAACCAGCCCACACCTAGTCAAAAAAAAAAAAAAAAAAACAAAACAAAACAAAATCCTTCCATTTAGCTATAGTGATTAATGCCAAGTTAAGCTCCAAACTTGATACCTTAAGCCAATATCAGCAAGAATTCAAGAAATCACATCAACATATGTAGAGGAAACAAGACTAGATGGCACAAAAATAATGGCCCAGATGCAGGCTAATTTAGAGAAGTTAGCTACCACATTTTTAGAAGACAAACGAAAAGATCAGGTTGCAGCTTTGGACCTTTATGTGTAGGGCTGCAACTCGGGCGGGCTCAACCCGAGCAACCCGTGCCTAGCTCGAATTTTGTTAGGGCTTGGGCAACAATATCTTGTAATCTGGACGGGCCTAGGCAGATTTTTGATGCCCGAATTGTAATTCGGGCTGGGCCTAGGCAAAATCAGTGGCTAACCCGAACCCGAATTGCATTTAATATATTATAGAAATTTTGTGATATATATATAAATTAAACTAAATAGATGTCCTTAATATTTTATTTTTTTTGGCTGGCTTGAGTGTCCCATCCTAATGGCAATGGCAATGGCAATGGCAATGGCAATGGCAATGGCTGACTCAGTTTCTTAAGAGTGTGATCTATGTCTTCAACTCAAACAAGCTAGTGCCACCAAGCTCCAGCAGCTTCTTCAAACAGAGTAGGCACTCTAGAGGGCTTGTTTAGAGAAGCACCATTGCAGAAGCTGTTTGTTGTCTAGTGCAATTTGGGCTAACCTGAGTTCAAATTATAAAGCTTGGTCCGGGCTTGGGCAGCCATGCTCGGGTTGATGGTCGAGCTTGGACGGGCTTGGGCACTGCCAAACACAATTCGGGTTGGGCTGGGGTAAACCCCCAACCCGACCAAACCTGTTCGAGTTGCACCCCTATTTATGTGCACCTCTACCTCATGCTTTGGCGTACAGACGCCAAGGAATTCTAGAGGATCACTGTTTGACTGATGTCAATAGGAGTGCCAAGCTAAAATTTCTAAATTTTAAAAAGGACCATGATCTAGAGGTATTTTTTGATTGATTGCATAGTTTAGAGAACTTTTTTTTGCTGGTACCACTTGACAAAGGAAAGAAAACTACTTTTTGTTTGAGCAAAATTAAAGGGAACAACCAAAATTTAGTGGTCTAAATATGAGCAGGAACATTATGCAGCTATACCTGGTTAGGAAGACATGAAAATTTGCAACGAATCGTTTCTTTGTTCCACTAAGTTACAAGTAACAAGCTCATTTGCAATTTACTCAACATAAGGGAGAAAGTCATTGGATGAATACACTCGATTGTTCTACAATTTGGTTACTAGGTCTGAGTTTCCATGGAATGAAGATGTCATGATTCTTATATACTATCACGGATTAAATTTGCAAATTTCTTGTGCATTGATTACTAGCAGGCTTTACCATATTGCAGACGCTGTCCAGGTTGCAATTCATATGGAAGAAGAAGTACAGCAGAAGTCTCATTCCCAGTGGACACCCATCCATGGAGTGAGAAGACTTTTGTAGAAACCATCCGTAGAACATTTTCTGATAAGTCTTCTCGTTCTATTCCTGGTACTTACCGGTCTTCCTATGGAGGTAATAATAAACCTAAGTGTTTAATTGTCAAGGTTTTGGACATCAAGCAAAAGACTGCCCTTCTCCCAAGATGAATGTACCAATTAAGCCAGTTGTTGTGATTGAGAATGAGGACATTGTGGAGGCATAAAGTTTAAGAAAACAAAGCTTGACATATAGGTTATTGATGCCCTTGATCTCTACCGCAATGATGAGGAATTTCAAGATGGGATGATTGGAATTATTCGGCCATTACTTGTTACTGGTAAGGAAAACAAGAAA
Organism: Camellia sinensis; assembly: GCF_055761805.1. Classification (NCBI taxonomy): domain Eukaryota; kingdom Viridiplantae; phylum Streptophyta; class Magnoliopsida; order Ericales; family Theaceae; genus Camellia; species Camellia sinensis. The sequence continues at coordinate 105,286,402 of NC_138975.1, read as the reverse complement.
TTGCCCGAAAAGATGTAGCGAGCACAAATTTTTCATACAAGTGTAAAGTGTAATGATCAAATGTGCTTTCTAGTAATTGATATACGAAGTTGCACTAATGTTGTGTCTAAAGAACTATGAAGAAACTAGGTTAGAAGATTGAGCCACATCCCAATCCTTATCATGTGGCATGGATAACGAACACAAAACTAAAGGTTGATAAGTAGTGCCTTTAGCATGGGCAAAGAGACAATAATGCGTGATGTTCTTCCCCTTAAGCTTTGTCATATTCTACCGGGTCATACATAGCCATGGGATTGCAATGTCATTCATATTGGACGTGACTCTTTCATTGATGGTAAGACAAAGTACACTTTCACTTGTGTCACCGACTCGCACACCGTCAAATTGAAGGCCTCTTTATTGATTCAGTGTGTTCTTCCTTTTGATGGGATTCTTAGTTATGCGCTTAGCTCACTGGAGTTGAGTTCTTTTCAACGGAATAAAATTGACGGAACAACTTTTGGCTATTTGGAAGCCTATTATTGGATTTGGAAGCCTCAGGCAAAGCCCATGGGCCCAAAGGCATTTTGGTCTCATAAGTATAATTGGTAGAATATTATTATTAGTATTTAGTTACATTTAATGTCTTAATATTAATATATGATTTTGAGTTTGTTTCCCAAATAATATTAGAAAAGTTTCCTAATTAGATTAGGGTTTGGTCCTTTTGGATTTTGTCATCATAATGACCAGTTTATGAATTATAATTATTAAGAGAAAAAGGTTGTGGCTGTGTGTGTTTCCCTCCCTCTCTTCCCTTTATTATGTTCTTTATCAGTTTGTCTTTTATATCAATTTGTTCCTTGTAATTCTAGTTGCATCAATTTAACCCTTTAATTTTTTACATGGTATCAATTTAGTCTTATTAATAATGCCCTTTAGAAATTGAACACAAATCATGGGGCAAGATTATCCGTTCACTATCGTCAAAGTAATTGAAGGGTTGGCATTGTTGGCCTGGGTTGGGGCAAGCATCTTGCCGTGGCGGAAGTCCGGCATGAGGCTGAGTCATAATCGACTTGTGGCGCTTGGCATTGTACCCTTTAAAGAAATAAAGTTGCACCTTCACCACTACTTATGGGTTTTTGTGAGATGGTAAGCGTTTGATCGTAATAATAATGGAGCCTCTAAGTGCCACCCACAACCATTATTGGGCGCACCCAACTTCCCAAATTTTTTTCATATCATACCATTATATCCTAGGTTAAATTATCAAAAATAACAAAACCTTAAATCCTACCCCATTTCCAACCATAAGCTTCTTTAGCTCTAACCGTTGTCACCCCCAACACCTCCCTTATCGCCACCCTCCTCCTCCTCTTCCTCATCTTTCTCCTCCTCCTCCTCCTCCTCCTCCTTCTCCTCCTCCTCCTCCTCCTCCTTCTCCTCTTCCTCCTCCTCTATCTTCTTCTTTCCAAAAAACCCTAGATATACACCTTCATCACTACCCCCTTATCTTTTTCACTCTCTGCATAAAAAACATATATATATATATTTTTTAATAATTAACAAGTGCATAAACTTTTCTTTATTTATTTTTTCCACTAAAAAAAGCAATTGTGAAACCCCACCTTAATCAATGACATGAAAGAGTGAGAGAGGGTACCTAAGTAGCAGGGAATGAGGGACTGGCAAAAAGGACAACACAAACAGCTCCCAAGAGTGCAATTGTCATTGAAACTCCTTTTGTTATGGGAAATTCTATTTGTACGCCAGTTATATCTCTCAGTACACACCATTTGTCAATTTTTTTTTTTTATTCCCATCTCAACCAAATTACTTTATGGGACAACACCACACTCCATCAGCCAACATCGTCAGTACTGGCCACTACCACCGCACTTTCAGTGACACCCTGCTATCCCTCCCAATCTTTTCAGCCCTCCCTACCACCCCCTCAAATATGCCCTTCCCATCACCACCATTCTCTTCTTCTTCCCCCTCTTCTTCTTCAAATCTCTCTCACTCTCACTCCCTCTCCTTGACTCAATATCTCTCTCTTTTTTGCTCATATGGGAAGAAAATTTGAGATTGGGTCACGATGGAAACTACAGTGAGAAGTCAAGAGACAAGCTAGGGAGTGGGTGGCAGAAAAAATAGGGCTTGGGGAAAGGGTTGAGGAGGAGCAATGGCTGTAACAGTGGCGGTGGCGGTGGTGGTAGCGGTGAAGTTAGGGTTAGGGTTGGAGAAAATGAGAATAGTTTGGGAATTTTTTAAATTAATTGTGTGAAAATCAAAATAGGATACACTGATAACTGAGTGAATGGTGTGTACAGAAATGGAATGTGGTGTTCAAATATAGAATTTTAGTTTTGTTGCGAACATCTGGTCCATCTTCCCCTGTGTTCTCCAATCAAAGAGTGTTATATCAATTACATATATATACACAATGATATATATCAAAATTCAATTGAGATTTCTCTCTCTCTCTCTCTAACCTGCAGCAAGCAGGCCAAACAAAATCCCTCAAGGAAGGAGCTTCGGAACCCTTCGTCTCCTCCAAATTGGTCTTCCATCAACACAACTCGAAACAATAACTCCGTCTTTTTCCATACCAAAAATGTCTTATTTTTGTTGTTTTTGCTCTTGTCATCAGCAATTCGAGTGTTGGAGCATAGCAATGAAGTTGTACAAGGACCTTTATATATATATATATATATATATATATATATATATTTATGGTATTGCACAAGGACTTGTGCACAATGATGATGATGATGGTATCAAAATAAGGTGATAGTAATTTGTACGGAGCTGCATACCTATTTGTAAGATGCTCTAGTGCTTCTCTCTTTTGCTTCTTTTGGCAATAGAATCTCTCATCATGTACTCTTCCTACCACTCCATCTTCCTTCTTGCACTTCAGCACAAACTTTCACTTCACCTTTTAAATCAATCTAACCATCACAATTGATCTTATTTAGTACATTAATTACACCATATATTTCTCTGGAAAAAAACTTCTCCACTTATTCTTTTAGGGAAAATTAAAAATTGTAAAATTCACAAAATATTTACAAATTTATAAATAAAAAATTATAACTTTAATTATTATTATTTTTAGATTGGGAGGAAAATTTTCATTGCAAAATCGATAAAAGATTAGATCAATATGGTATAACAATAACATAAGATTTCAAAACAATATAAAAAACTTCCATAGAAGGAAGGATCCAAGCCTCCATAAAAGAGGAGAAAAGGCCCTCACAAGAGACGGAAACAAACCTCCACACAGGAAGGATTATTACATGACCAAACTAAAAATTAAGAAAACCAAACAAAAAAAATCAAATCCAAGTCGCAACCTAACTTATCCGAAAACTCCATTGCTTCGCGACTTCAACTTGAAATTTGAAGACCCCATCTTCGCTAATCAAGATAGAATATTGAGTTTGAGGTGGTTACCTAGCGTAAAACAAATCCATTATCCAGCATTGGCCTTTGGACTGTAAGAAGATTTGAAACCAGATCTTATAGTTTTGGTCTTGAGGATGGAGAAGGTAAGGCAGTGATGGCCGAACTACAGAGGTAAACATCATATCTAGGTTAAGAGGAGGATCGAGGAGAGGGAGAGAAGAAGGAGATCAGAAAGGTGGGAGAACCACCGCCGTCTCCCTCTCCCCTTGCAAAAAAATCTAGAGAGAAAAGTTTACTACCGATTTAAAATTATTTTTGAAAACTTTCACTGAATTGCAATTTTTTCTAGAGAAAATTGGTGATAAATCCAATCTAAGGATTTCATGAGGCATTAGCTCCACTGGATAATTTTTTTTTTGTTATTGTGAGAAGTACACGCTATTTGGAATATTGTGGTGAGAAATATATTTTGCTATTTTGTAGGACATTTGTTTCTAATTTTGCCCCCTTTTTTTAACCTATCTATTCAAATCTTTTTATTATCTACTTAATTCTTTCAAACTTATCTATTCAAATTTGTATATATCTATCAAAATTACTTTTTATATTTTTTAATCTATCTATTGAAATTCACCAAGCTTATTTCTATCTGTTTCCAATTTGTATATGTACAAATTGATTTCATGAACTCATTTTCTCTCTCTCTCTCTCTCTCTCCCTCTCCCTTACTTGTCTTTTTCTCGTTACCGGTTGATTTCACAAACCCACTTTTTTTTCTTCTCTCTATCTGTGACTCTCTCTCTCTTCTCTCTCTCTCTCACTCATCATCTCTTTCTCTCTCTATCTCACTCATCATCTCTTTCTCTCTCTATTTGTTGACTTCACAAACCCACTTTTTTTCTTTCTCTTTATCTCTCTCTCTCTCTCTCTCTCTCTCTCTCTTTTTCTCTCACGCACACACACTCCTACTTATCTCTTTTTCTCTCTATCTGTGGACTTCACAAACCCACTTTTTTTTCTTTGTTTTTATTAGTCTCTCTCTCTCTCTCTCTCTCTCTCTCTCTCACACACACACACACACACACACTCCTTGTCCTCCTAATTACCAACCCCCAAATTTTTCTTTTCATAAAAACAAACAGTCTATTCACACACATACAACACAACTAAAACTAGTTTTCCAGAAAAACACAACATTCATTCAAACCACCACTCATCCAAAAATGGAGAACGACTAACCACCATAGTTGAATCAATTAATAATAGGAAAAAAAAGAGGTGAAACAAAGTATTACCAATCACAAGCAGTGAGTCACAAAGAAAGAGAGAGAGAGAGAGAGAGAGAGAGAGAGAGAGAGAGAGTTGTCTTAGATATTTTAATTGATGGCTAAGTTTGAAAAGTCTCCGACATCGATCTACTCCTATCTCTCTCTCTCTCTCTCATATATATATATATATATATTCTCTAATCATCAACCAATCAGCTCACTTACCCATCATTGTGTTCAAAAAGGAAGTTTATATATCATTTTATATTATTATAAACTTAGTATTATAACTAAAAATAATTAATGAAAATATTTTGAGTAGTTAATTAAAGGTGCAAAAAATTGTAGGGAGATTTATTAAGATATCATTTTCAAGTGCTTGTATCCCAATTAGTCCATAATATATCCTTGTATTCCAATTGTAAGTTTTTGAATATTTCTGTATATTTGAATGTATTTTTGATACAAAGAGTACATCACTTTTATAGAACTCTAATCCCAATGACTAAAAAGGAAATACGAATTACATAGAATATTTACATAATCACAATCATTCTAAATTCCTAAAATACAATAGAGGCAATATAACCAATATATTCTCACACTCCCGCTCAAACTCAAAGTGTTTTAGTATAAAACACAGAGAGTTAGTCAAGAAGAAACTAAAACTGAGCAGTGGTGTGAGTCTTGGTAATCAAGTCAGCAAGTTGCGAAGCCGAAGTGACAAAAAGAGTCGAGATAGAGCCAGATTACAGATGTTGACAGACGAAGTGACAAACAATCTCAATGTGCTTCGTCTACTCATAAAAGATAGTGTTATGGGCAATGTAAATAGCAGTTCGGTTGCCACAGTAGAAAGAGATCGGAGAGGATTAAGGGATGCCCAAGTCAGATAAGAGACTATGAAACCAAACAATTTCAATAGTAGCATGAGCCATAGTACGGTACTCAGCTTCAGCAGCAAAACGAGCAACAACAGTTTGGTTCTTACTTTTCCAAGAAATCGAGAAATTGCCAAGAAACATACAGAAACGTAAAGTGGACTTACGATCATTAACATCACCAGCCCAATCAACATAAGCATAGGCCACCAAGTCCAAGGAAGAAATAGAAGATAACAGCAAGCCTTGAAAGATAGTACTGCAAAGATAGCGAAGAATCCAAATCAAAGTAGCCCAATGTGTAGAGCGAGGAGAAGAAACGAACTAGCTAACCACATGAACAACATAGACAAGATCAAGGCAAGTAACCGTCAGATAGACAAAACAACCCACAAGCTCTCAATATAAAGTAAGATCATCTTGAGGGACACCATCAGTAGTATTGAGCTCCACATTAATCTCAATGACAGTATCAAAAAGCTTAGTGTCAGTAAGACCAGTATGGTGAGCAACCTCATTGGCATACTTCGCTTGAGACAGAAAGTAGCCCTTGGGAGAACAAGTTACCTCAATACCAAGAAAATACAACAATGCGCCCAAATCTTTCATTTCAAAGGTACGGAAGAGATACTGCTTGACCTCGAAGATAGTAGAAGAGTCAAAGCCAGTGATGATTATATCATCTACGTACACTAAGAGGCTAACAAAACCAGCAGAGGTGTGGAAGCGAAACAAGGCAATCCTGGGCACGAGAATGAAACCCAAGCTTAGTGACAGCTATTTGAAAACGATCATACCAAGCACGAGGAGATTACTTTAAACCATACAAAGCACGCCGAAGTCGACAAACCTATCTAGAGGAATAGGGAAAGCTAGAGGGAGGACGCATATAAGCCTCCTCAGTGAGATAACCATTAAGAAAAGCATTCTTAACATCCATTTAATAAAGAGGCCAATAACGAATATCAACAACAAAAATCAAAGTGTGGACAGTAGTCATTTTGGCAACAAGGGCAAAGGTCTCCTCATAATTAATACCATACTCCTGGAAGAAATCTTTAGTAACCAGGCGAGCTTCGTAACGTTCGAGAGAACCATCAGAATGAGTCTAGACTTTATGGACCCATTTATAACCAACAAAATTCTTGCCAGTAGGTAAAGGAACCAGCTCCCAAGTAGTAGTCTTCTATAATGCAAATAACTCCTCCTCCATAGCTCGAATCCAATTAGGATTCTGATAGACCTCCTTATACGAATGGGGTTTTGAAAAAGAGTGAATGGCAAACAAAAAGGTACAGTGTGAAGTAGAAAAACATATTTTAGCGAAACCAAATTTGACTACCTGTTTATGGTTGTGAAGGGAATACTTACAATTGGCAAGATCAAAGTTGTCAGAAGAAGGAGGATCAGCAGTAGGGGCATAGACAACCAGTAGAATGAGAGCCTTGCGATGAGAATAGCCTAACAATGAAAAAGAAGGATGAGGAGAAAGAGAAGAGGGAACAGACTCATGGGAGTTAGTAGAGAGGTACTCAGCAAGAGGGGTGGTAGGAGGAAAATAAAGAACAAGTTCATGGGGGATAGTAGAGATGTACTTATCAGGAGGGACCTCAGAAAGAAATGGATCAATGTAAACCAAATCCTCTTTTGAAACCGGAGCAGTGATAGAAGAAGGATGAAAGTAAGACAAACGTTCAAAAAAGGTAACATGGCGGGAGACATAAAAGCAACAAGAAACAAGGTCGTAACAGCGATAGCCTTCTAAGTAAGACTATAACCCAAAAAGACACACATGATAGATCGGGCATTAGCAATCCTGACTAGGAGAAAGTTTACCTAACAATCTTGGCTGAGCTAACGATCGTACACGATCAATAGACAAATGACCTAATCTAGAATGACACAAATAAAAGAGGCTCAACTGAGAATCTAACTGAAAAGATGTAAAATCAATTGGAGAGGTAGATAGATGGAGATTTAAGCTTTCCACAACATAAAGGTCCCCAACTCTACAATCGATCCCAATCTGCTTCTTGGATTGCCGATCCTACACACAACAGATAGAAAAAGAAAAGATAACATTATAATCGGAAGCATCAAGCTGACTAATAAAGAGTAAACTAGCAGATAAATGAGAAACATAAAGGACAGATGGTATAGTGACTATAGACATTAGAGGGTAGAACAGACCCAACAGATAAGACAGACATACCCGACCCATTGGCAATATTAACAGTAATAGGAAAAGAAGGGGAATGACAGTTATAAAGTAAGAAGAGATAGAGAGTCATATGATGAGAAGCACCAGAGTCAAAGATCCAAATTGTAGGAGAAATACCTGGCGAAGAGCTAAACAAACCTGAATGAAAAGAGGTAAAAGCGGAGGCAGATGAGGATGGTTGAGAGGTAGACAAGATATATTGAAGCTAAGCAATCTAAGCACTCAAGAAAGCCAAGTCAGGATCTGGAGGCAGAACAGACATAGTATAAGAAACTGAAGGCCAAAAGGTACTTTGAGTAGGAGCTCGGGTTTGTGACTGAGACTGCTGAGAAGACGCACATCCTTTCTTGGAACAGTTGTACTTCCAATGGCCCTTCTGATGGCAGAAAGCATACTTATCTAAAGCCAAAGTCTCTTTATTAGGTTTTGTAATGGCCTGAAGCTGAGATTGGGGGGTCGATAGTAGTGGAGCTTGGGCAGGAGCCAAGAAGACAGATGGTGACATAGTCTGACTGGTCATCTTAAGACAAGTTTCCTTGGAAAGGAGTTCACGAACAATAGCATCCACAGAGGGAAAAGGAGACCGGTGAATGATGCCACCATAGATAGCCTCATACTGATGGGAGAGAGCCGTTAAAAACTACACTAAACGACCCTCCTCTCGAAACTGTGCATAGGCATATAGTACCTTAAGACTAGGTGTTTCCATAAGAGCAAGCTAATTCCAAAGTCCAGTAATCTCAATATAAAAATTCTAAATAGACCGATCTCACTGACGAGCACTCTAAATAGTTGTTTCCAACTCATAACGTTTAACGAAGTTAGATTGCTGATAAACCCCCTGTAAATAGTCCCATACCTCCTTGGTAGTAGTGTATTTGGAGAACATCATCGCAATACAATCGTCCACAACATTATGAAACCAAGTCAGAACTTGGGCATTATCACAATCCCAAGTGTCACAAGTAACCTGATATCCATCATTTTTTGGATCTGATGGATGAGAAATAGAATTAGAAACACATCCACATTTTTTTCGACCAAGCAAAAAAATATTCATAACACTAGACCAATAAGCATAATTGGCTCCAGTAAGTTTGCAAGTGATAGAGTGAATTTTATCATATGACATGGTGACAATATGTAAATAAAAACTATAAGGGGCCTAAATGAAAAGTATAATAACCAGTTGAGGTCAAAATATAATAACCAAAATTTTGACCCTAACACCCACAAATATCAATCAGAGTTTTGAGGCAGACCCAAATCAGATGAGAGAAACCAAAGTTGAGGAAACCTGATGGCAAAGCCGAGAGAATCTGAAATCGAAGTCGAGAGAACTTGAAATCAAATTCAGTTCTTTGATCCTGTGAACCAAGAGTAGAGGAAGCTTACGATCGCAAATTTGGAGAGAGACAACTGAAGTAGAGAGATGTTGCAAGTGTGATCGGAGCTAGAGAGAGAAGTCACGAGGTCCAGAGATGTCGTGCGTAGAGGAATCACGAACCAAATTGAAGAACCCACGAGTCACGACATCAAGAAGTTGAACCAGAACTTGATAAGAGAAGCGAAAAACAACTTCTAGGGTTTTAGTAATGGCTCTGATACAAGATAAGTTTCTTAATATTTATGTATATTCGAATGTATTTTTGATACAAAGACTACATCACTTATATAGAACTCTAATCCCTAGGACTAAGAAGGAAATACGAATTACAAAGAATATTTACACAAATCATAGTCATTCTAAATTCCTAAAATAAAATATAGGCAATATATTCTCACACCAATAAGTCCTATTAGTTGGGCATTTGATCCACCATATCCTATTTCTCATATTTAAGTTATTTTATGAACAATTTTACCCTTACAAATATTTTTTAAACGATTAGCAACTTTGTGATATGAACATTCATATTTTACGATGTGAATATTCACATTGACCGTATAAACATTCACATTAATGGTGTGAACGTTTATATTTTACAATGTGAATATTCACATTGACGTTTGAATGTTCATATTGACAGTGTGAACATTCACATTAAAATTGTGAATGTTCCCATGTCAATGTAAATATTATTATTAGGGGTATTTCGGTAACTATGTCACCTGTAGGACTTATTGGAATATAAGAAAATAATTTGGACTAAGTGGAACATAAGTAGATGAAGAGGGATTTATGAATAAGTTTCCCAAAATTGTATTTGAGCCTGATTTGTTGGTCTTGCCAATAAAAATATATGAATATGAATATTAGATATAGTGAAGAAATAGAATCAGATAATTTAAATAATAGTCAATCTTACAAATAATAATAGAACAAAATAATACTTTAATTAGCCTATTAAAATAAATTAACAAAAATCTTTAAAATAATCAATTATAAATTACAAACAAAATTAGACATTTAATACAATGCACAGGAAAACAAGTAGCTATTGTAAAATAAAAACAAGAAAATTAGATATATATATATATATATATATATCTTTACTCATGTAACGGAAATAATCCCAAAAACATTTTAAATTAGTTTCACCTAGAAATTGAAAATATATATATATATATACATAGTCTAGAAACAACTAGAATAAATGACTAAAAAAAGAAAGGGTAATGAAACAAAATATAAACTAATATTAGAGATAGCTAAAATATATGAATAGCAAGTTTTAATAATCTTAAAAAAATCACAAAAAGAAAAATATAATAAAAATTGATAATATATAAAATATTTAAATAGAAACCCTAGTACTTTGAAAAATACTGAAGAAATGAAAAATGTAAAGTATATCTTTAGGAAGAAATTCTATTGATGATTCAAGTATACTATCTGATAGAAATTCTGTTAGTGCACTACAAGAAATGTCACTTTTGGCTACCAAAATATTGGTCGCCAAAAGTCACTTATTTAGTCGCCAAAATGAATTAGCGACCAAAAATTTTCGTCGCTAAGCTCGTCGCCTTTACCCTGTCGGCGATAGTATTGGCGACTAAAATCTGTTTGGTCGCCGAAAGTGTAGACATTTGGCTACTAAATTGGCTTTAGTCGGCAAAAGGTACGTTTCCCCTACTAAAATAATTGGTCGCCGATAATCAGCATTTGGCTACGACTTTGATTTTAGTCGGCAAAATATATGTTTCTGCCACTAAATAATTGGTCGCGGAATTAGGCTTTTTGGCTACCAATCTGTGGTGGTCGGGGAAGGTTCACTTTTAGGTACTAAATAATTGGTCGCCGAAAGTGCACATTTGGCTACTACTTTGAGTTTAGTTGGCAAAAGGTCTGTTTCTGCCACTAAAGTATTAGTCACTAAAAGTGCTACCATAATTTAAGAATAACTATTATAGACCAAACATTTTTGTCACCAATACAATACATATTTTTAGTGACTAAGTAATTTTTGTCATTGTTACTTTTGCCCACTAAAATTTTTGTAGCCAAAAGCCTGCTCACATTCACTTCTTCATTTTTTGCCACCAAACATTTTAGTAGCCAAATGACACCATATTTTTTCCGTGACTAAAAAATTTAGTAGCCAATACTTTCTTTATCTCTTTCTCAATTGTTTTAGCTACTAATTATTTGGTCGCAAAAAATTAATGGGCTATGTTTTTGCTACTAAATTCTTAGTCACCAAAACATTTGATTACATATTTACCTACCAAAATATTTGGTGGCCAAATACGTTACACATTTTTTTTTTAATTAAAATATTTGGTGCACCTGTATCCATTATTAATCAGCATTCTTGTATCCATCAACGGTAAATATGTTATGAAGCATTCAACAACAATTACACACATTTCAGTTCCAACCATCCAAAAAATTAATATTCAACATCCAATTATATATATATATATTACAAATTTCATAAGAACCAAGTCTAAGCCCACGTCAATAATTTAATTTAATTTAATTTAATTCAATACATAATACTGGAATAACTAAATTCATTGTGCACCTACAACTTTTGTACCACAACAAAAATTATATTATGTACTGCCACAAAACTATTATGTACCACGTGCTATGTTAATTGCTACCAACAAAATTTTTTTTACAAACCACTATATATACGGATAGAGATATGAAAAAAATGCCCTCCCGTACTTGTCAACAAAAACATATCCACATTTGTATGTCCAAAAACATCTGCAAGAAAGGGGGAAAAAATCATTAGTTCGGTGCGTGTAATGGCACTTCTGGACGACATATATATATCGTAATAATTTCAAACATTAAAAGACAAGGACAGTGATATCTATTAACTAATGCAAGACATCCAAACATGAACCCATCATGAGTTCTTGTTTTAGCTTTTTTATCTCTAAATCTATCGAAGTAAATTTTAGTACTTAAATGTGAAAGTAAATTGTGTAGGTATTATGAAATTACCAAAATTTTGGGTGTACTTACCATTTCATCCAAAAATTATTTGTTATAAAAATGTAAGAAAACCCATCATTACAGTTTGTCTGGTATCCATAAAACTCACTATGGTTATGCTTTTGTGACCTCCACGAAGCTTCCAGTTACGTTAGTTCAGTGTTTTTCTGACCTCCACGGATGGAAATTAATATGGTCTTTTTCTTTGTAAAAGATTCTAATTTTCTCGATATACTCATTGAAATTTTGGAAACACTTTCCTTAAAGAATAAACTAATTAGTGGGTTTATAGATGTAGATATGCTTCTGTTTGTGAATGAGTAATGCCTTGGGTTCTTTAAAGGCTTATGGGGATGAGCTATATAAGATTATGCTTGACTATTCTTCCATTACACCATCTAATTTTGATACGTACCTTCAATACTTAGCTTCTTTAGTCCTAAGTTCCCTATTCTGTTGCTGAGGAATTATCCTCCCATCAGCCAAATCTTGAGGCCATGTTATGTATATGAACTATCTATTGTTCAACTGTTGCACATTCTGTAGTGGTGATAGTTAAACTTATCAAATACACAATTGCGCCTAAACCTTAGCTGAACTTTACAAATCCTTTGTTCCAATTTCCAAAGGACTAGGTCAACAGGATATATCATTCGTCACATTTAGTTCTTGTCCTACTTACGTATTGTGGACACCTACATGTCACATTTATCACCGAGAAGCTTCCTATTACGGAAAAACAGTGGCTCGGGGGCTGTTTTGCATTTTCGCCCCCCGAACCCCTTTTTTCGACAAACTTTATGACATTTTCAACTCTAATTCCCAAAGTAGGTGTCCTATTTATGTACCGTCTATCCGTAGATGTCACATTTATCACCGGGAAGCTTCTCGTTACCAGAAAATAAAATTTCGGGGGCTACTTTGCATTTTCGCCCCCCGAACCCCTATTTTCGACTAAGTTTATGACATTTTCAACTCTAATTCCCAACGTAGGCGTGCTATTTACGTACCGTCTGTCCCTACATGTCACATTTATCACCGGGAAGCTTCCCGTTATGAGAAAACAGTGTTTTGGGGGATGCTTTGCATTTTCGCCCCCCGAACCCCTTTTTTCGACTAAGTTTATGACATTTTCAACTCTAATTCCCAACGTAGGCGTGCTATTTACGTACTGTCTGTCCCAACGTGTCACTTTTGTCACCGGGAAGCTTCCCGTTATGAGAAAACAGTGTTTTGGGGGATGCTTTGCATTTTCGCCCCCCGAACCCCTTTTTTCAACTAAGTTTATAACATTTTCAACTCTAATTCCCAACGTAGGCGTGCTATTTACGTACCGTCTGTCCCTACATGTCACATTTATCACCGGGAAGCTTCCCGTTATGAGAAAATAGTGTTTCGGGGGCTATTTCGCATTTTCGCCCCCCGAACCCCTTTTTTCGTCTAAGTTTATGACTTTTTCAACTCTAACTCCCAACGTATGTGTCCTATTTACGTACCGTCTGTCCCAACGTGTCACTTTTGTCACCGGGAAGGTTACCATTACTTTTAAACACATATTCGAGTTACTATTCAAAATACCACTGTTGAAGTTTACATGTTACTCTAAACGAAGATTGAAATTCGCTATGTTTTTTTAACATGTTTCTACTATAGTTAATCTTAATCAAGTACATATTTTAAATACAAGTTCATTGTTAAGAAAACTCAATACCAAACTCTAGTAACTACACAAGAAATCATTAACCCCAAATAACTCAAAAATTGATGACATTTTCAACTCTTCAAGCGAACATATTTAAACAAAGTAAGTGTGACATTAATGAAATTGTTCTTACCAAAAACCAAACGTCGGATGCCCAACTTAGATTCCCAAGAGTTGTGACAGTTTGGCGACTACGTTATTGAGATGCTCGACCTTTGTATTTGTCTCGTCCCTTGCCTTTTGTCCCTCCTCCCGCTCTTTCAATATCTCATTGGATAATTGAATGCGCTCCTCTCGTTCTTTCAACAGCTCATTGTAACATCTCTCGCGCTCCTCTCGCTCTTTCATTAACTCGTCATGATCCTTTTGCCGCTCCTCACGAAGTGCCTCCACCTCAGCTCGCATTGCCTCCATGTCTTTATCGTGTGCTCGTGTTGCAAATATGGTAGACGGTTGTGGGCCACTCCCAAATCCAAGCAAGTACCTTTTCTTCTGTCCAAGCACTTGCCTTGAAATCTCCTCTTGTGTCAATGGCGTCCCCGACTCGATGGCAGCCGCTTGTACATTGACCATCTCTTGCTGTCATTTCAAATAAATACGACGAAAAAAACTTTGGCAACAGATATGTATTATTAGTTACTAAGTACAAGAAAATATTGAATACATATATTTCGTTGTCACATACTTACATGCAGCTCACGGCATTTTGGATGGATCCAGTCATTCGTTTTCTTTGAAGTGTGGCTGTCCTCATAGAACTTTGGGAAATCCAACTCTCCATCTTTTGCTACCTGTTAACACATCAATGTATAAATCAATGACACTTTATGCACCAAACAGACAAATTTCCATGAACAGATTTTTAAACAAATTGCTGGACAGATTGGGAGACAGATTTGGAGACAGATTTTCAGACAGATTTGCAGCCAGATTTGGAAATAGAGGCAGCACTATTCTAGTTCGAATTCAAAGAGATTATCATTAATAGATTTATATGAGCTATGTTACTAGACTAATGATTGGGTGTTATTCTTAAGTATGAGATGATCTTTTCCTTATGGGCCAATTGAATATGGTGTTATTCTTAAGATATTTACACTGTAGTACTTAGCACCAAAGTTTGTCTTTCTCACTAAGAATTTTCCATCCAAGTTTAATGAGAAGGGATGCGTTGTGATCTTTAACTTTTCTAATACCTAGTCCCCCTTCAACTTTTGTTTTACACACATTATCCCAACACACCAAATGAACTGGGAATAATTGAGGTCACAGACAAAATGAGAGTGGTTCTGCCAGCAAGAGATAGATTTCTAGCTTTCCACCCTGAGAGTCTAGTCTTCATCCTTTCTATGATCTCATTGAACATGGTCTTGTTAACTCTTTCATGGAGAAGTAGGGATCCCAGGTATTTACCAAGATCTTACGTCAGGGGGATCCTACTTTCAAACTGCCATGGTCATAGCTTTATGTCTAGGAAGGTTAGAAGAGGCAAAAAGTTTAGATTTAGCATGGTTGACTTTCTGCCCAGACACATCACAAAATTCAATGAGAACATCCATGATAATTTCACAGTTGGGTTGATCAGCTTTGGCAAAGAGTATGAGGTCATCAGCAAAGAACAAGTGAGAAAGTGGGGGACTATTTCTAGAGGCTTTAATGCCCTTCCAAGTGCGATCTTTAACCTTGGAAGTGATCATGTTTGAGAGTCTTTCCATATAGAGTACAAAGAGGTAAGGTAAGGTGAGATTGGGTCACCTTCCCTTACGCCCCTTTCATTATGGATACCATTAATCACTTCTCCATTCCAAAGTATGGAGGAGTGGCTATTAGTAACATAGCTCATAATCAAATTAACCCAATCCTCATTGATTTTAAATTCAAACAGATTATGTCCAACAGATTTATATGAGCTATGTTAGTAGAGATTATCAAACAGAATTTCTCAAATAGATTATGTCCAACAGATTTTCGCACATAGCCACTTATAATCACTTCAGATTATGTGTATTATAACATGGTGTATGTACAGGAATATCTGTTTTTTGTGAATGTATTAACTTAAATCTAAAACACAAAGAGCTGCAAGACTAATGATCGTAAGTGAAAAACAGAGTATAGTTTAGATTTTGGGCAGTATATATAGTTCAGATTGTGTATGAATTAGTGTAGACAGATTTAGTAAAACTATTGTGTATACTGTATTATAGTGTAGTATAGTGTACACAGATTTATAAATCTGAACTATACACAATCTGTATTATAGTTTAGACAGATTTTTAGAGTATAGTTTACATTTTGTAGTATAGTGCAGTATATATAGTTCAGATTATGTATTATAGTGTAGACAGATTTATATATACTGTATTATAGTGTAGACAGATTGTGTATTATAGTGTATTATAGTGTAAACAGAGTATAGTTTAGATTTTGCGAGACAGATTTCGAAAGAAAGACAGAGTATAGTGTAGGCAGATTTAGAATGCAAACATGTAGGCAGATTTTTGACAGACATATTTTTTGCAGACAGTACATGTTTGCTAACAGATTTTAACATATATATATATATATGTGTGTGTGTGTAGCAGAACATAACATTTTTCATATCCAAACAACATATAATGGATTCAAGTTTAAAAAAAATCGAACTCACCATAGCAGCCATCGTGATAGGAAATGAGCGAGACCCATTGGTATGATTGTACGGCAATTGACTCCTATTACTCTTGCCAGCTTTTGACCGTTTCTAAAAATAAGTCAAGCAGATAAACAATTTTTTTGTCAATGTTAAGGCATTGCACATTTTCACATAGATGTATCTACTCTATCTAGTCTATTATTTTACCTGGTGAGATGCATCTTGCCATGCCATGCTTCCAATTATCTAAACTCACCCCTACGGGCGGATGACCATAGATCTCATCACGTGGAAGTCCTTCTAACAATTCGAACTCTTGCTTCAAGGTGTACCTCCAATCTTTGTACAACCCATAGGCCTTCTTATTCACAATCTCCTGTGCTTGTAAGTCATTGTGGAAATCGTCTCCAATTTGAAACTTGTCCTACATGCAAAACAAATTGAAATAGTAATCATTACATATTAGTCTTTCTTATTACTCACATAATACAATTACATATTGTGGACAAGTAATATTAGTTACAAGAACTCCTTGGATGACGGCAGCTTTTGTAGTCTCATCAAGATCCAGCCATGACTTCACATCTTTCAAAGGGCACAAGGTTCTAATTTGAATTCCTAACTCGTTAGTTGCTGGAGTGGCATACTTGCCAGTCATTGCATTCAACCCACGATCGATGTGAACATAACATTTTTCCCTTTTTTTGGCTCTAATTATTTTTTGTATGCCCTTGCCAAGTGTCGGTCCACGTACACGTAGGGGCTTCGAAGTCCCTGTTAACAACATAACATCATGAAAATTGCCTAAAATTTGGCTACAAAAAAACAATGGCAATGGCATGTGGTAATTGACAAATTTTATACACTTTATTCTTACCTACGCCACTCGGCTGCGTTTCGAATGGGGCTTGTGTCTCATCAGAATCAACCATTAGTTGGCTAGTGACATGATGAGATGGTCCCACATTTGATCGGACGGGTAGAACAGGAGACGGAGCAACGGGTGATCCTAAAGGAATAGCAGCTGGCGAGTCTGTTTCTGGCTGCGTGAGTGTCTTCTTCCGAAGCCGACCAGTCTTTAAGCCAGGAACCATTTTCCAATCTGCAATAACATAAGTAACACTATATACATGAACTAGACAAAAATAAGTCCGCTTGATTATTGCAGACAAAAATAATACATGAACTATACAATAACACAAGTAACACCATTTTCCATTTTCCAATATGCCATGATATGCCTACTTTAGTTAGTTTGGACAAAAAATAATTTTGAAGGCATGAACTAACTCAACTAATTTCGAAACTGAGAAGTTCATTAAAATCACCCCCAAATTCATACAGATACAAGGATGAGCTAGAGCTCAGGCAAAGTTCCATCCTCTGGTACTATCTTGCAATGCATTGCATTTGTTTGCATCAACTACGCCAACCAATAAAAACTGAAAAAGAAAATACATTGCCTACCTAAAGTAAGCTCTAAAAAAACCTGCACTTCTCAACATATCTAAAGCAGGCAACAGTTTTTCTTACGCATATGATTCATGAAAATCTAGTATTCACAACTTCAGAGGAAAGATCAAAGTACAATTCAAGTAACTAAACTACCTCAACAGATATTCAGCAACTTCGGCTCCTGTATCTTTTGAAATTAGGTCATCAAGAAGCACTTGATGATCATAGTGTAACTGCAAACAAGTTAGGAGTGCTTGTATTACTTTATTTAATAACTTCGCCTGGTAAGTGAAGAATAGAACATAAAGGCATTTTCTTTGTATCAACGAAATAAAAGTATATACATTGGGATAAGAAGTCTTAGTTGTTCCCATTATCTATAAATATTGAACTTGCCTCTGCAAGAAAAAGATGGAATAGGTGTATGGGGTTGAAAAGGTTTGAAACATTATAAAGCATATCATCACATCTGTCTTGGTAGACCCGACATTCAGGCTCTAAAAAGACTCATTAAAGACTTCTTAGCAACCAATACTCTTAATAACCACTAAAACTATTCTAGCATGTGTTGCTTACTGTTGCTTGGCACCGAAGGACACGTGAAATAGTTGCAAAAGCACTTCAAATATGATATCGTCCTACAAATCAACAGTAGACAAGAAATTAGGATATAGCAGGTCTAAAGAAAGGCACATATTCTACGAACAAGAAATTAAACGATTAATAAATTAATATAACCATTCAAGCTACACGAGCAACTATATAAACTGAATTTTCTTGGAGTTGTCATCTCTCGCAAATAAGGTTTGTAAATGGCTTTTAGATGTGTTTCAAGCTTCATCTTGAATGACTACTTTAAAAATTTGAAGAGTGGAATCTAACTTCGGCAGATTATGAAATATTAGACCCTAAAGATCGTTATGTGTATGCTATTTCCAAATTCCGTTACTTCTGAACTGCAGTTGATTTTTGGGAGCCTATGGAATTTCAAGCCATGCTTATATAGGTCAACTTTGCTCATTCATTGTGCATGTCTAGTACATGAAAAATCTTTACGAGTTTTTCCAACTCATTTAACTAGCAAGAACTCTGTTGATGGTCAAATTCCAAAAGCCCTGTTTATTTTGTCAAGTAATACCTTTTGAAACTGAGAAATGGAGAGGTGCTAGGCAATTAGGTAATTGTCGTGACTATTCTTGTATGCATATCTCTATGTAATTTCATCAGTTGTGGTAGTGAAAGAGGTAAGTTATGGAATTAACAGGTTGTAACAAAAAACTGTGGAACCTGGGTCTGGTTGTAGTGGGGGGAAAGTTTTAGCCCTGGTGTGGTTTTTTCATGTGGAAGTGGGGAAGTTTCACCCCTTAGGATTAAGTTGTATCAGAT
Organism: Camellia sinensis; assembly: GCF_055761805.1. NCBI lineage: Eukaryota > Viridiplantae > Streptophyta > Magnoliopsida > Ericales > Theaceae > Camellia > Camellia sinensis. Next base: position 105,267,062 of record NC_138975.1, on the reverse strand, counting down.
TTATCCTTTGTTTTTAATTTTCTGAACATACTTAGACAACACATAAAATCTCAACAATCCACTATTAAGAAGTAAACCCGTGAGCAAGGATCAAATTTAGTTTTGGTGTGCTGTTTCAGTCAACTTTGAAACAGAAATATTTCGGAAACACAAGGAAAAAAGAAAGGAAATTTTGACTATACCCTCTTGTGGTTTGGCTCATGTGCGCATAGCCTCCCTAATGTTCAAATATAAACACAAAACTCCCTGTGGTGGTTTCTGTCTAACATTACTGAAATAAGTAAACTTGAGAAGGGACAGGTTAAAATATGATACCAGCTGGTGTAATATAACTGCCATATTTGGTGCATGATTTTAACTTAATGTCAATTGTGTTGTTAACAGGTTGGCGATGCTGGGCCCATTCTTGATATGATGGCTGTGGCACTAGAGAACATCCCAAGTAATGCTGTTGTATCTAAAGCAACAATATTCGCTGTTTATCGGACTGCACAACTTATTTCTTCCATTCCTAATGTTTCATATAACAAGAAGGCAAGATTCGATTTCCTCATATAGCAATATGTTGCTATGTTTTCAGTTTATAAAAATCATCTAACCCTGCGGCATAATTTCTTACTTCAGGCCTTTCCTGATGCTCTATTTCACCAGTTACTTTTAGCAATGTCCCACCCAGATCACGAAACAAGAGTAGGGGCACACCATGTTTTCTCCATTGTGCTTATGCCATCTCTTATTTGTCCTTGGTTAGTTCGTAATGGAGGACCTGCACAAGCTCTCCTGGGGTTTTCGCCAATTGCTTCAGAGAGGATAAAGAATGGAAGTTTCTCGATTCAGGATGAAAACAATGACAAACCCAAGGAGGAAGTCAGTCAAGTTTTGGATAATGGCGTGACTCAATCTATAAAATGTCCATCTCGTGGTCGATCATTTAGTTTCAAGAATGCTATGGTCAATGGAAAAGCAGTATGTCACAAGTCTTTGAAAGTTGTAACACAATCTATCATTTGGTTTTGCCTTACTGTGATTATTGTCATTTTTCTAATGATCGCTTTTGAGTGATTTATCTATCTAATCTTCTTCAGGATCTAACTGCCCTCCGATTGAGTAGTCACCAAGTGAGTCTCCTGCTTTCAGCAATCTGGGTGCAGGCAACATCCACAGAAAATACCCCTGCAAATTTTGAAGCGATGGCCCACACATATAATGTCACTTTATTATTTACCCGGAATAAGGTATCCTCATGGTGCTGTTTACTTATATTTATTGTTTCTACCATTTTGATACTTATCCCTTGGAATTTCTTTATATGTACTTTTTTTCCTTCTTTTTTCTGGATTAAGAATTCTATATTGAAAAGATTCCAGTTGCTTGGAAAAGTAACTCTAAGATAAAATTGTATCTACAATATACATTCAGTGAATCTGGAAAGAAGTTTCGTGGAAATAGAATACTGTATTTACTTCACTACTAGTACTAGCTTTACTTTAAAAGTGGTGAAAGCCTGCTTTCAGAGATTTGAGTTATTTGATTGTCAAAAATGATTCTTCTAACACTCTTAAAACCAGAGTTCTAATGAGCTTCTCACCTGTGGCAACTTTGTTACGTAATTCAAGGTTTTGAATCCTATGAGCACTGAGAGTAATTTTTTTTAGTCTTCATAATAAGAAGTATCTTTTTCTTTTGGATTCTTAAGTAGGCTAATGTGGAAGCTGATATGCCTAATGTGGAAGCTGATATGCCCTATGTGGGCAGTTTTAGTGGGTACCGAAATGCCTCTATATTTATTTTGGTGGTCCTTAGAATTTTCTTGGAGTTGTCATCTCTATTGTCAACTACGATGGCCTATGATTTTATCAAACTTATAATCCCAGGCATATCAGACTGGCAAAAGAGGATTCAGTACCTGACCCTTTGCATTTCAAAGCCAGACTGTTCAAAATCTGTACACATACATATTACAATTGAATTCAAACTAACCCTTCCAAACTAACCCTTCCTTCATTTATTCATGGTTAACTCTTATTCTAATCTCTATCTACAAAACCATAAAATAGCAACAACAAAGCATAAACAGAGCAGAGGCAGCCCCAAACTTGAACCTAAAAACATCCACACAGTTGCAGCAGCAACCAGACAAAACCAGCTTTACAGCCATACCAGCATAGCTGCAGCCAAACAAATGTTGATGTTCTCAGAGCTTCCTATATCAGATGCATTCCACCAAAAGGCACCATTCAGTTACATTCCACCAGCACACCCCATAGTAACCCATTGCACAAACTGCCATGCTGACCATTAAATACACCAACCATTCAGATCTTCAATGAATGCAGGTTTAACTGGGCTCAACTCACAATCTGACCAGCATAGCTGCAGCCAAACAAGATGCAGACCACACCCTTCCATTTGACAGCAGCCCAACAAAACACCACATTTAACCTAGTGACAACCATTTGACAGCAGCTCCACAGAATGTACTCCAGGCCCCCTTAGAAAACATTTTACTTGACACAGTAAGCAGCAGTTAGATACCAAAGCTACACCATAAACTTCACTACCAAAGATACACCAAAAATGCCTCCCACTACATTCTGGACAGCAACCCTTCCAGGGCAGATCAGCAAAGGCAGGGCAGAGATAAACCAGAGGAAAAAAACATAGAATGGCAGAGAACAAAAACATGGTTCCAGGGACTGCACTTCTGCACTGAGTGGGTACACCCACAGCAAAACTCCACCCATTTCAGTTTCGATTAGTTGCCTTAAACACACATTGATTGCTGAGTTTATTGACATTTACGAAGATAGATCCCCCTTCATTATTTTGAGTTTCCTTTGCATTTGTGCACCAATTGAACATTCACATTGCTCAAATTATGGCATGAAGTAAAGCATGACCAAATTCAAGATTCTACATCAACATCTGTATCAAAATCACTTTGTAGGTCATATTCTTCATCTGTGTCGTCACCCTCCCACATTAATCCATCTTCATCATCACAGATGAAGGCATCATCTGTAACACCCTTGGCTTCTACCCCTCTGACAGATTGCAAAACTTCCATGGGAATAATTTCAGAATCAATATCATCTCGACGCAAAGCCACATCATCATCAATAGCCATAGTAGGTACGACCTCGGTGGTTTCTTCTTGTCAGAACACATCATCAGGTTGTACGACATCCATCTCCGGCACATCCCAAATTCCTCGATGTTGAAACTTTTCAACGACTCTCCAACTGGTACCTAATTTGGTGTCATTAACATAGAATACTTGTTCAACTTGACTTGGTAATACAAATGAGTCATCTTTGTACCATCGACTTGTTACATCAACTGTTGTGAAATGTGGCTCTACACGCATAGTTCTACTATTACCGCTGTTAAACCATTCACATTGGAACAATACAATCCGACGTGTGAACAAATAGTTCAGTTCCCACACTCTGCACAAGTGTCCATAGAAGTGTATCAATTGCCCTTCATGCTCCCCTTCCACGACTAATCCACTATTCTGACTTTTCCGACGGTTGTCACGGTCGATAGTATGATAACGGACACCATTACAAATACATCCTGAATATGTGTTCACTAAGCCACTAGGACCATTGGCTAATGACCACATATCATCAGTTGCTTCGAGGGAATGTTGGCTCCACAATTCATTCATCTACATAAAGAACATGTGTCATGTTACTAGCATGCGTAACATTTACGTAATGTACGATCTATGGTAGGATATGAGAATACTAGCTTACATGATCTTTGAACCATTTAGGAAATTCTTTCCGATGTCTGTTTTCGATGTCGAACGCACCGGCTCTTTGGTGTAACAAGTTCTTGTGCTCCCTAGTTACAAGAAATGCGATTCAAAAACTATTTACTAAGATAAAGACTAATCAATTTACAACAAAAACATTATCAATACGTTTGAAGGATTCATACTCTACGTGTTTATCCACTTCTGTGCTATTGTGTAGGACAAACCAATGAGCCAACTCGCGTTCAGCTACGGACACATCGGACGCCCTTGTCATTAGACCAAAGGGACGTACAGTTTGAGTGAATACCGCCAACCCTAGGCCACGGTCACCCATGTCATAATTCCTTTCTGGGCGGTTAAACAATGTTTCAATTCCATCCAAATACATTGAACAAAATGTTGTACATTCTTTGGAAATGTAAGCCTTGGCAATAGAACCTTCAGGATGAGCTTTGTTGGCCACAAACCCTTTTAGACGGCCAAGCAACCTAATTTTGCAAGCATCATAACAATGTTATACTGCAATATTTATATCAGCAGTAAAGCATTAACTTAAATTTGACAGTAACACGAGGGCTGAGTTAATACCTCTCAATTGGGTACATCCATCGATATTGCACTGGGCCTCCAAGCATAGCCTCTCGAGGCAAGTGAATTTCCAAGTGGACCATGACATCGAAAAAAGCCGGCGGGAAAAGCATCTCAAGCTTACAAAGTATGAGTACGATTTGTTCATCCAATTTATGCAAATCTGAACGCCTCAATGTCTTTGAACACAATTGTTTGAAGAAATTTCCCAACTCAAAAAGTGTCGTTCCAATTTCCTTATTCAGGTAGCCACACATCCCAATTGGAAGAAGTCGTTGTATAAGGACATGACTGTCATGACTTTTGAGGCCAGATAATTTTCCAGCTTGAGCGTTTACGCAATTGGAGATATTTGCTGCATAGCCATCAGGGTACTTTATTGATTTCAAGAAATCACAAAAGCCTTCTCTCTCTTTCACTGACAATGTGAACAATGCGGGAGGCTTCTCAAAGGACCCATTAGAACGCCTCTTCAAATGTAACTCTTTACGTATTTTCATGTCCTCCAAATCTAAGCGTGCTTTGTCCGTGTCCTTGTTCTTTCCATCTACGCTCAAAAGTGTCCCAACGACATTGTCACATATGTTCTTCTCAATATGCATGACATCAAGGTTGTGTCGAAGCTTCAACGTCTTCCAATAGGGCAAGTCAAACATAATGCTTCTCTTGCTCCAATTCAAATTTTGATGTTCATTCCTTTGTCGTTTTCGATTTTGTGGGTGCTTTCCATACGGCTTGTAAGTCCCAGAATCAATTTGCTCTAGTATTTGGTCCCCCGATAACTCCAAAGGTTTGGACCTATGCTCCGTTTGACCATTGAAGAGCTTACTTGTTCGCCAAGTGTGGTTCTCAGGCAAGTGGCGACGAGCACCCATATACCCTATTTTACTTCGTAATCCCTGAGACGATGCATTATTGTTACAATTAGGGCAAGCCAAGTAACCCTTTGTACTCCACCCTGACATGTTACCGTACGCAGGGAAGTCATTTATGGTCCACATTACCGCCGCATGCATTCTAAAAATTTGCCCGTTCGATGCATCATATGTTTGCACACCATGCTCCCACAAATTCTTCAATTCTTCTATTAGTGGTTGCAAGTAAACATCAATGTCTCTTCCAGGTGCCGATCGTCCGGGAATAAGCAATGACATCATGCAATATGGCTCTTTCATGCACTTCCACGGTGGGAGATTGTAAGGCATTAAGATTACGGGCCACATGCTATATGATGTGCTCATATTCCCAAATGGATTGAAACCATCTGTTGCCAGCCCTAGCCTTACATTTCGACAGTCATCAGAAAACGTCGGATGTTGCTTATCAAAGTCCTTCCATGCTTCACCATCGGCCGGGTGCCTTAAGATGTCATCATCCACACGCTTCTCATTGTGCCATCTCATATCTGCGGCTGTTTTTTTGGACATATACAGTCTTTTCAACCTCAGTGTCAAAGGAAAGTACCGCAATACCTTGTGTGGAATCTTTTTACCACCATCATCGTTCAACTTGTATCTACACGTGTCACATGTAGGGCATTTCTCCAAATTAGCACTCTCCTTCCAAAATAGTGCACAATCATTCTTGCACGAATGAATTGTTTCATATCCCAAACCCAAGTCACGTAAGAACTTCTTAGCATCATAGAGTGTCCATGGAACTGTTGGATCACATTCTGGTAGAATGTCCTTAAATACCTGCATAACCATATCGAATGACTTGTTGCTCCATTTGTTGTACACCTTCACATGAAGCATCTTAATGACGAATGATAACACAGAAAACTTTTCACATGTTGGGTGAACTTTGCGTTGTGCATCTTCGAATAACCTAGTGAACTTATGCAAATCCTCCCTCTCCAAACCATTAGGTTCCTCGTCGGTATGATCATCCATAAGACCACTCACATAAATTTCTTCCAACATAGTAGGCAATTCATCAATGGGCGGATCATCGATATCTGTCATACATTCGCCACTACCTCCATATTGGTCATTTGATACACTAGGACGAGACACGGGAACATGTTCCCCGTGATGCACCCAAGTTAGATACGAAGATGCCATGCCTCTTCGGATCAAGTGCATCCACACAACTTGTCTGCTATATTTTGTGCCATTAATGCAATCGACACACGGACACCTAATTTCATCCTCTACGCCTAAATTTGCCGTAGCAAAATCAAGGAATGACTTCACCCCTTGTTGATACTCTTTACTTGTCAACCGATTATTTATCGTCATCCAACTCTTGTCCATTTTGTCACCTACAACTCACACAAACATTAACCAAGGAAGCCATGAGAACACGCATTTCAAGTTGAGCCACTGTTTGGCTTGTCACATAAATCTCTTTTAGGGTGGCACTTTATGACACGAGTAGTTCTAAAACAAGTTAATTTAAGAAATGACCCGTAATTTTGGACCACTAGATAGCATAACTAGTAGAGCACTAGTACTAGTGAAACTATATGGTCAATGATAGAATGATATATCAAAATAATGAAAACCATGTCATGCTCTTCACAATGTGTGTGCATGACATGTTATTTATTAAAAAAAACAAGTAAAGACAGAAACACATTTCCAACAGTTGGCTCTACATGGCAACTGTGCATGTCCGCAAATGCATATTCACACATGAACATTTCAGAATAGAAGCATAGTAGATGTTATCAATGAGAGATGTATCTACAAAGTCATGTGAAAATGCAGAATAGAAGCATTGACAGTACTCATGAACATTTCATACGGCTTAAAGCACATTTTGCGGAAATGATAATAAATAAGCCAGACGATGTGGAGGCAAGTTTGCTGCAAGGTAGATTTTCTCTGATATGACATACTCTTGAAAAACTTGCTGCTATGAGCATGTAATTTTGTCTCATGGCAAGTTAGTTAAGCACTTAAATTAACTGAAATTCACAGCATTGCCATTTTCGAAAGCTCTTCATGTGGCCTATTCTAGAGAATTAACATATTGAGCCTCTTTAACAATTAGATATGACGAATGCGTTACTCTGTGAAGACTTAGACGAAGAAGTATTTACAGATGTTCCACCGGACTTTGAGGATTTCTAATAGCACCTCCAACCAACCTAATCATGCTTATTAATAATCGAACCTAAATAATGAGAATGTTCACCAAAAATTGCATTAATAATATTGCTTTTGGGATCACAGTGGCATTTCTTGTGAATAGTGAATGCAATCTCTTAGTTTCCACAATTTATCATACAATGAGTTGAAAAGGAAAAGTAAAAAAATGAATTTCAGACTCCAATTCCTGAAAATTTTGGAAATGGGTGTTCATACTGTGTCCAAGCAAGCAATTCAATCATATGCTATCCTTTACGCCTTCACTAACAATGAGTGTTGATAATCCTAAAGTAAAACTATTCTAATGACTTAATTGATGGAAGTAGTAATTCAAAAAAACAAGCCCATTTTACAAATCGCATAATTACCGTGGGAAGTTAAAACTCCAAAATCCTATCCATGCAAGTTTAAGTACTACTAGTCCTGCACTAACAGTGGCCACAAACATATATTTTAATATGTGACCTAAAGCAGCTAATAATTAATATCCATTTAAAAAAAAAAAAAACCAACCTGAATGACAATCCTGTGCTACAGGATTAGCAAAAATTGCATTAGTCATGACATTTTAGGGTGGAACTTTATGACACGATTAGTTCTAAAACAAGTTAATTTAATAAATGGCCCGTAATTTTGGACCACTAGATAGCATAACTAGTAGAGCACTAGTACTAGTGAAACTATATGGTCAATGATAGAATGATATATCAAAATAATGAAAACCATGTCATGCTCTTCACAATGTGTGTGCATGACATGTTATTTATTAAAAAAAAAGTAAAGACAGAAACACATTTCCAACAGTTGGCTCTACATGGCAACTGTGCATGTCCGCAAATGCATGTTCACACATTTCCAACCTAAGCTTTGGGCATAAACGAGCTTTCTCCTTCTTTGGAAATATGGACTTAAATTACTAAGGAGGCAACATGGGCAATATGCCGCCATGATGCAAGCATCATAAATTTCCGATACTTCTAAAATGGAAGCATCGAGGTTATATTCTCCTAAGTTCCCATACAAAGAGCAGCCTCGTACTTTTTTTATGTAGTGATGTTTAAAAATTACTCACATGTAATTATCATGTGTGCCAAGTAGTTTCCAAGAATTTAACAAGTCAATGCTATCCAGTCAAGGCAAGGCAATGCTATCAATCCACAAACTACCATGCTTATTTATAGCACAGAAGCAAACAGTTACGCTAGCCAATGCTATCCATATGTATGATTTAATTGTATATCTAGCTAAAAACCATAAAAATTCCTCAACATCGTTACAAGGCATCCAAAAGCAACGAGCCGCTAGTATATTTACTGAAAACCATAAAAATTCCTCTTTTATATGTACTACTACTACAAGACTTTGCCCTAGTTTATGTAGCAAATGGGTTGATTCACCCCAAGCATTGCCCTAATTTTTAATTTGAATCACATTTCAATAACAATGCCCTAATTGAGGGCATTTCGTACATGTCATATTCTGTGTGTTTTGACACACACACACACACACACATATATATATATATATATATGCGTGTATATATGCATATATATATATATATATATATGTATGTATGTGTGTGTGTGTAAACAGAGACAGATAGAAACTGAGGCAAATCGAGAGGGAGATACAGAGAGAGGGAGAGACAGATGCGAAATTCAAACATACCTAGGAGGGAGTTCGGGGGATGATCCAGTTCGGGGGAGTTCGGGCAATGGAGACTATTCTTGTACAGAAGAGGGCAGAGGCGTGAGTGTACATATGATTTGGGAAAATAATCGAGTATATATGGAATCAATGTTGTGAATTTATGATTCGTGTGTGTGTGTAAACAGAGAGAGAGAGAGAAAGAAAGACGGAAACGGAAAGGCCGTGTGAGATGTTTACGAAATGGAGAGGGAGATACAGAGAGAGAGAGGGAGATACCTGGGAGGGAGTGGGGGGATGATACACCAACTCTTGCGATGGAGACAGAGCAGGGATAGAGGCGGGAGTGCGAGAGGGAGGGAACTGGGATACTTTTGCAATGCAAATAGAAGAAAAAGTAATATTCCCTCCACAATTTCGTGGCACGTTTGGCTACCAAAAACATAGTCGGTGAAAGTGCATTAATTGGCGACGAAAATCCAATTAGTCGCCGAAACAAATTATTTCTAAAACACACTTTTGGCTGCCAACAATTTTGGTCGCGAAAGGTAAAAACGTGAAATTTTTTTTATTTCTTGTTTTCATTCGACAAAAAAAATCGAAAAATTATAATTTTGTTCTAAAATTTCAAAAAAAATTCAGTAAAGATAAAAAATAACAAAAAAAATAGTAAATATTTGTTGCTTATTTTGAATTTTTAAAACATATATATTTGTTAGATTCGGCTCGAAAAAATGAATTATTTTAAAATAGGTGTTTTTTTAGATGTTGCCCAATGGTTCATGTGATAGAAAAATAAAATTAAAAATATTAATTGATTATCTTAAAAGAAAATAGAAGTAAATGTTACAAAGTTTGTAACATTAATGTTTTAAAAATCGAATCGGTGAGCAAATCGAACCGTAACATAACAAATATATTAAAATTATATTTAAATAAAAATATAAGTAATAAAATTATAAATTATAAATTATAAATTTTTAATTATCTTAAATATTTGTCCTAATATTTTTTTCAAAATACATAATTTCAAAATGTCAAAATGTCAAAATTTTTGCAAATACATAATTTCAAAATTTTCCCTATAATTCAATATTGTAAATATTTTTTTAAAAGACTAATACTATACAAATAGAAAAATTTATTGTGAATTTCTTATTTTAAAATAAATTAATATAAAAAACAATTTTATTTATAATAATCATATTATCGCATTATTGTCAAAATTTAATTCAATATTTTAAAAAAAATTTTGGGGGGTATGAATTAGAATAGAGATGAGATTGAGAAGTTTTTTTTGTTCCACAGGACTAATAAAAAAATAAAAGAAATCAAACACAAACTCAAACACAGGGAAGCCTTCAAGTTGGTCCCAGATTTGAAACGGTCAAATGCGATCAAAATCTTGTTTGCTTTTGTCTTCCCAACTCTGTAATTCACTTCTTTCCAATACATAGGTCGATTGATATATACATATATATATATATATATACACACATTTCCAGAGAAACAATGTTTCATTTTTCTTCTTTTTTCTCTTCTCCAGGATCCCCAAATTCCTTATACATATACACACACATTTGCAGAGATATATTAATAGCGAAACTCACAACTGTTATGTTGCTGATAAAATCCACCCTTGTTATGAGAGGATTTATGAAATGCTGCATGAACTCTTTCTACCGATGAAGGGAGACACTAATGTTACAGATTTTGAATATTTTATGTAATCAGTACACTGCATTATGCCTAAGTTATGTGGTGGTGCAACGGACGGAGTGACTTCAAATATAAGAAAATTTGAGATTAAAGAAAATTGACTTATTATCTTCTTTAATTCAAACTGGGCAAGGTAATACACGTTGTAATCTGGCTGAAATTCCACATCTGTGTATTCGGGAGAATCATACCTCCCTGTTTCGTCAAGCAAGCATGTAAATTCTCCCGCACGTTTCCCACAAGCAACCTGTGAACACCAAGTAAAGGAGCTTCAATTTACACAAAAGCATGTTTTGATTCAAACAAATTTGATAAAACAATGTGAAATTAAAAAATACATATATACAAAAACAGCACCTCAAAATGAATCAAAAATGTTCTTAACAAATATGGTGCAAATGATGGGGAGAGAAATAGAGCAGAACTCACATCATCTTTAAGGTTATCCCCAACCATCATTACTTCATTAGGTTGAACTTCCCAAACGGAACAGTGGTGCTGGAAGGGGATTGATATATATTTAAGGGGGTCATCTCAACCATCTATTTAAATAGACAAATGAATCATAGTCATTGAAATGTCTTAGTAGGACATTTGTCTCTAAATTTTTTTTCAAAAACCGTTCTGTCTTATTATATAGATATTGTAAAATATACTTAATTTTTTTGGGGGACTCCTGCATGATTAACTAGGCACAAATCAATTTGATTTAGAAATTTAGAACATTTAAGATGTATATTTTGTCATATATAAAGACAGATGAAGAAATCATGTGTCAAGTAGATTTAATTAATTTATTATGCAGTTGTAACTAGTTTATTATATTAAAGTAAACCTTAAATTAATTTTAGAAGATGATAAACCATTTGGATTCTAGTATAGCCTAATAAAGCCAACTAGCCATGGCTTTTACCACTTAATTCAATAAATCTGATTGTTTTATTCATATACCTACTACTAATGGGAATTCATTTTTATTTACTTAATAAGCATGTTTCATTTTCATTTTTATTTTTAAAAAAGAAGTTTCTTTAAATTTTATTGTTCTCATTTAAAAAAAAAAAGTCAAATTCCATGGATAAAATGTCATTGTTGTTAAGATTTGACAACCTTTGCATAAAAATAAAAATAAAATAACTATTTTGTTTAATAATTTTTGGCGACCAAAAGTTTGGTCGCCAAAGATCAAAATAAAATTTTTTATTTCCCTTCAGCTACCAAAAAATTTAGTAGGCAATAGTGCGTCTACAGCGACTAAAATGGATTTTGTCGCTGAAAAGATAGTTTTGGCGACCAAAAGTTTGGTCGCCAAAGATCAAAAATAAAATCTTTTATTTCCCTTCGGCTACCAAAAAATTTAGTAGGCAAAGGTGCGTCTACAGCGACTAAAATGGATTTTGTCGCTGAAAAGATAGTTTTGGCGACCAAAAGTTTGGTCGCCGAAGATCAAAAACAAAATTTTCTCTTTCCCTTCGGCTACCAAACAATTTAGTGGGTAAAGGTGCGTTTACAGCTACTAAAAGTATAATTAGTCGCTAATGGAGATATGTTTAGCTACTAAAAATTTTTTTAGTGGCCAATTGTAGTATTTTTAGCTACCAAATTTATTTTAGTCGCCAATAATCAGCATTCCCCTACTAAGAAAAATTAGTAGCTAAAAAGTTGACTTTTCCCGACTAAAATTAATTTTGGTAGCCAATTCCCACACTTTCGGCAACTAAATTTGTTTTGGTAGCCAAAACTGGTCGCCGAAAATGTATTTTCTTGTAGTGGTGGATGAATAATAGGATACAGTACTATGAGTGTGCCAGTTCACGAATATGAAGAAAATCTAATGGCTTGAACAAAAGATGAAGAAGAGGCACAAAAAGATTACGAAACATTCGCAAAAAGATATAGTTAAATAACCAAGAAAATAAAATATCATTAGCATACACAAATGTAAATAGTATACTAGTGATGGGACATCGTGCGTTGCACGATAACACTTGTCCATTGTTCAGCTAAATAAACATTATCATGCTTCAACAGTGTAGGTTATGTATTATCATGAATCAAAACCAAATCATAATTAAAACTTTTTCTTGTTTTTTTTTCCCTTCAAAAAACATGTCATTAAAAATAATAAAATATTACAAAGAGAAGTGGGGGGGGGGGGGGGAGAAACAAGTGAGGATTGCTAAGAAGCCGATAGATATATGACTTGTCACCAATCCCTACTGTCAATGAAACCAGGGTCAAGGAACTCCAAAACAAAACAGAGATCAGTGTCTTACTCCTGCATAACAAGCATTAACACATTTGCAGGAAGTATGCGCACTTCAGATCTAAATTAGCAAAATCACATCACAAATAGCTACCCATTCGAGCAACCAAGTCAAAGTTAATATCATTGAGATTTAGTTATGAGAACAAATAGGACTAATTTAAGCAAACAACAATAACCTATTTGAAGCGGGCCTCATGACCAATAGGAAGGTGGAATATATAAAAAGGAAGGCTTAAATTGGCAAAAGAAACTAATAATACCTAGAACCAAAAACACAAAAGTTGAAGACTAAAAGAAAATTTAAAAATTAAGATAACTAACAATCTTAGTGCTTTCTAGGATGAATCAATTTGATTACCACAGTGATCTCCAAGTTTGAGCTGGGGTAAAAGCTTCTGCAATGAACGATGCGATGTTGAGCTTCTGCATTGTTGTCAAGTTTTAGATCAAGTTAAACAATGAAGCACGGGTACTTCGAAAATGTGACGGAATAGTATGATGATTGTGGTTATCGGTGGTCCAGCAAGAAAAGGAAAGAGAAACGGGGGTGAATTTGCAAAGGTTTTTTTAGGTAAGATAAGATGGTGCTCCATTCGACACAACGGTCGCCGATGATGGAGAAAGGGGCAAAGACACAAAAATGGCTACATACAATATCGGCTGTGCTAAAGGCCTCAAAATTTGAGATGTGAATTTGCCTCGAATCATGTTTTCTTTTTTTTCTTTTTTTTTGGCTACACTGGTTTGGTTTGGTTTTTTTTTTTTTTTGGGAAGAATGGTTATGTGTACCCTAAATCCTAAACCCCTAAACCCTAAAATCCCAAACCCTAAACCCTAAATCTTACACCCTAAACCCTAAACTCTAAACCCTAAACCCTAAACCCTAAACTTTGAACCCTAAACCCTAAAACCCAAACCCTAAACTCTAAACTCTAAACCCTAAACCTTAAATCCTAAAACCCTAAACCCTAAACCCTAAACCTTAAAACCCTAAACCCTAAATCTTAAACCCTAAACCCACCCCAACACATAACCATCCTTAAAAAAAAACAAAAAAACACAACCCAACAACCCTAAACCCTAAATCCTAAACCCAAAAACCCTAAACCCCAATCCCTAAACCCTAAATCCTAAACCCTAAACTCTAAAGCCTAAACCTTAAATACTAAAACCGTAAACCCTAAATTCTAAATCCTAAACCTTAAACCCACCCCTACACATAACCACCTTTAAAAAAAAAGAAAAAGAAAAAAAAAGCCCAACAAATAAATAAATAACAACCAAACCAACCTAGCCCGAAAAATAAATAAATAAATAAATAAATAAAATAAAAAAACAACCAAACCAACACAATCAAAAAAATAAAAAATATAAAAAATTGACAATTCGAGGCATTTGAGTCGAGGCCTCAATCTTTTTCCATACAATATAATAATGCTATAGTTACCAATTGGTATACTAATTTGCATAATGTGACATAATTTTAGAAGTTTTGAATATTTGTAATTTGTTCATGGGTGAATTTATGACATTATTATTGATTCACCCATTAGCAAATTACAAATATTCAAAACTTCTAAAATTATGTCACATCTTACGCAAATTAGTATAACAATAAGGAGGTAACTAATAATTTGACCAAAATAGGTTCATTGTTGAGAGACAGAAGAAAATACTCAATAGAAAGTAAGATCCAAAAACAACATCTACATAACAATGGAAGTATTAGTTTGAAAATGTCTTTTAAATTAATGGTTCAGATTTGTTTACTTTAAAAATAATACGAGTTTAGATTTGTTTCTAAAAATATCTCTTTTACAAATTATTTTTAACAGTCTAAATTTGTTTAATTTAAAAATAATGGTTGAGATTTAAAAAACATTCAATGGTTTAGATTTATCTAAAAAATAAGATTCAATGGTCCAGATTTATTTAACTATCAACTCTTACTTACCCACTGTATTTTATATCATCACTGTGAGCTCTCTCAATAAGGAAGCTCTGAAGAATAATTGAAAACTTTGTATTTAAAAGAGATTCGAGCTTGGTATTCAATAAGGAGCAACAAAGCTCTCTCAATAAGGAAGAACAAAGCTGTTTGTATTCCTTTTCATTTTTTCTCCACCATCACCTGGTAAGGCACTCTTATCTCATTTTCTTTTTGTTTTTCCATTCATTTTTTTTTTACCTTTGTGTATATATATATATATATATATATATATTCCAGTTCATAGCTCTGTGTTTTTTTTTCTTCATCCCGTTACCCCCATCCATTGTGTTTTTTTTGATTTATTTATTTTTTATTTTTATTTTTTTTATTTTTTTTTCAGTCAGACAAGTTAAGAATCTAAAGCAAATAAATAAATAAAAATAAAAAATTATGTGTTTTGTTCTTAATTCCTTGTTCTTTTTTTGGTTATATTTTTTTCTCCTTTGTCCTCGGTGTTTTTTTTATTTATTTATTAATTAAATGAGTTAATGTTAACATTAATTGGGTTGATGTTTTCTTTAATAATCAATAGGGTTCTCTTTCTCTCTCTCTCTCTCTCTCTCTCTCTCTCAAATGGGGGTTAAGGAAAAATGGGTTTCATGTTAACAATCATTTTTATTTCATCTTATAAAAATGCTAGAGATCCCAAAAGTTCTAGCAAATGTCTCACATGGGTGTGGGACGCACACCATGTGGATCCCATACTCATTTGAGACATTTGGTAAAAATTTTAATAGAACTTTTGGGGTCTCTAGTATTACTGCCATGACCCAAACCCGTCCCTGTAGGTTTAGTGTCATAACCGGCCAGTAATCCTTGGATTACCCAAGGCCTCTGAACAGAATAACATATGATTAGGGGCTGCGGAAACAAATATATAAAAACATACATAGTCCATCGAGCTATGCAAACATACATGGGACAGATAATCTTAAATTTTATAAGCATACATATGACGTCATAAAGGTACAGTAGTTACACGTCACCCCATGTACACATATAACAGATATTTTTCTTCGTAAACCAAAAGAAACAAAGTCTTAAACATTCACAAAACATGGCCACAAGACTTGACTTAATCCGGAACCTCCTCGGGAGGCACAAAAGGGTGGCTAACAAACACAAAACTCTTCTGACATCATCTTAAGCCTGGTCACGTGCCTGCTCACCTACATACATAATAATAAATAGTGAGCGAAAGTCCAGTGAATAATAACAAAGTAAAGGTTTAAATGAATGATGTCCCAAAAACAACTCAGAAACCAGAGTTCATATCGAAGACAGATTCATATTCGTATTCTTGTTCAGAGCATATACAGAAATAAGAGTTCATGCTTAATTGTTCTTGGTACATCTATTAGCTCTAACAGATCATATACAGAGCATCATAGATCATACTTGTCTGTTCCATAGAGAAATCTCTGGCCGAGTACGGATAACTTGTCAGTTCCATAAAGGAACCTCCAACCTGGTGCAGATAACTTGTCAGTTCCATAATGAAACCTCTGGTTCAAGTACAGATAGCATACTTGAATCCTAGCATTAATGCCACAAATATTTGTCAGACTTAGACAATTATTCATAGTACAAAACATAGCATTTCATAGTTATAGCGACCCGGTCTTTTCCCATTTAATTATTGTATCCGGACTGTTCCGTAGATTCTGTCATTGTATAATGGTTGTTGTTGTTATTCCTTATTTTCTCATTTGGAATTATAGGATGTGTTGGGCAGGTTTGTTTCAGGTTGGTTGGGTTTAGAAACCAAGAGTTGCTGTCCAGGTTTTTTTGGTTCTTCGCTCGAGCGAGGAGTTGTTCGCTCGAGCGAGAGGTAGTGTTTGATTTGGACCTGTAGCTGTGCATTCTTGGCTCGAGCGAGCTTTTCTTCGCTCGAGCGAGTTAGTTCATCCTTCGCTCGAGCTATAGTTCTTTCGCTCGAGCGTGTGTCTGGGTTCAGACCTGAGGGTTTGAGTTCTTCGCTCGAGCGAGAATTTGAGTTGTTGGCTCGAGCAAGGCTTCCTTGGCTCGAGCGTAGTTTCTCTGTGTCTGGTCGCTCGAGCGACCAAGTCTTCGCTCGAGCGAGCCTGTCCAGTTTATATACACAGCAGTGGGATTTGATCAGTCTTTTTTCATTTTCTTTTGATTCCAAACCCTAGGTCCGACTTCTCTCTCTCCCCACTCACCTTCTTTCTTAGATTTGATCCACTTAGGGTGTGTTTCTACCCTAGATCCTTCATTAAAAAGATAGAGTGAGGCAAGGGCTACCATTTAATCTGAGCATTTGGCGATTTGGAGCACTTTGGTATTTGGGCACTCATCTCTTTCTTCACCTTTTGGGTTGTTTTCTTTGAGGTAGGGATTTCCTACTCCATTTTATAGGTTATGTTCTAAGTTTTGGTATTTTAATATATTGGGAATACTTTGGTAAATTTTGGGAAAAACCTTAGTTGAATTATTGAATTGACTTGTATAAGTAATTCATGGAATTGGGAAAAGATGGTTAAATTCATGGAATTGGGGAATTTATTGATTAAATGGCATAATTGGATAATTTGAATCATTTGTCTATTGAATTGTGGACATAGTTATTTTCAGTTTAGAAATAACTGTTTTGGGCTATCGGTGGAGGATAGTCATGATTGTTGTAGACATTGCATGTGGATTAGGAATAACTGGAACTAATCACATTGGTTAAGTCATTAATTTTGACTGTGGCATTGATACAGAAAATACGTGTATTGATTGAGCATTGCATTTGCATACATTGTTTGTGTGTGGGAGGAGATAGGGGATGTACTCCACGGTTTAGGGGAAGATAGGGGATGGACCTCTAAACCGGATTTTGTTTGGGAGGAGATAGGGGATGGACTCCATTAGCATCACTTTTATGTGTGCTTATTTATATAGAAGTGTTTTATTGATACAGCACTAAAATGTGTATCAATCTGGAAGTATGAAGTGTTTGATTTGAGCTTGAGTCTCATTTGTTTGTTGATATTGGAAGGATGTGAATATGATATTTGTGATTCACTGTTGTAAGTTTGGCCAGGTTCTGAGCCATGTTGATAAAATTGGAAAATAAAACGTATTTTAGACAATAGTATCATGAAACTGTAAAATAAAGTAATTGATTATCTTGGTTAACCATCTGTTGAATGCTATTGCTTTATTCATTGCTTATATGTGGTTTAGTATATTTCTATTGGGCTGTGGCTCACCCTTTATGGGAACATCATTTTCAGGTTCAGGTGATAAACTACCTCCAAGGAATTAGCTTGGGAGGGTTTGGCTTCTGGATTGAAGAAGACTACTTATAGTTAACTGTCTTAAATTATTAGTACATGTAAACATTCAAGCCTAGGGCTTTTCTTGTATTGAGTTAGAACTCATATTTTTTGTATCCAAGTGTTGGCTTGGAAAGATGTAAGCCTGTAGGGCATTTTATTCGATGATACATGTAATGCTTTATTTTGTAATACTCTGATGAATGAATTAATAGATTGTCTTCTTTAAATAATGAATGTCAATGATATTTATAATGGGTTAATTTTGAGGGCGTTACAACTTGGTATCAGAGCGTACCGGGTTTGAATACTTTGGGTACGTGCGAAGTGATTAGTATCACATTGGGTTCGTCTCGTTTGATAGAGACTTAGTGTAATGTTATATGCTTATGTGATAACATGTTTATGTGATTATGTGGGTATGGAATGTAGTTTCTAGGATGTTGATTGGACCCTTGAGTTTCTTGTAGTCTTGTTGGAAAGGCACTTGATCACTGCTGCTTCCAACCGGAACTATAGTAACGCATTGGGACTATCATTATCCGGGAATGAAATTCGTAGGTGTTTATGTGATTATGTGCTTACGTGGAATGAATTATTGTTGTCTATTGAATTAGGACGCGAGTGTTTAGCTTCGGCACATTTATTAATGTGCTAATGTCTTTGTTTCCTTTATTAGGATGTCAGGACGAGGACGAGGACGCGGTAGGCGTGGTAGGCCGGGTAGGCAGGAGGTGCCTGTGCCAGAGGAGATTCCGGCAGTTCAAGAGGGAATTGGCCAGGCCAATGTGGCCGAGCCAGTAGGCCAGCAGGCTATGGGCGCTCTAGCCCGAGAGATAGCAGGGGCATTCAGGGAGTCAGTAGGCATTCTTAGAGCTGAGAATCAAGCTCAGGCTGGTATTGCGGATGCAGGACCTTCCTTTCTGAAGAGGGAGTTCTTCCGATCCAATCCGGATGAATTTGTGGGTGATCCTAAAAAGCCACTTAAGGCAGATGAATGGCTTGAACAGATAACGAAGACGTTTGAGATGCTTGGCATCGAAGACGAGGGGTTGAAAGTGACCTTGGCATCTTTCCAGTTGAAGGGGGATGCGGGTCAGTGGTGGAAGTTTACTAAGGGGCGTATAGGAGGTACGTGGGAGGCTTTTGTGAATGCATTCCAGGAGAAATTTTTATCTCCGGCAGTCAGGGAGAAGCTGCGAGACCAGTTTTTTCAGCTTAAGCAGGCGAGTTCTTCAGTGGCCGAATTTGAGGCTGCATTTACTAGTTTGTCCAGGTTTGCACCTGAGTTGGTGGCGTCTGAGGAACGCCGTTGTATTGAGTTTGAGAAGAAGTTGAGGCGTGGCCTCAAGCTGAGAGTTGGGGGAACTATGATTCGGGATTATGGGCATATGGTTGATGCTGCAGCCCATATGGAGATCATGATGCAGGAGGAGGAGGAAGGGCAGAAGGGCTCCAAAAGGAGTCAAGATAGTCAGAGTGATGGTAGGAGACAGAAGGGTTTTAATCCCCAGCAGTCTCAGGGTAGCTTTTCGAGATCGACTTTTCCTGTACCGAGTGCTAGTTCGGGGAAAGGCAGTCAGGGAGACATTACCTGTTTCAAGTGTGGCCAGCAGGGCCACAAGTCTCTAGTTTGTCCTCAAAGGGGAGGAGTTCAGAGAGCAGCATCTTCTTCGGCTCGATCTCAGAGCCAGAGTCAGGGTAGAGGTCAGCCACTCTCGTGTTATCAGTGTGGTCAGCCAGGGCACATGAAGAGGTATTGCCCACAGTTGGGTGGCACACCTGGTGCATCTGGTTTGAGGCCGATTCAGGGTCAGCAGCCAGCTCAGTCGGGTCAGGCCTCAAAGGCCAATCAGGGGGCTTCATCGTCTCAGTCGGTGCAGCAATCTTATGCTCCTAGGGTTGAGCAGGGTGATCAGAGGTCGTCTGGGCGCGTGTACGCTGTTACCGCGCAGGATCTTGTACCGACTCCATCAGTTGTGAGAGGTACCTTCTTGTTTTGCAACTCGGTTGCTAATGTTTTGATTGATACGGGTGCATCTCATTCTTTTGTGTCTGCTGCATTTGCATCTGTTTTGGAGTTGGAGTTAGCACAGTTAGCATCTCCTATATGTGTAGTATCACCTCTTGGGGGTGAATTGATTTTGAAACAAGGCGTTAGGGGTTGTGATATAGAGGTTGATTATCATAGAATCCCATTTTCCTTTGTAGTTATGCCTATGAGGGGTTTCGATGTTATTTTGGGTATGGACTGGTTATCGTCATACCGGGCAGTTATTGATTGCTACCGCCAGAGGGTCACTTGTTGTACTGTGAGCGGAGAGTATTTTCATTTTCTGGGGGACCGGGTTGGTGGTGTGCTGCCACCGGGGTATGTTCCGCGAGGACGGAGTGAGCTTAGTGGTCTACTTGCTAACCTTTCGATTAATGAGGATGTTGAGACTCAGATTGAGTTGCCAAGGGTGGTTTGTGAGTACTCGGACGTCTTTCCCGAGGATCTTGTTGGTTTGCCACCGCATCGAGAGACTGAGTTCTCTATTGACCTGGTGCCCGGCACGGCGCCGATTTCTATGGCACCTTATCGTTTTGCCCCAGCCGAGTTAGTTGAGTTGAAGATCCAACTCCAGGAGTTACTAGACAAGGGTTTTATACGCCCTAGTGTTTCGCCGTGGGGAGCACCGACCCTCTTTGTTAAAAAGAAAGATGGTGCTTTGAGACTTTGTATAGATTATCGGAAATTGAATCGGGCTACGGTTAAGAATAAGTATCCTATGCCTCATATAGATGATCTGTTTGACCAGTTGAAGGGTTCCCGTTGTTTCTCTAAGATAGACTTGAGATCGGGTTACCACCAGTTGAGGGTCAGGGAAGAGGATATTCCGAAGACGGCATTCCGTACGCGGTATGGCCATTATGAGTTTTTGGTGATGCCATTCGGGCTCACCAATGCACCAGCAGTTTTTATGGATTTGATGAATCGGATCTTCCGGGAATTCTTGGATCGGTTTGTAGTCGTTTTTGTGGACGACATCCTTATCTATTCGCCTTCTAAGGAGGAGCACGAGGCACACTTGAGGGTGGTGCTTGAGTTACTTAGAGCCCATAGGCTGTATGCCAAGTTTGGGAAGTGTGAGTTCTGGCTGAGGGAAGTCAAATTTTTAGGCCATGTGGTATCCGGTGAAGGAGTGTCTGTTGATACATCCAAGGTAGAGGCAGTGCAGGATTGGGCACAGCCTAAAAGTGTATTTGAGATCCGCAGTTTTCTGGGATTAGCTGGGTATTACCGTCGGTTTGTGAAAGATTTCTCCAGGTTAGCATCACCGTTGACTAGACTGACTCGGAAGGGAGTCAAGTTTGTATGGAGTGAGACTTGTGAAAAGTCGTTTCAGGAGTTGAAAGTCAGACTGACTACCGCTCCAGTATTGATTATTCCAGAGAGAGGGTTGGGTTATGCAGTCTATTGTGACGCCTCACGAGAGGGTCTGGGTTGTGTGTTAATGCAAGAAGGGAAAGTAGTTGCCTATGGCTCTCGTCAGTTGAAAATTCACGAGCAGAATTACCCTACACATGATCTAGAGTTAGCAGCTGTGATATTTGCCTTGAAGATTTGGAGGCATTATCTTTATGGTGAGAAATTCGAGGTGTTCTCGGATCATAAGAGTTTGAAGTATTTATTTACACAGAAAGACTTAAACTTGAGGCAGAGGAGGTGGATGGAGTTCATAGAGGATTATGACTTTTAGTTGCATTATCATCCGGGAAAGGCCAATGTGGTGGCCGATGCCCTTAGCAGGAAACCTGTTGGTGACATAGTTAGCATAGCCATCCGAGAGTGGGAGATGTTGGGTGCACTTGGAGAGTTTGATTTACTTATGGGCGAATCCGTTGAGGCTGCGGCCTTGTTTTCTGTTATTGCACAGCCTTCACTTGTGACTCGAGTGTTAGAGGCTCAGAGAGGTGACTTTGAGGTAGAATCTCTCCGTGAGAAGATTTCCGGTGGGAAGGTTGAGAAGGGTTTGATGGTATTTTCCGACCTGAGTGTGAGATACCGTGACCGTCTGTTTGTGCCGGAGTCTTGCCGAGAGGAGGTACTCCGAGAGTTTCATCATTCACGCCTTGCGGTGCATCCGGGAGGCACTAAGATGTATCGGGATTTGAGTCGCCAGTTTTGGTGGCGGGGTATGAAGAGAGATGTAGCAGCTTTCGTATCTAAGTGCCTTACTTGCCAGCAAGTGAAGGCCGAGCATCAGAGGCCAGCGGGTTTATTGCAACCCTTGCCTATTGCTGAGTGGAAGTGGGAACACGTCACTATGGACTTCGTTGTGGGTCTTCCGAGGACTCAGCGGGGTAGTGATGCTATTTGGGTGGTTGTAGATCGGTTGACTAAGTCGGCACACTTTATTTCTATGCGTGTGAGAGATTCGGTAGATCATCTTGCCGACTTGTATATTCGGGACATAGTGAGATTGCACGGGGTCCCAGTGACGATCGTCTCAGATAGAGATCCTCGTTTTACTGCCAGGTTGTGGCAGAGTTTGCAGAGTGCCTTAGGCACTAAGTTGACCTTTAGCACGGCTTATCATCCTCAGACTGATGGACAGTCCGAGCGTACTATTCAGATACTTGAGGATATGCTTCGGGGTTGTGTTCTTGACTTTAGTGGGTCGTGGGAGAGGCACTTACCGTTGGTGGAGTTTGCCTACAACAACAGTTTTCAGTCTAGTATCGGTATGGCACCATTTGAGGCCTTGTATGGCCGACCGTGTAGATCTCCTGTGTGTTGGGCCGAGGTGGGTGATGCACCTCTGTTGGGTCCAGAGTTGGTGAGGGAAACGACGGAGAAAGTTGAGCTTATCCGTAAGAGGCTTGTTACAGCACAGAGTCGTCAGAAATCGTACGCCGACCGTAGGAGGAGACCTTTGGTGTTTGAGGTGGGTGATCATGTCTTTCTGAAGATATCACCTAGACGGGGTTTGATGAGGTTTGGGAAGAGTGGGAAGTTGTCCCCTCGATTCATTGGTCCGTTTGAGATCCTTGAGAGGATTGGCGAGGCTGCTTATCGTTTAGCTTTGCCACCGCAGTTGTCCGGAGTACATGACGTGTTTCATGTGAGTATGCTTCGGAAGTATGAGCCGGATCCATCACATGTGTTGGATTGGACCGATTTAGTAGTTGATGAGGATGTTTCATATGAGGAGAGACCGATTCGAGTCTTGGATAGGCGGGATCAAGTTTTGCGAGGCAAGACCATCCCTTTGGTCAAAGTTTTGTGGAAACACCACGGAATGGAGGAAGCCACTTGGGAACGTGAATTGGAAGTCCGTGAGAAATATCCGGACATGTTTGTTGATTTGTAATCTTATAATTAGATTCTGTTATATTGTTGAACTTAAGAGCTTTACTTATGTCTTAAGTTGTAAAACATTGAGTATGTTTTGGTAAATGGGTGTATCTTGAAGCTTGTTTCATTATAGAAAGATTAGTGTAACATTGTATATGTTGATTACATTGTTGGATGTGGTATATATATCATGCAGTTGAATATGATATGGAAATTGTTAACATTGAAAGGAATAATGCATAATAGTGGTGCAGGTTGAAATATATGTTGTTTTATATATATTGTGGGATGTCTCTTGATAAAGAGATAAAGTGACCAGTATTGGGTCAAGCTGTTTATTATTGTTATATACTATCTTTGGGTATTGAGAAAAAAAAAAAAACTGTTTTCAAATTTGTGCCTAATTTCGGGGACGAAATTCTTTGAAGGGGGGGAGGTTATAGCGACCCGGTCTTTTCCCATTTAATTATTGTATCCGGACTGTTCCGTAGATTCTGTCATTGTATAATGGTTGTTGTTGTTATTCCTTATTTTCTCATTTGGAATTATAGGATGTGTTGGGCAGGTTTGTTTCAGGTTGGTTGGGTTTAGAAACCAAGAGTTGCTGTCCAGGTTTTTTTGGTTCTTCGCTCGAGCGAGGAGTTGTTCGCTCGAGCGAGAGGTAGTGTTTGATTTGGACCTGTAGCTGTGCATTCTTGGCTCGAGCGAGCTTTTCTTCGCTCGAGCGAGTTAGTTCATCCTTCGCTCGAGCTATAGTTCTTTCGCTCGAGCGTGTGTCTGGGTTCAGACCTGAGGGTTTGAGTTCTTCGCTCGAGCGAGAATTTGAGTTGTTGGCTCGAGCAAGGCTTCCTTGGCTCGAGCGTAGTTTCTCTGTGTCTGGTCGCTCGAGCGACCAAGTCTTCGCTCGAGCGAGCCTGTCCAGTTTATATACACAGCAGTGGGATTTGATCAGTCTTTTTTCATTTTCTTTTGATTCCAAACCCTAGGTCCGACTTCTCTCTCTCCCCACTCACCTTCTTTCTTAGATTTGATCCACTTAGGGTGTGTTTCTACCCTAGATCCTTCATTAAAAAGATAGAGTGAGGCAAGGGCTACCATTTAATCTGAGCATTTGGCGATTTGGAGCACTTTGGTATTTGGGCACTCATCTCTTTCTTCACCTTTTGGGTTGTTTTCTTTGAGGTAGGGATTTCCTACTCCATTTTATAGGTTATGTTCTAAGTTTTGGTATTTTAATATATTGGGAATACTTTGGTAAATTTTGGGAAAAACCTTAGTTGAATTATTGAATTGACTTGTATAAGTAATTCATGGAATTGGGAAAAGATGGTTAAATTCATGGAATTGGGGAATTTATTGATTAAATGGCATAATTGGATAATTTGAATCATTTGTCTATTGAATTGTGGACATAGTTATTTTCAGTTTAGAAATAACTGTTTTGGGCTATCGGTGGAGGATAGTCATGATTGTTGTAGACATTGCATGTGGATTAGGAATAACTGGAACTAATCACATTGGTTAAGTCATTAATTTTGACTGTGGCATTGATACAGAAAATACGTGTATTGATTGAGCATTGCATTTGCATACATTGTTTGTGTGTGGGAGGAGATAGGGGATGTACTCCACGGTTTAGGGGAAGATAGGGGATGGACCTCTAAACCGGATTTTGTTTGGGAGGAGATAGGGGATGGACTCCATTAGCATCACTTTTATGTGTGCTTATTTATATAGA
Source organism: Camellia sinensis (assembly GCF_055761805.1). NCBI lineage: Eukaryota > Viridiplantae > Streptophyta > Magnoliopsida > Ericales > Theaceae > Camellia > Camellia sinensis. Next base: position 105,241,622 of record NC_138975.1, on the reverse strand, counting down.
AGTGTTTTATTGATACAGCACTAAAATGTGTATCAATCTGGAAGTATGAAGTGTTTGATTTGAGCTTGAGTCTCATTTGTTTGTTGATATTGGAAGGATGTGAATATGATATTTGTGATTCACTGTTGTAAGTTTGGCCAGGTTCTGAGCCATGTTGATAAAATTGGAAAATAAAACGTATTTTAGACAATAGTATCATGAAACTGTAAAATAAAGTAATTGATTATCTTGGTTAACCATCTGTTGAATGCTATTGCTTTATTCATTGCTTATATGTGGTTTAGTATATTTCTATTGGGCTGTGGCTCACCCTTTATGGGAACATCATTTTCAGGTTCAGGTGATAAACTACCTCCAAGGAATTAGCTTGGGAGGGTTTGGCTTCTGGATTGAAGAAGACTACTTATAGTTAACTGTCTTAAATTATTAGTACATGTAAACATTCAAGCCTAGGGCTTTTCTTGTATTGAGTTAGAACTCATATTTTTTGTATCCAAGTGTTGGCTTGGAAAGATGTAAGCCTGTAGGGCATTTTATTCGATGATACATGTAATGCTTTATTTTGTAATACTCTGATGAATGAATTAATAGATTGTCTTCTTTAAATAATGAATGTCAATGATATTTATAATGGGTTAATTTTGAGGGCGTTACAATAGAACAGATCTTATTCCATATACAAAAAATAATTTAACTTGAATATAGCTTTACTAAGCTATTACTCACAGATGGCTCCACTTGTAGAATAGACAAATCAGATAACTTGTGGTGCGCGACCTACACACACATATCAGAAACACATAATGAAACACACACTCGATTGGTACTTAACTTCTTTCGTCTCATTGTAGTGTGTTTCTAGGTCTTAACCCCGTATTGTGTCTTAATCATGGCCTAGGAATGCCTAGGATGCAATGAAGATGCTAAAATGTACTTGGAAACACTTAACAAAAATTGCTGAAAACAGGGAGTCCCGCTCGAGCGCAACTTTCTTCGCTCGAGCAGACATACAAAAATGTGAGAGGCCACTTGAGCGTAACTTCCTTTGCTCGAGCGGTCTGCAAACTTTGAAAAAGTATTGGTTGTGTGATTTTCACTCTTGACGGACGCTCGAAGGTCGCTCGAGCATGAGACTCAGGTCCTCGCTCGAGCGCAACTCTTGTCGCTCGAGCGATCTGCAAAAACATGTCACTTCTGGGAGCTTGCATTTCACGCTCGGGCGGACTTCTGGTCACTCGAGCGGAAGTGTAAGATCACACAGTGGTCGCTCGAGCACAGCTTCTCCTGCTCGAGCAAAAGTGTAGAATCTGGAATTTCCAATTTGCACTTCCAAGCTCCAAACTCAAATTAAACACTTTGAAACTCATCCTTTTTGGGCCAAAACTCCATAAAACATTTAGAAACTTGGAGAGTATCATAAATTGAAGATCATTTTGCCAAATTAAGGTCCAAAAGTAAGCCAATTGCTCAAAACTCATAGTTGAAATTAGGAAAACATGTCATTACATATCATGCATGTAAAGGTGCAAATTCAAAGCTTTCAAAACATGATCCAATGAGGTGTCGAACTCAAAAAATGTTGAATTCTTAGAAGATGATCAAAGTAAGGAGATGCAAGAAGAAATTCTTTGAAAACAACCTCAAATTGTGATGAAATGAGCATGCATGCATGTTATGGTTTAATTCTCTTCAATTCTAACTCAATTCTTGTATTAACCAACTTAATTCTTTAGAGTTCATGACCTACACATCATAATGTACATTCTAAAGGTTGAATTCTTACCTAGGCTTGTCAATGATGCTCTAGATGATCAATTATTTGAAATTCCAAGCCAAAATTTCCAAGTTCTCAAGTAATCTTCTTAATTTTGAGTTCAAACTCCTCTTCTCTCTCTCCCCCACATTTTGGTGTCTCAAGATGAAGAAGTGAGAGTGTGTAGGTGTGAGTGTCTAGTCATACAAGCCGTATATAGCCTTGATTAAGAATGAACTAATTAGACTTTAATTAGTCTAAGCAATGACCATTAATTAATTAGCATTAATTCGTTCTAAATCGAATTTTAATTAAACCTACCATAATGTTCTAAAAATTCCAACTAACACATATACCAAGTCAATTTCGCGATCGGATGTCGATAAGGTCTTCAATTCACAGTACAAAACAAAAACAGAAACATATATTCCTACGATAGACATATAGAAACTCATATAGCACATAACACATGCAATTAACTCAAGATTTCTTCTTGATTACTTATTAGGCATAATTAATCATGGTTGATCAGTTAATCATAGGTCGGGGTTGTTACAATTACTCTTCATCTTAATGGATTGAGGGTCAAAAAAATAAAAATAAAAAACTCTGAATTAATGTTAACATAACTGGGTTGAGGTTCTATTTAATAATAAATAGGGTTTTAACACCCCCTTCTCTCTCTCTTTATCAAATGGGGGTTAAAGAAAAATGGGTTTCATGTGAATAATCATTTTTAGTTCATCTTAGTCAAATGGGTTGAGGCTTTCTTTAATCATCAATGGTCATATTTTTACTTATCAAACATGAAAATAGATTCGTATACATTTTTAGTGTTGAGAAGTGCTCTTAATTAATGTTAACAATAATTGGGTTGAGGTTCTCTCTAATAATCAATGGGGTTTTAACACCCCTTTCTCCTTCTCTATCAAATGGGGGTTAAGGAAAAATGAGTTTCATGTTAACAATCATTTTTATTTCATATTAGTCAAATGAGTTGAGACTCTCTTTAATCATCAATGGCCATATTTTTACTCACCAAACATGAAAATAGATTCATATACATAAAAAATGGGTTTCATGTTAACAATCATTTTTATTCCATCTTAAAGGGTTGAGGTTCTAAAAAAAAACTCTAAGCTAATGTTCACATTAATTGGGTTGAGGTTCTTTTTAATAATCAATGGATTTTAACACCCACTTCTCTCTCTCTCACTCTCTCTCTCTCTCTCTCAATCAAATGGGGGTTAAGAAAAATAGGTTTCATCTTTTTATTTCATCTTAATGGGTTGAGGTTCTGAAAAAAACTCTGTTAATGCTAACATTAATTGGGTTGATGTTCTCTTAATAATCAATGGGGTTTTAACGCCTACTTTTCTCTCTCTCTCTCTCTCAAAAAGGAGTTAAGGAAAAATGGGTTTCATGTTAACAGTCATTTTTATTTCATCATAGTCAAATAGGTTGAGGCTTTCTTTAATCATCAGTGGTCATATTTTTACTCACCAAACATGAAAATAGATTCGTATACATCTTTAGTGTTGATGAGTGCTCTTAATTAATGTTAAAAGTAATTGGGTTGAGACTCTCTTTAATAATCAATGGGGTTTTAACACCCACTTCTCTTTCTCTATCAAACGGGGGTTAATGAAAAATGAGTTTCATGTTAACAATCATTTCTATTTCATGTTAACAATGTTCTTTTGTAATATGATAGGTCTTTCTTCTTCTTTTTTTCTTCCCCCCCCCCCCCCCCCTTGTCCCCACTCCCTTCCTCTTCCCTTTTAGGCTATATTTGGATTTAGGATTTGAAGGAAATTTGTTGACTAAAACGAAAATGGAACATTAAGAAGTTAATCCTTTTTAGTTGATGGCTTTTTTTTTTTTTAACTTTAGTGAACTATTTCTAAAATTTAATTTTTTATTGAACTGCTATTTTAAAAAGTTTAGGCTTCTCTCTCTCTAAAAAAAGTCCAGTTTATTTAGCTTTTTAAATTTTGTTTTGAAATTTTTCAAAAAAAAAAATATTTACTATAATGCCCCAAAATAAATACAATAAACCCATATCATAAATGGTGGTATAAATGAAATGACATACTCTCATTAATCAAAGTTTAATATACATTCATAACAAAATGGAAGTTACATAGATAGTCATATGCTTAGATGGCTTATATCTTTCCAAGCCACTACTTGGGTACAACAAAGGTGAGTCAAAAGCTCAATACAAATAAAGCCCTAGGCTTGTATGAATATGAAATACAAAATACAAGCAAAATAAACAATATGAGCCTTTAGCTCCACAATCCTCTCAAGCTAAGTCCTTGGCAGAGGCATATCACCAACACGTGAAAATGGTTTTCCCATATAGGGTGAGCCAAAACCCAGTAGAAATAATCCAGTACAACATATGAAACTTAATGAAGATATAAGGGTAATATGCAATTACAATGCCATTGATAAACCGTTCCATAATTCATTTGCAAACCATGCAGTATCAACTGTATTATTTCAATTCATGACATCAGTTTCATTTCATTCAGACAACCAAATTGAGAATACAACTCAATAGGTCTCTAACCAGTACCACCATCATACAATCACTTCTATTTTCCATTTTAGGGATCTTTCGCCCGCCGAAATCGACACCCACGTATATATATATACATACACGCGATTATCAGGACTTTCACCCTGGATACACAGGCCAAGTTAATTCAATGGAGTACATCCCTTATCTTCTCCCAAACATGAAATATATCCCCTTTCTCCTCCCAAACATCATAGATATACAATATATTTAAAGACATAATCATATTCAATGACAACTAATGAGAAATTAGTTTCAATTTACCTAATCCTCATGCAATTTCTACAACAATCATAATTATTCTCCACCAATAGTCCAAAACAGATATTTCTAAACAAATATATAATCTCTAAGACAGATAAACTATCCACATTTCCATGGGTGAATGATAATACACATCTAACTCCACCATTTATATAAACATCGATCAAATTTCACATTTTCAATACCAATTCTATTTATTTATACAAAATACATATTTGAGACATTTTAGGGCAAACTCCATTTTCTTCCGAATACAATCCAAGTATCAAAATCAACAATTTTATTACACCACAACCTCATATTTACTCTCATAACCATTTTCAATACATCCATTTGTAAACCCCTCTTTTGATTTTAAACCAAAATCCTAGGTTTGTTTAAAATCCTCAAAAAATCACAATAATGTTTATACAAAACAAATAACTAAGTTAAAAGGCATATAGGAGTATAGAAAATCCCTACCGCAAAGCTAAAAGACCAAATGAACAAATGGAGAGACGTCAAGAATGCCAAAACTCAACTCTATTTAGATGGAAATGTAGCCCTTGAGATGCTCAACCTTTTTAACAAAGGCACACAGGTAGAGAAATTACTAAATCCAGGTAAAAATGTAAAGAGAGAGAGAGAGAGAGAGAGAGAGATAGAGAGAGTCTAGAGAGAGAAACTTCAGATCTAGGGTTTGTAGAAAGTTTAGAGACAGAATAAAAGTGAAAAAGCGATGTAAATGGTCACTTTCACAAACTGATAAATGCATAGTCTGCTCGAACGCAAGAAGTGAAGCTCGAGCGTCAGACATAACAAGTTGTTCTGCTCAAGCGCAAAAAATGATGCTTGAGTGCAGAATGCACACTCCCAATAGTTTTACTAACAACAAACTAGCGCTCGAACACAAGAAAGGCTGCTCGAGCGTAGAATACACTCTCCTAGTAGTTTTACAGACCTGCAAAAGTACTGAGAGTTCATGAAGCCCGCTTGAACACAAGAAATGACGCTTGAGCGTAGGAGTAAAATTCTAGGCAACAAAAGTTCGAAAACCAAGCAACCAACCTGTTCCAAAATGCAACCATTACAAACCAATAGCCAAACTCAAGGAAGTATAAGGGAAATAAGACCAAAATATCAAATAGGTCGGGTCTAAAAGTAGAATCATTATATTTACTTTTTAGATGTTTATCAAGACTTTTGAAAAAATTGAAACTTATTTTAAAATTTTGTTTTAATAATTTTTTTATGATTTTTATGAGAGTATTGCTCCTTGGCCAAAACAAACTACAATGTTGTATGATTTTTTTCGATATGTATTGAAAAAGGCATTTGTAATTATATAGATAGGACAAAAGGTATTTTTAATTATCCAGTTACAGTGTGGTGAGACCTTTTATAATTTTTTATTGTAGTTTTTCACTTATTGTTTTTCACTTTGTAAAATGCAATATTAGTAATTAAATTTCTATATTTAATTTTGCTAAAATATTATTCATAAGTAGTATAATCTATATTTTTTATAATTGACTTTATGTTTAAACTTTTTTGTTCACATTTTAAAATGTAATATTAGTCATTAAATTTCTATATTTAAGTTTTGCTAAAATTTTATTCATAAGTAGTATAATTTATATTTTTTATAATTTACTCTTTTTGTTTTTTTTTTTAAGTTGTTAGTAGGAAAAGTGGGCAATACAATCCATAAGAATTAACCATTGTCAATGCAAAATTACTACATAGAATCAACCACAAAATCATGTATTGCAATAGTTCTATATTTTAGCCAAGAGAGAAAAATGATGAAGATTTCTATGAGAGTATTTAATTTGTCTTCTATCATTTTTAATGTATATTGAAGACGTAGAGAAATGATAATTTTTCTTCTATTCTGTAGTAGTTCAATTTGTTTATCTGTGATATTCATGCACAAACAAATCTCTTAAAGTAGGTTGTTAACTAAAATATATTAGGAGATTGTTGATTTTGTATCAATTAATTTTTTTTATATACCAATTATTAAACTCATTCTGCCTTCTTACAGTTATCTTTGTTATCTTTGTCAAATTTACATGACCAAATACTTTCAGGTTGAGACATCATTGACCTTCAACCTCTAATTTACATGACATCATTCCTATTTTTGGTCATGTAAGTTGTTTTCTTTTTTATTTTTTTGAAAAAAAAAAAATTACACCTTTCTTCTAAGTTAAAGTCAATTTTCTTTTCTTTTCAGCATTTTTTTTTATTATCTAATTTCCTCATAACAAAATACTCTTTTCTTATAATTTACAAATAGATGGAGACCCACGTCAAACTGTAATATCGACTCCTTTTACTCATTTTCTTACATGTATAAATTTTTTAATTTTTTTTTCTATTTCTTTTATATTTATAGGTTCAAATTCTTCAAGAAAGAAATGCTAATGTTGTCATCCGTGATAAGTGTGACTTTAATGTCATCTGGGTTCGAGAGTTAGGCCTAATTTAATTATATGGATTTTTGTTTTTCAAAACACCCTATATTCTTATTTATATATTTTTTAAACTTTCTAAATATATATATTTTTATTTTTTGTAGGCAAAGAAAAAGGAAATTGCCAAGGCATTGTTGAAGAAAAACGAAAAACCCACTGTTTCGAGCAAGTGAAAGGAAAATGCATGTTCAGTAGTATTGTTGGAACAATCTTCTATGTAAAATAAATAAGTTGAAACAAATCAAAAAAATAAAAATAAATTACATATAGAATTTATTTTATCGAACCAAATAAATATTTAAATGATCTAGTTGAGTGTGTGACACTCTGTCCTTAAGACAGATTCGCCCCGCTTTGGTGCTTACGGATAAAAGGCATCTATCTCCTAGGATACAATGATCTTCACAAATTGTAGTAGCACTCTAAACAATTTGTACGGCGAACAAAACCCGTGTTCTTATACTCTCAAATATTTCTCTTAAAAATAATATGAAGAATAGATAATGCAAAGAGCAAAATCTAGAACAATTTTGCTAGAACAATAATGCAACAAATGAATTTTCGGATGTAGAACACTACTGGAATGATCCAGTATTTATAGGCAAGTAGTATCTGTTCGGAAAAATAAGATTTTGAATTGAAAAGATGTAATCTGTTCTGAACACATACAGTTTAAACCGAATAGGTCTGAACTATTTGGATCTGTTTGCTGAAAATAAATCTGTCCGGTTCAACCTGTTTGAACCTGTTGGAAATTGGACCGGAGAAGGGTTCTTTTTGGACAGAAAAAATTGACACAAAAATTTAAATTAATTTCATTCAGAAAAATTAAATTTTCCCACAAGAATTTTTTTGAAAAAATTGAAATAAATTTTGTACAAAAATTAATATAAGAACCGACCCGACCCATAACCCATACCCGCGCTCGGCTCGGCCAGCCGGTCGGACAGACGGTGGGCGGCGCGCATGCGCATGTGTGGTGGTTTGAGCCAAGGTTCACTTTGTCCATAATTCCTCCCTTCTATAAACTTGGGGTGCCCTTTGGGACCCAACCCAAGTGTTGACACCTATAACTTATATACATATATAAGCTCTCTTAAGTTTCCAATGTGGGACATGCCTTACAAGGAAACCCACATTTTATTCCTTCAACTGTCTATTCCACGAAAACAACGTCAACTTCTCATTCACTCATAAATGGTTTTGACGAACCGTCTTCACTGTGTGACTTGCCATGCAGCAAGGAACACGTCACCTCTTTGCACCCATCCCATAAGATGTTCGGGACCCACTCAAATTTGGGCTCAAAGTTGGTCCAAAATAAGCCTATAAAACCATAATTCTAACAATCCCCCACATAAATGGAATTTGACGAAGAGAAAATACAACAACATGATCTAATTACAGAGAGTACAAAAATTAGAAATAATCTGCAAAGGATAGGTAGCTTTTGGCTTTGAACATTCCCTTGTGAGACACTATCGGATTTACTAGCTAACCAGTGAACATGATGTCTTGAACTGTTCAGCCATTTGTGTAAACCAAGACAATAAAACTCACACAGTATATTACCAGACACAGTTTAGTTTTCACTATTGTGTTCATTTTGGCCTTGAATAACCTGGTCTTTCATGAGTGCTCTAGAGAATTGTTGCCCTTCACAAATTTCATAGAACCGGCCCAGTTCACACTCATATAGGTGAATCTTATGAAAATTATCCTGCCATACTCCACTAGGCATTCCTAGATATAAGAATCATTAAAAGTATTACTTCACCTAAAACGCTGCAAATATCACTATTTCATCATAGAAATGGAAAGGAGTTTAACTCGCCAGTGATCCTTTTGAGTCATACATAACTCAGTTGTCCCTTTGAACCTAGATCTTGGGATCTCCAGTCAACTAGGTTGGGTTGCCATTGTGGTAACTCTTATTTAATGGGCTTAAGTCCCATTCCCCTCAATGAATTCTCAACTAACTCTCTTGCTAGCCCTTTGGTTAGTGGATCTGCTATGTTGTCTTTAGACTTCACATATTCAATGGAAATAATTTCATTAGAGAGTAGTTGTCTTACGGTGTTATGTCGACGACGAATGTGTCATGACTTACTGTTATACATATGACTCTGTGCTCTACCAATTGCTGATTGACTATCACAATGTATGCACATAGCAGGCACTGATTTTGGCCACATTGGAATATCTTCAAGGAAGTGGCGAAGCCATTCTGCTTCTTCCCAAGCTTTATCTAAAGCTATAAATTCTGATTCCATAGTAGACCTAGCAATGCAAGTCTGTTAGGAAGATTTCCAAGATACAGCTACCCCACCAAGAGTAAAGATATACCCACTGGTGGACTTTGAGTCTCTAGTATCCAATTTCCAGTTTGCATCATAGTATCCTTCAAGTACTGCTGGATATCTAGTATAATTTAGCCCAATGTTACGAGTAAATCGTAGATATCTTAGAACTCTTATGATTGCGATTGCTTTCTAGTGTTCTACTCCTAGATTACTCGTATATCTACTTAATTTACTTACTGCATAGGCTATATTTGGGCGAGTGCAATTCATCAAGTACATTCAGCTTCCAATAATTTGGGCATACTCTAATTGAGAAATACTTTCCTGTACATTCTTAGAAAGAAACAAATTAACATCCGCAGGTGTTCTAGCAAGATGATAATCATCTTTGCTGAATTTTTCTAGTATTTTCTCAATATAATGAGATTGTGACAAAGCATAACCTTCTGATGTTTTGGTAATTTTCATACCAAGTATTACATCAGCAATCCCCGTGTCTTTCATATCAAAATGTTTATTCAATATTTTCTCAGTAGTTTTAATTATGTCATTATTACTACCTATGATGAGCATGTCATCCACATAAAGACATACTATAACATATCCTTTGTTTGTGTTTTTAATATAAACACATTTGTCATATTCATTAATTTTGAATCCATTTGACATCATTGCAATGTCAAATTTCTCATGACATTGCTTTGGTGTTTGTTTTAAACCATATAATGATTTAACCAATTTACACACTTTCTTTTTTTTTTCTTGGAACAAAAAATCCTTCTGGTTGTTCCATGTAAATTTCTTCATCTAACTCAGCATTTAAGAAAGCGGTTTTCACATCCATTTGATGAATTTCTAGATTGTACAACAATGCAATAGCAATTAGCATTCTAATGGATGTTATACTAGTAACCGGTGAGTATGTGTCAAAGTAATCAAGACCTTCCTTTTGTCTAAAACCTCTGACCACAGGTCTTGCTTTGTATTTGTTAATTGATCCATCCATTTTCATTTTTCTTTTGAAAATCCACTCATATGCAAGAGGTTTACACCTTGGTGGCAAATCTACCAATTCCCAAGTGTGATTTTGCAGGATGGATTCAACTTCACTGTTTACAACCTTTTTCCATAAAGGAGCTTTAGGACTGGACATGGCCTCTTCAAAAGTTAAAGGCTCATTTTTTAACAAAAATGTTAGAAAATCTAGACCAAAAGGTTTTGAGGTTCTAGCATATTTACTATGCCTAGGTTCCTCTTCCTCATTTTGATCTATCTCATGCTATTGTTCTTGATCCTGACTAGTAATAGCATCATGAAATCTTTTGTTAATACTAGTCTCTTGTCTAGTTTTATTTGGAAACACATGTTCAAAGAAAGACGTGTTTCGAGATTCAATAATAGTATTTACATGTATTTTGGAATCTTCTGATTCATGAATCAAACACCGATATGCACTACGATTCTTGGCATAACCAATGAAAATGCAATTAACAGTTTTAGGACCTATCTTAGTCTTTTTAGGATTAGGAATAGCCAATTTAGCCAAACACCCCCACACTTTTAAGTATTTGTAGGATGGTACTCTCCAATGCTACATTTCATAAGGTATTTGATTTACTTTCTTTCGCGGTACTTTATTAAGTATATAATTAGCAGAAAATATTGTTTCCCCCTACTAGTTCCGAGGTAATTCAAAACTTATTAACATGACATTTATCATTTCTTTTAAAGTCCTATTTTTCTTTTCAGCAATTCCATTTTGTTGAGGTGAATAAGGAGTGGTGGTTTGATGAATTATTCCATGTTCTTTACAAAATTCACCAAAAGGTGATTCATACTCACCACCTCTAGCACTTCTAACTTTTTTAATTTTCTTACCACGTTGATTTTCAACTTCATTCTTATATTGAATGAAAGTTTCCAAAGTTTCATCCTTGGTTCGAATTAAATAAACATAATTATATTTAGTATAATCATTTATGAAAGTGATAAAATATTTTTTCCTACCTCTAGCTTAAATTGATTTAAAATCACAAATATCACTATGAATTAATTCAAGTGGCTCCATACGTCATTCAATTGAATGAAAAAGAGTTTTAGTTAATTTTGTCTCAACGCAAATTTCACATTTATGATTTAAATTAATGTCAAATTTAGGTAAATATTCCATATTAATTAATCTACACAAAGATCCATAATTAACATGTCCTAATCTATCATGCCATAAATTTGAAGACTCAAGCAAGTAAGAAGAAGATATGTTTTTATTAATAACAGAAGGTACAACAGTCATTACATTCGTTTTGAAAAGGCCATTAGACATGTAATATTTTTCTACATACATCCCGTTTTTGGTAAGTACAAATTTGTCACTTTCAAAAACTAGCCTAAACCCATTTTTACTCAACCGAGATCCGGAGACTAGATTCTTGCGAATGTCCGGGACATGCAACACATTGTTGAGAGTGAATTCCTTTCCAGATGTCATCTTTAGAATAATCTTTTCTTGTTCTTCAACTTTAGAAGTTAAGGAGTTGTCCATAAAAAGTTGTTCACTGTTGTCCACTACAAAATAAGATGTGAATATCTTTTTGTCGGCACAAACATGGCGAATAGCACCAGTGTCCACCCACCATTCTTTAGGATTTTTGACAAGATTTGCCTTGGAAACAACTGCAGAAAGATTTATGTCCTCTACACCATTGGAAATTATGTCCACTTTGGTCATATTAACTTGAGGAGGCTTCTTGCTTGATCTTCATTTACCTTTGCGTTTGCTACGACAATCTTTGGCCCAATATCCCTCTTTGTCACAGATGTAACATTTTCCATTGAACTTGTACTTTTTAGTTTCTTCTCCTTTAGAGCCTTGTGCAGAACTTTCTCCAGAAAACTTTCGTTTCTTTACTTTTGGAGCATGTTCCACCATGTTTGCCTTAGACTCCATTGGATGCTTACCAGCCCGTTTCTCTGAATTGCGGTTGTTCTCCTCAATCCTCAAACACACAACTAATTTCTCCAAAGTCATTTCTTTGCGCTTGTGTTTGAGGTAGTTTTTGAATTCCTTCCAGCCTTGTAGTAATTTTTCAATTAAGGTAGCAACTTGGAAGGGTTCACTGAGAGATATGCTTTCTGTATGAATGTCAAGCAGAATGAGTTAGAGATCTTGAACTTGGCTAATCACAGTCTTAGAATCAACCATCACATAGTCTAGGAATTTGCCAACCACTAATTTCTTTGAGCCAGCATCTTCTATTTTGTACTTTTTCTCCAAAGACTTCCAAAGTTGCTTTGCCGTTTTGATAGGACTGTAGACGTTGTATAATGTGTTGTCAAGTCCGTTTAAGATGTAGTTCTGACAAAGGAAATCAGCATGTTTCCAGGCATCGACCGCAACAACCACTTGCCGGTTAGTTTCATCCTTTTTTAGAGTAGGAGCATCCTCACGGAGGAAATGCGCTAGGTTGAGAGTAATAAGATAAAACAACATTTTCTGCTGCCATCTTTTAAAATCAATTCCTGAGAACTTTTCTGGCTTCTCACCATGATTGGCTGGCACAGTCACAACAGAAGGAGGGGTTGGCGCAATTGTAACCACCATACTAGTACTTGTTTGAGCATTAGTTTGACCAGTTTCAGTAGCCATGAATTCTAAATTATAAAACAAAATTATAATTAGAATTTTATACTACACATAAAATCTAAACCAAAACAACAGAATTAAATTCTGTAAAAAGTAAAGAAACGAGAATTGTAACTTTTATTTTCAATTAATTTGAAAATAAAATAAAATTTTATTCACAGAAAATTAAATTTCTGTAACACTTCAAAAATTAAAATATTGAAACAGAATTTTAATTAATGAAAACTTAGAAATTATTTCTGAAAACCAAAACTAATTTCTGACCAATTTCACAAATAAATATTCTGAATTGTTAATAACTACTAGTATATTACTACTAGTTGTCAAAGAAAATAAACAGTATATTACTACTATTTGTATTTTCAACCAAAATATTATTTTGTAAAACCACAGAAAGTAATTTTTGTAAGAAGAAAGGAAGAGAAAAGGAAACAAATGAAAAATTCTATATAAATAGAATAATTCGAATCTATCTTAAGATTGTCAAAACAATCTTCTATGTAAAATAAATAAGTTGAAACAAATCAAACAAATAAAAATAAATTACTTACAGAATTTATTTTACCGAACCGAATAAATATTTAAAAGATCAAGTCGAGTGTGTCACACTCTGTTCTTAAGACAAATTCGCCTCGCTTCGGTGTTTATGGATAAAAGGCGTCTATCTCCCAGGATACAATGATCTTCACAAATTGTAGTAGTACTCCAAACAATTTATACGGCGAACAAAACCTGTGTTCTTATACTCTCAAATATTTCTCTTAAAAATAATATGAAGAATAGATAATGCAAAGAGCAAAATCTGGAACAATTCTGTTGGAACAATACTGCAACAAATGAATTTTCGAATGTAGAATACTGCTGGAATGATCCAGTATTTATAGGCAAATGGTACCTGTTCGGACAGATAAGATTTTGAATTGAATAGATGCAATCTGTTCTAAACAAATACAGTTTAAAACAAACAGGTCTAAACTGTTTGAATCTGTCTGCTGGAAATAAATCTGTCCGGTTCAACCTGTTTGAACCTGCTGGAAATTGGACCGGAGAGGGGCTTTGTTTGGACAGGAAAAATTAGCATAAAAATTTAAATTAATTTCTTTCAAAAAAATAAATTTTCTAGCAAGAATTTTTTTGAAAAAATTCAAATGAATTTTGTCCAAAAATTTAATATAAGAACCGACCCACACCCGCGCCCGGTTGGACGGACGGACAGCGGCGGCGCGCGTGTGGTGGTTTGAGCCAAGGTTCACTTTTGTCCATAAATACTCCCTTCTACAAACTTGGAGTGTTGTCACCGAGAACTTATATTCCAATGCGGGACAAGCCTTACAAGGAAACCTGCATTTTATTCTTTCAATTCCACGAATCCGAAAACGACGTCAACTTCCCATTCACTCATAAATGGTTTTGACGAACTGTCTTCACCGTGTGACTTGCCATGCGGCAAGGAACACGTCACCTCTTTGGACCCACCTCAAAAGACGTTTGGGACCCACTCAAATTTGGGCTCAAAGTTGGTCCAAAATAAGCCTATAAAACCATAATTCCAACAAGTATGGCTCTTCAACATTTTCATTTTAAGTTCTTTTTTTTAAAATATGTATTTTAGAGCATGAACTTCGATCATGTTTGTTATTTTAATGTAAAATTGACATACTACTTGCACAGTGCCATATACTATTTTTAGAGTAAACAGTTTCATGTAAATTTGTGAAATATTTTTTTTGAAGCATGCTAAAATAGCATTTGTACAAAAACATTATATGTGTTTTAAATTATTAATTGTTTTTTTTTGGGTGGCTTTTTCGCTATTGGCAAGAACATCTACAAGAGAAGAAAAAAGGAAGAGAACAAAAAAGGAATGAGCGGGAGAGGGATACAGAATGAAAATGTTTTTAATTTTTTTACAAAATATCACAAGGAAAGGGAATTAAGGTAACGTAAATTAATAGAAATGAAAAAATAAGAGAAAAATATAAAACAGTAGATGATAATATTCATATTTTAGATATCTTATGAAATTAATCTTCATGTTTTAGGCACATAACAATAATGTTCTATCAAAAGGAGCGTTGGCTCAACGTGCACGGAGAGAACATGAAAGAAATGAAAAGGCAAGCTCTACATATCAATTGGGATGACGTTTGCGACATGAATGTGAGAGATCAAGAGAATTGATTTCACCAAGCACAACTAATACTCCACTGGCTCAAGAATGAGCAATGCTTAGACATCTTACTTCTCCAAGCACATCTTTAGCTTCACAAAGGAATTGTTAAAACACTATATTTAATTCTATAAATACATATTTTTATTGTTAAGATTTTATTTTATAAATTTTATTTTGTATACAACAAATATTTGTAAGCCTACTCATGCACGCCCATTCCTTCATGAGATTAGGAATCTCGGTGCTGTTATTCGCAATGAGTGCAATCTTAATATTATCCGCATTTCTAAGGTAAGTCCAAAAATCAAGTTGAACATTGTATATTTTATTTACATTTTTTTCCTATTCTGAATAAATTTTATTTATTTTTGGTAGGCAAAGGAAAAGGAAAAGACCAAGGCAATGTCTAAAGGAAAAGAAAAGGCAACTTCTTTTGACAAAGGAAAGGAAAACACATGTCCAATGATATATTCCTCAACATTTAAAAAAAAAATATTTATCAAGTAAAACAAAGCCAATCATATTGTTAAAGTGAGCATCGATTATGTATATTTTTAAAAATGTAAAATTTGTGTTGTCAATTTATATATATATATATATATATATATATATATATATATATTTGTGTGCGGACTTTTTGCATTTTACTAAAAAATCAAGAGGACGAAAAACGTATGGTTGAGATTTATTTTTCAACGTTCTTAGTTTTCTGTACACTCAAACATAGTAATTTTATCTCTCTTTAACATTTCCTAAAAAATAATTGTAACTTTGATCAACTCCAAGGAAAACTTTATAACATCTGACTAAAGGAACAGAGGAACATAAGAATAGAAGATATTTCTAATTTTCTTAAAATTATCACGAGGCAAAAAGAAAGAGAAAACAATAATTAAAAAAAATTGTATAAAAAATAAAAGGGAGAGGAAAAACTAAGCAAAATGGAAAAGGAAGCTGGGCAAAGAAAATATTTCTAATATTCTTAAAATTATCACAAGGTGGGAAGAAAAAGTAAAAAATAACTAAAATAAAAAATTATTAAATCAAGAAATAAAATAGTAGACGATAATATTTGTATTTTAGGCACCAATGATAAAATGTTCACATTTTAGGCATACAATAATAATGTTATATCAAAAGTTACATTGACCCAACGTGCACGATGAGAATGGGAGAAATCAAGAGAATGTATTTAATCGAGACAAACTTCTTTAATATTGTGTCATCGTAGTCGCGCTTGCTTGGAACTAGGAACAAAGGCAACTGAGGATACTCAATCGGTGCAAAAATGAACAACGGTTGAACATCCTTCCACATGGTCATTCTCAATATGTAACGCCCCCAAAATAATTACAATAATCCAACTTCAAACACTAGTACAATGTGGCATAAATAAAATAAGAAGCTTTCATTCATCAGAGTTAATGTACAAAAGATGACACATGCGATATACATTCATAAATCGTTCATCCTGAATCTACAGCATGTGTTACAAGACGAAATAAAGAATGGAAGCTAAACAGATATTCATATGTCCTAAGGGTTTACATCTTTCCAAGATTGTGCTTGGTTACGAAAAAATGAGTCATAAGCTCAATATAAATAAAGTCCTAGGCTTGTACAAAAGATAAATACAAAGTAAACAAAAGTGAGCCTTCAGCTCCATAATCCTCCCAAGCTGTAACAACCCCCATACTGTTTACTGATTAATGACTGCTCGATTACCGACAATCACCGATTACCGTTAAACGAAACGGATAATGACTGATAACTGACTGATAATTGAACTGATTAAAAGTACTGAACTGACTGACTGAAATTGGAAACCGAATTGATTGAGTATATGTTAGTTAAAATTGCATTTTATCTGTTGACAGTATGATTATCTGTTCATGTTCATATGTTTAAACTGCAAATTGAAGGCCTTATCGGCGGCCGAATCTGAAACCGATTAGTGTTCTGTGACCCTCGTAATTTATGTGATTTTATAGTACAATTATCTGAAAATTGATTAGGTATGATTAAATTAAGCTAATTAAAGAGTTGGACTTAATTATCGTTTTGCCCTTGAGTGGGCCACTATCTCACACATCTTTAAGCCTTGTATACACTCATACACTTGAGCCAAAGACAACATTTCCTCAGCCATTTCCCCTCTCATTGCCGACCATAGAGAGAGAAAAACTAGAGGAGTGGAGTTCATCTCAATTTTGCTTGTAAATTGCTTGGAAGTTGAAGGAATTGGAGCATAAGTTGCAAATTTAGCTTCCTCACCTTGTAACTAAAGCTCTAGGTAAGGAATTCAACCCCTCTTTGTTGTGTTTAAGCTCATTCATGTAAGATTCTTGAGCCTCTAGTGATTCAAGTCTAGAATTGGTTCATTGTTGTTGATTTGGAACTCATTTCATGCATGCATGTTTGTAATGTAGATGTTTGAGTTGTTTTCATGACAAAAGGTTACATGCATGTCCATCTTTTGGTCATACTCCATGAATTCATCATGTTCTTGAAGAAATGAGTCCATTTGAACAAGCTTTGAAGATTGAATTTGGTTTGAATCCATGCATGTTTGCATGTTTTTCATATTTTTGAAAATGGGTTTGAATGTGGTTTTAATTGACTCACCTTTGGGGCTTGAATTCATAAATTGAGCTTTGAAACTTGTTATACATTGAATTTAGTGATGTTTTCCAGAATTTGGGCCCAAGAGGTCGAGTTTGGAGTGGTAGAATGCTTGGTTTGAGCTTGGGAGGCAGATCTGGAAATTCCAGATTTGGCTTCCTCGCTCGAGCGAAGGATTCCCCGCTCGAGCGAGCACCTTTGTCCAGGGCTCCGCTCGAGCGACCATCGAGTGACCATCGCGCGTAAATCTCAGCATCCAGTATTTTTACTGTTTTGCAGACCGCTCGAGCGAAGGTTTACTCGCTCGAGCGAAGCCTTTGATTTTGGACCTACGCTCGAGCGGAGAAAGTCTCGCTCGAGCGAGGCTCCTATTTTCAGCAAAGTTTGCAAAATGTTTTCTAAGTGTATTTTTGCATCCTCATCCCATCCTAGGCATTATTAGGCCTAGTTTAAGACATCTTAATGAGGATATTGTTGTAGAACACACCAAGGCAAATTAGGGATTAAGTTATGTTTTTTTCCAACTGTGTAGCTTAGTGTGTGTTCAACCTGTGAACTATGTAGGGTTGGCAACTGGGGAGACACGCTCTAGCATACTGTAGCCCAGAACTTTGTGAGTAACAATTGTGTAAAGATATGTTCAACTGATTATCTTTTGAATACTGAACTGAACTGTTTACTGAACTGGTATTATTTACTGAATGAATGTATGTCCTTTATTTCTGAACTGTACTGTGGCATCCTTAGTACTTACTGTTTACTGTTACTGTTACTGCGACAGAATTCTCTATCGGTTCCCTCGTGGAACCACCACTGTTTACTGACTGATGGCCATCATTACTGTTCGGTCCTTTAAGACCTACTGTTACTGTCGTGCTAATGGATGTACCACATATGACTGTTTACTGTACTGAATAACTGAAGTACTGACTGAATTGAACTGTTTTCATTACTGTAAGGACATTCATTCTAAACCCCTTTACGCTTTATGTTATTCACTGGGCTTTAGCTCACTGCTCATATATATATGTAGGTGTACAGGCACCAGATCGGAGCTAGGAGCGTCAGGGTAACTCCAGTTTTGTCAAGCCAGCCTTTGTGCCTCACTGCGAGGTTCCGAGTTGCCATGCTATGGCTTGGGGGTGTTTTGTTTGTTTTCCCCCGCCTGTCTTCTGTACTGTCTAACTGTTCTGTATAGACTGACTGTTTACCGTACTGTTATCTAGGGATTAGGTCCCTGTTCTGTGTGACTATAAATTTTGTATAGACCGTACTGTTTTGTACAGACGGAATGTTTTCTGTACTGTTATGTAGGGTTGAGTCCCTAGTTTGAATGGATGTCAATATTGTACATACTGTTCTGTACTGTTTATGTATGAATGCATGAAAAATCTTTTTGGCATACAGACTGTCACAACTCATTGGACATTGTTTAATTACTGTATTGGCTTCCGCCAGGCCCTGTACTCTGTTTTACTGTGTTACTGTTCTGCAGGCCTTCGGTAATCTCGGATTACTGGCCGGTTACGGTGCTAAACCCATAGGGCCGGGTTTGGGTCGTGACACAAGCTAAGTCCTTAGCGGAGGCATATCACCAGCACCTGAAAATGTTTTTCCTAAGTATGGTGAGCCAAAGCCTAGTAGAAATAATCTAGCACAATATATGAATCTTTACAAAGATATAAGTATGATATGCATATACAATGTCCATGATAAAATTATTCATATTCTAACAAGATCATAATATGCCAAGTTTCATATTTCAATCCATTTTATCTTAATTCATTTCATGACAATTCATTTCACCTCAATCCATGAGTCAAGTCCATTGTTATCCAAACAACCCAACTGAGGCTATAACTCAGTGGTTCTCTAACCAAAACAATCATTACACAAACACTTCAAATTTTCCATTTTACGGAAATTTTGTCTGTGGGAATCGACACCTATGTGTACGCGCGATTTTCAGGACTTTCATCCTAGACACACAAGCCAACTTAATTCAATGGAGTCCATTTCTTTTCTTCTTCCAAACATGGAATACATCCACTTTCTCCTCCCAAACATCATACATATGCAATGTATTAAAACATAGTCATATTCAATGACAACAAATAAGAGATTAGTTTCAATTCACCTAATCCTCATGCAATTTCTACAACAATCATAGCTATCCTCCACCGATAGCCCAAAACAGATATTTCTAAATAGATATACAATCTCCAAAACAAATAAACTATCCAAATTTCCATCGATGAGAGATAACAAGTATCCAGCTCCACCCTTGATATAAACATCTATCCAATTTCACATTCCCCATACTAATTCCATTATTTATACAAAATAATTATTTGAAACATTTTAGGGAAAAATTTCATTTTTTCCCAAATCCAATCCATGTGTCAAAATCAACAAATTTAACACAACACATCATAATATCTACACCCATAACTATTTTCAATACCTTCATTTGAAAACCCCTCTTTAGATTTTAAACCAAAACCATAGGTTTGTCCAAAATCCTCCAATCCCAACATTATTTACACAATCAACAAATAACTAATTTAAAAATCATAAGAGAGTGTAGAAAGTACCTACCTCAAAGTTAGAAGATGAGCAAAGCGAGGAGAAAACTTCAAAGACACAAAAATCGACTTTTGTTCAGATCAAAATGGAGCTCTTGAGATGCTCTACCTTTTTTTCCCAAAGACACTAGGGTAGAGAAACCAACGGATCTAGGTGAAAATATAGAGAGAATGTAAGTTCTAGAGAGAGAAGCTCAAGATCTAGGGTTTCAAAATGTTTTGAAGAGAGAAAGAGATGAAAAAGTGATGTGAAAAGTTATTGTTACGAACTGATATACACACAGTCCACTCGAGCGCAAGAGTTGATGCTCGAGCGTTAGACATAATAAGTTGTTCCGCTCGAGAGCAGAAAGTAACGCTCGAGCGCAAAATGCACACTCCTAGTAGTTTTGCAGACAATAGACCAACGTTCAAGAGCAAGAAGAGCTGCTCGAGTGTAGAATACACTCTCCCAGTAGTTTTGCAGACCAACAAAAGTACTGAGAGTTCACAAAGCCTGCTCGAGCGCAAGAAGTGCCGCTCGAGCGGAGGAGGAAAATTCTGGGCAACAAGACTTTAGAAACTAAGTAACCAACCTATCCCAAACGAAACCACAGTAATCCAATATCCAAATTTAAGGAGATACAAGGGAAACAAGAGGTGAACAACCATATGAAACCATGAAACCCGAGTCCGGGATACAACAAGGATCGGGTCAAAACCGGAATCGCTATACAATACCATTCTATTTTAATTTACATAGAACCAATAGTTATAGGCCTACTCTTACAACTCCTTTCCTTCAAGAGGATCTATGTTCTGATAACGAATTAGAGGATATGCCTATAAGTCTAACGGTTGGTACTCGAGCACATATAAATTCATGTCGTCATTCTCTTAGTAAGATGGATGTATTATGTCCTTTCTGTTCAACATTTTATTGGATGGATGAAAAATTAGTAAAATCATCTCCAAACCGTTCTCTATTTGAAACATGTTGTTCGAAAGGAAAGGTTAAGCTTCCTCTACTTAATACACCCCCTTCACTTCTTTAAACATTATATGATAGGAATGATGATAAATCAAAATTGTTTTGATGTTATACTCGAGTGTACAGTGTAACCAATGCTTTCAAAAGTCTTGGTGCTACATTAAATCCAAGAGTACTTACTGGAAGAGGCCCTACATCATTCACTATCCATAGGGAATTACGACATCTAACAAGATCACTACTATCACAATCAGGGCAGGATGCAGCTTATGTGTAATTGTACATTTATGACCCTAATTTAGCTTTAAAAGTTCGCAATTGTAGAAATCCTCAATTAATAAGAGATGTTCTAAAAACTATTCAAGCTAGTTTATTACATGTTAATGCATTCGTTGGCTCATGCAGTTTTAAATTAATTAGCTTTGATAGGACGAAATTTACTTACTCATCTCCATTATAATTCAACGACAGATCGCTGACAGTATAACCGGCTAATTACAGATGAGATTGCAGTTGTAATACCAAGTGATGGAACCAAGGTTAGTGAAATAAGAGATATTATCTTACATCTATAAGGAAATAATGAGCTTATGAAAATCAACGAATGTCACCCAGCATATTTTCCATTACATTATGTTTTATTATTTCTACATGGTGAGCTTAGATGGGAACCTGAGATCAAACTGTGTGATGTTCAACGTGATTGGCCTTCAACTGATCGGTTTACTCAAATGGATTTTTATAGTTATCGTTTGTTTGAACGATTCATAGAGTATTCAACAATTTTGAAAGCTAGAAAATTGTTCCAAGAGTTTTTAGTAGATGCTTGAGCCGCAACTGAACAAAATAGGTTGACTTACTACAAGCTTAATCAAGGGAAAATCTGTGCTGAACTTTACCAAGATTTGATAGATATTGATCCAAATGACTTGCGACCAAATCAAATTGGCCAAAGGTTTGTTTTGCCATCTACATTTCCTAATGGTCCTAGATACATGTTTGAAATCTTTCAAGATTCAATGTCTATCACACGATACAACCAACATCCAGACATTTTTCTCACCATGACTACAAATCCTAATTGGCTAGAAATTACTTCGGCATTATTACCGTACTAAAAACCTATTTAATTACCTGTGTTTTTGAGTTAAAGAGAAAGTGCTTGATGAAGGAGATAGAGAAAAAAAACCAAGTGTTTGGTAATAAAGTTGCGCATGTTTTTATAATTGAATAACGAAGCTTTGCTCATATGCATGCACTTCTATTTCTTAAGGGTCTAGACAAAATTCAGATATATGCTCAAGTAGACAAATTGGTTTATGTAGAATTTCTAGATCCAAAAGATGAACCTATGTTTTTTGAAACTATCAAGTGTCGTATGGTACATGGACCATGTGGTGCTCGAAATCCACAAGCACCATGTATGGAAAATGGTAAATGCACTAAGAGATACCATCGAGCGTTTGCAGAAACAACTACTATGGATTAAAATGGATATCCTATCTATCGTCGTCGCAATAATAGTCAAGTTCATATTGTGAGGAGGCAATAAGTTGATAACAGGGACGTCGTACCATACAATGCATATCTTTCTAAATGCATCAACTGTAACATAAATATGGAAGTTTGTGCCAGAATGAGATGTGTCAAGTATATACACAAGTACATTTACAAGGGTTATGATCGTACAACGATGGTGTTGGGATTGATAATGAGATCTAACAATATCTCGATGCGAGGTATATTGGACCTCCAAAGCTGCTTGGCAAATATTTGGTCATCTGTTGCATGCAGAGATGCCAACAGTTGTACGCTTGGTACTTCATTAACCTCGAATGCATCACATTCTTTTTAATTCTGATGAATCATTAGAAGCAATTGTTTCTAGAGCTAGGCAACAAATGTCAACTCTTATTGATTTTTTTGCATGTTGCACTTTCTATGGAAGATGAATGTCCATTAACTTACCAAGAATTTCCACAGCATTTTGTTTGGCTTAATTCAGAAAAAAGATGGAAACCAAGATAGCAGGGATATGCAATAAGTAGAATGTACTTTGCTAGCCCTAATTGTGGTGAAAGATTTTATTTGCGTTTGTAATTAACTGTTGTCAAAAGACCAAAATCGTTTCAATGCTTACGCATGATCAACAATGTTTTGCATGATTCGTTTAAATCAGCATATGTTGCAAGAGGATTTTTAGAAGATGACGAAAAATGGATACAATGCCTTAAATAGGCTGTAGTTATGAAAACTGGTTATCAATTGAGGAGATTATTTACTATTATTCTTACTCAGTGCTCTCTACTACAACCATATGCGTTATGGAATCAATTTTTAATACATATATGTGATAATCTTACATTTAAGATTCGAACATTGTTTGCTATTTTTGAACCAACTAAGGCTCAAATTAAAGACTATGGCCTATATCTTTGAATCAAATGCTCCAAGAATTAGAAAAAAGTTTAATTGACTTTCTGCCAATGCCACAACCTTCCCGCCAATTACATAAATTATGTTTCAGATTTTGAATTGATATAGATTCACTTTTTACATTTTAAAAATTATATTTTTCTCCTCCAAATTACTAATTGCATTATGCATTGCCACTTCTATTTTTATAGTTGACTTAACAGTTTTAATAATATCAATAATAACATTTTACAAAGGGTTTGGATCGTGTCCGATTTAGGATTTGAGGGGTTGTTCAAGCTTGTGAAACTTATTTCGATAATTCGAACATATAAGACAATTTGTGTATGTTACTTACAAAAAAAATTAAGTCAATTTGATAATTGTATCATATTTAATTTATTGCGTTTGTTACTAAAAAAAAATAGATGATCTATTTTAAAAAAATACAATTGTGACTTAATTCTTCTTTCTTTTTTCTAGAAAAATGAATTAAATTGAATAGGTTATGATTATTAAATAGACTTAATTTTTTTTGTGGATAATGTACACGAAGGCCTTTACAAAATAAATAATTAAAATCATTGAAACGAGACTTGTGGCAGACTCCACAAGCCTAGATAACACCCTCCAGTCTAGATCTTGGACTGGAGAGAAGCCCAATCGTTTACAAAATACCAATTTTACCTTTGAGATTACCTAACCTAATTTTTTTGGATTTGCTTACTATTGTGCGCAATGCACAACAATGACTATTATGCGGCACGTGGACTCACTTTGGATCTTTTTTCGATAATATGAACTATTCAAATTTTAGGAAACATCAAATAAAATATAACTGTAAAAAATTAAGTTGTTCGGATATCAATAATTTATTTATCAAATCACATTTGTATTCACATTATGATACTTAGTATTTTTTTAAGTACAAATATGATTTGATAAATAAGTTATCCATATCCGATCAACTTAATTTTTTATAAATATATTTTACTTAATATTTTTCTTAAAAATTAAATAATTTAAATTATAAAAATAAAACCCGAAGTAAGTCGA
Source organism: Camellia sinensis (assembly GCF_055761805.1). Classification (NCBI taxonomy): domain Eukaryota; kingdom Viridiplantae; phylum Streptophyta; class Magnoliopsida; order Ericales; family Theaceae; genus Camellia; species Camellia sinensis. The sequence goes on along the minus strand of NC_138975.1, from coordinate 105,216,792 downwards.
ACTGGCCACGTATGCGTTTGTACAAGAGTGACCCAGCTCCAATTTTTCTACATTTCATCTATTTTCTTTCTCGCCTCTTCGCAACACTTTCCATCAAACATGTGATGAGCAACCCCCAACGCCCCACCCTGTAGCAATGGGTAACTGGTTGGGTAGGCCTAGAAAGGCGAAAAGGTAGTATAATAATTTTATAATTTAAGTGAACATTAATGTTATGTTTAATTAGAAAATTTAAAGAAAAATTTAAAAAGAGAAATAAATAAGATAAATAAAATATGAATAAAATATATTTAATCATTTTCAAATCCCTTAACCAAACATAACGTAAGGTAATTATATATTTTTTGTTACATCCATTAGTAAACAATGTTTCGGAAGTAGTAAAGTGAAATAAGATCAAATCTAGGTTAAAGATAAACTTTAGGGATTATTAATGCAATTTACCCAAACTTAAATTACGCCTTTTCTAGATCTATTTGATATGCATAATTTTTTAATTGAAATACAAAATTACTAATTATGTTCAAGCTTTTCCAACGCATTGTTTTCAATTGATATTATTGATGTTGTGAGTAATTCATTTAGTAGGTGTTTGGCCTGCGCTAATTTTTTTTTTTTTTTTGCATACATATATTTATTTAGGTCACATCTATCAACATCTATTAACATCTCCTCTCTATTTTGCTACTTGCTTTCTTTATTTTTTCACATATTTTTTTTAAAAAAAATTAAAAAATGCATTTATTTAGAACATTTCAAACAATTCCTTAATTTTTCTTATGCTGTAGGTGGTGTTTAATAATCTCTATTTTTCTATACATTTTTTTTATAAAAAATTAAAAAGTATACTTATTTAGAACATCTCAATTTTTCTTATGCTGTAGGTGGTGTTTAATAATCTCATTAAACACTTAAAATTTAATACTCATTTAAAAGTTGTGTTTGAAAAATTGATTTTTTTTTATAATTTTTTTTAAGATGGAGCGTTTTTTTTTGTAACCAAAAGAACGATTGGCAAATAGGACCTTAATATATTAAACGAAAAGCATCCCTTGATATCTGATCCATTAAAACCGAAAGTTCCAAACTTGCCGTAATCATGAAAATTGAATGTGACAGCATCAATCAAGCTAAGAACCCGCCATCTATGACCATATCATGACCGGAGATGAACCCAGATTCATCGGAGACCAAGAACAGCACAGCATCTGCCACGTGTTTAACTTTGAGCACAATCCCTTTTAACGGAGTGCAACCCTCGTATTCTTTCTCAACTTCTTCCTCTTCCTTTCCAAGCATTGCACAAGTTAACGGCGTCGCAACCCCAAACGGCGACACACTGTTGACTCTAATCCCATGCTGTCCGAGCTGCTGGCTAGCCGACCTCACCAGCGCGATCACAGCGTGCTTTGACATCACGTAATCTGTCAACTTGTTTCCTCCCCTACTACCTGTTGGGGATTTATGCACAAAAACAGTAAAAATTATTAGAAATTAAATAACAATGGGGATTTTGCTTCTTATGTCATTTTGGTCTTTCCACTTTCAATTATCTCAATTTTGACTCTTAATTTAAAATTTTGTGTCATTTTGGTCCAATTAATAATATTGATAGTGTTTTTGACGAAAAATAATCTCGTTAAGTTTAGTAAATTTATAATTTTACTCTAAAAATATGATACAAGCCATTTATATGTATTGCATTTTGCATTTTTTGAATTTCAAAACTTAGCGCTTAACCATCTCAAAATATTATTTTGTTACAATTAATTCCTTCTGTTAGAATTCTGTGAGAGATTCATACAAAAGTAAGAATAATGTTAGCGACCCTAAAATTTTTATCAAATATCTCATATGGATGTGAATGTGAGTCTCACACACATGTAAAACATTTAGTAGAACTTTTGGTAAAATTTTTAAGGCCTCTAGTATTTTTGAAAAATTAGATCATATGTAAAGTACATGACATATTTATTAAATTTTTAAGACAATAATACTCTTATTTTGATTGCACTTACTACAAAGATAAGAGAGACAACGTAAGAGTATTATTGTCTTAAAATAATAATAATAATAATAATAACGGGTGTTATTGCTCTAAAAAGTCAACAAGTATGTCATGCGCTTCACACATAACCTACTCCATTTAAGTCCTGGGACCATGGTTCTAAATTGTGGTATCAGATAACGTAACGATATTGATCGTGGAGTATCAGTATTAGTTGTATCGGCTAGTATGTATTGGGAATCGAGTGTCATGGTCGTGAATTTTCTTGACCATTTTTCAACACTTTCTTACTTGTTGCGATGAGTATCAGCCTGTCACTGCTTATGTAATGACATGGTCGGGAATTTTCTTAACCATTTTTCAGCACTTTCTAACCTGTTGCGATGAGTATCGGCCTATCACTGCTTATATAATAACTTGTGTAACAGTTACACTGATTTGCTTTCGCTTTTTGTTCGCGCCGATATACCGATGAGTATCCAAATTGGTACCTCCATTTTGTATTATGAATCGACTGTTACACTACATAATGACCATTTTTTTAGAACTTTGCCCGAGATAGAATCCTAATGAAAGGCGTTAAAAGTGTAATAAGAAAATTGTTCGATATATCTTGAAATATTGTATTTTGAAATTTAAAAGAATAAAATGCAAATGAACCATTATTTAAGACAATGTACTGTGATATATCTTGAAAAATAATAATAATAATAATAATAATAATAATAGAGTTATAATAATAATAATAATAATAATAATAATAATAATAATAATAATATAGCTTGCAAAATTGACGAGAACCACGACAGATTGCTATATAAAAATCATATTCGCTTTTTCATGCAAATTTTAACATTCAAATTACAATTTTAACATAACTTAGGGTTTTGCAGATTGTGGAAAGAAAATAAAAAAAAAAAAAAAGAAAGAAAGAAAGAAAGAAAGAAGAAGTAAAAGGAGAACGATAGAAGGGGGTGCGACGGACCGTGGAGAAGGGGATAGAGGAGGAATGCGAGGAGAAGGCTGGCCGAATATGGCTCAAACGGTGGTAAGGAAAGGGGTGGCCGCTAGCGTCTCTCTCTTTTTCTCTTCCTTCTGCGTTTTGTTTCAATTTTTTTTTTTTTTTGAGTAAAATTCAATTTATCCTCTTATAGTTAAGGGCCAGAGCATTTTAACCCCTTATGGTTTAAAAATAGCCAACTGCATCTCTTGTGATTTTGAAATAAAGTGTAACAATTACATTTTTCATCTAAATTAACGAAAATTGGGTTTCACATGCGGATTTTGAGAGTTTGGCAAACAAAATAATTAAGACAAATTCAGAATTTTATGAAAAGACACTATTCAGGATTTTGAGAGTTGTCCTTTGGCTTCATCTTCTTCCCCCCATTTAATTGACAAACCTAACACTAATCCTAAATCTGCCATTATCACCTACCTCTGCGTCCTCATCTCTCCAATTTATCATTTTTTCTTCACCCAAGCCTCTTCATTTTCCCTGTTTACGGAACGCTAAACATGTCTCCCTTCCCTCTCTCACATTGGTCACCTCTGAACAATGGTCCTTCGACCCCTCTACCGTGATCTTCTCTAACAACTGTCTTTCAACTCTTACCACCTCTAAATCTCTGTATCACATTCAAAGGAAAGCAAAGAAATGCTAAGGAAACAGGAGAATGATTGAAGACCCGAAATAGAAAACCCCAATCTTGAAGCTAAAATTCTAATTAGCAAGTCCATTATATTCTCTATTATGAATTTCGTATGGCTTATGAGCAAAAACAAGATTCGGTGCCCAAAAACACTATCGAAAATGATTTGTCTTCACTTTTTGTTCTTCTTGAGTTGATGACTGATCAATTACATTTTGTCCTTTAATCAAAGAATTACTAGTAAAATCACAGGCTGGCCTCGATTTATTTTTTTAATATCAATTTTCATATCTTGAGTTCATAACCCATTACTTACATTTGTTGGAAGATTCACCAGCAAGAACAGATTGCTGGATTTAAATAAAAAACCCTTTATTAACTCTTTTGTGCTTGATAAATATATATATAACTTAATATTAATCAAATTTGAAATTAGATTTAAAAATTAAATAAATATGATTCTAAATTAACTCAAAAAGTTAAAGTAGGATTCTAAATTAACTTAAAAAGTTGATAAATTCTATAAATTAGGTTTAAAAAGTAGTAAACAATTTTTATTAATTTTTATAAGTAAAAAACAATCTGATTGTTAATTAGGGTTAAACGCATTTATAAATATGCTCTCCCTTTTCTCAAAAAGAATAATTTATGAAAAGAAACAAAGGGTATAAGTGTCTTTTTGTCATTAACACTAATAGAGTTAGTGTTGTAATTTAATCTAAAACCATAGAAAAGGTTGCTGTCTATATTTAAACTATAGTGATCTAAAGTGCTCTGACGCTTAACCACGAGAGGATAAAATAATAATAATAATAATAATAATAATAATAATAATAGAATAATAATATTTATTTATTTTTTTTTTTTTTTTTGGCCTTAAAGTAAAGCCACGTGGTTTTTTCCATTCCGCAAGAACTACATAAAACTCTAACCCTAGAGGATCCAAACGCAGCAAAAGTAAACAAAATTTTGACAAAATGACGCAAATAAAAAAGAGAGTTATGTGTAGGTTTTAACATGTGGATTTATTATATAATAAGTTTTATGTTAATTAATAGTATTTTTTATCAAATGTCATTTAAAAAAAGTTAATAATTATTAATTTTTAATGATAATTTAATAATTTTATCACAAAAAATATTACTAATTATAAGTTTTAAAGACAGTTTAAAAAAATCTTCATAAAAAAGTCATTAATTTTTAATTTTAAAAAAGAAAATTTTAAAAATTTTATTACAAAAAAAGTTCGTAATTGTAAGTTTTAGCGACAATTAATAAAAATAGAGAAAAAAAATTACTAATTATTAATTTTTAGCGACATATGCAAAAAATCGTAACAAAAAATAATTTTTAGCGACGATTTTATTGGGATTTATTTTTAATAAGACTTGATGATAATTAAATTTAACTATTAGAATCTATTGGTAATTTACTCTAAATAAAACTAGACATGAAATGTAACAACTACATTATTCAAATTAAAATAATTAAAAATTAAATAAAACTGATGAAAAGTGTAATTTAGGGGTTGTTTGGGGTGTCCTAAATAAGTACACTTTTTATCTTTTTGGACTAAAAAATTGAGGTTGAAAATATGGATGTTTGGGTTAACTTTTTGACTTTTTATGAAAAAATGTGTAATAAAAAATTGTAACAATTGATTTGTAGGGAAAAATTCGAAATAAGAGTTGTGCAGCCGTAATTGTTGACTTTTTGTGAATAGTGTTAATTTTTTAACTTTTTGAGTAATTTTTTGACTTTTTAACTTTTTTACAAGTTCCCAAACTTGGCCTTACTCAATTTGAAAAGGGCAAATTACAAACAAACTCTCTAAGATTTACTTAAATTACAAATTATCTGTGTAGTTTTAAAAATTACCTTATGTCCCTATGATTTTTAATTTCATAACAAATAGGTCCTTTTATTAATAAATCATCTAGTTAACTAATAATTTTTAATAATGTTAAAATTTTATTTCAATTAATAATTCAGATAATTTTATTATTACATAAGTGAACAGTTTGAAATTTTACTTTTTCACTTAATTCTATTAAATAAAAAATTTTAACAAGAAAATATTTATAATTTTTCAAATCACATAAAGCAATTCATAGTTTAAACAAATCTTATCCATTTGAAAACTTTAATTGTGTTCCAACACTACCTGTCACACTCGCCGTGCACACAATGCTCCCCCTCACGTGCTGCTCCACCATCACACGCGCCGCATGCTTCACGCATGCAGTCATGTCGCGCACATTGATCGCAAACAGTCGGTCAAATTGCGAGAAGTCGAAGTCGAGGAGCAACTAATCGGAGCTGCTCCCGATTCCTGCGTTGCTGAACATGATGTCGAGCTGCCCGAAAGTCTGCATGATCCAGTCCACCATGGCTTTCACTTGCTCTTCATCGGCGACGTCGCAGTGGTAGTAGCTGCATCGATCTAAGCCGATCAATGCGGCCACGAGGCGGCCCTTTTCATCTTGGACGTCGGCGATGACCACCGCATGTGCGCCGTGTTGGGCGAAAAGATGGGCGGTGCCCTCCCCAATGCCAGTTGCGCCGCCGGTGACTATGGCTACTTTGCCTTGTAGCTTCTTCAATGACATTGTTGGCTCTGTCATTTTTTTTTTTGGGGTACAAAAATGGAGAGAGATTAGATTGTGTTGGACCATTTTAATATCTTTTATTTATTTATTTATTTATTTATCTTGGTCATGAATGGAGTTTCATTACTTTGGTAACCTCTCATCTTGGTCATAAATGGACATAAATAGAGTTTCATTACTTTGGTAATCTCTTATCTTGGTCACGAATGGAGATTAATTAGAATTCATGACCTTGGTGGTGAGTTAATTTGGGAGTTTCTCCATTTACTCTAGTTTAATGATCATTTTTATTTTTTGTGTAACTGTAAGGTCCTAGTGGCCTATAAATAGTCCCTCTCATCTACTCTTTTCTATACCAACACACACTAACTATTTTCTATACAAGAGAGATTACTAGCAAAGAAGGGTGTTTTTGTTGGTAGAGCTTTGGGTTCACCATCTTGTGTAGAGTTGGCCTGAACCATATGACAAGTGGTCGGGCTATTGTATCTTGGAGAGGACAAGTCATAGTTTTGTGACTGCTGCATCGGTATTGGGGTTCTTCCTACCGCAGTGGGCTTGATCTCCTTAAAGAAAACGAGATATCCGTACCTCAGCCTGATCTATTTATATCTCATTTTCTTTGCATTATCTATCAATAAAATATAATGTTTTTGGTATTTTCACTAATTGATTGTAATATATGACGAGATATTGGGTGGTTTTGAAACATTGGTTGGTTTTGAAACATTGGTATATGAGTCACCGCTCTAACGAATCTTGGGGCCGGCGGCGTTGTTTTTAGAGTATACAATATTTTGAAAAGTTAACGATGATGATTAGTTATACTTTTTAATTTACAGCATATGATTTGTATTATTTTGATCATTGTGTTGGTTTGGTTGTTATCAAAGTATTAAATATATATTAAAACAAAAAAACTAATACTCTTTAGTATTTATAATCAGAGTTAGATTACAAATTGCTACAATATAAATGTTAGGGATGAAAACACTCTGCAACTGATTTGGACCCCAATTTATTCTAAAATTAATGGAACCAAACTTAACCATGGTTACTCCTAATAGAAGACCAATTCTTTCTCCCATGTACAGCCGACACTGTCCCATCCATTTTCGTAGTCTTTTTTTTATTTTTTATTTTAAGGCTGGGTATTCGGATTAGTTTATGCATACCTTGACTAATCTCGGGTCTTACGCAAAGCGTTCATTCCACGTGTATAGACAAATCTCAGACAAAACCTACCGATTTGACCTCAAAAAGTTGATTGCATCTTATAAGAGTTGAACCTCACCCTAAGAGTAGAACTTGAAACATTATTGCATAATTCTCGTCTACAATGTCCATTATTTCCTTAACTTCGATGACCGGCAAAGCACAGCTAGAGTTTGTTGATGAGGCCATGGCAATGGTCGCACTGCTGGAGTTCTCCATTGTAGACTTCTCTCCACATCTATGAAAATGTGTATACGAGTAAAGTGTATAGATTTATGGTGGAATGAGAGAAGGAAGTTGCTTAGTTGAGTTTGCATTCTCACTATTGATGTTGTTGAGAAGAGAGTAGTTTGACTTGGTTTTCCCCAGCACACTAAAAATAAAAAATTTTAAAAAAAATACAAAGGACAACATTGACCCGCTTCCAATTGTCAATATATAATTAGGGAGCTTGATTTATTCATCTCAATTATTAGTATGTTTATAAATAATTTCGATTATTTAAATCATTCATTTTTTTAAAATTTATTAAGTAAAACATTTATGTAAAAGAATAAGATGATCGGAGACAAGTAGTTTGTTTGAATCAAATTTGTATTATAAAAAATAAATGATTATTCTTTAAATTATATTTGTCATCTATTTTTTAAGACAAATATGACTCAAACATATAGCTATTGATGTTAAATCATTTTAATTTTGTACATGAATATTTTACTCAACAAATCCTAAAAAATAAATGGTTCGAATTACTGAAATTGGTCCCAAAATAAACTTGTCAAGCCTAAACGCTCTCTCAAATTGCTATCTCGACTTAAGAGAAATGAAACCCATAATTAGGATTAGTGAACATTTGCAACAATCGACTAAGTGGGTGTTTAGCATAACATATATAAGTGCATTTATTTAGATAAGTACACTTATTTGGGATACATCATCTCTTTACTTTTCTGCATATCTTTTCGTAAAAAGTCAAAATATATACTTATTTAGATCATTCCAAATATTCATTAATTTGACTTTAAGAACCTTCGTCGTCATTTTTTCCTTTATTTGCTAGTTGATGTTTAGTCACAATTGGTTGCATTTTTATACAGATTATAGATGACAACCTTAACATTTTATTTTTTAGTATTAAGAATATCCGTCGAAAAATCAGTGAAATGTGACAACCACCGTTGCTTGCCTTTGTGACAAATTTGTCGCGTTTGTGAAAGAATCTTAGAGCATTTTAATGGTTGTGTCATTGGTGATGCCAAAATTAAAAAATGACTGGACTTTTCAAAAGTAGTGCTTTAATAGTGTGCCATTGGTCATATCAAAAAATGACAAAGCCAAACTTTAAACTAAATTTGATTCAAGATTTAACAAAATAATCTTACAAGATTAGGGCCAAAATCAACTATTTTCGTATTTCAACAATATTTTGGTACCAAAACTTCACAAGAAAGGACCGTGACCTTTGGGAGAATGAGCTCTCCTTCTGCTAGCATTAGCGCTCCATACAAAAATCTCTTGAGGAGGAAGATCACATGATCTGCAGCACCAAAAGATCAAGAGTAAGGACAAGTTGGGGGAAAAAGATATGGAGATCAATGTTGTCTCCACTATTTATCCCAACACTTCTCCTCCCATAGTTACCATGTCTGACACCTCTCTCTCTCTCCTAAGGTTGGACAACCTGCAACGCCCAAGCCCAAATCATTCAAGGATGCACAAGCAACACCTAAAACCAATGATTTCTACTGTGATGAAGAGGTGGACACTATTATGCCGGATGTTTAAGCTGAGGAGAGGGATCCTGGCATGCTAGAGGAAGGCCCTCATGGAATACCCAAAATATTCCTCCCCAAGCAACTAATGCAACAAATGTGACAACCTTGGAACAACTAACTTATTGTAAGACTCTTTGGCAAAAGCATTGGGTACCGAATGCTTTGTACAAAAGTTAGAAACCTATAGGCCCTATAAGAAAAATTCAATGCCATAGATTTGTGGAATAACTACTTTTTGTTCAAATTTTCCTCTCAGGAGAACTGTGCCCATATCTATTCGGGAGGCCCGTGGGTAATCTTGGACCATTATCTCACAGTTCGCAAATGGAAGCCTGACTTCAAGGCATCAAAAGCTTTTCAAAGCATAACCGCGGTTTGGGTTAGGTTTCTGGAGCTTCTGATTGAATATTTTCAAGAAAAGGTCTTGCACACTATTGCTAAGTGGCTAAGGCGTCCTCTAAAGTTAGACCTTACCATATCGATGGCTACAAAAGGCAAATTTGCAACAGTTTGCATTGAAATGGGCCTCAACAAACCACTCTGCCCCAGATTCCTTCTAAGTAAGAAAAGCTATAACATTGAATATGAATCTATCCATAACTTTTGTTTTTATTGTGGAAGGGTGGATCATACGAAGGAACTGTGTAAATACAAGGTAGCAAATCCACAACCCCAAATTCTCCCGACACCAAGTTCAACGCCGACCGATGACGGACTATCCGTTAGAGTTCCTCCACAGTCAGAACAATCACAGGCCAACGGTAACCTACAACAATCGAAGACAGGAGCCAACAATTTTGGACCTTGGATGCTGGTTACCAGAAAGAACAGAAGGTCCATGCCCAATTGAAAAGGCCCAGCCCATTGGCCCAACCCAAATACTAACAAATTTGTTGAATTAGGCTCCAACAACCTTCTGGAGAATAAGGCCAATAATGAGTCTATGTCCAACATATTGGGCCAGGTAACTAGGGCTTCCACCTCCTTAACTCCCACTGGACCAGACACTTCCTTAGATAACAACAAGCCCATTAAGAACACTCCTAAGAAACCAAGCCACAGTGGTAGCCCAATTGCTGCCCAAGATAACCTAGCTGAACATACACTTCCATCCCCACACGCACTTCCTTCTCTGAGCTTAGAAGTCAGACTTGAAAATGATAACTCACAGATAAAGTCCTCACCCACCCTAAACCCTACTAATCCTAGCCTCAAGGAATCCCTCAGTGAATCCCCAGAAATCCCAATGGAAGAGACAAGAGAAGATTTTAACCATTCCTTACCTTTGAACCTCTCAACCTCAAACCTCTCCCCTTCTCTTAGAGTAGAAAAATTCAGAGCAAGGAAACCTCCAGACCTATCTTCTAAACATGGAGGACGAAGTAATAGCCCTACCGACCATGCTAGTTCACAAGATGGAGGGTCATGCAATGGGGCTGTTATTAGAACAAGGGACAGAAGCCATTCACCGCATCAACACAATCTGGTGGATAGAACAACTAAGAGTAAGAGTAAAACCATAATGGAGCACCATACCAGGCCCTCCAATGCACTCAATTCAGACGACATCCATGAGATCAATCGATCAGGACCATCGGAGGATATGTAGCATATTGCCCAGGTTAGATACTGATCCACTTCCCATTATGCCATCCATGGATTCACGTAAAATTCTGATTTAGAATTGCCGAGGGGATGGTAATAACACTTTTCGAAGGAAAAAGCGAGAAGTTATCCGTAACCACAACCCTAGAATTCTCATTCTTATGGAAACTAAAGTCACCTACAGCTCAATGGGGAACTTTTTCAACAATTTGGGTTTCACAGCATCCACTGTCATAGACCCAGCCTGTAGAGCTAGAGGAATTTGGCTCATTTGGGATACTGATCAGGTCAATGTTCGAGCCTTACCAGCTTCCAATCAATACATACAAGCCACAGTGCACAAAGAGGATTATGAGGAATGGGTCTTAAATGCTATTTATGCTAGCACAAACCCCATAGCGGGAGACTCACTATAGGAGGACCTTGAAGATACAGCAGCAAGTATGAACAAAGCTTGGCTTATAGTGGGAGATTTCAATGATTATGCAAACCACAGTGAAAGAAGGAGCTTTTCATCATCCTAGAACCTGAACAGAACCCAGAGATTTACTGAGAGAGTCAACAACTACAACCTCCTCGATCTAGGGAGTGTTGGCCCTCGCTTTACTTGGACTAACGACAGACAAGGCATGGCTAACACTATGGAAAGCCTAGACAAAGCCATGAGCAATGAACAATGGAGAGCCTTGTTTCCTGAGGATACTGTGACGACACTACCACGAACCTATTCGGATCACTCCTCTCTAGTGGTCTACACTCAAGGTATGCATCCCTCAAACCCTAAAAATCGACCTTTTAGATTTGAAGCTGCTTGGCTTTGCCATCCGAATTTCATTGAAGTTGTGCACAAGTCTTGGTTTAACATGGATTTTAACTCGATTGAAGCCATTAACAATTTCACTCGTAATGTCAAAATCTGGAATAAGGATGTTTTTGGAAACATTTTTAAAGGGAAAATAAATCTTTTGGCTAGCATTAAGGGCATTCAAAAATCCCAAAACAATCTTTTCTCTCATAGTCTTCATCTTCTTGAAAAAGACCTTATTAAGCAATTTAACATGACTTTGTTCCAAGAAGAAATTTTGTGGCACCAAAAATCTCGAAACAAATGGCTTACTATGGGTTATAGTAATACAAAATATTTTCATATTTCTACCCTGAATAAGAGAAGAAAGCTTAAGATCCAGGTTTTAAGAGATAGTAATGGAACTTGAATCTCCAATTGTAATGACCTCAAAGCTCACATTGTGGACCATTATACCAATCTATTTTAGTATGAGGAGACTTAACTCTTGACCGATTGGATTAACATTGCTAGAACTGGTTTCTCAAGAGAAGATAATGATAGGCTCCAAGCCCCGACGACCAATATTGAAATTTGGAAGTCTATTAGAAGCATTAAAGCCTTTAAAGCCCGTGGAAAGGATGGTCTCCAAGCAGTCTTTTACCACAGCCATTGGAACACAATTGGCCCCTCTGTCTGTAATTTTATAAAAGATTGTTTCCACAATAAATATGTCCCCGCTAAGATCAATGAAACTCTAATTGTCCTTATCCCCAAACTTCAAAACCTTAAGTCCTTGAAACAGTTTAGACTCATAAGCCTTTGTAATGTCACCTACAAAACCATTACTAAAATTATTGTCAACAGACTCAGGCCATTTCTCTCTGATCTCATTAGCCCCAACCAAAGCAGTTTTATCCTTGGTCGCACTACCACAGATAACATCATCATTACTCAAGAGATCCTGCATACACTTAGGTGTAAAAAAGGTAAGACTGGGGGCATGGTTCTTAAAATTGATCTTGAGAAGGCCTATGACCGTATATCCTAGGACTTTATCCATCATTTCCTTAAAGAGCTTAATCTCAATCCTGATTGGATCACTCTCATTATGAATTGTGTGTCTAATGTAAATTCTGCCATCATTTGGAATGGTGAGACTGTCCCTAGCTTCAATATGGGCAGAGGTCTTCGTCAAGGTGATCTTCTATCCCCTTATTTTTTTGTTCTTTGCATGGAAAACATATCTAACATGATTAGAATGAAGTCTGATAATAGAGAATGGAAGGGGCATAAGGCTTCTAAAGATAGCCCTTTTATTTCCCATTTGTTCTTTGCTGATGATCTTATCTTACTTGCTAGAGTTACTAGAAGAAATTGTGATTGTATTATGGAAGTGTTATCTGAATTTTGTGATATGTTTGGGCAAAAAATTAATTTGTAAAAATAAAAAATGATCATTTCATGTTCCTCGAAGGAAGGCTCTCTCCCTGAGCTACACTTATGGCATCTCTATTACCACTAACCTGGGTAAGTACTTGGGCACCTCCCTTCTCCATAATAGAGTTAACAAACACCAGTTTAAAGACATCCTTGACAAACTGGCCACTAGACTTTCTGGTTGGAAAGTAAAAAGCCTATCCCTTGCAAGTAGAACAACCCTGATTAAGGCTGTCATTTTTGCTATGCCTAATCACCTTCTGCAAACTATGGAAATCCCTAGACACACCTGTGACCAAATTGAGAAACTGAATAGAAACTTTCTCTGGGGAAGCATTGAAACTAGTTAGAAGGTTCATCTTGTTAATTGGCAATAAGTGTGCAAAAGCAAGAAGCATGGAGGCTTAGGAATTAGAAATATCAGAGCTTAGAATTCTGCTCTCATTACTAAGCTAGGGTGGGAACTTGCCATTAACTCTGAGGAGCTTTGGTGCAACATTTTGAAAACCAAATACCTTAAAAACCATTCTTCATCTAATTGGCCTATCACTAGAAAGGCATCTCACATTTGGAGAAGTATTATAACAAACAGAGATATTTTGGAGAAGAACATTAAGTGGAATGTTGGGTCAAGGCTAAATATTTCACTTTGGACAAATTAGTGGTATGGAGACCAACCCTTGTGCACGTCAAACCAGGGAGAGCATATTGAAGCAGCTACCAAAGTCAGCTCCATTCTTGATGAAGAAGGAAATTGGGATTTAACCTCTATCCAATACCTCATATCCCAACAGGAAAAAGAGGCCAGCCTTAGAATACATAGGCCCAGTTATCTAACCTACAATGACACACCTCATTGAAAAGGCTCCTCCAGTGGCAACTATTCCATAGCAGCAGCCTACCAAGCCATATCCAACTCTGAATCTGATAGAACCAACTGGCAAGGGATATGGAAAATCCAGGCACCTGTAGACACCCCATTTTTGACCGTCCTCAAGGCTTGGACGTCATCATTTGAACACGCAATGATTATCCATGCTTGTGTTTGTTTTGAGTTTCGAAAAGTCTTGGCTGCGCGCCTTGCCTTAGAATCCCTTAACTTCTCTGTTTTCTGCTTGGTTGCACCAAGAGTTTGTGGATGTGTTCCTGAGGGAAGGAGGTAGCCTGTCGACCAAGTCTCCTGCCCACTGGCCGCCTTGATTTTCAATCGGCCAAATGTGATGGCCGACCGGCCAATTTGACTGCCGGTCGACCACTTTGATAGTCGGCCGACCAAGTGTGGTTTTCAACAGAGATTTCTGTAGACAGCTGGCAGCTGTCATTCTAGGCCATACCCCAGCCCATGCCTGGACGTGGGTGTTCTGAGGAGCTGCAGATTGATACATATCTATATCAATCAAGCTCTCTCACATAGGAGAAGAAGAGAAGGAAGAGGTATACAACTTGGAGCAAAAAAATCTCTCTCTCTCTCTCTACATTTTCTGCCTCTCTCTCTAAGGTTTAGGGCTTGTTTGTGCTCAAAAGTGCATTTTCTTTGCACTTTTGCATACAAACACCTAGTTCTCTAGTCCCCTTATTGAGCTGAGATCCTTGGAGGTGATTCTTGGGGTGATTTGAAGCCTTTTTTTGGTCCAAAAGTTGCTGATTTGCTGCTGTGCTGCAAGGGTAAGACTTTTGTCCCTTTTTACCCCTTTTTTGCAAAGCTTTTTAGCCTATCTTGCATCTATTTTTGAGCTTAGCATATAACATAGAAAAGTCTTGTTTTTGAGTGCTCTAAATAGTTTGTTAAGGGTGTTTTAAGCTTTGGGGTTGTTTGACCCCTCTTAAGGCTTGTTTGGCCTTTGTTTTGTGCCATTTCAGTTGAGCTCCGGGACCATTGTGTTTGGGCCTCCTCACCACTGAAATCTTGATGGATTTCAGAGGTGAGGATGGTGCCTTGAGGTCCTAAGAAGGAGAGGGCCACCCCCTCTCCTTATTGTCCTTGAAAAGGGCTATTTTTGCCTCTTGCGGGAGCATCTTGTTTAAGTGTATGTTGGCCATACTTTAACTGATTTTTGTGCTTATTATGTCATAATATAGCTCTGTTTTTAGTTGGTTTGGACACACCTTGCATGCCTTGCATACATGTCTTGTAATGCCACATTTTTGCCTTAACATGCTTTAGGTGTAGACCCTTGTTCTAGCATGATTTAGGCTTAGCCTTGTGAAGCTTACATGCATATTTTGATGTGCTAAGGGACTGTTTTAGGTCATTTGAGTCATTCATGTCTTGCTTTGTATAGCTACCATGCAATCCCTCTTGAATGCCTTAAGCTTTGGCCTCTCTAGCATGCATTACTTGCATTGTTTTAGTGGTTTGGAACCACTTATCATGTTATTTCAGTCCTTATAACATGCTTGTATCCTTGCCTTTGATACCTCTTCGATGCCTCTAAGAGGTTGTGTTGTATGCTCCATGTTTAAGCATTTGTGCATGCCTCCATGTGTAGATCATTTAGATGCCATCCAGGTGGTTTTTAGGACTTTCCTTAACATGATTTGGGACTTTTTTGGTCCACTTTGGTCATTTGCTTCATGTGTCATTTAACCATAGTTTAAGTTCTTGGGCTTGGTTGCATGCCTTTCTTGCATTGGTAGTTGGATTTGGTATCATCTTAACATGATTTTCAGAGTTTGATGTACATGCCATTTGTCCATGATTATCCTCTTTTAAGTGTGCTTAAAAGATGTTCTTTAATGCTTAAGCGTTGGGCCATTTTTGCATGCATTGTTTGTGTGTGTCTTTGCCTCCATTCCATAGCATTTTGGCTTCCTATTTAGACATGGCCGAGGCTTGTCCATATTGCTCTAAGTCCACCTTTCGCATGTTGTTCAAATGTGATCACATTGTTACATGCTTGCATGCTTCGGTTGCATAATGTTTGCATGCTCATTACTTGCATTGTTGACACATGCTTAGCTATATTGCATTTTGTTGCATGCTTCCCCCATGTTCATGTTTGCATGCTTGCCCTCATGTTCATATAGCATACTAGTTTGCATGCCTAGGTTGCATTCCATCTAGCATGCATACCTTGTCCCTTGATCTAGTGATAGGGATTGGGCCTTGGTTTATGTGTGTGCATTGCATTTGAAATCAAAATGCATACTTGGTCCCTTGGGCCACCATGCATCGAAATGCGTGATTGGTGGCCCGAGAATCGAGGCCCATCCTCCTTTGAGTCATAAATATGATAAGGAGTGTGGTTGGTGCATACATTGCTTGAAATGCATTGCCATGCTATGTCTTGCCCTCTGCTGCTGTCAAAAACAGATTCAGCAGGAAAATTTGGCCGGCCAGCAGTATTGAGTGCCGATCGGCAAAGAATATTTGGCCGAGAGCATAAGTTTGTGGCCGGTGACCATTCTCCATGGCCGGTGGTGTTCTCACTCAGCCGGTAGTGTTCCATAACACTCAGAGAAGCAACCTTGAGAGTTGTGCAATTTTCAGAGAAGCAGAACAGTCAAAGCAGAGGCAAACTTGTGCATGGCGTTGGATTTCCGAGCAAACCCGAGCACGCGCGCATTGGATCCTCTTCCCGAGGCCTTTATTGTTTTCTTAAGCTTAGTTAATTTGCTTAATTAATTAGGTGGTCTGTAATAATTAATTAGCTTGTAGGTTAATTAATTTGTATTATTCTTTTGGTCCCTCCGAGCGAGGGTGAATTTGTAATAAATGTGGGTGCGTGTGTGCATGTCTTCCAACCCCACGTCTTTCTTCCCTTTTATTTACCCGCTTATGATGGTAGACTAGGGCATATTTAAATTAGCATACCTTATGCTACGCATGCGTGCATTCATACATTTGTCTTGCATGCACCAAGCTCGCGACATCATGCTAACTGCATTGTGTTTCAATTCCAAATTGGATACGTGTTAGTTGTAGCATTTCACATGCCATGTTTAGAATAGCCGAGCCCATTTCTAGTTGCATTTCGCATATGTTGCATTAGCCATCTTAAACTAGGATCATGCATATGATTACTAACTAGTTTCTATTTTGGCTTGGAGTACTCGGTAAGCATTTATGCTTTAGCATACCGCATGCGTGTGAGTGTTGCCATAACAGCATAATTACCATGAGGCTAGCTGCTTATGTGATATAACTGCTTGAATGCCTGTGGGTGGAGGTCGGATTACCTAAATTGGAATAATGCATTAAAACTGTGAGTTTTAAGCCCACTAGATAGTGGCAAAACCATCTTTTCTAAAGCCCACTTGAGGGTGGCAAAATCTGCATTTCAGCCTACTTGTGAGTAGCAAACCATTTTCAAAACAAGCATGAAATGTTTTGTTCCAATTTAGGCGATTTGGTCTATACTTGTTTGTTGTGCGCATAACATAGTAATTCTAGGCTAATAAATGGAATAAGAACACATAACGTTTTCAAAAACGGATATCACGGTTAGTAGAGGCCGATCTTCGGATCGGGCGAGAGGGGGTGCTCATAGCTGACCTTCCCCAATCGTACCCAAGCTCCCGAGCCGAGTCAATTTTGGTGATGACGGACACGTGGCCGTTGGCACCGAGTCAGGGTTTCCTAAATTTCCCATAAAAAATATTTAGGTGGCAACTCTGTATCTGGCAAAGCAGTCCATGTTTGACACTTATTTTCAAAAATCTGTTTCTCAAAACGATTTGCCAGATTTGGACTCTTTGGTTCAGATTAAGAACCGTGACAATTTGAGAGTCCTGAACTGTAGTAGACCCGCAAAACGAACAGAACGGGACTCATCCTCCCGGGCGTTCGGGGACGTCTACAGTTTCTGGCGACTCCACTGGGGATTTAGAGAGCTTGACTCGAACTCGTGATATCCTGTTTTGATTTCATTTATGTGTCTCTTTGCATTGCATGTGCATTGGTGCGCCTAGGACACCGTGTTTGCCATCTGCCATTCCTGAACGGTTTGCCGGAGGCTTGACTTTGTCAAAGCATGCCATAAGGCTGACCGGTTATGGGCTCTGACAGTATGGGAACACAAACCCCGATTTTACCGGGGCACCCTTTTCAACCATTCGACCTAGTGCATATCGAAATCCATAATGACCATTCCAAACTAGGACAGGTTGCTTACCCGATGTTAGGTTGTTTGAAACTGCTGCGTACGTAGTGAAGCCCTAGCTCCTGACAAAATAGGACAGGGAACCCCTCCATAGGGGTGTTTTGGCTCTCTTTACTTGCTATGTGCTTTTAGAATGCATCTCTACAGGGAACGTACATATCAGTTTGCAAATTTGAGTATCAGACCTGAGGGCACCAGTATCAGTTTATGAGAATCAGTTATATCTGTTGGTATCCGATTCAGTATTTTGGGGACAGTGATTTCGGGCAACAATGGTCAGCAGTAGAGTACAGTTGTTCAGCTACATCTGTGTTCGATCCATTTGGGCTGAAACGCTGCTTGTTTTTTCTTTTCAAGGTTCAGAGAGTTGATACAGAATAGCTAGTGTTCTCCCTTGTCGAGACAAGATAGATATCTGATCCGTCAGTCACCGTTCAGTACAGCGGACTTACCATGACGCAGAATTCGGAGGAGATTATGGTTATGACGGCCGCATCAGATCAAGGAATCACTCTGCAAAGCGAGACCAATGTCGATGTACCGCATCCACCCAGGTCGCCTGTTGCGCACCCGGTTTGGACCCCCCAGTTGTATCAGGCTCGTGAGCCCACCACATTCGAATTGATGGAAATGATAGGTGACCTCCAGATATCCGTGGCCGATCTGGCCTATGGAATGTCGGCTTCGCCACCAGCTGCACCGTATGCCGGGAATTTCATACCACAGGAGCCCCCGCTACTAGAGCGGATTGTGATCGAGCTCAGCTAACCAGAGGTTGCCTCCAGCTACAGCAACGACGTGTCAGCAACAACCGGGCTTCGCTCTGATGTAGTAACCCAAACCCCCGATCAGGCTGAGGCCAGAGACAAGAACAAAATGAAGGCAGATGCCGATCCCATCGAACAACTGATGTGGGCAGCCGAGGCTTTGAAAGCCAGGGGGATGAATAAGCAACAAGTATTCGCTGCCATGACTAAAGCTGTGAATGATGCTTTCCCCGCTTCAACCGAAGGCGGTTCAAGCCGGGCGGAAAATCGGGATGGGCCCCGTCATGCCAAGACAGTCCCTGTCATCTCTAACCCTGTACCAGGAAAATATCAGAAAGCCAGGGCAGTGCCTGCCGACCCTTTCGCTATGCGTCTAGCAAGAACCCTCAGACTTCAAAGTACCTGCCTCGAGGGCGCAGAGCCTTTCATGCCCTCTACATGCCTCTGTCTAGGGCATTTCAAATATTGGCTAAAGGGGGGCATCTTAAACCCCTCGAGCCTCGGCTCCTTCCGAAGAATCTCCCTCTCTCGCATGATGCTACCTTGTACTGTGTGTACCACCAACAGTCCGGTCACAGTACCGATGGTTGTTTCCGCCTTCGTTATGAAGTGCAAGATTTGATCGACAATGAGGTCATCCTCCCGCCTACCTTAGCAAAGTCTGTTACCACTGAGCTATTGGACTTCGAGGATACTGTAAATTTGTGATCAAGGGTTGGACCACTTGCGGGCGGCGCTCGGTGTATTTTGGATGTGGCCTCTGGCACGCATTTTTGGGGCATCTGCGAATGCTAGTTTTGTAAATCCTGGCTTGCGTGTCGAGTCAGTCTTTTGTTTTGTTTTGAGTCTATCTCATTGTCTTGAGTCAGTCCTTTTGCTTATGGGTCTGTCTTGTTGTAGCGAGTCAGTCCCCTTTGTATAGAATGTCAGGTGATTCCGGAACTGTTGCCTCGAACACTATTTTGTTTTTATCCTTTTGCTTTTCTTTTGAGTCTGTCTCTATCGTGGAGCCAGTTGCAACCAGGGAATCTGAATGAAACAGCTGCGGCTATCATGTTTCCATGCTTACTACTATTCTGAATTGGTTGTGCCAGGGGACTTGAATGGAACAACAGTACATTCCACCTGTTCTCTTGTGCCCTGAAAATCGTTGCATTGACCTAAGTTTTTTTTTTTTTTTCAAAACTTTTTGAACACTGCGGTGAAAACAAAGAGGAAGGAATTCCTCGGGTTTTGCAAACTTTGATCAAATTGAGAGAAAGAGAGGTGTGCTAAGCCCTTAATGATTGAAATCATGCTTGTCAGCGTGAGTACTGAGAAGGACCTTGGCTTGATCCAGACTGGTTCCATACTATCTTCAGCGCGAGCGATTTGTCGCTTCTTTAAAAACTTTCAAAAACAAAATGTTTTGCGCGGTCCTGCGAAGACCTGTGTGGGATCACTCTTGAGATTGTGCAGCTTAGGATCGCTCTCAGCCTCAAGACTCGAGCCCTTGTTTTAAAGCCTTGAACCACAATTCGGAGTGTTCAACGATCGACCATCAAGAGAGACCTGTGTGGCCAGATTGGAAGCAGCCCTCGAACAAAAGGCACCAAAGCCAGATCAAGAAGATCAGATCTCATCAGAAGAAGCTTGTAAAGCTAGAACAGAAGCACCCCTCCAAACTAGGGGCGAAAATGTCCAATTTGCTCGAAGAGCTGAAGATGGGTCCTTCAGTAAGTCAATGCAACAGCCACTCTCCTGGATATGGATGGCTTCAAAATCCTAAAACCATTTGGCATGGACTTGTTACAATTTTACCCTTTGAGCGGCTCGCTGGGCCGAAAACTCGGAAGGGCGACCCAGGCAAAAGTTAGAGCAAAAGAAAATATATACAAAAAAGAGAAAAAATATACAAAAGAGAGAAAAATACAAAAAAAAAAGAAAAAATAAATAAAATATACAAAAGAGAGAAAAAAGAAAGGGAAGAAAGAAAAAGGAAAGAAAAGCTCGCAAGGTCGAAAACCCGCATCGGGCGCCTTGGCAAAAGTTAGAGCCTAAAAGGTGAAGGTTAAAATACCCGAGTGTACCTTAGCCGGAACTACGTAAGGCTTGATTCCCATGTTTGGGATACGTAGGCAACTTCATCCTGAAGTCCAGCCCCCAACGCTTTCACAATGCCTCAGTCCATGTAATGGTTTTGATTATTCTTGCCCTCCTCAAATCCGATAGTTCGGTTGTGACAACCAGATACGTAGGCAACTTCATCCTGAAGTCCAACCCCCAACACCTTCAAAGTGACTATGTCCATATATTGGTTTTGACCATCTTCGTCTTCTCTGTATCCGAGAAAGTTTGGTCGGGATTATCACTAGTAAGGACTGTTTGCAATATGCTGCAGCATCATCCAGACAAGGGGCAACTTTCCGTTGCCATGAGTCGCCGTTCAAACCAGGGGCAACTTTCCGTTGCCGTGCAGCGTCCTTCAAACAAGGGGCAATTTTCCATTGCCTCCGATCCGAGGTTGCGTATCTCAAAAGTAAGCTCCGCACTCGTTGAGCGGCGGCCGTTTGCGAAAATAGTTTTTGAAAATTTTTACTGAGGTTGACTATTTTCTCGAAAACTATTTCATTTCTCCAAAACTTAGACCGTTTTGGACCCAAAAAAAAAAATTTTCAGTGCTCATGGCCTGACTTGCATAATTTTCAAATCAAAAATCGAACAAGTGTGTTAATCTGACTCTCATCTTGGTCAAAATTGTTTTAGTAGAAAGCCAAAACAAAAAAATGGTCATAATGATGAACTAGGGGCACAGTTGAGTCAGGCTTCTTGTTTTTCCCCCATCGCCAACATACTTGCCAGAAGAGGGCACAACTCAAGCTGTCATTAAAGGGCAGAAAGCTCTCTCAACCTCCGAGCAACGAGGTATTGAACCAAGTGCGAAGCACGAATCTGAAGGGATCAAGGTACTCCGTTCCCTTACCCGAGGCATCGACCAAGCGCCACCGGAAGAAACAGCCGTGAGCTAACCATGTTGGGCGTGAACCCACAACTTCCTATTCATCCATTAAAAAATCCTGGGGAGGGATAAAAATGAGAGAATAAAGAATAGAGAGGTGTAAGTTAAGAGAAAAAGCGAGCCGAAGGGTTTTGAGAGAAAAACCGAGCTTGAGTGCCAGAGGGATGTGAGAATCACAAATAAGAAAGGGTGGGAAACAATACCCAGAGAAACTGGCTCCTCGTGATCTGAGGTCCCCCGTTTTCGTTAACGCGTCTGTATGTCGTGTCTTTTGTCTTGTTTACTTCAACCTTTGTTTTGAGTCTTTTCCGAGTGCGTCTCGTTGTGCTTAGGTTGTTTACCTTTTTTTTTGTCTCCGCTGTTGAGTCTTTCTCGCTGAGTTCAGTTGTAGGCTCAATACCCCGGTTTGAAAAACCTTCTTCAATTTCAAAAATTAATCGTTTTGTGCTCAGAATGCTGTGCCATTCTCCACATTTGTGCAAAAACATGATTTCGTTCTTTCATACAACTGCAGGGTCCACCCCCGATAAGTGTGAACAGGAAAAACCTAGGCCTCTTTGAAGCTTCTGGGTTTCAGATCGCATCTGAGTATTCTTCAACTTCAGTAGATTCAACCTTCATGGTCCATCTTGTCAGATTTGGGCTGTTTGTTCAGGATCCACTGTGTGCAAAATGAGCCAAGCGCTCTGTTATGAGCTGTGTGCAGATTAATCCCCAGTAGAGTATGAGCCGAGTGTTTAGAATGTACAGTGGTTGGTATGGGTTGTTTTGCTGTTGGCTGGTTCGTTATCTGATTATTGCAATGCAAGCGTTCAATTTTCAGACAACAAGATCAATTTCATTTACATTGAGATATAACATGATGCAATGCGATGCAGTATATGAAATGTACAAACGCAACACTTTTTCAGACAAAAAGTTTGTTTCATTTCATCATCTTTTTCAAGTACATGGTTTTGGAAATAAAAATCTGCCTGCAGCAGTACAAAGTACTCTAGCTACCAGCAAAAGTTACAAAAGAAAAAGAAAAAGAAAAACAGCAAAAATCTAGATCAATGGCAAAGGATCTCAGGCCTGGGAGTCTGTCCTAGTCCTCTTCCTGGACGAAGGTCCAGGAGCATCATCAGCGCTGTCATCTAAGCCCGAGTTCGAGCCGTCTCCGGTCTCCTCCTCCGACGACTCTGCCTCCGCCTCCGACTCCTCATCATCGTCATCAGGGACTAGAGCCCGCGAGCTACTCCCGACGTGAGTGTGCCCCGCTTTGGTGCGGGGGAATACTCTGCCCTCTCCATCTCCTCTAGCAGGAATAGAAGGCCTGGCTGGAACACCTCCCACAGTAGGAATCCGGAAAGGAGGCTGAAAAAAACACAAAACGCAAACGCATTAGAATGCTGTGAGCAGTGTATCAGTGCAGAATGCAATGTATGAGTACAGCGTGCGAGTACCGTGAGCAGTGTATCAGTGCAGAATGCAATGTATGAGTACAGCGTGCGAGTGCCGTGAGCAGTTTATCAGTGCAGAATGCATTGTATGAGTACAGTGTGTGAATACTGTGAGCAGTTTATCAGTGCAGAATGCAGTGCATAAGTGCGAATGCCGTAAGCAGTTTATCAGTGCAGAATGCAGTGTATGAGTACAGCGTATGAATGCCGTGAGCAGTTTATCAAGTGTTGTGTTGTGCACCAGATTATGTGAAGCAGCTTGTGAGTATGGTTTGAGACCGTGATCAGAAGAACATACTAGAATACTGTAGAGGGCCAGGAGGTCGAAAGTCCGCTGCAACATCCCCCTCATGGAGGCATTCAGCTCCAAGGACTGCCGAGTATACTCGGAAAAAGCCTGCAAAAGTATCAAATGCATCAGTATTCTGCGGAATATCAAATAAACTGAAATGAAATGCCAATACAAGATGCATAAAATGTAGTAATACATACTGGAGGCAAGTCATGGAAACCGACCAACTCATGGTCAGCCGGAGGAGGAGCAAAGGGGATCTGGTAGGTCGCCCCACCCTGCCCTCGGCATGTCATCATCGTGGGTAGCGTTGGCCAGCTAACCCCCCGACCCCTCCGAGCTCTGCTCCTGCCACGGACACGAGTTGTCCTCGACGTCCCTGCCCCAGCTCCAACTCCAGCCGCTGGCGCCACAGGTCCCCCTCTCTCAGCTCGGCGGCCACTACCCAGAGGCCGCATAATGTACGTCTGAACATACTTTGAGTAGTCGCCCTCACCCCTAAAGCCCTTCGCGTCCCAGCTGATCGTGTAATCGGCCATCTCCTCGGCGGTGAACCTCTCGGTGTCCCTCATGTGGATAGGAGGCGGACCCGGAACTATCTGCTCTGGAAAGCCCAGGGTCTGGCGTAAGAAACGCTCACCCAAGTACCAAGCCCGACAGACCGGGCCCTCCAGCAAAATCCAGAAACGTGCAGTCTCCTCTACACCAGCAAACCAATCCCGAGTCACGGCTGGCAGTGGAACCCAAGGCTGCCAGGTGATCTGAAAATGAAATACAGATTGTTATCTACTATTATTGACAATACAGTGTAAAGTGAAGCTTAAATGAACCGCAAGTAAAACATACCTCTGCGGGAGTAATAGTGTCAAAGTAGCGGCGGAAAAAGATGAACGTCTCCGGAGGCCTCCGCACGCACCTCACGTCAAAGCAACGCGAAAATGGGATGACGAGAGGGGTCTCTACGTCTGGCACTGAGGCGAGTCTTGGGAAGTAGGCGTAGACCCACAACTGCAAAGCAAATACTAGAAGGGTCATCAGATAAAGCAGAACACAAAATAAAGCAGAAATTGCAGGACCGTGTATTGTGCAGTGTATTGAGCAGAGTGTACAGTGTGTGCAGTGTACAGTCAGTGTAAAGTAGGGTATATGTGTGTGCCGTGTGTGCAGTATACGATCAGTATGAAGCAGACCACAGTGTGTGCAGTGTACAGAGTACAGAAAATGTAAAGCAGAAATGAAAAGCAGAGGAGAAAACGTACCTCCCAAGCTCGCCAGTAGCCCCCGAGCAGCTGTCCGCTGCAACGAGAGGCTGAGCTCATGTACTCGTACAGAGTGGCCAAGGCAGCGCCACCCCAGTCATAGTGCAAGATCCGGGTGACATCCACGAGAGCGCTGAGCAGGCAGAGGGGCACAGTGTTCGCCCGGTCGGCGAAAATAGTCGTCCCCAGCAGGAACACAAGAAAGCCGCGCGCATATCGCTCCACCGCCTCTTGAGTCATCGAAGCCTCCTCGACTAAGGCTGGCTAGACTCTAAACTGGACCTCGAACCATGAATATCGAACGAAGCCGGGACGTGCAAGAGGCGGCACCTCACCGAGCAGGTAGATCTGAGCAGCCTCCCACTCGTCCATGTCGGTGTCGAAGGGGATCGGATCACCCCCCACTCCGATGCTGGTGAGCATCAAGAAATCATAGGGAGTCATCGTCATGTCTCCCACGACGGAGAAGTGGAAAGAGTCAGTGGTGTCCCACTACCTCTCCACTAAAGCAGCAAGGAGAGGCCTGCTCGCAGTAAGGCGCGAGAGTCCCCTGCAGAATGCGCCAAATCCGGCCTGGTCAACAATGCGACGGACTGTGTCCGGTAACTCCATGTACCAGTCCCTGGCGGCAACATTCTCATACCCACGGAAAGTATGGGAATCTCCCTGTTCAAAAGTAAATAGTTGCGAAGAATGTAAAATGTACAGTTTTGAAGAGTATTCAGAATTGGTGGCAATATAGCGTACGTGCACGTTTTTAGGTTCAAATAAACATCGGGTGCCGGTGTGCTAGCAAGGAACTACAGCATATGATGTGTCAGTGTGTTTAAGTGGCTCAGTACAGATATAGCGTGTGTGCACGTTTTCAGATTCAGATAGGTGCCGAGTGCCGGTATGCTTGCAGTGAACTACAACATGTGATGTACCAGTGTGTTTGAGTGGTTCAGGGCAAATGTAGTGTGTGTGCACGTGCTTAGATTCAAACGGATATCGAGTGCAAGTGTATTCACAGTCAACTACAACATATAGTGTATCGGTTTATCCGGGCTAAGCAATTAAAGAGCAGAATCAACTATAGCAGTTAAGTGTTCTACATTGCGGAAAATGAAACAGGGGAGAATATACCTCGGAAGCACCGTATGAAAAATGCGTCTCGGGCTCACGCAAGAGAAGCTCTGGTGGCACACCTCTCGCAAAATCCCGGAACTGGCGAAGCCCGTCAGGAGGAAGCACATGAATCGCCGGCCGGTAGGTCGCCGGGTCAAACGGGCGGACACTCATGGGGAAGAGCTCGGCCTCTGGGTCCATCTCATGATCCAGGGGAGTCCCGCCCCGTGGAATATCATCCGCCATGTCAAAAGTGGTGCGAAAATGGCCGAAAGAGTGAAAATCGGGCAAGAATATGAAAAATCAACCAAAAAGTCAACCCTGGGAGGGTGAAAAAAATGGCCGGAAAGGTCGGGGTGCAGAAAAGGCATGGAAATCAAGAAAAACTTGGGGGAAACAAACCCCAAGAGGCAGAAATCGAAAAGGAGACACCGAAACGAAGTTTTGATCGGATGAAAGTGTTCGAAACGCGATGAACTTCGCGAATCAAACGTCGAAAAGGGCACGAGAATCAAGGAAAATGGAGAATGGAAGAGGGGAAAATGCTCTAGAGAGAGAGAGCAACTATTTTCGGCCAAGGAAAATGAAAGAAATAGGGTTTGAAACCCTATTTTAAAAGACCCAAGGCGAAAAGTCAAAACTGCCCCGAATCAGGCATTTTTGGCCGGTCGGCTACATCTTTGGCCGGTGATGTTTTTTTTGTGGCTGGTGGATGGCCGGTGACATCCCCTGATGGCCGATGAGCCTCCTATAACCTTGTTTGGGTCATATGTGTAGTTTGGGGCCTTCATTGCTCGAAGAAATGCAAGAAAAGTGCATTTCCGAAGCTCGACCGGCCCCTGTTTTGATCTCGGACCGTGTCTTTTATGCGTGGCACTCGAATATGTGTAAGGTGTATCCTTTTGTATCCTTTTGTCTCTTTTAAGATTCGAAAGTTGCCCCGCATGCATTGTTTTACAATGCTTTGGTATGAACGCGTGTTGAGTTATATATCATTATGCTTGCATTGTTATGCATATTAACGGTCTGGCGAGACCTTAAATACGCTCGGTCTAGGAGACCCTAAATCCTCTGAAGGTGCAAGTCCTTCGGTGTTTGTCCTGCCGGAGCGACTTTTGATAAGTTGCATTATACATGTATTTCAAGCGACTCGCATCATCGCATATTCAAGTTCACGTGCATTCCAAAAGCCGCATGTTGTCGCCCATTTTAAGATCATCTGCATTGTCATGCATCTCAAAAGCCGCACGTTGTCGCGCATTTCAAAATCATGCATCATCATGCATTTGCATTTCAAAAACAAAAACAAAAAAAACATGCATATGTCATGCATCATTGTAAATAGTGCATATGTCATGCATCATTGTAAATAGTGCATATGTCATGCATTCATTGTAAATAGTGCATATACCATGCATACCACTGTAAATAATGCATATGTCATGCATCTTACTGTAAATATTGCATTTACACCCATCCATTGCATATTGTAGATATTGCATTGTAGCTTGTATGCATTCACCGCATCACTTCTATCTAGGGCTTGCGCCTTTCCTTGTTGAGCTTGGTCTGGTATGTGCTCATACTTTTCACGTCTATACACTCATAGTTCTGTATGACTGTTCTATGTTAGACGTGACTTATTTGTGTCCATGCCTTTCCTAGGCAAGATTTGGTTTCGCCCGCGTGCCTTATCCATTATAAATATTCCATTCCATTGCATATTTGTATATGTTGCATTGTAGCTTGCATGCATTCACTGCATCACTTCCATCCAGGGCTTGCGCCTTTCCATGTTGAGCTTGGTCTGGTATGTGCCCATACTTTTCACGTCTATACACTCATAGTTCTGTATGACCGTTCTATGTTAGACGTGGTTTGTGTGTGTCCATGCCTTTCCTAGGCAAGATTTGGTTTGGCCGCTTGCCATATCCATTGTATCTATTACATTGTAGTGTAATTTTTGCATCCAGTATTAGGATCATTGGTCTTTCTTCAGCGGGTCATTTCCCCACTTATGTCATTCCACCCAATTACTTGTTCTTATGTCTGTCTACATCACTCATAGTTCTGCATGTGTACGCGCCTATTCCACATTGGTATGTTGGTTTGAGGGTTGCGGCACCTTTTCTATGGTAGACGGACTTTGCATCTCCATCAATCTATTTGACATTTGTGTGGTTTTGAACCACTCAGGATTTGATCATGATTCAATAGCATTGCATTTTCATTTGCGTTGTTTATACATAGTTTTGTATATATTGCATATCATTTTGCATGTTATGTATGTTGCTAACGATATTGTACCTGTTAAGTTTGCTTTCTTTTCAAGCACGCTATTGTATGTACGGTTCATTTGAGGCTGGTGCAACCAGACGAACCGCACAGGTATTGTATTCTCTGAGTGAGACGTATCGAGAATTGCATAATTCTCTTACATCCTTTCTGCATTGTAGTGTAGTTTGGTGTATGCTAGCTTAAAACTGTCGCATGTTATGCTTCGTTACAGCTTTCTTTGCATGATCATAAGTTATGTTCGGCTCCTTGCATTGTCAGTTGCATTTTGGCCCTGCCTTCGGGCGCATATCTTTGCTTGTCTAGCATGTTTGTCTAAGTCTTCGGCCTTGTCAAAAATGGGTCGTCTCTGTTCTTTGACATTCACTCCCATCATTGTTATGACTTTCGAGTTCTGTCAAAGAGGGGCAACTGTAGACAACCCATTTTTGACCGTCCTCAAGGCTTGGACGTCATCGTTTGAACACGCGATGGTTATCCATGCTTGTGTTTGTTTTGAGTTTCGAAAAGTCTTGGCTGCGCGCCTTGCCTTAGAATCTCTTAACTTCTCTGTTTTGTGCTTGGTTGCACCAAGAGTTTGTTGATGTGTTCCTGAGGGAAGGAGGTAGCCTGTCGACCAAGTCTCCTGCCCACCGGCCGCCTTGATTTTCAATCGGCCAAATGTGATGGCCAGCCGGCCAATTTGACTGCCGGTCGACCACTTTGATAGCCGGCCGGCCAAGTGTGGTTTTCAACAGATATTTCTGTAGACAGCTGGCAGCTGTCATTCTAGGCCATACCCCAGCCCATGCCTGGACGTGGGTGTTCTGAGGAGCTGCAGATTGATACATATCTATATCAATCAAACTCTCTCACATAGGAGAAGAAGAGAAGGAAGAGGTATACAACTTGGAGCAAAAAAATCTCTCTCTCTCTCTACATTTTCTGCCTCTCTCTCTAAGGTTTAGGGCTTGTTTGTGCTCAAAAGTGCATTTTCTTTGCACTTTTGCATACAAACACCTAGTTCTCTACTCCCCTTATTGAGCTGAGATCCTTGGAGGTGATTCTTGGGGTGATTTGAAGCCCTTTTTTGGTCCAAAAGTTGCTGATTTGCTGCTGTGCTGCAAGGGTAAGACTTTTGTCCCTTTTTACCCCTTTTTTGCAAAGCTTTTTAGCCTATCTTGCATCTATTTTTGAGCTTAGCATATAACATAGAAAAGTCTTGTTTTTGAGTGCTCTAAATAGTTTGTTAAGGGTGTTTTAAGCTTTGGGGTTGTTTGACCCCTCTTAAGGCTTGTTTGGCCTTTGTTTTGTGCCATTTCGGTTGAGCTCCGGGACCATTGTGTTTGGGCCTCCTCACCACTGAAATCTTGATGGATTTCAGAGGTGAGGATGGTGCCTTGAGGTCCTAAGAAGGAGAGGGCCACCCCCTCTCCTTATTGTCCTTGAAAAGGGCTATTTTTGCCTCTTGCGGGAGCATCTTGTTTAAGTGTATGTTGGCCATACTTTAACTGATTTTTGTGCTTATTATGTCATAATATAGCTCTATTTTTAGTTGGTTTGGACACACCTTGCATGCCTTGCATACATGTCTTGTAATGCCACATTTTTGCCTTAACATGCTTTAGGTGTAGACCCTTGTTCTAGCATGATTTAGGCTTAGCCTTGTGAAGCTTACATGCATATTTTGATGTGCTAAGGGACTGTTTTAGGTCATTTGAGTCATTCATGTCTTGCTTTGTATAGCTACCATGCAATCCCTCTTGAATGCCTTAAGCTTTGGCCTCTCTAGCATGCATTACTTGCATTGTTTTAGTGGTTTGGAACCACTTATCATGTTATTTCAGTCCTTATAACATGCTTGTATCCTTGCCTTTGATGCCTCTTTGATGCCTCTAAGAGGTTGTGTTGTATGCTCCATGTTTAAGCATTTGTGCATGCCTCCATGTGTAGATCATTTAGATGCCATCTAGGTGGTTTTTAGGACTTGCCTTAACATGATTTGGGACTGTTTTGGTCCACTTTGGTCATTTGCTTCATGTGCCATTTAACCATAGTTTAAGTTCTTGGGCTTGGTTGCATGCCTTGCTTGCATTGGTAGTTGGATTTGGTATCATCTTAACATGATTTTCAGAGTTTGATGTGCATGCCATTTGTCCATGATTATCCTCTTTTAAGTGTGCTTAAAAGATGTTCTTTAATGCTTAAGCGTTGGGCCATTTTTGCATGCATTGTTTGTGTGTGTATTTGCCTCCATTCCATAGCATTTTGGCTTCCTATTTAGACATGGCCGAGGCTTGTCCATATTACTCTAAGTCCACCTTTCGCATGTTGTTCAAATGTGATCACATTGCTACATGCTTGCATGCTCATTACTTGCATTGTTGACACATGCTTAGCTATATTGCATTTTGTTGCATGCTTCCCCCATGTTCATGTTTGCATGCTTGCCCTCATGTTCATATAGCATACTAGTTTGCATGCCTAGGTTGCATTCCATCTAGCATGCATACCTTGTCCCTTGATCTAGTGATAGGGATTGGGCCTTGGTTTGTGTGTGTGCATTGCATTTGAAATCAAAATGCATACTTGGTCCCTTGGGCCACCATGCATCGAAATGCGTGATTGGTGGCCCGAGAATCGAGGCCCATCCTCCTTTGAGTCATAAATATGATAAGGAGTATGGTTGGTGCATACATTGCTTGAAATGCATTGCCATGCTATGTCTTGCCCTCTGCTGCTGTCAAAAACAGATTCACCAGGAAAATTTGGCCGGCTGGCAGTATTGAGTGCCGATCGGCAAAGAATATTTGGCCGAGAGCATAAGTTTGTGGCCGGTGACCATTCTCCATGGCCGGTGGTGTTCTCACTCAGCCGGTAGTGTTCCATAACACTCAGAGAAGCAACCTTGGGAGTTGTGCAATTTTCAGAGAAGCAGAACAGTCAAAGCAGAGGCAAACTTGTGCATGGCGTTGGATTTCCGAGCAAACCCGAGCACGCGCGCATTGGATCCTCTTCCCGAGGCCTTTATTGCTTTCTTAAGCTTAGTTAATTTGCTTAATTAATTAGGTGGTCTGTAATAATTAATTAGCTTGTAGGTTAATTAATTTGTATTATTCTTTTGGTCCCTCCGAGCGAGGGTGAATTTGTAATAAATGTGGGTGCGTGTGTGCATGTCTTCCAACCCCACGTCTTTCTTCCCTTTTATTTACCCGCTTATGATGGTAGACTAGGGCATATTTAAATTAGCATACCTTATGCTACGCATGCGTGCATTCATACATTTGTCTTGCATGCACCAAGCTCGCGACATCATGCTAACTGCATTGTGTTTCAATTCCAAATTGGATACGTGTTAGTTGTAGCATTTCACATGCCATGTTTAGAATAGCCGAGCCCATTTCTAGTTGCATTTCGCATATGTTGCATTAGCCATCTTAAACTAGGATCATGCATATGATTACTAACTAGTTTCTATTTTGGCTTGGAGTACTCGGTAAGCATTTATGCTTTAGCATACCGCATGTGTGTGAGTGTTGCCATAACAGCATAATTACCATGAGGCTAGCTGCTTATGTGATATAACTGCTTGAATGCCTGTGGGTGGAGGTCGGATTACCTAAATTGGAATAATG
Organism: Camellia sinensis; assembly: GCF_055761805.1. Taxonomy (NCBI): domain Eukaryota; kingdom Viridiplantae; phylum Streptophyta; class Magnoliopsida; order Ericales; family Theaceae; genus Camellia; species Camellia sinensis. Next base: position 105,184,828 of record NC_138975.1, on the reverse strand, counting down.
CATTAAAACTGTGAGTTTTAAGCCCACTAGATAGTGGCAAAACCATCTTTTCTAAAGCCCACTTGAGGGTGGCAAAATCTGCATTTCAGCCTACTTGCGAGTAGCAAACCATTTTCAAAACAAGCATGAAATGTTTTGTTCCAATTTAGGCGATTTGGTCTATACTTGTTTGTTGTGCGCATAACATAGTAATTCTAGGCTAATAAATGGAAAAAGAACACATAACGTTTTCAAAAACGGATATCACGGTTAGTAGAGGCCGATCTTCGGATCGGACGAGAGGGGGTGCTCATAGCTGACCTTCCCCAATCGTACCCAAGCTCCCGAGCCGAGGCAACTTTGGTGATGACGGACACGTGGCCTTTGGCACCGAGTCAGGGTTTCCTAAATTCCCCATAAAAAATATTTAGGTGGCGATTCTGTATCTGGCAAAGCAGTCCATGTTTGGCACTTATTTTCAAAAATCTGTTTCTCAAAACGATTTGTCAGATTTGGACTCTTTGGTTCAGATTAAGAGCCGTGACAATTTGAGAGTCCTAAACTGTAGTAGACCCACAAAACGAACAGAACGGGACTCATCCTCCCGGGGCGTTCGGGGACGTCTACAGCACCTCACAAACTTAGAAGCTTCCTTTGGCTTGTCATGCATAAAAGACTGCTCACCAACCATATGAGGTTAATTAGACATCTCTCTTATTCAAACACTTGTCCTAGGTGCCAATCCACCAGAGAAGACATGCAACACCTTCTCATAAGCTGCCCTAAAGCTAAGGTTTTATGGGTGAACCTGAGGAACAATACCTGGTGGCAGCAAAGCCACAATGCTACCCTGCAGGAATGGATCAGGACCAATCTCAAAAGCAAGGACCTTATTAATGATATTCAATGGCCAACAGTTTTTCTAACAACTCTGTGGACCATCTGGAAAGAGAGAAACAAATAAGTGTTTGAAGCACCAGTGTGACCTTTATACTGAATAAGGCTTTGGAAACTCAAGAAGCCTTTCAGACCATACTACACCCAAGCTTTAAAGAACCTACACTAATGTCCTGGTCTTGTCTTATTGCAGGTAAGCTCGAGATGAATACTGATGGAAGCTCTAAAGGGGATCCTGGTCAATCAAGCTATGAAGGACTGCTCAGAGATAAAGTTGGCACCTTGATATGGGGGTTCTATGGTTACTTAGACAGCTGTTCCAGTTTGGAAGCTGAGCCATGGGGCATTTACAGGGGACTAACCATAGTCATGTAGAAACAAATGGCCAACATCCAAATTGAAACTGATTCCCAGATGGCCATAGTGCTTATCAGAGATAGAAATGGGAAAAACTCACCATATAGGGCCCTAATTGAATATGCTAATTTCCTTCTTAAGAGATGCCAATGCACTATTGAAGCCATTCCCAGGGAAGCAAATCAATGTGCAGATGCCTTCGCTAACATAGGAGTAAATCAACTAGAGCACCTCATATTGAAGGAAGACCCTCCTAGTTCTATCCTCTCTTTGTTAACTGTTGACTTGATAAATGTTGGCTCTAGAAGGGATTAATATCCCCAAGATTCTATCTGTTTCCTATTTGTGTTTTATCTTTATTTGATTAAAAAAAAAAAAAAACTTCACAAATCAACAATAATGAAAATGGTTGATCACAGTGGGTTGCAACATCTTCAAAACACTTGCACTTCTAGGTTTGAATGAACTTCTAGTCGATCACAGTGGGTTACAAAATCAACTAATTTTTTTTTTCAACTACTATTTTTTTATTTTTTTGGTTGATAAAATAAAAAATTGTTGAAAGTTAGACAAGGAAATGGTAGTTGAAGAATTTGAAATGTAGTACAAGTCAAATTGTTGACAAATTAAAAATTAGTTGAATTTGTCAAATGATTATGTCAAAATGATAAGTCTCCATTAGAATGGTATAGACAAAAAAAATAATAATAATAATAATTTGCGTTGTAACAAGTCAAAAAATAGTTTTGGCAAAGCTATTATAGTTTCAACCATTAGAGATGTTCTTATGTACGATTCATTGAGTTTTGAGAATATCTTCATCTTAGTTGGTGTTTAGTTTACTGAAATAAACAAAAATGAAATCATTATTCTATTAAAATTTTTATTTTCATATTTAATTAATTAAAAAAGTAATGAAAAAATGCATTTTAAATTCAATCATCATTCACCACAGTAAATGAATGATTATTTTATGAGGGAGTCTAAGTATAATGATCATTCCATTGCATTCTATTACATCTCATTCCAATAAATTAAATAGAGTAAAATGTTTAGTAATCCTATAAACACAAGAATTTTATCCATAAAATTACCCAGAAACATCAATGTGATCCAAATTCATCCTATATATGAACTTCGTAATACACTTTCAATTTTTACTCTCGCACGTTTGTTCTTGACACAAATATGAGAATGAAAGTTTGGATTCCTAGACTTTAATCATTCATGTTTATCAGTTTGTTTACTGTAGCTTGAAAGGGAAAACAAAAGGAGGTCCCACGGTAAAACAAGTCTGTCTGTATAGTGTACATTAAAAATTGTAATGGTCCCTTCTAAAATTGTATACTATTCTATATTGATTAAAATATGTATATTATTCACATTTTTTTTAATGTGTCAATAAAATTGGATTTTTCATTGTCGAAAAAGAATATTGAGATAGTGTGAATTTTAATAAATACTAATTGTTCACTACTCAACCGTGGATCCAATTAAATTTTAGTGTAAAGACATTTTGGTATTTTTGCACTTATATCCTGACCAAATTTCTATTATTTATGAATAATACTATATGTACCAATTAGTATACTAATTAGTATATCAATTGATAATGTGACATAATTTAAGAGATTTTTGGTATTTATAATGTGATTAATGAGTGGGGTCAATAAGAATGTCATAACTAGTATTGGTACACTAGTTAGTACACTAATTGGTGCATGTAGCACCACCGATTATTTATAGTTAAGGGAAGACCACTATTATTGTATCTCCTATAATTTTTGAATTATAGTGAAAATTGCAACAATTATGGATATAGTCTTAATTTTAAGAAAATGATACATAAATTCATTTTTAGATTCATTTTCTAGATCTAATGATATGTAAGTAAGATAACTCGTTAATGATTAAAAAATATAAGAGAGAGAGAGAGAGAGAGAGAGAGAGAGAGAGAGAGAGAGAGAGTTGCCCTACATATTCTAATTAATTTCCACATAATCGAGTTTGAAAAAAACAAAATTAGTGATAAATCCAATGTAAGGAAAGTACAAGGCATTAGCTTTGTGAAACAATTTGGCCAAAAGTTCTGAAAGACATTTTGTTTTCAATTTTACCCCTTATTTTTTATCTGTTCAATTTTTCTCCTATCTGTTCAATTTTTTCCCCTAAATGCTATCTATCTGTTCAATTTTTCTCATATCTGTTCAATTTTTTCTCCTAAATTCTATCTATCTGTTTAATTTTTTCCCGTAAAATCTATCCATTTGTTCAAATTTTCGCCTAAATTCTATCTATCTGTTTAATTTTTCTCTTATCTATTCAACTTTTCCCCCTAAATTCTATCTATCTGTTCAATTTTTTTCCCATAAATTCACAAACTACTTATCTGTTCAAAATTTGTCTTATATTTGTTTCATCATCATCATCGCTTGTAATTTGTTTCATCATCAACAACAATAAATAAATAAAAAAAACTTGCAGCCGATTATGTATTGTATATATATATATATATATATATTTATACTAGAGTAAACAACGAGAGCTTCCTAAATCAATCAATAAAATCAAATACTGACAACAAGAAGCAACATTAGTGAGAGTCCTTTCACAGTCAGAAAATCAAATACTAACAACAAGAAGCAACTCCTAATTAATTCATGAAAATTAAAACACAAAGTAAATAGAGAGAGATATGAGTTTTTGAGCTTGTTAGGGTTTGTGACTTAGATCTGACAAGATTTGGATTGTCACCGACGAACCTTCAAAAAAGACGCCGACGCCAAATGGACGGCTGATCTATGTCAGCGATGAAAGCGAACGGTCAATCTGCGGCGACTGTGATTGGTCCAATGAGAGAGAGATGGCGGACCATGTTCACAAGGAATGGTTTCAATAAACTAATAAGAGTCAACTTTGGTCATCCAAATCATATCCGCTTTTCATCAGGACCTCCTCTTCCTCCTCCTATATTAGAGAGAAAAAAAGATGGAGCTCAATCATTCTGGGTATGAGCATCCATTGATATTCGATACAGGGCACAAGCGCAATGGTATCGACACATTCTGCTAAGGATTTGAGCAACCAGTATCGCGTCCTTCTCCTTCCTACAATGCAAAGTAGAAGGCGGAGGCAGTAGTGGAGCGGTGAAGGGTGGAAAGAAGTGGTGGGATGACGATGAGACGGCGGACTCGCGGAGATGAAGAAGAGATAAGAGAAGAGAGAAGAGTTGTTTTGGTCATTTGACCGTGTGTATATATATATATGGAAAATGTCTCGTAGCTCAAATTTTGTGGCTCAAAAGTGGCTCAAATGGCCAAAACGACGTCATTTTGGCCATTTTTATATTGTTCTGTACTCAAAACGACGTTGTTTTGGCTATTTGAGCCACAAAATTTGAGCTACGTAGCATTGTCGTATATATATATATATATATGGGTTAGTTTGGTCATTTTGAAAAAATTTGTCAGACAAAATTATTTAGAATGTGGACCAGGAAATTTAAAATTGGAGTTTTGAACTGAGCGCTCCTTTAAAAAGTTGGTTCAATTGTTGGACTTAATAACAATATTCTTTTCTTTTATGAACTAAGTAAATTTTTATATTCCTATTGTGTGCTTAATTTTTGTTTCTAATTTTTATTAATTCCTAGCAAACAAATGGAAAGTAATTCAATTAATAATCATTGTGAAATGTTTCGGCAAGGTTAGAGTGACTATAAAATGGCTGTGACCCTCACCCTTTAAGCAGACAACAATGTTTTAAAAATTGAATCAGTAAGTGAATTGAAAAATTGATCGAGTAGATGAGTTACTGATTCGATCGTCGGGTTGAATCAAAATTAAATCATAATGTCATAATTATCACATAAATGTATTTAAAATTATATTAATAAAAAATATAAATATTGAGCAACATTTATTCAAATTATTTTCCTATTTCAAGATGAAAAATCTAGATTTGTTGCGGAAAACTCATTTGAAAATTCAGAAGCATCTCGTTTAACATGATTATCAATTTAGGCAATTCAAATAAAAATATGCAACCATAATCAATATACAGAAAAAGAGAAAATCAAACATCCATAACACACGATATTTTTTATGTGAAAAAATCATAATTGGAATCTACCAACTTGTGATAAAAAACAACGGACCTCGGCCAGCCAAATAATCTACTACGCAAGAAAGAGATATCTTACAAAGGCCAATCCAGGCAACACAAGTCCACTCACCGGCACACGTCTTTGCTCACACTACAGGTACCTCGACGATCTCCATTTGATATCCTCCACGGTTGTCGAATTGCCACGACGCCAATGACTTCAAAATCCACCAAAAATGTTACTTTTGAAAGGAGTAAACAACTTTTACAAAAACTTGATGATTAACTTGAAGCACCTAGACTAATGAATCATCAAGGAAATGAGATATACAAATAATCATCACTACAAGTTGTCTCTCAAAAATAAATCTCTCAATGTAAGTGTGAGGGATGCTCAACAAAACACCCAAGGGGGCCTTTAAATAGACTTGGACAGGACAAGTTCTCGGGCTAGCCACGGGCACAGTCCTATGGTCGTAGGGGCAAGTTGCCTTCGCAAGTTGTAAAGAAAAGTACTAGGAGCTGGATGTTTGGACTTACCATGTCGCAAGCGTGAAGTTACTTGTCGCAGGTGAAATTGTGACACAATGCAGGCGTGACGTAGTTGGTGGTAGGCAAGAATAGGCATGTTGTTCAACTACTTTTGTGGACTTTAGCACATGAGATCCTCCATGCTTATTCCACAATTTTGGCCATGCTTTGTCTCCTATTTCCTCCAACAAAAACTCATCATTTTATGTGGAAAAGATTTCATCAGTCACACACATGTTTCATCACCAATTTGTCAACAAGATTAGCCAACAAACCATCCACACAAATTGACTTATAGACCCAAAAAAAAAAAAAAAAAAAAAACTTTCTCCCATGCTATAGCCATAAGGTCAAGCAAAATCAGACATGCTAATCCATCCTCGCGCCACCAAACCTGCTTCTTTCAAGTTACAAAATCAAGAAGATAATGCACATGCATGATTGTCAAAGATTGCCAATGAAAATTTTTGCTAACAATGATGAAGAACTTTTTACAAACAAAAGTACTATCCCTTGCCAACTTGAAATTCAATAATGTAATTTCCATATCTTTGACATTCTTGAAGCATAATAATCAAGATGAAAAATCAAATTAAGAAAAAACAAAACAACAATGTGAATCAATAATCCTGATAATAAGTTTTGTCAAGAGAGGTATTGCCAAAACACAAATTATTATAATCCTTACGATAAAAATTCTAAGAATCTCCCACTTCGGCAATACCGGGACAAAACTTTATAATCCATTCCTGCAAAAGATCTATTGATTCAAACAACAATTGAGACAAAAATAATTAAACACATAATCACAAATTTGCCTTTGGAACGAGATTGTCAACTCGCATTATAATGCACAAAATTAGGATTGAAAATGCAAACATTCTCCATTTTGGCAATTCCGTGACAAAACCTAATAAACACACTTGTGCAAAACAAAAACAATACTACTCCCCCTAAACACAAGCCAATTTTTCTCCCCCTCTTTGTCCGAAATTGACAAGGGAAAAACACGTTGATCACAAGACTTAGAAAATATCTACTGCTATACTCAAAATTTTGAAAAACAGAGTCCTATCAAAACTAAAAATGTTCAACATGTGTAAAGAGACACTCACTTCAAAACTATTGAATAATAGATACCCACGAATCTCATACCAAGGCAGTGTGTTGTGTGAAATAAGAGAATACAATGTTTAACAATGCCATGTAGAGATCAAATTTGAACATTTTACAACAAAAAATTGAGCCACTCTTTTTGGAAGTTAAACCTCGAGTTTGCATAAAATGATTTGAGAGGGAGCATTTATTCAATCTTCCATAACCTCATTCCTTCTTTTTTTTATTTATATGATTTCATTTTTTCCCTTTTCATTTCAAAATTCGAAGGAGGCTTTAAAACTGCTAAGAGCGGTAGCTAAAACCAATAAATCATGAATTTTATCCTCTGAAAAATGACAACTATAACACACTCTTTCATGTAGCCCTTTCTCTTGAGCTTAGCACAAAAACAACAAAACATTTTTCTTGCTCATCTCTCATCATCATACTTTTAAGTACTAGGTATCGGTCAATCTGCAACAGTTAAGGCACAAAAATCTACACATTGTTCAGGATTTCTCATGAGCTATGTATAAACATTTAATCCTTCTAAAAATGTGTACACAATGAGATCATGTTCCGCATTACTCAAGTATTCAAAAGTGATGTGAGAATTATATAAACCGAACATGTCATGCAAAAGAAAACAAAGTTTGTCAAGAGCGAGTCTAGAGACAAAAATCCTTTTGACCAATTAACACATTTTTTATTATTTTTTTATTTTTAAAATAACTCAAACACAAAGACTAACAAGGCTTGATACCAAACTAAAAACAAGTTTTTTTTCTTTTTCATAGAACTTTGAAAAAATATATATATATTTGCAACATAAGAACACGAAACCATTCATCCCAAATCATTTTTCCTTACCTACACAACTCTATTTTTAACATGAGGCATTTCAACACGGTTGTTGGAAAAGTTCAAAAAATTCTGAAAATACTTTTGACATTTTGGATTTTTGTTAGGTAACAAGGCTTGCACAAAATTCTTAGAGGCGTTAGAAAACTTGCTACCTCTATGTGGTATGTGGCCATTAAGCAAATAGCAATATGAACGAAGATGGCGTAGTTTACCACAAAAATGACAACAAAAAACAAGCTTACCATCCTTTGGATATTTTGTGGCCGGCTTACCCCATTGAATGTTTCACTTAAGCACATGTCAAGGCCTTTGAGCTTGTCTTCTACCCCTACCATGGTTAGCCTTATACAAATTCATGCAATGACTCCTAATATGACCACAATTTCCGTAATGATGACAAACAGGTATAAATTTCTTCTTTAAAATATTTTCATGCGAAAAACTTGAAGGTGAAGAAATCACACCTTTTGCCTTAACAAATCCCTTTACCTCGTGTGCTTGCATCGTTGGAAGATGATGCTTCGGGCAAGGAGTTGCAATTGTTGTGGTAACCAAGTCTATTGTTGTCACTCGCCATTTGTTGTGAATTTAGAACAACATCTAAATTATTTGAACTTGTATTCTACAAATTGAGTGTGGCATTGGCACCGATCAGTTCAAGTTCCTTTTTTGCACACTTCTCTTTAAGCTCTTTGACTGTCTTGGCACAAATTTCAGCATCTTCTTTAGGAAGATCATTTTTCTTTTTAAGTTCGTCATGTGTGCCAAGAAAATGACATCTCTCACTTTCACAAATGGAGAGTTTGTCGATCAAAGTGTCCTTTTCATTTTGTAGGACATTGATTTTTGCTTGAACCTCTAAAAATTCATTTTTCAACCGATCCTTCTCCTTCACACATTTTCCAAGATGATAAAGAGTTCTTGCTTTTGTTTCATCAACTTATAGCATTGGAGGTACATCTTATGTGTTTTTGAGAATTCTCGTCTTGACTATCAGTAGTGACTTCATGTTCTGAAGTCGAGTCAAAACTTGAAACCAAAGCATTGTGGGTTGCAACTTTCTCAAGTTTTAAAGTTCTGGAAGGACATTCGGCTAAAACAAGTCCAAACCCATGACATTTAGAGCATTGAACTTCTTGAAATCTGAAATTCTTATTGTTGGGCTTAAAAACATTTTGCTCAAAATTATCTCTATCTCTTGAATTTAAATCATTGAAATTATGTTTTTTTTTTTTTCAAAAATCGTTAGAAATTTTCAGTAAACAAAGCCATCATTTCAGATTCTTGATCAAAATTACTTCCTTGGATTGAATCCATCAATAATCACGAAAAAATCACTCTCCTATAGCTTTGAAAAACAAGTACGAGCGACCTACTCTGATATCAATTGAAAAATCTAAAATCTTTTAGAAAATTTAGATGCATCTCGTTTAACGTGATTATCGATTTAGGAAATCCAAATAAAAATATACAACCATGATCAATATAGAGAAAGAGAGAAAATCAAACATCCGCGACACAAGATATTTTTTACGTGGAAAATCACAATTGGAATCTATTAACTTGTGATAAAAAAAACTACCGGCCCTTGGCTAGATAAATAATCCACTATGCAAGAAATGTGGTACAAGAGATATCTTACAAAGGCCAATCCAAGCAACACGAGTCCACTCACCGGCACACGTCTTTACTCACTCTACAAGTACCTCCACGATCTCCACTGGATATCCTCCACAGTTGTCGATTTGCCACGACGCCAATGACCTCAGAATCCACCGAAGTCTACAATCTTGGAATCCACCAAGATGGTTCACTTTTGAAAGGAGTGAAGAACTTTTACAAAAACTTGATGATTAACTTGAAGCACCTAGACTAATGAATCATCAAGGAAATAAGAGATGCAAATAATCCTCACTACAAGTTGTCTCTCAAAAATAAATCTCTCTTAAGAAAATACACTCTCACAAAAAAATATATTCCTCAAAAAAATTTAACTCTCCCAAGATAAGAAGTATTTAGAAGAGTATCACAAAAAAATCACGCTCCTATAGCTTTGAAAAACAAGTACGAGCGACCAGCACTAATACCAATTAAAAAATCTAACCTCTTTTAGAAAATCTAGATGCGTCTCGTTTAGCATGATTATCGATTTAGGTAATCTAAATAAAAGTATACAACCATGATCAATATAGAGAAAGAGAGAAAATCAAACATCCACGACACAAGATATTTTTTACGTGGAAAAATTACAATTGGAATCCACTAACTTGTGATAAAAAAAACTACGGGCCCTTGGCTAGACAAATAATCCACTGTGCAAGAAAGGTAGTACAAGAGATGTCTTACAAAGGCCAATCTAGGCAACACGAGTCCACTCACCGGCATATGTCTTTGCTCACTCTACAGGTACCTCCACGATCTCCACTGGATATCCTCCACGGTTGATGAATTGCCACGACACCAATGACATCAGAATCCACCGAAGTCTACAATCTTGGAATCTACCAAGAAGGTTCACTTTTGAAAGGAGTGAAGAACTTTTACAAAAACTTGATGATTAACTTGAAGCACCTAGACTAATGAATCATCAAGGAAATGAGAGATGCAAATAGTCCTCTCTACAAGTTGTCTCTCAAAAATAAATCTCGCTTACAAAAATACACTTCACAAAAAATATATTCCTCTAAAAAATTAAACTCTCTCAAGATAAGAAGTATTTAGAAGAGTATCACAAATAAATCATGCTCCTATAGCTTTGAAAAACAAGTACGAGCAACCTGCACTAATACAAATTACAAAATCTAACCTCCTTTAGAAAATCTAAATGCGTCCCGTTTAACGTGATTATCGATTTAGGCAATCTAAATAAAAATATACAACCATGATCAATATAGAGAAAAAGAGAAAATCAAACATCCACGACGCAAGATATTTTTTACGTGGAAAAATCACAATTGGAATCCACTAACTTGTGATAAAAAAACCTATGGGCCCTTGGCTAGACGAATAATCCACTATGCAAGAAAGGTAGTATAAGAGATATCTTACAAAGGCCAATCCAGGCAAAACGAGTCCACTCACCGACACACGTCTTTACTCACTCTACAGGTACCTCCACGATCTCTACTGGATAACCTCCACGGTTGACGAATTGCCACGACGCCAATGACCTTGGAATCCACCGAAGTCTATAATCTTAGAATCCACCAAGAAGGTCTACTTTTGAAAGGAGTGAAGAACTTTTACAGAAACTTGATGATTGACTTGAAGCACCTAGACTAATGAATCATCAAGGAAATGAGAGATGCAAATAATCCTCACTACAAGTTGTCTCTCAAAAATAAATCTCTCTTACAAAAATACACTCTCACAAAAAATATAGTCATCTAAAAAATTAAACTCTCTCAAGGTAAGAAGTATTTAGAAGAGTATCACAAAAAAATCACGCTCCTATATCTTTGAAAAACAAGTAGGAGCGACCTGCACTAATACTAATTAAAAAATCTTATCTCTTTTAGAAAATCTAGATGCGTCCCGTTTAGCGTGATTATCGATTCGACAATCTAAATAAAAAAAATACAACCATGATCAATATAGAGAAAGTGAGAAAATCAAACATCCACGACACAAGATATTTTCTACGTGGAAAAATCACAATTGGAATCCACTAACTTATGATAAAGAAAACTACGGGCCCTTGGCTAGACGAATAGTACAAGAAATATCTTACAAAGGCCAACCTAGGCAACACGAGTCCACTCACCGGCATACGTCTTTACTCACTCTACGGGTACCTCCACGACCTCCACTGGATATCCTCCACGGTTAACGAATTGCCACAACGCCAATGACCTCGGAATCCACCGAAGTCTATAATCTTGGAATCCACCAAGAAGGTTTACTTTTGAAAGGAGTGAAGAACTTTTACAAAAACTTGATGATTAACTTGAAGCACCTAGACTAATGAATCATCAAGGAAATGAGAGATGCAAATAATCCTCACTTCAAGTTGTCTCTCAAAAATAAATCTCTCTTACAAAAATACACTCTCACAAAAAATATATTCCTCTAAAAAATTAAACTCTCTCAAGATAAGAAGTATTTAGAAGAGTATCACAAACAAATCACGTTCCTATAGCTTGGAAAACAAGTATGAGCGACCTGCACAAATACCAAGTACAAAATCTAACCTCTTTTAGAAAATCTAGATGTGTCCCGTTTAACGTGATTATCGATTTAGGCAATCTAAATAAAAATATACAACCATGATCAATATAGAGAAAGAGAGAAAATCAAATATCCACAACACAAGATATTTTTTACGTGGAAAAATCACAATTGGAATCCACTAACTTGTGATAAAAAAAACTACGGGCCCTTGGCTAGACGAATAATCCACTATGCAAGAAAGGTAGTACAAGAGATATCTTACAAAGGCCAATCTAGGCAACACGAGTCCACTCACTGGCATACGTCTTTACTCGCTCTACAGGTACCTCCACGATCTCCACTGGATATCCTCCACGGTTGACGAGTTGCCACGACGCCAATGACCTCGGAATCCACCGAAGTCTATAATCTTGGAATCCACCAAGAAGGTCTACTTTTGAAAGGAGTGAAGAACTTTTACAAAAACTTGATGATTAACTTGAAGCACCTAGACTAATGAATCATCAAGGAAATGAGAGATGCAAATAATCCTCAATACAAGCTGTCTCTCAAAAATAAATCTCTCTTCCAAAAATACACTCTCACAAAAAATATATTCCTCTAAAAAATTAAACTCTCTCAAGATAAAAAGAATTTACAAGAGTATCACAAAAAAATCACGCTCCTATGGCTTTGAACAACAAGTACGAGTGACCTGCACTAATACCAATTAAAAAATCTAACCTCTTTTAGAAAATCTAGATGCGTCCCGTTTAACATGATTATCGATTTAGGCAATCTAAATAAAAATATACAACCATGATCAATATAGAAAAAGAGAGAAAATCAAACATCCACGACACAAGATATTTTTTACGTGGAAAAATCACAATTGGAATCCACTAACTTGTGATAAAAAAAACCTATGGGCCCTTGGCTAGACGAATAATCCACTATGCAAGAAAGGTAGTATAAGAGATATCTTACAAAGGCCAATCTAGGCAAAACGAGTCCACTCACCGACACACGTCTTTACTTACTCTACAGGTACCTTCACGATCTCTACTAGATAACCTCCACGGTTGACGAATTGCCACGACGCCAATGACCTCGGAATCCACCGAAGTCTATAATCTTGGAATCCACCAAGAAGGTCTACTTTTGAAAGGAGTGAAGAACTTTTACAAAAACTTGATGATTAACTTGAAGCACCTAGACTAATGAATCATCAAGGAAATGAGAGATACAAATAATCCTCACTGCAAGTTGTCTCTCAAAAATAAATCTCTCTTACAAAAATACACTCTCACAAAAATATATTCCTCTAAAAAATTAAACTCTCTCAAGATAGGAAGTATTTAGAAGAGTATCTGAGAGAACACTTAGAAAATGTAGGTGTGAAAGACGCTCAACAAAACACCCAGTAGGCTTTTAAATAAACTTGGGCAAGACAAGTTCACGGGCTGGTCACGAGCGCGGTCCTCTGGTCGCGAGTGGGAGTTGCCTTCGCAGGTTGTAGAGAAAAGTACTGAGAGCTGGACATTTGGACTTACTATGGTCGCAGACACGAAGTTACTTGTCGCAGGCACGACTGTGACATATCATGGAAGCGATGTAGTTGGTGGTGGGAGCGAATTGGCATGTTGCTCAGCTGCTTTTGTGGACTTTAGCACACGAGATCTACCATGTTTATTCCACAATTTCGGCCATGCTTTGTCTCCCATTTCCTCTAACAAAACTTATCTTTTTATGTGGAAAAGATTTCATCAATCACACACATGTTTCATCACCAATTTTTCAACAAGATAAGCCAACAAACCATCCACACAAATTGACTTATATACCAAAAAATAAAACTTTCACCCATGCTTGAGCTAAAAGGTCAAGCAAAATCACACATGCTAGTCCATCCTCGAGCCACCAATCTTGCTTCTTTCAAGTTACAAAATCAATAAGATAATGCACATGCATGATTGTCAAAGATTACCAATGAAAATTTTTGCCAACAAGGATGAAGAAATTTTGACAAACAAAAATACTATCCCATGCCAACTTGAAATTCAACAATGTAATTTCCATATCTTTGGCATTTTTGAAGTACAATAATCAAGAAAATCCAATTAAGAAAAAACAAAACAACAACGTGAAACAATAATTCTGATAATAAGTTTTATCAAGAGAGGTATTGCCAAAACACAAATTATTATAATCCTTAGGATAAAAATCCTAACACAAGATGCATACATTCTTACATAAATATTGTAACGCCTCCAAAATAATATAGTAAATACTACCCAACCATATAAAACTAGCTGCATGAATCAGAGTAAATCATCATTTCATTACATAAATGTTGGTGATACAAAAGAGTTTAACAAAAATAAATGCCCTATTGGCTTACACCTTTTCAAGCCTTAACTTGGTTAAAACAAAAATGAGCTTCGCTCATTACATCTTAAGCCCTAAGCTATACAAAACAAACAAAACATGAAGCTCTAGCTTCTCAAAGGTCTCTCCAATGCTATTGCCTTGGTGGGGGCATACCATTGTTACCTGAAAATGTATTCCCAAATAGGGTGAGCCACAGCCCAGTAGAAATCAACTAACACAGTATATGAAATTTAGCAAAGGTATAAGTACAAATGCATAAACAATGCATGTGATGAAATGTTTCACAACAATATATAGATTCACGAGATATCAATTTCAAGTCTTAATCCCTTTCTTTTCAATTCATATTCCGTTCACTTATCTATCTCCATTCATGAGTCAATTTCTTTATTTCTCAACAACCGAACTGAGGCTACAACTCATTAGTTTTCGAATCATACAACACATAAACATAAACACTTTAAACTTCTATTTCACGGAAATGTCATCCATCAAACAGGACCCATACAAACGTAGGCTAAACAAGCACTGCAATTGTCATTTTACGGATATTTGGTCTGCAGGCTAGGCACCCATGTATAATTTTGGGACTTTCACCCAAGACACTCAGACCAACTTAATTATAATGAAGTCCATCCTCTTTCTCCTCCCAAACAAATCATCCATACATATGTAATCTATATAAACAGATAATTACACATAAAGCACATCCCCTTTCCATTTCCAAACAAACATACATATGCAATGTATATAAACACGGTCATATTCAATGACAACCATCGGAAGATTTGTTTCAATTCACCTAATCCAACATGCAATTTCTACAACAATCAAAACTATCCACCACCGATAGCCCAATATAATTATCTATAGATAGATATTCGATCTCAAACAAATAGTTTATTCCAAACTTCGAAAAGAATGAGTTAATACATAACCAAATCCCATCATTCTTATCAATACCCTCTCAATTTCACATTTTCAATGCAAATTCCAATTATTTGTACAAAATAATAGTTTGATCAAATTAGGGCAAATTCCCCAATTTTTCCAAATATTAGCCAAGTGCCAAAATCATCAAATTAGACTTAACACAACATCATTTTTAAACCCCACAAGCATCTATTTCACTTACACCCAAAACCCCTCTTTCCATTTTATGCCCAAACCCTAGGTTTGTTTAAAACATCCCCCAAATCACACCATTGTTACACAAGAGGCAAATAACTAAGCTAAATATCATACAAAGGTATAGAAAGATCCCTACCTCAAGTGAGAAGGCGAGACAAAACAAGAGTGAAAACCCAAGAGTGCTGAAACCCACTTCTATTTGGATCAAAATGTAGATCTTGACAAGCTCTACCTTTTTGTCAAAGGCACAAGGGTGAAAAGAGAAATGGATCTATATAAAATCTAAGAGAGAAGATGAGTCCTAGAGAGAGAGGCTCAAGAACTAGCTTTTTACAAAGTTTTAGAGAGAGAGAGAGAAGAAAAAGTGATTCCAAATGTCATATTCTTGGACTGAAATACACGCAGTTGTAGACACCCCATTTTTGACCGTCCTCAAGACTCGGACGTCACCGTTTGAACACTCGGTGATTATCCATGTTTGTGTTCGTTTGGAGTTCCCGGAGGCCTCGGCTCGCGTGCCTTGCCTCAGAATCTCCGAACTTGACCGTTTAGTGTCTGGTTTTGCACCAAACACTTGCATCTTGCCTTTGAGAGGCAGGGTAGGGCTTGTAGACCATCCCTACCCACCACCGGCAGTGGCTAGAGGCCACCGGCTGGTGTTTGCTGCCACCGGCAATGTAGTTTGCCGGCCGGCACTATTTGTTGCCGGTCAGCACTTTGTTGTGCCGGTCGGCACTCTTTTTGGCCAAGATGGCATTTTTGGCCGGCCGATTGCTGTTCATCTGCTTTTGCAGATATTTTTAGACAGCTGTCTTGCTTTTGCTCCCCTCCATACACGTGTATGGAGGGATCTCCCTCTTGTAAAACTTGTCTTGTAAGCTTTACAAGAGATATAGAGAGAAGCTCTCTCTTGGGGGCTAAGAGGAGAGACTTTAGACATTTTAGAGAGGGAAAAACACAGAGAGAAGCTCTGGTTTTAGGGTTTGAGTTGCATACATATCCTATCTCTATATTTACTCTTGTGTGTGTTTTAGTCCATACTATTGCACACAAGCACCTAGTGTTTCACCTTCCTCTTGAAACTAGGGTTCTAAGGGCTTGTTCTTGAGTTTCTTGACTGGTTTGGAGCCAAAGGAGGCCATTGAAGCATCATTTGTGAAGAAGGCTTCAAGGGTGAGAATCTAGTCCCATTTTCCCCCATTTTTGCATTGATTTTATACCTATCTTAGAGCTGTTTTGTGCTTATTGTATAACATAAAAAAGTTCTGTTTTTAGGCCCTCTTTATTGTTTATTAAGAGTGTTTTGTTGTTTGAGGGTTGTTGACCACCCTTAGGCCTTAAAAGGCCTCATTTTGATCCATTTTGTGCTAGCTCCGGGATTTTGGTGTTGGGGTCTCTTCACCACTGAAATCTTGAGGGATTTCAGTGGTGAAGATGATGCCTTGAAGTCCCAAGAAGGAGAGGGCCACCCCCTCTCCTTGTTGTCCTTGAAAAGGGCATATTTTGGCCTCTTGAGAGAGCATTATGCTTGAGTGTGTGTTGAGGATGTTTGGTCTGTTTTTCATGCTTATATATCTATAATATAACATGATTTTAAGTTGGTTTTGGTACTCCATGCATGCTTAGCATAGTTGCCATGTAATGCCTTGTTTATGCCTTAATGTACCTTAGGTTGTTAGCCTTTGTGGGAGCATGTTTTAGGCTTAGTCTTGTGAAGATTATGTGCTTATTTTGCCATGTTTTAGGTCTGTCCATAAGTGTTTGGGTCGATTTTGGCATGCTTGATATAGCTCCTTTGTATTTGGGCTTGTTAGCCTTGAGTATGTGCATGTGTAACATGACATCTTTGCATCGAATTGGTGATTTGGGGTCCCTCCACATGTTATTTCAGTCCCATTTCCATGCTTGTTTGATTGCCTTGCATGCCTCTTTAATCCTTTGGAAGCTTGTGTAGCAATGCTCCATGTTTTGGTGTCTATGCATGCCTTTGTTTTTGGGTCATTTAGATGCCATCTAAGTGGTCCTTAGGCCTTGTTTTGATGCCCCAAAACTCTGTTTTTGGTTGATAAGCTCATACCATGTTTAGTCTTGTAAGTGTATTCCAATGCTCCTTGGATTTGCTTTGAACACTTAGACTATTTGTTACATGTTTAGCTTGATTTGTTGCTTGGTTTGGCACCATGTATTAGCATGATTTTCAGAGCTTATGTTGCATGCTTTTAGTCCATGAATGTCTCTTTCAAGTGTGCTTGAATGTTGCTTGCTTTGTGCCTAAGTGTTGGGTCTTAACATGTGTGTGTGTGCATGTGTGCTTAGCATCCATTTTGGGCATTAATGGCCACTGTTTTAGGCCTTATTAGAGCTGCCTAATTCATGTATAAGACCATCTTAGCATTAGTTTGCATTGTCATACGTATGCTTGCATGCTTGCATAAGTTCATTGCTATGCCATGTTGCATCCTTAGCTTGTATGCCTAGGTTGCATTGCATCTTGCATGCATTCCTTGTCCCTTGACTTGGGTGATAGGGATTGGGAGTTTTGTTTGATTGGTTTGCATACATTTGAAATAAAAGTTGCATACTTGGTTCTTTGGGCCATCATGCATGGAAATGCGTGATTGATGGTCCGAGAATCGAGGCACATGCCCCTTTGAGTCATTATCATGATAAGGGACATGGTTGGTGCATACATGCCTTGAATTGTGCTGCCATGCCTTGTTTTGCCCTCTGTTGCTGTGACTTGCAGGTTCTGCAGGCCTTCTTTGCCGACCGGCAGTGTAAGGTGCCGGCCGGCAATATTTTCTCTGCCGACAGATTTATTTTGTGCCGATGGCCACACCACACTGCCGGTGGCAATTTCATTCAGCCGGTGGTACTCCCCAGTGTCCAGGGATGCAACCCTGAGGTTTTGACAGCCTCTAGAGGAGTGAAGGAAGGAAAACAGAGGTAGCCTATGCATGGCGGCGCGCTTCCCGAGGCCGTTTATCTGTTTTTCTTAGCTTAATTTAATTTGTTAATTAAATTAGCAATTTGTAATATTAATTAGCTTGCGTAGTTAATTAATTTGTAATATTTATTCGGTCCCTCCGAGCGAGGGCAAATCTGTAATAAGTGTGCGTGAGTGGTGTGTATGTCTTCCAACCTCACGTCTTTCTTCCCTTTTATTTACCTGCTTTGATGGCTAGTATTAGGGCACGTTTAATTTAGCATGCCTTATGCTATGCATGCGTGCATCCATGCATTTGTATTACATGCATTAGGCTCGGTACATCATGCTAACTGCATTTGTACTTCAAATTCTAAACTGAATATGTGATAGTTGTGCATTTCTCACATGCCATGTTTAGGATAGCCGAGCCTATTCTAGCAACACTTTGTATGCGATGCATTAGGCATTTAACATGGACTTGGATCATGCATGTTTGCTAACAAGTTCTTTGTTTTGGCACGGAGTACGATGTAAGTATTTCCGCTTTAGCATATCGCATGAGTGTGAATGTTGCCATGACAGCATGCTTAACATGTGGCTAGATGCTTATGTGTTAAACTGTTTTGAATGCCTGTGGGTGAAGGTTGGATTGTTTGAGTTGGAAAAACTCGTTGAAATTCGTATTTTAGCCTACTTGCGAGTAGCAAATTCCAAAGCATTTTCAAACCGAACGGATATGCAATGTTTATTTCCAAATTAGGCAATCTAGTCTATACTTGTTTGCTGCGCGCATAACATAGTAATTCTAGGCTAATAAATGGAATAAGAACACATAGCGTTTTCAAAATCGGATATCACGGTTAGTAGAGGCCGGTCTTCGGACTGGGCGAAAGGGGGTGCTCATAGCTGACCTTCCCCGATCGTACCCAAGCTCCCGAGCCGAGACAACTCCGGTGATGACGGACATGTGGCCTTCGGCACCGAGTCAGGGTTTCCTAAATTTCCCCATTTTAAAAATATTTAGGTGGCGACTCTGTATCTGGCAAAGCAGTCCATGTTTGGCACTACTTTTTCAAAAATCTGTTTCTCAAAACGATTTGCCAGATTTGGACTCTTTGGTTCAGATTAAGAACCGTGACACAAATCGAGTCCGAACTGTAGCGTGAGGCACTCCGCGGGGCGCGTCTACAGTTTCTGGCGACTCTGCTGGGGATTTAGAGAGCTTGACTCGAACTCGTGATATCCTGTTTTGATTTCACTTATGTATTTCTTTGCATTGCATGTGCATTGGTGCGCCTAGGAACACAGTGTTTTCCATCTGCCATTCCTGAACGGTTTGCCGGAGGCTTGTCTTGTCAAGGCATGTCCATAAGGCTGACCGGCTATGGGCTCTGACAGTATGGGAACACAAACCCCGGTTTACCGGGGCACCCTTTTTGACCACTCGACCTAGTACATTTTCGGATCCATAGTGGCCATTCCAAGAATAGGACAGGTTGCTTACCCGATGTTAGGTTGTTTGAAACCGCTGTGTGCGTAGTGAAACCCTAGCTCTTGACAAAATAGGACAGGGAAACCCCACCCCAACATAGGGGTGTTTTGTTCTCTTTACTTGCTATGTGCTTCTAGAATGTATTTCTACAGGGAAAGTACATATCAATTTGCAAGTTTGAGTATCGGGCCCGAGGGCACCAGAATCAGTATTGTTGAGAATCAGTTATCAGGAATCAGTTATCCGCGGGTATCAGATTCAGTATTTTGGGAATAGAAATCTGGGAACAGTGATCAGCAGTAGGGTACAGTTGTTTAGCTACACCCGTGTTTGATCAGTTTAGGCTGAAATGCTGTCTGTTTTTCTTTCAGTTCAGAGAGTCGCAGAGTTCATACAGAATAGTCAGTGTCTCCCCTTTGCCGAGGCAGAATTTATGGCGACACAAAATTCAGAAGAAGTTGTGGTTATGACGGCTGCATTGGAGCAGGGGACCGCCCCGCAGAGTGAGGCCAACATCAATATGTCATACCCGCCCAGGTTGCCCGTTGTGCACCCGGTTTGGGCTCCCCAGTTATATCAGGCTCGTGAGCCCACCACCTTCGAATTGATGGGGATGATAGGCGATCTCCAAAGGACTGTGGCGGACCTCGCCTATGGAATGTCGGCTTCACCGCCAGCGGCGCCATATGCCGGGAATTTCGTACCACAGGAGCCCCCGTTGCTGGGGCGAATTGTGATAGAGCTCAGCCAGCCAGAGGTGGCTTCCAGCTACAGCCGCGACATGCCAGCATCAACCCCGACCCTTGATCAGGCTGAGGCCAGGGGAAAGGACAAGGCAAAGGTAGACGCCGATCCTATTGAACAACTGCTGTGGGCAGTCGAGGCTCTGAAAGCCAGAGGGATGAACAAGCAACAAACATCCGCGATCGTGATCAAAGCTGTGGATGAGGCTTTCCCCGCTCCGATCAAAGGCAGTTCAAGCCAAGCAGAAAACCGGGATGGGCCCCGTCATGCCCAGACAATTCCTGTAGTTCCCAACCCTGCACCGGGAAAGGTTCAAAAAGCCAAGGCAGCGCCAGCCGATCCTTTCGCCAACGCATCTGGCAAGAATCCTCAAACTGCAAAGTACCTGCCCCGAGGGCGCAGGGTCTTTCACGACCTCCACATGCCTTTGTCTAGGGAATTGCTAATATTGGCGAAGAATGGGCATCTTAAGCCTTTGGAGCCCCGGCCACTCCCGAAGAATCTCCCCGCCACCCATGATGCCACCTTGTACTGCGCGTACCATCAACAGTCCGGTCACAGTACCGATGGATGTTCCCGCCTTCGTCATGAAGTGCAGGATTTGATTGATAACAAGGTTATCCTACCACCCACCTCAGGCAAGCCTGTCACCACTCAGTTGTTGGATTTCGAAGGCTCAGATACTGCGAGTATGTGAAGTGGACCGCCTGCGGGCAACATTTGGTGTATTTTTGAAGCGTCTGGCACGCATTTTTGAGCATCGGTGAAACTGAGTTTTGTAAATCCTGGCTTGGATATCGAGTCAGTCTTTTGTTTTGAGTCTGTCTCTTTGTCTTGAGTCAGTCTTTTTTGCTTAAGGGTCTGTCTGGTTGTATCGAGTCAGTCCCCGTTGTATATAATACCAGGTGATTCAGGGGTTGTTGCCTCGAACACCGTTTTTTTTTGTAATTATTATCTGTTTTTGTTTTGAGTCTGTTTCTGCCGAGGAGCCAGTTACACCAACAAAGCCGATTGAAACAGCTGTTGCTATCTCAAACTTCATGCTTGCTTTCAGCATAAGTGCCAGAGAATTCGATCGGGCTGACAGTACATCTCGCCTGCTCTCCTGTGCGCCAAACTCATTGCATTAACCTAAGTTTTTCAAAAAACAAACCTTTTTGAACACTGCGGTGATAAAAACGAAGAGGGAGGAATTCCTCGGGTTTTGCAGATTTTTTTGATCATTTTGAGAGAAAGAGAGGCGTGCTAAGCCTTTTAATGAATGAAATCATGCTTGTCGGCGTGAGTACTGAGAAGGATCCTAGCCTGATCCAGATTGGTTCCACACTATCTTCGGCGCGAGCGATTTGTCGCTTTCTTAAAAACTTTCAAAAACAAATGTTTTACGCGGCCCTGTGAAGACTTGTATGGAATCCCTCTTGAGGTCGCGCAGCCTAGGATCGCTCTCAGCCTCAAGATTCAACCTATTTGTTTTCCGACTTTGAACCCGTTCAGAACGTTCAGAAGGTTCAACGGACAAACGCCGTGAAAGGCCCGTGTGGCTAGTTTTGAAGTAGCCCTCGAGCAAGAGGCACCAAAAACCAAATCAGAAGGAGTAGATCTCGCCGGAAGAAGCTTGTGGAGCAACCGGGATGGATTCTCCGCAAATCAGCGCAACAGCCGTTCTCCTGGATATAGAGAGGCTTCAATTTCAAAAAACCATTTGACATGGACTTGCTACACTTTTTACCCTTTGAGAGGCTCGCTGGGTCGAAAACCCGGAAGGGCGGTCCAGGCAAAAGTTAGAGCAAGAGAAAATACAAAAAAGCAAAAAAATACAAAAAAGAAAAAAAAATGCAAAGACAAAAGAAGAAATAGAAAATGAAAAGAAGCTCCCAAGGTCGAAAACCCGCATTGGGCGCCTTGGCAAAAGTGAGAGCAAAAAAAAAAAAAAAAAAAGTGAAGGTTAAAATACCCGAGTGTACCTTAGCCGGAACTACGTAAGGCTTGATTCCCATGTTTGGGATACGTAGGCAACTTCATCATGAAGTCCAGCCCCCAACGCTTTCATAGCGTCTCAGTCCATGCAATGGTTTCGATTTCATCCCAAAGTCCAGTGGCCAACACCCTTCAAGGTGATTGTGTCCATATATGTGTTGTGACCGTCTTCGTCATCTCTATGTCTGAGAGTTCGACCATCGCCAATGAAGACTGTTTACAGATTGCTGCGGCACCATCCCAAACAAAGGGCAACTTTCCGTTGCCACGAGCCGCCGTGAGCCGCCATTCAAACTAGGGGCAACTTTCTGTTGCCTCCCACCCCCTTTCAAACCAGGGGCAATTTTCCATTGCCTCCGATCCGAGGTTGCGCATCTCGAAGAGTAAGTTCCATGCTCGTTGAGCATCAGCTGTTTGAAAAATAGTTTTTGAAAATTTTTACTGAGGTTGACTATTTTCTCGAAAACTATTCCATTTTCCAAAATCGGACCATTGTCTTGGACCCAAAAAGGAAAACTTTCAGTGCTTGCTGCCTGACTTGCATGCTTTTCAAATCAAAAATTGAACGAGTACGTTAATTCGACTCTCATTTTGATCAAACTTGTTTTAGAAGAAAACCAAAACGAAAAGAATGGTTAAAATGATGAACTAGGGGCACAGTTGAGCCAGGCATTCTGTCTCTCCCCCGTCATCGACGTACTTGCCAGAAGAGCGCTCTACCCGTCGGAAGAAATGGCTGTGAGCTAACGGTGTTGAGCATGAACCCGCAACTTTCTATTTATCCATCAATCACCCCGGGGAGGGATGAAAAATGAGAGAATGAAGAATAGAGAGATGTAAGTTGAGAGAAAAGTGAGGAAAAGGGTTTTGAGAAAAAAAATCCGAGCTCGAGAGCCGAGTGATGTAAGAATCACAAATCAGAAAGGGTGGGAGACAATTCCCAGAGAAACTGGCTCCTCGTGATCTGAGGTCCCCCGTCGTTGTTAATACGTCTGTGTGTCGTGTCTTTTGTTTTGTATATCTCAACCTTTGTCTTAGTCTTTCCCGAGCGTGTCTCGTTGTGTTTAGGTCGTGCACCTATATTTGAGTCCTCCCCGCTGTGTTTAGTTGTAGGCTCGATACCCCGGTTTGAAAAACCCTCATTCGATTTCAAAAATCACTTACACTCGGAATGCTGTGCCATTCTCTACATTTGAGCATGTTTTAACCCTAGCTGGTTTCACCGCTTTAAGCCGTCTTGTCAGATTGGGCTGTTTTGTTTAGAATTTGCTGTGTGCAGAATGAACCGAATGCTGTGCTATGGGCTGAATACAGATTAATCCCCAACAGTGTAAGGGCCGTGTATCCGGAATCAGGCAGTGGGTTGCTTGGGTTATTTTGCTGTTGGCTGTTTAGTCATCTGATTATTGCAGTGCAAGTGTTCAATTTTCAGACAGCTAATCAATTTCATTTACATTGAGGTGTAACATGATGAGATGCGATGCAATGCATGAGATGTGTAAATGTAAACACTTTTTCAGATAAAGAGTCCGTTTCATTTCATTATCTTTTCAAATGTACAAGTTTTGGAAACAAAAATCTGTCTGCGGCAGTACAAGGTAATCTATCTACCAACAAAAAGAAAAGTACAAGAAAGAAGAAGATAGCAAAAATCTGCATCCATATCAAGCACTCCGGGGGGCCGTCAGTCCGTCCTAGTCCTCTTCCTGGACGAGGGTCCAGGAGCATCATCAGCGTTGTCGTCAGAGCCCGAGCTAGAACCGTCTCCGGTCTCCTCCTCCGATGACTCGGACTCCGCCTCTGCCTCCGCCTCTGACTCCTCGTCATCATCATCATCCGGGACTGGAGCTCGCGAGCTACTCCCGACATGAGTACGCCCTCCCCTGGTACGGGGAAATATCCTGCCCCCCTCATCTCTCCCCCGGGCAGGGACAGAAGGTCCGGCTGGAGCACCTCCTGCCATGGGAATCTGGAAAGGAGGCTGAAAAAGTACACAAAAGTGAAATGCATCAGTATGCCGTGAGCAGTTTATCAGTGCAGAATACAGTGTATGAGTACAGTGTGAGTATACCGTGAGCAGTTTATCAGTACAGAATGCAATGCAGAGTACAGTGTGTATATGTCGTGAGCAGTTTAACAGTGTAGAATGCAGTATATGAGTACAGTATGAGAATGCCGTGAGCAGTTTATCAGCACAGAATACGGTGCAGAATGCAGTGTATGCAGTGTATCAGATACTGTGAGATCAGTATATCGGGTGTTGTGCCGTGCATCAGATTATGCGAATCAGTATATGAATGGTTTGAGGCCAGTGTCAGAAGGACATACCGGTATGCTGTAGAGGGCCAGGAGATCAAAGGTCCGCTGGAGCATCCCCATCATCGAGGCATTCATCGCCAACGACTGACGGGTGTACCCAGAAGAAGCCTGCAAAAGTATCAGATGCATCAATATTCTGTGGAATATCAAGAAAACTGAAATGAATAACTGTACAAAAATGCAGTAATACGTACCGGAGGTAAGTCGGGGACATCAATGAACTCGTGACCAGCCGGTGGAGGGGCGAAGGGGATCTGATAGGTCGACCCACCCTGCCCCTGGAAAGTCAATACAGCAGGCAGGGCAGGCCAGCCAGCTCCCCGTCCTCCCTGCACTCCACCCCTACCACGGACCCGGGCCCTCCTCGAAGATCCAGCCCCTGCTCCCGCTCCGGCCCCAGCCGCCGATGCCACAGGCCTAGCCCCCTCTGCTCGACGGCCGCTCAGGGGGCGCATCAGATACGTTCGCACGTACTCCTGATAGTCTCCAGTGCCTCGGAAGCCGGCCTCCTCCCAGCCGATGGAGTAATCATCCAGCTGCTCAGTGGTGAGCCCCTCGGTCTCCCTCATGTCTGCAGGAGGGGGAACCGGGACTATCTGCTCAGGTAACCCTAGGGTCTGGCGTAGAAAACGCTCCCCCAGGTACCAAGCCCGACAGACCGGGCCCTCAAGCAGAATCCGAAAACGCGAGGTCTCCTCCGCACCAGGGAACCGACCCCGCATCGCCGCCGGCATAGGAGCCCACGGCCGCCATGTGATCTGAAAATGACAGACAGTTTGTTATCTACTGTTATTGAAATATACAGTTGGAAAGTGAAGCTTAAATGAACTGAAAGTAAAGCATACCTCCGCGGGGGTGATGGTGTCGAAATATCGGCGGAAGAAGCCGAATGTCTCGCGTGGTCGCCGGGTGCATCTCCCGTCGAAACGACTCGAAAAGGGGACAGCCAGAGGAGTCTCCGCAACTGGCACGGGGGCAAGCCTAGGAAAGTAGGCGTAAAACCACAACTGCAAAACAGATGTCAGTATGACCGGCAGAATAAAGCAGAAATGGCAGAGCCGTGTGTTGTGCAGTGTATTGTGTGCAGTGTACAGTGTGAGCAGTGTACAATCAGTGTAAAGCAGAATGTATGTGTGTGCCGTGTGTACAGTATACAGCAAGTGTAAAGCAGACTACAGTGTGCGCAGTGTACAAGGTACAGAAAGTACGAGACAGAAATGAAAAAGCAGAGAAGAAATGTACCTCCCAAGCCCGCCAGTAACCTCCGAGTAGCTGGCCGCTGCCGCGCGAAGCCGAGCTCATGTACCCGTAAAGGGTGGCCAGAGCAGCGCCGCCCCAGTCATAGTGCAGAATGTCCCGGACGTCCACCAATGCGCTGAGAAGGCAGAGAGGCACGGTGTTCGCCCGATCGGCGAAAATGATAGTCCCGAACAGGAACATGAGGAAGCCGCGAGCATACCTCTCCTCGTCCTCCGGGGTCATCTGCGCCTCCTCCTCCAACACGGGCTGGACTCGAAATTGGACCTCGAACCAGGAGTATCGGACGAAACCTGGACGAGCTAGGGGTGGCGCCTCCCCCAGTAGATGGACCTGAGCGGCGGTCCACTCATCCATGTCTGTGTCAAAAGGGATCGGATCCCCCCCTACCCCGATGCCTGTGAGCATCGAGAAGTCATGAGGGGTCATCATCATATCCCCTGCAGCAGAGAAATGAAAAGAATCGGTGGTGTCCCACCATCTCTCCGCCAGAGCGGTAAGGAGAGGCCTGCATGTGGACAACCTGGAGAGCCCCCGGCAGAAGGTGCCGAAGCCCGCTCGGTCCACGACGCGTCGGACCGCATCAGGGAGCTCATCATACCACTCCCGTGCACCAGTATTCCCATACCCGCGAATGGTATGGGAACCCTCCTGTAAACAGAAAATAACAATTGCAAGACAACATTCAAAACGCAGTTTTGAAAAAGCAGATAAAGCATGTGTGCAAGTTTGACGAGTTTCAGGCAAATACCGCGTGCCGGTGTGCTTGCAGTGAAATACGTGTGCTGTGTCAACGTGTTTGGGTGTTTCAGAACAGATATAGCATTGTGTGCAAATCTAACAGATTCAGACAAATACTGGGTGCCAGTGTGTGTGCAGTATAATACAGTGAGTGCAGTGTGTTTGAGTGATTCAGGGCTAGTGCAGTGTGTGTGCATGTGTCAGTCTCAAGCAGATATCAGTTGTATGTATGTTTACAGTCAACTACGGTCTATGGTGCATCAGATTTCAGCAGTTAAAGAGTACAACTAACTATGACAGTTTTTGTATCCTACATTGCGGAAAGTAAAGCAGAAGACAAAGAGTTACCTCGGAAGTGCCGAATGAAAGGTGGGAGGTAGGCTCACGCAGTAGTAGCTCAGGCGCCACATGCCTCTCGAAGCTCCGGAACTGACGCAGGCCGTCGGGGGGCAGAACATGGATCGCCGGCCGATAGGTCGCCGGGTCGAACGGGCGCTCGCTCAGTGATAGGAGCTCGACCCCGGGATCCATCTCGTGGTCCGGGGGAGTCCCGCCACGTGGAATGTCGTCCGCCATGTAGAGAATGGTGTGAAAATGGTCGGGAAAAGGAAAACCGGGCCGGAATACGAAGAGTCAACCGGAAAGTCAACTCCTGAGAGGGTCGAAAATGACCGGGAAGGCCGGAATGTGAAAAGGCACAGGAATGAAGAGGAAAGTGAGGGGAACAAACCCCGAAAAGGCGAGAACGCCAAACGAGGCGCCGAAACGAAAATGTGATCGGTGGAAAATGTCCGAAACGCGAAGAGAATCGCGAATCCGACGACGAAACGGGCGTAGAACGCGAAGAAACGGGCGAAAAACGAGAGAGAAACACTCTAGAGAGAGAGAGCAAGGGATTTCGGCGGTGGAGAAGTGAGGAAATAGGGCTTGAAGCCCTATTTTAAAACACCCAAGGTGAAAAGTCGAAACTGCCCCGCATCAGCAACTGTTTGCCGGTCGGCAATGTTTTGTGCCGGCCGGCACTTTTTTGTGCCGATAAACTTATTTTTATGCCGGTGGCCTCCCCTTTCGGTCAGTGGGGTTCCCACAGCCTTGTTTAGGCCATATGAGAAGTTTGTGGTCTTCATAGCTCAAGAAAGTGCAAGAAAGTGCATCTCCGACGCTCAACCGGCCTCCGTTCTGACCGCAGGCCGTGTCTCCAGTACGTGGCACTCGAATTCGTGCAAGGTGTATCCTTTTTGTATCCTTTTAAATTCAAAAGTTGCCCCATGTGTGTTGCACGAGTTCATCACACTACTTCGGTGCATTACATCGCGCTGTCATGCGCCACACATTTGCATTGTTATGCACGTGTTACATGCATTGCAACACGCACCCCTTTGCATTGTCGTGTACATTTCTCATGCATCATCATTGCATTTCCATTCCATGAATTGTCATGCATTCCGGAATACGTGCGTTGTTGCACATTTAAGCCCATTTACATTCCGTGTGGCATGCATGTCACACTTATTGTCGCACTGTTTTGTGCATTGTATTTCAATCACGCTGTTTTGCGCATCGCACTGTTTTGTGCATTTCAAACAATCGCACTGTTTTGTGCATTTCAAATCATCGCACTGTTTTGTACATTTCAAATCATCGCACTGTTTTGTGCATTTCAAATCGGCGCACTGTTTTGTGCATTTCAAACCATCGCACTGTTTTGTGCATTTCAAAATTGTTCGCGCTGTTCTGCGCATCGCACTGTTTTGTGCATTTCAAATCATCGCACTGTTTTGTGCATTTCAAATCGGCGCACTGTTTTGTGCATTTCAAACCGTCGCACTATTTTGTGCATTTCAAAATTGTTCGCGCTGTTCTGCGCATCGCACTGTTTTGTGCATTTCAAACAATCGCACTGTTTTGTGCACCTCACTTGCATCTTGCATGTTTCCATTTCGCGCTATTTTGCGCATCTCATTGCATTTTGCATGCATTCCATCGCACTGTTTTGTGCATTGTATTTCAATCGCACTGTCTTGTGCACGCCCGGTCTGACGAGACCTTAAACACGTACGGTCTAGGAGACCTTAAATCCTTGGCCGGTCTGGCGAGACCTTAAACACGCACGGTCTGACGAGACCTTAAACACGTACGGTCTAGGAGACCTTAAATCCTTGGCCGGTCTGGCGAGACCTTAAACACGCACGGTCTGACGAGACCTTAAACACGTACGGTCTAGGAGACCTTAAATCCTTGGACGGTCTGGCGAGACCTTAAACACGCACGGTCTGACGAGACCTTAAACACGTACGGTCTAGGAGACCTTAAATCCTTGGCCGGTCTGGCGAGACCTTAAACACGCACGGTCTAGCGAGACCTTAAACACGCATGGTCTGGCGAGACCTTAAACACGTACGGTCTAGGAGACCTTAAATCCTTGGAAGGTGCAAGACCTTTAATGCATTGGTGTGCACACTATTGCTTTGTACATGTCTTAAGCCGCGTGTTGTCGCGCATTCCATGCAACATGCATTTCATGCATCATTTGCATTCCAAAAACAAAAACAAACAAAAACATGCATTGTCATGCATACATTTTGCATCTCGGTCTAGGAGACCTTAAATCCTCTAAAGGTGCAACTCCTTTGGTGTTTGTCGTGCCCGAACGACTTTCGGTGGTCTGGTAAAGCCACCTGCCTATGTTTGCGATGAGTTCCTAGAAGACCAACTGGGACGGTGGAAACTAGAGTTCGAACGGCTTATGCCTAGAACGCAAAGGTTCGGGAGTTCCGAGACTAAAGTCTGGTTTAAATACCCAGGGGTGTACCCTCGGCTTGAAATCTGTATGGAAGCCCCATAGATTGAGGCAGCTTGTCTGCGCCTCAGTTCTGGATACTGAACCGACCTAGTATATCACCCTGTTGGTAAGATAGGGAAAGTTGCAATCATAGTCATTGCATCATAGTGCATTGTCATGCATTTCCATTGTAGCTTGCATGCATCCATTGCATTTTCCCCAGTAGGTCGCATTGCACTGCATTGTCATGCATTTTGTAAATATCCACTCCATTGCATATTTGTAGATATTGCATTGTAGATTGCATGCATTCATTGCACCACCTTCCGCCCATGGCTTGCGCCTTTCCAAGTTGAGCTTGGTCTAGTATGTGCCCTTACTTTTCATGTTAAAACACAGTTCTGCATGTGTATCGCGCCGATTCCACGCTGGTATGTTGGTTGAGGGTTGCGGCACCTTTTCTGTGTTACACATGGCTTGTATGCGTACATGCCTTTCCTAGGCGAGATTTGGTTTGGCCTGCATGCCATGTTTACATATTACATTGTAGTGTAATTTTTGCATCCGGCATTAGGATCATTGTCCTTTCTCTAGCGGGTTGTCTCCCCACTTATGTCAATTCCACCCAATACTTGTTCTTGTGTCTGTCTACAATGCTCACAGTTCAGTTGACCGTTCTGTGGTACACAGACTTGCTACCTCCATCAATCTATTTGACATAGGTGTGGTTTCGAACTGCTCGTGATTGGATCACGATTCAAATGCTTTGCATGTAGCTTGCATTGTTTCAATTACATTGCATCTTCATTTGCATTGTTTATACATTGTTTTGTATATATTGCATTTCGTTTTGCATCCACATTTGCATTGTCATGCATGTTGCTAACCATATTGTACCTGTTAAGTTTGTTTTCTTTGCAGGCACGATATTGTATGTACGGTTCATTTGAGGCTGGTGCAACCAGACGAGCCGCACAAGTATTGTATCTCCCGAGTGAAAAGTATTGAGAATTGCATAATTCTCTTACATCCTTTCTGCATTGTAGTGTAGTTTGGTGTATGCTAGCTTAAAACTGTCGCATGTATGCTTCGTTACAGCTTTCTTTGCATGATAATAAGTTATGCTCGGCTTCGTGCATTGTCTTGCATTTTGCCCCTGCCTTCGGGCGCATATCTTGTTTGTCTTGCATGTTTGTCTAAGTCTTCGGCCTTGTCAAAAATGGGTTGTCTCTGGGCTTTGACATTCACTCCCGTCATTGTTATGACTTTCTAGTTCTGTTAAAGAGGGGCAACTGTAGACACCCCATTTTTGACCGTCCTCAAGACTCGGACGTCACCGTTTGAACACTCGGTGATTATCCATGTTTGTGTTCGTTTGGAGTTCCCGGAGGCCTCGGCTCGCGTGCCTTGCCTCAGAATCTCCGAACTTGACCGTTTAGTGTCTGGTTTTGCACCAAACACTTGCATCTTGCCTTTGAGAGGCAGGGTAGGGCTTGTAGACCATCCCTACCCACCACCGGCAGTGGCTAGAGGCCACCGGCTGGTGTTTGCTGCCACCGGCAATGTAGTTTGCCGGCCGACACTATTTGTTGCCGGTCAGCACTTTGTTGTGCCGGTCGGCACTCTTTTTGGCCAAGATGGCATTTTTGGCCGGCCGATTGCTGTTCATCTGCTTTTGCAGATATTTTTAGACAGCTGTCTTGCTTTTGCTCCCCTCCATACACGTGTATGGAGGGATCTCCCTCTTGTAAAACTTGTCTTGTAAGCTTTACAAGAGATATAGAGAGAAGCTCTCTCTTGGGGGCTAAGAGGAGAGACTTTAGACATTTTAGAGAGGGAAAAACACAGAGAGAAGCTCTGGTTTTAGGGTTTGAGTTGCATACATATCCTATCTCTATATTTACTCTTGTGTGTGTTTTAGTCCATACTATTGCACACAAGCACCTAGTGTTTCACCTTCCTCTTGAAACTAGGGTTCTAAGGGCTTGTTCTTGAGTTTCTTGACTGGTTTGGAGCCAAAGGAGGCCATTGAAGCATCATTTGTGAAGAAGGCTTCAAGGGTGAGAATCTAGTCCCATTTTCCCCCATTTTTGCATTGATTTTATACCTATCTTAGAGCTGTTTTGTGCTTATTGTATAACATAAAAAAGTTCTATTTTTAGGCCCTCTTTATTGTTTATTAAGAGTGTTTTGTTGTTTGAGGGTTGTTGACCACCCTTAGGCCTTAAAAGGCCTCATTTTGATCCATTTTGTGCTAGCTCCGGGATTTTGGTGTTGGGGTCTCTTCACTACTGAAATCTTGAGGGATTTCAGTGGTGAAGATGATGCCTTGAAGTCCCAAGAAGGAGAGGGCCACCCCCTCTCCTTGTTGTCCTTGAAAAGGGCATATTTTGGCCTCTTGAGAGAGCATTATGCTTGAGTGTGTGTTGAGCATGTTTGGTCTGTTTTTCATGCTTATATATCTATAATATAACATGATTTTAAGTTGGTTTTGGTACTCCATGCATGCTTAGCGTAGTTGCCATGTAATGCCTTGTTTATGCCTTAATGTACCTTAGGTTGTTAGCCTTTGTGGGAGCATGTTTTAGGCTTAGTCTTGTGAAGATTATGTGCTTATTTTGCCATGTTTTAGGTCTGTCCATAAGTGTTTGGGTCGATTTTGGCATGCTTGATATAGCTCCTTTGTATTTGGGCTTGTTAGCCTTGAGTATGTGCATGTGTAACATGACATCTTTGCATCGAATTGGTGATTTGGGGTCCCTCCACATGTTATTTCAGTCCCATTTCCATGCTTGTTTGATTGCCTTGCATGCCTCTTTAATCCTTTGGAAGCTTGTGTAGCAATGCTCCATGTTTTGGTGTCTATGCATGCCTTTGTTTTTGGGTCATTTAGATGCCATCTAAGTGGTCCTTAGGCCTTGTTTTGATGCCCCAAAACTCTGTTTTTGGTTGATAAGCTCATACCATGTTTAGTCTTGTAAGTGTATTCCAATGCTCCTTGGATTTGCTTTGAACACTTAGACTATTTGTTGCATGTTTAGCTTGATTTGTTGCTTGGTTTGGCACCATGTATTAGCATGATTTTCAGAGCTTATGTTGCATGCTTTTAGTCCATGAATGTCTCTTTCAAGTGTGCTTGAATGTTGCTTGCTTTGTGCCTAAGTGTTGGGTCTTAACATGTGTGTGTGTGCATGTGTGCTTAGCATCCATTTTGGGCATTAATGGCCACTGTTTTAGGCCTTATTAGAGCTGCCTAATTCATGTATAAGACCATCTTAGCATTAGTTTGCATTGTCATACGTATGCTTGCATGCTTGCATAAGTTCATTGCTATGCCATGTTGCATCCTTAGCTTGTATGCCTAGGTTGCATTGCATCTTGCATGCATTCCTTGTCCCTTGACTTGGGTGATAGGGATTGGGAGTTTTGTTTGATTGGTTTGCATACATTTGAAATCAAAGTTGCATACTTGGTTCTTTGGGCCATCATGCATGGAAATGCGTGATTGATGGTCCAAGAATCGAGGCACATGCCCCTTTGAGTCATTATCATGATAAGGGACATGGTTGGTGCATACATGCCTTGAATTGTGCTGTCATGCCTTGTTTTGCCCTCTGTTGCTGTGAGTTGCAGGTTCTGCAGGCCTTCTTTGCCGACCGGGAGTGTAAGGTGCCGGCCGGCAATATTTTCTCTGCCGACAGATTTATTTTGTGCCGATGGCCACACCACACTGCCGGTGGCAATTTCATTCAGCCGGTGGTACTCCCCAGTGTCCAGGGATGCAACCCTGAGGTTTTGACAGCCTCCAGAGGAGTGAAGGAAGGAAAACAGAGGCAGCCTATGCATGGCGGCGCGCTTCCCGAGGCCGTTTATCTGTTTTTCTTAGCTTAATTTAATTTGTTAATTAAATTAGCAATTTGTAATATTAATTAGCTTGCGTAGTTAATTAATTTGTAATATTTATTCGGTCCCTCCGAGCGAGGGCAAATCTGTAATAAGTGTGCGTGAGTGGTGTGTATGTCTTCCAACCTCACGTCTTTCTTCCCTTTTATTTACCTGCTTTGATGGCTAGTATTAGGGCACGTTTAATTTAGCATGCCTTATGCTATGCATGCGTGCATCCATGCATTTGTATTACATGCATTAGGCTCGGTACATCATGCTAACTGCATTTGTACTTCAAATTCTAAACTGAATATGTGATAGTTGTGCATTTCTCACATGCCATGTTTAGGATAGCCGAGCCTATTCTAGCAACACTTTGTATGCGATGCATTAGGCATTTAACATGGACTTGGATCATGCATGTTTGCTAACAAGTTCTTTGTTTTGGCACGGAGTACGATGTAAGTATTTCCGCTTTAGCATATCGCATGAGTGTGAATGTTGCCATGACAGCATGCTTAACATGTGGCTAGATGCTTATGTGTTAAACTGTTTTGAATGCCTGTGGGTGAAGGTTGGATTGTTTGAGTTGGAAAAACTCGTTGAAATTCGTATTTTAGCCTACTTGCGAGTAGCAAATTCCAAAGCATTTTCAAACCGAACGGATATGCAATGTTTATTTCCAAATTAGGCAATCTAGTCTATACTTGTTTGCTGCGCGCATAACATAGTAATTCTAGGCTAATAAATGGAATAAGAACACATAGCGTTTTCAAAATCGGATATCACGGTTAGTAGAGGCCGGTCTTCGGACCGGGCGAAAGGGGGTGCTCATAGCTGACCTTCCCCGATCGTACCCAAGCTCCCGAGCCGAGACAACTCCGGTGATGACGGACATGTGGCCTTCGGCACCGAGTCAGGGTTTCCTAAATTTCCCCATTTTAAAAATATTTAGGTGGCGACTCTGTATCTGGCAAAGCAGTCCATGTTTGGCACTACTTTTTCAAAAATCTGTTTCTCAAAACGATTTGCCAGATTTGGACTCTTTGGTTCAGATTAAGAACCGTGACACAAATCGAGTCCGAACTGTAGCGTGAGGCACTCCGCGGGGCGCGTCTACAGCAGTCCGCTCGAGTGTGGAAAGCCCCACTCGAGTGTCAGACACAAGGTTCCACCTAAGCGTGAAAAAAACTGCTCGAGTGTGGAATGCACACTTCCAGAAGTTCTACAGACGAAGGTCCCCGCTCGAGTATGGAAGTGGACGCCCGAGTGTCTGATGCACATTTCCAGTATTTCAGACCTGCAAAAAGAAATACTAATAGTTGACGAATCCCGCTCGAGCACAAGAATGGCTGCTCGAGCAGAGGAGTGAAATTGTGAAGCCCACTCGAGTGCAGGAATGCCCGCTCGAGCAAAGTAACCAAAATTTGGGCAACACAGGTTTTGAAAAGTAAGCAACCAACCTGTCCCAAACATACAATTACAACCCGATAGCCAAAAATAGAGGGGAGACAAGGGAAAAAGATATGAATAACTATCCAAAACCATACCAACCCGAGTTCGGGATACAATAAGTAATGGGTCAAAACCAGATTCACTATAACCTCCCCCTTTAAAGAATTTCGTCCCCGAAATTACAAACCAAGTTCACAAACATAGTTAAACCATTCCCAGCAATATTATTCTCACAAATTCAATATCATGACCCATCCTCCGGTCATCCATTTTCATCGACTCGATGCACAAGTCCTACATAAAATTGAATTTACAATTTCCCAAAACATATACAATGTTTAAACTAGGGCCCAAGTTCTCAAAATTTTACATAGCATATACAATGCTTCCCAAAAGTGATACCACATATGATATTCCATATTTCCAAAACATATACAATGTTAAAAATAAACTCACGTTTCCACAATGTAAATAACATATACAATGTTCTCATGATTTAAACGTATACAATGTTTATACTTTTCATCATCGTAATCAAAATCTCAATACATATTTAAATATCAGCAAACAAGTTCGGATATTTCTCTCGGACTTCCAATTCACGCTCCCAAGTCGCTTCCTCGACTTCGTGATGTTTCCACAACATCTTCACTAAGGGGATTGTCTTGCCTCGCAAAACTTGGTCCCTTCTATCTAAGACTCTTACCGGTCTCTCCTCATACGAGGCATCCTCATCTACCTCCAAATCGATTTAGTCCAATACATGCGATGGATCCGAATTATACTTCCGAAGCATAATAATATGAAACACGTCACACTCCGAAAAGTTGTGGCGGCAACGCCAACCGATAAGCAACCTCTCCGACCCGCTCAAGGATCTCAAAAGGCCCAATGAACCGAGGGGACAACTTCCCACTCTTCCCGAATCTCATCAAACCCTGCCTAGGTGATATTTTCAAGAACACTTGATCTCCCACCTCAAAAGACAAGCGTCTCCTCCTATGGTTTGCGTAGCTCTGTTAGCGACTCTGGGCCATAACCAACTGCTTACGAATAAGTGCCACGTTCTCCGTCATTTCCCGAACTAACTCTGGCCCAACAAGGGTGCATCACCCACCTCGGCCTAACACACCGGAGATCTACAAGGTTAGCCATACAAGGCCTCAAACGGTGCCATGCCAATATTCGATTGGAAACTGTTATTGTAAGCAAACTCCACTAAGGGCAGGTGCCTATCCCATGGCCCCTTAAAATCAAGCACACAGCCTCAAAGCATATCCTCAAGGATCTGATTAGTATGCTCAGACTGTCCATCGGTCTGAGGATGATACACAGTACTAAAGGTCAATCTAGTGCCCAAGGCACTCTACAAACTCTGCCACAATCGAGCTGTAAAATCTCTATCCAAAACTATCGTCACAGGGACCCCGTGTAATCTCACTATGTCCCCAATATAAAGGTCGGCAAGATAATCTACAGAATCACTTACACGCATAGTTATAAAGTGCGCCGACTTGGTCAACCGGTCAACTACCACCCAAATGGCATCACTACCCCGTTGAGTCCTCAGAAGGCCCACAAAAAAATCCATCATGACATGCTCTCATTTCTATTCGGCTATAGGCAAGGGTTGCAACAAACCTGTTGGCCTCTGATGTTCAGCCTTCACTTGCTGACAAGTAAGGCACTTTGATACAAACACCACCACGTCCTTCTTCATACCTCTCTACCAAAACTGGAGACTAAGGTCGTGATACATCTCTAGATGCACCGTAAGGCGTGAATGATGAAACTCTCAGAGTATTTCCTCTCGACAAGGCTCTGGTACAAACAAATGGTCACGGTATCTAACACTCGAGTCTGAATACACATTCAAGCCCCGTTCTATTTTTCCCACTGGAGATATTCTCCCAGAGGGTTGTTACTTCAAGGTCGTCCTTCTGCGGTTCTAATATTCGGTTCACAAGTGTAGGTTGTGTAGCTACAGAAAACAAGGTCGCAGATTCAACAGACTTGCCAAGGTACAAGTCAAACTCGCCAAAAGTACCCAACATCTTCCATTCTCAAAATGGCGATGCAAGCCACGCTACTAATAGACTTCCTACTCAAAGAATCAGCCACTACATTGGCCTTCTCGGGGTGATAATGTAACTCAAAGTCATAGTCCTCTATGAACTCCATCCATCTCCTCTGCCTCAAATTCAAATCTTTCTGAGTAAACAAGTACTTCAGACTTTTTTGATCGGAAAACACTTCAAATCTCTCACCATACAGATAATGCCTCCAAATCTTCAAGGCAAAAATCACCGCTGCTAACTCTAGATCATGAGTAAGGTAGTTCCTCTCGTGTGTTTTCAACTGCCGCGAGCCATAGGCTACTACTTTCCCGTCTTGTATTAAAACACAACCCAAACCTTCTCGTGACGGATCACAATATATAGAATAGCCTAAACCCCTCTCCGGAATAATCAAAATTGGAGCAATGGTGAGTCTAACCTTAAGCTCTTGGAATGACTTCTCACAAGTCTCGTTCCACACAAACTTAACTCCCTTCCTCATCAGTCTAGTCAAATGTGAGGCTAATTTGGAGAAATCCTTCACAAATCTCCGATAATACCCGGCCAACCCCAAGAAACTACGAATCTCGAAAGTGTTCTTAAGTTGTGCCCAATCTTGCATTACCTCTATTTTGGATGAATCCATAGTCACCCCTTCCCCAGATACCACGTGGCCTAAGAACTTAACCTCTTTCAGCCAAAACTCACACTTTCCAAACTTAGCATACAACTTATAGGCTCTAAGCAACTCAAGCACCACTCACAAGTGTTCCTCATGCTCCTCCTCAGAGGGTAAGTAAATCAGAATGTCGTCCACAAAGACGACCACAAATCGATCTTGGAACTCACGGAAGATTCGGTTCATTAAGTCTATAAATATAGCTGGAGCATTGGTTAGCCCAAAAGGTATCACTAAAAACTCATAATGGTCATACCGTGTATGGAATGACATCTTCGAGATATCTTCCTCCCTTACCCTCAACTGATGGTAACCTGACCTCAGGTCTATCTAGGAGAAACAACATGACCCCTTCAATTGATCAAATAGATCATCTATACGAGGCATTGGGTACTTGTTTTTAACAGTAACCCAGTTCAACTTTCGATAATCAATACAAAGTCACAATGCTCCATCTTTCTTTTTAGAAAAGAGAGCCGGTGCACCCTAAGGTGAAGCACTAGGGCGTGTGAAACCCTTGTCTAACAACTCCTGGAGTTGAACCTTCAACTCACTCAACTCAACAGGTGCAAACCGATACGGTGCCAAAAAAATCGGTGTCGTGCTAGGCACTAAGTCAATAGAGAACTCAATCTCTCGGTAAGGTGGTAAACTAGTAAGGTCCTCAGGAAAGACATCGGGGTATTCACAAACCACCCTTAGCAACTCAACTTGGGCTTCATCACACTCACTACTTTGAAGGCTAGCACACGACAACTAAGTTCACTCCGCCCACACGGATGATATACAGGTGACAAGACTCTATCCACCCGGTCTCCCAAAAAGTAAAAACAATCCCTGCTCAAGGTACATACAGTAACCCTCTGGCGGTAACAATCTATAATAGCTCGGTACGACGATAACCAGTCCATACCCAGAATAACATCAAAACTAGTCATGTCAAGCAAAACAAATGCAAATGGAAGCCGACAACCAGTGACCTCTATGTCATAACCCCGACACCCCTGTTTCAAGATAACCTCACCACCAATAGGTGACTCTACACAAATGGGAGATGCTAACTGTGCTTACTCCAACCCCAAAATCGATGCAAATACAGACGAGATAAATGAAAGGGATACACCCGCATCAATCAACACATTAGCAACAAAATTGCAAAACAAGAAGGTACCTCTCACTACAGAAGGAGCAGGTACAAGATCTGGCGCGGTAATAGCATAGACACACCCTGTTGGCCTCTGATCTACCTGCTCACCCCTCGGAGCATAAGTCTACTGCACTGACTGAGCCGAAAAAGCTCCCAGATTGGCCCTCGAGGCCTGTGCTAACTGCGCTGGCTGGTGACTTTGTGTCTCGAATCAGATGCACCAGATCTGCCACAACTGTGGGCAAGACTTCTTCAAGTGCCCTGCCTGACCACACTAATAACAAGTGGACGACTATCCTCTACCGTAACTCTGGCCCTAACAACGAGTCAAAGATGATGCTACTTGCTGCCCTCCTCCTCTCTGTGAGCAAGCTGGAAACTTGTGGCTCAACTGACCACATTTGAAACAAGTCACATCCCCCTAAGCACCTCTCCCAGAACCCGAACTCGGCACTAGAAAGGTAGACCTCGACTGCACTCCCTGGGACTACTGAGAGTTAGAACCCCTCAGCCTCTTATCGTCTCCCTGACAATCCTAACTCCTCTAAGAGCCCTTCATCATCTCCTCTTCTACGTACATGATAGTCTTGAGATGGGCCGCCGTCTCCACAAGGCGTCCATAGTCTCTAATCATAAACTCGGCTACTCGAAACATGAGTCCGGTCCGCAACCTCTTCTCAAATTCTAAACACCAGCGCTCCTCTGTCGCCACAAGCTCGGGTGTGAACCTAGACAAGCTAGATTGCACCAGCTTAGAGAACTGGTCTCTCAACTTCTCCCTAACAGTAGCGAGTAAGTACTTGTCCTGGAAGACGTCAACAAATGCCTCCCAAGTCCCTCCTATGCGCCCCCGCTCATACTTCCACCATTGACCTGTGTCTCTCTTCAGCTGGAAGGACACCAAGGTCACTCTCAAACCTCCATCTTCGATGCCAAGCATCTCAAATGTTTTTACCATCTGTTCAAGCCACTCGTTTGCCTTCAGTGGCTCCTTTGGGTCACCCAAAAACTCATCCAGATTAGACTGGAAAAACTCTCTCTTCAAAAATGAAGGCCCTACCTCAGCTGTTTGGGCTTGGACTTGATTCTCAACCCTGAGAATGTCCATGGATTCCCTCAAAGCTTCGACCATTTCGCGGGCTAAGGCGCTCATCGCCTGCTAACCTACTGGTTCGGCCACGTTGGCCTGGCCAACTCCCTCTTCCTGCGCCGGAATGTCATCTGGTATAGGCACCTCATGCCTTCTAGGCCTACCACGCCTGCCATCACAACCATGTCCTGACATCCTAATAAAGGTAACAAGGAAAATTAGCACATTTACAATGTGATGAAGCTAATTCACTCGCGTCCTAATACATTGGACAACAATAATTCACTCCACATAAGCACATAACTACGTAGACACATACAAATTTCATCTCCGGATAATGACTGTCCCACGACGTTGCTAAAGTTCCAACTAGAAACAACAGCGATCAAGTGCTTTCTAACAGGACTCCTAGAAACCCGTAGACCAAATCAACATCCAAGAAATTCAATTACATACCCAAATAATCATATAAGCATGCTGTCATATAAACACAAATTGTCTATACTAAAGTCTCTCACAAGCGAGACAAACCCATTGTGGCACTAACCACTTCCCATGTACCCAAAGTATTTATACCCGGTACGCTCTGATACCAAGTTGTAACGCTCCCAAAATAATATAGTAAATACAACCCAACCATATAAAAATAGTTGCATGAATCAAAGTAAATCATCCTTTCATTACATAAATGTTGGTGATACAAAGGAGTTTAACAGAAATAAACCCTATTGGCTTACATCTTTCCAAGCCTTAACTTGGTTACAACAAAAGTGAGCTTTGCTCATTACATCATAAGCCCCAGGCTATACAAAATAAACAAAACATGAAGCTCTAGCTTCTCAAAGGTGCCTCTAACGCTATTGCCTTGGTGGAGGCATACCATCATTACATGAAAATGTTATTCCCAAATAGGGTGAGCCACAGCCCAGTAGAAATCATCTAACATAGTATATGAAATTTAGCAAAGGTATAAGTACAAGTGCATAAACAATGCATGTGACGAAACGTTTCACAACAATATATAGATTCATGAGATACCAATTTCAAGTCTTAATTCCTTTTTTTTCAATTCATATTCCGTTCACTTATCCATCTCCATTCATGAGTCAATTTTATTATTTCTCAACAACCGAACTGAGGCTACAACTTATTAGTTTTCGAATCATACAACACATTTACATGAACACTTCAAACTTCTATTTCACGAAAATTTCGTCTGCGGGCAGCCGTCAAACGGGACCCGTGTTAATGTAGGCTAAACAAGCACTACAATTGCCATTTTACAAATATTTTATCCGCAGTCTAGGCACCCATGTATAATTTCGAGACTTTCACCCAGGACACTCTGGCCAATTTAATTATAATGAAGTCCATCCCTTTTCTCCTCCTAAACAAATCATCCATACATATACAATGTATATAAACAGATAATTACACATGAAGCACATCCCCTTTCCATTCCCAAACAAACATACATATACAATATATATAAACAAGGTCATATTCAATGACAATCATCGGAAGATTTTTTTCAATTCACCTAATCCACATGCAATTTCTATAACAATCAAAATTATCCACCACCGATAGCCCAATACAATTATCTCTAGACAGATATTCGATCTCAAACAGATAGTTTGTTCA
Organism: Camellia sinensis; assembly: GCF_055761805.1. Taxonomy (NCBI): domain Eukaryota; kingdom Viridiplantae; phylum Streptophyta; class Magnoliopsida; order Ericales; family Theaceae; genus Camellia; species Camellia sinensis. The sequence continues at coordinate 105,143,129 of NC_138975.1, read as the reverse complement.
AAACTTCGAAAAGAATAAGTTAATACATAACTAAATTCCACAATTCTTATCAATACCCTCTCAATTTCACATTTTCAATGCAAATTCCAATTATTTGTACAAAATAATAGTTTGATCAAATTAGGGCAAATTTTTCCTTTTTCCCAAATATTAGCCAAGTGCCAAAATCATCAAATTAGACTTCACACAACATCATTTTTAAACCCCACAAGCATCTATTTCACCTATACCCAAAACCCCTCTTTCCATTTTATGTCCAAACCCTAGGTTTGTTTAAAACATTCCCAAATCACACCATTGTTACACAAGAGGCAAATAACTAAGCTAAATATCATATAAAGGTGTAGAAAGATCCCTACATCAAGTGAGAAGGCGAGGCAAAACAAGAGTAAAAACGCAAGAGTGCCGAAACCCTCTTCTATTTAGATCAAAATGTAGATCTTTGACAAGCTCTACATTTCTGTCAAGGGCACAAGAGTGAAAAGAGCAATAGATCTAGATGAAATCTAAGAGAGAAGATGAGTTTTGGAGAGAGAGGCTCAAGAACTAGCTTTTTGGAAAGTTTTAGAGAGAGAGAGAGAGAAGAAAAAATGATTCAAAATGTCATCTTCTCAGACTGAAATACATGCAGTCTGCTCGAGCGTCAGACACAAGGTTCCGCTCGAGCATGAAAAGCATCGCTCAAGCGTGGAATGCACACTTCCAGAAGTTTTGCAGACGAAGGTCCCCGCTCGGGCACGGAAGTGGACACTCGAGCGTCCGATGCACATTTCCAGTATTTCAGACCTGCAAAAAGAAATACTGAGAGTTGATGATTCCCCCTCGAGCGCAAGAATGGCCACTCGAGCGAAGGAGAAAAATTGTGAAGCCTTCTTGGGCGCAGGAATGCCCGCTCGAGTAGAGAGGCGAAAATCTGAGCAATATAGGTTTTGAAAAGTAGCAACCAACCTGTCCCAAACGCACAATTACAACCCGATAACCAAAAATAGAGGGGAGATAAGGGAAACGAAAAGTTAACTAAATACTATGATATTAATTTAAATGGGTATTTAAATAATATAATTGAGTGATTTCATTATATTTATATAGATATGTAAGACTAATTCAATTTTTATTTTTATTTTTTTGAAATACACTCAATCGAATAAACTCAATTGAAAATGAAAAGTAAGATTGAAATTCTATAAATATAAAACAAAGATTTAAAAAAAAGAAAAAAAAAAAGAGAGTTTAAATTTGAAGATAAACTATAAGAATATAGAAAGAGAAAATTAGATAAATTCTCAAAAAAGAATATATTCAACTGAAAATCAAGAGCAAGAGTGGAATCTGTAAATATAAGATAAAGATAAAAATTAAAAAAATTAAGATAAAATTTGAAGATAAACTATAAGATTATTAAAAAAAATTAAATAAATCTTAGAAAAATAAGGTAGAGAGAAATTCAGTAAATATTAAATGAAGATTGAAAAATAAATAAATAAATAAAGTTTAAATTTACAATTCAAAAATAAAATAAGATAAACCTGAAAAAAATTCTTAATATTAATAATAGAATAACAGAAGAGGATAGTAATTTAAAAATTGGATAAGAGCGAAATGTTAGCTATAATTTTTTCAAATTTGTTAAAAATCTCAAAAATAAGAACTCCAGTATAGTAAGTTAAGAATTAGATAAGAGTTAAATGCCATCTATAATTTTTTTAAATTTAAATTTCGTGTAGTTAAAAAATAGGGAGCTTTTTTGATAAATCCATTTTCTAGGAGTTTTATTCCATCCAACCCATATTCTTTTTGACTATTCCATTAGGTCCAATTTGAGATAAGAAGACCAAAATACCCTTTTCATCTACTTATATTCCATTTAGTTCACATTATTTTCTTATGTTTCAATAAGCCCTATGGGTGACATAATTACCAAAATACCCTTAATGTGAATGTTCACACCGTCAATATAAATGTTTATATCGTCAATGTGTAGGGGCCCGGCTCATGTCAATCCTCCTGGGTGCCGGGAAAAATTTGAGTCGGGTCGGGCCGGCCCACAAGCCAAAAAAAAGGCCCGACCCGGCCCGTTGATAATATGAATATTCACATTGACAAGTTAACATTCACATTGATAGGAGTGTAAAATTGGCCTGCGGCCCGTGGGCGGCCCGAAACCAGCCCGTCACCCGGGGCGGGCCCGGGCCGGCCCGTTCACAATATGAATATTCACATTGACATATTAACATTAACATTAACATTAACAAGAGTGTAAAATTGGCCCATGACCCGTGGGGGCAGCCCGAAGCCTGGGCCCAGGCCCGGGTCGGGGTGGGTCCGGCCAGGCCCGTTGACAATGTGAATATTCACATTGACATGTTAACATTCACATTGATAGGAGTGTAAAATTAGCCCGCGGCCTGTGGCCGGCCCGAAACCCGCCTGCGGCGGCTGCCCTGGGTGGGCCCGGCCCGACCCGTTGATAATGTAAATATTCACATTGACATGTTAATATTCACATTGATAAGAGTATAAAATTAGCCCGCGCCCCGTGGCTGCCCGAAACTAGCCCATGGCCCGTGGGCGGCCCGGGGCGGGCCCGCCCCGGCCTGTTGACAATGTGAATATTCACATTGACATATTAACATTCACATTGATAAGAGTGTAAAATTGACTCGCGTCCCATGGGCGGCCCGGGGCGAGCCCGGTCCGGCCCGTTGACAATGTGAATATTCACATTGACATATTAACATTCACAATGATAGGAGTATAAAATTGGCCCGTGGCCCGTGGGCGGCCCGAAGCCCGCCCGCTGACCAGGGCGGGCCCGGCCGGCTCGTTGACAATATGAATATTCACATTGACATATTAACATTAACATTGATAAGAGTGTAAAATTAGCCCGTGACCCGTGGGCAGCCCGAAGCCCGGCCCCGGGCCGACGCGGGCCCGGCCCGTTGACAACGTGAATATTCACATTGACATGTTAACATTCACATTGATAAGAGTGTAACATTAGCCCGTGCCCCGTGGTTGCCCGAAACACGCCCACGGCCCGTGGGCAGCCCGAGGCGGGCCCGGCCCGGCCTATTGACAATGTGAATATTCACATTAACATGTTAACATTCACATTGATAAGAATGTAAAATTGACTCGCGTCCCATGGGCGGCCCGAAGCCCGTGGGCAGCCCGGGGTGGCCCGGGTTTGGGTCCGGGCCTACCCCGGCCACGGGTGAGTTTCAGGCAGCGGACAAGTTTTACACTCCTATCAATGTTAATGTTAACATGTCAATGTAAATATTCACATTGTCACGGGTCGGGCTAAGCCCGCCTCGGGCTGCGATCGGGCTTTAGGGCGCCCACGGACTGCGGACCAATTTTACACTCCTATCAATGTAAATGTTAATATGTCAATGTGAATATTCACATTACCAACGGGCCAGGCCCGCCCTGGCCCGAGGTCGGGCTGCCCACGGGTCACGAGCCAATTGTACACTCTTATCAATGTAAATGTTAACATGTCAATGTGAATATTCGCATTGTCAACAGGCCGGGCCGAGCTAGTCCCGGGCCGCCCACAGGCCGTGAACGGGCTTCGGGCAGCCACGGCGCGCGGGCTAATTTTACACTCCTATCAATGTGCATGTTAACATGTCAATGTGAATATTCACATTGTCACGGGTCGGGCCAAGCCCGCCTCGGGCTGCGGTCAGGTTTCGGGCCGCCCACGGGCTGCGGGCCAATTTTACACTCTTATCAATGTGAATGTTAACATGTCAATGTGAATATTCACATTGTCAACGGGCCGGGCCGGGCCGGGCCCGCCCCGGGCAACGGGCGGTCATTTGGCCGTCCATGGGCCGCGGGCCAATTTTATACTCTTATCAATGTGAATGTTAACATGTCAATGTGAATATTCACATTGTCAACAGGCCGGACTGGGCCCTCCCCGGGCCGCCCATGGGCGGCGGGCGAGTTTCGCGCCGCCACGGGACGGGGGCCAATTTTACACTCCTATTAATGTGAATGTTAACATGTCAATGTGAATATTCACATTGTCAACGGGCCGGGCCGGGCCGAGTCGAGCCCGCCCTGGGCTGCTGTCTAGTTTTATACTCTTATCAATGTGAATGTTAACATGTCAATGTGAACATTCACATTGTCAACAGGCCGGGCCGGGCCCGCCCACGGACCGTGGGCGGGTTTCGGGCAATTACGAGGCGCGGGCTAATTTTACACTCCTATCAATGTGAATGTTAACATGTCAATGTGAATATTCACATTGTCAACGGGCCGGGCCGGACCCGCCCTGGGCTGCGGGCGAGCTTTTGGCCGCCCATGGGCCGCGGCCCAATTTTATACTCTTATCAATTTGAATGTTAACATGTCAATGTGAATATTCACATTGTCAACGGGCCGAACCGGGCCCCAATGGGCCGCGGGCGAGTTTCGCGTCGCCACGGGACGGGGGCCAATTTTACACTCCTATTAATGTGAATTTTAACATGTCAATGTGAATATTCACATTGTCAACGGGTCGGGCCCGCCCTGGCTCGCGGGCGGGTTTCGAGCAGCCCACGGGCCAATTTATATTCCTATAAATGTGAATTTTAAAATATAAATGTTCACATCATTAAATTGTTAATCGTTGAAAAAATATTTATAAGGGTATCAAAATTAAATATAAGGGCATAAGTGTCTAAGAAAATAGTGTAAATCAAGAAAATGGACTTTATGGAATAAAACTATACATACATGGGATTAAATGGGTTAAAAAATTCCTTCATGGACTTCTTGGGTTAAAACACTTCTAAATTGGACTTATCAATAAAAACCCCTAAAAAGTAAGCATTTTTGTGATATCTTATTATACAACTTTTTACTCTATTTTGTGTCTACTAGTTATAATTTTTAACAAGTTTTGTATTTTAAAGCTATTTAATTAAAAAGAAAAAAATCAAGGGATCACCTTTTTATTTCATGATTTGTTTTGTGTGAATAACCTATAAAGTTCAACTATTTTTGTATTCTACAGCTACTAAATAAAAAAAAATAAATTAACATCACTTTTCTTTTTAAACCTTAGTTAGTTTTATTTTTATTTTGTGTTATATGATAATATAATCATTCATTTTAATTTTGTTTTATGTCAATAATAACCTATAAATTTTAATAATTTTTGCATTCTGAAGCTAGTAAATAAAAAAAAAAAATATCACCACTTTTCTTTTTAAAATCTTAGTTAGTTTTATTTTTACTTTATGTTATATGATAATATAATCATTCATTTTAAATAATAAGGTCTTAAGGTCTTAAGCATAGACACGCATAACTTGAATGTTTCTCTAGTAGTGACATGTGTTATGCATGTGACTATTAAATTCAATAATCATAGAAAAAAAATTTCTTACCTATGTTTTTTGTCTAAATACATAAAATATATTTATTTAAATATAGTTTTAAAATTTTGATTGTAAATATGTAATATGTTTATAATTTCAACACAACATAGTTGAATGATAATTTTGTTTATAAGAAACTAATCAAACTTTTATTGAAGCATTCATGTATTGAATTCAATCTGTTTAAAAATTACATGGCATGCAATAATGTAATTGAAATTAACTATTAAATAAAAATTAAGTAAAAAATATGTATATTGAGTTTTTGTTCTTCAAGTGGGTCCAAAAGACCCTGTCTACAATTGGTTTTCGTTATATATATAACTACTATTATGAGTTGAAAACAATGTAGTTTATTTGTATATTTATTAAGAAATTTGAGATTCATTCGCTTGAAATACTCCTTTGTGTAGAGGACTTTTTACTATAAAAGATAAACTTATCATTTAAAAGTCTACTTAATTTGTGTACTCACTACATGTATACAAGGAGACAAATTTAAACCCATGAAGATCTCAAATGAAAAAATAAAAATGTAAGCAAAAATGTTATAGAGTTACATAATTAAGTTTAGTTATATTTGGATAGTTAAATCGAGTGTCCTACTTATATATTACAACAAAATTGTCACGCTCTGGACTTACACAGTTCGACTCACATAAATAAACCACCCAACGATGAACAATAGATAACAACTCTCATATAAATGAATATAATATAGTCACACAATACAAGTGTTTCTCTGATTTTATATATTCCTAGATATAACATCTAAGTCGAGTGGATGTTCTGTAACTAAAAATATACACGGATGTTATAAATTAAATTGAATGCCTTGAGGCTTACATCATACACAAGGGTGTAAACCTTACAAAAATGGCACATGGCCAGTAAATAACATAAATAGCCCATAACCTACAAATAACTGAACTACCCTATATAGTTCCAAACACTACGCACGTCACAGTCCACATCCACATATGTACACCTGAAAAACATTTCAGCCACGGAGGATGAGCATAAAGCCCAGTAGAGAATATTTCAAAAACTAAACATGCTCCACCAGCATAAATGATCATGATACAATACATATATACAATATGCCAAAATGCATTTTTAAATCCATTTGATTTCTCAACGAAATCCTTTATTTCCAATTACCAAAACCTTATGTCTAATCAAAACATTTTGCGAGTTCAAATCATTCGTTTGACATATAATCATTTTTCAAAAGCCAATCCAGGTATCTCAATACCACCAGCAAAAACATTGTTGCGACTACATCACTGAACAAAAGCAAATACATTGCTCAAAACATTTCCAAATGTCTATAGACACCCCATTTTGACCAACCCTAAGACTTGGGCGCTTTCTGTTGATTACCCGATGATGACAATCGAATGTGTTTCTCACAAAATTCTCAGTAAGCGAGATGGAATTTGAACTTTAATCCCAACCTTTACACATTTTTTTGGCCAAACTATTTTAGAGCTTAAAACCTCTTTTGAAAATATTTTCTCAAATGTTTCTGTGATGTTCCGAGGGTCCCATTTTAATTAAAATATTACACATTTCAGTAAACCAAGTAAGGACAAAGTGGAAAAAAATGGAAGGGAGGTGAACTCTTTGAAAAAATATTTAAAAAAACATCTTCTTTATAGGTTTGGATAGGTTTGGATTTGAAGGAAACATGAGAGGATGGAAGAAAACTGGTTTAGGGAAAGAATGAGCATCAAATCATTAAGAATGAAATGAACAGCCTTTACTAAATTAGGCATATTTTTTTGTACACTTGGAATTTAGATGAGAGGCTATCACCATTGGAAATTAGACTTTTGGGGCTTCAATTTAGACCCACGAACCACCTAAAACTAAGTCTGGATAAGGGAGATATGCTCACTTGAAGTTGGGCTTAAGAGCAGATTTTGTTGATCTGGCCCGAGGGAAATGAACAGCCGTCACTAAATTAGGCATATCTCTTTGTACACTTATAATTTAAATGTGAGGCCACCACCATTGGAAATTAGACTTCTGGGGCTTCAATTTAGACCCAAGAATCACCTAAAACTAAGTCCGGATAAGGGAGATATGCTCATTTGAAGTTGGGCTTAATAGCAGATTTTGTTGACTCGGTCCAAAACAGTAGCAAGCCCGTTTTTCTTGGTTTTGGTTCTGTTGGGACACCCCATTTACCTATTTCCTAATCCATTCAAGTGCACCCACTCATCCTCCATTATACCTAATCATCCCCCCTTGTCAAAAAGAGGTTTTGTTTGCATCTATAAAGGCATATCCCATGCAACCACCTTGAAAATTTGCCCTCCTATCACATTCTTGTCTCCCACCTTCTTTTTGACCTTCATTCTCCCTCATTACCTATATAGAATGATCATATTGTAAGACAGAGAGAGAGAGAGAGAGAGAGAGAGAGAGAGAGGACCACGAAATTGAAGAGAAAAGAGCGAGAAAAAGGTGAAAAAAGAGAGAAAAATTGAGTTTTTGAGCTAAAAATACTCTACCTTCCATATACACCCCATACCTTCCATAGCTACTGAAATTCCATCTTTCCTACACCCAAAACTCCTCCAAAAATTCTAAAATAGCTAAATTTCAGTCGTGATTGATCAAAGGAAAGAGTGAGTGTTGTTGAAAGTGAGAAAAAATAAGAGAGTCACTTTTTCCACCATACATACCCAAAGTTCCATTCTAGTTGCAAATTGAGGATTGAGAACATACTTCCTAAACTTGAGGGTGATCAAGAGGAAGTTTGGAAATCAAGAAGTTCAATCTTCTTGTGAAGGTGAATTTCTAGTCTTTTATTTTCTTATATTTTCTATCTCATATTTATTTTCTTACTTCTTATTTCATGGTGTTTTGTTATAATCCAAGTGGTTTGTTTATCTCATATTTATTTTCTTATTTTATATTTCATAGTGTGTTGTTATAATCTAAATGGTTTGTTTAGCTCATAATTATTTATTTATTTATTTATTTTTATTCACCTGCATTAATTTCATATTAGTTTTGTTGTAATCTTGCATGTTCTACCTTATATTTGTTTTCTTGTTTTAGGTTCATGTTAGTTTTGTTGTAAGTTTGTACCTTTTATTTTATATTTGTTTTCTTATTTTTAATCTAACCGGTAGTGGTTAGTTAAGCCACCTACATATTTCTTGTTTGTTCCTTTTCTTGGTTTCGTAATAAGACAGGTTTTGCTAGGCCTAGTTGGCCGGCTGGTTAGCTTTACAAGACGGCGTAATCTCCTAATGTTGACCAATTTCAGTCGACGATTCCAAGGAACATGAAGCTTTTATTTTATTTATTTTTATTTTGAGTGTTTTGTGAGGTTTTTATTTTGATGTAATGTTCTCCTCATCCCTCTCTAATTTGGTTTGTAATTATTATTTCAAGTGTTGTAATAATTCCCCATCCCCGCTTCTTATCTATTACATTCTTTAATCGCTTTCCATAATTGTGCATATGTATATATCTTACATGTCATCCATGCTTTTATATACATGATTCATGTCTAGATCTGGCTAAATTTGCATCTTTGTACTTTAATTGATTATTACATGATTTTGTGCGTTATTGCATGTTTTGCAATGTTTCACATGTCATGTTTTAGAAGCCGAATCTTTAGAAGCTTTCTTGTGTATTTATTGCATTAGGATTTTATATATAGCATCATGCATATTTTACTAACTTTGTTTTGTAACTGTTCGCAGGACGTCGGTAAAAATGTAAGTTGTTATATTTTAGCATCCTGTTTGTACATAATTTTTTTTATTATGTTTAGCATCTTACCATGTGGCTATTTGCTTATGTGATATAATTGTATGAATTCCAGTGGATAGAGGTTGTGTCGCTTAATTTGTAATGATGCTGATTTTCATGTTCGTAAACTCAATTTATTTGGATTGTACATTTTCAAAACTCTTTCAAAACTACATGAAATCAAGTTGTTCCAAAGTGAGTGACATAGTCTATACTTGTATGCTTCTCAAAGTAAATTTTAGTATTTATTAAATAATCAGAACATGAACATATAAAGAAAATAAAATTCATATCATGGTTAGTAAAGGCCAATCTTTTGATCGGGCGAGCGGGGGTGCTCAGTTAATGACCTTCCCCTCTCATGCCTAAGGTTTCGAACCGAGACAACTTTGGTTATGACGAACAGTGGCCTTGGCACGAGTCATGGGTTTCCTAATTTCCCAAAATATTAGGTGGCGACTCTAAGATCTAATGACGCAGTCCATTTCTGGCAAATGATTTTTGCAATAAAATAAATTTTCTAAAAGTTGCCAAATCTAGACTCTCATCTATGTTTCGCATTGCACTCGTGAGACTAGATCAAAGAGATCTTGGGAGTCCGAACTGTTTAGCGTGCACGAGTACCCCCGGGGCATGTTATAGTTTTTGGCGACTATGTTGGGGATTTTATGAAACCTTGATTCGAACTCCGTGATATGACTTTTATTTTCAATTATATGTTTATTGCATTGCATGCATTGGTGCACTTAAAGTTCCTGTGTTGCTCAGATACTGGTGGGAGCACAGGTACACTTTTTGTGACACTACACCTATTTCTACGTTACTTTGGAGGCCTTGTGTTATAATCTTTTGAGATCTGAAAGTTCTCAGACTTTGAAGAGAGGCTATATTGACTCTTTTGATTTCCTAAGATCTTCATTGGTTATGACCCAAAGGACTCTTTGGTAACGTCACCTTGACTCCAACCCCTAGAGTAGAGCTAACCTTGTACATATAGTGAGCTATAGTACTTTTCAAAATTAGGACAGGATGCTCTACTATTTCTAGGATGTATGATACCGCTTGTTTGAATAATGAACCCTAGATCATTTCAAAAGCATAGGACAGGATAACCCTACCCTCCATAGGGGTTGTGGGGGCCGAATAGATTATTACATAGGTCAGCCGAATAACTTAAAGAAGGAAGTCAAATCATGTACTATACGGCTCTACCTCAGAGGGACAGAGGCCGAATAACCAGATCGGCTGAAGAATCAGGTATAAACCAGGCCGAATATGAACAGGTAGCCAAATGAGCGGGTGTTCGTTGGACGGAAGGTAGGCCCAACCACCAACACCAAGGACGACTATAAATAAGAGGAGCATCATCTAAAAAAGGTATGTGAGAAAAAAGAAGATTAACTTGAGATATAAGCAACTAAGAGAGTATACACTGACTTATCTGTCGGAGTACTAATTCTGGCACCACCGACCAGAGTGTTCATTCCTTTTCAGGTGACTAGCTGTCCTACTGGATCCAAATAGCATTTCCAAACCACTTCTCCACAATTGGCGCCGTCTGTGGGAATACTCCAGCACATCCATGGCAGGCATGACGGAAGATCCTCCAGTAGTCACTGACGACCTTATGCCACAAGATGATACCACTCCAAGGAACATGCTTGGGCAAAAGAACATTACCGCCCGAAAGGCCTTGAACTTCGACTCAGTTGCCCAGACCTCACCATCGACATCAGCACATAAGACAATGCAAGCGATTATAGATCAGGCGAAGCAGAACGAACAGAGGTTGGAAAACATGATGGCTGAGAGCGAGCGCCTTTGACAAGACTTGGCTTTGAAGGTAGCAAAATCTAATAGGCCACGCAGCAAGAACCGGGAAGACCTCTGAGAAAGGATGGTCGACGACCTCGAACTCGAAGGCAAGATAGTGGCAGTGATTCTGACTCATCATCCCCATAACCCAAAAAAAAGGGATGAGTCGAAGTCTCCAATTCTTCTGAAGGGAGTCTCCGTACACGAAATACATGAAGAAGAAATGATTCAGACGAAGAGGATCAACATGACCCCTTTGTGTGACGGATCGCAAGGACAGTGCTACCCAAAAAGTTCAAAGCTCCATCGTTCACCTTATACGATGGAAAATTGGACCCCACTGATCACATCCGTCATTATAAGCAAACCATGACGCTACATGCAAACGACGAGGCCCTCATGTGTTGAATATTTCAGAGCAGTTTGGAGCCATTGGCCATCAGATGATATTATAAGTCTGAGCCGGCATCGATTAAGAGCTTCCGTCAACTCCAAAAATCCTTCAGGGCAAGGTTCATCACTAATGAGGTCCAGCCGAAGTAGGCCGATTCTCTCTTGGCAATGCAAATCCAACCAGGGAAAACCCTACGTGCGTATTCGGCGTGCTATTGGGAATGCTTTAATCTCGTAGATAACGCCTGCAATGACTCTATGGCCATCACCGCTTTTAAAATGGGTTTGTATCCTAATAGTGCTCTCCGCAGCTCCTTGACTAGAAGACCCCCCAAAACAGTCTGGTCATTAATGAAGAAAGTCAAGGAATACTCCAAAGTGGGAGATGACGCCCTGCGTGTCAAAGCCGGCACAAGGCCAACAAGACGACCCCATCTGAAATCGTTCAGCCGATCAACTCTATACCATCATGGAGCCCTGAACCGCGAAATCGGGCTAAACGAGACAAAAGACGAGATTCGCGCCGATCAAATGGCCCATGTTCACACCAGGCTAATGAGCAACTTCAAGTGGATAGCAGGCGAATAAGGCGCGTGGACAAGAAATATATGGAGTTGTTGGAGCCGATCAGCACGGTTATGTCTAAAGTTCAACATCTTTTGTTCTTCAAATGGCTACCCAAGATGGTGGAACCTCTCGACATAAGGAGACAGGATAAGTGGTGTGAATATCACAAAGACCATGGTCATGATACCGACAGTTGTTATGCGTTGAAAGATCACCTTGAGGAGTTGGTACAAGACGGTTGGCTTAAGCAACACGTCTGAAAGAACAACTCAACAAAAACAATTGCTTTACGGAAGGATTCACCTCCACTCGGCGTAATCCATATGATATACAACTTGCCGACGGCATCCGCAGTACATACAATTCAATCGCATCATAACCCCCAAAAGAAAATCACACCAGCCAAACGGCCTTATGAAGCTGCGGGTATTACTTTCGATGATTCTGATTTGGCCGGCGTAACGCTCCCCCACAATGACCCCTTGGTCATCGAACTACGCGTCAACTGATTCACCGTTGAGCGTGTTCTCATTGACCAAGGGAGCACTTCGGAAGTTATGTACTACAAGACCTTCGTCAAACTCGGCTTCGTTGAATCGGACCTGTCTCCAGCTCATTATCCGTTATTCGGCTTTCAACACTAATCCGGAATATCCGTTGGGCAGGATCACACTGCTAGTTCGGGTGGGCTCCCGATCAGTGGATTTAGAATTTTTTGTTGTCAAGCTTCCTTCTCCGTATAATCTCATCATGGGACGAACTTGGCTGCATACCATGCAGGTTGTGCCAAGCACATATCATCAATTACTTCGCTTCTTGAAAGAATGCAGCATTGAGCAAATTCGAGGTTCCCAGAAATCAACGCAAGCATGTTATCTTCTTGCCATAAAGACACCAAGAGAGTTGGAAGTAAATTCAATAGAGGTGCCGGATCGAGAGAGCCTCGACGACGTTGGGCGGCTTCCAAGTGAAATAGCAACTGGAACCTTGGATCGGGTTGAAATTGACAGGAATCCTGACAAGTTCTTCATGGTCGGTGCTTCCCTGAATGAAGTCGATAGGCAGGAGCTAATTTCCTTCTTACTCGGCAACCTTGATGTATTTGCATGGTCATCATATGAGATGCCGGTGGTGGATCCATCTGTGTCTCAGCACCGCTTAAACGTTGATCCCAAATGTAAGCCGATTATTTAAAAAAGCCAGCGGTCAGCTGCGGTACATACCACCACCGTTGTTGAAGAGGTTGACCGGTTGCTTGATGCCGGGGCAATCCGCGAAGTTACCTATCCTACATGGCTATCGAATACCGTGGTTGTAAAGAAGAAAAATGGAACTTGGCGTGTTTGTGTGGATTTCACGGATTTAAACAAAGCTTGTCCTAAGGATTGCTTTCCCCTCCCTAGGATACACCAACTCGTAGATGCAACAGCACATCATCAACGTATGAGCTTCCTGGATGCTTACAGAGGCTACCATCAAATTGCCAAGCATCCGAAGGACCAAGACAAAACTGCATTCCTCACCCCGAGAGAAACCTATTGCTATAAGGTTATGCCTTTCGAGCTGAAAAATGCAGGGGCAACTTACCAAAGACTAGTCACTGCCACGTTCAAGGAGCAACTCGGTCGTACTATGGAAGTGTACATCGATGATGTGGTGGTAAAGTCCATAGAGGAGCAAACTCATCTAGCCGATCTGGAAGAGACATTCGGCATTCTTCGCAAATACAAAATGAAGCTTAATGCTTCCAAATGTGCCTTCGGCATCGGATCCGGCAAATTCCTTGGCTACATTGTCAACCACCGCGGAATGGAAACCAACCCGAGGCAAATCACAGCAATCCTAGAACTCAGCTCTCCTCGGTCGGTCAAAGAGGTTCAGAATTTGATGGGAATGGCCGCCACACTCAACAAATTCATCAGTCGTTCCACAGATCACTGCCGGCAATTCTTTCATACCCTTCAGCAGAGTAAAGCTTTTAGATGGACCCCCGAGTGCGAAGCCGCTTTGGACTGTTTGAAGACTTACCTCCGATCAATTCCACTCTTGACAACACCTTTGGCAGGTGATCCGCTCATTTTATGTCTGGCAGTTTCCGAACAGGCTGTCAGCGTCATATTGTTAAAAGAAGAACTAGGGGAGTAGTGGCCAGTTTATTATGTGAGCAAAGCAATGGTTGACGCTGAAACGCGTTACCTTCCGTTGAAAAAACTCGTCCTTGCTCTTGTCATGGCAGCAAGAAAACTAATGCATTACTTTCAAGGGCATACCATTGGGGTACTAACGGACTCGCCCCTCCGCTCAGTACTCTGTAGTGCAGAAGCATTAGGGCGCGTTTTGAAGTGGGCTCTTGAACTCGGCCAGTATGATATTCAATTTCTGCCCAGGACCTCAATCAAGGGGCAAATGCTTGCCGACTTTGTGACCGAATTCACTAGATGTCTCGCGACTTTAAGTCTGATCAAATTCAACCTAAGCCGAACTAAAGAATTTACGTTGGGGACATTTGGCAGTTGTATTATGACGGATCATCCAACCAATGTGGCAGTGGGGCAGGATAAAGTCGAAGAACTCTTGACTGAAATACACGAAGGTAGTTGCAGTGCCCATTCTAGTGGGCGCTCTTTGGCTCATCGAGCTGTAACTCAGGAGTACCACTGGCCGACCATGAGAGCTGATACCGAGTGTTACGTCAAGAAATGTGAGCAGTGCCAGAAGTTTTCCCTTTTAACCCATTTGCCTGCCGAGGAGTTGAGCTCAGTCACCAGTCCTTGGCCGGTCGCTCAATGGGAGCTTGATATCATCGGGCCCTTGCCACAGGCCCCAGAGAACAAGCGATTCTTGATCGTCGCGACAGATTACTTCACAAAATGGGTTGAAGCGGAGGCTCTAAAACACATTCGAGATACTGATGTCAAGCATTTTGTATGGAAGAATATCATAACACGATTTGGCATTCCAAGAGCGCTCATTTCAGACAACGGCACCCAATTCGATTGTGGCGTCTACCGAGAACTATGCAGTACGTATGGTATTCAGCCCTATTTCTCCACCCCGGCTTATCCACAGAGCAATGGTCAAGCTGAAGCCTCCAACAAGGAGATCTTGGATGGCATCAAGAAGAGGTTGGAGAAAGCTAAAGGTAAATGGGTCAAAAAATTGCCGAGTGTGTTGCGGGCTTATCGCACTACTTCGAGGCGATCCACTGGGGAAACGTCGTTTGCTTTATGCTTCGGAACCCAAGCAATCATCCCTCTGGAGATCGGCCTCCCAACCTTGAAATCAAAAGTTTTTTATATAGGCCGAAATGATATGATATTGGCCTTGGATTTGACTCTAATTGAGGAACGACGAGACCATGCCCTTGCATCCATGGCACGGTACCAGCAACAGCTTGCTAAGTCGTATAATCAACATGTTCAGCTACGCCGCTATCCTGCAGGAAATTGGTCCTCAAGAAAATACTTCCAGCTGCCAGAAATCCAGCTGACGGAAAACTTGGTCCTAACTGGGACGGCCCCTATCAGGTCGATTCAATCATGGGAACAGGGGCATATCGGCTCAAAGACATGTCTGGGAGAAGTCTGTCGCGTCCTTGGAATTCCATGCATTTGCGTAAATTTTATCATTAACCCAACTTGTGGGGCATGAAAACCTGTTTTGAATGTTCGCCATGTACGACTTTAACTTTTATAATACAAGACTTCTCATCTCACTATATGAAATTTTAGTTTGAAGATAAAAGCTTCCGAATTCGGAGCCCGCTCCGTGCAAGACACGTTTGGGCCAACTAAGCCTCTGGATTCGAAGTACCTTTCGTGGGTGTTACGATTGGCCAAGATAAAAGCCTCCGAATTCGGAGCCCCATCCGTGCAAGACACGTTTAGGCTGAGTAAGACTCCGGATTCGGAGCGCCCTTCGTGGATGACACGATTGGCCAAGATAAAAGCCTCCGAATTCGGAGTGCCATCTGTGCAAGACACATTTGGGCCGAGTAAGACTCTCAATTGGGAGCGCCCTTCGTGGATGACACGATTGGCCCAGATAAAAGCCTCCAAATTCGGAGCCCACACGGACACGTTTGGGCCAAGTAAGACTCCGGATTAGAAGCGCCCTTCGTAGATGACACAATTGGCCAAGATAAAAGCCTCCGAATTTGGAGCCCCATCCGTGCAAGACACGTTTAGGCTGACTAAATCTTCGGATTCGGAGCCCCATCAATGAATGACACTTTTGGGCCGTCTAAGTCTCTGGATTCAGAGCCTCATCAGTGAATGACACTTTTGGGCCGATTAAGTCTCCGGATTCAGAACGCCCTTCGTGAATTTCACGATTGGAGAAGATAAGTGCCTCCGAATTCGGCGCGTTTTTTGTGAATAATATAATTGACAAGCATTACAATAAAATTGAATTTTTACGACTTGCAATGTATGTCGTAAAAATTCTTTTACGGGCATGCATACAAATGCCGTTATATAACATGCCGTTAAAAGTTAAGCATCATTTACGACATACAGGTAAAGTTGTAAAAAGTAATAAATTAAACATTAATGACATACTTTTGTATGTCGTATACAATTTTTTACGACATTTTTATCATGCCATAAATCATCATACTTTTCATGACAAAATTTTGCATGTCACAAAAGGTTATTTTTAATATATTTATTACATACTTTGTTTGCCGTATATAATATATTACGACATTTTCTAGCATGTCATAAATCATCGCTTTTCACGACATAATTTTGTATGCCGTAGAAAGTCATTTTTAATATATTTATGATATACTTTGTATACCGTATATATTCTTTTACGACATTTTTTTACATGTCATAAATTATTACACTTTTCATGACATAATTTTATATGCCGTAGAAGGTTATTTTTTAATATATAATATACACAGGAATATAACATTGCCTTATAGTATGTAAACAGTAGCTTGTAAAATGTGAACTGTTAATAAACCAAGCAGAAGCAGCAACTGTGAAGTAAACAAAAAAAATCTAATATCTACACATCAAACAACTTGCATAGTAACTTTCATCCTCAACTTCTATCATATCAAGCTGATAACAACCTCAAACATACAAACCAAGAAATTATCCAAATCATGAGATTCATTAATCTCTAAAATACGGCTTTACACTGTCATCCTACTTCCCAAATAATGCCGCAACCTTTTTCCCCATGGCATCTTTAACAAATCCATGAACCTGTATAGCAAGCAACAAACATAGAATAGATCCATCAATAATGTTACAAAATAAGATGCTTCAAGCAAATGTAAAGAAGTTTCGAAACTAAGAGACATATCAATCCAAATAAATAAAACAAAAGAAAATATGATGAAGTTGCAAAGACGAAAAGCAAAATTTAGTAAAAAAGAGTAAAAACTCTTTATTTACCTGGTGCGGATTTCGGTCAAGAATAGACTGCTCTTTGAGCTTGAGTTTGCATGAATATTGGTGGTTACCACGTATGTGCATCGTCCCACAGTGATTAAGGTACACTTTACCAAGGATAAGATTACAAATGGATGTTGTGACCTGAGAACAGAATAAACAAGTTTTAGGAGAGTGTGCCATAAAAATAAAAGGAAAATAACAGAAGATTGATTAAAAAAGCCTAGCATTCCTTATTCTGCATAAACACAACCATATCACAGTGCACACCTACCTTGCTCCACTGGAAAACCACACCATCATCAAACTCCTGGAGTTCCAATAAGGTCAAGCTGAATTGATGTCCCCCAAAATTGGTTCTAAGGTTACTGTCACCCAGAATTTCCAGCCTTTTCCTTCGCAATGGCAGGCAACAACTGTTGGGTGGTGACTAACCTGTTTCGACAAATAACAATGACAGTATGACATAACAATCATGATTAACAATCCAACATTCAAGATGAAAAGAGCGCCAAAATTATACAAAATCTGCCTAAGAAACATAAAGATAGTGTTGAACACATTCAGCCCTTGTGGAAAGGCCTCTTCAGATGTAAAATAGTTGTTCCCACCATTTTGTTAAGATTTGTCATTCTAAATTTGAGACATTTTCTTCCACATTTTTGCTTTGATTTCATGTTTGTCAGTTGTTTTTTTTTTTTTTTTTTTTCGTGTTTAAAAATTTCATCGTATCAGTTTTTGCATCCAAGGATATACAGAAACTCTGCCACGCAAAATTTTAACCCCCATCTAAAAATGAAACTCAAACCAATTAGATGAAGCATATCCAGACACCGCAAAAGCAGCAACATCCAGAATTTACAGGAGACCATTTCCCTAGAAGCATAACACAATACCACAAGAAAATGTTAACATCAAAACATTTGAAAATATTCTTTTTTTTTATTTTATTTTATGTTGAAAACATATCTGAACTAAATTAATCATGCCAGTAATTGAGCCATTAAAAAACCAGATCTCAAAGGTGTTCCACAAATAAACCTGTAAACAAGGAAAAACAAAACCACTTCCTACAAAAATAAGACTGATAACTTATAAAATCAAAATATATAAAAAAAAATGCGTCTGTTATACGCATAAACTTAAGACTAAGAAACAGATCCAGCCAGGGAAGCCATACGTTGAACACGGTGTTCACACACCCACACAACACACCAAACAACTGAAAACTAAGATCCCCTAGCTACCAAGCACTTCAATTGCAGATAAATGAGCTTTTTTCTTGTCATCCCATGGCCAGACAAGGGAAAAAGAGGTGAGTACTTCAGTTTACTTTTAATATTATCATAAAGACGAAATACTACTATCCAGTTCCATTGCCATGTCATACACCGTAACATATTATGATGAAATTAACCCCTAGTCAGAAAAAAGATCCTAAAGCAAATGCCTTGGCTTGTATTGCAACTATTACAATGATAATTTTAGGTCTTAACCTACTAAATATTTTTCCTAAAAGCATCCACCTAATCCATTAAACCTTAATGTCTTATAATTAATGATCAGCACCAAAAATAGGCACAATTTCTCCTTAAAGTAAAAACATGGCACCCAATTGCATCATGTAGAAGTCTCTACAACTGAAAAACAAGAAGTAAATGAAAAACAACTATAACCCATTCTTATTTTTAAAATTTTTAGATACACTTAATATAGAAAAATAAAAAAATGATGTGACAACTTATAATAAATAAACAAATAAGTGCACTTATTTGGTACATTGTTAAACAAACTTCAAAAATCATATATATATATATAGTTTTTTAAAAAACTACCAATTTGGGATAACTTTGAATGAAGACAAGTCACATAGTACTAATTATCATACCATATGCTTCACAGTACTTTTACTAATGTTTCTAGAAAAGTGTGCATGATTCTCATTCATTTTAATTATCTGCATTTCGATGAACATTGTGACTTCAAATTTTGGTCAAAATTGTACTTATCTGCGTTTAGCATTTTTAAAAAATAAAAAATAAAATCCTTATTTATTTATTTATTTATTTATGGTCAAGTGGATGTTATTATAAAAAGTGGAATTATTGATTTAATTATACCAGAAGTATATAGCTTAGCACGGATCTACATGTTTCGTATTCTACTTGGTATTAAATGCACAGAGATTACTTCTTTTAGCTAGTGAACTATGAAAAATCTAGAAATCCTCTAGATATTGATTTGTGATTATGTAACAATTTTAAGCAGTATATAACAATCCCAATCAAACAATCAAGACAAATCAACACAACGATTTTAACGTAGAAAAACCACAATTGAACACCTCCAACTGTGATTAAAAAACCACGGGTAACAGCCACAAAACAATCCACTAAGAAGATTTAAAGGAATTATACAGGTATACTCTCAATTACCTAGCGAATCCACGCCTAATTGAACCAACCTCTATGTGCCTCTTCCAACCCCGTCTTCACCTCGGAATTCTCTTTACGATGAGCCACTCCAGAATCCACCGAAGCTTCAGGCTCGAATTCTTCAGAATCCACCGAAGAACAACTCTCTCTCTCTTGTGTATAACAAACAAAACCTTTGATGTACTCTCTTTAAACCATGAGTTGAATACTCAATAAAATATCAAAGAAAACTAACAAAATATCCCCAGATATAAACCTTAAGATCCAAAAAGAAGATCTGGAAGAATTAAATAGTTTTGGGAGAAAACCAACTATTTATAGAAAATCCAAAAGTAATCTTAGTTTTGGAAGAAATCCAATTACTTATAGAAATTCAAAAGTAATCCTAGTTTTGGAAGAAAATCAACTTCTTAAAGAAAACCTTGTCAAACGGGATTGCCAATAATAAAACCTAACAAACTAGGAGGCCAGAATATTGATCTTCCATGTCTTCTTATCAATTATATCTTTTAAATGTAGAAATTAATATCTTATGCTCTGTTCAGAAAATACATAAAGCTTCCAAATTTAACTAGTCAAACTTTGTTGCCTGCACAGACTTGCATGTATATTTCCTATGGATAAGCAATACATCAGCATTTAAACCCAACTACATGACCAATTGTAGTAGGTCTATACCCAATTGTTTCTTTCCTGAAAGTTTTTGGTGATAACTTTGGAATATTTAATGCATTTATTATGCTGCTATTGCATTGTGGATATTTGAGCCCCTCATTAATTTTAGGTTTGTGAAATATTTATGTCCTGCAGCTGGCAAGGGAGACTTTATCATTTTGGGTGAGGGCTTTCTCCGAGGATACAGCTAAAAGACTAGAAAATTTTGGGCTTATACAATTCAGACAAGGAGGTGAACTTTAGTTGTTAAACATCTAGTATTTTCGACTAATTTTTGTTGGAAATATGCATAGTGAAATTGTGTTCAAATTACTTCGCATTTTCTGGATACTGACACCTTGTTGAAATTGTGGGACAGATAGATAGGACAAGGGAAATAGTAAATTACTTTAGTTTCATTAGCTTAAATTATTTCATACATGATTCAAATGATTCAATCTTGTTCTTAAATTTCCAAAGATCATGTAAAAAATAGAGCAAAATAACCTGAGTGCCTTTCAAAGGGTAAGATTTGATGTTATTCATTTTAAAACAACCAGCCCTCTTCCCTTTTCTGAGCCAAAAGGAGAACACTGGTTGAAGACGCATACTTTTTACCAACATAGGTGATGCCTTTCATGACAAATAATTAACATTTTAAATTCTGCTACCATTCATTACAACAAACCAAAGTAAGAGAATAAAAAAGACCAGATAATATAGAAACATCAAATACACAGAAGGCCAATAAATTCAGTGTGACAAAATTTAAAACAAAGGCTAGCTAAGAATTAAAAATCTCTATGCAAAGACGCATCATTTATAGCTACATTATTCCTTATCCTCACATTGACAGAGGGTTAAAAAATTCTATCTGAAGTGTTAACTATTGAATTATATAAAAATCTCAAAACACATAAATCTCATAACATACACCAATAATTGAGCGAAATGAACGACCAAAAAATTTAAAAAATCATTCAAACAGACTCAAAAACACAAAAATAAATAAACAAATAAAATAGATGCATCAATCAGAAATCGCAGAAATGAACAATTCAAAATTCAGTGGAAGAGTGAGAATACACTCCTAACCTTGAAACAGCCGAATCCAGCGGCCATAGAAGAGCATAATCCACTGGCACCTCTATCAGATCTTCACCACAAACTTGTTAGAGACAGAGACAGAGACAGAGACAGAGACAGAGACAGAGAAGTGATTAGTGATCGTACCCAAGAAATGGCGAGAAGAAGCAACAAAATCGCATGGAAGATCGGAGTTGGCTAGGGTTTCCAATTGAGAACCGCCCAATTGTGCTTTGATTGGAGGTGGTAACGAACAGTCTAACTCACCGAGTTGGCTCCTAACTTCACCACCACCACCGTCATCATCATCAACTTCCTCCAATTCTACATCGTTCCCGCCACCGCCACCACCACCATCATCATCATCACCATCATCTTCTTCTCTCCTTCATCATCTTCTTCTCTCCTTCATCACCTTCTCTTTACCTCATCATCTTCTCTTTACCTCTTTGCTTCTCCGAGAGCTTCGAACCTCTGCTTACTCTCATCCATGGAGAAATCAGAGAGAGAGAGAATGAGGGATTGCAGAAGAGAGAGAGAGGGGGGGTTTCATCAGGTTTGATTTGGGCAGAAATAGAAATCTACAAATATAAACAAATTAAAATCCTAAAAGCAAGGATTTTGCTTTTACGTTTAATTTTACTTTACAAGATGAGAAATTGTTTTAGCAGGAGTTTTCGCAGCATGGATTAGAGCATCTCTAACGGTGGTAGACATTTTATTTATTTAAATATTATTATAAACTATATATTTTATTTTGTCTATCAATTGTTTTATATTTTTATTCCAATCATGCTCTTTATTTTAGCTATTTATCCAAATGCTATTAATTTTATAGAATGTCACATCAACAACAAAGATGGAGGGAAATGATCCTAATGATTGAATACATCTTGCCTAACGTTGAAGGCTAGTTACATGTAGCTAGTGAATATGAGTTGAGCCAAAATGTCTAATTATATGCCTAGTGCATTGGAATTGAAAAAAATGAATCACACTAGGCATTTTAACTAACAAGAATTATATGCCTAATGCATTGGAGATGCTCTTAGCATGTCATGTAAAATAGGTATAGAAATGTGAAAGATATTTAAATTCAATCTGAATACGAAAAAAAAAAATTATATTTAAGAAAAGTTAGATATAAAAAATTTATGGTATTTATAAACATATTTTTTTAAGATTTGTTTAAAATATAAATTATTTTTTTTATTTATTTTATCTTTTGGGTTTGAACCTTTTTGTTTGGCTTTAAATAAAAAGATTCAAACATTATGTTGAGCATTATTTACGACATGCAGGTAAAGTTGTAAAAAATAACAAATTAAATATTACGTTATTATGGATCTAAAATGAAAGGAAGTATGGCGTAAGTTTTTAAATATTTTTTTTTTTTACTTTTTAAATTCAAATAATTTTTATATACTTAGAAGGAAAATATTTTTTAATTTTCTAAAAAAATCACTAAATTCAAAAAAATATATAATTTAATATTTTACGACATGAAATGCATGTTGTCTTCAGTGCAAATATTTTATAATATATTTTTGTATGTCGTGAAAATAAACATTTTTTACGGCATACTTTTGCATGCCATAAAAAAATTGGATTGAATTTTTATTTTTTTATTTTTTATTTATTTATATTTTTTTTAAAGAATTTTTCACGACATTCATTAGTATGTTATGTAAAGTATAATATTTTACAATATAAAATGTATGTCGTCTTAAGTGCAAATATTTTACGACATATTTTTGTAAGTCGTGAAAACATATATTTTTTACGGCATACTTTTGTATGCCATAAATATAAGAATTAACGACTTACATGGTATGTATGCTGTTATTAACAAAATATTAACGGTTTGCAAAAAAAAAATGCCGTAGAATGTACTAACTACGACATGCATTTAATGCATGCCGCAAATATGATACCGTAAATAGTTAATTTTGTTGTAGTTGAAGCATAAACGAAGTTGACGAAAAATAGAAGATGATCATAACTGAATTCATAAAACATAAATTGAAACAACATGCAAACATTTAAAATAATGTGTTTCATTGAAATAATTGATAATACATGATTCGCTCCCAATCTACGTTAGAGCGGTACAATATGTTCAATTTTATTCGGCATTTCCCTCGTCATCGCTCTTCTCGACTTTGAAAGCCGCAAAGGGAAAATGATGACTCTGATATAGCGGCAATGTCGAATCAACGCCTGCTGACTGGAGAGCCTCTGCGGCCTGGAGAGCCTTGACCCACCCGTGCTTGAATCCACGATTCTCACATCGGCATACCTCATCGGCAAGCTTTTCCTTGGTCTTCTGTATCCCAACTTTTCAACCCTCATGGAAGCCTTGCTCATAATCCCTGGTCTTTGCGGCCACTATTGTAAACATGCTTGTCGTATCTCGATCGGCAATCACATGACTTATGAGCCGTTGGGTCACCCTTTCTTCCACAATCGGGTTAGCTTGGTCGGCCGATTGTCTCTTGGCAGTTTTGACCGACCTTAGTTTGCGCTCAGCCTTCTCTGCGCGAGCTTCTAAGCTCTGAATGCATTCATCCTTCTGCTGTATCTCCCGCCGCGCGGCACGAAGATGCATGCCGATTTCATAGGCGGTATATAGCCCTTTTACCGCTCCGTGGATGCCCTCTCGAAACACTTCGAAATCAGATCGACCGACCATCGACTACTGGACTTCTGGTGGGAAAGTTTGTCGAGCAAACTCGAGTGCCACATTTGGGTTGTGCACAATCGAATCCGCTTCCGTCATCAATTTGTTCCCCACAAAAATTGCAAAACTCAATAGGCGCGGTGTTGCACCAGTTTCCCCTCTCGAGCATGGTAGAAGGGAGCTGCCCTGTTGCTGTTTTTCCCTTCTAGGTGACCTACTTCGACGATGCGGGGACTGGCATTTTTCACGCTCCCTCGACGTCCTACTCCCCGTGCGCATAGGCTCCCCTCCTCAATTCATCTCTGTATCCAACTCCGCGAGTGTTATTCCTTCTCCTCTGCTGTTGAAAAATAGCCTTCTAGACATCTAGTTCAAACCCACTACTATTCCCCCTCTTGTGATCTGCCAAATTTGGACACCAATATGGACCCTAAACGAACGCAACCCCCACCTATTTTATTAATTACGCGTGCAGCATTCCCAAAGCGTTCCCTTCAATGCTCTGCGCCACAAACTGACGTGGATTAGTGGTCTTGTTCATTAATTCGGCGATCATATTCATCAGCTTACTGGCGTAAGGGCTGTTTCATGAATAATTTTATCAACCTATTCGGCCGAGATGCATGAATCTATTCATCAACCTATTCGGCCGAGATGCATGAATTTATTCATCACTCTATTCGGCCTAGATGCATAAATAGTCTCATCAACCTATTCGCCGAGATTCAACCATCGTGCCCCAGCAAACTCTGAACTGCCGTTTTTAGACGGTCCTGTTCAACTTACTGGGGCAAGAGCAGATTCATCACTCTATTTGGCCGAGATGCATGAATAGTCTCATTAACCTATTCGGCCGAGATTCAACCATTGTGCCCCAGCAAACTCTAAACTGCCCTTTCTAGGCGGTCCTGTTCAACTTACTAGGGCAAGGGCAGATTCATCAATCTATTTAGCCAAAATATCGGAGCTTCGAGTCAAATTCTCATGGTGCCGCAGCATATTCTTAAACTGCCGTTTTTAGGTGGTCCTGTTCATTAACCTGCTAGGGCAAGTGCATATTCACTAATATATTCGACTGAGTTGCAGTATTAATTCAATAGTAATTCCCATTCATCACATTTCATGTTTTTACATCTTACTTGGCCGTTAACAAGCACATGCATCAGGCAGAAAGGCAAAAGTAATTTTCATTCATAAATTGAGCACAAAAGGCAAAAGTAATTTTCATTCATAAATTGAGCACAAACAGAAGTCATTTTACAAATGAAAACTACCCTACGATAGCTTCTGACAAAAATAAATAGTCACAACGCTTAACAAAATCTAACAAAATCTACATACACAGGACACCAAAACAAAACGAAAAATACTTTTTGACTCTAGCTCAGTTTTTAGGGTCAGACTCCAACAGCTCAACGTCTACCTACTCTTACGGAATCGACTGCTCCGATGCCATGTTAGCGGCAGCTAAGGCTTTGAGCCAGCCATGTTTGAACCCCTTGTTCTTGAACTTCGGCACTTCTTCTACATAATTTCCCAAGGCCGCATCTTTGCCAGCTTGGAACGACTTGGAAATCTCAGATTTGACGTTTGCCATCGCCCTCTTCGACTCCTCCAAATCGGCTTCCAGCTTGGCAATAGCCTCGTTGGCCAATTTGAACGCCTCTTCGCTAACATTCGCCTTCTCCTCAGCGGCCAATCTCAGTCGGTCAGCAACCTTGGCCTTCTCTTCTTCGGCATTGGCCCTTGCTCTCTCTGCTGCCACTTTCATGGCCTCAGATTCGGCCCTGAGAGAGGCCTCTGCTGCCTTTCCCTTCTCGTTTTCCACCTCGGCTGCGAGAAAGCCGATCTGTTCGATAGCGTCATGTTGGCGACGGCCAATCTTAGCTATCCTTCTCGCCGCCTACAAAACAAGAAATCGAAAAACTAATATAAAATTTTCTTTTGGTTAGCCTTACAAAATTACAAACAAGGATCACGTACCAATATCGCTGACTGAGCGGCTAATGCGTTGGACAGCAGATCATGCTCTACCCTAAAGGTCGCCCTATTAATCGGCAGAGAAATAGAGGAGGCCAAGCTCAAAGCCACAGCCGGGTCTTTTATAGTTGACGCATCGGAAGCAACCGGCATGCTCCTAATCCTTGGTTGTATTATAAACGACACAACCAGGTCTGACTCTTTCATTCGAGGTCATTTATCCACTAGGTCTTCCGAATAACTGGCTTCTTGTTCGGCCGAACGTTTTTCTTCCCTCTGCTCTATCACTTGGTCCTGTTGATCGACAATAGGCTTTATTTCGACCACATCAGTCTAAACCACCTCCTCAATGGGAGCAGGTGGAGTTTCTTCCCTAGCGTCAGGTGGAGGGAGCGAAGGTTCATTTCGCTCGGCCTTAGCTCTCCTACGAATAGCTAACCTCCCGGCATTTTTCTGTCTGGCCATTTGAGTGAGCGACTCACCAACCATGCTGTTAGTATACAAGCCGGGAAGGTCCCCCAAGTCGGTGAAAATGTCTTCGAAGGACACGTTCGCTCGACCAGAAGTGGAAGGAGGATTAAGGCCGACTTCTTTAAAAGCCAAATTTAGTGCTGCGTCAATCTCCTCCTCTAATCCGTTGAATCTGTCTAGGGATGGTTGATTCGGCTGCTCAACGACCCCTTCGGCTGCTTATTCGTCCATTGGCTCTAAGTCTAAAGCTTCAAAACCAATCTGCCTAAGGTTCTTGAAGCTCGGAAAAACAAGCGCCGTAAGGTGCTGTTCACCTCTTGGAATCAAAATGTTATCTACGCCGAAAAAGTAGTGTAGGTCGGCTCGTATCTCAAAAGAATGTAGGCCACCCTCCCTTGTTTCTAGAGATTCGGACGACCGAAGAACCGGAGCACGGCTCTAATCTGCGCAAGTATAGCGTCGTCGGCCAAAACGAGAACTTTTTTCAAATCATTTTCTGCACAAACAAAACAGTAAGTACGTAGAACTTGAACCAAGTAAATATTTAATAAAGATTCATGGGGGATTAAATGGCCACCTGGTTCTTCCTTTCACCTGGGCACTGGATCTTGACGATGTTCGCCCTCGCCAAATTCCCAGTACCGCGAACAACGACCATGACATCATCAACACGCTTGCCAGAGCTGGTAAGCATTATCACCAGATGATGGTCGGTGTCCTTGGCCTTGAGGAAATAGTGCCCCTGCCAACCAGAGGATTTGGCCAAGGCGTAACCATGCCGAATGGTAGGGATTCTAAGGTTAAGCCTATGGCATCGGTTTAGTTCTATAATCCCCATTATTATTCGGTAAAAATTTACGTTCGGCTGAGAAGGGATTAAACCCCAATGGCGAAGGGCAGCCCTCAAAAGTGAATGAACGGGGAAACGGACTCCACCCTCAATGATAGACAGAAGAGGAAAGACGATTGTACTCTTGTCAGTCCTCTCCGTGTCAATCACGTTCTCTGCCAAGAGTGGCAGATGGACGTCGTCAGGAATAGAAAAATAATGACGGAAACCAGAGACTTGATCCGCAGAAAGAAGGGCTCTTAAATGTTTTGCCATCATAGCAGGAAAAGTGGACACTCTATATAGCAAACAAACAAGGAAAATGAGTCGAGATAGAGGAGAGAAGTTGCAGAGGGCGTGAAGCGAAGGAGGTGAACTGACAGGCAACGAGAAACCTCGTGCATTCGAAAAAGCATACAAATGAAGAGACAACACGGTTTCAAATCGTATTAAATGATGAGGCGTACGAAGGGGCGGGAACTTGTAATCATGCCTAAAAAGAGTAAGCGTTCTGACGCTTCCATTGGAGTAAGGAAAACCGCCGTATTTTTTGACCCTCAAACTCCAAAACCAAACATGCCGGCTAACTAACATTAGTAGGATGTTTGGAGGGCAATTGTGGAGGTCGAATAGATTATTACGTAGGTTAGCCGAATAACTTAAAGAAGGAAGTCAAGTCATGTACGATACGGCTCTACCTCGGAGGGAGAGAGGTCGAATAACCAGATCGGCTGAAGAATCAAGTATAAATCGGGCCGAATATGAACAGGTAGCCGAATGAGTGGGTGTTCGTTGGACGGAAGGTGGGCCCAACCATCAACATCAAGGACGACTATAAATAAGAAGAACATTATCTAAAAAAGGTATGTGACACTACAAAAAAAAAACACTTTTAGCGACCTTTTTTTTAGTCACCAAAAGTGTAATTTTGGTTGCTGAAAGTATCCACGACATTAACAAAATTGGTCGCGGAAGCTTGTCACTAAATGCTTCGGCGACCAAATCAATTTTGGTTGCCTTTATAAATAAATTGGCAATCAAATATTTCAATCGCCAAAAGACTAAAATTTCGTCACCATAAATTAACATTTAGTCACTAAAAGTAGCCTTCAGATGATGACATGTTAAGTTTCAGTTTCATCAACACAAAGATCTTCATCACTATCAACCGATCTTCATCTTCATTTTTTTTTTTCGTTGTTTTTTTGCAGATCTTGTTCATCATCTTCATCAACATCAACCTCAACATCAACAAATTGCAACAACATCATCATCTTCATCATCTTCAACATCATCATCATCTTCATCAACAAAATCTGGTGGTCGCCTGCGACCCTCTTCCCCCTTCCTTCTCTCTTCTCTTTTTCCTTCTCTCTCTCTCTCTCTTCCATCGTCCCTCTCCCTCTGTGTCTGCTTCAGATATTGACAAAACAAATGGGGTGTACAAAGATAGATACGTGGGTCAGTATAAAAGTCGGGCCAAATTCGAGCCTCACATTTCGAGCTACCAGTCTTTTTTGTTGTGAATATGACATCCATGTTCCATGGCGTAACGAGACTAAGGGCTGGTTTGGGATGTTCTAAAAAAGTACATTTTTTAACTTATTGGCTTATATAGGTTGGATTTGGGTTGGATTTGATGTGATGTGCTAAAGAAGTGATGTGATTTAAATAAAATGATGTGACTTAAATAGGATAGTGACTTTTTGACTTTTTATATTATTTAGTTTATGTCAAACCAACCCTAAATATATATATATATATATATACACACATTAGTTTAAGAAGGTCCATGTAAGATACAAGTTATTATTATAGCATATCTAAATTTTGTATTTTGATCATTTTAAAAAAAATTAAAATATTATTTTATGAAATTGAATAGAATAAATTATTAGATATATAATACAATTATATGGTATGATATGTACTATTTTTTTGATTTGTTATACACTAAATGATGTAGACTCTAATTCTATTAACATATCATTTTGGATAAATTTATGAGTTTTTAACATTTTTTCTAAATTTATAAAAGAAAAAAATATAATGTGTAAGTTTTCTTAACAGATAAATATAAAACAAATATTAAAATAATTTTCTCATTTAAAAAAATACTAAAATAATTCACTGAACTAATAAAGAAACAAAAGAAAATACATATATATACAAATAACTAATTTTATTAATACATCAATCATACTCGCATAACAAATGACCAATTTTATTATTAAGTAAATTAACAATTTTTAATGATATGAAAAACATTTTTCAATTAGCCATTTTGTTAATAAATAAATCATTAAGTCAATTAATAGTTTTTAATGATATGAGAAATATTTTTCAATAAACAATTTTGACAATTTATTATTGCATATGAGAATTGGATTTATTTTTTTTTTCCAGAGTACTTTGTTAAATGAAAATGTATAACAAACGATAGTTGTAATTTCTAATATTATAGTACAGATTCATATTTTAAACAAACCTTATGGGTGCGTTTGTAATTTGCTAAAAAATAAAAGATTTATGTTTCATAATTGACCGGGAATGTTTGTGTAATTACAAAAAACCTATTGCATAATTGACCAAGAATGTTTGCGTAATTACGAAAAAAACCTTCACTCAACATATAGGCTACTATTAATAAATTATTCAAAATAAAAGGACAAAATTGAAAAGAAAATACGAATCTTAAGCAGCTAAGCGGTTCTTATATATCTACTAGTTTACAAATGGCCTAAGGCACGAACTATTATTACAGTATGTTTAAGTTTTGTATTTTGATAATTTTTTAAAAATTAGAATATTGTTCCATGAAATTGAATTTAATAAATCATTAGATATATGATATAGAATTATGTGATATGATATGTATCATTTTTTGATTTATTATACACTTAATAATGTATATTCCAATTCTATTACCATATCATTTTGGTTGAATTTATAAGTCTTTAATATTTCTTCCGAATTTATAAATAAAAAAATAAATCGTGTATAACTTTTCTCAACAAATAAATATAAAACAAATACTAAGATAATTCTCTCATCTAAAAAAAACTACTAAGATAATTCATTGAACTAATAAAGATGTAGAATAAAATACATATATATATATATATATATGCAAATGACTAATTTTATTAATACATAAATCATACTAGCATAATAAATGACCAATTTTATTATTAAGTAAATCATTAGGTAAATTAACATTTTTTAATGCTATGAAAAATATTTTTTAGTTAACCATTTTGTTAATAAATAAATTATTAAGTCAATTAACAATTTTTAATGGTATGAAAAATATTTTTCAATAAATAATTTTGATAATTTATTATTATATAGGAGAATATTTTTTTTTCTGTGCATTATGTTAAATTAAAATTTATAACAAATGATAGTTGTAATTTCTAGTATTATAAGACTGAATTCATATTTTAAACAAAACTCCTAGGTGTATTTGTAATTTGTTAAAAGTTAAAATATTTATGTTTCATAATTAGCCAAGAATATTTGCGTAATTATGGAAAAACTTATTTCATTATGGACCAAGAATGTTCACGTAATTACGAAAAAACTTATTTTATAATTGACTAAAAATGTTTGCATGATTACATAAAACCTTCACTCCATATGTGCAACGATCCTCTATCCCCCAAATAACCCTATCTCCTATCCCAATTCACTCACTGTCATTTGATCATATGAGAATTTCAAGATGTGAAAATCTCAAGACATATCCAATATAAGTGAATTGGGACAAAGTTATTTTGGGACAGAGGATCTTTGCACCACTCAACATATGGACTACTATTAATAAACTATTCAAAATGAAAGGATAAAATCAAAAAAAAAAAAAATGAATCTCAAACAATTAAGTGACTCTTATATATATATATATATATATATATATAGATAGATATGTATGGTAGGTACGGAGGCTGGTGCCTTGCACGGACGAATTGTGCATTTTTTAATTTTTTTTTTTATTAAAATTTGATTTTTTTTAATTTTAAAGTAGTGTTTATTTGATACATAGTAGAATAGACTAGATAAATATCTATCATTTTATTTTACTTATAATATTTTTTTATAAACTCTTATGTTGTATTTGGTTAATTAAAATGATATGGAATGAAAGAATTATATGCCTTTATTACAACTTTAGTTATGAGTTCAGATTCTGTAAAGTAATTTTGAATTTTTTTTTAGTTGATTGTTATTTAATTATACAAAAATTGAATATATAATAGTCAAAAGTTAATAGTATAGCAACCATACAAATAATCACTCTAGCATCATTTTTTTTAATAAAATGAATAAATTATAAATATACCCCTTGAGATTGCTTAAAATACGGATTACCTCCTATGGTTTGAAAAATTACAAATACTCATTGTCAGAATTTTTTATTTAATAGAATTAATTAAAAAAATAATTTTCTAACTGTTCTCTTATACAATAATAAAATTACCTGAATTATTAATTGAAATAAATTTTTGTCATTATTAAAGTTATTTGACTTGATGATTTATTAATAAAATGATCTATTTGTTATGAAATTTAAAATTTCAAGCGGCATAATATAATTTTCAGAACCATAAGGGACAATTTGTATTTGAAACAAACCTTAAAGGGTATATTTATAATTTAACAAAAAAAATATAAAACGAAAAAACACAACTTTTGAGCATCACCAAGGGGATAGTTAAACAAAACTTGTTAGGCATTTTAGCCAATGTAAATCTAATTTTGAGTTCCAATGGACTAGCTATTGGGCTAGCTACTTTACCATCCTATTTTTTCGGTGGCTACAATTGAAGAGCCCTAGAGGCTCTCCAAACAATTATGTATGTATGTATATATTTTAGATTTTTGTATGTTTTGTATGTTTGTATGGGCAAATTTATATTAGTAAAATATTAACAATTAGTATTTTTTTATTTAAAAATTAATTAAGTTAATTTAAATGATTAGATAAAATAAAGAGCGTGGTTGGATAATACAATAGTTAAAGTAATTAGGTAAAATAAAGAGTGTACTTTTTTTGTACTTTAACTAGTGAAAAGTAGAGAGTGTGGTTGGAGTTGCTCTAGGCTAATTACAATTAACCTAATTTTCTTACAAAATTTTTAAGAGCCCTCCGCCCAAAGTAATTCACCAACCAAACTAAAAGAAACATAAAGAAGTTTTGAAATTTTAAAAATTTATTTCTACTTTTTAAAAGGATAAAACTATATGAAAATGATGAATGTTTTTAATTTTTTTTTTCATTACAAAAATAAATTTTAGTTTTTTACAATTTTTTTCTTTCTTTCTAAAAATAGACCTTAAAAATCAAATCAAACAAAGACTTGGACTCTACAGTACTTTTGATCCTTCTTATTAATTTTGGTCGTTGCTATTACAAAGACTATGAAAAATTATATTGTGGTCTAAGGGCAAGTTCACATGGTGCCTGTATTTGATATCGTTGGTTAAAATTATAAGATTCAATATTTCTTGTTAGAATGTTAAGAAATAATTTGACAAGTGTCAAATAATTAGTGTAAAATATTGTTCCTAAACCACAAAATAACCTCTCCAAAGATTATTCTCAAAATAACAAATATATATATATATATATATATTTGCACCGTAACAAGTTAAAAAATGATTTTGACACTTCTATAATTGAAGTTATTCTTATGATAGAACAAAAATATGTAATTAATTTTAGCTTCTTTTACTTCAAATCTAATATTGAGAGAACTTAAAGGGATCATGGAGCTAACCTCAAGTCTCGTTTTAATAATCTAAACTGTTCATTTTATAAGACTCTCCGTATATATGATTCATAAATAATAATAAAAAAAATAGATTGACCCAACAATTTTAACTTTTTTATTTTATTGTGTTTGTCTCTTAAGAAAATAGTATTCTATTTTAAAAAAATACACTTGTCTATTTTTTGAAAACAAATGTGATTAAAAAAAAATGTTATGGTTGATTGAATTTATCAAAACGGTATATATGATGAACTTCACAAAACTCTCAAATTCTTCCAAGTTTAGATTTTAATTTGAGAGAAATTCAAACTTACATTGACTATTGATATTTTACGAAATCACATGTCCTATAGTGCAAAAACCAAGTAATAAATTCTATAAAATCAAAGTATCCAAATGTTATAAGGGACAAGCAAAACTAAAAAAAAATTACAATAGGCAAAACAGGTAAATGTGAGTTGTAATATTCTCAAAATAGGAAGGATAATAAAATAATTTTCCTCAAATATAATCATTGAGCCATACGTAAGGTTAAAGTCATTAAAATAAAGAAAACGTAAATTTACCAAAAAATTTAAGAAAGTGACCAAATTATTTAAAAAACCTAAAACAACGATGAAGTATCAAAAATAATAAAATGATAAAACAAGAAGAAAAAAAACAAGAGTAGGAATCTCAAATTGGTAAGTGCTTTTTATGTAAAGATATATCTATATACAATAACATTTTAGGGCATATCCATAAAAGTAACAGTTTTTTTGGCGTCATTGACCTATGCTTTTACTAAAATGTTAGTATGTTTCATCTATTTTAATTGTGCCGTCAATAATTAGATAGTTAGCCCCGTTTGGCAATATAGTTGGGGATAATTTTAATCTATTAAAAGATAAAATAGGTTAAAAAGATAATAAAATAAAATGTCACATTTAAATTATAATTATTTCACTTTTTTCTCACAAAACTACAAAATTACAAAGAAATCGAAATTTCATCTCAAATCAAATTTTTTTAGTCAAACTAAAATAACCTAAAATATAAAAAATACAAGCTAAATTTTTTTTTTCCAAACGAAACCTTATAATGGTAACATTATCATTTAACTTAATTTAAATGGTAAAATGTTGACTTTAATAATTTTAAAAATATATATATAGAAATAAACTTTTGTTGAAGTTGAAAGTGTTAAATTGGTGTCAGTGTTATATAAATTAATTATACAAAAATGTCAATGTAATTATGTTAACTTAGGGCTTATTATAATTTTGTCAATTAATAAATGTCCAATTTTATGACTAAAAATCTGACACTTTCTAGGACTGAGTAAGGGATTCGTAAAATTTATAATTCGATCCGATCGAGTCTAATCCGGTGAGTTTGGATTGGTTTTTTAAATCCGTGATTCGATTCTGAATTGAAAAATTAAAAATTCATAGTCCACGGATTGAATCCGAATTAAACCCTTCGGTTCCGAATTAGAACCAATCCGGACTGTATACAAATAGTCTATATTTATATTACATACTCTATCGCATAGTATCTTTTCTTATTCCATGTAAAACATAAACATAAACCCAAACCTAAACCTTCCTAGGACCTTCTTTTATTGCTTTTGTTTGTTGGTTTTTAGTTTTAATTTATAATGGTCTAAATATTTATAGTAGAACCAATTTTCTTATGATTGTTTAAATTCTAGAACAGTATGTCGCTATTGTGAGAAGATATGTTGCCATTGTGGAACTAATATGGTACTATGTTTATGTTTTTATGAGATTAAAATGTTTTATATTTTTTTGTTATTTAATTAAGTGAATCCGTGGTTATAAACCAATGTAATCCATGTTTAAATGGATTGGTTCCACGATTTAAACGGATTTGATTATTTTTAATTTTTGAGAAACTATAAATATCAGATTGGTTCTATTTTACCTCAATCCGGATCAATCCGGACCATGCATACCCCTAACTCTTTCAACAATTAAAATATTTCGTACCTAAAAAGTGATTTTATTCCTAATTTTTTATCGCCGGCTAGATCATTTCAGTGTTTTTTGTTTTTTGTTTTGTTTTTGTTTGTTTTTGGTTGCTTATAAATCCATGGAATTTTAACCATGATTGCATGCTGTGTTACCTTTTTACTACTGCTTTGGTTCAATTCCTGCAAAGTGCAATTCTTCAAGCTTTTATTGTTGACAATTCTAGAATTCAAATATAAGCTTTTCTACCATTTCCTTCATATGACCTTCATTTTCCTAGTATTTTGTTACATTATCAAACCTCATGATCTTTTTTGGCCACCAAAATTCCTCACAAAAGCATAAATTGCATTCATACATAGATTAGTTTTGTTGTGTTTATGAATGGGATTCCTAAACTCTGTGCACATATGTTGTTTGACAAAATGCCAATTTGAGTTGCGTGTTTATAAGGTTGAAGTATTGGGCTTCTAAACGGCCAAACACTTGAAAACCAGATAGATTTAAAAGTTTTATTTTTTTTAATTTTAATGTTGAAACAAATGGATCGATGTGTGCATTCATATGC
Source organism: Camellia sinensis (assembly GCF_055761805.1). Taxonomy (NCBI): domain Eukaryota; kingdom Viridiplantae; phylum Streptophyta; class Magnoliopsida; order Ericales; family Theaceae; genus Camellia; species Camellia sinensis. The sequence goes on along the minus strand of NC_138975.1, from coordinate 105,107,332 downwards.
ATTATTGCATGACACATTGTGCACTAATCAATCAATCAATTTGCTGAATTTTACTCATATCTAACATACTTGTTTTTGCTGCAACTGCGTTCATCAGATATGGTGATCATGTGGGAATGTATAGGACACACCTCTTTGGTTATCCAGCTGTGATTTTATGCTCACCATCGATTATCAAATTTGTGTTACAGTCAAGCCACCTCTTCCCTTATACATGGCCGAACAGTGAGCTGGTAGGTTACAATTCTCTTACAGCAGCTCAAGGCGAGCGACATTCCATGCTTAGAAGATTTGTGTCTGTTTCGATTAGCCAGCCTTCCGCTCTTAACCGAACTTCACTTCTTGTCCAACCACGTATGGTGGATTCTCTTCGTTCATGGGCTGAGAAAGGCACCATTATAGCATTTGATGAAGTCAAGAGGGTAAGTGATAAATAACATGACTAGACTGAATTCTAATTTGTTGATCTGCGACAAGCCTGTTTTGCATAGTCACAAAATAAACTTGTTCATTTTCATGGTACACTGTTTTGTGGGCTTGCTTAAAGGGGTCAGAGCACAACCAATCAAGTTGCCTGGGACTGCTTATCACTTTGCTCTTCAGGTTTAATCAATCAAAATAAACTTGTTCATTTTCAAACATTTTAAATAGGATTATAAGGTTAATTGAATTTGAGTGCGAAACGTGATTACTACTAGTGAATTGTGTGCAAATAATTATATATTTATTTTTACAGTCTCGCAAGAAGCTTCTGGTCATATTTAGGACAGAGGTCGAGAAGAGAAGGCAGAATCCAGAAGGAAGTAAGACAAGAGATGATTTGTTGGATGGGTTGATGGAGATAGAGGATGGGGCGGGAAACAAATTACGTGATGAAGAAGTGATCGATTCCATTATTGGTCTTGTTGTTGCAGGCTATGAACCCACTGCTCTTGCATCGATGTGGGCTATCTATTACCTTGCCAAGTTCCCCAAGGTTCTTCAAAAGCTTCGGGTAATACTATTAACCCTCTTTATACATAATCTCAAAAGGGCAAGCCTTAAAAATTCCTAATTGGAATCTGTACTATCAATGTGATTGGCAGGAGGAAAATATGGCTGTAAGCGCGAAGAAGAACGGGGAATTTATCACAGGCAGTGATGTTTCTGAAATGAAATACACAAACAAGGTTTTTTTTTGCCAAGTTTGATTGAACTTGTCACTGTCTCAGTAAAGAGCAATGATGGGTTTTATTATATCCTGTGTGCTGTGTTTTTTCTTTCATTTTCTTGATAATAGATGAAGAAAATAATAGAAGAAAAACCAGCTTCAAATAATTTCGTGTAGTTGCCCAAGCTGAATCATTTATGCATTTGTCACCTTTCATATTGGTGGTGGAAGAAACTTTGAGACTCGCAAACATTTCACCCTTCCTTTTTTGCTCAGGTGACGAAGAAGTTGAATTTCAAGGTATGCAGCTAAATTTTGTAAGATTGTACACATGAAATTGTCGAGAATTAGTGATCATAATAAAGACTTGCAGGTTACATAATCCCAAAAGGCTGGAAATTGTTATTGTGGCTTCGATACAATCACAGTAATTCAGAATACTTCATGGATCCCTTGTGCTTCAATCCAGATAGATGGAATGTAAGCTCGCAATAAGGCATTGCTTTTGTTTTTGTCTATCATCTCAGAAGTTTTATGTCTTTGCTTTGTTAGTACATAGTCTTCCAAAACTAGATTACTCAATTCCTAGAGGCAAGAAAAGTGTTTCAAATATTTTACTCAGATCGCTATTCCTATTGAATGTGAACATATTTATTTTGCTAGAAACCGGCAAAACCTGGTACATTCCAAGTTTTTGGTGGGGGTTCAAGGAGTTGTGTTGGAAATATGCTCTCTCAGACTGAACTTGCAATATTTCTGCACCATTTGGTTGTCGGCTACAAGTAAGTGAAAATTTTAATGGCTTGAAGGCTTGTAAGTATTTGGGCTTCAATGGAATTTGCATAATTCTAAACTATGTTCTGTTTTTCCATTTTTCTTTTTGGTTTTTGGTGAATTTTCAGGTGGGAACTAATAAATCCAGATGCCAAGATTGATTATCTTCCTCACCCTAAACCAATTGATCGGGTTAAGATTGCCTTTAGCAAAATTTAGAACTACTTCATCATTGTTTTGGTTCCATGTATTTGTAGGCCTTATGAGCCAATCTGCTTTGTATCCTGTATGACAGTTCAACAGTGGTGTGCTAATTTGTATGGAAAACACTGGTGTAATAAAGGCCTCATGAGCCACGTTTGTATGGCTTGTGTTTTTATATATTTCTTTCTCTTTTTTTTTCTTTCTTTTTTTCGTAACATTTTAAAGAACAACGTGTAGATTTTTCTACAGAAATTTGGTCAAAAAGTCCTTCGAAACAGGTTTATAATAGGACACTTCACCAAATTTAAATGATGAAATCCCTTGGTTCAGTTTTTTTTAGGAGCTAAAGGATACATATTTTTCATGTGTTATAATTATGGATGATTTGGTCCTGTCTTATATTTCTTCTTATTTTGTTCAAAAAAAGCATCAAGCAATTTGTTGTTTTCTAGAAAGAGAAAGAAACGGAGAGATAGACAAGGGTAAATATGGTCTTCGCCTCTCACCACCGTCATCGCCCTTGATCATTGTCGATTTGGTCATTGTCCATCAACACTTTAATGTTTACTAGTGAGGTAGCTGCAAGCAAGGCATGCAACTTAATGCCAGTTACAAAATACAATAGTTTTTTTCTTGTAATAGTTTATTTTGTTAAATAATCATTTGATGTCTGTTTTTTTGCTTTTTTTATTTATTTATTTTTATATTCTATTTAAAAGTACAAGGCTAAAGACGGTGAATAGTAATATGCAAGAATATATAGAGAAGTTCAAATTGCGATTAAACTTTACAGAAATTGTTTGATCGTGTACCAAGATGGTTCAATATAGAGTCGTTTATGATGGTATTCAGTGTCTCAATTGGGGCAAGATTTTCAGCCGTGTTAGTAGTTGAAAGGAAACTCTTTGTTACCATTTGGGGTTTCATCCATCATTGCTCTTGACATACAATTCACATAAATAATCATCCTGGAGCTGAAAACAAATTCATGAGATTAAACTCAATGAAAATAAATTCATGAGATTACATTCTACATTTAACTCAATGAAGTAAGAGTATACAAAACTAAATTAAGGGAGAAACATAACTGTATCCAAAGGTGGTGGTTGAACCACAACATGCAGGACTGTTTCCAGTACTTTTCCAACAGTAATTAGCTTACACTGTCATTAACTATTCTCTTTCTCTGATCAAAATGTTTCCAACAATAATTAGCTTATACCGTCCTTCAACTATTCTCTTTCTCTGCAACGATTTTTGGATGAGTAAAACAATAAATCTAAAATAGTTACAATGACTGGTGGAAACTCTATAAATGAATTATACAATTCAAATGAAAGTGCACAACACATGGCAAGGAATGACATAAGAAAATAACAAGCAAGCATATTCATGTAAACTACAGAGACTTGAATCTAATATTGAAAGTTTGAATTTACTTACAAAAAAGAAAACATTATAATACTTTATTATTACTTTTCATTAATTTGGTTAATTAAAGCAATTTGTAGTTTATTCAAATTTGTGAGCTCTTGTTAGGTTTAAAAATAGAGAATTCACAAGCAATCCAAGAAAGAGACGAGCAATGATATCTGGAACATAACATAGAAAATATGAAGTAGAGGGGGAAGAAAAAAATGTAGTAGAAGAGAAAAAAAACCAGAATTATTTGGAAGAAGAGGTGGAGAAAAAGAAAGGGGAGAAATAAAGAAAAAGATAAATGGAAAAAAAAAAAAAAAAAAAAAAGAAAAAAGACGAACCCAACAGAATGAACAATCAAGCAATTCAAGCTGAACTACAGAGCAGTAGATCAGAGATGAAGAAGAGAGGAGAAAAACTAACCCAACAACATGAAGATAAAAAAGAGAAAAAGAACTGGAAAAGGAAGAGCTAATGACTAGCTGAGAGGAGAGAGGAAAAACAAGAAGCAATGTGAAAAGAAACAACAATAGTTGAAATTAGGAGCTCTTTCAACAGAGAGAAACTTCGGCTTCTTCGATTTGCTTCAAATTGGGACTCCTAGTTGAAATGTTTATGAAATGGGCTTTGGTCATTTGATGAATATAGCTGTGTTTAAATAAAAATTTTCAAATAAGTAATCTACATATATAAATCAATTTCAAATTTTATGTTTCTGAACCATAAAAGTCATGCAATGTATAAAGTAATGAATTAAATGTTCAGGGTATTTTTAATCTAGAATCCATACTTTGGAGATAGATTCTAAGTTCTTGCTTTCACAAGCTCTCAAACCTTGAGCATCCAAAAAGCTCTACTTGGGGACTATACAACTGCAACCAATAAACATTTGGTAAAACATTTCTCAAACAAGGAATATGCATATATAAATCAATTTTAAATCTTATGTTTCTTAGTGTAAGAGTACATGCAGTGTATAAAAAAACCATGAGCATCCAAAAAGCTGTACCTGGAGACATTGCAGCCAAAAGAAAATAAACAAATGCTTCAATTAAACACGAGATATATCCACCAAAAAAAAACACAAGAGATAAAAGTGGGTTAAAAGAAATGAAATTAGAAAGCATCAACTAGTATTCGATGAAAATTTCCAGTATTCAACCATTCAAAAGTGAAAATTGGTAATGCATTGAACTCGACTATATAGCAGATGCACAAAAGATTTGGGAGGAAGATAATATATAGAGAAAAATGGCAAATTTTAAAATAGTTTAGGAACTAAAAGAAAAACATGTGTTTCAATTGAACTCGAGTAATGTTTTATTTTATTTTTTTCCTAAAAAGAAATAAATAAAATAAACTAACTGTTTAGATATAATCTTAGACTGTGATTTGGATTTGGATAGAGATTCGAAAAAGGCAAACGAAAAGGAAAAGATAAGGTAAATGTGAATGAAATATAAGCTAAATTTTTTCTCCATCCCTCTGAGAATCAACAGCAAATTAACGTCCCTTTGATTCGCTAGTTTTGGAATGGTTAATGTGGGGATATATTTTCTGAATACCAACACGTGGCATGGTGACGCCGACGTGTCAGCCGAGGTGCCACGTGTCGTGGTAGTTAAGCCGAGAAGATCTCGGAGTTGCCGAGGTTATTCCCGAAGATATCGGAATCCGAGATAAGCAGATAAGGGACAAGAGTCCTAAGGCAAAGAGGGGAGTTAACCAAGATAAGGATAAAGCTCTTAGGGAGTTTATCTTTATCTCTTAAAGAGTCCAAAGTAAGCACTAAAATTGGAGTTCATAGAAGTCATACTTTTAGTGGGACTTGGATTGAGTATATTATAAAAGAGAGGCACCCACGTGGGTCTAAGGTATGCAATTTATGTTTTGAGTATTAAGTTCTGCACTTGATTATCTTTGAGAGATATACTGACTTGATCGTCGGAGTGCCCCCGGGTGGAGAAACCACCGCCAGAGCCTTTTCTTTCTGTTTCAGGTTGCTGAAGCCATCTATTCTGCCTGTGCTCTCCAGTTGATCACTAAGCAGGCAGTGTGGTCAGATTTTTACCCACACAATTTGGCGCCGTCTGTGGGAACGAAGGAAGAATAGATGGCCAGTAACGGACAGCAGGAAAATTTTGGGGATGACGCTCCCGCTGGGAATGGCAGACCAATTGACCTTGACATTGAAGGAGACAACCACAATACGGAAGCCCGCGACCAGGGTCACAAAGAGAACGACGTCACCCCGGAAGGCGACACGTCAAAAAGGACAAACCAAGGAAAGTACTACAATGAAGATAACCTCCAGGTATGGAGGGACAGATGCCTACGGAGGGATGAGGAAGTAAAAGAATTGGCGAACAAGCTGGCAGACCTTCAATCGGTCGTCAACTTCATGATGCAAAATAATGTTATGCAGCCACCATACCCGCTACAAGATACGCTGATGCCAGCAACCAACGCCCAGAGGGGCGGAAGAAAAACAATCCCCGACGTCCCTCAGCATACCAGGAGCGGAAGGCATTCTCACCGGCCTTCCAGGGAAGTCGGACGAGAAGAACCGAGGCAAGAGGAGTCCCGAAGGACGCACCACACGAAGAATCCAGAGCCCAAAGAACATCGGCATGTTCAAAAGCAAGCACTCTGCTTTGACACAACCCATGGAGAAAGATCCAAACGGACCCACCATGAGGACGAAAGCAGTGTACCAAAAAGACTAAAATCCAAAAACAGCCGAGCTCCAGGGAGGAGCAAAGAAGACCTGAGGGACTACCTCAAAAGGAGGCAGCAGAATGCTGAAGCCGAGGTAAACTCCCCAGTAAAACCAAAGACAGCCTTCTCGGTGGAACTGGACAAATTCGAACCACCAAAGAGATTCAGCATGCCGAGGTTCCAAATTTATGATGGCAAGTCAGATCCAAACTTTCATGTTGGACTATACTTGAATTCAATGGCGTTATATAGCGGGAACGAGCCGTTGCTCTGCAAAGTATTCCCCTCATCCTTTGGGGAAATTGCATCTGATTAGTTCCATAAATTACCAAAGGGAAGCATAAAGACATGGGAAGGCCTGGCCGAGATGTTTGTGGCCAGGTTCGTGACCAACAAGCTGCAACCCTTGAGGGTTGATGCTTTGATGGCTCTAAGAATCACCAAGGAAAAAGGCCTTAGGGCCTATGCGAAGAGATACTACGAGGTGTTCAACCGAATACCCGAATGCAACCAAGAGGTAGCGGTCGTGTCTTTCAAAAACGGCCTGAAGGATGACTGCCCGCTACGGAAGTCTTTGGCAAAAACATTACCAAAAAGCATGGAGGAACTCATGGCAAGGATCGAGAAGTATGCCAGAGCCGAAGAAGATACATTGGGAAACAAAGAGATAAAGCAAGAAAAGGGAAACGGCTCGCCGAAGCGAAGCCGAAGCAACACTGGACCGACCAAACAAGAAACAAAGTTGAGAAATAAACAGGCGGTAACAACGGTATTCCGGATCCCAATCCATAAAGTCTTAGATCGGATTCGAAATCAACCTTATTTCAGGGCTCCGGCAAGAGCACCGGGGGAATTCATGGGAAGGAACGTTGGTAGGCGTTGTGCCTACCACAATGAAGAAGGACACCCAACTCAAGGTTGCAGAGCCTTAAAAGCACACTTGGAAGACCTGGTAAGACAAGGCCTTCTGAGGGACCTGGTCGATGAGGCCAGAACAAGGGAAGAACAGGCAAGGTTGCCTCAAGCACCAGCAGCACCCCCTCCCCCAGCACAGCTACCACAAGTAGGAGAACCGAGGGTGGTTAATGTGATCCACTCAAGGGTCAACGAAAACGACGTCAGAGGAGAGACCCAGAGGGTAAGACATTTACAGCATATCTACCAAGTCGGGGAAAAGAGACATCGGCCAGAAGAATGCCAAGGGCCGATGATAGCCTTTACTGAAGCCGACCTGGAATTGGTCCAACATCCGCATAATGATGCCTTGGTAGTATCCCTCCAGGTTGGGGAGTGCCAAGTAAAACGCATCCTAATAGATCAAGGCAGCTCCTGTGACATCATGTATGTCAGATGTTACAAGGAGCTAGGCCTTCACCCTGATGACTTAGAACAATCCAGCGGCCCGATGGTCGGCTTTAATGGAACGCCGACATGGCCACTGGGTGCAACAAGCTTAGAGGTACAAGCCGGCACTAAGAAGATCAGGACGGAATTCTTGGTAATTGACACGCCCTCACCATACAACATCATCTTGGGAAGGTCGTGGTTGCATGCAATGGGGGCAGTTCCCTCAACGTTGCATCAACTACTCCGGTTCCCAACAGAGCATGGGATTGAAGAAGTCAGAGGGGATCAACTACAAGCAAAAAATTGCTCCATGACAGCAATGAAATCCACCTGTAGTATACGAGAGCCAAGAAACGCAGAAGTTGAAGATGAGGACATGGAGGTCCTAGAAGACGTCGGGAAGGAACCAGCCGAAAAAAGCGAAGAGGCGCTAAAAAAAGTTTTCATCCAAGAGGACGACGAAGAGCGTTTCTTTCTTCTCGGCTCAGGCTTAGCTAGAGAAGGAGAGAAAGAACTGGAAGATTTCTTAAGGGCAAACATAGAGGTGTTCGCCTGGACACCTTATGAAATGCCAGGCATTGACCCCGAGGTCACTTGCCACAAACTGAATGTCGACAGATCGGCAAAACCTGTGATCCAACGAGCCAGAAGACCGACGTTGATGCACGTCGAAGCAGTAGAAGAAGAGGTAGACAGACTCCTGGAGGCCAGGGCCATCCGAGAAGTTCAGTACCCAACATGGCTGTCCAACACAGTAGTAGTAAAAAAGAAGAATGGCAAATGGAGGGTTTGTGTAGACTTTACCAGCCTCAACAAAGCTTGCCCCAAAGACAGCTTTCCTCTGCCCAAAATCGACCAACTGGTAGACGCCACTTCAGGACATGAAAGGATGAGTTTTCTGGATGCATACAGAGGGTACCACCAGATTGCCATGTACCCTCCAGACGAGGAGAAACCGCGTTCATCACCCCTAAAGGCTTGTACTGTTACAAGGTAATGCCTTTTGGGTTGAAAAACGCAGGAGCAACCTATCAGAGGTTAGTAACAAAGATGTTTAAGCACCTGATTGGCAAAACAGTAGAAGTCTACATCGACGATATGGTCGTAAAGACAAGGGAATCAAAGGGTCATCTTACCGACCTAAAAGAGGTCTTCCACATACTCAAAAGATATCGGCTCCGACTCAACGCCTCAAAATGCGCCTTTGGGGTTGGATCAGGTAAATTTTTAGGATATCTGGTAACAAGAAAGGGCATTGAGGCCAGCTCAGAGCAAATCAAGGCCATCCTGGACTTATAGAGCCCGACATCGGCAAAGCAAGTTCAAGTGCTTACTGGAAGGGCCGCAGCCCTAAACAGATTCATCAGCAGAAGCTCAGATAAGTGCAGACCCTTCTTCAACCTGGTGAAAAAAGCCACGGATTTCCTATGGACAGAGGAATGTGAAGCCGACGTAACCGACCTAAAAAAGTACTTGACCACAACTCCGGTTCTTTCCAACCCAGTACCAGGGGAGGAACTGTTTTTGTACTTAGCAGTCTCAGAACACGCAGTCAGTGCAGTGCTAATCCGAGAGGAAAAATGAGAACAAAAAGCTGTTTATTATGTAAGTAAAACTTTGGCCGACGCAGAAACAAGATACCTACCACTAGAAAAATTAATGCTAGCCTTGGTAATGGCTTCAAAGAAATTGAGCCATTACTTTCAGGCACACAAGATTGTGGTCCTAACAGAGCACCCACTGAAGTCCTTGTTGCAACAAGGAGACTTAACAGGAAGGATAGCAAAATGAGCAGTAACACTGGGCCAGTTTGACCTGGAGTTTAGACCGAGAACAGCAATAAAGGGCCAAGTTTTGGCCGACTTCGTCGTAGAACTCACACCTGAAGCCATCACACCTCGGGCTCCGTCGAGCCAAGATGAGCATTGCCCCAACAAGAAAAAAGAATCCCAGTCAAAGACAAAAAAACAAGAGAAAGAGAAGCTCAGACCCTGCAGCATCTACATTGGCGATTCATTCAGACTATTCGTCGATGGAAGTTCAAACCGCCAGGGAGCAGGGGCAGGAGTACTGCTGATATCTCCAGATGGAGAAATAGTAGAACAGTCCATCCGTCTGGGGTTCAAAGCCTCCAACAATAAAGCAGAATATGAAGCATTAATTGCAGTGCTAAAGCTAGCAGCAGCAGTAGAGGCAGACGAGGTAATTGTTTTTTGTGATTCACAACTCATTGTTAACCAGTCAACAGGAGAATTTGCAGCTAGAGACGAAAGAATGTCGGCATATGCAAAGGAAGTCATCCGACTGGCAGCCCTATTTCAGAACTGCAGGTTACTCCAAGTTAGCCGAGATGACAACACCCACGCCGACGCGTTGGCTAACCTGGCCAGTTCAATTCAAACTGGAAGTACAAGGACAATTATGATCGATTACATGTCGGCCCCAAGCATTGATAAACGAGCACCGAACAAGAAACAATGTGCGTAGACTTGGGACCAAGCTGGATGGATGCAATCATTGCATTCCTAAAAGAGGGGAAGCTGCCAGAAAATCATAAGGAAGCACATAAAATCAGACTGAAGTCGGCCAGATTCAGCCTAACAGCAGAAGGCCATCTCTACAGAAGGTCCTTCACTGGACCGCTTTTAAAGTGCGTACACCCTTTGCAGGTTGAAGATTTTCTTTATGAAATCCATGAAGGAATTTGAGGAAGCCATGCTGGGGGCAGATCATTAGCCCACAGGGCCATTACCCAGGGGTATTGGTGGCCCTACATGTAGAAGGATGCGGAAGCCTATGTGAAGAAGTGCGAACAATGCCAAAGGTTTGCACCTTTGATACATCAGCCAGCTGCTGACCTAAACCCAGTATCCAGCCCTTGGCCGTTTGCCCAATGGGGCATGGATCTGGTTGGACAACTGCCCCAGGCAACTGGACAGAGAAAATACTTGTTGGTAGCAACAGACTACTTTACAAAATGGATAGAGGCAGAACCTCTTGCCAAAATCCGAGATGTGGACGTCAAGAATTTTATATGGAAAAACATTATCACCAGATTTGGGATTCCAAGAGCAATAGTTGCCGACAACGGAACACAGTTTGACAGCAAACTCATCAAGAACTTTTGTGCAAAATTCAAGATCAAGAATTATTTCTCAACACCAAGTTTCCCCCAAAGCAATGGGCAAGCAGAGGCATCCAACAAAGTAATTCTGGATGGAATAAAGAAAAGGCTGTAGGCAGCAAAAGGAAAATGGGTAGACGAATTGCCCAATGTACTTTGGGCATATCGGACTACGCCGAGAAGATCAACAGGAGAATCCCCCTTTGCCATGGCTTATGGCACAGAAGCAGTCATCCCATTGGAGATCGGCATCCCAGGGATCAGAACCCAGGGAGTAGAGAATGGCACCAATGACGTACTCTTAGCCCGAGATCTGGATTTATTAGAAGAACGAAAAGAGAAAGCTGCCATTCAGCTTGCAGTATACCAGCAACAGCTTGCCAGAGCCTACAACAAGAAGGTCAATCCAAGAGATTTTCAAGTTGGCGACCTAGTCCTGAGAAAAGTCGTCGGAAACAAGAAGAACCCCAGGGAAGGCAAGCTTGGCCCAAACTGGAAAGGACCCTACAGAATTACTTCAATATTAGGCAATGGAGCATATCGGCTTGAGGACAATGAGGGCAAAGCACTGCCCAGACCTTGGAATACTTGTAATTTGAAATTTTTCTATCATTAGATGTACATCATATTTCGGCCGATATCATCAATAAAGTCCTTTCAGAATTCTCTCAACACACATGATTAAGAAAGTTATGCATTGATATTTATTGAAGACATAATTAATGTGAACCCAAGTCAAACTCAGGTTCACATTGGGGGCAAAGAAAAAGCCGAAATTATTCCTTAATTCACTTGTTGAAATTTGTAGCGATTTACAAGTTGGAATTAAGCTGATTCCTTATCTTTACTTGTTGAAATTTGTAGCAATTTACAAGTTGAAGTTAAGCCGATATTATTCCTTAATTCACTTGTTGAAATTTGTAGCAATTTACAAGTTGGAATTAAGCTGATTCCTTATCTTCACTTGTTGAAATTTGTAGCAATTTACAAGTTGAAGTTAAGCCGAGGTTATTCCTTAATTCACTTGTTGAAATTTGTAGCAATTTACAAGTTGGAATTATGCTGATTCCTTATCTTCACTTGTTGAAATTTGTAGCAATTTACAAGTTGAAGTTAAGCCGATATTATTCCTTAATTCACTTGTTGAAATTTGTAGCAATTTACAAGTTGGAATTAAGCTGATTCCTTATCTTCACTTGTTGAAATTTGTAGCAATTTACAAGTTGAAGTTAAGCCGATATTATTCCTTAATTCACTTGTTGAAATTTGTAGCAATTTACAAGTTGGAATTAAGCTGATTCCTTATCTTCACTTGTTGAAATTTGTAGCAATTTGCAAGTTGAAGTTAAGCCAAAGTTATTGCTTAAGTTCTCATAGCAATATGTGGGTTGTTGAAACCCTAAGGAAGATGCTTAACACTTGTTGAAATTTTAGCAATTTACAAGTTTATGTTAAGCCGACATATGATCACCAGCCGAGGTATACAGAAACTTACAAGTTGAAGTAAAGGCTAAGTATATCGTTTAAACACTTGTTGAAATTTATTTAAACACTTAGAAAAGTCTACAGTATATGTTAACACTTGTTGAAATTTATAGCAATTTACAAGATTGCAGGTCAGTATTTTGCCGAAGTAAAAATTTTTTAGTTATACCCGAGGTATGTAACCCCGAGAAGATTGCACAAAGGATGCAACATGAAGAAGCATACAAAAATTTCTAAGTATAGAACTATGCAGAAGCAATCAACAAAACATCACAAGGTTAAAAAGCATCTATAGGAAGAGCAGTTGCAGTTACACATTGAAAAAGTTACATCGGCTACAAGAAGGAGTTTTTCATTATCTAGAAATTAAAAGAAAGTACAAAGTACAAAGTGCAGAAAAAGAAGAAAAAAGTACAAAAGACGTTATCAAGACTCTTCAGTACTAGCAGCTGCAGGGGTTGGGACCTCGGACGGCATCAATCTCTGCGATTGTTGTCTCTACACTTCTTTCTATCAAGAGAAGATCAGACGATAGCTGCCCAGTGACAATTTCCTTAGTGACAATTTCCTTGGTTGCTCCCTCAACCTCATCACCCTCCTCATCCAAGGTTAAGTCCATAACCTGCTCAGCAGGAGGAGAGGACTTGGCTTCGACGGCATCCTTGGGTTTTCTCACCAAGGCTTCTTCATTGGTTTCCTTATCTTCATCCTCGGCATCAGCCTCAGACTCTGATTCACCTTCAGGTGGAGGTGGAGGAAATGGTAAAGGAATAGCGTCGGCCTGGCGCAATGGCGAGTCAGCAGGAAGATCAAGCTTCTTTATCAGGGACATCCAACCAAGAGAAAATCCCCTGTTGCATGCCTGCCTGACTTGAAGTTTGTAGTCCTCTGCGACGTCAGCCATGCCCTGGGCATAGGCCTTTTCGTCGGCCTCTTTGACTTCGGCCTCTTTGGTGGCCAGAGCTTGCTGAAGTTCTTTCTCCGCCTGGGCCTTTTTAGCCTCAGCATCTCTTTTCTCGGCCTCAGCAACTTTTTTCACGGCCTCAGCGGATTCGGCCTTCTCAAGAGCTAAAGTTTGGGCCTTAGTAGCCGCCTCGGCCTGATCTTCCAATTTTTTCATCCTTGATTCAAGAGATCTGATCTCCTTCTTCATGGAAGATGCTTTCCTCTTCATATCAACCAATCTTTGCCGGTTTTCAAAAGATTGCATTGAAAATGAATGGGCGTGCTGAATGGCCTAAGGAAAAACAGAAGTGTTAGAAAATATTTTCAGTAGGAAACAGAAGGAAAAATCGCAAGTGCAAACAGGAACACTTACTTGAACGGAGTGTTGGAGCATGAGAGCGTAATTCTCATACTCGCTAAGCTTAGCATTTCGATCCAAATCATTTGGAAGGAGAAGAGCAGTGCTGAGGGCGACACCAACGTTAATATCGTCGGCACTTTCACTGGCCATGATAGGCCTATCCTCCAGAGTTAGTTCAGGAGCCCATGGAACGTCGGGCTTCTTTGACGCCGAGGTCATCGCGGACGATGACCTTGGCCTCTTAGATTGTGTAGACCCTGAGGGTTGGCCCTCAGCAGACCTCTTGGTGGCAGCAGAGGTTGATTTTTTGCTTTCTGCTAGTTTAGAAATAGGCAAAGCATCCTCAGCCTCGGCATCTGTAGCCTTGGCCTTGGGCTGAGCCTTTTTAACTCTCTTTGGCTTTGGTGGGAGCATTGATTGCGTTGGTACAGCTTCGGCGTCAGTTGGAAGGTCGGCAAGAAGATCTTGAACGACAGGCCTTGGACGAACCATCTCGGCAGTCTTTACAAGTCTTCGTCGACGTTTACGCTCCGGAATTGGTATTAAGTAGGGGGCCGAAGTTGATGGAAGATCGGCTGGGTCAGAGGTGGATCCTTGATTTGTTCGGGACGAAGAAGCGGTTAAAGTTGTAGTAGTAGGTGGAGACAGACTCTTTTTTTTTTCTTTTTGGGATGTCGGGCAAAGTGGATTTATACGTAGGGATAAAGTTTAGTAACAGTGGGGCTTTTCGTTTGTGGACTGGAAGGTCAAGGAGTTTTTTCAGATCTGTTCCTGGGAAAAAGGATTGGCGGAAGTTTTTCGGTGGCTGATGAAGATCTGCAGGACAAAAAAAAAAAACACAGACGTCAGAAACAGAAAGTATTAAAGACTTAAATAAAAATAATTAAGTGTTGGCTCAGGGCTCTTACCCTTGCCCTCTGAAATTGTTCGAGGAAGAGGGTAGAGGTGGACATCTTCGTCTGGGCCAAATTCCCAATTTCCCGACGCAATAACAAAGTCATCTCCAGCCCCCTTGTTGGAGTCTGGAAGGTCGGCTACAATTTTAAACTGGGTGGATCTCGGCTTAAGGTAATAAACGAAGCCCCTATCCTTCAGGTTGAGGGGACACATGGTATAGCAGTACTGAAGGTCGGCCAGGGTGATTCTAAGATTTTCCTGCCTAGCTAAACCTATAATACCGTTAATCACCCTATATGAGTTGATAGTAAGTTGCATGGGGTTCAGCCTGTAGAAATAAAGAACTTCTCGAAAAAGGGGATGAAGTGGAAGCCGAAGTCCACATTCGGTAAAAGCTACTATAGGAAAAGGCATTGTATGATCTGTGGGCATGATGGTATCATTATCCCCAGCTAGCTTAAGGTGAACATCGGCTGGGATAGAAAATTCCTGCCTAAAGTATTCAAGTTTTGTTGGGGTATTTACCCTATGCCTCCACATACCCATTATGTCAGCTTAAAATATGTTTCAGAAGATGGGCGTTTTTAAGAAGGATTACGAGAACCTCGGCAAAGACCTAGGAAAGGGCTGATAAGGCTTGTTTCAGTTTTCCCTAAATTTGAAGGTTCTACGCACAAATCCCAAACCTAAGAACTATAAAGATCAAGATCGAAGGCACAGATCTGGGATAGATACAAAAAAAAGAAAACAAAGACGAAGTTTCAGATTCAAGAACAAAGATGGACTATCAGAAACACGAAGAAGACAAAGGGATAAAGGTCAAGAATTATGGCAAGAAAAATATTGAAACAGTACAAATGTTCAAAATATGGGAGAAATCGAGCAACAAAGCAGTAATGATAAAAGCGCATAAAGGGAATTAAGAATAAAAGGAAAGGATCTTACCAGAACAAATGAAGCCAGGGCAATGTTCGCCGAGCTCGGAAATCGGTTGCAACAGCAAAGAAAGCTTCACAAGAATGGGAGATTAAGGACAGTTCCAGAAGAGAGATCGAAGCAATGGCAGATTCGAAGAAGAAAGAGCTTTCGGAGAGAGAAAGAGCAAGAAATCAGAATGAAAAAGTGAAGGAAAAGTAGAGGCAAAAAAGAGTTTTGTCAAAAATTTGAAACGGCGGCAAAATTAGGGCAATTATTACGCCTGGAGCAACGCAGGCGTCAGACGACGCAGACAAATGACAGACAGCTTTCAGGCACGTCACAGATACGCTCCAATGAAGACAAAACACGTGGAAAGGAACGGTTAGATATGCATGACAGCTCATGCGCGTGGAAAAGTACGATCGAAACCTTGTTCTCCGAAGAGAACACGTCGGCAGGAAGAGGATTATCTCGGCTAAACAGTTTTTGAGCCATTACTCAGAAAAGAAATGTTGAAATGTCGGTATAGGTTCCATCACCTCAGAAAGCCGAGGTAATAGAACCTAGGGGGCAGTTGTGGGGATATATTTTCTGAATACCAACACGTGGCATGGTGACGCCGACGTGTCAGCCGAGGTGCCACGTGTCGTGGTAGTTAAGCCGAGAAGATCTCGGAGTTGCCGAGGTTATTCCCGAAGATATCGGAATCCGAGATAAGCAGATAAGGGACAAGAGTCCTAAGGCAAAGAGGGGAGTTAACCAAGATAAGGATAAAGCTCTTAGGGAGTTTATCTTTATCTCTTAAAGAGTCCAAAGTAAGCACTAAAATTGGAGTTCATAGAAGTCATACTTTTAGTGGGACTTGGATTGAGTATATTATAAAAGAGAGGCACCCCCGTGGGTCTAAGGTATGCAATTTATGTTTTGAGTATTAAGTTCTGCACTTGATTATCTTTGAGAGATATACTGACTTGATCGTCGGAGTGCCCCCGGGTGGAGAAACCACCGCCGGAGCCTTTTCTTTCTGTTTCAAGTTGCTGAAGCCATCTATTCTGCCTGTGCTCTCCAGTTGATCACTAAGCAGGCAGTGTGGTCAGATTTTTACCCACACAGTTAAACAATGGCTAAGATGAGCATCTATTAAGATAAGATGTTCATAGATTTTGGGTTATTATTCAAGAAAACTAAAGATTAATTACCTCTAAAATGTTCATGGCCAACTTTGGATTAGAACAATAACCACCGAACACACAATAATGGATGGTTAGCAAGACTCCTCTTCATTTTCAGAAATACTATACCCAAAAAATAAATAAATAAATATTAATAATAACCCATAATCTAAAATCAAAGGCCAATATTCATTCATGGTGTGACCCCATAACAAGAAGTTTAAGTGTACAGCTTGATTTGAAATTGTAGGTAATTTCATGAAATCATTTTTCTGGGTGCATAAAATTTTCAATTCAATTTATTTTATTTTTTTGCAGGAATTCATGGAAATAAATGATTAATGAGACAAAAGAATCATATTATGAAATGCTTATTTTAAAATCAAAACACTTAAAAGGGCGTGACAATTCACAATCATTAATTTTGAATTTTAATCCAAAAAAAAAAAAAAAAGATTTTAGTGATATATTGCAAAGGAAATGCTACCATGTGTGTAAAAAAAAATTTCAATTTTTGTGAATCTTTATTATGAAAGCAATAGAGTTCCTGATATACCTATTCAAAAATTCTATTGCCTATTATCTGAACTTTCAAAAGCAACGCCACAATCCTACAAAAGAGAAAGCAAAAAATAAATAAAAAAAAGTAAGAAAGGCAAATCAAACAATCAAATTAACCAACAGAAATCTTTAGGTAGCATTTGGTAACGTTTACGTTTTTTTGTTTATGTTTACAAAAATTTTATAAACTGATTTTTGTTTATTTTTATAAAAACATAAACTACAAATGCATTTGGTTTGAACAAAATGCTTGAAATTTTTTTAAAAATAAACTAAAAAATATGTTTGTTCAAGCCTAAAATATTTATATTTATTTTTTATTATTTATGACAATGGGATCATGCACATTATAATTGCAAAAAAAAATTAATTAAAAAAATTAATTGGAAAGCAAATTAATTGAAAAAAAATTAATTGAAAAAAAATATTTGAAAAAAAAATTAATTGAAAAAAAAAATTGTTAGTCAAATTTTAAAATTTCGGTTTAAAAATCAATGTAAACTCATTTTTTTAGTTTACGTTTTTTCCTCAAATTTATAAACTAAGACAACCTTTTATAAACTAAAAAAATTATCAAACAAACTTTTATAACAATTTTTTAATTTTTTATAAATATAAACTGAAAATTAAAAATGAAATGATTACCAAACAAGCCCACTAACCCAAGTAAAAAACAAATAGAACATACATCCACATATATAATAACATGCATACATATATATATACACATACTAGGGGTGTAAGCCCATGTGTTATTAAATTTATAAAATATAATTTTTGATTTTGAATTAAAAATATGTATAATATTTGTTGATCAAGTATTAAAGGTGTTGTTTTTCAAATCGAAGGTCTTATGTTCAAATCTTGTGCACTTCACTTTATTAAAAAAATTTCTGCTTTTTCGATATAAAAAGGGCACTCGATTCAAAAGTTCAAAATTAGATTTTATTTGTCCAAAGATACCGGCGCTAAAACATTATGTGAAAATTCTATTTTCACACACCTACTTATCTCAGTACACACACTCAATAAAATATTATTTTAATAACAATTATATCCCAAACTAAAATAACCATAATGGATATCAAAATATGCCCATAATGTTATATCAAAATACTCTCTATACACATCTTTTAAAAACATTAAAATCTCAATGTATATCTTTTGAATAAAAAAATAAATAATCCTAATTTCTCCATTGTTTGTCACTTTTTCCATTGCTTCTTACTTTGCTTGCTATACATTCTATACTC
The DNA here is from genome assembly GCF_055761805.1 of Camellia sinensis. NCBI lineage: Eukaryota > Viridiplantae > Streptophyta > Magnoliopsida > Ericales > Theaceae > Camellia > Camellia sinensis. Next base: position 105,089,004 of record NC_138975.1, on the reverse strand, counting down.
TTTCATTGCTGGCAAAACAATACCCTTATGGCAACTCTGATATTTGTCATTGTTGAAAACTAGTTTAAGGTTCAACTGTGAAATTGCTCTTCTTGTCAGTTTTCCACCATGAAGGGATAGACTTTTTCTATGATTTCTTGTCTCTTTTAATCTTCTTCTTGATGTCATGGCCAACCTCAAAATTCTCTTTGCTTGCGTGCTTTTTGCCTTCTTCCAAGAATTAATGATTAAAAAAAAAAAAAAAAAAAAAGCAAACCAAGAATTGATGACAATGATTTGAAAGGAAAGGAAAGGGGAAAAGAAATGGGAAAAGATATGAAAAACCAATTTTTTATTATCACATTTGAAGCATCAAAATCCATAATTTTCTCAAAAAAATGCTTGAAAATCAATGGCTCAATTCATGAAACTACAAGATTGAAGAAGATGAAATGGAACTCAACAGTGCTTCTGTCTACAATTTTCAACAAGTCTATAACCGTAGCAGTAGGTCTACAATTGTCAATAAGTGTGTGGAATGAAGGTTGAGGTGTTGTGTGTACAATGGTATGAGTGAAGGGTATAATTGAAATATTTAGTGTGTGGATTGAGAAGAATAATTAATTAGTATGTGTACTGAGAAATAATATGTAATGTGTGTAAAAATAGAATTTTCCAACATTATTTTCATAAGGATAAGGTTTTACTAAATGACCAAACTACCCTTACATATATATATATATATATATATATATCTATATAATAAAGCAGAACAGATTTTGAAAATGTGTTAGACACAATTATCCTACTAGGACATTTCAAGGGTCATGATTCATTTGTATATTCACATGGATGGCTCAAATAACCCCATTAATTTTATATCAATCCTAAATATGTATCTTCCCGCCCAAACATTAAGCCTCCTCCTTACCCACATCTCCCCCACCCTCCTCTGCTCTCCAGCCAAATCACGTCTCTCCTCCATCCCTCTATTTACCCACGTCTCCCCTCCATCCCTCTTTATCTCTCTCTCTCTCGCTCCCTGTTCTTCTGTTCTTCTCACCCTTTAAAGTTAATATTTAAATAACTGATTTACAACTCAACAATTTCTAAACATATTTTTTTGAGCAATATTTTTTTATCTTTATATAGATTTGGTTTGGTTCTGTTTGCATCTGTAACTAGAAGAAAAACCGACATTAGCTTTATGAGATTAATCGATCAATCTGCTATCAACAATCAATCAAAGCTTTATCGATCGTCTTGGTTGAGGTTTAAATGTCGCTTTTGAATCAACTCTTCAACAGAGGCCTCCTTGGCGCAAAATGGTCAGTCTAATCTTCCTCTGCTATAAGAGACCCAATTCCCCTTTTCTGATTCAGATCTCAATTCCATGTACTTCACTGTAATTGATAGAGAAGATCTTTATGTTTGGTTTGTTAATTTTCCTTTTATTTCATCTAATTTGCTTTTGTCAGCTCATACCTAACATTGAATTCCTGGTGTTATTATAATTTCAATTGTTGCTCTTGATTTTTAGAAAATTCTGAATATACCCATTTACGTTTTGATTAATTATAAGCTAAGCAGATGCACTAAGCAGATACATCGTTAGCTCCATTATTAATCTCATCGTTAGCTCCATTGTAAACTGAACTGATTAAATGTTCTTTTATCTCTCTGCTCTCCAGGCCTCTTCTTCTTCGGTATTTTCTGATCGCAAGGTAAAATTCATCTCCCCTTCCAAAGTTTTAGGGTTTTTTTTTTTTTAATTCTTCTCTGGCCTCTCTTCCTGTGGAATATTCTGATATAATTTCAATCAATCAATGTTGATTATGGATAATTGAGACTCAATTATCAGAATAATGCAAAGTACTAATTGTAGGGCAGAGACTGTATATATTGGGTATATCAGAATAAGGTATATCCAATATATACAGTCTTATGTTGAAAAAAAGTATAATTGTAACTAAGTAACTAAGTATAGATATACCCATTATTGGATAATTGAGACTCAATTATCAGAATAATGCAAAATTACAATGTTTATTTATACAAAATGGAATTGAGTTCTGTTGTATAGAAATTGAGTTCCATTTTGGTGCTGGAAGGGTTATTCATGTTTTTGGCACAACTTGATGGTTAGGATAAATATTTTAGTTAGAGTTTGTGCAGTTAAGCATGGTAGTATTGGCTGACTTTGTTTTGATGGAATATGGATGCCCATTTCAAATTGAGGATCAAGTAAAAATCAAGCCAATGATACTTTCTTTGAAAACAGTTATTCATGTCAATTTCAAGAATTCCACTCCATATTTCAAAGTAAAGATTTTCAAAATTTGGAGTCCCTTGTGTCGTATTGCATACATATTTCTAATAATCTTTGATTATCTGAAACTGCAGAAGAATATGGTCCTACCTCTCTCTCTCTCTCCAATTTCTTCTTCAACCAGAAAGACATTTTTTCCCGCTTTAAATATGGAAACAACTGTTGATCTCTTGAATTGAGAGAGCAATTATTTCATTTAATATTTTGTTTCTTTTTCTCTAAGCAATGGCCCCTGGCTTAGGCTTCTAAGGATAGATTTCATGTTTGTAAGGGCTAGGGTGTTCCTGCATTAGGGATAGGGGCATTCTCTGTAAGCAATGAGCTGCACCTGCTCAGGCACTTCGAAAAAATGGGCAAGGGGCGTTGCGTCGGTGATCAGGTGTAATGAAAAATTGGGAAGGGTCCCTGCACTTTCCTAGACGACCGTGGGTAAAGAAGTTAGACCAGAGTTGTTGGTTTAAATTGGCAACTTGGTATATTTGTACACTAACAAGTAAGACTGGTATTAGTAGATACTATGATTAGAAGGAAAATTAATATAGCATGTTTACAAGAAACTAAACAGATAACAAAAATAGGAGACATAATAATGCTAATTAAACTTGTAATGGAGAAAGTATAATTAATGTAATTAGTGCCTATGCACCCCAAATAGATAGGAAGAATATATTAAAGAACATCAAGGCTTAAACATTCATTTAAAACATTCAACAATGATCTTCATGATCTTCACAAACGATCATAGTTTCATTTAATTATTGATAATTTTATATACCTCAAAGCATCTTTATAGAACATATTTTTGTAATCTATCAATAAATAAAAATTTATTAGTGACAACATTTAAATAGAGGTGTTCAAGTCTCCTTTGCTGCTGCTATGGATTGTTGCTGAGATGGGTGGAGTCTATGGTAGCATGGGGCTGTTCTGTTTTGCTTTTGATAAGACCTACTATTGCTGCTCTATCTTGGTGTTGTTTATTATTGCTGTTTGTTGATCTATACTACTGTGTGGCTTGATGATTCTCAGTAATGGAGGATGAATGCTCTATCAGCATTGTTTAGTTGGTGTCCATTAACAGAAGCTATGTTTAGTTGTTTGCTTAGCACCATCAGTTGGCTATTTATGTGAGTGGCTGCTTATTTGTCTAATTGGATGATTTTGTGATATGGAGTTAATGGGGGATGCTACTGTTCTGAAGCTGTTCTGATTTTTGAGGTTGCTGATTAATTACTTGCATGGAGGGGGGTTATGTTCATTGGGAGTACTCTGGAGGGGGGTTCTTTGGCTTCTGCTGATATGTAGTGGCTAATTGTTCATTGTGTTTCTTTGTTTGTTGTTTTCTATAGTCTGTTGATTGGATCCTCACCAATCCCCTTTTTTATTGTTGTAAGTTTTTTCGTTTGTATTTTTTCTTCCATCAATAAAATTTATCTTTTGCTGATAAAAAAAAAAAAGAAAAAAAGTAACAAGTAATGTCAGCTACTTCATACATAAAAAAAATACAAAGAAAAATAATATATAGATCAAGAGTTCAAACACAAAACAAATGTTAATAAAAGTAATGTATGTTTTAAATTCACTTCACATGTGAATTCGACTTTAACAAAGTTAAACCACACACTACTTGATTTTGTTTTTTTTTTTAATTTTTTTGATATACTATTTCAAGCAATATTTGTTTGGGTATACTACATAATTTCTCTCAAGCAGTTTTATGAAAAATCATCTAGGTCGATTGGTTGATCCTAAACATTTTTAGTTGTTTGATCACAATTTTGAGACACTTTTCATAAAATATTTTTATTTTCGTTAACATTTTTGCAACACATAAATTATAATATAAGAATTTTACTAGATAGTGCCTTCATGCACGGGCAATCTCTAGTATATATATATTATATCTGCATATCCCAAACCAAACCAAACCCGCCTCTCTCTCTCTCTCTCTCTCTTTACTTCACCACCGTTTCTTTCGCCGCTGCTGCCAGCACTAGAGCCACCGTCTCCCCCTTTAGCTCCTACCCCTTTCAATTCTGTTGCCACCAGAGATGTTGATCTAGCCTCCCAGATTGACTTCGCAAATCGACAGATCTATCACCCTCCATTGCTGCCGCCCTCCATCGCCGTCTTCCTTCAACTTTGCTTTATCGCCGACTACACCTCTCTCTCTCTTCAATTTCTAGGGCTTCTTTGATATTTCTTCTCTCTCACAACTGAAATCAATCGTCGATCCTGGCTGAACTTCAATGAGTACGAGCTTCGATGAGTTTCAGAGACAAACCTCTCTGATGACGAGTTGTACTCTGCTATGAAAAAAGCTCTCCGATCATTTTTCATCACTCGAACAAAACATCCCGAGAAAATCCAATTCTCTGAAGTGCAAGATCGAAACCCTAGACTCTCAAGCCAAGTAGTCCCTTCAATTCCTTGAGAAGCGCGAGTTCTCCATCAACGATTCCATCGATCCCGCGAGGTTTTGTATGTATGTATGTATGTATGTATGAGTGGTGAAATCAACAGAACTAGCAGTACATACATACATAAATGTGTGATGAAATCATGTATGTATGCATGAGTGTGTGGTGAAATCAACGGAACTAGTTAGACATACATATATATGTATGCGTTTTTTTTTTTTTTTTTGAAATAGCATTTTTGTTCTCTTTCTCTCTCTCTCTCTTTTTTTTTTTTTTGGTAGTTGATTATTGTTGTTGATAATGATGATGTTGATGAAGAAACAAATTTGTGATGGACATATATTGCAACAGATAGGGAAAGGGAAGAAAAGAAAGATTTGAACAGATAGGTGCTTTGTATTTCAACAGATAGGAAAAAATTAACAGATATGTTGTTGTTGTTGATGATGATGGTGAAACATATTGCAACAGATAGAGAGAGTGAAAGGGAAAAGAAAGATTTGAACAGATAGTGGCTTGATATTTCAACATATAGGAAAAAATAAACAGATAAATAAAATTTGGATAGATGTTTGAACAGATAAAGAGAAAAAAATTGAACAGATAAGCAAAAATTTGAATAGATAGGAAATTTTTTTGAATAGATAAGAAAGAAATTTGAACAGATAGTCAACGAAAGTCAACAGATAAAATTAAAAACAAAATGTCCTTCAAAACAAAAAAAATGATTTCTCATTAAATCATTTCACAAATGGTGAACTTCTCACTAATAAAAAATATTCATTAGACATGATATCTTACAACTTCCTTAGATTAGATTTATCACCAATTTATTCTATAAAAAATTCACTTGACAAAAGGAGAGAGTAGGTTTCAACAGAGTAAATGAGTTGCTCACCTATATAATAATAATGGTATAGATATAGCAAAGACAGGTTGTATAGGGAGAAAACATGAAAGCCTACATACTCATCTACACTGCAAATTAAATCAGCCAATCTTGCAAACCCACTCATCTAAGTAGCGATCAATTGTGATTCCGTTTCAGACCCAGCAATCGTGACTCCGTTTGAGTGTGGGGAGCTGAATGGGGTTGAGTTAGCATTCTGTCATCGCTTGGGTTGAATGATTGGAAATTTAAGTCCTCAATCAAAACTTTTAATTTTTCAATTGAAATCCCCCAATTTTTATTTTATTTTATTTTATTTGGTTTATTACGCTTTATACCTAAATTATCACTATATTGTCTATTTAGTTTTTAAACTATCGACTAAGTCTATTACATCTCTAAAACGTATAAATCAAAATCTATATAGTTCCTAAACTATCGATTGAATCTATTAAGTTCCTAAAGTATTTAAATCAAACTTATTTAATCCGTGAAATGATTACAAAAATAAAATATAAACCTAAAAATATTATAAATTAATAAAAAATTCTATCTAGTTAAAATTTTATTTTAAAAATTTTTAAATTCTTATTATGTCTGTGAAAAGTGGATGTTAACTATTATGGTGAATTTTCTTTATAAGGATAAAGGTAATTATTTTTAATATTTTCTGACTTATCTTCTAAAATGACTACATGTGTTTGTCTTTATCTAGTATTACATGTTAGATTTCGTTTATAATTTCTAATTGATTGATTTTATAATTTAATTAATATATTACTTTTCTATTATTATTTGTAGCGAATTGTTATTTTTTTAAAATTATCAACTTATACTTTCTTAGTATATCTAACATTCATATGATTTTATTGGCAAGTCGGAAAAATCAAACTTTAATACCAATTTAATCACACAACGAAATAAAACACTTTTTAAAGACAATAAAAATTTAAGATTTTTTTATAATAAAATTTTAATAGGGAAGATCTTTTATTAATTTATAATATTTACGAGCATATATTTTAATTTTGTAATCTTTTAAGGAACTAAATAGGTTTAAATTAAATATTTTAGGAATTTAATAGATTCAATCGAAAGTTTGGGGACTAAATAGATTTTGATTCATATACTTTAGAGACCTACTAGATTTAATCGATAGTTTAGGAACTAAATAGACAATTTAGTAATAGTTTAGGGATAAAAAGTGTAATAAACCCTTTGTTTTCATATCCTCAAATCTTAACCCTAGAACAAATAAGTTCCAAACCTGGTTGAAGGGTAGCTTTCTTCTTCGCTGAGTCTCTCTGCTGTGAGTTTGTTTCTTCCGTCTCTCTCCAGGCTTGGTCCTGAGATTTCTAGGGCCCAAAGCCGATAATCAACTAATAAATTTCTAGGGCCCTTCACATTTTTTTTTCATTGTATCAAAAAACAAATTAAGGTAAAGGACAAAAGATTTGTATTAAAATCACAAAAAATACTTAGCATTACATTACAACAACTAATAAATATCACTTGATCCTCACTCTTCTTGCATTTTTAGAAGCAAATAAATCATTCATACTTGCAAAATCAATTTCAATGGATAACAATGCTAATCCATTCAATCTTTCTTGTGACATGGTTGATCGAAGGCAATTTTTGATAATTTTCAACTTTGAAAAGCTTTTTTTCCCTGATTGAGCACTTTAATTGGTTTATTCACTTCTTTTGGCAATCTCTCTTTCAAGACTTTTAGCTCCATCAATATCAGAAATCTCACCATGTTTTAAAAATTCTTCAAGGTTCACACACCCTGCCTTCAACGATTCATCGCTACACTTTTTCAAGTCAAACAAAAAGCAAAAGTTTGCCTCATATACTTTGAATTGTTCGAACCTATTTTTGAGTGAACAAAGGGCTTGATCAAAAGAATAAAAGAAGTAACCAACTCTAAATGATTCTTTAGCCGACTGGGTTACCTCTTCACTAACATTCTCATCAAATTGTTTCTTTCTAGAAATGATGTGCTTTTCAACAAATGTAGGTTCAATTCCCAATTCACTTTCCATTTCTTTAGCTTCAACCATAGCCTCCATGAAACCAACTTCTCTATACATTGCAACATACTTAACAAGCCCATCTAGCTGTTTTACAGCAACTGCTATATCCATATCTTCACTTTGAAGAAGCTTGTTAATAGAGTTCACATGAAACAACAAATTGTACCAAATTACAATACTAAACAAGAACTCAAAAGTCTCAAGTTCATGAGTTACCAGAGATTTAGCTTCACTTTTTGCAATCGAATCTGTGGTAGGATTGTTGTACAAGTTAACTAAAGCATCTCTTATTTTTTAAACATGGTATCTTAGTGGTTTAACACTTTCAATGCGACTTTCCCAATGCATTTGCGACAACGATTTAACTGTGAGGCCTTTCTTTAGATTATCTTTTAAAATTGTCCAAAGTTGAACGGACGATGAAAACAATACATATATGTGTTGTACCACACCAAAAAAAAAAGTTTTTGCTTTAGAGCAAGAGTTGGCCATATCACAAAGCACAAAGTTAAGACTATGACAACCACACGGTGTATAGAATGCTCTAGGATTTACTTGAAGTACTCTTGCTTGAACATCTTTGTTTTTGCCTTTCATGTTAGAGCCATTGCCATGTCCTTGCCCTCTTAAGTCACCAATATCAAGTTGAAGGTTAACTAATACTTGTTGAAGTTTATCAAAAAGTCTCATCCCCGATGTATCATCCACATTCAAGAATTCCAAAAAAAAAACTTTCACTTTAGTTGGATTTGTTGAAACATCCATGCATCGTACAACAAGAGACATTTGTTCTTGATGGCTTATATTCGGAGTACAATCAAGTATGACCGAAAAGTATTTTGCTAGTTTGATTGTTGACAAAATTGTACTTTTAACTTCCCTGGCCAACATTTGTATCACCTCATTTTGAATTTTGTGACTCAAATAATGGTAATGAATCTCACACTTTTCTATCCACCGCAAGTGTTGTTCCATCGATGGATCAAACTCGCCAATCATTTCAATTATGCTTAAAAAAAATCCATTGTTCTCTTCATAAATCTTCTCATGGCTTCCACGAAAAGGCAAATTATTCTTGGCAAGTGTTTTCATAACTACAATTATCATCAATAAAACCCGTCTTAAGTACTCTCTTTCTTTGTTAACTTGTTCATGTATACTTTAATCTATTGTTTGATGCTTTCCCAATCTTTCCTCCAACTCAATCCATTTGTTCATGCAAGTAATTTTCTCGTTACCACTTTCATGGCCTTTAAGTCTCTCACCAATATTTCTCCAGTCTTTAAATCCTTTGGTAGCCAATTGAGTCTTATTTCCCTCTTGCTTAAACAACTTACAACAAAAGCAAAATACTCTATCCAAAAGTTCCGAGTATATCAGCCATGTCCTATCAAATTTTTCTCCATTTGGTAAATGTCGAATATAATAAACAGGTAAGAAATGCCTATGCCTAGAAGAATCATCCTTAGGGAAGTTGAACTCATAATTTCTTCTCACAGGACCTCTTTCGACTAAAAAATCTCGTAAATTCTGGTCACTTATTTTCCAAGTCCCGAATCATCTATATTTGAATGCTCACATTTCATATTCATCTCATCATCTTAATTGACTTCTACACTCCCAAATTTCCCATTTCCTTCTTCATCCACCAAATTTTCATTCTCATTATTCACCAAAGTTTACAATTCTTCATTATTCAAGTCTTCAACTGATTGTTCTGCTTGTTTGTCACTCGTAAAGAACTTATCTATCACAACCCAAACCCGTCCCTATGGGTTTAGCATTGTAACCGGCCAGTAATCCTTCGATTACCAAAGGCCTCTTGACAGATTATCATATAGTTAAGGGCTGCGGAAGCAAATATACAAAACATACGTAGTCCATTGAGCTGTGAAGATTTATATGAGACAGATAATCTAAAACTTTTATAAACTTACGAGTGACGCAAAAAGATGTAATATTTACACATCACTCCCCAAGTTGTCACGCCTCAATTTTAATTACTTGGAAACATTACCAAAGCCTTAAAATTACGTCCATTTTTTTTTTCAACATCCATTACCCTTGAGTAATAGAAATACAATAATATATATTTTTTCTCTCTCAATGAACATCACAATGATAACAATACATGCCAATCTCCTACTGTGAAGCTACAAATGAATAAAATACAAATACATGATCCATCACATCTACAATGAAATTACAAATAAAAGACACATGGACTTTTTAACTCTTCAATCAAGGAATCCAAACTTTCTTCCTGTAAAAAGGTAAAACAACAAGGGGTGAGTACTAATGCCTAGTAGGAATGTCATAGTTCTAAATCAATAACTTACACACAGATAGAAATGATCATGCATGTAGGGTGATACCATATAGTAAGATGACATTTTATAATTTCAAAATACCATAAGTAAGGTACCTTTTTCTCAAAAACTATTTAAACACTTTTAAGAAAAACCTTTAGCCATTAAAAATCATCCCTTAACTTTAGAAAACTATAGATCCTTGTGAAACAACCATATTTAAGAAAAACAACATCATTAAAAAGTTATTAACCAATTCTCAAAATATTTCTCATTCAGTTTCCATTTTTAATGTTCCTATTTTTCTTTCATTCTTCCTTTCTACTCATTATATTTATTTAGAACTCCATAACTTCGAGTTCAAGTTCCCTTTTTGATTCACTAACAATTCTCTTATACTCAATTCACACCATTATTTACACTCTCAAATTTCATTTCAAGGTAACACAAGGTTAACAAACCCCTTTCAATTCAGTCTCTTATTTATTTACAGAATGTAGAGAAGTGGTTTTGGAAATACTTTTCTGATCCTGGGGGACGCTCGTGATTCGCTAATAGTCACCTGAAAAGGAATAAACACTCCGGTAGGGGGTGCCGGAATTAGCACTCCGACGGACATGTCAGTCTCTATACTCAAGAATGCTTGTATTCTAAGTTAAGCACAACAATTCTCACATACCTTTTTATGGCTGATGTTCATCTATTTATATCTTTTCTTCCATGGGCCTCGGGATTCGGTCCATTTCCAAATCATATTCGGTGCATTTTATAATAGATCGAACTTCACTCGGCCCCTTGCCTAATCGATCATTTGGCCAAATAGAGCTGGATTTGAGCTTGCGAGCCAATTGCTGAGTGCTTCGAATCTCGACTCTCCGAGATTCGACTATCCGGAATCTCTACGATTCCCTCTTCTCGGCCCCCACAATTGCCCCCCAAGCACTCCACTAACGACAGTTGGCTGGAATGTTTGGCTTCGAACTCGAAGAGTCAAAGCCGAAATTCGGCGCCTGACCGTATTCCAACGCAAATGTCTGTACACACGCTTCCCGGTTGTCATTTCAACTTCCCACCTCTTCGTACATTTCTATTTATTGTGATTTAGAATTTCGACATCTTTTCAAATGCATACATGCTTTTAGACACCCGTTGCTAGATTGCCTTCCGAACTACCTCTGCAACTTCCTACTCTTCTCTATCTCCTTCGCCTCTTGTAAGTTCTCTCATTCTCTGCTTTGTTTTTTGGCTTAGCATAATCCTATTGGCTGGGGGAATGGCGAAACATTTAAAAGATCTTCTCTCATCGGATCAAATTTCTGGCTTCCGACGCCATTTTTCCATTCCTAATGATGTCCGTCTGTCATTTGTGGCAGACGGCATCCTCGATATGGTGAGGATCGATGAAACCACGATCGTCTTCCATCTTCTATCAATCGCAGAGGGTGGGGTCCGCTTTTCCCTTCACCCATTCCTTAGGGTCGTGCTTTGCCATTGGGGGTTAATCCCTTCCCAACTTAACGTCAACTTCTATAGGATCGTGATGGGAATTATCGCACTAAACCGCCGCCTTAGGCTTAACCTTGGCATTCCCACTATTCGGCATTGGTATGCCTTGGCCAAGTCTTCTGGTCAGCACGGGCGTTATTTCCTTAGGGCCAAAGACACCGACCATCAACTAGTGACTATGCTTTCTAGCTCTAGGAAGCAAGTCGATGATGTTATGGTCGTCGTTCAAGGAAATTGGGAATTCGACGAAGGCAAGGATCGCCTTGATCGTATTCTTAGATGGAGGGGCGAACCAGGTGGCCAAGTATCTTCTTTTATTTATTTACTTGTTATATTTATAAAACTTTATTTCCGGGACCTCATGGTTTTGCTTTTGCAGGAAACGATTTGAAGAAAGTCTTGATCTCGACCGACGACGCCGTCTTTTCAGAAATCAAGACTGCGCTCAAGTATTTCGGCCGACCGAGTCTTCAGAAGCAGGGAAGGATGGCCCACGTTCTGCTCCGCTACGAGCCGACTTATATGACTTTTTCGACGGCGGAAAACATCCCAATTCCGGAGGGTGAGGAGTCTCTTATCGCCCTTATCTTGACTGATTTCAGAAATTTGAGGCAAGTCGGTTGCGAGGGATCAGATTCGGAGCGACCGGAAGTAGCTGAGGCCGCCGAGTCAGGCCAATCCGAAACTAAGGTTGACGAGGCTTTGAAGTTAGCATTTGAAGAAGCTGGCCTCAATTCGGCTGATCCTCCGTCCAATTCGAGTCGAGAGGACCGTCCGCTCGACGATATTTTTCACAGTCTGGAGGACCTTCCCAGCGCGTTCCTAGAAGATATGGCTGGATTGAGCCTCACTAAACTTGCCAAGAAGGCAAACGCGGAAAGGATGGCCGCGCGGCGAAGGGTAGAAGAGATTCGGGCTGCCAAATCTCAGTCCCAGATCTGAAGGCTGCCAGCGCATTCGATGCTGGAAAGAAGTCTGCTTTTGATGAATATGTAGACGAAGTCCCCAAATTTGAAAATCGAGGATTTAAACACGGCTAGTTCAAAGCCCTCGTTGCTGCTGATGTGACATTGGCTACGCCAATTCCATACGAGCAAGTGGATGTTGAGCCACTGGAGTCTGACTCCGAGGGCTAATTTGGGCAGCTCGTGTTTTTGTTTTACGATTTGCATGTAATTTTTGGCTTTTTACAGCTTTTTGTTTAGTAATTTTCATATGTAAAATGGTTACAATTTGTATCCAATTTACTTAATGAAAATTTATTTTGTACTTTTCTGTTATTAATGAACGGAATTGTTTGGATGCTGTTTTGGATAAAACCTTTTGTATACTTGCCGTTTAGGTAATTAGGCCGTTTAGAAAGCCAAAAATCAGTGCATGAAGTGGCTGTGGCACATATCAATCGGCATGCGGCCAAGATGCTCGGTCGGTTAGATTAATAAATCTGCCCTTGCCCCAGCCAGTGCATGGACTTCAAGGCACTCTCATAATTGCCGTTTAGATAATTAGGCCGTTTAGAAAGCCAAAAATCAGTGCATGGAGTGGTTGTGGCACATATCAATTGGCATGGGGATAAGATGCTCGGCCGGTTAGATTAATAAATTTGCCCTTGCCCCAGCCAGTGCATGGACTTCAAGGCACTCTCTCATAATTGTCGTTTAGATAATTAGGCCGTTTAGAAAGCCAAAAATTAGTGTATGGAGTGGCTGTGGCACATATCAATTGGCATGGGACCAAGATGCTCGGCCGGTTAGATTAATAAATCTGCCCTTGCCCCAGCTAGTGCATAGACTTCAAGGCACTCTCTCATAATTGCCATTTAGAGAATTATGCCGTTTAGAAAGCCAAAAATCAGTGCATGGAGTGGATGTGGCACATATCAATCGGCATGAGAAATTGCCTTGGGGTCATTGCATACCCATGAATAAATGGGGTGGGTTTGCGCCAGTGGGTTCACTTATTCTTATTCAGACTTGATTTGAACTAGCTTGAGGCGAGGGCGAATGTCAAACAGACTGTTCTTCAACAGCAAAGGAGAGGGACAAACGCTGGCTGAGCTAGATATTGCGATAAATTGCAGCAGCGAACCTGCGCATACGGGAGGAAGGACGTCCAAGGAAGGCAAAAAATGTCAACCTTCGAGCCGTCGAAGCAGATCACCCTGAAGAGAGAAGCATCAATGGGGAAGCTCCCCACTACCACGACCGAGGAATGAGTCAGACACGCCGCCATGACCATTGAGTTTTGCGGTGTTCGTGGGGAATAAACCGATGACTGAGGCAGATTCCATTGTCAATGATCCGGGTGTAGCGGTCGAGTTCGCTCGACAAATCTTTTCACCGAAAGTCCAATAATCGATGGTTGGACGACGAGATTTCGAAGTGTTTCGAGAAGGTATTCATGGGGCGGTGAAGGGGTTGTACACCGCCTACAAAGTCGGCATGCATCTGCGTGCCGCACGGCGGGAGATGGAGAAAGTGGGCGAACGGGTCCGCTGTTCGGAGGTTCGTGCGAAAAAGGCCGAGGGCGAGCTTAGAGAGCTTAGGAAAGTTAAAGTCGCCGATCCGCATGCGGCGGGTCAGTCTAACCTGATTGTGGACGACATGGTGACCCAACGGCTATTGAGTCATGCCATCGCCGATCGAGATACGGTAGGCATGTTTGCCGTAGCAAATGCGAGGGCCAAGGGTTACGAGCAGGGTTTCCATGATGGCCGGAAGGTTGGTATCGACAAAATGAAAAAGACACTTGCTGAGGAGGTCTGCCGATGCGAGAATCGCGATTTTAAGCATGGTTGGATCGCGGCTCTTCAGGCCGCGGAGGCTCTCCGAGCGAAGGGTGTCGATTTCAACTTATGTGGTCTAGATCATCGTGATTATTTGCCCTTTTCTGCCTTTGAAGTTGAAAAGAGCGATGACGAGGGAGTCACCGAATAAAAATACTCGTTATGAGTTTTCGAACGCGGATTGCGTCCAAGATTATGTAATTATTGGTTGGTCGAATGAAAAAACATCTTATTTTCAATGTTTTGTTGTAAGTTGTGTTCGGCACACACGTGATTGCATGTGTGTTATTATATAAATGTTTGAATAAATGTATTTCAGGCGATTTGTATGGACATTGTTCAGCCTGATTTAATCGACTGTTACGCACGACCTGAAGGGTTCACTGGCCCAAAGACGTCAATCGTGATACCCCAAGACGTCATTCGCAGATGGCGCTCCGAATCCAGAGACTTTAAATTGGCCAATCGTGATATCCACGAAGGGCGCTCTGAATCCAGAGGCTTGATCAGCCCAAAGACGCCATTCGCCGATGGGGCTCCGAATCTGGAGACTATTTGGCCAACCATGATATCCATGATGGGCGCTCCGAATCCGGAGGCTTGATCGGCTCAAAGACATCATTCGCTGATGGGGCTCCGAATCCGGAGACTTTAAATTGGCCATCGTGATATCCACGAAGGGCGCTCTGAATCCGGAGGCTTAATCGGCCCAAAGACGTCATTCGCCGATGGGGCTCCAAATCCGGAGACTTTAATTGGCCAATCGTGGTATCCATGAAGGGCGCTCCGAATCTGGAGGCTTGATCGGCCCAAAGACGTCATTTGCCGATGGGGCTCCGAATCCGGAGACTTTAAATTGGCCAATCGTAATATCCACGATGGGAGCTCCGAATCCAGAGGCTTGATCGGCCCAATGACGTCATTCACCGATGGGGCTCCAAATTTGGAGACTTTAAATTGGCCAATTGTGATATCCACGAAAGGCGCTCCGAATCCGGAGGCTTAATCGGCCCATAGACGTCATTCGCCGATGGGGCTCCGAATCCAGAGACTTTAATTGGTCAATCGTAATATCCACGAAGGGCGCTTCGAATCCGGAGGCTTAATTGGCCCAAAGACGTCATTCGCCGATGGGGCTCCGAATCCGGAGACTTTAATTGGCCAATCGTGATATCCACGAAGGGCGCTCCGAATCCGGAGGCTTGATCGGCCCAAAGACGTTATTCGCTGATGGGGCTCCGAATCTGGAGACTTTAAATTGGCCAATCGTGATATCCACGAAGGGCGCTCCGAATCCGGAGGCTTAATTGGCCCAAAGACGTCATTCGTCGATGGGGCTCCGAATCCGGAGACTTTAATTGGCTAATCGTGATATCTACGAAGGGCGCTCCGAATCCGGAGGCTTGATCGGCTCAAAGACGTCATTCGCCGATAGGGCTCCGAATTTGGAGACTTTAATTGGCCAATCGTGATATCCACGAAGGACGCTCCAAATCCGGAGGCTTGATCGACCCAAAGACGTCATTCGCTGATGGGGCTCCGAATCCGGAGACTTTAATTGGAACATCTTTGAACTAGATTTTGTAGTAGGTGAATGGGAATCTTTGTATTACAGAAAAACAGATGTACATAATGAATAGGTCGGAGTAAGCATCATGTCCCACAAGTCGAGTTAATGATGAAATTTGCGTAAATGCGTGGAATTCCAGGGCCGTGGTAGACTCCTTCCTGACATGTCTTTGATTCGATCGATATGCCCCTACTCCGGCGATCGAATCAATCTGGTATGGGCCGTCCCAATTAGGACCTAATTTTCCATCGGCCGGTTTCCTGTCAGCTGGAAGCACCTTCTTCAGGACCAATTCTCCTGGTGTGTAGCGGCGCAGCTGAACCCATTGATTATACGACTTTGCCAGCTGCTGTTGGTATCGCGCCATTGACGCAAGGGCTCGGTCTCTTCGTTCTTCAATTAGGATCAGATCCAAAGCCAGCATCATGTCGTTTCGGCCCATATCAAAGACTTGCGACTTGAGTGTCGGGTGGCTAATCTCCAGGGGTAAGATTGCCTGGGTTCCAAAGCATAGGGCAAATGGCGTTTTCCCAGTCGATCTTCTCGGTGTAGTTCGATGAGCCCACAGTACACTCGGTAATTCCTCGACCCATCTGCCTTTGGCTTTCTTCAGCCTCTTTTTGATGCCGTCCAAGATGGATTTATTAGAGGCTTCGGCTTGGCCATTGCTTTAGGGATAAGCCGGCGTAGAAAAGTAAGGTCGAATACCGTATTTGCTGCACAGCTCTTGGTATACGCCACAATCGAACTGGGTGCCGTTGTCTGAGATAAGAGCTCTGGGAATGTCGAATCATGTTATGATGTTCCTCCACACAAAGCGCTTAACGTCAGCATCTTGGATGTGTGTTAATGCCTCTGCTTCGACCCATTTCGTGAAGTAATCTGTTGCGATGATCAGGTATCGCTTGTTCCCTAGGGCCCTCGGCAGTGGTCCTACGATATCAAGCCCCCATTGGGCGAACGGCCAAGGGCTGGTGATTGAGTTCAACTCTTCAGCAGGCAGATGGTTTAATGGGGAGAATTTATGGCATTGTTCACACTTTTTTGCATAACATTCGGCGTCCGCTCTCATTGTTGGCCAATAATACCCCTGCGTTATAGCTCGATGGGCCAAAGAGCGTCCATTAGAAGGGCTCCGCAACTGCCTTCGTGTATCTCAGCCAGAAGCTCCCCGACTTTATCCGGGTGCACACATTCCAAATATGGGCCAGAGAGTGACTTTTTATAAATCCTTCTTTGCGGGTCCAAGTAGTATCGCATGGCTTTGTTTCGCAGCTTATGTGCTTCTTTCTTGTCTTCTGAGAGTTGTTCAGAAGATAGGAATGCAACAATGGGATCCATCCAACTTGGTGCAGATTCTATAACGTTGATTTGGACTTCCTCCGAAGGGCCAATGCTTAGCTCTGGGATGAATCCTACTTCAATGGTCCGTTTAATCTCTGATTTGATTGCGGAGGCTAGGCAAGCCAAGGCATCTGCATGGGTGTTCTGATCACGTGTTATCTGGTTCAACTCATGATGGTCAAATTTTGCCAACATGGAATTGGCCATTTTTATGTAGACTGCCATACGGCCGTTTCTTGCCGCGTACTCCCCTTTTAGCTGATTGATCACCAGCTTTAAGTCACAAAACACAAGCAGACGCCGAGCACCCAGAATATGCGCATTCCGCAAACCGGCTAAAAGGGATTCGTATTCAGTTTCGTTATTTGATGCTTCGAAGCCGAGCTTGACGGCCTGCTCAATTATTACGCCGTCGGGGGTCATGATTACAACTCCAGCTCCACTGCCTCGCTAATTGGACGATCCATCACAATACAACTACCAGATGTCCCCAACATAAAACCTCCAGTTCGGCTTTGGTTGAACTTCATCTGGCTTGAAGTCGGCGACATCAGATTTGAAATCGGCAAGGCCCTCCATGAATTCGGCGATAAAGTCGGCAAGTACCTGTCCCTTGATTGAGGTTCTGGGTAGAAATTGAATATCGTACTGGCTAAGTTCCAGAGCCCACTTTGAAACACGTCCAGATGCTTCCGCACTGCGTAGTACTGATCGAAGGGGATAAAATGTTAGCACCCCAATGCTATGCCCCTGGAAGTAATGCATGAGCTTCCTTGCCGCCATAACTAGGGCTAGGATGAGCTTTTCTAGCGGAAGGTAGCGTGTTTCGACGTCAACCATCGCCTTGCTCACATAATACACTGGCCGCTGCTCCCCCATCTCTTCCTTTATCAATACGGCGCTGACGGCTCGGTCAGAAACTGCCAGGTACAAAATGAGCGGGTCGCCAGCAGAGGGTGTTGTCAGGAGTGGTACTGAACGGAGGTAGGTTTTCAGGCCGTTAAAAGCGGCTTCGCACTCGGCGGACCATTCGAAGGCCTTGCCCTGCTGTGGCGTATGAAAGAATTATTGGCAGCGATCTGTGGACTGGCTGATAAATCTGTTGAGTGCGACAGCCATTCCCATCAACTTTTGAACCTCTTTTACTGAATGAGGGGAGCCGAGCTCCAGGATTGCTGTGATTTGTCTTGGGTTGGCTTCGATTCCTCTATGGTTGACAATGTAGCCCAAGAATTTGCCAGAGCCGATACCAAACGCACATTTGGAAGTGTTCAACTTCATTCCATATTTGCGTAGGATGCCGAATGTCTCTTCCAGATCGGCTATATGATTCTGCTCTTCTTTGGATTTAACCACCATATTGTCAATGTACACTTCCATAGTTTTGCCGAGTTTCTCCTTGAACATGGTGGTGACCAGTCTCTGGTAGGTTGCCCCTACATTCTTCAACCCAAAAGGCATTACCTTATAGCAATAGGTTCCTCTTGGGGTGAGGAATGTAGTTTTCTCTTGATCCTCTGGATGCATAGCGATTTGATGATAACCTCTATAGGCATCAAGGAAGCTCATACGTTGATGGCGCGTCGTAGCATCTACAAGCTGGTCTATTTTGGGAAGAGGAAAACAATCGTTTGGGCAGGCTTTGTTTAGGTCCGTGAAGTCGACGCACACTCGCCAAGTCCCATTTTTCTTCTCCACCACCACTGTATTAGAGAGCCATGTAGGGTAGGTCACCTCTCTAACTGCTCTGGCGTCAAGCAGCCTGTCAACTTCCTTAACAACGGCGGCAGTGTGCTCTGCGACTGACCGCCGGCTTTTCTGGATGATCGGCTTACACTTAGGATCGACACTCTAATAGTGCTGTGAAGCTGACGGATCTATACCCGGCATCTCATACGGAGTCCATGCAAAGACATCGAGGTTGCTGAGCAGGAAAGATACTAGCTGCTGTCTGTCGGCCTGATTCAAGGAGGCGCCGACCATGAAGAACTTGTCTGGGCTTCCATCGATTTGAACTCGTTCCAAGTCTTCCATTGCCTTTTCATTTGGGAGCCGCCCAACATCATCGAGGCTTTCTCGATCCGACAACTCAATGGAATTCACCTGTAGTTCCTTTGGCGTTTTCTCAACGAGGAGATAACATGCTTGTACCAATTTCTGGGAGCCTCGGATTTGCTCAATACCGCGTTCCGTAGGGAAGCGGAGCAGCTGATGATAGGTGCTGGGCACGGCTCGCATAGTATGCAACCAGGATTGCCCCATGATGAGATTATAAGGCGACGGCAGCTTGACGACCAAGAATCCCACATCCACTGTTCGGGTGCTTGCTCGAATGGGAAGTCTAATTTTCCCCAACACATACTCTAGATTGGCATTGAAGCCAAATAGTGGATAAGGGGCTGGAGAGAGATCCGATTCGGAGAAGCTGAGTTTGGTGAATGTCTTGTAGTACATAATCTCCGATGTGCTCCCCGGATCAATGAGTACACGCTCAACTGTGAATCGGTTTACGCGTAGCTCGATTACCAAGGGATCAATGTAAGGCAGTGTTATTCCGTCCAAATCCGAATCATCAAAAGTGATAACCTCGACTTCATGGGGCCGTTTAGCCGGAGTGAGTTGCTCTTGAGGGTTAGACTTCGACTGAATCGCGTGCACCGCCGATGACATTGGCAGGCTGTATATCATGTGGATCACGCGGAGCGAATGTGAATCCTGTGTCAAGGCTATTGCTTTGGTTGGGTTGTCTTTTCGGACGTACTGTTATAGCCAGCCATCTTGTACCAATTTACCGTCGTACAAGGTGAATGACGGTGCTTTGAATTTCTTGGGTAGCATTGCCTTTGGAATCCATCGTACAAAAGGATCGTGTTGATCGCCATCCAAGCTGTTTCTTTTTCGCTAACGCTTTGTACGAGGACTCTCTTCAGAAGAACTGAAAATTTCAGATCGTCCCTTCTTCTTGGGTTTCGAGGATAATGAGTCGGAGTTGCTATCAGTATATTGTTGTCTGTAACAAGCCCGCGGGGGGACCTCGCTACAGCTCGGACTCGACTTTGTAGTAGTCACGGTTCTTAATCCGAACCAAAGAGTCCAAATCTGGCAAATCGTTTTGAGAAAACTGATTTTTGAAAAAGTAGTGCCAAACATGGACTGCTTTGCCAGATACAGAGTCGCCACCTAAATATTTTATTTTGGGAAATTTAGGAAACCCTGACTCGGTGCCAAAAGGCCACGTGTCCGTCATCACCAAAGCTGCTTCGGCTCGGGAACTTGGGTACGATTGGGGAAGGTCACTTCGTGAGCACCCCCGCTCGCTCGGTCATAGACCGGCCTCTACTGACCGTGATATCTATTTTTGAAAACTTTGTGTGTTCTTACTCCGGTTATTAGCCTAGGTTACTATGTGATGCACACAGCATATAAGTATAGACTGGATCGCCCGAATTGGAACAAAACATTTCATGCTTTTGAAAATGGTTTGATGATGCTACTCGCAAGTAGGCTAAGACGTGGATTTGCCACCCTCGGGTGGGCTTAGAAAAATGTGATTTTGCCACTATCTAGTGGGCTTAAAACTCACAGTCAATGATTTATTCCAATTTAAACAACCCGACCTTCACCCACAGGCATTCAGGCAGTTATATCACATAAGCACATAGCCTCATGGTAAGCATGCTATTCATGGCAGTCACTCACACACATGCAAGGATGCTAAAGCATAAAACTTACCGAGTACTCCAAGCCAAAATAGGAATTTATTAGAAATCATGCATGATCCTAAATATACAGAAATGCCTAATGTGACACATGCAGAATGCAACTATAGCAGGCTCGGCTATTCTAAGATGGTATATGAAATGCTACAACTAACATGTATTCAACTTGGAATTGAAAGTACAATGCAGTTAGTATGATGCGCCGAGCCCGATGCATGCAATACAGATGAATGAATGCAAACATGCTATCATACTGTATGCTAATTGAAATATGCCCTAATCTAACCATCAAAAGTGGATAAATAAAAGGGAGAAAGACGTGGGGTTGGAAGACATACATCACACTCACCCACACTTATTACAGTTGTGCCCTCACTCGGAGGGTCCAAATAAATAATACAGTCCAAATATTACAGTTCCCAAATAAAAGAATATTACAGTTCAAAATATTACAGAATTCTAATTAATTAATGAATTAACTAGAAAGCAAATAAACTGGCGTGCAAGCCAGGGACTGCCTTGCTTCTGGTGGATGCTGCATGTCCGGACTGTCTTGCGCGGAAATCCATCGGAATGCCCCGATTAGCCTCTGTTTACACCTGTTCTTGAAATGCGTGCCAAGTTCCAAGAAGTTGCTGATTCCTCGTTTTGCTGCAATAGAGAGCAGAAAAGGGGCATAGCAATGTATTTGCACAAATATATGCATGTCTCGATCCTCGTGCCACCAATCACGCATACCGAGGCATGATGGCCGAGGAGTCGAAATGCACAACTCAATATAGGATGAATGCACATGAAACTACAGCTAAAACCTAACTCCATCATGGATAATCCGGAGTGTCGGTGACTGGGGAATTGAGACACATTCCGTCACTCGGAGTACGAAATGTACCTCGTTTCCCGTGCCCGGGCTAACTCTTATTCCGGACACGATGCAATATGCATGATATGCATGAAATGCAACTAAGATACAATCCTAACATACTCAATGCTATGAAAATGAGATGCCTCGAAATGCGTGCACACGGGCACGCAAACCGAGAAAATGATATGTCTCAAAATGCGTGCATGCGGGCACGCAAACCGAGAAAATGATATGTCTCGAAATGCGTGCACGCGGGCACGCAAACCGAGAAAATGATATGTGTCTCGAAATGCGTGCACGCGGGCACGCAAACCGAGAAAATGATATATGTCTCGAAATGCGTGCACGCGGGCACGCAAACCGAGGCGATGGCGGAATGCAATGTAATGACATAAAAACATGATGTGGGCTTATACCAACATGAGTGAGCCTCAGCCACACTCACATGGGATGCCGGTGGATAAAAATAGGGTGCCTCGAAATGCGTGCACACGGGCACGCAAACCGAGGCAATAATAGAATGCTATGAAATGACATGGAAATGACAAGTGGGCTTATACCAACATGAGTGAACCTCAGCCACACTCACATCGGATGCCGGCGGATAAAAATGAGGTGCCTCGAAATGCGTGCACACGGGCACGCAAACCGAGGCAATGCTAAAATGTGATGAAATGACATGGAAATGACAAGTGGGCTTATACCAACATGAGAGAGCCTCAGCCACACTCACATCGGATGCCGGCGGATAAAAATGAGGTGCCTCGAAATGCGTGCACACGGGCACGCAAACCGAGGCAATGCTAAAATGTGATGAAATGACATGGAAATGACAAGTGGGCTTATACCAACATGAGAGAGCCTCAGCCGCACTCACATGAGATGCCGATGGCAAAAAATGAGGTGCCTCGAAATGCGTGCACACGGGCACGCAAACCGAGGCAATGCATACGCAATGCAAATGACATGGAAAATGACAAATGGACTTATACTAACATGAGAGAGCCTCAGCCGCACTCACATGAGATGCCGTTGGCAGAAAATGAAGTGCCTCGAAATGCGTGCACACGGGCACGCAAACCGAGGCAATGCATACGCAATGCAAATGACATGGAAACTGACAAATGGACTTATACTAACATGAGAGAGCCTCAGCCGCACTCACATGAGATGCCGACGGATAAAAACGGAGTGCCTCGAAATGCGTGCACACGGGCACGCAAACCGAGGCAATGATGAAATGTGATGAAATGTGGCAAAAATGATATGCAAGCATGCCAATGGAATTTCAGCACTAAAATATGGGGGAAAACAGTCCCGAAATGAGGCGAAATGACATGAAATGCAAGGAAATGTCCCGAAATGCAACATTAGGCACCCGAAATGACCTATAGCTATGCCAAACATGCACAATATGGATATGCAATGCAACGACAGAAGCTAGACAGTCCCAAAAGATGCACTTTTACAGTTATAAACATGGCCAAACAGCAAGCATAGGTAGGGGAAAAATAGCATGCAAGAATAGGGGCCAAAAGAGGGGTAATGAAGCAAGTGGTATAAGCAAAACCCAAAATGAAAAATTTCCTTCTACAACACTGAAGATGGACCAAAAATATGAACATTTACAGTATATGGCAGCCTCAAAATCAGTATACAAACATTCTAAAAATATGATGCAAAATGAGGCTCAAAAGGTGCTAAAACATGAAGTATACAAAATAATCACCAAACAGAAAAAAAGTGTGAATGAAACATGAAGTATAGGCCAAAACAAGGCCACTTTCAGTTCGGACCAAGGTCCAAAAACAGAAGCAAAGAGGGCTACTAATTTATGCAAAAATGGGGCCAAATAAGGGATATAACTACAAGTGACACATAGAGACACCAAAAAATGTTGAGCCCTTATCCAATGTTGAAGAGGGGCTCAAAATAAGCCTTATATCAGTTTACAACATGCTCGAAAATAAATTGCTCATGGGCCAAAAATAGCATGCAAAATCATGACATACAAGAGGGTCAATGAAGCAAGTGTATTATGGAAGGCTCAAACAGGGTTGAGCCCTTAATGAGAAGTGAAGATGAGCTCAAAATATGGCCCTTTTCAGTTAGGGCCGGAGCTTGAAACCAAAAATAAGTGGGGCTTAGAAATAGATTAAGAAAAATGGTCAAAAGGGTAAAAGTACTACTTACCCTTGAAGAATCACACTTTTGTTGCTTCTTGGATGGATTTGCAGCCTCTTTAGCCTTCAAGAATCCCTCCTTGTTGTTGGAACTGAGATGGTGGTGGTAGAGCTTGGTGGTGTAGAAGGAATGATGGTTAGGGAGTTGGGTTTTTTGAAGAATTGAGATGGAAGAAGATGGAGTTGGCTATGGAGCTTTGAAGGAGAGTTTTTCTAACCCTTATGAAGAAGGCCACCAGCTGGTTATAAAGGTTCAAAATGGGGTGTAAAGGTGGGGGAGAAGGAGGGCAAAACTCCCCCACAAAATATCCCCCGGATACAGAAAATATCTGGGGGATATTGCCCCACAGCTGGAAAGGGTACAGTGCAAGGAAGCAGGCCGGCCTCATACTTTTGCTGGAGGTGGCCGGCCGGCCACACCCCCTAGCCGGCCGGCTAGGGGTCAAAAGGGTCAAGGTGATTTTCTGGCCGGCCAGCTATTGGGGAGGTAGTCCTATGTGTGTACAACACAACCATGTAGTTGAAATTCCAAGAAAGTGGGCCCAAGGGGTTCAACAATGGCTCGGAAAGAGGGGGTCAAAAGGGTCAAGTTGACTTACTGGCCGGCCATGAACTTTTAGGGGCTTCTCATGTGTGTACATCACAGATATGTGGTTCAAAGTTCAAGAAAAAAGGTCCAAGGGGTTCAACATTAGCCCGGAAGAAAGGGGTCAAAAGGGTCAGGTGACCTTAATGGCCGGCCATGAACTTTTAGGGGCCTCCCAAGTGTGTAGATCACAGATATGTGGTTGAAAGTTGGCAACACTAGCTCCAAGGTATTCAACATTAGCCCGGAAGTGCGAAAAACGGGCGCCGGGAGGCTCCGGAAGAGAAATAACTGGTTGCTGCAACAATTGCTGGCCTCCCACCCTTCAGTGACCTTCCTTGTGATAAAACAGAGGTACCTGCCAAAAATGAACGAAAACCGTTGCAAAACGAATGTTCCGGGGCCAAAACACGCAGTTCGGGGTCCCGAAAATGGGCTGTTAAGCACCGAAAATAGTATTCGACCTCGAAGTGGGTTTCTCAACCCCCAGTGTCCCTCAAAAGGGATGAAATAAGATGTATTCCAAAAATTAGAGCAAACGGAGATGGTTAGGCGGTCCCGAACCGAGGCACACGGCCTGACGGCTCCGAAAACCGGGAACCGGACTCCGAAATGGGCAAAATGGCCTACGGCCACCAAATGTAGCCTATGGACATTGAGAGATGGTCTGCGGGACCTCTCCCTCCCCTCAGGAAAAGAAACAGAGAAAAACGAGTCTGGTTCGCAAACCGAGACAAGGCACAGGAGAGAGTTCGGAAGTCCGGAGGCAGGGCTCACGGCCGCGACTCTGAAACTTCTGAACGAGCACAACATGCAATATCACCGTGTGCTCAACTGGTGACGTCTGAGTCTCGAGGTCGGTCAAAAAATGGGGTGTCTACAGTTGCCCCTCTTTGACAGAACTCGGAAGTCACAAGTGACGGGAGTGAATGTCAAAGCCTAGAGACGACCCATTTTTGACAAAGCCGAAGACTCAGACAAACATACAAGATAAACAGAGATGTGCCCGCAGGCAGGGGCAAAATGCAAATGATAAGGCAAGAAGCCGAACATAACTTATGATTATGCAAATGAAAGCTGTAATGAAGCATACCATGCAACAGTTTTAAGCAAGTGAATACCAATCTAATTACATTTCATGTAGAAAGGATGTAAGAAAATTATGCAATTCTCACTGCGTCTCACGCGGAGAAGGCTAAAAGCGACTACCGAGACTACCCGGAGCCTTACACACAACATCTCTCTGCGTATCACACATAGGAGAGGAAGAAGGTAAACCTTTCAGCGTATCACACGCAAGAGAGGAAAGGTAAACTTCTCAGCGTATCACACGCAAGAGAAGAAAGGCAAATTCCTCAGCGTATCACACGCAAGAGAAAACCTCTCGGCATATCACATGCAAGAGAGAAAAGGGAGATTTCTCAGCGTATCACACACAAGAGAAAACCTCTCAGCATATCACATGCAAGAGAGAAAAGATAAATTTCTCAGCGTATCACACGCAAGAGAAAACATCTCAGCATATCACATGCAAGAGAAAACCTCTCAGCATATCACATGCGAGAGAGAAAAGATAAGTTTCTCAGCGTATCACACGCAAGAGAAAACATCTCAGCATATCACATGCAAGAGAAAACCTCTCAGCATATCACATGCGAGAGAGAAAAGATAAGTTTCTCAGCGTATCACACGCAAGAGAAAACCTCTCAGCATATCACATGCAAGAGAGGAAAGATAAATTTCTCAGCGTATCACACGCAAGAGAAAACCTCTCAGCATATCACATGCAAGAGAGGAAAGATAAATTTCTCAGCGTATCACACGCAAGAGAAAACCTCTCAGCATATCACATGCAAGAGAGAAAAGGTAAGTTTCTCAGCGTATCACACGCAAGAGAAAACCTCTCAGCATATCACATGCAAGAGAGGAAAGATAAATTTCTCAGCGTATCACACGCAAGAGAAAACCTCTCAGCATATCACATGCAAGAGAGAAAAGGTAAACTTCTCAGCGTATCACACGCAAGAGAAAACCTCTCAGCATATCACATGCAAGAGAGGAAAGATAAATTTCTCAGCGTATCACACGCAAGAGAAAACCTCTCAGCATATCACATGCAAGAGAGAAAAGGTAAGTTTCTCAGCGTATCACACGCAAGAGAAAACCTCTCAGCATATCACATGCAAGAGAGGAAAGGTAAGTTTCTCAGCGTATCACACGCAAGAGAAAACCTCTCAGCATATCACATGCAAGAGAGAAAAGGTAAACTTCTCAGCGTATCACACGCAAGAGAAAACCTCTCAGCATATCACATGCAAGAGAGGAAAGATAAATTTCTCAGCGTATCACACGCAAGAGAAAACCTCTCAGCATATCACATGCAAGAGAGGAAAGATAAGAATTGTAAGTGAAAAGGTGCATAACGATGCAGGTGAAGTGTACATAACAATGCAAGTAATGAGCATAACAATGCTAGAAGATGTGCATAACAATGCAAGCAATGAGCATAACAATGCTAGATAGATGTGCATAACAATGCAAGCAATGAGCATAACAATGCTAGATAGATGTGCATAACAATGCAATGAATGAGCATAACAATGCTAGATAGATGTGCATAACAATGCAACGAATGAGCATAACAATGCTAGTGAAGTGGGTGCATAATAATGCAATTGGAACGTGCATCACAATGCAAGCATGAGAAGTGCATAACAATGCGGGTGGAAGGATGCATAACAATGCAAGTGGAGTGTGCGTGACAACGCATATTTGAAACAAAATGCCGAACAAGGGAATACAAGCCTTAAGTAGACCAATTTCCAAACGCAACCTCCGATTTACCTCTCGGAGGGGTCATGATACATTCCAAAAAGGATACACCTCGTGCATACCAACCGACGATGAGCTACACATCGAAGTCATGAGTTGAAAATTCCGCAGAAACATTTTGAGCTGAAAAGAGTGGGTTCCTCTTGCACTTTCTTGATTTGTACTTCCAAACCGCAGTTACTACCTTTCCTTCCTGGCTATGTTCACAACTTTCCCTATTCTCCAACGGGGTGACAGACTAGGTTGGTTCAGTATCCAGAATTGAGGTGCATACACGCTATCTCAACCTATGGGGTTTCCATACAGATTTCAAGCCGAGGGCATGCCTCTGGGTATTTAAACCAGACTTTGGTCTCGGAAATCCCGAACCTTTACGTTCTAGGCCTCAGCCATTCGAACTCTAGTTTCCACCGTCGCAGTTGGTCTCCTAGGAACTCATTGCGAACACAGCCAAGATGCCTCTGGCAGGGAATGGTACTCAGGGAGAGCACTTCGATTTCCATTCTGGCATGAAGCAGGCTTGATCTTGAGCTTGAGGTAGAGGCACACTCATACTTCGGAGCTTTGGCAAGACTTAAAGAGGTATACATCACGGAATGTAGTCTCGGAACTTACTGAAGTTGAAACAAACTCAGATGCTCGACATTTCCTCTTTTGCTTTTGCTTTGTAGTCTGGAACCCATATAGCTTCAAATAGGTCCTAATTCTACTATTCTTGCATGACCTGGGTTGAACCCTGCGGTTTTATGAAAGAATGAATCTTGTTTTGTACAAATGTGGAGAATGGCACAGCACTCTGGGCACAAAAAAGATTTATGGAAATTGGGAAATGAGTTCTTAACCGGGTATTGAGCCTACGACTGCACACAGCAAGACAACTTAACACGGAAATAAAAGGCACACAACCTAGACACATCGGGTAACACTTGAAACGACTCAAAACAAGAATCGAGATAAAACAAAAAGACACGACACTCAAATGTGCACAGGGAGCCTGTTTCACCGGGTAGTGTTTCCCACCCTTTCTTATTTGTGGTTCTCACATCACTCGGCCCTCAAGCTCTGTTTTTTCTGAAAAAGCCCCTTTCTCACTTTTCCTCTCATCGTACATCTCTCTATTCTTCAATCTCTCATTTTTCATCCCTCCCCTGGAAGGTTGATGGATGAACAGGAAGTTGCGGGCTCACGCCCAACATAATCAGCTCGCGGCTATTTCCTTCGGTGACATCTGTCGATGCGCCGGATGAGGGAATGGAGCATCTTGATCAATTCCAATTCGTGCTTCGCACTCGGCTTGATACCTCGCTGCTTGGAGGATGAGAGAGCTTTCAGCCCTTTGTTGTTAACTTCGGTCATCCCCTTTTTTTTTTGGCGGGTAGAGTGGTCTTTCTGGCAAGTATGTTGGCAATGGGGAAAAGACAGGAAGCCTGACTCAACTGTGCCCGTAGTTCATCATTTTGACCATTTTTTAGTTTTAGTTTTCTCCTAAAAAAAAAATTTTGACCAAAATGAGAGTTAGATTAACATGCTTGTTCAATTTTCTGATTTAAAATCATGCAAGTTAGGCAGTGAGCACTGAGAGTTTTCCTTTTTTGGGTCCAAGAAATGGTCCAGTTTTGAAAATGGAATACTTTTCGAGAAGATTAGTCAACCTCAGTAACAATTCTCAAAAACTATTTTCGCAAACGACCACTGCTCAACGAGCATGGGACCTACTCTTGAGATGCGCAACCTCGGATCCATGGCAATGGAAAATTGCCCCTTGTCTGAAGGACACTGCATGGCAACGGAATGTTGCCCCTTGTTTGAAATGACACTGCGGCGTTTTGAATGGCAACGGAAAGTTGCCCCTTGTTTGGATAGTACCGCAGCGCATTGAATGGCAACGGAAAGTTGCCCCTTGTTTGAATGACACCGCGGTGCATTGTAGTCAGTCCTCAGAGTGACGAACACAACCAAATTCTCGGATACAGAGAAAGCGAAGATGATCAAAACCATTACATGGACGCAGTCGAATTTGAAGTGTTTTACGGCTGGACTTCAGAATGAAGTTGCCTACGTATCCCATAGATGGGAATCAAGCCTTACGTAGTTCGGGGTTAAGGTACACTCGGGTATTAACCTCTCCTTTTTAGGCTCTAACTTTTGCCAAGGCGCCCGTTGCGGGTTTTCGACCTTGCGAGCTTTGTTCTTCTTTTCTTTTCAATTCTTTTCATTTCTTTTTCCTTTTTTGATTTTTTTCGTTCTTTTCTTTGCATCTTTCTTTTTTGTTCTCTTTTTTTCTTTTTGCATTTTTTGCTTCTTTTTTTTTGTATTTTTTTCCTCTTGCTCTAACTTTTGCCTGGGTCGCCCTTCCGGGTTTTCGGCCCAGCGAGCCTCTCAAGGGTAAAAGTATAACAAGTCCATGCCAAATGGTTTTGAGATCCTGGAGTCATCTGAATCCAGGAGAATGGCTGCTGCTTTGCTTTGTAAGCTTCTTCTGATGAGATTTGATCTTCTTGACCTGACTTTGGTGCCTCTTGTTCGAGGGCTGCTTCAAATCTAGCCACACAGGCCTCACATCGTAGTTGACCGTCGAACCTTCTGATTTCAAGTTCAAGGTTTGGAAGCGAAGGGGTTGAGTCTCAAGGCTGAGAGCGATCCTAGGCTGCACAATCTCAAGAGCGATTCCACACAGGTCTTCGCAAGACCGCGCAAAACATTTTGTTTTTGAAAGTTTTTAAGAAAGCGACAAATCGCTCGCGCTGAAAGTAGTGTGAAACCAGTCTGGATCAAGCCAGGATCCTTCTCAGTACTCACGCTAACAAGCATGATTTCATTCATTAAGGGCTTAGCATGCCTCTCTTTCTCTCAAATGATCAAAGTTTTGCAAATCCCAAGGAATTCCTTCCTCTTCGTTTTTACTGCAATGTTCAAAAAGAGTTTTGAAAAACTTAGGTCGATGCAATGATTCTGGGGCACAAGAGAGCAGGTGGAATGCACTGCCATTTCATTCAGATTCCATCACACCTAGCACACGGCAGCAGCGAACACAGAAGTGCAAAAATTACTGCTGTTTCATTTAAATCTTTCTGGCACAATTGGCACAAAGCAGGAGCAAGCACAAAGCATGAAAAAAAACACTGCTGTTTCAATCAAATCTGCTGGTGTTACTGGCTCCCTGGCAGAAACAGACTCAAAACAAAACGAAAAGACAAGCATAAAACAAAATGGTGACGCCCGAGGTAACATCCCCCGGAATCACCCGACTTCTATACAACAGGACTGACTCGATACAACAAGACAGACACTTAATCAAAAAGACCGACTCAAAACAAAGAGACAGACTCAAAACAAAACAACAAGACTGACCCAATACCTAAGTCAGAAACTGGCATTCGCAAATGCTCAGAATAGCGCATGTCCCTCCCACATCTGGAGTAAATCGAGTGCCACCCGCAGCTGGTTCATCCCTCGATCACATCTCATTATCCCACCATAAGTTCACTGATCAAGTGCCGATAGACTTTGTAGGACCTGGTGCAGGGATGACCCTGTTGTCGATCAGATCTTGTATTTCGTGGCGGAGACGAAAGCACATGTCAGTATCATGGCCGGCTCGCTGATGGAAGGCACAGTAGTCGGCTGGATTGTGCGAGAGAGGGAGGTTCTTTGGTAATGGTTGCGGCTCCAGGGGCTTCAGATGCCCTTTCTTGATCAAAACCCCAAGAGCCTTTGACAAAGGCATATAAAGTGGGGTGAAAACCTTCTTAGCTTGGGGTGGATATTTGGCCGCTTGTGAGCTACTTCCGGACGCACCGGTGAATGGGGTAGCTGTTTTTGATACGGTGGTAGCAACCATGCCCACATCAGAAGATCTTGCAGCTGCATCACCACTGGTGGTCGCATTCGAACTGCGGGAAAACGCCCTCCTGGGCTGCTCCTTATCCTGGTCAAACAGACCCTGCCTCATTGCATCTTCGATTTGTACCCCCATATCGTGTAAATCTGAGAAAGTGGGAAAGGGGATTACAATCATTCTCTGCATTAGCTTAGGCTGGAGATTGCGCACAATCATCCGAATTTGATCCTTATCAGTAGGCCTTAGAGTCATCATCGAGGCCTTCGCCCTCCACCAGATCACAAAGTCCGAGAAAGATTCCTTGGGCTCTTGCCTTGTCGTTTCGAGATCACGAGTTGTGATCTCGATTTGAGTGTTGTATGAATATTGTGTGACAAAGGCCTCAGCCATCTCATCCCAATTCTTCTTCACTTCATCTTGTAATCTTGCGTACCAATGGGAGGCCACACCCGACAGGGTTCGGCCGAATAGTGAGAGCTTCTGTGGTCGTGTTAGGCCCATCGGCCGCAAGACGTCTGCAAACAGTCGAATATGGACCATGGGGTCGCCGGTCCCGTCAAAGCGGTCGATTTGTGGCATTTTGAACCTATCAGGGAGTGTTACGGCCTCCTCGGTATATCCGTCTCCGATATCCGGCATAGCCTTGGCCCCTTGGGATTTTTTGAAGAGCTTCTCCAGTTTGCTCAATTTCAGAGCTGTATTATCAACCTCGACCTCGAATGGAGAGTCCGGGTGATTGGGTGTATGGACCTTGGACAGTTGTGGTGGAAGCGGGGGCGGAGCTGGCCCCGTTGGAAGACTTGTGTCCTCTTGCTGGTTCTGGATAGTCGGCACAGTATTCTGGATGTTTGGAGGAGCGTTCCGAACAGCAAGTATCTGCTCAGGTAATGGAGCCCCTGCCGGTGGAGGAATTTGTTGTGAAGCAGATGCCTCATTCTGCTGTTGCAGTCTAGTAATCAGTTCGGCCTGTTGGGTCATGATTGCGGCCTGTTGTTTGGAAAACTCCTCCTGACGGGCAGCGTCCTGCTGCATGAGTTTCATACTTTCTTGCATCTGGCGCATCATGGCCTCTATCCCTGATGTGTTCTGCCGTTCCATCTGACTGATTGGTATCTATCCCTTGCCTCTGGTGGAGGAACACTGATTGCCCTTGAACTGAATCTCTGACCTAGCAAAGTCTATCAGCACAAGTTCGATGAACCTCGGGGGATATCGGAGCCTTCAGAAGCTATGGTTCCCAGACTACCTAGCAAAAGAGAAAACAGACAGCATCTCAGCCTGATTCCATCTGAACGGATACAAGCATAGTTGAATGAGTGTGCCCTCTACTGAATTCTGCCCCAAAATCCTGCCCTAAACTGAGTCTGATACCCACGGGTAAAGCTGACTCCCAAATACTGATAGTAATGCCCTCAGGCCTGATGCCCAAACTCGCAAACTGGTGCCCGCAGGCCTGACGCCCAAACTCATACACTGATACATGCATTCCTATAGAGACGCACTCTAAAGCACATAACAGATAAGTGAGAGCCAAAACACCCCTATGAAGGGGTAAGGTTTCCCTGTCTTATTTTGTCAGGAGCTAGGGTTTCACTACGCATGCAGCGGTTTCAAACAACCTATAAACGGGTAAGCAACCTGTCCTAGTATGGAATGGTCACTATGGATTCCGAATATGCACTAGGTCGAATGGTCAAAGAGGGTGCCCCGGTAAAACCGGGGTTTGTGTTCCCATACTGGCAGAGCCCACAACCGGTCAGCCTTATGGTCATGCCTTGACAAGACAAGCCTCCGGCAAACCGTTCAGGAATAGCAGATGGCAAACACGGTGTCCTAGGCGCACCAATGCAAATGCAATGCAAAGAAACACACAAGTGTAGTAAAAAACAGATATCATGAGTTCGAGTCAAGTTCTCTAAATCCCCAGCGGAGTCGCCAGAAACTGTAACAAGCCCGCGGGGGGACCTCGCTACAGCTCGGACTCGACTTTGTAGTAGTCACGGTTCTTAATCCGAACCAAAGAGTCCAAATCTGGCAAATCGTTTTGAGAAAACTGATTTTTGAAAAAGTAGTGCCAAACATGGACTGCTTTGCCAGATACAGAGTCGCCACCTAAATATTTTATTTTGGGAAATTTAGGAAACCCTGACTCGGTGCCAAAAGGCCACGTGTCCGTCATCACCAAAGCTGCTTCGGCTCGGGAACTTGGGTACGATTGGGGAAGGTCACTTCGTGAGCACCCCCGCTCGCCCGGTCATAGACCGGCCTCTACTGACCGTGATATCTATTTTTGAAAACTTTGTGTGTTCTTACTCCGGTTATTAGCCTAGGTTACTATGTGATGCACACAGCATATAAGTATAGACTGGATCGCCCGAATTGGAACAAAACATTTCATGCTTTTGAAAATGGTTTGATGATGCTACTCGCAAGTAGGCTAAGACGTGGATTTGCCACCCTCGGGTGGGCTTAGAAAAATGTGATTTTGCCACTATCTAGTGGGCTTAAAACTCACAGTCAATGATTTGTTCCAATTTAAACAACCCGACCTTCACCCACAGGCATTCAGGCAGTTATATCACATAAGCACATAGCCTCATGGTAAGCATGCTATTCATGGCAGTCACTCACACACATGCAAGGATGCTAAAGCATAAAACTTACCGAGTACTCCAAGCCAAAATAGGAATTTATTAGAAATCATGCATGATCCTAAATATACAGAAATGCCTAATGTGACACATGCAGAATGCAACTATAGCAGGCTCGGCTATTCTAAGATGGTATATGAAATGCTACAACTAACATGTATTCAACTTGGAATTGAAAGTACAATGCAGTTAGTATGATGCGCCGAGCCCGATGCATGCAATACAGATGAATGAATGCAAACATGCTATCATACTGTATGCTAATTGAAATATGCCCTAATCTAACCATCAAAAGCGGATAAATAAAAGGGAGAAAGACGTGGGGTTGGAAGACATACATCACACTCACCCACACTTATTACAGTTGTGCCCTCACTCGGAGGGTCCAAATAAATAATACAGTCCAAATATTACAGTTCCCAAATAAAAGAATATTACAGTTCAAAATATTACAGAATTCTAATTAATTAATGAATTAACTAGAAAGCAAATAAACTGGCGTGCAAGCCAGGGACTGCCTTGCTTCTGGTGGATGATGCATGTCCGGACTGTCTTGCGCGGAAATCCACCGGAATGCCCCGATTAGCCTCTGTTTACACCTGTTCTTGAAATGCGTGCCAAGTTCCAAGAAGTTGCTGATTCCTCGTTTTGCTGCAATAGAGAGCAGAAAAGGGGCATAGCAATGTATTTGCACAAATATATGCATGTCTCGATCCTCGTGCCACCAATCACGCATACCGAGGCATGATGGCCGAGGAGTCGAAATGCACAACTCAATATAGGATGAATGCACATGAAACTACAGCTAAAACCTAACTCCATCATGGATAATCCGGAGTGTCGGTGACTGGGGAATTGAGACACATTCCGTCACTCGGAGTACGAAATGTACCTCGTTTCCCGTGCCCGGGCTAACTCTTATTCCGGACACGATGCAATATGCATGATATGCATGAAATGCAACTAAGATACAATCCTAACATACTCAATGCTATGAAAATGAGATGCCTCGAAATGCGTGCACACGGGCACGCAAACCGAGAAAATGATATGTCTCAAAATGCGTGCATGCGGGCACGCAAACCGAGAAAATGATATGTCTCGAAATGCGTGCACGCGGGCACGCAAACCGAGAAAATGATATGTGTCTCGAAATGCGTGCACGCGGGCACGCAAACCGAGAAAATGATATATGTCTCGAAATGCGTGCACGCGGGCACGCAAACCGAGGCGATGGCGGAATGCAATGTAATGACATGAAAACATGATGTGGGCTTATACCAACATGAGTGAGCCTCAGCCACACTCACATGGGATGCCGGTGGATAAAAATAGGGTGCCTCGAAATGCGTGCACACGGGCACGCAAACCGAGACAATGATGGAATGCTATGAAATGACATGGAAATGACAAGTGGGCTTATACCAACATGAGTGAACCTCAGCCACACTCACATCGGATGCCGGCGGATAAAAATGAGGTGCCTCGAAATGCGTGCACACGGGCACGTAAACCGAGGCAATGCTAAAATGTGATGAAATGACATGGAAATGACAAGTGGGCTTATACCAACATGAGAGAGCCTCAGCCACACTCACATCGGATGCCGGTGGATAAAAATGAGGTGCCTCGAAATGCGTGCACACGGGCACGCAAACCGAGGCAATGCTAAAATGTGATGAAATGACATGGAAATGACAAGTGGGCTTATACCAACATGAGAGAGCCTCAGCCGCACTCACATGAGATGCCGATGGCAAAAAATGAGGTGCCTCGAAATGCGTGCACACGGGCACGCAAACCGAGGCAATGCATACGCAATGCAAATGACATGGAAAATGACAAATGGACTTATACTAACATGAGAGAGCCTCAGCCGCACTCACATGAGATGCCGTTGGCAGAAAATGAAGTGCCTCGAAATGCGTGCACACGGGCACGCAAACCGAGGCAATGCATACGCAATGCAAATGACATGGAAACTGACAAATGGACTTATACTAACATGAGAGAGCCTCAGCCGCACTCACATGAGATGCCGACGGATAAAAACGGAGTGCCTCGAAATGCGTGCACACAGGCACGCAAACCGAGGCAATGATGAAATGTGATGAAATGTGGCAAAAATGATATGCAAGCATGCCAATGGAATTTCAGCACTAAAATATGGGGGAAAACAGTCCCGAAATGAGGCGAAATGACATGAAATGCAAGGAAATGTCCCGAAATGCAACATTAGGCACCCGAAATGACCTATAGCTATGCCAAACATGCACAATATGGATATGCAATGCAACGACAGAAGCTAGACAGTCCCAAAAGATGCACTTTTACAGTTATAAACATGGCCAAACAGCAAGCATAGGTAGGGGAAAAATAGCATGCAAGAATAGGGGCCAAAAGAGGGGTAATGAAGCAAGTGGTATAAGAAAAACCCAAACTGAAAAATTTCCTTCTACAACACTGAAGATGGACCAAAAATATGAACATTTACAGTATATGGCAGCCTCAAAATCAGTATACAAACATGCTAAAAATATGATGCAAAATGAGGCTCAAAAGGTGCTAAAACATGAAGTATACAAAATAATCACCAAACAGAAAAAAAGTGTGAATGAAACATGACGTATAGGCCAAAACAAGGCCACTTTCAGTTCGGACCAAGGTCCAAAAACAGAAGCAAAGAGGGCTACTAATTTATGCAAAAATGGGGCCAAATAAGGGATATAACTACAAGTGACACATAGAGACACCAAACAATGTTGAGCCCTTCTCCAATGTTGAAGAGGGGCTCAAAATAAGCCTTATATCAGTTTACAACATGCTCGAAAATAAATTGCTCATGGGCCAAAAATAGCATGCAAAATCATGACATACAAGAGGGTCAATGAAGCAAGTGTATTATGGAAGGCTCAAACAGGGTTGAGCCCTTAATGAGAAGTGAAGATGAGCTCAAAATATGGCCCTTTTCAGTTAGGGCCGGAGCTTGAAACCAAAAATAAGTGGGGCTTAGAAATAGATTAAGAAAAAGGGTCAAAAGGGTAAAAGTACTACTTACCCTTGAAGAATCACACTTTTGTTGCTTCTTGGATGGATTTGCAGCCTCTTTAGCCTTCAAGAATCCCTCCTTGTTGTTGGAAATGAGATGGTGGTGGTAGAGCTTGGTGGTGTAGAAGGAATGATGGTTAGGGAGTTGGGTTTTTTGAAGAATTGAGATGGAAGAAGATGGAGTTGGCTATGGAGCTTTGAAGGAGAGTTTTTCTAACCCTTATGAAGAAGGCCACCAGCTGGTTATAAAGGTTCAAAATGGCGTGTAAAGGTGGGGGAGAAGGAGGGCAAAACTCCCCCACAAAATATCCCCCGAATACAGAAAATATCTGGGGGATATTGCCCCACAGTTGGAAAGGGTACAGTGCAAGGAAGCAGGCCGGCCTCATACTTTTGCTGGAGGTGGCCGGCCGGCCACACCCCCTAGCCGGCCGGCTAGGGGTCAAAAGGGTCAAGGTGATTTTCTGGCCGGCCAGCTATTGGGGAGGTAGTCCTATGTGTGTACAACACAACCATGTAGTTGAAATTCCAAGAAAGTGGGCCCAAGGGGTTCAACAATGGCTCGGAAAGAGGGGGTCAAAAGGGTCAAGTTGACTTACTGGCCGGCCATGAACTTTTAGGGGCCTCCCATGTGTGTACATCACAGATATGTGGTTCAAAGTTCAAGAAAAAAGGTCCAAGGGGTTCAACATTAGCCCGGAAGAAAGGGGTCAAAAGGGTCAGGTGACCTTAATGGCCGGCCATGAACTTTTAGGGGCCTCCCAAGTGTGTAGATCACAGATATGTGATTGAAAGTTGGCAACACTAGCTCCAAGGTATTCAACATTAGCCCGGAAATGCGAAAAACGGGCGCCGGGAGGCTCCGGAAGAGAAATAACTGGTTGCTGCAACAATTGCTGGCCTCCCACCCTTCAGTGACCTTCCCTGTGATAAAACAGAGGTACCTGCCAAAAATGAACGAAAACCGTTGCAAAACGAATGTTCCGGGGCCAAAACACGCAGTTCGGGGTCCCGAAAATGGGCTGTTAAGCACCGAAAATGGTATTCGACCTCGAAGTGGGTTTCTCAACCCCCAGTGTCCCTCAAAAGGGATGAAATAAGATGTATGCCAAAAATTAGAGCAAACGGAGATGGTTAGGCGGTCCCGAACCGAGGCACACGGCCTGACGGCTCCGAAAACCGGGAACCGGACTCCGAAATGGGCAAAATGGCCTACGGCCACCAAATGTAGCCTATGGACATTGAGAGATGGTCTGCGGGACCTCTCCCTCCCCTCAGGAAAAGAAACAGAGAAAAACGAGTCTGGTTCGCAAACCGAGACAAGGCACAGGAGAGAGTTCGGAAGTCCGGAGGCAGGGCTCACGGCCGCGACTCTGAAACTTCTGAACGAGCACAACATGCAATATCATCGAGTGCTCAACTGGTGACGTCTGAGTCTCGAGGTCGGTCAAAAAATGGGGTGTCTACATTGTCGGGCTCGAGATCGTCGACCAGCTGTCCTCATGGGTCGTTCCGGGCCTTGGTATGCAGCTTGTTTGGACTTTGCCACTTCCAAGGCCAAATCCTATCGGAGATGTTCGTTCTCTGCGATCATGTTCTCCAATCTTTGTTCGTTTTGCTTTGCTTGTTCCAGGATCGCTTGCATTGCCTCATGCTCTGGAGTTGAAGGTGAGGCGAAGTACAAAGCGCGTCTTGCTGGGATAATCTCCGGTCCGTATATGTTTGTTGGAGTGAAGTCGTTTATCTGTGTGGTTTCATTAGTGACTATTGGAGGGTGACGCCCGCCATGGATATGCTTGAGTATTCCCACAGACGACGCCAGTTGTGGAGAAGTGATTTTGGAAATACTCTTCTGATCTTGGGGGACGCTTGTGATCCGCTAATAGTCACCTGAAAAGGAATAAACACTCCGGTCGGGGGTGCCGAAATTAGCACTCCGACAGACAAGTCAGTCTCTACACTCAAGAATGCTTGTATTCTAAGTTAAGCACAACAATTCTCACATACCTCTTTTTGGCTGATGTTCTTCTATTTATATCTTTTCTTCCATGGGCCTCGGGATTCAGTCCATTTCCAAATCATATTTGGCGCATTTTATAATAGATCGAACTTCACTCGGCCCGTTGCCTAATCGATCATTTGGCCGAATAGAGCTGGATTTGAGCTTGCGAGCCAATTTGCCGAGTGCTTCGAATCTCGACTCTCCGAGATTCGGCTATCCGGAATCTCTACGATTCCCTCTTCTCGGCCCCCACACAGAACAATACTCATAATTTACCTTTATTGTCTAATTCATTAAGTTCACCATCACCAATCCATAATCCAATTACCACTTCAATTTCCACTCTTTCAATTGATTTCATATCAAATACTGGATCCAATCACAAGTCATCTCCATGAGTCACACGCTTTATCGGTCACAAGCTAGAAGGAATGATGAACCTCATGCTTTACTGGTCACAAGCCGGAAGGAACGCGGAACCTCAACATACCACACGCTTTATCGGGCGCTACTCCAGAAGGAAGGCGAAACCTATCTCATGCACCACGCTTTGTCGGCTCAAAATACAGCGGGAAACGGACCCCATGATAACATCACAATCCATCATTACAATTAGTGGACAATCCTAACACATCTTCCATTATTTCTTAATTCAATATACGTTCACCATATATTAAAATTTCATTCACATAACGAGTACAAATATGTTCCACGACCTTCTTCATTATCTATTAAATCATTCATTGTTTTGTCACACAAAAATATAACAACACATCCATAGAGGCAAAGATTCATCTTTAAAGTGTTCATAATTCTTGGGTTCAAACTATTTCTTTACTTTTCCATATTATCATCAAGTCTTCAAATTCAATTTTTAAAACACATTGGTTATTAATTACTACCCACGATTATAAATTAAATCTCCAACATTTAATTTTCTTTGATACAACTCCTTCATATAACATCGTCATATTTCACAATCTCCCATTTATCATTATTCACACTCATCTTAACCCAACATAGACTTAATTTCATAAATTTCATGTTGATTGAAGTATCCTCATTTCCCAAAATAAAACTTCATAACTAGAGTTAAATATAAAGTTGGGCTTTTAGTTTTAAGGTATAAAATCACTTTCTAATTACACAATAAAATTCTTAAGGCTTCACTTCATCATCTTATCACAAAGTCCGTATCATCTTTCAACTCCCCCCCCGGTGGGTACCAACACAACACCACCCAACACAACTCATCTCAAACTCAACATAACCCAACACAACACAACACAACTCAAACTCAACACACCCAACATAACTCAACTCAACACAATTCAACATGATTCAAACACGATTCATCATAGTCCAACACAATTCGGTTTAACATTATTCAACACAACTCAACATGATCAATACAATTCAACATAATCAACACTATTCAACATAATTCAAGGTGAACTCTTAAACCTTTATTTCATCATTTCACCCCAAGGCTCATGTCATCCATATCATTAATAAATCATTTCCCCAATCTTCATTTCACATTATAGCATAATTTACAATATCCATAACAAAGGTTCAATCGCTAATTTTTAACATAATTTTCAAACACATCCAAAATCTAATTAAACTTGTATATATACAATTCAACCTTTCAATTTCATGATGTTACTTTCAATTTGGGCAAAATCATTAATTATCATCATAAATCAACCTAGAGTTTTCAAGAAAAATCAAGACTTTCAAGAAAAATTAAAAATTCTCTTACCACTACTTTCAATTCTAATTTTTCCCTTGATTACACACCTAAGGTTCATAATCCACCATATTAACCCAACAATTGAACCCCCAACATTTCAAACCCTAAACCCCCAAATTCCATGATATAACACTATATGCTCAAAAATGGAGATTTTGTTATTTATATAATCAAAATACCACAAATCTATCTATTAATGCAAGTATTGAAGAAGAACTAGGACCTCTACCTCAAGAATCAAGCAAAAAGTAAAGCTTTGATGAGATTCCTTCACAAATCCGAATTCCAATCGGTAGAAAATGTTGAGCTTCAAGTTTTCTTCACTTTTTGGCAAGGGATCTTGGCCAAATCTTAGAGGAATCGAAGGTATTTGGGGTCAAAAACCTAGGGTTTTCGGACCTAGGGTGAGAGGAATGAAGAAGGAAAAAGGAAAATGCAAAGAATGAACCAAAAAATCACATTTTAAGCTGCATGAGTTAGAGGTTTGACCTTTGTTTCGACTTTGTTTAATATGTACACAGCAGTGGACAAGGCTTCTCTTAAAAAATGAATAAGAAGATCAACGTCGGCCATCATAGACCTTGTGTAGACACCCCATTTTGACCAGCCCTAAGACTTGGGCATTTTTTTCGATTACCCGATGATGAAAACAAGAACGTGTTTCTCGCATAATCCTCAGTAAGAAATATGGAATTTGTGCTTCATTTCCAACCATAAGTCTGTTTTGGCCAAGTATTTAAGTCCCGTTCAAAACTCTCTTTCAAAACTTTCTTTTCGCGTTTTGTTTTGAATATTTTTGTAATGTTCCAAGGTTCATTTTTTTAAACTTCAAAATAAGACCTTTTTTTTTTTTTAGGAAATTGAGCAAAGAATAGTGTGGAAATAAGAAAAAATGATGATAATTCTATCGTAAAATTCTATTTCATGCAAACTAGTTAGGCCACGGCCAAATTTTTGGCTGACCAACCAATTTGGCCGGCCAGCTAAGAAATTGGCCGGTCGGCTAATTTGCCCAAGAGTAGGGCAATTTCGGCAGAATTCTTGTTGAATCCGTTTGGGTCATGCCATTACAGTTGTTATTGATACATTCAGTGCACGAGATACACACCTACCCCCCATTTATTATCCTTCATTGTCCTCCATTGTCAAAAGAGTTTTTGTCTCTTCCAAAAAGAAGGTGTCCAATTCAACCACCCTTGTCATCCCATCATCCTTGTCTCCCACATTCTCCTTAATTGAGTAGAATTGTATTGCTTATAGAGAGGATCAGATTGTGAGATAGAAGGAAGAGAAATGAAGAGAAAAGAGAGAGATAGAGAGAAAAAGAGAGTTGTCTTAAGCTTTGAGCCAAAACACTTCCATACACTGATATATCAAGGTTTCTTACATCAAAACCATCCTAAAAATTTTGTGAGAGCCATATTCTAGAGCTTTGATAAAAAAGAGAGTGAGTGTTGTTGAAAGGAAGAAAAACAGAGACTTGTATAACTCTTCCCCCCCCCCCAACACTTTTGAACAACCCAAAAACACTATTCCAACAAGAACTTTGAATTTTCAAACTGAGAATTGAGAACACACTTCATAAACTTAAGCGTGATCAAAATGAGGTTTAGAAATCAAATCCTTTCCTTAGAAGGTAAATTTTGCACACTTTCATTTCCTTGCATTTCCTTTCTTATATTGTTTTTCTTACTTCAATTTCATGTTATAAACCTGTTGTAAGCTAATTGGAAATGGTTAGTTAAGCCACCCACATATTTTCTGTTTATTTTTCTGTGTTTGCAACAAAACAAAGCTTTTGGCTTGGCTTGATTGGCCGGCCGACCAATTTATTGGTTGGCTGGTCGGGCGGCTAACTTTTTGGCTGGCCAGCCACTCATCTTTTGAACGACCAGCCACTTTCTTCTGGAGAACAGTCTCATAGTGCTAAGCAGAACAGTCTCCGATGGTCTCCGAAGCCCCCCCTAAAGTTTTTATTTTTTTATTTTTATTTTAATTAGAGAGAGAGTTGAGAGGATTTAATTTTGTTATAATATTCTTATTCCTCTTTCCCCTTTATTCGGATTTATAATATTCAAAGCGTTGTGATAATTTCCCTTTCTGCTTCTTTCTATCCTGTTCTTTTATCGCTTTTCATATTCTATAAATATGCATCTTATATTGTCTTTTCATCTTATCCATAGTTTGCATCCATGTTTCTTGCCTTAAGATCCAGCTAAATTTGCATCTGTGCATTTAATCGATTATTATGTGATTCTGTGCGCTACCTCATGTCTTGAGATGATTCACATGTCATATAGTAGAAGCTGGATCTTTAGTTGCGTTTTCTTGAGTGAATTGTATTAAGATCTTGTATATAGGATCATGCATATATTTATTAATTTTATTTTTGTACCTATTTGCGGAACGTCGGTAAATATGTAAGTTTTTGTACTTTTGTATCTCGCTTATGTGCAATTTTCTTACTATAGCATCCTACCATGTGGCTATGTACTTATTTGATATAAGTCTATGCATACCAGTGAGTGAAGGTTGTGTTGTTTAATTTAGAATAAAATTGATTTTCATGATTGCACTATTCAGAACATTTTTCAAAATATATGAAATCAAATTATTTGAAAACAAAAGACACAGTCTATATTTGCTTGCTTCACATAGTAAATTTTAGAATTTAATAAATAATTAGAATATGAACATATGAAGTTAATAAAAATCATATCCTGCCTCAGTAGAGGCTAATCTTTTGATTGGGTGAGCAGGGGTGCTCAATTAATGACCTTCCCCTTTCATGCCTAAGTGTAGCTCGGTTTTTTCGTGCCCCCTCTCGGAGGTTTGAAAAAAAGCCCTACAATTCGAACTCTCGCGATTCTGAATCTAATCTCACAAGTGCAATGTGAAATTGATAAACACCAAAGAGTCCAAATCTGACAAATCATTTAGAAAATTGATTTTGAATTAAAAATGCCAAAATTGGACTGCTTTGCCAGATACAGAGTGGCCACCTAAATATTTTATTTTGGGAAAATTTAGGAAACTTATGACTCATGCCAAAAGCCACGTGTTTGTCATAGCCAAAGTTGCCTTGACTCGAGAACTTAGGTATGAGAGAGGGAGGTCATGAATTGAGCACCACTGCTCGCCCGATCAAAGATCAGCCTTTACTAATCATGATATGATTTTTTATCAACATTATGTGTTCATGTTCCGGTTATTAAGCTAGCATTACTATGTGACGCGCACAAGCAAGTATAGATTAGTTTGCCCGAATTAGAATAACTCAATTTCATATTTGTTTTGTAAAAAGGGTTTGAATTTGCCACCTCAGGTGGACTTAAAGTTTGCGAATTTACCACTAAACATTGTGGGCTTAAAACTGTGAATTTGCCACTAGACATAGTGGGCTTAAAACATACATTCGTTGAATCGTTCCAATTCAAACAACAAGCCTTCATCCACAAGCATTCAAGCAGTTAATCAAGTAAGTATTTAGCCTCATGGCAATCATGCTAGTCATGGCAATCACTCACACTCATGCAAGTATACTAAAGCACTAAAAAAACTCACCTAGTACTCCAAGTTAAGATAAAACAAAAGAGTTAGAAAACTATGCATGATTCCTAACTATACAAGATGTCTAATGCAACACATGCAAAGAATGCAATTAATAGGCTCGGCTACTAATATGACATATGGATCGATTTGATAACATACGGTTAAACACGTATTCAGAGAAGTATTGAAATGACAATGCAGTTTTAATGATGCGCCGAGCCTTGGTGCATGCAAGGCAAGATGAATGTATGCTAATTTAAATATGTCCCTAATCTAACCATCAAAAGCGGGTAAATAAAAAGAAGAAAATGTGGGGTTGGAAGACATACACGTTATTACATTACGCTCTCACGAAGGAGAGTCCAAATGAATAAGCTAAATAACCAAGCTAAGCTAAGGTAATTAAGCTAATTATTTACAAAGCTTGACTAAATAGCTAAACTAATTAACTAATTATTACAACACTTGAAATGAATAATTAACTAACT
Organism: Camellia sinensis; assembly: GCF_055761805.1. NCBI lineage: Eukaryota > Viridiplantae > Streptophyta > Magnoliopsida > Ericales > Theaceae > Camellia > Camellia sinensis. The sequence continues at coordinate 105,044,311 of NC_138975.1, read as the reverse complement.
ATCTAAGCTAATTAAGAACTTAACTAGGCTAAGCTAATTAAATAATACAATATCAACTAATTAGCTACAACTAATTAGACTAATTAAATATTACAACACAATTTATTATGCTAATAAAACAATTAAATAATTAAACGCATTTGATAAGATCATACTGGAAGATGGATGGAGGTTGCATACATATCGCCTGAAAGCTATTCTGTCTGCTCAAGCCATCTCTATTTCACCTTCAGCCACTACCTCTATTTTTGCAAAATTGCACTGCTGGCCACACACCAAGGGCCGGTCGTGCATCACTGATGGCCGATCATGCATCACTGATAGTCGGCCGTACATCAATTTGGTGCAAAGCTCTGTTTCTGTGCTTTGAGGTGAAATCAGTGTAGATAGAGCATTTTTAAGCTCTGTTTGTCCTTCCTTCTTTCTCTGTTATGGGAAAGCCTCAAGAGAAGGTTAGGATTGATTCCAAAACCATCAATAAGTGATATGATCGCTTGATGATCTCGGATATCTTTTTGGACAAAAATTAATGAATATAATGCAAATGATCATCCCTCCATTTTGCCATGGAATGAACTCAAAAAAGGAAGTTGAGACGTTTCAAGGGCATCAAAAATATCATGAATTGATGTTTGATGACCCTTGACACAAGAAATTTGGCATAACGTCTGGCCAAGTTCAAGCTATTAATCCATTTTCTTTATGTGTGTCAATTCAAGTTTTAAGCTAATTATTTTAGTCATTACTATTCATTAATCCATTCGTCTAAAAATAATATTAAAATCTTCTAAATAAGAAATAATGTCAAACAAGATATAAACTTTACCACTTATCTAAAAACTAGTGTATGCCCGTACCTGAAGGCACGGTGTAAATAATGTTCGGTATAAATCATATTGGGATTAAAATGTAATTATAATTTATACGTATCATGTTAAAATTCATGAAGTCTGTAGCATTTTTGATAAAGATATTAAAAAAATATTAAAAAAAATATTCTTCTTAAGAATTTGTAACAATTTTACTTGTACCTTACGTTGTACATAACTCAAATAAAATAATAACTTCCCCTAGTCTTAATGCAAATTAATAAACAAATATATAAGATTTATAATGTTCCTCAATATTACAAATCAAAATATAAAAGCAAGTCAAAAAAAAAAAAAATGTAAACACTAAACGAAATATACAAATGAAAGATATTATACAATTGTTAACGTTCTATAATAATAATAAAAAAATTACTAAACACCAAATAAAACATACCAGCAAGTGCTTTGCAATCTCAACAATTTAAATTAAAAATTAAATATCAAATAATGCATACCAACATGTACTTTACAATGCCAAAAAAATCAAATATAAAAGAAAATTAAATACCAAACAATGCACACCAACCAGTGCTCTGCAATTTTAAAAAAATTAAAATTAAAATGCACACCAGCTATAGGGAGTTGATATTACAGTTCGGTGAAGTCTCCATTCACCTATGAAGTATGAGAAAAAAAAAGCAAATTCATTAGAAGAAAATTAGATATGATAATTTAAAAAAGAAAAAAAAATTGATCAAAAATAGTGATATTGTCTATAACTGTTGTAGTTCAACCTAAGTGTCTAGTCATATAATTTTAAGCACCAAGAAACAAAAAATTAGCAATACTAAATTACTTGTACATTCTCGAGAATTTTCATAGAACCTCAAAAAATTTACCATTTCTGCAATCAATTTACCATTTCTTTTGTCAATTTACCATCATAACTGCCATTTGAAAACAAAAAAATTCAAAATCTCAATTGTATTTCAAATTTCAAATGAATTTTGTAAAATTACTCAGGCATAATTTTGTAAGAATATGTCGGGTGGATAACAAAGTTCTTGGTGCTTGGATGGGTTTAATTAATTGTGTAGAATGGAATTAAAATGTATGTACATAATCTTGAAGCCTCAAGATTCTAAATGACCCACAAAGAATTGAAGAACTGAAGAAAAACCTCAGTTGAGGTTGAGCATAAAGAACTGAGATTGAGCTAATTCATGTGTAGCAACAATGCTGTACAATTCTGTCCACAACTTTCAGGACCAAAGAGAGAGAGCAAATACTACACACCCAAAAAAATTTCCTATAAAAGAGCAATATTATGGTTGAGATTAATTGCAAGTGTGAATCCCACAACAAAGACTTATATTACAACACACATCAATGAGAACAATTGAGACTAACTACTTCAGACTTCAATGAGAATAGCTCACAAACACATAGTTATAGATGTTCATCATAATTGCGATAAATTTACCATTTTCCTTTTGTCAATTTACCATCATAACTGCCATTTGAAAACAAAAAATATCAAAACCTCAGCTGTATTTTAAATTTCAATTGAATTTTGTTTAATTGTGAAGTTTCATTGACAAAGTGGTAGTGGTGCATTGGCAGTGAAAAGACAGGGGTAGTGTCTACATGGACAAAACCCCAAATTCAAAGAAAGAGAAATCAAAGAAATTTGGAACAAAGAGGGAATAGGAAGATCAAAAACATAACAACAATTAAACCTTGATAAACAATCAAACCATTATAGACTAATGTATTCAAATCTATCCAGAAATTGAAATCAAAGACAATCAAACCATTATAGATTGATGTATTCAAATCAGAGACATGGGTAGTATTGCATGAGAGAGAGAGAGAGAGACTGACCTCACCTGGGAAGGTCATGTTCTCTTTCTTAATGCTAGGTCCTGTTCTCTGCTGTCATTTTGTTCTTTATAGCTATCTAAACTGTCGATCAACAACTGCAAAACATATCTGTCACATGAGTTGAAGAATTGCCACTTTTTACTTTCATCTCATAACTACCTCTTTATGCCTTTAATTGGAAAAAAATTAACTGGGGAAAAAAAAATTACAACAGGAATTTGAGCATAAAAAGGAACACTATAAAATGATAATTCTATTTAATCAAAAATAGATATTTAGAAAGTTTAATATACAGATTTATATGGGAATCCAACTACTAACCATACCTACTATAGTGGTGCATTGGCAGTGAAAAGACATGGGTAGTGTCTACATGGATAAAACCCCAAATTCAAAGAAAGAGAAATCAGTAGGGAAAAAAATGAAGAAGTGTTTTGCCCCAAACTCAAACCACAATGTGAGTTGTGCCGCCAAATAAACCTTGGAGTTGGAACACATACCTGAGTCCCAGTGGCATAAGTCTGTCTGATAAATCATCATCAAGAGAAGTGTTTTGCCCAGGCTCAGTTTCTCCCTGTATTCCAGTCAGTCAAATTTGGCTATCAAGTGGTATCCAGAAAATGCACAACATCATTTGGCTAATAGGCAAGATAAACATCATTTTTGGAGTATGTCAATAGACTAAACGATAAAGATACCGATGACAATAGGTGTAGGCACACATCTTGTACAACTGATTGGCTATTTGCACTCTCACAAATAAAATTTCCTCCATATGCCATGCAACATCAAGTAATAACCCTAGTATATACTGTTATACAGTATGTTTTAGACTGTGAAACTATCAACCTGATGAAAAATACTTCACATCCACCTTGAAGACTGCAAGTCCAGCTGGGAATTGTCACTGAAGTCCCAAAATTTTGTATGATCAAGACAGAAACTGATGACAGATCATATATTAACGGACCCAGGGAAAGGGCTACAAACGTATATATAGTGCATAGCTCTAAAAAAATAGTAATAATAATACAAAGCAAACTTTGTATATAGCAAACAGGTCTGGTCAAAGCTACCACTCGCTTGTAGCATAAAGAGCACAATTTAAAAATCAAATAAGCTTGAAATGCTAACCTAAGGAGACCATCTTGTACTTATGGGCATTCCAGCCAAATTTACAACAGCATTTGAACCTTGAATACAGTCTTTCCACTTTGGCTCCTCTGCAATCACAATTCCTGCAAAGTCCCTGACTATAATTGCAAGGACACAGAAGAAGGAAATGATGAGAATCAAGCAATAATTCCAGCTATAAGAAGAAATACAAACACAAAAAAAAAAAAAAAAACTTAGTTATTGTGTTAACACAAAAAATAACAGTTTTAAAACTTTAAAAATAAATAAAAGAAAATCTTTATGTGGTGGAACTTGAGAAATAACACACTGCAATGCAAGATAAATGAGACCAAATGTACTCTGCCTACAGCAAAATCAGATGTTAGTATATGACATTAGTGATCTAGATCTCCGCTTTTATTTATTTATATTTGGACGGGTGGTGTTCATCCATCACAACGTAATCAGTTCGTCAACTGTGTCTCTGGTTTCTTGCTCTAACCCAATATGTGCTTCTGTAGTTCAATCTGCAACTGCTGAATGCTCTTCACAGAGTAATCAGTGTGGTGACTCTTTTCAGTATGGAGATGGAAGAGGGACATCTGGTTATTATTTAACTGATTTGCTGTATTTAAAACTTTTACACAAATATGGGGGCCTCTTTAGTCGCTAACTCTTCTGCTCCAACTGTTTTTGGGCAAGTTGTTAATGTTAATACTATTTGACACACAGAAAGTCCTTAATTTTTACCAAATATTACCAAAAATGTTCTTAGGTCATAATAAATGAAGTTAAACATTGCTATAAAACTAAAACTAAAAATCAATCAAGCTAAACATTAAATCAATCATTTAGTACAAAAGCAGACAACCCATATGAGAATCAAGCTAAACATTGATATAAAACTAAAAAAACCAAAATCAAAGATCTAACAAAACATAACACACCAATTCCCAATTCAAATGAATTGATTGAGCTAGGATACCAAAACAGAGAGGGAGAAACACAGAATCAAAGAGAGATCAGAGTCAATGAACACTCACTCGAACCCACTTGTTTGACTCTTATGGACATATTGTCAAACGGATGGTGTGCGAAATTTGTGAATGCAATAACAAACATCAAGACAATACAGAAACATAAAAATCTAATATCAAAATCTCTACATAGAAAAAAAGAAACAAATTGCAAACCAGAAAATCATGTACGCCGGTTTGAGAGCTGATATCACATAAAATATATATGGTTTTATAGAATCGGTCATCGACTCACCGCCATAGAAAGCTCTGTAGCCAGATGATCTAGAAGTTATACTCGGCACACTTTGCAGATTTCTTTTCCAGCAGACGTGATCGACCTTCAATTTTCTTACAGCAACAACGCCGAGAAATCCCATGTTTGCTGCAGGAACACATGGCATGGAAAACAAAATCCCCTGCTGTTCGAAGTCTCCGACGAAGTCTCCAAAAACTCCACCCACGGCTTCGATTTTCACCTCCTCTCTCTCTGTCTCTTGCAGTTAGGGCTTTTTGAACGTGAGAAAATAAAACACTGAGAATAAAAAAAACAGAGGAATATCTGCATTCCAAAGGTAATAAAAGTGAACAGTTGTCGGTGTTGCAATGGCGGTGGTCGTTGCAAGAAGAGGTGGTCAGTGGTTGGTGGTCGCGATGTGTGTAGGAGAGAGAGTAGCGTCTGAAAGTATGAAAGAGATAGGAGCAACAGAGGAAAGTTGAGGGGAGAGATAGAGAGAGAGGGAAAAGGTTCTGTTCAAGAAGAAGAACAAAGGGGGAGAGAGAGAGAGATAGAAGAGAGGGAATGGGGGAGGAGACGTGGGTAGGTGGAAGGCTGAGGGGAACAAATGTTTGGGCGGGAATGAAAGTCATCTCAACCATTGGCATTTAAAAGAATTGATCTGAGCCATTCAAATAAAATGTATGTGTGATACATTTTGTATATTTTCAAAAACTTTCTTGTTATATTATATAGATATTTTCAAAGTCTTTTGTAATTTCCAAACGCCCCATTGTATGTTAGCCTGTCCGCAATACTTTTTAAAATCTCTCGCTTTACTCAGACCTTGGGGCAGCGCAACTTTATACTTTTTCGAACAAAAAGCCGAAACTTTGTACTTTCTTCGAGAGTTAAAGTCAAGTTTGAGGTCCTCTAAAAAAATTAAAAAGTCAAAAAGTCACTATTCTATTTAAGTCATATCATTTTATTTAAGTCACATTACTTCTCTAATACATCACTTCAAATTCAACCCAAATCCAACTCATATTTCATAAAAAGTCAAAAAGTGCACTTATTTAGTTTTCCCAAACTTGACCTTAAAACTAAGGCTATTTTTGTTTATGTTTTTAAATTAATTTTTTTGTATATAGGTTTGAGCATGATGTTTGGATAGAGTTGTGGAATTAATTTTTCATAATTCTACAGAGAACTCTGTTAAATAGAGCGCGTTTTTTATTTTTTTTTTCAAAATTTGGTCTAACCAATCGGTTGACCGGAATAGTGATTTTTTTTTGTTGTTGCAATTGATATGTTAATATTTATGTATTCGAAAAAAATATTTTTTGAATTTTTTAAACTTTTTTATGTGTTTTAAAATAATTTTGAGTTGTATATTTAGTTATGAGTTATAAGTTTTTGTATCAAATATCAAATATCACATCAAATATTCTTTACTCAATTCAAAACTCTTCTCAAAATTATTTTTAAAACTCTCACTAAACAAATTTTCTACACTCAAATCATAATTTTGAATCTCACAAACTTAAATTATAACTTCCACTCTCAAATTATAATTACAAAACACTATCCAACGCAATCTAATTCTATCCGCGGCAATTCGACATCTGGCGAGTTCATTCGAAGACACTAAAAAAGAGTTATACGTGTCATTTACACACAGCGAGTATCAAGCTTTTTTGAGTACGCGAGAGTGTTATAACTCAATATTTTGAATTCCTGGACAACGGCTATTTCTCTCTGCACAACTTTCTATGCACTTTCAAAAACAAAAATAATAAAAATTCTAAAATTTCCACTCAAATATTTAGCAAATATTTTATATTGGTGCGTAATTGGCATGCTTTATTAAGGTCAAGTTTGGTAACTCAAAAATAATTTATTTTTTTATTTTTTTTATTACATCACTTATCTATTTTTTTATATAAAAAGATAAAAAGTATACTTATTTAAATTATTCTAAACAATCTCTAAAAATTTTAACAAATGTCTTATTTGTGTGTGGGAGTCATATATGAGTCCCATATTCATATAAGTTATTTATCATTAATTCTTTCAGAAATGTCAAATTATTAACTAATCCTCCCTACGCGATGGGACCTATTGTTTTAGTTAATAAAATACATATTGAAGTATCATTTGAATTGAATAATGTTAGCGATATAAATTTTTTTACTAAATAAATAATTAAATATCTCACATGAGTGTGAGATTCATAATTTTGTAGACTACATACTCATATGAAACATTTAATCATTTATTTACTAGTAAATTTAAGATCTATAGCATTTTTTATTTGAATTTGCTCATGAAACAAATTATAATTTCTCCTCTCTGCGTGTAAAAATTATTTTAAAATTATAAAATATATAAATTATATTTAAAAATAAATTAAAATATTAAATGGATAATAATATATAAATTCTACAAATTTTAGGTGAAGCTGCTCTTAGAACATCTCTAATCTTTCATTACTTACTTTTATTTAATTTGATTTTAATATTAAATAAAAAATTTAATTTGATATGAATTACTCCCAACCCTTCCATTGAATTTTCATTAAAAATCTTTATAAAAATTTTCTCTTATTTCAAAATTTCCATTTAATTAAATTTGATGAAAAAAAATAAAATTATCTACAATGCTTTGCTTTTCAAAATTTTCACCAAATAAATTTGATGAAAAAGTGTATATCTTAATTTCATAAACAATTAATAAAAAGATTGATGATTTTTAAATACTTTTTCATTAAATTTAAATTTAAAACAAAGAGATTAAGAATTTAAGATACTAATATAATATGTCAAATCTTTAAAATGAATAGTAATTTAGTTTTAGGAGTATGTTTCTATATTTAAAATTGACAAATGTTAACAAATGCAATTTAGATATTTTTAATATTAAAATATGTGTTAAAATATATTGAAAATTATAATTTTTTTATAAAATAAATGAATCTGTAATGAAATTATTAACAAATATATTGGATTATATATTTTTTGTGTACTTTTTCTTGTGTCATAGACATTTATTTGTAAGGCCTCATTTATGAAGTAGGTTAGGACTAATTTAGTCCACTGAAAGATAAAATAAATTAAAAAAATAATAAGATAAAATGTCATATTCAAACTATAATTATTTTACTGTTTTCCTCACAAAATTATAAAAAAGCCAAAAGTTCTTTCTAAATAGAATTTTTTTAACTAAGTTAAAATAGTAAAAAAATTAAGCTAAAAAAATTCTTCCCAAACGAAGGCTAAAAGTTTTAATTTTTTTAACAAGTCTAATAACATAGAAATAAAAAAAAATGAATGAATAAGATTTAAAGAAAATAAATCTCACAAATAATATGAACATTTTGTGTTTGATTTTATTTTATTATTACATGATACAATGTTAAAGATTTATGAAATTTAATTTTTTTTATTTCACCTTTAATTAAAATTTATTGGACAGTAAAATAATCTAAATAAATATATTTTTTTAATTTTTTACAAAAAATAAAATAAAATAAAATAATATAATCTAAATAAATATATTTATTTAAATAAATATATTCATTTAAATAAATACACTTAGATTATGCCAAACAACACTTATCTAATGACTATTAAAAATTTCATAGTAAACACTATAATGATCACAATTTTCAAAATCTCAACAAATGAACCCTACCGTAATCATCAGAGTCTAACAGCACACTTCCTCTTGCTCTGTGAAGTGTGCACCAAATGAACCCCACCATCATCATCACAGTTTTTCTCTTCTTCTGTGCAGTGTGTGCACAATAAACCTGTCCCAAAAAATTAGCTACCCAGAGAGAGCCCATTTGGATCAAAGAAGCAAAATGGGTATGTTGGTTTGTGTCTTCTCAGCAATTTTGGCAGCAACCCTTTTGACCACTCTCTCTCTTGCTCTCAATCAAGATGGTAATCACATTTTCCATTTCAACTCATCCCCCCTTTCTGATTTTTATTTATTTATTTTAGTTTGAAATTTATGTTCTTTTTAAGGTCTCTGGTTGTTTGGTTTTAGGTATTGCATTGTTGGAATTCAAAAGCACTTTGAATGATACAAAGAACTTTCTCAATAACTGGAATGATTCTGATGAATCTCCATGCCAGTGGACTGGTGTCATTTGTAATCTCAATGACCAACGAGTTCTCTCTATGTATGAATCTCACACCCTTTTCTTATCTTTTTCACCTTCTTTTTATTTTTATTTTTTGTAACTCTCTTTTTTCTTGCTTATTTCTGAGCATGACTCTACTTCTTGATTTGGGTTCTGAAGAAACTTGCCTTTCATGCAACTTGGAGGGATGATTTCTCCAAGCATTGGCAAACTCAGTAGATTACAAAGACTGTGAGTGCAATACCCACTATATGTTGTTGTCCCAAATGTATAAGTAACCCTAAAGCAATTTCTGAATTCTAATGTCACTTTGTTTTTTGTTCTTGTTTTTGTTTTTTTATGTTTTTAACCACAGGGCACTTCACCAGAACAGCTTACATGGTGTTATTCCTAATGAAATTACCAATTGCACTGAACTCAGAGCCTTGTGAGTGGCAATGGATTTCTCTCTCTCTCCATTAATTGATTGTAATTTGTATACATTCCATTATTGTATATTTGTGGATTTTGTGTTACTTGTGCGCATTGATAAAAATAAGTGAATGCATTGTATTAATATCTATAGGTACTTGAAGGCTAATTATCTCCAAGGAGGCATACCATCAAATGTTGGGAATCTTTCTTTACTCACCATACTGTAAGACATCTCTCTCATTTCAGTAAAAAATTCTTCAACTAGTAACATCACAAGATGTCATGAATTTGGGCACACAGCACACAGTGGTCTTTAAAATTTTGAAAGTTTTTCAATATTAGTAGAAATTCTATGCAGAGATTTGTCAAGCAATTCTCTTAAGGGTGCCATACCTTCATCTCTTGCTCGTTTAACACGCCTCCGATATCTGTAAGTTCAGCTGTGGCAGTGTAATGTGGTGGTTTTTTATTTTTTGTTTTTATTTAATACCAATATAAAATAAATTTTTATGCTTTTAATATGATAATGTAATGCAATTTATTTCAGGAATGTATCTACCAACTTTCTTTCTGGTGAAATCCCCGATGTTGGAGTACTAAGCACTTTCGGAAACAAGTCGTAAGTCCCCTTATCATCATATCCACTATGTCTGTCTGTGGTTAATTCTCAATTGCTTGGGGTATTAGCCAATGGGGCTGCTACTTAGGAAAGACAAAGATAAATGTGTTAGTTAACTTTCTAATGGTTGAACCTGATATCAGCATCATGCATGACAAAGATTTAACTGTAAGGTATTGAAGACTAAGGGCTGGTTTGGCAACTTGACAAAATAGCCCAAAAATCACTACAGAAAGTCAACCCCTACTCTTTATTTTTCTACACGTCTTTTCTTAAAAAACTAAAAAGCCACTAAAAAAGTCAATGCCCAGACCACCCCAAACTGTAGTACATTTGATGGAGGTGTTCACAGTTAAACAGTTTTAAGTCTCTTCTGTGTCCATTGACATTTATGTCCAATATGATAGGAGCCTTGAATTGCTGCCCTGCCTTTTTAGTTGAGAATCTCTAAGAATCTTTTGAAAAATGGAACTTGTGGTTGTTGAGTTTAGCATCATTAATAGCATTCCATGTGAATAGACAAAAGCAAATCTTTGAGTACCAAATCTTGAATTTTTGTCCCTCATTGACTGTACTGTTTATTTTATTTCGGTCTTTTTTCTTTTCGTTGGTGGTTTTTTTTTTTTTTTTTTTTTTTGGGGGGGGTGGGGGGGAGTGATTGGATTGGATTCTTTTATTTTATTCTCTCATATTTTAACTCGAGCATCTCCTATTTAAGTTTGTGAACTGAAACCTGCCCATTTCGACTGTAAAAGTAATAATTCTGTGAATAACCTCCATTCTCTTATCTCTTACAAATTTAGAATCTATTAAAAACAAGTCAAAAAATGGTAATGAGCAGAAGCAAAGACTTGATAGAGCTAATCATCACTGTGAATAACACCTCCCTTCTCTCACACAACATAACAACATTATCATCATAACAACACATCAATCATAGATATCATAAGCAAGATAAGAGCTCTTGCCTATCTTACATACAAATCTCACATACAAATCCTACAACTGAAGTCTTTAAGTTCTCTCACTACCACCCTCTCCATTTCTAAGGTTGCCTTGGTCTTCCCCAACTTCAACTCTAGTGATCTTGAGCCATTGAAGCGCCTGCCATCTTCCCAGAGGTCCAGTATCGACCACCCTCAATCCTTATGCCTACTATCTCTTTTGTAACCCATTTTAAGCAGAGTCCTTTTGCATTGGGTATGACCACCGTTTTTTTAAGCATGCTAATTATATAAAAAAAGATACTCACATACTCTGCACAGAGATAAATGTTTGGAGAAAGGGACATTTATCCACATACAGCCCTAAAGAATCAAGATCCTTAATATGGAAAGAGATAGGCTAGTTGAGGAACCGCAACCATATAACTTTTATCTGGCATTGAAGATCAAAAGCATCAGGTGTTTAAGTTTGCAAGTTGAAACCTAGCTATGTTGAGATTGCAATGAAGGAGAAATTAAAGGATAAATATTCCAGATTTAGGTAGGTTAGGAAGTGATCCAAAAATAACTCAAGTGAAAAAAGAACAAAAAAAAATAAAAAAATAAAAAAAAAATTCTCATTCAGGGTTTCAAATATCAGTTGTTATGTATTGTATTTGGCTGATACGTAATGGGATTTTGGACTCTTGATCTATTATTCACCGATATATCGGCTAATATATGATCGTATCACCAATACCGATGCGTATCCTGATATCGTTATTTAAAACCATGATGTCATTCTTGAATGTAAATATCAAATGACTCAAAACAAATCACATTTTAGACTTGTGAAAGATTAATAAATAAAGGGCAGAAACAAATATATACGTATTTGTTGAGACATTTATTTGGTAGTTAGCGATCCTTTTCACCTTGTTGCTTATTTTTGTCTTCAATTATTCAAAAATAGTTATTTTTGATTTGCTGAAGATGGCATAGTTGTTATCATATTTTGAACTATACGCAATAAAAATCATGTTGAGTATTGTTTGCAGATTACTATTCAAATTGGTGACTTTCTTATTCTGCATTAATTGCTTTTCACTAGTTATCTTTCATGACTGTCACACTCTTATGCTTAGGTTTGTTGGCAATTTAGACCTCTGTGGTCGACAAGTGAACAAACCATGTAGAACATCACTAGGATTCCCTGCAGTGCTACCACATGCTGAAAGTGATGAAGCTGCAGGTAAGTTTGTAGATTAAACTCCTTTGGCTCTTACACTAAATGAAAAACAATCCAAGTTTTTTAAACTGACAATGCTAGATTTTCTGTTGGTATGATTTTTGCAGCACCTACAAAGCGATCATCTCACTATATCAAAGGAGTACTGATTGCTGTAACGTCTATAATGGGTCTTGTGGTCATCGTTCTCCTTATTTTCCTCTGGATTTGGTTGCTATCGAAGAAGGAAAGGGCTGCTAAGAAATACACAGAAGTCAAAAAACAAGTTCATCAAGGAAAAGGTAAGGCAGATGTTCCTTCAAATTTTATGTTATGTTCTTTTAATTTTTCTGGCAACATTCTAAATTTTACCATAATTTTTTTTTTCGATGTTGCTAGGCACCAAGCTTGTTACTTTCCATGGTGATCTTCCCTATCCCTCATATGAGATCATAGAAAAGCTTGAATCTCTTGATGAGGAGGATGTTGTGGGATGTGGAGGATTCGGTACTGTCTATCGGATGGTCATGAATGATTGTGGTACATTTGCTGTTAAAAGGATTGATCGGAGCCGTGAAGGATCGGATCAAGTTTTTGAGAGGGAGCTAGAGATCTTAGGTAGCATCAAGCACATAAATCTTGTCAATTTGAGAGGGTACTGCAGGCTCCCTTCTACCAAGCTGCTTATATATGATTATTTGGCGATGGGCAGCTTAGATGATTTGTTGCATGGTATGTTTCATTTTTAACAAGTTCTTTTTCTATTTTTCATCCTTGGGCATGTTGTTTTGATGAGATCAATTTACTCTACCTTTCTAGTTTTAAGGGAACCCTCAATTACCTAGCGAATCCACGCCCAAATTGAACGGACTCCGATGTGCCTTATCCACCACCGTCTTCATCTCGGAATTGTTTTACCCAACGTTGAATCCACAATGTTGATGTTGAATCCATGACAATGAGCCACTCTGGAATCCACCAAGTTTTAGGTCCAAGTTCCACGGAATTCACCGAAGAACACCTCTCTCTTTGTGAATAAAAAAATAAAGACAAACCTCTTAATGATGTCAATTTGAAACTCGTAGATTCACCAATCACTATCAAATCATCAATGAAACACTTATAAAAAAATACCCTCCAATATAAAAAACCTTGGTAGCTCTGCTCTCCCAGAATTTGGACGGCTTAAATTCTTAAAACAGCAAACGGCGAACTTTATAATAAATAGATTTGCGAAAACCGCTCGAGAGCATATTTTACCACTCTAGCGGTGTGAGTAAAGGCGGTGCAAAACATTTAGGCCAATTGCTCGAGCGCAACATTCACCGTTCGAGGCATAAAACTTGCTTCTTAGAAGTTCAGTTTGCAGGCAGAGATACTGGATGCTCCCTTTCATCGCTCGAGCACACAACTGACCACTCAAGCGATCAAACAACTTTATTACATAGTCAACAAAGTGGCAAATAAAGAATGCTCAAGATACGAAATGTTAGTACAAACTCCACTACTTTGGTTGGATTCACTTCTAAACACTCACAGTCTCACTGAATTAAAAGAACGAATAAAATTACAATTGAAAGGAGTTTTGTCAAACGGGATTGCTAATTACAAAACCTAAAAAGTTGAAAATGATTTCAATCATTTTATGAGATTTGATTATCCCACCAATCTAAGAAACCATAATTCATTGTTTGTTCCTGACCTATCTCTTAGTCTTCATCCTTCATCCTCCCTTTATATTCCAAAAATTTTAGTGCCATTAAACTTTGTTTGATGATTGAAATTTGTTGCTACCATCTTGTTTTTTTTTCCCATTTTCTGAAGATTCCAATAGCATAAGTTGCATTTTCAGCACTATCCATTGCTCAATGGCAAAATTTTGGAACCAACTCACTAAAGCATTGTTGATACATTTTGCAAAAGACAAAATTCAGATGTGATAAAAGTTTCAACAGAATTTGTTAGAAAATTAATGTTGTCGTGTTTTGCCAAACAATTACTTCTGATCTTGCTAATGTGATCTCCATTTTTTGTTTAGATGATGGAGAAGGAAAGCAATCCTTGAATTGGAACGCTCGTCTAAGGATAGCATTTGGCTCTGCCCGGGGTTTGGCATACTTGCACCATGACTGCTGTCCAAGGATAGTTCATCGTGATATAAAGTCGAGCAATATACTCCTTGATGAAAATCTAGAACCGCATGTTTCAGACTTTGGCCTTGCCAAACTTTTGGTAGATGAGGATGCTCATGTCACAACTGTGGTTGCTGGAACTTTTGGTTATTTGGCACCAGGTGTGTTTTATGCTTTAGATTTGTTCTCTATCTTACTATTGCTGCTTTGTTTTCTTTATTGCAAAATGTCTTCATCTGATTGTAGAACCTCTCTGGACTTGGACTTACCTTTGTTCTCTTAAGAACAAAACGTTAGTGGATCCTGGGGAGTCCACCAACAATCTTCCCCTCATGTGTGAACCATGCATCGGGCTTAACTTCCCTTGGAGTATGATCTACCACTCTTTGCCCTCCCAAAGAGTTCATCATAGACCGTCCACCGTTCCACTTAATTTTGATCTATTACTCCCTAATATTGTGTTCAAACTTGGGCTATGAGTCACAGTACCTACTCCATCAAGAGCCACCATTTCCATCTTACATGGACTCAAATCCTCCAAAAGTACCCATGTCAATAGAATTTGACAAAGGTAAGGTGTGAGATATTTGTCGGAAGAAAAACTAGACAGTTGAATCCTCTAATTTTTTATGATATTTGAAGAAGAAAAAATTCACATTTGCTAGTAATTATAGTCTTTCGCATGGATGAGAGATAGAAATTTCACAAGTTCCTAGATCCCTTAAATGAGATGAAAATGTTATGTTTTTTCATCCATATGATTAACGAACAACCAATGAAAAAGTGGGCCAAGTGTTTTATGAATTGAAACTTTATGGGAGCCCAATGTAATTATGCCAAACTTGTGGGGCTCAATCTATTTTCTATCAAAGCGCAAGAGAGGAGGTTAGTAAAATTTATCTTTAATAATATATAATGCTTGGATCTTGAATTTGAGAAGCAATTTGTTGAGGGAAAGGAAAAGGGAAGAGAAAAAGTGAATGAAATAGAAGCTTATTTATTTATTTACTCTTTGCTTTTCCATATGCATTTCCTTTCCCTCCATAAATCTCTTCTCAAATTTAAGATCCAAACACAACCTTAATGTTGTTGGCCACGAAAAACCTTGATCCAATGATTGTGATGCTTGCGTATGGGTGGCTTCATAGTTCCTAGTATGAATATCAGTTTGGTAATTGTCTGAAAATGAGCTGTAGCATGTGTTAAGTTGTCACCCCATTTTTCCCAAGCTTCATGTGAATGTCAATAAAATACCAACAATTCCTAAGTAGCATGTGGTCTATGTGTGTTTTTCTCTTCATTGGTGTACATTCTTTGCTTGTAATTCATGATTGATTCAATTACAAAAACAGTTTTTGGACGATTAATGTTTAAATTAGTCCATGGCATTCAGATACAAATAGAACTTTTCTCGTATACTGATTACTTGCTTTGCTTGTTCTTCATCAAAGGTTAAACTAACAAAATATTGTTACGTTTGGCAACTTGGAAACAGAGTATTTGCAAAGCGGAAGAGCCACTGAGAAGTCAGATGTGTATAGCTTCGGAGTTCTCTTGTTAGAGCTTGTAACCGGAAAGAGACCCACTGATACTTCTTTTGTAAAACGAGGCCTGAACGTCGTTGGTTGGGTATGTTCTCCCAATTTCCTTTCAATGTCACAAGAAGAGTTTTTTCTGATTCGTGTGCTTACAATGTTGCAACTTGCAATGCATGGAATTTGCAGATGAACACTATGCTAAGAGAGAACAGATTGGAAGATGTGGTGGACAAAAGGTGCTCCGATGCAGATGCAGAAACCGTAGAAGCAATCATAGAAATAGCAGCAAGGTGCACCGATGCAAACCCAGATGACAGGCCGTCAATGCAACAGGTGCTGCAGTTTATAGAGCAAGAGGTCATGTCACCTTGCCCAAGTGATTTCTACGAGTCCCATTCAGATTATTGTTGATCTGCTCTTTGCTATCTTGCAAGTGTAAGCCCATGATATGTATATTTATAGGATTGTGAGCGATGAATGTGCATGCTGCTGTCTTGCACTTTATTTATTTATTTTTTTTGCTGTCTTGTTTTTCCTCATTGATATGGTGAGAAAGTATATGAAAATTGTCTAGTTCAAGTTTGCCCACCCATCATTGGTGCTGGAAAATTTGCTACAAGTAAAAGATGGTTTGAGAGAAGGATTGTTGAGAAAAATTGATGTAAAATGTTGTCATTGTTATGGCAAGTCAAGTTTATGCAGTTGAAATCAGAGCTTTTTTTGTGGTGCACAAACGGCCTGTTGGAGTAGTTTATGAAATTGCAGATAGTATTTGTTTTGTTTTGTTTTGTGTTTTGTGTTTTTTTTTTTTAAATTTTAATTATAGAAATTTATATTAGAATGTTTAATGCAACTTTTGCTTTCATCAAATGAGGCATAAAAAAATTTAAATAAATTTAAAGAAGCTGATTATTGAAGAGTAATTAAAAACATGCTTTTAGTTTTTTGTTTTTTTATTATAAAAATAATTCATTCATCGAATTTAAGTTTGTCCGAATTATCCGAATTTGTGCATGTCGGTCTATTGTTCGGACGATTGATGAACTTTTGTTAGTCACGGTTATCATCTTTGTGGTCGGATTGCTGGTCGAATGATTGGTATGTACAAATTCAGGCGATTCGGACAAGTCAAAATTTAGTTCACGTAACATTGCTCTTTTAATTATTAGCATGGGGGTAAGCAGCACTAAATAGGCCCAAGTTCTCTTTGTGAAAATTGAATTAATTGAGCTAAATAGTTATGAGGTCTAATGGAGTTTAATCTTATTCACATACTATCAAAGTGTAAATAAACACAAGTTTTTATTGATTAAAAATAGTAGTCCATAATTTTATATACTTTTTGAATAGTGTCCACAATTCTAAGAGCATCTCCATCCTATATAGGTAGAGGGCCACAATTTTTGTGGCTCAAATGGCTCAAAACTGTCAAAACGACGTCGTTTTGACAGTTTTGAGCCATTTGAACCACACAAATTGTGGCTCTCAAACATTATATATCAAATTTTGGTATGTAAAATTTTTTGAAGGCTTACATTTCTTACAAGAAAGCTCTCACCTTGTATATCAAATTTATTATTCTATTTTTTTTACATTAATAATTTCTAAACACTTTTATTTTACTAATTAAAATGAATTTTGAAAGATGTTTAATCCTATTTAAAATAGTGTCATAATTATAAAAATATTTTTTAAACGTATGAAAATTGAGAGTATGGATAATTCATAATGTGAATGATTAAAAAAAAAAATACTACACAACTCTAAATGTATGGATAATAAATTGAAATAAAAAATTGCTAAAAACAAGCTTGCAACGGTAAAATAGTAGATATGATTGACTTTCATTGGTTTGTTGTCGTTGAAATTCAATATTTTTTACCGTTGCACTTCACTGTTTAAAAAAAACAATAAGAAGAAAATTTGAGTTTCCTGCTAAATCCATGTTACCTTCTAAAGTATAAGGTGGAGCAGAGGCTTTGGGGCCATTTATTACCGTTGGTGTGCCAAGTAGGTTTCACCGTTTAAAGTATAGGTTTTCCTTTGGAAAGTGGATTGGTTTTTTAGTCTTTTTAATTTTTTGATTATTTAGTCTGAAATTAAAATTTTCGTTGAGGAAGGATTTTGTGATTTTTTTAATTTTTTGTAAGAAAAAAATGTAATGATTATGGATTGGATGTGATGTTTTGTCTTATTAAATTAAAAAATTTATTTTGTCTTTTTATGACTAAAATAACCCCAATTCCAACCCAACTCTTCTTCCCAAATCGATGCTAAATTTTATGTTTTGTTTACTCATTTTAAAAAATACGCCCGATCTAATGTGTTTATTTTCTGTAGGCATGTCATTAGTAACAAATCAATGCATGAGATTATAACACATTATAAATAAAAAAAAAATTATCATATTATTATAAAATATAAAACTTATTAACATTTTAATTTAAAATTTTATGTGGGATGGAAATTTCCTTTTTCCTTGGAGAATAGGATCCTTCGTTGTATTGGTAGCGTGTTACACAATTTTGGTCCACGGTCTCCATTCTCAATAATGAATCTGAGCTGTACACTATCTTTTTTTTCTTCAATCTTCATATAATACATTAAAAAAGGCATTTGTCAAGCCCAAATAATGTTTGTTGTAACTACTCATATTTGTCTACTTTCTTTTTTTAATCGTCACATAATACGCCAAAAAAAAAAAAAGAAAAAAAAAAAAGCATCTGTGAAGTTCAAAATAAGTGTTTGGTTTGTGTTTTTTGAATTAAATTTTTAAAAATTGAGTTTTTTGATTTTTATGTTTTTTTGTTTTTAGTGAATATTTTAAAAATTTTAAACATTTTTTTTACTTTTTTAGATGCACCTTACTTAGATGTATCCAAAAAATAAAAAATTTGTAAAAAAATATTTTAAAAAATTAATAAATACATAAAAATACAAAAAATGTACTGAATTCTCGTATTTTTTTTTGTGTTTTTGGTATTTAGTGAATTTTTAAAAGGTTTTTTTCAAATTTTTTTTTTTTACTTTTTAAGTATATTTATGTTAGGTATGTCTAAAAATTAAAAAAATTGCTTAAAATATTATAAAAAAATCAATAAAAACAAAAAAACACGAAAAATAAGAAAGTAGAATTTTCTGAAAAATGTTTTTGAAAAATGATAACCAAGCAAGGTGATTTTATGAAAACTAATGAATTATTAAAAAAAATTATTTAAATTAGAGATAATTATTGAAAAGTTCAACCTAAGGAGGGTAAAAAGCATTAAGTTTAATGGAAGGACAAATTTCCCATAAGTCATTTTTTAAATGTATTTATTCTATTTAATCCCAAAACCTTTTAGATAGACTCAAAAGTCCTATACCCATTTATCTTCTCATTTTTCCCTACACCTTACATCTTTTCTTTATCTCTCTTTCTTTAATATTGGTGACGACGACGACAATAACCATGACTTCCTTATTTTCTTTCTCTTTCTAATCTACAGTCACCGATGACTGACAACCAACAGTCATGATTGATTGGGATTCACGAGCAACCATCGAGCACTAATTCTTTGCCTCATGCTTATCGACGGTGAAAGAGTTGAGTTTTCAACGAAGAAGATGAGTAAATCTACTCAAATCTGATGTTGATCTACATTAAATCAGGTT
The DNA here is from genome assembly GCF_055761805.1 of Camellia sinensis. Lineage (NCBI taxonomy): Eukaryota > Viridiplantae > Streptophyta > Magnoliopsida > Ericales > Theaceae > Camellia > Camellia sinensis. The sequence continues at coordinate 105,024,608 of NC_138975.1, read as the reverse complement.
AGATCTAAACCAAAAAATAGTTGTCGGAGTACAAGTATCTCACTATACTTATCTATTTCCTTCGATCTATTAGTTTTAATACTTTTCTACACTATACACTTTTATTTTCCTATTGTAATGGAGAAAATTTTCAAATTCTAAACAAGTTATTTTCGAATTTTAATTACAGATAGTAAAAAATGTAAAATTTTATAGTTTCAATTTTTTTGGAGGCTGAAATGAATCATTCTTTATAATTATACAATTTTGCAATTTCATAACTCTCTTTAAAACTGTAATTTTTCAGTTTGATAATATGTTTTTCAATTTGATTAATAAGGATAAATATTTAATAGAATCATACTTTGAAATTGTAACATTTTACAGTTTCAAAACTTGCTTTTCAATTTGATCAATATTGAAAATTATTTGCTTAAACCCTACAAAAATTAAAAATAACATATTTTTTTTCATTGTTGCTATTTGTTGTTCTTAGATTTTTTTTTTCTTCTTTTAGTTTATTAATATTTAGTACATTTTGCTATGTTTTTTCACTTTAATTTATCAGTTTATTCTTCTTCTTCTTTTTTGGCAATATTCTAGACATTCTAGTGAGTCTCCGACGACATTCTTAACATTCAACGAACATTCTAGACATTCCAACGACTTCCGATGACGTTCAGAACATTCCAGTGATACTTCCACCAATTTTCGATGATATTCTGGCTAGTTTTTGTTGATGTTGAACATTCCAGCAAGTCTTCGATGAACGTTTGATGGAAGTTCGGCAGTGGTAGGATGAAGCAGTGTTTTTAAAAATAAAATAAAACAAAAGATTTTTTTGGTAATAATTAACAATATATAGGACAAATTGGTGCAAGTGTTTTGTTTTGGGACTAGATGGATTTTGAACTTTGTGTATGAAACTTATCAATAAGTTCCCTATATTTTTTTGTTGGTGAGAGTTCCATTATTTGTCAAATAGTTTGGTGAGAAGTCATTTTGTTTATTTTAAAGGATATTTTGTTTTTAATTTTACCCCTTAATTTATCTATTGCCTTTTTTTTTTTTTTTATGTATTGAATTTTTTTAACTATATGTTCAAATTTATATCCATCTATTTAAATTTATTTCTATCTACGAAAATTATTTTGACTATTTGATCAAATTTTTATCAATCTATTGTATTTTTTCCCGATCTGTTCAAAATTGGTGGGTTTCTCTCTCTATTTATTTAAAATCTGTTTAATTTTTTGTTGTTTATCTGTTCAAATTGTTGACCATCTGTTCAATTTTTTCCCTTATCTATTCATTTTTTGATCTTTTCAGTTCAAATTTTGTTCCAATCTAACAAACCAACTTTATCTGTTGTCGAATTATTTTATCTATTGAAATTTTGTATTTATCTGTCCCTCTCTCTAGTTGTAAGGAGATATCAATTAAAATCTTTTTTTTATTTGTTGTAATAAAAAAAATCGTAAGATATCTCTAACAAGCTTTCTGTTTCATTTCTATCAATTTTCATATCAATTTTATCTAAAATAAAATTGACTGTTCCATTCTTCCTTAACCACCAGAGAGAGAGAGAGAGAGAGAGAGAGAGAGAGATGAATTTATCTACATCGAAACAATGGTAGAAAGAATCATGAAACACTATTATCACCTTGGATCAATCACAGAGCTTCGAAAGACAAATGCATACTACACTATTATTGACCAACTAATCATAGAAATTACAATACCAAGAGTCAGGAAACAAAATATAAAAAACCACTCCCTATGCTATGAATCTCAAGAGTTTTAAGGCTCAAAGCAACTACTATTAAGCACTAAAAATGTGTGATTTTTTCCTATAGGAGTGTATCACCTAGGGCTGTGCAAAATACCGCCCAATCCGCTAAAACCGCACCGCTCTAACCGCTAATCGTGGTTTAAACTTTAAAATTTATAATCCGCCAACCGAACCGCTCCGCTCCGCTCAAGTTAATACATATATATTTTTTAACTTTCAATGAAATATCAATGTAAAAATGAGTGTGAAAAAGATTTAAAATATGAAATTTATTACAAATTAGTGGTTATATATATGAAACATATTATGTAAAATTACTTTGTGTTATATATCTAAAAAATATTATACAAATTAGTATTACATATTATGCAAATGTATGATAATTGGTTAGAATATTCTTCAATCCGCCAATTCGCCAAAAACCGCCCAAACCGTAATTTGTCAATCCGCCAATCCGCTAACCCGCCATTTGGTTTGTAATTTTACTCTCAAACCGCCCGAACCGCACCGCGCACACCCCTCACCTGCTCCTATACCCTTCAAAGCTTTCTAAAATAATGCATAAATTACAAGTTTATCAATTTTATCTGTTGCTTGCTTATTATTCAAATACACAAATAACTATTCAACAGATCCGATATATATAGATAGCTATATATATATATATATATATAAACATATATATCACTGAGGCAATAATATATCAGGATCTATAGACATATATATATATATATATATAAAAGAGATTGATTGTTTCATTGGCTTGGTCTTGACTAAGGGCAACGTCGTTGTATAGGTGATGTCGTAGAAGAAGATGAAGAACTAAAATGCCGTTGATATGTGATGATTTTCACAGAAGAAGATGATGATGAACGTCGATGGTGTTCGTCAGTGGCAGCGGAGTAAGTGATGTTGCGAACTAGAAGTTATCTCAACCAGATCTTTCCATTACCGAATCTATCTCGACCAGATCTATCGCCATTTCCACACCTCCAATTCTGCAGCGGATGAACCATCGCCTTAACCACCACTGTCGCCCCAGTCGGGGAGGAGATCGAGGAGGAAGGCGGTGGTGTCGTCGTCGACTACTGATTTTAGAGAGGGAAGAACAAAGCCATCAGAGGAGATATGATGGAGAAGAGAGATGTGGTTGTTGACAGAGAGAGAGTGTGTGCGTGATGGATAAGGGTGTGCCCGGTGTAGTTCATGTAGTTTGAGAGTAAAATTATAAATTGAATTATGGATTAGCAGATTGGCAGAACAAATTGTAGTTTGAGCGGTTTTAAGCGGATTGACAGATTAAAGAATATTTTAACCAATTATCAAGCCTTTGTATAATATATAACAATAATTTGTAATAAATTTTAGGAAATTTTTTTTAGGGTCCCTAGTATTAAGATTTTATGACATAAATGACATCCAATATTTTCATAATGTTTAAGGTCTCTCAACATCGATCCCAAGAAATTTCAATCCTAGAGAAATTCTCTCCAGAGAAATTTTAAACTTCCTAAAGAATTTCTCTAGATTCAAACCAGAAAAAATTAAAATTTCTCTAACTTTGTTCACAAATTTCTTTGGCTCTGTTCACAAAGAATTTCTCTGGCTTTGTTCACGAATTTCTCCGTGTTTGTTGACAATTTTAAACCAGGGAAAATTGTTTTAACCAAACTAGAGAAATTTGAACACAATGATTTTAAACTAGAAATTATTTTAACCAAACTAGAGAAATTTCTCTGTGTTTGTTCACAATTTTAAATCAGAGAAAATTAAGTATAATGACAAACTCGTACGGACAAATTGAGTGTACATATATACACATATAGTCTTTTCACTCTAAGATGACAGTATACAAAAGCAGTGTTGTGAACAGCGAGCTCTCGAGGCCGATCTTGATATTTGTCCTCCAATTATAGGTAGTGATTGAAATCTTCAATTAAGTATAATGACAAACATAAAACCGCATTTAGAGTACAAATTTAATAAAGAATTACTAATAAAGTGATCCAAACAAATCCCACATCATGAAATCAATGAATGTACTTGCATTGCTTAAAAGACTTGAGATCGAGAAGCAAATTCATTCAAAACAATAGCATAAGTATAGTCATTAGCAATAACTCCTTCAATACCCATTTACCGAAACAACTCTACATCCACATCACCCATTCCACACTTGGAATAACAAAAAATCAGAGCATTCCATGTAATTAAATCTCTCATTGGCATTTCATAAACACTTATTCGCTGAATCCATGTCCCTAGCTCCCGAATACATCCCAAGAAGATTGGTCCCAAGAAATTCATCCGATAAAGAGAAAACCTTAACAACCTCTGCATGAACTTGTTTCCCAAATTCAAAATCACAACAAGGCAATACAATCGAATAAGTGTAATTATCTGGCTTAATAAAACAACGATGCATTTTTATGAAATGGGTCAAAGCTTGTTGCAATCTTTGGTGCTGAGCAAAACCAGAGATAACTATATTCCATGATTGACAATCCTTTTCGAGTATAGAATCGAAAAATGTTAATGCTTGGGAAACTAACAAGCTAGATTTGAAGAACCTAGATAGAATGGTGTTGTAAGAGACAAGGTTAAATTGAGTGTACAAATATACATATATAGTCTTCTCACTCTAAGATGACAGTATACAAACGCAGTGTTGTGAACAGCGAGCTCTTGAAACTGATCTTGATATTTGTCCTCCGATTATGGGGAGTGATCGGAATCTTCATCGGAGCAATCATCGTCCTCATCGTCTTTCTCTTCTCTCTCGCCCCAATCGAAACCCTAGAAAGAGAGGAAGAGAGAGAGAGAGAGAGAGAGAGAGAGAGAGAGAGAGGAGAGTAGAGAGAGAATGAGAGTGTAGGTGTGATATAAGGGTATGGGGGTGAGGGACCTTAGACTACAAAAGAAAATATTGTGGATCTATTCCATTACTAAAAATTAAATTGGAGAGGGATTGTAGACTAATTTTTCCTAAATTTTACATATTAAATCTTTTTTACACTCATTTTTACTTTGATATTTCATTATAAGTTAAAAATATATATGTATTAATTATAGTAGAGCGGAGTGGTTTCGATGGCGGATTATACATTTTAAAGGTTAAATCGCAGTTAGCGGATAGAGCAGTTCAAATTGATGCAGATTTGTGCGATTTTCGCAGATTTGGTGGTATTTTGTATAGCCCTAGTGATGAAATTTAGAGGAAAAACCATATATATATATGCATAGTTTGGATATTTTACACTAGTATGAACAAAGTATTTTAGCACCTGAACCTTTGGCCAAACAAAATTCAAATTTGAATTTATGAACCGAGTGTCCTTAAAAGTATCAGAAGTCAAATATGATAATTGTTATAATATATATATATATATATATATATATTTGGATATCTACTGATATTTGAAAACATATTTTTAATTAAAAAACATTTTTTGTCTTTCAAAAAGTAAAAATAATAATAATAATAATTCCTTGCAAATGAGTTTATTTTTAGTTGACCATCTATTGATAGTAGTAATAGTGGGATGATAGAGGGGGCGATAGTGACGGTGATGGTGGTAGTGGTGATATTAGTAGGACTTTAACCTGCAAAAACATTTTTCATCTTTCAAAAGTGAAACTTTTCTTCCTAAATGAATTTGCGTTTCGTTGACCATATAAAACATTTTCTATTGGAACATAAAAAAATGCATAAATCATTTTTTGTCTAAACAAATAGACCCTCAATGATTTTTAGTTGCAAAAATATCATGATCACCTAAAAATAACTTACTAAAATTTTAAATTAAACTTAAACTCATTTTTAAACTCATTAATTTTTATAAACTCAAAATAATAAGCTTATATTCACTATAAGATTACATAATAAATCAAATTACTCAAATAAGTTTAATATTAACTCGAAAGATAAATAAATTAAGCTTCAACAAAATTTTAAAACTTCTTATATTTCCATATAAACCTTGAACAATTTGTTACTAAACCTGACTTTCACTACACCAAATTTGATCTTTAAGGGCGGTTTCATTCACGGCGGTAACAAGATTGCCGTTAAAAATATACTTAAAACGGCGGTAAAGATACCGCCTCTAAAAATTTAGTATTTATGGCGGTTGCAAAAAACAGCCAATAAAATGTGAGTGTTTATGACGAAAAAACAGAGTGAAAGTGAAGGGTTAGTCTTTTATGGCAGTTGTTTGAAGACTGCCATAAATGTAGTCCACATTTTTCTAATTCCCTCTCAAAAAAAATTGGATTCCCTCCAATTAATTGTTAAACGACATCGTATTTTACCTATTTCTTCTAATTGATTAGTTTTTTTCCTTACATCTCTAACTTCTAGAAGAGAGGCGTTGCAAAGTGAAACGAAAAGTCATCATTGTCGTTTGAAGGTCGTACAACGTACCAGTATCGGAGGTTGTTCGAAGCACCATTGTCGCACTATAGCACCATCGTTAGAGGTAAGAGATCTTTGCCTACCTTCTGATTCCCCTATTGGCTTCATGTTGCCTCCATTGGTTTCTTTTTCCATGCTTTTCCTTCTCTTTCTATTGCCATTCTACCTTTGCTGATAGTGTTTCTATGAAGCTATCAATGATTAGAGGAAAGGTAATTTCACTTTAGGGTTTGTTTCAATGGAATCAAGTATCAACTATACATTTCTTAAATCTCCCTCTTATTATTAGTTTTGATACACATACATATACATATATACATATATACATACATGCATACATATATATATATATATATAGGTTAACAAAGATTAAAGAAGCCAAAATAAACAAACCCATAAATCAAAACACAGTTTTTCAGGGAGATTTGTGTGGGTTCACAAATTAGAGACACTGAAATTGGGGATTTTTGCATATACATGCAGGCTCTCTCTCCTTCAAGAGAGCCTTCCCTCTCACTCATTAGTTTGGATCTCTCTTTCATTGAAGAAATTTTAGAGAGTTTTGAGCAAAACCCAAGTTGAGAAAGACCTCAATTTCACTAAATGTTCTTTTTGCTAATCAAAAAAATGCTTGAACTCATTTTATTAGTTATTGAAATTCAGAATTATTATGCTTTTGTATGTTCAAATTTTGAATTTTAGTGGCACTCACCACCTGTTTGATGAAATGTCTATTATGTCTTGTATTTGTTAAACATGTAATATGAAGGGTAATGGATTATTAAGGCCTATAATATGTAGACTTGCATATATTTCAACTTGTAACTATTGTAATATGTAGACTTGCATATATTTCAACTTGTAACTATTGCCATGTAGAGATGTACAGACAATGATCTTCACTTAAATCTTTTTGGATAGATTCCCATAATAAATAAATAAATAAGTAGGCACATAAGTTTGTTTCCACTAAACCCAACTATTAGGTATTGTCAAGTAATAATTAGAGACAAATCATAATGGATGTTCTACACACACACACACACACACACACACACACAAAACTTGCCTGCACACACCCATAACAATTTGAATTTCAAACCTTCCTAATGACTACCCATCTTACTTTCCAGTCCTTTTTGCTTAGGACAGTCCCAACCTAGAAAAGCACCATAAACATCTTTATCTTAAATCTAAATAGACTTTGATAAGAAACCAATCTAAAGATTTAAACTTTCAAACTCCTATAGCAATTCAAAACTGCCACTGACTACTATCACAAACATTTCACATGACTATCAAGAGGCATTGCCACAAAAAACCTTCATAACAGTCCTAGCTACAATAGTTGATGCTAGAAACTCCAAATTTAACCAAAAGACTAAAAATGAGTAATATCAGTTCATGTAGTTTTTTCATGTACTCAAATAAGTAGTGGATATCATAACACAATTTTTTAAACAAAGACTTAGCTTTTGGAAAAATTCTGTTTGTAGTACATGAAAAAATAGTTCTTGGAGTCTTTGTTCCTAAGGATGATGCAGAATTAGTTAGTTGTATGATGCAGAATTTTACGGACAAAACAACATTGAAAACAACATACAGAATTTTCAAGGATTGCATCATGTATACAGAATACATAATTTTTAAGGATAGTTCAGAATTTTTAAAAATTCAGAATTTTTAAACAGCATACAAAATTTTCATTATGATTAATTTTTTGAATTTTCTGAAACAGAAGATTTAAAATTCTGAATTTTAAAACAGCATACAGAATTTTTAAAACAGAAGTTTTAAAATTCAGAAAATTCATAAATTTTCTGAAAACAGCGTCATAATTTTATAAACTTCTAAATTTTAAACAGCATACAAAATTTTATGATTAAACAGAAGTTTTCAGAAAATTCAGAAGTTTAAAAATTATGTTTAAACAGAAGTTTTTAAAAATTCAGAAAATTCAGAATTTTTAAGGACAATTCTGTATACAGAATTTTCAAGGACTTCTTAAACAAATTTTGTTCTTAAACATCTCCCACAAATTCAGAATTCAGCTATTTTGTCCTTAAACATTGTATCATAAACATTGAAAAAATTTTGTCCTTAAACATACAATCCTTGAAAAAATTTTGTCCTTAAACAAAGACTTCTTGGAACTAAGATGCCAATTGTCCTATATTTATGATTCTTTCTTTTTGTGTTGATATGCATCAAAATAAGTTATTTGAAGACACTTGGCAGTCCAACTAACTAAGGCAAATGATTCTCTATGTTTATATTCTGAGACTTGCACCTTCTTTTTTTTTTGAATTTCTTTATTGTATATAATCATGCTAATTATATGTTGACTCATACTTTTTAATTTCTTTGTTATATGCGTGTTTACATATAAAATTTCAGGTAATCATGAAGATAATTGGTATGGATAAGGATTGGATTCATATAAAAAATAGGTTAGACCCTACATGTGTGGAAGGGGTTGAAAAGTTTGTTGAGTTTGCTTATGCTAATAAGCCTTCAGAGTCGAAGATATATTGCCCGTGTAAGAAATGTGTTAACCTTAGATAAGAGACACGAAATGGCGTAAGAGAGCATATCATCATAAATGGGTTTAACACTAACTACATAAGATGGACAATTCATGGGGAGGCCTTGGTTCCATGTGGTAGAAATGAAATGATTGAAAATCAAGAATTCGATGTAATTGATGATATGATTGGTTTGGTACATGACACATTTCGAGTTTCAATGGAAGATGGTGTCTTTACTGAAAATCAAATACATGAAAATATGGGATTGGGGCCTAATGAAGAGACAAAGAAATTCTTTAAACTATTAGAAGATGCACAATGTGAGTTGTACCCAAGTTGCAAGAGGTTCACAACTCTTTCTTTTGTTGTTCGATTGTTGCACATGAAGGTACTTAATGGATGGACTGATACATCATTTGATATGTTGCTTGAGTTATTGAAGGAGGCATTTCCCGAGGGTGAAACATTGTCGGACTCATACTATGAAGCAAAGAAGTTCAATGAAGCCTTAGGCTTTAGTTACACAAAGTATGATGCTTGTCCTATGGATTGTATGCTATTTTGGAAAGACAAAAAAATGCTTGATAAATGTGAAATTTGTGGGAGATCAAGATATAATGAATCAAAATTTCGTTTAGAGGATGGAACCACTAAAGTAACACAAATTCCTGCCAAACAAGTAAGGCATTTTCCTTTAAAGCCAAGGCTCCAAAGGCTATTCATGTCAACAAAAACAGCATCACTGCCATTTTTGACTCTAAAAATACTATCGTTAACAAAAGGTTCATAATTAACGGCGGTTTAATTTTGTCGCTAAAAGAAAATTATATTTAATTTTGAAAATTATTTAACGGCGGTAAATAAATGCCGTTAATTTTTGTAGTCTTTTGTGGCAGTAAATAACTGCCATTTTTTACTCTAAAATACCGTCGTTAAAGGCATGACATTTACGACGGTTCTACAAACCGCTTCCAATTTTCAAGATCGTCGATTTTTTATGTGGCGGTTAATAACCGCCATTAATATCGCCGTTATTAATAATGGCAGTAAAATAACCGCCGTTAAATTATTTCCGACACTTGTATAGACGACGGTTACACTTTTTGTCGTCTTACCGCCGTTAAAAGTTTTTGTGACAGTTGTATGGTTATTAACGGCGGTTACAAACCGCCGTGAAAGGCAAATTCTGGCGTAGTGTTTGTTTGCAACCCCACTGTATCATTTGATAAGTTTTATGTACAACTTTTCTTAATACTAGATTTTTTTAAAGAGAAAAACTTACATAATTTAATACAAAATGATATGATAAGTGTTAATTTTTCAATTTTAAAGTGATGGAAATTGCCAAAGACCCTAAGGGTAGTCATCAATCTTGATACGTGTAAAAAGATAGTTTGGGTATGATTTATTTTTTTGACTTTTTTGCCTATTACAAAAAGACTGAAAAAAATAGAGAGGTGATATGATAATTTGTAAGAAATAAGCCAATAAACAGTTTATTAGGTGGTACCCAAACCATTTATATGAAAAATGGATTAAAATTTATAAAAAGTATTTAAGAATATATAAAAATTGTAATAGAATTATAAATAATGTATGCTTGTTTTACTTCTTTTTGAGCCCCTAAGACTATTATTGGTACGGTTCTAAAATAAAAAGTCATCAAAATGATTTAAATTTAAAAAGAAATGTCATTACCTGATCATAAATTCTCTACACAAGTTAGGTATGAATAAACGTTCTTCAAAATCATGTTGGTATTATATGCAAGTTATGCCATAACTCTCAATCTTATAAAAATCATAACCAAAAAAAAAAAAAAAATACAAGTTACTACAAAATACCACATAAGGTATAATCAAAGACCTTTTGGATCACTACCGGTGTGGTGGCCTAGTGAAAAAGGCATCCCTCTCCACAAGTGTGATCTAGGTTCAATTTTTGGGAGGACAAATTCCGCTGCTTCGCAGTTGGCTCTCTTCAGAGACCTCGCCTGTACTCCCGTTGAAACCTGGGTTCGTTTGTGGCGTGTAATTGAGCTCTATTGGTGCCTCAGTGGTAGATCCCTTCCTTACCTTCCTTAAAGTCGGGTTAAATCAAGCCAGCAACCAGCTACCCCGGAACCTGGATCCACGAATACTCTGATGACACCTCAAAGCATCTTTTTTTTGGTGTTCTCAAAAAAAAAAAAAAAAAAAAAATTGGATCATAACAAAAATAATATTATGATGACCGGCTACGTCGTGAGTCCTTTCACTCACCGTTCTCATTGGGTTGTTGTGTTCGAAGGATTTTGCTTCAAAATTTTCATTCTTGTTTACTCCGGTGTTGAGTTTCACTTGTTTCGAAGGGTGCGGGTTCAGTCCGGAGTGCCAGGGGTTTGAGCCGAGGAAGTTCTGGACTGGAGGACCAGGGCCGCACGTGCGGGGCATTGGGCCGCATGTGCGAGAGATGAGGCCGCATGTGCGGGGGAGGTGAGGGCTTTTGAGCATTGCACACTGCATTATATGCAGGTGTGGAGGGAAGTAGGAGGAGGCGCCGCACAAGCGGGGGTTAGTGTCGCACGTGTTGGAGGCATGCTCCGCACGTGCGAGGGTAAGTGCCGCATGTGCAAACGGGCCTGAGTCCGAAAACTCTGTTTTTTCTCCTTCATTTGGGCTGCGTATATCACTATTGGAATATTTCTTTCTCACTCTAAAAATCATTTTGCTTCTCCTTCTCTCTAAAAACTCTCACCAAACACCAAAAACCCTTGATTTCTTGCAATCCATTGGGTCTTGATCCATCATCTTTCACAAGTTTTGGAGAACAAAGCAAGAACTTCACTTTGTGCGGTGGAGATCGAAAATTCTACACCTTTGATTTTAGGGTTTCATCTCATCTCTTCAACAAGAACTTGAGGTAAGGATTTCTTTAAGTTATATATACATGTTTATGCAAGGTTGTTGTTGATTTTGGAGTTTTCTTAAAGATATTATAAAAAGTGTTGGTTTTTGGCTCAAGAAATTAATGGCTTGCAAAAGGAATTCATCTTTTGTTTCTTTGAAAGATTTTCTTGAATAGTTGAAGCACATTGACATAAAAATGATGTTTTTGGTGAGATTTTACCAAGAAATAAAGAACTGCTTTGTTTGGGTGAAAAACCTAGAAATTTGGGGGTTTTGGCGAATGTTGAGAAATTATGACTTTACTTGTGTTAAATGAGTGTTCAAATGGAAATTTCATGACATTGGATGCAAAATGTCAAACTTCTTAGTATATGTGAAATTAGTAAATTTTCTTGGAATCTATTGTTTAAGCATATATGTATATAAATCTTGAAATAACAAAAAGGTGAGGATACATTAGATGTGGGATTGTTGCTATATTTGGATAGCAATATATGTATATACATATGTTAAATATATGTGGAATTGTATTGAAAAGAAAAATGGAAATTGTGATCACAAATGGAGGATTTGTGGGAAAGTTTGTGAATGGTCGGATGATGCATTGTATGGATAATCACCTCATTACTAAATTGATCATTTCATTGCACGGATTATTGTTGCATGAACATTCTAAATACCTTGCTTATTGTAAACACCGTATTTGGGATTGAAACTTGCATTAAGAAAGAAATTTTGTGAAATGACTTCATTGAAATATTTTGGAGTAAATACGTTGGTAAGTCTGGATAGGAGGTGTAGATGAAATTGAATAAGTTGGCCCGAGTGTCCGAGATGAAAGATCGAAAACACGCGCGGAGGAGGTACCACTTTCCTTCCGGTTAGCAACCGGTAAAGTGGGGTTTTTGGTAGTGCTAGTTATGCCTACTTGCAGACACCAACCTAGGGATTACCTGAGTTGTATTTGCTGCCCCATTGAACTAAATTGTAAATTCCCAAGTTGTGGAGATATCAAGTTAACATTGAGCATGGTGGTTTTTAAAAGATGTAAATGTAGATTTTTTTTTTTTTAAAGGGCATAGCATAGCATGGCATGTGCATATCATGTTGAGAATCTTGCATAAATATATATACTTTGTTAAGAGTTCTCTATTGGGCTTTATGCTCAATCCTATGGGATTTTGGTTCAGGAAAAGACATGGTGAACCCGCTGAAATAGGGTGTGGAAGTATGAATTGAGAGCACAAGGTTCTATTTTGTTTGTGATTGTAATTTTTGTAATGCCAAGGGATATTCATGTATGGGTCCGAGAGACTATTTTTGTGTAACTGGGCTTAGGCCTTGGAACTTGTAAGCCCTTGAGGGCGTTTACTTATTTTGATTGAATGATTTTACATGCTATAGATTCATGTACTAGGATTCAGTGAATGTTTGCATGTGAGATTATTCTTGTATAAACATTTGAGATTATGTAATGGAATATATGGAAATAATTCCGGTATCTCTTAAGAGCTATGGTTAATATTATTATTTCAATAGTATGTTTTTTTTGGGGGGGCGTGACAAATATCATAATTAACATTACAATAATTCCCTTAAATAACTTACTACATCTTACATTTTGTCCCAAAAAAAAAATAAATTAAAATTAATAATGAATCATGTGAAATTTCAATAGAAATCTAAACCTAAGGATCTCAAGTCAAATTAATAGAAATAATAATAATAATAACAGTTGAGTAGTTGATGCTATTAATAGAGGTAATCCAAGCAGTAAACTCTTAGATGATTATTGTCTTCCACTCCATAATCATACTCTAATTTTTTTCCACACAACAGTAAAAAAAATTGAGATGGATACTGTTGGACCATTTTAATATCTTTTATTTATTTATTTATATATCTTGGTCATAAATGGGGTTTCATTACTTTGGTAACCTCTCATCTTGGTTAATGGTCATTATTTTTGGTAACCTCTCATCTTGGTTAATGGTCATTATTTTGGTGTAACCATTTTCTCTTTATTATTTGGAGTCTCTCCATTTTCTCCTATTTAATGGTCTTTATTTTTTTGGTGTAACTGTAAGGTCCTAGTAGCCTATAAATAGTTCCTCTCATCTACTATTTTCTATACAAGAGAGATTACTAGCAAAGAATGGTGTTTTTCTTGGTGGAGCTTTGGGTTCACCATCTTGTGTAGAGTTGGCCTGAACCATACGACAAGTGGTCGGGCTGTTGTATCCTGGAGGGGACAAGTCATAGTTTTGTGACTGCTGCATCGGTATTGGGATTCTTCCTGCTGCAGTGGGCTTGATCTCCTTAAAGAAAACAAGATATCCGTTCATCAGCCTGATCTATTTGTATCTCATTTTCTTTGTATCATTTATCAATAAAATATAATTTTTTTTGGTATTTTCACCAACAATTTTAAGGAGATCAAACATGGAACAAGTATTAGAAAAACCAATGATGGAATTGGAGATCTCAACAAGCCTTTCAAGTTCAAAAGAGTTCATTTTAAGAGGTGAAAAGGAAAAGTTCTTTTTTACCTTAGCCTTTTGAAAGTTGCATATGTTCTTACCGAAAAGAATCCAAACAAAATCCCAACCGAGGAGATGAATGATGAAAACTACGAGGCACATGATGCAAAAGTGGCTATTAATTTTATGATTATTACTATGACACCACTTACATGTTGTCTTTTATTAATTTTTGGCATGCTCACTTGTGTCATATTAACAGTAAATATGTGGGAATCATGAGTAATTTATGATTAATTCCTAAAGTGACAAATTTTTTTTGAGAATTGTGAAGTTTGCAGCAAAGCAAAAATTAGCAAGAGTGTTGGAAAAATTACCGAATTGCTAGAATTATTTCATACTGATTTGTGTGAGTTTGAAGGAATTTTAACTCGGGGTGGTAATCGATATTTTATTACTTTTATTGATGATTTTTCAAAATAAAAAAAATATATTTATTAAAAAATAAAAGCGATGCTTTTGAGAAATTTAAAGAATTCCTTCTTGAAGTGGAAAATCAATTCGGTAAAAAGATTAAAAGAATTAGAAGTGATAGAGGCCGGGAGTATGAATATCTAGGATTCAACTTTTTTGTTTAGTCATTGGGAATTATTCATGAGACTACTCCACCATATTCACCTTCATCAAATGGCGTAGCTGAAAGAAAAAATAGAACGTTAATTGACTTGACGAATGCTATGCTTATTGATTCAGGTGCTCCCTCAAATCTTTGGGGCGAGGCTATTTTGACAGCTTGCCATGTGATAAATAGAGTGCCACACAAAAAGACTAAAATTGTCCCTTATGAGTTGTGGCGGGGGCATAAACCAAATCTAGGTTATTTGAGGGTTTGGGGTTGTTTAGCTTTTGTGAGGCTTGCAGATCCTAAACGACCTAAATTGGGTGAACGAGCTACCAGTTGTGCTTTTCTTGGGTATGCGTTGCATAGTACAACTTATAGATTTTTTGATATGAAAAATAATATTATCTTTGAATCAGGTGATGCTATTTTTCATGAAAATAAATTTTCTTTCAAATCTAGAAATAGTGGGGGTCAAATAATTTCTGAAAATATTTTATCTATGCCTAGTCCTTCTACTCTTTCTCAAGTTTTTCAAGAAAAAGAAAATTTTCAAATCCAACCAAGAAAAAGTAAACGAGCTAGAGTTGAAAAAGATTTTGGCTCTGACTATTATCTTTACAATGTGGAAGAAATTCCTCTTACGGTGCAAGAAACTTTATCATCACCTGATGCTATTTTCTGGAGAGAGGCTGTAAATGATGAGATAGACTCACTACTTTGAAATAAAACATGGAAGCTAGTGGATTTACCTCCAGGTTGTAAAACTATTGGGTGTAAATGGGTCATTCATAAAAAACTTAACTCGGATGGAACTATAGATAAATATAAAGCGAGACTTGTTGCTAAAGGTTTTAAGCAACAAGTTGATCTTGATTTCTTTGATACTTTTTCTCCGGTTACTAGAGTTACATCCATTAGATTGTTGATTGCAGTGGCTGCAATTCATGATGTAAAAATTCATCAAATGAATGTAAAAACAGCATTTTTAAATGGAGATCTAGATGAGGAGATTTACATGGACCAACCCGAAGGCTTTGTGGAGCCTGGCCAAGAAAGCAAGGTGTGTAAGCTAACTAAATCCCTTTATGGTTTAAACAAGCTCCTAAACAGTGGTATGAGAAATTTGATTCCTGCATGCTTGAGAATGGCTACAAGACGAATGAATGTGATAAGTGCATATATTATAAAACTTATGAGAATGCACATGTGATTATTAGCCTATATGTGGATGATCTACTTATCTTTGGCTCTAATTTGCATATTATAATGAGACTAAAAATATGCTTAATAGCCACTTTGATATGAAAGATCTTGGTGAAGCCAATTTTATTTTGGGAATTAAAATTACCAAGACTAATGATGGTATTTTTCTTGATCAGTCGCATTATGTTGAGAAAATGTTAAAGAAATATAATTTTCTAGACTGTAAACATGTTGCTACTCCTTTTGATGCAAGCATACATTTATCTGTTGTAACAAATGAAAAGAAAGTAATTAATCAAAAGGAATATGCTAGTATGATTGGTAGTTTGAGATATGCTATTGACTGTACTAGACCTGACATTGCATATGCTGTTAGAGTACTTAGCAGGTTTACTAGCAAACCAAGTTGAGATCATTGGCTAGCCATGGGAAGAATTATGAGATATTTATCTGGAACCAAAAATTATGGTTTGTTTTATAACAAGTATCCTGCTGTACTTGAGGGATATAGTGATGCTGATTGGAACACTTGGTCAGGTGATTCTCTCTCTACCTCTGATTTTATTTTTACCTTGGGTGGTGGTGCTATATGTTGGAAGTCTAAAAAACAGACGATAATTGCTAATTCTACAATGGAAGCTGAGCTTATAGCGTTAGCTTCAGCATGTGAGGAAGCAAATTAGTTGAGAGATTTGTTACATGAAATTTCTTTTTGGGAAAAATCAATTCCTCCCGTGTTAATTCGTTGTGATAGCACTGCTACTATTGGTAGAGTGAACAATCATTTTTATAATGGTAAATCCAGACCTATTCGAAGGAAACATAGTAATGTGAGATCCTATTTGAGTAATGGCATCATAACTGTGAATTATGTAAGATCTTGTGATAATCTTGCGGATCCGTTAACCAAGGCCTTGGCGAGAGATAGAGTCTGGAATACATTGAGGGGGATGGGTTTGAAGCCTATAAAATTATAAACCATGTATGAGGATACCCAACCTAGGGACCAGAGATCCTGTAACTAGGTTCAATGGGAAGAACGAATCATATAGTGGTTGTAAAAAATGCAATCTTTAATATTTTGTTATCCATCCCTATGATGTTAGTGCATTTGTCCTGTAATGTTGGAGGGTTGAGTTTTTATCCTCTTAATGAAATTCTATAGCTCTTGTTGCGTGGGGTGTGTAAATTACAGCAACATCCTTGATAGATTTCACCTATGTGAGCATGAAAGTGGGGCCGTTTTCTATGAGAACAAGGCTTATTCTCGAATATGCTTATGAAAATTGAGATTAGCACAAGGTCGTAATGTGCTAGCTATTTAAAGCTCATGTCAACACCTAGATTATTATGTGTGAGCAGTAATTCTTTATTCTCCCTAAGCAGTCATAGTTCAAATCTGAGACCACTACTGACTCTGGAGTAGAGGTTGCTGTTTCACTAATGAAGGTTCAATGCAGAACACACCTTCATGAGGCATACTAATCTATCTTTGTTTGGTACTCTCTTTTATCCTTGTTAATATTAAAATGAGTGGGGGATTGTTGGACCATTTTAATGTCTTTTATTTATTTATTTATTTATATATCTTGGTCATAAATGGGGTTTCATTGATTTGGTAACCTCTCATCTTGGTTAATGGTCATTATTTTTGGTAACCTCTCATCTTGGTTAATGGTCATTATTTTGGTGTAACCATTTTCTCTTTATTATTTGGAGTCTCCATTTTCTCCTATTTAATGGTTTTTATTTTTTTGGTGTAACTGTAAGGTCCTAGTGGCCTATAAATAGTTCCTCTCATCTACTATTTTCTATATAAGAGAGATTACTAGTAAAGAAGAGTGTTTTTCTTGGTAGAGCTTTGGGTTCACCATCTTGTGTAGAGTTGGCCTGAACCATACGACAAGTGGTCGGGCTGTTATATCCTGGAGGGGACAAGTCATAGTTTTGTGACTACTGCATCGGTATTGGAATTCTTCTTACCGCAGTGGGCTTGATCTCCTTAAAGAAAACGAGATATCCGTGCCTCAGCCTGATCTATTTGTATCTCATTTTCTTTGCATCATTTAACAATAAAATATAATTTTTTCTGGTATTTTCACCAACACATACAAGGGTTGAAGTAGAGAGATCATTATATTTAATGGGTCTAACTGACACTATTCATATTTTATTTAAAAATATATAATGTGTAATTATTTGATATATATATATATAGGATCACCTACATAAATTTACTGATTGTGATTCTTCATTTCAAAGTTGCAATAGGGAGTCAAATCTTACCGCCGCCCCCCCCCCCCCCCCCCCCCAAAAAAAAAATTGTAGTAGAGAAATTCTATTGTATTATCGAATGACTTGTAATTCTTTCTAAATTTAAAATGTCGGTAAATTGACATGATTAGTTCACAATTTTTAGAGCAACTTTAATGCTACTCTTTAATTTTCACCACCTAAATGATGAAAAAGGTATATTCTTTATTTTACCTAATTAACTTTTTATTAGGTGCTCCAATGCTATTATTGATTTCACATATTTATATACACAAAGTTTAAAGACTCTCCTCAGACTCCAAATATAGCTAACCTGTAAGAATTTTAGAGCACCATTATCAAGCTCATTGGAGTATTCTTTTGCCTATTTAATAACACAAAACTATAGAAACATACTCCATCAAACGCAATTTTGGACTAACTACTTTATTTTAATATCAAACCACTACTTACATGTAGTTAGAGAAAGATGACCCAACAAATAATTTTAGGTAGTAAAATATTTAATATGTTGTGTTTTATTTATCATTTCATCAATTATTACTATATTAACAATAAATATGTGTTAATATTGTATTAATTTTTTAGATTTCACTATTTATATTTGTTATTAGATTTCACTATTTAATCCTCTATTTATTGTTATGAACCCAACAAATGTATCATTAAAGTGAAAATTACACAAAAGAGTAGTCACTTACATGTTTGAGTTTAATTTTTTAAGAATAAAAGTGGGTATAAAATTATATATTTAGACAATCCACACTATAGAAGTTTTGGATTTTCTCTCGTTCTAGAACAAATCTAACATTATGAACAAAAATGTAACACTCCAATAACGTAACACTCCAATGTAACGTACTAAAAAAACTTTTTGATGTACTTTTTCCAAACGTAACAATATAACACTCAAAAAATATTTTTTAATTTACTTTTTTCAAACGTAACACTCCAATATAACACAAAAAAATAATAATAAATAACTCCTTAGTATATTTTTTTTCCAAACGCAACACTCCAATCAATGTAAAATGTAATATTCCAATTTAGCACACACAAAAACACTAAAAAGCTCCTTCTTCTTCTTCTTCTTCTTTTTTTTTTTTTTTTTTTTTTTTCAAACGTAAGAATCACAATTTAAAATTATATATTTGCTCAAAGCTTACTAAGAACTTTTTGTGCTCATTTTCGAATGGTTTGAAGAATCCCACATCCATTTTATGGGGTGTTACGTTTGGAAAAAAACACACCAAGAAATTTTTTTGTATGTTACATTAGAGTGTTACACTAAGGAGTTATTTTGGAGTATTATATTGGAGTATTACGTTTAGAAAAAATGCATTAAGAATTTTTTTTGAAATGTTACATTGAAGTGTTATGTCTGAGTATTACAGTTTGAAATTATACATTTGCCCAAAATTTACTAAGGAGTTTTTGTATTTCTTTTGAAATGTTTGAAGAATCCCACATCTTTTTGAAATACTTGAAAATTTTCATATTTTAAGTCATTTTTATACTCCATTTGAAATGTTTTCTAAATGAAAAAGATTATCATATAAAAATTTATCTCAAATTTGAATCTTATAGATTGTGTATCTTACCTTTCTAGCACAAAAGAAAAAAAGAGAAGGAAACATAATGGAAATAAGGGTATAACCTTAAATCTAATTTCCAAATAATATATCAAATCTACTTTTCCAAAATAAATGGAACTAATTGGTCTATAAGAAAATATTTGAGACTAAATGAATCATCATTCCTCAAGATGAGATTTATAAATAAATTTTCTTTATTATTAATACAGTATTAACACATGAAATTATAAATAAAATATAATAAAAAAAATATTTTAATGAAATAGAATACAATGTCAATACATAAGATTATAAATAAAGTATAATAAAAAAATTATAGAAGAGGAACAAAATAAAAAGAAATATTTTCATAAAATAGAATTTTAAAATAGAGAGTCTATTGAGTGTACACATATAAAAGAGATTAGCTAAAATACAAAAGTGGATTTTAAGTTGTAATTTGACTTAAATTTTGTTGAATGTAGTGTGATGCTCTTATTAAAATAACTATTATAATAGTCAATCCATTAAGAACTTGTTTGGCAAATAGTAATTTTAGCCAAAAAAATTAAAAAAATTATCAAAAATTTAAAAAACTTATAATTTTTACCCTACAAACTTACATACAGTACATTCACGTGAAGTGCGTCAAATTTAGTGTAAAAAGACATTTTTATCCCTCATTGATGGACTGCTATCACAGTCATCAGAGAGAGTGTACTATACAGAGCTAAAGAACACCATCAAACACGCAAGATGAATAAAGAGAAGCCCCTTCCTTCAAGGCCATAACATCGAGGAAGCTCTGCTCTGAAGAGGAAGAGGAAGCAAGCGACGAAGAGAGTCAGCCAAGGCCAACGGAAAAGCAGTTATTCCTTTCTTAAAAATTACAGAAAAACATAAGATAAACTTGTTATGTTGCCCCTTTTTTACATTAACAACAAATAAAATATAGTTATGATATGATAATTGATATTTTTAAAAAATTGTACTATCAAACAATAATTTTTTACAATCTTTTTTTTTCAAGTGCAATTATTATACTATACAAAAAAAGTGAATTATTCATTACAAAATATTATTTTGAGACAAATGAAGTATATATTGATATATATATGTGTTTTGAACTTTGCTTCAAACCCTCAGTTGAAAGCACCCTTAGTGACCCCGCCAGTACCACGTGTCGGCCTGGGGTGGCTGGAAAAAAAAAAAAAAAAATTTACTGGCCAATCACAACCGATCCCATCACACACCCCCGCGGGGGTCGATAGTTTTATTCATGTGTTTTCAAGTTAAAGTCCATTTTTGTTTGAAATTAAAATAAAAAAATTTAAAAATTAAAAAGGAGAAAACCAGCTACCAACATGAAATGACCACTTACAGGCTGGCAGCGGTCTCCCACGTTACAAGCATGTCATGGGTTGAACACGCCAAGGGCAAAATTATCAAGTTAGCAATTTTTATATTATTTTTTTTTTACATTTTTTTTATAAAAAATTAAAAAATTATTTTAAATATATTAATTTTTTATACATCACATTTTAATTAAAAAAATTAAAAAATTATTAAAATAATCTATTATCAAATCAAGCTAAATAGAATAAAAAATAGTAAAATGAACTATAATAATTAACATACTACCTTTAAAAAGCTTGTTTAAGATGCTCTAATAGAGGGCCCATTTATTTTGGATTAAATAGATGGGAGGAGATTATGATGGATGTGAAATTATTTAGTGTTGTGTTTGTTTATAGAGTTGGAGAGGGGATTATGATGGAAGAGGTGATATAGATGGAGGTTGTAAGGGGGATTGAGATAGAGGAGGTGGAGATGATATTAAAAAAATAGTGAAGGGATTATAAATTTTTTTATTTTTTTTATTTTTTATATATTGAGATTTTTTTTTTAAATATTAATGTTTAATTTTTTATATTTTTTTATTTATTTTATTATTTTATATAAAAATAATTTAACAATTTCTAAACTAACAACTATCATCAAAACAAACATAATTTTACTTAATCTTCTCACTAATAATTCCCTCACTATTAATTCCCTCACTATAAATTCCTTCTATTTTACCTCCGAAGACTAACGGAGCTAATAGAAAACGGAGCTAATAGAAATCTTCCATTACAATCATATAACAGCAATGATTTAGATCACTAATTTTGGCGTCCTAATGGAGCACTAATGACATGACAATGAATAAAAAAAATAAAATAAAAACAAATTAAGACCAAAACATCACATTACTGTGGGTAGAACTCACTGCCAACTCATTAAAGCTACCTTTAGAGCTCAAAAATTAGACCCTCAAAGCATTTTTCATCATATAAAAGGTTGATGATGCCAGTCCAAAATTTATTACACCGTAGTCTTATATTATTGACCATAGTGCAGCAGTGAAGAGTAAGAAAACACTAGCCTAAATCTCCCACACCATTACGAAGATGGCAGACAATACTACTACTACTACTAGTCTATCTCACTCAAACAAGCTACAAGGCAAAGTTGCCATCATCACCGGCGGCGCCAGCGGCATCGGCGAAGCGACAGCACGTCTCTTCGCCAATCACGGCGCACGCGCCGTCGTAATCGCTGACGTCCAAGACCAAAAAGGCCAAAAACTCGCCGAAACCATCGGCGCACATCGTTGCATCTACCTCCACTGCGACGTCACCGACGAAGACCAAGTCAAATCCATGGTCGAATCGACGGTCCAGATTTATGGCCAGCTCGACATCATGTTCAGCAATGCTGGAATCATAAGCAGCTCCGATCAGGTAATCCTCGACCTCGATTTTCCACAATTCGATCGCCTTTTCGCCATCAACGTCCGTGGCATGGCGGCTTGCGCGAAGCACGCAGCGCGTGTGATGGTGGAGCGGCGCGTGAGGGGGAGTATTGTGTGCACGGCGAGCGTGGCGGCTAGTAAGGGGACGAAGAAGCTCGTGGATTACACGATGTCGAAGCACGCGGTGTTGGGGCTGGTTCGGGCAGCGAGTCAGCAGCTTGGGGAGTATGGGATTAGGGTGAATAGTGTGTCGCCGTACGCGGTGGGGACGCCGATGATGTGTAAGAGTCTCGGGAAGGAGCCGGAGGAGGTTGAGGAGGCTTTTGGGGTGATGAATCCATTGAAAGGGATTGTGTTGAAAGTTGACCATGTTGCGGATGCTGTGTTGTTTCTCGCCTCCGACGACTCTGCGTTTGTATCCGGCCATGACCTTGTTGTGGACGGTGGATTCATGAATCGTACATCGTGAAATTGATCAATGTTTTGTGTCAATTGTAAGTGTGGAAATGGCCAGAAATAGAGTTGTTGTGCCAAAAAGTAGAAGGCGTCCATCTCTAAATGATTCCAATAATGAAAAGACTATAAAAAAAAAATTAAATAATTAAATAAATAAATGATTGAAGAAAACTCAAACCGAAATTTGCATTGAATTTCATTATATATACTATATATTTTTTACAGCAGTGATTTAGACCCCTCAAACTTCAACCCCCACCACCCCACACACTTTCATTATATATACTATATATTTTTTACAGCAGTGATTTAGACCCCTCAAACTTCAACCCCCACCACCCCACACACACGTGGCGGATGGTGATTGGAGGAGAAGAAAAAAAGAAAAAGTGACCAATCAAAAAAAAAAGGGGTCAAAGGGAGTGGGGGAAAAGGGGGTTCCAATCTTTATTCTATTTTTTATTTATAATTATAATAGGACTTACTTATCCAAAAAAAAAGAAAAAGAAATGACTAGAAATTGTTTTTAAAAGGAAATGGCTAGAAATTGTTTTTAAATGGGGTTTAGTATGGGAAATAAGTGGCCATTTTGATCAATCATTTGGGAGGAAGATTGTTAGAGACAGCTTAAAACTAATATGTTAGCAATGTTAGAAACTCATATTTTTAAATTAATAAATTTACCTATAATGATATGATAAGAAAGTTAACACTCTATTATTGTATATAACAAATAAAAAATTAAAACACATGATATTATATAACAGTTCCGATTGGTAACTCGAAAATAATAAGGCTCGAATGGCCCGAGTCCAAAACAAAATCGTTTTGGAATTTTTTTTTTCTTTCCCTTTTTTCTGAAGATGAAGATGAAAAAGAAGAGACAAGAAAGAGAGAAGAGGGAGTTGGGCATCATCATCAACAACATCTTCGTCAACACATCATCATCATCGACAATTTTTTTTTTTCTTTCCTTTTTCCTTCATCTTTAGATCCAGATCCACTAGAGATCATCAACAACAACAACACACATCATCATCATCATCAACAACCAACAATCACCACACCAAAAAAAAAAAAAAAAAAAAAAATGTAAAATCTAAAACAAAAGCAAGAGAAAACAAGAAAATTATAAAAAAAAAATGAAAGCAAGACTTTTAAAAACTGTTTTTGGGTTTTGTTTATTTTAAGAAGTTGGGGCAAAACAAATTTAAAAAGAGGGAGCTCTGGAAGTTGAACCCTAGGTTTGAATATAGATTAGAAAACAAAGCTACAGTGAAAGGATATCGATGAGGAGGAGGAGAAGAGGTAAGGGGGGACAAACAACGCCATCACCGCCATCTCTATCTTTTCTCCTTCTTCTCTCTTCCTCTTCCTTTTTTTCTTCTCTCCTTTCTCTCTCTCTCTCTCTCTCTCTCTCTCTCTCTCACCTCTTCTCTTCTCTTCCCTCTGTCTGTATTCAAAAGCAAGAAAGAGGGGCAAAAAAAAAAAAGAATACCCAAAACGACGTCGTTTTGGTATTCGAGCTACTTTCGGGCCAACTTTTTCGAGCTACAAAGTATTATTGATCACATAAATTGTAAATATAATTGTGAGAATTTTTATGGGTGCTAAACATTTTCCTTTTTGTATTTTTTGCTTGTTTGAGACAAAGAAAACACCATATCACAAATCAAGCATCACCCATTACTAGGGGTGTAAATTTGACCCATGTCGGGTCACGTAAGCTCCAGCTAAAATTCGGGCTGGCCTACAACCTTGAAAATTTAGCCCAGGCCTAAGGAGTATTTGGTCCTTGGTGGCTCTGAATATTTTTTTTTTTTATTTTTTCTACCAAAATTTTATTCTTTCCAAAAGAAATGACACTGGGCTTTGGGCAGGGCGAGCCTCTGGCTGGGCTTTGAGTGGGCCTTGAGCGAACTGATAGATTGGGTTGGGCTTCAAAATGACAGTTCAGGTCCAGGTCCAGGCTTAGGCCTAGGGTCCCGAACTGGGCCGAGTTTAATTGGGCCTGGCCCACCCCAGACCGCGAGTAAATTTTGGACCGCCCATAAACCGCAAGTCATTTTTACACTGCTACCCATCACCAATCTTCCTCCTTTGAAGATTCTACCATAAAATAAATTGAAATAAAGAAAGTTCATGTTTTGGCAAACAGTAATGCTAGAGACACTACAAGAAAAGTGGTCTATAACGGCGTTTGAATCAAGATGTTTTAAAAACGTTGTGGTATACCTCAATAGTCAACACGTTTTTCAAGGCGTGATGCTTGTTGATGGTCATAATGAGCCAAGTTTGTTTAACTTAACAGACACTTAACCCCATTCCAATTACAAAAGTAACACACAATCTCTCTCATAAACTGCTCTTCTCTCTCGCGATTAATATCGATGTCTCTCACTCTAGTTGTTCTTCATCGAACTCGATCTCTCTCTCTCTCACACACAAATCGCAGATCCGAAATCGAAAAAGAAAGTCGATCTAACATGATCGAAATCCGAACTCGATTTGATCTAATTTGATATGATATGATCTGATTTCTCTTGCATTTTGTTAGATCTGATCTCTCTCACACAAATCGCAAATCCGAAATCGAAAAAGCAAGTCATTTTTATTTTGTTTTTCATTAACAAGTGTTAATCGGTGTTTGATTTCTTTGTAGGTGGCGATGAAGTATAGAGATCAGTTATATGAACTCGTAAAGGAAGAGACAAAGAAGAAGGATTCGAGTACGGAGGAGTGAAAGATCGCAATGGAGGTCCAAAGCCGTCTCGCTTCACAGGAGCAGTCATTTGCTCTCCAAACCCTAACAAGACAGGCATGTGAATTTGTATATTTGTTTATGTGTTTCTATGTATATTTGTTTGCATCTGTGTGTACTTTGGAAATAAAATCATTTCATTTCACCTTTTTGTTCTTCTCTGTAAAGTGATGTTCTTTGTGAGATCTTCTCTAATTTTGTGTATTTTATTTTTTTATTTATTTGTTTTTTTCCCCTAGGCAGAGGCCAAAGCTAAGAAGATGGAGGAGGAGATGTATAGATTGCAAAAGAGCTTAGAGGAGAGAAATGGGCTACTTCAAGCATCAGCATCTACTATTGGAAAGGTATGAT
This sequence comes from Camellia sinensis, assembly GCF_055761805.1. NCBI lineage: Eukaryota > Viridiplantae > Streptophyta > Magnoliopsida > Ericales > Theaceae > Camellia > Camellia sinensis. Next base: position 104,998,489 of record NC_138975.1, on the reverse strand, counting down.
TTTGCATTGTTTTCTTTTTATTCACTATATTCATTGTATCTATTGCATTGCATTTAGCATGTAGGATCACGATCTTTCCTCAGCAGATCATTCCTCACTTATATCATCCCACCCAATTACTTGTATTCTTTCTGTGAAACACATAGTTCTGCATGTGCATGCACTTATTCCACTAAGAGAATTGTGGTTTGAGGATTCCGGCACCTTTTCTATGTTAAACGTAGTTTGATTTTGCATCTCCATCCCTTTATAATATTTGTGTAGTTTTGCACTGCTTGTGGTTTGATAATGCAATTGCATTGCATATCGTTTACATTGTTTTGTTATATTATTGCATATCATTTTGCATTCTGCCCTTGAACTATGCTGGTTTGATTCCCTACAAAGGGATACGTAGGCAGTTTGCGGGCGCAACCATCTGTTTCCGCATCAGCATTTTGTTTGTTTGTCCAAGTCTTCGATCTTGTCAAAAACGGGTCGTCTCTAGGTTTTGACATTCACTCACGTCATTTCATGACTCTGAGTTCTGTCAAAGAGGGGCAACTGTAGACACCCCATTTTTGACCGCCCTTAAGACTTGGGCGCTTCTGATTGTTTACTTGGTGATGAAAGTTGTGCAGTGCAAAGGTTCGATTTCCTTGGCAAGAGGAGAGCGTCAAATCCCAAACCTTACACCCCATTTTTGGGCCAAAACTATTTTGACCAAAATGATTTTAGACCTTAAAACCCTCTTTTTCAAAACATTTTTGAAAGAAGTTTCTGCGATGTTCCAAGGCTCGCATTTCGTTAAATGTTGCGCTTTTCGGTAAATCGAGCAAGGACATAGTGGAATAAATGAAGGAGAGGTGAACTCTTTGAAAAAATATTTAAAACATCTTGTTTAGAGGTTTGGGGTTGAAGAAAAGAAGAAGAGAGGGAAGAAACCTAGTTGGGGAAGAAGATGGGCGTGAACCGTTACGAGAGAGAGTTGAGCAGCCCTCGCTAAATCAGGCCTATCCTTTTGTACACTTGGAATTTTGATATGAGGCTACCAGCATTGGAAAGAAGACTTCTGGGGCTTCATTTTGCACTCAAGAATCTCCTCAAGCTAAGGCTAGATGAGAGAGATATGGCTGGTTGAAGTTAGGCATCAATTCGGTTGGACCGAAATTGAGCAGTCTTCACTAAAAGAGGGGATATCTCTTAGAACACCTGGAATTTTGATGTGAGGATACTACCATTGGAAATATGACTTCCGGGGCTACAGTTTAGGCTCAAGAATGACCTAAAAAGGGGTCCAGATGAAGGAGTTATGCCTGGTTGAAGTCGAGGTCTGGGACTAGGTTTTGCCGTCGGCCTCTGGGGGAGTGTGCCGGCCACAATTGGAGCTTGCCGGCCATAGGTCGGTGTAACAACCCTCATACTGTTTACTGATTAGGGACTGATTGATTACCGATAATCACCGGTTACTGCTAAACGGAACTGATGATGACTGATAACTGAACTGACTGATAATTGAACTGATTAAAGTACTGAACTGACTGACTGAAATTGGAAACCGAATTGACTGAGTATATGTTAGTTAAATTGCATTCTATCTGTTTGACTGTATGATTATCTGTTCATGCTTATATGTTTAAACTGCTAATTGAAGGCCTTATCGGCGGCCGAATTAGAAATTGATCGGTGTTTTATGATCAACATAATTTATGTAATTTTATGGAATATTTACCTGAAAACTGATTAGGTATGATTAAATTAGATTAAAATAAGCTAATAAAAGAGTTGGACTTATTTACCATTTTGCCACATGAGTGGCCCACTACTTGAGTCATCTTTGATTCTCATTACACTCACATAACACATTTTCATCAGTCCTTGTGTTGCCTCTAACCGACCAAGAAGAGACTTAGAGAGAGAGGAAGTGAGAGTCTTGAGTTCATCTCAAGATTGCTTAGAATTTGAAGAGAATTGAAGAAATTGTTGAGGATATTGCATGTTTGAACTCCCTTCTTGAAATACAAGACTTAAGGTAGCTCCATTGTCTTCTTATTCATGTTTTAAGTTGAATCTTGCATGGTTCATGTCATGTTGATGGAGTTTAGAGCCAAAACATGGTTTAGATGTTGAATTGTAGCTTAATTGTTGCATGCATGTACATATATTGAAGTTTTGAGGTTGTAGTTCATAATGCCTCACATGCATGTCCATCTTTTGGTCATACTCCATGAGTTCATCTTGTTTTTGAAGGTTTGAGCTCTTTTGAAACAGCATCGAAGCTTTGAAAATGATTTAAGATCATGCATGTCATGTTTGAAGATTGTTCTTGAAAATGATTTGAAATTGGTTTGAAATTGGGTTTGAATTAAACACCCTTGGGCTTTGATTTTTCAAATTGAGTTTTGAACCATGTTTAACTATGAGTTTACATGTGTTTTCTGGAAATTTAGCCCAAGAGGTCGAGTTTTGATGCTTTTGAACTTGGTTTTGAGCTTGGAGGTGCAATCTGGGTTTTCCAGATTTCGCACTTTCGCTCGAGCAGGGGAAATGCCGCTCGAGCGTAGAATCCGAGCATCCAGCATCTCTCTGCACTGTTTTACTGTACGCTCGAGCGGAGGATTGGGCGCTCGAGCGGAGTTTGTCTCAAGCTCGAGCGTGTGTCGAGCGGAGATTTCACCCATCCAGTACTTTCACAGTACGCTCGAGTGGGAAAGTTTACGCTCGAGCGTGTACCTTTGTTGCATGACCGCTCGAGCGGGGAAACCTGCGCTCGAGCGGGACTCTGTTTTTCTGAAAATTCTGAAACTGTTTTCTGGTCGCATCTTTGCATCCTCATCCCATTCTAGGCATTGTTAGGCCTAGTTTAAGACATCTTAATGAGGATATCATTGTAGAACACGCCAAGGCAAATTAGGGATTAAGTTATGATGTTTCCCAACTGTGTAGCTTAGTGTGTGTTCAATCTGTTAACTGTGTAGGGTTGGCGACTGGGGAGACACGCTCTAGCATACTGTAGCCCAGAACTCTGTGAGTAACGATTGTGTAAAGATATGTTCACAAATGATTATTTTCTGAACAACTGAACTGTACTGTTTTCTGAACTGATTACTGTTAACTGAATGAATGTATGTCCTTTATTTCTGAACTGTACTGTGGCATCCTTAGCACCTACTGTTTACTGTTACTGTTACTGTTACAGAGATCTCTGTCGGTTCCCTCGTGGAACCACTATTGTTTACTGACTGATGGCCATCATTACTGTTCGGTCTTTCAAGACCTACTGTTACTGTTATGCTAATGGATGTACCACATATGACTGTTTACTGTACTGAACGACTGAAATACTGATTGAATTGAACTGTTTTCATTACTGTAAGGACATTCATTCTAAACCCCTTTACGCTTTATGTTATTCACTGGGCTTTAGCTCACTGCTCATATATATATGTAGGTGTTCAGGCACCAGACCGCAGCTAGAGGCGTCAGGGTTACTCCAGTTTTGTCAAGCCAGCCTTTGTGCCTCACTGTGAGGTTCCGAGTTGCCATGCTATGGCTTGGGGGTGTTTTGTTTGTTTTTCCCCCTTCTGTACTGTTTTACTGTTCTGTATAGACCGAGTGTTACTGTACTGTTATCTAGGGTCGAGTCCCTAGTCTGAATGATTGTAAATATTGTGTATACTGTTCTGTACTGTTTATGTATAAATGTATGAAAAGCCTTTTTGCATTCAGACTGTCACAGCTCAATGGACACTATTTATTTACTGTATTGGCTTCCGCCAGGCCCTGTACTCTGTTTTACTGTATTGCTGTTCTGCAGGCCTTCGGTAATCTCGGATTACTGGCCGGTTACGGTGCTAAACCCTTAGGGTCGGGTTTGGGTCGTGACAGAGTGGTATCAGAGCGATACTTACCACGAGTTATACCGCACACACGTGTCCAAATGAGCTATAGAGTGTCCTAGAAAAGTGATTAGGGCATCTCATGAGCATGATAAGTGTGTGGTTATGTTGTGACTGAATATCTGTTAATGTGTTAAACTGGTAAACAAATGACTGCTTATGTTTAAAACTGTTATAACTGCTTATAGTGAAATGGACAATGCAAATGAACCTGAGTCCTCATCTACTGAGGCAAGAATGGAAAGAATGGAAAGAATGATAGAACTGATAACTGCTAGACTGGAACAACAACAGAACCAACAGCCCCCACCTCCTCCTCCTCCGGTACAGCCGGAACCTAATGCGAATGTGGATGATGGGGATATTATTGCTCTCACCCATAAATTCAGCAAGATGAAACCGCCATCCTTTCAGGGAGGCCTTGAACCGTTAAAAGCTGAAGCTTGGGTTCTGGAAACAGAAAAATTATTCGAAGTGTTTCCGTGCTCAGAAGCGAACAAGTATTGTTAGCTACCTTCACCCTACAAGAAGAGGCTAGAAGGTGGTGGATGTTGATCCGTGATACAAATACTGTTATGACTTGGGCTCAGTTCAAGGAGTCCTTCTTTGAAAAGTACTTCCCTCAGTGTGTCAGGGATAGAAAAGTGACTGAATTTGAACAGCTGAAGCAGGGCACAATGTCCGTTGCAGAGTACGAAACAAAATTTACTGAACTTGCCCGTTATGCGCCGCACATGGTGGATACTGAATATAAGAAGGCCAGAAAATTTGAAGGTGGCCTTAATGTGGCAATACTTGACCGGATAAATGTTTTGAAATTACCGACTTTTGTGGGTGTTCTCGACCGGGCATTGATGGCCGAGTCGAACATTGCAGCGGTGAAGCAATCTGAAACACCAACAGCTGAATGGCATGGTAAAAGGCAGGGTTTCAAATTCAAGAAAGGCAAGCATAACCCGGCCAACAAGAAACAGAATACAGGGTCGACAACTAGCCCCAGCCAAGGGAGTGGGTTCATACCACCCTGTCCTGAGTGTGGCAAGAAGCACAAGGGGGTCTGCTACAGAGTATCTGGAGCTTGTTACAGGTGTGGCAAGGTGGGCCACATGGTTAAAGACTGCCCCTCTGCTCCACAAGCCAGTAGTAAAGCTGCACCAAGCGCAGCAGCATCAACTGTAGCACCAAAGCCTAACCCCAGAGCTACCGGGAAAGAGCCTGTGAGGCAAGGCCGAGTGTTCGCACTAGTACCGGGAGACGTGCAAAACACTGAGACCGTTGTGTCAGGTATCCTCTCTATCTGTATGCAAAATGCATATGTATTGATTGATTCGGGGTCTACGCATTCTTATGTATCACATGCTTTTTCGGGGAAATTGAATAGACCCTTAGAACCTATGAACTATCTGCTAGCCGTATCATCACCCGTAGGAGGATCTATGACCTGTGCATATATGTATCCCGCATGTGAAATTATGGTTGGGGATATGCATCTGTTTATTGATTTACTGCCATTGAACATTGATCATTTTGATGTAATATTGGGGATGGATTGGTTACAAAAATATCATGCCACTATTGACTGTGTGACCAAGCAAGTTGTTTTCCGCCCACCTGGTCTGCCTGAATTTGTGTTTAATGGGGTTGGAGTAGTACGTCCCCCGTATCTGATTTCATCTGTGAAGGCTGTTAAACTGATTAGAAAGGGCTGTAAGGGATATTTGTGTTCTGTACTGACTGCATCTACTGATGATAATGTTAATGTGAACTGTATTCCTATAGTCAGAGAATTCCCAGATGTATTTCCAGATGATCTGCCAGGGAGATTGAATTTACCATTGATGTGATTCCGAGTACGCAGCCGATATCGAAAGCTCCTTACAGAATGGCCCCAACTGAACTGAAAGAACTGAAAGTGCAACTGCAGGAACTGCTGGATAAGAAGTTTATCAGGCCTAGCACTTCGCCGTGGGGCGCTCCTGTTTTGTTTGTAAAGAAGAAAGATGGCTCGCTGAGACTGTGCATTGATTACCGTGAACTGAATAAGGTAACTGTGAAGAATAAATACCCATTACCGCGTATTGATGATTTATTTGATCAGTTACAGGGTGCACAAGTGTTTTCCAAAATCGATCTCCGATCGGGGTATCATCAACTGAAGGTTAAACCAGATGACATTGATAAAACTGCTTTTAGAACGAGGTATGGACATTACGAATTTTTGGTTATGCCTTTTGGAGTCACGAATGCCCCTGCTGCTTTTATGGACCTCATGAACAGAATTTTTAAACCATACCTTGATGACTTCATTGTAGTATTTATCGATGACATATTGATTTCCTCCAAAAGTATAGAACAGCATGAACATCATCTGAGACTTGCCCTACAAACCTTAAGAGAACAGAAACTGTATGCTAAACTGTCTAAATGTGAATTTTGGCTTGACCATGTTATGTTTTTGGGGCATGTTGTTAGCAAAAATGGAATTTCTGTTGATCCACAGAAAATTGAAGCTGTAGTGAACTGGCCTAGACCAACAAATGTGACTGAAGTCCGAAGTTTTTTGGGATTGGCTGGATATTACAGAAGATTTGTCAAAGATTTCTCCAAAATTGCTCTACCATTGACTCAGTTAACACAAAAGGGGACATCATTTGACTGGACTGACCAAAGGGAATCTGCCTTCCAGGAGTTGAAAACTCGATTAGTGACTGCACCAGTTCTTACCTTACCTTCAGGTACGGATGGTTATACTGTATTTAGTGATGCTTCTCATAAGGGTTTGGGATGTGTTTTAATGCAGAATGGGAGAGTTATTGCTTATGCTTCCCGACAGTTGAGACCACATGAAAAGAACTACCCGACCCATGATCTGGAACTTGCTGCAGTAGTATTTGCACTGAAAATTTGGCGTCACTATCTGTATGGGGTGACATGTGAAGTATACACCGACCACAAGAGTTTAAAGTATTTCTTCACACAGAAAGAACTGAATATGAGACAGCGGAGATGGCTGGAACTGATTAAAGACTATGACCTACAGATATTGTACCATCCGGGAAAAGCCAATACCGTTGCCGATGCATTGAGCCGGAAATCGATTGGAAACTTAGCCTGTCTGCTTACAGGACAGAAAGAGTTGCTTTGTGACCTTGAAAAATCTGAAATTGAAATTGTTTTGAGAAAACAAGGTGGAATCTTAGCTGCTATTTCTGCTCAACCGGCACTGATTGAAGAGGTTAAAGAAAAACAGCAACTGGATGATTTCTTGAAGAAGATCATCGAGGAAAGAGAATCCAAACAGAGACCGGGATTCAAATTTGAGAATAATGTACTGAAATTTCAAGAAAGACTGTGTGTACCAAATGATACTGAACTGAAAAGAAGAGTTCTGCAAGAAGGCCACAATTCGAAATTGTCTATCCATCCGGGGAATACGAAAATGTACCAAGATCTGAAACAGAATTTCTGGTGGCCGGGAATGAAGAAAGAAATTGCTGATTTTGTATCCAAATGTCTTCATTGCCAACAGGTCAAAGCTGAACATCAACGACCTGCCGGACTATTGCAACCCCTACCCATACCAGAGTGGAAATGGGAGCATATCACGATGGATTTTATCATTGGATTACCTCGCTCCAGAAAAGGTATGGATTCAATTTGGGTTATTGTTGATAGACTAACCAAATCTGCTCACTTCTTACCTGTCAAGACAATCTATAATGCGGACAAATTGGCTGTTATCTATATTGATGAAATTGTAAGACTGCATGGAGTGCCTGTGTCTATTGTTTCTGACAGGGATTCGAAGTTTACATCGAGGTTTTGGCAAAGCCTACAAACTGCACTGGGTACTGAACTGAGACTGAGTAGTGCCTATCATCCTCAGACAGATGGCCAATCAGAAAGGACCATCCAAACTCTGGAGGATTTACTGAGAATGTGTGTCCTTGATTTTCAGGGAGACTGGGAAAGTCATCTGCCATTAGTTGAATTCGCCTACAACAACAGCTACCATTCGAGTATTGGAATGGCGCCTTTTGAGGCATTGTATGGCAGAAAATGTAGATCTCCAATCTGCTGGGCAGAAGTTGGAGATGGGCCTTTGCTTGGGCCCGAGATTGTGTATGAAACAACTGAAAAAGTGAAACTGATACAGCAAAGACTGAAAACTGCACAGAGTAGACAGAAAAGTTATGCAGATGTCAGGAGACGGGACAGAGAGTATGAAGTGGGTGATCACGTTTTTGTGAAAGTGACACCAATGAAAGGCCAGACTCGTTTTGGAGTCAAAGGCAAGTTAGTACCGAGATACGTCGGACCATATGAGATCATTGAGAAAATCAATCCGGTGGCGTATCAAGTTGCGCTTCCTCCTGAAATGGAGCATATGCATAACGTCTTCCACATTTCTATGTTAAGAGATTACCTCCGGGATCCCTTCCATGTGATTGAGCCTACTCGGATAGTGTTGAGTGATGACTACACTTACGAGGAACGGCCTATACAGATTGTAAACCGACGAATCAAGAAACTGAGGAACAAAGAGATCCCGTTAGTGAAAGTTGACTGGCAAAACCACGGTGGCGTGTATGCCACTTGGGAAAGGGAAGATGACATGGCCAAACGATATCCTGAACTGTTTCCACTGAATCCTGTTTTCTTCCAGAATGAAGGTAACTCGAGTTTAGAGGACTAAACTCTTTATAAGGAGGGGAGACTGTAACAACCCTCATACTGTTTACTGATTAGGGACTGATTGATTACCGATAATCACCGATTACTGCTAAACGGAACTGATGATGACTGATAACTGAACTGACTGATAATTGAACTGATTAAAGTACTGAACTGGCTGACTAAAATTGGAAACCGAATTGACTGAGTATATGTTAGTTAAATTGCATTCTATCTGTTTGACTGTATGATTATCTGTTCATGCTTATATGTTTAAACTGCTAATTGAAGGCCTTATTGGCGGCCGAATTAGAAATTGATCGGTGTTTTATGATCAACATAATTTATGTAATTTTATGGAATATTTACCTGAAAACTGATTAGGTATGATTAAATTAGATTAAAATAAGCTAATAAAAGAGTTGGACTTATTTACCATTTTGTCACATGAGTGGCCCACTACTTGAGTCATCTTTGATTCTCATTACACTCACATAACACATTTTCATCAGTCCTTGTGTTGCCTCTAACCGACCAAGAAGAGACTTAGAGAGAGAGGAAGTGAGAGTCTTGAGTTCATCTCAAGATTGCTTAGAATTTGAAGAGAATTGAAGAAATTGTTGAGGATATTGCATGTTTGAACTCCCTTCTTGAAATACAAGACTTAAGGTAGCTCCATTGTCTTCTTATTCATGTTTTAAGTTGAATCTTGCATGGTTCATGTCATGTTGATGGAGTTTAGAGCCAAAACATGGTTTAGATGTTGAATTGTAGCTTAATTGTTGCATGCATGTATATATATTGAAGTTTTGAGGTTGTAGTTCATAATGCCTCACATGCATGTCCATCTTTTGGTCATACTCCATGAGTTCATCTTGTTTTTGAAGGTTTGAGCTCTTTTGAAACAGCATCGAAGCTTTGAAAATGATTTAAGATCATGCATGTCATGTTTGAAGATTGTTCTTGAAAATGATTTGAAATTGGGTTTGAATTAAACACCCTTGGGCTTTGATTTTTCAAATTGAGTTTTGAACCATGTTTAACTATGAGTTTACATGTGTTTTCTGGAAATTTAGCCCAAGAGGTCGAGTTTTGATGCTTTTGAACTTGGTTTTGAGCTTGGAGGTGCAATCTGGGTTTTCCAGATTTCGCACTTCCGCTCGAGCGGGGGAAATGCCGCTCGAGCGTAGAATCCGAGCATCCAGCATCTCTCTGCACTGTTTTACTGTACGCTCGAGCGGAGGATTGGGCGCTCGAGCGGAGTTTGTCTCAAGCTCGAGCGTGTGTCGAGCGGAGATTTCACCCATCCAGTACTTTCACAGTACGCTCGAGCGGGAAAGTTTACGCTCGAGCGTGTACCTTTGTTGCATGACCGCTCGAGCGGGGAAACCTGCGCTCGAGCGGGACTCTGTTTTTCTGAAAATTCTGAAACTGTTTTCTGGTCGCATCTTTGCATCCTCATCCCATTCTAGGCATTGTTAGGCCTAGTTTAAGACATCTTAATGAGGATATCGTTGTAGAACACGCCAAGGCAAATTAGGGATTAAGTTATGATGTTTCCCAACTGTGTAGCTTAGTGTGTGTTCAATCTGTTAACTGTGTAGGGTTGGCGACTGGGGAGACACGCTCTAGCATACTGTAGCCCAGAACTCTGTGAGTAACGATTGTGTAAAGATATGTTCACAAATGATTATTTTCTGAACAACTGAACTGTACTGTTTTCTGAACTGATTACTGTTAACTGAATGAATGTATGTCCTTTATTTCTGAACTGTACTGTGGCATCCTTAGCACCTACTGTTTACTGTTACTGTTACTGTTACAGAGATCTCTGTCGGTTCCCTCGTGGAACCACTACTGTTTACTGACTGATGGCCATCATTACTGTTCGGTCTTTCAAGACCTACTGTTACTGTTATGCTAATGGATGTACCACATATGACTGTTTACTGTACTGAACGACTGAAATACTGATTGAATTGAACTGTTTTCATTACTGTAAGGACATTCATTCTAAACCCCTTTACGCTTTATGTTATTCACTGGGCTTTAGCTCACTGCTCATATATATATGTAGGTGTTCAGGCACCAGACCGCAGCTAGAGGCGTCCGGGTTACTCCAGTTTTGTCAAGCCAGCCTTTGTGCCTCACTGTGAGGTTCCGAGTTGCCATGCTATGGCTTGGGGGTGTTTTGTTTGTTTTTCCCCCTTCTGTACTGTTTTACTGTTCTGTATAGACCGAGTGTTACTGTACTGTTATCTAGGGTCGAGTCCCTAGTCTGAATGATTGTAAATATTGTGTATACTGTTCTGTACTGTTTATGTATAAATGTATGAAAAGCCTTTTTGCATTCAGACTGTCACAGCTCAATGGACACTATTTATTTACTGTATTGGCTTCCGCCAGGCCCTGTACTCTGTTTTACTGTATTGCTGTTCTGCAGGCCTTCGGTAATCTCGGATTACTGGCCGGTTACGGTGCTAAACCCTTAGGGCCGGGTTTGGGTCGTGACAGTCGGCCAAAAGTGATCCTTATCGGCCAACATTAGTAGCTGGTCAGCCAACAAAGTGGCCAGTTGGCCACCAAGATGGCCGGTCGGCCAGAAATGTCTAGAAAGCTTAGAATTTGCAGATATTTTGCTCCAGCTATCTTCCAAAGGCTCCAGCTGTCTCTATATTGAAATATTTCGACCAAGGCTCTCATTTTTGCTATATATGAAGGCCATATCTCATATTTTGGAAGGTGAGAAAATTTTGGGAGCCTCTCTCTCTAAAATCTCTCTTTCTCTCTCTCTCTCTAAAATCTCTCTCTCTCTCTCTCTCTAGAGTTCTCTCTCTTTTGCCCTTTTGTGCATAGAAGTAGAAAAACACTTCTAGTTTACCTAGACATCCTTCATCAAAGTTGCATATCTTTGGGCTGAGGTCCCTTGGAACCTATTTTGGGCTGCTAAAGGCTGGTTTTGGCTTAGATAGTGGCTGTTTAAGTGTTGTGCTTCAAAGGTATAACACTTACCTTCTTTAAGCATATTTTGCACACTTGTTTTGCCACTTTTGCAAACTGTTTTTGGCCTGGTTTTCAACTAAAAAAACCTTTGTTTTTCAGTCCTAAAAATGGTGGTTTGAGCCTATTTTGTGTTAGGGGGTTGTCTCTCCCTTTTGTTCCTTAGCTTGTATACCTTTTTACACCATTTCTGACCACTTTCAAATCAAACTTTTTAGGCCTTTTTACCACTAAAACGCAGAGGATTTTCAATGACAAAAACTATGTTTTGAGGTCCAAAATAGGAGGGGTTGGCCTCCCCTCCTTATGTCTTGTTTGCATGAGTAGATAGCCTAACACGTGAGCATGTTTTTCTACCATTTTGTGACTTGATCTCAGCATGTTTTTGCTACTTTTTTTACCTGCCTTAGCTCTATTTTGAGCTGGTTCGGCTACTTGAGGCTTGCTTTGTATGCTTGTAGTGCAATGGTGCTTAATAGTCTAGTTTGTACTATGTGTTAGCCTTTCATTCTACCTATTTTTAGCTGACTTCAAGAATGTTTTAGGACTTCTTTTAAGTTGTTTTAGAACTTTTTTGGACTATTTGTCCTTTTTGAGCCTTGTATTGTATAGCTATAGTGTAAATGCCATCACTAGCTTTGTGTTTTAAGGCCTCCAACATGTTTTGCATGAGATGATTGCATGATATAGCATCATTTTACATGTGATTTCAAAGCATATATCTCTGCCACACTCTCACTTAGTTCATTCTTTCATTATTTTTGAGAGTTGTGCTTTAAGCCTTGCTTGTAAGCCAACATGTGAGCATGTTTCTCTTACTTTCTATGCCTTAATCTTTGCATGTTTTAGCTATTATTTTGGCATGTTTTAGCTTTGTGCAGAGCTGGTTTGGTCATTTAATCTTGATATTGCATGCCTCTAGTGTAGTGCTCTTTACTAGTTTTAATGCTTTTGGCCCTTAGCATGTCTTGCATGTGTTGTTTACGTGACTTAGTGTCTTTAGCATGCCATATCAGCACTGAAAGTCTGCAATCTCTCTTTGTTCTTCACTTTTGAATTTGCTTTTGAAAGTGGTCTTGAGCCCCTTGTTGGCTTGAGCATGAAATTGAGTTTCTCATGCCTAATGGTTTTAACTCTCTTTTAAGGGTTCCTCCTAATCAACAGCATGAGACTTCTTTCATGCTCAAGGCACTTGTGGCTTAGGCCATCTTTGCAATTAGAGGACTTTCACATTGAACTTAACCGGTTAAAGGACTAATTGGTAAGCTAAAATGTGTAAACAAGAATTGAATCAAGTAAAACTTGCACGAGATAAGCCTTTATATTGCATTGCATGTGTTTGGATCGGACGTTAATCTAAACACAAGAAATGTGGGACGTTTCATACTCATAGTGATGAAACATGTCATGTTTCTTAGTCGTCGTCACCATTGATCATGCATGATAGGGTGGTGGCCCTTTTAAGTCTTGTGTGTGCATTCATTAAGCTTGTACAAGCTTGGTTCTTTGGCCATCATGCACTGAAGATACTTGGTTGGTGGCTTGAGAGCCAAGCGCCATACTCCTTTGAGCTTGAGACATGATAAGGAAGGTGGTAGTACACACATTTCCTTGCAAATACATTGACATGCCTCTCTTTGCTCTCTGTTATAGCAAAAGGAGAAATTTCAGGGAAGCAGTGGCCGATCGCCACATGTCCTAGCCGACCGGCCATCGGTAGTGGTCGATGGCCATCATTTCTAGCCGATCAGCCATCAGTTTATTCTTTAGACCAAACAGAAGCAGTCTGGAAGTTTGCATAATTTTCAGAGGTCCACAGATGTGCAAACAGAGGCATCTAGAGGCAAAGTGGTGGATTTTCGAGGCGAAGCCAACGAGCATACATATCCCCCTCGCTTCCCAAGGCCATTTCATTTGAATTGCTTAGCTAATTAGTTCATTAGCTTAGTCGTTTTGTAATTAATTAGTTAAGTGTTTAATTAATTGATTCAGTTTGTAATTAATTAGCTTAGATGAGCTAGTTATTCAATTTCAATTATGTTGTAATTAATTAACTTAGAATAGTTAATTAGTTGATTTGTAATAATTAGCTTAGCTTAGCGTAGCTTAGCTGATTTATTCGGACCCTCCTTCGAGAGGGCGCAATATTGTAATTAGCGTGCGTGTGTGTGTGCATGTCTTCCAACCCCACGTCTTTCTCCCTTTTATTTATCTGTTTTCGGTGGTTAGATTAGGGAACATTTTGATTAGCATACCTTATGCTTGCATGTTTGCATCATTCATCTGTATTGCATGCACTGGTCTCGGCACATCATTCAAACTGCAGCGTATTTCAATACATTTCTTTGAATACATGTTATCAAAGTGTTGCATTCATATGCCATAGTAGATAGCCGAGCCTATTTAATCGCATTATTGCATGTGTTGCATTAGGCATTTTGCATAGTTAGGATCATGCATTATTTCTAACTAGTTTTCTGTTTTGGCTTGGAGTACATTGTAAGTGTTTACACTTTAGCATACTTGCATGAGTGTGAGTGTTGCCATGATAGCATATTTTCCATGAGGCTATGTGCTTAATTGCTAAACTGCATGAATGCCTACGGATGAAGGCTTTATTGCTTGAATTGGAACAATTCATCAAATGTGAGTTTTAAGTCCATTTTGCGAAGTGGCAAATCATCATGTTTTAAAGCCCATCTGAGGGTGGCAAATCCGCGCTTTAGCCCACTTGAGGGTGGCACTTTCAAACCATTTTCGAAAACAAGCATGAGTTGATTTGTTCCAATTCTTGCGATTTTAGTCTATACTTGTATGCTGTGCACATCACATAGTAAGTTAGCTAATAACCGGACAAGAACACATGTGTTTAAAAAAAACATATCATGCTTAGTAGAGGCCGATCCTTTGATCAAGCGAGTGGGGGTGCTCATTTCAGGACCTTCCCCTCTCGTACCCAAGTTCTCGAGCCGATGCAACTTTGGTGATGACGGACACGTGGCCTTTGGCACGAGTAAGGGTTTCCTAAATTTCTCCAAAACAAAATATTTAGGTGGCGACTCTGTAATCTGGCAAAGTAGTTCAGTTTTGGCATTATTTGATTCAAAATCTGATTTGCCAGATTGGACTCTTTGATGTTTATTAGTCTCACATTGTACTTTGTAAGATTAGATTCAGAACCATGACAAGAGTCCAAACTGTAGGAAACCAATTCGCGCCTTCTCCGAAAGAGGGGCACGCGAAGAAAGTCGGGTCCACAATAGGACCTACCATAAAAATAATGAATATTTTATGGGAATGCTGAGATCATTGTACTTCTAATGTCAAATTAGTGTCAACTAGGATAAAATTAAAGCAATGGAATGAAATATTCTTCGTTGTCAAGATAATAGCCATAAATAGTGAACCTGCATTAGGATTCCAATTGAACATTACACTTGGTGAGGGAATGCCTCATCTTTTAGGCCAATCCTTGGTCTTAAATGAGAGAACCTATTTAGTGAGTTTGGTTCAATACAGTTCTGTTTAGTAAAGGTTGAGCAAAGGCTCTTCCAAGGGTAATTAGTTAATGCGTGGAAAAGAGGTCATTGTTTTACCAGGCAGGGAAATGTAAATGATTCTAAAGCCAAAAACCACATTAAAGGTTTTGTTTTTATTTAAGGTGTCTAGGTTTTGCTTCTCTGTCTGAAAGCCCTTATGGTAAGCTGGCCAATTAATCTATTTTCTCTAGTTGTAAGACATGATTAGGAGCCACAATTTGGTTTGATTCATAAATTTTGTTCGATGATGATTCATATAGAAATTTTAATGAAATAGGGCTAATTACTATAGCCCTTATGGTAAGCTGGCCAATTAATCTTTCTTCACTCACCTGATTATAGCAATCAATCATATAGATATCGTGGATGCTCTCTGGTTGATGCTCTAGTTATGGAATTGTTCATGACCAAAAAAGAAAGTTTTCCCTAACAACCTCTTTATTAATTATTATTTTTTCCTGGTTGTTCTTTCAATTATCAAAGACATGCAGGAGCTCAAAGATTTTGCTAAAAGTCAAGGCGCTGTAGAATCTGAAGAATTGACCCATTAGGACATTAATTTCTGGAGTGAGAGACTTTGAGAGTCAAGTTATAACTTAAATGAGGTAGGCCCTCTCTCAATATGTCTTACAGTAGTAACACAAATATCAAGTGAATTGCAAAAGGGGAATAAACTCCACAGGCCCTCTCTCAACATTTCCTTTATGTGCATTCGGATGTGCACATTTTAACTACCTATTATACCATACAATATATTGGATTTAAAAGAGTAACATGTTTCACTTTAAACATGGAGATATAAGCATGTGGAACTTTTTAGTTGTTAAAGTCTTCTACTCGGGGGCATGATTTCCTTTATGTGCATTTGGATGTGCACATTTTAACTACCTATTATACCATCCAATTTATTGGATTTAAAAGAGTAACATGTTTCACTTTAAACATGGAGATATAAGCATGTGGAACTTTTTAGTTGTTAAAGTCTTCTACTCGGGGGCATGATTTGACTTTTGATTCTGGTAATTTAAGACGATCGGCCGGGTGGATAACAGGCTTATTGATGGAGCAAGTAATGATGCTTAACTTAAATAAGTGTAAACCAAGCACTCTTCCAATAAATCTGGCCATTATCTAGGTGAGTTTTGTTTTAACAAACCTTTACAGGCTTTGGAAAGCATATACAAATGTAGGTGAAACTCTTTTGGGAGGCAGTAACAAATGGACCTGTATGGATCTGTATGTTTTTGCAACACCGTATAAGATTACTTGGGATTATTATTTCTCTGCCCGAGACCATACTTTGAAATTTGAATCTTGGGAGGAAGAAGCAGAGCTGGAATATGTATTATTGTGTTCATCATTTTTATTTTTATTCTTCTATAGAAATCTGTTATAAAATTTTGGCTTAGAAGCCTTCTGGTTTGATTGGATTTGGTGATATGGTTCTATTATGGTCATTGCTTTGGAATTATAATGGTTTCATTATATAGGTAACATGTGGATAGTGCGTTGAAAATGCACATGCATAGTTTGCCAGAATAACAAATGGCAAATGGATGAGCAGCCTAGCATGACTTGTACTATGCATAGTTTGCCAGAATTATTAATTTTAGGAGTTGCTTTTTTTGTTCATTTTATTTTTTTGTGCTTTGACAGTCATCTTCACTGTTTCATTTTTGTCGGCGAAAAAATTCTATGTAGTTGATACCATCATTCATTTGCATTACGTGTGAATAAATGCGAGGATGTTGAGAACTTTGCTAAATTTCTAATTGGCAGACTCTGTTCATAGGTCATTTCTATCATGTCTATGTGGACTAGAGTGCAGCCAGCATATGCTGCAAATATGTGGAATGAAGCTCTAAATAAGCGGCTTGGAACTGAGGTACTTTTCCTATTCTTGAATGCAAAAAACTGTTGTGCAATGACAAAGTACCCTTTCATCTTTCCCAACACACCAACCCTTCATCACCCAGTAGCGTGATGTTGATGAGAATCTGTGTATTGTTGTATTGGTAAATTACTTCCATCTTTGTGGTAGGCAGTTTAAATTTCAATGGGTATTTATCATACAGATGGGACTTTTATCCTCTGAAGTGGGATAAAGTTGAAAAAATTATGTTGTATTTAACTACGCATGTTGGCATTAGGAAGGAGGAAATGATTGAATAATACTTGATTTGAGACTCTGAGCACAATGTTGCACCTATATTTTTATGTTCCTTGTAGAAGGAAGCAAAGGAAACACTCTCAGTTAGGTTTGATGCGAAGCTTTTGATGGGGGAGAAACTGTGTTCACTTCAAATGATCTCAACCAAAGAAAAAAAGAGATTAAAATATAGTTATAACGCTAAAACCAACTTTGTTATGGTCAATATATATTCTGAACCACATGTTGTACAATTTAGTATGGAAAACTGAAGCATTAGTAGCTGTTTAAGTTGACTTAGAATCAACAGTATGCCTTTTAATTTCTAATAGCAGTAATTATTTTTGTGAACCATTTCAGTTATTGTGATGGTTGTCACATTTGCATTTTGCACCTTATTTCTTATTATTTATTTATTTATTTATTTTGCTTTTACTTTCTCCTCTTAGGATTTGGACTTGTATGGAATTCTAGCTGGGACTGAAAGGCAAGGCATAACCTTTGATCAATTACTTACAATTCCAGAACAAGATGACTGGGTCTACAATGATGGGAAATCAACAACATGCGTAGCCTTTATTTTGGCAATGTATAAAGAGGTGGGAATCCTTGGTCCTTATGCCAACTCTATTCAAGTGTCCGAGTTTACAGTAAGTATATGAGACCATAGGCGAAGACTTGTTGACCATTATTGTCAAATCACAAATTGAATCGTAAATTGTTTTGCTAAAATAGTGGATCATGACTCGTATCAAATCGTGATTCTCAAGATTCATTTTATTTAGCATAATCTATAATTATATATATATATATTACTTCACAATGTTTAAAATGAAATAAATATTAATATAATATATCTAAATTGGAAAAATTCATATTTTATTAGTTTGCTAAATACATTATTAGGCTTTTCTAATTATATAGTTGCGTTGTTAGTGCCTCTAAGAAGGCTGTAATTGATCTTCACAAGTAATAATGAATAATTTGTCGGTGGTGAAACAATCACTTCATTTTATTATTGTTTCTACATAATTAATGTGTTCTTGCATTAATAACATTATTTTACCTTTTAACAAGTTCTGGTGGTGCTGTCCATACTCGAACTATCTGTAATCTCTCTTATGAGTATATATTTATGTGATGAACGTGAAGTTTGAATGTGGTGCTTGCAAGTGAAGGTGAGAGTTTTGAACCTGGCTTGTGATTGATGTGCTAACTTTTTGCTAACTTTATTATTGGCAATGATTATAATTTGCTAACTTT
This sequence comes from Camellia sinensis, assembly GCF_055761805.1. NCBI lineage: Eukaryota > Viridiplantae > Streptophyta > Magnoliopsida > Ericales > Theaceae > Camellia > Camellia sinensis. The sequence goes on along the minus strand of NC_138975.1, from coordinate 104,979,986 downwards.
ATATTTTTTTTAATTTTTTTTTTGGGTTAGTTTCTTTAATTTTTTTATGACTAATTCCAGTGTTCTTTTTTTTTTTTTTTTGGTAGGAGCATCGCCCAGCTTGTTCCTTGAAACAAGCATTGGCCCATGAATGAGTTATCCAATATTTTGATGGTTTTTTAACATTTTTTGGGGTATGGTTTGTGGTTAAATATAAATAGGTAGGAAATGTTACAATTTTTCTTCTGTTGTTTGTCAAATGTAAAATTTTAGCAATTTGGAAGAGGAATTAAACTTGTTTGGTTTATTTTTAGTTTATGTGTTTCTGTATAGAATCCCTGACTTTTAGATTTGACCTTATTTAGCTAATAGTGCAATTTGACAATTGAATTCTTATTTTGCTGCTCTTTTTTTTTTTTTTTTTTTTTTGAGAAGCATTATTTTGCAAATTTAGTGAGTGCAAATGAAATTTATTTTTATATTTTTTCTTTCTATAAATAGCAGTGTTATTATTTTAAAAAAAATAAGGAGAAAAGATGGCGTTTTTGAAAAAACGTCATTAAATGTCATCATATGATATCAGGGTTTAACTGTAACGGAAAAGACGTCATTTTTTAAAAAACGTCACTAAATGTCGTCATATGACGTCACGTTTAACTGTGACGGTTTTTACATAACAAATGTTTGAGAATTTACGGCGTTTTAAAAAGCGCTGGCTAAAGTCATTAGTGACATTTAACAAACGTCACATACCTAAGACGGTGGCCGTATCCTTGACGCAAGTTATAAACGCCACTGTATCCTTTAACGGCGTTTTTAAGACTTATAGTGGTGTTTTTTAAACGTCGCTAATGCCAAAAATTCCTGCTGTGAGATCTCAAAAATTTTATCAAAATTTCTACTAAATGTCTCATATAGGTATATAATTCACACCATGTGCATTCTATATGGATCTCATATCCATATAAAATATTTAGTAAAAATTTTAATAGAACTTTTAAGATTTATAATATTTTTGTTTGGCAAAATATATTCAATATAATGTGACGTCTACCACACCATTCATTGGTAGGCAATGGATGGGGTCCCAAAACGGTGTGTCCACTCGTATTGAGATTTGAGGATTTAAAAAGCTTGACTCGACTTGCTAGACTGTGAGGTGGAGGATTTTTCACAAGCTAAGAAATCATTTTTTACTCTTTTTTCTTTTGGACATCATCATCAACCTTGTCATTACTTTAATTCATATAAGGCATTAAGAATATTGGTGGCGGAGCTAAAAATTAAAAATAGAGAGATATATATTATTTATATTATTAAAAAGAAAAAAAATTCATAATAAACATTGAAATACTATTAAATTTATATATTTCTTTTGGATCTATTGTTAAGATTTAATATTACAATTATCATGATAATTATATCAATATAGTTTAAAAATTCACGATCAACAATAAAAGAAACTCCGCAATGGAGAAAAACAATTAACTAAACAATTCTCATAATAAAAAAGAAATATTCAATTAATTCAATTCTTTTTTTTTGTTACAGGAAAATCCTCCCACTCTCCCGCAGGTCCAAGGCAGCGCCCCTTGAGGAGATCACCAGGGTGTCCTGTTGTCCGTTCCGAGTAAGAGGCTATAACTTGGAAGCTTGTCCCGACCTCCCAAGGCAAGCTCCGCTTAAGTCAGGACTCGCACAGTGAGGGAGAATTAAACCCACACCAAGTAGCTAATAAGGCATCCTTGAGGTCAACCTCCTAACCAACTGTGCTACGCCCAGGAGATTGGCCCAGAGGGGAGTTGAACCCAGGACCTAGGGACTTAAACTCCAGGCCCTTACCAGGTTGCCACTCACCCCTGGGTTAATTAATTCAATTCTTACCATTAACTTTCCAATTTAAAGTATAAAATAATGACAAAAAAATATTAGAGTACTTTTAAAAATTTTAAAATACAAAAGAATTTTACATGATTTAAGGAGATACTATTATAATTTTATAAAGGACAAATAAGATAGAAACTTCATATATAAGGGAAATAGTATAAATATGAGTTTTAGTATAAATATGAAAAACTCAGGAGCCCACGTGACCTCCCTCTCTCAATGTGGCTTCCGTCTCTTAAGAATACGTGTTATTGTTATAATTTTTTAAAAGAATGTATTTTTAAAAAAATAAAATAAATTTGATTTTTAATACGAATTTAATATATTATTATTCTTACCGTTTGTGACTTTTGTAACAAATATTATGATATGGAGGCTTCACCAACTTTATTAGGTGAGCATTGAGACCATAATTTTGTAATTATATCCTTTTGTCGTTGGGTCGTTGGGTCTCAAAACACTGTGGGTGTGGTTGGTAACGTTTACGTTTTCAGTTTATATTTATAAATATTTTATAAATTGATTTTTTTTTTATTTATTTTTAGAAAAACATAAACTACAAACGCGTTTGGTAATTGACAAAATATTTAAAAATTTTAAAAAATATAAAAAAGAGTGAGAAATGACAAGTGGTGGCAAGTGGCAGCGGAAGACGGTGGTAGAAAGTGGTGACGGTAGGTGGGTGGTGGTGGTGGGTGGGTGGGTGGGTGGGTGGGTGGGTGACGGTGGCGGGTGGTGGGTGGTAACAAGTGGGCGGCGGTGGTGGTGGTGGTGGGCGGTGGTGATGGTAGCATGTGGGTGGCGGATGGCGAGTGGTGGTGGGTGGGTGGGTGATGGTGGCGGGTGGCGGGTGGTAGCGAGTGGGTAGTGGTGGTGGTGGCGGCGGGTAGTGGGTGGTGGTGGCAGGTGGGTGGCGGATAGCGGGTGGTGGTGGGTGGTCGCGGGTGGGTGATGGTGGCGGGTAGGTGGCGAGTGGTGGTGGTGGTGGGTAGGTAGGTGACGGTGGCAGGTGGTGAGTGGTAGCGAGTATGTGGTGGTAGTGGCGGCGGGTGGTGGGTGGTAGTGGCAGGTGGGTGGCGGATGGTGGCGAGTGGTGGTGGTGGTGGTGGTGGTGGGTAGGTGGGTGACGGTGGCGGGTGGTAGGTGGTAGGTGGCAGCGAGTGGATGGTGGTGGTGGTAGTGGTGGGTGATGGGTGGTGGTGGCAGGTGGGTGGCGGGTGGGTGGTGGGTGATGGTGGTGGTGGTGGGTGATGGTGGCGGGTGGGTGGCAGGTGGTTGGTGGTGGCGGATGGTGGCTAGTGTTGGGTGGTAAAAAAAAAAAAATTGAAAACTCAAAACGGAAACACATTTTTTGTGTTTTCATTTTTTGACCAAATTTATAAACTGAAACCACTGATTTATAAATTAAAATTTTACCAAATAAGGTTTTATTTGAGTTTTTAAAATTTTTGTAAATATAAACAGAAAACTGAATACGGGTGTGCTGTGTAACTTATGTTTCCATTTTCAAAACCACATTGATAATGTTGTGTTATGATTGGTATACCATTAATCAAATTTTGATCTATTCAACCAATTTTATAAATTCTCATGCTCTCCTTCATTTGATGCATTCTATCTTCTCATCCTCCATTTAGAAAATCATGAAATATTTGCTTTATACCTCCATATTGTGAGTGTACATTTTGAGAAAGCGATAGTTGAATCTTAAATAGTAAGACATCATTAAATTATTCTATTGGATCACATAAAGATAATAACGACACGTCTCTGTTGAGAATTTTTTTTTTTAACTTTTAATATTATTCAATGATTTATTTTTGTGTGATTCTCATTTATTTTATAGGTTAAAATTATAATTATAATTTACATAAATAATGTTCTATCTCCTCAAATTTCTTACTATTAGTATTTGGTAGGAGTGTAAAAATGGCCCGCGACCTGTGGACGACCTGGAGTGGGCCCGACCCGTTTGGCCTCAGGCCCGAGCCCAACCTGAGCCCTTGGGCCTGGGTCTGAGCCATCATTTTGAAGCTCACCTTGCTTAGCCTGGTCCGTGGCCCGCTTAAGGCCTACTCAAGGCTCGGCCCAAGACCCATTGTCTTTTTTAGTTGAAAATAATAAAATTTTAGTAGAAAAAATTTAAAAAAACAAAAAAAAAGTAGGCTCGTCTAAGCCCGAGGCCCGTCCAAGGCCCGAATATCCCTAGGCCTGGGCCTAATTTTTTGGCCTGTAGGCTAGCCCGGATCGACCCAAATTTTGGCAGGAGCCCGCGTGGCTCGGGTGGGCGAGGCCGGGCCAGATTTACACCCCTAGTATTTGGGGGAAGAAGCCACATCTATCTTAGATAAAAATTTTCATTTGTTCTGTAGCACCAATGACCTCCTCGGCTGGCAACTTTCTTGTTTGGACATCAACCCGATTACTCAAATTGGATGCATTTGTGCCGAATAGAGATACAACTTGGGCCCCAAACACATTTTTGTTAATCATATTATTTAATTTTGATGATGTCTAAAATATATTAGTTAATATACATATTATTTGACACAAATTATTATCTTTTTAAAATATATATATTTGTTAAATATTATTTAAATAAAATAATATTATCTTTTTAAAATATATATGTTAAATATTATTTTAAATATTTTCAAAAACTTTACTATTCACTTTTTGAAAAATATGGTTAATTACTATTCATCTTTTGACAAATCGATTAATTATATTATTTTGACAAAAATGATTATTTTAAATATTTTCAAAAACTTTACTATTCACTTTTTGAAAAATAGGGTTAATTACTATTCATCTTTTGACAAATCGATTAATTATATTATTTTGACAAAAATGATTGATTGGTTGTATTATTTTGACAAATTTGATATTTATGGGTTGTCTTATTTTGACAAAATTAATATGGAGTGGTAAAATATTTAGTATAAAATCTTTACAACATATATAATATTTTAAAGAGGACATATATTTTCAGATCCATCATAAATATTATTTATAGAGATTTTTCTGTATGCAAAATTTTGATTAGAACTTATATAACATTATATACAGAATACATCACGTGCGCTATTAAATTTTTTACACTACATTGATTATATTATATTATAATCAAACAAGAAGAAAAAGATGGAGTTATGTATATATGTATATATATATATATATATTATAAACTAGATGGAGAAAATTATTTGTTTGTTTGAAAGTTGTGAACTTTGTATTAAATTGTCTACAAAAACGGTGGCTCCATGTTTGAAAAAAACAAGAAGAAAAAAATCAATCTTATTTTTATCTTTTTAATTCTTATCATTTGCTGACTATTTAAATTTAAGGAGTGTGCTTATGTAAGCAATGACATCAAGAGCCTGCTTATGTAAGCGATGACATCAGGAGCGTGCTTATGTAAGCCATGACGTCAGCAAGGAGCGTCCAACGGGTATATTTTTGTGTATAAATAGAGGTGTTGGATGTGGAGAAAAAATCAAGAACTTGAAGAGAAAATATTTCTGTGAGCTCCAAAATTCTGAGTATTCTGCTCTTTTACTTTCAGATCTAAGTCTAGTTTTTGTTCTTACACTTTCATATCTACTCTTTGTGAGAGAATTATTGTAAAAGTGGGTTCAATTACCACTTATTCTTATTCCTTATTTTTGTGAGAGATTTTGTAAGGGTAAGGCATTTATTGTTGAGTGAGGCTCAATAGATAAGAGTAAGTCCTGTGCCAAATCCACAAGCTTGGTGGTGTATTTATTCAATTGATAGTAAAGAAATTCTCAAGGAGGTTCCTTGGGGAGTGGACTTAGGCCTGGCGTGCCGAACCACTATAAATCGCAGTGTTTGATTTTCTCTCTCTATCTCTTCTACTTTTATATTGATAATTATTATTCTGTTTTTTTTTTATTTATAAAAATTCTGAATATTGTGTTATTTTTAATATTGTAAAATTTTTAATAACCCAATTCACCCCCCCTCTTGGGTTGCCTATCTGGGATAACAATTTTGATTCCCCCCCCCATAGTGACCAATTGATAGATCAAGGGGGCTCATAAGCGTGGTCGCATTGACCATTCTTCATTGTCAATCAAAGAGAGCTTATACTGAAAAAAATAAAAATTAAATTAAATTAATGATAAATTTTATAAATATTAAAAAGTAAATCATAAACTTCATTACAATTTGTAATAAATTTTTGATGGTACTTCTAAGAGTTAATTTCCCCTTTATAAAAAGAGAATATAGTCACAATTCATTGTGTACTAATAATGTTTTAAAAAACGAACTTAATCAATCGGTTCGACTGGTTGACCTGTCTAGGCTCCAATCCGAATTAACTCACAAATCCGTTTTAATTCAAAACTGACTTAGTTTTGTCAAACCGATGAAACTAGTGGTTGAACTTAGGGGTGCTCAGCGGATATTTCGATCCACCAAAACCAATCGAACCGAACTAATCCGCCACATTTTGGACGGATGTGTGATGATGAGCAGACAGTTGCAGATTAATTTTTTTCCAATTCGCTTAGTTTTGGACAGATGACAGATTTGAAGTTCCTTTGGAAGCAACCGAACTGCCAAACCACGAGCACCCTTAGTAATTTGTAAGACTTTGTGATTTCAATTTATTTAGATATTCTATTTGTGTTGTCAATTGAAGAAGAGTTTAGATACTCTGTTGTGTTTTTCAATTTGGAAATCCTTTTATCACATGGCAAGTGTTGATCTTTAATATTTTTGGGTGAAAAATATAAGACTTAATTTTGTCATTTTTTTAAAAAAATCAAATTAAATACTTTGAATAAAAAAAAGTAATGAAATAGTTTTGATGATGCATGATTTTCTTATATATATTTATTATTGATATTTGACAATTTACTTGACAAGTTTTTGGTTATGTTGGGTTGGATTGTTATCCAAAAAAAATATATTTGACAAGTTATTGTATAATGTTCAAATTTTGTAAAAATTTAAACCGCAAAATCGATTTGCATCTATTCTTCAATTCGGTGAATGGATGCAGATTGATTTTTTTCAATCTGCCAATCTGACGAACGAACGATGGATTGAAATTTCCCCTACCGTAAATGAACCACAAGCGTCCTAGTTGAACTGCCCAATCAGTAGCGTGTTGAAAGAATCGACCTAACTTAAATATGTTCTCAGTTGTTCTTAAAAATTGCAAAACTCATTCTATGGAGTCTTGAAACCAAGACCTCTGATATAATACCCTTAGACCATGTTTGTTTGGATGGACATGAGTTTGGGATTGGACTAATTGTCCAACAAAATTATTAATCTGATATTTGGTTAAACAATTGAAGTACGGACTAACAATCTATCCAGATATGGTATCTCACATATGATGGGCTATTCAATTCCACAGAAGGGGGTATGATATAAATTGGAAGACTAAGCCAAAGTCTGGACTATTAGTCCCTTCTTATAATCACAGCTCAATCCAAAAATAGGATATGATACACAATCCAAAAGGACTCGTAGTCCTCGGACTATTAGTCATAGAAATATTAATCTAACCTAATCCAGTCCACCCAAACAAACATGGCCTTAGAGTGTGTTTGATTGGACGGATAGGATAAGGGGGGATTAGAATCTATTGGACTTGAATCTGTGATCCCCCGGACTATTTGGTTGGATTAGATATATATCCCGTATTTGTTTTCTCATGGGTTTAGATGTCTGAAAATGACTATTTTTAGTGAATCTAATGTTTGGTTGGACGGATTGGATATGATAAATAAACAAAAGACTATTTTATAATTTTTCAATTGTTTACTAAGTAATAGCAATATTAAGCATATCTTTAATATTTTAATTATTTTTAGCTAGATTAAATAAAAAATTATTTTATTTTATTTTTTACACAATTAAATAAATTTATTTTTTTTTAAAATTGAATAAATAAAATATCAATAAAAATATATGTTATTTTTTTAATTAAAATTTTAAATAAATTTATTTTAAAAACAAATAATAATTAAATAATGAAATTAAATAAAACATCTATTAAAATTTAAATAAAATATAAACAAAATTTTAAAATAAAAAATCAATAAAATATCTATAAAAATTATTTTAAAAAATTAAACAAATAAAACATCAATAAAAAGTTAAATAAAATTAATTTATTTTTAAATTGAGACATTTAAATTTTATTGAATTTTGCTAAATATAATACATAATTAAATAACAAATGATCAAAATAGTCATTTCATCACCTAATCCCAACAGTAAATAATCCCATGAAAATTGTCCCACGCCCTCCCCCTTCGGGGATAGTGTAATCCCTCATATAGAAGATAAGGAGTCTGGCTGAACTGCATGTCCGTCGGACTAAAAAAAAAATAAACGCCGGATTATATGCTTACAATGGATTACAATCCGCATAGTAAATAGTCCTCCCCAATCAAGCACACTGTTTGATTGGGAGGATAAAGGCGGACTATTTACTGTGCGGATTGTAATCCATTGGAAGCCTTATCTCCAATTTTTTTTTGTTTTTGTTTTTTTTTTTTTTTTTTCCAGTCTGCTGAACATGGAGTCCGGCCGGACTCCTTATCCCCCATATGCGGGACTAAACAATCTTGGGGTGGGGGTTGGGATTATTTCACTGGGATTGGTATCCCATGGGACTAATGTGTGAAATATCCATTTTACCCTCATGCTATTACTTAGTAAATAATTGGAAAAAGGGTAAAATAGTCTTTTGAACATTTATAAATTATTTCTTTAGTGTTGTTAATTTAAAATTATATATTAAATAAAAAAGTATAAATTATAAATTTAATTTAATTAAAAATAATAAATTAAAAATTATGACCTTATAAATTAAATTTTTTTAGTGTTGTTAAAAAATTAAATTTATATATTAAATAAAATTACTTTTTTAGTGTTGTTTAATTTAAAATTATATATTAAATAAAAATATAAATTATAAATTATGGTCTTATAAATTAAATTTTTTTAGTGTTGTTAAATTATAAATTATAAATTATAGATTACAAATTACAAATTATATATTAAATAAAATATATAAATTATAAATTACAAGGGTAAAATAGTCTTTTGAACATTTATCCTTATTTAGTACGTCCAACCAAATATTGGATTCACTAAAAATAGTCATTTCCAGACATCTAATCCCTTGAGAAAACAAACACGGGATACACATCCAATCTAACCAAATAATTCGGGAGATTCACAGTCTTAAGATTCAAGTCCGATAGATTCTAATCCCCCTTTATCCAATCCGTCCAATCAAACATACCCTTAGGCCATGTTTGTTTGGCGGAGTGGGAGGCCGGATTGGATTAAGATAACTGTGGATCTCACCTATAGCTTGTTTGGTATTAATTTGGGAGGGGGGATTGCTAGTGTGGAGGGGCTTAGTAATCCCCCTCCCTAAGGAGATTAGTTTGAGTGAATTTTAGGTGGGATTAAGAAAATAGTAAAGGGATTTAGTCTATTTTATTTTTAAAATTTTATTTTTTTTACCAATTGCACCTGTGTGTTTTAATATTTATTTTAATTTTTTAATATAGAAATAATTTATTTATTTATTTTATATAAAAATAATTTAACAATCCCATCAGTAATCATCTCCCACACTATCATCAAAACAAACACACTTTTACTTAATCTCCCTACTCGCAATTCCCATATTAACAATCTTTTCATTAACAATCCTATCTAACTTAATCCGCCAAACAAATATGGCCTTATATCATTCCATTAGAGCAACACGGAACTTTTGTAGTAAATAATATATATATATTAAGTGCTTGTTTGGCATAGCCTATAAAAGATAAAAAGTCTAAAAGTTATCACTATTCACTAAAAAAAGTATAAAAAAAAAGTACAAGCCAAAATTGTACCCCACTCACGTGTGGGCTCGTGGGATACTTTTCATATATCTTATGAAAAAATTAGATATATATATTCATTGAATTGAAGGGTACTGTTGGGCCCGTAGGGGCGCACCATTGGTCCCGTTTTGATAATTTGAACCGCTCAATGTGTAGAACTCGTCGAGTAATATATGCTTATAAAAAAATCACGTTGATCAGATATCGATAGCTATGTGATCAAATCAGATTTTTGTCAGCCATTTATTTTTCACTATTCATTTTTTTCATACAAAACTGATTTGATCACATAGCTATCGATATCCGATCAACTTATTTTTTTATAAGCATATGATACTCGACAAGTTCTACACATTGAACAGTTCGGATTATTGAAATGGGACCTGTGGTAGACCCTTACGGACCCAATAGTACCCTCCAGTCCGATGAAGGACTGGAGGGAAGCCTCATCCTATATATATATATATCTTCTGAAGGCACCATCTCATTTCAAAGCAATCTGTACTGCACTATTCAACCGTCATTGTCAGTAGCATAAGGCATAGGGGTAATATGGTAATTTTGATTTTTTATATAATATTTTAATATACATTTTTTCGTAAAAATTCAAAAAGTTATCCCACACAATTATCTTTTTTTCCTCTGTTTTTTTTAATCTAAAAAGTCAAAAAGTGCACTTATGTAGTTCATCTCAAACCTCTAAATGAGAAGATCCTTATGAAATTCAAAATCCTCATACTATTTTTTTAAAATTCTTATTTTTTAAATAATTAAAAAATCTTCTATTGGTTAATTTTTATTGAATCATTTAAAAAAAAATAGTAATTAATCCATTTATATCCCATGACTTTCAAATGGAAAGTATATTAATCAATTTCAAAATTAAATTCAAAATATTTTAGAGATAAAAAATTAGTTTGACTCTAATTTAAATTCCTTCATCTGATTTATATCTTACACAAATATATTTCACACAAAATTAAACTTATAAATCTCAAAACCCAACTTCTATGACAATATGAAGTTGGGTAAAAAGAGGGGAGAAAAAAATAATCTTGAGGAGGATTTAAAGAGGTGAGTTGACCAATTATGCAAGATTTTTGGCATCTTATATGAAAAGAAATGCATGTCTGAAATCTCATATTGGTTTTTTTTTTTTTTTTTTTTTCTTTCTTTTGTAGATTTTTTTTCTTTGTTTTAGATTTAGTTTATTTGGTGTTTATTTATTTATTTTTAAATTTTTTTTTATCTAAGTTAGTTGTTGAAATTATAATAATGTAGTAGATGCGATTGTTCTTCCAAAATCTATTGTTCATTTTTTTAAAAATTTACAAATACGATGTATAGGAAAAAAGTAGCAGTGGCAATGAATGGGCTAAAATATCAACACAAAGAGTGATGCTTTGAGATGCAGTTGGAGTTCAAACATTTTTTTTGAGAAAAATTTTACCAATCAAGAAGAGTATTTGAAACAAATTCACGAGTTTGAAGGAAGTTTTTGTTCAATCCCATTTGCTTTTCATTATATTTTTTCTTCAATTATATTAATTTATGTGTTCCATTTTGTTGTAATATATAAGGAGGATGCTTGATTTAAATCCAAATATAATTAAACTTAATTATATGACTCTATAACATTTTTGCTTACATTTTTATTTTTTTATTTGAGATCTTCATGGGTTTAAATTTGTCTATTTGCATATATGGAGTGAGTACACTAATTAACTAGGTTTTTAAATGATAGGTTTCTCTTTTACAATAAAAAATCATCTGTACAAAGGAGCATTTCAAATGAATGAATCTCAAATTTCTTAATAAATATACAAATAAACTATATTGTTTTCAACTCATAATAGTCGTTACATATATAATGAAAACCAATTGTAGACAGGGTCTTTTGGACCCATTTGAAGAACAAAAACTCAATATATATATTTTTTACTTAATTTTTATTGAATAGTTAATTTTAATTACATTATTGAAGGTCATGTAATTTTTAAACAGATTAAATTCAATATGTGAGTACTTCAATAAAAGTTTGATTAATTTCTTATAAACAAAATTATTATTCAACTATGTTGGGTTGAAATTATAAACACATTACATATTTACAATCAAAATTTTAATACTTTATTTAAATAAATATATTTTATGTATTTAGACAAAAATCATAGGTAATAAATTTTTTTTAGTTTTTTATTTTTTATTTTTTATTTTATTTTTAATGATTGTTGAATTTTATATTCACATGCATAATGCTTGTCACTACCAAAGAAACATTCAAGTCATGCGCATCTATGCCTAAGACCTTATTATTTAAAATGAATGATTATATTAACATATAATACATAGTAAAAATGAAACTAACTAAGATTTTAAAAAGAATAGTGGTGTTATTTTTTTTATTTTATTTTATTGTTTACTAGCTTCAGAATACAAATTTTTTTGAAATTTATAGGTTATTGACACAAAACAAAATTAAAATGAATGATTATATTATCATATAAATAAAACTAACTGAGAATTTAAAAAGAAAGTGATGTTATTTATTTATTTTTTATTTAGTAGCTGCAGAATACAAAAATTAATTTTATTTTAAAAATTGACACATAACGAAATTATGAAATAAAAAGATGATCCGTTGATTTGATTTATTTTTTTAATTAAGTAGCTTTGGAATACAAAAATTGTTAAAAATTATAAGAACTAGACACAAAATAGAGTTAAAGTTATATAATAAAATATCATAAATGCTTATTTTTTAACTATACGAAATTTAAATTTAAAAAAATTATAGATGACATTTAACTTTTATCTAATTTTTAACTTACTACACCTCAGTTCTTATTTTTGAGATTTTTTTTACAAATTTTAAAAATTATATGTGACATTTCACTCTTATCTAATTTTTAAATTGATATCCTCTTCTATTCTTCTATAATTAGAGTCATACTAAGATTTTTTTTTGCAAGTTTATTTATTTTATTTTTGAATTTTAAATTTAAACTTGATTTTTTTTTTTCAATCTTCATTTGATATTTACTAAATTTCTCTCTACCTTATTTTTCTACAATTTATTTAATTTTTCCTTTCTATATTCTCATACTTAATCTTAAAATTTAAACTTGATTTTTTTTTAAAATCTTTTTATCTTTATCTTATATTTAGGCCTCGTTTGAGAAGTAATAGTTTTAGTTTAAAAGTTAAAAAGTTACAGAGTCTACTATTGCTCTTGATTTTTAGTTGAGTATATTCTTTTTTAAGAATTTATCTGATTTTCTCTTTATATATTTTTATAATTTATCTTCAAATTTAAACTTAATTTTTTTATCTTTATTTTATATTTATAGAATTTCACTATTAATATTTCTTTTCAATTGCATTTATTCATATTTCAAAAAAAATTGAAAATAGAATAAAAAATAGGGAAAATCGGTCTAAGGTCCCTATCCACCTTTTAGTAATGGACTAGGTCCACAATATATTCTTTTGTAATCTAAGGTCCCTCACCCCCCATACCCAATAAATTAGACACAGGTGATAGAATTAAGCTTCCGGATAACAAGGTTTTGCAAAAATTATTGTTTGCTATCATCAAATCCAATAGATCAGCCGCATCATAAGCTGCTTCCTCAACTTCCTCCAGCCATTGCCCAGAATGCTTAGTTTTTCGGGTAAATTCAGGGCCAGACTAGTGTTGTTGTCATTGGAGGGCAAACTAGCAGATTGGGACGACTCTGATTGTGAAGTCACCCTTGAGTTTGATGAATTCTGTGCATCTCCACCCATGTTGAGAGAAATTGCCACTCTTGCATTCCGCAAACTCGGTGGTGGAGTCGAGCTTTTCTTCTCAGCTGTGTTGAAGGGAAACAGCACAAAAGATTGCCCTTCAAGCACTGAGAGATGCTTCAGCAACTGAAACCCTAGTTCGGTCTCTCAAGTACAAAATTTCTCTTGAGATTTTACCCCTTTGACTCTTTGATCCAATCTTTTCTTCTTTCTTGATATTGTAGTTGTTTGGAGTTGAAATTCATAAGCTTTTTAGCTCTTACTTTTCTGGGTTTCTTTTTACTTTATCCCATTTCACATCGAATCTTGATTGAATTCTTGATTTCACACCTCAATTTGGGGGATTTTTTCTTTTCTGTTACTGTCATTATCACTCAATTGTTTCTGGGTTTAACTCAAAACCGACCATGGCAACATTAGCCCCTGGAGTTCTGCTGAAGCTTCTCAATGGAATGAATACAGGGGTCAAACCCACGAGTGAGCACCGGAGCTCGCTTGTGCAGCTGACCGACATTGTCCCCGCGGATCTTGATGAGAAGAATCTATGGCCGAAACATGGGTTCTACGTTAAAGTATCCGATTCATCGCATTCGATCTATGTTAGCTTACCATTTGAACAAGATGATCTTGTTCTCAGTAACATTCTGCAGTCTCAAAAATTAGCTTCTTTCATTATCCTTAGTTTTTTGATTTCCTATAAAACCAACAGATTTTCTCTGGACATAAACTTAAGACAAGGGGGAAAAACTGCCAGAGAGAAAGAGTACTAATCAACACCAAACAAAATCATGGGCATTTTGCATGCTAAAAGTAGCAGCAGATCTGAAAATTTTCTGAGAATAATTAGATTTTTTAGAGAAATTTGGACTGAAATTTCTCTGGACCAATTTTCTCTGGACTGAAATTTCTCTGCACCAATTTTCTCTGGATTGAAATTTCTCTGCACCAATTTTCTCTGGATTGAAATTTCTCTGAACCAATTTTCTCTGGACTGAAATTTCTCTGGATCAAGGTTGAGGGACCTTAGACATTATGAAAATATTGTTGATGGACCTTAGACATCATAAAAATATTTGATGTCCTTTATGCTATAAAATCATAATATCAAGGACCTTAAAAAAAAAACCCCTAAAAAAAAACTATTAGAATAGTCAACTCTTAAATAGAATAGAAAATAATAAAATTAACTATAATAATTAACCTACTTCTTTTAAAAAGATGCTCTAATAGACATTTTTCATTACAATCATACGTAAGGTAGATGGTGTTAGTCCAAAATTTGTTACACCGTAGTCTTGTATTATTGGCCATAGTGCAGCAGTGAAGAGTAAGAAAACACAAGCCTCCATCTTCCACACCATTGCGAAGATGGCGGACAATAATACTACTACTACTCTATCTCACACAAACAGGCTACAAGGCAAAGTTGCCATCATCACCGGCGGCGCAAGCGGCATCGGCGAAGCCACAGCACGTCTCTTCGCCCATCACGGTGCACGCGCCGTCGTAATCGCTGACATCCAAGACCAAAAAGGCCAAAAACTCGCTGAAACCATCGGCTCACACCGCTGCATCTACCTCCACTGCGACGTCACCGACGAAGACCAAGTCAAATCCACGGTCGAATCGACGGTCCAGATTTATGGCCAGCTCGACATCATGTTTAGCAATGCCGGAATCGTAAGCAGCTCCGATCAGGTAATCCTCGACCTCGATTTTCCACAATTCGATCGCCTTTTCGCCGTCAACGTCCGTGGCATGGCGGCTTGCGTGAAGCACGCAGCGCGTGTGATGGTGGAGCGGCGCGTGAGGGGGAGTATTGTGTGCACGGCGAGTGTGGCGGCTAGTAAGGGGACGAAGAGGCGCGTGGATTACACGATGTCGAAGCACGCGGTGTTGGGGCTGGTTCGGGCAGCGAGTCAGCAGCTTGGGGAGTATGGGATTAGGGTGAATAGTGTGTCGCCGTACGCGGTGGCGACGCCGTTGATGTGTGAGAATCACGGGAAGAAGGCGGAGGAGGTCGAGGAGGCTTTTGCGGCGATGAATCCATTGAAAGGGATTGTGTTGAAAGTTGAGCATGTTGCTGATGCTGTGTTGTTTCTCGCCTCCGACGACTCTGCGTTTGTCTCCGGCCATGACCTTGTTGTGGACGGTGGATTCATGAATCATACATCGTGAAATTGATCAATGTTTTGTGTCATTTGTAAGTGTGGAAATGGCTAGAAATTGTTTTAAAATGGGGTTTAGTATGGGAAATAAGTGGCCATTTTGATCAATCATTTGAGAGAATGAATGTTAGACAACTTAAAACTAACGGTATGTTAGCAAGGTTAGCGATTTGCATTTTTAAATTGACAAATTTATCTATAGTAATATGATAATAGAGTAGGCAACTCGGCACTATATTGTGGTGATTTGGAAACTTCAAAAAAAGTTGCATTTTGTGCAGCTCAAAAACGCAGCATGTAGCAGCTGAAAACGCAGGTTGATCATTTGGGAAAATCATAAAACGCAGGTTGTAAAATTACAAGACGGTACTCCATGTTTAGAAGTTAAGGGTAAATTTCTTAATTTGGGTGGAGATATCTTAGTCATTTTATTATGATGTGACATTATAAGCAAATATTAACTCAAAAAGGCAATAAGTAACTTTTTATCAATCTTCCAAACTACTTTCTAAATAAGTCAAAAAACTTGGTAAAAAATTAAAAACTAATTTTTTACCAACTTTTCAAAACACTTCACTGTTGTATGTATAACAAATAAAAAATTAATACACATGATATCACATGAATTGTAGATATAATTACGAGAATTTTTATGGGTATTAAACATTCTCCTTTCTATATTTTCTGGCTCATTTGAGACAATGAAAACACCATATCACAAATTGAGCATCACCCATTACTAGGGGTGTAAATTTAGCTTGGCTTGGTTCGATCCATGTTCGACTACGAGGCTAAAATTTAGACTGGACCATAGGCCAAAAAATTAAATTCAGGCCCAAGGAGTATTCAAGTCTCGGGCGGGCTGGGCCTTAATATTTTTTAAATTTTTTCTATCAAAATTTTATTCTTTTCTATAGAAATGGCACTAGGTCCTAGGCAAGCCAGGTCTCAGGCTGATAAATTGGGTCAGGTTTTAAAATGATGATCCATGCATAAGTCTAGAGTCTCGAACTACGTTCAGGCCTGAGCCTAATTGGGCCGAGCCCACCCTAAACTATGGATGAGTTTTAGACCGCTTACAACTCGCAGACAATTTTTACCACCCTATCCCTCACCAATCTTCCTCCTTTGAAGATTCTAGCGTAAGATTAATTGAAATGAAGAAAGTTCATGTTTTGGCAAAATATATTCAATACGATGTGATATCTACCACACCATTCATTGGTAGGCCATGGACAGGGTCCTAAAACACCGAGTCCACTCCTATTTAGATTTGAGCATTTAATTGAGCTTGACTTGACTTATTAGACTGTGAGGTGGAGGATTTTTCACAAGCCAAGCATCATTTTTTACTTTTTTTTTTTTTTTTTTTTTTTTTTTTTGGGGTCATCACCAACAATCCTGTCATGACGTTAATTCATGAGATAAGGCATTAAGGGCCGTTCGTTTTAAAATAAAAGTGATTAACAGTGAGAGAATTTATAATGAAAGAATTGATATTAAAGATATTAAGTAAAATTGTGTTTTTTTGATGATAGTTATTAATATAGGAATTGTGAAATTATTTTTATATAAAATAAATAAAAAATAATAAAATAAATAAAAAATATAAAAACATTAAACATTAATGTTCAAAAAAAATGCCTAACATGTAAAAAACAATAAAAAATAAAATAAAACTATAATTTTTACTTAACCAAAAATGTAAAAAATTAAACATTAACGTTCAAAAAAAAAAAAAAAATACCCAATATGTAAAAAATAAAAAATAAATAAAAAAAATACTCTGATAGACTATTTTGTAATACCAAGTCCTAAGCCTCCATCCTAATCCTCTCCCCGATGCCCATCTTAATCTGAAGGGGATTATGAATCCTCTTTCCATCTCTTAAAACAACACAATATTAGTAAGTCTCACCTCAGTCCAATCTCAATCTTTTCTCTATCTCCCAAAACAAACAGGGCCTAAGAATATTAGTGGCGGAGTCAAAAATTAAAAATAGAAAGGTACATATTACTCATATTATTGAAAAGAAAAAAAAATGATAATAAATATTGAAATAATATTAAATTTATATATTTCTTTTGGATCTGTTGTTAAAATTCAATATTATAATTATCATGATAATTTTATCAATATAGTTTAGAAATCCACAATCAACAATTAAAAAAAAAAAAGAAAAACCTGGAATAGAGAAAAATAATCAACTAAACAAATCTCATAATATAAAAGAAATATTCAATTAATTCAATTCTTGCCAATAACTTTCCAACTTAAAGTATAAAATAATGACAAAAAATATATATATAATAGCGGACTTTTAAAAATTTTAAAATATAAAAGAATTTTACATAATTTAAGGAGAGATACTATTATATTTTATAAAGGACAAATAAGATGGAAACTTCATATATAAGGAAAATAGTACAAATATGAAAAACTCAAGGTGCACGTGACCTTCTTGTCTCAATGTGGCTCTGGCTCTTAAGAATACTAAACATGTTATTGTTATAATTTTTCAAAAGAATGTATTTAAAAAAATAAAATAATATTGATTTTTAATATGAATTTAATATATTATTATTCTCACCGTTTGAGACCGTAATTCTGTAATTATATCCTTCTATCGTTGGGTCTCAAAACATTGTGTAACTTATGCTTTCAAATCCAATATTAATCAAATTTTGTTCTATTCAAGCAATTTTATAAATTCTCGTGCTCTCCTTCATTTGATGTATTCTATTCTATCTTCTCATCCTCCATTTAGAAGATCATGAAATATTTCCTCATATATATTATTTTTATTTGATATTTGAGACAATCAAATAAATCGTTCCTTATACCTCTATATTGTGAGTGTACATTTATGAAAAAACGACAGTTGAATCTTAGTAAGACATCATTAAATTATTCTATTGGATCACGTACTTAGAGAAACATAAATTCATTCTTAAAGATAATAACTACATGTCTTTGTTGAGAATTTTTTTTTTAATTTTAATATTATTCAATTATTTATACTTGTGTGTGATTCTCATTTATTTTATAGTTTAAAATTATAATTTAAATAAATAATGTTTTATCTCCTCAAATTTCTTACTGTTAGTATTTGGGGAAGAAGCCACATGTAGCACCAATGACCAGCCCGGCCGGCGACTTTCTTGCCTGGATGTCAACCCAATTACTCAAATTGGACACATTTGTGCCCAATAGAGATACAACTTGGGCCCCAAACCCATTTTGATTTCCCCCATTGTGACCAATTGACGGATCAAGGGGGTTCATAAGCGTGGGCATTCTTCATCGTCAATCAAAGAGAGTTTACACGAAAAAATATTTTCAAATTAGTGATAAATTTTGTAAACATTAAAATGTAAATCATAAACTTTATTATGAGTTTGTAATTAATTTTTGAAGGTACTTCTAAGGGGTAATTTCCCTTTTATAGAAAGAGAATATAGTTGCAATTCACAATGTACTAATAATGTTTTGAAAATTGGACTAAACAAACCTGTTTGACCGATTAACCTGTCTACGCTTTAATCCGGATTAACTCATAAATTTGTTTTAATTCGAAACTAACTTAATTTTGAGTTGTTTTGGGAAGTAGGTTAAAAATTGACTTTTTGACTTTTGGGATCTTTTGGCAACCATTTTGGGTCACATCCCCTCTCACATTTTCTACCCACAAAAAGAAAAAAAAAAAAAGAGTCAAAAAACCAGCTTTTAACCAACTTCCCAAATCATCATTATTATTATTATTATTTTATTTTGAAAAAGCGTATAAAAAAGTAGAGAAATAATGTGACCTAAAAAAGTTAAAAACTAAAAAAAAGCTAAAGTTGCCAATAATCGATGAAACTAGTGGTTGAACTGTGACGCCCTGCTAAAACATACCGGAACATACTAAGGCAAACACCATAATATATCCCCAAGGTCATATTTCTCATTGAACTAAGGTTTAAGAGATTATGATTCAACATTTACATTCCCCAAAACATCCTGAGTTCACTCTCTTGTTCCATAAACTAGATGGCCTTACAAAAATAATAAGCCTCCAGGGCATACAAAATAACAAAAAAAATTCAAAAGTTTAGGTACAATGTTTTCTACATTAACAACAAAATATCCTCAAATCAATCTTCCCCAAATTGAACTACTGCTGGTCTTTTCCAACTTAATAATGATGTCGTGTATCCTTAATTCTTGAAAATAAAATAGGGTTGAGCAAGCATGTGACATCATTGAGACAAAACACAAGAAGGAGTTTATGTATACATGTAGTTATGGTCAACCATGTAAACATCAAAACAATTGAATAATTACATTTACATTCCACATCATTTATCATCACATTAAGAGAAAATAACCCATGAGTCCCATGTAAGAGTCTATGTCAAAACACAAGTTTCTTTTGTTTAAAAACCATTCCCACATTTACCGACTATTATACAGCAGGAAGTGGGCAGCCAAAATCATCCGTTTTCCCACTTTTGCCGACTACAATACGGTAGGACTAGTGGATACCTAAAAACATTTTCCCACATTGTCTACCAATAAGCCTAGACAGGGCAATTGGGCACGTTTAACTTTCCCCCGCGTGGGTACCAACACAACTTACACAACATCAAAACCGACTCTTACCCTGACTCATACTTAATAAACAATTCATCAAATTTCCATTCAATCATCAACACTCAACATTGTCAAGCATTCACCATCAGATAACATGTAATGGAACCACTACCCAAAACACAATTTCGTCTCCACAATAATATCCATATATCTCATAATATCCTAGTACTTTAAAGAAAATCTTCAATTAAAATACCATTCTCTATACAAATTCAAAATTAGGGTTTTACTACATTTAGGGTTTTCTCCGCTTCGTCATTTACACATGTTTTCACTACCACAGTATGCATATTTAAAAAAAAGAGTTTGAGAAATTTCAATTAAAAGTGAGGGAAAATCTACTTTAGGTAAATTAAGGTTTTATTTCAATTCAACATCAACATTTCATCTTAAGCCACAACAATATCACCATTACCTCTTCAAAACAAGGAAATACAAGGTTATAGGTAACCCTACCTCAATGATCAAGCAAGATAGCAAAGCTTCTAGGAGAATCCTTCACAAATTCCAGATTTCAATCTATATAAAAGTGATATCTTCAAGTCTTCTTCACTTTTTAAGCAATCTTGGCCAAATCTTAGTGAAATGGATGGTATTTAGAGTAAGAGTATAGGGTTTTTTGGAAATGGGGAGAGAGGGGGGAAGATGGAAGATAAAAAGGTAAAGAAATGATCTAGAATGTCCTTTTTAAATTGTTGATATCGTGCAGGCCGCTCGAGCATAAGACACAAACTCGGAAGCTCAAGCGACAAATCTTTCACTTGAGCATAAAATGACAAATCCCAAGAGTTTTTTAGAGCTACAGTTAAATTACTGGGAGCCAACATTCTCCGCTCGAGCGCAACTTCCTGCGCTTGAGCGACCCACCTGCAAACTCGCGAGATTCTAAGAGCTACAATTCTCCGCTCGAGCATAACTTCCTCCGCTCTAGCTGGCGCTTGGAACAAAATGTCACATGAACCGACCAACCAGTAGCGTGTTGAAAGAATCGGCCTAACTTAAATATGTGCTCAATTGTTCTTAAAAATTGCAAACATCATTCTATAGAGTCTCGAAACCAAGACCTCTAATATAATATCCTTACACCATGCCACTAGAGTAACACGAGACTTTTGTAGTAAATAATATATATATATATATATATTAAGAAAAAGAGTGTGTCTAATGAGAAGATTCTTATGAAGTTTAAAACCTTCATGCTATTTTTCTAGAATTCTTATTTTTTAAATAATTAAAAAAATCTTCTATTGGCTAGCTTTTATTGAATCATTTAAAAAAATAGTAAGTAATACATTTATATGCCATGACTTTTAAATGGAAAGTATAATAATTCATTTCAAAATATAAATTCAAAATGGATAAGAGATTTTCAAAATATTTTAGAGATAAAAAATCAGTTTGATTCTAATTCAAATTCCTTTATCAGATTTATATCTTAAGCAAATATATTTCACAAAAAATTAAACTTATAAATCTCAAAACCCAACTTCTATGACAATATGAAATTGGGTAAAAAGATTGGAAAAGAAAATAATCTTGCAGAGCATTTAAACAGGTGATTTGACCAATTATGCAAAATTTCTAACATCTTATATGAAAATAAACACATGTTTGAAATCTCATAATGTTTTTTTGCTCTCTTTTTTCTTTTGCAGACATTTTTACTTTGTTTTAGTTCTAGTTTTAGTTTTTTTTTTTAATTTTTAATTTTTTTAATCTAAGTTAGTTGTTGAAATTATAATAATGTAGTAGATGCGATTGTGCCTCCAAAATCTATTGTTTATTTTTTAAAAAAATTTACAAGTACAACGTACAAAAAAAAAAAAAATAGTGGTGGAAATGAATGGGCTGAAAGATCAACACAAAGAGTGATGTTTTGCGACAAAATTGGAGTTCACACTGTTTTTTTTAGAAAAATTTTACCAATTGAGAAGAGTATTTGAGACACATTCTCGAGTTTGAAGGAAGTTTTTGTTTAATCCCATTTATTTTTCATTATATTTTTTCTTTGATTATATTAATTTATGTGTTTCATTTTTATAGTGATTCTGGTTTAGACTCGACCCGTTGATGTTTTGAATCCGGGTTACATTGTCTTATATGGTTGTTCATGCCTTGTTTCTCTTTATTCCTCACTGAGTTTGGTTATTGGAGTGTCTTGGTTGCATTTGGAACAGGTTGGTAGCTTATTTTTCAAAACCGTTTTACCCAGAATTTTGCCTCTCTGCTCGAGCGGCATTTCTTGTGCTCGAGCGGTCTTTGTGAACTTTCAGTAATTTTGCAGGTTTACAGAGATACTGGGAGTTGGCATTTTTCGCTTGAGCAGTGCTTTTTGTGATCGTGCGATGGTCTTCTGTCTGCAAAACTTCTGAGAGTTTGTATTCTATGCTCGAGCAATCGCTTCCTGCGCTCAAGTGGTCACACTTTTGTGTCTGGACGCTCGAGTAACATTTGTTGCGCTCAAGCGGTCTGCATGTATATCAAATCGCAGAATCACCTTTTTGAGTCATTTTTTCATTTCTCTCTTTCTCTCTCTAAACATTCTAAAAATCTTAGATCTAGAACTTCTCTCTCTAAAACTCACATTCTCTCTAAAAATACACTTAGATCCACTGATTTCTTCACCCTAGTCTCTTTGACAGAAAGGTAGAGCACATTGAGAGCTTTCTTTTGATCATAGGAAAGTTTGTTTTCGGCATCCTTGAGGTTTCTCAATTTTCTCTCTCTTTCTCTCTCTCTCTTGTCTCCTCTTCACTTCAAGAGGTAGAGTCTATTTCTTAAACTCAATATGAATTTGGTAGCATATTTGTGACGTATTTTGTTATTTATATTTGGTAGTCATTTGCTTGATCTTGAAATGCTATTGTGGGTTGAGGGTTTGTACAAATTGGGAGTTGTTTGGTTATGATTTTGCTATTAAATCTATTTTTAGTAAACAAACTTGCATTTGATTTTCTAAAAGAGAAAAACCCCAATTTGTAAAAAACCCTAAATGATATTGTTTTGGGAGTTGAAGTTATTTTTGGTAAGTGGTTTGGTTGGAAAGAGATAAAAAGGGAATGATTGTTGGATTTTGAAACAATGGGCATTATTACTCTTTTGGAAAAATATATCTGTGTTGTTATCTTTTAACCATTATATTAGTGATAACTGTTTTGGTTATCAGTGGAGGACAACAGTACCGTGTGTTAGAAATTGCATGTGGATTAGGAAAATTGAAATCATTCATATCATGGAGCATGTAATGAATTTTGAAAATGGAAACTATATGTTTTAGAAAGAGGTTTTGAAAATTCTCACATTATGTTTTGGAACATTTGCATTGTTTTGAAAAAAAAAAAAATAATATTTAGAGTTACATGTATTGTACTATTGTAAAGGGTAAATAAAATGGTGAATCTGGGAAGTAAGTATTGTCTCGTTGAAATAAGTTGGCCTGAGTATCCATGGTGAAAGTCCTAAAAACCGTGTGTATACATGTGTATCAATCCCTTGGACGAAATTTCCGTAAAATAACAATAATAGTGCTTGTATAGTTTATGTTTACATGGGTGCCGGCTTACGGTTTCCCACGGACGAAATTTTCGTGAAAGGTGTATTTGTTTTGGAGATTTACCCATTTTATTTAGTATTATGTTGGTTTTGGAATAGGACGTTGTAACATGCCTGGGGGGCACCCGTTCGCGTTAAACAGTTCGGACTCCCGAGATCACTTTGATCTAGTCTCACGAGTGCAATGTGAAACATAGATGAGAGTCCAGGTTTGGCAACTTTTAAAAAATTCATTTTATTGCAAAAATCACTTGCCAGAAATGGACTACGTCATTAGATCTCAGAGTCGCCACCTAATATTTTGGGAAATTAGGAAACTCATGACTCATGCCAAGGCCACTGTTCGTCATAACCAAAGTTGTCTCAGTTCGGAACCTTAGGTATGAGAAGGGAAGGTCATTAATTGAGCACCCCCGCTCACCCGATCAAAAGATCGGCCTTTATTAACCATGATATGAATTTACTTTCTAATAATTTAATAAATCCTAAAATTTACTATGTGAAGCATATAAGTATAGACTATGTCACCCACTTTGGAACAACTTGATTTCATGTAGTTTTGAAAGAGTTTTGGAGATGTACAATCCAAATAAATTGAGTTTACAAACATGAAAATCAGGATCATTACAAATTAAGCGACACAACCTCCATCCACTGGCATTCATATAATTATATCACATAAGCAAATAGCCACATGGTAAGATGCTAAACATAATAAAAAAAATTATGTACAAGTGGGATGTTAAAGCATAACAACTTACATATTTACCGACGTCCCGCGAACAGCTACAGAACAAAGTTAGTAAAATATGCATGATCCTATATACAAAATCCTAATGCAATACATACACAAGAATGCTTCTAAAGATCCGACTTTTAAAACATGACATGTGAAACATTGCAAAACATGCAATAGCACACAAAATTATGTAATAATCAATTAAAGCACAAAGATGCAAATTTAGCCGGATCTAGGCATGAATCATGTATATATAAGCATAGATGGTATGTAAGATATATACATATGCACAGTTATGGAAAACGATTAAAGAATGGGATAGATAAGAAGTGGGGATGAAGAATTATTACAACACTTGAAATAATAATTACAAATCAAAATAGAGAGGGATGAGGAGAATATTATATCAAAATAAAAACCTCGCAAAACACTCAAAATAAAAATAAATAAAATAAAAGTTTCATGTTCCTTGGAATCGTCGGTGGAAATTGGTCAACATTGGGAGATTACGCCATCTTGTAAAGCTAACCGGCCGGTCAACTAGGCCTAGCAAAACTTGTCTTATTGCGAAACCAAGAAAAGGAACAAACAAGAAATATGTAGGTGGCTCAACTAACCACTACCGGTTAGAATAAAAACAAGAAAACAAATATAAAATAAAAAAAGTACAAACTTACAACAAAACTAACATGAACGTAAAACAAGAAAACAAATATAAGGTAGAACATGCAAGATTACAACAAAACTAATATGAGACTAATATAAGAAAAATATAAGCTAAGAAATGCAAGATCACAACATAATTACTATGAAACTAAAACAAGAAAACAAATATAAGATAGAACATGCAAGATTATAACGAAACTAACATAAACCTAAAATAAAAAAAGCAAATATGAGGTAGAACATGCAAGATTACAACAAAACTAATATGAGACTAATATAAGAAAAATATAAGTTAGGAAATATAAGATTACAAAACAATTACTATGAAACTAAAACAAGAAAGAAAATATAAGACAAAACATGCAAGAGTACAACATGAACTTAAAACAACAAAACAAATATGAGGTAGAACATGCAAGATTACAACAAAACTAATACGAAATTAAAGCAAGTGAATAAAAATAAATAAATAAATAAATAAATAATTATGAGCTAAAAAACCACTTAGATTATAACAACACACTATGAAATATAAAATAAGCAAATAAATATGAGATAAACAAACCACTTGGATTATAACAAAACACCATGAAATAAGAAGTAAGAAAATAAATATGAGATAGAAAATATAAGAAAATAAAAGGCTAGAAATTCACCTGCCAAATAAAAATTGAACTTCTTGATTTCCAAACTTCCTCTTGATCACCCTCAAGTTTAGGAAGTGTATTCTCAATCCTCAATTTGAAACTAGAATGGAACTTTGGGTATATATGGTGGAAAAAGTGGTTAACTCTCTTATTTTTTTCTCACTTGCAACAACACTCACTCTATCCTTTGATCAATCACTACTGAAATTTAGCTATTTCAGAATTTTTGGAGGAGTTTTAGGTGTATGAAAGATGGAATTTCAGTAGCTATGGAGGGTATGGGGTGTATATGGAAGGTAGGAGTATTTTTGGCTCAAAAACTCAAAATTTCTCTTTTTTTTCACTCTTTTCTCACTATTTTCTCTTCAATTTCGTGGTCCTCTCTCTCTCTCTCTCTCTCTCTCTCTCTCTTATACAATATGATCATTCTATATAGGCAATGAGGGAGAGTGAAGGTCAAAAAGAAGGTGGGAGACAAGAATGTGATAGGAGGGCAAATTTTTAAGGTGGTTGCATGGGATATTCCTTTATAGATGCAAACAAAACCTTTTTTTGACAATGGGGGATGATTAGGTATAATGGAGGATAAATGGATGCACTTGAATGGATCAAGAAATAGGTAAATGGGGTGTCCCAACCGAACCAAAACCAAGGAAAACGGGCATGCTGCTGTTTTGGGTCGAGTAAACAAAATCTGCTATTAAGCCTTCAAATGGGTATATCTCCCTTATCCGGACTTAGTTTTAGGTGGTTCTTGGGTCTAAATTGAAGCCCCAAAAGTCTAATGTCCAATGGTGGTAGCCTTAGATGTAAATTCCAAGTGTACATAGAGATATGCCTAATTTAGTGAAGGCTGTTCATTTCCCCCGGGCCAGGTCAACAAAATCTGCTTTTAAGCCCAACTTCAAATGAGCATATCTCTCTTATCCGGACTTGGTTTTAGGTGGTTCTTGGGTGTAAATTGAAGCCCCAGAAGTCTAATTTCTAATGGTGATAGCCTCACATCTAAATTCAAAGTGTACAAAGAGATATGCCTAATTTAGTAAAGGCTGCTCATTTCCTTCTTAATGATTTGATGCTCATTCTTTCCCTAAACCAGTTTTCTTCCATCCTCTCCTGTTTCTTTCAAATCCAAACCTATCCAAACCAATAAAGAAGATGTTTTTTAAATATTTTTTAAAAGAGTTCACCTCCCTTTAAAAATTTATTTCCACTTTGTCCTTACTTGGTTTACGGAAAAGTGCAATATTTTAATTGAAATGGGAGCCTCGGAACATCGTAGTAGAAACATTTGAGAAAATATTTTGAAAAGAGGGTTTTAAGGACTAAAATAGTTTGGCCAAAAAAATGTGTAAAGGTTGAAATTAAAGTTCAAATTCCATCTCTTTTACTGAGGATTTTATGAGAAACACATTCTGATTGTCATTATCAGGTAATCAACAGAAAGCACACAAGTCTTAGGGCTAGTCAAAATGGGGTGTCTAAAGTTGTCCCTCTTTGACAGAGCTCGAAGTCATTTCATGACGTAAGTGAATGTCAAAGCCTGAACACGACCCTTTTGACAAGGCCATAAGACTTGGGCAAACAAACAAGATGCAATGTAAGTGGTTGAACCTGAGGGTTGCCTACGTATCCTTTTGCAAGGAATCAAACCTGCGTAGTGCAGGGGCAGCATGCAAAATGACATGCTCAAAATGCAATTTGAAAGTTGGACTTACACGCTTCGCGAAGCCAGTTGTTTGAAAATTCATGATTATGCAATGCAATGTCATGGAGTGATGATAAAGATATGAAGATAACAACATGAGAGGCAAGCTTCGTGCAAATGATATGAAACAAAAGAGGGTGCATCGCATACAAATGTACATACAACACAAATGAAAAAAGGGGGTGTATCGCATACAAATGTGCATACCGCACAAATGAAAGAAGGGGTGCATCGCATACAAATATGCATACCGTACAAATGAAAGAAGGGGGTGCATCGCATACAAATGTGCATACCGCACAATTGAAAGAAGGGTGCATCGCATACAAAAGTGCCACAACACAAATGATGAACTTGAAATCCAAACACGTCTCACGCGAGAGAAGGAAAGATGGTGTGAACACCAGGCGCACCTGATATTTTTAACCGAGTAAATCAACAACCTAACGTGTCTCACGCGAAAGGAGGAAAGATGGTGTGAACACCAGGTGCACCTAATGTTTTTAACCAAGTAAATCAACAACCTAGCGCGTCTCACGCAAAAGGAGGAAAGATGGTGTGAACATTAGGCGCACTTGATGTTTTTAATTGAGTAAATCAACAACGTAACGCGTCTCACGCGAAAGGAGGAAAGATGGTGAACAAATCCAAACGCGTCTCAAGCGAGAGGAGAAATAATGAACAAATCCAAACGCGTCTCACGCGAGAGGAGAAATAGTGAAGAATCCAAACGTGTCTCACGCGAGAGAAGAAGTAGTGAATGAATCTAAAATCATCTCACACGAGAGGAGAAGTAGTGAACAAATCCAAACACGTCTCATGCGAGAGGAGAAATAGTGAACAAGTCCAAACGTGTCTCATGCGAGAGGAGAAATAGTGAACGAATCCAAACGCGTCTCATACGAGAGAAAAAGTAGTGAACAAATCGAAACGCATCCCATGCGAGAGGAGAAATAGTGAACGAGTCCAAACGCGTCTTACACGAGAGGAGAAATAGTGAACGAATCCAAATGCGTCTCACGCGAGAGGAGAAATAGTGAACAAATCCAAACGCGTCCCATGCGAAAGGAGAAAATGTGGTATAACCAACAAACGTACCTAACCGTATCTCATATGGAGAGGGGAGAGGTTTTAACCTAGTAAACATCAAATCTTAACACGTTTCACGTGAAAGGAACAAAGGTGGTGTAACTAACAGGCGTACCTAACCGTATCTCATACGGAGAGGAGGAAGGTTTTAACCGGGTAAACATCAAATCCTAACATGTTTCACATGAAAGGAACAAAGATGATGTATTCAACAGGCATGCCTAACCGTGTTTCATACGGAAAGGAGGAAGGTTTTAACCAGGTAAACTTTAAATCCTAACACGTCTCATGTGAAAGGTGAAAAGGTGGTGTAACCAACGGGCATACCTAACCGTACCTCATACGGAGAGAGGGAAGGTTTTAACCAGGTAAACTTCAAATTCTAACACATCTTACGTGAAAGGTAAAAATGTGGTGTAACCAATAGGCATACCTAACCGTATCTCATACAGAAAATGGGAAGGTTTTAACCAGGTAAACTTCAAATCCTAACACGTCTCACGTGAAAGGTGAAAAGGGGGTGTAATCAACAACGTACCTAACCGTATCTCATACGGAGAGGGGGAAGGTTTTAACCAAGTAAACTTCAAATTCTAACACGTCTCACGTGAAAGGTAAAACGATGGTGTAACCAACAGGCGTACCTAACCATATCTCACGCGGAAAGGAGGAAGGTTTTAACCAGGTAAACTTCAAATCCTAATACATCTCACGTGAAAAGTGAAAATGTGGTGTAACCAACAGTGGACCTAACTGTATCTCATACGGAGAGGGGGAAGGTTTTAAACAGGTAAACATCAAATCCTAACACATTTCACGTGAAAGGAACAAAGGTGGTGTAACCAACAGACGTTCCTAACCGTATCTCATACGGAAGAGGGGAAGGTTTTAACCAGGTAAGCATCAAATTCTAATACGTTTCACGTGAAAGATGCAAAGGTGGATTCGAAGTCCAAACGCGTCTCACGCAAGTGGAAGAATGGTAGAATGATTTCTTGCTGATAAGGGGTAATCTCTACATATAGAAGTCACAGATGCCGCTTTCCTTCTTGATCATATTCAGAACTTTTCCTATCCTCCAATGGGGTGACAGACTAGGTTGATTTAGTATCCAGAATTGAGGCGCAAATACGCTACCTCAACCTATGGGGTTGCCATACAGATTTCAAGCTTGGGATACATTCCTGGGTATTTAAACCAGACTTTAGTCTTAGAAATTCCAAACCTTTGTGTTCTGGACATCTCCATTCGAACTCTAGTTTCCACTCTCGCATTTGGTCTCCTAGGAACTAATTGCAAACACAGACATGTGGCTATACCAGATCGCCTGAAGTCGTTCGGGCATGACAAACACCAAAGGAATTGTACCTATAGAGGATTTAAGGTCTCCTAGACCCCAGGAGTGCACAAGATAGTGCGATGTGCAAGATAGCGCGATTGATTTTAAATTGTACGATAGATGCTCGAAGTGTGAGTATTGTGCGATAGATGCACAGAATGAAAGGAAAAATTGTAAGTTCGAACCAAATAGAATATACATATACCATATACAGGCAAAATACATACAGATACGGACATAGACATAGACATGTATATACGGTATACATATATTCATATACATAAAAAATACATACAGATACGGACATACGGTATATGTATATACATATATAGACAAAATACACACAAATATGTACATACGGTATACATATACAAATTCGGGGAATATTCTGTTTGCGGCCGTCAACGAGAAGATACAGTTACTGAGAAGGCATATTCCGTTTGCTGACGTCAGTGCGCGTATGCAAAACATGCAAAAAGAAAAGAAAAACACAAAATGCATGGATACAGGGGTTCGACCCTCTGATCTCAAGCTTAGTTTCCCAGTCCTCAACCACTGAGCTGAACCACTGAACCAAACTACTCTTGTGACAAAATATTCAAACTAATATATATAATACACAGGTATACGAGATATATATACATAAAACCAAACCAAAACAAAACAAAAGAAACATTCGTTGCTATAGGGGCTCGAACCTTTGACCTCAAGCTTAGCCCCTAAATCCTTAACCACTGAGCCTGAACCACTGAGCCCAAGCCACTCTCGTGACTAAATATCTTGTGACCAAATATTCAAAAATATATATATAATACATAGATGTACAATATATATACTTATCCAACTCTCCTGCCTCTCTATCTATTTTTCTCTCACTCTCTCTTCCTTCATATTCTTCGAGCGTCGTGTTTGGCGGGCGATTTCAACAATCACGACGCCTGACCGACAGGCTGCCCCAATTCTTCAACGCCTTATCCCAAGGTTTCCCCTTTTTGTCTTCTTCTTCTTCTTCGCTCTCTTCTTAAATTGAGGCCTGTGAGAGAGAGGCAGAGCAAAAGCCTACAAGCTTTCTCCATCATCAACCTCTTTCTTTTACATTACTCTCCTCTGCCATGGCCTTTTCACACGGTTCTCTCACACTTTTTCCAGACCTGAATGAGTCCGCGGTAGAGATGACCAATTTTGACTCCCCGGAACCTCAACCACGGGCTCCTCCTTCTTCCTCGTTTTCAGCTTTCGAGCGATGTCAGTTGAACAAATAATGGCGGCACAGTTTGACATCGAAGCAAACTCGTATACGCTGAGGTCATGTATGGAGACCATGATTGCGGTGTCCAACTTGTCCCGTCGACTGCAGAATAGGACGTGTGAGGTACATCACGTTAAAAGAACAAAGATGGTGTATCCAACAAGCGTACCTAATTGTATTTCATACGGAAAGGGGAAAGATTTTAACCAGGTAAACTTTAAATCCTAACACGTCTCACGTGAAAGGTGAAAATGTGGTGTAACCAACAGGCGTACCTAACCGTACCTTATACAGAGAGAGGGAAGGTTTTAACCAGGTAAACTTCAAATTCTAACACGTCTTACGTGAAAGGTGAAAAGGTGGTGTAACTGACAGGCATACCTAACCGTATCTCATACGGAAAATGGGAAGGTTTAACCAGGTAAACTTCAAATCCTAACATGTCTCACGTGAAAGGTGAAAAGGTGGTGTAGCCAACAACGTACCTAACCGTATCTCATACAGAGAGGGGGAAGGTTTTAACCAAGTAAACTTCAAATTCTAACTAGTCTCACATGAAAGGTGAAAAGGTGGTGTAACCAACAGGCGTACCTAACCATATCTTATACAGGAAGGGGGAAGGTTTTAACCAGGTAAACTTCAAATCCTAATACGTCTCATGTGAAAGGTGAAAATGTAGTGTAACCAACAGCGTACCTAACCGTATCTCATACGGAGAGGGGGAAGGTTTTAACTAGGTAAACATCAAATCCTAACACATTTCATGTGAAAGGAACAAATGTGGTGTAACCAACAGATGTTCCTAACCGTATCTCATACGGAAAAGGGGAAGGTTTTAACCAGGTAAACATCAAATTCTAACACGTTTCACGTGAAAGATGCAAAGGTGGATTCGAAGTCCAAACGCGTCTCACGCAAGTGGAAGAATGGTAGAATGATTTCTTGCTGATAAGGGGTAATCTCTATATGTAGAAGTCATAGATGCCACTTTCCTTCCTGATCATATTCAGAACTTTTCCTATCCTCCAATGGGGTGACAGACTAGGTTCATTTAGTATCCAGAATTGAGGCGCATATACGCTACCTCAACCTATGGGGTTGCCATAGATTTCAAGCCTGGGATACACCCCTGGGTATTTAAACTAGACTTTAGTCTAAGAAATTCCAAACCTTTGTGTTGTAGGCATCTCCATTCGAACTGTAGTTTCCACCGTCGCACTTGGTCTCTTAGGAACTCATAGCAAACACAGACATGTGGCTATACCAGACCACCTGAAGTTGTTCGGGCACGACAAACACCAAAGGAATTATACCTCTAGAGGATTTAAGGTCTCTTAGACCCCGGGAGTGCACAAGATAGTGCGATGCGCAAGATAGCGCGATTGATTTGAAATTGTGCGATAGATGCTCG
This sequence comes from Camellia sinensis, assembly GCF_055761805.1. Lineage (NCBI taxonomy): Eukaryota > Viridiplantae > Streptophyta > Magnoliopsida > Ericales > Theaceae > Camellia > Camellia sinensis. The sequence goes on along the minus strand of NC_138975.1, from coordinate 104,947,232 downwards.
AAGTGAGATTATTGTGCGATAGATGCACAGAATGAAAGGAGGAATTGTAAGTTCGAACCAAATAGCGTATACATATACCATATACAGAGAAAATACATACAGATGCGGACATAGACACAGACATGTATATACGGTATACATATATTCATATACAGACAAAATACACACAGATACGAACATACGGTATACATATATACATATACAAACAAAATACACACAAATATGTACATACGGCATACATATACAAATTCAGGGAATATTCTGTTTGCTGACGTCAGTACGTGTATACAAAACACGCAAAAAGAAAGGAAAAACACAAAATGCATGGATACGGGGGTTCGACCCTCTGATCTCAAGCTTAGTTTCCCAGTCCTCAACCACTGAGCCGAACCACAGAACCAAACCACTCTTGTGACAAAATATTCAAACTAATATATATAATACATAGGTATACGAGATATATATACATAAAATAAAAACAAAACAAAAGAAACACTCGTTACTATGGGGGCTCGAACCTCTGACCTCAAGCTTAGCCCCTCAATCCTTAACCACTGAGCCGAACCACTGAGCCCAAGCCACTTTTGTGACCAAATATCTTGTGACCAAATATTCAAACAAATATATATAATACATAGATGTACAATATATATACATATACAACTCTCCATTCTCTCTATTTATTTTTGTGTCACTCTCTCTTCCTTCATCTTCTTTGAGCGTCGTGTTTGGCGCGCGATTTCAAAAATCGCAACGCCTGACTGACAGGCTACCCCAATTCTTCAACGCCTTATCCCAATGTTTCCCCTCTTTGTCTTATTCTTTTTCTTCTTTTTCTTCGTTAGCTTCTTAAATTAAGGCCTGCGAAAGAGAGGCAGAGCAAAAACCTCAAAGCTTTCTTTATCATCAACCTCTTTCTTTTACATTACTCTCCTCTGCCATGGCCTCTTCACACAGTTCTCTCACTCTTTTTGCAGACCTGAATGAGTCCATCATAGAGATGACCAATTCCGACTCCCCTGAACCTCAACTACGGGCTCCTTATTCTTCCCCTGTTTTCAGCTTTCCACCGATGTCAGTTGAACAAATAATGGCGGCAAAGTTTGACATCGAAGGAAACTCGTAAACGCTGAGGTCATGTGTGGAGACCATGACTGCGATCTCCTACTTGTCCTATCGACTGCAGAACAGGACGTGTGAGATACATCACGTGAAAAGAACAAAGGTGGTGTATCCAACAGGCGTACCTGACCGTATTTCATGCGGAAAGGGGAAAGGTTTTAACCAGGTAAACTTTAAATCCTAACACGTCTCACGTGAAAGGCGAAAATGTGGTGTAACCAATAGGCATACCTAACCGTACCTCATACGGAGAGAGGGAAGGTTTTAACCAGGTAAACTTCAAATTCTAACACGTCTTACGTGAAAAGTGAAAATGTGGTGTAACCAACAGGCATACCTAACCATATCTCATATGAAAAATGGGAAGGTTTTAACCAGGTAAACTTCAAATCTTAACACGTCTCACGTGAAAGGTGAAAAGGTGGTGTAGCCAACAGCGTACTTAACTATATCTCATATGGAGAGGGGGAAGGTTTTAACTAAGTAAACTTCAAATTCTAACACGTCTCACGTGACAGGTGAAAAAGTGGTGTAACCAACAGGCGTACCTAAACATATCTCATACGGAAAGGGGAAGGTTTTAACTAGGTAAACTTCAAATCCTAACACGTTTCGCGTGAAAGGTAAAAATATGGTGTAACCAACAGCGTACCTAACTGTATCTCATATGGAGAGGGGAAAGGTTTTAACCAGGTAAACATCAAATCTTAACACATTTCACGTGAAAGAAACAAAGGTGTTGTAACCAACAGACATTCCTAACCGTTTCTCATACGGAAATGGGGAAGGTATTAACTAGGTAAACATCAAATTCTAACACGTTTCACGTGAAAGATGCAAAGGTGGATTCGAAGTCCAAACGTGTCTCACGCAAGTGGAAGAATGGTAGAATGATTTCTTGCTGATAAAAGGTAATCTCTGCATGTAGAAGTCACAAATGCCGCTTTCCTTCCTGATCATATTCACAACTTTTCCTATCCTCCAATGAGGTGACAGACTAGGTTGATTTAGTATCCAGAATTGAGGTACATATATGTTACCTCAACCTATGGGGCTGCCATACAGATTTCAAGCTGGGGATACACCCCTGGGTATTTAAACTAGACTTTAGTCTCAGAAATTCCAAACCTTTGTGTTCTAGGCATCGCCATTCGAACTCTAGTTTCCACCGTCGCACTTGGTCTCCTAGGAACTCATTGCAAACACAGACAGGTGGCTCTACCAGATCGCCTGAAGTTGTTCGGGCACGACAAACACCAAAGGAATTGTACCTCTAGAGGATTTAAGGTCTCTTAGACCCCGAGAGTGCACAAGATAGTGTGATGCGCAAGATAGCACGATTGATTTGAATTTGTGCGATATATGCTCGAAGTGTGATTATTGTGCGATAGATATACAAAATGAAAGAAGGAATTGTAAGTTTGAACCAAATAGCGTATACATATACCATATACAGACAGAATACATACAAATACAGACATAGACACAAACATGTACATACGATATACATATATTCATATACAGACAAAATACACACAGATACGGACATACTGTATACATATATACATATATAGACAAAATACACACAAATATGTACATACGATATACATATACAAATTCAGGGAATATTCTGTTTGCGGCCGTCAGCGGAAAGATGCAGTTACTGAGAAGGCATATTCTGTTTGCTGACGTCAGTGCGTGTATGCAAAACAAGCAAAAAGAAAGGAAATGCATGGATATGGGGGTTCGCCCCTCTGATCTCAAGCTTAGTTTCCCAGTCGTCAACCACTTAGCCGAACCACTGAACCAAGCCACTCTTGTGACAAAATATTCAAACTAATATATATAATACATAGGTATACGAGATATATATACATAAAATCAAAACAAAACAAAAGAAGCACTCGTTGCTATGGGGGCTCGAACCTCTGACCTCAAGCTCAGCCCCTCAATCCTTAACCACTGAGCCAAACCACTGAGCCCATGCCACTCTTGTGACCAAATATCTTGTGACCAAATATTCAAACAAATATATATAATAGATAGATGTACAATATATATACATATACAACTCTCCCTTTTCCTTATCTGTTTTTGTGTCACTTTTTCTTCCTTCATCTTCTTCGAGCGTCGTGTTTGGCGCGTGATTCCAATAATCGCGGCCCCTGACCGATAGGCTACCCCAATTCTTCAACGCCTTATCCCAATGTTTCCTCTCTTTGTCTTCTTCTTCATCTTCTTCACTCTCTTTTTAAATTGAGGCCTGCGAGAGAGAGGTAGAGAAAAAGCCTCCAAGCTTTCTCTATCATCAACCTTTTTCTTTTAAATTACTCTCCTCTGCCATGGCCTCTTCACACGGTTCTCTCACTCTTTTTCTAGACCTGAATGAGTCCACGATAGAGATGACCAATTCTGACTCCCCTGAACCTCAACCACATGCTCCTCATTCTTCCCATGTTTTCAACTTTCTAGCGATGTCAGTTGAACAAATAATGGTGGCACAGTCTGACATCGGAGCAAACTCGTATACGCTGAGGTCATGTGTGGAGACCATGATTGCGGTCTCCAACTTGTCCGTCGACTGCAGAACAAGACGCGTGAGGTACATCACGTGAAAGGAACAAATGTGGTGAATCCAACAGGCGTACCTAATCGTATTTCATACGAAAATGAGGAAGGTTTTAACTAGGTAAACTTTATATCCTAACATGTCTCACGTGAAAGATTAAAAGGTGGTGTAACCAACAGGCGTAACTAACCGTACCTCATACGAAGAGAGGGAAGGTTTTAACCAGGTAAACTTCAAATTTGAACACGTCTTACGTAAAAGGTGAAAAGGTGGTGTAACCAACAGGCATACTTAACCGTATCTTATACAGAAAATGGGAAGGTTTTAACCAGGTAAACTTCAAATCCTAACACGTCTCACGTGAAAGGTGAAAAGGTGGTGTAGCCAACAGCATACCTAATCGTATCTCATACGGAGAGGATGAAGGTTTTAACCAAGTAAACTTCAAATTCTAACACGTCTCACGTGAAAGGTGAAAATGTGGTGTAACCAACAGGCGTACCTAACCATATCTCATACGGAAAGGGGGAAGGTTTTAACCAGGTAAACTTCAAATCCTAACATGTCTCATGTGAAATGTCACGACCCAAACCCGTCCCTAAAAGTTTGGTCCATGACCGGCCTGAACATAGACCTCAAAACAGAACTTTAAAATAATATTTAACCATATACGGGGCCTTAGGCGGAAGCAATATCAATAAAAGTCAACATCCATTGAGCCTGTGCATACATGATGGTTTAATTGGATTTAAGCATTTAAATACATTCCCAGAGTTATATTTATAATCACAGAATTCATATAGATCTCACACACTCTTACATAAGACTTAATAATTTATATGACTCCCAACACAAATTAAGGCCTTCACACGGAGACATACGCCAGGTGACTTGGCAGATTGGCGAACCTTAGTACAACTCTAGTGTCAATCTCCGACGGCTCACCTATAGAAATATTCATAAAAACGGAGTGAGTAAGGCTCAGTGAATAATAGCAATGTAAGGAGGTTAATTAATTGAGTGTAGACTTAGAGAATGTAAATATGCATATCAAACCATACACCGATCTTATTCATAATCATATTTGAAAACGACCTCAGATCCACATGTAACACAGAACAGTCTCAGGCCCATATATAATACAGAGCGGCTGTAAGCCCATATATGATACAAGATGGCTGCAAGCCCAGAGATAATATAGAACGGCTGTAAGCCCAGATATAATACAAATCGGCTGTAAGCCCAGATATAATATAGATCGGCTGTAAGCCCAGATATGATACAGATTGGCTTTAAGCCCACAGATAATACAGAACGGCCTTAGGCCCAATATATTATGCAGAGCGGCCTCAGGTCCAGATATCAACAGATTGGCCTCGGGCCCATTATTAACAAAACAAAATGATTCCAGATACATAAGGATATCATTGTTCCATAATACACATATGTTCCATTTGTTCATCATGAATTCAGATAATTAACTTGCAGATAACAGAACGTCAGTGTTAACTATTAACAGTAAGCAAAACGTACTGCTACAGTACTATTACTCGATAGTGCACAAAGATTTTCCCATGGTTTATTACAAGTTGACATAGTTGTCTTGCGAATAATAGAACATTAATAATAACTATTAACGGAAGGCAAATGTATCACTGCATTAATAGGGACAGAACAATTCACATCATAACGGCCTCAGGCCTACTTCTATTAATAGGGACAGAACGACTTTAGGTCCATATCAATGCCATTATTCAATCATATCCATTAATTTAATCAAGCATAATATCAATGGAATAGGCCATTCACAATGACAATACATAAATCATAATCACAGGAAGTAAGTGAAGCATATCGTTACACTACTATTACTCACAGTGATCGGCTCCCGGTAGTAATGGGACGATGTCCTCGTCTGGACCTACAAGCACAATGCACAACACATAATATGAGATTATATTCGATCCTTTACTTATTCTCTTGATCATTCAATCAATTAGCCATGGTGGTACCAAGCTCATTATTACTTAATAAGTTATAATCCATGTCTCAGAAAACAGGAGGAATCGATGGGAAATGGTTTAGGTGAAGAAATGGTACAAAACTGGTTGACAGAAAGTGAACAGTCGTCACTAATCTGGGCATAACTATTTATGTATTTAGAATTTGGGAGTAAGATCACCACCATTGGAAACTAGACTTCTGGGGCTTGATTTTAGGCTCAAGAATCACTCAACACGGAGTCCGAAGGCAAAGGATATGCTTATTCAAAGTTGGCTGAACAGAGATGTCTCCCGCACGTGCGGGAAACAGAGCCGCACGTGGCAGTTTGCTGTTCGAAAATGGCTCTTTTTGCTCCAACACTTGGTTTTTCCATTTTTAAGCTTGGTTCTTAACATAAATCACTGAAAAACATGTAAAATTATCTCATAACATGATAAACTAACATCAATCAAGTGTAATTCCATTTTAAACAAATCAATCCTTGCCTCAAAAATAGAAATTCAAGTCTCATCTTCTGTATAATCAAACTTCTATAATATATACCCCAAAATCATCCAAATACATCTTACACATGGTTGATCTTCACACCAAAACTTGGTATTCCATGAATCATTCTTAAGATTGAACCCAATTCAAGCAAATTTAAGGAAATCAAGGTTCAATTCCTTGAGTTTAACTCATTTCATTCATAACCCAACACACTTGTTCATTTACATATTAATTTTCCAAGTCCATCCTTGATTTCATGTAGTAGATGCATTATTTACAAAGATAATAGTTGAAGCTACATACCTTAACTTAATTCCTTGTTTTTCCCTTTAATCTCTTCAATTTTCCAAGCTTCCATGGATGATCCTCTTTCCCTCTCCATCTTCCTTTCACGGTTCTCTCTGTCTCTCTCCCTTAGATATTTTGTTTGACTTCAAAATGATAAACTCCCAACTCACATAGCCTATCCATATATGTATATATCACACATTTAAGCATTTCACAATAAGGAGGGCCAAACACGCCCTTACGAATCGCGCAAAATCAAATTTCAATTAAACTTCCAGATGACTGTAAAAATTATGCTGATTATAAATATGTCCTCTGTTCTGATTTCTGAAGCCTCGAAGGCCTTCAATTTGCAGTACAAAGTTAACCACCCAAACATGCATTAACGAATCAAACGAATTAAATTTCAAATTAATTTTTCCAAACAGCTCTAAAAATTCCCATTAACATATCCAAATACTCAATTTTAATTTATGAACCCGTAAAGGTCGATAATTTCAATTTTAAAGCCGTGGCTCAACAGATAATTCCTCAATTTGAACAGATATCATTAAATTAAAATGCATTAACCCACAAGGACTTAAAAGTAATTTCGGATACGGATTTTGGGGTCGTCACATGAAAGGTGAAAATGTGGTGTAACCAACAACGTACCTAACTGTATCTCATACGGAGAGGGGGGAGGTTTTAACCAGGTAAACATCAAATCCTAATACGTTTCACATGAAAGGAACAAAGGTGGTGTAACCGATGTTCCTAACCGTATCTCATACGGAAAGGAGGAAGGTTTTAACCAGGTAAACATCAAATTCTAACACGTTTCACGTAAAAGATGCAAAGGTGGATTCAAAGGCCAAACAAGTCTCACGCAAGTGTAAGAATGGTAGAATGATTTCTTGCTGATAAGAGGTAATCTTTACATGTAGAAGTCACATATGCCGCTTTCCTTCCTGATCATATTCACAACTTTTCCTATCCTCCAATGGGATGATAGACTAGGTTGATTTAGTATCCAGAATTGAGGCGCATATACGCTACCTCAACCTATGGGGCTGCCATACAGATTTCAAGCCGGGGATACACCCCTGGGTATTTAAACTAGACTTTAGTCTCAGAAATTCCAAACCTTTGTGTTCTAGGCATCGCCATTCGAACTCTAGTTTCCATCGTCGCACTTGGTCTCCTAGGAACTTATTGCAAACACAGACAGGTGGCTATACCAGACTGCCTGAATTCGTTCGGGCATGACAAACACCAAAGGAATTGTACCTCTAGAGGATTTAAGGTCTCCTAGACCCCGTGAGTGAACAAGATAATGCGATGCGAAAGATAGCGCGATTGATTTGAAATTGTGCGATAGAGATGACCAATTCCGACTCCCCTAAACCTCAACCACGGGCTCCTCCTTCTTCCTCTATTTTCTGCTTTCCAGTGATATCAGTTGAACAGATAATGGTGGCACAGTTTGACATCAAAGCAAACTCGTATACGCTGAGGTCATGTGTGGAGATCATGACTGTGGTCTCCAACTTGTCCCGTCGACTGCAAAATAGGACGTGTGAGGTACATCAGTTAAATGTACAAGTCTCACTCCTCCAACGTATGTACAAAGACGCTCGAGTAGAAATTAGTGCGCTGAAAAAGCAGAACAAAGAGTTGAAACGACAGGTCACCTCCGTGGCTTGATTCGGAGTTTTTTCGCACAACCAATTTGATGGCCGACGAGGAATAATCTCCTTCGGAAGCTCTGCCAAGGCTGAGACAGAGTCTTCAAGAGCTTCGAAGGAGTAAAGATGAAGCAAGGCAGCTTATGGTAAAGTTAGGCAGCGAAGCTGTGTGCAAATGAAGCCAGTTGTAATCTTCGCCGCCGAGCTACTGCCGAAAAATTGAGAAAATGCTACTCTCTTTTATTTTTTTTTGTTTTTGTTTATGTTTTTGTTGTTGTTATTGTTTTTTTTTTTTTGTGTTTTTTTTTTTCTGGTTTTGTTTTGTTTTTGAAGTGGGCAAGTACAGCTTCAACTCTTTTTTTTTTTTTTTTCTTTTTGTGTGTGTGTGTGTGCTTTTCTGGGTTTTGTCTCTATAATCGGGGATGCCATCTCTTGACTGCAATAAAATTAAGTTTTGTGTTTGCACATCAATGGGGTGATTGACATATCACCTTGAGTTTGAAAACAATTTTAATTGAATTTGAGACTGATTGAGTTTTGAACTTTGAATTGGACATTGATTCTACACTGATCCATGCTGACCTAAATCAAAGAATGACTTAACGAAAGAAAAATGAAGCAAAACGATCCAAACACACTTATATACAGTGACTGGTATGAAAGGAACTTACAAAACACGTGACTCTAAAACACAACCATTGAGCCTAAACGATTCTGTAGTTTGTCATGATGGGTTGAAATTGAAACTGGTGGGCTGACCAAGAAAGTTGAAATCGAACCCTGCCGGATGAATAGCAACTTCTGGCAGTGAATAGTTGACTCTAGCCAGGAGAAGACATAATCTCCAACTCGACTATGCCCCTAGTTCATTACCTTGATTTTGTTTTTTGTTCTCTTGATTTTCTGTAAAAATGTTTTGATCAACATGAGAGTTAGATTAGCATACTTATTTCATTTTCTGTTTTGAAACCATGTAAGCTAAGCTGTGAGCACTCAAAATTTTCCTTTTTTAAGTCCAAGAATGGTCCAGGTTTTGCAAAAATGGAATAATTCTTGAGAAAATCAGTCAACTTCATTCAAAATAATCAAAACCTAACTTTACAAGCGGCCACTACCCGACCAATACGGAATCAACCATTAGGGTGCATAGTCCTCAGCCAGATAATCCCGAATTGGCTCTATTGTAGCAATGGTGATAATCGAACTGAGCCAATCCGAATAGAACAAAGTCGAGCAGAACTGGACCGAACTGAACTAAACTGAACCGAACCGAACGGAGCCAAGTTGAATCAAACCGAACTAAACCAAGCGGAATGGAGACGAGCCAAGCAAACGTGGATAGGACATCCAAGTCGACTAAAGATACATCAGACAATATGGACGAGATGAGTGAGTTGAAAATGGCTACGACCGAACTTCAGGATGAAGCTACCTACGTATCCAAAAGATAGGAATCATGTAACGCCCCAAAAATTGGGCAGGGTATATTTATTTATGCTACAAAACCCACCTGATAGACAAACACATATGTATAGCTAACTATTCCATACATCCATTTCCATTAAATCCCAAATGCCAAATACATGCTATTCACATCTCAATGCCCCAGTTCCCATCCCAAGCATACATTTTACAACAAATGTGAAATGGAAGCCAAACAAATAATAAGCGCCCTACATGCTTACAAATTTATCCAAGAACATTCTTGGTTACACAAAATGGAGTTTCAACTCAATTGAAATACAGCCTTGGGCTTACATTCAACAAATAACAATAAAACAAAAATGAAGCCTCAGCTTCGAGTCCTCCCAAGTCAATGCCTTGGCGGAGGCATAGCACCTGTACCTAAAATGGTTTCCCTTATAGGGTGAGCCACAACACAGTAGAGATATACTACACAACATGTGAACCATGACAAGACTAAAGAGGAGTATGCTCATGCTATGCTCATGATAAAACAATTTATCTCTCTTTTTATAAAGCATGCAATGCTGAGATGCAACAACAGATATAAAGCCATTTCTATTTTAAACCATATCTGTTATATGAATATAGGCTCTGTGAATCTCTAGGTGAGTGTCTGCAAGTAGGCCTTAATGCACTACCACTGTCATTTTTACCAGTAAATTAGAAGGCTTGACACCTAACCGTGCGGTTCTACACCCCCTACCCAGATTCACTAAGTATTCATCTTTTCACAAACAGATATATTTCCAAACATTTCTCAAAGAATAGATACATTTTCAATGAAATGAATGTAATGCAATATCCAATGCAACAAATCAGGAATGTGGTTCAATTTACCTGAGTCTCATGCATTTCTACAACCATCATGGCTATCCTTCACCGATGGCCCAAAACAGATATTTCTAAACAGATATTTAAGCAATTAAATTCTAAAAGTTTCGATAAATACAATCTATTCCACATCTCATCAAATATGAACAACTACACTAGTTTTCGTATCACAATCACGTCCGGTAACCTCTCAAGGTCCATTTCCAACTGTGTCGGTTTTATTCCAACAAATACATTAAGCAAAATAATACTGTTAATGCCCATGAAAACATCATTTTCTTTCCAAACTCATTCTCCAAGCATTATTCAACTATGACATCCTATTTTGATCAAAAGCCCCAAAAGTTAAATGTAATTCCTTTGTTTTCTTTAAAAATGCACTTTTGGTTGCAAACGGGTAAAAATTTCAAAACCGCTCTAGTCGAAGTCCCTTTTTGTTCAAATTTAAAACATAACTCTTTCATAACCTTACAAACATATCCCAAGTTTATACTTTCGCAATTTGGGCATCAACTATTTATTTTTCTCAAGATTCCCCTTTTAAGCAAATAAATCACAAAATTTTCAAAAATTCTAATTAAATTATATACAACTCTAAGCTCCATATAATCAAGTAAAAGTACATAAAGAAGTGTAGGAAAAATCTCTACCTCGAGCCAAGAAGCTTTCAAATTTTTCGGCAATAGAAATTAAAATTTTTTGGAGCCAAACGACGCCTTTTCCGCCCTCTACGTTTTGATCCAAAGCACTAGGAGTCAAAAATGACTTACATTAGATCAAACCCAAGAAAAACCAACTTGGAATTCCTTTTTCTCTTCTTTCTAACGGCAAGAGCTCCAAGAACTCTCAAAAGTTTGACAAAAATCTATTTGGTCACTTTTTAGAGATATTTTCTAAACAAATATCTAACTAAACAAATATCTAACCATATATATATATATATACCTATATATATCAATTTAAAAATACATTTCAACATCTTTAATGACAAAAGTAAATATAATATTTTCTCACTACAAAATATATTTCGTTTAATGGTACACACCATAAATATTCACAACTCTTTTATGGTAGTCAAATAATAATAATAAAACCACAATACTATTACATGGTTACTAACGTGTGACGCCCCAATTTTTTTCTTTTGGAACATCATAAAATTGAAATAAAAAATAACTTACTAAATAAAAATTTTAACAACTAATTAGGAAAATTTGGATTTTCACGTAGTCAAAGCTTAACAACTAAATTACGAGTCCACATACAACATTACAACAACTTTATAACATTGGTGATTACTAATACCAAGGATAAGAAAATTTTATTCGATAGAGTCTTGACTTTAAGTTAGCCAAGGTTCAATATTAGCAGTAACTCCAAATTCAGCCTTAGTCCATTCTTTGACATAATCTGGCATGAAACGCCAGGGCAACAAAATATATGGCATGAGTTTTGTAACATAGTAAGAAAACGTAACCAACCTATCATTCTTTTTAAGAGAAAATAATCAAATCATGACAACTAAAATAATAGTAAAATTCAATAGCATGATAAATGTAACAACCATTGTAATAATTTTGACAATTTTAATAGTTTAGGTGACACTCAAAATTTCACCAAAGAGATTTTCTTACTAACCACTATGCCATGGCCACGGTAAATTTGTAAACCCCCTATTGGTCAAATATTAAAGAACTACCAAAGATGCCCACACCCGGAGTTATATATCCAAACTGTGGCATCCATGGTCTGCCCCAAGGGAACGGTCTGCCAGGGATATGTAACCTCCCTGCGTGCCACCCGCACATCCACCCTTATTCCAAAACCAAATACCAATAAGGGTTCAAATAAGTCCCGTGCCATCTTAAGGTTTCGCGACACAATTTACGTAAAAATTATTAAAAACCAAGGCTCACCCTGAACAACCAGTATTAACCCTCAATTGTTAACTTTGTATAAGCTGTTAATCGTTTCAGTTAGTTTTTATATTAATCACAAATAATTCCAATTTTATTTATTAATAATGTTGTACCAACTCATGAAAATTCCCAACATAAATTGTTACACATGTCACACGAAAAATAAATCAATGTACAAAATTTAAATAAGCAATTAATTTAAACCATGGTACGAAATAATAATGTAGATACCAAAAAGAAATAAATCATAATCACACACATGCATGGATTTTTAATCTACAAGATTATACTAGCACAATATTAAATTTTAGTCCAAATAAACAATTGAAGAGATAATTTTTTATTCCTCCTGAATTTGCCAAAATTTTCAGAATGTATATCTCGCAAATAAAATTATAAATAAATTGCTTATACAACTCTAAAATTCATACAAATCTACAGACTACTCAATAAACATGTTATGGTCATTTTTCAAAAAGCATTTTCCAAAAATAAATTATAAATAATTCTTAAAAAAATTCCAAGAAGTTTATGACACAGATTTATCACATTTTCTTAAATTAATTCCATACTTAAATTTATAAATAAATTCCATAATCTAAAAATTTATTATGAAACTAGATTTCTCAAATTTCATTTTTTGTTTATAAATTATCAGATTTGGTTTAATATAAATTTTTTAATGATTTTTCAAACACATAGTAAAGTCTGCCTATAACTCCAGATTTGGTTAAAAATCTGTATAAATTCGTAAAAAACTCCATAATTGTTGTAAAAATGCATGGATGAAGCAGTCACCATTCTGAACAACTTTGTAGAAGAAATCATATTATTTTAGTCCAAATAAACAATTGAAGAGATAATGTTTGATTCCTCTTGAATCTGCCAAAATTTTCAGAATGTATATCTCACAAATAAAATTATAAATAAATTACTTATACAACTCTAAAATTCATACAAATCTATAGAATACTCAATAAACATGTTATGGTAATTTTTCAGAAAGCATTTTCCAAAAATAAATTATAAATAATTCTTAAAAATTTCAAAAAAGTTTATGACACAGATTTATCACATTTTTTTAAAAATTAATTCAATACTTAAATTTATAAATCAATTCCATAATCTAAAAATTTATTATGAAACTAGACTTCTCAAATTTAATTTTTTGTTTATAAATTACCAGATTTGGTTTACTATAAAAGTTTTAATGATTTTTCAAACATTTGGTTAAAAATCTGTATAAATTCATACAAAACTCTATATTTGTTGCAAAAATGCATGGATGAAGTAGACATTATTCTAAAAAACTTTGTTGAAGAAAGCATCTTCACATTTTGAGTATAAAATTGTCTGCAAATTCGTACAAATGTTCTGGCAGATTCAAGTACCAAATAAATTCTTCAATCCTCTCTTTAATGGTATAAACTACACATGCCAGCCTATTTCCACAATAATACCATGACTTTAAGACTGTCAATATCTTCAAATATTTGATATACACATCACAAAATTTACATATATATATATATATATATATATAAATTTTTATCTATAAATTAGTCATTTTATCATATGAAAATTTCAACAATTAAAAAAAATGAGAGGGTTGAGAGGGTTTTCTTACTTACTTGTAGGATTGAAATAGAATAGTAAAATGGTAGGAAAATATGCAACCTTAATCTCCCACTCTTTTTCTTCTCCTACTGCTTTGTTGCTCACCGAATTTTCTTCCTCTTTTTTTTTTTTGTTTTTTTGCCTTTATTCTTCTCATTGATCTGGAGGAGTATTATGCATATGTATATATATATAATCATGTTGAGCCTTTCCCCCCTCTCTCTCTCTTTCTTTCTCTTTATCTTCATTCTATGAAATCACTTTCTCTCAATTCCAAGAGCATAATGAGCTCTTCTTTCCTATATTAACATGCAAACAAACATATGGCAAAGTTACCACCGAAAATCTGCTATATTTTTTTTTTTGTGTGTATCTGTGTGAGTTGCTTAAAATTGATACACTAAGATTTTTAATTAAGGTATTTAGTAAGAATAATTATCATGTTGAATCCTAATTAAAATAATTTATAAACAATAAATATTGAATACCCACAAAATTATTATTCTTAATAATGTCTTTGTTAGTGATTGAATTGGGTTAATTTAAAACTAACTTTTACACTATTATATATTTTAGATAGACTCTGAATAAAATTAATTAATTAATTAATTTATTTATTTTCTTTTAAGACTAATTAAATGCGGGTTTTCACATAACGGGTCACAATTCAATCAATTGGGTCCAAAATGAATGGAGTTTAATAATTTAAAATAAATCCCCAATTGAGTTTAAAGTATAAATTAACTTTAAAAGACTTAAGGCCCAACCTTCACATAATTAAATATGAACCAAAATGATTAAGTATGGGCTAATCAAATAAAACCCAAAAATTGAATTTATAACTCATTTATTACTCAAGACCCAAGAATCACTATAACTAAAACTAAAAAAATAATTTTTGCCAAGCGGGCCTTATGAAGTCGAAATCAAGAAGTAATTCAATTTATTTTTACCAATTTAAATAAAATGGTTCACGACACCACAACAATAATAATAAGGGAAAGAATTCAATTTGATTCAACTCGTTACAAATCATGCCTTACGTACTTCCAGCTAAGGTTCACTTGAGTATTGACACTCTCCTTTTGTGCTCTAACTTTTGCCAAAGCCGCCCTTTTGGGTTTTCAACCGTGCAAGTTTTTCATTTTTCATTTTTTTGTTATTTTTGTTATTTTTTATTTTTTTTGTTTCTTTTTATTTTTTCATTTATTTTTTCATTTTCTATTTTTTTTTCTGCTCTAACTTTTGCCTGGGTCGCCCTTCCGGGTTTTCAGCCCAGCGAGCCTCTCAAGGGTGGTACTCTCATTTTAGCTTGTCCATATTGATTGGTTGTGAGATCTCTAGGCCATCTAAATCTATAAGAGTGACTGCTACACTTGACCAGATAGATATGATAATGTAGGGACTAGGCTAATCGAGTCTGAATTTGCCCCTAATGTAGTGGATAGGAACTCAAGTGTCATTCTTCTCTCAAATTATGGGTTTTGACTTTCTGGGCTGTATTCATTAGGAAACGATCCAATTTTACATCTTTGATCACATGCAACCTTATTGCCCCTAGTTCAAGGGCTTCTTCCAATATAAAGCACATCCGACCTTCTTGCCCCTAGGTCAAGGTTTGTTTCCAATCTGAATCACATCCAACCTCATTGCCCCTAGTTCAAGGGCTGTTGCCAATCTGAATCATATCATTGCCTCTAGTTCAAGGGCTATTTCCAATCTGAATCATATCATTGGCCCTAGTTCAAGCACTGCCTCCATTTTGGCTATGCAAGCCTCACATTTTGTAGGAATCAGGCCATACGTAGTTCCGGCTAAGGTTCACTCAGGTATTGACATTCTCCTTTTGTGCTCTAACTTTTGCCAAAGCCGCCCTTTCGGGTTTTCGACCTTGCGAGCTTTTGATTTTTTTTTCCTTTTTTCATTTTTTTTTAGCTTTTGTTTTTGTTTTTCTGCTCTAACTTTTGCTTGGGTCTCCCTTCAGGGTTTTTAGCCCAGCGAGCCTCTCAAGGATGGTACTTTCGTGTTACAGCTAAGGAGGTCGGACCTCAAGTCAGGAGGGATCCTATGCTATATAATCTCAAGATCAATTCCAGGTATGTCTTCATAGGACCACGCAAAAATATTTTTTGAAATCTTTTCACAAAGTGACTAATCGCTCATGCTCTTACAAAGATAATTTAGAACCAATCTGGACCAAGCCAGGATCCTTCTCAATACCCACATTAACAGAAATGATCTCATTCATCAAGGCTTAGCACACCTTTCTTCCTCTCATTCAATCAAAATTTGCAAATCCTCTCGAGGAATTTTTTCCTCTTTGTTTTTATCAGAGTTTTGGAAAAACATTTTGTAATTTTTGGTCAATGCAATGAATTAAAGGCATAGAGAAGTAGGCATAATCTATGCACTTTTATTGAAAAGAAACTACGACTCAGCGATGACAACAGACTCAAAAGAAAATGACAAAAAAAGACCTAGACAGGACAGAAATGTCTAGGTTAGCACTCTCGAAATGAATAGACTTTGACTCACTAGAATGACTCGAGCTTGATCTCAACTCTACAAACTTGGTGGAATCAAACTTAGACTCAATACTCAATTCCGAACTCAGAATACAACTATTCTCAAATTGCTAGTCAAAATGTGGGCCATCCACAATATTCAAAATAAAGCCCGTGCAATCAACAGGTGGTCACTCCCCAATTACAAAAACTAAACGGAACTTCCAATTATGCCCTCACTAAAAACACACTAAACCCCACAAACTGGAATGCCTGAACCACTCATTCGAAATTGAGAACCCCTGTATAGATCCAATACATTGCACATAACACATAGCAGGAAACAGAACAAACACCCCTGTGGAGAAGTGGTTTGGAAATACTCTTTGGATCCAGTAGGACGCTCGTGATTCTCAGCTAGTCACCTGAAAAGGAATAAACACTTCGATCAGTGGTGCCAGAATTAGCACTTCGACGGATAAGTTAGTGTATACTCTCTTAGTTGCTTATATCTCAAGTTAAACTTCTTTTTTCTCACATTACAACAAAAAACATTTTTGGCGACGGTTTTTAGCAACCAAACAAAAATTTAGTTGCCAAAGATACATCATTGGCGACAGAATAGTTGTGGTCACTAAAAACTAAACTTTTGGCGATGAATTTAAAATTTTGGTCACTATTGAGTTTGGTGCCAAGTGATTTTTTTTGCGCGGGAGCGCTAAAAATAATTTGGCGACCAAATTAATTTTTAGCGACAGAAATTTTAGTCGCCAATTATATGTATTTGGTGACAAGCATGACTTGGTCGCCGAAAATTTGAATAATATTTATGGCAACCAGATTAATTTGGTTGCCAATAAATTATTTGCCTTTACCCTAATTTTTTATTGCCAAAAATAATTGACTGAGTGAATAAACAAACAATTGACCATCACTTTCCTTCACACTTTCTTACTCCATCTGAAACGACACACACAGGTCGATCCAGGTAATGTCTTCTTCTTTTCTTCTTCTTCTTCTTCTTCTTCTTCTTCCTCCTTGCCCCTCTTCCTCTTGCTTTGCTGCATCGCCGAATGTGAAAGGCACCAGAGCGCTGTTGATAGTAGCGTTGCACGGCGGTAGATCGCACCCTCTTTTTGGGTCAATCCCCTCTTCTCTTCTCTATCTCTGATATGTTGAATGTAGTCCCTCTCCTTTTTTCTTTCTCGAGCCGTCGGATGCCAATGCACAGCACCCCTGGGCAGCAGCAGCACTGGGCGGCAGATCGATGCCCTTTTCTTTGGGTCGATGCCCTTTTCTCTCCTCTGGGCCAAATGATATTTTGAATGTATTTTCTTAAACCATTTTTTAAAGTTATAGAGGTGAAATAAACTAATTTTTATTTTATTTTTGATATGTATTATATCTGCTGTGTGACCTAGATGAAATATATGTCTGATAGTGACTCCAAATCAGTAGAGCTTTAGCTATAATTGCATGTGATATTACCTTCATTCTGTTTTATGTTGTAAATAATTGATCTGTTAATGTAGATTACCTCCTCCCTCTTAACAAATCCAAATATGTGAGAGATCGTTAATGCACCATGATTAGATTTTGTCGAAATATGCGTCAAACTTAACTATATCCATTTGTTGATGTATGTCAACAGCTTGAGGTTCATGGTTAGTCATCTTAGGTATCTTAGAGAATGGAACACTTTATGAAGAGATTTCAATTAAGCTTTTTTTTTTTTATGCTAAGATCAACATTTTGTCTGAAGACAGTGGTATGGAAATACTTTAGTCACTTACTTTTTTTAAAAAAAAATGCTAAGATCTTGTGGCATATGTAAAATTTGTATAAGCATTTTTTTTGAGTTATTAGAGAAAAACATGAAATGGATCTTTATTGACACTAGCAGTAGGTCTTTGTAGTTATGGTTTCCTTTTCTTTTTGAATTTTCCCTCTTGACATATATTGGCAGTAAAATGGAAATTTATTGGTGTGTCATGGTTGGCTATTCATTGACCTGACAATCTGTAAATCTATACAGTTTGTCATTGTAATCGCTTTGTTGTTGCAGTTTGTATGCTTTAATTTTTTTCCAATACAAATTTAGATTCATAATAATAAAAAAAAAAATTCTGGTTGCATGAAGACCTACCTATGTATTGATACCTATGTATTGATTTAGTTGATCATTTGATTTTAGCTTGAGTTATTGATTGTCACTGGCAATGGTGCAAATGTTGATTTGTCTGCATTTGGGGCTTTGATTTTAATTAGGTTCTTATTCTTTTTTTTTTTTTAATCCTTAGTTTCTATGTCTATGATTTGCAAAAAGTCAAAGCCATCGAAATGTGTTTGTTTTGTGTTTGAGAATGCAATTATTGAAGTTAAATTGGTTTTCATTTTTTACTCGAGCTACTTTTGTGATTTTGTGCTCTCGATTTTATCTTATTTATTTTTGTCATTTCATGGTTATATATGTATATGTGTAGTCATAGATGTGGTTTTTTTTTCTTTACGATCTCTTTCAATACCATCCTCTTAAATTTCCATTGGACCTCTCAGGCTTAAATCTTTTTCAGTAACTTCCTCTCTACTAATTTTATGGAAGATGATTTGATAGTGGAGAGGCTGACATAATATGCTTGTTTTTGTTTCATGGGGTAATTCAACTCAAAAGACTTTTTATTCAACTTTACATACAGTAAGTATTTGAATTGGATATGTACTGTATGTCAGTCTAGTTTTTTGTTTGTTGTTTGGTTCCTCTATGAGCTTGTGGTGTATTTTGTTTTGTTTTTGGTTCTCTATCTCAATGTCTCAAACACTGCTTTTGCTCTCCTCCTGTTGTGTGTTTTCATTTCACCAATGAATTCAAGATCAACCCAAAGCTTTTCTAGTCCAAGAACAGCCAGTCATGGTTCAACTCCAGCGGTATACATTTGATTAATAAAGAAAGAGATCTTGATTCAACTCCAACATTGTGCTTTGTTCCGCTTTTTCTTCTTTCTTCTTTCTTCTTTTATGCCTATTGATGTAATCTCATATGAAATGTATATTTTTTTCATCAATAAAGATTTTTTTGCTGATCAAAAAAAGATTCCATTTTTGATGGAAGGGATTGAAAATATCCTCCATTAACAATTTTCTTGATTGATAAAAATCAGTATAATATATATATTTAGAAGAGTATTCACATATATATATATATATATATATGTGTGTGTGTGTGTGTATGTGTGTGGTGATGGTGGTGGCTTGAACTTGGGTCTTCTATAGAGTGAAGGAGTTGTGGAAAGATGGTGTGCTTATGATGGTGCATGACACTAAATTGATATTGCTTTAATTGATATTTATGTTGCCATGCCATTGCTTTAATTGATATTTGTTCTTGCTTCAATTCAAGTTTCCAATCTATGTGCATGACACTAAACTAACGAAATTAGAAACATGCTTTTGGCGCTTAGGTTTGGAGTGCTTAATTCAATTGTTGTCTAGATTAGAAGTACAATCATTTATTTAGATGTGTAGTCAAATTGTTTATTTTGCACATATCCATGGCAAGGAAGTAGGACAAATAAGGTAGAAAATTAAAAAAAAAAATTGAAGACAGGACATGAGTATCCTTATATGTTATTTGACATTCATTTCATGCCCATAACCCTCCATTAATTTCATGTATAGTGCGATTTTAATTTCAAATTTGATTTATAATTGCCAAGGTTATAGGTTATCGGTTAATGCATAGAGATAAAAAAGCTGCACTTGTTCGTTGGGGGGAAATTACTACATCAGGTAATATTTGACTATTTGTTAAGGCTTTTTTAATTTATTTAGAGAATTTTGATTCTTTTTTTTTTTATTAAATTTGTGGCTATTAGAGGATTCACTTATTGTATTCTTAGTTTCTTTTTACTACTGTGAACGTATCATAACACATACATACAGAGGAACTTTATTGATAGCTTATTGCAAGTTGATGAAGAGGATTGTTCATCAGAGGAATTTTATTGATAGCTGCTCTCTAAGTATACTTTTCAGAATTTAATTTTCAAATCACTAAAAACACTTCACTTAATATATTGGTTGATCCCTCTTCTTGATTGTTGCTAGTTGGTTATATTTTTGGAAATTGAAATTTGTGAGTTAGATGAATCCAAGTATTATTCACCTATTATGACACACTACACTAGTATGTGGGTTGACCCTAAATTCTAATTTTTCTTCTTCTAAGTTCTAACCAACTTCCTCCTTTCTCAGCTACCTACCTATTGTCAAATCCCATAACAAGTAGCATTTTAAAATATAAATCCTTTGAAGTTGAAATTCGCTTAGTCTCCCTAGAATCTTATTAATTTTATATCTATTATGGAGTTTTCTGTTTGAGTAATTTAGTTCTGATATGGTTATGGCTACGATGACATATTAATGTTGGATTGCTTGATTCATTCTTTGTTGAGGAAGTTCCATATAGGTATGGCTACTACCTCTCTATTGGCAGTGATGGCTATTGTAGGTTTAATGCTAGTGGGTTTGTATGGTGGGGTGTGTGGGTTTAGATAGGAACTAGAGAAAAGAAAATGAGACTTTAGGAAGGAGACTGGTAGTGGTGAGCTGAATAGTGGTTACCAGAGTAATTGAGGAGGTGATGGCACTAAAAAAGAAAGAAAATTGCTAGAAGGTGGTTATGGATAGTTACGTGTTGTTCGTCGATGTTATGAAATGAGAGGTCTTATTTATATGTATGTCCATTTTTATAAGCTATTTAAATGTGTATATATTATGTATTTATATGACTTTTTTACGTTGAAATTATTTTTAAGATATAATGACGAACATGATGCTTGATGAAAACATTACTGGCCAGATATTTACAACAGGATGGTTTTTGCATATTTTTCAAAGAAAGGGTGACTTATTATCATTTTGCAAAACCTTGAGGGTTGCCGGTCAAGTTTACCCAATTTTGTGTCTTAAAAATTAGTAGTATTTAAAAGGACTTCAAGAAGCTTACTTTGCATGGAAGTAGCGCATAAAGTTAAAAAGGTTCTTTTTTTGGTTGTGGGCTATGAAAGTTACTTGATCGTAGAAAATGCTTTTGATTTCCAAGTTGTGTTGTGTTTGTAAGACTCATTAGAATATTAGATTTTTGAACCAACGGTTTTTTATCTGAGTTGATTTTGATTATAAAGTTCAAATTGTAATTGAAGATTCACATATTTGTAACATTGTGTCATTCTTGACTTGGTTTTGCATCTATTATTCCTTGTTAAAGTTGTAAACCATTTGGCTACTGGATTCTTTGTTGGTGCTCTCTTTAACTTGATTGAAACAATATATTCTTTGGATTCATCATTATCAGTTCTTCAGCAAAATGGGCTGTGGTAGTAGAGAACATTTCCATCTCCGGATTTTGCCCTACATTTTTGAGATTGCTGCTATATTTTGTTTTAATCTAGGGACCAAAGATGTGTTTTAATTTCATTATCCTAATGTTAAACTCTTATTATGTTTCCTAAGAACACTATAATGCTATACTAGAAATGTCATACATCTCATAATTTGCTTTTGCAATATCAGACAACTAATTATCACAATATATCATCGGCAGTAAAGTATGATTTGTGGGCATAATGCTAGCAAACTATTCATATTCATTCTAGTTTTTATTTGAGAAACTTTTTGACCTTAATGTAAGTAAAAACAACCTCAAGTTTAAGGTTTAGGTCCTTCTGATTTCAATTTAGTCATGAAAGTAAAGTTAGCACTTTGGTTAACATGCTGACATTGATTAAGTTGCTGATAAGCAAATGATAACAGTAACTATGCATTGGACTTTTTGAGAATTGTTATATATTACATTTTTTTGTCACTGTCTTTTTTTTTGGTCACTGGTTTTCTTGTTTGAATCTATTTATTAAATAGTTATGAAGGAATAACAAGACAACTAAAAATTAAGAAAAAAAAAAGTATTTATCAAAAGGTAGGGGTGCAACTATTGCTATGGTTTTATTGCAATTAAAAAGCCACAGTTAATCTTGCACCCATCATGTTTTTATAATTATTTTTTTATCTTATACACTGAATTCTAATTTCTCCAATAATTAATGAAAGCAAATGGGGAAATACTATATATATATATCTTTTTTTTTTATTTTTTTTTATTTTATTTTTATTCTTAGGAAAGAAAACAGTCATAAAGAGATTACAGAATAGTCCTGGGATAATTCAATCTCTTCCAGATTTTGCATTCACCAAGTCAGCAATTAACAAAGAAAATAAAGAGCTAGGTGGATCCTCCAAGTACACTAGGTGTTCCTGCTGGTTTACTCCAAGGTTTGCCAAAGCGTCAACACTCTGGTTTCCTTCCCTGGGTATGGTCTGGATAGAGCATTGACATCTTCTATATATATATATATATATCACTTGTTTTCTATTACCGTTTTTCATAACCTATGTGGGTATTCATGATTTCATCACTTAGAGGGGCCAAAATAATCATTTTTTTTTTTAAAACATATACACAATCACATATATGTATATATAATATGATACATAAATTATATATATATTCAAAAAATAATAATAGTTATAAATTCAAACATTATAGAAGCAATTTCTAACAAGATGATGAAATGTTTTTGTGCAAAATAAATAGAGATTTCAAGATGAGAAAAGAGAAAAAAAAAAGAGAAGAGACATATGATTTTTATATTGAGTCATTTTTATGTATAAAATGATATATATTTTAAAGTATTATGGCAAATAGTATCTTTCATAGAAGTAAAGAGGCCATGGTCCCCATAATCTTTTTCTAGTTTTGTTCTTGTGAAAAAAAATAAAAAAAAATAAAAAATAAAAAAATGACTAAAACAAATAATATGATGTCATATATCTGGTGATGTAAAACAATTAAATAATAATGATAATAATAATAATAATAATAATAAAAAATATTGCAGTATTCGTTCTTTTGTAATAGTATTTAATAATTTTTTTTAAAAACAAAATATTCCATCCGTTCCATTTTATTGGTCCATTATCTCATTTTTATTGTCTCAAAATGAATGTCTAGTTTGAAAAATCAAAACTTTAAATTTAAAAGTTTTGAAAATTATTCATTGTAAAATAATTATAAATATATTTAAAAATAAAAATAAAAGGACATTTTTGAAATTAAAGAATCTATAAAATTTGAATTAAAAAATATAATAATTATGCTTCCCTAAAACATTAAATTTTCGAAAAGGATTATTAACATGGAATCAAGAGAGTTGAATATTTTCCATTAACGTCGTTGAAATGAAAGCGATGAAGCACAAAGATAAAAGCGGAAAGGGGGATAAGTGTTGACCTTTGTCTCTTAGAATTGATGAAATCGTCAGGACGATGAACAATTTTGAAGTACCAAATGAATGAAAATATCTCTCCAAAAAATGGAAGTCCCATGTGGCCTGGCAAAAGCTTTGCGGTGGTGGTGGAACGAGTTTTGAGTGCAACAGACGCGTACCAAAACTCGTTCCACCACCACACCACCATTATCACCATTACTGGAATCACTCCCAATACCCATGTTCCCTACCATGAAGCTGTTAACTCTCTCATATCTATCTCTCTCTCACTATCACTCTATAATGTGTTTTCACCAATATTGAATACTTATATAGATGTTTGGTAGGAATGAATTGATGCCAAAGAAAAGACACCTTTATCGGTAAAGAGCAACAAGACAACACCAAACATGGATATATCAGTGTTGCACTATATATTTACTCAAACTAAATTATATATATTTTCTTACAATTTTAACTGTACATTCATTGAATGTGCACACAATGCTAATATCTACATAGGATTTATGTGTCTATATGTATGTATATATGTATGTATGTATCCCATTGGGGAGTCCATGACTAGTTCTAGATGCTCTTTGCAGTCATTTAGGGCTATTTTGTTCTCTCCTCGTTTGGATTATTGTATCAGCCAATGTCTTCTTGTTTGTTTCATTTTTTTTGGAAGAGTTATGGATAAATCCTGAAATGTGAAAAGGTGGTCCAAGAAGTCCTAAAAGATATTTTTTAGGCTGATTGGTCCTACTTCATGTGTGTTTACAAACGTGCCCTTGTCTTGAACGTTAGTGGGCCATGGGCTGTTGGTATTCCGTAGGGAGTGGGACGAATTTGGGTGTCACATTGGGAAAAGGGCTATAGTAGATTGTATTGGTCTCTACATGTGTGACAGGGCGGAATGTGACCAGATCACGTCAACCCGACCCGTAACTTGATATCATTTGTGTTCTATGGAATCCCCAATTGAATCATTTAGTCATTGAAACATGCTATCGTCGAATCCCTATAATCTTGTTGTTGTAGTTGGTGTGATTAGGTTTTGAATTGCTGTGTGAATCTTTGAGATTTGGTGTTTCGGATCTAAGTGACGTAAGTGAAGAATACAATTGTGTTGTTGGATGGGCGTTGTAGTTTAGGGTTTGGTGGTTGGAGATAAAATTTTAGGGTTTTTTGCGTGCAACGATTAGGGCTGTTGGTGTGACGACGCTGGGCTGACGGCACTAATCTATGACCCTGTTATAATGACGAACAATCATAAGTTATCCTTCTTGAATCCTTATGTTGGTGAAGTGTAAATGGTGGGTTGTAAATGTGCATATATGTTGTATATAATAGTGTGTGAGTCAGTTTGTCCCATTGTGTGCCAAGCGTATGTGCGTGTAATGTTTGAATGTCGTCTTGGTTGGGTCGTTTATTACCCTGTGTGTGTGAGTTTATTCATTGTCTGTCTGTATGTGTGTGTATTTTGTGTGTGGACTATTGAATGGTAGTTGGTATGTAAGTTGTGTGGTTGTTGTCCGTTTGTGTGTGTACATAAAATGTGTATGTATCCGTGCACTTTTGGCATTTGAAGACAAATGTTGGGTCCCCTGCCCCCACGTCCCTAGTCAATATGTTAAGCTATAATGTGGGTCGAATTTGGATGGCAGTCATGCGTGACACATGTTTTACTAATATTGTAGCATAATTTTTTGGTGTGTTGTTGTGTATATCAATTGTAGGGTTTGGGGGTAGCTTTATTGTGACGTAATAGGTGTGCCACGATGATTAATTAAGTTTGACAAATTGTTGTTGACGATCAATGGGGGAGTGTGTACAGTGTATTGACATAACGAATCTAAGTGTCACATGTGGGATTTTTATATGCCGTCGAATGGTTGTATTTAGGTGTAAAAAACGTAGTGTGAATTTGTTTAGGGGAATTGGTTTGGTAATCGGTGTTGTGTCTGGCGGACTTGTCCAAATTTTAAATAACACGTTGTATTAAGATGTGTGTGTGTCAACAAATTAGAAGGCTCAAAAAAATGTTGTTATTGGTATAGGGGCAATGTATCATATGTACAACTGTTCATGACTTTTAGTTACTAACGTTGTGTTTTTATATGTAGAAGTTGCACGGATGAGGAGCTTGTGGACTAGGTCATGTGAACGTAAGCGGTTGAAGGCAGTGCCCGTCCCGTTATTGTTGAAGTTAGGTGTGAAAATATAGGGCCATGTGTTGTTCAAACCCCCTCAAAATGTCGCACATAAATGCATGTCACCCAAGAAGACCACACACTGTATTAATTCCCGGTCGAACATGGCAGGGGTTATTAAGGTGGTATTCGAGTTGGGATTGCATGAGGGACACTTTCGGTAGTTGAGAAAGACACCATTTTGGCTCATGTTTGAAGCCATTGTTATTAACAAACTGAATTGGAACGAGTATAGGAAGTGTGATGATCTTGTGTTGAAGATTTCAATAGACGGGACAATGCGTTCTACATTGGTGGTTGTCCAGTGAAGATTAGGAAGGCGAACATTAGGTTGGTGTTGGGATTGCAGTGTGGTGACCAACATCTTGACCTAACTCCAGGCACAAGGCCGGCTTTAGATTTCATCCAGCGACAGTGTGATGGCGTAGGAAGGATAACTGTAAATTTGATTAGAAAGTTGCTTAATGATGCTATCAAAGGTAGATCAGTTCGTGACGAGAAAGACACGGCAAAACTGCTGTGTTTGTATTTTTGTGGGAAGCTTTTTTTTTCAACGTCTGGGGAGATGATTAGTTGGGTGTTTGTGTGCTACATCGACTACTTAGACACAGTGCAAACGTATGATTAGACAATTGCAATTCTAAACACACTTATGGGGTCAGTGCATGAATTTTACCAAAAACCAGATAAAGTTACCGGTTGCGTCGTTGCCCTCCTGGTATGTATCTAGGCTAACAAGTAGTTTTGTTTGTAAACTTACTACATGTTTAGTGGTTAGTTGTAATGTTTGGATGCGTATGTTTTGACATTGGAATGTTGCAATTCGTTAATTGTTGTTGTTTTTTGGTGTCACGCAATATTGGTTATGCGAACATACCAACATTGTGGCCACTGGTAAATTGATCATGTTCCCAAGGTTTTTGAAATGGAACATAAGTACGTTGTTGGTCAGGACGTGTGGTTTGGATTTGACATCTGCAGCACTGTTTCAGGTACGTGATTAATTAGTTTTGTTGTATGTTTTGACATTCTATGTTTGTAATGGTGGGTTGTTTGCACATGCATGTGTGTCAAGTGAGGGCTGGAAGGCTTGTAAGTGAACCATATGAAAAAGTTATCATAACTGGGGAAGATTTTGATGAAGGGCTGGACGGTAATGATGATGCATATGGGAAAATAGATGGACGTGGTAGTAACGGTGAAATTGATAGAGTAGTTAGCGACGAAGGGGGCGATGATGATGTGAGTGTGGGTGACGATCACAATGACAGAGTGTTTCTTGGTGGGATGGGTGCCAAACTTGGGGTAAATGGTAGTGATGACACAACTCGCATTGGTTCTGACATGGTGGTTGGTGGGCTGGACAAACAGGGTATCGGGTTGACAGTAAGTTGCTCAAGCCATGTTACGCGCGAGGGTGGTGATAATGTAAAACTCGTAGAAGCGTTAGCAGAAATTTATTCACTGCATACACAATCCAAGATTAAAGATTCCATGATAATGAAGTTGTAAGACGAGGTTGAACAATTGAAAAGGATGAAAGAGAAACAAGCTATGGATATAGTTGGTGGTTTCACTTGCGTGTTCAAGGTGAAGGACGACGAGTTTAGGAAAATGGTAGAGGAAAACTCGGAGTTGCGGAAAATGATAGGTAGACTTGAAGACAAGTTAGCCAAACAACCTGTGAACAACGTCACGCAGGCATTCCGAGGGGTGGGTGTTGGGTGTGACAATGGGATTGGTTGTGTTGGGATGGGAACGGTAGATGTGTATACAACGTTTGGTGCTGCGGGAGTGCATGGTGTTGGTGCGATTGTACAGGATGAGGAATGTGCAGAAGTAAGTAATGAATACCTGCCTAACATGCTGGTTGGTGTGACGGGGGCAGCAAGTACACAAATCCCGGAAGTTGCTGTTATGAGAGCAAGTATGCTGTCAAGTGACCAGATTGAATGTGGCAGAACTCTTTGGTGAGGAACATAAAAATTAAGATGAGGAGAGGGACATAGGATGTCTGATTTTGAATATCCGACTTCACGGAAAGTAACATCAAAGTCGATTGTTGCGGATGATGGTAATGTGGTAGAAGTTGCGAGGTTTAAGGTCGTATGTGGGGCAGAGAAAAATGTGATTGACTCTACGCGGTTGTAACGAGTGGTTGGCAGTGGTTCGGGTTTGACATAAACAACCGCCTTGGAGTGTGGAAAATGATGACTATGATGGAGAAAGAGAAGATTAAGAATGCGTACACAGAATATGGCGACCGGTATGTTATACTAATTTGATGTGATTATGTTTCGAGCTGTGCATGTAGTTGTGTGTCATGATCGTTATGTTGTCTGCAGGGCGGTGATGTGGCATGATGGTAAACATGATGTATGCATTTATTTTTCGAACTTGAAATCACTCATCTGCCAAGCGTCAGTGCGTGGCAATGTGAGTGATTGTTTTGAGATAAGTGTATTATGTAGTGGGCATATGGTAATTGTAGTGAGCGTTTTAGTGGATTGTCGTTATGTTACAGGTCATCGACGCGTACGCAATATTGTTAATAAAGGAACAAGAACAAAGGGTTGTTGGGGTGGAGTTTCTGGATAAATCACACATTGTTAGCAGTATATGCCTTGTAAGTTGTTAATTATTATTTATAATTTTGAGATGGTGTTGTTGGCTGTGGGTAAATACTGAATTGGGTTAGTGACAATGCAGGATATGTTGTGGAACGACAACACCAATGCTAGGGATAGGTTTGTTTTGGACATTTTGGCGGCCATTAAGGACTATCGTTACATACGTTTCCCTGATTTGTTGCTGCGCCCATTGGACGTTGGTGATGTATGACGTCAAAAGTGGAGGCTGGAAGTATTACAACTCTATGAGGCCCCGTGCTGGGATTGAAGACAAACACTTTAGGGAGGCGATGTTTGTGGTGAATTTTTACAAATGATGTGGGTATGCCAGGTTTGTTGTACGTACTTTTACTTGTTTTGTGGTTTGGTAATGTATGTGTCATTGTGTGGCAGAGGGACACAATTCTTGAAATTCAGGACTCCATTTCCGGGCTTATTGACGATGACATGACACAAGTTGGTGACACTTTGTTGGAGCCAGTCATTGATTGTCTGCAACGAAAGCTTGACTTGTACGTATTACGTAGATGGAAAAACCATACAGTACATTGGTGTGGATGTAATTTATTTCGAGGTTGTATAATTTGGCTAACAAACTTTGTTTTTTTGATGTCACACAATGCAAGGAGGACTGTGCCATACTATTGTGTGCTGTGATGCGACAGTACGTCTACCATGTTGATGTGTCTCAGTCGCTGCAAGGGGACAACTGTGTCATATTGTAGGTGAACATAGTGAAGGGTTTTGTGATCGCTTGTGCGAGAGGGCTGGAATAAGTTTTGTCGACTACATGACAGTTTGTTTACGGTGTCTTTTTGGTCGTTGTGTTTTCTAATTTGGTAGAATGTGTAATGGTTTACATACATGACAACGGTGTTTGCATTGTTTATGGTTTTTTTTGGGGTTTCCGCACACGATATGAAAGTAATTTTGGTAAGTGGTGCTGAATTTTTAGTGTTGGGTGGATTGTTTAACTCTATTTTCATTTGATAATTAAATTGTGGCCATGTCCATGTGCTTATGAATATGATGTGAATAATGACCGAGGTCAATTGGACAAGTATGTGTTGTTTATGAATTTTAAGTGTGTATGAATGTAGCATGTTTTTTGTGTGATTTGATGTTAATATGAGCAACCAATATGAAAGTGCATTAGATATGCAATGTAAATTTATTTTGAGGGTGTTCCAAATGTTAGATAAGCAAATGCTGAGAAATGTATGTAATGGATGCATTTGGTCGGTCCCAGGCATTGTGTACGGTGGTTTGTTTGTATTTTGTTTGTTTTTCTTTAAACTTATTACGTACGCATCTGATGTGTGAAATTGTGACATGTTGGGGGTATGTGTGTTTCACAAAAATCTTATATAGATAAATAAGTACGAAAATAAAATAGTTCAATGAGTATGCGTGATGAACGTTATGGCATGAGGTGATATGCATCTTGGTTAAGGTTATACTGGGTAGTTGATGTAATATGTCAGTTTATTTGGTCTGTATTTTTGGTTTCGTGATCATCAATGTAATCATGTTGATTTTTGAATGAAAATCTTTGTAGTTGTCAGGTGTTGAATGGTGTGGATAATGTTAGTAAGACAATCACTTCCGAGTTGGTGTAGAGTATGGCCATTGCGTAGTACTGTATGATGTTGTTATATGTTCGACATCAGTAAATTAGTTAGAGTTTGTGGTCGGGTTTGTCGGATCATGATTTTTATGTTGTTTGTTTTTTTGGGAACGTATACAAATAGAAATAGTTCATTAAGTACGAGTAATGAACAGTATGATTTGAGGTGATATGCATGTTGGTTAAGGTTATACTGGGAAGTTGATGTAATATTATAGGTTGTTTGGTCGGTATTGTTGTTTTTGTGGTCATCAATGTAAGCATGTTGATTTTTTTATGAGAATATATGAAGTGGTCAGTTGTTAAATGGTATGAAAAATGTGAGTACAACAATTACGTTCGAGTTGGTGCAAAAGGTAGTTGTTGTGTGGTAGGGTATGATGCTATTTGTCCAAAATCAGTCAATTAATAGGACTTTGTGGCTGGGGATGGTGGGCACCCCTACTAGTTATGGTAGGGTGTCACTGTAAACCCGACTTCCTTCGCGCGCCCCCCTTTTGGAGAGGGCGCGAATTTGGTCTTCCTACAGTTTGGACTCCTGTCACGGTTTTGAATCTAATCTCACAAAGTACAATGCGAGATTGATAAATACCAAAAAGTCCAAATCCGAAATTGGTTTGGGAAAAATCAATTTTGAATAAAAAAGCGCCAAACATGGACTGCTTTGCCAGATTACAGAGTCGCCACCTAAATATTTTGCTTTTGAAAAATTTAGGAAATCCTGACTCATGCCAAAGGCCACGTGTCCGTCATCACCAAGGTTGCCGCGGCTCGGGAACTTGGGTACGAGAGGGGAATGTCATACAATGAGCACCCCCGCTCGCCCGATCAAAGGATTGGCTTCTACTAAGCATGATATGTTGTTTTATAAACCTCATGTGTTCTTATTCCGGTTATTAGCTAACTTTACTATGTGATGCGCACAGCATACAAGTACAAACTAAAATCGCGAGAATTGGAACAAATCAACTCATGTTTGCTTTTGAAAATGGTTTGAAAGTGCTATTCGCAAGTAGGCTAAAGCGCGGATTTACCACCTCAAGTGGGCTTAAAACATGATTTTGCCACTTCGCAAAGTGGGCTTAAAACTCGCAATCATCGAATTGTTCCAATTCAGGCAATCAAGCCTCCACCCACAAGCATTTATGCAATTAATCACTTAAGCAAGTAGCCTCATGGCAAGCATGCTATCATGGCAACACTCACACTCATGCAAGTATGCTAAAGCGTAACACTTACAGTATACTCTGAGCCAAAACAAAAGCTAATTAGAAAATAATGCATGATCCTAACTATGTTTAGATGCCTAATACAACACATGCAATATGCAACTAATAGCCTCAACTATCTAATCATGGCATATGAAGCAACTTGATAACATGCTTTGAAACACGTATTCAAAGAAGTGTATTGAAATGCAATGCAGTTTGAATGATGCGCCGAGTCTCAATGCATGTAAGACAAATGAATGATGCACACATGCAAGCATAAGGTATGCTAATTGAAATATGCCCCTAAACTAACCATCGAAAGCGGTTAAGTAAAAGGGAGAAAGAAGTGGGGTTGGAAGAGATGCACACACGCACGCACACTTATTGCAACATTGCGTCCTCTTGAAGGAGGGTCCGAATAAATAAGCTAACTAGCTACGCTAAGCTAAGCTACTTATTATGAATCAACTAATTAACTATGCTAGCTAATTAATTATTACAAACCAAATTGGAACAAATAGCTATGCTAAGCTAATTAGAATATTACAAAACAAATTGAATGACTAATTACACACAAACTAATCATAAGCAGTGAAATGGCCTCGCCGGCGAGGGAGACATGCATGCTCGGTTGGCGTCATCTCAAAAATCCATCACTTTGCCACCGGTTGCCTCTGTTTGCACTCTTCTTGATTGCTGAACATCGAACCAACATCTAGACTGCCTCTGCCTCAAAACAGGAACATTTTGGCACAAAAATGGACTGGTGGCCGGTCGGCCACAAAAAGTGGCTGCCGGCCACCTCAACTCGCCGGTCGACTAGTGAAAGTGGTCGGTTGGCAACCTCAAGTGGTTGGTCGGCCACCTGCTTCCCCAGACTTCTGGTTTTGCTGCAGCAGAGAACAACAGAGGCACGATAATGTATTTTTCAGGAAATGTGTGTACTGCCACCCTCCTTATCATGTCTCAGGCTCAAAGGAGTGTGGCACTTGGTTCTCAAGCCACCAATCAAGCATCTCAATGCATGATGGCCAAAGGACCAAGCTTGCACAAGCTTAGTGAATGCGCACATAAGACTCAAAATGCCACAACCCTATCATGCATGATCAAGGGTGTTGGTGACCAAGAAATGGGACACGTTTCGTCACTTTAAGTATGAAACGTCCTACATTTCTTGTGTTTGGATTAACGTCTGATCCAAACACATGCAATGCAACACAAATGCTTATCTTGTTCATGTTTTACTTTGCTATTTTCTTGTTTACACATTTTAGCTTACCAATTAATCCCTTAACCGGTTAAGTCCAATGTGAAAGTCCTCTAATGGGAGGGGTCAACCAAAAGGGTGGTTTAGGACATGAGAGGGATTATGCCTTTGACTAGGAGGAACCCTCAAAGAGGGTTAAAGCCATTTGAGCACAAACCCTACCTCACACTTAAACACAAACTTAAGGCCAAACAACCCTCAAAACAAAAGGGAAAATGAAGAAAGGCGGTTGCAGAATTTCAGTGCTGAAATAGCATGCAAAATAAGACTATAACATGCAAACACCTCATGTATAACATGCTAAAAGCCAAGAACACCAAGACTAGTGAAGAACACTACACTAGAGGCATGCAATACAATGCTCAAATGACCAAATCAGCCCAAAACAGAGTTACATCATGCCAAAACAGTGGCCTAAACATGCTGAGACTAAGGCACAAAAAGCGAAAAAAAAATGCTCGCTTGTTGGTTCACAAACAGAACACAAAGCACAACTCTCAAAAGCATTGAAAGAGTGGAATGTGTGAGAGTGTGACAGTGATATATGCTCTGAAATTACATGCTAAATGATGCTATGGCATGCAAACATCACAAGCAAAGCATGCCTGAGGCCCTAAACTCAAAGCTAGTAAAGGTCGTTTACACTATAGCTATACAAAGCAAAGAACATATGACCAAGACCACCCAAAACAGAGCTAAAGCATGCTAAATCAGTAGCAAAAATGTGCTGGAGTTGATCTAACACAAGCTAGAATGATAGGCTAACTCATTAGGCATGCTACGCTAGTGAGCAAAATTACACTACAAGTGTAAGAAGCAAAAAAGAGGTGCTCCAACCAGCCAAAAACAGAGTTATAACATGTTAAAATAAGGCCAAAAACATGCTTAAATTGGGCTACAAAAAGGTAGAAAAGCATGCTCAAATACTAGGCCATTTACACATGCAAACAAGATACAAGGAGGGGAGGCCACCCCCTCCTATTCTGGACCTCAAAACCAACTTTTTGCCATTGAAATCTCCTTGGAATTCAGTGGTTAAAAGGCCAAGAAAAGGTTGTTTCAAAAGCTTTGAAAGATGGCTCAAAAGGCTTTACAAGCCAAAGAGCAAAGGAGGGGAACCACCCCTTAACCAAACAGGGCTTAAACCAATACTTTTAGGACTGAAAAATAGAGGTTTTTGTAGTTCAATACCACCCCAAAAATAGCCCCAAAGTAGTTGAAAACTATGGCAAAGCTAGTATGCAAAAGAAGCTAAAAAGGAGAGAGTTATACCTCTTGAAGCTCAGCACAAATCAGGCACTTTCTTGAGCTCAAACAACCTTCCAACAACCCAAAAATAGGTTCCAAGGGACCTCAGCCCAAAGATATGCAGCTTTGATGAAGGATTTCTAGGCAAACTAGAAGTGTTTCTCTACTTCTATGCACAAAAGAGCAAGAGAGAAAGAATTCTAGAGAGAGTGAAATTTTACTTCTAAATTTTCAGAACCCTCAAGTAGGGGGAGGGACCTCCCCTTATATAGAACAAGCAAGCAAAAAGCTTGCTTCATCCTTCCATACACGTGTATGGAGGATGCATTCAGTGCTCAGCAGCTGGCTCAAAAGATTTGAAAATATCTGGAAAAGGAGAAAATTGGCCGTCGGCCACCTCCCTTAGCCGACCGACCACTTCAAGTGGCCCACAAGGGAGGAAAGTGGCCAGCAAGTGCCAAAAGTGGCCGGCGAGGCCATTCCCCCCCCCCCTCCAGGCAAGAGGCATCAAGGTTTGGCCCAAAAATAAGGCCAAAACACAGAGTGTTAAGAGGCTTATAGACAAGGCACTCTCAGCCAAGAACTTCGGGCGCTCAAAACAAGCACACACATGCACAATCATCGCACACACAAACGATGATGTCTGAGTCTTAAGGTCGGTCAAAAATGGGATGTCTACAATTGTCCCTCTTTGACAGAACTCGGAAGTCATGAAACGATGGGAGTGAATGTCAAAGCCCAGGGGCGACCCATTTTTGATGAGGCCGAAGACTTAGACAAACAGACAAGAAAACAAAATAGATGTGCCCGCAAGCAGGGGCAAAATGCAAATGGCATGCACATTGCAGAACATAACTTATGATCATGCAAAGAGGGCTTGTAATGAAACATCTGAATGCAAATGTTATGCAAAGAAATGTTACAGCAAACTTGTAAGCAAACACGCTACGCGTGGGAACTACAAACCGAACTACATTTCATGCAGAAAGGATGTAAGAAAATTATACAATCTTAACTGCGCCTTACGCAGAAAAGATAAAGAGCAACAACTGTCGGGTGCACCCGGGGCGGTAAACAAGATCTCGACGCGTGGCACACGCGAGGAGAGAAGTGGTGTGAACCCAGGGACACACCCTAAGGTTCCAAACTAAAGAAAGCACATAATAACAAGTGGAACACATCCAACCGTTATGCAATCAAAACAAAGAGAAGTATAAACATTGGAACCCGCCCAAACGCATTTAGCCACAACATCCTAATGCATCACGCGCGAAAGGAAAAGGGGAGCGGTGCAAGCACCGGAGGCTGGTATAAACATCAGAGGACATTCCAATGTCTCTAACCAAAACAAAGTGGTATAAGCATCGGACACACGTCCCAAATGCTTCTAACCAAGGAGTGGTATAAATGTCGGGCACACGGTCCAAACACTTCTAACCAACAGAGTGGTATAAAAACCAGGTACACGACCCAATGTTTCTAACCAACAGGATGGTATAAGCGTCGGACGCACTGTCCCAACGCTTTTAACCGAAGAGTGGTGTAAGTGTCGGGCACACGGTCCAAACACTTTTAACCAAAGAGGCGGTATAGATATCGGGCACATGACCCAATCTCTCTAACCAACAAGGTGGTATAAGTGTCGGACACACGGTTCAAATGTTTCTAACCAAAGCAAGGAGGTATCGGTGTAAACACCGGGAGTACCCGAATGTTTCTACCAACGAGGTGTGGTGTAAGCACCGGGCATACCCGAATGTTTCTAACCAAAACAAGGTGTTCAAAGCATAGGAATGATCTTACTTGGAGTTCCTCTGAATGACCCGTGCATACGATATCGTCTGGTTGCACCAGCTTTGAATGAACTGTACATACAATATCGTGCCTGCACAAGAAGGAAACTTTGACAAGTACAGTTCAATAGGAATGCATGTTCTATGCGAGATTAACAGCATGACACAATACTTAGCGAGGCATGTTTCATGCACATCATGCGAGGAACGAAACAAAAGCATATCTTATGCAACAGAACATGGAGCATATTCTATGCAATACCGAATGCATGCACAATGCAATAGGTACGGACAACCTCTATGTGAATGTAAGGGCATGCGTAATGCAAAATAACATGACATGCATATTCTATGCAGCATAAAAACGTAGGTAATGCAATGCGACGCATCATACGTATTCTGTGCACAAAGACAACGATACACATGCAATGCAACATCGATAGCATGTTCAATGCGAAACATCGAATAAATGAATGCGTGTCTGAAAAAGATCGATTCAGTTGCAACCTCTGATTTATCTCTCAGAGGAGTTATAATGTATTTCAAGAGGATACACCTCGTTCATGCTGGCTAACGGCGAGTCATGCATCGAAGACATGAGTTTGAACTTCCGCAGAGACACTTTGCACTGAAAAGTGGACTATTCTTGCACTTTCTCAAGGGCCAAGGACTCAAAACAGTTTGAAAACACTCAGAGAGAACACTGGGCACCTGCCGGCCACCATGAAGCATTGCTGGCCACTTGCCACATCTGCCGGCCACAAAAACTGGCTGGTCGGCCAGTTGAGGAAATTCGGGGCAGTTTTGGTTTTTTGCATGGAGGACTTTAAAAACAACCCCAAATCACTTTTTCTCACACCCACAGTGCCAAAATCCTTTCATCTTTGTCTCTAGACCCTTTTTCCTCTCAGATTTGTACTCCACATGCGTTTTCCAACACCCCTCGCGAAGTTGATTCGCAAAGACTCTTCGGTTTCCTTCGTTTTGAATCAATCAAAACTTGTTTTCGAAGCCTTTTCCTCCACATTCACCATTTGAGGTATGTTTTCCACAAGTTTGTCTTGAGTTTTAGCACATTTTCCCAGGCTTTGACTTTCTTTGACTTTTTCCCTTCCCCAGGGTTGACTTTTGTTGACTTTTTGACATTTTTGCGCATTTTGCTCATTTTCACCTATTTTTCACCTTCTTTCTAGATGGTAGACAACGTTCCACATGGCGGGGGTTCTCCGAGGATGGAGGGGGAGCTCGACATCATACCATTGCCGCCCAGGATCCGGCCATTCAACCCAGCGACGTACCATTCTGAGGTACATGTGCTACCACTTAGTACAGTGCGCCACTTCATTGGATTTGCACGGTGCGCACCCGCAGACCTACTGCTACGGGAGCCAGAGTCCCATCTGTCTCACGACGTCACTGAGGTACACACGGCACTCTTACAGTTTTTGCAATGTACTTTACATTTCTTGCATAGCTCGCACTTTTGCTCTGTATTTCATCTGCTCATTCTGAACACATGCATACACCGAATTTCTTCTCATTCTGAACTTATGCATACACCGAATTTCTGCTCATTCCAAACATATTCACAGACTGTATTTCTGCCCATTCTAAACACTTGCACATTGTATTCCTGCTCACCCACATAGGTTGACTCCCGTTTCACCTGCGGATATGGGTCCACCGCGGCGAGGGAGTGGTATATGGACCTCCTTGACGGCGTTCGACAGATTGTTGATGTGGTGGGATTTCACCTATTCTACACGAGGCTCTCGTGTCTCATGGCGAGCAGGACTCTACTAGGAGCACTGGTAGAGAGATAGTGGGACACCACCAACTCCTTCCACTTCTTTACCATTGAGGACATGACCATAACCTCGTATGACTTCGCTATGCTGACAGGCCTTGAGGTAGGAGGCCAGCCGATCCCATATGATTCTCACATAGGTGAGTGGGAGACCGCTTGGACTTATCTACTAGGAGCACACCCGCCCATTTTTCGCTCATCAGGCTTGGTCCGGTACACCTGGTTTGCTGACCACTTTAGAGGGGGAGAGCCTACGACGATCGAGGCTACAGAGCAGTATGCCCGAGGTTTCCTTATGTTCCTTTTTGGCACTACATTGTTCGCCGACAGAGGGAACACAGTCAGGCTATATCTATTGGGCGGTTTAGTGGACCTATCCCAGGTTCGACACTATGATTGGGGGGGCGTTGGCCTTACTACCTTTTACTGCTATATTAGCTTGACCTCCCGCAGGAGCGGGAACGTAGTAGGCGGCTATTAGAGAGCCTGGGAGATATGCTTTACCTTTCAGTTTTATAGATTTTGCCATGCTTTTTGCTTTGCACTTTCTGTACACTGCACACACGCATAGTCTAATCTCTACTCTGTACTTGTACTTTCTATACACTGTGCCATACTCTGCTTTCTGCATTTTTTGTATTCTGCATTCTCACTGCCACTGTCCTGCTTTTCACAGTTATGGGCATACGCTTATTTCCCAGCACTTGCTCCCGAGCCTGAGGTTGAGACACCGCTCGAGGTACCCTATTCATATCGTTATGACGGTAGATGCCAGCCGAGGGCCTGGGAGACCCTCCCATACTTGCGCCAGTACTTCGACATAGTGAGGACGACAGAGGTAATTCAAAACTCACAGTTTTTTTCTGCTTTCATCTTCAACTCACTTTGCATATCTAAATGGCAACTAATGCACTTGTCATCTGCAAATTACATGGCAGCCTTAGGCGACGATGCCAGATTTTGCCCGGTTTCATTTTGCTAGAGCTCGAGGTGCTTCCCGATACTGGCTTGTGCTAGAGGGACCCGTGGGCTGAGCCTGGTTCTTAGGTGAGTGTTTCATGCGCCAGACATTGGGCTTGCCGTTACAGTCAGTTCCTTTGCCGCCTCCACCGTCTATGCGGGCCACAAAGAGTCTCTCCCCTCAGGAGCTTACTGACGTTATACAAGGCACAGATGCAAACCGGTTCATCGGAGAGGGAGACTTCATGACTTACCTCCAGACATATCTCATGCCTCCGTTGGCAGGTGGTCGTGCTCACACAAGGAGGACAACTGATATTGCTTTGTCGAGCAAGGTTTGGGCAGCAGATGCCCTTTCGATGAGTAGGGCCCGGGCAGCAGATACCCCTTCGACGAGCAGGGCTCGGGTGCCGAGAGGTGAGACTAGAGTGGTGCCTCCTTCCAGACACAGTGTTGGATGGCCAGATCCCCCGACTGAGCTGACATGCGGGAGGTATGGTGGGGTACCTTATCAGATTCCACTTGAGCCCCCGTTGCCTGATCATCGATACGTCCGGACACCTGACTCACCGCCGGTATGCACTACAAGTTTCATTCATTTCATTGTTCGCTCAGACTTCTTATTCTTTCATGCATTCATGATTTCAACTTGCATTTGCGGCCCTTTATAGAGTATGTAGAGGGGTTATTCGAGGTGATGTCCTCATTTGAGGGCATGATCTTGCGGAGAGAGATGTTGCTGACCTCCCACGTCATTTTGGTACTCTTCAGTTTTCTTGCATTTATCATAGTTCTGCTGATATACTAAAAAACTGAACATTTCATTGTACTGATACACTGCATGTATAGATCACATCTGACACGACACACTGCATGAACATACTGTATCTGATTTCTACATATACTTTGCATACCGCATTTGCACTTGATACTTGCTGATAAATTCAAACTGTCTTTTCAGGTCATACCCTCAGAGCCTTCTCGAGTAGCAGAGAGAGAGAGATTCTGGCACACAGCCGAGGGAGGCGTCGGAAGCCTGCCACACGCGATGACGATGGTGGGTCCAGCGAGGAGGAGGAGCCAGCGAGTCCTCAGTCAGAGCTATCCGAGGGTGGAGGCGACGACACCAGCTCAAGTTCTGAGGGTGGAGATGACGGCACCGGCGCAGGTTCAGAGGGTGGTGATGATACTGAGGAGACTTCGAGGATGGGAGCGGAGGCGGCTCTAGTTCAGGCTCTGGCTTAGTTTCGGGTGGTGGCGCCGATGACAATGGTGCAGAGTCTGCTCAACCGAGAAAGATGATGAAGAGAGTCTCTCAATCCTGAGCTAGGTGGCACCGATTCAGATGCTTTTTGCTTTGTTTTCTTTTTTCTAGTAGTGTTAGCACATTGTATAGCCTTAGACAGTTTTATTTTCTTCAAAACTTGTACTTTTTGTAAAAAAAAAAAACATTACTGGAATGGAAAACAACTTTTTTGTTCAAAAAGTGTTGCATTTTATATTCTGAGTATCGTGTCGCACTATTTTACACAAAAATGAGATTGATGAAAATTGAACATTTGTACATTGCAAAGTCAGGTAGTGAACTGACACAACAAACATAACAAACAAAAGAAGAACTCTTAAAGAATAACTCGATAAGCAAAACAACGACAACTCGATAAACAAATTATAACAAACTTAATAAGCAAATTGCAATAACTCGATAAACAAATACAACAAACTCGATAAGCAAATACAACTGTTAAATAGAATAACAGAACGCATCCGAAGTAGAATCAAACTCAGGTTTTTAGCATCCTCAGCACACAGGAAGGCTAAAAGCTCTCTGCAGGGGACAAGAAGTGGCTGTCGGCCACTTAGTCTCATTGCCGGCCACTTACTCTCATTGTCGGCCACTTGAAGTGGCCGGTCGGCCAATAAAGGTGCCCGGTTGGCTACTTGAACTGGCCAGTCGGCCAGAAATTTTGAGAATCTTCAGATTGCTGCCATCTGTCCTCCACTCAATGCCTTATCTTCTACAAAAGCATCAGCTTCGTGGTTTCTTTACTTTAACTCTATTTTCACCCCAAATGGAACCATTCTTCGCCGAAAAACTCTCCAATTGGATTGCGATTTTAGATGGCTCGAAAAAGTTGAATTTCTGAGGTTTTGGGATAAACGCACTATTCCTGCTAAGCCGCACTCCGCTGTGTTTTCTATTCCTCCATGCCGTGGCTAGATGTTGGAATTTGATCACACATGTTTTCAGTTTTGGGCGACAAGAAGTATGCCCCACAATCGAAGAATTCCAAGCTTTGATGGAATCTCGGCGCGATGAGGAGATTTTGCCCTAGTCTCGTTTCGCCCACATCCAAGCTTTAGGAAGGATGTGCGGGTTCACTTTGCATGATGCCCGAGCTTTGGTTCACAACAGGGAGTTGGACATCCCCAATCTTATTCATCAGTTTTCCGACGCCGGCAACCGCGGTGACCACTTTTGGCAAAGTTTTCGGC
Source organism: Camellia sinensis (assembly GCF_055761805.1). NCBI lineage: Eukaryota > Viridiplantae > Streptophyta > Magnoliopsida > Ericales > Theaceae > Camellia > Camellia sinensis. The sequence goes on along the minus strand of NC_138975.1, from coordinate 104,906,181 downwards.
AACATGCCCTCTACTTGTGTATGTTGGCCCATTTTTTGCTTGCCCCTGGCTTCAGAGGGTCTAGTGTTCGCTTGATCGAAGTTGCCCAAGGCCTGAAAGAAGGCAAAAGCTACATTGGGTTGACACTTGTCGAAACTTTGATGGGCTTGGACGCTTTCCATCGTCGGGAGACAACCAAGTTTGCAGGAAGCCACTATTGCTGCAGGTAATGTTTCCTACCCTTCTTACATGTATTTCTTACATCACTCGGCCTTTAGGCTCTGTTTTTCTCTCAAAACCCTTTTTTCACTTTTTTCTCCACGTACACCTCTCTATTCTTCAACCTCTCTTATTTTTCATCCCTCTCCAAGTATGGCTGATGGAGAAGTTAAAAGTAGTGGATGCTTGTCCTGCATATTCAGCGTGCGGCTATTTTTTTTGCCCTCGGCTAGTTGACTTTCCAAACGATGGATGGTGGTGCCACTGAATGTGCAGTAGATCCGCTGTTGACATCGCTTGGCATTGCCCTTGGTTTGATCTGCCGAAGATGAGTTACAGCATGTCTCGCCAACCTAGCATTCAGTTGGATGGTTTGACGCACTGTGTCTTTTACTTTCTATTTCGGTTCCGGCATCAGTTTAGCCATGACCAGACTTGCCGGGAAGAGGGGATAGAATACCCAGCTTCATTTTTTATCCGAGGCCCACAGCTAGCTCGGTATTCCACTGCATAGAGGACAAGAGAACTTTTGGCCCCCGCTTCCACTTTCAGTTGTGCCCTTTCTGGCAAATGCATAGCTTGGCTTGAAGATGAGGCACAAACTGGGCCTACTTTGGCATCTGAAGCTTCCATAAGCTCTGGGAGGGGACGCAGGAATACCTGACTTAACCATGCCCCCAGTTTATTGCTTTAATCTGTACTTTCAAGTTTTCTTTTTGAATGTAATAAAGCAACTTCAATTTGTATCGAGAGTCGGAGAATTCTGTAGTGAAATCAATGAAATTGAAGGTTGTGGGTATTGAAAATTTTCTGCTTTGGTCCAAAAATGGTCTAAGTTATAAAAAGATTAATCTGAACAAAATCAACTTTTATTAAAACTTTTCAAAACCATTTTCGATATGGATCACAACTGGAAATGCCCGAGAACTATCACTGAGATGCACAACCCCAAATCCAACAACTGGAAAGTTGCCCCTTGTCTGAATAGCACTGCACTGGAGATCACAACCGAACTCTTAAACGCAAAAAAGATAAAGATGACCAAAAACCATCACATAGACACAGTTGATTGGAAGTGTTTATGGCTGGACTTCAGAATGAAGTTGCCTACGTATCCCGAAGATGGGAATCAAGCCTTATGTAGTTCGGTTCAGGTTCACTCGTGTATTAACACTCTCCTTTTGCACTCTAACTTTTGCCAAGGCCGCCCTTTTTGGGTTTTCAACCTTGCGAGCCTAGTTTTTCTTATTTCAAATTTTTTGTGCTCTAACTTTTGCCTAGGTCACCCTTTTGGGTTTTCGGCCTAGCGAGCCACTCAGGGATAGTGTTTCTTCAACTTGTCCATGTTGATAGGTTGGGAGAACTCAGGGCCATCTAAATCCATAAGAATGACAGCTCCACCCGACCAGATAGATTTAATGATGTAAGGACTAGTCCAATTAGGTCTGAACTTGCCCCTAGGGTCGTGGATGGGAGCTCGGTTGTTTTTGAGCACCAAATCTCCTTCTTTCAGATTCCTGGACTTAACCTTCTTGTTGAAAGCCCTGGCAATCCTGCGTTGATAACCTTGAATGTGGTACAGTGCCTTCAGCTTTCTTTCATCGAACAACATGAGTTCTTCAAACCTGCTCTATTGCCACTCTGCTTCCACTCTTTGCCACTTAACCATCACCCGCAGCGATGGAACTTCAACTTCAATCAGTAGAACAAACTCCATTCCATAAACCAAGGAATACGGAGTTGCCCCAGTAGAAGTTCGGATTGATGTTTTGTAGCCCCAGAGAGCAAACGACAACTTATCTGGCCAGTCCCTGTAGGTTTCCACCATCTTCTGCAGAATGTGCTTGATGTTCTTGTTGGCGGCCTCAATTGCTCCGTTGGTTTGTGACCTATATGTGGATGACTTATGAAAAGCCACGTTGTACTTCTCCAACAAGTCGATCACTTCTTTCTTGAAGTAGGAACCATTGTCTGAGATAATCTCATTCGGGACCCCATACCGGCAGATAATGTTGTTCCTGATGAACTTGGCAACGTGTGACGCTTTCAGCACCGCATAAGATTGGGCCTCAACCCACTTTGTAAAGTAGTCTATCGCCACCAGAATGTACTCATGCCCGTTCGGCCCCTTCAGAGTAACTGCCCTGATCACATCAATCCCCCAGACTGAAAATGGCCATGGGAAAGTCATGTTGTACAGTTTTGACGGCGGAATGTTCATGCGATTTGCATAGATCTGGCCTTTGTGGCATTGCCGAAGAAAACCAATACAATCCTTCTCCATGGTTGACCAGTAATAACCCTGTTTGAGAATTTTTCGAGCTAGCATCACCTCACTCATGTGCACTCTGCACTCTCTTCCGCGGATGGCCTCCATCAGGCGCTTAGATTCCTTAGCATCAACATACAGTTTATGCATCCTAAGATGGCCCCTTTTGTACAATTTACCCCCACAGATAATGAATTGAGCAATCATTCTTTGTATTGCCCTCTTATTTTTGGCATTTGTCCCTGGTGGATAAGCTTTCTTTTCCAAGAAGTTCCAGATGTCATGATACCAGGGGTACTGATCTTGTACTTTATCTATGGCGGCAATCAGTTCGTAGGCCGGCACATACCTCTGTTCAATGATGATTGGACGCATCCGGACTCCCAAAGGGATGTCTATCATGGAAGATAGAGTTGATAAAGCGTCCGCGAACCTGTCGCTCTCTCTTAACAGATGCGTTAAGGTTAACTTCTCAAACCTGGGGATTTGAACGTCCAGGGTTTGGTGATAGATTTTCATCCTTTCTTCTTTAACCTTCCAGTCTCCTTTCGCTTGAGACACAACAAGGTTCGAGTTTCCAATGATGTCCAACGGTTTTGCCCCTAGTTCCAGGGCGGCTTCCAAGCCAGCGATACATGCCTCATACTGTGCTTCGTTGTTCGATACTTTGAACCGGAGTTTGAAAGCTAAGGGTATGTGGGAATTGTCGGGTGCTATCAGCAACACCCCTATCCCATACCCGTACTGGTTAGATGCTCCGTCAAAGTACATAGTCTAAATCTCTTCTTCAAGCTGCAGAATGGCCTCATCTGGGAACAGATACTCTACTGCTTGATCTCCCTCCACTGGGTGATCGGCTAGGAACTCCGCTACGCTCTCCCTTTCACAGACTTGCACGTCATGTACTTCAAATCAAATTTGGAGAGAAGAAGCAACCAATGGGCTAGCCTATCCATAAGTGCTGGTTTCTCGAAGAGATATTTGATGGGATCTAATCTCGAAACCAGTATTATAAAGTGAGCTAATAGGTAGTGCCTCAACTTCCTGGTAGCCCATACCAAGGCCAGACAAGCCTTTTCCAGCGGAGTGTAGCGGGTCTCATATTCCAGCATCTTCTTGCTCAGGTAGTAGATAGCCTTCTCTACTTTATCCTTAGATTCCTGCCCAAGCATGCAGCTCATTGTCGTGTCAGTTACTGACATATACAATATCAACGGTTTCCCCAGCTCTAGCAGTGACAACACGGGCGAGTTCTGTAGATATTGCTTGATCTGCTCCAAAGCAACTTGGCATCGGTCATCCCATTGGAATTTATTTCCTTTCTTCAGGAGACCAAATAGTGGTTCACAAGTCAAGGTTAATTTTGCAATAAACCGTCTTATGAATTGCACTTTTCCTAGAAGGCCTCGCACCTCCTTTTTAATCCTTGGTGGTGGCATTTCTAAGATGGCCTTGATCTTGGAAGGATCGACCTCGATGCCTCTCTGTGTGATTATGAACCCCAGCATATTCCCTGCTGTAACACCAAAAGTACATTTATGAGGATTCAATCGCAACCGATACTCTTTGATTCGTTGGAAAAATTTTTTCAAGGCGGTGTAGTGGCCCTCTCTTTCCTTGGACTTGACAATCAAGTCGACTACGTACACCTCAATCTCTTTGTGGATCATATCATGCAAGATCGTGGTTGCAGCCCATTGATAAGTATCCCCAGCATTTTTCAAACCGAACGACATCACCCTATAGTAGTAGGTCCCCCACGAGGTGGTGAAAGCAGTTTTCTCCTTGTCTTCGAGTGCCATCAAAATCTGATTATAGCCCAAAAACCCATTCATAAACGAGAGTAGTGCATGCCCGCAGTGAAGTCCACCAATTCGTCGATTTGCGACAGAGGAAAGTCGTCATTCAGATTGGCTTTGTTCAGATCTCTGAAATCCACACATTCCCGAATTCTACCATCTTTCTTCGGCACCGGAACGATGTTGGCTAACCAAGTAGGACACTCAGATACTAACAGGAATCCTGCATCAATCTGTTTGGTGACCTCTTCCTTAATTTTCAGAGCCCAATCCGGGCGAATCCTTCGAAGCTTCTGCTTAACAGGTCGGGCCTCTGGGTCAAGAGGGATCCGGTGCTGTACAATCTCAGGATCGATTCCAGGTCTGTCTTCATAGGACCACGTGAAAACATCTTTGAAATCTTTTAATAAAGCAACTAAGCGCTCGCACTCCTTCGAAGACAACGTGGACCCGATCTGGACCAAACGCGGATCCTTCTCAGTACCAACGTTAATTGAGGTGATTTCATCAACCAAAGGCTTTACAAACCTCTCCTACTCTCGATCAATCAAGTGTTTCAAAACCGGAGAAATTTCTTTCTCGTCGTTTTTATCAAAATTTTGAAAGTCCTGATTAATGCAATATACTAAAGGCACAGAAAAGTACTCAAAAGCCACAGTAGTACCATTCTCATTAGCAATTTCCAGATCATCTGATTCTTCGGTTATAACCGGCTCATAAGAAAATGAAAATGACGACCTGGACAACACAACGACATCCGGGTTATCAATCCCAAGAATACTAGACTCTGACTCAGAAGAACTGAAATCTGATTCTGACTCCACAGACTTTGTGGAATCAGATTCTAGTTCACTACCTGACCCATAACTGTTAGATAAAAAGCCTTCCTTGTATTGCCAGACGAGGGAGGGTGCGATGGATACATCCAGAATGCTGGAAGATGGGCACACAACTGGTTGATCCCCAATTACGGAAACAGAGAAATCATCTCCCGAGCACTCTGGTATAATCTGAGGATCTGAGAGAAGACTGGCCAGCACTACTCCCATCTTAAAATCTGTGCCACTGGACTCATCCTCATTGCACTGTTCAGCCACAACCAATGGGTCAGTCTGTTCTTCGGCAACTTCATCCCCTGGCAACTGTAAGTCAAAAAAGATCTCAAAACTCGGCAAGCGCCGCCTCTCTAAATTCAGCCATGGCTCTGGAAAGCCGCAAAATGGGAAATCTTCCCCCTCCCAGACAAAATTTCTGTTCAGGGTCCCTCGGATAGGTCTATGCACTAACTCATAGTGCTTCCCAGCTTGTTTAGCCCTGGCTTTTCTAGCCATCTCCTTTCCTTTTCTTACCTAATCCTCTTTGGTAGGTATATAACCTAGACCAAAGGTATGGGGATTGTGTAGCACTTCGGCCAATGCAGCGACGCCCTTCCGGCCACTCCTTCCTAATCCCATCCCGAGCACATGTTGAAGCTTATTCATGAGGTAAACAGATTGCGCACTGACATACATTCCCTCATCAACAGCTAGAAGATCTTGTACTACCCGAGCCTCAGCCAAGGTGAACCCAGACAGGAAGACATCCTCCTCGCCATGTGCAATTTCCAAGATTGACGTAGTAACCTCTGGTGGCGGATGTATAGAAAAGTTCCTGAAAACTATGGCAACCCCCTTCCCATGGGGGTATTTCAACATCTAGTGTAGGGTAAAAGAGACAACTTTTACTTGGTGCAAACACAGCTGTCCAAGGAGCAAGTTGAAGGTGGCTGGAACATCCAGAACATGAAACTCGATGTCTTGTTGGGCCGGGTTGACCTGAGTTCTAATCCGCACTGTCTCCATCACCTCCCGACTGATGTTGCCGTAAGCCTGTATCACGTAGGCTGTTGGCGCGAAATCTGTGGGCTTCAACTCGATAGCATATGCCGTTCGTGACGGACATACATTGATTGCAGATCCCGTATCAACTAGGACAACTGGTATCCACTTATCCTTACACTCCACAGAGATGTATAATGGTTTGTTGTGCTCGGAGCCGTCAGGCGGTAGCTCTTTGTCGATGAAGGTCAAAGTCGGTGAAGCGCCCCCCGGGAACACCAGTCCTACCAACTGTTCGGGAGTTGTATCAATAGAAAGCTTAGCTTTGTCCATAGCTGATAGGACAGCTTGTCTATGCACCCGCGAGGCCATGAGCAATCCCCAGATGGAGATGTCTGCTTGAATATTTTTTAGCTGCTTCAGTACACCTTCCTCCTCTAATAGTTTGTCCTTCTGTTTCTCAGCTTCCCTGTCTTTCCCGGATGCCTCTGGCTGGTCCAGGTGTGGGGGCATAAAATACCGCCCACTCCGGGTAATGTGGTCGACTTCTTCGGTGTACCACGTATCATCTGGGAGATTCTATCCCCAGTCCTCATCAGTATGGGCCATACATAAATCATAGTATTCCCACCACATGCCCTTAGCAATCGACAAGTAACTGTCCGGTTCTGTTGTAGTTGTTTCCGTGCTCACAGCACATTCCGTCCTTGCAGGGGCCTTGGCTTTTCTAGCCCTCTAGTCAGTCTTGACCCTCTCTTGTTCAAACCACCTCAGCGCAGCCTCTTGTTCTGTGTCTGTTGTACAAATGCTGCCCGATTCCCGAGCAAAATTCTTCGTACCGGTGCTCTCCGGCAATCTCTCCTCACTGTCGACCGCTCCGGCCTTTACAGATGTTCCTGTTTTTGACTGCCCTTATTTCGGCTGTGACCCTTCATCAATGTCTGGCTCATCACTAAGCCACCCTATAGTGTCTGTTGATCCATTCAGGTCAAACCAGTTGACGCTTACATCCCCCGGATCCTGCTCATCAAAGAACTGCAGATTCGCAATATCCTCCTCAAGCTCTGCTAGATCACCCAACCCATGACCTGGCCCGTCTTCTCGAACCACATTCACCTCAGTTTCTCCCAGCAATTCTACCCTTGGCTTGGCCTGATCGGCTGGCGCAGTAAAGCGACAAGGGTTGTATGCTTCCTCAATTAAGCTTGCAGAGCCCTCAGACGGTCCCTCTTTTATCACAGCCACCACCAGGGGTTGAGGTTGGGATATTGACGTGCTACAAGTCTGTGCATTCCGGGATGAACAACGCCGGCTTAGGTAAGTGGGAGGGAGTGATGTATATGCTAGGGTCGTATGGAATGGCCATTGTTTGGATCAGGTTCACCTGCCTGGGTAGAGGAGGGGGTTGGTTATGTGGTGGAAAGGGGTTAGTGGTGACATTTGGCTTTTCAGGAGGCGCAATCACCTTGCTGTCAATGAGATCCTGAATCTCATGACGTAATCTGAAGCACTGGTCAGTATCAAGCCCATGTTGCTGATGAAAGGCACAATACTTGGCTGGGTTGTGTGAAGAAAGGAGGGGATTTGGCAATGGACGTGGTTCTAGGGGCTTCAGATGCCCTTTTCTCATCAGAACCCCCAAGGCTTTAGATAGAGGCATGTAAAGCGGGGTGAAAGTCCTTTGGCCCTTGGGTGGGTACTTTACAGGTTGGGAGGTGGCTCTAGATGAACCGATGAAGGGTGTGGCTGTTTTTGAGGTGGTGGTTGTGACCATGCCCACGTCAGAAGTCTTCGCAGCTGCATTGCTACTTGTAGCTGCATTCGAATTGCGGGTAAAGGCCCTCTTGGGCTGTTCTTTCTCTTGGTCAATCAAACCATGCTTCATAGCATCTTCTATCTGTACCCTAATCTCGTGAAGATCAGCAAAGGTGGGGAGAGGTAAGACGATCATTTTCTACAGCAGCTTCGGTTGCAAATTCAGCACGACCATCCTTATTTGATCTTTCTTAGCTGGCCTAGTTGTCATCATGGAGGCCTTGGCCCCCCACCGAGTGACAAAGTCAGAAAAACCCTCTTTCGGCTCTTGCCTGGTTGCCTCAAGATCACGAGTTGTGACCTCGATTTGAGTATTGTAAGAATATTGGGCGATGAAAACCTTGGCCATTTCCTCTAAATTCCTCTTCACTGAATCCTCCAGTTTGGCGTACCAGATGGCCGTAATACCCGATAGGGTCCGACCAAAAAGGGATAGCTTTTGCATTCTAGTCAAGCCCATCGGGCGCAGAATATTTGAAAATAGCCTCAAATGGACCATAGGATCGCTCGAGCCGTCAAAGCGGTCTATGTGAGGCATTTTAAATCTGTTCGACAATGTCACCGCCGAATCTGTTTAGCCGTCCTCTATGTCTGGGATCGAGTTAACTTCCTAAGCTCACTTAAACAACTTTTTGAGCTTGCTTACTTTCAAAGCTGTAGGATCAACCTAAATTCGAACGGCGTGTCAGTTGGGTAGGCCGGTGCTTTTGAAGTCTGTGGTAGGACTGGTGGTGGGACTGGCCCTGTAGGAACGTCCGTATTCTCCTGGACGTTAGCTGTCTCCCCGGGTGTTGGAACCCTAGGTGGGGGTGGGTGTGAAGAAGAAGCTCCGGCTTGTTATGGTTATTGCTGTAGTTAAAGCCTGGAAATTAGCTCAGCTTACTGGGCTACAACCTCTATTTGTCGAGCGGTAACCTTCGCTTGGTGAGCGGCGTCCCGTTGCATGCCCTCGATAGTTTGCTGGAGCTGACGCATCATTTCCTCCATACTGACTGAAAAATGCTGATCTATCAGACTCTGTGTACCCTCTGAAGTAGAAGCAGAAAACTGGTTCTCACTGAGCATAGGTGACTGACGAACTGGTGAATTATGCCGAACTCTCCTCCGTCTTGTAACTGGGGAAAGCGAAGCAAACACTGGTTGTCCACTCACAAGATCCCCAGATCGATAAAGCCTTCTTACTCGGGTCCAGAGTGCTTGGGGGTTAACTGCCTCGTCGGAAGCAATGATGAAAATACTACCTTGCAAAATAGAAAATAAAGCAAAAAGAAACAAAAATCAGAAAAACGTACAACACCTCGGCTTAGATAAAGACAACACACAGTTGAAATCATAAGCTGGACATTCTACATTCAAACACTGATTTCTACTCCCTAAATTTTCTGCCATAATACTGATACCCTCAAACACTGATGTCCTCAGACTATTACCCAAACTTGCAACTGATACATACATTCCTGTAGAGACACACCCTAACAACAAATATCAAGCAAGTGAGAGCCAAAACACCCCTATGGTGGGGTAGGGTTTTCTTGTCCTGTTTTGTTAAGAGCTAGGGTTTCACTACGCACGCATGCGGTTTCACATAATCCTGCATTCGGGTGAGCAACCTGTCCTAGTTTGGAACAGTCTCTATGGCTTTCGATATGCAACTAGGTCAAATCGTCAAAAAGCGTGCCTCAGCAAGACCACCTAATATACCTCTCGCTCCTAACACCAAGAAGTGAAAGGAGGATCAAACGGTATGGCGGTAATCCACATCCAAGGTTTGTGTTCCCATCGTGGCAGAGTTCGCAACCGGTCAGCCTTAGGGCACGCTTTTCCAAGCAAGCCTCCAGCAAACCGTTCAGGAATAGCAGATGGCAAACATTGTGACTTAGGTGCACCAATGCAAATGCAATGCAAAGAATCACATAAATGTAGCTAAAATAACATATCATGAGTTTTGAGTCAAGTTCTCTAATTCCCCAGCAGAGTCGTTAGAAACTATAGACCCGACTTCCTCCGCGCGCCCCCTTTTTGGAGAGGGCACGAATTTGGTCTTCCTACAGTTCGGACTCCTGTCATGGTTCTGAATCTAATCTCACAAAGTGTAATGCAAGGCCGATAAACACCAAAGAGTCTAAATCTGCTAATTGGTTTTGGGAAAATCAATTTTGAATCAAAAAGCGCCAAACATGGACTGATTTGCCAGATTACAAAGTCGCCACCTAAATATTTTATTTTTGGAAAATTTAGGAAACCCTGACTCGTGCCAAAAGCCACATGTCTATCATCACCAAAGTTGCCTCGGCTCGGGAACTTGAGTACGAGAGGGGAATGTCATGCAATGAGTACCCCCGCTTGCCCGATCAAAGGATTAACCTCTACTAAGCATGATATGTTGTTTTATAAACCTCGTGTGTTCTTATTCCGGTTATTAGCTAACTTTACTATGTGATGCACACAGCATACAAGTACAAACTAAAATCACGAGAATTGGAACAAATCAACTCATGTTTGCTTTTGAAAATGGTTTGAAAGTGCTACTCGCAAGTAGGCTAAAGCGCGGATTTGCCACCTCAAGTGGGCTTAAAACATGATTTTGCCACTTCGCAAAGTGGGCTTAAAACTCGCAATCATCGAATTGTTCCAATTCAGGCAATCAAGCCTCCACCCATAGGTATTCATGTAAATAATCACATAAGCAAGTAACCTCATGGAAATCATGCTATCATGGCAACACTCACACTCATGCAAGTATGCTAAAGCGTAACACTTACAGTGTACTCTGAGCCAAAACAAAAGCTAATTAGAAAATAATACACGATCCTAACTATGTTTAGATGCCTAATGCAACACATGCAATACGCAACTAATAGGCTCGACTATCTAATCATGGCATACGAAGTAACTTGATAACATTCTTTGAAACACGTATTCAAAGAAGTGTATTGAAATGCAATGCAGTTTGAATAATGCGCCGAGCCTCGGTGCATGTAAGACAAATGAATGATGCACGCATGCAAGCATAAGGTATGCTAATTGAAATATGCCTCTAAACTAACCATCGAAAACAGTTAAGTAAAAGGGACGCACGCACACTTATTAGAACATTGCGCCCTATCGAAGGAGGGTCCGAATAAATAAGCTAACTAGCAATGCTAAGCTAAGCTACTTATTACAAATCAACTAATTAATTATGCTAGCTAATTAATTATTACAAACCAAATTGAAACAAATAACTATGCTAAGCTAATTAGAATATTACAAAACAAATTGAATGACTAATTACACACAAACTAATCATAAGCAGTGAAATGGCCTCGCGAGCGAGGGAGACATGCATTCTCGGTTGGCGTCATCTCGGAAATCCATCACTTTGCACCGGTTGCCTCTGTTTGCACTCTCCTTGATTGCTGAACATCGAACCAACATCTAGACTGCCTCTGCCTCAAAACAAGAACATTTTGGCACAAAAATGGACTAGTGGCCGGTCGGCCACAAAAAGTGGCTGCCGGCCACCTCAACTGGCCGGTCGGCTAGTGAAAGTGGTCGGTCGGCTACCTCAAGTGGCCGGTCAGCCACCTGCTTCCCCAGACTTTTGGTTTTGCTGCAGCAGAGAACAACTGAGGTACGACAATGTATTTTGCCGGAAATGTGTGTACTACCACCCTCTTTATCATGTCTCAAGCTCAAAGGAGTGTGGCACTTGGTTTTCAAGCCACCAATCAAGCATCTCAATGCATGATGGCCAAAGGACCAAGCTTGCAAAAGCTTAGTGAATGCGCACATAAGACTCAAAATGCCACCACCCTATCATGCATGATCAAGGGTGTTGGCGACCAAGAAATGGGACATGTTTTGTCACTTTAAGTATGAAACGTCCTACATTTCTTGTGTTTGAATTAACGTCCGATCCAAACACATGCAATGCAACACAAATGCTTATCTTGTTCGTGTTCTACTTTGCTCATTTCTTGTTTACACATTTTAGCTTACCAATTAATCCCTTAATCGGTTAAGTCCAATGTGAAAGTCCTCTAATGGGAGGGGTCAACCAAAAGGGTGGTTTAGGACATGAGAGAGATTATGCCGTTGACTAGGAGGAACCCTCAAAGAGGGTTAAAACCATTTGAGCGCAAACCTTACCTCATGCTTAAACAAAAACTTAAGGCCAAACAATCCTCAAAACAAAAGGGAAAATGAAGAAAGGCGGTTGCAGCATTTCAGTGCTGAAATAGCATGCAAAATAAGACTATAACATGCAAACACCTCATGTATAACATGCTAAAAGCCAAGAACGCCAAGACTAGTTAAGAACACTACACTAGAGGCATGCAATACAATGCTCAAATGACCAAATCAGCCCAAAACAGAGCTACATCATGCCAAAATAGTGGCCTAAACATATTGAGACTAAGGCACAAAAAGCAAAAAAAACATGCTCGCATGTTGGCTCACAAACAGGACACAAAGCACAACTCTCAAAAGCATTGAAAGAGTGGAATGTGTGAGAGTGTGACAGTGATATATGCTCTGAAATTACATGCTAAATGATGCTATGGCATGCAAACATCACAAGCAAAGCATGCCTGAGGCCCTAAACTCAAAGCTAGTAAAGGTCGTTTACACTATAGCTATACAAAGCAAAGAACATATGACCAAGACCACCCAAAGCAAAGCTAAAGCATGCTAAATCAGTAGCAAAAATGTGCTGGAGTTGATCTAACACAAGCTAGAATGATAGGCTAACTCATTAGGCATGCTACGCTAGTGAGCAAAATTACACTACAAGTGTAAGAAACAAACAAGAGGTGCTCCAACCAGCCAAAAATAGAGTTATAACATGTTAAAATAAGGCCAAAAACATGCTTGAACTAGACTACAAAAAGGTAGAAAAGCATGCTCAAATACTAGGCCATCAATACATGCAAACAAGATACAAGGAGGAGAGGCCACCCCCTCCTATTCTGGACCTCAAAACCAATTTTTTGCCATTGAAATTTCCCTGGAATTCAATGGTTAAAAGGCCAAGAAAAGGTTGTTTCAAAAGCTTTGAAAGATGGCTCAAAAGGCTTTACAAGCCAAAGAGCAAAGGAGGGGAATCACCCCTTAACCAAACAAGGCTTAAACCAATACTTTTAGGATTGAAAATTAGAGGTTTTTGTAGTTCAAATAGCCCCAAAGTGGTTGAAAACTATGGCAAAGCTAGTATGCAAAACAAGCTAAAAAGGAGAGAGTTATACCTCTTGAAGCTCAGTACAAATCAGCCACTTTCTTAAGCTCAAACAACCTTCCAACAGCCCAAAAATAGGTTCCAAGGGATCTTAGCCCAAAGATATGCAACTTTGATTAAGGATTTCTAGGCAAATTAGAAGTGTTTCTTTACTTCTATGCACAAAAGGGCAAGAGAGAAAGAATTCTAGAGAGGGAGTGAAATTTTGCTTCTAAATTTTGAGAACCCTCAAATAGGGGGAGGGACCTCCCCTTATATAGAACAAACAAGCAAAAAGCTTGCTTCATCCTTCCATACACGTGTATGGAGGATGCATTCAGTACTCAGCAGCTGGCTCAAAAGATCTGAAAATATCTGAAAAAGGAGAAAATTGGCCATTGGCCACCTCCCCTAGCCGACCGACCACTTCAAGTGGCCTACAAGGGAGGAAAGTGGCCGACAAGTGCCAAAAGTGGCCGGTGAGGCCTCCCCCCCCCCCCCTCCAGGCAAGAGGCATCCAGGTTTGGCCCAAAAACAAGGCCAAAACACAGAGTGTTAAGAGGATCAAAGATAAGGCACTCAGCCGAGAACTTCGGGCGCTCAAAATCAGCACAAACATGAACAATCATCGTGCGCACAAACGATGACATCTGAGTCTTAAGGTCAGTCAAAAATGGGGTGTCTACAGTCACACGTAGTTAGGCATCTGCACAACCCGTGCCAACCGCATGGGGATTGGTAAAAATTTAGAGTGCACATAAAATGGTCATAATATATTATAAAATTGATAGCAATGTGGATAAATGTCATTGCCACAAAATTGTTTGGAAAAACGAAATGAACTGAAGGGAAATATATGATTATCCCCCATGGTTATTAACTGAAAATGAAACATAGTTTAATTCAAAAAATAGTAAACCCCCGAGACATGGTTTGAAATGCTAGATTGGTTCTTTGCATGTCTTCCTATTGTGGTTTCCCATGCGGCCACACCTGCTACAACAGATTGGTTGCACTTTCTCCCCACAGGGTGGTATGCTCTTTTTCTTTGGCCTTCTTGGTGGTCATTTGACGGGGGGTGGCAGTATGACATATTTGTGGCTAGTTGATTGTGGCTGTTCCACAGTTGGTATCGGCGTAATGCTAGGGATGCATGAAAATCGATATTCAGATACATGGAAACACAGCTCGATTAGCGCGCACAAGTCTCACCACTTCTGCATGTTGCAACAATGGCATGTGCGCACGGGAACCCATTAATTTGTCATTGAAAACATGAACATGTGCGTCGGTCAACGTCCAGCATGACGAACGGGGTTGAGTGGACTTCGTACGCATTCGAGTTTGATTGGCTTACATTCCATGACCTGCCGGTGTTGTAAGATTTTTCTAATCGCTTTTCCATCTTCAAACATATAACTCCAGCACATTTATGCGAAACGTCTCGCCGTGTTGACATTCGCCACGTTATTTGTTTTCTAATGTTGTCAACCAATCTGGTTATTGGAAGGTGGCAGGCCTCGGCAATCTAGTTATTAAAAGACTTGGCGGTATTGGAACACATCTCGCCATACCGGTTGCCCTTGTGTTACGTGACATTGCCCACAACGAATACAAAATAAGTAATGTAATGTGGTAGTGTAAAAAAGAAATGGGGTAAGGTCCAAACAAATTATACAGTGTGTGGCATGAATATGTTATGCACTTGAAATAAGCGTTAGCCCAATTTTGGGGAGGGAGATCTCGGAGGAAATCGGTCACAATTGCCTTACCGGATCTGGTGAACTTTCCAACCATATCCTCAAATGCGGAAACTGTTGGAGCATACGTACAGTTGTTGAACTTGGTGATCAACCCAATCTTGTGAAAATTATTCATATATTTAAGCTTGTTCCTCAGGTTCCTCTGCAGATGTTGCAAGCAAAATGCATGGTACGCAGTGGGGAAGATAATGGGCATTGACTCAATGAGTCCGACGTGTCGGTCCGAAATGAATGTGAAGGTCCTGTCACCACTGATCGCATTCTGGAGGTTCTGCAAAAACCATGACCAGTTTGTTGTGTTCTCCACTTCAACGATCGCAAACGCTACTGGGAACATACTTGGTTTGTTATGTGTTATTAGTATGTTGCGTAATGTACAGGGGCATGTGTGCGACAATGACAAAGGTTGATAAATTTAAAAATACTATGGAGAGGTGTATATTAATTACCTCAGTTTCCGTCCTTTGTAGTGACAACAAGTAAATTCCCTTTGAACCTTCCCTTTAAGAAAGTGACATCTAGGAAAAGTAATGGGCGGCAATGTTTGAATTTGTCAATGCATGCCTTGAACGATATGAAGTACTATTTGAACCAGTTGTCATGTTCATCGCATTCAATGTTGATGTAAGTACTCGGGTTGTGTTCCATAATGGCCCTGCTGTACCAACGTAGTTGGTCAAAAGATGCGAAATGGGCACCAAATAACTCACCCCTAGCTTTTTCGACACCTAGCGAAGCGACGTAGTAACTTATCTCGAGCTCGTAGTTCTTTTTTAGATCAAATGCAACATCAGTCGGCCTTGTGAGAGGCTTGTCGCGTATATGTTGTGAGAAAATGTCGGAGACAATATCTGACCCAAGGCAACTGTTCTTCACTGTGCAGACAGCGACACCGCAATTATGCTTGTTGTCCCATTTCTGAACGTAGAAAAACCCATTAGCATCCAATACTCGCGCGTGCACAAACCATGAACACCCCTTCACGTCATGCATCGAACAGACAGCAGTAATCCGTACCGAGTCATTCTTTAAGTATTTGAAATCGAACCCACACTCCACTGCATATTTTCAAAGGACATTTCGGAAAGCTTGTGCTTCCCTTTCGAAACTTTAACCCACATGAGTAATCCCGTTAGCCCATAGCGCTGATAAGAAAGTCTTTTCCTCATGCGGACAGTAATTGGGCAACAGGTCAATATCATATTCCATGCCCGTAATCCCGACCCCCCGTTTGAAGCCATGACCATGTGTACGCGGACTCTCATAAACACAATCACTATCCGACACAACACTTCCCCCACTGCGTAACTCAATTATAACATCGATTAGTTGCAGTCGGAATGAGTAGGCAAGGTGAACCATATTCTGCATGTCTACATCGGTTTGTAATGAAAAATTGTTGCAACTCGAAATCTTGAAAAACGAACAAAAATTTTCTGGTGTCAGCCCAACAAATTTGTCGCACACGAAATTGACAAGATCTCCAAATGTGTACGGTGATTTCAGTTTGCATGCGACATTTGTTAACCGATAACTACACAGCAACATGACGATGTTGTCCAACCCTGTAATAAAATATAGACATATAAGAAAGTGTCGGACAAAATGATGACAAACATGTAAGACACCCTTGCGTGTGTCATACCAAAAACTAGGAATACATTTCAGTATATGTCACACCACACAACCCACACCCAAACCACCAATCTCCCCCACCAAAACCTCTCCTAACACATGATAATGAAAAATGAAATGGCAGACCATGCTTAGGGATAGGTAGCGCACCCAACACCTGTAATATATGTAACATATTGCATATAAATTAGAAAAGTAAAGGGAAGAAAGCATCGCTGTAACCGACGTTGATAGAATACCTAATGAAATTCGACAATGGCAAAACAGATTAGCCCCCTACAGGAAAAGCTGCAAGCAATAATGTTTTGCCACACTGTAAACACCCTCTACATGAACCCTTTTCTGTGCCGACTATGGAAAGATATTCTCCCCCCACACACAATCGCATAATGACATGACTGACAATAACGTGATCCGTTACATTGTGATACCCATCAAAGGAAAGGGTAGAAAAGTCCACAAATAACCTAATTCAAATCAAAACAGGACCAATTGGTATTGCTGTTTATACAAATAGGATTTGGTGGTGCGCATGTAAATTGGTGAGACTAAATAGTGTCACTGATTCTGTTGTGGGATTCTTGGATAATTTTCTCCCTTTTTTTTTTGGTCTTTATATGTTTTGTTTGTTTATTTATTTATTTATTATCCGAAATTTAAATAAACTTCAGATAAATTACATTAGTCTCACTTAAAAATATGAAAAGTATATAATAAGTTCTACAATTTTGATATAATTATAATAACTTCCCTTTTAGTACCGTTAAATAGACTGAAACAAATATAAATAGTGTGAAAATACCAAAAACAATGTAAAATAAATGATAATATTATTTTTTTATTCATACAACTAACAAATTATTGACGAAAAAATAACTACATGCTATTTGAATTAAAAATTGGAATAATTACCTAAAAGTCCTATCTACATATTTTGTGGTAGTTGAGGTCCTATCTAAAAGTTTTTAAACCAATAAGTCCTATTTATAAATAAGAAGACATTTTTACCCTTCAATCCAAATAGTTATATATATATAGTCAATCCCAAGATGGCTGGAATTAAGGCTTCGTTGGGTAGTAGTATTATTAGGGGCAATATTAATAAGTAAACTGCTGTGTCCAAAGCAATACTTATTTGAAGAAGTATTCAATGGACTAGCCATGGGACATACTTGGGAACGTTGAGACATTAGTGAAAATCAATACATACCCGAAATAGACTTGACGCCCATTCATCAACAACTGCCTGCAAATTAAAGCCATATTGGTTTGGGCTGTGTATGACTGACTGGTGCCCTTCGCCCTCGCAAAGTGCCTAACAGCCAAACCCTTCCCCACTCGTTAATTATTACTACCAGTATTTATTATTCCCCAACTCTCTCCTCCAACATTTGGCAGCGCCTCCACTTCTACGTAATTACAAACAAATCCTCACTGTCTCTTGAATTGATCAAAATCATTGGCTTGCTCTCTCTAGCTTTCTCTCTCATCTTCTCTTGTTTTCAATTTGAATATTCTTAGTTTATAATATTCTCATTTTTTATCATGAAAAAAATTGAAAAATTTCTTAAAACTGACAATATTTTTAGAAAAAAAATTTGAGAAATTTATTAGTTTTTATAAACTGAAATTATTCTCTGTTTTGAAATTGAGAACATTCTCAGTTTATAATATTCTCAATTTTAATCATGAAAAAAATTGAGAAATTTTTCAAAAATATCTAGTAAAATTGAGAAAATTTTCAATTTTTTTCAATATTAAAACTGAGAATATTATCATTTTTTCAATTTTAAACTGATAATATTCTCAATTTTAAAATTGTAAAACTAAACACACTAATGATTCAAATAAATCAACAAACAAATAAACTGACTTTTTTTTTTTTTTTCAAAATAGGCCTTTATCAAATTTTGAGGCCACATATATCTCCAACTCAGTTTTGAGAAATCAGAATTAATTGGAAGCGACAAATCAGAACTAAAATGAAGAAGTTTACATATATTTATAATATTCTCTCTCTCTCTCTCTCTCTCTCTCTCTCTCTCTCTCTCTCTCTCTTCCCTGAATTCTTTTGTGTGTTCATTTAAAGAGCACACCAAATGAAGAATCAAAGCTCGTGATTGATTGAGGTGTTCTGCAACTCCTGTTGACTCCGCGAAAGCGACGACGATCTTCGATTCACCTCCATTGGACTCGTGCTTCTTCCACCTTTGTTGAACCTCGAAAGCTTCGCGATCGGGACAGCAATAGGGACAACTGGTACGCATTCGGAAACGGAAACGATTGAAGAGATGCGAATGGAGATGGAATCGACGTTCAGTGGATCGACCTTGGGGACCTGGGAGAGCACAGGAGGGCCGTCGTACTCAATCGTGATGGATTAATCGAGCTGTTCTTCGTTAGGCAATGGAGCTACGGCAGGTAACATCTTTCTCAGAACTTCTTCCCACCTCTTTACGTGTTCTCGGCTAAGAGAGAGAGAGAGAGAGAGTAAGAGTAAGAGAGAGTGAATGAAGTACAACAATGGAGGGGGTCTTGGAAGGGTAAATTAGTCTATTAAAAATTAATGGGACTTGAAGGAGCAAATAATTTTATCTAGGACTTAATGGATTATAAGTTCACAAAATGGGACTTTTATGTAAATGCCCCTTAAAAATTCAAGGAAACTTAATATAATTATGTGAAAACTGTGAGACTTACTGTATTTTTTTTCTTCTAAATTTTGAAGACAGTTTAGTGAAATTTATCCCAAAATTTACGGTATATTATGACGTGAACTGACATTTGGAAAAAAAAAGAAGTAAAACTTACAATTTTAGCATAATTATACTGATTTTCTTTTTAATAAGAAAATGATATAAAAATTTACTTTCTAGATCTATTTTTTAGACCAAATGATGTGTAAGATAGATGATTGATTCGTGATTGGAAAAATTATCAAAAAGTCCCATATGGGAATTAGTTACTCCAATCAGTTCCATGAATCTTCTAATACACTGACAAGTCTTGTTTGTTTTGATAACCTTACCGGGAGATCCTATTTTAAAATTTGGTATGATTTTATAGATGTTTTTACCCTTTTCCATTAGGAGATGCCATCTTAGGGAAGTTGGATCCAATTTTTGAATCACATTTCACTTCAACATAACACTCCAAAAACCAACATTTTAGTGTATTTTTTTCCAAATGTAACACTCCGATGTAACACATTAAAAAACTCCTTTGTGTACTTTTCCCAAACTTAACACTCCAACATAACACTTTAAGGTAACGCTTCAACATTAAAAAACTCCTTAGCGTACTTTCTTAAACGTAACACTCCAATACTCTACTACTAAAAAAACTTTTCAATGTGTTTTTCTCAAATGTAACACTCCAACGTAATACTCCAAAAGAATCCCTTAGTGTACATTCCCAAATGTAACATTGCAACACTAAAAAACTCCTTAGTCTACTCTTTCTAGACGTAGCACTCCAACATAACACTTTAAAAAAATTCCCTAGTGTACATTCCCAAATGTAACACTCCAACACTAAAAAACTCCTTAATATACTATTTCTAAGCGTAACACTCTGAAAAATCTCCTTAGTGTACATTCTCAAATGTAACACCCTAACACTCCAACACTAAAAAAACTGCTCAGTGTACTGTTTCCAAACATTACACTCCAACGTAACACTCAAAAAAAAAAAAAAAAACTCCTTAATATACTTTTTGCAAATGTAATACTACAACACTCCAACATAACATACTAAAAAATTCTTTAGTGTTTTTTTTTTTTCCCTCCAAACGTACACTCTAATGTAACTTTCCAAATGTAATACTACATTGTGGTGGGCAAATAAGTCATTACACAATCAAAAAGACTAAATGAATCATAAGAAAAAATATGAGACTATATGGATCACAAGTCAAAAATATGAGATTTATTGGTCAATCACCCTTAAAGAAAACATGAGAGATATGCTTTAAATATTTTAATAGATTGTCACATCACTGGATTTGAAACGTGAATCTAACTTTTGTATTAGAGCATCACTCCTCATTTTAATAATACTAAAAGAACGAAACTAATACAAAAAATGTGAAAACACAAGATTAAATAAGATAAAATATATATTTTAATGTAAAAGGGATGATAACTTATTATAACTAATGAATTACTAATAAAAAGAGAGTTATGTCTTACGTGAATTAAAAAATTAATAAATTTTAAGATGAAATATAAATATACCTCTTGAGATTTGCTTAAAATACGAATTGTCCCTTGTAATTTTTGAAATTACATCCTACCCCTTCCAGTTTCTAATTGTATAACAAATTACCCCATTTATTAATAAATTATCAAGTCAATTAGAAATATATTTCAATTACCAATTTATGTAATTCTATTGTTGTATAGGAGAGTAGTTATAAATTTTATTTTTTCTAGGTTTAAAATTTCTAAAGTTTCTAATTGTATAACAAATTACCCATTTTATTAATAAATTATCAAGTCAATTAATAATTTTTAATAATGTTAGAAATATATTTTAATTAACAATTCATGTATTTCTATTTTTGTATAGGAGAGTAGTTAAAAATTTTATTTTTCCTGTTAATTCTGTTAAATAAAAATTTCTAAAGTATCTAATTGTATAACAAATTATCAAGTCAATTAACAATTTTTAATGATGTCAGAAATATATTTTAATTAAAAATTTATGTAATTTTATTATTGTATAAGAGAGTAGTTAGAAATTTTATTTTTTATGTTAATTCTATTAAATAAAAACAAATTCCTAAAAAGGGGATATTTGTAATTTCTAAAATTACAGAAGACAATCCTTATTTTAAACAAATATCAAAAAATATATTTATAATTTACCTAAATTTTAATATAATTATGTCAAATTCATACAACTTGCTAGTTGTATATTGTTATACTTATCTCAATCTCATTATATCTCTATCTTCTTATGTACCTATCTAGGTTTCTTATCAACCTATATATACTGGCTTCTGCTATTGTATTATTCATTCAATTCAATCTATCAGAATTACTCTCATAATATGGTATCAGAGCCTAAGGTCCTCTCCTAGGCTCTTCTTCTTCTTTATCACATTTTTTTTGGTCTGGCAGCTTTGATTCTGTCTCACGTTGGTTTCTATTGGGTTCTGCGTTTCTCGTCCATCACTATTTCCACATTTGGACTACACCAGCCTCTTCACCTCTTCAAGACAAAACCAAAGACACTAGAATCACCACTATCAGACGTCTCACACGCCCTCACGTGCCTCCCAAAGATAGGCCACGTGCTGTCACGCTTCTTACGCGCCCCACACGCCTCCTGCTCTCCTGCCTTGAGCTATCTTGTGCCGCGACCTCACCTACTAACGTGAGCCATGTGTTTTGACGTCATCGCTGACGTCAGACCTGTTTTCCTGTGCGCCGCTGTCCCTAATTGCTACCATGCACCGCGCCTTTTTGTGACGTCAACCCTTGCTGTGACGTCAGCCTTAGTTGACCAGCTTAGCCCACCAAATTTGACTAGCCGATTCCTTGTCTTTTTGATCATTTTTTGGCTCGTTTAGACTATACCTTGACTATTTTTGGCCTTCTAAATTTACTGGTGTGTTCTGTTTTGGCCAAATTCGTCTTTACAAGGCCTTTTATTCTCTTTTTTGGCCTTCTTTAAGTATCATGGATCGTTTTGACAACATTCATTCATTCTTTGTTACACTTGATGGGTCCAACTATGTTCTCTGGGCCCAAGCTCTCTCTGGATTCATCAAAGGGAAGCGACTTTGGCGTATTATCACTGGTACTCTTCCTAAACCCATCTAGGCAGAAACAGAGACTGCATCTACTTTCGATGACTGTCTTGATAAATGGGACGGCAAGAGCTACCAAATTATCACATGGTTCCGGGATACTTTTGTTCCTTCCATCAACCTTCAGTTTGGACACTTTCAGGATAATGATTCCATTACCTCTCCTACCAAAGCAATTTGGGATTTCTTGAAGGAATATTATCAGACCACTGGACATGCTCACTAATATCAACTGTTGCAGACTCTTCATCACATGCGCCAGGCACCCGGTCAGTCTCTCAATGACTTTTTATTCTAGATGTTTTCTGTTTGGGACCAGCTAGCTCTTTCTGAACCTTCATGGGCACATTCTGAAGACGGATAGCTGTTTATTACTTATCGGAATCATCAGTGACTCTTACAATTTCTTATGGCTCTTCATAGCACTTTTGAGCTCGTGCGTGCTTCTTTGCTCCATCGACTGCCCTTGCCCACTTTAGAGCAAGCCATTACTGAGCTACTATCAGAGGAGACTCGTTTTGGGATTCTCAAATCTCCAACCATGGATTCTATTCTTGCTACGCCATCATCTCAGAGTTCTTCATCTCCTTAGCTATTTATTGTATGCAGTTATTGTCGCAACTGTGGCTTGCCAGCCAATCATTCTCTTGTCCAGTGCCAGGTTTGCGAATGCTTGACGTGTCACAAGACTGCTCCAAATCATTTCCAAAGCAATTGTCCTCGAGCTCCTTCCACTACTTCATCTAAGACCAGGTCTTCTTGTTCTAGGTATCAGTCCAATTTTGGCTAAGGTTCTCGCTCTGCTGTTGTTGCCTCTGAGGGTCTTCTACTCACCACTCCATTGATTCTACTACTCCTTTCTTCTCTATGGATGATGTTGAGTCCATCATCGACCACGTGCTCGCCAAAGCTGGTACTCCCCCCCTCTACCGCTCTTTCAGTGACCTTAGGTAACTTTTCATAGTATTTTGATTCCGCATGCTGTAATCATATGACTTCTGACTCCATTATTTTTTCTTCTTTCTCATCATCATCTTCTGTTCCCCTTATACACATTGCTGATGGTTCTCATATATTTGTTAGTCACATTGGCCCAATCTCTACTTCTACTGTGTTTTTTTCTGATACTTATCACATTCCTGCCCTTCAATTGAACCTTATCTCTGTTGGTCAGTTATGTGAACTTGGTCTAACCGTTACATTTTCTGCTAATGGTTGTTTGGTATAGGACCCTCGGACGAGACAGATCCTTGGGATAGGCCGTAAGCATGGACGTCTGTTCGAGCTTCTACATCTTTGCATTCCACACAAAGCATCTACTGCTGTTTCCATTGCTTCCTCTGCTACATCTACTATGTCATTTACTATGTCTTATTTTCATCTTTGGCAGTGTTGCTTAGGACATGTCTCTTTTAGTCGTTTGAAACCTTTGGTTTCTAGTGGTTAGTTAGGTCGTGTCCGTCTTGAAGATGTCGATTATTTATCTTGTCAAATTGCTAAACAACCCGCTTTAAATTTTAATCAAAGTACTTCTATTTCTACTGCTCCTTTTGATCTTGTACATTTTGATATTTGGGGACCTTTCCCCACACCAACCATGGGGGGGGGGGGGTCAAGATACTTTGTGATTTTTTTTGATGATTTTTCTTACTATACTTGGCATTTTCTTCTCAAAAATCGCTCTAAACTTAAGCAGATTTATTATGATTTCTCTGCCATGGTCCGCACTTAGTTTTCTCGTACTATTAAGATTATTCGTTCTGATAATGCTAAGGAGTAATTGGATTCTGATTTTCTTTCTTTTCTTCGATCTCATGGTACATTATCTCATCGATCTTGTGCAGGCATATCCCAAAAAAATGGCCGAGCCACACGGAAGCACCATCATATTCTAGACACTACCCGGGCTTTTTCATCTCCTCTTCTTGTCCTGAAAAATTTTGGGGGAAAACTGCCCTCACTGCCATTCACACCATAACCCTACACCTGTCATCGCTAACACTTCTCCTTACGAGCGCTTGTATGGTGCTCCTTCTAACTATACCACTCTTAAAGTTTTTGGTTCTGCTTGTTTTGTTCTACTCCAGCCTCATGAACACACTAAACTAGAACCTCGTTCTCGTTTTTGCTGTTTTTTGGGATATGGTATAGAACATAAAGCGTATTGTTGTTGGGATCCTATCTCCAAGCGCCTTTGTATTTCCCGTCATGTGGTCTTCTGGGAACACAAAATGTTCTCCAATCTTTCCACGTTTCAACTACCACAGTCCACTCACTCACCAGCCTTTACCGATATTTCCATAGACTTGTTTTCTAATGAATTTGATGCAGATTCTGGCTCCATGCTTCCACAGTCGCCTACGCTTATCGTCCATCTTGAGGATCCTGTGTCTGCTGATGGTCCTACACCTTCTCCAGCTCTTGTGGAGGTTTCTCCATCTCGACCTCCCATTGAGGTTCCTCCTCCACCAGAGCATCACTCTACACGGGTAAGGCAACCTTGTGTTATTCTCCATGATTATATTGTTGGTTCCATTGCCTTTTCTTCCCATGAACCTACTTTCTATCGAGAAGCTTGTTCTAACCCTCTTTGGCAACAAACTATGACTGATGAACTGCAGGCTTTCGATAAAACTCATATCTGGGATGTGGTTGATCTTTCTCCTGGAAAGAGTACTGTTAGTTGCAAATGGGTTTACAAGTTCAGAACTCATTTTGATGGTTCCATTGAGTGTTACAAAGCTCTCCTTGTAGTCTGGGGATTTACTCAAGAATATGGGATTGACTATGAGGAAACATTTGCTCCTATTGCTAGTCTTACTTTAGTTTGCAACTAACTTGCAGTTGCTGCTGCTTGCCACTGGAGTCTTTTTCAGATGGATGTTAAGAATGCATTTCTCAATGGTGACCTCACCGAGGAAGTTTATATGCAACCTCCTCCTGGTTCTTCTGTTCCATCAAACAAAGTTTGCAAGCTTTGCCATGCTTTGCATGGTTTGAAACAAGCTTCGCATGCCTGGTTTGCCAAGTTCAGCTCTACCATTCATGGCTTCGATTTTTCCTCCAGTGCCCATGATTCTGCCGTGTTTATGCATAAGACGGAGCGTGATACTATTCTCCTTCTCCTCTATGTGGATGATACGATTATCACTGGAGATGACACAGTGGGCCTTTCTAGTCTCAAATAGTTTCTCAATTGCCAATTTGAGATGAAAGATTTGGGTTTACTTAGCTACTTCCTTGGCTTGGAAATTTCCCAAGATTCCTCTGGTTATTTTCTTACCCAGGCCAAGTATACTTCTGATCTCTTGGCTCGTGCTGGCCTTACCGATTGTAAGACTGCCACTACTTCGGTTGATCCTCAGACTCGTCCTACCCCCTTGATGGTTCCCTACTGACTGATGCAACTTTATATCGTCAACTAGTTGGCAGTCTTGTCTATCTCACGGTTACTCATCCAGATATTGCTTATGCTGTTCATATTGTCAGTCAGTTCATGGCTGCTCCTCATTCTCCACACTATGATGCTTTGGTTCGCATTTTACGCTATCTCAAAGGAACTCTGTTTCATGGTCTTCACTACTCCCCTCACTCTTCTCTACAACTGCATGCATTTTCTGATGCCGATTGGGCCAGGGATCCTACTAACCTTTGTTCCACTACTGGGTTCTGCTTTTTCTTGGGCAACTCTCTCATTTCCTGGCATAGCAAGAAGCAAACTCTTGTTGCTCGTTCTACTACCGAGGCCGAGTATCGTGCTCTTGCTGGCAAAACTTAAGAGCTTGTGTGGATTCGTTGGCTTCTTTCTGACATGAGAGTTTCTCATTCTACTGCCATCAATCTTTATTGTGACAATCAGAGTGCTATTTAGATTACACATAACGATGTCTTCCATGATCGTACCAAGCATATTGAGATTGATTGCCATTTCATACGCCAACATGTTACTAGTAGCTTTGTTCGTCTTCTTTTTGTTACCTCTGTTGATCAGACTGCCGACCTCTTCACCAAAGCTCATCGTCCAGGCTGCTTCTCTGATCTCCTCTCCAAGCTCAAGTTGATATCTGCCTTACCACCTTGAGCTTGAGAGAGAGAGAGAGAGAGAGAGAGAGAGAGAGAGAGAATGGAGGGGGAGAGAAGGGGAAGTTAGCTGTATATTATTATACTTATATCAATCTCATTGTATCTCTATCTTCTTATGTACCTATTTAGGGTTCTTATCAACCTATATATACAGGTTTCTATTATTGTATTATTCATTCAATTCAATATATTAGAATTACTCTCATAACACAACTTAATATAAAATTTGTATTTAGTTTTTAAATATTACTGTGGGAAGGTATAGGGAGGTTGTTTTTTTCGAGGGCCTGTCCCCTCAAAGTTTCCCACAACCTCACATATATTGTGTGCAAGTTTAGTGAAGTTTATAAAACTTATTTACACTTGGCCTTCTCAATTTTCTTACATTTTTATTCATATATCATATTTAAATACACCTAGTCTCAAAATATTTTTTTCTTAAAATAATAAAATATTTTCTCTTTCTTAAATATTAAAATATTGTAAATTATTATGGTGAGAAAAGTTTTTTTTTTTTTAACAACTAAAAAGCCACAAAAAAAGTCCACCCCAAACCAACTCTAACCACGTTTGTTTAGCGGATTAGATTGAATGAGATTATGAGAACGGTGAGATTGAGCGATATGATTAATAGTGTTGTGGTATGTTTGTTTGTTCACCAGTGTAGTGGTATTAATTAATTGAGATTAAATCTACATATCACCTAAAAATTCTTATGACATTAGTATGTCATAAGTAATTTTGTTAGTTTTGTTGAACGGAAGGCAAAATGGTCACTTAGCCACCATCAATTGGATTGAATTAGTAATTTCAATCCTCCTATGAAAATGCTAATCTTACCATGGGGAGAGAATTAATAGTTCCATTGAATTAGCAATCCCATACCATTTCTCTAAAAACAAACACAGTCTAAGTAACATTAAAAAATTGTTATTTTAATTCTCCTTTCAAACCCTAATCAAATATGGCCTTAATGTATCATAAAATTAAACTAAATATGGATGTATCAACAATAGCGTTGCATTGCAGTTTATTCAAAGATGCTGCTATATATATATATATATATATCTATGTACCCTATCGTGTTTTGTTTTGTTTTGTTTATTTGTGGGTATCAATAAAGAACTTTTCATAATAAAATTTTTTATAAGCTTAATATGGGTGTGTCCCTCACCTTCTCAAACTAATAGCTAATTAATTATGGTAAAACATTTTGAGCATTGTTTAAAATAGTTTTTGGTCGGCCGCCACTTTTCAACAAACAAATTGTAATGACCAGAGGACACTTGTCCTATTTATACGCACCAAGCCAGCACAGAGCGAAGCCTGCAATTTAACGAACATGCCAATTTTTATTTTGATAAATTACAATTTATTCTTTTTAAATTTCATTGCTTTTTTCTAATTGGGTAAAGTACAAATTTATTCTTGAAGATTTAGTTAAAATAAAATACAAATTATTCTTTGTGATTTTAGATTTGGCATCTCGTCCTTTCAAGTTTCTAATTGTATAACAAATGACTTATTTTATTAATAAATTATCAATTCAATTAACAGTTTTAATGATG
The DNA here is from genome assembly GCF_055761805.1 of Camellia sinensis. Lineage (NCBI taxonomy): Eukaryota > Viridiplantae > Streptophyta > Magnoliopsida > Ericales > Theaceae > Camellia > Camellia sinensis. The sequence continues at coordinate 104,878,222 of NC_138975.1, read as the reverse complement.
TCAAAAATATTTTTTAATTAACAATTTAAATAATTTTATTATTGTATAAGAAAGTAATTAAGAATTTTATTTTATTTTTGTTAATTTTGTTAAATGACTTTTTTTTTTTTTGGTGATAAGAGAATATTTGTAATTTTTAAAATCACAAGTGACAATTATATTTTAAACAAATCTTAGGAAATTTATTTGTAATTTAACCTTTTTTTCTTTTTTTATTTTGGTTCTTAAAGAATTTTTTTTTTCACTTTAACAATGTTTGATTTTATTTATTTATTTTTTAAATTTACTTTCAAAACAAGCTTTTATTTATTTTAGATGGAAAATGACATATTGGCATGACGGGACATAAAAATAGATTAATTACAATTTGTCTCTTTACTTTGACCCTTATAGTATTTTATTTTATTTTTTTTCTTCTTACTTTGACCCTTAATGCTTGTAATTTTCTCAATTTACTCCCAAAATAAAGTGTTGTCCAATTTTAGATAGAAAAATGCAACTTTGGTAAACAAATTTGATGAAAATAAAGAATATATATATATATATATATATTTAAAAAAAATATTTTCACCCCCAAAAAGAGGAACCATATGAAACTAACTAGTGTTATTTATTATTGTTTTTGCCAAATTAGTTTTCAAATTATTTTTTAGAAAACATATTATAAAATTTGAATCAAACAAAGAAATGTAGGGGTGTATATAAAACTGATCGTGTCACAAGGGTGAGATGATGAAGTAAGGCATTTGTTTGGAAGAATTGGAAGGTGGCTATGAAGTATGGATATTTTGACAAATACGGCGTTCCCATATCAAGTATTTATCGGCGTATAGTATTTCGTATGGCACTTCTACATATGTATTGGATATACAAAACATGCACCTGATTTTTTTTTCCCCCTCCTAATTTTTGGTGTACCGAGATGAATCTAGTATAAACCCAAGCCATATTGTACCTCACCTCAATCGAAACAATATTTTCTTCTGTTACAGAGATAAAATTCATTTCATTAGATTATTTATTTTTAGTTCTATACTTAGAATGATTTTAAAATTAAGTTATGATTTGTAAGTTATTTAATATAATGACATTTAATTTTGGCTTATAGGCATCAAATGTCAGTTGTAAGTTGGATCTTAATAAATTAAACCATTTAATCAATTTTTGCATTATTTCAAATTAAATTTTTTTTTTTACAAACATATCAAGCCATACTCGTACCCTACTTTTTTTTAGATTTTACTGTATTGACATACCCATATCTTGCCATGATTCCAGATCTTTTGCCATGGTTTCCTACCATGATTCCTGCGATGCTCGCCAAAACGATGTCATTTTGTTTAGTTTTTTTTTTCTTTTTCCTTCAAAATTTTCGTCCCCCCCTCTTTTTCTCTTCTCTATCATTTGTTTTGTTCCCAACCTAACATAAACATAGAGACGAACAAAGATAGAGACAAACTGAGAGATGAAAGTAAATGCGGAGGGATGCGATAGCGAACGAGAAACGTAGAGGATGGCGGGTGACGGTGAGTCCGGTGGTGACGCAATGGCAGCAAGGTGAGATTGCAGCGACGATGAGGTCCTTTTCATCATCATTCTCATTTGTTGCAATTATATATATATATGATTTCTTTGGTTAGAGTGGTGGGATTGGAGTGTTAGTGAGGTTGGACTTCTCAAAACATGTTTGGTTGAGAAAATTTATGAGTGGATTATTTGTCCACCTGGATTGGCAATCCCATTGCACTGCCTGATTAACAATGGTGAAGAGGGTATGGGATTAAAGAAATAGTGAGGGGATTAAGTGTATCCGGTCGTCTGCTTTGACGTCCAACCAGTCGTCCGACCGATTGACCAGAAGAGTGTTATTTTTCTTTTACCCAAGTGCAGCCTTCAGAAATAAATAGATATCGGTAGCAAAGATTGTACCAGATGCAAGCAATCAGATAGATGGAGTCACGTCGTCTTATCTCGCCTCGTTGCCAAAGTTGCCTCGCTGTCGAAGTTGTAGCTCGACTTTCTTCGTGCCCCCTTTCGGAGAGCTCGAATTGGTCCTATAGTTTGGACTTCTGTTACGGTTCTGAATCTAGTCTCACAAATGCAATGTAAAACTGATAAATATTAAAGAGTCCAATTCGGCAAATCATTTTGGAAAATTGATTTTGATTCAAATAATGCCAAAACTGGATTGCTTTGCCAGATTACAGAGTCGCCACCTAAATATTTTATTTTTGGAAAATTTAGAAAACCCTGACTCGTGCCAAAGGCCACATGTTCGTCATAACCAAAGTTGCCTCGGTTCGGAAACTTGAGAACGATGGGGGAAGGTCATGAATTAAGCACTCTCACTCGCCCGATCAAAGATTGGCCTCTACTATCATGATATGTTGTTTTATAAACACATGTGTTCTTATTCCGGTTATTAGCTAACTTTACTACGTGACGCACAGAAGCAAGTATAGACTAAAATCGCAAGAATTGGAACGAATTCAACTCATGTTTGGTTTCGAAAATGGTTTGAATTTGCCACCCTCAAGTGGGCTTAAATGCTGATTTGCCATCAAACATGATGGGCCTAAAACATGATTTGCCACTTCACAAAGTGGGCTTAAAACTCACACTCATTGAATTGTTCCAATTCAAACAATCAAGCCTTCATCTACAGGCAATCATGCAGTTTAGCAATTAAGCACATAGCTTCATGGTAAGCATGCGAAACATGTCATTTATGGGTATTACACTCATGCAATATGCTAAAGCGTAAAATCTTACCGAGTATTTCAAGCCAAAACAAAAGCTAGTTAAAAACAATACATGATCCTAACTATACAAGATGCCTAATGCAACACATGTAATAATGCAATTAATAGGCTCGGCTACTAATATGGCATGTGATACAATTTGATAACATGCTTTGAAACACGTATTCAAATAAGTGTATGAAATTCAATGTAGTTTGAATGATGCGCCGAGCCTCGGTGCATGCAAGGCAAATGAATGATGCAAACATGCAAGCATAAGGTATGCTAATCCAAACGTGTCCCTAATCTAACCATCAAAAGTGATTAAATAAAAGGGAGAAAGACGTGGGGTTGGAAGATATGCATACACACATGCACACTTATTACAATATTGCGCCCTCGCGAAGGAGGGTCCGAATGAATAAGCTAAGCTACACTAAGCTAAACTAATCAAACTAATCTGATTAAGCTAATTAAACTAATTATTACAAACCAAACGAATAACTAGTAAACTAATTACTAATTATTACAACCCTTCAACTAATTAGCAAACTAGTTAAGCAAATGTATACTAACTAATCATGCAAGATATTTAAACTACACTGCCTCAGCTCTGCCTCGGGAAATAGAGGATGCATGCGCTCGGTTTTCGACCTGAAAAGCCCACCGGTTTGCTCTTGAGAAGCTCTGTTTGCAGGGTTGATCATACTGCAGAACCTTTCTGCTCCACCTTACCAAATCAATGCTAAGGATTGCATCAGTGGCCTGCCGGCCATGAATGCTTGCTGCCGACCATCTGCCGGCCAAAAGTGTGCCCTGCCGGCCACCAATGAGGCACTGCCGGCCACTGGTGCTCTGAGTCACCACACTGCAGCAGAGCATAAACAGAGGAAAATAAAGGGTTTTTCAAGAGTATGTTTGTACTGTACTCCTCCTTATCATCTCAAAGCATCAAAGGAGTGGCACTCTTGGATCCAAAACTACCAATCAAGCAATTTCATTGCATGATGGCCAAAGATCCAAGTTGTACAATTTCATTGTATGCACAAAACAAGACTTTAGACCACTACCTTGTCATGAATGATCAAAGGCAATGAGGACAAAGGAGATTTGCTCATTTCATCACTTTGAGTATGAAATGCTCCAATCTTCCTTGTGTTCAATATAACGTCCGATTGAACATATACAATGCAAACACAACATGCTTATCATGTTCATGTTTTAATTGTCCAATTTTGTTTACACATTTTACATTACCAAACCATTCTTTAACCGGTTAGTTCAAGGTGAGTGTCCTCTAATGAGAGAGGGGTCAACCAAGGGATGACTTAAGGCATGAGAGAGATCATGCCGTTAGTTAGTTGAAACCCTTAAAAGAGGATTAAAACCATTAAGCACAAGTCTCAATCTCAAGCTTAAACACAACCCCAAGGCTAACCAAACCTCAAAGCAAATGAAAAAGTGAAGAAATGAGGGAGGTTGCAGAGATTTCAGTGCTGGAATTGCATGCAAAATGATACTACAACATGTAAGCAACTCATGCAAAACATGTTTAAAAGCCAAAAACACTAAACTAGTAAAGATCACTATACTATAAGCATGCAATAGAAAGCTCACAAGGTACAAACACTTCAAAACAATCCTAAAACAACTTACAAGGAGTTCTAAAACATGTTGGACGTAAGCTAAAAAAAAGCTAGAATAGGAGGCTAAAACATAGCACAAACTAGACTATCAAGCACAATTGCACTACAAGCAGACAAAGCAAGCCTTAAGTGACTTAACGAGCCCTAAATAGAGGTAAAACAAGTCAAAATAGCAGCAAAAACATGCTGAGATCAAGTCACAAAATGCTAGAAAAATATGGTCACAAGTTAAGCTATCTACACATGTAAGCAAGACACAAGGAGGGGAGGCTACTCCCTCCCATTTTGGACCTCAAAACATAATTTTTAACACTGAAAATCCCCTAGAATTCAGTGGCAAAAAGACCAAAAAGTTTAATTTAAAGAACTTTGAAAGATGGCACAACAACTTAGCAAGCAAGCTACAAGAAGAGTAGACTACCCCTAACTCCAAACAAACCTCAAACCACTATTTTAGACCATAAAAACAAAGACTTTCAGAGCTCAAAACCAGCCTCAAAACAGCATGCAAAGATGACAAAAACATGTATTTAAATTAGGCTTAAAACACAAGTGTTCTACCTCTTGAAGACAAGATACACTTTAGGCACCAAAATCAAGCCAAACCAAGCCAAAATCCTCTTCTAAAGCTCAAATAGGACCTCAAGAAACCTTAAATCAATGGTGATCAAGTTTCATCAAGGGCTTATATGCAAGAGTGTAGAGAATTTAGGCTATAAGGCACAAAATATTTAGAGAGAGGATTCTAGAGAGAGAGAGAGAGAAATTTTTTTGTCTTCAAAATTTTCAACCCCCACACATGCAAGAGGGGGCCTTTATATTTAGAAGATACAAAATACCCTCAAAGAGATCCAGCCATACACGTACAAGCAGATAGCTCAATCTGTGTAAACAGTTGGCACAAAATATCAGAAAATATCTACTGATACATTGGTGGCTAGCGACCATCAGTGATGGCCGGCAGGGGCTTATTGACGGCCGGCATGGCACATCAATGGCCGGCAAGGCAAAAGCCATGGCCGGCAATGCCCAAGGATGGCTTGCAAGCCATGAAACAACATGCTGAAAGGGCCTACAGAAGGTCCAAAAATGAAATAGAATGGATGCAGGTTTGGAAAACTCAAACCTGTGTCATTCCGCCGGGGACTTTGAGCGCTCGACGAGAAATCAAACTCATTATCGGATGTACATGCAAGAACATCCAAGTATTGAGAACAGTCAAAAATGGGGTGTCTACAGTTGCCCCTCTTTGACAGAACTCAAAGTCATAAAATGACGCGAGTGAATGTCAAAGCCCAGAGACGACCCATTTTGATAAGGCTGCAAGACTTAGACAAACATTAAAGATAACAATACATAGTTGCGTCCGCTGGCTGAGGCAAAATGCAAATGGTATGCACAATGCAAAAACATAACTTATGATCATGTAATGAGGCTATAATGAAGCATTTACATGCAAACATCATGCAAAGATATTGCCACATTTTAAGCAAAGAAACGCGGTACAGTAATCTCATACATGAGAAGAAGTAAGCAAATAAACACGCCACACCTGAGAACCACAAGCCGAACTGCACTTCATGTAGAAAGGATGTAAGAAAATTATGTAAACTTAACTGCGTCTCATGCAGGCTAAGAACGACTGTCGGGCGTACCCGAGGTCTCAAACGAAAACATATCCTAGCGCATTACACGCGAGAAGAGAAAATGAAGTGGTGTAAACATCGGAGGGTGGTATAAACATCAGAGCACGTCTCAACGTTTCTAACCAAAACAAGGTGGTATAAGCATCAGAACACGTTCCAAATGTTTCTAACCGGTAGGTGGTATAAACATTGGGAACACGTCCCAATGTTTCTAACCAACAAGGAGGTATAAGCATCGGAACACGTTCCAAATGCTTCTAACCGGGAGGTGGTATAAACATCGGGAACACGTCCCAATGTTTCTAATCAAAGCCAGGTGTCGGTGTAAACACCGGGTGTACCAGAATGTTTCTAACCAACAAGGGGTTCAAGGGACATGAATGATCTTACCTGAACTTCCTCTGAATAAATCGTACATACAATATCGTGCCTGCATAAGAAAGAAACTTAACAAGTGCATGCAATAAGAATGCATATTCGATGCGAGACGAATAACCGTGACACAATGTTAGAAGCATGTTTCATACACAATATGCAAGAAACAAAATAGAAGCATATTCTATGCGGCGTGAGTGAGAGCATGCTCTATGCAAAAATAACAACAATGCATATTCAATGCAACATGCATATTCTATGCAAACATGGTGATGCATGTTCTACGCAACAATTCAAAATGCATATTCCATGCAACGATAAAGAAATGCACATTCTATGCAATGACAAAAGCGTATTTGATAAAGATGACTTAGAGGCAACTTCCGATTTACCTCTCAGAAGAGTTGCAATATATCAAAAAGGATACACCTCGTTTATGTTAATGAGCGATGACCATCACGCATTGGAAATGCGATTTCAAACTTCCGTGAAGACATTCTGAATCAAACACTGAACATCCCTGGCACTTTTTGGAATCCAAGGACACAAAACAGAGCCAGAGATGCATGGAAAACTTGTGGAACACTGCCGGCCACCTGTCAACCACTGGTGTGCCCTACCGGCCACTAGTGCACCACTGTCGGCCATCGATATGCCACTGCCAGCCATCGATGGAAGATTTGGGCAATTCGGTCCTTTCACCCTTGGGTCTTTAAGTACACAACTCTACATTTCATTTCCCCACAAATCTTTGCACGAAAATCATTCCTTTTGCTCTCTAGGTGCTCCTTCTCTCTAGATCCACGCGTTCCACGCGTTTTCTAACACCCTAAAAACATTTTCTCCGCCAATACCCTCTAGTTCTCTTCACTTTGAACCGATCAGAATTTGATTTCGACGCTTCTTTTCTCATTTCCACCATTCTAGGCTCATTCCCTTTGAGTTTCTCTCAAGGTTTGCGCATTTTTCTCGGCTTTGACTTTTTCTCTCTCCTAGGGTTGACTTTTTCAAAGTTTTACCCTTTTCCTTCATTTTTCCTCACTTTTGCTCATTTTGCATGTATTTCAGATGGCGGATGATGTTCCTCATGACGGGGCTCTCCTCGAACTTCCTCCAATAGATTTCGAGGCAAACTTTGAGGCCGAGCCGGAGCTATTACCGTTGAGCATACGTCCCTTCGATCCAGCGAGGTACCATCCTTAGACTCACATAGTACTCGTCGCAGGAGGCATCAAATCCTTTACTGACTTTGCTGAAGACGCACCAGAGGACCTCCTACTGAGAGAGCCAGTGTCTCATTTGTCGGCCATCGCCGTAGAGGCACGAACACTATTTTTCTGCAGTACTACCCTTAACTGTTTACATTTCTTGCATTGTTTTGATCTGATTTCACAGACTGCTTTGATCCAATTGTACTATCATTACTGCTTTAGGGTTAGGGTTAAAGTTAGTGGAAAAATGATAAAGACGAGGGTATGTGAGGATTTCGGGTGTGAATTAAGAAAAAGATTTTACAAAAAATTGCGTTGACTGAATAAATTAATAGTATGGGATGAGAGAATTGATGGTGTGTAAATAGTAGATGTGGTCGTGGTTCTGTTTTGGACAGTTTGTGGATCGATTTAGACTCGTCTGCATGTATGCGGTTTGGGAAAAATTCAACCCACAACCCCCCACAGTGCGGGTTGCAGTTTGTGCAGATAGAGTTTGCGGATGTCCGAGCGGTTTGCGAATTGGACTTTTTTCTTTAAAAATTTATTTTGGAGCATTTTTTTTCTCCATTTTGTAAATATTTATTTTGGGTCTTTTTCCTCATATTTTCTAAAATGCTCCATCATTAATAATTAATGAATTAAAATTTATAAAATTTAAAACACAAAAAAATCAATTCCTAACACAAACAAATCATTCAAAATTCTAAACTTTTAAATCAAATCATAAACTAACACAAGCACAACTTTCAAAATCATAAATTAGATCATCAATCTCATTCACCATCTACTACCCAACAATACAATTAAAGTAAAATCATTCAAAATCCTAAACTTACCTAAAAGTAGTTCTTCATTAACTTTTACATTCATAAAAAATGCAATAATAAAATAACAACAGTCTAGGTTTTTTTTTTTTTTTTTAAAGTGCGGGTGGGTTCTTGCGGGTGCGGGTTAAACCCGCAACCCGTAATCATGTCATATTCCAAACCGCATTTGCCGCATTGTGTCTGCGAAACCACTCATTTGTATGCGGATCAATTCGGGTTAGGCGGTTCGGATAACCCTATGCCCAGTTGTAGACCGCCCCGAACTCCGCTCCACGCGCGAGGGCGTGAATTGTAGTTCTAGCTACTACAGTTCGGACTCCTGTCACGGTTCTGAATCTAATCTCACAAAGTGCAATGTAAGACTGATAAATCACCAAAGAGTCCAAATCTGGCTAATCGTTTTGGCAAATCGATTTTAATCAAAAAGCGCCAAACATGGACTGCTTTGCCAGATTTCAGAGTTGCCACCTAAATATTTTGTTTTGGGAAATTTAGGAAACCCTGACTCGTGCCTAAGGCCACGTGTCCGTCATCACCAAAGTTACCTCGGCTCGGGAACTTGGGTACGAGAGGGGAAGGTCTTAAAATGAGCACCCCCACTCGCCTGATCAAAGGATCGGCCTCTACTAACATGATATGTTGTTTTTGAAAGCACGTGTTCTTATTCTGGTTTATTAGCTAGCTTACTATGTGATGCACACATCATACAAGTATAGACCAAATCACCTGAATTGGAACAAAGCAATTCAATGTTTGTTTTTCAAAAATGGTTTAAAGTTGCTACCCTCAAGTAGGCTAAGTCGCGGATTTGCCACCCTCAAGTGGGCTTAAAAAAAAAATGATGATTTGCCACTTCAAGTGGGCTTAAAATTCGCAATCAATGAATTGTTCCAATTCAAGTAATGAAGCCTTCATCCACAGGCATTCGTGAAATTTATCAACTAAGCAAATAGCCTCATGGCAAGCATGCTAACATGGCAACATACACATCTCATGCAGTATGCTAAAGCGTAAACACTCACAGTGTACTCCGAGCCAAAAAAAAGAAGCTAGTTAGTAATCAATGCATGATCCTAGCTATGTCAAGAATGTCTAATGCAACACATGCAAAATGCAACTAAGATAGGCTCGGCTATTCTAAGATGTCATGTGAATGTAACTTGATAACATGTATTCAAATTGGCATTGAAATACAATGCAGTTTGTATGATGCGCCGAACCCGGTGCATGCAATACAAATGAATGGAGGCAAACATGCAAGCATAAGGATGCTAATTGAAATATGCCCTAATCTAACCACCAAAAGTGGATAAATAAAAGGGAGAAAGACGTGGGGTTGGAAGACATTCACACACACACGCACACTTATTACAAAATTTGCCCTCTCGGCGGAGGGTCCGAATAAATCAACTAACTAGCTACGCTAAGCTAATTATTACAAACTGAATTGAAACAACTAACTATTCTAAGTTAATTAAGTACAAACCAAATTAATTAATTAAACACTTAACTAATTAATTACAAAATAACTAAGCTAATGAACTAGTTTAGCTAAGCAATTTAAACAAATGGCCTCGGGAAGCGAGGGGGATATGCATGCTCGGTCGACTTCGCTCGGAAATCCACTACCGTGCCTTAAGATGCCTCTGTTTGCACACCTTCTGTACTTTTGAAAGTTCTGACCCACCTTAGGAACATGCTGAGGGATGGTCGGCCAAGAAGGATGGCCAGTCGGCAGACTTGGTGGCCGGTCGGCAGCTTTGATGGCCGGTCGGCCATTGCTTCCTGCAATTTCTCCTTTTGCTGCAACAGAGCACAAACAGAGGCATGGCAGTGTATTTGCAAGGAAATGTGTGTACCACCACACTCCTTATCATGCCTTAAGCTCAAAGGAGTGTGGTACTCGACTCTCGGGCCACCAACCGAGCATTGCAATGAATGATGGCCAAGAAGCCAAGTTTGTACAAGTCAATGAATGCACAAATAGACTCGATGAGCCTCCACCCTATCATGCACGATCAAGGGTGTCGGCGACTAAGAAATGAAGCACGTTTCATCACTTTGAGTATGAAACGTCCCTCGTTTCTCGTGTTTGGATTAATGTCCGATCCAAACACATGCAATGCAACACAAACATGTTATCTTGGCATGTTTTACTTCAATTCAATTTGTTTACTCATTTTAGATTACCAATTAATCTTTTAACCGGTTAAGTCCAAAAGTGAGGAGTCCTCTAAATGGAAAGACGGACTAAGCCACAAGCATCTTGAGCATGAAAGAAGCATCATGCCATTGGTTAGTAGAAACCCTCAAGAGAAGGCTAAAACCATTAGGCATGAACGCCTCGATTTCGCGCTCAAACCAACAAAGGGCTTAAAACCTTTTTCAAATTGATATAACAAATGGAGAATGGGATGCAATGGCATATATTCCAGCACTGAAATAGTATGCTAAATGACATCAAAACACGAAAACGATGCATACAAGGTGTAGACACCCCATTTTTGACCGACCTTAAGACTCAGACGTCACCAGTTGAGCACTCGGTGATTTTGCATATCGTGCTCGTTCAGAAGTTGCAGAGTCCTGGCTGTGAGCCCTGCCTTCGGACTTCCGAACCGTCTTCTGTGCCTTGCCTCGGTTTGCGAACCAGACTCGGTTTTCTCTGTTTCTTTTCCTGAGGGGAGGAAGAGGTCCTGTAGACCATCTCTTAGTGGCCGTGGGCTACATTTTGTGGCCGCGGGCCATTTTGCCCATTTCGGAGTCCGGTTCCCGGTTTTCGAAGCCGTCAGGCCATGTGCCTCGGTTCGGGACCGCTTAACCATCTCCTATTGCTCCGGTTTTTGGCATACTTCTTATTTGCTCCCTTTTGAGGGACATTGAGGTCTGAGAGACCCACTTCGTGTTTAGGGCCATTTTTGCATGCCATTGTTGCCCTATCTTTGCTTGCTGTTTGGCCATGCTTTGTACTAGTAAAATGCTAATTTTGGGGCTGCCTTGCTTCTGTCTATTCATTGCATATCCATATTGTGCATGTTTGGTATAGCTATAGGCCATTTCGGGTCCCAAAATTCATGCTTCGAGACTATTCCATGCATCGGGTGTGTTTTCGCCTCACTTCGGGGCTGTTTTCCCCCACATTTCATTGTTGAAAATCCATTAGCATGCTTGCATATCAATTTTCATGCATTTGCATTGCATATGCCATCGCCTCGGTTTGCGTGCCAGTGTACACGCATTTCGAGGCACTTCATTTTCATCCACCGGCCTCTTATGTGAGTGTGGCTGAGGCTCTCTCATGTTAGTATAAGTCCATATTGCATTCTATATGCCATTTCCATGCCATTGCATTGCGTATGTCATCGCCTCGGTTTGCGTGCCCGCGTGCACGCATTTCGAGGCACTCCATTTTCATCCATCGGCCTCTTATGTGAGTGTGACTGAGGCTCTCTCATGTTAGTATAAGTCCATGTTGCATTCTATATGCCATTTCCATGCTATTGCATTGTGTATGTCATTTTCTCGGTTTGCGTGCCCGTGTGCACGCATTTCGAGGCATCTTATTTTCACAGCATAGTGCATACTAGGTTGTATCTTAGATCGCATTCATGCATTTCCTCGGTTTGCGTACCCCTGTGCACGTATTTCGAGACATCTCATTTTCATAGCATTGTGCATGTTAGGATTGTATCTTAGTTACATTTCATGCATGTCATGCATATTGCATCGTGTCCGGAATAGGAGTTAGCCCGGGCACGGGAAACGAGGTGCGTTTCGTACTTCGAGTGACGGAACGTGTCTCAATTTCCAGTCACCGACACTCCGGATTACCCATGATGGAGTTAGGTTCTTGTTGCGTTTACACGTGCATTCATTCTATATTAAGTTGCACATTTCGACTCCTCTGCCATCATGCCTCGATATGCGTGATTGGTGGCACGAGGATCGAGGCATGCATATATTTGTGAAAATACATTGCTATGCCCCTTTCCTGCTCTCTGTTGCAGCAAATCAAGAATCAGCGGTCTTCCGAGGTTTGGCACGCATTTTAAGAACAGTTGCAAACAGAGGCTAATTGGGGCATCGTCATGGATTTCCGCGCAAAACAGCCTAGACATGCATCATTCATCAGAAGCAAGGCAGTCCCTGGCTTGCACGCCAGTTTTACAGCTTTCTTAGTTAATTTGTTAAATTAATTAGGAGTTTGTATATTATTTGGACTGTAATATTCTTTTATTCGGGACTGTATATTTATTCGGACCCTCTGTGCGAGGGCATAACTGTAATAAGTGTGCGTGTGTGTGTTGTATGTCTTCCAACCCCACGTCTTTCTTCCCTTTTATTTATCCACTTATGATGGTTAGATTAGGGCATATTTCAATTAGCATACAGTATGATAGCATGTTTGCATTCATTCATCTGTTTTGCATGCACCGGGCTCGGCGCACCATACTAACTGCATCGTACTTTCAATTCCAAATTGAATACATGTTAGTTGTAGCATTTCATATGCCATGTTTAGAATAGCCGAGCCTGCTATAGTTGCATTTTTGCATGTGTTGCATTAGGCATTTCTGTATATTTAGGATCATGCATGATTTCTAATGAACTTCTTTTTTTAGCTTGGAGTACTCGGTGAGTTTTATGCTTTAGCATCCTTGCATGCGTGTGAGTGACTGCCATGAATAGCATGCTTACCATGAGGCTAATTGCTAATGTGATATAACTGCCTGAATGCCTGTGGGTGAAGGTTGGGTTATTTGAATTGGAATAATTCATCAAATGTGTGTTTTAAGCCCACTAGATAGTGGCAAAACTATCTTTTCTAAGCCCACCCGAGGGTGGCAAAATCTGCATTTTAAGCCTACTTGCGAGTAGCAAACCATCTTTCAAATAAACAAGCATGAAATGTTTTGTTCCAATTCGGGCGACCCAGTCTATACTTATGTGCTGTGTGCATCACATAGTAACCTAGGCTAATAACCGGAATAAGAACACACAAAGTTTTCAAAAATAGATATCACGGTTAGTAGAGGCCGATCTTTGATCGGGCGAGCGGGGGTGCTCACGAAGTGACCTTCCCTAATCGTACCCAAGTTCCCGAGCCGAGGCAGCTTTGGTGATGACGGACACGTGGCCTTTTGGCACCGAGTCAGGGTTTCCTAAATTTCCCAAAATAAAATATTTAGGTGGCGACTCTGTATCTGGCAAAGCAGTCCATGTTTGGCACTTCTTTCAAAAATCTGCTTTCTCAAAACGATTTGCCGGATTTGGACTCTTTGGTTCAGATTTAGAGCCGTGACTACAAATCGAGTCCGAGCTGTAGCGAGGCCCCCCGCGGGCTTGTTACACAAGGCAAACTCAGAGTCGAAAGCATTGAAACTAGCAAAGAGCATAGCACTATAGGCATACAATACTAAGCCTAAATGACCAAACCAACCCCGGACAGAGGTCAAACATGCCAAAACAGTGGTTGCAATATACTAAGATCAAGGCATATAACACAAGGAAAATATGCACATTTGATGGCTTGCAAACAAGGCAAGAAGACACAACTCTCAAATACATTGAAGGAGTGGAAAATTTGAGAGTGTGGCAATGACATATGCTCTGAAATTACATGCCAAGTGATGCCATATCATGCAAATAGCTCAAATAAAGCATGCGAAGGGACTTGAAATACAAAGCTAGTCAAAGGCTTTACACTACAACCATACTAAGCAATGCTCAAATGACCTTAAGCACTCAAAACAGACCTAATGTAGGTCAAAATGGTAGCAAAAACATGCTAGACTTGCAACATAGATGGCAAGAAAGATAGGCTCCCGAATTAGCTCATAAACAAGGTACAATGGCACAACTCTTAAACACAATGAAAGAGTGATAAACATGAGAGTATGACAAAGATATAGGGCTTGTTTGGTTTGAATTTGGGAGATGAGTTTTAGAAAAAAATTTCCAAAAATTTGTTTGGTTTGAGATTTTTCTTAAACAATTTTCAAAATCACTTATCTCTCTTACACATCAATCAATCACTCTTTCTCTCTCTTCTCTCCTTCTTAATTACTTTTTCTCTCACACATATCTACTCAATTCTTCCAAAATATCAAATCATCCCAAACTCCCACAAAAAAATTTTCTCTCAAAATATACAACCAAACAAACCAAAAAAATTTCTAAAACAACTCTCCCAATTTTTTTTTCAAAAATAACTCTCCCAAAACAAACCAAACAAGCCCATAAGCTCTGAAATACCATGCCAAATGATGCCAAGGCATGCACACATCATAAATATAGCATGCTAGTGGTCTCAAACTTAAGACTAGTTAAGGCATTTGCACTATAGCTATACAAAACATGAGCCATATGACCAAGGCAGCCCAAAATAGTCCTAAAATAGCCCAAATGGAGTTCTAAAACATGCTTGAAATAAGCTAAGAATGGCTAGATTTAGAGGCTAACACAATAGCACATGTTAGGCAATTTAGCACAATTGCACTACAAGTATACAAAGCAAAGCTTGAGTGATGAAGACCACTCAAAACAGAGTTAGAGAATGCCAAAAAAACACCAAAAATGGGCTGAGACTAAGCCAACACATGCTAGAATAACAAGCTAACTCATTAGGCATGCAAGGCTAGCAAAGAAGATTTACACTATAAGTGCATGAAGCATGCAACCAATGATCAAACAAGCCAAAAACAGAGTTATGGAAGGTCTAAGAAGTCACAACAATGAGCCTAAACAAAGCCATAAAGAAGTAAAAACACATGCTCATTTGGTTGGCCATCAACACAAGCAAGCAAGACAAGAGGAGAGGGGACCTCCCTCTCCTCTTTAGGACCTCAAAATAGGATTTTTACCACTAAAAATTTTCTGGATATCAGTGGTGAAAAGGCCACGAAAAGTTGTTTTGAAAGGCCTTGAAAGATGGCTCAAAAGCTATACAAGCTAAGGAACAAAAGAGAGAGACAACCCCCTAACACAAAATAGGCCCAAACCATCATTTTTAGCACTGAAAAACGGAGTTTTCTTCAGTTCAAAACCAAGCCAAAAACAGTTTGCAAAGGTGGTAAAACAAGCATGCAAAACAAAGCTTTAGAGGGACAAGTACTTACCCTTGAAGCTAAATAGCAAAACAGTAAGAATTCTGAGTTAAAACCAAGCTTTAGCAGCCCAAAACAAGTTCCAAGGGACCTCAACCCATAGATATGAAACTTTGATGAAAGCTGCCTAGGCAAACTAGAAGTATTTTTCTACTTCTATGCACTTCTACGCATAAAAGAGGCAAGAGAGAGAGAGAGGTTTTAGAGAGAGAGGCAGAGATTTTGCTCTGAATTTGTAGAGAGAGGGAGTTTAGTGAGAGAACCTCTCAAACTTGTTCAAGAATCTTCTCCTTGAATATGAGATATTTGGCATAATATATAGCAAAAGCAAGAGATTTGGTCCAAAATATCTGAATTGGGACAGCTGTAGCTTGCTGGAAATAGCTGGAGGGAAAAGATCTTCAAAAAATCTGAATTTGTGTCACTCCTGGCCGGCTGGCCATCTTTGGTGCCGACCTGCTACTTGTGATGGCCGATCGGCCACTTTTATGGCTGACTGTGCACATTTGTGGCCGACTGCAAATTCTGCTCTGCAGGTCCAACTTCAAATGGGTATAACTCCTTCATATGAACTCCTTTTTAGGTTATTCTGGTGTCCAAATTGAATCCCCTGAAGTAATATTTCCAATGGTGGTAGTCTTGCATGAAAATTTCAACTGTGAAAAAAGTTATGTCTCTTTTAGTGAAGACTACTCAGTTTCAGTTCAACTGGAATGATGCCCAACTTCAACCAATCATATCTCCCCCATCCGGACTTGTCTTTAGAAGATTCTTGAGTGCAAAATGAAGCCCCAGAAGTTTTATTTCCAACGGTGGTGGCCTCATAGCTTAAATCCAAGTATACAAAAGGATAAACTTAATTTAGCGAGGGTTGCTCGACTCTCTCTTAACGGTTCATGCCCATCTTCTTTCCCAACTTGGTTTCTTCTCTCCTCTCCTCTTTTCTTCAACTCCAAACCCCTAAACAAGGTGTTTTGAAAGATTTTCCAAAGATTTCATCTCTCTTTCATTCATTTCCACTTTGTCCTTTGCTCGGTTTACCGAAAAGCGCAACATTTAACAAAATGCGAGCGTCGGAACATCGTAGGAACTTATTTTCAAAAGAATTTTGAAAGAGAGGGTTTTAAGGTCTAAAAACCATGAAAAATAGTTTTAGTCCAAAAGGGGAATGAAGTTGGGATTTGACTCTCTCCTTGCCGAATAAATTGAACCTTTGCCCTGTACACCTTTCATCACCAAGTAAACCATCAGTAGTATCGAAGTCTTAAGGGCAGTCAAAAATGGGGTGTCTACACCAGTCCTAGTAAATAGAGGCTCCCTAGGGAATGCTGTTCAGTTTCAGCTGATTGGATTTATAAAACTACCATTCCTTAATTTTTTTCTTCTACTTTTTATTTTTTTTTATTGAGGTAGGTACCATTCCCTACTTGAAACATGTCTTTAGAGCATCCCCATCAGCTCCCTTATAGATGATCAGAAACTATAATTCAAAACTCTGTAAGAAAATCATTAAGAAAGAGAGAAGACATTGATGGTTTGAGAAAATATAGATTGAGAATGGACAGAAACTATAGATGATCTTTACCTTTCACTTCTGCAATTGTCATACATATACAAATATATATATATATATAGAGAGAGAGAGAGAGAGAAGACATTGAAGGTTTGATAATGGACAGAGTAGAGTAGTGACTAAGGGGCGATCGACTGGTCGGCCAACCGGCTGGACGTCCGGGAGGTCGACTGGCCAGACGTTTGGATGGACGATCGATGAAGCAAGTTTTGCCCAAATCACTCATCTGGGACATTTAGATGGACAACCACTGTTAGATATGAAGGAGCTACAGTGACTCCCTACTAATAGGGAGTCACTGTAGCAAATATTAGTTTATGGTGGCTTATAAGGGAGCTAGTGGGGTGGTATCAAGGAGCTCTAATCCCTTAAAATAGGTAAGGGAATGATTTAGGGGGTTTGCTGCAGATGCTCTTATAAGCCTTTTTATAATAGTAGAGATATATTAGGGTTATTTGTTGTAATTTAAATGTGCTAATTATAATTTATTTTAATATATGAGTTAATGTCAGAGTATTTGATGCAGTTTCTATTCACAATATATTAGGCAAAAAGAACTTAAATAAGCCCCCAAAAAAAATAAAAAATTGATGATCTCAAAGTTGGAAGAATGATACTTTTGTTTTCTACTTTTTGATTATCAATTTTTTACTTATAATTAAGAGCACTCGATTCATCAATCCAAATTAGTTTTTCTTTGCCTAAAAGTTCACATTACAAACTACTTTGTCCATAAAGAAAACTTCCTACAAAATGACCAAACTACCTAATATATATACATGTGTTAGAGCAACTCCAAAGGGCTAGGTAAAACAGGCTTGTTAGGTATTTTAGCCAATCTCAATCCATTTTCAGCCCTCCGACGGGCTAGCCAAAAGGCTAGGTATTTTACCATCACCTTTACTCGCTGGCTACATTCAAAGAGCACAAGAAGCTCTCCAAATAATACAGTTGTAGTCTTTTTCTGCGAAATCATTGGGCAACTCCATCTCTGCAGTTCTCCCCTTCATTAAGGTATGTATCATTCTCAATCTATCTCTCTCTTCCTCCATGGTTGGCAAAGCCATTTCTCTCCATTCCTTCCCTCTTCCACCACATCCCTACCTACAAAACCCTATTTCAAAACCTCTCTTCAACCTTTCTTTTCTCTCTATACAACTCCTTCACTCCATACCACTAGAACCCATCTTCTGACATCTCCTACATGTGAAACCCTCTTCCCAAACCCCTCTGCAAAATCGTTGGGCAACTCCATCTTTGCAATTCTCTCCTTCATTAAGGTATGTACCATTCTCAATCTATCTCTCTCTTCCTCCATGGTTGGCAAAGCCATTTCTCTCCCTTCCTTCCCTCTTCCCCCACATCCCTATCTACAAAACCCTATTTCAAAACCTCTCTTCAACCTTTCTTTTCTCTCTGTACAACTCTTTCACTCCATACCACTAGAACCCATCTTCTGACATCTCCTATATGTGAAACCCTCTTCCCAAACCCCTCTTTTAAACCCCCATTTCCCTCCTTGTAACCCCCTTCGACTAGATTGATTTATGAAATCAGAAATATATATAGTGAGACCACAACAATGATAGCATTTGATGGCTTTGGAAATCCACAGATTTTGGTGGAAATTGTTTGATGATGATTTGTTCTGCTTTCTAAATACCCCAAATCTATTCGATCTCTGATTTATTTATCTTTTTCCAGCAAAAGTAACATTTTATTCAATATAAAAAAATATTGAAAAGGGAAAATATATTCAATTTAGTAGGAGGTGTAGGATTTTATTTATTTATTTTATTGTCATGTTGGTTTGATTTGGTTGTTATTTTGGTTCGTCAATGTGTTTGGTCACTTTTTTAATTTGTTCTGTATGCTTGAAAGGTAAATAATAATTTTCATTTCAATTGATGGATTAGAAAAGTTTATTGTTGTTGGCCAATTAACTATCGTGAAATCTTGATATGTATGTGTAATTTTATCTATAGTGTAATCTTTTTTTTCTTTTTCTTTTTTGCATAATCTTAATTCCTTTAAAATTATGTTGTGTGTAAATAGAGCTATTGGTGGAAAAGAGATTTAGATGAGCCCAATGAAACCACTTGGATGACACTAATAATCAACTTGAATGCATTGATTAACAAGGTCATTATTAGATTAGAATGATTGCCTCTCTTGAAGATATTTTAACTTTGAGGTTGTGTTTGGTTCATTGAAATGAAAATATATTGGAATGGAATGACCATTCCTTAACCTCCTTATGGAATAACAATTTTCTTTGGGTTTTTTTTAATACTGTTGAAGGTGATTTATTTTGGATGAATGTGATTGATTCAATTTATTTTGAATGAATGTAACTGATTCAATTTAGCTTGTTCTTTTGCTTTTCTTTTTCATCTAGTCTTATGTTTACACAAATTACTACATTGTAATGCTTTATTTTTGAGTTTTAAGAATTCAAAAAATGTTTATGGTATTGTCTGTAGACGGATCATCAACAAAATGCTTATTACACCAACTTGACAAACGATGGTACCAACTATGAATTTGTAGATCAACCGTTTGACCAAGAGGGGCAATTTTCTGTAATCCCCCCCCCCTCAAATAGACACCACCAAGAAATCACAATGCGGTGGCAACTTCACTACAGAAGAAGACGCTATGATCATATCGGCTTCGCTTAACATTAGCTTAGATCCAGTTCAAGGAAATGAACAAAAATCAAAGGCATATTGGCTAAGAGTCTGGGAGTATTTCCACCAGTATGAAACCTTTTCATCTACTCGTAGTCAAACTTCTCTAATGAATTGTTGGTCAGCGATTCAACTTGCCACGAATAAGTTCTATGGGTGCTTTGCCCAAATCCAAAAGTTGGATCAAAGTGATCTTACTGAAAAAGACAAGGTATCAATGCCGTCAATTTTTTTTTATACTTATTATTGTAGTCGTTGTTTGATTACATGATAGTTAATGTTCTTTTATCTGTTTTTAGATTTGTGATGCGAAGAAATTGTATAAAAAATTGTATAAATCGTCATTTCCATTTGAACATTGTTGGAATGAGTTAAGAGATCAACCAAAATGGCAAGAGGAATATAACTTGAAGAAACAAAAAACAAACAAAGCAGTGACTCCCGACATTTGTTCTCTTACAATGAATTCAATCAATTTAGGAGACAACGATGCGTCGAATGATAACTACGTAAACTTGGAAAGACCATCGAGTAGAAAGGCTGAAAAGGATCGTTTGAATAAAAAAAGGAGCAAAAATCATAGAAATGATCAACGAGGGTCACCTATTATGATATTGTTAGAAGATTTAAAGGAAGATAAAAAAAAAAAATGAATGAGAAGAAAATAGAAATATATGAAAGGTCCTATCTGCAAGAGCAAGAAAAGATTGATAATGAAAAAGAAAGGATTCAAAACGAGATAGAAAAGATGCAAATGGAACAACTAAAGGAGGAAGAGAGAATAATGTCTATAGATACGAGTGGGATGCTTCCATTGCAAGCTGAGTATATTCATCGCTGCCAAATGGAAATTCTCCGAAAAGGAATTTAGTTATTTTCGAACTATGTTTTCGACTTAGATTATTGGTGGATTTAATTTCCCCTTGCAAGTAGAATTTTGTTTCTATTAGTTTATTTTGGAACTAGTTATTGTTTGTTTGAACAATGTTGGAATTGAAATGAATGAATGCTGGAACTACTAGTAGTTTAATTACAAAGGTGAATATTTGTTGAAGTGTTAGTTATTTACAAGTTTCAACTATGTACTCTTTGTGTTTTCTATCTCTTCATACTTGCTGAACTACTTAATTATTTTACAGTGTTAATTTGTGTTCTTTCAATTCTTAATTTTGGTAAGCTTCCATTTGTGTCGATGACCTGATATACAATATGCATCAGGTTAGAAGGCGCCTGGGTTAGAATAGTAACAGCAGAGCAATAGTAGCTTTGTGGCAGGGTTTGGGCTTTGCTTTGGTCTGGCCTTGGTTGTTGATCTGTTGCAGTGTGCCTTGGTGTATTCTGTTAGGATAGCCTTGGGTGGTTGTGATGAGGATTGCTTGAGTAATGGAAAATTCACACTGGAGTTTTGTGTTATTATGTTTTTGAAATGATAATAGCCTTGGTGCATTGTGGTAGCAACATGCTGCAGTAGTGTGGGTCTGAGCCTCTTAATTTTTTCTCCTCTTCTTTTGGCTTGTGTTGGTTCCTCTCCAACCTTTGTGGTTGTGCTTGCTTATGCTTGAGCTTTTTGCATTCCCCTCATTTATCGATGAAATCTCCTATATATATATATATATTGTATGCTATTGTCATCAATAAAGTTTCCTTTTTTGCTGATGAAAAAATAATAATTTATGCACTATATATTTTAATTAAAAAAATAACTAACATTATTTTAAAATATGTTAAAAAATATATTATTATAAATGCCACTTCAACAATTATGTCAACAGTAATATATAATGTTTTTTATTTTAAAAATTGGTAAAGTTTGTTTGAATGACTAATTAAAATAAAGAGTACAATTGGAACATACAATAGTTAAAGTAATTAGGAAAAATAAAGAGCTTATCTTTTTTGTACTTTAGCTAGTGAAAAATGAAGAGCGTGGTTGGAGTTGCTCTTATATGGTGAACCCCGAAATCAAACCCACCAAATCAATCAATCAATCAATCAATCTCTCTCTCTCTCTCTCTCATTATCTCCGACACCACCACCACCGTCCTCCATCTCAACACCACCGTTCAGCCTTTCTTTACTCTGCTCCTCTTTTCCACCTTCTCTCTCAAGCTCGTTGTACTAGAATTTTGTTGCACCAGAGCATTGCCCGTGTCTCTAGTTCTTCGCACCAAAGCTCCTCAACCCCATCGCAGATTGAGACCTCTGTGTGTGTGCGTGTCTGATGATGAATCTACATATCTAAACTTCTCCACCTCAGACACTTTTGCTCACCGTCGAGTCGCCCACCAACAACCCCTATTGTCGTCGCCTAATGCGTCGAATTTGGTGTAAGCGATGAAGTTGGATTTGGATATGTTGATGTCCATATCTGTTATTCGAATCACCAAATCTTTCAATCGAAGCTCCACCATCACTATTGCAATCTGCCTAAGGTTAGGGTTAGGGTTTCACTGTACCCTTCCCTTTCGATTTTTCTCTCTACATCTGAGCAAACATTCTCCATCTCTTTTCTCTCTCTCTCTCTCTCTCTCTCTCTGTGTCTATACATACATATCAACTTGTGTATATGTGTGTACAAATTGATTTTTCTTTGATTCTGCTCAATCCGTGACTATTCATGACCAACATTAGTCTTATTTCAACATAAATCTTAGCTTTGGAATGACAGAGTTTCATATTTTTTTTTTTGAAACTACCAATAGCTCATAATAGTTGGACTTAGGCCTCATTTGGCAAGTGCTTGTTTTAGCCTAAAAGTCAAAAGTTATTAAAAAAATCAAAAGCCTGTAACCTATACAAAAAAAGTCAAAGATGTCCTTTTTTTTCTCTTTACTTTTTGTACATCTTTATGTAAAAAATCAAAAATCATTCCAAGCATATTAGTTTTTTTTACCTCATATTTTAGCTAAAAAGCCAAAAGGTTCGTAAAATAGCTTGTTCCCAAACGAGGCCTTAACTTCCTTAAAGTCATATTGAAAATAAGTCTAATAAAATCGTTACTAAAAGTAATTTTTCGTGACGATTTTTTGCATATATAGCTAAAACTTAACAATTGGTGAGTTCTTTTGTCAGTAAAACTAACAATTACTTTTTTTATAACAAAAATTTCAAATTGTCGTTGAAAGTTGAAAATTAGTGACAATTTTTCTAAACTATTGCTAAAACTTATAATTAGTGATATTTTTTTGACAATTTTTAAACTGTTGCTGAAAATTTACAATTAATGACGTTTGTTAATAGAATTTGATAAAAACGCTATTAATTATCATAGAATGTATTGGATAATAAGTTCACGTATTATGGCCTGTACGTAAGTTCCTTTTTTTTTTTTAATCTTTATTTCATATGATAGAGAGAAGAAAGATTTGAATAGATGGATTATTTTTCAATTTTTTTTTATTATAGATTTGAGCTCAGATTTGTATTAGATCTGTTGAATATATATGTGTGTGTGTGTGTGTGTTAGATCTGAATTATTATTTTTTTACTTTTTATCTGTTGTTGATGGTTGGTAGTTGATTATTGTTGATGATGATGATGATGATGATGATGATGAAACATATTGCAACAGATAGAGGAAGACAAAAAAGAAAGATTTGAATGGATAGAATTTTTTTTGAACATATAATCTTTTTAAATAGTGGATATGATCTGTTAAAAAATGAGAATTTGAACAGATAAGTGAAAAATGAGAATTTCAATAGAGAGAGAAGAGATGTGTAAAAATTCATTAGATTAGGTAGTAAATTTCAATAAATAGGAAAATTTTAAACAGATGACAAGAAAAAATTTGAACAAATAGTAAAAAATATATTTGAACTCATAGATATAAATTTGAATAGATGGTAATAAAAATTTAATAGATAAATTAACGGCAAAATTAGAAACATACTTTTTTTCAAAATTCACATTGGATTTCTCACCAAATTATTTCACAAATGGTGGATTTCTCCCCAACAAACAATATCCCCTAGATCTAATGCATTATACCCTCCTTAATTTAGACTTCTCAATAATTTTCTCTATAATAAATTGTACCAAACATGACAATTATAAATAATTTTTAGGGTAAACTACTAATAGGTCCTAATAGTTGGACTTAATGGTCATCAAGTTCTATTGAAAATAAGTTTTAAAAAATTATTGATAAAAATAATTTTTGCAATGATTTTTTTGTGTATGTAGCTAAAAATTGATAATTTTGTTACGATTTTAATAAATTGTTGCTAAATCATATAATTAGTGATATTTTTCTGAGACAAATTTTTTAGAATTGTCACTATAAGTTGAAAATTTGTGACTTTTTTTGTGACAATTTTTTTAAATTGTGACTAAAATTTATAATTAATGATTTTTTGTGATAATTTTTAAACCGTCGTTAAAAATTAACAATTAGTGATATTTTTTAATAATATTTAATTAGAAATATAATTAATTATCATAGGACTTATTAGATAATAAGTTGTCCTTAAAGTTCACTAAACCCAGTGTTTCGTTATTATAATAGAATGTATGACATTGATGATAAACTCCCATTAAGCCAATCATAGTAATAGTGCTTATGTATTGTTGTTATTTTATTAATATAAAAAAAAAAAATCACCTTAATAGAAAAATGTATCACATACCTTGTCTGTACTAAAATAATTTCACCAAACATAGACGTTACAACGATTAGACATGCATTGATTGATACTAATCAACTAATCTCCATAGCTTTCGGAGCCACCACATCAATAATGGCTATAAAAAACATATGCAAAGTACCACGTACACTTCCCTCACATCCCTCAATGACTAACATAGTGTTTAAAAAGTATGCAATTTATTTTATTTTAATATCCCATATTTTAATTATATCGATTTAGTTATTAAATTATTAGGCGCTTGATTTAAAAGTTCAAATTTAAATTTCTTTCATTTAAAAATTCTAATACGAAATTATTATGTTCATAAGGACATACTTTTGCACAATGACTAAACTATCCTTATATATTTATATTACTCATTTACACGGACCTAGACAGACGATAGTCCCTCTCTCTCTCTCTCTCTCTCTCTCTCTCTCTCTCTCTCTTCATCTATCCCGTTGAAGCAACCGATCGCTTCCATTACCTCTATTGCCTCTGCCTCCGTCGCCGATTGCTTCACCGCTACTAAGTTGATCGCTTCACCGGTGCGATGGTGGTTTTTGATGCGATGATGGTGTAAGAAGATGAACCTTAGGTTGATGAAGAGGCTATGCTAGGGATTGCATACGCACCTGAATTGGAGGGACTTCACGGGGACTTTCACTTCCCCCTTCTCTCTTTTCTTTATCTCCATCTTTTTTGTTCCTCTATCTCTATGTTTTAGATATATATTTTTTAGATTTGAACTCAGATCTACATTAGATTTGTTATTCTTCGAGGTTTTTTTTATTTGTTATTATTTATTTTTTATATTTGAACTCAGATCTGTTAGATTTGGTTGGTGGGTGTGTTCGATTTGTGTTTTGTTTATGTTTTGAGATTGATGATGGCCTACAATTGATCTGTCTTTGTGTTTGTTTAAAAAAATACGGGTTTCTTTTGTGTTTTGTTTGAACACATGTTCAGGTTGAACACATAAGAACGTATATATTTTTTCCTTTACCATCATGTTCATGTTGGATTCGAATATGTGTTTGGATTCCAATCCATTTTTGTTTGAATAGATAAGAACACATATTGCTTCTTTAGTTTGGTAAGAGCAAAACAAATATAGATTTATTCCAAAAAAAATATTTTACACAGATAAGGAATTAATTGTAATTCAGTTGTTTGGTGTGACAAGGGTTAGGTTTTCATTCAAAAAAATGAATAGATAAAAATAGATTTCTACATATAAGAAAAATTAGCACAATAATTTCAACAGATAAGAAAAATTAACACAAGAATTTCAACAGATAGGAAAAATTAGAGAGAGAAACCGGCATAATTTGAACAAATAGAGAGAGAAATCCACAGAATTTGAACAGATAGGAAGAAAATTGAACAGATAAGGAAAAAATTCAACATATATATATATATATATATATATATATATATAAATTTGAACAGGTAGTCAATTTTTTTTTTTGAATAGATAGAAAATAATTTGAACAGATAGATATGAATTTGAACAGATAGTCAAAAAAAGCCAACAGATAAATTAATAGGTAGAATTCAAAACAAATATTGTTCAAAACATACAAAAGGACTTCTTACCAAACTATTTGGCAGGCTCTGACAATATATATATATATATATATATATATATATTTACTGAACCTAATAACTTATGGGGGAGTTACGGGCCTGTCCTTTGGACTGAACTTAATTCCTAGGAAGTCCTGACCCAAAATAATTCAACTAATCTTCCATTTTTACACCTTATATTCAGTTGA
Source organism: Camellia sinensis (assembly GCF_055761805.1). Lineage (NCBI taxonomy): Eukaryota > Viridiplantae > Streptophyta > Magnoliopsida > Ericales > Theaceae > Camellia > Camellia sinensis. The sequence continues at coordinate 104,851,998 of NC_138975.1, read as the reverse complement.
ATGATTTTACCCTAAACACAAACACATCTCTCTCTCTTTCTCTCTCTCTCTTTCTCTCTCCCATTTTTGTCATGGGCACACCATTTCCTAATCTTCATTCATCACCGACCATCGTCTCCTTTTCCTTCGTTGCTATCACCATTGCTCCTTTTTCATCATTCATTTGCTAGCTTCAACATCGTAATCCTCCATCCTCAATCTACCATCTTCAACATTATCGTTGCTACTATCTTCCTTTATCACCAATCTAACATCTTCGACATCGTCATTGCCATCATCTTCCTCTATCACCGGTTTGGGATGCAAAGTGTCCAATCAGTGCATTGAAAGGTGTTGTTGATCTTCTATAGACATATAACTGATCTGATAAATTTGTTACTTAATTCAGTGATAAATTTGTTACTTAATTTATGAATGCTAAAGTTGTTAATTTGTTACTTAATTCAGTGATAAATTTGTTGTGATGCCCCCTTCCCCTCTCTCAAATTAAGTCTGCTATTTGTAAATTTTTTAACAAATTCATCAATGATAAATTTAACACTACTTTAGACAAATTTATCACTGGTTTATACAATACGAAGCTCCGAACTCATCATTGTCGACACACCCATCTCTATTCATATCGATTTTCTTGATCTCTCTTAGATGTAACATTATCTCTCTCAAATCCAAGGGCCACAAAGACAGTTCTCGTGCTCACCAACACCAACGAATTCATCAACGGCTTTGGAACTCGTCAATGTCGACACACCCCAACTCCATTCATGTCGATTTTCTTAATCTCTACTCAGATCTAACACCATCTCTCTCAAATCCAAGGGCCACAGATGCAGTTCTCATGTTAACCAACACCAACGAATTCATTAATGGCTCTAGCAGTTATCATGTTCATCAACACCACTAATTCATCAATGGCTCTACAGTACAACAACAGGGGCAAAATCGAGATAAAAAATATAACAAGGCTTCTTGGTGCATGAGATAGAAATTAGGACCTAATGAGTAATAGATTCAATTATTGTGACCCATTGGCAAAAAAATCCATAACTTATACTCTCGTTAGCTTGGATTTATTACCAATTTACTCTAAATTATTGAAATTATATTTAAATGATCCCAACACTATTTTGGTTTAAATTTTATAATGAGAACTTTAGTATTTTTAATAAAATTTGGACGAAAATTTTGATGAAAACAACACTGATATCATTTATATACAAATTGAAAAAGTTAATAATCAAATTAACAAAATAATGCAGACCAACAATGTTATTTTTTAATTTTATTTTTATGTCACGAGATTTATCAGGAAAATCATTTCCCTAATACATTGTTAGCCACACGACCGTGACTTTAAATTTTCATTTTTGAAGATTTTTATCGTACGAAGATTCTCATATCGTGCAATTGAGAATGCTGTAAAATACAAGTGTTTAACATATTTGATTTACTATTCTAGGTAAACAGGTTCTCTCTCTCTCTCTGATATGGAATATAAAGTTTAGAACAAAACAATTTAGAAATTGAGAAGGGTAAAACAAGAGGGAGAAGGTAAAGGGAAGAGTTAATCAGTGAGAGATGGAGGATCAAAGAGATTCTCCTCCAAGTAGAGACAGCGACCCAGCTCTTGTTCCTAATTCTCCTCGAAAACCAGGGGGATGGAATGCCATTGCATTTATTCTAGGTAAACACAAATAAACAAATCAATCAATCCATGGTTTTTTTCATATCATCATTAATTTCTACAAATTTTTAACATGGGTACATTTGATTTATTGTAGGCAATGAATCGTTTGAAAAGTTGGCATCGATGAGTTTGATAGCAAATATAACGGTATATTTGAGAACAAAATATAATATGGAAGGAATAGAATTAGTGAATGTGGTGAGTATATGGTCAGGATCATCTAATATAACCACATTGGCTGGTGCATTCCTCTCAGATGCTTATCTGGGTCGCTTCCTTACCCTCCTCTTTGGATCTATCTCCTCTTTTCTGGTATGTTGATCACATCTCACATTCACCCTATCCAAATCTCTCTTTCATTAGGGTTTCATCATTAAATGTTTGTTTAGATTACTATTCATGATTTTGAATTTATTTTTAGTTTTCGTAAGTTATTGTTATGATCTGATGAATTATTAAAGTAACCACTTCCCCAAAAGGAATATGGCATGCAGACAATTGGGAACAGAAATCACATCCATAACAGTGATGTTAAAATTATCATATTCATATATTTTTCCTTTTGGAAAAATTCTATAATATACATTACAACATATATTGTTTTAAGGACTAAATTTTTTTGTCCCTGAAAATGAAAACATTGTTCAAAAAAATATTTGGGAACAAATTCATGTCAACAAAATTTTGAAAATATTGTTAGTAAATGCACTTTATGAACAAAATAATTTAGTCCCAAAAAATGTTTATTTTTTTAGACAAAAAAGTTTTGTCTTAAAAGAATAATAATTGATCACTAAATGTTCAATTTCATTACTAAAAATACAACAATAATTCTTTTTGCAACTAAAATATTTTGTCCTTAAAAATTGATTTTCGTCTTTAAAACCTAAAAAAAAAGTGTATTCCATATATCCCACTTACAATATATTATGGTGTTGGTTATGACTTAGAAATATCCTTATTTTAATTTTGACTCAAATAATGTTTGGTTATAATCCTTAGTTATGACTCATTATGATATTGATTATTATGACTTGATTAAGTGATATTTGGATATAATTTATTATAGCCCTTTTAATTAGGATTGAAACTAATTTAGTCAAAGTGTTATAAGTTGCATATTGTACGCCCTCTTGAGGGTCATTCATAGTAGAATTACCTGTTTGATTTATCATATCATTTGGCATAATTGTATAAATAAGGGGGTTCAGGTTGTCTTCAGTTGGAGATCAATATTGGATCATCCAGTTTGGTTCGTGGGCCCACTTTTGGGTCCCGCTCATAATTCTAAATACCGGCCGATACGTTACGTATCGAAAAAATGGGATACTGCGACGGATATAGGCCGGTATACCGTTGAGATTGAAAATCGCAAGAGTATCGGTCGAGTCCTAGTGCGTATCGGTCTGTAACCGTTACACAAGCTGCGACGGGTGAATACTCACCGGTTCGGACCGGTACGGGAAAAAAAAGCTAAAAAACCTGTAAAATGATTTTTAAAATATCACCGTCGCGACACCCGATTTCCAATACGTACCGATCGATATTACCGATACTGATACTCCGCGATCGATACCGTTCGTCACCCGATACAGCGATTTAGAACGTTAGTCCCGCTTCGATAATCCGAACTGTTCACATTTTAAGATTTATCGAATACATTATACCTGTAAAAAATCAAGTTGATCAGATAACAACAACTACGTATTCGAATTAGTTTTTTATGAATTGCTTATTTTTTCACCGTTCATTTCTTTTATATAAAACTGATTTGAACACGTAATTGCCGTTATCCGATCGACATGATGTTTTACAGAAATAATGTACTTGACGAATTCTAAAATATGAATGATTCGGATTATCAAAATAGGAGTCAAAAGTGAGTCCATAGACTGGATTGAACGGTCTAATATTGATTTCCAATCGAAGACAAGCTGGACACTAAATTAAATTAGTTTGGTCACTTATGTATTGCCTTACTAAATGGGATACATGTAAATAAATGTTGTCGTTGTAGTATTATTGCATCTAGAATAATGTTTAATAAGTTTAAAATGGATAAATTACACCTTTCACCTTTTATCTTTCATTCGAGTTTTCATTTAGGCCTGGTTTGGGTACTCTAGAAAAGGCTAAAAGGGCAAAAAATTACTCAAAAAATTAAAAAGTTATCACTATTCACTCAAAAAAAATATTAAAAAATTAATTTTACACAATTTTCTTTTTCAAACAATCACAAAGGCAGAGCAGGCGGAGCATTGTTGTGGGAAAAATTGCACTTTTTTAGGTGTACATATAGCACGGTGTTGTTCGGTCCGTTGGGGGCATCACGGGTCCCATTTTAATAATCTGAACCGTTCAATGTGTAGAACTCGTCGAGTATTATTCATATGCCAAAAATCACGTTGATCGGATATCGGTAACTATATGATTAAATCAGTTAAAATTTTGTAAAATGGATGGTGTTATAGTTAACGGTTGAAAAAAAAACTAATCCGTTCAGATTGCTATCGATATTCGATCAACGTGATTTTTTACAAGCATATAGTACTCGACGAGTTTTACACATCGAACGGTTTTGATTAGCAAAACGGGACCTGTGGTAGGCCCTCACGGGCCGAACAACACCTTCAATTCACTGCCCGAAAAGTAGGGAATCATCTCCCCCCTACTCTGCATACACTGTCCCTCACCGTACAACTATTCCATCACGTCCATCACAATCTTCTCTTACACACTAATTTATACAATTAACACATTTTTCCATAAAAAGTCAGAAAGTTAACCCAAACATCGATATTTTTTTCCTCAATTTTTTAGTCCAAAAAGACAAAAAATGCACTTATTTAAGACACCCCAAACAATACCTAGTCTTTCATCATCTAATTGTAATAATTAAAATTTTAAACTTTAATCATTGTTTTAATATAGTTCTTCAACAAGTAACTATTAAAAATATGAATTGAATGTACTCAATTGCCACATTAGCTTTTAGGGCATTAAATGAAAAATTATATATTTTTCATCATCTAACTTTCACACAAATTTTCACTTTAATCTTTGAAATTTTAACTTTTAAATCTAAATTTTAAACGATAGGATGATGATGACAGAAGGACTATATTAGAACTTGGGTTATTGTCTAATGCTTTAATTGTTACAATTAAAAGGTAAATGATCAAAATGAAATTCAAAAAACTCTGATTAAAGTTTAGTGATTTAATTGTGACAATGAAAAAGTAAAAGATGAAAGTGAAATTTAAGTGATAGTTATGAATGACTATATTAAAAAATAAGTTTGCTAAATCATTACTTTTCCCAATATATAGTGGCATTCGTTTAGGTTTTTATTCGCAATGAGATTCAATAAATGATTAACCTTTTAATATGGAAATGGATTCTCTCTGATTCATAATGCGGATTGGAGGGTGTTATTTGGCCTTGGGAGGTTTATGATACGTCTTTTTTCGATGATCTAAATTATTTATTTTTGTTAAAATTTTGTTTATTTCATTTATAAAATAAAATTACGCCGATCCAACAATCATAACTATTCAATATTGTGTTTATCATTAAAAAAATATACGATAATTTTTATTTTTTTTTTAAAAATAGAGGACAATTATTTTTTTTTTAAAAAAATAGACTATTTGATTTTTTGTTGAGAAATATGATAAATTAAATAGATTAAAATTATTAGATTGATGTAATATTTTTTTTAAAAAAATAAAATATAAAAAATGCCCAATAAAGTGAAGAGTTCAAATCACTAAATAAAACTCTGTTAGGCTCCGTGGGCCCAAACAACTTCTAATCCACTGAAAAGAATCCACCCTCCTTTAATAAAGTACAGACATTTTGACCAAACGTGTCAACCTGTTGGTTGGCGGTGTTCATTTAGAGTTTCTTTCCGTCCGATTAAGGACTGGACAAAAATCATACTCTTTGGATAAGGGAATGGCTTCTGTTCAGTCCTTAATTAGACTAGACCGTGCTGTTGGGCCCGCGAAGATCCACCACGGGTCCCGTTTTAATAATCTGAACCGTTTAATATGTAGAACTCGTCGAGTATTATAAGCCTGTAAAAAATCACGTTGATCGGATATCGATAGCTATGTGATCAAAACAGATTTTTGTCAACCGTTAATTTATTCACCGTTCATTTTTTTTTATACAAAATTGATTTGATTACATAGTTATCGATATCCGATCAACGTGATGTTTTACAGGCTTATAGTACTCGACGAGTTCTACACATTAAACGGTTCATATTATCAAAACAGGACCCGTGGTGGGCTTCCACGGGCCCAACAGCACGGTCCAGTCCGATTAAGGACTGGACATGACTTCTGTCCAGTCCTTAATCCTTAATCGGACTGGATCGTGCTGTTGGGCCCGTGGGAGCCCACCACGGGTCCTGTTTTGATAATTTGAACCGTCAATGTGTAGAACTCGTTGAGTACTATAAGCCTGTAAAAAATCACGTTGATTGGATATCGATAGCTATGTGATCAAAACAGATTTTTGTTAACCGTTAATTTATTCACCGTCCATTTTTTTTTTATACAAAATTGATTTGATCACATAGCTGTTGATATCCGATTAACGTGAGTTTTTACAGGCATATAGTACTCGACGAGTTCTACACATCGAACGGTTCAGATTATCAAAACATGACCCGTGATCGGCTCCCACGGGTCCAACAGCACGGTCTAATCCGATTAAGGACTGGACAGAAGCCACGCCCTTTTGATAAATGCATCTCAATGACAAGAATTGATGGTTTCAAACCCCAAATTTATAGTTAAAATCATCAACAATGCACGCACACTCAGAAAAATACGTAAAATTTTGGCAAACAATCGAAATGTGATAATTAGATTCGTTCTAAATGCAACTTATGCTGTCTAAATTTAAATTTATACCTTGCACTTCGTTTTGTGAGTGCCTATTTTTCCATAAAATCGTTAACCAAGTTGGTGTCAAAATTACAGGGTATGGGAATGGTAGCTCTAACTGCAGGCATACCTGATCTCAGGCCCACCCCTTGCGAAGGGGAGCCCAATTGCCCTGAGTCTCAGTCATGGCAGCTCGCCTTCCTCTTCTCTGGTCTCGCCCTCCTTGCCATCGGTTCAGGCGGAATCCGTCCCTGCAACATCGCCTTCGGAGCCGACCAATTCGATACCAAAACCGAGAAAGGGAGATCCCAACTCAAGAGTTTCTTCAACTGGTGGTACTTCTCATTCACACTAGCTCTCTTAGTAGCTCTCACTGGAGTTGTCTACATCCAGACCAATGTCAGTTGGGTTCTCGGTTTCGCCATCCCAACCGGCTGCTTCGCCCTCTCCATCCTCATTTTCTTGCTCGGCCACCATGTCTACATCTACATGAAGCCTCAGGGAAGCGTGTTCGTCGACATTGCCAAAGTAATCAGCGCTGCACGTAAAAAAAGCAAGCTAACATTAAGTCCAGACTCTGAGTTCTACAATCCTAACCCGATTGAATCGGATCAACAAGTAGTTACTATGCTTGCTCGTACCAATAGGTTCAAGTGCTTTGACAAGGCTGCTCTGATTGTTGACCCGAGTGAATTGAATCCGGAAGGTGTCCCCAATGATAATTGGAGTCTATGTAGTATCCAACAGGTCGAGCGATTGAAATGCTTGGTGGGCGTCGTGCCTGTTTGGTTCACTGCAATCGCATGTTTCGTTTCCATGGACCAAATGAACACATTGGGGATCCTCCAAGCAATTCAATCGAATACTTTGATTCATAACTTCAAAGTCCCACCCGGGTGGTTGGGATTGACATCGATGATTGCCCTAGCAACGTGGATTTTCATTTACGAGTGCTTGTACATCCCTTTCAGACAGAGAACCACCAAAAGAGATGATGTTAGATTGTCAACAAAACATAAGATCAGGATTGGCATTGTAATGTCGATCCTGTGCATGCTCGTGGCAGGTTTCATGGAAAGAAAGCGCCGCGAAGCTGCTATTGCACACCACTCTTTCATTTCGCCAGTTAGTATTACCGTGCTATTGCCTCAGTTTGTCCTGTCAGGCTTGCTTGAAGCATTTGCTGCTGTTGCCATAATGGAATTCTTCAACAACCAGTTTCCAGAAAGCATGCGAAGCGTTGCAGGGTCAGTTTTTTTCCTCAGCTTGTCAATGGCCAGTTACTTGAACTCTGTAATTGTCAATCTTGTTCATGAGTTAAGCGGGAGGGGCGGGAAGGAACCATGGTTGGGTGGTCATGACCTTAACACCAACAAGCTTGACTACTTTTACTTCCTCATTGCTGGATTGGGAGTGATCAATTTCATGTACTTCAATTTCTTTGCTAGTCATTATGTGTTTACTGATCTTAGTACAAGAACGGAGAAATCAGAGAGCTCAAATGAATCTAGTTCTTGAAATCAACAACAAAGCAAAGAGGAAGGACAAGAAGCGATGCCTATAGTACAGTGCTATAAACTCCAACATTGTTGCAATTATATATCTTTTTTTGTCTCTATAAATGTTGTGGTGATTCTCACAGTACTTTGCCAATATAAGGTTCACCATAAGTTTAAGCACACACATGACACAACAATCAAAAGGGACTATGGAGCTCTTTGATTGACTAATGTAATGATCCATGGTTGGAGCTATGGCTCTTTACTGATATTTTTTCTGTCATAGTAAGCTAAACGCAATTTCATTTTTTATTTAGTTTTGTGAAAGAATTGTGTATTTCTATTTTTTTTTTTTCAATACGTAATGCTATACCATATTTATATATCATATTTAGTTTATCATTTCATTGGTCATAACTGTTGGAACAATATATTCTGTGTACAATATGAAAACATAAACAAATCAAACAAATAAAATAAATTTACTTACAAAATTTATTTATCGAAAACAGATTAGTACTTCAATAATCAGGTCGAGTGTGTGACATTATATTCTTAAAACAGATTCGCCACCGCACAGGTGCTTATGGGTTAAAGGCGTCTATCTCTCAGGATACAATGATTAAAAACGCAGATTGAAGTAGCACTATAATGAATCTGCCCAGTGAATCAGAACTTGAGTTCTACAACTCTATTAAATCTCTCTAAAACTAAGATGTAGGATAATGCAGGAAAGAACGAAAAACGAGAAGGATATTGAATGAATTTAAGTGCTAGAGGAGTCTGAATTTATAGGCATAGTGGTGGTTGCTCAGAAGGCTAGGAAATCCTTCGAATAGGTGCAAGTTTGAATTGCAAGAAATGAAGAAAGGTGACTGGAGAGAGGAGGCACACCTATTGGGTTTGAATTTTTAATTTTGGATTTGAAAATTTTCCCTCAAAATTTTGAACCAAATTGTTTCATAAATTTAAAATTTCTCATAAAAAATTTGAGGAAAACTCAAACGAATTTCATCTAAAAAATTAAAGGTAGAACACAATCCATAATCCACACCATCCACCCGCGCCTAGCCCGGCTCCGCTTATTGGATGACGACGATGTGCGCGTGTGGTGTTCAGTTCAAAGCATGCCTGGTTCATAACTTTCCCTTCCACAAAACTTGGGTGCATCTTGGGCCCGACCCAAGTGTGTCAACTTAGAGTTTATATGTACACACAAACTGTCTCCTTGTTCCAATGTGGAACAACACAATTAGAGCCACTACAGGAAATGTGGGTTTTGACGACGTTTATTTGACGGCGTTTTATTAAACGCCATGTTTTATAATATTCGACGGCGTTTTTTAAACGTCATTTTTTAAAAATATTAAAACGGTACCGTTTCAATAACAGAAGGCGTCTTAAAGCGCCTTCAAATGTCCTCTCTCTTTCTCCCTTAAATGGGCGAGCCTCTGAAGCCCTAATCTCTCAATCACTCATTTTGTGGCCCTAATCTTTTACTCAATCACTCTCTGGTTCGCTCTCTCTCTCTCTCTCAACCCTTTCAATGAATCGATTCATCTCAATGGATCAATTCATCTCAGAATGATACAGTCTCGGTGATTCATCTTGGCTATTTCGATTTCGATTTTGATTTCGAAGTTCATCTTATTTGGAATCCTCACGGCTTCAAATCTCGCCTCTTTCAACCCTCTCTAAGCCCTTATCATTCTCACAGATTCATCTTTGAGATTCAGAGCGATTTCGATTTCGAATCTCCACCGCCAGCACCGTCTGCACCGGCTCGATTTCTCTGATTTCGATTTCATCTGAATCTCTGATTTCGATTTTGATTTCGAAGCTCCACCGCCACCACCATCTGCACCAGCGAGGTACCGATTTCTCTGTCTCTCACATGCTCTTCCTTCTGTCTCTCTCGATTTGGTTATTGAAATTGAAATTGTAACCAAGAACTATGAAATTGAAATTGATCGATCTATGATTCCAGTTAAAAGAAAAAATCGATACGTGACTCAAGATTATAATTTTTATTTATTTATTTATTTATTTTTTCAATTGTTGTTTCTTCTTTTGTTTTCTTTCTCGTTTCTTTTTTGGGGGGTTGGCGTTTTGATATTTTTGTGGATTTTGTTCTTTAGGGCTTTCAATCTCTGTGAGAAGAGCAGCATCATAATTTTGAATAAAGAGGTACCCTCTCTCTCTCTCTCTCTCTCTCTCTCTCTCTCTCTCTCTCTCTCTCTCTCTCTCTCTTCCATGATCATCAGTGTTTTGTATGTATTTTGTTTGTGCATGTGAAATTTGTGTGTATATGTCAAGGATTGGATACATTTTTTTCTGCTGTATGTTTGATTTAGTGAACATACAATATTTGAAGCATGTAATTTTGGTCAAAGATTGGCTATTCCTTTTCTTTTTTATCTTTTTTTTTCCCTTTTCTTGGTGTTCTTGAATTGTCTCAAAGAGAGCCATTTGCAGATTTAATGGCTTAAATTGATGCCCCTTCCATCTTCGAAGTTTTTTTTTTTTTGAATTGGCCCTCCATTTTTAAAGTTGATCAAACATCCATATTACAATTCAAAGGATTCTGAAGAGTGAAGAGTAATGATGTGGAGATGATCTTTGTTTATGAAATGAGTCAATTAACTCATATAAGGCCACTATAGGACATCAATAATCAAACCTATTTGGATATTTGTCCTGTGTTAAGTTATTTGGGCAATGACTTTATGTTACAGGGCAATCTTTTGTTTGTATGTTGTAATGGCCAGTGCAATTTGATGCATCAAATTCCATTTTCTTATTTAAACGTCTTTTTAAAGGAGCTTGTGTTATGATCCCATCATCCCACATCAAAACACAAGAGGCCTTGTGAATATAGGTTCGTTTGGACCCTCCCCCCCTGCATGATTAAAACATGCTAATAGAGTCAATTCATTTTCAGACTAGCACAATACATTGCATGATTAAAAAGGAGTGCCAAAGAAAATAATTATTTCTGAAGGGTAAATAGTACTAAAGTAAATGAACTATGTAAGAAGCAGACCCACATTTTGAAGTTTCAATGGCCACATGTTGAACTTGCATACTACGAAATTAGTACTATTTAATTCAAGTCTACTGTCTGTGGTTCAAATTACCTCAAAGTTTACTGTCTCCTGTTCTCTTTATATCCATGTGTGACAATAATTCAAGTCATATAATAAATATTTAATTAACAAAACCATATTTTTTGAAGTCTTGAACTGTTACAGGTTTGTACTCTTTCAAGCCTACTCATATGTGCTCTCTACTTTAGTCAAGCAGTATGAGTTTTAATTGTTGAAACTAAGCTCTTCACTGTTAACATGTTATAATGAAAAGATAAGTGATTTCTAAAATGGGTTTAAGCGGCGTTTTTTTAACGGCGTTTTTTTAAACGCCACGTTTATTAATATTTAACAACGTTTTATAAATACGTCGCATATTCCTGTTCTCTTTATATCCATGTGTTATTTCCAGGCCTCGCTAAACTGCTCTCTTTGTTGAGCCCTATCCCTTTGCGTGAGTATCTATTCTACTTCTGGATTAGTTTATACAAGAATCTTTGTGTATGTACTGTTTTGTTAATCCAAAGTTGAATCTATTGTGTGGATTAGATTTGGAATAAAGCTGTAAAGTTTGTAACATTTTGTGCAAAAATCTTGGTGGGATCTATAGATTAGGATTGCTTAAATTGGATTTGTTTCTTATAATGGAAGTCTGGCACTGTGCTCTAGTATGGGGTTTAGTTATAATTTGTTTGTTTCTCCAATTACATTGGTAGCTTAAGGTCATTTAACAGTAAATTGTAGTCGTGTACGTGACTTGGTCAGCTTTCTAACTTAGCTGTTGTTTGATGTGTGGAGTTATAACATCAACTATAACTCTGATAGGTCTTTTGTAGCCTGACTTGGTTTCATTAACCTCTCTCTTGCTTTCTGTTGAATTTGCAGTTACGTGTCCGGGTATAAAAATCGGTTCCAGAATTTTATTAGATATCTACGGGAAATAGGAAATGAGGTAAATTCCAGAGGTTCTGGTATTTTATACACAAATATATCCTTCATTTTCAGTGGACTGCTAATGTTACATTATTTTCTAGATGTAGTGATCATGTGACAATGGCTTATCTGGACCTGTTCCAGACAATGGCTCGTTTTGACTATTCACTCCCATCAGGTTTCTTGTTAGAGAGAATGTTGTTCTGTAGTGTCCTTGTCCTTGAATGATTGATGCAAAATGCTATGCTAATTTTTTGTGTACCTTCTGCAGTTTTGCCAGTTTTTCCACCATCAACAATCTCTTCTCCAAGTAATGTCTGTTATTGTGGCTGATACTGCTATTTATTGTTTGGCTCAATGAATTTTACTTTGGTTTTTCTTCCCATTTGGTCATCATGGACAAAGAAAACTTTTCTATGCTACTATTATTTTCTGGAAGCAGTCTATTAGCTGCACAGATCCATAATTAAGAATTAGTTTGCCAATGTTACCCCAAAAGTGGTGTGATTTAATGCCTACTAACTTTATTTGAAGTACCTAATAGTTAATAGGATTTAAAGTATGAGGTCCAATGTTTGGTCTAGGAAGAGCTATAAATTGAGTTATAACTGCTTAATCCACTCTTACATTAGGGAAAAGAAAAAAAACTATCCATGTTTAAATGCCTAAGTCGATTAATTTTCATCCACCATATCTCTCAATTCTGTCCTTGAAAAAAAACTATCCATGTTTGGTCTAGCAGGTATTTGTGCATGTGCCTTCAGAAATTGCCGCTCATGAAATTGAGGAAATTGGTATGCCACTTGGGATAGAAACCTGAAATAGATGCTCTCTCTCTTTCTCTCTCATGCATCTTCTTTTTCTTTTTTCTGAGCATCTGCTCTCATTCTTTGTTGATTTTAAAGAAGATGCCAAGTTGCCAACTTACTTAGTGCCTCTAAAAAATTCACATGTATGATATATGTGCATATTATCTTGTTTTTGTATCAGCTTCATCTTTAATTTCTACTGGCTTCTTTATTCAACAGGGTTGAGCACTTGCTGAGGGATGTGAAGGATACAACCATTAGCGCCCTTGCAATAGAGGTATTCTTTCTTTACTGTTCTGGTTTCCTTTTCAATTGGACTATTGAAGACAAAGGAGAAGAAGAAGAAAGATAAAATAAACTTTGTTCTCTTTGTCCGTTGCAGGTGACTGGGAAACTTGCAGCCCTTAAGGGGTTGGATGCACGACTTCAAGAGCTATGCAGTTATCTTGACCTTGGTATTGATGGGAAGCTTCCATTGAACCATGAGATTCTAATAATTTCAAATCATTCACTTGCTTTAACTACTCATGCCATGGATGTGGGAGCATCAACTCCATTCCCATGGACTTTTGAGGAGCAGGAGAAATTGTTGATGAGTTACAACATAGCTAGGATAAGAGATAAAAGAAGAATAAAAGTGCATAATATCGGACACTTTATTGACACTTCTTGAATCCTTCATGTCTTGTGTTTTGAATCTTTTCATAATAACAATGTTTTATATTCTTCATAACACTACTTATATACTCTAAATATGTTTTGAAACCTTTATTAGATAAATACATCATGTGTGCTCCCTTGATTTGCACACACAATTTTGATTTGCTAATTGAAAGAAGGTGCAAGGGATATAATGGACAGAACTTGTGCTGACTTACCATGGCAAGTTTAGCTTGAAGTTGATGGGAAAGACATCCCAATCCCAAAGGTACTTCAACTCAAATAACCTAAGATCTTTATTGTTATTGTTGTTTTAAATTATTATTACTATTGTTATTTCATATTTTTAAATTTTTTCCTTTTAACTTTTCCTCCAGGATGCTGAGGGGTTTGATTGTGCTCAACATAGACAGCTATATGAGTGGAGTTGATCTTTGGTAGGAAAAGGATTTGTGTGTGAATGTGGTTATTGCATATGAGATTATGAATATCAAGTTGGCTTAAATGCCCAGATTCCTATTTTGTCTCAAATAGAGGGGCATCCTATTTTGGTGGCTCCTTAATGTTGTTTAAATGATTTGTGTGTGAATGTTTTTTTTTTTGGTGGCTCCTTAATGTTTTTTTCCAAATAAGGGAAAGAATAAGAAAGACCACCCAAAATATTGATTTGATGGCATTTCTTTTGTTGACAACAACTTGCTGTTCCTCAGTGTGTTTGGTTGAGAGTTTTCCTTGTTAATTTTTTTTTTATTGCCTTTTGCTTCACCCCCTGAAAAAGAGAGGGTTGTATTCCAAGGGTTTTTAATGCTTTCCTTCTACAAGTATTTTTACTTGAGACATTGATCTTTTGGCTTTATTTGTGTGGTATAACTTTTGGTCTATCGTTCAGACAATCATCTTCCCAATCAACATTAGTCTATTCATGTATTTTTTTAACATGAGGACAAATGTTGATTTTCCGTTTGAGATATTTGATTTTGTCGTTTTTCATTGATGTGAGATTTTTAATTTTTTTTAATTAAACCAGGTTGTTAGGCTCTGTGCAAAATCAAGGGAAGTTCTCCCGTGGAGCATTTAACTCTTCACTATCAGGTTTGTTTACTTGTTAATTGGTCACCAGCCCATAGAACATTTTTCCTTCTTTAAAATGCCACCAGCCCATAGAACATTTTTCTCTCTAACTTGTCTCTTTTCTCACTATCAGGTTTCTTTAAAATTCCAGTTTGCAGGATTATTTTTCAGTTGAGTGGTTTTCAACTTTTCGAAAAACATGCCAAGTCATCCTTTCCAATGTTGTTCTGTATTGTGTTTTAGCTGAATTATGTTTTGGTTGCTAATTCGTATATATCTTGTTGTTTTCTTCTTTCAAATTTGTCATGACAACCATTGCATGGGACTTTGTGTATGTTTTTTTGTCTGTGTGGATAATAAAATTATTATTTAACGCATCAGAAATTCTGCCTTGCAACTAACCCGACTAAAGTGTTTTTTTATGTTTATGGGTGGGTGCATATTTAAACTTGGAATGATATCTGTTGTGACCTGGATTTGCGTTAATGGAGCTTTCCTTTTACATATACAGGAGAATTATCCAGCAGTGATGAGAAGAAATATAAAGCTCTGAAGCGAGCAATAGAGTGGGAGGTATCTCAGAGTGCTGATGTCATTTGTTGCACATGTGTTGGTGCTGGCGATCCTCGATTGGCTAATTTTAGATTTCGCCAGGTTGGTTTGTGAACATTTTACTGTCATAAAGGATTGCCAATCTTTTCTGCTCTGGTTTACATGATTGCTTTCAATCTGTTTATAGGTCCTTATTGATGAATCTACTCAAGCAACTGAGCCCGAGTGTCTTATTCCCTTGGTTCTTGGCGTGAAGCAGGTAAACAAGTCTTTGTATGCTACTTTCTAGTCTATTGTTATCTGCTTCTTTTTCTGATAATAGATTTCTCTATTAGGTTGTTCTCGTTGGTGACCATTGGATAATAGATCTCTCGCTAATTCACATAAATATGAAACCACACCCATGTAAAAAGTTTAATAAAAAATTTAATAAACTATTTAGTATCCTAGCATGACTCATTAATTTTTACTCCCATTTAATAGATTTCCTTCTTTAAAATGCCACCAGCCCATAGAACATTTTTCTCTCTAACTTGTCTCTTTTCTCTACTCAACATATAAGTAATTGATGACAATGAAAATGAAAACCCACTAAGAGAAGAGAGAACAGAGAAAATTCAATGCACAAACTTGAGAGTCCATAGATCAACAACACACATGTCAATGGCAGAGCAGCTCAACGTTGATTGCATGGCTTGCATGCGAGTGTCAATCGATTCTTGTTCTTGCTGATGGAACAAGATCACACACAGACAAATCAGGGAGTAAAAAAAAAGTCAGCCATGGAAGCTAAAGAAATTTAGGAGACTTTTCCATTCTCTGAGTTTCGGGTAACATTTCTCATCATTGAGTTTAATTCTTAAGATGATTTACTTTTTCTGATTCTCTATCTTAAGTTCTGAATCTGTGATTTGCAGTGGAATTTATCTAATTTGGTCATTATGCTGAGGAATAGATATAGAGCAGTGACGACCAAGCAAGCTCTAATGGCAGACCAGAGCTCTCTAGCTTCTCTCTCCCCAAATCACACTATACCCATTTCTTCTTTCTTTGGTTCTCCAAGGTTTTTCAATGGGTTTCAAGCAATGGGTCACTCTGAAACCGAAACAATGAGTCCTATTCCTAGTTCAATTCATGACATCAAACCATTCTCCCTTGTTGGCAACCAATTCCCCCAACAATTTCTTAGGAAACAAACACTCCTGGGAAAAATTAAACCTGAAAGGCATTGGTCTTTCATAGTACTTGTATGTATAATTAGTTTGAATTACATCTTTTCTGCCGATTTGTTTTGTAATAACTTTCAACTTACCATTAGGCGCTAGTTTAATTTTATTTCATCTTGGATTTGAAATATTTTTGCATATTGAGAAGCATGAATTGATCCAGTATTATGTTTACCTAAATTTAGTCAATATATTAAATATTTTTCATTTTTATTACAGGTATTTTTTTAGTTAAATCTCACAAAATTAGCACAAATTTTTTTTTTTAAAAAAAATTGAAGCTACAACGGCGTTTTAAAACGCCGCTATAGAATTTTGCCAATGGTTATATTTTTAAATAGAAAAGATCTATCACGACATTTTTAAAACGTCCCTAAATGTGGTGTGACGTCACAGTAGCGTTATGCAGCACATTTGGCGGCGTTTTTAAAAACGCCGCCTACACTACTATAGCGACGCTTTTAAAGCGTCGTAAAGCTACAGCGACGGCCGCATCTTCGACGTTTGATATTAAACGTCACGAAAACAATTAGCGGCGTTTTTGATAGCTATGGCGGCGTTTTTTAAACGCCACTAAAAACCTAATTTCCAGCAGTGAGCAACCCATATTGTGTCTTCAACTTCGAACTTCACAAAGCCGAAAATGATGTCAACTTCCCATTTACTCATAAATGATTTTGAGGAATCGACTTCGAGGTGTGACTTACCATGCAGGCAAGGAACACATCACCATTTAGACCCGCCTTAAAGGACATGTGGGTCCCACTTGAATTTGGGCTCAAAGTTAGCCCAAAATAAGCCTATAAAAACCAAATTTCCAAAAATCGCCCACATGAATGGAATTGACAAAAAGAAATGCAACAACATGATGATTTTAAAGAGAATGTAGAAATTGGAGATATTCTACGTAGGATAGGTAGCTTTTGACTTTGAACCTTCCCTTATAAGACACTATCAAATTTACTAGCTAGTCAGGGAATATGATGTCTTGAATTGGTCAACTGTTTGTTTAAATTAAGACAATAGAACTCACACAACATATTTTTAGACACAGTATGGTTCTCACAATTGTGTTCATTTTGGCTTTGAATAACCTCGTACTTCATGAGTACCCTGGAGAATTTCAGCCTTAACAATTCTCATAAAACCGGTCAAGTTCACACTCATATAAGTGATTCTTATGAAAAGTATCCTGCCATACTCCATTGCGTATTCATAGATATAAGAATCATCAAAAGCATTGTTTATCCTAACACTCTACAGATATCACTACTTCCTCATAGAAAAAGGGTAGGAATTTGACTCCCTAATGATCCTTATGAATTACACACAACACTGTGGTCCCTTTGAACCTAGATCTTGGGATCTCCAGTCAATTAGGTTGGATTGCCATTATGGTAACTCTTAGTTAATAGGCTTAAGTCCCATTCCCTTTAATGAATTCTCAACTAACTTTCTTGCTAACCCTTTGGATAGTGGATCCGTTATGTTATCCTTGGACTTTACATATTCAATGGAAATGATTCCATTAAAGAGTTGTTGTCTCACAGTATTATGTTGAAGACAAATGTGTCGTGATTCACTGTTATAAATATGACTGTACGCTCTACCTATTGCTGATTGACTATCACAATGTATGCATATAACAGGCATAGGTTTTGGCCACATTGGAATATCTTCAAGAAACTGACGAAGCCATTATGTTTCTTCTCCAACTTTATCTAAAGTTATAAACTCTGATTCCATACTAGATCTAGCAATACATGTCTATTTGGAAGATTTCCAAGGCAACCGCACCCTCGAGTGTAAAGACATATCCACTAGTGGATTTCGATTCTCTAGTATCCGATATCTAACTTGCATCATGGTGTCCTTCAAGTATTGATGGATATTAAGTATAGTATAACCCAATGTTATGAGTAAACCTGAGGCATTTCAGAACTTTAATAATTGCTTTCCAGTGTTTTATCCCTAGGTTACTCATATATATCTACTTAATTTACTTACTACATATGCTATATCAATGTCAGTGTAGTTCATCAAATACAATAAGTTTTCAATAATTTGGGCATACTCTAACTGAGAAATATTTTCTTGTACATTCTTAGCAATGGATAGATTAACATCTACAGGTGTCCTAGCAAGATGATCATCATCTTTGCTAAATTTCTTAAGTATTTTCTTAATTTAATGTGATAAGGACAAAGCATATCGTTATGAGGTTTTGATAACTTTCATACCAAGTATTACATCAGCAATTCCATATCGTTCACGTCAAAATGTTTATTCAAAATTTTCTTGATAGCTTTAATTATGTCATTATTGCTATTTATGATGAGCATATCATCAGCATAAAGGCATACAATGACTTTGTCTGTGTTCTTAATATAAACACATTTGTCACATTCATTAATTTTGAATCCATTTGATATTATTGTATTGTCAAATTTCTCATGCTATTGCTTTTGTGCTTGTTTAAACCATAAAATGATTTAACTAATTTGTATACTTTCTTTTCTTTTTCTGGAACAGAATATCCTTCTAATTGTTCCATATAAATTTCTTCATTTATTTCACCATTTGAGAAAGTTGTTTTCACATCCATTTGATGGATGTCAAGATTATGCAAAGTTGCAATGACAATAAGCATTCTAATGAATGTTATTCTAGTAACTGGTGAGTATGTATCAAAGTAATCAAGACCTTCCTTTTGTTTGTATCCTTTGACCACAAGTCTCGCCTTCTATTTGTCAATTGATCCATCTGGTTTCATTTTCCTTTTGAAGATCCATTTGTATCCAAGTGGTTTACATCCCGGTGGCAAATCCACCAATTTGTTGGGTATATCTCCTTAGTGGAGTATGAAACCCAATTGGTTGATTAAAAATATTTAATTTGATTTGGTGTTGGTTATAAAATATTTTTAATATATTATATCTGACTTTTGGAGGCCCAATGGATATTTAATAATCTGTTTGGTAACAGTTAGGACTTTGATAAAAAGCCCAAAAAAGTATTGTTTGGCTTGTAGGAGGTGCTAAGGCCGCTATGTTATAATATTGAAGAAAAATTCGGTGGCTTAATTCTTTTTGGTTAAAAAGTAGTGGCTGTGCATTTTGTTTTGGGGTTTCACTCTGCTGCATCTTCTACAAAAGATTTGAATAATTGTTTGAGGTTTTTGGTTGACAACTTCGGCTCAGCATAGAAGGTGTTGATTTGGGTTATTATTTTGAGTCTTTTACAACTTTGTTTCAAAGACTTTTGTTCATCTATATAGTAAGGTCTTTCCACTTGTTTATTTCTAATTATTTAGAATTCACCTACGAGTGGTTTGTGAGACCATTCGTGTTTCGTTTGTAATCGTTTGAAAACTTTTTGGTTGATAGTGGAATTGGATTTCGATCCCGTAGACGTACTTCACATTGAGGAAACAACGTAAAAATTCTTATATCGTTGTTGATTTAATTTTTCTGCATTAGTTTTCATTTCCACTGATTGATTTACTTGTGAGAAGTCATATATTTTCTCTAACAACTGGTATCAGAGCTTATGGTTTATTTGGGTTTATTTATTTGGGTAACTAAAAAATGTGGGTTGTATGTTAGCTTCAATAAAAGCAATTGGGTAACTTGAAAAACTAAAATGGAGGACCTAAAATGGAAAATAAAATGTGGGTTGTATGTTTAGCTTCAATAAAAGCAATTCGGTATACCACATATCATCCGGCAAATTCTGTCCCCAGTCCTGATCAATATGGGCAAGATGGAAATCATTGTCTTCCCACCACATTCCTTTGGCAACCGACAAACAACTGTCCGGTTCCGCTATAATCGTTCCCATGTTCACAACACATTCTGTCCCTACAGGGCCTTTGGCTTTTCTAGCCTTCTAATCAGTCTCAGTTCTTTCCTGCTCGAACCACTTCAACGTGGCCTCCTATTCCGTATCAACTGTACACAAGTTACCCAATTCTTGAGCAAAATTCTTAGTACCGGTGCTCTCCGGCAACTTCCCTTTATTGTCGACTATTCTGGCCGTTGCAGACGTTCCCGTTTCCAACTGTTCTTGCTTTGGTGGAGACCCTTCATCGACATTCGGCTCATCACTAAGCCACCCTATATTATCCGCTGATCCATTCACATCAAACTAGCCGATCTGTACATTCCCCAGATCTTGTTCATCAAAGAACTACAGATTACTGATGTTCTCTTCAAGCTCAGCTAAATCATCTAGCCCTTGGCTTGGCCCGTCCTCTCGGACTACATTAACCTCTATCCCCTTTGGTAATCCCACCCTCAGTCTGGCTTGGCTAGTTGGCATAATGTAACAGGAAGGGTTGTACTCTTGTTTAGTTAAGCCCACGGAGCCTTTGGGCATGCCTTCTTCTACCACAGCCACCACCATAGGCTCGGGTTGGGATATGGACGCGCTCATCATGCACAAGTTTGTGCTTTCTAGGATGAACAGCGCAGGCTTAGGCAGGTGGGAGGGAGTGATGTATATGTTGGGGTCGTATAGGACATCCATTGTTTGGATAAAGTTTACTTGTCTGGGTGGAGGAGAGGGTTGGTTATGTGGTGGGAGAGGATTTGTAATGACATTAGGCTTCTGAGGAGGCACTATCACTTTGTTGTCAACGAGATCCTAAATCTCATGACGGAGTCTAAAGCATAGGTCGGTGTCATGACCATGCTGCTGGTAGAAGACGCAATACTTGGCCGGGTTGTAGGAGGGAGGGGATTTGGCAATGGGCGCGGTTTTAGGGGCTTCAGATGACCTTTTCTAATCAGGACCCCCAAGGTTTTGGATAGAGACATGTAGAGTGGGGTGAAAACCCTCTGGCCCCGAGGTCGGTACTTTGCAGGTTTGAGGTGGCTCTAGATGTGCCGGTAAAATGTGTGGCTATTTTTGGTGTGGTGGTGACCATACCAACGTTAGAGGTCCTCGCAGCTGCGTTGCTACTCGTAGCCGCATTTGAGCTGCATGTAAAAGCCCACTTGGGCTACTCCTTTTCATGGGCAATCTAACCCTGCTTCATCGCATCTTCTATCTGTACCCCTATCTCATGAAGATTAACAAATGTAGTTAGGGGTAAGACAATCATCTTCTGCAGCAGCTTCAGTTGCAGATTACGAACGACCATTCTTATCTGGTCCTTATCAGCTGGCCTGGTGGTCATCATAGAGGCCTTGGCCGTCCACCAAGTGACAAAGTCGGAGAAGCCCTCTTTCGGCTCTTGCCGAGTTGCCTTGAGATCACAAGTTGTGACCTCGATTTGAGTGTTTTAAGAATATTGGGTGACAAAGGCCTCGGCTATCTCTTCCCAGCTCCTTTTCACAGAATCCTCCAGTTTAGCATACCAGATAGCCATAATACCCAACAGGGTCCGGCCAAAAAGGGATAGCTTTTGTAGTCTAGTCAGGCTCATCGGTCCCAGAATATTTGAAAATAGCCTCAGGTGGACCATGGGATCACCCGAACCGTCAAAGCGGTCTATGCGTGGCATTTTAAATCTATCTGGCAATGTCACCGCCGAATCTGTGTAGCCATCCTCTATTTCTGGGATCGAGTTGACTCCCTGAGCTCGTTTGAAAACCTTCTCAAGCTTGCTCATTTTCAAGGCAGTAGGATCGACCTTAAACTCGGACGGTGCGTCTGTTGGGTAGGCCGGTGCTTTGGAAGTCTGAGGTGGGACTGGCCCTGTTGGAATGTCCGCATTCTCCTGGACATTAGTTGTATCCCCGGGATATTGGAACCCTAGCTGGGGATGGATGTGAAGCGGAAGCTGCCGCTTGTTGTGGTTGTTGTTGTGGAAGCCTAGTAATTAGTTCTGCCTGCTGGGCTACAACCTCTGTTTGGCGAGTGGTAACTTTCGCTTGGCGAGCAGTGTCCTGCTGCATGGCCTCGATAGTTTGTTGAAGTTGACGCATCATGTCCTCCATACTGACTAAGGGGTGTTGATCTATCTGAATCGGTGTATGCTCTCTTTCTGAGGTGGAAGGAGAAAACTGGGCCCGACTACACACAAGTGAAGCAGATAATGACCGCTGAATTGGCAACTGTTGAACCGGTGATCTATGCCTGACTATCATCCATCTCGTAATCGGGGGTAGTGAAACGAACACTGGTTGTTCTCCAATAAGATCCTCAGATCGGTAAATCCTCCTAACTCTGGTCCAGAGTGCTCGGGGGGTATCTGCCTCGTCGAAAACAATTGTGATATACTACCTTGCAAAAAGAAAAATAAAGAAAAAAAAGGAAACAACAATCAGCAAACGCACAGCACCTCGGCTTAGATAGAGACAACACACAGTTGAAATCATAAGCTAGACAATCTGTACTTAAACACTGATTTTGGCCCTAAAGCTGATATCCTCAAATTGATACTCAGGCTTGCAACTAATACATACATTCCTGTAGAGACACACTCTAACAGCACATACCAAGCAAGTGAAAGCCAAAACACCCCTATGGTGGGGTAGGGCTACCCTGTCCTAGTTTCGTCAGGAGCTAGGGGTTCACTACGCACGCATGCGGTTTCATAGAATCCTGCATTCGGGTGAGCAACATGTCCTGGTTTGGAACAGTCTCTAAGGCTTTCGATATGCAACTAGGTCAATTGGTCAAAAGGGGGTGCCTCAGCAAGACCACCTAATATACCTCTCGCTCCTAACACCGAGAAGTGAAAGGAGGATCAAATGGTATAGCGGTAGTCCAGATCCGAGGTTTTTGTTCGCATCGTGGCAGAGCCCACAACCGGTCAGCCTTATGGCAAGCTTTTCCAAGCGAGCCTCCGACAAACCGTTTAGGAATAGCAGATGGCAAACACTGTGACATAGGCGCACCTATGTAAATCCAATGCAAAAAAACACACAAATATAGATAAAACAACATATCATGAGTTCGAGTCAAATTCTCTAAATCCCCAGCAGAGTCGCCAGAAACTGTAGACTCGACTTTCTTCGCGCCTCCTTTCGGAGAGCTTGAATTGGTCCTACAGTTCAGACTTCTATTACGGTTCTGAATGTAATCTCACAAAGTGCAATGTGAGACTGATAAACACCAAAGAGTCTAATCCGGAAAATCATTTTGGAAAATTGATTTTGAATAAAAAAGCACCAAAAATGGACTGCTTTGCCAGATTACAGAGTCACCACCTAAATATTTTATTTTGGAGAAATTTAGGAAACCCTAGCTCGTGCCAAAGGCCACGTATCCGTCATCACCATAGTTGCCTTGGCTTGGGAACTTGGGTACGAGAGGGGAAGGTCCTGAAATGAGCACCCTCGCTCGCCCGATCAAAGGATCAGCTTCTACTAAGCGTGATATGTTGTTTTATAAACTTCATGTGTTCTTATCCAGTTATTAATCTAACTTTACTATGTGACGCACACATACAACTATAGACTAAGTCGCGAGAATTGGAACAAAACAACTCATGTTTGTTTTCAAAAATGGTTTGAAGGTGCAACTCTTAAGTAGGCTAAAATGTCGGTTTGCCACCCTCAGGTGGGCTTAAAACATGATTTTGCCACTTCACAAAGTGGGCTTAAAACTAACAATCATCGAATTGTTCCAATTCAGGCAACAAACCTTCATCCATAGGCATTCATGCAATTTAGAATTTAAGCAAATAGCCTCATGGCAAGCATGCGAAACATGGCAACACTCACACTCATGCAAGTATGCTAAAGCATAAAACTTACAGTGTACTCCAAGCCAAAACAAAAGCTAGTTAGAAAGATGCATGATCCTAACTATACAAGATGCCTAATGCAACACATGCAATAATGCAATTAATAGGCTCGACTACTAATATGGCATTTGCAACAATTTGATAACATGCTTTAGAACACGTATTCAAAGAAGTGTATTGAAATTGCAATGCAATTTGAATGATGCGCCGAGCCTCGGTGAATGCAAGACAAATGAATGGATGCAAACATGCAAGCATAAGGTATGCTAATTGAAAATGATCCCTAATCTAACCATCAAAGGCATATAAATAAAAGGGAGAAAGACGTGGGGTTGGAAGACATGCACACACACACGCACGCTTATTACAACATTACGCCCTCGGGAAGGAGGGTCTGAATAAATAAGCTAAGCTACACTAAGCTAATCTAATTATTACAAAACAACTAATTAACTATTCTAGCTAATTAATTATTACAACACAATTGAATAGCTAGCTATGCTAAGCTAATTAAAATATTACAAAACGAATTGAATGATTAGATACGCTAACTAACTAGTAAAGCGATTTAAATGGCCTCGAGGGACGAGGGAGACATGCATGCTCGGTTGGCTTCCTCCCGAAAATCCATCGCCTTGCCATCGGTTGCCTCTGTTTGCACTCGCCTTGATCTCTGAACATTGTACCAATTTCCAGACTGCCTCTGCTCCAAAACAGGAATAGTTTTGCACAAAAATTGATTGGTGGCCAATCGGCCACAGAAGATGGTTGTCGGCTAGTTTAAGTGGCCGGTCGGCCACTGTTTTTTCCAGACTTCTGTTTTTGCTGCAACAGAGAGCAACAGAGGCAAATCAATGCATTTTTCAAAGAATGTGTGTACTACCACCCTCCTTATCATTTCTCAAGCTCAAAGGAGTGTAGCACTTGGCTCTCAAGCCACCAATCAAGCATTTTCAATGCATGATGGCCTAAGAGACAAGCTTGTACAAGCTTAATGAATGCACAAATAAGACTCAAAGGACCACCACGCTATCATGCATGATCAAGGGTATCGGCAACCAAGAAATATGACACGTTTCATCACTTTGAGTATGAAACGTCCCACATTTCTTGTGTTTGGATTAACGTCCAATCCAAACACATGCAATGCAACACAAATGTTTATCTTGTTCATGTTTTACTTTGCTAATTTTGTTTACACATTTTACATTACCGATTAATTCTTTAACCGATTAAGTCCAATGTGAGAGTCCTCTAATTGGAAAGAGGGCTTATGCCACAAGAGCCTTGAGCATGAAAGAGGCCTTATGCTGTTGGTTAGGAGGAACCCTCAAGAGAGGGTTAAAACTATTAGGCATGAGAGCCTCAAGTCCACACTCAAGCCAACAAGGGGCTCAAGACCACTTTCAAAGAAAATTAGAAATTGAAGAATAGAGGGAGGTTGTAGACTTTTCAATGCTGAAATGGCATGAAAAATAATACTACAACATGCAAACAACTCATGCACAACATGTTAAGAGCCAAAAACATTAAAACTAGTGAAGAACACTACACTAGGGGCATGCAATATCAAGCTCAATTGACTAAACCAGCTCTAGACAGAGTTAAAACATGCCAAAACAGTGGCTAAAACATGCTGAGATTGAAGCATAAAAGGCAAGAAAAACATGCTCTCATGTTAGCTCGCAAGCAAGACTCAAGACACAACTCTCAAAAGCAATGAAAGAGTGAAATAAGTGAGAGTGTGACAGAGCTATATATGCTGAAATCACATGTAAAATGATGCTACAACATATAAGCAACACATGCACAACATGTTAGAGACCTTAAAACACTAAGCTAGTGAAGGCATTTGCACTACAACCATGCAAGACAAGGCTCATATGACCAAGACAGCTCAAAACAGAGCTAAATCATGCCAACTCAGAGCTTAAAACATGTTGATATTAAGTCATAAAAAGGTAGAAAAACATGCTCACATGCTAGGCTATCTACACTTGCAAACAAGACACAAGGAGGGGAGGCCACCTCCTCCTATTTTGGACCTCAAAACCAAGTTTTTACCGGTTAAAAGGCCAAAAAAAGTTGTTTTAAAATCTTGAAAAATGGCATAACACTTTAGCAAACAGCCTACAAAAAGGGTAGACCACCCTTAACTCCAAAACAAACCTCAAACCACCATTTTAAACCATAAAAACAGAGATTTCAGAGGTTAAAACCAGCCTCAAAATAGCATGCAAAGGTGGCCAAACAAGTAACTAAAACTAAGCTTAAAAGGGGTGAGCCTTATACCTTTGAAGCACAGAACTAAAACAACAACAATTCTGAGCTAAAACCACTCTTAAGAACTCAAACTAGGCCTCCAAGAATCTCAACTCCAAGATGAAGGTGTTTGGCTAAGGGTCCTAGAACAAAAGTGTAGAGAATTCTCACTTTCAAGCACAAAATAGGAAGAGATAGAGGATTCTAGAGAGAGAGAGAGAGAGAGAGAGGAAATTTGCTCACAAATTTTTGTAACCCCTCAAATGGGGGAGAGACCCCCCATTATATAGAAAAACAAGCCAAAAACTTGTATTCATCCCTCCATACACATGTATGGAGATGAGAATCAGTGATCAACAGCTGACATAACTGGCAAATAAATATCTGAAAAAGGAGAAAAATGACCGTCAGACATCATTAGTGGCCGACCGGCCACCACTGATGGCCGATAGGCATAAGCCATGGATGATGGACATTGGGGATGGCCAACAAGCCACCCTCTTCTTTAGAAGTGAAGCAACAAGCTGTTGGTCCACAACCAAGCACAAAATAGATAAGTTGAGAGGCTCCAAGGCAATGCGCTCAACCGAGACCTTCAGGGACTCAAAACGAACACGAGCATGCGAAATCATCGGGCTGATGTCCAAGTCTTGAGGACAGTAAAAAATGGGGTGTCTACAGCACCCCTTAGACAACATGGAAGAAATGCTATGCCAACTTCAACAAACTATCAAGAATATGCAGCTCGACGTTGCCCGCCAAGTGGAAGTCACTGCTCACCAAATGAAAATTGCAGCCCAGTAGGTTGAGTTGATTGCTAGACTACAGCAACAATAGCCGCAACAAGCAACAACTTCTGCATCCCATCCACCTCCTGCAAACATTCCAGTACGCAGAGCTCCTGCTCCCACAGTCAATGTTCAGGAAAATGCGGACATCCCAGTGGATCCGATTCCACCCCAAACTTCCAAAGCACCAGTTTACCCAACAGAGGCACCCTTTGAGTATGAGGTCGACCCTACCGCACAAAAAGTGAGCAAGCTTGAGAAGCTCTTCAAACGAGCTCAGGGTGTCAATTCGATCTTGGATATAAAGGATAGCTACACAGATGCAGCGGTGACATTGCTATATAGGTTTAAAATGCTGCATATAGATCACTTTGATGGCTTGGGTCATCCTATGGTCCACTTGCGACTATTTTCAGATGTTCTGTGGCCGATGGGCCTAACTAGACTGCATAAGTTATCCCTCTTCGGCCGGACCTTATCGAGTATCGCGGCCATTTGGTACGCAAAACTTGAGGATTCTATAAAAAGGAACTGGGAAGAGATGGCTGAGGCCTTTATTGCTCAATACTTCTATAACACTCAAATCGAGGTCACAACTCGTGATCTCGAAGCAACTCGCCAAGAGCCGAAGGAGGGCTTCTTCGATTTCGTCACTCGGTGGAGGGCCAAGGCCTCCAAGATGACAACTCGGCTAGCTAAAAAGGATCAGATCAGAATGGTCGTCCGTAATCTGCAACCGAGGCTTCTACATAAGATGATAGTCTTACCTCTGCCTATATTTGCTGACCTCTATGAAATAGGGATGCAGATAGAGGATGCAATAAAACAGGGACTGATAGACCATGAGAAAGAGCAGCCTAAGAGGGCTTTTACATGCAGTTCCAATGCGGCTACAAGTAGTAATGCAGCTACAAGGACCTCTGATGTAGGTATGGTCACCACTACACCGAAAACTGCCACCCCCTTTGCCGGTTCATCCGACACGACCCCACAAACCGTGAGGCACCAACCCCGAGGCTAAAGGGTTTTCATCTCACTTTACATGTCTCTATCTGCGGCCTTGAGGGTCCTAATAGAAAAAGGGCATCTGAAGCCCCTAGAGCCACGCCCATTGCCTAATCCTCTCCTTCCTACACACAACCCGGCCATGTACTGTGCTTTCCACCAACAGCATGGTCATGACACTGACCTATGCTTTAGATTACGTCATGAGATTCAAGGTCTCATTGACAATAAGGTGATAGCGCCCCTCAAAAGCCTAATATCACTACAAATCCTCTCCCACCACATAACCAAGCCCCTCCACCTCGGCAAATAAACCTTATCCAAACACTGGCTGTCCCTTATAATCCCAGTATGTATATCACTCCCTCTCACCTACCTAAGCCGGCGTTGTTCATCTCAGAAAGCACATATTTGTGCATGATGAGTGTGTCCACATCCCAACCTAAACCTGTGGTGGTGGCTGTGGTAGAAGAAGGCATGCCTGAGGGCTCCGTGAGCTTATTTGAGGAGGAATACAATCTGTGCTGCTACATTATGCCAACCAGTCAAGCCAGACCAGGGGTAGAATTGCCAACGAAAATGGAGGTTAATGTAGTCCGGGAGAACGGACCAAGCCAAGGATTGGATTACTTAGCCGATCTCGAGGAGGACATCAGTAACCTGCCGTTCTTCGATGAACAAGATCTGCGGAGTGTACAAATTGACTGGTTTGATACGAACAGATCAACAGATAATATAGGGTGGCTTAGTGATGAACCATATATTGATGAAGGGTCTCAACCAAAGCAAGAACAGCTGGAAATGGAAATTGCTGCAACGGTCGGAATAGTCGATGACAAGGGAAAGTTGCCGGAGAGCACCGCTAGTAAGAATTTTGTCCAGGAATTGAGTAGTGTTAGTATAGCCGATACAGAGCAAGAGGCCGCACTAAAGCGGTTCAAACATGAAAGTGATGAGAATGATCAGAAGGCTAGAAAGGCCAAAGGCCATGCAGGGACTAACTGTGATGTGAATGTAGGAATACTTACAACGAAATCGGACAATTGCTTATCGGTTGCCGGAGGAATGTGGTGGGCAGATGATGATTTGCATCTTGTCCACACGGATGAAGATTGGGGATTGAATCTGCCAGATGATACATGGTATTCCGAGGAAGTCAATCACATGATTCAGAGCGGGCGGTATTTTAAGCCCCCACACTTGGACCAACCAGAAGCATCTAGAAACGATAAGAAGGCAGAAAAATAGAAGAAGAAACTATTGGAAAAAGAAGCAGTACTAAAAAAGCTAAAGAAGATTCAAGCATACATATCCATTTGCGGATTGCTCATGGCTTCATGGGTGCACGGACAAGCCATCCTATCAGCAATGGATAAGGTTAAGCTCTTCATCGACACAGCCCCTGAGCAATTAGTGGGATTGGTTTTCCCAGGAGGCGTTTCACCGACTTTGCCCCTTTATGGATAAGGAATTGCCGTCTGAGGGCTCTGAGCATGACAAACCATTATACATCTCTGTTGAATGTAAAAAGAAGTAGATACTAGTCGTCTTGGTTGATACCGGGTCTGCAATTAATGTGTGTTCGTTGCGCACGGCCTATGCTATTGGCTCGAACCTAGCAGACTTTGTACCAACGGCCCAGGTGATTCGGGCTTATGACCATACAAGTCGGGAAGTGATGGGGCCAGTTCGGATCAAAACACAGGTTGGCCCGGCACAATAGGATATTGAGTTCCATGTCCTGGATGTTCCAGCCACTTTTAACTTACTTCTTGGACGGTCGTGGCTGCACCAAGTGAAAGCTGTCTCTTCCACTCTGCATCAGATGTTGAAGTACCCCCATGGGAAGGGGGTAGCCATTATTTTTGGAAATTCTTCTATACATCCTCCGTCGGAAGTCATTACACCGGTACTGGAAATTGTATACGGCAATGAGGATGTCTTCTTGCCTGGATTCACCTTGGCTGAGGCCTAGGTGGTGCAAGATATCCTCGCTATTGATGAGGGGTTGTACGTTAGTGCTCAATCGGTCTACCTCATGAATAAACTACAGCATGTACCCGGAATGGGATTAGGAAGGAGCATCCGAAAGGGCATTGCTGCATTGGCCAAAGTGCCACATAACCCTCATACCTTTGGTCTAGGTTACACGCTTGCCAAAGAAGACTGGGTAAAAAAAGGAAGGAAATGGTAGGAAGAGCCAAAGCTAAGCAAAGTGGAAAGCACTATGAGCTGGTGCATAGACCCATTCAAGGAACCCTGAACGGCCGCTTTGTCCAGGAGGAGGAAGATTTCCCATTTTGTGGCTTCCCTGAGCCATGGTTGAACTCTGAGAAGCGGCGCTTGCCCGGCTTTGAGATTTTCTTCGACCTACAATTGCAAGAGGATAAAGCTTTAGAGGAACAGACTGATTTACCGGTTGAGGCAGAATAGAGTACAGAGGATGAGTCCAATGGTAGTGAACTTGAGATAGGAGCAGAGCTGGCTTGTCTCCTTTTGGATCCTCAAATCAAAACGGAGGGCTTGAGGAATGACTTCACCATTTCCATGATCGGAGATCAGTCAAGTGTGGACCCTTCTGGTGGTATTCTAGATGTATCTATCGCACCTTCTCTCATTTGGCAATTCGAGGAGGGCTTTTTTTCCAGCAGTTCTGAATCAGGTAGTGAATCGGAATCTGATTCCACAGAGTCTATGAAATCAGAATCAGATTCAAGTTCTTCTAAGTCGGAGTCAGGTATTCCTGGGGTTAATAACCCGGATGCCGTTGTTTTGTCCAGGTCATCTTTTTCCTTTTCTTTTGAGTCGTTTGTAACCAAGAAATTGGACAAGCTAGAAGCTTTGAATGAGAATGGTACCACTGCTGTTTCTGACTACTTTTCTGTGCCACTTGTATATTGCATTGATCATGACTTTCAAAATTTTGATAAAAACGACAATGAAGGAATTCCTCTGGTTTTGAAACATTTGATTGATTGAGAGGAGGTGAGGTTTGTAAAACCCTTTGTTGATGAAATCATTTCAATTAATGTGGGTACTGAGAAGGATCCGTGCTGGTCTAGATAGGGTCCACGTTGTCTTCGGAGGAACGCGAGCGCTTAGTTGCTTTATTAAAAGATTTCAAAGATTTTTTCGCGTGATCCTATGAAGACATGCCTGGAATCGATCTTGAGATTGTATAGCACCGGATCTCTCTTGACCCTGAGGCCCGACCCGTGAAGCAGAAGTTTCGAAGAATACGCCTGGATTGGGCTTTGAAAATCAAGAAAGAGGTCACCAAGCAGATAGATGTAAGGTTTTTGCTAGTATCTGAGTATCCCACTTAGTTGGCCAACATTGTTCCGGTGCCAAAGAAAGATGGTAGAATTCGGGTTTGTGTAGATTTTAGAGATCTAAACAAAGCTAGTCCGAAGGACGACTTTCCTCTATTGCACATCGACGGATTGGTGGACGTCACCGCAGGCCATGCGTTGCTCTCCTATATGGACGGGTTTTCTAGGTACAACCAGATTTTGATGACACCCGAGGACAGGAAGAAGACTGCCTTCACCACGCCGTGGGGAATCTACTGCTACAGGGTAATGCCGTTCGGTTTGAAAAATGCTGGGGCTACTTATCAACAGGCTGCAACCACGATCTTGTATGATATGGTCCACAAAGAGGTTGAGGTGTATGTGGACGACATGATTGTTAAGTCCAAGGAAAGAGAGGGCCACTACACCGCCTTGAAGAAATTTTTCCAACGGATCAGAGAATATCGGTTGAGGCTAAACCCACAGAAATGCACTTTTGCTGTCATAGCAGGGAAAATGCTGGGTTTCTTGATCACGTAGAGGGGCATTGAGGTTGATCCTTCCAAAATCAAGGCCATCCTAGAAATGCCACCACCAAGGACTGAAAAAGAGGTGCGAGGCTTTCTGGGTAAAGTGCCATTCATAAGACGATTTATTGCAAAATTAACCTTGACTTGTGAACCACTATTTTGTCTCCTAAAGAAAGGAAAGAAATTCCAATAGGATGACCGATGCCAGGTTGCTTTTGAGCAGATCAAACAGTACCTTCAGAACCTACCCGTGTTGTCACTACTAGAGCCGGGGAAGCTGTTGATTCTGTACTTGTCAGTATCTGACACAACAATGGGCTGCATGCTTGCACAGGAATCTGAGAATAGAGTGGAGAAAGCCATCTATTACCTGAACAAGAAGATGCTGGAATATGAGACCCGTTACACCCCCTGGGGAAGGCTTGCTTGGCCTTGGTATGAGCTACCAGGAAATTGAGGCACTACCTGTTAGTTCACTCCGTAATTCTAGTTTCGAGATTAGATCCCATCAAATATCTCTTCGAGAAACTAGTGCTTACGGGTAGGGTAGCCCGTTGGTTGCTTCTTCTCTCCAAATTTGATTTGAAGTATATGACTCGCAAGTCTGTCAAGGGAAGAGCAGTAGCTGAGTTCTTGGCTGATCATCCAGTGGAGGGAGATGAAGCAGTAGAGTATTTGTTTCCAGATGTGTTTGGACCATGTACTTTGACGGAGCGTCTAACTAGTACGGTTATAGGATAGGGAAGTTGCTGAAAACACCTGACAATTCCCATATACCTTTAGCTTTCAAACTCTAGTTCAAGGTATCTAACAACGAAGTAGAATACGAGACATGTATTGCTGGTTTAGAAGCCGCCTTGAAACTAGGGGCAAAAAGGTTGGACGCCATTGGGGACTCGAACCTGGTTGTGTCTCAAGCAAAAGGAGACTGGAAGGTTAAGGAAGAAATGATGAAAATCTATCACCAAACCCTGGACGTTCTAATTCCCAGGTTTGAGAAGCTAACCTTCACGCATTTGTTAAAAGAGAACAACAGGTTTGCTGACGCTTATCAACTCTATCTTCTATGATAGGCATCCCTTTGGGAGGTCGGTTACGTCCAATCATTATTGAACAGAGCTATGTGCCGGCCGATGAGTTGATTACCGCAATAGATGAAGTACAAGATCAGAACCCCTGGTATCATGAAATCTAGAACTTCTTGGAAAATGAGGCTTATCCACTAGGGCCAAATGCCAAAGATAAAAGGATAATACGGCGAATGGTTGCTCAGTTTATCGTCTGTGGGGGTAAATTATACAAATGAGGCCATCTGGGAATACATAAACTGTGTATTGATGCAGAAAAGTTGAAGCGTCTAATGGAGGCCATCAACGGAGGAGAGTGTAGATCGCACATGAGCGGGGTAATGCTAGCCCAGAAGATTCTCAGGCAGGGTTATTACTGGTCAACCATGGAGGAGGATTGTATCAGTTTTTTTCGACGATGCCACAAATGTCAGATTCATGCAAATCGCATGAACATCCCATCGTCAAAGCTATACAACATGACTTCACCATGGTCGTTTTCAGTCTTGGAAATTAATGTTATTGGGGTAGTTACGCCGAAGGGCTCGAACGGGCATGAGTATATCCTGGTGGCAATAGACTACTTTACAAAGTTGGTCGAGGCCTAATCCTATGCAGTGCTGAAAGCGTTGCATGTAGCCAAGTTCATTAGAAATAATATTATTTGTCGTTATGGGTTCCCAAATGAGATCATTTCAGACAATGGTTCCCACTTTAAGAAAGAAGTGATCGACTTGTTGGAGAAATACAACGTGGCTTTTCACAAGTCATCTACATATCGGCCGCAAACCAATGGAGCTGTTGAGGCCACCAACAAGAACATCAAGCACATTCTACAGATGATGGTGGAAACCTACAGGGACTGGGGAGACAAATAGCCATTTGCTCTTTGGGGCTATAGGACTTCAATTCGAACATCTACTCGGGCAACTTCGTATTCTCTGGTTTATGGGATGGAAGTCGTTCTGCCAATCGAAGTAGAGGTTCCATCACTGCGGGTTATGGCTGAGTGCTAGATAGCAGAAGTGGATTGGCAGCAGAGCAAGTTTTAGGAACTAATGTTGTTCGACGAGAGGAGACTGAAAGCATTGTATCATGTCTAAGGTTATCAATGCAGAATTGCCAAGGCTTTCAACAAGAAAGTTAAGTCCAGGAACCTAAAAGAAGGGGATTTGGTGGCCAAAGACAACCAAGCTCCTATCTATGACCCTAGGGGCAAGTTTAAACCTAATTGGACTGGTCCTTACATCATCAAGTCTCTTTGGTCGGGTGGAACTGTCATTCTTATGGACCTAAATGGCCTCGAATTATCCCAACCAATCAACATGGACAAGTTGAAGAAATACTATCCTTGAGTGGCTCGCTAGGCTGAAAACCCAGAAGGGCGATCTAGGCAAAAGTTAGAGCACAAAAAATTAGAAAAAAGAAAAACTGAGCTCGCAAGGTTGAAAACCCGAAAAAGGCGGCATTGGCAAAAGTTATATCGCAAAAGGAGAGTGTTAATACCCGAGTGAACCCGAGTCGAACTACGTGAGGCTTGATTCCCATCTTCGAGATACGTAGGCAACTTCATTATG
The DNA here is from genome assembly GCF_055761805.1 of Camellia sinensis. NCBI lineage: Eukaryota > Viridiplantae > Streptophyta > Magnoliopsida > Ericales > Theaceae > Camellia > Camellia sinensis. The sequence continues at coordinate 104,817,359 of NC_138975.1, read as the reverse complement.
AAGTCTAGCCATAAACACTCCCAAATCAACTGTGTCCATGAGATTGTTTTGGTCATCTTTGTCTTTTATGCATCCAAGAGTTCGGTTGTGATCCTCAGTATGAGAACTGGTTACAGTACAGTGCAATGCCATTCAGACAAGGGACAACTTTTCATTTGCTGGATTCAGGGTTGTACATCTCAAGGATAGATTCCGGGTGTGTCCAGATGTGATCCTTATCAAAAATGATTTTCAAAAGTTTTAATAAAAGTTGATTTTGTTCAAGTTAATCTTTTTACAACTTAGACCATTTTTGGACCAAAAGGAAAATTTTCAGTGCCCACAACTTCAATTTCATTGATTTCAATACAAAGTTCTCTAGCTCTCGATACAAATCAAAGTTGCTTTTTATTACATTCAAAAGGAAAACATGAAAATTAGATCAAAGCAATAAACTTGGGGCATCGATGAGTTAGGTGTTCCTGCGTCCTCTCATAGAGCTTGTGGAAGCTTCGGATGTTAAAGTTGGCCAGGTTTGCGCCTCATCCTCAAGCCAAGCTATGCATTCGTTAGAAAGAATGCAACTAAAATTGGGAGCGGGAGCCAGAAGTTCTCTTGTCCTCCATGCAGTGGGATATCGAGCTAGTTGTGAACCTCAGATTAGAAATGAAGTTGGGTACTCTACCCCCTCTTCTAGGTAGGTTTGCCTGAACCGGAATAGGAAATAAAAGACACAGTGTGTCAAGCCAATCAACTGAATACCAGGTTGTCGAGACATGTTGTAGCTCATCTCGGGCAGGTCAAACCAGGGACAACGCCAAGTAATGTCAATGGCAGACCTGTTGCACATCCAATGGCACCACCACCCCTCGTTCGGGAAATCAATTAGCTATTGGCAAAAGAAGTAGCCTGGTGCTGAATATGTAGGGCAAGAGTCCACTACCTTCAACCTGTCCATTAGCCATATCTTGGGATAGATGAAAAATAAGAGAGATTAAAGAATAGAGAGATGTGTGTTGAGAGGAAAAAGTGAGAAAGGGTCTTGAGAGAAAAAAAAAACACAGAACTTGAGGGCCGAGTGATGTGAGAAACACATGTGAGAAAGGTGGGAAACATTACCTGCAAAAGTAGTGGACTTTCTGCGAACTTGGTTGTCTCTTGAATATGGAAGGTGTCTAAGCCTATTAAAGTCTCGGCTAATACTAAGCCAATGAAACTCTTGCCTTCTTTTAAGCCTTGGGCTACTTCAATCAAGCGAATGTTAGACCCTCTGAAACCCGGGGTAAGCAGAAAATGAGCCAACATACACAAACAAAGGGCATGTTCTCGAAAACTTTGCCAAAGACAGTCGCCGCGGTTGCCAGCATTAAAAAATCGGTGAATGAGACTGGGAATGTCTAGTTTTCCGTTGTGAACCAAGGATCGAGCATCGTGTAAAGTGAGCCCACACATCCGTCCTAAAGCCTGGATGTGACTAAAACGGGACTAGGGTAAGATTTCCTCATCACGCCGGGATTCCATCAGAACTTGGAATTCTTCAATTGTGGGGTATATCTCTTGCCCTCCAAAGCTGAAAACATGTGTAATCGAGTTCCAACATCTAGCTGCGGCATGGAGGAACGAAAAACACAGTGGGGTATGACTTAGCGGGAATAGTGCATTTATCCCAAAACTCCAGAAATTCACTTTTCCGAGCCATCTAAAGTTGCAATCCAAATTGAAAGTTTTTCGGTGAAGAATGGCTCCATTTGTGGCAAAAATAGAGCTAGAATGAAGAAACTACGAAGTCCCAACTTTTGTAGAAGATAAGGTGCTGAGTAAAAGACAGGTGGCAACAATCTGGAGGTTTCCTGCACTAGTGGCCCACCAGCCACCTTTTGTAGCCGACCGACCACTACTAATGGCCGACAGCCACTTTTGGTGGCCGACAACCTCTGCCTATAGTCGACATAATTCCTATGGTCTTCTTGTGTAATCAGAGTCCTAGGAACTTGTGTTTTGTTTTGCTCTTGGTGCATTTTGCCGCCTTGTTTTAAGAGTTTTGTTGAGTCTCTTTTTATGTTGTTTCATTTTGTTTGTCGAGTTCTTGCATTAGTTGTTCATTGAGTTGTTTTACTCTGTTTGTTATGTGTTGGTCGGTTCGTTTCCTGATTAAGAAATTGGTAATACAGTGTACAATATTTAATTTCCATCAATCCCGTTTTTGTGTAAAATGGTGCAATGCAATGCTCTGAATGTAAAACACAATATCTTTCATCAAATTCCAATCATGTTTTTTTTTTTACAAAAGGGTACAAGTTTTTAAGGAAATAGAAACTGCCTGGAAACTGTACACTGTGCTAACACTACTAGCAAATAAAAAGGAAAAAAGAAAAAGAAAAAAGCAAAAGAGACTAAACAAGAACATGTGAACCGGCGCCCATCTACCTCAGGATCGAGAGGCCCTCTTCGTCCTTTTCCTGGGCATGGACTTAGAACTGTCTCCATCGGCGGCACTGTCAGAGGCCCCTGTGTTTGAGCTAGCTGCTGAATCGACCTCAGCATCCTCTCCGCCCTCAAAATCTAAGTCAGCATCGTCCTCTCCATCCTTAGATGACTCTGACTGTGGACTTACTGCCTCCTCGTCCTCCCTCTTCTCATCATCATCATCATCTGTAACGGGCTCTGAAGGGCCACTCTCGTCACGGGTGCCCCTAGCTCTACTTCGGCTACGAGCCGAAGCCTCCCATCTCTCTTTCCCTGCTGTTGGAGGAGGTACTGATGGTCCTGCTACCGCTCCAGCTAGAACATCCAATGTGGCTGGGATCTAAAAAGGACAGTTTGTCAAATACATCAGTCGTGGTGTATATTAGATGTAGTGTTTGAATGCAGTGATTGAATGTAGTGTCTGAATGCAGTGTTTGAGTGCAGTGGTTGGGTGTAGTGTTTGAGTGCAGTGTGTTAGATCAGTGCAATATGGAACATATTACATTTGAAATGCTGATGTATTGGCAAGAAGTTTCATGGCATAAAGTGCGAATTGAAGGAAATTACCGGAATCTTGTAAAGGCTGAGCAGGTTCATGCTCCTCTCTGCACCATCTCTATCTGGGAAGCCGCTAGCTCGAGAGCCTGCCCGGTGTACTCTATGGGTGCCTGCAAGTTCGCTGTGAGGATTAGTGTTCTATAAAGCATAACTGAAATGAAGTAAATATGCAAAATGTAAAGTATGGTACATACTGGAGCCGGGCCTCGAACCCCGACAAGCTCATGCCCGGCTGATACGAGTGTAGACGCGCCTCGAGGGCCTCATGCTTCTACAGTTCGAACTCAAATGTCACGGTTTTGAATCTAGTCCCGCGAAGTGCAATGCGAGACTGATAAATCACCAAAGAGTCCAAATCCGGCAAATCGTTATGGAAAACTAATTTTTAAGAAAGAAACGCCAAATATGGACTGCTTTGCCTGATACAGAGTCGCCACCTAAATATTTTGTTTTGGGGGAATTTAGGAAACCTTGACTCATTGCCTAAGGCCACGTGTCCGTCATCACCAAAGTTACCTCGGCTCGGGAACTTGGGTACGATTAGGGAAGGTCATCTATGAGCACCCCCCCTCGCCCCGATCCGAAGATCGGCCTGTACTAAGCATGATACCTTGTTTTTAAAAACACATGTGTTCTTATTCTGGTTATTAGCTAGAATTACTATGTGATGCACACAACAAAACAAGTATAGACTAGATCGCCTAATTTGGAACAAAGCATCGCATATCTGTTTGTTTGGAAAATGGTTTGAACTTTGCTACTCGCAAGTTGGCTAAAATGCGGATTTGATGAATTGTTCTAATTCAAGCAATCCAACCTTCACCCACAGGCATTTAGGCAGTTATATCACATAAGCAGTTAGCCTCATGGCAAGCATGCTGACATGGCAACATTAACACACATGCAAGATGCTAAAGCGTAAACACTTACAGTGTAATCCGAGCCAAAACAGAGAACTAGTTAGAAATCAATGCATGATCCTAGTTCATGTTAAAATGGCTAATGCATCGCATGCAAAATGCAATTAGAAATAGGCTCGGCTATTCTAAGATGGCATATGCCATGCGACAAATTGATACATGTATTCAAGTAAGAATTGAAATACAATGCAGTTAGTATGATGCGCCGAGCCTGGTGCATGCAATACAGATGAATGATGCAAACATGCATAGTATAAGGATGTTAATTGAAATGTGCCCTAGAACCAAACATCGTAAGCAGTTAAGTAAAAGGAAGAAAGAAGTGGAGGTTGGAAGACATGCATCACACACACGCACACTTATTACACAATTGCGCCCTCTCGACGGAGGGACCGAAAGAATAATACAAATTACATAATTAACTAAATAACGAGCTAATTAATTATTACACAACACTTAACTAATTAAGCAAATCAATTATGCTATGAAAACAGTAAAAACAGCCTCGGGAAGAGGGATGCATGTGTGCTCAGACAACTTCACTCGGAAATCCATCGCCATGTCACATGTTGCCTCTGTTTACACTGCTCTGTACCTCTGAAAACTATGCCAACTTTTGTGACACTTCTGAACCAGCTTGGGGACTTTCTGAGAGTCCATCGGCCAAGAGATAGGGTCATCGGCCATGGGAAATTGGTCATCGACCAAATGTAAAGCTCTCGGCCAACAATGTTTAGCCGACCGGCCATATCTTCCTGCAGAATGCTGTGTTGCTGCAGTAGAGAACAAACAGAGCCTGGCAATACATTTACAATGCAATGTTTGCACGACCACCCTCCTTATCATGTTTGAGACTCAAAGGAGTGTAGTCCTCGACCCTCGGACCACCAGTCACGCATTTCGATGCATGATGGCCAAAGGAGCCGAATGTGCAATTCAATATGGATTGAAATGCACAAAAAAAAAAAAAAAAAACACATAAAGGACCCCAACCTCTATCATGCTTGATCAAGAGGCAAGGGATGCAAACATGCAAGCAAAACTAATGCAACATGAAGCATGTCAAGGACAATGCCATACAAGGCTAATGGTAATGAGCATGCCAAATGCAATGCAACCTAAACAAGCATGCAAACATGCAAGGGACAATACATGCAAACATGCAAAGCAACTTAACAAAAGGGGCATGCCAAATGCGATATAACTCAAGCATGTAACAACATGCAATAGGCCAAGTATGCAACAACATGCAAGGCAAGCATGCAACAACATGCAATAAGGGTCTTAAACCAAAATGGACAGCTCTCAAATAGGTCCAAATCAGTGGCCAAAGTGATGAAACAAAGGCATGAAATACACATATAAACATGCATGCTACTAGTCCATTACTTTAAGCATTGTGGAGCAACTTTTAAGAACGCTTAAAGGGAGACAAACATGGATATTAGGCAAACATGTTAAGCTCTAAAATCATGTTAGGAGAGGTGCCAAACCAACCAAAGTACACAAGCAAAGCATGCAAGAAAGCTTAAAGCTTGAAACTAGCCTAAGGGTTCAAACCATGGCTATACAAAGCAAGACCCAAAGGACCAAGAGGACCTAAAACAGTTTTAAGGCAAGTCCAAACAAGACCGAAAAGCAAGCTCGAAACTAGCCAGCACAAGCTAGAACACAATGCCAAAACATGAGGCATGCAAGGCTACCAAAGAGGATGTTACGCTACACCTATCAAAACCAAACATGGCATGATTTAAGAAATGAAAAACAGAGTTATGGCATGTCAAAGTAAGCCCAAAAAACTCACTTAGATGGCATCCTAAAGACCTAAGCACGGTGGCATACACAATGACACATTCATAAGGCATAAAACACAAACCCTTTAAAGCATTAAAGGAGCGACAAATGCAAGTACATGAGCATACTATATGATGTGAAATAATATTACAAGTGTTGCCAAACCACTGAAATGATTCGAATAGAGCATGCTAGTGACTCAAACACCCAAAGCTAACAAGCTAGATTGCATGGTAGCTATACAAAACAATGTAGGCATAACCAAAACAATGAAAAACAGAGCTCAAGCATGTTAAAACAAGGCTAGAAGCTTCATGGAGTTGACCCAAAACATGCAAGCATGGTAGTCTAAATGCTAGATACATATTAAGGCAAATGAGAGGATTGCAAGGTGAGTATATCGTGCATGCAAGAGACCACTAAACCAACTTTAAACAGAGGTAAATCATGGCAAAACAACACCAAATACTTGCTGAAATGAAGCTAAAACAAGCTAGACATACAAGCCACCAACATAAGCCACTTATGCTAGTATTCAAGATGACAAGGAGAGGAGATGACCCTCTCCTATTTAGGACACCAAAACCACCTCTCCACCACTGAAAATCCTCTGGATTTCAGTGGTAGAGAGGCCATGCAAAGCTCAAAGCAAGAGGCAAAAGGGATGGCCTAAAACAAGGTCTAACAAGGCCTTGGAGGGGGTAAACAACCCCAAACCTCAAAATGACCTTAAACAAAGTTCAAAAGAAAGTAAAAACAGAACTTTTATCAGTTAATAGCTAAGCTTAAAACAATAAGCAAGAAGGGCTAAAAGCCTAAGTAAGAAAGGGGTATCTAAAGCAAGAATGCTCACCCTTGAAGAAGAACACCTTCAAGAACACAACACCAACACCTTTCTCTGATCGAACCACTCCAAGAACCCTAACGACAACTCCTTAGAACCTCAGCAACCAATGATGGTGTAGTGCTAGGTGTTTATGTGCAATAGTGTGAACAAAAATTACTTTAGGTCACAAATACACACACAAATGATAGAGATAAGGAGATATAGAGATAGAGAGAGATACAACTTTTTCTAACCCTAATTTTAGAATCCCTGAGAAGGGGGAAGGCCCTCCCCTCTTATAGAAATCCAATTTGCAAAGCTTCTTGGAGAAGCTAAGCAAAGGGCAAATCCTTTCATACACGTGTATGGAGGGGGGTAATTGTGGATGCTAGCTGTGCTAGCTGGCACAAAATATCTGCATAAAGCAGATGAACAGGGTTCGGCCACCAAAAAAGGCCGATCGACCAACATAAGTGCCGGTCGACCAAATATAGTGCTGATCGCCCAATACTTTTGGCTGATGGAAAGAAAACAGGGCTGATGGCTTCAAGCCTTGGCCGGTGGGTTGGGGGTATGGCAAACAAGCCACCCTCTTCCCTTAGAAGCAAAAACACAAGTGTTTGGTCCACAACTAAGCACAAAACAGACAAGTTGAGAGATCTTGAGGCAAGGCCCGTGGCCGAGACCTCCGAGAACTCAAAATGAATACGAGCATGGATGATCATCGAATGTTCAAACGATGACGTCCAAGTCTTGAGGACGGTCAAAAATGGGGTGTCTACAGTTGCCCCTCTTTGACAGAACTCGAAAGTCATAAAGATGATGGGAGTGAATGTCAAAGCCCAGAGACGACCCATTTTTGACAAGGCCGAAGACTTAGACAAGCAAACAGGATAACAATATAGATGCGTCCGTAGGCTGGGGCAAAATGCAAATGACATGCACAATACGGAACATAACTTATGATTATGCAAAGAGGGCTGTAAAGAAACATCATGCAAATGTTATGCATCGAAATGCTACATCAAACTCATACATAAGTAAACACGCCACGCGCAGGAATCACAGACCGAACTACATTTAATGCAAAAAGGATGTAAGAAAATTATGCAATTTTCACGAACATGTGCGATAGATACACAAAGCGAACGAAGTGTGATAGATACACAACGTGAACAAAGGTGTGATAGATACACAAAAGGTGAACACAAAGTGTGATAGATGCACTAAGTGAACAAAGTGTGATGGACACACAAAAGGTGAACACATAGTGTGATCGATGCACTAAGTGAACAAAGTATGATAGACACACTAAAGGTGAACATAAAGTGTGATAGATGCACTAAGTGAACAAAGTGTGATGGATACACTAAAGGTGAACACAAAGTGTGATAGATGCACTAAGTGAACAAAGTGTGATGCATACATAAAAGGTGAACACGAAGTGTGATAGATGCACTAAGTGAACAAAGTGTGATGGATACACAAAAGGTGAACACAAAATGTGATAGATGCACTAAGTGAACAAAGTATGATATATACACTAAAGTAAATGAAGTGTGATGGATACACTAAAGTGGATAAAGTGCGATGGATACACTAAAGTGAATGAAGTGTGATGGATACACTAAAGCAAATGAAGTGTGATGGATACACTAAAGTGAATGAGGTGTGATGGATACATTAAAGCAAATGAAGTGTGATGGATACACTAAAGTGAATGATCTTAAACGGAACTTCTTTGAATGAACTATACATACAATATCGTGCATGCATGAGAAAGAAACTTGATAGGTACAATGCAATACAATGCAAATAACGTGCGTGACAGCATAAGTGAAGTGTGCATAACAATGCAAGTGGAGAGCGCACAACAATGCAAGTGAAACTTGCATAACAATGCAGGTGGAACGATACATAACAATGCAAGTAAACGTGCGTGACAACGTAAGTAAAGAGTGCGCAAAACAATGCCAGTAACGTGTGTGGCAGCGCAAGATAGATGGGCAAAACAATGCAAGTAACGTGCGTGATAGCACAAGATAGATATGCAAAACAATGCAAGTAAAACATGCGTGACAGTGCAAGATAGATGTGCATGACAATGCAAGTAACGTGCGTGATAGCGCAAGATAGATATGCAAAACAATGCAACTGAAAAGGTTCATAACAATGCAACTAGAGTGTGCATAACAATGCAACTGGAGTGTGCATGACAACGCAAGTAAGGTGTGCATGACAATGCAAGTGAAAAGTGCATAACAATGCGGGTGAAACGTGTGTGACAATGCAAGTGAAGTGTGCATGACAATGCGGGTGAAAAGTGCATAACAATGCAACTGGAGCGTGCATAACAATGCAACTAGAGTGTGCATGACAATGCAACTAGTGTGCATGACAACGCAAATAAAGGTGCGTGACAATGCAAGTAAAGTGTGCATAACAATGCAAATGAAGAGGGTGCATAACAATGCAGGTGGAACGGTGCATAACAATGGAGGTGAAGTGTGCATAACAATGCACGTGAGACATGCATAGTGAGGCAAGTGCAAGAAATGCATGCTCCATGCAACATTAAGATGCGCATTTCATGCTAGGGTGAGAAGTGCACATTCTATGCAAGCAAGGTTAAAACGTGCTCCATGCAATGTACATACTCTATGCAAAAAGATCAACGACGTACATCCAATGTAACGTGTATATTCTATACGACAACAAGAATAAGTATAGTATAAGATGCATTTATGCAATATGTGTGATGATATGATACATGTTACAAGCAATGTAGAGCATGATATCTAGAGAATGCAATAAACAGACAAAGCAGCGCTTTAGAAAGCACCTCATGGGGTGAGTGGCGATGAGCCGCTCTACTCTGACGGGGATCTCCCCTTGTCTATTCTTTGAACTCTTACCATGAACCCACAGTATAAAGGTTTTGAAATACTGTCAAGGATTCTTCATGTAGAACACTTTGGACACCATCTATCTTCTTGACCATATTCGCAACTTTCCCTATTCTCCAATGGGGTGACAGACTAGGTTGGTTCAGTATCCAGAATTGAGGTGCATACATATGCTACCTCAACCTATGGGGCTTCCATACAGATTTCAAGCCGGGGATACACCCCTGGGTATTTAAACCAGACTTTAGTCTCGGAAATTCCAAACCTTTGTGTTCTAGGCATCAGCCATTCGAACTCTAGTTTCCACCGTCGCAGTTGGTCCCCTAGGAACTCATTGCAAACACAGCCGAGATGCCCCTGGCAGGGAATGATACTCAGCGAGAGGATTTCTGATTTCCATTCTGGCTTTGAAACAAGCTTGATCTTGAGCTTGAGGTAGAGGCGCACTCAAACTTTGGAGCATTGACAAGGCCTGAGGAGGTGCATATGGAATGCAATCTCGAAATTTTCTGAAGGTGAAATACACTCAGATGCTCGAAATTTTCCCTATTTTCTTTTGCTTTGCAGTCTGGAACCTAGATAGCTTCAGATAGGTCATAGTTTTGCTGTTCTCACATGACTTGGGTTGAACCCTGCAGTTTTATGAAAGAACAAATCTTGTTTTGCACAAATGTGGAGAATGGCACAGCACTCTGAGCGCAAAACGATTTTATTTTTGAAATTAAAAAATGAGTTTTTAACCGGGTATTGAGCCTACGACTGAACACAGCACAAAACGACTCAATAAAGAATGACAATAGGTAAACAACCTAAACACATCGAGAAACACTCGAAACGACTCAAAACAAGAATCGTGACAAAGCAAAAGACACAACACTTAGATGTGCACAGGGAGCCTGTTTATCTGGGTATTGTTTCCTACCCTTTCTCATTTGTGGTTCTCACATCACTCGGCCCTCAGGCATTGTTTTTTCTGAAAAAGCCCTTTTCTCATTTTCTCTCTCAGCGCGCATCTCTCTATTCTTTAATCTCTCATTTTTTATCCCTCCCCTGGGTGGTTGATGGATAAACAAGAAGTTACGGGCTCTTGCCCCTAGCATTCTGCTAGATTCTCTTTCTTCTGCTCACAACAGTGAACTTTCTCACAGAGGGGTTGTGCTACAACTGGGTGTGCAACAGATTTGTAGCTGACATCAGTTGATGATGCTCTGCTGGGAAGTTTGGACGTGATCAGATGTTTCCAGATGAGGGAGTGGAATATCCTGATCCATTCCAATTCGTGTTTCGCACTTGGCTTGATACCTCGTTGCTCGGAGGATGAGAGAGCTTTCAGCCTTTTGTTCTTGGCTTCCGTTATGCCCTTTTTTGGCAGGTAGAGTGCCCTTTTCTGGCAAGTAGAGTGCCCTTTTTGGCAAGTGTGGTGACAATGGGGAAAAGACAGAACACCTGACTTAACTCTGCCCCTAGTTCATCTCCTACAAAATGTATTTCTCTGTGGCTCTCATATGTGTCGGAGGTGGCATGGAAACTACCGGCTCGGGCAAGCCGATGGTCTGGCGTAAGAATCGATCCCCTAATAACCATGCCCGACAAACCAGGCCACCGAGCAGGAGCTGGAAGCGGGAAGCCTCTTGCGCCCCAGTAAACTGATGCCTGACTCCCTCAGGCATTGTTGCCTATGGCAGCCAAGTAATCTGTAAATAGAGAGTGTGCAGATTGTTAGCTATCATTAAATAGAGAGTGAGTCAGAATCAAAGGAAAACGAAAATAACAGAGAAGCTTGAGTTACCTTAGCTGCGATCATAGTGTCGAAGTATCGACGGAAGAAGGAGAAGGACTCCCGGGACCTCCGCTGGCATCTCCCATCATACCGGTGAGAGTATGGCATGACAGGTGGCATCTCTACCTATAGCTCTGGGGTAAGTCCCGAAAAGAAGGTGTACACCCATAGTTGCAGAAAGTGAAAGGGCAACAGTGAGTATACAATAGATAAATACATGTAAAGTAGAAGGCAGACTATGTGTGTGCAGGATACAGAGTACGTAAAGCAGAAGGCAGACTCTGTGTGTGCAGGATACAGAGTATGCAAAGCAAAAAGTAGATTGTGTGTGTACAGTATGCAGTGTGTGCAGTGTATAGAAAATGCCAAGCAGAAAGTACGATAGGAAATGCAAAACAGAAAAGTAAAGCATACCTTCCAAGCCCTCTAGTAGCCTCCTATCAGATGCCCGCTCATGCGTGTGGCCAAGCTAGCACCGCCCCAATCGTAGAGTTGGACACGGGACAAGTCCACCAGAGCGCTCATGAGGTATAGCCCGACGGTGTTCGCCCGGTCGGCGAACAATGTAGTGCCAAACAAGAACTTCAGGAAACCTCGGCCATATTGCTCGGTCTCCTCTCGGGTCGCTGGTGCTGTCCCTCTGAAGTGGTCTACAAACTAGGTGTATCGGACCATTCCTGATTGGGAGATAGGTGGGCGAGTCCCTAGCAGATAAATCTGGGCGGCCTCCCACGCACCCATATCCGTATCGTAAGGAATCGGATGACCCCCCACCTCTATGCCGGTGAGCGTAGAGAAATTGAAGGGAGTCATCGTCATCTTCCCTGCTGTAGAGAAGTGAAAGGAATTGGTGGTATCCCACTACCTCTCTACCAAGGCACCCAGTAGAGGCCTACTCGAAATGAGGCGTGAGAGCCCCATGCAGAATGAGCCAAAACCAGCCTCGTTGATGACGTGGTGAACTTTGTCGGGGAGCTTTATGTACCACTCCCTCGCGGAGGTGGTCCCATATCCGCTGATGGCGCGTTTATCGCCCTGTAATCAGGACAAACAGATGAAATGCAATGTGAGTAATACAGTACAAGAGTGTGGTTTATGCCAGAAATGGAAGATACATTGGGAAAATGCAAGAATATAGTGTATACCTCAGAGGGGCCATGTGATAAATGAGACTTCATCTCGCGCAGGAAGAGGTCCTTTGGTGCGCCTCGTGTAAACCCCCTGAACTGACGAATGCCATCGGGCGGTAGCACGTGTATCTCAAGATGGTACGTCGCCGGGTCAAAAGGTCGAACGCTAAGTGGTAGTGGCTCAAGCTCCGGATCCACCTCTATCTCTGGAGAAGCCCCATCATGTGGGATGTCGTTCGCCATCTCGAGGAAAGATGAGAAAGTGGTCAAAAATGGGAAAAATGGGTGAAGAATGCCAAGAGTCAACGAAAGTCAACTCCAAGAGGAAAAATGGCAAAAAAAGTCAAAGCCTGGAAAAAGACACCAAACTCAAGGGTAACTCGAGGGAAACAAGCCTCAAGTGGTGGAAATGAAGAAAGAAGCACCAAAATCGACTTTTAATTAGTTCAAAATGGAGTAAATTATAAGGGTTTAGCGAAGAAAATGTTCGTGGGGTGTTGGAAAACGCATATAATGCTTGGATCTAAGGAGGAAAATGGTCTAGAGAGAGAGAGGAGGATGATTTTTGGCAATAGAGAAGTGGGGAAATAAGGTTTGGAACCCTATACTTAAACACCCGAGGCGATATGGCCATTTTTCCCCGAAACTGCCATCGGTGGCCGACCAGCCACCATTTGTGGCCGATAACTTTTTTTGGTGGCCGATGGGTGGCCGATCACCTTCCCTGGTGGCCGACAGGTTCCCAATGCTCCCACATTGGGTCTTTATGCTGTTTTATGCCTTTAGTTCTCAAGAAAGTGCAAGAAAACTTCACTTTTAAGCTCAAACGCCTCTGTGGAAGCTCCGAGCCATGTCTTTGGTGTATGATGTTCAACACAAATGAGGTGTATCCTTTTAAATTTGTTGTAAGTTTTTTCGGTGGCTAAGTCGGAAGTTGTTCTTGAAATTGGGTTTAACAATTATGTTTCCGTTATTGCATAAAATGTGCATTTTTCAATTATGCATAGAATTTGCATTTGCTATATTCACATGGAATATGCATTTTGCTATTGTATAGAACATGCATCCCTATGTTATATAGGATGTGCATTTTGTGCTATTGGTTGTTGCATAGATCATGCATCCTACACTGTTGCATAGAATCATGCATCCTAATGTGGCATAGAACATGCTCTGGCTCACACCGCGTAGAATATTGCATGTTGTGCTTAAAACATGTTTATAAAATTTTGCCTTGCTTATCTTGCGTAGAACATGCACTCTTGCTATAGCATGCTTGTTAAGCTTCTTTCTTATGCAGGCACGATATTGTATGTACGGTTCATTCAAAGCTAGTGCAATCAGACGATATTGTATATATGATTCATTTAGAGGGGTTCTAGGTGAGACTGCTCATGTCCTTTGATCCAACTCCTTGTTGGTTAGAAACATTCGGGTACACCTGGTGTTTACACCACCCCTTGTTGGTTAGAAACATTTGGGTACGCCTAGTGTTTACACCACACCCTGCTTTGGTTAGAAGCATTTGGACATGTTCCCGATGCTTATACCGCACCTTGCTTTGGTTAGAAGCATTCAGACGTGTTCCCGATGCTTATACCACACCTTGCTTTGGTTAGAAGCATTTGGACGTGTTCTTGATGCTTATACCACACCTTGCTTTGGTTAGAAGCATTTGGACATGTTCCCGATGCTTATGCCCCCCCACTTTGGTTAAAGGCATTTGGGTGCGTCTCGGTGTTCTCACTGATTCTTCTCCTCTCGAGTGTGACGCATTGAGATGCTTAGGTTTAAAACATTCAGGTGTGTCCCTGATTCACACCATCTTTCTCCTCGCGTGCGCAACGCGTTGGAATCTTGTTTGACGCCTCGGGTGCGCCCGATGGTTGTGTTGTTTTTTGCCTTTCTTGTGTGATGCGTAGTTAAGTTTGCATAATTTTTTTACATTGTTTCTGCATGAAATGTGGTTTGGCTTGTGATTCTCACATATGGCGTGTTTACTTACCTCTTTCGTATATGAGATTGCTGTAGCATTTCTTTGTATTTCATTGGCATCTAGATGTTTCATTACAGCCTCATTGCATGATCAAAAGTTATGTTCCGCATCGTTCATATCATTTGCATCTTGCCCTAAAACTACGTTGGTTTGATTCCTTGCAAAGGGATATGTAGGCAGCCCGGGGGCGCAACCGTTCTTTATTTTGCTTGCCTGTTTGTTTAAGTCTTCGGCCTTGTCAAAAATGGGTCATCTCTAGGCTTTGACATTCACTCCCGTCATTTCATGACTTCCGAGTTCTGTCAAAGAGGGGCAACTGTAGACACCCTATTTTTGACTGTCCTCAAGACTTAGATGTCATCGTTTGAACACTCAATGGTTTTGTATGCTTGTGTTCGTTTAGAGTGCCCAAAGTTCTCGGCCGAGCGCCTTGCCTTTGAGCCTCTAAACCTGTCTATTTTGTGCTTGGTTGTGGACCAAGAGCTTGTTGTTTCAATCTAGAGGAGAGGGTGGCCTGTCGGCCAGCCCCACAGCCTATCGGCCATGGCTTGTGCCTGCCGACCATCAGTGGTGGCTGGTCGGGCACATTGATGGCCGGTCAGCCACTAGTGATGGCCGACGACCATTTTTCTCCTTTTTCAAATATTTGTTTGCCAGTTGTGCCAGCTGTTGTTCACTGAAGTGCATCTCCATATATGTGTATGGTAGGATGATTTCAAGCCTAAACCTTGATTTTCTATATATAGGGGGTGCTCTCCCCCATTTTGAGGGGTTAGAAAATTTGGATCAAAACTCTCCCTCTCTCTCTGGAATTCTCTCTCTCCCTTCTTGTTTTATGTTTCGTAGTTAATTTTCTCTACACCTTTGTAAATCAAGCCTTAACCAAACACCCTTACCTTTGAGCTGAGGTTCTTTGGGGTCTAGTTTGAGCTTTGGAAGGAGGTTTGAACCTGGAATTGTGGCTGTTTTGTGTTGTGCTTCAAAGGTAGAGAACTCACCTCTTGTGCACACTTATTTTTCCATCCTTTTATACCGTTTCTGAGTCAGTTTTCAACTACAAAAAACTCTGGTTTTTTAAGCTTAACATGGTGGTTTGAGATCATTTTGTGTTAGGGGGTAGTCCACCATTCTTGTTGCTTAATGTGTGAGCTTTTGCACCATCGTTTAGCATATTGAAATTAAAATTTTTGGGCATTTAAACCACTGAAATTCAGAGTTATTTCAGTGGCAAAAACCTTGTTTTGAAGTCCAAAATTAGAGGGGGTAGCCTCCTCTTCTTGTGTCTTGTTTTGCATGCCTAGATAGCTTAACATGTGAGCACTTTTTTCTAGCATTTTGTACCTTAATCTTAGCATGTTTTTGCTACTGTTTTGACTGGTTTTAGCTTTGTTTTGAGCTGGTTTGGTCTTTTGAGGCTTCTATTGTGTGGTTGTAGTGCAATTTTCTTCACTAGCTTAATGTTTTAGGCTTTTTAACATGAATTGCATGAGTTGCTTGCATGTTTTAGGGTCATTTTGCACTCCATTTCATCACTGAAATCTCTGCAATCTCTCTCTATTCTTCACTTTATCATTTATTTTGAAAGTGGCTTTGAACCTCTTATTGGCTTGAGTGTGAAATTGAGACCCTCATGCCTAATGGTTTAATTCCTTTGGGAGTTCATTACCAACAGCATGAGGTCTCTTTTATTGTGGTTTAAGCCCTCTTTCCATTAGAGGACACTCACCTTTTGGACTAATCAATTAAAGAATGGATTGGTAATCTAAAATGAGTAAACAAAAATGAACAAGTAAAAGAGGCAAGATAAGCATCTTTCATGTTGCATCCCATGTGTTCGGATCGGACGTTAATTTGAACACGAGGAAAATACGACATTTCATACTCAAAGTGATGAAATGTGCCACTTTCCTTGGGTCACTGTCACCCTTGATCATGCATGATATGGTGGTGGTTGTTTTAGTCTTGTTTGTGCACTCATTAAGCTTGTACAAGCTTGGTTCTTTGGCCATCATGCATGAAAATTGCTTGGTTGATGGCTTGAGAGCCAAGAGCTACACTCCTTTGAGATTGTGTGATGATAAGGAGGGTAGCAGTACATACACTCCTTGAGAATACACTGCTTTGCCTCTGTTTGCTCTTTGTTGCAGCAAAAAAGGGAAGTTCAGGGAAGGGGTGGCCGGAGCTGACCAGCCACCAATGGTGGCCGACAGCCACCATTGGTAGCCGACCGGCTAGAAATGAAATTTTGCACAAGTGTGTTCCTGAGTTGGGGCAGAGGTGTACTGGAAGTTGGCAGCACTGTTGGTATTCAAGCAAGTGCAAACAGAGGTGTCCGATGGCAAGGCGGTGGATTTTCGGGAGGAAACCAACCAAGCATGCATGCGTCCCTCGCCCTCGAGGCCATTTACTTGCTTTGTTTAATTAGTTAGTCGTAGCTAATTCATTCATACAAGTGTTGTAATTGTTTAGTTAATTAATTTGTATTGTAATTAATTAGTTTAATTCGGTTTATAATAATTAGTTAGCTAGAGTAGTTACTTAATTGTGTTGTAATAGTCAGCTTAATTAGCGTAACTAGTTGCTTAGCTTATTCATTTGGACCCTCCTTCATGAGGGCGTAATGTTGTAATAAGTGTGCGTGTGTGCGTGCATGTCTTCTAACCTCGAGTCTTTCTCCCTTTTATTTAATCGCTTTTGATGGTTAGATTAGGGATCATTTTCAATTAGCATACCTTATGCTCACATGTTTACATCCATTCATTTGTATTGCATGAACCAAGGCTCGGCGCATCATTCAAATTGCATTGCAATTTTAATATCTTCTTTGAATACGTGCTTTAAAGCATGCTATCAAAGTGTTGCAAATCATATACCATATTAGTAGCCGAGCCTATTAATTTCATATTGCATATGTTGCATTAGGCATGTTACATAGTTAGGATCATGCATCTTTCTAACTAGTTTTTGTTTTGGTTTGGAGAACTCGGTGAGTTTTATGCTTTAGCATACTTGCATGAATGTAATTGCCATGTTGCCATGTTTCGCATGCTTGCCATGAGGCTATGCGCTTGAATGCTAAACTATTTGAATGCCTATGGATGAAGGCTTATTATTTGAATTGGAACGATTCAACAAATGTGAGATTTAAGCCCACTTTGTTGTGCCAAATCATGTTTTAAGCCCACTTGAGGTGGCAAATCTGCATTTTTAAGCCCACTTGAGGGTGGCAAATTCAAACCATTTTCGAAAACAAACATGAGTTGATTTGCTCCAAGTCTTGTGTCTAGTCTATACTTGCTTGTGTGCGTCACACAGGAAAGCTAGTTTAATAGCCAGAACACGAACACATAATGTTTATAAAACATCATATCATGATTAGTAGAGACCGATCTCTGATCGAATGAGTGGGGTTGCTCATTTTAGGACCTTTCCCTCTCGTACCCAAGTTCCTGAGTCGAGGCAACTTTGGTGATGACGGACACGTGGCCTTTGGCACAAATTAGGGTTTCCTAAATTTTTCAAAAACAAAATATTTAGGTGGCGACTCTGTAATCTAGCAAAGCAGTCCAATTTTGGCATTATTTGATTTAAAATCGATTTTCCAAAATGATTTGTCAGATTGGACTCTTTGGTGTTTATCAGTTTCACATTGCACTTGTGAGACTAGATTTAGAACCACAGGTAGAGTCCAAACTGTGAGGCCTTCTTTTCAAACCCTTTCCGAAAGGCGATGACGCGGAAAAAGGCGAGCCCACATAACGTTAGTGTCCTTTGACTACTCCCATAGCCATAATAAGTTTTTTGACTGAGACAGACGGCTTGCCGAATGAGCTGGGTTGCCAAACTACTCATTTCAAAGGAAGAAAAAAGTATAATCCCAATTTCTAGACAGAGAAAATAAAGACCTAATCGTGGGTCTAGTAACGATACTTCATTGTTTGAAAGTTATCCATCATATATATATATATAGAAACGAAGTAGACAATATGTATATATTTGTATGCATATATACTTTATATAGGGTTGTCAACTATGACCTTTGTGTTTGTATTGCCTGATTGGTGAGTTTGACTTTACATGCACGATTAGTGTTATAGTGTTTAGCGGCACTTGTGTTTCGTAAACCCATAGTTGTTACATTTTACGAGGCCCGTTGTTGCCGAATGTATGACCATCGAGAAGTATAAGGGCCGAGCTAGGCCCAGGCGTAGTAATAGGCCGTTCTATGGGCCATGGTGGAAAGGGTTTAGCGAGTGAACCTTAGTGATTAGCTCGGTCCAAATATGGTTACAGTCACCACGGTCGGAGTGGTGATAATTAGCTCGGTCATAGTATTCGGAGCCGAGGTATTTAGGCTTCTTATGATGGACCTTGATCCTGTTAGCTCGGTCAAAACTTGCTGCAGTTATCTCGGTCTGAACAGACAAAACTGAGGTACAAGTGAACAAAGAGCCGAGCTATGTGTTGCATGTGAAGGCGCTGGATTAAGTATGACAAAGGGCTAGTGTTAGCTCGGTCATACTGTCATCCAACCGAGGTAAAACCATCTCACTTGGTTTAAGCAGTGAGGGGGGTGTTGAAGGATAAACATTATCTTTCAGGAGTGTGATTCCTAGGAGGACTCTACATGGAGGAATAAGAGTCCTATTAGGATTGTGCCAAGAAAAAACTATAAAAGCTCACAACATAACCTATGTAGAGGTAACACAACTTTGATTCTCGAGTACACAGAGCTTTTGTCTATTTGTTTATTTTTGCTAACTTAGGCATCAGAGAGGTATCCGACACATACCCGCCAGCTAGCTCACGTTTGTGTTTTCAGGGAGTAAAACGACGACGTTTGGAGGAGCGCAGACTTGATCAACAGGATTATACGAGAACATTATTTCGTGCTCGTACAATTGGCACAGTCTGTGAGAATTCTACAAAGAACAAAACCTCTTGATCAAGCTTTCCTCTCTAGTTGGAAGCAATGACGCACAATGAAGACTTGCCACAATCAACCATTGATGGGCAAACCTTGAAGGGGGGTGAGAGGCACGAAGGTTTGCCTTCTATCCCTCCCATGGCGGATTTAGAAACCCAACGACAGAACCCCCAGAGGGATGCAAGGGGGAGACGGGGCGGCAGCCCCTATCGCTCTCAAAGTCCTAATAGATAGAGGCGAAGGCTAGATCCTCAAGTTCTGGAGGATCGCGTAAGGGACCAAGACGAGTTGATACGAAGGATGGCGGTGGACATGGAGTCAATGAAACGCCAGATAAAGGGAAAATGAATGGCGACAAGAGAGTGGGGCAAAGGCAACACGCCCCCTCGCCGCTTAGAAGATCGTGACAGGCATACCACGCCATCGCAAGCAGAAAGTAGGAGCCTTAGAACAGGCGACACTCAATCGAGGACCTCCAGGACTCGTTACTCCAGGTCTGAGAGAACGAGAACTGAGAGGTCGTATACTGAGGAAAGCACCTATCGGCCCTCGCACACGCACAAGACGTCATCTAGGCACACGGAGCTGCCTAGATCATCTAACTTGCGAACTGTGCTTGAAGAAAGGGCCCGGTGGAAGGAGGACACTAGGGCTCGTGACCCGCGCAGAGTTTTAGCCCTTCAGCAGTTGGCCCCTCGGACACATGGGAGCGTCGAGGTAGGAATGCCAATGCCGCGCCTTGCTTACGAACCTGCAGACAAAGTACTAGCAAGGTTACAGAGTTCGCCATTCATTCTAGCAATTGAGAACGCACCACTACCCTCAAGCTTCCACCAGCCCAAATTCACCACTTATGAGGGGAAGTCCGACCCCTACATGCACCTGAGCCACTTCCGCCAGGTTATGGCAGTATACCGGCGAAACGAGGCTTTAATGTGCATCCTACTTCCATCCAGCCTTGGCGACCTAGGTTTAACCTAGTTCGAAAGGCTACCAGAGGGCAGCATTGCCTCATGGGCGCAGCTGGCAGAAGCGTTCGTAACTAGATTGAGGACGAACACCAAGACACCAGTGGAGATCGACCAGCTACTTTCCATTGACATGGGCGAAAAAGAGACGTTGAGGTCCTACAACAGTCGCTACTGGGAAACCTTCAACCATATTAGGGATTGCCCTACGAACCTCGCCATTGCGCAATACAAACGGGGCTTGCCAGTCAATAACAAATTAAGGGACTCAATTACTATGACGACACCCCTTACGATGGAGGCCTTAATGGAGAGAGTACACCAACATATTCGTGTGGAGGAAGATAGCACCCGTGCTAAGGCAAAATCCGGCACAATAAGCATGCCAGATAAAAAGACTACAGCAAAAGTCAACACGGTAGAGCAACCTAACAGGAATGGGCGAGGCAGGCTGGCCAACAGAGAGGACCCATACAAAAGGAGGTTAAGAGTACGCACTGCCATTACCAAAGTGTTCAAAAAACCAATCTACTGAATTCTTAGTGAGATACGCAATGAACCTTTCGTCCGATGGCCAGCAAAGTTGGAAGAAGCAAAAAAAGACTATGACGAGAGGTCCCGGTGCACCTTCCATGATGAAAAGGGGCACCACACTGAAAATTACACGCCGTTGAGGCAGCATTTGGAGGAGTTAGTGGCAGCTAGGCACCTGGACCAGTACATAGAAGGAGGAACACAGCCAGCACCCCAGAACCACAACAACCCAAACGGGATGCCAGTCGACGCTCTACCTCAAGGCGTGATTAACGTAATACATGGGATATGCGAACTTGAGCGGGTATGTGTGCTCAGGGGGATAATAAAAAAGGTTGAGCACTTAAGGGAGGTATTAAGTGCACAACCTGCCATCAAAAAGGGGAGAACTGAGGCCACAAATGTCATATCTTTTTCAGACAAAGATTTAACAAGAATATATTACCCTCACAATGTTGCACTGGTTGTCACTCTACGCATCAAGAATTTCAACATCAAACGGATTTTGATCGACCAAGGAAGCTCATGTGAGATAATGTATTACGAAACCTTCAAACAACTGAAACTGTAGGACAAAGACTTGGCACCTGCAACATCTCCCCTAATCGGATTCAACTCAATGCCAGAGTGGCTAGTGGGCAAGATAATCCTCCCAGTCAAGGCAGGAACCATGACGAAACAGGTGGAATTTTGGGTATTAAAAGTCCCTTCCACTTACAACATAATCTTGGGGAGGACATGTTTGCACGCCATGCGTTTGATGGCGTCAACCTACCATCAAGTATTGCGGTTCCCCAACGAAGCTGGAGTAATTGAAGAGGTCTTTGGAGACCAAATTATGTCCAAACAGTGCTTCGTCACAGTAAATGGCAGCCGCACTGCCAAAGGGTATGTACAGATGGTGGAAGAGCCTGAGAACAATGAACTATTTGCGGATGTTGGCAAGGTAGCTGAACAGAAGGCAGTGGAAGACTTGGTACAGGTAAGGATAGATGAAAAAGACCCAGAAAAGTTCTTTTTGCTCGGCTCGTCTTTGTCCAGCACTGAGAGAATAGAGGTCATGGAATTCTTAACCTCTAACATCGAAGTGTTTGCCTAGACGCCGTATGACATGCCTGGCATTGACGCAAACTTTATTTGTCACCAATTGAATGTCCACCCAACTGCCAGACCAATTATACAGCGCACTCGCAGATCAGCACTCCACCATGCTGAGATAGTGGCGGAAGAAGTGGGAAACTTACTGGAGATAGAAGTTACCAGAGAAGTGCACTATCCCAGGTGGATCTCCAATACCGTAGTAGTGCCAAAGAAAAACGAAAAATGGCGTGTCTGCGTGGACTACAAACCAGTCAGCAAGGCATACCCAAAGGACAATTTTTCCCTACCACAAATAAACCAACTGGTAGACCTGACAGCAGGACACAATCGACTTAGCTTCCACGATGCGTACAGAGCTTACCATCAGATCGCTATGTATGAACCAGACCAGAAGGTCACATCCTTTACAACACCAAGAGGATGTGGCCTTGTAATAATACAATCCTCTTGATGATGGTTGGCATTGTGTCCTGCTGTGTCCTGCTGTCAGGTCTACCAGATACCTACCATTGTGTCCTGCTGTCAGGTCTACCAGGTACCTACCATTGGTCGGCATTGTGTCCTGCTGTCAGGTCTACCAGGTACCTACCATTGGAAAAACTGGCCTTAGTCTTGATGATGGCCTCAAGAAGCTGTTGCATTATTTCCACGCCCACACCATAATTGTCCTAACAGCTTTTCCATTAAAAGCTTTGTTTGAGAGGACGGACTTTTCTGAGCGAATCTTAAAGTGGGCAGTGGAATTGGGACAATTTGATATCAAGTTTCAACCCAGAAACGCAATAAAATCCCAAGCTTTGGCAGATTTTGTGGCAGAGTTTACACCAGGAAGTCATCACATCTGCCCAGTTGACTTGACTGGTACAACAGAAAAGGGGATAGAAAGTGCCGCAGGAATTACGCAGCCCCCAAAACAAGATGCCCACCCACATCCCAAGGCATACCAGATTGAAGAAAGGGAGGCAGAGGCAAACCATGCCATTCCCAGTGAGGAGTCATCAAAAAGCAGAGATTGGAGGCAGTCTGACAGTGAAGATACAACACCTACAGGCGACGTGGACTTAGAGGAAAACACCGGTAACATTCATGATCCCAAAACATCATCCGATCCATCTACTTGCTAGAAACTATTCGTTGGAGAGATGTGAAAACTCTTCGTAGATGGGGCATCCAACAGGCACGCTGCAGGACTTGGAATAGTCCTTATCTCACCAGATGGACTAATAGTGGAACAAGCAGTCAACCTTGGCTTCCCAGCATCAAACAATGAAGCAGAGTATGAAGCGTTTTTAGCCGGCCTAAAATCAGCATTCTTCATGAAGGCTACCGAGCTAATGGTTTACAGTGACTCCCAGCTGGTAGTAAATCAGATTTCAAGCGACTACGAGGCAAAAGATGAGAGGATGGCTAAGTACTAAGAGTTAGTTAGAAAGGAGACCATGAAGTTCGAAGTAGTGCAGATAGAGTAGATCGGCCGAGAAGAAAACAGTAGAGCAGACAAACTAGCAGGCTTTGCTTCAATGGCAGATACATCCATCCCATATCCATTATTGATCGACTTCCTACCAAGACCAAGCATTGAAGAACCCGAAGTAGCTGAGGTATATTGCACCGAATTAGGCCCATCATGGATGGATCCCATTATAGTATTCTTAAAAGATGGCGTCTTACCCGAATAGAAGAAAGAGGCCAACAAAATAAGAGCAAAGTCACAATGATTTTGGCTCTCCCCATCAATGGCCTTGTACAAAAAATTCTTCACAAGACCTTACCTGAAATGTGTTCACCCCAGCATGGTTGAAGCATTCTTGTTCGAGATACACAAAGGCATATGCGGAAGCCACCGAGGGGGAAGATCATTGGCCTACAGAGCAATTTCACAAGGATATTGGTGGCCATAAATGCAAGCAGATTCAGAAACGTATGTCAAGAGGTGCGAGAAATGCCAAAAATTCGCACACCAAATACATCAGTCAGCCAGAGAGCTTCTACCATTAACTAGCCTATGGCCCTTCGCAATGTGGGGCTTGGACATAGTAGGACCACTTCCAACGGCACCCGGCAACAGAAAGTTCTTTCTTGCAGCAACAGACTACTTTACAAAGTGGGTGGAAGCAGAAACACTCACCTCAATAACGGAGAAAGATGTGAAGAAGTTCGTCTGGCAGAATATCATCACTCGGTTCGACATACCCAAGGCTCTAATATTTAACAACGACACTCAATTCGATGGAAAAATTTTTAGAGGCTTTTGTGACGAATACAAGATAGAATTCTATAACTTTACACCGGCATACCCCCAAGCAAATGGCCAGGCGGAAGCATCAAAGAAAGTTGTCTTTGATGGATTGAAGAAAAGGTTAGAGAAAGTAAAAGGCAAGTGGGATGATGAGCATCCTCATGTTTTATGGGCTTACCGTACCACACCTCGGCGGTCAACCGGAGAAATGCCATTTTGCTTAGCCTACGGCATGGAGGCAGTAATCCCACTGGAAGTCGGCCTCCCTACAATTAGAAGTGAAAATTTTGACCCAGACTTGAATGAAGAAGCCATAACCTTGGAACTTGACCTAGCAGAAGAGAGAAGAGAAAAAGCTCTAGTTCACACTGCCTCATACCAGCAGGAGTTATCTAGAAAATATAACAAAACGGTACATCCAAGGCAATTCAAGATTGGAGATTGGGTGCTGCGCAAAGTAATGGGAAACACTTTGGTACCTAGAGATGGCAAGTTGGGACCCAACTGGGAAGGACCATACAAAGTAGTTGGATTAGCAGGAAATGGGGCATATTACTTGGAAGATGGAGACAACAAGGCCATTCCCAAGCCATGGAACACTGTCAATCTCAAACTATTTTATTTTTAGCTTTTCTTTAAAGTACTTGTAATTTTTCTTTTTTCAAATAAAATAAGTAGTTTCCTTTTCAACATAATTGTTTTCTTCTGTAAAAGTTGTTTTAGTGAGCCAGGGGAAAAGAAAGCAGAGTTGGCCGGGATAACAAACACTTCGCTCTAGGTTGGCAGGAATAACCAACGTTGAGCTCTTTTCAGCCAAGATCAGGATCTAGGCTGAAGAAGTTTGGCAGGAATAACCAAACACTTGGCTCTAGGTTGGCCGGAATGACCAACACTGAGCTCTCTTCAGCCGAGATTAGGATCTAGGCTGAAAAGGTTGGCTGGAAAAACCAACACTTATTTCTCTTCAGCCGAGATCAGGATCTAGGCCGAAGAGGTTGGCTGGAAAAACCAACACTTATTTCTTTTCAGCCGAGATCAGGATCTAGGTTGAAGAGGTTGGCTGGAAAAATCAACACTTATTTCACTTCAGCCGAGATCAGGATCTAAGCTGAAGAGGTTGGCAGGGATAATCAACATTTACTTCTCTTCAGCCGAGATAAGGATCTAGGCTGAAGAGGTTGGCTGGAGAAACCAACACTTATTTCTCTTCAGCCGAGATTAGGATCTAGGCTGAAGAGGTTGGCTGGAAGAACCAACACTTATTTCACTTCAACCGAGATCAGGATCTAGGCTGAAAAGGTTGGCAGGGATAACCAACATTTACTTCTCTTCAGCTGAGATAAAGATCTAGGTTGAAGAGAATGGCAGGAATACCCAACATTTATCTCTCTTCAGCCAAGATAAGGATCTAGGCTAAAGAGAGTTGGCAGGTATGACCAAACAGATTACAAGGTTAAGATCGAGATAGGTATCTCGGCCAGAAAATGTTATACTTCATGCAAATCACAGTAGAAAATAAATACAGGTATGGAATAAACCGAGCAAAAAGAGGATTTCATTTAAGATCCAAAACAAAGTTACAAGAAGAGGGACTTTAGCCCGGTTACAAATTCTTTCCAAAGAAAAGGAAAAATTACAGAATCAAGCAAAAAGGTCATCCAGATCCGCATCCAGGTCAACTCGAGCTGCACCACTCGATAGCCCGGTTTGAACAGGTAGCTCGGTCACATTTTCAACCAAGTCTTCCACCGGTGGCTCAACCTGAGCTGATGGAGCAATATGGAGATCGCGATCAGTAGTAACAGATGGGGTGTCGTCAGGCTCTGGGGATGCCACCTCTTCCTCCCCAACTTGAAGAAATTTTTGCTGAATGGTATTGGCATACTCCGCCATGTGGCTCGGTATAAAATGTGGAGGAGGGTTTTGAAAGACCTCGGTCTCTTGGCCATGACCGAGCTTCGCCACAGCCGCCTTCCATCCGCATTTGAAGAATATGTCTTTTGCAGCTTCACATTGTTGGATGTAAGTGGGCTCCCCTTCCTTATAACCCCGGTCTTCAGCATCTTCCACAATCTTCTTCAGCCCGGCGATCTCTGTATTCTTCTTCTCGAGCTTGGCCAGGTTGCGCAAATATTTATTTTTCAACTCGGCCGAAGCCTTCTGCTTATCTGCTTCAGTCGAGTTGACTAGTTCGGTGAGTCGGGCTATTTCGGTGTGAAGCTTGACCATTTTTTGCTTGGACTCTTCTAGCCCGGCCGATTTAGCATTGGCCTCTGCCACGGCCTGCCATGTGGTTTTATGTAGTTCCAACACACGCTTGTGAGCGACATGATTCTTCTGCATGGCCTGCAAAAGGAGAGATAACAATTATAGTTAAAACCGTGCAAACAGATGTACAAATTAGAAAGACAAGCAAAATGAGAACTTACCAGCACCATCGATTTTGTTGCCGAGCGAATGGCCTTCAACTCGGTGAGATGGTCGTGGTGCTCCATATTGGCTGGTAAGCATACGCTCTTGGCGAGGTTAAAAGTCAGCGAATGGTCTTTCTCTACGACCACTGAGTCAGTGTTGGTAATAGCTCAGTTCTTGTATGTGATCTTTGGTACCCATTCTAATGGGCTAGCCCAGTCAAAACGCACTGGTTCTGGGCTCGGTCGGGTTGATTGAGGAAGTACGATGTCATCTTCATCAATAAGTTGTTGTGGCTCAGTTACAGATGTTCGAGCACGTTTGCTCGGCCGGGATGACGAGGCATGGGCCGTTGGAAGAGCCACCACTGCCACATTTGTTTGGCCAGCTTGTGGTACCTCGGCCTGAGTAGCTGTTTCGGTGATCAAGGCTCGGACAGCGCGACACTTTGCCATTTCTTGTTCTTCAGTTAAAGGAACAAGGTTGATTTGGGGAAGAGATGGATCAGATTCTGGGAAAGGTTCCAGGAGGAAGTCTATTACCCTGGTCTTCCTTCTATTGCTATATCTGTATGTCGGTTCAAAATTGAGTAGCTCGGCCCAACCTCTATCACGGTACTGGAGCGCGGCGCGGAGTGCGTCTAGATTAGGGTATTGGTACCGTGACTTTAGATGGTTCAAGTCTGCATAAAGGAAAAAGGCAACAGTTAGTACGGCGCAAAATTTATAAATAGAGTAAAGAGCGCACAAAGCTAAGCTGAGGTATTCATACCGGCTACTCCCTTATTCCAGTTAATTCGGTCGCCCGGTATCTGGGCTTCCTGGTCTTCGAAGTTGCCCGAGACCCAGAAAAAGTCATCGTCATTTACATCTTTGTCCGGTGTATTCTTGATTATTTTCTCTCGACGTCTTCTTATTCTTAAATAGTATACCCAGCCATCTTCATTCTGGCCAAGTGAATATTGGTGAAAAAGCTCGGCTAAACCGAGGTTGAGGCCAAGCCGACTATTTAGCTCGGCAATGCCGTTTATTATTCTATATGAATTGGTGCTAAGTTGGGTTGGGCATATTCTAGTTTGCCTAAGGAATTCGCATAGGAGTAGTTGAACTAGGAATCGGAGGCCGACTTCAACAATGGATAGCACGGTAAATGGAACAAAACCTTGTTTTCCCCAGGGCATGGTGTCTAGTTCGGCTAGGGAAAGATGGACGTCGTCTGGAATTTGGTAATCCTTTCGGAACTCAGCTATGGCCGCTGGTGAGTTTACTAAGAATCGATATTTTCCCATGTGGACTTAAGTTATGTATAAACTAGCTCGGAGTACTAGCTTGGTGTTTAAATGACACTGAGTATCTCGGTTGAGCGTGCACAGGAGTGCCTGGCCAACCTAGTCAGAGTCTGCAAAGTGGAGATCAAAAGTGTTAAGCCTAAATCGTTGGACCGTGCTAAGTATAAAGACAAAAATAAATATAAGACTAGCTCGCCTATGTGGGATACTATCCGTTCTTAGTTCGGTTGGAGCGAAGGATTATTAGCTCGGCTAAATGAAACGAAAGAAGGATTATTAGCTCGGCTAAATGAAACGAAAGGTTCTTAGCCCAGCTGAAACTTAAGGTGTGGCGTGAAGTTTTAGTTCGGTTGTCAGGGGAGTTATCTAGTTTGGCTGAGTGCACACCTAACTACAAACAAGTTTCTAGTTTGGTTGAAGTATTATTTTGGATCAAAAGCGTCATTTTTCAGATTGTTTGTGAATCCAGTGGATCTATTACATTGTTTTTAGTAGTTATTTCCCACTGAAATGGAAGCTATAATAGTGTGTTTTGAGAAACACACGAATATTATGCTACGTATTGCAAAACTATGCAAACAAAAATAAAATGTGATTGAGTTACTTACAGTTTAAAGACAGGAGGACGCAGATCAAAGCCACAAGAATAGCAAAGAGAATACAAGCTTTGCAAGGACTATGGTGGTGAAAATTGAGGCTCAGAGGGCAAGAGAGAGAAGATGAATAGTAGAGTGACAAGTTCAAAAGCTAGGGTTTTCGTATAAGGCAAAGAAGAGGCGGGACTGTTCAAAATTTTCGGAGTACGAGGGCGGCATTGATAGTTGCACTCAACCAATAGGGGCCAGCCACATGTCTATGGAATAGCAAGTGATTCAAATGTATAGCGTGACTGAAGAGACGTTTTTTGACCGGACAAATTAGTATCCCGGTATCAATTTAGCTTGGTTGAAGGCCAACTCTTAGCTTGGCTGGTAAAAAGGTAATCCTAATCATGCTACACAAATGGAATTAAGGGGCAATTGAGAGGGAGTTTTTATGACCATTAGGGTCGAGCTAGGCCCAGGCGTAGTAATAGGCCGTTCTATGGGCCATGGTGAAAAGGGCTTAGCGAGTGGACCTTAGTGATTAGCTCGGTCCAAATATGGTTACAGTCACCACGGTCGGAGTGGTGATAATTAGCTCGGTCATAGTATTTGGAGCCGAGGTATTTGGGCTTCTTATGGTGGACCTTGCTCCTGTTAGCTCGGTCAAAGCTTGCTGTAGTTAGCTCGGTCTTAACAGACAAAATCGAGGTACAAGTGAACAAAGAGCCGAGCTATGTGTTGCATGTGAAGGTGCTGGATAAAGTATGACAAAGGGCTAGTGTTAGCTCGGTCATACTGGCATCCAGTAAAACCATCTCACTTGGTTTAAGCAGTGAGGAGGGTGTTGAAGGATAAACATTATCTTTCAGGAGTGTGATTCGTAGGAGGACCCTACATAGAGGAATAAGAGTCCTACTAGGATTGTGCCAGGCAAAAACTATAAAAACTTACAACATAACTATAAAAGCTCACACCATAACTTATGTAGAGGTAACACAATTTTGATTCTCGAATATACAGAGCTTTTGTCTATTTGTCTATTTTTGCTGACTTAGGTATCGGAGAGGTATCCGACACACACCCGCCAATGAGCTCACGTTTGTATTTTCAGGGAGTAAAGCGACGACGTTTGGAGAAGCGTACACTTAATCAACAGGATTATCCAAGAACATTATTTTGTACTCGTACAATGCACGATCAGTGTTATAGGCCTTGTTTGGTTTGTGTTTTTCAAAAAATGTTGGGAAAAATTCTCTACAAATAAGTTTTCAAAAATAATCAAACCAAACAAATTTTTCCAAAAAAAATTTCCAAAACTTGTTTGGTTTACAAATTTTCCAAACAAATCTCTCTCTCATGCACATCAAATCAATCATTTTTTTCAAAACTCTCTCTCAAAATAATTTTTCAAAACATCTTTTGAAAAAAAACCAAACGAAACAAATTTTCGTACTTTTATCTCAAAACATGTTTCTCAAATACAAACCAAACAATGGCATAGTGTTTAGGAGCACTTGTGTTTCGTAAACCCATAGTTGTTGCATTTTACGAGGCCCGTTATTGCCAAATGCATGACCATCGGGAAGTGTAAGTTATGATTTGCCATGTAGACTTTTTAGTTTTTGCAATCAAGTTCATGACCATTTGCTCAACTTGGACATCAGGAAGAGGTGGTCATTGATTCTTGGTCGGAGGCACACACATTCATTCATTGAGAACCTATGCTTTTGTTATGGAATAACAGCAAAAACATTGCAATTTTGGAAGTTCGGAAAATTCTTCAGCCCATGATTGCACTTCTTGATAACCAACAAGACTTGGTCTAAGCCCATCTAATTGACATGGTTGCGTCTGCTCGTCACTTTGTTTTTGTCTCGACAATTCCTCTTAGTCTTTTCTTGCCGAGGTGTTGATGTTATACCAACAAATGATGCCGCACTTTACAGAATAATATTTTAGAGAGAAAGGTGATGTAGGGGTCGGCAAATTTTTCAAGTTTTTTTATCGGAGAATGTTTTTGCAGTGTTCATAAATTCAATTATAAAAGATCAAATAGAGAAAATTACGCAAATTGCCAGCTCATATGTATATATATATATGTATATATTAGCATATATTTTAAGAGAGGCACAGAGATGGTGTTCAATCCTGGTGGTAATTCATCTCAATATTTGGGAGCTAGTGATGGGTGTTTTCTCAGTCTATGCTTGGTGCCGAGAGGAGGCTAGCTCATAATGGATGCTGAGAGGGTAATTTTTGGGAAAGAATTGAGCCGAGCTGTGAGTTGGGCCCTGCGGCCCAAAGTGTGAAGGAATCGGTAAGAAGCCGTAATGTTATTTCGGCCCAGTAGAGGCATAGATACTCCGGTTCAAGAATGTGTAAAGCAACTCCGGTCCGGTGGCAATTTGAAGGGAAAGCCGAGATAAGGAGTTGGAGGAGAAGACCGAGCTAAGGACAGTTCGGCCTTCTCTGTGGCTCTGCATAGCCAAGCTTATTTCGGTCATATAGTAGTTCGGCCAAAGTGGAAACCATCCCACTTGGTTTAAGCAGTGGGGGAGGGTGTAAAAGGATAAGCATTATCCTTAGGAGTATGAATCCTAAGAGGACTCTGCATGGAGAAATAAAAGTCCTACTAGGATTATGCCACTCGAAACCTATAAAAGCTCACAAGCACCACCTTGGAGGAGGTAATTGAACACAATTTTTTCTGAGAACATAGAGCTTTGTCTATTTGTCAAGTTTTCTGACTTAGGCATCGGAGAGGTTTTCGGCACACACCCGCCGGCTAGCCCACGTTTGTGTTTTCAGGTGACAAAGCGACGTCGTACGGAGGAGCGTGGACTTGGTCAACAGGATTATACGAGGAGAATTATTTCCTCCCCGTACAATTGGCGCCGTCTGTGGGAACAAACAGACAAGAACAAAAACCTCTTGACTAAGCTTCTCCTTTTCTCAATCAATGGCACACATTGAAGAACTACCGCAGTCCGCCGTCGACGGGCTAACTCCAGACGGGGGCGCAAGGCGAGAAGGATTACCCTCTGTCCCTCCTATGGCAGATCTGGAGCCACAACAACATGACTCCGGGAGGAGTGGCAGGGGAAGGCGGATTAACAGCCCTCGTCACTCTCAAAGTCCTGACAAACAAAGGAGGAGGATTGATCCTCAAGCCCTGGAAGATCGCGTGAAGGAGCAAGATGAACTAATTCGGAAGATGGCGGCGGACATGGAGGCTTTGAAACGCCAGATAAAGACTAAAGATGTGGCGACAGGAGAGGGGCGCAAGCACAAGACGCCCCCTCGCCACTCAGAGAATCGTAGTAGGAATACTACACCCTCCCAAGGAGAGAGCAGAAGCCTCATGACAGGCGACACTCATTCCTTATCTTCCAAAACTCGTCACTCCAGGTCTGAGAGGACGAGATCCGAAAGATCATACACTGAAGGAAGCACGTATTGGCCTTCGCACTCACACCAAACCAGATCTAGACAAACAGAGCTGCCCCGGTCATCCGACTTACGAACCGTGCTCGAAGAAAAAGCACGATGCAAGGAGGATGCCCGGGCACGCAATCCACACAGAGTCTCTGCCTTACAACGGTTAGCTCCTCGGACGCATGGAAGCGTCGAGGTTGGAATGCCAATACCGCGCCCAGCATATGAACCAACGGACAAAGCCTTAGCAAGACTACAGACTTCACCGTTTGTTCCCGCAATTGAAAACGCGCCCCTACCATCAGGCTTCCTTCAGCCGAAATTCACTACATATGAAGGGAAGACGGACCCGTATTCACACTTGAGCCACTTTCGCCAAGTCATAGCTGTGTACAGGCGAAACGAGGCCTTGATGTGTATACTCTTCCCGTCAAGCCTTGGCGACCTAGGCTTGACTTGGTTCGAAAAGCTCCCAGAGGGCAGCATAGCCTCCTGGGCCCAATTGGCAGAAGCGTTCGTAACAAGGTTTCGAACAAACACTAAAACGCCGGTGGAAATAGACCAGTTGCTCTCCATCGACATGGGTGAAAAAGAGACCCTCAGATCTTACAACAGTCGCTACTGGGAGACATTCAACCAGATTGGAGACTGCCCCACCAATTTAGCCATTGCGCAGTATAAAAGAGGCCTGCCAGTCGGAAACAGACTGAGGGACTCGATCACCATGACACCACCCCTTACCATGGAAGCCCTGATGGAGAGAGTGCATCAGCACATCAGGGTAGAAGAGGATGGCGCACGTGCCAAAGAAAAATCTAGTGCAACCGCAGTACCAGAAAAGAAGACCTCGGCAAAGGTCAATGTAGTAGATCGGCAGAATAAAAACGGGCGTGGCAGACGAGATAACGGAGAAGACCCAGACAAAAGATGGTTGAGAATCCGCACTGCCATAACAACGGTGTTCAAAAAACCAATATATCGGATTCTGAGCGAAATAAAAGATGAGCCTTTCGTCAAGTGGCCAGCCAAGCTAGGGGAAGCTCAAAAAGATTACGACGACAGATCACGGTGCACCTTCCACAAACAAAAGGGGCACCGAACTGAGAATTGCACACCGTTAAGACAACACTTGGAAGAGTTGGTGGCAGCAGGCCACTTGGACAAATATATTGAAGGAGGGACGCAACCAGCCCTCCAAGATCATAATAACCATCCCAATGGAATGCCAATCGATGCACCGCCTCAAGGTATTATCAATGTCATACATGGAGTTTTTGAACCTGAGCGCGTATGCGAGCTCAGAGGGTCAATCAAAAAGGCTGAGCACTTTAGAGAAGTGCTAGGTGCCCAACCTACCACCAAGAAAGGGAAGACAGAGGCAACAAACGTCATATCTTTTTCGGATAAAGACCTGGATCGAATATACTGTCCTCACAATGATGCTCTGGTTGTCACTCTCCGAGTCAAAGATTTTGACGTCAAGCGGATTCTGATCGACCAGGGTAGTTCATGTGAGATCATGTACTACGAAACATTCAAACAGTTGAACCTGCAAGACAAAGACTTGGCGCCTGCAGTTTCTCCCCTAATTGGATTCAACTCCATGCCAGAATGGCCTGTCGGCAAAATAATTCTTCCGGTCAGAGCAGGAAGCGTAACAAAACAAGTGGAGTTCTGGGTATTGAAGGTCCCCTCCACTTATAACATCATCTTGGGCAGAACATGGCTGCATGCCATGCGTTCGGTAGCGTCATCATACCATCAGGTAATGAGGTTCCCCAACGACACCGGTATAATTGAAGAAGTCTATGGAGATCAGATCATGTCAAAACAATGTTTCGCCACGGTGAATGGCAGCCGCGCTGCCAAAGGATATGTTCATTCGGTGGAAGAACCAGAAAGTAATGAACTATTCGCGGACGTCGGTAAAGAGGCTGATCAGAAAGCGGTGGAGGAATTGGTGGAGGTAAAAATAGATGAGAAGAACCCGGATAAGTTCTTCTTGCTCGGCTCATCGTTGTCCAGCGCTGAGAGATTAGAGGTCTTGGAATTCTTCACCTCTAACATCGAAGTGTTTGCCTGGACGCCCTACGACATGCCAGGCATTGATCCAAACTTCATCAGTCACCAACTCAATGTCCACCCATCCGCCAGACCAGTCATCC
Source organism: Camellia sinensis (assembly GCF_055761805.1). Lineage (NCBI taxonomy): Eukaryota > Viridiplantae > Streptophyta > Magnoliopsida > Ericales > Theaceae > Camellia > Camellia sinensis. The sequence goes on along the minus strand of NC_138975.1, from coordinate 104,783,351 downwards.
AACGCACACACAGATCGGCACTCCATCACGCCGAAATAGTGGCAGAAGAGGTAGGTAACCTGCTGGAGGCAGGAGCAATAAGAGAAGTGTACTACCTAAGATGGATCTCCAACACAGTCGTAGTGCCAAAAAAGAATGGTAAATGGCGTGTCTGCGTCGACTACAAAACAGTCAACAAGGCGTGCCCAAAAGATAGCTTTCCTCTACCAAGGATAGATCAACTGGTGGACCTAACGGTAGGGCATAACCGACTTAGCTTTCTGGATGCATACAGAGGCTACCACCAGATCGCCATGCATGAACCAGACCAGGAGGTCACATCCTTCACGACACCAAGGGGATTATATTGCTACAAGGTCATGCCCTTTGGCCTAAAGAACGCAGGGGCGACATTCCAACGGATGGTCACCAAGATGTTTGAACCATTGTTAGGCAGAACAATGGAGGCTTACATCGACGACATGGTGGTCAAAAGCAAGGATGAGAATGACCATCTTAAAGATCTAGACGAGATGTTCCAGATCCTGAAGAAACACAAGTTGCGCCTCAATGCGTCCAAATGCGCATTCAGAGTTGGATCTGGCAAATTCTTGGGCTTCCTGGTGACCAACCGAGGTATAGAAGCAGACCCATCTCAGATTAAAGCAATCCAGGAGTTGGAGAGACCAAACTCAGTCAAAGAAGTACAGCATCTCACTGGTATGGCAGCTGCACTCAACCGGTTCATAAGCAGGTCATCAGACAGACTACGACCATTCTTCCAAGCTTTAAAGGCCAAATTTGAGTGGGATGAAGAATGCGACCGAGCTCTGGAAAGCTTGAATGAGTACATGTCTTCCCCACAACTACTTGTTACTCCAGTACCTGGTGAAGAACTCTTTTTGTACCTGGCAGTCTCTCAGCACGCAGTCAGCGCAGTGTTGGTTCGTGCAGAAGGAATACAACACTTGCCCATCTTTTATGTCAGCAAGACATTGTTGGAAGCCGAAACAAGGTACTTGCCCTTAGAGAAACTAGCATTAGCATTAATGATGGCATCCAGAAAATTGGCGCACTACTTTCACGCCCACACCATAGTCGTCCTCACAGCCTTTCCACTAAAAGCTCTGTTTGAAAGGGCGAACTTTAGTGGGCGAATTTTGAAGTGGGCAGTAGAGTTGGGACAATTCGACATCAAGTTCCAACCCAAGACCGCAATAAAAGCCCAATCTTTGGCAGACTTCGTTGCAGAGTTTACTCCTGGAAGTCATCATATCTGCCCAGTCGACTTAACTGACACAACCGAACTAGGGACAGAAGTTGACGCCGGAATAGCACAACCCCTAGTAGAAGGTAGTCAATCAAGCACCAGGGCAGACCATACTAAGGACAACAAGGAAGAGACAAACAAAGGCTCACCAGCAGTTCAAACAGAGGACGAAGGGTAGACAGCCAACATGGACCTTGAAGAAAACACCATTCTAGACCCCACGACATCATCTGATCCTTCCACTTGCTGGAAGTTATTCGTTGGAGAGATGTGGAAGCTCTTTGTCGATGGAGCATCCAACCGACATGGTGCAGGGCTTGGCATAGTCCTCATCTCTCCAAACGGCCTGGTTGTAGAGCAAGCAATCAACCTTGGCTTCCCAGCATCCAACAATGAAGCGGAGTATGAGGCGCTTCTCGCAGGACTCAAGTCGGCATACTACATGAAGGCCACCGAACTAATGGTATACAGTGACTCTCTGCTGGTGGTAAACCAAATTTCTGGCGAATACGAAGCAAAGGACGACAGAATGGCCAAGTACCAAGAGTTAGTCAGAACAGAGATCAAGAAATTTGATGTAGTAAGGATAGAACAAATTGGCAGGGAGGAAAACAGCCGAGCGGACGAACTAGCAGGCCTTGCCTCAATGGCAGATACATCAATCCCTCATCCATTACTCATCGACTTCTTACCAAGACCAAGCATAGAAGACCCCGAAGCAGAAGAAGTATGTTGCACAGAATTAGGCCCTTCTTGGATGGATCCCATCATCCTGTTCCTAAAAGACGACATCCTACCGGAAGAGAAAAAAGAAGCCAACAGAATAAGGACAAAGTCACAGCGATTTTGGCTATCTCCATCTTTGGCATTATACAAGAAGTCATTCTCTGGGCCTTACCTCAAGTGCGTTCATCCCAGCAAAGTAGAAGCATTCTTGTTTGAAATACACGAAGGGGTGTGCGGAAGTATCAAGGGGGAAGGTCGCTCGCTTACAGGGCTATTTCGCAAGGATATTGGTGGCCCTATATGCAAGCAAACTCAGAGAAATATGTGAAGAAGTGTGAGAAATGCCAAAAATTCGCGCACAAAATACATCAACCAGCAAGAGAACTCCTACCACTGACAAGCCCATGGCCTTTCGCAATGTGGGGCTTGGACATAGTAGGACCACTTCCAACAGCACCCGGCGGCAGGAAGTTCTTTCTCGCAGCAACAGACTACTTCACAAAGTGGGTGGAAGCAGAAGCGTTGGCATCAATCAAAGAGAAAGACGTGAAGAAGTTTGTTTGGTAGAATATCATCACTCGGTTTGGCATACCAAAAGCACTAATCTCAGACAATGGTACTCAGTTCGACGGCAGAATCTTCAAAAGCTTTTGTGAAGAGTACAAGATAGAGTTCTACAATTCTACACCGGCATATCCTCAAGCAAATGGGCAAACAGAAGCATCAAATAAAGTTGTCTTGGATGGACTAAAGAAAAGGCTAGAGAGAGCAAAAGGCAAGTGGGCGGAGGAACTTCCTCATGTTTTATGGGCTTACCGCACCACACCTCGGCGATCAACAGGAGAAACACCATTCTCCTTAGCCTACGGAATGGAAGCAGTAATCCCACTAGAAGTTGGCCTCCCCACAATTCGAAGAGAGAATTTTGATCCTGACTTGAATGGAGAAGCCATAACATTGGAACTGGACCTTGCAGAGGAAAGAAGGGAAAGAGCACTGGTTCACATTACCACATACCAACGAGAGTTAATCAGAAAATACAACAAAAAGGTGCATCCAAGACAATTCAAGATAGGCGATTGGGTACTGCGCAAAGTAATGGGAAACACCTCAAACCCAGGAGATGGCAAGTTAGGCCCAAACTGGGAAGGTCCTTATAAGGTGGTTGGGTTAGCAGGCAAAGGGGCATACCACATAGAAGACAAGGATGGCAAAGCAATCCCTAGGCCATGGAACACGGCCAATCTCAAGTTATTTTACTTTTAGCTTTTCTTTTTTCAAACATGTGTAATTTTTTCTTCTTTCAATAAAACAAGCAATTCTTTTCAGCACAAGATGTTCTTTATAAAAGTTAGCCTTAGTAAAGATTAGGTATATTGCAAGCATTGTTCTAAGTTAGCTAGAAAAAACTAACTTAGAGGTTGGCTGGAATAAACCAACTCTTGTTACTATTCAGCCGAAGTAAGTGCAAGGCTGAAGAGTGGTTGGCTGGAATAAACCAACACTTGTTACTCTTCAGCCGAAGTAAGTGCATGGCTGAAGAGTGGTTGGCTGGAATAAACCAACACTTGTTACTCTTCAGCCGAAGTAAGTGCAAGGCTGAAGAGTGGTTGGCTGGAATAAACCAACACTTGTTACTCTTCAGCCGAAGTAAGTGCATAGCTGAAGAGTGGTTGGCTGGAATAAACCAACTCTTGTTACTCTTCAGCCGATGTAAGTGCAAGGCTGAAGAGTGGTTGGCTGGAATAAACCAACACTTGTTACTCTTCAGCCGAAGTAAGTGCAAGGCTGAAGAGTGGTTGGCTGGAATAAACCAACTCTTGTTACTCTTCAGCCGAAGTAAGTGCAAGGCTGAAGAGTGGTTGGCTGGAATAAACCAACTCTTGTTACTCTTCAGCCGAAGTAAGTGCAAGGCTGAAGAGTGGTTGGCTGGAATAAACCAACACTTGTTACTCTTCAGCCGAAGTAAGTGCATGGCTGAAGAGTGGTTGGCTGGAATAAACCAACACTTGTTACTCTTCAGCCGAAGTAAGTGCATGGCTGAAGAATGGTTGGCTGGAATAAACCCACACTTGTTACTCTTCAGCTGAAATAAGTGCAAGGCTGAAGAGTGGTTGGCTGGAATAAACCAATTCTTACTCTTCAGCCGAAGTAAGTGCAAGGCTGAAGAGTGGTTGGCTGGAATAAACCAACACTTCTTACTCTTCAGTCGAAGTAAGTGCAAGGCTGAAACTGGATTGGCTAGATTAAACACTTTGTACTCCTCAGCCAAAGTGATTATATCGGCTAAGGAGTGGTTGGCTAGTAAGCGTAGTTTAACCAGCCAAAACCGAAATAACAGTTGGAGTAACTGAAGGCATTACAAAGTACAGACATACATATCAGAACCAGAACAAGAGTTGAAGCAAAATTTTTCATTCATTGAAACTATTACAAAGGAGGTTCATAGTTCGGTTACAACGGCAAAGAGCAACAATGAAAAGAAGAAAAAATCAAGAAAAAGATCTTCAATCTCGGCGTCAAAAGCCGCATCACCATCAACTTGAAGACCGGTCCCAAGAGGAAGTTCACTCTCGGTTGCTAGGATGGTTTCGGTTGGAACCACGGTTTCATTTGGCTGATCAACAGGTGGGTCCTCTACCATGGGCTCCAACCGAAGTGATGGGTCTGCACTAACAACCGGAATGTCTTCAGGAGCAGAGGAGTCATCAGAATCTGAGTCCTCCAGAAACTCTTGTTGCAAGGCGTCTGCATACTCCACAAGGGACTTCGGTATAAAGTAAGCTGGAGGGTCGAAGACCTCGGTCTGTTGATCATGACCGAGCTTCTCCACAGCCGCCCTCCAGCCGCACTTGAAGAACAGCTCCTTGGCGGCGTCGCATTGTTTGACATAGGCGTCTTCTGCCTTCTTGTAACCTTGCTTGTACCCCTCATTTTCGGCTTCCTCCGCGCTCTTTTTGAGTAAAGTTATTTCGGTGTCTTTTCTCTTCTCAAGCTTCACCAACTCCCGCAGATACTTGTCCTTCATAGCGATGGCGGCTTTCTGTTTCTCCGCTTCGGCCGAATTAACCAGATCGGCAAGTCGGCCGTTCTCTGCTTGCATCTCGGCTATTTTCTTTTCAGCTTCTTCTAGCTCGACCACCTTTGCCTCGGCTTCCGCCATTGCCTGCCTTGTGGTTTTTCTAAGCTCTTGGACTTTCTTGTATGTGATGTTGTTCTTCTGTAAGGCCTAACAAAATGAAGACTTCTCTTAAGCCGAAGTAAAAGTTGGAAAATTCAAACAAGAAAAAACGGACAGAGCTACTTACCAAAATCATGGACTTCGATGTAGACCGGATGGACTTCATCTCGGTGTTCAATTGCTTGAGGTGGTGCTCCATGTCCTTGGGGAGGCGCACACTTTTGGCCAGATTAAAAGCCAATAGATGATCTTTTTCGGCAACAACCGAATCAGTAGCTTTGATGTCTCGGTCGTTGAAGGTCAGCTGCGGAGTCCATTTCGAAGATTCTGCTCGGTCAGTTTGCTCCGGTTGGAGGGCAGGTTGAGGACTTTGGGGGATGGATTCGACCTCATCGACAAGTTGCTGTTCGGTCGATGCTGATCGGGCACGTTTGGAAGGGCGAGATGAAGAAGGTTGCTGAGAAGGGAGGGCCACAACGGCAGGCTGCGTTTCTAAGGATGGTTGCACTTCGGCCCTGGTTGTTGCGGTCAGAAGGGCCCTCACTTTGCTTTTTTTCGCCATCTCTTCTTCAGCTGTTAGTGGGACAAGTCGTATTTCGGGCAAGTTGGGGTCCGGTTCAGGTGCTTCCTCTAGAAGGAAATCGGTCACTCGGGTCTTTCGACGACCGCTATATCGGTAGGTCGGTTCGAAGCTTAGAAGCTTGGCCCAACCTCTTTCTTTAATCCGTAGTGCGGCTCGAAGTGTGTTCAGATGTGGGTAACTATAGTAGGAAGCAAGATGGGCCAAGTCTGCAAAAAATATACGACTGTTAGATCGGTCATAACGCCTGAAACCGAAGTAAAAGAAAGACATGCATAAAACCGGAGTAACTTTACCAGGTTCTCCTTTCTTCCAGTTAATACTTCGGCCTGGGATTTGGGCTTGGTGATCCTCAAAATTGCCCGATACCCAGAAGAAGTCGTCGTCATTAACATCCTTATCCGGGGTATCTTTTATTATCTTTTCTCTACGTCGGCGTATCCTAAGGTAATAAACCCAGCCATCATCTTTGGAACCTATGGAGTACTGGTGGAAGATTTCGGCTAAACCGAGGTTCAAGCCTGCTTGGCGGTTTAGCTAGGCAATACCCATTATTATCCGGTATGTATTGGTGGATAGCTGGGTTGGGCATAGTCTGGTTTGCCTAAGAAATTCGCAAATTAAAGGCTGGACAGGGAACCTTAGTCCGGTTTCTATAATAGATAAAACAGTAAAAGGGACAAAGCCTTGGTTGTTCCACGGAATGGTTTCCTTTTTGGCTAAGGTAAGGTGGACATCATCTGGAATGCCATAATCCCTTCGGAATTCGGCCATGCCACCTGGGGTATCTACCAGATACCTATACTTACCCATTTGTGGTATAAATTATTAAATAAGTTATCACGGTCGGAAGATTGGACTCAAGTAGCTCGGTTGGGCACAAGAAGGAATGCCTGGGCAACCTAAGTCTGCAAAGTAGAAAACAGAGGGGGTTAAAGCACTGATCATTGGATCGTGCTACAATTTAAAAGCAAGGTATAAGAGCCCTACTTCGGCCTCAAAAAACTGGTTCTATCTCGGTTCATCAAAAGGTTTGGTAGCTCGGTTTGAGCAGTTTGCTCGTTAGACCGGTTTATCGTCTAGGGGCAGCTTTCTGAGTTCGGTCTAAAAAACTAAGAAAGCTGGTTTAGCCCCAAGGCCTAAATCGGTTGTAGTGTGAATAAAGTTACTTCGGTTAAGCCTCTAGGGGCAGCTTTCTGAGTTCGGTTTAGAAACTAAGAAAGCTGGCTTGGCCCCAAAAGCTTAGTTCGGTTGAAAACCGAGGTTCCTAGTTTGATATGTTCAAAACTCGGTGATCTTATTTCGGCTAAAGTGAGTCAGGCGTTAGTGACTCTTTGAGACTTTCAAATTCTAGTTCGGTTATTGACTACAGTGATCTGCCTATTTAGGGCAAACAGGATCCTAGTTCAGTTGCTACCTAATTTTGGATCTAAGGCAAGTTTTTTACAGAGGTTCATGCACGTATGAGCTCTGCTATTATTTTCATAAAAGTACAGAAGCGAAGCGACAAATGAAAGAAAATGTTTGCAAAAAGCATACAAAACAAAGCTATACAGATACGAAAGCAAGATAAAGGAAGCAAAATGAGTTTACTTACCAGGTTGAAGAAGGGGGATCTGATGATGGGAAAGTGGCAGCCAAGTCAGTCTTCAGAAGCAACGGAAGAACAGCAAAAACACAGAGAGAGAAGATGAAGAATGGAAGGTGAATGATTCAAGAAAAAGAAAGGTTATTTTGTGAAAGAGGAGAGAGAAAAAAGCGGCAAAAAGGGGCGGGACTGTTCAAAAAGTTCGAAGTACGAAGGCGGCGTGATAATAGCTCACAGCCTATCAGAGCCCGCCACGTGGCAAGGGAATGGGAAGCGGTACAGTCGTAATTGAAGAGACGTTTTGACCGGATAAAGCAGCGCTCGGAGTAGAACTAGCTCGGCTGGATACGCTGAAGGGTTTTTATCTCGGCTGGAAAGACTTTTAGAACTTCAGCTCGGTTGAAGGATTTGTAATCTCAGTCATGCTGTGCAGATAAAATTAAGGGGCAATTGAGAGGGTAATTTTTGGGAAAGAATTGAGCCGAGCTGTGAGTTGGGCCCTGCGGCCCAAAGTGTGAAGGAATCGGTAAGAAGCCGTAATGTTATTTCGGCCCAGTAGAGGCATAGATACTCTGGTTCAAGAATGTGTAAAGCAACTCCGGTCCGGTGGCAATTTGAAGGGAAAGCCGAGATAAGGAGTTGGAGGAGAAGACCGAGCTAAGGATAGTTCGGCCTTCTCTGTGGCTCTGCATAGCCAAGCTTATTTCGGTCATATAGTAGTTCGGCCAAAGTGGAAACCATCCCACTTGGTTTAAGCAGTGGGGGATGGTGTAAAAGGATAAGCATTATCCTTAGGAGTATGAATCCTAGGAGGACTCTGCATGGAGAAATAAAAGTCCTACTAGGATTATGCCACTCGAAACCTATAAAAGCTCACAAGCACCACCTTGGAGGAGGTAATTGAACACAATTTTTTCTGAGAACATAGAGCTTTGTCTATTTGTCAAGTTTTCTGACTTAGGCATCGGAGAGGTTTCCGGCACACACCCGCCGGCTAGCCCACGTTTGTGTTTTCAGGTGACAAAGCGACGTCGTACGGAGGAGCGTGGACTTGGTCAACAGGATTATACGAGGAGAATTATTTCCTCCCCGTACAGATGCCAATAAAAATTTTCCTATTGTGGAGGGGCTTTTCAGTGTGCCGAAACACCTGATCGGCAACTTCTTTTTGGTCTTGGGCCTTGTCGAGAGTTTCATCGGCATCTCTTTTTGTCTTTGTTTTGCCAAAGACACAGAGAATTGTTCGTTGCTCGGCAACTAGTTAGGCTTCAGTGTAATGTTTGTTGATGATGCATGCAAATAACTATTGCAAGGTCGTCGATCTAATCCAGAACCACGCTCCTGACTTTTATATTACAACTACAATGCATGTGTAAACTGACCATTTGGTTATTTGGATTATCAGTAAAAGTTTTCATAATTTTATGCCTGTAAATTTTACATATGTATGACGTAGAAAGACATAACACTTAAAAGAATTTATTTACTGAGAAGGATAGAGACTTCCCTTAAGATCTTTCAGTTGCCTCGTTGCCATCACCAACTGAGGTAATCATCTTCTAGAATATGATGTTGCCATGAACTTAAAATTATAATATTATACTTGCAACAATGATTCAGTATCATTATTATAATCTTGGTCTGCAGATTATGAACAATTTTTGTCATTTTCTTAGTTGATCTCTATCGTTTTCATAGACGGCGTCAATTGTGGAGGTAGAAATTGTCCCATATATATTAATCAAAAGATTAATGAATACTATTCTGAATCTGCAAAAGAATAAGTGGTTATTGCCTCTTGACCGGTGGTTGCTGACCGGAGGGCACTTCGACAATCAAGTTAGATAGCATATATCTAAATGAAACTGAATAAGTAAATAGAATAGTTTAGGCATACCTCCCTTGGAGTTGAAGATTATATCCCTTTATATAGGCTAACTTGCTACTCATTTTGTCTAATGAGCTTAAGCCACCAATTTGGTCTTATAAAAATAAGTCACTTGTATGACCCAAAACCCACAAAAATGATGAAATGAAGGTCTCTAGCTGATCAAGTATAGCCACATATTGTTCATGCATAGTCACCCATGCCTCTACTCTACCATGATACCTAGAATCCATAAGGATGATAGAGTTCTTAGTATCTATGGTAACACTAGTACTCACCCAACTAGGCTTTCCCCATCCAAAATCTACTTCATAGATTGGAAACCCACACTAACTACTGAACCTCAACACCTGTCCTTTCACATTGGGATCACCTATCTTCCTCTAATTATTCATGAACACTTCAAAACCATCCTCACCTTGTCTTTCCCATACATAATCACCATCAATTTTTTTCATTGCAATCTTCAACTTAGCCACCAAGATAGCCAAATCTATTTTGCCATCCGAAACTGTCATCGCCATCAAAAAAAGATTGCCAAAACAATACTTTTGGCAATATCAAGACCATTCTTTTCCATATATTCACCAGATGAAAGGACATCAATGAGAAAAATTCTTCTTCCATGTTAGTTCTGTTACTATCTCTACTCAAGTAGGTTACACCCCTGCCAGATAGGGTACAACTTCAACTTTTAGAGTAGCCATTATTGAAGCATTGAAAACCAATCTTCCATTAACAAGTCCTAGTTCTAGGATTGAACCTGCATGCTTGAAACCGAGTGGCTCTCTTGGTGGGAACGGAGATGCTGAAGTGAAACTTGGACACACCAAACTGGGCTTACCACGGGCAGTGATAGCTCAACCTTTGATGAATGCGCTCAGGGTGCACCCATCAGTATTCTTGTGTAAGATGCATAAACCAATTACTTTGCCACCGCAGTTGAATACGTTAACTTGGATGGCTAGTTTTTGTTGTTCTTCCTCTTCATCTATGCTCAATTCTCGGTAACTTAATTTGTATGGAATCAATTGGTTCAACACATCAAGTTCAGATCAATCAATGATGTTCGAAACCTGGCTATCAACATGGGTTTCAGTGTAATCGACCCCTTTGTCATTGCAATCCATTGAACTCTAACATTTCACCCTTCCAGCCAGTGGGTAGATGTAAGTGTACCAAAGATAGATGGCACAACTGGTTCAATTAAGGCAAGAAAAGAAGTTTGTTAGTTAGGATTAAAGTGGTTGTTGTATGTATGAGGCCAGCATGATTAGTGTAGTTAAAGAATATAGTTATAGCAATACATACAACTATAACAATATATATTGTATATAAAATATGAGCAGAGTCTGATATTCTTCAATAATAAGAATTGAATTATATATTTCCACATGGTATCAGAGTAATAAGTTCTCACGAGCAACAAAGCCTGCCCTTCCATGATGTTTGATCTTGATCTGCGAAGTCATCGTCTATATCGTCTTCTTGCCATCGTCTACATCATCTTCTTCTTGATCTTGATCTTGGTCTGCTACATTGTCTTCTAGGGTTTCTCTGTTAGCTCATCTCTGTCACTCTTCTTTGTAACTCATCTTTTCAATTTGCTAGGGTTTCTCAAATTGATTATCATTTCTTCAAATTAATTGTGTTCTGTTCTCAAATTACTTGAAATTCACCATGACTTCTTCTTTTTCTCCTTCAATTCCTTCGAATCTATCTTTACTCATCTCAAATTTGTCCTCCTTCGTTACTATCAAGCTAGATGCTTCAAATTTTGTCATTTGGAGGAGTCAATTTCAGAACATCTTGCGAGACTGGTCTCCTTCAATTTGTTGATGGCTCATCATCTCCTCCTCCTCCATTCATCAAGAATGCCAGTGCACTACTACAAAATCATAAATAGATCACACTTTTTATGTGTGATATATGTTATTTAATCACACGTTTTAAGTTTTGTAAAAGTGTGGTCTTTGGGAGTGTGATTAAAAAGGGTCATTTTTATCACATGTTTTGAGTATCATTAACAAATGATTTCATCACATGTTATGCGTGTGATAATAAATATTTAGATCACACTTTTTACGTGTAATAATAAATATTTATATCACACTTTTTATGTGTGATATATAATTAATAAAACCTGTGATAATAAACATTTAGATCACATATTTTAAGCGTGATTAATATCTAATAAAACATGTGATTAATAATGAGATAAGATCACATGTTATATACATTTCTGAACATAGTTAATGCATGTGATAAAAAAAGGTTTGACATATCTGAAGAATAATCAATATGATTTTTGTATGCATTTGAAGAATGTAATACACACTATATACTATCTTTTGAATCATAACCATATATTGAATAAAATAACGTCATATATTTCATAAATGAAAGTTGAATTTTCAAAAGTATATACAAAGAAATTAATAAATAAATAAAAGAATTAACTACGATTACATATATTAAAAATATGAAAAAACTTGAAGCACAAAGTCCTTGAACTCTTTGATCATATTTTGCATCTCTCTAAGCAATTTCTGACCTGAAAAATGAAAACACAAATTAATTCAGAGTCAAAATTTGCCTCCTTTAGAAATACTTTTAGGCTAAAGGCAAAATAAAGGAAAGAAATTCACAAAGATGAGAGGTTGAATCAAAATAATAGAGATAATGTGGTTATTATGTTTTATGCACTTTGACTACAAAATAATTTCTGGGTAATGGCACATGTGAAAGAAGAATAAAAATTGGATAGCCTTTGATTAGAGATATCCCAACCCACATTAAAAAATGATCTAACTAGAACAAGAGATATCCCAAAATCTTTTAAGGTTGGGTTAGTTATCCATCCAAATATAATAATAAAGAAGGTAATCCAACCACAAATGAAAAAGAATGAATCAGCTAGGCAACTTCAACACAATTAAGGTCAATATCAAATGAGGACCCAAATGACATACCTGATATGGTTGTGGACCCTTGTCATGAAAGCTAGCAACCAACAGTAAAACACCTTAAGGCCTTGCACCACTACACAAGAAATAGAAAGGTAAGAAATTGCAACAAAAATAAACATCTGCAAGAGCCAAGATCAAACCCATTGTATACAAAAAATAATAGATGAGGAAAAGAAAAAGGTGCATGCACACACTTAGCAACAAAAGTAGGTAAGGGAATGAAAAGAAAAAAGCACTCCAAAAATTTAGAGCTCTCAACACTTAACGATCATAACTAATCCCAAACTGAACTATATATCAGTCCACCAAAATTTAAAATAAAATAAAATAAAATAAAATCAACACATGATCTTGATTTACAAGTAGAACTAGTATCAATCCGCAAAAAAAAGAAAAGAAAAAAAAAATAAAAAAATCAACACTTCATATTGATTTGCAAGTATGCTTCCAAATGTCATCAAAACCCAATCTGTAAAAAAATAAAAAATAAAACCTTTAATATATTATCAATTACATCTAAACTCATATATAAATAATTTTATTTTATAAACTAATTTAACATAAATGCATTTTTTTAAAAAAATTTGACTTTCATCTATCATAAATCACAAAACAGCAGCTAATCTAATTGGGGGGCAAGTTCCTACAAGTTATATGAATATCTATGAACTTGCCAATATTAAAAAAAATCAGGCAATGTGATCACTTTTATTATCATATAAAATGGTTCAATGACTTGAAAATTGGAATCAAAGGTTAAGGGAAAGAAGAAAAAAAAAAGTTTTTGATCTATTAGTAAAAGGAGAGAGAGGAAAGAAAAGGCAGAGACATAGGTTTCTAAACTGACTAGAAGAGCTCCTAAACTTTAAACATAGGTTGTACACACACAATAACCAAAACCTCAACTAAATAGGCCTATCCCTGCAAACATAGTGGAAAAAATAATTACCCTACAAAGGCCAAATTCATTGAATCATAAAATAAAATTATCTAACAGTTGGCAACTCTGGCAATTGGCCCCTATTTGAGATTGTCTGATTTTGTTGTTCTTCAACTAGTAAGCTAAGTAAGAATGATGATAGTGGAATCAACTTTAAAAATAAAAAATTAGAAGGATAAGACACTCAAGATATAATAAACTACCAAAAAACAAATTATGAGGACTGGTAAACATGAAATGTACATGTAGTGAAGCAGAAACAACTAGGAGACAAACTGAAAATAGTTGGGGATGGAACTTACAAGAAGTTGTCAATCCATTACTCTTGTTAGAATAGTAGAGAGAGAAAATAATATGTGGTGTATATATAATCAATGAATCAATACAATAGGAAAAGCTTGTATATATAACCCAAGAAACCAAGGTGTATAAGAATACAAGAATCCTAAGTATAATAGATAACAACTAACACCCCCCCTCTCAAGCTCAAGGTGGTAAGGCATAGATCAACTTGAGCTTGGTGAGGAGATGAAAGAAGCGTCCTAGAAGATGAGCTTTTGTGAAAAGGTCGGTGGTCTGATCAGCAAAGGTAATAAAGAGAAGACGAACAGTGCCCCTAGTAACATGCTGGTGTATGAAGTGGCAATCTATCTCAATATGCTTGGTACGATCATAGAAGACATCATTATGGGCAATCTGAATACCACTCTGGTTGTTACAATAAAGATTGGTGGTAGCAGAATGAGAAACTCCCATATCAAAAAAAAGCCAACGAAGCCACGCAAGCTCTTGAGTAGTGTCAACAAGAACCCAATACTCAACCTCAGTACTAGACCGAGCAACAAGAGGTTGCTTCTTGCTACGTCAAGCAATGAGAGAGTTGCCCAAGAAAAAGCAGAACCCAGTAGTGGAACAACGGTCTATAGAATCCCCTGCCCAATCTACATCAGAAAAAGTATGGAGATGTAGAGAATACTAGGTGGACTAGTGAAGACCATGAAATAGAGTGCCTTTGAGATAGCGCAAATGTGAATTAGAGCATCATAGTGAGGAGAATAGGGAACAACCATGAATTGACTGACAATGTGAATAGCATAAGCAATATCTTGACGAGTAACCGTGAGATAGACAAGACTGCCAACTAGCTGACAATATAAAGTGGCATCAGACAATAAGGAACCTTCAAGAGGAATAAGACGAGTCTGAGGATCAACGGAAGTAGTGGCAGTCTTGCAATCGGTAAGGCCAGCACGAGCCAAGAGATCAGAAGTATAGTTGGTCTGGCTAAGAAAGTAACCAGATGAATCTTGAGAAATTTCCAATCCAAGGAAGTAGCTAAGCAAACCCAAATTTTTCATCTCAAACCGGCGACGGAGAAACTGTTAGGGACTAGAAATACTCGTGGGGTCATCTCCAGTGATAATCATATCATCTACATAGAAGAGAAAGAGAATAGTACCATGCTTCGTTTTACGTATAAACAAAGTAAAATCATGGGCACTGGAGGAAAAGCCAAAGTCATGAATGATAGAGCTGAACTTGGCAAACCAAGCACGTGAAGCTTGTTTCAAACCATACAAAACATGACGAAGTTTGCAGACTTTGGTAGATGGAACAGAAGAACTAAGAGGAGGTTGCATATAAACTTCCTCAGTGAGATCACCATTGAGGAATACATTCTTGACATCTATCTGATAAAGACTCCAGTGGCGAGCAGCAGCCACTGCAAGTAAGCTGCGAACGGAAGTAAGACGAGCAACATGAGCAAATGTTTCTTTATAGTCAATGTCATACTCTTGAGTAAACCCTCAAGCGAGAAGGTGAGCTTTGTAACGCCCAATGGAACCATCAAAATGAGTTTTGAGCTTGTAAACCCAATTGTAACTAACAGTACTCTTGCCAGAAGAAAGATCAACCATATCCCAGGTATGAGTTTTATCGAAAGCCTGTAGTTCATCAGTCATAGCTTATTGTCAAAGAGAGTTAGAATAAGCTTCTTGATAGGAAGTAGGTTCATGACAAGAAAAGACAGTGTAACCAACAATATAATCATGAAGAAGAACATAAGGTTTCCTTACCCGTGTGGAATGACACTTTAGTGGAGGAAGAACCTCAGCAGGAAAAGGTGTAGGGCCATCAATAGACACAGGATTCTTAAGATAGACAATAGGCAGGCAGCTATGGAATCATGGAGTCAGAATTTGCATCAAAGTCATCAGAAAACAGGTCTATAGAGAGATCAGTAAAGATCAGTGAGTGGATAGACAGTGGTAGTTGAAACTTGGAAAGATTTGAGAACATTTTGTGTTCCCAGAAGTCCACATGACGAGAAATATGAAGTCGTTTGGAGATAGGATCCCAACAACGATACCCATTATGTTCTATAGCATACCCTAGAAAATAGCAAAGACAAGAGCGAGGTTCTAGTTTAGTGTGTTCATGAGACTGAAGTAGAACAAAACAACCAGAACCAAAAACTTTAAGAGTGGTGTAGTCAGGAGGAGAACCATACAAGCGCTCGTAAATGAAAGTATCAGCAATGAAACATGTGGGTACATGATTTGTGGTGTGAATGGCAGTGAGGGCAGCTTCTCCTTAAAACTGTTTAGGACAAGAAGATGAGATGAGAAGAGCCCAAGTAGTGTAAAAAATATGACGGTGCTTCCTTTTGGCTTGTCCGTTTTGTTGTGACATGCCTGCACAAGAGTGATGAGAGAGTGTACCATTAGCCCGAAGAAAATAAAGAAATTCAGAATCCAAGTACACTTTAGCATTATCAGAACGAAAGATTTTAACAGTACGAGAAAACTGAGTGCGGACCATGGCAGAGAAATCATAATAAATCTGTTCATATTGATTTTTGAGAGAAAAAACAATCAAGTATAATGAGAAAAATCATCAACAAAAACTACAAAATATCTTGACCCCCCCATGGTCGGTGTGGAGGAAAGTCCCCAAATATCTGAATGCACAAGATCAAAAGGAGCAGTAGACATAGAAGTACTGTTATTAAAAGATAAAGCAAATTGTTTAGCAATTTGACAAGATAAACAATCGACATCTTCAAGACGAACATGACCTAATTGACCACTAGAAACTAAAGTTTTCAAACGACTAAAAGAGACATGTTCTAAGTGACAATGCCAAAGGTGAAAAGAAGACATGGCAGAAGTAGATGCAACAGAGGGAGCAATGGGAGCAGCAGGAGATGATGTGTGGAGAGTAGCAATAAATGATTTGTGGGGAATACAAAGATGGGTAAGCTCGAACAAACATCCATACTTATGGCCTATCCCAAGGATCTATCTCGTCTGAGGATCTTGCACCAAACAACTATTAGAAAAAAAAAGTAACAGTTAGGCGAAGTTCACATAACTGACCAACAAAGATAAGGTTCAATTGAAGAGTAGGAATGTGATAAGCATCAGAAAGAGGCACAGTGAAAGTAAAAATTTGACCAATGTGACGAACAATCATATGAGAACCATCAGCAGTGTGTACGATGAGGACAGAAGATGATGATGATATAGAAGAAAACATAGTGGAGTCAGAAGTCATATGATTACAGCATGCGGAATCAAAATACCATAGGGAATTACCTGAAGTCACTGAAACAGCAGTAGAGAGAGGGAGTATCGGATTTGGCAAGCACTAGTTGGATGATGGACTCAACATCATCCATAGAGAATGAATGAGTAGTGGAATCAGTGGTGTGGTGAGTGAAAGAACCCTCAGAGGCAACAGCAGCAGAGCAAGAACCTTGGCCAGATTTGGACTAATACCCGGACCGAGAAGACCATTTCATGGATGAAGTATTAGAAGAGGCTCGAGGACAATTGTGTTGGAGATGGCCGGAAGCAGTCTTGTGGCAAGTAAAGCATTCGCAAACCTAGCACTAAATAAAAGAATGAGTGGCTGGTAGGCCACGGTTTTAATAATACTGGCATGAACTAGCGGGTTGTGAAGATGAGGAACTCTGTAATGATGGCGTGGCAAGAACATAATCCATATTATGAGATTTGAGAGTCCTAAAACGAGTCTCCTCTAATAATAGTTTAGTAATGGCTTGCTCTAAAGTGGGCAAGGGAAAACGATGGAACAATGAAGCACGCACGAGCTCAAAAGTGCTATGAAGAGCCATAAGGAACTGTAATAGTCGTTGATGATTTCGATGAGAAATAAACAGCTGTGCATCCTCAGAATATGCCCATGTAGGCTCAGAAAGAGCTAGCTGGTCTTGAGCAGACAACATCTAGGATAAGAATTCATTGATAGATTGACTGGGTACTTGGCGCATGTGATGAAGAGTTTGCAACAGTTGATATTGATGAGTATGGCCAGTGGTCTAATAACAGTCTCTCAAGAAATTCCAAATTGCTTTGGCAGGAGAAGCAATTTGAGCATCATCTTGGAACCGACCAAACTGGAGATGAATGAAAGGAACTGAGGTAGCCCGGAACCATGTGATAATTTGATAATTCTTACTTTCCCATTCGTCAAGAGGGTCATCGAATGCAAAGTCAGTCTCATTCTCCTTCTGGTTGGGTTTGAGAAGAGTACCAGTAATGATCCGCCAAGTCGTTTCCCTTTGATGAAGCTAGAGAGAGCTTGAACCCAACTAACATAATTTGACCCATCAAGGATAACAGAGACAGAGTGGATGTGCTCAGTACGATCCATAATACTCAAATAGGGCCAAAAAAAAAAATGTGCTTCATAGAGGCAAAATTTGCCAAACAGAAGACACCAACAGATTCAGGAGGTCGAAAATAGGTGGGATATGATCTGAATGGGCCAAAAACACTACCAGAAAGGCGACAGATCGACTGGTTGTTTGACCAAGTAGATGAGCCAAAACTAGGGCTAACATCATAGCAAGGGCAGTTGACGTTAGAAATGCACAGCACACGTTAACAGAGGTGTGCGCGGTGCACGATAGTAAGAAGGCAGCAATGTCGTACGGTCAACTAGGGCTGATGTCAGTGATGACGTCAGAACATGTGGCTCACGATAGCTGATGAGGCCGCAACGCAAGATAGTACGAGGCAGAAACAGAGGCACGTGGAGGCGCGTAGGAAATGGCACATGCGTGTTTGAGCTTTTGGCAATGCATGGAGGAGCATGTGGTGGCGAATGAAGATGATTTTGATGGTGTTGGCTTTGTCTTGAAGAGACGAAGAAGCTAGTATAGTCCAATCGTCGAAACAGTAAAGGACGAGATATGCAAAAACCAATGCGAGAAGGAATCAATCTACTAAACAGGGAAAAAAAAAAGTGATGAAGAAAAAGAGGAGGCTAGGAGAAAACCCTAGGCTCTGATACCATGTTAGAATAGTAGAGAGAGAAAATAATATGTATTGTATATACAATCAATGAATCAATATAATAGGAGAAGCCTATATATCGCCAAGAAACCTAGGTGTACAAGAAATCTAGGTGTATAAGCATACAAGAATCCTAAGTATAGTAGATAACAACTAACAACTTTGACACATTACCTAATTAACAGCTATGAGGGATAGCGAGGATGCAAATCACTGCTACTATTCCTTAACAAGTGATTGAATTCTATATCTTTAATTGACACCTTATTACCAATATAAGAACCTAAGAAAGATAATATAAAAGCATTAACAAATGGAACAAATGCCCTAAATTCCATCAAAAACTAGAAATTGACGAATTTAATCCAGTCAAATATTAGAACAAAAATGATCTTATCAAAACCCAACAACCTTAATACAAGAATTAGATTAACAAACAAATAGAGGATTCTAACAAGCCACCCAAAACTATACTTTTTCTCATCAAACATTCTTACCCACAACTCCAAAGAAGAAAAATAAAAAGAGCAAAAAGTTAAATAAAACGGTTTCTGGACAAATAACAAAGAATCCGATCTAATTGAATAAACAAAATTGGACATACACAAGCATAAGCACATACATACATACATACATACAGAGAAAGAGAGAGAGAGAGAGAGAGAGAGAGAGAGAGAGAGAGAGAGAGAGAGAATTTACAAAATGTAGCTTGATGCTTTTATGGCCCAACACGTGTAGGCTACGATTTTCAATCAAAACAATATGTCTGGATGCCGATAATGAAATTAAATCAATAACTAGATAATATATAAAATAAAATAAAAAAATCCCTAAAAATACATGAATTGGGTATAGAAAACCAAAAACTTCTTGTTTTGTTCTTCGATATGGCTCAGGCCAGCTTAGAAAACAACGAACATTTTTTTATTTTTTTTTTATTTTTATGAGTATTTAACCGTCTTAATTGCTTCATAATTTAGAAACGAGATGCTAAAGTTGAATGGTATGATTTTCTCTGAAATGGATATGACTTTGGTTACATGGAATATAATGAAAACCTTCACAAGTATTGGAGAGGGCGTTGGCAAAATATACTAATGAGCAAGAAGATATTTATTACTAGAGATTATTTCATGCATTCCACATTCGATACAGAAATGGAGACCGCCACTCCCCAATTAGAGCCCTGCTATATAATTGATCTTGTGCATGTATTTTACTCCATGTTTTATACTTTAACTAACAAAAACTTCATTAAACAAAGTCTAGCTGGTGCTTCAATTCAACTAAAGATTTTAATTGTCAAATAAATTTTCCCCATTTTGTCAAAAACTTCAACTAAACAAAATCCAACATGTTGTCCCTTTACTATTGCAATCATAGTATCAAATTTCAATTCAAATAATCAGAATACATGTGAATACATACACAATCAATGACAAGATATACATGCAAATACATACACAATAAATGGATTAGGGCTCTGCTCTATTCTTTGAAATTGATTAGGGCTTGGAAATTGATGAGAGAGAAAGAAAAATAGGGGGAAATGAATCAAACCACTCAAATCAAACCCAATCAAACCCATTTATGACATCAAACCTATGAAACCCAAGAAATTGAACCACTTAAAATCAAATCCATTTAAGAAAACAACGAAGAAGTCAAGCTCAAGAAATCATATATATGCATATATAAGAATGAACAAAGATAGAAGAGACCTCACCACTGCCTCACCTGAGCCACAGCCACTGGAGTCACCATCACCCGTCCTCATCTACAATAATTGAGATAAGTTCTCTACATGTTGATGGCATCGTAAATGCGGGGATCGTCGTTAATGGTTGAGAGAGTTGACTGGCATGTAGAGAAAGAGAGAGAAAGAGACAGAGAATGTGAGTTGAGGTAAGTAGATGTAGACTCGACTTTCTCTGCGCGCGCCCCTTTCAGAGAGGCGCGAATTGGTCCTACAGTTCGGACTCCTATCATGGTTCTGAATCTAATCTCACAAAGTGCAATGTGAGACTGATAAACACCAAAGAGTCCAATCCGGCAAATCATTTTGGAAAATTGATTTTAGATCAAATAATGCCAAAATTGGACTGCTTTGCCAGATTACAAAGTCGCCACCTAAATATTTTGTTTTCAGGAAATTTAGGAAACCCTGACTCATGCCAAAGGCTACGTGTCCGTCATCACCAAAGTTGTCTCGGCTCAGGAGCTTGGGTACGAGAGGGAAAGGTCATGACATGAGCACCCCTGCTTGCCCAATCGAGGGATCGGCCTCTACTAAGCATGATATGTTGTTTTATATACCTCGTGTGTTCTTATCCAGTTATTAGCTAACTTTACTATGTGACGCACACATACAAGTATAGACTAAATCGCGAGAATTGGAACATTTCGACATATGTTTGTTCGAAAATGGTTTGAAGGTGCCACTCTCAAGTGGGCTTAAAAACATGATTTGCCACTTCGCAAAGTGGGCTTAAAACTCACATTCGTCGAATTATTCCAATTCAAGCAATCAAGCATACATCCACATGCATTCATGTAGTTAATCATTTAAGTAAATAGCCTCATGGAAAGCATGCGAAACATAGCAACACTCACACTCATGCAAGTATGCTAAAGCGTAAAACTTACAGTGTACTTTAAGCCAAAACAAAAACTTGTTAGAAATATGCATAATCCTATCTATACAGAATGTCTAATGCAACATATGCAATAATGCAATTAATAGGCTCGGCTACTTAATCATGGTATATGATACAATTTGAACAACATGTGATAAACACGTATTCAAATAAGTGTATTGAAATACAATGCAGTTTGAATGATGCGCCGAGCCTCGGTGCATACAAGACAAACGAATGATGCAAACATGCAATCATAAGGTATGCTAATCGAAACATGATCCCTAATCTAACCATCGACAGCGGATAAACAAAAGGGAGAAAGACGTGGGGTTGGAAGACATGCACACACGCACGCACACTTATTACAACATTACGCCCTCGCGAAGGAGGGTCCGAATAAATAAGCTAAGCTACACTAAGCTAAGCTAATTATTACAACACAAAACTAATTAACTATTCTATCTAATTAATTATTACAACACAATTGAATAACTACCTATGCTAAGCTAATTAAAATATTATAACATTTTAATCGAATAATTATCTATGCTAACTAATTGAAACAATTAAATGGCCTCGAGGGCGAGGGACGCATGCATGCTCGGTTGGCTTCCTTCCGAAAATCCACCGCCTTGCCTTTGGATGCCTCTGTTTGCACTTTGCTTTGATCTTGGAAAATTACACCAATTTCCAGACTGCTTATGCTCCACCTCAGTAACACTTTGAATAACTTTTCCGCTGATGGATATTCGGCTACCATAGGTGGCTGTCGGCCACCCTTTCCCTAGGATTCTCATTTTTGCTGCAATAGAGAGCAAACAGAGCCAAAGCAGTGTATTCTCAAACAATATATGTACTATTACCCTCCTTATCATTTCTCAAGCTCAAAAGAGTGTAATTCTTGGCTCTTAAGCCATCAATCAAGCATTTTCATGCATGATGGCCAAAGAGTCAAGCTTGTACAAAGTCAATGAATGCGCAAATAAGACTAAAACAACCACCACCCTATCATGCATGATCAAGGGTGACAGTGACCAAGAAAAATGACACATTTCATCACTTTGAGTATGAAACATCCCACATTTCTTGTGTTTGGATTAACATCCGATCCAAACACATGCAATGCAACACAAAGATGCTTATCTTGCCAAATTTTCTTTGATTCATTTTATTTACACATTTTACATTACCGATTAGTCCTTTAACCGGTTAAGTCCAAAGTGAAAGTCCTCTAATTGGAAAGATAGCCTAAGCCACAAGTGCCTTGAGCATGAAAGAGGCCTCATGCTATTGGTTAGGAGGAACCCTCAAGAGAGAGTTAAAACCATTAGGCATGGGAGCCTCAAGTTCACACTCAAGCCAACAAGGGGCTCAAGGCCACTTTCAAAGAAAAATAAAAAGTGAAGAATAGAGGGAGGTTGCAGACTTTTCAATGCTGAAATGGCATGAAAAATAATACTACAACATGCAAACAACTCATGTACAACATGTTCAAAACCTCAAAACATTAAACTAGTGAAGAGCACTACACTAAAGGCATGTAATACCAAGCTCAAATGATGAAACCAGCTCAAAATAGAGTTAAGACATGCCAAAACAGTGGCTAAAACTTCCTGAGATTGAAGCATAAAAGGCAAGAAAAACATGTTTGCATGCTAGCCCGCAAACAAGGCTCAAGGCACAACTCTCAAAAGCAATGAAAGAGTGAAATAAGTGAGAGTGTGACAGAGCTATACACACTGAAATAACATGTAAAATGATGTTAAAACATGCAATCCTCTCAAGCAAAACATGTTAGAGGCCTTAAAACACTAAGCTAGTGAAGGCATTTACATTACAACAATGCAAGGCAAGGCTCATATGACCAAGACAACTCATAACAGAGCTAAAGTAGGCTAAATCAGTAGCTAAAACATGCTGAGATCAAGTCACAAAAAGATAGAAAAACATGCTCACATGTTGGGTTATCTACACTTACAAACAAGACACAAGTAGGGGAGGCCACCCCCTCCTATTTTGGACCTCAAAACCAAGGCTTTTACCACTGAAATTCCCCTAGAATTCAGTAGTTAAAAGGCCAAAAAAAAATTTGTTTTAAAAAATTGAAAGATGGTACAAACGGCTTCACAAGCCAAAGAGCAAAAGAGGAGACAACCCCCCTAACTTAACAAGGCTTAAACCAGCATTTTGGAACCTTAAAAATAGTGTTTTTTATGGGTTGAAAAACCAGGTCAAAACAGTGTAAAAAGATGGCCAAGCAATTGAATAAAACAAAGCTTTAAAGAGGTAAGCCTTATACCTTTGAAGCACAGCAACAAAAGGCCAAAATTCTGAGCTACAACCAATCTTATAAGCTCAAACAAGGCCTCGAAGAACCTCAGCTCCAAGATGAAGGTGTTTGGTCAAGGGTTTGTATGCAAATATGTAGAAAATTCCCACTTTGAAGCACAAAATAGGGAGAGTGAGAGAGAGGATTCTAAAGAGAGAGAGAGAGAGAGAGAGAGGAAATTTGCTCACAAATTTTTATAACCCCCCAAATGGGGGGAGAGACCCCCTCATTATATAGAAAAACAAGCCAAAGGCTTGCCTTCATCCCTCCATACACGTGTATGGAGATGAGCATCAATGATCAACAGCTGCCACAGTTGGCAAATAAATATCTGAAAAAGGAGAAAAATGGTCGTCGACCATCATTAGTGGCCGACCGGCCATCAATGTAGCCTCGACCACCAATGTAGCCGACCGGCCATCAGTGTGGCCGACCGGCCACCACTGATGGCCGGTAAGCACAAGCCATGGCCGATGGACATTGGAGATGGCCGACAAGCCACCCTCTCCTCCAGATTCAAAGTAACAAGCTCTTAGTCCACAACCAAGCACAAAAACAGACAAGATTAGAGGCTCCAAGGCAAGGCGCTCAGCCGAGACCTTCAGAGACTCAAAACAAACCTGAGCAAGCACAATCATCAGGTGTTCAAACGATAATGTCCAAGTCTTAAGGACGGTAAAAAATGGGGTGTCTACAGTTGTCCCTCTTTAACAGAACTCGGAAGTCATGAAATGGCAGGAGTGAAGGTCAAAGCCCAGAGACGGCCCATTTTTGACAAGGCCGGAGACTTAGACAAACAAGCAATCAAAACAAAGAACGGTTACGCCTACAAGCTACCTACGTATCCCTTTGCAAGGAATCAAACCAGCGTAATTCTGGGGCAAGATGCAAATGATATGCACGATACAGAACATAACTTATGATCATGCAATGAGACTGTAATGAAACATCTAGATGCAAATATTATGCAAAGAAACGCTACAACAAACTCGTACATAAGCAAGTTAACATGAACCAAACCATATTTCATGCAAAAAGGATGTAAGAAAATTATGCAAGCTTAACTACGCATCACGCAGGAAAGGTAAAGAACCATCATCGTCGAGCGCACCCGAGATGGTAAACAAGATTCCAACACATGGCACACGTGAAGAGCGAGATGGCATGATCCTAGGTACACATCCTAAGGTTCCAAGCCATAAAGAACAGTAATAACAAGTGAAACACATTCAACCATTATGCAATCAAAGCAAAGAGCGGTATAAGCATCGGAGCTCGTCCAGATGCATTTAACCAAAGCCTCCTAACGTGCCGTGTGCGAGAGGGAAAAGAAAGCGGTGTCAACACCGGACGGTGGTATAAACATCAGAGCACGTTCTAATGTTTCTAACCAAAATAGAGAGGTATAAGCGTCGAAACACGTTCCAAACACTTCTAACCGAAAGGGTGGTATAAGCGTTAGGCACACGATCCAAACACCTCTAACCGGAAGAATGGTATAAGCATCAGATACACGGTCCAAACGCTTCTAACAGGAAGGGTGGTATAAGCGTCAGGCACACGGTCCAAACGCTTCTAACCAAAGGGGAGTGGTATAAACATCGGGCACACGTCCCAATGTTTCTAACTAAATCAGGGTATAAACATTGGGCACACAACCTAATGCTTCTAACCAAAGAGGCGGTATAAGCGTCGGACACACGTCCCAAACGCTTCTAACCAAAGGGGTGGTATAAACATCGGGCACACAACCCAATGTTTCTAACCAAAGAGGCAATATAAGTGTCGAACACACGTCCCAAATGCTTCTAACCAAAGGGGTGGTATAAATATCGGGCACACAACCCAATGTTTCTAACCAAAGAAGCGGTATAAGTATCGGATACACGCCCCAAACGCTTCTAACCAAGGGGGTGGTGTAAACACTAGGGGTACCCAAATGTTTCTAACCAACAAAGTGTCGGTGTAAACACCGAGTGTACCCGAATGTTTCAAACCAACGAGGTGCGGTGTAAACATCGGGTGTACCCGAGTGTTTCTAACCAAAACAAGGTGTCGGTGTAAATAGCACACCTGAATGTTTCTAACCAACAAGGCGCGGTCTAAGCACTGAGCGTACCTGTAGACATCCCATTTTTGACCGCCTTTAAGACTTGGGTGCTACTGATCGTTTACTTGGTAATGAAAGTTGTGCAGTGCAAGGGTTCGATTTCTTCGACAATGAGAGAGTCAAATCCCAACATCATACCCCATTTTTGAACCAAAACTATTTTGACCAAAGATTTTAGACCTTAAAACCCTCTCTTTCAAAATATTTTTGAAAAGAAGTTTCTACGATGTTCCGACGCTATCATTTTGTTAAATGTTGCACTTTTTGGTAAACTGAGTAAGGACAAAGTGGAAATGAATGAAAAAGAGATGAAATCTTTGAAAAATCTTTCAAAACACCTTGTTTAGAGGTTTGGAGTTGAAGAAAATAAGAGAGGAGAGAAGAAAACTAGTTGATGAGAAGTTCGGCATAAATCCGGGTAGGATTGAAACTAAGGGGCTTCACCAAAATAGGCATAACTCTTTTCACAATTAGAATTTTGATGCCAAGATGCCACAATTGGAAAGCTTACTTTCGGGGCTTCAATTCGGACACAAGAATGACCTAAAATGGAGTTCAAATGAAGGAGATATGCCCATTTGAAGTTTGACCTGCAGAGCAGATTTTTGCTGTCGGCCAGAAAAGTAGCCGGCCGGCCAGTTGAGGTAGCCTATTGACCACTTTTGTCAAAAACTCATTTTGTTTGCAAATCTTTCTTCTCCAGCTGTTATACACTGCTCCAGATATTTCCAAACTTAGATATTTCGACCAAAGCTCCATTTTTGCTATATATTGAGCCATATCACTCATTTTGGAGAGGTAGAACATCTTAACAAGTTTGGGAGCTTCTCACACTAAAATCCTTTCTCTCTAAAAGATTTGTGAGAAAATTCTCCCATCTCTCTAGAATTCTCTCTTTCTCCTCTTGTTTTAGGCATGAAAATGAGAATTCCCTACATATTTGCATACACTTCCTTAACCAAAGTTGTATATCTTTGGGCTGAGGTCCCTTGGGACTTATTTTTAGGCTGTTGGAAGGTCATTTGAGCCAAGAAAGTGGCTGTTTTACTGCTGTGCTTCAAAGGTAATCACTTATCCCTTTTAGCTTGTTTTACATACTAGCTTTGCCATAGTTTTCAACTACTTTGGGGCTGTTTTTTGGGGTGGTGTTGAATTGAGAAAATCTCTGTTTTTCAGTCCTAAAAATGGTGGTTTAGGCCTATTTTATGTTAGGGGGTTGTCTCTCCCTTTTGTTCATTAACTTCTATAGCTTTTAAGCCATCTCCCAAAGCTTTTCAAACAACCTCTTTTTGGCCCTTTAACCACTGAATTCCAAAGGAATTTCAGTGGTAGAAAACTTGTTTTGAGGTCCCAAATAGGAGGGGGTGGCCGCCCCTCCTTGTCTCTCCATGGTATGCCTAGTTAGCCTTGCAAAGTAGCATATTTTTGGCTATATTTTAACATGTTTAAACTCTGTTTTTGGCTAGTTTGGCCACTCATTGCTTGCATCTTGCACTTGCAGTGTAAACTTGCTCACTAGCCTAGTGTACGTGATGGTTTAGCCTATTAATCTAGTATGTGTATTCTCCACTCCAGCATGTTTTTGGCTCTGATTCAGCATGCTTTAGGACTGTTTTGAGTGGTCTTGGCCTTTTGTGGCTCGTATTGCATAGCTATAATGCAAGTGCCTTAACTAGCTTTGAGTTTTAGGGCCTCTAGTATGCTTTATTTGTGATGTTTACATGATATGGTATCATTTGGCATGTAATTTCAGAGCATATATCATTGTCTCACTCTTACATATATCACTCTTTCATTGGGTTTGAGAGTTGAGTCTTCATGCCTTATTTGCGAGCCATCAAATGAGCATGTTTTCTTTGTGTTATATGCCTGATCTTAGCATATTTTAGACACTGTTTTGGCACATTTAACCTCTGTCCAGGGTTGGTTTGGTCATTTAGGCTTGGTATTGTATGCCTATAGTACTATGCTCTTTGCTAGTTTCAATGCCTTTGATTCCAAGCATGTCTTGCATGCATCATTTGCATGATTTTAAGTCATTTAGCATACTATTTTAGTGATGGAATATATCTCATTGCACTCTATTGTTTTAATCTTTCATTCACCTTGAAAGTGGTCTTAAGCCCCTTGTTGGCTTGAACATGGAATTGAGGCTCATGCCTAATAGTTTTAACCTTCTCTTGAGGGTTTCTACTAATCAAAAGCATGAGGCTTCTTTCATGCTCATGGTGCTTGTGACTGAGGCCATCTTTCCCATTAGAGGACTTATCACATTGGACTTAACCAGTTAAAGAACTAATTGGTAAGCTAAAATGTGTAAACAAGAATTGAACCAAATAAAACATGTGAAAGATAGGCATGTTGTTTGCATTGCATTTTGTTTGGATCAAATGTTAATCCAAACACAAGAAATGTGAGACGTTTCATACTCCAAGTGATGAAACGTGTCACATTTCTTGGTCGCCGACCCTCTTGACCATGCATGATAGAGGTGGAGGTTCTTATGTGTTGTTTGTGCATTCACTAACATTGTGCAAGCTTGACTCTTCAGCCATCATGCATTGAGATGCGTGGTTGGTGGCTTGAGAGCCGAGTACTACGCTCCTTTGAGCTTGAGAAATGATAAGGAGAGTAGTTGCACATACATTTCCATGCAAATGCATTGATGTGCCTTTGTTGATCTCTGTTGCAATAAAATTGGGATTCTGGAAAGGGAAGTGGCCGGCCAGCCGCATGCACTAGCCTGCCGACCACTTGTACTGGTCGGCCGACCAGTTGAGGTAGCCTACCGACTAGTGGAGGTGGCCGGCCGGCCACCTGTGGAAAAATTTTCCAAAATGCTCCTGTTTTTGGGCAGATGCAACCTGAAAGTCCATATGATGTCCTGAGATCACTGCGAGTGCAAACAGAGGCAACTCATGGCAAGGCAGTGCATTTCCGAGCGGAAGAAAACCGAGAATGCATGTCTCCCTCCCCTCGAGGCCATTTTACTACTTTATCTAGCTAGTTAATTTGCCAGTTTTGTAATTAATTAGTTAATGTGCTTAGCTAATTTGTTTCATCTTTGTAAAATTCTAATTAGCTTAGAATAACTAGTTTCAATTCGGTTTGCAATTAATTAGCTAGATTAGTTAATTGTTTAATTTGTAATAAGTAGCTTAGCTTAGCGTAGCTAGCTTAGCTTATTTATTCAGACCCTCCATCGAGAGGGCAAATGTTGTAATAAGTGTGCGTGTGTGTGTGAATGTCTTAGATTAGGGCACGTTTTGATTAGCATACCTTATGCTTTGCATGTTTGCATCATTCATATGTCTTGCATGCACCGAGCTCGGCGCATTATACAAACTGCATTGTATTTCAATACTTATTTGAATACACGTATCAAAGTATTGCATTCATATGCCATTTTAGGTAGCTGAGCCTATTTAGTTGCATTTTGCATGTATTGCATTAGGTATCTTAACATAGTTAGGATCATGCATATTTCTAACTAGTTTTCTGTTTTAGCTCAGAGTACACTGTAAGTGTTTACGCTTTAGCATCCTTGCATAGGTGTAAGTGATTGCCATGATAGTGTGATTGCCATGAGGTTATGTGCTTATATGCTAAACTGCTTGAATGCCTGTGGATGAAGGCTTCATTACTTTAATTGGAACAATTCATCAAAATGTGAGTTTTAAGCCCACTCGGAGTGGCAAAACATCATGTTTTAAGCCCACCTTGTTTGGTGGCAAATCCGCATTTCTAAGCCCACTTGAGGGTGGCAAATTCAAACCACTTTCACAAACAAACATTGAATTGTTTTGTTCCAATTCTCGTGATTGAGTCTAACTGGAATAAGAACACATGTGTTTATGAAATCAACATATCATGCTTAGTAGAGGCTGATCCTTCGATCGGGCGAACGGGGGTGCTCATTACAGGACCTTCCCCTCTCATACCCAAGTTCCCGAGCCGAGGCAACTTTGGTGATGATGGAAACGTGGCCTTAGGCACGAGTCAAGGTTTCCTAAATTTTTCAAATAAAATATTTAGGTGGCGACTCTGAAATCTGGAAAAACAGTCCATGTTTGGCGCTTTTTGATTAAAATCGATTTTCCAAAACGATTTTCCGGATTTGGACTCTTTGGTAATTTATCAGTCTTACATTGCACTTTGTGAGATTAGATTCAAAACCGTGACAGGAGTCCGAACTGTAGTAGCTAGAACCCAATTCACGCCGTCTCCGAAAAAGGGGGCGCGCGGAGAGAGTTCAGGCGGTCTACAGTACCCAAATGCTTTTAACCAGAACAAGGTGTTCCAAGGACAATAATGATCTTACCCAGAATTCCTCTTAATAAACTGTACATACAATATCGTCTGGTTGCACCAGCTTCAAATGAACCGTACATACAATATCGTGCCTGCACAAGAAAGAAACTTTGACAAGTACAATACAACAGGAATGCATGTTCTATGCAAGATGAATAACCATGACACAATGCTTAGAGTGGCATGCTTCATGCACATCATGCGAGGAACGAAACAGAAGCATATTCTATGCAACAAAGACTGTAGCATGTTCTATGCAACACTGAATACATGTTCAATGCAACAAGTATGGACAATTTCTATGTGAATGTAAGGGCATGCAATATGCAATAAAACGCGACATGCATATTCTATGCAAACATGACAACATGTGTAGCGCAATGTAATGCAGCATACACATTTTGTGCACAATAATCAATGCATATTCAATGCAACATCAATAACATGTTCGATGGAAAACACCGAATAAAGAAATGTGGGTCTTAACATGACCAATTCAGTTGTAGCCTCCGATTTACCTCTCGGAGAAGTTGCAACAAGTTAAAACGATACACCTCATACGTGCTGAGCATCACATACTAAAAACACAGTCCTGAGCTTCCGTGGAGGCCACTTGAGCTTAAAAATGTACTTCCCTTGCATTTCCTTTGAGGGATCAAGGCACAAAACAACATCCAAGGAGAGCATCAGAGGCCTGCCGGCCACTCTGGGAAGCCACCGGCCACCGATTGGCCAACACTGGTGGCCGATCGGCCATCGATGACAGATTCAGGGCAATTTTGACATTTCACCATGGGTCTTTAAATATAGGGTTCCAAACCCTATTTCTTCACTTCTCTCTTGCCGAAAAACATTCCCCTTTTGCTCTAGACCATTTTCCCCTTTCGATCCAAGCTTCAAACGCATTTTCCAACGTCCCAAAAACATTTGATTCGATAAACCCTCATAGTTTACAACACTTTGAACCAATTGAAAAGTGATTTTGGTGTTCTCTTCTTGATTTCTATCACTCGGGGTTTGTTTCCCCCGAGTTACCCTTGATTTTAGTGCCCTCTCCCGAGCTCTGACCTTTTCTTTCATTTTTCCTCCCTCGAAGTTGACTTTTTGTTGACTTTCGGCATTCCCGCCCATTTTCCACATTTTTGACCATTCTCTCATCCTTTCTCGAGATGGCGGACGACATCCCATACGACGGAGCTCCTCCGGGGATGGAGATACAACTAGAGTTCGAGCCATTACCGCTCAATGTTCAATCGTTCGACCCGGCGATGTACCATCTCAAGGTACACGTGCTACCTCCCGATAGCATCCGCCAGTTCAGGGGGTTTGCGCGAGGTGCACTAGAGGACCTCCTACTACGCAAGCCGGAGTCACATTTATTCCACGGCGCCTCCGAGGTTTACACTTTCTCTTTATTTTCCACAATGTAGGTTACATTTCTTGTATAGCTCACACTGTCTTTGACCTGTTCATCCCAAACACACTTGCGCACTGTATTTCTTACACTGTCTTGCATCTGCTTGCCCTGAACATACCGTTGCACTATATTTCTTACACTACCTTACATCAGCTTATCCTGCATACAGGGGGATTCACATGCCTTTCGCGGATGCGGGACCACCTCCGCAAGGGAGTGGTATATGTGGTATATGGAGCTTCCTGATGTCGTCCGTCACATTGTCGACAAGGCTGGCTTCGGCGCATTTTGCATGGGGCTCTCACATCTCATCGCGAGCCGGCCTCTACTGGGCGATTTAGTAGAGAGGTGGTGGGATACCACCGATTCCCTCCACTTCTGTACAGCAAGGAAGATGACGATGACTCCCTTTGACTTCTCTACGCTCACCGACATAGCAATAAGGGGTCATTCAATTCCTTACGACACTGACATGGGCGAGTGGGAGGCCGCTCAGATCTACCTGCTAGGGATTCGCCCAACCATCTCCCAATCAGGGATGGTGCGATATACGTGGTTCGCTGATCATTTCAGAAGGACGATGCCGACGACTCGTGAGAAGACTGAGTACGACGCCCGGGGTTTCCTCATGTTCTTGTTTGGCACTACCCTATTCGCCGACCAAGCGAACACCGTTGGGTTCTACCTCATGAGTGCTCTGGTGGACCTGTCTCGCGTCCGTTTCTACGACTGTGGCGGCACAGGCTTGGCCACACTATACGGGTACATGAGCTCCACCTCCTGTCGTAGCGAACATCTGCTAGGAGGCTACTAGAGGGCCTCGGAGGTACGCCTTACCCTTCTGCTTCACATTTTTGCTTCGCATTTCCTGTATACTACACACACTGTACACTGCACTGCACACAATCTGCTTTCTATTTTACCTATACTCATCTGATATATACGCACTGTTATCATTTTGCCTTCTACAGCTATGGGTGTATGCCTATTTTCCGAGGCTCCCCCCAGAGCCAGAGGTGGAGATACCACCTATGGTGCCGTACTCGCACAGATACGACGGGAGTTGCCAGCGGAGGCCCCGAGAGTCATTCTCATTCTTCCGCCGATTCTTCGACACCGTGACCGTAGCAGAGGCAACTCAAACCTTGCAGTTGTTTCATCTTTACTTCATATTGCATCTCTGATAGCAACTGATAACCTGTATATTTACTATTTACAGATCACCTGGTAGCCGTGGGCAGTGATGCCTGACGGGGTCAGATCAGTTTGCCAGTGCTCGGGAGGCTTCCCGATTTCGGATCTTGCTTGAGGGCCCAGCTTGTCGTGCATGGTTCTTAGGGGAGTGATTCTTACGACAGAGCCTCAGCTTGTCTGAGCTGATAGTTTCGATGCTGCCTCCCACATACATGAGGGTCACAGAGAGGTATACCATGCAGGAGATGATCGACTTCACCAGAGGTTGGGACGCCGACTTCTTCAGGCTTGAGGGCGATTGCACTGCCTTCATTCAGATATACCTCATGCCGCCACTAACTGGGGCCCGTGGAGGTGAGAGTGCTAGAGCTCTAGCTATAGGAGAGAGAGCGGGATGATCCAGGGCATCCCGGGCTCATGATATGAAAGGTTCTCAAGTGAGGCAGACGGGACGATGGCCAGAGCTACCTACTTCACTGACTTACTGGGGACATTTCGGGGAAACCTATCAGATTCCTATTGAGCCCGCACCAGTTGGTCACGAGCTTGTCGGAGTTCAAGGCCCAATCCCGGTATGTTCTATACTTTACATTTTGCGCATTCAATTCATTTCAGTTATGCTTTGTAGACCACTGATCATCTCAACACATTTGCAGGTTTCCATAGAGTACATCGGACAGGCCCTCGAGCTGGCAGCTTCTCTGATGGAGATGGTTCAGACGAACCTGAACCTACTCAGTCTCTATAGGATTTCAGTAAGTTTCCTTCAGTCTGCACTTCATGAAATTTTCTGCTAATACATTAGCATTTCAACTGCAATCTGCCCCATACTGATCTGAATTCATTACATTAACAACATTGCATTGATACACTGTTTCCACATACTGCATTTAACACTATACTCATCTTTGCATCCAATATATACCATAGCTGATGTATTTGACAAATTGTCATTTTCAGGTCCCTTTTCAAATGTCAGCCCCATCGGGCATCCCAACGGGAGCTGCAGCAGGACCTTCAGTGCCTCGTCCGACAGCAAGAAGAGAGAGACGAGGGACTCTAATGCACAACCGAGGCAAAGCTAGGCATACTCATGATGAGAGCAGTCCACCAGAGCCTATCCTTGATGATGATGAGATAGATGAGGACAAGGAGCCAGCGAGCCCACAGTTTGAGTCATCTGAGGGTGGAGACGACGACACTTGCTCGGGTTTTGAGGGCGGTGGCGATGCTGAGGATGGCTCCGAAGTGGGGAGCGGAGATACTGAAGAGGGCTCCGGCTTAGATTCAGATAGTGGTGCTGATGGCGATAGCTCCGAGTCCATGCCCAGGAAGAGGACAAAGAGGGCCTCCCGATCCTGAGGTGGCTGGCACCGATTCAAATGTTTTTTGCTTTATTTCTTTTCTTTTTGTTAGTTGTTTTAGCACATTGTACAGCCTTAGGCTGTTTTATTTTCTTTAAACTTGTACTCTCTGTAAAAAGAAACCATGATGGGAATGAAAACAGTTTTTTGTTTAAAAACGTGTTGCATTTTACATTCTCAGTATTCATCGCATCGCACCATTTTACACGAAAACAGGATTGATGGAAATTGAAAATCGTATTGGCAATTGCTTAATCAGGTAGTGAACCAACCAACACATAGCAAACAGAGTAAAACAACTCAATGATCAAAACAATGAATCAACAGTCAAAACAAATACAACTCGATAAACAAAAGAACAACTCGATAAGTAAAACAACAACTCGATAAGTAATTTGACAAAATTCTTAAAGAGAGACCGAAGAGATGCACCAAAAGTGGAACAAAACACAGGTTCTTGGCATTTTCAACACATGGATGGACCAGAGAGCCAAATAAGAGGCAACCATCCCTAAAAAGATGCTGTCGGCCATCAAAAGTGGTTGTCAGCCACTAGTATTAGCCGGTCGGCTACAAAAGTGGCCAGTCGGCCACCAGTGTAAGGAACCTCCAAATTGTTGCCACATGTTTTCCACTCAGCACCTTATCTTCTACAAAAGCTCCAAATTTGTTGTTTCTTCATTTCAGCTCTGTTTTTGCTTCAAATGGAGCCATTCATTACCGAAAAACTTTCGGCTTGGATTGCGAATTTAGATGGCTCAAAAAGTTAAATTTTCGAGGTTTGGGGTAAATGCACTATTCCTGCTGAGTTGTACGGTTAGATGTTGGAACTTGGTTACGTATGTGTTTAGCTTCGGGGGACAAGAGATATGCCCCACAATCGAAGAATTTCAAGTTTTAATGGAATCTCGGCGTGACGAGGAAATCTTGCCCTAGTCTCGTTTTGGCCACATCCAAGCTTTAGGACAGATGTGTGGACTCACTTTACATGATGCTCGATCTTTAGTTCACAACGGAGAACTTGACATTCCCAATCTCATTCACCGATTTTCTGACGTCGGCAATCGCGGTGACCATCTTTGGCAAAGTTTTCGACAACATGCCCTCTGTTTGTGCACGTTGGCCCATTTTTTGTTTTCTCTTGGCTTTGAAGGGTCTAGCATTCGCTTGATCAAAGTTGCCCAAGGCTTGAAAGAGGGCAAGAGCTGCATTGGTTTGACACTAGACGAGACTTTGATGGGTTTAGATGCTTTCCATCGCCGAGAGACGACTAGGTTCACAGGAAGTCCACTACTCTTATAGGCAACGTTTCCCACCCTTCTCACATGTATTTCTCAAGTCACTCGGCCCTCAGGCTCTGTTTTTCTCTCAAAACCCTTTTCTAACTTTTCTCTCCACGTACACCTCTCTATTCTTTAACCTCTCTTATTTTCCATCCCTCCCCGGGTATGGCTCATGGCCAAGTTGAAGGTAGTGGACTCTTGTCCTGCATATTCAGCGTGCGGCTATTTCTTTCGCCCACGGCTAGTTGATTTCCCAAACGAGGGGTGGTGGTGCCAATGGATGTGCAACAGGTCTGCTGTCGACATTGCCTGCCGTTGCCCCTGGTTTGATTTGCCCGGGATGAGCTACAGCTTGTCTCGACAACCTAGCATTTAGTTGATTGGTTTGACACACTACGTCTTCTACTTTTCATTTTGGTTCCGGTGTCAATTTGGACATAACCAGACTTGCCTAGAAAAGGGAATAGAGTACCCAGCTTCATTTCCAATCCGAGGCTCACAGCTAGCTCGGTATTCCACTGCATGGAGGACAAGAGAATTTCTGACCCCTGCTCCCAATTTTAGTTGTGCCCTTTCTGGCGAATGCATAGCTTGGCCTGAAGATGAGGCACAAACCGGGCCCACTTTGGCATCTGAAGCTTCCACCAGCTCTGGGAGGGAAGGCAGGAACACCTGACTCAACTATGCCCCAAGTTTATTGCTTTAATCTATACTTTCAAGTTTTCCTTTTGAATGTAATAAAAAGCAACTTCGATTTGTATCAAGAGTTGGAGAACTTTGTATTGAAATCAATGAAATTGAAGGTTGCGGGTATTTAAAATTTCCTTTTGGTCCAAAAATAGTCTAAGTTGTAAAAAGATTATTTTGAAAAAACTCAACTTTTATTAAAACTTTTCAAAACCATATTCGATAAGGATCATAACTGGACACACTCGGAATCTATCCTTGAGATGAACAACCCCGAATCTAATAACTGGAAAGTTGCCCTTGTCTGAATAACACTGCACTGCATTGGAACCAGCTTTGATAGCAAAGATCACAACCGAACT
Organism: Camellia sinensis; assembly: GCF_055761805.1. Taxonomy (NCBI): domain Eukaryota; kingdom Viridiplantae; phylum Streptophyta; class Magnoliopsida; order Ericales; family Theaceae; genus Camellia; species Camellia sinensis. The sequence goes on along the minus strand of NC_138975.1, from coordinate 104,747,210 downwards.
CTTGGATGCAGAAAAGACAAAGATAACCAAAACAATCACACGGGCACAGCTGATTTGGAAGTGTTTATGGCTGGACTTCAGGATGAAGTTGCCTACGTATCCCAAAGATAGGAAACAAGCCTTACGTAGTTCGGTGTGGGTTCACTCGGGTTTTAACACTCTTCATTTGCGTTCTAACTTTTGCCAAGGCCGCCCTTTCTGGGTTTTCAACCTTGCGAGCCCAGTTTTTCTCATTTTAATTTTTTTGTGCTCTAACTTTTGCCTAGGTTACCCTTTCGGGATTTCGGCCTAGCGAGCCTCTCAAGGGTAGTATTTCTTCAACTTGTCCATGTTGATTGGTTGGAAGAATTCGAGGCCATCTAGGTCCACAAGAATGATAGCTCCACCCGACCAAATTGATTTGATGATGTAAGGACCAGTCCCATTAGGTCTGAACTTGCCCCTAGGGTCATGGATAGAAGCTCGGTTGTCTTTGAGCACCAAATCCCCTTCTTTCAGATTCCTGGACTTAACTTTCTTGTTGAAAGCCCTGGCAATCTTGCGTTGATAACCTTGGACGTGGTACAGTGCTTTCAGCCTCGTCTCGTCGAATAGCATAAGTTCCTCAAACCTACTCTGTTGCCAATCTACTTCCGCTATCTGGCACTCAGCCATAACTCACAGAGACGGAACCTCAACCTCAATCGGCAGAACAGCCTCCATCCCATAAACCAGAGAATATGGAGTTGCCCTAGTAGAAGTTCGAATTGATGTTCTGTAACCCCAAAGAGCAAATGGCAGTTTATCTAGCCAGTCCCTGTAAGTTTCCACCATCTTCTATAGAATGTGCTTGATGTTCTTGTTGGCGGCCTCAACAGCTCCGTTGGTTTGCGGCTAATATGTGGATGACTTATGAAAAGTCACGTTATATTTCTTCAACAAGTCGATCACTTCCTTCTTGAAGTGGGAACCATTATCCCGAAATTATCTCATTCGGGACCCCATAACGACAGATAATGTTATTCCTGATGAACTTGGCTACATGCGAGGTTTTCAACACTGCGTAGGATTGGGCCTCGACCCACTTTGTGAAGTAGTCTATTGCCACCAGGATGTACTCATGCCTGTTTGACCCATTCGGAGTAACTTCCCCAATAACATCAATTCCCTAGACTGAAAATGGCCACGGTGAAATCATGTTGTATAGCTTCGACAGCAGGATATTCATGCGATTTGCATGGATTTGACATTTGTGGCATCACCGAACAAAACTGATACAATCCTCCTCCATGGTTGACCAGTAGTAACCCTGTCTGAGAATCTTCGGCGCTAGCATGACTCCGCTCATGTGCGCTCCGCACTCTCCTCTGTGGATGGCCTCCATTAGGCGCTTTGACTCTTCAGCATCAACACACAGCTTGTGCATTCCCAGATGGCCCTATTTGTACAATTTACCCCCACAGACGATAAACTGAGCAGCCATTCATTGTATTACCCTTTTATCTTTGGCATTTGCCCCTAGTGGATAAGCCTCATTTTCTGAGAAGTTCCAGATGTCATGATACCAGGGTTTCTGATCTTGTACTTCATCTATTGCGGCAATCAGCTCGTAAGTCGGCACATACCTCTGTTCAATAATGATTGGACGCATCCGGACTCCCAAAAGGATGTCTATCATGGAAGATAGAGTTGATAAGGTGTCAGCAAACCTGTTGCTCTCTCTTAACAGATGCGTGAAGGTTAGCTTCTCAAACTTGGGAATTAGAACGTCCAGGGTTTGGTGATAGATGTTCATCCTTTCTTCTTTAACCTTCTAGTCTCCTTTCACTTGAGGCACAACCAGGTTCGAGTCCCCAATGACGTCCAACCATTTTGCCCCTAGTTCCAGGCCGGCTTCCAAGCCAGTGATACATGCCTTGTACTCTGCTTCGTTGTTTGATACCTTGAACCGGAGTTTGAAAGCTAAAGGAATGTGGGTATTGTCAGGTGCTATCAGCAGCACCCTTATCCCATACCCATACTGGTTAGACGCTCTGTCAAAGTACATAGTCCAAATCTCTTCTTCAACCTGCAGAATAGCCTCATCTAGGAACAGATACTCTACTGCTTCATCTCCCTCCACTATGTGATCGGCTAGAAACTCCGCTACCGCTCTCCCTTTTATAGACTTGCGAGTCATGTACTTCAAATCAAATTCAAAGAGAGGAAGCAACCAACGGCTAGCCTACCCGTACGCATTGGTTTCTCGAAGAGATATTTAATGGGATCTAATCTCGAAACCAGAATTATGGAGTGAGCTAATAAGTAGTGCCTCAACTTTCTGGTAGACCATACCAAGGCCACACAAGCCTTTTCCAGCGGCGTGTAATAGGTCTCATATTCCAGCATCTTCTTGCTCAGGTAATAGATGGCCTTCTCCAGTCTGTCCTCAGATTATTGTGCAAGCATGCAGCCCATTGTCATGTCAGTTACTGACAAATATAAAATCAACGGCTTCCCCCGGCTCTGGCGATAACAACACGAGTGGGTTCTGTATATACTGCTTGATCTGCTCAAAAGCAACTTGACATCGGTCATCCCATTGGAATTTCTTTCCTTTCTTCAGGAGACCAAATAGAGGTTCACAAGTCAGGGTTAATTTTGCAATAAACCGTCATATGAATTACACTTTACCCAGAAAGCCTCGCACCTCCTTTTCAGTCCTTGGTGGTGGTATTTCTAAGATGGCCTTGATTTTGGAAGGATCGACTTCAATGCCCCTTTGTGTAATCAAGAAACCCAGCATTTTCCCTGCTATGACACAAAAAGTACATTTCTGAGGATTCAGTTGCAACCAATACTCTCTGATCCGTTGGTAAAATTTCTTCAAGGCGGTGTAGTGGCCCTATCTTTCCTTGGACTTGACAGTCATGTCATCTACATACACCTCAACCTCTTTGTGGATCATATCATGCAAGATTGTGGTTGCAGCCCATTGATAAGTAGCCCCAACATTCTTTAAACTGAACAACATCACCCTATAGTAGTAGGTTCCCCACGGCGAGGTGAAGGCAGTCTTCTTCCTATCCTCGAGTGCCATCAAGATCTGATTGTACTCGAAAAACCCATCCATAAAGGAGAGCAGCGCATGCCCTGCGGTGAAGTCCACCAATTCGTCGATGTGCGGTAGAGGAAAGTCGTCCTTCGGACTAGCTTTGTTCAGATCTCTAAAATTCACACACACCCAAATTCTGCCATCTTTCTTTGGCACCGGAACAATGTTGGCCAACCAAGTAGGATACTCAAATACTAACAGGAACCCTATATCTATCTTCTTGGCGACCTCTTCCTTGATTTTCAGAGCCCAATCTGGGCGTATTCTCCGAAGCTTCTGCTTGACGGGTCGGGCCTCAGGGTCAAGAGGGATCCGGTGCTATACAATCTCAGGATCGATTCCAAGCATGTCTTCGTAGGACCACGCGAAAACATTTTTGAAATCTTTTAATAAAGCGACTAAGCGCTCACGTTCCTCCAAAGACAACGTGGACCCGATCTGGACCAGACACGGATCCTTCTTAATACTAACATTAATTGAAGTGATTTCATCAACCAAGGGTTTTACAAACCTCTACTCCTCTTGATCAATCAAATGTTTCAAAACCGGAGGAATTTCTTCGTCGTCATTTTTATCAAAGTTTTGAAAGTCTTGATTAATGCAATAAACGAGTGGCACAAAAAAGTACTCAGAAATAACAGTGGTGCCATTCTCATTCACAACTTCCAGTTCATCCAATTCCTCAGTTACAACCGACTCAAAAGAAAAGGAAAAAGGCGACCTGGACAAAACAATGGCCTCCGGGTTATCAACCCCACAAATACCGGACTCTGACTCAGAAGAACTAGAATCTGATTCCGACTCCACAGACTCTGTGCAATCAGATTCTGGTTCACTACCTGACTCAGAATTGTTGGACAAAAAGCCTTCCTTGTACTGCCAAACGAGGAAGGGCGCGATAGATGCATCCAGAATGCCAGAAGAAAGGCCCACAGCCGATTGATCCCTAATCATGCAAACAAAGAAGACACCCCCCAAGCTCTCTAGTGTGATCTGAGGATCCGAGAGAAGACAAGCCAGCACTACTCCCATCTCAAGTTATGGGCCACCGGACTCATCCTCTTTGCACTGTTCAACCTCAGCTGGTAGGTCAGTTTGCTCTTCTGCAACTTCATCCCCTTATAACTGTAGCTCGAAAAAGATCTCGAAGCCGGGCAAACGCCACTTCTCAGAATTCAGCAATGGCTCAGGAAAGCCACAAAATGGGAAATCCTCCCCCTTCCGGACAAAGCGGCCGTTCAGGGTTCCTTGAATAGGTCTATGCACCAACTCATAGTGCTTCCCAGCTTGTTTAGCCTTGGTCGTTCCTGCCATTTCCTTTCCCTTTCTTACCCAATCCTCTTTGGTAGGTGTGTAACCTTGACCAAAGGTATAAGGGTTGTGTGGCACTTTGGCCAACGCAATGATGCCCTTCCGGCTGCTCCTTCCCAATCCCATTTCGGGTACATGTTGCAGCTTATTCATGAGGTAGACGGATTGCGCATTAACATACAGTCCTTCATTAACAGCTAGAATATCTTGCACTACCCAAGCCTCGGCCAAGGTGAATCCAGACAAAAAGACTTCCTCATCGCCGTGCACAATTTCCAAGACCGATGTAGTAACCTCCAGCAGCGGATGTATGGAAGAGTTCCCAAAAACAATAGATACCTCCATTCCTATAGAGGTACTTCAGCATCTGATGCATAGTGGAAGAGACAACTTTCACTTGCTACAGCCACGGCTGTCCAAGGAGTAAATTAAAGGTGGCTGGAACGTCCAGAACATGGAACTCAATGTCCTGTTGTGCCAGGCCAACCTGAGTTCTAACCCGAACTGTCCCCATCACTTTCCAACTGGTATTGTCATAAGCCCGAATCACCTGGGTCGTTGGTACGAAGTCTACGGGTTACAAACCAATAGCATAGGTCGTACGCGACGAACACATATTAATTGCAAACCCGGTATCAACCAAGAAAACTAGTATCCACTTCTGTTTACATTCCATAGAGATATATAGTGGCTTGTTGTGCTCAGAGCCCTCAGGCGACAATTCTTTATCTGTGAACGTCAAAGTCGGTGAAGCGCCACCCGGGAAAACCAGTCCCACTAATTACTCAGGGGTTATGTCAATAGAAAGCGTAGCCTTATCCATTGCTGATAGGACAGTTTGTCTATGCACCCATGAGGCCATAAGCAATGCCCAAATGGAGATGTCTGCTTGAATCTTCTTCAGCTGCTTCAGTGCAGCTTTGTCCTCAACAATTTGTCTTTCTGTTTCTCTGCTTCCTTGTCTTTCCTTGATGCCTCTAGTTGGTCCAAGTGTGGGGGCTTAAAGTACTGCCCAATCCGAGTCATGTGATTGACTTCTTCGGTATAACATGTAGCATCCGGCAGATTCTGTCCCCAGTCCTTATCAGTATGGGCAAGACGCAAATCATCGTCTTCCCACCACATTCCTTCGACAACCGACAAATAACTGTTTGGTTCCGCTGTAATCGTTCCTGTGTTCACAACACATTCTATCTCCACAGGGCCTTTGGCTTTTCTAGCCTTTTAACCAGTCTTGATTCTTTTTTGTTCGAACCGCTTCAATGCGGCCTCCTATTCTGTATCGACTGTACAAACGCTACTCAATTCCCGAGAAAAATTCTCAGTACCGATGCTCTCCGGCAACTTCCTCTTGTCGTCGACCGTTCCGGCTATTACAGACGTTCCTATTTCCAATTGTCCCTGCTTTGGTTAAGACTCCTCATCAATATATGGCTCATCACTAAGCCACCATGTATTATCCGTTGATACATTCACATTAAACCAGTTGATTTGTACATTCCCCAGATCATGTTCATCAAAGAATTGTAAATTACTGATGTCCTCCTCAAGATCAGCTACGTCATCCAGTCCCTGGGCTGGCTCATCCTCCCGGACTACATTAACCTCTATCCCCTTCGGCAATTCCACCATTGGTTTAGCCTGATTAGTTGGCGCAATAAAGCGGCAAGGGTTGTATGCTTCCTCAATTAAGCTCATGGTGCCCTCAGGCATACCCTCTTCTATCACAGCCACCACCATGGGTTTAGGTTGGGATACGGACGTGCTCATCATGCACAAGTCTATGCTTTCTGGGATGAACAGCGCCGGTTTAGACAGGTGGGAGGGAGTGATGTATATGTTGGGGTCATATGGGACGGCCATTGTTTGGATAAGGTTTACTTACCTGGGTGGTGGAGGGGGTTGGTTATGTGGTGGGAGAGGATTTGTAGTGACGTTAGGCTTCTCAGGAGGCACTATCACTTTGTTGTCAATGAGATCCCGAATCTCATGACGGAGTCTAAAGCATAGGTCGGTATCATGACCATGCTACTGGTGGAAGGTGCAATACTTGGCCGGGTTGTGTGTAGGAGGGATGGAATTAAGCAATGGGCACGGTTCTAGGGGGTTCAGATGCCCTTTTCTAATCAGGACCCTCAAGGCCGCAGACAGAGACATGTAGAGTGGGGTGAAAACCCTCTGGCCTCGGGGTGGGTACTTTACAGGTTGTTGGGTGGCTACAGATGTGCCCATAAAGGGTGTGGTTATTTTCAGTGTGGTGGTGACCATACCAACGTTAGAGGTCCTCGCAGCTGCGTTGCTACTTGTAGCTGCATTTGAACTGCGTATAAAAGCCCGCTTGGGCTGCTCTTTTTCATGGTCAATCAGACCCTATTTCATCGCATCCTCTATCTGTACCCCCAACTCATGAAGATTAGCAAATGTAGGGAAGGGTAAGACAATCATCTTTTGCAGCAGCTTCGGTTCCAGATTACGAACAACCATTCTTATCTGGCCTTTCTTAGCTAGCCTGGTTGTCATCATGAAGGCCTTGGCCCTCCACTGAGTGACGAAGTCGGAGAAGCCCTCCTTCGGCTCTTGCCGAGTAGCCTCGAGATCATGAGTTGTGACCTCGATTTGAGTGTTATGAGAATATTGGGCGACAAAGGCCTTGGCCATCTCTTCCCAACTCCTCTTCTCAAAATCCTCCAGTTTAGCATACCAAATAACCGCAATACCCGACAGGGTCCGGCCAAAGAGGGATAGCTTCTGCAGTCTAGTCAGGCCCATCGACTGCAAAATATTTGAAAATAGCCTCAAATAAACCATGGGATCACCCGAACCATTGAAGCGGTCTATGTGAGGCATTTTAAATCTATCTAGCAGTGTCACCGTCGAATCTGTGTAGCCGTCCTCTATGTCTGGGCTCGAGTTGACTCTCTGAGCTTGTTTGAAAAGCTTCTCAAGCTTGCTCACTTTTAAGGTGGTAGGATCGACCTAAAACTTGAACGATACGTCTATTGGGTAGGCCGGTGCTTTGGAAGTCTGAGGTGGGACTGGCCCTGCTGGAATGTCCGTATTCTCCTGGACATTAGTAGTATCCCCGAGTATCGGAACCTTAGGTGGGGGTGGGTGCGAAGTAGAAGCTTCTGCTTGTTGTGGTTGTTGTTGCTATTGCTGTTGAAGCCTAGCAATCACTTCAGCTTGTTGGGCTACAACCTCTGTTTAGCGAGCGGTAAGTTTCGCTTGGCGAGCAGCGTCCCACTGCATGGTCTCGATAGTCTGTTGAAGTTGACACATCATATCCTTCATACTAACAGAGGGGTGCTGATATGCCTAAATCGGTGTACACTCTCTTTCTGAGGTAGAACCATAAAACTGGGCCCGACTGCGAACAGGTGAAGCAGATAGTGACCGCTGAATTGGCGACTGTTGAACCGGTGATCTATGTCTGACTGTCCTCTGTCTCGTAACCGGGGGTACTAAAGCGAACACTAGTTGTCCTCCAATAAGATCCTCAGATCGGTAAATCCTCATGACTCTGGTCCAGAGTGCTCGAGGGGTATCTACCTCGTCCGAAGCAATTGTAAAATACTACCTAGCAAAAAGAAAAATAAAGCAAAAGGGAAACAACAATCAGGAAATGCACAGCACCTCAGCTTAGATAGAGACAACACACAGTTGAAATCATAAGCTGGACAATCTATACTCGAACACTGATTTCTGCCCCCCAAATTTTCTACCTTAAAACTGATATCCTCAAACTGATACTCAAACTTACAACTGATACATACATTCCTGTAGAGACACACCCTAACAATACATATCAAGCAAGTGAGAGCCAAAACACCCCTATGATGGGGTAGAGTTTCCCTGTCCTAGTTTCGTCAAGAACTAGGGGTTCACTACGCACACATGCGGTTTCATACAATCCTGCATTCAAGTGAGCAACCTGTCTTAGTTTGGAACAGTCTCTAAGGCTTCTGATATGCAACTAGGTTAATTGGTCCAAAAAGGTGCCTCAGCAAGACCACCTAACATGCCTCTCGCTCCTAACACCAAGAAGTGAAGGAGGATCAAACGGTACAGTGGTAGTCTAGATCCAAGGTTTGTATTCCCATCGTGGCAGATGTAGACACCCCATTTTTGACCGTCCTCAAGGCTTGGACGTTACCGCTTGAACACTCGGTGATCCTCTTTGTTTGTGTTTCGTCTTGAGTTCCTGAAAGTCTTGGCTGCGCGCCTTGCCTCAGGATCTCTCGACTCGACTGTTCCGTGTTTGGTTTTGGCACCAAACACTTGTGTTTCTGCCTTGAAGGGCGGGGAATGGCTTGTTGGCCATCCCCACATTCCACCGGCCTTCCACTAGCATCACCGGCTGTTTATGGGTGCCATCGGCCATGGTTTCTTAAAACCAATGGCTGGTCGGCACTATATTTGTCCGGCCGGCACTTTATTTTGCCGGCGACCTCTTTTGCTGGCCGGTGTGACTCCTTTGCACCCTTGAGGCATGGTGCATGCCAGCTGTGCCAGCTGGAATGCACCATCACTCCTCCCCGTACAGTTTTTGGCTGGTGTGAACCTTTGAACCCCCTTTTCTTCTAGAAGCTTGAACCCTTTGGCCAAGCTTCTTGGGGAAGCTTGGCCAGCAATATTAGATTCTCTAAGAAGCCAAGAATCCTTTGTACCCTTTGCCCCTTTCATCAAGCTTCTTGGAGAAGCCTAGAATCTTGGTCTTTGCCTATATAAGCACTCATCCTCACCTTTTGTTGGGGGTTAGAGCTTTTGAATCAAAAAACCAGAGCTTTTATATCTATATATTTGATATATCATCCTCTCTCTCTATATCTCCCTCTCTCTCATCCTTAGGGTGTGTTTGGAAGCCTAAAAGTGCATTTTGACCTTACTTTTGCACTAACACACAGACCATTACACCTTGCTCCGAGATTGAGAGGCATTGAGGGTTGTTTGTTGAGGTTTTGGACTGATTTTGATCAGTAGAGAGTGACTGGATCATCTGTTCTTCAAGGTTTCTTCAAGGGTGAGACATTTGCTTTAGTTTCCCAATTCTTGCACTAGTTTTCTACCTGTTTTTCATGCTGATTTAGGCTTTGTGTATAACATAAAAAAGTCTTGTATTTTCGTGCTTAACATCTTTCATTAAGGGCGTTTTGGCATTGGGGGTCGAACTCCTCTCCTTAGGCCTCTTTTGGCCTATTTTGGTGCCCTTTTCGTTAAGCTTTGTTTACTTTGTTGTGTTGGTCTTCTCACCACTAAAATCCAGTGGATTTTCAGTGGTGATGGAGTGATTTTGAAGTCTTGTGTAGGGGAGGGACACCCCTCTCCCCTTTGTCCTTCTTTTACCTTTGTTTTGGCTTAAAAGGGCAACATGCATGCTTGGTTGTTTTTGGTCCCATCTCAGAGGTTTTTGGGTGCCTATTAGTCATGTTATGTCTCTGTCCTTGGTCAGATTTGTAGCCCTTAGCATGCATCTTGTACTTGCTTTGTAATTCCTTATCTTGCCTAGAAATGTGCCATGTGTTTAGCCTAGTATATCTTCATGATTTGGCTTAGCTTATTGAAGCTTTTGGTCATGATTTGTCATGCTTTAGGTCTGTTGGCCACTATTTTTGTCATGTTTATCGTGTTTTAAATAGCTCCTTTGCATTATAGAATTTTGGCCTTGAGCGAATGAGTCATTAGCATGCTTTGGTTAGGTTGTTTAAATGATTTGGAGTCACTTCTTATGCTATTTCAGTCCCTATATCGTGCTTGTATGACAGCATTTATCATCCTTTTATGCCTTGAGGTGTTGTAGTTTTGTGCCTTGAAATGGGCATTGTGCATGCTTGTATGTTTAAGTCACTTGGGTTGCCATTCGTGAGGGTTTTGGGGCGTGTTTTAATGCATTAAAACTCTGTTTTTTTTTTTGGTTGTTCCATTCATACCATGTGTGGTTATGACAGTTGTGGTAGAACGCTTCTTTTATGCCTTAGCCTTATGCTCTTTGGTATGCAAGTTTGCATGAGTATTTGCCCATCATTCTATCACTTTTGGCCACTGTTTTGGGGTGTGGCTGAGGGTCCTCCATCTTAGTGTAAGTCCATGGATCATATATTTGCATCTTGTAGTATGCTCATGACATTGCATGTTGTGGTATCCTTATGGTTTGTGTATTGTTGCATGCCCACCTCTTTACATACTTGCCTATCTAGTGTGCATTGTAGTATTGCTTGTAGTGTTGCATGCTAGTGGCATTACCATGTTGTTTGCATAATAGTTTGCATTGCATCACGTTTTACATGTTTTGCATCTTAGCTTCTTGTTGCATTTTTGAGCCATGTTTGCACAACACGCATTGCATTGCTTGGTTTGGGGTGTCAAACCTAGTGTGAGGGTGAGAGGCGTTCATACTACAAGTGATGAAACACATCTCAACCCTCGGTCACCGAGGCCCTTGACTTTGACATGATAAGGTCTTGGTTCTCATTTGTGTGCTGCATGCATTTTACATTGAATGGCGAGTTTGGTCCCTTAGGCTATCATGCGCAATTGATGGCCCAAGGATCAAGGACCATGCTCCCCTGAGTTCAATACATGATAGGGAACATGACCATGCTTACATGTGCTTGAAATTCTATGCCATGGATTACCTGTCCTCTGCTACTGTCAAAACTGTTTTCTATAGGAATTTTTTTGCCGACCGGCAACATATAGTGCCGACCGGCCAGGAATTTGAAGCCGATATATCAAAATGCAGCTGGTGATCATTCCCCGCGGCCGATGACCGTTCCTCCCAGCCGGTGGTGCTCCAAAGTGTGCAAAGAACCTATTCCAAGACTTGTGCAGTCTTCAGAGGAGTTAGGGCATTGTAAACAGAGGCAATAGTGCTATGGCAGCGAGTTTCCGGGCAAGACAAGTCAAACATGCATCATTTGCGCATTCCGAGGCAAGGCTGCGGCCACCTTCTTTCTGCATTTATTTTGTTAATTAATTAAGGGTCTGTAATAATTAATTAGCTAGGATAGTTGATTTGTTATTCGGACTGTATTATTCTTTCGGACCCTCCGAGCGAGGGCAATTGTGTAATAAGTGTGTGTGAGTGTGTGTATGTCTTCCAACCCCACGTCTTTCTTCCCTTTTATTTACCCGCTTATGATGGTAGACTAGGCCATATTTAAATTAGCATACCTTATGCTATGCATGCGTGCATTCATACACTTGTCTTGCATGCACCGGGCTTGGCGCATCATTCTAACTGTATTTGTATTTCAATTCCAAATTGAATACGTGTTAATTGTAGCATTTCACATGCCATTATAGATTAGCCGAGCCTATCTTAGTTGCATTTTGCATGTGTTGCATTAGCCATCTTAACATGAACTAGGATCATGCATATGATTACTAACTAGTTTTTGTTTTGGCTCAGAGTACTCGGTAAGCATTTATGCTTTAGCATACCGCATGCGTGTGAGTGTTGCCATAACAGCATGATTACCATGAGGCTAGCTGCTTATGTGATATAACTGCTTGAATGCCTATGGATGGAGGTCGAATTGCTTAAATTGGGACAACGCATTAAAACTGTGAATTTTAAGCCCACTAGATAGTGGCAAAACCATATTTTCTAAAAGTCCACTCGAGGGTGGCAAAACCTGCATTTTAGCCTATTTGCGAGTAGCAAACCATCTTCAAAACGAACATGTAATGTTTTGTTCCAATTTAGGCGATTTGGTCTATACTTGTTTGCTGCACGCATAGCATAGTAATTCTAGGCTAATAAATGGAATAAGAACACATAACGTTTTCAAAACTGGATATCACGGTTAGTAGAGGCCGATCTTCGATCGGGCGAGAGGGGGTGCTCATAGCTGACCTTCCCCAATCGTACCCAAGTTCCCGAGCCGAGGCAACTTTGGTGATGATGGACACATGGCCTTTGGCACTGAGTCAGGGTTTCCTAAATTCCCCCAAAATAAAATATTTAGGTGGCGACTCTGTATCTAGCAAAGCAGTCCATGTTTGGCACTTCTTTTGAAAAATCTGTTTCTCAAAATGATTTGCCGGATTTAGACTCTTTGGTTCAGATTAAGAACCGTGACGCAAGTCAAGTCCGAACTATAACGCGGGGTCCCTCGCGAGCGCGTTTCTATAGTTTCTGGCGACTCTGCTGGGGAATTTAGAGAGCTTAACTCGAACTCGTGATATCCTATTTTAATTACACTTATGAGTTTCTTTGCATTGCATGTGCATTGGTGCGCCTAGGACACCGTGTTTGCCATCCGCCATTCCTGAATGGTTTGCTGGAGGCTTGTCTTGTCAAGGCATGACCATAAGGCTGACCGATTATGGGCTCTGACAGTATGGGAACATAAACCCCGGTTTTTACCGGGGCACCCTTTTCGACCATTCAACCTAGTGCATATTCGGATCCATAGTGACCATTCCAAGTTAGGACAGGTTGCTTACCCGATTATAGGTTGTTTGAAACTGCTGCGTGCATAGTGGAACCCTAACTCCTGACAAAATAGGATAGGGAAACCCTACCCCAACATAGGGGTGTTTTGGCTCTCACTTATCTGCTATGTGCTTTAGAGTGTTTTCTCTACAGGAACGTACATACCAGTTTGCAAGATTAAGTATTAGGCTCGAGGGCACCAGTATCAGTGTTGTTGAGGAATCAGTTATCTGTGGATATCAAGTTCAGTTTTGGGAACAGTGATTTGAGAACAATGATCAGTATCGAGGAACAGTGTGTTCGGCTTACCAACTGTGTATTATGAATACCCAACTGCGCGTTGTATGTGTTTATTTTACGCCGTTATGCTGTCCGGTTGTCTGGTTATTTATTGCTTTATTTATCTTTTTGCTAGGTAGTTTAGCGCAATTGCTTCCAACCCGGTAGATATTCCCCAAGCACTCTGGATTAGAGGCCGTCGGCTCCATCGATCTGAGGATCTGGTAGACGGACAACCAGTGTACCACTCTCTACCCCCGGTTACTAGACGGAGGGCAGTTAGGCAGAGGATATTAGTTCAGCAGTCAGTACAGAGGGCTTTATCTACCCCACCTGTGTACAGTATCAGGGTTCTGTTTCACCCACAGAGAGGGAACATATACCGATAATTCAGTCAGAACAGAACAGTATGGCTAGTTTAGAGGAGATGGTGCGCCACCTCCAAGAAAGCATGAAAGTGATGCAGCAGGATGCTGTCCGACAGGCAGAGTTCGCCAAACAGCAGGCCACAGTTATGAATGAACAAGCAGAGTTAATCGTGAGGTTACAGTAGCAAACCGGAGCATCTGCTTCACAGCAAGTCCCTCCCCCACTAAGGGTTCCGATACTCGAAGAAACACCGAATGCCCGGAACGTCCAAGAGGATACAGACCTTCCAGCGGGGCCAGCTCCGCCCCCGATTCCACCACAACTATCCAAGGCACCCACGCCTATCAATATGGTGGACTCTCCTTTTGAGTTTGAAGTGGACCCCACGGCTTTAAAATTAAGCAAGTTGGAAAAGATGTTCCAGAAGTCCCAGGGAGTCAAGACCATCCCTGACATCGAAGATGGATACACCGACGCAGCTGTGACGCTTCCTGACAGATTCAAAATGCCGCACATTGATCGATTTGATGGGTCCGGGGACCCCATGGTGCACCTGAGGTTGTTTTCAGACATCCTAAGGCCAATGGGCCTCACTAGATTGCAGAAGCTGTCTCTATTTGGCCGGACCCTGTCGGGTGTAGCGGCCATATGGTATGCCAAATTGGAGGATGACGTCAAGAGAAGTTGGGACAAGATGGCTGAGGCCTTCATCTTGCAGTACTCATACAATACATAAATCGAGATTACGACCCGCGATCTCGAGACAACAAGGCAAGAACCCAAAGAGAGCTTCTCAGAATTCGTAACCAGATGGCGGGCTAAGGCTTCGATAATGACCTTAAGGCCCACGGACAAAGACCAGATTCGGATGATTGTGCGCAATCTTCAGCCGAAGTTGATGCAAAAGATGATTGTACTCCCCTTCCCTACCTTTTCTGATCTACATTAAATGGGGGTACAGATTGAGGATGCCTTAAAGCAAGGCTTGATTGATAATGACCGGGAGCAACCCCGCAGAACTTTCAATCGTAACACTAATGCAGGCCCGAGTGGCGCTACAACTACCAGGGCCTCCGAAGTGAGCATGGTCGCCACCAACCTTCCCCCAAGGACTATGGCGGCCGCACCATTCTCCGGTGCGTTCGGAAGCAACCCACAAACAGCCAAATACCCACCCAAAAACACCAGAACCTTCGCTCCGCTTTATATGCCCCTGTCCAACACTTTGGGGGTTTTAATCAGAAAAGGGCATCTGAAGCCCCTAGAGCCACGGCCCTTACCAGAAAGACTCCTCGCTGCCCACAACCCAGCCAAATATTGTGCATTTCACCAACAGCACGGTCATGACACCGATCTGTGCTTCCGATTACGTCATGAGATTCAAGACCTCATCGATAACGGGGTGATTTTGCCTCCTGAGAAACCCAACGTTACTACAAACCCTCTCCCCACACATAACCAAACTCCACCACCCAAAAGAGTCGACTTCATCCAAACTGGGGTCATGCCTTACGATCCTAGCATTTATATCACTCCTTTCCATGCCCAAGCCGAAAATGTTTCTTCCTGATTGCACCGATTTGTGCATGATGGACATCTCCATAACCCAACCTAAGCCAGCGGTGGTGACTATCGAGAACTGGAGAGAGAAAATTCCAAAGGAGAAGGGGGTTGTTGAGCCAGAGTCTGCGGAATCTGAGAGTAGTGTTGAGAATGCTTATAATCCAGGTGACTACATTTTGTCAATAGGCCAGGATAGGCCAGATATGGAACTACCAACAGAGGAGGAGCTGTGTGTGATCCAAGGGGACAGTCTAGGACACTGAACGGATGATTTAACGGTTGTGGAAGAGGACCTTGCCAAGTTCCAGTTTTACAGTAACCAAGATCCAGGAGACTCAGCCGTCAACTGGTTCGATTATGAGGAATCAACAGAGGCTACGGGGTGGTTGGACGATCAACCAGATGTGGTAGAAGAGTTTCAGCCAGAATAAGGCCCGACAGAGGCAAGAATGTCAGTGATAGCCAGAAGGGTTGAAGAACAGAGTGTATCGCCAGAGAACACCAGTGTCAAGAGTTTCGCTCGGGATTGTAGCATTTCGAGTACTGGGATTATTGAACAGTCAGCTGCATTAACACAGTCGGAACAGGAAAGATTCGAAGGTTCCTAGAGAATCATGAAGGCAAAAGCCCATGTGGGGACTGAGACTGCTGCGAGTACAGAAATGGAGAATGCCGCGAGCATAGGAATAGAAGGTACTGCAAGTATGAGGACAGTCATGCCAGAACCGGACAGGTGCCTGTCGGCTGCAGATGGAATGTGGTGGGAGGACGATGATCTATGTCTTGCCCACACAGACGAAGATTAGGGAAGTAACCAACCAGATGATACCTGGTATATTGGCGAAGTCGATCACATGACTAGGAGCGGACGGTATTTCAAGCCTCCACACCTAGATCAGCCAGAGGCGTCTGGAAAAGATAGGGAGGCAGAGAAGCAAAAAGAAACGCAACTCGAGGATGAGGCCGTATTGAGACAATTGAAAAAGATACAAGCAGACATCTCCATCTGGGGTCTGCTTATGGCTTCTCGAGTACATAGACAGGCTGTCCTTGCAGCCATGGACAAAGCCAAGCTTTCTATAGATACCACGCCCGAACAGCTGGTGGGCCTAGTTTTTTCGGGAGGAGCTACCCCGATGTTGACCTTTTCTGACAAAGAACTGCCGCCTGAGGGTGCGAACCATAACAAGCCACTCTACATCTCCGTGGAGTGCAGAAATAAATGGATACCCGTGGTGCTTGTTGACACAGGGTCCGCCATCAACGTCTGTCCGGCAAGGACAGCCTATGCGATCGGTTTGAAAATCGCGGACTTTGTGCCAACGGCCCAGGTGATTCGGGCATATGACAACACAAGCCGGGAAGTAATGGGAACAGTTAAGATTCAAACAAAGGTTGGGCCGGGACAGCATGAGATAGATTTCCATGTCTTGGAGGTTCCTGCAACTTTCCACCTGCTTTTGGGGCGGCCGTGGCTGCATCAGGTAAAGGCGGTCTCCTCCACCCTACATCAAGTGGTGAAATACCCCTATGGGAAGGGAGTAGCCATTGTTCTCAGAAATTCATCGATTCATCCGCCGCCAGAGGTATCTATGCCTGTTCTAGAAATCGAGCACGGTATGGAAGATGTGTTCATATCGGGTTTTACCTTGGATAAGGCTCGGGTTGTACAGGACATCATGGCAGCTAATGAAGGGGTATATGTCAGTGCTCAAGCAGTCTATCTCATGAACAAGCTCCAACACATCCCCGGGATAGGATTGGGAAAGAGCGGCCGGAAGGGCGTTGTAGTATTGGCCGAGGTGCCACATAACCCACACACCTTCGGCCTGGGTTATCTACCCACCAAAGAAGACTTGATAAGGAAGGGAAAGGAAATGGCTGGAAGAGCCAGAGCAAAGCAAGCTGGAAAGCCTTTTGAGTTGATGCATAGGCCCATTCAGGGTGCCCTAAACGGACGCTTCGTCCGGGAGGGGGAGGATTTTCCGTTCTGTGGCTTCCCAGAGCCGTGGCTGAACGCGGAGAGGAAGTGCGTACCGGGGTTTGAGATTTTCTTTGACCTGCAGCTACCTGAGGATGATGTTGCCGAAGGGCGGATAGATCTATCAGCTGAGGTTGAGCAAAGTAAGGAAGCGTAGTCTGAGGACGCTGAAAATGAAATGAGGGTAGCGCTGGCATGTCTACTTTCAGATCCTCCGATCGAACAGAAGTGCTTGGAGGATGACTTCTCGGTATGCATGATCGGGAATGAAACGGCTGCGGGCCTACCATCAACTATTTTGGATGCATCCATCGCACCCTCTCTCATTTGGCAATATGAAGAGGGATTTTTGTCCAGCAGCACCGGGTCAGGTAGTGAACCGGAATCTGATTCCATCGAGTCTTGTGCGTCGGAATCAGGTTCCAACTCGACTGAGTCTGAATCCGGTATTCCTGGGGGTGATAACCCAGATGCCACAGTCCTGTCTAGGTCGTCTTTTTCCTTCTCTTTTGAGTCTGTTGTAACAGAAGAATCGGACGGCTTGGAAGTATTTAATGAGAATGATGTAGATGTGGTATCTGAGTATTTTTCTGTGCCTTTGATTTATTGCTTAAATCAGGATTTTCAAAATTTTGATGAAAATGACGAGGAAGAAATTCCTCCGGTTTTGCAACGATTAATTGATCAAGAGCAGGAAAGATTTGTTAAACCCTTAATGGATGAAATCATTACTGTGAATGTTGGTACTGAGAAGGACCCGTGGCTGGTCCAGATCGGGTCCACGTTGTCTTCAGAGGAACGCGAGCGCTTAGTCGCTTTATTAAAAGATTTCAAAGATGTTTTCGCGTGGTCCTACGAAGACATGCCTGGAATCGATCCTGAGATTGTACAGCACCGGATCCCTCTTGGTCCCGAGGCCCGACCTATCAAACAGAAACTCAGAAGGATCCGCCCTGATTGGGCCATCAAAATTAAGGAAGAGGTCACCAAGAAAATCGATGCAGGCTTCCTGCTGGTATCCGAATACCCAACTTGGTTGGCCAACATTGTTCCAGTGCCGAAGAAGGATGGTAGAATTCGGGTATGTGTAGACTTCAGAGATTTGAACAGGGCCAGTCCGAAGGACGACTTTCCATTGCCACACATTGATGAATTGGTAGATTTCACGGCGGGGCATGCTTTGCTTTTGTTTATGGATGGCTTCTCAGGCTATAATCAGATAGTAATGGCACCCGAAGACCGGGAGAAGACTGCATTCACTACCCCGTGGGGTACATATTGCTACAGAGTGATGCCATTTGGGTTGAAGAATGCTGGAGCTACTTATCAACGGGCAGCGACCACAATATTGCATGATATGATCCATAAAGAGGTTGAGGTACGTGGACGACATGATTGTCAAGTCCAAAGAAAGAGAGGGCCACTACACCGCCTTACAAAAGTTCTTTCAAAGGATCAGAGAGTTTCGGCTGCGGTTGAATCCTCAGAAGTCTACATTCGGTGTTACAACGGGAAAAATGCTAGGGTTTCTGATTGCACAAAGGGGCATCGAAGTCGACCCTTCCAAAATCAAGGCCATCTTAGAAATGCCACCACCAATGACTGAAAAGGAGGTGCGAGGCTTTCTAGGTAAAGTGCAATTCATAAGATGATTTATCTCAAAACTAACCTTGTCTTGTGAACCACTCTTTGGTCTCCTGAAGAAAGGCAAGAAATTCCAATGGGACGGCCGATGTCAAGCAGCTTTTGAACAGATCAAAGAATATTTACAAAACCCGCCCGTGTTGTCACCACCAGAATCGGGGAAATCGTTGATATTGTACCTTTCAGTAACTGAGACTACCATGGGCTGCATGCTCACACAAGAGTCAGAGGACAAAGTGGAAAGGGCCATCTACTATCTGAGCAAGAAGATGCTGGATTACGAGACCCGCTACACTCCGCTGGAGAAGGCTTGTTTGGCCTTGGTATGGGCTACCAGGAAGCTAAGGCACTACCTGTTAGCTCACTCTATAATGTTGGTTTCATGCTTGGATCCCATCAAATATCTTTTCGAGAAACCGGCACTTACGGGTAGGCTAGCTCGTTGGCTGTTGTTGCTTTCTGAATTTGATCTGAAGTATGTGACACGCAAGTCAGTAAAAGGAAGAGCGGTAGCGGAGTTCCTTGCCGACCACCCGGTTGAAGGGGGTGAAGCGGTTGAGTACCTATTCCCAGATGAAGCCATTCTGCACATCGAAGATGAAACTTGGACGATGTACTTTAACGGAGCGTCAAACCAGTACGGGTATGGGATAGGAGTGTTGCTGATAGCGCCTGACGATTCCCGTATCCCTTTAGCATTCAAGCTCCGGTTCAAAGTCTCGAACAATGAAGCAGAATATGAGGCATGTATTGCCGGCCTAGAAGGAGCCCTAGAACTAGGAGCAAGATGGTTGGATGTCATTGGGGACTCGAACCTTGTTGTGTCTCAAGCAAAAGGAGACTGGAAAGTCAAAGAGGAAAAGATGATAATTTACCACCAGACCTTGGATTTGTTAATTCCTCGGTTTGAGAAGCTAAATTTCACCCACCTAGTAAGAGAGAACAACAGGTTCGCAGATTCACTAGCAACTCTATCTTCCATGATAGACATCCCGTCTAGAGTCCGGATGCGTCCAGTCACTATTGACTAGAAGTTTGCGCCAGCATATGAGTCAATTTCTGCCATAGATGAGGCTCAGGACGACAACCCCTGGTATTAGGACATTTGGAACTTCTTGGAGAAGGAGGCGTATCCACCAGGGGCAAATGCCAAGGATAAAAGGGCAATCAGAAGAATGGCCAATCAATTCATCATCTGTGGGGGTAAGCTGTATAAGAGAGGTCATCTGGGAATGCACAAGCTGTGTGTCGAAGCCGAAGAATCGAAGCGCCTGATGAAGGCCATCCATAGAGGAGAGTGCGGTGCACACATGAGCGGAGTAATGCTAGCACGGAAAATCCTCCGACAGGGTTACTACTGGTCCACCATGGAGGAGGATTGCATCAGCTTTGTTCGGCGATGCCACAAATGTCAGATCCATGCGAATCGCATGAATATTCCGCTGTCGAAGCTGTACAACATGACTTCACCATGGCTATTTTCAGTTTGGGGAATTGATGTGATCGGGGCTGTTACTCCAAAAGGGTCGAATGGGCATGAGTTTATCTTGGTCACGATAGATTATTTCACAAAGTGGGTCGAGGCCCAATCATACGCGGTGTTGAAGGCGTCGCACGTCGTAAAGTTCATTAGAAACAACATCATCTGCCGTTATAGAGTCCCAAACGAGGTCATTTCAGATAACGGTTCCCACTTCAAGAAGGAAGTGATTGACTTGTTAGAGAAATATAACGTGGCTTTTCATAAGTCGTCCACATACCGGCCGCAAACCAACGGAGTAGTTGAGGCCGCCAACAAGAACATCAAGCATATATTGAAAAAGATGGTGGAAACCTACCGGGATTGGCCAGATAAGCTGCCATTCGCTCTGTGGGGCTACAGGACTTCAATTAGAACTTCTACCGGAGCGACTCCGTATTCATTGGTTTATGGGATGGAGGCCGTTCTACCTATCGAGGTTGAGGTTCCGTCATTGCGAGTATTGGCTGAGTGTCAAATAACCGAAGCAGATTGGCAGCAGAGCAGGTTTGAGGAACTTATGCTCTTTGATGAGAGAAGACTGAAAGCACTGTACCATGTTCAAGGTTATCAGCGCAGAATTGCCCGAGCTTTCGACAAGAAAGTTAAGTCCAGGAATCTAAAGGAAGGAGATTTAGTACTCAAAGACAACCGAGCTCCCATCCACGACCCTAGGAGCAAGTTCAGACCTAATTGGACTGGTCCCTACATCATCAAAGCTATCTGGTCAGGTGGAGCTATGGTTCTAATGAACCTAGATGGCCTGGAATTCTCCCAACCGATCAACATGGACAAGTTGAAGAAATATTACCCTTGAGAGGCTTGCTAGGCCGAAAACCCGAAAGGGCGACCTAGGCAAAAGTTAGAGCACAAAAAATTAGAAAATAGAAAAACTAAGCTCGCAAGGTTGAAAACCCGTAAAGGGCAGCCTTGGCAAAAGTTAGAGCGTAAAAGGAGAGTAAAAATATCCAAGTGAACCTAAGCCTAAACTACGTAAGGCTTGATTCCCATCCTTGGGATACGTAGGCAACTTCATCCTGGAGTTCAGCCATAAACTTTTCCCCGATCAACTTTGTCCAGTTGATCATCTCAGTCATCTTTGTCTATTCGGCATTCAAGAGTTCAGTTAAGGTCTCCGGTATAGTGCCTTGCAGACTGGGGGCAACTTTCCGTTGCCATGCAGTGCCACGGTACTCTTCAGACTAGGGGCAACTTTCTAGTTGCAAGGATTCGGGGTTATGCATCTCGGTGACTGATCTCAGATGTGTCCAGTTCTGATCCGTATCGAAAATGTTTTTGAAAAGTTTTAATAAAAGCCGACTTTGTTCAAATTAATCTTTTTATAGCTAAGGCCATTTTTGGACCAAAGCGAAAAATTTTCAGTACCACAACCTTCAATTTCATTGATTTCAAAACAGAGTTCTCCTGCTCTTGCATACAATCGAAGTTGTTTTTTATTACATTCATAAAGAAAACTTGAAAGTACTAATAAAGCAATAAATCTGGGGCATAGTCAAGTCAGGTGCTCCTGCGCCCCCTCCCAGAGCTGGTTGAAGCCTCTGATACCAAGCTGGCCCCGACCTGTGCCTCCTCATTAAGCCAATCCAAGCACTCATCAGATAAAGTGCAATTGAAAATGGGAGCGGGGGCCAGGAGTTCTCTCGTCCTCCACGCGGTGGCCTGCCGAGCAAGCTGTACGCCTCGGGCTGGGAATGTAGTAGGATACTCTATCCCCTCTGGCGGGCAGGTCTGATCATGGCCAAATTGGCGTCGAATCTGGAATGGGAAGTAGAATACATAGTGAGTGAGACCAATCAATTGAATCCCAGTCTGCCGGGACATGTTGTAACTCATTGCCGGAAGGCTGAGCCAAGGGCACTGCCAAGCAATACGGTCTGCGGGCAAGCAGCACATCCAAGCAAACCACCATCCCTCATCAAGGGCATTGACTAGACGATGCCGGAAGAAGTAGCGGCGAGCTGAATATGCTGGGCAAGAGTCTACAACCTGCAGTTTGTCCATCAACCATACCTGGGAAGGGATGAAAAATGAGAGAATAAAGAATAGAGAGATGTACGATGAGAGAAAAGTGAGAATAGGGTTTGTGAGAAAAACCGAGCTTGAGGGCCGAGTGATGTGAGCGATACATATGTGAGATTGGGTGGGAAACAGTAGCTGTAGTAGTAGCGGACTCCCTGCTAATCTGGTCGTCTCATGACGATAAAAGGCATCCAAGCCCATCAACGTCTCAGCCAGAGTCATGGCAATACAGCTCTTGCCCTCCTTCAAGCCTTGGGCAACCTCGGTCAGCCGGACACTAGACCCTCCGGAGCCTGAGACAAATAGGAAATGAGACAACATGCACAAATAGAGGGCGTGTCGCCGAAAGCCTTGCCAACGATGGTTGTTGCGATCACCGACATTTGAAAACCGATCGATCAAACTCGGAATATCCAGTATCCCGTCACAAATCAAAGACCGAGCGTCACGCATACTGAGTCCACACATTTGCCCTAAGGATTGGGCATGGCCAAAATTAAGTTGGGGCAGGAGCTCCTCATCGCGCTCCGACTCCATTAAGGCTCGAAAATCTTCGAAGGTAGGACATATCTCTTGCCCAGCGAAGCTGTGAGGTTTTGAGCAAGAAACTCTTCCATTAGAGCAAATCAGTGTGGAATTGAGAAAAACTACGAAGCTGGGGTCTTTTGTAGGAGATAAGGTTGGGTGGAGGACAGGTGTCAACATTCTGGTGATCCCTTCATTCATAGCCGGCCGGCCAAATATTGTGCCGACCGGCCATAACTTTTTGCCGACCTAACAAATTTCTGGCCGATGGCCATTTCTTGTGGCCGATGGCCTCTACCCCTGGCCGATGGTCTTCCTCCTTGTTCCCTGAGCTGTTTATGCTAGGGATTGGGGAACTCCACCACCCCCATTCTCCCCCCGGTGATCAATTCTTGCGGAGTCACACCTGTCTGCTTATCAAGTTATTGTACATTTGCTTATCGAGTTGTATTTCACTCCTTTTAAGTCTTTGATTTGTTTATCGAGTTGTACTCACACTTGATCGGTTATATCATGCCTTTGTTTTGCTTATTGAGTTGTAAGTCGGTTCACTACCTGATTATTACGATACAAGTACTCAATGTTCAAAACAGGTTCAATTTCGTTCACATTGTAGTGTGATACCTTGCGATGCGATGCATAGAAAATTTACAAATGCAACATCTTCCGAACAAAATGGTTGTTTCATTCCCATTACGTGTTTTGAAAAATATGTAATTTTGAGAAAGAATAAAACCTACCCGAGGCAGTGCAATGTGCTTAAACTACCAGTAAAAGGGAAAGTAAAACATAGAATGGCAGGGTAGCAAAGTGTCGGAATTGATACCAGCAAAACTCCTCTTGCGGTCAACGTACCTTCCGCGCCTTTGTTCGGGCCAACTAAATGGTTCGGCACCTTCATCACTTGAGACAATGCAGGAAAGCACACTTTTGAAACGTGGACCTTCGAGTTGACCTCAAGCCACAACTTCTACGAGCGATGCTCGATACGTACGAAGGACGTCCCTTCCCGTATCCTTTTCATGTCTCGAGGATTTCCACAAATCGTTTCAATTATGCTGTGTTACAGTACTTTACATTCCAACATCGTGGATAACGTGTTTTTACTTACATGTGTACATTCAACTCTTCTCATACACACTACTTGCGTAGACCGCATGTTTGTAATCAATTTCATTACTTGCGTAGACCGCATATTTTACTTGCGTAGACCGCATGTTTTCCTTGCGTAGACCGCATGATTTTCTTGCGTAGACCGCATGTTTGTAATCAATTTCATTACTTGCGTAGACCGCATGTTTTGCTTGCATAGACCGCATGTTTTCCTTGCGTAGACCGCATGATTTGCTTGCGTAGACCGCATGTTTGTAATCAGTTTCATTACTTGCGTAGACCGCATGTTTTGCTTGCGTAGACCGCATGTTTTCCTTGCGTAGACTGCATGTTTTGCTTGCGTAGACCACATGTTTTGCTTGCATAGACCGCATGTCTTGCTTGCGTAGACCGCATGTTTTCCTTGCGTAGACCGCATGTTTTACCTGCGTAGATCGCATGTTTGTAATCAATTCCATTGCTTGCGTAGACCGCATGTCTTGCTTGCGTAGACCGCATGTTTGTAATCAATTCCATTACTTGCGTAGACCATATGTTTTGCTTGCGTAGACCGCATGTCCTGCTTACGTAGACCGCATGCTTATAATGAATTTCATTGCTTGCGTAGACCGCATTATTATGATCAATTTTGTTGACTGCGTAGACCGCGTGCTCCACTTACATGTCTGTGCCTTCACAGCATTGTTATGTTTCCCACTTGCTTTGCGTTGTCACGCATTTCTAAGGACATTAATATGCATGTTGTTAATGACATCGTAGCTGTCGAGTTGTTTTCTTTGTAGGCACGATATTGTATGTACGGTTCATTTGAGGCTGGTGCAACCAGACGAGCCGCACAGGTATTGTATCCTCCGAGTGAGACGTATCGAGAATTGCATAATTCTCTTACATCCCTTTCTGCATTGTAGTGTAGTTTGGTGTATGCTAGCTTAAAATTGTCGCGTGTATGCTTCATTACAGCTTTCTTTGTGTGATCATAAGTTATGTCCGGCTCTGTGTATTGTCTTGCATTTTGCCCCTGCCTTCGGGCGCATATCTTGTTTGTCTTGCATGTTTGTCTGAGTCTTCGGCCTTGTCAAAAATGGGTCATCTCTGGGCTTTGACATTCACTCCCGTCATTATTATGACTTCTGAGTTCTGTCAAAGAGGGGCAACTGTAGACACCCCATTTTTGACCGTCCTCAAGGCTTGGACGTTACCACTTGAACACTCGGTGATCCTCTTTGTTTGTGTTTTGTCTTGAGTTCCCGAAAGTCTTGGCTGCACGCCTTGCCTCAGGATCTCTCGACATGACTGTTCTGTGTTTGGTTTTGGCACCAAACACTTGTGTTTCTGCCTTGAAGGGCGGGGAATGGCTTGTTGGCCATCCCCACATTCCACCGGCCTTCCCCTAGCATCACCGGCTGTTTATGGGTGCCACCGGCCATGGTTTCTTAAAACCAATGGCCGGTCGGCACTATATTTGTCCGGCCGGCACTTTATTTTGCCGGCGACCTCTTTTGCTGGCCGGTGTGACTCCTTTGCACCCTTGAGGCATGGTGCATGCCAGCTGTGCCAGGTGGAATGCACCATCACTCCTCCCCGTGCAGTTTTTGGATGGTGTGAACCTTTGAACCCCCTTTCTTTCTAGAAGCTTGAACCCTTTGGCCAAGCTTCTTGGGGAAGCTTGGCCAGCTGTATTAGCTTCTCCAAGAAGCCAAGAATCCTTTGCACCCTTTGCCCCTTTCATCTAGCTTCTTGGAGAAGCCTAGAATCTTGGCATTTGCCTATATAAGCACTCATCCTCTCCTTTTGTTGGGGGTTAGAGCTTTTGAATCAAAAAACCAGAGCTTCTATATCTATATATCTGATATATCATCCTCTCTCTCTATATCTCCCTCTCTCTCATCCTTAGGGTGTGTTTGGAAGCCTAAAAGTGCATTTTGACCTTACTTTTGCACTAACACATACACCATTACACCTTGCTCCGAGATTGAGAGGCATTGAGGGTTGTTTGTTGAGGTTTTGGACTGATTTTGATCAGTAGGGAGTGGCTGGATCATCTGTTCTTCAAGGTTTCTTCAAGGGTGAGACATTTGCTTTAGTTTTCAAAATCTTGCACTAGTTTTCTACCTGTCTTGCATGCTGATTTAGGCCTTGTGTATAACATGAAAAAGTCTTGTATTTTCGTGCTTAACATCTTTCATTAAGGGCGTTTTGGCATTGGGGGTCGAACTCCTCCCCTTAGGCCTCTTTTGGCCTATTTTGGTGCCCTTTTCGTTAAGCTTTGTTTACTTTGTTGTGTTGGTCTTCTCACCACTGAAATCCAGTGGATTTTCAATGGTGATGGAGTGATTTTGAAGTCTTGTGTAGGGGAGGGACACCCCTCTCCCCTTTGTCCTTCTTTTACCTTTGTTTTGGCTTAAAAGGGCAACATGCATGCTTGGTTGTTTTTGGTCCCATCTCAGAGGTTTTTGGGTGCCTATTAGTCATGTTATGTCTCTGTCTTTGGTCGGATTTGTAGCCTTTAGCATGCATCTTGTACTTGCTTTGTAATTCCTTATCTTGCCTAGAAATGTGCCATGTGTTTAGCCTAGTATATCTTCATGATTTGGCTTAGCTTATTGAAGCTTTTGGTCATGATTTGTCATGCTTTAGGTCTGTTGGCCACTGTTTTTGTCATGTTTGTCGTGTTTTAGATAGCTCCTTTGCATTCTAGAATTTTGGCCTTGAGCGAATGAGTCATTAGCATGCTTTGGTTAGGTTGTTTAAATGATTTGGAGTCACTTCTTATGCTATTTCAGTCCCTATATCATACTTGTATGACAGCATTTATCATCCTTTTATGCCTTGAGGTGTTGTAGTTTTGTGCCTTGAAATGGGCATTGTGCATGCTTGTATGTTTAAGTCACTTGGGTTGCCATTCGTGAGGGTTTTGGGGCGTGTTTTAATGCAATAAAACTCTGTTTTTTTTTTAGTTGTTCCATTCATACCATGTGTGGTTATGACAGTTGTGGTAGAAGGCTTCTTTTATGCCTTAGCCTTATGCTCTTTGGTATGCAAGTTTGCATGAGTATTTGCCCATCATTCCATCACTTTTGGCCACTGTTTTGGGGTGTGGCTGAGGGTCCTCCATCTTAGTGTAAGTCCATGGATCATATATTTGCATCTTGTAGTATGCTCATGACATTGCATGTTGTGGTATCCTTATGGTTTGTGCATTGTTGCATGCCCACCTCTTTACATACTTGCCTACCTAGTGTGCATTGTAGTATTGCTTGTAGTGTTGCATGCTAGTGGCATTACCATGTTGTTTGCATGATAGTTTGCATTGCATCACGTTTTACATGTTTTGCATCTTAGCTTCTTGTTGCATTTTTGAGCCATGATTGCACAACACGCATTGCATTGCTTGGTTTGGGGTGTCAAACCTAATGTGAGGGTGAGAGGCGTTCATGCTACAAGTGATGAAACACATCTCAACCCTCGGTCACCGAGGCCCTTGACTTTGACATGATAGGGTCTTGGTCCTCATTTGTGTGTTGCATGCATTTTACATTGAATGGCAAGTTTGGTCCCTTAGGCTATCATGCGCAATTGATGGCCCAAGGATCAAGGACCATGCTCCCCTGAGTTCAATACATGATAGGGAACATGACCATGCTTACATGTGTTTGAAATTCTATGCCATGCACTACCTGTCCTTTGCTGTTGTCAAAACTGTTTTCTGTAGGAATTTTTTTGCTGACCGGCAACATATAGTGCCGACCGGCCAGGAATTTGAAGCCGATATATCAAAATGCAGCCGGTGATCATTCCCCGCGGCCGATGACCGTTCCTCCTAGCCGGTGGTGCTCCAAAGTGTGCAGAGAACCTATTCCAAGACTTATGCAGTCTTCAGAGGAGCTAGGGCAGTGTAAACAGAGGCAGTAGTGCTATGGCAACGAGTTTCCGGGCAAGACAAGTCAAACATGCATCATTCGCGCATTCCGAGGCACGGCTACGGCCACCTTCTTTCTGCATTTATTTTGTTAATTAATTAAGGGTCTGTAATAATTAATTAGCTAGGATAGTTGATTTGTTATTCGGACTGTATTATTCTTTCGGACCCTCCGAGCGAGGGCAATTGTGTAATAAGTGTGCGTGAGTGTGTGTATGTCTTCCAACCCCACGTCTTTCTTCCCTTTTATTTACCCGCTTATGATGGTAGACTAGGGCATATTTAAATTAACATACCTTATGATGCATGCGTGCATTCGTACATTTGTCTTGCATGCACCGGGCTCGGCGCATCATTTTAACTGCATTTGTATTTCAATTCCAAATTGAATACGTGTTAATTGTAGCATTTCACATGCCATTCTAGATTAGCCGAGCCTATCTTAGTTGCATTTTGCATGTGTTGCATTAGCCATCTTAACATGAACTAGGATCATGCATATGATTACTAACTAGTTTTTGTTTTGGCTCGGAGTACTCGGTAAGCATTTATGCTTTAGCATACCGCATGCGTGTGAGTGTTGCCATAACAGCATGATTACCATGAGACTAACTGCTTATGTGATATAACTGCTTGAATGCCTGTGGATGGAGGTCGAATTGCTTAAATTGGGACAACGCATTAAAACTGTGAATTTTAAGCCCACTAGATAGTGGCAAAACCATCTTTTCTAAAAGTCCACTCGAGGGTGGCAAAACCTGCATTTTAGCCTACTTGCGAGTAGCAAACCATCTTCAAAACGAACATGTAATGTTTTGTTCCAATTTAGGTGATTTGGTCTATACTTGTTTGTTGCGCGCGCATAACATAGTAATTCTAGGCTAATAAATGGAATAAGAACACATAACGTTTTCAAAACTGGATATCACGGTTAGTAAAGGCCGATCTTCGATCGGGCGAGAGGGGGTGCTCATAGCTAACATTCCCCAATCGTACCCAAGTTCCCGAGCCGAGGCAACTTTGGTGATGACGGACACGTGGCCTTTGGCACCGAGTCAGGGTTTCCTAAATTCCCCCAAAATAAAATATTTAGGTGGCGACTCTGTATCTGGCAAAGCAGTCCATGTTTGGCACTTCTTTTCAAAAATCTATTTCTCAAAACGATTTTCCGAATTTGGACTCTTTGGTTCAGATTAAGAACCGTGACGCAAGTCGAGTCCGAACTGTAATGCGGGGTCCCTCGCGGGCGCGTGTCTACAGCAGGGCCTGTAACCGGCCAACCTTATAGCAAGCTTTTCCAAGCGAACCTCCGGCAAACCGCTCAGGAATAGCAGATGGCAAACACTATAACTTAGACGCACTAATGCAAATGCAAATGCAAAGAAACATATAAGTGTAAATAAAACAACATATCATGAGTTCGAGTCAAGTTCTCTAAATCCCTAGCAGAGTCGCTAGAAATTGTAGACTAGACTTTCTCTGCGCGCCCCCCTTTTGGACAGGCGCGAATTTGTCCTATAGTTCGAACTCCTGTCACGGTTCTGAATCTAATCTCACAAAGTGCAATGTGAGACTAATAAACACCAAAGAGTCTAATCCGATAAATCATTTTGGAAAATTGATTTTAGATCAAATAATGCCAAAATTGGACTGCTTTGCCAGATTACAGAGTCGCCACCTAAATACTTTGTTTTGGAAAATTTAGGAAACCTTGACTCGTGCCAAAGGCCACGTGTCCGCGATCACCAAAGTTGCCTCGGCTCGAAAACTTGGGTATGAGAGGGGAAGGTCATGACATGAGCACCCCCGCTTGCCCGATCGAAGGATTGGCCTCTACTAAGCATGATATGTTGTTTTATAAACCTCGTGTGTTCTTATCCGGTTATTAGCTAACGTTGCTGTGTGACGCACACATACAAGTGTAGACTAAATCGCGAGAATTGGAACATTTCAACTCATGTTTGTTCGAAAATGGTTTGAAGGTGCCATCGCAAGTGGGCTAAAACGCTGATTTGCCACCCTAAGGTGGGCTTAAAAACATGATTTGCCACTTCACAAAGTGGGCTTAAAACTCATATTCATCGAATTGTTCCAATTCAAGCAATCAAGTAGACTAAATATGCATGATCCTAACTATATAGAATGTCTAATGCAACATATGCAATAATGCAATTAATAGGCTCGGCTACTTAATCATGGTATATGATACAATTTGAACAACAACTGATAAACACATATTCAAATAAGTGTATTGAAATACAATGCAGTTTGAATGATGCGCCGAGCCTCGGTGCATACAAGACAAACGAATGATGCAAACATGCAATCATAAGGTATGCTAATCGAAACATGTTCCCTAATCTAACCATCGAAAGAGGATAAACAAAAGGGAGAAAGACGTAGGGTTGGAAGACATGCACACACGCACGCACACTTATTACAACATTACGCCCTCACGAAGGAGGGTCCGAATAAATAAGCTAAGCTACACTACGCTAAGCTAATTATTACAACACAAAACTAATTAACTATTCTATCGAATTAATTATTACAAGGCAATTGAATAACTAGCTACGCTAAGTTAATTAAAATATTACAACACTTGAATCGAATAAATTAGCTATGCTAACTAATTGAAACAATTAAATAATCTCGACGGCGAGGGACGCATGCATGCTCGGTTGGCTTGCTTCCGAAAATCCACCGCCTTGCCTTTGGATGCCTTTGTTTCCACTTTGCTTTGATCTCTGAAAATTACACCAATTTCCAAACTGCTTTTGCTCCACCTCAGTAACACTTTGAACAAATTTTCCACTGATGGCCGATCGGCTACCATAAGTGGTTGTCGGCCACTACTACTGGCCGGTCGGCCACTGTTTGTGGCTGTCGGCCACCAATGGTGGCCAGTCAACCACCCTTTCCTTGGGATTCTCCTTTTTGCTGGAATGGAAAGCAAACAGAGGCAAAGCAATGTATTCTCAAACAATATATGTATTATTACCCTCCTTATCATTTCTCAAGCTCAAATGAGTGTAATTCTTGGCTCTTAAGCCATCAATCAAACATTTTCATGCATGATGGCCAAAGAGTCAAGCTTGTACAAAGTCAATGAATGCACAAATAAGACTAAAACAACCACCACCCTATCATGCATGATCAAGGGTGACGGTGACCAAGAAAAATGACACGTTTCATCACTTTGAGTATGAAACATTCCACATTTCTTGTGTTTGGATTAACGTCCGATCCAAACACATGCAATGCAACACAAAGATACTTATCTTTCCAAGTTTTACTTGATTCATTTTGTTTACACATTTTACATTACCGATTAGTCCTTTAACCGATTAAGTCCAAAGTGAAAGTCCTCTAATTGGAAAGATGGCCTAAGCCACAAGTGCCTTGAGCATGAAAGAGGCCTCATGCTATTGGTTAGAAGGAACCCTCAAGAGAGAGTTAAAACCATTAGGCATGGGAGCCTCAAGTTCACACTCAAGCCAACATGGGGCTCAAGGCCACTTTCAAAGCAAAACAAAAAGAGAAGAATAGAGGGAGGTTGCAGACTTTTCAGTGCTAAAATGGCATGAAAAATAATACTACAACATGCAAACAACTCATCTACAACATGTTCAAAACCTCAAAACATTAAACTAGGGAAGAGCACTACACTAGAGGCATGCAATACCAAGCTCAAATGATCAAACCAGCTCAAAATAGAGCTAAAACATGCCAAAACTGTGGATAAAACATGCTGAGATTGAAGCATAAAAGGCAAGAAAAACATGCTCGCATGTTAGCCCGCAAACAAGGCTCAAGGCACAACTCTCAAAAGCAATGAAAGAGTGAAATAAGTGAGAGTGTGACAGAGCTATACACACTGAATTCACATGTAAAATGATGCTACAATATGCAATCCTCTCAAGCAAAATATGTTAGAGGCCTTAAAACACTAAGCTAGTGAAGGCATTTACACTACAACCATGTAAGGCAAGGCTCATATGAGCAAGACAACTCAAAATAGAGCTAAAGTAGGCTAAATCAATAGGTAAAACATGCTGAGATCAAGTCACAAAAAGGTAGAAAAACATGCTCACATGTTGGGTTATCTACACTTGCAAACAAGACACAAGGAGGGGAGGCCACCCCCTCCTATTTTGGACCTCAAAACCAAGGTTTTTACCATTGAAATTCCCCTGGAATTCAGTGGTTAAAAGACCAAAAACAATTTGTTTTAAAAACTTGAAAGATGGTACAAAAGGTTTCACAAGCCAAAGAGTAAAAGAAGACAACCCCCTTTAACTCAACAAGGCTTAAACCAACATTTTGGAACCTTAAAAACAAAGTTTTTTATGGTTTGAAAAACCAGGTCAAAACTGTGTAAAAAGATGGCCAAGCAATTGAATAAAACAAAGTTTTAAACAGGTAAGCCTTATACCTTTGAAGCATAGCAACAAACAGCCAAAAGTCCGAGCTACAACCAACCTTAGAAGCTCAAACAAGGCCTCGAAGAACCTCAGCTCCAAGATGAAGGTGTTTGGTCAAGGGGTTGTATGCAAAGATATAGAGAATTCCCACTTTCAAGCACAAAATAGGAGAGAGGGAGAGAGAGAGAGAGAGAGAGAGGATTCTAAAGAGAGAGAGAGAGAGAGGAAATTTGCTCATAAATTTTTGTAACCCCTCAAATGGGGGAGAGACCCCCCATTATATAGAAAAACAAACCAAAGGCTTGCCTTCATCCCGCCGTACATGTGTATAGAGATGAGCATCAATGATCAACAGCCGGCACAACTGGCAAATAAATATCTAAAAAGGAGAAAAATGGCCGTCGGCCATCATTAGTGGCCGACCAGCCACCACTGATGGCCGGCAGGCACAAGCTATGGCCGATGGACATTGGGGATGGCCGACAAGCCACCCTCTTCACTAGATTCAAAGCAATAAGCTATTGGTCCACAACCAAGCATAAAAATAGACAAGATTAGAGGCTCCAAGGCAAGGCGCTCAGTCGAGACCTTTAGAGACTCAAAATGAACACGAGCGAGCACAATCATTGGGTGTTGAAACGATGACGTCCAAGTCTTGAGGACGGTCAAAAATGGGGTGTCTACAGCAGAGTCAATGTAAAAGACTGGTGAGGAACCAATAGAGAAAATAAATGCAGAGAGAGATACATAAATAGGAGACGTGGCTGGCTCTCCTAATAAAGAGAGAGAATTCCAAAGACCAAAGAGATGGTGGTTTCAGAGATGGCAGACTGAGAAAACTAAATTAGGGCTAATGAATCAGAAAGAGAGGCAAAAAGAATGGGAAATGAAGAGTCATGTTGTGTTTGGAAATTCTATCTTGTTTGGAGAAGGGAAGAATTGTGTCTCTCTATTCATGGGTGAGACTAGAATTAGCGTGAGGATTGAAAATTTTATTTTATATATAACTGCACGTTAATTAAAATGTGTGATTAAAAAAAAAGATATAATGGCACTTATTTGAAAAGTGACATAAAAAATAAATATAATCACATATTAATTAAAAGGTGTGATTAAGAAAAATTATATATAATCACACTTAATTGAAAAATGACATAAAAATTAAATATTGTCACACTCAATCAAATCAAGTGTGATTAAAATATCAATCTATTTTTTTTTTTTATCATACTTCCAATAAAAATGAGATATTTTCATTTGTTAAAGTGTGATATTTAATTTTTTTTTTTTTTTTTTTTTTTTGTAGTAGTGGTGGTTTTGAAATTCCAAATCCAGATTGCACAAATTTACTCAGTTGTCTTACAATAACTCTGTCTCCAACTGTGTTGCATGTGGAACATTGTTTTGAGGTTTGGAGTGGTTTGATCAAGCGATTCACAACTCTTTCTCGATCTCACATCCATCAATTCAAAAATTGGTTGAATAATGTTTCCAAAAATTCTGATTCTATGGAACTTTATTTGGCTCAAATTAAGGAAGTCTCCAATCAATTGGCCTTTGCATTTATGATCATCGCTGATGAAGACCTTGTAGGAATCACTTTGAATGGCCTTCCTAATGAATCTGATTCCTTTAAGACTACTATTAAAGCTTAAGCAAAGAGTATTACCATGGATGACTTGTGTTCTTTGTTTTGTTTAGAAACAATTCATGTTGAATCAAAGAACAACAAAGCTACATTTCTTGAGCAACCTAATGTTGCATTTTCCATGACTCGTGGCTCTCACACTGTAGCGATCCCGATCTTGACCCGTCTCTTTGTGGTGTTCCGGGCTCGGGTTGGTATGGTTTTGAATGGTGTTACGTATCTTAGTTCCCTGCATTCCCCTTATTTTGGTTATCAGGTTGTAGCGGTGTGTTTGAAATAGGTAATGTCTCATGTTTGTATCAGGTTATAACGTATCTCTCATGTTTTGCCACTCCGTTGACTATGTCGGGGATCGAGCTGCCCGATCAGCTCACGGGAGTCCAAGGGGCAATGCCCTGGTGGGGTCAAGGGGCAACGCCCCAAAAGCAAAAACGCAAAATGCATTCGAAGTTGCTTGTCTGCTCGAGCTATCGTTTATGCGCTCGAGAGCAGAATGTTTGGTTCCAGAAGTTTGACCTGTTTGCAAAAGTACTGGAAAGGTGTATTCGACGCTCGAGCGAGCCTTTCCACGCTCGAGTGGATCATGTTTTATCAGTTCGTGAATCTGGTATTTCAAATCACTTTTGTATATCTCTCTCTCTAAAAACATTTCCTCTCTTCTCTCTACAATTCTCTACACAAACTAGATCAAAAACCTTGATTTCTCAAGATCCATTTTAGGTTTGCCATTGCTTCTTCATCAAAGTGGGTTATCATCTCGAGGGCTTCGTTGTGTGCGGTGAAGATCGAGTTTAGGCATCGTTGATTTTGAGGTTTTATCTCTATTCTTCTTCAAACTTGAGGTAGGGATTGTTTTTGAATTATATATATATTTTTGCAAGATCTAGATAATTTTCGAAATCATCCTTTGATAGCTTTTGACAATTGATTATTGATTCAAGAAGTTGAGCGATTTTGAAAGTGGATTTGTCTCTTGTTTTTTAAAATGATCTTCTGGGTCTTGATCTTCGTTGATTGAAGATAAGATGATTTTGAAAAGTTTTCTTTCAAAAGATTTGGGTTGTATAGTTTTAATGAGAAAATCTAGAATTAGGAACTTTTAAAAGAGATTGAAAATCCATGAATGATATTGTTATATTTATTTTGTGTGTCAAAATAAATGGATGTTTGGAAAAAAAATTATTTATATTTATATAAATGGTGAATTTCATGAAATATGAGAATTGTTGTTCATTTTGAAAATTACTATTCAAAACGTTGAAATAGTCTTGAAATTACTAATTGTTGAGGATACTTGAGAAGAGGAAATTGTGTTATTTCTTGGATGATGAATTGGAATAAAAGTATTTATATTCATCTTGTGAAATTGGCATATCAATTCATTTGATTACATTAAACTTTGAAAGTTGATTTGAAAACTTGCATTGAGAAAAGAATGTTGAAAAACAAGTTTTCATGGAATGGTTTTGGGGTAAATACACTGGTAAGTCTTGATAGGTGGTGTAGATGATATTGAATAAGTTGGCCTGAGAGTCCGGGGTGAAAGACCGAAAATCCGCGTAAATAGGTATTGAGTCTTCCGGTTAATACCGGTAAAAATGATAATTTGGTAGTACTTGTATAGTCTACTTGCAGACACCAACCTAGCAACTACCAGAGTCGTATTTATCACCTTTGAAATAAATTTTTAAGTTTTGAACAATTGAAATTGCATGACATTATTGAGCATGATGGTTTTCAAAAGATGAAAATGTGATTATCTTCAAAAAGGGCATAGCATGGCACATGCATTTCATCTCTTGAGACTTGTATAAAATGTATATACTTTGTTAAGAATTTCCTACTGGGCTTTATGCTCACCCCACGGGATTTTTGTGCAGGAAAAGATATGGTGATCCCACCCAACTAAGGGCATGGAAGTATGTGTATTGGGAGTACAATGCTCTCATTTTGCGTGACTCTGTTTTGTAAGCCAATGGTTGTATTTGTGTGGGCTTGAATAACCATTTTGTGTAACCGGGCCTAAGCCTTGGAAACTTGTAAATCCTTGGGGGTATCTATTGGTTTATTTATTTGGTTTTAGATTAAACGTATAATCACATTGAGGAATTAATTGTATCGTGTAATGCAAGTGTGGAGAATTATTAATTCTTTCTTTTAAGGAGCCATGATGGTTGTGTTATCATTTGGGCAT
This sequence comes from Camellia sinensis, assembly GCF_055761805.1. Taxonomy (NCBI): domain Eukaryota; kingdom Viridiplantae; phylum Streptophyta; class Magnoliopsida; order Ericales; family Theaceae; genus Camellia; species Camellia sinensis. Next base: position 104,711,171 of record NC_138975.1, on the reverse strand, counting down.
AGGACATTGGGGCGTTACACACTCCAGTTCTTCTAATGCTTCTTCTCGAGGACAATCCACAAGTACTAGAGGAAGGTACTCCCCTAGAGGGGGAAGAGGTCGACATTTTACTTCTTATAGAGGTACTTGTCGATCGGGTTTTAGGGGTAGAGGAAGATTTGGGTCGATTTGTCAAATTTATGGTCTCTTTGGTCATTCAGCTTTTGATTGTTGGCGTCAATTGGATCCTCAATACCAACCTCAGGTTCAGTCTTCTCTACAACATCCTAAAGCTTTTGTTTCTTCCACACCTCATCCTAGCAATGCTTCTCAGATTTTCAACTCCACACCTTGGTATTTTGATTCTACGGCTACTGATCATATGACCAATGATTTACATAATATGAGTCTATATTAGCCTTATTCTGGATTTGATAATATCACCATTGGAAATGGTCAATCCATTCCTATCCATCACACAGGTAATGGTAACTTGCATACTCCTCACTTTTCTTTTTCTCCCAACAAGGTGTTACATTCTCATTCTATTGCTTCTAATCTTCTATTTGTTCACAAACTTGCTAAAGATAATAACTGTACGATTACTTTTGATGCTTCTCACTTTGTGATTCAAAACAAAGTCACAAAGAAAATTCTTCATCAGGGTGCTAATACTCATGGATTGTACCATTTCCAATCCCCTCCTTCAGCTATTTCTTAATCATTAGATTTGTCTTGAGCTTATTTTCATAATGTTTCTAATAAATGTGTGTGTCTGCTGAAATTTGGCATCATAGACTAGGACATCCTTCTTCTTAGAAATTTGATTTTCAAAAGAAGATTTTACCTTGCACTTTGCATAAGCATGGTTCTTTTATTTCTTGTACAAACTGTTGTGTGTCAAAGAGACATAGATTGCCATTTCATCTGTCCAATTCTACTATTCATCATAATGATGTATTTGGACCATTTATTAAATCTACTTCTGGTTTCAAGTTTTATGTGATTTTTGTGAATGATTTTTAGTCGATTTACTTGGGTATATCCTTTGGTTTATAAGAGTGAAGTGTTTTCTAAATTCCTAGAGTTTAAAGCCTATGTTGGAAGGCAATTTTCCACTTCTCTTAGAGTGTTTCGTACTAATGGTGGTACTGATTATTTTAGTAATAAAATGCAACATTATCTTCACTCTTATGGTATTGTTCATCAACATTCTTGTCCATATACTTCCCCTCAAAATGGTATTGCTCAGAGAAAGCATAGGCACATTATTTAAACTTCTATTGCATTACTTCATCATTCTTCTCTTCCTCTTCATTTTTGGTTTGATGCTATTGCTACTTCCAGTTTTCTTATTAATCAAATGTCATCTACTGTGCTTGCTAACAAGTCCCCATTTAAGGTCTTGTTTCACTCTATCCCAGATTTCTATTTTTAAAGAGTTTTTGGTTGCCAATGTTTTCCTTGGTTACGTCTGTATGCTTCTTCTAAGCTTCTTCCTCGATCAGTGGCTTGTTTGTTTTTAGGATATCATACTTTTGCTAAGGGATACAAGTGTTTTGATCCTGCCACTGGAAAAAACATATCTCTCTAGACATTTTATTTTTAATGAGTCTATTTTCCTATTTTCATCTCATATCTCCTCTGTTCTTACTTCTTCATTGCAGGTTTTACAAACTTTCTTTTGGTCCTCTCTACCATTTTCTGCTAAATCTATTCAATCTATTGCAGCCTCAACTGCACAGCCTGTTACACCAACTGTTTCATTCGCTGTACCATCTGTTCCTCAGCACGTTTCATCTACCGCACTAGCTGTTGCACCTGTTCAGCATGTCTCTCTACCTATTACTTCAGCATGCCATCTTCTATCAACTTCTCAATCTATACCCATTCACTCTCTCTCTCTCTCTCTCTCTATTGCCTTACTTCTTGCCCCTCTTCTTTCGTCTATTTCTAATTCTCACCCTATGATTAGCATATCTAAATCTCATCCTCCTGCTGCCTCTGTTACTATCTCTTCTTTTTCTTCTTTTTATATGGATATCAGGCCTCTAACATATCAAGCTGCTTTTCAATCTCCTATATGGTAGAAAGCAATGACGGAGGAATATGGTGCTTTACAAAAGCAACAAACCTGGTCTTTGGTCTCTTTGTCCCCATCTAAGAAAGCTATAGGCTACAAGTGGGTGTTTAAGATCAAAAGAAACTCACATGGCTCTATTGGTTGGTACAAAGCAAGACCCATTGTTAAGGGCTATCTTTAAGAAGAGGGTGTGGATTTTCAGGAGACTTTCAATTTTGTGGCCAAGTTACCTGCTATCAGGGTTCTTCTATGTCTTGTTTTACATCATAATTGGCCTCTCAAACAATTGGACATCTCCAATGCGTTTCTATATGGCAAGTTTGGAGAGGAAGTGTTTATGATTCAACCTCTTGGGTTTGTGGATTCTTCTTCCACCTATCTTGTTTACAAGTTACATAAAGCCTTATATGGCCTTAAACAAGCTCCAAGAGCTTGGTACTATACTTTTTGGCTTTTCTTCTCTCAGGGTTTTCATAGCAGTCACTGTGATAGTTCACTTTTTATTCACAAGACCTCCTATTCCATCACTATCTTAGTTGTCTATGTTGATGATATTTTGCTTACTGGCGGTGATCCCATTCACATTAAATCTTTAGTTGCTCAAATGCATTTGGTTTTTTCTATGATAGTGTTCGAAAATGTGTCTTAGTTTCTTGGCATTTATGTCCAAGCTACTGGAAAGAAATGTTTTTCGTCTCAGCAAAAATATACCCAAGATATTCTCCAAAAAGCTGGTCTCACTGTGTATAAGCCTTGTTCCTCTCCTATATCTGTCAAACCTGGGTTGTCTTCCAATGCTTCTCTTTCATTTTCTAATCCAGCACTTTATCGATCCATTGTTAGTGCATTACAATATCTTACCACCACTTGTCCAAATTTGTCACTTGTCGTTCATCATGCTTGTCAACATATGCATAAATCCACCAATGTTGACTTTGCCTCTGTTAAACAATTACTTCACTATGTTAAAGGCACTCTTACTCATGGCTTAACTTACACTTCTAGCACTTTTGATCTTCATGCATTTTTTTACTTTAGTTGGGCCGGTGATCTCACTGATCGAAAATCTACTTTTGGTTATTGCATCTTTCTTCGTTTAAACCTTATTTCTTGGTCTGCCAAGAAACAAGCTACGGTGTCCCGGTTATCTACTGTAGTTGAATATCAGGGTATTGGCTCACGCGGCTGCCGAACTTAGTTGGCTTCAAATGTTTTTGACTGATTTGTTCATTTCCTCTCATACTTTGCCTCATCTATGGTGTGACAATCTGTCTCCTATTGCTCTTGCCACAAATCTTGTCTTTCACTCTTGTTCTAAGCATATCGAAATAGATTGTCATTTTATTTGTGAGAAGGTTCTTGTTTAGCGTATCTTACTGAAATATGTCCCTACTATTGATCAGTTGGTCGATATATTCACCAAGCCATTGTCTATTTCCCATTTTCAATATTTGAAGAACAAACTGATGTTGTTTTTCTCCCCCATCAGTTTGCAAGGGAATGTAAGTGTACCAAAGACAGGTGGCACAACTGGTTCAACTAAGGCAAGAGAGGAAATTAGTTACTTAGGATTGAAGTGGTTGTTGTATATATGAGGTCAGCATGACTAGTGTAGTTGAAGAATATAGTTATAATAATACATACAACTATAACAATATATTTGTATATAAAATATGTGCAGAGTCTCATATTCTTCAGTAATGAGAATTGAATTGTATATTTCTACAGTAGAATTGAGTTAAGGTGTTTGATACTGATCTTGTTAGCATGGAAGAGACCTCGAATTGTTGGACTTGTGTTGCTTCTTCAAAAGAGCAAAAAGGACAAAGGGACATATTGAAAAGGAATGATCTGATCAAATAAAGAGAGCTTGTAGTTTTTGAGATTAGAAGGAGTAGGTGAGGATGGTTTGATAAGCTCTCTAGAAATTATGTCAATCTTCATTATCAAAAAAATCAGAAAGTAAATTAGTTGTGTGCTTCGATTAAGTAACTAAACTTCCTAAAAAATAAAATAAATAAACAAATAAATTGTTCAGAATCTCAGTAGAATTGTGCAAAGACAATTTTTTCGTCAAGACAATTGATATGTTAATAAGGGTTTCAGAACACCACAAAGGTAATATGGTACTTTATCATCAAAAGCAAAAGTTTAAAAGATCCACAAAAAATTATTCATAATAAACAAATATTTTTTTTTTAACAATTTTGAATTGCATCAATCATTTTAAATTCTAAAATATAAAACAACTAAAATAATAATAGCCAAACTCACCCTGCATAAAAACTTCTCAATAAAAATTTGATTTAACAACAGAAAGTTGCATATGTACTAGGAAGCATGGATACATAAATGATATACAGATATAATACTGGAGCTCGACTTTCTTCATGCCCCCTTTTGGAGAGCTCGAATTGGTCCTACAGTTCGGACTCCTGTCATGGTTCTGAATCTAATCTTACAAAGTGCAATATGACACTAATAAACACCAAAGAGTCTAATCTGGCAAATCATTTTGAAAAATCGATTTTGAATCAAATAATGCCAAAACTGGACTACTTTTCCAGATTACAGAGTCGCCACCTAAATATTTTGTTTTTGGAAAATTTAGAAAACCCTAACTCGTGCCAAAGGCCACGTGTCCGGCATCACCAAAGTTGCCTCGACTCGAGAACTTGGGTACGAGAGGGGAAGGTCCTGCAATGAGCACCCCCACTCACCCGATCAAAGATCGGCCTCTACTATCATGATATGTTGTTTTATAAACACATATTTTCTTATTCTAGTTGTTAGCTAACTTTACTACGTGACGCGCACAAGCAAGTATAGACTAAGTCTCAAGACTTGGATCGAATTCAACTCGTGTTTGCTTTCAAAAATGGTTTGAATTTGCCACCCTCAAGTGGGCTAAAATTCGGATTTACCACCTCAAGTGGGCTTAAAACATGATTGGTCACTTCGCAAAGTGGGCTTAAAACTCATACTCGTTGAATTATTCCAATTCAAGCAACAAAGTCTTCATCCACAGGCATTCATGCAGTTTAGCAATTAAGCACATAGCCTCATAGCAAGCATGTTATCATGGCAGCACTCACACTCATGCAAGTATGCTAAAGCGTAAAAGCTTACCGAGTACTCCAAGCCAAAACAGAAACTAGTTAGAAAACAATGCAAGATCCTAACTATGTTAAGATGCCTAATGCAACACGTGCAATATGAAATTGATAGGCTCGGCTACTAATATGGCATATGCAACACTTTGATACACGTATTTAAAGAAGAATTGAAATACGATGAAGTTTGAATGATGTGCCGAGTCTCGGTGCATGCAATACAAATGAATGATGCAAACATGCGAGCATAACATATGCTAATCGAAATATGATCCTAAACTAACCATCGAAAGCGGTTAAATAAAAGGGAGAAAGACGTGGGGTTGGAAGACATACACACACACAGGCACACTTATTACAACATTATGCCCTCGCGAAAGAGGGTCTGAATGAATAAGCTAACTAGTTACGCTAATTAAGCTAACCTAATCAAACTAATCTAATTAAACTAATTAGACTAATTATTACAAACCAAATGAATAACTAGTAAACTAATTACTAATTATTACAACACTTTAATTAATTATCAAATTAGTTAATTAAAGCAAATGTACACTAACTAATCATGCAAGATATTTAAACTGCACCGCCTCAGCTCTACCTCGGGAAATGGAGGATGCAGGCACTCGGTTTTCGCCCCGAAAAGCCCTCCGGTTTGCTCTTGAGAGGCTCTGTTTGCAGGGTTGACTACACTCCAGAACCTTTTGCTCCACCTTACCAAACCAATGCTGACGACTGTACCAATGGCCTGCCGGCCATGAATTCTTGCTGTCGGCCTCCTGCCGACCAAAAATGTGCCATGCCGGCTAAAGATAACGCACTGCCTGCCATCAGTGAGCCACTGCTGGGCACTAGTGTAATGAATCATCACACCGCAACAGAGCACAAACAGAGGAAAATTGAGGGTTTGCCAAGGATATGTTTGTACCGTGCCCCTCCTTATCATATCAAAACATCAAAAGAGTGGCACTCTTGGATCCAAAACCACCAATCAAGCATTTTCAATGCATGATGGTCAAAGATCCAAGTTGTACACTTTCAATAAATGCACAAAAACAAGACTCTAGACCACTACCTTGTCATGAATGATCAAAGACAACGGAGACAAAAGGAGATTGGTTCATTTCATCACTTTGAGTATGAAATGCTCCAATCTACCTTGTGTTCAATATAACGCCCGATTGAACACATGCGATGCAAGCACAACATACTTATCTTGTTCATGTTTTACTTGGTATGTTTTATTTACTCATTTTACATTACCAAATCATTCTTTAACCGGTTAAGTCCAAGGTGATTGTCCTCTAATGAGAGAGGGGTCAACCAAAGGATGACTTAAGACATGAGAGTGATCATGTCGTTGGTTAGTAGAAACCCTCAAAAGAGGATTAAAACCATTGAGCACAAGCTCTATCTCAAGCTTAAACACAACCTTAAGGTTAACCAACCTTCAAAACAAATGGAAAAGTGAAGAAATGAGGGAGGTTCCAGATATTTTAGTGCTGAAATGGCATGAAAAATGATACTATAACATGCAAGCAACTCATGCACAACATGTTCAAAAGCCAAAAACACTAAACTAATGAAGAGCACTGTACTATAGCCATGCAATATAAAACTCAACTGACCATACCAGCTCAGAACATAGTTAAAATATGCCAAAACAGTGGCTAAAACTTGTTGAGATTAAGGCACAAAAGGCTAGAAAAACATGCTCACATGTTAGGCTACAAACAAGACTTAAGAGCAACTCTAAAAAGCAATGAAAGAGTGAAGCAAATGAGCATGTGACAGAGCTATGAACACTGAAATTACATGTAAAAAGACACTTCAACATGTAAACATCTCAAGAAAATCAAGTTTAGAGGCCTAAAATGCTAAGCTAGTGAAGCTATTTGCACTACAACCATGCAAGACAAGGCTCATATGACCAAGACAGCCCCCACAGAGTTAAATCATGCCAAATCATTAGCTAAAACATGCTGAGATCAAGTCACAAAAAGGTAGAAAAACATGCTCACATGTTAGGCTATCTACACTTACAAACAAGACACAATGAGGGGAGGCCACTCCCTCCTATTTTAGACCTCAAAACAAAGTTTTTATCACTAAAAATCCCCTGGAATTTAGTGGACAAAAGAGCCAAAAAAAAGTTATTTTAAAAGCTTTGAAAGATGGCATAACTCTTTAATAAATAAGCTACAAAAAATGTGGACTACCCCTAACTCAAATCAAACCTCAAACCACCATTTTAAACCATGAAAATAGAGATTTCAGAGGTTAAAACCAGCCTCAAAACAACATGCAAAGGTGGCCAAACAAGTCTTTAAATTAGGCTTAAAATACAAGTATTCTACCTCTTTGGAGACAAGATGCTATTTAGGCAACAAAGGCAAGTCAAACCAAGCTAATATCCTCTTCTAGAGCTCAAATAGGACCTCAAGAAACCTCAACACAATGGTGATCAAGTTTGATCAAGAGCTCACAAGCAAAAGTGTAGAGAATTTAGGCTTTAAGGTAAAATATTTAGAGAGAGGATTCTACAGAGAGAGAGAGAGAGAGAGAGGGAAAAAAAATTGTGTCTTCAAAATTTCCAACCTTAAGCATGCAAGAGGAAGGCTTCTATATATAGAAGATACAAAATCCTCTCAAAGAGATCCAGCCATACACGTGCAAGCAGATGGCTCAACCTATGCAAACAGCTGGCACAAAATATCAAAAAATATCTACTGATACACTGGTGGCCGGTCGGCCATCAGTGATGGCCGGTAGGGGCTCATTGATGGCCGGCAGGGCGCATCAATGGTCGGCAGGCCAAAATTCATGGCCGGCAGTGCATCAAGAATAACATGTTGGAAGGACCAAAACGTGGTCCAAAAATGAGATAGAATTGATGCAGGGTTTGAAAAGCTCAAACCGTTGACGTTCCGCCGCGGAGTTCGAGCGCTCGATGAGCAATCAAACTTGTCACTGGGTGTACCTGCAAAAACATCCAAGTCTTGAGGACGGTCAGATACAGATAGGGTAACATGACAAAATCTAAAAAATTAGGATACATGTACATTGTACGATTAGGATACAATTACGAAAAATATATTTTTTAAAATGATTAATGGTGAGTTACACACAAACTAAAGAATGTTGAGAAATTACAATGCAATTTTATAATGAAAATACTAACATTTAAGAATTTGGTATTAATTTAAGCTAATAGCTTATTTACCTTTTAAATTTTTAAAAAGTATTGCAAATATTTTATATTAATATGAAGTCTAATATGTTTATATTACAATAATAGATCAATCCACAACTTGTTCTTGTGCATTTCCCTTTGGCACTAGCAAAAAAATATTGTATTCAAGATTACTTGCTTATTTATTTATTGATATTTCATTTTACTATTGTTATATCCTCTTGTTAATCCTTACTTTCTTTGTAGTTACAGTGGATATGAAATAATTAGAATACATCAATTTGACAAATTGTATTATTTAACTCACTATGTTCTTCTTATCAAAAAACTAAACAAAATATTAAAAATATATTTTTATATTTATCCGTACAATTATATTACATTATAATACTATGTAAGAAATATTACAATTCTAATTTCGTAAAACAAATAATACATGACTTGGAGTTTCCGATACTCCAAAATTAATGAAAAGTTAATTAAAAAGTATCTAATACGTATCTAAGAGTATCCAAGGAATACCTTATATAAATACGATACAGATACGTCACCCTATTTGAAATATGCGCATGTAGCTAGTTTTGGATACAAGATTAGACATGGGCAAGCATTATTATTTGCACTCTCTTTTATGCTTCTGGTATCTCATATAGTATGCATTTTTACAGAATATATGAGAATGGAATTCTGGAATCTTGGAAAAAGGTATGCCAATAGGAACTCTCAAGAATGATTGCAAAAATTTACAAGAATTTATAGAAATGGATTTGTGTATGCATTTATTTATATGAATATAATTAAGTACCTTTCAATAAATTTATGATCATATCTTAGATGGGTTTTCAAATCAAACCCACGTCTACAATGACTTCATATGTGACAATAAAAATAATTGCATGATTGTCAAGTTAGATCATGGTTTTTAACTATGAGATCCTCTGATTTTCATTTCAACTTCAATAGGAAAGAAGATGATGTACTGGACAAGATTACTGGGCTAGAGCTAAAGGACAAAGACAGATTCAAATAGGAGGGTTTGGTCTAAGAAGGATGTTGGATGGCAACAAGTAAGCATAATCGGAGCATTCAGTGGGTTATTAGCTTTTGTTAGCTAGTTTTTGGGTGGTGGCATCAAGTGTTAGTGGTCTTGTGAGCTAATGTTGGTTTCTCACCAACACTATGTTTGGTTTCCTTTCTTTTCCTTTTTTCTTTCTCATCCTCATTGATGCAATCTCATATGTAATGTATGGCTTCTTCATCAATAAATATATTCTTTACTGATAATAAAAAAAAAAATAATGGTATGCAAGCAACTCCAAGGCCTTGAAGATGTAGTTTTCACTTGAAAGTATTATTCATTATGACATATAGCATCAATTGGCTTTACGAGTTTGTCCTTTATATGTGAAAAAGCATCTTTAAAATTGTGTTTGCATTATAAATTTGAGAAAAAATTTGAAAACTGTAAAAGAAATGGAAAGAGTGAAGAAAATGTAGATTATTTTTTTCTCCATTTCTCTTTTTCTTTACAAATTTACAATTCAAACATAATGTAAAAATAAGTATCTTCAACCGACTTTATAAATTCATCATGTACATAATTCAATTTGCAACCCAAACTTTTTCAGACCCAAAGGAAAAATTTTAAATGAGGCATTTTGATGTTTAAATAGTAATTATAATTTTTAATATTTTATTTTTGTCTATAATTAATTTTTCTTGCTTTTTTTTAGGCAAAATTACTAATTAAGCTTGTCCTTAAGTTTTTTTGACATATCTTTTTAATTAATAAAATAGATAAATCTACTTAATATTTATTCATGACGAGCTAAAATTTTTCTGTGAAATTTCTCTTTGAAGAATTGAAATAATTTCCCTATGAAAAAAGAAATTTCTTTGTGAATACCTGGAAATTTCTATTTGTGAAAATGTTGAGGAATCCCAACTATTACGAAAATGTTGCATATCATTCATCTTATAAAATCCTATTGACCTTAAACTGAAAACAACTTTTAAGTAAGATTTCAATAATTTTAAATTTGATTTTTTTTTTTTTTTTTGCAAAATTATTGATAATAATATTTTGTAAGCAAAAGCAATCTAGTTTAGATATTATTTCGTATGTCAATTGGTGTGTCTTTTCTCTTATTTGTATAAATTTTTAAAAATCTTTTAACTTATAAAATAAATTAATTATCAAAATGATTAAAAAAAATTTAAAAAAAAAAAGCATCATGTTTCAGAAAACTTTTACGATTAATAAAATATTTTTTAAACTATCATCATGAGTGATTTTAATTTTTTAACATTAAATAGAAAATAAAAAGATAATTATAGTAGTAAAAATATTTGAGGTTTACAAGACAAACATTAGAAATATATGAATTTTGTTAACATTGTTTTCAGAACACTAGTTAAAATTTTGAAATACTTGTACATTATTTATAGAAGCATGTTGTAAAAAATACATAATTATTTTAAAATTTGTTAATTAATATTTTTATAATACTAATAAAAAAAAGTATAACTAATATAGTATATTATGGATAGTGATTTATAATTAATGCAAGTTAAAAAATTTACGATAATAAATAAATAAGTGAAAATGAGCACTAACATTGTGTTTAGATCATTGATTTGGAGAGTGATTTAAAAAGAGAAAAGAAATTGAGAAGACAAAAAACAAAAACAAAAACAAAAAGGAAAAATTAATGAAACGTCCCTCTCCAACTTTGTGTAGTAGGAGAGATCTAAGATTTTTATTTATTTATTTTAATTAACTATGGTCCCACAACATTTTTACAAAGGAAATTTGACTTAGGGAAATATTGCCCAATTCAGAGAAATTTCGGCATCGACGTAGAGAAATTTTAAAATTTCTATGTGAAATAAAAGAAATTTCTTTGAGTCGGGCAAAATTTTTCTGAGTTGAATTTTTTCTCTAGAAATTTGAGGGATCTTAACTACTATGAACATATTGTATGTTCTTTATCTTATAAAACCTTAATATCAGGTACCTTAAAAAAATTCTCTAGAAAAAATTTATATTTCACATTTACTCAACTTTTCAAAAAAAAAAAATTCGCTCTCTAAATCTCTATTCAAATTGATGATCCAAATACAATTTAAGTGTAATATTTTGAATTTTAATTTTATTATATTGAATTTAAGTGTAATGGAGGTTGGATTCCTGTTGTGAAGCAGCGGCGAGGAGGTGGAGCTCGGGGCAAAAAAGTAAAGCAGGGCCTATGCACAGTATTTGTGGACAACCTTCCAAGTTCAATGGATGCTAAATCCCTATTCAAGCTGTTCACCAAGTTTGGCATAGTTAAAGACGTCTTTGTCCCCTTCAAAAGAAGAAGAGTGTCCAACTCAAGATTTGGTTTTGTGAGATTCGACTGTCCTGTAGCATCAGATATTGCTATTCAAAAAGCAAATGGTCTTTTGGTGGATGATAAGATTCTCGCAGTCAACATGGTTTCTTATGGCAAGAGTAACAGGGATGTGCAAACTAGGAGGCAAGCCCAGAACTATAGAGGTGCATTTGAAACAGCAATAAGCAGGGATCAAATACTATTTGTTGGCCCCAGATCGTTCGCAGAGGTACTAAAAGGGGGGAAAATCACTGGAAAAGCTAGCACGACTATCGAAGTAAATGAAGATGGCCATGGGTGGCTCTATGACGTTGTTATAATCAGACTTAATATGGATTATTCTGCTAACATCATCAAAAAGGCCCTAAAGGAGAATGGGCCACCGCAAGCTGTAGTCAGAAAGGGGGGAGGTCGTGATGTAGTTGTGACTTTTAAATCCCATGTGGAGGTGCAATCAAACATCCACAATATTAACGAATGATTTAAAGACTGGAGTCAGTTTGTTAAGGTGTTAGAATGGCAGCCAGGACCCCAAATTCAACAAGAGAGATGAGTGTGGTTAAGGTGTTATGGCACACCCCTTAACCTCTGGAATAGGAATACACTAAACAACATTGGAAGCTTGTGGGGGTCAATTCTTAGCTTGGAGGGTGATATCAGTCAACCTAAGTCCTTCTCCTACACCAAAATCAAAGTGGTTACATCTTGCATGGAGTTCATCTCTTCAACAATGAACTTGGAGTGCAAGGGCATACTCCACCCTATCCTTGTGTATGAGGACCATTTTGACAACCCAGTTAAGTCTTTTAGCAGCTCACACATTGAGCACGATGACTGCAACTCCATTGTAGGCTTCTGTAGGGTGAAGGCCATTAATTTTCCAGAGAAGTATGGCATGGAGAAGGTTGATGATGCTGCAGTGGCACATGGGTATGATCACTCAGGTGATGGCGGGCTCACACAGTGCAATAGTGGTGAGAAGGAGGATATAGAGGCTGGGGAGACCTGTTGTGATAGGTAACTAGGTGTGAAAGTAGCTGGTGCGGCGGTTGCTGGTTCCAATGAGGTAGTGCATAGGAAAGGACTTAATTAGTGCTATAGTGGAGAGTTTGTGGACACAGCAGTTGAGAAGACTTTGTGTGATGGGAGGCTCAGCCATGCTAGTGTAGTAAGAGTGAAAGTAACAATGATGGAGGAGCGAACAACCTACCCAAAAAGCTTTGTTGTCCTACTGAGGAGTGCTGAGGAAGTTTTGTCTTCTGGTTTTATCAAAAGTCTTAGTGGACCAAAAGAAGATCTTGGACCTGGCATTACTCTTGAGGTAGATTTAGCCTAACCACATGGTATGCAACGAATACAAGGCCTTACTATTTTTAAGTCGCCTGAACCCCCTGTTACTAGGCCTAGCAACAGTAAAGCTCTGTCCTTAGGCCACATGTTAATGTTGGCCCATCTAGATTGGGCATTCAGGGACTTCAGGATCAAAGCCTTGATAGATCATCTTCTTTCACCCTTAATCCCCTTCGGAAGGCTAAGAAATCTGGGAAGAAGAAGGCTCATGTGGAGGGCTTCTCCCGTTTTGCTAGGCTTTATGGTCAGAAAGCCGCAACCATTAGTAAACATACATCCAGGTCTGTTATCTTCAGACTTGCTGCCGTTGCTTTTGCTCAATCAAATCTGTCCGAGGGAGACTCAAGCTCAAATAGCCTCATCCTCAAAGAAGCTAAAGCAACCATTAACTTGGGGGAGCAACTAGGTATTAATTTTAAGGGCAAAGAAGTTGTTGTGCTGGACAAGATTATCGATCTTGAGCTAAATGATAAAGAGAGAATCAGTGAAGTGGGCTTGGGAAAGTTGTGATAGCAATGACCGGGGCCTCACAGTGTATCAATTGGTCTCTAGGAAGCTACTCTCTTGGAATGTCAGAGGCATTGGTAAGCCCGAAAAGAGGGGCTGAATCAAACGTCTTTTGAAAGATAGACATATTGATGTTGCTTTCTTTTAAGAAACTAAGAAAGTAGTGGTTTTAGATTTTGTTGCTCGTGGGCTTTGAGGAAATAGGAAAATGGAGTTTATGTCTGTGGACCCTGTTGGCACTGCAGGAGGCCTCCCTTGCATTTGGGATCAGGATGTTTTCCAACTATCTGGGAGTTGCTGCAACAGGAGGTTTATTCTTCTCTCAGGTACACTCTACAATTCTTTTGATTGTGTTCTTCTAAATGTGTATGCACCTAATGATGTCAGTAGCCGATCCACTCTTTGGAATTCCATAATTAAGCTCAAAGACTCCTTCCCTAGCCCTTGGTGCTTGGGTGGTGATCTTAATGAAATAAGGCACATGGGAGAGAGAGTTGGATGTGTAGAAGAGATAGGGGAATGCACCATCTTAATGAGTTTATAGACAAATGCAAATTGAGTGACCTGCCCCTTCTTGGACGATCATACACTTGGTGTAACTCTCAGGAGGCCCAAAAATGGAGTAGAATTGACATAATCATGCTCAGCCCAGAATGGTTGATCCACTCCAAAATGAAGCTTTGGGGCCTGCCTAGTTAATATCACATCATTGCCCTCTTTTGATGATGGAAGATGAAAGAGATTGGGGCCCTAAGCCCTTCAGGTTTACTAACGCTTGGGCCTTGCATCCCAATTTTTCTCATCTTTTCATTTCTTGCTAGGAGAACACTATTGTTACTGGTTGGGCAGGCTTCGTAATCCAGCAAAAACCCAAGCACCTTAAGGTTGAATTAAAGATATGGAATACTGAAGTGTTTAGTAATATTACCACTAAACTCGAGGCTACAGAGGAGGAATTGCATGCCTTAGACAGAATTGCAGAGGAAAGAGTACTGCTTCAATCAGAAATGGCTTGAAGAAGAGAAGCAAGATGTGAAGTGTGGAAACTCTATAGAATGGTGGAATGGTTATGGCATCAATAATCAAGAATGAACTGGTCTCTATATGGTGACAAAAATACTAGATTCTTTCATGTTGTTGCAAGTACCAGACATAATAGGAACATGATAAATTCCATCTCAGTAAATGGTGTGTCCTTGGAGGAACCTAGTAGAGTTAAACATGAGGTCTTCCTTCATTTCAAGAAATGCTTCAAGGAAAGTTGGGTTAATAGGCCTGTGTTGGGAGGGGAATTCAAATTAATTGAGGGCACTATCTCCCACCATCTTGTATCAGATTTCACTGAAGCAAAGGTATGGGCTGCCATTAAAGAGAGTAATAGCAACAAGGCTCCCGGCCCATATGGGTTTAACCTCCTATGCTATCAGAAGTTTTGGAGAATAATGAAACAGGAGATCATGCAATTCTTCTAAGATTTTCACAATCACAGCAGTCTTAACTATGGAATCAACAACTCTTTCATTACACTTATCCCCAAGACTTCTAATCCTATTAATTTGTCTGACTACAGACCCATTAGCTTGGTGGGTTCTATATACAAGATTTTAGCAAAAGTTCTTTTGCACAGATTGAAGTCTGTGATGCCCTCCACTATTGGTGATAGTCAGACTGCTTTCATAGAGAGAAGGAACATCATAGATGCGTTGTTTATTGCTAATGAAGTAGTCGATGGTTAGAAGAAGGCTAAGCAACAAGGGTTGATTATCAAGCTGGATTTTGAGAAAGCTTTCAATTCAGTAAACTGCGAGTTCTTGTTCTCTTTGATGTCTAGCTTTGGATTTTGGCTAAATGGGTCTCTTGGATAAAAGCCTGCATGTCTACATCCAAAATTTCCATCCTCGTCAATGGTTCACCAACTAATGAGTTCTTACCGCAAAAAGGACTCCAGCAAGGTGAGCAATTGTCACCCTTCCTTTTCAATAAAGTGACTAAGGGGCTTAATATTCTTCTGAATAGAGCACTAACTCTTATCATCCTTCATGTTTTTTCGATTAGGGTTAATGAGGTTTTTTTATCTCACCTTCAATTAGCTAATGACTTAATCCTCTTCTGTGAGGCTGATATGGACCAGGTGGTGATTGTCAAAAGACTCCTTCGATGCTTTAAAGTTCTTTCTGGGCTCAAAATCAATTATCACAAGAGCGTTGTATGTGGTGTAGGTGTGAATGATGTGTCTCTACATGCCTTTGCAAAGCTTTTGAACTGTAAGGTGAAAGCTTGCCACTGAAATTTTTGGGGCTGCCTTTAAGAGCCAACCCAAGTAGAGAATCAACCTAGAAGCCTGTGCTTGATAATATTAGATCTAGACTATCAGGCTGGAAGAGGAAAATACTGTTCTTTGTAGGGAGGTTAACCTTGATCAAGTCTGCTCTCTCGAGTCTCCCTGTGTACTATCTTTCCCTCTTCAAGATGCCTGAAGGTATGGCTCATGAAATTGAAAAGATTGAGGTTACTTTCTTGTTGGGTGGTAATGGTCTAAAAAGAAAAGTTCATTTGGTAAAATGGGTTGAGGTTACAAAGAGTGTTGCCCAAGGGGGCTTGGGCATCAGAAGGATTAGGTATATTAATCCATGCTTGATTCTTAAATGATGGTGGAAATTTGGAAATCAAATTTCAGCATTATGGAGAAAAGTTATTTGCAGCAAGTATAAAATTGAGATAGAGTGTTGGCATCCTCCTATGCAATCCTCCTACAACCACTCTAGGGTATGGAAAGATATTACCTTTATAAGGGTTCATAGTTTGAATACGTTTCATTTCTTCTTGGAAAACTGCTAAATCAAGGTTGGGGACGGTAATCATATCAGATTTTTGCATGATAAGTGGTGTGTATCTGCATATCTCAAGGATGAGTTCCCCTCTCTCTTCAACCTGTCTGCTGATAAGAATGGATCTCTTCAACAATTTTATGCTAGGAAAACCAGCACTACAATCTGGAACTTTCCCTATAGAAGAGTCCTGTATGCTTGGGAAGTGGCCGCTAAAGCTAGGTTGATTATAACATTATCCTCTGCTCCGCCCTTGAGCCTTAACAATGTTGACAGCTTGGTGTGGTCCTCTGCAGCCTTAGGTTCTAGTGTTTTCTCCGTGTCTTCTTTATATTCTCTTTGCAATTCTCTCATCGGGCCTCATCTCATCATTAGCAAGTTTGTTCTGAGCAATATTTTACCTTCCAAAGTTCATTTTTTTGGATAGTTAGCATGGAAAAATAAAATCAAAACAGCTGTGTTTCTACTCAATATTGGTTTTCTTGGCAGCAATGTTTCTCCCTTATGTCCTTTCTGCAAAATGGCTCCTGAATCTGCTTCTCATGTTTTGCCTCATTGCCATTTCTCTTGGACCATTTGGTTATCTGTGTTATATGACTGGGGGCTCTGTTGGTGTATCTCACAATCTGTGGCAGCCCTGTTTAATTGGTGGAAGGGTGGCAAATTTAAGCGCCCACTCAGAAAAGTTTGGAGAGCAATTCCACTAGTAGTTCTCTGGTCTCTTTGGAATCATATGAATGAGTGTGTTTTGAGAGATGCTCATCCTAATTCTGCAGACTTGAGGGAACTTATTAAGATCATATTAGCTCTTTGGCTCAAAGCTTCTCTCAAGGACTTCCCTTTCTCAGTCGAGGACGTAGTTCTCAATTGGAGACAAATTAGGCTCTGCTATTGAGTTTAGAAGAATTCCATCGCTATGTTGTAGGGCATCAGCTGCTGCATTCTCTGTGTTGTTTTCTGTCTTAAGCTGCTCTGCAATCTGTTAGTGATTTTGCTGGTTGATTGATTCTGTTGTTTTGCTGGTTGATTGATTTTGCTGTCTTGCTCTGTTAGTGATTGATTTTTCTGTTGGTAGTTTGCTAATTGCTCTACTGCTCTTCTGATTGTTTTTGCTGGTTGATTGATTCTGCTGTTAGTAGTATGTTGTTAGTGGCTAAGAACCTGATCTAATTTGTTAGTTATCTACAATCTGGTGGTTATTTGTTGGTAGTCTGCTGCTGGAGGTTCATGTGAAAGCCATTTTGTTATTATGTTTGTTCTTTCTTTGTTACTTGTTGGTCTCTCACCAACTGGAGCTGGGAGCTTTTGCTAGCTCCAAGCTCCTTTTTATTGATATACTCTTTCATACTTTGTATGTTCCCATCAATAAAGATTTTCTTTTGCCTATCGAAATAAATAAATGGGGCAGGAAAAGAGAAAGCAAAATCTATCCTAACAGCACTTCTTCATTGAGGCAAAAAGAAACTCGTGCGAACTGAGTCGAGAGACGCAAGGCAGAGTGAGATCGAAAAATTGACCATCCTTAAGATTTATATATATATATTACAAAGAAGTGTGATATTTCCCATTGAGAGGCCTAAGACAATAATAGCCTCACTGGCCTTACGCTTATGGAGATGTAAATACCAAATATTGATTCTTTGCAGGGTTCATAGTAGATGCTTCCTATTAGAAAAACAAGATTTCTTCTGTCTGATACAAAAGCCTGGCTTTCTTTTCTAAATTATATTTGAATTATAAGTTTAAATTTAAAAAAATGAAAAGAGAAATAAAAATTGAAGAGAAAAGTAAATAAAATAGGACACTCGGTCCATAAATCCAATTTTAAATTTCTTCCGTCTAAGGTTCGCTAAATTACTCTACTCATATAGACATGTTTATGCAAAATGATCAAATTACCCGTTCTCTTGTCTATAAAGTCACACTTATAGAACATACAAAATAATTATCTGTTTTAATAATTTTGTTTCATTTCAAATTTTAACAAACTGTAAATAACAGTTTGGCTAATAACTTTGTCTTAAATCAAATCAAATCAAACCATACTCACTGTAATTTTAATTGGAGTACTCATTTAATAGTGAAGGTTGGTTGCTGATAAGAAGCTCATCATATGTTGAATCTCTTGATAAGATTTTAATCTCTTAATAAGACTTGTTTATTTTTAGAATGGTTAAAAAGCATTTCACTGTTGATATTTAAAAATAACTAGATAAATATTTTTCCTTGAACATCAAAAACATTACAAGAAATATTTCTTAAAATTGTAAAAGACATAATTGACACCCTCAACAATGAATTTATAAGAAAAATGATCACAATAAAATAAGTGAGTTTCTTATCATTAGATCATTTCGAATGGAAGCAAAGCCATGGAGCCGAATTCGACATTTTAGCCCTCACTTTTGAATTTATTAAAAAAATAAATGTATCACAACAAAATAAGTTACATTTGGATAGTTGGCAATCAATTTTGAAATTTTAGCCCTCGCATTTGAAATTTTACTACTTTAAAATACTGAAAGTTCACTATTCGAATGCTACAAGACTGAAATTTCATCTTTCTTTCTATATATATATATATATATATTTCATATGTATTATAGGTCTACTCCAATAGACCTGAGTGATCCAATTTTAAATTTTGATATCATTCAAAACTAAAACAATGTTCATGTTGAAGTGTTAATGTTTGAATTTTGTAATTTACAAACAAATTTTTTTAGGAAAAAAAATGATAATAGAAGGATTTTGTAAATTAGCTACTATTTCATCCACTTTTCACTTAAAAATCTCTCTCCAAGTAGACTCTCTCTAAAATGAGAGCTTCTCTCTCTAAAATGAGAGCCATGGCCTAAGGGCTTTCTTCTGGTTTATCTAGAGTCTCTTTTCTAGTCTCACCGTCTCTACCTCGGTTATACACTTTCATTTCTTTGATTGCTCTTCTTATTCCTCCTTCCCACAAGTTTTTCTGTTACTCTTTCATGGCCTCGTCTACCCAGCTACCCTCCTCCTCTTCTTTTCTGGCTGAATCTTCTGGCTTAGTCTTGGAGAAAGGAAGTGGGGAAAATGACGACCTCTCTCATCTTTGTCTGGTCGGAAAGATTCTGGCCCCTAAAACTCTTAACAAAGGGGTAGTAACCACTATTATTCGAGCAGCTTGGCGGATTCAAGGGGACCTCACTATGTTCCCTTAGAATGATAACATTTTTCTATTTCAATTTAGTGAAAAGGAGGATAGACATCGCATCCTTCGCAATAGTCCTTGGTCGGTAATGGGATGGCTTTTAGTCCTTCAACCTCTTTCGCCGGGGCAATCAGTCGAAGAACTCAATTTCAAATGGTGTCAATTCTGGGTGCAAGTCCATGGCCTCCCCGTTCAGAAGCTTACTAAACATAATGGTGAGATTTTGGGGAATCGTATAGGTAGGTTGGTCCGGGTTGAAGCCCACACGGAGGGGCTGTTGTTGTATCGAAGTTTTTTAAGGATCCGTGTGGGGATTGATACATAGCAACCTCTACCCAGGGGCCTTTGGTTGCAATGGGGACAGGGGCACTCCGACTCTTGGTTCATATTCAAATACGAAAAACTTTTAGATTTCTGTTATGATTGTGGCAGATTGGGTCGTGAGAGCCACACCTGCAAGTTCGTCTCCAAAGAACAGGGAGCTTCTTCCAGTTATGGCCCTGCACTTGGAACCGGTAGTGCAGGAAGCACTGGTCTACCAATTGAACACTGTCGCCGGAAGTGGATGAATTAGAGGCCAGTCTGTCTTCTATTACCTCCGGCCAGCGAACAACAGCTACACCGACTCCCTTAAGCACACCGGCATGTGACAACCCAGACCAAGGACCAACATCTCAGTCAGAGCCGGTTCCCCCACGATCGTTATCCAGTACACAAGGTACATCCATGCGCACTACCCCCGCGCAGGAGCAGCATCAACATCCTCCTAGCCCTATGTCATGGGCCGACTCCTTTAGAGGCATAGCGGATCAATTTTTGCTTGTGTGGTGCTCAAACTCCACCAAGTTTAAGCCCGCCATAGCTCGTTGACAAATCGAGTATTGATGATCTCACCCGTTTGAACATTAGGGCCTAATGCTTTGTAAAGCAAAACAACTTCACATGGAAGCTCCATCTTCACCCGGATACCACAAGTAGGCCTGACGCCTCAAGTGCACCAAGCACGGCATAAGTCGCTTCATAGCGCCAAGCTTACCTCAAGCAAGGTGCTCGCCCAACTTAGGTTTATGTCATCAAGGTGCCTAGCCACACAACAATGTGCTAGCAAAGGTCCTCAACTTGGCCGACAAGCCAACGTTGCATGTTGGGTCTTTAGTATCATCTCGAAGTGTCGTAGGGTCTAGCATGCCTCAATAGGTGCATATTGGATGGCCACTCGGTCATGCAAAGCCCACAAGCCACCGAGGGTCAATCTCTTGCCCACGGCGTAGTCCTCGTGCCAACACGTGTGCTAGATTCCGCCTAAGGCCATTGCGCACCTTAGCGTTGCACCAACGTATAGCTTGAGTAAGGCGACGTCTCGATCCGTAGCTTGCTTGTAGCATAATGTAGCCCCTCAATGGATGTAGTCATTGCATAGCTTGATGCCTTCATTCGATAGCCCCCATATGCGGTGTCGCCTTCCAACCGCTTAGCTTAAGCCACGGGATCCCCTCGTGCAAGGTCGAACCCAAACCAAGCACTAGAGTTGGTACACGAGGCCTTTAGTGGTGCCTCGATAGCCCATTCGGTCCAAAACGAGTCCCAAAGATACCATATTGCGTGGCATAATGGAAACAACGTAGAGGACCTCCCCTCGGGAGGACACGCGCAGTGCTTACATTATTGCACCGTCCACGGGGCTCCCAAACCCACATGGAGACTCTAGACACCCCTCTGGATGCCTAAAGCCCGCCCTGGAGTTACCCCAAGGTTGCTCACTTCAAGCCCAGTTTGGGCGAGGAGGCAGGTAGGTAGCACACCATACCCCCTTATAATAGCTTGTTAAGCCATTTTCCATCTGGCAGGAGGAAACATCATACATGTCCGAGGATTCATAATGATTTTTCATAAATTCCACAAATTAAGAAAAATCACGAAACTTGGTCGGGAAAACACTTCCCCTAAGACCTATCTCCAGTAAAAATTTCAACTCAAAACTCCTTCATTTAAGTGCCGAACCAAAGCGCCAAAACTCTGCACTGTTAGTTGCCATTTCTGGTTGCTGGCAGCGCTGGTTGCTGCTGCTGGCAGCGCTGGTTAGCTTCTAATATGGGCTGCGGCTTTGTCTTTTGTTGGCTATTGGTGGCCTACATGACTTGGGCTACTTGGGGCCAATGTTAGGCCACGTTGGGGCACTTCCAACGGCCACTCTTGAGCACTCAAATGGCCACACCACCGCGAGCGAAACGTCACGGAGTTAGCCTTGCAAGGCAACCCGTGACACTCTCCTCCACTTCAACCATCAACGTCCTCGTTGATATAGCACAAAGCTGGTGCTGCAGTGCGTGTATCGGCTCCTCTGATGAGTCCAACACCTCTATGTTGATGGCCTACCTTCAACGTCCAACTCTTTTAGCCAAGCTCCCCTCTGAAAATGGCCTCTGCCAAAGCTCCTCTGAGCGTCTCTAACTCTGCCCCTTGCCAATGTTCTTGAAATTCCAAGCCCTCTTCTCAAATGACCTCTGCCAATGCTCCTCCGAGCAAACTCCTCTGCAAACTCAAGCTCCTCTGAGCTAACTCATGCTCCTCTAGGCAGACTCCTCTAGACAATGTTCCTCTAAACTCAAGCTCCTCTGAGCTAACTCAAAATGGCCTCTCTGCCAATGCTCCTCCGAGCAAACTCAAGCTTCTCTGAGCAAACTCAAACTTTGAAGCCCTCTTGGCTGTTGCCCTCTAGCACACTCAAACTCTGAAGCCCTCTGGCTATTGCTCTCTAGCAAAATGAAGCCCTCTGGCTTAACTCAAACTCGTGCCCTCTGGCAAAGTGTAGACCTCTGTCTCACTTGTATTTGCTGGCTAGAATTAACTCATGCTGCCCAGTACCTCGGCCACTGCCTTCACCCGAGTCAACTATCTCACCAAGCTCAAAGATTTTGCCTTTCAAAGGCTCACCGCTCCTGCCATCCACGAAACTAGCCATTTCAACAATATGCTCAAAACGGTGCGATGATCCTGGCACCAACTCATGTCTTGACTTTACAATCCCGCTACATGGTTGTCCTCCAACAACGATGATTTCATCCATCACCCCGCTCTCTAGCAAGCATGTACACTTGATGCCTCTGCACACGGGAGTCAAGACTTCAAATTTTGTCCTGAAAATTTTTCCGAACAAACCCTCTAAGAAGTCAACAACCATGCGTCTGAAGATGCAAAACCAATGACAAGCACAAGTTGCAAATACCACCACGAACGGTCGAAACATAGGCCCCCTGAAGCAAACCAGTGATAATGCCATAGCACGTGCATGGCTGCCAATGAAAATCCGTCTCTAAGGCTCAATAGTTGAAGATCACATGCCCACAATCAGACACAAGCATTCCACAAGTCCAAACTGTAGTAGAAATCCCCATGTAGCCAACAAAGTAACACAATCATGCCAACCATGCTGGTTAGGAAGCAACCCGTCCACAAATGTGGCATACTTCTTCCACATTGTGCCCACAGTGTAGAAATGCTCATCAAGTCCACAAAGTGAGAGGAAAACACCAAGTTAGCAAGGAAACACTAGATGCCACAATGCTGCTCAATTCGCACCCTCAAGAACGGTTGCTGCGTTCAAGGCATCGCTAAAAAATAACACAATAGGCACGAATACCCCAAGACATCACCAATCAGCTCCCACAGTTCAAACATGACTAGAAAACCAACGGCGGTCTTGTTTAGAGTCTCGGATGTCATACACGTCCCCCAGGTTGAGTTTCATGCATACTCCTTCAAACAGCGACATCGGGGTCCACGGAAGAATGATATCACAACATAGCTGCATGTCCGCTCTAGATCGAACTCACCCCAAATGAGTGATCTAGCTCTGATACCAACTGCCATGGGCTGACTCCTTTAGAGGCACAGCGGATCAATTTTTGCCCATGTGGCGCTTAAACTCCACCAAGTTTAAGCTCGCCATAGCTCGTTGACAAATCAAGTGTTGATGATCTCACCCATTTGAACATTAGGGCCCAATGCTTTGTCAAGCAAAACAACTTCACATGGAAGCTCTGTCTTCACCCGGATACCACAAGTAGGCCTGACGCCTTAAGTGCACCAAGCACGGCATAAGTCTCTTCATAGCGCCAAGCTTACCTCAAGCAAGGTGCTCGCCCAACTTAGGTTTATGTCATCAAGGTGCCTAGCCACACAACAATGTGCTAGCAAAGGTCCTCAACTTAGCCGACAAGCCAACGTTGCATGTTGGGTCTTTAGTAGCATCTCGAAGTGTCGTAGGGTCTAGCATGCCTCAATAGGTGCATATTGGATGGCCACTCGGTCATGCAAAGCCCACAAGCCACCGAGGGTCAATCTCTTGCCCACGGCGTAGTCCTCATGCCAACATGTGTGCTAGATTCCGCCTAAGGCCATTGCGCACTTTAGCGTTGCACCAACGTGTAGCATGAGTAAGGCGACGTCTCAATCCGTAGCTTGCTTGTAGCATAATATAGTCCCTCAATGGACGTAGCCATTGCATAGCTTGATGCCTTCATTCGATAGCCCCCATATGCGGTGTCGCCTTCCTTCAATCCTTCATGTGGACTTCAGCAGGGGGACCCCCTGTCCCCATATCTGTTCCTTTGGTGGCCGAGGTTTTGTCTCGATTAATTGATGACAGCATTCGGAATCAAGAGATATCTAGGTTACTGATGAAAACCACTTGCCCCATTTTGTCCCACTTGTTTTTCGCAGATGATGCCCTACTCTTCCTCAAGGCTAGTAGATTGGAGTGTTTGAAAATGATGCAACTTCTCCAAGTCTACAGCCATGCTTCAGGGCAACTAATAAATTTAGAGAAGTCCGAGGTTTTCTTTTCGGCAAATGCTTCCATTGAGCTCAAAGGGCTGATCTGTGGTGTCTTGGGAATCTCCTCAGCAAGACCACATGTGAAATATTTGGGGATTCCGTCTTCGTGGGGTCGATCAAAGTCCGAGGCATATGGTTTTTTGGTGGATAAAATGGTTGCTAAAATGCAAGGGTGGAAGAATAAGCTGCTATCCCATGCTAGAAGAGAGGTTCTGATTAAGGCTGTGGTGCAAACTGTTCCCTCATATGCAATGGCCTGCTTCTCTTTCCCGAAATCTTTCTGTAACAAACTTAACATGGCCATTCGCAACTTTTGGTGGAAAGGTGATCCCACGAACAAGGGCATTCCTTGGACAAAATGGAAAACCATGTGTTCTTCAAAGCTACACGAGGGAATGGGGTTTAGAGATTTCTCTGCTTTCAATCAGGCCATGCTTGGCAAGCCAGGTTGGCGGTGCATCACAAACCCTCACTCGTTTTGGGCCCGTTTGCTAAAGGGACTGTATTTTCCTCACTCTAGCTTCATGAATGCGTCTCAGAGAGCTAGAGGGTCATGGGCTTGGCACAGCTTAATCCATGGGAGAGAGTTACTCAAAAAGGGGACTCAATAGCAAATCCAAAATGGTGAATCAGCTCTTTTTTGGGATGACAAATGGATTCCCGACTCCAGAAACTGTAAAATTTCATCCCCGCCTCCTCCACACAGTACCATTATTCATGTATCAGATGTCATTGATCCAATTCACAAACGATGGCAGATGGATCTTCTTCGCCCGCTTGTCTCGAGGGCCGATTGCCGTGCAATCCAATCTATTCCTCTTTCTTACGAGGATAGAGCTGATGTATTGGTGTGGTATCTATCCAAATCTAGAGTGTACTCAGTGAAGTCGGGTTATTGGGTTGCAAAGTCTCTTATCACAGAGGAATCACCATCTCACCCGTCTAGCTCGTATCAAGTCCCTATAGATTTCTGGAAGCACATTTGGAAAGTCGAAGTCCCTCCGAAAATCAAACACTTTTGGTGGCGAGTGTGCAAAAATACTTTGGCTACCAAAGCCAATTTACATAATCGACACTGCTCCCCGTCTAGTATTTGTCCGATCTGTTTATCGGAAGTTGAATCAATGGAACATTTGTTATTTGACTGTGCTTGGACCCAATCAATTTGGTTTGGTAGCATGCTTAATCTCTGAATAGATAGAGGATTGGTGACTAATGTTGTGGTTTGGACAGCAGATTGGATTGCAGCTGAGCAGGAGGGTAGAGCAGAGTGCAAGGTACTGTCTCAGGTCTTTCTCATTGGATGGTACATCTGGAAAGCACGAAATGATTTCATTTTCAATCATATCCCAGTTAACCCATCTGCGACTCTTTCCAAAATAGCGGGGGGCTGGCTTGAAGGCCAACAGCAAGGTACAAACGACCCCAATTCCAACATTGTTTCCCAAAGGCCAGCGTGCAATAGGAACCACCGATGGCTCCCACCTCGGGTTGGGGAGTTTAAGTTAAACTGCGACGCCAGTTTTAGAGCAAACGGGGAAAAGGCATCAGCTGCTGTCCTCCTTCGAGATTCCGAGGGGCACCTGCGGGATGGCAGTGCTTCAGTTTTCTACTCCTCATCAGCCTCTGCTGCCGAAACTCAAGCTGTGAGTCTAGCAGCTCAAATGGCAATTGCTCTTCACCTAGATTCAGCCATCATTGAGTGTGACAATCAAGAGGTTATTAAACTAGGTGTCTTAGAACAGGTTCCTCCTTGGGAAACTTTGGCCATCTTTCTTGATATTCGTCAACTTGCAAGACAGGGCAACTTTCAGTTGAAATGGACAAACAGAACCAACAATAGGGCTGCCCATTGGGTAGCACAAGCTTGTGCCCATAATGTAGTTCCAGGGTTGGGTTTCCCATCCTCCATTGGCTCTTGGTGAAATTGTCCGGCTTGATGGTTTTCCTGTTTCCATGTAATTTCTGGTGGTGTAACTCTTTCCGTTCAAAAAAATATATATATATATAAGATTCAAGCATAACCTTAAATTGGCATCCAAGACATTATTGGAAGACAAACATTAACTGAAATCCCTAATTTAAGAAGTTGGAAATGATGAAATGAAGGTTTCTAATTGATCGAGTATAGCCACATCTTGTTCATGCACAGTCACCCATGCCTCTACTCCACCAGGATATTTAGAATCCATAATGATGATAGAGTTCTTAGTGTCCATGGTAGCAATACTCACCCAACTGGGCTTTCCCCACCCAATTTGTAATTTACAAACAAATTTTTTTAGGAAAAAAATGATAATAGAAGGATTTTGTAAATTAGCTACTACTTCATCCACTTTTCACTTTAAAATCTCTCTCCAAATATAAGATTCAAGCATAACCTTAAATTGGCATCCAAGACATTATTGGAAGACAAACATTAACTGAAATCCCTAATTTAAAAAGTTGGAAATGATGAAATGAAGGTTTCTAATTGATCAAGTATAGCCACATCTTGTTCATGCACAGTCACCCATGCCTCTACTCCACCAGGATATTTAGAATCCATAATGATGATAGAGTTCTTAGTGTCCATGGTAGCAATACTCACCCAACTGGGCTTTCCCCACCCAAAATCTGCTTCATAGATTGGAAACCCACACCAACTACTGAACCTCAACACCTGCACTTTCCCTTTGGAAACCAGTTCACCTATCTTCTTCAAATCATTCATGACCGCTTCAAAACCATCCTCCCCTTGTCTTTCTTTTACATAATCACAATCAATTTTTTCAATTGCAACCCTCAGCTTAGTCACCAAGGTAGCCAAATCTGTTTCATCATTCGAAACTGCATTCGCCATCAAAAAGAGATTGCCAAAACAATGTTCTGGCAATGCTGGGACCATCCTTTTCCTTATATTCACTGGATGAAATGCCATCGATGTGCTCGCAATGGAACCGTACTTCTTCCATATTAGTGCTGTTACCACCTCCACTCGGGTAGGTTGTATGCCAGCCAGATAGGGTACAACTTCAGATTTTAGAGCAGCTATTGTTGAGGCACTGAAAACCAATCTTCTAGTAACAAGTCCTGCTTCTAGAATTCGACCTACGTGCTTGAAACCGATTGGCTCTCTTGGTGGGAACAAAGTTGCTGAGATGAAACTTGGACACACCAAACTAGGCTTGCCGCGTGCTGTGGCAGCCCACCCTTTGATGAATGTGCTCAGGGTGCACCCATCAGCAATCTTGTGTGAGATGCATAAACCGATTACTACGCCTCCGCAGTTGAATAAGTTAACTTGGATGGCTAGTTGTTGTTGTTCTTCTTCTTCTTTATCTATGCTCAATACTCGAAAACTTAATTTATATGGAATCAATTGGTTCAACACATCAAGTTCTGGTCGATCAATGATATTCGAAAGCTGGCTATCAACACGGGTTTCAATGTAATCGACCCCCTTGTCGTTGCAATCCACTGAACTCTCACCTTTCACCCTTCCGGCCAGTGGGTAGAATTGAGTTAAGGTGTTTGATAGTGACGTTCTTAGTATAGAAGAGACCTCGGATTGTTGGACTTGAGTTGCTTCTTCAAGAGAGTAAAAAAGGACAAGAGGGACATATTGAAAAGGACAAATCTGATCAAATAAAGAGAGCTTGTAGTTTTTGAGGTTAGAAGGTGTAGGTGAGGATGGTTTGATGAGCTCTCTAGAAATTATGTCAATCTTCATTATCAAAAAATCAAAAAGTAAATTACTTGTGTGCTTTGGTTAAGTAACTAATATTCCTAAAAATATCATTTTGTTTTTGGGAGAAATCTCAGTAGAATTTTGCAAAGACAATGTTGTCTTCAGGGTAATTAGTATGTTAATAAAGGCTCCACAACACAACAAAGCTAATATGGTAATTTATCATCAAAAGCAAAAGATTAAAGACCCATAAAAAAATTATTCATAACAAAGAAATAATTTTTTTTAACAATTTTCGAACATATCGATTCTTTTAGATTCTAAAAAAATATAAAAAACAAACTCACCCTGAATAAGTACTTCCCAGTAAAAAATTGATTTAACACAGAGTTGCATATGTAGCTAGTTTTGGATACAAGATTAGACTTAGGCAAGCATTATTTGCACTCTCTTTTAAGCTTCTGGTATCTCATACACTATGCATATTTACAGAATACATGAGAATGGAATTGTGGAATCTTGGAAAAAGGTATGCCAATAGGAACTCTCAAGAATGATTGTAAAATTTTACAAGAATTTATAGAAATGGATTAGTATATGCATTTATTTATATGAATATAATTAAGTACCTTTCTATGAATTTATAATCATATCTTAGACGGGTTCTCCAAATCAATCCCACGTGTACAATGACTTCATATGTGACAATAAAAATAATTGTATGATTGTCAAGTTAGATTAGATCATGGTTTTTAACTATGAGATCCTCTGATTTTCCTTCCAATTCTATGATGGCATGAAAGCAACTCTAAGGCCTTGAAGATGTAGTTTTCGCTTGATAGTATTATCCGTTATGACATATAACATTAATTGGCTTTACCAATTTGTTCTTTTCATTTGAAAATGTGTTTTGAAGGTTATGTTTAGATCATAAATTTAGATAGAGATTTGAAAATGGTAAAAAAAAAATATATATATATATATATATATATAAATAAAATCTAAACTAAATTTGTTTCTCCCTTTCTCTTTATTTTATTTTTATTTTTTTTTTAAATCTCTATTCAAATTCATAATCTAAACATAGCATAAAAAAGAAGTGTCTTACACTGACTTTATAAAAGGGAAAATTAGCGATACATCATCCATATAATTTAAGTAGTTTGAAGAGGTCCAAAATAATTTCATTTCCTAGATAAGATATCTCACAGTTATTATTTTAGTATTTAAGTCATTTATTCCACCTTTTATATTATTTAAGTGATTTCAAAACTTTAAAATTTCATAACTTTTTATTTACATTTCCATTTTTTTTTAATTATATTTTTAGAATCCTATAGACAAGTTCTTTTAAACAAGATTCATGAGTAATACAAAGGGAAATTGTTTTTTAAGGTCCATGATATTAAAATTTTATAAGATAAAGAATATAAAATATTTTTATAGTAGTTAAGGTCCCTCAACATTTTTACAGAGAAAATTCGATTCAGAGAAATTTCAATTTTCATGTAGAAAGTTCTCTAATTTCACATAGAAATTTCATCGAGAAACCTTAACCTAATTAAAAAAAAAAAAAAAAAACAAAAAAAAAAAAATCTTTGACCTCACCGTTTACACAAAGTTGAAAAGAGATATATTTCACTTATTTTCCCACGTATTAAAATTCTTGAAAAAAAAATCATAAAATTTCACCAACAAACCGAAATTTCATTGACCTGACTTGGTCATCGAAATTTCACTAACCAAACAAAATTTCATTGACTTAGACTTAGTCATCACTAACCAACTGAAATTTCAATAACCTGTTTCAGATCAGTGAAATTTTGTCAATTTTTTTGTTTTTTTAGAATTTTGTATTAATTTTGAATCTTATTTTATAGATCTTGATGAAATAATTTCAAAAATACAAATCATATATATTAAAAAAAAAAAAAAAAGATAGCGGCCTACATCAAAAGTTGTAGAATTTTAAAATTTTCAAATGAGTTTAAAAAAGATATAGAATTGTCACCATCTTTTTGAAACACCTAAATTAATATAAAAAATTGTATTATCTTTATCCTTCTAAAAAAAAATATTATTAGAATCTTAAACTAAAAACCACTTTATAAATTCGTTATATACATCGTCTGCATCCAATGTGCAACCGAACCTTTTTCAGAGCCCACGGAAATATTCATATTTAAATTGTAATTATAATTTTTAATATTTTATTTTCATCTATAATTAATTTTTGAGAGATTTATTAAAAAAATTCATTTTCAAGTATTTATATCCCAATTGGTCCATAAGATAATAAGTCCTATTATTTGAACATTTGATCTATCAAATTATAATTCTCATATTTAAGGTATTTTATAGACATTTCTACCCTTACAAATATTTTTTGAACGGTTAGCAATTTAATGATGTGAACATTCATATTTTACAATTTGAATATTTACATTGATGTGTGAATGTTCACATTGATAGTGTTCACATTGATAGTGTGAACATTCACATTGACAATATTTATGTTCATATTGACATGTTAACATTCACATTGATGGTGTGAACATTCACATTGACGGTGTGAACAATCACATCACAGAATATTCGCACTGCAAATATGAATATTATTAGGGGTATTTTGGTAACTATATCACCCATAGTACTTATTAGAATATAAGAAAATAATGTGAACTAAATGAAACATAAGTAGGTGAAAATGAATTTAAGAAAAAATGGGTCTTAATTTTTCTTGCTTGTTTATAAGCAAAATTACTAATTAAGCTTGTCATTAAGTTTTTTGAGAGATCTTCTTTGATTAATAAAATGGAGAAATCTACTTTATTTTCTTGTGACATAGTCAGTTTTAAGTAAGATTTAAAATATTTTAAATTTGAAAACTTTATTTTTGCAAAAGCAATTGTAACAGTTATTGATAATAATAAGCAAAAGGAATCTAGTCTTTAATATTATTTTGTCTGTCAATTGGTATGTTTTTCTTTTCTCTTATTTTTATAAAAAAAAAATAATTGAAATTTGTTTACTCATAAAGTAAAGTAAATTATCAAAACGAAAAAAAAAAAAAAAAATCATGTTTCAGAAAACTTATATGATTAATAAAATATTTTTAAATTATCATTATTGAGTTATTTTAATTTTTTAACATTAAATAGAAAATAAAAAGATAATTAAAGCTTATAGCAGCACAAATATAAATATTTGAGGTTTAGAAGACAAACATTAAAAATATATATGACTTTTGTTAATATTACCTTCAAAACACTTGTTAAAATTTTCAAATACTTGTACATTATTTATAAACGTATATTTATAAACGTATATTGTAACAAATACATAAGCGTAAATTACATTGGCATCCCTTTAATATCGTTTTCCCTTCACATTTTAAAAATTATATTTTCCTTACTGAATTTTGTAATCTTATTACAAATTGTCTCATCTTGTTAAGTGGACATTAAGAACTAAACAAAAATTGATGATGTTGTACCCTAAAGTTTTGTGCATGACCATCTTACCATTTTCTCTATCATTTCTACTTCCTATCATGATGACTACACTCTATAACTTTTCATCATTAAATTCTTCATGAATATAATCTTATTGAATAATAATATATAAATATAAATTTTATATAAGCACAGTCATATAGCTTAATGATAACCTTTCACTTTAAACCAAGACACTCGTAGAGATGATTTATATTTATAACAATATCATTATCACAATATTTTTATGATATTTTTTATATAAATTTTGTATACAAATAAATTTTTTCATTTTTATTTACACTATCATTTTCTTTCTCGTCAATTCACCCGCATTTATTATAGTATTAGCAAACGCCACCATTCACGTAAAATCTCACCAACCACCCAATTAAATTTGGAAGCACAAAAATATAGTGTACACACACACACATATATATATATATATATATATATATATATATATCTGTTTATACAAAATAAAATCAACAAAAATGTACTCCACAGCCTCATGGGATATGTTTTTTTTGAATTTTTAATTCTTATTTTTATAATTTTAATAATTTTTAAAAATATTTTAATCTTTTTTTTTTTTTTTTACTTTTTAGATCCATTTAATCTAGATACACTTAAAAAGTATAAAATTTGTACAAAAAACTTTTAAAAAATTCATTGAATACTACAAAATACGATAATGTACTGAATTTATATATATATATATATATATTTATATTTTTTTGTATTTAGTGAGTTTAAAAAATGTAAAATATTATTCTTTTTAAATAAATCTATGTGTATCTAAAAAAAATAAAAAAAAATTGCATAAAATATTAAAAAACTTCTGTAAAAACAAAAGAACATGCCAAACAAAAAAAAATCAATTTTTTTTATAAGTGAGTTAAACCAAACAAGATGATTGTTATTTTCTTTAGAATGACATGAAAAAACATCTGCATTATTTTATTATTTTATATGTATAAAGGCTAAGATGCAAATATGTCATTTTAATCCAAAAGTTAAAAGCGCCAACATAATTACGCTAACAGGGGGTCAGTGTAATTTTTTAAATATGATAAGGGATCTGTACTAAACATAAACCTTAGGGGTGTCAGTACAATCATAAATATTTGGGCAAATTATACTGAGTATCCCTGTATTTTGATCAATGTAATTTCAATTGACTCGATCTTGATCATAAATTTATGATTATGTCTCAATTTAATCCAATTGAATACAATTTTTTTTTTTTTTTTTTGATAAAAATGCATACATAAGTAGCAGGTGTCATGACTTTAAGGGTAAAATTATAATTTTATTCAACTCAATGAGTTAACCTCGATCAATTTAGTGATAATTTTTCATCAAAAATACTAATGATATTATCAATTAGACCAAATTGATACAAAATCTAAAATTAAGTGTCAAAATTGAGGCAATTGAAAGTATAGGAACCAAAATGACACAAAAAACAAAATGTAGAGATTAAGGGGTGTAATTTGTCCTAAATATTTTAAACTTTGTTAATTAATATCCTTATAACACTGATAAAAAAATATATATATATATATATAGATAATATAATATATTATGGATAGTGGTTTATAATTAATGGAAGTTAAAAGATATATGATGAGAAATAAATAAGTGAAAATGAACACTAAGGTTGTGTTTAGAGATTTAGAAAAAGAAAAAAAAAATTGACAAAAAAAATTAATTTATATTTCTTTCACATTTACTCATTTTTATTTTCAATTTTTTTTTAAATCTCTATCTTAATTCACGATTCAAATAAAATTTAAATATAATAATTTAGATTTTAATTTTATCATATTCAAAAAAAAAAAAAATTGGGAAAGGAGAAATAAAATCTATCCCGACTACTTCTTCATCAAGGCAGAAAAAAGCCCGCGAGAGGGAGTCGGAAAAATTGACCGTCCTCAAGAACAAAATTGTGATATATATATATATATATATATTACAAAGAAGTATGATCTTTCCCATTGAGAGGTCTAAGACAATAGCCTCAGCGGCCTTACACTTGTGGAGATATAAATGCCAAAAATTGATTGCAAAATTTACCCATAAATTTTATATGGGGAGATTTTAATCTATTTAATTCTAAGAGTTTTCTTATGAATTAATTAGTTATTTTTATTTTAGAAAGCTATATTTATTTGACTTGGTGTTATTTGAGTTTAAATGAATGTACTTTTATAATTCACTTTTTATTTTTTGATTCGTTCATAATGAGAATCTTGAAATACATTTTCATTGAAATAGATCGTGGCTTACATGTAGTTTTATATTGAACACAAAATATCTAAACTATACAAAATATCTAAGCTAAACTAATTCTCAACAAACTAACTAACTCAGTAACTTACTGTATAACAAACTAACTAGCCACCACAACCAATTCCATTGTAGCATGTCATTGGAATACTAGGCTTACAGAGCTGTGATGGAGAAGCTGTAACAGACATAGGCAGCAGTGATGACGAATGCTGAGTGCTGGGAGAAGATGTTGATGTTGCTGTGATAACTTCTTCAGCCCCCCTCAAGCTGATAGGGCAAGGAAACACTAACAGCTTGTCACGAAGATAATGAAATCTGAAAGGAGAAAGAGGCTTAGTGAAAATATCAGCCACCTGATCAGTTGTAGGAATATATTTAAGTTCAATCTGTTTGGCAACTACCTTTTCCCAAATAAAATGGCAATCGATTTCTATATGTTTTGACTGAGAATGGAAAACAGGATTGGATGCTAAAGCCATTGCAGATAGACTATCACACCAGATAACAGAAGTAGTAGAAGAGGAAACACAGAAATCTTTAAGCAACTGCTGAATCCAAGTAAGCTCAGCTGTGGCATGAGCTAAACCTCTATATTCAGCTTCAGTGGATGATCGTGAGACAGTGGCTTGCTTTTTAGCTGACCAGGAAATCAAGTTGGATCCAAGATAGACACAATAGCTAGAGGTTGATTTGCGATCAAGATGATCACTGGCCCAATTCGAGTCTGAGAAGGCTGAAAGATCAAAAGAACTAGGCGTGAAATAGAGACCATGAGACAAAGTCCCTTTGACATATCGAAGAAGTCTCCTAACTGCTTGAAAATGAGCATTAGTGGGAAGATACATAAACTGACAAGCCTGATTCACAGCATAGGAAAGATCAGGTCTTGTGATGGTCAAAAATTGCAGACCACCAACTAAACTTCTATATAGGGAAGGTTGATTAAATGGCAGAGAATCAGCTGCAGAACATGTAGCCTTAACAACCATTGGAGAAGAACATGGTTTGCAGTCCTCCAAACTGCTTTGTACAATAAGGCAGCAGCATACTTGGCTTGAGATAAGAAGTAACCATGCTCAGCAGAAGACTGAACTGAAATGCCCAGAAAATAAGACAGAGAACCAAGTTCTTTCATTGAAAAAGCCTTGTGCATTTGCTGAAGAAGATGAGCAATGAGTGCAGAATCATTACCAGTAAGTAAGATGTCATCAACATAGACCAAGAGCAAGGTGAGACTAGCAGAGGTTTTTTGATGAAAAGAGAAGTGTCAGACAGACTGTCGATAAATCCCTAAGAGAGCAAGAAGGAAGAAAAGGTGGAGTACCAAGCCCTAGGAGCTTGCTTGAGCCCATACAAAGCCTTTTTAAGCTTGCAGACATGAGTGGAAGATTGCACAAACCCTGGAGGCTACAGCATGTAGACATCTTCTTGAAGAGTACCATGAAGAAATGCATTTGAAATGTCAAGCTGCTTGATAGACCACTGAAACTGAAAAGCAATGCTTAAGAAAATTCGAATTATGTGTTGTTTAGCCACAGGACTAAAAGTCTCATGAAAATCAATTCCTTCTTGTTGCAAAAACCCCTTTGCCACCAAACGAGCTTTATAGCGAGCAATTGTGCCATTGGAATCTCTTTTAATGCGAAAAATCCATTTGCATCCAATGGCAATCTTATGAGATGGAAGGGCAACAAGGTCCCAAATGCCCTGTTGTGTGAAGAGCTTGATATTCTTCCTTCATGGCTTGAAACCACACAGGAGAATTAAGAGCATCTTGAACAGAGGTAGGTTCAGTTTCAAGAAGAGAAATTGGAGCAGAAAACAGTGAGGAAGTTTATGTTTAGAGCGAGTGATCATAGGATGTGTGTTAGATACAGAGGAAGGAAGAGAAGGAGGAGGTAAATCAATAGTAATAGAAGTAATAGGAATAGGCTGAGCAATAGGAGTAGGAGTAGGAAAAGAAGAAGAAGAAGGCTCAGAAGTAGCATTAGATGGAACAGACAGTGAAGAAGACTGAGAAGTAGCAAAATTCACAGATAAGGGCACAGAGGGAGAACTAAGGGAAGAAGGCCAGAAAAATGAAATAAGAGCAGATAAATCTGAAGATGAATGAGAAGAACCTAAGGGATGCTGCTGAGAGAAAGGAAAACATGATTCATTAAAGATGACATGCCTAGAAATGTAGATTTTTCCAGAGAGAGGTTCAACACATCTATAACCTTTAATAGTAGGATGATAGCCTAGAAAAACACAAGAGACAGATTTTGGTGCTAGTTTGTGAGCATAAGGCTTTAACCAAGGGAAGCATTGGCAACCAAACACCTTAAAAAGGGAAAAATCAGGTATGATATGAAACAACATTTCAAAAGGAGTCTTGTGATGTACAATGCTAGAAGGCATTCTGTTAATGAGAAATGTAGCTGTGGCAATAACATCAAACCAAAAATTGATTAGAACAGAGGAGTGATGAAGCAATGTGATAGCAGTTTCAATAAGATGTCTGTGTTTACGTTCAGCTATGCCATTTTGAGCCTGAGTATATGGAAAACTACTTTGATGAACAATGCCATGAGAAGACAACAGAGTATCAACTCTTTTATTCACAAATTCAGTACCACAATCAGTCCTAAGGATTTTAAGAGAAGTCTGAAACTGAGTGTCAATATATGCTTTGAATACAAGCAATTTATCATACACCTCACTCTTGTAATTCAAAGGATACACCCAAGTAAATCTACTATAATCATCTACAAACAAAACATAGAAATGAAAGGGAGCATTATCCACTGTAAAAGGACCTCATACATCACTATGAACTAAAGCAAAAGGACAATTGACAGAAGCATTAGACAAAGTGAAAGGAAGTCTATGAGATTTAGACACATTACAATCAAGGCAAGACAAGGCCTTTTTCAAAGACAGTTTATTTGGTAAGAAACCAGCCATATGCTGAAGCTTTAAAGAAGATGGATGACCTAATCTTTGATGCCAAAGCATATCAAACACAGAAACTGTAGTGCTAGCAGACACAGAAACTGCAGTGCTAGCAGACACAGGAGCTATAGTACTAGACTGGAAAACTTGAGGAGAAGAGGATTGCTGAGATGATGGAAGGAACTGGTAGAGACCATTGATATTAACACCTCTATGCAGAATCTTGTTCGTACATTTGTCTTGAATGACAAAAGTGTTAGCATAAAAAATAACAAGACAATTGTGGTCTTTGGTAAGTTGATGCACAGATAAAAGATTTGAAGAAATGACAGGAACATGAAGAAGATTGGAGAGCTTAAAAGAATGATGTGGTGTAGGCAAGACACCTTTACCAATATGACTGATTTGTAAGGAAGAACCATTACCAATTTGAACCTGTTCTTGACCTAGATAAGGCTGAAATTGTTGAAAATTAGTCAAGTCATTTGTCAGATGATTGGTGGCAGCAGAGTCAACATACCAAGGAGGTATGAGAGGACCAGCAGAATTCTGAGGTACTGAAGCAGTATATGCTTTTGATGGAGACATAGAGGACTGAGATGAGTTGTTGCCAGTGAAAGGTTGAAAAGTAGGATCCAGTCGGTGCCAACAATCAAAAGCATTATGACTCAGACCTCTACAAATCTGACAGCCAGAGTTAGAAGAAAAATTGCCTCTAGATCTATTATTATTATACCTATTATTGAATCTGCCTCCTCGAAAATTAGTATGTCTACCTCCACTAGAACCATGATATAGACTTCTGCCTCTTGCAGAGTGAAAACCTCGATTGAAAGCATTTGAAGAATCATAGCTAGTCTGAGAGAAAGATGAAGATCCTCGTGAGGCAGAGTAGGCAACATTAAGATCAATGCCAGTAGACTGTTTAAGTTTTTGTTCAATGTGAATGGACTCTGAACATAACAAAGAACACAAATGTTCCATTTTGACAAGTTCAGATCGAGTACGAATAGAGGTTTTGAAAGCATCATATTCCTCTGGTAAACCATTCAAGGTGAGAAATACCAGTTCTTCATCATCAACTTTTGCAGAAGCCAAAGCCAGCTGAGCTGCGAGATCTTTGATTTGTGACAGATACACCTCCATTGAAGATGACTTCTTACAAAGTGTTTGAAGTTTGGTTTTTAGTTGATGAATATGAGAACGTGAAACTGAAGTAAATTGTTTCTCTAAGAATTACCAGACCTGATCACTGTGAGTCAGGTGAAGAACAGAGGAATAAATGGATGAAGATAGAGTTGCTGTCAGACAAGTGAGCAGATGAGCATCGATCAATTGCCATTTGGCATAACTCGGATTTGAAATAGTTTTTCTAGAAGCATCAATGATTTCTGAAGATGGACATAGATGAGATCCATTTACATGATCAAGAAATCCAAACGCTCTAAGCACATTCGTCATCTATGATTTCTATATGAGAAAATTGTTTGACTCGAGCTTCACTGTGATGAGAGAATTGAAATTCGAAATTAGTAAACTGAGATTTGGAGGTAACGAAGCATCTGCCATTGAAAGGTTGTGGATCTTGTTCACGAGAGCTTATAGCTCTGATACCATAATGAGAATCTTGAAATACATTTTCATTGAAACAGATCTGTGGCTTACATGTAGTTTTATACTGAACACAAATATCTAAACTATACAAAATATCTAAGCTAAACTAATTCTCAACAAACTAACTAACTCACTAACTTACTGTATAACAAACTAACTAACCACCACAACCAATTCCATTGTAGCATGTCATTGGAATACTAGGCTTATGATGGAGAAGCTGTAACAGACAGAGGCAGTAGTGATGACGAATGCTGAGTGTTGGGAGAAAATGTTGATGTTCCTGTGATAACTTCTTTAGTTTATAGGATGAGAATGGAAAGATGAGGTGTGGAAGATTTTTTTTGAGGGTTTTGTGGCTAAAGTATTAGTTGTGAAGTGTGGAAATATACATTTTTGTTGTTAAATTGAAGTGTTACATTAAAGTACTACGTTTGGAAAAAGTACACTAAGAAGTTTTTGTATGTTACATTGATTGGAGTGTCACATTTAGAAAAAAATACACTAAGGAATTTTTTTAGAATGTTACGTTTGAAAAAAGCACACTAAAGAGTTTTTAAGTGTGTTACATTGGAGTGTTACATTTGAAAAAAATACACTAAAGAGTCTTTGTGTTTTACATTAATTGGAGTATTACGTTTGGTAAAAATATACTAAGGAATTTTTTTAGAATGTTATGTTTGAGAAAAGCACACTAAAGAGTTTTTAAGTGTGTTACATTCAAGTGTTACTTTGGAAAAAATACACTAAAAGAGTTTTTGTGTATTATATTAATTGGAGTGTTACGTTTGGTAAAAGTACACTAATGAATTTTTTTAGAATGTTACATTTTTATGTTTGATTAAACTACACTGAGGAGCTTTTTAATGTGTTACATTGGAGTATTGCGTTTGGAAAAAACAAACTACGGCGTTTGTGTGTTACATTGATTAGAGTGTTGCATTTGGAAAAAAAAAATACACTAAAGAGTTTTTTTAGAGTGCTACGTTGTTGTATTTAAGAAAAGTACACTAATAAGTTTTTTTGAAGTGTTACGCTTAATAATCTTAATATTATGAGAAAACCTGCATTTGTCTCTCAACACAAAATACACACGCGTTTTTGGTTGCCCCTTTATGTAATTTACACTAGAATGTGTATAGCGATCCCGGTTTTGACCCTACTCTTGTGGTATCCCAAAC
This sequence comes from Camellia sinensis, assembly GCF_055761805.1. Classification (NCBI taxonomy): domain Eukaryota; kingdom Viridiplantae; phylum Streptophyta; class Magnoliopsida; order Ericales; family Theaceae; genus Camellia; species Camellia sinensis. The sequence continues at coordinate 104,671,533 of NC_138975.1, read as the reverse complement.
TCGGGTTTAATGCTTTCATATTGTTGTTTACCCCTTGTTTCCCTTGTATCTCTTTGAAATTGGCTTTCGGGTTGCTGTGGTTGTGTTTGGGCAGGTTGGTCGCTTGTTTTTTTCAAACCTTGTGTTTTCCCCTAATTTTGGTCCCCCGCTCGAGCGGCACTTCCTGCACTCGAGTGGGCTTTGCAAACTCTTAGTACTTTTGCAGGTCTGCAAAACTACTGAGAGAGTGATTCCTACGCTCGAGCAGCGTTTCCTACACTCGAGTGGGTGTGCGCTCGAGCATTGGTCTGTTGCCTGCAAAACTACTGGACGTGTGTTTTCTACGCTCGTCACTTCTTGCACTTGAGTGAAACAACTTATTGTGTCTGACGCTCGAGCGTCAATTCTTGCGCTTAAGCAGACTGTGCGCATATCAAATCGTAAAAATGACTTTTTATATCACTTTTTCAAATCCTTCTTCCTAAAACCTAAAGTTGAGACTCTCTCTCTCTCTAAAATACTCTCTCTACTTTTCACCTAGTTCTAGTGATTTCTTCACCCTAATCCCTTTGATAAAAAGGTAGATCATCTCAAGATCTTCATTTTGATCCGAATAGAGTTAGATTTGGACATCTTTGAAGTTTCACTCTTGCTTGGCTCGTCTTCTCTCTTTGAGGTAGGGATTTCATACACCTTCATATGATTTTCAGCTTAGTTATTTGTCATTGTGTAACAACGGTGGGATTTGGAAGTAGTTGAACAAACCTAGGGTTTGGGCGTGAAATAAAAAGAGTAGTTTGTTTTGGTTAATGTGAAATAAATGGACATGGAGTTTGAATATGAGGTTATATTGTGTCAAAATTGTTGATTTTGGTACTTGAGTTGATACTTGGAAAATGGGGAGTTTTGCCCTAATTGGGTTAAATTGTTATTTTGTATAAATAACTGAAATTGACATTGGTAATGTGCAATTGGATGATTGTTGATGTAGATGGCAGAGTTGGACACATGTTGTCTTTTACCTGTGGAAATTGGAATAATTTATCTATTGAGAAGATTGTCTATCTGTTTAGAAATATCTGTATTGGGCTATCGGTAGAGGATAGCTATGATTGTTATAGAAATTGTATGAAGATTAGATAAATCAAAACTAATCTAACGTTAGTTGTCATTGAATGTGACTATGTTTTAAATACATTGTATATGTATGATTTTTGGTAGGAGAAATGGGATGTACTCCACTGGTTAGAAGGAGATAGGGGATGTACTCCATTGAAATTAAGTTGGCCGAAGTATCTAGGGTGAAAGTCCCAAAATCTCGTATATACATGGGTGCCGATCTCACGGACAAAATTTCCGTAAAATGGAAGATTTAAGTACTTGTGTGGTAATTGTGTTGATTAGAGGACCACTGAGTTGTAGTCTCAGTTGGGTTGTTGAAAGATAATGAAATTGGCTCATGAATTGAGAAGAATAAATTAACTTGAAATGAATTGAAGGAAAATGGATTGAAATATGAACTTTGGGACTTTACGATCATATAAAATGTGAATGTCTTGTTTTAAGCATTGTATATGCACATTGTACTTATATCTTTGTTATATCTCATATATTATGTTAGATTGTTCCTACTAGGCTTTGGCTCACCCTATTTGGGAAAATCATTTTCAGGTATTGGAGACATGCCCCTGCCAAGGCAATAGCTTAGAGGGACTTTTAGGAGCAAGAGCTTCTTTATTTTGTTATATTATTTTGTATAGCCAAAGGCTTAAATTGTATTGAGCTACGCTCATTTTTGTGTAACCATGCAATGAATTGAAAAGATGTAAACGTATAGGGCATATGACTATATGTTTACTTTTAATTCTCTTAACATTGCAACACATGCTGTAGATTCAGGATGAACATTTGCGAATGTATATCGCATGTGTTCACTTTTATAAATGAACTCTTATGAATGAAAGCATATTATTTCTATTATTCCTCTGCTTTAAGGATTGGATTTATTGTAGTATTTTTAGGGGCGTTACAACTTGGTATCAGAGCGTACCAAATTTGAATACTTTGGGTACGTGGAAAGTGGTTAGTACCACAATGGTTTTGTCTCGCTTGGTTGAGACGTTAGTATGTATTGTATGCTTATGTGATAACATGCTTATATGATTATATGGGTATGAGATTTAGTTCCTAAGATATTGATTGGGTCTACAAGTTTCTAGAAGTCCTATTAGAAGAGCACTTGATCACTGTTGTTTCTAACTAGAACTCTAACAACGCCGCGGGACGGCTATTATCTAGGAAGGAATTTCGTATGTGTTTATGTGATTACGTGCTTATGTGGAGTGATCTACTGTTGTCCATCGCATTAGGACGTGAGTGAGTTAGGTTCGGCACATTTGTAAATGTACTAATACCTTTTGTTACCTTTATTAAGATGTCAGGACGTAGACGTGGTTGTGGTAGGCGTGGTAGGCCTAGAAGGCATGAGATACCTCTACCGGATGATATTCTGGCATAGGAAGAAAGGGTTTGTCAGGCTAATGTGGTCGAACCAGTTGGCCAACAGGCCATGGGCTCCTTAACCAGTGAAATGGTCGAAGCTTTGCTGGAATCTATAAACATTCTGAGGGTTGAGAATCAAGTCTAGGTCCAAGTCGTTAAGACAGGGCCATCTTTTCGGAAGAGGGAGTTTTTCTAGTCGAATCCAAATGAGTTTTTGGGTGATCTTAAGAAGCCACTGAAAGCGGATAAGTGGCTAGAGCAGATGGTGAAGACATTTGAGAGGCTCAGCATTGAAAACAAGGGTTTGAGAGTGACATTGGTGTCCTTCCAACTAAACGAAGACGCGGGTCAATGGTGGAAGTATGCGCGAAGGCGCATTGGAAGGACTTGAGAGGCTTTTGTTGAGCCTTTCAGGACAAGTTTTTTCCCTCCACTGTTAGGGAGAAGTTGAGAGATCGGTTCTCTAAGTTGGTGTAGTTAAACACACCAGTGGCCGAGTTTGTGGCCACATTCACCAGTTTGTCGAGGTTTGCACCAGAAATCGTGGCGACTGAGGAGCACCATTGTCTGGAGTTTGAGAAGCGGTTAAGGATCAAGCTCATGTTTAGAGTGGTCGGATCCATGATTAGAGATTATGGACGCCTTGTGGAGGCGGCAGCCCATCTTGAGACTATTATGCAGACAAAGAAGGAGAGGATGAGGGGCTCTAGGAGGAGTCAGGACAGTTAGGGGGACAGTAAGAGGCAGAAGGATTCTAACCTCCAGTCGTCCCAGGGAGCTCAGTCGAGGTCCACTTTTCCAGTATCAAGTTCGGGTTCTAGGAAGGGTGGTTGTAGACCGCCCGAACTCCGCTCCGTGCGCGAGGGCGCGGATTTGGTTCTTAGCTACTACAGTTCGGACTCCTGTCATAGTTCTGAATCTAATCTCACAAAGTACAATGTAAGACTGATAAATCATCAAAGAGTCCAAATCTGGAAAATCATTTTGAAAAATCGATTTTGAATAAAAAAAAAGCGCCAAACAGGGATTGCTTTGCCAGATTTCAGAGTCACCACCTAAATATTTTGTTTTGGAAAATTTAGGAAACCCTGACTCGTGCCTAAGGCGACGTGTCCGTCATCACCAAAGTTACCTCAACTCGGGAACTTGGGTACGAGAGGGGAAGGTCATGAAATGAGCACCCCCGCTCGCCCGATCAAAGGATCGGCCTCTACTAAACATGATATGTTATTTTTGAAAACACATGCATTCTTATTCCGGTTTATTGGCTAACTTACTATGTGATGCGCACAGTATACAAGTATAGACTCAATCGCAAGAATTGGAACAAAATATCTCATGTTTGTTTTTCGAAAATGGTTTGAAAGTGCTACTCGCAAGTAGGGTAAGACGTGAATTTTCCACCATCAAGTGGGCTTAGAAAACAACATGATTTTACCACTCCGCAAAATGGGCTTAAAATGCACATTTTGATGAATTATTCCAATTCAAGTAATGAAGCCTTCATCCATAGGCATTCATGTAGTTAATCAATTAAGCAATTAGCCCCATGGCAAGCATGCTATCATGGCAGTCACTTACACATATGCAAGGATGCTAAAACGAAAACACTCACAGTGTACTCCGAACCAAAACAGATGTTAGTTAGAAATCATGCATTATCCTAATTATACAAGATGCCTAATGTAACGCATGCAAAAATACAACTAAAATAGGCTCGGCTATCTAAGATGGCATATGAATGCTACACTTGATACATGCATTCAAATAGGAATTGAAATACAATGCAGTTTGAATGATACGCCGAGCCCAGTGCATGCAATACGAATGAATGATGCACGCATGAAAGTCATAAGGTATGCTAAATAAAATATGCCCTAAACTAACCATCAAAAGCTGGCAAATAAAAGGGAGAAAGACGTGGGGTTGGAAGACATTCACACACTCACACACACTTATTACAACATTGTGCCCTCTCGACGAAGGGTCTGAATGAATTAGCTAACTAGCTACGCTAATTAAACTAATTATTACAAACCAACTAATTAACTATGCTAAGCTAATTAATTATTACAAAACCTTAACTAATTAACAAATTAATTAAGTTACAAAACCAACTAAGTATGAAAAAGATCTAAGTTAGGCTGCCTCGGCTCTGTCTTGAACAATGAAGGATACATGCTCGGTTTTCGCCCCAAAAAGCTCTCCGGTTTGCTCTCAAGAGGCTCTGTTTGCAGGGTGTCTCCCAGTGCTTGCTGCTGAAACTTACCAAAACAGTGCTGGGGAGTGCACCAATGGCCTGTCGGCCATGAATGGTTGCTGCCGACCTTTCTGTCGGCCAAGAATGCATTCTACTGGCCAAGGATGAAGAGGTGCCGGCCAACAATGAGAGAGTGCAGGCCACTGGTGTGCTGTGACACCAAGCTGCAACAGAGCACAAAACAGAAGAAATGGAGGGTCTCCCAAGGGTATGTACGTACTATGCCCCTCCATATCACCTCGAAACATCAAGAGAGAGGCACCGTTGGATCCAAAACCATTAATCAAGCATCTCAATGCACGATGGTCAAGATCCAACATGTACAAATTCAATAAATGCATGACAAACAAGACACTTAGACCATCTCCTTATCATGAGAAATCAAAGGCAATGGAGACCAAGGGTGATTGGCTCACTTCATCACTTCAAGTATGAAATGAACTAATCCACCTTGTGTTCAACACAACATCCGGATGAACACGATGCAATGCAACATAACACATGTTTATTTTAGCATGTTAAAGACACTAAACTATGCAAGCTAAGCATGCAAGACATGTTATGGAGCCAAGAACACTAAAGCAAGCAAAAAGCATCATACAAGAGGCATGAAATACAATGCTCAATGGACTTAAACCAACCCCAAACAGATCTCATGCATGCCCAAATAATGGCTAAAATGTGTTGAAACTTAAACACAAGAAGCAAGAAAAGCATGCTCAACTCATGGCTCGCAAGCAAGGCACAAAGCTCAACCCTTAAACGCATTGAAAGAGTGATAAGCATGAGAGTATAACACTCAAACAACACAAGTATAGCATGCAAAAGGCCCTAAAGCACAAGGCTAGTAAAGAGCAATACACAAGGAGCATGCAATACTAAGCTTAAACAACTAAACCAGCTCCGGACAGAGCTCAACCATGCCAAAACAAAGGCCAAAAATGCTGAAAAGGGAGCCTAAAAGCTTATACAAGCATCCATACACATTGGCTCACAAACAAGGCATGAAGACACAACTCTCAAAAAACATTGAAAGTGTGAAACATGTGAGAGTATGGCAATGAAATATGCTCTGAAATCATGTGAGAAATGAGTCTATACCATGCAAACATCACATTCCAAGCATGCTAAGGACCTCAAACACAAAGCTAGTGAAGTCAGCTATGCCATAGCTATACAAAGCAAGCCACCTATGACCAAGACCACTTAAAATAGACCTCAAGCATGTTAAATTAGTGGCAAAAATGTGTTGGAGCAAAGCTAACACATGCTAGAATGATGAACTAAAGCATGAAGCACGTTAGGCCAACAATCATGATTGCACTACAAGTACAAAAAGCAAGCAACCAATGACCAAACCAACCCAAAATAGAGTTATGGAAGGTTCAAAAGGTCACAAAAACATGCTTGGACTCAACTTAAAAGAAGTAGAAAAGCATGCTCAAGTACATGGCCAACAAGGCATGGAAGCAAGACAAGAGGAGAGGGGACCACCCCCTCTCATTTTGGACCTTAAAAACACCTTTCCACTACTAAAATTCCTCTGAGTTTCAGTGGTAGAAAGGCCATGCAAAGGCTAAAACAAGAGCCTCAAATGATGGCTCAAAAGCCTAACAAATAAGGCAAACAAGGGGGTGGAACACCCCCAACTCCCACAGGGCCTCAAACAGCCATCTTTAACACTTAAAAATAGAACTTTTTTGTAGTTGAAAGAAAGGCCTAAAAAAGTATGCAAAGGGGGCCAAACACTTGATCAAAATAAAGCTTAAAGAGGGAAAACACTCACCCTTGAAGCACAACTTTAAGGCAGCAAGTTCTCTGAGTTAAAACAATCTTTTTGAGTCCAAATAACACCCTCAAGTACCTCAGCAACAAGGTAATGGTGTTTCACTAGGTGTTTTAGTGCAAATATATGAAGAGAAACACACTTTAGGCACTATTGAGCACAATATAGAGAAAGAGTATGAGAACTTTAGAGAAAGAAAGAGATTTTCAGCTCTCAAAATTCAGAACCTCTGGAAAGGGTGAGGAGCCTCCCCTTATATAAAGCAATGCAATGCAAAGCTTGCTTGACAAGCTTGAAATGGCCTCCATCCATCCATACACGTGTATGGAGGATGGCTCAGTGAAAAACAAATGGCTCAAAAGATCCAAAATAATATCTACTGAAACAAGGTGTCATGCCGGCCATCAATGGTGGCCGGCAGTGCCTCATTGATAGCCGGCAGACCTTATCAATGGCTGGCGGGGCCAAATCCATGGTTGGCAGCCCCTTGCCCATGGCCGGCAGGCCATCACAAACAACAATATGGAGGGACCAAGGCATGGTCCAAAAATGAGACAGAATGGAAATAGGGTTTGGAAAGAGCAAACCTGACATTCCATCGCGAAAGTTGAGTGCTCAACGAGCAATCAAACTTGTAATCAGATGTACCTGCAAGCACATCCAAGTCTTGAGGGCTGTCAAAAATGGGGTGTCTATAGTGGTCAATAAGACATCACTTGTTTCAAATGTGGTCAATTAGGCCACAAATCTCCAGCTTGCCCGTAGAGAGGAGGAAGGCAGCGAGAGCACCGTCTTCTGCTCGTTCTTAATGCTAGAATTAGGGGAGAGGCCACCCGCTCACTTGTTATCAGTGTGGGCAGGCAGGGCATGAAGAGGTTTTGCCCACAGTTGGGTGGCACATCTGGTGCGTCTGATTCGAGGCAGACACAGAACCATCAGCCTGCACAATTAACACAAGCCTCAAGGGCCAATTAGGGAGCCTTTTCGACTCAATCAATGCATCAGGCATATGCTCCAAGGGGTGAGCAGATTGAGCAGAGACCTACGGGGCGTGTGTATACTGTTACAATGCTGGATCTAGTACCAGCTCTTTCTGTAGTGAGAGGTACCTTCTTATTTTGCAATTCAGTTGTTGATGTGTTAATTGATACAAGTCCATCCTATTCTTTTATCACATTTGCATTTGTATCGGTCTTAGGATTGGAGTTGGCATAGTTGGCATCTCCTATTTGTGTAGAGTTACCTATTGGTGGTGAAGTTATTCTGAAACAAGGGTGCCCGGGATTGTGACATTGAGGTTGCTGGTCGCTGATTAACTTTTGCATTTGTATTGCTTGATATGTCTAGTTTTGATGTCATTTTGGGTATGGACTGCTTATCGTCATACCAGGCTATTATAGATTGCTACCGTCAGAGGGTTACTATATGTACCTTAAACGGTGATTGTTTTTACTTCTTGGGGGACTGGGTGAATAGAGCTTTATCACCGGCATATGATCCGCGTGGGCGGAGTGAACTTAGTGGTCTTCTTGCTATCTTCTTGAGTGGTGAGTGTGATGAAGTCCGGGTGGTGTTGCCAAGGGTAGTTTGCGAATACTCAAATGTCTTTCCTAAGGATCTTACTAGTTTACCACCTCACCGAGAGATCGAGTTCTCTATTGATTTAATGCCTGGCACAGCACTGGTTTCTATGGCATCGTATCGGTTTGCACCTGTTGATTCAACTCCAAGAATTATTGGATAAGGGTTTTATTCGCCCAAGTACTTCATCTTGGGGAGCACCGACTCTCTTTGCTAAAAAGAAAGATGGAGCGTTACGACTTTGTATAGATTATTGGAAGTTGAACTGGGTAACTGTTAAGAACAAGTACCCAATGCCTCATATAGATGATTTGTTTGATCAGTTGAAGGGGTCTTGTTGTTTCTCTAAGATAGACCTGAGATCGGGTTATCACCAGTTGAGGATAAGGGAGGAAGATAACCCGAAGATGGCATTTCGTACGCGGTATAGCCATTACGAGTTTCTAGTGATGCCTTTTGGGCTAACCAATGCTCCAGCTATGTTTCTAGTGATGCCTTTCAACTCCAACGATTTTATCAGATCGGTATCAAATCTAAAATTTCATTTTTCTTTTATCAAACTGAGGATCAATGTGTCTTTCATCAAATCATTGTTTATTGCCGTTGGATTTTCAATACTGGATGTCCCCCAGATGCCCTCCCCGGATGACCGCCTCAAGGTAAAAGTTTGTAAAAAAATTACACTAGCTGTCGATCGCCCCATTATCCTCTTGGTCGTCAGCCTGGTCGACCCCTCGGATGACCATCTCAAGATTTGCACTGGCCAATCAACCAATCGGACATCTACCCGATCGTCAGTCCGGTCGACCGGTGGTTTGATGAAGCCACAAAACCCTCCGTTGGAGCACTTGACATCAAAGAGAGTTTTTCCTCAAATTTTTACTCAAATTTGATGTACCGTCGAAGATGCCCTAATCTAACTTATTAACTCCCTAACTCCCTAACATCCTATGGTATGGCACCAAAAAAAAATGTTGTCACTCTGTCATGCATCCTCAATATTTTAAACACAAAAAAAACACATGTAAAATTAGAAGGATCAAAATGGAATTTTTTTTAAAAAAAATACAGACATAGAGGGATCACATTCAAAAAATTGAAAAATGTAAGATTCAAATTATTGAAATTCAATTAGTTTCACTCAAAACTAAAAGGACCAATATTATAATTTGCCCATATATATACACGAAACCTCCGTCCTATTTTATTAATCCATTATATCACAAGCTGTATGCTAAGTTTGGGGAGTGTGAGTCCTGGCTAAAAGAGGTTATGTTCTTAGGCCATGGGCTATCCGAGGAAGGGGTGACTGTAGATTCATCCAAAATAGAGGCAGTGCAAGATTGGGAGCTACCTAAGAATGCTTTTGAGATCTGTAGTTTCTTGGGGTTGGCCGAGTATTACGATAGAATTGTGAAGGATTTTTCTAGGCTAGCCTCACCATTGACTAGACTGACAAGAAAAGGAATCAAGTTTGTGTGAAGTGAGTCTTGTGAGAAGTCGTTCCAAGAACTTAAAGTTAGAGTCACCACTGCTCCAGTTTTGATTATTCCAGAGAAGGGTTTAGGCTATTCGGTGTATTGTGATGCCTCACGGGAAGGTTTGGGTTGCGTTTTGATGCAAGAGGGAAAGGTGCCTCTGGCTCGTGGCAGTTGAAAACACACGAGAGGAACTACCTTACTTACGACCTAGAGTTAGCAGCGGTGATCTTTGCCTTGAAAATTTGGAGACATTATCTGTATGATGAGAGATTTGAGGCATTTTCCGATCACAAGAGTCTAAAATATCTATTTACATAGAAGGATTTAAATTTGAGGCAAAGAAGGTGGATGGAGTTCATAGAGGATTATGATTTTGAGTTGCATTATCACTCAAGGAAGGCCAACGTTGTAGCTGACGCTTTGAGTAGGAAATCTATTAGCAATGTGGCTAATATTGCCATCCGGAAGTGAGAGATGTTGGGTGCTCTTGGAGAGTTTGACTTGCATCTTAGCGAGTCCGTTGAATCTGCGGCTTTGTTTTCAGTAGTTACCCAACCTACACTTGTGAACCGAGTGATGGAGGCACAGAGGGGTGACCTTGAGGTGGAATCCCTCCGGGAGAAGATCTCTAGTGGGAAAGTGGAGAGGGGCTTAAATTTGTATCCTGACCAGAGTGTGAGATACCGATACTGTTTGTTCATGTCAGAGTCTTGCCGAGAGGAAGTACTCGGATTATTTCACCATTCGAGCCTTGCGGTACATCTGGGAGGCATAAAGATGTATCATGACCTAAGTCGCTAGTTTTGGTCGAGAGGTATGAAGACGGATGTGGCAGTGTTTGTATCAAAGTGCCTTACTTGTCAGCAAATGAAGGCCGAGCATCAGAGGCCAGCGGGTTTGTTGCAACCCTTGCCTATAGCCGAGTGGAAGTGGGAGCATGTCACGATGGATTTTGTTGTGAGCCTTTCGTGGACTCAACGCAGTAGTGATGCCATTTGGGTGGTTGTTAAACAGTTAACCAAATCTGCGCACTTCATACCTATGCGCGTGAGTGATTCGGTAGACTATCTGGCCGACCTGTATATCAGGGACATAGTGAGGTTGCATCGGGTCCCTGTGACAATTGTTTCGGATAGAGATCAGCGTTTCACAAATCGGTTATGGTAGAGCTTGCAGAGTACCTTGGGCACTAGAACGATCTTTAGTACTGCGTACCATCCTCAGACAGACGGGCAGTCCGAGCGTACTATTCAGATCCTTGAGGATATGCTTCGAGGTTGTGTCCTTGACTTCAAGGGGTCGTAGGAGAGGCATTTGCCCTTAGTAGAGTTTGCCTATAATAATAGTTTCTAATTGAGCATTGGTATGGCACTATTTGAGGCCTTGTATGGCCGACCGTGTAGATCCCTTGTATGTTGGGCCGAGGTGGGTGATGAACCTTTGTTGGGATCGGAGTTGGTTCGGGAAACGATGGAGAAAGTGACACTTATCCATAAGAGGTTGGTTATGGCTTAGAGTCGTCAGAAAAGTTATGCCGACCGTAGGAGGAGACCCTTGTCTTTTGAGGTGGGAGATCACGTGTTCTTGAAGATATCACCTAGGTGGGGTTTGATGAGATTTGGAAAGACTGGAAAGTTGTCCCCTCGATTTATTGGGTCTTTTGAGATCCTTGAGCGGATCGGAGAGGTTGCTTACCGCTTGGCATTGCTTTCACAGCTTTTTGGGGTTCGTGATGTGTTTCATATTAGCATGCTTCGGAAACATGAGCTGGATCCATCACACGTATTGGACTGGACCGATCTAGAGGTAGATGAGGATGCCTCATATGAGGAGAGACCAGTGAGAGTCTTGGCTACTCGGGACCAAGTCTTATGAGGCAAGATGATTCCCTTGGTTAAGGTATTGTGGAAACATCACAGGGTTGAGGAAGCAACTTGGGAGCTTGAATTGGAAGTCCGAGAGAAATATACAGACTTATTTGTTGGTGTTTGAACATACATTGAGGTTTGATTATGTTAACGAAATGTAAAAGCATTGTATATGTTTTGAAATATAAGAACATTATATATGTTGAATATGTTTTGGAAACGCAGGCTTAATATGAACATTGTATTTGTTGTTTAAGCTTGGAACTGCGAATTTATCGTAAACATTGAATATGTTTTGGAAATATAGAATATATATTGAAATTGGTTAAAACTACTAGAAATATATGTTGAGATGTATATTGAGACTTGTTCATCATGTGATGGGATTGAGTGACCGGTGGATGGGTCATAGTGTTGAAAATTGATTTGTGAAACGTTGTGGAAATTTGTTTAAAACATGGTTTTGAAATGTGATTTGTAATTTCGGGGACAAAATTCTTTAAGGGGGAAATGCTATAACGATCCCGGTTTTGACCTGACTCTTGTGGTATCCTAGACTCGGGTTTAATGCTCTCATATTGTTGTTTACCCCTTGCTTCCCTTGTATCTCTTTGAAATTGGCTTTTGGGTTGCTATGATTGTGTTTGGATAGGTTGGTCGCTTGTTTTTTTCAAACCTTGTGTTACCCAAAATTTTGGTCCTTCGCCCAAGCAGCTCTTCCTATGCTCAAGCGGGCTTCGCAAACTCTCAGTAGTTTTGCAAGTCTACAAAACTACTGGGAGAGTGATTCTTACACTCGAGCGGCGTTTTCTACCCTTGAGCAGGTAGGTGCTCGAGCGACCTTTCTTACGCTCGAGCGTTGGTCTGTTGTCTGCAAAACTACTAGATGTGTGTTTTCTGCACTCGAGCGTCAGTGATTGCACTTGAGCGGAATAACTTGTTTTGTCTAACGCTCCAGCGTCAACTCTTGCACTCGAGCGGACTGTGCATATATCAAATCACGAAAATGACTTTTTACAACACTTTTTCAAATCTTTTCTCCCTAAAACCTAAAGTTGAGACTCTCTCTCTCTCTCTCTCTCTCTCTCTCTCTCTCTCTCTCTCTCTCTCTACTTTTCACCTAGTTCTAGTAATTTTGTTACCCTAATCCCTCTGATAAAAAGGTAGACCATCTCAAGATCTCCATTTTGATCTGAATAGAGTTAGATTTGGACATCTTTGAAGTTTCACTCTTGCTTGGCTTGTCTTCTCTCTTTGAGGAAGGGATTTCCTACACCTTCATATGGTTTTTAGCTTAGTTATTTGTCATTGTGTAACAATGGTGGGATTTGGAAGTAGTTTGAACAAATCTACAGTTTGGGTGTGAAATAAAAAAAGGGATTTTTTTTGCTAAATGTGAAATGAATGGGCATGAAGTTTGAATATGAGGTTATATTGTGTCAAAATTGTTGATTTTGATACTTGATACTTGAAAAAGGGGAGTTTTGCCCTAATTTGATTAAATTGTTATTTTGTATAAATAATTGAAATTGACATTGGTAATGTGCAATTGGATGATTGTTGATGTAAATGGTGGAGTTGGACACACTACAAGAAAAAACACTTTCAGCGAATAACATTTTGGTCGCTAAAAGTACCATATTTGGTCGCTAAAACCTTTTCGCGACCAAAATATGTTGGTCGCTAAAGTGTCACGACCCCATTCTGCCCCTAGTAGAATGGTGCTGTGATGGCCAGTAATCCGAGATTACCAAAAGCCAACTTACAAAGATTCACACACAATCAGAGTATACATATGGGGCTTACATGTGCGGAAGCAATATATTTAAATCTAAGTAATCCATAAGAGTTGTGCATAGATCAAATGAAATGACATACATCTTAACATGGTTTTACAACTTGGATACAAATAAAATAAAGTACATATTACATTTTGATCAAAAGGCTTCTCAAGCCGACATATACAAAAGAAGTGAATTAAAACTAAGAAACATAATCTTCAAGAGGTTAGCAAAATGAATCCAAAACTTGCAAATAACATCTAGGCGTCACCGCCTTCTTGCTCACCACCTACATATATATAAAGGAGATGGTGAGCTTGAATACTCAGTGAATGATATAATTAATAAAGGTTTGAATGAATGATATCCGAGATCTTTATCAAAACGATACATATCATAGCTTGTAACAAAACTTGGGATGAATCGAGTTCATCAATCAAATCTTTCAAATCTTCTTGGGATGTTTAATAACATCTACATAATACATGGGGGATGATATTCCGGACAAAACAAGGGAATAATCGACCCGTAATCGATTAGACAAATCCACCCGCACAAGGCCGTCGGTGGGGCCATCTATACAAGACCGTCGATGGCAAAGATCTCTCAAACATGGTGCTACATGGGCTTAAAGTCCCCTAGCATAGGAGGACTTTCCAAGAATGTCATCAAAACAAGATAATATTTGATACAAAAACTAGGGATAATCATTCATGCTTGATCAAATACTTTTCCAAAACGAAGCAAAGCTTTATCAAAACTTTATAACATAGTTTTATTAAAAATACCACTCCCATAGCTCTTCGGGTGTAGGGATTAAGGCAAGGATCCAAGACCTACAAATACATAATAAAGTCTACTAAATGCACTTTAAGAAGACAAGAAGAGATGCTCAAAGATGGATATGAAATCCATTCTTAAAACAAGCTTTACATGAGTGTAAATGATCCTGGCATTTCTTTCCAAACCAAGCCAGGACAAAGTAAAACATGCTGGGAGTTAAATCACTATTTTTTCATCTAGGGAAAACATGCTGGGTACCAACCAGGTCTTGGAATGGATGCACAGAGATGATCTAGGCAAAAATGACCTAGCTGGGTGAACTCATGAGGTCTTGGCAGAGGTATGGTTACCTAGGCTTCGGTGTGCAGCTGTCTGCCGAGGTGTTACAAGGTGCCGGCAAGGGTGTACCATGGTCGGCCTAGGTGTGCACTGGTTAGCCTAGGTGTGCATGCAAGATAGACTAATGGTGCAAGTGATCATGCAAGGTAAGCCAATGTGAGATACGATGCTTGGCCTAGGTGTGAGATCTAGGCAAGAGTGGTCTCGGCGACCACACCTAGGGAAATGAGGTCTGAAAATCTGGGTTTCCCTCTCTTGATGAACATGAAGAACATGAATGCGAAAATCATAACTTCTTTATTCAAAATCTGAGATTTCATGAGATGAGTTCGAAAACATGGACCTGGATATCCATACTTGAAGATCTTATGAAAACAAACACAAAAACATGGATCTTGATACAAACTTTCGGATCAAAACATGGTTTTATTTCAAGAACACAAGAACATCATTTTCTCTTTCTAAAACAAGCTTTAAATCAATGCATAGCTCATGAATCATGCTAGATCATGCAATGTGATCGGATCAACATAAAGAACAAGAAGAGTAGATCAAGAATCTAACCTCAAAACACGAATCTAACAATTCAAGGTGTGAAGATCAAGCTTGGAAATCTAGCTCTCTCTCACTCTAAGAACTTCTTCCTCTTCCCTAGAGCTTCTCTCTCTTCCTAGGACAAAGATATGAAAATGATATGTTTTCTCTCTCTGCCGGCTGACTTAACCCTCTGCTGGGACACGTGGCAATGACTGGTTGGCTCTCCTAAAAAAGGTGACAGAATGACAAGACAAGAGCATAACAAAGGGTGTACAACAAGTAAGGTGACAAGGCACTCTGACAAGGCAATGATCTCGGATTAGGACATAGGCTTCGGCAAGAAGGTTTCAATGATCTCGGCTAGGAAGGGTAACACTTGGCCTAGCTGTGCCACACCTCAGCCTACATGTGCCATACCTCAGTCTAGGTCATACCAGTCCTGGACATAAGATCACTAGGTGCAGGGATCAAAGATCTAGGATGCCTAGATGATAACATCTCAGCCTAGATGATACACATCTCGGCCTAGGTGATGCACACCTCGGCCTAGATGATGACATCTCGGCCAATATGCCTAGGTGATGGTGTAGGTCAACCAAAGTGGTTCCAAGATGGTCCTAGGTGTAAGAGGTTCAAAGGCGTGACCTAGGCTTAACATGACCTAGGCTTGGCATGACCTAGGCTTAACATGACCTAGGCTTAACATGACCTAGGCTTGAGACAGCAAATCACATAAGTACAAAACAAGACAGGGACCTTTACTTAGGCAAAACAAGACAAGGACCTTTACTTAGGCAAAACAAGTCAAAGTCTACAAATGCAAACTTAACAAGACAAAATCATACAAATGCACATGAACGTGACTAAGGCAAGAATATGGGTTATTACATAAAGCCTCGTGACAGATAGTTTTCTACGACCAAAAAAGCCTTTGGTCGCTAAAAGTGACCATTCATGACCAACTATTTTGGTCGTGGAAAGTCCAATTCATATTAGCCAAAAGGGAACTTTTGGCGACCAAAAAAGTGACAATTGGTGACCAACTTTTTTGGTCGCGGAAAGTCTAATTCATATTACTCAAAAGGGAACTTTTAGCGACCAAAGATAAGTTGGTCGCCAAAAGTTAGCACCTTGACCCAAAAAAAATCGTTCTTTTGTGTTGCTTGGGACTTGAACTCTCGACCAAAGAGTCACCATGCACCCAATCCACTCTGCCAATAACATGCTTCTTATTCATATTTGGCAGAGAAAATATATAACCCATAAAAATTGGGTTATATATTATTTTATAAAACTTTTAATGCCTAAACAGAAAAATAGCATGTAATTACAGTAGTATCAGTTTTTTTAAAAATCTATCCCGCCATAACTTTCTACGACCAACTTTTTTTTTGGTCACCAAAGGGTAATCTTCCGCGACCAAAAAAGCCTTTGGTCGCCAATAGATATACTTTTTGTGACCAATTTTTTTTTGGTCGCCAAAGGGTATACTTTCCGCGACCAAAAAAGCCTTTGGTTACTAAAGGGTATACTTTTCGCGACCACCTTTTTTTTTTGGTCGCCAAAGGATATACTTTCCACTACCAACATTTTTTTGGTCGCCAAAAGGTATACTTTCCGCGACCAAAAAAGCCTTTGGTCACTAAAGGGTATACTTTCTGCGACTAACATTTTTTTTTTGTTGCAAAAAGAGCCTTTGGTCGCCAATAGGCATACTTTCCGCGACCAACTTTTTTATTAGTCGCCAAAAGGTGATTTTCCGCGACCAAAAAATTGTGGTCGCCAAAAGTAAGATTTTAGTCGCAGAAAGTTGACTATTTGCGACCAAAAAAAATAGGTGGTTGCTAAAAGTGTTTTTTCTTGTAGTGACACGTTTTGTCTTTCACCTATGAAAATTTAAATAATTTATCTATTGAGAAGATTATCTATTTGTTTAGAAATATTTGTATTGACCTATTGGTGGGGGATAACTATGATTGTGTAGAAATTGTGTAAGGATTAGGTAAATTGAAGCTAATCTAATGTTGGTTGTCATTGAATGTGACTATGCTTTAAATACATTATATATGTATGATATTTGGTAAGAGAAATGGGATGTACTCCATTGGTTGGGAGGAGATAAGGGATGTACTCCATTAAAATTAAGTTGGCCGAAGTGTCGAAGGTGAGAGTCCCGAAATCTCGTATATACATGGGTGTCGATCTCGCGGACAAAATTTTCGTAAAATGGAAGATTTAAGTATTTGTGTGGTAATTGTGTTGATTAGAGAATCACTGAGTTGTAGTCTAAGTTGAGTTGTTAAAAGATAAAGAAATTAGCTCATGAATTGAGGAGAATAAATTAACTTGAAATGAATTGAAGGAAAATGGATTGAAATATGAACTTTTGGACTTTACGATCATATAAAATTTGGATGTCTTGTCCTAAGCATTATATATGCACATTGTATTTATATTTTTGTTAAATCTCATATATTATGTTAAATTGTTCCTACTGGGTTTTGACTCACCCCATTTGGGAAAACTATTTTCAGGTATTGGTGACATGCCTCTGCCAATACAATAGCTTTGAGGGACTTTTGGGAGCAAAAGTTTCTTTATTTTGTTATATTATTTTATATAGCCAAGGGCTTAAATTGTATTGAGTTAGGCTCATTTTTGTGTAACCAAGTAATGACTTGGAAAGATGTAAGCTTATAGGACATATGACTATATGTTTACTTTTAATTCTCTTAACATTGCAACACATGTTGTAGATTCATGATGAACATTTGTGAATGCATATCGCATGTGTTAACTTTTGTAAACGAATTTTGATGAATGAAAGCATATTATTTTCTATTATTCCTCTACTTTAAGAATTGGATTTATTGTAGTATTTTTGGAGGCATTACAATGGGACCTTTGTATGTATAAGAAAAAAGAAAAGGCCAAATAATTCATAAGATCACTATTTGTGATTTATTGATATTTCACAGCTATTGATTCTTAGTAGGGTTGATAATAGATGCTCCCTAGTAGCAAACAAAATTTGTTTTGTCTGATATAAAAGTTTGTTTTCCTTTTTTTAAACTATAGTTGAATTATAAATTTAAATAAAAATATAATAAATAGAAATTGCTTGAGAGAAAAATAAATGAAATATAATTTAAAACTTCTTATTATTTCTTTTACATTTTTCTTTCCTTTTTAAAGTTTATACATAAATTCACAATACAAACACATAATCTTAAAAAATATATTAAGGCCCATTTTGATAAGTAAGTTAACATTTAATTTTTTTATATTTTTTTGAAAAATATATATTAAAAAAATAAAGAAATAATATAATTAAAAAAATTAAAAATATAACTTTTAACCAGCACTACAGGAAAAAGAGGATGTGGTGGCGTTTTTATAGCGACGTTTATTTAAACGTCACTGTTATGAGTATTTAACGGCGTTTTATAAAGCGCCGCCTATTCTATTTCACAAAACGACACCGTTTTATAATGGGAGGCGTTTAGAAACGCCTCCGAATGCGGTAGCCACACGCGCCTCTTTTTTTTTTTTCCTTCTTTTTTTTTTTTGAACCATATTTGAATCTGAATACATACGGACAGATCTCTCCCCCCTCTCTCTCTCTCTCTCTCAACCCTTAATACATACGGACAGATCTCTGTCTCTCTCTCTCAACCCTCTCTAAGCTCTATCGAAGATTCAGATCGATTCAGATCGAAGCTCCATCGAACTTTCAAATCTATGCTTCATCGAAGATTCAGATTGAAGCTCCATCGCCTGCGATTTCGAAGCTCCATTGAAGCGATTTCGAAGATTCAGATCTGAACTCTGACCCGTCGATTACTCGCATTTCAACCTCCATTGAATAGTCTACTTTGTTTCTGAACTGTAATCGGTACTCGCTCTCTCTCTCTGTCTCGCTCTATTTCTGGTTTTTGGGAAAAATGAAGACTGTCTAGCTCTCTGTTGCTGAACTGTAAGAGACAATGCTTGCTTTCCTTTGTATTCGGGATTAACATTTAAGATTGTCTAGCTCTCTGATTAATATTTTTCACTTACTCAAACAGAGCATAAGTATTCAATTTGATTTAATTTTTGAAGATTTTTTGAAATTTAAGTTACATTCCCTATTTCATATTGATTTAGTTTTCCTATTTTATATGTTTTTGTTTTATAAACTAGGGTTAATTTAATATAAATAATGATATGAATAATTTTTTTTTTTACTTTTTTTTTCAATCTATGAGATACCAAAAATTCATTGGAGAGCCAAGCTTCAGAATGTGCCTTGCTAATCCATCCTTAATTCAAGACTTTGAGGTTCACAAGTGTAGGTACAAAATTCAAAACCTACTAAGAGAGTAGTCAATACATTTATTAGCAAGGCCATTTTATGATCAAACTTGGAATATAACAGTTGATATTGACTGATATATGACTATATCATTGATACTGATATATATTTTGATACTGTTAGTTATTTGAAACCTTGAACCTAACGGCCTATCTTACGGGTTGCCTATTTGGGCTCCAAGCCCAAGAGGCGACTCCAAAATAGGAGTGTTATGCACCATCTTCTAAGTCAATCCTGGACATCATTTGCATTGATGCCAATTGGAAAGGACCCTCTTGTTCTTAAGCGGGCAATTTAAAGGAGCATTTTTTTCCTCTTTGTATATATATATAGAGAGAGATAGATGGTTAGATATGATAAACACATATACAGATGAATATTATGATAACTGGAAATTGTAGGATGGAAATTAGGTTGGTGATAAGAGCTGTTTTATGTTTTGATCGCTCTTATAGTAGTGAAATGGTCTCTGTGAAGACAGTAATCTTGTTTGTCTCTAAAATTTGGTGATTAGCACCACTTTTGGTCATGGGAAGATATAATGTTATTGCATTGTTGACTCTTCCTACTAGTTGCCAAAAGCTTTTGTGAAAAATTATTAACTAGAAAGAAAGGAGAAACTTGGCTTTTAAAAGCTCTTTGTGGGGTAGATCTATGTAATTTGTTATTATGTTTATTTGAAACACTAACGCACCATAAAATTGTGCCCAGAGGTGAGTGAATATTCCAAGTTTGATCATATTAATACAAATTTTAATGTTAACAATTGATTACTTGGTCATTGAATACAACAGTTGCTCATTCTTTAATGAGTACCCATTATCATTTTCATTGATGCCCTGTTTGTTTGAAGTCATAAGTAAGTGAGGTAACAATGCCCTTCCTCACTCTTCATTATGATTTTTGAACTAAAATTAGACTTTTCATTATGATGTTAGAAATTATAGGTTTATTTTGTTCAATAAAAAAACACTTTCATTCTGGTCCTCTTTTCTTTTTAATCCTCTCTTTGTCAATGTTTTGCCAGCAAAGGTGTGCCAGTCTCTTCATAGGGTATTTGATTTTGTTAATTGTTACTAATTTATTTGATCTCAATTCCTTTATCTTACTCTCCTATAATCTTTGTTTTTGTGAAATATATGTGTATATATATAGTGCTTGATGAATCTTTTTTCCGTAATGATCAATTATTGTGATATTAACCATGGATTGCCCCCTTGAATATGATAATAGGGTGATTTTGTCTGTGAATTGTTAATTTAGTTGGTCTCAATTACCCTCAGAAAAAAATTCATTTATTTTTTGTGCTTTATTTTTTAGTAGCGCGTTTATGTTTATGTTGGGTTTTGAATTTTTCAAGAAACTATGATTGTCTTTCTCATTGGATGTTCATCAAAACTATGACTAAGTTTATAGATTTTTCACTTTCTCTTGAGTTCCAAGAGTCTGACTTTGGTAGTTTATGTGTCCTTGTATGAGCATTAATTTAGAAGCAAAGCAATTTCTTATCACATCTTATGTTGTGCTTTTAGTTGATAAAAATAATTTTGTTCTATCATATGATTGTGGTTGTGGTTGTGATTGTGATTGTGAATGTGATTCCTCATTTGGTGGCTGCTCTTTGGTGTTTTTTGAATCATCATCAGAAGTATTCGAGCTTTGGTACAGTTATTGGTTTGGGTAGTGGGTTTGAACTTCCCACATCCATGAGTTCCTGCCAAAATTATTCTATTATTGATGGATTTGAGAGAGCAATGTATTTCTTGAATCTATAATAATCTATCAAGAGCATTGTAGAAACTTTTGGTTTCTTCATTAATATGCTTCATACTAGATATGCTTCTAGTATGCTTGATAGTGCTAATTTAGATTGCACTACCGGGATGCAATCATTAATGGTGCATGCATGCATAAATAGCCTTAGACCCGTCCAAGAATCTTCATTAGAGATACCTAGTCATCTTTGATGAAGCTCTTCTTGGATTGTCCAGTTTGGACAGTTCAGGAGCACAAGTCTGTATTGTAATTAGTAGTTCTACTGCTGATAGTCCATCTCGTATAGATTTCGTGTAGCAACTCCTTGTGTTCTCCGAGTGCATACTAGACAAGGTGTAGCAGTACACCTAGTCTATGTCGTGTATTTGGAGAACCATGGGGAGATGCTGCCGAAATTTTGTTAGAGATGAACAAAGCGGTATGAACTGCTTTTTACAATATAGACCGTGCATTCCTGAATGGGAAAGTAGGATGAACCAACATATTAGAGACCAGTTAGAGGTGAATGATGTCATGTCGCATGCATTATAAGGTACTTAATTGAAGTTGAGATTAATTAAAATGGAATCGTAATTTTAAACTTTGTTGATTTGGCAGTGACATTTGTAGTGTAAGACGGAGTCAGATGGATAAAAGTTGGATAAATCAACATAGGTTGCACCCGGAATACATACAAGGGGTTAAGGAATTTATTAAATTTGCATGCGAAAATAAGCCATTGTTGAATGAAGTCACATGCCCATGTAAACGGTGTCGTAATGTCAAATTGGTGGAGAAAGGCCTGTTAGGGGAACATTTAATGATCAACGGGTTTCTTCCAAGTTACACCAGTTGGATTTTTCATGGGGAGAATTTGTCATCGCCTGTGCCACACAATGTGAATGTCGGGCAAACTGATTCGAACGATGGTGATGAAACTTATGAAATGCTATACGAAGGATTTGGACTTCCTCCACCAAGCTTTATTCACGAGGCAGCAAGTTCTGGTATTAAACAAGGTCCAGATGAGAAAACCGAAAAATTCTTCAGTTTATTGAAAGAGGCCGAAAGAGAGTTGTATCCTGAGTGTCAGAAGTTTTCAACGCTCTCATTTATTGTTCGGTTATTGCACATCAAGTGCCTTAGTGGATGGAGTGACAAGTCTTTCACGATGTTGCTTGAGCTTTTGAAGGATTCGTTCCCAAAGGGTGAAACTTTGCCAAAGTCATTTTATGCAACAAGGAAACTTCTTAGGGACTTGGGCCTCGATTATCATAAGGTACATGCATGCCCAAGGGATTGTTCACTATATTGGAAGGAAACAGCTGGTATGGATGATTGCATAGTGTGTCATATGCCTAGATACAAACAGTTTGAGGGGGAGGAGAATGATGTTAAGAAGAAGCAACAAAGAATTCCGCATTATAAATTATAAATAATGCGAATTTTGGGTCACGTTAATATCATATATTTATAATTTATAATTATATTTTTTAATTATATGATATTAACGTGACCCAATAATTTTGCTCAAGGTACTTGCATGATGTTGATTCATCCTAGCATCTCAAGCACAACAAGTCTTTTATGTTAATGATTCTGTTGATGAAGATTGGAATGTTGTACTCAAGATGAAACCTAGAGACTTGTATGAGGTGTGTGGAGAACAACCAACTATTGATGAAGGACTACATCACAACGAAGTGGAAGGATTTGGTGATCAAGAGTTAGATGTAGCTTCCTTCACTTGTGAGGAGGATATGGATTGGGTTAGGCAGGGTATTGATGGAACAACTGTTGATGAAACTATTGGACCTCTTGAAGCATCGACAGAGGCACAATTTGAAGATGACGAAGAACTGATATGATATTGTAATTGGCAGCATATTCACTTTTACATTTGTGTTTTCTGTATGGATATTCATATTAATAAAATCTTTGCTTTTGTACCTTTGTACCTTTCTTTAAATGGCCATTTTTACCTTTCATGTACTCTTATTTTGTTTTGAATGCAGTAGATATTTATAGATTATCATGTCCTTACTCTTATGTTTGTAGTTTTTTTATAGATATTATCTATGAGTTCTAGCTTCGACCATTCTTCTAGTGAAAGTGAGCAATCAAGCTCTAGTAGTTTTAGTTCAGATGAGACTCAGAACACACTCAAGATGAAAGTCATACCCGATCCACCGGCATCATGGCATCCACCAGGCAGTCTTCCTACCACATCACGTAGCGGTAGTACATCACATGGCTCTGTTTCAGCTGGTATGTATCAACTTTGCTTGATATTTTCTTATGGTGTTTTTGAGTTAGATTTGTAGTCCTATCTATCATACATCATGCATAACAATAAATTATGTACATCATGCATAACAATAAAAATGATAGTGGATAATTGCATTTGAAATCCCTGTATCGACTTATTTTCATTGATGTTTATTTTGGTTTTTCTGCCCATATTTAGAGTGTCATGTTTACCACTCTGTTTTGTTTGTCCTTGTGTATTTGGTTTTTAGGTGGATAAAAGTGAACAAAGCTATCTGGTAGTTTATTTAACTGTAATTTAAGGTGTTTTATTCAGTGATTTTAGCTCCAGTTGATACTCTGGTAGTCATCTTAGGGGTTATCTGGGGCGCAGTAGGTTCCACCACATAGACCTTTTTTGGTTCATAGTAGAACCAATGCCTGTTTGGAGAGAAAACAAGCCTTTTTTTGTGTGTGTCCATTTTGCCTGCTTCGACTTGAATTAATCCAGAAACAGAAGGAATTTTCATGGACTTGATTTGTGCCTCCTCTGTTTTTTGTCATTTTCAAATGTAGAGGTATATAGTTTAGTTCTTGGAGAGCATAATAGCAATGAGATATATAGCTCTTCTAGCCCTTGATAGAAGTTGGTTTGTTGAATTTATGGTGTTCTTTCCTTTGCTTTTTGTTCCTCGACGATATGTGGCATGTTTTGAGCCTCAATCCTCCAATGGAAGTGGCTGCTGGTATGTAGTTATCTCGGATGACAGGACTTTTTCACATCCGCTTTGTGTTTACATGTTACATGTTGTCAGGCTGAATGATGAATTGTGTAAGCTTTTAATAATCTTTGGTCGTCATGAACCATGCCATGGAAGATGTACTGCCAGAATTTTGGGTCAAACCTAGTGCCAATCGGTGTTTACCAGTATTACTCTGATCAGGCTTCAAATAGCTCCAATATCACTGTCTTTTTGGGATTCGAGGGGTCAAGAGCCTAATCATGTACCCTCTCACAATATCTTGTTGATAAGTCTACTTGTGGTTATGCTTAACCAGATCTAAGTTTGGTGAGTTAAAGGTGTGGAAAAGCCCATATCAGTGTTTCTCTGGAGATACTTGGTTGGTACCCAACTTCTTGGGCCATAAGCCTAGTTTCAATGGGAACGTGCTTCAACCTTCAAGCATCAGTTGCAGGTTTGCTGAAGTAGTGCATCTGCCTTTTACATTATGTTATGTTTGTTGCACTGAATTACATGCCTTACCCACCACCTGGAATAAGACCTGGAACTCCTCCAGACTTGAGGCACTGGCCAGCGATGGTGTCTCCTTCCAGTTTTGGCACATCTGTCTATTACATTGTGTTCTGTTTGTTGCACTGAATTACCTGCCTTAGCAACCACCAGGCAATAAGACCCTCTGGAATTATTCAGACTCGAGGCACCCAGACTCTGAGGGTGTCTCTTTTTCTATGTTGCAAATGGCTATGTCATTGTGCTGTTGGCTCCTTGGGCCTTGTTCTTTGACAGAACTATATTATTCTGCCAGGTTAACACTGTAATAGAGGGTGAGGCACCTCCTAAATCATGTGAGGTGTTTGAAAGGGCTGTTACAACTTCTCTACCTTGCTGTGCTGTGAATGAAGACAGAGAGAGAGAGGGTAGTGCATAGTTCATTCATATATTTGATATAGATGGATTTTCCTTGGACTGTCTGTTGTGTTAGTAGTGGCTGTTGTGATGAGTATACATGTGATGTGAGGGGCCTCCTATCATTTTCAAGTTCTATTTTCACATGGCTGTGTTAAAAAAAGAAAAGAAAAGAAAGCTTCCATGTATGACCTTCACATAGCTTCAATCAAAATTGAAATTTGCTACTTGTTTTTGGATCAACAGTGAAAAGGCCCACACAAAAGAAAAGAAAGCTTCCAATTGACTGCATCATAAAGAAACTGATATGAAGCTTATTACTATTGTTTTGTAGGTCCTAGCTCAAGTCAAGCCACACAAAAGCAGACAAGGGGTCCCACATATGTGCATGGTCAATGGGGTACTAGTGAAGATGGCATTTTAAAAGTTGTTCCAAACGAGTTGAATCAAGTAGTTGAAGGACACACATCCCTTGCTTCACATTTGGGCGTTTTGGCACGAGATGGGAGTCTTGCACCACTCACTTTTACGACTTGGCATTATGTTCCAAAACAAAACAAAGATAACATATGGAGGGAGATAAAGGTATATATGGATATTTAATATGAAATAAGTTACAATTGTATTCCATATGAAATGCATATTACAAGTGTAGTTGACATTGCATATTACAAGTGTCTATAATTGTAATGCAGGCTCATACGGATGCAGATGAATCCATGAAGAGAACAATAATGGCTTCATTTGGAAAGAAATGGAGAGATTGGAAAAGTCGAGTGAAAACAATGGGATACAAACCCTTCAAGAATGATGCAGAAAGGTTGGCTCATCGACCAGATAGAGTACATGAGGATCAGTGGCGGGCTTTGGTCTACTATTGGGGCACTCAGAGTGCATCGGTAAAATTTTATTTATGTGAAACAATGTTTATATATGATAATTTTTTATAACATCTTAAATAAATTTCATATTGGACAGAAATCAAGCAAGAAGAATAGAAAAATCCGGAAGAAGAAGACATTACATCATAGGACAGGCCGAAAGCCTTTCTCAGTAGTTCGACTGGAGGTATAATTATTCTCTCCATTCATCCTTTTCATTCTTTGTCATCTATAGCTGTCTATATGTGCTAAAAAGGTGTCAACAATTTGCACCATAATGAATTTATACCAGTTCTACAAAAACAGATGTTATTTGCTTAGTTGTTTATTTTATTTACACTTGTTCACATATTTAATTGCTTAATTATTTAATTTTCTTATTTATCTTAAGATTTTGGTTGTCTTTCATTTATAGGAGACCAAAAAGAACAATGGGGTTCCTGCTAGTAGGTCACAGGTGTGGATGGCCGCATACATGAAAGATGGGACGTCAAATAGTGATTCAGTTAATGAGGTTATGGTATGTAATACTACTTTATCTTTGGACTTTTAATATGATTTATATTTATATTGGAGGCTAATTATTGAATTCAAACTTGCAGACTCAAATGAATGAGTTAGCAGAGCACATGGAGGGATCTTCTACTGACCCTGCAGCATTACAGGAGCAAATCTTCACACAAATTATGGGCCCAGAGCGACCTGGTCGTGTTCGGACGTTTGGATTGGGACCGTCACCCACTGATGTTTTTGGAGGTGGATATAGGCGGTCACAAGAGCAGAATCGTCTCTTCCAAACTCAAGTTCAAGAACAAGTTCAAGAGCAACTTCAACGGTATCAAATGCAGTTTGAGTCGAAGATGAATGAAGTAATGGAGAAACAAATTCAGGCTATACGCACAGATTTTCAGTCACGAATTCAATTTTTGGAATCTCAATTGCAAGCTGCAGGCGTGCCCGTTGATCCAGTTGTTGCACCATCAAACCCATTACATAGGCAGCAGGTATTTTAATTATTTTTACTAGTTATTACTTTAAATTGCCTAGAGCTAATATACAATTTAAGTCTCTTATTGAATGATAGGTTGTGGATTCACTTAGTAGTCATCCCACTGTTCGGCCAATGTCACATCAACAACAATCTCATGCATTTTCATCCCAAGAGGTGAGCAATCATTTAATCAAAGCTTTTTTGACAAATAACATATCTTATTAATTACAATACTTGCTCTTATTAAATATAGGTTCACCTTTCAAAGAAAGAGAAGAAGAATAAGAAGAAGAAGAAGAACTAACAAGGTAAACGTACTAATATCACTGGTTCGTGGTTTATGTTCATTTGATTTGTAAGGCAGCAGCATTAGTGAAACAGCTATTAGTAGCAGCAGCATGAGCTGCAGCTGCAAGTAGTCCAATGTGCATGCTATCACTAGATAAATTTGACAGTTCGCTGCTGTTTTTGTCGAACTTTGTCTGCTTGATGCAAGAATGCTATGCTTAGGTGCTAGACTGTTCATGACTGCCATGGTTAGACTGCTATGCTTGACTGTTTTTGTCCACACTCTCTCTGTTTATGGTTTTTATGTTTTTAGAAGAGCTTGTGTTGTGTGGGTTTGTTTAGGTGTGTGTGTGTGTGAAGAAGATGTGTGATTTTGTTTGATGCAAATATCATGAAAATAAGTTACATGGTTGTTTGATGAAGATGTGTGAAGAAGATGTGTGATTTTGTTTGATGCAAATATCATGAAAAGATGTGTGATTTTGCCCATGGAGCGGGCTCATTTACCAGTGTTCTAAGGCAATTTTTGTTGTTACTACTGCATGTGGGTCTTATGAATGTTCCAATCTTATCCTTTGCTTCTTCTTTATTTATCTAGTAATCTGTTCTCCCTGGGAATTCTTTCAGGGGCAAAGCAATATCTGTATTTCTAGTTTCATCCAGTCATTTTGGGAAAACAACCATATTAGAAGCTACCTCTTTGGTAATTGTTTGTGCAAAATGTAGTAGAATCCTCTCACTTTCCCCCCTTAATTTAAAAGCTGGCGCAAGCCAATCTCTCCCAACAATATTTTTTTCATTGTTTTATAAGGTTTTGCTACATGTTTTTATCCTTCTTCCGTGTTAATATAATTGCTGATTTTTGTTCAGTTGATTGTTTTAATTTCTTTTAACATTTCATACTGTGATAATACAGTGAATAACAGTTCTCAACTTACATTTGGTGCGAATATGATTGCTGCTTCAGGTGCTGGTGCTGTCACAGAAATTGCAGCAAATCCACTGTGGGTTGTTAAGACCAGACTCCAAGGAGGTTGGATCTTGTTATATGCAGTTTCTTTCTAACCTATTGAAGTAGATTAGTGAATGCTTTTAGTTTCTCCGTGCTTGACTTGAAAACAAATACTTGTATCTATAACTTGTGTTTGTATTACTATTGCAGAATTCTGTAGTTGTAATTAATTTTGTTGGAGAATGTTCTCCTGTTGGCTGTACAGTATGCTTCTCTATGTTGCAGAAGTATCTAAACTAGAACCACTGCTGGAAAATGAGATGAAGTTTGAAAGAAAAACTCCTTTCAAGTGCTAGGATGCACACACCCAGCTGTTTTGAAATTTTCATTTTATAGTTTCAGGATTTATAGCCAGTGACATTCTTTATTGTTTGTTGGAGGTTATGTGGAACTTTGTAGGGACATAGTCTGACATTGAACTGGGTTATAATACTCTCTTCTCTTTTGGCATCATTGTTTTAAATATTAAGAGATTGCATGCGTATAGAAAAACAAAGAGAATGCTAATAATCTTACTGACAATTAGTGGCTTATAGGAAAGTTCATTCAGTGTTCTTCTAAAGATATAGATATAGGAAAGAGAATGCTATAGATATGTGATACTCTTGAGTAACTTGAGTATTTCATGTGTCAATAAGCTTGTTTTGACATCTATAGCAGTATCATAGATTTTACACAGGTCTCATTTCTGGTGGTGATAAATGTTTCATCCAGATAAGCAGTTATAAAATTAGATTACCTTCGATTTCCATGAACCAATTTTCCTTCCATAAAATTTCAAACTTCAAGGTGAATGATGTATAACTTGATATCCAATGTTGCTATGAGCACAAATTGTTAGGGATATTAGTTTACCCAATGTTATATTGCGTAGATGATGGGCACAGAGTGCTTGATAGGTAGATTAAGTTTTTGTACTTTGATGGCCACCTGCTTTTGTCAATTTAATCCAAGATTGCTATAGGTACTAGTTTGGATGAAAATTGAATTCTATGAAGGTGATCTTATGGATGTGGTTGGATGAGAGGTGAAGTCATCACTATGTTTATTATGGTAGGTTGTTATATGATGGAGCTTTTTGTTTAATACAAAATGAATAGGACAGTGGCACCCCAGATGCTATGAAATCAGAGGGGAATGATTCACTTGACACTTTTATCAAACAGGCAATAGGGAAAGAGCCTCCCCTTTCTTTCTCAAGCACAGGAGACAACCCAGTATGTTTCATAGAGCTGGAATCACTCCCAGTTTGTTTCCTTCTGGCAAAAGCTACATGGACAATGTAAAAACATGGTTTTTGGATTTGGATATGTTATTTTGTGGGTAATGGTGATTGGATATTAATTGAATGAGAAACTGAATTAATGCTTTATTTGTTATTTGAATGGGAGTTACTATTTTATCTGTTAGTTTTATCACAGGTATTTGAATGGGAGTTAATATTTTGTACGTTAGTTTTATTACAAGTATTTTTTTATTAATTGAATGAGAAACCAAATTCAATATTTTCTTACAGGTATTCTTTTTAATTTAATCAAATAAAATTAGCACAATCTCACCAAAAAAAAATAAAATAAAATAAAAAAAATAAGATATGACGGCGTTTCTACAAACGCCTCCTAAACCCTCAATAGTAACGGTCATATTTTTTACACAGATACAACGGCGTTTCAAAAACGTCGCTAAATATCGTTGGTGACGTCAGCGTGTGTATAGTGAGACATTTTGCGGCGTTTTTTAAAACGCCTCCTATACTAATATCACGACGTTTTTAAAACGTCGCAAAGCTACAGCGACGGCCGCAGCTTCGACGTTTGGTACTAAACGCCACAAAATTAATTAACGGCGTTTTTGACAGATATAGCGGCGTTTTTAAAACGCCGCTAAAAGCCCTATTTCCAGCAGTGCAGGTTATGAAAATAGACCTAAAACACTTTTTAACTGTATAGATGTCGCTTTCTTCTTCTTCTTTTTTTTTTCTTCTCTGTTTTTTTTTTATTTTTTTTTTTTGTTATTGAAAAATCTTCCGTACCCTGAACTAGCAAATCTTGTCATTTGATAATCCTTTATAATATTGATCAATTATTATGCCATGGTTCACCTACATGTCAAATCACGTCCAAATAATTTGACCACTACAATTGGTGACAACTTAAATTTCAATAATAATGTCACATACTTTAAAAAAAATTAAAGGATGCTAAAAATCAAAGCATATGTACACTTTATTCTGTGTGAGATTCACATTGTTTTATATTTAAATTTATATGATTAATTTATATTGTTAATAACTTTAAATTTTATTTATTTATTTATTTTAAATTCAGTTAAACTCAAATGTTGAAACTTCATATTTTAAGCTCCGAATCAAGTTCAATTCGTGTTATGCAATCATTCATTGTCACCCACTCTAGAAGAATATTACGTAGGGGTGTTTTGATCATATCACGTCTCTAATTTTTTATACTAAAAAAGTTAAAAAATTTAAAAAAAAAAATTAAAAAATTAACTTTTTGTTATCTTCTCAAAATACCATTTAGTCTACGGACAACATTAGATGGTGCACTCACTTCATTACAATTGATTAAGTCCTTTGTTAGTAGAGTTGTGTAAAGATATATTAAATTAAGTTAATTCATCAGAGTATTCACCAATTAAATGCTAATAAAGCATGAACTACCTTTGCACCTGAACCACCCAATAGCTTCTTTCACATCATGCATCATGGACCCCCCAAAAAAAATAAAAAAATAAAATTTTACTTTTACATAAAAAGATGATTTCTTGGACGGATCAATCTCCGAAACCACAACCCCCCCCCCCAAAAAAATAAAAAAATAAAATTTTACTTTTACATAAAAAGATGATTTCTTATTTATTTCTCATAAAATTGTAAACATACCCGTTCTTAAATCATGTAAAACTTTACAAGTGCAATATTTGATTCTTTTGACTATTTTTATACACCCTGCATTAGAAGGTCATAGACAAGAGTTAATTTAATTAATCATTTTTTTTTCTTATTATGAGGTCTGTTTAATTGATTGCTTCTCCATATTATGAGGTGTTTTGTTAAGCTTGTAGAATTAGACTTGTTAATTGTAAATTTAATATTGTGATCAGTATATACTCTTTCTATATTGAGGCCAAGTTTGAGAAGACTAAATAAGTGTACTTTTTGATTTTTTTTGTATTATGTGTAGAAAAAGTAGAGAGAAGATGATGATTGATGTGACCCAAAAAAGATAAAAAGATGAAATAAGTGCACTTTTTTTTGTTAGCCAAACTTGGCCTGAATTTTAGGCTCCCCTGCTCTCTATTCTTTAATCCGTATTAGACTAGCCAACTTTATCTCATCATTAGTGATTACTAAAATATCGTTTGAAAGAGACTTTCATAAAAATATTCGCAATGGTGAAATCATTCTTGTAAGCTCAAAGTTACTTAAGATTTAAGATGAAAATTTTAATTATTTGCTCTTATTTTTGTTGTTTTTGTTGGACAATTTTCACTGTATTTGGAAAAATAAATTATATTTGTGTACTAAATTACAAACAGAATACCAAAGAAAAATAGGAAAGAAGAGAGATTGTTGGATTACAAAAATTAAATCAATAAATAAAAATAAAGAAATAAAAAATAGAATTTTATTTTGTTACAAAAATAAAATCAAAATCTGATTTAAATAAATAATAAACCAGAAAATAAATTAACAACTTACTTGATTAATTTCTTGAATAATATTCTGATCAAGTCCAGTGTTAGACACTGTGTCCTTAAGACAAATTCGTCCTCTCCACGGTACTTTCAGAATATGGACGTCTATCTCCCAAGATAAAATGATCAATCAACGAAAAATAGCAGCACTATAAATTTTTCGTACGATGAACACACTAAGTGTTTATACTCTTTCTCACAGAAATTTAGATGCAACAAATTGCAAAGAAGACATACAATATTTTGGACGAAATTAGAGTGAAAAACCAAGTGAGAGACTTGTCTATATAGAGGTGTAAAGGTGACTCTTCATTTTGAATTAAACAGTTCTGTACAGGTTGTTATCTGTTCAAATTCAAATTTGAACCCAAACAGTACCAGTTCAAACCCAACAGGTTCAGTACCTGTTCAAACAGGTATGCTACCTGTTCAATTCAAAATAAAAAGGTGCCACTACATCTATAAATAGACTAGCCCTCATTTGATATTTTCATTCGATTTTTTTGCCCAAATAATTCTACAACTATTCTCTACATATTGCTGCATTATTTCCTTATGAGAAAGAGTGTAAACACTTAGTGTGTTCGTTATGCGAATAAATTGTAGTGCTGCATTTATTCATTGATTGATCATTTTATCCTGGGAGATAGACGTCCATATTCTGAAAGTACTGTGGAGAGGACGAATCTGTCTTAAGGACACAGTGTCAAACACTGGACTTGATCAAAATATTATTCAAGAATTTAATCAATTTGATTTTTGTAATCAAACATTCTCTCTCATTTCCAATTTTTCTTTTGTATTCTGTTTGTAGTTTAGTACACAAACAAAATTTATTTATTTAAATACAGTGAAGATTGTCCAACAATCTTAAGACAGATTAATTTTTGGTGTCTTCATTGTATTTAATTTTCTGTGTTCTCATAAAAGTGATATTCTGGTTGGAAAACAAATAGTAGTAATATACTGTTTAACAGATAGTAGTAATATACTGTTTATTTTCTTTGACAACTAGCAGTAATATACTGGTGTCATTAACAATTACAGAATATTAATTTGTGTTACAGAAAATTATTGTAGTATTTTATTTTTCTAATTTTAGTAACAATGAAAACAAAATTATTTTGTGTTATAATTTATTTTCTGGTTTTAGTAACTAGAAAATTAATTTGTGTTTTGGTTTTTTCTGATTTTTGTAATCAGATATTATGGCTACTGCAACTGGAAGTGATACTCCAATTGTTACACCAACTCTGGTCCCTATCTAGAACCATGTTCAAGTTCCGATAAATCATGGAGAAAAGCCGAAAAAATTTAATGGCACAGAGTTTAAGAGATGGCAGCAGAAAATGTTGTTCTATCTTATAACTCTAAATTTGGCCTGGTTTCTCCGTGAAGAGGCTCCAGTACTGAGAGAGGATGAAAGTGATCGGCAAGTTGTTGCCGTTGTAGATGCTTAGAAACATTCAGGTTTCCTGTGCAGAAACTACATCCTCAATGGCCTTAACAACATGTTGTATAATGTTTACAGCCCTCTGAAGTCAACAAAAGAATTGTGGGATTCTTTGGAGAAGAAATACAAGACAGAGGATGCCGGCACAAAGAAATTGGTTGTCGGTAAATTTCTGGACTTTGTTATGGTAAACTCCTAAACGGTAATTTCTCAAGTTCAAAATTTTCAAATAATTTTTCATGATATTCATTCAGAAGGTATGTCTCTTAGCGAGGCTTTCCAAGTCGCTGCTTTAGTGGAAAGTTTACCACCGGCTTGGAAAGATTTCAAAAATTATTTAAAACATAAACGCAAGGAGATGACCATGGATGAATTGATTGTAAGATTGAGAATTGAGGAAGATAACCGAAAGGCTGAAAAGAGGAATGGGAAAAATCTCATTGAGTCCAAGGCTAATGTAGTTGAACAAGTTCACAAACCACATAACAAAAAGAGAATGTTTACTAGAGATGGTCCTAAACAAGGCGACAACAATGGCAATAAGAAGTTCAAAGGAAAATGTTATAACTGTGGCAAGACTGGACATCAAGCTTCTGACTGCTGCCACCCTAAGAAGAATCGTGGAAGTACAAGCAAGACCACCAATCAAGCCAATGTGACAGAATTAGATTACATCTATGACGGGGTAAATGACATTAATCTCTCTGTTATGGTGTCTGAGGCTAATTTGGTTGAAAATCTCAATGAGTGGTGGGTTAACACTGGAGCAACTTGTCACATATGTGCGGACAAGAAGATGTTCACTACCTATAATGAGGCTGCAAATAGTGAACAACTTTTCATGGGAAATTCTTCTACTTCTACTGTGGCTGGATAAGGAAAGGTGATCTTGAACATGACATTAGGGAAGGAACTGACCCTCAACAACGTACTGCATGTACCAGACATCCGGAAGAATTTAGTTTCTGATTCTTTGTTAAGTAAAAATGGCTTTAGGCTTGTCTTTGAGTCTGATAAATTTGTATTAACAAAGAGTGGTATGTATGTTGGTAAGGGATGCATGAATGATGGTCTCTTCAAATTAAATGTAATGACGGTTGTACCAAAAGTTACAATTAATAAGAATAACAAATATTTTGCTTATATTCTTGAGTTGAATTTATGGCATGGTAGATTAGGACATATAAATTTTGATACTTTGCATAGATTAATTGGTTTGGGTTTTATACCAAAGTTTGAAATTGATCTTAATCACAAATATGAGATTTGTGTAGAAGTGAAACTAACTAAGGCTTCATTTAAATTGGTTGAAAGAAAAACCGAACCTCTAGAATTAATTCATACAGATGTGTGTGATCTTAAATTTGTTCAAACTGGAGGAGGTAAAAAGTATTTCATAACATTTATCAATGATTGTACAAGATATTGTTATGTTTATTTACTTAGAAATAAAGATGAAGCCTTAGAAATGTTTAAACTCTACAAAATAGAAGTTGAAAATCAACTTGGAAAAACCATTAAAATGGTTAGAAGTGATAGGGGTGGTGAATATGATGCAACATTAAATGAATTTTGTGCACAACATGGCATTATTCATCAAACTACAACATCCTATTCTCCACAGCAAAATAGAATTATTGAAAGGAAGAATAGAACCCTTAAAGAAATGATGAATGCCTTGTTACTAAGTTCAGGCTTACTGCAGAACTTGTGGGGGAAAGCAATATTGTCTGCTAATTACGTTGTTAACAAAATACCCCAACAAGAAAAAACTAACAGCACTCCTTATGAATTGTGGAAAGGTCGACCGTTTTCCTGCAAATACTTAAAAGTGTGGGGGTGTTTGGCAAAAGTTGAAGTTTTTGTTCCTAAAAAGACTAAGATTGGACCAAAAACAATGGATTGTGTGTTTATTAGTTATGCTCAGAATAGTAGTGTATATCGGTTTCTGACTTATAAATCAAAAATACCTGATATAAATGTGAACACTATTATAGAGTCAAGGAATGCTGTGATTTTTGAACATGTCTTTCCTTACAAGAAAGGACAGGAATTAAGTTCACAGAAAAGAACTTATGATTATACACAAAGTTAAGAGACTAATGACAATCAAACACAAGAGACTAATAATGGTCTCGACCAACAGGATTTAACTGATGATGAACCAAGACGAAGTAAAAGAGCAAGAACATCAAAATCCTTTGGTCCAGATTTTCTGACATACCTGTTAGAAAATGAACCTCAAAGCTTTAAGAAAGCAATGACAGGTCCTGAATCACCTTTGTGAAAAGAGACTGTTAATAATGAAATTGAATCCACTATGCAAAATCAGACTTGGGAATTGGTGGATCTTCCACCTTGATTTAAACCTCTTGGATATAAATGGATATTCAAGAGAAAAATGAAAACAGATGGTTCAATAGACAAGTATAAAGCAAGACTTGTAGTAAAAGGTTACAGACAAAAAGAAGGTTTGGACTATTTTGACACATATTCCCTTGTGACAAGAATAAGATACATTCGCATGCTTATTGCTATAGCAGCGCTGTTTAATTTAGAAATACATCAAATGGATGTTAAGACAGCTTTCTTAAAATGGTGATCTAAATGAAGAGATCTATATGGAGCAACCCGAAGGGTTTGTAGTACCGCGGCAAGAAAAGAAAGTTTATCGGCTTGTAAAATCTCTTTATGGATTAAAACAAGTACCTAAGCAATGGCATGAAAAATTTGATCATGCTATGCTTACTAATGGGTTTAAGATAAACGAATGTGACAAGTGCGTCTATGTTAAAAACACTGACCAAGGATATGTCATAGTTTGTCTTTATGTGGATGACATTCTTATCAATAGAAGCAGTCCAAACACGATTAAATCAACTAAGCAAATGCTTAATAGAAAATTTGATATGAAAGATATGGGGGTTGCAGATGTTATATTACGAATGAAAATTACTAAAACATCTGACAGATATGCATTATCTTAATTACATTATATTGAGAAAATTCTTGGTAACTTTATCAAGGATGATATGAATGAAGGTAGAACACCTATAGACATCAGTCTTTATTTATCGAAAAATAAAGGTGAAGCGGTGTCTCAGTTGAAATACTCCCAAATCATTGGAAGTCGAATATACCTAATGAATTGTACTCGTCCTGATATAGCTTATGTTGTCAGTAAATTGAGTAGATACACTAGTAATCTCAGAGAAGACCATTGAAAAGAGATTATTCGGGTTCTTAGATATCTAAGATTTATCCGTGATCATGGTTTGAACTTTACTCGATATCCAGCAATACTCGAAGGTTATTGTGATGCCAATTGGATATTGGATGCTAAAGATTCAAAATCCACTAGTAGATATGTCTTTACTCTGGGAGGCGCTGCTGTTTCTTGGAAATCCATGAAACAAACATGCATTGCACGATTCACAATGGAATCCGAGTTCATTGCTTTAGACAAAGCTGGAGTCACTTCTTAGAAGACATTCTAATGTGGCCAAAACCTGTGCTAGCTATTTATATTCACTGTGATAGTCAATCTGCAATAGGCAAGGCACATAATCATATGTATAATGGTAAGTCACAACATATTCGTCGTCGACATAATACCGTAAGGAAATTGCTTTCAAATGGAATAATCTCAATAGATTATGTCAAATCTAAAGAAAATATAGCGGATCCGTTAACAAAAGGTTTGACAAAAGAGTAAGTGTATAGTTTATCGAAGGGAATAGGATTAAAGCCTATTACATAAGAGTCATCATAATGGTAACCCTACTTATATGACTGGAGATAACAAGAACTAAGTTCAAAGGGACAACTAAGTTATGTGTGGCTCGGCATAAATCACCAAGGGATTAAAATTCCCTACACATTCCTATGGTAAGAGTGATATCTGTAACATGTGTTGTATGCAGGGGCCTAAGGATAAGCTTAGCTTTTAGTGATTACTTATATCTTGATTTAGGCATAAAAATCAAGATGAGTATAAGGAGATACTCACAATAAGAATCACCTATATGAGTGTCGAACTGGGGCCGGTTCTATGAGAATGAAGAGGCTAAATTCTCTAAAAAGTACTCATAAAAACCAGGAGCATTCAAGGCCAAAATGAACACAACAGTGAGAACCACGATGCGTTAGAAGATATTTTGTGTGAAATTTATTTTCTTGGCTTACACAAACGGTTAAAAATTCAAGGCATCGCGTCTATTGGTTAGCTCAAAAGTCTGATAAGTTATCACTAGGGAAGGTTCAAGGCCGAAAGCTACCTATCTTGATGCATGATATTTTCGATTTATACTCTTTCGACAAATTTTGCATATTATTACATTTCCGTTGTCATCAAATTCTATTCATGTAGGGGATTGTTAGAAATGGTTTTTGAAAAATTTGGATAACAAAATTTTTTTCATCAACTTTGGTCTAATTTTTAGGTAGGACCCATGCACCGAATTTCGCAGGTCTAAGTGGTAGCGCGTTCTATGTCGCGTTGCGATTCACGTGGTATATTTGGTTACTCAAAACCATTATCAGGTGAATGGAAAATTGAAGCCAAAGTGAGCTCCATGGAAATGGAGTTTTTGGTGAAAATTCCTTATGGTTTGAAAAATGGCTTATCCCACATTGATTTGGTGGGAAACTTTGAGTGGATTTATAAATCTTGGAGTTGGAACTTGGGGTAGGCCCCAAGGGGCACTGTAGATACCCCATTTTTGACCGCCCTTAAGACTTGGGCGCTACTGATTGTTTACTTGGTGATGAGGTGTGCAGTGCAAAGGTTCGGTTTCTTTGGCAAGGAGAGCGTCAAATCCAAACCTCACACCCCTTTTTTTTGGACTAAAACTATTTTGAATGGTTTTTAGACTTTAAAACCCTTTCTTTCAAAATATTTTTGAAAAGAAGTTTCTACGATGTTCCGAGGCTTGCATTTTGTCAAATGTTGCGCTTTTCGGTAAACTGAGCAAGGACAAAGTGGAAATGAATGAAAGAGAGATGAAATCTTTGGAAAATCTTTCAAAACACCTTGTTTAGGGGTTTGGAGTTAAAGAAAATTGGAGGAGAGGGAAGAAACCAAGTTGAAGAAGAAGGTGGATATGAATCGCTAAGAGAGAGTTGAACGGTCCTCGCTAAATCAGGCCTATCTGTCTATACAGTTAGATTTAAGATATAAGGCCACCACCGTTAGAAAGAAGACTTCTGGGGCTTCATTTTTCACTCAAGAATCTCCTAAAGCTGAGTTCAGATGGGGGAGATATGACTGGTTGAAGTTGGGTATCATTCTAGTTGGACCGAAACTGAGCAGCGTTCACTAAAAGAGGGATATCTCTTAGCACACTTGGAATTTTGATGCAAGGCTTTCACCATTGGAAATTTTACTTCTGGGGCTTCATTTTGGACACAAAAATGACCTGAAAAGGAGTCCATATGAAGGAGTTATGTCCATTTGAAATTAGACCTGCAAAGTAGAATTTGCAGTCGGCCACAAATGTGCACAGTCGGCCATGGAGATGGCCGATCGGCCATCACAAGTAGCAAATCGGCACCAAAGATGGCCGGTAGGCCAAGAGTGACCCAAATTCATTTTTTTTGAAGATATTTCTCCTCCAGCTGTTTCCAACTTGTGCCAGCTGTCCTAACTCAGATATTTTCTGTCCTAACTCAGATATTTTCGACCAAAGTTGATATTTTGCTATATATGAGAGCCTTATATCTCATATTCAAAGGGTTAGAACATTTTCAAGGCTTAGGGAAAATTCGAGAGCTTCTCACTCTAAAAAGTCCTCTCTCTCTAGAAATTTCAGAGCTAAATCTCTACCTCTCTCTCTATAGTTCACTCTCTCTTGCCCCTTTTGTGCATAAAAGTGCATAGAAGTAGAAAAATACTTCTAGTTTGCCTAGGCATCCTTCATCAAAGTTGCATATCATTGGGATGAGGTCCCTTGGAACCTATTTTTGGGCTGTTGGAAGGTTGCTTGGCTCAGAAAAGAGGCTGTTTTGCAGCTATGCATCAAGGGTAAGAACTCTCTCCCTTTTAGCTTATTTTGCATGTTTGCTTGGCCATCTTTTCACACTACTTTGGGGCTGTTTTTTGGGGTGGTGTTGAACTACTAAAACCTCTGTTTTTCAGTCCTAAAAATGTTGGTTTGTGCCTTGTTTGGCTAGGAGGTTGTCCTCCCTTTTGCTCCTTGGCTTGTAAGGCCTTTTGAGCTAACTTTCAAGCTTTTCAAACAACTTCCTTTTAGCCTTAAAACCACTAAATTCCAAAGGAATTTTAGTGGTAGAAAACTTGTTTTGAGGGCCAAAATAGGTGGGGGTGGTTCCCCCTCCTCTTCTCTTGTTTGCATGTGTTGTTGGCTCACCAAATGAGCTTGTGTTTTTACTTCTTTGTGGCTTTGTTTAGGCTCATTTTTGTGACTTTTCAGACCTTCAATAACTCTATTTTTGGCTGTCTTGGTCACCCCTTGCATGCTTATTGCACTTGTAGTGTAATCCTACTTGTGGCCTTGCAAAGTAGCATGCTCTTGTGGTTTGAATTAGCTTAGTTCAAGCATGTTTTTGGTGTTAGTTTGGCATGTTATAACTCTGATTTTGATTGGTGGACTCACCTCTTGCATGCTTTATACACTTGTAGTGTAATCCTTGCTAGCTAGCCTTGCATACTTGTCTCTTTAGTCTATTATTCTAGCTCATTTTGGCTATACTCCAGTATGCTTTTATTCATACTTTGGCATGCTTTAGCTCTGTTTTGAGCCTTCTTGGTCATATGATGCTTGTAGTGCAACGACCTTAACTAGCTTTGAGTTTTGAGGTATCTTGCATGCTTGGCTTGAGGTATTTGCATGTCTTGGCATCATTTGGTATGTTATTTCAGAGCATATAGTGTTGTCACACTTCCATGTTTTTCACTCTTTAAGTGCTCTTGAGAGTTGCACCTTTATGCCTTGTTTGTGAGCCATTGCATGAGCATCATTTTCTTGCCTTTCATGCTATCATCTCAGCTCATTTTGGCCACTATTTTGGCATGCATGAGGTCTGTTTAGGGCTGGTTTAGTCCGTTGAGCATTGTATTGCATGGTTCTAGTGTTGTGTCCTTCACTAGTTTCAATGTTTAAGCCTTCTAGCATGTTGTACTTGAAGTGTTTGCATGTTAGAGTCTTGTTTATCATACCACTTTAGCACTGAAAAATATGCCATCTCCCTCATTTCTTCATTTTTGATTTGTTTTGAGGATTGGTTAGTCTTGAGGTTGTGTTTAATGCTTGGGATTGAGGCCTATGCTTAAATGGTTTCAACCCTCTTTTAAGGGTTACTCCTAGTCAAAGGCATTGGTCTCTCCCATACCTTAAACCATTCTCTTTGATAGACCTCTCTCTCATTAGAGGACTCTCATATTTGGACAAGTTGATTAATGAATGGATTGGTAATGTTAAAATGAGTAAACAAAATGAATCAAAGTAAAACATGCCAAGATAACATGTTTGTGTTGCATTGCATGTGTTTGGATCGGACGTTAATCCAAACACAAGAAATGAGAGACGTTTCATCATTGAAGTGATGAAACGTGCTTCATTTCTTAGTCGCCGACACCCTTGATCATGCATGATAGGGTGGAGGCTTATCGAGTCTATTTGTGCATTCATTGACTTGTACAAACTTGGCTTCTCGGCCTCATGAATTGCGATGCTCGGTTGGTGGCCCGAGAGTCAAATACCACACTCCTTTGAGCTTGAGGCATGATAAGGAGTGTGGTGGTGCACACATTCCCTTGCAAATACACTATCATGCCTCTGTTTGTGCTCTGTTGCAGAAAAAAGGAGAAATTGCAGGAAGCAGTGGCCGATCGGCCATCAAAGCTGCCGACCGACCACCAATGCTGCTGATCGGTTATTAGAAGTGATCGATGGCCATCAACTTTGGCCGATGGCTAACTTTGGCCGATGGCTATCCCTCTTGGCCAACCATCCCTCAGCATGTTCCTAAGGTGGGTCAGAAACATTCTGGAAGTTAGCATGATTTTCAGAAATATAGAAGTGTGCAAACAGAGGCAGTTAGAGGCAAGGTGATGGATTTTCGGGAGGACACGACCGAGCATGCATGCTTTCCTCGCCCGCGAGGCCAGTTTACCGCTTTACTAGCTAGTTTTAGTTAATTACATGTGTTGTAATTAATTAGCTAAGTTAGTTAATTAGTTAATTTGTAATAATTAGTTTAATTAGCGTAGCTAGTTAGCTAAATTCATTCGGACCCTTCTGCGAGAGGGCGTATTGTTGTAATAAGTGTGCGTGTGTGTGCGAATGTCTTCTAACTCCACGTCTTTCTCCCTTTTACTTATCAGCTTTCGATGGTTAGTTTTAGGGCATGTTTCAATTAGCATACTTATGTTTTGCATGCGTGCATCATTCATTCGTTTTGCATGCACCGAGCTCGGCGCATTATTCAAACTGCATTGTATTTCAATTCCTATTTGAATACATGTATCAATTGTCGCATTCATATGTCATCTTAGAATAGTCGAGCCTATTTAGCTGCATTTTGCATGTGTTGCATTAGGCATTGATAACATAACTGTAGACACCCCATTTTTGACCGTCCTCAAGACTTGGACGTCACCGTTTGAACACCCGGTGATCATCCATGTTTGTGTTCGTTTGGAGTTCCCGGAGGTCTCGGCTACGTGCC
Source organism: Camellia sinensis (assembly GCF_055761805.1). NCBI lineage: Eukaryota > Viridiplantae > Streptophyta > Magnoliopsida > Ericales > Theaceae > Camellia > Camellia sinensis. The sequence continues at coordinate 104,629,601 of NC_138975.1, read as the reverse complement.
TTGCTTCAGGATCTCTGAACTCGACTGTTTAGTGTCTGGTTTTGCACCAAGCACTTGTGTTTTGCCTTGGAGGGGCAGGGAATGCCTTGTGAGGCATCCCCACACATCACCGGCCATGGCCAGAGGCCACCGGCTGGTGTTTTGTTGCCATCGGCAATGTTTATTGCCGGTCGGCATTCTTTGTTGCCGGTCGGCAGTCCATTTTGTCAAAATGGCAATTTTGAGCAGCCAACTACTGTTCATCTGCTTTTGCAGATATTTTAATACAGCTGGCTTGCATTTTGTTCCCCTCCATACACGTGTATGGAGGGATGGCTTCCTTGTTAGCTTCTTGAGTAAGCTTTACAAGATTGGCTTCTCTATAAGAGGAGCCCTCCCTTCTTGGCTTTAGGGTTGGACATTTTAGAGAGAAAAACATTGTTAGAATCTCTGGTTCTAGGGTTAGAGCTTACATATATTCTATCTCTATATATCTCTCCCTCCTGAGTGTTCTAGGTGTATTTGTTCATAGTATTGCACACAAACACCTACTATTACACCTTCCCTTGGCTATTGAGTTTCTAAAAGATTGTTTTCAGAGTTTTGGACCTAGTTTGGAGCTCAAGAAGCTGCTGGAGCTTCATTTGTGAAGAAGGTCTTCAAGGGTAAGAAGTTTGTCCCTTTATTCCCCATTTTTGCATTGTATTTTTGCCTATCTTAGAACTATTTTTGAGCTTAGTGTATAATATAAAAAAGTTCTATTTTTAGGCCCTTTAAATAGTTTGTTTAGAGTGTTTTGTGCTTTGGAGGTGTTTGACCCCTCCTAAGCCTTGAGAGGCTCCATTTTGTGCTATTTCGTGTAAGCTTCGAGACCTTGGTGTTTGGGCCTCCTCACCACTGAAATCTTGAGGGATTTCAGTGGTGAGGATGGTTCCTTGAGGTCCCAAGAAGGAGAGGGTCACCCCCTCTCCTTGTTGTCCTTGAAAAGGGCCATTTTTGCCTCTTTAATGAGCACCTAGTTAAGCCTCATGTTGACCATGTCTTGACTGTTATTTATGCTTATTTTGCCATGAAATAGCATTGTTGTATGTTGGTTTTGGTACACCATGCATGTTTAGCATACCTACCTTGTAATGCCATGTTTAGGCCTTAATACGCCTTAGGTTGTAAACCTTTGTTCAAGCATGTTTTAGGCTTAGCTTTGTGAAGCTTTTGTGCTTATTTTGCCATGTTTGAGGTCTGTCCTTAGTCATTTTGGTCGGCCATGACATGTTTAGTATAGCCCCTTTGCATTTTGGTTTGTTGGCCTTAAGTATGTGAGTGTATAGCATGCATTACTCGCTTTATTTCAGTGGTTTGGCACCATTTGTAGCATCATTTCAGTCCCTTTAGCATGCTTGTATGCTTGCCTTGGATGCCTCCTTGATGCCTTATGAGCTTATGTTGTATGCTCCTTGAAAGTGCATTTGTGTATGCTTTTGAATTCAAGCGATTTAGATGACGTCTAAGTGGTCTTTTTGGCTTTGTTTTATGTGCTAAAACTCTGTTTTTGGTCATTAAATTCATGCCATGTTTGGTCTTGTTAAGTGTGGTCAAATACTTCATTAGCTTGCCTTGAATGCTTGGGCCATTTGTTGCATGTTTAGCCTACTTTGTTTGCTTGGTTTGGCACCATGTTCTTGCATGATTTTCAAGGCTTAATTTGCATGCTATATGTCCATGTTTGCATCCTCTTAAGTGTTCACTACTAGAAAAAACACTTTCCGTGACGAACATGTTTGGTCGCGAAAAGTACCATATTTGGTCGCTAAAACCTTTTCGCGACCAAAATATGTTGGTCGCGAGTTGGTCGCTAAAGCCTCGTCACAGATAGTTTTCTGTGACCAAAAAAGCCTTTGGTCGCTAAAAGTGACCATTCGCGACCAACTTTTTTTGTCGCGAAAAGTCCAATTCATATTAGCCAAAAGTAAACTTTTAGCGACCAAAGATAAGTTGGTCGCCAAAAGTCAGCGCCTTGACCCAAAAAAAATAATTCTTTTGTGCTCTCTGGGACTTGAACTCCTGACCAAGGAGTTACCATGCACCCAATCCACTCTGCCACTCTGCCAATAACATACTTCTTGTTCATATTTGACAAAAAAAATATATATAACCCATAAAAATTGGGTTATATATTATTTTATAAAACTTTTAATGCCTAAATAGAAAAATAGCATGTAATTACTGTAGTATCATTTTTTTTTTAAATTTATCCCGCCATAACTTTCCACGACCAACTTTTTTTTTTGGTCGCCAAAGGGTAATCTTCCGCGACAAAAAAAGCCTCTGGTCGCCAATAGTAGACTTTTCGCGACCAACTTTTTTTTTTGGTCGCCAAAAGGTGATCTTCCGCGACCAAAAAAGCCTTTGGTCGCCAATAGCATACTTTCCGCGACCAACTTTTTTTTTTGGTCGCCAAAGGGTAATCTTTCGCGACCAAAAAAGCCTTTGGTCGCCAATAGTATACTTTCCGCGACCAACTTTTTTTTTTGGTCGCCAAAGGGCATACTTTCCGTGACCAACTTTTTTTTTGGTCGCCAAAATGTGATCTTCCGCGACCAAAAAAGCCTTTGGTCGCCAATAGTATACTTTCCGCGACCAACTTTTTTTTTTGGTCGCCAAAAGGTGATTTTTCGCGACCAAAAAATTGTGGTCGCCAAAAGTTAAATTTTAGTCGCAGAAAGTGGACTATTTGCGACCAAAAAAAATAGGTGGTCACCAAAAGTGTTTTTTCTTGTAGTGGTTCTTGAGAATTGCTCTTTAATGTTTGAAGTGTTGGAGATCATTTGCATGCATGTTTGCATGCCATTAGTCCCTCATTTTGGGCACCTTAGCCACTGTTTTTGGGCTTAGTGAGGGCTGCCTAAACCATGCTTAAGTCCACCCTTTGCTTGTTTGCATGTTTGCCTCGCATATTTGCTTGCATAATTGCATGAATGCATTGCATTGCCATGTCGCATCCTTAGCTCACATGCCTAGGATTGCATTCCATTCGCATGCATGCTTGGCCTCTTGAAATGCTTGTGATAGAGGTTGAGTCCCATTGGTTTGTTCATGTACATGGCATTCCATATCAAAAATGCACACTTGGTCCCTTAGGCTATCACGCATGAAAATGCGCGTTTGATGGTCCGAGAACCAAGAACCATGTCCCTTTGAGTCATACACATGATGAGGGATAGGATTGGTGCATACATTGCTTGAATTACATTGCCATGCTATGCCTTGCCCTCTGTTGCTGTCAATTGCAGATTCTGCAGGAACTTTCTACCGACCGGCAGTGTTTTAGTGCCGACTGGCAATCCATTGGTGGCCGATAGCTTCACCAACAGTCGATGATCACATACCACTGCCGATGGCTATTCTACTCAGCCGGTGGTGTCTCTCAATGTCCAGGGAAGCAATCCTGAGACTTTGGCAGTCTCCAGAGGAGTATAGTAGGGAAAATAGAGGCAGCTTGTGCATGGCAGTGTACTTCCGAGCAAAACCGAGCGCGCACTGTACTGCACCTTCATCCCGGAACTGTTTATTGCTTAATTAGATTAATCAATTTGCTCAATTAATTTAGTTGGTCTGTAATGATTAATTAGCTAGGATAGTTAATTCATTATTCGAACTGTATTATTCTTTCGGTCCCTCCGAGCGAGGGCTAATTTGTAATAAGTGTGGGTGCGTGTGCGTGCATGTCTTCCAATCCCCACTTCTTTCTTCCCTTTTATTTACCTACTTATGAAGGTAGATTAGGGCATGTTTAAATTAGCATACCTTATGCTATGCATGCGTGCATCCATACATTTGTCTCGCATGCACCAGGCTCGGTACATCATGCTAACTGCATTTGTACTTCAATTCCGAATTGAATACGTGCATCAATTGATTGCATTTCACATGCCATGTTTAGGTTAGCCGAGCCTACTCTAATTGCATCCTGTATGTGTTGCATTAGTTAATTTGACATGAACTAGGACCATGCATGTTGGCTAACTAGTTTATTGTTTTGGCACGGAGTACGATTTAAGTATTTTCATGCTTTAGCATATCGCATGCGTGTGAATGCTATTATGACAGCATGCTTACCATGTGGCTAGATGCTTATGTGATAGACTATTTAAATGCCTGTGGGTGAAGGTTGGATTGTCTGAGTTGGAAAAACTCGTTGAAATCCATATTTCAGCCTACTTGCGAGTAGCAAATTCCAAAACATTTTCCAAAAACAAATGGATATGCAATGCTTATTTTCAAATTAGGCAATCTAGTCTATACTTGTTTGTTGTGCGCATTACATAGTAATTCTAGGCTAATAACCGGTTTAAGAGCACATAACGTTTTCAAAACAGAATATCACGGTTAGTAGAGGCCGGTTTTCGGACCCGGCGAGAGGGGGTGCTCATAGTTGACCTTCCCCGATCGTACCTAAGTTCCCGAGCCGAGGCAACTTTGGTGATGACGGACACGTGGCCTTTGGCATCGAGTCAGGGTTTCCTAAATTTCCCCATAAAAAATATTTAGGTGGCGACTCTGTATCTGGCAAAGCAGTCCATGTTTGGCACTTCTTTTCAAAAATCTGTTTCTTAAAACGATTTGCTGGATTTGGACTCTTTGGTTCAGATTTAGAACTGCAAACAAAATCGAGTCCGAACTGTAGCGAGGGCCCCTCGCGGACGCGTGCTACAATAACTAGGATCATGCATTGATTTCTAACTAGTTTTCTGTTTTAGCTCGGAGTACACTGTGAGTGTTTATGCTTTAGCATCCTTGCATGAGTGTGAGTGTTGTCATGACAGAATGCTTGTCATGAGGCTATGTGCTTATTTGATATAACTGCATGAGTGCCTGTGGGTGAAGGTTTGATTACCTAGATTGGAACAACTCGATGATTGTGAGTTTTAAACCCACTTGAAGTGGCAAAATCATGTTTTTTTTTAAAGCCCACTTAAGGGTGGCAAATCCACGCTTTAGCCTACTTGCGAGTAGCACTTTCAAACCACTTTCAAAAACAAACATGAGCCATTTTGTTCCAATCCGTGTGATTGAGTCTATAATTGTTTGCTGTGCGCATCACATAGTAAAGGTTAGCTAATAAATCGGAATAAGAACACATGTGTTTTCAAAAATAACATATCACGTTTAGTAGAAGCCGATCTTTGATCGAGCGAGCGGGGGTGCACATTCCAGGACCTTGCCCTCTCGTACCCAAGTTCCCGAGCCGAGGCAACTTTGGTGATAACAGACACGTGGCCTTAGGCACGAGTCAGGGTTTCCTAAATTTTCCAAAACAAAATATTTAGGTAGCGACTCTGAAATCTGGCAAAGCAGTCCATGTTTGGCACTTCTTGATTAAAATCGATTTTCCAAAACAATATGCCGGATTTGGACTCTTTGGTGATTTATCAGTCTTACATTGCACTTTGTGAGATTAGATTCAGAACCGTGACATGAGTCTGAACTGTAGTAGCTAAGAACAACGATTCGCGCCCTCGCGCGCGGAGCGGAGTTCCGGGCAGTCTATAGGCACCCAAGTTTTGTAGAGAGGGAGGTTATGGGCAAAATGGGCTAGACCCATTGGACCCAAAAATTATCACACACACGCGCGCTGCCGCCGCCGCTCGTCCAATCGGGCTGGGCTTGGTCGCGGTTGCGTGGTGTGAGGTTGGGTTGGGTTTGTCCGGCCCAATACCTATCTTTTTTGGCCAAAAACATTTGAATTTGAATTTTGGAAATTAAATTCAAAATTGGGTCCAATTTTTTCTACCCGAATAGAATTGAATCTGTTTAAATTTCAAAAAAAAAAAAAAATCGATTGGAATTCTGTATAGGGATTTATCTGTTCAAATTCAAATTTGAGCCCAAACAGTACCAATTCAAACCCAACAGGTTCAGTACCTGTTCAAACAGGTATGTTACCTGTTCAATTCAAAATAAAAGGGTGCCACTACATCTATAAATAGACTAGCCCTCATTTGAAGTTTTCATTCAATTTTTTCGTCGAAATAATTCTGCAACTATTCTCTACATATTGCTGCATTATTTCCTTATGAGAAAGAGTGTAAACACTTAGTGTGTTCATTGTGCGAATAAATTATAATGCTACATTTATTCGTTGATTGATCATTTTATCCTTTGAGATAGATGTCCATATTCTGAAAGCACCGTGGAGAGGACGAATCTATCTTAAGGACACAAATTTTGCTGTGGAGAATAGGGTACTGTAGTTTGATGAATAATGTCATGTTACTAAGTTCGGGCTTACCGCAGAACTTGTGGAAGGAAGCAATATTGTCTGCTAATTATGTTCTTAACAGAATACCCCACAAGAAAACTAAAAAAACTTCTTATGAATTGTGGAAAGGTCGACCGCCTTCCTACAAATACTTAAAAATGTGGGGGTGTTTGGCAAAAGTTGAAGTTCCTGTTCCGAAAAAACAAAGATATGACCAAAAACAGTAGATTGTGTGTTTATTGGTTATAGTCAGAATAATAGTGCATATCAATTTTTGACTTATAAATCAGAAATACCTGATATAAATGTGAACACTATTATAGAGTTAAAAATGCTGTGATTTTTGAACATGTCTTTCCTTACAAGAAAGGACAGAAATTAAGTTCACAAAAAAAAACTTATGATTGTACACAAAGTCAAGAGACTAATGACAATGGGACCTTTGGATGTATAAGAAAAAAGAAAAGACCAAATAGTTCATAAGATCATTATTTGTGGTTTATTGATGTTTCACAGATATTGATTCTTTGCAGGGTTGATAGCCGATGCTCCCTAGTAGCAAACAAAATTTGTTTTGTCTGATATAAAAGTTTGTTTTTCTTTTTTTAAACTGTAGTTGAATTATAAATTTAAATAAAATATAAAAAAATAGAAATTGCTTGAGAGAAAAATAAATGAAATATAATTTAAGACTTCTTATTATTTCTCTTACATTTTTCTTACCTTTTTAAAGTTTATACATAAATTCACAATACAAATACATAATCTTAAAAAATATATTGAGGCCTATTTTGATAAGTAAGTTAAAATTTAATTTTTTTATATTTTTTTAAAAAATATATTGAAAAAATAAAAAAATAATGTAATTAAAAAAATGAAAAAATTAAAAATATAACTTTTAACCCGGTTATGAAAATAGACCTAAAACACTTTTTAACTGTATAGATGTCACTTCATGGACTAGCAAATCTTGGAATTTGATAATCCTCTATAATATTGATCAATTATTATGCCATGGTTCACCTAAATGTCAAATCTCGTCCAAATATTCTGATCACTACAATTGGTGACAACTTAAATTTCAATAATAATATCACATACTTCAAAAAATATTAAAGGATGCTAAAAATCAAAGCATATGTACACTTTATTCAGTGCAAATATGCCTTAGACCCCAGCTGGGGTGCTGGGGTCGGCTCCTATTGGTCCAAAATTTTTTTTTTTTTTTTTGATTTTTGACCAATCTCAATACGCTACGTCACTGTATGTGATTCATATTGTATTATATTTAAATTTATTTGATTAATTTATATTGTTAATAACTTTAATTTTTGTTTATTTATTTATTTTAAATTTAGTTAAATTCAAATGTTGAAGCTTCATATTTGAAGCTCCAAATCAAGCTCAATTCGTGCTATGCAATCATTCATTGTCACCCACTCTAGAAGAATATTACATAGGGTATCTTGATCTTATCACATCTTTTATAGTAAGAAAATTAAAAAATTATAAAAAAAATTAAAAAATTAATTTTTTATTATCTTCTCAAAATACTATTTAGTCTAAGGACAACATTAGGTGGTGCACTCACTTCATTACAATTGATTAAGTCCTTTGTTAGTAGAGTTGTGTAAAGATATATTAAATTAAGTTAATTTATCAGAGTATTCACCAATTAAATGCTAATAAAGCATGAACTAGCTTTGCACCTGAGCCACCCAATAGCTTCTTTCACATCATGGACGGATCAATCATATACTTCACTCATATATGACGAGACCATTTGAGCATATTTTAGAGGCTGGAAAATAATTATGGGAAATTATAATTTTATCCTTTTAACTTTTCTTTCAACTTTTAAATGATAGAGTGATTGGAAGACCATATTAAAGTTCGGTTTAAAATTTAAAAACTTAATTGAAAGAGTGAAATGTATAATTTAACCCCAATTTTTATTTTTTATTTATTTATTTAATTATTTATTTATTCAACGACATGAAGTGTTTACATGTTCTTGCATTATATTAAAGCTGAATTATTTTCTTGGAAGTGGACAGAAATTATTGTTAAATTAAAGTGCCATGTCCCTGATAAACTAATGCAATATAAGCAATCAACATCACCAAATTAAATATATAGGGTAAATTACATAATTAGTTGTTGTTATCTAACTAAAATGTTATTTTAATTTTCGTAATTTTATTTTTAGTAATTTTAACTCTATATTTTTAATTTTATTATAATGTTGTCACTTGGACAGGATAATTGGCAGGGTAATATTAGTGATATCAAATTTTCAATCAAATAAATGACCAGATGTCTCACATGGGTGTGGGTCCACAATTTTGTAGACCCCACATCCATGTGAGACATTTGGTCATTTATTTGATAGAAAATTTGAGACCTAAAGCATTTTCTTGATTGGCCTAATTATTCATGTAGTTGTACCTTGAGAATGTGAGAATGTTAGAGGTTAAGGGTTCGAGTCGATAGAGCAACTATGACCCTTCCGTTGTAAGATCATCTCCAACCGTGTATCAAACTTATCATCAAATTTGAATTTGATGAAAAATAATTCCTTTTTCAACTCCAACGGTTTTATCAAATCGATATCAAATCTAGAATTTCATTTTTCTTTTATTAAACTAAGAATTAATGTGTCTTTCATTAAATCATTGTTCATTGCTGTTGAATTTTTACTACTGGATGTCCCCCGGATGTCCTCACCGGATGACCGCCTCAAGGTAAAAGTTTGTAAAAAAATTACACTGGCTGTCGATCGCCCCGTTGTCCTCTTGGTCGTCTGCCTGGTCGAGCCCTCAGATGACCACCTTAAGAAGAAAAATTGGAAAAAATTTGCACTGGTCGATGAACCAACGGGGTATCTGCCCGATCGTCAGTCCGGTCGACCGGTGGTTCGACGAAGCCACAAAACCTTCCGTTGGAACACTTGATATCAAAGAGAGTTTTTCCTCAAATTTTTACTCAAATTTGATTAAAAAAAATTGATGTACCGTCGAAGATGCCCTAATCTAACTTATTAACTCCCTAGCATCCTATGGTATGGCACCCAAAAAACAATTTTGTCACTCTGTCATGCATCCTCAATATTTTAAACACAAAAAAAACACATGTAAAATTAGAAGGATCAAAGTGGAATTTTTTTAAAAAATACAAAGATAGAGGGATCACATTCAACAAAAATGAAAAATGTAAGATTCAAATTATTGAAATTGAATTAGTTTCACTCAAAACTAAAAGGACCAATATTATAATTTGCCCATATATATACACGAAACCTCCGTCCCATTTTATTAATCCATTATCTCACAAGCTGTATGCTAAGTTTGCGAAGTATGAGTTCTGGCTGAAAGAGGTTAAGGCCCCGTTTGTTTTAGGCTATAGGGAGGGTATTGGGACTAGTAATACCAAGGTATTACTAATGCCCTTGTTTGTTTGCAGAGATAGCCTTGGGACTATTAGTCCCTTGGTATTACTAATACCCTTGGAAGGGGGATTGGTAAGGAGGAGATAGAGATGGTATTAGAAAATAGTGAGGGGATTAGAAATTTTTTTATTTTTTATATATTCGGAATTTTTTTTAAATATAATGTTTAATTTTTTTTATTTTTTTATATAAAAATAATTTAACAATTCCTCATTATTAATCCCATCACTATCAATCCCCTCACTAATAATCCCCTCACTATTAATCCCTTCACTATCAATCCCCTCCATTCTATCTCCCAAAACAAACGGGGCCTAAGTTCTTAGGCCATGGGGTATCCGGGGAAGGAGTGACTGCAGATTCATCCAAAATAGAGGCAGTGCAAGATTGGGAGCTACCTAAGAATGCTTTTAAGATTTGTAGTTTCTTGTGGTTGGCCGGGTATTACGATAGAATTGTGAAGGATTTTTCTAGGCTAGCTAGCCTCACCATTGACTAGACTAACAAGGAAAGGAATCAAGTTTGTGTGGAGTGAGTCTTGTGAGAAATCGTTCCAAGAACTTAAAGTTAGAGTCACTACTGCTCCAGTTTTGATTATTCCAGAGAAGGGTTTGTGCTATTCTGTATATTGTGATGCCTCACGGGAAGGTTTGGGGGAAAGGTGCCTATGGCTCGCGGCAGTTGAAAACACACGAGAGGAACTACCCTACTTACAACCTAGAGTTAACAGCGGTGATCTTTGCCTTGAAAATTTAGAGACATTTTCTGTATGATGCGAGATTTGAGGTGTTTTCCGATCACAAGAGTCTGAAATATCTGTTTACACAGAAAGATTTAAATTTGAGGCAAAGAAGGTGGATGGAGTTCATAGAGGATTATGATTTTGAGTTGCATTATCACCTGAGGAAGGCCAACGTTGTAGCTGACGCTTTGAGTAGGAAATCTATTAGCAATGTGGCTAATATTGCCATCCGAGAGTGGGAGATGTTGGGTGCTCTTGGAGAGTTTGACTTGCATCATAGCGAGTCCGTTGAATCTGCAGCTTTGTTTTCGGTAGTTACCCAACCTACACTTGTGAACCGAGTGATGGAGGCATAGACGGGTGACCTTGAGGTGGAATCCCTCTGGGAGAAGATCTCCAGTGGGAAAATGGAGAGGGGCTTGAATTTGTATCCCAACCAAGGTGTGAAATACCGATACTATTTGTTCGTGTCGGAGTCTTGCCGAGATGAAGTACTCGGATAATTTCACCATTCACGCCTTGCGGTACATCCGAGAGGCATAAAGATGTATCATGACCTGAGTCGCTAGTTTTGGTGGAGAGGTATGAAGACGGATGTGGCAGTGTTTGTATCAAAGTGCCTTACTTGTCAGCAAGTGAAGGCCGAGCATCAGAGGCCAGCGAGTTTGTTACAACCCTTGCCTATAGCCGAGTGGAAATGAGAGCATGTCACGATGGATTTTGTTGTGGGCCTTTCCAGGACTCAACGGGGTAGTGATGCCATTTAGATGGTAGTTAAATAGTTAACCAAATCAGTGCACTTCATACCTATGCGCGTGAGTGAATCGGTAGACTATCTTGCCGACCTGTATATCAGGGACATAGTGAGGATGCATAGGGTCCTTGTGACGATTGTTTCAAATACAGATCCACGTTTCACAGATCGGTTATGGTAGAGCTTGCAGAGTGCCTTGGGCACTAGAACGACCTTTAGTATTTCGTACCATCCTCAGATTGACGGGCAGTCCGAGCGTAACATTCAAATCCTTGAAGATATGCTTCGAGGTTGTGTCCTTGACTTCAAGAGGTCGTGGGAGAGGCATTTGCCCTTAATAGAGTTTGTCTATAATAATAGTTTCTAATCGAGCATTGGTATGGCACTATTTGAGGCCTTGTATGGCTGATCGTGTAGATCTCTTGTATGTTGGGCCAAGGTGGGTGATGAACCTTTGTTGGGATCGGAGTTGGTTCGGGAAACGACAGAGAAAGTGACACTTATCTATAAGAGGTTGGTTATGGCTCAGAGTTGTCAGAAAAGTTATGTTGACCGTAGGAGGAGACCCTTGTCTTTTGAGGTGGGAGATTACGTGTTCTTGAAGATATCAACTAGGTGAGATTTGATGAGATTTGGAAAGACTAGGAAGTTGTCCCCTCGATTTATTGGGCCTTTTGAGATCCTTGAGCGAATCGGAGAGGTTGCTTACCGTTTGGCATTGCTTTCACAGTTTTTCAGGGTTCATGATGTGTTTCATATTAGTATGCTTCGAAAGTATGAGCTAGATCCATTACACGTATTGGACTGGACCGACCTAGAGGTAGATGACGGTACTTCATATGAGGAGAGATCGGTGAGGGTCTTGGATACTCGAGACCAAGTCTTACGAAGCAAGACGATTCCCTTGGTTAAGGTGTTGTGGAAACATCACAGGGTTGAGGAAGCAACTTAGGAGCATGAATTGGAAGTCCGAGAGAAATATACGAACTTGTTTGTTGGTGTTTGAACATACATTGAGGTTTGATTATATTAATGAAATGTAAAAGCATTGTATATGTTTTGAAATATGAGAACATTATATATGTTGAATATGTTTTGGAAACGCAGGCTTAATATGAACATTGTATATCTTGTTTATGTTTGGAAATGCAAATTTATCGTAAACATTGAATATGTTTCGAAAATATGAAATATATATTGAAATCGGTTAAAACTACGGGAAATATATGTTGAGATGTATATTGAGACTTGTTCATCATGTGATGGGATTGAGTGACCGGTGGATGGGTCATAGTGTTGAAAATTGATTTGTAAATCATTGTGAAAATTTGTTTGAAACATGGTTTTGAAATGTGATTTGTAATTTCGGGAACAAAATTCTTTTAGGGGGAATGTTATAGCGATCCCGGTTTTGATCTGACTCTTGTGGTATCCCAGACTCAGGTTTAATGCTTTCATATTGTTGTTTACCCCTTACTTCCCCTTGTATCTCTTTGAAATTGGCTTTTGGATTACTGTGGTTGTGTTTGGATAGATTGGTCACTTGTTTTTTTCAAACCTTGTGTTGCCTAGAATTTTGGTCCTTCACTCGAGCAACAGTTCTTGCGCTCGCGTGGCTTTGCAAACTCTCAGTAGTTTTGCAAGTCTACAAAACTACTGGGAGAGTGATTCTTATGCTCGAGCGGCGTTTCCTACGCTTGAGCGAGTGTCTGCTCGAGCGGCCTTTCTTACGCTCGAGCGTTGGTTTGTTGTTTGCAAAACTACTTGATGTGTGTTTTCTGCGCTCGAGTGTCAGTTCTTGCACTTGAGCGGAACAACTTATTATGTCTGACGCCCCAGCGTCAACTCTTGCACTCGAGCAGACTGTGCGTATATCAGATCGAAAAAATGACTTTTTGCATCACTTTTTCAGATCTTTTCTCCCTAAAACCCAAAGTTGAGACTCTCTCTCTCTCTCTCTCTCTCTCTCTCTCTCTCTCTCAATTTTTCACCTAGTTCTAGTAATTTCTTCACCCTAATCCCTTTGATAAAAAGGTAGACCATCTCAAGATCTTTATTTTGATCCGAATAGAGTTAGATTTGGACATCTTTGAAGTTTCACTCTTGCTTGGCTCGTCTTCTCTCTTTGAGGTAGGGATTTTCTATACCTTTATATGGTTTTTAGCTTAGTTATTTATCATTGTATAACAATGGTTGGATTTGGAAGTAGTTTGAACAAACCTACGGTTTGGGTGTGAAATAAAAAGAGGGGTTTTTTTTGGTGAATGTAAAATGAATGGGCATGAAGTTTGAATATGAGGTTATATTGTGTCAAAATTGTTGATTTTGGTACTTGGGTTGATACTTGAAAAATTGGGAGTTTTGCCTTAATTGGATTAAATTGTTATTTTGTATAAATAACGAAAATTGACATTGATAATGTGCAATTGGATGATTGTTGATGTAAATGGTGGAGTTGGACACATGTTGTCTCTCACCTATGAAAATTTGAATAATTTATCTATTGAGAAGATTGTCTATCTGTTTAGAAATATCTGTATTGAGCTATCGGTGGAGAATAACTAAGATTGTTGTAGAAATTGTATGATGATTAGGTAAATCAAAACTAATCTAATGTTGGTTGTCATTGAATGTGATTATGCTTTAAATACATTGTATACGTATGATGTTTGGTAGGAGAAATGTGATGTACTCCATTAGTTGGGAGGAGATAGGAGATGTACTCTATTGAAATTAAGTTGGCCGAAGTGTCCAGGGTGAAAGTCCTGAAATCTCGTATATACATGGGTGTCGATCTCGCGGACGAAATTTTCGTAAAATGACAGATTTAAGTGTTTGTGTGGTAATTGTGTTGATTAGAGGACCACTGAGTTGTAGTCTAAGTTGAGTTGTTGAAAGATAATGAAATTGGCTCATGAATTGAGAAGAATAAATTAACTTGAAATGAATTGAAGGAAAATGGATTGAAATATGAACTTTGGAACTTTACGATCATATAAAATGTGGATGTCTTCTCGTAAACATTATATATGCACACTGTATTTATATCTTTGTTAAATCTCATTTATTATGTTAGATTGTTCCTACTGGGTTTTGACTCACTCTATATGGGAAAACCATTTTCAGGTGTTGGTGACATGCCTCCGCCAATACAATAGCTTCGAGGGACTTTTAGGAGCAAGAATTTCTTTATTTTGTTATATTATTTTGTATAGCCAAGGACTTAAATTGTATTGAGTTAGGCTCATTTTTGTGTAACCAAGCAATGATTTAGAAAGATGTAAGCTTATAGGGCATATGACTATATGTTTACTTTTAATTCTCTTTACATTGCAACACATGCTGTAGATTCACGATGAACATTTGTGAATGTATATCGCATGTGTTAACTTTTGTAAATGAATTTTAATGAATGAAAGCATATTATTTTCTATTATTCCTTTGCTTTAACGATTGGATTTATTATAGTATTTTTGGAGGCATTACAATGGGACCTTTGGGTGTATAAGAAAAAAAAAGACCAAATAGTTCATAAAATCATTATTTGTGATTTATTAATGTTTCACAGATATTGATTTTTTGCAAGGTTGATAGTAGATGTTCCCTAGTGGCAAACAAAATTTGTTTTGTCTGATATAAAAGTTTGTTTGTTTTTTTTTTTAAATTGTAGTTGAATTATAAATTTAAATAAAAATATAAAAAAATAGAAATTGCTTGAGCGAAAAATAAATGAAATATAATTTAAAACTTCTTATTATTTCTTTTACATTTTTCATTCCTTTTTAAAGTTTATACATAAATTCATAATGCAATTACATAATCTTAAAAAATATATTAAGGTCTATTTTGATAAGTAAGTTAAAATTTAATTTTTTTATATTTTTTTAAAAAATATATTAAAAAAATAAAAAAATAATGTAATTAAAAAAATGAAAAAATTAAAAATATAACTTTTAACCCGGTTATGAAAATAGACCTAAAACACTTTTTAACTGTATAGATGTCACTTCATGGACTAGCAAATCTTGGAATTTGATAACCCTTTATAATATTGATCAATTATTATGCCATGGTTCACCTAAATGTCAAATCTCGTCCAAATATTCTGATCACTACAATTGGTGACAACTTAAATTTCAATAATAATGTCACATACTTCAAAAAAAAAATTTAAGGATGCTAAAAATCAAAACATATGTACACTTTATTCAGTGTGTGATTCATATTGTATTATATTTAAATTTATTTGATTAATTTATAGTGTTAATAACTTTAAATTTTATTTATTTATTTATTTTAAATTTAGTTAAACTCAAATGTTGAAACTTCATATTTGAAGTTCCGAATCAAGCTCAATTCGTGCTATGCAATCATTCATTGTCACCCACTTTAGAAGAATATTACATAGGGGTATTTTAATCTTATCATCTCTTTTATAATAAAAAAGTTAAAAAATTATAAAAAAAAAATAAAAAATTAACTTTTTACTATCTCCTCAAAATACCATTGAATCTAAGGACAACATTAGGTGGTGCACTCGCTTCATTACAATTGGTTAAGTCCTTTGTTAGTAGAGATGTGTAAAGATATATTAAATTAAGTTAATTCATCAGAGTATTCACCAATTAAATGCTAATAAAGCATGAACTAGCTCCTTTTCAAACTTTACAAAAATTTTGCTTGTACATAAAAAGATGATTTCTTATTTATTTCTCATAAAATTGTAATCATACCCATTCTTAAATCATGTAAAACTTTATAAGTGCAATATTCGATTCTTTTGACTATTTTTATACCCTCTGCAATAGAAGGTCATAGACAAGAGTTAAATTAATTGATCATTTTTTTTCTTCTTATTATAAGGTTTGTTTAATTGATTGCTTCTCCATATTATGAGGTGTTTTGTTAAGTTTGCAGAATTAGACTTGTTAATTATGAATTTAATATTTTGATCAGTATATGCTCTTTCTATATTGAATTTTAGGCTCCCCGACTGCTCTCTATTCTTTAATCCTTATTGGACTAGCCAACTTTATCTCATCATTAGTGATTACTAAAATATCGTTTGAAAGAAACTTTCATAAAATTATTCTGGCAATGGTGAAATCATTTTTGTAAGCTCAAACTTACTTAAGATTTAAGATGAGGATTTTAATTATTTGCTCTTATTTTTGTTGTTTTTCTGAACAATCATCCGATATTTTTAATCTGTAAGATTAAAATAATTTTGATAATCAATGAACCATACCATGTCAGATTTCATACTTTTATAAAAAAAAATAAAAATTCAATACATTATAAAGTGAAAGGAAAATAAACGTCCCTTTTATAATTTTTAATAATCAAGTGAAGGAGTGAGAAGGGTGCAACAAGATGAGTTGTTAAAAATCACAAAATTGAATGTCTAAATCATGGAATTTGGTTAGAAAGTGCCCTGATCTTGGATTTGTATATAAGTTTAGAGAGATAAAGAGAAGGAAAAATTGATAAAAATTCTTATTCAAATCTAAAATTTAAATATAATCTTGAGATATGGACCGACGAGTGCATATCTTAATCTATATTTAAGATAAACAATTTATGCATATTTAAATTCCAAAATCCAGACACAATCTTGAGACATGGACTGATCGATGCATAGTCTATACTAAAGACAAACAATTAAGTCCAAATTTTCATGGTCTTGATTGACATTGGGGACTATTATATGTTAATTTTCTCATTAATTCGTATGTAGAGTCTCATTGGAGATGTAGATCATGATTCCCTTTAATGAGATTGCCACTAAGATGCTCACCAAAAGTAAACAAAGGTTGTTGCCTTTGATGCCAATAGGTCCCTTGTTTATTTTAATTAACACTCCTAGCCAAATATGCTATTATCGATATCTCTTTTTTTAATTAAAACCAAATGAAAAAAAAAATAAAAAATTAATAATGGATTGTCAAATATGAAACAAGAAATAGTCTCTCTACATTGATATTAAGCAATGTTCGAATTATAAATTTGGATAATAATTATAAATAATAATAAAAAAAAAGAAAGAAAGAAAAGGAATAATGAAACAAATGTAAATTAAAGTTTTTCTCAATTTCCCTTTGCCTTTTAAATTAGGTTGGGTTTCTCTTATATTGAGATTTTAATGTGAGAAAATTTGAATGATCTGTAAGACTCACCACAGGTCTTGTTTCAATAATCCGAACGGTTCATTTTATAAGATCTTCAATGTATATTATTCATGAAAAAATTAGTTTGATTCAATAATCATAACTTTTTCATTATGTTGTATTTGTCTCTGCAAAAATATATTTTTAACATAGACCATTCAATTTTTTAAACATAAATGCAATAAAATGAAACAATTATGATTGTCGGATTGGCTTAAAATTTTTCATAAATAACATGCATTTAAAAGCCTACAAAATAATAGTTTGAATCATCGAAATGAAAATCTTGATGAGCTCTACTAACCACTCAATTTTCTCATATTGAAATCTAAATAGAAAAAGAAACTCAATCATTTTAAATTCTTATCCAAATTAATTTTCACACAAGTATATCTGGCATTCGAGATTCCTAGACCAACCAATGTCTAGAGTCTTGTGCGTTGGATTTGTACACTATTCTCTATAAAATATGAATATTAAATGTTGTCACTTTTTTTTTTGATTAAATTGCACCTGCATCCTTGACCTTTTATTTAATTTTACTTTAATTTTTAATATCAAATTATAATAATTAAATCTTTAAAATTTTAACTTGTTTCCACGTAGTCCTCCCGTCACTCACAGATAAAAATATATAAATTATGATATATCCTAATAATTAGATTAAATTCTCATCAAGTCTTATTAAAAATAAATCCTACTAAAATCGTTATTAAAAATAATTTTTTGTGATGATTTTTTACACATGTCACTAAAAACTAATAATTAGTGTTTTTTTGTCATAATTTTTATAAATTGTTGGTAAAACTTACAATTAATGATATTTTTTTATGACGAATTTTTTAAATTGTCGTTAAAAGTTAAAAATTAGTTTTTTTTATGATAATTTTTTTAAATTGTCTTTAAAACTCATAATTACTAACATTTTTTATGATAACTTTTAAACTATCATTAAAAATTAATAATTAATAATATTTTTTAATAATATTTAATAAAAATATTATTAATTATCATAACCTGTTAAAATTTAGACGTATGTTTTCCTTAAAAAAATGAACAAACTTCACTCATATGATGAGACCATTTGAGCATATTTTAAAGGCTGTAAAATAATCACAGGACATTACAATTTTATCCTTTTAACTTTTCAATCAATTTTTAAATGATAGAGTGATTGGAAGGCTATATTAAAGTTCGGTTTAAAATTTAAAAACTTAATTGAAAGAGTGAACCCCCCCCCCCCCCCTCTTTCTTCCTTTCTTTCTTTTTTTTCAATGACATGAATTGTTGGCATGTTATTGCATTATATTAAAGCTGAATTATTTTCTTGGAAGTCGACAGAAATTATTGTTAAATTAAAGTGGAATGTCCCTGATAAACTAATGCAATAAAAGCAATCAACATCTCCAAATTAAATATATAGGGTAAATTATATCATTAGTTGATGTTATCTATAACTAAAATGTTACTTTAATTTTCATAATTTTATTTTTAATAATTTGAACTCTATATTTTTAATTTTATTATAATGTTGTTACTTGGACAGAATAATTGGCCGGGTAATATTAGTGATACCAAATTTTCCTTCAAATAAATGACCAAATGTCTTATATAAGTATGGGGATCGCAATTTTGTGGACCTCACACCCATGTGAAACATTTGCGGACCCTATTCCTATGTGAGACATCTAATCATTTATTTAGTAGCAAATTTGGGACCTATAGCATTTTCTTAATTGGCCTAATGATTCATGTAGTTGCACCTTGAAAATGTGAGAATGTTAGAGGTTAAGGGTTTGAGTCAATATAGCAATTATGATCCTTCCGTTGTAAAACCATCTCCAACCGTGTATCAAACCTATCATCAAATTTGAATTTGATGAAAAATGGTTCGTTTTTCAACTCTAATGGTTTTATCAAATTGGTATCAAATCCATGATTTCACTTTTATTTTATCAAATTGAAGATTAATGTGTTTTTCATCAAATCACTGTTCATTGCCGTTGAATTTTCACTATCGGATGTCCCCCAGATGTCCTCCCCGGATGGCCACCTTAAAGCAAAAGTTTGTAAAAAAATTACACTGGCTGTTGACTGCTCCGTTGTCCTCTCAGTTGTCTGCCTGGTCAACCTCTCGGATGACCACCTCAAGAATAAAAATTGTAAAAAATTTGCACTGGCCGGTCAACCAGTCGGATATCTGCTCGATCGTCAACCCAATCAACCGGTGGTTTGACGAAGCCACAAAACCTCCGTTAGAGCACTTGATTTCTCAAATTTTTACTCAAATTTGATAAAAAAAAATTGATGTACAGTGAAAGATGCCCTAATCTAACTTATTAACTCCCTAACATCCTATTGTATGACACCAAAAAAAAATGTTGTCACTCTATCATGCATCCTCAATATTTTAAACACAAAAAAAAAAAAAAAAAAAAAAAATACATGTAAAATTAGAAGGATCAAAATAGAATTTAAAAAAAAAAATTATAGAGATGGGGGGATCACATTTAACAAAATTGAAAAATGTAAGGTTTAAATTATTAAAATTGAATTAGTTTCACTCAAAACTAAAAGGACCAATATTATAATAATCCATTATCTAATTTTTTGTTGTCATAAAATACATGTTCACTTTTGAAAAGTCAATACTTAAAATTTGAATTCAAAATCTAATAAAAAGTTTGAATTTTCAAAATGAACTATCAATTGGGGAAGGGGTACTTGCTGCTGTTCGGCAAAACGACACAATTTCGATGCATTTTGTTTTTGTTTTTGTTTTTTTTTTTTTTATATATATATAATTTTGTTTGTGTGTGTGCGTTGCTGTTGGTTTATTTAATGATATATATTTTTTGATTTGAGCACACATGCCAAAACTACATTGCTGCAAGCAAAATTAATAAAAATAATATAATAAGCGAAATTATAAAAATAAAAAAAGAGCCTAAAAAATTGATCTTTGTAACAAAATAAATTAGGATATTTTAATTTTATTAATTTAAACTTTAATTTTTAATTTTTTTTTTCAATCTAAAATTTGACCTATTTTCATTAAGTAAATTGATGAAAAATGATATTTTACAAATTTTATGTATATCTATATTGACTTTAATGAATATATATTTTTTTTCGTTAGTTTTGCCTAACAAAAATAGGCGAATGGTTGAGAAAAAAAAAATTAAAATATTAAGGTTTAAATTGATAAAATTAAAATTCATAATTTATTTTGTTACAAAAGTTAAACTCTGAGAATTTTTTTTTTTTTTTTTTTTTTGTAATTTCTATAAACAACAACAACAACAACAACAACAACAATATTGTACTCATTTAGGCAAATCAATAAAGAAAATCATAAAATCCTTAAAATATTATTGTTAAATTTATTTGCACCAATGTGTATTATTACATGTTATTTATCAACAACACTAAAAACCTAAATTTATGAATTTAAAATTTATCCAAAAAAAGGAAACAACGATTCAAATTTATTTTACTGATGAATCTCACGTTTCTTCAATTTAATGTACACTACACAAATACATTCGGAATAAATTATAAATTGATAAAGGTGAGTTCATAACATTTTTTATTATTTATTGATTTGTTAAAAAATCAACAAATAATTTGAGTCAATATATATGCATTAAATATTATTGTTAAACTATTGGTTGGTTTTTCAACAAATATGCGTGCTCAAAACAAAAACTATACGTCATTAAAGAAACCAACAGCAGCATACACACCACCAAAAAAAAACAAAGGAGAAATTATAAAGAGAAAAAAAAAAAATTTAAACGCACCAAAATCGTTCCGTTTTGCCGAACAGCAATACTTGTTGTACAGCAAGTGGAGGAGTAATTAATTGACTTACTATTCTCGAGACACATGCATAACAACTTATGATGAACAAGTCCAGAGCAAGTTTATTATTTGAATTCATGAAATTGTGAAACAATCTATGTGTTAGGTATATTTTTTTATTGGATCGTGAGACTCAATTGATTTTGAAAAAAAGAGTTTAATTTAGTTTAGTATTAATTATAATATATTTTTATATATTATATTTAATTTGTGGAGACCCAATCAAATTTAGAAACAACTAAGGTTTGATAATAAACCCTAAATTCACAATATTTTAGGGTTTTGTTTTTTTGCTCATCCCAAGGTGAAGAGAACGGCTGCTACACATACTACACTTTGGTGAAATCAATTATTTGGGGTGTGAATAGTAGAATTAATTTGGGTGGTTCTTCGCTTCGTTTTTGATATTGATTTGGTTCGTTATTTTGGATCTTCTATAACTCTGGTTCTGAAGATTTTTGTTCATCTATTTGGTGAGGTTTTTCCTCTTATTTATTTGTGATTATTTAGAATTTATCTAAGGGTGATTTTGTGAGACCATTAGTGTCTCGTTTGTAATCGTTTGGAAACTATTTGGTTGATAGTGGAATCGGATTTCGATCCCGTGGACGTACCTCACATTGAGGGAACCACGTAAAAATTATTGTGTTGTCTTTGATTTAATTTTTTCGCATTAGTTTTTATTCTCATTGATTGATTTACTTGTGGGGAATCACATATTTTCCCTAACAACTGGTATCAGAGATTACGGTTTATTTGGATTTATTTATTTGTGTAAATCAATGGAGGGGAATGTGGGTCGCATGTCTAGCTTCAATAGAAGTAATTGGGTAACTTGGAAAACTAAAATGGAGGACCTATTATTTTTTAAAGATTTGTATGAACCCATTGAGGGTGATAGTGACAAATCAAAAGATGGTTCTTTTTCAAAAAAAGACATTGAGTGTTATTATTGCCATGAGAAAGGGCACATGAAGCGAGAATGCCGAAAGCTCAAGAATAAGGACAAAAGGCGTGACAAAAGCGTGGATAAGAAACAAGAAGATACAACGACAGTTACTACCGACGATCTCATGGTCGTTTGTGAAGATGATTGTATCAATTTTGTGGGCCAAGAGAGCAATTGGGTGATTGATTCCGGTGCTTCTTTTCATGTGACTTCTCGAGTTGATTTTTTCACTACCTACGCCGAAGGAGATTATGGTTCGGTTCGAATGGGTAACGAAGGTTTGTCCAAGATTATTGGCATGGGTGATGTTTGCTTGGAAACAAATTTGGGCTGCAAGTTGTTGCTTAAAGATGTAAGGCATGTTTCTGACATTCGCTTCAATTTGATCTCTACTGGGAAGCTAGATGATGAAGGCTTCAACAACAAATTTAGTGATGGAATATGGAAACTCACGAAGGGTTCTTTGGTGGTGGCTAAGTGCAAGAAGACTCATACACTTTATTCGATGCAAGGAAAAATTTGTAAAGGTGTTGTCAATGCACTTGAATAAGATACTTCTACCGAATTATGGCACAAGCGGCTTGGCCATATGAGCGAAAATGGGCTACAAGTTTTGTTCAAGAAAGAGCTTCTACCCCGTTTGAAAGGTACACATTTTAAAACTTATGTTCATTGTTTGGCAGGTAAACAACATAGAGTTTCTTTTCATAAAAATGTTGCTTCTAGAAAAGAAAATGTTTTGAAGTTGATTCATTTGGATGTTTGTGGTCCTTTAAAAGTTAGAACACATGGTGGTGCACTTTATTTTGTTACTTTCATTGATGATTATTCAAGAAAAGTTTGGGCTTTTCTACTAAAAACTAAAGATTAAGTTGTAGAAGTGTTTAAGCATTTTCAGGCCATGGTTGAAAGAGAAACAGGACAGAAATTGAAGTGCATCCGATCAGACAATGGTGGTGAATACATTGGGCCATTTGATGAGTATTGTCGCAGCCAAGGTATTCGGCACCAAAAGATAGTTAAGAAGACTCCTCAACAAAATGACGTTGCCGAGAGGATGAACCGCACCATTGTGGAAAGAACAAGGTATTTGCTTTCACAAGCTAAATTGCCAAGATCCTTTTGGGGTGAGGCAATGAAGACAACGGTTGACGTAATCAATTTGTCTCCTTCCTATCCTTTGAATGATGATGTTCCAGAAAGACTTTGGACCAGTAAAGATGTATCTTATGAGCACTTGAGAGTGTTTGGTTGCCGAACTTTTGTTCACATTCCAAAAGATGAGAGGTCCAAGCTTGATAGCAAGTCAAGACAATGTATTTTTCTTGGCTATGGGCGTGATGAATTCGGGTATAGATTGTGGGATCCGGTCGATAAGAAAATCATTCGAAGCCGTGATGTTGTGTTTCTTGAAGACCAAACAATTGAAGACTTTGGCAAAGGTGATCAACCGGAGCCAAAAACTAGTGATCTCATTGACATGGATCCATCTCCTTCATCTTCGGTGGATGATGAAAATGGGGGAGATATGCAGCCACCTCTTGAAGATGTAGATGATGATGCTATTCAAAATGAAGTTGAGCCCGAAATTGAGGAAGAGCATCCAACTCAAGAACCGCCATCACAACTTGAGTTGAGGAAATCTACAAGGGACCGGCAACCTTCAAGAAAGTATCCTCCCAATAAATTTGTATTGATTTCTGATCAAGGGGAGCCTGAGAGCTACTAAGAAGCAATTGAGCATGCAAGGAAAGGTGATTGGAAAAAGGCCATGGAAGAGGAGATGAATTCCTTGCTTGAAAACCAGACTTATGATTTAGTGAAGTTGCCTAAGGGGAGGAAAATTTTGAAAAATAAGTGGGTTTTCAAATTGAAGAATAATGGCAAGAATCTGAGGTACAAGGCACGTCTTGTTGTGAAAGGCTTTGTGCAAAACAAAGGTATTGACTTTGATGAGATTTTCTTGCCAGTTGTGAAAATGTCTTCTATTCGAGTTGTACTTGGCATGGCTGCAAGTATGAACCTTGAAGTTTAGCAACTTGATGTGAAGACCGTTTCTTTATGGTGATCTTGAAGAAGAAATTTACATGGAGCAACCAGAAAGGTTTTGTGGAAAAAGGGAAAGAGAAATTTGTTTGCAAATTGAAGAAAAGTTTGTATGGTCTCAAGCAAGCCCCGCGGCAATGGTACAAAAAATTTGACTCTTTCATGATGAATAATGGTTTTTCTAAAACCACTTCGGACCATTATTTGTTTGTGAAAAATTTTCCAGATGGTAAATTTATCATTCTTTTGCTTTATGTTGATGACATATTAATTTTGGGTCACGATTCTACCATGATAAACAGGTTGAAATTGGAGTTGAGCAAGTCTTTTGCTATGAAAGATTTGGGACCGACAAAGCAAATACTTGGTATGAAAATTGTTCGTGATCGCAAAGAGGGATTGATTTGGTTGTCTCAAGAAAACTACATTGAGAAAGTTCTTGAGAGGTTCAACATGAATAAAGCAAAGCCGGTTGGTTGTCCACTTGCGCGTCACTTCAAGCTTAGTTCGAATCAATGTCCTACAAGTGAGAAAGACAAGGAAGAGATGCTGAAAGTTCCTTATGCTTCAGCAGTTGGTTCTTTGATGTACGCCATGGTTTGTACAAGGCCGGATGTTGCTCACGCCATTGGTGTGGTGAGTCGTTTTCTCTCTAATCCGGGTAAAGAACATTGGGCAGCGGTAAAATGGATTCTAAGGTATCTTCGAGGGACTTCGAAGGTGTGTTTGTGTTTTGGGGATGGTAAGCCGATGCTTGATGGGTTCACAGATTCTGACATGGCCGGTGATATTGATTCTAGGAAATCTACTTCGGGGTATTTGATGACTTTTGCAGGGGGAGCTGTGGCATGAAAATCTAAATTACAAAAATGTGTTGCTCTCTCAACTACAGAAGCTGAATTTATTGCCATTACGGAAGCTTGCAAAGAAGAGTTATGGTTGAAGAAATTTTTTCAAGAGTTGGGTTTGAAGCAAGAAAAGTATGTGCTTTATTGTGATAGTCAAAGTGCTATTCACTTGAGTAAAAATTCTACTTTTTATTCGAGATCAAAACACATTAATGTGAGATACCATTGGATTCGTGGTGTGTTAGATTCAAAATTGTTACAACTCGAAAAGGTTCACACAGATGATAATATTTCAGATATGTTGACAAAGACTTTGTCGAGGGACAAACATTTAAAGTGTCGAACTTTGGCGGGTATGGTTGATTTCTCCACCTAAGTCGGTAGGGGGATAATTGTTGGGTATGCCTCCTTATTGGAGTGTGGGACCCAATTGGTTTTGGAAAAAGAGTTTAATTTGGTTTAGTATTAATTATAATATATTTTTATATATTATATTTAATTTGTGGAGACCTAATCAAATTTGGAAACAACTAAGATTTGACAATAAACTCTAGATTCACAATATTTTAGGGTTTTGTTTTTTTGCTCATCCCAAGGTGAAGAGAACGGTTGCTACACATACTCTACTTTGGTGAAATCAATTATTTGGGTGTGTGAACAGTGGAATTAATTTGGGTGGTTCTTCGCTTCGTTTTCGGTATTGATTTGGTTCATTATTTTGGATCTTCTACAACTCTGGTTCTGAAGATTTTTGTTCATCTATTTGGTGAGGTCTTTCCTCTTGTTTATTTGTGATTATTTGGAATTCACCTAAGGGTGGTTTTGTGAGACCATTAGTGTCTCGTTTGTAATCGTTTGGAAACTATTTAGTTGATAGTGAAATTGGATTTCGATCTCGTGGACGTACCTCACATTGAGGGAACCACGTAAAAATTCTTGTGTTGTCTTTGATTTAATTTTTCTACATTAGTTTTTATTCCCATTGATTAATTTACTTGTGGGGAATCACATATTTTTCCTAACACTATGGACTAAAATGAGCAAAGAAAAACAAAAAGTAATATTAGAAACTAAGAAAAAAAAAGTTAAATTTATTTATTTTAATAAATTTAAAATCCAAACACAACTTAACTCGAAACAAAACTCAAGAGCAAAGGGTCCTGCTCAAATTTCATTATACTCTCTTCATCCATGGTAACCCAAGCTTCAATTCCACCATCACTACACATAGAATCCATCAACATAACAGAATTCTTAATAGCCCTACTACCACTACTCACCCAAATGGGCTTGCCCCAACCAAAATCTGCTTCAAATATTGGAAACTTACACCAACTAGTAAACCTCAAAAACAACACTTCCTTGTTGGACACCAATTCACCAACCTTCTTGATATTACTCATGATCATTTCATACGCATTCTCACTTTTCAATTTCATCAAATATTCACTGTCAATTTTCCCAATCCCCTCCCTCAGCTCGCCCACAAGCCTACCCAACTCCACTACACCATTCGTATACGCGTACGCTTGCCTAAAAATGTTCCCAAGGGCGGTTTCAGGCAATGGCGGGTCCATCTTCCCCCTCACATTCACTGCATGTGTCACTGTCGACTTATCGAGCCCTGATTGAGCCATTGCACACTTCCAAATCACTGCGGTCACCAACTCAACACGAGTGGGGTGTACTGCACACGTGCCTACTTCGGCTTTTAGAGCAGCTATGGTTGATGAAGTGAAACAGAACCTTCTTGTGATGAGTCTCTCTTGTGAGGTGTCAGGTGTTTGCTTGAACCCAAGTGGGTCTCTGGGTGGGAAAATCGATGATGAAATGAAAATTGGACTAGCCAAACAGGTCTCACCACGAGCCATGGCTGCCCAGGTTTTAATAAATGTGCTTATCGTTAGTCCATCAGCAATTCTGTGCGAAAACCCAATGCCAATAGCTAATCCACCACAGTTAAACAAGTTAACCTGAATCGCTAATTGAACATCGCTAGTCTCACCATTTCGGTAATTTACTGATGGAACAAATTGACTCACCACTTCAACCTGTGGAAATTTAACTATGTCTGAAATTGAGGCATCGACTCGAGCTTCCAAGTAATCAACCCCTTCATCGTTGCAGTCAACTGAGCTTTCGCCTTTCATTCTTCCGGCAAATGGGTAGTATAGAGTCAAGGCATCGGACAGCGATCGTTTGAGGATAGAAGACATTTCAGATTGTTTGACATGGCTAGTAGCTTTTTCATCAGAGGAGTAGTAAAGAACAATGGGGATAGCAAAGAAAGGTGCAACGAACTGATCGATCAAAGAGAGCCGAAAGGTTTTGAGGTGATTGGGTGTTGAAGAGGAAGGTTTGATGGACTCTTTGGAGATGATTTCAATCTTCAGCATCTTTGTGTCTTGGTAGTGGTAAGAACAAAGAAAGGGAGTTTGTTTTTGTAAGCCCTAGATGGATAAATAATACTTCAATCTAGGACTTCCACACGGCTGGCGTTATTGTCCCCTGTTGAGGGGGTCTGGTGAGTGTAAGATGTACAAAGTTTCACACTAGACAAGATTCTCTTTGGTATAGATTTGTCTTGGGTATACTCTTTAGTGGAGTTTGAGATCCAATTACTTTATTAAAAGAATTTAATTTGATTAGGGATTGACTATAATATATTTTTAATATATTATACCTAACTTTTAGTGACCCAATAAATATTTAATATTCAATTTAGTTACAATTAAGATTTTGATAAAAAATCCTAAATTCAATAACATATATATTGATTATCTTCGTTTTTCCCGTAGTATAGCAACGGTCATAGATTGATATTTTTCCAGTGGGTTTTGTGGTTAAAGCAAAAGTTTGCTGGCTGATTGATTCTTGGTTGCATATTCAAGTGCACTAGTTTTGTGGGTAATCAAGTTGGTTCTTGTTCAACTGCTTTGGTGGAGTTAATTTGGGCTATTATTTTAGGTTTTCTATAATTTTATTTAGAAGAATTTTGTTCATCTATTTGGTGAGGTCTTTTCTCTTATTTATTTCTGATTATTTAGAATTCATCTAAGGGTGATTTTGTGAGACCATTCGTGTCTCGTTTGTAATCGTTTGAAAACTTTTTGGTTGATAGTAGAATCGGATTTTGATCCCGTGGACGTACCTCACATTGAGGAAACCGCGTAAAATTCTTGTGTTGCTTTTAATTTAATTTTTTCGCATTAGTTTTTATTCCCATTGATTGATTTACTGGTGGGGAATCATATACACTACAACAAAATTATATTTTAGTGACACCATACTAGTGGCATGTTGTAGATGTCCCCGAACGCCCCGGGAGGGTGAGCCCCGTTCTGTTCATTTGGGGTCACTACAGCTCAGGACTCTAAAATTGTCACGGTTTTAAGTCTGAACCAAAGAGTCCAAATCCGACAAATCGTTTTGAGAAAACAGATTTTTGAAAGAAGTGCCAAACATGGACTGCTTTGCCAGATACAGAGTCGCCACCTAAATATTTTATTTTGGGGGAAATTTAGGAAACCCTGACTCGTTTGCCTAAGGCCACGTGTCCGTCATCACCAAAGTTACCTCGGCTCGGGAACTTGGGTACGATTGGGGAAGGTCACTTCGTGAGCACCCCCGCTCGCCCGATCAAAGATCGGCCTCTACTAACCATGATATCTAGTTTTGAAAACATTGTGTGTTCTTATTCCAGTTATTAGCCTAGATTTACTATGTGATGCGCACAGCATATAAGTATAGACTGGATCGCCTGAATTGGAACAAAACATTTCCTGTTTGTTTTTGAAAGATGGTTTGCTACTCGCAAGTAAGCTTAAAATGCAGATTTTGCCACCCTAAGGCGGGCTTAAGAAAAGATGGTTTTGCCACTATCTAGTGGGCTTAAAACTCACAGTTGATGAATTGTTCCAATTCAGATAACCCAACCTTCACCCACAGGCATTCAGGCAGTTATATCACATAAGCATATAGCCTCATGGTAAGCATGCTATTCATGGCAGTCACTCACACGCATGCAAGGATGCTAAAGCATAAAACTTACCAAGTACTCCAAGCCAAAACAGAAGCTCATTAGAAATCCATGCATGATCCTAATTATACAGAAGTGCCTAATGCAACACATGCAAAAATGCAACTATAGCAGGCTCGGCTATTCTAAACATGGCATATGAAATGTTACAGCTAACATGTATTCAATTTGGAATTGAAAATACAATGCAGTTAGTATGATGCGCCGAGCCCGGTGCATGCAATACAGATGAATGAATGCAAACATGCTATCATACTGTATGCTAATTGAAACATGCCTTAATCTAACCATCATAAGCTGATAAATAAAAGGGAGAAAGACGTGGGGTTGGAAGACATACATCACACACACGCACACTTATTACAGTTGTGCCCTCGCGCAGAGGGTCCGAATAAATAGTACAGTCCAAATAATACAGTCCAAATAATACAGTCTAAATATATACAAATTCCTAATTAATTTACAAATTAACTAAGAAAAATAATAAACTGGCATGCAAGCCAGGGACTGCCTTGACTCTTCTTCAGATGATGGATGATGCATGTCTGGGCTGCCTTGCGCGGAAATCCACTGGGATGCCCCAATTAGCCTCTGTTTTACAATTATTCTTGGAAAGCGCGCCAAGCTCCGGGAGGTTGCTAATCCTTGATTTGCTTCAACAGAGAGCAGGAAAGGGGCATAGTAATGTATTTTCACAAATGTATGCATGCCTCCATCCTCGTGCCACCAATCACGCATCTCGATGCATGATGGCCGAGGAGTCGAATTGTGCAACTCAATATAGAATGAATGCACATATAAACACAACAATACCTAACTCTATCATGGATAATCCGGAGTGTCGGTGACTTGGAATTGAGACACGTTTCGTCACTCGGAGTACGAAACGTACCTCGTTTCCCGTGCTCGGGCTAACCCCTATCCCAAGCACGATGCAATATGCATGATATGCATGAAATGCAACTAAGATACAACCTAGCATACACAATGCTATGAAATGGCATACACGATGCACGAGATAACATGGCATACACAATGCGTTAACATACAACCTAGCATACACAATGCTATGAAATGAAATGGCATACACAATGCATAATGGACTTACACCAACATGAGTGGACCTCAGCCACACTCACATAGGAGGCCATTAGATGAAAATGAGACGCTCGAAATGCGTGCACACATGCACGCAAACCGAGGACTGAACCTAAGGCACCAAATGCCACTCTAACAAGACATGGCAAGGCATGGAATATGGCATACAAGCATGCAAATTTCAGCGCTAAAATATGACCCAAAACAGCCCCGAATCATGGAAACATGGCACCCGATGCATGAAATGGGACCCGAAATGCAAAATTAGGCATACGCAATGACCTATAGCTATACAAAGCATGCATTATTTGATCATGAAATGTGAAGACAGATTCAAGGCAGCCCCAAAACAAGCATGTTTACAGTTTTAAGGAAGGCCAAACAGCGAACACAAATGGGGCTAAACCAACATGCAAAAATGGCCCAAAATGTGAGATAAAGAAGTAAGTCATGGATGCTGGCCTCAAACATGAGAGGGCCTTTCAACAATGTTGAAGAGGGACCCAAAACATGGCATTTTATAGCTTATGATCAAACCCAAAACAGTGTGCAAGAATGCTCAAAATGCTATGCAAAATAAGGCCAAAAAGAGAGCTATAATACAAAGTATAAAAAGGATGCCTCAAACAGTGAAAGACCCTCAATGACACATGAAGAGGGGGTCAAAATAAGGTCATTTATAGTTCGGACCAAAGCTAAAAAACAGAAGCATAAGAGGCTAACAAATCATGCAAAAATGGAGCCAAAAGAGAGATATAAAGGCAAGTGGAAAATGGAAGCCACAAACAGTGATGATCCCTTCAACAATGTTGAATAAGGGCTCAAAATAAGCAACTTTAAAGTTTATGACATGCCTCAAAACAATTTATACATAGGCCAAAAATACTACACAAGAAAATGGCATACAAGGAGGCGTCAAACAGTGAGAGGCCCTTAAACAAACATGAAAAACACCTCAAAATAAGCCTAGTTTTAGTTAGGGTCGAAGCCCAAAACAGCAAGCAAGTATGGCTTATAAATAAATCAAGAAAAGGCTAGAAAAGGGAAAAAGGAAGCTCACCCTTGAAGACTATGCCTTTGACAACTTTTGGACCAAAATGCAGCACTCCTAGGCTCTAAAGAACAACCTCAAACTGCTGGAATGGAGGATGGAAGGGTGGGGGTATGGGTTGATGAAGAAATGAGTGTAGGACTTGAGGGTTTGGAGCTTGGAAATATATAGAGAGAGAGAGAGAGATACAAGGCAAGAGGCTTGGGGGGAATTTTTGTAACCCTAAATATGCAGCTGGAGGGCTTGCTATATAGGCAAAAAGAGGTGGAAAAAGGAGGAAAAAAAAATGGAGGGAAATGAATCAAGTTTCCCTCTAAAAATGCCCCCCCGGATACAGAATCTGGGGGGAAAAGGAGGGTGTATCTGCACTGTACTTGATGCAAGGATTCTGGCCGGCTAGTTATTGGAGTTGCAGGTGGCCGACCGGCTACCTCCCATGGCCGGCCGACCAAGGGTCAAAAGGTTCAATGAGAATTAGTGGCCGGCCATACCAAAAGGGTAGCCTCTCAGGTGTGCACAACACAATTATGTGGTCAAAAGTTGGAGATAGTGAACCAGGAGGGAGAACAACCCACTTTTCAAAGGGGTTCAAAAGGTTAAAAAGCAATTACTGGCCGGCCACAAAATATTGGTGGCCTCCCAGATGTGTACATCACAAATATGGGGTTTAGGGTTACAGAAAATGGCCCAAGGGTGGTCAACATTGGCTTTGAAGTGAGAAAAAACGGGCGACGGAGGGCGATGAAAGGATAAAGTTGACTGACAGAACAATTACTGGCCTCTCACCCTTCTATGGCCTTCTTACCAATGAAACAGAGGTCCCTGCCAAAAATGAACCCAAACCGATGTAGAATGAAGGTTCGGGGGCCGAAACGCGCAGCCCGAGGCCCCGAAAACTGGCTGTTAGGCACCGAAAGTGGTGCTCGACCACGAAGTTAGTTTCTCGAGCCACAGTGTCCTTCAAAAGGGAGCAAACAAGATGTATGCCAAAAGTCGGAGCAAACAGAGGTGGTTAAGCGGTCCCGAACCGACGCACACGGTCGACGGCTCCGAAAAACCGGAAACTGGACTCCAAACGGGCAAAAATGGCCTATGACCACAAAACGTAGCCTACAGCCACTGAGAGATGATCTACGAGACCTCTCCCTCCCTTCGGGAAGAGAAACAGAGAAAACCGAGCCTGGTTCGCAAACCGAGATAAGGCGTGAAAGAGTCCGAAAGTCCGAAGGCAAGGCTCGCAGCCAAGACTCCGCGACTTCCGAACGAGCACAATATGCAACATCACCAAGCGCTCAATCGGTGATGTCTGAGTCTTAAGGTCGGTCAAAAATGGGGTATCTACAGTTGCCCCTCTTTGACAGAACTCGAAAGTCATAAGTGACGGGAGTGAATGTCAAAGCCCAAAGACAACCCATTTTTGACAAGGCCGAAGACTTAGACAAACAGGCAAAATAAACAGAGATGCGCCCGCAGGCATGCCCGCAGGCAGGGGCAAAATGCAACTGACAATGCAAGAAGCCGAAGGTAACTCAATGATCGTGTAAATGCAGCAAGCTGTAATGAAGCACATATTCACAAATAGATGCAACAGTTTTAGGCGAGAATGCAAAGCAACAACTATATTTCATGCAGTTAAGAATGCAGAGAATTATTCAATTCTCGTCGCGTCTCACACGGAGAAGATACGGTACCTGTGCGATTCGTCTGGTCGCACCAGCCTCAAATGAACCGTACATACAATATCGTGCCTGATGGTGCTGGGGATCTTTCGCTTCTTCTTGGTTGAACCATAGGTACGACTTTTCTCCCTGACTATGGTCGCAGCTTTCCCTATTCTCTAACAGGGTGACAGACTAGGTTGGATCAGTATCCAGAATTGAGGTGCATACAGATGCTATCTCAATCTATGGGGCTGCCATACAGATTTCAAGCCGAGGATATACCCCTGGGTATTTAAACCAGACTTTAGTCTCGGAAATCCTGAACCTTTGCGTTCTAGGCATAAGTCATTCGAACTCTAGTTTCCACCGTCTCAGTTGGTCTCCTAGGAACTCACCGCAAACACAGGCAGGTGGCTATACCAGACCACCAGAAGTCGTTCGGGCACAACAAACATCAAAGGAATTGCACCTTTAGAGGATTTAAGGTCTCATAGACCGGAAAGTGCATGAGACGGTGCGAATAAATGCAAGTGCGATGCGCAGAACAACGCGAATGATGATGCAGGATTTAAGGTCTCCTTAGACCGAAGGATTTAAGGTCTCCTAGACCAGGTGAGTGCACAAGACAGTGCGATACAGGTAAGGTGCGCAAGGTAGCGCGCGTATAAATTGCACCAAACAGTGCGATGCACAAAATAGCGCGGTAAAATGTATGCACAATGTAGGTAATGGTCACAGTGCAAAATAGTGCGATGAGATGCATGCACAATGCAAGACTTAGCACACAGCTTACGGCATAGCATTCCATTCAGTTGGCACACAGCTCACACCATAACACTTTGTTCATTTGGTCCACCGCTCACAACACAATATTCTGTTCATTTGGCACGCAGTTCGAAACACAACACTCTGTTTAATCTCGGCATACAGCTCTTTTGGGCAGACAGTAGATCTCGGGCACACAGCGCATTCTTCGGGTACGCAATTCATTTTTGAGCACACAGCTATTTCTTCGGGCACACAGCTCATTTCCGGGCACACAGCTCGTTTTTCGGGTACATTGCCCCTTCTTCGGGCACACAGCTCCTTTTCAGGCACACAGCTCATTTTTCGGGCACAGAGCTCGTTTTCGGGCACACAGCTCCTTTTCAGGAACACAGCTCATTTTTCGGGCACACAACTCCTTCTTTGGGCACACAGCTCATTTTTCGAGCACGCAGCTCGTTTTCGGGCACGCAGTTCCTTTTCAGGCACACAGCTCATTTTTCGGGCACACAGCTCCTTTTTTGGGCACACAGCTCATTTCCCGAGCACACAGCTCGTTTTTTCGGGCACACAGCTCCTTCTTTGGGCACACAGCTCATTTTCCGAGCATGCAGCTCGTTTTCGGGCACACAGCTCCTTTTCAAGCACACAGCTCATTTTTCGGGCACACAGCTCCTTCTTTGGGCACACAGCTTATTTCCCGAGCACACAGCTCGTTTTTCGGGCACACAGCTCCTTCTTTGGGCACACAGCTCATTTCCCGAGCACGGAGCTCGTTTTCGGGCACACAGCTCCTTTTCAGGCACACAGCTCAGTTTTCGGGCACACAGCTCCTTCTTTGGGCACACAACTCATTTCCCGAGCACACAGCTCGTTTTTCGGGCACATAGCTCCTTCTTTGGGCACACAGCTCATTTCCCGAGCACACAGCTCGTTTTCGGGCACACAGCTTCTTTTCAGGCACACAGCTCATTTTTCAGGCACACAGCTCCTTCTTTGGGCACACAGCTCATTTCTTTGGTTTGCATTTTTGAACACACAGCTCAAGCACTTGAAGTTCTGAACACGCAGCTCATACTTTTTGTCGTGAACACGCAGCCCACACTTTTTGAAATCTGAACACACAGCTCAAACTTTTGAATTTCTGAACATGCAGCCCAATTTGATTGTGAACACGCAGCACACCCTGATTGAAAGTTGAACACGCAGCCCAAACTCTTGAATTTCTGAACACACAGCCCAATTTGATTGTGAACACGCAGCACACCCTGATTGAAAGTTGAACACGCAGCCCAAACTTTTGAAATCTGAACGCACAGCCCAAATTTTAAGGTGAACACACAGCACACATTGGTTGAAAGTTGAACACGCAGCCCATACTTTTGAATTTCTGAACACGCAGCCCAATTTGATTGTGAACACGCAGCACACCTTGATTGAAAGTTGAACACGCAGCCCAAACTTTTGAATTTCTGAACACGCAGCCCAATTTGATTGTGAACACGCAGCACACACTGATTGAAAGTTGAACACGCAGCCCAAACCTTTGAATTTTTAAACACGCAGCCCAATTTGATTGTGAACACGCAGCACACCCTGATTGAAAGTTGAACACGCAGCCCGAACTTTTGAATTTCTGAACACGCAGCCCAATTTTAATTGTGAACACGCAGCCCAATTTTGATTGTGAACACGCAGCACACACTGATTGATAGTTGAACACACAGCCTAAACACTGATCTTCTGAACACGCAGCCCAATTTGATTGTGAACACGCAGCACATACGGATTGAAAGTTGAACACACAGCCCAAACTTGTTGTCGTGAACACACAGCCCACAGTTTTTTGAAAGTTGAACACGCAGCCCAAACTTTGAGGTGAACACACAGCACACACTGGTTGAGAGTTGAACACGCAGCTCACTGTCTTTGAAGTCTGAACACGCAGCCCAAATGTTGAGGTGAACACACAGCACACACTAGTTGAGAGTTGAACACGCAGCTCACTGTCTTTGAAGTCTGAACACGCAGCTCATTTTTGATTGTGAACGCACAGCACACACTAGTTGAGAGTTGAACACGCAGCCCAAACTATTGAATTTCTGAACACGCAGCCCATTTTGATTGTGAACACGTAGCACATATGGATTGAAAGTTGAACACACAGCCCAAACTTCTTGTTGTGAACACATAGCCCACAGTTTTTTTTTTGAAAGTTGAACACGCAACCCAAACTTTGAGGTGAACACACAACACACACTGGTTGAGAGTCGAACACGCAGCTCACTGTCTTTGAAGTCTGAACACGCAGCTCACTGTCTTTGAAGTCTGAACACGCAGCTCATTTTTTATTGAACGCACAACACACACTAGTTGAGGGGTTGAAGAAAATGGGAGAGGAAGGAAGAAAACTAGCTGAGGAGAAGTTAGGCATGAATCCGGGTAGGATCGAAACTGAGTAGTCTTCACTAAAAGAGGCATAACCTTTTTCACACTTAGAATTTTGATATGAGGCTATCACCATTGGAAAGAAGACTTCAAGGGCTTCAATTTAGGCTTACGAATGACCTGCAAAGGAGTCCATATGAAGGAGATATTCCCATTTGAAGTTGGGCCCAAAAAGCATATTTTCTGGCCAACCAGAGGTGGAGGTTGCTGGCCATGAATGGGCTTTTCTGGCCATGTGCCAGCCATGAATGGCCTATGCTAGCCAGGTGCTATCCAAGAGTGACCATTGCCAGCCAGAAATGGACATGTGCCGGCCATCAATGATGGCTTGCCGGCCATTGATGCAAAAAGGCAGTTTTATGCAGATATTTGTGTTCCAGCTATCCCTTTTTGGATATTTTTGACCTGAGCTTGGATTCTTCTATATATAGAGAGCCTTCTATATTTTTTTTCAAGGTTAGAACATTTGAGGAAGAAAAATTTTGGGAGCACCTCTTTCTACAATTCTCTCTCTACATTTTTCAATCTCTTGAACCTTTGTGCATAAGTGCCTACAAGTGTAGATACACTTCTCCTTTGCCTATACATCCTTGACCAAAGTTGGTTATCTTTGAGATGAGGTTCTAGAAGGTCTTCTTGGAGCTCTTGAAGGTGATTTTACTTGGTTTTGTTGCCTAAAATTGTGTTGTGCTTCAAGAGATATAACTCTCTCCCTTTAAGCTTGTTTTTCATACTTGCTTCGCAATATTTTTCCACCATTTCAAGGCTGGTTTTGGCATGTAAAAAGTTCTGTTTTTCAGTCCTAAAAGTGGTGGTTTGAGCCTTTGTGAGTTAGGGGGTTGTCCCCCATTTTTGCTCTATAGCTTGTTAAGCCTTTTGCACAATTTCTCATCACCTTCATATCAAAATTTTTGGGCCCTTTTACAACTGAAACTCAGAGGTTTTTCAGGGACAAAAACCATGTTTTGATGTCTAAAATAGGAGGGGTTGGCCTCTCCTCCTTGTGTCTTGTTTGCATGTGTAGATAGCCCAACATGTGAGCATGTTTTTCAACCATTTTGTGACTTGGTCTCAGTATGTTTTTGCTACTTTTTTGACCAACTTTAGCTCTATTTTGAGCTAGTTTGGCCACTTGAGGCTTGCTTTGTATGCTTGTAGTGTAATTGTACTTAACAGTCTAGTTTATGCTATGTATTAACCTCTCATTCTAGCTCTTTTTTAGCCTACTTCGTGCATGCTTTAGAACTCCTTTTAAATTGTTTTATGACTATTTTAAAGTGTTTGTCCCTTGTGTTTTGTGTTGCATGGCTATAGTGTAATGGTCTTCACTAGCTCATTGTTTTAAGGCCTCTAACATGTTGTGCATGTGTTGCTTGCATGTTGTAGCATCATTTAGCATGTGATTTCAGTGTTCATAGCTCCGTCACACTCTCACTTATTTCACTTTTCCATTGCTTTTGAGAGTTGTGACTCGAGCCTTGTTTGTAACCTAACATGTAAGCATGTTTTTCTTGCCTTTTGTATTGTCATCTCAGCATGTTTTAGCCGCTATTTTGGCATGTTGAAGCTCTGTTTTGAGTTGGTTTGGTCATTTGAGCTTGTGATTGCATGCCTTTAGTGTAGTGCTCTCCACTAGTTTAATTCTTTTGGGTTTTGAACATGTTGTGCATGTGTTGCTTGCATGGTGTAGTATCATTTTTCATGCCATTTCAGCAATGAAATATCTGCAACCTCCCTCATTTCTTCACTTTTCATTTGTTTTGAGGGTTGGCTAACCTTAAGGTTGTGTTTAAGCTTTAGATAGAGCTTGTGCTTAATGGTTTTAACCCTCTTTTGAGGGTTCCTCCTAACCAAAGGCGTGATCTCTCTCATGTCTTAAACCATCTTTTGGTTGACCCCTCTTTCATTAGAGGACAGGCATCTTGGACATAACCGATTAAAGAATGGCTTGGTAATGTAAAACGTGTAAACAAGAATTGGACAAGTAAAACATGACTAAGATAAACATGTTGTGTTTGCATTGCATGTGTTCAATTGGACGTTATATTGAACACAAGGAAGATTGGTCCATTTCATACTCAAAGTGATGAAATGAGCCAATCTCCTTTGTCTCTGTAGACACCCCATTTTTGACCTTCCTCAAGACTTGGACGTCATCGTTTGAACACTCGATGATCATCCATGTTCGTGTTTGTTTTGAGTTTCCGAAGGTCCCGGTCGTGCGCCTTGCCTCAGAATCTCTTAACTTGCCTGTTTTGTGCTTGGTCGTGGACCAAGAACTTGTTTGTTTTTGCTTCTGAGGGCAGAGAATGGCTTGTTGGCCATCCCCATACCTCACCGGCCTTGGCTTGAGGCCACCGGCCTAGTTTTATTGCTACCGGCCAAATATTTTGGTCAGTCGGTATTGTTTTTGGTCGGCCGGCCATTTTTGTTGGTCAATCGGCCATATTTTCCAGCCAACCCCTGTTCATCTACTTTATGCAGATATTTAGTGCCAGCTGGCACGCACAATTCACCCCTCTATACGTGTATGGAGGGGATTTGTCTCTTGCTTGGCTTGTTTTGGAAGCTTTGCAAGATTGGGATT
The DNA here is from genome assembly GCF_055761805.1 of Camellia sinensis. Lineage (NCBI taxonomy): Eukaryota > Viridiplantae > Streptophyta > Magnoliopsida > Ericales > Theaceae > Camellia > Camellia sinensis. The sequence continues at coordinate 104,590,896 of NC_138975.1, read as the reverse complement.
CTATAAAGAGGGAGCTTCTCCTCCCTCCTCAGGGGTTCCAGAGGTTCAAAGAATTAGGGTTAGAGACTTTGTATCTATATATCTCTATAGTTCTCTCTTTTTGCATTTGTGTGTGTGTAATAGTGTCCTAAAGCTGTTTTTGTTCACATTTTTGCACTAAGACACCAAGTGTTACACCATCCTTGAGTTGCTGAGGTACTAAGGAGTTGGTTTTGGGGTTCTTGGGTTGTTTTGAACTCAGAAAAAGTGCTGGAGTGTTGTTCTTGAAGAAGGTCAACAAGGGTGAGAAACTTACCCTTTTATTCCCCATTTTTGCACAAGCTTTTAACCTATCTTGCATCCATTTTTAAGCTTAGTGTATAACTGAGAAAAGTTCTGTTTTTACTTGCTTTTGAACTTTGTTTAAGGTCATTTTGAGGTTTGGGGTTGTCTCCCCCCCTCCAAGGCCTTGTTAGGACTTGTTTTAGGCCATACCTTTTGGCCATTGTTCTTAGCTTTGCATGACCTCTCTACCACTGAAATCCAAAGGATTTTTAGTGGTGGAGAGGTGGTTTTGAGGTCCTAAATGGGAGAGGATTGTCCCCTCTCCATGTTGTCCTTGATGCTAGCATAAGTGACTTGTGTTGTAGCTTGTATGCCTAGCTTGCTTTAGCTTCATTTCAGTAGGTATTGGGCTTTGTTTTGCCATGATATACCTCTATTTTAAGTTGGTTTGGACACTCCATGTATGCTTCATACACTTGTCTTGTAATCCCATGTTTTGGCCTTAACATGCATCATGTTGTAACATGTCTTTCTAGCATGATTTTGGCTTGACTCCTTGAAGTTTTTATCCATGTTTTGGTATGCTTGAGGTCTGTTTTTGGTCGTTTGAGTCATCCATGACTTGCTTTGAGTAGCTACCATAAAATCTAGCTTAAAGGCTTTGAGTTTTGAACCCCCTAGCATGCATTACTTGGCGTATTTCAGTGATTTGGAGTCACTTACAATATCATTTCAGTCCATATGGCATGCTTGTTTACTTACATTTGATGCTCCTTTATTGCCTTAAAGAATTGTTGTTTTATGCTCCATGTTTGGACCATTGTGTATGCCATCATGTGTAGGCCATTTAGATGCCATCTAAGTGGGTTTTTGGTCTTGATTAGACCTGCCTTGGGACTGTTTTAGGTCCCCATGGCCCTTTGGGGTTTGCTTCATATAGTCTTGGTTCGACTCCCATGGCTAGTTTCCAAATTTTGGGCTTGGTTGCATGCTTTGCTTGATTTGTTTAGTTGGTTTGGCACCATTTCTAACTTAATTTCAGAGCTTACAATGCTTGTCATTTGTCCATATTAGTCTCTTTTAAATGTGTTCAAATGTTGCCACTTTTATGCCTCAGATGATAGACCTTTGTGCATGCATGCTTGCATGTCTATTCCATGCTTTTGTTGCATCATATTGGCCACTGATTTGGGCTTATTTGAGAGCTGCCCAAATTGGTTTAAGACCAATCCCGCATGTTGTTGCATGCTTGCCTTGTATGTTGTTGCATACTTGGCCCATTGACATGTTGCATGTTTATGTGGTGTTGCATTTGGCATGCATCTTGTGTTAAACTGCTTTGCATATTTGCATGAGTTTGTCCCTCACATGTCGTTACATGCTTGCCTAACCATGGATATTGTCACATGCCTTGCATGTTTGCATATTAGTTTAGGTTGCATTACATTTGGCATGTTTATTAGACATTGCTTGTTGGCATGCCCATGTTGTACTAGTGTGATTGCATGTTTAGGATTGCATAGCATTGAGCAAGCATCCCTTGCCTCTTGATCAACCATGATTGAGGTTGGGGGTCCCTTGGTATGTTTTGTGTTTTGTGCATTTAATATTGAAGTTGCATACTTGACTCATTTGGCCATCACGCATTGAAATGCGCGATTGGTGGCCCGAGGGTCGGGAACCATACTCCTTTGAGTCGTAAACATGATGAGGAGCGTGGTGGTGCAAACATTGCTTTGAAAATGCTTTGCCATACTCTGTCTGTCCTCTGTTGCAACAAACCAGTATTCTACAGGAAGAAATGGCCGGCCGGCAATTTTTAGTGCCGGCTGACTATCAAAACCTAGCCGCTGGTATAATTTTTGGTCGATGACCAGTTCTCTATAGCCGGTGGTGTTTTCCCTTGGTCGGTGACCTCCCACAGTGCTCAGGGAGTAGTCCAGAAGTAACCTTGAGACTTGTGCAGTCCTCAGAGGTGCAGAGCAGTGCAAACAGAGGCAGCATGAGTATGGCGTCAGATTTCCGAGCGAAGCCGGGCGTGCACGCATTCATCCCTCTTCCCGAGGCTCTTTACTGCTTTATTAGGTTAATTAATTATTTTAATTAGTTAAGTGTGATGTAATATTTAATTAGCTTGTTAGTTAATTAATTTGTATTATTCTTTCGGTCCCTCCCTCGAGAGGGCAAATTATGTAATAAGCGTGCGTGTGTGTGATGCATGTCTTCCAACCCCCACTCCCTTTTATTTAATCGCTTATGATGGTTAGTTTTAGGGCATATTTGATTTAGCATACCTTATGCTATGCATGCGTGCATCCATTCATCTGTATTGCATGCATCGGGCTCGGCGCCTCATACTAACCGTATAGTATTTCAATTCTAATTTGAATACGTGCATCGAGTTGTTGCATTTCACATGCCATCCTTAGATTAGCTGAGCCTATTCTAGTGACATTTTGTATGCGATACATTAGCCATTTTAACATGAACTTGGATCATACATTGATTGCTAACATGTTCTTTATTTTGGCTCGGAGTACACTGTGAGTGTTTATGCTTTAGCATATTGCATGTATGTGAGTGTTAACATTAAAGCATGCTTTCCATGAGGCTAATTGCTTAGTTGATTTATTGCCTGAATGCCTGTGGGTGAAGGTTGGGTTGCTTGAATTGGAATAATTCGTCGAAACCCGTGTTTTAGCCTATTTGCGAGTAGCAAACCTCAAACCATTTTCCAAACAAAATGGATATGCGATGCTTTGTTCCAAATTAGGCGATCTAGTCTATACTTGTATGTTGTGTATATCACATAGTAAATTCTAGCTAATTAACTGGAATAAGAACACATATGTTTTCAAAACAAAATATCATGTTTAGTAGTGGCCGATCTTTGATCGGGCGAGCGGGGGTGCTCATAGCTGACCTTCCCCAATCGTACCCAAGTTCCCGAGCCGAGATAACTTTGGTAATGACGGACATGTGGCCTTAGGCAATAAGTTAGGGTTTTCTAAATTTCCCAAAAATAAAACATTTAGATGGCGACTTTGTATCTGGCAAAACAGTCCATGTTTGGCACTTCTTTCTAAAAATCTGTTTTTCAAAATGATTTGTCGGATTTTGGACTCTTTGGTGATTTATCAATCTCACATCGCACATTGTGAGATCAGATTAAGAACCGTGACAATTTGAGAGTCTGAACTGTAGTGAGCCCAAATGAACAAAACGAGGACTTCCCCCCAGGACGTTTGGGACGTCTACAGTTTCTCATCACCCTTGATCATGCATGATAGGGTGGTGGTTTAGAGTCTTGTTTTTATGCATTTATTGAAAGTGTACAACTTGGATCTTTGGCCATCATGCATTGAAAATGCTTGATTGGTGGTTTTGGATCCAAGAGAGCCACTCCTTTGATATTTTGAGATGATAAGGAGGTGCACAGTACAAACATATCCTTGGAAAACCCTCAATTTTCCTCTGTTTGTGCTCTGTTGCAGTGTGGTGATTCAGCACACCAGTGGCCGGCAGTGGCTCACTAATGGCTGCAATGCTTCGTCCTTAGCCGCTAGCACACCTTTTTGGCCGGCAGATGGCCAGCAGCAAGCACTCATGGCAGGCAGGCCACTGGTGCACTCCTCAGCATTGGTTTGGTAAGGTGGAACAAAAAGTTCCAAGAGTAACCCTGCAAATAGAGCCTCTCGAGAGAAAATCGAGTGCATGCATATTCAACTTCCTAAAGCAGAGCTGAGGCAGTGCAGTTAGTGCTTTACATGTTTAGTGTACATTGGTTTTGTAATTTAATTAATTAGTTTGCTAATTAGTTAAGTGTTGTAATAATTAAGTAGCTTAGCTTAGCTATTCTTTATTTTGTTTTGTAATAATTAGTCTAATTAGTTTAATTAGATTAGTTCAATTAGCTTAGCTTAGATTAGCTTAGCTTATTTATTCGAACCCTCCTTTGCGAGGGCGCAATATTGTAATAAGTGTGCGTGTGTGTATGTGCATGCCTTCCAACCCCCGTCTTTCTCCTTTTTATTTAACCTCTTTTGATGGTTAGTTTAGGGCACGTTTCAATTAGCATACCTTATGTTTGCATGTTTGCATTCATTCATTTATCTTGCATGCACCGAGGCTCAGCGTATCATTCAAACTGCATTGTAATTTCAATACTTATTTGAATACGTTTATCAAATTGTTGCATTCATATGCTATCTTAGTAGCGGAGCCTATTTAGTTGCATTATTGCATGTGTTGCATTAGGCATCTTGTATAGTTAGGATCATGCATTGTTTCTAACTTTTTTGTTTTGGCTTGGAGTACTCGGTAAGCTTTTACGCTTTAGCATGCTTGCATGAGTGTGCGTGCTGCCATATTTAGCATGCTTGCCATGAGGCTATTTGCTTAAGTGATTAGCTGCATGAATGCCTGTGGGTGAAGGCTTTGTTGCTTGAATTGGAACAATTCGATGATTGTGAGTTTTAAGCCCACTTTGTGAAGTGGCAAATCATATTTTAAGCCCACCCCAGGGTGGCAAATTTGCGTTTCAGCCCAGTTGAGAGTGGCACCTTCAAACCATTTTCAAAAACAAACATAAGTTGTTTTGTTCCAATTCTCGCGATTTTAGTCTATACTTGTGTGTGTGTCACATAGTAAAGTTAGCTAATAACCGGATAAGAACACATGAGGTTTATAAAACAACATATCATGCTTAGTAGAGGCCGATCCTTTGATCGGGCGAGCGAGGGTGCTCATTTCGGCACCTTCCCCTCTCGTTCCCAAGTTCCCGAGCCGAGGCAACTTTGGTCATAGTGGACAGGTGACCTTTGGCACGAGTCAGGGTTTCCTAAATTTCTCAAAACAAAATATTTAGGTGGCGACTCTGTAATCTGGCAAAATAGTCCAGTTTAGGTATTTTTTGATTTAAAATCTGGTTTTCCAAAATGATTTGCCGAATTGGACCCTTTGGTGTTTATCAGTCTCACATTGCACTTTGTGAGATTAGATTCAGAACAGTGATAGGAGTCCGAATTGTAGGACCAAGCTCTCTGAAAGGGGGCACGAAGAAAGTCGAGTTTACAGTTTTTGGCGACTCCGTTGGCGATTTAGGGAGCTTGACTCGAACTCATGATATGTTGTTTTATCTACATTTGTGTGTTTCTTTGCATTACATTTGCGTATGTGCGCCTAAGTCACAGTGTTTGCCATCTGCTATTCCTGAACGGTTTGCTGGAGGCTCGCTTGGAAAAACGTGCCATAAGGCTGACCGGTTGCGGGCTCTGCCACAATGGGAACACAAACCTTGGATCTAGATCACCGCTGTACTATTTGATCCACTTTTCACTTCTTGGTGTTAGGAGCGAGAGGTACATTAGGTGGTCTTGCTGAGGCACCCTTTTTGACCAATCGACCTAATTTCATATCGGAAGCCATATAGACTGTTCCAAACTAGGACAGGTTGCTCACCCGAATGCAGGATTGTTTGAAATTGCATGTTTGCGTAGTGAACCCCTAGCTCCTGATGAAACCAGGACAGGGTAACCCCACCCCCTCGTAGGGGTGTTTTGGCTCTCAATTAACTAGTATGTGCTTTACAGTGAAACTGTACAAGCATGTGCATATCAGTTACCAAGATTGGTATCTGTTTCGGGGCAAAATTCAGTAAAGAGTATAGTCATTCAGCTATGCTCATATATGTTCTAGTGAAATCAAGCTGAGATGTTGTCTGTTTTCTCTTTTGCTAGGTAGTCTTGGAACCATAACTTCAGAAGGCTACGATATCCCCCGGGTACTCTGGACTTGTATCGATAGACTTTGTCAGGTTGAAAATTGGTTCAGAAGCAACCTCTGTTTACCTCACCCCCACCGGTTACAAGACAAAGGAGGTTCAGGCAGAATTCACCAGTGTCGTTTCTACAGCAGTCACCCCTTAGTTCACCCGGGTCTAGTCTGGTTTGGGAACAGTTGTCTACATTCAGCTCAGCACGAGATCAATCACCATTTACCATGGCTCAGTATCTCCCAACCAGTGTGGAAGAATAGATACAACACCTGCAACAGACAATCGAGGCACTGCAGCAGGACGCAGTCCTTCAAGCTAAAGTCACGGCTCGTTAGGCTGAAGTGATAACCCGGCTACAACAACAACAACCATAACAAGCCGCGACTTCTGCATCTCATACACCTCCCACGGGTAACCCGACAACTGGAGCCACTGCCAATACTGCTAATGTCTGAGAAACTCAGGGTAATCCGGCAGAGCCAATCCTAGAGCAAGCCTCTAAAGCTCCTGTCTATCAAGTTGAAGCTCCATTTGAATTTGAGGTTGATCCAACTGCACTTAATGTCAATGCACTGGAGAAGTTATTCAAACAAGCACAAGGAGTTAACTCCATCCCGGATTTAGAGGAAGGGTATACTGAATCTGCAGTTACCTTACCGGAGCGGTTTAAAATACCGCCTATCGACCGATTCGATGGCTCTGGAGACCCAATGGTGCATCTTCTCCTGTTTTCTGATATCCTGAGGCCAATGGGTTTGACCCCAACCCAGAAGTTGTCTCTCTTCAGCCAAACCATGTTTGGGATAGCCGTAATCTGGTATGCTAAATTGGAGGACTTTGTGAAACATAACTAGGAAGAGTTGGCTGTGGCCTTTATTGCTCAATACTCCTACAACACACAGATCGAGGTCACAGCTCGTGATCTCGAAGTCACCCGCCAAGAGCCAAATGAGGGTTTCTCAGAGTTCGTGACGAGATGGAGAGCAAAAGTCTCGATGGTGACTACATGGCCTTCCGACAAAGATCAAATCAGGGTGATTGTTCGGAATATGCATAGCAAGTTACTGCAAAAGATGATCATCCTACCTCTGCTTACCTTCCCAGACCTTCATGAAATGGGGGTTCAAATCGAGGATGCCCTCAGACAAGGGATCTTTGTGGAAGATAATGAGCCGGTGAAGAAAAATGTTGTTCGCAGTTCCAATACTACTACTGATGGTAGCACAGCTGCGAAATGCTCAAAAGTAGACACTATCACCACTTCCCTCAATGGACAAAAACCAACTACTTCAACTTGGCCCCAAGCCTGAAATTTCCATCCTCTTTACATGAGTATATCTCAAGTTTTGAAAATGCTGTGAGAAAAAGGGTACCTAGAGCTCCTACAACCTCAACCCCTTCCAAATCCTCTTCCACCAAGATATGACCCAGCTAAATATTGTGCCTATCATCAACAGCATGGTCATGATACGAACCATTGCATTTGCCTCCGTCATAAGATTCAGGATCTTATTGACGAAGAGACCATAACTCCACTAAAAGGACCTCAGGTTAGTACTGACCCGTCACCTCTACATCTCAATTTAATCCATAGACTCCCATCCGCCTACAACCCTAGCATATACATCACCCCGGCCCATCTACCTAAGCCTGAGGTGTTTATTCCAAAAAGCATGGACTTATGCATGACGGATGCACTTGAACCCCAATCATCTCCAACCCATGAACCCACTACTTCTGAGCTGATGAGAATAATTGAAGATCTTCAAAGAACTTTGGCAGATTTGGCCTTTGGGATATTGGCTTCATCATCGACCACATCACATGCTAAAAATTTTATGCCAAAAGGCTCCCCAATCATGGGGCGAGTTGCAATTGAAAATGACCAACTTGAAGCCATCCCAAGTCCGGGCAATGACATGTCGACAACAACTGGGCTCCACTCTGATATAGCGACCCAATCCCTTGGCAAAGTGGAGACAAATGGCAAGAACAAGGTAGGTGTTGGCATTGATCCCCATGAACACCTTTTGTGGGCTATTGAGGCATTGAAGGCTGAAGAATTGAACAAACAACAAGTGCTCGCAGTTATTGCAAAGACTGTGGATAGCTCTTTTGTCGCTCTGGATAAGAGCATTCTGAATCGAGGGACAAGCCGAAAAAAGGGATGTTGTACTAGAAACATTCCTTTTAGCTCCAATCCTACACTCGGAAGGGATCATTAAACCCAGTTAGCACTTGCCAACCCCTTTACCAATACATCCAACACATCCAATCTAACTCCACAAACCTCGAGTCATCAACCCCGAGGCCAAAGGGTTTTCACCCCGCTTTACATGTCCATATCCAAAGCCATGGGCGTGTTGATCAAAAAGGGCCATCTCAAACCCCTAGAGCTTCGGCCTCTCCTGGATCCCCTTTCAGCCAAGTATAATCCAGCCAAGTACTGTGCCTTCTATCATCAAACCGGTCATGACACTAACCTTTGTTTTCGTCTCCACCATAAAATACAAGATCTGATTGATAAAGAGGTCATCGTCGCACCAAGTCCTGCAAAGTCTGTCGGTACTGGATCGGTGAACTTGGGAGATAATGTAATTATGTGATCGAGAGACGAACCACCTGCTGATGGCGCTCATTTTACTCCAGCTATGGGGATGACACGCACTATTTTGAGCATTTTGCATGTTTCTTACTTTATTTTCTGACTTGGGTATTGGGTCAGTTTTGTTGTGTTATATTGAGTCTGCCTTGTTGTATCGAGTCAGTCCTATTATGTTAGAGTCGGGTGATTTCGGGGGTGTTACCTCGGACATCACTATCTTGTTTTTGTGTTTGTCTTTTACACTCTTTCTTTTGTGTCTGTATCTACTACTGGAGGCAGTTGTGCCAGAAGATCTGAATAAAACGACAGTACATTTTCACCTACTTTTTCTGTGCCTTTAAGTCATTGTATTAACCAAAGTTTTTCAAAACTTTTCTAACACTGTGATGAAAACAAAGAGGAAGGAATTTGGGATTTGTAAAAATTTGATCAATTGAGAGGAAGAGAGGCATGCTAAGCCCTTAATGAATGAGATCATGTTTGTTAATATGAGTACTGAGAAGAATCCTGACTTGATCCAGATCGGTTCTACATTGTCTTCAGCGCGAGCGACTAGTCGCTTTCCTAAAAGATTTCAAAAAATGTTTTGCATGGTCCTACAAAGACATGCGTGGAATTGATCTTGAGATTGTGTAGCATATGATCACTCTCGGCCTCGAGATTCAACCCCTTTGTTTTCAAACCTTGAACTTTGATTCAGAATGTTCAACAATCAACCAAAACATGAGACTTGTATGGCCGGATTAGAAGTAACCCTTGAACTAGGGGCAAGAAGTTCAGAACAAGAAGGTCAGATGTCATCAAAGGAAGCTTGCAAAGCTAGATCAGTAGTAGCCCTTGAACTAGGGGCAAAAATGTCAGATGTGCTCAAAGATTCAAAGGATGGGTCATTTCGCAAACCAATGAAGACTGGCAAGAAAGCCCAATCTGAGAAACGCAGAGAAGAAAGTTTATTATTGAAGGACAATCGAGTTCCTATCCACAACACTAGGGGCAACTTCAGACCCCGATTGGATGGAATCCTACATCATCAGCGAATAGCAACCATTCTCCTGGATTCAGATGGCTTCGAGATCCTACGACCGATCAACATGGACAAGTTAAACTTTTCTATCCTTGAGAGGCCCGGTGGGCCGAAAACCCGGAAGGGCGACCCAGGCAAAAGTTAGAGCAGAGAAAAAGAAAAAATGAAAAAATGAAGAAAATGAAAAAATGAAAAGAAAAATGGAAAAGAAAAAAGAAAAGAAGAAAAGAAAAAGAGGAAAAGAAAAGAAAAACAAAGCTCGCAAGGTTGAAAACCCGGAAGGGCGGCCTTGGCAAAATTTAGAGCACAAAAGGAGAGTGTCAACACCCGAGTCAACCTCAACCCGGAACTACGTGCGGCCTAATTCCCATGTTTGGGATACGTAGGCAACTTCATCCTGAAGTCTGGCCCCAACCATTTTCAGCCTGCCTGGCTCAGCCATGTTGATTGGCTTATCTTTATTTAACTCAGCTATCTTATCCATGTGTAAATTGGCTCGTCTTCGTTAAAAATCGGATTGTCCTATTCCGTTACAAGATTCAGCTGCAAGATGATTCAAAGTTCAAATCTGAGATTGTGCATCTCGAGAGTAGATTCCATGTTGGTCAAGCAGTGGCCATTTGCAAAAAAAGTTTTTGAGAATTTTTAATGAAGGTGACTAATTTTCTCGAAAATATCTCATTTTCCCAAAACTAGACCATATCTAGAACCCAAGAATAGGAAAATTTTCAGTGCTCACAGCCTGACTTGCATGATTTCGAATCAAAAAATCGAACAAGTATGTTAATCTAACTCTTATATTGATTAAAATTGTTTTAGTTGAAAGATAAAACAAAAAATGGTCAAAATGATGAACTAGGGGCACAATGGAGTCAGGTTTTCTGTCTTTTTCCCCTTGTCAACATACTTGCCGGAAAGGGCACCATATTCGCCAGAAAGGGCACAACTGAAGCTAATAGGCAAAAAGGCTCTCACATCCTCCAAGCAGCAAGGTATCAAGTCAAGTGCGAAGCACGAACTGGAAATGGAGCTGGATGCTCGGTTCCTTCATCCGGGCGATCACACCCAAATTGGCATCTAACCCGAAATGGGGACGTAGAAAACGTAATGTGTGAGGTCAATCAATTATATACCTAGCCGGTGAGACGTATTCATCTCGATCAAGCCAAGCTAGGGGCATCATCAACCGATGTCAGTTGCGGATCTGCTGCACATCCTGTCGCATCACAACTCCTCTGTGGGAAAGTTCACTAGTTACGAGCGAAAGAAAGAGAATCTAGTAGAATACTAGGGGCAAGTGCCCACAATTTCCTATTTATCCATCAACCACCCAGGGGAGGGATAAAAAAATAAGAGAGATTGAAGAATAGAGAGATGTGCACTGAGAGAAAAAGTGAGGAAAGGGCTTGTCAGAGAAATAAAGATTGTGTGCCAAAGTGATGTGAGAATCACAAATGAGAAAGGCTGGGAAACAATACCTGGCAAAGCTGTGGGCTCCTTGTGAACTGAGAGGTCTCTTGCCATTGGAACACGTTCGATTGTTGTGTTTGTTGTTTTTTATTCTTGTTTTGAATCGTTTCGAATGTCAATAGATGTGTTTGGGTTGTTTACCTTTGTCTTTCCCTTTGTTGAGTTGTGGTGTGCTGTGTTCAGTCGTAGGTTCAATACCCAGTTAAGAACAAGTTTTTCAATTTAAATTTCAAAAATAAATCGTTTTGTACTCAGAGTGTTGTGCCGTTCTCCACATATGTGCAAAACAGGGTTTGTTCTTTCATAAAACTGCAGGGTTCAACCCAGGCCATATGATAACAATAGAACAAGGACCTAACAGAAGCTATATGGGTTCCAAACTGCAAAGCAAAAGAAAAGAGGGAAAAAGTCGGGCATTTGAGTTTGTTTCAATTTCAGAAAATTCCGAGATTGCATTCCGAATGTACCTTTTCAGGCCTTGTCAATGCTCCGAAGTATGAGTGTGTCTCTACCTCAAGCTCAAGCCTACTTCAAGCCAGAATGGCGATCAGAAGTGCTCTCCCTGAGTACCATTCCTTGCCAGAGGAATCTTGGTTATGTTTGTAATGAATTCTTAGGAGACCAACTGCGACGGTGGAAACTAGAGTTTGAATGGCAATGCCTAGAACACAAAGGTTTGGAATTTCCGAGACTAAAGTCTGGTTTGAATACCCAGGGGTGTATCCTCGGCTTCAAATCTGTATGAAAGCCCCATAGATTGAGATAGCATGTGTACGCCTCAATTCTGGATATTGAACCAACCTAGTCTGTCACCTCGTTGGAGAATAGGGAAAGTTGCGAATATGAGCAGCGGCATCCGTGGCTTCTACATGAAAAGGTTACCCCTTGCCAACATTTCAGGACCTTTGTACTGTGAGTTGAAGGTAAGAGTTCGAAGAACACAATGAGAGATCCTCGTCAGAGTAGAGCGGTTTATCGCCACTCGCCCCATGAGGTGCTTTCTAAAGTGCCGCTTTGTTTATTCATTGCATTCCCTAAACATCATGCATTACATTGCTTGTAACATGTATCATATCATCACACTTATTGCATTTATTTGTATCTTGTGTTATCTTGTATCATTTATCCTTTCACGCTGTGCAGTGTTTGGGATCGTTGTCCTCTGGGGCTATCTCAGGATGCGTGAAGCGCATTCCTGATTGGTTTTATTTCGACCTCTTCTCATGGTTTCGGCATGGTTAGAGTGTTCCTTTCCTCACAGGATTTCAGCGTGTTTGGAATTTATCTCAGGTCACATGAAATGCACTCTTGATTGCTTTTCTTTGGACCTCTTCTCACGATTTCAACGTGGTTAGAGTGTCATTTTCCTCACACGATTTTAGCGTGTTTGAAATTTATCTCAGGACGCGTGAAGCGCGCTTCAGATTGCTTTTCTTTGGACCTCTTCTGACGATTTCAACGTGGTTAGAGTGCTCCTTTCCTCACACGATTTCAGCGTGTTTGGAATTTATCTCAGGACGCGTGAAGCGCGCTCCTGATTGGTTTGTTTTCGCGCCTTTTCTCACGATTTCAGCGTGGTTAGAGTGTTCCTTTCCTCACACGATTTCAGCGTGTCTGGAATTTATCTCAAGTTACGTGGAACGCGCCTCTGAGTAATTGTTTTCAGACCTCTTCTCACGATTTCAACGTGGTTAGAGTGCTCATTTCCTCACACGAATTCAGCGTGTTTGGAATTTATCTCAGGATGCTTGAAGCGCGCTCCTGATTGGTTTGTTTTCGGGGGCCTCTTCTCACGATTTCAGCGTGGTTAGAGTGTTCCTTTCTTCACCCGATTTTAGCGTGTTTGGAATTTATCTCAAGTTGCGTGGAACACACCACTGAGTTGTTGTTTTCGGACCTCTTCTCACGATTTTAGCATGGTTTGAGTGTTCTTTTCCTCACACGATTTCAGCATGTTTGGGATTTGTTCTTCCTCCTTTCACGATTCCAGCGTGGTTGGAGTATGTCACCCTTTGCATCTATTGCATCATACCATTTTATCGTCTGCTTCCTTTCCATGTTAAGCTTAGTCTAGCATGTGCTCATACATTTCCTTCGTTGAAACATAGATCTGCATGTGTACGCGCCTATTCCACAAAGAGAATTGTGGTTTGAGGGTTCTGGCACCTTTTCTGTGTTAAACGTTGTTTGACTTGCATCGCCAATCCTTTATGATATTCGTGTGGTTTTGCACTGCTCGTGGTTTAATTATATTATTGCATTACATTACATTGTATATCATTTCCATTGTTTCGTTATATTGTGTATCATTTTGCATCCTGCCCCTGAACTACGCTGGTTTGATTCCCTGCAATGGGATACGTACATAGCCTGCGAGTGCAACCATTTGTTTATGCATCTATATTTTGCTTGTTTGCCCAAGTCTTACAGCCTTGTCAAAAATGGATTGTCTCTGGGCTTTGAAATTCACTCACGTCATTTCATGACTCTGAGTTCTGTCAAAGAGGGGCAACTGTAGACATTTTGACCGCCCTTAAGACTTGGGGGCCTCTGATTGTTTACTTGATAGTGAAAGTTGTGCAGTGCAAAGGTTCAATTTCTTCAGCAAGGAGAGCGTCAAATCATGACCTCACAACCCCTTGTTGGACCAAAACTATTTTGACCAAAAGGATTTTACACCTTAAAACACTCTCTTTCAAAATATTTTGGAAAAAAGTTCATACGATGTTCCGACGCTTGCATTTTGTTAAATGTTGTGCTTTTCGATAAATCGAGCAAGGACAAAGTGAAAATGAATGGAAGAGAAGTGAACTCTTTGAAAAATATTTCAAAACACCTTATTTATGGGTTTGGGGTTGAAGAAAATGGGAGAGGAAGGATGAAAACTAGCTGAGGAGAAGTTAGGCATGAATCCGAGTAGGATCGAAACTAAACAGTCTTCACTAAAAAAGGCATAACTTTCTTCACACTTGGAATTTTGATGTGAGGCTACCACCATTGGAAAGAAGACTTCAAGGGCTTCAATTTAGGCTCACGAATGACCTGCAAAGGAGTCTAGATGAAGGAGATATTTCCATTTGAAGTTGGCCCAAAAGCATATTTTTCTAGCCAACTAGTGGTGGAGGTTGCTGGCCATGAATGGGCTTTTCTGGCCATGTGCTAGCATGAATGGCCTATGCCGGCCAGGTGCCATCCAAGAGTGACCCTTGCTATCCAGAAATGGACATGTGCCGGCCATTGATGCAAAAAGGCAGTTTTTTGCAGATATTTGTGTTCCAGCTATTCCAGCTGTCCCTTTTGGGATATTTTCGACCTGAGCTTGCATTCTTCTATATATAGAGAGCCTTCTCTATTTTTTTCAAGGTTAGAACATTTGAGGAAGAAAAATTTTGGGAGCCTCTCTTTCTACATTTCTCTCTCTCTTGGACCTTTGTGCATAAGTGCATACAAGTGTAGATACACTTCTCTTTTGCCTATACATCCTTGACCAAAGTTGGTTATCTTTGAGCTGAGGTTCTAGAAGGTCTTCTTGGAGCTCTTGAAGGTGATTTTGCTTGGTTTTGTTGCCTAAAATTGTATTGTGCTTCAAGAGATATAACTCTCTCCCTTTAAGCTTGTTTTTCATACTTGCTTTGCCATCTTTTTCCACTATTTCAAGGCTACTTTTGCCATGTAAAAAGTCCTATTTTTCAGGCCTAAAAGTGGTGGTCTGAGCCTTTGTGAGTTAGGGGGTTGTCCCTCATTTTTGCTCTTTAGCTTGATACGCCTTTTGCATAATTTCTCATCACCTTCAAATCAAACCTTTTGGGCCTTTTTACCACTGAAACTCAGTGGTTTTTCAATGACAAAAACCTCGTTTTGAGGTCTAAAATAGGAGGGGTTAGCCTCCCCTCCTTGTGTCTTGTTTGCATGTGTAGATAGCCTAACATGTGAGAATGTTTTTCTACCATTTTGTGACTTGGTCTCAGCATGTTTTTGCTACTTTTTTGACCTGCTTTAGCTCTATTTTGAGCTGGTTTGGCCACTTGAGGCTTGCTTTGTATGCTTGTAGT
Organism: Camellia sinensis; assembly: GCF_055761805.1. NCBI lineage: Eukaryota > Viridiplantae > Streptophyta > Magnoliopsida > Ericales > Theaceae > Camellia > Camellia sinensis. The sequence continues at coordinate 104,575,705 of NC_138975.1, read as the reverse complement.
GCAATTGTGCTTAACAGTCTTGTTTGTGCTATGTATTAGCCTCTCATTCTAGCTCTTTTTTAGCCTACTTCAAGCATGTTTTAGGACTCCTTTTAAACTATTTTAGGATTGTTTTAAAGTGCTTGTCCCTTGTGAGCTTTGTATTGCATGGCTATAGTGTAATGGTCTTCACTAGCTCATTGTTTTAAGGCCTCTAACATGTTGTGCATGTGTTGCTTGCATGTTGTAGCATCATTTAGCATGTGATTTCAGTGTTCATAGCTCTGTCACACTCTCACTTATTTCACTCTTTCATTCCTTTTGAGAGTTGTGACTTGAGCCTTGTTTGTAGCCTAACATGTGAGCATGTTTTTCTTGCCTTTTGTACTACCATCTCAGCATGTTTTAGCCACTACTTTGGCATGTTGAAGCTCTGTTTTGAGTTGGTTTGGTCATTTGAGCTTGATATTGCATGCCTCTAGTGTAGTGCTCTCCACTAGTTTAATGCTTTTGGCTTTTGAACATGTTGTGCATGTGTTGCTTGCATGGTATAGTATCATATTTCATGCCATTTCAGCACTGAAATATCTGCAACCTCCATCATTTCTTCACTTTTCATTTGTTTTGAGGGTTGGCTAACCTTAAAGTTGTGTTTAAGCTTGAGATAGAGCTTGTGCTCAATGGTTTTAACCCTCTTTTGAGGGTTCCTTCTAACCAAAGGCATGATCTCTCTCATGTCTTAAACCATCTTTTGGTTGACCCCTCTCTCATTAGAGGACACTCATCTTGGACTTAACAATTAAAGAATGGCTTGGTAATGTAAAATGTGTAAACAATAATTGGACAAGTAAAACATGACTAAGATAAGCATGTTGTGTTTGCATTGTATGTGTTCAATCGGACGCTATTTTGAACACAAGGAAGATTGGTCCATTTCATACTTAAAGTGATGAAATGAGCCAATCTCGTTTGTCTCCATCACCCTTGATCATGCATGATAAGGTGGTGGTCTAGAGTCTTGTTTTTATGCATTTATTGAAAGTGTACAACTTAGATCTTTGGCCATCATGCATAGAAAATGCTTGATTGGTGGATTTGGATCCAAAAGTGCCACTCCTTTGATGTTTTAAGATGATAAGGAAGTGCATAGTACAAACATATCCTTGGAAAATCCTTCATTTTCCTCTGTTTGTGCTCTGTTGCAGTATGGTGATTTAGTACACCGGTGGCCGGCGGTGGCTCACTGATGACCGGCAGTGCTTCATCCTTGGCCGACAGCACACCTTTTTGGCCGGCAGATGGCCGGCAGCAAGCACTCTTGGCCGGCAGGCCATTGGTGCAGTCCTCAGCATTGGTTTGGTAAGGTGGAGCAAAATGTTCTTGGAGCAACCCTGCAAACAGAGCCTCTCGAGAGCAAACCGGTGGGCTTTTCGGAGCGAAAACCGAGTGCATGCATATTCAACATCCTAAATCAGAGCAGAGGCAGTGTAGTTGGTGCTTTACATGTTTAGTGCACATTGGTTTTGTAATTTAATTAATTAGTTTGCTAATTAGTTAAGTGTTGTAATAATTAAATAGCTTAGCTTTGCTATTTCTTTATTTTGTTTTGTAGTAATTAGTCTAATTAGTTTAAATAGATTAGTTCAATTACCTTAGCTTATTCATTCGGACCCTCCTTCGTGAGGGCACAATATTTTAGTAAGTGCGCGTGTGTGTGCGCATGCCTTCCAACCCCGCGTCTTTCTCCCTTTTATTTAATTGCTTTCGATGGTTAGTTTAGGGCACGTTTTGATTAGCATAGCTTATGCTTGCATGTTTGCATTCATTCAATTGTCTTGCATGCACCGAGGTTCAGCACATCATTCAAACTGCATTGCAATTTCAATACTTATTTGAATACATGTATCAAACTTTTACATTCATATGCTATCTTGGTAGCCGAGCCTATTTAGTTGCATTATTGCATGTGTTGCATTAGGCATCTTGTATAGTTAGGATCATGCATTGTTTCTAACTAGTTTTTTGTTTTGGCTTGGAGTACTCGGTAAGCTTTTACGTTTTAGCATGCTTGCATGAGTGTGAGTGCTACCATATTTAGCATGCTTGCCATGAGGATATTTGCTTAAGTGATTAACTGCATGAATGCCTGTGGGTGAAGGCTTTGTTGCTTGAATTGGAACAATTCGATGATTGTGAGTTTTAAGACCACTTTGTGAAATAGTAAATCATGTTTTAAGCCTACCCGAGAGTGGCAAATCCGCATTTCAGCCCACTTGAGAGTGGCACCTTCAAACCATTTTTGAAAACAAACATAAGTTGTTTTGTTCCAATTCTCGCGATTTTAGTCTATACTTGTGTGTGCATCACATAGTAAAGTTAGCTAATAACCAGATAGGAACACATGGGGTTTATAAAACAACATATCATGCTTAGTAGAGGCCGATCCTTTGATCGGGCGAGCGGGGGTGCTCATTTCAGGACCTTTCCCTCTCGTACCCAAGTTCCCGAGCCAAGGCAACTTTGGTAATGGCGGACAGGTGGCCTTTGGCACGAGTTAGGGTTTCCTAAGTTTCCTAAAACAAAATATTTAGGTGGTAACTCTGTAATCTGCCAAAGCAGTCCAGTTTTGGTATTTTTTGATTTAAAATATAATTTTCTAAAATGATTTGCCAAATTGGACCCTTTGGTATTTATTAGTCTCACATTGCACTTTGTGAGATTAGATTTAGAACCGTGACAGGAGTCTGAACTGTAGGACCAATTCGAGCTCTCCGAAAGGGGGCGTGAAGAAAGTCGAGTCTACACGAACATGATAAAATCTTGTAGGTAGGATGATTGTTGGTAAAATCATGATATATGGAACAATGCTTAAAGATGATTGGTTTATTAGCCATTTCATCAAAATTAAATTTTGATGCGGCCCAAAAATCCAAAATAGATTTTGAACATCGAAAGTCATGGCATAATATAGCCTTGGAAATTCAAATGCTTTGACATTTTCAACAATGTCAGATATTTTAAATCCATCAACAATGGGTTGATCATCATCTTTAATCATGTTGGTCTAAGAACATGTTCTTTGGCCAAATAACTTTCACTATTGATTGACAAATGGGGTTGTTTTTGTTATTTTAGCCATTAACGGCTTATGAAAATCCTCCATGTGAATTTCATCATTTCTTGGCCAAATTGGTTATTTCATTTTAGCCATTAATGGTTGATGAAAATCTTTCATAGACATGTTATTTCCATGGTTTGATTTTCTAAGAATGAGTTTTTCCCCCCGAGCCTTATATGGAACATCGTTTTTAACCCTATTTGGCTCAACAACATGCTTTTTTGTCATGTTATTTTCATAAGTTGGCTCTTTAACCTGAGTCATTGATGAAATCAACTCTTTCCTTTTGCCATTTTCAACACTGAAAGAATTCTAAAAAAATTCACCAATTCTGGCTATTAAAGCCTCGGTTAAAGACTTGGTATTGAGAGTTGACAACTCATTATCCAATTGGCAAAATTCCATATCAAGTTCATGAATTTCTCCAATTAAATCGTGTCTTTTTTCTTCCACCAAATAATATTTTAATGCATGAAAGTTTATTTCATCAAGAAAATGGATCTCTTCTTGAAGATCCAAAATTTTATGTTTGTGCCAAAAGATTTCATTTAGGCTATTTGGAATGGACGAATCCAATTCATTTTTCTTTTCTTACACTTAACGTCCCATTGGGTGTGCCAAAATATATGTTGGCTTTTTTGGCTTTCAAAGGTTAAAAATATAATTAAAGCGTGTCAGCAAGGATCAATAAGTCCTTACAAATATAATAAATGCCAACCAATTTATTAGACAACTGCTTTGATGTTCTTTTAACCCAATGAAGAGGATTTTTACTGGTGGCTTGTTTTAGGAGAAAATTCAGAAGAACTAATCACAAAAGTAAAAGAAGGAGAGAGAGAACAGTGTCAAAAAATAAATTTCATTAAGTAAACCAATGTTTACAAATCTACCTTCGCACTTCCATAGCCTTGAAGGGGATTACAGCATGAACAGATTAACTTAGAACTACTCCTAGGAAATTGAAATGCAGTGTGGGAAAGTAAAGGACTGGAATGTAAAAAACTGAAAAGTAAATAATTGAAAAATGTAAAGTAAAATAGACTAGTTTTAAGATCTGGTTCTGGTTCCTCGTAAATGTAGCCATCAATGGCTATTTATAGGCCCCATTCGTTTTCCGCTATCACAGTCCACTCCGGACTGTGATAGATGAACAGTGACGATGGCTTCCGTTTGTTTTGGTTTTGGAGCTCCAGATTCATAGTCCGAAGGGAGTATGATAGGCCTTGACGAGGGGTATTAGCAATCCAGAGTGGGAAATGGTATTAGCAAAATAGTTCGTTCGGATTGGGTGTTATCGGACTTCCGCCCAAAAGTCCGGCCGGTCAACCGGTCAATTGAATTTTTTTTTTTTTTTTTACTTGTTGGGTATTTTTTTTAAACATTAATGTTTAATGTTTTTGTATTTTTCTTTAAGTAAAAATTATAGATTTATTTGTTTTATTATTTTATATAAAAATAATTTAACAATCCTCACACTAACAATTATCATCAAAACAAATACAATTTTACTAATCCTTTCACTATTAATCTCCTAATTATCAATCCGCTCCATTTTACTTCTGAAAACAAATAGGGCCACGAGAAAAAAACTTCCAGTAATAACTACCTAATAACAACTTAAAACTACCCACTTTTCTACTGTCATTCCCACAATCCCACAATGTCTTCTACTAAGTCACTTTGTTCATCATATTCTTCACATGTGCTTAAGCTTCTTCCACCTTGTCTTCCATGTTCCACCATGCAAGACCACTAATTTTGTAACTTCTCTTAACTCTTGATTAATCAAGGAAATGCCATGTGTCCTGCGATAATAATAATAGTGATAATAATATTATTACTATTTATAGTGTCAACAGTATCATAATTATAAATAATTTTTTTCTCCATGGTAACTTCAATAATAACAGCTTTTCCACTAGTTGACGTTGTTTGGGCTAGAATTTGTATAATTTCAACCGGCTTTGGAATATCAGGTGGGCTTACACAACCAATCAAAGCCCAATTTATATGTTCCAAGAATGGGTTTTGTTTTAGGAACTCTTACCTATGGTGCAGTTCTTACACTAGCAATGCCTTTATCATTAATTTTTTTTTAAAAATAATAATAATAATAATAATAATAATAATAATAATAATAATAATAATAAACTAGAGAATTAAATAACATTCATGATTCTTAATTAAGTTTAAAGGTACTAAATAAGATTTTTTTTTTTTGGTAAATAAAAAAAATTTGACACTAAATTAGGTTTAAAAATTAATAAATTGGTTTTTTATTTTTTGCAAAGAATAATATGTAGAATAAGACAAAGAAGGATATAAATGTTAGAGCATGTGTGAAGGTCAAGTTCCACATCAGATAAAGAGTAAAATAGATGAGTCATAATATACATTTGATGAACTCTTCACTTATGAGTTTAAGCTTTTAAGTGGATATGAGTTCCAAACAATGTTTGTTGGTCCTTGGTGTTAAGTACGTGGACTCTAAAGTTTCTTTCCAAACGAATAGGGCCAGTGATTACTGTGTGTTCATGGGCTCCCCTAATTCCCTAGCGACTGGTATCAGTGTTGATGGCAGATGATCTATGAGAGGACTCTTGTAACGCCCTCGAAATAATACATAAAACCCCACATTCTTGACATGCATTGATATAAGAGAAATAAACATTTTTCCACTCATCAGAGTAGTCCTTACAAATGTATTACATGTTGACAATAAAAGTAAATGCCCAACGGCTTACAACTTTCCATGCCAACACTTGGTTACACAAAAAACAGTACTAACTCATATCATATTAAGCCATTGGCCTGAATTTACATGTAATACAACAAAAGATAATAAAACAACAGAAAGAGTCTTCAACTCCAGAAACCTTCCAAGCTATGTCCTTGGAGGTGGCATATCACCTGGACCTGAAAATGATGTCTCATATAGGGTGAGCCACAGCCCAGTAGAGATATACTAAACCAAATATAAGCAGTGACTAAAACAATAGCATTTGATAGATGGTTAACACTTATAAACCAGTTATATCACAATACAGTTCCATGACACTTGTGTCCATGTTACACTCCATTTTCCTTTACTTATCCGAATCATTTCATATAAATGGCTCAGAACCTGGCCACATAATTCAATGAGACTATAACGCATATACTAACACTTCCATATTTCACAATAGATACACATATTTGCTGTATCAATACTTCAATTTAATACGCATATTTGTTGTATTAATGGAGTCCATCCCCTATCTCCTCCCAAACAGGTTTGAGAATCCATCCCCTATCTTCCCTCAAACCATGGAGTACATCCCTTATCTCCTCCCTCACAATACACATATTCCAAGTACATAAACGATTATCATATACAGGGATCACTCAATACACATATTTAATGTATTATTCCAATCGTCATATTCAATGACATAATCAATGTGATTAGTTTCAGTTTTCCCTAATCAACATACAGTGTCTACAACAATCAAGACTATCCTCCACCGATAGCCCAAAGCAGTTATTTCCAAACTGAAAATAAATGCATTAAATAGATATAATATCAACTTACTCCATAGGGGAGTGATTAATTTATTCAACTACACCAATCAATCCCATAATTTCCCAATTTCATTATTATCAACTCAATTCCATATTTCCACATTTTTCCAAAATTAATTATACAAATTAATTTAGTTCATAATTAGGGCATTCTTCCCCCTTTATCAAAACTCAACCCAAAGGTTCAAATTCAACAATACAACAACACTAATTCCATTTTTGTTGGTCTCAAACACCCATAGGATTTAACATTTTGAAAACCCCCTTTTCTATAAATTACAAATCAAATCCTAACTTTTCCAAAAATTACCCAACAACCCCAACATATCAAAATGCCCAAAATTTATGACAAAACTCATAAGATGGAGTAGGGTATCCCTATCTCGAAATGAAGTGACCAAAGGAGAAGATGATGAAAATCCAAAGTGCTCCAAATCCACAAATTTTCAGATTAAAACATAGCCCAAACAACCCTCTATCTTTCTTACAAAAGGGATTAGGGTAGAAACACACTATAAGTAGATCAATCCCCAGAGAGAAGGTATGTAGAGAGAGAGGGAGAGTTGGATCCAGGGTTTTGAAACAAAGAGATGAAAAAGTGAAGTGTTTACCCGCTGCTGTCTACTAATATAACACAGGCTCACTCGAGCGACCAGACACAAAGAACTCTCGCTCGAGCGTAGAAGCCTCGCTCGAGCCAAGAATGCGAAGCTTCAGGTCTGCAACCCAGAAGCACGCTCGAGTGACAGAATGCTCGCTCGAGCGAAGAAACCCAAAACATAGACCTTGCTCGCTCGAGCGAAGGAAAGCTCGCTCGAGCGAAGAATTGCAACCTTCAGGTCTAGAACCAGACGCAGACGCAAGCTCGAGCGAAGGACTTCTCGCTTGAGCCACCAGATACAAAACTCAACTATCGCTCGATCGAAGGAACCCTGGCTCGAGTGAAGGATCTAAAACACAAAACTCGCTCGAGCGATAAAAGGCTCGCTCGAGCGAAGGACCAAAATTCTGGGCAGCAACCATTTGCTCCCAATCACACCTAACCTGTAACAAACCTGCCCAACATATCCTATAACTCAAAAATAAGGAATTAAAGGATGACATCAAGATATATTCAATAACAAGCTCCACGGAACCTAAGTCCGGATACAACAACCAAATGGGAAAAGACCGGGATCGCTATAACCTCCCCCCCTTAAAGAATTTTGTCCCCGAAATTAAGTACGAGTTTTCAAAAACAAGTTTTTCTCAATTCTCAATAACATTGCAATTTAAAATTCCATAACTTGACCCATTACCGGTCATTCCATCTCTATTCAAGAGGCATATTACAATATATATTACAACATGCATTATCAACATGCATTTCCTTCAAATCCAACAATTTCCAAAATACATGATTCACAATTCCATATCATATTCCATGTTCATGACATATTTACATTTCTACAACACGTTCAACATATACAATGTTATAATAAACTTCCATTTCAAGGCAAGTTCCATAATACTTCCATAAACCGAAACATATACAATGTTTAACAACTTAAGACACATTTAATGCTCTTAAAGTTTAACAATACAAAAAATATACAACAAATACTCAAACATCCACAAATAGATCCGGATATTTCTCTCAGACCTCCAACTCACGTTCCCAAGTGGCTTCCTCCACCCCGTAATGTTTCCACTAATCTTTTACCAAAGGAATAGTCTTGCCTCGCAAAACTTGATCCCGCCTATCCAAGACCGGAATCGGTCTCTCCTCAAACGAGGCATCCTCATCTATCTCTAAGTCGGTCCAATCCAATACATGTGACAGATCCGGCTCATATTTCCGAAGCATACTAACATGAAACATGTCATGAACTCCGGACAACTGCGGCGGCAAAGCTAAACGATAGACAACCTCACCAATCCTCTCAAGGATCTCAAAAGGGCCAATAAATCGAGGGGACAACTTTCCTCTCTTACCAAACCTTATCAAACCCCGCCTAGGTGATATTTTCAAGAAGACGTGATCACCCACCTCAAATATCAAAGACCTTCTCCTACGGTCGGCATAACATTTCTGACGACTCTGAGCTGTAACAAGCCTCCTACGGGTAAGCTCAACTTTCTTCGTCGTTTCCCGAACCAACCCTGGGCCCACCAAAGGTGCATCACCCACCTCGGCCCAACAAACTGGAGACCTACAAGGTCGGCCATACAAGGCCTCAAACGGTGCCATACCGATACTCGACTGAAAACTGTTGTTGTAGGCAAACTCCACCAAGGGGCAAGTGCCTCTCCCACAACCCACTAAAGTCAAGGACACAACCTCGAAGCATATCCTCAAGCATCTGAATAGTACGCTCGGACTGCCTGTCAGTCTGAGGATGATAAGCCGTGCTAAAGGTCAACCTAGTGCCCAAGGCACTCGGCAAACTTTGCCACAACCTAGCAGTAAAACATGGATCTCTATCTGAGACAATCGACACTGGGACCCCGTGCAACCTCACTATGTCCCGAATATACAAGTCGGCAAGATGATCTGCTGAATCTCTCACACGCATAGGGATAAAGTGTGCCGACTTTGTCAACCGGTCTACAACCACCCAAATAGCATCACTACCCCGCTGAGTCCTCGGAAGACCTACAACGAAGTCCATAGTGACATGCTCCCACTTCCACTCGGCAATAGGCAAGGGTTGTAACAAACCCGCTGGCCTCTGATATTCTGCCTTCACTTGCTGACAAGTAAGGCACTTAGACACAAAAACTGCCACATCTCTTCATGCCCCTCCACCAAAACTGGCGACCCAAATCATGATACATCTTAGTGCCTTCTGGATGCACCGCAAGGCGTGAATGGTGGAACTCTTGGAGTACCTCCTCTCGGCAAAACTCCGGTACAAACAAACGGTCTCGGTATCTCACACTCAAGTCAGGATACACAGACAAACCCTTCTCAACCTTCCCACTGGAGATCTTCTCTCGGAGGGATTCCACCTCAAGGTCACCTCTCTGTGCCTCTGACACTCAACTCACAAGTGTAGGCTTTGCAACAACAGAAAACAAGGTCACAGCCTCAGCAGATTCGCCTAGAAGCAAATCAAACTTGCCAAGTGCGCCTAACATCTCCCATTCCCGGATGGCTACACAAGCTACATCACTAATGGATTTCCTGCTAAGGGCATCGGCCACAACATTGGCCTTCCCCGAATGATAATGCAACTCGAAGTCGTAATCCTCAATAAACTCCATCCACCTCCTCTGCCTCAAGTTCAAGTCTTTCTGTGTAAATAGATATTTCAAGCTCTTATGATCCGAGAACACCTCGAATCTCTCACTATAAAGGTAGTGCCTCCAAATCATCAATGCAAAAATCACAGCTACTAACTCTAGGTCATGTGTAGGGTAATTTCTCTCGTGTATTTTCAACTGTCGCGAGCCATAGGTTACGACCTTCCCCTCCTGCATCAACACACAACCCAAACCCTCTCGTGAGGCATCACAATAAACCGCATAACAAAAACCTCTCTCCGGAATAATCAAGATCGGAGTGGTGGTCAATCTAACTTTCAACTCTTGAAACGAATTTTCACAAGTCTCACTCCATACAAATTTGACCCCTTTTCGCGTCAATCTAGTCAGTGGTGAAGCTAGCCTGGAGAAATCTTTCACAAACTGGCGGTAATACCCAGCTAATCCCAAAAAACTATGGATCTCAAAAACACTCTTAGGCTGTGCCCAATCCTGCACTGCCTCAGTCTTGGATGTATCAACAGACACCCCTTTCCCAGAAACCACATGGCCTAAGAACTTGACCTCTCCTAGCCAGAACTCACACTTCCTAAACTTGGCATACAGCCTACGGGCTCTAAGCAACTCAAGCACCACTCTCAAGTGTTCCTCATGCTCTTCCTTAGAAGGTGAATATATCAGAATGTCGTCGACGAAAACGACTACAAAATGATCTAAAAATTCTCGAAAGATAGGTTTATCAAGTCCATAAAGACTGCCGGTGCATTGGTGAGTCCAAAAGGCATCACCAGAAACTCATAATGGCCATACCGCGTATGGAATGCCGTCTTCGGAACATCCTCCTCCCTGACCCTCAACTGATGGTAACCCGATCTCAAGTCTATCTTAGATAAACAAAGGGACCCTTTCAACTGGTCAAACAAATCATCAATACGAGGCATAGGGTACTTATTCTTGACCGTAGCCCGATTCAATTTTCGGTAATCGATACAAAGTCTCAAAGCCCCATCTTTCTTTTTAGCAAAGAGGGCCGGTGCTCCCCACGGTGAAACACTATGGCGAATAAAGCCCTTATCTAGCAATTCCTGGAGCTGAATCTTCAACTCACTCAACTCGGCTGGGGCGAAATGATAAGGTGCCATAGAAATTGGTGCCGTGCCGGGCATTAGATCAATAGAGAACTCAATCTCTCGATGAGGTGGTAAGCTAACAAGGTCCTCGGCAAAAACATCTGAATACTCACAAGCCACTCTCGGCAATACAATCTGGGTCTCATCACACTCACCACTCATGAAGCTAGCGAGAAGACCACTAACCTCACTCTGCCCTCGCGGATCATACATGTATGGTAACACACTACCAACCCGATCCCCCAAGAAATGGAAACAATCTCCGCTCAAGGTACATACTATGACCCTCTGGCGGTAACAATTGATTACAGCCAGGTATGATGATAGCCAATCCATACCCAAAATCACATCGAAACCCGACATAGCCATAACTACAAAAGAAAATGGAAGCCAGCGGTCGGCGACCTCTATATCACGGCCTCGACACCCCTGTTTCAAAATCAACTCACCCCAAACAGGTGATACAACGCATATAGGAGATGCTAACTGTGCTAACTCCAACCCCAAAATAGACGCAAATGCAGCAGATATAAAGGAATGGGATGCACCCGTATTAATCAATACATTGGCAACCGAGTTGCAAAACAAAAAGGTATCTCTCACAACAGATGGAGCCGGTACAAGATCCTGCGTGGTAACAGCATACACGTGCCCAGAAGGTCTCTGATCTACTTGCTCACCACTAGGAGCAAAAGACTGCTGCACAGACTGGGATGACGAAGCTCCCTGATTGGCCCTCGAGGCCTGAACTGACTGTGCTGGCTGAAAACTCTGCGTCTACCTCGAACCAGACGCACCCGATGTGGCACTCAACTGCGGGCAGAACCTCTTTAGGTGCCCCGCCTGACCACACTGATAACATGAGAGCAGCTGGCCTCTACCCTGACTCTGGCTCTGAGGTCGAGCTAAAGATGAAGCTGCTCTCTGGCGTCCTCCCCTCTGCGAGCAAGTTGGAGACTTGTGGCCCAGCTGACCACACTTATAACAAGTAATGTCTCCCTGGCTGTCTCTCCCAGAACCTGCACTCGGCACTAGAAAGGTAGATCTAGTAAAACCACCCTGAGACTGCTGAGGGTTAGGACCCCTCTGTCTCCTGCCATCTCACTGGCCATCCTGACTCCTCTTGGAGCCCTTCAACCTCTCCTCCTCCTCATGCATCATAATCTCCATATGGGCCGCAGCATCCACAAGGCACCCATAGTCCCGAGTCATAGACCTGCCAACTCTCATCTTGAGCCCGTGCCTCAATTTCCTCTCAAACTCGAGACAACGGCGTTCTTCTGACACCACAAGCTCAGGTGCAAACCTGGATAAACTAGTAAATGCGGCCACAAACTCGGCCACTGATGAACTCAGCTGCTTTAGCTGGCAGAACTGATCTCTCAACTTCTCTTTGACAGTGGGAGACAGAAACTTCTCCTGGAAAGCATCTACAAAGGCCTCCTAAGTGCCACCAATACAACCCCTCGTGAACTTCCACCACTGACCCGTATCTCCCTTAAGTTGGAAAGACGCCAAGGTCACCTTCAAAGCCCCGTCTTCGATGCCATGCATCTCAAACGTCTTCGTCATTTGCTCCAACCACTCATCAACCTTAAGTGGCTCTTTCGGATCCCCCAAAAACTCATCCGGATTAGACCGAAAAAACTCCCTCTTCTGAAAGGAAGGCCCTGCATCAACAACCTGGGCCTGAACTTGATTCTCAGCTCTGAGAATGCCCATGGATTCCCTGAAAGCTCCTGCTATCTCGCGGGCTAAGGCGCCCATGGCTTGCTGACCCACTGGCTCGGCCACATTGGCCTGGCCAACACCCTCTTGCTGTACCGAAATCTCATCCAGTATGGGCACCTCTTGCCTGCCACGCCTACTACGCATACCTCCGCGTCCTTGTCCTGACATCCTAATAAAGGTAACAGGAACGTTAGCACATTCACAAATGTGCCGAAGCTATAACACTCACGTCCTAATGCAATGGACAACTGTAATTCATTCCACGTAAGCACATAATCACATAAGCACTTACGAATTCCATTTCCGGATAATGACAGTCCCGAGGCATTGCAAAAGTTCCAGTTAGAAACAGCATTGATCAAGTGCTTTTCCAATAGGACTCCCAGAAATCCAAGGATCCAATCAACATCCCAGAAACTAAATCCCATACCCATATAGTCACATAAACATGTTATCAAATAAACATATAACATCATGCATAAGTCTCTAACAAGCGAGACAAATCCATTGTGGTACTAACCACTTCAAGCGTACCCATAGTATTCGAACCCGGTAAGCTCTGATACTAAGTTGTAACGCCCTCGAAATAATACATAAAACCCCACATTCTTGACATGCATTGATATAAGAGAAATAAACATTTTTCCATTCATCAGAGTAGTCCTTACAAATGTATTACATGTTGGCAACAAAAGTAAATGTCCAACGGCTTACAACTTTCCAAACCAACACTTGGTTACACAAAAGAGAGTACTAACTCATATCATATTAAGCCCTTGGCCTGAATTTACATGTAATACAACAAAAGATAATAAAACAACAAAAAGAGTCTTCAACTCCCAAAACCTTCCAAGCTATGTCCTTGGAGGTGGCATATCACTGGACCTGAAAATGATGTCCTATATAGGGTGAACCACAGCCCAGTAGAGATATACTAAACCAAATATAAGCAGTGACTAAAACAATAGCATTTGATAGATGGTTAACACTTATAAACCAGTTATATCACAATACAGTTTCATGACACTTGTGTCCATGTTACACTTCATTTTCCTTTACTTATCCGAATCATTTCATATATATGGCTCAGAACCTGGCCAAACAATTCAATGAGACTATAACGCATATACAAACACTTCTATATTTCACAATAGATACATATATTTACTGTATCAATACTTCAATTTAATACACATATTTGCTGTATTAGTGGAGTCCATCCCCTATCTCCTCCCAAACAGGTTTGAGAGTCCATCCCCTATCTTCCCTTAAACCATGGAGTACATTGTAGACACTCCATTTTTGACCGTCCTCAAGACTTGGATGTCACCGCTTGAACACTCGGTGATCATCCATGTTCGTGTTTGTTTTGAGTTCCCGGAGGTCTTGGCTACGCGCCTTGCCTCAGGATCTCTCGACTTGCTTGTTCTGTGCTTGGTTTTACACCAAGGACTTGTTTGTTTTTGCACCTAAGGGTAGAGAGTAGCTTACTAGCTACCCCTGATACCCACCAGCCATGGCTTGAGGCCACCGGCCGTGTTTTGAGGCTACCAGACATTGGTGAAATAGTCCATTGGCTGGTCGGCACTTTGTGGGGCCGGCCGACCACTTGTTTGGCCGATGGCCTCCTTTTCTGGCCGGTACCACCTTTTTGCCTTTTTCAGGCATGGTGCATGCCAGCTGTGCCAGCTGGAATGCACAGACCCTACCCCCACACACGTGTGTGGCTATTTTGGCCCCTTTGCACCCTTTTTGATCCAAACTTCTTCTAGAAGATTGCACCATTTGCTCAAGCTTCTTGAGGAAGCTTGACCCTTTTTCTTAGCTTCCTCAAGAAGCTTGGACCTTTGGGATAGCTTCTCTTAGAAGCTTGGTCCCTTTGACCCTTTCACTTAGCTTCTCTAAGAAGCTTCAAGCCTTTGCCTTGTCTATATAAGGAGACCAACCCTCTCCTTGTTGGAGGTTCAGCAAAACTAGAGCAAAATACATATATATATCAGATATACATCTTCTCCCTCTATATCTCCCTCTCTCTCTTCATTTGTGTGTGTTTGAGGGCCTAAAAGGGTGATTTGTTCTTACTTTTGCACTAAAACACACACCATTACACCATACTTCGACTTTGGGAGGTGTTGAGGGTTTATTCTTGAGGTTTTGAGCTAGTTTTGATCAGAAGAAGGTGGCTGGACTTGCTATTCTTGAGGTGTTCTTCAAGGGTAACACTTTTGCTTTATATTCCCCAATCTTGCACTAGCTTTTGACCTGCTTTTCATATTGATTTGAGCTTCGTGTATAACTGAAAAAAGTATTGTATTTGCATGCTTAAGATACTTCATTAAGGTCATTTTGTTGTTTGGGATCGATCTCTCCCTCTTAGGCCTTGTTTGGCCCTTTTTGTACTCTCTTTGTTAAGCTTTGGGGACTTTTGTGTATTGGCCTTCTCACCACTAAAATCCAATGGATTTTTAGTGGTGAAGAAGGGGTTTTGAGGTCTTTCATAGGGGAGGGACACCCCTCTCCCTTTGTCTCTCTTTTGTCCTTGTTTTTGGCTCATAAGGGTAGCATGCATGATTAGTTGTTCTTGGCTTCATTTCAGAGTTTTTTGGGTGTTGTTGGGTCATATTATGCCTCTGTTTTTTGTTGGATTAATGGCCCCTGTCATGTTTAATATACTTGCTTTGCATTCCTCTCTTTGGCCTAGAAGTGCATCATGCATTTAACCTACCATGCTCTCATGTTTTGGCCTAACTTTGTGAAGTTCTTAGCCATATCTTACCATACTTAAGGCCTGTAGGGTGCTATTTTGATTGTATTTACCATGTTTGGTATAGCCTCTTTGCATTTTGGCTTCTGAGCCTTGAGGGTGTGAGCCTGAGCATGCTTGAGTTGGGTTGTTTCAGTGGTTTGGAGTCATTTCCCATGCTATTTCAGTCCATAACCCATGCTCGTATGATTGCATTTGTCATCCCTTTCATGCCTTGAAGAGTTGTTTTGTTGTGCCTTGAAATGAGCATTGTGCATGCTTAAGTGTTTAAGTCTTTGGGGCTGCCATATCTGTGGATTTTGGGGGCTCATTTTGCATGTTGAAACTCTATTTTTGGTTGTTTAATTCGTACCATGTGTGGTCATGATAGTGGTGGTAGAATGCTATTTTTTTGTGCCTTAGTCTTAGGCTCATTGATGTGCATGTTTGCATGAACATTTGTCCACCATTTACACCATCTTTGGCCACTGTTTTGGAGAGGGTTGAGGCCTTCCCATTTCATTATAAGTCCATCCTCGTATACTTTGCATGTTTGGCACGTTACGTTGTATTGGTTGCATGCTTGCATTGCATTACATTTGCATGTTTGCATGTTGTTTAGCTAGTTGCATTGTATGCTTCCGTGATAGATTGCATTGCACTTGACAAGTTTTGCATCTTAGCCCTATGTTGCATAACTTGAGTCATGTTTTTATACATGCATTGCATTGCTTGGTTTGGGGTGTCAAACCAAGCACGAAGGATGAGGTGTGTTTGTACTCAAAGTGACGAAACATGTCCCAACCCTTGGGTCGCCAATGCCCTTGACCTCAATATGATAGGGTGTTGGCATTCATTTGTTTGTTCCATGCATGTACATTAAGAGGCAAACTTGGCCTCTTAGGCCATCACGCATCAAAATGCATAATTGATGGCCCGAGGGTCGAGGGTCATGCTCCCTTGAGTCCATTTCATGATAGGGAGTGTGGCCATGCTCACATTTGCTCGAGAATTCCATGCCATACACTACTTGTCCTCTGCTGCTGTCAACTACAGGATTCTGCCGGGAGAAACAGCCGGCCAGCTACTTGGAGTGCCGACCGACTAAATACAATTAGCCGATGGCTCAACCGATGGTCGATGACCATTTCCTTCGGCCGGTGGTGTTCCCACTTGGTCGGTGATGCTCCCCAGTGTTCAGAGAAGCATCATTGGGACTTGTGCAAATTTTCAGAGGAGCATGGTAGTGGAAACAGAGGCAACAGTGGCATAGTACGGGTTCCCGGGCGAGACGAGTCAAGCATGCATCATTCGCGCATTTCGAGGCAGGGCTGCGGCCGTCTTCCTTCTATATTTAATTCGTTAATTAATTAGAAATTCTATAATAACTAATTTAGTAGTATTTATTTGGTTGTGTAATATTTTTTTGGTCCCTCCGGGCGAAGGCGAATTTGTAATAAGTGTGGGTGAGTGTGCGTATGTCTTCCAACCCCCACTTCTTTGTCCCTTTTACTTACCTGCCTTTAATGGTTAGTATTAGGTCATATTTAAATTAGCATACCTTGTGCTATGCATGCGTGCATCCATACATTTGTCTTGCATGCACCAGGCTCGGTGCATCATACTAACTGCATTGTATTTCAATTCCAAGTTAAATACGTGTTAGTTTTAGCATCATCATATGCCATCTTAAAAATAGCCGAGCCTATTGTAGTTGCATCTTGCCTGTGTTGCATTAGCCATCTCAACATGAACTAGGATCATGCATTTGATTAATTAACTAGTTTCTGTTTTGGCTTGGAGTACTAGGTAAGCATTTACGCTTTAGCATCCTTGCATGAGTGTGAGTGTTGCCATGATAGCATGCTTACCATGAGGCTATGTGCTTACGTGTTATAACTACCTAAATGCCTGTGGGTGAAGGTTGGGTTACTTAAATTGGTACAATGTATTGAATGCATTGAATGCGAGTTTTAAGCCCACTTGAGGATGGCAAAACGATATTTTCTAAGCCCACTTGAGGGTGGCAAAATTCATGTCTTAGCCTACTTGCAGGCAGCACCATCAAACCATTTTCAAACAAACAAACATGAAATGCTTTGTTGCAATTTAGGCGACTTAGTTTATACTTGTTTGCTGTGCGCATCACATAGTAAATCTAGGCTAATAACCGCAATAAGAACGCATAATGTTTTCAAAACAAGATATCATGGGAAGTAGAGGCCGATCTTTGATCGGGCGAGCGGGGGTGCTCATAGCTGACCTTCCCCAATCGTACCCAAGTTCCCGAGCCGAGGCAACTTTGGTGATGACGGACACGTGGCCTTAGGCAAACGTGTCAGGGTTTCCTAAATTTTCCCAAAATAAAACATTTAGGTGGTGACTCTGTATCTGGCAAAGCAGTCCATGTTTGGCACTTCTTTCTCAAAAAACCTGTTTTTTTCAAAAACGTTTTACCAGACTTGGACTCTTTGGTGATTTATCAATCTCACATTGCACATCGTGAGATCAGATTAAGAACCGACACAAAGGGAGTCTGAACTATAGCATGAGGCCCACGAGCGCGTCTATAGTTTCTGGCGACTCTGCTGGGGATTTAGAGAACTTGACTCGAACTCATGATATCTTGTTTTAACTACACTTATGTGTTTCTTTGCATTGCATGTGCATTGGTGCACCTAGGACACCGTGTTGGCCATCTGCTATTCCTGAACGGTTTGCCAGAGGCTTGCCTTGTCATGGCATGACCATAAGGCTGACCGGTTGCGGGCTCTGCTAGTATGGGAACACAAACCTTGATTTTTATCAGGGCACCCTGTTGACCATTCGACCTAGTGTATATTCGGAATCCGTAGTGACCATTCCAAACTAGGACAGGTTACTTACCTAGTGTTAAGTTGTTTGAAACCGCTGCGTGCGTAGTGAAACCCTAGCTCTTGACAAAATAGGATAGGGAAACCTACCCCAACATAGGGGCGTATTGGCTCTCATTTACTTGTTATGTGCTTTTAGAGTGTATCTCTACAGGGAATGTGCGAATCAGTTTGCAAGTTTGAGAATCAGGTCTGCGGGCACCAGTGTTTGAGAATCAGTTATCTGCGGGTATCAGATTCAGTTTTTTCGGGGACAGTGATTCAAGGGGGGATAATAATCAGCAATTGAGAATAGTCTTTTCAGCTTATCGACTACGTGTTGTTGTGCCCAACTGCATGTCATGTGTTTATTTAAGCCGTTACACTGTCTGTTTGTCTGTTTATTTATTTCCTTATATGCTTTATTTATCTTTTTGCTAGGTAGTTTAGCACGATTACTTCTGACCTAGTAGATATTCCCCAAGCACCCTGGATTAGAGGTCGCCGACTCCATCGATCTGAGGATCTGGTAGACGGACAACCAGTGTACTACTCATTACCCCCGGTTCCTAGACGAAGGGCAGTCAGGCAGAGAATATCAGTTCAGCGATCAGTACAGAGGGCTTTATCTACCCCACCTGAATACAGTAGAGATCAGGATTCTGTTTCTCCCTCAAAGAGGGAATCTATACTAGAAATTCAATCAGATCAGAGCAGTATGGCAAGCTTAGAGGAAACGGTGCACCAGCTCCAAGAGAGCATGAAAACTATGCAGGAAGACGCTGTCTGACAGGCGGAGTTCGCCGAGCAACAGGCCACGGTTATAACTGAACAAGCAGAGTTAATCGTGAGGCTACAACAGCAAGCCGAAGCATCTGCTTCGCATCAATCTCCTCCTCCGCCAGGAGTTCTAATACTCGGGGAGACAGCTAATGTTCAGAATGATACGGACATTCCCACAGGGCCACCTCCGCCCCCAATCCTACCCCAGATCCTACCCCAGTTATCCAAAACACCCACCAACCTACCAGACTCTCCCTTTGAGTTCGAGACAGATCCCACCGCATTGAAGTTGAGCAAGCTCGAAAAGCTGTTCAAGAGATCCCAGGGAGTCAAGACCATCCCTGATATTGAAAAAGGGTACACCGACACAGCTGTGACGCTACCGGACCGATTCAAGAAGCCACACATCGACGGGTTTGATGGATCCGGGGATCCTATGGTACACTTGCGTTTGTTTTCAGACATCTTAAGGCCGATGGACCTCACCAGACTGCAGAAGCTGTCTCTATTCGGTCGGACCCTATCCGGTGTAGCGGCCATCTGGTACGCCAAATTAGAAGATGATGCCAAGAGAAACTGGGACGAGATGGCTGAGGCCTTCATTGTGAAATACTCATATAACACGCAAATTGAGATTACGACCCGTGATCTTGAGACAATGAGGCAGGAGCCTAAAGAGAGCTTTTCAGAGTTCGTGACTAGATGGAGGGCTAAGGCCTCAATGATGACCCTAAGGCCCACAGATAAAGATCAAATTCAGATGATTGTGCGCAATCTCCAGCCTAAGTTGATGCAGAAAATGATCGTACTCCCCTTCCCTACCTTTGCTGATCTGCATGAGATGGGAGTACAGATTGAGGATGCCTTGAGGCAAGGCTTAAATGATAATGATTGGGAGCAACCCAGAAGAACTTTCAATCGCAACACCAATGCAGGCCCGAGCGGCGTTACAACTGCAAGAGCCTCAGAAGTGAGCATGGTCACCACCATCCCCCCTCCTCCTCCAAGACCCATGGCAGATACGCCTTTCTTTGGTGCGTCCAGAAGAAATATACAAACAGCCAGATACCCACCCAAAAACCAAAGAACCTTCACTCCACTATATATGCCCCTGTCCAAAGCTCTGGGGGTTTTAATTAGAAAAGGGCACTTGAAGCCCCTAGAGCCACGACCATTGCCGGAAAGACTTCCCCCTACCCACAACCCAGCCAAATATTGCACATTTCACCAACAGCACGGTCATGACACTGACCAGTGCTTCCGATTACGTCATGAGGTTCAAGATCTCATCGATAACGGGGTGATTTTGCCTTTCGAGAAACCTAATGTTATAACAAACCCTCTCCCACCACACAACCAAGCTCCACCTCCCAAAAGAATCAATTTTATCCAGACTGGGGTCGTGTCTTACGATCCTAACATATATATCACTCCATCCCACCTACCTAAACCGGAGCTATTCCTTCCTAACTGCACTGACTTGTGCATGTTGGACATCTCCAGAACCCAACCAGAGCCAATGGTGATGACCATCGAAGATGGGACAGGGATAATTTCAGAGGAGAATGGGATTGTTAAGCCAGAATCTGAGGAATCTAGGAGTTCTGCTGAGGAAGCCTACAATCCGAGTGATTATATTCTGTCAGTAGGCCAGGTTCGGTCCATTGTAGAATTGTCGAAGAGGGCAGAGCTGTGTATGATCCGAGGGGATGGATTTGAGCAGGAGACAGATAATTTGACAGCTATGGAAGAGGACCTTGCCAACCTCCAGTTTTTCAATGACCAAGACCCAGGGGACGCAGCAGTCAAATGGTTTGATTATGAGGAATCGACAGAGGCTACCGGGTGGTTGGATGATCAACCAGATGTTGTGGGCGAATTCCAACTAGAACGAGGCCCGGTAGGGACGAGAATGTCAGCAATGGCCAGAAGGGCCGAAGAGCAGAGTACATCGCCGGAGAGCACCAGTGTCGAGAATTTTGCCCAGGATTGGAGCATCTTGAACACAGGAATTATTGAACAGCCATCTGTATTGATACAGTCAGAACAGGAAAGGTTTGTGGATTCTGAGAGAATCAGGAAAGCTAAGGCCCATGCGAGAATTGAAAGTGCTGTGTGTACGAGGACAGATAATGCTGCGACCATGTGGACGAAAAGTACTACGAGTGTGATCATACCGGAGCCGGACAGGTGTCTGTCGGTTGCCGATGGAATGTGCTGGGAAGACGACGATCTATGTCTTGCCCACACGGATGAGGATTGGGGAAGTAACCAACCGGGCAATACCTGGTACATTGGCAAGGTCGATCATATGACAAGGAGTGGATGGTATTTCAAGCCTTCACATCAAGATCAGCCAGAGGCGTCTGGGAAGGATAAGGAAGCTGAAAAACAGAAGGAGAAGTTACATGAAGATGAGGCTGTGCTCAAACAGCTTAAAAAGATACAGGCAGACATCTCTATTTGGGGACTGCTTATAGCATCGCGAGTGCATCAACAAGCTGTCTTATCGGCCATGGACAAGGCCAAGCTCTCAATAGACACCACGCCCGAACAGTTGGTGGGCTTAGTTTTTCCGGGAGGAGCTACCCTGATGTTAACTTTCTCCGACAAGGAATTGCCACCTAAGGGTGCAAATCACAACAAGCCACTCTACATCTCTGTGGAGTGTAGAAATAAATGGATACCGGTGGTTCTTATTGACACAGGGTCCGCCATCAATGTGTGTCCAACAAGGACTGCCTATGCAATCGGTTTAAAGACCGCGAACATTGTGCCGACAACCCAGGTGATTCGGGCATACGACAACACAAGCAGAGAAGTCATGGGGACAGTGAAAATTCAGACCAAGGTTGGGCCGGGCCAGCATGAAATTGACTTTCACGTCCTAGAGGTTCCCGCCACTTTCAATCTACTCTTGAGGCGGCCATGGCTGCATCAAGTGAAGGCAGTTTCTTCTACCTTGCATCAGATGGTGAAATACCCCCATGGAAAGGGAGTAGCCATTGTTTTTGGAAATTCAACGATCTATCCACCGCCGGAAGTATCTACGCCAGTTTTGGAAATTGAGCACGGTATGGAAGATGTGTTCATGTCGGGTTTTACCCTAGCCGAGGCTCGGGTTGTGCAAAACATCTTGGTTGTTAATGAAGGGGTGTATGTCAGTGCTCAGTCAGTATACCTCATGAATAAACTCCAACACATCCCCGGGATGGGATAGGGAAAGAGTGGTCGGAAGGGCGTCGCAACATTGGCCGAAGTGCCACACAACCCACATACCTTTGGCTTGGGTTATCTGCCCACCAAAGACGATTGGATAAGGAAAGGCAAGGAGATGGCTGGGAGAGCCAGAGCGAAGCAGGCAGGGAAGCCTTTTGAATTAATGCACCGACCCATCCCAGGTACCCTAAACGGACGCTTCGTCCGGGAAGGGGAGGACTTTCCGTTTTGTGGCTTCCCAGAGCCATGGTTGAACGTGGAGAGGAAGCGCGTGCCGGGGTTTGAGATCTTCTTCGACCTGCAGTTATCCGGGGATGACATTTCCGAAGAGCAGACGGACCCATTAGCTGAGGCTGAGCAGAACAAAAAAGTGAAGTCTGAGGACGTTGAAATCAAAATGGGGGTAGCACTAGCTTGTCTACTTTTAGATCCTCCAATCGAACAGAAGCGCTTGGGGGATGACTTCTCGGTGTCCATGATCGGGAATGAAATGGCTGCGGGCCTACCAACAAACATTTTGGATGGATCCATCGCACCCTCTCTCATTTGGCAGTATGAAGGGGGATTTTTATCAAGCAGCACCAGGTCAGGTAGTGAGCCGGAATCTGATTCCACCGAGTCTTGTGAGTCGGAATTAGGTTCCAGCTCAACTGAGTCTGAGTTCGGTATTCCTGGGGGTGACAACCCGAATGCCATAGTCCTGTCCAGGTCGTCTTTTTCTTTCTCTTTTGAGTCTGTTGTAAAAGAAGAATCGGACGGTTTGGACGTGCTTAATGAGAATGATGTGGATGTGGTTTCTGAGTATTTTTCTATACCTTTAATTTATTGCTTGAATCAGGACTTTCAAAATTTTGACAAAAACGACGAGGAAGAAATTCCTCCGATTTTGCAATGCTTAATTGAACAAGAGCAGGAAAGATTTGTTAAACCTTTAGTTAATGAAATCACTACTGTGAATGTTGGTACTGAGAAGGACCCGCGGCTGGTCCAGATCGGGTCCACGTTGTCTTCGGAGGAACGCGAGCGCTTAGTCACTTTATTAAAAGATTTCAAAGATGTTTTCGCGTGGTCCTACGAAGACATGCCTGGAATCGATCTTGAGATTGTACAGCACCGGATCCCTCTTGACCCTGAGGCCCGACCCATCAAACAGAAACTCAGAAGGATCCACCCGAACTGGGCCATCAAGATTAAGGAAGAGGTCACCAAGCAAATTGACACAGGTTTTCTACTAGTATCCGAATACCCGACTGGGTTGGCCAACATTGTTCCAGTGCCGAAGAAGGATGGCAGGATCCGGGTATGCATGGATTTCAGGGACTTGAACAGAGCTAGTCCGAAGGACGATTTTCTCTTGCCCCATATTGATGAGTTGGTGGACTTCACAACGGGGCATGCTTTGCTTTCGTTCATGGATGGCTTCTCAAGCTATAATCAGATAGTAATGGCACCTGAAGACCGGGAAAAGACTGCATTCACCACCCCGTGGGGGACTTACTGCTACAAAGTAATTCCGTTTGGGTTGAAGAATGCTGGAGCTACATATCAACGGGCTGCGACCACAATATTGCATGACATGATCCACAAAGAGGTTGAGGTGTACGTGGACGACATGATTGTCAAAACCAAAGAAAGAGAGGGCCACTACACCGCCTTGCAAAAGTTCATTCAAAGGATCAGAGAATTTTGGCTGCGGCTGAATCCTCAGAAGTGTACGCTTGGTGTTACAGCGGGAAAGATGCTGGGGTTTTTGATTACACAGAGAGGTATCGAAGTCGACCCTTCCAAAATCAAGGCCATCTTGAAAATGCCACCACCAAGGACTGAAGATGAGGTGCGAGGCTTTTTGGGTAAAGTGTAATTCATAAGGCGGTTTATCTCAAAATTAACCTTGACTTGTGAACCACTTTTTGGTCTCCTGAAGAAAGGAACGAAGTTCCAGTGGGATGGCCGATGCGAAGCTGCTTTTGAACAAATCAAAGAATACTTACAGAACCCAACCGCGTTGTCACCGCCAGAGCCGGGGAGACCGTTGATATTGTACCTTTCAGTGACTGAGACTACAATGGGCTGCATGCTCGTGCAAGAATCAGAGGACAAGGTGGAGAGAGCCATCTATTACCTGAGCAAGAAGATGCTAGAGTATGAGACCCGTTACACACCATTGGAAAAGGCTTGCTTAGCCTTGGTATGGGCTACCAGGAAGCTGCGGCACTACCTGTTAGCTCACTCCATAATGTTGGTTTCACGACTGGATCCCATCAAATATCTTTTCGAGAAACTAGCACTTACGGGTAGGCTGGCTCGTTGGTTGTTGTTGCTTTCTGAATTCGATCTGAAATATGTGACGCACAAGTCAATTAAAGGAAGAGCAGTGGCAGAATTTTTAGCCGATCACCCGGTAGGAGGGGGTGAAACAGTTGAGTACTTATTCCTAGATGAGGCCATTTTGCATATCGACGATGAAACTTGGATGATGTACTTTGACGGAGCGTCAAACCAGTACGGGTATGGGATAGGAGTGTTGCTGATAGCACCCGACAATTCTCGTATCCCTCTAGCCTTCAAACTCCGATTCAAAGTCTCAAACAACGAAGCAGAATATGAGGCGTGCATTGCCGGTTTAGAAGCAGCCCTGGAACTAGGGGCAAAACGGTTGGATGTCATCGAGGACTCAAACCTTGTTGTGTCTCAAGCAAAAGGAGATTGGAAAGTCAAAGAAGAAAAGATGATAATGTACCACCAGACCTTGGACTTGTTGATTCCTCGGTTTGAGAAGTTAAACTTTGCTCATCTAGTAAGAGAGAATAGCAGGTTCGTAGATTCATTAGCAACTCTATCTTTCATGATAGACATCCCGTTTGGAGTCCGGATGCGTCCAGTTATTATTGACCAGAAATTTGCGCCAGCCTACGAGTCGATTGCTGCTATAGATGAGGTTCAGGACGAGAACCCCTGGTATTACGACATTTGGAACTTCTTAGAGAAGGAGGCATATCCACCAGGGACAAATGCTAAAGATAAAAGGGCAATCAGAAGAATGGCCGTTCAATTCATCATCTGTGGGGGTAAGCTGTATAAGAGAGGTCATCTGGGAATGCATAAGCTGTGCGTTGAAGCTGAAGAATCGAAGCGCCTGATGGGGTCCATCCATGGAGGGGAATGCAGTGCACATATGAACGGGGTAATGCTGGCCAGGAAGATCCTCAGACAGGGTTACTACTGGTCCACCATGGAAGAAGATTGTATCGGCTTTGTTCGGCGATGCCACAAATGTCAGATCCATGCAAACCGCATGAACATCCCGCCATCAAAGCTGTAAGACATGACTTCGCCATGGCCATTTTTAGTTTGGGGAATCGATGTGATCGGGGCTGTCACTCCGAAGGGGTCAAAAGGGCATGAGTTCATCTTGGTCGCGATAGATTACTTTACAAAGTGGGCTGAGGCCCAATCCTATGCGGTGTTGAAGGCTTCACATGTTGCAAAGTTCATCAGAAACAACATCATCTGTCGCTATGGGGTCCCAAATGAGATAATTTCAGATAACGGTTCTCAGTTCAAGAAGGAAGTGATTGACTTGTTGGAGAAATACAATGTGGCTTTTCACAAGTCATCCACATACCAGCCTTAGACCAATGGAGCGGTTGAGGCCGCCAACAAGAATGTCAAGCGCATTTTACAGAAGATGGTGGAAACCTATCGGGATTGGCCAGATAAGCAGTCGTTCGCTCTGTGGGGCTACCGGACTTCAATTAGAACTTCTACTGGGGCGACGCCGTACTCATTGGTTTATGGGATGGAGGCTGTTCTACCTATTGAAATTGAGGTTCCGTCTTTGAGAGTGTTGGCTGAGTGCCAGATAGCCGAGGTAGATGGGCAGCAGAGCAGATTTGAAGAACTTATGCTCTTTGATGAGAGAAGACTGAAAGCACTGTGCCATGTTCAAAGTTATCAGCGCAGAATTGCCCGGGCTTTCAACGAGAAAGTTAAGTCCAGGAATCTAAAAGAAGGAGATTTGCTGCTCAAGGATAACCGAGCTCCCATCCACGACCTTAGGGGCAAGTTCAGGCCCAATTGGACTAGTCCCTACATCATCAAGTCCATCTGGTTAGGTGGAGCTGTGGTTCTGATGGACCTAGATGGCCTAGAGTTCTCACAACCGATCAACATGGACAAGTTGAAGAAATATTACCCCTGAGAGGCTCGCTAGGCCGAAAACCCGAAAGGGCGACCTAAGCAAAAGTTAGAGCATAGAAAATTGGAAAATATAAAAACTAAACTCGCAAGGTTGAAAACCCGCAAAGGGCGGCCTTGGCAAAAGTTAGAGCGCAAAAGGAGAGTGAAAATACTCGAGTGAACCCAAGCCTGAACTATGTAAGGCTTGATTCCCATCTTTGGGATACGTAGGCAACTTCATCCTGAAGTCCAGCCATAAACTTTTCCCCGATTAACTTTGTCCATTTGATCACCTCAGCCATCTTTGTCTATTTAGCATTCAAGAGTTCGGTTATGATCTCCGGTGCAGTGCTTTTCAGACTAGGGGCAACTTCCCGTTGCCATGAAGTGTTGCGGTACTATTCAGACTAAGGGCAACTTTCCAGTTGCTAGGATCCGAGGTTGTGCATCTCAGTGACAGATTTCAGGTATGTCCAGTTCTGATCCATATCGAAAATGACTTGGAAAAGTTTTGATAAAAGTTGACTTTGTTCAAATTAATCTTTTTACAACTTAGACCATTTTTGGACCAAAGCGGAAATTTTTCAGTACCCACAACCTTCAATTTTATTGATTTCAATACAAAGTTCTCCTACTCTTGCATACAAGTTGAAGTTGCTTTTTTATTATTACATTCATAAATAAAACTTGAAAGTTCTAATAAAGCAATAAATCTGGGGTATAGATGAGTCAGGTGCTCCTGCGCCCCCTCCCAAAACTGGTCGAAGCCTCTGATGCCAAGCTGGGCCCAATCTGTGCCTCTTCATTGAGCCAATCTATGCACTTACCAGACAAAGTGCAACTGAAAGCGGGAGTGGGGGATATGAGCTCTCTAGTCCTCCATGCTGTAGCATACTGGGCGAGCTGTGCGCCTCGGACCGGGAATGTAGCTGGGTACTCTATCCCCTCTGGTGGACAAGTTTGATCATGACCGAACTGGCGCCGGATCCGCAACGAAAAATAGAAGGCACATTGTGTCATGCCAATCAATTGAATCCTAGGTTGACGGGTCATGCTGTAGCTCATCACCAGTAGGTTGAGCCAAGGGCACCGCTAAGCAATGCGGTCTGCGGACAAGATGCACATCCAATCAAACCACCATCCCTCATCAAGGGCATCAACTAGGCGTTGCCGAAAGAAGTAGCCGCGAGCTAAGTATGCTGGGCAAGAGTCCACAACCTGCAACTTGTCCATCAACCACACCTGGGAAGGGATGAAAAATGAGAGAATAAAGAATAGAGAGATGTACGATGTGAGAAAAGTGAGAAAAGGGTTTTGTGAGAAAAATCGAGCTTGAGGGCCGAGTAATGTAAGCCATACAAATGTGAGATTGGGTGGGAAACATTACCTGCAGCAGTAGTGGACTCCCCACAAATCTGGTTGTCTCTCGGCAATAAAAGGCATCCAAGCCCATCAACATCTCAGCCAGAGTCATGGCAATACAGCCCTTGCCCTCCTTCAAGCCTTGGGCAACCTCAATCAATGGACATTAGATCCTCCGGAGCCTGAGGCAAACAAGAAATGGGATAGCATGCACAAACAAAGAGCATGTCGTCGGAAGCCTTGCCAACGATGGTCACCGCGGTCACTTGCATCAGAAAATCGGCAAATTAAACTCGGAACATCCAACGCCCTGTCACAAATCAAAGAGCGAGCGTTGGGTATTGAAAGCCCACACATTTGTCCTAAGGCTTGGGCGTGGCCGAAGCGAAGTTGGGGCAAGATTTCCTCGTCACGTTCAGACTCTATTAAAGCTTGGAAATCTTCGAAGATAGGACATACCTCTTGCCCGCTAAAGCTAAAAACATGTGTTACCGGGTTCCAAAACCTTGCCGTGGCGTGAAGAAACGGAAAGTGCAGCGGAGTGCGACTCAGAGTAAATAGTGCATTTATGCTGAAACCCCGGAAATTCAACTTTTTCGAGCCGTCCAAGTTGGCAATCCAAGCTGTGAGATTTTGGGCAAGAAACTCTTCCATTTGGAGCAAATTAGTGTGGAATTGAGAAAAACTAAGAAGCTGAAACCTTTTGCAGGGGATAAGGTTGAGTGGAGGACAAATGTCAGCATTCTGCTGGTCTCTGCCATTTATGGCCGGCCGGCCAAATATAGCGCCGACCGACCACCACTTTTGGCTGATTGATCAGATCTGTTGGCCGATGGCCATGTCATGAGGCCGAAGGATTTCCCTGGTGGCCGGTGGTCTTCCTTCTTGTCCCCTGAGCTGTTTATATGATTGAACATGCTGAGAATTTGGGGAATGCAACCACTTCCAATGCCCTCCGATGATGATTTTTGCGACGTCACGCCTATTTGCTTATCGAGTTGTTGTAAATTTGCTTATCGAGTTGTATTTCACTCTCTTTAAGTCTTTGATTTGCTTATCGAGTTGTTCTCGCACTTGGTCAGCTCATCGAGTTCTTTGTTGTTGCTTATCGAGTTATTTTGTCTTTGGTCAGCTCACTACCTAATTATTACGATGCAAGTGCTTAATTTTCAAATGAATGTTAATTTCATTCACATTGTTATGTGATGCCACGCAATGCGATGCATAGAACGGACAAATGTAACACCTTTTTGAACAAAATGGTTGTTTCATTTCCATCATGTATTTTTGCAAAGAGTACACAGTTTTGAAAAAGAGAAAAAACAAAAAAAAAACAAAAAAAAAAGTAAAAACTTGCTTGAGGCAGTGCAATGTGCTTAAACTACTAGTAAAAAGAAAAGTAAAGCAAAAAGAGAGCAGGGCAGCAGAGTATCGGAATTGATACCGGTAACCTCCCCTTGAGGTCAATGCACCTCCCGCGCCCTTGTTCGGGTCAACTATACGGTTTGGCACCTTCATTACTCGAGATAGTGCAAGAAGATGCACTTTGGAATGTTAACTGGTCTTCGTGTCGACCTCGAGCCATGACTTCTATGAGCGATGCCCGGTGCGTGCGAAGAGCACCCCTCCTTGTATCCTTTTTATCTCTTGCGAATTTCGCAAATCGCTTCAATTATACTGTGTTGTAGTGCTTTGCATTTGAACATCATGAATAACATGTCTTTACCATGCTTCAAGTTAAATCTGCCCCTCTTTTCCTTTTATACACATTGCATGCATACGTGCATTGCTTTACTTACATGTGTTCAAGTTCTCTTTATACACATTGCATGCGTTGTCGCGTTATGCTTTACTTACATGTGTTCAAGTTTTTTCTATACACATTACATGCATACATGCATTGCTTTACTTACATGTGTTCAAGTTCTTTTTATACACATTGCATGCATACGTGCATTGCTTTACTTACATGTGTTCAAGTTCTCTTTATACATATTGCATGCGTTGTCGCATTATGCTTTACTTACATGTGTTCAAATTCTTTTTATATACATTGCATGCATACGTGCATTGCTTTACTTACATGTGTTCAAGTTCTTCTTATACACATTGCATGCGTTATCGCGTTATGCTTTACTTACATGTGTTCAAGTTCTCTTTTATACACAATGCATGAGTTGTCGCGTTATGCTTTACTTACATGTGTTCAAGTTACACATTGCATGGATACGTGCATTGCTTTACTTACATGTGTTCAAGTTCTTTTTATACACATTGCATGCATACATGCATTACTTTGCTTACATGTGTTCAAGTTCTCTTTGTACACATTGTATGCGTTGTCGTGTTATACTTTACTTACATGTGTTCAAGTTCCTTTTATACACATTGCATGCATACGTGCATTGCTTTACTTACATGTGTTCAAGTTCTTCTTATACACATTGCATGCGTTATCGCGTTATGCTTTACTTACATGTGTTCAAGTTCTTCTTATAAACATTGCATGCGTTGTCGCGTTATACTTTACTTACATGTGTTTACCTTCATAACATTGTTATGCTTGTTTCAAATCGTATTGTCATGCGTTCTATTCGACTCGCATTGTCATGCACTTTCAATTGCATTGTTATGCATATTGCTAACGATATTATACCTGTTAAGTTTTCTTTCTCTTTCAGGCACGATATTGTATGCACGGTTCATTTGAAGCTGGTGCAACCAGATGAACCGCACAGGTATTGTATTCTCCGCGTGAAACGTAGCGAGAATTACATAATTCTCTTACATCTTTTCTACATTATAATGTAGTTGGATTTGTGTTTGATTGCTTAAAACTGTTGCATGATATGCTTCGTTACAGCTTTCTTTGCATGATCATAAGTTATGTTCGGCTTCTTGCATTGTCAGTTGCATTTTGCCCCTGCCGTCGAGCGCATATCATATCTGTAGCTTGTATGTTTGTCTAAGTCTTCGGCCTTGTCAAAAATGGGTCATCTCTGGGCTTTGACACTCACTTCCGTCATTGTTATGACTTTTGAGTTCTGTCAAAGAGGGGCAACTGTAGACACCCCATTTTTGACCGTCCTCAAGGCTTGGACGTCACCGCTTGAACACTCGGTGATCATCCATGTTAGTGTTTGTTTTGAGTTCCCAGAGGTCTTGGCTACGCGCATTGCCTCAGGATCTCTCGACTTGCTTGTTCTGTGCTTGGTTTTACACCAAGGACTTGTTTGTTTTTGCACCTAAGGTTAGAGAGTAGCTTGCTAGCTACCCCTGATACCCACCGGCCATGGCTTGAGGCCACCAGCCGTGTTTTGAGGCTACCGGCCATTGGTGAAATAGTCCATTGGCCGGTCGGCACTTTGTGTGGCCGGCCGACCACTTGTTTGGCCGATGGCCTCCTTTTCTGGCCGGTACCACCTTTTTGCCTTTTTCAGGCGTGGTGCATGCCAGCTGTGCCAGCTGGAATGCACAGACCCTACCCCCACACACGTGTGTGGCTGTTTTGGCCCCTTTGCACCCTTTTTGATCCAAACTTCTTCTAGAAGATTGCACCCTTTGCTCAAGCTTCTTGAGGAAGCTTGACCCTTTGTCTTAGCTTCCTCAAGAAGCTTGGACCTTTGGGATAGCTTCTCTTAGAAGCTTGGTCCCTTTGACCCTTTCACTTAGCTTCTCTAAGAAGCTTCAAGCCTTTGCCTTGTCTATATAAGGAGACCAACCCTCTCCTTGTTGGAGGTTCAGCAAAACCAGAGCAAAATACATATATATATATCTGATATACATCTTCTCTCTCTATATCTCCCTCTCTCTCTTCATTTGTGTGTGTTTGAGGGCCTAAACGGGTGATTTGTTCATACTTTTGCACTAAAACACACACCATTACACCATACTTCGACTTTGGGAGGTGTTGAGGGTTTATTCTTGAGGTTTTGAGCTGGTTTTGATCAGAAGAAGGTGGCTGGACTTGCTGTTCTTGAGGTGTTCTTCAAGGATAACACTTTTGCTTTAGATTTTCCAATCTTGCACTAGCTTTTGACCTGCTTTTCATATTGATTTGAGCTTCGTGTATAACTGAAAAAAGTATTGTATTTGCATGCTTAAGATACTTCATTAAGGTCATTTTGTTGTTTGGGGTCGATCTCCCCCTCTTAGGCCTTGTTTGGCCCTTTTTGTACTCTCTTTGTTAAGCTTTGGGGACTTTTGTGTATTGGACTTCTCACCACTGAAATCCAGTGGATTTTTAGTGGTGAAAAAGGGGTTTTGAGGTCTTGCATAGGGGAGGGACACCCCTCTTCCTTTGTCTCTCTTTTGTCCTTGTTTTTGGCTCATAAGGGTAGCATGCATGATTAGTTGTTCTTGGCTTCATTTCAGAGTTTTCTGGGTGTTGTTGGGTCATATTATGCCTCTGTTTTTGGTCGGATTAATGGCCCCTTTCATGTTTAATATACTTGCTTTGCATTCCTCTCTTTGGCCTAGAAGTGCATCATGCATTTAACCTACCATGCTCTCATGTTTTGGCCTAACTTTGTGAAGTTCTTAGCCATATCTTACCATGCTTGATGCCTATTGGGTGCTGTTTTGGTCATACTTGCCATGTTTGGTATAGCCTCTTTGCATTTTGGCTTGTGAGCCTTGAGGGTGTGAGCCATGAGCATGCTTGAGTTGGGTTGTTTCAGTGCTTTGGAGTCATTTCCCATGCTATTTCAGTCCATAACCCATGCTCATATGATTGCATTTATCATCCCTTTCATGCCTTGAAGACTTGTTTTGTTGTGCCTTGAAATGAGTATTGTGCATGCTTAAGTGTTTAAGTCTTTGGGCCTGCCATATCTGTGGATTTTGGGGGCTCATTTTGCATGTTGAAACTCTATTTTTGGTTGTTTAATTCGTGCCATGTGTGGTCATGATAGTGGTGGTAGAATGCTCTTTTTTTGTGCCTTAGTCTTAGGCTCATTGATGTGCATGTTTGCATGAACATTTGTCCACCATTTACACCATCTTTGGCCACTGTTTTGGAGAGGGCTGAGGCCTTCTCATTTCAGTATAAGTCCATCCTCGCATACTTTGCATGTTTGGCACGTTACGTTGTATTGGTTGCATGCTTACATTGCATTACATTTGCATGTTTGCATGTTGTTTAGCTAGTTGCATTGCATGTTTGGACATTGCATGCTTGCGTGATAGATTGCATTGCACTTGACATGTTTTGCATCTTAGCCCTATGTTGCATAACTTGAGCCATGTTTGTATACATGCATTGCATTGCTTTGTTTGGGGTGTCAAACCAAGCACGAAGGGTGAGGTGTGTTCGTACTCAAAGTGACGAAGCACGTCTCAACCCTTGGGTTGCCAATGCCCTTGACCTCAATATGATAAGGTGTTGGCATTCATTTGTTTGTTCCATGCATGTACATTAAGAGCCAAACTTGGCCTCTTAGGCCATCACCCATCAAAATGCATAATTGATGGCTCGAGGGTCGTGGGTCATGCTCCCTTGATTCCATTGCATGATAGGGAGTGTGGCCATGCTCACATTTGCTCGAGAATTCCATGCCATACACTGCTTGTCCTCTGCTACTGTCAACTGTAGGATTCTGCAGGAAGAAACAGTCGGCCGACTACTTGGAGTGCCGACCGACCAAATACAATTAGCCGATGGCTCAACCGATGGTCGATGACCATTCCCTTAGGCCGGTGGTGTTCCCACTTGGTCGGTGATGCTCCCCAGTGTTCAGAGAAGCATCATTGGGACTTGTGCAAATTTTCAGAGGAGCAATGTAGTGTAAACAGAGGCAACAGTGGCATGGTACGGGTTCCCGGGCGAGACGAGTCAAGCATGCATCATTCGCGCATTCCGAGGCAGGGCTGCGGCCATCTTCCTTCTATATTTAATTCGTTAATTAATTAGAAGTTCTATAATAACTAATTTAGCAGTATTCATTTGGTTGTGTAATATTCTTTTGGTCCCTCCAGGCGAGGGCGAATTTGTAATAAGTGTGGGTGAGTGTGTGCATGTCTTCCAACCCCATTTCTTTCTCCCTTTTACTTACCTGCTTTCAATGGTTAGTATTAGGTCATATTTAAATTAGCATACCTTGTGCTATGCATGCGTGCATCCATTCATTTGTCTTGCATGCACCAAGCTCAGCGTATCATACTAACTGCATTGTATTTCAATTCCAAGTTGAATACGTGTTAGTTGTAGCATTATCATATGCCATCTTAAAAATAGCCGAGCCTATTGTAGTTGCATCTTGCCTGTGTTGCATTAGCCATCTCAACATGAACTAGGATTATGCATTTGATTAATTCACTAGTTTTTGTTTTGGCTTAGAGTACTAGGTAAGCATTTACGCTTTAGCATCCTTGCATGAGTGTGAGTGTTGCCATGATAGCATGCTTACCATGAGGCTATGTGCTTACGTGTAATAACTGCCTGAATGCCTGTGGGTGAAGGTTGGGTTACTTAAATTGGAACAATGTATTGAATGCATTGAATGCGAGTTTTAAGCCCACTTGAGGGTGGCAAAATTCATGTCTTAGCCTACTTGCGGGCAGCACCATCAAACCATTTTCAAACAAACATACATGAAATACTTTGTTCCAATTTAGGCGACTTAGTCTATACTTGTTTGCTGTGCGCATCACGTAGTAAATCTAGGCTAATAACCGGAATAAGAACGCATAATGTTATCAAAATAAGATATCATGGTCAGTAGAGGCCGATCTTTGATCGGGCAAGCGGGGGTGCTCATAGCTGACCTTCCCCAATCGTTCCCGAGCCGAGGCAACTTTGGTGATGACGGGCACGTGGCCTTAGGCAAACGAGTCTGGGTTTCCTAAATTTTCCCAAAATAAAACATTTAGGTGGCGACTCTGTATCTGGAAAAGCAGTCCATGTTTGGCACTTCTTTCTCAAAAAACCTATTTTTTTCAAAAACTTTTTGCCAGACTTGGACTATTTGGTGATTTTTCAATCTCACATTACACATCGTGAGATCAGATTAAGAACCGACACAAAGGGAGTCCGAACTGTAGCATGAGGCCCACGGGCGCGTCTACATACATCCCCTATCTCCTCCCTCCCAATACACATATTCCAAGTATATAAACAGTTATCATATACAGGGATCACTCAATACACATATTTAATGTATTATTCCAACCGTCATATTCAATGACATAATCAATGTGATTAGTTTCAGTTTTCCCTAATCAACATACAGTGTCTACAACAATCAAGACTATCCTCCATCGATAGCCCAAAGCAGTTATTTATAAACTGAAAATAAATGCATTAAATAGATATAATATCAACTTACTCCATAGGGGAGTGATTAATTTATTCAACTACACCAATCAATCCCATAATTTCCCAATTTCATTATTCTCAACTCAATTCCATATTTCCACATTTTCCCAAAATTAATTATACAAATTAATTTAGTTCATAATTAGGGCATTCTTTCCCCTTTATCACAACTCAACCCAAAGGTTCAAATTCAACAATACAACAACATTAATTCCATTTTTGTTGGTCTCAAACACCGATGGGATTTAACATTTTGAAAACCCCTTTTTCTATAAATTACAAATCAAACCCTAACTTTTCCAAAAATTACCCAACAACCCCAACATATCAAAATGCCCAAAATTTATGACAAAACTCATAAGATGGAGTAGGGTATCCCTACCTCGAAATGAAGAGACCAAAGGAGAATATGGTGAAAATCCAAAGTGCTCTAAATCCACAAATTTTCAGATTAAAACGTAGCCCAAACAACCCTCTATCTTTCTTACAAAGGGATTAGGGTAGAAACACACTATAAGTAGATCAATCCCTAGAGAGAAGGTATGTAGAGAGAGAGTGAGAGTTGGATCTAGGGTT
The DNA here is from genome assembly GCF_055761805.1 of Camellia sinensis. Taxonomy (NCBI): domain Eukaryota; kingdom Viridiplantae; phylum Streptophyta; class Magnoliopsida; order Ericales; family Theaceae; genus Camellia; species Camellia sinensis. Next base: position 104,539,911 of record NC_138975.1, on the reverse strand, counting down.
TTGAAACCAAAAGAGATGAAAAAGTGAAGTGTTTACTCGCTGCTGTCTACTGATATAACACAAGCTCCCTCGAGCGAAGGATTGGTCGCTCGAGCGACCAGACACAAAGAACTCTCGCTCGAGCGTAGAAAGCCTCGCTCGAGCCAAGAATGCAAAGCTTCAGGTCTGCAACCCAGAAGCACGCTCGAACGACAGAATGCTCGCTCGAGCGAAGAAACCCAAAGCATAGACCTCACTCGCTCGAGCGAAGGAAAGCTCGCTCGAGCAAAGAATTGCAACCTTCAGGTCCAGAACCAGACGCAGACGCAAGCTCGAGCGAAGGACTTCTCGCTCGAGCCACCAGATACAAAACTCAGCTCTCGCTCGAGCGAAGGAACCCTGGCTCGAGCGAAGGATCTAAAACATAGAGCTCACTCGAGCAACAAAAGGCTCGCTCGAGCGAAGGACCAAAATTCTTGGCAGCAACCATTTGCTCCTAATCACACCCAACCTGTAACAAACCTGCCCAGCACATCCTATAACTCAAAAATAAGGAATTAAAGGATGACATCAAGATATATACAACAACAAGCTCCACGGAACCTAAGTCCGGATACAACAACCAAATGGAGAAGGAACGGGATCGCTATAACTCTCCTGAAACATTGATGTTAGTGGACTTGGGCTTGCAAGGAAAACTCGTGATAGGGCAAAGAAAAAAAAATCGATGGTGACTCTTGATGGAACAAAAATTATTGGTGAACGTGGAGGTTGTACGGCGACAAGGTAGCTCTCTCAATGGAGTATGGTAGCTCAAGATGGAGTGTGCGCAAGTGGGTTCGGTTAGACTCGATATTGGAGAGTTATAGCTCATGATTACACGAGGGAGTACATATGATTTATTATGAACTTGTGAATGATTGATCAAGACTCGAGGGGGAGCAAAGAGAGGCGTGGTGTTTTGTTCACACATGAAAGAGAGATTGTTCGAGCATGTGTGAAAGTAGAGTCCCACACTGAATAAAGATGAAGAAAAATGAGTTTTAATATACATTAGATAGGCTCTCTACTTATAAGCTTAAGTTTCTAAGTGAGTACGAGTTTCAAACATTGTATGATGGGTCTTGATGTGGCATCTATAGACTCTAAAGTTTCTCACTAATAGATTGGGCCAATAATGTTGTGCCCTTATAGGCTTCTTAATTCCCTAACAATGAATGTCTTTTTATTATTAACCCTAATAAAGTTAGTGTTACAATTTAGTCTGAAAACATATGGGAATTCTTATATTTAAAGCACAAAGGGTAAAGTTAATTTTTCTCTTAAAAATATATAATTAAGAGTAAAATAATGAGTCATTGACCTAAAAATAAACATTTTTCTTTATTATTTGAAAATATATGCCATAATAAAATCAAATTAAAGTTAAAAAGATATTACTAGTAAAAAAAAATTATCAACTAAAACTTTTGAAAATGTTTAAAAACTCACTTTTTAGAAGAAATATATGGAGGGTGCTTAAATATACTCTTTTTATTTTTCTCTAATATCACCTACCCTTTAAAGCTATAGTGACCCAGGGGTACAAACAATTTCTTAGGACCAATATTTTATATGGGACTTTGTCCTAGTTTTAATTGTGTCTCCCATTAGTAGACGATGAGATTGATCTCCCGAATTAGTCAATCCATTAAGCTGAATATTGAATTGTCAAGAAAAATGGATGTTGAAAAATATATGGTCATGTGTGTTTAGAGTAGCTCCAACTTGGAATACATGGAGTTTTTTGTTTTTAAATTAAGATGCCGTTTGGGGTGTTGATGTTTTTGGCTCAAATAGTCCAAAACTCAAAACACCCAATCATATCACTCCCTCTATTTTTCTCCATGTTCTTTTATAATATATCAAAAAATAATTAAAATAATCACTTCTCAAACTCCCTTGATTTATTTTTTACTTAGCTTTCGTATATCCCACATTGCGGCAATCTATGTATAGATCAAGATGAAATATTTTCTTTTCTATTAAAGATAATGATTATGTATAAAGAATTATTATTAAATAAATAATTTACACAATCCTTTCACATATCGAGCTTTCTATGCTTAAGTTAGTGTCATAAGTAAATTTCATTGAGTAAAATTGTCAAGAGTTTATAGTATTCAATAGATTATGTATGCGTGCCTTATGCTTGAAATTTTACCCCCTACAAACTTCTATTCATGTCACATTTTTTTAGTTTATACGAAATTTTAACTCGATTTTAATTGAGTACTCATAAATAAATAGTAAAATTGATTTTCTAAATTAATCGACTAGATTAGATATCAAGTTATAAAAAATTAAAAAAAAACAAAAAAAAAACAACAAACAAACTTGTAAGAATAAAGGAGTTGATCATGTGCAATCATTCATTCTTTTTTTGTTACACATGTTGGACGATCACTTTCTTTTAGGATGGACATGGGATGTAAGAAAAACATGACCAACCAAATAGATTGATAAAAAATTGGCAAAACTTTCGTTTAACTTATTTAGGGTTTATTGAACTTTATATTTTTAAATTATCGTTAAATTGTTTAATTCTTAAACTATCGATTGAATTTATTATGACCCTAAAGTATATAAATCAAAATCTATTTACTTTCTAAACTATCGGTCAAATCTATTAAGTCTCTAAAATATTTAATTCAGATCTATTTAGTTCTTAAATTATCGATTGAATTTATTAAGTTCCTAAAGTATTTAATTCAAATTTATTTAGTTCTTAAAAGGATTACAAAAATAATATATAAGACCATAAGTATTATAAATTAGTAAAAAAAAAAAAAAAAACCCTATCTAGTTACAGTTTTATTTCAAAAAATCTTTAATTTTTATTCTATTTTTGAAAAGTGAGCGTAAGTTCTTTTTGTAATTTTTAGAGACACTTACCAATCAGTTCTATTAATTAGACTTATTTATCTATCAATCCTGACAGATAAATTTATCAATGTAAATTTATTCATAAAAAGAAGATAGACTGATAAATTTATCACAATAGGACTTAATGGGTAATAAGTCCCAAAAATATATAGGACTTATTGGTAATTTATCCTAGTTTTTAATTGATTGTTTTAAAATTTTTATGTTAAGTTCTTTTTTTAACTTTATTTTTTTTTCTTGTTCTATTATTATTTAAATTATCTAATTTTACTTCTTTAGTCAATTTAATATTCATATAATTTTATTGGAAAGACTGAAAAGTCAAACTTTAATACCAATTTAAACACACAATGAAATAAAACACTTTTGAAAGACAAAATAAAATTTTAAGATTTTAAGATTTTTCTGTAACAAAATCTTAATTAGGTAGAGTAGTATATTAATTTATAATACTTATGGACATATATTTTATTTGTAATCTTTTTAGGATTAAATATGTTTGAATTAAATATTTTAAGGAGTTAATAGATTCAACCGATATTTTAGGAATTAAATAGATTTTGATTTATATACTTTAAAGACTGAGTAGATTCAATCGATAATTTATGAACTAAGTAAACAATTTAATTATAGTTTGAAGGTAGAAAGTATAACAAATCCATTTATTTACAATAAAATCGTCTGTGCAGTCTTCCATTTTGGAGAAATTATTTTTTTGAATCATTGTGATTTTAAATTTTAGACACAAAAATAAATCAAACCAACCAATGTTTGTATATTAGTTTAAAATAGCGGAAATAAAATTTTAGTAGTTTTTTTAAAAAATAATTGGAAAAATTAATTGATAGTCCTTATATTTTTGTTTTCGTATCATTTGATTCTTATAATTTTAATTAGTTCGATTTTAATCTTGAATTTATGGTTTTATCTCAATTTGATCAAATTAATTACAATTATTAGTGTCTTTTGATTGAAAATGTGCACATGAGCGGCATATTTATGTTTTTATAGAAAAAAAATATAAATTTATTCAACTCAGTAAATTAACTTTAGCGTAAACTACTAATATGTCTTAATAGTTAGACTCAATTCTCATCAAGTCTTATTAAAAATAAGTTCTACTAAAATCGTCGCTAAAAATAATTTTTTGTGACGATTTTTTGCATATGTCGATAAAAATTGATAATTAGTGACTTTTTTTGTTATGAGTTTTTGAAACTGTTGTTGAAAGTTATAAATTAGTGACAATTTTTTAAAATGTTGCTAAAATTATAATTATCAAAATTTTTGAACTGTCGTTAAAAATTAACAATTAGTGATATTTTTTAATAATGGTTGATGAAAATGTCATTAATTATCTTAAGACCTATTGGATAATAAGTTTACCTATTAGAGCCTATACGTAAGCCCCCCTTAACTTTAATTGAGTCAATTACTACTTTCTTTCAAAAATCCTAATCAACGTTATCAATTGTACTAAATTGATATAAAATCTAAAATTAAAAACCAAAATCAAGCTAATTGAAATTATATAAACTAAAATGACACAATGAACAAAATACATGAACTATCAATGTAATTTATCCAAAGTTTGTTTTAAATTGATGAAAAGACTTTTAGGTAATTAAACAAATTTAAACTAACTTTGGATAATATGCAACACAAATTAATTCAGAACACTCCAAATAACACAAAGTCATTCTTTAACCCAAATTAGAACACAAATAACATATATTGGTTCTTTGACTTTGAGAAAAATAACAGATATTCCAAAATATATTGGTTCTCAAAAAATTAAAACTTATTATCCAAAGTTAGTGTAAATTTTTGCATATTATCCAAAGTTAGTGTAAATTTGCACTAAAATTATATTTCCCTTTTAAAATATGGCTACTTTTTTTCTTTTTATAATGAAAAAGAAAAAATATAACAGAGCTGTTGGGGAACCAATATATTGCAAACATTTTTAAAATGTCACATGGAGTCTTTAAATACAAGGGAATGACTTTCAAATAATTGAGAAAATAGAAAATTTTCTTTTAACAAGAATCATGTTATTAATTGTTTTACTTGGAATGGATGGATTGTGTAGCGACTTTGTTTGAACCATTAGTCATGGTTTTGAGACGTGTTTTGGCATTGTTAAGAATTATTATACCGGGATGTTGTCTTTTGAGCTTTTTTTTTTTTATTTATTTGCGAGTTGACTGAGAATTCTATTGTGAGGTCTTTCTTCCTTATTCAAGTATTGAACACTTGAGGCTGTTTGTGCATGTGGTAGTGGTTGAGACGTGTTGTTGTTGTTATTGTCTCATAGGCCTAATGAGCAGTGTGGGTCAAGGAGGCATCCGTGATCTCTTCCTGGAGTTTTGTCGATCAAGTGCCTTTTGGGCCCCAAAGTGTTGGAATCGGGATCTCAAAATTTATCCCAAGTATGGATCTACTCTGCAGTTGGGGGTTGTGCTTCAAGTTTTGAGTGTGTGGCCTTTCATTTCGGCCTTATCTTTAATTTTGGGAACGAAATTTCCTAAGGTGGGGAGATTGTAACAACCTGTTAGTTTTTTTCTTCTTCATCGCTCACATAATGGGTTGTTTGCTCAAACGGTCTTGTGGGTCATCCAGTATTTTTGCAGGTCTAAACTTCTAAGAGTTCGCATTCTGCGCTCAAGCTAATCAAAGCTTCATCGCTCAAGTGGTTTTATGTCATTGACGCTAGAATGCAAGTTTTATTCCTCGAGCGGTCTGTTTAGGATCAGCACTTTAAAAATTCACTTTTTGGTCAAATCTAGATCATTTCTCTCTCTTTTTTTTCTCTCTCTTTCTTCTATTTTCGAAAGTCCTAAGCTTTCAAGCTTGGATTTCATCTCCTTCTACTCAAAATCTCGCCCTAGTTACATATACCAAAACGTAGAATACGAAGATAGCTTTCTAGTAATCTGAGCAGATCGTATTTTTGTCGAAATCAGATTTTCGAGCTTTCTTATATTCTTGCTTGAGATAAGGATTTCTTTGCTCCTCTTCAATATTTCGTCTATAAATAGACATGTGGTAGATTTTATTGTATAAAAATCATATTTATTGTAGATTTTTCAAAAATCATGAAAGGAGATCTAGGGGTTGATAGTTGGGGGTTATAATTGTTAAATTGATTGTTGTTTGGTTAATTGTGGAGTAATTATTGTGTTTATGTTGAGAAAGAGGGGGGGGGGGGAGGGAGCCCTAATTTAATGGTACTGGCTTAATAAATTGAAAATGGGTAAAGTTGAATAAATGTTATGTTTTGTTTAATATGGATTGTACAAATGTGTTAATTGCTAAAAAATAGAGTTAACCATGATATTGGGATTGTTTTGGACTAATTATGTTGAGTTGAGTTAGGTTATGGTTTTGATATCCATGGATTTGGTTTTGTGAAACGAAGGGAATGGATTTTTGGATAAAGATTAGAGTATTGTAACTTGGAAAATAAGGAAATTAATTTTGGAAAAAAAATAAAATCATAACACTTTGTAAATTAAGAATGAACATCAGAATTAGATTATTGTATTACGTGTATTAGGAATATATACATATGTTTAGGGGTTTTTTCCTTGGTCATCAGTGGGGGATGACATTGTGGTGTTGAATAGATTATGTGTATGTATTACACTTGGGTTATAAATGCTTTTTACATGTTGTGATGGTTGGTAATTTATATTGCGTTGAGAATGAAAGGTACCATTACCTTCCAGCTAGCGTTTGGAGAATTAGTTGCGCTTAGAATCAGAGGCACCATTACTTTACAGCTAGCGTTTGGAGAAATTGGCAGAGGTACCATTACCTTTCAGCCAGTGTTTGGTAAATTGGCAAAGGTACCATTACCTTCCAACTTGTGTCTGGTAAATTGGTGTTCTGTTCTAGAAAGGTGTATCATTGGCTTACCGTGCTTGAGGCAGGTAGAGCATGGGTTGGGGTTTCAATGTTGAACCGATTTATTTGTATATATTATATGTGGTAACTAGGGCTGCAAATGAACCGAGACAAACTCAAGCTCGGCTCGTTAAGGCTTGTTCGAACTCGGTTCGCTTACCAAATAAACGAGCTCGAGCTTAAATTTTAATCTCATTTAACAAACGAGCCAAACCCGAGCTCAATAATACTCAACTCGATAGGCTCGCGAGCTCAAATATATGTTATATATATGTATATATAATACACATATATTATAATTAATAAAAAATATAACTTTTCAAACTTTTTTTTTTCTATTATATATATAATTACATTACAGTCATTGCAACTTTGGAATCTTGTGCTTTACTTGAGAAACAATAGCAGAAAACAAATCTATTTTATAAGCATTCAGACTTCATTATGCTTCTTTCCTTGAGCTATGTAAGACTTTTTGTGCAATTCCGCTCAGTAACAAAATGATGCCGTTTTGAGTGAATCATGTAAGTCTTCCATGGGTTTGACTTGGATAACGAGCCATAACGAGCCGAGCCCGAGTTAGACAAATTTTATGTGAGCCAAGCTCAAGTTGATATGTTAGTGCTCGCTTCGAGCTCGAGCTGAGCTCGAACACTTTCAAAATAAATCAAGCCGAGCTTGAACATAGTTAAACTCGGCTCAATTACAGCCATAGTGGTAGCGGTTTAGTTGATAAGGTCGGATTTTCTCATATGATTGTGTAGTAATCTTGGCATGTACATTATTTTCTTTTCGTGTTAATGGTATTGTATGTACATTTGTGTGTTGAATGGGTTGTAGAAATGTTTCATCACCCTTGGCTTAGGGCTTGGAAATATGGTTCATGTATTAGTAATGGGTATATGTGATGGGTTGGGAGTGTAAGGAATGGCAGGTAATTGGGTTTTGTGAACACGTTATCAAAAATGTGCTGTTAATGTATATATTCTTTATGAAATGGATAATGTAAGAGAAGGAAGAGAAAGCGTTATGTATTATTGAGAAAATTGAATGATTTTTGAAAAAAGTTTATATATAAGTATACTTTGATTATAAACCGTTACATTATTTATATTATATGATATGAAGTATTCATGATCATAACTAGCAGTATGTTGCGGGATCAGTTGTACCCAAAATTCATGTTTTTCTAAAAAAACTCAGTTGAAAAAATGGAGGTTGGACAATGGAGGACGAGGCTAGAAGCCGGTGATTAGAAGAAGACAAGGTTGGCAAGGTGTAACCTTAGGCACTCATACGCTATTTGTGGATGATATCCTCAGTTCGATGAGTCCAAAAGGTTTGTATATGTTGTTCTCAAACTTCGGGGTCGTAAAATATGTTTTTATCCCAAATAAGAGAAGGAAAGCAACACTGACTAGATTTGGTTTTGTATGATATGACTGTCCTATTATAGCGGAGGTTGCAGTTCAGAAAACTAATGGCCTCTGGTGTGAAGATAAGAACCTGAAGCTCAAAAAGGCAGATTTTGGCAATGAACATATGAGGAATGAGCAAATCCCAGCTAAAAGGACACCATTGAAGCAGAGACAAGTTGTACCATAAAAGGGCAACTCATAATGGGGGATATAGAGGGGTTCATATGCTGAGGTGGTGAAAGGTACGAAGGTGAGAGGAATAGTTATGATCTCAGAATTAATGTAGAAGAATATGGCAACGAGTGGTTATATTCAAGTGTAGTAGGTAAGATGCGAGTGGGGTGCAACATTGAAGACTTAAGGCTGGAGTTACAAAACAGAGGTATGAAGGAGTTAGCAGTACGAGAAAGTGGGGGGAGAATGGTATATATTACTTTCAACTCGGAAGATGTTTTGAAGACTAAAGTGCATGAGATGAGAGAATGGATATATGGCTGATGTGAAATGTTTACCAGTTGGGAAAAGGGGATGTGAATGGACAATGAGAGGCTAGTATGGCTCAATTGCTACGGGGTACCTCCTACTCTGTGGAATAGCAAGAATTATCAGAAAATAGAGGAGTTGTGGAGGGAACTAGTAGTGTTGGATGATAACATCACAAACATGGATTCTCTCAGATGTAGTAGAATCCGAATATGAACAACTCAGCTGGAGAGAAATGATCATATGGTTTTATTGGAATGTAGGGGTAATCTCTATCCTATCCGTGTGGTCGAGGACAGTAACCATGGTGTGGGAGCTCAAAAGGCACAGTGTATCTCCCAGGAGAAGTTCAGTGAGAGGAATTCAGTGGGGTATAACAATGGAGATGATCAAAGTGTTGCACAATGCTATGGGAACAAGGAAGACGATGATGCGGTGGCATGCACAAAGGCTAGCGTGGACATTTGTGATGACATGGCAATAAAGGAGAGGTGTGATGTGGAAAAGGGCCCAAGGGTAGAGGGTCATGCTTGTGACTCTTCATCATTATCAAGGGTAAATAAGACTGGTACAACTATAGCAGCCCACAATGTAAGAGGGATAGTGGTAATTGATAACTCAGGTCACAAGGAGGGCATGAGGAAGACAGTTGGCCAAAGTGAGGGTGAGTGGGTAAGACGAAGAAATGGAGAGATGGTGGGCTCTCGTGGATTTATAAGAAGCCTCAGTAGCAATGATCTTAGAAGGCCCAATATTACTTTGGAGGTGGCACTGAACAAGAACCAATTTGTTGATATAGGTATTGGGCCTATTATACCAAGTGTTCCATACAAGGATATGGGAATAGGCCCATCTCTTGTGGAGGGGACTGATAATCAACTTAGTAAACCAAGTTTTGGACTGCAAAATGTGGCTAGAAAGTAGCCCATTGCTTTGACCAATATATCGCATAATCAAGAGGCACAGGTGAAATAGAAGACTGAGTTAGGATCTTAGAGAAGGCGTGATCAAAGCTTTCCCACAGATCTGCAGAGAAGCAAGAAGAAGTTAACATTTCAAAAGGAAAAAAGAGAAAATAGGGGCAATATTTAGAGGTGGATTTCAAAGAGGAGCACTTTTTTGTGGAGCGGTTGCTGCAGCCTCAGCTTCACTTTCGTTAAGTAATAGTTCTGTTAGACAAAGTAAAGTTCTCAAGGAAGCTCAGGACACGATTTAGCTAGGTAAGGCACTGGGTTTGAATTTTGAGGGATATGAAGCTGAAATTTCCAAGAAAATTATTCACATGGAAGAGGATGATGTGGAAAGGCTGGAGGCAAGGGAAAGGGGAGGCGGTGATTAGCCTACCATTATATGGGGGAACTTAGGAGTAATTTATGTGTTTGATGAAGGTTTTATCATGGAATGTGAGAGGGCTTGGTAGGGTGGAGAAAAGAAGACGGGTTAAAGAATTCCTAAAAGGAAAAAGAGTAGATATGGTTCTATTCCAAGAAACTAAGAAATCAAAAGTGGATGAGAGTTTTGTGAGGTCAATGTGGCCTAATGATTTACTAGAGTTCATGGTTGTAGATGCGGAAGGTAGTGTGGGCGGTTTGCTATGCATATGGAACCCTATTGTGTTTGCTCTCAAGGAATGTTGTAGTTCCAGGAGATTTGTTCTGCTGGTAGGTTTGGTTCACTTTAGTCTTGACTGTGTTATTCGGAATATTTATGCCCTAAATGATGATGTAGAGAGAAGGCGCATCTGGGGGACGCTGTCTAGATTGAAAGAAGTTTTTCCTAAGCCTTGGTGCTAGGGTGGAGATTTCAATGAAATAACATCAGTAGTAGAAAGAAAAGGCTGCCTAAGGAAGGATAGGGAGATGGTTGAGTTTTGTAATTTCATTAATAGTGTAGAGCTCTTAGATATCCCTATGTTAGGTAGGCAGTACACATGGAGTAACTCTTAAAATTAGAGTAGACTTGATAGATTCTTGGTGAATCCAGAATGGTTGGTGTGGTTCAAATTAAAAGTTTGGGGTTTACCTCGACTACTTTCAAACCACTGCCCCACTACTAATAGAGGATGAGAAGGATTGAGGCCCGAAACCCTTTAGGTTCATAAATGCATGGGCTCTTCATTCTTCATTCCTCAAGGAAATTAAAAGAGTCTGGGACGATACTCAGGTGGAAAGATGGTCTGGGTACAACATTATGACTAAATTGAGAGCGTTGAAAGTGGGGCTGAGGAAATGGAACATAGAGGTGTTTGGGAACGTGGATTCTAAACTTAAGGCGGCTGAAGAAGAAATGCATTCCCTAGACCTTCTTGCTGAATCTAGAAACCTCACTGAGGAGGAAGGTATAAGAAGACAGGAGGTAAGAGGCCTAGTGGGGAAATTCAGGAAAAGAAATGAGTGGATATGGCTATGAAAATCAAGGATGGATTGGAATTTAAAAGAAGATAAAAACACCAGATTTTTTCATGTAATGGCAACTATGAGGCAAAATAGGAACATGATAAATTCTATACAGTTTGGACGGGTTGCATTAGAGGAGCCGGCTGAAATTAAACAAGCAGTATACAATCATTTTAAGGCCCATTTTGATAAGATGTGGAGCTCAAGAATTGGAATGAGAGGGTTGTGTAATAGGGTGGATCCAACTTTGGCAAAGGAAATACTGGAAAAAGAGTTCACTGAGGTAGAAATTTGGTCTGCAATAAAGGGTTGTGACGGAAATAAAGCGCCAGGCCCGGATGGTTTCAACATGCATTGGTTTCAAAAAGGGTGGAAAGTCATGAAAAAGGAAATAATACATTTATGAAGGAGTTCTATAGTAATAGCAGATTGGGGTATGGAGTCAATTGTTCTTTTGTAACTTTGGTTCCTAAGAAGGACAACCCAGTTGATATTGGGGACTTCAGGCCTATTAGTTTAATTAATTCTGTTTATAAAATCTTGTCCAAGGTGCTGGCAAATAGGCTTAAACAAGTTTTACCTGCAGTGGTTGACCATGTACAATCTGCATTTTTTTGGAAGGGAGAAGCATTATGGATGGGGTTCTTATTGCTAATGAGGTTGTAGATTGATGGAAAAAATCGAAGAAGAAGGGTCTAATCCTTAAGTTGGATTTTGAAAAAGCTTATGATTTTGTAAATTGGAATTTTCTATTTCAAATGCTTGAGAAGTTTGGATTTGGATCAAGGTTGATTGGGTGGATGAAAGAGTGTCTCGTTTCAGCAAGAGTATCAGTGTTAGTGAATTGCTCTCCATCTGCTGAGTTTTGCCCTAAAATGAGGCTTAGGCAAGGTGATCCACTCTCACCTTTTTTATTTAATGTGGTAGCTGAAGGTTTAAACATCCTGCTGATCAGAGCTAAGGAGGTGGGACTGTTAAAAGGTGTGGAAGTGGGTCTTGGGAAGATAAATGTTTCTCATTTGCAGTTTGCGGATGATACTATTCTACTATGTAAAGCGGAGTGGTCTGAAGTGAGTACCATTAAAAGAATATTGAGATGCTTTGATGTGATATTTGGGTTAAGGATAAATTTTCACAAGAGTGTAGTGTGCGGAGTGGGTGTGGATAAGGAGAGGGTGCAACAGTTTGCCTCTAAGCTTAATTGTTTGAGACAAAAACTACCACTCAAATATCTAGGGCTACCACTTGGAGAAAATCCTAGCAGGAAGAAAACTTGGAAACCAATCATTGATAAATTAAAAAAGAAATTATTAGTCGGGAAAAGAAGGCTACTGTCATTTGTGGGTAGAGTGGTACTCATAAAATCTGTTTTGGCTGCTCTACTAGTGTATTATATGGCAATTTTCAAAATGTCGGAATGTGTTGCTAAGGAGCTTGATAGGTTGCAAGCAACTTTTCTATGGGGGGAATACATCTACTCGAAGGAAAGTTCATTTAGTAAAATGGAAGGGGGTCACAATGGATAAGAATAAAGGGGGATTGGGGATCAAAGATGTAAGGCTTGCAAATCATTGTATGCTACTCAAATGGTGGTGGAGGTTTGCGATCGAAGAAGGTGCATTATGGAAAGCAATGGTGTGTAGTAAATATGGTTATTCCGGAGGAAAGTGGTGGCCCTTAGTAACATATTTAAGTCTTGTTTCAAAATTTGGAGGGACATTGTTGATATAGCTCAGTGTAGTCCAAACTTGTTTAGTTTCTTTATGGAGAACGTGGAAATCACATAGTGATGGGAGGAGGATCAAGTTCTGGGATGATAATTGGTTTTCGGACTCTAGTCTTAGGACTCAATTTCCCAAACTGTATCAATTGTGCACAGAAAAGGGAAGCTCATTGAGTGAAATCCTGGTAAGGAGAGATTTGTCAAATAAGTGGTGTTTCAGTTTCAGAAGAACTCTTTATGCTTGGGAAGAAAATCAGGTTCTAATGTTGTGCTAGGTACTGGGCCAAGATTACAGTTGGAGAAAGAGGATTCTATGAGATAGAAAGCAGGGAATGAAGGTGTATACAAGGTAGGTGTTGCCTATAAATGGTGTGAATTGTTGAATGGCCAAGCATCTAGTTCAACAAGCCTCATTTGGAATAATTTTTCTCCTCCTAAAACCGAGTTTATCAGCTGGCTAGCATGGAAAGGCAAATTAAAGACAGCTGAGTTTTTTAGTAGAATTGGTGTGTTAAGGGGTAATGCTGACTTGTACCGTGTGTATTGTAAAGAAAAAGTGGATGCTCTCAACCACATTCTACTGTTCTGTCCATTTGGGTGGCAAGTCTGGCCATGTATGATTCAGTGGTGGGGGCTGCAATGGGTAGTGCCAGGGTCAATTAAGGGTTTGCTACATTGGTGGTTGAGCTGGAAGCTTAAAAAGAAGGAAAAACAAATTTGGAGAGCTATCCTTTCAGCTGTGATCTGGTCATTCTGGAGATGCAGGAATGAATGCATTTTTTCTAGTTTACAACCATGTCTGGAGGAATTATGCTAACTAATTAAAATAAGGTTATCTCTTTGGTTAAAGTCATATGATTCTGGATGCCTTTATTCTATTAATGATATTGTCTCCAACATTCAACAAGTGAGAAGAAGCTACTAAAAGTTTGGTAGGCTGCAGTGGGGTTATGATGAACAAGTTAGTTGGTTGGGGAAGGCTGATCTGATATGGTGTATTTCAAAGGGTTAGTGAGTTGCTGTTGTGTTAATGCTGAGTGGAGGCAGAGCAGATCAGGAGCTCTGTTTTGTTTAATCATAGTGAGCTGTTGTTGTGTTAATGTTGTTGCTTATGTGCTGCTGATTTTTTGCTATCTTGCCTGCTTAGCTTACTGCTAATGCTGTTGTTGGATGGTTGTTTCTTATGGTAACCTGTTCGTGCTGCTATTGATGCTATTATGATGTGGATGGGGTGTTTTGTTTCTTATGGTTGTTGCAGATTCTAGTTTTGGCTTTGGTTGTGCACGTTTAGGTGTTGGGAGTAGTTAGTTTTGGAGTTGTTTTGTTTCTCTGTTTTTCTTTTTTGTCGTTGATTGATCTCTCACCAATCTCGGGTTTGTGCTAGTGTATGATTGTGCTGTCTCTCCGGTGCCAACCTAGTTGGGATTGTAGAGTTTTAGCTATGATGCTTTTTTGCACTACCTTGTTTTATTGTTGTAAGTTTTCCTCTTGTATTTGGTTCTTCATCAATAAATATTCTTTTGCTGATAAAAAAAAAACTAGCAGTATGTTGTTATTATTTAGGATCATGTTAAGATCCCAACTAGATTTTATGTTCATCTCACGTTGCTAATCCTTTTTCAAGTGATGTCGAGAAGTGTTTCAAGATCGAAGATCTTCCTTATGTGTTGGCCATGGGGCCTTTTACTTGTTGGCGGAATGCAGATGTTGAAAAAGGGTTGAACCCTTTCTCTTATATGTAATGACGTAAGCCTGCAGGCAATTGATTTAATTGTAACTCATGTAGCATTCATTATATATTCGAATGAGAGAATCTTTATTTATTTATTCTTGTTAATGAATAGAATTTCTGCATGTTGTTTCTGAAATTGAATTATAATAATGGATTTGGTAATAGTATTCGAGTAATTAAAAGTGAGGCGTTTCATATATCTTATACTTAATATTAATTTTCTTCCTTTTTTAGAAGAATTAGACAAATTTTTTATAGTTTGTAATGTAACTGAATTACTAAGAAAGTAAGATTGTAATAATTACTGCATACCATTAGAGTACAATTGTAAGGATAAACACAATAATAACTTTTTAATACTTTGCTTACTTCTTAATAAGAAGAAAATGATGCGATTAAAGTAGTACCATATTTTTTCAAAATTTATTGAATTAGCAAATTTTTATACATTTGTCACATATATGTATCTCATATTCATGTCCGTACTTTTCAAAAAATAAAGATAAATAAGAAAATATGATGATTACCAAAATCAGATTTCAACAACAAACACGTAAACTTGAGTATAATATTTTTGCATATAACACATTTACTTATAAAAGGAAAAAAAAAAGCAATAAAACTAGTGTAGACTTGATATTGTAATGAAATTTTCATTTTCATTAGGAGCTACTAAAAAAGAGTCAAGTTGTTCTCTTAAATTAATATGATTTTTAAAAATAGTTTCTCACCATTTCTTATGACACTACAAGAAAAAGCGTTTTTGGCGACCAAAATTTCATTTTTCGTCGCTGAAAGTAGTACAAATGGCGACTAAAATGGAATTAGTCGCCAAAATTGAACACTTTTGTCGACTAAAACACTTTTGCCGACTAAAACACTTTGCGTGCATGTGAGACTTGTTTTGAGAAGTATGTTCAGTATGCTTGCTATGTGTTTGTAGGACTTGGACCTTTGCCTTGACCCCGACGTCCCAAGAACTAGAGTGAGTGGTATTTTTAATAAAGATATGCTCTTAAGGTTTTGATAAAGCTTTGCCTTGTTTTGATAAAAGTATTTGCTAAGCATGAATGATATCCCTATTTTAGTTATCAAGTATAAGCTTTGTTTTGAATGACAAGTTATCAAGTAAGCTTTGTTTTGATGTCAATCTTTGGAAGTCCGTATGTGCCAGGGGACTTTAAGCATTGGTGGCACAAGTCCGTACGTGCTAGGAGACTATAAGCATTAGTAGCACACATGTAAAGTCCGTACGTGCTAGAGGACTATAAGCATTAGTAGCACACATGTAAAGTCCGTACGTGCCAGGGGACTCTAAGCTTTTGTGGCACCTTTGTTTGTTTGGTCCGGAATGTCATCACCCCATGTTTTAAGCCGACGTATGTTAAGTATCCCAAGCAAGTTTTGAAAGATCAAGTTTGATGAACAAGGTTTATCTCATGTTTTGTACAAGCTATGATAAGTATGGTTTTGACAAGATATATTATGTATTGTTTTGAAAGACCTCGGGAATCATTCATTTAACCCCTTTATTACTTGTACCATTCACTAAGTATCCAAGCTCACCCTCCCTATGTATATATGTAGGTAACAAGCAAGAAGTCGGCTACGCCGAGATGTGTGTTTTGTATGCATGTTTGGTCGCTGTAAGGATGTCGGCAATCTGAAGATTTTGTACTCTTGATTTGTATTTTATGTGTTATATTTATGTCGGCTTGAGAAGCCTTTTTGCCAAGATGTAACACTTTAGTCGCCGAATACAATGGTTTTAGCGACTAAAAGGCAGTTTAGTCGCCGAATGTAGGGGTTTTAGCGACTAAAGGTTGTTTAGTAGCCAAAAGTGACGATTTTTGGCGACTAAAATAATTTAGTAGCCAAAAGTGACGGTTTTGGCGACTAAAAAGCAGATTGGTCGCTGAAAGTGAAGCTTTTTGGCTACAAAAAAAAATTTAGTAGCTAAAAACTGAGTATTGGAGACTAAAATTCAATTTAGTAGCCAAAAGGGGACGTTTTTGGTGACTAAAAATAGGTTTCGTCGCCAAAACTACTGATTTTTAATTGAAACTTCTTTTTTTAGCGACAAAAAAATAATTAGTAGCCCAAAATAATAGAATTGGCGACTAAATAATGGTTTTAGTCGCCAAAAGTGGCCTAAATTTTTTTTTAGTAAATAATTTATTTTTTACATAAATTATATTGAATTAAAAAAATTATATTTATAAATATTATTTTGTATTAATAGCGGTTAATATACTATTAAATAATATATATTGCATATATATTAATGTGATGGTGTAGTGGCATAGTGGAGGGAGCGTTTGGCAAAAGGTTTGGACTGTGGTGGTCGGATGTCTCAGGTTCGAAACTTGGGAGCAACTGGTTCAAAATTTATTTTTTTTTTAAATATGCTTTTGGCGACTAAAACAGGTGGTCGCCAAAAGCTTTAGTATTGGCGACGAAAAAAATAGTCGGCAAATGTATAAATTAAAAAAAAAACATTCACTATTGGCGACTAAAACTTTAGTCGCCAAATGTATAATTTAAAAAATATAAATGAGCATTGGCGATGAAAATTTTAGTCGCTACAGAGTTTGTTTTTGGCGACTAAAAGTGGTTTAGTCGCCCATACCTTCCGCGACTGTTTTCCAGCGACAAACATGGCGACTAAAAAATTTAGTCGGGAAAAGTTGAAACCTGACTTTTGGCGACTAAAACATCACTTTTGGCGACTAAAAATTTAGTCACCAAATGTGTATTTTCTTGTAGTGTGACAATATTCCTAGCCACACTTATTTCTTATGTTTTTAAATTTTGTCAATCATCATATCCATATCCATATAGTATCGTACTTGTATCATGTATCTAGATCCACGTTTCATATTTTACATGTCATTCTACACACTATACCTTCTTATGCCATGATCATATTGGTTTGAAGATTTTAACATTTTCTATATCAAACAAGACGTTTTTTCTTTTCAAATTGGCATTTTTTCCAGGGCCACATCAAGGGTATTGACACTAGATCCTTTGTACTTGTACCACTTCGCACAAACTATGAAGTATCCCAAATTCAAGACCTCCAAACCAGCAATCAAGTAGTAAAAATAGTCCAATCTCCCCTTGTTAAGATCCTCTGGCAACCAATTCCTCTTCCCAACTCCACCTATCACACGATGAACTATAGACACAAGGAAGCTACTCAAATAACTAGACAATGCGAATCCACAAAACAAGAAAGATCCAGCTATGCTTCTCATGTTTTCCGGGAATTGCTTGTAGAAGAACTCAACTTGACCGATGATAGTAAATGCCTCAGAAAATCCCGTTAGTGTCAGCTGAGTGATTAACCACCACCCAGACATAGAAGAAATTTTGCCTTTTCTCGGTTCAATCCCCAATGTTGGCCTTGTAAGAGCCAATGTCCTCCTTTCCTTCTCAACAATTGCTGATAGGATCATAGTGAATACAGCGATAACCATGCCCACGCCCATCTTCTAGAGGATTGTGATACCGTCATCCTTTTTTGTGAGCTTTTGTAGCATTGGAACTATGAGTCTGTTGTAGATGGGTATCCAAATTGTGAGGCTTAGCATCTGGAAGACATTGTATGATGTTGTTGGGATTAGGAAACCGGTGTTGCCTAGTTGCCTGTTGGATTGGAGGGCTTGGAAGACTATGAAGGTCTGCTGTTGGACTAGGGAGATGGAGTAGACGGTCCCTGCTTCCCATTTGGGGAGTACTCTTAGTACGCATTTCACTTCTTCTACTTGTTGGATTGGCTGCTGAACCATCTGGTTTGATTTGATCTTCTATGGTAATGATTACTGCTTTGTTGAGAAATCTGGGATCATCAATGTTTTTGGTTACCTAGTGAGGAATTAGTAACATATGAATATAGCAAGATAGAAAAGTGTAATATTGAAGACATGAAAATTAATTGCATCCTCATCATCTATGCAGATATAGTTGGGATCTGGGATCCCGCCCAAGACCTTATAGAAATTATTCCATGCAGAAAAACACACCCACACTCAAGGAGACACAATATTTAACGTGGTTCGGCCTCAATGCCTACGTCCACGGGAGAGTAGCCGGTTATCACTATAACAATGGAGATATTACAGAAAGATTACAATAGAGGAGGAGCTCACACTCTCCTCACTCACCCACTCACCCGTCTCCCTCGCTCACACCGAGGGAGACGGTCTCTCCGCCTCACATATCTCACTCTCTGTGGCTTGCTCTGCTCTCTCTCACAGTTCTCCTCTCACCCATCTTCATTTATACACTTGACAATGGTGGATGGAGGGGCTGGCCAGCACATGGCCAGCTTGTGCCAACTCCTTCTTCACATGGCTAAAGGTTGGCTTCCTAACATGGCCAACTCATGTGTGTTGGCTTCACCCCTCACATGGGGTGATGATATCCCACAAATCACCCCCTCAACCCATGTGAGGTGATCTACAACACACATTGCTGCTAATCTTGTCACGCCCAAACACAGTTTGCATCTTCTCACTGAGACGCTGCATCCCTTGAAAGCTAGAGATAATACACCAGAGATACAAGAGGAGGAGGGAATCCTACATCCTCAACTCAACTCACACCACTCTCTGATTTGGAGAGAACCGCTGCTCCTATCTCCTACAGATCTCTTCCACGCTTCTGTCTTGGATGTCTATACCTGCTATGCTTGAACTTGCGCAACCAAGATATCCGACACCCCCTGATTGGATGTCCTGCACCCCCTGCTCGGGATACCCTTGCATTACCGTGCAACTCCTTGCATGATGAACACGGGAGCAACTAGAAAACTTCAGAGTTTTGACACATCAACATCCTCAATTTTCCTTGCTCGGAGCTTATTTCTGAACAACCAGCCTTTGCTTTCTGCACTTCAGAACAACTTCCCAGCGATCTCATACGCCCGTTGTCTGTGCTGCAATCCCTGATGTTCGATTCTGTCTCACTTGTACGTCCGTACTGATGTTTGACAGTTAGCCCTTCTGCCAAGACAACTTCCACCGGTCTGTACAAGTTACCACTATGCAACTCCGTGCATAGTGCTTGCACCCCCTTATTGGAGTGCATTGCAAAGCTCACTTTGCGACTCGAAATTGCATCCCTCCCTTCAATGCATCTTTTGAGAGGTTGCAAAATGTCTTTAACACGGGAGCAAAAGAAACTCTCTTCTTCACTGGCATAGTCTCTACAGACTTGGTTTCTTTGCTCTGAACTTTCTTCAAGATTGGCTTCACTGGCTCAGATCTGTGCACCTTTGAACTGCCTCCTTGCGTTCTCGTGCACCGTTTTCGCCATTCCTGATGAACGCCTTGCTCAATCATACGCTTTGGTTGCGTATGTTCTCTCTTTGTACCCTTCGACTGGCATTTGACAACACTCATCTTTGTCAAAACTTTTCCTTCCAGTCTATACAGTTTGTTGCACAATTTGCCTTGCAACATTTCTCTATCACCTCCTCATCGTCAGAGGAATTCACTGCAACTGCTGTAGTTGAGGGACCTCCGTGTCCCTTAGCCTTCTCTTTGGCTTGTTGCCAAATCATCTATCCGTCGAGGAATGGTCTTCTCTTCTAATTGAACCAGATCCTCCGAATACCTCAACAACCAGGAAAGTTCCCAGGAAAGACTGGTGGGGTCACAACCGGTCCCACTTAAGAACCAGTCTCCTTAGACAGTGTCTTTTTGACAGAACTTTCCTAGACCTTTGAGATAATCATGTCTGCAATCCTCTGATCGGCCCTGACCAATCCTGATCTCCCTCGATCTGCTATTTGATCAAGCCTGATCTCCTCTAGTCTTCAATGATCTATCTCAATCTGTATCTGGTTGTCCAATCTGGTCAGAATCTACCCATTCTTACCTCTTTAGTGAATCTGCAGCGTTCCACAATATCCGGCAACCTTCCTTCGACTATTGAAGATGACAAACTCCCATGTTTTGTCAATCTTTCAAAATCGTTCAGAATTTCACTATTCTGACCTCGCGGTTGCGTCCGGAGCGGTCTGTTTAGCTAGGACCAACCTTCGCTGCACTTCCAAGGACCTCACTGAAAAAATCTCCCCAAAAGTTGGGCCACACCACAATTTTCTGAAAATTCTAGGCCAAATTGTAATTTTCAGAAGTTCAAGAAATATTCCGTGTACTAACAGAATATTCCGTCCACTGCACCTGATGCCGTTCGTCTCTTTAATCTGCCTTCTTTTTACAGAAACTCCGTCTCCAAAATATGACCGTACGGATGTGTCCGGAATACTCCAAATAGTTGAAAACCACTATTGGATCGCCAAAAACGGACTCCAAATGGCTTAGATCTAGCCAAAACATTTTGTACGCCTCAGATCTGCGGCTGCACCGTAGCCGCGAAGCACTGGATCCTTCCTCCTGCGGCTGCACCATTGCCGCGTAGCACTGGATCCCTCCCTGCCTCTGGTTGACGGGGCAGACACGTGGCAAACCTTTGTTGACGTGTCGCCACGTGTTGACGACGTGGCACGCTGACGTGGCACGCGCGTGGTGGACACGCGCTACTCCCACTCGTCTTCTTCATTCGTCCGCGCGTGGGGCGCGTGCGTGAGACTGGGCCGACGCGCCGACTGTCTTTACGGCGCGTGGGGGCGCGTGCAGAGACTGGGCCTCACACACCTTCTTCAAGAGGCGCGTGAGGGCGCGTGGGGACTTCTCTGGGTGTTTGCTTTATATGGTTGGACTCCTCTTCTCGAGCCCTTGCTCCTGGTATGCTCAAAACTTGATTTCTAGCAACTTGATTTCTGGGCAGTTTCAAACAACACGCTGTTTTTGTTTCGAAACGCCACCAACGAGGCTCTGATACCACTTGTTGGGATCTGGGATCCCGCCCAAAACCTTATAGAAATTATTCCATGCAGAAAAACACACCCACACTCAAGGAGACACAATATTTAACGTGGTTCGGCCTCAATGCCTACGTCCACGGGAGAGTAGCCGGTTATCACTATAACAATGGAGATATTACAGAAAAATTACAATAGAGGAGGAGCTCACACTCTCCTCACTCACCCACTCACCCGTCTCCCTCGCTCACACCGAGGGAGACGGTCTCTCCGCCTCACATATCTCACTTTCTATGGCTTGCTTTGCTCTCTCTCACAGTTCTCCTCTCACCCATCTTCATTTATACACTTGACAATGGTGGATGGAGGGGCTGGCCAGCACATGGCCAGCTTGTGCCAACTCCTTTTTCACATGGCTAAAGGTTGGCTTCCTAACATGGCCAACTCATGTGTGTTGGCTTCACCCCTCACATGGGGTGATGATATCCCACAGATATGACTATGTACCTAATGTACATTTTCTTATTCAACTGCACTCTCTGGGAAGTTACTTCTGTATTCAGTGCTCATGTGTGGCTAACCGTATCCCCAATTAAATGGGAGATAATTCATCTAATTAAATAATGAAGTTTTTGCTGATTATTGTTTGGAAGTCAAGAATGGCTGGTACTAATGGAAAAATCATGTGAGCTACAGATTTTGTAAATCAAGTTTCAGCCGAGCTAGTTTTTGTATGATGGTTGTTGGCAAGGTTGTTGGTGGCCGATCTTAACTTTGGCTCCCCCATTTTGTGTATAAATGGGAGTGCATGGGATGCGTGTTTGAGCAGCAACATAGATATTAAAAAACACAGAGTGGGTGGTGTGTGTGAGTGTGAGTTGTGTTGACAGTATTGTCTCTGTCAACTGACTGATTTTTTTAGGATCAAAAGCAAATTTTTAACACGGATCTTTCATACATATATTAAGAATAAAAATTATGTGTCTAATTTTTTTTTATTTTTTATTTTTCACAGTATTCGTAAAAAGGTTATTTCCAATATATATATATATGTTAAAATTTGCTTAAATATACATTAAAGTTTACAATAAGAAAAATGACCAAGATAATTTAAAATGAAGTATCAAATAAAAAGTAAACAAATTGTAACAAAAATCACTAAAAGGTCATTCTTCTAAATTTTTAATTGTAAAATTACTAATCTAATTGGCACAAACCAACTTAGAAGCTAAATCATTTTTAATGGATAAAATTACTAATCCGTTCAATTTTTAATTTGACATAAAGGTAATATTTAACCAATTTTAATTTGAATCAATCGCATTCTATATATAATCTAGGATTTTTTTTTAAGGTCCCTCGTATTAAGACATTATAGCATAAAGGACATCTAATATTTTCATAATGTCTAAGGTCCCTCAAGTTGATCTAGAGAAATTTCAATCCGGAGAAATTTCATTGCAGAGAAATTCCAGTCCAAAGAAATTCTATACTACACAGAGAAAATCTCACATTTCTCTGGACTTTCCAAAGAAATTCACTTCAACCCAGAGAAATTTCCCTTTCTAACTCAGAGAAATTTACTGAAAACCAAAAAAATTCTCATCTCCAATCCAGAGAAATTCACTTAACCCAGAGAAATTCTCCCTCTCCAACCCAAACCAGATAAATTCTTCCTCTCTAATCCAGAGAAATTCCAATTTATGTGATTGGGATGCCAGAGATGGAGGCAAATTTCTCTACTTTAGCATCATGGGCAACTTTGTATACATCAAGAAGATAAATACAGAAGGGAAAAAATGCAATGAAGCCTATTACAGATTCAAAAACTCTAATCTGACCCCAAACAAACAAAATCACGATGAAACATATCGAAAACATACCAAAAAACTGATAATAAACCTGAGAGTATGTAGAATTCATAAAAAAAAACATACTAAACAAAAACAGAATCTAGATCAAACTGACCGCAGAGAAGTACCTTATCGGGATGAAGATAGACTTTGTCTCTAAAGAGAAGGAAAAGAAACTTGTGCACTTCTGCTATTCTTTTTCTTTCTTTTTTTTTTTTGTGTAATAATATTTAAAATTTAGCTCTGGTAATTTAGCTCACACAACGTCTATTGGCAATGGAAGAAGAAACAAAGATGTTGAAAGAAGCTTTGGCAAAGTGCAACAGTTAATTGCAAGCTTCCCGGAGTATTTGGCAATGGAACTAAATTTTCTCTGGGTTGAGAATTTTCTCTAAGTTGAGAATTTCTCTAGTAATTTAGCTCACAGAACGTCTATTTCGATTATTTTTTTTTTTCATTTGAACTAAATTTTCTCTGGGTTAAGAATTTTCTCTGGGTTGAGAATTTCTCTGGAGAAAATTCAATTCAAATGAAAAAAAAATAATGGAAATAGATGTTCAAAATAAAGAGAATCCTTGACAGTCTTGTGGTGCAAAATAAGCCCCAATCCAAGACCATCCATTCTTGCATGCATACATACCACTCCTGCATGCATACATACCACATAAGAAACAAGAAACATACCCATAAAATCTTCTTAAAGAAAACAATAATCAAATAGCATGGAATAAATTGACTTCTTGAAAGCCAAGAAATTTATATACCAAAATCTAAACATTGACATATGTCATTATAAATTCAGCAAATCTAGACTACTATTCTACTATTGGAGTTCAAACCCAGTGCTCAAAGAGTGATTACCAATCAAAGACCCAAGTCTCTATTTCTCCCCAACAGAAGAAAACCCATTAACTCTAACAGAATCTGTAGACAACACCACTAAATCCTGACTACCTGAACTCTCAACTCGAGCTCGAAACCGGTACTTGTTCTCTGAATTTAATGCATTGGCAGCATCAAAATCCTCATCCATCGAAGGAGGCCATGCGAACTGAGACAAACCCAGTGGCCTCGCATATCTTCCATTATTATTCTCGAGCCCACCTCCATTAACAACTCTCCCTTCTCTGTTTTGACCCATTATCTATTGTTGAAGCTGGTTTTGCGATAAAAACAAAATTTCTCTGGTTTGTCTTCCCCAAATCAAAGAAGAGCACTGTTGTTTCATCATTTGGTCATGTCTCGTTTGCTAAAACTACAAAACAAAACAAAACATAAACAAAACCCAAAAATCAACAAACTAGATGAGAAGAGGGAACAAGTATATATTGTGAGAGAGGCACTGATTGGCATAGAAAGAGGTGTTGATGTTTTTCAGAGGCAGTGGAGCGAGAGACCAAGGAGGGCCGAGAAGGCCTCTAGCTTTGGGAGGTCCTTCATCGTTCATCTTCAACCTCGCCACTTGTCCCGCGGCCTCGTAAATCAGATCCCAAGAGTCGTTGTTTCCACCCGGCGGCGTAGTCGGCGGTGATCCATCGAACTTGGCGATTTGCTTTTGTTCTTTACTTTGCTATTTGCGAAAGAGAAAGAAGATAAGAGGCATTGTGATCAGCAATTTGCGAAAGTCAAAGAAAGAATGGCGTCTGGTGGTGGTGATCAAAATGAGGTAGACTGAGAGAGAGAAAGAGAGAGAGTGAGAGAGACAAAAGTTAAATTTCTCAGATATATGTTTAGGGACTTTAGACATCAAAAAATAATTTTATGGATTCCTTCCATTACGAAAAGTGGGAGAGGGACCCTAGACTAATTTTCCCTATAATCTATACATTTGGAAAATAATCATTCAATAATTTCAAATGATTCACCACATCAATAAGTTTTTTGCTTTCTTCCAATAAAAAATAACTATATAGTAGTTTTAAATAATTTATTATATCAATCATCTATTAGTTTTTAACCAACTAGGCCTAGCCTAGTTAGCCACCATACCTTCCTTAGGGCTTAGTCCCAAGGAAGCCATGTGTTCAATTCCCCTTAGGGGGATTGAATGAAGGGGGAACTTTGTTTTTTGTGTCATCTTTGATCACTTAGATATTTGCTTTGTATCTCCTTGAGAGAGTTGTTCAGTAGTGTCTGTTGGTTGAAACTCATGTTTCATGTTGTGTAGGGAAAATTTTAGATTTGGTGAGAGCGGTTGTATTTGGGTTTGGTGAGTATTGTGTGAGTTTCCTTTGTCACCATTGTAGCTCTTGAGAGTGTTATTCTCTTTTATTAGTGAATTGTTCTCGTTGTGATTGTCTGTGGATGTAGGCTGAGGTTGAACCATGTAAATCTTGGTATTGTGTGATTTGTTTCTCTCTTAGATTTGCATAATTTATCTTGGTGTGGTTGGATTCTTTTGGGACTCATTGCACGAACTATATTCTGTATCATAATTTCCACTGTGCACATCAGTCTCCTCCTCCATTGTTGTATTTGTTGTTTGTTCCTTATGAAATTAGTAAAATCCATTGTCTGTAGATATAGGTGCATTACCGAATCACGTAATGCTTGTTTGTCTTGTTTGTGGGTGCGTTATTAGTGCTTATATCTGGGCCTTGGGCACAAGAGTTGATACATCTCACCCTCCTCCAAAAATCTTGGCAACTTCCTCCCTTAGAGGTTGATCTACTGATTACGACTTTCCCAGCGTGACGCTTCAGTTCAAAGCTTATCACTGTGAATGCAATTTTTTTCCCTTATTCCCGTTCCTTCTCTTGAAAAAAGAAGGAAGATTATACCAAATTAATTAAAATTGATTTAAAGTAATTTATTGGCCATTTTGTTATTCACAATTTCGGTCAATCGATATGAATATGTTTGGCAATCTCATCATCTAATCCGAGATACGACTCTGGACTTAATGTCAAAGGGTCATAAAATTAACATTGTTGAGAGAAATATAAAAATAGAACACAAAATTAGATACAAAAAAGTATAAATGAACAGGATTTATAAATTGGATCCATTTCTAAATTATCTTGCCCATCAACGCATTGCGTCCAATTTTATGATTGGTTTATGTGTTTAGACTTCAAGTCAATTTTTATTTATTTATATATTTATTTGATCTGTCTAGAATATATATTCTAAAAATTTCAATAAATTACGAAAGTTTGGAAAAGCCAACCGAAGATGAAAAAATGTCAAAGTTTATCAGACAAAAAGCATAAAAAAGCTGAACTACTTTTTGTTTAGTGATTTTTTTAATACTTTTTGTATATATATATATATATATATATATTAAAATTAGAAAATGCATTGGATCCCACCACCCCCTCTATTTTTTTATTGGCTGAATTTTTTTTTTTTTTTTTTCTGTCGGGCAATCATAGAGCCCTACGTGGAGTGGGGGTGCTGAGGGTCACCCCCACTAGGGGTCCCCAGCACGGTTGATTAAAATTTTATTCTCGTCTTATATAACCCAACCTAAATGAAAAAATCACTATTGACAAAAACAAACTAAAAAAAAATCAAATTATATGCTGCAGTAAAAAAATAAAATAAAATAAATCAGGAATAGTGTTAGTTACCTAAATTGATTTGAGTAAGGGAGCTTGGAGTTGATAGAATAACTACATGGTTAAAAAGAGAGACCACAGGTTGGTCCACAAGGTCGTTCTGAGGTGCTAGCAAATAGCAAATGGTGGATGAATGGCTATTTGTAGGGGTATTATGCTGGTTGATCTGTCTTGATGAATGGCAGTTTGTCTGAGTTGGGTGGCTACTTGGCTATTTGGCCCTGATTTAATTGCTGAATATTTTAGAAGACAACAATACCAAAGGAATCCAAGAAATTGGCTTATGGGAATGGGATGACTTGGTGATGGCAGATAATATGAACTTTGAGTGGTTGCTGAGAGGGAGATTTGCGCCGGATAAGTACGGCCGAGCTGCAATAACACGAGTTATGATGGACCTTGTGAGAGCCGTTTGCTCGGTCGAAGCGGTTCCCCATCCCACCACGTCGGGCCGAGCTACATTTGTCGACTAGAGTGTGGAATCATGCGTAAGGCAGACCGAGCTGTGATTCGGCTAGGCATTCGGTCAGATCCGCAATGGTGCGTCTGGACCGAGCAAAGCATGGCCCATAATGAATTTAGACCAGGGAGAAGGTCGGCACGCCTCACGGCCAGTCAGTCTGGAAGGATCGGCTTCTTACAGCTCGGTTATATTGATTATGGTTGTGTTTATTCCCAAGGGATAGGTCGGTCGTGACAGCCCGGTAGAGTGTGCCACCTGGACCAATGGTGTGACGGAGGGGAAATCCACTCCTGGCACGTGTCAATACCGTTTGGCAGTTCCATACATACTGTTTGGAGGTTTTGGCCTT
This sequence comes from Camellia sinensis, assembly GCF_055761805.1. Taxonomy (NCBI): domain Eukaryota; kingdom Viridiplantae; phylum Streptophyta; class Magnoliopsida; order Ericales; family Theaceae; genus Camellia; species Camellia sinensis. The sequence continues at coordinate 104,512,286 of NC_138975.1, read as the reverse complement.
TACACGCGTAAGGCAGTGAGAGGCGAGCACTGCCACTTATCCAGGGAAGGACAACAGAGGTAGTGCGCGCACAATCCCTGAGGCTACATGGGCAACCTAGAAAAGGAAAGGAGGGGGAACGTCGAAGGTAAGCAATTCATGCGATTTGAACAATTCTCTCTCTCCCTCGACTTGATCGTCGGAGGGTCCATCCAGCAGCACATCGCCGGGCAGCTCACCATTTCTTGGTCTTCAGGTCAGGTGTCGTTACGTGAAGCTTGAGTTCAATGAGTACGGAAAGCTAAGGATATTTCGTCCGCCGTACAATTGGCGCCGTCTATGGGAAAAAATTCTTTGATACACAAACCTTACTCTACAAGCTTTTTCGACTGTTTCCATGGCTAACAATGATGAAACTCCACTGTCCGTCATCGATGGTGTCACGCCAGAATCTGTTCGACAAAGAGAAGGCCCCCCTGCTATTCCAGCCGTGGCGGGCCTGGAAACCTCTTCGAGAGATGCGCGAGACAAACGCGCACGGAGTACTGATTGCTCGAGGAGTCTAGAGGCCCGTCGACGGTGGGAGGAGTCGCATGCACAGCGCCTGGAGCACAAACTCATAAACTAGGATGCCCTCATTCGCAAGATAGTGGCTGAAATGGAGGTGTTGAAATGCCAGATCAAGGGGAAGGGTGTTGCTGGAAAGGGCAGCCTTAGTGAGCGCACCCCGTCTCCTCGTTCTGGCAGTCGCCACCAATAAAGGATGCACTCTCTCTCTATCACCAGAAGCTATGGGGTTAAGGACTCCGACCCACAGGTGGGCAAATCTCACACTCGCGACAGCACCTACCATTCCTCACGCCCATCATCGACATCATGAAACTCTTTTTCGCCCGTTCGGGAGACCTGAGGGATGTGTTGAAGGAGAGGGCTCGCCGTAGGGAGGCTCAGAGACTGCCGGCATTGCAGAGGCTAAGCTCCCAAATCCGTTGTAGTGGGGAAATAGCAATACCAAGACCTAGAGTGGTGGCCCCAGCGCTCGTGGACAAAGAGCTAGCGAGACTTACAGCTACGCCGCTGTCTCCAAAAATTGAGAGTACACCACTCCCTATCGGATTCCACCAGCCTAAGTTCACGTTGTACGACGGCAAGACAGATCCGTACATGCACGTGAGTCATTACCGGCAAGTAATGGCAGGACACCGGTGTAATGATGCCCTGATGTGCCTCATATTCCCAGCAAGCTTAGGAGAACTGGGCCTGAAATGGTTCGAAAGGCTTCCGAAGGGGAATATCGAGGGATGACAGCAACTAGCGGAGGCCTTTGTCACCAGATTCAAAACCAACACTCGAACGCCAAAGGAGGTTGACCATCTCCTGGGCGCCAAGATGGAGTCTGGAAGTTCGCTGAAGGCATATATTGCGAAGTACTGGGAAACTTACAATGAGATCCTTAACTGCCCTACCAATCTGGTGATTACTCAATACAAGCGTGGTCTCCCAGTCAAACATAGGCTGCGAGACTCGCTTACAATGCACTAGCCCGCAACCATGGAGTCCTTAATGCAACTGGTCAATGAACACATCCGTGTGGAGGATGATTTCGCTTCCGCAACCGAGAAAGCTAATTCGGTCGCGACAGACAGAAGAATGGCAGGGAAGGTTCACTCGGTGGGGCAGGAGGACAACAGCCCAAACGACTGGTCAAAAGATCAACGTCGTGGCTGGAACCGCGATGATAGAAATAAAGGTCGCAGAAACGACCGAGCTAACGCTCCCCGTGACGAAGAGGAAGATGCCAAGAGAAAATTGAAAGTGCGGACCGGTATCACCACGGTCTTTAAAATCCCTATTTACCACATCTTGAGTGAAATTCGAGGTGAACCTTTTGTTCGTTGGCCGGCCAAGTTGGGGAGTACATAGAGAGGCTTCAACTCAAGATATCGCTGCACCTTCCATAAGGAACGAGGGCACCGAACAGAGGATTGCTTGCCGCTCAAACAACATTTGGAGGAGCTGGTGGCAGCTAGACATCTGGACCAATACATCAATAGGGACATGAAAGCCGCTCCGTTGGGACAGACCGAACCAAACGGCCTAGCCGCCCTGGACGCGGCGCCACAAGGTGTAATCAATGTCATCTATGGCATCACTGAACCGGCAAGGGTCTACGAGCTGAGAGGGATGATTAAGAAAGCCGAGCACATGAGGGAGGTACTCTCTGTTCAGCTCGCTGTGAAGAAAGGAAAGACCGAAGAAAAAGATATCCTTTCATTTTCAGGTAAGGACTTGGAGAGAATTCAAGTGCCCCACAATGACGCCCTAGTAGTGACTCTTCACGTCAAAGACTTCGACATCAAAAGAATTTTGATTGACTAGGGGAGTTCAGTCGAAATCATGTATTATGACGCGTTCAAACAAATGAAGTTGGAGGACAAGGACTTAGCCCCTGCAACATCTCTTTTGGTTGGCGTCAACTCTCAACCAGAATGGCCGATTGGAAAGATCATATTGCTGGTCAAAGCGGGTTAGGTCATGAAGCAAGTAGAATTCTAGGTGCTTAAGGTCCCATCCACCTACAACTTAATATTGGGCAGGGGCTGGTTGCACGCCATGCAAGCCGTAGCGTCGACCTACCATCAGGTTTTGCGCTTCCCAGCGCCAACCGGGCAGGTAGAAAAGGTTTGGGGAGACCAGGTAATGGCAAAACAGTGCTTCGTCACAGTGAATGGCAGCCAAGCCGCCAGAGGGTTCGTTCAAATGATAGAGGGCCCGGAGGGAAAGGACGTCCTGGAAGACGTAGGAAGAAAGGCCGAGGAGAAATCAGTTGAAGATTTGGTGGAGGTACACATTGACGAGAACGATCCAACTAAGTTCTTTCTTTTGGGATCATCCTTGTCCAGCGCTGAGCGACTCGAATATGTCAACTTCTTGGTTTCCAACATAGAAGCTTTTGCATGGATGCCTTACGACATGCCTAGCGACGACCCTAGCTTCATCTGCCTTCAGTTGAATGTCTTCCCGAATGCACTGCCGGTCATCTAGAGGACACGACGCTCAACCCTGCACCATGCCGAGATAGTGGCAGAGGAAGTCAAGAACTTATTGGAAGCAGGGGCAATAAAAGAAGTGCAATAACCTCAGTAGATCTCTAACACGGTCGTGGTGCCGAAGAAAAATAGTAAATGGCCGGTGTGCATTGATTATAAGACGGTCTATCGCACGTGTCCAAAGGATAGCTTTCCCCTCCCAAGAATCGACCAGCTGGTAGATTTAACCGCTGGCCATCAGAGGTTTAGCTTCCTAGATGCATATCATGGCTACCACTAGATTTTCATGTATGAACCGGACCGAGAGATCACTTCATTCACCACTCCAAGAGGCCTGTATTGTTACAAAGTCATGCCATTTGGATTGAAAAACGCCGGGGCAACTTTTTAGAGGATGGTAACCAAGATGTTCGCTCCCCTTCTGGACCGCACCATGGAGGCTTACATCGATGATATGGTGGTAAAGAGCAAGGAAAAGTCTCAACACCTCGCCGACCTAGCAGAGATGTTCGCTACACTTAAACAGCACAAGCTGCGTTTGAATGCCTCCAAGTGCGTCTTCGGAGTTGGCACCGGAAAGTTTCTGGGTTTTTTGGTCACAAACCGAGGAATTGAAGTCGACCCTTCCCAAATCAAGGCGATACAATAGCTGGAGCGCCCAAACTCCACAAAGGACGTGCAACATCTTACCGGGATGGCAGCCGCGCTGAACAGATTTATAAGCCGGTCTTCAGATCGTTGCAGGCCCTTCTTCAAAACTTTGAAGGCCAACTTCTTCTAGGATGACGAATGTGACCGTGCGTTGGCGGATCTAAAAGTACAACTTTCCTCAGCCCCTATCCTGGTCACCCCAAAACCAGGCAAAGAACTGTATCTCTACTACTTGGCAGTCTCTCAAAATGCGGTGAGCGCCGTCCTAGTCCGTGCTGAAGGAACCCAGCACCTTCCCATCTTCTACGTAAGCAAGATCTTGCTGTCGGCTGAATCAAGATATCTGCCGCTGGAAAAATTGGCCCTGGCCCTGATGATGGCTTCCAAAAAACTGGCACACTATTTTCATGCCCACACAATAGTCGTGCTAACTGAGTTTCCACTTAAGGTGCTATTTGAAAAGGCGGACTTTACCGAGAGGATTTTGAAATGGACCGTAGAATTGGGGCAATACGACATCAAGTTCCAACCGTGTACCGCAATCAAGCTCAAGCTCTGGCCGACTTTGTGGCGAAGTTTGCCCCTAGAATGCATCCAATTTGCCCGGTTGATTTGGCTAGCACGGATTTGGCGCAACTGATGGTTTAGGCAACATGGACAAGTGGTGGATCACAACTGGGAGAAGGGCAAATGAAAGCCGAAGTGGAGAACCCGGATAACTTATCAAAAGACAAGCCCGACCAAGACATGGAAAGAGACCAGAATGAACCGACCAGTACCTTGGAGTTGAGAAGCTCCCAAAACCCATCAGACTACTGGAAATTGTTTATTGACGAGATGTGGAAGCTATTCGTCGGTGGGGCCTCCAACAGACATGGCGCCGGGCTAGGAATCGTACTGACTTCCCCGGACGGGCTGGTTATCGAGCAAGCAATTACGCTCGGCTTCTCGGCGTCCAAAAATGAGACAGAATATGAGGCCCTCCTCACCGGATTGAGAAGTGCATTAAGAATGAAAGCGTCAACTGTTATGGTATTCAGCGACTCTAAGCTGGTGGTCAATCAGGTCTCTGGGGAGTATGAAGCCAGGGATGGAAGAATGGCCAAGTATCAGGCACTGGTACGCGTAGAAATCAAAAAGCTCGTCGCGATAAGAGTGGAACAAATCAACCGCGAAGAAAACAACACAGCTGACGAACTGGCCAGCCTTGCATCCATGCAAACAACTTTCCCCAATCCTTTGATGATAGAATTCCTACCTCGGCCTAGCTTTGAGGAACCAGAAGTGTCTGAAGTACTCTGCACCGACTTGAGACCATCCTAGATGAACCCCATCATCGCCTTCCTAAAAGATAGAATTCTACTGGAAGAAAAGAAGGCGGCCAACAAAATTCGGGCCAAGTCAGAACAGTTTTGGCTCTCTCCATCTGGAGCCTTATACAAGAAGTCTTTCACCGGGCCGTTTCTGAAGTGCGTCCACCCCGACAAGGTGGAAGCTTTCCTCTATGAGATTCATGAAGGCATCTACAAGAGTCATATTAGGGGAAGATCTTTGGCTTACCGAGCAATTTCCCAAGGTTATTGGTGGCCATGCATGCAGGCGGACACGGAGAAATATGTTCGAAGGTGTGAAAAATGTCAAAAATTTGCTCACTAAATCCACCAGCTGGCCAGAGAGTTGCTCCCCCTTACAAGTCCTTGGTCGTTCGCGCTTTGGGGGTTGGATATTATGGGACCACTCCCAACAGCTCCGACCAACCGCAAGTTTTTCATCGCTGCTATCGACTACTTCACTAAGTGGGTCAAGGCAGAGCTATTGGCAACCATAAAGGAAAAAGATGTGAAGAAATTCATTTGGCAAAATGTCATCACTCGCTTCGGTATACCGAAGGCCCTCATCTCGGATAATGGCACTCAGTTCGATGGAAAACTCTTTCGCGAATTTTGCGAGGAGTTAAAGATTGAGTTCTATAACTCAACACCGGCCTACCCTCAGTCAAATGGTCAAGCAGAATCCTCAAACAAGACCATCCTGGACGGGCTGAAGAAGCGGCTAGAGAAAGCCAAAGAGAGGTGGGCTGAAGAACTCCCCAATGTGCTTTGGGCATACTGCACCACACCGAGACGTTCGACCGGGGAAACACCATTCGCCTTGGGCTATGGCATGGAAGTCGTCATCCCACTGGAAATCGGCATGCCAACCATCTGGTCTGAAAGCTTTTGGCCAGACTTGAATAATGAAGCAGTGGCCTTGGAACTTGACCTAGCTGAAGAAAGAAGGGAACGGGCTCTAATCCACATAGCAGCCTATCAGCAAGAGGTCTCCAAGAAATACAACAAGGTCGTGCATCCAAGGGTATTCAAGATCGGAGACTGGGTCTTGAGAAAAGTAATGGGCAACATGGTGATCCCAGGCGAAGGCAAACTCGGTGCAAATTGGGAAGAACCATATAAGGTAACTGGCCTTGCGGGCAAAGGGGCATGCCATCTGGAGGACTTGGATGGTAAAGCTATCCCCCGACCGTGGAATGCAGCTAATTTTAAGATTTTTTACGTTTGAAATGTAATCGTTTTTGTTCCTTAGCCTTTTGAACCTTTAGCCTTTTGGCATTTGATATAAATCGCTGACATGTAATGAAAGATAGCCCTACTTTTTTCTTATATTATGTGTTTATGACATCACAAGGACATTGGGCCACTATGGATGCCAGGGGCTAGGAGACCAACTTGCACTGGGCCGAGCTGATTTTTCCTCACCGGTGTGAAGACAAGCCGTACAAATAGTTGGTGTTCTGCCCAACTTGTAAGGGCCGAGCTGATTTTTGCTCGCCCGAAATGAAATGTTGGCGTTCTGCCCAACTTGTAAGGGCCGAGTTGATTTTTGCTCGCCCGAAATGAAATGTCGACGTTCTGAACAACTTGTAAGGGCCAAGCTAATTTTTCCTCGCCCAAAATGCAATGTTGGCGTTTTGCCTAACTTGTAAGGGCCGAGCTGATTTTTACTCGCCCAAAATGAAATGTTGGCGTTCTGACCAACTTGAGAGGGCCGAGCTGATTTCGCTCGCCCGTGTAAAATATTGGCATTTTGCCCAACTTCCTACGGGCCGAGCTGATTTTGGTTGCCCGACCTGGAACTTGTATTTGACAGATATTTCACAGATATTTCAAGTCGAAGAAAATTTGCTCATTATCACCGAGATATTAACGATTGCACAGAAATAGATACAAGGTGGGCAAAAAGTTGAAGTTTTCATTGATTGAGCAAGTTGGATTACAATGGTGGGGCCAAGCCCGGTTACATAAAAAATAAATAAATAAAAAAAAAGAGGGGGGGAAAGAAAAAAGGGTCGAAGATCAATGTAGATCTATGTCAACGGTCTGCTCGACCAATCCCTCCGCGACCTCATCTACCGTAGCGTCCACCACCGCGACAACCTCCTGCTCGGTCTCTTGATCTTTGGCCCCCTCAGAAGCTTCAGGAGGAATTTGCTCGGTAGGTTACGCGGCGGTAGCTTCTGCTTCAGCTGCTTGCTTAGCCTCTTCGATGAGCCTCTTCTGCATCGCGCTAGCATAAGCTTACATATGGGCCGGGATGAAGGCGGCAGGAGGGTTTTGAAACACCTCAGCATCTGGGCCAAGGCCAAGTTTTTCCATGGCGGCTTTCCAGCCGCACTGGAAAAAGATGTCCTTGGTCCCCTGAACCTGCCGTTCATAAGTCCTCTCGCCCTCTGCGTAACCGCGATTCTCAGCAACATCGACCTCCTTGTCCAGCTCGGCTTTATGGGCGTCGCGGAGCTTGCGGAGCTCGTCTATGTATCGAGCCTTAGTCTTTTAGAGGGCCCTTTGCTTGTCCTCATCTGCCCAGGCCAATCTTTCGGCAAGTTTGTCGCGCTCGACCTCTGATTCTTCTTGCGCGGCCTTCAATTTTTGCAGCTCGGCCGCCTTGGCCTTATTGTCGAGAATGGCCTCCCGCACACTCTTCCTCACAAATATCATTCGCTTGTGGGTGAGATGGTTCTTCTGCGCGACCTGCAAACACACGAAGATTGTTAGAATAGAAAAAATTGAGCAACAACTTGACGATCAAGAAGACTGCCAACTTACCAACATTATTGACTTCGCGACCGAGCGGAGCACCTTCAGGTCGGACAGCTCTTCGTGCTTCTTCATGTCGGCGGGAAGGAGCAGCCCCTTGGTCATATTGAAACCGAGAGAGTAATCCTTGTCCGCGTAGACTAAGTCCACAGTGGAGACAACCCAACCTTTGTATGATAACTCGGGCGACCAGACCGGGAGGGCACTGGATCCTGTGGATGGCTCGATGATCGGCTGTTCGGTCTGGTCCCCCAAGTCGATAGAGGCATGCTCGGTTGAATCCTCGTCGGCCAGATGTTGTTCGGTTTGATTTTTTCTCGGTCTCTTCTTCGACCGACCCGTAGCTTGTTCGCTGGCAAGAGCCATCACAGCCCCCTCCTCTTGCACGGCCGGTATAAAAGAAGTCCCCACAGATGCCTCCAGTGGCTGGGAGTCGCTTGCCTCGCTTGTGATCATTGACTTGATTGCTCGAATCTTCGCCATTTCTTGCTCATCTGCCAGAGGGACCAGTTTGATCGGTGGAAGGCTTGGATCTGGTTCTGGAGAGGGTGCGCGTAGAAAGTCGATCACTCTGCTCTTGCGCGGCACTGCGTAGTGGTAGCTCGATTCGAAGCCAAACAACTTTCGTGATTCTCGCTCCTCAGTCGGATGACGCAACAAAACCCTTATAGCTTCCTGTTTAGCATGGGAGTAATCCTCTGCCAAGAGCTTATAATCTGCAAAAAGAAGAAGTGTTAGATTCGCCGAGATGCTCACCGGCACTCCCAAAATCTTTCCTAATGTACCAGCCCGGTATGGGCGCCTCAGTGTCCTCGTAATGACCGGACACCCACAGGAAGTCATCAGTGTTAGTTTCTTTATACGAATTAACTTCGATGAGTTTTGCTCGGGCTTTCCTGACTTTCAAATACCAGCAAAGCCCACCTTTATTTTTGCTAAAAGTATATTGGTGAAATATCTCAGCGAGGTCGAGATTCGGACCGAGTATTCTATTTAGCTCGGCCACACCGTTTATTATTTTGTATGTATTGTTGGAGACTGGGCACGGCCTTGTCTGCCTCAAAAACTCGCAGATCAGTGGTTGGACCGGGAAGCGCAGGCCTCCTTCTACTATGGACACCACCGTGAAGGGGCATTTGTCCAGCTCGCCCAAAGGAGTGTCTCCTTTCTTGGCGAGCTCCAAGTGGACATCATCTGGGATGTTGTACTCTCTACGGAACTCGGCCAGTGCCCCAAGAGAACTCACCATGAACCAGTATTTCCCCATCTATCCCGGTTTTATTTATTGGGGTGACTTAGGTCGTATCTCGGTGAAAAGTTTTTGAGTGTTTGCTCAGACTTTGAGCTTCACGGTTGGTAACGCCGAATGGGCCTGGTCGGTCCTAGTTTGTTTTGCATTATTAAGAAATAAGGCCAAGGATTAGTGTGGCATAAATTGCACGGCTTCTATATGGACGTTCCTAGCTCAGTAAAAGTTTTCTGGGCCGTTTGACCGGTCCGACTCTACCTCGGTTCAGTTATCTGGCCGATTTGGCCTTCCTAGTTCGGTTCCGGTTTTTAGCTCGGTCGAGGCCCCAAGAAGAGACCTTAAACAAGTTTTTACTTGGCTAAATCCTATTATGGATCTAAATGGTGGATTTAGCTTGATCTTACCCAGGGTTCAAGCTGTTTATCCTAAATATGGAATTTGTGCACTGAAACTTGGGGAAACAAGGGGCATGGGAGCCCCATCTGCTTCTCCGGTTCCAGTTTTTCCTAGGGTGTACCAGTACTACCCCAAAGAGGGGGTACTGGTAGGATTCTAACAGTCCCAAGCAAGAACATGAAGAACAAAAATGAAGAACTTGAAGAACACAAATGGAAAATACAAAGTATGGGCGGAAAAACTTACTGATATCGGATGCCAATCAGAGAGCAAACGATCACGAGCTTATTTGCAACTTCTGAAAGAATGGAGATGGTTGAAAATGAGGCAAACAACAGCAAAGGTGGTGGTGGTAGGAGCTCGACGATTCGAAAGCTAGGGTTTGGCTCTAAGAGGAAGGTGAACAGTAAGGGCATGGGGGACCCCTCATATGTGAATAAAAAGAGTGGGAAATCCAAAAGGTGGCAGACATTTGAATTTTACGCGTGAGGGAGACAGTTGTGGGGCTGCATGGGTCCAATGGTGTGAAGCCACGTGGCATCGAAGAGATGGCTCTGTTAGTACGGCTATACGATCGATGACAAGACTACTGGCGCAATTCAAAAGACTGACCAAATAGGATAGCTCGATAGTGGCGGTAATCCCAATCACGCTCAGCTCGGATGGGATTAAAGGGAAATTGAAAGGGAGATTTGCGCCGGATAAGTACGACCGAGCTGCAATAACGCGAGTTATGACAGACCTTGCGAGAGCTGTTTGCTCGGTCGAAGCGGTTGCCCGTCCCGCCACGCCGGGTCGAGCTATATTTGTTGACCGGAGCGTGGAATCATGCGTAAGCCAGACCGAGCTGTGATTCGGCTAGGCATTCGGTCGGATCCGCAATAGTGCGTCTAGACCGAGCAAAGCATGGCCCAGAATGAATTTACACTGGGGAGAAGGCCAGTACGCCTCACGGCCAGTCAGTCCAAAAGGATCGCCTTCTTACAGCTCGGTTGTATTGATTATGGCTGTGTTTACTCACATGGGATAGGTCGGTCGTGACAGCCTGGTAGAGTGTGCCACCTGGACCAATGGTGTGACGGAGAGGAAATCCACTCCTGGCATGCGTTAATACCGTTGGCAGTTCCACACATATTGTTTGGAGGTTTTGGCCTTTACACGCGTAAGGTAGTAAGAGACGAGCACTGGCACCTGTCCAGGGAAGGACAACAGAGGTAGTGCGTGCACAATCCCTGAGGCTGCATGGCCAGCCTAGAAAAGGGAAGGAGGGGGAACGAAGGTAAGCAATTCATGCGATCTGAACAATTCTCTCTCTCTCTCTCTAAAAAGTGCTCTCTTCTTCTTCAAGTGGTCTAACTTGATCGTCGGAGGGTCTATCCAGCAGCACACTGCCGGGCAGCTCACCATTTCTTTGTCTTCAAGTCAAGTGTCGTTACGTGAAGCTTGAGTTCAAGGAGTACGAAAGCTAAGGATATTTTTCCCCCCGTACTGTTGCTAATGATGTTATATAAAGATTGTTATGCTGCTGGTATGATATGCTCAGCTGGTACGCTATCTGCTGTGATGGACTCTGGTTCTGTTTGGGTGTTTTGCCTCTTGGCTACTCAGTTATGCTCTGGTTAGTTATGCTGTGCTATTGTTTGTTGAGCTTTCATCTTGACTGAGGGTGATCTGAGCATGGCTGCTGCTGTGATGGACTCTAGTGTGGTTTGGTGGTTTTGTCTCAGGTCTGTGTTGGTCTGCTCTGCTAGTGGGCTGTTTTGCTGGTTTGTGTTAATCTGTTTTGATATGTTTGCTCGAGCTACTCAGCTAGCAGCAACATTGGTTTGGGGTCTAGCAGCAATAGTGCTTCAGTGGGTCTGATTGCTCAGCTGTGCTGTTGTTGCTGTGGTGTTTTGGTCTATTTCTTTCATTGGTTTCTCGCCAACTCTGGGGGTGCTAGCAAATGATAGGATGACCTTTTTGGCGCCAACCTAGTTGGGATGATTTAACTCATTGTGATGCTCTTGCACTTCCCTTTTCTTTATTGGTGTAATTTATTTTGTACCATATACTTGATCCTTACATCAATAAAGTCTCTTTTTTGCCGATCAAAAAAAAAGATTGTTCTGTTAACTCCACTTTCCTCTTCTTAATTGCAGCCACTATGACCTGCACCACACTAGTCAATGGACTACCATGTGGAACCACCATGACATAAATTCTTGTACCAATGAAGAACACAGCACAAGACAATAACATGAGGAATGTAGGAATAGCCAATCCCAAAGCCCAGTTCACATTAGACTGAACATATGCAAATCACTGTCAATGACACCATCATTGCAAAAGTGAATGTGAAGTAATACCAATTGAACAAGCTTGAAATTGCCCTCTTTCCAGACTCAGCTTTGGGGTTGAATTGGTCTGCTCCAAAGACCAGGTTACATGGTCTTATGGCACTGGCTCCAACTACTAGTAGTCCAAAGCCACTTAGTAGGAAAGTCATTTGCCATGGGGTTGGACCTTTTGCAAGAGGTTGAGGACTCTTTTGATCCACATTGGGAGGGATGGTGGGTTGAGATTGTTGCTGTGAGTGTCAGTATGAGCATACCCTGTGATTAAAGATGGAAAATCAAATAGAGTATTATTAAGAAATATACCTCGAAATGAGCTGTATGGTGTAGATTTAAAATTGGTGGGATGTAAATCATACCTAGAATGATTGTGATCTGTAGATGTATGCTGTTGGTATTTTTTCTGGGTTTGTGGTATTGTTGAATGGAGTAACATATGTTTTGTAGAAGAAACAGTTTCTGTTTAGTCCTGTAAAAAGCACTAGATGGTCTAGTTCAAGTAAGTGGTATTACTATGGATTTCAATTCAATTATTTGTTCCCTTAATTTTTAAGGGTTTCGTATATAGATTATTCATTAAAAAAATCAAATTAATTTGATAATTATATCCGTTTGATTTAAACATATTGGGCAAATTACAATAGTATTCTTTATACTTTGGTCCTTGTGTCATTTTAGTTCCTGTAAATTCAATTGACTCAATTTTGACATGAATTTATGACTTTATCCCAATTTGGTCAAATTGATTACAACTCTTAGCATAAATTTATGAAAAATATTCTAATAGGTGTCATGCGCCATATTTTTAAAAGCAAAATTATAAACTTACCCATCTCATTGAGTTAACTTCAATCAATTTAGTGATATTTTTTTTTAAAAAAAAATTATAATGATATTATCAGTTGGACCAAATTTGTGCAAAATCTAAAATTAAGATTCAAAATAGAGTCAATTGAAAGTGTAGGAACTAAAATAACACAAAAGGTAAAATATAAAGATTACCAGTATAACTCGTTCAAATATATTTGTCTTACAAAAATAAATAATCTATTTTTAAAATTATATATATTTATTGTTTGAAGACATATAATGAAATCACGTGACTAAAATCATTGGATCAATCTTAATTTTTCAAGTGAATGATCTTCATATTGAGAGTTAAAAAATAACCGATAAAATCACTAAAATAGGACGGGTGAGAACTAGAGCCCATCTCTTTTGTAAAATGGTAATTTCAAAACTTTGCCAAAATTTATTTCCAACGTAAAAAAATAAAATCCCTTGCCAAAATGACATTGGTTTTGTATGAAGTTTAGTGCTTGCGGTGAAGTAATGAAAATGGAGATCTACATATGCCAAAAAGGGTTGTCTGGGATGTTTTATGTAAGTGTATTTTTTAATTTTTTTATTAAAAAAGTAGAAAAAAAAATATGTATGTTTAGGATAATTTTTGACTTTTTAAGAAAATATGTGTAATAAAATATTGTAGTAAAATCAAAATGAGCATTCTACCATTGTTGACTTTTTAATTTTTAACTTTTTGACTTTTTAGTAGTTGCATTCAAAGGACAAAATAATAATTTTGCCCTATAGGGTTCCCCTACAAGTTTCCCCCAAATAGTATAGACTTTTTTATTTTTTTTAAGTAACTTTTTGACTTTTTTAAAAATCAACAAATTAAATATTTTTAATTCAAAAAACAGTTAAAAGGGAATTTTGGGTAAATTCTAATTTGCACACTTGCACTTTTCACCAAATTCCACTTTGATCCCTATATATGAAATCGTGACAGTTAGCCCCTTGTATTTCTGATCAAATCTCACTTTGGTCCCTATACATAAAATCTTGACAGTTAACCCTTTGCATTTTTGATCAAGTGTCAATATCCCTCTTCTGTTACTCTGTCGTTTAAGTCTTTAATAAAATATAGCCATGTGACAAGTATGTGACTACAAAATGAGGGCAAAAGAAAAAAATTTATCTTCATTTTTCACCAACGCATACTTTGTCCCAATTGATAAGCATGTGAGAATTATATAATATAATGTGTGTGTGTGTGTGTGTGTGTGTGTGTGTGTTTATATGTCGAAAATTAAGACAAGGAGACAAGAAAAGAAAGTTTTGAAATAAAAAAATAAATAGCAAAGAAATCAAAGAAAAAGAAAGATAAATAGATAGAAAACTATGTTATTAAAAAAACAGAGTTTCGTAATTCTAATTTCTACAAAATCCTAATTCGTCTCTTTAATCATTTACAATATGCGTTTTGTTTTAGTCAAATATATTCAAAATTTAATGTAAATTTTGGGAGAAATCTGAATAGGCGACAAATGGAGTTGATTTTCCTTCTTTACCCTTATTTTGTAGTTATATACTTGTCATATTGCTGACTTCTGTTAAAAATTTATACATTGGATTAATAATAGGGAGATATTGACACTTAATTAGGAGTGCAAAGCATTAACTGTTACAAATTTATGTGTAAAAACCAAAGTAAAATTTAATATTTAATGTAAAATGTAAAGGTACAAAATGTAATTTACCTGCAGCTTTTAAATTCATATTTGGGTTATGATGATGTGTTAGCAATCTGACGTACTAAAATAAAAACATTTATTTCCACAAAAAAATAAAAATGATCACAATCCTACCAAGAACCCAATGGTTTGTTGATGAATTTATATTGACGGTTGCTATAAGTCATTAAATTTTGGGTAAATTATAAATATATCTCTGTGATTTATTTAAATTAGGAATTGTCTCTATAATTTTAAAAATTATAAATACTCTGTTTTAATTTTTTTTTTATCTAAGAGAATTAAGAGAATTGTTAATTGTAAATTTTTTTTTTATCGAAAAGAATTCAGAGAATTTTTTTTATCTTAAAATTATAAATACTCCGTTCTAACTACTCTCCTATCAACAAAATTTTTTTATCCGAATTGTTAATTGAAATAAAATTTTGACATTATTAAAAAATATTAATTGACTTGATAATTTGTTAATAAAAAAAGTCATTTGTGATGCGATTAAAAACTTGAAAGGATATGACGTAATTTTTAAATTGAAAAAAAAATTATATTTTAAATAAATTTCAAAAAATATACTTATAATTTACCCTTAAAATTAATAAAAAAAGTCATTTGTGATGCGATTAAAAACTTGAAAGGATATGACGTAATTTTTAAATTGAAAAAAAATATATATTTTAAATAAATTTCAAAAAATATATTTATAATTTACCCTTAAAATTAATAAAAAAAAGTCATTTGTGATGCGATTAAAAACTTGAAAGGATATGACGTAATTTTTAAATTGAATTTTTTTTTTTATATTTTAAATAAATTTCAAAAAATATATTTATAATTTACCCTTAAAAATTTTATAAATTATTCAATGGCTTATGTGGAACAAATGCTTTGAAGCAATTATTCATTGCCCTAAATGTGTGGCAATGTCACAAATCAATCTAAGCGATATATGTTCATTTGTACGGGGTCCATATACAATCTACATAAGTGATGGCTTGGATTGATTTGTGGCAACACCACATGAATCATGGAATAATTTTTCAATGCTACGTGTCTATCTAGGAGTGTGTACACCTCTCTAAGAGCGTGTACCATATGTACTTTTTAGTTTTTGTTTTTAGATTGGATATATTATATGTACCTTGTTATATGTTTTTATGATATACGTTATCTATTTTTGTAGTAAATGTTACATAATTTTTTTGGTAAGAGTTGAGATAATTTGTGATTAAGAAATAAAATTATACACTTTTGTGGTAATGTTACGTATTTCATGATATTGTTTCACATTTTGTGGTTCGAAAATCTTTGGACAATTTTTTTTTAACATTACCACAAAAATGCATAATGCTATCACAAATTGTGTAACTTTATTTCTAAACTACAAATTGTTATAATTCTTACCAAAAAAATAAATAACATTTATCATAAAAATACGTAATAGGTGAAAATAGTATGCACCCTTTGAAGAAAGAACTTGGGGGTGCTGCTGTGCCCCTTTGTGGGAGTTCGTTTCGAATGTTTTTCGATAATCTAAAACGTCATATTGTGGGGTTCGTCAAGAATATTATTCATGTAAAAAATCAAATTCATCGGATATTCATAACTCCATGATCAGGTCTTAATTGTTTTTAAAAATTTATAAAAGTTATGTTAACTGTTAATTTTTGTAAAAACAAATGTGCTTTGGTTAGAGGATTGCAGATAACTAATCAACTTAATTTTTTGTATGAATAATCTACTAAATAAATTTTACAATATAAATGATTCAGATCATCAAAAAAAACTCAAAACAATACTCCACAAAAGAGCACAGCAGGATTTTCAGATCCTTGACGAAGTGTGCACCGTAATATTTTCCGTCCACCTATTCTAAAATAAAGGAAGGCGTGTAGGGTGTACGTAGTACTAAGTTGAGCCCTTATTATATCATTTTCTATTCATATTTGGTTGAATTCCTAGACCACCAAGTCTTAATTTTGTCTCTTTGTGTCTCTGTTTGTCATTGTTGTTGTGAACCATATGCTGCTGTTTTTCTTCCTTCTTTGATATATTTTATTTTATTTATTTATTTTTTTGCGTTGTAAGGAATGCTGCATGATAATGAGAATCATCCCTTCCCATTCAGGGACATATACCTACATTTATACAATATGTCACAATCTAGAAAGCCACATAAGGACAGAGGGTTACGTGCACTCCTGAATTTTGTGGTTTCTTTTTTATAAATATAAAGAAAATATTTTAAATAAAAAAAATTACAAAAATATTATTAAAGTGAAATGTTAATGACATTTTAAAAATTATAAAAATTATAATAGTTGTTTTGATTAAAAATAAAGAGATTACTATAAACCATATTATCTATGAAAATTTTATGAAAATTTTTAAATGTAACGGTAATATTATTATTAACATGCAAGTATAGGTAATCTCACTATAAAGATATGAAATTTATTAGATTGTTAGTTACATTTGACATGTGAGGTTCACTCTCTATGTGTTTATTTATTATTAGTTTGTGATATCGCATATTAATGATGACGTGATATTACCATTATATTGAATTTTTAATCAAATTTTATATAAAAATAATAATTTATCATTATATAATTTGTTTTAAGACTTATATCCATATTTTTTTTATATTGTCCATGATACACTAGTTATGAATAACATTATTTTTTTGATATTTCTCAAAATCAATTGTAAAAAGTTGTGTGAAATATTTTTGTAAAATTTTTTGATATTGTAATTAATAAGTGCCTCTCCTAATTTAACTTTCTAGCTCCGCCACTGCTGGTAATAACTAAAGACACGGATTAGTTGCGCTTATTATTTTTGTACTATCTTTATAATCATATTTTAGTCGTTTTACTTTTAATTATGACAATCAAATAATATCACTCTTCCATCAATTTACTATTGAGATTTTAATAATAAAAAGATAACGACTAAAGTGAGATTTTGATAAAAGCGGAGGAGCATTAAAACATGTAAAATGTTGCTCAGTTGACCTGTTTCGTCAACCTTATTAATGGTAGATGGACAAAAAATTGACATTATAAGTTGACTTAAAATGTAAATGATTGATTATCATAATCAAAAGTGAAGAAAACAAATTGAGATTACTATGTGTATATATACATGTGAACTTCACTCTCTATGTGTTTATTGAATTGTTAGTTACATTTGGCATTGTTGTATTCTTTTGATGGAAACAACAAAAAGCCTGTTGGGCCATTGTTAATAGGTTGGACCACATTGGACGAAACTAGCCCTGCCCACTAAAGGAGATGGTTTTGGGTGTGGCCACTTACGCTATGTTTGGTAGAGTTTTGGAACTTTAGTTCCAGTCATTGGTTCTCACGTGGTGTTTGTTTGCAGCTTTCAAAAGTTAATTTCACGCTCACTTTTGAAAACTCGGTCGAAGGCGGAAAAATTTAGGTTAACTAGACATCCCACCGGTCGTCTGGCCAGTTGACCGGAACTGTTTTTTTTTTTTTTTTTGACACATGTTAATTTTTATATATTCAACAAAAAATATTTTCCAAATTTTTTAAATTTTTTTATGAGCTTTAATAAAATTTTGAATTGTGTGTCAGGTTATGAGTTGTAAATTTTTGTATCAAATATCATATGTCACATCAAAAATTTATTACTTAATTCAAAACTCTTTTCAATCACCAAACAAATTTTTCACACTCAAATTATAATTCCAAAACTCACAAACTCAAAACACAACTCCTATTCTCAAATCATATTTAGAAAGTTCTATCAAACGCTACCTTAGTTTTTCACCATTGATGTTGAGAATGCCCCCTCTTTGGGCCTGCATGGATAAAGGGATTACAAGAATGTTAGATAAATTATCTTATCCTTATCTTCTTTTTTATTGATGTAATTATCTTATAATTCATTAATAAAATTCATTTTTCTTTACTGATAAAAAAAAAAGAATGTTAGATAAATAAATAGCCAATATTTGGACAAAAAATATAAAATAATTTAGGTCAAAATAAAAGGAATATATACACGCAAACCCGAAACATTTAAAATTGTATATCTAAAGTTGTTTTTTTTTTGGGGGGGGGGGGGGGGGGTGATAGAAAACTATTTAACAGTTATTGGATGCAAAGTTTAGCAGTTATAAATTTTATAGGTGTCTTGGGCAAATAAAATAGCGTGATAATTTTTTTTGTGTTATTTGTTTTATATAATAGAATAGATGTGAAGTATTTTTTTAAAGATATATATTATTGCTATGAGAAGAAAAAAAAAATGTATAAAATTTATACATGGAATAATATATCACTATAAGAAATGTCACTTTTGGCTACTAAAATATTGGTTGCCAAAAGTTCAATATTTGGTCGTTGAAACGATTTAGCGACTAAAAAGTTATGTCGCCAATTTCGTCACCTATACCCTGTCGGCGATAGTATTGGTGACTAAACTTTATTTGGTCGCCGAAAGTGAAACATTTTCCTACTAAATTTGTTTTAGTCATCAAATATTATCTTTTCGCCACTAAAATTGTTAGTTGCCGAATGTGACTTTTGGCTACTAAAGTTTGTGTGGTCAGGGAATGTGTTACTTTTTGCTACTAAAGAATTCGTTACCGAAAGTGAACATTTGGCTACGAAATATAGCCAGTCCGCAAATGTGACATTTCGGCGACTAAAATGTTAGTCGCTAAAAGTTCTATCGTAAAATTTTGACCAACTATTACGGACTAAATGTTTTGGTCACCAATAGAATACATATTTTTTGCGACCATGTAATTTTGTCGTTGTGACTTTTGTCGACTAAAATTGATCGTAGCCAAAAACCTCTTAAGTTTCACTTCATTACTTTTTGCCACCAAACGTTTTAGTCGCCAAATGATACCATTTTTTTTTTTTTCCGTGACTAAAAAATTTAGTGGCCAATAGTTTTTTTCTGTCATTCTCCATGGTTTTAGCTACTAACTATTTGGTCGTAAAAAGTTCTTTTGGTTATGTTTTTGCTACTAAATTATTCGTTGCCAAAACATTTTATTACATATTTAGCAACCTAAATATTTGGTGGCCAAATACTTTTTTGTTTTGAATTGTTTTTTTTTTTAAATTTCTAAACAACCTGTATCCATTATTAGTACAACCTGAACAATATAATCCATCAACGCTAAATATATTATCAACCATTCAAGCATTCAACAACGTGCACACATTTCAGTTCCAACCATCCAAAAAATTAATATTGAACGTCCAATTCTATATATAATACAAATTCCATACGAACCAAGTCTAATCCAACGTCAATAATTTAATTCCACACATAATACAGGAATAACCAAATTAATTAACAAAAATGACATAAGTATCTGTTGGCTACATATTTTGTATAAGCCAATTACAATTCAACGCGTGGCAGAATAAGGGCAATATGGGAAGACTATTCAAGTCTTCGATCGTGATCGTACACGTGGCAGTTAGTATTGGTTCTTAGAAGATCTGCGTAGCACTGGATCAGCAAAGAGATGCAAAATGATATGCCTTCAACAGTTACTTACATTCAAATTCAAAATCATGAAGGAAGCCTAACTATAGGTAATGGCATAGTGGAGCTAACTATAAGGCAACATGATTTGTGATCATGGAGGAGCGATTTGACAGTTAGAAGTGCAGTTCGATGGTTATCCTTGAGAAGTATAAATAGCAGAGAAGGCCCCAGAAAAAGCCCCAGACTCAGATCCAGAAAGCCAGTTTTATCAACTTTATTTCTTCTCTAATTTTTACATTTCCTGTTCTTTACATTGCTGTACTTTAAAATTCCTGCACTGCACTTCGTTTATAGGAGTAGTTTCAAGTAGATTATTGCTGTAAACCTATACGAGGCTGAATTGGATCATTGTAAGTCTTTCATTTTTACTTAATGAAATGCTGCAATTGTTCTTCATTTAATCATTGTCAATTAATTCTCCTAAGTAAAGCCACCAGTAAAAGTCCTCTTCATTGAGGTTGAAAAACTAAAACACAATCGTCTGATAATTGGTTGTCAATTAATATTCTGTAAGGACTGATTGATCCTTGCTGGAACGCTCACAATTACAAAATTAACCTTCGAAAGCCAAAAAAGCTAACATATATTTTTGGCACGCCCAGTGGGACTAATTGAAATCGCTAGACGTAGGAGACAAGGAAGAAATGAACACTTGGAAGAAGGCGTGGAAGGAGAGGTAGAAATGCCTAATACACACCTATTTTATCAGAACTTATAGTCGAACAGACCAGCACTTCGAAACAAGTACCACATGTTCATAATATTAGACGAGGCCAAGGAATTGGACCATCCACTGTTCCATGTACTCAGCCAATGAATCCATGGGGTGGCCTAGTAGATGCCATGGGACAGCAGTTAATGAACACAATGAAAAGGTGGGCAACATCCTTTTTGGATCGCATGAATACCCACCAACCAACAAACACAAGGCATATAGAGGAATTCAAATGTCCCTCAGCAAAGATTGGCTAGAGACAAACAACCTATGCAGAGTAATGGGTATACTAATGGTCAAACTAGTAACCAAAATCATGAAAGACCACCACCTTAGTCTTGGTATGAGCCTCTTTTGAGGCCTATGGCAAATCAAAATGCCTTATTACTTAACAGTGAAGCCATGCAAGTCAGTGGATTTGGCCCAACACAAGATAATGGTGTAAGGATGGTTCCAAATCCCATGTTTGAAGCCATACTTGGTACAAGGGGGCTCACTAATTCTTTGTTCGAATTTATACTCGGGGGGTTGGAGGGTTTTCCTACAATTGGAAGAGACACATCTGTTCCAGCACCTTTCGCAGGTCCTTTTGCAGGACAGGCTCAAAGAGGTCATCCACACCCTCAATAGCAGCCAGCACCACAGAGACAACCAGTCCCAAATATACCACCCTATGGACCAAGAGGACCCCAGGCACAAGGTTGTCCACCAAATCTTGTGTTTGTTCCTCCAGTAGTGGTTTAAAAGGCACAAAATATGGTCCATAGGGACCAAATTGCTGACATTGTTAGAGAGATGTGTGGACCAATGGCTCGGGGGGTTCAGACTCCTGTGTACAGGAAACCGTACCCAGAATGGGTAGATAGGGTACATTAATACCCAAGAGGTTTCAGGATACCAGATTTTTCCTTTTTTTATGGGAATGGAAAACCAGTCAACGGTTGAGCATATTGCTAGGTTCACAGCTCAGTGCGGTGAATTTACCAATAATGACTATATGAAGTTAAGATTATTCCCAAATTCTCTAACTGGGGGAGCACTTTATGGTATATTAACCTTACACCTGGCTCTATCTAAACTTGGCAACAAATGGAAGAGGCATTTCATGCCCATTTCTTCCAAATAGAGCCAGAGGTTTCCATGGCAAACTTGGCAAGATTGAGTCAAAGGCCTGATGAGAAGGCTACTCGATTTATTGCCAGATTTAAAAGAGCATGAAATAAATGTAGGATCATTTTACCAGAGCCTGAATTTGTGAGATTGGCTCAAAATGGTTTAGAGTTTAGGCTTCGAAAGAAGTTTGACTCAGCTGAGTTTAGAGACTTAGTGGAATTAACCTATAAGGTGTCTAGGTATGAAGCATTACTTGAAGAAGAACATGGCCGAAGTAATGCATCGTACAAGACATATTATAGAGATCCTAATTATAAGATTGAAGCAACAAAGATTGTAGGGAAAGAACGTGTGATCTGTGAGGCATTAATTCATAAAGATACAACAATTGATCCGCAGTTTAAAAAGAAAAACCTTCAGAGGAAATACTCTTTCGACTTAACAAAGGCAGATGATATTTTTGATCATTTGCTTGCTGCAAATTTCCTGAAGTTACCAAAAGGAGTCAAAATTCCGTCTCCAGAGGAACTTAAAGGAAAAGTGTATTGTAAATGGCATAATTCTTAGTCTCCTCAACCAAAAACTGCATTGTTTTTCGAGACAGGATCCAAGAGCAGATTCGAAAGGGGAGTTTAAAATTCCCAACTAAAGCAGAAAAGGCCATGGAGATTGATACTAATCCATTCCCGAAAATTGGAGAGGTGGTAGCCAATGTTATTATGCCAGACTTCCAGAACTTGTCCTTGAAAGAATTAGAAGAAGTCAATGTGCAGATGCATGTTGCCAGCCAGACAACTGTCAAGAAAGACACTGGAAATCTACCAGCTATTGGACAAGGTTTCTCAGACCAGAGGGAAGACTCTGATGAAGAAGCACTAGATGACGATTCTTTAGAAGCAGCTGTCATGCAAAGAATGTGTCCCAGATGCAGGCCGAGCTACAAGTGGTTGAAAGGGCTTCCAATTGATGAGAAGCACTATTACAAGGATGTGCAAAGGCGTCCTAAACCAACCAGTGCTTATAACAAAAGGCCATATCCAACTAGTATTAGGTAACAGCCATTAATGGCTGAGCCAACAGCCGCTAGAATGCATTCTAAAGGAAAGAGGCCTTTATATGAGTCCAGACCACTTAATTATTATAGAATGGAGAGCAGTCATCCTGAAAGGAGACCGGAGAAGGGTTTAGTTTATGGGATCAAAACCAGAGATTGGCCTCCTAGACCAGCCTCACGCAGGGTGAAAAGTGGCCACCTTCATCAAAGGCCTCAGTTAGGCCCAAAGTAGGGAGTCAGGGCCAAGCAGTGGCCTTCACGGCCAGCTTCGAAGATGGCTTCGAAGGAAGAAAGAAACAGTTCAACAGCTGGGTTAGTAGGTTTGTGATAACCCTGTTCCGTACTATGCTAATTGGTCCTTATTATGAATATGATTATGTGTTTGATATGTTTATGTGTACCATTTATGTGAAAATATGTGGTTTTGAGTAGGAATATCTGTTTGATTATCTGCTTTGGAAATTAAATTGAAGGCCTTATCAGCCACGAAACTCGAAATTGACTACGCCATTGTGATTAGTGTAATTTTTAGAGCCTACAGTGAAATTTGATTGAAAATTGATTCGGATCAGATTAAATTAATTTAATTGCTGAATTAGTGCCCAATTATTTATTATTATTAAATTGATTTAGTGGGACTTGTGTAAAAGGGGTAATACACACTCAGTTCCTCTCTTTGTTTCACCTTTTGGCTGATTTAGCTCTCTAGAGGGGGAGAGACCAGAAATTAGGGAGAGAGATGGGAGAAAATCTATGTTTTGGTCTTGAAGCTTGGAAGTCTTGAAGTTAAACTCAAGAATTAACCATAGATTGGGAATATTGGGCTTCTAGGTAAGCAATTGATTTTGAATTCATGAGTTTAATGTGTAATATTGTGAATTCAAGTTTGATTAATGGTTAAGAACATGAATTAGTTTGATTATAAAGAAATTGAGTTGTATTTGTTGAATTTAAAATCAATAGATGCATGCATGTAGGAAATTACTATGAATTTCCATATTTGAGCACAATGTGTATGATCCATGTTGGGTTTTTGGTTTCAGTCCATGTATTCGATCATCTCTTCACCAATTAAGTTGAGGATATTGTGTATATTTCACATGCAAGTGCAAATCATGTGAGTTTGAGTCTTGCATGTTTGAATCTAGTGTGTTGGTGATGAGTTTGAGTTAATTTGAGACATGCATGTGATTAAATTGTGAAATTAAGCTTCATTGTGTTGTAATTTGGTGTTTATACCATGTTAGAATATGTATATGTGAAGTTTGAGCCAAAATCATGCATTTGGAACCTTTGAACATCAAATTGAAGCTCAAGAACATATCCTGAATTTTCTAGAATTTTGATATCCGCCCAAGCGTGGAAACCGCCGCTCGAGCGTGAAATTCGTGTTCCCAGTATTTTCTGCAGGCATGGTGTCCACTCGAGCGGGTAAGTTCACGCTCGAGCGGGGAGCCATGTAGAGAGGCCTTCTATTCAAGCTCCAGAGTTCGCGATCGAGTGTAAATTTGACATATCCAGTACTTTTGCAGGCCTCGTGGGTCCGCTCGAGCGGGAAGTCCACGCTCGAGCGGGGACCCTGTTTTCTGAAATTTTGAAATTGCATTTTGTGTTCTGTTTTCCGTTCTCTTTCGCTTGCAAGCACTCTTAGGCATACATTGAGCATTATAAATGAGTTAAAGAGATAAGAATGAAGCCTAAAGAGGAATATGTGGATTTAAGAACAGATTGAATTGTTTGTAACCCTTTTGTGTTCATGGAATGTGTAGGGTCGAGCTCCAGGGCAAACCAACCAGCCGATCACTATGAGTAATATCTTAACAAAGATATTTGAAATATGTTGTTGTCCAAATTACTTACTTGTATGTAAGTTTTATAAGTTCGTTGATTCGATTGGTAGACAATGTTGCTATGCCAAATGAATGGGCCAGAGGCCAGTTTGATCTGAATGAGAGAGTGAATGGGCCAAAGGCCATTTTGACATGAGTGAATGGGCCAAAGGCCGTTTTGACATGAATGAATGGGACAAAGGCCGTTTTGACATGAATAAATGAATGGGCCAGAGGCCAGTTTGATCCAAATGATAGAATGAATGGGCCAAATGCCGTTTTGATACGAATGAATGAATGCGCCAGAGGCCAGTTTAATCTGAATGATAGATTGAATGGGCCAAAGGCTGTTTTGACATGAATGAATGAATGGGCCAAAGGCCGTTTTGACAAGAATGAATGGATGGGCCAGAGGACGTTTTGACATGAATGAATGAATGGGCCAAAGGCCGTTTTGACAAGAATGAATGGATGGGCCAGTGGACGTTTTGACATGAATGAATGGGCCAGAGGCCGTTTTGACATGAATGAATGGGCCAAAGGCCGTTTTGACAAGAATGAATGAATGGGCTAGAGGCCGTTTCGACATGAATAAATGAATGGGCCAAAGGCTAGTTTGATACGAATAAATGAAAATATGAATTGGGCCCAAGGCCGTTTGAAGCATGTTGTTCTACATACCGTTTGTATAACTCTTTTATTTGATATTGTTCACTGGGCTTTCGCTCATGCTCATTCATGTGTTTGTAGGTGAGCCAAGAGAAGTCCAAACCGAGCCCCGGTGAAGTCTGTGAGGAACAACAAAGGTTTTGAAGAGTCAACCCTTGCGTCTCACGCACGAGACCCGTCTTCGCCTTTTTGTCATTTTGTTTTATTTTGGTCATGTGGGTGAAGTCTTTGAATATGTTGTATATAGTTTTCTTGGGTTGACTTAGACTTATATGATCCTATATGTACAGAACCTTGTGTAGTACATATTTTGCTGTGAGTTATTAATATGCATATGCATGGTTTGTTATGATGTGCCATGTAAGCACAGCTCTATGGACAAAGTTTTAAACTGCTTCCGTTCGTTCCCCATTAACTCTGTTAAGATACGTTTGGTTTGGTTTGAGGCCATTGGTAATCTCACGATTTCTAGCCAGTTATGTCCTTAACCCACAGGGGCGGGTTCGGGTCATGACAAGGTTCATGGGTACCTGGAGTTCCAGATTGGTTTTTCATGCAGAACAAACCTAGGGAGATGTCTACCTAAAGAAATGTTGTTGGAAACCAAGGTAGGATGGTCAAACCTCCTTTGGTGGTTCCAAACAATTGGGTATTGCTTAAGCACCCAAAAACAAAAGAACCAAATATGGTCCCAGTGATTTCTAGATCCCAAAGAAGGAAGATCCAACGAAGGTACACTCAGTACCAGAAGGATCTGAAACAAGGCGAAGAAAGCTTTTCATTGGTTTAGCTAAAGAGCTAGGCAGAAAGAGAAGAAGATTCAAAGTCAGACCATAATCTAAATTTGACTCGTCCAGACAAAAGGAGTTGTAGCAGGGAGCAGTTGGCCAAAGTTCATTCCGAACTAAAGGCCAAGGAAAGATCCAGCTTGGCATGATTGGAAAAAGCTTTGATGGAAAGTGATAGTGAGATAGAAGATGAAGTCATCCCAGGCCAAAGGAAGGGGATGGTTGAGGAAGAAATGTTTGAAGCCTTCATGGCTGAACAGACATTTTTGGTCGAAAAACCAACAAAAACAGACCATTCGAAGGAAGTTACTAATACAGAAGTACCAAAATGCAGCATGGAGGACGCTTCTGAAGTAATTGAATAAGTTGATCAAGAGGGAAAGCAAGTATAGCCAGTCGTCCAATTTGGCTCGTTTCCTCCGGTGTAAGTGAATATGGTGCTCATATTACCACAGGTGTTTAAGCTGAAGATAAAAACCAAGGTCAGGAGATTGACCCAATTCTAGTCTCCAGTGAAGACTCACAAATAAGTATAATGCAAGACGAATCTGAAGTAGCCACACCAATGGAAACTAAAGACAAGAGTGAGGAAAAGGTAAGTATTAACCTCTCATACCCTTTTGAGTATCCCATGACATCCATGACACAGCATGTCAAACCCTTCCATATCAAGGCCTTCTTCGATAGAATACAAATGAATCGGGTGCTGGTGGATAACGGGGCAGCAGTAAACCTGCTTCCAAAATCTTCGTTGAAGAAACTAGGAAAGAAGAACCTCAGACTAATCCCAACCAGTACAGCCATTGCTGGTTTCGCTGGAAACAAACAGATGGCCCAAGGTATTTTGCCCATCAACCTATGTATGGGAACCAGGGACTACATGACAGCATTCTTCATTATCGACATCAATGCTAAGTCTAATGCTTTACTTTAAAGAGATTGGATTCACACCAACAAATGTGTGCCTTCCTTTTTACATCA
Organism: Camellia sinensis; assembly: GCF_055761805.1. NCBI lineage: Eukaryota > Viridiplantae > Streptophyta > Magnoliopsida > Ericales > Theaceae > Camellia > Camellia sinensis. The sequence goes on along the minus strand of NC_138975.1, from coordinate 104,485,307 downwards.
GAAAATCATGATGGCCTTGCGCAATGGAGAGACAGAGGAAATTAATGCAGTTCCTCAACCCTTCATAGCTTGTGCAGATTTCGCAGAGGCCAAATTGTATACTGAAGGAGTAGCACTACTCAGTATACTGAGAAAGCCTGATGGGTCACCCGAAGTGACGGCTGATGAGGAATTAGCACACCTGAAACACTTAGTCCAGAAAAGTGCAGATGAAGAGTTTGTCGTTAAAGATGACAATGATGCCTGGTTGTAGGCATGGAGATGGAACCCAGGAGGCCAAATCTCTGGCTTTAATTAATTTTTCAGCATTGGACATACAGTCAATAGTCCAGAAAGCGCAAGAACAAGAGAAAGAAGCTATAATAATTGGTTGGAAGCAGGAGCAGCAACAGGTCAAATGTTTGGCCTTGGATAAATATTGTGCTTTGGATATTGAATAAAAGTCCAAGAGATACAGGAGGAGGATGCCTTGTGGATAGACTTTGTCTATGAGGAGGAGGGTAAAGATGTTGAATCAAAGAAGCTGGGAGCAGAACAAAGCAAGGAGATTGCTTTGAAGTCAGAAGGAATCAAAGAAGGAGCATCAGTAAGTTCTCAGATACATGACCTCTTGGAAGAAGTGGACTTAGGGGAAGGTTCCATACAACAGCCCACCTATGTAAGTTCTTGTTTGAATGCTCTTGACAGGGACCAGTTGTTGGTGGTCTTAAAGAGATACAAAGATTGTTTTGCATGGTCTTATAATGAACTACCAGGAGTGGATAAGTTATTAGTAGAACATAGGCTCCCTATGAGGCCTAATTTCAAGCCATACAAGCAAAAACCAAGAAGAATGAGTCCAAAAGTGATTCAGAAAGTTATGGAGGAAATTCTTAGACTCCTCAAGGAAGGCTTTATTAGGACAGCCAGGTACGTTGAATGGCTATCTAATATTTTGCCAGTGGTTAAGAAGAAAAAATGAGGGTATGCATCGATTTCAGAAATATGAATCTAGCAACTCCAAAAGATGAGTATTCTATGCCTATAGTAGATTTGTTGGTAGATAGTTCAGCAGGGCATCAAATTTTATCAATAATGGATGGGCACTCTGGTTATAACCAAATCTGCATTGCAGAGGATGATGTCCATAAGACAGTATTCAGATGTCCTAGGAATATTGGCACCTTCAAATGAGTTAAAATGCCATTTGGCCTGAAGAATGCTGGGGCTGCATATCAGAGAGCTATGAACACTATTTTTCATGACCTCATTGGAGGGTATTTAGAGTGTTATATTGATGACATTGTAGTGAAATCCCAATCCATGGAGGAACATTTGTTTCACTTAGAAGCAGCTTTTGAAAGAATGAGAAAATTTAAGTTGAAACTTAATCCTCTTAAGTGTGTTTTTGGCGTATCATCTGCAAACTTCTTGGGCTATGTAGTACACAAGAAAGGAATACAGATTGACCAGAATAAAGCCATAGCCATCATTGAAGCCAGATCTCCATCAAGTAAGAAAGAATTACAAAAGTTCCTTGGATAGGTTAATTTTCTTCGAAGATTCATTTCTAATACTACAGGGAAAACGAAAATATTTTCTTCCTTGTTAAGGCTAAAAGATGAAGAGGAGTTTGTGTGGACAGCAGAGCATCAAACTGCTTTCGAAAGAATCAAAGCCTATTTGGCCAACCCTCTAGTGTTGATGCCACCAAAGGGTGATAAGCCCTTAAAGTTATACATAGCAGCAGCAGAGGATTCATTGGGAGCTTTCTTAGCCCAAGACAATGAAGAAAGCAAGGAGCAAGCTGTTTATTACCTTAGTAGGTTTCTAAATTCTTGTGAATGTAAATACTCAGCTGTAGAAAAGTTGTGCCTTGCATTGTATTTTGCTGCAATGAAATTAAGATACTATCTTTTGCCTACAACTGTCTTGGTAATTGCAACCACAGATTTGGTTAAATATATGTTATCTATACCCATGTTGAGGGGAAGAATTGGCAAATGGATACTAGCTTTATCAGAATTTCATCTAGAATATGTCCCCCAAAAGGCAATAAAAGGATAAGTTTTACCTAATTTTTTGGCAGACCATTCATGTCAAACAAAAAGCCAAGAGAAAATGGAACTTGGTATGGCTAGTGTTGAACCAAGGCAAATGTGGTTCGATAGATCAAAAGCTAATGGTTTAATTGGAATTGGTATAGTAATTAAGTCACCACAAGGAGTAGAAACCACGCATGGTTTCAGAGTGGATGAAATTACTTGTTCCAATAATCAAGCTGAATATGAAGCTTTAATAATGGGACTGGACATACTTATTGGATTACAAGCTCACGCAGTTGACATATTTAGAGATTCTCAATTGGTAGTTAACCAGGTGAAAGGGATTTTCAAATGTCAAAGTATAAGCATGTTGCCATACTATGTTGTTGCATTACATCTACTTTCTCAATTTCAGATAGCAAATGTAACTCATGTCCCAAGATTCTTGAATAATAAAGCTAATAATGTGGCTCAGAAAGCTTCGAATTTCAAGAGAAGGGATAATACTCGAAGGGATATAAGCCAAACAATATATCAGAAAGTAATACCACCCTTGAATAAAAGGAATGTGGTCCTGGAAGTCAATCATAATGACTTACAAGAATAAGATTGGAGGCATCCAATAATGCAGTATCTAGCTGACCCATCTTCGAAAGCCAGCAGAAAAATTAAATTGCAGTCCATGTAATACATAATGTATGGTAATGCTCTCTACAAAAGGGGGGAGGGAGATGGGTTATTGTTGGAATCTTTAGGCCCAAAGGAAGCATTGACAGCTATGGCTGAGGTTCATGAAGGCATCTGTGGTGCTCATCAGCCTGGTGTGAAGATGAGATGGCTACTTCGAAGGCATTCTTACTATTGGCCAACTTTCCTTAAAGACTGCATAGAATATGCAAGAGGTTGCCAGGCATGCCAAAAGCATGGCATAATAAGGCACGTACCCATAACTGACCTGCATGCAGTTGTGCAGCCTTGGCCATTTAGAGGATGGGTCATGGATATGATGGGGAAAATACACCCACCCTCTTCGAAGCATCATTGTTTCATCTTAGTGGCCACTGATTACTTCACTAAGTGGGTTGAAGCTAAGCCATACAAGGCTGTAGACCAGACTGAAGTCATTGGATTTATTAAGGATTTAATCCATAGATTTGGTATCCCACAGACTATAACTGTTGATAATGGGACTGTATTTGATGGGAAAATGGTAAAGTCTTTTGTGACAGAGTTTGGAATTAGCCTTGTTAATTCCACCCCCTATTATGCACAAGCCAATGGTCAAGCTAAATCATGCAATAAATCTTTGAAAAAAGGAATACAGAAAGTTGTAGAAGACAATCCTAGGGATTGGCATAACTTATTGTTGGATATATTGTGGGCTTATAGAACTTCTCCAAGGTCAAGCACAAGAATCACTACTTATGCCTTAGTATATGGGCATGATGCAGTGCTACCTGTGGAAATTAATGTTAAGTCCTTGAGGGTGAGATGCCAAGACCAATTAGATCTTGAGCAATACCATCAGAGTATGTGCTTGGAGTTAGAAAGTATAGATGAAGCTAGAATTCTGGAATAAAATAGCATTCTTTTCCAAAAGAATAAAGCAGCCAAAAACTATAATAAGAAAGTCAAACACATTGGCATTGATGAAGGTGATTTGGTATGGAAGACAATACTCCTAATAGGGATTAAAAGCCATAAGGGCAAATGGTCACCTAACTAGGAAGGACCATATCAAGTTCATAGAGTCTTGCCTTTTGGAGCATACCATTTGAGAAATTTGAATGGATATGTACATCTCAAAAAGATTAATGGCAGATGTTTGAAGCCTTATTATCCAACTGTATGGGAAACGCAAGGAATAGAATAAGTGCTAAATAAAAGAACATAAGAACACTTCAATGATAAATAAGAATTTATTTCATAAAGGGTCAAATACATGTAGATTGGCCCAAAAGTCAGTACAGTGTTTAAATTGTTCTTTTACAATAGATGCTCTATTCTTGAGGGATGCAAACAATTGAATGGCTGTAGTCATTTCTTGCTTTTGATCAGCTAGCTTTTGATTTGTGATTTGCAGCTTGGTAGTAGTCCGATTCAAAGCTTGGTTAACTACTGATAATTCTTCCTCAAGTTGAGCCTTCTTTTCCAACAGTTGAGCTTGAAATTGGGAGACAAAAGAATGTTGTTCTTTCAATTCTAACACTTCAGCATGAACTTTAGAAACAAAACTCTAATCTCTCAGCAACTTCTCATTTGCAGCCTTAGTAGCATGACAGATGTTGATGTAAAAATCTATGGTGGCTGGTGCCTGAGATAAATGATTTGAAACAGTCATGCTGGATTATTCAATAATCTTGTAGCACTGCAGGAAGCCATTTTTGATTGAAGGTCTTTGTAAGGCTTCAAAAGGAATCCTCGAAAAGGTTGTCAGCAGCTCCAGACAGCTGTCCAAGTCTATCGAAGGCAAGGAAGTCTTACCACTAGAGGAAGAGCTCTCAAAAATTTCTAGCAGAGAAACAGCTAGAACTAATGGCTCAGTCTCATTACTAGTCATTGGAAAGGTGGAAGGTATGTCAAAAAGACTAGCAAGTCTAGTCTCAAAGATATCCACCTCATCCATTGACATGGAAGGTGCAGGAAGAGCCCTGGTAGAAGGAAGAAATGACTGCATAGGAATAAGAGAAGTAGGTGGAGTATCCTTAGCAGTCTCTATAGTTTTGGCTACCAGTTGGTCAAGAGAAGAAGGACTGGAGCTAGGTAAAGATAATGGATGATGGATTTGAGAGCTACCAGTACCTTCTCTATAGGAATCAGCTACAATCAAAGATGAAGTAATAGTTGGAATTTCTTTAGGAGGGGGAGGAGAAGTAAAGCTCGAAAGAGAATCAAATTGAGTAAAATCGAAAGACAAATAAGGGAGGTATGGAGTTAAGCCAGAAGAAAGAGGAGCTGGAATACTTGGCCTCAAGAAGGGTATGGAAAATATAGGGCCAGGAAGTGGGAGAATTATTTGAATGGGCTCCACATCCTGAGGTTGTTCAACTTCGACTGAAACCGATGGAGTCTTTGTTGGAAGAATAGGCAAAGTAGTTGTTGCTGCAAAAGAAGAAATACAAAACAATGTTAAGTCTCAATATTAACAATTTGGGAAAAGAAAGTAGAGACATGATAGGAAATTACTGGTTCCAGAGGTGGTGGCAATAACAGGAGAATTACGGAGGGAATAATGCTTGGCAATGTGTTGTCTTCTCATTGTTTCCCTTTGGGTTGCATCAGTGGCAGTTGCTTCATCCCTTAGTAATTGTTGTTGTCGCCCAGGCTCCACATTTTGAGGTTGTTCAACTTCAACCGAAATTGAAGGAGTCCTTATTGGGAGGACAGGCACAGTAGTTGTCACTGCAAAAAGAAGAAATACAAAACAATGTTAAGTCTCAATATCAACAATTTGGGAAAACAAAGTGGAGACATGAAAGGAAATTACTGGTTTTAGAGGTGGTGGCAATGTCGGGAGAATTACGGAGGGAATAATGTTTAACAGTGTGTTGCCTTCTCATTGTTTCCCTTTGGGTTGCATCAGTGGCAACTGCTTCATCCCTTAGTAATTGTTGCTGTCGCCTTTTCTCAGCTCTTTGAAAAAAAATTATTTCTTTGGAATGTTCCTCCTCTATTGCTTTGGCAGCTACCACATGAGTGGGGTCTTCGACCCAATCAGAAGGGGAGAAAGTCATCTTCTTTCTCTTTTTTCTCTGTGATGGTATTTCCTGCTCTTTCTCAATCTCTCTCTCTTCAATCTGAGATTCAGACTTTTCAGGAGTGAGTGCCTCCTCTACTACTTTGGCAACTACCTCATGAATAGGGTCTTCGACCAAATCAGAAGGGGAGACAGTTATCTTCTTTCTCTTTTTTCTCTGTAATGGTATTTCCTGCTCTTTCTCAATCTTTCTCTCTCTTCCATCTGAGATTTAGACTCTTCAAGAGTGAGATTAGCTTCCTTTTCTTTTTCTGCTGATGTTTGTCTTTGAGAGTAGCTAGAGCTTCAGCTCTCTTAGGAGATTCTTCTTGTGGAGACCCTACACCAAGAGGTATAAGTGTAAAGGAAACAAACAAAAGAGTCTAAAAGAAAAGAAACCTGAAAATACATACCTTTTTTCGAAGCAGCCTTGGTAACTATAGCAGGAGAGGGTGAGGCTGCAGGAACAGTCTTAGCAGCTATGGAAAGAGAGGGAATGTTCTCGACTGCTGTTGGTTTAGCCTTAGAGGCGCACCTAGTCCTATCAGTAAATCATGAGGATGTATGGCTAGATGCACTTCCATATTGGCTGTCCACCAATTTTGAAATCTCTTTAAAGCTAAACCAGAGGGGATGAAGGGTGTAAATATGAACTCACTCAAGTCTTTCAACAGCTTAAATGTTGCCTCCTTTAGTTTGATTTTGGGTACTCTTAGATCTCTGGCTGTGAGATGGACATTCGAGAGACTGCAGAGTGGAATGGGAATTCCTTGAGTAAGCCCAAATTGTCTAGCAAACTGAGAAGGGCAATATACCTCAGATATGCACTTGTAGGCTCGAGGGTTTAAAGTACCAATGAATAGTTCCCTCGGCAACAAAATGGAAGCCCACATATCTTTGTGTGATGGAATGGAACACTCTTTATCAGCCAAGAATGTTTGCAGCCAAGTTGGTCCTTTGTTGGCATCAAAGAGGCAAAAGAAGGTGGCAACTGGGGAAATAGGAAGTTGATGAAAAAATGTGAGGTAGTAGGCAAAGGAAGTAGGATAAAGAGCAACTCTAGCATACTTTTCTCCATAAGTACTAGGGTCTTGAACTAAAAACTGCAAGCACTTAGGATGCAGGTCAGTAAAGTATGCAAAGAGCCAGAGTTGAAGCACCCAGAGGGGACCTCCCTGATTGATGTCGAGAGGTCTTTCACAAATTTGGGAGAAGGCTCTATAGACATGGCCTAAAAGGTAAGGGGTCAGGGCTATTCGTTTCTTCAAAACAAGGGCCTTCACAAGTTGGAGAACTCAGGCATGATCGGCTGAGATGATGTACAAAAGAGAAATTTACAAAACCAGTATAAAATAAAGGAAAAGAGTTCTCGATCTCTCACGGAGCCTTCCCATTTATTTTCAGCCTTTACAAAATCACTGTAGGAGGAATTTAAGGGTGGAAGGGAAAACTTAACAGAAAGGTCTGGGTAGCTGGGTGTAAACGGAGTACCAAGTGGTGAAATCCCCAAGAGATGGCAGATATCAAGAACGGTGGGGGCCATCATGCCACACCGAAACTGGAAAAAATTAAAAGCCATGTTCCAAAAGCAAAGAGCAGTAGGAATCAAAAAAGGGTCTTCATGAATGATAAACCTAAAAAGACGAAGGGCGTCGAGAATACAAAGATCTTGCAGGTCACATTCTCTTACAGGCACAACTCTACCATACCATTCCTCCCACTCAGCCCTCAATGTCGACCAACAATGGTGAGGTCGGTTCATTCTCCAATTTCCCCAGTTAAGCCCCCCTTCATAGAGAAGAAAGTGGTCCTCCAAACGAGGGTATAAAGCCGAAAGTTGAGCGGGAGCTTCTCGAAAGATGGTACTTAGGACATATTCTTGTTTGTTGCTATGGCGAGGAACAAAGAGGCATCCATCTATGGCACTTGACCCATCAGCTGTAAATTTGGCAATCACTTCCTCAATACACCTTTTCAAAGCCACGGTTGGGCTTATACGTTCGCCAGTTGGTACTTTCAGTGAAGAAGAATCCATTGGTGACGAGTAGCAAGGAAGAGAGATTTAGTAGAAGGGAAGGGTTTGTGTATTGAACAAACGAATGAGTTCAGAGCACAAAGTAAAAAGGGTTTTAAAAACCCTGGTGTCTGGAAAACATATCGTGTAATTCATAAAGAAGTATTAAAAGTACAGATACGTAGAGTTTCCTTCAACATTGATACTTTTGGAGGGAAACACATCTCCAGATCGAAACTGGGAAACCGGCTTCGAAGCACATTCCACACCTAAGGATGCAAGAATGCTCAAGTATTTGTTTACTTTAAAAGGATTAAAAACCTGTTTTATGGTTTCTTAGTGAGAGTAAATCCTTCGAAGCAAAACTTGAAAACCCTCAAAGTTAGGAACGATTTGTTCTAAGTTCCAAACCAATAGTTGGTTTGATAATATACAGAAGAGATTGGTCTTTTAGAATAAAACAATGCAGTCCTGAAAGGAGGCTTCCATATTTCTAAAAGTATGGACTGTTGTTCGAAGCAAAATTGGTCAATTTAAAACTGATTGATCGTACTAACCATGACCATATGTTGGATATGATTTAAACAAGATTTAAGGGGCAAGGTTGTTAAATTCGAAGCACTAATTCTAAATGGAAACCAGCAAAAGTTGTCAACTGTATTCCATGAATTGGAAAAGTTCATGTTGGTTTTTCAGTGTTTCATTTGAGATGATTGAATCTAGATTCGAAGGATGAGATTGTTGAGCTCGAAGCCCTAAATTTGCTTGTAAAGACAAACGGAGATAAAGTCAAACCATGCCAAACAAAGAGAAAAGTCTTAGCTGTATTGAAACAAAATCAGTTACATCAAAAGGCCCTCTTTAGGTACAAATTGGAGTTCATATAAGTAAGGAATAGAATAAATAACAACATCATGGAATTTGGTCCAACTATGGTCAGTAAATTTCTGTTCTTTTTTTATTCTATCTTCTATTTTCTCCAAGCTTGGCTACTGAAGTTGATGGGCTCTTACTTGATAAAAGAGTTCTTCAGCCTTTATTTCGAACGCTGTTTCTTTTAGCCCTTGTTCAAGCTCATCCATATCCAAGTCATCCCAGTACGCAGAGTTTTTATTCTTGAAGTCATCATATTCTTCGATGAGGTTCTCTACTTCGTACTGGGTATGAACTCGAAGGGATGATAGTTGGTTCAAAGATTTGGTGGTGGCCACAGAAGTCCGGTGCCAATGAAGAAGCAACGGGAGTTGGTCTAAAAACATTTGGAGTTCTGCTTGGGCGATGGGGTTGAGGACGTGACCCCGAGTCATAACATCACAAGCCCATCGAAAGTTCTTGAAAGGAACATCATCTTCAAGAACATTGAAAGGCAAGTGAGAAAAAGCCGCAAGTAGAAGTTGGGCTTGCTTTCGCTGAGCTGGAGTAAGGGGAGGTAGAGGCTTATAGGGGAAAAAACCTTGTCCGCAGAAAGGGTAAGCCTTAGTCTCTCTATCCAGCGGGGATTTTGCGGAGGAGGAGGGATAGAAGCTTCCATTTCGAAAGAAAGAGGAAACTGAGGGGCATTAACACAATCAAGCTAGTCAGAAGAGCAAAGCCTCACCTTCTGGGCTAAGAACGATGGGTTATACCCTTGTACCTCTTCTGGGCGTCGAGTAGCTTGTACTATCTTTGTAAGCATGGAGGATGTGTACCATGCTACAAGCAGATTGTCCTCTAAACTGCGTTGGTGGTCGATGGGCACATAAGGATAAACCACCGAACTCCGAGCATCCGAAGGGAATTCTAGAGGATCAGTGAACTCAATAAAGTGATGATTAACTCGCTCCTTTAACTCCCATGCCTCAAGTTCTGACCAGCTTCTCCAACCAGAAGCCCCAGCAGAAGAAGAAGCCACAGCCTCATCCCATGCAGAAGATTGTGAATTAGAAGAAGAGCTTCCAATATCCATTTTTGCAAAATTTTGGGTTAGAGAATTATGAGTAGCGGGTGCGTAATCCAAAGGTTGATAGTTTACAAAAGCTTCCATAACTTGAATATAGGGAGGTGGGTAAAGGTGGCTAATCAATGCATGAAGGTTCTTTCGAGGAAGAACATCATTATCAGATGACTCTTCGTATACTCGATCAATAGAAAAGAGAATTGGTTTGGCCATAAAAGATGTATCAGTCTGTTCGAATACTAAGATGGTGGGGATGTTCAAAGGATTAAAATCGAATTTAATTCAAATGATGAATGACGGTTGCATTTCTGGAAGAATGCAAAGCCCATGCACGTTCTAAGACGTAGATAAAAGACCTTGATCCACTAATATCACCAAGTATTGGGTATATTAGTGCGGGGGGTAATGTTGGCTATGTATTTTGTATAAGCCAATTACAATTCAACATGTGGCAGAATAAGGGCAATACAGGAAGACTATTCAAGTCTTCGATCGTGATCGTACACATGGCAATTAGTATTGGTTCTTACAAGATCTGCGTAGCACTGGATCAGCAAAGAGATGCAAAGTGATGTGGCTTCAACGGTTACTCACATTCAAATTCAAAATCAGGAGGGAAACCTAACTGTAGGCAATGACATAGTGGAGCTAACTATAAGGCAACATGATCAGTGATCATGGAGGAGCGATTCGACGATTAGAAGTGTAGTTCGATGGTTATCCTTGAGAAGTATAAATAATAGAGAAGGCCCTAGAAAAAACCCCAAACTCAAATCCAGAAAACCAGTTTTATCAACTTTATTTTTTTTCCAGTTTTTACATTTCCTGTTCTTTACATTGTTGTACTTTAAAATTCCTGCACTGCACTTTGTTCATAGGAGTAGTTTCAAGTAGATTGTTACCGTAAATCTCTACGAGGCTGAATTGGATCATTGTAAGTCTTTCATTTTTACTTAATGAAATGCTGCAATTGTTCTTTATTTAATCATTGTCAGTTAATTCTCCTAAGTAAAGCCACCAGTAAAAGTCCTCTTCATTGAGGCTGAAAGTACTAAAACACAATCGTCTGATAATTGGTTGGCAATTAATATTCTGTAAGGACTGATTAATCCTTGCTGGCACGCTCACAATTACAAAAATAACATTCAAAAGCCAAAAAAAGGCAACAGTACCACAACAAAAATTTAATCTGTACTACCCCAAAACTATTTTGTACCACGTGCTATGCTATTTTCTACCATGCCAAATTAGTTGATATTTACCACACCAAAAAAGTAATTTGTACGAACCACTATATATACGGATAGAGGTATAAAAACAATGCCCTCCCGTACTTGTCAAAAAAAATCATATCCACAGTTGCATGTCCAAAACCATCTGCCAAAAAAAATAAAAAATTCATTAGTTTGGTGCCTACAGAGGCACTTATGGACGACATATAACAACTGTATTAATTTCAAACATTAAAAGACAAGGAAAGTAATAACTATTAACTAATGAAAGACACTCAAACATGGACTGGTTGATGAGCATCGATTCTATGAATTAATGCCAAAAGTTATGTTTATGGCAATTAAAAGGGCCACAGTCAACAAAAGAACTAAACGATTTACCAAAAATATTACCGTACATAAACTAATAAGGAAACAGTTAAACAAACTATAGTTTAAGATGGTATTACCAAAACAGTTACCCACGACATGGGCATTTCATGTTTATGACATTTTCAACTCTAACACTAAACGTAGGTGTCCTATTTACGTACCGTCTGTCCCTACATGTCACATTTGTCACTGGGAAGCTTTTTGTTACGTAAAAACAGTGGTTCCGGGGCTGTTTTGCATTTTCGCCCCCCAAACCCCTTTTTTCAACTAAAATAAATGACATTTTCAACAATAACTCCCAACGTATGTGTCCTATTTACGTACCGTCTATCCCTAAATGCCACATTTGTCCCCGGGAAGCTTCCCATTACGTTCAAACAGTGGTTCGGGGACTGTTTTTCATTTTCGCCCCCTAAACCCCTTTTGTTGACTAAATTTATGACATTTTGGACTCTAACTCCCAACGTAAGTGTCCTATTTACGCATCGTCTCTCCCTACATGTCACATTTGTCACCGGGAAGCTTCCCATTACATTAAAACAGTGGTTCGGGGGCTATTTTCCATTTTCGTCCCCCGAACCCCTTTTTCTGACTAAAATAAATGACATTTTGGACTCTAACTCCCAACGTAGGTGTCCTATTTACGTACCGTCCATCCCTACATGTCACATTTGTCATCAGGAAGCTTCTCGTTATGTAAAAACAGTGGTTCGGGGGCTATTTTGTATTTTCGCTTCCTGAACCCCTTTTTCGACTAAAATAAATGACATTTCAGCTCTAACGCCCAACGTAGGTGTCCTATTTATGTACCGTCTCTCCCTACATGTCACATTTGTCACCGGAAAGCTTCTCGTTACATTAAAATAGAGGTTCGGGGTCTGTTTTGTGTTTTCGCCCCCCGAACCCCTTTTTTCGACTAAAATAAATGACATTTTCAACTCTAACTCCAAATGTAGGTGTCCTATTTATGTACCGTCTCTCCCTACATGTCACATTTGTCACCGGGAAGCTTCCCTTTATGTTAAAATAGTGGTTCGGGGGCTGTTTTGCATTTTCGCCCCCCGAATCCCTTTTTTCGACTAAAATAAATGACATTTTCAAGTCTAACTCCCAACGTAGGTGTCCTATTATCGTACTGTCTGTCCCTACATGTCACATTTGTTACCGGAAAGCTTCCTGTTACATTAAAACAGTGGTTCGGGGGCTGTTTTCCATTTTCGGCCCCTGAACGCCTTTTTCGACTATAATAAATGACATTTTCAACTCTAACTCCTGACGTAGGTGTCGTATTTATGTACCATCTGTCCCTACCTATCACATTTGTCACCGGGAAGCTTCCCATTCCGTAAAAACAGTGGTTCGGAGGCTGTTTTGCATTTTCCCCCCCTGAACCCCTTTTTTCGACTACAATAAATGACATTTTCAACTCTAACTCCCAACGTAGGTGTCCTATTTACATACCGTCTCTCTCTACATGTCACATTTGTCACTGGGAAGCTTCTTGTTACATTAAAACAGAGGTTCGGGGGTTGTTTTGTATTTTCACCCCCCGTAAGACAAATGCCAACCATAAGACAAAGGCAATCACGATTTTCATAAGACAAAGCCAATCACGATTTTTCATAGCATCATGTATTATTTTCAGATAGCCTTGAGCATTTGAGTAAAAATTTTGAACATGATTAGATGTCAATTGATAAATGTATAAATTAATAAAAACTCAAATCTCCTAAACTACCAAATGTTATTCAGGTTTTCTCTAACAATGATAGATATAAGTGAGCAATTAGATCAATGCACCACTGGATGTTACATGAAGGTACAAAATCTATATATTTCAAATTAATGCATAATATTATCACATTTCTACATTATGTATGATTGAAGGCACAAAATCTATATATTTCAAATTATTGTGTAATATTATTACATTTCTACATTATGTATGATTGAAAGCACAACATCTATATATTTCAAAGAACTATGTGATATTATCACATTTCAACATTGTGTAATGATTGAGTTAATATTCAAAATACCACTATTGAAAACAACATGCTACTTTAAACGAAACATGAAATTCACTATGTTTTTTTTTAACATTTTGCTACTATGGTTAATCTTAATCAAGTAAATATGTTAAATATTATTTCACTGTTAAGAAAACTCAATACTAAACTATAGTAACTACACAAGAAATCAATTGCAGAAATAACATTTGGTAGTTTAGGAGATTTAAGTTTTTATAAAAACTCATAAATAAGCTTTAAACTTCTAGCTAGTAGAGAGTTTAATGAAAATTTAAACTTGGTTAGTAGAGTGTTCAATGAATTATCAAGGCATCTTAAATGTCTCCTAATTGTCAATTAACAGTTCTCTTCCTTTACAACTTCTCATTTGAAGAATTCTTTTTGCTAGGTAACAGTCCAATGAATGAGGGTCTTGGGTGGTAATGATACAATGTAAATCAAAACCTTATGTATGTGCTAACTTCATATACTATGTGGCGTTCGCATTTTAGTGCATACTTGAGTCAGCCCTAATGATAGATCTTATTTTATCCCTCATAATCTACCTTAACTAAAAGCAGTTCTCATAGTGTACGATTTGTTTTCATTTACAGTGGCCTCTAACAAGACTAAACTTTGCACCGAAAAAGGAGTCAACATTCTATAAACTAGGAATGTTGTTAGCCAATAGAAATCTACGAATGAGTATTAAGAATCAGGTCAGAAACGTAAAAACAAAAGTTAAAGCGAACATATTTAAACAACTCCCATTGAAGTTGTGAGGCAGACTAACTCCCAAATTGAAGACATTTTGAACTCCTTAAGCGAACATATTTAAACAAAGTAAGTGTGACATTAATGAAATTGTTCTTACTAAAAAGCAAACGTCAGATGCCCAACTTAGATTCCCAAGAGTTGTGACAGTTTGGCAACTACATTATTAAGATGCTCGACCTTTGTATTTGTCTCCTCCCTTGCTTTTTGTCCCTCCTCCCACTCTTTCAATATCTCATTGGCTAATGGAATGCACTCATCTCGCTCTTTCAACATCTCATTGTAATATCTCACGCGCTTCTCTCATTCTTTCATTAACTCGTCATGATCTTTTTGTCGCTCCTCACGAAGTGCCTGCGCCTCAGCTCGCATTGCCTCCATGTCCTTATCGTGTGCTCGTGATGCAGCTTTGGTAGGGGGTTGTGGGCCACTCCCAAATCCAAGGAAGTACCTTTTTTTCTGTCCAAGCACTTGCCTTGAAAGCTCCTCCTGTGTCAATGGCGTCACCGACTCAATGGTAGCCGCTTGTACATTGACCATCTCTAGCTGTCATTGCAAATAAATTAGACAAAAAAAGCTAACTAACATACATGTATTATTGGGTACTAAGTAAAGTCATATTGAATACAATTATTTCCTTGTCACATACTTACATGCAACTCACGACATTTCAAATGGATCCAGTCATTCGTTTTCTTGGAAGTGTGGCTATCCTCATAGAACTTAGGAAAATCCAACTCCCCAGTTTTTGCTACTTGTTAACACATCAACGTATAAATCAACGACACTTTAAGCAGATTTTTGCAGATAGATTTGTTGCAGACAAATTTGTATAATAACAAAGTCTTTACAGACAGATTTTTTGCAGACAGATTTGTATAGACAAATTTTCATTAACAAATTTTTAGACAAATTTTTGGACAGATTTGTAAACAGATTTTTAGATAGATTTTTAGAAAGATTTGTAGCCAGATTTGCAGACAGATTTGGAAATATGAGCACCACTATTCTAGTTTACACAAATTTCACAAGTGACAATGGTATCATTAATAGATTTTTTTCAAACAGTTTTTTTCCAGATAGTACATGTTGAAAATAGAGTTTGTAGACAGATTCGTAGACAAAGTTTGTATACTTATTTTTTGAAGACAGATTTATATACTTATTATGTATACTTATTTTTTTCAGACAGATTTGTAGACAGAGTTTTTGTAGACAGCAACAACCTGTGGTGTTGAAAACATACTTATTTTGGCCTTTTTTTTTTTTCATTTTTTGGTATATGAGCGCTATTATGTGTTTCATTTACAATTTCAATACAACTACTTACCTAGAAAGAGAAAAAAAAAACATAAAATGGAAACATAGCTCTTCTTCTTTTACTTTATAGTTTAATAACAGTACTAATAGACTCCAAATTGCCCCTAAAAATCACAACATATCATTTTCATATCCAAACAACATATAATGGATTTAATTTTAAATAAAATCAATCTCACCATAGCAGCCATTGCGATAGGAAATAAGTGAGACCCATTTGTATGATTGTACGGCAACTGACTCCTATTACTTTTGCCAGCTTTTGACCGTTTCTAAAAATAAGACAAGCAGATAAACAAATTTTTGGTAAATATTAAGGCATATCACATTTTGGCATAGATTTATGTACTCTTTCTAGTCTATTATTTTACCTGGTGAGGTGCATCTTGCCATGCCACATCGATCAAATGCTTCCAATCATCTAAACTCACCCCTAGGGGCGGATGAGCATAGATCTCATCAATTGGAAGTCCCTCTAACAGTTCGAATTCTTGCTTCAAGGTGTACCTCCAATCTTTGTACAACCCATATGCCTTTTTTATTCACAATCTGTTGTGCTTGTAAGTCATTGTAGAAATCGTTTCCAATTTCAAACTTGTCCTACAAGTATAACAAATGGAAATTACAATCATTAAATAAAAGTCTTTCTTATAAGTATACATAATACAATTACATCTTGTGGACAAGTAATATCAATTATAAGAACAGCTTGGATGACGGCAGATTTTGTATTCTCATGAAGATCCAGCCACGACTTGATATCTTTCACAAGGCACAAGCTCCTAATTTGAATTCCTAACTCGTTAGTTGTTGGAGTGGCATAGTTGCCAGTCATTGCATTCAATGCACGATCAATGTGAACATAACATTTTCCCCCTTTCTTGGCTCTAATTATTTTTTGTATTCCTTTGCCAAGTGTCAGTCTGCGTACACGTGTAGGCTTTGAAGTCCCTGTTAGCAAAATAACAATACGACAATTGTAAATAATGGCAAGTGATAATTGACAAATTTGATACGCTTTGATCTTACCTACGCCACTCGGCTGCGCTTCGGATGGGGCTTGTGTCTCATCAGAATCAACCAATGGTGGGCAAGTGGCATGATGACCTGGTCCCACATTTGATTGTAAGGGGACAACAGGAGATGGAGCGACCGGTGATCCCAAAGGAATAGCAGTCGGCGAGTCTGTTATTGTGCCTATGTCTGTCTTTTTTCGAAGCCGACCAATCTTTAAGCCATGAACCATTTTTCAAACTGTAATAACACAAGTAACTCTATAAAGCATGATATACATGAAATAAAATACACTATAAAGCATGAAATACATGAAATAAATTAGACAAAAATAAATTAGAAACAACGAAATAACTCAACTAAGATATGCTTAATTACATTATAAAGCATGATATACATCAACTAAATTAGACAAAAACAATAATACATAAATAAAAAATCGTCACAGAAAACTTTCAGTGAGACTTAGTTTTAAAAATAAATTTGAACCACACAATCATTTTCTACGTTCGGTTCGTAAGCGAGTAGTATTACTGGTCTACCATATTCTATTCTATATGAAGAGAGATACTTCAAAGATCGACTTAGAAACCTATCATGTCTTGCAATTGTTGGTCATGACACCACTACAAGAAAAAAAAAATTACAATTTTGTTGGTCATGACAATAGTTTGCTTAGATGATTTCTTTCCTATTACTAAATTATGGAAAGTATAGACAAAGAAAATAAAAAAACATATGTGATATGAAAGATTATGTTACTAAGTATTTTCTGTTCTTTTTCTTAATGTATGTTTAATTATTGAATTAAATGAAAATTTTGAGACACGTAAATCTGAAGACATGATTTAATAATTTGGAATATATTAAAACAAATGAACATATGAATTTCAGGACATAAAATCCGATACTGCCTAACAAGTGCATTTTAATGATAAAATTCATATTTCATATTTCATATTTTAATGATAAAATTCATATTTCAATGATAATTAAAATTCAAACTTTCTTAGCTTGTCATTAGGTCGAAAATTAGTATATAGGCAATCCAATCTCTCACGTAGCAGTGGTTAATACCTACCTATTTATTTATTTATATACCAACTCTCTCAAACAAAACAATTGGGGGAAAAAATGAAAAGAAATGATTCAAATGAACAAGAAGAGAGAGATAATATAGAAAATAAAATACATTGTGCACTTGAACTTTCTTAAAATACTCTTACAATCTTATGAAGGATAAGGTTGTTCTTGACCCTTAAATTGTGGGCAACAGAGTTCCAACTGATATGATCACCAAGTCAAATGACTGTCCCACATTATTGATAACTAAGATTCATGGCAAGTATGAACCAAATGAGATTTATGACAAGTATTAACCATAGCATATGCATATGTTCCACCTTAGCTAGCTTCTAACTAAACAACCTTTTATTCATTTCGATAGTGCAAATTTAAATTTATTTCATTTCGATAGTGCTACTATATTACTAACTTGTTAACGAAGCTCTAGGTATCCTATTTCTGAAGTATAGAAAGACTGAAATTGTGATCAGCTGAAACCTAACTCATAAAAGCAAACTAAATGGCAATGACTCTAACAATGATGGAAAATGAGTTCATATCAAGGATTCCTGTAGACAAATAATTAATTATTGAACGGCTATATTCAATATATAAGCTGGATTTTACATCTCAAACACCTAAACATGAACCATCATATCTTTCTTCAACAAATAATTATAATTATTCATGCAAGGCCATATAGAACCCAATCATATGTTCAACTGTAGTTCTACCATGATGCAAATACTTGTTAAGAGTTTCATTCAAATACACATCGGAATTTGATGTAGGACAACTTTGAGAAAGTAAAAATGAAGCTGCCTACCATTGGTTTTATGGAGGGTTAGGGTGGTGGAAAGCTAGTAATTAGGGAAAAAGAAAGTTTATAGGGATTGTAGACAAGCAGGTGTAAGATTTTGATTGATTGCCAACATGGCAAATTACTGGATTTTTAGAAAAAGTGGTGTTGGAAGGTCTGGACACCAATGATTTTATGGGATTTTGGTGTCAATTCAAAGGCCGAAGGGTAGGTCAAGGATTGGGAATTGTTTAGGCTGACATCGGTGGTGCTTCACAGCTAAAAAGGAGACTGTTCCTGGGCCATGAACACCTAGAACAACAAAGTTATTCTTGTTTGGAGAACAAGAAAAAGAAGAAAAACAAACCAAACTAACCTAAGCTTTGTCTCCCATTCTAGTGGGGTCAGTTACAAGATTCCTTTTTCACTATTCTACTTCGTCAATGACTAAATGCTAGAAAAAAGAGAAGAAGAGAGGAAAAAACATGCATACACTTGCAAGTACTACGCAAAAGCTCACTAATACAATACTGAGTTCTCATGCTTCAACTTTCACTGACAAGGAAGATATCCTAGATTTACTGCTGCTCCTAATTCTAATAGTAGTAAGGCTTTAGTTTAGGAAACCAATACACTTTCAACTTTTTAGTAAAAATGAAATATCCTAGATTTACTGTTGACCACAGATATTACATTCTAAGAACAAAACTAGATGAAATAGTATTCCCTATTGTTGACCAATTCTCGAGTTCGAGTCCAATAAACTACATGATACCACAATACCTTGACTCCGAAAACATAAGAAAATGAAAAGAAACTAGTAGTAAACTGACGCTAATTTAGGAAACACACCATGGACATTTTTCTTCTGCTAAAAAAATCATGAGCTAAACTGTGGGCCCCATAGGCTTTGTTTTAGGTTTCCAAAGTGGGTATGCATTGTCTAACCAAACAATAGCTGCCAAATCAAGGATGAGAATCATTCAACTAGTTATCTTCCATGTTTTATTGATGGAATTATAAAACATGGCAAATATTGAACTTGTAGTCAACAGAACCACTGGGTTCATCTAAACAAAGCTGCAGATAGAAATGCACCTTTCAGATTGGTTACTACCAAAATCTGAATTTACAGATAATCGTAACTACTGCTATTTGTATCAGATATGATATTTTTAAACCTCCCTCATTTATTTGAAATGACCTTATTCCAACAACTTCAGCTGACATTCATTTCTATATAAATCACTCCTGAAAAAGCCTCATAGAAAAGAAAATGCTAGAGACAAGCATCTCTCCATGACAAACACAGAAGACATGACATTTTTTTTCCCTTTCAATTGTTTTAAGGGTCTTGGTTTACACACAATCTTTTTTAATAAACCTTAATAAAAATGTAAAGCAAAAATGGAGAAAAAGATTTAATATGCTTTATCATCCTCTCAGTTTTTAATATGCTTTAATATGTTTAAAGGGTTTTGGTTTGCACACAGTCTTTTTTTTTTAGTCTTTTTTTTTAATAGTGCAAATTTGGTCTTATTTCACATGCTTTATCATTCTCTCAATTTTTAAAAGATTTAATTCTCCCCACACACCGAATACAGCTAGTGTTTTATATCTACGACATATTGACATTTACAAAGAGAGAGCCCCCAGTTTATAATGAGTTTGATTTGCATTTGTGCACCAATTGAACATTCACATTCCTCTAATTGTGGAATGACCTAAAGCATGACATACATCAAGATTCTACATCAACATTTGTATCAAAATCACTTTGTAGGTCATATTCTTCGTCTGGTTCATCACCCTCCCTCATTAATTCATCTTTATCATCACAAATGAAGGCATCATCTGTAACACTGTAGACATCCCCAAACGTCCCGGGAAAAATCCCGTTTTGTTCATTGGGATCACTACAGTTTGAACTCGATGTCACGGTTCTGAATCTAATCTCGCAAAGTGCAATGCAAGATCGATAAATCACCAAAGAGTCCAAATCTGGCAAATCGTTTTGAAAATTTGATTTTAGAAAGAAGTGCCAAACATGAACTGCTTTGCCAGATACAGATTCGCTGCCTAGACACCCCATTTTTGACCGTCCTCAAGACTTGGATGTCACCGTTTGAACACTCAGTGATCATCCATGTTTGTGTTCGTCTTGAGTTCCCGGAGGTCTCAGCCACGCGCCCTGCCTCAGGATCTCTCGACTCGACTGTTTTGTGTTTGGTTTTGCACCAAACACTTGTGTTTTGTCTTTGAGGGGCAAGGAATGGCTTGTTGGCCATTCCCACACATCACCGGCCATGGCTTGATGCCACCGACTGGGTTTTGTTGCCATCGGCCAAATATTTGGTCGGTCGGCACTCTGGATGGTCAGTCGGCCATCTATTTTGGTCAAATTACATTTTTGGATGGCCGACCACTGTGCATCTGCTTTTGGTAGATATTTTGTGCCAGCTGTGATAACTGGCACCCACTTTGCTCCCCTCCATACACGTGTATGAAGGGATGTCCCTCTTGACTAGCTTACTTGAGAAGCTTTGCAAGAGTGAGCTGTATAAGAGGGAGCCTCTTCTCCCTTCATTAGGGTTACAACATTTTTCTAGAGGGCTCTGATATTAGGGTTAGGGTTTGCATATCCTCCATCTCTATATCTCTCTCTCTTTTGTGTATAAGTGTGTGTTTGGTCTTATTATTGCACAAAAACACCCACCATTACACCTTACCTTGGCTACTGAGGTGCCAGAGAGCTATTCTTCATGTTCTTGAGTGGATTCAAGCTTGAAGAACCGACTGAAACATTGTTTGTGAACAGGGTCATCAAGGGTAAGAACTTCACCCTTTATTTCCCATTTTTGCATAGCTTTTTAACAAATCTTACAACTGTTTTTAGACTTTGTATATAACTAATAAAAGTCTTGATTTTGAGTGCTTAACATAGTTGTTTCAGGTTGCTTTGTCGTTTGGGGGTGTTTGACCCCTCTTAGGCCTTGTTTGGCCCTATTTTTGTGCTATTTTGGTGAGCTCCGGGACCACTTTGTTTGGGCCTCCTCACCACTGAAATCTTGAGGGATTTCAGTGGTGAGAATGGTGCCTTAAGGTCCTAAGAAGGAGAGGGCCACCCCCCCTCCTTGTTGTCCTTGAAAAGGGCCATTTTTGCCTCATGTGTGAGCATCTTGTTTAAGTGTATGATGGCCATGCCTTAGCTGTTTTTTGTGCTTATATTGCCATGTATTACCTCTGTTTTTGTTTGGTTTAGACACACCATGCTTGCCTTGCATACATGTCTTGTAATGCCATATTTTTACCTTAACATGCTTTAGGTTTTAACCTTTGTTCTAGCATGATTTTGGCCTAGCTTTGTGAAGCTTTTATGCTTGTTTTAGTATGCTAAGGGACTGTTTTTGGTCATTTGAGTCATCCATGCTTTTCTTTGTATAGCTACCATGCAAACTCTCTTGTATGCCTTGAGCAGTGACCCCTCTAGCATGACATCCTTGCATCATTTCAGTGGTTTGGCACTACTTATAGCATCATTTCAGTCCTCATGGTATGCTTGTATGCTTGTATTTGATGTCTCTTTAATGCTTTACAAGGTTGTCATCTTATGCTCCATGTGTGGCCTCTTTTGTATGCTTGCATGTTTAGACCACTTAGATGCCATCTAGGTGTGTCCTTAGCTTTGTTTAGGTCTGCCTTGGACCTGTTTTAAGTCCTTTTAGCCTTGTGAGGCTTGTTTGACTTAGCCATAGTTTAAGCCCTCTTAGGCTTTCCTTGAATCTTGGACCATGGTTGCATGTTTAGCTTGTCTCGTTTACTTGGTTTGGCACCTTTATAACATGACTTTCAGAGCTTTCTATGCATGCTATGTGTCCATGTTTATCTTCTTTTAAGTGTGCTTAAAAGTTGTCTCTTTGATGCTTAAGTGTTAGTCCATTTGCATGCATGCTTGTATGTGCATTTGGTCCCATCCTCATAGCTTTTGGCCACTGTTTTGGGCCTAGTATAGGGCTGCCCAAATTGGTATAAGTCCATTGTTTGCATGTTGTCGCATGCTCACCTTGTACGTTGTCATATACTTAGCCTATTGCATGTGTTGCATGCTTCAATCGCTTTGCATTTGGCACGCATTCTCTTGGCTAAGTTGCCTAACATGTTGTCCATGTTGCACCTTGCATGCTTGCACGGTTAAGCTTGCATAGTTATTCTATGTCTTGCATACTTATTTGCTTAGGTTCAGTGCCTATTGCATGCTTACTTGTTTGCATCTCATGTTGCACACTTAGCTCACATGTCTAGGTTGCATATCATTACATGCATCTTTCACCTCTTGATCAAGCCATAATAGAGGTTGAAAGCCCCTCGGTATGTTTCTCTGCATTGCATTTCATTTGAAATCAAAATGCACGACTTGGTTCCTTGGGCCATTATGCATTGAAATGCGCGATTGGTGGTCCGAGAATCAAGGAACATACCCCTTTGAGTCACAAACATGATAAGGGATGTGTTGGTGCACACATTTGCTTGAAATACATTGTCATGCCTTGTTTTTCCCTCTGCTGCTGTCAAAACAGGTTCTGCAGGAAGACTTGGCCGGTCGACTACATAGAGTGCCGACCGACCAATTATTGATGGCTGAGAGCTCAACAAATGGTCGATGACCATCCAGAAATGGTCAGTGGGGTTTCCACTTGGTCGGTGGTGATCCACACTGTCCATGGCGCATACCTTGGGAGTTGTGCAATTTTCAGAGGAGTAGAGTAGGGGAAACAGAGGCAAACTTGTGCACGGTGGTGGGTTTCCGAGCGAAACCGAGTGCTCATGCATTGGACCCCTCTTCCCGAGGCTGATTCTTACTGCTTAATTAGCTTAGTTAATTTCCTTAACTAGTTAATTGTCTGTAATATTTAATTAGCTTGTAGGTTAATTAATTTGTACATTCTTTTGGTCCCTCCGAGCGAGGGCGAATTTGTAATAAGTGTGGGTACGTGTGTGCATGTCTTCCAATCCCTACTTCTTTCTCCCTTTTACTTCCCTGCTTTTGATGGTTACTATTAAGGCATATTTACTTTAGCATACCTTATGTTATGCATCTGTGCATCATTCATCAGTATTGCATGCACCGGGCTCGGCGCGTCATGCTAATTGCATAAGTATTTCAAATCTAACTTGAATACATGCCATCTGTCGCATTTCACATGCCATCCATAGATTAGCCGAGCCTATTCTAGTGACATTCTGTATGCGATGCATTAGCCATTTTAACATGAACTAGGATCATGCATGATTACTAACTAGTTCATTGTGTTGGCACGGAGTACGATGTAAGTATTTACGCTTTAGCATCTCGCATGTGTGTGAATGTTAACATGACAGCATGCTTACCATGCGGCTATATGCTTACGCGATATTACTGGCTGAATGCCTGTGGGTGAAGGTTGGCTTGCTTAAGTTGGAACAACTCATTGAAATCCGTGTTTTAGCCTACTCGTGAGTAGCAAATTTCAAACCATTTTCCAAACAAACGGATATGCAATGCTCTGTTTCAAATTAGGCGATCTAGTCTATACTTGTTTTGCTGCGTGCATCACATAGTAATTCTAGGCTAATTAACCAGAATAAGAATGCATAACGTTTTCAAAATTAGATATCATGGTTAGTAGAGGCCGATCTTAGGATCGGGAGAGAGGGGGTGCTCATAGCTGACCTTCCCCAATTGTACCCAAGTTCCCGAGCCGAGGTAACTTTGGTGATGACGGACACGTGGCCTTAGGCAAACGAGTCATGGTTTCCTAAATTCCCCCATAAAAAATATTTAGGTGGCGACTCTGTATCTGGAAAAGCAGTCCATGTTTGGCACTTCTTTACAAAAATTTGTTTTCCAAAACGATTTGCCGGATTTGAACTCTTTGGTGATTTATCAATCTCACATTGCACATTGTGAAATCAGATTAAGAACCGACACAAATCGAGTCTAAACTATAGCATGAGGCCCAAGGGGACGTCTACAGTTTCTGGCAACTCTGCTAGGGATTTAGAGAGCTCGACTCGAACTCATGATATCCTGTTTTGATTAAACTTATGTATTTCTTTGCATTGCATGTGCATTGGTGCGCCTAGGACACCGTGTTTGCCATCTGCTATTCCTGAATGGTTTGCCGGAGGCTTGCTTTGTCAAAGCATGCCATAAGGTTGACCGGTTATAGGCTCTGCTAGTATGGGAGCACAAACCTCGGTTGTTACCAAGGCACCCTCTTTGACCATTCGATCTAGTGCATATTCGGAATCCATAGTGACCATTCCAAACTAGGACAGGTTGCTTACCCGATTGTAGGCTGTTTGAAACCGCTGCGTGCGTAGGGAAACCCTATCTCCTGACAAAATAGGACAGGGAAACCCTACCCCAACATAGGGGTGTTTTGGCTCTCACTTATCTGTTATGTGCTTTAGAGTTGGCCTCTACAGGGAATGCATGTATTAGTTTGCAAGTTTGGGCATCAGGCCTGCGGGCACCAGTTCAGTATTTTGGGATTCAGTTTACCTGAGGGTATCGGTTTACAGGCAGAATTTTTTGGGCAGAATTCAGTAGAGGGCACAGTCATCCTACTATGCTCATATCTATTCCAGAAATTGGGCTGAGATGCTGTCTGTTTTCTCTTTTGCTAGGGGGTAGTCCAAGAATCATAGCTTTAGAAGGCTCCACTATCCCCCGGGTACATTGGATTTGTGCTAATAGACTTTGTCAGGTCAGAGACTCAGTTCAAGGATAATCAGGGCCGGAGAAGGCTAGTCAGGCACAAACCGCCAGTACAACAACTACCAGATCAGTGATCTTTGAGTAGTTGGGTTGAGATTTCCGAGCCTACTACAGACACAGATATACCGGTTGCTCAGTTAGATCAGGACAATATGTCAGGTCTGGAAGAGATGGTGCATCAACTCCAAGAAAGTATGAAAGCTATGCAGCAGGACGCTGCCCACCAAGTGAAATTTTCCAAACAGCAGACCGAGATCATGGCCTAGCAGGCAGAGATAATCACCCGGCTGCAACAGCAAATCGGAGCCTCCACTTCACAACAGGCTCCTCCCCCACCCAGAGTTCCAACACTTGGGGAGACAACTAATGTCCAAGAAGATACAGACTTTCCAGTAGGACCAGCTCCGCCCCCGATTCTACCCCAGCTATCTAAAGTGCCGATCAACCCGCCGGATTCACCTTTTGAGTTCGAGATAGACCCTACAGCGCTGAAGGTCAGCAAGCTGGAGAAGATGTTCAAAAAATCTCAGGGAGTGAAGTCCATCCCAGATATTGAGGACGGGTACACCAACGCAGCTGTGACGCTGTTGGACCATTTCAAGATGCCACAAATTGACCACTTTAACGGATCCGGGGATCCCATGGTGCATCTTCGGTTGTTCTCAGATATACTAAGGCCGATGGGCCTCACCAAACTACAGAAACTTTCATTATTTGGCCGGACCTTGTCAGGGGTGACAGCCATCTGGTACGCAAAATTGGAAGATGATGTCAAGAGGAATTGAGATGAGATGGCCGAGGCCTTCGTTGCACAATACTCGTATAATACGCAAATCGAGATTACGACCCATGATCTTGAGACGACAAGGCAGGAGCCTAAGGAGAACTTTTCTGAATTTGTGGCCCGCTAGAGGGCCAAGGCCTCAATGATGACCATTAGGCCAACAGATAAGGATCAAATACAGATGGTTGTGCGCAATCTCCAGTCCAAACTAATGCAGAAAATGATCGTGCTCCCCTTCCCTACCTTTTCAGATTTGCATGAGATGGGAGTACAGATCGAGGATATCATGAAGTAGGGCCTTATTGACCAGGAGAAGGAGCAGCCTAGGCGGGCGTTTTCCCGCAGTTCAAATGCGACCACCAGCGGTGATGCAGCTGCAAGGTCTTCTGAAGTGGGCATGGTTACCGCCACCACATCAAAAAAAGCTACCCCATTCACCAGTGCGTCCAGAAGTAGCTCACAGAAAACAAAATATCCACCTCGAGTCAAGAGGGTTTTTACCCCACTTTATATGCCTTTGTCAAAGGCTCTAGAGGTGTTAATCCGGAAAGGACATCTAAAACCATTGGAACAACGGCCTTTACCTGATCCTCTCCCTCTAAAGCATGACTAGACTAAGTACTGTGCGTACCATCAACAAACCAGTCATGAGATCGATAGCTGTTTTCGTCTATGCCATGATGTACAAGATTTGTTTGACAGTAAGGTCATTGCTGCACCAGCTCAGCAAAGTCTATCGCCATTGGATCAGTGAACTTGGGGGATAGTGCGAATATGAGATCAGGGGATGAACCACCTGTGGATGGCACTCAGTTTACTCCAGATGTGGCGTGTGACACGCACTGTTTTGAGCATTTGCAAATGCTGGTTTTTGTAGCTTCTGACTTGGGTGTTCAGTCAGTTCTGTGGTTTTGTTTTGAGTCTGTCTCTTTGTTCTGAGTCAGTCTTTTTGATTAAGGGTCTGTCTTGTTGTATCGAGTCAGTCCTGTTGTACAGAAGTCGGGTGATTCCAGGGGTGTTACTTCGGATATCACTATTTTGTTTTGTGTTTGTCCTTTTGTTTTCTTTTGAGTCTATTTCTGTCGGGGAGCCAGTTGTGCCGACAGATTTCGAATGAAACAGCAGTGATTTTCACACTCTTGTGTTTGTTTCTGCCTTACGCCAGTTGTGCCAGAAAGTTTGAATAAAGCGGCAATACTTTTCACCTGCTCATCTGTGCCTTGAAATTTTTGCATTGACCTAAGTTTTTCAAAACTTTTTGAACACTGCGGTGAAAACAAAGACAGAGGAATTCCTCGGGTTTTGCAAAGTTTGATCAATTGAGAGAAAGAGAGGCATGCTAAGCCCTTAATGAATGAAATCATGTTTGTTAATATGAGTACTAAGAAGGACCCTGGCTTGATCCAGATTGGTTCCACACTATCTTCAGTGCCAGTGACTTGTCGCTTTCTTAAAAAATTTCAAAAAAAAAATATTTTGCGCGGTCCTGCGAAGACTTGTGCGGAATCGCTCTTGAGATTGTGCAGCCTAGGATCGCTCTCAACCTCAAGATTCAGCCCCGTTGCTCTCAAAACCTTGAACTTGGAATTAGAATGATCAATGGTCAACCATCAATGTGAGGCCTGTGTGACTAGATTTAAAGCAGCCCTCGAACAAGAGGCACAAAAGTCAGATCAAGAAGATCAGTTGTGATCAAAGGAAGCTTGCAAAGCTCAATCAAAAGCACCCCTCGAACTAGGGGCAAAAGAATTTCAAATGTGCTCGAAGAGTCAAAGATGAAGAACAACAAGAATGCCAAATCCCAGAAGGGAGGAAAGAATGAAGCATTGCTGAAGAACAACTGAGTTCCTATCCACAACACTAGGGGCAAATTCACCCCCCAGATGGACGTCTACATCATCAGCGAACAGCGGCCATTCTCCTGGATACGGATGGCTTCAAAACCCTAAAACCATTTGGCATGGACTTGTTACACTTTTACCCTTTGAGAAGCTCGCTGGGCCGAAAACCCGGAAGGGAGACCCAGGCAAAAGTTAGAGCAAGAGAAAAATACAAAAAAAAAAAGAAAAAAAATGCAAAAGAAAATAGAAGAGAAAAGATGAAAAGATTTGAAAAGAAAAGACAAAAAAACTATAAAAAAAAAAGAGAAGAATTGAAAAGAAAAGAAAAACAAAGCTCGCAAGGTTGAAAACCCAGAAAGGGCGGCCTTGGCAAAAGTTAGAGCGTAAAAGGAGAGGTTAATACCCGAGTGTACCTTAACCCCGAACTACGTAAGGCTTGATTCCCATGTTTGGGATACGTAGGCAACTTCATTCTGAAGTCCAGCCGTAAAACACTTCAAATTCGACTGTGTCTATGTAATGGTTTTGATCATCTTTGCGTTCTCTGTATCCGAGAGTTCGGTTGTGATTGTCACTTTGAGGATTGATTGCAGTGTGCCACGGCACTATCCAAACAAGGGGCAACTTTCCGTTGCCATTCAACGCGCTGCGGTGCCATTCAAACAAGGGGCAACTTTCCGTTGCCATACAGGTCTCTTCGAGCAAGGGGCAATTCTCTTTCGGATCTGAGGTTGTGCATCTTGAGCGTAGGTTTTGTGCTCGTTGAGCAGTGGCCGTTTGCAAAAAAAGTTTTGAGAATTTTTAATGAAGTTGACTAATTTTCTCAAAAATTATTCTATTTTTCAAAAATTGGACCATTTCTTGGACCCAAAAAGGAAAATTTTCAGTGCTCATAACCTAACTTGCATAATTTCAAATCAGAAAATCGAACAAGCATGTTAATCTAACTCTCATGTCGGTCAAAATTGTTTTAGTAGAAAACCAAAACAAAAATTGGTCAAAATGATGAACTAGGGGCATAGTTGAGTCAGGCTTCATGTATTTCCCCCGTTGTCAATGCATTTGCCAGAAAGGGCACCATACTTGCCAGAAAGGGCACCCTATTCGCCAAGAAGGGCACAGCGGAAGCTAACAGAAAAGGGTTGAAAGCTCTCATATCCTTCGAGCAGCAAGGTATCAAGCCAAGTGAGAAGCACGAATGGGACTGGAGCAAGGTATTCCACTCCCTCATCCAGACAGATCTGATCACGTCCAAACTCCCCAGCAGAGCATCGTCAACCGATGTCAATTGCAGATCTGCTGCGCGTTTGGTCGCATTGCAACCCCTCTGTGGGAGAAACTCACTATTGTGAACAAGAAGAAAAATCTAGCGAAATGCTAGGGGCAGGAGCCCATAACTTTCTGTTTATCCATCAACTACTCAGGGAAGGGATAAAAAAATGAGAGATTGAAGAATAGAGAGATGTGCGCTGAGAGAAAAAGTGAGAAAAACGGGGCTTCTTTTTCAGAAAAACTAAGCCTGAGGGCCGAGTGATGTGAGAATCACAAATGAGGAAGGGCGGGAAGCAATACCCGGAGAAACTGGCTCCTCGTGCACCGAGAGGTCTCTTGTCTTTGTAACACATCCGAGTGTTGTGTTTGTGTCTTTATTTGTCTCGATTCTTGTTTTGAGTCATTTTGAGTGTCAACGGATGTGTTTAGGTTGTTTTATCTTTTGCTTTCTGTTGTTGAGTCGTTTTTGCTATGGTCAGTCGTAGGCTCAATACCCAGTCGAGAACTCATCTCTCAATTTTAAAAAATAAAATCATTTTGCGCTCCGAGTGCCGTGCCGTTCTTCACATCTGTGCAAAACAAGATTCATTCTTTCGTAAAACCGCAGGGTTCAACCCAGGTCATGTCAGAGCAGTAAAACCAAGACCTGTTTGAAGCTATATGGGTTCCAGACTACAAAGCAAAAGAAAAGAGGGAAAATATCGGGTATCTGAGTTTGTTTCAACTTCAGTAAGTTCCGAGACTACATTCCGTGTGTACCTCTTTAGGTCTTGCCAATACTTCGAAGTATGAGTGTGCCTCTACCTCAAGCTCAAGATCAAGTCTGCTTCAAGCTAGAATGGTGATCAGAAGTGCTCTCCTCGAGTACCGTTTCGTACCAGGGACATCATGGCCGTGTTTGCAATGAGTTCCTAGGAGACCAACTGCGACGGTGGAAACTAGAGTTCGAATGGCTGATGCCTAGAACGTAAAGGTTCGGGATTTCCGGGACTAAAGCCTGGTTTAAATACCAAGGGGTGTATCCCCGGCTTGAAATCAGTATGGAAGCCCCATAGGTTGAGATAGCACGTATGCACCTCAATTCTGGATATTGAACCAACCTAGTCTGTCACCCCGTTGGAGAATAGGGAAAGTTGTGAATATGATCAGGAAGGAAGGCAGCATCCAAAGTGTTCTACATGAAGAACCCTTGTTAGTATTCCAGAGCCTTTGTACTGTCAGTTGAAGGTAAGTGTTCGAAGAGCACGAGGGGAGATCCCCGTCAGAGTAGACCGGTTCATCGCCACTCACCCCATGAGGTGCTTTCTAAAGCACCGCTTTGTCCATTTATTGCTTTCCTTAAGCATCATGCATTGTAATGCATTGTACCTATCTCGTCTCTTTCCCGTCCATGCACGATATTGTCTATACGGTTCATTCAAAGAAGTTCCGTTTAAGATCATTTATTTAGTGTATCAATCACACTTCATTCATTTAGTGTATCAATTACACTCTCATTCATTTAGTGTATCAATCACACTTCATTCACTTAGTGTATCAATTACACTCTCATTCATTTAGTGTATCAATCACACTTCATTCACTTAGTGTATCAATTACACTCTAATTTATTTAGTGTATCAATCACACTTCATTCACTTAGTGTATCGATCATACTCTCATTCATTTAGTGTATCAATCACACTTCATTCGCTTAGTGTATCAATTACACTCTCATTCATTTAGTGTATCAATCACACTTCATTCGCTTAGTGTATCAATTACGCTCTCATTCATTTAGTGTATCAATCACACTTCATTCGCTTAGTATATCAATTACGTTTCATTCATTTTGTGTATCTATCACACACATTTTCACTTTTCTGTATCTATCACACACATTCTCATTTTGTGTATCCATCACACATTTTATTTACTTTAATGTATCCATCACACACGTCATTTACTTTAGTGTATCCATCACACTTCATTGTCTTTAGTATATCAATCATACTTGTTCACTAAGTACATCTATCACACTTCGTGTTCACCTTTAGTAGATCCATCATACTTGTTCACTAAGTGCATCTATCACACTTCGTGTTCACCTTTAGTATATCCATCATACTTGTTCACTAAGTACATCTATCACACTTCGTGTTCACATTTAGTATATCAATCATACTTTGTTCACTTAGTGCATCTGTCACACTTTGTGTTCACCTTTAGTGTATCCATCACACTTGTTCACTTAGTGCATTTATCACACTTTGTGTTCAACTTTAGTGTATCTATCATACTTGTTCACTAAGTGCATCTATCACACTTTGTGTTCACATTTAGTATATCAATCATACTCTGTTCACTAAGTGCATCTATCACACTTCGTGTTCACATTTAGTATATCAATCATACATTGTTCACTAAGTGCATCTATCACACTTCGTGTTCACATTTAGTATATCGATCATACTCTCTTAACTAAGTGCATCTATCACACTTCGTGTTCACATTTAGTATATCAATCATACTTTGTTCACTCAGTGCATCTATCACACTTTGTGTTCACCTTTAGTGTATCCATCACACTTGTTCACTTAGTGCATCTATCACACTTTGTGTTCACCTTTAGTGTATCTATCATACTTGTTCACTAAGTGCATCTATCACACTTCATGTTCACATTTAGTATATCAATCATACTCTGTTCACTAAGTGCATCTATCACACTTCGTGTTCACATTTAGTATATCAATCATACCCTTTTCACTCAGTGCATCTATCACACTTTGTGTTCACCTTTAGTGTATCCATCACACTTGTTCACTTAGTGCATCTATCACACTTTATGTTCACCTTTAGTGTATCTATCATACTTGTTCACTAAGTGCATCTATCTGTAGACACCCCATTTTTGACCAACCTTGAGACTCAGACGTCACCAGTTGAGCGCTTGGTGATATTGCATAATGTGCTCGTTCAGAAGTTTCAGAGTCTTGGCCGTGAGCCCTGCCTCCGAATTTCTGAACCCTCTTCTTTGCCTTGCCTCGGTTTGTGAACCAGGCTCGGTTTTCTCTGTTTCTTTTCCTGAGGGGAGGGAGAGGTCCCGTAGACCATCTGTCAGTGGCCGTGGGCTACATTTTGTGGCTGTAGGCCATTTTGCCCATTTCGGAGCCCGGTTCTCGGTTTTTCGGGACCGTTGGCCGTGTGCCTCGGTTCAGGACCGCCTAACCATCTCCGTTTGCCCCGTTTTTTAGCATACTTCTTGTTTACTCCCTTTTGAGGGACACTGAGGTCTGAGAGACCCACTTCGTGGCCGAATGCCACTTTCGGTGCTTAATAGGCAATTTTCGGGGCCCCGAACTGCGCATTTTTGCCCCCGAACATTCGTTTTGCATCGGTTTTCGTTCATTTTTGGCAGGTACCTCTGTTTTATCACCAGGAAGGCCGTAGAAGGGTGGGAGGCCAGCAATTGTTTCAGCAACCAGTTTTATTCCTCCGGCGCCCTCCGACGCCCGTTTTTCTTCATTTCCAAGCTAATGTTGAACAACCTGGGGCCATTTTCTTGAACTTTGAACCACATATTTGTGTTGGACACACATGGGAGGACAGCAAAAGTTGGTGGCCGGCCAGTAATTCCATCTGACCCTTTTGACCCCCCCTAAAAATGGCCCATTCTCTCTCCTTTTTTACAGTTTCCAATTTTGAACTACAGGGTTGTGTTGAGGGCACCTGGGAGGACACCCTTTTGTGGTGGCCGGCCAGAAAATTAACTTGACCTTTTTGACCCCTAGTCGACCGGCCATGGGGGGTAGCCGGCCGGCCACCTGCAACTCCAAAAGCTGGCCGGTCATGATCCTCACAAAGTGCACTTTACAGCTGTATAGCTGTTTCCTCCAGAAAATATCTCAATCCGAGGGACAGCTGTTGGGGGAGAACTTGGTCTTTTTTCCCCCACTCTTTCCCTCCCTTTGGTCCCTCTCTTTGGTCCATATAACCAGCTGCCATCTCTTGTATTAGGGGTTAGAAAAAATTGCTTTGAAGCCTTGCATTCATATCTCCCTCTATCTCTCCCTTTTAAGCAAAACAACCAAGTTCTACCACCTTTTCTTCATCACCACCTAGCATCACCACCACTACTCCACTCCAGCAGTTTGAGGGTGTTCTCCTAGGCCTAAGGGTGCTGCAAACTCAAGCCAAGAAGCATCCAAGACTTGTCTTCAAGGGTGAGTAGCTTTTCCCTCCTTTTGGTCCATATCTTGTGTTATTTATAAGCCATATATGCTTGCTGTTTTGAGCTCCGGCCCTAACTGAAAGTGGCCTTATTTTGAGCTCTTTTTCACTTTTTCTTAAGGGCTCAACACTGTTTGAGCCCCCCATATTGCACTTGCTTCAATATCCTTCTTAAATACCGTTATCTTGCGTAGTATTTTTAGCTTGTGTGTGATCTGTTTTGGAGCATGATGTAAACTGTAAATAGGCTTATTTTGAGCCCTTCTTCAACATTTAAGAAGGGCTCATCACTGTTTGGGACCTCCATCATCCACTTCATGTTATATCCCTCTTTGGTCCCCATTTTTGCATGCCTTGGCAGCCCCTTGTGCCTCCGTTTTTGGTCATTTTACAGAACTGAAAATAGTCTTATTTTGGCCCATTATTCATGTTTCATTAAGGCCATTTCAAGTTTTGGGACCTCCATATGCCACTTCATGTTATATCCCTCTTTGGTCCCTTTTTCTTGCATGCCTTGGCAGCCCCTTGTGCTTCTGTTTTTGGTCATTTTACAGAACTAAAAATAGTCTTATTTTGTCCCATTCTTCATGTTTTATTAAGGTCCTTTCATGGTTTGAGGCATATTTTATACACTTCATGTTATATCTCTCTTTGGTTCCTTTTTTTTGCATGAGTTTTTAGCCCATTTTGTTTTTGGTTTTGGCCTTTCATCCGAACTTAAAGGGGTCATATTTTGACCCCCTTGACATGTCTAATCAAGAATATTTTGCTGTTTGGTGAATTCTTTGTATACCTCATGTTATAACCACTTTTGAGCCTCATTTTGCATTGCATTTCTAGCATGTTTGTATACTGATTTTGGGGCTGCCATAAACTGTAAATGTGCATATTTTTGGTCCCTCTTCAGTGTTGTAGAAGGGCATTTTTCAGTTTGGGTTTTTCATATACCACTTGTTTCATTGCCCTCTCTTGGCCCCTATTTTTGCATGCCATTGTTGCCCTATCTTTGCTTGCTGTTTGGCCATGATTTGTACTGGTAAAATGCTAATTTTGGGGCTGCCTTGCTACTGTCTATTCATTGCATGTCCATATTGTGCATATTTGGTATAGCTATAGGCCATTTCGGGTGCCAAAATTTATGTTTCGGAACTATTCCATGCATTGGGTGCACTTTCGCCTCATTTCGGGGCTGTTTTCCCCCACATTTCAGTGCTGAAATTCCATTAGCATGTTTGCATATCATTTTCCATGCTATTGCATTGCATATGCCATTGCCTCGATTTGCGTGCCCGTGTGCACGCGTTTCGAGGCACTTCATTTTCATCCATCGGCCTCTTATGTGAGTGTGGCTGAGGCTCTCTCATGTTAGGATAAGTCCATGTTGCATTCTATATGCCATTTTAGCCATATTGCATTGCATATGCCATTGCCTCGATTTGCGTGCCCGTGTGCACGCGTTTCGAGGCACTTCATTTTCATCCATTGGCCTCCTATGCGAGTGTGGCTGAGGCTCTCTCATGTTGGTGTAAGCCCATTATTGCATTGCGTATGCCATTTCATCCATAGCATTGTGTATGCTCGGTCGTGTATTACCTCGTGTAGCGTGTATGCCATTCCATAACATTGTGTATGTTAGGACTGTATCTTAGTTGCATTTCATGCATATCATGCATATTGCATCGTGTTCGGGATAGGAGTTAGCCCGGGCACGGGAAGCGAGGTGCGTTTCGTACTCCGAGTGACGGAACGTATCTCAATTCCCTAGTCACCGACACTCCGGATCATCCATGATGGAGTTAGGTTCTTGTTGTGTTTATACGTGCATTCATTCTATATTGAGTTCCACATTTCGACTCCTCTGCCATCATGCATCGATATGCGTGATTGGTGGCACGAGGATCGAGGCATGCATATATCTGTGAAAATACATTGCCATGCCCCTTTCCTGCTCTCTGTTGCAGCAAAATGAAGAATCAGCAACTTTTTGGAGTTTGGTGCGCATTTCAAGAAAAAGTGTAAACAGAGGCTAATTGGGGCATCCCAGTGGATTTCCGCACAAGGCAGCCCAAACATACATCATTCATCAGAAGCAAGGCAGTCCCTAACTTGCACGCCAGTTTTACAGCTTTCTTAGTTAATTTGATTAATTAATTAGGAATTTGTATATTATTTGGACTGTATTATTTGGACTGTAATATTCTTTTATTCGGGACTATACTATTTATTCGGACCCTCTGTGCGAGGGAATAATTGTAATAAGTGTGGGTGAGTGTGATGTATGTCTTCCAACCCCACGTCTTTCTTCCCTTTTATTTACCTACTTATGATGGTTAGATTAAGGCATATTTCAATTAGCACACAGTATGACAGCATGTTTGCATCATTCATCTGTTTTGCATGCACCGGGCTCGGCGCATCATACTAACTGCATTTGTATTTCAATTTCCAAGTTGAATACATGTTAGCTGTAGCATTCCATATGCCATGTTTAGAATAGCCGAGCCTGCTATAGTTGCATCTTGCATGTGTTGCATTAGGCATTTCTGTATACTTAGGATTCATGCATAATTTCTAACGAGTTTTTATTTTGGCTTGGAGTACTCGGTGAGTTTTATGCTTTAGCACCCTTGCATGCGTGTGAGTGACTGCCATGAATAGCATGCTTACCATGAGGCTATATGCTTATGTAATATAACTGCCTGAATGCCTGTGGGTGAAGGTTGGGTTATCTGGATTGGAATAAATCATCAACTGTTTGTTTTAAGCCCACCAGATAGTGGCAAAACCATCTTTTCTAAGCCCACCTGCTTGTGGCAAAATCTGCATTTTAAGCCTACTTACAAGTAGCAAACCATCTTTCAAATAAACAAGCACGAAATGTTTTGTTCCAATTCGGGCGACCCAGTCTATACTTATATGCTGTGTGCATCACATAGTAACCTAGGCTAATAACTGGAATAAGGACACACAAAGTTTTCAAAAATAGATATCACGGTTAGTAGAGGCCGATCTTTGATCGGGCGAGCGGGGGTGCTCACGAAGTGACCTTCCCCAATCGTACCTAAGTTCCCGAGCCGAGGCAACTTTGGTGATGACGGACACGTGGCCTTAGGCAAACGAGTCAGGGTTTCCTAAATTTCCCAAAATAAAATATTTAGGTGGCGACTCTGTATCTGGCAAAGCAGTCCATGTTTGGCACTTCTTTTTAAAAATCTGTTTCTCAAAACGATTTGCCGGATTTGGACTCTTTGGTTCAGATTTAGAACCGTGACAAATTTAAGAGTCCTTGAGCTGTAGTGACCCCAAATGAACAGAACGGGAGCTCGTTCCTCCCAGGGGGGAGTACATACATTGCAGTTATTATCACCAGCAGCAGTAGGTTTTGGAGATGCAGAGGCTGCATTTTCTTTTGCACCTTTGGAGGAAAAGGAAGAGAAAACAATTACCCATTTCATGCATGTCTGTCTACGAATTGAGTTCCAACCAAACCAGAAAATTTGACATATATGTTAGATGGAAATCTAAAAAAGTCAAATGAAGGCAGATTCTAGGGAGTTCAACCAATAATTTTAACCAAACTTCAGCAACTCAATATGAACAAATTCACAAACATAATAAAGTAAATAATACCCTATTGGAAATCATGACAAGTTTCTTAGCAACCGAGAAAAGAGCGAGTAACCATACAAAAATTTTGTTAAAAACACTATTAATAAAACATGAAGAAACAGTGAGCAATGAACTAAATCATGATTTTTTTCCCCTAAAAAATTATACCATAAGATTTCCATACCTTTCGTATCTCTATGCAAAAAGAAGCCGTTATAATCAAGAATAGTCACTAACATCATTAGCTTGGTGCATCACACACTTTCGCTTCATCAGGATTCATAAATTTGCCAACTCATATGTAGTTGTTTGGGCTAAAATTCAAAGCTTTTGCTTGGAAGTTCATGCTGGACATATCACACTTCTGTAGCCATAGCCCCTCCAGGAGAGCTTGTCTCTCCAGTAACGGAAACTCAACATGAAGGGAGAAAACTAGAACATTTCCCCACTCCAACAACCCCAAACCTTCTTATAGAGCTAATGGGTGGCCAATTTGTATGACATCAATAGACCAATGTGACGAGGAACATGAAGACATTGGATGAGCATAAATTAAAGATGATGGATTTACTTTAGTATTATTTTCTTATATATGATTTATTGGGTTTCATTTATTAAATTAGGATTTTCATATTGTAAATCCTATCGTAATGAGTATTTTTAGTAACTTCAATTAAGGTTTCGTAGGATGCCTATAAATAGGCTTCTATGTAATGAATTTGTCATACTTGAATTGATATTGAAGAATAAGATTGAGCTTGGAGAATTGCTATTGTTCAGTTTCGTTATTTTCTTTTCTTTTTCTTTTGGTTTCAATTTTCTCTTCCATCCAGCATCACAATATTAACAAAAATCAGGAAATACTCGGGGAATATATGAATTAATGATTACTGAATACACATCACAAGTTAGGATAATTCACTAGCTCCCATGCAAATTTGTAGAAAATTTTTAAAAATTTCCAAATATATGTTCCATTAGGCTACCTGCAAGAACTGGCACCAGTGATCAACCAATGGCCACTGCTTTTCTTCAAAAAGCAACTGCCACATCCCGATTCCAGTATCCAATGCCAAAGATTTCTGACCCTGCGATTGACAAAGAAAATCAACAACTGCAGAGTATTCCACATATCCCAAAGTTGAAAAATATGAAATATCTATTTGACATCACCAAAAAAAGCATCCATTTCCAATTGCTCTTCGGAGAACCGATTATGATTTTCATTTGCAAACATAAAGAAGAAACTAATTGCAGTCATGTCCTTTGAGGACCTAATCTGGTCAGTTTGGGGGGGCATAGCCCACCAATCCATGCATTTGACGCTTTACATTACAGTAAAAAACACTGTCAATTATGTGATTAGACTAAGCCAAAATTGCAAAACAAAATTACTTCAACTCATGGATTTAATCCTCTAGTGGTGCCTCCCATGCTTCTCCCATATTATAACTAAAGACCTCAACTATTTTTTTAGAGGTTTCTACTTCTAGGTAGAAGTTAAAATGTGTTTTCCACGAGGGTTTTAAACATTTGACCAACTCTGAAGCAGCTAGTGGGGAACACCGACGATCTGGACCATACAAAAACAAAACTGAAACCACTTCCAATAGACTTGTAAGCAAAACAATGACTGGACAATATGACTGTGTTTGGGTTGTCATAAAATAAAAATGTTTTTCTAATTAAACCCATACCCTGATCAACTCTGAAGCTACCCAGTAATTTTTATTCTCAATCCTGTGCTTTATATATGGGGTCATGCTATGGGCTGTCATTAAGGTGAAGAAAATGCCATTATAGTTAGAATTTCAATGCACTTTTCATATATTTTCACAAATTTTTACATATTTTTATACACTTTTTCAATACACTTTTTACACCTATATCAAAGCTAATGACCACCCAATGAGCGGTCATTAGCATTTTCCTTATATATATATATATATATTGTCCGCTCTCACTCTCGCTCTAGATACATAGGTCATGTCTGAGAACTAATGTCTATTAATTGCATTAGCACATATGCCGGCATATACTTCCGAGTCAAATTAATTGTCATTAATAAAAAACTATCCACCAAGACAATACGGACAGAAAAGGCGGGCATCATTACAAGGGTATATCATCAATAGAACATGGCATACCACCTCATGAAAAATTATACCAAGGTTGATATATCTTCTAGGAACTTTGACAGTACGACAGAAAACCAATAATGAGAAATGTAAATCCATGTCTTTGTGCTTATTACACTTACCTTCTCCTTTGCCCAGCCAAAAGCAAAGTCATAGATCTCACGGAACTTTTCTAGACAACCATATTGAAGATTAGTTCAGTAACAAAATAGTGGAAATTCTAAAGTTCATAAAATCAATCTCCTCATAGAGGGCTCAAGTTCAACATCAAGACAGCATTTGAACTGACTTTGTGATGAGCAACATGACATATGAAAAAAATAGAAAAATCATGAGTTATAACTTATAACCACTAGCAAGTAGCAACTACTGAAGGAAAAAAAATGTCACATTTACATAAGCTCATCTTTCAGCTCATAATGCATATATTGTATCCTGTCACAGAACTTCTCCAGTGAATCTACCCTGATATCAAAAAATAAAAACTTTGTGAAGTTGACATCATAATGGTTCAAGGCTGGTTTTGTTGATTAAGAATAAGCAGCGAATACAACTCAACAAAAAGTTACCCAAGAGCTTGTAAACCACCAATGAACTCCTGCTTGGAAAATTCACACATGGTGGCAGCCTTCATGTGCCAAGAAAGAACTAACTACAGCAAGGCAAAAGGTCCATGTTAGCTAGACGTTTACATGTTATTAGTTCATTTACTAGATAACTAATAATTCTATCAAGAGAAACCAAAAGAATCTTGATATATAATGTAAACGCGGATCCGATTTCATTAATATATATGTCGATATTGGAACAATGCTTGAAAGCTTTTGAAATATATTTAGTCAATAATTCAGCAATATAAACCAATAGAGTAATAACCTGCTTGAGTATATTCATCAATAAGAGAATGAGGAACTGAAACAGAAGTTTAAGATCTAGTAAAGTGAAAGAGAAGGAAACTACAGTATGCACCTTGTAGCAATTGATGGACAAAAAAATAGGAAATAGTGAGAAAAGAGCTCTATAGATCATCAAAAGTCACTAAGCATGCACTTCTGATCTTGTAGACATTATCATAATGCTGGAGCTTAGAGACATCGTCATTCACTCTTATATGGCAAGCGATAAGAGGCAACAATAAGATCTAGCCAGTATCAACCACGACAAGGTTGAATTGCAACACTGCATGTTACACCTGCATCCTATTTCACTAGGAAAGACAGCTCCTCAATCAAAGTGATTTCATTTCATTCAGTTAAAGACAACGTGCAGCAAACACCCTTTCCATCCATCTCAAGTATTCCAAACCAAACCAAACCAAACCAATTCAGCATATTTATGGCAAAAGAAAAAAGTAACTTAAAAATATATAGCAAATTTAGCACAGAGTCTTGCTTACCTATGTGATCCAATTGGAATGTTTGAGATAGAAAACTTATCTATGCTGTTGTAAGTTAAATTAGAATGCTCCAAAGATCCATTGGTATAATTAACTGGCACCAAGACTGTGAAAGCAAGGAATGCAATAGGAACAAAAAATTTAAGATATTTATATCCCGTGTACAATAGGCTTGAAGCAAAAAAGAGGTTGGAATGGCATATTTTCAAGGTTAGCATATTCCTTTACTTACAATATTGCAAACAACAACCCGTAAACAACTTCAGTTTGAAACAAAAAAGAGGCTAGAATGGCAGAGTGAACCTCAATTAAATTATGAAACAGGAGACCGAAAAAGTAGGAGCTAAGCAAACACAACCGAAACAGATGTAGCACAAAAGTTGTGCAACTATGGAAAG
The DNA here is from genome assembly GCF_055761805.1 of Camellia sinensis. NCBI lineage: Eukaryota > Viridiplantae > Streptophyta > Magnoliopsida > Ericales > Theaceae > Camellia > Camellia sinensis. The sequence continues at coordinate 104,444,602 of NC_138975.1, read as the reverse complement.
CCCTTCAGTCAAACATAAACTGAATATAAATCAAGTGAAAGAGACAGCAGGCTTGAATGAATTGCAATCCACATTGAAATCGTGGGGAATTTTAGTTGGAAAATTCAATAAATGAATTACAATCTATTCCAGTCAATAAATGTATTTCTTCTGTGAGCAATTTTAGTTAGAATAGTCAACCACATTCTTTTTCTTTCTTTTATTTTCTTCCCCCTCTCTCTTTTCCAAATACAAAAAATGGGGCATTGTCCAAGGCCCATCTCAGTTGCAGGTCTGTAAATAACCAATATGACACTATAATATTTAAACTTAGTTCATCTAGACTACAATATGGAACAACTGTGGAGTTATTGGTAGGACGGTATATAAATGCATATATGCACATATATATATAGAGTATACATGTCAAGAGACAATTTTTTTGGGGACTACCCATCCCCGACCCATTCCCTGATGGAGAATTAAATTAGATCACCTACTGACCTGATGCATAGAGAAATTGGGAAAACCCACATATTTTGGGCAGGGTCTCCATAGATAACCATTGGGTATGGTTTTTATTGCCATCCCTAGCGCATTGCATTCAAGTTCTCTATACTCCATCGGCATAAAGCATCCTAAAACAAGAGAACTACAAAGATCTACTTTCAAAATAAAGAGAGATCTAACCAACATTATTGTTGAAATCTTTCTACAAATCATCAATAAAACCATGCATTTCAATACACCCTTCTGATAAAGACAATAAATCTCCTCAGTTGACATTACAAAATTTTAGCAATCAAGATAAATTATCACATACCCACATCACAAGAGTACCGAAAAAAGACAAATATTCAATACCCACAAAGCAATTTCACAAAATACTAATAAATTACAAACACCCAATAGTGCATAACATCAGATATTGCATATAAAATGTGAAAACCAAAGAATAACTCAACAAAAGAACAAATCGAGGTATTAATGACCCAAAATCAACAATCACAATATGATCAAATCAAAGTCTAATGTGTTCTTACCAAATACATGAATCGACCATAAAGTGGAATTGGCTGAAGAAAGTAAGAAGATAGATCTGAATATGGGTTTAGAGTTTCGCCTACTCTTCTTCTTTTTTGGTCTCAAATATGAGTGGAACTTCAAGGTGAATCCTACTCACTGAAGAAAGTTAATTACAAGAAATATCCCTAAAAAATAGTTCAGGTGCACTCTTTATCAATATTAATTCAAAGGGATTAGGTCTCTCCCCTAAAATTCTGCTGTAACATTATCAAAAACAAAAACAAAAAAAAAATTAATAATAATAATTATTATATTGTATTCTGATTCTGCTATATCAAGGCTTATTCAGCTGTGACCTCTCACCCAATTATCTTTGACATCTCATGATCAGGATGTAATTGTAATTTATCAAAAAATGCAGTACAAACAATAGCTACCTTAGATTTCTTTTCCCCTTTTTTGCAATGTATCAAGGCTTATTCAGCCGTGACCTCTCACCCAACTACCTTTGACATCTCATGATCAGCATGTAATTGTAATGTATCAAAAAGTGCAGTGCAAACAATATTTATCTTAGATTTCTTTTCCCCTTTTTTTGCAATTCTAGCCAAACAAATTAGCAAGTTACAAAAATATTACATCATATTCACCTGGGAAGCATATAAAACTTTCCAAAAACCAAAATTTAAAAACCACTACATTAGAAAAAAGATGAGGTACTGAAACAAATTTGAATTAAATATGTAATACCATTTTCCTCCAAAAGTAAACCAGTACCATCAGCAAAGTAACCACATATAGTTTGAGGCAAAGCACATGTCTACTCTAGGAAAACCATCAAGTTAAGGAATCATACACTGAGTACACATTGCTATTACAGCTTACTCAAGAAAATTGTGAGCAGAGATGTATTAGATGATTTCAGTGCAACTAGACAAATCAACGAATAAATGGGAATAAGTGATCATACCAGTTGCAATTCTTCTGCATCAACCAAAACAATCTGTGATAGCTCTTGAAGTAGCTCCATATCCAAGAAAACACTTGTGTTGTCAATTATAGGAATAGTGCCCTGCCAACTATCAAAGCCAGACCTTCTATACAATACATCAGTGGAGAAAATGCAGCAAGCAGCTGAATTTGTGAGTGGAAATGAATGCTTAGTGGTCTGTATAACAGCTTGCAACTTTTGCTTTTCATGTTCAAACCTTCTCAAAAACATCTAGAAAAGCTCATTTGAGTTCAACTAGAAAGGTAAACAAGCCACCCTCAAACATATTTTGAAACTAGTTAAGTTTTCAAATCAAATTTGAATAACTTACAATTCAACTAACATACAATCTTATATCAATGTCATAAGGATTACTCTATATTTTCTCATGATATCTTTATTGAGGACCTATCAATTTCTTCACCTAAAGGTGTTTTGGAAATTAATAAAGACCTAAAAAAATTTCAAGAAAGTGTACAAAATGTTGGAAATTAATAAAGACCTAAAAAAATTTTAAAAAAATTTCTCGTTTTGTAAATTTTTCAAAATTGTGTCAAACTAAAAACAATATGAAAATGATAGATGTTTTCTAAGTCTACTTCTACCTTTTTTTTTTCTCCAAAAACTTAAAAAATGCAAATGACCAAACAATTCAATAGCAAGATGAGGTCAAGTAGCAAACATACCAAAAAGAGTGGTGGATTCAAAACATATTTTTCAATTTAAACAATGTATCTTCTAAGACAAAATCATCTATACTATTATAAAGTGAAGGCTGGAGTTTATATGGCTATGGCGAATGACCCTTGGAGTCCTCTTGCTGCCGCGTCTGCGACATTACTGATGCTCGCAGAAAACAACCACCACCACTAATAAGCTGCCATGGCTATGGCAGTGGGGGCAACATAGAGATATAGAGGAACCATTTCAACCCAGTCGATAGAGGAACCGACTGGAATGAGAGAGTCGAAAGAAGAGTCAAAAGAAGCGTACCGTCTTGCCGCCGAACTAGTCTCGCCGCTGCTGAACCAGTCTCGCCATTGATTGACACCCTTCCCCTTCAACCCCAGTCTGTCTTCAAACCCTCTATCTTCTCTCACTCAGATTAAGGTTTGCTCACTGTTTTGAAACAGTGTTGTGAAATTAGGGGCTCTACAAACCTGAAAGGAAATGAAAAAAAAAAAGGCAGAAAGGCAGAGGGAAAAAAATGGGGGAAAGTTTGGGCGGGCCCGTCCAGTGAGTCAGTGAAAAAAGAGGAAAATTTGTTTTATTTTTATTTTAATGAATTTTTTTTTATTTGGTAGAAGTAGAGGTAATATTTTAATAAAAAATATTGTTTGTTAAAATAAAATTAATTTTTTATGGTCAATAAAAAATATTTTTTTGTGACCCATTTTTTTTGTTGTTAAAAATCAAGAGCTAAGTTTTTGTGGTAGAGAAGAGGGAGCGGCAATAATAGTGAATGTGGTGGATAAGAGGTGATGGTGGTGGTAATGGTGGTGGTGATAGCAAAAGAGATTAGTGGTGAAGTTGTGGTAGTGGTAGAGGAAATGGAGTAGCGGTGTGGGAAAAGAGGTGATAGAGACAGAGAGATAAAGAGACAGACAGACAGACATACAGAAAAAGAGAGAGAAATAAGAGATGAGTGAGAGATAGACAAAGAGAGATAAAGGGAGCGAAAAGAGATGATCGAGAGAAAAACATAGAAAAAGAGAGAGATAGAGAGAGAAGAAAGATGAGCGAGAGAGACAGAGAGAAGAGAGATGAGCGAGAGAGATAGAGAGAGAAAATATGTGAGAGAAGAGATAGATGAGTGAGAAACACAGAGAGAGATGGGGGAGAGAGGCAGATAGACAGACAGACAGAGAGAGAAGAGTGATGAGTAATAGAGAGAAAGAGAAGAGAGAGAGGCAGATGAAAAAATGGGTGAAAAGAGATAGACAAAGAAAAATAGAGACAAAGAGCGAAAAGATATAAACAAGAGAAAAACAGAGAGAGATAGAGAGAAGAGAGAGGGATGAGAGACACAGAGAGAAAGAGACAGACAGAGAGACAGACAAAGAAGAGTGATGAGTGAGAGAGAGAAAGAGAAGAGAGACAGAGACATAGAGAGAAAGAGAGAGACAGACAGGCAGAGAAGAGTGATGAGTGAGAGAGAGAAAGAGAAGAGAGATAGAGACAAAGAGATAGGATTGGGGGTTTTTGGTAACGCGAACGGGAATGGAAAAAAAATGGCGGGCTGAGTGGGGGAGATTGGGGGTACTAAAAATCAGGAACTAATTTTTTGTGGTAGAGGATAGGGAACGACAGTAGTGGTGAATGTGGTGGATAAGAGGTAATAGTGGTGGTAGTGGTGATAGCGAATGAGATTAGTGGTGAAGTTGTGGTAGTGGTAGAGGAGATAGAGTAGCGGTGGTGGATGAGAGGTAATTGTAATAGTAATGTTGGTAGTGGAGTGGTGGTGATGGTAGTAGTAATAATAGTCGTAGAGGCGGAATGGCAACAGTGGTAGTAGTTATGGTAGTGGAATGCCATTTGTAGTAGTGGTGAAGGTGGTAGAGGAGATGGGTGGTGAGAGAGAAATGAGTGAGAGACAGATAGAGACAGAGACAGAGTGACGAGCGATAGAAAGACAATGTGGTAACGAAAAAGTGCATTTTCTTGTAGTGTCTCGATAAATCGAAAGATAGCTTGGTAAATAGAGAAGAAGGGAGAAGGGAGTAGCAAGGCGACCACAATGAAGAGAAGACAAATAGACAGACAGATAGAGAGAAAAAGAGAGAGAAAATAGTAAAATTGTGAAAAAGGGTGAGAGACAGAGAGAGAAAGAGAGACAGACAGACAAACAGACAGACAGACAGAAAAAGAGAGAGAAACAAGAGATAAGCGAGAGATAGACAAAAAGAGAGAGAAAGAGAACAAAAAGAGATGAACGAGAGAAAGACATAAAGAGAGAAGAAAAATGAGCGAGAGAGAGATATATAGAAATGAGCGAGAGAGACATAGAAAGGAAAGAGATGAGAGAGATAGAGAGAAGAGAGATGAGCGAGAGAGAGATAAAGAGAAGAAGATAAATGAGAGAGGCAGAGAGAGAAGACAGATGAGAGAGATAGAGAGAAGAGAGATGAACGAGAGACAAAGAGAGAGAGAGAGACAGAGACAGAGACAGACAGACAGAGAAGAGTGATGAGTTAGAGAGAGAAAGAGAAAAGAGAGAAAAAGATAGAAAGTGAGAGACAGAGAGAGAATAGAGATAAACGAGAGAAATAGAGAGAAGAGAGATGAACAAAAGAGACAGAGAGAAAAGAGATGAGAGAAAAGATAGATGTGAGAGAGACACACACAGAGAAAGAGAGATAGATAGACAAACAGACAGACAGACAGAGAAGAGTGATGAGTGAAAGAGAGAAAGAGAAGAGAGAGAGGAATATGAAAAATGGGTGAAAAGAGACAGAGAGGGGGGTAAGAAGAGATTAGGGATTTTTGGTTTTGGCCGAGGTGGTTTGAGATTAAGGATTTTTTGTTTGGGTTGGGGGGGTTACAGAACGGGAATGACAAAAAAATGGAGGGAATGAAAAAAAAACGGAGGGAAACACAGCGGGAATGAAAAAAAAAAAAATTCGGTCACAAATGAAATTTAAACAACAAAACATGGTTTAACCTTTTTTTTTTTTTTTTTGCGACGGGGGTTGCCGTAGCCAAAAAAATTATTTTCTGTTAAAATAAAATTTTTTTTTTTTGTAGTTAATGAATTTTTTTTTGAAAAAAAATCATTTTTTTTTAGTTATAGATTGAAAATTTATTTGTTTTATTTCTATTTTAATGAAAAAAAATTTATTATTATTATTTTTTTATCAAAAAGTCACATTTTTCGCGACGGCAAGTTGTACCGTCTCAAAAAGTCTTTTTTTTTTTTTTTTTGCGACGGCAAGCTGTGCCGTCTCAAAAAGGCACATATTTTGCCACGGCAAGTTGTGCCGTCTCAAAAAGTCATATTTTTTGTGACGGCAAATTGTGGCGTCTCAAAAGGTCACATTTTTCATGACGGCAAGTTGTACCGTCTCAAAAAGTCGCATTTTTTTTGCCACGGCAAGTTGTGCCGTCTCAAAAAGGCACATTTGTTGCGACGGCAAGTTGTGCCGTCACAAAAAATGACTTTTTGCGACGGCAAATGTGCCGTCGCAAAAAGTTCCGTCTCAAGCCCACTTTTCTTGTAGTGTATAATCACACTTAATTAATTAAAAAAAATATATATATATATATATAATCACATTTAATCAAAAAGTGTGGTTAAAATATATATATATATATATATATATATAATCACACTTAATTAAAAAGTGACATAAAAAATAAATATAATCACCCTCAATTAAATTAAGTGTAATTAAAATATCAATCTAATTTTTTTATCACACTTCTAATAAAAGTGAGATATTTTCATTTATCAAAGTGTGATCTTTAATTGTTTTTGTAGAAGTGATATAATCACACTTTAATTAGAATGTGTGATTAAAAAATACATATATAATTACACTTACTTAAAAAGTGTGATTAAAAAGTGTATATATAATCACACTTTAATTAAAAAGGTGTGATTAAAAAATATACAAATAATCACACTTTAGTTCAAATGTGTGATTAAATATATATATATATATATATATAATCACAATTACTTAAAAAGTGTGATTAAAAAGTAGTAGTGTATATACAATCACACTTTAATTAAAAAGGTGTGATTAAAAAATATATAAATAATCACATTTTAATTAGAATGTATAATTAAAAAATATATATATAATCACACTTAAAAAGTGTGATTAAAAAGTAGTAGTGTATATATAATCACACTTTAATTAAAAAGTGTGATTAAAAAATATGTAAACAATCACACTTTAATTAGAATGTGTGATTAAAAAATATATATATAATCACACTTGTTTAAAAAGTGTGATTAAAAAGTAGTAGTGTATATATAATCACACTTTTAATTAGAAGGTTTGATTTATATATATATATATATATATAATCACACTTAATTGAAAAGTGATATAAAAAATAAATATTATCACACTCAATCAAATTAAGTGTGATTAAAATATCAATCTAATTTTTTTCATCACACTTCCAATAAAAGTGAGATCTTTTTTTTTTTGTCAAAGTGTGATCTTTAACTAATTTTGTAGTAGTGTTAGGGTTAGGGTTTGCATATCCTCCATCTCTATATCTCTCTTTTGTGTATAAGTGTGTGTTTGGTCTTATTATTGCACACAAACACCAACCATTACATCTTACCTTGGCTACTGAGGTGCCAGAGAGCTGTTCTTGGTGTTCTTGAGTGGATTCAAGCTTGAAGAACCAACTGGAACATTGTTTGTGAAGAGGGTCATCAAGGGTAAGAACTTCACCCTTTATTCTCCATTTTTGCATAGCTTTTTGACCAATCTTGCAACTGTTTTTAGACTTTGTATATAACTAATAAAAGTATTGATTTTGAGTGCTTAACATAGTTGTTTAAGATTGCTTTGTCGTTTGGGGGTGTTTGACCCCTCTTAGGCCTTGTTTGGCCCTATTTTTGTGCTATTTTGTTGAGCCCCAGGACCACTTTGTTTGGGCCTCCTCACCACTAAAATCTTGAGGGATTTTAGTGGTGAGAATGGTGCCTTAAGGTCCTAAGAAGGAGAGGGCCACCCCCCCTCATTGTTGTCCTTAAAAAGGGCCATTTTTGCCTCATGTGTGAGCATCTTGTTTAAGTGTATAATGGCCATGCCTTAGCTGTTTTTTGTGCTTATATTGCCATGTATTACCTCTGTTTTTGCTTGGTTTAGACACACCATGCTTGCCTTGCATACATGTCTTGTAATGCCATATTTTTGCCTTAACATGCTTTAGGTTTTAACCCTTGTTTTAGCATGATTTCGGCTTAGCTTTGTGAAGCTTTTATGCTTGTTTTAGTATGCTAAGGGACTGTTTTTGGTCATTTGAGTCATCCATACTTTTCTTTGTATAGCTACCGTGCAAACTCTCTTGTATGCCTTGAGCAGTGACCCCTCTAGCATGCCATCCTTGCATCATTTCAGTGGTTTGGCACTACTTATAGGATCATTTCAGTCCTCATGGTATGCTTGTATGCTTGTATTTGATGTCTCTTTAATGTTTTACAAGGTTGTCATCTTATGCTCCATGTGTGGCCTCTTTTGTATGCTTGCATGTTTAGACCACTTAGATGCCATCTAGGTGTGTCCTTAGCTTTGTTTAGGTCTGCCTTGGACCTGTTTTAAGTCCTTTTAGCCTTGTGAGGCTTGTTTGACTTAGCCATGGTTTAAGCCCTCTTAGGCTTTCCTTGAATCTTGGACCATTGTTGCATGTTTAGCTTGTCTCCTTTACATGGTTTGGCACCTTTATAACGTGATTTTCAGAGCTTTCTATGCATGCTATGTGTCCATGTTTATCTTCTTTTAAGTGTGCTTAAAAGTTGTCTCTTTGATGCTTAAGTGTTAGTCCATTTGCATGCATGCTTGTATGTGCATTTGGTCCCATCCTCATAGCTTTTGGCCACTGTTTTGGGCCTAGTATAGGGCTACCCAAATTGGTATAAGTCCATTGTTTGCATGTTGTCGCATGCTCACCTTGTGTGTTGTCATATACTTAGCCTATTGCATGTGTTGCATGCTTCAATCGCTTTGCATTTGGCACGCATTCTCTTGGCTAAGTTGCCTAACATGTTGTCCATGTTGCACCTTGCATGCTTGCATGGTTAAGCTTGCATAGTTATTCTATGTCTTGCATACTTATTTGCTTAGGTTGTGTGCCTATTGCATGCTTACTTGTTTGCATCTCATGTTGCACACTTAGCTCAGATGTCTAGGTTGCATATCATTGCATGCATTTTTCACCTCTTGATCAAGCCATGATAGAGGTTGAAAGCCCCTTGGTAAGTTTCTATGCATTGTATTTCATTTGAAATCAAAATGCATGACTTGGTTCCTTGGGCCATCACGCATTGAAATGCGCGATTGGTGGTCCGAGAATCAAGGAACATACCCCTTTGAGTCACAAACATGATAAGGGATGTGTTGGTGCACACATTTGCTTGAAATACATTGCCATACCTTGTTTTGCCCTCTGCTACTGTCAAAACAGGTTCTGCAGGAAGACTTGGCCGGTCGACTACATGGAGTGCCGACCGACCAATTATTGATGGCCGAGAGCTCAACAAATGGTCGATGACCATCCGGAAATGGTCGGTGGGGTTTCCACTTGGTCGGTAGTGATCCACAGTGTCCATGGAGCATACCTTGGGAGTTATGCAATTTTCAGAGGAGCAGAGTAGGGGAAACAGAGGCAAACTTGTGCATGGTGGTGGGTTTCCGAGCGGAACCGAGCGCGCATGCATTGGACCCTCTTCCCGAGGCTGATTCTTACTGCTTAATTAGCTTAGTTAATTTCCTTAACTAGTTAATTGTCTGTAATATTTAATTAGCTTGTAGGTTAATTAATTTGTATATTCTTTTGGTTCCTCCGAGCGAGGGCGAATTTGTAATAAGTGTGGGTGCGTGTGTGCATGTCTTCCAATCCCCACTTCTTTCTCCCTTTTACTTGCCTGCTTTTGATGGTTACTATTAAGGCATATTTACTTTAGCATGCCTCATGCTATGCATGCGTGCATCATTCATCAGTATTGCATGCACCGGGCTCGGCGCGTCATGCTAATTGCATAGGTATTTCAAATCTAACTTGAATACATGCTATCTGTCGCATTTCACATGCCATCCATAGATTAGCCAAGCCTATTCTAGTGACATTCTGTATGCGATGCATTAGCCATTTTAACATGAACTCGGATCATGCATGATTGTTAACTAGTTCATTGTGTTGGCACGGAGTACGATGTAAGTATTTATGCTTTAGCATCTCGCATGAGTGTGAAAGTTAACATGACAGCATGCTTACCATGTGGCTATATGCTTACGTGATATTACTGGCTGAATGCCTATGGGTGAAGGTTGGATTGCTTGAGTTGGAACAACTCATTGAAATCCGTGTATTAGCCTACTCATGAGTAGCAAATTTCAAACCATTTTCCAAACAAACCGATATGCAATGCTCTGTTTCAAATTAGGCGATCTAGTCTATACTTCTTTTGCTGCGCACATCACATAGTAATTCTAGGCTAATTAACCAGAATAAGAATGCATAACGTTTTCAAAATTAGATATCATGGTTAGTAGAGGCCGATCTTCGGATTGGGCAAGAGGGGGTTCTCATAGCTGACCTTCCCGGATCGTACCCAAGCTCCCGAGCTGAGACAACTTTGGTGATGACGGACACGTGGCCTTAGGCAAACGAGTCAGGGTTTCCTAAATTTCCCCATAAAAAATATTTAGGTGGCAAATCTGTATCTGGCAAAGCAGTCCATATTTGGCACTTCTTTACAAAAATCTGTTTTCCAAAACGATTTGCCAGATTTGGACTCTTTGGTGATTTATCAATCTCACATTGCACATTGTGAGATCAGATTATGAACCGACACAAATCAAGTCGAAACTGTAGCATGAGGCCCAAGGGGACGTCTACACCCTGACTCGTGCCTAAAGCCACGTGTCCGTCATCACCAAAGTTGCCTCGGCCCTGGAACTTGGGTACGATTGGGGAAGGTCATTTCATGAGCACCCCCGCTTGCCCGATCAAAGATCGGCCACTACTAAGCATGATATCTTGTTTTTGAAAACACATGTGCTCTTATTCCAGTTATTAACCTAGAATTACTATGTGATGCGCACAACATACAAGTATAGACTAGATTGCCTAAGTTGGAACAAAGCGTCGCATATCCGTTTGTTTTGAAAATGGATTTGAAGTTTGCTACTCGCAAGTAGGCTAAAACACAGGTTTCGACGAATTATTCCAATTCAAGCATCCCAACCTTCACCCACAGGCATTCAGGCAGTTATATCACGTAAGCACATAGCCTCATGGTACGCATGCTATCATGGCAGTCACTCACACGCATGTAAGGATGCTAAAGCATAAACACTTACCGAGTACTCCGAGCCAAAGAAAGGAGCTAATTAGAAAACATGCATGAATTCTAACTATGCTGAGATGCCTAATGCAACACATGCAAGAATGCAACTAAGATAGGCTCGGCTATTCTAAAATGGCATATGAGATGCTATAGGTAACATGTATTCAACTTGGAATTGAAATATGATGCAGTTAGTATGATGCGCCGAGCCCGGTACTTGTAAAACAGATGAATGGATGCAAACATACGAGCATAAGGATGCTAATTGAAACATGCCCTAAAACTAACCATCATAAGCTGGTAAATAAAAGAGAGAAAGACGTGGGGTTGGAAGACATGCATCACACACATGCACACTTATTACAACATTGCCCTCTCTCGGAGGGTCCGAATAAATAATACATAATCAAATTAACTAATTATTACGCAACACTAACTAATTAACAAATTAACTGAACTAGCACGCAAACTATGTAAAAGGGGCTGCCTCAACTCTGCTTTGAATGATAAAGGATGCATGCATGCTCGAGTTGCCTTGTCGGGAAATCCATCGCGATGCCCCAACTCACCTTTGTTTGCAATTGATCTCAAAAACTTGCACAAAGCTCCAGAGAGATAGAACTCTACCCCGGGAAACTGTTGGAAGGCTGCCGACCAGCTTATAGGCATAGGAGACCAACTAGGAGGGCCACCGACTAGTTTTTGCTCACAGGGTGGTCGGCCAGCCAGAAAACCTGGTCGGCCGACCAATTCCTTCTCCTGGTTTCTATTTTCTGCAACAAAGGAAAAGGGAAGGGCATGGCAAAGTATTTTCAGCATATGTGTGCACGACTACTCTCCCTATCATTGCATAAGCTCTAGGGAGTGTAGTCCTTGATCCTTAGGCCACCAATCACGCATCTCGATGCATGATGGCCGAGGAGTCAGATTGCACGACTCAATGTGAAATGAATGCACATATAAACACATAAATGCCTAAACTCCATCATGTGTTAGTCAAGAGTGTCAGCGACCGAGAATCGAGGCACGTTTTATCACTTGGAGTATGAAACGTCCCTCGTCTCCCGTGTTTGGACTAACTCCTATTCCAAACACAATGCAACAATAATATGGCATGGCATACGCAAATGCAACTCTAGCATGCAAACATGCAATGCAACCTAAGCATGCGAATATGCAAGGGACATGATGGCATACACAATGCCAATATGAAATGCAACATGGACAACCTAACAAGGCCAATAGCATGCACAATGCACAATGCTAAAGCACACATACTCAATGCAAGACAACATATGCAACAATATGACAAAATGCGACTCGCATACACAATGTGAATATCAAATAGCATACTCAATGCAAAATGGACTTAAACCAAAATGGATGGGCCTCAGTCACACCCAAATCAGTGGCCATGGGATGAAATGAAGGTACAAAATACAAAGCATGCATGCACAATGCATTAGCCAATATAAGAGGCCCAAGATCACAACTTTCAAGAGTGCTCAAAGAGTAACAAATGTGCAAGTGTAAAGACTCTAAGTGCATTGAAATTAAGTAAGAAATGATGCCAAATCATTCAAACAAAGCAAGTAGAGCATGTAAGGGTTCTAAGGCATGAGAGCTATCAAAGAGGACTACACATGAGGCATGCAATGCATGGCAAATATGCATGAACTAAGCATGGACAGAGTTGGAATAGGTCTTAACAAAGACCAAAATGTGTTAAGATGAGGGCCCAAAGTCCTAGGCGTGCAAGCATACACACTAAGGCATGAACTAGGCAACAATGCATAATCATCAAAGGCATTCAAAACATGAATGAAGTGAGAACATAGAAAGTCTATATGTTCTGAAATGTGATGTTAAGTGATGCCAAATCAAGTACACAACACAAATAGAGCATGCAATGGTGCTCAATGTTTGAGGTAAGCAAGAGCATTTACACTACAGGTATACAAAACATGAAGCATGTGATTAAGGCAACCAAAAACAGTCCTATTACATGTTAATATGAGACTAAAACATGCATGGATGGAAGCCAAAATGTGCTAGCATGAGGGGCATGAGGCATAATGCATACAAGGCAAATAAGGTGGATTACACTACACCTATTAGGACCAAGCATGGGATGACTCCACCAACAAAAATCAGAGTTATATAATGGCAAAATAACCCCAAATAAGCACTGAAATGATGGCTCGCAAGCAAAGGCATGAATGCATACACAATGGCTCATGTTAAGGCATAAAAGGGGAACCCTCCAACGCATTGATTGAGTGGCAAATGCAAGTGCACGGCCATGAAACATGGACTGAAATAGTACAACTAATGATGCCAAATCACTGAAATGAGCCAAGAAATGCATGCTAGCGGACCCGCTGCACAAAGCAAACAAGTTAGATTGAACCAAAGCTATACAAAGCAAGTCATGGATGACCAAGACAACCAAAATCAGACCTTAAACATGAAAAAACATGAACAAAATCTTCTTGAAGTCAAGCCAAAAGCATGCTAAAAAGACATGCGCCAACATGATGCATATTAGGCTATTTCATGGGATTACATGGCAAGTGTATGGAGCATGCAAAGGCCAACCGAACCGAACCAAAAAAGAGTCATGACATGGCAAAACCTCACCAAAAACATGCTGAAATGGGAACAAAACGACCTAGAATGACATGCTACTTCATGAAGTATACAAGACTAGTTTGTGTGATTTACACTACAAGTGTATTAGGCACGCATTATTCAACCAAGAGGCCTCAAAACAGAGCTAAGGCAGCCCAAAATATGAACAAAATCAGTTTGGATCATGGCCAAAATATGCTAGAATAGAGGGCCAAAACATCATGCATTTCAAGCTAGCAAACATGATTTACACTACAAGCATATGAAGCATGTAAAGGACTACCAAACCAAGAAAAAACAGAGTCATGGTATGCCAAATGATGGCCAAAAACCCACTGAAAAAATACCAATACATGCAAGAACGACATGCTCCTTTGATAAGGCATGAAAGGGATTACTCTATACATGCAAGAAGCAAGCAAAAGGGGACCAAACCAGCCATGGTCAGAGCCTAGACAGGTCCTAGAAGTCACCAAAGAGTGTTTGAACTAGGCCTCCAAATGGTATAAACATATGCTCCTTTAGTAGGCCAAAAATGCTAGTAAGCAAGACAACAAGAGAGAGGGTCACCCCTCTCTAACTTTGGCCCTCAAAACCACATTCTCACTACTGAAAATCCACTGGATTTCAGTGGTAGGAGGGCTAAGGAAAGACTAGCTTGAATGCGTTATGGCATGGCACAAAACAAAGCTAAATAGAGCATGCAAGATGGTAGATGACCCCCAACACCAAAAGAGCCTTAAACAAACATCATAAGAACCTCAAAACAAGAATTTTTCCAGTTGAAAACAAACTTAAATATGCATGCAAGTATAGCTAAGAGAATGATCAAGAAAGAGATTAAAAGAGGGAAAAGGAGTTACCCTTGAAGCTCAGCAAAAACCAATAGGTTTTGGGAGCAAAAACCAATAGGTTTTGGGACCAAAAACTAACTTTGCAACCTCTGAAAATCCCCTCCAAGAACCTTAGATCAATGGTGGAGGTGTATGGCTATAAGGTGTGGTGCAATAGGCCAAGAACAATGCACACTTGGAGCCAAAATAGAGAGATATAGAGGGATGTATATATTTTTTGCCTTAGACTAATTTTCAAAACCCTCACAAAGAAGGGGGAGGCCTTCCTTTATAGAGATACAAGGCCTTAGCTTCTCAAAGAAGCTAAAAACCAAGGCCAAAGATCCTCCATACACGTGTATGGAGGATGTAATCTATGCCTTCCAGCTGGCACAGCTGGCAACAACTCACAGAGACAGAACTGGAGGGAGTAGGCCGATCAGTTCATATGGTCGGCCAGCCACTTTAGGTGGTCGGCCGACCAGTTCAAAAGGGTCAACTCAAAGAAAGGTGGTCGGCCAGCCTATTTGGTGGTCTCCCAACTGAATGCAAGCTAGTGGTGTGGTGGAAGACCAGCAATTGTGGCCCAAAAATGAAGGAGACTAGTTACCTGACAAGAAAACCGGTCGGCGAGGGAAAAGTGGTCTCCAAGGAGAAAAGGTGGTCTCCCACCCTTGTACCACCTTCCAAACAATGAAAACAAGGTCCATGCCAAAAATGAACCAAGACGGATGCAAAACGAGGGTTTGGGGGTCAAAACGCGCAGTCGGGTGCCCCGAAAATAGGCTGTTAGGCATCGAAAGTGGCGTGCGACCACAAAGATGGTCTCCCGGGCCACAGTGTCCCTCTAGAGATAGGAAACAAGGTGTATGCCAAAAATCATGCCAAATGGAGAAAGTTAAGCGGTCCCGAGCCGAGGTGCATGGCCGACGGCTCTGAAAATCAGAAACTGGTCTCCAAACGGGAAAAGTGGCCTACGATCACGAAAAGTGGCCTACAGCCACTAAGAGATGGTCTACGAGACCTCTCCCTCCCTTTGGGAAGAGAAAACAAGACCTGGTTCACAAACCGAGGCAAAGCACAAAAGGGTCCCGAGGTCCGGGGGTAAGGCTCTCAGCCGAAACTCCGAAACCTCAGAACGAGCACAACATGCACCATCACTGAGCGCTCAATCGATGACGTCTGAGTCTTAAGGTCGGTCAAAAATGGAGTGTCTACAAACACCCTTGGCTTCTACACCTCTGACAAATTGCAAAACTTCCATTGGAATAATTTCAAATTCAATATCATGTCGACGCAAAACCACATCATCATCAATAGCCATAGCTGGTACGACCACTGTGGTTTTTTCTTGTTGGAACACATCATCAGGTTGTACGTCATTCATCTCTGGCACATCCCAAATTCCTCGATGTTGAAACTTTTCTACGACTCTCCAATTGGTACCTAATTTAGTGTCATTAACATAGAATACTTGTTCAACTTGACTTGGTAATACAAATGAGTAATCTTTGTACCATCGACTTCTTACATCAACTGTTGTCAAATGTAGTTCTACACACATAGTTCTGCTACTACTGGTGTTAAACCATTCACATTGGAACAATACAATCTGACGTCTGAACAAATAGTTCAGTTCCCACACTCTGCACAAGTGTCCGTAGAAGTGTATCAATTGGCCTTCATGCTCCCCTTCCATGACTAATCCACTATTCTGACTTTTATGACATTTGTCATGGTCGATAGTATGAAAATGGACACCATTACAAATACATCCTGAATATGTGTTCACTAAGCCACTAGGACCATTGCTAATGACCACATCTCATCAGTTTCTTCAGGGAAACTTGGCTCCGTAATTCATTCATCTACATGAAGAACATGTGTCATGTTACAAGCATGCACAATATTAACGTAATGTACGATTGATTGTAGGATATGAGAATACTAGCTTACATGATCTTTGAACCATTTTGGGAATTCTTTCTGTTGTTTGTTTTCGATGTCGAATGCACCGGCTCTTTGTTGTAACAAGTTCTTGTGCTCCCTAGTTACAAGAAATGCAATTCAAAAATATTTACTAAGATAAAGACTAATCAATTTACAACAAACAGATTCTAAATACGTTTAAAGGATTCATACTCTACGTGTTTGTCCACTTCAGTGCTATTGCGTAGGACAAACTAATGAGCCATCTCGCATTCAGCTATGGACACATCGGGCGCCCTTGTCATTAGATCAAAGGGACGGACATTTTGAGTGAATACCACCAACCCTAGGCCACGGTCACCCATGTCATAATTTCTTTCTGGGTGGTTAAACAATGTTTCAACTCCATCCAAATACATTGAACAAAATGTTGTACATTCTTTGGAAATGTAAGCCTCGGCAATAGAACCATCAGGATGAGCTTTGTTGGCCACAAACCTTTTTAGACAACCAAGCAACCTAACGATCAAATCGATGACAATGTTATACTGCAATCTTTATATCAGCAACAAAGCGTTAATTAAAATTTGACACTAAGACAAGGGCTGAGTTAATACCTCTCAATTGGGTACATCCATCGATATTGCACTAGGCCTCCAAGCATAGCCTCTCAAGGCAAGTGAATTGCCAAGTGGACCATGACATCAAAAAAAGCCGGCGGGAAAATCATCTCAAGCTTACAAAGTATGAGTATGATTTGTTCATCCAATTTCTCCAAATCTAAACGCCTCAATGTCTTTGAACACAACTGTTTGAAGAAATTTCCCAACTCAAAAAGTGTCGTTCCAATTTCCTTATTAAGATAGCCATGCATCCCAATTGGAAGAAGCCGTTGTATAAGGACATGACTGTCATGACTTTTGAGGCTAGATAATTTTCTAGCTTGAGCGGTCACGCAACTGGAGATATTTGCTGCATAGCCATCAGGGTACTTAATTGTTTTCAAGAAATCACAAAAGCCTTCTCTCTCTTTCACAGACAATGTGTGCAATGCGGGAGGCTTCTCAAAGGACCCATTAGAACGCCTCTTCAACTGTAACTCTTTACGTATTCTCATGTCCTCCAAATCTAAGCATGCTTTGTTCGTGTCCTTGTTCTTTCCATCTATGCGCAAAAGTGTCCCAACGACATTGTCACATATATTTTTTTCAATATGCATGACATCAAGGTTGTGTCGAAACTTCAACGTTTTCCAATAGGGCAAGTCAAACATAATGCTTTTCTTGCTCCAATTCAAATTTTGATTTTCATTCCTTTGTCGTTTTCGATTTTGTGGGTGCTTTCCATACAGCTTGTAAGTCCCAGAATCAATTTGCTCTAGTATTTGTTCCCCCGATAAGTCCAAAGGTTTGGACCTATGCTCCGTTTGACAGTTAAAGAGCTTACGTGTTCGCCAACTGTGGTTCTCAAGCAAGTAGCGATGGGCCCCCATATATCCTATTTTACTTCATAAACCCTGCGATGATGCATTATTGTTACAATTAGGGCAAGCCAAGTAACCCTTTGTACTCTACCCTGACACGTTACCATACGCAGGGAAGTCATTTATGGTCCACATTACCGCTGCATGCATTCTAAAAATTTTCCCATTCGATGCATCATATGTTTGCACACCATGCTCCCACAAATTCTTCAATTGTTGTATTAATGGTTGCAAGGAAATATCAATGTCTCTTCCAGGTGCCGAACGTCCGGGAATAAGCAATGACATCATGCAAAATGGCTCTTTCATACACTTCCACGGTGGGAGATTGTAAGGCATTATGATCACGGGCCACATGCTATATGATGTGCTCATATTTCCAAATGGATTAAAACCATATGTTGCCAGCCCTAGCCTTACATTTCGAGAGTCATCAGAAAACGTTGGATATTGCTTATCAAAGTCATTCCATGCTGCACCATCGGCCAAATGCCTTATTATGTCATCATCCACACGCTTCTCATTGTGCCATGTCATATCTATGACTGGCTTTTTGGACATATACAATCTTTTCAACCTCGGTGTCAAAGGAAAGTACCGCAATACCTTGTGTGGAATCTTTTTACCACCATCATTGTTCAACTTGTATCTATGCACATCACATGTAGGGCGTTTCTCCAAATTTGCACTCTCCTTTCAAAATAGTGCACAATCATTCTTGCACGAATGAATTGTTTCATATCCGAAACCCAAGTCACGTAAGAACTTCTTAGCATCATAGAGTGTCCATGGAACAGTTTGATCACATTCTGGTAGAATGTCCTTGAATACCTGCATACCCATATCAAATGACTTGTTGCTCCATTTGTTGTACACATTCACATGAAGCATCTTAATGACGAATGATAACACAAAGAACTTTTCACATGCCGGGTAAACTTTGCGTTGTGCATCTTCGAATAACCTAATGAACTTATACAAATCCTCCCTCTCCAAACCATTAGGTTCCTTGTCGGTATGATCATCTATAAGACCACTCACGTAAATTTCTTCGAACATAATAGGCAATTCACCCATGAGCGGATCATCGACATCTGTCATACATTCGCCACTACATCCACATTGGTCATTTGATACACTAGGATGAGACACCGGAACATGTTCCCCGTGGTGCACCCAAGTTATATACGAAGATGGCATTCCTCTTCGAATCAAGTACATCCACACAACTTGTCTGCTATACTTTGTGCCATTAATGAAATCGACACACGGACACCTAATTTCATCCTCTACACCTAAATGTGTCGTAGCAAAATCAAGGAATGCCTTCACCCCTTGTTAATACTCTTTACTTGTCAACCTATTATTTATCATCATCCAACTCTTGTCCATTTTTTGTTACCTACAACTCAAGCAAAGATTAACCGATGAACAAATGAGAACACGCGTTTCAAGTTGAGATAGATTATCTTATTTTTTCATTCACTATTTGGCTTGTCACATAAATCTCTTTTAGGGTGGGACCAAATGAAACGATTTGTACCATGAGGGGCCTGTCTTTCCCTAACACCTAAGTTAACATATGTATGAAGTTCTCACAAGTACCAATATATATATATATATATATATCCATCCATGGCCAACACTCAGAAAAAAGAAAAAAGAAAAAAGAAAAAAGAAAAAAAGAAATAAAAAATTGTCTATTGCCAATGTCGGAAGTCTGATAATTTTGCCATATCATTAGAATACAATAGGCATATAAGCCTCTAACTCCAAAATTGTCTATATAGCCAATGTCGAGGCTTTGATGATCTTGTCATATAATTAGAACACATAAACAGCATATAAACATCTAACTTAATTTGAGCATTCACAATCATTACATAGATAAATATTCCAACAAACTATTGAATGAATAAAAAAACAAATATAATTCAATCCGTGCTTTACATATATACATATACATCCTTTAATACATAATAAAAGATAAGTGTGTGTATCAGCATATATAACACCATCACATGCTCGATATGTTCGTGTCATGCTTATTTAAAGCTGACCATATAAACAGACGTGTTTCTTGTCAATAAGTAGGAAAGAAATTGTCACATGGAAGCTCAATTCAATTTGTTAAACACAAGGTAACAACACAGACATGGTTTCAAATTTCAAACAAGCAAAATGTTCAAAGTATGGTCTTTTCTCAACCAAGTGAAACAAATAATAAAAAAAAAGTAATCCAAAACTTAAAGCAGCAAACGTTTTGTCCAAATACGTATAAAATTGAATCTTATGATTCTTCTTTTCAATACCTTATGGTCCTTATAGTTTATATTTAATTCAACATTCATAATCAAACTAAGAAGTAATACTCTAAAAAATAATTACCATCTACTGAGAACTTAATATACTGTCAACTTATTGCTACTTGTTCTATGATGGAGATGATCAAATCAATAAAGGTTCTTATCCAACTTATGCTGAATACAGTCTAGTCATAGTTATGTTACAAGAAGTTCATTGATGTCCTTTCGTTGCTACTCAAAGAACAAAATCTGAGTAAATGAAAGATTGCAAACAATTTCCAGAGAGAGAGAGAAAAAGAGAGAGAGGGAAAAGTTACCTATAGTTGTGAAGAGTGCGCTGCAGTTGCTGATGGAATTGTTGCTGCTGGAACTGGAACTGCCAAGCTGGTTTGAACAATAAAATGTTTCCTACCAAAAATGACATAGCATTTTGTTAGCTAATTTAATAAATATACTCACATTATACTAGAATTTTTGATAATGTTTTATGATCAACCAAGGCCAATGGACTATAAGATTGAGCCACATCATAATCAACACAAGATCTCACCCATTTAGCTAAAATTGAATCAGAAACAACACCCAAATACAGAAGCTAAAAATGCAATATAGATATACTCAATCTCCTCCACCACAACCCTAGCCACATCCATATCAGTTACAAGCAAACCCATTAGTTACCATACTTCAATTAATATATGAAAAACAAATTAACATCTCCACAGAAAATGAAGGGAATTTAAACTCAAATTCTCGTTAAAATGGCAGAAAATGCAAAACCCATCAAGAAATGGACTCAAAATTCACATAAATGTAAGAGAAATAGCAAAATAAGTATGG
This sequence comes from Camellia sinensis, assembly GCF_055761805.1. Classification (NCBI taxonomy): domain Eukaryota; kingdom Viridiplantae; phylum Streptophyta; class Magnoliopsida; order Ericales; family Theaceae; genus Camellia; species Camellia sinensis. The sequence goes on along the minus strand of NC_138975.1, from coordinate 104,423,553 downwards.
ATTAGAAACCCATGAAATGCCTATGCATATGTAGGCAAGGGAAGGGGCTGTTACCTACATTTATCCACCAAAGTCAAAAAAAATTATCCTCAAACATATTGCCAACATAAATTTGAACATGAAATTCGATGTATCCTAATCTCCTCTAAGTTCCAATAGAAAAGGCACCAACATCGTGAAAACGTTGTATAATTAGCAGCTGGGAGAGGGAGAGAGAGAGAGAAAAAAAAAGCAACTTGAACCAGTGTCAAATATCATTATTAGCCCGCAATAATCTTAAACTTTTGTGTTGGACCTTACTTCCAACCAAGCCCATCGCATGGGTCAACTGCCATGGCCGTCATGCTTCTGTAATATAAGTCATATAGCACTCCAATCTAGAGAATTTTTTTTATGTTTTAGATTTCTATAAGAAAAGGTTTAGATTATGGATCGAACAACTAGGTATATCCACATACATATTTGCCAAGAGAGAGAAATTATATGTCGTGAACTGTTTGCTAACATTAGTAATGTGTTATAAAATGGAATTTCAATAAATGAAAAAATGAAACTGACATTATGTATGCATGCATAATGAAAGTAGAAAAATTCAATGAATTTAACAAATTATGAAACTTGAGGCTTCAAATGGCAGAGCATTAGAGTTGTTGGTAGCCTCAAATTCTAAGGATTGACACTCAAATAGATATGGCAAGTCGTACAATAGAAATCCATTATACATCATTCTCAATCCAAACTAGAGGGCTCTTTGGATTTCTGAGCATACTCCAGACAAGCAAGAAATTACTATTAGTTTAGTTCTAAATTCAACAACATCTCAGCCCAAGCATTGCCCTAATTTTAAATTTCAATAACAATGCCTTAATTTTAAGCATTTCCTATATGATTTCTGTGTATATATATATATATATATGTGTATGTGTGTGTGTGTGTGTGTGTGTGTGTAAACAGGGACAGAGAAAGAAAGAAGGAGACAGTGAGAAGGAGATAGACAAATTGAGAGGGAGATACAAAGGGAGGGAGAGACAGATGCGAAATAAAGGACATACCTGGGAGGGAGACTTCCCGATGATCCAGCAACCCTTGCAGTGATGGCCATGGAGACAAAGCTATAAAGAAGAGGGCAGAGGCGTGAGTAGGACACAGTGACAGAGGCGTGGGTGTACTATATGTATAATTGATTATGTATGGGATCAAGGTTATGTATATATGATTTGCGTGTGTGTATATATGTATGTATATATATATATATGAATGTATGTGTGTGTGTGTGTGTGTGTGTGTGTGTGTGTGTAAACAACGAGAGAGAGAAAGAGGAAAACCAAGAGGCCATACAAAGAAGGAGACAGAAATCGAGAGGGAGATACAGAGAGATAGATAGATAGATAGAGAGAGAGAGAGAGAGAGAGAGAGAGAGAGAGAGGCGAAATAAAGGACATACCTGGGAGGGAGACAAAGTGATGATCCACAAGCTTTGCAGTGATGGCGATGGAGACAAAGCAGTGATAGAGGCGAGACTGCGATAGGGAGGGAAATGGACTTCTATTACAATAAAAATAAAACAAAAAAAATATTTATTCCCGACCAAATTTTATTTTAGTCGTTAATATATTTATGAAAAATTTAATATTCCCTCCACAATTTTGTGCCACGTTTTGGCTACTGAATTACAGTCGGTAAAGCTTTCAGATTTAGCGACCAAAATTGAAATAGTCGCCCAAACCCTTGTTTTACACGACTAACACACAATTAGTAGCCAAAAAATAAATAAATACCAATAAAACAAATTTACAATTTATGAAGACTGTACAATTAGCAACCAACATCATATTTAGTCGCCCAAAATGTCACTTTTTAACGACTAACACCTATTTAGTAGCCAAAAGAACACTCAATTCCGACAACATATGTTTTTAGTATCAAAATAGTGGACTTTTACCCGACCAAAAAGGTTTAGTAGCTAATGCATGTACCTTGGGCAACCAAATACTGTTTGGTAGCTAATGTGTCTACCATTGGCAACAAACAAATTTTTAGTAGCTAATTGGTATACCTTTGGCGACTAAATTTAGTTTTGTCGGCAAAATTAGTCGCTGAAGCTGTCTTTCTTGTAGTGCATGGTTGAATTGGAATATCATTTTAAACAAAATATACATCAAAATAAATTTTAATTACAAAAATACCACCTATTATGCTTGTGGAGATTTTGTATAAAAATTCAGTAAAAATAATATTTTAGGGTGTGTTTGGTAACGTTTACGTTTTCAGTTTATATTTACAAAAATTTTATAAACTGGTTTTGTTTATTTTTAGAAAAATATAAACTACAAACGCGTTTGGTAATTGAAAAAATGTTTAAAAAATTCTAAAAATATAAAAAAGAGTGAGAAATGACAAGTGGCGGCGGAAGACGGTGGTGGAAAGTGGTGGCGGTGGGTGGTGGGTAGTGGGTTGCTGGTGGTGGTGGGTGGTGGGTGGTGGTGGCGGGCGGGTGGGTGGGTGCGTGCGTGACGGTGACAGTGGCGGGTGGTGGGTGGTAGCGAGTGGGTGGTGGTGGTGGTGGTGGTGGCGGGTGGTGGGTGGTGGTAACGGGTGGGTGGCGGATGGCGGGTGGTGGTGGGTGGTGTCGGGTGGGTGGTGATGGTGGGTGGTGATGGTGGGTGGGTGGGTGACGGTAGCGGGTGGTGGGTGGTAGCGAGTGGGTGGTGGTTGTAGTGGGTGGGTGAGTGACGGTGGCGGGTGGTAGGTGGTGGCAGGTGGATGTTGGGTGATGGTGGTGGTGGTGGTGGTGGTGGTGAGTGGTGAGTGGTGGTGGTGGGTGGCTGGTGGTGGTGGCAAGTAGGTGGCGGGTGGTGGTGGCGGGCAGTGGATGGTAGTGGCGAGTGGATGGCAGGTGGGTGGTGGGTGGTAGTGGTGGTGGTGGTGGTGGCGGCGAGAGGTGGGTGGTGGTGGCGGGTGGTGGCAGGTAGGTGGTGAATGGTGGTGGTGAGGGGTGGGTGGTGGGTGGTGGTGGCAGAAGACCGTGGTGGAAAATGGTGGCGGGTGATGGCTAGTGTTGGGTGGTAAAAAAAAAAAAAACTCAAAACTTAAAACGGAAACACATTTTTTGTGTTTTTATTTTTTGGCCAAATTTATAAACTAAGACCACTGATTTATAAATCAAAAATTTTACCAAACAAGTTTTTATTTGAGTTTTTTCAATTTTTGTAAATATAAATAGAAAATTGAAAACGTAAGTGTTACTAAACGGCACCTTAGAATTTAAAATTTGATTTTATTTATTTATTTTTCTTTTGTACATAGGCTGCCATAATACGAAAAAGTGAAAGAGACAATCTTGTTAGTCGTAAGATTTGAATATTAATAATTTAACAAAACAATAAATATCAGGATATAGAATTAATTAAAGAAAACACAAATTGAACAATCTGAACAAAACAATCTCTTTTTAACGGTGACTTCTACCATTAATCATACTTATTTTTGGTAATTGATTGTCTTATTTTGTGTCCTAGTAGCAGAGCAATTTTAATGGATGTGTAACAAGGTTTTTCAATTGTATTTTAGATTGTATATAGAAAAAGGTAGAGGAAGATAATCTAATCCCTTGGTTGATATAGTACATGGCATAAGCGCAAAAAGGGACCAATGAACTAATTGAGAGTAACAAAAGAAGACATAATCATGATTAGTCTCACTAATATCCATGTAATATGAGAGGGGGGGGGGGGGGGGGGGGGGGGGGGGTGGTTGTGGTTTCCTATTAATTAGGTAGCATGTTGAGAAGCAACATGATTATGAACAAATAAGCATGCTTCGGAGAGCTAAGGAAGTGCTTGAAAGTAACCAAACAATAAACATATAAACATGATTATGATGATTTGATGGCTAAGCCCTTTTACTAATTTTAGACAAACATTATGATCTTTTTAATTTCCCCATAGAGAGAAACATCTTCCGCAAGATACACATTAACTAGCAATACATATATATGTATGTATATATACACATACATATATATGATTATCTTCCTCAATTTGTTTGTTATTGGATTGTTAGTTACATTTGGCATGTGAGGTTCAGTCTCTATGTGTTTATGTACTATTAGTTGGTGATATCACATATCAATGATAACATTGTATTATCATTATATTGAATTTTTAACCAAATTTTGTAGAAAATTTTTTTTAGCATTATATAATTTATTTTAAGACTGACATCCACATATATATATATATATATATATATATATATATATATATATTGTATTATCCATGATATACTAGTTACAAATAACATTATTTTTTTGATATTTCTCAAAATCAATCGTAAAAACTTGCATGAAATATTTTTATAAAAATTTTAGATATTGTAATTAATAAGTGCCCCCTCTAATTTAATTTTTTTAGCTCTGTCAGTGAGTAGATGGAAGAAAAATTGACATTATAACTTGACTTAAAGTGTAAAGAATTGATTATCATAATCGATAGTGAAGAAAACAAATTGAAATTACTATGAAAATATAGAAGTGCCAAGTATAATTAATTCTAAAAATATAGAAAGTTTTACAAAATCAAGGCACAAGTTCAATACTAATTTATTTTTTACAATAGATTTAGTTATGTTTTGCTTAATGAGCAAGATTGGAATTGAAAGGGATAGAGCATTAGTTACCAAGAAGGGGGAGATAGAAGCAAATCCCACAGTTTTGTAACGCCCGAAGTATGCATCAGAGAGGAAAGCTCCAAGAAGGGCTCCAAAGTTGCAAGTTCCATTGAAGACGTTGATCAGATTAGTTGATGTAATTGTGTCCATGTTGAACACTGCTGTCAGGTACACCAATAGATTCGATGATGTCACTAGTGTTCCCAGCTTCTCAAATGTCTAATTTCCTGCAATTATTATTATTATTATTATTATTATTAGGGTAAATTACAATGACATCCCCTGAGATTTATATTTATTACAGTTCCCCCCTCACCCTTTGGAAATTACATCTCCCCCTTTGAGGTTTAAAGTTTCATTACAGATTCCTCCTCAGCAATTTAATTTTTTTAAATACTAATTTTTCCCTCATTGGGTAAATTACATTGACACCCCTCACATTTTAGAAATTACAATCCCCTCCCTAGGTTTAAAGTAGCATTACCAATTGCCCCCTTGGTTAGTATTAGTTGGAAAAAAAATTCATTGAAAAAAAAAATTAATTGAAAAAAAAAAATTTGTTAGTAAAATTTTTAATTTTTTGTTTAAAAACCAACATAAACTCATTTTTTGAATTTACTTTTTTTTCTCAAATTTACAAACTGAGACAACCATTTATAAATCAAAAAAATTATCAAACAGGTTTTTATGACAGTTTTTTTTTTAATTTTTGTAAATATAAATTGAAAACTGAAAACGAAATGGTTATCAAACAGGTCTCAGATGGTAAAAATGTCGTAAAATTAACAAATAATTAAATAAGTTACCAACGTAAGAAATGACTTATCAAAAATTCTTAGGCTATGTATGGTTTGATTTTTAGAATTTTTTTAAAAAAAAATAAAAGTTAATTTGGTTAAGAAATAAAAAATAAAAAATAATTATCACTTAAGGGTAAAAAATAATTATTATTTTAACTTTTGGATAGGTTATATACATACGTATGGTTGTTTCAATTTACTTTGTAAAAAATTATTTCTAACCACTCGAAAGATAAAAATTACATAAAAATGATAATTATTTTTTTATTTTTTATTTCTTAACCAAATTAATTTTTAATTTTAAAAAAAAATTCTAAAAATCAAACCATACATAGCCTCAGAATCTTTTGATAAGTCATTTCTTACGTTGGTAACTTATTTAATTATTTGTTAATTTTACGACATTTTTCCCTTTTGAAGCCTGTTTTGTAGCCATTTCATTTTCAGCTTTCAATTTATATTTACAAAAATTTAAAAAGCTGCCATAAAAACTTATTTGATAATTTTTTTGGTTTATAAATGGTTGTCTGAGTTTGTAAAATTGAGAAAAAGACGTAAATTCAAAAATTGAGGTTACGTTGGTTTTTAAACAGAAATTTAAAATTTTACTAACAAAATTTTTTTTCAATTAATTTTTTTTCTAATTAATTTTTTTTTTCAATGAATTTTTTTTTCCGACTAATACTAATCGAGGGTGCAATTGGTAATGCTACTTTAAACCGTAGGGAGTGGATTGTAATTTCTAAAATGTGAGAGGTGTCAATGTAATTTACCTAGTGAGGGCAAAATTGCTATTTAAAAAAATTAAATTGCTGAGGAGGGGAATCTGTAATGAAACTTTAAACCTTGGGGGAGATAAAATTTCCAAAAGGTGAGGGGGAAAACTGTAATAAATATAAACCTCAGGGGTGTTAGTGTAATTTACCCTTATTATTATTATTATTATTATTATTATTAATGGGTGGTCATCAGAAATTAAAGAAAATTAGGAAGGAAAAAAAAAAAAGAAAAAAAGACCAACTTGATCTTTGCATCTCTTTTCTAATCACCTCTCAATTATGAAATGAAATGTAAAGGGGATTATTATGCTGGATAAATATGTTTTGGAACAGAAAGACAGAAAATGAAATCAAAGGATCCCGGATGAAAGGCTGCTTGTGTGCCTGAAATGTGTGTGCATATCTACTTTGTAAATTGCCCATAACAAAGGGCATGGCTTTAAGTCCTCTGTACTTAGGCTTATCACTTGTAATTTCTTTCTCAGTATTTACCATGGTTTTCCTCTGAGAATTCTCTCTCCCTCTCTCTAATAGTCTGTTAAGCAGCCAAGTTATGTGCTAATTAAAGAGAAAGGGCTAGATATTGAAGCTTCGTATAATAGAAGCTAGATGTCAAATACTGACAAATTTTTTTAGTAGGAACATAAAATAATCACTCTCTCTATTGGCTAAGTATTCAGTATTACACTTGGTACCTTTACAATTTTATCAAAATATTACTTTCGTCTCTTCACATTCAAATATAGTAGTCAACCCTTTATACTTTAAATCAAGTTGAAATCTCATATTTCTGTCCGTCTATACTTAATAAAGCTAACAGAAATTGAAAGTGGAGTGACTAAAATGAGATTTTCATGAAAATATAAAGACTAAAGTGAAATTTTAGAGTGTAAGGGTGCTAATGAGACAACAAAAATATCACATATGAACATAAGGGTGATGTTGCAATTTGACTTAAAGTGTACGGGGATTGCCTATTACAATTGAATGTAATTGAACCCAAGTAAGATTTTGATAAAAGTGCTGGGGGTGGTAAGTGTAATTAACCTTATTTAGTAGTTTTGGAGTACCGTGTGACATTAGTGAAAAATAATCTATGGGTGAAGATTCTATGAGATCTTAGGCTAAATATTGCTTCTTTGTCCCTTTATCTGAAAAATAGATTGGTGGGGTTTATACCGGATATGCCCATGCTCTATGGTGGATTTATTTGATTGGTGGATTGGCACTAAAATCAGGAAGAAGGAACTCCAAATATGGAATGCCTTACCACTTGCTGTTTTGTGATCAATTTGGAAGTTCAGGAACGATTGTGTGTTCAATAGTGCTCGACCCAACTTCATGGAGCTCTATGAGCTTATCATTAAAGTTGCAATTTGGTTGAAGAGCCACTCTTTTGGGAACTCATATTCCATCCATGATTTCGTATTCAATTTAAACCAAATCAGGAGGTGAATTTGATGGATTTAATCTTGTTCCGCTGCTGAGTGTTTTGTTGCTCTGTTTGCTGTTGTGTTGCTCTGTTTGCTGCCTTAGGTGCTACCTCAACTATTCTGCTGTTTGCTGCCTCATGGTGCCTTGCTTTGATTTTACTACTGTTGTATATTTAGAAAGGCTACCTTGTTTGCTTTTTCTCTTTTTGCTTTGTTGGTCTCTCACTAACTTTGGCTTGAGCTAGCAAATGATAGGGTGTCTTTCTTAGTGCCAACCTAATTAGGATTTGTAGGGTTCACTTTGATTTTTTTGCTCTTGCCTCATCTTTATTGATGTAATTCATATTTTGTCTGTTACTTTCATCAATAAAGTTTTCCTTTTTGCTGATCAAAAAATAATAATAAAAGATTAAAAAAAATTGATTCATTGGATTTGATCTTTAGTATTCTGATTGTAATTCATTGGATTTCGTTATAATATCTTATACGAATCAAATCCATATATTAAAAAAAAATCACAATAAATCATAACTAATATTTTAATTTATAAAATTCCCAATAAATTGCGTGATATTTAAAAGGAAAAATTACATATCAATGGAAATTTTCAAAAATTATTATACATTAATGAAAAAATAAAAAATAAAATTAGGCCTAACTAGCCTAATTTTTAACCACCTGTATGGATGAAAATGCTAGTTCATCTTTATTTAAAAATAATAATAATAATAATAAGGGTCCTGTTATAGTGTGCAACCCCTTAAGAGTTGCACACCATATGCAACTTCATTATTGGCCATTGGATTACATAAATACATCCTAGCCATTGAATTTTTTAATTTTAAAAAATTGGACACTGGAGCAACCGGTTGACCATCTCTCTTCTTCTTCCACAGTGTATTTTCTCTCTCTACTTTCACTCTTTCGTTTCTCTCGCTACCTCTCCCTCTGCTACTCCCTTCTTCGAGTGATCTCTTCCCCTATTCCTCTCTCTCTTCTTCCTCTCTCTCTTGTCCCTATCTTCTCTCTCTACTGCGCTCATTTGTCTATCTTCCTCTGGTTAGACTGACTGCAGATTCTAAGTGGTTGTTTGGTTTAAAACACTAATCTAACCCATTGAGCCTCTGTTCGGTTTCTGAGAAAACCAAGGAATTTTTTTTTTTTTGAAGAGCAATCAATAAGGTATGCCTCCCTCTGATTATTTCTGAAGTCATATACCCTCTTCTAAAACTCTCTTCTTCCCCAATTTTTACTCTCTGTGGATATTTCTGAAATCCTCCCTCTTCTAAAACTATACTCTCTGATTTTTACCCTATTTTCTGTCTCCAGTGCTATCTGAATTTCTATTCTAGTCTCTCTTAGCTCACACTGATTCGAAATTTGTACAGAAGCAAGGCTTGGTAAGGATTTTGTTCTATTTTGCTATTCATATATCTCGGTTGACATTCTTAATGAAATAATCCATTTTTACTTTAATTAATATAGTATTTTGTATCCATATTGTTATTTCCATGGCTTGTTCTTGAGTTGTTGCAAAATATTTCATGAGAAATTTTGGCATTAAAATTATAGTTCTAATTATGTTATTTGAATTTTGATCGCACTTAAGATGTTTGTAAAAATGCCTAGTTCGTTAGCAATTTAAACGAATGTACTTTGTAACTATATTTTCATTGCATTTAGATGTGGAAAACTTGTACTTGACTTAACATGTTCTCCCAAGATTTATCGCAAAATATATTTAGTGATATTCACACGAAACAACTATAACTTGTGGTTGGGACCTCCCAATTTGTAAGTTAGGGCAAATAGTTATTCCAAGTGTTTTTGGTAATGTTTAGAATGTAACGTCCCAAATTTCTAGCCCAAATGATCATACAACAATCATGGCTCTTTCAAGGAAAACCGAATCTAAATCTCCAAACTTACATTACATGATATAATAGTTTTTCATGCAACAATACATTAATTCAACAACAAGTAAATAAATAAATAAATACCCCCCAAGGGTTTACAAGTTTCCAAAGCTTGAGTTTGGTTACACAAAACGGTTATTCAAACTCACACACATACAGCCCTTGGTTTACACACAGTCACAACAAAATGAGAGTCTCATACTCTCAACACACATTTCTTCGCCTTTAGTTAGGCGACATCACCACATCTTTTCCTGCACAAAAATCTCGTAGGGTGAGCATAAAGCCCAGTAGGAAATCCTTAACAAAATATACATATTTTACACAAGTCTCAAGAGATGAAATGCACATGCCATGCTATGCCCTTTTTGAAGATAAATCGCATTTTCATCTTTTTAAAACCATCATGCTCAATGATGTCATGCAATTTCAATTGTTCAAAACTTAACAATTTATTTCAAATGCGGTAAATACGACTCTGGTAATCCCTTGGTCGGTATCTACAAGTAGACTATACAAGTACTGCCAAATTGTCATTTTTACCGGTATTAACCGGAAGGCTTGACACCTATCCGTGCGGGTTTTCGGACTTTCACCCCGGATTCTCAGGCCAACTTCTTCAATATCATCTACACCACCTATCAAGACTTACCGACGTATTTACCCCAAAACCATTTCAAGAAAACTTGTTTCTCAACATTCTTTTCTCAATGCAAGTTTTCAAATCAACTTTCAAAGTTTAATGTAATCAAATGAATTGATATGCCAATTTCACAAGATGAATATAAATACTGTTATTCCAATTCATCATCCAAGAAATAACACAAGTTCCTCTTCTCAAGTATCCTCGACAATTAGTTATTTCAAGACTATTTCAACGTTTTAAACAATAATTTTCAAAATAAACAAAAATTCTCATATTCCCTGAAATTTATCATTTATATAAATATAAACAACAAATTTTCCAAACATCCATTTATTTTGACACACAAAATAAATATAACAATATCATTCATGGATTTTCAGTCTCTTTTAAAAACAATCCCCAAATTCTAGGGGTATGTTTAGTTTGGTTTTGAGAGAGTAGTTTTTAAAAATTGTTTTGGAGAGAGAGTTTAGAAATTTTTTTGATTTGTTTGGTTGTGCATTTTGAAAGTAGTTTTGGAGTTTGGGAGTTTGAAATGATTTGATATTTTGTTATAATTAAGTAAATGTGTGCGAGAGAAAAAGTGATTGATTTATATGTAAGAGAAAGAAAGTGATTTTGGAAATTGTTTTCAAAAACTTACAAACCAAACAAGTTTTTTAGAAAAATTTTCCCAAAATCACTCTACAAAGCCAAACCAAACATACCCTAGGTTTTCTCACCAAAACTATACAACTCAAATCTTTTGAAAGAAAACTTTCCAAAATTATCTTTTCTTCAATCAACGAAGATCAAAACCCATAAGATCATTTAAAAGAACGAGAGACAAACCCACTTTCAAAATCGCTCAACTTCTTGAATCAACAATCAATTTCCAAAGCTATCGAAAGATGATTTTGAAAATCATATAGATCTTGCAAAAAATATATATATATATATATATATATATATAACTCTAAGAAAATCGCTACCTCAAGTTTTGAAGAAAAAATGAGATGAAAGCTCCAAAATCAACGGTGTCGAAACTCGATCTTCACCGCACACAACGATGCCCTCGAGAAGTTAACCAACTTTGATGAGGAACTTATGGCAAAACTCTAATGGATCTTGAGAAATCAAGGTTTTGATCTAATTTGGCATAGGAAAATGTAGAGAGAAGGAAGTGGAAAGGGTTTTTAGAGAGAGAGAGATATACAAAGAAAGGGTTTTGATCCAACTTTTAGAGGGTTTTTAGGTTTTCGATCCTCGCCAGGGCGCTGCCCTTGGACCCACCAAGGGACGCTGTCCCTTGGACCCCCGCGAGCTGACTGGGCAGCTCGATCCCCGACATACTTAGCGAAGTGACAAAATTGGGATCGCTACAACCTTCCCCCCTTAAAGAATTTCGTCCCCAAAATTTCAAATCAAACTACCCAAACAAAGGGTTTCTAGCGATCAAAACCATGCTATTTCATTTTCAAATCACAATACTAACTCTCAACCAAATTCCACCATTTCCACCATGGTTATCTCATTAACAACAACCTCCTAAATATGCATAAATATGAAATTTTCCAAAAAGTAATGGTAACTCTAAACAACCTTATCCTTAAAACAACAACGTACATATCAACATGTGGTTAACAACTTTAAATATGTTTCCCTCAACACTAGAGAATATTACAAAGAAAAGCAACGTAAGCATTTTCAAATAAATCCGGATATTTGGAGGGGACTTCTGCCTCCCGTTCCCACGTTGCTTCTTCAACCCATGGTGTCTCCACAACACCTTTACCAACGGTATAGTTTTGCCCCGTAGCACTTGCTCTCGATTATCTAATATTTGAACCGGTTGTTCTTCGTAAGAGGCATCCTCATCTACCTCCAACTCAGCCCAATCAAGCAGAAGAGAAGAGTCGGGTTCATACTTCCTAAGCATAGCTACATGAAATACGTTGTGAACTCCCAAAAGTTGTGGCAGTAAAGCTAACCGGTATGCCACTTCCCCAATTCGCTCTAAGATCTCAAAAGGCCCAATGAACCTTGGAGATAATTTACCACTCTTATCAAATCTCATCAAACCCGACCTTGGTGAGATTTTTAGAAACATATGGTCACCAACTTCAAAAGATAAATGTCGTCTCCTCTTATCGATATAACTCTTTTGTCGGCTTTGGGCCGTAGCTAACCTCTTTTGAATGAGAACAATTTTCTCGATTGTCTCTCTAATAATTTTTTGACCTAGTAATGGTGCTTCACCCACTTCGGCCCAACAAACCGATGATCTACAAGGTCAGCCATACAAGGCCTCAAATGGTGCCATCCCAATACTAGATTGGTAACCATTGTTGTAAGCAAACTCAATCAATGGTAACTGCCTTTCCCAAGGCCCCTTAAAATCAAAGACACAAGCTCTAAGCATGTCCTCCAAAATCTAAATAGTACGTTCCGATAGTCCATCGGTTTGAGGATGATAAGCGGTGCTAAGAGTCTCAATGGTTTCTTTATAGAGTGCCTATACATTTTCTCGTTTAATTTATAATCTCCATGGTTACTTGATAATGAGTTTCAATTTTTTTTTTTCTTCTCAATTATGCTACGTAAGGTCCCATTTTTTACCGTCTTCAAGACTTGGACATCATCGTTTGTGCACTCGATGAATGTGTGTTTGTGTTCATTTTGAGCGCCCGAAGTTCTCGGCGGAATGCCCTTTCTTTGAGCCTTTAAACCTTGTTCTTTACGTGCCTTGTTTTGGACCAAAACTTGTTGTCTAGATGTCTTGGTGACCTGTCAGCCACCACTCAAGGCTGTCGGCCATGGATGTGGCTGTCGGCCACTAGTCTCCTTTTCCAGATATTTATTGACAGCCATGTCAGCTGTTGCACACTGAGCTGCATCTCCATACACATGTATGGTGAGATGTTTCTAAGCTCAAGGGGTGGTTTTTCTATAAATAGGGGGGTTCCTTCCCCATTTTGGAGGGTGAGAAGATTTAGAACAAAAATCTCTCTCTTTATAGAATTCTCTCTCTCTCATGATATTTTGTACACCTTTGCCTAGTTTCTCTTAGCTTTTGCATACCAACCCTTAACCAAATACTCTCACCTTTGGGCTGAGATAACTTGGGACCTTCTTTGAGCTCTAGAAGGAGGTTTGGGCTTGGATTGTTGCCTATTTTGTGCCTTAGTTTCAAGAGGTATAACACTTGTTATTTAAACTTGCTTTCAATACTTGCTTTGCCATATTTTTCTACTATTTTGGGGTAGGTTTTGACAAGTAAAAAGTTTTGTTTTTGAGACCTAAAAGTGGTGGTTTGAGCCCCTTTTGAGTTAGGGGGTTGTCCATCCCTTTTGCTTCTTAGCTTGTTAAGCTTTTTGAGCTATTTTTCATCACTTTGAAGTCAAATTTTTTGGGCCTTTTAGCCACTAAATCTAAGAGGTTTTTTGGTGGTAAAAATCAACTTTTGAAGTCCAAAATTGGAGGGGTTAGCCTCCCCTCCTTGTGTCTTGTCTGTATGCCTAGTTAGCTTCATGAGTTAACATATTTTTCTAGCTTAACTTAGCTCTAGTCTAGCATGTTTTTGCCTCTGTTTTGACCTGTTTCGGCTCTGTTTTGGGCTGGTTAGTTCAGTTGAGGCTTGTATTGCATAGTTATAGTGTTAATTCCTTCACTAGCTTGATGTTTTAATGCTTTAATCGTCATTCTTTTGAGTTGATAACACGTTTTAGTATTGTTTTACACTTCATTTCAGCACTTAAAATCTCTACAACGTCCCTCTTTGCTCCACTCTTTTATTTGCTTTTGAGAGTTGTTTCAAACTTGAGATCTTTTATGCTTAAGATTGAGGTTATGCATAATAGTTCAATCCCCTTTGAGGGTTCATAACCAACGGCATGATCTCTTTCATGCCTTAAATTATCCCTTGGTTGACACTTCTTTTGCTTTAGAAGGCATTCATCAATGGACTAATTGACTAAAGAATGAATTAGTAATGTAAATTGAGTAAATAAAATTGGACAAGTAAAAGAGGCAAGATAAGCATTTTTCGTATTGCATTGCATGCGTTTGAATCGGACGTTAATTCGAACACGATGACAATGGGACATTTCATACTCAAAAGTGATGAAATGTGTCACTTTCCTTGGTCACCATCACCCTTGATCATGCATTATAGGGCGGTGGTCTTTTTGAGTCTTGTTGTGCACTCATTGAACTTGTACAAACTTGGTTCTTTGCAATCATTCATGGAAATTGCTTGATTAGTGGTTTGAGAGCCAAGAGTTTCACTCTTTTGAGCTTGTTTGAAGATAAGGAGTGTAAACAATACACACAAACCTATGAGAATACACTATTTTGCTCTGTCTGCTCTCTGTTGCAGCAAAAAGAGAGGTTCATGTCATCAGTGGCCGACTAGCCACCACCAGTAGCCAACCGGCCATCATTGGTAGCCGACACGCCCTCTGTCGGCCACCAATGAAAATTACACAGTGTGTTGGTAAGTTGAAGCAGAGGCATTCTGGGAGTTAGCAACACTGTTGGTGTTCAAATGTGCAAACAGAGGCGTTCAGTGGTAAGGCGGTGGCTTTTTTGGGTGGAGAAACCGAGCATGCATGCATCCCTCGCTTCCCGAGGCATTTAATTGCTTTGTTTAGTTAATTAGTGGTAGCTAATTAATTAGTTTAATTGATTTGTACTTAATTAGCTTAGTATTTAGCTAATTACTTCGATTTGTAATATTTAATTAGCTTAGAATAAAGTTAGTTAATTTGTTTCAATTGTTGTAATAATTAGTTATCTTAATTAGCATAGCTAGTTAGCTTATTCATTTGGACCCTCCTTCCCGAGGGCGTAATGTTGTAATAAGTGTGCGTGCATGTGTGTATGTCTTCTAACCCCACGTCTTTCTCCCTTTTAGTTAACCGTTTTGATGGTTAGTTTAGGGTCACGTTTCAATAGCATATCGTATGCTTGCATCCATTCATTTGTCTTGCATGCACCGAGGCTCGGCGCATCATTCAAATTGCATTGCAATTTCAATACTTCTTTGGATACGTGTTTAATCGCATGTTCTTCAAATTGATTCATATGCCATATTAGTAGCCAAGCCTATTAACTGCATTATTGCATGTGTTACATTAGGCATTTTGTATAGTTAGGATCATGCATCTTTCTAACTAGTTTTTGTTTTGGCTTGGAGTACTCGGTGAGTTTTTATGTTTTAGCATGCTTGCATAAGTGTGAATGTTGCCATGTTTCGCATGCTTGCCATGATGCTATGTGCTTACTTGCTAAATTGCATGAATGGCTATGAATGAAGGCTTGTTGTTTGAATTGGAACAATTCAACAAATGTAAGTTTTAAGCCCACTTTGTTGAGTGGTAAATCATGTTTTAAGCCCACTGTGTCTGGTGGCAAAACTATTTTTTTTTTCAAGCCCACTTGATGTGGCAAACACAAACCATTTCGCAAACAAACATTAGTTGAACTGTTCCAAGTCTTGCAAACTAGTCTATAGTTGTTTGTGCGCATCACATAGTAAAGCTAGTCTAATAATCGAAACAAGAGCAAATAATGTTTATAAAAATGCATATCATGATTAGTAAAGGCCGATCTTTGATCAGGCAAGTGGGGGTACTTAATTCATGACCTTCCCCTCTCATACCTAAGTTCCCGAGCCAAGGCAACTTTGGTGATGACGGACACGTGGCCTTTGGCACGAGTTAGGGTTTCCTAAATTTCTCCAAAACAAAATATTTAGGTGGCGACTCTATATCTAGAAAAGCAGTCTAATTTTGGCATTATTTGATTTAAAATCAATTTTCCAAAAAGGTTTGCTGAATATGGACTCTTTGGTGATTATTAGTTTCACATTGCACTTTATGAGACTAGATTCAGAACCACCATCTATTAGGCCTTCTTTCCAAACCTTTCCGAAAGGCGGGGCGCGGAAAAAGGCTAATCCACAACTAGCAACTCACGTATAGGTATATCTTGTAGAACATTAGATGCATGTGATTTGTATAAGCTAGTTTCATGGCACAAGCAAGCATATATTGAATTAAAATAGTCAACAAAAGAAAAGCCTCAAAAGAATGAAAAAGATGCGACCCTTAGAGGTCTGCTACACTTATTGTTCTTTAATCATCCAATTGATCAGTTGCATATCTTCCTTGAAATCACAAGTAAACGAGAATTTTTCATACCTCAAGCCTTGTGTTTTGGACTTAATGCTCTACAATTATGAGACTATTGGGCAGTTGTGAACAAGAATTTTTCATACCTAAAGCCCTCGACCCATGTGCTTTTGACCTAATGCTCTACAATTATGAGATTATTGGGCAGTTGTGAACAGGAATTTTTCATACCTCCAGCCCTTCACCCAAGTGCTTTACACCTAATACTCTACAATTATGAGTTTAATGGGCAGTTGTGAACAAGACTTTTTCATACCTCAAGCCCTCAACCCATGTGCTTTCAACTTAATGCTTTACAATTATAAGATTATTGAGCAAATTAACTCACACATCAACTTAAAATAGTTTCGCTAAGAAAGTATCATATATCATAACCAAAGTAATAAAAGAAATAATCCTCAAGCAACATAGTTTGATTACAAAATAGCACATATTATGATTAAAACTAAAAACGAAAAATATAAACTAACATGGAAGGATATTATGATATTTGTAAACGAGGCCATAATCAATGAATAACATGGTTAAGCCAAACACCTGGAGTCCTAACCTTTTTGAACATCTATTCAATTTTCTAGTTTTGCACACCATCCTCTAGATCTGTTGATCGAATTGGAGCCAAGAAGGTACCCAAGTCCAGATCTGTTGATGCTTTCAGGTAGAGAGAGAGAAAGGAGCAAAAATTGCGAAAAGCTCCTAAATTCGAATCAAACTGTATTTGTGTTGTCCAAATAATGGCAATCTGAGATAGAAAAGGCGTTTGGAAGGGCTTGGAATAACCAATCCAAGTCCAAATCCAACCAAGTATCTCAATGTAAAAGAGAACCTATTTTTAATATAGAGGAATGGAGAGAGAGAGACTGAGACCAAGATTGGCAGAGACAGAGACTGAGATAGACAGGGATCGACAGAGAGAGATCGACAGAGAGAGAGAGACAGAGATCGACAGAGAGAGACCGAGATCGATAGAGATCAACAGAGAGAGATGCCGAGATCAACAGAGAGAGAGACCAAGATCGATAGAGAAGAGAGAGAGAGAGAGATCGACAGAGAAGAGATCAAGATCGACAGAGAGAGACCAAGATTGACAGAGAGAGAGAAAGAAAGAAAAAAAACCTATGATTTGCGGCAGCGGCGGTAGTGATTTGCGTAAGTGGCGATGGCGATTTTCGACGATGGTGAGCAACGGTGGCTAGCGACGGTTGGATGGTGAGCGGGGCTGAGGTTTGGTGGTGACTGTTTTGTGTGTGTGCGAGGGAAACCAGAGAAAGTGTTAGTGTAAAACAGAGAAGGGGCGCCAATGGTAAAAAAAATTTCAACCTTTAGCGACTAAACTATTATTTGTCGATAAATATTAATCAATAATAACTAATCTTTTGTAGCAAAAAGTATAATTTGGCCATTAATTTTTTTTTATTGTCAGCAAAAATTGAACATACAACGACAAAAATTTTTTAGTCACCAAAAATTTATATTTGCCGACAAAATTATTTGGTCAACAAAGAGTAACCGAAAAATAAGCTTGTTATTTGGGGACTTAACTTCTTTTTGTTGGCAAATAATTGTATACAACGACTAAAATAAGAATTAGTAGCCAAAAACATAGACTTGCGCTAACTAAAATTTTTTTAGTCACCTATTTACATCATATGTAGTGACTAAATTCATTTTTTAGTCGCCAATAAATAATATATATCGACTAAAATAATATAGTACCAAAACATTGAACCAACACTAACTAATAAGTTTTTTAGTCACCAAAATATAACTTTTGGCGACTAAATTCCTTTTGGTCACCAAAAGTGTAATTTGTGAAATTACTTACACCTTTTGTGAAATAACTTGCACCTTTTGTGAAAAGTTGCATCTTCTGTGAAATAATTTATTTCATAAAATTTACACCTTTTGTTTGAACTTACACCTTTTGTGAAAAAAGTTACACATTATCTAAAACTTTACACATTTTGTATAAAAAAAAAAAAAAAAAAAAAAAAAAAAAAAAAAACATCAAATTTATAGCTTTTGTTAAAAGTTACACTGTAGAGACCCTAATTTTTTTTGTCATTACACTTGAAACCCTGAGCCTTAGGTTAATAGCATTTTAGCCCTAGTTCCGTAAAAGTCTGCGTAAGGGCCCAAGTAAATAATAACTTCTCCGTGTGTTACCATAATTAAATCATAAAAGACCACTTTATGATTGGAACTATCCTAAAACTTGGTTTTATTTATTTTACCTCATAATTTCTAAATTAATTCACACATTTTATTTTTATTTCTATTTTTTTTTTGTATTTGTTGTTCTTTCATTTATTATTTATTTGAATAGAATACTATTGTGTATTTGAATATATACATAGTTTATATATATCTATATATATATATATAATATGTTGGTGGAAGAGTTAATTGGATAACAACAAACCAAAAATAAAATAAAAGAAAAAAAAATCTAGATATTTAATCTCTTAGCCATTAAGCTACCTTATATTATATAAGTGAGGCTTGTCCAAATACACTCCCACGTTTTTCTAAAGCCCAAGGAGAGGGTGAGAGAGTGAGAGTTGGCTCAAGGGAAGGGAGGTAGAGAAGTAAGAAGAAGAAGAAGAAAAAAAAAAAAAAAAAAAAAGGGAAAAGAGAAGGAATTCTTGAAGGTAAGAACATACATCTTCCTTATTTTCTCCAACCCTTTCATCATCTCATTCTATGGTCTAATATGCCTCTTGTGTTACAAATTGATGGTAAATAGGGTGTTTTTGGTGTGTGTGAAGGTGTAGGTATGAAATAGTGTCATTGTGTTGCAAACTTGTGAAATTAGGCACTGCTGCAACTTCTATAATTTAAAAGAAATATCAAATCTATCTAATTCTCAAATCTGAATTTATTGTAGGGTATTTTATGTGTTTAGAGCTTGTGATAATTTTATTAGCTCCTAATTGTGTGTTTTTAGGGCTTGGATAAATTGTTGAAAAATCTGGTCCTGAGTCTCTGAAAAACAGTCCACTTTTAGCAATTTTATAAAATTCTAGAAAAATCATCTCATGTTGGTTCTTCTGTCAAAATTTAGAACTCTGAGTCTTCTTTCCAACAGAATTTATTTGAGTGAAAACCATGAGGTAGATTGAGAGAAATGTTAGTTTCCCCAAAGGGTGACAAATCTGGACAGATTTTCGAATATAGTTTGTAGATGAATTTGTGGAGGGGCTGTGCAACTTCTAAAAATTAGAACTGAAACTAGACAGATTGAATATATTTTCTGTGCAATTTCAGCCCCTAATTTGTCCTAGAAGTATTTTTACCAAAGCATTCTTGTTAGCCCAGCAGAACCGAACAGTGCTGGAAATTGTGTTATATTATGTTATTTGTCTCTAAATGTTTCAAAGCCTTTTTAATGTTATTTTCTTGCCTTACTATACTTATGAATGATGACCATGGACTATATTTCCTCTAGTATGTTTTTTTCCCATACTCGTTTAAATGACCTGAATTATGATACCAAATGAGTTAAGTCTTATGTAAGTGTTTTGGGCGAACCCCTAGGTTGACATGGACGTATTCAAACTCTATGCGGTGGTTTCAGGGTGCCCACTTGTTTGGCCGTCCCTTTTGAGGTCCATCGATGTCGCTGACCGGTAAATAACCGGGAGGAGGGCATGGGTAGTAAGGTCTGCAAAGCAGCAAAAGGGGGAGTTCTGAGTAGTCCGGTGTTTAATCTTATGATTGGGTAGAAGGATCTCTTTGGGGGGGTTCTAGATGCCTAATCTAACTACTAATTCATAAAATCTTAACATAAATATGTTATGTTACCTAATTTGTTTTGTGTATGGTTGATTGATTGATAGAAGATATAGGGGTGTGTGTGTTTTTACTAGGCATTCCAAGCTCATGGGGTGTTATGCCAGGTGAAGAAGCAGCTTACGACGGGGAAGGTTATCCCGAAGACAATCAAGATGAAGTTTTAGAGCCGTGGTTCACTTGAAAAATTTGAACTAGTAGTTTGTTCTTGTTTTCCCTTTCTTTTTACCTTTTAGTTTGACAGTATTTTGTAAACCTTTAGTGGAACTCAAATCAGTTATCTATGTTATAACGCTACTTATGTGTGTATATTAAAATATTGTGGTTATCTCTTTTGTTTGAGTTGTACTTTATATATTACTCTTGTGGTCTCGAATTTTTGGGGCGTGACATACACCTTTTGTGAAATAATTTATTTCATAAAATTTAAACTTTTTGTTGGAACTTACACCTTTTGTGAAAACAAAACTTACACCTTTTGTGAAAAAACTTACACGTTTTCTGAAACGTTATACCTTTTGTGAAAAAAAAAATTTCATAAAATTTACACATTTTGTTAAAACTTACACCTTTTCGTAAAAATACTTACACCTTTTGTGAAAAGTTACACTTTTTGTGAAATAATTTATTTCATAAAATTTACACCGTTTGTTGGAACTTACACCTTTTGTGAAAATAAAATGTACACCTTTTGTGAAATTACTTACACTTTTTGTGAAAAAAAAACTTACACATTTTCTGAAACATTACACCTTTTGTGAAAAATTTTCTTTCATAAAAGTTATACATTTTGTTAAAACTTACACCTTTTCCTGAAAATAGTTACACCTTTTGTGAAGAGTTACACATTTTGTGAAATAATTTATTTCATAAAATTTACACAGTTTGTTGGAACTTACACGTTTTGTGAAAACAAAACTTACACCTATTGTGAAATTTCTTGCACCTTTTGTGAAAAAACGTACACCTTTTCTGAAACATTACACCTTTTGTGAAAAATTTTCTTTCATTAAATTTACACATTTTGTTAAAAGTTACACCTTTTCTGAAAACTTACACCTTTTGTGAAATTACTTACACCTTTTTTGAAACGTTACACCTTTTTTGAAAAATTTTCTTTCATAAAATTTACATCTTTTGTTAAAACTTACACCTTTTCTGAAAACTTACACATTTTCGTGAAAATACTTACACCTTTTGTAAAGATTTACACCTTTTGTGAAATAATTTCTTTCATAAAATTTGCACATTTGTTGAAACTTACACCTTTCGTGAAAAAACTTACACCTTTCTTGAAGCGTTACACCTTTTGTGAAAATTTTTCTTTCATAAAATTTACATCTTTTCGTAAAAATACTTATACCTTTTGTGAAAAGTTACACCTTTTGTGAAATATTTTATTTCATAAAATTTACACCTTTTGTTGGAACTTACACCTTTTGTCAAATTACTTACACTTCTTGTGAAAAAGCTTACACATTTTCTAAAACGTTACACCTTTTGTGAAAAAATTTCTTTCATAAAATTTACACATTTTGTTAAAAGTTACACATTTTCTGAAAACTTATACCTTTCTGTGAAAATAGTTACACCTTTTGTGAAGAGTTACACTTTTTATGAAATAATTTATTTCATAAAATTTATACATTTTTGTTGGAACTAACACCTTTTGTGAAAACAAAACTTACACCTTTTGTGAAATTTTTACACGTTTTGTGAGAAAACTTACACGTTTTCTGAAACGTTACACCTTTTGTGAAAAAATTTCTTTCATAAAATTTACACCTTTTGTTAAAACTTACACCTTTTGTGAAAACTTACACCTTTTCGTGAAAATACTTACACCTTTTGTGAAAAGTTACACCTTTTGTTGAAACTTACACTACTTACACCTTTTGTGAACAATTACACCTTTTGTGAAATAATTTATTTCATTAAATTTACACATTTTGTTGGAGCTTATACCTTTTGTGAAAACAAAGCTTACACCTTTTATGAAATTACTTACACCTTTTGTTAAAAAACTTATATCTTTTCTAAAACGTTACACCTTTTGTGAAAAAATTTCTTTCATAAAATTTACACATTTTGTTAAAACTTACCCCTTTTGTAAAAACTTACACATTTTCGTGAAAATACTTACACCTTTTGTAAAGAGTTATACCTTTTGTGAAATAATTAATTTCATAAAATTTACACATTTTGTTGGAACTTACACCTTTTGTGAAATCACTTACAACTTTTGTGAAAAAAAACATACACCTTTTCTGATACGTTACACCTATTGTGAAAAATTTTCTTTCATTAAATTTACACATTTTGTGAAAACTTATACCTTTTCGTGAAAATACTTATGCCTTTTGTGAACAATTACACATTTTTTGAAATAATTTATTTCATAAAATTTGCACCTTTTGTGAAATTACTTGCACCTTTTGTGAAAAAAATTATACCTTTTCTGAAACGTTACACCTTTTGTGAAAATTTTTCTTTCATAAAATTTACACATTTTGTTAAAAATTACACATTTTGTGAAAAGTTACACCTTTTAATGAAAATACTTACACAAAAGGTGTAACTTTTGACAAACGGTGTAAGCATTTTCACGATAAGCTGTAAGTTTTCAGAAAATGTGTAAGTTTTAACAAAAAATGTAAATTTTAGGGGGGAAAAAATCACAAAAGGTGTAACTTTTCAGAAAATGTGTAACTTATTCCACAAAAGTTGAAAGTTATTTGACAAAAGGCGTAAGTTTCATTTTCGCAAAAGGTGTAAGTTCTAATAAAATGTGTAAATTTTATGAAAAAAAAATTTCACAAAAGAAGTAACTTTTCATAAAGGTGTAAGTATTTCCACGAAAATGTATAAATTTTCAGAAAATCTGTAAGTTTGAGCAAAAGGTGTAAATTTTATCAAAGAAATTATTTCACAAAATGTGTAACTTTTCAGATATAGTGTAAGTTTTTTCATTATCTGGCCAAGGAATCAAAAGTACTCACACTACTCACACCTGGGCCCGGGTGTGACTTCCTTTTAACCACATCCACACACGTGTGAGTACTTATGATTCCTTGGCCAGATAGTGCTATACACGTGTCACTTTTCTGGTGGTTTGCATGGTTGTAAAGCAAATGTTCTTGCAGAATGACAGACATAAAGCAAAGGCAGGAAAATAAATGTGTTTGAATTATTTTGAATAGGGAATCTTCATCCTTACATGAGGCCAGTTTTGCTATATATTTGGTACCAAAAAATATTTTATGGCAGAGAGGAATATGTTTTTGCAATGGGATAGCTATTGTGGTGAAGTTGTTTTCTGGTACCTTGTTTCGTCCCTCATTTTCAGTCTTTTTTTGTTGTTGATTGTTTTGGTATACAATGTTGTACTCCTTAGACGAGTATCCCGAGAATTACGAGCAGTTCACTCAAATGTGTGTAGATCATTTTTTGACATGGCAAATAGGACTGTGGGAAGAGGGGCGGGCAGTCAGCTCCAACGAAGTTCGTTCGTGGGTACAAGGAGCAGAAGGAAAAAATATCAAAGCTAAGGTGTCTAAACAGAAAGGTTAGCAGAGGTATGAGAATCTATAGAATTTATAGGACACGGCGGCCAGTGGATATAAGCGTAGTTACCAAGGTCGTGCACTTTTTAAGGCGGCGTACATTCGCAGATGGTATGTTCAGAATATTCCCCGATATATTAAGAGGACGAAAAAGGGAGTAAGGAAGTTACAACTGTACAATGAACAATTAAGGGATGTTAAATTTGATAATAAAGGTGTGGCGAGATTGCTTAATGGTATTGAGTTGGATAATAAGAGATGTGACCGTCAATCAGACAAGATCGTGGTTAAGGGTATAAAATTAATTGGAAATGTGCAATTGGGACAAAATGCTAAAGACGAAGCTGTGGTCCACCACGTTTTGTTTTTCGTCATAAGTGATAATAGTCCGTCAGATTCCGTTCCCACACCTGACAAGATATTTATTGGAGTTGGCAAGGGTAATCCTGAGACCTGGATTGTTGATCCTGACCAATCTGATCGGTTTCGGATGCTAAAGAAAATGAGATTCAAGCTCGTTGGTGGCAAGAACAAAGAGTACGTTTGTCACGGGATAAAAGTTGTGGACCGGTTCTTCCCAATTGATGTTTGGACGAACTACAAAGATACGCTGTTGGGAAATGTTGGAAGTGTTCAGAAGGGTGTCATATATTTAATGGCTGCTACTATTAGTGGAAAAGAATGCAAAATTACTTTAAGGAGTCAAATGTACTTTAAGACTGTTTAGAATTATAATTTATATATTTTTATTTGTAATGTTTAGGTTTTGAATGGAGGTGGATGATATAAAAACTGGTGTTGTTGAAGGTGTTTCAGCAAGTGATTTCAGTTGTATTGAACTTGCATTGCCTATTCTATTTTCTCAGTTGAGGTTAAGATACAAACAAAAGAGTACTAAGGTCGATAAAATATTAATAAAATATTCCCCCTTTTGCGCACCTAATGCCAATGGGTTGGTCAGAGTAAATGTGTATGACAGGAGGTTAGATGGTAATGACAGTCTGCAGGCGTGGTTTCTTTTCCCTGTGGATTGTCAATGCGAGTTAGTCTATTATGGGAATGGTTATCGTTCAATTAACGACAAACAGGTGCCATGGATGGTGAAGTATCGACTTGAAAATTTGAATATTAAAAGGGGGATTACGTATTGTAAAATAAAGGGGTATCTGAAGTATTCTACCAATGACATGCCAGAAGATTCGCAAATGAGGACCCCCTCTATTGTTGTGTTATCTAAAAAATATAGTAATGAAAATGTTGATGTTTGGCATTGTCCTCCAACGAAGGCCATTTCAATTCTGACATGGACTAAGTCTGTGGGTTTACTAGAGAGGCAAAGAGATTTGTTGTTAGGAGGTTTTAGGGAAAGTGGTTCAGTTATTCATGAGCGCAGAGGTCGTCTAAGTTTGTCTAAGATTGATGTATGTATAGGTGGTGATGACACTAGTGATGTTGATCATGGTCTGTGGATTTCGAAGGTTGGTGTTAGCAAAGAGGAAGTTGATCGTAGAGGATTAGTCGTTATGGACCCCGCAAAATTTACTAATGTTTTACGAAATGTAATCATCAGTGTAAAAAATAGTGATGTGACTCAAGATGTAATAGTTGATGATAAGAGAAATGTAGTAAGTAAATAAAATATTAAGTGGTTTCATACTCAAGATGTAATAGTTGATGATAAGAGAAATGTAGTAAGTAAATAAAATATTAAGTGGTTTCATAAATAAAATTAATAAAAATTTTCATTAATCATGATAGTGGTTACATTAACATCAAACCATTCTCTCATTTTTTGGGACATTGCGTCTAACCAACTACTGTCCCCATTAGTTAATATAATACAAGGAATTCCTCCTCTAATAATGAGATCTGGTTAGAATTTAACAAATACATGGAAATATCTCTGGCAACCTACTAAATTTTTCATTAATTCGGTAGGGACTATCGAGTATTTGATGTCGTCTATGATGTTATAGACGGCGTCCTGATCGTAGTCCTTGAAGCTTATTCTGTCGAAAAAGTAATTGTGTCGTCCGAGACTTCTGGCCTAAACGGTTTTGCCTGTTCTTGAGGGTCCTTCGAGGTAGAGGAAGACTGGGCGAATGGGCCACTGTTCTAGTTCCTGTTATCAGAGAAGGAGGAGAGTTCTTCCTCAGTATATAAATTGTTGATATTATTTGTGTGTATTCCTAATCTAATCCAGTCGTCTTTCCCCCCAAACGGAGAGGCAGCAATTTTGACATATCTTGTATTGAACGAAATTTCGACTTACAAACAAAATAATATTTTTTGCCCATTTATTTTCTAGCCAAGGAATCAAAAGTACTCACACCACTCACACTTGGGCCCAGGTGTGACTTCCTTTTAACCACATCTATACACGTGTCAACAATGGACAGCCCAGATCAGCAAGAGGGGGGCACTGGTAATATTAATACAGCACCCCCCCAGTCACACCACTCACACCATTCACACCAGGTTTTTTAACTAATAAGGAGGCCTTATACGGCTGGTGTGAGTTCACTGTTTACCACTACAAAATGCCTCGCCAAGCCTCTTTCCGTTTTTATACCAAGAATGTTTTCCTCACCTACCCACAATGCCCATGCCCAAAAGAACAACTCTTAGAACTCTTCCAATCCCTTCTCCAACTAGCCTGTCAGCCATACTACATATTTGTCGCAAGGGAGCTCCACGAAAATGGAAACCCTCACCTTCATGCCATGGTTAAGTGCACAAAGAAGATCCAAACCTCTAACCCGAGATTTTTCGATCTCATTGGAACCAATGGCAGAATCTATCATCCAAATATAGAAAAACTCCACTCGCCAACAACAAGTCGACAGTAGACACAGAAAGGGGGCGAGTTTGTCGAATGGGGAGAATTTTCATCTAAGGGGAAAGTCCTTCGAAGAACAGAGACGAACTCTAGAGGAGAATACTCGCAGAAGCAGAAACAGAGGAACAATTCTTTGCACTCCGCAAGGAAAGATATCCCACCGATTACGTCACAAAATACCCCCAATTAAAAACATTTTCGAGGGATCATTACAAAAGAGAGAGGCCCCCATATACTAACCTCTTTAATTCATTTCCTTTCTTAAACGAAGAAGTAAAAAAATGCGCAGAAAATAATATTTTGTTTGTAAGTCAAAATTTCGTTCAATACGAGTTATGTCAAAATTGTTGTCTCTCCAGGCAGAAAATAATATTTTGTTTGTAAGTCAAAATTTCGTTCAATACGAGTTATGTCAACATTGTTGTCTCTCCGGGCAGAAAATAATATTTTGTTTGTAAGTCAAATTTCGTTCAATACGAGTTATGTCAAAATTATTGTCTCTCCATTTGGAGGGAAGACGACTGGATTAGATTAGGGATACACAGAAATAATATCAATAATTTATATACTGACGAAGAACTCTCCTCCTCCTCCAATAACAGGAACCAGAATAGTGGCCCATCTGCCCAGTCTCCCTCTACCTCAAAGGACCCTCAAGAACAGGCAAAACCCCCTGGGCCAGATGCCTCAGATGACACAATTACTTCTCCGGCATAATAAGCTTCAAGGACTACGATTGGGACGCCATCTATAACGTCATAGACGACATCAAATACTCGACAGTCCCTACCGAATTATTGAAAAACTTAGTAGGCTGCCAAAGAGATTTCCATGTATTTGTTAAATTCCAACCAGATCTCACTATTAGAGGAGGAATTCCTTGTATTATATTAACTAATGGGGACAGTAGTTGGTTAGATGCAATGTCCCCAAAAATGAGAGAATGGTTTGATGTTAATGTAACCACTATCATGATTAATGAAAAAAATTATTAATTTTATTTATGAAGCCACTCAATATTTTATTTACTTACTATATTTCTCTTATCATCAACTATTACATCTTGAGTCACATCGCTATTTTTTACAAGTTCCAATAAAATGTGTAAATTTTATGAAAAAAAAAATTATTTCACAAAAGGATTAACTTTTCAGAAAATGTGTAAATATTTTCACGAAAATGTGTAAATTTTCAGAAAATGTGTAAGTTTTAGCAAAAGGTGTTAATTCTATGAAAGAAATTACTTCACAAAATGTGTAACTTTTCAGAAATAGTATAACTTTTTTTACAAAAGATGTAAGTTATTTCACAAAAGGTGTACGTTTCGTTTTCACAAAAAGTGTAAGTTCTGATAAAATGTGTAAATTTTATGAAAAAAATTATTTCACAAAAGGTGTAACTTTTCAGAAAATGTGTAAGTATTTCCACCAAAAGCTGTGGGTTTTCAAAAAAGAAGTTTTAGCAAAATGTGTAACTTTTCAGAAATATTGTAAATTTTTTTCAAAAAAGATGTAAGTTATTTCACAAAATGTGTAAGTTTCATTTTCAGAAAAGGTGTAAGTTCTATTAAAAGGTGTAAATTTTATGAAAAAAATTATTTCTCAAAAAGAGTAACTTTTCAGGAAAGGTGTAAGTATTTTCACGAAAATGTGTAAATTTTTAGAAAATGTGTAAATTTTAAAAAAATGTGTAAATTTTATAAAAGAAAAATTTTCACATACGGTGTAACTTTTCAGAAAAGGTGTAACTTGTTTCACAAAAGATGTACGTTATTTCACCTAAGGTGTAAGTTTCGTTTTCAGAAAAAGTGTAAGTTCTATTAAAAGGTGTAAATTTTATGAAAAAAATTATTTCACAAAATGAGTAACTTTTCAAAAAAGGTGTAAGTTTTCAGAAAATGTGTAAGTTTTAACAAAATATGTAAATTTTATGAAAGAAAATTTTTCACATATGCTGTAACTTTTCAAAAAACGTGTAACTTGTTTTACAAAAGATATAAGTTATTTCACAAAAGGTGTAAGTTTCGTTTTCAAAAAAGGTGTAAGTTCCAATAAAAGGTATAAATGTTATGAAAAAAATTATTTCACAAAATTAGTAATTTTTCAAAAAAGGTGTAAGTATTTCCACAAAAAGTTGTAAGTTTTCAAAAAATGTGTAAATTTTAACAAAATGTGTAAATTTTATGAAAAAATTATTTTACAAAAGGTGTAATTTTTCAGAAATGGTGTAAGTTTTTTGACAAAAGATGTAAGTAACTTCACAAAATGTGTAAGTTTTGTTTTCACAAAATGTGTAAGTTCAACGAAAGGTGTAAATTTTAGAAAAAAAAAAAAATATTTCACAAAATGTATAACTTTTGATAGAAGGTGTAAGTATTTTCATGACAAGGTATAAGTTTTCAAAAAATGTGTAAGTTTTAACAAAAAGTGTAAATTTTATGAAAGAATTTTTTCACAAAAGGTGTAATTTTTCAAAAAAAGTGTATGTTTTTCACAAAAGGTGTAAGTAATACATGTAAGTTGTCAAAAGTTACACCTTTGGTAAGTAATTTCACAAAAGGAGTAAGTGTTCACAAAAGGTGTAAGTAATTTCACAAAAAAACGTAAGTTCTCAGAAAAGGTATAAGTAATTTCACAAAAAAAACGTAAGTTCTCACAAAAGGTGTAAGTAATTTCACAAAAAATTGTAAGTTTTCACAAAACACGTAAGTTTTCACAAAAGACATAAGTTTTCACAAAATGTGTAAGTTTTCTTGAAATTACTTACGCCTTTTTCTGAAATTACTTACGCCGTTTGTGAAAATTTGCGCCTTTTGTGAAAACTTACACCCTCTTGTGAAATTATTTACGCCTTTTTGTGACAATTTACAGCTTTAGTCATATAATATATTATTTTATTAATTTACCTGGAAAGTAACCTGCTTAGCAGGTCACCAATGTGTAAGTTTTCAAAAAATTTGGTATAACCCAATACATAAAAGGTGTAAATGCAAAATAGAAAGGGTGTAAGTGCCTTGCATACCATATGCAAGGCACACCTAAGAAATGTCCTAATAAAAATCACTAATTAGTGTATTGTAATTTTTTATACACACTGTCAAAATTGTGTGTACCATATACAAATTATGATATTTGTAGTATTGATTATCACAAATATCATAATTAAATTATGAGTTAATTACTTAAAAGTCCTATTTACAAATGTTATGATAGCTCAGGTCCTATTAAAGATTTTTTGAATCAATAAGTTTTATTTAGTAAAATTGAGAATATTATTAGTTTTTTCCAATTTTTAAAATTAAAAACATTACAAATTTTGCATAGTAATGTTCCAAATAATTGTTTAACTAATGATGAAAAAAAACAGAGTATGAGATTAAACGTTTTTTCCCTTTTACATATTTGTTTGATTTAACTATCCAATAAAACCGAGAACGTTATCAGTTTTTTTTTTTTAGTTTTAAAACTGAGAATAGTATCATTTTTTTCATTTTTAATTTTTTTTTTTTTCAATTTTGCACATCAATGGTCCATCATCATGCTCATTTAGAGCATCTCCAACCCAATCCTCTCACCAAGAGGATGAAAATAATTTTTTTTATTCAAAAAGTAAATATAGAATATGTTACTATTCATTTAAACTCCAACCACAAACCTTCAAAATCCTCCATCCTCCCTTCGTCAAAAAGTAATTTTGTTCATTACCAAATATTTAATTTTAAAATTTTGTAAAATATATTTAATATTATACTCATTTTAAAGGTATGATTTCACATTTTTTAATGATGTCAATTTTATAAAAATTAAATTTACATATTAAAAGTTATTTGTAATATAATAAAAAATATAGAATGAATAGTGTTTTGGAGGGCATCCTTTATTTTTCATCCTCCTTTCATATTTGGAGGATCAACTCATCCTCCTCCCAAATAGAGATGGATTTGGAGGATGGGTTGGAGCAACAAATCCTCTATATAGAGGATGCATTGGAGATGCTCTTATAGGCACAAAATTCTCAGTTCTACACAAAAAATAATTTAATTTTTTTCAATTTTTTCAAAAAAAATTTTTGGCACATAATTTTTTTTTTTTTTTTTTAGTTTTTTCAATTTGAAAGTTGATATTTTAAAATTTTAAAGGACAATTCCAACTATTAGAAATTTAATAGGACTTGAAGGTCCAAAAAATCTTAGTTAGGACTTTTTTTTTTTTTTATCAGCAAAACAAAACTTTATTAATGAAAGAGGCATACTACATGCAAAATTACATCAACAAGGGGAGTGCAGAAAGCATCATAGCTAAACTTAACAATCCCAACTAGGTTGGCACCGCAAAGAAAGCACAATCGTATGCTAAGCACTCGACCCAAGATTGGTGAGGAACCAATCAAAAACACCCAAAGAGAAGAACAACCAAAGGCTAGTAATCAAAAAACACCCAAAGAGGAGAACAACCAAAAGCTAATACAAAAGATTCACCCTATTGTTGGACTAATGAACCAAAGAGCTCATATAGATAGGCAGAGAACTAGCAACAAAGCATTCAGCCTCCATTTCTACTACAGAACTTCGCCAGCAGACAGCATATAGCAGCAGGGGCAAACAACTGCTAACTAAAAGCTAATACAACAGACAACAGCAGAAGCATACTCCAGCAGACAACAGCAGAAGCATATGGATAGGCAGAGTACTTGCTCTAGATCATTCAAACTCCATTTCTAATATAGAGCTTCACCAACAGACAGCAGCAGAAGCATACTCCAGCGGCATACACACTAGCAGATGCAGCAGAAGCATACTCCAGCAGCATACACACTAGCAAATACATACAGCAAAATCACACTAACAGCATATACACTAGCTGCAAACTCACTAAGACAGCATACACCAAACAGCAGGTCAAACAACAAACATACAAGCAGCATACACTCTAAGACAGCATACACCAGAAACATACAGCACCAGACATCAATGTCAGCATACACCAGAAACATATAGCACCTTGAACAGACCTTAGACACATACCTTTACTTGATCAAGGTTGTTGATAAAGTCATTAACAGAGTACATATTCCCTATCCTGAAAGCCTTACTCCATAAGGCAAATCGAACCTTAATAAGCTCACTAAGATCTACTTCACAAGGCTGCACTTCATTAAATGCACAATCATTTCTTAACTTTCAAATGGACCAGAGAGCAATTAAAGGTAAAACCCTCCATAATCTCCTAACCTTTTTCTTATACTAGCCACCTAACTACCAATAAAACAAACAATCAACAGACTTAGGCACCACCCACAGGCACCCCCACAATTGTAATAGATCTGTCCAAACTTTCTAGGAAAAAAAACAATGCAACAATTCATAAGCAGCAGATTCATTCTCATTTTTACAAAAGGCACATAGTATTGAAGCACTACTATTGAGAATACCAATATGCTGTAGAAAATCTCTAGTTTTCACTCTATTCCTCCAAGCTAGCCAACCAAAAAATTGAACTTTAGGAGGTAAAACAGTGTTCCACACAAACTTACTTAATGTCAGATAAGGGCCTAAAAAAAGAGTCACTAAACTTGTACAAAACAGATGCCTTGAGGCTACCACATGCTGACCCATTCCGTGTAGCACAGTCCTCCACATTAATGCATAAATAAGGGTCATCCTTTAGAACAACAACCAATCTATTTACTTCAGCCTTTTCCCAATCATAAAGATTTCTCCTAAAGTTTAAATTCCACTCCTCCAAACTAGATCTCCTATCATAAAAGTTGAAGAGTGATCCACCTTTATCAATAGACAAACTAAAGAGTCTAGGGAACTCAGCTTTTAAACATCTGCTACCAAGCCAACAATCATGCCAAAACTTGATCCTTTTCCTATTCCCAATCCTTAACTGAAACTTCTCTACATAGAACTCCACTAACTGTTGATGATGCTTTGCCACTATGATAATATCAGTCCACATTCTAGAGTGACTATAAAACAAACTAGCAAATGGGATCCAACTACCCTCCTCAATCATGTATTTGCTACACAACAACCTTCTCCGTAAAACATTTACTTCCTTCCCGAATTTCCACCACTATTTAAAGAGAAGGCTAGAATTGACATCCTTGATTCTTCTAATACCAAGGCCACCATACTCCCTACTTTTTGTCACATTAGCCCATGTTACCAGGTGGACCTTCCTCTTCAGATCGTTTCCTCCCCAAATGAAAGCAGCTTGGAGCCTTTCAATTTCTCTAAAAACTCCATTGGGCATTCTGAACAGAGAAAGATAATAAATAGGTAGACTAAACAGGACAGACTTGATCAACATTAACCTGCTTACAAAAGATAGAGTTCTTCTCTTCCAACCAGCCAACTTAGCTCTAACCTTATCCAACACTGGCTTCCAGGTTGATTTCCTACCTGGATTAGCACCTAATGGAAGGCCCAAGAATTTCATTGGTAAGCCTTGGACCTTGCAATTTAGAATATCAGCATAGGATATCAAGGCCTCAACATCCACACCTACACCACAAACTACACTCTTATGAAAGTTTATGCTCATTCCAGAAAGTATTTCAAAACATCTTAGAACCCTCTTTATATGAATTATTTGATCCAAGTCAGCCTCACAAAACAACATCGAATCATCGGCAAATTGGAGATGAGAAATCATCACTTCTTTCACCCCAACTTTTACCCCTTTAATGATCCCTTTTTCATAAGCTTTGTGCATCAATACATTCAACCCTTCTGCCACTATAATAAATAAAAAAGGCAATAAAAAGTCACCTTGTCTAAGACCCTTTGTGGTGAAAACTCCTCTATTAGTGAACCATTCACCAGAACAGACAACCTTGCTATGGAAACACAAGCCCTCATCCAAGATATCCATTTTAACCCAAACCCAAAATTGGCCAACATAGAAAATAGAAATTCCCAGTTAATTGAGTCATAAGCTTTTTCAAAATCAAGTTTAATAACAACCCCTTTCTTTCTAGCTTTTTTCCATCCATCCACAATTTCATTTGCAATAAATACTCCATCAAGAATACTTCTCCCACCTAAAAAAGCAAACTGAGAATCCCCAATAACTTCAGGGAGCACTCTCTTAAGCCTATGAGCAAGGACTTTTGAGAGAATATTGTACATACTCCTGTAGACATCCCATTTTTGACCGTCCTCAAGACTTGGGCGTCACCGTTTGAACACTCGGTGATCATCCTTGTTTGTGTTTGTCTTGAGTTCCCGGAGGTCTCGGCTACGCGCCTTGCCTCAGGACCTCTCGACTCGACTGTTTTGTGTTTGGTTTTGCACCAAACACTTGTGTTTTGCTGTGGAGGGCAGGGAATGGCTTATTGGCCATCCCCATACATCACCGGCCATGGTTTGAGGCCACCGGCTGTGTTTTGTTGCCACCGGTCAAATGTTTGGCCAGCTGGCACTATAGATGGTCGACCGGCCATATTTTTTGGCCAAATTGCATTTTTGGCCGGCCGACCACGGTGCATCTGCTTTTGCAGATATTTTATGCTAGCTGGCATACACTTTGTTCCCCTCCATACACGTGTATGGAGGGATCTCCCTCTTGGCTAGCTTGTCTTGTAAGCTTGCAAGATTGAACCTTCTATAAGAGGAGGCCTCTTCTCCCTCTTTTAGGTTGGACAAAAAATACAGAGGGAGCTCTGGATTAGGGTTAGGGTTTATGTATCACCTATCTCTATATCTCTCTCTCTTTTTGCCTTTGTGTGTGTATAAGTGTATTTGTGTCTTACTTTTGGGCACAAACACATAGTATTACACCTTCTCTTGGTTGCTGAGGGGCCAGAGGGTTGTTCTTAGTGTTCTTGGGTGGTTTTGAACTCAAAGAACCAACTGGAGCATTGTTTGTGAAGGAAATCTACAAGGGTAACAACTTTACCTTTAAATCCCCCCTTTTTGCATAGCTTTTTTGCCTATCTTGCAACTATTTTTGAGCTTAGCATATAACATATAAAATTTCTATTTTTGAGTCCTTTAAATAGTTGGTCAAGGGTGTTTTGAGCCTTAAGGTTGTTTGACCCCTCTTAAGGCTTATTTGACCCTTTTTTTTGTGCCATTTTGGTGAGCTCCGGGACCATTGTGTTTAGGCCTCCTCACCACTAAAATCTTGAGGGATTTCAGTGATGAGGATGGTGCCTTGAGGTCCTAAGAAGGAGAGGGCCACCCCCTCTCCTTGTTGTCCTTGAAAAGGGCCATTTTTGCCTCTTGAGGGAGCATCTAGTTTGGGTTCATGTTGATCATGCCTTAACTGACTTTTGTGCTTATATTACCATGATATAGCATTGTGTTAAGTTGGTTTGGGTACACCATGCTTGTTTAGCATACATGCCTTGTAATGCCATGTTTTGGCCTTAACATGCTTTAGGTTTTGATCCTTGTTCTAGTATGATTTTGGCCAAGCTTTGTGAAGCTTTTGTGTTTATTTTAGCATGCTTAAGTTCTGTTCTTGGTTGTTGTGGTCGACCATAGCATGCTTAGTATAGCCACCTTGCATTTTGGCTTGTTAGCCTTAGGTGTGTGAGTGCGTAGCATGCATTACTTGCACTATTTCAGTGGTTTGGAACCACTTACCATGCTATTTTAGTCCTTATAACATGCTCGCATATTTGCATTTGATACTCCTTTGTTGCTTTAAAAGGTTGTTGCCTCATGCTCCATGAATGTGCTCCTTTGTATGCTTGCATGTTTAAGCCACTTAGATGCCATCTAGGTGTTCCCTTAGCATTGTCGAAGTCTGCCTTGAACCTGTTTTAAGTCCTCTTGACCTTGTGAGGCTTGGTTGACTTAGCCATGGTTTAAGTCTCCTTGGCTTGCCTCAAGTACTTGGACCAATTGCATGCCATGTTTGTCTTGTTTAAAATGGTTTGGCACCATTATTAACATGATTTCCAGAGTTTACATTGCATGCTAATTGTTCATGTTTAAGCTCTCTTAAGTGTGCTTAAAGATTGCTTGTTTGATGCTTAAGAGTTGGCCCATCAACATGTACATGTGTGTGTGTGTAGCATTGGCCACTATTTTAGGCTTGTTTGAGGGCTGCCTAAATTAGTTTAAGTCCACCCCTTTGCATGTTGTTGTATGCTCGCCTTGTGTGTTGTTGCATACTAGTGTGTTGTTGCATGATTGAATGAATTCACATGCTTGCTTGCATGCTTGAACATCCATATTGTGTCTTTCATACTTGTAGGTTGCATTGCTTCATGCCTTACATGCTTCTTTACTTAGGTTGTATGCCTAACCTACATTACACATTGCATTGCCATGTTGCATACTAGCCTCCATACCTAGGATGCATTGCATTGGCATGCATGCTTCACCTCTTGAGTTGATTGTGATGGAGGTTAAGCCCCCTTTGCTTGATTATGTGCATTACATTCCATATCAAAATGCATACTTGGTTCCTTGGGCCATCATGCATGGAAATACGCGATTGGTGGTCCGAGAATCGAGAATCATATCCCTTTGAGTCATGAATATGATAAGGGGTGTGTTTGGTGCATACATTGTTTGAAATGCATTGCCATGCTATGTTTTGCCCTCTGCTGCTGTCAAAAACAGATTCTGCAGGAAGATTTGGCCAGCCAGCCATCTGAAGTGCCGACCGGCCATCCATAAGAGGCCGATGGATTAATTTGTGGCCGGTGACCATTCTTCATGGCCGGTGACCAATTCCCTCGACCGGTGGTGTTCCACAGCATTCAGGGAAACAACCCTGAGATTTGTGCCGTCTTCAGAGAAGGATAACAGTCAAAGCAGAGGCAACTTGTGCATGGCAATGGCTTTCCGAGCGGAGCCGAGCGCGCATTGCATTGGGCCCTCTTCCCGAGGCTGTTTACTGCTTTTATTAGATTAGTTAATTTGTTAATTAATTAATTGGTCTGTAATATTTAATTAGCTTGTAGGTTAATTAATTTGTATTATTCTTTCGGTCCCTCCGAGCGAGAGCAAATTTGTAATAAGTGTAGGTGCATGTGTGCATGTCTTCCAACCCCTCCACTTTTTTCTCCCTTTTACTTGCCTGCTTTTGATGATTAGTATTAGGACATGTTTACTTTAGCATACCTTATGCTATGCATGCGTGCATCATTCATTAGTCTTGCATGCACCAGGCTCGGCGCATCATGCTAACTGCATAAAGTATTTCAAATCTAACTTGAATACATCCTATCTATGCATTTTCACATGTCAATCCTTAGATTAGCCGAGCCTATCTTAGT
Source organism: Camellia sinensis (assembly GCF_055761805.1). Lineage (NCBI taxonomy): Eukaryota > Viridiplantae > Streptophyta > Magnoliopsida > Ericales > Theaceae > Camellia > Camellia sinensis. The sequence goes on along the minus strand of NC_138975.1, from coordinate 104,386,699 downwards.
TGCATTTTGCATGTGTTGCATTAGCCATCTTAACATGAACTAGGATCATGCACATGATTACTAACTAGTTTCTATTTTGGATTGAAGTACTACGTAAGCTTTTATGCTTTAGCATGCCACATATGTGTGAATGCTACCATGATAGCATAATTACCATGAGGCTAGCTGCTTATGTGATATAACTGCCTGAATGCCTGTGGATGGAGGTTGAATTACCTAAATTGAAATAATGCATTAAACTGTGAGTTGTAAGTCCACTAGATAGTGGCAAAACCATCTTTTCTAAAGCCCACTTAAGAGTGGCAAAATCTGCATTTTAGCCTACTCGCGAGTAGCAAACCATTTTCAAAACAAACATGAAATGTTTTGTTCCAATTTAGGCGATTTGGTCTATACTTGTTTGTTGTGCGCATAACATAGTAATTCTAGGCTAATAACAGGAATAGGAACACATAATGCTTTCAAAACAAGATATCACGGTTAGTAGAGGCCGATCTTTGATCGGGCGAGAGGGGGTGCTCATAGCTTACCTTCCCCAATCGTACCAAAGTTCCCGAGCCGAGGCAACTTTGGTGATGACGGACACGTGGCCTTTGGCACCGAGTCAGGGTTTCCTAAATTTCCCAAAATAAAATATTTTGGTGGCGACTCTATATCTGGCAAAGCAGTCCATGTTTGGCACTTCTTTTCTAAAAATCTGTTTTTCTCAAAACGAATTCTGGATTTGGACTCTTTGGTTCAGATTAAGAACCGTGACGAGTCCGAACTATAGCACGAAGGCCCCACGCGGGCGCGTCTACAACTCCCCACCAAACTAATGGGTCTAAAATCAGCTAATCCATTAGGATTATCATTCTTAGGAATGAGAGTGATGAAAGAACCGTTAATTCCAAATGAGAGCTTGGAAGAAGTATGAAAATCCCTCATGAAATGCATAACCTCAGATTTCAATAACTTCCAAAATTTCTGAAAGAATAGAAGATTAAATCCATCTGGGTCTGGTGCCTTATTTCCATCACAACCCTTGATAGCTGCCCTTACCTCACATTCAGAGAAAGCAACTTCCAGATCAGTAAATGCATCACTAGCTGCAACTGACTTAGAGGTGCCTCCTAGAGTTAGTCTAAATGCCCAGCTTTTAGTGAACTGCCTCCTGAAATGTTGTAAGACCGCAAGTCGTACAATAACTGGCTCCTCTAAAACTACTCCTTCAATTGAGATAGAATTGATTGAGTTTCTATTCTTTTTGCTACTAGCCATAACATGGAAAAACTTAGTATTCCTGTCCCCATTCATGATCCAGTTTACTCTAGACTTCTGATGCCAAAGCCTTTCCATCATCTTACTAAGCTTCCATACCTCCCATGTCACCTCTCTTCTTCTGTTCTTTTCAATTTCAGACAAACGTCTGTCTTCTGCAGTAATGTCAATACCATGCAGCTCTTCCTCTGTCTCCTTTAATTTTGTAGATACATTCCCAAAAATTTCAAAGTTCCATTTTTTCAGCTCCCCCTTGAGCAATTTTAGCTTTTGAATCAGTATATACCCAGCTCTCCCAGTAATCCTTTTTTTAGTCCAGAATTTTTCCAAAACAGAGGGGAAACATGGGTGCATAATCTATGCATTAATGAACCTAAAAGGTCTTGGTCCCCAATCCCTCTCATCTTCCATTAACAGGAGTAGGCAGTGATCAGAACAAGTTCTAGGAAGACCCCATAGCTTGAAGTTAAATCTTTGCAACCACTCAGGATTTAGCAGAACCCTATCAATCCCACACCATTTCTCCCCCTCCTGAGCATTACACCGTGTGTACTTCCTACCAAGCAATGGTATATCATTCAACTCACATTTATCAATGAAGGCATTTAGTTCCTTCATCCACTTTTTCCTTATAAAACAGCCCACCCTTTCCCAATAAATCTGATCTCATTGAAATCCCCCCCCTCCAAGCACCATAGATTTGGAAAATCAGACTTTAATTTTAGTAAAGTATCCCAAAGAATACCTCTACCACTCACATCATTAGGAGTATAAACATTTAGTATAACACAATCAAAAGAATTCAGGAGAGTACCTGACAGGAGAACAAATCTTCTATTACAACAACAGTCCTTCAATTGAAATAAACTTGGATCCCAAATACAGAGTAATCCCCATGTTGTCCCTTTTGAATCCACTGCCATAAATTCCATGTTACTCTTTCCCCACAAGGTTCTAACTTCACTTTCTGAAATAGAAGCTTTCTTAGTTTCCTGCAATAGAACTAAGTCAACCCTCCTATCACAAATGAGCTTCCTAATCCTTCCCCTCTTCTCAGATTTCCCTAATCCTTTGACATTCCATGACATTAACTTCATTAGTAAACATATAATATGCCAAATTCCCCTAAACGAGACACTTAGACCCCTATGCGATCTCCTTCTCCTGTCTTCTTCCTCTGTCTATTAATTCAAGCTCCACTAATTTCTCCAAAACTTCACTATCTTTACCATTGTATTGAATTCTCGGAATTTTACCCAGCTGAAGATTGGCTTGTGCTTCACTAAGGTTGTGCCTCCCTTTGCTTGAACCACTCTTAGTTGAAGCAGAAAGAGACAAGGTTGCTGCAGCAGCCTGAATACTGCGCACTTTCGGATAGATTTGCTTGATGGGGTACCTTTTTGACCATAAAGTCGAGCTAACCTTTTATACCCAACCTCCTTTGTGTTAGGCTTTACTGCACCAGGCCCTCTCACTTTCATCTTATCTTTCCTTTTTGACCTCTTTACTGGGTTGGAGCTTCCATTGATGGTAGTTTGGCTTGATTGCACCAAAAGCCCATCTTTCCTAGTACCAGCCCATTGAGATTTAGTTGTGTTGAATATAAATGTGCCCACCCCCTCTTCACTCAATCCATTTGGAGAATCAGGCCCATGAATATGGCCCAAATTAACTTCTAGGTTGATACCAGGCCTGTGCCCACTTGACCCACTAACACTCTTAATAAAACCAGAGGCAAATAGAGGCTCATCAACCCTCTGGTTAACATTAACCCCATGCAGTCCACAGTCTGCCATCACCAATAGAGATCTATCCATGCATACCTCAATCCCCAATATGTTTCCCACGCCACATTTAGTCTCTTCGACCACTGTATTCACTTGGACACCTTTACAAGTCAGCTCCAGCCCACATTGGGTCTCTTCAACTACTATATCAATATTTTCCAGATCATCATCTTCTTCCTCAACCTCCTTAGCCATGTTATCTACTTCATTTCCAGCACCACACCCAGCAATTGGTTCTTGATTAACAGCTTCATTAGAGCTATGGACATCCTCAACCTCACTAAGTATCATACGTCCATTGTCAAATATGCTAACTGGTTGCTCTTCATACACCATGACAGGATATAGCCTTCCTTTGCATTCCATATTAATGGTTTTATTGATGAAGTCCATACACTGAGTTGCAATTCTGACTCTTCCATAACTAAAGGACTTTGCTTGGCAAATGTCACCTTCCAATCGAATAACACCTCCCCAAATGTTGCCAATCTTATTAAAAGTGTTTCTATTCCACATACTTAGAGGAACCCCATGGCATCTAAGCCACAGACACCTCTCTTGTTCTGCACATGCTCCTGGTTTCCACTCTTTAACAAACTCACACCAATCCCTACACCATTCTCTGACCAATGATAATATTGCATCCTTTTCTTCTTTGGATCTAAAGGTTACCACAACATCTCTGCCTTCTCCACTCCTAACCATTACATCCCCAATTCCTTTCTCCTTAAAAATCTTCTCAATACCATGTACAGAATACTCATCTTTGAATCTCAAGATCACACTCTTATGCAACCAACCATGACCGACTTCGTCCACCATGATAGTAGTTTCAACTTTTTCTGCAGGTACTCTAGCGTTTGTTTTTATTATTTCAGCATATGACCTCTGTAAACCATGCTGACAGTGTACGTTTCTTCCACATGCGTCATTAGTACCTTTGCACCCTTTAGGCTGGTTTCTATTATGTGCTTCTTCCTTAAATCTATCATACTCTGCCATTTTAACTTGAATCTCCCTGTCCTCTACCCATAGACCATTTGCTTTAGTAACTACAACCTTTGCTACAACTGAGCAGTCGTACTTGACAAACCAAACTTGGTATTTGTGATCTTCCTCCTCTTCTACGAGATAAATACATCTTTCACTATTCCAAACTTTGTAAACAATTTGAACAATGTTCTTGGATCCATACGGGAAGGCAAATTATCCACAAACACTAAAAATAATTCAGACATTGGCTCTTTGCTCCATGTTTCTTTCCCTCTTCTTTGCTTCACAACTGGAATCCACCCTTCTTGCTTCATCAAAAAATTCCAACGACACTAAAGTTTTTCTTGTTGTTGTTGTAAACTCAAATGAAGCAATCTTCTTCTTTTGAGAGTTTGAAAGATTTGATGAGATATATTAGTTAGGACTTAATTAAGTAAAAGTTAATAAATTAGGACTTGTGTGTAAATGCCCCATAAATTATTTTTAGTCATAATTAAAAAGGTATAATAAGTCATAATCAAACACCATATAAGTTGTAAGCAAAAATCTCTTGAATCATAATCAAAATAATAATGATAATAAGTATAACAAACATCACAATAAGTAACCAACGACGTTAGTCCGATTTGCCTGAACTCATGCACCTCACTAGGAGGTTAGTAGTTTGAATCTCCCTACCTGCATGTGAAACTTATTCTCCGCGTATTAATAGAGACTTTCTCTTTGTATTTTTATTGAACTTCATTGTTATGATAGTAATTTATTGAATTTCATTGTACTATCTTATACAAATCAAATTTTAAAAAAAAAAATCACAATAAATCATAACTAATATCGTAATTAATCATAATTGAGTCATAATAAAAAAATCATAAAAGTCATAAATTTTTTACTGTGTATTATATAATTCCCAATAAATTGCATGATATTTAAAAGGAAAAATTACCTTAGTAATTTTCAAAAATTATTACACATTAACGAAAAAAATTATGATTTTAATTATTAATATAGTAAATGACACTAGCGATCTTTATATTTTAATTTTTGTGTCAAAATTTGACCATTATAACAAAATAAAAACTCTAATTTTTTATTTAAACTCTATTTTTTTCATATTAATTATCTTTTTCTTTTTTCTAATTTTTCTCGTTCTCTAATTTTTTTTAATATTATATATATATATATATATATCTAATGCCTGCCACTTATGATTTTTTTTAATAAAAATATAAGCTTATTTTTAACTCTTATTTAAGATTTGAAAATTTTAATACTCATTTTCAAATTTCAATTCTCACTTTATATATGTATATATCTTACTCCTTTTATTATGGTATTTTCTTGCTTCCGTCTCCCTATTTTCTTCTTGTTTTTCTGTTTTGAATTTTTTATTTATTTTTTTATTGTTGTTTCTGTTTTCTCTTTAACTCATTATATATCTATTTAAAATTTATTCATTTGCTCCCAACACCCCCCCCCCCCCCCCCCTTTTAAGGAAGATGTAACAGAATTATATTTTCTCATCTTTGCTTCACATGTTTTTCAAAAATTGAAAATATTTGAAAACTTGCAAATAATATTTACAAAAATTCTATTTGCACACGATGTTTCTTCTCAATACACATTGTTAGAACATTAAATTTTTATTACAATAATAAAAACACAAAATTCTCTTTACACACCATTACATATAAACATATATCATACATCATCATCATCATCATCATCATCATTATCATTATCTAATACTCATCATCTCCTCCATTATAATCTAATACACTCGTATCTTTCATTGTCAACAGATTCACCTCATTCTATTCTCCATTATCCTTCTTCACCTTAGCTAAAAAAACATTGTTGCCTTTGAAGATTTAGGATTTTGAAACATTTAAATCAATCATTTTGTAAGATTTGACACCATGGGTGGAATTTAAATTGTTGATTTACAATAATGCAACAATGAAAAACAGAGTTTATAGCGTTTTTATTTTTCTCATTAGTATAATTGTTGGGACGTTTTTGTTCGACACGTGTTTGGATAATCAGAGCTGGGCATTTTCACAATGTTCAATATTTACTTCTGAACAAAAATATTTTGTTCAAATTATTGATGCCAAACAATTGTAAATTGTTCATACATAAAAAAAAAATTGAACATGATGAGTCCGAACAAAATTAGACAATAACATTGGACAATCAATCAAAATTGCTATAGAAAGGTGAGAATCGCTAACCAAATCAAATTCAAATAGGGAAAACTAAACTAAGTGAGATTTAGAGGTAAAAATCATAGATTTTTGAAAGCGAGAATCGAATATCTTCACCCAGCAGTTTCCAGCAGTTTCTTCAATGTGATGTCGACCTTCAATACTTTGCTTTCTTCTTCGAGATGAAGAAAATAATGCAATTAAAGTAGTACACCCTATTTTTTTAAAAATTATCAAATTGACGTATTTTTATAAATGTGTCATATATGTAATCTCATATCCATGTCTATTCTTTTTAAAAAGCACAGATAAATAAAATAAAATATGATGATACCGAAATCAAATTTCAACAATAAACATGTAAACTCGAGTATAACATTTTTGCATATAACACAATAAAAATAGTATAGACTTGGAATGAAATTTTCATTAGGAGCTACTGAAAAAGAGTCAAGTTATTCTTTTAAATTAATACTTGATTCTTAAAAACAGTTTCTCACCATCTTTTATGATAGTATCCTACTCATACATGTATCATATTTTTTAAAAAAAATTCTATTGTCATATCCCAATCCATATCATACCCGTATCCTGTATCTAGATCTATGTTTCATATTTTATATGCCATTTTACACACAATAGCTTCTTGTGCCATGATTTGTATGTCAACCATTTTGGTTTGAAGACTTCTTCAATAGGCTCTTGCGTGAACATTTCTATATCAAACAAGAGGCTTTTTCTTTTCAAATTGGCATTTTTTCAAGGGCCACATCAAGGGTATTGACAGTAGCTCCTTTGTACTTGTACCACTTTGCACAAACTAAGAAGTACCCCAAATTCAAGACTTCCAAACCAGCAATCAAATAGTAAAAATAATCCAATCTCCCCTTGTTAAGATCCTCCGGCAACCAATTCCCCTTCCCAGCTCCACTTGTCGCACGATGAACTATAGACACAAGGAAGCTACTCAAATAACTAGACAACGCAAATCCACAAAACAAGAAAGATCCAGCTATGCTTCTCATATTTTCCGGGAATTGCTTGTAGAAGAACTCAACTTGACCAATGACAGTAAATGCCTCAGAAAATCCCGTTAGTATCAACTGAGCGATTAACCACAACCCGGACATAGAAGAAATTTCACCTTTCCTTGGTTCAATCCCCAACGTTGGCCTTGTAAGAGCCAATGTCCTCCTTTCCTTTTCGACAATTGCTGATACGATCATAGTGAATACAGCGATGACCATGCCAACGCCCATCTTCTGGAGTATTGTGATACCGTCTTCCTTTTTCGTTATCTTTCGTAGCATTGGGACTATGAGTCTGTCGTAGATGGGTATCCAAATTGTGAGGCTTACCATCTGGAAGACGTGGTACGATGCCGCTGGGATTAGGAAACCAGTGTTGCCTAGTCGCCTGTCGGATTGGAGAGCTTGGAAGACTTGGAAGGTCTGTTGTTGGACTATGGTGATGTAGTAGACGATCCCTGCTGCCCATATGGGGAGTACTCTCAGTAGGCATTTCACTTCTTCTACTTGTTGGATGCTGCAAAGTCTCCATGGATTGGCTGCTGAACCATCTGGTTTGATTTCGTCTTCAAGGGTGATGATTGCTGCCTTGTTGAGAAATCTAGGATCATTAGCATTTTTAGTTAGCTAGTGAGTATTGAGTAACATCTGCATGTTGCAAGATATGAACGTGACTAATATTGAAAGATATGAAAATGTTTTGCATCCTCATCATCTAATAATGCTAATATATGACCATGTGACTAATCTCGAAATCCCGAAAATCCCTTTGGATGACTCCTATTCTCACCCTTACTCTTGGGTGTGCATATCTATTATCTAGTCACATCTACATGTATGTAGTTTACATTTTTATTTTTTTCAGATTTAGATTTTGTTTTTTCATCACAAATATTGTTAATTAATATAAAAAATACTAATAAACGTTATGGGAAATCGTACGGTGTGCACCCCTTTAGGAGTGCATATTATGTGCATCATATCAAAAAAATTAATTTTTATCATAAAATTTCGTAATATCAACCATAAAATGAGTAATCTTGTCACAAATTGACATGATAAAATGGCCAAATTGGTCACAATGATTTTTCTAAGGGCTTAACAATTAACAACTGACTTTTGCCGACTAAAATGCAAAAGTTTGTGACTTGATTACCACATTTTTTAGTGTAAATTTATGATAAGATTACGCAATTTATAATTGATGATATTATAAAAGTTTATGATAAAATTATATATTTTATAATAAAGTATAAATGATATACACACTTGAAAAAGGTGCACACCATATTATTTTCTGAAAGTTATTGACTCATTTAGGATCATATCCGACAAGACGAAAGAATTTGCCTAATGATTGAGACTCTTCTATATTAGGCGTGATTCAGTCTTTTTCTTCCAAAAAAAAAAAAATCTACCAAACTGATTAAAATAAAAAATTACGATACGAATACAGATACAGATATAGTTTACAATTAAAGTAATTTATTGGCCACTCTGTTATTCACAAATTTTGGTCAATCAATGACTCCTTTTGATGATATGTATGGATTAAGAACAGGATGATCGAGTTGTTGACTAATTGAATAAAATCTAGGCAATATTATTATTGATTGCCTAATAGCATCTCTAAAGGGATAATTAAAAAAGGCTTGTTTTAACTAATATAATTCTAATTTTGAGTTCTAATAGGCTGACTATTGGGCTAGCTATTTTACCGTTCTACTTTTTTGGTAGTTACAATTGAAAAGTCCTAGAGGCTCTCCAAACAAATATGTATGTATATATCTTGAATTTTTGTATATTAATGTCTTGGATTTGGGATTTTATATATTTCATATATGTATATGTGTATGTAGCAATTTTATATGTTCTTTCCATTCTATTTGATGAATTATGGAATAACTTATTTTGCATTTTGTATTTTTTTTTTTCTCCTCATTCTATAGGTTTTGTATGTTTGTATGGACAAATTTATTATGATTACAAATTTATATTAATAAAATATCAGCAATTAGTATTTTTTGTTTTAAAAATTAATTACGTTAGTTTAAATGATTAACTAAAATAAAGAGTGTTGTTGAAGACACAATAACTAAAGTAATTAGATAAAATAAAGAGTGTACTTTTTTTATACTTTAACTGGTGAAAAGTAGAGAGTGTGCAAGATATGAAGTCCTCATCATCTAATGGAAGATAAGACTCTGCACCTAATGTCAATCATCCTAAAATCAACAATGATTTGTAAGAAATACAAAAACCAAAACTAGACATAAAGAAAATATGAATGAATAAATTTGGGAAAATTATAAAAAAAAAAAAATCTTGAGAGTTAGTTTTGTAATAAAATAAATTCTGAAATTTAAAATTTTTTTTTTCAATTCAACTCTAACTTTTTTATTTATTTTTCAATCTAAATTATTTGACTATTTATATTAAGTAAAATAAAAAAAAATGATATTTTAATAATTAAACTCAATAAAATAGATATTTTAGATATGTCAGATTTTTTATGCATCCTCATCGTCTAATGAAAGATAAGACTACCTAACGTCAATCATCCTAAAATCAACAATGATATTAGAAATACAAAAACCAAACGCAAACTAGACATAAAAAAAAATGTATGAATGAATAAGTTTGGGAAAATTATAAAAAAATAAAATAAAATAAGAGTTTGAGTTTTGTAACATAACAGATTCTGAAGTTTAAAAAAAAAAAAATCAATTTAAATTCTTTTTTTTTTTTTTTTGTCAATCTAAACCATTTGGCTATTTATGTTAAGTAAAATAATAATAAAAAAATTGGTATTTTAGTGATTAAATTCAATGAAATTGGTATTTTAGATATTTTATGTATACCTCCATTTAATTTAATGGCTAAAATATTTTTTTTTAATTTTTTCAGTCAATTTTATTTAACCAAAATAGGCGAATGGTTTAAATTAAAAATAAATAAATAAATTAGGATTAAATTGATAAAATTGAAAATTCTAAGTTTATTTTAGCCATCAATGCATTTTTTGTATTCAATTCTATAATTGTTTTTTGTTTTCATAGACTTATTGTAGAATCAAAAGGACTAAAAATGACCAAAAATTACCTAAATTCAACATGTTTATAAGTGGACTTATTTTTTCGACATATATATTCTTTCAGTAAACTTTTTCAGCTCTGAGTCAAAAAAAATTATTGTTAGATTGCTCTAGACCAGAAGAGCCTTTTTTTTAAAAAAAAAAAAACCTAATGCTCAAAAAGGACTACTAAACATGAAAAGTAAAATAGTGAACCCCTTCTAATATTAATTTTTTTTATATTTTTTATTTTAGGATCATCTTGTCTATACTAAAAAGTCAACCCAAAAAAAAAAAAATAGAGAAGAGAATCAAATTTAATTTTTTTTTGAAAGATAATAAATAAATAAATAAAAACAAACCAAATTATTATAAGCTGCAACATGAGGAAGTAGAGTTGGTTATACCTGAATTGATCTGAGTAAGGGAGCTTGGAATTGATAGAATTACTAGGAACATGGTTAAAAAGAGAGATCAAAGGTTGTTCTGGTAATTCCACTTTCCTTTTCTTAATTGCAGCCACTATAACCTGCACCACACTAGTCAATGGACTACCCTGTGGAATCACCATGACATAAATTCTTGTACCAATGAAGAACACAGCACAAGACAAGAGCATGAGGAATGTAGGAATAGCCAATCCCAAAGCCCAATTCACATTAGACTGAACATACACAATCACTGTCAATGATACCATCATTGCAAAAGTGAATGTGAAATAGTACCAATTGAAGAAGCTAGAAATTGCCCTCTTTCCAGATGCAGTTTTGGGGTTGAATTGGTCTGCTCCAAAGGCTAGGTTACATGGTCTTATGCCACTGGCTCCAACTATTAGTAGTCCAAAGCCACTTAGCAGGAAAGTCATTTGCCATGGGGTTGGACCTATGCATGAGGACTCCTTTGGTCCACAGTGGGGGGGATGGAGGGTTGAGATTGCGGCTGTGAGTGTCAGTATGAGCATACCCTGTGATTAAAAGATGAAACAAAATGGAGTATCAGAAATGTTATGAACCATAAAAAGATATTTCGAAATCTACCTTAAAACGACTTGTATAATGTAGATTTAAAATTGGTGGGATGTGAGTCAACCTAAAATGATTGTGATTCATAGATGTGTTTCATTAGTATTTTTTCTGAGTTTGTAGCATTGTTGAATAGAGTATTAGATGTTTTAAAAAAGCAACAATTTCCTTCTAGTTCTCTTAAAATGATTGGATGATCCAGTTCAGACAAGTCGGCTCACTATGGTCTCACTTTAATAATTCAATTCATTAATTTTTAGAGTTTTGTGTATAGTGTATTCATTAAAAAAATCAGATTAATTTAATAATCGTATCCGTCTAATTTAAACATATTTATCTTGTAAAAATGAATAATTTATTTTTATAATTATATTTATTGTTTATTTTTTTGAAGACGTGATGAAATCGCATGGCTAAAATTATCGAATTAATCTAATTTTATTCTTTTTATATGAATGATGTTTACATTGGGACTTCAAAAAAATAAGACATCAATCATTAAAATAAGACACGTGTTTAGCCCCGGGCTAGAACTAGAGCCCATCTTTTGTGTAATTGGCAAAATGGCGTTGGTTTTGTTCCGCTTCTTGAAGAAAGACAATGAGAGGAAATCCTAGTGTTAGCTGAGAAGGTATGAGAGTGGAGATCTCAGCAAACTATTGCTTGGTTTGGAATCGTGATTTTAATTTAAAACTTAATTCAAAAATTATTTTTAAAATTTATAATCAAACACACAACTCAAAACTTAATTTAAAAATTCTTTTCAAAACTCATAATTAAACTCTTTTCAAAATTCTAATTTTTTTTAAAAAAAAAAAAATCAGTTTTTTTTTTTATTTTGTTCTTTAAAATTATGTTTTATTTTATATTTTTTTGAAAAAATATAAAAATTCAAAAAATATTTTGTTTATTTCTTTTTTGAAGAAAAATATTTTTTATTTTCTTATATTTTTTTTTGAAAAAAATATTATGTTTTTTTTTTAAGTGTTGGCCAAATAATTTATTATGATTTAGATATAAAAAATTTTAAAAATTATTTGAAATATTAAAAAAATAAAAACATTTTTAAAAATATTTAAAAATAAAATAAAGTATTGAAAATAAAAAATAAAAATATATTTAAAATAAAAAAGTACAACTCATTTTAAATTTTTAAATATTTAAAAAATATATTTAAAGTATTTAAAAAAAACATACAGAGAACACATGTAAATACAGTGCACATTAAAAAAAAATATTTACAAGAAAAAATATTTACCCTAACAAAATAAAATTAAGAAAATTTTTAAATATTTTAAAAAATAAATCAAAAAAAAAATTAAGCTACAACCCTAAACTTAAAAATTAAAAACTCTTTCCAAAACTCATAACCAAACAAATTTTCTCTTTCAAAACTCAACTCAAAATATAACTACCTATTCAAATTATGATTCTAAAACTAAACCGAACTGAAATATTTTTGATTCAAAAAACAGTTGAAAGGGAGTTTTTAAAATCACATTTGGGTTATGATGTGTTGCATTTTTGTGTACTAAAATAAATAGTTTTATTTCCCACAAAAAATAGAAAGAATCACAATCTACAAAGTACCCAATGGTTTGTTGATGAATTTAGATTGATAGTTGCTATATGTCATTAAAATTTGAATAAATTACAAATACATACTTACGATTTGATTAAAATATAAATTATTACTATAATTTAAAAAATTACAAATATTCTATTATTAAAATTTTTTATTTAACAAAATTAACAAAAAAAATGAAATTTCTAACTACAATTTTATCAACAATAAAATTATCAGAATTGTTGATTGAAATATATTACTGATATCATTAAAAATTATTAATTAATTTAATGATTTATTAATTAAAAAATGGTCATTTGTGATGCGATTATAAACTTGACGAGTAGAATGTAATTTTTAAAATGACAAAAGACAATTCGTATTTGAGTAATGCTACAGATAATACTTTTAGACTTATACTTTCACTCACAATGATGTGGTAAGAGAGTTATGTCATACATCATTAAATATATAATAAATTAATTTTTCACCCACAATGATATGGTGAGAGAGTTACGTCCTATATCATTAAATATATAATAAATTAATAATTAACACATAATATCACATCACTATAAATATATGAAAAATGACTTATACCTCCACTGGGGGTCGACCCCCAGTGAGGTGGAGGGTCATGATTGGCGGAAAAAAATTGTTTTTTTTTTTTTTTTTTCAATTGGCAGCTAGTGGGGGCGCGCCACCTCACTGGGGTGCGACCCCCACTGGGGGTATAAGGCATCACTGAAAATATATATATATATATTTGGGTGTGTTTCAAACATTTCTCATGAAACAAATGCTGTCAAAAAAGAAGTATTATTGCTGAGGACATCCCAGGTGATGCACAGCTGTAATGGATATGGACCCTTTTAATTTTTGAGAAATCCACCGCCGCAGTTAGTTAGTTAGTTTGTTTGTTTTTTTTTTTTTTTTTTTTTTTTTTAGGGAATGGCTTCTGTCCAGTCCTTAGTCGGATTGAACTGTGTTGTTCGGCTTGTGGAGGCTCATCATGGGTCTCGTTTTGATAATCTAAACCGTTCAATGTGTAGAACTCGTCGAGTACTATATGCCTGTAAAAAATCACGTTGATCGGATATCGATAGCTATGTGATCAAATCAGATTTTTGTCAACCGTTAATTTATTACCGTCCATTTTTTTTATACAAAACTGATTTGATCACAAAGCTATCGATATTCGATTAATGTGATTTTTTATAAATATATAGTACCTGAAGAGTTCTACACATAAACGGTTCAAATGATCAAAACGGGACCCGTAGTTAGCCCTCACGGACCCAACAGTACGGTCCAATCCGATTAAGGACTGAACAGAAGCCATGCCCTTTTTTTTACTTGGAGGACCAGTAAATTTGTAAAGAGGTATTTTGGTCATTTATTATCCTCACCACATCATTTTAAATACATTTTTCAATATACTAATCTAACAAAAAATTCAACCAATCTTTTCAAATGCAAGAATTAAAATAATCTACTAAAATAATTAAAAACTCAAAAAATTTAAAAAGTAATCAGTGTGTTTGGTTTGAGTTTTCTGGATTAAGTTTTTTGAAAATTGAGTTTTTTTACTTTCGTGTTTTTTTGTTTTTAGTGAATATTTTTAAAATTTTAAACATTTTTTTTACCTTTTTAGATGTACCTTAATTAGATATATCTAAAAAGTAAAAAAATTGTGAAAAAATATTTTAAAAAATTAAGAAATACATAAAAATACAAAAAATGTACTGAATTCTTGTATTTTTTTATATTTTTGGTATTTAGTAAATTTTTAAAAGATTTTTTTACAATTTTTTTATTTTTTAGGTGTATTTATGTTAGGTGTGACTAAAAAGTAAAAAATTTGCATAAAATATTAAAAAAATTCTGTAAAAATAAAAAAATACAAAAAATAAAAAAGTAGAATTTTTTGAAAACTATTTTTAGAAAATGGGAACCAAGCAATCATTTTCTAAACGAGACAATTATATTATTTTCCATTCAAATTTGATTGAATTCTTTTGTCGCCACGTCTTAATTTTGGCTCTTTGCGTGAATCTGTTTGTCATTGTTGTCATTATTCTACCACATATATGCTGCTGGTTTTCTTCCTTGTTTGATTTATTTTAATTTATTTTTTTCAGAATTTCTTCCCTTGGGTGGTCTTATGTGGGTGGAATTTGTTGGTGAAAAATGTTAACCATTCAAATATTTGTATACCAAAAAAAACTTTTACACAATGATGCCATAGTGAGAATCATCCCTTCTCATTTAGGGACACATACATTTATGCAACATATCACAATCTGGTAATAAAAATACAAGTTAATTACATTTATTACCTTTGGACTTTTATTGTAATCTCATTTCAATCCTTTTAATTTTAATGTGATAGTCAAAATCTTACACTTTAAGCCAAGTTATAACAATTAAAATGAGATTTTCATAAAAGGCTGGAGCTTGCCTTCCGTCCACCATCTGAACTGGAAGATCCAGTCCGGCCCATTGGGCCTACTTTTTGACCCCTTTTTAACAATTCAAACCGTTCACATATTCAGCTTTGTTGATTACATTATCCTTGTAAAAATTCACGTCAATTAGATAACGGATACTATGTATTTGGAACACTTTTTATGAACCTTTAATTTTCTGGCCATCTATTTTTTTCCAAACAAAAGTGAACTGAATAGATAGTATCCATTATCCGATCGACGTGATTTTTTATTAAAAATAATATACTCAACAAACTTTAAAATATGAACGACTCTGATTATCAAAAAAGAGCTCAAAAGTGAGCCTAATAGGCCAAACTGGATCGGACTATCCCAGATGTAGACTGGAGATAGTCCAGACCCTTGATAAAAATATAAGGGTGTTCATACGATGAAAAATATTATATCTGGAGATAGTCCAGACCCTTGATAAAAATATAAGGGTGTTAACACGATGAAAAATATTATAGTTAGTTCACAAGTCATTAACGGTAAATGGATGAAATTGTGACATTTGACTTAAAGTGTAACAGGTTGATTATCATAATTGGAAATTAGTACGGAAGTGTAGAGATGCTAATGGTCATTAACTCTAACAATATTGAAAGTTTTACAAAAACAGAGACACAAGTGGAGACGGATCTATGATTATCATTGTGGAGGTGTAAAGGCTCCATTTGGGAATAGTTATTTGGGCCTTTTTTTTGTTTAATTTAGTCACAAAAAATAAAATATGTTATTTTAGTCAAAAAAAAATAAAACATCACATCTAATTCATAATCATTACACTATTTTCTTACAAAAAAAAGTTTAAAAAGTTGAAAAGTTAAAAAGACCTTCTCAAATCAAGTTTTTTAACTGAGACTAAAATAGTGAAAAAAAAGTCAAAAAGTTAAAAAACCAACCAACTTTCCAAACGACAAAGTATATTTAAGAATATAAATTTTCAAATTTTTAAATTTTAAATTTTTTTTTTAATATAATATTTGATATTTTTGCGGGTGTGATCGCCTCTACCCGCACCCCCTAGATCCATACTTATTTTTACATTAGATTTAATAGGTGTGTTTTGCATACTGAGAAAGGAAAGATTGGGATCGAAAGGGATAGAGCATTAGTTACCAAGAACGAGGAGATAGAAGCAAATCCCAGAGTTTTGTAACGGCCAAAGTATGTATCAGAGAGGAAAGCTCCAAGGAGGGTTCCAAAGTTGCAAGTTCCATTGAAGATGTTGATCAGATTAGTTGATGTAATTGTGTCCATGTTGAACACTGTTGTCAGGTACACCAACAGATTCGATGATGTCCCTAGTGTTCCCAGCTTCTCAAATGTCTCATTTCCTGCAATTATTATTATTATTATTATTATTATTTTTAATGGGTGGTCATCAGAAATTAAAGAAAATTAGAAAAAGAATAAATAAAATAAAAAAATAAAAACAAAGACAAACTTGATCTTTCCATCTCCTTTCTAAATCACCTCTCAATTATGAAATGAAATTTAAAAACAAAGACAAACTTGATCTTTATATACTTTTTTCCTTTCTATTTCTCTTTCTAAATCTCTTTCTAAATCTCTTAACTAAACACAGACAGCGTAGAGGGGATTCTTATGCTGGATAAATATGTTTTGAAACAGAAAGAGAGAGAAAATGAATACAAAGCATTCCGGGTGAAAGGAGGAGCTCCTCTCTTCTCCTAAGTATGTGTGCAAGTTGCAAGCACACGTGCATGTAGTAGGCCAGACATCTTTTGTCTTTAATTTTTATTTTTACTTTTTTGCTCATAAAATACTCTGTGTAATTATGCAAGAATCTCAAGAGATGAGTAAACTGTGAATATTTTAAAACAAAGACACTGATAAATTTGGAATAAAGAACCATGCACGTGACTGCTTGTGTGCCTAAAATGTCTGTGCATCTCTACTTTGTAAATTACCTATAACAAAGGGCATGGCTTTAAGTCCTCTGTACTTAGGCTCATCACTTGTAATTTCTTTCTCAGTGTTTTCCATGGCTTTTCCTCTGAGAACTGTCTCTCTCTCTAATAGAATTTGCTATGGTTTTGTGCTAATTAAAGAAAAGGGCTAGATGTTGAAGATTTATATAATAGAAGCTAGATGTCAAATGCTGACATTTTTCTAGTAGGAACACTAAAATATCACTTTCTCTTTCTCTCTCAGGCTAATTATTCAGGCGGCTGTGATTGAGACCCTATCAATCACCAAATTTCATTACCTCCGCACACATATGAGAGCTGGTGATTAGAGGAAGAGGAGAAAAATAAAAAAAAATAAAAAAAAAATTTGGCCAATCACAAGCCTAAGGGGGTCGTGGGGGTTCCTCCTAGAGGGAATCCGGATCATTTTTCTTATTCAGTAGGGTATATTACAATGGTATCTTTAGATTTTTTTTTTATCAAAATATCATTTTAGTCTCTTTATATTTAATTATAATAGTCAATCTTTTACGTTTTAAAAATATTAAGTATAATTTATCTTGTTCAGTAATTTTGGAACATCATAAAACACTATAAGCACTTTTAAAAAATCATATAACATTTTTGTAGGAAAAAAAAAATAAAAAAAATAATCTATGAGTGGACCATAGCAACTCAATATTATAGGAGATCTTAGACTATTTAAATGAAATCTTATCGTAGTGGATTTTTGAAGATTCGAGGCATTCAATAAAAATTTGCAAAAATAAATAAATAAAATAAAATAAAAAATTGAATGCCTTAGATAATGATCCAACCGTAATTGTTGACCACTCAGAGCATCTTCAAGGATAGTTAAAAAAAGTTTCATAGGCATTTTAGCCAACATAATTTTAATTATGAGTTGTCATGGATGGATTATTGGGCTATTTATTTTACCATCTTATTTTTTGATTGGATACAATTAAAGAGTCCCAAAGGTTTTTCAAATAAATATGTATGTATATGTCTTAGATTTGAGATTTTATATATTTTATATATATATATATATATATACTATTATTAAAAGCCAACAACTACTTTGGTGTCATGAAGCCATGCTCTGATAATTTTTTACTAATTTTTCTAAAACAACCTTAACTTCTTCAATAATTATACTTATTTTTAAACTCCTAGCAATTTATAATTAAGGATAAAATCATAAATTATTAACTTACAAAATATAACTTCCCATATTGAATAACTTCCCATCAGTAACTTCTTTCAACTACTCCATCCCATACTCTTCATTACCCACTATTCTCTTCCCCAACCCCTCAGAACAACAAGAACCCATCTCCCTTCTCTTCATTCCACGCCCTCTCCCTCCTCAAATTTACCCCCAATCCATTTCCTTCTCTCGCCGCCGCAAAGAAAGCCATAGCCGTCCTAAGGGCAACTCCAAAGTCGAAGGCGTTGTTACCCTCTCCCAAGACGACGGTAGTCATTTATTTTTTTAGCCCCTTCACATCTCTAAATTGAAAATTCACAATTTTGTTTATTTTGGATTCAAGTTAATGTATACAACAATTTTATATATAATGTTATGTACATCATTTGTGTTTTGATGCAATTGTTTGGGTTTGATTTATTTGTTTGTTGTTTTAATAGTGTTCAACTTCTTTGTTTTAATTTTTTTAAACTGTCAAGTGTATATTAATCTCTTTATCTGTAAGTGTTTTAAGATCATTGGTGTCATTTGTTTGTTAAAAAAAATAAAAATTAAGCATTTTAAAATTTTCTAGATGTGTTTAAAAAATTTAGTGTTTTTCAGTGTTCTTAAATTCTACATAACTATAAGTCTTTTGAGAGTTTTCAATTTGTATTTTTGTATTTTTTTGTGTATTACTGTTAATTATACTTTTCATAGAAAATAAAAAAGATCCATTATGTTACCAGGTTTCTTTGGGGAAAAAAAACATATAGTACAAGTTTATATTCAAATTTTTTTATATATATAAAAAATTGCGAAGTATAAAATGTGTGCAATTATTTAGACGTAGATTACACTTAAAAAGTTTGGAGTTTTTTTTTTTCACGGTTATCTTTTTAAAGCTTTTGTTTTTGTTTTGTTTTGTTTTTTTGGGTCTTTTTTTTTTTTGTGTATAAATTCAATTTTTAAAATTTGATTTGTTTGTTCACTTAATTCTGTGTGTATGTTATTTAAAATAAAATCCAGTGCTCTTAAAAAAAATCATATAAAATGAGTGTCTTTAGTTTTTTTTTTTTTTTTGGTGTAATACTGTTAGTTATACTTTCTATAAAAAAAAAAGTAACAAAATAAAATGTTTCATTGTGTTATTAGGTTAAAAAAAATCAATTATTATTTTTCTTGGTTTACATCAACATTTGTGTTTGTGCGTTTATAATTTATGCTTTCAAAAAATTGGTTTGTTTATTTGTGTAATTTTGTGTGTGTTTTTTAAAAACAATTCAATATTCATAAATTTTGTTTTATTTAAAAAAATAATAGTCCTAATTTTTTTTTAAAAAAAGTTTTGGGGTTTTTTATTATTTATATTAATAGTTAATTATTTTTTTTGTATATATCAAATCTTTGTGAGTGTTCCAAGAGTATGGGTTTGTGTTTGGTATTTTGTGTGTACCATTATTAATTACATTTTTTATTTTCTTCATTAAAAAGTAAAAGAAAAAAAACTATGTTATTAGATTTCTTGGAGAAAAAATTGACTTTCCTTCGTTTGTATTTTTTGCAGGTTACTTTTTGACTTCGTGTTGTTCAGAATAAACAATTTCTCGATTGATTTTCTATCGACACCTATTTGTTGGAAATGGTTATAAAATTCTGGATAAAACCAGAATTTTTTCATAAGTTCGGTCTATTTTTTAGGTGGGCCCCGAGTGTCGATTTACTCGGGTCAAAGTGGTAACGCGTTCTATGCCGCGTTGTGATTCACGTGGTATATTTGGTTGCTCAAAACCATTACCGAGTGAATGGGAAATTGAAGCCAAAGTGTGCTCCATGAAATGGAGTTTTGGTGGAAATTTCTTAAGGTTGTAAATTGGCTTGTCCCACATTGATTTGGTGGGAAGTTTTGAAAGGGTTTATAAGGCTTAGGGCGAGATACTTGGGGTGTGCCCCAAGGGGTACCCAAGTGTTTTAGAGGGAGAGGTTATGGGCAAAATGGGCTAGACCCATTGGACCCAAAAATCACCACACGCGCGCGCCGTCGTCCGTCCGGGCGGGCTGGGCTTGGGCGCGGGTGCGTGGTGTGGGCTTCTAATCTTTTTGGGCCAAAAACATTTGAATTTAATTTTATTTTTTATTAAAATAAAATTCAAATTAAATTGGTTTGGATTTTTTGTTCATCCAAACTGTTTTGGAATTAGTGCACACCCAAACAGGGCCCTTCCCGTATTTGCTATCTGTTTGAATTGTTGAATCTGTTTGAAATTCAAAACCCAACAGGTATCATACCTATTCAATTCAAAACCAAGAGCCACCTTCACATCTATAAATAGGACCACCCTCATTTGATGTTTTCAATTCAGAAATTTCGTATTTCACTTCTGCTATTTATATTCTTCATCTTGCTGCATTTTATTTCCGAAATAAAGAGTGTAAACACTTAGTGTGTTCGTAAGGCAAACAATTTGTAGTGCTGCTATTGTTTGTGGTAGATCATTTCATCCTGGGAGATAGACGTCCAAATTCTGAAAGCACCGTGGAGAGGACGAATCTGTCTTAAGGACACAGTGTCAAACACTGGACTTGATCAGAAAATAATTCAAAGAAATTAAATCAAGTAAGTTATTTAATTTATTTTCAGTGTTGTTTTTATTTATTTAAATCAGATTTTAATTTTGTTTTTGTAACAAAATAAAATCTGTTTTTATTTATTTATTTTTATTTCGAGTTTGATTTTTGTAATCAAACAAATTCTCTCCTTTTCTTTATTTCTTTAAATTCTATTTGTTGTTGTGTACACAATAGAATTAAATATTTTAAATACAGTGAAGATTGTCCAACAATCTTAAGACAGATTCCGTTTTTGGGTATCTTCATTGTATTTAATTTTCTGTGTTTTCAAATTAATATTCTGGTTGGAAAAATAAATAGTGATTTATGCTATTTGACAGATAGTAGTAATATACTGTCTCTTTTCTTTGACAACAACTAGTAGTACGATACTGGTGTC
Organism: Camellia sinensis; assembly: GCF_055761805.1. Lineage (NCBI taxonomy): Eukaryota > Viridiplantae > Streptophyta > Magnoliopsida > Ericales > Theaceae > Camellia > Camellia sinensis. Next base: position 104,365,137 of record NC_138975.1, on the reverse strand, counting down.
ATTAACAATTCAGAATATTATTTGGTATTACAGAAAATTCTTGTGATATTTTATTTTTCTAGTTTTAGTAACAAGGAAAATAAAATTAATTTGTTGTTATAATTTATTTTCTGGTTTTAGTAACTAGAAAATTATTTTGTGTTTTAATTTATTTTCTAATTTTGGTAACTAGAAAATTATTTTGTGTTTGTTCTGATTTTTGTAATCAGATAAGTTTTGTGGTATTTTATTTTCTAGTTTTAGTAACAAGAAAAATAAAATGATTTTGTGTTATAATTTATTTTCTGGTTTAAGTAACTAAAAAATTAATTTATGGTTTGGTTTTCTGATTTTTGTAATCAGATATTATTTCGGTATTTTATTTTACTAGTTTTAGTAACAAGGAAAATAAAATTATTTTGTATTGTAATTTATTTTCTAGTTTTAGTAACTAGAAAATTAATTTTGTTAATCTATCATGTAACCTTTGTGACTCGGTCACAATCTGTTAATTTTGTAAGTAACTTATGATTTTGTTTGAATCCTTTGTGAAAATGTATTAATTATTTTGACTTTATGATAGTTCATCATGAGTATACTTGGAAGAATTTGTTTCGAGAGTAAAATATTAGTTTTACAAACTAATTTTATTTTTATTACAATGTGGATTCATAGTCTTGAATTGTTTCTGCACTTGAGTCGAAATATATATATATATATTCACAAGAACATTTTAATGCATATTTAATTTGTTTATTTATGTACAAATCAAACTTATTAAATGGAGGTATGTTTTGTCATTTTAAAGTTTAATGTTTAAATGCTTTGGATTTTATTTATGAGTTGAGAATTCTTTTATTTCATGGTGCAAACGATGGGATCACGCATGATTAATTTATTTTGTTGATTCATTATTTTTAGTTGATACGTTTGATATGCATGAATGATATCAACTCAAGTTATTTCTTAAACAATAATTTCAAGTGATTTGGAATGATAAATTGTTATGTCGACTTAGGACATAAGCAGGTTAATTTGAATATTTCTAATCAATTTTGAATGGGTGTTTGAACACCAGAGAAATTTAAACATGAAGATGTATGTAATTATATCGGTCCGTTTAATTGGGAAGTAATTTAAGAAATCTTTTATGTTGATTATTGAATTATGTGACATAAGATGTCATTAATAATTATTTTACTTGCGTGGTAGAATTTGTTAAACCATGAACCACTTTATTAATATGGGGGTGTATCTCTTACATTAGTTGAGATAATTTAATTTTCTTCGGTTATTGAGTTGCAAGAATGTATACAATCAAATGGGTTTTTGAATTGTTTGATTCTTAGGCAAAATTTTTTATGAGGATATGATTTTGTCAAAACATTAATTCTGACTTAAGTAGTCATAATTATTTTGGTTTTTTCTTGAATTTGTTTTAAAAATTCATTGATTTATAATAGAAGTGATAGGGGTGGTGAATATGATGCACCATTAAATGAATTTTGTGCACAACATGGCATTATTCACCAAACTACAGCCCCTTATTCTCCACAGCAAAATGAAATTGCTGAAAGGAAGAATAGAACCCTAAAAGAAATGATGAATGCCATGTTACTAAGTTCAGGCTTACCACAGAACTTGTGAGGGGAAGCAATATTGTCTGCTAATTATGTTCTTAATAGAATACCCCACAAGAAAACCAAAAGCATTCCTTATGAATTGTGGAAAGGTCGACCACCTTCCTACAAATACTTAAAAGTGTGGGGGTGTTTGGCAAAAGTTGAAGTACCTGTACCTAAAAATACTAAGATTGGACCAAAAACAGTAGATTGTGTGTTTATTGGTTATGCTCAGAATAGTAGTGCATATCGGTTTCTGACTTATAAATCAGAAATACCTGATATAAATGTGAACACTATTATAGAGTCAAGGAATGCTGTGTTTTTTGAACATGTCTTTCTTTGCAAGAAATGACAGGAATTAAGTTCACAGAAAAGAACTTAGGATTGTACACAAAATCAAGAAACTAATGACAATCAAACAAAAAGAGACTAATAATAGTCTCGACCAACAGGATTTAACTAATGATGAACCAAGACGAGGTAAGAGAGCAAGAACATCAAAATCCTTTGGTCCAGATTTTCTGACATACTTGTTAGAAAATGAACCTCAAAGCTTTAAGGCAGCAATGACAGGTCCTGAAGCACCTTTGTGGAAAGAGGCTGTTAATAATGAAATTGAATCCATTATGCAAAATCATACTTGGGAATTGGTGGATCTTCCACCAGGTTCTAAACCTCTTGGATATAAATGGATATTCAAGAGAAAAATGAAAGCAAATGGTTCAATTGACAAGTATAAAGCAAGACTTGTTGTTAAAGGTTACAGACAAAAGGAAGGTCTGGACTATTTTGACACATATTCCCCTGTGACAAGAATAACATCCATTCGCATGCTTATTTCTATAGCAGCGTTGTTTAATTTAGAAATACATCAAATGGATGTTAAGACAGCTTTCTTAAATGGTGATCTAAATGAAGAGATCTATATGGAACAACCTGAAGGGTTTGTAGTATCAAGGCAAGAAAAGAAAGTTTGTCGACTTGTAAAATCCCTTTATGGATTAAAACAAGCACCTAAGCAATGGCATGAAAAATTTGATCATGCACTGCTTACTAATGGGTTTAAGATAAATGAATGTGACAAATGCGTCTATGTTAAAAACACTGACCAAGGATATGTCATAGTTTGTCTTTATGTGGATGACATGCTTATCATTGGAAGCAGTCAAAACATGATCAAATCAACTAAGCAGATGCTTAACAAAAGATTTGATATGAAAGATATGGGGGTCACAGATGTTATATTAGGAATGAAAATTACTAAAACATCTGACGGATATGCATTATCTCAATCTCATTATATTGAGAAAATTCTTGATAAATTTATCAAGGATGATTTGAATTTAGCTAGAACACCTGTAGACATCAGTCTTTATTTATCAAAAAATAAAGGTGATGCAGTGTCTCAGTTAAAATACTCCCAAATCATTGGAAGCCTAATGTACCTAATGAATTGTACTCGTCCTGATATAGCTTATGCTATCAGTAAATTGAGTAGGTACACTAGTAACCCTGGAGAAGACTTTTGGAAAGCGATCATTCGAGTTCTTAGATATCTAAGATTTACTCGTGATCATGGTTTGAACTTTACTCGATATCCAGCAGTACTCGAAGGTTATTGTGATGCCAATTGGATATCGGATACTAAAGATTCAAAATCCACTAGTGGATATGTCTTTACTCTAGGAGGCGCTGCTGTTTCTTGGAAGTCCACGAAACAAACTTGCATCGCACGATCCACAATGGAATCCGAGTTCATTGCTTTAGACAAAGCAGGTGAAGAAGCAGAATGGCTTCGTCACTTCTTAGAAGACATTCCAATGTGGCCAAAACCTGTGCCAGCTATTTGCATTCATTGTGATAGTCAATCTGCAATAGGCAGGGCACAGAATCACATGTATAACGGTAAGTCACGACATATACGTCGTCGACATAATACCGTAAGGCAATTGTTGTCAAACGGAATAATCTCAATAGATTATATAAAATCTAAAGAGAATATTGCGGATCCGTTAACAAAAGGTTTGACAAAAGAGCTAGTGTATAGTTCATCGAAGGGGATGGGATTAAAGCCTATTACATAAGAGTCGTCATAATGGTAACCCTACTTATATGACTGGAGATCCCAAGAACTAAGTTCAAAGAGACAACTAAGTTATGTATGGCTCGCCAGAAATCACCAAGGGATTAAAATTCCTACCCATTCCTATGGTAAGAGTGATATCTGCAACATATGTTGTCTGCAGGGGTATAAGGATAAGCTTTGCTTTTAATGATTACTTATATCTTGATTAAGACATAAAATCAAGATGAGTATAAGAAGATACTCACAATAAGAATCACCTATATGAGTGTTGAACTGGGGCCGGTTCTATGAGAATGAAAAGGCTAAATTCTCTAGAAACACTTATGAAAACCAGGCGCGTTCAAGGCCAAAATGAACACAACAGTGAGAACCACGATGTGTTAGAAGATATTTTGTGTGAAATCTATTGTCTTGGCTTACACAAACGGCTGAACAATTCAAGGCATCGCGTCCATTGGTTAGCCAGTAAGTCCGATAGGTTATCACTAGGGAAGGTTCAAAGCCGAAAACTACCTATCCTGATGCAAGATATTTTCGACTTATACTCTTTCGTTAAAGTCTGCATATTGTTGCATTTCTGTTGTCATCAAATTCCATTCATGTGGGGGATTGTTGGAAATGGTTATAAAATTCTGGATAAAACCAGAATTTTTTCCTAAGTTCGGTCTATATATTTTTTAGGTGGGCCCCGAGTGTCGATTTACTCGGGTCAAAGTGGTAACGCGTTCTATGCCGCGTTGTGATTCACGTGGTATATTTGGTTGCTCAAAACCATTATCGAGTGAATGGGAAATTGAAGCCAAAGTGTGCTCCATGGAAATGGAGTTTTGGTGGAAATTCCTTAAGGTTGTAAATTGGCTTGTCCCACATTGATTTGGTGGGAAGTTTTGAAAGGGTTTATAAGGCTTAGGGTGAGATACTTGGGGTGTGCCCCAAGGGGTACCCAAGTGTTTTAGAGGGAGAGGTTATGGGCAAAATGGGCTAGACCCATTGGACCCAAAAATCACCACACACGCGCGCGCGCCGCCGTCGTCCGGTCGGCTGGGCTTGGGCGCGGGTGCGTGGTGTGTGGTTGGGATTTGAATTTAATTTTATTTTTTATTAAAATAAAATCCAAAATTCAAATTAAATTTTGATGTTTTCAATTCAGAAATTTCGTATTTCACTTCTGCTATTTATATTCTTCATCTTGCTGCATTTTATTTCCGAAATAAAGAGTGTAAACACTTAGTGTGTTCGTAAGGCAAACAATTTGTAGTGCTGCTATTGTTTGTGGTAGATCATTTCATCCTGGGAGATAGACGTCCAAATTCTGAAAGCACCGTGGAGAGGACGAATCTGTCTTAAGGACACAGTGTCAAACACTGGACTTGATCAGAAAATAATTCAAAGAAATTAAATCAAGTAAGTTATTTAATTTATTTTCAGTGTTGTTTTTATTTATTTAAATCAGATTTTAATTTTGTTTTTGTAACAAAATAAAATCTGTTTTTATTTATTTATTTTTATTTCGAGTTTGATTTTTGTAATCAAACAAATTCTCTCATTTTCTTTATTTCTTTAAATTCTATTTGTTGTTGTGTACACAATAGAATTAAATCTTTTAAATACAGTGAAGATTGTCCAACACTATTTACTTTGATTGTAAACATTCTATATAAGCGTTGGGTTTGTAATGCTTGAAACTTGAATAATTCAAATTAATTCTATTTAGGCTTAAACAAATGTGTAATTTCTTTTTCTAAGCTTAAAAAAATCAAATTTATAATTTCTTTTCTTTTTTTTTATGTTTACTTAAAGAGTTTGTGATGGTTAGAACAAATAACTTCTATAGTTGTGTTTTAAATTTTGTGGGCGTGTTTAAAAAATTTAGTGTTCTTCAGTATTCTTAAATTTTACATTTGTAAGTGTTTTGAGAGTCTTGAATTTGTATTTTTGTATTTTTTGGTGTATTACTGTTAATTATACTTTTCATAGAAAATAAAAAGATCCATTATGTTATATCAAGTTCCTTTTGAAAAAAAAAAAAAACACATATATATTGTAAGTTTATATTCATTTATATATATATATATATATATATATATATATATATATATATTTAAAAAACTATGAAGCATAAAATGTGTGTAATTGTTTAGACTTAGACTTAAAAAGTTTGGGATTTCTTTTCCATTTGATTTGGACTATGTTAATCTATGTCAAAATGTAATTTTTAAATTTTTTAGTTTCATTTATAAAAAACTTTAATAATATTTACATTTTGTGCCTTTATATATAATAAGCCAATTAGAAAACCAAAATTATTATTGTACTCTATTAGTCAAAGTACGCATGTGTACTATTGTGGCTCATTTTAACAACGTAAAATTCTAATTTGATCAATGTACATTGTTTGTAAATTAATTTTTACATGTATCTTATATATTTTTTGCAAGATTTGTAAGATCTTTAGTCTTATCTTACCAAATTGAGATTTTATATGAATTTTTGTTGTAAGGTTTTCTTTAGTTAAGATTAGTAAATATTATATTTTTTTTTAAAATAAATCGAACAAATTTTAACATATATATATTTTATTTATCAATATCTTAATATCAAATGTTACATTACACATAGTTATACATGTGATTTATATGTGCATTATTAGAAAATTTAATGTGAATTTCACGTTATAATTCCAAACGAGTTTGCACACGCATCGCGCGTGTGCCCAACCGCTAGTATATATATATGTGTGTAGCAATTTTATATATATTTTCAATTCTGTTTGATGAATTACGGAATAACTTATTTTGTATTTTGTATATTTTTTTCTCCTCATTCTACAGGTTTTGTTTACTTGTATGGTAAAATTTATTATTATTGCAAATTTACATTAGCAAAATATCAATAATTAGTAATTTTTTAATTAAGTTAGTTTGAATGGTTAGCTAAAATAAAGAGTGTGATTGGAGAACACAATAACTAAAGTAATTAGGTAAAATAAAGAACATATTTTTTTTTGTATTTTAGTTAGTGAAAAGTAAAAAGTGTGGTTGGAGTTGCTCTTAAACATGCTAGCTCATCTTTATTTATTTTTTTTAAATTAAAAAAAAAAAAACCACCTAGTTGGAGTGTATTGTAACTTTTTTTTTTATTGATACGCATTTTTAAAAAAGTGCTATCATATATAAATTATGATATTTGTGACTTAATTATCATAAATATTATAATTAAATTTTTTTAGTTATAATTAAATAATAATAAGTCATAACCAAATATAACATAAAATATAAATAAATAGTTTTTCAATCTTAATCAAAACAATAATCATAATAAATCATAACCAACGTTACAATGGATTGTTTGGGAAAGTATGTTATAAGTTGACTTTTTACCTTTCTTTTTTGACTTTTTTTTGAAAAAAAATTAAAAAAAATAGAAAAGTGATGTGAGCTAAAAAAAAGTTAAAAACTAAAAAATTCAAAAAAAATAAAAAAACAAAGTTGCCCTAATGGGCCAATGAGTCATAACTAACCTCTTAATTAATCATAATCAAGTTATGACAAAAAAATCACAAAAGTTATATGGTAAACACCCTATTTTAAGGAAAAAGAGGCAGACCCCTACTTGGGGTGACCCCAAGCCCCCAATGGGGTGTGATTGGTAGATAATATATATATATATATATATATTTTTTTTTTTTTCCTTGATCCACAGCCTCCCACGTGGAGGTGGGAGTGCTGGGGTCACCCCCCATTGGGGGTCCCTAGCACGGCTGCTATTTTAAAGTGTGTATTATAAAATTTGAGATTGGATTGTTTGAAGTTGGCCATTCAACTTGAGAAAGCATTTGAGCTTAATGAGTTCATTTTAAGGCTGACTTCGATAATCCAAATCGTTTACTTTTTAAAACTACAGATGTGATTCAAATATATAGTTATTGATATCCAACCATCTTAATTTTTATATGAATAATTTACTCAATAAATTTTAAAAAGTGAACAGTTTAAATTATCGAGATTGACTTCAAAATAGATCAACCAAGTTCAAATTCTCTCTCAAATAAAAATGATCAGTTTAAGAGAATTCAAACCCATAATTTTTTTTTAAAATAAATTACAAATATATCATCTGAGATTTACTTAAAGTACAGATTACCCTCTGTGATTTGGAAAATTACAAACATCCCCTTGTCAGAATTTTTTATTTAACAGAATTAAGTAAAAAAATGAAATTCATAATTACTCTTTTATACAATAATAAAATTATTTTAATTATTAATTGAAACATATTTCTAACATCATTAAAAATTGTTAATTGTCTGGTGATTTATTAATAAAAAAAGCAATTTATTATGAAATTAGAAATCTCAGAGGTGAAATGTAATTTTCAGAATCACAAAGAGCGATTTATATTTTAATTAAAATTATATTTGCAATTTATTTATTTTTTTAATAATAAATTAGTAGATTATAGTACAATATGTAAAGAGTATTTACTAGTTTTGGGTGTGTTTGGTTTGTGTTTTGAGATAATTTTTTTTAAAAAAAATTTAGGGAGAGAGTTTAGAATTTTTTTTGATTTATATGGTTGTATACTTTGAAAATAGTTTGGGAGTTCGGAAGTTTGAAATAATTTAATTTTTTGTTGTAATTGAGTAGATGTGTACGAGAAAGAAAAAGTCATTGAGAATGAGAGAAGAGAAAAAAAAAATGATTGATTAATATATAATAAAGAGAATAATTTTAAAATCTTTTTAAAAAAAATTGTAACTAAACATATTTTTAAATATTTTTTAAAAAAAATACGTTTCAAAATACAAACTAAACACACTCGTTGTCTCTTTCAGTGGAGACGCAAGATCTTGCCTGGTCCACAAAAGCATCGTCATCAATCAAGACTAGTCTCGCACCCACACTGGAATGTGTACAAACGAAAGGTTCCTATGAAATGTTTGAAACATTTCTGTGTGATTATTTGCGGTTTGAAATAATTTAAATAAATATATTTTTTATAAAAAAATAAAAAAGTGATATGATCTAAATAAATGTACATATCTAAATAAGCCTTCGTTTGGCATGTCACGTTTTTGGACTTTTTGACTATTTTAACCTTTTTGTCTTTGTTTAGGAAGTGGATTGGCTTTTTGGTTATTTTAATCTGGGGCTAAAAAGCCTCATCTGTGAATGATTTTTTTGACTTTTTTAACTTTTTGTGAGAGAAAAAATATAATGATTATGAATTAGATATGGTGTTTGTTTTATTGGACTAAAAAACCTATTTTATTTTTTTATGGCTATTTTAGCCAAAAAAAGCCTCAACCTCTAACTTTCCAAACATAGGCAAAAAAAAGTTTTTTAACCCAATTAGACAAAACATCATATTCAAACAATAATCATTTTATTTTTTCTCTCACAAAAGACATAAAAATCTATCACAAACGAGGCTTTTTAACCCCATGCTAAAATAACCAAAAAATCAAAAAGGCAACCCACATCCCAAACGAACCCTAAATATATTTATTTAGAGAATGTCAAACAAACTCTAAATTAAACAAATAGTTTGTACACGTAACTGTTGGCTTATTTTTCCTACGAAGGAAAATATCATAAATGCGAACGTGCCAGCAAGGATTGAAAAATCCTTACAGATTAAATTCAAGCCAATTATCAAGCGATTGTGTTGACGGTTCTTTTGCCTCAACGAAGAGGACTTCAAATTTGTCAAGTGTAGCGAAAAGAAAAAGTAAAAGAAGAAAAAGGGACGGAGAAAGATGATTGAGTGAACAATCAAAGTAATAATTACTTACCTCTACTCCTATGCTTCGAAAAGAAAGTGCATAAAATGCTTCGAAATGGAAATGCTGAAAATAAATGCTTCGAAATATAAATCTATGTTAAACTACTCCTAAGATAAGGAAAATGACAAGAAATATTGAAATCAATTGTCTTTGATTATGAATTCTGGATCCTTTACAATGTAGCCATTAATGGCTATTTATAGAAGAAAAAATACAGCAATAACTACTTAGTAACTACCCATTTCTTCCATCTTCATTCTTGTCTTGCCATGTGTCATTCCACTCATCCACTTTGTCCTCCCACTCATCCACTTTGTCCTTCATATTCTCCATTATCTCTATAACTTCTTTTAACTTCCAAATGAATAAGAGGATGCCACGTGTCCTGCAATTATATAAATAATAAATAATAATAAAAATTGCAGATTTATGGTGTTAACATTACCCCCCGCGGCCCTTAAAAATGATGTTTATTTGAATTTTTGAAGGGCCGAACCAAGCACATGACTAACCTAAGCAGCAAAGTGCTTCGAATGATGTAACAACACCAATAAAGTGCTTCGAATGAGTATGAAATTATGACAAGATGACTCGAATTATTACTAGTAACAAGCTTCGAAAGTGATATAAAGGACCAAAATCATTCTTCGAAGGTCGATGGAACCGACCAAAGACGAATTACATCCTCAAAAATACTCGACAAAGCTTCGAAGGTTCACAACCACCATTATTATTTCTTCGAAGCTGTTGTTGATGCAAGATAGAGTGCTTCGAAGCTTACAAAATTATGGCAAAACGGCTTTCGAAGCAACTTATGGCAAAACGGCTTTCGAAGCTGTTTTTGGCCAACCATTGTGGTTTATTCAAAACTTATATGTTCTGGTTCACACATAATTAATGGAAATATTAATTTTGTGTTTCGAACCAATTATTAATTCTTCGAAGACACCAAAACTGTTGTTCTTCGAGCCAACTTATGATGCCAAAAACAGGCATTATTCGACAACTAATTAATTGTCATTTTACATATATTTGAAGAGATGTACACATTTCGAAAGTTTTCAAAGTTTTATACAGTTTCGAAGGTGAAGTAATCAACCTTCGAAACAACTCTTGATGTTTCGAATGTATCTTCAAAGCTTTATACAGCTTCGAATGTGAAGTAATCAACTTTCGAAACAACTCTTGATGCTTCGAATGTATCTTTGATGCTTTGATTGTGTACATACAAACAACTGGCCATCAATTTGAAAAGATAAGCCATTCTCAACCATTTATTTAAATGCACAGGCTTTTTCTAGCAAAGTTCATGCATTTTAAATGGTCATCCCTTGTTCTTAGCGCTTCGAACTCATAAGAACAATTTGTTAATTTTATTAGCCACATCATCATAATTATATTTTGATGTGAACCACAAATCCAAAAAGGATTTTGAACACCAAAAGTCATGGTATAGTGTGACCATGAAAATTTATACTTTTTGACATTTTGAAAAATATCAAAAATTTTGAATTCATGAACAGTGGCTTGTTCATTATTCTTGACCATGTTTGTTTTAAAAACATGACTTTTGCCGAATAGGTTTTCATAATTATTTGGCAAAGTGGGTTGTTTTTCCATGTTAGCCATTAATGGCTTATGAAAATCACCCATAGATATATTATTTTCATGACTTGACTCTCTAAAATTTGGTTTTTGGACCCCCCGAGTCATACATGGAACATCATTCTTAGCCAAATTTGGCTCAAGAACATGCTCTTTCGTTGTGTTAATTTCATAATTTGGCTCTTTAAAAACGGATTCTTGAACCCCCCGAGCCATTGATGAAATCAACTCTTTGCTTTTGCTATTTTTAACCATGAAAAAATTCTGAAAAAATTCACCAATTCCGGCCAGTAAGGCCTCAGTTAAAGACTTGGTAGTGAGAGTTGATAACTCGTCATTCCATTGGCGAATTTCCATATCAAGTTGATGAATTTCTCCAATTACATGGTGTCTTTTTTCTTCCACCAAATAATATTGTAAAGGATGAAAATTTATTTCATCAAGAAAATGGATCTCTTCTTGAAGATCTAAAATTTCTCTTTCACGCCAATATATTTCATATTGACAAGTTCGAATGGCGAAATCCAAATCGTTTGTCATTTCTTACACTTGGCAGTCCCACTGGGCGTGCCAAAAAATGTTGGCTTATTTTTCCTACGAAGGAAAATATCATAAATGCGAGCGTGCCAGCAAGGATTGAAAAATCCTTACAGATTAAATTCAAGCCAATTATCAAGCGATTGTGTTGACGGTTCTTTTGCCTCAACGAAGAGGACTTCAAATTTGTCAAGTGTAGCGAAAAGAAAAAGTAAAAGAAGAAAAAGGGACGGAGAAAGATGATTGAGTGAACAATCAAAGTAATAATTACTTACCTCTACTCCTATGCTTCGAAAAGAAAGTGCATAAAATGCTTCGAAATGGAAATGCTGAAAATAAATGCTTCGAAATATAAATCTATGTTAAACTACTCCTAAGATAAGGAAAATGACAAGAAATATTGAAATCAATTGTCTTTGATTATGAATTCTGGATCCTTTACAATGTAGCCATTAATGGCTATTTATAGAAGAAAAAATACAGCAATAACTACTTAGTAACTACCCATTTCTTCCATCTTCATTCTTGTCTTGCCATGTGTCATTCCACTCATCCACTTTGTCCTCCCACTCATCCACTTTGTCCTTCATATTCTCCATTATCTCTATAACTTCTTTTAACTTCCAAATGAATAAGAGGATGCCACGTGTCCTGCAATTATATAAATAATAAATAATAATAAAAATTGTAGATTTATGGTGTTAACAGTAACCCTAGATCATTTTTTGTTCTCTACATCGAATCAGATACATTTTTGTAAAAGCATCTCTAATTGTTCATGAGATATTTCATTAAATTTGAATAAAATTTTGATTTGATACGATGCACTCTAACTAGTTCATCAAATCTAATCGGTCGGTCATCTAATCGGTCGTTTGTCTAGAGTTAATTTTCATCAAATTCATTCAAAAACCAATTGTCCGGGGAGGATGTCCGCAAGTACGTCCGGGCAGACGTTCGATCCAATAGTCACTTACAAATTTGAGGAAAGGATAAACGCTCCATTCATTTGATGAAAAAAGTAACGCTTCCTTCCTTTGATACCAAATTGATGAAACTATTAGAGCACGGTTTTCATTAGTTTTCATCAAATTTAAATTTAATAAAAGATTTAATAAATGATTGGAGATGGTTTAACAGATGCAATGTTCAAAACTTATTTCAATACACAAACGAAGAGAAATTATTGATTGTTCTTGAAATATTGTCCCACACCATTCAGAACAAATGTCTCATTATCTTCTAAAAAGAGAAAAAAATGGTGTGTCTTATTGATTCAACCAATAACAACTAAGCTGTAGCACCACATCATTTTGCCGCAAGAGTAAACAATAATTTTTCCACAAATGACACTCATTTGAGTTGGTTTGGAAAGTTAGTTATTTTAGTTCACTTTTGAATTTTTGATTATTTTAACTTAATTAAAAAAGTTATGTTTGTAAAGATGATTAGTTTCTTTTTTTTCTTTTTTTCTTTTTTTTTTTGTAGTTGATATGATGATTGTGAAAGAAAAAAAAATGAAATTATTATGATTTAGATGTAATATTTTATTTTATTAATTATTTTAATTTATTTTGTCTTCATTGTTTATTTTAACCCAAAACCTTAATCCCAAACGTGAACGTCTCGTCTCTATCACATTGGGTTATCTTGGTTAAAATAACTAACAAAAAAAAGAAAAAAATATTTTAATCATTAAACTCAATATAGATGTACATAAAATGTCTTAAATACTCTTTTTTGTTTGGGGTTTTTTTTTTAAGGTCCTTGATCTTATGATTTTATAGCATAAAGGACATCAAATATTTTTATGATGTCTAAGGTCCATCAACAATATTTTCATAATGTCTAAGGTCCCTCAACCTTGATCCAGAGAAATTTCAGTCCAGAGAAAATTGGTCCAGAGAAATTTCAGTCCAGAGAAAATTGGTCCAGAGAAATTTCAGTCCAGAGAAAATTAGTGCAGAGAAATTTCAGTCCAGAGAAAATTGGTCCAGAGAAATTTCAGTCCAAATTTCTCTGGAAAATCTAATTATTCTCAGAATTTTATGCAGAGGGAGCCACACATACACCATGCATATTTTTGGTGAATGTTTGTGCACTGATAATCAAGAAATGTCTTTTTTATCTTGAAGAAGTTTACGAATGATTTTTTTTTGTTTCCCCTTCCCTTTTATCACTTGATGCAAGTTCTTCCCAATTCCTAAGAAAAAACAATGTATTGGCTGTAAATTCAAAATTCTTTCTACCATTGTGTTTCGTATACAATTCGTGGCCTTTATATTTCCGCTTCAGTCTTCCATTAATGGGAGAGTTCTGCAACTTCTTCAGCGCCGAATCATGACCATTGTCATCATCTCACGTCACAGAGAAAATTAGTCCAGAGAAATTTTGGGAAGAATTTCTCTGGACCAACCCTAATAAAATTTAGTTCAAAAATCAAAGAATTTCTCTGGTTTCAACCTAGAGAAAATTCAATTCAAAAACCAGAGAATTTCTCTGGTTTCAACTTCAAATGAAAAAAAAAAATTCAATTCACAATTTGGAACCTGGAATGCTTAATTTGAAACCCAGAGAATTTCTCTGGACTAGCATTGCTATTGCTTATGGTGAACCCAACACAACTGCAATTGTTCCAGCACTTTTCCATACAATCGCTAATGCTTAAGCCCGAATTATCGTTATGAGAAATTCCTCTTCATTTGTGTAGTTGACAGATATAATACAAGCTGTAGAAGGGGAAATTGAATCAATTAGACTCAACTAGTCAGAGAAAATTCGATCTAGAGACTCTAGACGAATTTTCTCTGGACTTCACAGAGAAATTCTAGTTTACAGAGATTTTCTCTGGTCCAATTTTCTCTGAACTTCACATTTCACAGAGAATTTCTCTGGTCCAATTTTCTCTGAACTTCACATTTCACAGAGAATTTCTCTGGTCGAATTTTCTCTGGACATCACAGAGAAATTCCTCTTCCATTTCTTGTTCTTTTGCATCTTGCTTCCCAGATTGATCATCACACTTGTTCATTGTAAGGTGCAAATCTAAAGCATTAGGGACAGAAGAGTAGGGAAAGTGTATGAAATAGACTGTAAAAGCTTGACGGAATAGTAGGGAAAACAGGGGATGACGAATTAAAATGAAATTGAAGGGGTTCAAGAACTTGAAACCCTAGAATGAGAAAGTGTATGAAAGAGGAGGAGGAAGAGGAACCTCGTTGATTATCGCCCTACATGTCCACAATTCCACTTCTTGGAGACCAATTAAGCATTCGACGAACGATGAGAGTGATGATTCATCGCCGATTGCATAGCAGCTTCGCAATTGGAGTTTCTTGAGCTGTTTACAACTCCTCCAGAGCCAACTGAGGCCGTAATCGCAGTGTTGAATCCCGGACAAACCTAGGGTTTCTAATTGAAGTTTGGTTTCGGAGTTTCCGATCATTGAATCGGTCAAATTGAGTTTGTGTAAATTGAATTGTCCAGTGTTGAAGACGATCGAGAGGTCTTTCAGTGAGTGGAAAGAGATGGGCCAGTGAAACTTTCATCTGATATATGTTTAGGGATCTTAGACATCAAAAAATAATTTTGTGGATCTCTTCCATTACGAAAAGTGGAAGAGGGACCCTAGACCGATTTTCCCTTTTTGTTTAGCATAGTGACTAAAATACTATTTTTTTATTATTATTTTACTTAATAAAAATATGTAGATAGTTTTTTAAAAATAAATCAAAATATTAGAGTTTAAATTGATAAAATTAAAAATTCATATTTTATTTTGTTACAATTGTCATACCTTATATATATATATATATATATTTGTAATTTTCTCTTTTATTTTTAGCTAAAATAGTGACTAAATCATTAAATTTTAATTTCATTAAATTAGTTTTCAAGTTACCAATTTTAGTTTTTGTGAATTGACTCAGCAAATGTATCTAGTGATTTTAGCTAATTAAATATTAAAAAAAATATTACTTTTATTGTTTGTAAGTTAGTTGTGTTGAGCTTATAAAAAATAATTTTAAATTAAAATAAAATTTTAATATTTAAATACTATAGAAAAAAATAGATAGTTTGTTGAAGAGTGTATAAAAAACAGTAATAAAATTTAATAAAATATAACATAAATTTAATTAATTTTAATGGAGATGCTGTTAGGTTGAGTCTTGAAGAGCTAGAAAACGTGTTTTTAGAGTAGGTTTTTATTTTAGGTGCAATTTAGAATACTGAAATTGACAACTGTCTAAGGAAAAAAAGGTGAATAATGTCCAACGTTGAAATGTTATTTTTGGCTAGCAAACGTAGAATTACGTTATATTATATATATATATATATATATATATATGTATATATATATATATAAAAGGACAAGCTGGACACTACCGTCACTTGGTGTATGTTGAATTTTGGTTACATTCTAGTATTTATAGTTTTGAATTAACAATTTTGTTTTTGTTCATGCAAACATTTGTTTTAGTGGTAACTAATTTAAAAAAAATTCTTAAATGTAGTCGTATTACCCATGAATAATTTTAAATTATATAAATTCACTCTCCAAATTTTTTTTGGAGATATCTAATGCCTGCCTTTTCTTAATAAAAGTATAAGCTTATTTAACCTTAAACTCTTATTTAAGATTAGAAAATTTTAATACTCATTTTCAAATTTCAATTCTCACTCTCCACTAGTTCCATTCCAACCTCCCCTCTCTCTTTATATATATACTAGCTGTTGCCACACACGATGCATGTACAATTCTAATAAATATAAATAAAATAAAACATTTATCATATATTGTGTGCTAGTTGAGTGGTAAGAGTCTTATTCATTTGACATAAGTCTAAGATTCAAATCCCTTTCTCTCATCTATCTAATTTTTTTTTTTATTTCAAATAAAAAAGTGGACACGTGGCAGCATAAGAAACAAAGGCTTTAAGACACATTATTATTTTGTTCCTTTCTCCCTCTTTTCTTTTTGTTCTTTTTTGTTTCATTTTTTTTTTTTTTTTTATTGTTGTTTCAACTTTCCCTTTAACTCGATGTTATATCTATTTAAAATTTATTCGTTTGCTTCAATTCTTACTCTTCTTCTGTTTCAGTTCTCGGTCTTTTTTTTTTCATTTTTTTTTTCTTTTTCATTAGTTAGTCAAGAATTGAAAATAGTTTCAATAATTGAACCAGTTTAAGGAAAATCTAACATAATTATATGCTCTTATCTTTGCTTCACATGTTTTTCAAAATTGAAAATTTTTGAAAAATTGCAACTAATTTTTATCCCAATGACCTCTGAAAGCAAGAACCATATTCTCAAACAACATGAACTTCAACAGTTGTAAACAATTTTCGAGTTATGCCTAGTATTGGTGAAAACAAGATGTATAATAATTTTTTAGCAATTGATCTAGTCACATGTCCTTTTCTATTTTGATTTTTATTTATTTATTTATTTTTTGTGTATTCAATATTTGAGACATTTCATCTATTAGAACTACAACTCTTTTTTGATTTTTTGGTCAATCAATTAAAAATAAAAATATTTATATGAAGGTGAACAATCAATTATGTAAGAAAGTCTAACGTCATATACTAAAAGTCTAATACTAAAAGAATTTGTTTGTAGATGGGCCTATAATAAACACATAATTATATATTATATACTGTTAAATAAAATATTAGTGATATCAAGTAGACTCATTAAGTTATGATCTATACAGAAATATGATCTATACAGAAATATGATCAGATGATACACACATGTCTCGGTCGTGTTATAAATACTTAAGTGAGTATGTGCTAAACATATGTCTAAAAACCAATTGGCAGCCCATTTTTTTCAATCATTCAAATATGAAATTAGAAAATATGGTCCACTCCAAACCTTAGCATCCATCTCATACGTTTGTGTAAAAGAAAATAGGAGTAGTTATAGAATGGAAGACAAGAACCACCAAAGAGTCAACTGTTTGCATTACTTTGGTCAACAACGTTCATATGTGATTATTATTTGGAAAAACTATAATAAAATAAAAATCTTAAAATTTGAACCTTATAACAAAATAAATTATAAATTTTTAATTTTATTAATTTAAACTTTAATATTTTAATTTGTTTTTAATTTAAACTATTTAATTTGTTTTCAATTTGAACCTTAACCTTTTCACTTTTTAACTAAAATATAAGGTGAAAAGTAGCACGTTTTGGATAATTTTTTTAACATTTTTATGAAAAAATATATATACAAAAAGTAGAGACAAAAGAGAATCTTTAAATTTATTTATTTAGTTATTTAGTTATTTATTTATTTATGTGTATGATTCTTTAGCTTTTTAGTGACTTCTTGGCTTTTCTATTAATTCTGTTAAATAAAAAATTCTGACAATGAGATATTTATTAATTCTAAAATTACAAAGGACAATATGTATTTTGAACAAATTTCAAAAAATATATATTTAATTTACTTTTATTTTTAAGAAAAAATTACCATTCGGTGTACTTTTAAAAAAATAATTACAAATTCATTAAAAAGATTTATGACTTTATTTATTAGTATTAATAAAATTTGTTACTTATAATTAATTTTTTTAAGATACACTATTGTGCAATTTGTTTTATTTTTAGTATGGATTAATCTCTGAGCTCTCATCAAGGGTTTGTTTGAGATGTTTGGTTTTCGTTAAAATTGTCAATAAAGAAAAAAAAAAATATAGAATAAATTATAAATACATTCAGTTAAATTTGCTTAAAATATATATTACTTTTTGTAGTTTGAAAATTACAAATACTCCATTCTCATAATTTTTTATTTAACAGAATTAAATGAAAAAATAAAATTACTAACTGCTCTTTTATACAAAAATAAAATTACATAAATTATTATTTGATATATATAAATATTTTGATATCATTAAAAAGTGTTAATTGACTATATGATTTATCGATAAAAAAAAGGTCATTTGTTATGTAATTCTAAACTTCAGGAGCGAGAAGAGATTTCTAAAATCACAAGAGACAACTCGTATTTTAAGTAAATCTCAAGAAGTATATTTGTACTTTATCAAAAAAATATAAAATAATTAATAATACAAAATGTCACATCTTCTAATTTTAGTTGAGGGAACTATATGCAAGTGGGAGGTGAGGAAAAAAATTATAAATACATAGAGATATAAATATATCTGTGATGAGGCACAAATAAAATATTATAAAAGTGAAAGTGTCACTTGCACCTTTTTATATATGGATAATTTTATTTTATTTTCTAATTTCCACCCACATATAATTCTCTATTTTAATTTGGATGTACATTTTATAGGAAGCATGCTCGTACAATGTTTTTGGGTAGTTGTGGGCATCACATCACAGATGCATGTTACAACATGTTTGTCCATGAGAGGGTAATTTATATAAGTAAATTGGGCCGTGCTAAAGGACCGGGTTATGGGCCGTAGTGGGGGCTTCGGTAGCTTGGTTTTGGGCGGACTGACGTCGATCCGGTTGGCTATGCTGCCCAGGCTTCTACCTAACTGCCCAAAAGGAAGCCTTGTAGCCAAACTGAGGTACGCATCAGTGGAGAGGGCCGAGCTAGGTTTAGCTTGGCCGAATGCCATCTACCTCATTGTTTTGTTGAGAACACAGCAGAGACAAGCTAACTCGGTTAAAACTGCACCAACTACGCCGAGGTAAAAATCGTTTCATTTGGTCAGCAGTGAGTAGGGTGTTGTCAGGATAGGCATTATCCTAGGGAGTGTGATTTCTAGGAGGACTCATATGTGAAGAATTGGAATCCTACTAGGATTGTGTGAGGTGGAATCTACAAAAACTCACGATAGACCTATGTACAGGTATCACAATTTCTACTCTCGAATTCACAGAGCTTTTGTCTATTGTCTATTTGCCGAGTTTGGCATCGGAGAGGTTTCCGACGCACACCCGCCGGTTAGCTCACGTTTGTGTTTTCAGGCAACAAAGCGACGATGTTTGAAGAAATGCAAACTTAATCAACATGATTATACAAGAAGATTATTTCGTGCTCGTACAATTGGCGTCGTCTGTGGGAAGCAATCACAAAGAACAAACCTCTTGATTAAGTTTTCTTTCAACTGATTTCAATGGTGCACAATGAAGACTTGCCACACTCTACTATTGATGGGCAAAGCCCAGAGGGGGGCGGGAGGCGCAAAGGCTTGCCTTTTATCCCGCCCATGGCAAAGTTAGATCCCCAGCGACGGAATCCGCGGAGGGACACACGAGAAAGACGGGGCTTCAGTCCTCATCGCTCCCAAAAGCCTGAAAGGCAGAGGCGGAGGTTGGATCCTCAAGTTGTAGAAGATCGGGTAAGGGAGCAAGACGAATTGATACGGAGGATGGCAGTAGACATGGAGATAATGAAGCACCAAATAAAATGCAAAAGGGTGGCAACAGAAGAGGAACGCAAAGGCAACACATGCTCTTACCACTCAGAAGATCGTGACAAACAAGTCACACCATCACAAGTTGAAAGTAAAAGCCTTAGGTCAGGCGATACACACTTAAGGACTTCCAGGACTCATTACACCAGGTCTGAGAGAACGAGGACTGAAAGGTCTTACACGAAGAAAAGCAATTTTCGGCCCTCGCATTCGCACTAAATGAATTCTAGGCACACAGAGTTGCCTAGGTCGGCAGACCTACGGATAGTGCTTGAGGAAATGGCTCGAAGAAGAGAAGACATTCAGGCTCGCGACTCCCGCAGAGTCTCAACACTGTAACAGTTGGCTCCTAGAACACATGGGAGTGTCGAGGTTGGAATGCTAGAACCCCGCCTTGCCTATGAACCAGCAGACAAAGCGTTAGCAAGGTTACAAAGCTCGCCGTTCGTTTCGGCAATAGAGAACGCACCATTACCTTCAGGCTTCAACCAGCCCAAATTCACTATTTATGAGAAAAAGCCGGACCCCTACATACACTTGAGCCACTTTCGCTAGGTTATGGCAGTGTATCGGCGAAACGAGGCTCTAATGTGTATCCTGTTTACTTCTAGCCTTGGTGACCTGGGTTTAACGTGGTTTGAAAGGTTGCCAGAAGACAACATAGCTTCATGGGCACAACTAGCGGAGGCATTTGTGACCAGATTCAGAATGAACACCAAAACGCCTGTGGAGATTGACCAGCTTCTCTCCATAGACATGGGCGAGAAAGAAACGTTGAGGTCTTACAATAACCGGTAGTGGGAGACTTTTAATCAGATTGGAGATTGCCCCACAAACCTAGCTATTGCACAATACAAACGAGATTTGCCGGTTGGCAATAAATTGAGGGATTCAATGACGATGACTCCACCCCTCACAATGGAGGCGCTAATAAAGAGAGTGCATTAGCACATTCGGGTAGAAGAAGATCTCACAAGCACCAAAGCAAAAGCTGGCACAACAGCGATGTCAGACAGAAACCCTGTGGCAAAAGTTAACATGGTTGGGCGAGAAGAACAACCGAGCAAGAATGGACGGGGCAAACAAGCCAACAGAGACGACCCCTAAGCAAGGAAGTTGAGAGTCCACACTGCCATCACCACGGTATTCAATAAACCCATCTACCGGATTCTTAGCGAGATACGTGACGAACCCTTTGTTCGGGCGCGCGGCCAAGTTGGGAGAAGCGCAGAGGGGCTACGATAATAGGCACCGTTGTACCTTCCATGATGAAAAGGGCCATCGAACTGAAAATTGCATGCCATTGAGGCAACATCTAGAGGAGTTGGTAGCCGCAGGCCACCTGGACCAGTATATTGAATGGGGGGACACAGCTAGCCCCCTAGGACCACAACAGGCCGGATGGAATGCCAGTCGATGGTTCGCCCCAAGGCATAATCAACGTAATACATGGGATCATTAAACCTGAACGGGTATATGAACTCAGAGGAATGATCAAAAAGGCTAAGCACTTGAGAGAGGTACTAAGTGCACAACCTACCGTCAAAAGGGAAAAAACGGAGGCAATGAACATCATCTCCTTTTCTGACAATGACTTAGCAAGGTTACAATACCCTCACAACGACGCACTGGTGGTTACTTTGCGTATCAAGAACTTCAACATCAAGCAGATTCTAATTGACTAGGGGAGCTCCTGTGAGATAATGTACTACGAGACCTTCAAACAACTAAAATTGGAGGACAAAGACTTGGCATTTGCAACATCTCCCTTAGTGAGCTTCAACTCAATGCCAGAATGGCCGGTGGGCAAGATAATTCTACCAGTCAAAGCAGGAACGATGACGAAACAGGTGAAATTTTGGGTAGTGAAAGTCCCTTCCACTTACAATATAATCTTGGAAAAAGCATGGTTACACACCACGCGAGCGTGGCATCAACCTACCATCAGGTGTTACGGTGCCCCAATGAAACCGGAGTGATTGAAGAAGTCTTAGGGGACCAAATCATGTCGAAGCAATGCTTCGTTACAGTAAACGGCAGTCAGGCTGCAAAAGGGTTTGTACAAATGGTAGAAGAGCCAGAAAGCAACGAGTTGTTCACAGCCGTCGGCAAAGCAGCCAAACAGAAGGCAGTGGAAGACTTGGTAGAGGTAAGGATAGATGAAAAGAACCCAGAAAAGCTCTTTTTGTTCGGTTTGTCTCTGTCCAGCACTGAGCGAATATAGATCATGGAATTTTTTACCTCTAACATCGAAGTGTTCGCTTGGATGCCGTATGATATGCTTGGCATTGACCCCAATTTCATCTATCATTAACTCAATGTCCACCCAACCGCCAGACCAATTATACAGCGAACTCGCCGATCAGCACTCCACCACGTAGAGATAATAACGGAAGAAGTGGGAAACCTGCTGAAAGTAGAGACAATCAGAGAAGTGCACCATCCTATGTGGATTTCTAACACTGTAATGCTGCCCAAAAAAAATGGCAAATGGCGCGTTTGCATGGACTACGAAACAGTTAACAAAGCATGCCTAAAAGATAGCTTTTCCCTACCAACTATGGACCTAATAGCAGGGCATAACCGACTTAGCTTTCTTGATGCGTATTGCGGTTACCATTAGATCTCTATGTATGAACCAGATCAGGAGGTCACGTCATTTACAACACCCAGAGGACTATATTGCTACAAGGTCATGTCTTTTGGCCTAAAAAATACAAGGGCAACATTCCAACGGATGATCACTAAAATATTCAAACCATTGTTAGGTAGAACAATGGAGGCTTACATAGATGATATGGTGGTCAAAAGCAAAGACAAGGGGGACCACCTCAAGGACCTATGTGAGATGTTTCAAATTTTGAAGTCCCACAAGTAGCGACTCAATGTATCTAAGTGCGCATTCGGCGTGGGGTCAGACAAATTCCTAGGCTTTCTAGTGACCAACCGGGGTATAGAAGATGATCCCTCTTAGATCAAAGCCATCTAAGATCATGAAAGGCCCAACATAGCCAAGGAGGTGCAACATCGCATTGGCTTGGCAACCACACTAAACTGATTCATAAGTCGGCCGTCAAACAGGCGTCGACCGTTCTTCTAGGCATTGAAGGCCAAGTTTGAGTGAGATGATGAGTGCGACCGCGCCCTGGAAAGCTTGAAAGACTACATGACCTCTCCTCCGTTGTTAGTAACCCCAGTACCAGGAGAGGAGCTCTTTTGTACTTAGCAGTTTCCCAGCATGCAGTTAGCGCAATGTTGGTAAGAGCTGAGGGAATACAACACCTGCCCATCTTTTATGTGAGCAAGACATTGTTGGGCGCTGAAACAAGGTACCTGTCGTTGGAAAAGCTGGCCTTAGCTTTGATGATGGCTTCAAGAAAATTGTCGCACTATTTCCATGCCCACACCGTGATTTTCTTAACGTCTTTCCCCTTAAAAGGCTTGCTTGAGAGGGCGAATTTTTCTGAACGAATCTTGAAGTGGGCAGCAGAGTTGGGGCAGTTTGACATTAAGTTTCAACCAAGAACCGCAATAAAGGCCCAATCTTTGGCAGACTTCGTGGCCGAGTTCGCATCAAGAAGTCATCATGTTTACCCGATCGACTCGACCGAAGTAACCAAAAAAATGGGGAGAGGGAAGAACGAATAGACCGCAGCACTGTTAGCAAGAACTCAACCAAAAGTAAAGTCTTGAGACAGTCAGACAGTGAGGATCAAAGCCTAATGGCAGACAATAACCTAGAAGAAGGCATCAGCAATGCCCCTGGTCCCAAGACATCATCAGATCCCTCCACTTGCTGGAAGCTATTTTTTGGAGAGATGTGGAAACTATAAGTGGATGGAGTATCCAACAGGCATAGTGCAGGACTTGGCATAGTCCTCATCTCGCCGGATGGCCTAACAATTGAACAAGCAGTCAACCTTGGCTTTCCAGCATCC
Source organism: Camellia sinensis (assembly GCF_055761805.1). Taxonomy (NCBI): domain Eukaryota; kingdom Viridiplantae; phylum Streptophyta; class Magnoliopsida; order Ericales; family Theaceae; genus Camellia; species Camellia sinensis. The sequence goes on along the minus strand of NC_138975.1, from coordinate 104,341,171 downwards.
AATAATGAGGCGGAGTATGAAGCATTGTTAGCAGGTTTGAAATCAACACTTCGCATGAAGGCCACTGAGATAAATGGTGTATAGTGACTCCCAACTAGTAGTCAACCAAATTTCAGGCGACTATGAAGCAAAGGATGATAGAATGGCTAAGTACCTAGAGCTGGTCAGAAAGGAGATCATGAAGTTTGAAGTAGTTTGGATAGAGCAAATTGACCGAGAGGAAAATAGTAAAGCAGATGAGCTGGTCGATTTTACGTCAATGGAAAATACATCTATCCCACACCCATTATTGATTGACTTCCTACCCAGACCAAGTATTGAAAAGCCTGAAGCAGTTGAAACATGTTGTGTCGAGCTAGGCCCTTCCTAGATGGATCCCATCATAGTGTTGTTAAAAGCTGGCATCTTACCTGAAAAAAGAAAGAAGCCAACAAATCTAGAGCAAAATCACAACGATTTTGGCTCTCACCATCACTAGCATTGTACAAAAAATCATTCACAGGACCTTACCTGAAGTGTGTCCATCCCAGTAAGGTTGAGGCATTTTTGTTCGAAATACACAAGGGCGTTTGCGGAAGCCACCAAGAGGGAAGATCGCTGGCATACCAAGCAATTTCACAAGGGTATCGGTGGCCGTACATGCAAGCAGATTCAGAGAAATATGTCAAGAAGTGTGAGAAATGCCAGAAGTTCGCACATCAAATACATCAACAAGCTAGAGAGCTCCTACCTTTGACCAGTCCGTAGCCCTTTGCAATATGGGGCTTGGATATAATGGGACCACTCCCAACTGCGCCAGGCAATAGAAAATTCTTTCTCGCAGCAACAAGCTATTTCACAAAGTGGGTAGAGGCAGAGGCACTTGTATCCATAAAAGAAAAGGACGTCAATAAATTCGTCTGGCAAAACATCATAACTCCGTTCAGCATACCCAAGGCATTAATATCTGACAATGGCACTCAGTTTGATGGCAAAATCTTTAGGGGCTTTTGCGAAGAATACAAAATAGAATTCTACAACTCCATACCCCCAAGCTAATGGCCAAGCTGAGGCTTCCAACAAAGTAGTCTTAGACAGTCTAAAGAAGAGGCTGGAAAAAGCAAAAGACAAGTGGGCTGAGGAGCTTTCCCATGTTTTATGGGCCTACCGTACCACACCTCGACGATCAACTGGCGAAACACCTTTTTCATTAGCCTATGACATGGAGGTAGTAATCCCACTGGAAGTGGGTCTCCCCACTATTAGAAGCGAAAATTTTGATCCAAACTTGAATGGTGAGGCCATAGCCCTAGAACTCGACCTCGTAGAAGAAAGAAGACAAAGGGCATTGGTGCACATTGCCTCATATCAACAAGAGTTGTCTAGGAAATATAACAAAACAGTGCACCTAAGACAATTCAAGATTAGAGATTGGGTAGTGCACAAAGTAATGGGCAAGACTTTAGTACCTAGAGATGGCAAGTTAGGACCTAGCTGGGAATGACCATACAAAGTGATTGGTTTAGTGGGAAAATGGGCATATCATTTAGAAGATATGGACAACAAAGCTGTTCCTAGGCTATGGAACACGGTCAATCTCAAAGTATTTTATTTTTAGCTTTTCTTAAAACATTTGTAAGTTTTCTTTTTCAATAAAACAAGTAGATTTTTTTTTCCAATAAAATTATTTCCTCTGTTTGTAAAAGTTGTTTATATTTATTGCCAACTGGGAGCAATCAAGAAAGTTGGCAGCTTTGACCAACACCTTTTTCTTCTTCAGCCAAGATAAGGATCTAGACATAAGAAGGTTGGCAAGTTTAACCAACAACTTTTTCTTCTTCAGTCAAGATAAGGATCTAGGCTCAAAAAGGTTAGCAGGATTGACCAACACCTTTTTCTTCTTTAGCCAAGATAAGGATCGAGGCTCAAAAAGGTTAGTAAGTTTGACCAACACCTTTTTTCTTCTTTAGCTAAGATAAGGATCTAAACTCAAGAAGGTTGGCAGATTTGACCAACACCTTTTTTCTTCTTCAGCCTAGATAAGGATCTAGGCTCAAGAAGGTTAGCAGGATTTGACCAACACTTAGTATGTGATTCATTCGAGATAAGGATCTAGGCTCAAGTAAGTAGACAGGTCTGATCAATACTTTTATAGCCGAGATAAGAATTGAGGCAAAAATCTCAGCTACAAAAGCATTGTAAATTCCCAAGTTGTTTTTTAGTTGAGATAAGTATCTCGGTCGAAAAAGGTGGACAGGATAAGGAACGGCCAAGCTAACCAGACTGGCTAGGCTTGCATTAAAGATAATACACTAAAGAGGAAAATATGCCATAACCGAACAAAAAGATGTGAAAAAAGAAAGATTTCATTCATTGGTAAGCAATTACAAAAGATGGGGCGTTTTAGCCCGGTTACGTTGCAAACAAAAAAGACAAAAGAAAAAGAACCTTAGGCAAAAAGGTCGTCTAGGTCAGTGTCTAGGTCAACCCGGACTTCGCCACTAGGTAGGCCAGTTTCGGCGGCTATCTCTTGGGGTAGGTCATTCAAGGGCACCTCGTCAACCGTGCTTGGCACAGGTTGGCTGAGCAGATCCACCCGAGCAGGCTGAAGACCAAGGTTAGTGTTAGCAAGTGGGGCATTATTTGGATCTGGGTTCTGTTCTTCCTCCTCTCCCTCTTGAAGAAACTTTTACTGGACCGCATTTGCATAGTTTATCATATAGTTTGGTATAAAGTGAGGGGGAGGGTTCAGAAAGACTTCGGAATCAAGCCCCTGACCGAGCTTGGCAACCGCAGCCTTCCACCCACATTTAAAAAATATATCTTTGATGCCTCGCATTGTTGGACATAAAGCTCCTTGCCTTCTTTAAAACCACGATCCTCAGCGTCCTCCATTTGCTTCCGCAAAGCTTTTATTTCGGTATCTTTTTCCTTCTCTAGCTTCACCAACTCTCGTAGATAGTGATCTTTTTTCTCGGCTAGAGCTTTTTGCTTATCAACCTTTACCATGTTAACCAGCTCGGCCAGCCTTGTATTCTCAGATTCCAGCTCGGTCAGCTTGGCCTTAGCCTCTTTTTGTTCGGCCGCTTTGGCATTAGCATCAGCGATGGCCGACCGAGCCATTTTCCGCAGCTCAAGGACACGTTTGTGACCCACTTGGCTCTTTTGCAAGGCATGCACAACATTCAAAGCGGTGACGTAAAAACCAAGCATTGGGTGCATGATGGTATCAATTATTGAGTTGCAAGGATTTCAGATTTTATCAAAATCATAGACTTGGACGCCGAGTGAATGGCCTTCAGCTCGGTCAAACCCTCGTGCTGCTCCATATTGGCTGGCAGGTAGACGCTTTTTGCTAAATTGAAGGCTAGAAGGTGATTCTTGTTAACACTGACAGAGTCAGAGGCTGTCACTGCACGACCCCTGAAGGGCACGGTTGGTGCCCACACCGGAGGGGATGAAGGATTGAAAGGGCCTGGCTGATTGCGACCTTGGGGCAGACTGACTTCTGGCAACTTGATTTCTGGCGGCTCGGTGTCATCTTTGTCTGTCAGGCATTATGACGCAGTAGAGTTGGTACGGGGTTGTTTGTTTGGTCGAGATAACACAGCTTGGGTAGTTGGAAGGGCCACCACAGCGTCGCGTGATTGACCGGCCTATTGTATCTCGGTTTGAACCTCGACAGTGGAAGTTGAGGTTTATTTAGTGATAAGGGCATGAACGGCTCATCGCTTGGCCATTTCTTGCTCTTTAGTTAGAGGAATGAGACTGATTTGGGACAGGTTTGGGTCTGGTTCAGGTGATGGCTCAAGGAGATAATTTGTAACTTTGATTTTTCTTTTTCCATTGTACCGGTAGGTCGGCTCAAAATTTAAGAGCTCGGTCCAGTCTCGGTTGCAGTAACGGAGCGCGGCACGAAGGGTGTCTTGGTTTGCGTAAGCGTAGGTGGACTTGAGGTGATTCAAATCTGCAAAAATTAAAATGGCCAAGGGTTAGTATGGCAGTAGTACACAAAGTAAAGACGGAACCAAACTGAATGGTTCTTACCAGCGGTCCCCTTGTTCCAGTTAATATTTCGGCCTGGTATGGGGGCTTTGTTATCCTCAAAGTTACCTCTGACCCAGAGAAAATCATCATCATTCAAATCCTTGTCTGGTGTGCCTTTGGTAATTTTCTCTCAGCCTTTTCTGATTTGTAGGTAGTAGCCCAACCATCGTCATTTTGACCGAGAGAATATCGGTGGAAAAGCTCTACCAATCCGAGGTTGAGGCCTAGATGGCAGTTTAGTTTGGCCACACCGTTGATTATTCTATAACTGTTGGTGGATAACTGGGTAGGGCATAAGCGGGTTTGTCTTAGTAACTTGCATATTAAAGGCTAAACAGGGAACCAGAGTCCACCTTCAATAATGGATAAAAGGGTGAAGGGGTCAAAACCGGGCTTGCCCCATGGTGTGGTTTCTAGCTCAGCTAGTGTGAATTGGACGTCATCAGGGATGTTATATTCCCTCTGAAATTCGACTATCGTGCCTAGTGAGCTTACCATAAATCGATGCTTGCCCACGTGTTGAAATTTAATGTTACAGGAGGCTAGCCGGCGGCCTAGCGTGGCGATAAAACAAACGGAGGTGGGCTCGGCTGAGCAATATCGCCAAGGGGCAAAGTGTAAGGGTGCGCATGGCCAACCTAGTCAAGTCTGCAAAGTGGAAATAAAAAAGGGTTATGCGTAAGTCATTAAACTGGGCTAAATAATAAGTTAAGACTGATGGTATCTAAGCTCGGCAAAACGTGGGCATATACTGGGTTTGTGTTCGGCTAGGGAACAATTGGAAAACATAAATATTTCAGTTCGGGGAACCGGGGTATAATTAGTTTGGCTAAGGGACTTGGGCAGCATTTTAGCTCGGTTTGCTCGGCGAGTGTTATTTAGTCCAGTCAAAGCCGAGCCTAAAGCCACGAACATGATTTTATTCCAGTTGCAGCGTGGTTTTGGATGAAAAACATGGTGTGAAGACTGAGTTTAGTCCCAGTTAAATGTGTTTCCAAAGTTACATATGGAGTTTCAGGTTCTTAATACTGGTTCAGTCCTTAAAATGCATATGTGGTGCAGAAATGCAATTCTTTAGAAATAAACGGTAATATGTGTATACAGAAATACGTACAAGGATGAGGAGCTTTCTGATTTGGGAATGAGATCCGAATATAATCTGAAGAACCAACACTGGCAGCGATAATGAAAGCAGGAGATGCGTAGACCCAGTCTTGAAACGTAGGAAGATTAGGGGTTGAGGATTTGGAGCTCAGGAAAACAAGGGTTTGCAAGCTAGAAGATGAATAGTAAGGGTTGTTGCTCGAAGAAACAATGGGTTTTGTGTGACATAGAAGCACAAATGGTGGGACTTTTCAAAAAAATTTAGGTTAGTGTGAGACGGCTATCATGGTACGGAAGGGCAATGGGCACATGCCACGTGTCCCAGTAAGGGCACGATGTCAGTTACATGAAATGACGAGCTATATGACTGAAGTAATCCTTTAAGACCTAGCTTCCTAGTGGAATGAGTATTTTTTAGCTCAGTAGAATGGAATGTTTTTAGCTCGGCTTGGTTCATTATTTTGGTTCAGTCAGTTCGAATGTCCTGCCATGACTTGAGAGGTCTAATCCCACTCATGTTTCACAGAGAGAATTAAGGGGCAATTGAGAGAGTAATTTATATAGGTAAATTGGGTTGTGCTAAAGGACCGGGTTATGAGCCGTAGTGGGGGCTTCAGTAGCTCGGTTTTGGGCAGACTGACGTCGATCTGGTCGGTTGTACTGCCCAGGCTTCTACCTAACTGCCTAAAAGGAAGCATTGTAGCCAAACCGAGATACGCATCAGTGGAGAGGGCCGAGCTAGGTTTAGCTCGGCCGAATGCCATCTACCTCATTGTTTTGTTGAGAACACGGCGGAGACAGACTAGCATGGTTAAAACCGCACCAACTACGCCGAGGTAAAAAACGTCTCATTTGGTCAGCAATGAGTAGGGTGTTGTCAGGATAGGCATTATCCTTAGGAATGTGATTCTTAGGAGGACTCATATGTGAAGAATTAGAATCCTATTAGGATTGTGTGAGGCGGAATCTACAAAAGCTCATGATAGACCTATGTGCGGGTATTGCAATTTCTACTCTCGAATTTACAGAGCTTTTGTCTATTGCCTATTTGCTGACTCTGGCATCGGAGAGGTTTCCGGCGCACACCCATTGACTAGCTCACATTTGCGTTTTCAGGTACCAAAACGACGACGTTTGAAGGAGTGTAAACTTGATCAGCAGGATTATATGAGAAGATTATTTCGTACTCGTACAATCCACATGGTCTATTTTTGTGTCAATGGGCAATTTGCACAAATGGAAGGATAATTCGTAGTTGACAGTGGTGATACATACCAGTAAAAAGAGAGTACTAAGCTAGCTCTAATGAGCTAGCAGTGCAGGAGAAAAAATTTTTGTTTAAGAGCTCTAAAACAATGAGCTCTAATAACTCTAAATATACTGTAGCTTCAATTGATTTGATGTTTTGCTCTTTATTTATTTATTTTAATTTCTTGAACTACCAGCTCAGTAAAACTGGTTTAGTACTCCCTTTTTAGGGATATGTATCACCACTGTTTGTAGTTAGGACATACATTGCACAAATGACACTCTTGCTTTTGCACATGTAACTATGTCAAGGATATTAATATGTTAATGATATTTAATGGAAGGGTTACAGTGCCATCTTCTGAATTATTGATGTCATATTCTAAAATTTTTTAAATAATCATTTTTATCATTCTTTATATCTTTTTTTTCTTTCTGTCATTATAACTATTTTTATAACTTTTATTATTAAATTTTACATGAACATATTTTTATTGAGTGATGATATACAAATATAAATTTTATATAAAATTTTCAAACACAATATATAGCTTAATGGTGATCTTTTACTTTAAAACAAAACACCCATAAGCATTATTTATATTTATAAGAACATCACTATTACAATATTTTTATAATATTTTTTGTATAAAATTTTATATATGAGTAGAATTTTTCATTATTATTTTCACTATCATTTTTCTTTCTAGTCTATTCACCCACATTTTTATTGTATTATCAAATATCACCATTTACATTTATTATAATATTACTGAATTTTTGTATTTTTTTTATTTTTTTTTTGCATTTGGTGAATTTAAAAAAATCATAAAATATTATATTTGTTAAATATATCTAGATGTATCTAAAAAAAATTTCTTAAAATATTTTTAAAAAATAGTAAAAATAAAAAAAAGAAAAATTAAAAAAAATCAATTTTTTGTGTGAATTAAACCAAAAAAGATAAATGTTATTTTTCTTAAAATGACATGAACAAAATATCAATATTTTTATTTTATATATATAAAAATAAAAGAATAAATATATCATTTTAATCTGATAAGTACCAAATATAATTTCTCAAACATGAAAGAGGGTCTCTATCAAACAAAAATATCATAGGTGTCATTATAATTTACCCTTAATGGAATGAAGTGACTTATTGTTGGATATCATATGAACATGGGTGATTATTTATATTATATTGTTGTTTGAATATGGTGATATCTGGTTGAAAAAAAATCAATATGGTTTTCTTTGTCCCCCCCCCCCTAAAATCTTAGAAAATGAAAGCAAGGCTCAGAGAGCCAGATATATATATATATTTTTTGGTAGATTCAATTTTCTTCTAAATAATTCTTAAAATAGGAAAACATTGGCTTCAAATTTTCTACCGTAAGCTAGAAAACGTGGGTTGTTACCTTTTTCGTTTTCTTTTTCTTTTTTTTTTTTCATTTTTTTTTTATTTTTAAGTATTAGAGGATCAAGGAATTAGGCAAGAAAGATGAGGAAGGAATACAGGAATTAGACAACATATAAATGACATAAAATACAAACAAAAATGTTTGGGAGTTTTAAAAGTAGAGCTTTAATGAGAGCTCTATTTATATGACAGTGGATCCTATTTATGAATGATGTGATATATGTGTCTTGTTCTTATTTTTATTTTATGTTGCTCCATGTCACTTCATTAGTATCATTATTAGAGTTCTAAATTTAGAATTATGAATCATTGTTCAAATACAAATCAGTGTGTTTGGTTAGAATTTTTTGGACTAAATTTTTTGAAAATTGAATTTTTTGGCTTTCATATTCTTTTGTTTTTAGTGAATATTTTTTAAATTTTAAACAATTTTTTACTTTTTTAAATGCATCTTAGTTAGATGTATCTAAAAAGTAAAAAATTTGTGAAAAAATATTTTAAAAAATTAATAAATACATAAAAATATAATAAAATGTACTGAATTCTTGTATTTTTTTATATTTTTTGTATTTAGTGAATTTTTAAAAGATTTTTTTTACAATTTTTTACTTTTTAAGTGTATTTATGTTAGGTGTCTCTAAAAAGTAAAAAAAATAATTAAAATATTAAAAAAATTCAATAAAAACATAAAAAATAAGAATATAAATTTTTTTAAAAAATATTTTCTGAAAAATAAAAACAAACCAACTGAATGCATTTCATTTTAGAATAAATTTGGCATTTTCTGGCCTTTAATAGATTATTCATCATATCCCCTTTGATTACTAGACATCTGATCTGACCCGCTGAAGAACCTTACAATCACACAAATTCCTAAAAAATAACGGGTGACAATTTGAAAGGAATGTTAGTGTGATTTCAGAAAAACAGATTAGGTGTCAGTATAATTTACCTTCTTTTGTTTTTTTGTTACAGACAAATCCTTTCACTCTTCCATATGTTCGAAGTAGTGTGCCTCGCAAAAATTACCAGAGTATTATATTTAAAAAAAAAAATACAAATTATATGTACTCTATAAAAATTATTATTAAAGTCTTGTTTGAGATCAAATTATTTTAATATTTTTTTAATTTTTCATTAAAAAATATATTAAAAAATAAAAAAAATAATGTGATAATTTATAATAAATTTTTGACTAAAACATATAGTTATTAAACGAGGCCTAAATATGAAAAAAAATTGATTCTAATAATTAAAATTTATTATTTTATCATTATTTTCAAAAAAAAAAATTCACTGCCCACTGCTCAATTATTTCTCCTAAAAGAATCACAAATTATTCCAAACAAACAGGCCTTGTTTAGTTTGTGTTTCTCAAAAAATTTTGGAAAAAATTCTCTACAAATAAGTTTTTAAAAGTAATCAAATCAAATAAATTTTTCCAAATTTTTTTTTCAAAACTTGTTTAGTTCCAAACAAATCTCTCTCTCATACACATCAAATCAATCATTTTTTCCAAAACTCTCTCTCAAAATAATTTTTCAAAACATTTTTTGAAAAAAAATTAAACCAAACAAATTTTCATACTTTTTATCTCAAAACATGTTTCTCAAATACAAACCAAATAATTTTTCTCATCTAAAAAATAAAACAAAAAAACAAAATTTAATTGTCAAACAATTTTTCTCATCTAAAAAATAAAACAACCGACAGCTCCGTTTCACATGTCAACTCATAAGTATAGAGGCGCCGGTCAACAATCACTTGACCCCACAAAAATTATAAAAAAAAAAATTAAAAAATATCATTAAATTTTAGATTATTGTTTGAGGCCGGAAATCGTTTGGCTCGATATTGGTTCAAAACTCAAAACGATATCGTTTTGGATTCGGAGCAAATTCGAGCTTGAAAATTTCGGGCACTGTACAGCTCTGTAAATTTTAGGTTAAATTACAAACACACCTCCTAAAGTTTATTTAAATTATAAATTACCCTATGTAGTTCTAGAAATTATATTATATCCCTTAAAATTTCTAATTTTATAACAAATAAGTCATTTTATTAATAAATTATCAAGTTAATTAATAGTTTTTAATAAAGTTAATTTTTTTTTCAATTAATAATTTAGATAATTTTATTATTGTATAGGTGAACAGTTAAAAATTTTACTTTTTCAATTAATTCTATTAATTGAAAAATTCTGACAGAGAGGTATTTATAATTTTTCAAATTACAGGAGGCAATTCGTATTTTAAGCAAACCTCATGGCGTATTTGTAATTTACCCTAAATTTTATCTTACTTCAAAAATTACTATGAAATCATATTATAAATTCAATAAATTATAAATACATCTTTTAAAAGTTACTTAAAGTACATTTTGTCTCATATAATTTTAAAAATTACAAATACTTCCTTATTAAAAAATTTTATTTATTAGAATTAATTAAAAAAATGAAATTCATAATTACTCTCCAATACAATAATAAAATTAACTAAATTATTAATTGAAATATATTTATAACATTATTAAAAACTATTAATTGGCTTAATAATTTATTAACAAAATGGGCGATTTGTTATGAAATTAGAAACATGAAGAGGTAGAATGTAATTTCTAAAACCATAAGAGATCATTTATATTTTAATTAAACTTTAAGGTTATATTTGTAATTTACCATATTAAATTTCAACAGAGATACGTATTGTAAATAGGGATGTAATTAGTTTGGAGCGGTCAGTGTTTTGGTGAAATTTTATATCGAACTGATAATATTGATTCTATTATATTGAGAATCGATAGATATTAAATTTTTCACTAAATCGCACCAATTCAAACGGTTCCACTTGGTGTGATTTTTGATATATTACATTTTAAATTTGAGTTACTTCTTAAATTTGTAGTATAGTAAATAATTTATATAAAAATATTAAATTAGTTATTTGTATATTACTTCAATATCCAATCCAACAATTCACAAAAATACAAACAAAAGAATTAATAAATACTAAGTCATCAAACTTTTACTAAAATAAAATTAGAAACAAAATATAAACTGAAAATCAAATTCTTGACACCAAAGCAACACTAAAATTTAAAACTATTACATTACAAGCCTATCAAATAGAATTAAAACAAAAAAATTGAAAATGATATAAACATTTGATATAATTATATAGGCATACTAGTAGCAAAATTTGACTCAAGCACATATGAGTGGTAAGCTAATAACGTATCACATTGTCAATGTCTATTGTCAACCTATAATATTTAAGAAAAATAAATAATTTAAATGAATCAACTAAATTTTGTACTTAACCAATTTCATTAAATATGTTTAATATGCGAAACTTACGGTTAGTTTCAGTTTAATTCGGTACATAAGGTATTGGTGAAAGCACCAGAAGAATTATATTTTATTGATAAATAATGCAAAGAAAATGAGATACAAATAGATCAAACTGAGGCACGGATATCTCGTTTTGTTTAAGGAGATCAAGTCCATTGTGAGAGGAAGAACCCAATTACCGATGCAGCAGTCACTAAACTATAACTTATCCCCTCCAAGATACAACAACCCGACCACTTGTCGTATGGTTCAGGTCAGCTCTGCATATGATGATGTACCCAAAGCTCCACCAAGAAAAAATATCATTCTTTGCTAGTAATCTCTCAAGTATAAAAAATAGTTGGTCTAGAAAAGAGTAGATGAGAGGAACAATTTATAAGCCACTAGGACTTTACAAATTACACCAAAAAAATAATGACCATTAAATTAAAGAAGATGGAGAGTCCCAAAACCTCCAAATATTAACTCACCACTAAGCTCATGACCTTCCAATTAATCTCCATTCATGAACAAAACAAAAGGTCACCAAAAAAAATAAAATTCATGAACAAGACAAAAGGTCACCAAATAAATAAATAAAAGATGTTAAAACGGTCTAACAATCCCCCACTCATTTTAATATCAACAAGGACAAAAGGGATTACCAAGCAAAGATAGACTGGTATGCATCATGAAAGTGTGCTCTGTATTGAACCTTCATTAGTGAAACAACAACCTTTACTCGAGAGTCAGTAGTAGTCTTATACTTGAACTATGACTACTTAAGGGAATAAAGTATTAGTGTTCACACATAATGATTTAGGTGTTGACATGAGCTTTTAATAGCTAGCACATTACGGCCTTGTGTCTATCCCAGTTTTCATGAGCATATTTAAGAATAAGTTGTTCTCATAGAAAGTGGCCCCATTTCCATGCTCACATAGGTGAAATTTATTAAGGATGTTCTTGCAATTTACACAACCCACTCAATAAGAGCTACAAAATTTCATTAAGAGTATAAAAACTCAGCCCTCCAACATTACAGGACAAATGCACTTACATCATAGGGATGAACAAAAAAATATTAAGGAGTGCATTTTTTTACAACCGCCATATGATTCTTTTTTCTCATTGAACCTAGTTACGGGATCTTTGGTCCCCAAGTTGTGTGTCCACATACATAGTCTATGATTTTATAGGTTTCAAACTCATCCCCCTTGATGTATTCCAAACCCTATCTCTCGCCAAGGCCTTGGTTAACGGATCCGCAAGATTATCAAAAGATTTTACATAATTTTTACATAATTCACAGTTATGATGCCATTACTCAAATAGGATCTCACATTATTGTGTTTCCTTCAAATAGGTTTGGATTTACCATTATGAAAATGTTTGTTCACTCTACCAATAGCAACAGTGCTATCACAACGAATTAACACAAGAGGAACTGGTTTTTCCCAAAAAGAGATTTCATGTAACAAATCTCTCAATCATTTCACTTCCTTACATGCTGAAGCTAATGCTATAAGCTTAGCTTCCATTGTAGAATTAGTAATTATAGTTTGTTTTTTAGACTTCCAATATATGGCGCCACCACCCAAGGTAAAAATAAAACCCGAGGTAGAGAGAGAATTACCTGACATAGTGTTCCAATCGGCATCACTATATTCCTTAAGTACCGCATGATACTTGTTATAAAACAAACCATAATTTTTAGTACTAGATAAATATCTCATAATTCTTCCCATGGCTGGCCAATGATCTCGACTTGGCTTGTTAGTAAATCTGCTAAGTATACCAACATCATATGCAATGTCAGGTCTAATACAATTAATAACATATCTCAAACTACCAATCATGCTTTGCATATTCCTTTTGATTAATCACTTCTTTTTCTTTTGTTATGATAGATAAATGTATGTTTGCATCAAAACGAGTAACAACATGTTTACAGTCTAGAAAGTTAAATTTCTTTAAAATTTTCTCAACATAATGCGACTGATTAAGAAAAATGCCATCATTAGTCTTGGTAATTTTAATTCCCAAAATAAAATTAACTTCACCAAGATCTTTCATATTAAAGTGGCTATTAAGCATATTTTTAATCTCATTTATAATATGCAAATTAGAGCCAAAGATAAGTAAACCATCCACATATAGGCTAATAATCATATGTGCATTCTCACAAGTTTTATAATATATGCACTTATCACATTCATTAGTCTTATAGCCATTCTCAAGTATGCATGAATCAAATTTATCATGCCACTGTTTATGAGTTTGTTTTAAATCATAAAGGGATTTAGTTAGCTTACACACTTTACTTTCTTGGCTAGGCTCCACAAAGCCATCTAGATCTCCATTCAAAAATGCTGTTTTCACATCCATTTGATGAATTTTTAAATCATGAATTGTAGCCACTGCTATCAATAGTCTAATGGATGTAACTCTAGTAACTAGAGAAAAAGTATCAAAGAAATCAAGATTAACTTGTTGCATAAAACTTTTAGCGACAAGCCTCGCTTTATATTTATCTATAGTTCCATCCAGTTTAAGTTTTTTACGAAGGACCCATTTATATCCAATAGTTTTACAACCTGGAGGTAAATCCACTAGGTTCTATGTTTTACTTGAAAGTAGTGAATCTATCTCATCATTTACAGCCTCTCTTTAGAAAATAGTATCAGGTGATGATAAAACTTCTTGCATTGTAATAGGAATTTCTTCCACATTATAAAGATAATAGTCAAGACCAAAATCTTTTTCAACTCTAGCTCGTTTTACTCCTCCTTGGTTGCATTTGAGAATTTTCTTGTTCTTGAAAAACTTGAGATGGAATAGAAGAGCTAGGCATGGATAAAATATTTTTAGAAATTATTTGACTCCCGTTCAAATAATTTCTAAATTTGAAAGAAAATTTATTTTCTTGAAAAAATATTATCACCTAATTCAAAATAAATATTATTTTTCATATTAAAAAGTCTACAAGATGTACTATGCAACGCATACCCAAGAAAAGTACAAGTGGTAGCTCGTTCATCCAATTTAGGTCGATTAGGATCTGTAAGCCTCACAAAAGCTAAACAACTCCAAACCCTTAAATAACCTAGATTTGGTTTATGCCCCTTCCATAACTCATAAAGTACAATTTTAATCTTTTTGTGTGGCACTCTATTTATCACATAGCAAGCTGTCAAAATAGCCTTGCCCTAAAGATTTGAGGGAGCACCTGAATCAATAAGCATAGCATTCGTCAAGTCAATTAATATTCTATTTTTTTCTTTTAGCTACGCCATTAGATAAAGGTGAATATGATGGAGTAGTCTTATGAATAATTCCCAATGACTGAACAAAAGAGTTGAATCCAAGAGATTCATACTCCCGGTCCCCATCACTTCTAATTCTCTTGATCTTTTTACCGAATTGATTTTCCACTTCAAGAAGGAATTCTTTAAATTTCTCAAAAGTATCACTTTTATTTTTTAATAAATATATGTTTGTGTATTTTGAAAAATCATCAATAAAAGTGACAAAATATTGGTTACCACCACGAGTTAAAATTCCTTCAAACTCACACAAATCAGTATGAAATAATTCTAGCAATTCGGTATTTTTCTCAACACTTTTATGAGGCCTCTTGGTAATTTTTGCTTTATTGCAAACTTCACATTTTTTCAATTTTTTTTGTCACTTTAGGAATTAATCCTAAACTACCTATGATTCTCGCATATTTACTGTTAATATGACCCAAGTGAGCATGCCAAAAATTAATAGAAGACAAAATATAAACTGAATTGGTAGATGGTTTATTAATCTCAACATTCAATTTGAACATCCCATTACAAGCATAACCATTACGCACAAAAATACCTTTTTTGGTAATCACATATTGATTAGATTCCATAGTTTACTTAAAGCTAGCCTTATTCAACAAATAACTTGACGTAAAATTCTTCCTCATGGACGGTGTATAAATCACATCTTTTAAAGTAAACACATGTCTAGAGGTGAACTTGAGGTCAACCTTACCACTCCCAAGTATCTTGGTTTGACTAAAGTCACCAAGTATAATTGTTTTCTCATTATCAAAGGGAGTGTACATCTTCAACCAAGCTTTATCATAACAAACATGTCTATTAACAACAGAATCTGTCCACCAACCGTCCACATAATTAACTATGCAAATGTCTGTAATCATCGCCACAAATGGCTCCTCAATAACGTTAGCATTTAGGGCAGGTGCACGTTTTCAGAATTTGCAAGTTCGAGCAATATATCCACTTTTGTCACAAACAAAGCATGTAAAATTTTGCGGAGGTGGTGGACTTTGGTTCTTATTGGATTAATTCATTTATTGTGAGGTTTACCATAATTCTTCATATTCTTTTTATGAGACTTCAAATAAGCATTCTTGGAATTGTGACCTCTGGGTAAGTTATTATTTGTTGAAACAAAGTTTACCATTGTAGTAGAATTGCCATT
The DNA here is from genome assembly GCF_055761805.1 of Camellia sinensis. Taxonomy (NCBI): domain Eukaryota; kingdom Viridiplantae; phylum Streptophyta; class Magnoliopsida; order Ericales; family Theaceae; genus Camellia; species Camellia sinensis. The sequence continues at coordinate 104,325,560 of NC_138975.1, read as the reverse complement.
ACCGTCTTGTGTTATTAATGTAACTTGGCTTTTAGCTTCCTTTTTGACTCGGATGTGAGTGATTAACGCTTCTAAGGAAGTCTCCTTTTATTTGTGGCGCATGCTCTTTTAGAATTCTCTCCAAGATGGCGGTAACTTGTCAATAAGTCCTGTAACTACCAAGTTGTCACTAATCTTGATACTTTCAGACCTTACTTTTGCAACTATCATTTGGAAATCTTGTGCTTGTTTCACAACAGATTTTCTATCCACCATTTGGAAGTAAAAAAATCGAGTGGCTGCATACTTTTTTGCTCATGCCTCTTCAGTATCATACTTAGTTTGTAAAGCTTTCCAAATTTTCTTTGTGAAAGTGTAAGTGGTGTCGTAGTACCACTACCACGTGACCACCACCACCACCACCACCACCACCACCACCACCACCACGACGTCACGCCATGCCACGCCACTACCACCACCACCACCACAATATAAAAATTAAAATATATAATTTAAAAATAATAAATTCTAAATTTTATCTTATACATATCAAACAGCTTATTTTTAATTTTGCACTAAAATTTTTATCAAATTGTTTTTTAACTTAAAAAAATTTAGCATTTAATTTTTAATACTTAATTTTCAATTTTCAGTTTTTAATTCTTAACTTTATCAAACACCTCCTTAATATATTCAATTTTAACTGCTAAATTTAAGTTATCAAACACTATCTATCTCTTTTTATGGGAGAATTATAATTCAATGTGTATTTTCAAAATAGATTTCAAATCGCTGATAAAATTAATCAAATTTAAGAATTGAAATTATAATTTTTTTCATAATTTTATAATTTTTTATTTTTGGTATTACAACTAATTAGCAATTTCCCATTTTTTATTTATTAAGTGAATTAATCTAGATGCACTTCAAAAATTAAAAAAAATTGCAAAAAATTAAAATTTATTTTTACTGAAGACAATAAATGAAAAAAAAAAAACCAGTAAGTCCTTTAACAAACATCTTACATTTGATTTTAATTTAGATTAGTTACATCTAAAAAGTGAAAAAATATTTAAATAAAATAAAAATAATAAAAAATTCACTAAAAATAAAATATAAAATATCAATTTTTAAAAATTAAACAAAACAAGATGGTTTAACAACTTTTTTTTTTTTTTTCGAAGTTCAAGGGTCCAGCTCAAAACAGAAAACAGATTCAAATTGTTGTAAATTAAAAATTGATAATTTAAAAGTAGAATTCAAAAATACTTATCACTTAGCTTTTAGAAATTAGTCTTTTCAATTTACTTAAATTATAAACAAAAATTGTAACAAACCATCTAACACAAACTCCAAAAACAAATAAACTATAAGCAGAGATAAATTGCAAGAAAATCCCATATAAATACTCGTTACATGCATTAGACAGTAGTAAAGATGACTTCACCAAATTAAAATGTTTACATACTTTTTAAATTTAAATGGGATATAAAATTTCAGTAGGATAATATTAAAATAATAGAAAAATTACAAATTATTGAAACAGTTTCAAAATAATTGCATAATATATGATTTTTTTTTTTGATACGTTGGAAGGACTTGCATACTTTATGGGAGAACTTGTAGCATCATGGAAATAAAATTATTATGGAATTATACAATTGATTTGTAATTTTTCCTAATATAGTTGAATTGTAAGTCTAACACACAGTATGGACTTGCACTATACATATGAAGAATTTTTTTTTTTATTTATTTTATAAAGATATCATTAATATGCTAATAGATAAATTAAAACACAAATTAATGTCTGTCCATAGAAATGAACTTGATAATTCACCTTAACATTTAAGTGCCTTCTCTATAACCATTTAAGTCCCGTACAGATGAAAACCTTGCATTACATCTTATAAAAATGAGATAATTTTTTAACTCTTTTGGCATGTTTGATTGGGTGGATTAGAGTATGAGATTGAGATTATTAATCCGTGGGCCAAATTATCTTAACATTTTGATTTAGGATTATTAATCCAATAGGATTATTAATACTACACTATCTTATGAATCAAACATGACCTTTATGTACAATTTTTAAAAGAGTAATAGTAGAGATCCACACATTTATATTCATAAATTCACCCATATTGATGTGACATGACAGTTGGATTCACTATCATTAAGTGTGTAATAAATAAAAAAAATTAATACATATTTTAACATATCATTATGAATAAAATTATGAGTAATTTTTGTGAGTCAAAAAAATTATTTGAGCACGTTTTATTGAATGAATGAAATGAAATGAATCCATTATTTGAGCACGTTTTGTTGACTAACTAGCATAAATAGGAGAAATTATTCATTGTTATAGGGGCATTACTCCACACTATTCATGTTTAGACAAGTGTTCAGTTGTCTTCCCAAAGAAAAAAAATAAGTGGTGGGATCTACTATTTCAACCAATAATATTTAGGATGGGGGTACCACCTAAATTTGCCCCCTGAGACGATGAATAATTTCTCCATAAATAGAGGGATAGATGGAGTGCGCCAGTGTTGACTGGATTGCCACTGATTGATGATTGTAATTTGCAACTGATTAATGATTCATTTACTAAATTTGTTTAATTTGAATTTGTCTCAATGAATTTTCAGAAATGCCTCGTACGCCTATTGGGGGTCGACCCCCAGTGAGGTGGCGCCCTGTGATTGGGCGAAAAAAATAGTTTTTCGTTTTTTTTTTTAAATTTTTTTTTTATGTTTTCAGCGAATGAGAGCTGGACAGCTCACTGGGGGTCGGAAGCGCGGTTGGAATTTTATAGTGTGTAATAAATAAAAAAAATTAATACATATTCTAACATATCATTATGAGTTTATGAGTACTTTTTGAGAGTAAAATATTTTGGTTTTAGAAATTTTAGATTGTCATACACTACAAGAAAAGTGGGTATATGAGACGGAACTATTTGCGACGGCACACTTGCTGTCTCAAAAAGTCACTTTTTGCGACGGCAAAAAATGCCGTCTCAAAAAAGCAGAGTATTTGCGACGGCACCATTTGCCGTCTAAAAAAAAAAGAGCATTTGCGACGGCACAATTTGCTGTCTCAAAAAATGAGAGCATTTGCGACGGTATTTTCTGCCGTCGCAAATACTCTACTTTTTTGAGACGGCAAATGGTGCCGTCGCAAATACTCTGCTTTTTGAGACGGTATTTTCTGCTGTCGCAAAAAGTGACTTTCGTGTTTTTTTTTTTTAATTTTTAGTGAATACTTTTAAAATTTTAAATATTTTTTTTAGATACACCTTACTTAGATGTATCTAAAAAAATAAATTATGAAAAAATATTTTTAAAAATTAATAAATACATAAAATACAAAAAAATGTATTGAATTATTGTATTTTTGGTATTTAGTGAATTTTTAAAAGATGTTTTTTACAATTTTTTAAAATTTTTAGATGTATTTATGTTAGGTGTGTCTAAAAATTTAAAAAAATACTTAAAATATTAAAAAAATTCAGTAAAAACAATATAACACGGAAAACAAGAAAGTATAATTTTCTCAAAAAAGTTTTTGGAAAACTCTAACCTAGCATAGTGATTGTGGTTTTGAGACAGCTTCATATATATACAGTCACAAAATTCTATCGCAAATTTTTTTTAAAAAAAAATGTCTTCGTACTCTTTTAATATAACATTTCTCTTTTCATTCATTTTTTCATCTTCATGTCTCTCTGTCTCTATCTCTCTCTCTTCTCTTTATCTCTTTCACTCATCACTCTTCTTTCTCTGTCTGTCTGTTTCTCTCTCTCATTTTCTCTCTGTGTCTCTCGCCTATCTCTCTTCTCTCTATCTCTCTCATCTGTTTTCTCTCGCTCATCTCTCTTCTCTCTATCTCTCTCATTTCTTTTCTCTCTCTCTTATCTTTCTATCTCTCTCTATCTCTCTCGCTCATTTCTCTTCTCTCTCTGTCTCTCTCTTTATCTGTGTCTCTCTCTCACTCATCTCTTTTTGTCTATCTCTCGCTCATCTCTTGTTTCTCTCTCTTTTTCTATCTTTCTCTCTATCTCTATCTCTCTCTCTCTCTCTCTTTCTCTCTCCCTGTCTCTCTCTCACTCACCACCCTTCTCTCTCTCTCTACTTGTCTATTTGTCTATATCTCCCTCACTATGTTCGCCTTGCTCACTCTCTTACTCCCATCTTCTCTATTTATCGAGCTCCTTCTCGATTTATCGATCCACTATAAACGACGTCGTCTTACTCTTTTGAACATTTCTCTTTTCACCCATTTTTTCAGCTTCCTATCTCTCTGTCTCTGTCTATCTTCTCTTTCCCTCTCTTACTCATCACTCTTCTCTGTCTGTCTGTTTCTCCCTTTCTCTATATGTCTCTGTCTCTCTCTCACTCATCACTCTTCTCTGTCTGTCCGTCTCTCTCTTTCTCTCTATGTCTCTATCTCTATTCTTTCTATCTCTTTCATCTATCTTCTCTCTCTGTCTTTCTTCTCTGTCTCTTCTTTTTTCTCTCTCTCGCTTTCTCGCTTATCTCTTTCTGTCTCTCTCGTTTATCTCTTTTCGCTCTTTTTTTTCTCTTTCTTTGTCTCTCTCTTTGTCTATATCTTTTCACCCATTTTTTCATATTTTTCTCTCTCTTTTCTTTCTCTCTCTCATTCATCACTCTTCTCTCTCTGTCTGTCTATTTGTCTCTCTCTCTCTCTCTCTGTGTCTCTCATTCATCTATCTCTTCTCTCATCTCTTTTTTTTTTCTCTCTCTCTGTGTCTCTCACTCATCTCTCTCTCTCTCTCTCTCACCACTCATATCCTCTACCACCTTCACTACTACTGCAAACGCCATTTAACTACCACCACTACTACCACGGTCGCCATTTCATCTCTACGACTACCATTACTACTACCATCGCCACCACTCCACTACCACCACTACCACTATTGCCACTACTACTACTACTACAATTACCTCTCTTTCACTCCTGCTACTCCATCTACTCTACTACTACCACAACTTCACCACTAATCTCCTTCGCCACCACCACCACCACCACCACCACCATCATCTCTTATCCACCACCTTCACCACTACTGTCGGTTCCTCTTCTCTACCACAAAATATTACATCTCTTCTCTCTCTCACTCATTACTCTTCTCTGTCTGTCAGTCTTTGTCTTTGTCTTTGTCTCTTTCTCTTTCTCTTTCTCTCTTTGTCTCTCGCTCATCTCTCATCTCTCTATCTCTCTCATCTCTCTATCTCTCTTCTCTCTTGCTCATTTATCTTCTCTCTATCTCTCTCTCCGTCTCTCTCGCTCATCTTTCTTCTCTCTTCGTCTCTCTCGCTCATCTTTATTCTCTCTTCGTCTCTCTCTTTTTCTACGTCTTTCTCTCGATCATCTCTTTTCGCTCTCTTTCTCTCTTTCTTTGTCTATCTCTCGCTCATCACTTGTTTCTCTCTATTTTTCTATATATCTCTCTCTATTTGTTTCTCTCTCTGTCTCCCTATCTCTCTCTATATCTCTTTGTCTCTTTGTCTCTCTCTCACTTATCACTATTCTCTCTCTCTAGCTCTCTTCTCTATCTGTCTCTCACTCATCTCTTTCTCACCACCCATCTTCTCTACCACATTCACCACTACTGCAAATGCCACTCCATTATTACCACTACTACCACTGCAAATGCCACATTGACCACAAAAAATTAACTTTATTTTAATGGAAAATATTATCCCTACTTCTACCAAATAAAAAAAAAATAATAATTTTTTATTCATTAAAATAAATATGAAACAAATAAATTTTCAACCTTACTAAATGAAAAAATAAAAATAAAAATTCATTAACTATAAAAAAATTATTTTTTTAGCAATGACATCCTCTATTACAAAAAAAAGTCATTTTATTATTTAAATATTTATTTATAATGAAAATAAAAAAAAATCCAAAAAAATTTTCATTCTCCCTCCTGCCTTTTCCATTCCCGCTCGGTTCCCCCACCCCAAACCCAAAATCCCCAATCTCAAAAATCCCTAATCTCTTCCCCCCCATTCCCGCTCGGGTTTTCCCCCACCCCAAACCCAAAATTCCCAATCTCTTCAACCAGTGCAGTGAAGCAACTTCACACCCAACCTCTCAATCCATCGCGCCTGGTTCTTCAAGCTGAACAAAATGAGCAGTAGTAGTAGAAAAGCCAAGAACATGAACAACAATTCCAATTACAAACCCTAACTCCCCAATCGAATCCAGAATCAAAGACTTACTCCCTCGAATGACCTTGTCCGAGAAGATCGGCCAGATCACTCAAATCGATCAACCAGTGCAGTGAAGCAACTTCACACCCAACCTCTCAATCCATTCGAGACCTCTCCATCAGTCTCTCTCTCTCTCTCTCTCTATTTTTATGCATTTTTTTCCTTTGATCTTCAATTCATTGATTTCTCAGGGAGTATTCTCAGCGCTGGCGGTGGTGGACCGTTCGAGAAAGCAACGTCGTCCGATTGGATCGATATGATTGACAAATTTCAGAACGCTGCGCTCGAGTCTCGCCTCGGGATTCCACTTCTCTACAGTACTGACGCTGTTCATGGCAACAACAACGTCTACGGTGCCACTGTATTTCCTCACAACATTGGCCTTGGAGCTACTAGGTATTATATGTAACTATTGTTGTTGCTTGAGAGAGTGTTAGTTTGTGTGATAGAGATGCAGAGTTGGTTAGGAGGATTGGAGTTGCAACTGCTCTTGAAGTTAGGGCTCGTGGCGCTCAGTTTACTTTTGCTCCTTGTGTGGCTGTAAGTTCTCGTAATTTTTTATATTAGATTATTTGATCGGATTATTATCAGACCATTCTGTGTTCATTTTGGTTCAAATTGGTCATCCATGTATCAAAGATTTATGTAAATATGAATGAACTTTGTTTGTGGCATTACGTGTTTGATCAAACGCGAGAATGAACTTTGTTTTTTTTATTTCCCAAACAAAATATGAATCTTAAGCATTTTCAATGAAGTTGAGACTGAAAGATAGAAATGGACGGTAAGCTAAGTGGGCAACTGTTAGATTTCTTTGAGAAATAAATGCAGAGAAGTGGTTGTTTCTGTATAGCTTTAAAATGATCTTTAGCACGATACAGTCATATTTTGGGAAACGATCACTATATTGGATAAATTTCATAATCTTAGCCGTAACCAGAAGTTCTTCATGATTACCCCCGCCCCTCTATCCTTTTTTTTTTTCTTTTTAATTTGAAGCCAACAAATCACAGAAGATAAGAAGACAAACTTGCCTGCCCACTTTTTAAATTCCATTTTGATTTTCATTCCTTATATTTGGTTTCTAGTATTTTTTTTTTATGGTGTCTATTAACCCTTTAATTATTCTAGATTCATGTATACTTATTTCATTTTTGCATGAGCTAAATTATTGTTTTTGAGAACTGATATATGTGACCCATTTTTTTGCACCTTTGATATCTCCATGCACATGGCAAGATAGTATTTGTTTTCATTATTTTCTTAATGACCAATCATGATTATTCACGTAGGCGGTGATACAAAACAGTAACAAAACATTTGTGACACATAACATTTCTCATTATTTTGTAAGCAATTTGGATAACTTTTGTAGTAATTTTATTTTTATTTAATTTTTTTTAACTGCCCTTTAGTTTAGTCTTTATCCCAATTCGTCTTTTTTAATGGATTACAAATATGCATTACCCTTTAGTTTAGTCTTTATCCTCACTTCGACTTTTTTAATGGAGTACAAATATCTGTACACTAAGTCTCTGTCGACATTATAAACAACAATTTAGTACTTGCCTTGGTTCTAGTTACAAAATGCTATAATATGGTTAAATCCACTATTGGAACCTTCCATGCCATCTGACTTCTATCTGATAATGGGGCTAAACCGCATCATAGAAGGAAAACTTAGGTTCCCACTTCTTGATATTAAGACTAGGAGGCGCATCTTCCAGGTAAATGCATGACATGATTATGCAAATATAAGATTAATTATTAATATAGATTTCCATTAACCCTATCTTTATGATAACTTATGTGCCAAGCAAACCTTTTATGTCAGAAATGCAGATACACAAATCTAGGATGACGTTGGCTGATGATGTCAACTTAGAAGAATTTGTTATGACCAAGGATGAGTTTTCTGGAGCCGATATAAAGGCAATATGTACTGAAGCTGGTTTACTTGCTCTAAGAGAGCGCCGTATGAAGGTGAGACAACTTCATTGTTGAATTATATGTGTATCATTTGTGTTTGTTGCAATTCCGTGTTACGACTAATTCTTAAAACATGATGTTTTTTGGCTGCTCTGAATTTTGGCTTGTAAAGTGGAGATATGAGAGTATTAGACACAGATGAACTTTAAGTAAGGATTAGTGTTTTCAGACCCTTAGTTATACTATATTGGGTCCCCTCCTATAGATCTAATTTTCAACTTTGTAGAAAGAAAAAAGATGGGATGGGAGTTTGTGAAGGGAAAATATCGAGAAGCAAAACAAAGGAAGAAACAAAAATGAAGAGGCAGATTATGGCCTGTTTGTTTTTGTTGATCAAAAAGATTATGGCCTGTTTTGTGGACATATTCTGTTGCAAATCCCCCAGTCCAATATTTATTTTGCTGGTTGTTTGGAATCCGTAAGGCAGTGTTTGGTTCATGGATTTGGGGAGGGATTTGGAAAAGGAAAGAGAAAATGTAGGTGAAATGTTAATCCACAAATCCTTGAACCAAACGCAGCTGAAATCAACAATATTAGATTGGAATCTATTTGGTTTGTAAATTTCACAAAGTACATATTTTTTTGACTTCGTATTCAATTTTTAGGCACACAATATGCATAGGTGACATTGGCCTCGTATATGTTAGTGAACTCATGATGTCTAAGTTTTGCCTTTTCAACTAGGGAAAGAGCAGAACAAAGTGAAATACTACTAATGATAATTAGACTAACCAAGAACAAAAACCTTAATGATAATTAATTATTACAAGAGTAAATAAATGAACCACTGTGTTAGTTATTTCTCTGAGTTTGCCTGTCCATTAAATATATATGTCCACGTCAGTCTTGAGGTCCTTAACTTTGTACTTGTGAATTCGAAATCTATAGAAATTATTGGATGCTTTATACAATTGCATGTTGTTTAGACTTCGTCTAATAGAAATTGTTCTATGTGTGCCTCAGGTTACGCATTCAGACTTCAAGAAGGCTAAAGATAAGGTCATGTTCAAGAAGAAAGAGGGGGTGCCAGAAGGACTCTATATGTGAAAATACTCTGTTCTCTATGCATATAGGCATTTGTTTTGCTTGCTTTTAGACTCCCATTTCTGTGCTTCTATACTGTTGAATATTTCGCTATGAGATATATTGCCATCTCATGTGGGATGATGATGGTAGTTTCTGCAAGGACAACGTTCTGGTTAAGTCAGTTGCCCGCTTAATCAATGAACTCATTTCCTTTTGACAGATTTTCATGTCATCGAACAGCTTCAATTTCTGAGGGTAATGTGTGTTGCTAATGTGTCATTTATTGTTTCCATTGTTGTGGGTCTGATGGAAAACTACTTTCATCTCCGATTTAGAGAGCACTTTTTTTGTGGAAAATTCCTCTGAAACATGAGAAGCAAAAAAGATGGTTACCTAGTCATGGCATGGGTGAACTGTAATTTTTAGGGACATACTTGCAATCAGGGATGAAAGTAAGAATTCAATCTAATATCCTATAGAATTCAATCAGGGACATACTTGTAATTATTGTGAAGAAATTGTTGTTTTTAGATTATTATGGAAAATTTTTAATATTTTTAATATTTTTATCGTAGGATTTTTTCTTTTTTGCGACGGCATTACACCGTCGCAAAAAATAGAAAATTTTAATATTTTTATTAATTTTGTTACAGGTTTTACATTTTGCGACGGCATTATACTGTCGCAAAAAATAGAAATTTTATTATTTAAAATAGAAATTTTATTATTTTTTAATACTTTTTGCGACGGCATTACACTGTCGCAAAAATGGAAAATTTCATATTTTTAATACTTTTTGCGACGGCACCACACCGTCGCAAAAAGTGTTTCTGCCGTTGCAAAAAAGACTATTAGCGACGGTATTTTTTGCCGTTTCAAATAACATTTTTACCGACGGTAAAATCGTGCCGTCGCAAAAAAGTCAAGAAATTTCAAACGTTATTAGCGACTGCACAGTGCCGTCGCAAAAAGGCAAAAATGCCGTCGCAAAACATTAGCGACGGCAAAAAAGTCTTTTGCAACCCCTCCACTTGCGACCCCCTCTTGCCGTCGCAAAAAGTCATTTTGCCGTCGCAAAAAGTATTAGCGACGGCATTAGGAGTATTAGCGACGGTATTTTACCGTCGCAAAAAGTTAATTTTTTTGTAGTGATATGAATCAATAATTTGAGCACGTTTTGTTGACTAAGAGGTGTTTTGAAAAGTTGACTTTATAATTTTTTTTAGTTTATTTTATCTTTTTATAAATAAGTTATGTGAGAGGTGATGTGACCTAAAATTAGTAAAAAGTTAAAAGTTGGCTTTTTATTGGCTTCACAAAAGAGCACTAATTGGCATAAATAGGAGAAATTATTTATTGTTACAGGGGCATTACTCTACACTATTTATGTTTAGACAAGTGTCCAGTTATCTCCTCATAAAAGAAAAATAAGTGGTGGGATCCACTATTTCAACCAAAAATTTTTTAGGTTGGTGCACCACCTAAATTTGCCTATAAGACAATGAAAAATTTCTCCATAAATAGATGGATAGATAGAGTGCGCTGATTGATGGTTGTAATTTGTAGCTGATTGATAATTCATCTACTAGATTTTTTTAGTCTGAATTTGTCTAAATGAATCTCTTCCCGAAAGAGACTTGTGCTTGAAAATTTCTTTCTGGAAAAAGGCTTATTCTGATTAAATAAATTCACCGAATGTAGCGATGGTATTTGTAACAATGATTCCAATGAAGAAGCAGTGATTCCAAATGCGCAGAACACAAAACTTGTGACAGAAAAATGAGATGCAAATTTTACTTCCATCACTTTTTATTTTTAATTTTTAATGCCATTGTTAGAATGTCCATGTACTCTCAAGATATAAACAAAATTTTGGAAAATTTACATACAAATCTTATATGGGGGAATATTAATTTATTTAGTCTTAAGAATTTTCTTATGAAGCAATTAGTCGTTTTTATTTGAAAATTGTATTTATTTGATTTTGTACCATTTGAATTTAAGTGAATGTCCTTTATGATTCATTTTTTAAATGGAAATGAAAATGTGAGGTGTGAAAGGTTCTTTTTGGAGGAATTGGTAGCTAAAGTGTTGGTTATTGAGCGTGAAAATCTACATTTCTATTAGTGTGATTTTCTGGTGTTACATTGAAGTGTTACATTAGAGTGCTACTGTAGACACTCCATTTTTGACCGCCCTTAAGACTTGGGCGCTACTGATGGTTTACTTGGTGGTGAAAGTTGTGCAGTACAAGGGTTGATTTCTTCGACAAGAAGAGCGTCAAATCCAAACCTCACACCTCATTTTTTGGACCAAAAAGATTTTAGATCTTAAAACCCTCTTTTTCAAAATATTTTTGAAAATGTTCTTACGATGTTCTGAGGCTCAAATTTTGTTAAATATTGTGCTTTTCGATAAACCGAGCAAGGACAAAATGGAATGAATGAAAGAGAGGTGAAATCTTTGAAAAGATCTTTAAAACATCTTGTTTTAGAGGTTTAGAGTTGAAGAAAATTGGAGGAGAGAGAAGAAACCAAGTTGGGGAAGAAGATAGGCATGAACTGTTAAGACAAAGTCAAGCAATCCTCGCCAAATCAGGCCTATTCGTTTTTACATTTGGATTTCAGCTATGAGGCCACCACCATTGGAAAGAAGACTTCCAGGGCTTCATTTTTGCATTCAAGAATCTCCTCAAGCCGTGTCCAGATGAGGGAGATATGGCTGGTTGAAGTTAAGCATCAATCCGGTTGAACCGAAATTGGGTAGTCTTCACTAAAAGAGGGATATCTCTTAGCATACTTGGAATTGTGATGTGAGGCTACCACCATTGGAAAGAAGACTTCCAGGGCTTCAGCTTAGGCACAAGAATGACCTGAAAATGAGTCCAGATAAAGGAGTTATGCCTGGTTGAAGTCGGGACCATGGACTAATTTTTGCTGCCGGCCTCTATGGGAGTGTGCCGGCCATATGCCGGCCAAAAATGATCCTTGCCGGCCAGAAATGATGTAGTGCCGGCCATCAATGATCCCCTGCCGGCCAACGATGAAAAAAATTCAGATTTTTTATAGATATTTCTCCTCTAGCTGTTTTCACAATGTGCCAGCTGTCCTAGCTCAGATATTTTCAGCCAAGCTCTTGTTTTTGCTATATATGGAGCTATATCTCTCATTTTCAAGAGGTTAGAAATTTTTGAGAGCTTCTCACACTAAAACCTCTCTCTCTCTACAAATTTTCAGAGTTAAAAACTCTCTTTGTTTCTAGAATTCTCTCTCTCTCTCCCTATATTGTGCTATATTGTGCTTGAAAGTGATTTTTCTTCACATATTTGCATACACTTCCCTAACCAAAGTTGTATATCTTTGGGCTGAGGTCCTTTGGAACTTATTTTTGGGCTGTTGGAAGGTCATTTGAGCCAAGAAAGTGGCTGTTTTGCTGTTGTGCTTCAAAGGTAATCACTTATCCCCCTTAGCTTGTTTTGCATACTAGCTTTGCCATAGTTTTCAACTACTTTGGGGCTATTTTTTGGGGTGGTGTTGAACTAAAAAAACTTCTGTTTTTCAGTCCTAAAATTGGTGGTTTAAGCCTTGTTTGGTTAGGGGGTGTTTCCCCCTCTTTACTCCTTGGCTTGTAAAGCCTTTTGAGCCATATTTCAAGGCATTTCAAACAGCCTTTTTCTTGGCCCTTTAACTACTAAATTCCAGGGGAATTTCAGTGGTAGAAAACTTGTTTTGAGGTCCCAAATAGGAGGGGGTGGCCTCCCCTCATTGTCTCTCCATGCTATGCCTAGTTAGCCTTGCAAAGTAGCATGTTTTTGTGACTTGTCTTAGCTCGGTTTAAGCATGTTTTTGCCACTGATTTGCCATGTTATAACTCTGTTTTTGGCTGGTTTGGTCACCTCTTGCATGCATCTTACACTTGTAATGTAAATCCTACTTGCTAGCCTAACATGCTTCATGTCTTAGCCTATAATTCTAGCATGAATTGGCTCCACTCCAGCATGTTTTTGGCCATTATTTAACATGCTTTAACTCTGATTTTGGTTGGTTGGGTCACCTCTTGCTTGGTTTTTGCACTTGTAGTGCAATCATGCTCATTAACCTAGTGTACTTGGTGATTTGGCTTATCATTCTAGTTTATTTTGGCTACACTCCAACATGCTTTTACTCATATTTTAGCATGCTTTAACTCTGTCTTGAGTGGTTTAGGTCCTTTAAGGCTTGCTTTGCATAGCTATAGCATGATAGGCTTCACTAGTCTTGTGTTTTGAGTCCACTAGCATGCTTTGCTTGGGTTGTTTGCATGATATGGTATCATATAATATGTGATTTCAGAGCATGTTTCACTGTCATACTCTCATGTTTATCACTCTTTCATTGTGTTTAAGAGTTGTGCCTTTATGCCTTGTTTGTGAGCTAATACAAGAGCATATCTTTCTTGCCATCTATGTTGCAAGTCTAACATGTTTTTGCTACTGTTTCGACCTGCCTTAGGTCTGTTTTGTGTGGTCAAGGTCATTTGAGCATTGCTTAATATGGTTGTAGTGTAAAGGGGCTTGACTAGCTTTGAGTTTTGGGGCCTTTAACATGTTGTGTATGTGATGTTTGCATAGTATTGCACCATTTGGCATGTAATTTCAGTGCATTTAGTGTAGACACACTCTCATACACTTCACTTCTTCATAGCTTTTGAGAGTTGTACCTTATGCTTTGTTTGTGAGACAACACATGAGCATGCATTTCTTGCCTTTCATGCTATCATTTCAGCTCATTTTGGCCACTGTTTTGGCATGCATGAGGTCTGTTTAGGGTTGGTTTAGTCCTTTGAGCATTGTGTTGCATGGTTCTAGTGTTGTGTCCTTCACTAGTTTTAATGCTTAAGTCTTCTAGCATGTTGTACATGGAGTGTTTGCATGTTAGAGTCTTGTTTTTCATGCCACTTTAGCACTAACAAATCTGCCACCTCCCTCATTTCTTCAGTTTTGATTTGTTTTGGGGATTGGTTAGTCTTGAGTTTGAGTTTAATGCATAGGATTGAGGCTTGTGCTTAAATGGCTTTAACTCTCTTTTGAGGGTTCCTCCTAGCCAATGGCATGGTCTCTCCTATGCCTTAAACCATTCTTTTGGTTGACCTCCTCTCCTTAGAGGACTTGCACATTGGACTTAACCAATTAAAAAATGGATTGGTAATCTTAAAATGTGTAAACAAGAATTGGACAAGTAAAACATGTCAAGATAAACATGTTGCATTTGCATTGCATTGTGTTCAATCGGACGTGATATTGAACACAAGATGAATTGGTTCATTTCATACTTGAAGTGATAAAAATGAGCCAATTCTCTTTGTCTCCATTGCCTTTGATCACTCATGATAAGGCCGTGGTCTTAGTGTCCTTTTTGTTGTGCATTTATTGAATGTGTACAAGTTGGGTCTTAGACCATTATGCATTCAAAATGCTTGGTTGATGGTCTTGGATTCAATTATGCAACTCCTTTAATGTTTTGAGGTGATAAGGAGTGGCATGGTACGCAGATGCCCTCGGGAGACCCTCCATTTCCTCTGTTTTTGTGCTCTGTTGTAGAATGGTGTCACAGCACACCAGTGGCCGGCAGTGCCACATTGATGGCCGGCACCCTTCCATCCTTGGCCGGCAGAGGCCCACTCTTGGCCGGCAGCCACCGTTCATGGCCGGCAGGCCACTGGTGCACACCCCAGCTTTGGTTTGGTAAGTTTCAGTAGCTAGTTCTTCAAGACACCCTACAAACAGAGCCTCAAGAGGGCAAACCGGAGAGCTTTTCAGGGCGGAAACCGAGGCATGCATGTTCAAACTTCTTCAACTTGCTGGGGCAACATAGTTTAAAGCTTTGCTTGTTAATTAGCATCTCAATTTGTGTATTTAATTAATTTGTTAATTAATTAAGTGTTGTAATAATTAGTAAGTAGTATACTAGTTATTCCTTTTGGTTTGTAACAGTCTAATTAGTTTAATTAGATTAGTTGGTTAGCTTAGCTTAGATTAGCTTAGCTTTTATTCGGACCCTCCGTCGAGAGAGCACAAAAGTTGTAATAAGGATGCATGTGTGTGTGCATGTCTTCCAACCCCTATTTCTTTCTCCCTTTTACTTACCGCTTTCGATGGTTAGTTTAGAGCATATTTCAATTAGCATACTTTATGCTTTGCATGCATGCATCATTCATTTGTCTTGCATGCACCGAGCTCGGCGCATCATTCAAACCGTAATGTATTTTAATACACCTACTTAAATACATGTTCAACAGCATGTTATCAAGTGTCACATTCATATGCCATTTCAGACAGCCGAGCCTACTTAGTTACATCTTTGCATGTGTTGCATTAGGCATACTAAAATAGTTAGGATCATGCATGATTTCTAACTAGCTTCTGTTTTGGCTCGGAGTACACTGTAAGTGTTTACGCTTTAGCATCTTGCATGAGTGTGAGTGTTGCCATGTTAGCATGCTTGCCATGAGGCTATTTGCTTAAGTGCTAAACTGCTTGAATGCCTGTGGATGAAGGCTTGATTGCCTGAATTGGAATAACTCGATGATTGTGAGTTTTTTAAGCCCACTTTGCGGAGTGGCAAAATCATGTTTTAAACCCCACTTGAGGGGTGGCAAATCCGCACTTTAGCCTACTTGCGAGTAGCACTTTCAAACTATTTTAAAAAACAAACATGAGTTGTTTTGTTCCAATTCTCGTGATCGAGTCTATACTTGTGTACTGTGCGCATCACGTAGTAAGTTAGCTAATAAACCGGAATAAGAACACATGTGTTTTCAAAACAACATATCATGTTTAGTAGAGGCCGATCCTTTGATCGGGCGAGCGGGTGTGCTCATTTTATGACCTTCCCCCCTCGTACCCAAGTTCTCGAGCCGAAGCAACTTTGGTGATGACGGACACGTGGCCTTAGGCACGAGTCAGGGTTTCCTAAATTTTCAAAAAATAAAACATTTAGGTGGCGACTCTGAAATCTGGCAAAGCAGTCCATGTTTGGCGCTTTTTATTCAAAATTGATTTTTCAAAACCAATCGCCGGATTTGGACTCTTTGGTGATTTATCAGTCTTACATTGCACTTTGTGAGATTAGATTCAGAACCGTGATAGGAGTCTGAACTGTAGTAGCTAGAACCCAATTCGCGCCCTCTCCGAAAGGGGGCTGAGCGGAGAGAGTTTCGGGGTGGTCTACAGCTACATTTAGAAAAATAATACTAAGGAATTTTTTTTGTGTTACATTGATTGAAGTATTAAGTTTAGAAAAAATACACTAACAAGTTTTTTGGGAATGTTATGCTGTTACGTTTGAGAAAAATATACTAAAGAATGTTTTAGTGTATTACATTAGATTGTTATGTTTGGAAAAAACACACTAAAGAATTTTTGTGTGTTACACTGATTGGAGTGTTACGTTTACGAAAAATACGCTAAAGATTTTTTTTTTTTTTTTTTTTTTTTTTTTTAAGTGCTACGTTGTTACATTTCAGAAAAGTTTTGGTGTGTTATATTGGAGTATTACATTTTTGGAGTATTACGTTGGAGTGTTACATTTAGTGAAAATGCACTAAGGAATTTTTTTGAAGTGTTACGTTTAGTAATTTCAACATTATGAGAAAACTCATATTTGTCCCTCAAAACATAACACATGCGCGTTTATACTTAGCCCTTTATGTAATTCACGCTAGAATGCGACATTTGAGTCTATAAGAAATGGATGATCAAACAGTTTATAAGATCACTATTTGGGATTTATTGATACTTCACTCCAAAAATTTATGATATAATATTTATTTTATTTCAAATTAAAACATTCACTACTTTAGCTTATATTTCTAGGTTTTGAAAGTTGTTTTTTTTTAGTTGTTTTTATGGTTAAAAATATAAAGTGAGAAAAAATTGAAGTATTTGAATTTTGTTTTTTTTGGGTAAACTATATCGGTAATTCCTATGTTTTACCTTTTATGTTATTTTGGCTCCTACACTTTTGATTGGCACAATTTTGAACTTTCCTTTTAAAGTTTGTGTCAATTTGCCGTCAATGTATTTGACTGAAAATAATTATTGAATTAGTTGAGGTTAACACGCTGAGGTTAGAAAATTTATAATTTTATTTTAAAAAATATGACACATGCTATTTACATACATATTTTTCATAAAAAAAAAATGTTAAGAGTTGTAATCAATTAGACTAAATTGAAACAAAATTATAAATTCAAGTCAAAATCAAACTAATTGAAATTACAAGGATCAAAATGATACAAAGACCAAAATACAAGACTACCGTTGCAATTTATCCTTTGATTTTTTATAAAAAAAAAAAAAATACACATGCGAAAAAAATAAAGAATGAAAATGAATATTTAATTTTTTTTTACACTTAGCACCGGTATACTTTTATCAAAATTTGACTTTTGATTTCTTTACTTTCAATTATAACAGTTAATTCATTATATTTAAAGTCAAGTTGGAATGTTACTCTTTCGTTCATCTACTGTTAATGAAATTGACGAAAACTAAAAATAAAAGGACCAACGTGAAATTTTAGTGATAGTTTAAGGACTAAATGAAATTTTGATAAAAGTATATAAATGGTAGTGTGATTAGAAAAATATCATCTGTGACTCACATAACAAGTTTTGCCAATCTTATTAACATCAAATGCATGGAAGAGTGACATTTTAACTTGACTTCAATGATAAATAGTTGACTATCACAACTAAAATTAAAATAACCAAAGTGTAATTTTGATAAAAGTATGTACGTGGTAAACATAATTAACTCTACGTTTAATCTTCCTCACATTGGGAGGATTCAATTTGGATTTGAATTTTGATTATTTGAAGTTGGCCATCCAATTTGAGAGAGCATTTGGATTTGGTGAGCATTGATCTCGGTAATTCAAATTGTTTACTTTTTAAGACTGGTTGTGTAAAATCTTCATCTAACAAATTAAAATGATCAAACATTGATAGCGATATGTTTAAATTATATTAAAAAATAAAATAAAATGAACGACAACTATAATTTTAAGAATATTTTTCTATTTTTTGTAATATAAATGCAATTCGAATATATAGCTACTAATATCCGATTATTTTGATTTTTTACATGAATATTTTACTCAGTGAGTCTTAAAAAGTGAACAGTATAGATCACTAAATCTCTCAATTCTATATTATTCCTATGTTCACATAACTCAAGCCATGACAATTGTTTTGAATACGTTTTATAAACTGATATTTTTACTTATTACGAAAAGACGTGTAAAGAATTTAAAACATGATATAACTCAAATAAATTAATAAATAAAATAAACAGCATATTTATGGTCTTGATGCATTAGCATAATTCTAGATTTTCTTCATAATTAATAGTAGTCAACTTAGGAACTTTAAAATATTTTGATGATTCACTAAGTGAGCACTCACCAACAAATTCTCTCTTGTGTTTTGAACTTTTCTCACTTGATCTTGCGGGTCAAAAATTGTTTTATATGCTCATCCAACAAATTATTTGGGCTTGCTTCTCTCTTGATCACTTCAAAAATTTCTTCTTTCATCCTTCTAGATTCTTGGAGACTTTTCTCTCCCTTTCTCTTATGCTTGCACCACTCAAGTAGTCAAATTTAGTTAATAAAGTTTAAAATAATTAATAATGAGTGTCTTAAAGACAAGAGTTTTATAGACAGTCTTACTAATGATTACCTTAAGAATATTAGTTAATAAACTTTAAAATAATTATATATTTTTACGACATATTTTTCATAAAAAATGTATAATTATTTTAAATTTATTAACAAAGTGTCTTTAAAATAGTCGTTAACAAAATGTATACGTGATCATAATGATCATCCAAATAATAATAGTCAACTTAAAAACCTTAAATGATCTCGACTCACTGAGGTTCATCCATCATCAATTTATGACACATCTTCCAAAAAAAAAGCGTAATATTATAATAATCACCCATTTTTATCATTTTATATTATTATATAATATATTTTTCTAATTGTCAACACTGAAGATATACATTAATAATGAGACTTATTATATTAATATTATGTTTATAAATAAGATAAATGGTATTTAATGTGATACGTGTAATATTATTGTTCAAATAATTATAGACTAGTTAGATATTTTGAAAAGCACAACTATACATTACCAAATTATTTCATTAAATTCTTCACTTTTGGGGTAGTGCAAATTTTAATTTAATGGGTACTACATATGCATATATTTTTATTGCATGAATATACATGAGGTGAAATAAAAGGGTGAAAAATAACATTTTTTTATTGAGTAATACTATATAAACTAACAAATCTTAGAAATGATTATTGCTTATTAATATGACACTTATCATATTGTTAAAATGTCTTATTTCAATATTCAGAGTTTCATTATTCCAACATTATTGGAATGTATTGTCTTAATTTTCACTTAGATTTAGCATTCAAAGAAAATGAGAAAAAGGTTCCACATTAACATGATCGTAAAACAGCAGGCTCTAATGTACACTCATAAATATGATGAATGCATGATTTGGACCATGAAATTGTGCTTTCTTTCCTAGTGATCTTAGTTAGCGTCTAATATACATTGGAGCTTGATGATGCAATGATTCCAACAAAGGATGGGTCGGGGCTAATCCACGCTTTCAACAGGTCTGCTGACCTTGAAGTCCACAGAGTATTCCTCTAAAAAGGTCCAAAGGGAGAGGTAATCCCCTGGCGGTCACTCCGACAATCGAGTTAGGATAGAGTAGATTGATTATGTCGAGAGAGAAGAGGGGGATGAAGAATTTGACCTTTAACGTATCTCAGGAGCTTCCTTATATCCTTTACTTATCATTTCTTTGTCCATTCCAGACTGTCTTGTTGGCCAAAAGTCTATATTCTAGCTTTGTATCGTTCATGGTGAGTCTGTATCCTCTGGCATGAAGGGGTTGTCGCATTTAATGCTACGAGAGCCTCATTAATGGCTGATGTGTGGGTGCAATAACTTTGCAGGAGCTTTGTCTACCTGCATGGTTGATTCCCTACCTAACAGGTGTCCAAATGCTATTGGTCTTGGTCCATCATTGGTTTCTCAAGGTTAATAGGCTTTAATATTTAGTTTGTGGGCTGGGTCCTGAGTTGTGGGCCGGACCCTCTTGCGGGCCCATCAGTATCAGTAGTCCTTTATTTCCAAGTGTAGCTTTAGTCCAACGAAGGGAATAGGAAAGGGCGGCTAACCGAAGGAAGGCCAACTGAGGAGGTGGTATAACAGATTGGGCAACCGTGAGGAGAGCCAACCACAAAGGCGGCCGAGCGGGATGACTGACCGCAAGGATGGCCGATTATGAAGGTGACCGAGCGGGATGGTTGACCGTAAGGGTGGTCGATCATGAGGGTGGCCGAGTGAGATGACCAACTGTAAGGAGGGCCGATCGCGAAGGTGGCTGAACGAGATGACTGACCGTAAGGATGGTCGACTGCGAAGGTGACAGAGCGGGATGGTTGACCGTAAGGGTGGCTGACCGTGAGGGTGGCCGACCGCGAGAGTAGCTGAACAGGATGGCCGACCGTAAGGAGGGCCGATCGCGAAGGTGGCTGAGCTTGATGACCGACCCTAAGGAGAGCTGAAGAGGTAGTGACGGCGCACGGGGCTCGAGGAGCGAGTAAGCACGTGATGATATAAAGTGAATTAGACGGGAGAGAGAAAAGAGGAGAGATGGGGTGACGGACGAATCGTGACCGTATATGTGGGGCAATCGGGGCCAGTGGTGAGGGAGGTGAAGCGTTAGTAGAAAGAGAAGGGTTAGTATAGGATGTGGGAAAGGCGGGGTTTTAACTTGATGAAATTTTCAAACTGGCGAATTTTAATCGCGATCCTTGGAAAATAGACAAACCTTGGGCCTTTGTAGTGATACGCTGTACCTACCTGATTTCGAAAAATCATCGCATTCCAGATTTGAGTTCCTACATCGTAGTGAACTCTCATTTCTTTCAGATTGCAGATTTCCTAGCGCCTGTTACCGAAATGATAGTAAAAAACGTGACGGAGATGGCTCAAGACAAAACAACATCCATAGGATTAGAGTCGTTAG
Source organism: Camellia sinensis (assembly GCF_055761805.1). Lineage (NCBI taxonomy): Eukaryota > Viridiplantae > Streptophyta > Magnoliopsida > Ericales > Theaceae > Camellia > Camellia sinensis. The sequence continues at coordinate 104,304,203 of NC_138975.1, read as the reverse complement.
GAGAGGATGATGCAGTAGAGTTAGTGGAGCAGTATAGGGCGGAGAGGGGTGTGGAGCGGTCAGTAGGACCTGTGCCAGCGGCGATGATGGCAGCGGTCCAGTCTATTAGTCAAGTGGCCCCTAACCACTAGCATACGAAGGCGGACAAATCTGTGTTAACGACAGAAGATCTGGAGGAGATTTGTAGTAGATATCAAATTCTGGCAGAGGTGGAATTGAGAGTGCCAATGGCGAAGGAGAGGGTGTCGGACTCACGGTCGATGGAGTTTACTTTGTGCGAAGAGGCGTTGCATGAGGGCCTGAGGTTGCCCCTCCCGTAGTTAGTGATAGACGTGCTAAACCGCCTGGAGGTGGCCACAGGGCAATTAATCCCGAATGCGTGGAAGATAATATTCGCCTGTGCAATCACGTGGCCACGGGCTACTGAGAGAGAAGCGATGACGGTGGATGAATTTTGTTCATGCTACAAAGCCTCAGGACAGCAGAAGACCTAGGTGACGCTGCAGGCGGTGGCGGGGAGAGGACTGGTGGCGGGGTTGTCCTTGTCGGTGAAGGGTTGGAGGCCGAGATAGTTTTACGTGTCAGCGAATGGCAAGAGGGGGGTACGTATGAGTTGGAAGGTTCCCACCAAGTCACTGTAGCGAAGAGGAAGGTGAAGTAGGTGAAGGAGTGGAGGGAAAATGAGGGAGGGAAAATGAGGGACTAAAGTGGGACGACCTTGTCCAACCTTCGACCCTATTTGCCCTGAACCTAGGGCTTGAGCCAACCGAAGTAGACCCAGCTCTAGGAGAGGTGGAGATAAGAAAGAAGGTGTAGGAGATGGAAGACAAATGTGCTTTCGCAAGGGCCGAAAAATACAAGGAGCAGCAATTAGGCCCAGTGCCTAAGTTGGTCACAAAGAGGTCGGTCAAACCACGACCGAAGCCCTTGGCGAGAAGAACTTAACCGATTTCGTGCCGTTGCAAGCGCTGGTAGACCCGTTGAAAGAGAAAAGCGAAAAGGAGGTGGAGCTAGTATTGAAGAAGAAGATGAGGAAAGTTATCACAAAGGGCGGAGAAGAAGGGTCCTTGGTGAAGAAAATGAAGGAGGGAGCGGCGGAGAGGCCCCCAAAAGTAGGGGAAGAAGAGACCAGGGTTGGTAGGGAGTAGGGAGTTTGGCCGGGCTCCTGATTAGCCAAGTGAGAAGCGGAATGGATAAGTAAGAAGGGTTGCCAGAGGGCGATCAACTGACAGACTTGCCCCTAAGGACGTGCCCTTCAAAGAAGTGCCCCCAAGTCAAGAGGTGGGGGTAGGGCGGGCGAGCAGAGTAGAAAGGGGCGCTGCGTTGAGTATCGCCATGCACCATGTTTGCGTAGTGGTAGGCTGCCTAGGAGGTGATGGGGGATGAAACGAGGGTGGCCACAGACCGCCTGTGCGGCCGTAAGGAGTGTGGCACAATTTACAGAGGTCGATCTCTTGAGAGGATTCTGCTCAGCGCAGATGGAAGCAGTGACCCTAGCTGTTGCCTTTCTAGGCAAGGCGGTGGGGCCGAAGGTGGAAGCGGAGCCACTGACAGCCCAGTTAGAAGAGGTACGGACGCAAGTGCAAAACTTAATAGGGAGATGGTTAGTTGGAGAACAGCAGTGTAGACCGCTTGTGTAAAGGGTCTAGCCTACACTCAGAGGGAAACACTACAACAAAAATAGTCTTTAGAGACGAAAACTAATGACGAAATTTTTTTTTGTCACGAAATACGTATCTTTTAATGACGAAAATCATATTTCGTCTCCAAATGTACCATTTTTGGAGACAAAAATAAAATTTCGTCACCAATCTAAATCATAATAAAAAAATTAGGTGACAAAATTATTTTTCGTCATCATTTATATTTTTTTTGTCACAAAATATTTTCCCGCTAATATTTTCGGAGGGTGCCAAAATTTTGAGACTTTTGGTGACGAAAAAATTAGTCACCAATTATAAAATTATTAATGACGAATATATTTTTATCACCAATAATTTTTAATATTTTAATATCATTTGGTGACAAAACGGTTTTTGTGGCCAATATTTTTATCTTTGGTGAAGAAATAATTTTGTCACCAATAAATAATTTAGTCACTAAATATTTTAGGAGGGAAATAAAAAGTTTTGGCGCCTCAAACACACACAATAATTTCTCGGTTCAAACCTATTTCTCACGCACACACACATACACACACGTTATACTCGGTTCAAACCTATTTCCCTCACTGCCGCTGCTACCATTGCATCAACCCACCGCCGACAGCCCTCACTGCCGCCGTTGGTTTCTCCTACCCTTGCTGCCGATCGTTAGCCCCTCCTTTTTTTACCGCCGCTGCTGTGCCGATCGGAGAACACCACCGCTGTTAGTCTCTCTCTCTCTCGATGCTCCCTCTGATGTATTTTTCTGATGTATATGCTCTGTATACATATGAAATATGCCCTATATACATATAAAATATGCTCTGTATAATGCTCTGTATACATATAATGCTCTGTATACAAATTCGATGTTCCAATTGGAAACCCAAAAAAAAAAAAAAAACCTAGTGGAAACTTGTTTTGAATTGGATTTCTCCTAGGTACAAACAATGATGTGCTTGCTGGATTATCAATAGATAGGCAATTGATGCTTTAATTTTTTATATATTAAGTTTAATATAGTTTTTAAAGAAATTAGAAATCTATTAGGAGCAGATTATCAATATAGAAGGGTAATTAGAAATCTATTTAAAAGGAGCAGATTATCATATTAAGTTCATATATACTCAATACTATAAGTTTGAATCTGGGTAAGGGGGTTTTGATTTGGGCTAATGGGAATCGATATGAAGGGAATTGGGAAGATGGTGTTCCTAAAGGAAATGGGGTTTTTGCTTGGCCTGATGGGAGTTCTTATCCTGGGATTTGGGGTGATAATTTGCATAATCGGCAGCCTGAGAAGCCGTGTTTCGTGTTGCTGCCGTCCAGGAAGAGATCGTCGGTGGATGGTGGGAGAGGTAGTTTGGCTGAGAGGAATGCCAATTTTTCCCGAATTTGTATCTGGGAATCTGATGGTGAAGCTGGGGATATTACTTGTGATATTGTAGACAATGTGGAGGCTTCAATTTTTTTATAGAGATGGGATTGGGGTTGGGGTTGGGAGTGAATCTCCTTGTGGAGGAGCTCCTGCTGGGCAGTAGAGGAAGAGTCCTTGTTGGTATGAAGGCTCTGATGTCAAGAAACAAGGGCAGATGATATCCGAGGGACATAAGAATTATGAATTGATGCTTAATCTCCAACTGGGTATCAGGTTGATTATTGGATTGGATTCTTTTGCTTTTGCTTTTACATCTGTTGCATCTGTTGACGTTATTTGGATATTGGGTTTTACTTGGTTCGTTTTGTGTTTTGTGAAATTCTTATTGATTTGTAGATACTTTGTTGGGAAGCATGCGTCCATTACACGGGCGCTTAAGCTAGCGGATTTTGATCCCAAGGAGAAGTTCTGGACTAGGTTTCCAACTGAAGGATCGAAATGCACACCGCCACACCAGTCAGTGGACTTCAGATGGAAGGTCTACTGTCCCATGGTGTTTAGGTATATACTCTATAAGAAATTCAACTGAGCATGTTGTAGGTTTTTTTTCCCGGATTTTGATTTGAAATTGATTTGGTTTAGTTATTTTTTGGATCGCCAAATTTTGGAAGATTGAACTCTCATTATTTCATCAACATCATTGTGATAATTGCATTGTTGGATATTTAGACATCTTAGGGAAATGTTTGCAATAGATCCTGCGGATTACATGCTGGCTATTTGCGGAAGCGATGCCCTTAGGGAACTGTCCTCCCCTGGCAAGAGTGGATGTTTGTTCTACCTAACACAAGATGATTTATTTATGATCAAAACTGTGAAGGAATCTGAAGTTAAGGTTAGTTGCCCATACCCAACATGTCATTTAACCAATATCTAAAATAGAGAGATGATAGAGCACTCAAATATAGAGATTGAGTTTGGTTGTTCTTAATTTAACAAAACATTTGAATCTGGGTTTATTAGAAACTTAACATAGATTTGAATCTGGGTTCATGACATAATTTCCATATGATCTATATACTCTTAATCATTACTTATAAAAGGAGGATATATATCATATGGAAATTATGTCATTTGTAAAATTTGATTATAAGAAATAACATAACTCAATACTATAAGGATCGTAACTTAACTCAATATATTATGTTTCTATGCTAATTTAGTAGAAATTTCTTCTTCAACTAAGATAGTGAACTATGCACGTAAAATCCCGAGAAACATCACAAACACTGAAATATGCACGTGGCTCCCAAATAGGAAACTACTTTAACAAATTATATTACTTTAACAACTGGACGTGGGTTCCCACTACCTATATATTTTGTGTACAAAGCGAATAAACACTGAATATGGGCAATGTGCTGGAATTGAAGAGGAGATTTGACCAGTTCTAATTTGGGGTTACATAATAAAAAACTTGCCAATTAGTTGACATTGACTGAGCCCTGGCTGCAGCTGTCTGAAATGTGACATGGTAGGAAGTGATTTTAGTTTTGTAATATATGTATTTATATAAATGGACAAGTTATGTATGACATGTATACTTGTCAAGAAAAAAGAAACACAGGTTTTGTTTGTAGAACACATGAAAGATTATATGCACATGCACAGGTTCTATAAACCGACCCTCTGTTCTATGTTCATTTTGCAGGGAATTTCTTTCCTTGAGTCCTTTTTAGGGTGTAAAAATGGAGTGAAAGCAATCACCGCATTGTGTCCTCCAAAGCCGAATGAGTTAGAGATAGCTATTACAAATAAAGAATAACATGATAGATTAGTTGAAAACATATGTTTGTGGGAGAAAAGGAGCTATATGTTTCATATTGTTTAGAGAAAATCCTATTGTAATGCATTATCATTTTGTTTCTTTGGTTCATGTTTTAAAAATTGACATGTGTAATGTGTGGTTGATGGTATTGTGTGTTCAAATTTGAAAGCAACTTGTAGGATGAGTAATTCACTTGCTCTCTCTCACACACACATACATAACATCAACGGGAATATCACAAGTGAATTTACCCATTTTTAAAGTTATAATATGTTTCTGGTAACATAGTATGTATATATTAAAAACTTGTCTTTTTACTTTATTTTAAAACTCTTCAAGGCTGCTTCAAATTTCAAATCTTGCAATGCTCAAAAGCCCATGTTCTTCCACAACCATATATCAACAATAATGATTTTTTTTTATTGATAAGTGGAGTTAATTAAAAAAAAAAAGAAACGCAATAAATCATCAGAGGAGTTGATCATAAAACATTTAAGTAATATTTGAAGGTTCAACTTGTTACACTTTGTCTCTCGGATTATGATTATTTAGATTCAAATTGTTATAAGCGTATGAGTTTGTGAGCGATATACCAGTCAGCTGCAGCTGCTGTAGTATTAGCTACTCTGTCTGTGGACTGTGATCTGGGCTGCAGCTGGCTGCTGTTTGCTGCTGTGTCTGTGGACTTTGGCCTTGGCTGCAGCTGACTGCTGTGGCTGCTGCTACTGCTCTGCCTGTGGCTACACTGCTGCTCTGCCTTATCAAAAGATCCCATTGTTTAGAATTATGGAGCAACTTGATAGTTTTAGAATTAGGGAGATGCTGCTGCTCTGCCTGAGCTGCTACTGCTGCTGGTGCTTTGCCTTATTGTTATAAGAGATAGAAGGTGACTCATTTGTAGGATAAATATAGCTTCCATATTCTTCATTCAACATATGATCATGGTCATGGCGTATTTGTACTATTACTACCACTGTTGTAAGGTTTCTCTGCATACTCTACCATATCTAAAAAGTAATAAAATTCTATACATCGATATAGCAAAAAATAAATAAAAATACAAATATGGTTAGGATGTCTATGAAAAAATATTTTTAGAATTTGCAATATTGCATAATGTATAACAATTAGAAAATCAAATGTAATATATGATTAATGCAAGACATAATTATGTTAAGCATCAATGATTATCAATCCTAATTGGATTTAAAATATATGCAATACAGGAACATCACCTCTTTTAAGAAGAGGATCTCTTGTCTTGATTTTTTTTCCATGGAAACCTTCACTACTCTACAATATGATTTAAAATTTTTGCGCGAAATATTAATTCAAGGGATTGGAACTTCCTTGTTATGAAATATTTGGAGTTAAAATATATGCATTACAATTCGAAACATTGGGATTATGTTTTTCTTCTTTTATTTAATGGTGAATAATTATATTGTCTATATTTTCCAATTAAAGTTGAATTATGTTATATAGTTGTAGAAAATGGTCAAAGGAAAAAGACAATGGCTGAAACCAGAAATTATCAGAAATTATCACGAACACTTTGTGAGGAATCAACATAAGTTGTGAAAACTTACAGAACAATCATAGGACTCTCGGTTGGAAAACATTTAGGCTTGAAAATAGGCCGTTAGGGAGTAAAATTTTGAAATAGTCGTTACAAGGCCAAGAAATATTATGAACACCTTGGGAGGAACTAATGTAAGTTGTAAAAATTTACGGAACAAGCACGGTAAAAATTTGGTTTAAAATTTACTTTGAAATTTTTATTTTTTTCTCTTATAGGTTGCATATTAACATATTTAGTGAATGGTTACCTTAACCTTTTGTTGTTGTCTTTTTTTTCTTTTTTCTTTTTTAAATGGCAGATTGGAGATGAACGAATTTGGTAACCTGCATAGCAAGAGTTTTTTGTTGATATTACCAGACACATCCATCACAGTGTAGTTGTACTTTTTGTTGATATTACCAAACATGTATTTTGACTATGTTGTTGTGGGCTATGATTATATTGTGATGGATCTTATCTTTTTGTCGATATTTTATTGAATAGATTAAAATGAACAGGTTTTTGTTGATATTACCAAATGAACAGGTTTTTGTAATGATTTGTAATGGATATTATATTCAGCAGGTTATTAAAATGCACAAGTTATTTTGATTGTGTTGTAGTTTTTGATTTTACTAAAATATGTTATAATTTGGATGTTATATATTAATTTCTTGATACTATGAGACATGTATTTTGCTTGGGTTGTTTTATGATAATGAACAAGTTAATTTTATATTGATTTGTATTAAATATTTTATTTAATAGATTATTAAAATATACAGGTATTGTTTATTGAAAAAAATATATAAATTGCAAATATAACCCTCCCCTCAATTTTTAAAAATTATTTATTATTGGTGACGAAAAAAATTGACACTAAAACTTTCTAATCCCAACAAATAATTTTGTCACACATATTCACTATTTCATCACTAAATTAAAATATTTCTTGACAAAAAGTTTTCGTCACTGAAGGGTCTTTTTTTTCATCTTTTGGTGACAATATTTTCGTTACTAAAAACTTTATCACTATTTTTAATGACGAAATATTTTGTCATCCAAAATAAATATAATAAAATTTTATTTAATTTTGGTGACGAAATGGATATTATAGATGACAAAATATTTAACATTTAGTGACGAAATATTTCGTCACCAAATGCCAATAATAGGTGACAAAATAAATTTTCGTCACCGGGTACTTTTAGTGACGACGAATTGGGGACGAATGTGGTGACGAAATTATTTCGTCACGGATCAATTTGGTGACGAAAATTTCACTATTGGAGACGAAGTGATTTTGTCATTAAAGTACCATTTTGTTGTAGTGAAAAAAAGATGGAGGTGTTGGCGGTGGTGCAGAGTTACTTGACTGAGCGCGCCAGAATGAGCCAGGGTGAGGTTACGTCCGAGCAGTCAGCTGCCAAGTCTGAGATGGAAGTGGTGCGCCACATGGTGATATCACTAGAGTTTGAGCTGGCGAGCGAGCAAAAGAGGACTGGCGAGGGTCAGCAAGCCTGTGCCATTGCCAAAGAGAGATTATAGGAGGCCCTTGTGAATAATGAAGAGTTGTGCGGCTCGGCCGTGAAAGATAAGGAGGAGGCGGATGCATGCATCGCTGATTTGGAGAGGGCCTTGGAAGAAGAAAAGGCCAAAATGACAGAGTTGGTTAGAATGATGGTATCTGAGAAGGTTGCCTATCCAGATCTGTGTACTGCGGCAGTGGAACAATTTAAGTTGTTCTCAGCGTTCCAAATGGCCATGGATACAACGATGGCGAGGAGCTTGGCCAGAGAGGGAGATGGTGGTGCTGGACCATTAAATGTGGCCGCTACTGAGCTGGTGGAGGGGCAAACCAAAGAAGAGATAATTCAACGGTTTCAGTAGTCAGATTATTATAAGCACGAGATGAGCATGTATTGGGATAGTGGCTGGACAAGCTTTAAGTATAGGGCGGAGGAGCTCTTCTCAGGCATTGATTTTAGCAGGGTGAGGCCAGGAGAAGGGGACATTGCCCAAACCCCGCTGGATGAGGGCGTCGAAGAAGAAGATTTTGAATCCAGTGAGGGCAAGGAAAGGGGAGATTAGGCCTAAGTGTTGTTCGTTTTGTGTTTTGGTTGAAGTTGTGTTTGTTTGTTTGTTTTGTTTTGTTTTGTTTTGTTTTGTTTTTTTTTTTTTGTGAGAGCTCATTGTAGAGAATGGTTGAAATTTGTAAAGAACTTATGTTTACAATTTGGTAAAGAATTTGTGAAGAACTTGTGTTTACAACTTGGTAAAGAATTTGTGTTTATAATGAATTTGTGCACGGTAGGATGTAAAATTTGGTAATGAAATTGTTTATAAATGAATTAGACGAAGCGTGTAACTATTTCATGTACCAATTTGCCAAAACGTTGACAAAACGGCTTGTTACTATAGTTTGTAATAAAGTTAAGTTATAAAAACTGCTGTATGTTTCGCCTTTGGGAGTGTGCTCAGTCTGGCTGATAGTATAAACAATGGAGAGAGCAGAATGTGTTTATCATTGATGCGCAGTGGTGCCACTATCCATGTATACATTGCATTGAAATGTCAAAAAACAGGTGGAGCTGCTAGTAAAAGGAACAAAACAATGGGGAAGAGCTACATGTCATTAGAAATATTGCTTCAAGTGCTCAGCCTTCCATAGGTGGGGTAAGGTCTTAGCCTTCCATGTCTTTTAAACGGTAGGTGCCTGGTTACGGCATGGATTTGACAATGTAAGGTCTTTCCCACTTAGCCACTAGCTTCTCTTCAGTGGGGTTTTTGGTGGCAAGGGTTGCTTTTCGTAAGACCAGATCTCCGGCTGCAAACTCCCTGTGTTGGACTCTGTGATTGTAGTGCTGCTTTACTTTCTGCTGGTACGAGGCTAGTCGGACGGAGGCTGAGTCTCGTAGCTCTTCAATGAGGTCCAGATCAACCCTCCGAAAGTCTTTGTTTAGTTGTGGATCAGTGTGGATAACCCTAGGCGTTGGTAGGCCAACTTCCACGGGGATGACTGCCTTGGCATCGTATGTTAAGCGAAACAGGGTCTCTCCAGTCGGAGTTTTGGCGGTTGTCCGATAGGCCCAGAGCACGTTTGGCAACTCCTCTGCCCAGAGGCCCTTAGCAGTTTCCAACTTGGTCTTGATGATTTTTAGTAGGGAGCGGTTGATGACCTCCACCTGACCGTTAGCTTGAGGGTGGCCTGGGGAAGAGAAACAGGTCTTGATGTTGAGTTCATCACAGAATGCTTTGAATTTGGCATTGTCAAACTGTTTGCTGTTGTTGGAGACGATGGCTTGAAGAGTCCTGAATCGGCATACAATGGACTGCCAAATGAACCTGGTAGTATTTCGCTCAGTAATTTTGGCAAGGGATTTTGCTTTTACTCATTTAGTAAAGTAGTCAATGGCGACCACGACGAACTTTACTTGGCCGCGGCCGGTCGACAAGGGGCCTACAAGGTCAACGCCCCACTTGGCAAAGGGATAAGGGTTGCTAAGTGTGATCAGTTCTGTTGGAAGGGCATAAGGGATGTTGGCGAAACGCTGACATTTGTCACCTTTGAGTACAAAGTCGATGGTGTCTCGATTGAGTGTGGGCCAAAAGTACCCCGTGCAAAGGATTTTTTGAGCTAAAGACCGTCTCCCAAAGTGGTTGTCGCAGACTCCTTCATGTATTTCTTTCATGACGTAGGTGGCTTGATCATTATTAAGGCATTTGAGGTATGGCCGTGAGAATCCTCTTTTATACAAGATGTCTCCGATAAGGACATAATTTGACGACCGAATCCTGATCTTGGCGGCCTCCTTCTTGTCTGGGGTAGTGTTCCCTGTTCTAAGAATGTGATAATGTCCTGGGCCCACGGGATAGGTTCATTCTGGAGTAGATAGATCACTTTCTGATTTGGTGAAATTGCTAGATGGGTCAGGTACTCAACTCGGATGCCATGGCAGAGGTTTGATTGATCAACTGAGGCTAACTGTGCCATTTTATCTACTTAGGACTTCTCTGACCTAAGAACATGTCTGATATGAAAGCTGTTAAAGAGGCAGGTCAGAGGAAGAGCAATGTCCCTGTATGATCGCATGGCTTCCTCCTTTGCATCAAACTCGCCCGTTATCTGTTCGACTACCAATCGAGAATCGCTAAACACTCGGAGATAGTTGACTTCAACGTCTCTAGCCGGGCAGAGACCCGCTATGAGGGCTTTATATTCGGCTTAGTTGTTACTTGCCGCAAATAGGAATCGAAGGGCGCGCTTGAAGTATTCTCCTTCTGGGGTGTTGAGGATTAAATCAGCTTCACTACCCTCTTTGCAGGATGAACCGTCGACACTAAGAGACTAGGAATGGGGGTCTTCCACCTCAGTGGTGACGCGTGCTAGTGAAGGGGGTGTGTTCGGAGTGAGATTGGTGAACTCCAAGATAAAATCGGCGACGGCCTGGCCTTTGATAGCTGTTTGGGGTTGGTAAGAGATTTCATACTGGCTTAGTTCAACGAACCATTGCATGAGTCTGCCTGATGATTTTGGTTGTTGCATAACCTTTTTCAAAAGCTGGTCAGTGAGGACCACTATGGAGTGGGCTTGAAAATAATTTCGGAGGCATCTGGAGGCGATGACAAGAGCGAGGGCAATTTTTTCTAACAAGGGGTAGTTCTGTTCTGCCTCTCGAAGTGCACGGCTGATATAGTAAACCAGGTGCTGGATGGAGCCGTTTTCTCTGATGAGGGCATCACTAACTGCGGTATTGGAGACGGCTAAGTAAAGGGAGAGGGTCTTGCCCAGCAATGCTTGAGAGACGAGAGGAGGATTAGCCATGTACTACTTTAGTTGTTGGAAAGTTTTCTTGGAGTTGGTGTTCCATTCGAAAGCCTGCGGGAGAACTTTGAAGAATGGAAGACATTTGTCAGTTGCTCGGGAAATGAATCAGTTGAGGGCGGCGACTCTACCAGTGAGCCGCTGGACCTCCTTTACCATTTGGGAAGATTATATTTTGATTAGGGCTTTGATCTTCTTCGGATTGGCCTCGATACCTCTGTGGCTGACCATGAACCGCAAAAACTTACCAAATCCGACGCCAAAGGCACACTTTTCTGTGTTCAGTTTCATCTTATACTTGCATAGGGCTTGGAAGGTCTCTCGTAGGTCTGTTAGGTGATAGGAGAAGAGTCTGCTTTTGACGAGCATGTCATCGACGTAAACCTTCATGTTCCTATTTCTTGAAAATGGCATTAACTAGACGTTGGTAAGTGGCTCTTGCATTCTTCAGACCGAATGACATCACCCAGTATTGGTAAGTTCCTCTGTTAGTAATGAAGGAGGTATGTTCCTTGTCAGCTGCATGCATTAAGATATGATTATAGCTGGAGAAAGCATCCATGAAGTTGAGCATCTAGTGGCCGACCGTTGCGTCGACTAGTAGATCGATTCGGGAAAATGGGTAGCTAACCTTAGGACAGGCTCGGTTGAGGTCGGAGTAGTCGACGCATAGTCTCCACTTGCCATTGCTTTTGTAGACCAAGACTACGTTGGATAGCCATTTGGGGTAGTCTACATTTCTAATGAACTGGGCTTTCAACAGCTTGTCCACCTCAGTGGCAATAAGGTTGTTGCGTTCTGGATGAAAAGTGCGATGCTTTTGGCGGAATGGTCGGAACTGGGGCTTGATACTAAAGCGATGGTAATAAAAGAAGGGTCGATACTTGGCATGTCTGAATAAGTCCAAGAAAAGACATCCTTATGCTCAGCTAAGAGGGCCGTGAGGTCGGCCTTGGCCCGAGAGGACAGCTGGCTGCCAATCTTAGTCGTTTTTGTTGAATTGGTGGGGTCAATGGGTATTTCGAGTAGTTCTTCCACTGGTTCACCTCTAACTAGCTCTTCATTGTCTCGAACATCAAGGCCTTCGATGATTATAGCCTCCTTCATTTTGACTTCCTTTAACGAGGCGACGTAGCACTCTTTGGCCACCGTCTGTTCACTCCTCACTGTGCTGAACCCCTGATCGGTCAGAAATTTCATGGCCAAATGGTAGGTAGAGGTGACAGCTTGAAGGGCGTTGAGAGCAGTGCGACCGAGTATGATGTTATAAGTAGAAGGGCAGTCGATGACAAGGAAAGTAAGTAGTGTGGTGGACTACCGTGGATATTCTCTTATGGTGATAGGGCGATCGATGAAGCCTATGGAGGTCACTTGATCTCCGGTGAAGTCGACTAGTGGGGTTTGGAGAGGCGACAACTTTTCTCCTCCAACCTTAAGCTATTGGTAAGCGTTGAGGAAAATGATGTCGAAAGAGTTGCTATTGTTGACAAGTACTCATCTGACTTTGTAATTTGATAAGAGAGCGGAAATGACTAGGGGGTCGTCATAGCAGTAGCGAATACCTGTGCAGTCTGCCTCTGTAAAGGTGATTGGTTTAGACCATTGCTTGGGCTGTTTGTAGGGGCGGTCCAGTGTTGTTACTTCCTTATCAGAACCTTGTCTGATTTTTCTGAGCTTAGCTCGCTGTGTCGACCGAGATGGTCCGCCGCACGCGAGCCCCCCAGTGATGACTTTGATCTCATCGACCAGGGAGGCAGGGGCCTTGTGCTTAGAGTTGTGGTGGGACCCAATCATCATTTCTCTTGGGATAGGTTGTCGGGGAGGAGTGCGTCGGTGGTTGTGCCCGAGGGGTCAGTCCTCGGCCTTTGCTGGGGATGTGTTACCGTGAATCGGCTGAGATGCCCTTGGCAGATCAAATTCTCGACTTGAGCTTTAAGGTTGACATATTCCTCAGTGTTATGGCTGTGGTCTTGATGGAAACGACAATACTTAAATTGATCCTGCCGGTTGGAGGGAGATCTGCATGGTTGAGGCCATTTCAGGTTGTAATCTCGTTGAATTTGGTGCAAGACTTGCTCGATGGGTGAATTGAGAGGGGTGTACCTTTCGAACTGACCAAGCGGGTGAGTAGGTACTGGTCGGTCTGCCCGAGTCGATCAATCTGTGTACCGCGGGGTCGATGTGTATATTGTTAGGACCTGTGTTTGGGTTCTTTTCTTTTGTCTTTGGGGGGTGGATTTTTAGATGCAGAGTCTTGGAAGGCTGTCAGGGAGTCCTCGACATTCATATATTTTTTGGTTTTGGCAAGAAGGGCGACCATGGCAGACGGGGGATTTTTGGAAAGGAAGAAAAGGAAATCTGATGGGCACAAGCCAACCATGAAGGTGTTGAGAATGACCTTGTCATCATTTTCCTCCACTTGTAAGGCCTCGATATTGAAACGAGTGAAAAAGCTGAGCAATGACTCCCCTTTCGTCTGCCGGATGTTTAACAGTTAGGTTGCTAGATGTCGTTGCTGCTGAGCACCGATGAAATGGCTCAAGAAGGTCTCGCTGAGCTGATGAAAGGAGGTGGCAGAGTCTGGAGGAAGCTGGCTAAACCATAGGCGCGTCGACCCCTTCAATGTGACAAGGAAGATGCAACACATAATTTCATCGGGGAAGACATAGAGAATCATGGGTGTCTGATATGCTTCCACGTGGTCGACTGGATCAGTGGTATCATCAAACGTGTCGATCGATGACATTTTGAACTTGGAAGGGAGAGCTTTATCTCTGATGGAGGCGATAAAAGGAGAGTCGATGGTAGAGGAAGTTTTGTGCTGCATGTCTTGCATGACCTCTTGCAACTGCAGTTTCATGGCCCTCAGCTCCTCGTCCCAAACAGAGGCATTATCCCTGCAAGCAGGAATCGAAGGTTGAACACTGCTAGCCTCGCCGTTGTGAGCGACGGCCTGGTGCGGTGGGGGGTGATTATGGAAAGTTGATGGCATCTTTTACCGAAGCTGCGAGCCTAAAGGAGGGGGGTGTAAACCATCGAGACTCGACGGGTGAGGGCATGGGGCGAAGGGTGAAAATGTTCCGTAGGGCATTTGGGGTAGGAGTTGTTAGTGATTGTGGGCTTGTTCGGGGTGCGGGGGAACTATTTGTGGTGGTGGAGGAGGAATAGATAAATCGCCCTAGAGTAAGGCGTTGATCAGGGCTTGGTTTTGTTCGGTCAGACGGTTGACGCTGTTGGTAAGTTTTGCGAAATACGGAGGTGAGTTATTCCAGTTAGAGGACTCAGCTTCAGGATCCTCAGCATTGTGTTGGGAAGCAATGGACCTGGTCATTACATCTACCCTGACATAGGAGAGGGGTGAGGACGGGATTCCCTCTGGTGATAATGAACACAACTGTCGATCGGAGTTAGGTCTTCCCAAAGATGGCACCAACTCATGATGTGATGGTTCCAACGAAGGATGGATCGGGCTAATCCATGCTACAAACAGGTCTATTGGCCTTGAAGTCCACGGAATGTTCTTGTAAAAAGGTTCAAGGGGGGAGGTAATCCCCCAACGAACACTCCGACGATCGAGTTAGGATAGAATAGATTGATTATATTGAGAGAGAAGAGGGGGATGAAGAACTTAACCTTTAACGTATCTCGGGAGTTTCCTTATATCCTTTACTGTCACGACCCAAACCCGCCCCTATGGGTTTAGCACCGCAACCAGACAGTAATCCGTGATTACTGAAGGCCTACTTAACAGTAATAACAGTAATACAGAGTACAGGAGCTGGTGGAAGCCAAACAGTAATAAAAGATGTCTAATGAGCTGTGACAGTCTGTATGCAAAAAAGACTTTTCATATATATTCACATTCAAAACAAAAGCAGTATGTACATACGTCATATACAGGCATTCAGGTTAGGGACCAAATCCCTACCATAACAGTACAGTACAAGTCTATACAGTCTATACAAAATAGAGACAGAAAGAGGGAATCTAAGACACCCCGAAGCAACCTTGGCTTGGACACAGTTGGAACCTCGCAGTGAGGCACGTTGGTTGGCTTGATAAAAAGGGAGTTTAACCCAACGCTCCTAACTCCGATCTGGTGCCTTGACACCTACATATATATATAAATAGTAAGCTAAAGCCCAGTGAATAACATATGCGTAAAGAGGTTAGGAATGAATGTCATTTCAGTATTTAAAATAGTCAGTTATAACAGTATATCAATCATTCAGTCATAGCAGTCATATGTGGTACATCCCATAGCAAAACAGTACAGTAAGTCTTAACAGACCGAACAGTCAGTTGATGGCCATCATATCAGTAAACAGTAGTGGTTCCAAACATGGGAACCGACAGAGATCTCTGTGACAGTAGCATTACAGTACAATAATAGTAAATTGCTATGGATGCCACGAATACAGTTCGCAAATAGGACAAGCACTCGTTCTGTAAGAAATATCATTTCAGAAAGCAGTACAGTTGATCATTCAAAAATTATTCATGATTGAATATATTTTTACAACATTGTTACTCACAAAGTTCTGGGTTACAGATAGGCTAGTGAACATCCTCGGATGCCAACCCTACACAGTTACAGAACGAACACACGCTAAGTTACACTCTTGGGAATCAATGACTTAGTCCCTATCTTGACTCGGTGTGGTTCTACATCAATATTCTCATTAAGATGCCTTAAACAAGGTCTAGGAATGCCTAGGATGAAATGATGATGCAAAGATATGCTTTAAAACACTTTTCAAAATTTTTAGAAAAACAGGGGTCTCGCTCGAGCATGGCTTTCTACGCTCAAGCGGACATGCAGACAAAGGATCCCGCTTGAGCGTGACTTTCCTCGCTCGAGCGGACTGTAAAAGTACTGGATGCATGAAATTCACGCTCGATGGGTGCTCGACCCCCGCTCGAGCGTGAGACACAAGTCCTCGCTCGAGCGAACTGTAAACACATGCAAAGTACTGGATACACGCATTTCACGCTCGAGCGTTACTTTACTTGCTCGAGCGGACTGCATTAACTCAGAGTGTACACTCGAGCGTGAAGTTCCTCGCTCGAGCGTGGATCCAAAATCTGGAATTTCCAGATTTGTCTCCAAGCATGAAACTTAACATTTAAAGCATCAAATTCGATCCTTTTGGGCAAATTTTCTGGAAAACACTTTAAAACTCATAATATGACATGTTTCAAAGATTAATTTGCAAAATCAAAGCCCAAAGGTAGTTCAATTGAACCCATTTCCAAACAAAACTTCAAGAACATGATGAACATGCAACATGCATGAATTTAATCAACTTCAAAGCTTCCAATACATAATCAAATGAGTCAAAACTTCCAAAAACATGATGAATTCATGAACTATAACCCAAATATGGACATGCATGTGAGGATTCTATGAAAACAACCTCAAAATTCAAGAATGTAAACATGTATGCATGATTCAAGCTCACTATTCCACATTTTGAGCCATAACTTGGCTCTAGACTTCAACATTCTTCTAAACAATGCAAAAACCAACTCAATTCATAAACAAGAAGACAAAAGCTCTACCTTAAGTCTTTAATTTCAAGAAAGGAAGCTCACTTATGCAATCTCTCTTCAAAATCTTCAAGTCTCCAAGCTAAATTTGTTGAAATCAAGTTTTTCCTCTATCTCACTCTCTTACTCACCGTTTGGTCTCTCAAAGATGAACAAAAGATGTAACCAACATGAATGAAGTAGAAAAGGGATGGTCTGGTGTCAAGCCACTAAGTGGCAATTAGGTAATAAACTCAAGTTGATGTATTTTACCTTTATTTAATTTAATTTAATCATACCAAATCAAATTTTAATTAAATCTACCATAAAATCACATAAATTCTAATAATTATGAAACACCAATCAATTTCAGATTCGGCCGCCGATAAGGCATTCAATTTGCAGTTTAAAACATAAAACGTGAACAGATCATTAGCAGTCAAACAAATAGACATGCATTCAAACTAATACACTCAATCAATCGGTCAGAATTTCAGTCAATCAGTCACTTAACATGCTTAAGCATAAATTAGCACTAATCAGTGGTGAGGGTTGTCACAGTCTCCCCTCCTCACAAAGAGTTTGGTCCTCCAAACTCTAATTACCTTCATTTTGGAAGAATACCGGATCCAGAGGGAACAGTTCAGGATATCTCTTGATAATATCGTCTTCCCTTTCCCAAGTGGCATATACGCCACCATGGTTTTGCCAATCAACTTTCACTAACGGAATTTCTTTGTTCCTTAACTTCTTGATATGTTGGTTTACAATCTGAATAGGCCATTCTTCATAAGTGTAGTCATCACTTAGCACTACACGGGTAGGCTCAATAACATGAAAGGGATCCCGAAGATAATCCCTCAACATTGAAATATGGAAGACATTATGCATATGCTCCATTTCAGGAGGAAGCGCTACTTGATACGCCACTGGAGTGATTTTCTCAATAATCTCATACGGTCCGACATACCTCGGCGCTAGCTTGCCTTTGACCCCAAAACGGGTCTGCCTTTTCATCGGTGTCACTTTAACAAAAACGTGATCACCTACTTCATATTTTCTATCTCGCCTTCGGACATCCGCATAACTTTTCTGTCGGCTTTGTGCGGTTTTCAATCTTTGCTGAATCAGTTTCACCTTTTTTGTGGTTTCCTGTACAATCTCGGGCCCAAGCAAAGGCCCATCTCCAACTTCTACCCAGCAGATAAGAGATCGACATTTCCTGCCATATAAAACCTCGAAAGGCGCCATACCAATGCTTGAATGAAAACTATTGTTGCAGGTGAATTCAGCCAACGGTAAGTGGTTTTCCCAATTTCCCTGAAAATCAAGGACACACATTCTCAGTAAATCCTCCAGAGTCTGGATGGTTCTTTCTGACTGGCCATCTGTCTGAGGATGGTATGCACTACTCTATCTCAGTTCAGTACCCAATGCTGTCTGTAGGCTTTGCCAGAATCTCGATGTAAACTTCGAGTCCCTATCAGAAACAATGGACACAGGCACTTTATGCAATCTAACATTCTCATCGATATAGAGTATAGCCAATTTGTCCGCATTATAAATTGTTTTGACAGGTAAGAAGTGAGCAGATTTAGTCAGTCTATCAACAATAACCCTGGAGCGAGGTAAACCAACAATGAAATCCATGGTGATATGTTCCCATTTCCACTCCGGTATCGGTAAGGGTTGCAGTAAGCCTGCGGGTCGTTGATGTTCGGCTTTGACTTGTTAGCAATGAAGACATTTCGATACAAAGTCAGCAATTTCTTTCTTCACTCCCGGCCACCAGAAATTCAGTTTCAAGTCTTGGTACATTTTTGTATTTCCTGGATGGATAGACAGTTTTGAATTGTGGCCCTCTTACAGAATTCTTCTTTTCAGTTCAGAATCACTCGGTACACATAACCTTCCCTGAAATTTCAGTACATTGTTTTCAAATTTGAAACCCGGCCTTGGTCTAGATTCCCGTTCATCGATGATCTTCTTCAAGAAGTCATCCTGTTGCCGTTTCTCTTTAATCTCTTCAATAAGTGCCGGTTGAGTAGAAATAGCAGCTACTGTTCCACCTTGTTCACGCAAAACAATCTCAACTTCAAATTTTTCAAGGTCGCAAAGCAATTCTTTCTACCTGGTGAGTAAACAGGCTAAATTTCCAATCAATTTCTGACTCAGTGCATCGGCAACGGTGTTAGCTTTTCCTGGATGGTACAAAATTTGTAAGTTGTAGTCTTTTATCAGTTCTAACCATCTCCGTTGTCTCATGTTCAGTTGTTTCTGTGTGAAGAAGTACTTCAAACTCTTGTGGTTTATATACACCTCACATGTTGCCCCATAAATGTAGTGACGCCAGATTTTCAATGCGAACACTACTGCAGCAAGTTCCAAATCATGGGTCGGGTAGTTCTTTTCATGTGGTCTCAGTTATCGGGAAGCATACGCAATAACTTTACCATTCTGCATTAAAACACATCCCAAACCCTTATAAGAAGCATAACTAAATATAGTATAACCATCCGTACCTAAGGGTAGGGTAAGAATCGGTGCAGTCACAAGTCGAGTCTTTAACTCTTGAAAAGCTGATTCTCTCTGATCGGTCCAGTCAAATGATATCCCCTTTTGAGTCAATTGAGTCAGTGGTAGGGCAATTTTGGAGAAGTCTTTGACAAACCTTTTGTAATACTCAGCTAAGCCTAGAAAACTTCGGACTTCGGTAACATTGTCGGTCTAGGCCAATTCACTACTGCTTCAATTTTCTACGGGTCACTGTAATACCATTTTTACTGATCACATGCCCCAAAAACATTACATTATCAAGCCAAAATTCACATTTTGCTAGTTTAGCATACAGTTTCTGTTCTCTTAGGGTCTACAAGGCAATTCTCAAATGATGTTCATGTTCTTCCGTGCTTTTGGAATAAATCAAAATGTCATCTATGGAAACAACTACAAATTCATCTAGGAATGGTTTGAAAATTTTGTTCATAAGATCCATGAATGTAGCAGGTGCATTGGTAACTCCGAAAGGCATAACTAAGAATTCATAATGTCTATACCTCGTTCGAAAGGCAGTCTGTTCAATGTCCCATGTCTTGACTTTCAACTGGTGGTACCCAGATTTAAGGTCAATTTTGGAGAACACTTGGGCACACTGTAATTGGTCAAATAAATCATCAATACGAGGTAATGGATATTTATTTTTCACTGTTACCTTGTTCAGTTCACGGTAGTCAACGCAAAGTCTCAGTGAGCCGTCTTTCTTCTTTACAAACAAAACTGGAGCGCCCCATGGCGAAGTACTGGGCCTGATGAGCTTCTTATCTAACAACTCTTGTTGCTGAACTTTCAGTTCTTTCAATTCAGTCGGTGCCATTCTGTAAGGAGCTTTAGATACTGGCTGTGTACCCGGAATCACATCAATGGTGAATTCAATCTCCCTATCAATCAAATCCCCTGGCAAATCATCTGGAAATTCTCTCACTATAGGAATACTATTTACATCAGTTTTAGCATCAGTAGGTACAGTTAATACACAACACAGATACCCTTTACACCCCTTTTTAATCAGTTTAAAAGCTTTCATGGATGAAATCAGATACGGGGGAGGTACTACTCCAACTCCGTTAAACACAAATTCAGGCAGTCCAGGTGGACGGAAAACAACTTGTTTTGTTACACAGTCTATGGTAGCATGATATTTCGTTAACCAATCCATTCCCAATATCACATCAAAGTGATCAATATTCAAAGGCAGTAAATCAATATACAAATGAACATCCCCCACAATAATTTCACATGTAGGGTACATATAAGCACAAGTCATAGATCCCCCAATAGGTGAAGATACAGCTAACAGATAGTTCATAGGTTCTAGTGGTCTATTTAATTTTCGCGAAAAAGCATGTGATACATATGAATGTGTAGACCCTGAATCAATCAGAACATAAGCATTTTGAGCACAAATTGAGAGTATACCTGACACAACGGTCTCAGTATTCTGTACATCTCCCGGTACGAGTGCGAACACTTGGCCTTGTCTCATAGGCTCTTTTTCGGTAGCTTTGGGATTAGGTTTTGGTGCAACAGTTGATGCTGCGGCGCTGGCTGCAGCTTTACTATTGCCTTAAGGAGTAGAAGGGCAATCTTTGACCATGTGGCCCACCTTGCCACACCTGTAACAAGCACCTGAAATTTTATAACAAACCTCTTTATGTTTCTTACCACATTCAGAACAGGGCGGTATGGAACCACTTCCCTGACTGGAACTGGTTGTTGACCCTGTATTTTGCTTTTTATTCAATGAACTGTTCCGGCCTTTCTTAAGCTTGAAGCCTCGTCTCTTACCACCCCACTCGATCGCTAGTGTTTCAGTCTGTTTTAGTGCCTCGATGTTCGACTCAGCCATTATTGCTCGGTCAAGAACATCTACATATTTCAATAGTTTCAGAACATTGATTCTGTCAAGGATTTCAACATTAAGGTCACCTTCAAACTTCCTGGCCTTTTTGTAATCGATATCCACCACGTGTGGTGCATATCTGGTGAGTTCAGTGAATTTCGATTTGTACTCAGCTATGAACATAGTGCCTTGTTTCAGTTGTTCAAATTCAGTCACTTTTCGGTCCCTGACACACTGTGGAAAGTATTTCTCAAAGAAGGCTCCCTTAAACTGAGCCTAATTCATGGCAGTATTGGTGTCGCGGACTAGCATCCACCACCTTCTGGCCTCTTCTTGTAAGGTGAAGGTAGCCAGTAGCACTTTGTGTGCTTCAGAACATGGAAAGACTTCAAACAATTTCTCGGTCTCTAGGACCCATGCTTCGGCCTTTAGCGGTTCAAGGCCTCCTTGGAATGACGGTGGTTTCATTTTACTGAACTTCTGCGTTAGAGCAATTATGTCATCATTCACAATCGGTTCTAGCTGTACCGAAGGAGGTGGGGGCTGTTGGTTCTGTTGTTGTCTTAAGGCCTTAGTTAGCAGTTCAACTGTTCTTTCTAGCCTTGCCAGGTTCATCAGCATTTCTTACGTTATTCATTTCACTATAGACAAATATGGCAATTATAAACATAGACAGTTGCATACTTTAAACATACTAACACATTAGCACATATATTCATGTCATGGCCACAAAAATTTTTTCAATGCTCATGCAATGCCCTATTCACTTTTCTAGGACATCCTATAGCTCATTTGGACACGTATGTGCGGTATAACTCGTGGTTTAGTATCGCTCTGATACCATTCTGTCACGACCCAAACCCGCCCCTATGGGTTTAGCACCGTAACCAGCCAGTAATCCGTGATTACCGAAGGCCTGCTTAACAGTAATAACAGTAATACAAAGTACAGGGGCTGGCGAAAGCCAAAACAGTAATAAAAGATGTCCAATGAGCTGTGACAGTCTGTATGCAAAAAAGACTTTTCATACATATTCACATTCAGAACAAAAGCAGTATGTACATACGTCATATATAGGCATTCAGGTTAGGGACCAAATCCCTACCATAACAGTACAGTATAAGTCTATACAGTCTATACAAAATAGAGCCAGAAAGGGGAAATCTAAGACACCCCGAAGCAGCGTTGGCTTGGACACAGTTGGAACCTCGCAGTGAGGCACGTTGGTTGGCTTGACAAAAAGGGAGTTTAACCCAACGCTCCTAACTCCGATCTGGTGCCTGGACACCTACATGTATATGTAAACAGTAAGCTAAAATCCAATGAATGACATATGCGTAAAGAGGTTAGGAATGAATGTCCTTTCAGTATTTAAAATAGTTAGTTATAACAGTATATTAGTCATTCAGTCATAGCAGTCATACGTGGTACATCTCATAGCAAAACAGTACAGTAGGTCTTAACAGACCGAATACTCAGTTGATGGCCATCATATCAGTAAACAGTAGTGGTTCCAAACATGGGAACCGACAGAGATCTCTATGACAGTAGCAGTACAGTACAGTAACAGTAAATTGCTATGGATGCCACAAATACAGTTCGCAAATAGGACAAGCACTCGTTTAGTAAGAAACATCATTTCAGAAAGCAGTACAGTTGATCATTCAAAAATTATTCATGATTGAATATATTTTTACAACATTGTTACTCATAGAGTTCTGGGTTACAGATAGGCTAGTGAGCATCCTCGGATGCCAACCCTACACAGTTACAGAACGAACACATACTAAGTTACACACTTGGGAATCAATGACTTAGTCCCTATCTTGACTCAGTGTGGTTCTACATCAATATCCTCATTAAGATGTCTTAAACAAGGTCTAGAAATGTTGAGGATGAAATGAGGATGCAAAGATGTACTTTAAAACACTTTTCAAAATTTTCAGAAAATAGGGGTCTCGCTCGAGCGTGGTTTTCTATGCTCGAGCGGACATGCAGACAAAGGATCCCCGCTCGAGCGTGAGTTTTCTCGCTCGAGCGGATTGCACAAGTACTGGATGCATGAAATTCACGCTCGACGGACGCTCGACCACCGCTCGAGCGTGAGACACAAGTCCTCGCTCGAGCGTGTATTCCCTCACTCGAGCGGACTGTAAACACATGCAAAGTACTAGAAACACGCATTTCACGCTCGAGCGTTACTTTACTCGCTCGGGCGGACTGCATGAACTCAGAGTGTACGCTCGAGCGTGGATCCAAAATCTGGAATTTCTAGATTTATCTCCAAGCATGAAACTCAACATTTAAAGTATCAAATTTGATCCTTTTGGGCTAATTTTCTGGAAAACACTTTAAAACTCATAATATGACATGTTTCAAAGATCAATTTGCAAAATCAAAGCCCAAAGGTTGTTCAATTGAACCCATTTCCAAACAAAAGTTCAAGAACATGATGAACATGCAACATGCATGAATTTAATCAACTTCAAAGCTTCCAATACATAATCAAATGAGTCAAAACTTCCAAAAACATGATGAATTCATGAACTATAACCCAAATATGGACATGCATGTGAGGAAACTATGAAAACAACCTCAAAATTCAAGAATGTAAACATGCATGCATGATTCAAGCTCACTATTTCACATTTTGAGCCATAACTTGGCTCTAGACTTCAACATTCTTCTAAACCATGCAAGAACCAACTCAATTCATAAACAAGAAGACAAAAGCTCTACCTTAAGTCTTCAATTTCAAGAAACGAAGCTCACTTATGCAATCTCTCTTCAAAATCTTCAAGGCTCCAAGCTAAATTTGTTGAAATCAAGTTTTCCCTCTATCTTACTCTCTCACTCACCGTTTGGTCTCTCAAAGATGAACAAAAGATGTAACCAACTTGAATGAGGTAGAAAAGGGATGGTCTGGTGTCAAGCCACTAAGTGGCAATTAGGTAATAAACTCAAGTTGATGTATTTTACCTTTATTTAATCTAATGTAATCATAACAAATCAATTTCAATTAAATCTACCATAAAATCACATAAATTCTAATAATCATGAAACACCAATCAATTTCAGATTCGGCCGCCGATAAGTCCTTCAATTTGTAGTTTAAAACATAAAACATGAACAGATCATTAGCAGTCAAACAGATAGACATGCATTCAAACTAATACACTCAATCAATCGGCCAGAATTTCAGTCAATCAGTCACTTAAAATGCTTAATCATATATTAACACTAATCAGTGGTGAGGGTTGTCACATTTACATATCATTTCCTTGTCCATTCTAAACTGTCTTGTTGGCCAAAAGTCTATATTCTAGCTTGCATCGTTCATGGTGAGTTTGTATCCTTCGGCGTGAAGGGGTTGTCGCATTTAATACTACGAGAGCCTCATTAATGGCTGATGTGTGGGTGCAATAACTTTGCAAGATCTTTGTTTGCTTACATGGCTGATTTCCTGCCCGACAAGTGTCCAAATGCTATTGGTCTTGGTCCATCATTGGTTTCTTAAGGTTACTGGGCTTTAATATTTAGTCTGTGGACTGAATCTGGAGTCGTGGGCTGGACTCTCTTGTGGGCCCATCGGTATCAAAGCTATTTGATGTAACTTATCTTAGTTGCTTATAGATTTATTTATTTTTTAATTTTGAAATCTATATTAAATTGTTGGGTGATTTACAAGTAAGTCCCGTTTTAGCAAATAATGGTACATTAAGTCCTAGTTCAAAAACTTTTAACCAGTAAGTCCCATAATCCATTGAAATGACGAAACTACCCTTACCAAATCAAAACACAAAACAAAAATCTCAGATTCACGATTTCATTCACAGTTCATCCCGCCATTTCTTACCCTCGCAGATTTTATTCTCACTTTCATCAATTTCGCCTCACATTTCGTCTTCCTTCATCAATCTCGTCTCAGATTTCATAAAAACAAACTAGGTCATCAAACATTCAAACATCCGAACAACCAAAAATGGTGAAAACAAGTAAGATTCAAGTATCTTAAACCCTAGTTTTTGCGAAATCTTTCATTTTTGAAACTTTTGTTTTTCATTTCCATTTCAGCTTGAATGTTGAGTTCAAAACTTTCATTTTCGAACCTTTTGTTTTTTATTTCCATTTCAGCTTGAATGTTGAGTTCGAAACTTTTGTTTTCGAAACTTTTGTTTTTGTTTTTGTTTGTGAATCTGAGAACATTCATTGTAATGCCACAAAAATCATGTTCTCATTCTTTCAGTTTAGGTTTCAATGTTGATTTTGGTGCAATTGCTATGAATATTCTCAGATTCTTAGTGAATTTGAGTGAAAAACCCTAGTTAATCATGTTCTCTTGCTTTCTATTTAGGTTTCAATGTTGATTTTGGTGCGATTGTTGTGAATATTCTCAGATTCTTAGTGAATTTGAGTGAAAAACCCTAGTTAATCATGTTCCCTTGCTTTCTGTTTAGGTTTCATTGTTGATTTTGGTGCGATTGCTGTTAATATTCTCAGATTCTTAGTGAATTTGAGTGAAAAACCATAGTTAATCATATTCTCTTGCGTTCTATTTAGGTTTTAATGTTGATTTTGGTGCGATTGCTGTGAATATTCTCATATTCTTAGTGAATTTGAGTGAAAAACGCTAGTTAGTCATGTTCCCTTGCTTTTTGTTTAGGTTTCAATGTTGATTTTGGTGCGATTGTTGTGAATATTCTCAGATTCTTAGTGAATTTGAGTGAAAAACCCTAGTTAATCATGTTCCCTTACTTTCTGTTTAGGTTTCATTGTTGATTTTGGTGCGATTGCTGTAAATATTCTCTAATTCTTAGTGAATTTGAGTGAAAAACCCTAGTTAATCATGTTCTCATTCTTTCTATTTAAGTTTCAATGTTGATTTTGGTGCGATTGCTGTGAATATTCTCAGATTCGTAGTGAATTTGAGTGAAAAACCATAGTTAATCATGTTCCATTGCTTTCTGTTTAGGTTTCATTGTTGATTTTGGTGCGATTGCTGTGAATATTCTCTAATTCTTAGTGAATTTGAGTGAAAAACCCTAGTTAATCATGTTCTCTTGCTTTCTATTTAAGTGCCAATGTTGATTTTGGTGTGATTACTGTTAATATTCTCAGATTCTTAGTGAATTTGAGTGAAAAACCCTAGTTAATCATGTTCTCTTACTTTCAATTTAGTTTTCAATGTTGATTTTAGTACCATTGCTGTTAATGTTTTCAGATTTATATTGAATTTCAGTGAAAAATCCTAATTAATCATCTTCTGTTACTTCCAATTTAGGATTCAATGTTGATTTGGCTACCATTGCTGTTAATATTCTTAAATTCTTACTGAAATTACGTGAAAAACCCTACTTAATCATATCCTATTCCTTTCAATTTACGTTTCAATGTTGAGTGTGGTACCATTGTTGTCAATGTTCTCATGTTTTCAATCAATTTCAGTCAAAAACCTTAGTTAATCATATTCTATTGGTTTCAATTTAGCTTTCATTGTTGATTTTGGCACGATTCCTGTGAATGTTCTCAAATTCTTAGACAATTTGAGTAAAAAACCTTAGTGAATCTTATTCTCTGGTTTCAATTTAGCTTTCAATGTTGATTTTGGTATGATTCCTATGAATGTTCTCAGATTCTTAGACAATTTGAGTAAAAAACCTTAGTGAATCATATTCTCTTGGTTTGAATTTGGGTTTCAATGTTAATTTTCGTACGATTGTTGTTAATGTTCTCAGATTCTTAGTTAATTTGAGTGAAAACCCGGACTTAATCTATATTCTCTTGATTTCAATTTAGGTTTCAATATTGATTTTGACATGATTGTTGTGAATTTTTTCAAGTTTTCAATCAATTTGACTGAAAACCCTAGTTAATCATGTTCTCTTGCTTCCAATCTAAGTTTTAATGTTGATTTTGCTGCGATTGCTGTGAATGTTCTCATATTACGAATCAATTTGAGTGAAAAACCCTACTTAATCATATCCTATTCCTCTAAATTTAAGTTTCAATGTTGAGTGTGGTACCATTGCTGTCAATGTTCTCATATTTTCAATCAATTTCAGTGAAAAACCTTAGTTAATCATATTCTATTGGTTTCAATTTAGCTTTCATTGTTGATTTTGGTGCGATTGCTGTGAATGTTCTCAAATTCTTAGACAAATCGAGTAAAAAAACCTTAGTGAATCATATTCTCTTGGTTTCAATTTGGGTTTCAATCTGAATCAATTTGAATAAAAAACCCTAGTTAATCATATCCTATTGCTTTCAATTTACATTTCAATGTTCAGTGTGGTACCATTGCTGTCAATATTCTCATATTTTCAATCAATTTGAGTGAAAAACCTTAGTTAATCATATTCTCTTGGTTTCAATTTAGCTTTCATCGTTGATTTTGGCACGATTCCTGTGAATGTTCTCAAATTCTTAGACAATTTGAGTTAAAAACCTTAGTGAATCATATTCTCTAGTTTCAATTTAGCTTTCAATGTTGATTTTCGTACGATTCCTGTGAATGTTCTCAGATTTTTAGACAATTTGAGTAAAAAACCTTAGTGAATCATATCCTCTTGGTTTCAATTTGGGTTTCAATGTTGATTTTCGTACGATTGTTGTTAATGTTCTCAGGTTCCTAGTCAATTTGAGTGAAAACCCGGACTTAATCATATTCTCTTGATTTTAATGTAGGTTTCAATATTGAGTTTGACATGATTGTTGTGAATTTTCTCAAGTTTTCAATCAATTTGACTGAAAACCCTAGTTAATCATGTTCTCTTGCTTCCAATTTAAGTTTCAATGTTGATTTTTGCTGCGATTGCTGTGAATGTTCTCATATTTTGAATCAATTTGAGTGAAAAACCCTAGTTAATAATCTTCTCTTGCATTCAATTTAACTTTCAATGTTGATTTTGTTTTTATAGCCATGAATGTCATCAAATTTAGATTTCATGAGAATGACATTGGATTGATTCTTTTAGGGCACATTCTCAGTGTTTATATCTTGTCTATGTTGATTTTCCGTACAGGAAAGCAACTCATGAAAACCCCAAGACTAAAAAGTAATGCAAAGAAAATGATAAGAAAGCATAAAAAATCAACTTCAACGGATAAAAAAACAAAAGGGAAAGTGTAGAGAATGGAGATTAACTTTTAGATCAAACATGAGGACAATAGTGAAGCTATTATAGCACATCAAACTCAGGAATAAGCATATTAATGGCTTGAAGAAAACCCCATTTTGGTTATTGTTTGATGCAATGTTGCAAAACAAGTTGAATTATAAACAATGCAGAAAATATGATGACATTGCATTGAAAATAATTCAAACATACCAGCCAAGCAGCAGTGGTTCTTTCCAGTTAGGACCAGAAACTGTAAAGCTAACAACAAAAGACATCAAGTCCATCTTCGGTATATCTTGTAGAGATGAGCCGATACATCTTGGTTATGGAAATAAAAGTAGATCATCATTTCTGACAAGAAGATCCATACAAACTGAAAGGCTATCGAGCACAACCATCATAGACTTGTTACAAAAAGCATTGTCTATTATGGGAATGGTTATTGTTCAATTAACGACAAACAAGTGCTATGGATGGTGAAGTATCGACTTGAAAATTCCAATATTAAAAGGGGGGGTTACGTATTGTAAAATGAAGGGGTATCTGAAGTATTCTACGAGTGACATGCCAGAAGATTCGCAAATGAGAGCCCCCTCTATTGTTGTGTTATCTAAAAAATATATTAATGATAATGTTGATGTCTAGCATTGTCCTCCAACGAAGGCCATTCCGATTCTGACACGGACTAAGTCTGTTGGTTTACCGGAGAGGCGAAGAGATTTGTTGTTAGGAGGTTTTGGGGAAAGTGGTTCAGTTATTCATGAACGCAGAGGTCGTCTGAGTTTGCCAGAGATTGATGTACGTAGAGGTGGTGATGATGATGTTGATCCTGGTCTGTCGATTTCAGAGGTTGGTGTTAGCAAAGCGGAAGGTGATCGTAGAGGATCAGTTGTTATGGATCCAGTAGAATTTTCTAATGTTTTACGAAATGTAATTATCAGTGTAAAAAATAGTGATGTGACTCAAGATGTAACAGTTGATGATAAGGGAAATGTAGTAAGTAAATAAAACTTTGAGTGGTTTCATAAATAAAATTAATAAAATTTTTCATTAATCATGACAGTGGTTACATTAACATCAAACCATTCGCTCATTTTTGGGGACATTGCATCTAGCCAACTACTGTCCCCATTTGTTAATAAAATACAAGGAATTCCTCCTCTAATAGTGAGATTTGGTTGGAACTTAACAAATACATGGAAATCTCTCTGGCAGCCTACTAAATTCTTCATTAATTCGGTAGGGACTGTCGAGTATTTGATGTCGTCTATCACGTTGTAGGCGGCATCTTGGTCGTAGTCCTTGAAGCTTATTCTGCCGGAGAAGTAATTGTGTCGTCCGAGACTTCTGGCCCAGGCGGTTTTGCTTGTTCTTGAGGGTCCTTCGAGGTAGAGGGAGATTGAGCGGATGGGCCTCTGCTCTGGTTCCTGTTATCAGAGGAGGACAAGAGTTCTTCGTCAATATATAAATTGTTTATATTATTTTTGTGTATCCCTAATCTAAGGAAATCGTCTTCCCTCCAAACGGAGAGACAGCAATTTTGACATAACTCGTACTGAACGCAATTTCGACTTACAAACAAAATATTATTTTTTGCCCATTTTTTTACTTCTTCATTTAAGAAAGGAAATGAATTAAAAGGGCTAGTATATGGGGGCCTCTCTCTTTTGTAATGATTCCTGAAAAATGTTTTTAATTGGGGGTATTTTGTGACGTAATCGGTGGGACATCTTTCTTTACAGAGAGCAAAGAATTGTTCCTCCGTTTCTGCTTCGCCAAGTATTCCCTTCCAGAGTTCGTCTCTATTTTTCGAAGGACTTCTCCCCTTAGATGAAAATTCTCTCCATTCGACGAACTCGCCCCCTTTCTGTATATACTGTCGACTTGCTGTTGGCGAGTGGAGTTTTTCTATATTTGGATGGTAGATCCTCCCATTGGTTCCAGTGAGATCGAAAAATCTCGGGTTGGAGGTTTGGATCTTCTTCGTGCATTGAACCATGGCATGAAAGTGAGGGTTTTCATCTTCATGGAGCTCCCTTGTAACAAGTATGTAGTATGGCTGACAGGCTAGTTGGAGGAGAGATTGGAGGAGTTCTAAGAGTTGTTCTTTTGGGCATGGGCATTGTGGGTAGGTGAGGAAGACATTCTTGGCATAAAAACGGAAAGAGGCTTGGCGAGGCATTATTTAGCTTATTTAGTGATTAACACTTAACTTACACTGGTGTGAATGTTGTTTGTCGAGGCTTTATATAGAGGGAGGTCACACCAGCTGGGGGGGGGGGGGGGGGGCGCTATATATAATATTACTAGCGCCCCTTGTTAATATTGTACCCGATAGCCAATTTCATCCGTCCATTAACCAGAACATTAAAAATAAAAATACATCAAATTACAATTCTAAACAGTTTTAAAGTACATTTGACTCCTTAAAGTAATTTTGCATTCCTTTCCACTAACAGTAGCAGCCACTAAATATATGGCACCCTTTTGAATGCTTCCAACATTTCCCAACAGCATATCTTTGTAGTCCATCCAAACATCAACTGGGAAGAACCGGTCTACAACTTCTATCCCGTGACGAACGTACTCTTTGTCCTTGCCACCAACGAGCTTGAATCTCATTTTCTTTAGCATCCGAAAACGGTCGGACTGATCAGGATCAACAATCCAAGTCTCAGGATTACCCTCGCCAACTCCAATAAATATCTTGTCAGGTGTAGGGACGGAATCTGACGGACTATTATCACCGATGACAAAAAACAACACGTGGTGGACCACAGCTTCGTCCTTAGCATCCTGTCCCAATTGAACATTACCAATGAATTTGATACCCTTAACCACGATCTTGTCTGATTGACGGTCAGATCTCTTATTACCCAACTCAATACCATTAAGTAATCTCGCCACGCCTTTATTATCAAACTTAACGTCCCTTAATTGTTCATCGTATAGCTGTAATTTCCTTACTCCCCTCTTAGTCTTCTTAATAAATCGGGGAATATTCTGAACGTACCGTCTGTGAACATACTAGGTCTTAAAAGGTGCACGACTACGGTAACTACGCCTATATCCACTGGCCGCCGGTGTCCTTGACCTCCGGTACATAAGGGGGGTCCGGTAATGGCTGCTTCCTATTCCTTCCATTTTTTATAAATAACTCCAAATCTTTTATACGAACACTTCTACAGGATCTGTTACCTCTGCTAACCCTTCTGTTTAGACACCTTAGCTTTGATATTTTTGCCCTCTGATCTTCGTACACCGGAACAAACTTCATCGGAGCTCTCCGCTGGCTCTCTTCCCACAATCCTAGTTGCCACGTTAAAAAGCGATCTACACACATTTGAGTGAATTGCCCGTAATTCTCGGGATACTCTTCTAAGGAGTACAACATTGTATACCAAATAAATCGACAAAATTGGCAAAAAGAAAAGGAGGGACGAAACAAGGTACCAGAAAATCACCTCAGTGTAATAACTCTCCAACTGCAAAAGCATATCTCTCATATCTCTCTCCACCGAAAAATATCTAAGGCTGGACCCAGATATATAGACAACTGTAAATACGGAGATTCGGAATTTAAAATTTGAATTCCCGCCCATTACTGTTCATTCATGCGGAATTCTGTGCACCTTTGCTTTATCTCCAAGCAAAACCACCACGATCGTGACACGTGGGTGGACAGGATCCGGCCACGTCTACTCACACCACTCACACCAAATAGTGATTACTATTTGGTGTGAGTACGGATTTAATCTCCACCTTACACGTCACCATCCGTACGTCCATCGATGGATGAAATTGCCTATCGGGTACAATTTCAACAGGGGGGCGCTAGTAATATTATATATAGTGCCCCCCCTCAGCTGGTGTGACCTCCCCCTATATAAAGCATCGACAAACAACATTCACACCAGTGTAAGTTAAGTGTTAATCACTAAATAAGCTAAATAATGCCTAGCCAAGCCTCTTTTCGTTTTTATGCCAAGAATGTTTTCCTCACCTACCCACAATGCCCATGCCCAAAAGAACAACTCTTAGAACTCCTCCAGTCTCTCCTCCAACTAGCCTGTCAGCCATACTACATACTTGTCGCAAGGGAGCTCCATGAAGATGGAAACCCTTACCTTCATGCCATGGTTCAATGCACGAAGAAGATCCAAACCTCCAACCCGAGATTTTTCGATCTCACTAGAATCAATGGGAGGATCTACCATCCAAATATAGAAAAACTCCACTCGCCAATAGCAAGTCGACAGTATATATAGAAAGGGGGCGAGTTCGTCGAATAGGGAGAATTTTCATCTAAGGGGAGAAGTCCTTCGAAAAACAGAGACGAACTCTGGAAGGGAATACTTGGCGAAGCAGAAACGGAGGAACAATTCTTTGCTCTCTGTAAAGAAAGATGTCCCACCAATTACGTCACAAAATACCCCCAATTAAAAACATTTTCCAGGGATCATTACAAAAGAGAGAGGCCCCCATATACTAGCCCTTTTAATTCATTTCCTTTCTTAAATGAAGAAGTAAAAAAATGGTCAGAAAATAATATTTTGTTTGTAAGTCGAAATTGCGTTTAGTACGAGTTATGTCAAAATTGCTGTCTCTCCGTTTGGAGGGAAGACGATTTCCTTAGATTAGAGATACACAAAAATAATATAAACAATTTATATACTGACGAAGAACTCTCGTCCTCCTCTGATAACAGGAACCAGAGCAGAGGCCCATCCGCCCAATCTCCCTCAACCTCGAAGGACCCTCAAGAACAGGCAAAACCGCCTGGGCCAGAAGCCTCGGACGACACAATTACTTCTCCGGCAGAATAAGCTTCAAGGACTACGACCAAGACGCCGTCTACAACGTGATAGACGACATCAAATACTCGACAGTCCCTACCGAATTAATGAAGAATTTAGTAGGCTGCTAGAGAGATTTCCATGTATTTGTTAAGTTCCAACCAGATCTCACTATTAGAGGAGGAATTCCTTGTATTTTATTAACAAATGGGGACAGTAGTTGGCTAGATGCAATGTTCCCAAAAATGAGAGAATGGTTTGATGTTAATGTAACCACTGTCATGATTAATGAAAAATTTTATTAATTTTATTTATGAAACCACTTAAAATTTTATTTACTTACTACATTTCCCTTATCATCAACTCTTACATCTTGAGTCATATCACTATTTTTTACACTGATGATTACATTTCGTAAAATATTAGAAAATTCTGCTGCATCCATAACAATTGATCCTCTACGATCAACTTCCTCTTTGCTATGTCCAACCTCTGAAATCGACGGACCAGGATCAACATCACTAGTGTCATCACCACCTCTGTGTACATCAATCTCTGACAAACTCAAACGACGTCTGCGTTCATGAATAACTGAACCACTTTCCCCAAAACCTCCTAACAACAAATCTCTTCGCCTCTCCGGTAAACCAACAGACTTAGTCCGTGTCAGAATCGGAATGGCCTTCGTTGGAGGACAATGCCAGACATTAACATTATCATTAGTATATTTTTTAGATAACACAACAATAGAGGGGGCCCTCATTTACGAATCTTCTGGCATGTCACTCGTAGAATACTTCAGATACCCTTTCATTTTACAATACGTAACCCCCCTTTTAATATTGAAATTTTCAAGTCGATACTTCACCATCGATGGCACCTGTTTGTCGTTGATTGAACAATAACCATTCCTATAATAAACTAACTCGCATTGACAATCTACTGGGAAAATAAACCATGCCTGCAAACTGTCATTACCGTCTAACCTCCGATCATAAACATTTACTCTGAAAGGCAAGAAGAAAGAAGACACTAGAGATGTGATAAGGATGCTGTGTATGTATACTTGTTTGAAGCTTTTTTTCTCTACATTAGGAACAACAGTTGGATGGGTATTTCTTAATTACATGGAAGACATAAACTCAATGAGAAAATACAATTGGGCAGAAGCAATAAGGAACACACTGATGTCTTCAATTGAAAAATACCGCAAAAATCCAGCAAAAGTCACTGGATGTGTTATGGCTCTCTCAGTAAGTACATCTTTACTCTATTCTATTAGTTTTTTGTTAATAACAAATAGTATTATTTTTTATTCAAATGACAATAATTCTTTACATTTGCTTTGTAGTATTGGTTGTATGAGTACATACTGATCATCCACCGTGAAGTTAGCGAAGCATGCCCAAGGGTGATCAAATGGAATCTTATCAAATTACATAAACGTATAAAAGTCATATCACTACATCAGCTGACAACAAGACAGGTCACATCATCATCTTATTTGAATTTCAATTCAAGTTAGGAAAAATCCCTATTTTTATACACTGAATTATTACTGAGAAAATTTTTAGTTTCCTAAACTTCAATTATTTCAAAAACTAATATCTATTGTATGTTGACCTACAGGTAACTACTACTCAATTCAGTGAGAAAAGTGATGAAGAACTTGATGACACTGAAGAAGAACAAAAAGAAGATGCTGAAAATACTGAAGACGAAGAAGAAGAAGATGCTGAAGAAGAAGAACAAGAAGTAAAAGAACACAATTTCAGATCAAACATGGTGACAATAGTGAAGCTATTACAGCACATCAAATTCAGGAATGAGCATATTAATGGCTTAAAGAAAACCCCATTTTGGTTATTGTTTGATGTAATATTGAAAAACAAGATGAATTGTAAACAATGCAGAAAATATGATGACATTGCATTGAAAATAATTGAAACATACTAGCCAGGCAGTAATGGTTCTTTCCAGTTAGGACCAGAAACTGTAAAGCTGACAACAGAAGACATCAAGTCCATCTTCGGTATATCTTGTGGAGATGAGCTGATGCATCTTGGTTATGGAAATAAAAGTATATCATCATTTCTGACAAGAAGATGCATACAAACTGAAAGGTTATCGAGCACAACCATCACCGACTTGTTGCAAAAAGCATTGAAAGGCAAGAAGAAAGAAGACATTGAAGATGTGATAAGGATGTTGTGTATGTATACTTGTTTGAAGCTTTTTTCTCTACATCAGGAACAACAGTTTGATGGCTATTTCTTAATTACATAGAAAACATAAACTCAATGAGAAAATACAATTGGGCAGAAGCAATAAGGAGCACACTGATGTCTTCAATTGAAAAATACCACAAAAATCCAGCAAAAGTCACAGGATGTGTTATGGCTCTCTTAGTAAGTACATCTTTACTCTATTATATTAGTTTGCTGTTAATAACAGATAGTATTATTTCTTATTCAAATGACAAAAATTCTTTACATTTGCTTTGTAGTATTGGTTGTGTGAGCACACACTGATTATCCACCCTGAAGTTAGCAAAGCATGCACAAGGGTGATCAAGTGGAATCTTACCAAATTACATCATAAGACAATACATGAGGCATCAACCAATTCCAAACACATTACCACCAGGCACATCCACAAGACTCAGAGCAGACATGGTACATGAGTTCCTCAGTGATCCACAAAGATCAATCAAAGTCAAGTAGAGTCAAGATTGCAACCTTCAATGAAATCTTTTTTGATGTGTAACTCAATGAACTCTTTTTTGTAACACTTTGATACAATGACTAATGTTTTTGTTAATAGTTCCAAGCATATTACCTAACAAACATATTACAATTTCTATGATGTGTAATGGAATATTTTGTCATACTCTCAAAGATACATGCACCCGAGCTTTGTTGATGTTTTTGTCCATATTCTCAGTTTCTATTATCCTGTTCCTCACACTACTATATGGGAAAAGCAAAAATAGTATTACATGTGAAAATAGAGGACACAAAACTTTACTATATCACAATTAGTGCTTTGTTGATGTTTTTGTTTATATTTTCAGTTTTTATGCAATGTTTTGTTGCCTCACAATCACTTATTTTCAAACTTAGAAACTTTAAAACTGAGAATATTTTCAGTTTTATACAGATCACTCAATTTTCAAACAACAATATTATCACAACAATTTATTTGCTGTCTCACAATATTATGACAATTTGAAAAACTAAAATTCAAAACAAAGAATATTTTCACTTTCAGTCCACTGTTACTTTAATCAAAACATAAAGGATTGACCACATCTATTTAGAATATTAATTCACATTCATTCAATTGATCACATTTATAACTAGTTCCAATTCATAACAAGAGCCTCACACTATTATCACAAAATCAACTATTTTGAACTAAAAACTTAAACTGAGAATATGTTCACTTTTTATATAGTATTCACATAATCTTCAAAACAGACATTCAACAGTCAAGTTTATTTCCGAAAGCCAACCAAACAATATTATCACAAACAATTTCAAAATTAAAATTTGAAACTAAGAATATTTTCACTTTCAATTCAATGTCACTTTATTCAAAACATAGAAGATTATTACTCAGCGCTCAACAGCACAAACTATTACTTCAAGAAATTTATGAATACGAAATTTTTACAATCACAAAGCAGCAACAAAAAATCACAAAGCCTCCTTACACGATTTCTTATTGTGATTGCCAACCTTCCCACATCTACTATAAGTAATTTGCCTTACTTTCTCACCATTCGAATGAATCCTCTTCTTATTTGGCGTTCCTAGTTGCTTCTTAGACAAAGGAGGAAGAACAACTTCACTATCACCATCAACATTACAATCTGGTTTCCAAATTGAAGGAACAGGATATATGGGAAAAGAATAGGACTCTCGATAACTTTGAACATAGAAGTATTGATCAACAAATAAACTCAAATCATGTCCACTCTTTTGTATAGCACCAACCGCATGCGCAAATGGAAACCCTTTTAACTGCCACTCGCCACAAGAACATATTCGTCTACTAATGTCAATTGAAACAGATGAATGTGAATGCACCTCATAGACATCATTTCCAGATGAACTAATAATCCATGGCCTCGAAGTATTAAAATCATCATGCAACTTGGACTCCATTTTCGGGCATATCAAACCATTCCATTTATTAACAAGTTCCCTCATTTTAGCAATTTTCCTTATCAACTTAATTCTTACACTAACAATCAACTATGTGATAGGCAAGTGGCATTCCTCTCGTATCCATGAATTGAAAGATTTAGCTACATTTGACCACATCTCTCCAAAGCGTTGCCCTCGAAAATATGCATTACTCCAATGATCATATGGTATGTCATCTAAAAACTTTTCAACTCTTGACTCACCTTCAGTCTTTAACTCAACCAAACATTGGTGAAATGTTTCTTCAGTTGGAGCATATGCACATTTCCCAAACAGAGTGATCAACTTTTCTTTCAATCCATGAAACATACCACGCAAATGATGCCTCAAGTTCATCTTCAAATGATATAAACAATAAGCATGGAAAGCTATTGGGAAAACCTTAGGTAACACTTCAACTAATCCAAGGTTACGATCTGACACAAATGTAATATTTCGTTCTGGTGAAACAATTCTACTCAAATGCTCCAAAAACCAACGCCAGTTATCTTGATTCTCTGAGCCAACAACTGCAAAACAAACAGGAAAGAACCCTGCATGTACAAAACATAAAAAATGAAAATATTCTATTATTCTTAGAAAATGGTAACACTTTAACATTCAAAATATCAAACACTAAAATGAATAACTGAAAAAATAAAAAATGCATATACAACAACAATATTATATAAAATTTAAAACATTCAATCATATTTCTAAACTGAGAACTTTCTCAATTTCAGAACAGAGAAAACAGATTTCTTATGTACCTTGATTTCGATCTTTTTCTGTAACAGCAAGTAAATTTCCTCTAAATCTTCCCTTCAAAAATGTGCCATTAAGGAATAAGAGAGGTTGACAATAATCAAATCTGCTAATGTAACCATGAAAAGAAACAAATAATCTTTTAAACCGTTTAGTATCATCGTCACACTCAAACTCAATGTAACTCCCTGGATTGCAACTCTTTGCAACA
Source organism: Camellia sinensis (assembly GCF_055761805.1). NCBI lineage: Eukaryota > Viridiplantae > Streptophyta > Magnoliopsida > Ericales > Theaceae > Camellia > Camellia sinensis. The sequence continues at coordinate 104,265,960 of NC_138975.1, read as the reverse complement.
TCCACATACCATCTTAACTGGTAAAATGACATTAAGTAGTCTCCAAAAATCTGACATTTTGCTTTCTCTACCCCTAACCAAGCTTGACGATAACTAACTCTCAGCCCATACCCCAACTTAAAGTCCCGAACAACATGAACTGGACGTGTCAATGGATTATTACGAACACTTTCAACAATCAAATCAACAACTAAATCAGAACTCATACGAGAATGATTCATCGTACGTACTTCAGCACCACATGTGTGGACATTGTTCAACTTCCTTACATAAAAGAACCCATTAGCATTATCCACTCTACCATGAACATTCCACATACAACCTTTTGTCTCTCTAAACAAACATTGTGCGGTAACACGAACTTTATCATTCTTAACAAATATGAACTCAAATCCACACTCAATAGAAAACATTGACAATGCATTACAAAATTCAACAATTCCACCTTCAAATTTATGTCCTACATGTGTAATACTAACTGCCCAACCAGCAGACAACACTACTTTTCCCTTGTGTCGACAAAATGATGATAACATATCAACCTCTTCTTCAACCTCCAACTTCGAATTCCTTTTGGAGGATGTAGATGCTCTGTTTGACAAGTTTACAGACTTACTGCTGTCATGAGACAATGCAATATCACAAACTTCAAGATCCAACATTGACTCTCTTTCTCCATAATCCAATCTTTTGTTGAGATAACCACAGTCAATGGTTGAGTCTTTTACTTGCACAACAACATAAATACACTTTGAATCAAAATGCACAACTAATGCCAACAACAAATCTAACTCCTTATTGTTGTCCAACGTACAATTAGGATGTCCAGACAATGAGTAAGATAGACAATTATTATCAGATTGCGAATTATCCCATTTCAAACATAGCTTCTCAACCAACTGATCATATGTAACATTTTGATCAATCTTAATTGCAAATGTGCAACCATTATACTTGTACAACAAAAAAATAGGCGTACTTGTACAACCTTCACTCATATTTCAATCTAAACAAGAAAAAAAGATCGCATTAATAAAAACTGGAACAATACTAAAAACTTTCTCAGTTTTCACAAATACTTCACCAGAACAAAAAACTTCATAACAATACAAATACTTCACAAATCACGTTTTCAATTCATAAAATAAATAACTAAATCGAGAAATCATCCAGCAAATCACGTCTTCAATTCGTAAAAACAAAATTATTCAACATATTCTCATAAATAAATTCAATCAAAACTAAAGAAAATTATAAAAAAAACATAATATATAAAATCGAAACAATACATACCTATAAACCAGATCAAAGATTAAATATCCAGCAAATCAATTCTGCAATTTATAAATCGAAATCGCACATAACAAACTCCAATATATTTCAACTCAAAATGCGAACCAAACTAAGAAATCCTTCAAGATCCTTTCCTATTTGAATCAAAATCGAGAAATCAATTACGTATAATAGCGAACCAAAGCAATAAATCCTTCAAGATCATTCACGATTTGAACCTTCAGCTACTTCCATAACTGATCTGTTAACTGATTTCTTTTTATTTTTTCTAGTAAATAACATGAATGGAATTTTATATACAGTTGTTTCTGTTAAAGGGCAAACACGTATATTTACCTAAAAATGGGACTTATTGGTTCAAATTTTTTTTGATAGGACCTAAGTTACAACAATACATGTTGATAGGACTTTTAGGTAATCATCTCTAAATTGTTTGGTATAATTTTTAGTACAATTCATTAAGTTCTTTAATTGACAAAAGAAAAACTCTGTTGATATAATATGGAATACAAGGAGTACGTTCACAGTTACATCAAAAAGAGGAGGCTAAGGTAAAATAGCTTCAATTTATTAAATAGGAATAGTTTAAATAAATTAAAAAATATACATTTTTTAAAATTATGAAAAAAATACTTTTAATTTTTATTTTATAATTATCACATTTTTACCTTAAAAAAAATTGTACAAAAATGCTCCTTGAGTAGTGATTGTTTTTGTTTATGCTATTGTCTTGTGTGTCAAGTCATTAGATCTCTATATTTTCTTAAAATTACAATTTTTAGACTTTAGAAAGAAAAAATAAAATGATATTTCATCTAATTATCCTATTTTTTTGGAACACTATATTGGTCATGTACTAAACAAGCCAAATGAGCCGAGCAGTTAACTATTTAAGATTGGTTTGAAAATTTTAATGAGCTTAAAAATTTGTTTAAGTTTGGTTCGTTAATTTTTTTAACCGATCTTAAACAAGCTCTTGTCAAGCCGGACTCGAATAATTTGACATTTGTATATAGTTTTAGATTCATTGGACAGAGACAAATGAGTAATTAATTATTCAAGCTCATTTTAAAAATTTTAACGAATTCCAAAATATTAAAGATCGACTGGTTTACTTAACAAATTGAGGTCAAATTATTTAGTTCGTCTATCATCGTAGTGCCCACCCAATACTAAATACTATATTTTTACATTATTTAAAAACTAAAAAAAATATAATAGACAAATTAAAAAATATATGTAGTAATAATTGAGCATATAGTTAGTCACATATCTTTGGAACTAATTTGATGATTTCTGTCCATGTAGATGCTTTGTCTAACATACTACATTTTGGCTAGTCAAAGATGCTTAATGTTGTGCTTAATTAATAATATTATCTCAAATAATATTATATGTACTAATTAATATATTAATTAATAATGTAATATAATTTAAAAAAATTTTGATATTCATAATTTATATAATGAATGAGATCAATAATAATATCTTAACTAATATCAATATATTAATTAATATATTAATTGATATATACAACACTACCATAGCCTCCGTTTCGGAAGTGGGTTGGCTTTTTGGCTTTTCAGCTTTTTTGGCTATTTTAGCCTGGGCTAAAAAGCTTGGTTTGGGAAGGACTTTTTGACTTTTTGGCTTTTTAGCTTTTTTTTGTGAGAGAAGAGTGTAATGATTATGGGTTGGATGTGATGTTTTGTTTGTTGTGGCTAAAATAGCCTATTTTATCTTTTGTGGCTATTTTAGCCCCAACCCATTTGCCATTATCTCAACTAAATTAGATATTTTTTCGTTGAAGCTTGAATACATTGAACTTAGCATTCAAAAGAGAGAGCGAGTCCTTTCTAAACAAAAAAAAAAAAAAAAAAGAGAGAGAGAGAGCGAGTCAACTGCCGTAATTTCTGTTTGTAGAGCTAGCCGCTAGGGCCTATGATGTAATTAAGGATGAATGATTCACACAACCGGCGAGTGGCCCAACTTGACGTTTGAGTTAAAAAAATTTAACTATAATGATTGAAAATTCTTTTTTTTTAGAATTCTTATAATTTTTTTTTTAATTTTAATTATTGATGGCGTGGGTTTCATAAGTATTTGAGTAAGTTTCATACATACATCAATAATTGAGATTCAAACAAAATTATGAAATCCTAAAAAAAGAAAGTTCTAAACATTTTTCAAAATTTAAAAGAAAAAAACAAGGTAAATTATACTTTTCATTCGTATGGGTTAATTCAAAGTTTACTTTGTTTCATGTTGTTTTAATATAAATGATTTGGTCTTTACCTTTTAAATTCAGTTTTAATTTGAATATGGATTAATTACATTAAGATCATTTTAATTATAAATGAATATCACTTTACCCCTCATCTATGAATTCGTTTATATTGACTCTTTCAATTATAAAAATCATATAAATACATCATTTTTGGAGAGATTCTGAAAAAAATTTGTAGGTGATGAAAATAATATATTTTTTTATAGTTGAAAAATTCAAAATGTACGAATTCATAAATTAGAGACTAAAATGATATTGACTAATAGTTTTGAGAGGATGTTGGAGTAAATAACCTTTTAGTTATTCCATCCAAATTTTTGTTAATTTTTTTTTTAATATATATATACAGTTCAATAATCAACTAGTGTTCTAAAATCAAACTTGAATGGAATGGTTAAATTAAAATTATATTTAAAGTTTAAAAATCAGATTATTCATGCTTACATAGTGCTGTACCGAGAAATTCTCCCCCTGTGAGACACAGCCTTAATGCAGACATATCACAATTTGTCTTCTCATTTAGTTGTTTTGCTTTCTCACTAAAAAAAAAAAAAAAAAAAAAAAAAAAAAAAAAAATCACAATTTGTCTTCTATTTAGGCCTCGTTTGGGAACCTCCCTTTTAGTTAAAAAATCAAAAAGATACTAAATTAGCCAAAAAGTCAACAACCCATATCAAAAAGTTAAAGATTCTTTTTTCTTTCTACTTTTTGCATATCTTTTCGTAAAAAGTCAAAAAGTCATCCCAAACATACTAATTTTTTTTAACTCATATTTTAACTAAATAGTCAAAAAATTACTAAATTAGCCTATTCCCAAACGAGGTCTCAGTTGTTTTGCTTTCTCACTACCAAAAAAAAAAAAAAAAAAAGTCATCAATAGAGGGCCATTTTTAGATTTTGTTTAGATAATAAATTTTGATAACTTTTTTTTAAAAAAAAAAATATGTGAAATGTAATTATATTTCACTTATTTTTTTTAAAATTTTATTTTATTTATTTTTAATTTTATTTTTTATAATTAGATGTCAGAATCACATATCTCAACTAATCCCGAATTTTCCACTTGTGAAGGCCACTTGCAGTCAGAGTAAATGCGAATCTATACTTACTTAAATCTATACTTCAAATACGTCTTTATAAATATGAAAAATGATGAGAAAGACAAATCAAAAGAAAACACAATTAACAATTGAGGCATGGCTAATCCAATAAGAAGAAATGAGGGGTCATGCTCATGAAAAACAATCAGTGAATTGATCCGGAGAAACTAACCCAGTAGGAAAAAAATCACTCATGGGTACAACATTATTGTTGTTTTGTTTTCCTCTAGAAGTGACAGTTCCATGATTGACCCGGAGTTGTACACTAACATCAAATTTTGAATTTTTGACCACTTACTTGCATCACGTGTCTCCTTGTGCACAAATTATCTAGGAGGGTAACGGGGGCAATGAGATAGATATTAATTTTTTATCCTTATTTTTTTATAATAAATTTTTTTCATTTCCCATTTTTTATTTTTTATGGGTACCACCCTCCTTAATTTTTAATGGGTATGGATTTTTTTCAACTCACTTTAATCCCTATTTTATTTTTTATATTTAATGTTAACAACCATTTTTTTTTATTTATTTATTATTTTTTTTAAGGTTCACAATAAAAACTAAATATACCTTCAATCTTTTTCTTTCTTTTTTAATATATTTAATGTTAACAAATTTTTTTTTGTGTTAAGGTTCAAAACAAAAGTTAAATATACCTTCAATCTTTTTTCTTTCTTTTTTAATATATTTAATGTTAACAACCTTCTTCTTCTTTTTTTATTTTTTATTTATTTTTTATTTTTTTATATAGGTTTTAGCTAAATATACCTTCAATCTTTTTTCTTTCTTTTTTTAATATATTTAATGTTAACAACTTATTTTTTTATTTATTTTTTATTTTTTTAAGGTTCACAACAAAAGCTAAATATACATTCAATCTTATTTTATTTTATTTGGTTCAACAACAAAATCAAATACACATTAATTAATTAATTAAAAAGTTTGTTTTATAATAATCAAATATATAATTTTGAGACAATCAAATAAGTTTTAGTAATTGAAAAAAAAATGTGGAAGAACGTGGAAGATTAAAAAAAAATTACAACCATCTCTCTCTCTCTCTCTCACTCTCACTCTCACTCTCACTCTCTCTCTCCCCTACCTGTTATAAGAACCTAATTACAATGTTATAAGAGACTGTTTGAAGAAATAAAATGTGAAAGAACCTGTTTGAAGAAAGTATTATAAGACCCATATTAAATTGCATCAGGGCATAAACAAGGAATTGTTTGTTGATCTCTTAGCCACGGATATTTTAGACATTAAATCATCTTTCTCTTAGCAAATTTGAACCATTCATTTTAATTTATCCAAAATCTAATTATACCTTTAACAAATCTGAACCACTCATTTTAAGATATCTATGCATTACCACACCCAATCCATCCTCCATCTTCTTCCTTTAGTTCCCCACGAATTTTGTTGTTTGTTACTTTTAAAAAACAAAAAATATTTTTTCAATTAAATTTTTACTAATTTCACAACTCCATCACCACTATTCTCACTTTCACTGTCACACTACCATCACCATAGCCACTACCATCATCACTGCCGCCATCACCCCACCACTATGTAACAATCTCTACTTTCACATTCGTTCCATCACCACCACCACCAAATATAAAAAAATATATTTTTAATTTTTTTTATAAAAAATATTTTTCATTAAAAAATATTTTCTATCTAAATAAATGAAGCATAACATTGGGAAACAAGCTGATTTCAGTTAAATCTGTTCATAACTAAGAAAAATTCTTTTAATTTAAAAAAAAATTATTTAGTAAGACTTTGTATCTCTTTTTTGTTTTTCCAGCAAATAAATCTTTGTACCCATCATTTTTAACCAATCACGACTCATGCTTGTTTTGATTCTCTACAATTTTCTTATTTTCAAATACATTCATATATGTATATATATATATATATATATGTTGTATAAATTGTGTGATAACATAAAACAAATAGATTCATACTCGTTAATTGAAATTTCAAAACAAGCAAACCATTCTGAAAATTACAATACATAACAAAATAAAATAACATAGAAAAACAAACCGAAACCTACACTAGACAGTGTCCTTAATTTTTTTAAATAAATTTTAAAAATTCTAGATATGCATAAAATTTGACAAGAATAATGTGACAATGTTAATTAATGTGTATTTGATTTTATTGTTGAGCCAAATAAAATAAAATAAGATTGAATGTATATTTAGCTTTGGTTGTGAATCTTAAAAAAAAAAAAATGGTTGTGAACCTTAAAAAAAAAATTAAAGAAAAAAGATTGAATGCATATTTAGCTTTGGTTGTGAATCTTAAAAATTAAAAAAAAAAATTGTTGTGAACCTTAAAAAAAAAAAAAATTGGTTGTGAACCTGAAAAAAAAATAAATAAATAAAAAGAAAAAAGATTGAATGTATATTTAGTTTTGGTTGTGAATCTTAAAAAAAAAAAAAAAAAAAAAACATATGGGAAAATTAGTGGGTATCCATCCCCAACCCATCCCCTGTGAATTTTTAAAGAATATCACTTACCCTACCCAGTGGATAAGAAAAAGAGGAAAAAACCCATGTATTTAGGTTGGGTCTCTATAGATACTCACAGGGTAGGTTATCCATTGCCATCCCTAAAATTAGTAGATTCAAAACACCACGTGTCTATCTATGTCGATTGTCTATGTGATAATTAAATATATTTTATAATTTATTTATTATTTATTATTTTAAAATCGTATTCATTTAACTTTTTATTATTAATTCAATACATTACCAATATAATTTTTTTTTTTAAAAAAAGAGAATAATTGTACTTTCTCATGAGAATTTGATTTTTTTATATTTCATAGGAGATCTAATGTACCGGGAAAAAAAAAAAACTATTGTGTTTGATTCCTGTTTTCTAAACTCATTTTTTCGAAAATTTTGAAATTTTTGTTTGGTTATTTTAAAAATTGAACAAAATTTTTTGAAAACTAACATGAGTATTTTTTGATATGACAAATTTTTAATTTTCATTAAATTATCTCTCTCCTTAAATTGAAAGGAAACTTGAATCTGCAATAATATATTTTTTTGAAAACCAAACAAAGATCCTTTTTTAAAATAGAGTTTTCAAATCACTTTTTGAAAAAATAATTCAAAAAAATGGAACCAAACATGACAAAATTTTATAATATTGCATTAGAATTATGTGGTAATAGTATTTATGCAGTTAAAATACTTTCAGAAAAATTTATCTATAAATCTCATCTTGAGAAATGATAAACCATTTAGTTTCAAGGGTTTTCTTTTATAGACTAATTAGTCCTATTGATTTTAGAAAGGGAAATTTTTTTAAGGTCCCTGGTATTAAGATTTTACAGCATAAAGGACACTCAATATTTTCATAATGTCTAAGGTCTCTCAAGTTGATCCAGAAAAAATTGATCCAGAGAAAATTGGTCCAGAGAAATTTCTCTCCAGAGAAATTCTGGAAATTTCTCTGGACATCGGAATTTCTCTCCAAAGAAATTCTGGATTTATCTCCAGAGAAATTTTGAATTTCTCTGACTTCGGAATGTATTTTAACGAAATTTCTCTGACTTCGGAATTTATCAAATGTGTTTTCATAATGTGTTTTAACCAAATTTCTCTGACTTCCGAATTTATCTCCAGAGAAATTCTGAATTTATTTCGAGAGAAATTTTGAATTTCTCTGGAACTGATATTGGTGTTTTATGGCAGGGTGGGAAAATACAAACGGCTGAATGCTTGTATGATGATGGGGAGAATCAAGTAAAACAAGGACAAAGCATTGCAGATTCATCCACCAAATTTCTCTGGACTTCGGAATTTCTCTCCAGAGAAATTCGGAATTTCTCTGGATAATCTAAGCACAATGGGAGCTGTTTGCTCGGCTGGGATGACTATGAAGAAAAATCCAAAGTTCCGAGAAAAGAATTCAAGATTTTCTGGGAAACTCAAGTCCATGAGGAGCTTTAGCAAGCATGCGGATGATTCTTATTCGTATTCAGATGTTGACGGTTTCGATAACACTTCACAGAATTTTGATTCCGGAGAGCTTCGATTGTCCATTTCTTGTGAACTCAAACCTTCTACACCTGCTAGGACGTGCTTTTGTGAAACATAATTGTTCGAGAAAATGGAAGATAAGAAAGATGGCGCCGTGGTGTGGGTTGCTCGTCGGAGAGGCATTTCAACTTGTCAGAATTTTGGTTTCAAATCTGGAGTTGAGGAAGATATTTCAAGGTATAGTAATGACTTTTCAACTCAGCAAGTCTTGAACAAGAAATTCTGCTATGATCAATCAGAGACTCCAGCATTTGTTCTGTGGAGAGAATGCAAACTCGTGTCATTGCGACAACTTAACTTTGCTGGGACTTCTGGAGCAAGACGAAGGGCAAGCAAGTGGAACTATATGATAGTGTTGTATAGAGCAGCAACGACTGGAGGAAACCCGAAGCAGAGCTGCTTGAGGAAGAAGAAGCTGGGTCTCTTGATATATAGAGAGAGAGAGTAGGCTCAGATTTTCTTCAACGAGAAATTATTCGGTGGATTGACTTGAGAGAGTTAATTTTCTCTGTGATATATTGGTGTGGAAGTTGAGGGACCTTAGACATCATAATATAATATTGTGGATCTCTTCCATTACTAAAATTAGGAGAGGGACCTTAGACTAATTTTCCCTTTTGGAAAGTAAATTTAATATATTATTTGAAAATTAGATTTATGATCATACCCTTATTTATATTATGTTTTGTGTGTGTGTGTGTGTGTGTGCGCGCGCGCATGCTAGAAAGGTAAGATACACAATTTATGGGAATCAAATTTGAGATGAAGTTTTATATGAGAATATTTTTTATTTGGAAAATATTTCAAAATGAATACAAAAATGACTTGAAATATGAGATTCTTCAAAAAAAAAAAAAAAAATATTCCGTAGTGTAATTTTCTCAAACGTAACATTCTAAAAAAATTTCTCAGTGTAACATTACAATGTAACACACAAAAAAACTGTTTAATGTATTTTTCTCACACTTAACCTTTGAAAAAAATTCCTTAGTGTATTTTTCTCAAACTTAACCTTCTAAAAAAATTCCTTAGTGTAACACTCTAATGTAATACACAAAAAAACTTCTTAGTATACTTTTCTCAAACATAACATTCCAAAAAAAACTTCTTAATGTAACATTCTAATATAAAACACAAAAAAACTTCTTAGTGTATTTTTCTCAAACGTAACACTCTAAAAAACTTGTGGGATTCTTCAAAAATTATTCTAAATGATTACAAAAATTCATTAGTAAGTTTTGACAAATGTATAATTTCAAACTGTGAGTGTTACATTTGGAAAAAGTGCACTACAGAGTTTTTTAATATTGGTATGTGTGTTATATTGGAGTATGTTACATTAGAATGTTATGTTTGGAATTACATTGATTGCAGTGTTGTGTTTGGTTTTCATACACTAAGGAATTTAATTTTTTTTTTTGGAATGTTACATTGCAATGTTACGTTTGAGAAAAGTACACTAAAGAGTTTTTATTTATTTATTTGTTTATTGCTATCTTGTTATGTTTAGGAAAAGTACACTAAAAAGTTTTTTAGTGTGTTGGATTGTTATGTTGTTAGAATATTACATTAGAGTGTTAAGTTTTTGTTGGTAATGTGAGATTTGTTCCAGAATGAGTGAAAATCCAAAACTTCTATAGCGTAAATTGCCTAAATGTATAATTTTACATTTGGAGAAATTAACTTTTATCCCTAAAAAATTAAACTCAAACATATAAGTGACTACCCTTTTGTGTAATTTTCACTTTAATGGGACCTTTGGATTCATAAGAAAAAAGAAAAGATTAAACAGTTGATAAGATCGCATTTTGGGATTTATTGGCGCTTCACCAATACTTTTAATGGACTTTTTGTTTTAAAGACAAAGCACCAATAAATCCCAAATCAAGGTCTCATGAACCATGTAGTCCTGCTCTTTTTTTTTTTTTTTCCTCTTGTAGACTAATAAATCTAATTTCAATGTTAAAGACACTTTTGTACATCATTGCCCGTATGTTTCTTGAAAAGTGAGGGGGTAAAAAGGGGGTTTATGTGATGTTTGTTAGGAAAAATAAATGATTTCCCACAAATAAATTAATCAATGGAAATAAAAACCAATGTGAAAAAATTAAATCAACAACGACACAAGAATTTTTACGTGGTTCCCTCAATTTGAGGTACATTCACGAGATTGAAATTCGATTCCAATGTCAACCAATAATTGTCAAAACGATTACAAACGAGACACAAATGGTCTCGTAAAAATCACCATTAGGTGAATTCCAAATAATCATAAATAAATAAGAGGAAAGACCTCACTAAATAGATGAACAAAAGTCATCGAAACAGAGTTGTAGAAGACCCAAAATAATAGACCCAAATAAACCGAATCAGAGACAATAGCTGCAACTCCACCAAGTCAAACCCACCGACATTAACTTTAGCAGCAAGCACAATTTCTACTACAATAATGATAATCATGGTTGCTTCACCATGGAGAAACAAAAACAATAACAAATATATTGTAAACGTTTGAGCTTTTTATCAAAACCCTAGTTGCTGCCAATCTAATTATTAAATACTCATTGGGCACCAAAAGCTAGATATAATATATAAAAATATATAATAACCAACACCAAACCAAATTAAATTCATGTAATAAACCAATTGGGTCCCATACTCTAATAAGGAGGTATGCCCAACAATTCTTCCCCCACCGACTTAGGTGGAGACATCAACCACACTCACCAAAGTTCGACACTTTAAATGTTTTCCCTCGACAAAGTCTTAGTCAACATATCCGAAATATTATCATATGTGTGAACTTTTTCGAGTTGCAACAATTTCGAATCTAACACATCACGAATCCAATGGTATCTCACATCAATGTGTTTTGATCTTGAATGAAGTGTAGAATTTTTACTCAAATGAATAGCACTTTAACTATCACAATAGAGCACATACCTTTCTTGTTTCAAACTAAACTCTTGCAAAAATTTCTTCAACCATAACTCTTCTTTGCAAGCTTCCGTAATGGTGATAAATTCAGTTTCGGTACATTTTTGTTATTTAGATTGCCATGCCACAACTCCCCCTGCAAAAGTCATCAAATACCTCGAAGTAGATTTCCTAGAATCAACATCATCGGCCATGTCAGAATCTGTAAACTCATTAAGTATTGGCTTACCATTCCCAAAATACAAACACACCTTCGAAGTCCCTTGAAGATACCTTAGAATCCATTTTACCACTACCCAATGTTCTTTACCTGGATTAGAGAGAAAATGACTCACCACACCAACGGAGTGAGCAATATTCGACCTTGTACAAACCATGGCGTACATCAAAGAACCAACTGCTGAAGCATAAGGAATTTTCAGCATCTCTTCCTTGCCTTTCTTACTTGTAGGACATTGATTTGAACTAAGCTTGAAGTGACCTACAAGTGGACAACCAACTGGTTTGCTTTATCCATATTGAACCTCTCAAGAACTTTCTCAATGTAGCTTTCTTGGGACAACCAAATGAACCCCTTCTTTCGATCATGAACAATCTTCATACCAAGTATTTGCTTTGTCGACCCCAAATCTTTCTTAGCAAAAGACTTCCTTAACTCTAATTTCAACCTGTTAATCATAGTATAATCTTGACTCACAATTAACATATCATCAACATAAAGCAAAAGAATAATAAATTTGCCATTTGAAATTTTTTTCACAAACACATAACGATCCGAAGTGGTTTTAGAAAAACTATTATTCGTCATGAAAGAGTCAAATTTTTTGTACCATTGCCGCATGCTTGCTTGAGGGCATATAAACTTTTCTTAAATTTGCAAACAAATTTCTCTTTCTCTTTTTCCACAAAACCCTCTAGTTGCTCCATGTAAATTTCTTCTTCAAGATCACCATGAAGAAATGCGGCCTTCACATCAAGATGTTCAATTTCAAGGTTCATACTTGTAGCCATGCCAAGTATAACCCGAACAAAAGACATCTTCACAACTGGCGAGAAAATTTCATCAAAGTCAACACCTTTCTTTTGCCTAAGGCCTTTCATAACAAGGTGTGCATTGTACCTTAGATTCTTGCCATCATTCTTTACTTTGAAGACCCACTTATTTTTTAGAATTTTCCTTTCCTTAGGCAACTTCACCAAATCATAAGTGTGATTTTCAAGCAAGGAATTCATTTCCTCTTCCATGGCCTTTTTCCAATCACATTTTTTTGCATTCTCAATTGCTTCTTGATAGCTCTCGGGCTTTCCTTGATCGGATATCAACACAAATTCATTAGGAGGATACTTTTTTGAAGGTTGTCGGTCCCTTGTAGATTTTCTCAACTCAAGTTATGGTGATGGTTCTTGAGTTGGATACTCTTCCTCAATTTCGGGCTCAATTTCATTAGGATTAGAATTATCCTCCATATCTTCAATAGGCGGTTGCACATCTCCTCCATTTTCATCATCAACTGAAGATGAAGGAGATGGATCCATGTCAATGAGATCACTAGTTTTTGGCTCTAGTTGATCACTTTTGCCAAAGTCTTCAATTGTTTGGTCTTCAAGAAATGCAATATCACGATTTCGAACAACTTTCTTATCGACTGGATCCCACAATCTATAACCAAACTCATCACGCCCATAGCCATGAAAATGCATTGTCTTGACTTGTTATCAAGCTTGGACCTCTCATCTTTTGGAATGTAAACAAAAACTTGGCAACCAAACACTCTCAAGTGCTTATAAGACACATCTTTACCGATCCAAACTCTTTCGGGAACATCACCATTCAAAGGATAGGAATGAGACAAATTAATCACGTAAAAAAGGATCTTGGCAAGTTAGCATGTGAAAACAGACACCTTGTTCTTTCCAAAATAGTGCGGTTCATCTTCTCGGCAATGCCATTTTGCTAAGGAGTCTTCTTAACTGTCTTTTGGTGCCGAATACCTTGGCTGTAACAATACCGGCAAATCGTTTTGAGAAAACAGATTTTGAAAGAAGTGCCAAACATGGACTGCTTTGCCAGATACAGAGTCGCCACCTAAATGTTTTATTTTGGGGGAAATTTAGGAAACCCTGACTCGTTTGCCTAAGGCCACGTGTCCGTCATCACCAAAGTTGCCTCGGCTCGGGAACTTGGGTACGATTGGGGAAGGTCACTTCGTGAGCACCCCCGCTCGCCCGATCAAAGATCGGCCTCTACTAACCATGATATCTATTTTTGAAAACATTATGCGTTCTTATTCCGGTTATTAGCCTAGATTTACTATGTGATGCGCACAGCATACAAGTATAGACTGGATCGCCTGAATTGGAACAAAACATTTCATGTTTGTTTATTTGAAAATGGTTTGATGGTGCTACCCGCAAGTAGGCTAAGACGTGGATTTTCCACCCTCGGGTGGGCTTAGAAAACATGATTTTGCCACTATCTAGTGGGCTTAAAACGCACATTTGATGAATTGTTCCAATTCAGATAACCCAACCTTCACCCACAGGCATTCAGGCAGTTATATCACATAAGCATATAGCCTCATGGTAAGCATGCTATTCATGGCAGTCACTCACACGCATGCAAGGATGCTAAAGCATAAAACTTACCGAGTACTCCAAGCCAAAACAGAAGCTTATTAGAAATCCATGCATGATCCTAATTATACAGAAATGCCTAATGCAACACATGCAAAAGTGCAACTATACCAGGCTCGGCTATTCTAAACATGGCATATGAAATGCTACAGCTAACATGTATTCAACTTGGAATTGAAAATACAATGCAGTTAGTATGATGTGCCGAGCCCGGTGTATGCAAAACAGATGAATGAATGCAACATGTTATCATACTGTATGCTAATTGAAACATGCACTAATCTAACCATCATAAGCAGGTAAATAAAAGGGAGAAAGACGTGGGGTTAGAAGACATACATCACACACACGCACACTTATTGCAGTTGTGCCTTCGCGCAGAGGGTCCGAAAGAATAACACAGTCCCAAATAATACAATCCGAATAAATAATACAGTCCAAATATGTACAAAAATCCTAATTAATTACCAAATTAACTAAGAAAACAATAAACTGGCATGCAAGCCAGGGACTGCCTTGACTCTTCTTCAGATGATGAATGATGCATGCCCGGGTTGCCTTTGCATGGAAATCCACTACGATGCCTCAATTAGCCTCTGTTTTGCAATAATTTTTTGGAAAGCGCGCCAAGCCCCGGAAGACTGCTGATTCTTGATTTGCTGCAACAGAGAGCAGGAAAGGGGCATGGCAATGTATTTTCACAAATGTATGCATGCTTCGATCCTCGTGCCACCAATTACGCATCTTGATGCATGATGGCCGAGGAGTCGAATTGCACAACTCAATATGAAATGAATGCACAGGAAAATGGAACAAGACCTAACTCCATCATAGATAATCCGGAGTGTCGGTGACTGGGAATTGAGACACGTTCCGTCACTCGAAGTACGAAACATCCCTCGTTTCCCGTGCTCGGGCTAATTCCTATCCCAAGCACGATGCAATATGCATGATATGCACGAAATGCAACTAAGATACAACCTAACATACACAATGCTATGAAATGGCATACACAATGCGCTAACATACAACCTAGCATACACAATGCTATGAAATGAAATGACATACACAATGCAATATGGGCTTACACCAACATGAGTGGACCTCAGCCACACTCACATAAGAGGCCAATAGATGAAAATGAGACACTCGAGATGCGTGCACGCATGCACGCAAACCGAGGACCGACCCTAAGGCACCAAATGTCACTCTAACAAGACATGGCAAGGCATGAAATATGATATGAAAACATGCAAATTTCAGAAGCGAAATATGATGCAAAACAGCCCCGAATCATGGAAACATGTCACCCGATGCATGAAATGGTACCCGAAATGCAAAATTAGGCATACGCAATGACCTATAGCTATACAAAGCATGCATTATTTGATCATGAAGCATGAAGACAGATTCAAGGCAGTCCCAAAACAAGCATATTTACAGTTTTAATCAAGGCCAAATAGTGAACACAAATGGGGATAAGTTAGCATGCAAAAATGGCCCCGAAAGCGAGATAATGAAGCAAGTGGCAGCTGCTGTCCCTAAAAAGAGAAGGGCCCTTATACAATGTTGAAGAGGGGCCCAAAATATGGTATTCTACAGTTGGTGGCCGAGCCAAAAACAGTACACAAGCATGCTCAAAATACTATACAAAATAAGGCCTAAAAAGAGGTCTAAACACAAGGAGGAAAAAGGAAACATCAAAAAGAAAAAGACCCTTGATGAAACATGAAGAGGGGGTCAAAATAAGGCCATTTACAGTTCGGACCAAAGTCCAGAAACACAAACGCAAGGGGCTAACAAATCATGCAAAAATGAGGCCAAAAGAGGGATATAAAGGCAAGTGGCAAAAGGAAGCCACAAACAGTGATGAGACCTTCAAAAATGTTGAAGAAGGGCTCAAAATAAGCTTCTTTACAGTTCGGACTAGAGCTCAAAATAGTTTACATATAGGCCTAAAATAATATGCAAGAAAATGGCACACAAAGGAGGTAATGAAGCAAGTGCAAAAAGGGAGCCTCAAACAGTGAGAGGCCCTTAAACAAACATGAAATAGAGCTCAAAAAAATGATATTTTCAGTTAGGGTCGGAGCCCCAACATGCAAGCACAAAGAGCTAAGATGTGAACCAAGAAAAGGGTCAAAAAAGGGAGAAGAGGACTTACCCTTGAAGACTAATCTTTGACAGCGTTTTGGACCAAGAAATGCTGCCTCCTAAGCTCTGAGAAGACCCTCCAAGCTGCTGGAATGGAGTGGTGATGTGGTGCTAGGTGATGGTGAGGAAATGGTGTAAGAATCAAAAGGGTTTTTTAAGGCTTAGAGTAGAGAGAGAGAGAGATTTAATGTGAGAGCTCCAAACCAAAATTTTCTAACCCCTAAAACACAGCTGGGGGGTCTGTTATATAGACACAAGATGGTGGAAAAGAGGGGGAAAAATGGGGGGGAAATGAAATTCAAATTTCCCCCCAAAATTGGCCTAAAAGGAAGATAATGGGACAAGTGATAGTAGGATATCTCAAACCAAAGAGAGCCCTTCAAAAAAGTTGAAGAGGGGCTCAAAATAAGACACTTTGTAGTTTATGACAAGCCACGAAAATAAATACAAGTAGGCCTAAACTATCATGCAAGAAAAGGCCTAAAAGAGGGGTAAAGAAGCAAGTGGCAGTAGGAGATCTCAAACAGTAAACGGTCCTTAATAAAACATGAGAAGGACCTCAAAATATGACTATCTCAAGTTTGGGTCGGAGCCCAAAAATGCAGAATGAAGGTTCGGGAGCCAAAACACACAGTTTAGGGCCCTGAAAGTGGGCTGTTAGGCACCGGAAGTGGTGTCCGACCACGAAGTTGGTCTCTCGGACCACAGTGTCCCTCAAAAGGGAGTAAATAAGATGTATTCCAAAAACTAAAGCAAACGGAGATGGTTAAGCGGTCCCGAATAGAGGCACACGGCCAACGGCTCCGAAAAATCGGAAACCGGACTCCAAACGGGCAAAACGGCCTACGACCACGAAACGTAGCCTACGGCCACTGAGAGATGATCTACGAGACCTCTCCCTCCCTTCAGAAAGAGAAAACAGAGAAAACGGAGCCTGGTTCGCAAACCGAGGCAAAGCACAAAAAAGTCCGAAGTCCGGAGGCAAGGCTCGCAGCCGAGACTCTGAAACTTCTGAACGAGCACAATATGCAATATCACCGAGCGCTCAACTGGTGACGTCTGAGTCTCAAGGTCGGTCGAAAATGGGGTGTCTACAGGGTGTTGGCATCAAATGGGGTGTTGTGTGTAAAGGGTTTTAATAGCCTACATTCGTGTGGTGCTTCTATACGGACATACAAGAACCAGCGTATAGGTTTAGATTTGGTGTCTGATGTCATAGTGGATCGTGTGCGTGAGTATCCCCTCACTCACCCAATGGATGTGGTGTTCGATATGAAAAACGACTATGGTTTGGACATGAGTTATCGGGTTGCCTAGTTGGGGTAGAGAAAATGATGGGTGAAGGATATGGAGATCACACCATGTCGTTCGACCAACTCATATGGTATAACAATGAGGTCATGGAGAACAACGCACACAGTTACATCAATTTGGATTTCGATCAACAAATTGGCAAGTTCGTTAGATATTTTATTTCTTTCCGTGCATGCATCAATGGGTTCAAGTATTGCCACCTGCTTTTGTTTCTCGATGGTACATTTTTTAAAGGGAGCTTCAAGGGGAATTGGCTTGTGGCAACCGCTAAGGATGACAACCAAGGTATAGTCTTTTTCAATTTCTAAGTATTTTTATACTTATTTTCAATCTCACCATATGGACGCACTTCACACAACAGAAAATATGAATTAAATTGGGTTTCACCTCATGTTTTATTTTTGGGTGCATAAATTAACATGGTGGGGCCTAATGTACATGTAAACATGAATTGTTCACATGTTTATTTCTGGTCGCTTTTGCTATCATTAATTATGAAAATGCATGTAATTGGGAGTGGTTCTTGCGCTAGTTGTTGGAAGTTGTTGACCATAGCAAGACATTGACATTTGTGTCCAATCGGAACGCTAGTCTGCTACAATCAATACCAATTGTCTTCCCCTCGCCACATCATGCATTTTGCTTGTTATATTTGCAAATGAATCTAAGAGATGAAATATGTGAATACGGAGCACAAAGTTGGGCCGATGCATAAGTGACAAGAGTATGCTTACGCATCTATAGTTTTGTATTTTAATTAGAAGATCGAGATATTGAAATAGTATAGCATAGCGGTGGTTGTAAATTTGTTAAAAGATTTGCATCCACAACACGAGACAAATGCGTATTTCAGGTACCATTTAGTGACTTTAGATGTTCTCAATTTAAATGAAATGTTGTGTTTGTCGTACATAAAAAAATTCCTCCTATTACAAGGGCCCTGGTATGGAAAGATGTGGTCTACCAGTGCAGAGTCGTTCAACAACTGGATTCGAGAAGCTCGTCATTTTCCTATTACTCAGTTGGTGGATGCAATTAGAGTTCAAATCATGAAGAAAATGAACAAGCGAAAAGCTAAAAGTAGCGTATGGAGTAGGGAGCTTTGTCCAAAGATGGAAAAGATTTTGGACTCAATGTTTAAAATTAGTTGATTGTGGATTGTTAGTTAGGCCGATGATAATGTGTTTGAGGTTCATTTGCAACCATCAGTGTTGGTCGACATCGACGCGCACACATGTTTATGTTTTCAGTGGCAATTGAATTGTTTCCCATGTCTCCACGCGTTAGTTGCTTCCCGGAATCGTGGCAGAAACTTATATGACTCCATTGATCCATTTTACCACATTGAAGAATTTCGAGCAGCGTATTCTAGGTCTGTTCACCTAATTCTGACAATAGCCAAACCCAAGTTCACAGCAGCGGATTACCTCATTACTCTACATATTATTAAGCGACCACCCGGAAAACCCGAACGAAAGGGAATCCCATCCAAGGGTGAGGTGGTGTTACACATTTATTGTGGCCGTTGTGGCAAAATGGGTAATCATAACAAGAAAACATATAAGGAACCGATGTAGCACATTGATACATATGGTCGATGGACATACCTAGCATGATTACATCACGACCAGTCATCAAATAATTTACTATCTCATTCACGTTCACACTTTGCCACATACGAGAACAGTTGTGGACAGGTTTATCTTAGTAGAAGTCTATGACATTTCACATCTTTAATATGTGTTTGCTGGGTGTGTGGAATACACTTTATCATATAAATGGAATTTATATTAGATTTGCAATTGTTTTTTATTAAAATATGTTTTTATCAGATGACTAGGTAATTGGTATAATGAGATGGGTTGTGTTACAATATGAGTAAAGGGGTTTGATGAGATTGGTTGTGCTACAATGTTTGGTGAGATGGGTTGTGTTACAATATGGGTATATGACAACAGGAACTTGGGGAATGGATAGGTGTACCATTCATTTTTTCCCGTTGTATTGTTGGTTTATGTTACCAAACATTCTGGCCAATGGATGTCACATCCGAAGTGTATTGGACTATTTATTACATCATTTTCATTAACTTCGTCTTAGGGTGAGGTGGGTTCCAAACATTAAAACATATTGTCCATCTTGTTATTCTTTTGGTGTTAAACTGTTTCGAACAACAATTTGTGAGAACCCATATGGAAAGGGGCAGGTTGACACCAATGAGTTAAGGTTCAATTCCAGCATGACGGATTACAACGTAATTTTATAAGCCACGCATGACAAGAGAGGGGAGAGAAACGTACACTATTTCCGGCAACTAATTTTCTAACTTCAATGCATACATGCACCAACTACCACGTCGAACTAGATTTGTCTCACCACGTCATTCGGTAACCACAAATAAATTCACAATGGTACCTGTCAAATTCCCATTACATTAACATAATCAAATAACAATAAGATGTCTAAAATGATTATAGAATCAGGATTTTCTATTACACAAATCGTAATGCACCACATGCATAAATGGCACCTGGAAATGTGACTTATTAGTAATTCCAACTTGGTGCATAATACACACTTACCACACAACAGAACAACATCACAAATCGTTATGGTCCCTAAAGATAGAAATTCATACATGGTCACATACCGAAAATAATATTTTTATTAATTGCAACGTAACGTAACTATTCACCACGACATAATGACATAAGACAAAAATAAAATAAATAACTCACCTAATTAAACAGCTACAAAAATCGTCCCAAAACATTGACTTCCTTTATGTTCAGCCACGTCAAAAACGGAATTATCATTGAATATAAAAAATAAAAAAACATAAAACCCAATTCAAACTTGCAGGGGAAGAGGGTATTGGGGGGTGGACAAAACATATCATGTTGATCTAGCTCGTAGTCCTTTTTTCGAGTCGTTCAGAAACATTGTCACCATCGCCGCACGTAGAACGGATGACGTTAGTCCGTCCATTGTGTTGTCGAATATTGCACAGTCCAACCTGCATATAAACACGTGAAGCATCATACTCATTACAATACAACATAATTAAACTTGAAACACGACATCAAAAACACTTACGAGTCCAATCCTGTTGTGGCAGTCTACGACCGACACAAATGTTCCATTGAAATCTTGGGTCAACGCATTATTGGTTGCCAACCTTGGTTTCACAAAGCCAGTATGGTGGCCAACCACCTATTCGTTTTGATTAATCAATGTTAAGTTTTTCAGTGGCGTAAGCCATGTGACGTATTTGTAAAACAACAACAACATTGGTAAAACAAGTAGAGGAAGTTTTTAAAACTGTTTACCAATTGTCAGTTTAACAATCACAAGCATTACATTTCCAAAAATTACACCATGCTACTTCAAATACATTATGCTTACCATTTTTAGCTCCTCATTATAATGCTCATCCCATATCCCTCGTCTTTGCCTCATGGAATTGTAATGCTTCCATGTCTCGCTTTCCGAATCATGCGCCATCACAATCCAATGATTGGCATAGTAGATCAGGTAATGGGTGTATCTGTGCCCCCGTACCGCTTTGGTGTGTACATTGAGATACTTCATTCATGACAACGCACTCATGTTCCTTATCATGTCCTGTTCACATGATCAACATTAACACAAACCCATTGCACATAAATTTCTGCAGTTCACAAATAGGGGGAAGGGGATTGGGTTATGCACATTAATTTTTGAGTACATACTGAATAGACACTACGGTAAACGTACGATGTGTCCACATATTTTGTTATTTTGACCGCCCTCTTCTGTAAATCCATGAGCATAGCAGCGAATGCATCGATTACCTACACCACATGCAACAGTGTCGTAAGCACACAAATTAAACATCAATCCACCGCTAATAACAACTCCGCATTATCCCTAGGTCAAGCTGATCGAACTAGGCTATACAAATCACATACATTCCTATGGATTGAGCATTACTGGACCAAATCCTAGACATCTGTGAAATAAGCTTGTATTCTGTTGTCACCATCATCCCGTATAACCGACCTAAAATCCATTAATCATTGTCAATAAAAACTAACTACAACATTCTAAGAAATACCATACATAAAAGCAATTGATAAACATATTACCCATCACTATCAAAGTTATAGACATTCTCTAATAACTTCATCTAATCATCTTTCAACATGTTCCACATGACGTGCTTTTTGTTCATCCCAAAATCATTCAATACCTTACACTCCACATCAACATCCTCAACATTGTAAATCACCTCAGCCTCTAATGCATTACCAATTAACAGTTGGCATCTCTATTTGCCACAGCCTATAACCCCAGGGTATGCGTAGTCTGATAATCTAAACTCCCATCTTGGCTTATTCTTAATATGCTTGACCAGCGAAGTCATCTTAGGCCTAGGACTTGAAACGCATGTTATGTCCACCTTTACTATTTCAACGTCATCCACAAACCCGGCCTAGTCTGCCCCGATCTACAAAACGAGGGGAATGTCAATGTAGGTAGACCTGGTTTCAACATTGTTAACATTCCGGTCCACATAGTCATCCCTAAACATTCAATCCCATCAATGTCAGCAATACACTCCATTGAATTTAGCCATCATGTGTGATGGATTGTGTGACTTCGTGCGCTTCACGGTCGTTAACGTGGTCTTCCAAATTGGATATTGATTCTTTTAATTAACCGACCACCTTGTTAAGGCATGAGATTTCAGTGTCTTTCGACACGATCACACTATCGAATCTAATAAATAGGTTCGTGGCTTGTGCTCCAAGCATCCTCTCCACGAGCGTGACCCATCTATCCAGCTCATGTACACATTTAGACTTCGCATGAACCTCGTTCTCCAATTCTTTAATTATGTGCATAGCCTTTTTTAGTTACTGAGTTGCGTCAGTTGGGTCGGTGCAGTTTACGTCACCTTCTAGTGTGCTTGATATGTCCAACAAGTTGAGAAATAATACTAACCACACTTCTTCGGTTGCCAACATCTTATCGCTGTCTTTTTTTGTACCAGTTGATGGCCCGTTGGGTTGTTTCTCAGTGTCCTCTACAGTTTTGAATTCAACATCACCACCATTATGTGAGTCCAGTTGCCAACAATCAATACCATCCACATCATGCACATCAACATCAGACTGATGCCCATTCCACACATTAACCGGCACAGCCTCCAATACTACTATCTCATTCTGATTTTGCACTTCTCCACCCATCGCCGCATTCACAAAATAATGCTCAATAATTATCCCTTGGATCTTCTCACAATTAATCTACATATTACACACAATGTGGCAAACATAAATTTATGATAGACGAAACAAAAACTACACAGTCGTATTAACTAATGCATCATACCTTAATACAACCCATTGCCGATAGGTCCACACCTTTTAACTTCTTGATTAGTGTACTGATGTTCCATCTGTAGAATCTTGGTGATACATTACGCCGTTCCAGTTCCACGATCGCTATGTGCTCGCAAATGAGGAACTACAATAAAGAAATCAAGCAAAACATTAAACAAATTCATACAGGATGACATGTTTTCAATGTCGAATATGTTTATTACGGTTAAAAACTTGAAAGAACATACCAGTAATGCGACAACACAACTCGTGACCCGCTTCAGCTTAGTGTGACCCGTGTCAATGGCATTCAATATATAAAAAAAAAAAAAAAAACTTATAGTTTAAATTTGCATGAAATAGTAATATTAGGAATCAATAACAAAACACATCCACACAAATGTAAAACAACATTTGATGATGAAGAAGATTACATGTAGATATATCTTCTGTGCTTGATTTCTACTTTCAACTGGAAATTCATTGCTCTTATTGCAACCATGGTATTCTTCTTCCCATAAAATTGTTGATGCTCACATACTAATAATCATGATATCCTCTGTGAGAATTTGGTGCGAATTACGGTGTTTGATAAAATATTTGTGAAAATTGTATTGGAACAAAAATATTGGAGTTCCTTTTTCACTCAAGGACTGATTTGGTGAGAATTTATTTATTTGTTTTCTTAATATCAATAAATCTAATCCTAAAATGTTGTACCATTGTTGTGTCCTGCCTAGTTTTTGGTAGGAAATTTGGCAATTGAAATTGGAACAATTGTGGTGGAGTTCTCATGCATAAAAAGTTCTGAATTGAGCATAGCAAAGCTTAAAATGAGAAATAGATATAATGTATCTTGAGGTATTAATTAGATAAAATGGAAAAGTAAACTCTTAAATCCACACGCATAGCATGTCCTCAACCAAATAAACACAAGGAGGAACAAAGCCCTGATCATGGACTGAACTCCATGATGCTTTTACTAGCTATACTCAAGCAGTGACAGTAAGGTTGTTCAAATAAAACATGATAACACACATTAGCAAAAGTTTATTTAAATGATCTTCTTTCTTTTATTCTATTTTATTTATTTTTTTCTTATTTCCATCTCTTTAGATATACTCCTAGGTTTCAATCAATCATGTGTAGGTGTTGGAGTATTGGGCTTGTAGGGCCATAGAGTTTGAGTATTCTCCATAACATTCCCTTGACGGTTATCAAGTGTGCAACCACTTTTTGAGGTTTCAAGAAGAACATGTCATTCCTCTCTCTCTCTCTCTCTCTCTCTCTCTCTCTCTCTCTCTCTTAAATTTCCCCACCTAAAACTCCTTTGCACTTTCCCTTGATTGGTTGATTTTTAATTCATTTTTTATATGCATCTGTTTTTCCCTTTTTATGTGTTAAAGCACAAGCATTTTTGCACCTAGGGAAACAAGTTTTATTTTCTTTTTCATCATACTGCTATAGCTTAATTAATCTAATGGGTTAGTGCAAATTAATTTATAGGCATTATATTAGTATCAATTTTTATTTTTATAAGTAATATTTTGTTAGTAAAGGAGTCTATGAATCAATTGGAACAAAAGAAAAGGGCTATTGTGCATCATTCCACATCAAGTAGCACCCTTATTTAGAGGATTTGTTTTTTGCTTCAATTCTGATATTATAATTTTTCATTGTATAATATTATAGTTTATGGTTAGTGCTTCATTGAGATGTTAACCTTTTTGACATTTATGTGCAAGTTAGCCCTTTACTTTGTAGCACCCTTATCTTTACTTTCCATGGACATTTTCAATTTTTGTTCAATTTACTTGACATTATTTTTATTTTTCTTTTGTACAGATGGATGAACTCGTGCACGAAGATGAATTGTATAGGATTAGTTGGCACTTGTTACATTTTTTGAAGGATTATATATTTTTGAATAGATGTGTATGGAAAATATTTGAGTAGACTACTAATTATATTTTTAGATAGATGCGCATGGCTAAAAATTTAAAACTTAATAACAAATAATTGTTATGTTTTAAATTTTTATGCTAGATGGATGTGAATTGGATGATTATATAGATTACGTAACCTTTTTAATTAGATGATTATTTAGTTTGGAATTACTTGTGGATGAAAAGTTATAATAGTTGAGGACTTTAATTAAACAGGTTAAGTATTGGCTGATTTATATATTTTGTTAAATGTTCATGATTCAGTTGATTTTGTTGGTTTGAATGATTCTCTCAAATTACAGGTTATATTGACTGGTTTGGATGGATTATTATATATCATACAGGTCAAACGGAATTTTTTATATTTTATTTCAATTTTGATAAACAAAAAGAATTGAATTGGTGACCAAAATTTGGTTTGGTTTTTCCTCTTTTGGTGACCAAGTGATTAGTCGGTGTTTCACCACTCACATTTGGCGACTAAAATGTTGGTAGGCGAAGGGGTACATTTGGTGACTAAATAATTAGTTGGTAAAATTATTAATTTTGGAAACCAAAGTGTTTGGTCACAGATAAGTCTATTGCTGACTAAATTTTCAGTCACACTAACATTACTTTTGGCTACAAACATTTTTGGTCAAGGAATGGCACAATTGGCGACTAAAATATTTTGCCAATAAATTAGTACTTTTAGTGACTAACATTTTTTAGCTACAAAATGGTTTAGTCGCCGTAATTATATATTCAACGACCAAAATTTAGTTGGCAAATATATTCTTTTTTAAGACTAAAAAAATTTTTAGTCGCAAATTACTTTTGTTGACCATGTATCCGCGACCAAAGTGGAAACTAAACAAATTAGTTGCAGAAGACTTTTGCCGACTAAAAACAGACTTTTACAGACTAAATTTTTAGTCAGCAAAAGTGCAATTTCCTGTAGGGTCATTTAACGAACCAATCAAAGTGTTACGTATCATTGTTGTCCAATCATACAATCGAACGTTTCCAGTTTGTCAATTACGCACACAAATGACAACCCTATAGTTTCACCCCATTGTAGAGAAAAATAGCTTAGCACATATGTACAAACATAGTAGCTTGACAACATCTTCATCATCACGTTCAGTCTCCCCCCACATTGCTACTACCAGCAGATCTTTGATGACTTTAGAAAAGATCTGACCAACTTTTGGACACCGTCTCTGTATGAAATCAGATGGAGCTATCACCCCATGTGCCAAATCTAACTTCTCCTTCCTACATTGGACCCCAAACAACAATCAGATATCACTGTTTCTCAACGGCAGGCCGTTCCTCCCAATGTAAAACTTCTTGTCCTTCGAGTTATACATCTGTATTATTCGACACACCGTGGCATCACACTTTTTATAAGCCATTGGATCCAATTGAGGCACACAGATTGCCTCAATCAATAGCCAAAATGGGGTCTTTTGCAATTATCGAACGTGTCTATTGCTTAACTCTAATTCAAGCATTGTCTTTATCACACCAGCGACATCGGAATAATACATTACCCTCGATAGGTCGACAATAGGTTTTCTAACACTATCAGTTCGTGCTTTGTTTTGCTTAAAGGGTAGTTTGCATTTGTTTCTTAGCGGCCAACCGAGTGGACATTTGGGCAGTCAAATTTGAGTAGAGTGTTCTCCCATCAATCTTACGTTTACATCCTTGTCTCCCTAGACTACCTACCACAACATTAACTTCAAATTATTAGTCCAACTGTCGGTAGCGAAGCAAAACATAAATAAAAAATAAATAAGCAACCCAAAACATAAATCAACATGAAATCACACCAAACCACGCATGTGACTTAATTCATATTGACAAAGCCGCACCATGCAATACACATTATAAATGTTTAACAACTACATTCCCATGAGAAAACTCAACCACGGAGACGTAACAACTTCAAACACCATCGAATTAATGACCAATCCGTAATGTTAAAAAAAACATATTGCCTCATTTTACCATATCTATCTACAAAAATGACAAGACTTTCCAAACATGAGGATTCATTCACAACCCAACATGGACAATGTGTTGACGACTTCAAAAAGGCCATCCCACAACAACACCTCACAAAAAAAGCCCTCATCACGCATATCGAATTATTTAAAAATAAAATACAATAACACCAATACAATCAACGTTACCCACCCCTTGCAACCAAACGCATACTCTAACGTAATGACAACATTAATTTCAGCATATAGGTAATTTTTGGTCTAACAAACAACATACCGCACAGGGAATATTTACCAACATGGATGTGAATGTTGTAGTTGGTTTTTCGCTCTCCTTGGAGGGTTTAGTCTCCTCGGATGTGATTTCCCTACAGTTCGGACTCACATGGATCTGAATACGGTTTCACAAGTGCAATGTGAAACCAATAAAAATGATTGAGAGTCCAAATCTGGCAAATCCTAGAAAATCCATTAATCATCAAAGATGCCAAAAATGGACTGTATTGCTAGATTTCATAGTCGCAACCTAAATATTTTTGGAAAATTTAGGAAACCCGTGACTTGTGCCAAAGGCCACTTGTCCATCATAACCAAAGTGTCTTAGTTCGGGAACTTAGGTATCATAGGGAAAGGTCATGAAATGAGCACCCTACTCACCGGATCAAAGATCGGCCTCTACTAATCATGATGTAAATTTGATGGACATTATATGCTCATGTTCTGTTTTGTTAATTATACTAACATTACTATGTGAAGCAAGCAAGTATAGACCACGTCACTTACCTTGGAATGCTTTGCTTTCATGCTTTCTTTGAAAAGAGTTTTTGAATATGTGCAACTTAAAAGAAGAGAGCTTATATGTACAATAATCAAATTCATTCCAACTTAAGCGAAATAGCCTTCATCCACAAGCATTCAAAGAGGTATTTCAAATAAGCACGTAGCCTTATGGTAGTATGCTTGACACGACAACGCAAACACACATGTAATATGCTAAAGCAAAAACGCTCATCTAGTATTCAAATGAGGCAAGCCCAAGAAAAGAAGATAGTTAGAAAAATGCATGATCCTAATATACAAGTGGCTAATGCAACACATACACATATGCAACTACTTGATTTGGCTATGAACATGACATATGGATCCACTCAAAGCATACGGTAATGCACGTATTCAAGTAAGAAATAATCAATGACATCAATTATGATAAGCTAAACCCTAATGCATGCAAAAATAGATACGAATCATGGCAATGATAAAAGAAAACATAACGCTATACCAAACCACGGTAAGCATGTAAATAAAAGGAAGAAAGAAATGAGTGTTGGAAGACATAAAAATATTACAAATTTGCCCTCCCACAGAGGGTCCGAATGCCCTAATTAATTAATTATTGCAAACACCAAATGAATGTGCTAATTAATTACTCACTAACTAATTATTACAAAATATGAATCTCAAAGCTACTAATCTAAAGGACTTGAATGAGAGGCGGGAATCGCATGTGTACAAACAAGAACATCTTTCAAAAACCTCTCTGTTTGCTGCCAGAAGTTGCCCAATTCGCGGTCAGAAAATAGTTCTGTTTTGGCCTCAAAATCTGCTCTATTTTGCTGGAAAATTACCACTGTTATACAACATGCTTGGCTAGCCATACAGAATAATGGTCGGCGGGCCACTGTTTCTGAGGAAAACCCTGCTGCAACAGAACTAGAACAGAGCAAGACAGAGTGTTTCCAAAATATGTTCATCCTTCTTGCTCCTGCTTGTCATGAAGATTTTCAAGGAGGGAATGGATTTGCTTTCCAAATAATCAACCATTGCAAATTTGTTACATGATGATCTTAAATGCAATAAGAAAAGTCTTAACTAAGCACCCAAAAATATATATATATATATATATATTCTCTTTACCTCCTTCCTATCATGAATTTATTCAAGGAAGAGATATTCACGCTTCACAAATCATCAAACATCAGAAGTTAGTACGTTGGTGATTATAAAGCAACTCAATTGACAAATAATATCAACTCAAGAATTGTTGTCACCTCCTCTCCTTACTCATGGAATAAGGATGAAACATTCATTTCCATGCTTCAAAGTGAAACTAGGAGAAAGTTTTCAACACTTCTCGATAAAGAGCTCTCTAGGAGCAACAAAGCAAATAAGGAAAAAACAAGAAACAAGTCACTTATCAAAGCCTAAACACACAACTCGCCAATGTTGTTAACAACTCCTCTTTATTCATGGAACAAGGATGAGACATCTGTTTCCATGTTTCAAAAATGATTCAATAAGAGAGTTTTTCAACACTTTGAAGACAAAAGCTACTACCTAGCTTAAAGATGGAAAGCAAGAAATTTATCACTAGTTAAGCAAACTTGTGACGGGGTGGCTAAGCCTAAGCTCTAATCCTCTCATGACCACAAGGTTCCAAGATACATAAGAAAGCTATAACAAAGTAAAACGATCTACTCAAACGGATTGGCCGCTATATCCCAAACACGCCAAATCCGTGAGGACTTACAACAATACAAATATGATATTCAAAGCATAGGAAGTAAGAGCACATGTAGCGGGGAGGACGAGGACCCTTTTATAAGCCCATATTCAATTCATATGATACAAAAATAATCTAAAACAGTGCTAAAAGTGCTGAAATTCAACCAAATGAAATGAAAGGAAAATGAAATAAAGTAAATGGTGTACAACTAGTGAGCTAGCTAATGGAATGATGGCTAGCCCACCCACTTTTAATGAGGTTTTAATCACATTTTAAGTCCAAAATATAGTTTGAAATCAATATGTAAAGGCAAGAATAAGAGAGAGAAAAGATGATGGAAGAGTTCAAAATTCACCTCTTAAAAGAAAGGAAGATCTTCTTAGTTAACAAACCTCACTCTAAGCAATCTCAAGTATCTAAAATTATGTTCAACATCTCAACAAAAAGCTTCAAGTTTAGCCTTATATGGTGTATCTATTGTGTATCTATATTGCAAGAGGGTAGAGAAGTGTGTTGGATAAGCTATAAGCTTTTGGCAATTTTTTCTAACCCCAAACCATGAAGGGGCGTGCTGTATTTATAGAATTTCAATTTCTCACGACGGAAATATCTTCAAAAGAGATAGTTGGTCTAAATCCCGTGCATAGGAGCAGCTGGTTGCTGCAAAATATATGTTTCACTAGACATGGCCGCCGGCCATGAGGATGTACGGCCGGCCTAATCAAAAGGCATATGTTGGCCAGCTGTTCTCTGAGTAGTCAGGCTAGAAAAAATAAGGTTTTGGTCAAAATGGGGTGCAAGGTTTAGGTTTTAAAGCTTAAAACCGAATTCTTTTGCTGAAGAGTCGAACAATCGCACAACAAAGCATTTCATCATCGAGTGTTCGGAATAAAACGACAAGTCTTAAGCGCAGTCAAAAATGGGGTGTCTACAGTTACCCCTCTTTGACAAAGCTCGGAGTCATTTCATGACATGAGTGAATGTCAATGCCCGCAGATGACCCATTTGACAAGGCCGTAAGACTTGGGCAAACAAACAATATACAAATGCAGTTGG
This sequence comes from Camellia sinensis, assembly GCF_055761805.1. Classification (NCBI taxonomy): domain Eukaryota; kingdom Viridiplantae; phylum Streptophyta; class Magnoliopsida; order Ericales; family Theaceae; genus Camellia; species Camellia sinensis. Next base: position 104,235,306 of record NC_138975.1, on the reverse strand, counting down.
TTGAACTCGAAAGCTACCCTACGTATCCCTTTGCAAGGAATCAAACCAGTGTAGTTTAAGGATAGGATAAAAATGACATTTATGCAATGATCAATCAAAACCACAAACGAGCATACCGCTCGAAAATCATAAAGAAGAGGGAGGTATAAGTCACACTATGCATCACATAGAGAGGGTGAAAGGTACAAGCCAAATCACACTCATGTGACAAGTATGAAAGATACAAGCCAAACTACGCATCATGTAGAAAATGTGAAAGATACAAGCCAAACCGCTTTCGTGTGATAAGGGTGAAAGAAACAAGCCGAATCACTTTCGTGTGATAAAGGTGAAAAATACAAGCCAGAACACAAGAAATACGAAAAGGGTGATGGTGCAATCCAAATCACACTCGTGTGATAAGGTGAAAGGTACAAGCCAGACTACGCATCACGTAGAGAGGGTGAAAGATACAATCCAAATCACACTCGTGTGACAATGGTGAAAGATACAAGCTTAAATCACTTTCGTGTGACAAGGGTGAAATTACAAGACTAAACGTAGGAAACGCGAAAAGGGTGAGGGTGCAAGCCAAATCACACTCATGTGATAAGAGTGAAATTGCAAGCCTAAACGCGGGAAATGCGAAAAGGGTGAGGGTGCAAGCCAAATCACACTCGTGTGATAAGAGTGAAATTCCAAGCCTAAATGCGAGAAATGCAAAAAAGGTGACGGTGCAAGCCAAATCACACTCACGTGATAAGGGTGAAAGATACAAGCCAGACTACGCATCACGTAGAGAGGGTGATAGGTGCAAGCCAAACTACGTCTCATGTAGAGAGGGTGAGGGGAATAAAATGGTATGAAAACAAGCCTAGATGTGCTTACCGCAAAAATGTTGAAAGCTATGCTGGGGGTTAATGCTCTTTGAACATTCAAAGGCAAAAGGTTTTCGGAACCCGAAGTATGAAGCCGTCTCGTTCTGAGAAGAAACACAAGAAACCTCTTTTTTTGTCTTTTTATTTTATTTTAGAAAATGCCACGGGAGCAGTGTTCACAGAGATCACCTTGTTGGGTATGTGAATCGGATTTGGACTTACGCGTACCACGCTGCCGAAAAGTGGTGTTTTTGGAACAACACCTCTGCTGAGAAGCGATACTTTATAAAATATCTCAATCAGTATTTGTTGGAAGTTGGGCTTATGTGCATCGATACTATCGAGACAAAAACGAGGCACACAGAAACGCATTCTGAAAGACAACTCTCAAAATTCTTGAAGTCTGGAACAAGATCTGACATGCAAAAACACCTTCTTCCAGATGGAAGGTGGACCTACCCACGCACAGGGCCAAGCTAAACCCCAAAATTGATTGCTTTACATTGGGAATCAGCCGTGCCTAAAACACACACGGCCGGGTTACAGCAGCGGCTCAGGGCAGATTCAACATTTCACAACCCGTGCCTCCTTAAAACACACTTTTGGGCTCTTATTCCACACCCACACCGCGTGAAAACCTTCTCCCTCTCTCTATAGGTATTCTCTCTCTCAAGATTTCCCCTCCATTCGCATTACCCAACGATTTTTGCAAAATTTCTTTTGACAAGCCTTCTAATCCTCTACATTTTGGACCGATTGGATTTTGATTTGGTTAAGTTTTGGGTTTTTCTTGGTTTTTTGGCTTATCCTCATGATTGTTCTTATGATTTCCTATACCCCCTCTTGGTTTTCCACTTCTTCATTTTCTCTCTCCTGGGGCTTGGATATGGGGCTTTTCACACATTCCTCCCACTTTCCTTGATTTTCTCTTTCCACCCCCTCACATTTTCTCACTTTTACACTTCTGATGGCTGATGATGAGGTTCCACAGGGTGGTGTGTCTTTAGCTGATGTTTCCATGCCTATTCTAGAGCCGTCGGGGCTGTTCTCAGTGAGGATTTGGCAGTTGAGGACATTCCTCCTCCTGCGCCAGAGCCTGAGTTGCTCCCCCTTGCAGATAGACCATTTGACTCCTGGCTACATTTTGAGATTTGAGGACCTCATTCCTGGGGCTAATGAGGACATGCTTCTACGGGAGCTGACAGAGCACCTATCCACTGACGCCTCCACGGTATGAAATCTTTCCTTTTGCGCATGTCTTACTTGAATTCCATTATAGCCCCTTTGTTTAAAATGCTAACAACATTTCTTGCCACAGGTCATGGCTCAGAAGATGAGCGGATATGAAACTATTTTTGGCCCGTAAGGCTGGTACGAGAGGCTTCCTCAGGAGGTTTGCACTTTGATTGATGATGCTTCAGACCTTTCTGCTCAGGGCTCATATAGATGAAGGCCGAGCCACTACTATACGATGCTTTGGTGGAGGTGGTAGGACACCACTAACTCCTTCCACTTCTCATCGACTGGGGAGCTGACCATGACTCTCTATGACTTCTCGATGCTCACCAACTTGTGGGTAGGAGTTGGCGACTCAATCTCGTTTCAACATGATATGATTCAGTGTTGAGCTACACAAATTTACCTTCTTGAGGAGATCCCAGATGTCGTCGGACATGGGATAGTGCGTTATAGCTGGTTCTTGGACCATTTCTCTGCCCTCCAGCCAATTACTCCAGATGAGATTACATAGTGCACTCGCAGGTTCCTTATGTATCTCCTCAGTACTACCCTATTTGCGACCAGAGAGAATACTATAGGGCTATACTTTCTGGGAGAGCTAGTGCACGTCTCACATGTGAGCGAGTATGATTGAGGTAGCACTAGCCTGGCCACCCTCTACTGCTATAGGAGCTCAGCATCCCACCGAAAGGCGAACTCGCTTGGTGGCTACTGGAAAGTCTGGGAGGTACACCTTACACTTCTTTTTCTGTTCTGCTACAAACCAAGTTTTCTGCTTTGCACTTTCTGTTTGTATTTGCTTCATTTGTCCACTTGATTCATAAACTTGTTTTTCTTTTACAGCTGTGGGTTTACACATATTTCATATCTATCGCCTCTGTTCCTGTGTGGCCCATTGAGTTATCTGTGCCCCGTTCTCGGTACCACAACTCTAGATTGGAGCACCAGAGACTCCTAGATAATGACTTTGTCTACTTTCGCCACTTCTTCGATACAGTCATCGTGAAGAGGGCAAAAAAACCTCATACTGATCTTTGTCTTTTACTACTTTCATATTGTTTAACCTTTGATATCTGATATTTGACTTGCATCCTTTACCTGCAGATTGATTGGCACCCTTGGACAGGCATCCCCCAAGCATCAAGGGTGACTTATACCGCTGCATGGAATGCCTCTACCATGCGGATTTTATTTGAGCGTCTTTTTGGCAGGGCCTATTACTTAGGAGAGAGATTCATATGTTAAACTTGGGGCCAAGCCGATCCTGACGCTCCACATCTCCCTCTTTCGAGCATAAAGATTGTCAATGATCTACACGATAAACACTTGATTGACCACTTATGTTGGAAAATGACAGCGATTTGCATCACGGAGGAGGCGACTTCATTACATTCTTGCAGACCCGTGTGATGGCTCCTCTCACGAGGGATATGGTTCATGTGCTCCCTATTGCTGCTGCCGCAGCCACTCTTGAAGGTGTTCTCGCCGCAACTCTCATTCCTGGGATTTCTACTGAGATCGTACACACGCGACCAGATGGGGTGATTGAGCAAATCCCTCTTGATCATATTGTGGAGAGGGATCACAGGTTGGTGATTACTCCTAATGTTACACAAGTAAACATTTCTTCTTTGTGTTTGCCCACTATACTTCACAATTTTGTTATGTCTACTCATGCCTTCTCTCACTTGCAGGTGCCCGTGGAGTATGTTGATGATCTCCTACGAACGGTTGACTGTCTACTTCTTATGGTACGGAGGAGACAAATTACCTTGGCTTTTCATGGGATCGAGGTACACTTACCCACTCTCTTCATAGTCAAATACTATACAATTTATTCATTCTCTGTCCTAATATACTCTGATATCCTGTTCACAATTTTGCTATATTTGTTCTGACACCCTGTATCTTTTCAACATGAGTTGGCACCGGCTATACCTGTGGGACCTCCTCCGGCTAGAGAGAGTAAAAAGAGATGAGCCCCGGTGAGAGGTAGAGGGCGAGCTGATCAAGGGATACATGGTAGAGGTAGAGTGAGACAGCGCTCGCCTTTTTTAGAGGAGACCCTTGACTATTATGCTAAGTACACTGCCTTTGAGGGCGAAGGGGATGCTAGTGCTGATATCTAGTCTACCAGAGACAGTATCGATAGTGATGAGTCCCCTCATCCACAACCGAGGATGAAGACGGTTAGAAGGGGTTAATTTTTCCTTTTCTTTTCTTTTTTGCATGGTAATCAGGAACCTACATAGCTTCAGATAGGTCCTTGTTTTGCTTGCTCTTGAAAACTTGTATTTTCTTTTGTAAAACTATGATCGAGGTTGAACCATGTTGTTTATGAAAGAAAGAGCTTCTGTTTCTTTGCAAAACATATAGTGAATGGCACGACACTCACACAACATTGATTTACTTCTGAAAATTTGACACTAAGAATAATTGCTTTCGAATTGAGTTCTAAACTGGACAGAGAACCTACAACTGACCAAAAGGCAAAATACAACTCATAAAAGAAAAACAAAGTAAAAACAGCCTAAACACTCATATTTACACTTGTTGGACGTAAAGCAATACTTAAAACAAGACCTTGAAACACGACGATGAGGTTTGCTGCTTCTACAACTGCTGTGTTGTTTTGGCAGGAATTGAGATCCAGTCGGGTCTAAAATACACATGGCTGATTCTAAATAAAGACAGCCGGATCCAAGTAGTGATTGGGCAATGGGATACAACTATCATGCACTCACCCATTCCCAATCTCTTATGTTTTCTCGCACACTTCCTACTTGTCCCCAGTTGCAACAAAGCCAGCATTGGGCTGATTGATGTGGCCCAATGCCTCAAGGAGGGTCAAAGCAGCATAGGCTTGGCATTGACCGAAACCTCAATGGGCTTGGATGTTTTCCATTGGTCAGAGCCTTCTCAGTTCGTGAGGAGCCTGCTATTTCTTCGGGTTCTGTTTCTCACCATTTCTTATTTGTGATTCTCACATCACTTTGACACTCAATCTCTATTTTCTCTCAAAAGCCATTTCCTTACTTTTTCTTCTCAACGCACATCTCTTTGTTCTTTAATTTCTCTTCTTTTTTTTTTATCCCTACCTAGGTATGGTTGATGGATAAGCTGAAAGTTATGGATGTTTGGCCCGAGTACTCTACTAGATCATACTTCTTTTGTTCACAGCTAATGAGCTTTCCCACAGAGAGGTTGTGGTGTGTAGCAAATCTGCAATTGACATCGCTTGTCGATGCCCTTGGCTTAACTTAACTGAGATGAGTTTCAGCATGTCCCGCCGGCCAGGTATACAATTGATTGGTCTCACACATTTTGTTTTCTATTTCCCATTCCGATTCAGACGCCAGTTTGGGTGTGATCAAACCCGTTCAAACTGAGAAGGTCAAATATCCAACTACATTTCTAGTTTGTGCCTCACGCTTGGCTCGATACCTCACTACTTGGAGGATGAGAGAGATTTTGGACCCTGTTGCTAGCTTTAGTTGTGCTCTTTCTAGAAAGTGTGTTGACAATGGGGAAAAGATAGAAAACCTTACTCGACTATGTCCTTAGTTCATCACTTTGACTTTATTTTTATTTATTTATTTTTTTTTGTTGTTTTTGGCTTTCTACTGAAACAATTTTGACCAGCATGAGAGTTTAGATTAGCATGCTTATTCTACTTTCCCTTTTGAAATCATGTAAGTCAAGTTGTGAGCACTGAAATTTTTTCTTTTTTTGGTTCCAAGAAATGGTCCGACTTTAAAAGAAATGGAATAATTTTCGAAAAAAATTAGTCAACTGCACTAAAAATCCTCAAAATTTGTTTTTGCAAATGACCAATACCTGACCAACGTGGAATTAACTCGTGAGATGCACAACCTCAAATCCGAATTTGATTTGTCTTGTAGCGGAATCTTTTAACAGAATAGGACAACCAAATTTGAACGAAAATGAGCCAATTTGGATAGCCGAGTTGAATAAGGATAAGCCAATCAACATAAATGAGACAAGTAGGCTAAAAATGGTTGGGGCCGAACTTCATGATGAAGTTGCCTACATATCCCAAAGATGAGAATTAGGCCTTACGTAGTTCCTGAGTTAAGATGCACTCGGGTATTAACTCTCTCCTTTTACGCTCTAACTTTTGCCAAAGCCACTCTTCCAGGTTTTCAACCTTGCGAGCTCTATTTTTTCTTTCTTATTTCATTTTTCTTTCTTTTTATTTTTTTTTTTATTTTTTGTTCTTTTTATTTTCTTTCATTTCATTTTTTTCTTTCTTTTCTTTTCTTTTTCATGCTCTAACTTTTGTCTGGGTCGCCCTTCCAGATTTTCGACCTAGTGAGTCTCTTAAGGATAGAGAATTTTAACTTGTCCATGTTGATTGGTTATGAGATCTCTAAGTCATATGAATCCATGCGAATGGCTGTTGTTCCTGACCAAATATCCTTGATGATGTAAGGGCCCATCCGATTGGGTCTGAATTTGCCCTTAGTGTCATGGATAGGAACTCAATTGTCCTTTAACAATATTTTTTCTTCTCTTAGATTCTGGGATTAGGCTTTCTTGTTGGTCTCTATTGGCTTGAGAAATGACCCATTTTTGAATCCTCAATCACATCTGACCTTTTTGCCCCTAGTTCAATAGGTGCTTTTAATCTAGCTATGTACGCTTCCTTCAATCACATTCAACCTTATTGCCACTAGTTCAAGAGCTACTTTCAATCTGGCCATGCGAGCCTCATAATTTGGTTGATCATTGAACATTCTGAATCAAACTAAGGGGTCGAGTCTCAAGGCTTAGAGTGATCCTATGTTGTACAATCTCAAGACCAATTCCAAACATGTCTTCGTTGGACCATGAAAAAATATTTTTAAAATATTTTAATAAAGTGACTAGTCGCTCATGCTCCTCTAAAAACAATGTAGAACGAATATGGATTAAGCTAGGATCCTTTGCAGTACCCACATTAATAGACATGATCTTAGTCATTAAGTGCTTAGCACGTCTATCTTCCTCTCAGTCCCTCTTTGTTTTCACCATAGTTGTGAAAACAATTTTGAAAAACTTGGATCAATACAAAGATTTAAAGGCACAGAGAAATAGGTGAAAGTTATTACAGTTCATTCAGAAATTCTGGCTCCATGATTTGAAACAGACTTAAAAGAAAGAGTAAAAAGACAAACACAAACAAGATAGTGATGTCCAAGTTAACACCCCCAAAATCACCAAACTCTGATGCGATAAGACTGACTCAATACCCAATTCAGAAAGTAAAAAGAAAAAAGCATTTTCAAATTGCTAAAATTGGTGCGTGCCATCTGCCATGTCCGGAGTAAATGGAGCGCAATCAACAGATGGTTTACTCTCAACCACATAACTAGTCGCATTATCCCCCAAGTTCATTGATCCAACATCGGTAGACTTTGTAGGACCTGGTGAGGTGGTGACCTTGTTGTCAATCAAGTCGTGAATTTCATGGTGAAGGCGAAACAACGGTCAGTGTCATGGCCAGGTTGCTGATGGAAGGCGCAATACTTAGCAGCATTATGTCTGGCTGGAAGGCGATCAGGGAGAGATCGAGGGTTAAGGGGTTTGAGATGGCCTTATCCTATGAGTATTTAGAGAGCTTTGGACAATGTCATGTAAAAGGGATTGAAGGTGCGGCTACCAATCCTGGAAGTATTGACAGAGGGGTCAGCAGGTATTGACTAGGTTAGGAGATCTCTTGTAAGTGTAAGATCAGAACTGAAAGGGGTGTTTCTAGCAAGGCATCCCTTTTCATGGCTTATTCTCGGATTTAAAATGCCACCATCCTGAATGACAAAAGTGTCATCCACAATCTTTGCAATAATTGCAAGCACTTGTTACTTGTTCAATCCTTTGACCTTCAAATCCTTAATATCCCACCGGAGATGTGCATAGGGATCAATACTTTCTTCGGCCTTGTTTTTTCCACTTGCTTCAGCTAGATATTGGGTGGCTATATTAGAGCGAGGCCCATTTGTTGTTAACATGTCATCACCCAGACTTGAGATAGCTTCGGGTTGGCCCTTTTCCAACTACAGCTCACCCCAAGATTAGGGAACTTTTTGTCATGAAATTTCTAGCATGTGATGTGGTCAATGATGGAGCCAAGATCCCAAAAGCTAAATCTACCACAGTTCTCTGAAAATCTGCTCTACAGCTCAGAAGTAGTAGGCTCAACCATTGGTGCTCGCAATGTATTTGAACTGACTTGGTCTTGATGAATTGGTTAGGTTAGGCTCTTTGGAGTAAGTTAAACAGGAATTGGGCTATTGTGGAGTTCAAGTTTTAGGGTTTGGGCAAGTGCATCCATCATACACAAGTCCGTGCCTTCTAGAATGAACACCTCAGGCTTGGGTAAATGGGCTGGGGTAATGCATATACTGGGGTTGCAGGTGGATGGTAGTGTATGGATTAGGTTTAGATTTTGATGAGGAGGAGGTATGCGATCATGTACAGGAAATGAGTTATTGGTTACATTTGGTTTCTGAGGTGGAGCTATAGTCTTATTGTTGATGAGATCCTAGATCTCATGACGAAGGCGAAAGCAATGGTCGGTGTGATGACCGTGCTGCTGATAGTATGCACAATATTGAGTAGGGTCGTGCTTAGCTGGGAGTAGGGTCGTGCTTAGCTGGAAGTAGGTCAGGAAGGGACTGGGAATGAAGGGGTTTGAGATACCCTCTTTGCATTAGGACTTTTATGCTTAGGTTGAGCTCATATGGAGAGGAGCAAAAGTTCTGAGTTGGGCTCGGGCTAGTTAGGTTATTTTTGGGCTCATATTGGAAAATGGATCGGCAATTTTGGGATTGGCAACGACGGTATTGGTTTTGGGAATAGTGTTGCTACTGGCAATATTACTTTTGGTAAATGCCCTTTTCACCGTTCGCTTGTTCGTGGAAGGATTCCTTTGTTAAATGCACTCTCGATCTGTACCCCCAATTCATGCAAATCTTTGAAGGTGAACGATGGAGCGACTATTAACTTTTGTAGTAGATCAGACTCGAGGTTTTGTACCATTATCTGAACTTGGTCCTTCTCAAAAGGTCGATCAGTCATTTGAACTGCCTTTGCCCTTCACCTTGCAACAAATTCCACAAAAGGTTCTTTCAGATTCTGGTGAGTTACTTCCAGCTCTCGGGTCATCATTTCAATTTGTGTATTGTAAGACTATTGATTAACAAACACCTTAGCCAAATCTTTCCAGTTCTGTTTCACTTTATCCTCCAACTTGGCATACCAAGTGGCTGCTATACCCAACAAGGTTCTTCCATATAGAAAGAGTTTCTGAGGCCTAGTCAGATCTGTCTGTTTCAGAATGTCCGAGAAAAGTCAGATATGTACCTTGGGATCTCTAGACTCATCGAAATGGTCAATGTGTGGCATTTTGAATCTGTCTGGGAGCCTTACAGAAAACTCTGTATACCCATCCTCAATGTCTGGAATGAAGCTAATTTCCTGTGCCTTTTTGAATTGCTTTTCAAGTTTAGTAATTTTTAACAAAGCCGGGTCGATATCATTACTATCAAGGGGAAAAAGTCCCTCATTAGGCTCCACCAAGGGCCTAAAAGCTCAAGTTTGAGCCAATCCTTCTCGATGATTTAGACCTTGCAAATCTTCAACTATCGGAGGTGGGTCAAAATTCGACTGGAGGCCTAAAATGGAATGGACATTAGACGCCCTGGATGGGTGGCGTAATTCAGCAATGGTCTCCTCCTGAGCAGCGATCCTGTTGTTCAGTCTGTCCATGGCCTTTTGAAAGGTTGTCATCATGGCCACAACTTCTTCTGGACTCTGTGCCACTGCAGCTCTAGAAGAACTGACTGTTAGAGAGCTGAGTAAGTGGGAACTGGGGGAGTAATATGGAGTGCTCTGTGCTGGTGGTAACTACCTATCCCTTCTCCTTCATATTACTGGCGGAAGAGAGACTAACAATGGCTGGCCTTCAACCAAATCCCTGATTTTGCAAAGCCTACTGGCGCGAGTCCACAAAACTTGGGCGATATCAAGTGTTTATGAAGCTATGTTTTTACAAAACTACCTAGCAAAAGAAAGAAAAAAAAAATAAAAATAAAAAATCAGACAATGCCTAAGCCTAATTTCACCAAAATAGATATGATCACAGCTGAATGACTATACTCCCCACTAAATTCTGCCATACAAACTGATATAACTGAACCACTGATATGATGAATCCTTGTATAGATCTGTTGTAGAGCACATAGAAGGTAAAAAAAACCAAAACACCCCTATGAGGGGGTAGGGTTACCCTGTCCTAGCGTTGGCATGATCTAGAGCTTCACTACTACAAACAAGTGGTTTCACAATATCCTGCATAAGCGAGCATCTTGTCCTATCTTGGAACAGTCACTAGAGCTTTACTATATGTGCTAGGCCAATTGGTCAAACAGGTACCTCAGTAAGGTTACCTAATATACCTCTCACACCTAACACCGAAAAGTGAAAGAAGGATCAAGCGGTACAGCGGTAACCCAAATCCAAGGGTTGTGTTCCCAACGAGACATTGCCTACGTTCGACCAGCCTTTTGGCAAGCCTCCAGCAAGTTGTCCAGGATATCAAATGGTAAACACAGTGACTTAAGAGCACCATGCAAATGCAATGCAATGAACGTAAATATGTAAATAAAATTTCACATCATGAAGTCCAAGTCAAGTTCTCTCATTTCCCCAGCAGAGTCGCCAAAAACTGTAGTTGGTTTTTCGTGCTCCTCAGAGGGGTTTAGTCTCCTCGAATGTGATTGCCCTATAGGTCGGACTCCCATAGTTCTGAATCTGGTTTTACAAGTGCAATGTGAAACAGGAAAAAAAAAAATGAATAAGCGTCCAAATCCGGCAAATCCTAGAAAATCCATTAATCATCAGAGATGCCAAAAATGGACTGTATTGCCAAATTTCAGAGTCGCCACCTAAATATTTTTGAAAAATTTAGGAAACCCGTGACTCGTGCTAAAGGCCACTTGTCCATCATACCCAAAAAGTCTCAGTTCAGCAACTTAGGTATGAGAGGGGAAGGTCATGAATTGAGCACCCTACTCACCTGATCAAAGATCGGCCTCTACTAATCATGATGTGAATTTTATGGACATTATATGCTCATGTTCTAATTTGTTAAGTATACTAACATTACTATGTAAAGCGAGCAATTATAGACCACGTCACTTACTTTGGAATGCTTTGATTTCATGCTTAGAGTTTTTGAATATGTGCAACTTAAAAGAAGCAAGCTCATATGTACAATAATCAAATTCATTCCAACTTAAACGAAATAGCCTTCATCCACAGGCATTCAAAGAGATATTTCAAATAATAACGTAGCCTCATGGTAGTATGCTTGACATAGCAATGTAAACACACATGTAATATGCTAAAGCAAAAACGCTCACCTAGTACTCAAACGAGGCAAGCCTAAGAAAAGAAGATAGTTAGAAAAATGCATGATCCTAATATGCAAGTGGCTAATACAACACATACACATATGCAACTACTTGATTGGGCTATGAACATGATATACGGATCCACTCAAAGCATGCGGGAACACACGTATTCAAGTAAGAAATAATCAATGACATCAAGTATGATGAGCCGAACCCTAATGCATGTAAAAATGGATATGAATCATGGCAATGATAAAAGAAAATATGATGCTATACACAACCACAGTAAGCATATAAATAAAAAGGAGAAAGAAATAGGAGTTAAAAGACATATAAATATTATAAATTTGCCCTCGCAGAAGAGGGTTCAAATGTCCTAATTAATTAATTATTACAAACACTAAATGAATGAACTAATTAATTACTTACTAACTAATTATTACAAAATATGAATCTCAAAGCTACTAATCTAAACGACTTGAATGAGAGGCGGGGAATCGCATGCGCACAAGTGAAAACATCTTTCAGAAACCTCTCTGTTTGCTGCCAGAAGTCGCCCTGTTTGTAGTCAGAAAATAGTTCTGTTTTGGACTCAAAATTAGCTTTGTTTTGTTGGAAAATTACCACTACCGTACAACATACTTGGCCGGCTGTACAGAATAATGGTCGACTGGCCACTATTTTTTAGGAAAACCTTACTGCAATAGAACTGGAACAGAGTGAGACAGAGTGTTTTCAAAAGATGTTCATCCTTCATGCTCCCTCCTGTCATGAAGATTTTCAAGGAGTGAATAGGTTTGCTTCTCAAATCATCAACCATCACAAATTTGTTGCGTGATGATCTTAAAAGCAATAGGAGTAGTCTTAACTAAACACACAAAAAAAAGGCTATTCTCTTTAACTCTTTCCTATCATGAATTTATTCAAGGAAGACGTAGACACGCTTCACAAATCATCAAACATCACAAGGTAGAATGTTTATGATTATGGAGCAACTCAAATGACAAATAATAACAACTCAAGAATTGTCGTCAACTCTTCTCCCTATACATGGAATAAGGATGAAACATCCATTTCCATGCTTCAAAGTGGAACTACGAGAAAGTTTTCAACACATCTCGATAAAGAGCTCTCTATGAGCAACAAAGCAAATAAGGAAAAAACAAGAAACAAGCTATCTATCAAAGCCTAAACACATAACTCACCAAAGTTATTGACAACTCCTCTTTATTCACAGAACAAGGATGAGACATCTGTTTCCATGTTTCAAAAATGATTGACAAGAGAGTTTTTCAACACTCTGAACATGGAAGCTACTACCTAGCTTCAAGGTGGAAAACAATAATATGAAAGAAAGAAACTAATCACTAGATAAGCAAACTTGTGGCGGGGTGGCTAAGCCTAAGCTTTAATCCTGCCATGACCACAAGGTTCCAAGATACATAAGGAAAACTATAACAAAGTAAAACGATCAACTCAAATAGATTAGCCGCTATATCCTAAACACATCAAATCTGTGAAGTCTTAAAACAATACAAATATGATACTCAAAGCATACGAAGTAAGAGAACGTGTAGCGGGGGGGACGGGGACCCTTTTATAAGCTCATATTCAATTCATATCACACAAAACTAATCTAAAATAGTGCTAAAAGTGCTGAAATTCAACCAAATGAAATGAAAAGAAAATGAAAAAAAAAATGAAAGAAAGCAAAAGGTGTACAACTAGTTAGCTAGTCAATAGAAGGATAACTAGTTAGCTACCCATTGGAAGAATGGCTAGCCCACCCACTTTTAATGAGGTTTTAATCACATTTTAAGTCCAAAATATACTCTAAAATCAATATGTAAAGGCAAGAATAAGAGAGAGAAAAGATGATGAAAGAGTTCAAAGTTCACCTCTTGAAAGAGAGGAAGATCTTCTTAGTTAACAAACCTCACTCTAAGCACTCTCAAGTATCTGAAATTATGTTCAAAATATCAACAAAAAGCTTCAAATTTAAGCATATATGGTATATCTATTGTGTATATATATTGCAAGAGGGTAGAGAAGTGTATTAGACAAGCTATAGGCTTTTGGCAATTTTTTCTAACCCCAAACCATGAAGGGGGTGCTGTATTTATAGAATTTCAGTTTCTCACATTGGAAATATCTTCAAAAGAGAAAGCTGGTCCAAATCCAGTGTATAGGAGCAAGTTGCTGCTACAAAATATCTGTTTTGTTAGACCTAGCTGGCCGGCTATAAGGATGTACGGTCGGCCTAATCAAAATGTCATGTCAGCTATCTGTTGGCCAGTTGTTCTCTAATTGGTCAAGCTAGAAAAAATAAGGATTTGGTCAAAATAGGGTGCAAGGTTTAGGTTTTAAAGCTTGAAACAGAATTCTTTTGCTGGAGATTTGAACGATCGCACAGCATAACATTTCATCATCAAGTGTTCGTAATAAAGCGCACAAGTCTTAAAGACTGTAAAAAATAAGGTGTCTACAAATGTCATCACACATTGTTTATTTGAGAGAAAACTAACTTCGAGAATGATTAAACAATCACCCATTTTCATATTGATAATAGGTAGCTTATAATGAAAATCTTGGAGGCAAAAATAAGAAAATAATAGAATAAGAAAATAGCTAATAGAACAAGAAAACCCTAAGGCACTAATTAAGGAATCAAAAATATAATCTAAATAAGGAAACAAATAATAGAATTATCCTACCGTATATTCTAACACTCCTCCTCAAGCTGGTGCAAAGATATCTCTCATGCCCAGCTTGCCAAGAATATCATGAAATTGTTTACTACCAACTCCCTTGGTGAGAATATCTACAAGTTGTTCACCAAACTTCACAAATGGAATACATATTGTGTCACTAGTGAGCTTCTCTTTGATAAAGTGACTATCATTCTTAACATACTTTGTCCTGTCATGTTAAACAGGATTGTGAGCTATGTTGATGGCAGCCTTATTATCATAATATAGTCATATGGAATCTTTCTGGTCAATTCCCAGATCATGCAATAACAACTTGATCCACAAGAGCTCACACACACCTTGTGCCATAACTCTAAACTTAGTTTCTGCAGTAGACCTGGCAACCACATTATGTTTCTTACTTCTCCAAGTAACCAAATTGCCTTCAACAAAAGTACAATACCCTAAAGTGGACCTCCTATCAATTACTGATCTTGCCTAATCAGCATCCATATAAGCTTTCACACTAAGATGATCATGTTTGGAAAAATAAAGACCATTTCTAGGAGAAGATTTCAAGTATTTCAAAATTCTCATAACTGCCGCCAAGTGTATTTCATGAGGAGCATGCATAAACTGGCTAACCACACTAACGGCAATAGAAATATCAAGACAAGAATAGGCTTAGTAAATAAGCTTACCCACTAGTCTCTAATAACTCCCCCTATCAGCGGCTGCTCCCCCACTATCATCACAAAGTTTCTGATTAGGTTCCAGTGGCGTTTCACAGGTTTTACTTCCAAGCATCCATGTTTCCTTCAACAAGTCAATGGCATATTTTCTCTGACAAATGAAAATCCCATCTTTGAACGTAGCCACTTCAATCCCCAAAAAGTACTTTAGGTTCCCCAAGTCTTTAATTTCAAACTCACTGGCCAAATACTTCTTCAACAAAAGGATTTCCTCAACATCATCTCCTATAAGCACTATGTCATCTACATATACAATGAGAGCTGTAGTCTTACCATGAGGGAAATGTTTAACAAATGGAGTATGATCAACTTGACTCTGTTTGAAGCCATATTTTAGCATCGCCTGAGTGAATCTCTCAAATAAAACCCTAGGGAACTATTTGAGGGCATATAATGGCTTCCGAAGTCGACACACCTTGCCCTTAGTTTGAAGAGTTTCAAAACCAGGAGGAATGTCCATATACACCTCCTCTTCTAGGTCACTATACAGGAAAGCATTTTTCACATCAAACTGATAGAGTGCTTCATAGTATACACTCATTTGCATCCCACAGTTCGTTTGCCCCTAGGTAACTCAGTCAAATCCCAAGTGTCATTCTTATGAAGTGCTTTCATTTCCTCTACCATGGCTAGTTTCCACTCTGGAATAGTAAAAGCATCCTGAAAATTATTAGGTATGCTAACAGAGGAAGTTTTTTACACAAAGGCTTTATATGAAGAGGACAAATGAGAATAAGACAAAAAGTTAGAAATAGGATGATGAATACAAGATCTCACACCTTTTCTCTTGGCAATGGAGATATTAAGATCAGTAAGTTTAGACTCAAAGGTAGTAATATCAGGAGTTTTAGGATTACCTGGACCTTCATCAAGAGAAGGAGACATCAATGATTGATCAGATATGGTCTCTTGTATCCAAGTAACTGTCTGCCTTTCTTTATTCCTGACATAGACTTGCCATTCTCTGTTCTTGGCAACATTGAATTCTATATTACTAGTAATATATATCACTGGAGGTGGTACTAGGTCAGGAACAACAGAAGCAATAATAGGTGCTGCTAGTGGTGGTATTGGGTATGGAATAATAGAAGCAACATGACTCTTTTCACTCCAAGACTCCCCCTAAAGAGATGACTAGGACACTAGATGGGACAAGAAGTAGGATTGAAACTCAAAGAATGTGACATCCATGGATACAAACCATTTACGAGAGGGAGGATGATAACACGTGTACCCTTTTTGAGTAGGAGAGTAACCTAAGAACACACACTTGAGAGAACAAGGGTCCAACTTACTCCGAGAATGAGAATGATTGTGAACAAAACACACACAGTCAAAGTTTTTTAAAGAAATGAAAAACAGAGACTCAAAACCTAAGAGAACTTGAAGATGTGCCCTTTTGTCGTAAGACTTGTGTAGTAAGACGATTAGCAGTAAGAATAGCCTCAGCCCAATAAGCCCGAGGTACACCCATAGAAAAACACATACAGCTAGCCATATCAAGGAGATAACGATTCTTATGCTAGGTAACCCCATTCTATTGAGGGGTGTCAGTGCAAGATGTTTGATGGATAATGCCATGAGTGGAAAAATATTTTGTCAACCCAGAATCAATATACTCAACCCCATTATCAGAGCACACTATTTTGACAACCGCCCCAAATTGGTTACTAACCATCTTATAAACGTATTGAAAAACAAAAAAAAAATCTCACTTTTTTTCTTTCATAAGGTACACCCAAGTAGCACGAGAGCAGTCATCTATAAAAAGAACAAACCGTCGATGACCTTTCATCGACATCACATGAGAGAGACCCCAAACATCCGAATGAATTAAAGAAAAAAGAACTGAACTTTTATTATTACTAGGAGCAAAAGAGGCTCGATGTTGTTTGCCAAGTTGGCAAGACTCACAATGAAACTCAGAGACTTTATTTTTCACAAAAACATAAGGAAACAAATGTCTAAGTAATAAAAATAATAGATGTCCTACACGTCGATGCCATAGCCATAAATCTTCCTTGGTAGATCGAGATGGGATGGAATGATAAGCCTACTGGTCCGATTGATTGAGGATATAGAGACCATTTTCTGCTCTACCATTGCTAATTGTCCTCTTCGTGATAAGGTCCTGAAAAAGACAAGAATTAGCAAAAAAAGTTACATTACAATTCAAATTTCTAGTAACACGACTCAATGACAACAGGTTAATAGAAAAATTAGGAACATGTAAAATAGAAGACAAAGGTAAAGAATGTGTGGCACAAATTAAACCTTTTCCAGAGACATAAGAAATAGTACCATCAGCAATCTTAACTTTATCTTAACTAGAGACTGATGTATAGTATGACAAGAGATCAGAAGACCCAGACATATGATTTATGGCACCATAATCAATAATCCATGGCAAGGCCTTATGGGATAAGAAAGCACTAAAAGATGAGGCTGAGTTACCCGAATGGGCAAACGAAGAAGAAGTAGAAGATGCACCGGGAGGAACAGGAGACCGACGATCAAGAAGATTACGCAGAACATCTTCAAACTTAAAAGATGACATATCAGAGACCAAATTAGAAGTCTGTATAACCGGTGCTGAATCATGCATCTTTACAACACTAGACTGATAAACATGAAAGTGAGACCCACGTCCTTTCAACTGACCAGAACGCTCACCTCTATGACCAAAGCGATCTCCTCGACCCCCTGATGGAACCCTATGAAGCATCCAACAAGTCTCACGAGTATGCTTCGGTCGGCAGCAATAATCACAGATCAAATTATCCTTCCCAGAAGGATGAGAAAAAGGAAGTGGCAAACCAACCCCATCTTGAGAAGGTGCAGAAAGTAATGCTGAGAGGTCTATAGAAGTTGGTGATAACATAGCATAACGATGACTCTCTTCATTCTGGACATAAGCAAAGGCCTCCTGAAGAGATTAAAGAACATCCACAATAAGGACATAACTCTGAATCGGGTCAAACTCCACAGTAAGGCCTTCCAAGAACTTGAAGATTCTCTCTTGGGCAAAAAACATCCGGTAACAACTTGAGTCAACTATGCAAATAGGCTTGTAATCCAGAAAAGGATTTAGGCGTTTCCAACCATTAGTCAAAAAGGTGTAATATTGAAAAAATGTCTGCTCTCCCTGTACTAAGTGCTCAATAGATCGGTACAACTCAAATGAATGAGGAAAATTTCCCTTCCAGGAATATGTAGCAGTTATTGCCTCCTAAACATCCTGGGCAGTTTCCATAAATAAATAGCCTTCACCAATCTCAGGGACCATGGAATGAATGAGCCACCCCATCATCAAAGAGTTGGTAATCTCTCATTTATCATAGCCAAGATCAAAAATATCTGGTGCTTGAACTCTTCCATAAACATATTCCATCTTCCCCCTACTTTTTAGAAAAAGTGTCAGACACTAAGACCATGCAAGGTAATTCTGACCATTAAACAGAGAGGTGATGATTTTGAGGCTAGGATTCAGGTTCTTAGAAGTAGTAGTCATAACTGGATTGGGACTCTCCCCTTTGGATGGATGAGAAGTAGTAGATTCACTAGATGGGTCACCCATGTTTATGCTACTATCTTAACCAAAAAACACAACACTAATCATAATAATGGAAAGAGGGAATGGAATGGACAAACAATCTCAAACACAAACCACTATGGGAGCATAACACTTAGATTAATGGGGCCACTTATCACCCCAAAGAATAAAAAAAAAAATAAAAAAATAAAAGTGATACTTCAATCAAAATGTGATTATTGGAATTCACCTAAGGATAGTTTTTGTGAGACCATCCGTGTCTCACCTAAGGATAGTTTTTGTGTGATTATTGGAATTCACCTAAGGACAATTATTGGTTGATAGTGGGATTGGATTTTAATCTCGTGGATGTACCTCACATTGAGGGAACCACGTAAAAATTCTTGTGTCATTGTTGATTTAATTTTTTCGCATTGGTTTATGGGAAATCATTTATTTTCCCTGACAACTGGTATTAGAGCTTACGGTTTATTTGGGTTTATTTATTTGTGTAAATCAATGAAGGAGAATGTGGGTTGTATGTCTAGCTTCAGTGGAAGCAATTAGGTAACTTGGAAAACTAAAATAGAGGACCTATTATTTTGTTAAGATTTGTATGGGCCTTTGAAGGTGATAGTGGCAAACTTTAGGGTATGAAAGATGATGAATGGAATAGGCTTAATCGAAAAGCCGTTGGTGTTATCCGTCAATGGATTAATGACAGTGTGTTTAATCATGTTGCTACTGAAACTTCAGCACATGATTTATGGAAAAAATTAGAAGGTTTTTATGATAGAAAATCAACCACAAATAAAGATTTTCTATTTCGTAAGTTGGTTAATTTAAAATATAAAGAGGGCAGCCTTATTCCGGAACATTTGGATAAAATAAAGAACTTTTATCCAGCTTCTATCCGTTATAACAAAAGTCTCCCAACTTTTGGGCACATAAGTGAAAATGGGCTGCAAGTTTTCTTCAAAAAAGAGCTTCTATCCAATTTTAAAGGTACGCATCTTAAAACTTGTGTTCATTGCTTGGCGGGTAAATAACAGAGTTTCTTTTCATAAAAATGTTGCTTCTAGAAAAGAAAATGTTTTGGAGTTTATTCATTCAGATATTTGTAGTCCTTTGAAAGTTAGAACACATAGTGGTGCACTTTATTTTGTTACTTTCATTGATGATTATGCAAGGAAAGTTTGGGCTTTTGCACTAAAAACTAAAGATCAAGTTCTAGATGTGTTTAAGAATTTTTAGGTCATGGTTGAAAGAGAAACAGGGTAGAAATTGAAGTACATCCGAATAGACAATGGCGGTGAATACATTAGGCCATTTGATGGGATTTGGACTCTTTGGTTCAGATTTAGAACCGTGACAATTTGAGAGTCCGAACTGTAGTGAACCCCAAATGAACAGAACGGGAGCTCACCCTTCCGGGGCGTTCGGGGACGTCTACACACCCTTTCACGAACCAACCATCCACAACTAGTTAATGTAACGAACTTACACACTGCTGTGATTCGTACAGAATCATTTTTTATAACTAAAAGTCACATTCTACGACATATTTGCAAAGAACTGTCTGGAATTCAAGGGTGTCACCCCAAAAAAGATTGACCAACATGTTTAATATCAAATGCTCACCCAACCAACAAAAACGTCTTCAATTTGTGTAGACAATATAATGACAATAAATCGGTCTGGTCTTCTATATCGCTCGTCCGCCCATCAACAGTGTCAGGCACACCAACATTTGGAGAATCCGCCTCACCACACTCAACACCAGACACTTCACTCCGCATTTGAATAAGCATATCAATATGATTAAGTCCAAACGACTTTGCAAGGCATAACATGTTTTGGCACATCTTCGTTACAATGAACCTTGAACTTGTTGTATCTAGGAATGGTGAACAAGAAATACATCGACCCCAGCACCAAGCTACCAAACCTTCCACATACATCATTAATCAACTGTGTAAATGTGAAGGCTTGATGAAGGTGAACAACCATACTGGTCTGTCCATATGTACACAATAATACTGCAAACTCCATACTTGCGGTACATTAAAACACCAACACATAATGTTACGAATCATAACACCGCAACAACCAAAAATAAAACAACCCATCCAGCATAGAAGAATTCAAAATACACCCCTAGAATGGAAATGTAACATTGGCACCATAAATCTAGACTTCCCGACACAATCATAAAAAACGAAACCACACCCAAAGACATTGGACTGACAACAAAACAATATATGAAACTGACCTGCAAAAATGTCACACAACACGTCAGCAACACAACAATGAAACTGACCTGTAAATTGCTGCACAATACGTCAACAACACAGCACCCGAAGCAACAATTGAAAATAAAGAAAAAAAATACAATCTCTACAACAATAACCCACGATTCCACATCAGAAACACACATAAAATGAGTAACATCATCAATCCCACAAATCACTCCACACAATCCAAAAAAAAAAAAAAAAAAATGGAAACATAACACCATACTTTAACAAACCTGCCCAAACATCAGAGAAAAATAACATCCAAGGGGAAACAAAAGAAAACTCCACAACTCCCAAATTAAACAAAAACAACACGCCATAAATAAAAAGGACTAATTAGTTTGGAAGAAAACTTCCAAGATTAAATGGAACAACATTTCCCCAAATAGAATTTTTAAATAATTTTTCCTTGTTTTAAGGTGTTTGAGTAAAAATCATTACGTATAAGCTTCATTCTTCTTTTTTTTTTTTTTTTAAATTTATTTACTTATATATTTTTTAATATATGAATTTTATGTTTGTTTGTCAACTATTATTAAAATCCAAAATTAATTGTCTCTTATTGGACGCAAGGCATTTTTGGAAAAGTGATCAAAATTAATAAATCTAATTTATTCATACTTTTTTATATCTAGTTTTTGTATTTCACTTTTGTATTTCTAATATTACTGTTAACTGGCATTTAAGTTGTGCTATGCTTGAAAATTAAAAATAAAATAAAAAAAATTAAAAAAAACACTAAGAAGAGTTTAACATGTATTTGGACTTAAAATAATATAGATATTTAGTACTTTAGATATAATCTATTAATGCAACCAATGTTGGGATATTTTAAGAAAAATAAATAAAATATTATTTTAATTAATTCAATAATGCAATTAATGTTGGGATATTTTAATAAAAATAAATAAAATATTGTTTTAATTAATTCAATAAATTTTGAGTTACAAAAAGTTTTATATCTCACTATTTCATTATTTAATATAATGTTAAAATGTGATTTATTATTATCATTAAGCGTGTTCTAATTATGCGTTCGTTTGGTATGGAAGGTTTTTGGGCTTTTTGGCTAAAATAGTTACAAAAAGACCAAATAGAATTTTTAGCCCAATAAGACAAAATGTCACACTCAAACCATAATCATTTCATTTTTTCTCTCAAAAAAGGCAAAAAAACTAAAAAGCTTATCCCAAACGAGGCTTTTTGGCCCCAAGCTAAAAAAGTTAAAAAGTCAAAAAGTTAACCCACATCCCAAACGAAACCTATGTTTGATTACATATGTTATAAATAATCCTAGGTTTTCTAAAGAATAAAACACACAAGAAAGGTGAGGTTAAAAATGAATGATCTTGAGAGAGAGTTCTCTATATTATTTTATAGGGCAAATTATGCAAATGGTCCCTACAATTTTTTCGCTTTATTATTTGGTCCATTTTGTTTCAATTTGATCAATTTTGCCCATAAATTTTATGGATTGTGTCATATTAGTCCAATAAATAACGGCGGTTAAGTTTGATGGATGAAATATCAAATGATGTGTCAATTTAGTCCCTGTAGTTTATAGGATGTGTCAATTTGATCCCTGTAGTTTATAAGAAAGTCAAAACAACAGGGACCAAATTGACACATCATTTGATTTTCAATCCATCAAACTTAACCGTCGTTATTTATTGGACTAATATGACACAATCCGTAAAATTCAGGAGCAAAATTAATCAAACTAAAACAATAGGGACCAAAATGATAAAATAGGTAAACTACAGAGACTACCGTTGTAATTTGTCCTATTATACATATTTATATATGTAGTTTAAGTATTGTTTTGAGCAACTATGATGCGTGGCTTGATTCAAGTCTTCTGATGGTCATGAACTCTAGATGAAGAATGCTGTGAGCAACCTGAGTTTTATTATGGAATTACTTTACTCTAATTGTAACTTCAAGGGAGAGAAAAGTAATTTTAAAGCAATGATAGCGCCACTCTCAAAATCTCTAGCTATTTTTCCCTGCTCTTATTTTTTGTCTCTATATATATATATATATTATTTTTTGTCATTGTTCTATAATATTCACACTAATTATTCTTATATATTATTTTGTTAGATTAATAATTAACGATATAATGTTTTTTTTATTATAAATTATTCTCTACATTCAATATTTTAAGTATGTATGTTACAAATAGGACAAAATTAACAAGCTGTAGTTCAAAGGTAATTATATTCGCACATCCTATTTTATCTCACTACATATTATTTGTGCAGTTCATCTATCAACTTCCGAAAATAAATAAATAAATTCAAATATCAACTTTGAACAAAAATTAATTGTAAATTTTCGTTCACTAGTTGATATCAAAAAATTTATATTTTGTTCGGAAGTAGATATTCGAGCATTTGTATTTTGTGTGGAAGTTGATATATGAACAACATAAATGGTATGTACTGAGACAAAATGTGATGTACAAATAGAATCATTTGTAGTTTAAGCTTGGAGTACTTTCTCCCTTAGACTCCATTTGTTAGAAAGAAACGGATATAGAAAATGAAAATAGTAGAAAGTCAAGTGAAAGAAAGGAAAATTTATTTTCTTGATTGCATTTGAATAGATGAAAAAATTTGTAAGAAAATGATGGGAAGAAAAATATAATCAATACATAACGGGAGTTGTGGATCAAAAGATGGGAAAAAAAGAAAACAAAATAAACCTTGTCAGGATTTGTGGGAAAAAAAATAAATTTCCCTATAAATTCTGCAAGAAATTGTTAGCATAACTAACAAACTAATTTGAATTGTATAGTAAAATTTAGTTTCAATTACTTTTTAGGACTCTCTATCTAAACAAACACATACATTTTTTTTTTTCTTTTTTCTTTCACTTTCCTATATTATCTATCTAACCAATCTGAGCCTTATCGTTTAACTGCCAACAGAGAGGCTCCCCATAATTTTGGATCAAATTACAATTGTTACATTTTTTTTTTAAACTAACCAATGGTGTAATACACTTGTCAATTTTGTGAGTAGGCATAAATTTATTTTGAAATTAAATGGAAATCAAAATACAAAAAAGACAATTTTACTCTAACCCTAATTTGCACAACACTTCTTTTCAACAAGTTGATCTACTTTCTCGAAATCCATTACGACCCATCCAAACCCCTAAATTCATTATGGTAGCTCTACACATTTCCCTAAGTCGGAAACAAATAGCATATCAAGTTTGGAAACCATTAACGTTATGTTTGATTTATGAATTCAGATAGGAATTTCAAAAAAAAAAAAAAAAAAAGAGTAAATTACCCAAATGGTCCATATAGTTTACACGATGTGTCGATTTGGTACCTATTGTTTTAATTTGCTCGATTTTTTCCCTTAATTTAACAGATTGTGTCATATTGGTCTAATAAATAACAGCTGTTAGGTTTGGTAGACGGAAACTCAAACAATGTGTCAATTCGGTCCATGTAGTTTACACGATATGTTAGTTTGATCCCTGTTAAAATCGAGCAAATTAAAATCCTAGAGACCAAATTGTCACATCGTGTAAACTACACGGACCAAATTGACACATCGTTTGAGCATGTGACAACTTTCTGTCCACCAAACCTAATGGCCGTTATTTATTAGACCAATATGATACAATCTATGAACCAAACACAACCTAAAAGATGCCGAATTCAAGATAGTTATAAGAAAAGTTAAGTAGTCAAATTCAAGACAATTATGGCAACTTTTTCTAGTCAGCATTAGGAGTAAAACTTGAGTATAATAGTGATACTACGTTACAATGCATATGTGGTATCATTAAATCATAACCTAACACATGATTGAGTAAATCTTATCTTTTAATTGTAACCATCCACCCATGTCATTGTTATAGCTTCTATGCAGCTTCCATGTCATCGTAATGGGGTTGAGATTTGTACATGGTAGATAAGTAATAATATGCTATTCGTCGATAATATCACGTATGGATGATGACGTGGTATCTGTTGGCTTTTTTGGTTTTCGAAGGTTAAAAATGTAATTAGAGCGTGCCAGCAAGGATCAATAAGTTTTTACAGAGATAATAAATGCCAACCAATTTATCAGACAATTGCTTTGAAGTTCTTTTAGCCTCAATGAAGAGGACTTTTACTGGTGGCCTGTTTTAGGAGAAAATTTAGAATAACTAATCACAAAAGTAAAAGAAGAAGGGAGAGAACAGTGTCAGAAAATAATTTCATTAAGTAAACCAATGTTTACAAATGTACCTTCGCACTTTCACAGCCTCGAAGGGGATTCCAGCATGAACAGACTAACTAAGAACTACTCCTAAGAAATTAAAATGCAGTGCAGGAAAGTAAAGGACTGGAATGTAAAGAACTGGAAAGTAAATAACTAGAAAATAAAGAACTAGAAAATGTAAAGTAAAATAGGCTGGTTTTTGGATCTGGTTCTGGTTCTGGTTCTGGTTCCTTGTAAATGTAGCCATCAATGGCTATTTATAGGAAAAAACTTCCAGCAATAATTGCCCAATAACTACCTAAAACTACCTACTCTTCCACTTTCATTCCCACAATGCCACATATCCCTCCATGTCTTCCACTAAGTCACTTTGTTCATCATATTCTTCACATGTGCTTTAACTTCTTCCACTTTGTCTTCCATGTTCCACCATACAAGACCACTAACTTTGTAACTTCTTTTAACTCCTGTTTGATTAAGAAAGTTGTGGAAGTTCAAAAGGAATGAAAACCAACTTTAACCAATATGTTTTAATTTCTATTTCTGCCCCTCATAGAAATAGAACTTATACAACTAGTATCTACACATTAGGTCCATAACACATATACCCTTAAGCCTATTAACTAAATTGAATCACTTAAATTGTAAGCTTCTTATAAATGATAACACCACATTTAATTATGTGGTCCCATTGAGACATTATATATAGGGATCAAAGTGGAATTTGGTGAAAAGTGCAAGTGTGCAAATTAGAATTTACCCAAAATTCCCTTTTAACTGTTTTTTGAATTAAAAATATTTAATTTGTTGATTTTTAAAAAAGTCAAAAAGTTACTTAAAAAAAAGTAAAAAAGTTTATACTATTTGGGGGAAACTTGTAGGGAAACCCTATAGGGCAAAATTATTATTTTGTCCTTTGAATGCAACTACCAAAAAGTCAAAAAGTTAAAAATCAAAAAGTCAACAATGGTAGAATGCTCATTTTGATTTTATTACAATATTTTATTACACATATTTTCTTAAAAAGTCAAAAAGATATCCTAAACATACATATTTTTTCTCTACTTTTTTAATCAAAAAATTAAAAAATACACTTATATAAAACATCCCAGACAACCCTTATTGGCATATGTAGATCTCCATTTTCATTACTTCACCGCAAGCACTAAACTTCAAACAAAACCAATGTCATTTTGGCAAGGGATTTTATTTGTTTACGTCGGAAATAAATTTTGGCAAAGTTTTGAAATTACCATTTTACAAAAGAGATGGGCTCTAGTTCTCACGCGTCCTATTTTAGTGATTTTATCGGTTATTTTTTAACTCTCAATATGAAGATCATTCACTTGAAAAATTAAGATTGATCCAATGATTTTAGTCACGTGATTTCATTATATGTCTTCAAAAAATAAATATATATAATTTTAAAAATAGTCTATTTATTTTTGTAAGACAAATATATTTGAACGAGTTATACTGGTAATCTTTATATTTTACCTTTTGTGTTATTTTAGTTCCTACACTTTCAATTGACTCTATTTTGAATCTTAATTTTAGATTTTGCGCAAATTTGGTCCAACTGATAATATCATTATAATTTTTTAAGAAAAAAAAATATCACTAAATTGATTGAAGTTAACTCAATGAGATGGGTAAGTTTATAATTTTGCCTTTAAAAATATGGCGCATGACACCTATTTGAATATTTTTCATAAATTAATGTTAAGAGTTGTAATCAATTTGACCAAATTGGGATAAAGTCATAAATTCATGTCAAAATTGAGTCAATTGAATTTACAGGAACTAAAATGACACAAGGACCAAAGTATAAAGAATACTATTGTAATTTGCCCAATATGTTTAAATCAAACGGATATAATTATCAAATTAATTTGATTTTTTTAATGAATAATCTATATACGAAACCCTTAAAAATTAAGGGATCAAATAATTGAATTGAAATCCATAGTAATACCACTTACTTGAACTAGACCATCAAGTGCTTTTTACAGGACTAAACAGAAACTGTTTCTTCTACAAAACATATGTTACTCCATTCAACAATACCACAAACCCAGAAAAAATACCAACAGAATACATCTATAGATCACAATCATTCTAGGTATGATTTACATCCCACCAATTTTAAATCTACACCATACAGCTCATTTCGAGGTATATTTCTTAATAATACGCTATTTGATTTTCCATCTTTAATCACAGGGTATGCTCACACTGACACTCACAGCAACAATCTCAACCCACCATCCCCCCAATGTGGATCAAAAGAGTCCTCAACGTCTTGCAAAAGGTCCAACCCCATGGCAAATGACTTTCCTACTAAGTGGCTTTGGACTACTAGTAGTTGGAGCCAGTGCCATAAGACCATGTAACCTGGTCTTTGGAGCAGACCAATTCAACCCCAAAGCTGAGTCTGGAAAGAGGGCAATTTCAAGCTTCTTCAATTGGTATTACTTCACATTCACTTTTGCAATGATGGTGTCATTGACAGTGATTTGCATATGTTCAGTCTAATGTGAACTGGGCTTTGGGATTGGCTATTCCTACATTCCTCATGTTCTTGTCTTGTGTTGTGTTCTTCATTGGTACAAGAATTTATGTCATGGTGGTTCCACATGGTAGTCCATTGACTAGTGTGGTGCAGGTCATAGTGGCTGCAATTAAGAAGAGGAAAGTGGTGTTAACAGAACAATCTTTTTTTTTTATCGGCAAAAAAGAGACTTTATTGATGTAAGGATCAAGTACATGGTACAAAATAAATTACACCAATAAAGAAAAGGGAAGTGCAAGAGCATCACAATGAGCTAAATCATCCCAACTAGGTTGGCACCTAAAAGGTCATCCTATCATTTGCTAGCACCCCTAGAGTTGGCGAGAAACTAATGAAAGAAATAAACCAAAACACCACAGCAACAACAGCACAACTGAGCAATCAGACCCACTGAAGCACTACTGCTGCTAGACCCCAAACCAATGTTGCTGCTAGCTGAGTAGCTCGAGCAAACATATCAAAACAGATTAACACAAACCAGCAAAACAGCCCACTAGCAGAGCAGACCAACACAGACCTGAGACAAAACCACCAAACCACACTAGAGTCCATCACAGCAGCAGCCATGCTCAGATCACCCTCAGTCAAGATGCAAGCTCAACAAACAATAGCACATCATAACTAACCAGAGCATAACTGAGCAGCCAAGAGGCAAAACACCCAAACAGAACCAGAGTCCATCACAACAGCATAGCGTACCAGCTGAGCAAATCATACCAGCAGCATAGCATACCAGCAGCATAACAATCTTTATATAACATCATTAGCAACTGTACGGGGGGAAAAATATCCTTAGCTTTTTGTACTCCTTGAACTCAAGCTTCACGTAACGACACTTGACTTGAAGACAAAGAAATGGTGAGTTGCCCGGCAGTGTGCTGCTGGATAGACCCTCCGACGATCAAGTCAGACCACTTGAAGAAAAAGGGAGCACTTTTTAGAGAGAGAGAGAGAGAATTGTTCAGATCGCATGAATTGCTTACCTTCAACGTTCCCCCTCCTTCCGTTTTCTAGGCTGGCCATACAGCCTCAGAGATTGTGCGCGCACTACCTCTGTTGTCCTTCCCTAGACAGGTGCCAGTGCTCGCCTCTCACTACCTTACACGTGTAAAGGCCAAAACCTCCAAACAGTATGTGTGGAACTGCCAAACGGTATTAACGCATGCCAGGAGTGGATTTCCTCTCCGTCACACCATTGGTCCAGGTGGCACACTCTACCAGGATGTCATGACCGACCTATCCCATGCGAGTAAACACAGCCATAATCAATACAACCGAGCTGTAAGAAGGCGATCCTTTTGGACTGACTGGCCGTGAGGCGTGTCGGCCTTCTCCCCAGTGTAAATTCATTCTGGGCCATGCTTTGCTCGGTCTAGACGCACTATTGCGGATCCGACCGAATGCCTAGCCGAATCACAGCTCGGTCTGGCTTACACATGATTCCACGCTCCGGTCGACAAATATAGCTCGACCCGGCGTGGCAGGACGGGCAACCGCTTCGACCGAGAAAACAGCTCTCGCAAGGTCCGTCATAACTCGCGTTATTGCAGCTCGGCCGTACTTATCTGGCGCAAATCTCCCTTTCAATTTCCCTTTAATCCTATCCGAGCTGAGCGTGATTGGGATTACCGCCACTACCGAGCTATCCTATTTGGTCTGTCTTTTGAATTGCGCCAGTAGTCTTGTCATCGATCGTATAGCCGTACTGACAGAGCCATCTCTTCGATGCCACGTGGCTTCACACCATTGGACCCATGCAGCCCCACAACTGTCTCCCTCACGCGTAAAATTCAAATGTCTGCCGCCTTTTAGATTTGCCACTCTTTTTATACACATACGAGGGGTCCCCCATGCCCTTACTGTTCACCTTCCTCTTAGAGCCAAACCCTAGCTTTCGAATCGTCGAGCTCCTACCACCACCACCTTTGCTGTTGTTTGCCTCATTTTCAACCATCTCCGTTCTTTCAGAAGTTGCAAATAAGCTCGTGATCGTTTGCTCTCTGATTGGCATCCGATATCAGTAAGTTTTTCCGCCCATACTTTGTATTTTCCATTTGTGTTCTTCAAGTTCTTCATTTTTGTTCTTCATGTTCTTGCTTGGGACTGTTAGAATCCTACCAGTACCCCTCTTTGGGGTAGTACTGGTACACCCTAGGAAAAACTGGAACCGGAGAAGCAGATGGGGCTCCCATGCCCCTTGTTTCCCCAAGTTTCAGTGCACAAATTCCATATTTAGGATAAACAGCTTGAACCCTGGGTAAGATCGAGCTAAATCCACCATTTAGATCCATAATAGGATTTAGCCGAGTAAAAACTTGTTTAAGGTCTCTTCTTGGGGCCTCGACCGAGCTGAAAGCCGGAACCGAACTAGGAAGGCCAAATCGGCCAGATAACTGAACCGAGGTAGAGTCAGACCGATCAAACGCCCCAGAAAACTTTTACCGAGCTAGGAACGTCCATATAGAAGCCGTGCAATTTATGCCACGCTAATCCTTGGCCTTATTTCTTAATAATGCAGAACAAACTAGGACCGACCAGGCCCATTCGGCGTTACCAACGGTGAAGCTCAAAGTCTGAGCAAACACTCAAAAACTTTTCACCGAGATACGACCTAAGTCACCCTAATAAATAAAACCGGGATAGATGGGGAAATACTGGTTCATGGTGAGTTCTCTTGGGGCACTGGCCGAGTTCCGTAGAGAGTACAACATCCCAGATGATGTCCACTTGGAGCTCGCCAAGAAAGGAGACACTCCTTGGGCTGAGCTAGACAAATGCCCCTTCACGGTGGTGTCCATAGTAGAAGGAGGCCTGCGCTTCCCGGTCCAACCGCTGACCTGCGAGTTTTTGAGGCAGACAAGGCCGTGCCCAGTCTCCAACAATACATACAAAATAATAAACGGTGTGGCCGAGCTAAATAGAATACTCGGTCCGAATCTCGACCTCGCTGAGATATTTCACCAATATAGTTTTAGCAAAAATAAAGGTGGGCTTTGCTGGTATTTGAAGGTCAGGAAAGCCCGAGCAAACCTCATCGAAGGTAATCCGGATAAAGAAACTAACGATGATGACTTCCTGTGGGTGTCCGGTCATTACGAGGACACTGAGGCACCCATACCGGGCTGGTACATTAGGAAAGATTTTGGGAGTGCCGGTGAGCATCTCGGCGAATCTAACACTTCTTCTTTTTGCAGATTATAAGCTCTTGGCAGAGGATTACTCCCATGCTAAACAGGAAGCTATAAGGGTTTTGTTGCGTCATCCGACTGAGGAGCGAGAATCACCAAAGTTGCTTGGCTTCGAACCGAGCTACCGCTATACGGCGCCGCGCAAGAGCAGAGTGACCGACTTTCTACGTGCACCCTCTCCAGAACCAGATCCAAGCCTTCCACCGATCAAACTGGTCCCTCTAACAGCCGAGCAAGAAATGGCGAAGATCCGAGCAATCAAGTCAATGATCACAGGCGAGGCAAGCGACTCCCAGCCACCGGAGGCATCTGTGGGGACTTCTTTCATACCGGCCATGCAAGAGGAGGGGGCTGTGTTGGCTCTTGCCAGCGAACAAGTTGCGGGTCGGTCGAAGAAGAGACCGAGAAAAAATCAAACCGAACAACATCTGGCCGACGAGGATTCAACCGAGCATGCCTCTACCGACTTGGGGGACCAGACCGAACAACCGATCACCTAGCCATCCACAGGATCCAGTGCCCTCCCGGTCTGGTCGCCAGAGTTATCATACAATGGTCGGGTTGTCTCCACTGTGGACTCAGTCTACGCGGACAAGGATTACTCTTTCGGTTTCAATATGACCAAGGGGCTGCTCCTTCCCGCTGACATGAAGAAGCACGAAGAGCTGTCTGACCTGAAGGTGCTCCGCTCGGTTGCGAAATCAGTAGTGTTGGTAAGTTGGCAGTCTTCTTGATCGTCAAGTTGTTGCTTAGTTTTTTCTATTCTAACAATCTTCGTGTGTTTGCAGGCCGCGCAGAAGAACCATCTCACCCACAAGCGAATGATAGCTGTGAGGAAGAGTCTGCGGGAGGCCATTACCGACAATAAGGCCAAGGCGGCCGAGCTGCAAAAATTGAAGGCCGCGCAAGAAGCATCAGAGGCCGAGCGCGACAAACTTGCCGAAAGATTGGCCTGGGCAGATGAGGACAAGCAAAGGGCCCTCCAAAAGACTAAGGCTCGATACATAGACGAGCTCCGCAAGCTCCGCGACGCCCATAAAGCCGAGCTGGACAAGGAGGTCGACGTTGCTGAGGATCGCAGTTACGCAGAGGGTGAGAGGACTTATGAACGGCAGGTTCAGGGGACCAAGGACATCTTTTTCCAGTGCGGCTGGAAAGCCGCCATGGAAAACCTTGGCCTTGGCCCAGATGCTGAGGTGTTTCAAAACCCTCCTGCCGCCTTCATCCCGGCCCATATGCAAGCTTATGCTAGCGCGATGCAGAAGAGGCTCATCAAAGAGGCTAAGCAAGCAGCTGAAGCGGAAGCTACCGCCGCGCAACCTACTGAGCAAATTCCTCCTGAAGCTTCTGAGGGGGCCAAAGATCAAGAGACCGAGAAGGAGGTTGTCGCGGTGGTGGACGCTACGGTAGATGAGGTCGCGGAGGGATTGGTCGAGCAGACCGTTGACATAGATCTACATTAATCTTCGATCCTTTTTTCTTTCCCTTCCCTCCTTTTTTTTATTTATTTATTTTTTATGTAACCGGGCTTGGCCCCACCTTTGTAATCCAACTTGCTCAATCAATGAAAACTTTAACTTTTTGCCCACCTTGTATCTATTTCTGTGCAATCGTTAATATCTCGGTTATAATGAGCAAATTTTCTTCGACTTAAAATATCTGTGAAATATCTGTCAAATACAAGTTCCAGGTCGGGCAACCAAAATCAGCTCGGCCCATAGGAAGTTGGGCAAAATGTCAATATTTTACACGGGCGAGCGACATCAGCTCGGCCCTCTCAAGTTGGTCAAACGCCAACATTTCATTTTGGGCGAGTAAAAATCAGCTCAGCCCTTACAAGTTAGGCAAAACGCCAACATTTCATTTTGGGCGAGGAAAAATTAGCTTGGCCCTTACAAGTTGGTCAGAACGCCGACATTTCATTTCAGGTGAGCAAAAATCAGCTCGGCCCTTACAAGTTGGGCAGAACGCCAACATTTCATTTCGGGCGAGCAAAAATCAGCTCGGCCCTTACAAGTTGGGCAGAACACCAACTGTTTGTACGACTTGTCTTCACGTCGGTGAGAAAAAATCAGCTCGCTCTAGTGCAAGTTGGTCTCCTTGCCCCTGGCATCCATAGTGGCCCAATGTCCTTGTGATGTCATAAACACATAATATAAGAAAAAAGTAGGGCTATCTTTCATTACATGTCAGCGATTTATATCAAATGCCAAAAGGCTAAGGAACAAAAACAATTACATTTCAAAAGTAAAAAATCTTAAAATTAGCTGCATTCCACGGTCTGGAGATAGCTTTACCATCCAAGTCCTCCAGATAGTATGCCCCTTTGCCCGCAAGGCCAGTTACCTTATATGGTTCTTCCCAATTTGCACCGAGTTTGCCTTCGCCCGGGATCACCATGTTGCCCATTACCTTTCTCAAGACCCAGTCTCCGATCTTGAATACCCTTGGATGCACGACCTTGTTGTATTTCTTGGAGACCTCTTGCTGATAGGCTGCTATGTGGATCAGAGCCCGTTCCCTTCTTTCTTCAGCTAGGTCAAGTTCCAAGGCCACTACTTCATTATTCAAGTCTGGCCAAAAGCTTTCAAACCAGATGGTTGGCATGTCGATTTCCAGTGGGATGACGACTTCTATGCCATAGCCCAAGGCGAATGGTGTTTCCCCGGCCGAACGTCTCGGCGTGGTGCGGTATGCCCAAAGCACATTGGGAGTTCTTCAGCCCACCTCTCTTTGGCTTTCTCTAGCCGCTTCTTCAGTCCATCCAGGATGGTCTTGTTTGAGGATTCTACTTGACCATTTGACTGAGGGTAGGCCGGTGTTGAATTATAGAACTCGATCTTTAACTCCTCGCAAAATTCGCGAAAGAGTTTTCCATCAAATTGAGTGCCATTATCCGAGATGAGGGCCTTCGGTATACCAAAGCGAGTGACGACATTTTTCCAAATGAATTTCTTCACATCTTTTTCCTTTATGGTTGCCAATGGCTCTGCCTCGACCCACTTAGTGAAGTAGTCGGTAGCAGCGATGAAAAACTTGCGGTTGCTCGGAGCTGTTGGGAGTGGTCCCATAATATCCAACCCCCAAAGCGCGAACGGCCAAGGACTTGTAAGGGGGAGCAACTCTCTGGCCAGCTGGTGGATTTGGTGAGCAAATTTTTGACATTTTTCATACCTTCGAACATATTTCTCCGTGTCCGCCTGCATGCATGGCCACCAATAACCTTGGGAAATTGCTCGGTAAGCCAAAGATCTTCCCCTAATATGACTCTTGTAGATGCCTTCATGAATCTCCTAGAGGAAAGCTTCCACCTTGTCGGGCCGAACGCACTTCAGAAACGGCCCGGTGAAAGACTTCTTGTATAAGGCTCCAGATGGAGAGAGCCAAAATTGTTCTGACTTGGCCCGAATTTTGTTGGCCACCTTCTTTTCTTCCAGTAGAATTCTATCTTTTAGGAAGGCGATGATGGGGTTCATCTAGGATGGTCCTAAGTCGGTGCAGAGTACTTCAGACACTTCTGGTTCCTCAAAGCTAGGCCGAGGTAGGAATTCTATCATCAAAGGATTGGGGAAAATTGTTTGCATGGATGCAAGGCTGGCCAGTTCATCAGCTGTGTTGTTTTTTTCGCGGTTGATTTGTTCCACTCTTATCGCGACGAGCTTTTTGATTTCTACGCGTACCAGTGCCTGATACTTGGTCATTCTTTCATCCCTGGCTTCATACTCCCCAGAGACCTGATTGACCACCAGCTTAGAGTCGCTGAATACCATAACGGTTGACGCTTTCATTCTTAATGCACTTCTCAATCTGGTGAGGAGGGCCTCATATTCTGTCTCATTGTTGGACGCCGAGAAGCCGAGCGTAATTGCTTGCTCGATAACCAACCCATCCGGGGAAGTCAGTACGATTCCTAGCCTGGCGCCATGTCTGTTGGAGGCCCCACCGACGAATAGCTTCCACATCTCGTTAATAAACAATTTCCAGCAGTCTGATGGGTTTTGGGAGCTTCTCAACTCCAAGGTACTGGTCGGTTCATTTTGGTCTCTTTCCATGTCTTGGTCGGGCTTGTCTTTTGATAAGTTATCTGGGTTCTCCACTTCGGCTTTCATTTGCCCTTCTCCCAGTTGTGATCCACCACTTGTCCATGTTACCTGAACCATCAGTTGCGCCAAATCCGCGCTAGCCAAATCAACCAGGCAAATTGGATGCATTCTAGGGGCAAACTCCGCCACAAAGTCAGCCAGAGCTTGAGCTTGATTGCGGTACATGGTTGGAACTTGATGTCGTATTGCCCTAATTCTACAGTCCATTTCAAAATCCTCTCGGTAAAGTCCACCTTTTCAAATAGCACTTTAAGTGGAAACTCAGTTAGCACGACTATTGTGTGGGCATGAAAATAGTGTGCTAGTTTTCTGGAAGCCATCATGAGGGCCAGGGCCAATTTTTCCAGCGGCAGATATCTTGATTCAGCCGGCAGCAAGGTCTTGCTTACGTAGAAGATGGAAAGGTGCTGGGTTCCTTCAGCACAGACTAGGACGGCGCTCACCGCATTTTGAGAGACTGCCAAGTAGTAGAGATACAGTTCTTTGCCTGGTTTTGGTGTGACCAGGATAGCGGCTGAGGAAAGTTATACTTTTAGATCCGCCAACGCACGGTCACATTCGTCATCCTAGAAGAACTTGGCCTTCAAAGTTTTGAAGAAGGGCCTGCAACGATCTGAAGACCGGCTTATAAATCTGTTCAGCGCGGCTGCCATCCCGGCAAGATGTTGCACGTCCTTTGTGGAGTTTGGTCGCTCCAGTTCTTGTATCGCCTTGATTTGGGAAGGGTCGACTTCAATTCCTTGGTTTGTGACCAAAAAACCCAGAAACGTTCCGGTGCCAACTCCGAAGACGCACTTGGAGGCATTCAAACGCAGCTTGTGCTGTTTAAGTGTAGCGAACATCTCTGCTAGGTCAGCGAGGTGTTGAGACTTTTCCTTACTCTTTACCACTATATCATCGATGTAAGCCTCCATGGTGCGGTCCAGAAGGGAAGCGAATATCTTGGTTACCATCCTCTAAAAAGTTGCCCCGGCGTTTTTCAGTCCGAATGGCATGACTTTGTAACAATACAGGCCTCTTGGAGTGGTGAATGAAGTGATCTATCGGTCCGGTTCATACATGAAAATCTAGTGGTAGCCATGATATGCATCCAGGAAGCTAAACCTCTGATGGCCAGCAGTTAAATCTACCAGCTGGTCGATTCTTGGGAGGGGAAAGCTATCATTTGGACACGCGCGATAGACTGTCTTATAATCAACGCACACC
Source organism: Camellia sinensis (assembly GCF_055761805.1). Lineage (NCBI taxonomy): Eukaryota > Viridiplantae > Streptophyta > Magnoliopsida > Ericales > Theaceae > Camellia > Camellia sinensis. The sequence continues at coordinate 104,199,228 of NC_138975.1, read as the reverse complement.
GACCATTTATTGTTTTTCTTCAGCACCACGACCGTGTTAGAGATCTACTGAGGTTATTGCACTTCTTTTATTGCCCCTACTTCCAATAAGTTCTTGACTTCCTCTGCCACTATCTCGACATGGTGCAGGGTCGAGCGTCGTGTCCTCTGGATTACCGGCAGTGCATTCGGAAAGACATTCAACTGATGGCAGATGAAGCTAGGGTCGACTCCAAGCATGTCGTAAGGCATCCATGCAAAAGCTTTTATGTTGGAAACCAAGAAGTTGACATATTCGAGTCGCTCGGTGCTGGACAAGGATGATCCCAAAAGAAAGAACTTAGTTGGATCGTTCTCGTCAATGTGTACCTCCACCAAATCTTCAACTGATTTCTCCTCGGCCTTTCTTCCTACGTCTTCCAGGACGTCCTTTCCCTCCGGGCCCTCTATCATTTGAACAAACCCTTTGGTGGCTCGGCTGCCATTCACTGTGACGAAGCACTGTTTTGCCATTACCTGGTCTCCCCAAACCTTTTCTACCTGCCTGGTTGGCGCTGGGAAGTGCAAAACCTGATGGTAGGTCGACGCTACGGCTTGCATGGCGTGCAACCAGCCCCTGCCCAATATTAAGTTGTAGGTGGATGGGACCTTAAGCACCTAGAATTCTACTTGTTTCATGACCTAACCCGCTTTGACCGGCAATATGATCTTTCCAATCGGCCATTCTGGTTGAGAGTTGAAGCCAACCAAAAGAGACGTTGCAGGGGCTAAGTCCTTGTCCTCCAACTTCATTTGTTTGAACGCGTCATAATACATGATTTCGACCGAACTCCCCTAGTCAATCAAAATTCTTTTAATGTCGAAGTCTTTGACGCGAAGAGTCACTACTAGGGCGTCATTGTGGGGCACTTGAATTCTCTCCAAGTCCTTACTTGAAAATGAAAGGATATCTTTTTCTTCGGTCTTTCCTTTCTTCACAACGAGCTGAACAGAGAGTACCTCCCTCATGTGCTCGGCTTTCTTAATCATCCCTCTCAGCTCGCAGACCCTTGCAGGTTCAATGATGCCATGGATGACATTGATTACACCTTGTGGCGCCGCGTCCAGGGCGGCTAGGCCGTTTGGTTTGGTCTGTCCCAACGGAGCGGCTTTCATGCCCCCATCGATGTATTGGTCCAGATGTCCAGCTGCCACCAGCTCCTCCAAATGTTGTTTGAGCGGCAAGCAATCCTCTGTTCGGTGCCCTCGTTCCTTATGGAAGGTGCAGCGATATCTGAGTTGAAGCCTCTCTATGTACTCCCCAACTTGGCCGGCCAACGAACAAAAGGTTCACCTCGAATTTCACTCAAGATGTGGTAAATAAGGATTTTAAAGACCGTGGTGATACCGGTCCGCACTTTCAATTTTCTCTTGGCATCTTCCTCTTCGTCACGGGGAGCGTTAGCTCGGTCGTTTCTGCGACCTTTATTTCTATCATCGCGGTTCCAGCCACGACGTTGATCTTTTGACCGGTCGTTTGGGCTGTTGTCCTCCTGCCCCACCGAGTGAACCTTCCCCGCCATTCTTCTGTCCGCTGCGACTGGATTAGCTTTCTCAGTTGCGGAAGCGGAATCATCCTCCACACGGATGTGTTCGTTGATCCGTTGCATTAAGGACTCCATGGTTGCGGGCTAGTGCATTGTAAGCGAGTCTCGCAACCTATGTTTGACTGGGAGACCACGCTTGTATTGAGTAATCACCAGATTGGTAGGGCAGTCGAGGATCTCATTGTAAGTTTCCCAGTACTTCGCATTGTATGCCTTCAGCGAACTTCCAGACACCATCTTGACGCCCAGGAGATGGTCGACCTCCTTTGGCGTTCGAGTGTTGGTTTTGAATCTGGTGACAAAGGCCTCCGCTAGTTGCTGCCATCCCTCGATACTCCCCTTCGGAAGCCTTTCGAGCCATTTCAGGCCCAGTTCTCCTAAGCTTGCTGGGAATATGAGGCACATCAAGGTGTCATTACGTCGGTGTCCTGCCATTACTTGCCGGTAATGACTCACGTGCATGTACGGATCCGTCTTGCCGTTGTACAACGTGAACTTAGGCTGGTGGAATTCGATAGGGAGTGGTGTACTCTCGATTTTTGGAGACATCGGCGTAGCTGTAAGTCTCGCTAGCTCTTTGTCCACGAGCGCTGGGGCCACCACTCTGGGTCCTGGCATTGCCATTTCCTCACTACAACGGATTTGGGAGCTTAGCCTCTACAACGCCGGCAGTCTCTGAGCCTCCCTACGGCGAGCCCTCTCCTCCAACACATCCCTCAGGTCTCCCGAACGGGCGGAAAAAGAGTATCATGATGTCGATGATGGGCGTGAGGAACGGTAGGTGCTATCGCGAGTGTGAGATTTGCCCACCAGTGGGTCGGAGTCCTTAACCCCATAGCTTCTGGTGATAGAGAGAGAGTGCATCCTTTCTTGGTGGCGACTGCTAGAACGAGGAGACGGGGTGCGCTCACTAAGGCTGCCCTCTCCAGCAACACCCTTTCCCTTGATCTGGCGTTTCAACACCTCCATTTCAGCTGCTATCTTGCGAATGAGGGCGTCCTGGTCTTTGAGTTTGTGCTCCAGGCATTGTGCATGCGACTCCCCCCGCCGTCGACGGGCCTCTAGACTCCTCGAGCAATCAGTACTCCGTGCGCGTTTGTCTCGCGCATCTCTCGAAGAGGTTTCCAGGCCCGCAATGGCTGGAATAGCAGGGGAGCCTTCTCTTTGTTGAACAGATTCTGGCGTGACACCATCGACGATGGACAGTGGAGTTTCATCATTGTTAGCCATGGAAACAGTCGAAAAAGCTTGTAGAGTAAGGTTTATGTATCAAAGAATTTTTTCCCATAGACGACGCCAATTGTACGGCGGACGAAATATCCTTAGCTTTCCGTACTCCTTGAACTCAAGCTTCACGTAACGACACTTGACCTGAAGACAAAGAAATGGTGAGCTGCCCGGCGATGTGCTGCTGGATAGACCCTCCGACGATCAAGTCAAGAGAGAGAGAGAGAGAGAGAATTGTTCAAATCGCATGAATTGCTTACCTTCAACGTTCCCCATCCTTCCCTTTTCTAGGCTGGCCATGTAGCCTCAGGGATTGTGCGCGCACTACCTCTGCTGTCCTTCCCTGGATAAGTAGCAGTGCTCGCCTCTCACTGCCTTACGCGTGCAAAGGCCAAAACCTCCAAACAGTATGTATGGAACTGCCAAACGGTATTGACACGTGCCAGGTGTGGATTTCCCCTCCGTCACACCATTGGTCCAGGTGGCACACTCTACCGGGCTGTCACGACCGACTTATCCCTTGGGAATAAACACAACCATAATCAATACAACTGAGCTATAAGAAGTCGATCCTTCCGGACTGACTGGCCGTGAGGCGTGCCGACCTTCTCCCTGGTCTAAATTCATTCCGGGCCATGCTTTGCTCGGTCCAGACGCACCATTGCGGATCCGACCGAATGCCTAGCCGAATCACAGCTCAGTCTGCCTTACGCATGATTCCACACTCTAGTCGACAAATGTAGCTCGGACTGGCGTGGCGGGATGGGGAACCGCTTCGACCGAGCAAACGGCTCTCGCAAGGTCCATCATAACTCGCATTATTGCAGCTCGGCCGTACTTATCCGGCGCAAATCTCCCTCTCAGCAACCACTCAAAGTTCATATTATCTGCCATCACCAAGTCATCCCATTCCCATAAGCCAATTTCTTGGATTCCTTTGGTATTGTTGTCTTCTAAAATATTCAGCAATTAAATCAGGGCCAAATAGCCAAGTAGCCACCCAACTCAGACAAATTGCCATTCATCAAGACAGACCAACCAGCATAATACCCCTACAAATAGCCATTCATCCACCATTTGCTATTTGCTAGCACCTCAGAATGACCTTGTGGACCAACCTTTGATCTCTCTTTTTAACCATGTAGTTATTCTATCAACTCCAAGCTCCCTTACTCAAATCAATTTAGGTAACTAACACTATTCCTGATTTATTTTATTTTATTTTTTTACTGCAGCATATAATTTGACTTTTTTTTAGTTTGTTTTTGTCAATAGTGATTTTTTCATTTAGGTTGGGTTAGATAAGACGAGAATAAAATTTTAATCAACCGTGCTGGGGACCCCTAGCACCCCCACTCCACGTGAGACTCTGTGATTGCCTGACAGAAAAAAAAAAAAAAAATTCAGCCAATAAGAAAATAGAGGGGATGGTGGGGTCCAATGCATTTTCCAATTTTAATATATATATATATACAAAAAGTATTAAAAAAATCACTAAACAAAAAGTAGTTCAGCTTTTTTATGCTTTTTGTGTGATAAATTTTGACTTTTTTTCATCTTCGGTTGACTTCTTCCAAACTTTCGTAATTTATTGAAATTTTTAGAATATATATTCTAGACAGATCAAATAAATATATAAATAAATAAAAATTGACTTGAAGTCTAAACACATAAACCAATCATAAAATTGGACGCAATGCTTTGATGGGCAAGATAATTTAGAAATGGATCTAATTTATAAATCCTGTTCATTTATACTTTTTTTTGTATCTAATTTTGTGTTCTATTTTTATATTTCTAGCAACAATGTTAATTTTATGACCCTTTGACATTAAGTCCAGAGTCGTATCTCGGATTAGATGATGAGATTGCCAAACATATTCATATCGATTGACCGAAATTGTGAATAACAAAATGGCCAATAAATTACTTTAAATCAATTTTAATTAATTTGGTATAATCTTCCTTCTCTTGAAAAGAGAAGGAACGGGAATAAGGGAAAAAAATTGCATTCACAGTGATAAGCTTTGAACTGAAGCGTCACGCTGGGAAAGTCGTAATCAATAGATCAACCTCTAAGGGAGGAAGTTGCCAAGATTTTTGGAGGAGGGTGAGATGTATCAACTCTTGTGCCCAAGGCCCAGATATAAGCGCTAATAACGCACCCACAAACAATACAAACAAGCTTTACGTGAATCGGTAATGCACCTATGTCTACAGACAACGGATTTTACTAATTTCATAAGGAACAAACAACAAATACAACAATGGAGGAGGAGACTGATGTGCACAGTGGAAATTATGATACAGAATATAGTTCGTGCAATGAGTCCCAAAAGAATTCAACCACACCAAGATAAATTATGCAAATCTAAGAGAGAAACAAATCACACAATACCAAGATTTACATGGTTCAACCTCAGCCTACATCCACAGACAATCACAACGAGAACAATTCACTAATAAAAGAGAATAACACTCTCAAGAGCTACAATGGTGACAAAGGAAACTCACACAATACTCACCAAACCCAAATACAACCTCTCTCACCAAATCCAAAATTTTCCCTACACAACATGAAACATGAGTTTCAACCAACAGACACTACTGAACAACTCTCTCAAGGAGATACAAAGCAAATATCTAAGTGATCAAAGATGACACAAAAAACAAAGTTCTCCCTTCATTCAATCCCCTAAGGGGAATTGAACACATGTCTTCCTTGGGACTAAGCCCTAAGGAAGGTATGGTGGCTAACTAGGCTAGGCCTAGTTGGTTAAAAACTAATAGATGATTGATATAATAAATTATTTAAAACTACTATATAGTTATTTTTTATTGGAAGAAAGCAAAAAACTTATTGATGTGGTGAATCATTTGAAATTATTGAATGATTATTTTCCAAATGTATAGATTATAGGGAAAATTAGTCTAGGGTCCCTCTCCCACTTTTCGTAATGGAAGGAATCCATAAAATTATTTTTTGATGTCTAAAGTCCCTAAACATATATCTGAGAAATTTAACTTTTGTCTCTCTCACTCTCTCTCTTTCTCTCTCTCAGTCTACCTCATTTTGATCACCACTACCAGACGCCATTCTTTCTTCGACTTTCGCAAATCGCTGATCACAAAGCCACTTATCTTCTTTCTCTTTCGCAAATAGCAAAGTAACGAACAAAAGTAAATCGCCAAGTTCGATGGATCACCGCCGACTACGCCGCCGGGTGGAAACAACGACTCTTGGGATCTGATTTATGAGGCCGCGGGACAAGTGGCGAGGTTGAAGATGAACGATGAAGGACCTCCCAAAGCTAGAGGCCTTCTCGGCCCTCCTTGGTCTCTCGCTCCACTGCCTCTGAAAAACATCAACACCTCTTTCTATGCCAATCAGTGCCTCTCTCACAATATATACTTGTTCCCTTTTCTCATCTAGTTGTTTATTTTTGGGTTTTGTTTATGTTTTGTTTTGTTTTGCAGTTTTAGCAAACGAGACATGACCAAATGATGAAACAACAGTGCTCTTCTTCGATTTGGGGAAGACAAACCAGAGAAATTTTGTTTTTATCGCAAAACCAGCTTCAACAATAGATGATGGATCAAAACAGAGAAGGGAGAGTTGTTAATGGAGGTGGGTTCGAGAATAATAATGGAAGATATGCGAGGCCACTGGGTTTGCCTCAGTCTGCATGGCCTCCTTCGATGGATGAGGATTTTTATGCTGCCAATCCATTAAATTCAGAGAACAAGTACCGGTTTCGAGCTCGAGTTGAGAGTTCAGGTAGTCAGGATTTAGTGGTGTTGTCTACAGATTCTGTTAGAGTTAATGGGTTTTCTTCTGTTGGGGAGAAATAGAGACTTGGGTCTTTGATTGGTAATCACTGTTTGAGCACTGGGTTTGAACTCCAATAGTAGAATAGTAGTCTAGATTTGCTGAATTTATAATGACATATGTCAATGTTTAGATTTTGGTATATAAATTTCTTGGCTTTCAAGAAGTCAATTTATTCCATGCTATTTGATTACTGTTTTCTTTAAGAAGATTTTATGGGTATGTTTCTTGTTTCTTATGTGGTATGTATGCATGCAGGAGTGGTATGTATGCATGCAGGAATGGATGGTCTTGGATTGGGGCTTATTTTGCACCACAAGACTGTCAAGGATTCTCTTTATTTTGAACATCTATTTCGATTATTTTTTTTCATTTGAATTGAATTTTCTCCAGAGAAATTCTCAACCCAGAGAAAATTCTTAACCCAGAGAAAATTTAGTTCAAATGAAAAAAAAATAATCGAAATAGACGTTCTGTGAGCTAAATTACTAGAGAAATTCTCAACTTAGAGAAAATTCTCAACCCAGAGAAAATTCAGTACCATTGCCAAATACTCCTGGAAGCTTGCAATTCACTGTTGCACTTTGCCAAAGCTTCTTTCAACATCTTTGTTTCTTCTTCCATTGCCAATAGACGTTGTGTGAGCTAAATTACCAGAGCTAAATTTTAAATATTATTACACAAAAAAAAAGAAAGAAAAAGAATAGCAGAAGTGCACAAGTTTCTTTTCCTTCTCTTTAGAGACAAAGTCTATCTTCATCCCGATAAGGTACTTCTCTGCGGTTAGTTTGATCTAGATTCTGTTTTTGTTCAGTATGTTTTTTTTTTATGAATTCTGCATACTCTCAAGTTTATTATCAGTTTTTTGGTATGTTTTCGATATGTTTCATCGTGATTTTGTTTGTTTGGGGTTAGATTAGAGTTTTTGAATCTGTAATATGCTTCATTGCATTTTTTCCCTTCTGTATTTATCTTCTTGATGTATACAAAGTTGCCCATGATGTTAAAGTAGAGAAATTTTCTCCATCTCTGGCATCCCAATCACAGAAATTGGAATTTCTCTGGATTGGAGAGGAAGAATTTATCTGGTTTGGGTTGGAGAGGGAGAATTTCTCTGGGTTAAGTGAATTTCTCTGGATTGGAGATGAGAATTTTTCTAGTTTTCAGTAAATTTCTCTGAGTTAGAAAGGGAAATTTCTCTGGGTTGAAGTGAATTTCTTTGGAAAGTTCAGAGAAATATGAGATTTTCTCTGTGTAGTCCAGAATTTCTCTGAATAGAATTTCTCTGGGCAGAAATTTCTCTGGACTGGAATTTCTCTGCAATGAAATTTTTCTGGACTGAAATTTCTCTAGATCAACTTGAGGGACCTTAGACATTATGAAAATATTAGATGTCCTTTATGCTATAATGTCTTAATACGAGGGACCTTAAAAAAAAAACCCTAGATTATATATAGAATACGATTGATTCAAATTAAAATTGGTTAAATATTACCTTTATGTCAAATTAAAAATTGAACGGATTAGTAATTTTATCCATTAAAAATGATTTAGCTTCTAAGTTGGTTTGTGCCAATTAGATTAGTAATTTTACAATTAAAAATTTAGAAGAATGACCTTTTAGTGATTTTTGTTACAATTTGTTTACTTTTTATTTGATACTTCATTTTAAATTATCTTGGTCATTTTTCTTATTGTAAACTTTAATGTATATTTAAGAAAATTTTAACAAATATATATATATATTGGAAATAACCTTTTTACGAATACTGTGAAAAATAAAAAATAAAAAAAATTAGACACATAATTTTTATTCTTAATATATGTATGAAAGATCCGTGTTAAAAATTTGCTTTAGATCCTAAAAAAATCAGTCAGCTGACAGAGACAATACTGTCAACACAACTCACACTCACACACACCACTCACTCTGTGTTTTTTAATAGCTATGTTGCTGCTCAAACACGCATCCCATGCACTCCCATTTATACACAAAATGGGGGAGCCAAAGTTAAGATCGGCCACCAACAACCTTGCCAACAACCATCATACAAAAACTAGCTCGGCTGAAACTTGATTTACAAAATCTGTAGCTCACATGATTTTTCCATTAGTACCAGCCATTCTTGACTTCCAAACAATAATCAGCAAAAACTTCATTATTTAATTAGATGAATTATCTCCCATTTAATTGGGGATACGGTTAGTGTAACAACCCTCATACTGTTTACCGATTAATGACTGATTGATTGTCGATAACCATCGATTACCGTTAAACTGAATTGATTATGACTGATAATTGGACTGATTAAAAGTACTGAACTGACTGACTGAAATTGGAAACCGAATTGATTGAGTATAGGTTAGTTAAATTGCATTCTATCTGTTTGACTGTATGATTGTCTGTTCATGCTTATATGTTTAGATTGCTAATTGAAGGCCCTATCGGCGGCCGAATTCGGAATTGATTAATGTTTTATGACCGTCATAATTAATGTGACTTTATGGTGTATTTACCTGAAAACTGATTAGGTATGATTAAATTAGATTAAATTAAGCTAATTAAAGAGTTGGACTTAATTACCGAACTGCCACCCTTAGTGGCCCACTCAATACACACACTTGAGCCTTATGTACACACTTGTAGAACATTTCATCAGCCATTTCTTCTTGTTCTAGCCGACCTTAGAGAGAGAGAGACTTGAGGAGTTGATTTCATCTCAATTTTGCTTGTGAATTGTTTGGAAATTGAAGAAATTGTTGAAGAGATTGCATGGTTGAGCTCCCTTCTTGAACTACAAGACTTAAGGTAGCTCCATTGTCTTCTTGTTCATGTTTTGAGTTGATTGCTGCATGGTCCATGTTAGATTGTAGAGCTAAGTCATGAATTGGGTCATTAATGGTGAATTGAAGCTCAATCTTTGCATGCATGTTAGTATTGATGAGTTTTGAGGTTGTAGTCCATGTTTCATCACATGCATGTCCATCTTTTGGTCATACTCCATGAGTTCATCTTATTTTTGAAGGTTTGAGCTCTTTTGAAACAGCATTAAAGCTTTGAAAATGATTTGAATCCATGTATGTTTGCATGTTCATATTGTTCTTGAAAAATGGTTTGAAATTGAGTTTGAATAAAACACCCTTGGGCTTTGATTTCTCAAATTGAGTTTTGAATCATGTCATTCTATATGTTTGCAAGAGTTTTCCAGAAAATGAGCCCAAGAGGATCGGTTTTGAGTTGTTAACGACTTGAGTTTGAGCTTGGAGGTGCAATCTGGGTTTTCCACATTTCGCACTTCCGCTCGAGCGTGGAATTCGAGCGTCCAGCATCTCTCTGCACTGTTTTACAGTCTGCTCGAGCGGAGGATCGGGCGCTCGAGCGGAGTCATGTCTCAAGCTCGAGCGGGCGTCGAGCGGAGATTTCACCCATCCAGTACTTTCACAGTACGCTCGAGCGGGAAAGTTTACGCTCGAGCGTGTACCTTTGTTGCATGTCCGCTCGAGCGGGGAAACCTGCGCTCGAGCGGGACTTTGTTTTTCTGAAAATGCTTTTAAATGTACATCTTTGCATCCTCATCCCATTCTAGGCATTCTTAGGCCTAGTTTAAGATATCTTGTTGAGGATATAGATGTAGAACACACCGAGGCGTTAGGGATTAAGTTATTACCGTTCCCAATTGTGTGGCTTAGTGTGTTCAATCTGTTAACTGTGTAGGGTTGGCGACTGGGGAGACACGCTCTAGCATACCGTAGCCCAAACTCTGTGAGTAACAATTGTGTAAAGATATGTTCAACTGATTATCTTTGAATATTGAACTGAATTGTTTACTGAACTGGTAATATTTACTGAATGAATGTATGTCCTTTATTTCTGAACTGTACTGTGGCATCCTTAGCCCCTACTGTTTACTGTTACTGTTATAGAGATCTCTGTCGGTTCCCTCGTGGAACCACTACTGTTTACTGACTGATGGCCATCATTACTGTTCGGTCTTCTAGACCTACTGTTTACTGCTATGCTAACGGATGTACCACATATGACTGTTTACTGTACTGAACAACTGAATGACTGATTGAAATGAACTGTTTTCATACTGTAAGGACATTCATCCTTAACCTCTTTACGCTTTATGTTATTCACTGGGCTTTAGCTCACTGCTCATATATATATATGTAGGTGTACAGGCACCAGACCGCGGCTAGGAGCGTCAGGGTTACTCCAGTTTTGTCAAGCCAGCCTTTGTGCCTCACTGCGAGGTTCCGAGCCTATCTGTTAAGGCTTAGGGGTGTTTTACAATTCCCCCTTCTGCACTGTCTTACTGTTCTGTAATAACTGAATGGATTATATAGACTGACTGCTTACCGTACTGTTATCAGGGGATTAGGTCCCCGTACTGTGTGACTGTAAATTTTGCATAGACTGTACTGTTGTATGTGAATGCATGAAAAATCTTTTGGCATACAGACTGTCACAGCTCAATGGACACTATTTACTTACTGTATTGGCTTTCGCCAGGCCCTGCACTCTGTTTTACTGTATTACTGTTCAGCAGGCCTTCGGTAATCTCGGATTACTGGCCGGTTACGGTGCTAAACCCATAGGGCCGGGTTTGGGTCGTGACAGTTAGCCACACATGAGCACTGAATACAGAAGTAACTTCCCAGAGAGTGCAGTTGAATAAGAAAATGTACATTAGGTACATAGTCATATCTGCATAGATGATGAGGATGTAAATAATTTTCATGTCTTCAATATTACACTTTTCTATCTTGCTATATTCATATGTTACTAATTCCTCACTAGGTAACCAAAAACATTGATGATCCCAGATTTCTCAACAAAGCAGTAATCATTACCATAGAAGATCAAATCAAACCAGATGGTTCAGCAACCAATCCATGGAGACTTTGCAGCATCCAACAAGTAGAAGAAGTGAAATGCGTACTAAGAGTACTCCCCAAATGGGCAGCAGGGACCGTCTACTCCATCTCCCTAGTCCAACAGCAGACCTTCATAGTCTTCCAAGCCCTCCAATCCAACAGGCAACTAGGCAACACCGGTTTCCTAATCCCAGCAACATCATACAATGTCTTCCAGATGCTAAGCCTCACAATTTGGATACCCATCTATAACAGACTCATAGTTCCAATGCTACAAAAGCTCACAAAAAAGGATGACGGTATCACAATCCTCTAGAAGATGGGCATGGGCATGGTTATTGCTGTATTCACTATGATCCTATCAGCAATTGTTGAGAAGGAAAGGAGGACATTGGCTCTTACAAGGCCAACATTGGGGATTGAACCGAGAAAAGGCAAGATTTCTTCTATGTCTTGGTGGTGGTTAATCACTTAGCTGACACTAACGGGATTTTCTGAGGCATTTACTATCATCGGTCAAGTTGAGTTCTTCCACAAGCAATTCCCGGAAAACATGAGAAGCATAGCTGGATCTTTCTTGTTTTGTGGATTCGCATTGTCTAGTTATTTGAGTAGCTTCCTTGTGTCTATAGTTCATCGTGTGACAGGTGGAGATGGGAAGAGGAATTGGTTGCCAGAGGATCTTAACAAGGGGAGATTGGACTATTTTTACTACTTGATTGTTGGTTTGGAGGTCTTGAATTTGGGATACTTCATAGTTTGTGCGAAGTGGTACAAGTACAAAGGATCTAGTGTCAATACCCTTGACGTGGCCCTGGAAAAAATGCCAATTTGAAAAGAAAAAACGTCTTGTTTGATATAGAAAATGTTAAAATCTTCAAACCAATATGATCATGGCACAAGAAGGTATAGTGTGTAGAATGACATGTAAAATATGAAACGTGGATCTAGATACATGATACAAGTACGATACTATATGGATATGGATATGGATATGATGATTGACAAAATTTAAAAACATAAGAAACAAGTGTGGCTAGGAATATTGTCACACTACAAGAAAATACACATTTGGCGACTAAATTTTTAGTCGCCAAAAGTGATGTTTTAGTCGCCAAAAGTCAGGTTTCAGCTTTTCCTGACTAAATTTTTTAGTCGCCATGTTTGTTGCTGGAAAACAGTCGCGGAAGGTATGGGCGACTAACCCACTTTTAGTCGCCAAAAACAAACTCTGTAGCGACTAAAATTTTCGTCGCCAAAGCTCATTTATATTTTTTAAATTATACATTTGGCGACTAAATAAATTTTGAACCAGTTGCTCCCAAGTTTCGAACTTGAGACATCCGACCACCACAGTCCAAACCTTTTGCCAAAGGCTCCCTCCACTATGCCACTATGCCATCACATTAATATATATGCAATATATATTATATATATAGTATATTAACCGCTATTAATACAAAATAATATTTATAAATATAATTTTTTTAATTCAATATAATTTATGTAAAAAATAAATTATTTACTAAAAAAAAATTTAGGCCACTTTTGGCGACTAAAACCATTATTTAGTCGCCAATTCTATTATTTTGGGCTACTAATTATTTTTTTGTCGCTAAAAAAAGAAGTTCCAATTAAAAATCAGCAGTTTTGGCGACGAAACCTACTTTTAGTCGCCAAAAACGTCCCCTTTTGGCTACTAAACTGAATTTTAGTCTCCAATACTCAGTTTTTAGCTACTAAATTTTTTTTTGTAGCCAAAAAGCTTCACTTTCAGCGACCAATCTGTTTTTAGTCGGCAAAACACCTATAATCGGCAACCAATCTGCTTTTTAGTCGCCAAAACCATCACTTTTGGCTACTAAATTATTTTAGTCGCCAAAAACCGTCACTTTTGGCTACTGAACAGCCTTTAGTCGCTAAAACCCCTACATTCAGCGACTAAACTGTCTTTTAGTCGCTAAAACCATTGTATTCGGCGACTAAAGTGTTTTAGTCGGCAAAAGTGTTCAATTTTGGCGACTAATTCCATTTTAGTCGCCATTTGTACTACTTTCAGCGACGAAAAATGAAATTTTGGTCGCCAAAAACGTTTTTTCTTGTAGTGTCATAAGAAATGGTGAGAAACTATTTTTAAAAATCATATTAATTTAAGAGAATAACTTGACTCTTTTTTAGTAGCTCCTAATGAAAATGAAAATTTCATTACAATATCAAGTCTACACTAGTTTTATTGTTTTTTTTTTTTCCTTTTATAATTAAATGTGTTATATGCAAAAATATTATACTCAAGTTTACGTGTTTGTTGTTGAAATCTGATTTTGGTAATCATCATATTTTCTTATTTATCTTTATTTTTTGAAAAGTACGGACATGAATATGAGATACATATATGTGACAAATGTATAAAAATATGTTAAGAAGTAAGCAAAGTATTAAAAAGTTATTATTGTGTTTATCCTTACAATTGTACTCTAATGGTATGCAGTAATTATTACAATCTTACTTTCTTAATAATTCAGTTACATTACAAACTATAAAAAATTTGTCTAATTCTTCTAAAAAAGGAAGAAAATTAATATTAAGTATAAGATATGTGTAACACCTCACTTTTAATTACTCGAATACTATTACCAAATCCATTATTATAATTCAATTTCAGAAACAACATGCAGAAATTCTATTCATTAACAAGAATAAATAAATAAAGATTCTCTCATTCGAATATATAATAAATGCTACATGAGTTACAATTAAATCAATTGCCTGCAGGCTTACGTCATTACATATAAGAGAAAGGGTTCAACCCTTTTTCAACATCTGCATTCCACCAACAAGTAAAAGGCCCCATGGCCAACACATAAGGAAGATCTTCGATCTTGAAACACTTCTCGACATCACTTGAAAAAGGATTAGCAACGTGAGATGAACATAAAATCCAGTTGGGATCTTAACATGATCCTAAATAATAACAACATACTGCTAGTTTTTTTTTTATCAGCAAAAGAATATTTATTGATGAAGAACCAAATACAAGAGGAAAACTTACAACAATAAAACAAGGTAGTGCAAAAAAGCATCATAGCTAAAACTCTACAATCCCAACTAGGTTGGCACCGGAGAGAAAGCACAATCATACACTAGCACAAACCTGAGATTGGTGAGAGATCAATCAACGACAAAAAAGAAGAACAGAGACACAAAACAACTCCAAAACTAACTACTCCCAACACCTAAACGTGCACAACCAAAGCCAAAACTAGAATCTGCAACAACCATAAGAAACAAAACACCCCATCCACATCATAATAGCATCAATAGCAGCAAGAACAGGTTACCATAAGAAACAACCATCCAGCAGCAGCATTAGTAGTAAGCTAAGCAGGCAAGATAGCAAAAAATCAGCAGCACAGAAGCAACAACATTAACACAACAACAGCTCACTATGATTAAACAAAACAGAGCTCATGATCTGCTCTGCCTCCACTCAACATTAACACAACAGCAACTCACTAACCCTTTGAAATACACCATATCAGATCAGCCTTCCCCAACCAACTAATTTGTTCATCATAACCCCACTGCAGCCTACCAAACTTTTAGTAGCTTCTTCTCACTTGTTGAATGTTGGAGACAATATCATTAATAGAATAAAGGCATCCAGAATCATATGACTTTAACCAAAGAGATAACCTTATTTTAATTAGTTAGCATAATTCCTCCAGACATGGTTGTAAACTAGAAAAAATGCATTCATTCCTGCATCTCCAGAATGACCAAATCACAGCTGAAAGGATAGCTCTCCAAATTTGTTTTTCCTTCTTTTTAAGCTTCCAGCTCAACCACCAATGTAGCAAATCCTCAATTGACCCTAGCACTACCCATTGCAGCCCCCACCACTAAATCATACATGGCCAGACTTGCCACCCAAATGGACAGAACAGTAGAATGTGGTTGAGAGCATCCACTTCTTCTTTACAATACACACGGTACAAGTCAGCATTACCCCTTAACACACCAATTCTACTAAAAAACTCAGTTGTCTTTAATTTGCCTTTCCATGCTAGCCAGGTGATAAACTCGATTTTAGGAGGAGAAAAATTATTCCAAATGAGGCTTGTTGAACTAGATGCTTGGCCATTCAACAATTCACACCATTTATAGGCAACACCTACCTTGTATACACCTTCATTCCCTGCCTTCCATCTCATAGAATCCTCTTTCTCCAACTGTAATCTTGGCCCAGTACCTAGCACAACATTAGAACCTGATTTTCTTCCCAAGCATAAAGAGTTCTTCTGAAACTGAAACACCACTTATTTGACAAATCTCTCCTTACCAGGATTTCACTCAATGAGCTTCCCTTTTCTGTGCACAATTGATACAGTTTGGGAAATTGAGTCCTAAGACTAGAGTCCAAAAACCAATTATCATCCCAGAACTTGATCCTCCTCCCATCACTAATTGTGATTTCCACGTTCTCCATAAAGAAACTAAACAAGTTTGGACTAGACTGAGCTATATCAACAATGTTCCTCCAAATTTTGAAACAAGACTTAAATATGTTACTGAGGGCCACCACTTTCCTCCGGAATAACCATATTTACTACACACCACTGCTTTCCATAATGCACCTTCTTTGATCGCAAACCTCCACCACCATTTGAGTAGCATACAATGATTTGCAAGCCTTGCATCTTTGATCCCCAATCCCCCTTTATTCTTATCCATTGTGACCCCCTTCCATTTTACTAAATGAACTTTCCTTCGAGTAGATGTATTCCCCCCATAGAAAAGTTGCTTGCAACCTATCAAGCTCCTTAGCAACACATTCCGACATTTTGAAAATTGCCATATAATACACTAGTAGAGTAGCCAAAACAGATTTTATGAGTACCACTCTACCCGCAAATGACAGTAGCCTTCTTTTCCCGACTAATAATTTCTTTTTAAATTTATCAATGATTGGTTTCCAAGTTTTCTTCCTGCTAGGATTTGCTCCAAGTGGTAGCCCTAGATATTTGAGTGGTAGTTTTTGTCTCAAACAATTAAGCTTAGAGGCAAACTGTTGCACCCTCTTCTTATCCACACCCACTCCACACACTACACTCTTGTGAAAATTTATCCTTAACCCAGATATCACATCAAAGCATCTCAATATTCTTTTAATGGTACTCACTTCAGACCACTCCACTTTACATAGTAGAATAGTATCATCCGCAAACTGCAAATGAGAAACATTTATCTTCCCAAGACCCACTTCCACACCTTTTAACAGTCCCACCTCCTTAGCTCTGATCAGCAGGATGTTTAAACCTTCAGCTACCACATTAAATAAAAAATGTGAGAGTGGATCACCTTGCCTAAGCCTCATTTTAGGGCAAAACTCAGCAGATGGAGAGCAATTCACTAACACTGATACTCTTGTTGAAACGAGACACTCTTTGATCCACCCAATCAACCTTGATCCAAATCCAAACTTCTCAAGCATTTGAAATAGAAAATTCCAATTTACAAAATCATAAGCTTTTTCAAAATCCAACTTAAGGATTAGACCCTTCTTCTTCGATTTTTTCCACCAATCTACAACCTCATTAGCAATACGAACCCCATCCATAATGCTTCCCCCTTCCAAAAAAATGCAGATTGTACATGGTCAACCACTGCAGGTAAAACTTGTTTAAGCCTATTTGCCAGCACCTTGGACAAGATTTTATAAACAGAATTAATTAAACTAATAGGCCTGAAGTCCCCAATATCAACTGGGTTGTCCTTCTTAGGAACCAAAGTTACAAAAGAACAATTGACTCCATACCCCAATCTGCTATTACTATAGAACTCCTTCATAAAATGCATTATTTCCTTTTTCATGACTTTCCACCCTTTTTGAAACTAATGCATGTTGAAACCATCCGGGCCTGGCGCTTTATTTCCGTCACAACCCTTTATTGCAGACCAAATTTCTACCTCAGTGAACTCTTTTTTTAGTATTTCCTTTGCCAAAGTTGGATCCACCCTATTACACAACCCTCTCATTCCAATTCTTGAGCTCCACATCTTATCAAAATGGGCCTTAAAATGATCGTATACTGCTTGTTTAATTTCAGCCGGCTCCTCTAATGCAACCCGTCCAAACTGTATAGAATTTATCATGTTCCTATTTTGCCTCATAGTTGCCATTACATGAAAAAATCTGGTGTTTTTATCTTCTTTTAAATTCCAATCCATCTTTGATTTTCATAGCCATATCCACTCATTTCTTTTCCTGAATTTCCCCACTAGGCCTCTTACCTCCTGTCTTCTTATACCTTCCTCCTCAGTGAGGTTTCTAGATTCAGCAAGAAGGTCTAGGGAATGCATTTCTTCTTCAGCCGCCTTAAGTTTAGAATCCACGTTCCCAAACACCTCTATGTTCCATTTCTTCAGCGCCACTTTCAACGCTCTCAATTTAGTCATAATGTTGTACCCAGCCCATCTTTCCACCTGAGTATCGTCCCAGACTCTTTTAATTTCCTTGGGGAATGAAGAATGAAGAGCCCATGCATTTATGAACCTAAAGGGTTTTGGGCCCCAATCCTTGTCATCCTCTATTAGTAGGGGGGGCAGTGGTTTGAAAGTAGTCAAGGTAAACCCCAAACTTTTAATTTGAACCACACCAACCATTCTGGATTCACCAAGAATCTATCAAGTCTACTCCAATTTTAAGAGTTACTCCATGTGTACTGCCTACCTAACATAGGGATATCTAAGAGCTCTATGCTATTAATGAAATTACAAAACTCAACCATCTCCCTATCCTTCCTTAGGCAGCCTTTTCTTTCTACTACTGATGTTATTTCATTGAAATCTCCACCCTAGCACCAAGGCTTAGGAAAAACTTCTTTCAATCTAGACAGCGTCCCCCAGATGCGCCTTCTCTCTACATCATCATTTAGGGCATAAATATTCCCAATAACACAGTCAAGACTAAAGTGAACCAAACCTGCCAGCAGAACAAATCTCCTGGAACTACAACATTCCTTGAGAGCAAACACAATAGGGTTCCATATGCATAACAAATCGCCCGCACTACCTTCCGCATCTACAACCATGAACTCTAGTAAATCATTAGGCCACATTGACCTCACAAAACTCTCATCCACTTTTGATTTCTTAGTTTCTTGGAATAGAACCATATCTACTCTTTTTCCTTTTAGGAATTCTTTAGCCCGTCTTCTTTTCTGCACCCTGCCAAGCCCTCTCACATTCCATGATAAAACCTTCATCAAACACATAAATTACTCCTAAGTTCCCCCATATAATGGTAGGCTAATCACCGCCTCCCCTTTCCCTCGCCTCCAGCCTTTCCACATCATCCTCTTCCATGTGAATAATTTTCTTGGAAATTTCAGCTTCATATCCCTCAAAATTCAAACCCAGTGCCTTACCTAGCTAAATCGTGTCCTGAGCTTCCTTGAGAACTTTACTTTGTCTAACAGAACTATTACTTAACGAAAGTGAAGCTGAGGCTGCAGCAACCGCTCCACGAAAAAGTGCTCCTCTTTGAAATCCACCTCTAAATATTGCCCATATTTTCTCTTTTTTCCTTTTGAAATGTTAACTTCTTCTTGCTTCTCTGCAGATCTGTGGGAAAGCTTTGATCACGCCTTCTCTAAGATCCTAACTCAGTCTTCTGTTTCACCTGTGCCTCCTGATTATGCGATATATTGGTCAAAGCAATGGGCTACTTTCTAGCCACATTTTGCAGCCCAAAACTTGGTTTACTAGGTTGATTATCAGTCCCCTCCACAAGAGATGGGCCTATTCCCATATCCTTGTATGGAACACTTGGTATAATAGGCCCAATACCTATATCAACAAATTGGTTCTTGTTCAGTGCCACCTCCAAAGTAATATTGGGCCTTCTAAGATCATTGCTACTGAGGCTTCTTATAAATCCACGAGAGCCCACCATCCCTCCATTTCTTCGTCTTACCCACTCACCCTCACTTTGGCCAACTGTCTTCCTCATGCCCTCCTTGTGACCTGAGTTATCAATTACCACTATCCCTCTTACATTGTGGGCTGCTATAGTTGTACCAGTCTCATTTACCCTTGATAATGATGAAGAGTCATAAGCATGACCCTCTACCCTTGGGCCCTTTTCCACATCACACCTCTCCTTTATTGCCATGTCATCACAAATGTCCACGCCAGCCTTTGTGCATGCCACCGCATCATCGTCTTCCTTGTTCCCATAGCATTGTGCAACACTTTGATCATCTCCATTGTTATACCCCACTGAATTCTTCTCACTGAACTTCTCCTGGGAGATACACTGTGCCTTTTGAGCTCCCACACCATGGTTACTGTCCTCGACCACACGGATAGGATAGAGATTACCCCTACATTCCAATAAAACCATATGATCATTTCTCTCCAGCTGAGTTGTTCATATTCGGATTCTACTACATCTGAGAGAATCCATGTTTGTGATGTTATCATCCAACACTACTAGTTCCCTCCACAACTCCTCTATTTTCTGATAATTCTTGCTATTCCACAGAGTAGGAGGTACCCCGTAGCAATTGAGCCATACTAGCCTCTCATTGTCCATTCTCATCCCCTTTTCCCAACTGGTAAATATTTCACATCAGTCATATATCCATTCTCTCATCTCATGCACTTTAGTCTTCAAAACATCTTCCGAGTTGAAAGTAATATATACCATTCTCTCCCCACTTTCTCGTACTGCTAACTCCTTCATACCTCTGTTTTGTAACTCCAGCCTTAAGTCTTCAATTTTGCACCCCACTCGCATCTTACCTACTACACTTGAATATAACCACTCGTTGCCATATTCTTCTACATTAATTCTGAGATCATAACTACTTCCTCTCACCTTCGTACCTTTCACCACCTCAGCATATGAACCCCTCTATATCCCCCATTATGAGTTGCCCTTTTATGGTACAACTTGTCTCTGCTTCAATGGTGTGCTTTTAGCTGGGATTTGCTCATTCCTCATATGTTCATTGCCAAAATCTACCTTTTTGAGCTTCAGGTTCTTATCTTCACACCAGAGGCCATTAGTTTTCTGAACTGCAACCTCTGCTATAATAGGACAGTCATATCATACAAAACCAAATCTAGTCAGTGTTGCTTTCCTTCTCTTATTTGGGATAAAAACATATTTTACGACCCCGAAGTTTGAGAACAACATATACAAACCTTTTGGACTCATCGAACTGAGGATATCATCCACGAATAGCGTATGAGTGCCTAAGGTTACACCTTGCCAACCTTGCCTTCTTCTAATCACCGGCTTCTAGCCTCGTCCTCCATTGTCTAGCCTCCATTTTTTCAACTGAGTTTTTTTAGAAAAACATGAATTTTGGGTACAACTGTTCCCGCAACATACTACTAGTTATGATCATGAATACTTCATATCATATAATATAAATAATGTAACAGTTTATAATCAAAGTATACTTATATATAAACTTTTTTCAAAAATCATTCAATTTTCTCAATAATACAAAACGCTTTATCTTCCTTCTCTTACATTATCCATTTCATAAAGAATATATACATTAACAGCACATTTTTGATAACGTGTTCACAAAACCCAATTACCTGCCATTCCTTACACTCCCTACCCATCACATATACCCATTACTAATACATGAACCACATTTCCAAGCCCTAAGCCAAGGGTGATGAAACATTTCTATAACCCATTCAACACACAAATGTACATACAATACCATTAACATGAAAAGAAAATAATGTACATGCCAAGATTACTACACAATCATATGAGAAAATCCGACCTTATCAACTAAACCGCTACCACTATGGCTGTAATCGAGCCGAGTTTAACTATGTTCAAGCTCGGCTTGATTTATTTTGAAAGTGTTCGAGCTCAGCTCGAGCTCGAAGCGAGCACTAACATATCATCTTGAGCTTGGCTCGCATAAAATTTGTCTAACTCGGGCTCGGCTCGTTATGGCTCGTTATCCAAGTCAAACCCATGGAAGACTTTGAGCCTATTACACTTAAATAGAGATCTCTCTACCTTGAAAGACATTGTGTGAACGATGTGGGATAACAAATTGTTTGAAACATGATTCACTCAAAACGGCGTCATTTTGTTACTGAGCGGAATTGCACAAAAAGTCTTACATAGCCCAAGGAAAGAAGCATAATGAAGTCTGAATGCTTATAAAATAGATTTGTTTTCTGCTATTGTTTCTCAAGTAATGCACAAGATTCCAAAGTTGCAATGACTGTAATGTAATTATATATATAATAGAAAAAAAAAGTTTGAAAAGTTATATTTTTTATTAATTATAATATATGTATATTATATATACATATATATAATATATATTTGAGCTCGCGAGCCTATCGAGTTGAGTATTATTGAGCTCGGGTTTGGCTCGTTTGTTAAATGAGATTAAAATTTAAACTCGAGCTCGTTTATTTGGTAAGCGAACCGAGTTAGAACAAGCCTTAACGAGCTGAGCTTGAGTTTGTCTCGGTTCATTTGCAGCCCTAGTTACCACATATAATATATACAAATAAATCGGTTCAACATTGAAACCCCAACCCATGCTCTACCTGCCTCAAGCACGGTAAGCCAATGATACACCTTTCTAGAACAGAATACCAATTTACCAGACACAAGTTGGAAGGTAATGGTACCTTTGCCAATTTACCAAACACTGGCTGAAAGGTAATGGTACCTCTGCCAATTTCTCCAGACGCTAGCTGGAAAGTAATGGTGCCTCTGATTCTAAGCGCAACTAATTCTCCAGACGCTAGCTGGAAGGTAATGGTACCTTTCATTCTCAACGCAATATAAATTACCAACCATCACAACATGTAAAAAGCATTTATAACCCAAGTGTAATACATACACATAATCTATTCAACACCACAATGTCATCCCCCACTGATGACCAAGGAAAAAACCCCTAAACATATGTATATATTCCTAATACACGTAATACAATAATCTAATTCGGATGTTCATTCTTAATTTACAAAGTGTTATGATTTTATTTTTTTTCCAAAATTAATTTCCTTATTTTCCAAGTTACAATACTCTAACCTTTATCCAAAAATCCATTCCCTTCGTTTCAAAAAACCAAATCCATGGATATCAAAACCATAACCTAACTCAACTTAACTCAACTCAACATAATTAGTCCAAAACAATCCCAATATCATGGTTAACTCTCTTTTTTAGCAATTAACACATTTGTACAATCCATATTAAACAAAACATAACATTTATTCAACTTTACCCATTTTCAATTTATTAAGCCAGTACCATTAAATTAGGGCTGCCCCCCCTCTCTCAACATAAACACAATAAATTACACCACAATTAACCAAACAACAATCAATTTAACAATTATAACCCCCAACTATCAACCCCTAGATCTCCTTTCATGATTTTTGAAAAATCTACAATAAATATGATTTTTATACAATAAAATCTACCACATGTCTATTTATAGACGAAATATTGAAGAGAAGCAAAGAAATCCTTATCTCAAGCAAGAATATGAGAAAGCTCAAAAATCTGATTTCGACAAAAATACGATCTGCTCAGATTACTAGAAAGCTATCTTCGTATTCTACGTTTTGGTATATGTAACTAGGGCGAGATTTTGAGTGGAAGGAGATGAAATCCAAGCCTGAAAGCTTAGGACTTTCAAAAATAGAAGAAAGAGAGAGAAAAAAAAAAAGAGAGAAATGATCTAGATTTGACCAAAAAGTGAATTTTTAAAGTGCTGATCCTAAACAGACCGCTCGAGGAATAAAACTTGCATTCTAGCGTCAATGACATAAAACCACTTGAGCGATGAAGCTTTGATTAGCTTGAGCGCAGAATGCGAACTCTTAGAAGTTTAGACCTGCAAAAATACTGGATGACCCACAAGACCGTTTGAGCAAACAACCCATTATGTGAGCGATGAAGAAGAAAAAAACTAACAGGTTGTTACAATCTCCCCACCTTAGGAAATTTCGTTCCCAAAATTAAAGATAAGGCCGAAATGAAAGGCCACACACTCAAAACTTGAAGCACAACCCCCAACTGCAGAGTAGATCCATACTTGGGATAAATTTTGAGATCCCGATTCCAACACTTTGGGGCCCAAAAGGCACTTGATCGACAAAACTCCAGGAAGAGATCACGGATGCCTCCTTGACCCACACTGCTCATTAGGCCTATGAGACAATAACAACAACAACACGTCTCAACCACTACCACATGCACAAACAGCCTCAAGTGTTCAATACTTGAATAAGGAAGAAAGACCTCACAATAGAATTCTCAGTCAACTCGCAAATAAAAAAAAAAAAGGTCAAAAGACAACATCCCGGTATAATAATTCTTAACAATGCCAAAACACGTCTCAAAACCATGACTAATGGTTCAAACAAAGTCGCTACACAATCCATCCATTCCAAGTAAAACAATTAATAACATGATTCTTGTTAAAAGAAAATTTTCTATTTTTCTCAATTATTTGAAAGTCATTCCCTTGTATTTAAAGACTCCATGCGACATTTTAAAAATGTTTGCAATATATTGGTTCCCCAACAGCTCTGTTATATTTTTTCTTTTTCATTATAAAAAGAAAAAAAGTAGCCATATTTTAAAAGGGAAATATAATTTTAGTGCAAATTTACACTAACTTTGGATAATATGCAAAAATTTACACTAACTTTGGATAATAAGTTTTAATTTTTTGAGAACCAATATATTTTGGAATATATGTTATTTTTCTCAAAGTCAAAGATCCAATATATGTTATTTGTGTTCTAATTTGGGTTAAAGAATGACTTTGTGTTATTTGGAGTGTTCTGAATTAATTTGTGTTGCATATTATCCAAAGTTAGTTTAAATTTGTTTAATTACCTAAAAGTCTTTTCATCAATTTAAAACAAACTTTGGATAAATTACATTGATAGTTCATGTATTTTGTTCATTGTGTCATTTTAATTTATATAATTTCAATTAGCTTGATTTTGGTTTTTAATTTTAGATTTTATATCAATTTAGTACAATTGATAACGTTGATTAGGATTTTTGAAAGAAAGTAGTAATTGACTCAATTAAAGTTAAGGGGGGCTTACGTATAGGCTCTAATAGGTAAACTTATTATCCAATAGGTCTTAAGATAATTAATGACATTTTCATCAACCATTATTAAAAAAGATCACTAATTGTTAATTTTTAACGACAGTTTAAAAATTTTGATAATTATAATTTTAGCAACAGTTTAAAAAATTGTCACTAATTTATAACTTTCAACAACAGTTTCAAAAACTCATAACAAAAAAAGTCACTAATTATCAATTTTTATCGACATATGCAAAAAATCGTCACAAAAAATTATTTTTCAGCGACGATTTTAGTAGAACTTATTTTTAATAAGACTTGATGAGAATTGAGTCTAACTATTAAGACATATTAGTAGTTTACGCTAAAGTTAATTTACTGAGTTGAATAAATTTATATTTTTTTTTCTATAAAAACATAAATATGCCGCTCATGTGCACATTTTCAATCAAAAGACACTAATAATTGTAATTAATTTGATCAAATTGAGACAAAACCATAAATTCAAGATTAAAATCGAACTAATTAAAATTCTAAGAATCAAATGATACGAAAACAAAAATATAAGGACTATCAATTAATTTTTCCAATTATTTTTTAAAAAAACTACTAAAATTTTATTTCCGCTATTTTAAACTAATATACAAACATCGGTTGGTTTGATTTATTTTTGTGTCTAAAATTTAAAATCACAATGATTCAAAAAAATAATTTCTCCAAAATGGAAGACTGCACAGACGATTTTATTGTAAATAAATGGATTTGTTATACTTTCTACCTTCAAACTATAATTAAATTGTTTACTTAGTTCATAAATTATCGATTGAATCTACTCAGTCTTTAAAGTATATAAATCAAAATCTATTTAATTCCTAAAATATCGGTTGAATCTATTAACTCCTTAAAATATTTAATTCAAACATATTAATCCTAAAAAGATTACAAATAAAATATATGTCCATAAGTATTATAAATTAATATACTACTCTACCTAATTAAGATTTTGTTACAGAAAAATCTTAAAATTTTATTTTGTCTTTCAAAAGTGTTTTATTTCATTGTGTGTTTAAATTGGTATTAAAGTTTGACTTTTCAGTCTTTCCAATAAAATTATATGAATATTAAATTGACTAAAGAAGTAAAATTAGATAATTTAAATAATAATAGAACAAGAAAAAAAATAAAGTTAAAAAAAGAACTTAACAAAATTTTTTTAAAACAATCAATTAAAAACTAGGATAAATTACCAATAAGTCCTATTTTTGGGACTTATTACCCATTAAGTCCTATTGTGATAAATTTATCAGTCTATCTTCTTTTTATGAATAAATTTACATTGATAAATTTATCTGTCAGGATTGATAGATAAATAAGTCTAATTAATAGAACTGATTGGTAAGTGTCTCTAAAAATTACAAAAAGAACTTACGCTCACTTTTCAAAAATAGAATAAAAATTAAAGATTTTTTGAAATAAAACTGTAACTAGATAGGTTTTTTTTTTTTTTTTTTTACTAATTTATAATACTTATGGTCTTATATATTATTTTTGTAATCCTTTTAAGAACTAAATAAATTTGAATTAAATACTTTAGGAACTTAATAAATTCAATCGATAATTTAAGAACTAAATAGATCTGAATTAAATATTTTAGAGACTTAATAGATTTAACCGATAGTTTAGAAATTAAATAGATTTTGATTTATATACTTTAGGGTCATAATAAATTCAATCGATAGTTTAAGAATTAAACAATTTAACAATAATTTAAAAATATAAAGTTCAATAAACCCTAAATAAGTTAAACGAAAGTTTTGCCAATTTTTTATCAATCTATTTGGTTGGTCATGTTTTTCTTACATCCCATGTCCATCCTAAAAGAAAGTGATCGTCCAACATGTCTAACAAAAAAAGAATGAATGATTGCACATGATCAACTCCTTTATTCTTACAAGTTTGTTTGTTTGTTTTTTTTTTTGTTTTTTGTAAATTTTTTATAACTTGATATCTAATCTAGTCGATGAATTTAGAAAATCAATTTTACTATTTATTTATAAGTACTCAATTAAAATCGAGTTAAAATTTCGTATAAACTAAAAAAATGTGACATGAATAGAAGTTTGTAGGGGGTAAAATTTCAAGCATAAGGCACGCATACATAATCTATTGAATACTATAAACTCTTGACAATTTTACTCAATGAAATTTACTTATGACACTAACTTAAGCATAGAAAGCTCGATATGTTAAAGGATTGTGTAAATTATTTATTTAATAATAATTCTTTATACATAATCATTATCTTTAATAGAAAAGAAAATATTTCATCTTGATCTATACATAGATTGCCGCAATGTGGGATATACGAAAGCTAAGTAAAAATAAATCGAGGGAGTTTGAGAAGTGACTATTTTAATTATTTTTTGATTTATTATAAAAGAACATGGAGAAAAATAGAGGGAGTGATATGATTGGGTGTTTTGAGTTTTGGACTATTTGAGCCAAAAACATCAACACCCGAAACGGCATCTTAATTTAAAAACAAAAAAAGTTGGAGCTACTCTAAACACACATGACCATATATTTTTCAACATCCATTTCTTGACAATTCAATATTTGGCTTAATGGATTGACTAATTCGGGAGATCAATCTCATCGTCTACTAATGGGAGACACAATTAAAACTAGGACAAAGTCCCATATAAAATATTGGCCCTAAGAAATTGTTTGTACCCCTGGGTCACTATAGCTTTAAAGGGTAGGTGATATTAGAGAAAAATAAAAAGAGTATATTTAAGCACCCTCCATATATTTCTTCTAAAAAGTGAGTTTTTAATCATTTTCAAAAGTTTTAGTTGATGATTTTTTTTTACTAGTAATATCTTTTTAACTTTAATTTGATTTTATTATGGCACATATTTTCAAATAATAAAGAAAAATGTTTATTTTTAGGTCAATGACTCATTATTTTACTCTTAATTATATATTTTTAAGAGAAAAATTAACTTTACCCTTTGTGCTTTAAATATAAGAATTCCCATATGTTTTCAGACTAAATTGTAACACTAACTTTATTAGGGTTAATAATAAAAAGACATTTATTGTTAGGGAATTAAGAAGCCTATAAGGGCACAGCATTATTGGCCCAATCTATTAGTGAGAAACTTTGGAGTCTATAGATGCCACATCAAGACCCATCATACAATGTTTGAAACTCGTACTCACTTAGAAACTTAAGCTTATAAGTAGAGAGCCCATCTAATGTATATTAAAACTCATTTTTCTTCATCTTTATTCAGTGTGGGACTCTACTTTCACACATGCTCGAACAATCTCTCTTTCATGTGTGAACGAAACACCACGCCTCTCTTTGCTCCCCCTCATGTCTTGATCAATCATTCACAAGTTCATAATAGATCATATGTACTCCCTCGTGTAATCATGAGCTATAACTCTCCAATATCGAGTCTAACCGAACCCACTTGCGCACACTCCATCTTGAGCTACCATACTCCGTTGAGAGAGCTACCTTGTCGCCGTACAACCTCCACGTTCACCAGTAATTTTTGTTCCATCAAGAGTCACCATCGATTTTTTTTTTCTTTGCCCTATCACGAGTTTTCCTTGCAAGCCCAAGTCCACTAACATCAATGTTCCAGGAGAGTTATAGCGATCCCGTTCCTTCTCCATTTGGTTGTTGTATCCGGACTTAGGTTCCGTGGAGCTTGTTGTTGTATATATCTTGATGTCATCCTTTAATTCCTTATTTCTGAGTTATAGGATGTGCTGGGCAGGTTTGTTACAGGTTGGGTGTGATTAGGAGCAAATGGTTGCTGCCAAGAATTTTGGTCCTTCGCTCGAGCGAGCCTTTTGTCGCTTGAGTGAGCTCTGTGTTTTAGATCCTTCGCTCGAGCCAGGGTTCCTTCGCTCGAGCGAGAGCTAAGTTTTGTATCTGGTGGCTCGAGCGAGAAGTCCTTCGCTCGAGCTTGCGTCTGCGTCTGGTTCTGGACCTGAAGGTTGCAATTCTTTGCTCGAGCGAGCTTTCCTTCGCTCGAGCGAGCGAGGTCTATGTTTTGGGTTTCTTCGCTCGAGTGAGCATTTTGTCGCTCGAGCGTGCTTCTGGGTTGCAGACCTGAAGCTTTGCATTCTTGGCTCGAGCGAGGCTTTCTACACTCGAGCGAGAGTTCTTTGTGTCTGGTCGCTCGAGCGACCAATCCTTTGCTCGAGCGAGCCGGTGTTATATCAGTAGACAGCAACGGGTAAACACTTCACTTTTTTATCTCTTTTGGTTTCAAAACCCTAGATCCAACTCTCCCTCTCTCTCTACATACCTTCTCTCTAGGGATTGATCTACTTATAGTGTGTTTCTACCCAAATCCCTTTGTAAGAAAGATAGAGGGTTGTTTGGGCTACGTTTTAATCTGAAAATTTGTGGATTTAGAGCACTTTGGATTTTCACCATATTCTCCTTTGGTCTCTTCATTTCGAGGTAGGGATACCCTACCCCATCTTATGAGTTTTGTCATAAATTTTGGGCATTTTGATATGTTGGGGTTGTTGGGTAATTTTTGGAAAAGTTAGGGTTTGATTTGTAATTTATAGAAAAGGGGGTTTTCAAAATGTTAAATCCTATCGGTGTTTGAGACCAACAAAAATGGAATTAATGTTGTTGTATTGTTGAATTTGAACCTTTGGGTTGAGTTGTGATAAAGGGGGAAGAATGCCCTAATTATGAACTAAATTAATTTTGGGAAAATGTGGAAATATGGAATTGAGTTGAGAATAATGAAATTGGGAAATTATGGGATTAATTGGTGTAGTTGAATAAATTAATCACTCCCCTATGGAGTAAGTTGATATTATATCTATTTAATGCATTTATTTTCAGTTTATAAATAACTGCTTTGGGCTATCGGTGGAGGATAGTCTTGATTGTTGTAGACACTGTATGTTGATTAGGGAAAACTGAAACTAATCACATTGATTATGTCATTGAATATGACTGTTGGAATAATACATTAAATATGTGTATTGAGTGATCCCCGTATATGATAATTGTTTATATACTTGGAATATGTGTATCGGGAGGGAGGAGATAGGGGATGTATGTAGACGCGCCCGTGGGCCTCATGCTACAGTTCGGACTCCCTTTGTGTCGGTTCTTAATCTGATCTCACGGTGTGTAATGTGAGATTGAAAAATCACCAAAGAGTCCAAGTCTGGCAAAAAGTTTTTGAAAAAAATAGGCTTTTTGAGAAAGAAGTGCCAAACATGGACTGCTTTTCCAGATACAGAGTCGCCACCTAAATGTTTTATTTTGGGAAAATTTAGGAAACCCAGACTCGTTTGCCTAAGGCCACGTGCCCGTCATCACCAAAGTTGCCTCGGCTCGGGAACTTGGGTACGATTGGGGAAGGTCAGCTATGAGCACCCCCGCTCGCCCGATCAAAGATCGGCCTCTACTAACCATGATATCTTATTTTGAAAACATTATGCGTTCTTATTCCGGTTATTAGCCTAGATTTACTACGTGATGCGCACAGCAAACAAGTATAGAGTAAGTCGCCTAAATTGGAACAAAGCATTTCATGTATGTTTGTTTGAAAATGGTTTGATGGTGCTGCCCGCAAGTAGGCTAAGACATGAATTTTGCCACCCTCAAGTGGGCTTAAAACTCGCATTCAATACATTCAATACATTGTTCCAATTTAAGTAACCCAACCTTCACCCACAGGCATTCAGGCAGTTATAACACGTAAGCACATAGCCTCATGGTAAGCATGCTATCATGGCAACACTCACACTCATGCAAGGATGCTAAAGCATAAATGCTTACCTAGTACTCTAAGCCAAAACAGAAACTAGTTAATTAATCAAATGCATAATCCTAGTTCATGTTGAGATGGCTAATGCAACATAGGCAAGATGCAACTACAATAGGCTCGGCTAATTTTAAGATGGCATATGATGATGCTACAACTAACACATATTCAACTTGGAATTTAAATACAATGCAGTTAGTATGATACGCTGAGCTTGGTGCATGCAAGACAAATGTATGGATGCACGCATGCATAGCACAAGGTATGCTAATTTAAATATGACCTAATACTAACCATTGAAAGCAGGTAAGTAAAAGGGAGAAAGAAGTGGGGTTGGAAGACATGCACACACTCACCCACACTTATTACAAATTCGCCCTCACTTGGAGGGACCAAAAGAATATTACACAACCAAATGAATACTACTAAATTAGTTATTATAGAACTTCTAATTAATTAACGAATTAAATATAGAAGGAAGATGGCCGCAGCCCTGCCTCGGAATGCGCGAATGATGCATGCTTGACTCGTCTCGGCCGGGAACCCGTACCATGCCACTGTTGCCTCTGTTTACACTGCATTGCTCCTCTGAAAATTTGCACAAGTCCCAATGATGCTTCTCTGAACACTGGGGAGCATCACCAACCAAGTGGGAACACCACCGGCCTAAGGGAATGGTCATCGACCATCGGTTGAGCCATCGGCTAATTGTATTTGGTTGGTCGGCACTCCAAGTAGTCGGCCGGTTGTTTCTTCCTGCAGAATCCTACAGTTGACAGTAGCAGAGGACAAGCAGTGTATGGCATGGAATTCTCGAGCAAATGTGAGCATGGTCACACTCCCTATCATGCAATGGAATCAAGGGAGCATGACCCACGACCCTCGAGCCATCAATTATGCATTTTGATGCGTGATGGCCTAAGAGGCCAAGTTTGCCTCTTAATGTACATGCGTGGAACAAACAAATGAATGTCAACACCTTATCATATTGAGGTCAAGGGCATTGGCAACCCAAGGGTTGAGACGTGCTTCGTCACTTTGAGTACGAACACACCTCACCCTTCGTGCTTGGTTTGACACCCCAAACCAAGCAATGCAATGCATGTATACAAACATGGCTCAAGTTATGCAACATAGGGCTAAGATGCAAAACATGTCAAGTGCAATGCAATCTATCACGCAAGCATGCAATGTCCAAACATGGAATGCAACTAGCTAAACAACATGCAAACATGCAAATGTAATGCAATGTAAGCATGCAACCAATACAACGTAACGTGCCAAACATGCAAAGTATGCGAGGATGGACTTATACTGAAATGAGAAGGCCTCAGTCCTCTCCAAAACAGTGGCCAAAGATGGTGTAAATGGTGGACAAATGTTCATGCAAACATGCACATCAATGAGCCTAAGACTAAGGCACAAAAAAAGAGCATTTTACCACCACTATCATGACCACACATGGCACGAATTAAACAACCAAAAATAAAGTTTCAACATGCAAAATGAGCCCCCAAAATCCACTGATATGGCAGCCCCAAAGACTTAAACACTTAAGCATGCACAATGCTCATTTCAAGGCACAACAAAACAACTCTTCAAGGCATGAAAGTGATGATAAATGCAATCATACGAGCATGGGTTATGGACTGAAATAGCATGGGAAATGACTCCAAAGCACTGAAACAACCCAACTCAAGCATGCTCATGGCTCACACCCTCAAGGCTCACAAGCCAAAATGCAAAGAGGCTATACCAAACATCGCAAATATGATCAAAACAGCACCCAATAGGCCTCAAGCATGGTAAGATATGGCTAAGAACTTCACATAGTTAGGCCAAAACATGAGAGCATGGTAGGTTAAATGCACGATGCACTTCTAGGCCAAAGAGAGGAATGCAAAGCAAGTATATTAAACATGAAAGGGGCCATTAATCCGACCAAAAATAGAGGCATAATATGACCCAACAACACCCAAAAAACCCTGAAATGAAGCCAAGAACAACTAATCATGCATGCTACCCTTATGAGCCAAAAACAAGGACAAAAGAGAGACAAAGGAAGAGGGGTGTCCCTCCCCTATACAAGACCTCAAAACCCCTTCTTCACCACTAAAAATTCACTGGATTTCAATGGTGAGAAGGCCAATACACAAAAGTCCCCAAAGCTTAACAAAGAGAGTACAAAAAGGGCCAAACAAGGCCTAAGAGGGGGAGATCGACCCCAAACAACAAAAATGACCTTAATGAAGTATCTTAAGCATGAAAATACAATACTTTTTTCAGTTATACACGAAGCTCAAATCAATATGAAAAGCAGGTCAAAAGCTAGTGCAAGATTGGGAAATCTAAAGCAAAAGTGTTACCCTTGAAGAACACCTTCAGAACAGTAAGTCCAGCCACCTTCTTCTGATCAAAACCAGCCCAAAACCTCAAGAATAAACCCTCAACACCTCCCAAAGTCGAAGTATGGTGTAATGGTGTGTGTTTTAGTGCAAAAGTAAGAACAAATCACCCGTTTAGGCCCTCAAACACACACAAATGAAGAGAGAGAGGGAGATATAGAGAGAGAAGATGTATATCTGATATATATATATATATATATATTTTGCTCTGGTTTTGCTGAACCTCCAACAAGGAGAGGGTTGGTCTCCTTATATAGACAAGGCAAAGGCTTGAAGCTTCTTAGAGAAGCTAAGTGAAAGGGTCAAAGGGACCAAGCTTCTAAGAGAAGCTATCCCAAAGGTCCAAGCTTCTTGAGGAACCTAAGACAAAGGGTCAAGCTTCCTCAAGAAGCTTGAGCAAAGGGTGCAATCTTCTAGAAGAAGTTTGGATCAAAAAGGGTGCAAAGGGGCCAAAACAGCCACACACGTGTGTGGGGGTAGGGTCTGTGCATTCCAGCTGGCATGCACCACGCCTGAAAAAGACAAAAAGGTGGTACCGGCCAGAAAAGGAGGCCATCGGCCAAACAAGTGGTCGGCCGGCCACACAAAGTGCCGACCGGTCAATGGACTATTTCACCAATGGCCGGTAGCCTCAAAACACGGCCGGTGGCCTCAAGCCATGGCCGGTGGGTATCAGGGGTAGCTAGCAAGCTACTCTCTACCCTTAGGTGCAAAAACAAACAAGTCCTTGGTGTAAAACCAAGCATAGAACAAGCAAGTCGAGAGATCCTGAGGCAAGGCGCGTAGCCAAGACCTCCGGGAACTCAAAACAAACACGAACATGGATGATCACCGAGTGTTCAAGCGGTGACGTCCAAGTCTTGAGGACGGTCAAAAATGGGGTGTTTACAGTTGCCCCTCTTTGACAGAACTCAAAAGTCATAACAATGACGGAAGTGAGTGTCAAAGCCCAGAGACGACCCATTTTTGACAAGGCCGAAGACTTAGACAAACATACAAGCTACAGATATGATATGCGCTCGACGGCAGGGGCAAAATGCAACTGACAATGCAAGAAGCTGAACATAACTTATGATAATGCAAAGAAAGCTGTAACGAAGCATATCGTGCAACAGTTTTAAGCAATCAAACACAAATCCAACTACATTATAATGTAGAAAGGATGTAAGAGAATTATGTAATTCTCGCTACGTTTCACGCGGAGAATACAATACCTGTGCGGTTCATCTGGTTGCACCAGCTTCAAATGAACCGTGCATACAATATCGTGCCTGAAAGAGAAAGAAAACTTAACAGGTACAATATCGTTAGCAATATGCATAACAATGCAATTGAAAGTGCATGACAATGCGAGTCAAATAGAACGCATGACAATACGATTTGAAACAAGCATAACAATGTTACGAAGGTAAACACATGTAAGTAAAGTATAACGCGATAACGCATGCAATGTTTATAAGAAGAACTTGAACACATGTAAGTAAAGCATAACGCGATAACGCATGCAATGTGTATAAGAAGAACTTGAACACATGTAAGTAAAGCAATGCACGTATGCATGCAATGTGTATAAAAGGAACTTGAACACATGTAAGTAAAGCATAACACGACAACGCATGCAATGTGTACAAAGAGAACTTGAACACATGTAAGCAAAGCAATGCATGTATGCATGGAATGTGTATAAAAAGAACTTGAACACATGTAAGTAAAGCAATGCACGTATGCATGCAATGTGAAACTTGAACACATGTAAGTAAAGCATAACGCGACAACTCATGCATTGTGTATAAAAGAGAACTTAAACACATGTAAGTAAAGCATAACGCGATAACGCATGCAATGTGTATAAGAAGAACTTGAACACATGTAAGTAAAGTAATGCACGTATGCATGCAATGTGTATAAAAACAATTTGAACACATGTAAGTAAAGCATAATGCGACAACGCATGCAATATGTATAAAGAGAACTTGAACACATGTAAGTAAAGCAATGCACGTATGCATGCAATGTGTATAAAAAGAACTTGAACACATGTAAGTAAAGCAATGCACGTATGCATGCGATGTGTATAGAAAAAACTTGAACACATGTAAGTAAAGCATAACGCGACAACGCATGCAATGTGTATAAAGAGAACTTGAACACATGTAAGTAAAGCAATGCACGTATGCATGCAATGTGTATAAAAGGAAAAGAGGGGCAGATTTAACTTGAAGCATGGTAAAGACATGTTATTCATGATGTTGAAATGCAAAGCACTACAACACAGTATAATTGAAGCGATTTGCAAAATTCGCAAGAGATAAAAAGGATACAAGGAGGGGTGCTCTTCGCACGCACCGGGCATCGCTCATAGAAGTCATGGCTCGAGGTCGACACGAAGACCAGTTAACATTACAAAGTGCATCTTCTTGCACTGTCTCGAGTAATGAAGGTGCCAAACCGTATTGTTGACCCGAACAAGGGCGCGGGAGGTGCATTGACCGCAAGGGGAGGTTACCGGTATCAATTCCGATACTCTGCTGCCCTGCTCTCTTTTTGCTTTACTTTTCTTTTTACTGGTAGTTTAAGCACATTGCACTGCCTCAGGCAAGTTTTTACTTTTTTTTTTCTTTTTTCTCTTTTTCAAAACTGTGTACTCTTTGCAAAAATACATGATGGAAATGAAACAACCATTTTGTTCAAAAAGGTGTTACATTTGTCCGTTCTATGCATCGCATTGCGTGGAATCACATAACAATGTGAATGAAATTGACATTCGCTTGAAAATTAAGCACTTGCATCGTAATAATCAGGTAGTGAGCTGACCAAAGACAAAATAACTCGATAAGCAACAACAAAGAACTCGATGAGCTGACCAAGTGCGAGAACAACTTGATAAGCAAATCAAAGACTTAAAGAGAGTGAAATACAACTCGATAAGCAAATTTACAACAACTCGATAAGCAAATAGGCGTGACGTCGCAAAAATCATCATCGGAGGGCATTAGAACTGGTGGCATTCCCCAAATTCTCAGCATGTTCAATCATATAAACAGCTCAGGGGACAAGAAGGAAGACCACCGGCCACCAGGGAAATCCTTCGGCCTCATGACATGGCCATCGGCCAGCAGATCTGATCAATCAGCCAAAAGTGGTGGTCGGTCGGCGCTATATTTGGCCGGCCGACCATAAATGGCAGAGACCAGCAGAATGCTGACATCTGTCCTCCACTCAACCTTATCCCCTACAAAAGGCTTCAGCTTCGTAGTTTTTCTCAATTCCACACTGACTTGCTCCAAATGGAAGAGTTTCTTGCCCAAAATCTCACAGCTTGGATTGCCAACTTGGACGGCTCAAAAAAGTTGAATTTCCGGGGTTTCGGCATAAATGCACTATTTACTCTGAGTCGCACTCCGCTGCAGTTTCCGTTTCTTCACGCCACGGCAAGGTTTTGGAATCCGGTAACACATGTTTTTAGCTTTAGCGGGCAAGAGGTATGTCCTACCTTCAAAGATTTCCAAGCTTTAATGGAGTCTGAGCGCGACGAGGAAATCTTGCCCCAACTTCGCTTCGGCCACGCCCAAGCCTTAGGACAAATGTGTGGGCTTTCAATACCCGACGCTCGCTCTTTGATTTGTGACGGGACATTGGATGTTCCGAGTTTAATTTGCCGATTTTTTGATGCAAGTGACCGCGGTGACCATCATTGGCAAGGCTTCCGACGACATGCTCTTTGTTTGTGCATGCTATCCCATTTCTTGTTTGCCTCGGGCTCCGGAGAATCTAACGTCCGTTGATTGAGGTTGCCCAAGGCTTGAAGGAGGGCAAGGGCTGCATTGCCATGACTCTGGCTGAGATGTTGATGGGCTTGGATGCCTTTTATTGCCGAGAGACAACCAGATTTGCGGGGAGTCCACTATTGCTGCAGGTAATGTTTCCCACCCAATCTCACATTTGTATGGCTTACATTACTCGGCCCTCAAGCTCGATTTTTCTCACAAAACCCTTTTCTCACTTTTCTCACATCGTACATCTCTCTATTCTTTATTCTCTCGTTTTTCATCCCTTCCCAGGTGTGGTTGATGGACAAGTTGCAGGTTGTGGACTCTTGCCCAGCATACTCAGCTCGCGGCTACTTCTTTAGGCAACGCCTAGTTGATGCCCTTGATGAGGGATGGTGGTTTGATTGGATGTGCATCTTGTCTGCAGACCGCATTGCTTAGTGGTGCCCTTGGCTTAACCTACCGGTGATGAGCTACAGCATGACCCGTCAACCTAGGATTCAATTGATTGGCATGACACACTGTGCCTTCTATTTTTCGTTGCGGATCTGGCGCCTGTTCGGTCATGATCAAACTTGTCCACCAGAGGGGATAGAGTACCCAGCTACATTCCCGGTCCGAGGCGCACAGCTTGCCCGGTATGCTACAGCATGGAGGACTAGAGAGCTCCTAGCCCCCACTCCCGCTTTCAGTTGCACTTTGTTTGGTAAGTGCATAGATTGGCTCAATGAAGAGGCACAGATTGGGCCCAGCTTGGCATCAGAGGCTTCGACCAGTTCTGGGAGGGGGCGCAGGAGCACCTGACTCATCTATACCCCAGATTTATTGCTTTATTAGAACTTTCAAGTTTTATTTATGAATGTTATAATAAAAAAGCAACTTCAACTTGTATGCAAGAACAGGAGAACCTTGTATTGAAATCAATAAAATTGAAGGTTGTGGGTACTGAAAAATTTCCGCTTCGGTCCAAAAATGGTCTAACTTGTAAAAAGATTAATTTGAACAAAGTCAACTTTTATCAAAACTTTTCCAAGTCATTTTCGATATGGATCAGAACTAGACATACCTGAAATCTGTCACTGAGATGCACAACCTCGGATCCTAGCAACTGGAAAGTTGCCCTTAGTTTGAATAGTACCACAACACTTCATGGCAACGGAAAGTTGCCCTTAGTCTGAAAAGCACTGCACCGGAGATCATAGCAGAACTCTTGAATGCTGAATAGACAAAGATGGCTGAGGTGATCAAATGGACCAAGTTAATCGGGGAAAAGTTTATGGCTGGACTTCAGGATGAAGTTGCCTACGTATCCCAAAGATGGGAATCAAGCCTTACGTAGTTCAGGCTTTGGGTTCACTCGAGTATTTTCACTCTCCTTTTGCGCTCTAACTTTTGCCAAGGCCGCCCTTTACGGGTTTTCAACCTTGCGAGCTTAGTTTTTATATTTTCTAATTTTCTATGCTCTAACTTTTGCCTAGGTCGCCCTTTCGGGTTTTCGGCCTAGCGAGCCTCTCAGGGGTAATATTTCTTCAACTTGTCCATGTTGATCGGTTATGAGAACTCTAGGCCATCTAGGTCCATCAGAACCACAGCTCCACCTAACCAGATGGACTTGATGATGTAGGGACCAGTCCAATTGGGCCTGAACTTGCCCCTAGGGTCATGGATGGGAGCTCGGTTATCCTTGAGCACCAAATCTCCTTCTTTTAGATTCCTGGACTTAACTTTCTCGTTGAAAGCCCGGGCAATTCTGCGCTGATAACTTTGAACATGGCACAGTGCTTTCAGTCTTCTCTCATCAAAGAGCATAAGTTCTTCAAATATGCTCTGCTGCCAATCTGCCTTGGCTATCTGGCACTCAGCCAGCACTCTCAAAGACGGAACCTCAATTTCAATAGGTAGAACAGCCTCCATCCCATAAACCAATGAGTACGGAGTCGCCCCAGTAGAAGTTCTAATTGAAGTCCGGTAGCCCCACAGAGCGAACGACAGCTTATCTGGCCAATCCCGATAGGTTTCCACCATCTTCTGTAAAATGCGCTTGACATTCTTGTTGGCGGCCTCAACCGCTCCATTGGTCTGAGGCTGGCATGTGGATGACTTGTGAAAAGCCACATTGTATTTCTCCAACAAGTCAATCACTTCCTTCTTGAAGTGAGAACCGTTATCTGAAATTATCTCATTTGGGACCCCATAGCGATAGATGATGTTGTTTCTGATGAACTTCGCAACATGTGAAGCCTTCAACACCGCATAGGATTGGGCCTCAGCCCACTTTGTAAAGTAATCTATCGTGACCAGGATGAACTCATGCCCGTTTGACCCCTTCGGAGTGACAGCCCCGATCACATCGATTCCCCAAACTACAAATGGCCATGGCGAAGTCATGTTGCATAGCTTTGATGGTGGGATGTTCATGCGGTTTGCATGGATCTGACATTTGTGGCATCGCTGAACAAAGCCGATACAATCTTCTTCCATGGTGGACCAGTAGTAACCCTGTCTGAGGATCTTCCTGGCCAGCTTTACCCCGTTCATATGTGCACCGCATTCCCCTCCATGGATGGACCCCATCAGGCGCTTCGATTCTTCAGCTTCAACGCACAGCTTATGCATTCCTAGATGACCTCTCTTATACAGCTTACCCCCACAGATGATGAATTGAATGGCCATTCTTCTGATTGCCCTTTTATCTTGGGCATTTGTCCCTGGTGGATATGCCTCCTTCTCTAAGAAGTTCCAAATGTCGTAATACCAGGAGTTCTCGTCTTGAACCTCATCTATAGCAGCAATCGACTCGTAGGCTGGCGCAAATTTCTAGTCAATAATAACTGGACGCATCCGGACTCCAAACGGGATGTCTATCATGGAAGATAGAGTTGCTAATGAATCTGCAAACCTGCTGTTCTCTCTTACTAGATGAGCAGAGTTTAACTTCTCAAACCGAGGAATCAACAAGTCCAAGGTCTGGTGGTACATTATCATCTTTTCTTCTTTGACTTTCCAATCTCCTTTTGCTTGAGACACAACAAGGTTTGAGTCCTCGATGACATCTAACCGTTTTGCCCCTAGTTCCAGGGTTGCTTCTAAACCGGCAATGCACGCCTCATATTCTGCTTCGTTGTTTGAGACATTGAATCGGAGTTTGAAGGCTAAAGGGATACGAGAATTGTCGGGTGCTATCAGCAACACCCCTATCCCATACCCGTATTGGTTTGACGCTCCGTCAAAGTACATCATCCAAGTTTCATCGTCGATATGCAAAATGGCCTCGTCTGGGAATAAGTACTCAACTATTTCACCCCCTCCTACCGGGTGATCGGCTAAGAATTCTGCCACTGCTCTTCCTTTAATTGACTTGTGCGTCACATATTTCAGATCGAATTCAGAAAGCAACAACAACCAACGAGCCAGCCTACCCGTAAGTACTAGTTTCTCAAAAAGATATTTGATGGGATCCAGTCGTGAAACCAACATTACGGAGTGAGCTAACAGGTAGTGCCGCAGCTTCCTGGTAGCCCATACCAAGGCTAAGCAAGCCTTTTCCAATGGTGTGTAACGGGTCTCATACTTTAGCATCTTCTTGCTCAGGTAATAGATGGCTCTCTCCACCTTGTCCTCTGATTCTTGCGCGAGCATGCAGCCCATTGTAGTCTTAGTCACTGAAAGGTACAATATCATCGGTCTCCTCGGCTCTGGCGGTGACAACACGGTTGGGTTCTGTAAGTATTCTTTGATTTGTTCAAAAGCAGCTTCGCATCGGTCATCCCACTGGAACTTCGTTCCTTTCTTCAGGAGACCAAAAAGTGGTTCACAAGTCAAGGTTAATTTTGAGATAAACCGCCTTATGAATTGCACTTTACCCAAAAAGCCTCGCACCTCCTTTTCAGTCCTTGGTGGTGGCATTTTCAAGATGGCCTTGATTTTGGAAGGGTCGACTTCGATACCTCTCTGTGTAATCAGAAACCCCAGCATCTTTCCCGTTGTAACACCAAACGTACACTTCTGAGGATTCAGCCGCAACCGAAATTCTCTGATCCTTTGAAAGAACTTTTGCAAGGCAGTGTAGTGGCCCTCTCTTTCTTTGGTTTTGACAATCATGTCGTCCACGTACACCTCAACCTCTTTGTGGATCATGTCATGCAATATTGTGGTCGCAGCCCGTTGATATGTAGCTCCAGCATTCTTCAACCCAAACGGCATTACTTTGTAGCAGTAAGTCCCCCACGGGGTGGTGAATGCAGTCTTTTCCCGGTCTTCAGGTGCCATTACTATCTGATTATAGCTTGAGAAGCCATCCATGAACGAATGCAAAGCATGCCTCGTTGTGAAGTCCACCAACTCATCAATATGGGTCAAGGGAAAGTCGTCATTCGGATTAGCTCTATTCAAGTCCTTGAAATCCATGCATACCCGGATCCTGCCATCCTTCTTCAGCACTGGAACAATGTTGGCCAACCCAGTCGGGTATTCGGATACCAGTAGAAAACCTGTGTCAATTTGCTTGGTGACCTCTTCCTTAATCTTGATGGCCCAGTTCGGGCGGATCCTTCTGAGTTTCTGTTTGATGGGTCGGGCCTCGGGGTCAAGAGGGATCCGGTGCTATACAATCTCAAGATCGATTCCAGGCATGTCTTCGTAGGACCACGTGAAAACATCTTTGAAATCTTTTAATAAAGCGACTAAGCGCTCGCGTTCCTCCGAAGACAACGTGGACCCGATCTGGACCAGCCGCGGGTCCTTCTCAGTACCAACATTCACAGTAGTGATTTCATCAACTAAAGGTTTAACAAATCTTTCTTGCTCTTGTTCAATTAAGCATTGCAAATCGGAGGAATTTCTTCCTCGTCGTTTTTGTCAAAATTTTGAAAGTCCTGATTCAAGCAATAAATCAAAGGTACAGAAAAGTACTCAGAAACCACATCCACATCATTCTCATTAAGCACGTCCAAACCGTCCGATTCTTCTGTTACAACAGACTCAAAAGAGAAAGAAAAAGACGACCTGGACAGGACTGTGGCATTCGAGTTGTCACCCCCAGGAATACCGAACTCAGACTCAGTTGAGCTGGAACCTAATTCCGACTCACAAGACTCGCTGGAATCAGATTCCGGCTCACTACCTGACCCGGTGCTGCTTGATAAAAATCCCCCTTCATACTGCCAAATGAGAGAGGGTGCGATGGATCCATCCAAAATGTTTGTTGGTAGGCCCGCAGCCGTTTCATTCCTGATTATGGACACCGAGAAGTCATCCCCCAAGCGCTTCTGTTCGATCGGAGGATCTAAAAGTAGACAAGCCAGTGCTACCCCCATATTGATTTCAACGTCCTCAGACTTCACTTTTTTGTTCTGTTCAGCCTCAGCTAATGGGTCCATATGCTCTTCGGCAATGTCATCCCCGGATAACTGCAGGTCGAAGAAGATCTCAAACCCCGGCATGCGCTTCCTCTCCATGTTCAACCATGGCTCTGGGAAGCCACAAAACGGAAAGTCCTCCCCTTCCCGGACGAAGCGTCCGTTTAGGGTACCTGGGATGGGTCGGTGCATTAATTCAAAAGGCTTCCCTGCCTGCTTCGCTCTGGCTCTCCCAGCCATCTCCTTGCCTTTCCTTATCCAATCCTCTTTGGTGGGCAGATAACCCAAGCCAAAGGTATGTGGGTTGTGTGGCACTTCGGCTAATGTTGCGACGCCCTTCCGGCCACTCTTTCCCAATCCCATCCCGGGGATGTGTTGGAGCTTATTCATGAGGTATACTGACTGAGCACTGACATACACCCCTTCATTAACAACCAAGATGTTTTGCACAACCCGAGCCTCGGCTAGGGTAAAACCCGATATGAACACATCCTCCATACCGTGCTCAATTTCCAAAACTGGCGTAGATACTTTCGGCGGTGGATGGATCATTGAATTTCCAAAAACAATGGCTACTCCCTTTCCATGGGGGTATTTCACCATCTGATGCAAGGTAGAAGAAACTGCCTTCACTTGATGCAGCCACGGCCGCCCCAAGAGTAGATTGAAAGTGGCGGGAACCTCTAGGACATGAAAGTCAATTTCATGCTGCCCCGGCCCAACCTTGGTCTGAATTTTCACTGTCCCCATGACTTCTCTGCTTATGTTGTCGTACGCCCGAATCACCTGGGCTGTCGGCACAAAGTTTGCGATCTTTAAACCGATTGCATAGGCAGTCCTTGTTGGACACACATTGATGGCGGACCCTGTGTCAATAAGAACCACCGGTATCCATTTATTTCTACACTCCACAGAGATGTAGAGTGGCTTGTTGTGATTTGCACCCTTAGGTGGCAATTCCTTGTCGGAGAAAGTTAACATCAGGGTAGCTCCTCCCGGAAAAACTAAGCCCACCAACTGTTCGGACGTGGTGTCTATTGAGAGCTTGGCCTTGTCCATGGCTGATAAGATAGCTTGTTGATGCACTCGCGATGCCATAAGCAGTCCCCAAATAGAGATGTCTGCCGGTATCCTTTTAAGCTGTTTGAGCACAGCCTCATCTTCATGTAACTTCTCCTTCTGTTTTTCAGCTTCCTTATCCTTCCCAGACGCCTCTGGCTGATCTTGATGTGAAGGCTTGAAATACCGTCCACTCCTTGTCATATGATCGACCTCGCCAATGTACCAGGTATCGTCCGGTTGGTTACTTCCCCAATCCTCATCCGTGTGGGCAAGACATAGATCGTCGTCTTCCCACCACATTCCATCGACAGCCGACAGACACCTTTCCGGCTCCGGTATGATCACACTCGCAGTACTTTTCGTCCATATGCTCGCAGCATTCTCTGTCCTCGTACACACAACACTTTCAATTCCCGCATGGGCCTTAGCTTTCCTGATTCTCTCAGAATCCGCAAACCTTTCCTGTTCTGACTGTATCAATACAGATGGCTGTTCAATAATTCCTGTGTTCAAGATGCTCTAATCCTGGGCAAAATTCTTGACACTGGTGCTCTCTGGCGATGTACTCTGCTCTTCGGCCCTTCCGGCCATCGCTGACATTCTCACCCCTACCGGGCCTCGTTCTAGTTGGAATTCTCCCACAACATCTGGTTGATCATCCAACCACCCGGTAGCCTCTGTCGATTCCTCATAATCAAACCAGTTGACTGCTGCGTCCCCTGGGTCTTGGTCATTGAAAAACTGGAGGTTGGAAAGGTCCTCTTCCATAGCCGTCAAATTATCTGTCTCCTGCTCAAATCCATCCCCTCGGATCATACACAGCTCTGCCCTCTTCGACAATTCAACAATGGGCCGAACCTGGCCTACTGACAGAATATAATCACTCGGATTGTAGGCTTCCTCAGCAGAACTCCTAGATTCCTCAGATTCTGGCTCAACAATCCCATTCTCCTCTGAAATCATCCCTGTCCCATCTTCGATGGTCATCACCATTGGCTCTGGTTGGGTTCTGGAGATGTCCAACATGCACAAGTCAGTGCAGTTAGGAAGGAACACCTCCGGCTTAGGTAGGTGTGATGGAGTGATATATATGCTAGGATCGTAAGACACGACCCTAGTCTAGATAAAATTGATTCTTTTGGGAGGTGGAGCTTGGTTGTGTGGTGGGAGAGGGTTTGTTATAACATTAGGTTTCTCGGGAGGCAAAATCACCCCGTTATCGATGAGATCTTGAACCTCATGACGTAATCGGAAGCACTGGTTGGTGTCATGACCGTGCTGTTGGTGAAATGCGCAATATTTGGTTGGGTTGTGGGTAGGGGAAAGTCTTTCCGACAATGGCCGTGGCTCTAGGGGTTTCAAGTGCCCTTTTCTAATTAAAACCCCCAGAGCTTTGGACAGGGGCATATATAGTGGAGTGAAGGTTCTTTGGTTTTTGGGTGGGTATCTGGTTGCTTGTATATTTCTTCCGGACGCACCAGAGAAAGGCGTACCTGCCATGGGTCTTGGAGGAGGAGGGGGGATGG
This sequence comes from Camellia sinensis, assembly GCF_055761805.1. Lineage (NCBI taxonomy): Eukaryota > Viridiplantae > Streptophyta > Magnoliopsida > Ericales > Theaceae > Camellia > Camellia sinensis. The sequence continues at coordinate 104,154,665 of NC_138975.1, read as the reverse complement.
TGGTGACCATGCTCACTTCTGAGGCTCTTGCAGTTGTAACGCCGCTCGGGCCTGCATTGGTGTTACGATTGAAAGTTCTTCTGGGTTACTCCCAATCATTATCAATTAAGCCTTGCTTCAAGGCATCCTCAATCTGTACTCCCATCTCATGCAGATCAGCAAAGGTAGGGAAGGGGAGTACGATCATTTTCTGCATCAACTTAGGCTGGAGATTGCGTACAATCATCTGAATTTGATCTTTATCTGTGGGCCTTAGGGTCATCATTGAGGCCTTAGCCCTCCATCTAGTCACGAACTCTGAAAAGCTCTCTTTAGGCTCCTGCCTCATTGTCTCAAGATCACGGGTCGTAATCTCGATTTGCGTGTTATATGAGTATTGCACAATGAAGGCCTCAGCCATCTCGCCCCAGTTTCCCTTGACATCATCTTCTAATTTGGCGTACCAGATGGCCGCTACACCCGATAGGGTCCAACCGAATGGAGACAGCTTCTGCAGTCTGGTGGGGCCCATCGGCCTTAAGATGTCTGAAAACAAACGGAAGTGTACCATAGGATCCCCGGATCCATCAAACCCGTCGATGTGCGGCTTCTTGAATCGGTCCAGCAGCGTCACAGCTGCGTCGGTGTACCCATTTTCAATATCAGGGATGGTCTTGACTCCTTGGGATCTCTTGAACAGCTTTTCGAGCTTGCTCAACTTCAATGCGGTGGGAGCTGTCTCGAACTCAAAGGGAGAGTCTGGTAGGTTGGTGGGTGTTTTGGATAACTGGGGTAGGATTGGGGGCGGAGGTGGCCCTGTGGGAATGTCCGTATCATTCTGAACATTAGCTGTCTCCCCGAGTATTAGAACTCCTGGCGGATGAGGAGATTGATGCGAAGCAGATGCTTCGGTTTGCTGTTGTAGCCTCACGATTAACTCTGCTTGTTCAGTTATAACCGTGGCCTGTTGCTCGGCGAACTCCGCCTGTCGGACAGCGTCTTGCTGCATAGTTTTCATGCTCTCTTGGAGCTGGCGCACCATTTCCTCTAAGCTTGCCATACTGCTCTGATCTGATTGAATTTCTAGTATAGATTCCCTCTCTGAGGGAGAAACAGAACCCTGATCTCTACTGTATTCAGGTGGGGTAGATAAAGCCCTCTGTACTGATCGCTGAACTGATATTCTCTGCCTGACTGCCCTCCGTCTAGGAACCGGGGGTAATGAGTAGTACATTGGTTGTCCGTCTACCAGATCCTCAGATCGATGGAGTCGGCGACCTCTAATCCAGGGTGCTTGGGGAATATCTACTGGGTCAGAAGCAATCGTGCTAAACTACCTAGCAAAAAGATAAATAAAGCATATAAGGAAATAAATAAACATACAAACAGACAGTGTAACGACTTAAATAAACACATGACATGCAGTTGGGCACAACAACACATAGTCGATAAGCTGAAAAGACTGTTCTCAATTGCTGATTATTATCCCCCCTCGAATCACTGTCCCCGAAAAAACTGAATCTGATACCCGCAGATAACTGATTCTCAAACACTGGTGCCCGCAAACCTGATTCTCAAACTTGCAAACTGATTCGCACATTCCCTGTAGAGATACACTCTAAAAGCACATAACAAGTAAATGAGAGCCAATACGCCCCTATGTTGGGGTAGGGTTTCCCTATCCTATTTTGTCAAGAGCTAGGGTTTCACTACGCACGCAGCGGTTTCAAACAACTTAACACTAGGTAAGTAACCTGTCCTAGTTTGGAATGGTCACTACGGATTCCGAATATGCACTAGGTCGAATGGTCAACAGGGTGCCCTGATAAAAATCGGGGTTTGTGTTCCCATACTAGCAGAGCCCGCAACCGGTCAGCCTTATGGTCATGCCATGACAAGGCAAGCCTCCGGCAAACCGTTCAGGAATAGCAGATGGCCAACACGGTGTCCTAGGCGCACCAATGCACATGCAATGCAAAGAAACACATAAGTGTAGTTAAAACAAGATATCATGAGTTCGAGTCAAGTTCTCTAAATCCCCAGCAGAGTCACCAGAAACTATAGACGCGCTCGTGGGCCTCATGCTATAGTTCAGACTCCCTTTGTGTCGGTTCTTAATCTAATCTCACGATGTGCAATATGAGATTGATAAATCACCAAAGAGTCCAAGTCTGGCAAAAAGTTTTTGAAAAAAATAGGTTTTTTGAGAAAGAAGTGCCAAACATGGACTGCTTCGCCAGATACAGAGTCACCACCTAAATGTTTTATTTTGGGAAAATTTAGGAAACCCTGACACGTTTGCCTAAGGCCACGTGTCCGTCATCACCAAAGTTGCCTCGGCTCGGGAACTTGGGTACGATTGGGGAAGGTTAGCTATGAGCACCCCCGCTCGCCCGATCAAAGATCGGCCTCTACTAACCATGATATCTTGTTTTGAAAACATTATGCGTTCTTATTCCGGTTATTAGCCTAGATTTACTACGTGATGCGTACAGCAAACAAGTATAGACTAAGTCGCCTAAATTGGAACAAAGCATTTCATGTTTGTTTGTTTGAAAATGGTTTGATGGTGCTGCCTGCAAGTAGGCTAAGACATGAATTTTGCCACCCTCAAGTGGGCTTAGAAAATATCGTTTTGCCATCCTCAAGTGGGCTTAAAACTCGCATTCAATGCATTCAATACATTGTTCCAATTTAAGTAACCCAACCTTCACCCACAGGCATTTAGGTAGTTATAACACGTAAGCACATAGCCTCATGGTAAGCATGCTATCATGGCAACACTCACACTCATGCAAGGATGCTAAAGCGTAAATGCTTACCTAGTACTCCAAGCCAAAACAGAAACTAGTTAATTAATCAAATGCATGATCCTAGTTCATGTTGAGATGGCTAATGCAACACAAGCAAGATGCAACTACAATAGGGTCGGCTATTTTTAAGATGGCATATGATGATGCTAAAACTAACACGTTTTTAACTTGGAATTGAAATACAATGCAGTTAGTATGATGCGCCGAGCCTGGTGCATGCAAGACAAATGTATGGATGCACGCATGCATAGCACAAGGTATGCTAATTTAAATATGACCAAATGCTAACCATTGAAGGCAGGTAAGTAAAAGGGACAAAGAAGTGGGGGTTGGAAGACATGCGCACACTCACCCACACTTATTACAAATTCGCCTTCGCCCGGAGGGACCAAAAGAATATTACACAACCAAATAAATACTACTAAATTAGTTATTATAGAACTTCTAATTAATTAACGAATTAAATATAGAAGGAAGACGGCCGCAGCCCTGCCTTGAAATGCGCGAATGATGCATGCTTGACTCGTCTCGCCCGGGAACCCGTACCATGCCACTGTTGCCTCTGTTTCCACTACCTTGCTCCTCTGAAAATTTGCGCAAGTCCCAATGATGCTTCTCTGAACACTAGAGAGCATCACCGACCAAGTGGGAACATCATCGGCCTAAGGGAATGGTCATCGACCATCGGTTGAGCCATCGGCTAATTGTATTTGGTCGGTCGGCACTCCAAGTAGCTGGCCGGCTATTTCTCCCGGCAGAATCCTGTAGTTGACAGCAGCAGAGGACAAGTAGTGTATGGCATGGAATTCTCGAGCAAATGTGAGCATGGCCACACTCCCTATCATGCAATGGACTCAAGGGAGCATGACCCTCGACCCTCAGGCCATCAATTATACATTTTGATGCGTGATGGCCTAAGAGGCCAAGTTTGCCTCTTAATGTACATGCATGGAACAAACAAATGAATGCCAACACCCTATCATATTGAGGTCAAGGGCATTGGCGACCCAAGGGTTGAGACGTGTTTCGTCACTTTGAGTACAAACACACCTCATCCTTCGTGCTTGGTTTGACACCCCAAACCAAGCAATGCAATGCATGTATAAAAACATGACTCAAGTTATGCAACATAGGGCTAAGATGCAAAACATGTCAAGTGCAATGCAATCTATCACGCAAGCATGCAATGTCGAAACATGCAATGCAACTAGCTAAACAACATGCAAACATGCAAATGTAATGCAATGCAAGCATGCAACCAATACAACGTAACGTTCCAAACATGCAAAGTATGCAAGGATGGACTAATACTGAAATGAGAAGGCCTCAGCCCTCTCCAAAACAGTGGCCAAAGATGGTGTAAATGGTGGACAAATGTTCATGCAAACATGCACATCAATGAGCCTAAGACTAAGGCACAAAAAAAGAGCATTCTACCACCACTATCATGACCACACATGGTACGAATTAAACAACCAAAAATAGAGTTTCAACATGTAAAATGAGCCCCCAAAATCCACAGATATGGCAGCCCCAAAAACTTAAACACTTAGGCATGCACAATGCTCATTTCAAGGCACAACAAAACAACACTTCAAGGCATGAAAGGGATGATAAATACAATCATACGAGCATGGGTTATGGACTGAAATAGCATGGGAAATGACTCCAAACCACTGAAACAACCCAACTCAAGCATGCTCATGCTCACACCCTCAAGGCTCAGAAGCCAAAATGCAAAGAGGCTATACCAAACATGGTAAATACGATCAAAACAGCACCTTACAGGCCTTAAGTATGGTAAGATATGGCTAAGAACTTCACAAAGTTAGGCCAAAACATGAGAGCATGGTAGGTTAAATGCATGATGCACTTCTAGGCCAAAGAGAGGAATGCAAAGCATGTATATTAAACATTATAGGGGCCATTAATCCAACAAAAAACAGAGGCATAATATGACCCAACAACACCCAAAAAACTCTGAAATGAAGCCAAGAACAACTAATCATGCATGCTACCCTTATGAGCCAAAAACAAGGACAAAAGAGAGACAAAGGGAGAGGGGTGTCCCTCCCCTATGAAAGACCTCAAAACCCCTTATTCACCACTAAAAATCCATTGGATTTCAGTGGTGAGAAGGCCAATATACAAAAGTCCCCAAAGCATAACAAAGAGAGTACAAAAAAGGTCAAACAAGGCCTAAGAGGGAGAGATCGACCCCAAACAACAAAATGACCTTAATGAAGTATCTTAAGCATGCAAATACAAGAATTGTTTCAGTTATACACGAAGCTCAAATCAATATGAAAAGCAGGTCAAAAGCTAGTGCAAGATTGGGGAATATAAAGCAAAAGTCTTACCCTTGAAGAACACCTCAAGAATAGCAAGTCCAGCCACCTTCTTCTGATCAAAACTAGCTCAAAACCTCAAGAATAAACCCTCAACACCTCCCAAAGTCGAAGTATGGTGTAATGGTGTGTGTTTTAGTGCAAAAGTAAGAACAAATCACCCTTTTAGGCCCTCAAACACACACAAATGAAGAGAGAGAGGGAGATATAGAGGGAGAAGATGTATATCTGATATATATATGTATTTTGCTCTGGTTTTGCTGAACCTCCAACAAGGAGAGGGTTGGTCTCCTTATATAGACAAGGCAAAGGCTTGAAGCTTCTTAGAGAAGCTAAGTGAAAGGGTCAAAGGGACCAAGCTTCTAAGAGAAGTTATCCCAAAGGTCCAAGCTTCTTGAGGAAGCTAAGACAAAGGGTCAAGCTTCCTCAAGAAGCTTGAGCAAATGGTGCAATCTTCTAGAAAATGAGCCAAAATAGGGTGCAAAGGAGCCAAAATAGCCACACACGTGTGTGGGGGTAGGGTCAGTGCATTCCAGCTGGCACAGCTGGCATGCACCACGCCTGAAAAAGGCAAAAAGGTGGTACCGGCCAGAAAAGGAGGCCATCGGCCAAACAAGTGGTCGGCCGGCCACACAAAGTGCCGACCGGCCAATGGACTATTTCACCAATGGCTGGTAGCCTCAAAACACGGCCGGTGGCCTCAAGCCATGGCCGGCGGGTATTAGGGGTAGCTAGCAAGCTACTCTGTACCCTTAGGTGCAAAAACAAACAAGTTGTAGACACCCCATTTTTGACCGTCCTCAAGACTTAGATGTCACCGTTTGAACACTCGGTGATCATCCATGTTCGTGTTCGTCTTGAGTTCCCGGAGGTCTCGGCTACGCGCCCTGCCTCAGGATCTCTCGACTCGACTGTTTTGTGTCTGGTTTTTCACCAAACACTTGTTGTTTTGCTTCTGAGGGTGGGAAGTAGCTTGTAGGCCATCCTTACACCTCACCGGCCATGGCTTGAGGCCACCGGCCTTGTATCCTGGCCACCGGCCATTGGTGATGGCCGGTCGGCACACTTGATGGTCGGTAGGCACTATGTTTGGCCGGCCGGCCACTGTTTTTGATCAATCGGCCACTTGTCCTAACAGAGACCTTTTCTTGAGGGAGCTTGACCCTTTTGAACCTTTTTTTAGCTTCTCCAAGAAGCTTGACCCTTTTTTTTAGCTTCTCCAAGAAGCTTGACCCTTTTTTAGCTTCTCCAAGAAGCTTGACCCTTTTTTAGCTTCTCCAAGAAGCTTGACCCTTTTTTAAGCTTCTTGAAGAAGCTTGAACCTCTTGACCCTTTTGCCTAGCTTCTCTAAGAAGCTTGGCCTTTTGCTCAAAGCTTCCAAGAGAAGCTTTGCCCCCTTGTCTTGCTCTATAAATATAGAGCCTATCCTTCCATTCAAGAGGTTCCAAGAATTAGTCTAAGGCTCCATACATATATCTCTCTCCATATCTCCTCCATTTTGGCTCTAAATTGCTTGGTTCTTGGCTCCTTTGCACACCAACCCCTAGCCTAACACCTCCATCATCAACCTAAGGAGCTTGGAGGCCATTTTCAGAGGCTAAGGGACTGGTTTTTTGTCCAAGAAGCTGCTGGTTTCGTTGGTCTACAAGGGTGAGCCTTTAACCCTCTTTTATCTCCCATTTTTGCACACACTTTTAGCCTGTCTTACTTTCTGTTTTGAGCTTAGTGTATAACTGAAAAAAGTCTTGTTTTTAGCTCCTTTTCAAGTTTGTTTAAGAACACTTTTGTGTTTGGGGTTGTCTACCCCCTCTTAGGCCTTGTTTAGCCTCATTTTTATGCATTTTTTGTGAGCTCCGGGACCACCTTGTTTAGGCCTCCTCACCACTGAAATCTTAAGGGATTTGAGTGGTGGGGAGGGTGTCTTAAGGTCCTAAGAAGGAGAGGGCCATCCCCTCTCCTTATTGTCTTCATTACTTGCATTTTTGGCCTTACAAAGGGGCCTATATTTGCACACTTCTTGAGCTCGGTTCAGGCATTTTTCAGTGGGTTTTAGGACCCCGATAAGCCATTTCCTGAGTTGTTTTGGTCATATTGAGTGTCCCTCTTGCATGTGTATAACAACCCCTTGCATGGCCTTCCAAAGGAGCACCTCATTCTAACTTGTGTTGGCTCTATTTCAGTAGGTATTTGGTGTTTATTTAGCATGTTTTACCTCTGTCCCATGTTGGTTTGTCGACCCTTCGCATGCATCATACACTTGCTTTGTATTCCTCTATTTTGCCTAGAAATGCATCTTGCCTTTGGACCACCATGCTTGCATATTTTGGCTTAGCTTTGTGAAGTTTTGGGTCATGTTTTATCATGCTTACGGTCTGTCTTGGGTCTTTGGATTCATGTTTTCCATGCTTTGTATGGCTTCTTTGCATTCTAGCTTACTAGCCTTAGGTGTGTAGGTCACTAGTATGCTTTACTTGGCTTGTTCTCATGATTTGGCATCATTGGAGACCACATTTCAGTCCATGTTCCATGCTTGCATACTTGCATTTTCCATCCCTTTCATGCTTTGATGAGTTGATGGCTTATGCTCCATGTTTAAGGCCTTGTGCATGCATGCTTGTGTGTGTTTTCATGCCTTTGTTGCATCATTTTGGCCACTGTTTTGGACCTAGTAGAGAGCTGTCCAAGTTAGTGTAAGACCATCCTTTGCATGTTGATGCATGCTCACCTTGTGTGTTGTGGCATACTTGTGTGTTGTTGCATGTTTAGGTTGCTTAATATGATGCATGCCTTGCACACTTGCATGCTTAGATCACATCTTGTATGCTTGTCACTCCCATTATTATTCCATATCTTGCATGCTTGCTCATTTAGGTAGTGTGCCTAACATGCATTGTGCATTACTTGCTTGCATGCCCATGTTGCATACTTAGTTAACATGCCTAGGTCGCATTGCATGAGCATACATGCCTTGCCTCTTGAATTGAGTATGATAGAGGTTGGGTTTCACTTGTTTGTTTGATGTGCATCTTATTTGAAATCAAAGTGCATACTTGGTTTCTTAGGCCATCACGCATTGAAATGCGCGATTGGTGGTCCGAGAATCGAGCACCATACCCCTTTGAGTCACAAACATGATAAGGGATGTGGTGGTGCACACATTGCTTTGAAAATGCATTGCCATGCCTTGTCTGCCCTCTGCTGCTGTCAAACAGGTTTCTGCAGGAACTTTCTGCCGACCGGCAGTGTTTAGTGCCGACCGGCAAAACATGTTTGGCCGATAGCTTATTCAGTGGCCGGTGATCATCTCCGCCGGCCGGTGGTGTTTCTACTTGGTCGGTGGTACCCCCCAGCATCCAAAGAGCATACCCTTGGACTTTGGCACTCCTCAGAGGAGCAGAGCAGGGAAAACAGAGGCAAACTTGTGCATGGCGTTGGATTTCCGAGCGAACCCGAGCACGCGCGCATTGGATCCTCTTCCCGAGGCCTTTACTGCTTTTCATAGTTTAGTTAATTTGTTAATTAATTAAGTGGCCTGTAATAATTAATTTGTATATTCTTTTGGTCCCTCCGAGCGAGGGTAAATTTGTAATAAGTGTAGGTGAGTGTGTGCATGTCTTCCAACCCCCACTTCTTTGTCCCTTTTACTTACCCGCTTTGATGGTTAGTATTAGGACACGTTTAATTTAGCATACCTTATGCAATGCATGCGTGCATTCATACATTTGTCTTGCATGCACCGGGCTCGGCGCATCATTCTAACTGCATTTGTACTTCAATTCCAAGTTGAATACGTGTTAGTTGTATCATCATCATATGCAATCTTAGAATAGCCGAGCCTGTCTAGATTGCATCTTTGCATGTGTTGCACTAGCCATTTTTAACATGAACTAGGATCATGCATATGATTACTAACTAGTTTTTGTTTTGGCACGGAGTACGATGTAAGTATTTATGCTTTAGCATCCTTGCATGCGTGTGAGTGTTGCCATGATAGCATGAATACCATGAGGCTAGCTGCTTATGTGATATAACTGCTTGAATGCCTATGGGTGAAGGTTGGATTGTCTGAGTTGGAATGATTCATTGAAATCCGTGTTTTAGCCTACTTGCGAGTAGTAAATTCCAAAACATTTTTCCAAAACAATCGGATATGCAATGCTTATTCCCAAATTAGGCAATCTAGTCTATACTTGTTTGCTGTGCGTATAACATAGTAATTCTAGGCTAATAACCGGAATAAGAACACATGACGTTTTCAAAAACGGATATCATGGTTAGTAGAGGCCGATCTTCAGATCGGGTGAGAGGGGGTGCTTATAGCTGACCTTCCCCAATCGTACCCAAGTTCCCGAGCCGAGGCAACTTTGGTGATGACGGACACGTGGCCTTTGGCACCGAGTCAGGGTTTCCTAAATTCCCTAAAATAAAATATTTAGGTGGCGACTCTGTATCTGGCAAAGCAGTCCATGTTTGGCACTTCTTTTTCTAAAAATCTGTTTTCTCAAAACGATTTGCCAGATTTGGACTCTTTGGTTCAGATTAAGAACCGTGACACAAATCGAGTCCGAAGTGTAGCGGGGTCGCTCGCGGGCGCGTGCTACAGTTTCTGGCGACTCTGCTGGGGAAGTTAGAGAGCTTGACTCGAACTCGTGATATCCTGTTTTGATTTCACTTATGTGTTTCTTTGCATTGCATGTGCATTGGTGTGCCTAGGACACCGTGTTTGCCATCTGCCATTCCTGAATGGTTTGCCGGAGGCTTGTCTTGTCAAGACATGACCATAAGGCTGACCGGTTATGGGCTCTGACAGTATGGGAACACAAACCTCGGTTTTTCCGGGGCACCCTTTTCGACCATTCGACCTAGTGCATATTCGAATCCATAGCGACCATTCCAAACTAGGACAGGTTGCTTACCCGATGTTAGGTTGTTTGAAAACTGCTGCGTGCATAGTGGAACCCTAGTTCCTGACAAAATAGGACAGGGAAACCCTACCCCAACATAGGGGTGTTTTGGCTCTCATTTGCTTGCTATGTGCTTTTTGGAGTTGGCCTCTACAGGAATGCATATATCAGTTTGCAAGTCTGGGTATCAGGCCTGCGAGCATCAGTGTTTTGAGAATCAGTTATATCTGCGGGTATCAGATTCAGATTTGGGGCAGCGATTTTTGGGAACAGTGATCAGTAGTAGAATATAGTTATTCAGTTATGCCTATGCCTGTTCTGATGAAATTGGGCTGAGATGCTGCCTGTTTTCTCTTTTGCTAGGTAGTCCTGGAACCATAGCTTCAGAAGGCTCCAATATCCCCCGAGGTTCATTGGACTTGTACTGATAGACTTCGTCAGGTCATAGACTCAGTTCAAGGGTAATCAAGGCCAGAGAAGGCTAGTCAGGCACAGACCACCAGTACAACAGCTACCAGATCAGTGATCTTTGAGCAGTCGGGCTGAGATTTCCGAGCCTATTGCCGACACAGATATACCTGTTGCTCAGTTAGATTAGAACAGTATGTCGAGTCTGGAAAAGATGGTGCGCCAACTCCAGGATAGTATGAAAGCCATGCAGCAAGATACTGTCCGTCAAGCAGAATTCGCCAAGCAACAGGCTGTGGTCATAGCCCAACAGGCAGAGACAATTGCCACATTGGAGCAGCAAACTGGAGTATCTACTTCGCACCAGGCTCCTCCCCCACCAAGAGTTCCTATACTCGAGGAGGCAACCCGCGTCCAGGATGATACGGACATTCCAGTCGGGCCAGCTCCGCCCCTGGTTCTACCCCAGCTATCCAAGACACCCATCAACCTACCAGACTCCCCTTTTGAGTTAGAGACGGATCCAACGGAGCTAAAGATAAGCAAGCTTGAAAGGTTGTTCAAGAAGGCTCAAGGCATGAAATCCGTCCCGGACATCGAGGATGGGTATACTGATGTAGCTGTGACGCTGCCAGACAGATTCAAGATGCCACATATTGACCGTTTCGATGGGTCTGGGGATCCCATGGTGCACTTGCGGCTGTTTTCAGACATTCTAAGGCCGATGGGCCTCACCAGATTGCAGAAGCTATCATTGTTTGGCCGGACCCTGTCTGGGATAGCCACAATCTGGTATACGAAATTGGAGAACTCTTTGAAACAGAATTGGGAAGAGATGGCTGAGGCCTTCAGTGATCAATACTCCTACAACACACAGATTGAGGTCACAACTCGTGATCTCGAAGTCACCCGCCAAGAGCCAAAGGAGGGTTTTTCAGAGTTTGTGGCGAGGTGGAGACCAAAGGCCTCGATGATGGCTACAAGGCCTTCCGACAAAGACCAGATAAGGATGGTTGTACGCAACCTCTAACCCAAACTGATGCAGAAAATGATCATGCTCCCCTTCTCTACCTTTTCAGATCTGCATGAGATGGGGGTACAGATCGAGGATGCTATGAAGCAGGGCCTTATTGATCAGGAGAAGGAGCAGCCCAGGAGGGTGTTTTCCCGCAGTTCGAATGCGACCACCAGCGGTGACGCAGCTGCTAGGACCTCAGACGTGGGCATGGTCGCCACCACCACACCAAGAGCAGCCACCCCCTTTGTTGGTGCATCCACTTCAAACCCCCGAACTTCGGACTATCTACCCCGAGGCAAGAGGGTTTTCACCCCGCTCTTTATGCCTTTGTCTAAAGCTCTAGGGGTCCTACTCAGGAAAGGGCATCTGAAACCGTTAGAACAACGGCCCCTACCCGATCCTCTGCCTGCAAAGCATGACCCGACCAAGTACTATGCTTTTCATCAACAAACCGGTCATGACACCGACAGTTGCGTCTGTCTCCGCCACGAGATACTAAATTTGATTGACAACAGGGTCATCCCCGCACCGGGTCCTGCAAAGTCTATCGGCACTTGATCAGTGAACTTGTGGGGGATAATGTGACTTTGTGATCGGGGGATGAACCACCTGCGGGCGGCGTTCAGTTTATTCCAAGATGTGGCGTTTGGCACAAACTGTTTTGAGCAGTTGTGAATGTTAGTTTTGTACGTTCTGGCTTGGGTATTGAGTTAGTTTTGTTGTTTGGAGTCTGTCTCTTTGTTTTGAGTCAGTCTTTTCATATCGAGTCAGTCCTGTTGAGTCTGTCTCGTTGTATTGAGTCAGTCGGGCCTGTCTTGTTGTATCGAGTCAATCATGTTTTGTTAAGAGTCGGGTGATTCCGGGGGTGTTGCCTCGGACATCACTATCTTGTTTTGTGTGTGTCTTTTTGCTTTCTTTTGAGTCTGTTTCTGCCTTGGAGCCAGTTATGCCAACAGATTTGAATGGAACAGCAGTGATTTTCACACTCTTGTGTTTGCTTTTGCCGTGTGCCGGTTGTGCCAGAAGTTTGAATGGAATGACAGTGCTCTTCGCCTGCCTTTTCTGTGCCTTTGAAGTCATTGTAATGACCTAAGTTTTTCAAAACTTTTTTCGAAACATTGTGATAAAAACGAAGAGGAAGGAATTCCTCGAGTTTTGCAAAATTTGATCAATTGAGAGAAAGAAAGGCATGCTAAGCCCTTAATGAATGAAATCATGTTTGTTAACGTGAGTACTGAGAAGGATCATAGCTTGATCCAGATTGGTCCTACACTGTCTTCAGCACGAGCGATTTGTCGCTTTCTTAAAAGATTTCAAAAACTGCTTTGCGCGGTCCTGTGAAGACTTGTGTGGAATCGCTCTTGAGATTGTGCAGCCTAGGATCACTCTCAGCCTCAAGATTCAATCCATTTGTTTTCGAACCTTGAACCCATTCAGAACGTTCAACGGTCAACCGCCATGTGAGGCTTGTGTGGCCAGATTCGAAGCAGCCCGTGAATTAGAGGCAAGAAAGTCAGATCAAGAAGATCAGATTTCATCAGAAGAGGCTTGCGAAGCTAGAACAAAAGCACCCCTCGAACTAGGGGCAAAAATGTCCGATATGCTCGAAGAGCCAAAGATGGATCCTTCAGTAAATCAATGCAACGGCCACTCTCCTGGATACGGATGGCTGCAAAACCCTAAAACCATTTGGCATGGACTTGTTACACTTTTACCCTTTGAGAGGCTCGCTGGGCCGAAAACCCGGAAGGGCGACCCAGGCAAAAGTTAGAGCAAGAGAAAAGAACCAAAAAAAAAAGAAGGAAAAGAAAATAACAACAAGAATAAAAGAAAAAAAAGAGTAAAGAAAAAAAAATGAAAAAAGAGAAAAAAGAAAAAAAGAATGAAAAGATACAAAAATTGAAAAAAAAAAGAAGAACAAAGCTCGCAAGGTCGAAAACCCGCAACGGGCGCCTTGGCAAAAGTTAGAGCCTAAAAAGGAGAGGTTAATACCCGAGTGTACCTTAACCCCGAACTACGTAAGGCTTGATTCCCATCCTTGGGATACGTAGGCAACTTCATTCTGAAGTCTAGCCCTAAAACACTTCAAATTCGATCATGTCCATGTAATGGTTCTGATAATCTTTGCCTTCTCTGTATCTGAGAGTTCGGTTGCAATCATCGCTTCGAGGACTGATTCTAATGCGCTGCGGTGCCATTCACACAAGGGGCAACTTTCCGTTGCCATTCAATGCACTGCGATGCCGTTCAAACAAGGGGCAACTTTCCGTTGCCATGCAGCTCTCTTCGAGCAAGGGGGCAATTTTCGTCCAGATCCGAGGTTGTACGTCTCAAGAGTAAGTTTCACGCTTGTTAAGCATCGGCCGTTTGCAAAAATAGTTTTTGAGAATTTTTACTAACGTTGACTAATTTTCTCGAAAATTGTTCCATTTTTTTCAAAAACTGGACCATTTCTTGGACCCAAAAAAGGAAAATTTTCAGTGCTCATAGCCTGACTTGCATGATTTCAAATCAAAAATTGAACAAGTGTGTTAATCTAACTCTCATGTTGGTCAAAATTGTTTTAGTAGAAAACCAAAACAAAAAATGGTCAAAATAATGAACTAGGGGCACAGTTGAGTCAGGCTTCCTGTCTTTTCCCTGTTGTCAATGCATTTGCCAGAAAGGGCACTCTACTTGCCAGAAAGGGCATAACTGAAGTCAACAACAAAGGGCTGAAAGCTCTCTCATCCTCCAAGCAACGAGGTATCAAGACAAGTGCGAAACACGAACTGGAATGGGGCGAGATATTCCACTCCCTCATCTGGACAGATCTGATCACGTCCAAACTTCCCAGCAGAGCATCATCAACTGATGTCAGCTACAGATTTGCTACATACCCAGTTGTAGCGCAGCCCCTCTGTGGAAGAAACTCACTGTTGTGAACAAGAATCAAAAGCTGGTAGAATACCAGGGGCAAGGGCCCACGACTTCCTGTTTATCCATCAACCATCCAGGGGAGGGATTGAAAAAAAAAACGAGAGATTGAAGAATAGAGAGATGTGCGATGAGAGAAAAAGTGAGAAAAGGGCTATTTTTTTTTCAGAAAAATAGAGCTTGAGGGCCGAGTGATGTGAGGATCACAAATGAGAAAGGGTGGGAAACAATACCCGGTGAAACAGGCTCCCTGTGCACGTCTGTGTGTCGTGTCTCTTGTTTTGTTTGTCTCGATTTTGGATTTGAGTCGTTCCGAGCGTGTCTCGATGTGTTTAGGTTGTTTAACTTTTGTTTTTTGTTGTTGAGTTTTTTTCGCTATGTTCAGTCGTAGGCTCAATACCTGGTCGAGAACTCATTTTCTCAATTTCAAAAAATGATTTGTTGTGTGCTCAGAGTGCTGTGCCATTCTCCACATTTGTGCAAAAAAGGAATTTGTTCTTTTGAAGACTGCAAGGTTCAACCCAAGTCATGTCAGAACAGTAAAACCAGGACCTATTTGAAGCTATATGGGTTCCAGACTACAAAGCAAAAGCAAAAGAGGAAAATATCGGGTATCTGAATGTGCTTCAACTTCGGAAAACTCTGTGATTGTGCTCCGGATGTACCTCTTCAGGCCTTGTCAGTGCTACGAAGAATGAGTGTGCCTTTACTCCAAGCTTAAGCCTGCTTCAAGTCAGAATGGCAATTAAAGCAGCAGCAGATGTTATCTCTTGCCAATGTAAAGAGGGTGTCCCTTTTTCGAGCAGAGTTATGTTGCCAAGTCCTCCGAAAGGAAAATCGGAGGCACTAGAGTACATGTTTGATGCCCTTCCATTGCATAGAATGTGAACTTTCATATACACTTCAGTTGCATGCGTGCCACGCATCGTTATGTTTCTGCATAGAATATGCTTTCAATGTTGCATAGAAAATGCCCCCATAAATGCATTTTATCACACTGTCTTGTGCACCTGCATTGCATTGTTTTGTCTTTTGTTTCGAAACACCGGGATACGTCCCTATGTTTCTTCTCCTTATTTCCGAAACACCAGGATACGTCCCTATATTTCTTCTCCTTCTTTCTGAAACACCGGGATACGTCCCCACGTTTCTTCTCTCTTTTCAAAACAACGGGATACGTCCCTACATTTCTCCTTCTTTCTGAAACAAAGGGATACGTCCCTATGTTTCTCTCTCTTTCTGAAACAACGGGATATGTCCCTATGTTCCTCCTCCTCTCCGAAACATCGGGATACACCCCTATGTTTCTTCTCATTTTCGAAACACCGGGATACGTCCCTATGTTTCTTCTCCTTTTCGAAACACCGGGATACGTCCCTATGTTTCTCCTCCTTTTCAAAACACTGGGATACGTCCCTAATCCATGGGATACGTCCCTAACCTTTGGGATACGTCCCTAACCTTTGGGATACGTCCTTAATTCTTGGGATACGTCCCTAATCCTTGGGATACGTCCTTAAATCTTTGGGATACGTCCTTAATCCTTGGGATACGTCCCTAATCTTTGGGATACGTCCCTAACCTTTGGGATACGTCCCTAATCCTTGGGATACGTCCCTAACCTTTGGGATACGTCCCTAATCCTTGGGATACGTCCCTAATCCTTGGGATACGTCCCTAACCTTTGGGATACGTCCCTAATCCTTGGGATACGTCCTTAATCTTTGGGATACGTCCCTAATCTTTGGGATACGTCCCTAACCGCTGGGATACATCCCTAACCACTGGGATACGTCCCTATGTTTCTTTCTCCTTTTCGAAACACCGGGATACGTCCCTATGTTTCTCATTCCTTCCGAAACTCCGGGATACGTCCCTATGTTTCTCTTTCCTTCCGAAACTTCGGGATACATCCCTATGTTTCTTCTTCTTTTTCCGAAACACCGGGATACGTCCCTATGTTTCTTCCACTTTTTTGAAACACTGGGATACATCCCTATGTTTCTTCCGCTCTTCCAGAACACAGGGATGCGTCCCTATGTTCCTCTCTCTCTTTGGTTAAGAACATTTGGAATACGTTCCAATGCTTATACCTTTCCAAAACATCGGGATATGTCCCTATGTTTCTTTGCATGATCATTAGTTATGCTCGGCTTGGTGCATTGTCTTGCATTTTGCCCCTGCCCTCGGGCGCATACCTTTATTTGTAGCTTGTGTGCTTTGTCTAAGTCTTCGGCCTTGTCAAAAATGGGTTGTTTTGGGCTTTGACATTCACTCCCATCATTTTTATGACTTTCGAGTTCTGTCAAAGAGGGGCAATCAGGGGGTCTACAAGATACAATGCCTATTCAACTACAACCTCCGGAAAGCATTGGGAATCCGGACGTTTACAGCAACAATGTATACGTGGCTGACTTTCAGTGGTCGCAGAAGCCTGTCGGAGACTGTATTTACCCAACTTATTGCACGCAGGATGACGATCAAATTATCCAGCTTTGGGATTATTAGCCCTGTAAACTATTGTCTCGCACTGACCACTGTACTCGACGAGCTTTCATATTATGTAAAATATTGGCGATGGGACAATAGTTATGTAAATTTTTATGATTAAATAAAAATGCAGTTTCATTGAATTTATGTGTCTTAATAAATTCCATTTCTGAGCAGGTTTAAGCTGGATAAATGGGCAGGATACGTCCCTATGTTTCTTCTCCTTCTTTCTGAAACACCGGGATACGTCCCCACGTTTCTTCTCTCTTTTCAAAACAACGGGATACGTCCCTACATTTCTCCTTCTTTCTGAAACAACGGGATACGTCCCTATGTTTCTCTCTCTTTCTGAAACAACGGGATATGTCCCTATGTTCCTCCTCCTCTCCGAAACACCGGGATACGTCCCTATGTTTCTTCTCCTTTTCGAAACACCGGGATGCGTCCCTATGTTTCTCCTCCTTTTCAAAACACTGGGATACGTCCCTAATCCTTGGGATACGTCCCTAACCTTTGGGATACGTCCCTAATTCTTGGGATACGTCCCTAATCCTTGGGATACGTCCTTAATCCTTGGGATACGTCCCTAATCTTTGGGATACGTCCCTAACCTTTGGGATACGTCCCTAATCCTTGGGATACGTCCCTAACCTTTGGGATACGTCCCTAATCCTTGGGATACGTCCCTAATCCTTGGGATACGTCCCTAACCGCTGGGATACGTCCCTATGTTTCTTTCTCCTTTTCGAAACACCGGGATACGTCCCTATGTTTCTCATTCCTTCCGAAACTCCGGGATACGTCCCTATGTTCCTCTTTCCTTCCGAAACTTCGGGATACATCCCTATGTTTCTTCTTCTGTTTCCGAAACGCCGGGATACGTCCCTATGTTTCTTCCACTTTTTCGAAATACTGGGATACATCCCTATGTTTCTTCCGCTCTTTCGGAACACAAGGATGCGTCCCTATGTTCCTCTCTCTCTCTTTGGTTAAGAACATTTGGAATACGTTCCAATGCTTATACCTTTCCGAAACATCGGGATACGTCCCTATGTTTCTTTGCATGATCATTAGTTATGCTCGCCTTGGTGCATTGTCTTGCATTTTGCCCCTGCCCTCGGGCGCATACCTTTATTTGTAGCTTGTGTGCTTTGTCTAAGTCTTCGGCCTTGTCAAAAATGGGTCGTTTATGGGCTTTGACATTCACTCCCGTCATTTTTATGACTTTCGAGTTCTGTCAAAGAGGGGCAACTGTAGACACCCCATTTTTGACCGTCCTCAAGACTTGGACGTCACCGTTTGAACACTCGGTGATCATCCTTGTTCGTGTTTGTCTTGAGTTCCCGGAGGTCTCGGCTACGCGCCCTGCCTCAGGATCTCTCGACTCGACTGTTTTTTGTCTGGTTTTGCACCAAACACTTGTTTTTTTGCTTCTGAGGGTTTGAAGTAGCTTGTAGGCCATCCCCACACCTCACCGGCCATGGCTTGAGGCCACCGGCCTTGTTTCCTGGCCACCGGTCATTGGTGATGGCCGGTCGGCACTCTTGATGGTCGGTCGGCATTATGTTTGGCCGGCCGGCCACTGTTTTTGATCAATCGGCCACTTGTCCTAACTGAGACCTTTTCTTGAGGGAGCTTGACCCTTTTGAACCTTTTTTTAGCTTCTCCAAGAAGCTTGACCCTTTTTTTTTAGCTTCTCCAAGAAGCCTGACCCTTTTTTAGCTTCTCCAAGAAGCTTGGCCCTTTTTTAAGCTTCTTGAAGAAGCTTGAACCTCTTGACCCTTTTGCCTAGCTTCTCTAAGAAGCTTGGCCTTTTTGCTCAAAGCTTCCAAGAGAAGCTTTGCCCCCTTGTCTTGCTCTTTAAATATAGAGCCTATCCTTCCATTCAAGAGGTTCCAAGAATTAGTCTAAGGCTCCATACATATATCTCTCTCCATATCTCCTCCATTTTGGCTCCAAATTGCTTGGTTCTTGGCTCCTTTGCACACCAACCCCTAGCCTAACACCTCCATCATCAACCTAAGGAGCTTGGAGGCCATTTTCAGCGGCTAAGGGACTGGTTTTTTGTCCAAGAAGCTGCTGGTTTCGTTGGTCTACAAGGGTGAGCCTTTAACCCTCTTTTATCCCCCATTTTTGCACACACTTTTAGCATGTCTTACTTTCTGTTTTGAGCTTAGTGTATAACTGAAAAAAGTCTTGTTTTTAGCTCCTTTTCAAGTTTGTTTAAGAACACTTTTGTGTTTGGGGTTGTCTACCCCCTCTTAGGCCTTGTTTAGCCTCATTTTTATGCATTTTTTGTGAGCTCCGGGACCACCTTGTTTAGGCCTCCTCACCACTAAAATCTTAAGGGATTTCAGTGGTGGGAAGGGTGGCTTAAGGTCCTAAGAAGGAGAGGGCCATCCCCTCTCCTTATTGTCTTCATTACTTGCATTTTTGGCCTTACAAAGGGGCCTATATTTGCACACTTCTTGAGCTCAGTTCAGGCATTTTTTAGTGGGTTTTAGGACCCCCATAAGCCATTTCCGGAGTTGTTTTGGTCATATTGAGTGTCCCTCTTGCATGTATATAACAACCCCTTGCATGGCCTTCCAAAGGAGCACATCATTTTAACATGTGTTGGCTCTATTTCAGTAGGTATTTGGTGTTTATTTAGCATGTTTTACCTCTGTCCCATGTTGGTTTGTTGACCCTTGGCATGCATCATACACTTGCTTTGTATTCCTCTATTTTGCCTAGAAATGCATCTTGCCTTTGGACCACCATGCTTGCATATTTTGGCTTAGCTTTGTGAAGTTTTGGGTCATGTTTTAACATGCTTAAGGTCTGTCTTGGGTCTTTGGATTCATGTTTTCCATGCTTTGTATGGCTTCTTTGCATTCTAGCTTACTAGCCTTAGGTGTGTAGGTCACTAGTATGCTTTACTTGGCTTGTTCTCATGATTTGGCATCATTGGAGACCACATTTCAGTCCATGTTCCATGCTTGCATACTTGCATTTTCCATCCCTTTCATGCTTTGATGAGTTGATGGCTTATGCTCCATGTTTAAGGCCTTGTGCATGCATGCTTGTGTGTGTTTTCATGCCTTTGTTGCATCATTTTGGCCACTGTTTTGGACCTAGTAGAGAGCTGTCCAAGTTAGTGTAAGACCATCCTTTGCATGTTGATGCATGCTCACCTTGTGTGTTG
Organism: Camellia sinensis; assembly: GCF_055761805.1. Classification (NCBI taxonomy): domain Eukaryota; kingdom Viridiplantae; phylum Streptophyta; class Magnoliopsida; order Ericales; family Theaceae; genus Camellia; species Camellia sinensis. The sequence continues at coordinate 104,134,602 of NC_138975.1, read as the reverse complement.
TGGCATACTTGTGTGTTGTTGCATGTTTAGGTTGCTTAATATGATGCATGCCTAGCACACTTGCATGCTTAGATCACATCTTGTATGCTTGTCACTCCCATTATTATTCCATATCTTGCATGCTTGCTCATTTAGGTAGTGCGCCTAACATGCATTGTGCATTACTTGCTTGCATGCCCATGTTGCATACTTAGTTAACATGCCTAGGTCGCATTGCATGAGCATACATGCCTTGCCTCTTGAATTGAGTATGATAGAGGTTGGGTTTCACTTGTTTGTTTGATGTGCATCTCATTTGAAATCAAAGTGCATACTTGGTTTCTTGGGCCATCACGCATTGAAATGCGCGATTGGTGGTCCGAGAATCGAGCACCATACCCCTTTGAGTCACAAACATGATAAGGGATGTGGTGGTGCACACATTGCTTTGAAAATGCATTGCCATGCCTTGTCTGCCCTCTGCTGCTGTCATACAGGTTTCTGCAGGAACTTTCTGTCGACCGGCAGTGTTTAGTGCCGACCGGCAAAACATGTTTGGCCGATAGCTTATTCAGTGGCCGGTGATCATCTCCTCCGGCCGGTGGTGTTTCTATTTGGTCGGTGGTACCCCCAGCATCCAAAGAGCATACCTTTGGACTTTGGCAGTCCTCAGAGGAGCAGAGCAGGGAAAATAGAGGCAAACTTGTGCATGGCGTTGGATTTCTGAGCAAACCCGAGCACGCGCGCATTGGATCCTCTTCCCGAGGCCTTTACTGTTTTTCATAGTTTAGTTAATTTGTTAATTAATTAAGTGGCCTGTAATAATTAATTTGTATATTCTTTTGGTCCCTCCGAGCGAGGGTAAATTTGTAATAAGTGTGGGTGAGTGTGTGCATGTCTTCCAACCCCCACTTCTTTCTCCTTTTTACTTACCCGCTTTGATGGTTAGTATTAGGACACGTTTAATTTAGCATACCTTATGCAATGCATGCGTGCATTCATACATTTGTCTTGCATGCACCGGGCTCGGCGCATCATTCTAACTGCATTTGTACTTCAATTCCAAGTTGAATACGTGTTAGTTGTGTCATCATCATATGCAATCTTAGAATAGCCGAGCCTGTCTAGATTGCATCTTTGCATGTGTTGCACTAGCCATTTTTAACATGAACTAGGATCATGCATATGATTACTAACTAGTTTTTGTTTTGGCACGAAGTACGATGTAAGTATTTATGCTTTAGCATCCTTGCATGCGTGTGAGTGTTGCCATGATAGCATGATTACCATGAGGCTAGCCACTTATGTGATATAACTGCTTGAATGCCTATGGGTGAAGGTTGGATTGTCTGAGTTGGAATGATTCATTGAAATCCGTGTTTTAGCCTACTTGCGAGTAGCAAATTCCAAAACATTTTTCCAAAACAATCGGATATGCAATGCTTATTCCCAAATTAGGCAATCTAGTCTATACTTGTTTGCTGTGCGCATAACATAGTAATTCTAGGCTAATAACCGGAATAAGAACACATGACGTTTTCAAAAACGGATATCATGGTTAGTAGAGGCCGATCTTCAAATCGGGCGAGAGGGGGTGCTCATAACTGACCTTCCCCAATCGTACCCAAGTTCCCGAGCCGAGGCAACTTTGGTGATGATGGACACGTGACCTTTGGCACCGAGTCAGGGTTTCCTAAATTCCCCAAAATAAAATATTTAGGTTGCGACTCTGTATGTGGCAAAGCAGTCCATGTTTGGCACTTCTTTTTCTAAAAATCTGTTTTCTCAAAACGATTTGCCAGATTGGGACTCTTTGGTTCAGATTAAGAACCGTGACACAAATCGAGTCCGAACTGTAGCGGGGTCCCTCGCGGGTGCGTGCTACACAAGTCCTTGGTGTAAAACCAAGCACAGAACAAGCAAGTTGAGAGATCCTGAGGCAAGGCGCGTAGCCAAGACCTCCGGGAACTCAAAACAAACACGAACATGGATGATCACCGAGTGTTCAAGCGGTGTCGTCCAAGTCTTGAGGACGGTCAAAAATGGAGTGTCTACAATGTACTCCATGGTTTGAGGGAAGATAGGGGATGGACTCTCAAACCTGTTTGGGAGGAGATAGGGGATGGACTCTATTAATACAGCAAATATGTGTATTAAATTGAAGTATTGATACAGCAAATATATGTATCTATTGTGAAATATAGAAGTGTTTGTATATGCGTTATAGTCTCATTGAATTGTTTGGCCAGGTTCTGAGCCATATATATGAAATGATTCGGATAAGTAAAGGAAAATAAAGTGTAACATGGACACAAGTGTCATGGAACTGTATTGTGATATAACTGGTTTATAAGTGTTAACCATCTATCAAATGCTATTGTTTTAGTCACTGCTTATATTTGGTTTAGTATATCTCTACTGGGCTGTGGTTCACCCTATATGGGACATCATTTTCAGGTCCAGGTGATATGCCACCTCCAAGGACATAGCTTGGAAGGTTTTGGGAGTTGAAGACTCTTTTTGTTGTTTTATTATCTTTTGTTGTATTATATGTAAATTCAGGCCAAGGGCTTAATATGATATGAGTTAGTACTCTCTTTTGTGTAACCAAGTGTTGGTTTGGAAAGTTGTAAGTCGTTGGGCATTTACTTTTGTTGTCAACATGTAATACATTTGTAAGGACTACTCTAATGAATGGAAAAATGTTTATTTCTCTTATATCATTGCATGTCAAGAATGTGGGGTTTTATGTATTATTTCGAGGGCGTTACAACTTGGTATCAGAGCTTACCGAGTTCGAATACTTTGGGTATGCTTAAAGTGGTTAGTACCACAATGGATTTGTCTCGCTTGTTAGAGACTTATGCATGATGTTATATGTTTATTTGATAACATGTTTATGTGACTATATGGGTATGGGATCTAGTTTCTGGGATGTTGATTGGATCCTTGGATTTCTGGGAGTCCTATTGGAAAAGCACTTGATCAATGCTGTTTCTAACTGGAACTTTTGCAATGCCTCGGGACTGTCATTATCCAGAAATGGAATTCGTAAGTGCTTATGTGATTATGTACTTACGTGGAATGAATTACAGTTGTCCATTGCATTAGGACGTGAGTGTTATAGCTTCGGTACATTTGTGAATGTGCTAATGTTCCTGTTACCTTTATTAGGATGTTAGGACAAGGACGTGGAGGTAGGCGTGGTAGGCGTGGCAGGCAAGAGGTGCCTAAACCGGATGAGATTCCGGTACAGCAGGAGTGTGTTGGCCAGGCCAATGTGGCCGAGCAAGTGGGTCAGCAGGCCATGGGCGCCTTAGCCCGCGAGATAGCAGGAGCTTTCAGGGAATCCATGGGCATTCTCAGAGCTGAGAGTCAAGTTCAGGCCCAGGTTGTTGATGCAGAGCCTTCCTTTCAGAAGAGGGAGTTTTTCTGGTCTAATCCGGAAGAGTTTTTGGGGGATCTGAAAGAGCCACTTAAGGATGATGAGTGGTTGGAGCAGATGATGAAGACGTTTGAGATGCATGGCATCGAAGACGGGGCTTTGAAGGTGACCTTGGCGTCTTTCCAACTTAAGGGAGATGCGGGTCAGTGGTGGAAGTTCACGAGGGGTTGTATTGGTGGCACTTGGGAGGCCTTTGTAGATGCTTTCCAGGAGAAGTTTCTGTCTCCCGCTGTCAAAGAGAAGTTGAGAGATCAGTTCTGCTAGCTAAAGCAGCTGAGTTCATTAGTGGCCGAGTTTGAGGCTGCATTTACTAGTTTATCCAGGTTTGCACTTGAGCTTGTGGTGTCAGAAGAACGCCGTTGTCTCGAGTTTGAGAGGAAATTAAGGCACGGGCTCAAGATGAGAGTTGGCGGGTCTATGACTCGGGACTATGGGCGCCTTGTGGATACTGCGGCCCATATGGAGATTATGATACATGAGGAGGAGGAGAGGTTGAAGGGCTCCAAGAGGAGTCAGGATGGCCAGGGGGATGGCAGGAGATAGAGGGGTCCTAACCCTCAGCAATCTCAGGGTGGTTTTACTAGATCTACATTTCTAGTGCCGAGTGCAGGTTCTGGGAGAGACAGCCAGGGATACATTACTTGTTATAAGTGTGGTCAGCTGGGCCACAAGTCTCCAACTTGCTCGCAGAGGGGAGGACGCCAGAGAGCAGCTTCATCTTTAGCTCGACCTCAGAGCCAGAGTCAGGGCAGAGGCCAGCTGCTCTCATGTTATCAGTGTGGTCAGGCGGGGCACCTAAAGAGGTTCTGCGCGCAGTTGAGTGCCACATCGGGTGCGTCTGGTTCGAGGCAGACGCAGAGTTTTCAGCCAGCACAGTCAGTTCAGGCCTCGAGGGCCAATCAGGGAGCTTCATCATCCCAGTCTGTGCAGCAGTCTTTTGCTCCTAGTGGTGAGCAGGTAGATCAAAGACCTTCTGGGCACGTGTATGCTGTTACCGCGCAGGATCTTGTACCGGCTCCATCTGTTGTGAGAGATACCTTTTTGTTTTGCAACTCGGTTGCCAATGTATTGATTAATACGGGTGCATCCCATTCCTTTATATCTGCTGCATTTGCGTCTATTTTGGGGTTGGAGTTGGCACAGTTAGCATCTCCTATATGCGTTGTATCACCTGTTTGGGGTGAGTTGATTTTGAAACAAGGGTGTTGGGGCTGTGATATAGAGGTCGCCGACCGCTGGCTTCCATTTTCTTTTGTAGTTATGGCTATGTCGGGTTTCGATGTGATTTTGGGTATGGATTGGCTATCGTCATACCTGGCTGTAATCAATTGTTACCACCAGAGGGTCATAGTATGTACCTTGAGCGGAGATTGTTTCCATTTCTTGGGGGATCGGGTTGGTAGTGTGTTACCATAGATGTATGATCCGCGAGGGCAGAGTGAGGTTAGTGGTCTTCTCGCTAGCTTCATGAGTGGTGAGTGTGATGAGACCCATATTGTATTGCCGAGAGTGGTTTGTGAGTATTCGGATGTTTTTGCCGAGGACCTTGTTAGCTTACCACCTCATCGAGAGATTGAGTTCTCTATTGATCTAGTGCCCGGCACGGCACCAATTTCTATGGCACCTTATCTTTTCGCCCCAGCCGAGTTGAGTGAGTAGAAGATTCAGCTCCAGGAATTGCTAGATAAGGGCTTTATTCGCCATAGTGTTTCACCGTGGGGAGCACCGGCCCTCTTTGCTAAAAAGAAAGATGGGGCTTTGAGACTTTGTATCGATTACCGAAAATTGAATCGGGCTACGGTCAAGAATAAGTACCCTATGCCTCGTATTGATGATTTGTTTGACCAGTTGAAAGGGTCCCGTTGTTTATCTAAGATAGACTTGAGATCGGGTTACCATCAGTTGAGGGTCAGGGAGGAGGATGTTCCGAAGACGGCATTCCATACGCGGTATGGCCATTATGAGTTTCTGGTGATGCCTTTTGGACTCACCAATGCACCGGCAGTCTTTATGGACTTGATGAACCGATCTTTCGAGAATTTTTAGATCGTTTTGTAGTCGTTTTCGTCGACGACATTCTGATTTATTCACCTTCTGAGGAAGAGCATGAGGAACACTTGAGAGTGGTGCTTGAGTTGCTTAGAGCCCGTAGGCTGTATGCCAAGTTTAGGAAGTGTGAGTTCTGGCTAGGAGAGGTCAAGTTCTTAGGCCATGTGGTTTCCGGGAAAGGGGTGTCTGTTGATACATCCAAGACTGAGGCAGTGCAGGATTGGGCACAGCCTAAGAGTGTTTTTGAGATCCATAGTTTTCTGGGATTAGCTGGGTATTACCGCCAGTTTGTGAAAGATTTCTCCAGGCTAGCTTCACCACTGACTAGATTGACGCAAAAAGGGGTCAAATTTGTATGGAGTGAGACTTGTGAAAATTCGTTTCAAGAGTTGAAAGTTAGATTGACCACCTCTCCGATCTTGATTATTCCGGAGAGAGGTTTTTGTTATGCGGTTTATTGTGATGCCTCACGAGAGGGTTTGGGTTGTGTGTTGATGCAGGAGGGGAAGGTCGTAGCCTATAGCTCGCGACAGTTGAAAATACACGAGAGAATTAGTAGCTGTGATTTTTGCATTGATGATTTGGAGGCACTACCTTTACAGTGAGAGATTCGAGGTGTTCTCGGATCATAAGAGCCTGAAATATCTATTTACACAGAAAGACTTGAACTTGAGGCAGAGGAGGTGGATGGAGTTTATTGAGGATTACGACTTCGAGTTGCATTATCATTCGGGGAAGGCCAATGTTGTGGCCGATGCCCTTAGCAGGAAATCCATTAGTGATGTAGCTTGTGTAGCCATCCGGGAATGGGAGATGTTAGGCGCACTTGGCAAGTTTGATTTGCTTCTAGGCGAATCTGTTGAGGCTGTGACCTTGTTTTCTGTTGTTGCAAAGCCTACACTTGTGAGTTGAGTGTCAGAGGCACAGAGAGGTGACCTTGAGGTGGAATCCCTCCAAGAGAAAATCTCCAGTGGGAAGGTTGAGAAGGGTTTGTCTGTGTATCCTGACTTGAGTGTGAGATACCGAGACAGTTTGTTTGTACCGGAGTTTTACCGAGAGGAGGTACTCCAAGAGTTCCACCATTCACGCCTTGCGGTACATCTAGAAGGCACTAAGATGTATCATGATTTGGGTCGCCAGTTTTGGTGGAGGGGCACGAAGAGAGATGTGGCAGTTTTTGTGTCTAAGTGCCTTACTTGTCAGCGAGTGAAGGCAGAATAGCAGAGGCCAGCGGGTTTGTTGCAACCCTTACCTATTGCCGAGTGGAACTGGGAGCATGTCACTATGGACTTCGTTGTAGGTCTTCCGAGGACTCAGTGGGGTAGTGATGCTATTTGGGTGGTTGTAGACCGGTTGACTAAGTCGGTGCACTTTATCCCTATGCGTGTGAGAGATTCAGCAGATCATCTTGTCGACTTGTATATTCGGGACATAGTGAGGTTGCACGGGGTCCTAGTGTCGATTGTCTCAGATAGAGATCCACGTTTTACTGTTAGGTTGTGGCAGAGTTTGCCGAGTGTCTTGGGCACTAGATTGACCTTTAGCACGGCATATCATCCTCAGATTGACAGGCAGTCTGAGCGTACTATTCAGATGCTTGAGGATATGCTTCGAGGTTGTGTCCTTGACTTTAGTGGGTCGTGGGAGAGGCACTTGCCCCTTGGTGGAGTTTGCCTACAACAACAGTTTTCAGTCGAGTATCGGTATGGCACCGTTTGAGGACTTGTATGGCCGACCTTATAGGTCTCCAGTTTGTTGGGCCGAGGTGGGTGATGCACCTTTGGTGGGCCCAGGGTTGGTTCAGGAAACGATGGAGAAAGTTGAGCTTACCCGTAGGAGGCTTGTTATAGCCCAGAGTCGTCAGAAATGTTATGCCGACCGTAGGAGAAGGTCTTTGATATTTGAGGTGGGTGATCACGTCTTCTTGAAAATATCACCTAGGCGGGGTTTGATGAGGTTTGGTAAGAGAGGGAAGTTGTCCCCTCGATTTATTGGCCCTTTTGAGATCCTTGAGAGGATTGGCGAGGTTGCCTATCGTTTAGCTTTGCCGCCGCAGTTGTCCGGAGTTCATGACATGTTTCATGTTAGTATGCTTCGGAAATATGAGCCGGATTTGTCGCATGTATTGGATTGGACCGACTTAGAGATAGATGAGGATGCCTCATTTGAGGAGAGACCGGTTCGGGTCTTGGATAGGCGGGATCAAGTTTTGCGAGGCAAGACTATTCCTTTGGTAAAAGATTAGTGGAAACATTACGGGGTGGAGGAAGCCACTTGGGAACGTGAGTTGGAGGTCTGAGAGAAATATCCGGATCTATTTGTGGATGTTTGAGTATTTGTTGTATATTTTTTGTATTGTTAAACTTTAAGAGCATTAAATGTGTCTTAAGTTGTTAAACATTGTATATGTTTCGGTTTATGGAAGTATTATAGAACTTGCCTTGAAATGGAAGTTTATTATAACATTGTATATGTTGAACGTGTTGTAGAAATGTAAATATGTCATGAACATGGAATATGATATGGAATTGTGAATCATGTATTTTGGAAATTGTTGGATTTGAAAGAAATGCATGTTGATAATGCATGTTGTAATATATATTGTAATATGCCTCTTGAATAGAGATGGAACGACCGGTAATGGGTCAAGTTATGGAATTTTAAATTGCAATGTTATTGAGAATTGAGAAAAACTTGTTTTTGAAAACTCGTACTTAATTTCGGGGACAAAATTCTTTAAGGGGGGGAGGTTATAGCGATCCCGGTCTTTTCCCATTTGGTTATTGTATCCGGACTTAGGTTCCGTGGAGCTTGTTATTGAATATATCTTGATGTCATCCTTTAATTCCTTATTTTTGAGTTAAAGGATATGTTGGGCAGGTTTGTTACAGGTTAGGTGTGATTGGGAGCAAATGGTTGCTGCCCAGAATTTTGGTCCTTCGCTCGAGCGAGCCTTTTATCGCTCGAGCGAGCTTTGTGTTTTAGATCCTTCACTCGAGCCAGGGTTCCTTCGCTCGAGCGAGAGTTGAGTTTTGTATCTGGTGGCTCAAGCGAGAAGTCCTTCGCTCGAGCTTGCGTCTGCGTCTGGTTCTAGACCTGAAGGTTGCAATTCTTCGCTCAAGCGAGCTTTCCGTCGCTCGAGCGAGCAAGGTCTATGTTTTGGGTTTCTTCGCTCGAGCGAGCAGTCTATCACTCGAGCGTGCTTCTGGGTTGCAGACCTGAAGCTTCGCATTCTTGGCTCGAGCGAGGCTTCTACGCTCGAGCGAGAGTTCTTTGTGTCTGGTCGCTCGAGCGACCAATCATTCGCTCGAGCGAGCCTGTGTTATATTAGTAGACAGCAGCGGGTAAACACTTCACTTTTTCATCTCTTTGTTTCAAAACCCTGGATCCGACTCTCCCTCTCTCTCTACGTACCTTCTCTCTAAGGATTGATCTACTTATAGTGTGTTTCTACCCTAATCCCTCTTGTAAGAAAGATAGAGGGTTGTTTGGGCTATGTTTTAATCTGAAAATTTGTGGATTTGGAGCACTTTGGATTTTCATCATCTTCTCCTTTGGTCACTTCATTTCGAGATAGGGATACCCTACTCCATCTTATGAGTTTTGTCATAAATTTTGGACATTTTGATATGTTGGGGTTGTTGGGTAATTTTTGGAAAAGTTAGGATTTGATTTGTAATTTATAGAAAAGGGGGTTTTCAAAATGTTAAATCCTATGGGTGTTTGAGACCAACAAAAATGGAATTAGTGTTGTTGTATTGTTGAATTTGAACCTTTGGGTTGAGTTTTGATAAAGGGGGAAGAATGCCCTAATTATGAACTAAATTAATTTGTATAATTAATTTTGGGAAAATGTGGAAATATGGAATTGAGTTGATAATAATGAAATTGGGAAATTATGGGATTGATTGGTGTAGTTGAATAAATTAATCACTCCCCTATGGAGTAAGTTGATATTATATCTATTTAATGCATTTATTTTCAGTTTGGAAATAACTGCTTTGGGCTATCGGTGGAGGATAGTCTTGATTGTTGTAGACAGTGTATGTTGATTAGGGAAAACTGAAACTAATCACATTGATTATGTCATTGAATATGATGATTGGAATAATACATTAAATATGTGTATTGAGTGATCCCTGTATATGATAATTGTTTATGTACTTGGAATATGTGTATTGTGAGGGAGGAGATAAGGGATGTACTCCATGGTTTGAGGGAAGATAGGGGATGGATTCTCAAACCTGTTTGGGAGGAGATAGGGGATGGACTCCATTAATACAACAAATATGCGTATTAAATTGAAGTATTGATACAGCAAATATGTGTATCTATTGTGAAATATGTGTCTCATTGAATTATGTGGCCAGGTTCTGAGCCATATATATGAAATGATTCGGATAAGTAAAGGAAAATGGAGTGTAACATGGACACAAGTGTCATGGAACTGTATTGTGATATAACTGGTTTATAAGTGTTAACCATCTATCAAATGCTATTGTTTTAGTCACTGCTTATATTTGGTTTAGTATATCTCTACTGGGCTGTGACTCACCCTATATGGGACATCATTTTCAGGTCCAGGTGATATGCCACCTCAAAGGACATAGCTTGGAAGGTTTCTGGAGTTGAAGACTCTTTCTGTTGTTTTATTATCTTTTGTTGTATTACATGTAAATTCAGGCCAATGGCTTAATATGATATGAGTTAGTACTGTTTTTTGTGTAACCAAGTGTTGGCTTGGAAAGTTGTAAGCCGTTGGGCATTTACTTTTATTGTCAACATGTAATACATTTGTAAGGACTACTCTGATGAGTGGAAAAATGTTTATTTCTCTTATATCAATGCATGTCAAGAATGTGGGGTTTTATGTATTATTTCGAGGGCGTTACAAGAGTCCTCTCATAGATCATCTGCCATCAACACTGATACCAGTCGCTAGGGAATTAGGGGAGCCCATGAACACACAGTAATCACTGGCCCTATTCGTTTGGAAAGAAACTTTAGAGTCCACGTACTTAACACCAAGGCCCAACAAACATTGTTTGGAACTCATATCCACTTAAAAGCTTAAACTCATAAGTGAAGAGTTCATCAAATGTATATTATGACTCATCTATTTTACTCTTTATCTGATGTGGAACTTGACCTTCACACATGCTCTAACATTTATATCCTTCTTTGTCTTATTCTACATATTATTCTTTGCAAAAAATAAAAAACCAATTTATTAATTTTTAAACCTAATTTAGTGTCAAATTTTTTTTATTTACCAAAAAAAAAAAATCTTATTTAGTACCTTTAAACTTAATTAAGAATCATGAATGTTATTTAATTCTCTAGTTTATTATTATTATTTTTATTATTATTATTATTATTTTTAAAAAAAAAATTAATGATAAAGGCATTGCTAGTGTAAGAACCGCACCATAGGTAAGAGTTCCTAAAACAAAACCCATTCTTGGAACATATAAATTGGGCTTTGATTGGTTGTGTAAGCCCACCTGATATTCCAAAGCCGGTTGAAATTATACAAATTCTAGCCCAGACAACGTCAACTAGTGGAAAAGCTGTTATTATTGAAGTTACCATTGGAGAAAAAAATTATTTATAATTATGATACTGTTGACACTATAAATAGTAATAATATTATTATCACTATTATAATTATCGCAGGACACATGGCATTTCCTTGATTAATCAAGAGTTAAGAGAAGTTACAAAATTAGTGGTCTTGCATGGTGGAACATGGAAGACAAGGTGGAAGAAGCTTAAGCACATGTGAAGAATATGATGAACAAAGTGACTTAGTAGAAGACATTGTGGGATTGTGGGAATGACAGTAGAAAAGTGGGTAGTTTTAAGTTGTTATTAGGTAGTTATTACTGGAAGTTTTTTTCTCGTGGCCCTATTTGTTTTCAGAAGTAAAATGGAGCGGATTGATAATTAGGAGATTAATAGTGAGAGGATTAGTAAAATTGTATTTGTTTTGATGATAATTGTTGGTGTGAGGATTGTTAAATTATTTTTATATAAAATAATAAAATAAATAAATCTATAATTTTTACTTAAAGAAAAATACAAAAACATTAAACATTAATGTTTAAAAAAAATACCCAACAAGTAAAAAAAAATAAAAATTCAATTGACCGGTTGACCAGCCGGACTTTTGGGCGGAAGTCCGATAACACCCAATCCGAACGAACTATTTTGCTAATACCATTTCCCACTCTGGATTGCTAATACCCCTCGTCAAGGCCTATCATAGTCCCTTCGGACTATGAATCTGGAGCTCCAAAACCAAAACAAATGGAAGCCATCGTCACTGTTCATCTATCACAGTCCGGAGTGGACTGTGATAGCGGAAAACGAATGGGGCCTATAAATAGCCATTGATGGCTACATTTACAAGGAACCAGAACCAGATCTTAAAACTAGTCTATTTTACTTTACATTTTTCAGTTATTTACTTTTCAGTTTTTTACATTCCAGTCCTTTACTTTCCCACACTGCATTTCAATTTCCTATGAGTAGTTTTAAGTTAATCTGTTCATGCTGTAATCCCCTTCAAGGCTATGGAAGTGCGAAGGTAGATTTGTAAACATTGGTTTACTTAATGAAATTTATTTTTTGACACTGTTCTCTCTCTCCTTCTTTTACTTTTGTGATTAGTTCTTCTGAATTTTCTCCTAAAACAAGCCACCAGTAAAAATCCTCTTCATTGGGTTAAAAGAACATCAAAGCAGTTGTCTGATAAATTGGTTGGCATTTATTATATTTGTAAGGACTTATTGATCATTGCTGACACGCTTTAATTATATTTTTAACCTTTGAAAGCCAAAAAAGCCAACATATATTTTGGCACACCCAATGGGACGTTAAGTGTAAGAAAAGAAAAATGAATTGGATTCGTCCATTCCAAATAGCCTAAATGAAATCTTTTGGCACAAACATAAAATTTTGGATCTTCAAGAAGAGATCCATTTTCTTGATGAAATAACTTCCATGCATTAAAATATTATTTGGTGGAAGAAAAAAGACACGATTTAATTGGAGAAATTCATGAACTTGATATGGAATTTTGCCAATTGGATAATGAGTTGTCAACTCTCAATACCAAGTCTTTAACCGAGGCTTTAATAGCCGGAATTGGTGAATTTTTTTAGAATTCTTTCAGTGTTGAAAATGGCAAAAGGAAAGAGTTGATTTCATCAATGACTCAGGTTAAAGAGCCAACTTATGAAAATAACATGACAAAAAAGCATGTTGTTGAGCCAAATAGGGTTAAAAACGATGTTCCATATAAGGCTCGGGGGGAAAAACTCATTCTTAGAAAGTCAAACCATGGAAATAACATGTCTATGAAAGATTTTCATCAACCATTAATGGCTAAAATGAAATAACCAATTTGGCCAAGAAATGATGAAATTCACATGGAGGATTTTCATAAGCCGTTAATGGCTAAAATAACAAAAACAACCCCATTTGTCAATTAATAGTGAAAGTTATTTGGCCAAAGAACATGTTCTTAGACCAACATGATTAAAGATGATGATCAACCCATTTTTGATGGATTTAAAATATATGACATTGTTGAAAATGTCAAAGCATTTGAATTTCCAAGGCTATATTATGCCATGACTTTCGATGTTCAAAATCTATTTTGGATTTTTGGGCCGCATCAAAATTTAATTTTGATGAAATGGCTAATAAACCAATCATCTTTAAGAATTGTTCCATATATCATGATTTTACCAACAATCATCCTACCTACAAGATTTTATCATGTTCGTGTAGACTCGACTTTCTTCGCGCCCCCTTTCGGAGAGCTCGAATTGGTCCTACAGTTCGGACTCCTGTCACGGTTCTGAATCTAATCTCACAAAGTGCAATGTGAGACTAATAAATACCAAAGGGTCCAATTTGGCAAATCATTTTGAAAAATTATATTTTAAATCAAAAAATACCAAAACTGGACTGCTTTGGCAGATTACAGAGTTACCACCTAAATATTTTGTTTTAGGAAACTTAGGAAACCCTGACTCGTACCAAAGGCCACCTGTCCGCCATTACCGAAGTTGCCTTGGCTCGAGAACTTGGGTACGAGAGGGAAAGGTCCTAAAATGAGCACCCCCGCTCGCTCGATCAAAGGATCGGCCTCTGCTAAGCATGATATGTTGTTTTATAAACCCCAAGTGTTCCTATCTGGTTATTAGCTAACTTTACTATGTGACGCACACACAAGTATAGACTAAAATCGCGAGAATTGGAACAAAACAACTCATGTTTGTTTTCAAAAATGGTTTGAAGGTGCCACTCTCAAGTGGGCTGAAGCGCGGATTTGCCACTCTCGGGTAGGCTTAAAACATGATTTATTACTTCACAAAGTGGGCTTAAAACTCACAATCATCGAATTGTTCCAATTCAAGCAACAAAGCCTTCACCCATAGGCGTTCATGCAGTTAATCACTTAAGCAAATATCCTCATGGCAAGCATGCTAAATATGGCAGCACTCACACTCATGCAAGCATGCTAAAACGTAAAAGCTTACCGAGTACTCCAAGCCAAAACAAAAAATTATTTAGAAACAATGCATGATCCTAACTATACAAGATGCCTAATGCAACACATGCAATAATGCAACTAAATAGGCTCGGCTACCAAGATAGCATATGAATGTAAAAGTTTGATACACGTATTCAAATAAGTATTGAAATTGCAATGCAGTTTGAATGATGTGCCAAACCTCGGTGCATGCAAGACAATTGAATGAATGCAAACATGTAAGCATAAGCTATGCTAATCAAAACGTGCCCTAAACTAACCATCGAAAGCAATTAAATAAAAGGGAGAAAGACGTGGGGTTGGAAGGCATGCACACACACACGCGCACTTATTAAAATATTGGGCCCTCATGAAGGAGGGTCCGAATGAATAAGCTAAGGTAATTGAACTAATCTAATTAAACTAATTAGACTAATTACTACACAACAAAATAAAGAAATAGCAAAGCTAAGCTATTTAATTATTACAACACTTAACTAATTAGCAAACTAATTAATTAAATTACAAAACCAATGTGCACTAAACATGTAAAGCACCAACTACACTGCCTCTGCTCTGATTTAGGATGTTGAATATGCATGCACTCGGTTTTCGCTCCGAAAAGCCCACCGGTTTGCTCTCGAGAGGCTTTGTTTGCAGGGTTGCTCCAAGAACATTTTGCTCCACGTTACCAAACCAATGCTGAAGACTGCACCAATGGCCTGCCGGCCAAGAGTGCTTGCTGCCGGCCATCTGCCGGCCAAAAAGGTGTGCTGTCGGCCAAGGATGAAGCACTGCCGGTCATCAGTGAGCCACCGCCGGTCACCAGTGTACTAAATTACCATACTGCAACAGAGCACAAACAGAGGAAAATGAAGGATTTTCCAAGGATATGTTTGTACTGTGCACTTCCTTATCATCTTAAAACATCAAAGGAGTGGCACTTTTGGATCCAAATCCACCAATCAAGCATTTTCTATGCGTGATGGCCACAGATCTAAGTTGTACACTTTCAATAAATGCATAAAAACAAGACTCTAGACCACCACCTTATCATGCATGATCAAGGGTGATGGAGACAAACGAGATTGGCTCATTTCATCACTTTGAGTATGAAATGGACCAAACTTCCTTGTGTTCAAAATAGCGTCCGATTGAACACATACAATGCAAACACAACATGCTTATCTTAGTCATGTTTTACTTGTCTAAGATGAGTGTCCTCTAATGAGAGTGGGGTCAACAAAAGATGATTTAAGACATGAGAGAGATCATGCCTTTGGTTAGAAGGAACCCTTAAAAGAGGGTTAAAACCATTGAGCACAAGCTCTATCTCAAGCTTAAACACAAATTTAAGGTTAGCCAACCCTCAAAAAAAATGAAAAGTGAAGAAATGATGGAGGTTGCAGATATTTCAGTGCTGAAATGGCATGAAATATGATACTACACCATGCAAGAAACACATGCACAACATGTTCAAAAGCCAAAAGCATTAAACTAGTGGAGAGCACTACACTAGAGGCATGCAATATCAAGCTCAAATGACCAAACCAACTCAAAACAGAGCTTCAACATGCCAAAGTAGTGGCTAAAACATGCTGAGATGGTAGTACAAAAGGCAAGAAAAACATGCTCACTTGTTAGGCTACAAACAAGGCTCAAGTCACAACTCTCAAAAGGAATGAAAGAGTGAAATAAGTGAGAGTGTGACAGAGCTATGAACACTGAAATCACATGCTAAATGATGCTACAACATGCAAGCAACACATGCACAACATGTTAGAGGCCTTAAAACAATGAGCTAGTGAAGACCATTACACTATAGCCATGCAATACAAAGCTCACAAGGGACAAACACTTTAAAACAATCCTAAAATAGTTTAAAAGGAGTCCTAAAACATGCTTGAAGTAGGCTAAAAAAGAGCTAGAATGAGAGGCTAATACATAGCACAAACAAGACTGTTAAGCACAATTGCACTACAAGCATACAAAGCAAGCCTCAAGTGGCCAAACCAGCTCAAAACAGAGCTAAAGCAGGTCAAACAAGTAGCAAAAACATGCTGAGACCAAGTCACAAAATGGTAGAAAAACATTCTCACATGTTAGGCTATCTACACATGCAAACAAGAGACAAGGAGGGGAGGCTAACCCCTCCTATTTTAGACCTCAAAACAAGGTTTTTGTCATTGAAAAACCTCTGAGTTTCAGTGGTAAAAAGGCCCAAAAAGTTTGATTTGAAGGTGATGAGAAATTATGCAAAAGGCTTAACAAGCTAAAGAGCAAAAATGGGGGACAACACCCTAACTCACAAAGGCTCAGACCACCACTTTTAGGCCTGAAAAACAGGACTTTTTACATGGCAAAAGCAGCCTTGAAATAGAGGAAAAAGATGGCAAAGCAAGTATGAAAAACAAGCTTAAAGGGAGAGAGTTATATCTCTTGAAGCACAATACAACTTTAGGCAACAAAACCAAGCAAAATCACCTTCAAGAGCTCCAAGAAGACCTTCTAGAACCTCAGCTCAAAGATAACCAACTTTGGTCAAGGATGTATAGGCAAAAGAGAAGTGTATCTACACTTGTATGCACTTATGCACAAAGGTTCAAGAGAGAGAGAAATGTAGAAAGAGAGGCTCCCAAAATTTTTCTTCCTCAAATGTTCTAACCTTGAAAAAAATAGAGAAGGCTCTCCATATATAGAAGAATGCAAGCTCAGGTCGAAAATATCCCAAAAGGGACAGCTGGAATAGCTGGAACACAAATATCTGCAAAAAAACTGTCTTTTTGCATCAATGGCCGGCAAGCCATCATTGATGGCCGGCACATGTCCATTTCTGGATAGCAAGGGTCACTCTTGGATGGCACCTGGCCGGCATAGGCCATTCATGCCAGCACATGGCCAGAAAAGCCCATTCATGGCCAGCAACCTCCACCACTAGTTGGCTAGAAAAATATGCTTTTGGACCAACTTCAAATGGAAATATCTCCTTCATCTAGACTAAATTGAAGCCCTTGAAGTCTTCTTTCCAATGGTGGTAGCCTCACATCAAAATTCCAAGTGTGAAGAAAGTTATGCCTTTTTTAGTGAAGACTGCTTAGTTTCGATCCTACTCGGATTCATGCCTAACTTCTCCTCAGCTAGTTTTCATCCTTCCTCTCCCATTTTCTTCAACCCCAAACCCAAGGTGTTTTGAAATATTTTTCAAAGAGTTCACTTCTCTTCCATTCATTTTCACTTTGTCCTTGCTCGATTTATCGAAAAGCACAACATTTAACAAAATGCAAGCGTCGGAACATTGTATGAACTTTTTTCCAAAATATTTTGAAAGAGAGTGTTTTAAGGTGTAAAATCCTTTTGGTCAAAATAGTTTTGGTCCAACAAGGGGTTGTGAGGTCAGGATTTGACGCTCTCCTTGCTGAAGAAATTAAACCTTTGCACTGCACAACTTTCACCATCAAGTAAACAATCAGAGGCCCCCAAGTCTTAAGGGCGGTCAAAATGTCTACAGTTGCCCCTCTTTGACAGAACTCAGAGTCATGAAATGACGTGAGTGAATTTCAAAGCCCAGAGACAATCCATTTTTGACAAGGCTGTAAGACTTGGGCAAACAAACAAAATATAGATGCATAAACAAATGGTTGCACTCGCAGGCTATGTACGTATCCCATTGCAGGGAATCAAACCAGCGTAGTTTAGGGGCAGGATGCAAAATGATACGCAATATAACGAAACAATGGAAATGATATACAATGTAATGTAATGCAATAATATAATTAAACCACGAGCAGTGCAAAACCACACGAATATCATAAAGGATTGGCGATGCAAGTCAAACTACGTTTAACACAGAAAAGGTGCCAGAACCCTCAAACCACAATTCTCTTTGTGGAATAGGCGCGTACACATGCAGATCTATGTTTCAATGAAGGAAATGTATGAGCACATGCTAGACTAAGCTTAACATGGAAAGGAAGCAGACGATAAAATGGTATGATGCAATAGATGCAAAGGGTGACATACTCCAACCACGCTGGAATCGTGAAAGGAGGAAGAACAAATCCCAAACATGCCGAAATCATGTGAGGAAAGGAACACTCAAACCATGCTAAAATCCTGAGAAGAGGTCCAAAAACAACAACTCAGTGGTGTGTTCCATGCAACTTGAGATAAATTCCAAACACGCTAAAATCGGATGAAGAAAGGAACACTCTAACCACGCTGAAATCGTGAGAAGAGGCCCGAAAACAAACCAATCAGGAGCGCGCTTCAGGCATCCTGAGATAAATTCCAAACACGCTGAATTCGTGTGAGGAAAGGAGCACTCTAACCACGTTGAAATCGTGAGAAGACGTCTGAAAACAATTACTTAGAGGCGCGTTCCACGTAACTTGAGATAAATTCCAGACACGCTGAAATCGTGTGAGGAAAGGAACACTCTAACCACGCTGAAATCGTGAGAAAAGGCGCGAAAACAAACCAATCAGGAGCGCGCTTCACGCGTCCTGAGATAAATTCCAAACACGCTGAAATTGTGTGAGGAAAGGAGCAATCTAACCACATTGAAATCGTCAGAAGAGGTCCAAAGAAAAGCAATCTGAAGCGCGCTTCACGCGTCCTGAGAAAAATTTCAAACACGCTAAAATCGTGAGAGGAAAAGAACACTCTAACCACGTTGAAATCGTGAGAAGAGGTCCAAAGAAAAGCAATCAAGAGTGCGTTTCACGTGACCTGAGATAAATTCCAAACACGCTGAAATCCTGTGAGGAAAGGAGCACTCTAACCATGCCGAAACCATGAGAAGAGGTCGAAATAAAACCAATCAGGAATGCACTTCACGCATCCTGAGATAGCCCCAGAGGACAACGATCCCAAACACTGCACAGCGTGAAAGGATAAATGATACAAGATAACACAAGATACAAATAAATGCAATAAGTGTGATGATATGATACATGTTACAAGCAATGTAATGCATGATGTTTAGGGAATGCAATGAACAAACAAAGCGGCACCTTAGAAAGCACCTCATGGGGCGAGTGGCGATAAACCGCTCTACTCTGACGAGGATCTCTCATTGTGTTCTTCGAACTCTTACCTTCAACTCACAGTACAAAGGTCCTGAAACGTTGGCAAGGGGTAACCTTTGCATGTAGAAGCCACGGATGCCACTGCTCATATTCGCAACTTTCCCTATTCTCCAACGAGGTGACAGACTAGGTTGGTTCAATATCCAGAATTGAGGCGTACACATGCTATCTCAATCTATGGGGCTTCCATATAGATTTGAAGCCGAGGATACACCCATGGGTATTCAAACCAGACTTTAGTCTTGGAAATTTCAAACCTTTGTGTTCTAGGCATTGCCATTCAAACTCTAGTTTCCACCGTCGCAGTTGGTCTCCTAAGAATTCATTACAAACACAACCAAGATTCCTCTGGCAAGGAATGGTACTCAGGGAGAGCACTTCTAATCGCCATTCTGGCTTGAAGTAGGCTTGAGCTTGAGGTAGAGACACACTCATACTTTAGAGCATTGACAAGGCCTGAAAAGGTACATTCGGAATGCAATCTCAGAATTTTCTGAAATTGAAACAAACTCAAATGCCCGACTTTTTCCCTCTTTTCTTTTGCTTTGCAGTTTGGAACCCATATAGCTTCTGTTAGGTCCTTGTTCTATTGTTCTCAGATGGCCTGGGTTGAACCCTGCAGTTTTATGAAAGAACAAACCCTGTTTTGCACATATGTGGAGAACGGCACAACACTCTGAGTACAAAACGATTTATTTTTGAAATTTAAATTGAAAAACTTGTTCTTAACTGGGTTTTGAACCTACGACTGAACACAGCACACCACAACTCAACAAAGGGAAAGACAAAGGTAAACAACCCAAACACATCTATTGACACTCGAAACGATTCAAAACAAGAATAAAAAACAACAAACACAACAATCGAACGTGTTCCAATGGCAAGAGACCTCTCAGTTCACAAGGAGCCCATAGCTTCGCCAGGTATTGTTTCCCAGCCTTTCTCATTTGTGATTCTCACATCACTTTGGCACACAATCTTTATTTCTCTAACAAGCCCTTTCCTCACTTTTTCTCTCAATGCACATCTCTCTATTCTTCAATCTCTCTTATTTTTTTATCCCTCCCCTGGGTGGTTGTTGGATAAATAGGAAATTGTGGGCACTTGCCCCTAGTATTCTACTAGATTCTCTTTCTTTCGCTCGTAACTAGTGAACTTTCCCACAGAGGGGTTGTGATGCGACAGGATGTGCAGCAGATCCGCAACTGACATCGGTTGACGATGCCCCTAGCTTGGCTTGATCGAGATGAATACGTCTCACCGGCTAGGTATATAATTGATTGACCTTACACATTGCGTTTTCTACGTCCCCATTTCGGGTTAGATGCCAATTTGGGTGTGATTGCCCGGATGAAGGAACCGAGCATCCAGCTCCATTTCCAGTTCGTGCTTCGCACTTGACTTGATACCTCGCTGCTTGGAGGATGTGAGAGCTTTTTTCATGTTAGCTTCAGTTGTGCCCTTTCTGGCGAATATGGTGCCCTTTCCGGCAAGTATGTTGACAAGGGGAAAAAGACAGAAAACCTGACTGGACTGTGCCCCTAGTTCATCATTTTGACCATTTTTTGTTTTAGCTTTCAACTAAAACAATTTTAATCAATATAAGAGTTAGATTAACATAGTTGTTCGATTTTTTGATTCGAAATCATGCAAGTCAGGCTGTGAGCACTAAAAATTTTCCTATTCTTGGGCTCTAGATATGGTCTAGTTTTGGGAAAATGAGATATTTTCGAGAAAATTAGTCAACTTTATTAAAAATTCTCAAAAACTGTTTTTGGAAATGGCCACTGCTTAACCAACATGGAATCTACTCTCGAGATGCACAATCTCAGATTTGAACTTTGAATCATCTTGCAGCTGAATCTTGTAACGGAATAGGACAATCCGATTTTTAACGAAGACGAGCCAATTTGCACATGGATAAGATAGCTGAGTTAAATAAAGATAAGCCAATCAACATGGCTGAGCCAGGCAGGCTGAAAATGGTTGGGGCCAGACTTCAGGATGAAGTTGCCTACGTATCCCAAACATGGGAATTAGGCCGCACGTAGTTCCGGGTTGAGGTTCACTCGGGTGTTGACACTCTCCTTTTGTGCTCTAAATTTTGCCAAGGCCGCCCTTCTGAGTTTTCAACCTTGCGAGCTCTGTTTTTCTTTTCTTTTCCTCTTTTTCTTTTCTTCTTTTCTTTTTTCTTTTCATTTTTTCATTTTCTTCATTTTTTCATTTTTTCTTTTTCTCTGCTCTAACTTTTGCCTGGGTCGCCCTTCCGGGTTTTCGGCCCAGCGGGCCTCTCAAGGATAGAAAAGTTTAACTTGTCCATGTTGATCGGTCGTAGGATCTCGAAGCCATCTGAATCCAGGAGAATGGTTGCTGTTCGCTGATGATGTAGGAGTCCATCCAATCGGGGTCTGAAGTTGCCCCTAGTGTTGTGGATAGGAACTCGATTGTCCTTCAATAATAAACTTTCTTCTCTGCGTTTCTCAGATTGGGCTTTCTTGCCAGTCTTCATTGGTTTGCGAAATGACCCATCCTTTGAATCTTTGAGCACATCTGACATTTTTGCCCCTAGTTGAAGGGCTACTACTGATCTAGCTTTGCAAGCTTCCTTTGATGACATCTGACCTTCTTGTTCTGAACTTCTTGCCCCTAGTTCAAGGGTTACTTCTAATCCGGCCATACAAGTCTCATGTTTTGGTTGATTGTTGAACATTCTGAATCAAAGTTCAAGGTTTGAAAACAAAGGGGTTGAATCTCGAGGTCGAGAGTGATCATATGCTACACAATCTCAAGATCAATTCCACGCATGTAGGACTACGCAAAACATTTTTTGAAATCTTTTAGGAAAGCGACTAGTCGCTCGCGCTGAAGACAATGTAGAACCGATCTGGATCAAGTCAGGATTCTTCTCAGTACTCATATAAACAAACATGATCTCATTCATTAAGGGCTTAGCATGCCTCTCTTCCTCTCAGTTGATCAAATTTTTACAAATCCCAAATTCCTTCCTCTTTGTTTTCATCACAGTGTTAGAAAAGTTTTGAAAAACTTTGGTTAATACAATGACTTAAAGGCACAGAAAAAGTAGGTGAAAATGTACTGCCGTTTTATTCAGATCTTCTGGCACAACTGCCTCCAGTAGTAGATACAGACACAAAAGAAAGAGTGTAAAAGACAAACACAAAAACAAGATAGTGATGTCTGAGGTAACACCCCCGAAATCACCCGACTCTAACATAATAGGACTGACTCGATACAACAAGCAGACTCAATATAACACAACAAAACTGACCCAATACCCAAGTCAGAAAGTAAAGTAAACAACATGCAAAATGCTCAAAATAGTGCGTGTCATCCCCATAGCTGGAGTAAAATGAGCGCCATCAACAGGTGGTTCGTCTCTCGATCACATAATTACATTATCTCCCAAGTTCACCGATCCAATACCGACAGACTTTGTAGGACTTGGTGCGACGATGACCTCTTTACCAATCAGATCTTGTATTTTATGGCGGAGACGAAAACAAAGGTTAGTGTCATGACCAGTTTGATGATAGAAGGCACAGTACTTGGCTGAAAGGGGATCCAGGAGAGGCCGAAGCTCTAGGGGTTTGAGATGGCCCTTTTTGATCAACACGCCCATGGCTTTGGATATGGACATGTAAAGCGGGGTGAAAACCCTTTGGCCTCGGGGTTGATGACTCGAGGTTTGTGGAGTTGGATTGGATGTGTTGGATGTATTGGTAAAGGGGTTGGCAACTGCTAACTGGGTTTGATGATCCCTTCCGAGTGTAGGATTGGAGCTAAAAGGAACGTTTCTAGTACAACATCCCTTTTTCCGGCTTGCCCCTTGATTCAGAATGCTCTTATCCAGAGCGACAAAAGAGCTATCCACAGTCTTTGCAATAACTGCGAGCACTTGCTGTTTGTTCAGTTCTTCAGCCTTCAATGCCTCAATAGCCCACAAAAGGTGTTCATGGGGATCAATGCCAGCACCTACCTTGTTCTTGCCATTTGTCTCCACTTTGCCAAGGGATTGGGTCGCTATATCAGAGCGGAGCCCAGTTGTTGTCGACATGTCATTGCCCGGACTTGGGATGGCTTCAAGTTGGTCATTTTCAATTGCAACTCGCCCCATGATTGGGGAGCCTTTTGGCGTAAAATTTTTAGCATGTGATGTGGTCGATGATGAAGCCAATATCCCAAAGGCCAAAGTTCTTTGAAGATCTTCAATCATTCTCATCAGCTCAGAAGTAGTGGGTTCACGAGTTGGAGATGATTGGGGTTCAAGTGCATCCGTCATGCATAAGTCCATGCTTTTTGGAATAAACACCTCAGGCTTAGGTAGATGGGCCGGGGTGATGTATATGCTAGGGTTGTAGGCGGATGGGAGTCTATGGATTAAATTGAGATGTAGAGGTGACGGGTCAGTACTAACCTGAGGTCTTTTTAGTGGAGTTATGGTCTCTTTGTCAATAAGATCCTGAATCTTATGACGGAGGCAAATGCAATGGTTCGTATCATGACCGTGCTGTTGATAATAGGGACAATATTTAGCTGGGTCATATCTTGGTGGAAGAGGATTTGGAAGGGGTTGAGGTTGTAGGAGCTCTAGGTACCCTTTTTCTCACAGCATTTTCAAAACTTGAGATATACTCATGTAAAGAGGATGGAAATTTCAGGCTTGGGGCCGAGTTGAAGTAGTTGGTTTTTGTCCATTGAGGGAAGTGGTGATAGTGTCTACTTTTGAGCATTTCGCAGCTGTGCTACCATCATTAGTAGCATTGGAACTGCGAACAACATTTTTCTTCACCGGCTCATTATCTTCCACAAAGATCCCTTGTCTGAGGGCATCCTCGATTTGAACCCCCATTTCATGAAGGTCTTGGAAGGTAAGCAGAGGTAGGATGATCATCTTTTGCAGTAACTTGCTATGCATATTCCGAACAATCACCCTGATTTGATCTTTGTCGGAAGGCCTTGTAGTCACCATCGAGACTTTTGCTCTCCATCTCGTCACGAAGTCTGAGAAACCCTCATTTGGCTCTTGGTGGGTGACTTCGAGATCATGAGCTGTGACCTCGATCTGTGTGTTGTAGGAGTATTGAGCAATAAAGGCCTCAACCAACTCTTCCTAGTTATGTTTCACAAAGTCCTCCAATTTAGCATACCAGATTACGGCTATCCCAGACATGGTTTGGCTGAAGAGAGACAACTTCTGGGCTGGGGTCAAACCCATTGGCCTCAGGATATCAGAAAACAGGAGAAGATGCACCATTGGGTCTCCAGAGCCATCGAATCAGTCGATATGCGGTATTTTAAACCGCTCCGGTAAGGTAACTGCAGATTCAGTATACCCGTCCTCTAAATCCGGGATGGAGTTAACTCCTTGTGCTTGTTTGAATAACTTCTCCAGTGCATTGACATTAAGTGCAGTTGGGTCAACCTCAAATTCAAATGGAGCTTCAACTTGATAGACAGGAGCTTTAGAGGCTTGCTCTGGGATTGGCTCTGCCGGATTACCCTGAGTTTCTCAGACATTAGCAGTATTGGCAGTGGCTCCGGTTGTCGGGTTACCCGTGGGAGGTGTATGAGATGCAGAAGTCGCGGCTTGTTATGGTTGTTGTTGTTGTAACCGGGTTATCACTTCGGCCTGACGAGCCGTGACTTCAGCTTGACGGACTGCGTCCTGCTGCAGTGCCTCGATTGTCTGTTGCAGGTGTTGTATCTATTCTTCCACACTGGTTGGGGGATACTGAGCCATGGTAAATGGTGATTGATCTCGTGCTGAGCTGAATGCAGACAACTGTTCCCAGACCAGACTAGACCCGGGTAAACTAAGGGGTGACTGCTGTAGAAACGACACTGGTGAATTCTGCCTGAACCTCCTTTGTCTTGTAACCGGTGGCGGTGAGGTAAACACAGGTTGCTTCTGAACCAATTTTCGACCTGACAAAGTCTATCGATACAAGTCCAGAGTACCCGGGGCATATCGTAGCCTTCTGAAGTTATGGTTACAAGACTACCTAGCAAAAGAGAAAATAGACAGCATCTCAGCTTGATTTCACTAGAATATATATGAGCATAGCTGAATGACTATACTCTTTACTGAATTTTGCCCCGAAACAGATACCAATCTTGGTAACTGATATGCACATGCTTGTACAGTTTCACTGTAAAGCACATACCAGTTAATTGAGAGCCAAAACACCCCTACGAGGGGGTGGGGTTACCTTGTCCTGGTTTCATCAGGAGCTAGGGGTTCACTACGCAAACATGCGGTTTCAAACAATCCTGCATTCGGGTGAGCAACCTGTCCTAGTTTGGAACAGTCTCTATGGCTTCCGATATGAAATTAGGTCGATTGGTCAAAAAGGGTGCCTCAGCAAGACCACCTAATGTACCTCTCGCTCCTAACACCAAGAACTGAAAAGTGGATCAAATAGTACAGCGGTGATCTAGATCCAAGGTTTGTGTTCCCATTGTGGCAGAGCCCGCAACCGGTCAGCCTTATGGCACGTTTTTTCAAGCGAGCCTCCGGCAAACCGTTCCGGAATAGCAGATGGCAAACACTGTGACTTAGGTGCACCTACGCAAATGTAATGCAAAGAAACACACAAATGTATATAAAACAACATATCATGAGTTCGAGTCAAGCTCCCTAAATCGCCAGCAGAGTCGCCAAAAACTGTAAACTCGACTTTCTTCGTGCCCCCTTTCAGAGAGCTTGGTCCTACAATTCGGACTCCTATCACTGTTCTGAATCTAATCTCACAAAGTGCAATGTGAGACTGATAAACACCAAAGGGTCCAATTCGGCAAATCATTTTGGAAAACCAGATTTTAAATCCAAAAATACCTAAACTGGACTACTTTGCCAGATTACAGAGTCGCCACCTAAATATTTTGTTTTGAGAAATTTAGGAAACCCTGACTCGTGCCAAAGGTCACCTGTCCGCTATGACCAAAGTTGCCTCGGCTCGGGAACTTGGGAACGAGAGGGGAAGGTGCCGAAATGAGCACCCTCGCTCGCCCGATCAAAGGATCGGCCTCTACTAAGCATGATATGTTGTTTTATAAACCTCATGTGTTCTTATCCGGTTATTAGCTAACTTTACTATGTGACACACACACAAGTATAGACTAAAATCGCGAGAATTGGAACAAAACAACTTATGTTTGTTTTTGAAAATGGTTTGAAGGTGCCACTCTCAAGTGGGCTGAAACGCGAATTTGCCACCCTAGGGTGGGCTTAAAGCATGATTTGCCACTTCACAAAGTGGGCTTAAAACTCACAATCATCGAATTGTTCCAATTCAAGCAACAAAGCCTTCACCCACAGGCATTCATGCAGCTAATCACTTAAGCAAATAGCCTCATGGCAAGCATGCTAAATATGGCAGCACGCACACTCATGCAAGCATGCTAAAGCGTAAAAGCTTACCGAGTACTCCAAGCCAAAACGAAAAAGTTAGAAACAATGCATGATCCTAACTATACAAGATGCCTAATGCAACACATGCAATAATGCAACTAAATAGGCTCCGCTACTAAGATAGCATATGAATGCAACAATTTGATAAACGTATTCAAATAAGTATTGAAATTACAATGCAGTTTGAATAATGCGCTGAGTATCGGTGCATGCAAGATAAATGAATGAATGCAAACATGCAAATATAAGGTATGCTAATTGAAACGTGCCCTAAACTAACCATCAAAAGAGGTTAAATAAAAAGGAGAAAGACGCGGGGTTGGAAGGCATGCACATACACACACGCACACTTATTACAATATTGCGCCCTCGCAAAGGAGGGTTCGAATGAATAAGCTAAGCTAATCTAAGCTAAGCTAATTGAACTAATCTAATTAAACTAATTAGACTAATTATTACAAAACAAAATAAAGAATAGCTAAGCTAAGCTACTTAATTATTATAACACTTAACTAATTAGCAAACTAATTAATTAAATTACAAAACCAATGTACACTAAACATGTAAAGCACTAACTGCACAGCCTCAGCTCTGCTTTAGGAAGTTGAATATGCATGCACTCGATTTTCTCTCGAGAGGCTCTGTTTGCAGGGTTACTCTAGGAACTTTTTGCTCCACCTTACCAAACCAATGCTGAGGAGTGCACCAGTGGCCTGCCTGCCATGAGTGCTTGCTGCCGGCCATCTGCCGGCCAAAAAGGTGTGCTGGCGGCTAAGGACGAAGCATTGCAGCCATTAGTGAGCCACTGTCGGCCACTGGTGTGCTGAATCACCATACTGCAACAGAGCACAAACAGAGGAAAATGGAGGGTTTTCCAAGGATATGTTTGTACTGTGCACCTCCTTATCATCTCAAAATATCAAAGGAGTGGCTCTCTTGGATCCAAAACCACCAATCAAGCATTTTCAATGCATGATGGCCAAAGATCCAAGTTGTACACTTTCAATAAATGCATAAAAACAAGACTCTAGACCACCACCCTATCATGCATGATCAAGGGTGATGAGAAACTGTAGACGTCCCGAACGTCCTGGGGGGAAGTCCTCGTTTTGTTCATTTGGGCTCACTATAGTTCAGACTCTCAAATTGTCACGGTTCTTAATCTGATCTCACAATGTGCGATGCGAGATTGATAAATCACCAAAGAGTCCAAATCCGGCAAATCATTTTGAAAAACAGATTTTTAGAATGAAGTGCCAAACATGGACTGCTTTGCCAGATACAAAGTCGCCATCTAAATGTTTTATTTTGGGGAAATTTAGAAAACCCTAACTTATTGCCTAAGGTCACATGTCTGTCATTACCAAAGTTACCTCGGCTCGGGAACTTGGATACGATTGGGGAAGGTCAGCTATGAGCACCCCCGCTCGCCCGATCAAAGATTGGCCACTACTAAACATGATATTTTGTTTTGAAAACATATGTGTTCTTATTCCAGTTAATTAGCTAGAATTTATATGTGATATGCACAACACACAAGTATAGACTAGATCGCCTAATTTGGAACAAAGCATCGCATATCCATTTTGTTTGGAAAATGGTTTGAGGTTTGCTACTCGCAAATAGGCTAAAACACGGGTTTCGACGAATTATTCCAATTCAAGCAACCCAACCTTCACCCACAGGCATTCAGGCAATAAATCAACTAAGCAATTAGCCTCATGGAAAGCATGCTTTAATGTTAACACTCACATACATGCAATATGCTAAAGCATAAACACTCACAGTGTACTCCGAGCCAAAATAAAGAACATGTTAGCAATCAATGTATGATCCAAGTCCATGTTAAAATGGCTAATGTATCACATACAAAATGTCACTAGAATAGGCTCGGCTAATCTAAGGATGGCATGTGAAATGCAACAACTCGATGCACGTATTCAAATTAGAATTTAAATACTATACGGTTAGTATGAGGCGCCGAGCCCGATGCATGCAATACAGATGAATGGATGCACGCATGCATAGCATAAGGTATGCTACATCAAATATGCCCTAAAACTAACCATCATAAGCGGTTAAATAAAAGGGAGTGGGGGTTGGAAGACATGCATCACACACACGCACGCTTATTACATTATTTGCCTTCTCGAGGGAGGGACCGAAAGAATAATACAAATTAATTAACTAACAAGCTAATTAAATATTACATCACACTAAACTAATTAAAATAATTAATTAACCTAAGAATGCAGTAAAGAGCCTCGGGAAGAGGGATGAATGCGTGCACGCCCGGCTTTGCTCGAAAATCTGACGCCATACTCATGCTGCCTCTGTTTGCACTGCTCTGCACCTCTGAGGACTGCACAAGTCTCAAGGTTACTTCTGGACTACTCCCTAAGCACTGTGGGAGGTCACCGACCAAGGGAAAACACCACCGGCTATAGAGAACTGGTCATCGACCAAAAATTATACCACCGGCTGGGTTTTGATAGTCGGCCGGCACTAAAAATTGCCGGCCGGCCATTTCTTCCTGCAGAATACTGGTTTGCTGCAACAGAGGATAGACAGAGTATGGCAAAGCATTTTCAAAGCAATGTTTGCACCACCACACTCCTCATCATGTTTACGACTCAAAGGAGTATGGTTCCCAACTCTCAGGCCACCAATCGCGCATTTCAATGCGTGATGGCCAAATGAGTCAAGTATGCAACTTCAATATTAAATGCACAAAACACAAAACATACCAAGGGACCCCCAACCTCAATCATGGTTGATCAAGAGGCAAGGGATGCATGCTCAATGCTATGCAATCCTAAACATGCAATCACACTAGTACAACATGGGCATGCCAACAAGCAATGTCTAATAAACATGCCAAATGTAATGCAACCTAAACTAATATGCAAACATGCAAGGCATGTGACAATATCCATGGTTAGGCAAGCATGTAACGACATGTGAGGGACAAACTCATGCAAATATGCAAAGCAGTTTAACACAAAATGCATGCCAAATGCAACACCACTTAAACATGCAACATGTCAATGGGCCAAGTATGCAACAACATACAAGGCAAGCATGCAACAACATGCGGGATTGGTCTTAAACCAATTCGGGCAGCTCTCAAATAAGCCCAAATCAGCGGCCAATATGATGCAACAAAAGCATGGAATAGACATGCAAGCATGCATGCACAAAGGTCTATCATCTGAGGCATAAAAGTGGCAACATTTGAACACATTTAAAAGAGACTAATATGGACAAATGACAAGCATTGTAAGCTCTGAAATTAAGTTAGAAATGGTGCCAAACCAACTAAACAAATCAAGCAAAGCATGCAACCAAGCCCAAAATTTGGAAACTAGCCATGGGACTCGAACCAAGACTATATGAAGCAAACCCCAAAAGGCCATGGGGACCTAAAACAGTCCCAAGGCAGGTCTAATCAAGACCAAAAACCAACTTAGATGGCATCTAAATGGCCTACACATGATGGCATACACAATGGTCCAAACATGGAGCATAAAACAACAATTCTTTAAGGCACTAAAGGAGCATCAAATGTAAGTAAACAAGCATGCCATATGGACTGAAATGACATTGTAAGTGACTCAAAATCACTGAAATACGCCAAGTAATGCATGCTAGGGGGTTCAAAACTCAAAGCCTTCAAGCTAGATTTTATGGTAGCTACTCAAAGCAAGTCATGGATGACTCAAATGACCAAAAATAGACCTCAAGCATACCAAAACATGGATAAAAACTTCAAGGAGTCAAGCCAAAATCATGCTAGAAAGACATGTTACAACATGATGCATGTTAAGGCCAAAACATGGGATTACAAGACAAGTGTATGAAGCATACATGGAGTGTCTAAACCAACTTAAAATAGAGGTATATCATGGCAAAACAAAGCCTAATACCTACTGAAATGAAGCTAAAGCAAGCTAGGCATACAAGCTACAACACAAGCCACTTATGCTAGCATCAAGGACAACATGGAGAGGGGACAATCCTCTCCCATTTAGGACCTCAAAACCACCTCTCCACCACTAAAAATCCTTTGGATTTCAGTGGTAGAGAGGTCATGCAAAGCTAAGAACAATGGCCAAAAGGTATGGCCTAAAACAAGTCCTAACAAGGCCTTGGAGGGGGGGAGACAACCCCAAACCTCAAAATGACCTTAAATAAAGTTCAAAAGAAAGTAAAAACAGAACTTTTCTCAGTTATACACTAAGCTTAAAAATGGATGCAAGATAGGTTAAAAGCTTGTGCAAAAATGGGGAATAAAAGGGTAAGTTTCTCACCCTTGTAGACGTTTTTCAAGAACAACACTCCAGCACTTTTTCTGAGTTCAAAACAACCCAAGAACCCCAAAACCAACTCCTTAGCACCTCAGCAACTCAAGGATGGTGTAACACTTGGTGTCTTAGTGCAAAAATGTGAACAAAAACAGCTTTAGGACACTATTACACACACACAAATGCAAAAAGAGAGAACTATAGAGATATATAGATACAAAGTCACTAACCCTAATTCTTTGAACCTCTAGAACCCCTGAGGAGGGAGGAGAAGCTCCCTCTTTATAGAATCCCAATCTTGCAAAGCTTCCAAAACAAGCCAAGCAAGAGACAAATCCCCTCTATACACGTATAGAGGGGGTGAATTGTGCGTGCCAGCTGTGCCAGCTGGCACTAAATATCTGCATAAAGTAGATGAACAGGGGTTGGCTGGAAAATATGGCCGATTGACCAACAAAAATGGTCGGCCGACCAAAAACACTACCGACCGACCAAAATATTTGGCCGGTAGCAATAAAACTAGGCCGGTGGCCTCAAGCCAAGGCCGGTGAGGTATGGGGATGGCCAACAAGCCATTCTCTGCCCTCAGAAGCAAAAACAAACAAGTTCTTGGTCCACGACCAAGCA
Organism: Camellia sinensis; assembly: GCF_055761805.1. NCBI lineage: Eukaryota > Viridiplantae > Streptophyta > Magnoliopsida > Ericales > Theaceae > Camellia > Camellia sinensis. The sequence continues at coordinate 104,103,134 of NC_138975.1, read as the reverse complement.
CAAAACAAGCAAGTTAAGAGATTCTGAGGCAAGGCGCACGGCCGGGACCTTCGGGAACTCAAAACAAACACGAACATGGATGATCATCGAGTGTTCAAACGATGACGTCCAAGTCTTGAGGACGGTAAAAAATGGGGTGTCTACAGAGACAAAGGAGATTGGCTCATTTCATCACTTTGAGTATGAAATGGACCAATCTTCCTTGTGTTCAATATAACGTCCAATTGAACACATGCAATGCAAACACAACATGTTTATCTTAGTCATGTTTTACTTGTCCAATTCTTGTTTACACGTTTTACATTACCAAACCATTCTTAATCGGTTATGTCCAAGATGCCTGTCCTCTAATGAAAGAGGGGTCAACCAAAAGATGGTTTAAGACATGAGAGAGATCATGCCTTTGGTTAGGAGGAACCCTCAAAAGAGGGTCAAAACCATTAAGCACAAGCTCTATCTAAAGCTTAAACACAACCTTAAGGTTAGCCAACCCTCAAAACAAATGAAAAGTGAAGAAATGAGGGAGGTTGCAGATATTTCATTGCTGAAATGGCATGAAAAATGATACTACACCATGCAAGCAACACATGCACAACATGTTCAAAACCCAAAAGAATTAAACTAGTGGAGAGCACTACACTAGAGGCATGCAATATCAAGCTCAAATGACCAAACCAACTCAAAACAGAGCTTCAACATGCCAAAATAGCAGCTAAAACATGCTGAGATGGCAATACAAAAGGCAAGAAAAACATGCTCACATGTTAGGCTACAAATAAGGCTCAAGTCACAACTCTCAAAAGCAATGGAAAAGTGAAATAAGTGAGAGTGTGACGGAGCTATGAACACTGAAATCACATGCCAAATGATGCTACAACATGCAAGCAACACATGCACAACATGTTAGAAGCCTTAAAACAATGAGCTAGTGAAGACCATTACACTATAGCCATGCAACAAAAAGCTCACAAGGGACAAACACTTTAAAACAGTCATAAAACAATTTAAAAGGAGTTCTAAAGCATGCATGAAGTAGGCTAAAAAAGAGCTAGAATGACAGGTTAATACATAGCATAAACTAGACTGTTAAGTACAATTGCACTACAAGCATACAAAGCAAGCCTCAAGTGGCCAAACTAGCTCAAAATAGAGCTAAAGTTGGTCAAAAAAGTAGCAAAAACATGTTGAGACCAAGTCACAAAATGGTTGAAAAACATGCTCACATGTTGGGCTATCTACACATGCAAACAAGACACAAGGAGGAGAGGCCAACCCCTCCTATTTTAGACCTCAAAACATGGTTTTTGTCCCTGAAAAACCTCTGAGTTTCAGTTGTAAAAGGGCCCAAAAATTTTGATATAAAGGTGATGAGAAATGGTGCAAAAGGCTTAACAAGCTAAAGAGCAAAAATGGGGGACAACCCCCTAACTCACAAAGGCTCAAACCACCACTTTTAGGACTGAAAAACAGAACTTTTTACATGCCAAAACCAGCCTTGAAATGGTGGAAAAAGATTACAAAGCAAGTATGAAAAACAAGCTTAAAGGGAGAGAGTTATATCTCTTGAAGCACAACACAATATTAGGCAACAAAACCAAGCAAAATCACCTTCAAGAGCTCCAAGAAGACCTTCTAGAACCTCATCTCAAAGATAACCAACTTTGGTCAAGGATGTATAGGCAAAGGAGAAGTGTATCTACACTTGTATGCACTTATGCACAAAGGTTCAAGAGATTGAAAAATGTAGAGAGAGAATTGTAGAAAGAGGTGCTCCCAAAATTTTTCTTCCTCAAATGTTCTAACCTTGAAAAAAAATATAGAAGGCTCTCTATATATAGAAGAATCCAAGCTCAGGTCAAAAATATCCGAAAAGGGATAGCTGGAACACAAATATTTGCAAAAAACTGCCTTTTTGAATCAATGGCCGGCAAGCCATCATTGATGGCCGGCACATGTCCATTTCTGGCTGGCAATGGTCACTCTTGGATAGCACCTGGCCAGCATAGGCCATTCATGGCTGGCACATGGCCAGAAAAGCCCATTCATGGCCAGCAACCTCCACCTCTGGTTGGCCAGAAAATATGCTTTTTGGGCCCAACTTCAAATGGGAATATCTCCTTCATATGGACTCCTTTGCAGGTCATTCGTAAGCCTAAATTGAATCCCTTGAAGTCTTCTTTCCAATGGTGGTAGCCTCACATCAAAATTCTAAGTGTGAAAAAGGTTATGCCTCTTTTAGTGAAGACTACTCAGTTTCGATCCTACCCGGATTCATGCCTAACTTCTCCTCAGCTAGTTTTCTTCCTTCCTCTCCCATTTTCTTCAACCCCAAACCCCTAAATAAGGTGTTTTGAAATATTTTTCAAAGAGTTCACCTCTCTTCTATTCATTTCCACTTTGTCCTTGCTCGGTTTATCAAAAAGCGTAACATATAACAAAATGCGAGCGTCAGAACATCGTAGGAAATTTTTTCCAAAATATTTTGATATAGAGGGTTTTAAAGTCTAGAATCCTTTTGGTCAAAATAGTTTTGGTCCAAAAAGGGGTTGTGGGGTCAGGATTTGACGCTCTCCTTGCTGAAGAAATCAAACCTTTGCACTGAGCAACTATCACCCTGAAGTAACAATCAGAGGCCCCCAAGTCTTAAGGGCAGTCAAAAATGGGGTGTCTACAGCTCGCTTCGAAGGTATGTCAAAGCATTTCGAAGGGCCAAAGATTTGGCTCGAAGGTGGGTTGAAGCTCCCTGAAAAGCACTTCGAAGGTGCATATATTTGGTTTGAATGTATTTAGAAACTCGAAAACACTTTAAGGTTCCATATATTTAGTTCGAAAGTGTCTCAAAACTCCCTCAAAAGTACTTCGAAGGTCCACATATTTAGTTCAAAAGTAATTCAAAACTCTGCAAAACACTTTAAAGTGGTGTAATTTGAAGAGTGTGTATGTTCTTTGTCACTTCGAATCAATTCAAAATAGTGCAATCAGAAGTGAAAATATATTGTTAAGGTCTTAAGAATCATGCTTCAAAGGTCTTGAAATTTCCATAGTCTCATGATGCATCAAAGGTCTCGAAGTGAAGCATAGAAGGGCCACTATTACTAATGGCTCAAAGAAAATAACATTGGTATGCATTTTGGCTAAATCAAATTGGTGATATTTTGCTAAGAATTCACCATTTCAAACACATGCAAAGTAATCCAATTTCGAAACACACATTAAAATTCAAAACATCTAAAATTATTTTAATTATGTTTTGAAGCTTTATAAACTCTCCAAGTAGGCACCTATTATGCATTCGAAGCTTTTAAAGCTTCTAAAATATGCCGTGAGCACTTTTGGAGTAAGGTTTTGGTTCTTTTTTAACAAAAATTGAATCATATTGTATGATAAAAGAACCTTCGAATGTGTGTCTCCCTTCAAATACATTAATTAATTGCCAAATATGGTCTAAATTGATGTACAACTCTTCATGAATTTGAGGTTTCTTATTCCGAAAGAGTTGCAAGGGGTAATGTTGGCACCATAAATATATAATAATAATTATTATTATTGTTGATAAATTACAGCACACGTGGCACTCTCTTACTCATTTAGAGGTTATGAGAAGTTATGAATCATTAAACACATGTGAAAAGATGATGGAGAATATAGAGGATCATGGAGCATGAATTGGAGGTTAAAAAAAGTTATGGAGACATAAAGATGAAGTAGAAGATCATGGAGTGTGAAGTGTGGGAAATGGAAGAATGTGGTAGTTATTAGGAAGTTTTTTTTCTACAAATATTTGCCTATAAATAGCCATTCATGGCTATATTGTAAAGGGCGAACTCAAATCTTAGCATTTATATTTCCTGGACATTATTTTCAACACTTCCTTTTCGAAACATTGGAGTAGAGGTAATTTTATGCATTTCATTTTCAAAGCATAGGAGTAGAGGTAATTAATTATTGCTTTGATTGTTCACTCAATCACCGATTGTTTACTCAATCATCTTTCTTTGACTCCCTTCTTCTTCTTCTTTTAATTTTTCTTTTCTCTACACTTGGCAATTTTGAAGTACTCTTCATTGAGGCAAAAAAACTATCGACACAATTACTTGATAATTGACTTGAATTTAATCTGTAAGGATTTTTCAATCCTTGCTGGCACACTCGCATTTATGATATTTCCTTTCGTAGGAAAAATAAGCCAACAATTTTTTGGCATGCCCAGTGGGACTATCATTATAATGGCTAGATGAAGACAACAAAGAGAAAATGAGCGCCTTGAGGAAGGCATAAAAGAAGAAATGACAAACGAATTGGATTTTGCTATTCAAATTTATCAATATGAAATATATTGGCGTGAAATAAAAATTTTGGATCTTCAAGAAGAGATTCATTTTATTGATGAAGAAAATTTTCAAGTTTTTATTTCATTATCTTATTATTTGGTACAAGAAAAAATAAACCATATAATTGGAGTAATTCATCAACTTGATATAGAAATTTTCCAATAGAGACACGAGTTATCAACTCTTCTTGTCAAGTCTTTAATGACTAAATTTTGTGGGGTTTTACAAAATGTTTTTCAAGTTTTTTATGACTAAAATTGGTGAAAAAATAATTTCATCAATGGCTCAGGGAGTTCAAGAGCCTATTTTTAAAGAGCCAAATTATGAAATTAACATAACGAAAGAGTATGTTCTTGAGTCAAACATGGCTAAAAATGATGTTCCATATATGGCTCGGGGGTTCATACATCCATTTGTAGAAAGCCAAGTCATGAAAAGCTTGTTAGGGAGCATGTTTTTAAGCCAAGTTTGGTTAAAAATGATGAGCAATCCACGATTAGTGGATTTAAAATTTTTGATGATGTGGAAAATCTCAAAATATTTGAATTTCCAAAACCACCATACACCACTATCTTCATTGTTTAAAATCCATTTTCGATTTGTGGTTTACACCAAAATTGAATTTTGATGAAATGGTTGACAAAATATCGAAGTCTAGAAAATATATTTGTTGAGTTTTTTTCCTACATTTTCACAATGGGAAGCATGGAAATGACCAACAATAGTGGCCCTAGCTATTTTTATGGTTGTATGTAAAATAATGGCTAATACAAATTTACAATTGGCCAAGGAAGAAGAAGCTCTGTAGAAAACACAATGAGTTGACATGTTTGTTGTTTTTCTATCATGCAATGTGAAAACTATCATTCTTGACCAAAAGTTGGATTTTGCTATGTATTAGACATGACGTTTTTATACTCCAGATTGTCTTTGAATTGGATTTGTAAACAACTATCATTTTGGCTTTGTTGTTGGTCAACATGTGTGCTTCGAAAGCCTTTTTTGCCATAATTTTTTATCTTCGAAGCACTCCATCTTGCATCAACAATAGCTTTGAAGAAAAAAATAATGGTAGTTGTGAACCTTCGAAGCTTTGCCGAGTATTTCCAAGGATGTAATTAGTCCGTTGTCAGCACCTTCAACCTTCGAAAGATGATTTTGGCCCTCTAGTAATACCTTTACAGGATGGCTTTCATCCTTTGAATTACAACTCTTCAAGAATTCAAGATGTCTCATAATTTTTTGCCATGATATTGGCTACTGTCAAGTGAGACTTTTGCTACTTTTACATGGCAGTAAACTTCAAATCCTTTTGGAGTGGCTTCTAATCATTTTGAATTAGCTTCAAAGTAGCTCCAAAAAGGCTTTAACATGTCCTTCTTTATAATGAACCTTCTAGTAAGTTTTCAAGGGTGCTAGAGAAGCTTTGAAGGATTCCGAAAGAGCTTGAAAGAGGTTTCTTATAATGAATATAGTAGTGTTGCCATATCATTGAAGTATTAGCCATGATTTTTGGACACCATACACAGTGAGTGCATGCATTCATTGATTACAAATTGTTGTCTCGTTTTGAAATTTTGAACTTGCCACCTAAGAAAGTACAAAGCTTCTACTCATGACTCATACAAAATATGATTGGTATGTATTGTGTCCAAATCAAATTGGTGCTTCTTGATTCGAATTGATCACTTTGAAGCACTTATATTGAACTCAAAGCATATGCCTTTAGTGTAGTGTCCCTTCAAAGCACTTCGTTGGTGCTATTGTGGTATTCAAAAATTCAAGTAAACATCATTTTCAAAAATTCAAATAAACGTCATTTTTAAAGAGCCGAGGGGTGTAATGTTGACACCATAAACAGTAATATTGTTAGAACAACTATTATTATTATTGCAAGATGCATAGCACTTTTTTGATCAATCAAGAGTTAAGAGAAGTTACAAAGTTAGTGGTCTTGGATGGTGGAACATGAAAGACGAAGAGGAAGAAGTTAAAGCACATGTGAAGAATATGATGGACAAAGTGACTTAGTGGAAGACATGGAGGGACATGTGGCATTGTGAGAATGAAGGTGGAAGAGTAGGTAGTTTTAGGTAGTTATTGGGTAGTTATTGCTGGAAGTTTTTTCCTATAAATAGCCATTGATGGCTACATTTACAAGGAACTAGAATTAGAACCAATACCAGAACCAGAACCAGAACCAAAAACCAGTCTATTTTACTTTACATTTTCCAGTTCTTTATTTTCTAGTTATTTACTCTCCAGCTCTTTACTTTCCAGTCCTTTACTTTCCTGAACTGTATTTCAATTTCTTAGGAGTAGTTCTTAGTTAGTCTGTTCATGATGGAATCCCCTTCGAGGTTGTGGAAGTGCGAAGGTACATTCGTAAACATTGGCCTACTTAATGAAATTTATTTCTGACACTGTTCTTTCCCTTCTTCCTTTAATTTTGTGATTAGTTTTTCTAAATTTTCTCCTAAAACAGGCCACCAGTAAAAGTTCTCTTCATTGAGGCTAAAAGAACTTCACATCAATTGTCGAATAAATTGGTTGGCATTTATTATCTATGTAAAAACTTATTGATCCTTGCTGGCACGCTGTGGACACCCCATTTTTTACGGCCCTTACGACTTGGACACCATTGCATGCACACCCGATGATGAGTTTATTTGCTCGCCAAGTGCTCAGAGTCCTTAGTGGGATGCCACAACTTTAAGCCTTTCAAACCCTATACCCTTGTTGCCTCATTCTTGGACCAAGCCTTGGTCCTTCAAGCCTGCAGGTTTTGGTGGCCAGCCGGCCACCTTATTTGGCTGCCGGCCATCACTTTTTGGCTGCCGGCCACTGATGTGGTTTGCCTGCAACCAGTTTCTTTTGTAGATATTTTATGCCAATTGTACTAGCTGTTTGCACAGATGCATGCATCTTCACCCACGTGTAGGGCTGGATATCCTTGTAGGGAATTCATGTTTTCTATATATAGGACAGCCCTCTCTCATGTTTTAAGGTTAGAAAATTTTGAGATCAAAATTTTTCCTCTCTCTACAATTCTCTCTCTCTCTCTACCAAATCTCTACACTTTTGCATACAAATCCTTAGCCTTTGCCTATGCACCCTTAACCAAATCTTCTTATCTTTGAGCTGAGGCACTTTTGAGCTTGGTTTGTGCTCTTGAAAGGTGTGTTGTCTTGGTTTTGTTGCTTGAATTGCTTCTTCTCTTCAAGAGGTATAAGGTTTTGTCCTTTTACTTGCTTTTTCTACTATTATTCTTTGTTGTTTTCAAATTGTTTTTTGGGTTGTAAAACTTTTGTATTTTTGGGCTGAAACTTGGGTCCTAAGGCCATTAAATGTTGAGAGGTGATCCACCCTTCTTTTACCTTGTTTTGGAGGCCTTCGCCCTTGTGTTTCCCACCATTTTAGTATTTTTTTTCTGAGCTTTTACACACTGATTTTCAAAGCTTTTTGATGGCCAAAATCATGTTTTGAAGTCCAAATTTGGAGGGGTTAGCCTCCCCTCCTTGTGTCTTGCTTACTAGCCTAGTTAGTGCCATATTTTAGCATACTAATCTAGCTATTTTTAGCTCAATTCCAGCATGTTTTAGGACTTATTTTAGCACTATTTTGGGTTGTTTTGGGCTATTTCAGCACTGTTGCATTTGAGCTTTGTTTTGCATTCTTGTAGTGTAATAGTCCTCATGAGTTTGGTGTTCTAGGCCTTAGACACCATCTCATTTGAGTTGATAGCATTTATTTATGCTTTTCTCACTCATTTTCAACACTAGTAATCTCTACAACCTCCCTTCTTTCTTGGCTTTTTATTTTGCTTTGAAAGTTGTTCAAACTACTTGTTTGTTTAAAGCATGAGATTGAGGTGTCATGCTTAATGGTTTAATCCCTTAGGGGGTTCATTATCAATGGTATGATGTCTCTTTCATGCCTAGAACAAGTTTTGGTTTGAGTCTTCTTTCCATTAGTGGACTAAAACTCACCCTTTGGACTCAATTGATTAAGGGATGATTGGTAATTTAAAATGGAGTAATTAAAATTGGGACTAAAATGGTGCAAGATAATAACTTGTTGTGTTCAATCGGACGTTAATGGAACACATGGAAACTTGAATCATTTCACACACATTAGTGATGAAATGATTCAAGTCTCCAAGGTCACCACTTCCCTTGATCTTCCATGATAGGAAGGCGGCTTTTAGAGTTTTATTTTGTAGCATTTATTGAACTTGCACACTTTCATTCACAACCCATCATGCAATGAAATTGCTTGAGTTGGTGGTTTGTGGCTTAAGTTCACCACTTCTTTGATTTGTTCATGAAAATGAGAGTTGCGTTGTGCAAACAAACCCTTGAAAATACCTTGTATATGCTCTGTTTGTCCTCTGTTGCAGCAAGGAGAACTAGGCAAGAGTGGCCGGCAGGTGGTCGGCAGACCACCTTTGATGGCCAATAACCTTCATCACTAGCCGGCTGGCCACTGATGCAAAATTTTAGTAACATGTTTGTAAGGCAGAGCAGAGACTATAGAAGTAGGCAACAGTGTTGGTGTTCTATTGTGCAATAGAGGCTCTCCGAAAGCAAAATAATGTCTTTTCGGGTGGAAACTGAGCACGTGCATGAGCATTCTTTGCATTCTGAGCTTGTCTAAGTTTAAATATCTAGATTAAGCATTTGTTGTAATTAATTAGTTGTAGCTAATTTATTTTGTAAAGTGTTGTATTTAATTAGTTAGTTAACTAGAATAGTTAGTTGATTCATTTGTTGTAATAATTAGTTAAGTAGTTTAGCTATTTATTAATTTGTTTTGCAATAATTAGTTTAGCTTTAAGTAGTTTATCTAGCTATTTAGTTCATTCGTACACTCCTTCGTGAGAGCACAATCATGTAATAATGTGTATGTCTTCTAACCCCACGTCTTTCTCCTTTTTATTTAACTACTTATGATGGTTAGTTTAGGGACATCATGTTTTGTTTAGCATGCTTCATATTTGCATCCATTTGTATTGCATGCACCGAGGCTCAGTTCATCATTCTAACTGCATTGTTAGTTTAATACTTTTTTGAATACGTGCTTAGACTGCATGCTATTTAAATGCTTCACATATGGTGTTAAATAGCTGAGCCTATTTAGATTGCATATCGCATGCGTTGCATTAGTCATCTCGCATAGTTAGGAATCACGCATTTTTCTAACTACTTTCCCTTTGGGCTTGGTAGGTGAACCTTTACTTGCTTTAGCATAATTGCATGCGCGTGATTGTTTCCATGTTTAGCATGCTTGCCATGAGGCTAATTGCTTAGATGATAAACTACTTGAATGCCTCTAGATGAAGAAGGCTTGTTGCTTGAATTGGAATAATTTGAGTAATGTTCATATGCGATCACTTTTTCAAGTGGTACATATTTCAAAACCAATTTTCAAAACAAACGCGAATCAAGTGTTTCAATTCTTGCAAGTTAGTCTATACTTGTGCGTGTGCATCACATAGTAATGCTAGCCTAATAAATCGGAACAAGAGCATATAATGTACATAAGATTCATATCATGATTAGTAGAGGCCGATCTTTGATTGAGCGAGTGGGGGTGCTCAAAACTATTCATGACCTTCCCCTCTCGTATCTATGTTCCCGAGCCGAGACAATCTTGGTAATGACGGACACGTGGCCTTTGGCACGACTCATGGGTTTTCTAGATTTTTTAAAAATATTTAGGTGGCGACTCTGCATCTGGCAAAGCAGTCTATTTTTGGAAATTTAATTCAAAATCAATTTTTCAAAAGATTTGTCGAATTTGGACCCTTTGGTATTTATCAATTTCACATTACACTTGTGAGATTAGATTCAGAACCGTGGGAGTCTGAATTGTAGGGATTATTTCGATCTCTTGATAGGGGGGCACGAAAAAGTCGAGCTACAGTTTCTGGCGACTCTGCTGGGGAGTTTAGAGAACTTGACTTGAAATTCATGGTACAAAATTTTATCTACACTTCTACATTCTTTGCATTTACATTTGTACTGGTACGCTTAAGTCACTGTATTTGCCATCTACTATTCCTGGACGGTTTGTAGGAGGCTTACCTAAAAGCTTGCCAAAAGGCTGACCGGTCGCGGGCTCTGCCACAATGGGAACACAACCCTTGGATCTGGACTACCGCTGTACCGTTTTATCCTCCTTTCATTTCTCGGTGTTCGGTGCAAGACGTATATTAGGTAGTCTTACTGAGGTACCCTTTTGACCATTTGGCCTAGTTGCATATCGAAAACCGTAAAGACTGTTCCAAACTAGAACAGGTTGCTCACCCGATACAGGATTGTATAAAATTGCATTGTTTGAATAGTGAACTAGGACAGGGTAACCCTACCCCATCATAGGGGCGTTTTGGTTCTTACTTAGCTGGTATGTACTTTACAGTGAAACTATACAGGAACGTGCGTATCAGTTGCAAGTTGGGTATCAGTTTTAGGGGTAGAATTTAGTATTGAGTGCAGTCTTACAACTTGATTACATCTGTGTGTTGTTAACATCTAAGCTGAGGTGCTGTGCGGTTTCTGATTATTGCTTTCTTTTTGCTTTATTTCTTTTTGCTAGGTAGTATAACACCATAGCTTAGGACAGTTCAAATATCCCCCAAGTGATTTGGACCTGTGTCAGAAGGCTTTACGGAGTCAAAGATCTTGTTAGGGGACAACCCGTGTTTACTTCGCTCCCCCTGGTTACTAGATGGAGGAGAGTAAGGCAGAATTCACAGGTTTGATTTTTACAACAGTTACCCCTCGCTTCACCTATATCTTGTTAAGCTCAGTCTTCTACATCTAGTCTAATATAAGATCATTCGCCCATTCCGATGGCACAATATCCCCCAGTTAACATGGAGGACTTAATTCATCACCTTCAGTAAACAGTTAAAACCATGCAGCAAGACGCTGCTCGACGAGGTCATAGCAAGTTAGGCTGAGGTAATAAACAGGCTACAACAATAACAACCATAGCCGACAACAACATCTGCATCTCATGCACCTCCTACAAGTATCCCAACACCTAGAGCCAATGTCCATGTTGAGAATTGGGGCAATCCGATAGAGCCGATCCCATCACAGGCCTCTAAAGCACCTGTGTATCCAATTGAGGCTCCATTTGAATTTGAGGTTGACCCGACCGTGCTTAAGGTTAACAAGTTAGAGAAGCTCCTCAAAAGGGCACAGGATGTGAACTCTATCCTTGACATAAAAGACGGGTATACTAATTCTGCAGTGACATTGCCAGACCAGTTCAAAATGCCACACATCGATCGGTTTGATGGCTCTAGAGACCCCATGGTTCATCTTCAGCTATTTTCAGACATTCTGCGGCCAATGGGCCTGACCAGATTGCAAAAGCTTTCACTCTTTGGCTGAACCATGTCAGGAATAACGGCTATTTGGTATGCCAAGCTAGAGGATTTTGTAAAGTAGAGTAGGGAGGAAATGGCTGAGGCCTTTGTTGCACAGTACTCGTACAACACGCAAATCAAGGTCACAACCCGTGATCTCGAGGCAACGCGCCAGGAGCCAAATGAGGGCTTTTAAGAATTCGTGACAAGATGAAGGACCAAGGCTTCAATGATGACTACACGACCTTCCGAGAAAGATCAGATAAGGATGGTAGTCTGCAATCTACACGGGAAATTGTCGTAGAAAATGATCATCCTACCTCTGTTCACATTTGTCGAGCTCCACGAGATGGGGGTTCAGATTAAAGATGCCATGAAACAGGGGCTGATTACTGATAAGAAAAAGTAGGTCAAGAGGCCTTTTGTGCGCAGTTCCAATGCAACCACCGGTGGTAACATAGCTGTGCGGCCATCAGATGTGAGTGTTGTCACCACTGCAGCCAAGACCGTCAATCCCTTTGCCAATACAACACCACAAACTTCAAACAACCCTGCCCGATCCCAAAGTACCTTCACCTTACTCTACATGCCTTTATCTCAAGCCATGAAGGTGTTGATAAAAAAGGGGCACCTCAAGCCATTAGAGTCACGCCCACTACCTGATCCTGTCCCATCTAAACACAACCCAGCCATGTATTGTGCTTTCCACCAGCAACACGGTCACGACACCGACCAATGCTTCAGGTTGCATCATGAGATTCAAGACCTCATTGACAATAAGGTGATTGCACCACCACATAAACCAAATGTGACCACAAAAACCCTCTCCCAGCCCACAATCAAGTTCCCCCACCTAGGAACCTAAACCTAATCCATACACTGGCCATCACCTACGACCTCAGCGTATATATTACCACTTCCCACCTACCCAGACCGACAGTGTTCATTCCTAAAAGTACAGATTTGTGCATGATGGACACGTCCACACTTCAACCTAAACCTGTGTTGGTGACAATTGGTGTAGAAGAGAGGCTAGCCTTAAAGGAGAGTACGAGTCTGCTGCTTGAGTGCTCTGAGGACTTATCCGAGGAGGAGTATGATCCGAGCTGCTACATTGTGCCGATTGATCAAGTCAAGCCAGAAGTGGTATTGCCAACAGTAGTGAAGGTCAGTATAGTTAGAGAGGATGGCCCGAGCTAAGGTTTAGATGATCTGGTGGAGCTTGAAGAGGACCTAGACAACCTGCAGTTCTTCGACGAACAAGATCAAGGGGATGTGCAGATTGACTGGTTCGATTTAAATGGATCAGTAGATAATTCTAGGTGGTTGAGCGATGAACCAGACAGAGATTAAGGAACTAAAACAAAACCGGAGGAAAAGGGAGCAAAAATTGCAACAGTGGTCGGAACAGTCGATGAAAAGGGAAAATTGCCGGATAACATCGGCATGAACAATTCAACTCAGGAACTGGGCACTGTGAGTACTGTAGACACAGAACAGGAAGCTGCGCTGAAGCAGTTTGCACAAGAGAGGGTTGAAGACAACCATAAAGTTATAATGGCCCAACACCCTACATGGGATGCTTGTCATAAGAAATTAATACAAACGGAGCCGGACAACTATTTGTCGGCTGCCAGAGGGGTATGGTGGGAGGACGACGATCTACTTCTGGCCCACACCGATGAGGACTGGGGTGAGTGCCTTCCAGATAACATATGGTACGCGGAAGAGATTGACCACATGATGAGAAATGAGCGGTATTTCAAGCCACCACACTTAGACCAAGCTGAGGCCTCTGGGAAAGATAGAGAGGTTGAGAAACAAAAAGAGAAGCAGCTGGCAGAAGAAGCAGTGTTGAAGCAACTCAAGAAGATCCAAGCCGACATCTCAATTTGGGGTCTTCATATAGCTTCCCAGGTGCATCGACAGGCTATACTATCAGTAATGGATAAAGCTAAATTGTCCAATGACACTAGTCCTCAACAGCTTATGGGATTGGTCTTCCCAGGTGGTGCCGCGCCAACCCTAACCTTTTCTGATAAAGAACTACCACTGGAAGGCTCAGCTCACAACAAACCCCTGTACATATATGTTGAGTGTAGAGAAAAATGGGTACCGGTGCTGTTGGTCGACACTGGTTCAGCTATCAATATAGGTCCTTCCCGTACAGCTTATGCCATCGGCCTTAGATCGGTAGACTTTGTGCCCACTGCCCAAGTAGTTTGGGCATATGATAATACAAGCAGGGAGGTTATGGGCACGATGCAAATCAGAGTCCAGGTGGGTCTAGCTCAGCAGGATGTCGAGTTCCATGTCTTGGATGTCTCAGCCACCTTCAACTTACTATTAGGGAGACCTTGGTTGCATCTAGTGAAGGCAGTCTCCTCTACCCTCCACCAAATATTGACATACCCTCACGGGAAAGGGGTGGCGATTGTTTTAAGGAATTTGTCTATCCATCCTCCGCCAGAGGTTACACTAGTGCTGGAAATCGTTCATGGCGAGCAAGATGTGTTCCTTTCAGGGTTTACTCTGGCTAAGGCCCAAATAGTGCAGACCATCTTGGCAGCAGATAATGGCATGTATGTCAGCGCCTAGTTTGTTTATTTCATGAATAAGCTGCAACATGTGTAAGGAATGGGACCTGGAAGAAGTGGCCGAAAGGGTCTCACAGTATTGGCCGATGTGCCGCATAATCTGCATGCCTTTGATCTGGGATACATACCCAGCAAAGAGGATTGGGTTAGGAAAAGAGAAGAGATGACAGGCAGAGCTAGAGCCAAACAGGCTGGGAGACACTATGAGCTCGTTCATAGGCCAATCCAGGGAACGCTGAATGGCCACTTTGTTCGGGAGGGTGAAGACTTCCCTTTTTTGCAGCTTTCCCAAGCCCTGGGTGAATTCTACAAAGCAGTGTGTTCCCGGATTCGAAATCTTCTTCGATCTACAGTTACAAGATAGTGATGCTAAGGAAAAGGCTGAGCCAAGTACTGAAGCTGAGCAGAGCTTCGAAAGTGACTCGGACAACTGCTAGCTTGGAGTAAGGGCAGCACTGGCATGTCTTCTTGCAGATCCTTCGGCCAACTTAGAGAGCTTGGGGGATAACCTTACCATCTCCATGATCGAGGACCAACTGGGTGTGAACCCATCCAATAGCATTTTGGATACATCTGAAGCACCATCTCCTATCTGGCAACTAGAGGAGGGCTACCTGTCATGTTCCGAGTATGGTAATCAGCCAGAATCTGATTCCACAAAGTCTGTGAAGTCAGAATCAGATTCTGGTTCTTCTGAGTCTGAGTCTAGTATTCCTGGGGGTGATAACCCGTATACCAAAGTCTTGTCTAGGTCCTCTTTTTCTTTTTCTTTTTCTTTGGAGTCAATTATAACCGAAGAGTTGGATGAGCTGGACCTTATGAATGAGAACGCTGCTAATTCTGAGTATTTCTCTATGCCGCTTGTTTATTGCATTAACCAAGATTTTCAAATTTTAATGAAAATGAAGAGGAAAGAATTCCTCTGGTTTTGAAAAAATTGATTAATCGAGAGGATGAGAGGTTTGCAAAACCTCGTGCTAATGAAATCATTGCTATTAATGTGGGTACTGAGAATGATCTGCGTCTGGTTCGGATAGGGTCCACGTTGTCTTTGGAGAAGCGCGAGCGCTTAGTCACTTTATTAAAAGATTTGAAAGATGTTTTCACATGGTCCTACGAAGACATGCCTGGAATCGATCCTGAGATTGTACATCATCGGATCCCTCTTAAGCCCGAGGCCCGACCTGTTAAGCAAAAGTTGCACAGAATCCGCCCGGATTGGGCGTTGAAAATCAAAAAAGAGGTCACCAAGCAGATCAAGGCAGGTTTCTTGTTAGTATCTAAATACCTGACTTGGTTAGCCAACATCATCCTAGTGCCGAAAAAGTGTGGTAGAATCCGTGTGTGTGTGGACTTCCGGGATTTGAATAGAGCCAGTCCGAAGGACGACTTTCCCCTGCCACACATCGATGAATTAGTGGACTTCACTGCGGGGCATGCATTACTATCCTTCATGGACGGGTTTTTCAGGTATAACCAGATTTTGATGGCACCCGAGGACAAAGAGAAAACTCCATTTACTATGCCATGGGATACCTACTACTATCGGATTATGCCGTTTGGGCTGAAGAATGCAGGGACTACCTATCAAAGGGCTGCAACAACCATTCTGCACGACATGATCCATAAAGAGGTCGAAGTGTACATGGACGACATGATTGTCAAGTCCAAAGAAAGAGAGGGCCATTACATGGCCTTGAAGAAATTCTTTCAACAGATCAGAGAATACAGACTAAGGTTGAATCCATAGAAATGTACTTTCGGCGTGTCAATAGGGAAAATGCTAGGTTTCTTGATCACATAGAGAGGCAACAAGGTAGATCCTTCCAAAATCAAGGCCATCCTATAGGTAAAGTACAATTCATAAGACGGTTTATTTCTAAATTAACCTTGACTTGTGAACCACTTTTTGGTCTCCCAAATAAAGGAAAGCAATTCTGATGGGATGATCGATGCCAATTGGCTTTTGAGCAGATTAAGCAGTACCTTCAGAATCTGCCTGTGTTATCGCTACCAGAGCTAGGGAAGCCTTTGATTCTGTATCTGTCAGTCACAAACACAACAATGGGATGCATGCTTGCTTAGGAATCTGAGGATAGGGTGGAGAAACCATATACTAATTGAGTAAGAAAATGATGGATTACGAGACCCGTTATACTCCGTTGGAGAAAGCTTGCCTAGCCTTGGTATGGACTACCAAGAAGTTGAGGCACTACTTGTTAGCTCACTCCATAATTCTGGTTTCGATATTAGATCCTATCAAATATCTCTTTGAGAAATCAGCACTTACGGCTGGGCTAGGCCATTGGTTGCTTCTTGTCTCTGAATTTGATCTCAAGTATGTTACCCACAAGTCGGTCAAGGGGAGAGCTGTAGCAGAGTTCCTAGTAGATCACCCAGTAGAGGGAGATAAAGTGGTGGAATACCTGTTCCCAAATGAAGCCATTTTGCAGGTTGAAGAGGAGACTTGGACAATGTACTTTGACGGAGCGTCCAATCAATACGATTATGGGATAGGTGTGTTGCTGATAGCACCTAACAATTCTCATATACCTTTAGCCTTCAAACTCCGGTTCAAGGTGTCCAATAACGAAGCAAAATATGAGTTGTGCATCTCTGGTTTGGAAGCTGCCCTGGAACTAGGGGCAAAAGGGTTGGATGTTATCGAGGACTCAAATCTAGTTGTTTCTCAAGCAAATGGAGTCTGGAAAGTCAAAGAAGAAAAGATAAAGGTTTATCACTAGACCCTGGACGTTCTGATTCCTAGGTTTGAAAAGCTGACTTTCACGCATCTACTGAGATAGAACAACAGGTTCGCTGATGCTTTATTAGCTTTATCTTCTATGATAGACATCCTGCTTGAAGTTTGGATGTGTCTAATTATCATTAAGTAGAGATACACGCCGGCCTATGAAACTATCGCCGCAATTGATGAAGCGCAAGACAAAAACCCTTGGTACTGCGATATTTGGAACTTCTTGGAAAGGGAGATTTATCCACCGGGGACAAATGCCAAAGACAGGAGGGGAATGCGGTGGATAGCCATCGAATTTATCATCTTCAGAGGTAAACTATACAAATGCGGTCATCTGAGAATGCACAAGTTGTGTGTTGAAGAAGAGGAGTCAAAGTGCCTGATGGAGGCCATCTATGGGGGAGAGTACGGAGCGCACATGAATGGAGTGATGTTAGCCCGGAAGATTCTCAGGCAAGGTCACTACTGGTCCACTATGGAAGAAGATTGTATTAGTTTTGTTCGGCGATGCCACAAATGCCAAATTCCTGCCAATTGCATGAATATCCCGCCGTCAAAACTGTACAACATGACTTCACCATGGCCTTTCTCGGTTTGAGGAATTGACGTCATCAGCGCAGTCACACCAAAAGGGTCGAATGGGCATGAATACATCCTGGTGGCAATTGATTACTTTACAAAGTGGGTGGAAGCTCAGTCCTGTGCAGTGTTGAAAGTATCGCATGTGGCTAAGTTTATCAGAAACAACATAATTTGCTGATACGAAGTCCCAAACAAGATTATATCAGATAATGGCTCCCGCTTCAAGAAAGAGGTGATAGACTTGTTGGAAAAATACAATGTGGCTTTTCATAAGTCATTTACATACCGGCCTCAAACCAACAGAGCTGTTGAAGCTGCCAACAAGAACATCAAGAATATTTTGCAGAAGATGGTGAAGACCTATAGGGACGGGCCAGATAAATTGTCATTTACACTCTAGGGCTATAGAACTTCAATCCTGACGTTTGCAGGGGCAACTCCTTATTCTCTTGTCTATGGGATGGAAGCTATTTTGTCGATTGAAATAGAAGTCCCGACGCTACGAGTTGTGGCTGAGTGTCAGGTAGCAGAGGCGGACTGGCAACAGAGCAAATTCGAGGAGCTGATGCTGTTTGATGAGAGAAGGCTGAAACCATTGTATCATGTCCAAGGCTATTCAATGCAGAATTGCTACAGCTTTTAACAAGAAGGTTAAGTCTTTGAATCTCAAAGAGGGAGATATGGTTCTGAAAGACAACCGAGCTACCATTCATGACCCTAGGGGCAAGTTTAGACCCAATTGGACTGGTCTTTACATCATCAAAACTATCTGGTTGGGTGAAGCTTTTATTCTCATGGACCTGGATGGCCTGGAATTTTCTTAACCAACCAACATGGACAAGTTGAAGAAATACTACCCCTGAGAGGCTCGCTAGGCCGAAAACCCGGAAGGACAACCTAAGCAAAAGTTAGAGCATGAAAAATTAGAAACAAAGAAAAATTGAGCTCGCAATGTTGAAAATCCTAAAGGGCGGCCTTGGCAAAAGTTAGAGCGCGAAAAGAGAGAGAGTTAATACTCGAGTGAACCTGAATCGAACTACGTAAGGCCGAATTCCCATCTTTGGGATACGTAGGCAACTTCATCCTAAAGTTCGGCCGTAAACACCTCCAACTCAACTGTCCTATCCATGTGTTTGATCTGGTCGTCCTTGTCTGTTCCTTACCTAAGGGTTCGGTTATGATCTTTACTCTGAGAGAAGAGCTGGTTACAATGCTGAGTAGTGTTGTTCAATCAAAGGGGCAATTTGTGATCTTTCGATTTGGGGTTGTACATCCCGAGGATTGATCCTGTGCTTATAAAGTGGTGATCCTTTTCGAAAATAGTGTTGGAAAGTTTTAATAAAAGTTGATTTTGTTCAAATTATACCTTTTACAACTTAGACCATTTTTTGACCACAAGGAAAATTTCCAGTGCTCACAATTTTAATTTCATTGATTTCAACATAAAAGTTCTCTAACTCTCTGATATAAATCAAAGTTTCTTTTATTACATTGAAAAAACTTGAAAAGAAAGGTCAAATCAATAAACTAGGGGCATAGATGAGTCAGGTGCCCCTACATCCCCCGTTCGTGCTTGTAGAAGCTTCTAAAGCCAAAGTGGGACTGGTTTGTGCCTCATCCTCGAGCCAAGCCAAACACTCGCCAAAAAGGGCACAACTGAAACTAGGGGTAGGGGCCAGAAGCTCTCTCGTCCTCCAAGCAAGGAGGTACCTGGCCAAGTGTGAACCACGAATGGGAAATGAAACCGGGTACTCTACTCCCTCCTCTGGACAGATCAGATCATGCCTAAACTAGCATCTAAATCGGAAGGGGAAGTAGAACACATAATGCGTTAGGCTGATCAGCTGAATGCCAGGCTGCCGAGTCATGCTGTAGCTCATCTCAATCAGATTAAGCCAAGGGCAACGCCAAGCTATGTCAACCGCAGACCTATTCCACATCCAGTTGCACCACCATCCCTCATTCGGGAAATCCACTAGACGGTGGTGGAAGAAATAGCCTTGAGCTGAGTACTCAAGGCAAGAGTCCACTACCTTCAGCTTATCCATAAGCCACACCTGGGGAGGGATGAAAGAAAAGAGAGATTAAAGAATAGAGAGTTGCATGTTGAAAGAAAAGTGAGAAAATGGCTTGAAGAGAAAAATAGAGCATGAGTGCCAAGCGATGTGAGAAACACACATAAGAAAGGGTGGGAAATAATACCTGAAGAAGTAGTGGGCTCTCCGCGAATCTAGTAGTCTCACGCCGATGAAAGGCGTCTAAGCCCATCACAGTCTCGGCCAACACCAAGCTAATGCAACTCTTGCCTTCTTTCAAACCTTGGGCCACTTCGACCAATCGAATGTTGGACCCACCGAAACTAGGGGCAAGAAGGAAAAGAGCAAGCATACATAAACAAAGGGTGTGTTGCCGAAATCCTCGTTAGAAAAGGTCGCCTCTGTCACCGACGTCGGAAAAGTGATGAATCAGGCTAGGAATATCCAGTTCTCTGTTGTGAACCAAAGATCGAGCCTCATGTAGAGTGAGTCCACACATCCGACCCAAAGCTTGGATATGGCCAAAATGGGGTTGAGGTATGATTTCCTCATTGCATCAGGATTCCATTAGTGCCTGAAATTCTTCAATTGTCGGGCATATCTCTTGTCCCCCGAAGCTAAAGACATGTGTAATCGGGTCCCAGCATTGTGCTGCAACATAAAGGAACGGAATACAAAGTGGAGTATGACTCAGTGAAAAAAGTGCATTTATGCTGAAACCCCAAAATTTTACCTTTTCCGAGCCATCTAGAGTCACAATCCAATCAGAGAGCTTTTCGGCAAAAAATGGCTTCATTTGTGAAGAAATTACAACTGAAATGAAGTTCTGGAGAAGAATTCAAGTAGTTGAATCTTTAGTAGGAGATTAGGCTATGAGTGGAAGCTAGTTATCAACAATCTGGTGATTCCCACTTTTGATGGCCGGCCGACCACCTTCCTTTTGTGGCTGACAAGCTCCCTCTTTGGCCGGCAGCCTTTTTCTTAGTCCTATCATCCACTTGTGTGCTGAGCAGTGTTGGAAGCATTTGTTTTGTTTTCATGTTTGTGTTACAAGGCCTTGTTTTGTGTTTTTTTAGTTTTAGCAAGTTTGTTTGTTTGTATTTCAGTTGTTTTTGCTTTGTTTATCGAGTTGTTTTTGGCTGTGTTTATCGAGTTATTTTTTGGCTATGTTTATCGAGTTATTTTTTGCTTTGTTTATCGAGTTGTTTTTGCTTTGTTTATCAAGTTGTTTTTCTTATCGAGTTGTGTTTTACATTTTGTATTTTGTTTGTTGGTCGATTCATTACCCGATTAAGAACATTGTTTTAATCAAGCACGCTCTTGGCTAATTCAATTCCATGTCCATTTTTTTATGCTAATATGGTGCTCATGATGCAAAAATAACAATAATTTTTTTTATAAAATTGTGAGGTTTTATTCCGATCATGGTTTTTACAAAAGAGGAGTACAAGTTTTAAAGTAAATAAAACCTATCTGAAGCTATACATCTGCTAATGCTATAAAACAAAAAATCAGAAAATCAGCACCAGTAGCCTCAGGCCCGAGAGGCCCTCTTCGTCCTCTTCCTTCGAGGAGAGGACTCTGGGGCACTATCTTCATCGGCTCTGCTGTCTGAATTTGTCTCTAAGCCAGAACCAAAGCCGGCATCGTCTCCGCTCTTTGTCCTAGAACCTGCCTCGGCATCGTCATCTTTACTCTCAGACACCGAGCCAGCGTCATCGTCTCCACTCTCGGACGACTCAGAATGCCGACTCACTTCCTCCTTAGAGTCACTGGTCTCAGCATTGTCATCACTCAAGATGGGCTCTAGAGGATTGCTTCGACCTCGGGTGCCTCTACCCCTCTCTCTTCTCCCTGCTACTGGAGGACGTACTACTGGTGCCAGTGCTGCTGTCGCTGGAAGGGCCGTCGGTATAGCTGGGATTTGAAAAGACAGTTGTTAACATATCAGTTTCAGTGTGTGTATTAGATGTCAGCATAGTGTGCCGAATAAGTGGTATGTAGAAATCAGATACAGTATGAGTATAGTGTATGAGTATAGTGTGCCAATGCAGTGTATCGGATATAGTGTGTCAAATGCAGTTTGAGAAAGACTACAATTGAAATGCCAGTGTATCAGTAGAAATTTGATGGCATGAAATGAAAATTGAAGAAATTATCGGGATGCCATAAAGATCGAGCAGCGTCTCCCGTCTCTGTATCATGCCCATCAAGGAGGTTATCAGCTCGAAAGTGCCCCCTATGTAACTTATCGATGCCTACAAAAGCATTTGGATGATCAGTGTCTGCAATAAATATATCTGGAATGAAATGTGGGGTGAAAATCGTAAAGTATGGTCCATACCTTAGTCGGGCCTCGAACCTTGACAAGCTAATGATCAGCTACTACAGGCTCAATCGGGACCTGGTAAGCCGCACCAGTATGCCGCTAGCATGTAAGAGTGGTAGAAAGCTCTGGCCAATCGGTCCCCCGCCCCATATGGGAAGCCCCATTGGTCACCCTCGTCACCCTATACGTCTCTCTCGCTGGAGGAGCCCTTGCCCTCTCACCTCCGCGAGCACTTGTCAAAGGTGGCATGAGATATGTCTAGATAAAGGTCACGTAGTCGCCCTCTACCCTGAAGTAGTCAGCATCCAAGCCCACCATAAATTGAGTGACCTCATCAATGGATAGGCTGTCTGCTAATCTTATAGACTCGAGCGGTGCCATCGGAATGATCGGGTCTGGTAAGCCCACGCTCTGTTGAACAAACCGCTCACTCAAGAACTAAGCCCGGCAGACTGGGCCCTCAAGTAGAATGCAGAAGCGAGAAGTGGCCTAAGCCACGACATACTGGTCTCGTATCCCAGTCGGCATCATGGCCCAAGGCTGCCACATGATTTGCAAATAGAGAGTATACAGATTTTAGTTGCTGACAGTTGCTAAAATGTGAATCAGAACAGTTGTAAAGAAGAAATGACTATGTTTTGGGTTATCCCATGGGCGGCTACTATGTCGAAAGTAGTGGCGAAAGAAGGTGAAGGTCTCGCGGGTCCTACGCTAACATCTACCATCGTACTGCCTCGAATAAGAAACGGCCAATGGGAGCTCCTCTATGGGCTCTGGGGCGAGTGCTGGAAAATAACCATAAACCCACAACTGTAAGGAAAGTGCAGTAATATGTGATGAATATAGTATGAACATATGCAAAAAGCGCAAAGCAGAAAGCACAATGTATGAACAGATACAGAAAGTATAAAGCAGAGCATAATGTATGAACAGATATAGAAAGTGAAAAGCAAAAAGCACAGGTGTTGAACAGATATAAAGCAGAAAATAAAAAGCATAAAATGTAAAGGGAAAAGAGGGAACTAAAGTGCATACCTCCGTGGCTCGCCAGTAGTCTCCAATCAGCTCTTCCCTCAAGCGGGAGGTAGATCTCATGTAGCCATACAGGGTAGCGAGGCCAGCTCCGCCCCAATCATAAAAGCGCACCGAGGAAGGGTCACCAGGGCACTCAGTAGATGCAAGTCTACGGTGTTTCACCTGTTCAAAAACAAGGTGGTACAAAGGACGAACATCAGAAAGCCCCTGGCGTACTACTCCATCTCCTCTACTGTCTCGAGCTCGTTCCATCAAAACTGCATAGCAAACCAGCTATATCTGACCACAGCTGTTTGATACAAAGGTGGACGCGTTCCCAGTAGCTCAACCCAGGCAGCGTCCCACTCTTCCATGTCGGTGTCGAACGGGATCGGATCACCCCTACGCCTAAGCCGGTGATCATGGCAAAGTCGTAGGGAGTCATCATCATCTCATCGGTAGTGGAGAAATGGAAGGAGTTGGTGGTGTCCCACCACGTCTCCACAAGTGCTCCCAGAAGAGGACGGCTAGCGTTGACTTGCGTCAGGCCAGAGTAAAAAAAGTTGAAGCCAATCTTGTCCACAATGTCGTGAACCCCAACAGGGAGCTCGTTGTACCAATCTCGTGCAGTCGTGGCCCCATACCCTCTGAAGGCACGAGACTCGTCCTATGGAAAAGAACAGATAAGTCAGATAAGGCAGTGATGAAAGTACAATCAGATGAAAGGTAGTACAAGAAATACAGTAAAAGAAATACAGGAATGCATGGAAACAGAGTTCATACCTCAATGGCAATGGATGAAAGGTGAGAATCCGGTTCCCTCAGCAAGAGGTCCTCCAGTACACCGAGAACAAAGTCGCTAAAGCGCCTAATGCCACCTGCTAGCAAGATATGTGTCTGGGGATGGTACCTCGCTGGATCACAAGGCCGTACCCTCAGTGGTAGTGGCTCTGGCTCTACCTCGGGTTCAAACTTTGCCTCGGGGTCGGCCTCGATGCCCTGAGCCACCTCGCAAGCCTCGGCAACGACCTGCTCCTCCGCCTCAGCAACAGGTGGAAGTACAGGGGAAAGCTCTAAAGGAGCTTCGTCATGTGGTACATCATTTGCTTGGAAAACGGGTGAAAAGTAGGTAAAAAATGAAGAAAAACGGAGAAAATGGGGTAGACTTGAAAAAAGTCAACCCTAGGAGAGAGAAAATGAAAGAAAAAGTCAAAGTCCATAAAAGTTTGCGAAACCTGAGAGAAACTCGAGGGAAACAAGCCTAGTAGGGTGAAAATCCAAGAAAAAGTGTCGAAATCAAATTTTGTTCGGTTCAAAGTGCAGAGAATCAAGAAGGTTTAGCGAATAAAGTTTGAGTGGGGCATTAGAAAACCCATGCATGAAAAGTCATTTTTGCCCCGAACTGCCATCAATGGCCGGCAGATGGCCGGCAAGGCCTTTTCATGGTCGGCAGGTGGCCGAAAGCCTCCTCTTGTGCCCGGTGGCCTCCCTCTGAATCCTGATACTATTTTGTGACTTTGTTTCCCAAGAGTTGCAAGGAATGTTCACTGTTGGATCCAGATTGTCTCTACAGAAGCTCAAAACTGTGTTTTGGCGCATGTTGTTCATCACTTGTCAACATGAACGAGGTATATCCTTTTTAAACATACTGCAATCATTCCGAGAGGTAACTCAGAGGTGCCACCGAGTTTACTCGATTTCAGCTTTTGTTCTTTTTCGTTGCATAGAATGTGCCTCACATATTGCATGTGTGTCTCGCATCATTTATATTTCGCATAGAATGTGTTTTTGTTTCCTGCATAGAATATGCCTTCAATCATCATCATATGTTAGCTGATCATTTTTCATGGAACATGCGTTCTCACTGTTTCAATTTATGATCTTGTTCACTTTGTGCATCTATCGCACTTGTTCATCTTTGTGCATCTATCGCACTTGTTCACTCTGTCCATCTATCGCATTTACTTTGTGCATCTATCGCACTCATTCACTTTGTGCATTTATCGCACTGGTTCACTTTGTGCATCTATCGCACTTGTGCACGTTATGCATCTATCGCACACCCCTCTATTTCATTTCAGGACGTGCGAAGCGTCAGCCCGAGTGGTTTTTCTTGTATCTCAGGATGCGCGAAGCGCGGCTCTGGGCGTGTTTTATCTCGGGACGTACGAAGCACGAGCCCGAGTGGTTTTCTTGTTTCTCGGGATGCGTGAAACACGAGTCTGAGTGGGTTCTCTTGTTTCTCGGGATGTGTGAAACACGATCTTGAGCGGTTTTTTATTCTTTGTTTTCTCAGGTCACATGAAACGTAATCCCGCGCAATTTTTTGTTCTTTAGTTTCTCAGGGCGTGTGAAACGCAACCCCAAACGATTTTCGTTCTTAGTTTCTCAGGATGTGTGAAATGCAACCCTGAACGGTGTTTTCTTTCCTCGTCTCATGTTTTGGCGTGGTCAGAGCGTGTTTTAGTTCTTTTTGCATGGAACCTGTGTTGGTTTTTTTGAAGCTGCTCATTCATATGTTGTTATTATCTCATTATTTTGCTTATTGCATCTATTATTGCTTATTGCATATTGCATATTGCATCATCTGCATGATCATGAGTTTTCAAAATGGTCGGCTTCGCATAGCGTGTGAGTCCAGCTTTCAAAGTTGCATAGTGCATATCATTTTCATTTTGTCCAGAACTAAGCTGGTTTGATTCCTTGCAAAGGGATACGTAGGCAACCTGCGGGTGTAACCATTTGTTTCTGTCTTGATTGTTTGTCCAAGTCTTACAGCCTTGTGTAGAAACCCATTTTTGACCGACCTTAAGACTCAGACGTCATCATTTGTGCACGCGATGATTGCGCATGTTTGTGCTTATTTCGAGCGCCCGAAGGTCTCGGCTGAGTGCCTTGTCTTGGAACCTCTTAACACTTTGTGTTTTGGCCTTAGTTTTTGGGCCAAACCCTATTTTCCCTTTGCCTGAGGGAGGGGAAGGGTTGCAGCCCACTTTTGGAATCTACATGCCACTTTGGGCACTTGCCGGCGACTTTCCTCCCTTGTAGGCCACTTCAAGTGGTCGGCCGGCTAGGGGAAGTGGTCGGCCGCCCACTCAACTGGCGGGTAGCCACTTTTTCACCTTTTTAGATATTTTCAGATCTTTTGGACCAGTTGTGGCTCACTGAGTCATCCTCCATTATGGAGGGATGGAGGCAAGTTTCAAGCTTGTCAAGCAAGCTTTTGCTTGCATTGCTTATATAAGGGAAGGTGCTTCCCCCTTATAGAGTGTTCAGAAAATTGAGAGATAAAAAATATCTCTCTCTAGCATCCTCACTCTCTCTCTCTCTATATTGTGCTCAATAGTGCCTTAAAGTGTGTTTTTCTTCGCATTTTTGCAAAAGAACACATAGTCACACACCACTACCTTGGAGCTGATGTCCTTGAAGGTTTGTTTGGAGTTCAAAAGTCTAGTTTTTGAGCTCAGAAGTTGTCATCTTGCTGTTGTGCTTCAAGGATGAATATATTCCCCTTTTAAGCTTATGTTTGTGTACCATATTAACCACATTTGCATGTTGTTTTAGGCTTGGTTGTTAACTAGAAAAAGCTCTGATTTTAAGTGTTTAAAATGGTTGTTTGAGGCCTTGTAGGAGTTGGGGGGGGGGGGGTGTTTCACCCCCTTGTATGCCTTATTTGTTAAGCTTTTGAGCCATCCTTTGAAGCTTTTGTAATAGCCTTTGCATTGCTTTTCTACCACTGAAATTCCCCTTGTCTTGCTTGCTTGTCTTGTTGGCCTAACTATTGAGCATGTTTTTCTAGCATGTGTTGGCTTGTTCTCAGCTTATTTTTGGCCTTATTTCAGCATGGCATAATTCTATTTTGGCTTGGTTGAGTCACCTCATGCATGGTTTTTGCACTTGTAGTGTAATTCTTGCTAACTAGCCTTGCATGCTTAATGTTTTAGCTCATATTTCTAGCATGCTTTAGTCTAACTCCAGCATGTTTTTGGTGTTATTTGACATTCTTTAGCTCTGAATTTGGTTGGTGGAGTCACCTCTTCCTTGGTTTTTGCACTTGTAATGCAATCCTACTTGTTGGCCTAACATGCATCATGCTTTATGCCTCTCATCCTAGCTTGTGTTAGCTCTATCTCAGCATGTATTCGCCATTATTTTAGCATGCTTCAGCTCTGTTTTGGGTGGTCTTGGCTATGTGAGGCTTGCCTTGTATGGTTGTAGTATAAGTGGCTTTGACTAGCTTTGTGTGTCAAGTCTCTAGCATGCTTTACTTGGGTTGTTTGCATGCTTTAAACTCATTTCTCACATGATTTCAGTGTATGTGGTGTAGTCATACTCTCACATGTTTGACTCTTTCATAGCTTTTGATAGTCGCGCCTTATGCCTCGCTTATGAGCCAATTGGTTTGCATGTTTGTCTAAGCTTTTGGGCTGCCATCTCAGCATGCATTTTGGTCTTATTTTTCCATATTATAACTCTGATTTTGTTCAGTGGGGTCACCCCTTGCGTGGTTTTGGTACTTGTAGTGTAATACCACTCACTAGCCTAGCATACTTGAGGTTTTGGCCCATTGTTCTAGCTTGTTTTAGCACTATTTCAGCATGTTTTTGGCCTTGTTTTAGCATGCTTAAACTCTGTTCCAAGTGGTCTCGGTCATGTATGGCTTGCTTTGTATAGCTGTGGCATAGTAGGCTTTGCTAGTCTTGTGATTTAAGCCCTCTAGCATGCCTTATTTGTGAGGTTTGTATGATATGGCATCATTTGACATGCTATTTCAGAGCATGTTTCACTGTCGTACTCTCATGTTTATCACTCTTTAATTGTGTTTAATAGTTGTGCCCTTATGCCTTGTTGATGAGTCAATGCATGAACATCATTTGCTTGCCTTTCATGCTATCATTTCAAAGCATTTTGGCCACTATCTTGGCATGCATGAGGTCTGTCTAGGGCCGATTTAGTCTATTGAGCATTGTATTGTATAGCCCTAGTGTTGTGTACTTCACTAGCTTTAATGCTTAAGGACCCTAGCATGCTATACCTTTGTTGTTTGCATGATATGTCATCATTTGGCATATGACTTCAGTGCTTGTACCGCCGCCATGCTCTCATATATGTCCCTCTTTCAATGTGTTTGAAAATTAAGCTTTATGCCTAGCTTGCGAGCAAACGAATGAGCATGCGTTCCTTGTTTTTTTGTGCCTAAGTTTTGGTGTGTATTGGCCATTGTTTTGGAGCATCTTAGGTCTGTCCATATGTGGTTTGACCATTTGAGATTGATAGTGCATGCCTCATGTGTAATTCACTTCACTAGCTTTGATGCCTTAGCTTCTAAACATGTCTTGCATGCATTGCTTACATGATAGAGTCTTGATCATGCCACTTTAGCATTGAAAGAAAAGCATCTTGTTTGCATTACGTTGTGTTTGGATCAGACGTTAATCCAAACACATGGAATATGGCACGTTTCATACTCAAAGTGATGAAACGTGTTGCGTTTCTTGGTCGCCAACCCTCTTGATGATGCATGATAGAGGTGGAGGCTCTTATGTGTTGTTTGTGCATTCACTAACATTTTGCGAGTTTGGCTCTTTGGCCATCATGCATTGAGATACATGATTGGTACGCTTCTTTGAGCTTGAGAAATGATAAGGAGAGTAGTTGCACATACATTTCCTTGTAAATGCAGGGAAGTGCCTTTGTTGATCTCTGTTGCAGCAAAGTTGAGGTTCTGGAAAAGGAAGTGGCCGGCCGGCCACTTGCACTAGCCTGCCGACCACTTGAAGTGGCCGGCCGGCCAGTTGAGGTAGCCTGATGACCAGTTAAAGTGGCCTGCCGGCCACTTGCAGCAAAATTTTCCAAAATGCTCCTGTTTTGGGGTAGATGCAAGCTGAAAGTGTGTTTGATGTTCTGAGGTCACCGCGAGTGCAAACAGAGACAACTTATGGAAAAGCAACGCATTTCTGGGCGAAGCAAACCGAGCATGCATGTTTCTCTCCCCTCGAGGCCTTTTTGACTGTTTTATTTAGGTAGTTACTTTTCCAGTTTTCTATAAATAATTAGTCAATGTGTTTAGCTAATTCAATACATCTTTGTAATATTCTAATTAGCTTAGTATAGCTAGTTTCAATAGTGTTGCAATTAATTAGCTTAGCATAGTTAATTAGTTGGTTTGTAATAAGTAGCTTAGCTTAGCTCTTATTTATTCGGACCCTCTGTCAAGAGGGCAGATGTTGTAATAAGGGTGCGTGTGTATGATGCACGTCTTCCAACCCCATTTCTTTTTCCCTTTTACTTATCATCTTTTGATGGTTAGTTTTAGGGCATATTTCAATTAGCATCCTTATGCTTGCATGTTTGCATCATTCATTTGTCTTTCATGCACCGGGCTCGGCGCATCATACAAACTGTATTGTATTTCCATACACTTACTTGAATACGTGTTTCAAAGCATGTTATCAAGTGTTGCATTCATATGCCATCTTAGCTAGCCGAGCCTATTTTAGTTGCATTAGGTATCCAGCATAGTTAGGATCATGCATTGATTTCTAATTGGTTTCTGGTTTAGCTTGGAGTACACTATAAGTGTTTATGTTTTAGCATCTTTGCACGTGTGTAAGTGATTGCCATGACAGCATGCTTGCCATTATGTGCTTAAGTGATAAACTACACGAATGCCTGTGGACGAAGGCTTCATTACTTGAATTGGAACAATTCATCAAAATGTGAGTTTTAAGCCCACTTGAGGGTGGCAAATCATGTTGTTTCAAGCCCACCTTGTTTGGTGGTAAATCCGCATTTTAGCCTACTTGTGAGTAGCATCTTCAAACCATTTTCGAAAAAACAAACATGAGATGTTTTGTTCCAAATCGAGCGATTTAGTCTATACTTGTGTGTTATGCGCATGACATAGTAAAGTTAGATTAATAACCGGAATAAAAACATATGTGTTTTCAAAACAACATATCATGATTAGTAGAGGTCGATCCTTTGATCGGGCGAGCAGGGGTGCTCATTTCAGGACCTTCCCCTCTCGTACGCAAGTTCCCGAGCCAAGGCAACTTTGGTGATGACGAATACGTGGCCTTAGGCACAAGTCAGCGTTTCTTAAATTTCCCAAAACAAAATATTTAGGTGGCGACTCTGAAATCTGACAAAGCAGTCCATGTTTGGCATAATTTGATTTAAAATCTGATTTTCCAAAATGATTTGCCGGATTGGACTCTTTGGTGATTTATCAGTCTTACATTGCACTTTGTGAGATTAGATTCAGAACCGTGACAAGAGTCCGAATTGTAGTAGGTATGAACCCAATTCGCGCCCTCTCCAAAAGGGGGGTGCGCGGAGAGAGTTCGGGCGGTCTACACCTTGTCAAAATAGGTTGTCTTCGGGCTTTGACATTCACTCACGTCATTTCATGACTTCGAGTTCTGTCAAAGAGAGGCAACTATAGACACCTAATTTTTGACGGCCCTTACAAGTTGGACACCATTGCATGCACACCCAATGATAAGTTTATTTGCTCGCAAAGTGCTCGAAGTCCTCAACAGAATGCTACAACTTTGAGCCTTTCAAACCCTACACCCTTGTTGCCTCATTCTTGGACTAAGCCTTGGTCCTTTAAGGCTGCAGCTTCTAGTCGCCTGCTGGCCACCTTATTTGGCTGCTGGCTATCACTTTTTGGCTGCCAGCCACCAGTTTCATTTACAGATATTTTATACTAGTTGTGTCAGCTATTTGCACAGATGCATGCATCATCCACATGTTGGGCTAGATATCCTTGTAGGGAATACATGTTTTCTATATATAGGAGACCCCTCTCTCATGTTTTAAGGTTAGAAAATTTTGAAATCAAAAATTTTCCTCTCTCTCTCTCTCTCTCTAGCAAATCTCTACACTTTTGCCTACAAATCCTTAGCCTTTGCCTATGCACCCCTAGCCAAATCTTCTCATCTTTGAGCTAAGGCACTTTTGAGCTTGGTTTGAGCTCTTGAAGGGTGTGTTGTCTTGGTTTTGTTGCTTGAATTGCTTCTTCTCTTCAAGAGGTATAAGGCTTTGTCCCTTTACTTGCTTTTTCTACTATTATTCCTGTTGTTTTCGAACTATTTTGGTCTATAAAACTTCCCTATTTTTGGGCTAAAACTTGGGTGCTAAAGCCATTAAAGGTTGAGGGGTGATCTACCCTTCTTTGTACCTTGTTTTGGAGGCCTTCACCCTTGTGTTTCCCACATTTTTACTATCTTTTTCTAAGCTTTTAAACACTGATTCTCAGAGCTTTTTCAATGGCCAAAATCATGTTTTGAAGTCCAAATTTGGAGAGGTTAGCCTCCCCTCCTTGTGTCTTGCTTACTAGCCTAGTTAGTGCCATGTTTTAGCATATTAGTCTGGCTATTTTTAGCTCAATTCTAGCATGTTTTAGGAATTTTAGACTGTTTTAGCACTGTTTTGGGCTATTTTAGGCTGTCTTAGCACTGTTGCATTTGAGCTTTGTTTTGTATGCTTATAGTGTAACAGTCCTTATAAGTTTGGTGTTCTAGGCCTTAGACACCATCTCATTTGAGTTGATAGCATTTATTTATGCTTTTCTCACTCATTTTCAGCACTAATAATCTGTACAACCTCCCTTCTTTCTTGGCTTTTTGTTTTGCTTTGAAAGTGGTTCAAACTACTTATTTGTTTAAAGCATGAGATTGAGGTGTCATGCTTAATGGTTTAATTCCTTAGGGGGTTCATTACCAATGGTATGATGTCGCTTTCATGCCTAGAACAACTTTTGGTTTGAGTCTTCTTTCCATTAGAGGAATTAAACTCACCATTTGGATTCAATTGATTAAAGGATGATTGGTAATTAAAATTGGGACTACAATGGTGCAAGATAATAACTTCTTGTGTCCAATCGGACGTTAATGGAACACATGGAAACTTGAACGATTTCATACTCATTAGTGATGAAATGATTCAAGTCTCCAAGGTCACCACTTCCCTTGATCTTCCATGATAGGGAGGTGGCTTTTAGAGTCTTATTTTGTTGCATTTATTGAACTTGCACACTTTTGTTCACAAGCCATCATGCAATGAAATTGCTTGAGGTGGTGGTTTATGGCTTAAGTTCACAGCTATTTTGATTTGTTCATGAAAATGAGGGGTGAGTTATGCAAACAAACCCTTAAAAATACCTTGTATATGCTCTGTTTGTCCTCTGTTGCAACAAGGAGAACTGGGCAGTAGTGGCTGGCAAGCCACTTTCCTTGGCCGGCAGGTGGCTGGCAGACCACCTTTGATGGCTTGGTGGCCGGCCGGCCACTAATGCAAAATTTTAGTAACATGTTTGTAAGGCAGAGCAGAGATTCTAGAAGTGGGCAACAGTGTTGGTGTTCTATTGTGCAACAGAGGCTCTCCGAAAGCAAAACAGTGGCCTTTTAGGTGGAAATCGAGCACATGCATGAGCATTCTTTGCATTCCGAGCTTGTTTAAGTTTAAATATCTAGATTAAGTATTTGTTGTAATTAATTAGTTATAGCTAGTTTATTTTGTAAAGTGTTTTATTTAATTAGTTAGTTAACTAGAATAGTTAGTTTATTTATTTGTTGTAATAATTAGTTAAGTAGTTTAGCAATTTATTAATTTGTTTTGTAATAATTAGCTTAGCTTTAAGCAGTTTAGCTAGCTAGTTAGTTCATTCAGACTCTCCTTTGTGAGAGCGCAATGATGTAGTAATGTGTATGTCTTCCAACCCCACGTCGTTCTCCCTTTTATTCAACTGCTTATGATGGTTAGTTTAGGGACATCATGTTTTGTATAGCATACTTCATGTTTGCATCCATTTGTATTGCATGCACCGAGGCTCAGTCCATTATTCTAACTGCATTGTTAGTTTAATACTTCTTTGAATACGTGCTTAGACTGCCTGCTATTTAATGCTTCACATATCATGTTAAATAACTGAGCCTATTTAGATTGCATATCACATGCGTTTTATTTGTCATCTCGCATAGTTAGGAATCACGCAATTTTCTAACTACTTTCTCTTTTGGCTTGGAGTACTAGGTGAGCCTTTACTTGCTTCAGCTTAATTGCATACGTGTGATTGTTGTCATGTTTAGCATGCTTGCCATGAGACTAATTGCTGAGATAATAAACTGCTTGAATGCTGTGGATGAAGGATTGTCGCTTGAATTGGAATAATTTGAGTAATGTTCATATGCGATCACTTTTTTAAATGGTACATATTTTGAAACCAATTTTCAAAACAAAAGCGAATCAAGTGTTCCAATTCTTGCAAGTTTGTCTATACTTGTGTGTGTGCGCATCACATAATAATGCTAGCCTAATAAACCAGAACAAAAGCATATAATGTACAAAAGATTCATATCATGATTAGTAGAGGCCGATTTTTGATCGAGCGAGGGGGGTGCTCAAAAGTATTCATGACCTTCCCCTCTCGTACCTAAGTTCCCGAGCTGAGACAATCTTGGTGATGACGGACACATGGCCTTTGGCACGAGTCATGGGTTTCCTAGATTTTCCAAAAATATTTAGGTGGCGACTCTATGTCTGGAAAAGCAGTCCATTTTAGGCAATTTGATTCAAAATCGATTTTCCAAAAGATTTGCCGAATTTTGACTCTTTGGTATTTATCAATTTCATATTGCACTTATGAGATTAGATTCAGAACCGTGAGAGTCCAAACTGTAGGGCTTATTTCGACCTCTGGAAAGAGGGGGTGCGAAAACGTCAAGCTACACACACTCTAATTACATACTTGATATTACGTCAAAAAAGATAAAATTATTACTTATCCACCATGTATAAATCTCAAACCCATTACGATGACATGGAAGCTACATAGAAGAACAATGACATGGGTGGATGGTTACAATTAAAAGATAAAATTTACTCAATCATGTGTATAGTTATGATTTGATGATACCACATGCGCATTATAACGTAGTATCATTATTATACCCAAGTTTTACTCCTAATGCTGACTAGAAAAAGTTGCCATAATTGTCTTGAATTTGACTACTTAACTTTTCTTATAACTATCTTGAATTCGACATCTTTTAGGTTATGTTTGGTTCATGGATTTAACAAAGAGTTTGAAAATGAAGGGGAAAAGGAGAAGGAAAAAAAAAAAAAAAAAAGGCACATGACATGTAATTATATTTCATTCGCATTTCACCTACATTTCTTGGGGATAAATTATACAAATGATCTATATAGTTTACACGATGTGTCAATTTGGTCCTATTGTTTTAATTTGTTTGATTTTGCCCCTTAATTTAATGGATTGTATCATATTGGTCCAATAAATAACGGCCATTAGGTTTGGTGGACGGAAAGTTGTCACATGCTCAAACGATGTGTCAATTTGGTCCTTGTAGTTTACACGATGTGACAATTTGGTCTCTGGTGTTTCAATTTGCTCGATTTTGACAGGGATCAAATTGACGTATCATGTAAACTACATGGACCGAATTGACACATCGTTTGAGTTTTCGTCTACCAAACCTAACAGCTATTATTTATTGGACCAATATGACGCAATCTATTAAATTAAGAGGGGAAATTGAGCAAATTAAAACAATAGGTACCAAATCAACACATCGTGTAAACTATATCGACCATTTGCCTAATTTACTCTTTTTATTTATTTATTTTTTTTGAAATTCCTATCTAAATTCATAAATCAAACAGAACGTTAATGGTTTCCAAACTTGACATGCTATTTGTTTCCAACTGAGGGAAAAGTGTAGAGCTACCATAATGAATTCAGGGATGGGTCGTAATGGATTTCGAGAAAGTAGATCAGCTTGTTGGAAGGATGTGTTGTGCAAATTAGGGTTAGAGTAAAATTGTCTTTTTGTATTTTGATTTCCCTTCAATTTCAAAATAAATTTATGCCCACTCACAAAATTGACAAGTGTATTACACCTTTGATCAGTTTTTTTTTTTTTTTAAAATGTAACAATTGTAATTTGATCCAAAATTATGGGGAGCCTCTCCGTTGGTAGTTAAACGATAAGGCTCAGTTTGGTTAGATAGATAATATAGAAAAGTGAAAGAAAAAGAAAAAAAAAATTATGTGTGTGTGTTTAGATAGAGAGTCTTAGAAAGTAATTGAAAATAAATTTTACTGTACAATTCAAATCAGTTTGTTAGTTATGCTAACAATTTCTTGCAGAATATACAGGGAAATTTATTTTTTCCCACAAATCTTAGCAAGGTTTATTTTGTTTTCTTTTTTTCCCATCTTTTGATCCAGAACTCCCGTTATGTATTGATTATATTTTTTTCCCATCATTTTCTTACAATTTTTTTCATCTATTCAAATGCAATCAGGAAAATAAATTTTCCTTTCTTTCACTTTACTTTCTACTATTTTCATTTTATATATCCATTTCTTTCTAACAAATGGAGCCTAAGGGAGAAAGTACTCCAAGCTTAAACTACAGATGATTCTATTTGCACATCACATTTTGTCTCATACCATTTGTGTTGTTCATATATCAACTTCCGCACAAAATACAAATGCTCAAATATCTACTTCCGAACAAAATATACATTTTCTGATATCAACTAGTGAACGAAAATTTACAATTATTTTTTGTTCAAAAGTTGATATTTGAATTTATTTATTTATTTTCAGAAGTTAATATATGAATGGCACAAATAATATGTAGTGAGATCAAATATGATGTGCGAATACAATTACCCTTGAACTACAGCTTGTTAATTTTGTCCTATTTGTAACATACATATTTAAAATATTGAATATAGAGAATAATTTATAATAAAAAATCATTATATCGTTAATTATTAGTCTAACAAAATAATATATAAGAAAAATTAGTATGAATATTATAAAACAATGACAAAAAATAATATATATATATATATATAGAAAAAAAATAGGATTAGAGAACAATAGCTAGAGATTTTGAGAGTGGCATTAGCATTGTTTTAAAATTACTTTTCCTCTCTCGTAATGGTACAATCAGAGTAAAGTAATTCCATAATAAAACTCAGGTTGCTCACATCATTCTTCATCTAGTGTTCATGATCGTCAGATGACTTGAATCAAGCCACGCATCATAGTTGCTCAAAACAATAGTTAAACTACATATATAAATATGTATAATAGGGCAAATTACAGCAGTAGTCTCTGTGGTTTACCCGTTTTATCATTTTGGTCCCTGTTGTTTCACTTTGATCAATTTTGCCCTTAAATTTTACGGATTGTGTCATATTAGTCCAATAAATAACGACAGTTAAGTTTGATGGATGGAAAATCAAATAATGTGGCAATTTGGTCCTTATAGTTTACAAGATGTGTCAATTTAGTCCATGTTGTTTTGACTTTCCTATAAACTATAGGGACTAAATTGACACATCCTATAAACTACAGGGACCAAATTGACACACCATTTGATATTTCGTCCATCAAACTTAACTGTCGTTATTTATTGGACTAATATGACACAATCTGTAAAATTTAGTGGCAAAATTGATGAAATTGAAACAACAGGGACCAAAATGATAAAGCGGGTAAATTACAGGGACCATTTGCATAATTTGCCCTATATAATAATACAGAGAACTCTCTCTCAAGATCTTTCATCTTTAACCTCACCTTTCTTGTGTGTTTTATTGTTTAGAAAACCTAGGATTATTTATAACAAATGTAATCAAACATAGGATTCGTTTGGGATATGGGTTGACTTTTTGGCTTTTTAGCTTTTTAGCTTTTTTAGCCTGGGGCTAAAAAACCTAGTTTGAGATAAGCTTTTTAGTTTTTTTGACTTTTGTGAGAGAAAAAATAAAATGATTATGGTTTGAATGTGGCAATTTGTCTTATTGGGATAAATATTCTATTTTGTCTTTTTATAACTATTTTAGCCAAAGAGCCCAAAAATCTTCTATGCCAAATGAATGCATAATTAAAACACACTTAATGATAATAATAAATCACATCTTAACATTATATTAAATAATGAAATAGTGAGATATAAAACTTTTTGTAACTCAAAATTTATTGAATTAATTAAAACAATATTTTATTTATTTTTATTAAAATATTCCAACATTAATTGCATTATTGAATTAATTAAAATAATATTTTATTTATTTTTATTAAAATATCCCAACATTGGTTGCATTAATAGATTATATCTAAAGTACTAAATATCTATATTATTTTAAGTCCAAATACATGTAAAACTCTTCTTAGTCTTTTTTTATTTTATTTTTTATTTTTTATTTTTTATTTTCAAGCATAGCACAACTTAAATGCCAGTTAACAATAATATTAGAAATACAAAAGTGAAATACAAAACCAGATATAAAAAATGTATGAATAAATAAGATTTATTAATTTTGATAACTTTTCTAACAATGCCTTGTGTCCAATACGAGACAATTAAGTTTAAATTTTAATAATAGTTGACAGTCAAACATAAAATTCATATATTAAAAAATATATATGTAAATAAAAGTAAAAAATAAAAGAAGCTTATACATAATGATTTTTGCTCAATTACCTTAAAACAAGGAAAAATTATTAAAAAAATTTATTTGGGCAAATGTTGTTCTATTTAGTCTTCAAAGTTTTC
Source organism: Camellia sinensis (assembly GCF_055761805.1). Classification (NCBI taxonomy): domain Eukaryota; kingdom Viridiplantae; phylum Streptophyta; class Magnoliopsida; order Ericales; family Theaceae; genus Camellia; species Camellia sinensis. Next base: position 104,065,506 of record NC_138975.1, on the reverse strand, counting down.
TTCCAAACTAATTAGTCCTTTTTATTTATGACATGTTGTTTTTGTTGAATTTGGGGGTGGTGGAGTTTACTTTTGTTTGTCCTTGGATGTGATTTTGTTTTTGATTTTTCTCTGATGTGTGGGTGGGTTTGTTAAAGTATGGTGTTATGTTTCCAGTTTTTTTTATTTATTTTATTTTATTTGAGATTGTGTGAAATGATTTGTGGGATTGATGATGTTACTCGTTTTATGTGTGTTTCTGATGTGGAATCGTGGGTTATTGTTGTAGAGGTTGCAGTTTTTTTTAATTTTTTTTTGTTCTTTTTTTTCAATTGTTGCTTCGGTTGCTGTGTTGTTGACGTATTGTGCGGCAATTTGCAAGTCAGTTTCATTGTTGTGTTGTTAACGTCTTGTGTGACATTTTTGAAGGTCAGTTTCATATGTTGTTTTGTTGTCAGTTCAATGTCTTTGGGTGTGGTTTTGTTTTTTAGGATTGTCTTGGGAAGTCTAGATTTAAGGTGCCAATGTTACATTTCCATTCTAGGGGTGTATTTTGAATTCTTCTATGCTGGATGGGTTGTTTTATTTTCGGTAGTTGCGGTGTTATGATTCGTAACATTATGTGTTGTTGTTTTAATCTACCGTAGGTATGGAGTTTGCAGTGTTATTATTGTGTATATATGGATAGACCAGTATGGTTGTTCGCCTTCATCAAGCCTTCACATTTACACAGTTGATTGATGATGTATATGGAAAGTTTGGTAGCTTGGTGTTAGGGTTAGTGTATTTCTTGTTCACCATTCCTAGATACAACAAGTTTAAGGTTCATTGTGACGAAGATGTGCCAAAACATGTTATGCCTTACAAAGTCGCTTGGGCTTAATCATATTGATCTGCTTACTCAAACGCGGAGTGAAGTGTCGAGCGTTGAGTGTGGTGAGGCGGATTCTCCAAATGTTGGTGTGCCTGACACTGTTGATGGGCGAGCAGGCGATATGGAAGACCAGACCGATTTATTGTCATTATATTGTCTACACAAATTGAAGACATTTTTGTTAGTTGGGTGAGCATTTGGTATTACACATGTTGGTCAATCTTTTTTGGGGTGGCACACTTGAATTCCAGACAGTTCTTTGCAAGTATGTCGTTAAATGTGAGTTTCAGTTTAGATACATAAAGAATGATTATGTACAAATCACGGCGGTGTGTAAGTTTGCTACATTAACTAGTTGTGGATGGTTGGTTCATGCAAGGCTGTCGGCGTCAAACGAGGTGTTGTGTATGAAGGGGTTTAATAGCTTACATTCTTGTGGTGCTTCTGTACGGACATACAGGAACCATCGTATAGGTTCATATTTGGTATCTGATGTCATAGCAGATCGTGTGCGTGAGCAGCCCCTCATTTGCCCAATGGATGTGGTGTTCGATATGAAAAACGACTATGATCTGGACATGAGTTATCGAGTTGCTCGGTTGGGGTAGAGAAAATGATGGGTGAAGTATATGGAGATCGGGCCATGTCGTTTGACTAACTCAGATGGTATAACAATGCGGTCATGGAGAATAACACACGCAGTTACATCAATTTGGATTTCAAGCAACAAACTGGCAAATTCGTTAAATATTTTATTTATTTTCATGCATGCATCGATGGGTTCAAGTATTGCCACCTGCTTTTGTTTCCCGATGGTACATTTTTTAAAAGGAGCTTCAAGGGGAATTGGCTTGTGGCAACTGCTAAGGATGGCAACCAAGGTATAGCCATTTTCAATTTCTAAGTATTTTTACACTTATTTTCAATCTCACCATATGGACACACTTCACACAGCAGAAAATATGAATTAAATTGGGTTTCACCTCCTGTTTTATTTTTGGGGGCATAAATTAACATGGTGAGGCTGGATGTACATGTAAACATGAATTGTTCGCAGGTTTATTTCTGGTCGCTTTTGTTATCATTAATTCTAAAAATGCATGTAATTGGGAGTGATTCTTGCGCCAATTGTCTGAAGTTGTTGACCGTAGCAAGACATTGACGTTTGTGTCTGATCGGAACACTGGTCTGCTACAATCAATACCAGCTATCTTTCCCTCGGCACATCTTTCATTGTACTTGTTATATTTGCAAATGAATCTAAGAGATGAAATATGTGAATACGGAGCACAAAGTTGGGCTAATGCGCAAGTTACGAGAGTATGCTTACGCATCTATAGTTTTGTATTTCAATCAGAAGATCGAGATATTGAAATAGTATAGCCTAGCGATGGTTGGACATTTATTAAAAGATTTACACCCACAACACTGGGCGAATACGTATTTCAGGTACCATTTAGTGACTTTAGATGTTCTCAATTTAAATGAAATGTTGTGTTTGTCGTACATAAAAAAATTCCTCCTTTTTGCTGGGGCCGCAGGTATGGCAAGATGTGGCCTAATGGTGCAGAGTCGTTCAACAATTGGATTCAAGAGGCTCGTCATCTCCTTAATACTCAGTTGGTGGATGCAATTAGAGGTCAAATCATGAAGAAAATGAACAAGCAAAAAGCTAAAAGTAGCGTATGTAGTGGGGAGCTTTGTCCAAAGATGGAAAAGATTTTGGACTCAGTGTTTAAAACTAGTTGATTGTTGATTGTTAGTTAGGCCAACGATAATGTGCTTGAGGTTCATTTGCACCCATCAGTGTTGGTCGACATCGGTGTGCACACATGTTTATGTTTTTAGTGGCAATTGAATTGTTTCCCATGTCTCCACGCGTTAGTTGCTTTCTGGAATTGTGGCAGAAACTTATATGACTCCATTGATCCATTTTACCACGTTAAAGAATTTCGAGCAACGTATTCCAAGTCTATTCACCCAATTTTGACGATAGCTAAACCCAAGTTCACAATAGTGGATTACGTCATTGCTTTACCTATTATTAAGCGACCACTCAGAAGACCCCAACAGAAGAGGATCCCATCCAAGGGTGAGGTGGTGTTACACATTCGTTGTGGCTGCTATGGCAAAATGGATAATCATAACAAGAAAACATATAAGGAACCGATGTAGCGCATTGATACATATGGTCAATGGACATATCCAGCATGATTACATCACGACCAATCGTCAAATAATTTACTATCTCATTCATGTTCACACTTTGCCCCATACGAGAACAGTTGTGGACAAGTTTATCTTAGTAGAAGTCTATGACATTTTACATCTTTAATATGTGTTTGCTGGGTGCGTGGAATACACTTTATCATATAAATGGAATTTATATTAGATTTGTAATTTTTTTTATCAAATGTTTATGTTTTTATCAGATGACTAGGTAATTGGTATGATGAGATGGGTTGCGTTACAATATGAGTAAGGGGGTTCGATGAGATTGGTTGTGTTACAATGTTTGGTGAGATGGGTTGTGTTACAATATGGGTATATGACAACATGAACTTGGGGAATGGATAGGTGTACCGTTCATTTTTCCCCATTGTGTTGTTGGTTTATGTTACCAAACATTCCGGCCAATGGATGTCACATCTGAAGTGTATTGGACTGTTTATTACATCATTTTTATTAACTTCGTCTTAGGGTGAGGTGGGTTCCGAAAATTAAAACATATTGTCCATCATCAAGATTTGGAATGTTTATTACTTTATTTTGTTCAAATCCATTTCCCTGTTATTCTTTTGGTGTTAAACTGTTTAGAACATCAATTTGTGAGAACCCATGTAGAAGGGGCAGGTTGACACCAATGAGTTAAGGGTCAATTCCAGCATGACGGATTACGACATAATTTTACAAGCCGCGCATGAGAAGAGGGGGGGGGGGGGAGAAACGTACACTATTTCCGATAACTAATTTTCCAACTTGAATGCATACATGCACCAACTACCACGTTGAACTAGATTTGTCTTACCACATCATTGGGTAACCATAAATAAATTCACAATGGTACCTGTCAAATTCCCATTATATTAACATAGTCCAATAACAATAAGATGTCTAAAATGATTATAGCATTAGCATTTTCCATTACACAAATTGTAATGCACCAAATGCATAAATGGCACCTGGAAATGTGACTTATTAATAATACCAACTTGGTGCATAATACACACTTACCATACAAAAGAAAAACATCACAAATCGTTATGGTCCCTAAAGACAAAAATTCATACATGGTCACATACCGAAAATAATATTTTTATTAATCGCAACATAACGTAACTACTCACTACGGCGTAATGACATAAGACAAAAATAAAAATAAATTACTCACCTAATTAAACAGCTACAAAAATCGTCCTAAAACATCGACTTCCTTTATGTTCAGCCATGTCAAAAATGGAATTATCATTGAAAACAAAATAAAAACACATAAAACCCAATTCAAACTTGCAGGGGGGAGAGGTATTGGGGGGCGGACAAAACATATCATGCTGTCCTAGCTCGTAGTCCTTTTTTCGAGTCGTTCAGAAACATTTTCACCATCACCGCACGTAGAACAGATGGCGTTGGTCCATCTATTCTGTTGTCAATTTCAACCTCGTGGATGTATTGTCGAATGATGAAACAGATGAATATTGCACAATCCAACATGCATATCAACATGTGAAGCACCACATCATACTCATTACAATACAACATAATTAAACTTGAAAGACGACATCAAAAACACTTACAAGTCCGATCCTATTGTGACAGTCTACGACCGACACAAGTGTTCCATCAAAATCTTGGGTCAACGCATTATTGGTTGCCAACCTTGGTTTCACAAAGCTAGTATGGTGGCCAACCACCTATTCTTTCTGATGAATCAAAGTTAAGTTTTTCAATGGCGTAAACCATGTGATGTATTCGTAAAACAACAACAACATTGGTAAAACAAGCAGAGGAAGTTTTTTAAATTGTTTTCCAGTTGTCAATTTAACAATCATAAGCATTACATTTCCAAAAATTACACCATGCTACTTTAAATACATTACGCTTACCATTTTTAGCTCCTCATTATAATGCTCATCCTGTATCCATCGTCTTTGCCTCATGGAATTGTAATGCTTCCATGTCTCGCTTTCCAAATCATGTCCCATTATAGTCCAATGATTGGCATAGTAGATCGGGTAATGGGTGTATCTGTGCCCCCGTCATACTTTCGTGTGTACATTGAGATACTTCATTCGTGACAACGCACTTATGTTCCTCATCATGTCATGTTTACATGATCAACATTAACACAAACCCATTGCACATAAATTTCTGCAGTTCACAAATGGGGGAGGGGGGTTGGGTTGTGCACATTAATTTTTGAGTACATACTGAACACACTACTGTAAACATATGATGTATCCACATATTCTGTTATTTCGACCGCCCTTTTCTACAAATCCATGAGCATAGCAACGTATACGTCGATTACCTGCACCATATGCAACAACGTCGTAAGCACACAAATTAAACATTAATCCACCGCTAATAACCACTCTACATTATCCCTAGGTCAAGCTGATCGAACTAGGCTATACAAATCACATACATTCCTGTGGATTGAGCATTACTGGACCAAATCCTAGACATCCATGAAATAAACTTGTATTTCGTTGTCACCACTATCCCATATAACAGACCTAAAATCCATTAATCATCGTCAATAAAACCTAAACTACAGCATTCTAAAAAATACCATACACAAAAGCAACAGATAAACATATTACCCATTGCTATCAAAGTTGTAGACATTCTCTAATAACTTCATCTAATCATCTTTCAATATGTACCACATGACGTGCTTTTTGTTCATCCCAAAATAATTCCACATCTTACGCTCCACATCAACATCCTCAACATTGTAAATCACCTCAGCCTCTGATGCATTACCAATTAACATTTGGCATCTCTATTTGCCACAACCTACAACCCCAGGATATGCATAGTTTGATAACTTGAACTCCCATCTTGGCTTATTCTTAATATGCTTGACCAGCGAAGTCATCTTAGGCCTAGGACTTGAAACGCATGTTATGTCCACCTTTACTATTTCAACGTCATCCACAAACCCAGCCTGGTCTGCCCCGGTCTACAAAACGGGGGGAATGTTAATGTAGACAAACCCAGTTACAACATTGTCAACATTCCGGTCCACATAGTCATCCCTAAACATTCAATCCCATCAATATCAGTAACACACTCCATTGAATTTAGCCATCATGTGTGACGGATTGCGTCACTTCTTGCGCTTCACGGTCATTAACGTGGTCTTTCAAATTGGGTATTGGTTCTTTCAATTGACCGACCACCTTGTTAAGGCATGAGATTTCAATGTCATTCGACATGATCATACTATCGAATATAATAAATAGGTTCATGGCTTGTGCTCCAAGCGTCCTTTCCACGGACATGACCCATCCATCCAGCTCACGTACACATTTAGACTTCGCACGAACCTCGTTCTCCGATTCTTTAATTATGTACATAGCGTTTTTTAGTTGCTCAGCTACGTCAGTTGGGTCGGTGCAGTTTATGTCACCTTCTGGTGTGCTTGATATGTCCAACAGGTTGGGAAATAATACTAGCCACACTTCTCTGGTTGCCAACATCTTATCGCTGCCATTTTTTGTACAACTTGACGACCCGTTGGGTTGTTTCTCAGTGTCCTCTACAGTTTTGAATTCAATATCGCCACCATTATGTGAGTCCAATTTCCAACAATCAATACCATACACATCATGCACACCAGTATCAAACTAACACCCATTCTACACATTAACCGACTCAACCTCCAATACTACTATCTCATTCTGATTTTGCACTTCCCCAACGGTCGCCTCATTCACAAAATAATGCTCAATAATCATTCCTTGGATCTTCTCACAATTAATCTACATATTACACACAATGTGGCAAACATAAATTTATAATAAATGGGACAAAAACTACACAGCCGTATTAACTAATGCATCATCCCTTAATACAACCCATTGCAGATAAGTCCACACCTTTTAACTTCTTGATTAGTGTACTAATGTTCCATTGGCAGAATCTTGGTGATACATTACGCCGTTCCAGTTCCACGATCGTTGTGTGCTCGCAAATGAGAAACTACAATAAAGAAATCAAGCAAAACATTAAACAAATTCATACAGGATCACATGTTTTCAATGTCAAATATGTTTATTACGGTTGAAAACTTGAAAAAACATACCAGTAATGCGACAACACAACTCGTGACCCTCTTCAACTTAGTGTGACTCATGTCAATGGCACTCAATATATATATATATATATAAAAACTCATAGTTAACTTAAATTTGTATGAAACAGTAATATTAGGAATCAATAACGCAAAACACATCCACACAAATATGAAACAACATTTGATGATGATGAAGATTACATGTAGATATATCTTTTGTGTTTGATTTTTACTTTCAACTAGAAATTCATTGCTCTTATTGCAACCATGGTATTCTTCTTCCCATAAAATTGTTGTTGCTCACATACTAATAATCATGATATCCTCTAAGAGAATTTGGTGTGAATTATGGTGTTTGATAAAATATTTGTGAAAAATGTATTGGAACAAAAATATTGGAGTTCCTTTTTCACTCAAGGACTGATTTGGTGAGAATTTATTTGTTTATTTTCTTAATATCAGTAAATATAATCCTAAAATGTCGTACCATTGTTGTGTCCTGCCTAATTTTTGGTAGGAAATTTGGCAATTGAAATTGGAACAATTGTTGTGAAGTTCTCATGCATAAAAATTTCTAAATTGGGCATAACAAAGCTTAAAATGAGAAGTAAACCAAGCATATAATGTATCTTGAGGTATTAATTAGATAAAATGGAAAAGGAAACTCTTAAATCCACACTTGTAGCATATCCTCAACCACATAAAAACAAGGAGGAACAAAGCCCTGATCATGGACTGAACTCCATGATGCTTTTGCCAGCTATACTCAAGCAGTGACAGTAGCGTTGTTCAAATAAAACATGATAACACACATTAGCAAAAGTTTTTCTAAATGATCTTCTTTCTTTTATTCTATTTTTTTTTCTTATTTCCATCTCTTTAGATGTACTCTTAGGTTTCAATCAATCATGTGCAACTGTTGGAGTATTGAGCTTGTAGGGCCATAGAGTTTGAGTATTCTCCATAACATTCCCTTGACGGCTGTCAAGTGGGCAACCTCTTTTTGAGGTTTCAAGAAAAACATGTCATTCCTCTCTCTCTCTCTCTCTCTCTCTCTCTCTCTAAAATTTCCCCACCAAAAACTGCTTTGCACTTTCCTTTGATTGGTTGATTTTTAATTCATTTTTTATATGCATTTGTTTTTCCCTTTTTATGTATCAAAGCACATCTATTTTTGCACCTAAGGTGACAAGTTTTATTTTCTTTTCAATCATACTACTATTGCTTAATTAATCTAATGGGCTAGTGTAAATTAATTTATAGACATTATATTAGTGTCAAGTCTTATTTTTATGAGTGATATTTTGTTAGTAAAGGAGTCTATTAATCGATTGGAACAAAAGAAAAGGGCTATTGTGCATCATTCCACATCAAGTAGCACCCTTATTTAGAGAATTTGTTTTTTGCTTCAATCCTGATATTATAATTTTTCATTGTATAATATTGTAGTTTACGGTTAGTGCTTCATTGAGATGTTAACCTTTTTGAAATTTATGTGCAGGTTAACCCTTTACTTTGTAGCACCCTTATCTTTACTTTCCATGGACATTTTTCAATTTTTGTTCAATTTACTTGCCGTTATTTTTATTTTTCTTTTGTATAGATGGATGAGCTCGTACACGAAGCTGAATTGTATAGGACTAGTTGACACTTGTTACATTTTTTGGAAGATTATATATTTTTGTATAGATATGTATGGAAAATATTTGAGTAGACTACTAATTATATTTTTGGATAGATGTGCATGCATAAAAATTTGAAACTTAATAACAAATAATTGTTATGCTTAAAATTTTTATACTAGATGGATATGAATTGGATGATTATATAGATTACGTAATCTTTTTAATTGAACGATTATGTAGTTTGGAATTACTTATGGATGAAAGTTATAATAGTTGAGGTCTTTAATTAAATAGGTTAAGTATTGGTTGATTTACGTATTTTGTTAGATGTTCATGATTCAGTTGATTTTGTTGGTTTGAATGATTCTCTCAAATTACAGGTTATATTGAATGGTTTGGATGGATTATTATATATCATACAGGTCAAACGAAATTCTTTTATATTTTATTTCTATTTTGATAAACAAAAAGAATTGAATTGGCGACCAAAATTTAGTTTGGTTTTTCCTCTTTTGGTGACCAAGTGATTAGTCGGTGTTTCACCACTAACATTTGGCGACCAAAATGTTGGTAGGCGAAGGGGTACATTTGGTGACTAAATAATTAGTCAGTAAAATTATTAATTTTGGCAACCAAAGTGTTTGGTCGCAAATAGGTCTATTGCCGACTAAATTTTCAGTCACGCAAACATTACTTTTGGCGACTAACATTTTTGGTCAAGGAATGGCACAATTGGATACTAAAATATTTGGTCAGTAAACTAGTACTTGCAGCAACTAACATTTTTTAGCTACAAAATGGTTTAGTCGCCGTAATTGTATATTCAATGACCAAAATTTTAGTCGGCAAATATATTCTTTTTCCAAACTAAAAAAACTTAGTTGCAAATTACTTTTATTGACCATGTATCCACAACCAAAGTGGCAACTAAAAAAATTAGTCGCAGAAGACTTTTGCCAGACTAAAAATGGACTTTTACCGACTAAATTTTTAGTCGACAAAAGTGTAATTTCCCGTAGTGTCATTTAACGAACCAATCGGATTGTTACATATCGTTGTTGTCCAGTCGTACAATCGAACATTTCCAGTTTTTCGATTACGCACACAAATGACCACCCTATAGATTCACCTCATTGTAGAGAAAAATAGCTTAGCACATATGTACAAACATAATAGCTTGACAACATCTTCTTCATTACGTTCAGTCTGCCCCCGCATTGCTACTACCAGCAGATCTTTGATGACTTTAGAAAAGATCTTACCAACTTTTAGACACTGTCTCTGTATGAAATCAGATGGAGCTATCACCCCATGTGCCAAATCTAACTTCTTGCCACATTGGACTCCAAACAAGAATCGGATGTCGCTGTTTCTCAACAGCAAGTTGTTTCTCCCAATGTAAAACTTCTTGTCCTTCGGGTTATACATCTGTATTATTCAACACAACGTGGCATCACACTTTTTATAAGCCATTGGATTCAATTGAGGCACATGGATAGCCTCAATCATTAGCCAAAATTGGGTCTTTTGTAATTGTCAAATGTGCCCATCGCTTAACTCTAATTCAAGCATTGTCTTTATCACACCAGGGACATTGGAATAATACATTAGCCTTGATAGGTCGACAACAGGTTTTCTAACACTATCAGTTCGTGCTTTGTTTTGCTTAAAGGGCAGTTGCGTTTGTTTCTTAGCGGCCAACCTAGTGGACCTTTGAACGGTCAAATTTGAGTAAAGTGTTCTCCCATCAATCTTACGTCTACATCCTTGCCTCCCTACACTACCTACCACAACATTGACTTCAAATTATTAGTCTAACTGTTGGTAGCGAAACAAAAAATAAATAAATAATAAATAAACAACCCAACACATAAATCAGCATGAAATCACACCAAACCACGCATGTGATTTAAATCATACAAACAAAGCCGCAGCATGCAATACACATTTTAAATGTTAAACACCTACATTCCCATGAGAAAATTCAACCACGGAGACGTAATAACTTCAAACACCGTCGAATTAATGACCAATCTGTAATGTTAAAAAAAAAACATATGGCCTCATTTTACCATATCTATCTACAAAAATGACATGACCTTCCAAACATGACGACTCATGCACGACCCAACATGGATAATGGGTTGATGGCTTCAAAAACGCCATCCCACAACAACACCTCACAAAAAAAAAGCCCTCGTCACACATATCGAATTATTTATTAAAAAAAATACAATAACACTAATACAATCAACGTTACCCACCCCTTGCAACCACCAAATCCGTACTCCAACGTAATGACAACATTAATTTCAGCATGTAGGTAAATATTGGTCTAACAAACAACATACCGCACGTGGATTATTTACCAACATGGATGTGAATGTTGTAGCTAGTTTTTCGCATTCCTCAGAGGGATTTAATCTCCACGGATGCGATTACCTTACAATTTAGACTCATGTGGATCTGAATCTGGTTTCACAAGTGCAATGTGAAACAAAAAAAAAAAAAAAAAACAAAGACAAAAACAAAAATGAATGAGAGTCCAAATAGGGAAAATCCTAGAAAATCCAATAATCATTAGAGATGCCAAAAATGGTCTACATTGTAAGATTTTATAGTTGCCGCCTAAATAATTTTGGGAAATTTAGGAAACCTGTGACTTGTGTCAAAGGCCACTTGTCCATCATAACCAAAGTGTCTCAGTTCGAGAACTTAGGTATGAGAGAAAGGTCATGAATTGAGCACCCCACCCACCCTATCAAAAAGTAGCCTCTACTACTCATGATGTGAATTTTATGGACATTATATGCTCGTGTTCTGATTTGTTAATTATACTAACATTACCAAGTATAGACCGCGTCACTTACCTTGGAATGCTTTGATTTCATGCTTTCTTTGAAAAGAGTTTTTGAATATGTGCAACTTAAAAGAAGCAAGCTCATATGTACAATAATCAAATTCATTCCAACTTAAGCGAAATAGCCTTCATCCACAAGCATTCAAGGAGGTATTTCAAATAAGCACGTAGCCTCATGGTAGTATGCTTGACATGGCAACACAAACACACATGTAATATGCTAAAGCAAAAATGCTCATCTAGTATTCAAACAAGGCAAGCCTAAGAAAAGAAGATAATTAGAAAAATACATGATCCTAATATGCAAGTGGCTAATGCAACACATACACATATGCAACTACTTGATTTGGCTATGAACATGACATATGGATCCACTAAAAGAATGCGGTAACGTGCGTATTCAAGTAAGAAATAATCAATGACATCAAGTATGATGAGCAGAACCCTAATACATACAAAAACGGATATGAATCATGGCAATGATAAAAGAAAATATGATACTATACAAAGCCACAGTAAGCATGTGAATAAAAAGGAGAAAAAAATGGGGGTTGGAAGACATAAAAATATTACAAATTTGCCCTCCCACAAGAGGGTTCGAATGTCCTAATTAATTAATTATTGCAAACACAAAATGAATGAACTAATTAATTACTTACAAACTAATTATTACAAAATATGAATCTCAAACCTACTAATCTAAAGGACTTGAATGAGAGGCGGGGAATCGCATGCGCACAAATCAGAACATCTTCTAGAAACCTCTTTGTTTGCTGCCAGAAGTTGCCCTGTTCGCAGTCAGAAAATATTTTTATTTTGGCCTCAAAATCTGCTCTATTTTGCTGGAAAATTACCACTGCCGTACAACATGCTTGGCTGGCCGTACAGAATAATGGTCAGCAGGCCATTGTTTCTAAGGAAAACCTTGTTGTAGCAGAATTGAAATAGAGCAAGACAGAGTGTTTCCAAAATATGTTCATCCTTCTTGCTCCCGCTTGTCATGAAGATTTTCAAGGAGGGAATAGGTTTGATTTCCAAATCATTAACCATCGCAAATTTGTTGCATGATGATCTTAAAAGCAATACGAAAAGTCTTAACTAAGCACAAAAGAAAAAAAAAAGAAAAAAAGAAAGAAGATATTCTCTTTACCTCCTTCCTATCATGAATTTATTCAATGACTATACACGTTTCACAAATCATCAAACATTAGAAAGTAGTATGTTGATGATTATAGAGCAACTAAATTGACAAATAATATTGAATCAAAAATTATTGTCACCTCCTCTTCCTACTCATGGAATAAAGATGAAACATCCATTTCCATGCTTCAAAGTGAAACTAGGAGAAAGTTTTCAACACTTCTCGATAAAGAGCTCTCTAGGAGCAACAAACCAAATAAGGAAAAAAACAAGAAAAAAGTTATCTATCAAAGCTTAAACACATAACTCGCCAATGTTGTTGACAACTCCTCTTTATTCATGGAACAAGGATGAGACATTCATTTCCATGTTTCGAAAATGATCGATAAGAGATTTTTTCAACACTTTGAAGACGGAAGCTACTGCCTAGCCTAAAGGTGGAAAACAATAATACGAAAAGAAGAAATTTATCACTGGTTAAGCAAACTTGTGGTGGGGTGGCTAAGCCTAAGCTCTAATCCTCCCATGACCACAAGGTTCCAAGATACATAAGGAAAGCTATAACAAAGTAAAACGATCTACTCAAACGGATTGGCCGCTATATCCTAAACACGCCAAATCCGTGAGGACTTAGAACAATACAAATACGATATTCAAAGCATAGAAAGTAAGAACACATGTAGCAGGGAGGACAAGGACCCTTTTATAAGCCCATATTCAATTCATATCACAAAAAAAAAAAAATCTAAAATAGTGCTAAAAGCGCTGAAATTCAACCAAATGAAATAAAGTAAAAGGTGTACAACTAGTGAGCTAGCCAATGGAAGGATGGCTAGCCCACCCACTTTTAATGAGGCTTTAATCACATTTTAAGTCCAAAACATACTTTGAAATCGATATGTAAAGGCAAGAATAAGAGAGAAGAGATGATGAAAGAGTTCAAAATTCACCTCTTGAAAGAGAGGAAGATCGTCTTAGTTAAGAAACCTCACTCTAAGAACTCTCAAGTATCTGAAATTAAGTTCAAAATCTCAACAAAAAGCTTCAAGTTTAACCTTATATGGTGTATCTATTGTGTATCTATATTGCAAAAGGGTAGAGAAGTGTGTTGGACAAGCTATAGGCTTTTGGCAATTTTTTCTAACCCCAAACCATGAAGAGGCGTGCTGTATTTATAGAATTTCAATTTCTCACGTCAGAAATATCTTCAAAAGAGCCAGTTGTTCTAAATCTCGAGCATGGGAGCAATTGGTCGCTGCAAAGTATCTATTTCACTAGACATGGCCTACTGGCCATAAGGATGTACGGCCGGCCTAATCAAAATAGTCTACCAGCCATTTGTTGGCCAGGTGTTCTCTTAGTAGTTAGGCTAGAAAAAATAAGGTTTTGGTCAAAATGGGGTGCAAGGTTTAGGTTTTAAAGCTTAAAACTGAATTCTTTTGCTAAAGAGTCGAACAATCGCACAGCGTAACATTTCATCATCGAGTGTTCGAAATAAAACGCCAAGTCTTAAGGGCGGTCAAAAATAGGGAGTCTACAGTTGCCCCTCTTTGACAGAGCTCAGAGTCATTTCATGACATGAGTGAATGTCAATGCCCGAAGATGACCCATTTGACAAGGCCGTAAGACTTAGGAAAACAAACAATATACAAGTGCAGTTGGTTGAACTCAAAAGCTACCCTACGTATCCCTTTGCAAGGAATCAAACCAGTGTAGTTCAAGGGCAGAATACAAATGACATTTATGCTATGATCAATCAAAACCACAAATGAGCATACCGCTCGAAAATCATAAAGAAGATGGAGGAATAAGTCACACTACACATCACGTACAGAGGGTGAAAGGTACAAGCGAAATCACACTCATATGACAAGTGTGAAAGATACAAGACGTAGAAAGGGTGAAAGATACAAGCCAGACTATGCATCACATAGAGAGGGTGAAAGATACAAGCCTAAATCACTTTCTTGTGACAAGGGTGAAATTACAAGACTAAATGTAGGAAACGCAAAAAGGGTGAGGGTACAAGCCAAATCACACTCATGTGATAAGGGTGAAATTGCAAGCCTAAATATGAGAAATGCGAAAAAGGTGAGTGTGCTGTAGACGCGCCCGCGTGGGGGGCCCTCGCTATAGTTCGGACTCGATTTGTGTCACGGTTCTTAATCTGAACCAAAGAGTCCAAATCCGGCAAATCGTTTTGAGAAACAGATTTTTGAAAAGAAGTGCCAAACATGGACTGCTTTGCCAGATACAGAGTCGCCACCTAAATATTTTATTTTGGGGGAATTTAGGAAACCCTGACTCGGTGCCAGAGGCCACGTGTCCGTCATCACCAAAGTTGCCTCGGCTCAAGAACTTGGGTACGATCGGGGAAGGTCAGCTATGAGCACCCCCTCTCGCCCGATCCGAAGATCAGCCTCTACTAACCATGATATCCGTTTTTGAAAACGTTATGTGTTCTTATTCCATTTATTAGCCTAGAATTACTATGTTATGCGCACAACACACAAGTATAGACTAGATTGCCTAATTTGGAAATAAGCATTGCGTATCCGTTTGTCTTGAAAAACACTTTGGAATTTGCTACTCGCAAGTAGGCTAAAATACGGATTTCAACGAGTTTTTCCAACTCAGACAATCCAACCTTCACCCACAGGCATCCAAACAGTTTATCACATAAGCAGCTAGTCTCATGGTAATCATGCTATCATGGCAACACTCACACACATGCAAGGATGCTAAAGCATAAATACTTACATCGTACTCCATGCCAAAACAATAAACTAGTTAGCCAACATGCATGGTCCTAGCTCATGTCAAATTGACTAATGCAACACATACAGGATGCAATTAGAGTAGGCTCGGCTAACCTAAACATGGCATGTGAAATGCAATCAATTGATGCACGTATTCAATTTGGAATTGAAGTACAAATGCAGTTAGCATGATGTACCGAGCCCGGTGCGTGCGAGACAAATGCATGGATGCATGCATGTGCAGCATAAGGTATGCTAATTTAAACATGACCTATTACTAACCATCAAAGCAGGTAAGTAAAAGGGAGAAAAAAGTGGGGGTTGGAAGACATGCACACACTCACCCACACTTATTACAGATTTGCCCTCGCTCGGAGGGACCAAAAGAATAATACAATTCAAATAATGAATTAACTATCCTAGCTAATTAATCATTACAAATTACCTAATTAGTTAAGAAATTAACTAAGCATAAGAAAAGCAATAAAAGGGGCCTCAGGAAGAGGGTTCGATGCGCACGTGCTCGGGTCTTGCTCGGAAGTGCACTGTCATGCATAGGCTGCCTCTGTTTTCCCTGCTCTGCCTCTTTGAAGACTGCCAAAGTCTCAGAATTGCTTCTCTGGATACTGGGGAATGCCACCGGCTGGAAGGAATCATCACCGGCTGTGATCTGGTGGTCATCGGCCAAGAATGCATCCATCGGCCATCGATGGGTTGCCGGTCGGCACTCTATGCAGTCGATCGGCAGAAAGTGCCTGCAGAACCTGTTTGACAGCAGCAGAGGACAAGGCATAGCATGGCAATGCAATTCAAGCAATGTATGCACCATTCCTATCCCTCATCATGTGTGTGACTCCAAGGGACATGGTTCTTGGTTCTCGGACCATCAAGCGCGCATTTCCATGCGTGATGGCCTAAGGGACCAAGTGTGCATTTTTGATATGGAATGCAATGTACATGAACAAACCAATGGGACTCAACCTTTATCACAAGCATTTCAAGAGGCCAAGCATGCATGCGAATGGAATGCAATCCTAGGCATGTGAGCTAAGGATGCGACATGGCAATGCAATGCATTCATGCAGTTATGCAAGCAAATATGCGAGGCAAACATGCAAACAAGCAAAGGGTGGACTTAAGCATGGTTTAGTCAGCCCTCACTAAGTCCAAAAAATAGTGGCTAAGGTGCCCAAAATGAGGGACTAATGGCATGCAAACATGCATGCAAATGATCTCCAACACTTCAAACATTAAAGAGCAATTCTCAAGCACACTTAAGAGGATGCAAACATGGACATATAGCATGCAAATTAAGCCTTGAAAATCATGCAAGAACATAGTGCCAAACCAAGCAAACAAAGTAGGCTAAATATGCAACAAATGGCCCAAGCATTCAAGGCAAGCTAATGAAGTATTTGACCACACTTAACAAGACCAAACATGGCATGAATTTAATGACCAAGAACAGAGTTTTAGCACATAAAACAAAGCCAAAAAGACCACTTAGACGTCATCTAAATGGCTTGAATTCAAAAGCATACATGAATGCACTTTCAAGGAGCATACAACATAAGCTCATAAGGCATCAAGGAGGCATCCAAGGTAAGCATACAAGCATGCTAAAGGGACTGAAATGATGCTACAAATGGTGCCAAACCACTGAAATAAAGTGAGTAATGCATGCTATACACTCACATACTTAAGGCTAACAAGCCAAAATGCAAAGGGGCTATACTAAACATGTCATGGCCGACCAAAATGACTAAGGACAGACCTCAAACATGGCAAAATAAGCACAAAAGCTTCACAAAGCTAAGCCTAAAACATGCTTGAACAATGGTTTACAACCTAAGGCATGTTAAGGCCTAAACATGGCATTACAAGGTAGGTATGCCAAGCATGCATGGTGTACCAAAACCAACATACAACAATGCTATTTCATGGCAAAATAAGCATAAATGACAGCCAAGACATGGTCAACATGAGGCTTAGCTAAGTGCTCATTAAAGAGGCAAAAATGGCCCTTTTCAAGGACAACAAGGAGAGGGGGTGGCCCTCTCCTTCTTGGGACCTCAAGGCACCATCCTCACCTCTGAAATCCCTCAAGATTTCAGTGGTGAGGAGGCCCAAACACCAAGGTCTCGAAGCTTACACAAAATAGCACAAAATGGAGCCTCTCAAGGCTTAGGAGGGGTCAAACACCTCCAAACCACAAAACACTCTAAACAAACTATTTAGAGGGCCTAAAAACAGAACTTTTTATATTATACACTAAGCTCAAAAACAGTTGTAAGATAGGCAAAAATGCAATGCAAAAATGGAGAATAAAGGGACAAACTTCTTATCCTTGAAGACCTTCTTCCCAAATGAAGCTCCAGCAGCTTCTTGAGCTCCAAACTAGCTCCAAAACTCTGAAAACAATCCTTTATAAACTCAATAGCCAAGGGAAGGTGTAATAGTAGGTGTTTGTGTGCAATACTATGAACAAATACACCTAGAACACTCAAGAGGGAGAGATATATACAGATAGAATATATATAAGCTCTAACCCTAGAACCAGAGCTTCTAACAATATTTTTCTCTCTAAAATGTCTCACCCTGAAGCCAAGAGGGGAGGGCTCCTCTTATAGAGGAGCCAATCTTGTAAAGCTTACAAGGTAAGCTAACAAGAAGGCCATCCCTCCATACACGTGTATGGAGGGGAACAAAATGCCATACAGCTGTATTAAAATATCTGCAAAAGAAGATGAACAGTAGTCGGCTGCTCAAAATTGCCATTTTGACAAAATGGGCTGCCGACCGGCAACAAAGAATGCCGACCGGCAATATACGTTGCCGATGGCAACAAAACACCAGCCGGTGGCCTTTGGCCATGGCCGGTGATGTGTGGGGATGCCTCACAAGGCATTCCCTGCCCCTCCAAGGCAAAACCCAAGTGTTTGGTGCAAAACCAGACACTAAACAGTCAAGTCGAGAGATCCTGAGGCAAGGCGCGCAAGCCGAGACCTCCGGGAACTCAAGACGAACACAAACATGGATGATCACCGAGTGTTCAAACGGTGACGTCCCAGTCTTGAGGACAGTCAAAAATAGGGTGTCTACAGTTGCCCCTCTTTGACAGAACTCGAAAGTCATAACAATGACAGAAGTGAATGTCAAAGCCTAGAGACGACCCATTTTTGACAAGGCCGAAGACTTAGACAAACATGCAAGATAAACAAGATATGCGCCCGAAGGCGGGGGCAAAATACAAGACAGTGCGCAAAGCCGGACATAACTTATGATCATGCAAAGAAAGCTGTAACGAAGCATACATGCGACAGTTTTAAGCTAGCATACACCAAACTACACTGCAATGCAGAAAGGATGTAAAGAGAATTATGCAATTCTCAATACGTCTCACTCGGAGGATACAATACTTGTGCGGCTCGTCTGGTTGCACCAGCCTCAAATGAACCGTACATACAATATCGTGCCGGTAAAGAAAATAACTCAACAGGTACGATGTTATTAGCAACATGCATGACAACGCAAAAAAGGATGCAAAATGATATACAATATATACAAAACAATGTATAAACAATGCAAATAAAGATGCAATGTAATTGAAACAATGCAAACTATATGCAAAGCAATTGAATCATGATCCAATCATGAGCGGTTCGAAACCACACCTATGTCAAATAGATTGATGGAGGTAACAAGTCCGTCTACCATAGAACGGTCTACTGAACTATGAGCAATGTAAACGGACACAAGAACAAGTATTGGGGGGGAATGACATAAGTGGGGAAACGACCCGCTGGGGAAAGGACTACGATCCTAATGCTGGATGCAAAAATGACACTACAATGCAATATATATATGGATATGCTGGGGAGATGGCAATGGACATGGCACGCGGGCCAAACCAAATCTTGCCTAGGCAAGGCATGTACGCATACAAGCCATGTTTAACATAGAACGGTCTACTGAACTATGCTCCGACATGAGAAGTCTGGGTACATACCAGACCAAGCTCAACATGGAAAGGCGCAAGCCATAAATGGGAGGTGGTGCAATGAATGCATGTAAACTACAATGCAATATCTACAAATATTACAATGGAATGGAAATGCACTACAATGGATATGGCCTGCGGGCCAAACCAAATCTTGCCTAGGAAGGGCATGTACACGTACAAGCCGTGCCTACCATAGAACGGTCCACTGAACTATGCTTCGACACGAGAAGTATGGGCACATACCAGACCAAGCTCAATCATGGAAGGCGCGAGCCATAGGCGGAAGTGATGCAATGAATGCATGCAAACTACAATGCAATATACACTATATTACAATGATGCATGACAATGCAATTATATTTTTTTGTTTGTTTTTTTGAGATGCAAATGATGTATGAAATGCATGTTGCATGGAATGCGCGACAACACGCGGCTTTTGAGATACATGACAATGTAAATGGACCGTGTACATTAATGCACTAAAGGTCTTGCACCTTCCAAGGATTTAAGGTCTCCTAGACCGTGTATATTTGCACAAGAAATGCATAACAATGCAAGTGAACTTGAAATGCGCAACAACGTGCGACTTAAGACATGCATAACAATGCAAACGAACTATGCACATCAATGCGCCGAAGGTTTTGCACCTTCCAAGGATTTACGGTCTCCTAGACCGTGCAAAATTCTCGATATGGCTTACCCGGAGTATATCATACCTGTCCGGTTCGTCTGGTTGCACCAACCTTAAATGAACCGTACATACAATATCGAGCCTGCAAAGAAAACAAACTTAACAGGTACAATGTGATTAACAACATGCACATTAATGTGCTTTAGAAATGCGTGACAACGCAAAGCAAGTGGGAAGCATAACAATGCTGTGAAGGCACAGGCATGTAAGTGGAGCACGCGGTCTACGCAGGCAACGAAATTGATTATGAGCATGCGGTCCACGCAAGCAATGAAATTGGACATAAAAATGCGGTCTATGCAAGCGGAACATGCGGTCCATGCAAGCAATGAAATTGGACATAAAAATGCGGTCTACGTAAGCGGAACATGCGGTATACGCAGGTAATGAATTTTCAACAAGCATGCGGTCTACGCAAGCAAAACATGCGGTCTACGCAAGCAAAACATGCGGTCTACGCAAGTAATGAATTTGAACAAACATGCGGTCTACGCAAGCAAAACATGCGGTCTACGCAAGTAATGAATTTGAACAAACAGGCGGTCTACGCAAGCAAAACATGCGGTCTACGCAAGTAATGAATTTGAACAAAGATGCGGTCTACGCAAGCAAAACATGCGGTCTACGTAAGTTATGAATTTGAATGCAAACATGCGGTCTACGCAAGCAAAACATGCGGTCTACGCAAGTAATGAAATTGAATGCAAACATGCGGCCTACGCAAGCAAAACATGCGGTCTACGCAAGTAATGAATTTGAACCAATATGCGGTCTACGCAAGGAAAACATGCGGTCTACGCAAGAAATGAAATTGAATGCAAACATGCGGTCTACGCAAGCAAAACATGCGGTCTACGCAAGTAATGAAATTGAATGCAAACATGCGGTCTACGCAAGCAAAACATGCGGTCTACGCAAGTAATGAATTTGAACAAATATGCGGTCTACGCAAGCAAAACATGTGGTCTACGCAAATTATGAATTTGATTATAAACATGCGGTCTACGCAAGCAAAACATGCGGTCTACGCAAGTAATGAATTTTGAACAAACATGCGGTCTACGCAAACAAAACATGCGGTCCACGCAAGTAATGAAATTGAATGCAAACAAGCGGTCTACGCAAGCAAAACATGCGGTCTACGCAAGTAATGAAATTGAATGCAAACATGCGGTCTATGCAAGCAAAACATGCAGTGTACGCAAGTAATGAAATTTGAACAAATATGCGGTCCACGCAAGCAAAACATGCGGTCTACGCAAGTAATGAAATTTGAACAAACATGCGGTCTACGCAAACAAAACATGTGGTCTACGCAAGTAAAGAATTTGAACAAATATGCGGTCTACGCAAACAAAACATGCGGTCTACGCAAGTAAAGAAATTTGAACAAATATGCGGTCTACGCAAGTAATGAATTTGAAAAAACATGCGGTCTACGCAAGCAAAACATACGGTCTACGCAAGTAATGAAATTTGAACAAATATGCGGTCTACGCAAGCAAAACATGTGGTCTACGCAAGTAAGGAATTTGAACAAATATGCGGTCTGCGCAAGCAAAACATGCGGTCTACGGAAGTAATGAAATTGAACAAACATGCGGTCTACGCAAGCAAAACATGCGGTCTACGCAAGTAAAGAAATTTGAACAAATATGCGGTCTACGCAAGCAAAACATGCGGTCTACTCAAGTAATGAATTTGAATAAACATGCGGTCTACGCAAGCAAAACATGCGGTCTACGCAAGTAATGAAATTTGAACAAATATGCGGTCTACACAAGCAAAGCATGCGGTCTACGCAAGTAATGAATTTGAACAAACATGCGGTCTACGCAAGCAAAACATGCGGTCTACGTAAGTAATGAAATTTGAACAAATATGCGGTCTACGCAAGTAAAGAAATTTGAACAAATATGCGGTCTACGCAAGCAAAACATGCGGTTTACGCAAGTAATGAATTTAAACAAACATGCGGTCTACGCTAGCAAAACATGCGGTCTACGCAAGTAATGAAATTTGAACAAATATGCGGTCTACGCAAGCAAAATATGCGGTCTACGCAAGTAAAGAATTTGAACAAATATGCGGTTTACGCAAGCAAAACATGCGGTCTACGCAAGTAATGAAATTGAACAAACATGCGATCTGCGCAAGCAAAATATGCGGTCTACGCAAGTAATGAATTTGAACAAACATGTGGTCTACGCAAGCAAAACATGCGGTCTACGCAAATAAAGAATTTGAACAAATATGCGGTCTACGCAAGCAAAACATGCGGTCTACGCAAGTAATGAAATTGAACAAACATGCGGTCTACGCAAGTAATGAAGTTGAACAAATATGCGGTCTACGCAAGCAAAACATGCGGTCTACGCAAGTAATGAATTTGAACAAATATGCAATATGCAGTGAGATGCGCAAAACCGCGCGATGCGTTTTAGACAATGCAAGCGCACAAGACAGTGCGAATGATATGTGATACGCATGAGGCAACTTTTGAGTTTTGTAAAAGCCAAAAGGATACGAAAAGGATACACCTTGCACGAATTCGAGTGCAACGCACAGAAGACGCGATCCGAGGTCAAAACGAAAGCCGATTGAGCGTTGGAAATGCACTGTTTTGCACGGTTTTGATCACTGAAGGCTCTGAACCACACATATAACCCAAACAAGGATGTAGAAGGCTCAAAAACCATTGTAGGAGACCACCGGATGCCTACCGGCCATCATAATGCATCACCGGCCGTCCATCGGCCTTAATAAAATTCTATCAGCACAAAATACTGCCGACCGGCAAAGAGTGTGGCCGACCGGCAAAATATTCCTGTTCGGGGCAGTTTTGACATTTCGGCCGTGGGTCTTTAAATATAGGGCCTCTAGCCCTATATTTTTCACATCCTCTTGCTCGAAAATTCCCTCTCTCTCTCTCTAGAGTGTTTTCGTCCTTCGATCTCCTTGTTTTCTTGCGTTCTAGCCTCGATTTCGTTGTTTGATTCGCGTATATCTTCGCGTTTCGAACATTTTGAACCGAACGAAACTTCGTTTCGGTGTTTGTTTCTTGATTTCCGCCACTCGGGGCTTGTTTCCCTCGAGTTTTTCTCGATGTCTGTGCCTTTTCCGCACTCCGGCTTTTTCGGCCTTTTCTGGCCCTCTCGGGGTAGACTTTCTGTTGACTTTTCACATTCTCGCCCGGTTTTTCGTCTTCCGGCCATTTTCACACCCTCTTCGAGATGGCAGACGATCTTCCACAGGGCGGGACCCCTCTAGAGCTCGAGATGGATCCCGAGGCTGACCCCTTGCCACTCCATATCCGGCCGTTCGATCCGGAGACCTACAGGCCCGCAGTTCATGTGATGCTCCTCGATGGACTACGCCAGTTCCGGAGCTTCAAGAGGGGCGTTGCACCCGAGCTTCTCCTGCGTGAGCCTACTTCCCATCTGTCCTTCGGCGCTTCCGAGGTAACATTCTTTCTTCTGTTTTATTATTTTCCGCAATGTAGAAACATAACTGCCATTAGTTGATTCTGTTCTCTAACTTTTTAGTCCGGATGCACCGATATATTGTGCACTGTAGTTGATTGCACACAAACTTACAACCATTATCTGTTTGAAACTTACACGTGCACACACACTGCACTGACCCTGAATCACCCAAACACACGGTGCGCACTGTATTCACTGTCTACACACTGGTACCTGGTATCTGCTTGAGTCTGAAAACATGCACACATGTTGTATTTTCCCTGAACCACTCAAACACGCTGACACATCACACGTTGTAGTTCACTGTAAGTACACCGGCACCCGATGTCTGTTCAAATTTGAAAACATGCACACATGTTGCATACCTGTATGCTTCTTAAAACTGCGTTTTGAATATTGTCTTGCAATTGCTTCTTCTTTTTTATTACAGGGGGATTCCCATACCATCCGCGGGTATGGGAATATCGTCGCTCGGGATTGGTACCTAGAGCTTCCAGACGCGGTTCGTCACATCGTCGACGAGGCCGGCTTCGGCATCTTCTGCGGGGGGCTCTCCCAGCTCACGACCTGCAGGCCCTTGCTCGCCGCTCTAGTGGAGAGGTGGTGGGATACCACCAACACCTTCCACTTCTCCGTTGCGGGGGACATGACGATGACCCCTTACGACTTCTCGATGCTCACCGGCATCAGGGTAGGGGGTGATCCGATCCCCTTTGACACTGACATGGGTGAGTGGGACGCCGCCCAGCTGTACCTACTCGGCACTCAGCCTCCCCTCGCTCGAGCAGGGTTCGTCAGGTACTCCTGGTTTGAGAGCCACTTCCGAATCTAGCCAGCTTTGGCGGAGGAGGCGCAGATGACCCCAGAGGAGGTGGACCAGTATGCGCAGGGCTTCATCATGTTCCTTTTCGGGACGACTCTCTTCGCCGACCGGGCGAACACCGTGCCTCTATGCCTGTTGAGCGCACTGGTGGATGTCAGGCGGATCCGCCGCTATGACTGGGGTAGCGCAAGCTTGGCCACATTGTACGGTTATATGAGCTCTTCTTCCCGCCTCAGCAGACAGCTTCTCGGCGGCTACTGGCGAGCTTAGGAGGTACATCTTCTTCCCTTTTTACATTTCTGCTTCACGTTTTCTGTATTCTGTACACTGCACACACCACGGTCTGCCTTCTCACTGACTATATACTACACACGCGGCACACATATACTCTGCTTTACTTTGGCTGTATACTGCACACATTGTATACTCTGTACAACACACTGCACAACACACGGCTCTGCCATTTCTGTTTTATTCTGTATTTTGCTTCATCTGATAGCTATACTTATATCTGTTCTGCAGTTGTGGGTGTATGCCTACTTTCCCAGGCTTGCCCCAGTACCTGATGTGGAGACCCCGCTCGGTGTCCCCTTTTCCCATCGCTTTGACGTGCGATGCGTGCAGAGGCCACGGGAGTCTTTCATTTTCTTCCGTCGCTACTTCGACACCATCACCGCCGCGGAGGTATGTTCACGTCTAGAATTTGCTTAGGCTTCGCTTAGCATTGTATATTTTCAATATCAGTAGATAACCAACTGCATTTCATTTCAGATCACCTGGCAACCCTGGGCTCCGTTGCCGACCGTGGTGAGGGATCATTATGAGGGCGCAGGGGAGACTGCCCGTTGCCGAATTCTGTTGGAGGGCCCGGTCTGTCGGGCTTGGTACCTAGGTGAGCGTTTCTTGCGTCCGACCTTGGGTTTACCGGAGCAGATAGTTCCAGGTCCGCCTCCTACGCATATGAGGCATACAGAGGGGTTCTCTCTTGAGCAGATGAGGGACTACACCGTCGGCTGGGGTACAGAGCATCACAAAGGCAAGGGCGACTACACAGAGTACGTCCGGACCTACATTATGCGACCCTTGAGCGGTGGTCGTCGGGTTGAGGGAGAGAGACCAGTGGCGCCGACAGTTGGAGCGAGAGCGGGGGCTGGAGCAGGAGCGTCGAGGAGAGCTCGAGTCCACGGTAGGGGTGGAGTTCAGAGAGGGCAGGGGACCAGCTGGCCTACTCTGCCCACTTTACTGACATATAGAGGGCAGGATGGGGCGACCTATCAGATCCCCTTTGCTCCTCCCCCGGCTGGTCATGAGTTAGCCGGTATCCCCCACTTGCCTCCGGTATGTATTACTTCATTTTGCATCTTGCATTGGTATTTCATTACAGTTTATTTGATATTCCACAGAATACTGATACATTTTGCACTCTTGCAGGCGTCCTCCGAGTACACCCGGCAGTCCGTGGAGTTGAATGCCTCCATGATGGGGATGCTACAGCGGACCTTTGACCACCTGGCCCTCTACAGTATTCCGGTATGCTCTTCTGATCACGGCCTCAAATCACTCACAAACTGATTCACGTAATCTGATGCACGACACAACGCCTAACGCACTAATTCTCATAGCATCTGATATACTGCATACACTGCATTTATACACTGTACTCTGCACCGACAAACTGCTCACGGCATTCGCACACTATACTCATACACTGCGTCATCCTGCACTAATAAACTGTCCACGGCATTCACACACTGTACTCATATACTGCATTCTGCACTGATAAACTGTCCACAATATACTGATGCATTTGCCTTTTGTGCTTTTCAGCCTCCCTTCCAGATTCCTCCGGTAGGTGGTGCTCCAGCTGGACCCTCTATTCCTGCTCGAGGAGGGCGTGGAGACGCTGTACGTCCCCGTACCAGGGGGGCGTGTTCATGTCGGGAGTAGCTCTCGGGCTCCAGTCCCTAATGATGATGATGAGGAGGAGTCAGAGGCGGAGGCAGAGTCGGAGGCGGAGTCGTCGGAGGAGGAGACCGGAGGTGGCACTAGCTTGGGCTCTAATGACGATGCTGATGATGCTCCTGGACCTTCGTCTAGGAAGAGGACTAGGACAGACCGATAGCCCTCGGAGCCGCTTGACATTGATGTAGATTTTTGTTGTTTTTCTTCTTTCTTGTACTTTTCCCTTTTGTCGGTAGTTAGGATACTTTGTACTGCCACAGGCAGATTTTTGTTTCCAAAACTTGTGTACTTGAAAAGATGATGAAATGAAACAGGCTTTTTATCTGAAAAAGTGTTTACATCCGTATATCTTTACATTTCATGCTTTGCATTGCATCACACCATATTACACCTCAATGTAAATGAAATTGATTGGTTGTCTGAAAATTGAACACTTGCACTGTAATAATCAGATAACTAAACAGCCAACAACAAAAATAACCCAAGCAACCCATTGCCTGATCCTGGATACACAGCCCTTACTCTACTGGGGATTAATCTGTATACAGCCCGTAACACAGCAATCGGTTCATTTTGCACGCAACAAATCCTGAACAAACAGCCCAATCTGACAAGACGGACTACGGGGATGAAACCAGCTGAAGTTGAAGCACACTTAGATGCCCCAATTTTTTTCGTTCTTTTACTTCGCATAGATGTAGAGAATGGCACAGCACTCTGAGCATAAACGATTTTTGAAATAAAACGGATGTTCAAACCGGGGTATCGAGCTTACAACTGAACGCAGCGGGGAGGACTCAAACAAAAGGGTACATGACCTAAACACAACGAGACACGCTCGGAAAAGACTCAAAACAAAGGTTGAGGTAAACAAAAACAAAAGACACGACATACAGACACGTTAACGGAGACGGGGGACCTCAGATCAAGAGGAGCCAGTTTCCCTGGGTATTGTTTCCCACCCTTTTCTCATTTGTGATTCTCACATCACTCTGGCACTCAAGCTCGGTTTTTTTTTTCTCTCAAAACCCTTTTTCTTACTTTTCTCTCAACTTACACCTCTCTATTCTTTACTCTCTCATTTTTCATCCCTCCCCAAGGTGATTAATGAATGAATAGGAAGTTGCGGGTTCATGCCCAATGCCGTTAGCGCACAGCTATTTCTTCTGGTGGGTAGAGTGCCCTCCTGGCAAGTATGTTGACGACGGGGGAAAGACAGAACGCCTGACTGAACTGTGCCCCTAGTTCATCATTTTGACCATTCTTTGTTTTGGTTTTCTACTAAAACAGTTTCGATCAAGATGAGAGTCGAATTAACATACTTGTTCGATTTTTGATTTGAAAACCATGTAAGTCAGGCTATAAGCACTGAAAATTTTCCTTTTTGGGTCCAAGAAAATGGTCCAGTTTTGGAAAATGAAATAATTTTCAAGAAAACTTAGTCAACCTCAGTAAAAATTCTCAAAAACTATTTTTTGCGAACGATCGGTGCTAAACAGGCGCGGAACTTACCCTCGAGATGCGCAACCTCGGATCGGAGGCAATGGAAAATTGCCCCTGGCTTGAAAGGGGTGGATGGCAACGGAAAGTTGCCCCTGGTTTGAATGGCAACTCATGACGACTCGTGGCAACGGAAAGTTGCCCCTTGTTTGGATGATGCCGCAGCAGTCCGCAAACAGTCTTCATTTGTGGTCGTCGAACTCTTGGACACGGAGATGACGAAGACGGTCAAAACAAATATATGGACACAGTCACCTTGGAAGGTGTTGGCGACTGGACCTTGGGATGAAGTCGAAACCATTGTATGGATCGAGACGCTATGAAAGCGTTGGGGGCTGGACTTCAGGATGAAGTTGCCTACGTATCCCAAACATGAGAATCAAGCCTTACGTAGTTCCGATTAAGGTACACTCGGGTATTTTAACCTTCACTTTCTCAGGCTCTAACTTTTGCCAAGGTGCCCGATGCGGGTTTTCGACCTTGCGAGCTTCTTTTTATTTTCCTTTTTTTGTTCATTTCTTTTTCTTTTCTTTTTCGCATTTTTCTTTCTTTTCTTTTCTTTTCTTTTTTGTATTTTTTTGCTTTTTTGTATTTTTCTCTTGCTCTAACTTTTGCCTGGGTCGCCCTTCCGGGTTTTCGGCCCAGCGAGCCTCTCAAAGGGTAAAAGTGTAACAAGTCCATGCCAAATGGTTTTTGAAGTTGAAGCCTCTCTATATCTAGGAGAACAGCTGTTGCAATGATTTGTAGGAGAATCCATCATGGCTGCTCCACAAGCTTCTTCTGGTGAGATCTAATCTTTTTGATTCGGCTTTGGTGCCTCTTGTTCGAGGGCTGCTTCTGATCTGGCCATACAGACCTTGCATGACATTTGACCGTTTGAACTTTCTGAACGGGTTCAAGGTTCAAAACGGACGGGTTAAATCTTGAGGCTGTGAGCGATCCTAGGCTGCACAATCTCAAGAGCGGTTCCACACAGGTCTTCATAGGGCCATGTAAAACATTTGTTTTTGAAAGTTTTTAAGAAAGCGACAAATCGCTCGCGCCGAACATAGTGTGGAACCAATCTGGATCAAGCCAGGGTCCTTCCCAGTACTCATGCTGACAAGCATTGTTTCATTCATTAAGGGCTTAACATGCTTCTCTTTCTCTCAATTGATCAAATTTTTGCAAAACCGGAGGAATTCCTTCCTCTTTGTTTTTATCACAATGTTTTGAAAAAAAGTTTTGGAGAACTTAGGTCAATGCGATGATTCTCAAGGCACAGAAGAGCAGGTAGAATGCAGGACCGTTCCATTCAAAACCCCTGGCACAACTAGCCCAAAACAAACAATAAGCACAGAAACATGATAGCCGCGGCTGTTTCATTCAGGTTTCTCGGATGTAATTGGCTCCTTAGCAGAAACAGACTCAAAAACAAAAACGGGTAATTACAAGACAAAACGGTGTTCGAGGCAACAACCCCGGAATCACCTGGTATTCTATAGAAAGGGGGCTGACTTGCTACAATAAGACAGACCCTTAAGCAAAAAGACTGACTCAAGACAAAGAGACAAACTCAAAACAAAAGGCTGACTCGATACTCGAGCCAGAATTTATAAAGCTAGCGTTCGCAGATGCTCAAAAATGCGTGCCAGACACCACATCCAAAATATACTGAATGCCGCCCGCAGATGGTTCACTTTCTGATTACATACTTGCAGTATCTGCGTCCTCAAAATCCAATAACTGGGTGGTAACGGACTTGGCTGAGGTGGGCGGGAGGATAACTTCGTTGTCAATCAAATCTTGCACCTCATGACGGAGGCGGAAACAATTGTCGATTGCATGGCCTGTCTGCTGGTGGTACGCGCAGTACTGGGCAGCATCATGCGTGGCAGGGAGATTCTTCGGGAGAGGCCGAGGCTCCAAGGGTTTAAGGTGCCCCCTCTCGGCAAGGATCTGAAGTGCCTTAGACAGAGGCATGTAGAGAGCATGAAAGACCCTGCGCCCTCGAGGCAGGTATTTTGAAGTTTGAGCGTTCTTACTAGACGCACAAGCGAAAGGGTCGGCAGGCGCCACCTTGGCTTTCCGATCTTTCCCGGGTGCAGGGCTGGGAATAAGAGGAACTGTTCTGGCATGACGGGGCCTATCCCGATTTTCTGACTGACTTCAACTACCCTCAGGTGGAGTGGGGAAAGCATCCTCCACAGTTTTTGCCACAACCGCGGATATCTGTTGCTTATTCATCCCCCCGGTTTTCAAAGCCTCGACTGCCCGCAGCAGTTGTTCAATAGGATCGGCATCTGCCTTCATTTTGTTCTTGCCTCTGGCCTCAGCCTGGTCAAGGGTTTGGATTGCTACTTCAGAGCGAAGCCCGGTTGTTGTTGACATGTCGTGGCTGCAGCTGGAAGCCACCTCTGGCTGGCTGAGCTCTATCACAATCCGCCCCAGTAGCGGGGGTTCCTGTGGCATGAAATTCCCGGCATATGGTGCCGCTGGTGGTGAAGCCGACATTCCATAGGCCAGATCGGCCACGGATCTCTGGAGGTCACCAATCATTCCCATCAGCTCGAATGTAGTGGGCTCGCGAGCCTGATACAACTGGGGGGTCCAGACTGGGTGCGCGGCAGGTGACCTAGGCGGATGCGATACATCAACATTGGTTTCATTCCGCGGGGTGATCCCTTGATCTAGCGTAGCTGTCATAACCACAATCTCTTCTGAATTCTGCATCGTCATAAGTCCTGCCTCAATCAAAGGGGAACACTAGCTATTCTGTACCAATTCTCTGGATACTCTGAATTGAAAGGAAAAACAAACAGTATTTCAGCCCAAACAGATCAACCATAGGTGTAGCCGAACAACTGCACTCTATTGCCGATCACTGTTCCCCAGAATCACTGTTCCCAAAACTAAACCTGATACCTGCAGATAACTGATTCTCATAACTGATACTGATCCCCTCAGGTCTAATACTCAATCTTGCAAACTGATGTGTACGTTCCTGTAGAGATACATTCTAAAAGCACATAGCAGGTAAAGAGAGCCAAAACACCCCTATGTTGGGGTAGGGTTTCCCTGTCCTATTTTGTTAGGAGCTAGGGTTCTACTATACACACAGCAGTTTTCAAACAACCTAACATCGGATAAGCAACCTGTCCTAGCTTGGAATGGTCACTATAGATTTCGATATGCACTAGGTCGAATGGTCGAAAAGGGTGCCCCGGTAGAACCGGGGTTTGTGTTCCCATACTGTCAGAGCCCATAACCGGTCAGCCTTATGGTCAAGCCCTGACAAGACAAGCCTCCGGCAAACCGTTCAGGAATGGCAGATGGCAAACACGGTATCCTAGGCGCACCAATGCACATGCAATGCAAAGAGACACATAAATGAAATCAAAACAGGATATCACAAGTTCGAGTCAAGCTCTCTAAGTCCCCAGCAGAGTCGCCAGAAACTGTAGACGCGCCCGCGTGGGGGGCCCTCGCTACAGTTCGGACTCGATTTGTGTCACAGTTCTTAATCTGAACCAAAGAGTCCAAATCCGGCAAATCGTTTTGAGAAACAGATTTTTGAAAAGAAGTGTCAAACATGGACTGCTTTGCCAGATACAGAGTCGCCACCTAAATATTTTATTTTGGGGGAATTTAGGAAACCCTGACTCGGTGCCAGAGGCCACGTGTCCGTCATCACCAAAGTTGCCTCAGCTCAGGAACTTGGGTACGATCGGGGAAGGTCAGCTATGAGCACCCCCTCTCGCCCGATCCGAAGATCGGCCTCTACTAACCATGATATCCGTTTTTGAAAACGTTATGTGTTCTTATTCCATTTATTAGCCTAGAATTACTATGTTATGCGCACAGCACACAAGTATAGACTAGATTGCCTAATTTGGAAATAAGCATTGCATATCCGTTTGTCTTGAAAAACACTTTGGAATTTGCTACTCGCAAGTAGGCTAAAATACGGATTTCAACGAGTTTTTCCAACTCAGACAATCCAACCTTCACCCACAGGCATCCAAACAGTTTATCACATAAGCAGCTAGCCTCATGGTAATCATGCTATCATGGCAACACTCACACGCATGCAAGGATGCTAAAGCATAAATACTTACATCGTACTCCGTGCCAAAACAATAAACTAGTTAGCCAACATGCATGGTCCTAGCTCATGTCAAATTGACTAATGCAACACATACAGGATGCAATTAGAGTAGGCTCGGCTAACCTAAACATGGCATGTGAAATGCAATCAATTGATGCACGTATTCAATTTGGAATTGAAGTACAAATGCAGTTAGCATGATGTACCGAGCCCGGTGCCTACGAGACAAATGCATGGATGCATGCATGCGCAGCATAAGGTATGCTAATTTAAACATGACCTATTACTAACCATCAAAGCAGGTAAGTAAAAGGGAAAAAGAAGTGGGGGTTGGAAGACATGCACACACTCACCCACACTTATTACAGATTCGCCCTCGCTCGGAGGGACCAAAAGAATAATACAATTCGAATAATGAATTAACTATCCTAGCTAATTAATTATTACAAATTACCTAATTAGTTAACAAATTAACTAAGCATAAGAAAAGCAATAAAAGAGGCCTCAGGAAGAGGGTTTGATGCGCTCGTGCTCGGGTCTTGCTCGGAAGTGCACTGCCATGCATAGGCTGTCTCTGTTTTCCCTGCTCTGCCTCTTTGAAGATTGCCAAAGTCTCAGAATTGCTTCTCTGGATACTGGGGAATGCGACCGGCTGGAAGGAATCATCACCGGCTGTGATCTGGTGGTCATCGGCCAAGAATGCATCCATCGGCCATCGATGGGTTGCCGGTCGGCACTCTATGCAGTCGATCGGCAGAAAGTGCCTGCAGAACCTATTTGACAGCAGCAGAGGGAAAGGCATAGCATGGCAATGCAATTCAAGCAATGTATACACCATTCCTATCCTTCATCATGTGTGTGACTCAAAGGGATACGGTTCTTGGTTCTCGGACCATCAAGCGCGCATTT
The DNA here is from genome assembly GCF_055761805.1 of Camellia sinensis. Classification (NCBI taxonomy): domain Eukaryota; kingdom Viridiplantae; phylum Streptophyta; class Magnoliopsida; order Ericales; family Theaceae; genus Camellia; species Camellia sinensis. The sequence goes on along the minus strand of NC_138975.1, from coordinate 104,032,508 downwards.
CCATGCGCGATGGCCTAAGGGACCAAGTGTGCATTTTTGATATGGAATGCAATGTACATGAACAAACCAATGGGACTCAACCTCTATCACAAGCATTTCAAAAGGCCAAGCATGCATGCGAATGGAATGCAATCCTAGGCATATGAGCTAAGGATGCGACATGGCAATGCAATGCATTCATGCAATTATGCAAGCAAATATGTGAGGCAAACATGCAAACAAGCAAAGGGTGGACTTAAGCATGGTTTAGGCAGCCCTCACTAAGTCCAAAAAATAGTGGCTAAGGTGCCCAAAATGAGGGACTAATGGCATGCAAACATGCATGTAAATGATCTCCAACACTTCAAACATTAAAGAGCAATTCTCAAGCACACTTAAGAGGATGCAAACATGGACATATAGCATGCAAATTAAGCCTTGAAAATCATACAAGAACATGGTGCCAAACCAAGCAAACAAAGTAGGCTAAATATGCAACAAATGGCCCAAGCATTCAAGGCAAGCTAATGAAGTATTTGACCACACTTAACAAGACCAAACATGGCATGAATTTAGTGACCAAGAACAGAGTTTTAGCACAAAAAACAAAGCCAAAAAGACCACTTAGACGTCATCCAAATGGCTTGAATTCAAAAGCATACACGAATGCACTTTCAAGGAGCATACAACATAAGCTCATAAGGCATCAAGGAGGCATCCAAGGCAAGCATACAAGCATGCTAAAGGGACTGAAATGATGCTACAAATGGTGCCAAACCACTGAAATAAAGCGAGTAATGCATGCTATACACTCACATACTTAAGGCTAACAAGCCAAAATGCAAAGGGGCTATACTAAACATGTCATGGCCGACCAAAATGACTAAGGACAAACCTCGAACATGGCAAAATAAGCACAAAAGCTTCACAAAGCTAAGCCTAAAACATGCTTGAACAATGGTTTACAACCTAAGGCATGTTAAGGCCTAAACATGGCATTACAAGGTAGGTATGCCAAGCATGCATGGTGTACCAAAACCAACATACAACAATGCTATTTCATGGCAAAATAAGCATAAATGACAGCCAAGACATGGTCAACATAAGGCTTAGCTAAGTGCTCATTAAAGAGGCAAAAATGGCCCTTTTCAAGGACAACAAGGAGACGGGGTGGCCCTCTCCTTCTTGGGCCTCACCTCTGAAATCCCTCAAGATTTCAGTGGTGAGGAGGCCCAAACACCAGGGTCTCGAAGCTTACAAAAAATAGCACAAAATGGAGCCTCTCAAGGCTTAGGAGGGGTCAAACACCTCCAAACCACAAAACACTCTAAACAAACTATTTAGAGGGCCTAAAAATAGAACTTTTTTATATTATACACTAAGCTCAAAAACAGTTCTAAGATAGGCAAAAATGTAATGCAAAAATGGAGAATAAAGGGACAAACTTTTTACCCTTGAAGACCTTCTTCACAAATGAAGCTCCAACAGCTTCTTGAGCTCCAAACTAGCTCCTTGAGCTCCAAACTAGCTCCAAAACTCTGAAAACAATCCTTTAGAAACTCAATAGCGAAGGGAAGGTGTAATAGTAGGTGTTTGTGTGCAATACTGTGAACAAATACACCTAGAACACTCAAGAGGGAGAGATATATAGAGATAGAATATATATATAAGCTCTAACCCTAGAACCAGAGCTTCTAACAATGTTTTTCTCTCTAAAATGTCTCACCCTGAAGCCAAGAGGGGAGGGCTCCTCTTATAGAGGAGCCAATCTTGTAAAGCTTGCAAGGTAAGCTAACAAGAAGGCCATCCCTCCATACATGTGTATGGAGGGGAACAAAATGCCATACAGCTGTATTAAAATATCTGCAAAAGCAGATAAACAGTAGTCGGCTGCTCAAAATTGCCATCTTGACAAAATGGGCTGCCGACCGGCAATATACATTACCGATGGCAACAAAACACCAACCGGTGGCCTCTGGCCATGGCCGATGATGTGTGGGGATGCCTCACAAGGCATTCCCTGCCCCTCCAAGGCAAAACACAAGTGTTTGGTGTAAAACCAGACACTAAACAGTCGAGTTGAGAGATCTTGAGGCAAGGCGCGCAAGCCGAGACCTCCGGGAACTCAAGACGAACACAAACATGGATGATCACCGAGTGTTCAAACGGTGACATCCCAATCTTGAGGACGGTCAAAAATGGGGTGTCTACAGGTGCAAGTCAAATCACACTTGTGTGATAAGATTGAAATTGCAAGCCTAAACGTGGGAAATGTAAAAAAGGTGACGGTGCAAGACAAATCACACTCGTATGATAAGGGTGAAAGGCACAAGCCAGACTACGCATCACATAGAGAGAGTGAGAGGTGCAGGTCAAACCATGTCTCACGTATTGAGGGTGAGGGGAATAAAATGGTATGAAAACAAGCCTAAACTTGCTTACTGCGAAAAAGTTAAAAGCAATGCTGGGGGTTAATGCTCTTTGAACATTCAAAGGCAAAAGGTTTTCAGAACTCGAAGTATGCAGCCGTCTCATTCTGAGAAGCAACACAAGCAACCTCTTTTTTTTTGTTTTTTTTTTTTAGAAAATACCACGGGGAGTACTGTTCACGGAGATCACCTTGTTGGGTATGTGAATCAGATTTGGACTTACGCGTACCATGCTGCCGGAAAGTGGTGTTTTAGGAACAACACCTCTACTGAGAAGCAATACTTTATAACATATCTCAATTGGTATTTGTTGGAAGTCGGGCTTACATGCATCAATACTGTCAAGAAAAAGACGAGGCACACAGAAACACATTCTAAAAGACGACTCTCGAAATTCTTCAAGTCTAGAACCTTCTTCCAGATGATAGGTGGGCCTACCCCCGCACAGGGCCAAACAGAACCCCAAAAATAATTGCTTTACATTTGGACTCGGCCATGCCCAAAACACACACGGCCGGGTTACAATAGCGGCTCAGGGCAGATTCGACATTTCACGACCCGTGCCTTTTTAAAACACACTTTTGGGCTCATATTCCTCACCCACACCATGCAAAAACCTTCTCCCTCTCTCTCTAGGTATTCTATCTCTCATGATTTCCCCTCCATTCGCATTACCCAATGGTTCTTACGAAATTTCTTTTAAAAACCCTTATATTCCTTTACATTTTGGACCGATTGGATTTTGATTTGGTTGAGTTTTGAGTTTCTTTTGGTTTTTTGGCTTATTCCCACGATTGTTCTTGTGATTTCCCATAACCCCTCTTGGTTTTCCACTTCTTCATTTTCTCTCTCCTAGGGCTTGGATTTGGGGTTTTTCACACATTTCTCCCACTTTCCTTGCTTTTTTCTCACCACCCCCTCACATTTTCTCACTTTTACACTTCTCATGGCTAATGAAGAGGTTCCACAGGGTGGTGTGTCTTTAGCTAACGTTGTCATGCCCATTCTAGAACCTGTCGTGGACATCGGGGCCGTTCTCAGCGAGGATTTGGTGGTCGAGGACATTCCTCCTCCTACGCTGGAGCCTGAGTTGCTCCCCCTTGCAGATAGACCATTTGACCCAGTTACCTACCAGCTGCGCTCAAATGCCTTGACTCCTAGCAGCATTTTAAGATTTGAGGGCCTCATTCTTGGGGCTGATGAGGACATGTTTCTACAAGAGCCGACGGAGCACCTATCCACTGACGCTTCCACAATAAGAAATCTTTCCTCTTATGCATGTCTTACTTGAATTCCATTATAGCCCCTTTGTTCAAAATACTCGCAACATTTCTTGCCACAGGTCATGGCCCGGAAGATGAGCGAATATGGAACTATTTCCAGCCCGCAAGGCTGGTACGAGAGGCTCCCTCAGGAGGTCCGCACTTTGATTGATGATGCTTCAGACCTTTCTGCTCAAGGCTCATATAGATGAAGGCCGAGTCACTGCTATACGATGCTTTGGTGGAGAGGTGGTAGGACACCACCAACTCCTTCCACTTCTCATCGATCGGGGAGATGACCATGACTCTCTATGACTTCTCGATGCTCACTGGGTGGGGGTAGGAGTTGGCGACTCGATCCCGTTTGACCTTGACATGATTCAGTGGAGAGTTGCGCAACTTTACCTTCTTAAGGCGATCCTAGATGTCGCCGGACACAAGGATAATGTGCTATAACTGGTTCTTGGACCATTTCTTTGCCCTCTAACCAGTTACTCTAGATGAGATTACACAGTACACTTGCAGGTTCCTCATGTATCTCCTTGGTACTACCCTATTTGCGAACAGGGAGAATACTATAAGGCTATACTTTCTAGGAGAGCTAGGGCACCTCCCGCATGTGGGGGAGTATGATTGGGGCAGTGCTAGCCTAGCCACCATCTACTGCTATATGAGCTCAGCATCCTGCCGAAAGGCGAACTTGCTTGGTGGATACTGGAAAGTCTAGGAGGTACACCTCAGACTTCCTTTTCTATTCTACTATAAACCAAGCTTTATGCTTTGCACATTATGTTTATATCTGCTTCATTTGTCCACTTGATTCATAAACTTGTTTTCCTTTTACAACTATAGATTTACACATATTTCACATCTATCGCCCTTGTTCCTGTGTGGCCCATTGAGTTATCTGTGCCCCGTTCTCGGTACTACAACTCCAGATTGGAGTACCAGAGACTCGCGAATCACGACTTTGCTACTTTCGCCACTTCTTTGATATAGTCACCGCAAAGAGGGTAACAAAACTTCATACTGATCTTTTCCTTTTACTGCTTTCATATTGTTCAACCCTTGATATCTGATATTTGACTTGCATCCTTTACTTGCAGATTGATTGGCACCCTTGGGCAGGCATTCCCCAGGCATTGAGGGTGACCTATACCATTACATGGAACGCCTCTACCATGCGGATTTTATTTAAGGGTTTTTTCGGCAGGGCCTATTACTTGGGAGAGAGATTCATCTGTCAAACTTAGGGCCAAGCCGATCTTGACGTTCCACATCCCCTTTGTGTAGCTTGGCTTTTTCGCGCCCCATTTCGAAAGCTTGAAAAAAAATCCCTACAATTCAGACTCCTGTGGTTCTGAATCTAATCTCACAAGTGCAATATGAAATTGATAAACACCAAAGAGTCCAAATCCGGCAAATCATTTTGGAAAATTGATTTTAGGATCAAAATTGCCAAAATTGGACTGCTTTGCCAGATACAGAGTCGTCACATAAATATTTTATTTTGGGAGAATTTAGGAAACCCATGACTCGTGCCAAAGGCCATGTGTTTGTCATCACCAAAGTTGCCTCGGCTCGGGAACTTAGGTACGAGAGGGGAAGGTTATGAATTGAGCACCCCCACTCGCCCGATCAAAAATCGGCCTCTACTAATCATGATATGATTTTTGATAAACATTATGTGCTTTTGTTCCGGTTATTAAACTAGCATTACTATGTGATGCGCACGAGCAAGTATAGACTAGTTTGCTTAATTTAGAACAATTCAACTCATGTCTGTTTGCAAAAATGGTTTGATTTTTGCCACCTTAAGTGGGCTTAAAACTGATTTGCCACTCGACAAAGTGGGCTTTAAAACATACATTCGTTGAATCGTTCCAATTCAAGCAGCAAGCCTTCATCCACAGGCATTCAAGCAGTTTATCACTTAAGCATTTAGCCTCATGGCAAGCATGCTAGACATGGCAACATTCACAATCAGGCAAGTATGCTAAAGCATAATGTAACGCCCCACTTTCAGGTCGTTAAATACACTAAAATAGCCTCAAAAAAATACAAGTTTTGCTCTTAAAAATAATAATTACAAAATTGTCTCCAAATGGTGCAATATCCTCCAAATATTCTAATTCCCTCCAAAATAAATAATATTACAACTATCTCCTTATTTAATAATTAAAGTGGTGGATCCCAAATCTCTGTATTAATAAATCTTTCTAATCTCAATTTCGAGCTCTGCTAAAATCTGCTTCGCACCTGAAAAATAAATTAATTCGGGAAGTATACAATATGACAGGAATACAAGGCTCGGATACAGAATAGATTAACAGGAACCCAATAATTTATGACACAAAATCAACGATATGATAATCAAGCAATTTACCAAATTGCACAACAAAGCAACCATAATTTATCTAGACCAAATACCCAGTCCTACTCAGTACATGACCAGTGAATAAATTCATTTATTCACCCACCTCACCCAAGCTCCACGCTTATCCGGGCATATTGGTGTAAACAATTAATAAGATTCACTCGATCCATGTACGGAGTATTTCTATGTCATTCGGTCAGATAAATCACCATTTAACCCAGAATATTCGTAGAGAATTTTACCAAATGATCAGAATATCAACGATTCAACAACAAATGATTTTACGAAATCTATTAATAACCACATTAATCAAGTGGATTACAAATTGAGAATAATTTTAAATAAGAGAACTCTTTGCAAAGAAATTTAAATAGAGCATATTGTATACAACCTGAATTTACCTCATAATAATTGACTTCGTCACCATAAATCTGAAATTGCTCCATGGATCTCCAAAAATAACTTTGATCAAACTTCTAAAACATAAAGTATGTATAATTTAATAAAATCTACAACTCTCAGTTTATTTATTTATTTGATAAAATACTCATTTTCACTCCAAACACTCTAATATCTAAATTTAATATTTCTACTCTACGCAATTTATGAGAGATTTATGAGAGGGGAAGAACCGAACGAAGAGATGAATGTGAGGAGCTACCCTCAGTCTGAGCTGATTTATAGAGGGATAAAGGAATGAAAGAAGAATAAAAAAATTAAAAGAAATGTAAAGTTCAAATGATGGATGGTGGTATTGGTGTGGCAAGTCAGTGGGTTAACAGCCCACGGTTTTGTCTTGTTTGTATTTTTTTTTTTTTTTTCTCTCTTCTTCTTCTCACATGATGGGGAATGGTAAATTGATTTATTAAATAACAATATGATAGATATAAAAGAGATGAGATAAATACAAATAAATAATTTAAAATTTTGATTCTTAGCTAAAAATCTCATTACTAAATTATCATAATAAACCACCAATACCACTCACTAAATATTAATACTTCAAAAATACGGGGTGTCACACATAAAAACTCACCTAGTACTCCAAGCCAAGTAGATATGAGTTAGAAAAATATGTATGACTCCTAACTATACAAGATGCCTAATGCAACACATGCAATATACAATTCAGTAGACTCGACTACTAATATGGCATATGGATCGATTTGTTAACATGCAGTTAAACACGTATTCAAATAAGATATTGAGATAACAATGCGGTTTGAATGATGCACCGAGCCTCGGTGTATGCAAGACAAGATGAATGAATACAAGAATAAGGTATGCTATTTGAAATATGTCCCTAATCTAACCATCAAAAGCGGATAAATAAAATGCAGAAAGACGTGGGGTTAGAAGACATGAACATTATTACACTTTGCTCTCACGAAGGAGAGTCCGTATGAAATAAGCTAACTAGCTAACTAGCTAACTAAACTAAGTTAATTAAGATAATTATTACAACACTTGAAATGAATTAACTAACTATTCTAAGCTAATTAATTATTACAACACAAACTAATTAGCTAAAACTAATTAATTTACAACTAATGAATGATTGATTGCTAATTAAACTAAGTAACTAGCTAACTATCTTGGAAAGCGAGGGAGGCCCATGCATGCTTGGTTTCCACCCAAAAAACATCCGTTGTTTGCCCTCGAAAGCCTTTGTTTGCACAACCTCTGCTCTGTTTCCATCTCCAGATTAACTTTGCATACTTCACAAGCACTCTGCCCAAAAATCACTGGTGGTGGCCGGCAGGCCACCACTGAGGGGTTGTCGTCCAACACTGGGGGGTTGCTGGCCACTGATGAGGCACCACTTTTGCTGCAACAGAGAGAGCAAACAGGGCAAAGAGGGGATATTCTCACAGGTTGTTTGTACTCAGTACCCCTCCTTATCATCAAGACAATCTTAAAAGAGTGATACACTTGGTTCCAAAATCATCAATCAAGCAATTTCATTGCATGATGGCCAAAGATTCAAGTTGTACAATTTCAATAAATGCACAAACATGACCAACAAGACCATCACCCTATCATACATGATCCAGGGCAAGGGAGACCTAGGAAATTTGGCACAATTCATCACTTTGAGTATGAAATATCCCAATTTTCCTTGTGTTCAATTAACGTCTGATTGAACACCTCAAAACAAGCCCAATTTCTTATCTTGCACACTTTTAGTTTCAACTTGTTTACCCATTTTAATGATCTTTCCATTCTTTAACCACTAAAGTCCATTAGTGATTTGTCCTCCAATGGAAAGAGGGCTCAAACCACAAGTTGCTTTGGGCATGAAAGAAGTATCCCACTGTTGGTAATGAACCCCCTAAGGGATTAAACCATTAGGTGTAGCACTTCCATTTTACACTTAAGCAAACAAGTGGTTTGAAACCACTTTCAAAGAAAAACAAAAGAGTGAAGAAATGAGGGGGATTGCAGAGATTATAAGTGCTGAAATGAAGTGAGAAAATCACTAAAACATGCAATCAACTCAAACAAGTGGTGCCTAAAGGCCTAAAACACCTAGCTTATGAGGACTATTGCACTACAACCATGCAATACAAGACCCAAATGACTTAACCAGCCAAAAATCGAGTTACAATAGTCCAAAAAAAGAGCCTAAATCATGCTGGAATTAAGTTACAAATTGCTAGAAAAATAGGCTAACACATAGAGCTATCTAGGCTAGCAAACAAGACACAAGGAGGGGAGGCTAACCCCTCCAATTTTGGACTTCAAAAATTTTTTTTGCCACTAAAAATACTCTAAATTTCAGTGCTCAAAGGCCCAAAAAAAGATGATTTGAAAATGGGAAACAAAGATGAAAAAAGCCTTGGAGGTAAGGAATAAAGAAGGGTGAGACACCCCTCTAATCTTGAGTGGCCTAAATAAGCAATTTCAGCCCACAAAAACATAGTTTTTTATGACTCAAAAAAAGCCCAAAAACAGTTGAAAGAGATGGAAAAACAAGTATACAAAACAAGTGGAAAAGGGGGAGTGTTATACCTCTTGAAGCAAGCAACAATTTTAGGCACAATTTTAAGTCAAAAACACCTTCTAAAGCTCCAAGAAGGCTTCAAAGGACCTTAGCTCAAAGGGGATCAAGTTTGGTTAAGGAAGTGTATGCAAAAGTATAGGATTTGTGAGCAAATGTATACAAAATTGCAAGACAGAGAGAAATCTATAGAGAGAGAGATTTTTGGTTCCAAAATTTCTAACCCTAAAAAATGGAGGAGGACACCCCATATTTATAAAATTAAAAAAAAAGAAAAAAAAAAAACAAACAAACAAACATGCATTTGGCTGAGTTAAATCAGTCCATACACGTGTATGGGGATCAAGCCCATTGTGCCAACAACTAGAACAGTTGTCAAGAAAATATCTAAAAAAAGGCATCAGTGGCCGGCAGGCCACACCACTGGCTGACAAGGCACAGTGGTGGCCAGCAAGGCATACAAGGGGGCCGGCAAGTCACCAGAGGTGGCCTGCTAGTCCCAAGATGTTCAGGTTTGAAGAACTAGAGTTTTGGGTGTGAAAAACTAAGGTTTTGGTCCAAAACCGGGCACAAAACGAACATAGTTTTAGGGCTCAAAAGCAGGGCACTCCGCCGAGGACTTCTAGCACTTGAAATGAACACATGCAATCACAATCATCGTGTGCACAAGCGATGACGTCCAAGTCTTGAGGACGGTCAAAAATGGGGTGTCTACACTTCCTCCAAGCATGAGGATTGTCAATGATCTTCATGAGAAACACCTAATTGACCACCTTATGTTGGGAGAGGACGGCAATTTGCATCACGAAGGAGGCGACTTCATTACATTCTTGTAGACCCGTGTGATGGCTTCTCTCACCATGGGTGTCGTTCATGTGCTCCCTGTTGCTACTACTGCAACCGCTGCTGGAGGTGTTCCTGCCTCAGCTCCCATTCTTGGGCTTCCTGCAATTCTTATTGAGATCGTACACATGTGACCAGATGGGGTGATTGAGCAAATCCCTCTTGATCATATTGATGAGAGGGATCGCAGGTTGGTGATTCCTCCTGATGTTGCACAAGTAAACATTTTTTCTTTTTTCTGCTCACTGTACTTCATAATTTTGTTATGTCTACTCATGCCTTCTCTCACTTACAGGTGCCCGTGGAGTATATTGATGATCTCCTACGAACGATTGACCATCTACTTCTCATAATGCGAAGGAGACAGACTGCCTTGGCTTCTCATGGGATCGAGGTACACTTACCCACTCTCGTCATAGTCAAATACTATACAATTTATTCATTCTTTGTCCTAATATACTCTGATATCCTGTTCACAATTCTACTATATTTGTTCTGACACCCTGTATCTTTTCAGCATGAGCTAGCACTGACTATACTTGTGGGACCTCCTCCAGCTAAAGGGAGTAGAAAGAGATGAGCCCCGGTGAGAAGTAGATGGCAAGCTGTTCAGGGGAGACGTGGTAGAGGCAAAGTGAGACAGCGCTCGCCTTTTTCAGAGGAGACCCTTGATGATTATGCTGAGTACACCGCCTCTGAGGGCGAGGGGGATACTAGTGCTGATATCTAGTCTACCAGAGACAGTAGCAATAGTGATGAGTCCCCTCATCCACAACCGAGGATAAAGAGGGTCAGGAAGGATTGATTTTGCCTTTTCATTTCTTTTTGCATTTTGCTTTGTACTCAGGAACCTACGTAGCTTCAGATAGGTCCTTGTTTTGCTTGCTCTTGAAAACTTGTATTTTCTTTTGTAAGACTATGATCGGGGTTGAATCCTGCAATTTATGAAAGAAAGAGCTTTTGTTTCTTTGCAAAACATGAGGTGAAGGGCACGGCACTTGCACAACATTGATTTACTTTTGAAAAATTAACACTGAGAATAATTGCTTTCGAATTGAGTTCTAAACCGGATAGAGAACCTACAACCGACCAAAAGGCAAAATACAACTCGATAAAAGAAAAACAAAGTAAAAATAGCCTAAACACACCTATTTACACTTGTTGGGCATAAAGCAATACTTAAAACATGGCCTTGAAACACGACGATGAGGTTTGGTACTTCTGGAACTACTGTGCTGTTTTGGCAAGAACCGAGATCCAATCGGGTCTAAAATACACACAGCCAAATCTAAATAAGGACAGTCGGATCCAAGTAGTGGTTGGGTAGTGGGATACAACTATTATGCACCCACCCATTCCCAATCTCTTATGTTTTCTCGCATACTTCTTACTTGTCCTTAGTTGCAACAGAGCCAACATTAGGCTGATTGATGTGGCCTAATGCCTCAAGAAGGGTCAAAGTTGTATACGCTTGGCATTGACCGAAACCTCAATGGGCTTGGATGTTTTCCTTTGGTGGGAGACTTCTCAGTTTGTGGGGAGCCTGCTGCTTCTTCGAGATCTATTTCCCATCCTATCTTATTTGTTATTCTCACATCACTTTGGCACTCAATCTCTATTTTCTCTCAAAAGCCATTTCCTTACTTTTTCTTCTCAACCCACATCTCTTTGTTCTTTAATTTCTCTTTTTTTTTATCCCTTCCCAAGTATGGTTGATGGACAAGCTGAAAGTTGTGGACCCTTGCCCCAAGTACTCTACTAGATCCTACTTCTTTCGTTCATAGCTAGTGAGCTTTCCCACAGAGGGGTTATGGTGTGTAGCAGATCTGCAACTGACATTGGTTGGTGATGCCCTTGGCTTAACTTAACCGAGATGAGTTTCAGCATGTCCCGCCGGCCAGGTATACAGTTGATTGGTCTCACACATTGCATTTTCTATTTCCCATTCTGGTTCAGACACCAATTGCGGTGTGATCAAACCCGTTCAAACCGAGGAGGTCGAATATCCATCTATATTTCTAGTTCATGCCTCACACTTGGCTCGATACCTTACTACTTGGATGAAAGAGATTTTGGCCCCCGCTGCTAGCTTCAGTTGTGCCCTTTCTGGCAAGTGTGTTGACAATGGGGAAAAGACAGAAAACCTGACTCAACTGTGCCCCTAGTTCATCACTTTGACTTTTTTTTTTTTTTTTTGGTTGTTTTTGGCTTTCTACTGAAACAATTTTGACCAGTATGAGAGTTTAAATTAGCATGCTTGTTCTACTTTCCCTTTTGAAATCATGTAAGTTAAGTCATGAGCACTGAAATTTTTTCCTTTTTTAGGTCCAAGAAATGGTCCAACTTTAAAAGAAATGGAATAATTTTTGAAAAAATTAGTCAACTGCACTAAAAATCCTCAAAATTTGTTTTTGCAAATGACCACTACCTGACCAACGTGGTATTAACTCGTGAGATGCACAACCTCAAATCCGAACTTGATTTATCTTGTAGCAGAATCTTTTAACAGAATAAGACAACCGAATTTGAATAAAGATGAGCCAGTTAGGATAGCCAAGTTGAATAAAGACAAGCTAATCAACATAGATGAGACAAGCAAGCTGAAAATGGTTGGGGTTGAACTTCAGGATAAAGTTGCCTACATATCCCAAAGATGGGAATTAGGCCTAATGTAGTTCCCGGGTTAAGGTGCATGAGGGTATTAACTCTCTCCTTTTACATTCTAACTTTTGCCAAAGTCCAGGTTTTCGACCTTGCGAGCTCTTTTTTTTTTTTTTTTTTCTCTTTTCATTTTTCTTTCTTTTTTTTTATTTTTATTTTTTGTTCTTTTTATTTTCTTTCATTTTATTTTTTTTCTTTCTTTTATTTTCTTTTTCATGCTCTAACTTTTGTCTGAGTCGCCCTTCTAGGTTTTCGGCCTAGCGAGCCTCTCAAGGATATAGAATTTTAACTTGTCCATGTTGATTGGTTGTGAGATCTCTAAGCCATATAAATCCATGCAAATGGATGTTGTTCCTGACCAAATAGCCTTGAGGATGTAAGGGCCCATCCAATTGGGTTTGAATTTTCCCTTAGTGTCATGGATAGGAACTCGATTGTCCTTCAGTAATAATTTTTCTTCTCTCAAATTCTGGGATTAGGCTTTCTTGCTGGTCTCCATTAGCTTGAGAAATGACCCATTTTTGAATCTTCGATCACATCTGACCTTTTTGCCCCTAGTTCAATAAGTGATTCTAATCTAGCTATGCACGCTTCCTTTAGTCACATCCAACCTTATTGCCGCTAGTTCAATAGCTACTTTTAATCCAGCCATGCGAGCCTCATAATTTGGTTGATCATTGAACATTCTAAATCAAGCTAAGGGGTCGAGTCTCAAGGTCTAGAGTGATCATATACTGTACAATCTCAAGACCAATTCCAAGCATGTCTTCGTTGGACCACGCAAAAATATTTTTGAAATCTTTTAATAAAGTGACTAGTCTCTCGTGCTCCTCTGAAAACAATTTAGAACCAATCTGGATCAAGCCAGGATCCTTCTCAGTACCTACATTAATAGGCATGATCTTAGTCATTAAGGGCTGAGCACGTCTCTCTTCCTCTCACTCGATCAAATTTTGGAAATCCCGAGGAATTTCTCTCTCTTTGTTTTCACCATAGTTGTGAAAACAGTTTTGAAAAACTTGGGTCAATAAAAAGATTTAAAGGCACAAAGCAATAGGTGAAAGTTATTGCAGTTCATTCAGAAATTCTGGCTCCATGATTCGAAATAGACTCAAAAGAAAGAGTGAAAAGACAAACACAAACAAGATAGTAATGTCCGAGTTAACACCCCTGAAATCACCAAACTCTGATGCGACAAGACTAACTGAATACCCAATTTTAGAAAGTAAAAAGAAAAAAGCATTTTCAAATTGCTAAAATCAGTGTATGTCATCTGCCATGTCCGGAGTAAATTGAGGGCCATCAGCAGATGGTTTACTCCCGATCACAGAACTAGTCACATTATCCCCCAAGTTCATTGATCCCACATTGGTAGACTTTGTAGGACCTGGTGAGATGGTGACCTTGTTGTCAATCAGGTCTTGAATTTCATGACAAAGGCGAAAACAATGATCAGTGTCATGGCTAGGTTGCTGATGGAAGGCACAATACTTAGCAGCATCATGCCTGGCTGGAAGGCGATCAAGGAGAGGCCGAGGGTCAAGGGGTTTGAGATGGCCTTGGTCTATGAGGATTTGGAGAGCTTTGGACAATATCATGTAAAGGGGATTAAATGTGAGGCTACCAGTCCTGGAAGTATTAACAGAGGGGTCGACAGGTATTGACTGGGTTAGGAGATCTTTTGCAAGTGTAGGATCAAAGCTGAAAGGGGTGTTTCTGGCAAGGCATCCCTTTTCATGGCTTATTCCCGGACTTAAAATGCCCCCATCCTGAGCGACACAAGTGTCATCCACAGTCTTTGCAATAATTGCAAGCACTTGCTGCTTGTTCAACCCTTTGACCTTCAAATCCTTAATATCCCACCGGAGATGTGCATAGGGATCAATACTCGCTTCGACCTTGTTCTTGCCACTTGCTTCAGCTAGAGATTGGGTGGCTATATTAGAGCGAGGTCCATTTGTTGTTAACATGTCATCACCTAGACTTGAGACAGCTTCGGGTTGGCCTTTCCAACTACAGTTCGCCCTAAGATTGGGGAACTTTTTGATATGAAATATCTAGCATGTGATGTGGTCAATGATATAGCCAAGATCCCAAAGGCTAAATCTACCACAGTTCTCTGAAGATCTTTGATCATGCTCAACAGTTCAGAAGTAGTAGGTTCAACCATTGGTTCTCGCAGTGTATTTGAACCGACTTAGTCTTGATGAATTGGTTGAGTTAGGCTCTTTGGAGTAGGTTAAACTGGAATTCGGCTATTATGGAGTTCAAGTTTTGGGGTTTGAGCAAGTGCTTCCATCATACACAAGTTCGTGCCTTCTGGAATGAACACCTCAAGCTTGGGTAAATGGGTTGGGGTGATGTATATGTTGGGCTTGTAGGTGGATGGTAGTGTATGGATTAGGTTCAGATTTTGAGGAGGAGGACGTACGCGGTCATGTACAGGAAATGGGTTATTGGTTACATTTGGTTTCTGAGGAGGAGCTATAGCCTTATTGTCGATGAGATCCTGGATCTCATAACGAAGGCGAAAGCAATGGTCGGTGTGATGACCATACTGCTGATGGTATGCACAATATTGAGTAGGGTCGTGCTTAGCTGGAGTGGGTCAGGAAGGGACTAGGGATCAAGGGGTTTGAGATACCCTCTTTGCATTAGGACTTTTATGCTTAGGTTGAGCTCATATGGAGAGGAGCAAAAGTTTTGAGTTGGGCTCGGCTGGGTAGGTTATTTTTGGGCTCATATTGGCAAATGGATCCGCAATTTTGGGATTGGCAATGACGGTATTGATTCCAATGGTTTTGGGAACAGTGCTGCTACTGGCAATATTACTTCTGGTAAATGCCCTTTTCACTGATTCACTTGTTTGTGGAAGGATTCCTTTGTTAAACGCACTCTTGATCTGTACCCCCAATTCATGCAAATCTTTAAAGGTGAATAGTGGAGTGACTATTAACTTTTGTAGTAGATCAAGCTCGAGGTTTTGTACCACTATCTGAACTTGGTCTTTCTCAGAAGGTCAATTTGTCATTTGGGATGCCTTTGCTCTCCACCTTGCATAAATTCCACAAAAGGTTCTTTCAGATTCTAGTGAGTTGCTTCCAGCTCTCGGGTCGTCATTTCAATTTGTGTATTGTAAGACTATTGATTAACAAACACTTCAGCCAAATCTTCCCAGTTCTGCTTCACTTTATCCTCCAACTTGTCATACCAAGTGGCTGCTATACCCGACAGGGTTCTTCCATATAGAGAGAGTTTCTGAGGCCTAGTCAGATCCATCTGTTTCAAAATGTCTGAGAAAAGTCAGATATGTACCATGGGATCTCCAGACCCATCAAAATGGTTAATGTGTGGCATTTAGAATCTGTCTGGGAGCCTTACGGCAACCTCTATGTATCCATCCTCAATGTCTGTAATGAAATTAATTCCCTATGCCTTTTTGAATTTCTTTTCAAGTTTAGCAATTTTTAACAAAGCCGAGTCAATATCATTAATATCAAGGGAAAAAAGTTCCTCATTAGGCTACACCAAGGGTCTGAAAGCTCGAGTTTGAGCCAACTCTTCTTGATGATTTGGACCCTGCAAATCTTCAACTAGCAGAAGTGGGTCAAAGTTCGGCTGGAGGCCCAAGATGGGATAGACATTAGATGGCCCGGATGGGTGGCGCAATTCAGTAATGGTCTCCTCTTAAGCAGCGATCTTGTTGTTCAGTCTATCCATGGCCTTTTGGAAGGTCGTCATCATGGCCACAACTTCTTTTGCACTCTATGCCACTGCAGATCTAGAAGAACTGACTGTTAAAGAGCTGAGTAAGTGGGAACCAGGGGAGGAATAGGGAGTGCTCTGTGTTGGTGGCAACTACCTGTCCCTTCTCCTTCAGATTACTGGCAGAAGATAGACTAACAATGGCTGGCCTTCAACCAGATCCCCGATTTTGCAAAGCCTACTGGGGCTAGTCCACAAAACTTGGGAAATGTCAAGTCTTTCTGAAGTTATGTTTTTACAGAACTACCTAGCAAAAGAAAGAAAAGAAAAGCAAAACTAAAAAATCAGACAACACCTAAGCCTAATTTCACCAAAGCAGATATGATCACAGCAGAATAACTGCACTCCCCACTGAATTTTGCCTCACAAACTGATATAACTGAACCACTGATATAATGAACCCCTGTATAGATCTGTTGTAGAGCACATAGCAAGTAAAAAGAGCCAAAACACCCCTATGAGGGGGTAGGGTTACCCTGTCCTAGCTTTGGCATGATCTAGAGCTTCACTACTGTAAACAAGTGGTTTCACAATATTCTGCATGGGCGAGCATCTTGTCCTATCTTGGAACAGTCACTAGAGCTTTACTATATGCACTAGGCCAATTGGTCAAAGAGGTACCTCAGCAAGGTTACCTAATATACCTCTCATACCTAACATCGAAAAGTGAAAGAAGGATCAAGCGGTACAGCGGTAACCCAGATCCAAGGGTTGTGTTCCCAACGAGATATTACCTACGTTTGACCAGCCTTTTGGCAACCCTCTGGCAAGTTATCCAGGATATTAGATGGTAAACACAGTGACTTAAAAGCACCATGCAAATGCAATGCAATGAACATATATATGTAAATAAAATTCCACATCATGAAGTCCAAGTCAAGGTCTCTCATTTCTCAACAGAGTCACCAGAAACTGTAGTAGGTTTTTCGTACTCCTTGGAGGGGTTTAGTCTCCTCGGATGTGATTGCCCTACAGTTTGGACTCCCATGGTTGTGAATCTGGTTTCACAAGTGCAATGTGAAACAGAAAAAAAAAATGAATAAGAGTCCAAATCCAACAAATCCTAGAAGATCCATTAATCATTAGAGATGCCAAAAATGGACTGCATTGCTAGATTTCAGAGTCGCCACCTAAATATTTTTGAAAAATTTAGGAAACCAGTGACTCGTGCTAAAAGCCACTTGTCCATCGTATCCAAAGTGTCTCGATTTGGGAACTTAGGTATGAGAGGGGAAGGTCATGAATTGAGGCCCCCACTCACCCGATCAAAGATTGGCCTCTACTAATCATGATGTGAATTTTATGGACATTATATACTCATGTTCTAATTTGTTAATTATACTAACATTACTATGTGAAGCAAGCAAGTATAGACCATGTCACTTACTTTGGAATGCTTTGATTTCATACTTTCTTTGAAAAGAGTTTTTGAATATGTGCAACTTAAAAGAAGCAAGCTCATATGTACAATAATCAAATTCATTCCAACTTAAGTGGAATAGCCTTCATCCACAAGCATTCAAAGAGGTATTTCAAATAAGCACATAGCCTCATGGTAGTATGCTTGACATGGTAATGCAAACACAAATGTAATATGCTAAAGCAAAAACGCTCACCTAGTACTCAAACGAGGCAAGTCTAAGAAAAGAAGATAGTTAGAAAAATGCATGATCCTAATATGCAAGTGGCTAATGCAACACATACACATATGCAACTACTTGATTTGGCTATGAACATGACATATGGATCTACTCAAAGCATGTGGTAACACATGTATTCAAGTAAAAAATAATCAATGACATCAAGTATGATGAGCCAGACCCTAATGCATGCAAAAATGAATACGAATCATGGCAATGACAAAAGAAAATATGATGCTATACACAACCACGGTAAGCATGTAAATAAAAAGGAGAAAGAAATAGGAGTTGGAAGACATTCAAATATTACAAATTTGCCCTCGCACAAAAGGGTCCGAATGTCCTAATTAATTAATTATTACAAACACCAAATGAATGAACTAATTAATCACTTACTAACTAATTATTACAAAATATGAATCTCAAAGCTACTAATCTAAAGGACTTGAATAAGAGGCGGGGAATCGCATGGGCACAAACGAGAACATCCTCCGAAAACCTCTCTGTTTGCTGCCAGAAGTCGCCCTATTCATAGTTAGAAAATAGTTCTATTTTGGCCTCAAAATCAACTCTATTTTGTTGGAAAATTACCACTACCGTACAACATACTTGGCCAGCCGTACAGAATAATGGTCGGCCGGCCACTATTTTTTGAGGAAAACCTTACTGCAACAGAACTGGAACAGAGCAAGACAGAGTGTTTCCAAAAGATGTTCATCCTTCATGCTCCCTCTTGTCATGAAGATTTTCAAGGAGGGAATAGGTTTGCTTCCCAAATCATCAACCATCGCAAATTTGTTGCGTGATGATCTTAAAAGCAATAAGAGTAGTCTTAACTAAACACAAAAAAAAAAGGCTATTCTCTTTACCTCTTTCCTATCATGAATTTATTCAAGGAAGAGGTAGACACGCTTCATAATTCATCAAACATCACAAGGTAAAATGTTTATGAATATAAAGCAACTCAAATGACAAATAATAACAACTCAAGAATTGTTGTCAACTCCTCTCCCTATTCATGGAATAAGGATGAAACATGCATTTCCATGCTTCAAAGTGGAACTAAGAGAAAGTGTAAAACACTTCTCGATAAAGAGCACTCTAGGAGTAACAAAGCAAATAAGGAAAAAACAAGAAACAAGCTATCTATCAAAGCCTAAACACACAACTTGCCAAAGTTGTTAACAACTCCTCTTCATTCATGGAACAAGGATGAGACATCTGTTTCCATGTTTCAAAAATGATTGATAAGAGAGTTTTTTAACACTTTGAACATGGAAGCTACTACCTAGCTTAAAGGTGGACAACAATAATATAAAAGCAAGAAACTTATCACTAGCTAAGTAAACTTGTGGCGTGGTGACTAAGCCTAAGCTTTAATCCTCCCATGACCACGAGGTCCCAAGATACATAAGGAAAGTTATAACAAAGTAAAATGATCTACTCAAACAGATTAGCCACTATATCCTAAACACGCCAAATCTGTGAGAACTTACAACAATACAAATATGATACTCAAAGCATAGGAAGTAAGAGCACATGTAGCGGGGAGGACGGGGACCCTTTTATAAGCCCACATTCCAATCATATCACACAAAACTAATCTAAAATAGTGCTAACGTGCTGAAATTCAACCAAATGAAATGAAAGAAAATGAAAAAAAAAATGAAAGAAAGCAAAAGGTGTACAACTAGTGAGCTAGCCAATGAATGGATGGCTAGCCCACCCACTTTTAATGAGGTTTTAATCGCATTTTAAGTCTAAAATATACTCTAAAATCAATATGTAAAGGCAAGAATAGGAGAGAGAAAAGATAATGGAAGAGTTCAAAATTCACCTCTTGAAAGAGAGGAAGATCTTCTTAGTTAACAAACCTCACTCTAAGCACTCTCAAGTATCTGAAATTCTGTTCAAAATCTCAACAAAAAGCTTCAGGTTTAAGCTTATATGGTATATCTATTGTGTATCTATATTGCAAGAGGGTAAAGAAGTCTGTTGGGCAAGCTATAGGCTTTGGGAAATTTTTTCTAACCCGAAACCATGAAGAGGGTGTTGTATTTATTGAATTTCAGCTTCTCACGTTGGAAATATCTTCAAAAGAGGCAGTTGGTCCAAATCTAGTGTATAGGAGCAACTGGCTGCTACAAAATATCTATTTTGCTAGACCTAGTTGACCAACCATGAGGATGTATAGCCGACCCAATCAAAATGGCACGTTGGCCATCTGTTGGCCAACTGTTTTCTAAGTGGTCAAGCTAGAAAAAATAAGGTTTTGGTCAAAACGGGGTGTAAGGTTTAGGTTTTAAAGCTTGAAACCAAATTCTTTTGCTGAAGATTCAAACGATCGCACAACGTAACATTTCATCATCATGTGTTCGGAATAAAGCGCACAAGTCTTAAGGGCGGTAAAAAATAGGATGTCTACAAATGCCATCACACATTGTTTATTTGAGAGAAAACTAACTTAGAGAATGATTAAACAATTGCCCCTTTTTATATTGATAATAGGTAGCTTACAATGAAAACCTTGGAGGAACAAATAAGGAAATAATAAAATAAGGAAATAGCTAATAGAATAAGAAAGCCATAAGGCACTAATTATGGAATCAAAAATATAATCTAAATAAGGAAACAAATAATAGAATGATCCTACCATATATTCTAACACTCCTCCTCAAGCTGGTGCAAAGATATCTCTCATGCCCAACTTGCCAAGAATATCATGAAATGGTTTACTACCAACTCCTTTGGTGAGAATATCTACAAGTTGTTCACCAAACTTCACAAATGGAGTGCATATTGTGTCACTAGTGAGCTTCTCTTTGACGAAGTGACTATCATTCCTAACATGCTTTGTCCTGTCATGTTAAACATGATTGTGAGCTATGTTGATGGCAACCCTATTATCACAATATAGCCGCATGGATTCTTTCTAGTCAATTCCCAGATCATGCAATAACAACTTGATCTACAAGAGCTCACACACACCATGTGCCATAGCTCTAAACTTAGCTTCTGCACTACACCTAGCATCCACATTCTGTTTCTTACTTCTCCAAGTAACCAAATTGCCTTCAACAAAAGTACAATACCCTAAAGTGGACCTCCTATCAGTTACTGATCTTGCCTAATCAGCATCCGTATAAGCTTCCACACTAAGATGATCATGTTTGGAAAAATAAAGACTGTTTCTAGGAGAAGATTTCAAGTATTTCAAAATTCTCATAATTGTCGCCAAGTGTATTTCATGAGGAGCATTCATAAATTGGCTAACCACACTAACAACAATAGCAATATCAAGACAAGAATAGGCTAAATAAATAAGCTTACCCATTAGTCTCTGATAACTCCCCCTATCAGCGGTTGTGCCCCCACTATCATCACAAAGTTTTTGATTAGGTTCCAGCAGTGTGTCACAAGCTTTACTTCCAAGCATCCATGTTTCCTTCAACAAGTCAATGGCATATTTTCTCTAACAAGTGAAAATCCCATCTTTGAACCTAGCCATTTCAATCCCCAAAAAGTACTTCAGGCTCCCTAAGCCTTTGATTTCAAACTCACTAGCTAAATACTTCTTCAACAAAGGGATTTCCTCAACATCATCTCCTGTAAGCACTATGTCATCTACATATACAATGAGAGCTGTAGTCTTACCATGAGAGGAATGTCTAACAAATAGAGTATGATCAGCTTGACTATGTTTGAAGCCATATTTTAGCATCGCCTGAGTGGATCTCTCAAACGAAACCCTAGGGGATTATTTGAGGGCATATAATGGCTTCTGAAGTCGACACACCTTACCTTTAGTTTGAAGAGTTTCAAAGCCAAGAGGAATGTCCATATACACCTCCTCTTCTAAGTCACCATACAGGAAAGCATTTTTCACATCAAACTGATAAAGTGGCCAGTCCGTATTAATTGCTAGAGAAAGAAGTACTCTAACTAAATTCATCCTTGCAATTGGAGCAAATATCTCTTGGTAGTCCACCCTATAGGTCTGGGTGAAACCGTTTACCACAAGTCAAGCCTTATACCGCTCAATTGAACCATCTACCTTGTGTTTCACAGTATACACCCATTTGCATCCCACAATTCGTTTGCCCCTAGGTAACTCAGTCAAATCCCAAGTGCCATTCTTGTAAAGTGCTTTCATTTCCTCCACCATGGCTAGTTTCCACTCTGGAATAGTAAGAGCATCTTGAAAATGATTAGGTATGCTAACAAAGGAAATTTTTTACACAAAGGCTTTATATGAAGAGGACAAGTGAGAATAAGACACAAACTTAGAAATAGAATGATGAGTACAAGATCTCACACCTTTTTTCTTGGGAATGGAGATATCAGGATCAGTAGGTTCAGACTCAAAGGTAGTAATATCAGGAGTTTTAGGGTTACCTAGACCTTCATCAAGAGAAGAAGATAGCAGAGATTGATCAGATATGGTCTCTTATATCCAAGTAACTTTCTATCTTTCTTTATTCCTAACATAGACTTTCCCTTTTCTGTTCTTGGCAACATCGAATTTTGTATTACTAGTAATACATATCACTAAAGGTGGTACTGGGCCAGGAACAACAGAAGCAGTAATAGGTACTGCTAGTGGTGGTATTGGGTAAGGAATAATAGAAGCAACATGACTCTTTTCACTCCAAGACTCCCCTTAAAGAGATGACTAGGACACTGACAAGAAGTAGGATTGAAACTCAAAGAAGCTGACATCCATGAATACAAACCATTTACGAGAGGGGGGATGATAACACGTGTACTGTTTTTGAGTAGGAGAGTAACCTAAGAACACACACTTGAGAGAACGAGGATCCAACTTGCTCCGAGAAAGAGAATGATTGTGAACAAAACACACATAGTCAAAGGTTTTTAAAGAAATGAAAAATAGAGACTCAGAACCTAAAAGAATTTGAAGAGGTGCCCTTTTTTCGTAAAACTTGTGTAGGAAAACGATTAGTAGTGAGAACAGCCTCAGCCCAATAGGCCCAAGGTACACTCATAGAAAAACACATACAGCGAGCCATATCAAGGAGATGGCGATTCTTGCGCTATGCAACCCCATTCTGTTGACGGGTGTCGGTGCAAGATGTTTGATGGATAATGCCATGAGTGGAAAAATATTTTGCCAACCCAGAATCAATGTACTCAACCCCATTATCAGAACGCACTATTTTGACAACTGCCTCAAATTGGTTACTAACCATCTTAAAAACGTATTAAAAAAAAAAAAAAAAAAATCTCACTTTTTTTCTTTCATAAGGTACACCCAAGTAGCACGAGAGCAGTCATCTATAAAAGTAACAAACCATTGATGACCTTTCATTGACATCACATGAGAGAGACCCCAAACATTCGAATGAATTAAAGAAAAAAGGACTGAACTTTTATTATTACTAGGAGCAAAAGAGGCTCGATGTTGCTTGCCAAGTTGGCAGGACTCACAATGAAACTTAGAGACTTTATTTTTGACAAAAACATAAGGAAACAAATGTCTAAGTAATAAAAATGATAGATGTCCTACACATCGATGCCACAGCCATAAATCTTCCTTGGTAGATGGAGACGGGATGGAATGATAAGCCTACTGGTCAGACTGATTGAGAATATAGAGACCATTTTCTATTCTACCACTACCAATTGTCCTCTTCATAATAAGGTCCTGAAAAAGACAAGAATTAGGGAAAAAAGTTACACAACAATTCAAATTTCTTGTAAGACGACTCAATGACAATAGGTTAATAGAAAAATTAGGAACATGTAAAATAGAAGACAAAGGTAGAGAAGGGGTGGCACGGGTTAAACCTTTTCCGAAGACATAAAAAATAGTACCATTAGCAATCTTAACTTTATCTTGACTAGAGGCTGGTGTATAGTCTGAGAAGAGATCGAAAGACCCAGACATATGATTTGCGGCACCATAATCAATAATCCATGGCAAGGCCTTGTGGGATAAGAAAGCACTAGAAGGTGTGACTAAGTTACCTGGAGGGGCAAACGAAGAAGAAGCAGAAGATGCTCCTGGAGGAACAAGAGACTGATGATCAAGTAGATTGCGCAGAGCATCTTCAAACTCAGAAGATGACATATCAAAGACCAAATTAGAAGTCTGTATATCTGAAGCTGAATCATACGTCTCTACAGCACTAGACTGATAAGCATGAGAGTGAGACCCATGTCCTTTCGACTGACTAGAACACTCGCCTTTATAACCAAAACGATCTCCTCAACCCCCTGATGGAGTTCTACGAATCTTCCAACAAGTTGCACGGGTATGCCTCGGCCGGCAGTAGTAATCACAAATCAAATTATCCTTCCCAGAAGGATGAGAAAAAGAAAGTGGCAAACCAGCCCCATCTTGAGAATGTGCAAAAAGTAATGCTGAGCGGTCTGTAGAAGTCAGTGATAACATAGCATAATGACGACTCTCTTCATTCTGGACATAAGTAAAGGCCTCCTAAAGAGATTAAAGAACATCCACGGCAAGGACCTGACTCCGAATCGAGTCAAACTCCACAGTGAGGCCTTCCAGGAACTTAAAGACTCTCTCTTGGGCAATAAACTTCTGGTAACAACTTGAATCAACTATGAAAATAGGCTTGTAATCCATAAAAGGATTTAGGCGTTTCCAACCATTAGTCAAAAAGGTGTAATATTGAAAAACTGTCTGCTCTCCATGTACTGAGCGCTCAATAGACCGATACAACTCAAATGAATGAGGAAAATTCCCCTTCCGAGAATATGTAGCAGCTATTTCCTCGTAAACATTCTAGGCAATCTCCATAGATAAATAACCTTCACCAATCTCAGGGACCATGGAATGAATGAGCCACCCCATGATCAAAGAGTTGGTAATCTCTTATTTATCATAGCCAAGATCAGAAATATCTGGTAGTTGAACTCTTTCATCAACATTTTCCATCTTCTCCCCACTTTTCAAAAAAAGTGTCAGACACTAAGACCATGCAAGGTAATTCTGACCATTAAACAGAGAGGTGGTGATTTTGAGGCTAGGATTCAGGTTCTTAGAAATAGTAGTCATAATTGGCTTGGGACTCTCCCCTTTGGATGGATGAGAAGTAGTAAATTCACTAGATGGGTCAGCCATATTTATGCTACTATCTTAACAAAAAATACAACACTAATCATAATAATGGAAAGAGGGAATGGAATGGGCAAGCAATCTCAAACACAAACCACTATAGGAGCATAACACTTAGATTAATGGGGACGCTTACCACCCCAAACAATAAATAAAATGATAAAAAAATAAAAAATAAAAAGAAGTGATACTTCAATCAAAAAATATGATTATTTGGAATTCACCTAAGGATGGTTTTTGTAAGACCATCCATGTCTCGTTTATAATCGTTTAGACAATTATTGGTTGATAGTAGAATCGGATTTCAATCTCGTTGACGTACCTCACATTGAGGGAACCACGTAAAAATTCTTGTGTCGTTGTTGATTTAATTTTTTTGCATTGGTTTTTATTTCCATTGATTGATTTACTTGTGGGAAATCATTTATTTTCCCTAACAACTGGTATTAGAGCTTACGGTTTATTTGGGTTTATTTATTTGTGTAAATCAATGGAGGAGAATGTGGGTCGTATGTCTAGCTTCAATGGAAGCAATTGGGTAACTTGGAAAACTAAAATAGAGGACCTATTATTTTATAAAGATTTATATGGATCTATTGAAGGTGATAGTGGCAAACTGTAGGGTATGAAAGATAATGAATGGAATAGGCTTAATTGAAAAGTCGTTGGTATTATCCGTCAATGGATTGATGACAATGTGTTTCATCATGTTGCTACTGAAACTTCGGCACATGATTTATAGAAAAAATTAGAAGGTTTTTATGATAGAAAATCAACCACAAATAAAGTTTTTCTATTTTGTAAGTTAGTTAATTCAAAATATAAAGATGGCAACCCTATTCCAGAACATTTGAATGAAATAAAGAGTACTGTTAACCAACTTGCTTCTATGAAAATTATTTTTGATGATGTGTTGCAGGCTTTGATGCTACTTAGTTCTTTGCCCAAAAGTTGGGAGACTTTGGTTATAACGGTTAGCAGTTTGGTGCCCGATGGAGTTGTCAGAATGAGCCAAGTCACTAGTAGCTTGTTAAATGAAGAAACTAGAAGAAAATCAGCAGGTTCTTCTCATTCGGAGGCATTTAATGTGAGAAGCCAAAGCAAAACAAGGGGGAGAAGTAAGACTCCTTATGGTCGTGATCAAAGCCATCACAAATCAAGAGATGGTTCTTTTCATAGAAAAACATTGAGTACCATTATTTCCATAATAAATGGCACATAAAGCTGGAATGCCGAAAGCATAAGAACAAGGAGAAAAGGGGTGACAAAAGTGTGGATAAGAAGCAAGAAGGCACAACGGAGATTACTACCAATAGTGATCTCATGGTCATTTGTGAAGATGATTGTGTCAATTTTGTGGGCCAAGAAAGCAACTAGATGATTGATTCTGGTGTTTCTTTTCATGTGACTTCTCGAGTTGATTTTTTCAATATCTACACCAAAGGAGATTATGGGTGTGTTCGAATGGGTAACGAAGGTTTGTCCAATATTGTTGGTATGGGTGATGTTTGCTTGAAAACAAATTTGGGTTGCAAGTTGTTCCTTAAAGATGTGAGGCATGTTCCAAACATTCGCCTCAATTTTATCTCTACCAAGAAACTAGATGATGAAGGCTACAACAACAAATTTGGTGATGGAAAATAGAATCTCACAAAGGGTTCTCTGCTAGTGGCTAAGTGCAAGATGACTCACACACTTTATTTGATGCAAGGAAAAATTTATAAATGTGTTGTCAATACACTTGAAGATGATACTTCTACCAAATTGTGGCACCAGCGGCTTGGACACATGAGTGAAAAGGGGCTGCAAGTTTTGTTCAAAAAAGAGCTTCTATCAAGTTTGAAAGGTACGCATCTTAAAACTTGTGTTTATTGCTTGGCGGGTAAACAACATAGAGTTTCTTTTCATAAAAATGTTGCTTCTATAAAAGAAAATGTTTTGGAGTTTATTCATTCGGATGTTTGTGGTCCTTTGAAAGTTAGAACACATAGTGGTGCACTTTATTTTGTTACTTTCATTGATGGCTATGCAAGGAAAGTTTGGGCTTGTGCACTAAAAACTAAAGATCAAGTTCTAGATGTGTTTAAGCATTTTCAAGCCATGGTTAAAAAAGAAATAGTGCAGAAATTGAAGTGCATCCAAACAGACAATGGCGGTGAATACATTGGGCCATTTGCTAAGTATTGGTGCAGCCAAGGTATTAGGCACCAAAAGACAATTAAGAAGACTCCTCAACAAAATAGCATTGCCAAGAAGATGAACAGCAACATTATGGAAAGAACAAGGTGTCTGCTTTCACATGCTAACTTGCCAAGATCCTTTTGGGGTGAGGCAATGAGGACAGCAGTTGACGTGATCAATTTGTCTCCTTTCTATCCTTTGAATGGTGATGTTCCCGAAAGAGTTTGGACTGGTAAAGATGTGTTTTATGAGCACTTGAGAGTGTTTGATTGCCGAGTTTTTATTTACATTCCAAAAGATGAGAGGTCCAGGCTTGACAACAAGTCAAGACAATGCATTTTTCATCGCTATGGGCATGATGAGTTTGGTTATAGATTGTGGGATCCGATCGATAAGAAAGTTGTTCGAAACCATGATGTTGTGTTTCTTGAAGACCAAACAATTGAAGACTTTGGCAAAGATGATCAACTGGAGCCAAAAACTAGTGATTTCATTGACATGGATCCATCTCCTTCATCTTCAGTTGATGATGAAAATGGGGGAGATGTGCAACGACCTATTGAACATATAGAGGATGATTCTAATCCTAACAAAATTGAGCCCAAAATTGAGGAAGAGTATCCAACTCAAGAACCATCACTATAACTTGAGTTGAGAAAATCAACAAGGGACCGGAAACCTTCGAAAAAGTATCCCCCTAATGAATTTGCTTTGATATCCGATTAAGGAGAGCTCAAGAGCTATCAAGAAACAATTGAGCGTGCAAAGAAATGTGATTGGAAAAAGGTCATAGAAGAGGAAATGAATTCCTTGCTTGGAAACCACACTTATGATTTGGTGAAGTTGCATAAGGGGAGGAAAATTCTAAAAAATAAGTGGGTCTTCAAATTGAAGAATGATGGCAAGAATCTAAGGTACAAGGCACACCTTGTTGTGAAAGGATTTAGGCAAAAGAAAGGTGTTGACTTTGATGAAATTTTCTCGCTAGTTGTGAAGATGTCTTCTATTCGGATTGTACTGGACATGGTTGCAAGTATGAACCTTGAAATTGAACAACTTGATGTGAAGACCGCATTTCTTCATGGTGATCTTGAAGAAGAAATTTACATGGAGCAACCGGAGGGTTTTGTGGAAAAAGAGAAAGCGAAATTTGTTTGTAAATTGAAGAAAAGTTTATATGGCCTCGAGCAAGCAGACGGCAATGGTACAAAAAATATGACTCTTTCATGATGAATAATAGTTTTTCTAAAACCACTTCGAATCATTATGTGTTTGTGAAAAAAAATTTGGATGGCAAATTTATTATTCTTTTGCTTTATGTTGATGACATGTTAATTATGGGTCAAGATTATACTATGATTAACAGGTTGAAATTGGAGTTGAGCAAGTTTTTTGCTAAGAAATATTTGGGGTCGACAAAGCAAATACTTGGTA
Organism: Camellia sinensis; assembly: GCF_055761805.1. Classification (NCBI taxonomy): domain Eukaryota; kingdom Viridiplantae; phylum Streptophyta; class Magnoliopsida; order Ericales; family Theaceae; genus Camellia; species Camellia sinensis. The sequence continues at coordinate 104,003,831 of NC_138975.1, read as the reverse complement.
TTGTTCATGATTGAAAGAAGGGGTCGATTTGGTTGTCTCAAGAAAGCTACGTTGAGAAAGTTCTTAAGAGGTTCAATATGGAAAAGCAAAGCCAGTTGGTTGTCCACTTGCAGGTCACTTCAAGCTTAGTTCAAATCAATGTCCTACAAGTAAGAAAGGAAGAAAGAGATGCTGAAAATTCCTTATGCTTCAGCAGTTGGTTCTTTGATGTACGTCATGGTTTGTACAAGGCCGGATATTGCTCACTCCGTTGGTGTGGTGAGTCATTTTCTCTCTAATCCGAGTAAAGAACATTGGGTAGCGATAAAATGGATTCTAAGGAATCTTCGAGGGACTTCGAAGGTGTGTTTTTATTTTGGGAATGGTAAGCTAATGCTTATGGGTTCACAGATTCTGACATGGCCGATGATGTTGATTCTAGAAAATCTACTTTGGGGTATTTGATGACTTTTGCAGGGAGAGTTGTGACATGGAAATCTAAATTGGAAAAATGTGTTGCTCTCTTAACTACTGAAGCTGAATTTATCACCATTACGGAAGCTTGCAAAGAAGAGTTGTGGTTGAAGAAATTTTGGCAAGAGTTTGGTTTGAAACAAGAAAGGTATGTGCTTGATTGTGATAGTTAAAGTTCTATTCATTTGAGTAAAAATTTTACTTTTCATTCAAGATCTAAACACATTGATATGAGATACCATTGGATTCGTGATGCATTAGATTTGAAATTGTTGCAACTCGAAAAGGTTCACACAGATGATAATATTTCGGATATGTTGACTAAGACTTTGTCGAGGGAAAACATTTAAAGTGTCGAACTTTGGTGAGTATGGTTGATGTCTCCACCCAAGTCGGTGAGGGAAGAATTGTTGGGTATACCTCCTTATTGGAGTATGGGACCCAATTGGTTATTACATGAATTTAATTTGGTTTGGTATTGATTATAATATATTTTTATATATTATATCTAACTTTTGGTGCCCAATGAAATAATTAGATTGGTAGCAATTAGGGTTTTGACCACAAGTTCACAATATATTTGTTATTGTTTTTGTTTCTTCATGGTGGAGCAACCATGATTATCATTATTGTAGTAGAAATTATGCTTTCTACTAAAGTTAATGTCGGTAGGTTTGAATTGGTGGAGTTGCAGCTGTTGTCTCTGATTCGGCTTATTTGGGTCTATTATTTTGAATCTTCTACAACTTTGTTTCGAAAACTTTTGCTTATCTATTTGGTGAGGTTCTTCCTCTTATTTATTTGTGATTATTTAGAATTCACCTAAGAGTGATTTTTGTGAGATCATTTGTGTCTCACTTGTAATCGTTTGAACAATTATTGGTTGATATTAGAATTGAATTTCAATCTCGTGGATGTACCTCATATTGAAGGAATCACATAAAAATTCTTATGTCGTTGTTGATTTAATTTTTCCGTATTGGTTTTTATTTCTATTGATTAATTTATTTGTGAGAAATCATTTATTTTTCCTAACAAACATCACATAAACCCCTTTTTTACCCCTCACTTTTCAAGAAACACATGGGGCAATGATGTATAATAGTGTCTTTAACATTGAAATGAGATTTATTAGTCTACAAGAAAAAAAAAATGGCTGGACTAAATGGCTCATGAGTCCTAGATTTGAGATTATTGGTGCTTTGTCCTTAAAACAAAAAGTCCATTAAAAGTATGGGTGAAGCGCCAATAAATCTCAAAATGTGATTTTATCAACTGTTTAATCCTTTATTTTTTCTTATGAACCCAAAGGTCCCATTAAAGTGGAAATTACACAAAAGGGTAGTCACTTATATGTTTGAGTTTAATTTTTTAGGGATAAAAGTGAATTTCTCCAAATGTAAAATTACACATTTGGGCAATTTGCACTATAAAAGTTTTGGATTTTCACTCATTCTGGAACAAATCTCACATTACCAATAAAAATTTAACACTCTATTGCAATACTCTATTAGCATAACAATCCAATGTAACACCCAAAAAAACTCTTTGGTGTACTTTTCCTAAACATAAGAACATAACAATACATAAATAAAAAAAACTCCTTAGTGTACTTTTCTCAAACGTAACACTCCAACATAACATCAAAAATAAAATTAAATTCCTTAGTGTGCGAAAACCAAACATTAAAATGAGATTTATTAGTCTACTATAAAATAAAATAAAATAAGGCAGGACTAAATGGTTCATGAGACCCAGGTTTGAGATTTATCAGTGCATTGTCCTTAAAACAAAAAGTCCATTAAAAGTATGGGTGAAGCGCCAATAAATCCCAAAATATGATCTTATCAATTGTTTAATCCTTTCTTTTTTTCTTATAAACCCAATGGTCTCATTAAAGTGGAAATTACACAAAAGGGTAGTCACTTATATGTTTGAGTTTAATTTTTTAGGGATAAAAGTGAATTTCTCCAAATGTAAAATTACACATTTGGGCAATTTGCATTATAAAAGTTTTGGATTTTCACTCCTTCTGGAACAAATCTCACATTACCAACAAAAACTTAACACTCTAATGTTATACTCTAATAGCATAACAATCCAATGTAACACACTAAAAAACTCTTTGGTGTACTTTTCCTAAACATAACAATATAACAATAAATAAATAAATAAACTCTTTAGTGTATTTTTCTCAAACGTAACACTCCAATGTAACTTAAAAAATTAAATTAAATTCGTTAGTGTACGAAAACCAAACATAACACTTCAATCAATGTAATTCCAAACATAACACTCTAATATAACATACTCCAATGTAACACACATACCAATATTAAAAAACTCTTTGTGTGTTACATTAAAATGCTACATTAAAAAGTTTTTTTGGAGTGTTATGTTTGAGAAAAGTACACTAAGGAATTTTTTTTTTGTATTACATTAGAGTGTTACACTAAGAAATTTTTTTGAAAAGTTAAGTTTGAGAAAAATATACTAAGAAATTTTTTTGAAAGGTTAAGTGTGAGAAAAATACCCTAAAAAGTTTTTTTGTGTGTTACATTAGAGTGTTACACTAAGAACTTTTTTTCAGAGTGTTACGTTTGAAAAAATTACACTAAAAATTTTTTATTTTTTATTTTTTAAGAATTTCATATTTCAAGTCATTTTTGTACTCATTTTGAAATATTTTCCAAATAAAAAAGATTCTGATATAAAAATTCATCTCAAATTTGATTCTCATACATTGCGTACTTTACCTTTCTAGCACAACACAAAAATATATATATATATATATATAATAAGGATATAATCATAAATCTAATTTTCAAATAATATATTGAATTTATTTTTTCAAAATTAATAAGACTAATTAGTTCATAAAAAAAAACCCTTAAAACTAAATGGTTTACTTTTTTTCAAGATGAGATTTATAAATAAATTTTTCTAAAAGTATTTTAACTACATAAATAATATTACCACATTATTCTAATTCAATATTATAAAAATTCTAATAGTATTTTTTTTTTTCCCTGGTACATTAGATCTCCTATGAAATACAAAAATCAAAATCTCATGAGAAAGTACAATTATTCTCTTTTTTTTTTTTATTTTATATTGGTAATATGTGGAATTAATAAAAAAAAAGTTAAATGAATACGATTTTAAAATAATAAATAATAAATAAATTGTAAAATATATTTAATTATCACATAGACATCGACATAGCTAGACACTGTTTTGAATCTACGTAAATAATTTGTGCACAAGGAGACACGTGATGCAAGTAACTGGTCAAAAATTCAAAATTTGATGTCAGTATACAACTCCGGGTCAATCACGGAACTGCCACTCTGGTTAGAGTTTTTTTTAAAAAAAATTTAAAAAATTTATTTTTTTTATTTTTTTTATTTTTATTATTTTTTTTAATATTTTCATAAATTTTTTTATTATTTTTTAGATATACTTAACATAAATATATTTAAAAAGTAAAAAAATTATAAAAGAAATCTTTTAAAAATTCACTAAATACCAAACATATAAAAAAAATACGAGAATTCTATACATATTTTGTATTTTTATGTATTTATTAATTTTTTAAAATATTTTTTATTTTTTAGATACATCTAAATAAAGTGCATCTAAAAAAATAAAAAAATATATTTAAAATTTAAAAAATATTTACTAAAAATAAAAAAATACGAAAATCAAAAAATTTAATTTTTAAAAAATTTAATCTAAAAAACTTAAACCAAACACACTGATGTACCCATGAGTGATTTTTTTCTAGGTTTCTCCGGGTCAATTCAGTGATTGTTTTCCATGAGCATGACCCCTCACTCCTTATTGGATTAGCCATCCCTCAATTATTAATTTTGTTTTCTTTTGATTTGTCTTTCTCATCATTTTTCATATTTGTAAAGATGTATTTGAAGTATAGATTTAAGTATAGATTCGCATTTACTCTGACTGCAAGTGGGCCTTCACAAGTGGAAAGTTCGGGATTAATTGAGCAACTCCGATTGATAACTGGAAACATTAGATGGTCGAATGGCTCAAAATTTTAAAACGACGTTGTTTTAGGCCTTTTTTATATTCTCTTATTGGTAAGAGAATATTTTCAACCCATTCGACCCTTCACTTTCGAGCTACTACCCATTTTCCTTAATTGAGATCCGTGATTCAAACATCTAATTATAAAAAAATAAAAATTAAAAATATATAAAAATTAAAAAAATAAAATAAAATAAAATAAAATAAAATAAAATATAATTACATCTCACATATATTTTACATATTTTTTTTTAATTTTTATCAAAATTTATTATCTGAACAAAATCTAAAAATGGCCCTCTATTGATGACACTTTTTTTTTTTTTTTTTGGTCCTTTTGTAGTGAGAAAGCAAAACAACTAGGTGCTGTTTGATAACACTTACGTTTTCAGTTTTCAATTTAAATTTACAAAAATTTTAAAAACTCAAATAAAAACTTGTTTGGTAAATTTTTGATTTATAAATTAATGGTTTCAGTTTATAAATTTGGCCAAAAAATGTAAACTCAAAAAATGAGTTTACGTTTTGAGTTTTCAGTTTTTTTTTTTTTTTTTTTTACCACCTAACACTAGCCACCACCCGCCACCATTTTCTACCACCGTCTTCCGCTACCACCACCCACCACTCCCACCTGCCACCACCACCCACCACCCGCCACCACCACCCACCTGTCACCCACCCCTTGCCACCACCACCCACCCCTTGCCACCACCACCACCACCCACTACCCACCTGTCACCCACCCGCCACCACCCACCACCCGCCACTACCATCCACCGCCTGCCACCACCACCTACTCGCCACCACCACTCACTACCTACTCGCCACCACCATCCACCACTTGCCACCACCAGCCACCTGCCACCCACCCGCTACCACCATCCACCACTACCACCCACTCGCTACCACCCACCACCCGCCACAATCATCCACCCACCCACCACCACCACCACCACCCGCCACCTACCCGCCACCACCCGCCACCACCTGCCATCCGCCACCCACAACCACCCGCCATCCGCCACCCACCTGCCACCACCACCACCACCACCACCACCCACTCGCTACCACCCGCCACCCGCCACCGTCACCCACTACCACCACCCGCTACTTACCCGCCACCACCACCCACCCACCACCATCCGCCACCCACCTGCCACCACCACCCACCACCCGCCACCACCCACTCGCTATCACCCGCCACCGTCACCCATCCACCAACCACCACCACCACCACTACCGATTCGCTACCATTTTCCACCACCGTCTTCTGCCACCACCAACCGCCATCATTTTCCACCACCGTCTTTTGCCGCCACCACTTGCTATTTCTTACTCTTTTTTATATTTTTAATTTTTTTTAAACATTTTGCCTAAACCAAACGCGTTTGTAGTTTATGTTTTTCTAAAAATAAACAAAAAATAAACAAAAACCAGTTTATAAAATTTTTGTAAATATAAACTGAAAACGTAAATGTTACCAAATAGGCCCCTAATGTTGTGTTTGGTTTAGGAATTTGAGGAGAGATTTAAAAAGAAAAATAGAAAAAATAGGTGAAATGTAAAAAAAATATGTCTACATTTTATATAATTTCACATACTTTTTTTCTTTCTCTTTTTAAATTTCTCTCTAAATTTTATAACTAAACACAGCGTAAATGATAAGACAAATTGTGATTTGTCTGCATTAAGGCAGTGTCCTACAGGGGGAGAATTTCTCGGTACAGCACTATGTAAGCATGAATAATTTGATTTTTAAACTTTAAATATAATTTTAATTTCACCATTTCATTCAAGTTTGATTTTAGAACACTATATAAAAAAAAAAAATTAACAAAAATTTGGATGGAATAACTAAAAGGTTATTTACTCTAAGACCCTCTCAAAACTATTAGTCAATATTATTTTATTTCCTAATTTATGAATTCGGATATTTTGAATTCTTCAATTATAAAAAAATATATTACTTTTATCACCTGCAAATATTTTCCAAAATCTCTCAGAACAGAATGTATTTGTATGATTTTTATAATTGAAAGAGTTAATATAAACGGATTCATAGATGGGTGTTAAAGAGATATTCATTTATGATTAAAATGATCTTAATGTAATTAATCCATAATCAAATTAAAACTGAATTTAAAAGGTAAAGACCAAATCATTTATATTAAAACAATATGAAACAAAGTAAACTTTGTATTAACTTATACGAATGAAAAGTATAATTTACTTTTGGCTTTTGGGATTTTTATTGATAAATCCTATTTAGAAGTGTTTTAAATTAAGAAGTTCATGAATAAATTTTTTAACCCATTTAGTCCCATCTATGTATAGTTTTATTCCATGAAGTCTTTTTTCTTGATTTATACTATTTTCTTGTACACTTATGCCCTTATATTTAATTTTGATACCCTTATAAATATTTTTTGAACGGTTAACAATTTTATGATGTGAACATTCATATTTTAAAATTCACATTGGTAGGAATGTAAAATTAGCCCGTGGGCGGCTCGAAACCCGCCCGTGAACCGGGCCGAGCCCGGCCCGTTGACAATGTGAATATTCACATTGACATGTTAATATTCACATTAATAGGAGTGTAAAATTGGCCCGCGTCCCGTGGCCTCGCGAAACCTGCCCGCGGCCCATGAGCGGCCCGGGGCGGGCCCGGTCCGGCCCGTTGACAATGTGAATATTCACATTGACATATGCAACATTCACATTGATAAAAGTATAAAATTGGCCTGCGGCCCATGGGCGGCCAAAAGCCCGTCTGCAGCCCGAGGCGGGCCCACCCCGGCCCGTTGACAATGTAAATATTCACATTGACATGTTAACATTCACATTGATAGGAGTGTAAAATTAGCTCGCGCCTCGCGGCTGCCTGAAACCCGCCCACGGCCCTTGGGCAGCCCGGGGTGGGCCCTGCCCAGCCTATTGACAATGTGAATATTCACATTGACATGTTAACATTCACATTGATAAGAGTATAAAATTGGCCAGCGGCCCAGGGCGGGCCCGACCGGCCTGTTGACAATGTGAATATTCACATTGACATTTTAACATTTACATTGATAAGAGTGTAAAATTGGCTCGCAGCCCGTGGGCTGCCCGAAACTCGACAGCAGCCCGAAGCGGGCTTGGCCCGACCCGTGACAATGTGAATATTCACATTGACATGTAAACATTAACATTGATAGGAGTGTAAAATTTGCCTGCTGCCCGAAGCTTGCCCGCGGCCCGGGGTAGGCCCGGTCCAGCTCGTTGACAATGTGAATATTCACATTGACATGTTAAAATAAACATTGATAGGAATGTAGAATTGGTCCGCGGCCCGTGGGCTGCCCGAAGCCCGCCCACGGCCCGGGGTAGGCTCATTTCGGTCCGGGCCCAAGCATGTCCGAGACCCTGGGTTAGTGCCTAGGTCATCACTTTGAAGCCCGGCCCAGCCCATCGGCCCACTTAAGGCCCATTCAAGGCTCGATCCGAGGCCAAGCCCGCCCGAGGCGCAATGTATTTTTTTGTAGAAAATAATAAAATTTTTGTAGAAAAAATTAAAAAGAATTAAAAAAAATGGTCAGGCCCGCCCAAGCCCGACCTAAGCTCGAGGGTAGGCCCAGGCCCACCGACCTGACCCGAGGCTCGATCCATCGGCCCACCCAATGCCCGAATACCCTTGTGCCAAGGTGTAGACACCCCATTTTTGACCGTCCTCAAGACTTGGACGTCACCGTTTGAACACTCGGTGATTATCCATGTTTGTGTTCGTTTGGAGTTCCCGGAGGTCTCGGCTCGCGCGCCCCGCCTCAGGATCCCCGAACTCGACCGTTTAGTGTCTGGTTTTGCACCAAACACTTGCATCTTGCCTTTGAGAGGCAGAGTGGGGCTTGTAGACCATCCCCACCCATCACCGGCAGTGGCTAGGTGCCACCGGCTGGTTTTTGCTGCCACCGGCAATTTAGTTTGCCGGTCGGCACTATTTGTTGCCGGTCAGCACTTTTTTGTGCCGGTCGGCACTTTGTTTGGCCAAGATGGCATTTTTTGCCGGCCGATTGCTGTTCATCTGCTTTTGCAGATATTTTTGGACAGCTGTATAACTTTTGCTCCCCTCCATACACGTGTATGGAGGGATCTCCCTCTTGCAAAGCTTGTCTTGTAAGCTTTACAAGAGGCTTATAGAGAGAGCTCTCTCCAAGGCAAAAGGAAGAGAGGCTTAGACATTTTTTGAGAGAGAAAAGACAGAGGAGAGCTCTGGTTTTCTAGGGTTAGGGTTAGATACACTCACCTATCTCTCTTTCCTTCTCATTTTGCACACTAGGTGTTTTGTGTCTCATTATTGCACACAAACACCTAGTGTTTCACCTTCCTCTAGGAGCTGAGGTTCTAAAGAGTGTGTTTTGAAGTTTTGGTCTTGGATTCAAGCTCAAGGAGGCCATTGGAGCATCTTTGTTGAAGAAGGCATCAAGGGTGAGAAACTAGTCCTTTTTTTCCCCCTTTTTTGCATCAATTTTCTACTAGTCTTAGAGCTGTTTTTGTGATTATTGTATAACATAAAAAAGTTCTATTTTTAAGCCCTCTTTATTGTTTATTAAGAGTGTTTTGTTGTTTGAGGGGTGTTGACCACCCTTAGGCCTCAAAAGGCCTCATTTTGAGCCATTTTGTGTTAGCTCCGGGATTTTGGTGTTGAGGTCTCTTCACCACTGAAATCTTGAGGGATTTCAGTGGCGAAGATGATGCTTTGAAGTCCCAAGAAGGAGAGGGCCACCCCCTCTCCTTGTTGTCCTTGAAAAGGACACATTTTGGCCTCTTAAGGAAGCCTATGCTTGAGTGTGTGTTGAGCATGTTTGGTTTGTTTTTCATGCTTATATATCCATGATATAACATGATTTAAAGTTGGTTTTGGAACTTCATGCATGTTTAGCATAGTTGCCTTGTAATGCCATGTTTGTGCCTTGACATGTCTAGGTTGTTAGCCTTTGTTGGAGCATGTTTTAGGCTTGTATTTGTGAAGATTATATGCTTATTTTGCCATGTTTTAGATCTGTCCATAGTCGTTTGGGTTGATATTTGCTTGCATTATATGGCTCCTTTGCATTTGGGCTTGTTGGCCTTGAGTATGTGCATGTGTAGCATGCCATCTTTGCATTGTTTTGATGATTTGGAATCATCCTACATGCTATTTCAGTCCCATTTCCATGCTCGTTGGATTGCTTTGCATGTCTCTTTAATGCTTTGGAAGCATGTGTTGCAATGCTCCATGTTTTGGCCATGGTGTATGCCTTTGTATTTGGGCCACTTAGATGCCATCTAAGGAGTCCTTTGGCCTTGTTTTAACATGCTAAAAATCTGTTTTTAGTTGCTTAATGCATGCCATGTTTGATCATGATAAGTGTAGTTCAATGCATCATTGATTTGCCTTGAACACTTGGACTACTCTTTGCATGTTTTGGCTTGATTTATAACTTGATTTGGCATCATTTTATAACATGATTTTAGGGCTCATGTTGCATGCTAATTAGTCCATGATCCCTCCTTTCAAGTGTGCTTGAATGTTGTTTGATTCATGCTTAAGTGTTGGTCCTTATGTGCATGTGTGTGTGCATGCTATTTAGCCCTCACCTTTTAGCACAATGGCCACTGTTTTAGGCCTATTTTAGAGCTGCCTAATTCATGTATAAGTCCATCTTGCCATCCATTTGCATTGCCCTACGTATGCTTGCATGATTGCATAAGTGCATTGCCATGTCATGTTGCATTCCTAGCTCGTATGCCTAGGTTGCATTGCATTTTGCATGCATGCCTTGTTCCTTGAATTGGTGATAGGAATCAGGCCTAATTTGTTTGATTGGTTTGCATGCATTTGAAATCAAAGTTGCATACTTGGTTCTTTGGGCCATCATGCATGGAAATACGTGATTGGTGGTCCGAGAACCGAGGCACATGTCCCTTTGAGTCATCACAATGATAAGAGACATGGTTGATGCATACATACCTTGAAATATGCTGCCATGCCTTGTTTTGCCCTCTGTTGCTGTGAGTTGCAGGTTCTGCAGGAATACTCTGCCGACCGGCAGTTTAATGTGCCGACCGGCACAATTTTCTCTGCCGACAGACCCTATTTTGTGCCGATGGCCATACTACACTGCCGGTGGAAGTTTCATTCAGCCGGTGATGATCCCTCCTGTCCAAGGATGCAGTCCTGAGGCTTTGACAGCCTCCAGAGGAGGAAAGGGAGGAAAACAGAGGCAGCTTGCGCATGGTGGCGCGTTTCCCGAGACGCTTTCCTGCTTTAATTAATTTAATTTAATTTGTTAATTAAATTAGTTAATTTGTAATATTTAATTAGCTTGCGTAGTTAATTAATTTGTAATATTTATTTGGTCCCTCCGAGTGAGGGCAAATCTGTAATAAGTGTGTGTGGGTGTGTGAATGTCTTCCAATCCCCACTTCTTTCTTCCCTTTTACTTACCCGCTTTGACGGTTAGTATTAGGGCACGTCTAATTTAGCATACCTTATGCTATGCATGTGTGCATCCATGCATTTGTATTGCATGCATTAGGCTCGGTACATCACGCTAATTGCATCAATACTTCAATTTTCAAACTGAATACGTGATAATTGTGCATTTTCACATGACATGTTTAGGATAGCCGAGTCTATTCTAGCAACATTTTGTATGCGATGCATTAGGCACTTCACATGGACTTGGATCATGCATATGTGCTAACAAGTTCTTTGTTTTGGCACGGAGTACTATGTAAGTATTTCTGCTTTAGCATATCGCATGAGTGTGAATGTTGCCATAACAGCATGCTTAACATGCGGCTAGATGCTTATGTGTTAAACTGTTTTGAATGCCTGTGGGTGAAGGTTGGGTTGTTTGAGTTGGAAAAACTCGTTGAAATCCGTATTTTAGCCTACTTGCGAGTAGCAAATTCCAAAGCATTTTCAAAACAAACGGATATGCAATGTTTATTTCCAAATTAGGCAATCTAGTCTATACTTGTTTGCTGTGCGCATAACATAGTAATTCTAGGCTAATAAATGGAATAAGAACACGTAAAGTTTTCAAAAACGGATATCACGGTTAGTAGAGGCCGGTCTTCGGACCGGGCGAAAGGGGGTGCTCATAGCTGACCTTCCCCGATCGTACCCAAGCTCCCGAGCCGAGACAACTCCAGTGATGACGGACATGTGGCCTTCGGCACCGAGTCAGGGTTTCCTAAATTTCCCCATTTTAAAATATTTAGGTGGCGACTCTGTATCTGGCAAAGCAGTCCATGTTTGGCACTACTTTTTCAAAAATCTGTTTCTCAAAACGATTTGCCAGATTTGGACTCTTTGGTTCAGATTAAGAACCGTGACACAAATCGAGTCCGAACTGTAGCACGAGGCCCTCACGCGGGCGCTGTCTACAGTTTCTGGCGACTCTGCTGGGGATTTTAGAGAGCTTGACTCGAACTCATGATATCCTGTTTTGATTTCATTTGTGTGTTTCTTTGCATTGCATGTGCATTGGTGCGCCTAGGAACACAGTGTTTGCCATCTGCCATTCCTGAACGGTTTGCCGGAGGCTTGTCTTGTCAAGGCATGTCCATAAGGCTGACCGGCTATGGGCTCTGACAGCATGGGAACACAAACCCCGGTTTACCGGGGCACCCTTTTTGACCATTCGACCTAGTGCATATCGAAATCCATAGTGACCATTCCAAGCTAGGACAGGTTGCTTACCCGATGTTAGGTTGTTTGAAACCGCTGTGTGTGTAGTGAAACCCTAGTTCCTGACAAAATAGGACAGGGAAACCTTACCCCAACATAGGGGTGTTTTGTTCTCTTTACTTGCTATGTGCTTTTAGAGTGTTGCTCTACAGGAACGCACATGTCAGTTTGCAAGTCAGAGTATCTAACCTGGGAACACCAGTATCAGTATCAGTTGTGAGAATCAGTTATCCGCGGGTATCGGTTCAGTTTTCGGGAACAGTAATTTCTGGGAACAGTGATCAGTAGAAGGGAACAGTTGTGTAGCTACACCCGTGTTTTATCAGTTTGGGCTGAAATGCTGTCTGTTTTTCCTTTCAGTTCAGAGAGTCGCAGAGTTGAAACAGAATAGCCAGTGTCCCCCTTTGCTGAGGCAAGATTTATGGCGGCACAAAGTTCAGAAGAAATTGTGGTTATGGCAGCTGTATCGGAGCAGGGGACCGCTCCGCAGAGTGAGGCCAATATCAGTATGTCATACCCGCCCAGGTCGCCCGTTGTGCACCCGGTTTGGGCTCCCCAGTTATACCAGGCTCGTGAGCCCACCACCTTCGAATTGATGGGGATGATAGGCGATCTCCAAAGGTCTGTGGCAGACCTCGCCTATGGAATGTCGGCTTCACTGCCAGCGGCGCCGTACGCCGGGAATTTTGTACCACAGGAGCCCCCGCTACTGGGGCGGATTGTGATAGAGCTCAGCCAGCCAGAGGTGGCTTCCGGCTATAGCCACGATATGTCAGCACCAACCCCGACCCTCGATCAGGCTGAGGCCAGAGGAAAAGATAAGGCAAAGGTAGATGCCGACCCCATTGAGCAACTGCTGTGGGCAGTCGAGGCTTTGAAGGCCAGAGGGATGAACAAGCAACAAACATCTGCAATAGTGACCAAAGCTGTAGATGATGCTTTCCCCGCTCCAACCAAGGGCAGTTCAAGCCAGACAGAAAACCGGGATGGGCCCCGTCATGCCCAGACAATTCCAGTAGTTCCCAACCCTGCACCGGGGAAGGTTCAAAAAGCCAAGGCAGCGCCAGCTGATCCTTTCGCCAGCGCGTCTGGCAAGAATCCTCAAACTGCAAAGTACCTGCCCCGAGGGCGCAGGGTCTTTCACGACCTCTACATGCCTTTGTCTAGGGCATTGTTAATATTGGCAAAGAATGGGTATCTTAAGCCTTTGGAGTCCCGGCCACTCCCGAAGAATCTCCCCGCCACTCATGATGCTACCTTGTACTACGCGTACCATCAGCAGTCCGGTCACAGTACCGATGGATGTTCCCGCCTTCGTCATGAAGTGCAGGATTTGATTGATAACAAGGTTATCCTACCACCCACCTCAGGCAAGCCCGTCACCACTCAGTTGTTGGATTTCGAGGGCTCAGATACTGCGAGTATGTAAAGTAAACCGCCTGCGGGCAACATTTGGTACATTTTTGATGAAGCGTCTGGCACGCATTTTTGAGCATCGGTAAAACCGAGTTTTGTAAATCCCGGCTTGGATGCCGAGTCAGTCTTTTGTTTTGAGTCTATCTCTTTGTCTTGAGTCAGTCTTTTTTTGTTTAAGGGTCTGTCTTGTTGTATCGAGTCAGTCCCCGTTGTATATAATACCAGGTGATTCTGGGGTTGTTGCCTCGAACACCGTTTTGTTTTTTAATTATCTGTTTTTGTTTTGAGTCTGTCTCTACCAAGGGGCCAGTTGCACCAACAAAGCCGATTGAAACAGCTGTTGCTATCTCAACCTTCATGCTTGCTTTCAGCATAAGTGCCAGAGAATTTGATTGGGCTGACAGTACATCTCGCCTGCTCTCCTGCGCGCCAAACTCATAGCATTAACCTAAGTTTTTCAAAAAAAAAAACTTTTGAACACTGCGGTGATGAAAACGAAGGGGAAGGAATTCCTCGGGTTTTGCAAAATTTTGATCATTTTGAGAGAAAGAGAGGCGTGCTGAGCCTTTTTATGAATGAAATCATGCTTGTCGGCGTGAGTACTGAGAAGGACCCTGGCCTGATCCAGATTGGTTCCACACTATCTTCGGCGCGAGCGATTTGTCGCTTTCTTAAAAACTTTCAAAAGAAAATGTTTTACGCAGCCCTGCGAAGACCTGTGTGGAATCGCTCTTGAGATTGCGCAGCCTAGGATCGCTCTTAGCCTCAAGATTCAACCTATTTGTTTTCCGAATTTGAACCCGTTCAGAATGTTCAGAAAGTTCAACGGACAAACGCCATGGAGGCCCGCGTGGCCGGTTTCGAAACAGCCCTCGAGCAGGAGGCACCAAGGCCGAATCAGAAGGAGTAGATCTCGTCGGAAGAAGCTCGTAGAGCAACCGGGATGGATTCTCCGCAAATCAGTGCAACAGCCGTTCTCCTGGACACAGAGAGGCTTCAATTCCAAAAAAAAAAAACCATTTGGCATGGACTTGCTACACTTTTACCCTTTGAGAGGCTCGCTGGGCCGAAAACCCGGAAGGGCGGCCCAAGCAAAAGTTAGAGCAAGAGAAAAATACAAAAAAAAGAAGAAGAGAAAAATACAAAAAAGAAGAAAAGAAAAGACAAAAAATGCAAAAAAAAAGAAAGAAGAAAAAGAAATGAAAAAGCAAGAAATAGAAAATGAAAGGAAGCTCGCAAGGTCGAAAACCCGCATTGGGCGCCTTGGCAAAAGTGAGAGCCTAAAAAAGTGAAGGTTAAAATACCCGAGTGGACCTTAACCGGAACTACGTAAGGCTTGATTCCCATGTTTGGGATACGTAGGCAACTTCATCATGAAGTCCAGCCCCCAACGCTTTCATAAGCGTCTCAGTCCATGCAATGGTTTCAATTTCGTTCCAAAGTCCAGTCACCAACGCCTTCCAAGGTGATTGTGTCCATATATTTGTTGTAACCGTCTTCGTCATCTCTGTGTCCAAGAGCTCGACCACCGCCAATGAAGACTGTCTGCGGATTGCTGCGGCACCATCCAAACAAGGGGCAACTTTCCGTTGCCTCCCACCCTCCTTCAAACCAGGGGCAATTTTCCATTGCCTCCGATCCGAGGTTGCGCATCTCGAAGAGTAAGTTCCATGCTTGTTAAGCATCAGCTGTTTGAAAAATAGTTTTTGAAATTTTTTACTGAGGTTGACTATTTTCTCGAAAACTATTTCATTTTCCAAAACTGGACCATTGTCTTGGATCCAAAAAGGAAAACTTTCAGTGCTTGCAGCTTGACTTGCATGCCTTTCAAATCAAAAATTGAACAAGTACGTTAATCCAACTCTCGTTTTGATGAAAGCCGTTTTAGTAGAAAGCAAAAATGAAAAATGGTTAAAATGATGAACTAGGGGCACAGTTGAGCCAGGCGTTCTGTCTCTCCCCCGTCATCGACGTACTTGCCAGAAGAGCACTCTGCCCACCAGAAGAAATAGCCGGGAGCTAACGGCATCGGGCGTGAACCCGCACCTTTCCATTTATCCATCAAATCACCCCGGGGAGGGATGAAAAATGAGAGAATGAAGAATAGAGAGGTGTGAGTTGAGAGAAAAGAGAGGAAAAGGGTTTTGAGAGAAAATCCGAGCTTGAGAGTCGAGTGATGTGAGGATCACAAATGAGAAAGGGTGGGAAACAATCCCCAGATTGAACTGGCTCCTCGTGGTCCGAGGTCTCCCATATTCGTTTACGCGTCTGTGTGTCGTGTCTCTTTCATCTGACGGTCTCGTCTTTTGTTTTGAGTCTCTCCCGAGCGTGTCTCGTTGTGTTTAGGTCGTGTACCTCTTTGTTTAAGTCCTCCCCGCTGTGTTCAGTGGTAGGCTCGACATCCCGGTTTGAAAAACCCTCATTTGATTTCTAAAATCATCTATGCTCAGAATGCTGTGCCATTCTCTACATTTGAATCTGTTTTGACTCCAACCGGTTCCGTCTTTGAGCTTCATCTTGCCAGATTGGGTCGTTTGTTCAGAGTTTGCTGTGTGTAGAATGAACCGAATGCTGTGTTTTGGGCTGTATGCAGATCAATCCCCAACAGAGTAAGGGCCGTGTTCAAAAATCAGGCAGTGGATTGCTTGGGTGTATTTTGCTGTTGGCAGTTTAAGTTATCTGATTATTACAGTGCAAGTGTTCAATTTTCAGACAACCAATCAGTTCCATTTACATTGAGGTGTAACATGATGAGATGCGATGCAATGCATGAGATGTGTAAATGTAAACACTTTTTCAGATAAAAAGTCTGTTTCATTTCACTATCTTTTCAAATGTACAAGTTTTGGAAACAAAAATCTGCCTGCGGCAGTACAAGGTAATCTATCTACCAACCAAAAAGAAAAGTACAAGGAAAGAAAGAAAAGATAGCAAAAATCTGCAGCTATGTCAAGCACCCCAAGGGCTGTCAGTCGGTCCTGGTCCTCTTCCTGGACGAAGGTCCAGGAGCATCAACAGCGTCGTCGTCAGAGCCCGAGCTAGAGCCGTCTCCGGTCTCCTCCTCCGACGACCCTGCCTCCGCCTCTGACTCCTCGTCGTCATCATCGTCCGGGACTGGAGCTCGCGAGCTACTCCCGACGTGAGTACGCCCACCCCTAGTGCGGGGAAATATCCTACCCTCCTCATCTCTCCCCCGAGCAGGGACAGCAGGTCTAGCTGGAGCACCTCCCGCCATGGGAATCTGAAAAGGAGGCTGAAAAAGTGCACAAAAGTGAAATGCATCAGTATACTGTAGACAGTTTATCAGTGCAGAATGCAATGTTGAATACAGTGTATGAATGCCGTGAGCAGTTTGTCAGTACAGAGTTTAGTGCAGAATGCAGTGTATGCAATGTTCAGATACTGTGAGATCAGTGTATCGGGTGTTGTGCCGTGCATCAGATTATGCAAAGCAGTGTATGAATGGTTTGAGGCCAGTGTCAGAAGGACATACCGGTATGCTGTAGACGGCCAGAAGGTCAAATGTCCGCTGGAGCATCCCCATCATCGAGGCATTCATCGCCAACGACTGACGGGTGTACTCAGAAGAAGCCTGCAAAGGTATCAGATGCATTAGTATTCTGTGGAATATCAAGTCAACTGAATTGAATAACTGTACGAAGTGCAGTGATACATACCGGCGGAAGGTCGGGGATGTCAGTGAACTCATGCCCAGTCGCTGGAGGGGCGAAGGGGATCTGATAGGTCGCCCCACCCTGCCCCTGGAAAGTCAGCACAGCGGGCAGGGCAGGCCACCCAGCTCCTCGTCCGCCCCGCACTCCGCCCCTGCCACGGACCCGGGCCCTCCTCGAAGATCCAGCCCCTGCTCCCGCTCCGGCCCCAGCCGCCGATGCTACAGGCCTGGCCCCCTCTGCTCGACGGCCGCTCAGAGGTCGCATCAGGTACGTCCGTACGTACTCCTGATAGTCGCCGGTGCCTCGGAAGCCGACCTCCTCCCAGCCGATGGAGTAATCATCCAGCTGCTCAGGGGTCAGCCCCTCGGTCTCCCTCATCTCTGCAGGAGGGTGAGCCGGGACTATCTACTCAGGTAACCCGCGGGTCTGGCGTAGAAAACGCTCCCCCAGGTACCAAGCCCGACAGACCGGGCCCTCAAGCAAGATCCGGAAACGCGAGGTCTCCTCAGCACCAGGGAACCGACCCCGCATCTCCGCTGGCAAAGAAGCCCATGGCCGCCAAGTGATCTGAAAGTGACAGACAGTTTGTTATCTACTGTTATTGAAACATGCAGTGGGAAAGCGAAGCTAAATGAACTGAAAGTAAGGCATACCTCCGCGGGGGTGATGGTGTCGAAATATCGGCGGAAGAAGCCGAACGTCTCCCGTGGTCGCCGGGTGCATCTCCCGTCAAAACGACTCGAGAAGGGAACAGCCGGAGGAGGCTCCGCAACTGGCACAGGTGCAAGCCTAGGGAAGTAGGCGTAAACCCACAACTGCAAAACAGATGTCAGTATGACCATCAGATAAAGCAGGGTATACAGAATGAAGCAGAAATGGCAGAGCCGTGTGTTGAGCCGTGTATTGTGTACAGTGTACAATGTGAGCAATGTACAGTTAGTGCAAAGCAGAATGTATGTGTGTGCCGTGTGTACAGTATACAGCAAGTGTAAAGCAGACTACAGTGTGTGCAGTGTACAGAGTACAGAAAATATCAGACAGAAATGAAAAGCGGAGAAGAAATGTACCTCCCAAGCCCGCCAGTAACCTCCAAGCAGCTGGCCGCTGCCGCGAGAAGCCGAGCTCATGTATCCGTAGAGGGTGGCCAGAGCAGCGCCGCCCCAGTCGTAGTGCAAGATGTCTCGGACGTCCACCAGTGCACTGAGAAGGCAGAGAGGCACGGTGTTCGCCCGGTCGGCGAAGATAGTAGTCCCGAACAGGAACATGAGGAAGCCGCGCGCATACCTCTCCTCATCCTCCGGAGTCATCTGCACCTCCTCCAAAACGGGCTGGACCCTGAACTGTGCCTCGAACCAGGAGTATCGAATAAAGCCTGGACGAGCTAGCGGTGGCGCCTCCCCCAGTAGATGGACCTGAGCGGCGGTCCACTCATCCATGTCGGTGTCGAAGGGGATCGGATCACCCCCTACCCCGATGCCTGTGAGCATCGAGAAGTCATAAGGGGTCATCGTCATGTCCCCTGCGGCAGAAAAGTGGAAAGAATCGGTGGTGTCCCACCACCTCTCCGCCAGAGCGGCAAGAAGAGGTCTGCAGGTGGACAACCTAGAGAGCCCTCGACAGAAGGTGCCGAAGCCCGCTCGGTCCACGATGCGCTGGACCGCATCAGGGAGCTCGTCATACCACTCCCGAGCACCAGTATTCCCATACCCGCGAATGGTATGGGAACCCTCCTGCAAACAGAAAATGACAATTGCAAGACAACATTCAAAATGCAGTTTTGAAAAGACAGATATGGCATGTATGCAAGTTTGTCAGATTCAGGCAAATACCGGGTGCCTGTGTGCTTACAGTAAAATACGTGTGCTGTGTCAGCATGTTTGGGTGTTTCAGAACAGATGTGGCATGTATGCAAGTTTGACAGATTCAGACAAATACTGGGTACCAGTGTATGTGCAGTAGAATGCAGTGTGTGCCGTGTGTTTGAGTAATTCAGGGCTAGTGCAGTGTGTGTGCATGTGTCAGTCTCAAGCAGATATCAGTTGTATGTATGTTTACAGTCAACTACGGTCTACGGCATATCAGATTTCAGCAATTAAAGAATACAGCTAACTATGGCAGTTTTGTATCCTACATTGCAGAAAGTAAAGCAGAAGATGAAGAGTTACCTCGGGAGTGCCGAATGAAAGGTGGGAGGTAGGCTCGCGTAGTAGTAGCTCAGGGGCCGCGTACCTCTCGAAACTCCGGAACTGACGCAGGCCGTCTGGGGGCAGAACGTGGATCGCTGGCCGGTAGGTCGCCGGGTCGAACGGGCGCTCGCTCAGTGGTAAGAGCTCGACCCCGGGGTCCATCTCGTGGTCCGGGGGAGTCCCACCACGTGGAATGTCGTCCGCCATGTAGAGAGTGGTGTGAAAAATGGTCGGAAAAGGAAAACCGAGCCGGAATGCGAAGAGTCAACCGAAAAGTCAACTCCTGAGAGAGTCGGAAATAGCCGGGAAGGCCGGAATGTGAAAAGGCACGGAAATGAAGAGGAAAGTGAGGGGAACGAACCCCGAAAAGGCGAGAACGCCGAACGAGGCACCGAAACGAGAATGTGATCGGTGGAAAATGTCCGAAACGCGAAGAGGATCGCGAATCCGACGACGAAACGGGCGTAGAACGCGAAGAAACGGGCGAAAAATGAGAAAGAAGTGCTCTAGAGAGAGAGGGCAAGAATTTTCGGCGGTGGAAAAGTGAAGAATAGGGTTTTCAAGCCCTATTTTATAACACCCAAGGTGAAAGGACAAAACTGCCCCGCACCAGCAACTGTTTGCCGGTCGGCAATATTTTGTGCCGGCCGGCACTTTTTTGTGCCGATGGATTTGTTTTTGTGTCGATGGCCAGCCGGTGGCCTCCCCTTACTGCCGGTGGGGTTCCCACAGCCTTGGTTAGGCCATATGAGAAGTTTGTGGTCTTCATAGCTCAAGAAAGTGCAAGAAAGTGCATCTCCGATGTTCAACCGGCCTCCGTTTTGACTTCGGGCCGTGTCTCCAGTGCGTGGCACTCAAATTCATGCAAGGTGTATCCTTTTTGTATCCTTTTTTGAATTCAAAAGTTGCCCCATGTGTGTTGCACGAACTCATCACACTACTTCGGTGCATTACATCGCGCTGTCACGCGCCACACATTTGCATTGTTATGCACGTGTTACATGCGTTGCAACACGCACCCCTTTGCATTGTCGTGCACATTTCTCATGCATCATTGCATTTCCATTCCATGCATTGTCATGCATTCCGGAATACGTGCGTTGTTGCGCATTTAAGCCCATTTACACTCCGTGTGACATGCACGTCACACTTTTGCATCGCACTGTTTTGTGCATTGTATTGTTCGCGCTGTTCTGCGCATTGCACTGTTTTGTGCATTTCAAAATTGTTCGCGCTGTTCTGCGCATCGCACTGTTTTGTGCATTTCAAACCTCGCGTTGTTCTGCGCATCGCACTGTTTTGTGCATTTCAAACTATCGCACTGTTTTGTGCATCTCAAACCGTCGCACTGTTTTGTGCATTTCAAAATTGTCCGCGCTGTTTTGCGCATCGCACTGTTTTGTGCATTTCAAAATTGTCCGCGCTGTTTTGCGCATTGCACTGTTTTGTGCATTGTATTGTTCGCGCTGTTCTGCGCATCGCACTGTTTTGTGCACCTCAATTGCATCTAGCATGTATCCCCTCGCGTTATTTTACGCACCTCACTTGTACTTGTTAGTACATTGCATTGTTTTGCATACGAACAGGCTTCGCGAAAGCGTATAAGTCCAATTACAAACCGGCTTTGCGTAGCATATAAGTCCAATGTTCAAACCGGCTTCGCGAAGCGTGTAAGTCCAATTTTCAAAATTTTGCATTCCGTGTGGCATACGTGTCACACATGCATACATTTAATACCCACGGTCTGGCGAGACCTTAAACACGCACGGTCTGGCGAGACCTTAAACACGCACGGTCTGGCGAGACCTTAAACACGCACGGTCTGGCGAGACCTTAAACACGCACGGTCTGGCGAGACCTTAAACACGTACGGTCTAGGAGACCTTAAATCCTTGGAAGGTGCAAAACCTTTATTGCATTGGTGTGCACACTATTGCTTTGTACATATCTTAAGCCGCGTGTTGTCGCGCATTCCATGCAACATGCATCACTTGCATCATTTGCATTTCAAAACAAAAACAAAAAAAAACATGCATTGTCATGCATACATTTTGCATTCCGGTCTAGGAGACCTTAAATCCTCTGAAGGTGCAATTCCTTCGGTGTTTGTCGTGCCCGAACGACTTTTCGGTGGTCTGGTAAAGCCACCTGTCTGTGCTTGCGATGAGTTCCTAGAAGACCAACTGGGACGGTGGAAACTAGAGTTCGAACGGCTTATGCCTAGAACGCAAAGGTTCGGGAGTTCCGAGACTAAAGTCTGGTTTAAATACCCAGAGGTTTACCCTCGGCTTGAAATCTGTATGGAAGCCCCATAGGTTGAGGCGGCGTGTCGACGCCTCAGTTCTGGATACTGAACCAACCTAGTATATCACCCTGTTGGTAAGATAGGGAAAGTTGCAATCATAGTCATTGCATCATAGTGCATTGTCTTGCATTTGCATTGTAGTTTGCATGCATTCATTGCATCACCTTCCATCCATGGCTTGCGCCTTTCCATGTTGAGCTTGGTCTGGTATGTGTCCTTACTTTTCATGTTAAAACACAGTTCTGTATGTGTATCGCACCGATTCCACGTTGATATGTTGGTTGAGGGTTGCGGCACCTTTTCTGTGTTACACATGGCTCGTACGTGTGCATGTCTTTCCTAGGCAAAATTTGGTTTGGCTTGTATGCCATGTCCCTTGTATCCATATCCATTCCATTGCATATTTGTAGATATTGCATTGTAGATTGCATGCATTCATTGCATCACCTTCCGCCTTTGGCTTGCGCCTTTCCATGTTGAGCTTGGTCTGGTATGTGCCCTTACTTTTCATGTTAGAACACAGTTCTGTATGTGTATCGCGCCGATTCCACGTTGATATGTTGGTTGAGGGTTGCGGCACCTTTTCTGTGTTACACATGGCTTGTATGTATGCATGCCTTTCCTAGGCAAGATTTGGTTTGGCCTGCGTGCCATATCCACCCATTACATTGTAGTGTAATTTTTGCATCCGGCATTAGGATCGTAGTCCTTTCTCCAGCGGGTTGTTTCCCCACTTGTGTCATTCCACCCAATACTTGTTCTTGCGTCTGTCTACAATACTCATAGTTCAGTTGACCGTTCTATGGTAGACAGACTTGTTACCTCCATCAATCTATTTGACATAGGTGTGGTTTCGAACCGCTCGTGATTGGATCACGATTCAAATGCTTTGCATGTAGCTTGCATTGTTTCAATTACATTGCATGTTTATTTGCATTGTTTATACATTGTTTTGTATATATTGCATTTCGTTTTGCATCCACATTTGCATTGTCATGCATGTTGCTAACCATATTGTACCTGTTAAGTTTGTTTTCTTTTCAGGCACGATATTGTATGTACGGTTCATTTGAAGCTGGTGCAACCAGACGAGCCGCACAGGTATTTTATCTCCCGAGTGAGACTTTTTGAGAATTCCATAATTCTCTTACATCCTTTCTGCATTGTAGTGTAGTTTGGTATGCTAGCTTAAAACTGTTGCATGTTTGCTTCATTACAGCTTTTTTTGCATGATCATAAGTTATGCTCGGCTCCGTGCATTGTCTTGCATTTTGCCCATGCCTCCGGGCGCATATCTTATTTGTATTGCATGATTGTCTGAGTCTTCGGCCTTGTCAAAAATGGGTCGTCTCTGGGCTTTGACATTCACTCCCGTCATTGTTATGACTTTCGAGTTCTGTCAAAGAGGGGCAACTGTAGACACCCCATTTTTGACCGTCCTCAAGACTTGGACGTCACCGTTTGAACACTCGGTGATTATCCATGTTTGTGTTCGTTTGGAGTTCCCGGAGGTCTCGGCTCGCGCGCCCCGCCTCAGGATCCCCGAACTCGACCGTTTAGTGTCTGGTTTTGCACCAAACACTTGCATCCTGCCTTTGAGAGGCAGAGTGGGGCTTGTAGACCATCCCCACCCATCACCGGCAGTGGCTAGGTGCCACCGGCTGGTTTTTGCTGCCACCGGCAATTTAGTTTGCCGGTCGGCACTATTTGTTGCCGGTCAGCACTTTTTTGTGCCGGTCGGCACTTTGTTTGGCCAAGATGGCATTTTTTGCCGGCCGATTGCTGTTCATCTGCTTTTGCAGATATTTTTGGACAGCTGTATAACTTTTGCTCCCCTCCATACACGTGTATGGAGGGATCTCCCTCTTGCAAAGCTTGTCTTGTAAGCTTTACAAGAGGCTTATAGAGAGAGCTCTCTCCAAGGCAAAAGGAAGAGAGGCTTAGACATTTTTTGAGAGAGAAAAGACAGAGGAGAGCTCTGGTTTTCTAGGGTTAGGGTTAGATACACTCACCTATCTCTCTTTCCTTCTCATTTTGCACACTAGGTGTTTTGTGTCTCATTATTGCACACAAACACCTAGTGTTTCACCTTCCTCTAGGAGCTGAGGTTCTAAAGAGTGTGTTTTGAAGTTTTGGTCTTGGATTCAAGCTCAAGGAGGCCATTGGAGCATCTTTGTTGAAGAAGGCATCAAGGGTGAGAAACTAGTCCTTTTTTTCCCCCTTTTTTGCATCAATTTTCTACTAGTCTTAGAGCTGTTTTTGTGATTATTGTATAACATAAAAAAGTTCTATTTTTAAGCCCTCTTTATTGTTTATTAAGAGTGTTTTGTTGTTTGAGGGGTGTTGACCACCCTTAGGCCTCAAAAGGCCTCATTTTGAGCCATTTTGTGTTAGCTCCGGGATTTTGGTGTTGAGGTCTCTTCACCACTGAAATCTTGAGGGATTTCAGTGGCGAAGATGATGCTTTGAAGTCCCAAGAAGGAGAGGGCCACCCCCTCTCCTTGTTGTCCTTGAAAAGGACACATTTTGGCCTCTTAAGGAAGCCTATGCTTGAGTGTGTGTTGAGCATGTTTGGTTTGTTTTTCATGCTTATATATCCATGATATAACATGATTTAAAGTTGGTTTTGGAACTTCATGCATGTTTAGCATAGTTGCCTTGTAATGCCATGTTTGTGCCTTGACATGTCTAGGTTGTTAGCCTTTGTTGGAGCATGTTTTAGGCTTGTATTTGTGAAGATTATATGCTTATTTTGCCATGTTTTAGATCTGTCCATAGTCGTTTGGGTTGATATTTGCTTGCATTATATGTCTCCTTTGCATTTGGGCTTGTTGGCCTTGAGTATGTGCATGTGTAGCATGCCATCTTTGCATTGTTTTGATGATTTGGAATCATCCTACATGCTATTTCAGTCCCATTTCCATGCTCGTTGGATTGCCTTGCATGTCTCTTTAATGCTTTGGAAGCATGTGTTGCAATGCTCCATGTTTTGGCCATGGTGTATGCCTTTGTATTTGGGCCACTTAGATGCCATCTAAGGAGTCCTTTGGCCTTGTTTTAACATGCTAAAAATCTGTTTTTAGTTGCTTAATGCATGCCATGTTTGATCATGATAAGTGTAGTTCAATGCATCATTGATTTGCCTTGAACACTTGGGCTACTCTTTGCATGTTTTGGCTTGATTTATAACTTGATTTGGCATCATTTTATAACATGATTTTAGGGCTCATGTTGCATGCTAATTAGTCCATGATCCCTCCTTTCAAGTGTGCTTGAATGTTGTTTGATTCATGCTTAAGTGTTGGTCCTTATGTGCATGTGTGTGTGCATGCTATTTAGCCCTCACCTTTTAGCACAATGGCCACTGTTTTAGGCCTATTTTAGAGCTGCCTAATTCATGTATAAGTCCATCTTGCCATCCATTTGCATTGCCCTACGTATGCTTGCATGATTGCATAAGTGCATTGCCATGTCATGTTGCATTCCTAGCTCGTATGCCTAGGTTGCATTGCATTTTGCATGCATGCCTTGTTCCTTGAATTGGTGATAGGAATCGGGCCTAATTTGTTTGATTGGTTTGCATGCATTTGAAATCAAAGTTGCATACTTGGTTCTTTGGGCCATCATGCATGGAAATGCGTGATTGGTGGTCCGAGAACCGAGGCACATGTCCCTTTGAGTCATCACAATGATAAGAGACATGGTTGATGCATACATACCTTGAAATATGCTGCCATGCCTTGTTTTGCCCTCTGTTGCTGTGAGTTGCAGGTTCTGCAGGAATACTCTGCCGACCGGCAGTTTAATGTGCCGACCGGCACAATTTTCTCTGCCGACAGACCCTATTTTGTGCCGATGGCCATACTACACTGCCGGTGGAAGTTTCATTCAGCCGGTGATGATCCCTCCTGTCCAAGGATGCAGTCCTGAGGCTTTGACAGCCTCCAGAGGAGGAAAGGGAGGAAAACAGAGGCAGCTTGCGCATGGTGGCGCGTTTCCCGAGACGCTTTCCTGCTTTAATTAATTTAATTTAATTTGTTAATTAAATTAGTTAATTTGTAATATTTAATTAGCTTGCGTAGTTAATTAATTTGTAATATTTATTTGGTCCCTCCGAGTGAGGGCAAATCTGTAATAAGTGTGTGTGGGTGTGTGAATGTCTTCCAATCCCCACTTCTTTCTTCCCTTTTACTTACCCGCTTTGACGGTTAGTATTAGGGCACGTCTAATTTAGCATACCTTATGCTATGCATGTGTGCATCCATGCATTTGTATTGCATGCATTAGGCTCGGTACATCACGCTAATTGCATCAATACTTCAATTTTCAAACTGAATACGTGATAATTGTGCATTTTCACATGACATGTTTAGGATAGCCGAGTCTATTCTAGCAACATTTTGTATGCGATGCATTAGGCACTTCACATGGACTTGGATCATGCATATGTGCTAACAAGTTCTTTGTTTTGGCACGGAGTACTATGTAAGTATTTCTGCTTTAGCATATCGCATGAGTGTGAATGTTGCCATAACAGCATGCTTAACATGCGGCTAGATGCTTATGTGTTAAACTGTTTTGAATGCCTGTGGGTGAAGGTTGGGTTGTTTGAGTTGGAAAAACTCGTTGAAATCCGTATTTTAGCCTACTTGCGAGTAGCAAATTCCAAAGCATTTTCAAAACAAACGGATATGCAATGTTTATTTCCAAATTAGGCAATCTAGTCTATACTTGTTTGCTGTGCGCATAACATAGTAATTCTAGGCTAATAAATGGAATAAGAACACGTAAAGTTTTCAAAAACGGATATCACGGTTAGTAGAGGCCGGTCTTCGGACCGGGCGAAAGGGGGTGCTCATAGCTGACCTTCCCCGATCGTACCCAAGCTCCCGAGCCGAGACAACTCCGGTGATGACGGACATGTGGCCTTCGGCACTGAGTCAGGGTTTCCTAAATTTCCCCATTTTAAAATATTTAGGTGGCGACTCTGTATCTGGCAAAGCAGTCTATGTTTGGCACTACTTTTTCAAAAATCTGTTTCTCAAAACGATTTGCCAGATTTGGACTCTTTGGTTCAGATTAAGAACCGTGACACAAATCGAGTCCGAACTGTAGCACGAGGCCCTCACGCGGGCGCTGTCTACACAAGGCTAGGGCTCGGGCCTAATATTTTGGCCCGTGGGCCGGCCCGACCCGGCCCGGGAAAGGCTCGTTTAGGCCCAGGCTCGAGCCTAGTCTGAGACCCTAAGCTAGGGCCTAGGCCATCACTTTGAAGCCCGGCCCGGCCCATCGGCATGGTTAAGGCCCATTCAAGGCTCGGTCCGAGGCCCGGCCCGCGACGAGGCCTAGTGTCTTTTTTTGTGGAAAGTAATAAAATTTTGGTAGAAAAAATTAAAAAAGAATTAAAAAAAAATGGCCAGGCCCGCCCCGGGCCATGGGCGGGTTTCGGGCAGCCACAAGGCACGGGTTAATTTTACACTCCTATCAATGTGAATGTTAACATGTCAATATGAATATTCATATTGTCAATGGGCCGGGCCGGGCCTGCCCTGGGCCGCTGGTCAATTTTATACTCTTATTAATGTGAATGTTAGCATATTAATATGAATATTCACATTGTCAACAAGCCGGGTCGGGCCCGCCCCGAGCTGCCCACGGGTCGTGGGCGGGTTTCGGGCAGACACAAGGCGCGGGCTAATTTTACACTTCTATCAATGTGAATGTTAACATGTCGATATGAATATTCACATTGTCAACGGGCCGGGTCAGGCCTGCCCCAGGCCGTGGGCGGGTTTTTGGCCGCGGGCCAATTTTATACTCTTATCAATGTGAATGTTAACATGTCAATGTGAATATTTACATTGTCAACGGACCGGACCGAGCCTGCCCCGAGCCGCGGGCGGGTTTCGCGCTGCCACGGGACGCTGGCCAATTTTACACTTCTATTAATGTGAATATTAACATGTCAATGTGAATATTCACATTGTCAATGGGTCGGGCCCACTCCGGCCCGGCTCAAATTTTTTCGGGCACCCACAAGGATCGACATGGGTCGGGCCCCTACACATTGACGATATGAACATTCACATTGATGGTGTGAACATTCACATTAGGGGTATTTTGATAATTATGCCACCCATACGACTTATTGAAACATAAGAAAATAATGTGAACTAAATGGAACATAAGTAAATGAAAATAGTATTTTGGTTTTCTTATCTTAAATTGTACCTAATGGAATAATAAAAAAGAATATGGATTGGATTGAATAAAACTCTTAGAAAGTGGATTTATCAAAAAAGCTCCCTTGTTTTTTCCTTTTAAATTTTGCAAAATGCTTGGAAGTATTCTTTTTTAGAACTTTACAATCTTTTTTAAATCTCAATTATTAATACATGCGTAGAACTTACTCGTAGAACTTACTCATATATTAATAAGACCCCTACTATTAATAATTGAGATTAAAAAAAATTATAAGAAACAAAGTCCCATTCTTGTTAAATTTTTTTAAGTCAAACGTCAAGTTGGGCCACTCCCCGATTGTGTGAATCATCCATCCTTAATTACATGATAGGCCCTAGCTCTACAAGTAGAAATTACGCGTCCGGATCCTCTAGAGTGATCCTGTGAAGTGATCCTCTAGCGTGATCTTTGATAGAGCGACACGTGTCCCATTAACGGATCCAATGGCTGAGATGATGCCTAGACAAAACGACGTCGTTTTGGTACCAAAAAAAAAAAAAAAATTCAGAATTTCAAATTTGCAGATTGAGAGAGAGGATGAGGAAGAAGAAAGTGGATTTGAGGAAGAAGAAAGTGGATGTTGTAAGTAGAACCCAAGATTGCTTCATATATACCTGCTTTCTTCCATGTATGGTGGTGCAGAGGAAGCAAGCGATCCACCCACGTCTTCCATTTTTCAGCTGGGTATCGCGGATCCAGGAACTGGGTTTTCTTGAAATCAGAAATGGTGGGTTTGGAGGATAAAGAAAGAGAAGGAACAACTCTAATGGAATCTACTGTGGGTTTGAGAAAATGGGTTGTTCTGGAAGTTGGGATTCCACTAGTGGGTGAAACCATAAGCTCTTCTCTCTCCTCCTAGATGGTTTCGTCTTGTGAGGATCCGGACGCCTCTGTAATGGGTTTGCAACAATTTCATCTATGGAAATCTATATATAACTGTGTTCTTTCTCTTATGCTGTTACTTCCTAAGAAACCTTGAAGACCCCATCAATGGCTTCTTCTTCCTCATCCTCTCTCTCGATCTGCAAATTTGAAATTTTGAATTTTTTTTTTTTTTGGTACCAAAACGACGTCGTTTTGTCTAGGCATCATCTCAGCCATTGGATCCGTTAATGGGACACGTGTCGCTCTATCAAAGATCACTCTAGAGGATCACTTCACAGGATCACTCTAGAGGATCCGGACGCAGAAATTACGACAGTTGACTCTCTGTCTCTTTTTTGAATGTTAAGTTCAATAAATTCAAGTTTCAACAAAAATATTTAATTTAGGTTAAGTTTGACAAGTTAAAAAATATTAAAAAATAAAAAAGTTACTCAAAAAGTTAAAAAATTATCACTATTCACTAAAAGTCAAAAATTACGGCTGCACAACTCTCATTCTTAATTTTTTCCTACACACTAATTTATATAATTTTTTAATACACATTTTTCCATAAAAAGTTAACCTAAATATTTATATTTTTTCCCTCAATTTTTTAGTCCAAAAAGACAAAAAATATATTTATTTAAAACACCCCAAACAACCCCTTAGTTGGAATAATACTGTGGTACTATATATATTAATTAATATATTAATATTAATTATGATATTATTTTTAACCTTATTCATTAAACAAATTATAAATATTAAAAATTTCTTAAATTATATCATATCATCAATTAACGTTAATTAATATATTAATTAGCATATATAACATTATCGAGATAATATTATTAAGTAAGCACAACATTAAGCATCTTTGACTAGACAAATGTAGTATTTTAGACAAAGCATCTCCCTAGACAAAAATCATCGAATTAGTTCCAAAACGTGACTAGCTATATGCTCAATTATTAATATATATATATATATATATATATATATTTTTAATTTCTCTATTATATTTTTTTTTAGTTTTTAAAAAATGTAAGAATATAGTATTTAGTACTAGGTGGGCACTGGGGTGATAAATGAATTAAATAACTTGAACTCAATTTGTTAAGTAAATCAGTCAATCTTTAATATATTTTAGAATTCGTTAAAATTTTTCAAATCGAGCTTGAATAATTAATTACTCATTTGTCTCAGTCCAATTAATCTTGCGGAGAAGTGGTTCGGAAATACTTTTTGGATCCTGTAGAACGCTCTTGATCCTCAGCTAGTCACCTAAAAAAGAATGAACACTTCGATCGGGGGTGCCGGAATTAGCACTCCGATGGATAAGTCAGTGTATGCTCTCTTGAAAGCTTATATCTCAAGTTAATCTTACTTGTTCTCACATACCCCTTTTTTAGCTAATGCTCTTCTTATTTATAGTTGTCCTTGATGTTGATGGTTGGGCCCACCTTTCGTCCAACGAACGATAGCTCATTCGGCTACCTATTCATATTCGGCCTAGTTTACACCTGATTCTTCGGCCGATCTGGCTATTCGGCCTTTGTCCCTCCGGGATAGAGCCGTATAGTACATGTATTGATTTCCTTCTTTAAGTTGTTCGGCTAACCTACATAATAATCTATTCAGCCCCCACAATTGCCCCCCAAACATCCTACTAATGTCAGTTAGCCGGCATGTTTGGTTTTGGACTTAGAGGGTCAAAAAATACGACAGTTTCTCTTATTCCACTGTAAGCGTCAAAACGCCTACTCTTTTTGGGCATGATTACAATTTCCCGTCCCTTCGTACTCTTCATTCATTTAATACGATTTGAAACCGTGTTGTCTCTTCGTTTGTATGCTTTTTCGAATGCACAAGGTTTCTTGTTGCCTGTCAGTTCACCTCCCTCGCTTCACGCCCTCTGCAACTTCTTTTCGTTCTTCATTGTCCTCATTTCTTGTAAGTTTTTCTCTCTTCCATTTCGACTCCCTTTCCTTGTTTGTTTGTTGTTTAGAGTGTCCACTTTCCCTACTATGATGGCGAAACATTTGAGAGCCCTTCTTTCTGTGGATCGAGTCTCTGGTTTCTGTCGTCATTTTTCTATTCCTGACGACGTCTCTCTGTCACTCTTGGCAGAGAATGTGATTGACACGGAGAAGACTAACGAGAGTATGATCGTCTTTCCTCTCCTGTCAATTGCTGAGGGCAGAGGATGTTTCCCCCTTCATCCACTTTTGAGGGTTGTCCTTCGCCATTGGGGTTTAATCCCTTCTCAGCCGAACGTAAATTTTTTTCGAATAAGAATGGGGATTGTAGAACTAAACCGACGCCTTAAGCTTAACCTTGGAATCCCTGCCATTCGGCACTGCTATGCCTTGACCAAATCCTCTAGTTGGCAGGGGCGCTATTTCCTCAGGGCCAAGGGCACCGACCATCATTTGGTGATAATGCTTGCCAACTTTGGCAAGCGTGTTGATGATGTCGTGGTCGTTCGTGGCAACTGGGAATTTGGCGAGGGCGAAGATCGTCAAGATCCAGTGCCTAGGTGAAGGGGCGAACCAGGTGGCCGTTTAATCCCCCATGAATTTTTAGTAAATATTTACTTGGTTCAAATTCTACGTACTTATCGTTTTATTTGTGCAGGAAACGATTTGAAAAAAGTTCTTGTTTCGGCCGACGACGCTATACTTGCACAGATCAGAGCCACACTCCAGTTCTTCGTCCATTCGAATCTCCAGAAACAAGGGAGGGCGGCTCACATTCTTTTGAGATACGAGCCGACCTATACTATTTTTTTGGCCGTAGATAGTGTTCCGATTTTGAAGGGTGAACAGCACGTTACGGCGCTTGTTTTTTCGAGTTTCAAGAACCTTAGGCAGATTGGTTTTGAGGCTTCGAACTCAGAGCCAACGGGCGAACAAGCAGCCGAAGGGGTCACTAACCAGTCAGATCAACCATCCCAGGACAGATCCGACGGATTAGAGGAGATTGAGGCGGCACTAAATTTGGCTTTTGAAGAAGTCGGCCTTAATCCTCCATCCCCTTCTGGCAGAGCGGGCGTGTCCTTCGAAGACATTTTCACCAACTTGGGAGACCTACCCGGCTCGTATCCTGATGGCATGACTGGTGAGTCGCTCACTCAAATGGCCAGGCAGAAAAATACCGAGAGGATGGCTGCCCGTAGGAGAGCCGAGGCCGAGCGAAATGAACCTCCACCCCCTCCACCCGACGCTAAGGAAGAAACTCCATCTGCTCCCGTTGAGAAGGTGGTTCAGACTAATGTGGCCGAGACGGAGCCTGTTGTCGATCAACAGGACGACCAAGTGACGGAGCAAATGGGAGAAAAACGTCCGCCGAACAAGAAACCGGTTATTCGGAAGACCTAGTAGATAAACGGCCACAAATGGAAGAGTCGGACCTGGTGGTGCTGTTTATAATACAACCAAGGATAAGGAACACGCCGGTTGCTTCCGATGCATCGGCTATAAAAGACCCAACTGTGGCCTTGAGCTTGGCCTCCTCCATTTCTCTGTCAATTGATAAAGCAACCTTTAGAGCAGAGCACGATTTGATGTCCATCGTATTAGCCGCTCAATCGGCGATATTGGTACATGATCCTTGTTTGTAATTTTGCAAGGCTAACCAAAAGAAAATTTTTTATATTGGCTTACCGATTTCTTGTTTTGTAGGCGGCGGGAAGGATAGCTGAGATTGGCCGTCGCCAACATGACGCTATCGAACAGATCGGCTTTCTCACAGCCGAGGTGGAAAACGAGAAAGGGAAGGCAGCAGAGGCCTCTCTCAAAGCCGAATTTGGGGCCATGAAAGCGGTGACAGAGAGAACGAGGGCCAATGCCAAAGCAGATAAGGCCAATGCTGCTGACCGACTGAGATTGGCCACCGAGGAGAGGGTGAATGCCAGTGAAGAAGCGCTCAAATTGGCTAATGAGACAATTTCCAAGCTGGAGGCCGATTTGGAGGAGTCGAAGAAGGCGATGGCAAACGCCGAATCTGAGATTTCCATGTCATTCCAAGCTATCAAGGATGCGACCTTGGAGAATTATGTAGAAGAAGTGCCGAAGTTCGAGAACAGGGGGTTCAAACACGGCTAGCTCAAAGCCTTAGATGCCACTAACGTGGTATCGGAGCAGCCGATTCCGTACGAAAAGGTAAACGTTGAGCCGTGTGAGTCTAACCTTGAAAACTAACCTAGAGTCAAAGTATTTTTCGTTTTGTTTTAGTATCTTGTGTATGTAGATTTTGCTAGAGTTTTGACTATTTATTTTTGTCAGAAGCTAACGTAGGGTAGTTTTCATTTGTAAAATGACTTCGGTTTGTGCTCAATTTATGAATGAGAATTGTTTTTGCCTTTCTGCCTGATGCATGTGCTTGTTAACGGCTAAGTAAGATGTAAAAACATGAAATGTGATGAATGGAATAAACTACTGAATTAATACTGCAACTTAGCCCCCTTGCCCCAGCAAGTTGATGAACAGGACCGTCGAAAAAATGGCAGTTCAAGGATTTGTTGGGGCATAGGAACGTCTTAACGTATCACTGATATCTAGGACGAAAAGATTGATAAATCTGCCCTTGTCTCAGCAAAATTGAACTGGACTGCCTAAAAACAGTAGTTCAAGAATCTGTTAAGGCACCATGACAATTCGACTTGGAGCTTCGATATTTAGGCCGAATAGATTGATAAATCTACCCTTAGCAAAATTGAACAGGCCGTCTAAAAATGGCAGTTCAAGAATTTGCTGGGGCATCATGACAATTCGGCTCGGAGCTCCGATATTTAGGCTGAATAGATTGATAAATCTGCCCTTGCCCCAGCAAGTTGAACAGGACTGCCTAAAAATGGCAGTTCGGGAGTTTGCTGGGGCGTAATGGCAATTCGTTCAGGAGCTTTGGTATTTAGGCCGAATAGATTGATAAATCTACCCTTAGCAAAATTGAACAGGACCACCTAAAAACGGCAGTACAAGAATTTGCTGGGGCACCATGAGAATTCGACTCAGAGCTCCGATATTTAGGCCGAATAGATTGATGAATCTGCCCTGGCCCCAGCAAGTTGATGAACAGGACCCCCTAAAAATGGCAGTTCAGGAGTTTGCTGGGGCACAATGGAAATTCAGCTAGGTGCTCTAACATTTAGGTCGAATAGATTGATGAATCTGCCCTTTAGCGAGTAAGTTGATAAACACGGCCGCCGAATTGATGAACAAGACTGCTGATCCACGTCAGTTTGTGGCGCAGAGCATTGAAGGGAACGCTTTGGGAATGCTGTACCTGTGATTAATAAGATGGGCGGGGGCTGCGTTCGTTTAGGGTCTATATTGGTGTCCGAATTTGGCAGATCACAGGAGAGAAAAGACTAGTGGGTTTGAACTAGATGTCTAGAAGGCTATTTTTCAACAGCAAAGGAGAAGGTGAGACACTGGCTGAGCTAGATTTAGCGATGAATCGAGGTGGCGAACCGTTGCGAACGGGAAGTAGGATGTCGGGAGAACGCGAAAGGCGTCATTCTCCGCATCGTCGAAGCAGGTCACCTAGGAAGGAAAGGCAACAACGAGGGAACTCCCCTCACTCACAAAGTGAGACCAGTGAGGCACCGCGCCCATTAACCTTTTCAGTCTTCGTAGGGACCAAACCAATGACAAAGGCGGATTCGATCATTCATGACCCAAACGTGGCAGTGGAATTCACCCGACAGATTTTTCTGCCGGAAGTCCAGCAGTCGATGGTTGGGCGACCTGATTTTGAAGTTTTTCGGGAGGGCGTCCATGGAGTGGTGAACGGACTTTACAATGCATATGAAATCGGCATGCGCCTGTGTGTTGCGTGAAGAGAGATAGAGCAAAGGGATGCTCACATTCAGAGCTTGCAAGCCCGCGTAGAGAGGGCCGAAAATGAGTTGAAAAAGATTAGCACCTCTGAGACTCATTCGGCAAGTGAAGTGAATCTGATTGTTGCGGAGCGAGTAAATCGCCGAATTTTGGATCACGCGATCGCTGACCGAGACACGGCCAGCATGTTCGCAATTGAATCGGCGAAGCTAGGTCCTACGAAAAAGGATTCCATGATTGTTGCAAAATTGGAATAGACAAGACGAAGGTCTGTCGGTGCGAAAATCGCGGATTTAAACATGGATAGACAAAAGCACTCCAAGCTGTGAGCGTTGATTCGACATCACTTTTATATCAGAGTTACACATTTCTGTTCGAGGCTTTTGAAGTTGAGAAGACTGACGATGAGGGCGGCGCCAAATAATTTTGATGTATTTTTTTTTTTAACGTAAAGCTTGTACTTATAATCTGTTGAATAAAAGTAGGACGCTTCGAATTTGGAGGCTTCTTTGTGTTGGCCCTAACATCATTCGCAAAGGGTGCTCTGAATTCGGAGGCTTTTTTCCGCCCAAAGGGTGCTCTGAATTCAGAGTCTTTTTGTGTTGGTCGATCGTGTCATTCACGAAGGGCGCTCCGAATTTGGAGGCTTTTTGTGTTGACTGATCGTATCATTAATGAAGGGCGGTCCAAATTCAGAGGCTTTTTGTGTTGGTCGATCGTGTCGTTCAACGAAGGGCGCTCCGAATTCGGAGGCTTTTGTGTTGGCGGACCGTGTCATTCACAAAGGGTGCTCCGAATTTGGAGACTTTATTCGACCCAAACGTGTCATTCACGAAGGGCGCTTTGAATTCAGAGGCTTTTTCAAACAATCATAACTCACTGGGAAAAAGGACATTATATTGAAAAAAGAAAGATACATACAACGTAAAATCAAAATAGGCTGTCATGCAATACAAGTTAATGATAAAACTTACGCAAGTGTGTGGAGTTCCATGGGCGCGGCAAGCTTCTTCCATCCATGTCTTTGAGCCGATATGCCCCTGTTTCTGCGATCGAATCAATCTGATAGGGGACATTCTAGTTAGGACCCAGTTTTCCATCAGCCAGATTCTTGGCAGCGGGAAGTACATTCTTGAGAACCAATTCTACTGGTGTATAACGGCATAGCTGAACACGTTGATTATATGACTTAGCGAGCTGTTGCTGGTACCGTGCCATGGATGCAAGGGCACGGTTTCGTCGTTCTTCAATCAGAGTCAAATCCAAGGCCAACATCATGTCATTTCGGCCCATATCAAAAACTTTCGATTTCAAGGTTGGGAGGCCAATATCCAGGGGGATGATTGCCTAGGTTCCGAAGCATAAAGCAAACAACGTTTCTCTAGTGGATTGCCTCAGAGTAGTGCGATGAGCCCACTGCCTTTAGCTTTCTCCAGCCTCTTCTTAATGCCGTCCAAGATGGCTTTGTTGGAGGCTTCAACTTGACCATTGCTTTGTGGATAAGCCGGGGTGGAGAAATAGGTCTGAATACCATACGTTCTACACAATTCTCATTATACGCTACAATCAAACTGGGTGCCGTTGTCTGAAATGAGTGCTCTTGGAATGCCGAATCGCGTTATGATATTTTTCCATACAAAACGCCTAACATCAGAATCTCATATGTGTGTTAGTGTCTCTGCTTCGACCCATTTTGTGATGTAATCTGTAGCGACAATTAAGGATCGCTTATTACCTGGGGCCCGTGGCAATGGCCCGATGATATCAAGCCCCCATTGAGCGAACGGCCAAGGACTGGTGATTAAGCTTAACTCCTCGGCAGGCAAGTGGGTTAAAGGGGAAAACTTCTGGCACTGTTCACATTTCTTGACGTAACACTCGGCATCAGCTCTCATGGTCGGCCAGTAGTACCCCTGTGTTACAGCTCAATGAGCCAAAGAACGCCCACCAGAATGGGCACCACAACTACCTTCGTGTATTTCGGTCAAGAGTTCTTCGAATTTATCCGGATGAACACATTCTAGATATGGGCCAGCAAGGGATTTTTTGTAGAGCTTTCCTTGCGGATCTAAGTAATATCTCAGGGCTTTGTTTCGCAGTTTGTGCACTTCTTTCTTGTCCATCGGGAGCTGTTTGGAAGATAGAAATGTAGTGATGGGGTCCATTTAACTTGGACCTAATTCTACGATATTGATTTTAATTGACTCTGAGGGGGCAATGCTCGGCTCAAGGATGAATCCTACTTCAATTGTCTACTTAATTTCTGAGTTGATGGCAGAGGCTAGGCAAGCTAGGGCATCTACATGTGTGTTCCGATCTCGGTTTATTTGATTTAATTCATGATGGTCGAATTTTGCCAGCAAAGAATTTGTCGTTTTCATGTAAGCTGCCATACGGTTATTTTTGGCTGTGTATTCCCCCTTCAATTGGTTAATGACTAGCTTTGAGTCGTAGAAGACAAGCAGACACCGAGCACCAAGGAGATGTGCATTCCGTAAGCCGGTTAACAATGCTTCGTATTCGGCTTCATTGTTCGATGCTTCAAAGCCCAGTTTCACAGCCTGCTCGATTATTGCCCTGTCGGGAGCCATGATCACTACGCCCGCCCCACTGCCACGTTGGTTGGATGATCCGTCACAATACAACTGCCAAATGTCCCCAACGTAAACTCTCCAGTTTGGCTTAGGTTGAATTTGATCAGACTTAAAATCGGCGAGACATCTAGTGAATTCGGCCACAAAGTTGACGAGCACTTGCCCCTTGATTGAGGTTCTGGATAGAAATTGAATATCGTACTGGCCGAGTTCGAGAGCCCATTTTGAAACACGCCCTGATGCTTCTGCATTACAGAGTACTAAGCGGAGGGGGTAGTCCGTTAGTAACCCAATGGTATGCCCCTGAAAGTAATGCATCAGTTTTCTTGCTGCCATGACGAGAGCAAGAACGAGTTTTTCCAACGGAAGGTAACGTGTTGCAGCGTCAACCATTGCTTTGCTACATAATAAACTGGCCGCTGCTCCCCTAGTTCTTTCTTTAATAGTACGGCGCTGACGGCCCAGTCTGAAATTGCCAGATATAAAATGAGTGGATCACCTGTGACAACCCTCACCACTGATTAGTGTTAATCTATGATTAAGCATGTTAAATGACTTATTGACTGAAATCCTGAACTGATTGATTGAGTGTATAGCTTAAGTGCATTTCTATCTGTTGACTGTTGAATGATCTGTTCATGTTTTGCGCTTTAAACTGTAAATTGAAGGCCTTATCGGCGGCCGAATCTGAAATCGAGTAATGTTTTATGCTAGTTAGAATTTATGTGTTTTCATGGTAAATTTAATTGAAATTGATTTGGTATGATTAAATTAGATTTAATAATGTTAAATTACAAAGTTGGACTTATCTACAAATTTGCCATCTAGTGGAATAATCTAGGCTAACCCCTCTTCACTTCATACACTTTTGACACAACATTTCTTCAGCCATTTTGAGAGCTATAAACCGACTAGAGAGAGAGAGATAGGAGATAGTTTGATTTCATCAAGAATTCGGCTTGGAGACTTAGAAGATTGAAGAGTAGATTGCATTTTGAGCTTCCATTCTTGAATTCAAGGCATAAGGTAGGAGAATCACCTTCTTGATTGTTAAATTAAGTCATATATTGCATGGTTCATGGAAGTTTAGAGTTTAAAGTCTAGAATTGGTTAAGATTGTTGAATTGAAGCTTGAATCATGCATGCATGTACATATTCTTGCATTTTGAAGTTGATTTTCATAAAATCTTGCATGCGAGTTTACATTCTTGCTCTAGTCCATGAGTTTATCATGGTTTTGAGTTTAATCTTGCTTTGGATCTTGTTTTGAGGCATTAGAATTCTCTAGAATTCATGCATGTCATATGTTCTTCATGTTCATGAAAACTTCTTTGAAATTGTGTTTAATTGAACTACCTTTGGGCTTTGATTTCTCAAATTGATCTTCGAAACGTGTCATATTATGAGTTTACAAGTGTTTTTCTGAAAATTAGCCCAAAAGGATCGAATTTGATGCTTTAAAGTTGAGTTTTGAGCTTGAGGTTCAAATCTGGAAATTCCAGATTTTGGACTCACGCCTAAGCGGGGAACTCCACGCTTGAGCGTACACACTGAGTTCATGCAGTCTGCTCGAGCGGGGAATGTGACGCTCGAGCGGGAAATGCATGTATCCAGTACTTTGCATGTGTTTACAGTCCGCTCGAGCGGGGGATTGCATGCTCGAGCGGGGACTTGTGTCTCACACTCAAGCGGAGGTCGAGCGCCCATCGATCGTGAATTTCACCCATCCAGTACTTTTGCAGTCCGCTCGAGTGGAGTAAGTCACGGTCGAACGGGGCTCTTTTGTCTGCATGTCCGCTCGAGCGGGGAAACTCACGCTCGAACGAGACCCTGTTTCAGCAAAATTTTGAAAAGTGTTTTTTAAATGCATCTTTGTATCCTCATTCCATCCTAGGTATTCTTAGGCCTAGTTTAAGGCATCTTAATAAGGATATTGACGTAGAACCATAACGAGGCAAATTAGGGATTAAGTTATTATTTCCCAACTGTGTAGCTTAGTGTGTGTTCGTTCTGTAACTGTGTAGGGTTGGCATCTGAGGACGCTCTAGCTGCTTACAGCCCTGTGCTCTTGTGAGTAACAATGTTGTAAAGATATGTTCAATCATGAATATTTTCCGAATGAACAACTGTACTGCTTTCTGAAATGATATTTCTTACTGAATGAATGTTTGTCCTATTTGTGAACTGTATTCGTGGCATCTATAATAATTTACTGTTACTGTACTGTACTGCTACTGTCACAGAGATCTCTGTCGGTTCCCATGTTTGGAACCACTACTCTTTACTGATATGATGGCCATCAACTGACTGTTCAGTCTGTTAAGACCTATTGTACTGTCTTGCTATTGGATGTACCACATATGACTATTATAGTTTCTGAATGACTGTTATGGCATGAAACATGAGCCATAAATTGAATGACTGATATGCTGATAAATGACTGTTTTCAATACTGAAAGGACATTCATTCTTAACCTCTTTACGCATATGTTATTCACTGGGCTTTAGCTCACTGCTTATATATATATATATATATATGTAGGTGTTCAGGCATCGGACCGTTGCTAGAAGCGTCAGGCTAAGCCCTTGTTTTGTCAAGCCAACCTTTGTGCCTCACTTTGAGGTTCCAGATCTGTTCAAGCTAAGGCTGCTTTTGGAGTGTCTCAGATTCACCCTATCTGTCTCTATTATGTATAGACTAAATGATATTTGTACTGTATTGTTATGGTGGGAATTTGGTCCCTAACCTGAATGCCTGTAAATGATGTATGTATATACTGTTTTTGTTCTAAATGTGAACATGTTATGAAAAGTCTTTTTGCATATAGACTGTCATAGCTCATTGGACATCTTTTAATTACTGTTTTGGCTTCCGCCAGCCCCTGTACTCTGTATTACTGTTTTACTGTTAAGTAGGCCTTCGGTAATCTCAGATTACTGGCCGGTTACGGTGCTAAACCCATAGGGGTGGGTTTGGGTCGTGAGATCACCTGCCGAAAGTGTTGTCAAGAGTGGAACTGATTGGAGGTAAGTCTTCAAACCGTCCAAAGCGACTTCATACTCGGGGGTCCATTCAAAAGCTTTACCTTCCCAAAGGGTATGAAAGAATTGCCGGCAGCATTCTGTGGAACGACTGATGAATATGTTGAATGCGGCAGCCATTCCCATCAACTTCTGAACCTCTTTGACCGACTGATGAGAGCCGAGTTCTACGATTGCTGTGATTTGCCTCGAGTTGGCTTCGATTCCGCGGTGGTTAACAATGTAGCCAAGGAATTTGTCGGATCCAATGCCGAAGGCACATTTGGAAGCGTTCAGCTTCATTTTGTATTTGTGAAGAATGTCGAATGTCAGATGAGTTTGCTCTTCTACATTGGCTAGATGAGTTCGCTCTTCTTTGGACTTGACCACCATATCATCGATGTACACTTCCATAGTACGGCCGAGTTGCTCCTTGAACATGGTAGTGACTAGTCTTTGGTAGGTTGCCCCCGAATTCTTCAGCCCGAAAGGCATAACCTTATAGCAATAGGTTCCTCTTGGGGTGAGGAATGCAGTTTTGTCTTGGTCCTCCAGATGCATGGCAATTTGATGGTAGCCTCTGTACGTATCCAGGAAGCTCATACGTTGATGATGTGCCATAATCTACGAGTTGGTCTATTCTGGGGAAGGGAAAGCAATCCTTGGGACAAGCTTTGTTTAAGTCCGTGAAATCCACACAAAGACGCCAAGTTCCATTTTTCTTCTTTGCAACCACAGTTTTCGACAACCATGTAGGATAGGTTACTTTGTGGATTGTCCCGGCATCAAGCAACTGGTCAACTTCTTCAACAATGGCAGTAGTGTGTTCCGCGGCTAACCTCTGACTTTTCTGAATAATAAGCTTACATCTGGGATCAACATTTAAGCGGCGCTGAGACACAGATGGATCCACCCCCGGCATCTCATATGGTGACCATGCAAATACATCAAGGTTGCCGAGTAAGAAGGAAATTAGCTCCTACCTGTCGACTTTACTCAAGGAGGCGTCGTCCATGAAGAACTTGTCAGGATTCCCGTTAATTTTAACCCCATCCAGGGCTTCGGTTGCCTTTTCACTTGGGAGCCACCCAACGTTGTCGAGGCTCTCTTGATCCGGCACCTCAATCGAATTCACTTCCAGCTCGCTTGGTGTCTTTGCGGCAAGAAAATAACATGTTTGCGCATGTAGACACCCCGTTTTTGACTGACCTTAAGACTCAAACGTCATTGATTGAGCGCTCGGTGATGATGCATATTGTGCTCGTTCTGAGGTTGCGTAGTCTCGGTCGAGAGCCGTGCCTCTGGACTTCGGGGTTCTTTTGTGCTTTGCCTCGATTTGTGAATCAGGTCTTGTTTTCTCTGTTTTCTCTTCCTGAAGGGAGAGAGAGGTCTCATAGACCATCTCTCAGTGGCCGTAGGCTACGTTTCGTGGTCGTAGGCCATTTTTTTCGTTTGGAGATCAATTTTCGATTTTCAGAGCCGTCGGCCGCGCGTCTCGGTTCGAGCCGCTTAACTACCTTTGTTTGCTCCGGTTTTTGGCACACACCTTGTTTCCTCTCCCTAGAGGGACACTGTGGCCCGGGAGACCACCTTCGTGGTCGCACGCCACTTCCGGTGCTTGACAGTTAGTTTTCGGGGCCCCCGGCAGTGCGTTTTGGCCCCTGAACCCTCGTTTTGCATCGGTCAGGGTTCATTTTTGGCATGGACCCTATTTTCATTGTTAGAAAGGTGGTAGTATGGTGGGAGACCACCTTTTCCCCTTGGAAACCAGCTTTCTCCTCGGGGACCACTTTTCTTTCTCCTCTAGCCAGTTTTCTTGTCGGAAACTGGTCTCCCCTACTTTTGGGCCATAATTTCTGGTCTCCCATACCACCATTGTGTTGCATTCATCTGGGAGGCCACCTATTTGGTATGGCCAACCACCTTTGGTCTTTGACCCTTTTGAACCTTCTTTGAAAGCTGGTTTTCCTTACTTTTGAGCCACATTTTCTGGTCTCACATACCACCACTGTGTTGCACTCATTTAGGAGGCCACCAATCTGGTATGGCTGACCACCTTTTCAACTTGACCCTTTTGACCCCTGGTCGGCCGACCAGGGGGAGTGGTCGGCCGACCACCTTGGCTGGTCGGCCAGCCTTCTACTTTTTGGTCTTTTTCAGTGCATTACAGCTGTGCCAG
This sequence comes from Camellia sinensis, assembly GCF_055761805.1. Classification (NCBI taxonomy): domain Eukaryota; kingdom Viridiplantae; phylum Streptophyta; class Magnoliopsida; order Ericales; family Theaceae; genus Camellia; species Camellia sinensis. Next base: position 103,961,283 of record NC_138975.1, on the reverse strand, counting down.
CTGGGAGGCATTTGCCCCATCCTCCGGGATCTGACCCTTTTGTTTGTCTTCTTAAGAAAGATTTGGCCCCTTTTGCTTAGCTTCTAAGGGAAGCTTGACCCCTTTGGTCTAGCTTCCTCAAGAAGCTTGACCCTTTTGGTTAAGCTTCTTTTAGAAGCTTTGATCCTTTGTTGAGGCTTCTCCAAGAAGCCTTGGCCCTTTGTCTTCTATAAGAGAGGGTCTCGTCTCCTTTGGCAAAGGTTGAACATTTTAGCCAAGGCATACATACACTTCCCTCCATAGCTCTCTACTTCAAGCTTCAAACTCCATTGTTCTTGCACCCATTGCACTACACCTCCTAGCACAACACATCCACCATCCACCCAAACATCTTGGAGCTGATTTTTAGAGGTTGAAGACTCACTTTCTTGGTCTAGAGCTTGCTGCAATGCTGTGTTACAAGGGTAAGTCTCTATTTCCCCCATTTTGACATTATTTTGCTCCATAGTTTAGTTCTATTTGCAAGAATTTTTGGACTTCGACTAAACTGAAAAAAAATCTTGTTTTGAACTTCTCTTCAAGTTTGTTCAAGGTCTTTTTTCTATTTGGGGTCATCTTCCCCTTTGCATGCTTCATTTCCTCATGTTTTGAGCTATGCATTTGAGCATTTGCATTGGCCTTGGTTTGGCCTTTTAGCCACTGAAATCCAATGGATTTTCAGTGGCTAACATGTGTCTTTGAGCTTCAAAATCATAGAGCTGTGACCCTCTCACCCCTTGTTCTCTATATTGGCTTTGTTGGCCTTCCAAAGGGCCCCTTATTTGCATGTTTTGAAGTCATGTTTCAGGCCCTATTTGGTGAGTTTTAAGGTCTGCATAAGCTCTGTCTAGAGCCCTTTAGGCCATTTTGAATGTCTATTATGCATGTGTAGAACAATCCTATTCAAGGCCTTTCAAAGGGGCTTTCACTTGCATGTTTCCTAGACTAATTTCAGGGCCTTTTTTGTGGGTTTTAGGACCCTCATAACCTCTATCCAGAGGTGGTTTTGCCATTTTGCGTGTTCATCATGCATGTGTAGAATAACCTCTTGCATGGCCTTTCGAAGGAGCACTTCATTCTTGCATGTGTTGACTGAGTTTCAGTGGTTAATTGGGCATATTTTGGCATGGCATACTTCTGTTTTTGGCTGGTTTGGTGAGCTCTCATATGCATCATATAGTTGTAGTACAACTCGTGGTTCACTAGCTTTCTTTGCATGCTTTGTTGACCCTTGATTTTAGCACTTTTGGCCATGCCTTAAACTGATGTTATGCATATTTTGGACTGCCTTAGCTCTGTTTTTGGGTCTCATGGTTGAATGATGTTTGTTTTGCATGCTTGTAGTTCAATACCCATGCTTAACTTTGAGTTTTGAGGCTCATTCCATGCATATACTGAGGTGTGTTCATGTTTTGGGTCCATTATACATCATATTTCAGAGCTTGTATGAATGCCATATTGCCATGTTGTCTACTCCTTAAGTGTGCTTGAGAGTTGTCCACGAATGCCTTGTTTTCGGATCATTGAATGAGCTCCATTTCTTTGCATTTTGAGCCATCATTTTAGGCCATTTCCCCACTGTTTCAGACCTGCCTAGGGTCTCTTTGGGGTTGGTTTTGCCATTAGTGCATTGCTTTGGGTACCTCTAGTGTAACGCACTTCACTAGTTTCGGTACCCGGGCCCCCTAGCATGCATTGTGTGACATATTTGCATGTTTCGAGACCATCTTTTGTGCCTTTTCAGAGCTGTATCATGTGTAATTCTATGCCATACTTCATCATCTGCCATGCTTAGTTAGAGTTGCATGTTATGCCTTAGGATCGGTCCTTTGCATCCGTGCATGTTTGCATGTGTTTCAATCATCTCATTTCCATCACATTGGCCACTGATTTGAGTGTGGCTGAGGTCCACTCCTATTGGTTTAAGCCCACCTTGCATTGTGTATGCCATTTGGTTCATGTTGTTGCATGTTTGACCTTTGCATTGTGTATGCTTTGATTATGCCTTCGTGTGTGTCCATCATCGTGTGTGCATTGCATATGCTAGGTTGTTAGTCGCATTGTGTATGCCATATAGTTTATAGAATTATGTATGCTAGTAGCATGTTTGCATCTCATCCTTGCATGTTTGCATGGTTAGGTCGCATTGCATTAGGATTGCATGCTAGTTGCATTTGTGCATGTTATGCATGTTGCATTGTGTTTGGAGTAGGGTTTAGTCCAAGCACGAGAAACGAGGGACATTTCGTACTCCAAGTGACGAATCGTGCATCAATTCTCGATCGCTGACACTCTTGACTATCCATGATAGAGTCGTTGGCTTTAGTTGCTTATATGTGCATTCATGTCCCATTGAGTCGTTCAATTCGACTCCTCGACCATCATACATCAAGATGCACACTCTCTTGAGCTTGTGCAAGGACGGGGAGAGTGGTCTTGCACACGTATGTTGAAAATATCTTGCTTTCTCTCCCTCTTGTCTTTGTTGCAGAAAAAATCGGAATCCAGGGGCAGAAAGTGGTCGACCAACCAGGTTTTCTGGCAGGCCGACCACCTTTTTTTGGTTTCCACCCCAAAGGGTGGTCGGCAGGTGTTTCCCAAGCCAATATCTGGTCAGCAGCCTTCCCAGGGTGGAGTTTCAGCCTTTTGGAGCCTTATGCAAATTTCTAAAATCAGTTGCAAACAAAGGTGAGACGAGACATCGCGATGGAATTTCCCGACGAGGCGACTCGAGCATGCATGCATCCATTGTCATCCAAAACAGAGTCGAGGCAGTCACATTCATGTAGTTTACATGCTTACTTAGCTAGTTTATTAATTAGTTAATATTGTGTAATAATTAGTTGTAGCTATTATTTATTCGGACTGTATTATTTATTTAGACCCCTCGAGGGGGGCCAATGTTGTAATAAGTGTGCATGTGTGTGATGTATGTCTTCCAACCCCACGTCTTTCTCCCTTTTATTTACTAGCTTATGATGGTTAGATTAGGGCATGTTTTAATTAGCATACTTATGCTTGCATGTTTGTATCATTCATCTGTATTGCATGCACCGGGCTCGGCGCATCATACTAACTGCATTGTATTTCAATTCAAGTTGAATACGTATTAGCTGTAGCATCTCATATGCCATTCTTAGGATAGCCGAGCCTATTTCTAGTTGCATTCTTGCATGTGTTGCATTAGGCATTTCAGCATAGTTAGGATTCATGCATGTTTTCTAATTAGCTTCTTTCTTTGGCTCGGAGTACTCGGTAAGTGTTTATGCTTTTAGTATCCTTGCATGCGTGTGAGTAACTGCCATGATAGTACGCTTACCATGAGGCTATGTGCTTATGTGATATAACTGCATGAATACCTGTGGGTGAAGGTTGAGTTATTTGAATTGGAACAATGCATTGAATAAGAGTTTTAAGCCCACTCGAGAGTGGCAAAATCATGTTTTCTAAGCCCACCCGAGAGTGGCAAAATCCACGTCTTAGCCTACTTACGAGTAGCACCTTCAAATCGTTTTTCAAAACGAACATGAGATGTTTTGTTCTAATTCAGGCGACCTAGTCTATACTTGTATGCTGTGCACATCACGTAGTAATTCTAGGCTAATAACCGGAATAAGAGCACATAATGTTTTCAAAATCGATATCATTGTTAGTAGAGGCCGATCTTTGATCAGGCGAGCGGGGGTGCTCATGAAGTGACCTTCCCCAATCGTACCCAAGTTCCCGAGCCAAGGCAACTTTGGTGATGACGGACACGTGGCCTTAGGCAAATGAGTCAGGGTTTCCTAAATTCCTCAAAATAAAATATTTAGGTGGCAACTCTGTATCTGGCAAAGCAGTCCATGTGTGGCACTTCTTTCTAAAAATCAGATTTTCAAAAATGATTTGCCGGATTTGGACTCTTTGATGATTCATCGGTCTTGCATTGCACTCTACGAGATTAGATACAGGACCGTGACATTGAGTCCTAAACTGTAGTGAGCCCAAATGAACAAAACGAGATTTCCTTCCCGGACGTTCGGGGACGTCTACAGTTTCTGGCGACTCTGCTGGGGAGTTAGAGAACTTGACTCGAACTCATGATATCTTGTTTTGATTACACTTATGTGTTTCTTTGCATTGCATTTGTATTGGTGTGCCTAGGACATCGTGTTTGCCATATGCTATTCCTGAACGGTTTGCTGGAGGCTCACTTCGAGAAGTGTGCCATAAAGCTGACTGGTTGCGGGCTCTGCCATGACGGGAACACAAACCCTGATTTTACCGGGGCACCCTTTTTGACCATTCGACCTAGTGCATATTCGGAATCCATAGTAACTATTCCAAACTAGGACAGGTTGCTTACCCGATTATAGGTTGTTTGAAACCGCTGCGTGCGTAGTGAAACCCTAGTTCCTGACAAAATAGGACAGGGAAACCCTACCCCAACATAGGGGTGTTTTGGCTCTCACTTGCTTGTTATGTGCTTTTAGAGTACGTCTCTACAGGAATGCATGTATCAATTTGCAAGTTTGGGCATCAGGCCTGCGGGCACCAGTTCAGTATTTTGGGAATCAGTTATCTGCGGGTATCAGATTCAGTTTTTGGGGGCAGTGATTTGAGGATAATGATCAGTGTTTGAGAACAGTATTTTCAGCTTATCGACTGTGTGCTGTGATGCCCAACTGTGTGTTGTGTATTTATTTAAAGCCGTTACGCTGTCTGTTTGTCTGGTTGCTTATTTCCTTATTATTGCTTTATTTATCTTTTTGCTAGGTAGTTTAGCACAATTGCTTCAGACCAAGCAGATATTCCCCAAGCACTCTGGACAAGAGGTCGCCGACTCAATCGATCTGAGGATCTGGTCGATGGACAACCAGTGTTCCACTCTCTACCCCCGGTTATCAGACGGAGGTCGAGAAAACGCAATGTATCCAAGCAAAGATTGCCAGATCAGTGGACTTTGAATAGTCAGGTTGAGCTTCCCGAGGCTACTCCAGAGTTAGACCTACCGGTAGTTCAGATAGATGAGGGCAGTATGGCAATAACGACAGGAGTTGAGGAAATGATGCGTCAGATGCAGGAGACCATGAGAGCCATGCAGCAGGACGCTGTTCGTCGAGATGAATTTGCCAAACAACAGGCCGAGATCATGGCCCAGCAGGTAGAGTTAATTACCAGGCTGCAACAACAAACCGGGGCATCTGCTTCACATCAAGCTCCTCCACCAATAGGGGTTCAGACACCCGGGGAAACACCCAATGTCCAGGAAGGTACGGACATTCCGGTAGGGCCGGCTCCGTCCCCAATTTTACCCCAGCTATCCAAAACACCTACCAATCTACCGGACTCTCCTTTTGAGTTCGAGGTCGACCCTACAGCGTTGAAATTAAGCAAGCTTGAGAAGTTGTTCAAGAAATCCCAAGGGGTGAAGTCTATCCCAGACATTGAGGACAGGTATACCGACGTGGTTGTGAAGCTGCAGATAGATTCAAAATGCCACAAATCGACCGCTTTGACGGATCTGGAGATCCCATGGTGCATCTCCGGTCGTTCTCAGATATACTACGACCGATGGGCCTCACCAGACCGCAGAAGCTTTCATTATTCGACCGGACCCTGTCGGGCGTGGCCGCTATCTGGTACGCAAAATTAGAAGACGGTGCTAAGCGAAACTGGGATGAGATGGCCGAGGCTTTCATTGCACAGTACTCCTATAATACGCAAATCGAGATTACAACCTGTGATCTTGAGACAACAAGGCATGAGCCTAAAGAGAGCTTTTCGGAGTTCGTAGCCAGGTGAAGGGCGAAGGCCTCAATGATGACCCTAAGGCCTACTGATAAAGATCAAATCTGGATGATTGGGCGCAATCTCCAACCTAAGCTGATGCAGAAGATGATCGTGCTCCCTTTCCCCACATTTTCAGATTTGCATGAGATGGGATTACAGATTGAGGATGCCTTGAAGCAGGGCTTGATTGATAATGATAGAGAACAACCTAGAAGAACCTTCAACCGCAACAACAATACAGGCACCTGCAATGCCGCAAATACTAGAGCTTCAAAAATAAGCATGGTCATCACCATTTCCCCTCCAAGACCCATGGCAGCTACACCTTTTTCCGGCGCGTCTGGAAGCAACACACAAACCACCAAGTACCAACCTCGAGGCCAGAGAAACTTCCCCCCATTATATATGCCCCTGTCCAAGGCTCTGGGGGTATTAATCAGGAAAGGGCACTTAAAGACCTTGAAGCCGAGGCCATTGCCAAATCCACTCCCTCTCTCTCATAACCCAGCAAAATACTGCGCATATCACCAACAACATGGTCTCGACACTGACCAATGTTTTAGATTGCGTCACAAGATTCAGGATCTCGTTGACAAGCAGGTGATTGTACCTCCCGAAAAATTCAATGTCACAACAAACCCTCTCCCACCGCACAACCAAGCTCCACCCCCCAAACGTATCAACTTTATCCAGATTGGGGTCGTTTCTTACGATCCTAGCATATATATCATCTCGTCCCACCTACCCGAGTCGGAGGTGCTCCTTCCTGACAGCACTGACTTGTGCATGTTGGACATCTCTAGAACCCAACCCGAACCAATGGTGGTGACTGTCGAAGACAGAACAGGGGAGATTTCAGGGGAGAATGGGATTGTTGAGTCAGGATCTGAGGAATTTGGGAGTTTCGCTGAGGAGGTATACAGTTCGAGTAACTACATTCTATCAGTAGGCTAGGTTGGGCCAAATATGGAATTGCCGGTAGGGGCAGAGCTTTGTGTGATACAAGGGGATGAATCTGGTTAGAGGATAGATGACTTGGCAGCTGTGGAAGGAGACTTTGCTAACCTCCAATTTTTCAATGAACAAGATCCAGAGGGCATGGTAGTCAACTGGTCAGATTTTGAAGAGTTAGCAGAGGTAACCGGGTGGCTTGATGACCTACCAGATGTTGTCGACGAAACTCAATTGGAACAAGGCCCGGCAGGGGCGAGGACATCAGTTGTGGCCGGAAGGGCCGGAAATCAGAATGCATCACCAGAGAGCGCCGGTGCTAAGAACTTCGCTGAGGATCTGGGTATTTTAAATACAGGAATTATAGAGCAACCAGCAGTACTGACGTAGTTGGAGCAAAAAGGAATCGAGGAGTTTGAGAGAATCAGAAAAGCCAAGGCCCCCGTGGGGACTGAAAGTACCGTGTGCCCAAGGATAGAGAATGCTGCGAACATGTCGACAGAAGGTACTACGAGTACAAGAACAGTGGAACCGGAGCTAGACAGGTGTCTGTTGGCTGTTGATGGAATGTGGTGGGAAGACGATGATCTATGTCTTTCCCACACGGATGAGGATTAGGGGAGCAACCAGCCAGACGATACCTGGTACATTGGCGAAGTCGATCATACGACTAGAAGCGGGCGGTATTTCAAGCCCCCACATCTAGATCAACCAGAGGCGTCTGGGAAGGATAAGGAGGTCGAGAAACAGAAAGAGAAACAACTCGAAGAAGAGGCTGTACTGAAGGAGTTGAAAAGGATACAAGCAGACATCTCCATCTGGGGACTGCTTATGGCATCGCGAGTGCATCGACAAGTTGTCTTATCGGCCATAGCTCTCAATAGACACCATGCCCGAACAGCTGGTGGGCTTAGTTTTTCCAGGAGGGGTGTAGACACGCCCGCGGAGGGGACCTCATGCTACAGTTCGGACTCAATTTTTGTTGCGGTTCTTAATCTGAACCAAAGAGTCCAAATCTGGCAAATCGTTTTGAGAAACAGATTTTTGAAAAAGTAGTGCCAAACATGGACTGCTTTGCCAGATACAGAGTCGCCACCTAAATATTTTAAAATGGGGAAATTTAGAAAACCCTGACTCGGTGCCGAAGGCCACATGTCCGTCATCACCGGAGTTGTCTCGGCTCGGGAGCTTGGGTACGATCGGGGAAGGTCAGCTATGAGCACCCCCTTTCGCCCGGTCCGAAGACCGGCCTCTACTAACCGTGATATCCAATTTTGAAAACTTTATGTGTTCTTAGACCAATTGTTAGCCTAGAATTACTATGTTTATGCGCGCGGCAAACAAGTATAGACCAAATCGCCTAATTTGGAAATAAACATTGCATATTCGTTCGGTTTGAAAATGCTTTGGAATTTGCTACTCGCAAGTAGGCTAAAATACGGATTTCAATGAGTTTTTCCAACTCAAACAATCCAACCTTCACCCACAGGCATTCAAAACAGTTTAACACATAAGCATCTAGCCACATGTTAAGCATGCTGTCATGGCAATATTCACACTCATGTGATATGCTAAAGCGGAAATACTTACATAGTACTCCGTGCCAAAACAAAGAACTTGTTAGCAAACATGCATGATCCAAGTCCATGTTAAGTGCCTAATGCATCGCATACAAAATGTCGCTAAGATAGGCTCGGCTAATCCTAGACATGTCATGTGAAAATGCACAATTATCACATATTCAGTTTGGAATTGAAGCATTGATGCAGTTAGCGTGATGTACCGAGCCTAATGCATGCAATACAAAATGCATGGATGCACACATGCATAGCATAAGGTATGCTAAATTAAACGTGCCCTAATACTAACCATTAAAGCGGGTAAGTAAAAAGGGAAGAAAGAAGGGAGGTTGGAAGACATACACACCACCCACACACACTTATTACAGATTTGCCCTCGCTCGGAGGGACCGAATAAATATTACAAATTAATTAACTACATCAGCTAATTAATATTACAAATTAACTAATTTAATTAACAAATTAAATAAATTAATTAAAGCAGGAAAACGCCTCGGGAAGCGCGCCACCATACGCAAGCTGCCTCTGTTTTCCTTCCTTTCCTCCTCTGGAGGCTGTCAAAGCCTCAGGACTGCATCCTTGGGCAGAGGGGATCACCACCGGCTGAATGAAACTTCCACCGGCAGTGTAGTATGGCCATCGGCACAAAATAGGGTCTGTCGGCAGAGAAAATGGTGCCGGTCGGCACATTACACTGCCGGTCGGCAGAGTACTCCTGCAGAACCTGCAACTCACAGCAACAGAGGGCAAAACAAGGCATGGCAGCATATTTCAAGGCATGTATGCATCAACCATGTCTCTTATCATTGTGATGACTCAAAGGGACATGTGCCTCGGTTCTTGGACCACCAATCACACATTTCCATGCATGATGGCCCAAAGAACCAAGTATGCAATTTTGGTTTCAAATGCAATGCAAACCAATCAAACAAACTCCCAATCCCTATCACCAAATCAAGGGACAAGGAATGCATGCAAGATGTAGTGCAACCTAGGCATACAAGCTAGGAATGCAACATGGCATGGCAAGGCACTCATGCAAAGCTTACAAGCAAACATGCAAATGGGTGGCAAGATGGACTTATACATGAATTAGGCAACTCTAAAAAGGCCTAAAACAGTAGCCATAATGACCAAAACTAGAAGCCAAAACACATGCACGCATACACATGATGGAAGGCCTACACTTGGGCACAATTTAAACAACCCTCAAGCACACTTAAAAGGGATGAACGAGAGCAATTAGCATGCGACATAAGCATTGAAATCATGTTAGGATGGTGCCAAACCAAGTAACAAATCAAGCCAAACATGCACCAAATGGCCTAAGTGTTCAAAGCAAATCAATGAGGCATTGAACTACACTTTAACAAGACCAAACATGGCATGCATTAAACAACTAAAAACAGATTTTTAGCATGTTAAAACAAGGCCAAAGGACTCCTTAGATGGCATCTAAGTGGCCCAAATTCAAAGGCATACACCATGGCCAAAACATGGAGCATTGCAACACATGCTTTCAAAGCATTAAAGAGACATGCAAGGCAACCAAGCAAGCATGGAAATGGGACTGAAATAGCATGTAGGATGATTCCAAATCACCAAAACAATGCAAAGATGGTATGCTACTCATGCACATACTCAAGGCTAACAAGCCCACATACAAAGGAGCTATATAATGCATGCAAAGGTCAACCCAAACGACTATGGACAGAGCTAAAACATGGCAAAATAAGCACATAATCTTCACAAATGCAAGCCTAAAACATGCTCCAACAAAGGCTAACAACCTAAGGCACATTAAGGCATAAACAAGGCATTACATGGCAACTATGCTAAACATGCATGGAGTTCCAAAACCAACTTGAAATCATGTTATATCATGGATATATAAGCATGAAAAACAAATCAAACATGCTCAACACACACTCAAGCATAGGCTTCCTTAAGAGGCCAAAATGTGTCCCTTTCAAGGACAACAAGGAGAGGGGGTGGCCCTCTCCTTCTTGGGACTTCAAAGCATCATCTTCACCACTGAAATCCCTCAAGATTTCAGTGGTGAAGAGACCTCAACACCAAAATCCCGGAGCTAATACAAAATGGTCCAAAAAGAGGCCTTTCAAGGCCTAAGGGTGGTCAACAACCCTCAAACAACAAAACACTCTTAATAAACAATAAAGAGGGCCTAAAAACAGAACTTTTTTATGTTATACAATAATCACAAAAACAGCTCTAAGATAGGTATAAAATTGATGCAAAAATGGGGAAAAAAGGGACTAGTTTCTTACCCTTGTAGTCCTCTTCAACAATGGTGCTCCAATGGCCTTCTTGAGCTTGAATCCAACACCAAAACTTCAAAACACACTCTTTAGAACCTCAGCTCCAAGAGGAAGGTGAAACACTAGGTGTTTGTGTGCAATAGTGAGACACAAAACACCTAGTGTGCAAAATGAGAGGGAAAGAGAGATAGGTTGTGTATGTCTAACCCTAACCCTAGAAAACCAGAGCTCTCCTCTGTATTTTCTCTCTCAAAAAATGTCTAAAGCCTCTCCCCTTGCCTTAGAGAGGGCTTCTCTCTATATGCCTCTTGTAAAGCTTACAAGACAAGCTTTGCAAGAGGGAGATCCCTCCATACACGTGTATGGAGGGGAGCAAAAGCAATACAGCTGTCCAAAAATATCTTCAAAAGCAGATGAACAGCAATCGGCCGGCAAAAAATGCCATCTTGGCCAAACAAAGTGCCGACCGGCACAAAATAGTGCTGACCGGCAACAAAGAGTGCCGGCCGGCAAACTAAATTGCCGGTGGCAGCAAAAACCAGCCGGTGGCATCTAGCCACTGCCGGTGATGGGTGGGGATGGTCTACAAGCCTCACCCTGCCTTTCCAAGGCAAAACACAAGTGTTTGGTGCAAAACCAGACACTAAACGGTCGAGTTCGGAGATCCTGAGGCAAGGCACGCGAGCCGAGGCTTCCGGGAACTCCAAACGAACACAAACATGGATAATCACCGAGTGTTCAAACGGTGACGCCCAAGTCTTGAGGACGGTCAAAAATGGGGTGTCTACAAGGGGCAACCCCAATGTTGACTTTCTCTGACAAAGAATTGCCACCTGAGGGTGCGAACCATAACAAGCCACTCTATATCTCTGTGGAGTGCAGAAACAAATGGATACCCGTGGTGCTTGTCGACACAGGGTCCGTCATCAATGTGTGCCCGGCAAGGACTGTATATGCAATCGGTTTAAAGACTGCGGACTTTGTGCCGACAGCCCAGGTGATTCGGGCATATGATAACACGAGCAGAGAAGTAATGGGGACAGTAAAAATTCAGACCAAGGTTGGGCCGGGACAGCATGAGGTAGACTTTCACGTCTTAGAAGTTCCCGCAACCTTCAATCTACTCTTGGGCCGGCCGTGGCTGCACCAGGTGAAGGTAGTTTCATCCACCTTACATCAGATGGTGAAATACCCCCATGAGAAGGGAGTAGCCATTGTTTTGGGAAATTCATCAATCCATCCACCGCCGGAGGTGTCTACACCAGTCTTGGAAATTGAGCACGGTATGGAGGATGTGTTCTTATCCGGTTTCACTCTGGCTGAGGCCCGGGTCGTGTAGAACATTTTGGCTATTAATAAGGGGGTGTATGTCAGTGCTCAATCAGTATACCTGATGAACAAGCTTCAACACATCCCCGGGATGGGATTGGGAAAGAGCGGTCGGAAGGGCGTTGCAGCGTTGGCCGAAGTGCCACACAACCCACACACTTTTGGCTTGGGTTATCTGCCCACCAAAGAGGATTGGATAAGGAAAGGCAAGGAGATGGTTCGGAGAGCCAGAGCAAAAAAGGCAGGGAAGCCATATGAGTTAATGCACCGACCCATCCAGAGTACCCTAAACGGACGCTTTGTCCGGGAGGGGGACGACTTTCCATTTTGTGGCTTCCCGAAACCATGGTTGAACATGGAGAGGAAGCGCGTGCCAGGGTTTGAGATTTTCTTCGACTTGTAGTTATCTGGGGATGACGTTGCCGAAGAGCAGACGGACCTATTAGCTAAGGCTGAGCAGAGCAAGAAAGTGGAGTCTGAGGACGCCGAAAGTGAAATAGGGGTAGCGCTGGCATGTCTACTTTCAGATCCTCCGATCGAACAGAAGTGCTTGGGGGATAATTTCTCAGTATGCGTGATCGGGAATGAAACGCCTACGGGCCTACCAATAAACATTTTGGATGCATCTATCGCACCCTCTCTTATTTGGCAGTATGCAGAGGGATTTTTGTCAAGCAGCACTAGGTCAGGTAGTGAGCCGGAATCTGATTCCACCGAGTCTGTTGAGTCGGAATCAGGTTCCAGCTCGACTGAGTCTGAGTCTGGTATTCCAGGGGATGATAACCTGGATACCACAGTCCTGTCCAGGTCGTCTTTTTCTTTCTCTTTTGAGTCTGTTGTAATCGAAGAATCGAACGATTTGGATGTGCTTAATGAGAATGATGTGGCTGTGGTTTCTAAGTACTTTTCTATGCCCTTGATTTATTGCATTAACTCAAACTTTCAAAATTTTGATGAAAACGACGAGGAAGAAATTCCTCCGATTTTGCAACGCTTAATTGAACAAGAGTAGGAAAGATTTGTTAAACCCTTAATGGATGAAATCACTACTGTGAATATTGTTACTAAGGAGGACCTGAGGTTGGTCTAGATCGGGTCCACGTTGTCTTTGGAGGAACGCAAGTGCTTAGTCGCTTTATTAAAAGATTTTAAAGATGTTTTCGCGTGATCCTACGAAGACATGCCTGGAATCGATCCTGAGATTGTACAGCACCGGATCCCTCTTGACCCTGAGGCCCGACCCGTTAAACAAAAACTCAGAAGGATCCGCCTGGACTGGGCTCTCAAGATTAAGGAAGAGGTCACCATACAAATTGGCGCAGGCTTCCTGTTGGTATCCAAATACCCGACTTGGTTGGCCAACATAGTTCCGGTGCCGAAAAAGGATGGCAGGATCCGGGTATGCATGGATTTCAGGGATTTGAACAGAGCCAGTCCGAAGGACGACTTTCCCTTGTTGCATATTGATGAGTTAGTGGACTTCACAGCGGGGCATGCTTTGTTTTTGTTCATGGATGGCTTCTCAGGCTACAATCAGATAGTGATGGCACCTGAAGATTGGGACAAGACTGCATTCACCACCTCGTGGGGGACGTATTGCTACAGGGTAATGCCATTTGGGCTGAACAACGCTGGAGATACATATCAACGGGCCGCGATCACAATATTGCACGACATGATCCACAAAGAGGTTGATGTGTATGTAGACGACATGATTGTCAAGTCCAAAGAAAGAGAGGGCCACTACATCGCCTTGCAAAAGTTCTTTCAAAGGATCAGAGAATTTCGGTTGCGGCTGAATCCTCAGAAGTGTACGTTTTGTGTTACAGCAGGGAAAATACTGGGGTTTCTGATTACATAGAGAGGTATCAAAGTCGACCCTTCCAAAATGAAGGCCATCCTAGAAATGCCACCACTGAGGACTGAAAAGGAAGTGCGAGACTTTCTGGGTAAAGTGCAATTCATAAGACGGTTTATCTTAAAATTAACCTTGGCTTGTGAACCACTTTTTGGCCTCCTGAAGAAAGGAAAGAAGTTCCAATGGGACGGCCGATGCCAAGCTGCTTTTGACCAGATCAAGGAATACTTACAGAACCCACCTGTGCTGTCACCGCCTGAGCCGAAGAAGCCGTTGATTTTGTATCTTTCAGTAACTGAGACTACAGTGGGTTGCATGCTCGCGCAAGAATCAGAGGACAAAGTGGAGAGAGCCATCTACTATCTGAGCAAGAAGATTCTAGAGTGTGAGACTCACTACACACCGTTGGAAAAGGCTTGCTTAGCTTTGGTATGGGCTACCAGGAAGCTGCGGCACTACCTGTTAGCTCACTCTGTAATGCTAGTTTCAAGATTAGATCCCATCAAATATCTCTTCAAGAAACCGGCACTTACGGGTAAGCTAGCTCGTTGGTTGCTATTGATTTCCGACTTTGATCTGAAATATGTGACGCGCAAGTCAGTCAAAGGAAGAGCAGTAACAGAATTCTTAGCCGATCATCCAGTGGAAGGAGGTCAAGCAGTTGAGTACTTATTCCCAGATGAGGCCATTTTGCATATCAAAGATGAAACTTGGACGATGTACTTTGACGGAGCGTCAAACCAGTATGGGTATGGGATAGGGGTGTTGCTGATAGCACCCGACAATTCCCGTATCCCTCTAGCATTCAAACTCTGATTCAAAGTCTTGAACAACGAAGCAGAATATGAGGCATGCATTGCCGGTCTAGAAGCAGCCCTAGAACTAGGGGCAAAACGGTTGGACGTCATCGAGGACTCGAACCTTGTTGTGTCTTAAGCAAAAGGAGACTGGAAAGTCAATGAAGAAAAGATGATAATGTATCACCAGACCTTGGACTTGTTAATTCCTCGGTTTGAGAAGCTAAACTTCACTCATCTACTAAGAGAAAACAACAGGTTCGCAGATTCACTAGCAACTCTATCTTCCATGATAGACATCCCGTTCGGAGTCCAGATGCGTCCAGTCATTATCGACCAGAAATTTGTGCCGACTTACGAGTCGATTGCTGCTATAGATGAGGTTCAAGATGAGAACCCCTGGTATTACGATATTTGGAATTTCTTGGAGAATGAAGCATATCCACCAGGGGTAAATGCCAAGGATAAAAGGGCAATCAGAAGAATGGCCGTTCAGTTCATCATCTGCGGAGGTAAATTGTATAAGAGAGGTCATTTGGGAATGCATAAGTTGTGCGTTGAAGCTGAAGAATCGAAACGCCTGATGGAGGCCATCCATAGAGGGGAATGCGGTGCGCATATGAACGGGGTCATGCTAGCGCGAAAGATCCTCAGACAAGGTTATTATTGGTCCACCATGGAGGAGGATTGTATCGGCTTTGTTCGACGATGCCATAAGTGTCAGATCCATGCAAACCGCATGAACATTCCGCCATCGAAGCTGTATAATATGACCTCGCCATGGCCATTTTCAGTTTGGGAAATCGATGTGATCGAGGCTGTCACTCCAAAAGGGTCGAATGGGCATGAGTTCATCCTAGTCGCGATAGATTATTTCACGAAATAGGTTGAGGCCCAATCTTATGCGGTGTTGAAGGCGTCGCACGTTGCAAAGTTTATCAGAAACAACATCATCTGTCGTTATGGGGTCCCAAACAAGGTCATTTCAGATAATGGTTCCCACTTTAAGAAGGAAGTGACTGACTTGTTAGAGAAATACAACATGGCTTTTCATAAGTCATCCACATACTGGCCACAAACCAATGGAGCGGTTGAGGCCGCCAACAAGAACATCAAACACATACTGCAGAAGATGGTGGAAACCTACCGGGATTGGCCAGATAAACTGTCGTTTGCTCTGTGGGGTTACCGGATGTCAATTCGAACTTCTACTGGGGCAACTCCGTATTCATTAGTTTATGGGATGGAGGCCGTTCTACCTATTGAGATTGAGGTTCTGTCTTTACAAGTGTTAGCTGAGTGTCAAATAACCGAAACAGATTGGCAGCAGAGTAGATTTGAAGAACTCATGCTCTTTGATGAGAGAAGACTGAAAGCATTGTACCATATCCAAGGTTATCAGTGCAGAATTGCCAGGGCTTTCAATAAGAAAGTTAAGTCCAGGAATTTAAAAGAAGAAGATTTGGTGCTCAAGGATAACAGAGCTCCCATTCATGACCCTTGGGGCAAGTTCAGACCCAATTGGACTGGTCCCTACATCATCAAGTCAATCTGGTCAGGTGGAGCTGTGGTTCTAATGGACCTAGATGGCCTAGAGTTCTCCCAACCGATCAACATGGACAAGTTGAAGAAATATTACCCCTGAGAGGCTCGTTAGGCCGAAAACCCGAAAGGGCGACCTAGGCAAAAGTCAGAGTACAAAAATTTTGAAATTATAAAAACTAAGCTCGCAAGGTTGAAAACCCACAAAGGGCAACCTTGGCAAAAGTTAGAGCGTAAAAGGAGAGTGAAAATACTCGAGTGAACCCAAGCCTGAACTACGTAAGGCTTGATTCCCATCTTTGGGGTACGTAGGCAATTTCATCCTAAAGTTCAGCCATAAACTTTTTCCCGATCAACTTTGTCCATTTGATCATCTCGGTCGTCTTTGTCTATTCAGCATTCAAGAGTTCGGTTAAGATTGTCGGTGCAGTGCTTTTCAGACTAGGGACAACTTTCCGTTGCTATGCAGTGTCGCGGTACTATTCAGACTAGGGGCAACTTTTCAGCTGCTAGGGTCCGAGGTTGTGCATCTCAGTGACAGATTTCAGGTGTGTCAGTTCTGATCCATATCGAAAATGGTTTTGAAAAGTTTTAATAAAAGTTGACTTTGTTCAAAATTAATCTTTTTACAACTTATACTATATTTGGACTAAAACGAAAAATTTTCAGTACCCACAACCTTCAATTTCATTAATTTCAATACAGAGTTCTCCCGCTCTTGCATACAAATTGAAGTTGCTTTTTATTACATTCATAAAGAAAACTTGAAAGTACTAATAAAGCAATAAATCCGGGGCATAAATAAGTCAGGTGTTCTTGCGCCCCCTCCCAGAGCTAGTCGAAGCCTCTGATGCCAAAGTGGGCCCTTCATGTGCCTCTTCATTGAGCTACTCCAAGCACTCATCAGATAAAGTGCAACTGAAAGTGGGAGCGGGGGCCAGGGGTTCTCTAGTCCTCCATGCTGTAGCATACCGGGCAAGCTGTGCGCCTCGGACTGGGAATGCAGCAGGGTACTCTATCCCCTCTGGCGGGCAAGTCTGATCATGCCCGAACTGGCGTTGGAATCGGAACGGAAAGTAGAAGACACAGTGTGTCATGCCAATCAATTGAATCCTAGGTTGACGGGTCATGTTGTAACTCATTGCCGGCAGATTAAGCCAAGGGCAACGCCAAGTGATGTGATTTGCAGACAAACTGCACATCCAGTTGTACCACCACCCCTCATCCAGGGCATCGACCAGGCGTTGTCGAAAAAAGTAGCTGTGAGCTGAGTATGCTGGGCAAGACTCCACAATCTGTAACTTGTCCATCAACCACACCTGGGGAGGGATGAAAAATGAGAGAATAAAGAATAGAGAGATGTACGATGAGAGAAAAGAAAGAAAAGGGTTTTGTGAGAAAAACCGAGCCTGAGGGCCGAGTGATGTGAGCTATACATATGTGAGATTGGGTGAGAAACATTACCTACAATAGTAGTAGGCTCCCCGCAAGCCTAGCCGTCTCCCGGTGATGAAAAGCGTCTAAGCCCATCAATGTCTCAGCCAATGTCATGGCGATGCAGCTCTTGCCCTCCTTCAAACCTTGGGCAACCTCGATCAACCGGACACTGAATCCACTGGAGCCCGGGGCAAGCAAGAAATGAGATAGCAAGCATAGGAAAAGCGCGTGTCGCCGATAGCCCTGCCAATGATGGTCGCTGCGGTCACCAGCATCAGAAAACCAGCGAACCAAGCTTGGGATATCCAGCTCTCCATCGTGAACCAATGATCCAGCATCATGCAAAGTGAGGCTGCACATTCGTCCTAGGGCTTGGACATGGCCAAATTGGAGTTGAGGCAAGATTTCCTCATCGCGCTCAGATTCCATCAAAGCTTGAAAATCTTCGAAGGTTGGACATATCTCTTACCCGCCGAAGCTAAAGACATGTGTTACCAGGTTCCAAAACCTTGCCGCGGCATGGAGGAAAGGAAGATGCAGCGGAGTACGGTCCAGCGTGAATAGTGCATTCAAGTCGAAGCCCTGGAAGTTCAACTTTTCTGAGCCATCCAGAGAGGCAATCCAAGCTGTGAGATTTTGGATGAAGAACGCCTCCATTTTGATGCAAAATTGAGATAAAATGAATGAACCACGAAGCTGGAACTTTTATGGAGGATAAGGCACTGTTCGCGGGACACGTGTCAACAATTTGGTGGTTGCCAAGCCAGGTGGTCGGCCAACCACCTTTTCTGGTAGGCCGACCACCCCTTTGGTTTCTAATGAAAAAAAGCTGGTCGGCCAGCTCCCTCTGATGGTCGGCCATGAAGAGAAGTGGGGCTTTGGTCTTGTCCTAGCATCTGGAAGAAAGTTTCTAGCATTTCCATGCATCGGGACTGTTGAAAGTGCAAGTTTTCCTCTGTTTCGGATGCGTTCCATCACTCCGATCGTCTGAAATGCATTTTGTTTATCGAGTTGTTGTTGAGTCTTGCTTATCGAGTTGCTGTTTTGCTTATCAAGTTGTTGTTTTGTTTATCGAGTCTTGTTTATCAAGTCATCGGGTTTCGTGTATTGAGTTACTACTCTCTGTTTAATCAACATTGTTGTGTCTTGGTTATCAAGTTGTAAACTTGCTAAGGTTTTGTTGTTTCTTAGTAAGTTAAGTTGTTTAGTTTGTTGTGTCGGTTCACTACCTGACTTGGCAATTTTCAGTGCACAATTCCATTCAATCTCATTTTCGTGCAAAATGATACGTTGCAATGCTAAGAACATAAAATGCAACACTTTTTCAAAAAGGTGTTTCATTCCATCATGCTTCCTTTGTTACAACATTTTACAACAAGGGTACAAGTTTTACAGAAAATAAAACTGCCTAATAATGTACAATGTGCTACAACTACTAGTAAGAAAAAGGCAAATAAAGCAGGAACAGCTGCATCAATGCTATCAAGCACAGGAATAAAAGGCCCTCTTCGTCCTCTTCTGCGGAACAGCCTCTGCACCATCATCATCATCATCGGAATCGGAGTCGTCGCCCTCGGAATTCTCCTCGGCATCAACTCCACTACCGGAACCGGAACCAGAGTCATCCTCTCTGCCAGCGGATGTCTCTGACTGGAGATGTGCAAGCTCCTTCTCCTTGCTGGACTCCTCCTGTACGACAGGTGCTCTGCGTCTACCTCGGCCGCGAGTCGAACCCCCTCTCCCAGCTCTCCGAGAAGGCCCGGATGGCCCGGCCTGTGGTCCAGTATGTAGCGGTGGCATCTGAAAAGAAAGAGCGCAATTTGAATACATCAACCAAAGTATGTATATCAGATGTAGATGCAAGAAAACTACAAAGAGTGGGTGTATGCAGATACAGTATATGAATGTGGTGTGTGCCAGATGTGCTCTACACATACAGTCAATCAATGCAGTGAAATGTTCAAATTTAGCATGTCATCAGAAGTATGATAAATGCAAGAAAACTAAAGAGTACCGGGACACCGACGATGGACAACTGCATCTCTCTTCACAGGACCATGCCCTCGAGTGAGGCTACTAACCCGAGTAACCCCTCCGTATACTCCCTGGTAGGCTGCAGATACAAGCTGAAGTCATCAGTGAGTAAATGAGTGCCTAAGTACCTGAGTGGTAAATGAAAAGCAATGGAACATACCGGTGGTGAGTCAGGACCACTGACGTATTGGTGATCGGGCATAGGGGGCTCTATCAGAATCGGGTATGAAGTCCCGTATCGCCATCCTGTCAACTCAGTCGGGATATTCGGCCATCCGACCTGATGATAAGTCGGGGGAATCGGGGGGACTAGTCTAGCTCCACCTCTCGATGTGCCGGCCCTGCTGGTCGAAGGAATATCTGTAGCCCAGGCCTGGCTCGATGACGGCATGCCAACAGACCTCCTCGTGGGAGTGCAGACACCAGTCAATGGAGGCATCAAGTATGTATTGCGGTAAGTCGCGTACTCCCCCTCTTCCAAATGCAGAAGTACATCAGTGCCCAGCATAGCCGACTCAACATCCTGGGGAGTGAGCTCCT
Source organism: Camellia sinensis (assembly GCF_055761805.1). Taxonomy (NCBI): domain Eukaryota; kingdom Viridiplantae; phylum Streptophyta; class Magnoliopsida; order Ericales; family Theaceae; genus Camellia; species Camellia sinensis. Next base: position 103,941,146 of record NC_138975.1, on the reverse strand, counting down.
CAGTAGACCACATATCGATCGGAGGTGCTGCGGGGACACTCTGCTCGGGGTAGCCCATAGTCTGACGCATGAAGCGCTCCCTCATAAACCAGGCCCTACCAATGGGCCCCTCAAATAAGATCATGTACCGAGAAGCGGCCCATCCCCCAGCAAACTGAAATCGGGTGTTTCCACCCAAGGGCGCCCAGGGCTGCCATGCGATCTGCGGATAACCAATGCATGAGCCGATAAGAAATCATAAATGCGCAAGATGAATCAAAGATGAAAACATGGAGAACTTAGAGTTCTGAATTACCTCGGTCGTCCGCACTGTGTCAAAATACTACCGCAAGTAGGGTAAAGTCTCCTGGGCCCTCGGCCGATACTGGCCCTCGAATACAAGCGAGTAAGGGATCGTGAGAGGCACCGCCACCTCGAGTTTCGGGGCCAGCGTCGGAAAGTACGCGAAAACCCATAGCTGTGGAAAACAAGAAAATAGCCATCAGAATACAGAATGCTGAGTACAGAATATGAATGCAGAATGTACAGAGAATGCAAAATGCTGAGAGCAGAATGCAAAGTACAGAATGTAAAGTGTGCAGTGTACAGATAACAAAAGGCAGAAATATAAATCAAGAGGGCAGAAAGTACCTCCCAGGCTCTCCAATAACCGCCGACTATGTTCCCCCATCCACGGGAGGTCGCACTCATGTAGCAATAGAGGGTAGCCAAGCCGGCGCCACCCTAGTCATACCGACTGACCTGTGATAGGTCTACCAGAGCACTCAGCAGATAGAGTCCGACGATGTTCTCCCTATCGGAGAACAGAGTGGTCCCGAGGAGGAACATCAAAAACCCTCGAGTGTACTGCGCTATCTCCTCGGGAGTCTCGGGCTCAGTCCCCCTGAAATGTGTGGAAAACCAAGTGTACCGGACCCTGCCCGATGATCTGTCAACTGGTGGGCGAGCTCCTAACAGATAAATTCAGGCAGCCTCCTACTCGTCCATGTCCTCGTCATAAGGGATCGACCAGCCTCCCACATTAAGGCCTGTCAACACAGCAAAGTCGAACGGGGTCATAGTCATGTCCTCGGTAGTTGAGAAATGAAAGGAGTTGGTGGTGTCCCACCATCTCTCTACAAGGGCGCCCATCAACGTGCTGCTAGCATGATAGCGAGATATCTCCGCGCAGAAGGGTCCGAACCTTGCCTGGTCAACCCAATCACGAACAGCCTCCAAGAGCTCCGTGTACCACTCCCTCGCAATGATGGAGCCATATCCTCGTGTAACACGGGAAGATACCTGCATTCAGAATGAACACATGTATTTAGTTCAACATGAAAATATGAGCTGTGTGCAAATTAAATCAAATACAATGCCATGAGTTGTGGGCTGTGTGTTCATCTCAAAGTTCGAGCTGTGTGTTCAACATCAAGTGTTTTGGGCTGTGTGTTCAGACTTCAAAAATAGTGGGCTGCGTGTTCATCTCAAAGTTCGAGCTGTGTGTTCAATATCAAGTGTTTTGGGCTGCGTGTTCAAACTTCAGAAATAGTGGGCTATGTGTTCATCTCAAAGTTCGAGCTGTGTGTTCAACATCAAGTGCTTTGGGTTGCGTGTTCAGACTTCAGAAATAGTGGGCTGTGTGTTCATCTCAAAGGTCGAGCTGTGTGTTCAACATCAAGTGTTTTGGGCTACGTGTTCAGACTTCAGAAATAGTGGGCTGCGTGTTCATCTCAAAGTTCGAGCTGCGTGTTCAACATCAAGTGTTTTGGGCTGCGTGTTCAGACTTCAGAAATAGTGGGCTGTGTGTTCATCTCAAAGTTCGAGCTGTGTGTTCAATATCAAGTGTTTTGGGCTGCGTGTTCAAACTTCAGAAATAGTGGGCTGTATGTTCATCTCAAAGGTCGAGCTGTGTGTTCAACATCAAGTGTTTTGGGCTGCGTGTTCAGACTTCAAAAATAGTGGGCTGTGTGGTCATCTCAAAGTTCGAGCTGTGTGTTCAACATCAAGTGTTTGGGCTGCGTGTTCAGAAATTCAAAGTTTGGGCTGTGTGTTCAACTCTCAACAAGTGTGTGCTGTGTGTTCACAATCAACAATGGGCTGCGTGTTCAAAAATTCAACAGTTTAGGCTGCGTATTCAACTCTCAACAAGTGTGTGCTGTGTGTTCACAATCAATATGTGAGCTGCGTGTTCAGAAATGCAAGTGATTGAGTCGTGTCTTCAAGTTGCAAACGGAATACTGTGTTATAGACTAAGTGTTCAGAACAAGCTGTATGCTAGAGTGAGCAGATAAACATAGCGAAAGCATGAAATGCACAGAAAATGCATAATACATTGCGAAAAACGTAAAAGTGAAGTACATACCTCCCGTGCCTGATAAGAGAGGTGGGACTTCAGCTCCCGCAATAGCAGATCCATAAGTGCTCAATCATCAAAATCGGTAAAATGGTAGAAAACGGCCCGATGAAGGATATGCTCTCGAGGGTGATACCTCTCGGGATCGAATGGCCGAACCCTTGGGGGTAAAGACATAATGTCTGGCTCACCTCCGGCACCTGGAGGACCTCCGCCATGAGGGAAATGACCTGCCATCTCAAGAAATCTGCAAAAAGGAGCAAAAATGAGCAAAATGAGCCAAAATGAGAAAAAGTCAACAAAAGTCAGCTCTCGGGAAAGGAAAAAGTCAACAAAAGTCAACTCCTGAGAAAATGTTCCAAATATTGAGACAAACTTACCTCAAGTGGTGAAAACGGGGAAAGAAGCTCCGAAATCAAATTTTAATCGGTCCAAAGTAAAGAAAACTGAAAGATTTCGCGAAACAACTTTGCGTGGGACGTTGGAAAACGCATATAGAGCGCAGATCTGAGAGGGAAAATGGTCTGGGAAGGGAGGAGAGCTAATTTCGGATTTGGGGTTTTGAGCAAAAAGTGTTTGGCCGTGTGTATTTAAAGAAACAACGGTGAATGTACCAAACTGCCCCTGTTTTTGTCTAGGTGGTCGACCGACCACCTTTTCTGGTAGGCCGACCACCCCCTGCACCAAACCTGGTCGGTGGCCTCCAAACATGGTCAATGATGTTCCCAAGGTGGTCCCCAATGCCTCTTTGAGCTCCTTGCAAATTTTGGTAGTGATCGGAGTCCCCGGCACCTAAGAAAGTACAAGAAAAGTGCATTTTTCGTCGCGAAATCCCTCCATGGGAACTTCAACTCCAACTTTCAATGCGTGTTTCATTGTTACTCGTCAAGAGAAATATGTATGTATCCTTTTTGAGTACGTTGTGACCCTTCCGGGAGGTAAACCGGAGGTCGCGATTGAGTTGCCCTCGTCGAAACTTGCATTCTTTGCCCGTTGTTTTGTGTCAAATGTGCATTCGAAGTTGTACTTATCCTGCATTGTTATGCACGTCACTTGTATTATTATGCACATCACTTACATTATTGTGCACGTTTCACCGGTATTGTCATACCTCCATGCTTAACTTGCGTTGTCACGCACATTTCTCCTCTTGCGATGCACTCTCCCATCGACACCATGTTTGTCTGCGTTCGATATAGCGTTGAACACATGTTGTTAACTATGTTGTGCTTGTTAAGTTTCTTTATTTTGCAGGCACAATATTGTATGTACGGTTCATCTGAGGCTGGTACGACCAAACGAGCCGCACAGGTATTGTATCTTCTCCGTGTGAGACGTAGCGAGAATTGTGATTCTCTTACATTCTTACTGCATGAAATGTAGTTATTGCCTTGCATTCTTGCTTAAAATTATTGCATTTATTGTGAATATTTGCTTCATTACAGCTTGCTGCTTTGCATGGTCATGAGTTACGTTCGGCTTTGTGCATATCATTTTGCATTTCGCCCCCTGCCTGCGGGCATGCCTGCGGGCACATCTTTGTTTATCTCGCCTGTTTGTCTAAGTCTTCGGCCTTGTAAGAAATGGGTCGTCTCTGGGCTTTGACATTCACTCACGTCACTTATGACTTCCGAGTTTTGTCAAAGAGGGGCAATTGTAGACACCCCATTTTTGACCGACCATAAGACTCAGACGTCATCGATTGAGCGCTCGGTGATGATGCATATTGTGCTCGTTCTGAGGTTGCGGAGTCTCGGCCGAGAGCCTTGCCTTCGGACTTCGGGGCTCTTTTGTGCTTTGTCTCGGTTTACGAACCAAGTCTTATTTTCTCTGTTTTCTCTTCCCGAAGGGAGAGAGAGGTCTTGTAGACCATCTCTCAGTAGCCGTAGGCTACGTTTCGTGGTCGTAGGCCATATTTCCCGTTTGGAGATCAATTTTTGATTTTCAGAGCCGTAGGTCACGCGCCTCGGTACGGGACCGCTTAACTACCTCCGTTTGCTCCGATTTTTGGCACACACCTTGTTTCCTCTCCCTAGAGGGACACTGTGGCCCTTCGTGGTCGTACACCACTTTCGGTGCTTGACAGTTAGTTTTCGGGGCCCCTGGCTGTGCGTTTTGGCCCTCGAACCCTCGTTTTGCATCGGTCAGGGTTCATTTTTGGCATAGACTTTATTTTCATTGTTAGAAAGGTGGTAGTATGGTGGGAGACCACCTTTTCCACTTGGAAACCAGCTTTCTCCTCGGGAACCACTTTTCTCTCTCCTCCAGCCAGTTTTCTTGTTGAAAACTGGTCTCCCCCACTTTTGGGCCATAATTTCTGGTCTCCCATACCACCATTGTGTTGCATTCATCTGGGAGGCCACCTATTTGTTATGGCCGACCACCTTTGGTGTTTGACCCATTTCAACCTTCTTTGAAAACAGGTTTTCCTTACTTTTGAGCCACATTTTCTAGTCTCATATACCACCACTGTATTGCACTCATTTGGGAGGCCACCAATCTGGTATGGCCGACCACCATTTCAACTTGACCCTTTTGACCCCTGGTTGGCCGACCAGGGGGAGTGGTCGGCCGACCACCTTGGCTGGTCGGCCAGCCTTCTGCTTTTTGGTCTTTTTGAGTGCATTACAGCTATGCCAGCTGGGAGGCATTTGTCCTATCCTCCGGGATTTGACCCTTTTGTTTGTCTTCTTAAGAAAGATTTGGCCCATTTTGCTTAGCTTCTAAGGGAAGCTTGACCCTTCTGGTTAAGCTTTTTTTAGAAGTTTTGACCCTTTGTTGAGGCTTCTCCAAGAAGCCGTGGCCCTTTGTCTTCTATAAGAGAGGGTCTCCTCTCCTTTGGCAAAGGTTGAACATTTTAGCCAAGGCATACATACACTTCCCTTCATAGCTCTCTACTTCAAGCTTCAAACTCCATTGTTCTTGCACCCATTGCACTACACCTCCTAGCACAACACCTCCACCATCCACCCAAGCATCTTGGAGCTGATTTTTAGAGGTTGAAGACTCACTTTCTTGGTCCAGAGCTTGCTGCATTGCTGTGCTACAAGGGTAAGTCTCTATTTCTCCCATTTTAACATTGTTTTGCTCCATAGTTTAGCTCTATTTGCAAGCATTTTTGGACTTCAACATAAACTGAAAAAAAATCTTGTTTTGAACTTCTCTTCAAGTTTGTTCAAGGTCTTTTTTCTATTTGGGGTCATCTTCCCTTTTGCATGCTTCATTTCCTCATGTTTTGAGCTATGCATTTGAGCATTTGCATTGGCCTTGGTTTGGCCTTTTAGCCACTGAAATCCAGTGGATTTTCAGTGGCTAACATGTGTCTTTGAGCTTCAAAATCATAGAGGGGTGACCCTCTCACCCCTTGTTCTCTTTACTAGCTTTGTTGGCCTTCCAAAGGGCCCCTTATTTGCATGTTTTGAAGTCATGTTTCAAGTCCTATTTGGCGAGTTTTAAGGTCTTCATAAGCTCTATCCAGAGCATTTTTGGCCATTTTGAATGTCTATTATGCATGTGTAGAACAATCCTATTCAAGGCCTTTCAAAGGGGCTTTCACTTGCATGTTTCCAAGACTAATTTCAGGGCCTTTTTGGTGGGTTTTAGGACCCTCATAACCTCTGTCCAGAGGTGGTTTTTCCATTTTGCGTGTCCATCATGCATGTGTAGAATAACCTCTTGCATGGCCTTTCAAATGAGCACTTCATTCTTACATGTGTTGACTGAGTTTCAGTGGTTATTTGGGCATATTTTGGCATGGCATACTTCTGTTTTTAGCTGGTTCGGTGAGCTCTCATACGCTTCATATAGTTGTAGTATAACTCATGGTTCACTAGCTTTCTTTGCATGCTTTGTTGACCCTTGATTTTAGCACTTTTTGGCCATGCCTTAAACTGATGTTATGCATATTTTGGACTGCCTTAGCTCTGTTTTTGGGTCTCATGGTCGAATGATGTTTGTTTTGCATGCTTGTAGTTCAATACCCATGCTTAACTTTGAGTTTTGAGGCTCATTCCATGCATATACTGAGGCGTGTTCATGTTTTGGGTCCATTATACATCATATTTCAGAGCTTGTATGAATGCCATATTGCCATGTTTTCTACTCCTTAAGTGTGCTTGAGAGTTGTCCACGAATGACTTGTTTTCAGACCATTGAATGAGTTCCATTTCTTTGCATTCCGAGCCATCATTTTAGGCCATTTCCCCACTGTTTCAGACCTGCCTAGGGTCTATTTGGGGTTGGTTTTGCCATTAGTGCATTGCTTTGGGTATCTCTAGTGTAACGCACTTCACTAGTTTCGGTACCCGGGCCCCCTAGCATGCATTGTGTGACATATTTGCATGTTTCGGGACCATCTTTTGTGCCATTTCAGAGCTGTATCATGTGTCATTCTATGCCATACTTCATCATCTGCCATTCTTAGTTAGAGTTGCATGTTATGCCTTAGGATCGGTCCTTTGCATCCATGCATGTTTGCATGTGTTTCAGTCGTCTCATTTCCATCACGTTGGCCACTGATTTGAGTGTGGCTGAGGTCCACTCCTATTGGTTTAAGTCCACCTTGCATTGTGTATGCCATTTGGTTCATGTTGTTGCATGTTTGACCTTTGCATTGTGTATGCTTTGATTATGCCTTTGTGTATGTCCATCTTCGTGTGTGCATTACGTGTGCTAGGTTGTTAGTCGCATTGTGTATGCCATATAGTTTATAGCATTGTGTATGCTAGTAGCATGCTAACATCTCATCCTTGCATGTTTGCATGGTTAGGTCGCATTGCATTAGGATTGCATGCTAGTTGCATTTGTGCATGTCGTGCATGTTGCATTGTGTTTGGAATAGAGTTTAGTCCAAGCACGGGAAACGAGGGACGTTTCGTACTCCAAGTGACGAATCGTGCCTCGATTCTCGGTGGCCAATACTCTTGACTATCCATGATAGAGTCGTTGGCTTTAGTTGCTTATATGTGCATTCATGTCCCATTGAGTCGTGCAATTCGACTCCTCGGCCATCATGCATCGAGATGCGTGATTGGTGGCACGAGGATCGAGGTCTACACTCCTTTGAGCTTGTGCAAGGACGGGGAGAGTGGTCTTGCACACATATGTTGAAAATATCTTGCTTTCTCTCCCTCTTGCCTTTGTTGCAGAAAAAACCAGAATCCAGGGGCAGAAAGTGGTCGGCCGACCAGGTTTTCTGGCAGGCCGACCACCTTTTTTTGGTTTCCACCACAAAGGGTGGTCGGTAGTTGTTTCCCAAGCCAATATCTGGTCGGCAGCCTTCCCAGGGTGGAGTTTCAGACTTTTGGAGCCTTGTGCAAATTTCTAAAATTAGTTGCAAACAAAGGTGAGACGAGGCATCGCGATGGAATTTCCCGACAAGGCGACTCGAGCATGCATGCATCCATCGTCACCCAAAACAGAGCCAAGGCAGTCACATTCATGTAGTTTACATGCTTACTTAGCTAGTTTGTTAATTAGTTAATGTGTGTAATAATTACCTGTAGCTGTTATTTATTCGGACTGTATTATTTATTTAGACCCCTCGAGGGGGGGCAATGTTGTAATAAGTGTGCGTGTGTGTGATGTATGTCTTCCAACCCCACATCTTTCTCCTTTTATTTACCAGCTTATGATGGTTAGATTAGGGCATGTTTCAATTAGCATACTTATGCTTGTATGTTTGCATCATTCATCTGTATTGCATGCACCGGGCTCGGCGCATCATACTAACTGCATTGTATTTCAATTCCAAGTTGAATACGTGTTAACTGTAGCATCTCATATGCCATTCTTAGGATAGCCGAGCCTATTTCTAGTTGCATTCTTGCATGTGTTGCATTAGGCATTTCAGTATAGTTAGGATTCATGCATGTTTTCTAATTAGCTTCTTTCTTTGGCTCGGAGTACTCGGTAAGTGTTTATGCTTTAGCATCCTTGCATGCGTGTGAGTGACTGCCATGATAGCACGCTTACCATGAGGCTATGTGCTTATGTGATATAACTGCCTGAATGCCTGTGGGTGGAGGTTGAGTTATTTGAATTGGAACAATGCATTGAATGAGAGTTTTAAGCCCACTCGAGACTGGCAAAATCATGTTTTCTAAGCCCACCCGAGGGTGGCAAAATCCACGTCTTAGCCTACTTGCGAGTAGCACCTTCAAACTGTTTTTCAAAACGAACATGAGATGTTTTGTTCCAATTCAGGCGACCCAGTCTATACTTGTATGCTGTACGCATCACGTAGTAATTTTAGGCTAATAACCGGAATAAGAGCACATAATGTTTTCAAAACTCAATATCATGGTTAGTAGAGGCCGATCTTTGATCGGACAAGCAGGGGTGCTCACGAAGTGACCTTCCCCAATCGTACTCAAGTTCCCGAGCCGAGGCAACTTTGGTGATGACGGACACGTGGCCTTAGGCAAACGAGTCAGGATTTCCGAAATTCCCCAAAATAAAATATTTAGGTGGCGACTCTGTATCTGGAAAAGCAGTCCATGTTTGGCACTTCTTTCTAAAAATCAGATTTTCAAAAATGATTTGCCGGATTTGGACTATTTGATGATTCATCGGTCTTGCATTACACTCTGCGAGATTAGATACAGGACCGTGACATTGAGTCCTGAACTGTAGTGAGCCCAAATGAACAAAACGGGATTCCCTCCCGAGACGTTCGGGGACGTCTACAGCGGCGATTTCTGGGAACCTTGAATTTGCTCAATGTCGCGTTCAGTCGGAAAGCGAAGTAGTTGATGATACGTGCTTGGCACAACCTGCATGGTATACAGCCAAGTTCGTCCCATGATGAGATTATACGGCGAAGGAAGCTTGATAACCAAAAATTCTACATCCACTGATCGGGAGCCCACCCGAACTGGTAGTGCGATTTTGCCCAACAGATATTTCGAATTAGCGTTGAAGCCGAATAACGAATAATAAGCTGGAGACAAGTCCGATTCAATGATGCCGAGTTTGACGAAGGTCTTGTAGTACATAACTTCCGAAGTACTCCCCTGGTCAATGAGAACACGTTCAATGGTGAATCGGTCTACGCGTAGTTCGATGACCAAGAGATCATTGTGGGGGAGCGTTACACCGACCAAATCACAATCATCAAAAATAATACTCGCAGCTTCATGGGGCTGTTTCGCTGGTGTGATTTTCTTTTGGGGCTTAGGATGCGACTGAATTGTATGTACCGCGAATGCCGTCGGCAAGCTGTATATCATATGGATTACGCCGAGCGGAGGTGAATCATGCCGTAAAGCAACTATTTTGGTTGAGTTGTTCTTTCGGACGTGTTGCTTAAGCCGACCGTCTTGTACCAACTCCTCAAGGTGATCCTTCAACGCATAACAACTGTCGGTATCATGTCCGTGGTCTTTGTGATATTCTCACTACCTATCTTGTCTCCTCGTGTCGAGAGGTCCCACCATCTTGTGTGGCCATTTATAGAACGGAAGGTGTTGAACTTTAGACATAACCGTGCTTATTGGCTCCAACAACTCCGTGTATTTCTTGTCCGCGCGCCTTATGCGCCTGTTATCTACTTGAAGTTGCTCGTTAGCTCGGTGTGACCATTGGTCATTTGATCGGCACGAATCTCGTCTTTTGTCTTGTTTAGCCCGATTCTGTGGTTCAGGGCTCCGCGATGGTACAAAATTTATCGGCCGAACGCTTTCAGACGGGGCAGTCTTGTTGGCTTTGTGCCCGGCTTTGACCTGCAGGGTGTCATCTTCCACTTTGTAGTATTCCTCGACTTTCTTCATTAGCGACCAGACTATTTTGGGGGGCCTTCTGGTCAAGGAGATGCGGAGGGCACTATCGGGATGCAATCCCATTTTAAAGGCTATGATGGCCATGGAGTCATTGCAGGCATCATCGACTAGATTAAAGCATTCTCAATAGCGCGCCGAGTACGTACGTAGGGTTTCCCCTTGTTGGATTTGCATTGCCCAGAGAGAATCGGCCTACTTCGGCTGGACCTCATTGGTAATGAACCTTGCCCTGAAGGATTTTTGGAGTTGATGGAAACTCTTAATCGATGTCGGTTCCAATTTATAATACCATCTGACGGCCAATGGTCCTAAACTACTCGGAAATATTCGACACATGAGGGCCTTGTCGTCTGCATGAAGCGTCATGGCTTGCTTGTAATGACGAATGTGATTAATGGGGTTTGATTTTCCATCGTACAGGGTGAACGATGGAGCTTTAAAATTTTTGGGTAGCACTGCCCTTGCGATCCGTCGCACAAAGGGGTCATGTTGATCCTCTTCGTCTGAATCATTTCTTCTTCACTTATTCCGCGCACGCGGATTGCCTTCGGAAGAACTGGAGACTTCAACTCGTCCATTCTTTTTGGATTCTGGGGATGACAAGTCAGAATCACTGCCACTGTCATGTCTCCGAACTCGAGGTCATCGACCATCCCTTCTCAGAGGTCGTCCCGGATCTTGGCGTACGGCCTGTTGGGATTTTTCCATCTCCAAGGCCAGATCTTGTCGAAGGCGCTCGTTCTCAACCATCATGTTTCCCAACCTCTGTTCGTTTTGCTTTGCCTGATCTATAATCGCTTGCATTGTCTCATGTGCTGAAATCGAGGGTGAGGTCTGGGCAATTGAGTCAAAGTTCAAGGCCTTTCATGCGGTAATGTTCTCTGGCCCAAGCATGTTGCTTGGAGTGGTTCATCTCGTGGCGTAAGGTCGTCAGCGACTATCGGAGGATCTTCCGCCACGCTCGCCATGAATATGCTAGAGTATTCCCACAGACGGCGCCAATTGTGGAGAAGTGGTTCGGAAATACTCTCTGGATCCTGTAGGACGCTCTTGATCCTCAGCTAGTCACCTGAAAAGGAATGAACACTCCGGTCGAGGGTGCCAGAATTAGCACTCCGACGGATAAGTCAGTGTATACTCTCTTGGAAGCTTATATCTCAAGTTAATCTTACTTGTTCTCACATACCTCTTTTTTAGCTGATGCTCTTCTTATTTATAGTCGTCCTTGATGTTGATGGTTGGGCCCACCTTTCGCCTAACGAACGACCGCCCATTCGGCTATCTGTTCATATTCGACCCGGTTTACACCTGATTCTTCGACCGATCTGGTTATTTGGCCTCTGTCCCTCCTGGATAGAGCCGTATAGTATATGACTTGATTTCCTTTTTTAAGTTATTTGGCTAACATACGTAATAATCTATTCGGCCCCCACAAATCTAAAACTATACAAAAATATGAAATTATCCGAGCTCGGCTTGACAAAAGCTTGTTTAAGATTGGTTAAAAAAATTAATGAACCAAACTTAAACAAATTTTTAAGTTCGATAAAATTTTCAAACCAACTTTCATGGCTCATTTGACTTATTTAGCAAGCCTACATGACCAATATAGTGTTCCAAAAGAATAGGATGATTAGGAGAAATATCATTCACCTTGCTTGGTTATCATTTTTCCAAAACACTTTTTCAAAAATTTTATTTTCTTATTTTTCGTATTTTTTTGTTTTTACTGATTTTTTTTAATATTTTAAGTAATTTTTTAAATTTTTATACATGCCTAACATAAATATACCTAAAAAGTTTAAAAAAAAAATTGAAAAAAAACCTTTTAAAAATTCGCTAAATACCAAAAATACAAAAAAAAAAAACGAGAATTCAGTACATTTTTTATATTTTTATGTATTTATTAATTTTTTAGAATATTTTTTCACAAATTTTTTACTTTTTGGATACATCTAAGTAAGGTGCATCTAAAAAAGTAAAAAAAAAATGTTTAAAAATTTAAAAATATTCACTAAAAACAAAAAAACACAAAAATCAAAAAACTTAATTTTCAAAAAAGTTAATTCAAAAAACTCAAACCAAACATTAATTTTTTCTTTCTAAAGTCTATAAAATGTAATTTTAAAAAAATATAGAGACCTAATGACTTGACACACACACAAGACAATAAGTTACTTGAACGGCAAAATGCTAGGGTAAAGAAAACAATCACTACTCAATGAGCATTTTTGTACAATTTTTTTTTTAAGGTAAAAATGTGATAATTATAAAATTAAAGTTAAAAATAATTTTTTCATAATTTTTTTTTAATATATTTAAACTATTCCTATTTAATAAATTGATGCTATTTTACCTTAGGCCTCGCTTAAGAACAGGCTAATTTAGTAACTTTTTAGCTATTTGGCTAGAATATGAGTTAAAAAAAATTAGTATGTTTGGGATGACTTTTTGACTTTTTATGAAAAGATGTGCAAAATGTAGAGAGAAAATAGAATCTTTGACTTTTTGGTATGGGTTGTTGACTTTTTGACTAATTTAATAACTTTTTAACTTTTTGGCTAAAAAAGAGGGTTCCCAAACGAGTTTAGTCTCCTCTTTTTGATGTAACTGTGAACTTATTCATTGTATTTTATATTATATCAATAGAGTTTTTCTTTTGTCAATCAAAGAACTTGATGAATTTTATAGTAGAAATTGTACCAAACAATTTAATATAGATTTCAGAATTAAAAAATAAATAAATAAATCTATAAGCTACTAAGATAAACTACATCAAATAGCTCCAATGTATATTAGACGCTAACTAAACCAAAGAAATCACAATTTCATGGTCCAAATCATGCATTTATCATATTTATGAGTGTACATTAGAGCCTGCTGTTTTACAGTCATGTTAATGTGGAACCTTTTTCTCATTTTCTTTGAATGCTAAAACTAAGTGAAAATTAAGACTACACATTCCAATAATGTTGGATTAATGAAACTCTGAATATTGAAATAAGACATATTTTAATGATATGATAAGTGTCATATTAGTAAGCAATATTCGTTTGTATTTGTTAGTTTATATAGTATTACTCAATGAAAAATGTTATTTTTCACCTTTTTATTTCGCTTCATGTATATTCATGCAATAAAAACATATGTATATGTAGTACCCATTAAATTAAAATTTGCAGTACTACAAAAGTGAACAATTTAATGAAATAATTTGGTAATGTGTAGTTGTGCTTTTCAAAATATCTAACGAGTCTATAATTATTTAAACAATAATACTATACTTATCGCATTTTAATACCACTTATCTTATTTATAAATATAATATTAATATAATAGGTCACATTATTAATGTATATCTTCAGTGCTGACAAGTAAACAACTACATCAGATAATAATATAAAATGATAAAAATAGATGAATATTATAATATTACCCTTATTTAAAGATGTGTCATAAATTGTTGATGGATGAACCTAAGTGAGTCAAGATCATTTAAAGTTTTAATTCACTCAAAAAATATTTGAAGTTTTTAAGTTGACTATTATTATTAAGATGATAATTATATATGCTCACGTATACATTTTGTTAATTAAAGACACTTCGTTTATAAATTTAAAATAGTTAAGGTAATCATTAACAAAACTGTATATAAAACTAATGCGCTTAAGGTACTCATTAACAATTATTTTTAAACTCTATTAACTAAATTTGATTACTTGAGTTGTGCAAGCATAAGAGAAAGACAGAGAAAAATCTCCAAGAATCTAGAAGGATGAAAGAAGAAATTTTTGAAGTGATCAAGAAAGAAGCAAGCCAAAATGATTTATTGGATGAGGATATAAAACAATTTTTGAACCGCAAGATCAAGTGAGAAAAGTTCAGAAAACATGAGAGAATTTGTTGGTGTGCTCACTTAATGAATCATCAAAATATTTTAAAGTTCCTAAGTTGACTACTATTGAATATGAAGAAAATCTAGAATTATGCTAATGCAACAGCACCATAAATATGTTGTTTATTTATTTATTAGTTTATTTGAGTTATATCATTTTTTTATTATTATTATTATTTTTTTTTTTTTTTGTCTTTTCATAATAAGTAAAAATGTCAGTTTATAAGACATGCCCAAAACAACTGTCATGGCTTGAGTTATGTGAACATGGGAATAATACAAAATTGAGAGACTCAATGATTTATACCGTTCACTTTTTAGGATTCATTGAGTAGAATATTCATGTAAAAAATAAAGATGATAGGATATTGGAAACTATGTGTTCGAATTGCATTTGTATTATAAGAAAATAGATAAATATTCTTAAAATTATAGTTGTCGTTCATTTTAATACATATATATATATATATATATATAATTTAAACATACAACTATCAATGGATGATCATTTTAATTTTTTAGATGAATATTCTATACAAGTCTTAAAAAGTAAACAATTTGAATTATCAAGGTCGGTGCTCACCAAATCCAAATGCTCTCTCAAGTTGGATGGCCAACTTCAAATAATTCAAATCCAAATATAAGCCTCCAAATGTGAGGAAGATTAAACGAAGAGTTAATTATACTTACCACTTATATAGTTTTATCAAAATTTCACTTTGGTTATTTCAATTTCAGTTGTGACAGTCAACTATTTATCATTGACGTTAAAATGTCACTCTTTCATTTATTTGATATTAATAAGAATGACAAAACTTGTTATGTGAGTCGTAGATGATATTTTTCTAATCACATTACCATTTATATACTTTTATCAAAATTTCATTTTAGTCCTTGAACTATCACCGAAATCTCACTTTGATCCTTCTATTTTTAATTTTCGTCAATTTCATTAGCAGTAGATGAACGAAGAGTAACATTGCAACTTGACTTAAAGTATAATGAATTAACTGTTATAATTGAAAGTAAAGAAATCAAAAGTCAAATTTTGATAAAAGTATACTAGTGCTAAGTGTAAAAAAAATTTAAATATTCATTTTCATTCTTTATAATTTTTTTGCACGTTTATTTTTTATAAAAAAAAAATCAAAGGATAAATTGCAACAGTGGTCATGTATTTTGGTTTTCGTGTCATTTTGGTCCCTATAATTTCAATTGGCTCGATTTTGACCCTAAATTTATGATTTGCTTCAATTTAGTCTTATTGATTACAACTCTTAGCATATTTTATGAAAAATCTGCATATAAGTGACATGTGCTATATTTTTTTAAATAAAATTATAAATATACTAACTTCAGTGTGTGAATCTCAACCAATTTAGTTATTATTTTCAGTCAAAGACACTGACAGGAATATAAATTGAATCAAATTGCCACAAAATTTAAAATAAAAGTTCAAAATTGTGCTAATTAAAAGTGTAGGGACCAAAATAATACAAAAGGTAAAATGTAGGAATTATCGTTCTAATTTACCCAAAATCAAAAAATATATATATATATATATATATATATCAGATACTTCAATTTTTCTCACTTTATATTTTTATCCAAAAAACCACTAAAAAAACTACTTCCTAAACCAATCCATGTTGCTGTAGAATATAAGCTAAAGTAGTGAGTGTTTTATTTGAAATAAAATAAATATTATATCATAAATTTTTAGGCTCCAATATCAATAAATTTCAAATAGTAATCTTAAACTATTTGATCCTCCCTTTTTTCTTATAGTCTCAAACGTCTCATTTTGATATGAATTACATAAAGGGTCAAGTATACACGCGTATGTATTATGTGTTGAGGGACAAATGTGGGTTTTCTCATAATATTGAAATACTAAACATAACACTTCAAAAAAACTCTTTAATGTATTTTTACCAAACGTAATGCTCCAATGTAATACTCAAAAAATGTAATACTCAAATGTAACAAACTAAAACTTTTCTCAAACGTAAAAACGTAATATTCCAAAAAAAACTTTGTAGAGTATTTTTCGTAAACTTAGCACTCCACTCAGTGTAACACAAAACTCCTTAGTGTGTTTTTTCCAAACATAACACTCTAATGTAACATACTAAAACACTCCTTAGTGTACTTTTTTCAAACGTAACAGCATTTCCAAAAAACTCGTTAGTGTATTTCTTCTAAACGTAACACTTCAATCAATGTAACATACAAAAAATTCTTAATATACTTTTTCTAAATGCAACACTCTAATGTAATACTCCAATATAACACCAGAAAATCACATTAACAAAAATGTTGATTTCTACGCTTGACAACTAACATTTCAGCCACCAATCCCTCAAAATAGAATCTTTCACACCTCATATTTCCATTTTCATCCCAAAAATGAATAAAAAATTTGAAAAAATAAATCATAAAATGACATTCATTTAAATTCAAATGGCATTAAATCAAATAAATATAATTTTTTAAAATAAAAATGACTAATTAGTTCATAGAAAAACTCTTAAAACTAAATAGATCAACATTCTTCCATATAAGATTTATATGTAAATTTTCCTACATTTTGTTTATATCTTATTACCCATAACAAAATTATATTTGAGAGTACATGGACATTCTAACAATGGCATTAAAAAAAAAAAAAAAAGAAAGAAAGAAAGAAAGAAAGTAAAAAAAAAGAAAAAGAAATTAAAAGTGATGGAAGTAAGATTTGCATCTCATTTTTCTATCACAAATTTCGTGTTCTTCGCGTTTGGAATCACTGCTTCTTCAGTGGAATCAGTGTTACAAATACCCTTCATTAAATTTGTTTAGTTCGAATTCATCCGAATAAATCTTTTTCGGAGAAGAAATTTCCATGTACAAGTCTCTTTTCGAAAAGACAAGTTCAAACTAAACAAATTCAATAGATGAATATTAATCGGTTACAAATTACAATCATTAATTAGTCGCAATCCAGTCAACATTGGCCTACTCAAAAAAAAAAATCAATAATTGAATACTAATACTCCTTGAACACTGGCGTACTCTGTCTATCCAACTATTTATGGAGAAATCATTCATTGTTTTAGGGGTAAATTTACGTGGTGTCCCAACCTAAGATTTATTGGTTGAAATAGTGGATCCCATTACTTACTTTTCTTCTTTGGAGAGACAATTGGACCCTTGTGCAAACATGAATGGTGTGAAGCAATGCCCCGGAGACAATGAATAATTTTTCCTTTTTATGAGACAATGAATAATTTTTCCTATTTATGCCAATTAGTCAACAAAACGTACTCAAATAATTGATTCTTTTGACAATCTAAAATTTCAAAAACCAAAATATTTGACTCTAAAAAAATATTCACAATTTTATTTATAATGATATGTTAGAATATGTATTAATTTTTATTTATTTATTGCACACTTAATGATAGTAGACTCAACTCTCATATCACATCAATGTGGGTGAATTTATGAGTATAAATGTGTGGATCTCTAATATTACTCTTTCAAAAAATTGCACATGAAGAGTTAAAAAACAATCTCACTTTTATAAGATGCAATGCAAGTTTTTCATATGTACGGGGCTTAAGTAGTTATAGAGAGAGCACTTAGATGTTAAGGTCAATTATCAAGTTTGACTCTATGAAAAGAGATTAGTTTGTGCTGTAATCTAACTACTAACATACTAATGATATCATTGTAAAGAGAAAAACAATCATAAAAAATATATATATATATACATCTTCATATGTATAGTGCAAGTCCTTAGTGTGTGTTAGATTTGTAATAAAAAAAATTCCACATGCAATTCAACTATATTAGGAAAACGTACAAATCAATTGCATAATTCCATAATAATTTTATTTTCATGATGATGCAAGTTCTTCCTAAAAGAAAATTCATATATTATGCAATTATTTTGAAACTGTTTCAATAATTTGTAATTTTTCTATTACAAATTATTGTTTTATTTGGAAACTGTTTCAATAATTTGTATCTTGAAAATTCATATATATATATATATATTGAGAGGGTAATTTTTGGGAAAAATTGGGCCGAGCTGAGAGTTGGGCATTGAGGCCCAAAACGCGGAGGACTACGTAAAAAGGCCGTACTGAATACTCCGGCCTAGAGGGCAAGGTTACTCCGGCCTTGAGGAGACAAAGTTACTTCGGCCCAAGGAGGAGTAAGGCTACTCCGGTCCAGAGACAACTCGGAGTAGGGCCGGTCTTAGAGTTAGTCCGGTCGCAGTATGTTCTGGGAAGACCGGTTTCAGAGTTAGTCCGGTCGTGGCACAATCTGGTTAGGTCGGTCAAAACTTGTTACTTGGAAGTTCGATCTAAGCATACCAGGGTTGAACAAGGGCAGCCGAAGTAAAGAGTTAGAGGAGAAGACCGAGCTAAGGATAGTTCGGCCTTCTGTGTGGCTCAGCATAGCCAATGCTATTTCGGTCATGAGGTAGTTCGGCCGAAGAGAAAACCATCCCACTTGGTTTAAGCAGTGGGGGAGGGTGTAAAAGGATAAGCATTATCCTTAGGAGAATGAATCCTAGGAGGACTCTGCATGGAGAAGTACAAGTCCTACTAGGATTGTGCCACGGGAAACTTATAAAAGCCTACAAACATCACCTTGGAGGAGGTAATTGAACATAATCTTTCTGAGAACTTAGAGCTTTGTCTATTTGTCAAGTTTTCTGACTTAGGCATCGGAGAGGTTTCCGGCACACACCCGCCGGCTAGCTCACGTTTGTGTTTTCAGGTGACAAAGCGACGTCGTACGGAGGAGCGTGGATTTGGTCAACAGGATTATACGAGGAGAATTATTTCCTCCCCGTACAATTGGCGCCGTCTGTGGGAAGAACAGACAAGAACAAAAACCTCTTGACTAAGCTTCTCCTTTTCTCATTCAATGGCACACATTGAAGACTTGCCGCAGTCCGCCGTCGACGGACAAACTCCAGAAGGGGGCGCAAGGCGTGAGGGATTACCTGCTGTCCCTCCCATGGCGGACTTGGAGCCCCAACAACATAATTCCAGGAGGAGCGGCAGGGGAAGGCGGAATGGCAGCCCTCGTCACTCTCAAAGTCCCGACAGGCAAAGGAGGAGGATTGATCCTCAAGTCCTGGAAGATCGCGTAAAGGAACAGGATGAACTGATTCGGAGGATGGCGGCGGACATGGAGGCCTTGAAACGCCAGATGAAGACCAAAGATGTGGCGACAAGAGAGGGGCGCAGGCACAAGACGCCCCCTCGCCACTCAGAGAGTCGTAGTAGGAATACTACACCTTCCCAAAGAGAGAGCAGAAGCCTCAGGACAGGCGACACTCACTCCTTATCTTCAAGAACTCGTCACTCCAGGTCTGAAAGGACGAGATCCGAAAGATCATACACTGAAGGAAGCACGTATTGGCCTTCACATTCACACCAAACCAGATCCAGACAAACCGAACTACCCAGGTCATCCGACTTACGAACCGTGCTAGAAGAAAAAGCACGATGCAAGGAAGATGCCAGGGCAAAGGATCCACACCGAATTTCGGCCCTACAACGGTTGGCTCCTCGAACGCATGGAAGCGTCGAGGTTGGAATGCCAATACCGCGACCGGCCTACGAACCAGCGGACAAAGCATTGGCAAGACTACAGACTTCGCCGTTTGTCCCAGCGATCGAAAACGCACCCCTACCATCAGGCTTCCTTCAGCCGAAGTTCAATACATATGAAGGGAAGACGGATCCGTATTCTCACCTGAGCCACTTTCGCCAAGTCATGGCTGTGTACAGGCGAAACGAGGCCCTAATGTGCATACTCTTCCCATCAAGTCTGGGCGACTTAGGCTTGACTTGGTTCGAAAAACTCCCAGAGGGCAGCATAGCCTCCTGGGCCCAATTGGCAGAAGCGTTCGTAACAAGGTTTCGGACAAATACTAAAACACCGGTGGAGATAGACCAGCTACTCTCCATCGACATGGGTGAGAAAGAAACCCTCAGATCTTACAACAGTCGCTACTGGGAGACATTCAACCAGATTGGAGACTGCCCCACCAATCTAGCCATTGCGCAATATAAAAGAGGCCTACCAGTAGGAAACCGATTAAGGGACTCGATCACCATGATGCCACCCCTCACCATGGAGGCCCTGATGGAAAGAGTGCATCAGCACATCAGGGTAGAAGAGGATGGCGCGCGTGCTAAAGCAAGATCAAGCACGACCGCAGCACCGGAAAAGAAAACCCCTGCCAAGGTCAACACGGTTGACCGAAGTAACAAGAACGGACGTGGCAGACGAGATAACGGAGAAGACCCAGACAAAAGATGGTTGAGAATCCGCACTGCCATAACAACGGTGTTCAAAAAACCAATATATCGGATTCTGAGCGAAATCAAAGACAAGCCTTTTGTCAAATGGCCAGCCAAGCTTGGGGAAGGTCAGAAGAATTACGATGACAGATCACGGTGCACCTTCCACAAAGAAAAGGGGCATCGAACTGAGAATTGCACACCACTAAGACAGCACTTGGAAGAATTGGTGGCAGCAGGCCACTTGGATGAATACATTGAAGGAGGAGTACAGCCGGCCCCCCAAGATCATAATGACCATCCCAATGGAATGCCAAACGATGCACCACCTCAAGGCATTATCAATGTAATTCATGGAGTTTTTGAA
This sequence comes from Camellia sinensis, assembly GCF_055761805.1. Classification (NCBI taxonomy): domain Eukaryota; kingdom Viridiplantae; phylum Streptophyta; class Magnoliopsida; order Ericales; family Theaceae; genus Camellia; species Camellia sinensis. The sequence continues at coordinate 103,920,460 of NC_138975.1, read as the reverse complement.
CCTGAGCGCGTATGCGAGCTTAGAGGTTCGATTAAGAAGGCTGAGCACTTTAGGGAAATATTGAGTGCCCAACCTGCCATCAAGAAAGGAAGGACAGAGGCAACAAACGTCATGACCTTTTCAGATAAGGACTTAGAACGAATTTACTGCCCCCATAATGATGCCCTGGTCGTCACTCTCCGAGTCAAGGATTTTGACGTCAAGCGGATTCTGATTGACCAGGGTAGTTCATGTGAGATCATGTATTACGACACATTCAAACAACTAAAGTTTCAAGACAAAGACTTGGCACCTGCAGTTTCTCCCCTGATTGGATTCAACTCCATGCCAGAGTGGCCTGTCGGCAAAATAATCCTTCCAGTCAGAGCAGGAAGTGTATCAAAACAGGTGGAGTTCTGGGTATTGAAGGTCCCCTCCACCTACAACATCATCCTGGGCAGAACATGGCTGCATGCCATGCGTTCGGTAGCATCATCATACCATCAGGTAATGCGGTTCCCCAATGACGCCGGTATAATTGAAGAAGTCTATGGCGATCAGATCATGTCAAAACAGTGTTTTGCCACAGCGAATGGATGCCGAGCTGCCAAAGGATACGTTCATTCGGTGGAAGAGCCAGAGAGTAGTGAACTATTCGCTGACGTCGGCAAAGAGGCTGATCAGAAAGCGGTGGAAGACTTGGTGGAGGTAAAAATAGATGAGAAGAACCCGGATAAGTTCTTCTTGCTTGGCTCATCTTTGTCCAGCGCTGAGAGATTAGAGGTCTTGGAATTCTTGACCTCTAATATCGAAGTGTTTTCCTGGACGCCTTACGACATGCCAGGCATTGATCCAAACTTCATTAGTCACCAACTCAATGTCCACCCATCCGCCAGACCAGTCATTCAACGCACACGCAGATCGGCACTCCACCACGCCGAAATAGTGGCAGAAGAGGTAGGCAACCTACTGGAGGCAGGAGCAATAAGGGAAGTGCACTACCCAAGATGGATCTCCAACACCGTCGTAGTGCCAAAAAAGAATGGTAAATGGCGTGTCTGCGTCGACTACAGAACGGTCAACAAGGCGTGCCCAAAAGATAGCTTCCCCCTTCCAAGGATAGATCAACTGGTGGACCTAACGGCAGGGCATAACCGACTTAGCTTTTTGGATGCATACAGAGGCTACCACCAGATCGCCATGCATGAACCAGACCAGGAGGTCACATCCTTCACAACACCGAGGGGGTTATATTGCTACAAGGTCATGCCCTTTGGCCTAAAGAACGCAGGGGCGACATTCCAAAGGATGGTCACCAAGATGTTTGAACCATTGTTAGGCAGAACAATGGAGGCGTACATCGACGACATGGTGGTCAAAAGCAAGGATGAGAATGACCATCTGAAAGACTTAGGCGAGATGTTCCAGATCCTGAAGAAACACAAGCTACGCCTCAATGCGTCCAAATGCGCATTCGGAGTTGGATCTGGCAAATTCTTGGGCTTCCTGGTGACCAACCGAGGTATAGAAGCCGACCCCTCTCAGATCAAAGCAATCCACGAGTTGAAGAGACCAAACTCAGTCAAAGAAGTACAGCATCTTACTGGTATGGCGGCTGCACTCAACCGGTTCATAAGCAGATCGTCGGACAGACTACGACCGTTCTTCCAAGCTTTGAAGGCCAAGTTTGAGTGGGATGAAGAATGCGACCGAGCTCTGGAAAGCTTGAAGGAATACATGTCTTCCCCACCACTACTTGTTACTCCAGTACCTGGTGAAGAACTCTTTTTGTACCTAGCAGTCTCTCAACACGCAGTCAGCGCAGTGTTGGTTCGTGCAGAAGGAATACAACACTTGCCCATCTTTTATGTCAGCAAGACATTGTTGGGAGCCGAAACAAGGTACTTACCATTGGAGAAACTAGCATTAGCATTAATGATGGCATCCAGAAAATTGGCGCACTACTTTCATGCCCACACCATAGTCGTCCTCACGGCCTTTCCACTAAAAGCTCTGTTTGAAAGGGCGAATTTTAGTGGGCGAATTTTGAAGTGGGCGGTGGAGTTGGGACAATTCGACATAAAATTCCAACCCAAGACAGCAATAAAAGCCCAATCTCTGGCGGACTTCGTCGCGGAATTTACTCCTGGAAGTCATCATATCTGCCCAGTCGACCTGACTGACACAACCGAACTAGGGACGGAAGTTGACGCCGGAATAGCGCAACCCCTAGTAGAAGGTAGTCTAACCGAACTAGGGACGGAAGTTGACGCCGGAATAGCGCAACCCCTAGTGGAAGGTAGTCCAACCGAACTAGGGACGGAAGTTGACGCCGGAATAACGCAACCCCTAGTGAAAGGTAGTCCATCAAGCACAAAGGCAGACTACATTAAGGACCACAAGGAAGAGACGAACAAAGGCTCACCAGCAGTTCAAACAGAGGACGAAGGGCAGACAGCCAATATGGACTTTGAAGAAAACACCATCCTTGACCCCACGGCATCGTCTGACCCTTCCACCTGCTGGAAACTATTCGTTGGAGAGATGTGGAAGCTCTTTGTGGATGGAGCATCCAATCGACATGGTGCAGGGCTTGGCATAGTCCTCATCTCTCCAGACGGCCTGGTTATAGAGCAAGCAATCAACCTTGGCTTCCCAGCATCCAACAATGAAGCGGAGTATGAGGCGCTTCTCGCAGGACTCAAGTCGGCACACTTCATGAAAGCAACCGAACTAATGGTATACAGTGACTCACTGCTCGTGGTAAACCAAATTTCTGGCGAATACGAAGCAAAGGATGACAGAATGGCCAAGTACCAAGAGCTAGTCAAAACGGAGATCAAGAAGTTTGATGTGGTAAGGATAGAACAAATTGGCAGGGAGGAAAACAGCCGAGCAGACGAGCTAGCAGGCCTTGCCTCAATGGCAGATACATCAATCCCTCATCCATTACTCGTCGACTTCCTACCAAAACCAAGCATAGAAGACCCCGAAGCAGAAGAAGTGTATTGCGCAGAATTAGGACCCTCTTGGATGGATCCCATCATCCGGTTCCTAAAAGACGGCATCCTACCAGAAGAGAAAAAAGAAGCCAACAAAATAAGGGCGAAGTCGCAGCGGTTTTGGCTATCTCCATCTTTGGCATTATATAAGAAGTCATTCTCTGGGCCTTACCTCAAGTGCGTTCATCCCAGCAAAGTAGAAGCATTCCTGTTCGAAATACACGAAGGAGTGTGTGGAAGTCATCAAGGGGGAAGGTCGCTCGCTTACAGGGCTATTTTGCAAGGATATTGGTGGCCATATATGCAAGCAGACTCAGAGAAATATGTGAAGAAGTGTGAAAAATGCCAGAAATTCGCGCACCAAATACATCAACCAGCAAGAGAACTCCTACCCTTAACTAGCCCATGGCCTTTCGCAATGTGGGGCTTAGACATAGTAGGACCACTTCCAACAGCACCCGGAGGCAGAAAATTCTTTCTTGCAGCAACAGACTACTTCACAAAATGGGTGGAAGCAGAAGCCTTGGCGTCAATCAAAGAAAAAGATGTGAAGAAGTTTGTTTGGCAAAATATTATCACTCGGTTTGGCATACCAAAAGCACTGATCTCAGACAATGGAACTCAGTTCGACGGCAGAATCTTCAGAAGCTTTTGTGAAGAATACAAGATAGAGTTCTACAATTCCACACCGGCGTATCCTCAAGCAAATGGGCAGGCTGAAGCATCAAATAAAGTCGTCTTGGATGGACTAAAGAAAAGGCTAGAGAAAGCAAAAGGCAAGTGGGCGGATGAACTTCCTCATGTTTTATGGGCCTACCACACCACACCTCGGCGATCAACAGGAGAAACACCATTCTCCTTAGCATATGGAATGGAAGCGGTGATCCCACTAGAAGTTGGCCTCCCCACAATTCGAAGCGAAAATTTTGATCCAGACTTAAATAGAGAAGCCATAGCCTTAGAACTCAACCTTGCAGAAGAAAGAAGAGAAAGAGCGTTGGTCCACATCGCCGCATACCAACGAGAGTTAATCAAAAAATACAGCAAAAAGGTTCATCCTAGACAATTCAAAATTGGCGATTGGGTACTGCGCAAAGTAATGGGAAACACCTTGGTCCCAGGAGACGGCAAGTTAGGCCCCAATTGGGAAGGTCCCTATAAGGTGGTTGGGTTAGCCGGCAAAGGGGCATACCACCTAGAAGACAAGGATGGCAAGGCAATCCCTAGGCCATGGAATACGGCCAATCTCAAGTTATTTTACTTTTAGCTTTTCTTTTTTAAACATGTAAATTTTCTCTTCCTTCAATAAAATAAGCTATTCTTTTTGGCACAAATTACTCTTTGTAAAAATTAGCTTTCAAGACTTAAGTATATTGCAAACATGTTATTCTAAGTTAGCTGGAAAAACTAACTTAGAGGTTGGCTGGATTAAACCAACACCCTTCCTAAGCCCAGGATAAGGATCCAGGCTGCAGGACATTTGGTCGGAATAACCAAATACTATAAGTTGGCCGGAAAAACTAACTTAGAGGTTGGCTGGAATAAACCAACTCTTGTTACTCTTCAGCCGAAGTAAGTGTGTGGCTGAAGAGTGGTTGGCTGGAATAAACCAACTCTTGTTTCTCTTCAGCCGAAGTAAGCGTATGGCTGAAGAGTGGTTGGCTGGAATAAACCAACACTTGTTACTCTTCAGCCGAAGTAAGTGTAAGGCTGAAGGGTGGTTGGCTGGAATAAACCAACTCTTGTTACTCTTCAGCCGAAGTAAGTGTGTGGCTGAAGAGAGGTTGGCTGGAATAAACCAACTCTTGTTACTCTTCAGCCGAAGTAAGTGTGTGGCTGAAGAGTGGTTGGCTGGAATAAACCAACTCTTGTTACTCTTCAGCCGAAGTAAGTGTATGGCTGAAGAGTGGTTGGCTGGAATAAACCAACACTTGTTACTCTTCAGCCGAAGTAAGTGTAAGGCTGAAGGGTGGTTGGCTGGAATAAACCAACTCTTGTTACTCTTCAGCCGAAGTAAGTGTGTGGCTGAAGAGAGGTTGGCTGGAATAAACCAACTCTTGTTACTCTTCAGCCGAAGTAAGTGTGTGGCTGAAGAGTGGTTGGCTGGAATAAACCAACTCTTGTTACTCTTCAGCCGAAGTAAGTGTATGGCTGAAGAGTGGTTGGCTGGAATAAACCAACACTTGTTACTCTTCAGCCGAAGTAAGTGTAAGGCTGAAGGGTGGTTGGCTGGAATAAACCAACTCTTGTTACTCTTCAGCCGAAGTAAGTGTGTGGCTGAAGAGTGGTTGGCTGGAATAAACCAACTCTTGTTTCTCTTCAGCCGAAGTAAGTGTAAGGCTGAAGAGTGGTTGGCTGGATTAAACCAACACTTAATACTCCTCAGCCGAAGTAATTATGTCGGCTAAGGAGTGGTTGGCTGGTAAGTATAGTTTAACCATCCAAAAACCGAAATAACACTTGGAGTAATAGAAGACATTACAAAATGCAAGCATACACACAATAACCGGAATAAAAGAAGTAAAATTTTCATTCAAAGAGAAGTCATTACAAGGGGGCTTAGTTCGGTTACAAAGGAGAAAAAGTAAAAAAGTCAAGAGAAAAGTTCATCAATTTCAGCGTCGAAAACCGCATCGGCATCAACTTGAAGACCGGTCTCCAGAGGGAGCTCATTCACAGTAGGGTGAGCCACTTCGGCTACGGTTCCACTGGGAGGATCAACAGTTTGGTCTTCAACAGTGGGCGCCGACCGAACTGGTCCACATTTTCGGCCGGAGTATCTTCATCAGAGGCAGTTAGTTGTTTATCTCTGCTTATGGTTTATTTGTTTTTGGAGTCAGTTAGTTGGTTTCGTATAATTTCTGTATATAATTTATTATGTGTAAATAATTTAAATAAATTAAAAAGACTAATTTTTAAAAACTAACTGATAAGTTCTTTTAATTTTTATTTTTAGATTATTAATTTTTAATTTATAACAAATCGAATCAAATAGCACCATACTTGGCCAGGAGCAACGCTACGTTGCTGTTTTTAGCTGGACCCATAATAATAAAAAAATAAAAAAATAAAAAAAAGAGCCATGTTAGGGATTTTAAATCATCTTTAAAATTTTTTATCAAACTTTTTAAATGGGTGTGGGATCCACACACATGTGGGTTTGTGTGGATCTCATACCCATTGTAGACACCCCATTTTTGACCGTTCTCAAGATTTAGACGTCATCGTTTGAACACTCGGTGATCATCCATGTTCGTGTTCGTTCTGAGATCCCGAAGGACTCGGCTGCGCGTCTTGCCTTAGGATCTCTCGACTTGACTGTTTTGTGTTTGGTTGTGGACCAAGGACTTGTGGTTTTTGCACCTGAGGATAGGAAGTGGCTTGTTAGTCATCCCTTAAACCCATCGGCCGTGGCATGAAGCCACCGGCATTGCTTTCTTTCTACCGACCAAATGTTTGGTTGGTCGACACGGATATCTGGTCGATCGGCCATTTATTTGGCTAATTGTCTCTTTTTCTGGCCGGTACCTCATTTTTGCCTTTTTCAGACATTGTGCATGCCAGTTATGCCAGCTGGAGTGCACGGACTTGTCCTCCATATACGTGTATGGAGGATTTGCACCCTTTGCACCCTTTGCTGTAGCTTTTTGAGGAAGCTTGACCCCTTTGCCTTAGCTTCCTCAAGAAGCTTGACCCTTTGTCTTAGCTTCCTCAAGAAGCTTGAACCTTTGCTCTAGCTTCTTGAGGAAGCTTCACCCCTTTGCCTTAAGCTTCTCTAAGAAGCATTGGCCTCTTGGTTCCTCTATAAAAGAGGGCCTCTCCATCCATTTGGGGGGTTAGAAAAATCAGAGATATATATCATATATACCACTCTCTCTCTATAGCTTCCTCTCTCTCTACATTGGTGTGTGTTAGAGTGCCTTAAAGTTTGTTTTTTGTTCTTATTTTTGCACATAAACACCTAGAGTTACACCATCCTTGTGAGTTGAGGTACTAGGAGGTTGTTTTTAAGGTCTTTGAGCTGGTTTTGATCAGAGAAAGCTGCTGGTCTTGTGTTCTTGAGGTTATTCTTCAAGGGTGAGTCTACTTGCTTTATATTCCCCATTTTTGCACTAGCTTTTAGCCTATCTTGCATGTTGTTCTGAGCTTAGTGTATAACTGATAAAAGTTCTGTATTTTTATGCTTAAGATGTTTGTTTAAGGTCATTTTGGTGTTGGGGGTCGTCCTCCCCCCCTTAGGCCTTGTTTGGCCTCTTTTTGTGCCTTCTTTGTTGAGCTTTGGAACTTTCGTGTATTGGCCTTCTCACCACTGAAATCTAGAGGATTTTTAGTGGTGGTGAAGTGGTTTTGAGGTCTTGTATAGGGGAGGGACACCCCTCTCCCTTTGTGTCTCATTTGCTTGTGTTTTTGGCTCATGAGGGTAGCATGCATGCTTAGTTGTTTTTTGCTCCATCTCAGTAGGTATTTAGTGCTATTTTGTCATGTTATGCCTCTACTTTGATTTGATTTAATGGTCTCTTACATGCATCATATGCTTGTCTTGTAATACCATGTTTGGCCTAACATGCATCATGATTGTAAGATGCCATTTTAGCATGATTTTGGTTTGGTTCCGAGAACATTATAGCTCTGTTTTGCCATGCTTAAGTTCTGTCTTGGGTCTTTAGAGTCATGCTTACCATGCTTTGTATGGCCACCTTGCACTTTGGCTTGTTAGCCTTAGGTGTGTGAGTCATAAGCATGTATTACTTAGGCTATTTCAGTGATTTGGAATCACTTACCATGCTATTTCAGTCCATATTCCATGCTTGTATGCATGCATTTGCCATCCTTTCATTGCTTTGAGGGTTAGTTGTTTTGTGCCTTAAAAATGAGTCATTGTGCATGCCTCTTTGTTTAAGTCCTTGGACTGCCATATCAGTGGGTTTTGGGGTTTGTTTTGATGCATAGAAACTCTGTTTTTGGTTGCATAATCCATGCCATGTGTGGTCATGATAGTTGTAGTGGAATGCTCCCTTTTGTAGCCTTGAATACCCCTTGTTTCGTGCCCATTTCTTAACATGTTTTGGCTTCATTCCATGCATGATTTAGTCTGGTTTTGGAGCGCCCTAGGACTGTTTTAAGTCATTTTGGTCCTTTGGGATTTGGTTGACATAGCTATGGTTCGACCCTCCCATTTGTTGGCCTCAAGTTTTGGGCCCTATTGCACGCCTTGCTTGCATGTTTTGTTGGATTTGGCATCATCCTTCGCATGTTTTTCAGAGTTTAACATGATTGTAAAATGCCCATGTTTGTCTCTCTTAAGTATGCTTAGAGTTGCCTCTTTTATGCCTTTGGTGATGGGCCTTGGTGCGTGCATGCTTGCATATGTGATTTGTGCTCTTGTTGCATCATTTTTGACCACTGTTTTGGGACATGGCTGAGGTCCCCCATTTCAGTTTAAGTCCATCCTTGTACATAGTTGCATATTTGGTAGGTTGCATCTTGTTACATCATGCTTGCATTATATCATGTTTGCATGCTCTTGTTACATTAGTTTGGCTTGTATGTTTAGTTTGCATTGCATTTGGCATGTTTTTGCTAATTTAGCCTCATATTGCATACTTGAGCCATTTTGTATACTTGAGTCATATTGCATACATGCATTGCATTATGTTTGGTTTGGGGTGTCAAACCAAACATGAGGAGTGAGGTGTGTTCGTACTTAAAGTGACGAAACACGTCTCAATCCTCGGTCGCTGACGCCCTTGACTTCAAAATGATAGGGCATGAAGCATTCATTTGTTTTGTTGCATTCATTTACATTGATTTGCAAACTTGGTACATTTGGTCATCATGCATCGAAATGTGTGATTGGTGGCCCGAGGGTCTGGAGCCATACTCCCTTGAGTTCATCGCATGATAGGGAGAGTGGCTATGCACACATTGTCTTGAAAATACCTTGCCATACACTGTCTGTCCTCTGCTGCAGCAAAACCAGTATTCTGCAGGAATGGATGGCCGGTCGGTCACATTCAGTGCCGGCTGGCTACCAAAGTCTAGCCGGTGGTCCTACTTTTGGTCGATGGCAATTTTCCCATGGTCGGTGGACCTACATTCGGGCCGCTGACATCCCATTACACTCAGGGAGTGATTTAGAAGGGTTTTGGAAACTTTCATAATTTTCAGAGGAACAAGGCAGTGCAAAACAGAGGCAACAATGGCTTGGCAACGGGTATCCGGGCGAGGCAAATCGAGTATGCATCATCCCATCATTCCGAGGCGGGGCTGCGACCACCTCCCTTCTGATTTTAATTTCTTAATTAATTAGAAGTTTTGTAATATTTAATTAGCTAGAGTAGTTAATTATTTATTGGGGTTTGTATTATTTATTCGGACCCTCCGACGAGAGGGCAAATTTGTAATAAGTGTGTGTGCGTGTGTGAATGTCTTCCAACCCCACGCCTTTCTCCCTTTTATTTACTAGCTTTTGATGGTTAGTTTAGGACATGTTTCAATTAGCATACTTATGCTCGCATGTTTGCATCATTCATCTATCTTGCATGCACCGGGTTCGGCACATCATGCTAATTGCATTGTGTTTCAAATCCAACTTGAATACGTGTATCGAGTTGTCGCATTTCATATGTCATTCTTAGGGTAGCTGAGCCTATCGTAGTTGCATTTTGCATGCGTTGCATTAGTCATTGCTTATATGAACTAGGATCATGCATGATTACTAACTAGTTTCTTGTTTTGGCTCGGAGTACTAGGTAAGCTTTTATGCTTTAGCATTCTTGCATGCGTGTGAGTGTTAACATGAAAGCATGCTTGCCATGAGGCTATATGCTTATGTGATATAACTGCCTGAATGTCTGTGGGTGAAGGTTGGGTTGCTTGAGTTGGAATAATTCGTCGAAACCCGTGTTTTAGCCTACTTGCGAGTAGTAAACTTCAATCCATTTTTTCGAAACAAATGGATATACGATGTTTTGTTCCAACTTAGGCAATCCAGTCTATGCTTGTTTTGCTGTGCGCATCACGTTGTAATTCTAGGCTAATAAATCGGAATAAGAGCACATAATGTTTTCAAAAATCGATATCATGGTTAGTAGAGGCCGATCTTTGATCGGCCGAGCGGGGGTGCTTATAGCTGACCTTCCCCAATCGTACCCAAGTTCCCGAGTCGAGACAACTTTGGTGATGACGAACACGTGGCCTTAGGCAACGAGTCAGGGTTTCCTAAATTTCTCCAAAATAAATATTTAGGTGACGACTCTGTATCTGGCAAAGCAGTCCATATTTGGTACTTCTTTCTAAAAAATTAGTTTTTCAAAACGATTTTCCGGATTTGGACTCTTTGGTGATTTATCAATCTCGTATTGCACTTTGCGAGATCAGATTAAGAACCGTGACATTGAGTCTTGAACTGTAGTGAGCCCCGAAATGAACAGAACAGGATTCCCTCCCAGGACATTCGGGGACGTCTAGAGTTTTTGGCAACTCTGCTGGGGAGTTAGAGAACTTTACTCGAACTCATGATATCTTGTTTTGATTACGCTTATGTGTTTCTTTGCATTGCATTTGCATTGGTGCGCCTAAGTCACAGTGTTTGTCGTCTGCTATTCCTGAACGGTTTGCCAGAGGCTCGTTTTGAGAAGCGTACCATAAGGTTGTCCAGTTACGGGCTCTGCCACGATGGGAACACAAACACCGGTTGTTACCAGGGCACCCTTTTGACCATTCGACCTAGTGCATATCGGAATCCATAGTGACTATCCCAAACTAGGACAGGTTGCTCACCCAATTCTAGGTTGTTTGAAACCATTGCGTGCGTAGCGAAACCCTAGCTCCTAACAAAATAGGACAGGGAAACCCTACCCCAACATAGGGGTGTTTTGGCTCTCACTTGTTTGCTATGTGCTTTTAAAGTGCGTCTCTACAGGAATGCATGTATCAATTCACAAGTTTGGGTATCAGGCCTGCGGGCATCAGTTCAGTATCTTGAGAATCAATTATCTGCGGGTTTCAGATTCAGTTTTGGGGGCAGTGATTTGGGGAACAATGATCAGTATTTGAGGACAGTCTACTTAACTTGTCAACTGTGTGTTGTGATACCCAACTGTGTGTTGTGTTTATTTAAGCCGTTATGTTGTCCGTTTTCTGGTTGTTTATTTCCTTATTATTGCTTTATTTATCTTTCTGCTAGGTAGTTTAGCACAATTGCTTCCGACCAAGCAGCTATTCGCAAGCACTCTGGACTAGAGCTCGTCGACTCCATTAATCTGAGGATCTGGTAGACGGATAACCAGTGTTCTACTCTTTACCCCCGGTTACTAGGCAGAGATCGAGAAAACGTAGTGTATCAGTACCGAGATTGCTAAATCAGTGGTCTTTGAACAGTCGGGTTGAGATTTTCGAGTTTACTACAGAGGCAAATACACCGGCAGTTCAGATAAATCAGGGCAGTATGTTAGGGATGGAAGACATGGTGCGCCAGCTCCAAGAGAGCATGAAAAACATGCAGGAGGATGCCGTTGGTCAGGCAGAATTTGGCAAACAGCAGGCCGTTGTTATGGCCCAACAAGCAGAGCTAATTACCCGGTTATAACAGCAAACCGGAGCATCCGCTTCACACCAGGCTCCTCCCCAAACAAGAGCCCCAATACTTAAGGAGATGGCGAATGTCCAGAATGCCCAAGAGGATCCAAACATCCCAATGGGGCTAGCTCCACCCTCGATTCTACCTCAACTATCCAAGGCACCCACGTCTATCAATCAATCGGACTCTCCCTTTGAGTTCGAGGTGGACCCTATAGCGTTGAAATTAAGCAAGCTTGAAACGTTGTTCAAGAAGTCCCGAGGGGTAAAGTCCATCCCAGATATTGAGGACGAGTATACTGACGCGGCTATGACGCTGCCAGATCGGTTCAAGATGCCACAAATCGACCGCTTTGACAGGTCCGGGGATCCCATGTGCATCTACGTTTGTTTTCGGACATACTAAGGCCGATGGGCCTCACCAAACTACAGAAGCTTTCACTGTTTGGCCGGACCCTGTCAAGTGTAGCGGCCATCTGGTATGCAAAATTGGAAGACGATGTCAAACGGAACTGGGATGAGATGGCCGAGGTTTTCATTGCACAGTACTCCTATAACACGCAAATCGAGATTATAACCCGTGATCTTGAGACAACAAGATAGGAGCCTAAGGAGAGCTTTTCTGAGTTGGTAACTCGGTGGAGGGCCAAGGCCTCAATGATGACCCTAAGACCCACTGATAAAGATCAAATTCGGATGATTGTGTGCAATCTCCAGCCTAAGCTTATGTAGAAAATGATCATCCTCCCCATCCTCACCTTTTCAGATCTGCACGAGATGGGGGTACAAATCGAGGATGTTTTGAAGTAGGGCTTGATTGACAATAACAGAGAGCAGCCTGAGAGAACCTTCCACAACCGCAGTACGAATGTAGGCATAAGTAGTGCTGCAGCTGCCAGATCTCAGGAAGTAAGCATGGTCACCACCAACAGCCCAAGAACCCTTGCAGCTACGCCATTCACTAGTGCGTCCAGTAATAGTTCACAAACAGCCAGATACCCACCCAAAAGCCAAAGAACCTTCGTTCCACTATATATGCCCCTGTCCAAAGCTCTGGGGGTTTTAATAAAAAAAGGGCACTTGAAGCCCCTAGAGTCGCGGCCATTGCTGGAAAAACTCCCCCATTCCCATAACCTAGCCAAATACTGCTCGTTTCACCAACAGCACGGTCATGACACCGACCAGTGCTTCCGATTATGCCATGAGATTTAGGGTCTCATTGATAATGGGGTGATCGTACCTCTAGAGAAACCCAATGTCACAACCAACCCTCTTCCACCACACAACCAAGCTCTACCTCCCAAACGCATCAACTTTATCAAGACCGGGGTCATGTCATACGACCCCAATATATATATCACCCCATCCCACCTACCCAAGCCGGAGGTGTTCCTTCCCGACAGCATAGACTTGTGCATGTTGGACATCTCCCGAGCCCGACCCAAGGCAATGGTGGTAATCATCGAAGATGGAACGGGGATGATTTCGGAAGAAAGTAGGGCTGTTGGCTCAGAATCTGAGGAATCTGGGAGTTTTGCTGAGGAGGTATATAATCCGAGTGATTACATTATGTCAGCAGGTCAAGCTGGGCCGAATCTGGAATTGCCGACAGGGGCAGAAATTTGTATACTATAGGGGGATGGATTTGGTCAGAAGATAGATGACTTAGCAGCTTTGGAAAGGGATATGGCCAACCTGTAGTTTTTCGAAGAACAAGACTCGGCAGTCAGCTGGTTTGATTTTGAGGAGTCAACAGAGGCTACAGGGTGGCTTGAGGACCAACCAGATGTTGTTGAAAAATCTCAACCGGGACAGGGTCTGTCAGGAACAGGGACATCAGTTATGGCCGGAAGGGTCGGAAATCAGAATACATCATCGGAGAGCGCCGGTGCCGAGAATTTCGCTCGGGATCTGGGCATTTTGAATATAAAAGATGTTGAACAACAGACTGCATTGACACAGCTAGAACGGGAAGGAATTGAAGACTCTGAAAGAGCCAAAAAAGCCAAAGCCCCTGTGGGGACTGAAAGTGTTGTGTGTGTAAGAACAGAGGGTGCTGTGAACACATGGACAGAAGGTACCGTGAGTACAAGGATAGTGGTAACGGAGCCGGACAGGTGTCTGTTGGCTACCAATGGGATGTGGTGGGAGGACGATGATATATGTCTTCTCCATACGGATGAAGACTGGGGAAGCAATCAACCGGATGATACTTGGTACATTGGTGAAGTTGACCATATGACTAGGAGTGGGCGGTATTTCAAGCCGGCATACCTAGATCAGCCAGAAGCATCCGGGAAGGACAAAGAGGCAGAGAAACAGAAAGAGAAGCAACTCGAAGAAGAGGCTGTGTTGAAACAGTTGAAAAAGATACAAGCAGACATCTCCATCTGGGGACTGCTTATGGCTTCTCGAGTACATAGACAGGCCGTCCTTTCAGCAATGGACAAGGCCAAACTCGTGATAGACACCACGCCAGAGCAGCTAGTTGGATTGGTCTTTCCGAGAGGAGGTTCCCCGACGTTGACATTTTCTGACAAAGAATTGCCACCTGAGGGTGCGAATCACAACAAGCCACTCTACATCTCTGTGGAGTGTAAGAACAAATGGATACCGGTGGTTCTTGTTAATATCGGATCCGCCATCAATGTGCGCCCCATAAGGATAGCCTATGCAATCAGGTTGAAACCTGCAGACTTTGCGCCAACCACCCAGGTGATAAGGGCGTATGATAACACAAGTAGAGAAGTGAAGGGGACCGTGAAAATTCAAACTAAGGTTGGTCCGGGACAACATAAGATAGACTTTCACGTCCTGGAAGTTCCTGCAACCTTCAATCTAATCTTGGGGCGGCCGTGGTTGCACCAGGTAAAGGCAATTTCGTCCACCTTACACCAGATGTTGAAATATCCCCATGTGAAGGGGGTGGCCATTGCTTTCGGAAATTCGTCGATCCATCCATCGCCAGAGGTATCTATGCCGGTTTTGGAAATCGAACATAGTATGGAGGATGTGTTCTTGTCGGGTTTTACCTTAGCCGAGGCTCGGGTTGTACAGAACATCATGGCTGTTAATGAGGGGGTCTATGTTAGTGCTCAATCAATATACCTCATGAACAAGCTCCAACACATCCCCGGGATGAGATTGGGAAAGAGTGGCCAGAAGGGCGTTGCAGCATTGGCCGGAGTGCCACACAACCCACATACCTTTGGCTTGGGTTATCTGCCCACCAAAGAGGATTGGGTGAGAAAAGGTAAGGAAATGGCTGGGAGAGCTAGAGCGAAGCAGGCAGGGAAGCCTTTTGAGTTGATGCACCGGCCTATTCAGGGTACCCTAAACGGACACTTCGTCCAGGAGGGGGAAGATTTTCCGTTCTGCGGCTTCCTAGAGCCACGGTTGAATGCAGAGAGGAAGCGTGTGCCAGGTTTTGAGATCTTCTTCGTCCTGCAGTTATTCGGGGATGATGTTGACGAGGAGCAGACAAACCCATCAGCTAAGGTTGAGCAAAGTAAAAATGTGGATTCTGAGAGCACTGAAATTGAAATGGGGGTAGTGCTGGCTTGTCTACTTTCAGATCCTCCGATCGAACAGAAGTGCTTGAGGGATAACTTCTCAGTGTCCATCATTAAGAATGGAACGGCTACAAGCCCATCATCAAACATTTTGGATGCATCCATCGCACCCTCTCTCATCTGGCAGTACGGGGAGGGATTTTTGTCAAGCAGCACCGGGTCAGGTAGTGAGCCGAAATCTGATTCCACCGAATCTGTTGAGTCAGAATCAGGTTCCAGCTTGTCTGAGTCTGAGTCCGATATTCTTGGAAGTGATAACCCGGATGCCACAGTCCTATCTATGTCGTCTTTTTCTTTCTCTTTTGAGTCTATTGTAACAGAAGAATTGGACGATTTGGAAATGCTTAATGAGAATGGAATGGATGTGGTTTCTGAGTACTTTTCTGTGCCCTTGATTTATTGTATTAATCAGGACTTTCAAAATTTTGATGAAAACGACGAGGAATAAATTCCTCCGGTTTTGCAACGCTTAATTGATCAAGAGCAGGAAAGATTTGTTAAACTTTTAGTTAATGAAATCACTACAGTTAATGTGGGTACTGAGGAGGACCCGCGGCTGGTCCAGATCGGGTCCACGTTGTCTTCGGAGGAACGCGAGCGCTTAATCGCTTTATTAAAAGATTTCAAAGATGTTTTCGCGTGGTCCTATGAAAACATGCCTGGAATCGATCCTGAGATTGTACAGCACCGGCTCCCTCTTGACCCAGAGGCCCGACCCGTTAAACAGAAAATCAGAAGGATCTGCTTGAACTGGCCCTCAAGATTAAAGAAGAGGTCACCAAGCAAATTGACGCAGGGTTCCTGCTGCTATCCGAATACCCAACTTGGTTGGCCAACATTGTTCTGGTACCGAAGAAGGATGGCAGGATCCAGGTATGCATGGATTTCAGGGATTTGAACAGAGCCAGTCCGAATGACGACTTTCTCCTACCGCATATTATGCTTTGCTTTCGTTCATGGATGGATTCTCGGGCTATAATCAAATAATGATGGCACCTGAAGACCAGGAGAAAACAGCTTTTACCACCCCGTAGGGGACTTACTGTTACAGGGTGATGCCATTTGGGTTGAAGAATGCTGGAGCTACATATCAACGAGCCGCGACCACAATATTGCACGACATGATCCACAAAGAGGTTGAGGTGTATGTGGACGACATGATTGTCAAGTCCAAAGAAAGAGAGGGTCACTACGCCGCCTTGCACAAGTTCTTCCAAAGGATCAGACGACGCCGAAAGAAGTAGCCGCGAGCTAAATATGTTGGGCAAGAGTCCACAACCTGCAACTTATCCATCAACCACACTTGGGGAGGGATGAAAAATGAGAGATTAAAGAATAGAGAGATGTACGATGACAGATAAGTGAGAAAAGGGTTTTGAGAGAAAAATCGAGCCTGGGGGTCGAGTGATGTGAGCAATATATATGTGAGAAATGGGTGGGAAACACTACCTGCAGCAGTAGTGGACTCCCTGCAAATCTGGTCGTCTCTCGGCGATGAAAAGCATCCAAGCCCATCAATGTCTCAGCCAAAGACATGGCAATGCAGGTTTTGCCCTCCTTTAAGCTTTGAACAACCTCGATCAACCGGACACTAGATCCTCCGGAGCCTAAGGCAAGCAAAAAATGAGATAGCATGCACAAACAAAGGGCATGTCGCCGAAAGCCTTGCCAATGATGGTCACCGCGGTCACCGGCATCGGAAAATCGACAAATTAAATTCGGAATATCCAGCATTCCGTCACAAATCAAAGATCGAACATCGTGCATAGTGAGTCCACACATTCGCCCTAAGGCTTGGGCATGGCCGAAGCGGAGTTGGGGCAAGATTTCCTCGTTGCACACGGATTCCATCAAAACTTGGAAGTCTTCAAAGGTAGGACACACCTCTTGCCGGCCAAAGCTAAAGACATGAGTCACCGGATTCCAAAACCTTGCCATGGCATAGAGAAATGGAAAGTGCAGCGGAGTGCGACTCAGTGTGAATAGTGTATTTACGCCAAAGCCCCGAAAATTTAGCTTTTCCAAGCCATCCAAGTTGGCAATCCAAGTTGTGATATTTTGGGAAAGAAACTCCTCCATTTGGTGTAAATCAGTGTTGAAATGAGGAAAACTAAGAGGCTGAGGCTTCTGTAGAGGATAAGGTGTTGAGTGGAAGACAGGTGTCAACATTCTGGAGGTCCTTACCATTTTTGGCCGATCGACCAAAAGTAGTGCCGACCGACCATCTATTTTGGCCGATCGGATAAAATATTGGCCGACTCCAATTAATTTTGGCCAGTGATGTCTCCCTTTGGCCGATGGCCTCTAGTTGTGCTCTAAGCCGAATAGGTGTTTAGCATGCTAAAAAACTGGTGACTGACGCCACTTCCAATGCCTTCTGATGATGTTTTTGCGAACTAACACCTGTTACTTCGTCTTGTTTATCGAGTTGTTGTACATCTTCTTATCGAGTTGTATTTTACATCCTTTAAGTCTTTGCTTTGTTTATCGAGTTGTATTTACAGTTGGTTAACTTATCGAGCTCTTTGTTTTGATTATCGAGTTGTTTTTGTCCTTACTCGGTTCACTACCTAATTATTACGTTGCAAGTGTTTAATTTTCAAACAAAGGTTCAAATCTCTTTTACATTGTTGTCTAATGCGATGCGATGCGATGCGATGCATAAAATATAGCACTTTTTGAACGAAATAGTTGTTTCATTTCCATCATGTCTTTTGCAAAAAGTACATAATTTTGAGAAAGTGAAACCTGCTTGAGGCAGTGCAATGTGCTTAAACTACCAGTAAAAAGAAAAGTAAAGCAAAAAGGGACAGGAGCAGCAGAGTGTCTGGATTAATACCGGTGGCCACCCCTTGTGGTCGATACACCTCCCACGCCTTTGTTCAGGTCAATCATGTGGTTTGGCACCTTCATTACTCAGGACAGTGCAAGAAAGTGCACTTTTGAACCCTAGTAGGCCTTCGTGTTTACCTTGAGCCGTGTCTTCTATGAGCGATGCTCGGTGCGTGCGGGGAGTATCCTATCTCGTATCCTTTTGGTATCTTGCGAATTCCACAAATTGCTTCAATTATGTTTTATTACGTTGCTTCATTTTGACTTCGACAAAACACGCTCGTTACGCGTCTTGCGTTGAACGATGTCTCGTTTTGAAGTTGCATTTCAACATCATGAATAATATGCCTTTACCATGCTTCAGTTGAATTACACCTTTCTCTCCTTCTCGCATTGTTACACACATTGCATGCGTTTTTGCGTATGCTCATGTGTTTATGCACCTTTTTCCCCTCTTCGCATTGTTATACACATTGCGTGCATTGTCGCGTCGTGCTTTGCTTATATGTGTTCAAGTTCCTATACACATTGCATGCGTTGTCGCGTTATGCTTTACTTATATGTGTTCAAGTTCCCATACACATTGCATGCGTTGTCGCATCGTGCTTTGCTTATATGTGTTCAAGTTCCCATACACATTGCATGCATTGTTGCGTTATGCTTTACTTATATGTGTTCAAGTTCCCATACACATTGCATGCGTTGTCACGTCGTGCTTTACTTATATGTATTCAAGTTTCCATATACATTGTATGCGTTGTCGCGTTATGCTTTACTTATATGTGTTCAAGTTCCCATACACATTGCATGCGTTGTCGCGTCGTGCTTTACTTATATGTATTCAAGTTTCCATACACATTGCATGCGTTGTCGCGTTATGCTTTACTTATATGTGTTCAAGTTCCTATACACATTGCATGCGTTGTCGCGTTATGCTTTACTTATATGTGTTCAAGTTCCTATACACATTGCATGCGTTGTCGCGTTATGCTTTACTTATATGTGTTCAAGTTCCTATACACATTGCATACGTTGTCGCGTATGCTTTACTTATATGTGTTCAAGTTTCTATACACATTGCATGCGTTGTCGCGTCGTGCTTTACTTATATGTGTTCAAGTTCTTATACACATGCATACGTTTTTGCGCGTGCTTTACTTACATGTGTTTATGCACCCTTTTTGTAGCTACTATACTATCACCTTATCACACTGTTTTGTGCATCCCATTGCATTTTGCATGCATTTCAATCACGCCATTTTGCGCATCGCACTGTCTTGTGCATTCAATCGCGCTATTTTGCGCATCGCACTGTCCTGTGCATTCAATCGCGCTATATTGCGCATTGCACTATTTTGTGCACATTACTTGCATTTTGCATGCATTTTATCACGCTATCTTGCGCATCGCACTATTTTGCGCACACCTTACCCGCACTTGTTAGTGAATTGCGTTGTCACGCACGCCCTCCATGCATTGTTATGCTTATTTCAAATTGCATTTTTATACACACACTTGGGTTGCGTTGTTATGCACCCCTCTCACCCACATTGTCGTGCACCCCTTCCCTTGCGTTGTCACGCACCTTTCAATCGCATTGTTATGCATGTTTCTAACAATGTTGTACTTGTAAGTTTTCTTTCTCTTGCAGGCACGATATTATATGTACGGTTCATTTGAAGTTGGCACGACCAGACGAACCGCACAGGTATTGTATTCTCCGTGTCAAACGTAGTGAGAATTGAATAATTCTCTTACATCCTTTCTACATTGTAATGTAGCTTGGTTCTAGCTTAAACCTGTTACATGTTATGCTTCGTTACAGTTTTCTTCGCATGATCGTAAGTTATGCTCGGCTTTGTGCATTGTTTTGCATTTTGCCCTTGCCTGCGGGCGCATATCTTTGTTTGTAGCTTGTATGCTTTGTCTAAGCCTTCGGCCTTGTCAAAAATGGGTCGCCTCTGGGCTTTGACACTCACTCCCGTCATTGTCATGACTTTCAAGTTCTGTCAAAGAGGGGCAACTGTAGACACCGCATTTTTGATCATCCTCAAGACTTGGACGTCATCGTTTGAACACTCGGTGATCATCCATGTTCGTGTTTGTTTTGAAATCCCGAAGGACTCGGCTGCACGCCTTGCCTTAGGATCTCTCGACTTGACTGTTTTGTGCTTGGTTGTGGACCAAGGACTTGTGGTTTTTGCACCTGAGGGTAGGAAGTGGCTTGTTAGCCATCTCTTAAACCCACCGGCCATGGCATGAAGCCACTGGCCTTGCTTTCTTTCTACCGACCAAATGTTTGGTCGGTCGGCACGGATATCTGGTCGGTCGGCCATTTATTTGGCTGATTGTCTCTTTTTCTGGCTGGTACCTCCTTTTTTCCTTTTTCAGGCATTGTGCATGCCAGCTGTGCCAGCTGGAGTGCACAGACTTGTCCTCCATACACGTATATGGAGGATTTGCACCATTTACACCCTTCGCACCCTTTGCTCTAGCTTTTTGAGGAAGCTTGACCCCTTTGCCTTAGCTTCCTCAAGAAGCTTGACCCTTTGTCTTAGCTTCCTCAAGAAGCTTGAACCTTTGCTCTAGCTTCTTGAGGAAGCTTCACCCCTTTGCCTTAAGCTTCTCTAAGAAGCTTTGGCCCCTTGGTTCCTCTATAAAAAGAGGGCCTCTCCTTCCATTTGGGGGGTTAGAAAAATCAGAGATATATATCATATATACCACTCTCTCTCTATAGCTTCCTCTCTCTCTACATTGGTGTGTGTTAGAGTGCCTTACAGTGTGTTTTTTGTTCTTATTTTTGCACATAAACACCTAGAGTTACATTATCCTTGTGAGCTGAGGTACTAGGAGGTTGTTTTTAAGGTCTTTGAGCTGGTTTTGATCAGAGAAAGCTGCTGGTCTTGTGTTCTTGAGGTTATTCTTCAAGGGTGAGTCTACTTGCTTTATATCCCCCATTTTTGCACTAGCTTTTAGCCTATCTTGCATGCTGTTCTGAGCTTAGTGTATAGTTGATAAAAGTTCTGTATTTTCATGCTGAAGATGTTTGTTTAAGGTCATTTTGGTGTTGGGGGTCGTCCTCCCCCCCTTAGGCCATGTTTGGCCTCTTTTTGTGCGTTCTTTGTTGAGCCTTGGAACTTTCGTGTCTTGGCCTTCTCACCACTGAAATCCAGAGGATTTTTAGTGGTGGTGAAGTGATTTTGAGGTCTTGTATAGGGGAGGGACACCCCTCTCCCTTTGTGTCTCATTGCTTGTGTTTTTGGCACATGATTGTAAAATTCCCTGTTTGTCTCTCTTAAGTATGCTTAGAGTTGCCTCTTTTATGCCTTTGGTGATGGGCCTTGGTGCATGCATGCTTGCATATGTGATTTGTGCTCTTGTTGCATCATTTTTGGCCACTGTTTTGGGACATGGCTGAGGTCCCCCATTTCGGTTTAAGACCATCCTCGTACATAGTTGCATATTTGGTAGGTTGCATCTTGTTACATCATGCTTGCATTATATCATGTTTGCATGCTCTTGTTACATTAGTTTAGCTTGCATGTTTAGTTTGCATTGCATTTGGCATGTTTTGCTAATTTAGCCTCATATTGTATACTTGAGCCATTTTGTATACTTGAGTCATATTGCATACATGCATTGCATTATGTTTGGTTTGGGGTGTCAAACCAAACATGAGGAGTGAGGTGTGCTCGTACTTAAAGTGACGAAACACGTCTCAATCTTCGGTCGCCGACGCCCTTGACTTAAAAATGATAGGGCGTGAGGCATTCATTTGTTTTGTTGCATTCATTTACATTGATTTGCAAACTCGGTACCTTTGGCCATCATGTATCGAAATGCGTGATTGGTGGCCCGAGGGTCGAGGGGCATACTCCCTTGAGTTCATCGCATGATAGGGAGAGTGGCTATGCACACATTGTCTTGAAAATACCTTGCCATACACTGTCTGTCCTCTGCTGCAGCAAAACCAGTATTCTGTAGGAATGGATGGCCGGTCGTCCACATTCAGTGCCGGCCGGCTACCAAAGTCTAGTCGGTGGTCCTACTTTTGGCCGATGACAATTTTCCCATGGTCGGTGGACCTACATTCGGGCCGGTGACATCCCACTACACTCAGGGAGTGATTTAGAAGGGTTCTGGAAACTGTCATAACTTTCTAAGGAACGAGGCAGTGTAAGCAGAGGCAACAGTGGCATGGCAACGGGTTTTCAGGCGAGGCGAATCGAGCATGCATCATCCCATCATTCCGAGGCGGGGCTGTGGCCACCTCCCTTCTGATTTTAATTTGTTAATTAATTCGAAGTTTTGTAATATTTAATTAGCAAGAGTAGTTAATTATTTATTTGGGTTTGTATTATTTTTTCGGACCCTTCGACGAGAGGGCAAATTTGTAATAAGTGTGCATGTGTGTGTGAATGTCTTCCAACCCCACGTCTTTCTTCCTTTTATTTACTAGCTTTTGATGGTTAGTTTAGGACATGTTTCAATTAGCATACTTATGCTCGCATGTTTGCATCATTCATCTGTCTTGCATGCACCGGGCTCGACACATCATGCTAACTGCATTGTGTTTCAAATCCAACTTGAATACGTGTATCGAGTTGTCGCATTTTGCATTTTGCATCATTCATTTTTCATTTTGCATTAGGGTAGCCGAGCCTATCTTAGTTGCATTTTGCATGCGTTGCATTAGTCATTGCTAACATGAAATAGGATCATGCATGATTACTAACTAGTTTCTTGTTTTGGCTCGGAGTAATAGGTAAGCTTTTATGCTTTAGCATCCTTGCAAGCATGTGAGTGTTAACATGAAAGCATGCTTGTCATGAGGCTATATGCTTATGTGATATAACTGCCTGAATGCCTGTAGGTAAAGGTTGGGTTGCTTGAGTTAGAATAATTTGTTGAAACCCGTGTTTTAGCCTACTTGCGAGTAGCAAACTTCAATCCATTTTTCGAAACAAACGGATATACGATGCTTTGTTCCAACTTAGGCAATCCAGCCTATGCTTGTTTTGCTGTGCGCATCACGTTGTAATTCTAGGCTAATAAACCAGAATAAGAGCACATAATGTTTTCAAAAATCAATATCATGGTTGGTAGAGGCCGATCTTTGATTGGGCGAGGGGGGGTGCTCATAGCTGACCTTCTCCAATCGTACCCAAGTTCTCGAGCCGAAGCAACTTTGGTGATGACGGACGCGTGGCCTTAGGCAACGAGTCAGGGTTTCCTAAATTCCGCCAAAATAAATATTTAGGTGGCGACTCTGTATTTGGCAAAGCAGTCCATATTTGACACTTCTTTCTAAAAAATTGATTTTTCAAAACGATTTGCCGGATTTGGACTCTTTGGTGATTTATCAATCACGTATTGCACTATGCGAGATCAGATTAAGAACCGTGACATTGAGTCCTGAACTGTAGTGAGCCCCAAAATGAATAGAGCGGGATTCCCTCCCGGGACGTTCGGAGATGTCTACACCCATGTGAGAGGTTTGATAGAAAATTTGATAGATTATTTGAGACATATAGCATTTTTCAAAAAAAAAAAAAAAAAATTATTAAAACATTTTGTTTGGTTTAATTTAAAAAATTGATATGTGATATTTTATTTTTAGTGAATTTTTATTATTATTATTTTTTTTCACTTTTTAGATGTAACTAATCTAAATTAAAATAACATGTATGATGTTTGTTAAAAGACTTACTAGTTTTTTTGTTTATTGTGTTTAGTAAAAATAAAATTCAATTTTTTGCAATTTTTTTTTTTTTTTTTTGAAGTGCATCTAGATTAATTCAATTAACAAATAAAAAATGGGAAATTGCTAATCAGTTGTAATACCAAAATATATGTAAAGTTATGAAAAAAAAATTATAATCTCAATTCTTAAAGTTGATTAGTTTTATGGGCAAAACACCAATAAATCCCAAATTTTAATTTGTTGAACCATTTGGTCCTACCTTTTACTTTGTAGACTGATATGTCATGTTTGAATGTTAATTACTTATATACCCATTTATTTAACACGTAATTTTTTTTTTTGATAGAGGGCAAATGTAAGTTTTTACTGATGTTGATATGACAAAAATATCCAAAAAGCTTATTATAGGCTTTTTTATGGTTTCCTTCCTTTCCGAACATCAACAACATCAACTACTTCAGCAACATCATCAACATCATCACCATCAACAACATCAACTACATCATCAAAAATCAATAACATCATCAAAACATCATCAACATCATCAATCATCAACTACATCATCAACATCGTGAACATCATCAAACATCATCAACGTCAACTACATTATCAACATCATCAAAACATCAACAAACATCTTCAAAGCAACAACATCGTGAACATCATCAAACATCATCAACATCAACTACATTATCAACATCATCAAAACATCAGCAACATCATCAAAACATCATGAACATCATCAGAACATCGTGAACATCAACAACATCATCAACATCGTGAACATCATCAAACATCATCAAACATCATCAATATTTTGAACATCATCAAACATCAACTATATCATCAAATATCATCATCATCGTGAACATCAACTACAACAGGGACGGAAACCTTCTCTTCTCCTGCGCCAAGGACCACAACCCTATCTTCTGGTTTGCCGGCAACGGCGAGCACCTCGGATGGCGTAGATCTGGGATGTGTGGCCACCGCCCTTGATGCGGATGCGCATGTCGACGTCGGCGGTTGGCGGCCGAGGAGGAGGATGGGCTCGTAGGCCTTGTAGTGGAGAATCTCAAGCTCCACCAGATTGACGGGACAGCCGTTGATCTTAATCGGGCCACGGCCGCGCTTGCAGTACGTGACGGCCACGGCGATCTTCTTTCGGCTGAAGCACTGGACGGACTCTACCGGAGGAGCTGCCATTGTTGGAGAGATTAGGAGACCTGCAAAATGAAATCAATATGGATAAAAATGTAAACTCCATATACAATTTATCAAAAACATATATCATACCAAAAATAAAAAGGACTAAATGGTTTATGAAAAAACACTTAGGTTAGGACTAACTAGAGCAACATTTACCAAAATGGGATTTATGAGTAATTTTTCCTAGTTTTATCACCAATTTGAAATCTATTTTGAAAACACATATTGAAAAATAAAGAAAGAGAGAGAGAGAGAGAGTGTGTGTGTGTGTGTGTGTGTGTGTGTGTGTGTGTGGGTTTGATAATTTAAATTCAGCACTTAAAATTGATTATAATGAGGTGATGTTTGATAAAATTGAAAATTAATTAAAAACTGAAAATTAAGTATTGAAAATTAAATATTGAATTTTTTAAGTTGAAAAGCAATTTGATAAACATTTAAGTGCTGAATTAAAAATAAGTTGTTTGATATGTGTAAGATAAAATTTAAAATTTATTATTTTTAAATTATGTATTTTAATTTTTATATTTTGGTGGTGGTGGTGGTTGAGTGGCATAATGGTGGTAATGGTAGTGGTGGTAACAACGATAGTAGTAGTAAAATAATAGTAATGTTTGTAGTAATAATGACAATGATGATGAAAGTGATGGTAATAGTGGTGGTGGTGGTGGTGGTGATGACATGATGGTGGCGGCGGTGGTGGTAGTGGTAACAGTGGCATAGACGTGGTGGTAGTGATAGCGATAGCGATAATGATGGTTATGATTGTAATAGTGGTGCTAGTGACATAATGGTGGTGGTTGTGGTGGTAGTAGTGGTAGCAGTAGTGATGGTGATAGCAATAGCGGTGGCGGTGGCGGTGGCGGTGGCGGTGGAGGTGACGATGGCTTGATGGCTGTGATGGTGGTAGTAGTGATGGTACTGAGTTTATAATAGTGTATATCAATAAATATGTTTAATATTTATAAATTCAGTTAGAATTATGTAAGCTTTATATAACTTAAAATTTAGGAAAAATTGGCATAAACCTCTCTTAGCTTCCTTTTCTTACTAAAAGGACAGAAAAAAATTTAGTACTTTCAAAACCTCCTTATAATTATAAAATTCTATATATAGGACAAAATTTGCTATTTGAATATTTTATTTGACTATTATACCCTCTCTTTCTTCCATTTCTTTTACAGTGCGCGCGCGCGCACACACACACACACACACACACACACACACACACACACACACTCTCTCTCTCTCTGTTCATCAACTCGATAGTTGTTCATCATCTCCACCATCTTCATCGTCTATCACCGTCACTCATCCTCACCGTCAGTCGGCAACAACCATTTTTACCGTTAAACTACTACCATTTCAGATTTGATAGCCACGAACTCATATTTGAGATCAATAACTTTAGATCAGAGAAAAAAATAAAAAAACTTAGATTTGACAGAAAAATGAGAAAATCGAGATATTACAATGAAAAATTAAGAATTTTTTGTTTGTTTGTTCATAGATCTAAAAGTAAAATCTAACTTTGGTTCGTTCATTTAATATGTACTCTGTTTTCGTAACAGTAAAATTTTACTCTGGTTAACAATATACTGATCTGTTTAATGACAGTAAAATTTTACTCTGATTCAGAGTAAAATTTGACCCTCTCTTTTTTTTTTTTAATTACAGAGTAAAATTTTACTCTGAATTAGAATAAAAGTAAAATTTTACTCTGAAACAAACTACGATAAATGGCTTTACAGAAGAGTTTTGTGTCATGAACCAGAGTAAAATTTTATTATTGAAATAACAGAGTATTATGAGAAAAAGAAAGAGAGATAGAGAGACAGAGTTTGAAAATAGAAGATCAAGAGAAGAAGAAGAAGAAAAAGAAGAGATAGAGATAAAGCACGAACCATCAAAACCAGAGAGAGAGAGAGAGAGAGAGAGAGTGAAGGATCTCAGATTTGATGTTTGCGAATCGTCACCAATCGTCATTTTCTAGTGACGATAATTGTGAATGATCTCAGATATGAAATTGTGGATGCAACAAATGATAGTAGTGATGAAGACAATAGAAAAAGAGTTCCACAGTGAACGGTAATGGTGCCAATGGAGAGCAGCGATGGCACCGATGAAGAGAAGAGTGATAAGTGCTAGACAGAGAGAAGAACGATTGAGATAAGAGAGAGTGATTACACACACACACACACACACATATATATATATATATATGAGGGTATTATAGTAAAAGAAATGTTTTAAAATACTAGGGGTTTTTGGAAGGATCTATATAATTCTTGTCTTTTTGAAGGGCAAGTTAAACATTGAGGGGCCTAGTAAATTTTTAAGTGATATCAATTATGGTTATCAACCGGGCTTAATTGATTATCATGTAATCAATTTAGTTTTAAGTGATGAATTATGTTATCAAACACCCCCCAAATGATAATCAATTAAATCTAATTGATAACCACAATTGATATTATTTAGAAATTTAAGTGCCTCTTAAGATATAGGCTAAAATTTAACAAAATTTTAAGTCATATAAAATTTGCTTAATTCTAACTGGGTTTATAAATACTAAATATAATTATTGATAGACACTATTATACCACCACCACTACCACCCAATTGCCACTATCATGCCACCGCCACTACCATCACTACCGCTACCATCACCACCATTATCAAGCCACCACCACCTTCATACCATTGTCTCATTTTACTACCAATACCATCGTCGTTGCCACTGCCACCATCACCACCAATGCTACTGCTACTATCAGTACCACCACCACCATTATCACTGCTACGGGTATGTGCAGTGTTGTTTGGGCGGTTTGAGAGTAAAATTATAATTGGCAAATTGCGGTTTGAGTGGCTTTGAATGGATTGGTAGATTGAAGAATATTCTAATCAATTATCAAGTATTTGCATAATATTTTTCATATATATAATACAAACTAATTTTACATAATATTTTTTATATATATAACTGTTAATTTGTAATAAATTCACATCTTAAATTTTTCTCACACTTATTTTTACTTTGACATTTCATTATAGGTTACAAAATACATATGTATTAACTATAAGCAGAGTAGAGCGGTTTTGAATGCGGATTATAAAATTTAAAATTTAAATTACGATTAGTAGATAGAGCGGTGCAGATTGACGTGGTTTTAGCGAATTTGACAGTATTTTGTACAACTCTACTCACCGCCATCACAATATAAAAATTGAAATATATAATTTAAAAATAATAAATTTTAAATTTTATCTTATACATATTAAATAACTTGTTTTTAGTTCAATACTTAAATTTTTATTAATGAACTTTTCAACTTAAAAAATCCAACATTCAGTTTTTCAAAACTTAATTTTTAGTTTCCAACTTTATCAAACATCACACACACACACACACACACACTCACACACACACACACAAATTAAAAATAAGTTTTGATTTAAAAACCAAACAATGACATTACACAGAAAAAATATCATTTTTACCTCCCAAATTATCACTCAAAAATCAATTCAACTCATGTTCTTATATCAATTTTATACTTACACTATTCGATTTTGTTCAATTTTACTCTCACCGCCAATCACGATCTAGAATCAAATAGAAGTTGTTAGTGTGACACCCAAACTTTATTTGAAATTTTATTTTATCTTAAACTATCCTCAAAATATCAATTAAACCACTAAATAAAATAAAATTTGGGGGTGTAATTGATATTTTAAAAATAATTTGGGATAAAATGAAATTTCAGACCAAATTTCAATATCGCGTTAACATCTTCCTTTTGATTATAAACTGAAGGTAACGATGAGCATAAAATTAATTCAAAATCAAATAATTTAGGTGCAAATTAATATTTAAAAAAATAAGAGTTAAATTATTTTGTAGTGATAATTTAAAAGGCAAAATAATATTTCCATCATCACACACGTGCGAAGGAAGATAACTTTTTTTGCTTAATGAGGCTTTATTGTGCTAAGTAGGTTATGGGCTAAACTGGTTGAACCCCTGGTTTTGTTTTTTTCCCCTAACCATCGTACCCTTATGTTTGGTTTTGATGATGGTGCCGCAAGGACATATTCACCTTCTTTGGTTTAATTCATGCTTTAGAAAATTATTTTTTTTAATTTTCGTATTCTTTTATTTTTAATAATTTTTTTTAGGATAATGCACCAATAAATTTCAAATCATGAATTTTTGAACAATTTAATCTTGCATTTTATTTTATGCACTGATAAGTCCCATTTGAGTGGTAATGACATTTTTGTACATGGTGTTAATGCGTGTTGTCCCAAATGTTATGGGTAAATTAGAGATTCGGTAATGTGAAAATTATGTTTGTGTCTAAAAAGCTTACTATATATTCTTTTTCTGTTTTCCTTCCATCCCAATCAAAACGGAAGAGACGAAGATGGAAACATTGTAGATTCTCGATGTTAATGGGTATAGATTGCTTTGTTTGTTGTTTATTTGATTTTGGCAATGTTAAATCCTATCTCTGTGTTGTCAATTTTGACGATTGGTTTCCTCCAAACCCTAGAAATACATCATTTCTATCAATACAACGATTAGGATCGAGAACTACATCATTCCGTCGTTGGGTTAATGCTACCGACATATAACCGGTGTGTGTACACTCCTTATTGCGCCGGCGGTAGCGTCAAGTATATGCTTCAATGTTATTATTTTACTTCTTTGATAAATATTCTGATTGTGTTGTCGATATCATTGTCTATTTTTATATGTAATGTTGGGTCGGTAATGTTATAGGTTCGCATCATATTGTTGCTGTATGTGAATGGTAATGTGGATTTGGAGTACATTGTATAGCAATTCAGGTTTAAGACCCGACCCATTTGATATTCTAGATTCGGGTTTCATGGTTTTGTATTGTTGTTCATGTCTTATTCCTCTTTTCCCTCATTGAGTTGGCTATTAGGATGTGTTGGTTGTGTTTGGAACAAGTTGGTACCTTATTTTTCAAAAACCTTGTTGCCCAGAATTTTGCCTTTACACTCGATCGTCACTTCTTGTGCTCGAGCGGTGTTTATGTACTCTCAGTACTTTTGCAGGTCTGCAAAACTATTGAGAGAGTGTATTCTACGCTCAAGCAATGCTTCCTGCACTCGAGCGGTTGTGCGCTCGAGCAACTTTTATTGAGCTCGAGCGTTGGTCTTCTATCTGTAAAACTACTAGGAGTTTGTATTTCACACTCGAGCGTTAACTTCTTGCACTCGAGCGGTCACATCTTTTGTGTCTGACGCTCGAGTGGATTGCACATATATTAGTCTGCAAAGGTCACTTTTTACATTACTTTTTTTATCTTTCCTTCCCTCTCTAAACATTTCAAAACCCTAAATTTAGAGCTCCTCTCTCTAGAACTTACTCTCTCTACAAATACACCAAGATCTACCTATTTCTCCACTCTACTCCCTTTGTTAAAAAGGTAGAGCTCGCCTACAGCTTCGTTTTCATCCGAATAGAGTTGGGTTCCGGCTTTATCCAAGTTTCATCCATGTTTGTCTCGTCTTCTAGCCTTGAGGTAAAGACTTTCTACACTCTTTTATGATTTTTAACTTAGTTATTTGTTTTTATAAAATAATATTGTGATTTTGGAGGATTTTGAATAAACCTAGAGTTTTGGTTTAAAATCAAAAGAGGGATTTTCAAATAGTTGTATTGAAAATGGTTGTGAGAGTGGAAATGCGGTTGAGTTGTGATAATATGATTGATTTTGATACTTAGAGTGGACTTTGGAAGAAAAATGGGTTTTGTCCTAAATCTCTCAAATATTTATTTTGTATAAATAAATGGAATTGATATTGGAAATGTGAAATTGGATGGACATTGATATGGATGGTGGAGTTGGATATATATTATCGCTCACATCTTGAATTTTGAAAAGTTTATCTGTATTTGAGATTTTATATCTGTTTAGAAATATCTGTTTTGGGATATCAGTGGATGATAGCTATGATCGTTGTAGAAATTGCATGAGGATTAGGTGCATTGACTAATTTCTTATCCATGTGCACTGAACATTGTTGCTCATTCAATACATTACAATAGTATATGATTTTGAGAAAAAATTGGTGAACATGGGAAAGAGGTGTGTATCACCAAATTAAGTTGACTTGTGTGACTAGGGTGAAAATCTAAAAAATGCACGTATACATGGGTGCCGATTCCCGTGGAAGAAATATCTGTAACATGGCAATAATTACGCTTGTATAAGCTATGTTTACATAGGTGTCGTTTGACGATTTTTCGCAGACGAAATATCCGTCAAAGTTTGTACTGGTTTTGAGATTTCCCCTTTGTTTTCTATTGTAAAGGACATGATTTGAGAATTTTGATATAAATTAAGCATGGCATGGTCTTTGGGAAAGAAATGTAAAATGTTTTGGCATGGGTATTGCATATGCATTTCACCCTTATATCTTTGTTAAGATTCATATATTGTGTTAAATTATTTCTACTCGACTTTGGCTCACCCTATATAGGAAAGCCATTTTGAGGTATTGCTGACATACCTCTGCCAATGTAGTAGCTTGAGAGGACTAGAACAAGCGCTTCATTTTGTTTATTTGCTGCTATTATTTTGTACAAGCCTAGGGCTTTATCTGTATTGGATTTAAATCCATTTTGATGTTACCAAGTATAGTCTTGGAAAGTTGTGGCCTTTAGGGCATTTTAATTATCTGTTTAACTTTTATTTCACATCTTTGTTGTTGACACATGCCATAGATTTTGGGTTAGGACTTATGAATGTATATTCACATGTGTCACCCTTTTGTACAATTGAGCCTTATGTAATGGAAGGATATTATAATCTAATTTAGATTGTTATTTACTTATCGTCGTGGATAGTTTATTATAATTATTTCGGGGCATTACACATTGGGTTTTGGTGGTGTGGTCATTGTTTTGTTGTGCGTTATGTATGTGCAGATGTCATTTGGCAAGTTGGTGTAACTTTGTGTTGTTGAACAATGATTGTGTTGTGTAACGTTGTAGTTTTTGTTAACCGCATTTTGACATTGTGAAGTTTATATTAACATGTGTTTTGTACACGTGAAATGGCCCCTGTTTGTTGACATTGTTATGGTTATTGGGATATAGTAGTGTTAGTTAGTGGTTTGAGTCATATCCCAAAATCACTTCACAAAATCCCCACAAAAAATAAAATAAAATAAATAAATAAAATAGAAATGTAAAAACCTACTTACACACGCACACCCAACATCAAGAAAACAATCCAAACAAAATCACACACAAGGGCAAACAAATAAACTCCCAAACCCTCAAATCAAGGAAATACAGCATACCCAAAATAAAAGGACTAATTGGTTTGAAAGAAAACTTCTAGAACTAAATGGAACAACTTTCCCCAAATGGGATTTATGAGTAATTTTTCTTTTTTTATTCTATATATATATATATATGTATATAATCTAAATACACTTAAAAACATAATATTTATCAATTTTTTTTTTTAAAAAAAAACCTCAAAAAAATTCACCAATTCCGGAAAAAAAAAAGAAGCATATTTTCTTATTTTGTTGTATTCAATGAATTTTTTAAAGATTTTTGTACCGATTTTACATTTTTGAAGTATATCAAAATTAAGTGGATCTAAAAAGAAAAAAAAAAAAAGCAAAGAAAACACCAAACTGCACCTTAAGTCCCATCAAATGGAATAGGCTATATGAATTATTCTTCTCCATTCGACTCTATCAACGGTTATTTGGTTAGTCAAATTAAGAAGATTCATATATCTATTTATTATACTCGCCCACATTAATCTAGATGTGTCCCTTCCCTAACACGTCCATCTACCATCACAAGCTCGGGTAAATGAGAAAGGTTGTGTGTTAAGTAGCCGATAGACAGCACATAAAAAAACCGTTTGGATCCCTTATAAAAATGAGTCCAACTTTAAATAGATTAAATGTTAGGTCGTTCCCCTAAAGTGATGTGTTGCGCCTGCCTCTGAGTGTTTCGAAAAGTGATCAAAGGGCGCTACATCAATGCCTGGGTGCAGTAAAAAATGAGCAAAGGTTATTGCATTTTTCTTGACAAGCATGGATGAAGAAACTAATCCAACACTATAGATTTAGGGTAGCCATATGAAATGTAGGAACTTTAACTGGTAAGACTATAGAATTAGTAGATGTTATGATTAGAATAAGAGTTAGTATAGTTTGCGTACAAGAAACTAAGTGGATGGGTGAGAAAATTGGAGAAATAGAGGATATCGGTTTTAAACTATATTATAGTGGCAATAATAGACATAGAAATGAGGTAGAAATAATAGTTACCAAGAGTCTTATAGAAAATGTAGCTGCAGTCATTAGGTCACTAAAAATACAAAAATATATTATTTTATTCTTTTAATAAGATTAATTTTAAATCAATTTTACAGTTGTTGTCAGGTGTCATCTACAATTAGAGAGAAGCTGCTAGCATGACAATGAAATTTCATTTTATCTCCCAAATTATCTTTTAAAATATATCAATTTGACCGTTGAATTTAAAACATTTAATAATTGATTTTATCTAATAATAATTTTCATCTAAAAAGTGAGAAAAAATAAATTTTAAATAAAAACCTTCACAAAAATATTATTTAAAAATTATGCCTCATTTAAAATTGTCACTTTTAAGTCTTACCTTGAGTTAGTCTTAAGAAAACTAATTGAGCTCTAAATTATGAGTCAACACTCTCATCTCTCGCCTGGTAATTGTAGCTCTCTCTCTCTCTCCCCCGAAAATGTAGTTTAGATTATCTTCTAGAATAATTTAAATTGGAATAACTGATTAGTATTAGGATGAAAATTGTATGGATAAAAATTGTATAGAAACATCTTTTCTGTAGATTTGAAAAATAATATTTAATAATAAAAATATATATCCCAAAATCTCAACTTACAAAACCAAAGTTAGTACTTATCTGGTCTATATGAGACTAACAACTTTGTCAAAAATACTCAATAGCACAAATATTTAATTTTTTTATTTAATTTTTTTTTCATTTTTTTAGATAAAAATTATTATTAAAATTTTAATTTTTTTAATTTTTTTTTTTTATCTATTCAATGTTCTAATTGATATTTCGAAATTGGTTTGTGAGGTAAAAATGAATTTTCAGTACCAACTCATCAACTTCTGTTTGATTAAAGACTAGAATTGTGGACGAGAGTAAAATTGATACAAAATCAAATACTTTAATATATAATTGATATTATTAAAATTATGTGTTGAATTAATTTTTAGGTAATAATTTGGAGATAAATGAAATTTTCTCTTAATGTTTTATGAGTCTTTTTTTTTTTGTTTTTCCTTTTTTCTTTCTTTTATGTTTTTTTAAAATCAAAATATTTATCCATATTATTCATATAAAATTATGTAATAGTGATATTTTTATAATTATAATGAGGAGTGTTTTAGCATGAAACAAAAGTACCACACAAGACTACATTGTTTTGAACTATCTTTTATTTTTCCTTATAAAATTATGTTCATACAAGGGCATTTCCAACGGTGTATCAATTTTTTTTACCAAATTTTAGTAAAAATTTGCGTAAAAGCTTCATTTGATATCAAGTGCTCTAACAGAGTGTTTTGTGGCTTCATCAAACCACCGGTTGACCGAGCAGTCGACCGAGCGATTGACTGGCCAAAGTAATTTTTTCACAAATTTTTGCCTTGATCTAGTTATCTGGAGGGACATCCGGTAGTGAAAATCCGATGGCAATGAACAGTGATTTGATGAAAGACAAATTGGTCCTCAGTTTGATAAAAGAAAAGTGAAATCCTAGATTTGATGATGGATTCGATGAACCATTGGAGGAGCAAAAAGTAACTTTTTTCATCAAATTTAAATTTGATTATGGATTTGATAAACCATTGGAGATGGTCTAACATTACCTTTTATTTCAATAATATTATACGAATGATGTAACGCCCCAATTTTTCATGCCAAATGATAATACAATAGTCATGGCTCTTTAAAGTAAAACTGATAATAATTCCTCATACTTGCATCACATGATGTAAATAGTCCTCATGCGACAATACAATTAATCTAATAACAATTAATTAAACAACAAATACCCCCAAGGGTTTACAAGTTTCCGAGGCTTGAGCCTAGTTACAGAAAACGGTTATTCAAACCCACACATATAAAGCCCTTAGCTTGCAATCAGAGTCACAGCAAATGAGCACATAATGCTCTCTACATACACTTCCACACCCTTAGTTAGGCGGAATCACCACATCTTTTCCTGCACAAAAATCTCGTAGGGTGAGCATAAGGCCTAGTAGAGAATTCTTAACAAAGTATAGACATTTTACACAAGTCTCAAGAAATGGAATGCTTATGCCATGCCATACCTTTTTGAAAGTAAAACACACTTTCATCTTTTGAAAATCAACATGCTTAATGATGTCATGCCATTTCAACTGCTCAACATTTTATCCAATTTGATTCAAGGGGCGGTAAATACAACTATGGTAATCCCTAGGTCAGTGTCTGCAAGTAGACTATACAAGTATTACCAATTTGTCATTTTTACCAGTATCAACTGGAGGGCTCGACACCCATAATTTGTCATTTTTACCAGTATTAACTGGAAGGCTCGACACCTATTCTCTACACTACCTTTCAAGACTTACTATTGTATTTACCCCAAAACCATTTCATGAAAACTTGTTTCTCAACATTCCTTTCTCAATGCAAGTTTTCAAATCAACTTTCAAAACTCAATGTAATCAAATGAATTGATATGCCAATGCAACAATAATCAATACAATGCAACAATTCTTCCATTACCAATTCTTCCACACAATGCTACCATTGTGATCAAAATTCTCATTTCTCCTTTCCATGCAATTTCACAAAATACTTTTATTTCAATTCATCCGGGGGATAACATAATTCCCACATTTCAAACATTTCCAACAACTTAATCATTTCAAGACTACATCAACACTTTTAAACAACAATTTTCAAACTTCAACAATTCTCTTATTCCATGGGAAAACTATCATTTATATGTAATAAATAAAAAATTTTCAAACATCATTTATTTTGGCACACAAAATAAATATAACAACATATTCCAAAGATTTTCAACATCTTTATAAAAATCCCCAATTTATAGGTTTTCTCCCAAAACTACTCATCTCCAAAATATTTGAGGGAATCTCAACAAGATCGTCTTTCTTCAATCAATATAGTCAAAACTCTGAATTTCTATTTTAAAATGAACTAGAAGATAAACCCACTTTCAAAAATTACTCATCTTCTTGAATCAACAATAATTTTTTAAAAACTTAACAAAGGATGATTTCAAAAATCATCTAGATCTTGCAAAAATATATATATAACTCAAAGAAAATCCCCACCTCAAGTTTGAAGAAGAAACGAGTTGAAAAACCCCAAAATCAACGACGATGAAATTCGATCTCCACCACACACAACGTAGCCCTCGTCTAGATAACTGACTTTGATGAGGAACTTGGATCTAAATCCCAATGGATTGGAGAAATCAAGGATCTTGTGAGGTTTTTGGTAGGAAATGTAGAGAAAAGGAAGAGGAAATGTTTTTAGAGAGAGAGATATGCAAAAAGTGATACACAATCAACCCAAAGAGAGGGGAAGAAGGAAAATTCAAATCTCACCTAACTTCCCGCACGTGTGGAGCCTTTTCCCGTATGTGCGGCGTGTGCTCCTGTACGTGCGGTCTGTGCTCCCGCACGTGCGGTCCTCATCCCTGCACATGCGGCTTCTTTCCCCTGCACTTGTCTTTTTAGCAGAATGATACACCCTCTGCCCCTATTTCCCGTACGTGTAGCTTGGCCTCCTGCACGTGCGACCCTGGTCCTCAGCCCGGAATTCTCTCTATTCAACTCCCGACACTCCAGACCGACTGAGCGGACAAGCAACTTCGAATGCATTTTGCATTTTTGTTTTGAGGGCGCTACCCCTCAACCCCGCCAAGAGGCGCTGCCCCCTGGACCTCTGTGAGCTAACTGGGTAGCTCGACCCTCGACCGGCCCAGTCAAACTGGCAAAACATGAAAGAAGGATCGAAACCAGGATCGCTATAAATGATACTTTTGTACCATATTTTTTTCATGAGAAGGCTTTTCTCCAGTTGAGTTTTCCAACGGAAGCGCACTGTTGGGCCTCCATAAGCCTATTACGAAACCCACATATATAATCCAAACTGTTCAACATGTAGGGTCCATCGAGTATTTTATCTCTACAAAAAATCATATTGATCAGATATTAATAGCCACTTGATCAAATCACATTTGTGTCAATGATTTATTTAAAAAATTATACTTGTCGTTAACACAAATTTGATCTAATCAAGTAGTTACCGATATCCAATCAATGTGACTTTTTTTTTTTTTTTGGTTAACACAAAGTACTCAATGATCCCTATACATTGAATGGTTTAGATCATCGATGTGGATTCCATGATGGGCGCACGAAATCCAATAACCTGCTCTAATCCAATTTCAAACTGGAGAGAAGCCTTAGCCTTTATTCATTATTTGATCGGATTTGTTGTATTAACTGATTTGTTTATCATTAATACAACAAATCCTATTAATATTCAACAACTATGAATGTGACACATCAAATAGTAAAGAAATGTGCCAAATATATCTTCCTTTTCTGAAAAATGTTTTTACGATGCAAACATATAAATGTTATATTATATACAATGTAAACATATATTCTAACCTAAGAGAGGGGAAACGAGACTCAAAACACAAACATATATTCTAACCTAAGAGATTGGGAGCGAGACTTGAAACTCGTGAATCAGGTAAAAGGGGACTTACTACTTAAGCTACTTATTTGTGTTTAATATATCATTACTTCTAATATTTTTTCAATCTAACAAGGTATGTTTTAGTGGTTTGAAATTTTAGGGTTTCACACCATGTTGTGTGTAACGCCCTGAAATAAATGACAATAACTCATATAATATGTTAGTTAAATATCAACACATGATGAAATAGTTATCTTCCATTAATCTCAATTACTTATACAAAAGGGTAACATATGCAGATATACATTCACAAGTCTAACCCTGAATCTATAGCATATGTTACATGACAAGGAAATGGAATGAAGCTTGAACGTATAAGGAATGCCTTAAAGTTTTACAACTTTCCAAGACAATACTTGGTTACAACCAAATAGATTTAAATCTAATACAATTAAAACCCTAAGCTTGTACAAAATAAATACAACAAAACAACCAAAATGAAGCTCTTGCTTCCAAGTCCTTCCAAGCTATTGCCTTGGCGGAGGCAAATCATCAGCACTTGAAAATGGTTTTTCCACATAAGGTGAGCCAAAGCCCAGTAGAAATAATTCAACACAATAGATGAATCTTAACAAAGATATAAGGTGATTGCATATGTAATGCTCGTGCCAAAATATTTTTATATAAATTTTCCAAAACCATGAAATGCCAGGGTTATTACAATTATGAAATCATTTCCATTACAATAGAAAACAAAGCAGTGAATTACACTTTAGGAATCTCAAAACAATTCCAACCTTTCATGGAAATTTTGTCCGCGGGAAACCGAAAATCGGCACCTATGTAGACATAGGCTCAACAAGCACTACTATTGCCATTTCATGGAAATTTCATCTGTGGGATCGACATCCATGTATACACGCGGTTTTTAGGACTTTTACCATAGGCGCTCAAGCTAATTTATTTCAATAAGATAACAAATACTTTCTAGATTCACCCATTTTCTCAAAATGATAAACACTTCTAATGTATAAATATGAAATAATGTTCGATGCAAATGGATGAGACAATAGTTTCAGTTCTCCTAATTCTCATGCAATTTCTACAACAATCGTAACTATCCTCTACCGATAGCCCAAAATAGATATTTTTAAACAGATAAATAATTTTCAAAAGATAAACTTTCCAAATTTCAAGATGTGAACGATAATGCATATCCAACTCCACTATCCTCATCAATATCAACCCAATTCTGCATGTCCAACATCAATTTCATTTATCCTTTCAAAATCAACATTTGATATATTTAGGATAAAACCCCCATTTCTTTATAAACCAATTTCAAAGGTAAAAATTCACTAATTCACCATAACTCAGCAATAAATACATTCTCTTAATCATTTCCAACAAAACATTTGAAAACCCCTCTTTTAAAATCAAGCCAAACCCTAGGTTTGCCCAAAATTTCTCCAAATGGCAATGTTGTTTTATAAAGACAAATATCTAAGTTCAAAATCATAAGAAAGTGCGGAGCATCCCTACCTCAAGCTTAGAAGACGAGAGAGAAAGAATCGGGATACTTCAAAAATGCCAAAACCCAACTTTGTTCAAATCAAAAGGAAACCCAACAGCGTGCTCTACCTTTTTAACAAAGGGAAACAGGTGAAAAACTCAACGAATCTAGGTGTATTTGTAGAAATAAGTAGAGTTTTAGAGAGAGATGGTATAAATCTAGGGTTTTTAGAATGTTTAGAGAGAGATATATGAAAAAGTGATCAAAAAATGACTTTTACGGACTGATATACGCGCAAACCGCTTGAGCGTCCAGACAGAATAAGTGTCACCGCTCAACCACGAAAAGTGACCACTTGAGCGAAGAATACAAACTCTCAGAAGTTTTACAGACAGACAACCATCGCTCGGGCTCAAGAAGGACTGCTCGAGCCAACACCGCTCGAGTGTAAGAATGACCACTCGAGCGAAGAATGCCAACTCCTAGTAGTTTTGTAGGCCTACAAAAGTACTGAGAGTTCTCAAAGACCGCTCGAGCATAAGACGTGTCGCTCGAGCGACCAGACACACTAAGTTGCACCGCTCGAGCGCAAGAAACTTCGCTAGAATGAAGAATACCACCTCCTAGTAGTTTTGCAAACCTGCAAAAGTACTGAGAGTTTACAAAGACCGTTCGAGCGCAAAAAGTGTCGCTCAAGCAAAGAAGTAAAATTCTGAGCAACAATAGTTTGAAAAACAAGCTACCAACTTGTTCCAAACACAACCAACACATCCCAATAGCCAAACTTAAAGAGAAATAAGGAGAAACAAGACATGAACAACTATATAACACAATGAAACTCATATCCAAAACATCAAATGGGTTGGGTCTAAACCAGAATCTCTATATTGTGAGTCTCCAGTATGACGTAAATTGAACAACAAAAAATTGATTAGTGAACAAATCCAGAAATAACATATTAAGAAAATGCCTAAAATTAGATTTTAAAAACATATGAATGTACAAATTAAATGTATCATTCATTGACATTTTTATTATTTTTATCAAAATTAAACTTATCAATCTGACATATCTATATTTTATATAAATTTTTATAATTAAATTTTGTGTATATAAACTAATGAAATTTTACTCCTTTGCATGAGATGATTTAAATTTTGAAGTGTTATCTTTCATCTAATTTGGGAGTGTTAGAAAAATATTTGGTAGTTTTGGAATATTATTCTACCCCATTTACTATTTGAGACTTGTCAAGTTGTCCCTTAAAAGCCTAAAAATAAGGACCGAGTCTTACAACTTTAACCAATAAAAGGTTGGTGCACTATGTGAATTTGTCTCAAACTAATACATATTTTTTAGAAGAAATAACACCACAGTGGTGTCAAAAGAAAAATATTACAAAATCATGAAAAAGTATAGCATTTTAATTATTAAAGTGTATAAATTTTTTTCACAATTTTATAATATTTTTCATCTGACATAACTGTGGTGTGTTATTCCCCCTCTTTTTTTTATTAGTTTGGACCCACTAAAATTTACTAATAAGTATTGGTTTGTTCTGAAGATTACCATCTGATCCTATCAAGTTTTAATGTCAACAATTAAATATTATTTGTAATAAATTGTTTTTAAGGAATTTATTTTGGGTAATTCTATTTTCACACATTATTTACTCTCTATGCACATCATTTTTCAGTGCAAACTATAGACACTCCATTTTGACTAGCCTTAAAATGTAGGCACTTTCTTCCGAATACCCGATGGTGAAAATTGGAATGTGGCTATATTATGAATTTCTCAACAGAAAAGTCATATTCGAGCTTTAATTCCAACCCCATACTCGTTTTGGCCAAATTGTTTTAGACCCGTTCGAAAATGTATTGTGTCCACCTATCTATTTTTCAGAGATTTTTTTTTATTCGAAAAATCCATCAAATATCAACTTCCACTTCATTGTTCAAAGGATCTTTGCTTTTCAATAGTGGCATTGTTGAGAGAATCTTTTCTTTCAAGAGTGGTATTGTTGAGAGGATATTTGTTTTTCAAAGTGGAGACATTAATTTTGTTTTTCAAAAAAGTGGAGACATTAATTTTGTTTTTCAAAAAAAGAGGAGACAAAAATATTGAAAGAGTATCTTTGATTTTTCTTGGAAGAAAATGGGAGACAACAACATTGAAAGAGGATCTTCATTTGTCCTATAAATTCTCTTTATTCTCTTAAAGAGGAAGTTGGTTAGTTTTTAAGAAGAGTTGGTTTTTTTTTTTTAAAAAGAGGGAATTTTCTTGAGAAAGAAAAGCAGTTATATCTATATAATAAATAAATAAAAATTCTATTGAAACAAAATAATCTGAGGGAAGAGATACCATCAAAACTCTATAGAAACTAAGACTTGAAGTTTTTCTTTGAGAATTCAAAGCATATTCTAGAACCTTGAGAGTGATCAAAAGGGAGTTTGGAAATAAAAAATTTCATCAGTTCATCGAAAGATTAATTTTCGTAAATTTTCATTTAATTCCAAAAAAGGTGATATAACTTGTTTAAACACTTCATTTACTATTTTTCATAATTGTTTTTAGTGCTTTAAAGAAAAGGCTGCACCACCCACATATCTATTGTAATTTACTTATATATATATATATAACTGTGGAGTGATTTTCTGATCACACTGCCCGTTTAGTAATCAGCTAGAGAGCACCGGCAGAATAGATGGCTTCAGCTAACCTGTAACAGAAAGAAAAGGCTCCGGCGGTGGCTCTTCCACCCGGGGGCACTCCGACGATCAAGTCAGTATATCTCTCAAAGATAATCAAGTGCTAAACTCACTACTCAAAGCATAAAATTGCGTACCTTAGACCCACGGGAGTGCCTCTCTTTTATAGTTTACTTAATCCTAGTCCCACAAGAAGCCTGACTTCTATGGACTCCAATTCAGTACTTACTTTGGACTCTTCAAGAGATAAAGATAAACTCCCTAAGAGCTTTATCCTCATCTTGACTAAGTCTCCTCTTTATCCTAGGACTCTTGTCCCTTATCTTTTATCCTCTTATCTCAGATTCCGATATCTTCGGAGATAACCTCGGCTTGACCGAGATCACCTCGACGTTATGACCCTGACACGTAACACCTCGGCTGACACGTCGGCTTCACCTTGCCACATGTTGGTACTCAAAAATATATCCCCACAACTGCCCCCTAGGTTCTATTACCTCGGCATTCTGAGGTGATGGAACCTATATCATTCTGCTTTTCCAGTACGCTGGTTTTCAATGT
Organism: Camellia sinensis; assembly: GCF_055761805.1. Classification (NCBI taxonomy): domain Eukaryota; kingdom Viridiplantae; phylum Streptophyta; class Magnoliopsida; order Ericales; family Theaceae; genus Camellia; species Camellia sinensis. The sequence continues at coordinate 103,877,988 of NC_138975.1, read as the reverse complement.
CTCAACCGAGATCATTATTTTGGCCGATATCCTTTTATTGAAGAACAAGAATTTCAAGAACCCTTCCACACGTATGAGCTGTCATACACCATAATTCAACCGTTTTTAATCACGCGTTTCTTTTTTACTGGCTCGTGCCTGTGACGCGCCCATAAGTAATCTCTTTCTTCACGTGCACCGTCTGACGTATGCGCTCTTCTAAGCGTATTGATTACTTTTTTGCCGTCGTTTTCATTTTTGAAAAAATCTTTACCCCTTTCTTCATTTTTTCCACTTTTGCATCTGATTTCTCTTGCTTTTCCTCTTTCTAAACTCTTTCCTTCGAATCTGCCATTGCTCAAGCTCCAAGCTCTGCAATTGTCTTCCGTTCTTCCTTTTTGTGAAGCTTTTGCTACTTCGTTACTCCTGCAACCTTCGTCTGACTTCGGCAATCTTCATACCGGCTTCACTTTTTTCTAGTAAGCTACTGTTCCTTTTGTTTTCAATTCTGTTAATATTCTTCATTACCTATTGCCTTTACTGCATCTATTCAAACTTTTAATTTGCGATTCATACACCTGAATGTGTTGATTTCGCTTTTTTCTTATGCCCTAAATACATGTATTGTTCATAGTTCTTCTTGCACGCCTTGCCACTGTTCTTGGCCTTCAACCCTTTGTATTCTTCATGTTCTTGATAGTCCATCTCTGTTCTTGATTATGAAACTTCGTATTTGTTTTCTGTTTTTTGTATCTTTTCCAGATCTGTGCCTTTGATCTTCATCTCCATAGTTTTAGGTTTGGGATTTGTTTGTAGAACGTACGATTTAGGGCAAAACTGAAACATTCCTTACAAATTTCTGTACCAGCCCAAACCTAGGTTTTTGCCGAGGTCCCATCAATTAGAAACATCTTCTTTCTGAATTTCAACCCTTCTAATTCAGGCTGATATCATGGGTATGTGGAGACATAGGGTAGATACTCCGACCAAACTTGAGTACTTTAGGCAAGAGTTCTCCATCCCTGCCGATGTCCATCTGAGGCTGGCTGGGGATGATGACTCCATCATGCCAACAGAAAACGTCATGCCCTTTCCCATTATAGGTTTTACTGTGTGCGGACTTCGGCTTCCACTCAACATTCTTTTTCGTGAGATTCTTCATTACTATAAGTTGAACCCCATGCAACTGGCCATTAACTCTTATCGAGTGATCTACGGCATTATTGCCTTAGCTAAACAGGAAAACGTTAGGATCACCCTAGCCAATATCCAGTTCTGCTATACCATGTGTGCCCTTAACTTGAAAGAAAAAGGCTACATTTATTACCTTAAGCTGAGGTCTACAGAATTCAAAATTTTAGCCGACCTCCCAAACACCAACAAGGGGGCTGGAGATGACTACCTCATTACCTCGAGAAATTGGGAGTTTGCTCCAGACGAGGACATCCATCTCTACCCTCTTCCCCGATCAGTTTTAGAGGGCAAGGTTAAGAGCCCAATATTCAGCTTTGCCTGTTTTCTTTTGAAGTCTTAGATACTTTGTTTGTTTCTGACGTCTATTCTCCTTGCAGCTGTTCGTCAACCACCGAAAAATTTTCGTCAATCCTTTGTTTCCAGCAAGGATTTGAAGAAACTTCTGGACTTGCCAATCCACAAAATAAAGGCGCCTCTGCTCCTTAATTTTATCCCAACTTATAAGTCAACCTTACCCGACGTCCCTAAGAGGAAGAAGAAAAGCCTCTCTCCACCTTCTGCTACAACTCCATTGACTGTATTCACATCACGAACAGATCAAGGATCAACATCTGATCCAGCAGATCAGCCATCTTCTTCAGCTCTATACTTGGTTCCAATTGCAGAATGAAAACGTCGGCGACGACTTGTCCATATTGCAGAGATGGGTCGCCCTAAGCCTGTTGCAAAAGATCTTCTAGCCAGTATTCCATCATCTGTCGATGAACAGCCAACACAAACCCTTCCTCCACCGAAGCCAAAAAGAATAAAAAAGGCTCAACCAAAGGCCAAGGTAGCTCAGGTTGAGTCTGAAGACACTCTCCCTATTTCAAAGTTAGTTGAGAGTGATAAATCTCAGCCTTTTGCTGGGAAGAGGCATTCTGAGTCTCAACCACCAGAATCCCAACAATCCAAAAAGCCAAGGTCTTCTTCTGCAACAACTTCGGGATCAAAAAAGCCCGATGCCCCTTGGGTCCCCACAATTACTTTGGAAGACAAGCCTGTCATGGCGAGCGATAGTGCCGACGATATAAATGTCGGCGTCGCACTTAGTACCGCTCTGCTTCTTCCAGGCGATCTGGAGCGAAATGCCCAGTATAGTGAGTATGAGAACTATGCCTTAATGTTACAGCACTCTGTTTAGGTAGACGTCTTCTACTTGGTAAATTTTTCTTTCTCTTTATTTCACACTTTGAATATTCTTTAATACCTCTGTTTTCTTTCAGGCCATCCATCATGCCCACTCTTTCTCAATCCAGTCTTTTGAGAACAGGGAGAGGCTTGCCGAGATGAAGAGGGAGGTCTCTAGCCTCCAAAAGACCAACAAAGGCCTCCAGTAAAAAATGAAGAAGCTGGAAGACCAAGCTGAGGAAGCCATCAAGGCTCAGACCAAAGCTGAAGAAAAGGTTGAGGCTGCTGAGGCCATTAGAAAGGTGGTCGAATCGCAAACGAGAGAGGCCGAGGTAAAAATGGCCCAAGCTGAAAAAGTGCTTCAGGAGGCCCTGGCCACCAAAGAAGCTGAAATCAAAGACATTGACGAAAAGGCGTACTCACAGGGTATGGCTGACGTTATTGAGGCCTACGAAAAACAAGTGAAGGAGGCATGCAACAAGGGTTTCACCCTTGGTTGGATGTCCCTTCTTAAAAAGTTTAATGTTCCTGATGACTCTCCACTGCGGAAGGCCGATGCCATTCCCTTTCCATTTCCTCCAGCTCCAACTCCAAGTCAAGATGTCGGCGAATCTGATGCTGAGGATGAGGCCGAGGAGGAAGAGGACGAGGCTTTGATTAGAAAATCAAAAGATGCTGATGGGGCCAAGTCCCTTATTCAGAATAAGCAAGTCCTAGACTTGACTTATGATGAAGAAGGTGATGAGGTTGTCCAAGAAGCTGTTCCCGACATCGTACCAGCCGACATCCCTTCTGAGGTCAAGACTGTTGAAGAAACTCTCCAAGAAATTAACGCCGAGATAGCGGCAGAGACGGAGGCCGAGGTGGTATCTGATCTTCAAATTCAACAATCTGGAGGAGAGGAGCCTTAGCTCTAAGTCTTTTTTTTTTTTGTACTTTTGTTGCTTCTTTATCTTTTGGAACAATGTATGCTTTTTGTATGGCCGATGTGCCCTTTTCTTGGTGGCTGAACATAACTTTTCTTTTCTAAGTGCTTGCACTCCTGTCTTTTCTTTTTTGTCTTTGCATGATTCTATACTTAGAATATTCTGCATATGTATACTCTTCCTCTTTTGTGTAACCTTCTCGGGGTAACACACCTCAGCAAGTTCTTGTCTTTGGTTAATCTTCAACTTGTAAATTGTTACAAATTTCAACAAGTGAAGATAAACAATTATCTCGGCTTAACTTCAACTTGTAAATTACTATAAATTTCAACAAGCGTTAAGCATTACTTTGGTTGAACTTCAACTTGTAAATTGCTACAAATTTCAACAAGTGAAGATAGACAATTATCTCGGCTTAAATTCAACTTGTAAATTGCTACAAATTTCAACAAGTGAAGATAAACAATTATCTCAGCTTAAATTCAACTTGTAAATTGCTACAAATTTCAACAAGCGTTAAGCATTACTTTGGTTTAACTTCAACTTGTAAATTGCTACAAATTTCAACAAGTGAAGATAAACAATTATCACGGCTTAACTTCAACTTGTAAATTGCTACAAATTTCAACAAGTGAAGATAAACAATTATCTCGGCTTAACTTCAACTTGTAAATTGCTACAATTTTCAACAAGCGTTAAGCATTACTTTGGTTTTACTTCAACTTGTAAATTGCTACAAATTTCAACAAGTGAAGATAAACAATTATCTCGGCTTAACATCAACTTGTAAATTGCTACAAATTTCAACAAGCGTTAAGAATTACTTTGGTTTAACTTCAACTTGTAAATTGTTACAAATTTTAACAAGTGAAGATAAACAATTATCTCGGCTTAACTTCAACTTGTAAATTGCTACAAATTTCAATAAACGTTAAGCATTACTTTGGTTTAACTTAAACTTGTAAATTGCTACAAATTTCAACAAGTGAGGATAAACAATTATCTTGGCTTAACTTCAACTTGTAAATTGCTATAAATTTCAACAAGCATTAAGCATTACTTTGGTTTAACTTCAACTTGTAAATTGCTACAAATTTCAACAAGTGAAAATAAACAATTATCTCGGCTTAACTTCAACTTGTAAATTGCTATAAATTTCAACAAGCGCTAAGCATTACTTTGGTTTAACTTCAACTTATAAATTGCTACAAATTTCAACAAGTGAAGATAAACAATTATCTCGGCTTAACTTCAACTTGTAAATTGCTATAAATTTCAACAAGCGTTAAGCATTACTTTGGTTTAACTTCAACTTATAAATTGCTACAAATTTCAACAAGTGAAGATAAACAATTATCTCGGCTTAACTTCAACTTGTAAATTGCTACAAATTTCAACAAGCGTTAAGCATTACTGTCTTCTCTCTGCCCTCAATGTGAACCTGAGTTCCACTTGGGTTCTCATTATTCAGAAGCAATCGTTATGCAGCTTTTATTAATTCACAAGTCTTTGGAGAACTCTGCTAAAATTTTATTGATGATGTCGGTAAAAAATAACAAGGAACATTTAATGGTAAAAAAATTTCAAATTACAAGTGTTCCAGGGTCTTGGCAATGCTTTGCCCTCATTGTCTTCGAGTCGGTATGCTCCATTGCCTAATACCAAAGTGATTCTGTAGGGCCCTTCCCAGTTTGGGCCAAGCTTGCCCTCTCTGGGATCCTTCTTGTTGCCAATAACTTTTCTTAGAAGTAGGTCGCCGACCTGAAAATCCCTTGGATTGACCTTCTTATTGTAAGCTCGAGCAAGCTGCTACTGGTACGCTGTGAGCTGAATTGCAGCTTTCTCCCTTCTTTCTTCTAAGAGATCCAGATCTCGAGCTAGAAGCATGTCATTGGTCCCATTCTCTACTCCCTGGGTTCTGATCTCGGGGATGCCGAGCTCCAGTGGAATGACTACTTCTGTGTCGTAGGCCACGGCAAAGGGGGTTTCCCCTGTTGATCTTCTCGGCGTAGTCTGATATGCCCATAGTACATTGGGCAACTCGTCTACCCACTTTCCTTTTGCTGCCTGCAGTCTCTTCTTTATCCCGCCTAGAATTACTTTGTTGGATGCTTCTGCTTGCCCATTGCTTTAGGGAAAACTTGGTGTTGAAAAGTAATTCTTTATCTTGAATTTTGCACAAAAGTTCTTGATAAGTTTGCTGTCAAACTGCGTTCCGTTGTCGGCAACTATTGCTCTTGGAATACCAAATCTGGTGATGATGTTTCTCCATATGAAATTCTTGACGTCCACATCTCGGATTTTGGCAAAAGGTTCTGCTTCTATCCACTTCGTGAAGTAATCTGTTGCTACTAGTAAGTACTTCCTTTGTCCAGTTGCTTGGGGCAACTGCCCAATGAGATCCATGCCCCATTGGGCAAATGGCCATGGACTGGATACAAGGTTCAGGTCAGCAGCTGGTTGGTGTATCAAAGGTACGAACCTTTGGCATTGTTCACACTTCTTCATGTAGGCTTCTGCATCCTTTTGCATGTAGGGCCACCAATACCTCTGGGTAATGGCCCTGTGAGCTAGTGATCTGCCCCCAGCGTGGCCTCCACAAATCCCTTCATGAATTTCGTATAGAAAATCTTCAACCTGCAAAGGGTGTACGCACCTTAAAAGGGGTCCAGTGAAGGACCTTCTGTAGAGATGTCCGTCTGCTGTCAGATTGAATCTTGCCGACTTCAATCTGACCTTGTGTGCCTCCTTATGGTTTTCTGGCAGCTTTCCCTCTTTCAGGAATGCAACAATTGAATCCATCCAGCTTGGTCCCAAGTCCACACACATTGCTTCTTGCTCTGTGATCGGCTGTTCTATGCTCGGGCTTGACAGATAGTCAATCATTATTGTTCTTGTTTTTCCAGTTTGCATTGAGCTTGCCAAGTTGGCCAACGCGTCGGCGTGGTTGTTATCATCTCGGCTAACTTGAAGAAGTCGGCAGTTGCGAAACAAGGCTGCCAGTCTGATGACTTCCTTTGCGTATGCCGACATCCTCTCATCTCGGGTTACAAACTCTCCTGTTGTTTGATTTACTATAAGTTGTGAATCACAAAAAATTATTACCTCATCTGCTTCTGCTGCTGCTGCTAGCTTTAGTCCTGCAATTAGTGCTTCGTATTCTACCTCATTGTTTGAGGCCTTGAACCCCAATCGAATAGACTGTTTTAATATCTCCCCATCAGGAGATATTAACACTATTCCTACCCTCGCTCCTTGCCGGTTTGAACTCCCATCGAAAAACAAGCGAAAGGAGTCGCCGATGTAAATGCTGCAGGGTCTGAGTTTTTCCCTTCCTTGTTCTTTTGCCTTTGGCTGGGCTTCTCCTTGCTTGCTTGGACATCGTTCATCTTAGCTCAAGGGAGTCCGCTGTTTGATGGATTCTGGCATGAATTCGGCCACGAAGTCGGCCAAAACTTGGCCCTTAATTGCTATTCTTGGTCTGAACTCCAGGTCGTACTATCCCAAAGCCACTGTCCATCTTGCTATTCTCCCAGTTAAGTCTCCTTGTTATAACAAGGACTTCAGTGGGTGCTCTGTTAGCACTATAATCTTGTGCGCTTGAAAGTAATGGTTTAACTTCTTTGAGGCCATTACTAAGGCCAGCATTAATCTCTCAAGTGGTAGGTACCTTGTTTCTGTATCGGCTATGGTTTTGCTTACATAATAAACAACCTTTTGCTCTCCCTTTTCCTCTCGGATTAGCACTGCACTTACTGCGTGTTCTGAAACTGCCAAATACAAAAACAGTTCTTCTCCAGGTTCAGGTGTTGAGAGGACTAGAGCCGTGGTCAGATACTTTTTTAGGTCGGCCAAAGTGGCCTCACATTCCTCAGTCCATAAGAAGTCCGTAGCCTTCTTCACCAGGTTGAAAAAGGGTTTACATTTGTCTGAGCTTCTGCTGATAAACCTGTTTAGGGCTGCGGCCCTTCCAGTTAGCATCTGCACCTGCTTTGCCGATGTCGGGCTTTTTAACTCTAGGATGGCCTTGATTTGATCTGAGCTGGCCTTAATGCCCTTTCTTGTTACCAGGTACCCCAGAAACTTACCTGATCCAACTCCGAATGTGCATTTTGATGCGATGAGTCGGAGCCGGTATGTTTTGAGTATATCAAAGACCTCTTTTAGGTTGGCAAGATGACCCATAGGTTCCTTAGTCTTCACGACCATGTCATCGATGTAGACTTCTACCGTTCGGCCAATCAGGTGTTTGAACATTTTGGTTACCAACCTTTGGTAAGTTGCTCCTGCATTTTTCAACCCGAAAGGCATTACCCTGTAGCAGTACAGGCTTTTTGGGGTGATGAATGCGGTTTTTTCTTCGTTTGGGGGGTACATGGCGATCTGGTGGTACCCCCTGTAGGCGTCTAGAAAACTCATTCTTCCATTTCCTGAAGTGGCATCTACTAGCTGGTCAATCTTGGGTAGGGGAAAGCTATCTTTGGGACAGGCTTTGTTGACGCTGGTAAAGTCTACACAGACCATCCATTTACCGTTCTTCTTCTTTACCACTACTGTATTGGATAGCCATGTTGGGTAGTGTACTTCTCTAATGGCCCTGGCCTCCAGAAGTTTGTCTACTTCTTCTTTCACTGCTTCGACGTGTATCAACGTCGGTCTTCTGGCTCGTTGAATTACAGGTTTGGCCGACCTGTCAACATTCAATTTATGGCAAGTGACCTCGGGGTTAATGCCAGGCATTTCGTAAGGTGTCCAAGCGAACACCTCAATATTTGCTCTTAAAAAAGTCTCTAACTCTTTTTCCTCTTCTTCGGCTAAGCCCGAGCCGAGAAGAAAAAAGCGTTTTTCATTCCCATCCTGGACGAGGATTTTCTTTAGCACCTCTTCGCTCTTCTCGGCTGGTTCTTTGCCGACGTCTTCTAGGACTTCCAAGTCCTCATCTTCAATTTCTGCCTTCTCTAGCTCGCGCACGCTGCAGGTAGATTTCATTGCTGCCATGGAGCAACTCTTTGCCTGTAGCTGATCGCCTCTAACTTCCTTTATCCCATGCTCTGTTGGGAATCGCAGTAGTTGATGCACTGTTGAGGGAACTGCCCCCATTGCATGCAACCATGGCCTTCCCAAGATGATGTTGTATGGTGAAGGCGTGTCAATCACCATGAATTCTGTCCTGACCTTCTTAGTGCCAGCTTGTACTTTTAAGCTTGTTGCGCCCAGTGGCCACGTCGGCGTTCCATTGAAGCCGACCATTGGGCCATTGGATTGCTCCAAGTCATCAGGATGAAGGCCCAGCTCTTTGTAACATCTAACATACATGATGTCGCAAGAGCTGACTTGATCAATCAGGATGCGTTTCACTTGGCACTCCCCAACCTGGAGGGATACTACCAAGGCATCATTATGTGGATGCTGGACCATCTCTAGGTCGGCTTCAGTAAAGGCTATCGTCGATCCCTGGCATTCTTCAGGCCGCGGTCTTTTATGTCCGACCTGGTTCACGTGTTGTAGGTGTTTTACCTTCTGGGTCTCCCATCGTATGTCGTTTTCGTTCACTTTTGAGTGAATTACATTAACCACCTGTGGTCCTCCTGCCAGTGGTTGCTGAGCTGGGGGAGGCGGAGCTGCTGGTGCTTGAGGCAATCTTGCCTGTTCTTCTCTAGTCCTGGCCTCATCAACAAGGTCCCTCAGATGTCCTTGCCTTACCAAGTCTTCTAAGTGTGCTTCTAGGGCTCTGCGGCCCTGAGTTGGGTGCCCTTCTTCATTGTGGTAAGCACAACGCCTACCGACGTTTCTTCCCATGAATTCCCTTGGTGTTTTTGTCGGTCCTCTAAAATAGGGTTGGTTTCGTATTTTATCCAAGACTTTGTGGATCGGGACTCGGAATATAGTCGTTACTGCCTGTTTAGCCCTCAATTCCGTTTCTTGTTTGGTCGGTCCATTGTTACCTCGGCTTCGCTTCGGCGAGCCATTTCCTTTCTCCTGCTTTGTTTCCTTATTTGCCGAGGCATCCTCCTCGGCTCTGGCGTACTTCTCGATTCTCGCCATGAGTTCTTCCATGCTTTTTGGCAATGTCTTTGCCAAAGACTTCCGTAGTGGGCAGTCATCTTTCAAGCTGTTCTTGAAAGACACGACTGTTACCTCTTGGTTGCATTCGGGTATTCGATTGAACACCTCGTAGTACCTTCTTGCGTAGGCCCTATGGCCTTCATCCTTGGTGATTTTTAAAACCATCAGTGCGTCGACCCTCAAGGGCTATAGTTTATTTGTCACAAACCTGGCCACAAACATCTCGGCCAGGCCTTCCCAAGTCTTTACGCTTCCCTTCGGTAGTTTATGGAACCAATCTGATACAATTTCCCCAAAGGATGAGGGGAATACTTTGCAGAGCAACGGCTCGTTCCTGCTATATAATGCCATTGAATTCAGGTATAGTCCAACGTGAAAGTTGAGATCCGACTTACCATCATATATTTGGAACCTCGGCATACTGAAGCTCTTTGGTGCTTCAAATTTGTCCAGTTCCACCGAGAATGGTGTCTTCGGCTTAACCGGGGAAGTTACCTCGGCTTCAGCATTCTGTTGTCTCCTCTTGAGGTAATCTCTTAAGTCTTCTTTACTCCTCCCTGGAGCTCGACTGTCTTTGGACTTCAATCTTTTCGGCACACTACTTTCGGCCTCGTGGTGGGCTCGTTTTGATCTCTCTCCATGTGTTGTGTCAAAACAGAGCGCCTGCCCTTGAACATGCCGATGTTCTTTGGGCTGTGGGTCCTTCGTGTGATACGTTCTTCGGGACTCCTCTCGTCTTGGCTCCTCTCGTCTGACTTCCCTGGAAGGTCGGTGAGAGTGCCTTCCGCTCCTGGTGTGCTGAGGGACTTCGGGGATTTTTTTTCTTCTTCCCTTCTAGGTATTAGTTGCTGGCATCGGCGTATCCTGCAGCGGGTACGGTGGCTGCATGACATTGTTTTACAATATGAAGTTGACGACCGATTGTAGGTCTGCCAACTTGTTTGCCAATTCTCTTACTTCCTCATCCCTCCGTAGGCACCTATCCCTCCATACCTGAAGGTTATCTTCGTTATAGTACTTGCCTTGGTCTGTCCTCTTCGAAGTGTCGCCCTCCTGGATGATGTCTTTCTCTCCGTGGCCCTGGTCATGAGTTTCCATATTGTGGTTGTTTTCTTCAACGTCAAGGTCAATTCGTCTGCCACTCCCAGCAGGAGTGTCGCCCCCAATGTTTTCATTCTGTCCGTTACTGGCCATCTATTTTTCTAAGTTCCCACAGATGGCGCCAAATTGTGTGAGTGATTTTCTGATCACACTGCCCGTTTAGTAATCAGCTAGAGAGCACCGGCAGAATAGATGGCTTCAGCTAACCTGTAACAGAAAGAAAAGGCTCTGGCGGTGGCTCTTCCACCCGGGGGCACTCCGACGATCAAGTCAGTATATCTCTCAAAGATAATCAAGTGCTAAACTCACTACTCAAAGCATAAAATTACGTACCTTAGACCCACGGGGGTGCCTCTCTTTTATAGTTTACTTAATCCTAGTCCCACAAGAAGCCTGACTTCTATGAACTCCAATTCAGTACTTACTTTGGACTCTTCAAGAGATAAAGATAAACTCCCTAAGAGCTTTATCCTCATCTTGACTAAGTCTCCTCTTTATCCTAGGACTCTTGTCCCTTATCTTTTATCCTCTTATCTCGGATTCTGATATCTTCGGAGATAACCTCGACTTGAACGAGATCACCTCGACGTTATGACCCTGACACGTAACACGTCGGCTGACACGTCGGCTTCACCTTGCCACATGTTGGTACTCAAAAATATATCCCCACAATAACTATTTTGCTGCTTTAAAGAGAAGACTGCACCACCCACATATCTATTGTAATTTACTGCTTTACATAAATTGTTGTAATTTACCGCTTTAAGTGGTCGGTTGAAACCACCTAAGTTGTTAGAGATCTGACCCCACCAGATGAATAATAATCGACGGGTGAATAATGACTGACAGATGAATAGTGCTCTCGTCAAATGAGTTTTCCTAGGCAAAACAAAGTAGTCTCCTAACAACAAACAAAACAATTTTCGATGGGTGCATAGTACTCGTGGAAGAATAGTACTTTTAATTAATTTATTTATTTTTTTATATAATGATTTGTTAGATGGGTGCATAGTACTCGTGGAAGAATAGTACTTTTAAGTAATTTATTTAGTTTTTTATATAATGATTTGTTAGATTCAGCTCGTGTTGTAATAATTTCTCAACCGCCTATCTTTTATTTGGCTTTGTAATTGTTAAATGTTGTAATAATTCCCATCTCTCGCTTTTTTCTTCCCTTTCTTTGTATGTCTTCCAACCCCATTTCTTTCTATCCTTTTTATTTACTCATTTTCCATATCTGCAAATAACATCATATTTTTTCTTTCATTATATCCATGTTTTGCATCTATATTTCATGTATCTAGATTCGGCTCATTTGCATTTGTGGATTTAATCAATTATTATGTGACTATGTGCGCTACCTCATGCTTTTGAGATGATTCATATGTCATGTACTAATAGCTGAATCTCTAGTCACATTCTCTTATATGTATTGTATTAGGATTTGCATATAAGATCATGCATATTTTGCTAAATTTGTTTTGCAGTCTTCCACATGACGCCAGTAAATATCATGTAAGCGTTTATGCTTTAGCATCTTGCTTTTGTGTGTTTTTCTTATTGTGTATAGCATCTAACCATGCAGCTATTTCCTTAATTGATATATCTCTATGATTGCTAGTGGATGGAGATTATGTCGTTCAATTTGGGATAGTATTGATTTTATGTTTGTGAACTCGATTTCCTCAAAGTTTCACATTATTCAAAACTCTTTCAAAAATACATGAAATCAAATGTTCCAAAATGAATGACATAGTATATACTTGACTAGTTCAGATAATAATTTTATCATTTATTAAAAAAATCAAAATATGAACATATAAAGTCAATAAAACTTATATCATGGTTTAGTAGAGGCCGATCTTTTGATTAGGTGAGCAGAGGTGCTCAATTAATGACGTTCCCCCTCATTCCTAAGGTTCCAAACCGAGACATCTTTGGTTACAACGAATAATGGCCTTGGCACGAGTCACGGTTTCCTAATTTTTCTAAAATATTAGGTGGCGACTCTAAGATCTGGTGATACAGACCATTTCTAATAAAATTTTTGCAATATAATTTTTTTTTCTAACAAAAGTTGCAGAATCTGGACTCTCATCTATGTTTTACATTACACTGTTGAGACTAGATCAAAGAAGCCAAGAATCCGAACTGTTTAGCACGCTTGGGTACCCTCCGGACATGTAACAGTTTCTAGCAACTCTGCTAGGGATATTAAGAAACATTGACTCAAACTCCATGATATGAATTTTATTTTTAATTAAATGTTTATTGCATTTTATGCATTAGTGCACTTAAAGTCCCTGTGTTGCCCAAATCCTGGTGGGAACACTGGCAATCTTTTTGTGACACTATACCTTTCTCCGCGTTACTTTTGAAACGTTGTGTTAATACCTTTTACTTTTGAAACGATGTTGTAGACACCCCATTTTTGACCGTCCTCAAGACTTGGACGTCACTGCTTGAACACTCGGTGATCATCCATGTTCGTGTTTGTTTTGAGTTCCCGGAGGTCTTGGCTACGCGCCTTGCCTCAGGATCTCTCGACTTGCTTGTTCTATGTTTGGTTTTACACCAAGGACTTGTTCTTTTTTTTTTTGCACTTGAGGGTAGAGAGTAGCTTGCTAGCTACCCATGATACCCACCGGCCATGGCTTGAGGCCACCGGCCATGTTTTCAGGCTATTGGCCATTGGTGAAATAGTCAATTGGCCGGTCGGCACTTTGTGTGGCCGGCCGACCATCTGTTTGACCGATGGCCTCTTTTCTAGCGATACCACCTTTTTGCCTTTTTTAGGCATAATGCATGCCAGTTGTGCCAGCTGGAATGCACGGACCCTGCCCCCCATGCACGGGTGTGGCTGTTTTGAACCTTTGCACCCTTTTGGTCCAAGCTTCCAAGAGAAGATTGCACCCTTTGCTCAAGCTTCTTGAGGAAGCTTGACCCTTTGTCATAGCTTCCTCAAGAAGCTTGCACCCTTAGCTTAGCTTCCCTTGGAAGCCTTGACCCTTTCTGAATAGCTTCCCTTGGAAGCTTAATCTTTGCATTGTCTATATAAGAGACCACTCTTCTCCTTTGATGGGTTCAGCAAAAACCAGAGCAAAATACATTTATATATCTGATATACATCTTCTCTCTCTATATCTCCCTCTCTCTCTTCATTTGTGTGTGTTTGAGGGCCTAAAATGGTGATTTGTTCTTACTTTTGCACTAAAACACACACCATTACACCATACTTCGACTTTGGGAGGTGCTGAGGGCTTATTCTTGAGGTTTTGAGCTGGTTTTGATCAGAAGAAGGTGGCTGGACTGGCTGTTCTTGTGGTGTTCTTCAAGGGTAACACTTTTGCTTTAGATTCCCCAATCCTGCACTAGCTTTTGACCTGCTTTACATATTGATTTGAGCTTCATGTATAACTGAAAAAAAAACTAGTACTTGCATGCTTAAGATACTTCATTCAGGTCATTTTGTTGTTTCGGGTCGATCTGCCCCCCTTAGGCCTTGTTTGGCCCTTTTTGTACTTTTTTTGCTAAGCTTTGGGGACTTTTGTGTATTGGCCTTCTCACCACTGAAATCCAGTGGATTTTCAGTGGTGAAGAAGAGGTTTTGAGGTCTAGCATAAGGGAAGGACACCCCTCTCCCTTTGCCTCTCTTTCTTTTGCATTTTTGGCTCATAAGGGTAGCATGCATGATTAGTTGTTCTTGGCTTCATTTTAGAGTTTTTTTGGGTGTTGTTGGGTCATATTATGCCTCTGTTTTTGGTCGAATTAATCGCCCCTTTCATGTTTAATATACTTGCTTTGCATTCCTCTCTTTGGCCTAGAAGTGCATCATGCATTTAACCTACCATGCTCTCATGTTTTGGCCTAACTTTGTGAAGTTCTTAGCCATGTCTTACCATGCTTAAGGTTTGTTGGGAGGTTATTTGATCATATTTACCATGTTTGGTATAGCCCTTTTGTATTTTGACTTGTGAGCCTTGAGGGTGTGAGTCACAAGCATGTTTTGGTTGGGTTGTTTCAATGATTTGGAGTCATTTCACATGCCATTTCAGTCCCTAATCCATGTTCCTATGCATGTATCCATCACCCTTTTCATGCCTTGAAGAGATGCCCTTTTGTGCCTTGAAATGAGCATTGTGCATGCTTATGTATTTAAGTTTTTAGGGCTGCCATATCAGTGGGTTTTGGGGCATATTTTGATGCATAAAAACTCTATTTTAGATTGCTTAGTCCATGCCATGTTTGCTTGGGGTAGGTGTTGAGCAATGCTCTCTTTTGTGGCCTTGAATACCTTCTATTTTGCATCCATTCCCTAGCATGTCTTGGTGTCATCTTTTGCATGCTTTTCAGAGTTTAACATGAGTGTTTGATGTCCAAGCATATTGCCTTTAAGTATGCTTAGAGTTGTCTCCTTCCATGCTCAGATGATAGGCCTTGGTGTGTACATGCTTGCATGCATAAGTTGTGCCATCTTTGACCATTTTGGCCACTGTTTTAGGGTGTGGCTGAGGCCTCCTATTTCAGTCTAAGTCCATTCTTGTACATAGTTGTATGTTTGACTTGTTGCCTGTCGTTGCATGCTTGCATTGTACCATGTTTGCATCACATGTTAAATTGCATTGTATTGTCTCTTGCATGATTAGCACATTGCATGCTTGCATAATAGATTGCATTGCATTTGGCATGTTTTGCATCTTAGCCTCATGTTGCATTCTTGAGCCATGTTTGTATACATGCATTGCATTGCTTGGTTTCGGGTGTCAAACCAAGCATGAGGATTGAGGGTGTTCATACTCCAAGTGATGTAACGTGTCTCAATCCTCGGTCGCCGACGCCCTTGATCTCAATATGATAGGGTGTTGGCATTCATCTCTTTTGTTGCATGCATTTTACATTGAATGGTAAACTTGGCCTCTTAGGCCATCATGCATCAAAATGCATAATTAATGGCCCGAGGGCCGAGGGTCATACTCCCTTGAGTCCATTGCATGATGGGGAGTGTAGCCATGCTCACATTTGCTTGAAAATTCCATGCCATACACTGTTTGCCCTTTGCTGCTGTCAACTGCAGGAATCTGCAGGAAGAAATAGCCGGCCGGCTACTTGGAGTGCCGACCGACCAAATACAATTAGCCGGTGGCTCAACCAATGGTCGATGACCATTCCCTTCGGCCGATGGTGTTCCCACTTGGTCGGTGATGCTCCCCAGTGTTCAGAGAAGCATCCTTGGGACTTGTACAAATTTTCAGAGGAGCAGGGCAATGTAAACAGAGGCAACAGTGCTATGACAACGAGTTTTCAAGCGGGACGAGTCAAGCATGCATCATTCACGCATTTTGAGGCAGAGCTGCGACAGTCTCTTTAGCTTCACATTTAAATTATTTTTGTGATTAATTTATTAATTAATTAAGAGGGCCTGTAATAATTAATTAGCTAGGATAGTTGATTCATTATTCGAACTGTATTATTCTTTCGGTCCCCCCAAGTGAGGGCGTATTTGTAATAAGTGTAGGTGCGTGTGTGCATGTCTTCCAAACCCACGTCTTTCTTCCCTTTTATTTACTAGCTTTTGATGGTTAGTATTAGGACATATTTAAATTAACATACGTTCTGTTATGCATGCGTGCATTCATACATTTGTCTTGCATGCATCGGGCTCGGCACATCATACTAACAGCATTCGTGTTTCAATTCCAAATTGAATACGTGTTAGTTGTAGTATTTCGCATGTCATTTTAAATTAGCCAAGCCTGTTGTATTCGCATTCCTGCATGTGTTGCATTAGGCATTTCTACATAGTTAGGATCGTGCACGGATTTCTAACATAACTTTTGTTTTGGCTTGGAGTACTTTGTAAGATTTTACGCTTTAGCATCCTTGCATGCGTGTGAATATTGCCATGACAGCATGATTACCATGAGGCTATTTGCTTATTTGATATAACTACTTGAATGCCTGTGGATGGAGGTTGAATTACCTTAATTGGAATAATGGATTAAAACCGTGAGATTTAAACCCACTTGATAGTGGCAAAAACCATCTTTTCTAAAGCCCACTTGAGGGTGGCAAAACCTGCATTTTAACCTACTTACGAGTAACAAACTGCTTTCAGAAAACAAACATGAAATGGATTGTTCTAACTCAGGCATCTATACTTGTATGCTATGCGCATCACATAGTAAATCTAGGCTAATAACCGAAATAAGAACGCATAATGTTTTCAAAACAAGATATCACGATTAGTAGAGGCCGATCTTCGGATCGGGCGAGAGGAGGTGCTCATAGCTGACCTTCCCCAATCGTACCCAAGTTCCCGAACCGAGGCAACTCTGGTGATGATAGACACGTGGCCTTAGGCAAACGCGTCAGGGTTTCCTAAATTCCCCCATTAAAAAATATTTAGGTGGCAACTCTGTATCTGGCAAAGCAGTCCATGTTTGGCACTTCTTTCTAAAAATCTGTTTTCCAAAACGATTTGCCGGATTTGGACTCTTTGGATCAGATTAAGAATCGTGACGATTTGAGAGTCCGAACTGTAGTGAGCCCAAAACGAACAGAACGAGACTCATCCTCCCGGGACGTTCGGGGACGTCTACAGTTTCTGGCAACTCTGCTGGGGATTTAGAGATCTTGACTCGAATTCGTGATATCCTGTTTTGATTTCACTTATGTGTTTCTTTGCATTGCATGTGCATTGGTGCGCCTAGGACACAGTGTTTGTCATCTGCCATTCCTGAACGGTTTGTCGGAGGCTTGTCTTGTCAAGGCATGACCATAAGGCTGACCGATTATGGGCTCTGACAGTATGGGAACACAAACCCTGGTTTTGCTGGGGCACCCTTTTTTTGACCATTCGACCTAGTGCATATCGAAATCCATAGTAACCATTCCAAGCTAGGACAGGTTGCTTACCCAATCATATGTTGTTTGAAACCACTGCGTGCGTAGTGAAACCCTAACTCCTGAAAAAATAGGACAAGGAAACCCTACCCCAACATAGGGGTGTTTTGGCTCTCTTTTACTTACTATGTGCTCTTAGAGTTGGCCTCTACAGGACTACACGTATCAGCTTGCAAGTTTGGGCATCAGGCCTGTGGGCACCAGTATTTTAATCAGTTATCCGCGGGTATTGGATCCAGCTTTGGGGACAGTGATTTGGGGAATAATGATTAGTGTTTGAGAACAGTGTGTTCAGTTTATCGACAGGGTGTTGTCATGCCCAACCATGTGTTATGTTTATTTAAGCTGTTATGTTGTCCGTTTGTCTGGTCACTTATTTCCTTATTATCGCTTTATTTATCTTTTTGCTAGGTAGTTTAGCACGATTGCTTCTGACCCAGTAGATATTTCCCAAGCACCCTGGATTAAAGGTCGCCGACACCATCGATCTGAGGATCTGGTAGACGGACAACCAGTGTACTACTCATTACTCCCGGTTCCTAGACGGAGGGCAACCAGACAGAGAATATCAGTTCAGCAATCAGTACAAAGGGCTTTATCTACCCCACCTGAATACAGTAGAGATCAGGGTTCTGTTTCTCTCGCAGAGAGGGAATATATACCAGAAATTCAATCAGATCAGAGCAGTATGGCAAGCTTAGAGGAGACGGTGCGCCAGCTCCAAGAGAGCATGAAAACTATGCAGCAAGACGCTGCTTGACAGGCGGAGTTCGCCAAGCAACATGCCACGGTCATGACTGAACAAGCAGAGTTAATCGTGAGGCTACAACAGCAAGCCGGAGCATCTACTTCGCATCAAGCTCCTCCCCCGCCAGGAGTTCCAATACTCGGGGAGACAGCTAATGTTCAGAATGATACGGACATTCCCACAGGGCCACCTTCGCCCTCAATCTTACCCCAGATCCTACCCCAGTTATCCAAAACACCCACCAACCTACCAGACTCTCCCTTTGAGTTCGAGACAGATCCCACCGCATTGAAGTTAAGCAAGCTTGAAAAGCTGTTCAAGAGATCCCAGGGAGTCAAGACCATCTCTTATATTGAAGATGGGTACACCAACATAGCTGTGACGGTACCGGACCGATTCAAGATGCCGCACATTGACCGGTTTGATGGATCCGGGGATCCTATGGTACACCTGCGTTTTTTTTCTGACATTTTAAGGCCGATGGGCCTCACCAGACTGCAGAAGCTGTCTCTATTCGGCCGGACCCTGTCGGGTGTGGCGGCCATCTGGTACGCCAAATTAGAAGATGATGTCAAGATAAACTGGGACGAGATGGCTGAGGGCTTCATTGCGCAATACTCATATAACACGCAAATCGAGATTACGACCCGTGATCTTGAGACAATGAGACAGGAGCTTAAAGAGAGCTTTTCAGAGTTCGTGACCAAATGGAGGGCTAAGGCCTCAATGATGACCCTAAGGCCCACAGATAAAGATCAAATTTGGATGATTGTGCACAATCTCCAGCCTAAGCTGATGTAGAAAATGATCATGCTCCCCTTTCCTACCTTTGCTGATCTGCATGAGATGGGAGTATAGATTGAGGATGCCTTGAAGCAAGGCTTAATTGATAATGATCGGGAGCAACCCAGAAGAACTTTCAATCGCAACACCAATGCAGGCCCGAGTGGCGTTACAACTACAAGAGCCTCAGAAGTCAGCATGGTCACCACCATTCTCCCTCCTCCTCCAAGACCATGGCAGCTACGCCTTTCTTCGGTGTGTCCGGAAGCAATACACAAACAGCTAGATACCCACCCAAAAACCAAAGAACCTTCCCTTCACTATATATGCCCCTGTCCAAGGCTCTGGGAGTTTTAATCAGGAAAGGGCACTTGAAGCCCCTAGAGCTGCGGCCATTGCCGGAAAGACTTCCCTCCACCCACAACCTAGCCAAATATTGCGCATTTCACCAACAGCATAGTCATGACACCAACCAGTGCTTCCGATTACGTCATGAGGTTCAAGATCTCATCGATAACGGGGTGATTTTGCCTCCCGAGAAACCTAATGTTACAACAAACCCTCTCTCACCACACAACCAAGCTCCACCTCCCAAAAGAATCAATTTTATCCAGACTGGGGTCGTGTCTTACGATCCTAGCATATATATCACTCCTTCCCACCTACCTAAACTGGAGGTGTTCCTCCCTGACTGCACTGACTTGTGCATGCTGGACATCTCCAAAACCCAACCAGAGCCAATGATGATGACCATCGAAGACGGGATAGGGATGATTTCAGAGGAGAATGGGATTGTTGAGCCAGAATCTGAAGAATCTGGGAGTTCTGCTGAGGAAGCCTACAATTCGAGTGATTATATTCTATCAGTAGGCCAGGTTCGACCCATTATAGAATTGCCGGAGAGGGCAGAGCTGTGTATAATCCGAGGGGATGGATTTGAGCAGGGGATAGATAATTTGACGGCTATGGAAGAGGACCTTGCCAACTTCCAGTTTTTCAATGACCAAGACCCAGGGGACGTATCAGTCAACTGGTTTGATTATAAGGAATCGACAGAGGCTACCGGGTGGTTGGATGATCAACCAGATGTTGTGGAAGAATTCCAACCAGAACAAGGCCCGGTAGGGACGAGAATGTCAGTGACGGCTGGAAGGGCCGAAGAGCAGAGTACATCGCCAGAGAGCACCGGTGTCGAGAATTTCGCTCAGGATTGGAGCATCTCAAACACAGGAATTATTGAACAGCCAGCTGTATTGACACAGTCGGAACAGGAAAGGTTTGAGGATTCTGAGAGAATCAGGAAAGCTAAGGCCCATGCGGGAACTGGAAGTGCTGTGTGTACGAGGACGGAGAATGCTGCGAGCGTGCGGACGGAAAATACTGTAAGTGTGATCATACCGGAGCCGGATAGGTGTCTGTCGGCTGGTGATGGAATGTGGTGGGAAGACGATGATCTATGTCTTGCCCACACGGATGAGGATTGGGGAAGTAACCGGCCAGACGATACATGGTACATCGGCGAGGTCGATCATATGACAAGGAGTGGACGGTATTTTAAGCCTCCACATCTAGATCAGCCAGAGACGTCTTGGAAGAATAAGGAAGCTGAAAAACAGAAGGAGAAGTTACTTAGAGATGAGGCTGTGCTCAAACAGCTTAAAAAGATACAAGCAGACATCTCTATTTGGGGACTGCTTATGGCATCGTGAGTGCATCGACATGCTGTCTTATCGGCCATGGACAAGGCCAAGCTCTCGATAGACACCACGCCCGAACAGCTGGTGGGCATAGTTTTTCCGGGAGGAACTACCCCAATGCTAACTTTCTCCGACAGGGAATTGCCACCTGAGGGTGTGAATCACAACAAGCCACTCTATATCTCTGTGGGGTGTAGAAATAAATGGATACCGGTGGTTCTTATTGACACAAGGTCCGCCATCAATGTGTGTCCAGCAAGGACTGCCTATGCAATCGGTTTAAAGACCGCGGATTTTGTGCCGACAACCCAGGTGATTCGGGCATACGACAACACAAGCAGAGAAGTCATGGGGACAATGAAAATTCAGACCAAGGTTGGGCTGGGGCAACATGAAATTGACTTTCACGTCCTAGAGGTTCCCGCCACTTTCAACCTACTCTTGGGGCGGCCGTGGCTGCATCAAGTGAAGGCAGTTTCTTCTACCTTGCATCGGATGGTGAAATACCGCCATGGAAAGGGAGTAGCCATTGTTTTTGGAAATTCATCGATCCATCCACCGTCGGAGGTGTCTACACCAGTCCTAGAAATTGAGCACAGTATGGAGGATGTGTTCTTATCCGGGTTCACTCTGGCTGAGGCCCGGGTCGTGCAGAACATCTTGGCTGTTAATGAAGGGGTGTATGTCAATGCTCAGTCAATATACCTCATGAATAAGCTCCAAGACATCCCCGGGATGGGATTGGGAAAGAGTGGCTGGAAGGGCGTCGCAGCATTGGCTGAAGTGCCACACAACCCACATACCTTTGGCTTGGGTTATCTGCCCACCAAAGACGATTGGATAAGGAAAGGCAAGGAGATGGCTGGAAGAGCCAGAGTGAAGCAGACGGGGAAGCCTTTTGAATTAATGCACCAGCCCATCTAGGGTACCCTAAACGGATGCTTCGTCCGAGAGGGGGAGGACTTTCCATTTTGTGGCTTTCCAGAGCCGTGGTTGAATGCGAAGAGGACGCGCGTGCTGGGGCTTGAGATCTTCTTCGACCTGTAGTTATCCGGGGATGACGTTACTGAAGAGCAGACGGACCTATTACCTGAGGCGAAGCAAAGCAAGGATGTGGAGTCTGAGGACTTTGAAATTGAAATGGGGGTAGCACTGGCTGGTCTACTTTTAGATCCTCCGATCGAACAGAAGTGCTTGGGGGATAACTTCTCAGTGTCCATGATCAGGAATGAAACGGTTGCGGGCCTACCAGCAAACATTTTGGATGCATCTATCGCACCATCTCTCATTTGGCAGTATGAAGAGGGATTTTTGTCAAGCAGCACCGGGTCAGGTAGTGAGCCAGAATCTGATTCCACCGAGTCTTATGAGTCAGAATCAGGTTCCAGCTCAACTGAGTCTGAGTTCGGTATTCCTGGGGGTGACAACCCGGATGCCACAGTCCTGTCCAGGTCGTCTTTTTCTTTCTCTTTTAAGTCTGTTGTAACAGAAGAATCGGATGATTTGGATGTGCTTAAGGAGAATGATGTGGATGTGGTTTCTAAGTACTTTTTTGTACCTTTGATTTATTACTTGAATCAGGACTTTCAAAATTTTGATAGAAAAGACGAGGATGAAATTCCCCCGATTTTGCAACGTTTAATTGAACAAGAGCAGGAAAGATTTGTTAAACCTTTAGTTGATGAAATCACTACTGTGAATGTCGGTACTGAGAAGGACCCGCGGCTGGTCCAGATCGGGTCCACGTTGTCTTCGGAGGAACGCGAGCGCTTAGTCGCTTTATTAAAAGATTTCAAAGACGTTTTCGCGTGGTCCTACGAAGACATGCCTGGAATCGACCCTGAGATCGTACAGCACCGGATCCCTCTTGACACCGAGGCCTGACCCATCAAACAGAAACTCAGAAGGATCCGCCCCGACTGGGCCATCAAGATTAAAGAAGAGATCGCCAAACAAATTGACGCAGGTTTCCTACTGGTATCTGAATACCCGACTTGGTTAGCCAACATTGTTCCAGTGCCGAAGAAGGATGGCAGGATCCAGGTATGCGTGGATTTCAGGGACTTGAACAAAGTCAGTCCGAATGACGACTTTCCCTTGCCCCATATTGATAAGTTGGTGGACTTCACAGTGAGGCATGCTTTGCTTTCGTTCATGGATGGCTTCTCAGGCTATAATCAGATAGTGATGGCACCTGAAGACCTGGAAAAGACTGCATTCACCACCCCGTGGGAGACTTACTGCTACAGAGTGATGCCGTTTGGGTTAAAGAATGCTGGAGCTACATATCAACGGGCAGCGACCACAATATTGCATGACATGATCCACAAACAGGTTGAGGTGTACGTGGACGATATGATTGTCAAATCCAAAGAAAGAGAGGGCCACTACACCGCCTTGCAAAAGTTCTTTCAAAGGATCAGAGAATTTCGGTTGCGGCTGAATCCTCAAAAGTGTACGTTTGGTGTTACAGCGGGAAAGATGCTAGGGTTTCTGATTACACAGAGAGATATCGAAGTCAACCCTTCCAAAATCAAGGCCATCTTAGAAATGCCACCACTGAGGACTGAAAAGGAGGTGCGAGGCTTTCTAGGTAAAGTGCAATTCATAAGGCGGTTTATCTCAAAATTAACCTTGACTTGTGAACCACTTTTTGGTCTCCTGAAGAAAGGAACAAAGTTCCAGTGGGACGGCCGATGCCAAGCTGCTTTTGAACAGATCAAAGAATACTTACAAAACCCACCCGTGTTGTCACTACCAGAGCCGGGGAAACCGTTGATATTGTACCTTTCAGTAACTGAGACTACAATGGGCTGCATGCTCGCGCAAGAATCAGAGGACAAGGTGGAGAGAGCCATCTATTACTTGAGCAAAAAGATGCTAGAGTATGAGACCCGTTACACACCGTTGGAAAAGGCTTGCTTAGCCTTGGTATGGGCTACCAGGAAATTGCGGCACTACCTGTTAGCTCACTCCGTAATGTTGGTTTCACGACTGGATCCCATCAAATATCTTTTCTAGAAACCAGCACTTACGGGTAGGCTGGCTCGTTGGTTGTTGTTGATTTCCGAATTCGATCTGAAATATGTGACGCACAAGTTAGTTAAAGGAAGAGCAGTGGCAGAATTCTTAGCCGATCACCCGGTGGGAGGGGGTGAAGCAGTTAAGTACTTATTCCCACATGAGGCCATTTTGCATATCGACGATGAAACTTGGACGATGTACTTTGACGGAGCGTCAAACCAGCACGGGTATGGGATAGGGGTGTTGCTGATAGCACCCGAAAAATCCCGTATCCCTCTAGCCTTCAAACTCTGATTGAAAATCTCAAACAACGAAGCAGAATATGAGGCATGCATTGCCAGTTTAGAAGCAGCCCTAGAAGTAGGGGCAAAACTGTTGGATGTCATCGGGGACTCGAACCTTGTTGTGTCTCAAGCAAAAGGAGATTGGAAAGTCAAAGAAGAAAAGATGATAATGTACCACCAGACCTTGGACTTGTTGATTCCTCCGTTTGAGAAGTTAAACTTTGCTCATCTAGTAAGAGAGAACAACAGGTTCGCAGATTTATTAGCAACTCTATCTTCTATGACAAACATCCCGTTTGGAGTCCAGATGCGTCTAATCATTATTGACCAGAAATTTATGCTAGCCTACGAGTCAATTGCTACTATAGATGAGGTTCAGGACGAGAACCCCTGGTATTACGACATTTGGAACTTCTTGGAGAAGGAGGCGTATCCACCAGGGGCAAATGCCAAAGATAAAAGGGCAATCAGAAGAATGGTCGTTCAATTCATCATCTGTGGGGGTAACCTGTATAAGAGAGGTCATCTGGGAATGCATAAGCTATGCGTTGAAGCCGAAGAATCGAAGCGCCTGATGGAGACCATTCATGGAGGGGAATGTGGTGCACATATGAACGGGGTAATGCTAGCCAGGAAGATCCTCAGACAGGGTTACTACTGGTCCACCATGGAGGAAGATTGTATCGGCTTTGTTCGACAATGCCACAAATGTCAGATCCATGCAAACCGCATGAACATTCCACCATCGAAGCTGTACAATATGACATCGCCGTGGCCATTTTCAGTTTGGAGAATCGATGTGATCGGGGTTGTCACTCTGAAAGGGTCAGACGGGCATGAGTTCATCTTGGTCGCGACAGATTACTTTACAAAGTGGGTGGAGGCCCAATCCTATGCGGTGTTAAAGGCTTCACATGTTGCGAAGTTCATTAGAAACAACATCATTTGTCGCTATGGGGTCCCAAATGAGATAATTTCAGATAACGGTTCTCACTTCAAGAAAGAAGTGATTGACTTGTTGGAGAAATACAATGTGGCTTTTCACAAGTCATCCACATACCGGCCTTAGACCAATGGAGCGGTTGAGGCCGCCAACAAGAATGTCAAGCGCATTTTACAAAAGATGGTGGAAACCTACCGGGACTGGCCAGATAAACTGTCGTTCGCTTTGTGGGGCTACCGGACTTCAATTAGAACTTCTACCGAGGCGACTCCGTACTCATTGGTTTATGGGATGGAAGCTGTTCTACCTATTGAAATTGAGGTTCCGTCTTTGAGAGTGCTGGCTGAGTGTCAGATAGCCGAGGTAGATTGGCAGCAGAACAGATTTGAAGAACTCATGCTCTTTGATGAGAGAAGACTGAAAGCACTGTACCATGTTCAAGGTTATCAGCGTAGAATTGCCCGGGCTTTCAACAAGAAAGTTAAGTCTAGGAATCTAAAAGAAGGAGATTTGGTGCTCAAGGACAACCGAGCTCCCATCCATGACCTAAGGGCCAAGTTCAGGCCCAATTGGATTGGTCTCTACATCATTAAGTCGATCTGGTCAGGTGGAGCTATGTTTCTAATGGATCTAGATGGCCTAGGGTTCTCACAACCGATCAACGTGGACAAGTTGAAGAAATATTACCCCTGAGAGGCTCGCTAGGCCGAAAACCCGAGAGGGCGACCTAGGCAAAAGTTAAAGCACAAAAAATTTGAAATTATAAAAACTGAGCTCGCAAGGTTGAAAACCCACAAAGGGCGGCCTTGGCAAAAGTTAGAGCATAAAAGGAGAGTGAAAATACTCGAGTGAACCCGTGCCTGAACTACGTAAGGCTTGATTCTCATCTTTGGGATACGTAGGCAACTTCATCCTGAAGTTCAGCCATAAAAATTTTTCCAATCAACTTTGTCCATTTGATCACCTCGGCCATCTTTGTCTATTCAGCATTCAAGAGTTCGGTTATGATCTCTGATGCAGTGCTTTTCAGACTAGGGGCAACTTTCCGTTGCCAAGAAGTACTGCGGTACTACTCAGACTAGGGGCAACTTTCCAATTGTTGGAATCCGGGGTTGTGCTTCTCAGTGACAGATCTCAGGCGTGTCCAGTTCCGATCCATATCGAAAATGGTTTTGAACAGTTTTGATAAAAGCTGACTTTGTTCAAATTAATCTTTTTACAACTTAGACCATTTTTGGACCAAAACAGAAAATTTTCAGTACCCACAACCTTCAATTTCATCGATTTCAATACAGAGTTCTCCTGCTCTTGCATACAAATTGAAGTTGTTTTTTTATTACATTCATAAAGAAAACTTGAAAGTACTAATGAAGCAATAAATCCGGGGCATAGATAGGTCAGGTATTCCTGCGCCCCCTCCCAGAGCTGGTCGAAGCCTCTGATGCCAAGCTGGGCCCAATCTGCGCCTCTTTATTGAGCCAATCTATGCACTCGTCAGACAAAGTGCAACTGAAACTGGGAGCGGGGGCCAGGAGCTCTCTAGTCCTCCACGCTGCGGCCTCCCGAGCGAGCTGCACACCTCGGGCTGGGAATGCAGCTGGATACTCTATCCCCTCTGCCGGGCAAGTCTGATCATGGCTGAACTGGCGCTGGAACCAGAATGGGAAATAGAACACACAGTGAGTAAAGCCAATCAACTGAATCCCAGTCTGCCGGGACATGCTATAGCCCATTGCCGGTAGGTTGAGCCAAGGGCACGACCAAGCAATGTGGTCTGCGGGCAAGCTACACATCCAATCAAACCACCAGCCCTCATCAAGGGCATCGACTAGACATTGTCGGAAGAAGTAACCGCGAGCTGAGTATGCTGAGCAAGAGTCCATGACCTACAGCTTATCCATCAACCATACCGGGGAAGGGATGAAAAATGAGAGAATAAAGAATAGAGAGACGTACGAGGAGAGAAAAGTGAGAAAAGGGTTTTGTGAGAAAAATCGAGCTTGAGGGCTGAGTGATGTAAGCAATACACATGTGAGATTGGGTGTGAACATTACCTGCAGCAGTAGTGGACTCCCCGCAAATATGGTCGTCTCTTTGCAATAAAAGGCGTTTAAGCCCATCAATGTCTTAGCCAAAGTCATGGCAACGCAGCTCTTGCCCTCCTTCAAACCTTGGGCAACCTCAATCAATCGGACGCTAGATCCTCCGGAGCCTGAGACAAACAAAAAATGAGATAGCATGCACAAACATAGGGCGTGTCGCCGGAAACCTTGCCAATGATGGTCGCCGCGGTCACCGACGTCGGAAAACCAGCAAATCAAACTCGGAATATCCAGCATTCCGTCACAAATCAGAGACCGAGCGTCGTACATAGTGAGTCCACACATTCGCCCTAAGGTTTGAGCATGGCCAAAGTCAAGCTGGGTAAGGTCTCCTCGTTGCGCTCGGATTCCATTAAAGCATGGAAATCTTCAAAGGTAGGACATACCTCTTGCCCATTAAAGCTAAAGATATGCGTCACCGGATTACAAAACCTCGCCGCGGCGTGAAGAAACAAAAAGTTCAGCGGGGTGCGACTCGGAGTGAATAGTGCATTTATGTCGAAGCCCCTGAAATTCAGCTTTTCTGAGCCGTCCAAGTTGGTAATCCAGGCTGTGAGATTTTGGGCAAGAAACTCTTCCATTTGGAGCAAATCAGTGTCGAATTCAGAAAAAACTACGAAGCTGAAGCCTTTTGTAGGGGATAAGGTTAAGGGGAGGACAGATGTCAGCATTCTGCTGGTCTCTGCCATTTATGGCCGACCAGCCAAATATAGTGCCGACCGACCACCACTTTTGGCCGACTGATCAGATATGCTGGCCGATGGCCATTTCATGAGGCCGAAGGATTTCCCTGGTGGCCGGTGGTCTTCCTTCTTGTCCCCTGAGCTGTTTATATGGTTGAACATGCTGAGAATTTGGGGAGTGCCACCACTTCCGATGCCCTCCGATGATGATTTTTGCGACGTCACGCCTATTTGCTTATCGAGTTGTTATAAATTTGCTTATCGAGTTGTATGTCACATTCCTCAAATGTTTGCATTTGCTTAATCGAGTTGTATTTACACCTGGTCAGCTTATCGAGTTTTTTTTGTTTTGCTTATCGACTTGTAAGTTGGTTCACTACCTGATTATCACGATGCAAATGCTCAAATTTCAAACCAAGTTCAATTTCGTTCACATTGTTATGTGATACCATGCGATGCGATGCGATGCATAGAAAGCACAAATGTAACACTTTTTTGAACAAAATAGCTGTTTCATTTCTCTCATGTGTTTTGCAAAAATACACACTTTTGAAAAAGTAAAACCTGCATGAGGCAGTGCAATATGCTTAAACTACCAGAAAAAAAGGAAAGTAAACAAAAGAAGAGCAGGGCAGCAAAGTATCGGAATTAATACTGGTAAACCTCCCCTTGCGGTCAATACACCTCCCGTGCCCTTGTCCGGGTCAACTATGTGGTTTGGCACCTTCATTACTCAAGACAGTGCAAGGAAGTGCACTTTCGGAACATTAGTAGGCCTTCGAGTTGACCTCAAGCCGTATCTTCTATGAGCGATGCTCGGTGCGTGCGAGGAACGTCCCTTCCCGTATCCTTTTCGTATCTTGTGAATTCCACAAATCGCTTCAATTATATTGTGTTGCAGTGCTTTGCATTTCAATTTCATGAATAACATGTCTTTACCATGCTTCAAGTTGAATCTGCCCCTTCAAGTTCCTTTCTATACACGTTGCATGCGTTGTCGCGTTATTCTTTACTTACATGTGTTCAAGTTCCTTTCTATACATATTGCATGCGTTGTCGCGTTATGCTTTACTTACATGTGTTCAAGTTCCTTTCTGTACACATTGCATGCGTTGTCGCGTTATGCTTTACTTACATGTGTTCAAGTTCCATTTTATACACATTGCATGCATTGTCGCGTTATGCTTTACTTACATGTGTTCAAGTTCCTTTTTATACACATTGCATGCATTGTCATGTTATGCTTTACTTACATGTGTTCAAGTTCCTTTTTATACACATTGCACGCGTTTCTACGTGTGCTTTACTTACATGTGTTTATGCATCTTACAGGAGGTTACACACTGCTTGCGTTAACCCGCATGCTTTACTTGTATGTGCTCATTCCTGCCATACACATTGCATGCATACGTGCATTGCTTTACTTACATGTGTTCAAGTTCTTTTTATACACATTGCATGCATACTCGCATTGCTTTACTTACATGTGTTCAAGTTCTTCTTATACACATTGCATACGTTATCGCGTTATGCTTTAACTACATGTGTTCAAGTTCTTCTTATACACATTGCATGCGTTGTCGCGTTATGCTTTACTTACATGTGTTTACCTTCATGGCATTGTTATGCTTGTTTCAAATCGTATTTGTCATGCGTTCTATTCGACTTGCGTTGTCATGCACTTTCAATTGCATTGTTATGCATATTGCTAACGATATTGTACCTGTTAAGTTTTCTTTCTCTTTCAGGCACGATATTGTATGTACGGTTCATTTGAAGCTGGTGCAACCAGACGAGCCGCACAGGTATTATATTCTCCACGTGAAATGTAGTGAGAATTACATAATTCTCTTACATCCTTTCTACATTATAATGTAGTTGGATTTGTGTTTGATTGCTTAAAACTGTTGCATGATATGCTTCGTTACAGCTTTCTTTGCATGATCATAAGTTATGTTCGGCTTCTTGCATTGTCAATTGCATTTTGCCCCTGTCCTTGGGCGTATATCTTATCTGTAGCTTGTATGCTTGTCTAAGTCTTCGGCCTTGTTAAAAACGGGTTGTCTCTGGGCTTTGACACTCACTCTCGTCATTGTTACGACTTTCGAGTTCTGTCAGAGTGGGGCAACTGTAGACACCCCATTTTTGACCGTCCTCAAGACTTGGACGTCACCGCTTGAACACTCGGTGATCATCCATGTTCGTGTTTGTTTTGAGTTCCCGGAGGTCTTGGCTACGCGCCTTGCCTCAGGATCTCTCGACTTGCTCGTTCTATGTTTGGTTTTACACAAAGGACTTGTTCATTTTTTTTTTGCACCTGAGGGTAGAGAGTAGCTTGCTAGCTACCCCTGATACCCATCGGCCATGGCTTGAGGCCACCAGCCGTGTTTTGAGGCTCCGGCCATTGGTGAAATAGTCAATTGGCCGGTCGGCACTTTGTGTGGCCGGCCGACCATCTGTTTGACCGATGGCCTCCTTTTCTGGCCGATACCACCTTTTTACCTTTTTTAGGCATAATGCATGCCAGCAGTGCCAGCTGGAATGCACGGACCCTGCCCCCCATGCACGGGTGTGGCTGTTTTGAACCTTTGCACCCTTTTGATCCAAGCTTCCTAGAGAAGATTGCACCCTTTGCTCAAGCTTCTTGAGGAAGCTTGACCCTTTGTCATAGCTTCCTCAAGAAGCTTGCACCCTTAGCTTAGCTTCCCTTGGAAGCCTTGACCCTTTTTGAATAGCTTCCCTTGGAAGCTTAATCTTCGCATTGTCTATATAAGAGACCCCTCTTCTCCTTTGATGGGTTCAGCAAAAACCAGAGCAAAATACAATTATATATCTGATATACATCTTCTTTCTCTATATCTCCCTCTCTCTCTTCATTTGTGTGTGTTTGAGGGCCTAAAAGGGTGATTTGTTCTTACTTTTGCACTAAAACACACACCATTACACCATACTTCGACTTTGGGAGGTGTTGAGGGTTTATTCTTGAGGTTTTGAGCTGGTTTTGATCAGAAGAAGGTGCCTGGACTTGCTATTCTTGAGGTGTTCTTCAAGGGTAACACTTTTGCTTTAGATTCCCCAATCATGCACTAGCTTTTGACCGGCTTTACATATTGATTTGAGCTTCATGTATAATTGAAAAAGTTCTAGTATTTGCATGCTTAAGATACTTCATTCAGGTCATTTCGTTGTTTGGGGTCGATCTCCCCCTCTTAGGCCTTGTTTGGCCCTTTTTGTACTTTTTTTGCTAAGCTTTGGGGACTTTTGTGTATTGGCCTTCTCACCACTGAAATCCAGTGGATTTTCAGTGGTGAAGAAGAGGTTTTGAGGTCTAACATAGGGGAAGGACACCCCTCTCCCTTTGCCTCTCTTTCTTTTGCATTTTTGGCTCATAAGGGTAGCATGCATGATTAGTTGTTCTTGGCTTCATTTTAGAGTTTTTTTGGGTGTTGTTGGGTCATATTATGCCTCTGTTTTTGGTCGGATTAATCGCCCCTTTCATGTTTAATATACTTGCTTTGCATTCCTCTCTTTGGCCTAGAAGTGCATCATGCATTTAACCTACCATGCTCTCATGTTTTGGCCTAACTTTGTGAAGTTCTTAGCCATGTCTTACCATGCTTAAGGTCTGTTGGGAGTTTATTTGACCATATTTACCATGTTTGGTATAGCCCTTTTGTATTTTGACTTGTGAGCCTTGAGGGTGTGAGTCACAAGCATGTTTTGGTTGGGTTATTTCAATGATTTGGAGTCATTTCACATGCCATTTCAGTCCCTAATCCATGTTCCTATGCATGTATCCATCACCCTTTTCATGCCTTGAAGAGATGCCCTTTTGTGCCTTGAAATGAGCATTATGCATTCTTATGTATTTAAGTTTTTGGGGCTGCCATATCAGTGGGTTTTGGGGCATATTTTGATGCATAAAAACTTTATCTTAGATTGCTTAGTCCATGCCATGTGTTGCTTGGGGTAGGTGTTGAGCAATGCTCTCTTTTGTGGCCTTGAATACTTTCTATTTTGCATCCATTCCCTAGCATGTCTTGGTGTCATCTTTTGCATGCTTTTCAGAGTTTAACATGAGTGTTTGATGTCCAAGCATATTGCCTTTAAGTATGCTTAGAGTTGTCTCCTTCCATGCTTAGATGATAGGCCTTGGTGTGTACATGCTTGCATGCATAAGTTGTGCCATCTTTGACCCTTTTGGCCACTGTTTTAGGGTGTGGCTGAGGCCTCCTATTTCAGTCTAAGTCCATTCTTGTACATAGTTGTATGTTTGACTTGTTGCCTCTTGTTGCATGCTTGCATTGTACCATGTTTGCATCACATGTTAAATTGCATTGTATTGCCTCTTGCATGATTAGCACATTGCATGCTTGCATAATAGATTGCATTGCATTTGGCATGTTTTGCATCTTAGCCTCATGTTGCATTCTTGAGCCATGTTTGTATACATGCATTGCATTGCTTGGTTTGGGGTGTTAAACCAAGCATGAGGATTGAGGGTGTTCGTACTCCAAGTGATGTAACATGTCTCAATCCTCGGTCGCCGACGCCCTTGATCTCAATATGATAGGGTGTTGGCATTCATCTCTTTTGTTGCATGCATTTTACATTGAATGGCAAACTTGGCCTCTTAGGCCATCATGCATCAAAATGCATAATTGATGGCCCGAGGGCCAAGGGTCATACTCCCTTGAGCCCATTGCATGATGGGGAGTGTAGCCATGCTCACATTTGCTTGAAAATTCCATACCATACACTGTTTGCCCTTTGCTGCTGTCAACTGCAA
The DNA here is from genome assembly GCF_055761805.1 of Camellia sinensis. Classification (NCBI taxonomy): domain Eukaryota; kingdom Viridiplantae; phylum Streptophyta; class Magnoliopsida; order Ericales; family Theaceae; genus Camellia; species Camellia sinensis. The sequence continues at coordinate 103,845,596 of NC_138975.1, read as the reverse complement.
GATTTTGCAGGAAGAAATAGCCCGCTAGCTACTTGGAGTGCCGACCGACCAAATACAATTAGCCGGTGGCTCAACCAATGGTCGATGACCATTCCCTTCGGCCGGTGGTGTTCCCACTTGGTCGGTGATGCTTCCCAGTGTTCAGAGAAGCATCCTTGGGACTTGTACAAATTTTCAGAGGAGCAGGGCAGTATAAACAGAGGCAACAGTGCTATGGTAGCGAGTTTTCGAGCGGGACGAGTCAAGCATGCATCATTCACGCATTCTGAGGCATAGCTCCAGCAGTCTCTTTAGCTTCACATTTAAATTATTTTTGTGATTAATTTGTTAATTAATTAAGAGGGTCTGTAATAATTAATTAGCTAGGATAGTTGATTCATTATTCAGACTATATTATTCTTTTGCTCCCCCCAAGTGAGGGCGTATTTGTAATAAGTGTGGGTGCGTGTGTGCATGTCTTCCAACCCCACGTCTTTCTTCCCTTTTGTTTACTAGCTTTCGATAGTTAGTATTAGGACATATTTAAATTAGCATACCTTATGTTATGCATGCGTGCATTCATACATTTGTCTTGCATGCACCAAACTCGGCACATCATACTAACCGCATTCGTGTTTCAATTCCAAATTGAATACGTGTTAGTTATAGCATTTCGCATGTCATTTTAGAATAGCCGAGCCTGTTGTATTCGCATTCCTGCATGTGTTGCATTAGGCATTTCTGCATAGTTAGGATCATGCATGGATTTGTAACATAACTTTTCTTTTGGCTTGGAGTACTCTGTAAGATTTTACGCTTTAGCATCATTGCATGCGTGTGAATGTTGCCATGACAACATGATTACCATGAGGCTATTTGCTTATTTGATATAACTGCTTGAATGCCTGTGGATGGAGGTTGAATTACCTGAATTGGAATAATGCATTAAAACCGTGAGATTTAAACCCACTTGATAGTGGCAAAAACCATCTTTTCTAAAGCCCACTTGAGGGTGGCAAAACCTGCATTTTAACCTACTTATGAGTAGCAAACTGCTTTCAAAAACAAACATGAAATGTTTTGTTCTAACTCAAGCGATTCAGTCTATACTTGTATGCTGTGCGCATCACATAGTAAATCTAGGCTAATAACCAAAATAAGAATGCATAATGTTTTCAAAACAAGATATTACGATTAGTAGAGGCCGATCTTCGGATCTGGCAAGAGGGGGTACTCATAGCTGACATTCCCCAATCGTACCCAACTTTCCGAACCGAGGCAACTCTGGTGATGATGGACACGTGGCCTTAGGCAAACGCGTCAGGGTTTCCTAAATTCCCCCATTAAAAAATATTTAGGTGGCGACTCTGTATCTGGCGAAGCAGTCCATGTTTGGCACTTCTTTCTAAAACTCTGTTTTCCAAAACGATTTGCCGGATTTGGACTCTTTGGTTCAGATTAAGAACCGTGACGATTTGAGAGTCCGAACTGTAGTGAGCCCAAAACGAACAGAACGAGACTCATCCTCTCAGGACGTTCGGGGACGTCTACAGTTTCTGGTGACTCTGCTGGGGATTTAGAGATCTTGACTCAAACTCGTGATATCCTGTTTTGATTTCACTTATGTGTTTCTTTGCATTGCATGTGCATTGGTGCGCCTAGGACACAGTGTTTGTCATCTGCCATTCCTGAACGGTTTGCCGGAGGCTTGTCTTGTCAAGGCATGACCATAAGGCTGACCGGTTATGGGCTCTGACAGTATGGGAACACAAACCCCAGTTTTGCCGGCACACCCTTTTTTTGACCATTCGACCTAGTGCATATCGAAATCCATAGTGACCATTCAAGCTAGGACATGTTGCTTACCCAATCATAGGTTGTTTGAAACCGCTGCGTGCGTAGTGAAACCCTAACTCCTGAAAAAATAGGACAAGGAAACCCTACCCCAACATAGGGGTGTTTTGGCTCTCTTTTACTTACTATGTGCTCTTAGAGTTGGCCTCTACAGGACTACACGTATCAGTTTGCAAGTTTGGGCATCATGCCTGGGGGCACCAGTATTTTAATCAGTTATCAGCGGGTATCGGATCCAGCTTTGGGGACAGTGATTTGGGGAATAATGATTAGTGTTTGAGAACAGCGTGTTCAGTTTATCGACAGGGTGTTGTCATGCCTAACCATGTGTTATGTTTATTTAAGCTGTTATATTGTCCGTTTGTCTGGTCACTTATTTCTTTATTATCGCTTTATTTATCTTTTTGCTAGGTAGTTTAGCACGATTGCTTCTGACCCAGTAGATATTCTCCAAGCACCCTGGATTAAAGGTCGCCGACACCATCGATCTGAGGATCTGGTAGACGGATAACCAGTGTACTACTCATTACTCCCGGTTCCTAGACCGAGGGCAGCCAGGTAGAGAATATCAGTTCAGCCATCAGTACAAAGGGCTTTATCTACCCCACCTGAATACAGTAGAGATCAGGGTTCTGTTTCTCTCGCAGAGAGAGAATATATACCAGAAATTCAATCAGATCAGAGTAGTATGGCAAGCTTAGAGGAGACGGTGCGCCAGCTCCAAGAGAGCATGAAAACTATGCAGCAAGACGCTGCCTGACAGGCGGAGTTCGCCAAGCAACAGGCCACGGTTATGACTGAACAAGCAGAGTTAATCGTGAGGCTACAACAGCAAGCCGGAGTATCTACTTCGCATCAAGCTCCTCCCCTGCCAGGAGTTCCAATACTCGGGGAGACAGCTAATGTTCAGAATGATACGGACATTCCCACAGGGCCACCTCCGCCCTCAATCTTACCCCAGATCCTACCCCAGTTATCCAAAACACCCACCAACTTACCAGACTCTCCCTTTGAGGTCGAGACAGATCCCACTGCATTGAAGTTAAGCAAGCTTGAAAAGATGTTCAAGAGATCCCAGGGAGTCAAGACCATCCCTTATATTGAAGATGGGTACACCGACACAGCTGTGACGCTACCGGACCGATTCAAGATGCCGCACATCGACCGGCTTGATGGATCCGGGGATCCTATGGTACACCTGCGTTTGTTTTCTGACATCTTAAAGCCGATGGGCCTCACCAGACTGCAGAAGTTGTCTCTATTCGGCCAGACCCTGTCGGGTGTGGCGGCCATCTGGTATGCCAAATTAGAAGATGATGTCAAGAGAAACTGGGACGAGATGGCTGAGGCCTTCATTGCGCAATACTCATATAACACGCAAATCGAGATTGCGACCTGTGATCTTGAGACAACGAGACAGGAGCCTAAAGAGAGCTTTTCAGAGTTCGTGACCAAATGGAGGGCTAAGGCCTCAATGATGACCTTAAGGCCCACAGATAAAGATCAAATTTGGATGATTGTGCACAATCTCCAGCCTAAGCTGATATAGAAAATGATCTTGCTCCCCTTTTCTACCTTTGCTGATCTGCATGAGATGGGAGTACAGATTGAGGATGCCTTGAAGCAAGGCTTAATTGATAATGATCGGGAGCAACCCAGAAGAACTTTCAATCGCAACACCAATGCAGGCCCGAGCGGCGTTACAACTGCAAGAGCCTCAGAAGTCAGCATGGTCACCACCATTCTCCCTCCCCCTCCAAGACCATGGCAGCTACGCCTTTCTCCGGTGCGTCCAGAAGCAATACACAAATAGCTAGATACCCACCCAAAAACCAAAGAACCTTCCCTTCACTATATATGCCCCTGTCCAAGGCTCTGGGATTTTTAATCAGAAAAGGGCCCTTGAAGCCCCTAGAGCTGTGGCCATTGCCGGAAAGACTTCCCCCCACCCACAACCCAGCCAAATATTGCGCATTTCACCAACAGCACGGTCATGACACCAACCAGTGCTTCCGATTACGTCATGAGGTTCAAGATCTCATCGATAACGGGGTGATTTTGCCTCCCGAGAAACCTAATGTTACAACAAACCCTATCCCACCACACAACCAAGCTCCACCTCCCAAAAGAATCAATTTTATCCAGACTGGGGTCGTGTCTTACGATCCTAGCATATATATCACTCTTTCCCACCTATCTAAACCGAAGGTGTTCCTCCCTAATTGCACTGACTTGTGCATGCTGGACATCTCCAAAACCCAACTAGAGCCAATGGTGATGACCATCGAAGACGGGATAGGGATGATTTCAGAGGCGAATGGGATTGTTGAGCCAGAATCTGAGGAATCTGGGAGTTCTGCTAAGGAAGCCTACAATTCGAGTGATTATAGTCTATCAGTAGGCCAGGTTCGACCCATTGTAGAATTGCTGGAGAGGGCAGAGCTGTGTATGATCCGAGGGGATGGATTTGAGCAGGGGACAGATAATTTGAAGGCTATGGAAGAGGACCTTGCCAATTTCTAGTTTTTCAATGACCAAGACCCAGGGGACGCAGAAGTCAACTGGTTTGATTATAAGGAATCGGCAGAGGCTACCGGGTGGTTGGATGATCAACCAGATGTTTTGGAAGAATTCCAACCAGAACAAAGCCCGGTAGGGGCGAGAATGTCAGTGACGGCTGGAAGGGCCGAAGAGCAGAGTACATCGCCAGAGAGCACCGGTGTCGAGAATTTCGCTCAGGATTGGAGCATCTCAAACACAGGAATTATTGAACAGCCAGCTGTATTGACACAGTCGGAACAGGAAAGGTTTGAGGATTCTGAGAGAATCAGGAAAGCTAAGGCCCATGCGGGAACTGGAAGTGCTGTGTGTACGAGGACGGAGAACGCTGCGAGCGTGCGGACGGAAAGTACTGTAAGTGTGATCATACCGGAGCCGGATAGGTGTCTGTCAGCTGGCGATGGAATGTGGTGGGAAGACGACGATCTATGTCTTGCCCACACGGATGAGGATTGGGGAAGTACCGGCCGAACGATACATGGTACATCGGCGTGGTCGATCATATGACAAGGAGTGGACGGTATTTTAAGCCTCCACATCTAGATCAGCCAGAGACGTCTTGGAAGAATAAGGAAGCTGAAAAACAGAATGAGAAGTTACTTGGAGATGAGGCTGTGCTCAAACAGCTTAAAAAGATACAAGCAGACATCTCTATTTGGGGACTGCTTATGGCATCGCAAGTGCATCGACATGCTGTCTTATCGGCCATGGACAAGGCCAAGCTCTCAATAGACACCATGCCCGAATAGCTGGTGGGCTTAGTTTTTCCGGGAGGAACTACCCCAATGTTAACTTTCTCCGACAGGGAATTGCCACCTGAGGGTGCGAATCACAACAAGCCACTCTACATCTCTGTGGGGTGTAGAAATAAATAGATACCGGTGGTTCTTATTGACACAAGGTCCGCCATCAATGTGTGTCCAGCAAGGACTGCCTATGCAATCGGTTTAAAGACCACGGATTTTGTGCCGACAACCCAGGTGATTCGGGCATACGACAACACAAGCAGAGAAGTCATGGGGACAGTGAAAATTCAGACCAAGGTTGGGCTGGGGCAACATGAAATTGACTTTCACGTCCTAGAGGTTCCCGCCACTTTCAACCTACTCTTGGGACGGCCGTGGCTGCATCAAGTGAAGGCAGTTTCTTCTACCTTGCATCAAATGGTGAAATACCTCCATGGAAAGGGAGTAGCCATTGTTTTTGGAAATTCATCGATCCATCCACCGTCGGAGGTGTCTACACCAATCCTAGAAACTGAGCACGGTATGGAGGATGTATTCTTTTCCGGTTTCACTCTGGCTGAGGCCCGGGTCGTGCAGAACATCTTGGCTGTTAATGAAGGGGTGTATGTCAGTGCTCAGTCAATATACCTCATGAATAAGCTCCAACACATCCCCGGGATGGGATTGGGAAAGAGTGGCTGGAAGGGCGTCGCAGCATTGGCCGAAGTGCCACACAACCCACATACCTTTGGCTTGGGTTATCTGCCCACCAAAGACGATTGGATAAGGAAAGGCAAGGAGATGGCTGGAAGAGCCAGAGTGAAGCAGACGGGGAAGCCTTTTGAATTAATGCACCGGCCCATCCAGGGTACCCTAAACGGACGCTTCGTCCGGGAGGGGGAGGACTTTCCATTTTGGGGCTTCCCAGAGCCATGGTTGAATGCGGAGAGGAAGCGCGTGCCGGGGCTTGAGATCTTCTTCGACCTGTAGTTATCCTGGGATGATGTTGCCGAAGAGCAGACGGACCTATTACCTGAGGCGAAGCAAAGCAAGGAAGTGGAGTCTGAGGACTTTGAAATTGAAATGGGGGTAGCACTGGCTTGTCTACTTTCAGATCCTCCGATCGAACAGAAGTGCTTGGGGGATAACTTCTCGGTGTCCATGATCAGGAATGAAACGGTTGCGAGCCTACCAGCAAACATTTTGGATGCATTTATGGCACCATCTCTCATTTGGCAGTATGAAGAGGGATTTTTGTCAAGCAGCACCGGGTCAGATAGTGAGCCGGAATCTGATTCCACCGAGTCTTATGAGTCGGAATCAGGTTCCAACTCGACTGAGTCTGAGTTCGGTATTCCTGGAGGTGACAACCCGGATGCCATAGTCCTGTCCAGGTCGTCTTTTTCTTTCCCTTTTAAGTCTGTTGTAACAGAAGAATCGAACGGTTTGGATGTGCTTAATGAGAATGATGTGGATGTGGTTTCTGAGTACTTTTTTGTACCTTTGATTTATTGCTTGAATCAGGACTTTCAAAATTTTGATAGAAAAGACGAGGAAGAAATTCCCCCGGTTTTGCAACGCTTAATTGAACAAGAGCAGGAAAGATTTGTTAAACCTTTAGTTGATGAAATCACTACTGTGAATGTCGGTACTGAGAAGGACCCGCGGGTGGTCCAGATCGGGTCCACGTTGTCTTCGGAGGAACGCGAGCGCTTAGTCGCTTTATTAAAAGATTTCAAAGACGTTTTCGCGTGGTCCTACGAAGACATGCCTGGAATCGACCCTGAGATCGTACAGCACTGGATCCCTCTTGACACCGAGGCCCGACCCATCAAACAGAAACTCAGAAGGATCCGCCCCGACTGGGCCATCAAGATTAAAGAAGAGATCGCCAAACAAATTGACGCAGGTTTCCTACTGGTATCTGAATACCCGACTTGGTTAGCCAACATTGTTCCAGTGCCGAAGAAGGATGGCAGGATCCGGGTATGCGTGGATTTCAGGGACTTGAACAAACCCAGTCCGAAAGACGACTTTCCCTTGCCCCATATTGATGAGTTGGTGGACTTCACAGCGGGGCATGCTTTGCTTTCGTTCATGGATGGCTTCTCAGGCTATAATCAGATAGTGATGGCACCTAAAGACCAGGAAAAGACTGCATTCACCACCCCGTGGGGGACTTACTGCTACAGAGTGATGCCGTTTGGGTTAAAGAATGCTGGAGCTACATATCAACGGGCTGCGACCACAATATTGCATGACATGATCCACAAAGAGGTTGAGGTGTACGTGGACGATATGATTGTCAAATCCAAAGAAAGAGAGGGCCACTACACCGGCTTGCAAAAGTTCTTTCGAAGGATCAGAGAATTTCAGTTGCGGCTGAATCCTCAGAAGTTTACGTTTGGTGTTACAGCGGGAAAGAAGCTGGGGTTTCTGATTACACAGAGAGATATCGAAGTTGACCCTTCCAAAATCAAGGCCATCTTAGAAATGCCACCACCGAGGACTGAAAAGGAGGTGCAAGGCTTTCTGGGTAAAGTGCAATTCATAAGGCGGTTTATCTCAAAATTAACCTTGACTTGTGAACCACTTTTTGGTCTCCTGAAGAAAGGAATGAAGTTACAGTGGGACGACCGATGCCAAGCTGCTTTTGAACAGATCAAAGAATACTTACTAAACCCACCCGTGTTGTCACCACCAGAGCCGGGGAAACCGTTGATATTGTACCTTTCAGTAACTGAGACTACAATGGGCTGCATGCTCGCGCAAGAATCAGAGGACAAGGTGGAGAGAACAATCTATTACTTGCGCAAAAAGATGCTAGAGTATGTGACCCGTTACACACCGTTGGAAAAGGCTTGCTTAGCCTTGGTATGGGCTACCAGGAAGCTGCGGCACTACCTGTTAGCTCACTCCGTAATGTTAGTTTCACGACTGGATCCCATCAAATATCTTTTCTAGAAACTAGCACTTACGGGTAGGCTGGCTCGTTGGTTGTTGTTGATTTCCGAATTCAATCTGAAATATGTGACGCGCAAGTCAGTTAAAGGAAGAGCAGTGGTAGAATTCTTAGCCGATCACCCGGTGGGAGGGGGTGAAGCAGTTAAGTACTTATTCCCAGATGAGGCCATTTTGCATATCGACGATGAAACTTGGACGATGTACTTTGACGGAGCGTCAAACCAGCACGGGTATGGGATAGGGGTGTTGCTGATAGCACCCGACAATTCTCGTATCCCTCTAGCCTTCAAACTCCGATTCAAAGTCTCAAACAACGAAGCAGAATATGAGCCATGCATTGCCGGTTTAGAAGCAGCCCTGGAACTGGGGGCAAAATTATTGGACGTCATCGGGGACTCGAACCTTGTTGTGTCTCAAGCAAAAGGAGATTGGAAAGTCAAAGAAGAAAAGATGATAATGTACCACCAGACCTTGGACTTGTTGATTCCTCGGTTTGAGAATTTAAACTTTGCTCATCTAGTAAGAGAGAACAACAGGTTCACAGATTTATTAGCAACTCTATCTTCTATGATACACATCCCGTTTGGAGTCCGGATGCGTCCAATCATTATTGACCAGAAATTTGTGCCAGCCTACGAGTCAATTGCTGCTATAGATGAGGTTCAGGACGAGAACCCCTGGTATTACGACAGTTGAAACTTCTTGGAGAAGGAGGTGTGTCCACCAGGGGCAAATGCCAAAGATAAAAGGGCAATCAGAAGAATGGCTGTTCAATTCATCATCTGTGGGGGTAAGCTGTATAAAAGAGGTCATCTGGGAATACATAAGTTATGCGTTGAAGCCGAAGAATCGAAGTGCCTGATGGAGACCATTCATGGGGGGGAATGTGGTGCACATATGAACGGGGTAATGCTAGCCAGGAAGATCCTCAGACAGGGTTACTACTGGTCCACCATGGAGGAAGATTGTATCGGCTTTGTTCGGCGATGCCACAAATGTCAGATCCATGCAAACCGCATGAACATTCCACCATCGAAGCTGTACAATATGACCTCGCCGTGGCCATTTTCAGTTTGGAGAATCGATGTGATCGGGGTTGTCACTCCGAAGGGTTCAAACGGGCATGAGTTCATCCTGGTCGCGACAGATTACTTTACAAAGTGGGTCGAGGCCCAATCCTATGCGGTGTTAAAGGCTTCACATGTTGCGAAGTTCATTAGAAACAACATCATTTGTCGCTATGGGGTCCCAAATGAGATAATTTCAGATAACGGTTCTCACTTCAAGAAGGAAGTGATTGACTTGTTGGAGAAATACAATGTGGCTTTTCACAAGTCATCCACATACCGGCCTTAGACCAATGGAGCGGTTGAGGCCGCCAACAAGAATGTCAAGCGCATTTTACAAAAGATGGTGGAAACCTATCGGGACTGGCCAGATAAGCTATCGTTCGCTCTGTGGGGCTACCGGACTTCAATTAGAACTTCTACCGAGGCGACTCCGTACTCATTGGTTTATGGGATGGAGGCTGTTCTACCTATTGAAATTGAGGTTCCGTCTTTGAGAGTGCTGGCTGAGTGTCAGATAGCCGAGGTAGATTGGCAGCAGAACAGATTTGAAGAACTCATGTTCTTTGATGAGAGAAGACTGAAAGCACTGTACCATGTTCAAGGTTATCAGCGTAGAATTGCCCGGGCTTTCAACAAGAAAGTTAAGTCTAGGAATCTAAAAGAAGGAGATTTGGTGCTCAAGGACAACCGAGCTCCCATCCATGACCCAAGGGGCAAGTTCAGGCCCAATTGGATTGGTCCCTACATCATTAAGTCGATCTGGTCAGGTGGAGCTGTGGTTCTGATGGATCTAGATGGCCTAGAGTTCTCAGAACCGATCAATGTGGACAAGTTGAAGAAATATTACCCTGAGAGGCTCGCTAGGCCGAAAACCCGAGAGGGCGATCTAGGCAAAAGTTAGAGCACAAAAAATTTGAAATTATAAAAACTGAGCTCGCAAGGTTGAAAACCCACAAAGGGCGGCCTCGGCAAAAGTTAGAGCGTAAAAGGAGAGTGAAAATACTATAGTGAACTCGAGCCTGAACTACGTAAGGCTTGATTCCCATCTTTGGGATACGTAGGCAACTTCATCCTTAAGTTCAGCCATAAACTTTTTCCCGATCAACTTTGTCCATTTGATCACCTCGGCCATCTTTGTCTATTCAGCATTCAAGAGTTCGGTTATGATCTCCGATGCAGTGCTTTTCAGACTAGGGCAACTTTCCGTTGCGAAGAAGTGCTGCGGTACTACTCAGACTAGGGGCAACTTTCCAGTTGTTAGAATCCGGGGTCGTGCTTCTCAGTGACAGATCTCAGGCGTGTCCAGTTCCGATCCATATCGAAAATGGTTTTGAACAGTTTTGATAAAAGCTGACTTTGTTCAAATTAATCTTTTTACAACTTAGACCATTTTTGGACCAAAATGGAAAATTTTCAATACCCACAACCTTCAATTTCATTGATTTCAATACAGAGTTCTCCTACTCTTGCATACAAATTGAAGTTGCTTTTTTTATTACATTCATAAAGAAAACTTGAAAGTACTAATGAAGCAATAAATCCAGGGCATAGATAGGTCAGGTATTCCTGCACCCCCTCCCAGAGCTGGTCGAAGCCTCTGATGCCAAGCTGGGCCCAATCTGCGCCTCTTTATTGAGCCAATCTATGCACTCGTCAGACAAAGTGCAACTGAAACTGGGAGCGGGGCCAGGAGCTCTCTAGTCCTCCATGCTGCGACCTGCCGAGCGAGCTGCGCACCTCGGGCTGGGAATGCAGCTTGATACTCTATCCCCTCTGTCGGGCAAGTCTGATCATGGCTGAACTGGTACTGGAACCGGAATGGGAAATAAAACACACAGTGAGTAAAGCCAATCAACTGAATCCCAGTCTGCCGGGACATGCTATAGCCCATTGCCGGTAGGTTGAGCCAAGGGCACGGCCAAGTAATGCGGTCTGCGGGCAAGCTACACATCCAATCAAACCACCAGCCCTCATCAAGGGCATCGACTAGACGTTGTCGGAAGAAGTAACCGCGAGCTGAGTATGTTGAGCAAGAGTCCATGACCTACAGCTTATCCATCAACCATACCTGGGAAGGGATGAAAAATGAGAGAATAAAGAATAAAGAGTCGTACGAGGAGAGAAAAGTGAGAAAATGGTTTTGTGAGAAAAATCGAGCTTGAGGGTCGAGTGATGTAAGCAATACACATGTGAGATTGGGTGTGAACATTACCTGCAGCAGTAGTGGACTCCCCGCAAATCTGGTCGTCTCTCGGCAATAAAAGGCGTCTAAGCCCATCAATGTCTCAGCCAGAGTCATGGCAACGCAACTCTTGCCCTCCTTCAAGCCTTAGGCAACCTCAATCAACCGGATGCTAGATCCTCCGGAGCCTGAGACAAACAAAAAATGAGATAGCATGCACAAACAGAGGGCGTGTCGCCGGAAGCCTTGCCAATGATAGTCGCCGCGGTCACCGACGTCGGAAAATCGACAAATCAAACTCGGAATATCCAACATTCTGTCACAAATCAGAGACCGAGCGTCGTACATAGTGAGTCCACACATTTGCCCTAAGGTTTGAGCATGGCCAAAGTCAAGCTGGGGTAAGGTTTCCTCGTTGCGCTCGGATTCCATTAAAGCTTGGAAATCTTCAAAGGTAGGACATACCTCTAGCCCGTTAAAGCTAAAGATATGCGTCACCGGATTCCAAAACCTCGCCGCGGCGTGAAGAAACAAAAAGTTCAGCGGGGTGCGACTCAGAGTGAATAGTGCATTTATGTCGAAGCCCCTGAAATTTAGCTTTTCCGAGCCGTCCAAGTTGGCAATCCGGGCTGTGAGATTTTTGGCATGAAACTCTTCCATTTGGAGCAAATCAGTGGGCAATTGAGAAAAAACTACGAAGCTGAAGCCTTTTGTAAGGGATAAGGTTGAGGGGAGGACAGATGTCAGCATTCTGCTGGTCTCTACCATTTATGGCCGACCAGCCAAATATAGTGTCGACCGACCACCACTTTTGGCCGTCGGATCAGATATGCTGGCCGATGGCCATTTCATGAGGCCGAAGGATTTCCCTGGTGGCCGGTGGTCTTCCTTCTTATCCCCTGAGCTGTTTATATGGTTGAACATGCTGAGAATTTGGGGAGTGCCACCACTTCCGATGCCCTCCGATGATGATTTTTGTGACGTCACGCCTATTTTCTTATCGAGTTGTTATAAATTTTCTTATCGAGTTGTATGTCACATTCCTCAAATGTTTGCATTTGCTTAATTGAGTTGTATTTACACCTAGTCAGCTTATCGAGTTTCTTTGTTTTGCTTATCGACTTGTAAGTCGGTTCACTACCTGATTATCACGATGCAAATGCTCAAATTTCAAACCAAGTTCAATTTCGTTCACATTGTTATGTGATACCATGCGATGCGATGCATAGAAAGCACAAATGTAACACCTTTTTGAACAAAATAGGTGTTTCATTTCTCTCATGTGTTTTGCAAAAATACACACTTTTGAAAAAGTAAAACCTGCCTGAGGCAGTGCAATATGCTTAAACTACCAGAAAAAAAGGAAAGTAAACAAAAGAAGAGCAGGGCAGCAAAGTATCGGAATTAATACCGGTAAACCTCCCCTTGCGGTCAATACACCTCCCGTGCCCTTGTCCGGGTCAACTATGTGGTTTGGCACCTTCATTACTCAAGACAGTGCAAGGAATTGCACTTTCGGAACATTAGTAGGCCTTCGAGTTGACCTCAAGCCGTATCTTCTAATAGCGATGCTCGGTGCGTGCGAGGAACGTCCCTTCCCGTATCCTTTTCGTATCTTGTGAATTCCCCAAATCGCTTCAATTATACTGTGTTGCAGTGCTTTGCATTTCAATTTCATGAATAACATGTCTTTACCATGCTTCAAGTTGAATCTGCCCCTTCAAGTTCCTTTCTATACACATTGCATGCGTTGTCGCGTTATGCTTTACTTACATGTGTTCAAGTTCCTTTCTATACACATTGCATGCGTTGTCGCGTTATGCTTTACTTACATGTGTTCAAGTTCCTTTCTGTACACATTGCATGCGTTGTCGCGTTATGCTTTACTTACATGTGTTCAAGTTCCTTTTTGTACACATTGCATGCGTTGTCGCGTTATGCTTTACTTACATGTGTTCAAGTTCCATTTTATACACATTGCATGCGTTGTCGCGTTATGCTTTACTTACATGTGTTCAAGTTCCTTTTCATACACATTGCATGCGTTTGTACGTGTGCTTTACTTACATGTGTTTATGCATCTTACAAGAGGTTACACATTGCTTGCATTAACCCGCATGTTTTACTTGTATATGTTCATTCCTGCCATACACATTGCATGCATACGTGCATTGCTTTACTTACATGTGTTCAACTTCTTTTTATACACATTGCATGCATACTCGCATTGCTTTACTTACATGTGTTCAAGTTCTTCTTATACACATTGCATACGTTATCGCGTTATGCTTTACCTACATGTGTTCAAGTTCTTCTTATACACATTGCATGCGTTGTCGCGTTATGCTTTACTTACATGTGTTTACGTTCATGGCATTGTTATGCTTGTTTCAAATCGTATTTGTCATGCGTTCTATTCGACTTGCGTTGTCATGCACTTTCAATTGCATCGTTATGCATATTGCTAACGATATTGTACCTGTTAAGTTTTCTTTCTCTTTCAGGCACGATATTGTATATACGGTTCATTTGAAGCTGGTGCAACCAGACGAGCCGCACTGGTATTCTATTCTCCGCGTGAAACGTAGCGAGAATTACATAATTCTCTTACATCCTTTCTACATTATAATGTAGTTGGATTTGTATTTGATTGCTTAAAACTGTTGCATGATATGCTTCGTTACAGCTTCTTTGCATGATCATAGGTTATGTTCGGCTTCTTGCATTGTCAGTTGCATTTTGCCCCTGCCCTCGGGCGCATATCTTATCTGTAGCTTGTATGCTTGTCTAAGTCTTCGACCTTGTCAAAAACGGGTCGTCTCTGGGCGTTGACACTCACTCTCGTCAATGTTATTACTTTCGAGTTCTGTCAAAGAGGGGCAACTGTAGACACCCCATTTTTGACCGTCCTCAAGACTTGGACGTCACCGCTTGAACACTCGGTGATCATCCATGTTCGTGTTTGTTTTGAGATCCCGAGGTCTTGGCTACGTGCCTTGCCTCAGGATCTCTCGACCTGCTTGTTCTGTGCTTGGTTTTACACCAAGGACTTGTTCGTTTTTTTTTTTGCACCTGAGAGTAAAGAGTAGCTTGCTAGCTACCCCTGATACCTACCGGCTATGGCTTGAGGCCACCGGCCGTGTTTTGAGGCTCCGGCCATTGGTGAAATAGGCAATTGGCCGGTCGGCACTTTGTGTGGCCGGCCGACCATCTGTTTGACCGATGGCCACCTTTTCTGACCGATACCACCTTTTTACCTTTTTTAGGCATAATGCATGCCAGCAGTGCCAGCTGGAATGCACGGACCTTGCCCCCCATGCACGGGTGTGGCTGTTTTGAACCTTTGCACCCTTTTGGTCCAAGCTTCCTAGAGAAGATTGCACCCTTTGCTCAAGCTTCTTGAGGAAGCTTGACCCTTTGTCATAGCTTCCTCAAGAAGCTTGCACCCTCAGCTTAGCTTCCCTTGGAAGCTTAGTCTTTGCATTGTCTATATAAGAGACCCTTCTTCTCCTTTGATGGGTTCAGCAAAAACCAGAGCAAAATACATTTATATATCTGATATACATCTTCTCTCTCTATATCTCCCTCTCTCTCTTCATTTGTGTGTGTTTGAGGGCCTAAAAGGGTGATTTGTTCTTACTTTTGCACTAAAACACACACCATTACACCATACTTCAACTTTGGGAGGTGTTGAGGGTTTATTCTTGAGGTTTTGAGCTGGTTTTGATCAAAAGAAGGTGGCTGGACTTGCTGTTCTTGAGGTGTTCTTCAAGGGTAACACTTTTGCTTTAGATTCCCCAATCCTGCACTAGCTTTTGACCTGCTTTGCATATTGATTTGAGCTTCGTGTATAACTGAAAAAAGTCTAGTATTTGCATGCTTAAGATATTTCGTTCAAGTCATTCTATTGTTTGGGGCCGATCTCCCCCTCTTAGGCCTTGTTTGGCCCTTTTTGTACTTTTTTTGCTAAGCTTTGTGGACTTTTGTGTATTGGCCTTCTCACCACTGAAATCCAGTGGATTTTCAGTGGTGAAGAAGAGGTTTTGAGGTCTAGCATAGGGGAGGGACACCCTTCTCCCTTTGCCTCTCTTTCTCTTGCATTTTTGGCTCATAAGGGTAGCATGCATGATTAGTTGTTCTTGGCTTCATTTTAGAGTTTTTTTGGGTGTTGTTGGGTCATATTATGCCTCTGTTTTTGGTCGGATTAATCGCTCCTTTCATGTTTAATATACTTGCTTTGCATTCCTCTCTTTGGCCTAGAAGTGCATCATGCATTTAACCTACCATGCTCTCATGTTTTGGCCTAACTTTGTGAAGTTCTTAGCCATGTCTTACCATGCTTAAGGTCTGTTGGGAGTTTATTCGATCATATTTACCATGTTTGGTATAGCCCTTTTGTATTTTGACTTGTGAGCCTTGAGGGTGTGAGTCACAAGCATGTTTTGGTTGGGTTGTTTCAATGATTTGGAGTCATTTCACATGCCATTTCAGTCCCTAATCCATGTTCCTATGCATGTATCCATCACCCTTTTCATGCCTTGAAGAGATGCCCTTTTGTGCCTTGAAATGAGCATTGTGCATTCTTATGTATTTAAGTTTTTGGGGCTGCCATATCAGTGGGTTTTGGGGCATATTTTGATGCATAAAAACTTTATCTTAGATTGCTTAGTCCATGCCATGTGTTGCTTGGGGTAGGTGTTGAGCAATGCTCTCTTTTGTGGCCTTGAATACCTTCTATTTTGCATCCATTCCCTAGCATGTCTTGGTGTCATCTTTTGCATGCTTTTTCAGAGTTTAACATGAGTGTTTGATGTCCAAGCATATTGCCTTTAAGTATGCTTAGAGTTGTCTCCTTCCATGCTTAGATGGTAGGCCTTGGTGTGTACATGCTTGCATGCATAAGTTGTGCCATCTTTGACCCTTTTGGCCACTGTTTTAGGGTGTGGCTGAGGCCTCCTATTTTAGTCTAAGTCCATTCTTGTACATAGTTGTATGTTTGACTTGTTGCCTCTTGTTGCATGCTTGCATTGTACCATGTTTGCATCACATGTTAAATTACATTGTATTGCCTCTTGCATAATTAGCACATTGCATGCTTGCATAATAGATTGCATTGCATTTGGCATGTTTTGCATCTTAGCCTCATGTTGCATTCTTGAGCCATGTTTGTATACATGCATTGCATTGCTTGGTTTGGGGTGTTAAACCAAGCATGAGGATTGAGGGTGTTCGTACTCCAAGTGATGTAACATGTCTCAATCCTCGGTCGCCGACGCCCTTGATCTCAATATGATAGGGTGTTGGCATTCATCTCTTTTGTTGCATGCATTTTACATTGAATGGCAAACTTGGCCTCTTAGGGCATCATGCATCAAAATGCATAATTGATGGCCCGAGGGCCGAGGGTCATACTCCCTTGAGCCCATTGCATGATGGGGAGTGTAGCCATGCTCACATTTGCTTGAAAATTCCAGGCCATACACTACTTGCCCTCTGCTGCTGTCAACTGCAGGATTCTGGAGGAAGAAATAACCGGCCGGCTACTTGGAGTGCCGACCGACCAAATAAAATTAGCCGGTGGCTCAACCAATGGTCGATGACCATTCCCTTCGGCCGGTGGTGTTTCCACTTGGTCGGTGATGCTCCCCATTGTTCAGAGAAGCATCCTTGGGACTTGTACAAATTTTCAGAGGAGCAGGGCAGTGTAAACAGAGGCAACAATGCTATGACAACGAGTTTTCAAGCGGGACGAGTCAAGCATGAATCATTCACGCATTCCGAGGCAGAGCTGCGACAGTCTCTTTAGCTTCACATTTAAATTATTTTTGTGATTAATTTATTAATTAATTAAGAGGGTCTGTAATAATTAATTAGCTAGGATAGTTGATTCATTATTCGGACTGTATTATTCTTTCGGTCCACCCAAGTGAGGGCGTATTTGTAATAAGTGTGGGTGCGTGTGTGCATGTCTTCCAAACCCACGTCTTTCTTCCCTTTTATTTACTAGCTTTTGATGGTTAGTATTAGGACATATTTAAATTAACATACCTTCTGTTATGCATGCGTGCATTCATACATTTGTCTTGCATGCACCGGGCTCGGCACATCATACTAACGGCATTCGTGTTTCAATTCCAAATTGAATACGTGTTAGTTGTAGCATTTCGCATGTCATTTTAAATTAGCCAAGCCTGTTGTATTCGCATTCCTACATGTGTTGCATTAGGCATTTCTGTATAGTTAGGATCATGCATGGATTTCTAACATACTTTTGTTTTGGCTTGGAGTACTTTGTAAGCTTTTACGCTTTAGCATCCTTTCATGTGTGTGAATGTTGCCATGACAGCATGATTACCATGAGGCTATTTGCTTATGTGATATAACTGCTTGAATGCCTGTGGATGGAGGTTAAATTACCTGAATTGGAATAAGGCATTAAAACCGTGAGTTTTTAACCCACTTGATAGTGGCAAAAACCATCTTTTCTAAAGCCCACTTAAAGGTGGCAAAACCTGCATTTTGGCCTACTTACGAGTAGCAAACTGCTTTCAAAAAACAAACATGAAATGTTTTGTTCTAACTCAGGCGATTTAGTCTATACTTGCATGCTGTGCGCATCACATAGTAAATCTAGGCTAATAACCGGAATAAGAACCCATAATGTTTTCAAAACAAGATATCACGATTAGTAGAGGCTGATCTTTGGATCAGGCGAGAGGGGGTGCTCCTAGCTGACCTTCCCCAATCGTACCCAAGTTCCCGAGCCAAGGAAACTCTGGTGATGACGAACACGTGGCCTTTGGCAAACGAATCAGGGTTTCCTAAATTCCCCCAATAAAAAATATTTAGGTGGCGACTCTGTATCTGGCAAAGCAGTCCATGTTTGGCACTTCTTTCTAAAAATCTGTTTTCCAAAATGATTTGCCGGATTTGGACTCTTTGGTTTAGATTAAGAACCGCGACGATTTGAGAGTCTGAACTGTAGTGAGCCCAAAACGAACAGAACGGGACTCATCGTCCTGGGGTGTTCGGGGACGTCTACAGATGTACCATTATGTTATGTTCTGATATAAGACTGATATGAATAATTTGTTTTCCGAATATGATATATTTGGAATTCGTTCACTAACCTCTTCACTTTAATGTTATTCGCTGGGCTTTAGCTCATTGTTTTTATATATCTATGTATAGGTGAGCGTTCCAGAGGACAAGCCTAGAAGGGTCTTTAGCTTAGCCACCATTCTGAAGCCTACCAAGTTATTTTGAGTGCCTCTGAGTTGGGGCCAGGCCTAGAAGGCTGTTGTCTAGTTTTTGTTCATGGTGTACACTTTCGACATGTGCATATGTCTTGTATGCTATATTATATTATAAGTTATGTATTGTTTTGTGGGTAAATTAATGTTTATATATGTACATGTTTGTTCGTATAGATGCACAGCTCATTGGACTATTGGTATTTTTGTATATTGCTTCCACTAGCCCCGGTTATTTTTGATTGTATAGGAAGGCCTTTGGTAATCTCGAATTATTGGCCGGTTACGACGCCAAAATTTTAGGGGCGGGTTTGGGTTATAATAGAGTAGTATCAGAACATGAGTTAATTTACCCACACATGTGTCCAATTGAGCTACAAGAAGTCTAGAAAAGAGTTAGGAACATTTGCATAGTGTTATAAGTGTGTGAGTGAAGATATGAATCCACAAACATTATGTGAACATTGCAATTTTGATTTTTGATATAACATAAGTGCCTTATGTGAACATGAAAGCTCCTATGTTTATTATTACCCCAACTTATATAGACCAATAGAGATCGCAATAAGTGTTGATGAGACAAAATCTTCCACTGCCAGAATAGAACGGTTAGAATGAATGGTAGAGATTTTAACCGAATTAGTGAGACAACAACAAGAGCAAAGGCAACTACCCTTACCTCATCTGCCGCCTCCGGTCCAAGTTGAGCCAAATAATGATGACATCATTACTCTGACACGGAAATTTAAGAAAATGAAGCCACCGGAATTTCTAGGGGGTATTGAACCGCTGAAAGCCGAGGCTTGGGTACTTGAAACTGAAAAGATATTCGAAGTGTTTCCATGTACTGAATTACATAAAGTGTTGTCAGCAACCTTTACCTTGAAAGAAGAAACAAGGAGATGGTGGATGCTCGTTCGGGATGCGCATGACAACTTGACGTGGGATCAATTTAAAGAAATTTTCTATGAAAAATACTTCCCTCAATGCATTCGAGATAGAAAGGTATCCGAATTCGATAAACTAAAACAAGGTGACATGACTATGGCCGAATATGAGACAATTTACCGAATTAGCCCAATATGCACCACATATGGTTGACACTGACTACAAAAAGGCAAGGAAATTTGAGGGCGGATTGGACATTGAAGTGCTTGACCGGGTAAATGTTTTGAAATTGGTAAAGTATATGGACGTACTTGATAGAACCTTGATGCCTGAAGCAAATATTGATGCCTTGAAAATGTCCAAGTCAGTAACAACAACAACCGAAGGAGAAAGTAAGAAATTAAAGAAACAAAAGATAGAAATGGTTAGTGAATCAATGGCCTCCATGAATGAGAAATCGAATTCAAGAACCGGTGACAACACAAGACGGGAAAGTAATGGAAACAATGGCATACCCACCTGTAGAGAATGTGGGAAGAACCATTGGGGCATTTGTCGCCACCTTTTTGAAGCTTGCTTTAGATGTGCACAAAAAGGACATTTAGCCAAATCTTGTCTACAAGCCCATCTAAGCAATGAAAGATCGGTTACCAACAGGTTTGGATCAACAATGACACCAAGAACAAATGCAACTGCTACTGCGGAAGGGAGTAACCTCAGGCAGGGAAGAGTTTACACCCTAGTTTCAAAAAACACGCAAAATAATGAGACAGTTGATGCAGGTACTATCTTGATCATGTGCAAACTGTTTATGTGAATATTAGTGTGAAATTATTTGATTGGATATACAATTAGGAACTCATTGCATAATTAGAACAGTGACCTTACATGATATACCTTGAATTATTCAACGTATAGAACTTTCGGGATTGGGAACCTATGCTGATAATTGGAGAACGAATTTTTGTTATTGAACACTACAACTTACGAATTTCTAACCAAATGCTTATGTGATAATTGAATATGGATTCGTATATGTGTGTGTGTGTCTTTCCTCGAAATGCTTTGCTATGATATGTGACCCTCTGAATTAGAGTCTTAGGACCATGATTTTGTGTCGACGGAACCCATTTGAATACCTTGGACACTAAACTTGATATTATGCATAACTGTGAATTTGTATATTTGCAAATGGGATGTATTTCAAAACTGTTGAATGTCTATCTAATGAATTGATTGTGATCTTTGGAACAACATTGTGTTTGAAATGGAAACTTTATTTGGTTTGCTTTTGTTTATGGGGACTATGAATTGTTATTGGACGAACGATCGGGTTATCTTTGCTAATGGAGCGGTACACCAAAAATTTGCTTACTTTATATCTTCGACTGGGAATGGTTGCATTTATGTTACTAAATTTGAATTCAATGTTATGACACTTGTTAACAGCAGACCTAGGGTTGACACCTCAAATATTAGGCAATATATTACTTGTATACATTCTCTGATTGACTACTTCAATCTCCCCTTGTCTTTCAAATGACTTTGTGGGAAATGTGAAAGATATGTTCATTATGTGCTTGACTGCTATTGCCTTCACTGTGATGGGATGGAGATATAGAGTTGATTTCGACCTCTAAATGACTGAAATGGATCTTTGAATTGCATTGACTATGTGGGACTGAGCTGAATAGTGATATGAGACCAAGGTCTTTGATCTTCTTACAGGGTAAAATAAGTTTGGAGGATCAAACTTCTTAAGGTAGGGAAGCTGTAACGGCCCCAAAATGCGTGTCAGAATTATCTTTATTTAATTATGCATTAATATCTGTCTAAATTGGAATAATACATGTTGGAGCTACGACTTTGAAACTAAAATTGACGACCTTAATGGGTTCACAAACAGAAATTGAGCACATAGATAGACTAATGGGAAGTTTTAGAGCCATTTGGGAAGTTTAATTGAAAATTGATTTCGTCTGATTCGTTAAGTTATGTTTGGTTGGCCTAAATAGATACATATGACATAGTATATATATCCATTGCTTAGACTCAACAAATAGAGGAAGAATTATGTGTGTGAGAGAGAGAGAGAGAGAGAGAGAGAGAGAGAGAGAGAGAGACTAAGAAGAGAAGAGAAATAAGAAGAGGATGGGGATTAAGGCCAAATCAACCAACAAAGGTAAGGATCTTTCTCTAATTTCATGAGTTTGAAATGATATACTCATCAATCTATGGAATTTAAGTTGCATTAGGGGGAATTCATGTTTCATTGAGAGTGTTTGTGGGGTAAAGTGAAGGAGAATACCTATATGATCATGTATTGTTAGGTTTGTAAAAATTAGCTCATATATTCACCATGTATGACATCAAATCATGTAATTCATGTTCATAAACTTGTTTTCTTGCATGACTTTTAAGATTTGAAAGAAATTCCTCATGAAAGCTTGAGTTGAAGCTTTTAATTACATGTTTGCGTTTTGACATTTAATATCTGATTTTTAGATGTTTAGTTGGAAATGAGATTTGTTTTAAAGTTATGAATTTTTGGTCAAGTGAGAGATGTTTTAAATTCAAGTTGTTTGCATGAGTTTTGGGCCTTGATCTTCACGAACTTGGAGTTAATTTTGCAAAAGAACGATGTCCCTTCAAACACAGATTTTCAGACTCAAAGCTACCCAGAACCACATGTGCGGCCTGGGGCCCTGCACGTGCAGAAAACAGGGCAAAAGTAAGGTTTCATTCTGCAAAAATTGCACGCGCGGGCGCACGTGCAGTGGCATTTCCGTACGTGCAGCTAGGACTCCCGCACGTGTGATTTTTCAAGGTGGTTTTGGAATTGTTTTCTTTCCGTTTTCCTCCATTTCGGGCCTCCATTTGCATGGTTTTGATGTGTTTTTCAAGTGCATTCGTATTTCTTCAGCATGGAGGAAGTTAATGATAGATAATTGAATGAACAAGTAGAAAATGAACTGAATAAGTTAGCAACCAACTGTACGAGTTGAAAATGTACTAATAAGCCATAGGTTGTGTTATGTGCATTGTGCTTGTGGGGCACGAATCAAGGACTGCGCAATCATTATTGGACGCCCGCTGTGAGTAATATTTCTGTAAAGATGTGTTGATTTGAAATATGTTTCAACTGTTATGCGATAAGTTATACTTTCTTAATGTTATTTTGATTATGTGAATGAATGTCCTATTTGCAAATCTATTATGGCATCCACAAATAATCCGAAGTCATGAGGGACGGCATGTAAATGCAAGTCCATGACACAGATGTGATATGAGATCTCGTTAGCCACTTCATTGTGGTAATATGTGTTTAATCGGTATCCTGAACCGATTACTCTAGTCGGAATAGAATATGTGATATGTTCTGTGGGATGTACCATTATGTTATATTCTGATATGAGACTGATATGAATTATTTGTTTTACGAATATGCTATATTTGGAATTCATTCACTAACCTCTTTACTTTAATGTTATTTGCTGGGCTTTAGTTCACTGCTTTTATATATCTATGTATAGTTGAGCGTTCGGAGGACACGCCTAGAATGATCTTTAGCCGAGCTACCGTTCTGATGCCTACCGAGTTATTTTGAGTGCCTCTGAGTTGGGGCCAGGCCTAGAAGGCCGTTTTCCAGCTTTTGTTTATGGTGTACACTTTCGACATGTGCATATGTCTTGTATACTATATTATATTATAAGTTATGTATTGTTTTGTGGGTAAATTACCGTTTATATATGTACATGTTTGTTCATATAGATGCACAGCTCATTGGACCATTGATATTTTTGTACATTACTTCCACTAGCCTCGATTATTTTTTATTTTACAGGAAGGTCTTTGGTAATCTCGAATTACTGGCTAGTTACGACGCCAAACTTTTAGGGGTGGTTTTTGGTTGTGACAGTAGACTTTGCAAAAGTGTAGATTTGGTTCAAGCTCAACCAATGTTAGTTTGTCTTTCACCATTGGTTAAAAGAAGATGGGTTAGATTGTCGCAATCAGTTCGAAGCACCTCTCAGTCACCTCCCAGATCATCCCCACTTAGTTCTCCAATTATTAATTCACCAGATTCTGTGATGGCTCAAAATCCCGTAGACATAATGGACATGCCTATGCCCCTTCAGCGAAGTATAGAAGCTCTTAACCACGTAGTTGTTGCCCAAGCTGAAACCATCGCCGGGTTGCAGCACCCATCTGGGGTCTCTACTACTCATCCACCTCTAGTCAACCATCTAATTCTAGATCCACCTCCGCTAGTTAACGACTATCAAGGTCCAAACCTGCCAGAATATCTCGGGGTTTCAGCATAGATAATTAGAGGGTTCCTGCACAACCATTTGGAGGACTTTTTCCCCTTGATCCCAATGATGACCCAGCTCTGCCTAAGCTAGCCAAATTGGAAAAATTATTCAAGAAATCACAAGGTATCAACTCTATTACGGACATCGAAGATGGATATACTGAAACTGTTGTCAGATTGCTTGAGAGGTTCAAGATGCCACATGTCGACCGGTTTGATAGATGCGGGGACACTATGGTGCTTATCCGTCTCTTCTCGAATGTTCTATAACCAGTGGGCTTGACTCGAGCCTAGAAGTTGTCTTTGTTTGGAAAGACTCTATCAGCTGTCATCTGGTATGCTAAGTTTGAGGTCATAGTGAAACAAAGTTGGGAGGATCTAGCTAAGGCATTCATTACTCAGTACTCCTACAACACATAGATCGAGGTGACTACCCAAGAATTAGAAGCAACTAGCCAAGAGCCTAACAAGAGCTTTGTGGCATTCATCACTAGATAAAGGGAAAAAATGGCTATGATGACAAATAGGCCTCATGAGAAAGACCAAATCCACATGGTAGTGAGAAATTTGCATGGAAAAATGTTACATAAAATGATTGTCTTTCCACTCTTCACCTTTAAAGAGTTGTACGAAATGGGGTCCAAATTGAGGATGTCATTAAGCAATGGATCATAACAGACGACAAAGAGCTGGTGAGGAAAACCTTTGGTCACAATCCCAATGCTACTACCAGTTGTAGCATAGCTCAGTGGCCCTCAGAAGTGAACTCAGTCATCATCACCACTGCTAAACTAGCTGATCCCTTCGCCAACACTGGCCCACAAATGACTAATTCAGATCAAACCCCAAATAGAACTTTCATTTCTCTCCGTATATCTCTTACCCATGCTATGAAAATCTTAGTAGAAAGAGGATATCTCAAACTCCTTGACCCCCGACCTCTTCCCAATCCTCTTCCAACCAAGCATGACCCCACTAATACTGTGTTTTTCATCGACAGCACGGTCATGAAACCTATCGTTGTTTTCGCCTGCGTTATGAGATTCAAGATCTTATTGACAACAAGACTATAGCCCCACCACAACTACCAAGACCCAATGTTACCACTAACCCACTGCTACCCCATGACAAAATCCAACCACCTCCCCATCTCAATCTCATCCATACACTACCACCCGCCTTTAACCCCAACATATACATCAAGCCTTCCCATCTACCTAAACTCGTGGTATGCATTTTAGAGGGCATTGATCTGTGCATGATGGATACACCTCCAAACTAGTCAGAGCCCAAAAACCCTGTGGTGTTGGTGGTACCGCAATCTTAGGATGAAAAGACAATGTTAGATAAAGGACCCAAAAAAGAAATAACCGAAGTACTAATAATTGAGACCAATAAACTGCCAGAGGGAGGCTATGATCCAAACAAATACGTAGTACCTGTTGGTTAGCTGAAGCCGGAGATTATTCTGCCCAACTCATTTATTATCAATGTCGTCAGGGAAGATGTACCTAAATAGGAGTTAGATGATTTGGCCGACCTAGAAGAAAACTTGGACAATATCCACTTCTTTAAAGAGTAAGACCTGGGGAATGTACAAATAGGATGGTGAAATTTAAGCAATTCAGAAGCAAATCATGGTTAGATGAGTGGACATAATAGCCGAGTCGGATAATGGTACATTAATCAAACATGGATGGGACAAGTAAGTTGAAAATAATCAAGGCCGAACTTTAGGATGAAACTGCCTACATATTCCAAAGATAGGAATCAACCCTTATGTAGTTCCAAGGGTTAAGGTTCGCTCAGATATTAACACTCTCCTTTTGTGCTCTAACGTTTTCCAAGGTCGTCTTTTCGGGTTTTTGACTTTACAAGCTTTTTTTCATTTTTTTTTATTTATAATTTTTTTATGCACTATCTTTTGCTTGGGTCATCCTTTTGGGTTTTCGGCCTAGCAAGCTTCTCAACAATAGTACTTTTTCAGCTTGTCTATGTTGATTGGTTGCGAGAACTCCAAACCATCCAAATCCATGAGAATGACTACTCCTCCTGACCAAATTGACTTGATGATGTGGGAGCCCGTCCAATTGGATCTGAATTTGTCCCTAGGGTCGTAGATAGGAGCTCGATTGTCCTCCTCAAATTCCTAGATCTGACCTTTTTGTTGAATGCTCTAATAATCCTGCGTTGATACCCCTGAATGTGGTATAGCGCCTTCAATCTCCACTCATCAAACAATATCAGCTCGTCAAATCGATTCTATTTGCCAATCAGCTTCTACTATCTGACATTCAACCATATTCCTCAATGAGGGTATTTCTATCTCAATCGACAAAACAGCCTCCATTCCATATACCAAAAGTAAGGGGTTGCCCCTGTAGACATTCGAATTGATGTTTTGTATCCTCAAAGTGCAAAAGGCAGTTTGTATGGCCAATCCCTGTAGGTTTCCACCATCTTACGCAAATGGTTTTGATGTTCTTATTTGTAGTTTTAACGACTCCATTGGTTTGTGGTCTGTATGTTGATGACTTGTGAAAAGTCACATTATATTTCTAAAGTAGAACTTCTATTTCTCTTTCGAAGTGTGAGCCATTATTTGAAATTACTTCGTTTGGCACCCCATATCTACACATAATGTTGTTCCTGATGAACTTGGCCACATGTGATGCTTTCAAAACTGAATACGACTATGCTTTAACCCACTTGGTAAAATAGTCAATGGCAACTAGGATGAACTAATGCCCATTTTAACCCTTTGGTGCGACTACCCCTATGACATCTATGCCTCAAACTAAGAAATGCCATGGCGAGGTCATGTTGTACAATTTTGATGGCGGGATATTCATGCGATTGGCATGGATTTAACATTGGTGGCATCGCTTAACAAAGTTGATACAATCATTCTCCATGGTTAACCAGTAATATCCTTGTCTAAGGATTTTTCTAGTCAACATTATACTGTTCATATGGGCTCCACACTCTTCTCCATGGTTGTCCTCCATGATACGCTTTGTCTCTTCTTTCTCTACACACAGCTTGTGCATTCCCAAATGCCCATTTGTGTACAGCTTATCTCCACCGATGATGAACTGAGCGGCTAGATGTGGTATCCCCTTTTGTCCTTGGAATTTTCCCCTTGCAGGTATGTGTCACTCTCCAAAAAGTTCCAAATAGCAAAGTACCGAGATTTTTCATCTTGCACATCTTCTATCGTGGTTAGCATCTCATATACTGGTGTATACCTCTGCTCTATGAGGATTGGACGCATCTTGACCCCAATTGGTATGTCTACCATCCAAGCCAGAGTCATCAACGCATTAGAAAACCAATTGTTCTCTCTCACCAGGTGTGTAAATGTTAGTTTTTAAAACCTTGGGATTAAAATATCCAAGTGCTGGTAGTAAATCTTTATCTTCATCTTCTCTTTCTTGACCTTCCAATCCCCATTGGCTTGAGAAACAACTAAATTTGAATCCCCAATTACATCCAACCTTATTGCCTCTAGTTGTAGGGCTGCTTCCAATTCGACTATGGACACCTCATACTTGGCTTGGTTATTGGATACCTTGAATCGAAGTTTGAAAGCTAGGGGTATGTAGGAATCATCTGCGTTATAAGCAACACCCTATCCCATAACCAAATTGATTAGTTGTTCCATCAAAATACAATCTCCAGGTATCCTCTTCGAGTTGCAAGATCTCTTCGTTTGGGAACACATACTCTACATCTTTTTCTCCTTCAATTGGATGGTCAGCCAAAAATTCCGCTACAGCCCTTCCTTTGACAGACTTGCGAGTCACATATTTGAGGTCGAACTTGGAAAGCAAAAACAACCATCTAGCTAGCCTACCGATAAGTGCTAGTTTCTCAAAGAGATATTTGATAGGATCTAATCTCAAAACCAGAATTACTGAGTATGCTAACAAGTAGTGCCTCAATTTCCTAGTAGCCCAAACCAAGGCTAAAAAAGCTTATTCCAAGGAAGTGTAGTGAGTCTCGTATTCTAGCATCTTCTTACTCATGTAGTAGATGGTTTTCTCCACTTTCTTATCCGACTCTTACACAAGCATACACCTTATACTTGATTTGGTCAATGATAAGTACAGGATCAACAGTTTTCCCAACTCAGGCGGTGATAACACAAGTGGATTTTGCAAATACTGATTGACTTGCTTGAATGCAAATTGACATCGATTATCCCATTGGAACTGCTTTCTTGTATTCAAGAGACCAAACAGTGGCTCACAAGTCAAGGTTGGTTTTGAAATAAACCTCCTTATGAATTGCACTTTTCCCAGAAAGCCCCACACCTCCTTTTCAGTCATTAGTGGTGACATTTCTAAGATGACCTTAATTTTTTGGCAGATCAACTTCAATTCCTCATTGGGTAATCAGAAACCCTAGCATCTTACACACAGCCACCCAAAATTTACATTTCTATGGATTCAACCTCAGCCTGTATTCCCTAATCCTTTCGAAAAACCTCTTTAGTGCAACATAGTTGTCCTCTCGCTCTTTGGACTTGACGATCATATCATCCACATTTACCTCGACCTCCTTATGGATCATGTCATGTAATATTGTGGTTGCTGCTCTCTGATATGTAGTCCCAACATTCTTCGGACCAAATGACATAACCTTATAACAATATGTCCCTTATAGGGTAGTAAATGCAGCCTTTTCCCTGTCCTCCAAAGCCATAAAAATCTAATTGTACCCAGAGACATTATCCATGAATGATAGCAAGGCATGCCCTACTGTGAAGTCCACTAACTCATCAATGTGTTGCAATGGAAAGTCATCCTTTGGATTGGCTTTGTTCAAATCTTGGAAATCGACACAAACTCTAATTCTGCTATCTTTTTTGGAACCGGCACAACGTTGGCCAACCAGGTTGGATACTCTAATACTATCAAAACCCTGCATTGATCTACTTGGTGATTTCCTCCTTGATTTTTAATGCCCAGTCTGGACGGATTCTACAAAGCTTCTTTTTGACTGAATGAGCCTTGGGGTCAAGAGGGATCTTATGCTGTACAATCTCGAGATCAATTCCAAGCATGTTTTTGTAGGACTATGCAAAAACATCTTTGAAATCTTTTAACAAGCATTCCTCTGAAAACAAAGCGAGGATCTTTCTTAGTACCCACATTGACTGAAACAACCTTATCCAATAAGGGCTTAACATGCCTATCTTTCTCTCAATTAATCAAGTTTTTCAAAGCGTGATGAATTTTTTCCTCTTCGTTTTCATGGAAATTTTGAAAATTTTGGTCTATGCAATGAACTAATGGCATAGAGAAGTAAGCGAAAACTATTGCATTTTCATTCAAAATCTCTAATATAGTGGTTTCAGTGGACTCAAAAGAAAAAGAAAAAGATGACATGGATAAGACAATTGCACCTAGGTTAATACTCTAGAAGCACCAAACTCTGACTCACTAGACCGACTTGGGCCTAATTCTGACTCCACAAACTTGATGGAGTCAGACACGGACTCACCATCTAATTCAGAACTCATAATGCAACCCTTCTCAAGTTGTCAATTCAAGTGCGTGCCATCCATGGTTTCTACAATAAAATTTGTGCAATCAACATATGGTCCTTCCCCAATCACAGAAATAGTCATGTTATCTCCCAAGTTCATTGGTTGAACGCTGGCATCAAAATCTATCAAAAAATCAGCCAATGTCAGATCTAGGACTTCTTTGGTGTTGTCCTCCGAGTTGCTATCTTTGCCTCGACCAAGATTGATACTAGGATCCACCCATTCCTTATCACTATCGGAGAGTTGATGATCAAAAAATATCTTAACATACAAGCGTAAGTAGTTCTGAACTACAACATTATTTGAAAAGCCAATCAGTGGATGATTCTGATGATTTTGACATTTTAGAATGGTGGAAACAAAATGAAATTGGTGGCATGTGGTTTCATAGATGGCCCATGATATACTAACCGTTCATATTTTCACAGTTGCTTTGAAAATAGCTTTTAGTGCAGGTGGACGGGTACTGAGCGATTACCGAAGCAGGCTTTCAACCCAAATGGTTGAGGCACTGATGATATCCAGATATCATATGCATGCGCTTACAATAAGACAAAATTATAGTGAAAATGAGCGAATTCAAAATGGTTTGGATGACTATAGCTGGTTTTTCGTGCTCCTCAAAGAGGTTTAGTTTCCTCGAATACGATAGCCTTATAGTTCGGACTCCCATGATTCTCAATTTGGTTTCACAAGTGCAATGTGAAATAAAAAGAACAAATGAGAGTCCAAATCTGGAAAATCTTAGAAAATCCATTAATCATCAAAGATGTCAAAAATGGACTGCATTGCAAGATTTCAGAGTCGCCACCTAAATATTTTTAGAAAAATTTAGGCAACACGTGACTCGTGCCAAAGGCCACTTGTCCGTCGTAACCAAAGTTGTCTTAGTTCAGGAACTTAGGTATTAGAGCGGAAAGTCATAAATTGAGCACCCCTCTCACCTGATCAAAGATCGACCTCTACTAATCATGATGTGAATTTTATCAACATTATATGCTCTTGTTCTGATTTTCTTATGCTGACTTACTATGTGTGGCACACAAGTATAGACTGTTTCGCTTGCTTTGGAAATGACTTGATTTTATGTGAGTTTTGAGTGCACACAACTCAAAAGGAAAGAAATGAGCTAGTACATACATTTGATCAAAATCATCCCCAATGCAAGTAAAATAACCTTCATCCATAAGCATTCAAATAGTTCATTTTGAGTAAGCACGTAGCCTCATGGTAAGATGCTAAGCATGACAACAATCATACACATGAATATGCTAAAGCCAAAAATGCTCACCTAATGTTTCAAGGTAAGCCAAAGAAAAAGAAAGTAATTAGAAAAATGCATGACCGTAACAATGCACCTGACTAATGCAACACATACAAGAATGAAACTATTAGTTCGGTTCATTAACATGTCATGTGAATTAACTCAAAGCATGCGGTAACGCACGTATTCAAGTAAGAAATGACAATGATATTCAAGAATGATAAACTGAACCATGTATATGCAAAAATGGATACAAAGTATGGCAATGATATGAAACAAAAACATGATACTATATGCAACCACAGTAAGTATGTAAATAAAAGGGAGAAAGAAATAGGGGTTGGAAGGCATACAAATATTACAAATTTTCCCTCGCACAATAGGGTCTAAATGCCCTAATCAACTAATTATTACAAACACCAATTAATAAACTATTTAGTTAATTATTCCAAATTCAAATTAAAGTAGTTAATTAATTACATAATATGAATCTCGGAGCTAATCTAATAGACTTGAATAAGGGGCGAGTCGCATGCGCACAAGCGAGAACATCCTCTGGAAACCTCTCTGTTTACTGCCAGAAGCTACTCTGTTTACTGTCAAAAAATAGTTCTGTTTTGTTCTCAAGAATCTGCTCTGTTTTGCTAGAAAATACCACTGTCATACAACATGCTTGGCCGGCCGGCCTGATCAAGTGGTGGCCGTACAAAGTAATGGCCAGCCAACCACTATTTTTGAAGAATACCCTACTGTAACAGAACTAGAACAGAGCAAGACAAAAGGATCTGAAAAACTATTCATCCTTCCTACTTCCTCCTGTCATGAGGACTTTTAATGAGGGAATAGATTTGCTTCCCAAATCATCAACCATTGCAAATTTGTTACATGATGATCTTTGAAAGGAAAAAAGAAAGACTTGGCTAAACGCAAAAAATAAGTTACCTCATTCCTATCATGGATTTGTTCAAGGAAGAGGTTGACATGCTTCACTCACAAATCATCAAGTTACAAGATAGTACAAGATGATTATAGAGCAACCAAAATAAAAAGTAGCAACAACTCAAAAAATGTTGTCAACTTATCTCCTTACTTATGGAATAAGGATGAAACATCCATTTCCATGCTTCAAAGTGGAACTAGGAGAGGGTTTTTAACACTTCTCAAGAAAGAGCTCTTTAGGAGCAACAAAGCAAGTAAGGAAAAAAACACAAAAAGCAAACTATCTATCATAGCTTAAACAAACAACTAGCCAAAGTTGTTGACAACTTCTTTTTTTCATGAAACAAGGATGAGACATCCATTTCCATGTTTCGAAAAGGATATATAAAAGAATTTTTCAACACTTTGAACATGGAAGCTATTACCTAGCTTCAAGGTGGACAACAATAATATTAAAGCAAGAAATTTACACTAGATAAATGAACTTGTGGCAGGGTGGCTAAGCCTAAGCTCTAATCCTCCTCTGACTACAAGGTTCCAAGTTACATAAGGAAAGCTATAACAAAGTAAAAACGAACAACTCTACGGATTGGCCGCTATATCTTAAACACATCAAATCTGAGAGGACTTACAACAACACAAATATGATATTTAAAGCATACTAAGTAACAACACATGTAGCAGGAAGGACTAGGACCCTTTTATAACCCCATATTCAAGTCATATCACATAAAAACAACCTAAAAACAATGCTAGAAAGGTACTAAAATTTAACCAAATGAAGTGAAAAGAAGGTAAAAAAAATGAAAGAAAAACAAAGGATATACAACAAGTGAACTAGCCAATGAAAGGGTGGCTAGCTCACTCACTTTTAACAAAGTTTTAATTACATTTTAAGCTTAAAAACAAGTCTGAAATCAGTATGAAAGTATAAGAAAAAGAAAGAGAAAAGATGGTTGAAGAGTTTAAAGACTACCTCTTGAAAGAGAGGATGTTCTTCTTAGTTCACAAACGACACTCTTAACACTCTCTAGGCTCTAAAATTATCTTCAGGAACCTCAGCAAAAGCTTCAAGTTCAAGCTTGTATGGTGTATCTATTGTGTATCTATATTGCAAGAGGGTAGAGAAGATGGTTGGGCAAGCTATAGGCTCTTGGAGAATTTTTCTAACCCCAAACCATAAAGGGGGGTGTTGTATTTATAGAAAAATAACTTCTCACATCGAAAATATTTGTAAAGAAGACAGCTGGTCCAAAGCATGTATAGGGGAGCAGCTGGCAGCTGTCAATATATCTGCTACGCTGAACATGGCCGGCCGGCGATGAGGATGTACGGCCGGCCCAATGAAGAAGCATGCCAACTATCTGTTGGCCAACTGTTCTCTGAGTGGTCAGGTTAGAAAAAATAAGGTTTTGGTCTAAAGGGGGCATATGGTTTAGGTTTTAAAGCTTGAAACTGAATCGTTTTGCTGAAGATTTTGAACGATTGCACAGCGTAACATTTCATCATCAAGTGTTCAAAGTGAAGCGCTCAAGTCTTAAAAGCAGTCAAAATGGGGTGTCTACAATGACATATCCTTGGGCAACACGACTGAAATATTTGTCTCCTCCAATGATTGATCAACAATTTACTTTTTACTATTTCATTTCATTTCATTTTTTTTATTATTATTATTTTATTTTGTATTAGATTATTGAGATGGAGTATAATGCAAATGATTGGTAGGCTAGTAGGTGCCAACCTAGTTGGGATGTACTTGACCTATAGTCATGCAATTGCTTTACCATTATTAATAATCTACACCTATTTTATTTAGGGGGACTTACGGGCCGATCCTCTTGATCAGATTTATTTACCTGTAAGTCTTGCTCATTTTTTCACCTCTCAATATCCCCAAAATAACCTTCCTACGCCTCATTCAACAACTCAATCATCAAATCACTACCATGACCTACCACCTCCCACTTATAGCCATCGACGAGTACTTCTAACCACCGGTGATAACCTCCGGCAACCCCTGGCGCTCACTACTGTCACTATCTCCTAAGATCTGATGGCGATAGGAGGAGGAGGAAGAGGAGGAGGAGAAGAAGAAGAGAGAGAGAGAAGATGAAAGGAAAAGGAAAATGAAAGGCCTTAGTAGAAAATTGTTAGCCTTCGTATCGTAGATTAACATAACCATGCCTTTACCATATGCTCTTTGTCCTCTTTCTAGTGATAAATTTATCACTGATAGATTGACCCATCCAACATATTCACATCTACAATAACAAATCAGTGATAAATTCATCACTATATAAATATAAAAAATTAGTAACAATATACAGCAAATTCAACAAAACAATGATAAATTTATCAGTGATAGAGTAATCATACTACATATTCATCTCTCTCTAGTGACAAAAATGATAAATTTATCACTGACTGTTTGTTAAAAAATTACAACAAAAAAAAAATCCCATCATCATCATCACAAATTAACACAAGATTGAAAGACATATTCAATAATAAATTTAGCAGTGAACACATTCACTGATAAATTTCTCACTAGTTGTTTGTTAAAAGATTACCAAAAAAAAAAAAATCTTGTCATCATCGTCACAAATCAACACAAGATTCAAAGAAATATATCAATGATACATTTATCACTGATACAACTGGTTTGGTTTAAGAGAAATAAAAAGAGAGAAGGGGAGTAAGGAAAAGAGAGGTGATAAATGTAACATGAACAAAATCAATGATAGATTTATCATTGTATTAATATCCAAATTTCAATAGTTCACACCATGTTAAACAAATCAGTGATAAATTTATCACTAAATTAAGTGATAAAATCATTAGATTAGTTTAATATGTTTTACAAATGTAGATCTTCACCAGTTTCGATCTCATCGGCGACCATGTAAAGTACTAGATTGGCACCAAAGATGATAAATCGACATTGAAAACAACTAGATTTGAAGCCATTTGTGAAGTTCGACGTTGAAGATGGTGGATCGATGATTGAAGAACGACGGTGATGGCAGGTGAATGATGGAGGATTGAGGATGGAGGAAGAGCGACGGTAATGGCAAAGACAAAGGAAGACGGCAATGTTAGGTGAACAAGTCAAACGGTTGAGAGATGGTGAAGTATAGATCGGCGACGGTGGAGATAGTTGGTAAACAATGGTGGTGGTAGTGACCGATGGAGGTGGAGGTGGTTAGTGATGGACGTCGATGGTGGTTGTGGGTGGATGGCCATGGCCATGGCCATAGCTACAATGGTAGTATCTTCTAGAGAGAGAGAGAGAGAGAGAGAGAGTTGAGAAAGAAAAGAGTTTTGAAAAAATGATCAATAGAGAAGTTAATACAAATTGAAAAAATTAATGAGTAATAAATATTAAGACAATTGAAGATTTAGAAAGTGTTTGGGATGATTTAAATATGGATTTTTACCAGCTGGTAACAGAGGCAAAATCGGGATAAAAAAAAATAGAACAGGACTTCTTGGTACATGAGATAGAAACTTAGGACCTAATGGGTAATAGATTCAATTATTGGGACTAACTGGTAAAAATCTCATTTATTTAATAATATAAATTTTTGTAATATTTTATTTTATTTTTATATGTTTATAATTAATTTAATATTGTAATATTGAAAGTTTCATTTTCATATAAATAAAATTAGTCATTTCGGAAGAAAAAAATTACATAATTGCATATTTTTTTAGTTATAAGTTCATAATTAAAAAAACATAAGTCATACATAATTAAATTTAAATACCAGCATGAAACATAAACAAACAGAACATTTCAGTAATCTTAACTAAAATACTCTAGTATAATTTTTTTTTTATTTTTTATTCCTAATAAATAATCTACATAGAAAATGTATTTATCGTTTATTTTTTTAAAAAAAAAGGCCCGACTAGTCTTGGCCTGAGCCCAAGCCAGACTAGCCATGGCCCGAGCCCAGGCTCGCCAGCCTTATTATGAGTGGGCTTGGGATTGGGATTGGGCCCCACTTTTTTGCCCATGGGTCGGCTCGAGCTCGGGCCCGAATGGGCCAGGCCATTATTACATCCCTGCTAGCGCAACTCAACTAATTGATCTACTCTCTTATAAACCAAAAACAAATTTGTAAACTTTTAGTCCTTAAGTGACAACTAGACTATTTTTTTGATTTTTTGATTTTATTATTATTTTTTAGATGAAAAAAAAAATTTGTTTGTTTTGAATAATTTGTGATTTGTTTTAGGAGAAATAATTGAGCAAATGGGCAATGAAATTTTTTTTTTTCAAAATAATGATAAAATTTATAAATTTTAATTATTAGAATCATATTTTTTTCATATTTAGTAATTATTTTTATAGAGTGCATATAATTTTTAATTTTTCCTTTTTTTAAAGGTAACTTTTTGGTGATCTTTGCAAGGAGCGATCCCTTAAACTTGTGGAAGAGTAGAAGGATTTTTTTTGTAACATAAAAAAAATAAAAATAATAAAAAAGAAGGTAAATTACACTGACACCTCCTCTGCTTTTCTAAAATCACACTAACACCTCTTTTATTCTTTGAAATCAAACTGTTACCCCTAATTTTAGGAATTTGTGTAATATTAAGGTTCTTCTGTTGGTCATATTAGATATCTATTAACCAAAAAATAATACTAGAAATCATGAAAAAAATGTCATGAAATGCATCATGAAGATTTTTTATCCTTTGATTAGTGTGGTGTTTTATTATATGTGTAATCCAAAGGTGGAGAATCTTTTATGATTATTTTCATGATATTTTTTTCATGATCCCTAATATTACTCGTAAACAAACGCAATATGATGACATCATCTATTAAAGGTCATACACTGTCAAATTTATCCTCAAATGAAATGCATTTGTATTTTACGTCATTTATATGTTGTCTAATTCTTGTGTTCCTTTGATCAAAAAATAATTCCCGTGTTCCTTCCTCATCTTTCTTGTCTAATTCCTTGATCCTCTAATACTTAAAAAGAAAATAAAATACAAAAAGAAAAAAGGTAACAACCCAAGTTTTCTAGTTTACTTGAGAAAACTTGAAGCCAATGTTTTCCTATTATAAGAATTATTTAGAAGAAAATAAGTCTATCAAAAAAAAAAATTATCTCTCTAAGCCTTGCTTTCATTTTCTAAGATTTAAGGAAAAAAGAAAACCATATTAATGGAGAAATTCTATTTCCACACACGTAATTAGCTCAAGGTACACACTTAATAAAATATTAATCTAATGACAATTATATCCTAAATAAAAATGACCATAATAGATATCGAGCAACACCCATAATATTATATAGAAAAATTCTTTGTACACATCTTCCACTGTTGCAGCCGCTGCCGCTGCCGCTGCCGCCGTCTTTTCGCTCCTTCATCCGACTACAATTTCTGGTAAGGCCCCCATCTCTGTCTCTCTACATTTTTCCCTTCTATGTTGCTTCCCTTAATCTCCATTCTCTTTCCTTCTTTTCTACTAGTTGCTGAACTGTTTTCTTTGCTGGTTTAGAAAAAAAGGGTGGTAAGGATTAAGAAAAAAAATGTTTGTAACGGGACTTCAATGTCTTCTGGAAGATGCTCAAACTTAGATATGAGGAAGAGGATAAATTTTTACTACCAGAGAGAAAATTCATGGAGCAACAAAGATCATTGCTTCTGATCTACATCATTGAATGCAATTGTGTTTGTATGTGAGTAAGAGAGAGCGAGGGGAGTATTAAGTGCCATGTGTACAATGCTTATGAGTGTGGGGTATAATTGTAACTTTAAGTGTATGTGGATTGAAAAAATAATTAATAATCAAATTAATAAATGTGTGTATTAAGAAAAGATGTACATTGAGCTAATTAAATATATGAAAATAGAATTTCCCATATTGATGATCAACATGTTTACACAACCCAATATTGAAATGGTCAACACCATATTCACACACAACCAGATATCACCATATTCAAACAACAATATAATATAAATAAGGAAAAAGATTGGGAGTTCTAAATATAGAGTTCTAGAGGAGCTTTAATGAGCTGGTCCCCACATATGATGTGATGTTTGTGCCCTTTTTTTTTTATAAAAAAAAAAACTTAGCCACATCACTAGAGCTCAAATTAAAGTTCAAGATTTAGGGCTTTGTATCATTTCCCTATAAACAATCACCATGTTCACACAATATGATATCCAATAATATGTCATTTCATTCCATTAACGGTAAATTACACTTACTGTAGCGATCCCGGTTTTGACCCATCTCTTTGTGGTGTTCCGGGCTCGGGTTGGTATGGTTTTGAACGGTGTTACATATCTTAGTTCCCTGTATTCCCTTATTTTGGTTATTGGGTTATAGCGGTGTGTTTGTATCGGGTTGTAATGTATCTTTCATGTTTTGCCACTTTGCTAACTATGTCGGGGATCGAGCTGCCCGGTCAGCTTGTTGGGGTCAAGGGATCAGCGCCCCTTGGCGGGTCCGAGGGTAGCGCCCTGGCGGGGTTGAGGGGCAGCGCCCCCGAAGCAAAATACAAAATGCATTCGAAATTGCTTGTCCGCTCGAGCAGTCGTTTATGCGCTCGAGCGGAGAATGTTTGGTTCCAGAAGTTTGACCTGTCTACAGAAGTACTGAGAATGTGTATTCAACGCTCGAGCGGGGCTTTCCACGCTCGAGCGGACCATGTTATACTAGTTCGTGAATCTGATATTTCAGATCACTTTTGTATATTTCTCTCTCTCTCTAAAAACATTTCCTTTCCCTTCTCTCTACATTTCTCTACGCAAACTAGATCAGAAACCTTGATTTCTCAAGATCCATTTGAGTTTTGCCATTACTTCTTCATCAAAGTGGGTTATCATCTCGAGGGCTTCGTTGTGCGCGGTGAAGATCGAGTTTAGGCATCGTTAATTTTGGGGTTTCATCTCTATTCTTCTTCAAACTTGAGGTAGGGATTTTCTTTGAGTTATATATATATATATATATATGCAAGATCTAGATGATTTTTGAAATCATCCTTTGATAGCTTTTGAAAATTGATTGTTGATTCAAGAAATTGAGCAACTTTAAAAGTGCGTTTGTCTCTTGCTCTTTTAAAATGATCTTATGGGTCTTGATCTTCGTTGATTGAAGAAAAATGATTTTGGAAAGTTTTCTTTCAAAAGATTTGGGTTGTATAGTTTTGGTGAGAAAACCTAGAAATCAAAAAAATTTTAAAGAGATTGAAAA
Organism: Camellia sinensis; assembly: GCF_055761805.1. Taxonomy (NCBI): domain Eukaryota; kingdom Viridiplantae; phylum Streptophyta; class Magnoliopsida; order Ericales; family Theaceae; genus Camellia; species Camellia sinensis. The sequence continues at coordinate 103,806,825 of NC_138975.1, read as the reverse complement.
TCCATGAATGATATAGTTATATTTATTTTGTGTGTCAAAATAAATGGATGTTTGAAAATTTTCTTATTTAAATTTATATAAATGATGAATTTCATGGAATATGAGAATTGTTGTTCATTTTGAAAATTATTGTTCAAAACGTTGAAATAGTCTTGAAATGACTAATTGTTGAGGATACTTGAGAAGAGGGAATTGTATTATTTCTTGGATAATGAATTGGAATAAAAGTATTTATATTCATCTTGTGAAATTGGCATATCAAATCATTTGATTTCATTAAACTTTAAAAGTTGATTTGAAAATTTGCATTTAGAAAAGAATGCTGGGAAATAAGTTTTCATGGAATGGTTTTGGGGTAAATACGTTGGTAAGTCTTGATAGGTGGTGTAGATGATATTGAATAAGTTGGCTTGAGAGTCCGGAATGAAATATTGAAAACCCAAGCAGATAGGTATCGAGCCTTCCGGTTAATACCGGTAAAAATGACAATTTGGTAGTATTTGTATAGTCTACTTGCAGACACCGACCTAGGGATTACCAAAGTCATATTTACCGCCTTGAAATAAATTGTTAAGTTTTGAACAATTGAAATTGCATGACATCATTGAGCATGATGGTTTTCAAAAGATGAAAATGTGATTTATCTTCAAAAAAGGCACATCATGGCATATGCATTTCATATCTTGAAACTTGTATAAAATGTAAATACTTTGTTAAGGATTTCCTACTGGGCTTTATACTCACCCTACGGGATTTTTGTGCAGGAAAAGATGTGGTGATGCCGCCTAACTAAAGGCGAGGAAATATGTGTTGAGAGTACGAAACTCTTATTTTGCTGTAACTCTGTGTGTAAGCCAAGAGATGTATGTGTGTGGGTTTGAATAACCGTTTTGTATAATCAGGCTCAAGTCTTGAAAACTTGTAAACCCTTGGGGGTATTTAGTTGTTTATTTACTTGTTGTTGGATTAATGTATTGTTGCATGAAGAACTATTGTACCATGTAATGTAAGTTTGGAGATTTATATTTGATTTTCCTTGAAAGAGCCATGATTGTTGTATTATCATTTGGGCTAGAAATTTAGGGCATTACACTTACACACCCTGATGTTTCTGTTTAATACAAATCTTTTCTCACGTTTGAAAAATTACACTTACCATCTGTCAAATTAAAATCACATATTTACCCCTTAGTCTTTATACATATAAGGTAATAAAAAAAGGGTAAATTAAATTTACCTCCCATGAGATTTTTGACAAATACAGGGACCTCCCCTGTGGTTTGAATAATTACAGTAACCTCCCCTACTTTACCTGACAATATCAAAATTTTCCAAAAATTTGACAATTTTTTATATACCTAACAGACCCTGCTGATGTCATCAAATGTAAACACTAAAATGCCCATAACACCCTTAAGTGCCCAATTACCCACTCTCTCTCCTCTGCTAGAGATGAAGCAAAAATATATATACATATATATATATATATATATTTTGGTTGAGAAGCAAAATACTTTATCAGAGGGGAAAGTGGCTCCACGGTCAGGCTTCTCGTGCCATAAAGTGCACTGTGGAGTTTGTCTCTAGTCCTTAATCAATTTCCTTTCCCAATCTGATATGCCTTCAAAAGCATGTCCTGGAAGATTCTCAAAGGGCTCTTTCCGAGGATCATTCTTAGCCAAATCATAAGTAACTCCACGGATTTGGGTCCATAAGGTCTCTTTAAAGTAAGCCTATTATATGCCGTGTTCAATTGTCACAATAAAAAAAAAACAATCTTAACTAAAATAATATATATATATATACATATATATTTATCAAGAATTTTGAACAAGGAAATTTTTATTTTTATTTTTTTTAGATAGGAAACAAGGGATTAAGTAGTGAAATAATCACTAAATAACTAAAAAAACCCATGCACTACAATGCAAATCAGTTTAAACTTCATTCTAATTACCAGAAGAAGCAAAAGAAAAAAAATAGTGAAACATATCAACAAATTGATTGGAAAACATAAATCAAGCTAGGATAGCATATTGAAGAGTTGAGAACTTACATCTATGTCACAAAACCAAAACATGTAAGCAATTGCAACAGCATGAGCTCTCTCCAATCCAACTGTACAGTGCACATACACTTTTCCTTTTCCCTCTGAAATAGCCCATTCCAAAGATGAAACAGCTTTAGGTAATCCACTTCTCAAGGAATCTGGGTCAAAATCTCTTGCCTTCCAATGCATAAGATGTTAAGTCAAGTGCCCAAAAGCACCAAAAAGCCCCTGCTGATGCCACTTTGTCCATTCTCTCTCCTCTGCACTCTTAATCTCTCACCTCTGATATGTATGGTTGTGTAGCGAGAGGAAGAGGATGAGAGAGAGAGAGAGAGAGACCAAGTCCTTATTGACTTGGAGCATAGAGAGTAGGGGTCATGGTTGTGTTGGTTAGTCATGGGCAATGATGTTAGTCTTGAGCAAAGGGCTTTTTCGTCTTTTCGAAGGCAAATGCAAGGGTAATATGGTAATTTTCTATAGGATAATTACATCGTTTGTATAAAATAGACGGAATGGGGGAATCTTAACATTGTCAGGTAAACCAAGGAAAATTATTGTAATTATTCAAACCACAGAGGAGGTCCCTGTAGTTGTTAAAAATCTCAGGAGAGCTAAATTTAATTTACTCTAGAAAAAATGCTAATATTTTGTTCATGTATTTTAAGAGAAATAGCAATCGCTTTCTTTAGTTTAACTCACAAAAAAATTGAACTTTTTATTTTTTTCGTATTTTTTTATTTTTACTATTTTTTAAAACATTTTAAACATTTTTTTAAATTTTTTTTAGATACATCTAATTTAGATATACTTAAGAAATATAATATTTTGTGATTTTTTTTTTAAATTCACTAAATACAATAAAAATGTAATAAATGTGACTGACGATATTTGGTAATACTATAATAAATGTGGGTAAATAGAAACGAAAGAAAAATGAGAGTGAAAATAAAAATGAAAAATTTTATTCATATATAAAAAGTTATACAAAAAATATCATAAAAATGTTGTGATAGTAATATTGTTGTAAATTTAAATAATGTTTATGAGTGTTTTGTTTTAAAGTGAATGGTCACCATTAAACTATATATTGCGTTTGAAAACTTTATATAAAATTTATATTTATATATCATCACTCAGTAAAACTATATTTATGTAGAATTTAATAATGAAAAATTATAGAATGTAGTCATAATAATATAAAGAAGAAATGGTAGAAAAAAAATGACAAAATAATTATTTAAAAAATTTTGAAGTATGATATCAGTAATTTAAAAAATAATTTATAATAAAATTACAAATCTTATGAGAGAAAAATATAATTTTTTAAATGTGAGAAGGTGTCAGTCTAATTTACCCTCCCATTAAATATCATTAACATGTTAATATCCCTCACAAAGTTACATATGTAAAAGCAAAAGAGTGTTATTTGTGCAATATATGTCCTAACTACAAAAAAAAAAAAAAAAAAAAAAAAAAAAAAAAAAAAAAAAATCCTTCCATCTGTACAAATTGCCCGCTAACACAAAAATAGACTATGTGGACAAACATGTAGGGTCTGTTTAATAACATTTACGTTTTCAGTTTATATTTATAAAAATTTTATAAACTAATTTTTGTTTATTTTTTGTTTATTTTTAGAAAAACATAAACTACAAACGCGTTTGGTAATTGACAAAATATTTTAAAAAATTTAAAAATATAAAAAAGAGTAAGAAATGACAAGTGGTGGCAAGTGGCTGCGGAAGACGGTAATGGAAAGTGGTGACGGTGGGTGGTGGGTAGCAGGTGGTGGTGGGAGGGTGGTGGTGGTGGTGGTGGTGGTGGTGGTGGTGGTGGTGGTGGGTGGGTGACGGTGGCGGATGGTGGGTGGTAGCGAGTCGGTGGCGGTGGCGGTGGCGGTGGCGGATGGCGGGTGGTGGGTGATGGTGGCGGGTGGTGGTAGCAGGTGGGTGGCGGATGGCGAGTGGTGGCGGGTGGTGGTGGTGGTGGTGGGTGATGGCGGGTGGGTGGCGGATGGCGGGTGGTGGTGGTGGGTGGTGGCGGGTGGGTGACAATGGTGGGTGGTGGTGGATGGGTGGGTGACGGTGGCGATGGCGGGTGGTAACGAGTGGGTGGTGGCGGTGGTGGCAAGTGGTGGCGGGTGGTGGTAGTGGTAGGTGGGTGGTGGTAGGTGGTTGGTGGTGGCGGGTGGTGGATGGTGGTGGCAGGTGGGTGGTGAGTAGTGGTGGCAAGTAGGTGGCGGGTGGTGGTGGCGGGCGGTGGATGGTAGTGGCGGGTGGATGGTAGGTGGGTGGTGATGGTGGTGGTGGTGGTGGCGGCGGCGAAGGATGGATGGTGGTAGCGAGTGGATGGTTGGTGGGTGGTGGGTGGTGAGTGGTGGTGGTAGGTGGTGGTAGGGGATGGGTGATGGGTGGTGGTGGCGGAAGACGGTGGTGGAAAACAGTGGCGGGTGGTGGCTAGTGTTGGGTAGTAAAAAAAAAAAAAAACTGAAAATTCAAAACGAAAACATATTTTTTGTATTTTCATTTTTTTGACTAAATTTATAAACTGAGACCATTGATTTATAAATCAAAAATTTTATCAAACAAATTTTTATTTGAATTTTTTAAATTTTTATAAATATAAATAGAAAACTGAAAACGTAAGTGTTACCAAACGACACCGTAATAACATGTGTCTGTGATGTGATGCCCCTAACTATCCAAAAACATTGGATGAGCATGCCTCCTATAAAATGTACGTCCAAATTAAGATGAGGAACTACAGGGTGGTGAAAGTTAGAAAAAAAATTATTAACATAGAGAAGGATATAAGTGACACTTTTCCTCTCACAATATTTCCTTTGTACCCCATTATAAATACACACTTACATACTCATGTATTTGTAATTTTTTTTCTCAACTCTCATCTACATGTAGTTCTCCCAACTAAAATTAAAAAATGTAACATTTTATCTTATTAATTATTTTATATTTTTTGGTAAATTATAAATATACTTTCTGAAATTTGTTTAAAATACAAGTTGTCCCTTGCGATTTTGGAAATCACATCTCGTCCTTGACGTTTAGAATTACATGACAAATGACCTTTTTTATCGATAAATCATATAATCAATTAACAATTTTTAATGATATTAAAAATATAGATCGAATAATAATTCGGGTAATTTTATTTTTGTATAAAAGAGCAGTTAGTAATTTTAGTTTTTCAATTAATTATGTTAAATAAAAAATTATGAAAATGGGGTATTTGTAATTTTCAAGCCACAGAAAGCAATATATATTTTAAGCAAATTTAATAGAGTATATTTTTAATTTATTCTATAGTTTTTTTTTTTCCTTTATTGACTATTTTAACCAAAACCAAACATCTCAAACAAAGTCTTAATGAGAGATCAAAGATTAATCCATACTAAAAATAAAAGAAATTGCACAATAGTGTATCTTAAAAAAATTAATTATAACTAATAAATTTTATTAATACTAATAAATAAAGTTATAAATTTTTAATGAGTTTGTAATTATTTTTTTTAAAGTACACTAAATGGTACTTTTTTCTTTAAAATATACATAAATTAAAAATATATTTTTTGAAATTTGTTCAAAATATATATTGTCCTTTGTAATTTTAGAATTAATAAATATCTCATTGTCAGAATTTTTTATTTAACAGAATTGACAGAAAAGTCAAGAAGTCACTAAAAAGCTAAAAAACTAAATAATAATAATAATAATAATAATAATAATCAAATATTCTCTTTTGTCTCTACTTTTTGCTTGTTTTTTCATAAAAAGTTAAAAAAATTATCTAAGACATACTACTTTTCACCATATATTTTTGCCAAAAAGTCAAAAAGTTTGAATTCAAATTGAAACAAATTAAATAGTTAGATTAAAAATAAATCATAATATTAGAGTTTAAATTGATAAAATTAAAAATTAAAAATTTATTTTGTTATAAGGCTCAAATTTATTTATTTTTTTTACTGTAGTTTTTCCAAATAATAATCACATATGAACGTTATTGACAGAAGTAATTCAAACACTTGACTCCTGTTTTCTTTTACACAAACGTATGAGATGGATGCTAACGTTTGGAGTGGACCTTAATCATATATTTTCTAATTTCATATTTGAATAAATGGGAAAAAAATGGGCTGATAATCGGTCTCTAGACATATGTTTTAGTCCATACTTACTTTAGTGTTTAAAACATGACCGAAATGTGTCTATGATCAGATCATATTTCAGTATAGATTACAACTTAATGAGTCTAATTGACACCATTCATACTTTATTTAACTGTATATAATGTATAATTATTTGTTTACTGTATACCCATCTACAAACAAATTCTTCCAATATTACACTTTTTGTATATGACATTAGACTTTCTTACATAATTGATTGTTCACCTTTATATAAATATATTTTTAATTGATTGACCAAAAAACCAAAAAGAGTTGTAGTTCTAATAGATAAAATGTCTCAAATCCCGGATTCACATTTAAAAAAAAAAAAAAAATCAAAATCAAAATAGAAAAGGACATGTGACTAAATCACTTGCTAAAAAATTATCACACATCATGTTTTCACCAATACTAGGCATAACTCAAAAATTGTTCACAACTTTTGAAGCTCATGTTGTTTGAGAATATGGTTCTTTCTTTCAGAGTCAGTGGGATAAAAATTAGTTGCAATTTTTCAAAAATTTTCAATTTTGAAAAACATGTGAAGCAAAGATAAGAACATATAATTCTGTTACATTTTCCTTAAATTGGTTGTTCAATTATTGAAAATATTTTCAATTCTTGACTAACTAACGAAAAAGGGAAAAAAAAATGAAATTGAAGAAGAGTAAGAATTGAAGCAAACGAAAAATTTTTAAATAGATATAAATTTGAGTTAAAGAGAAAATCGAAACAGCAATGAAAAAAAAAACAAAAAAGAACAAGAAGAAAAGAGGGAGAACGGAACAGAATAATAATAATAACAATAATAAAATATTAATATATATATATATATATAAAAAGAGAGAGGGGAGGTTGGAACGAGTGGACAGTGAGAATCGAAATTTGAGAATGATTATTAAAATTTTCTAATCTTAAATAAGAGTTTAAGATTACATAAGCATATGTTTTGATTAAACAAATTATAGGTGGTGTGTGTACCGAATACCACACTAGATGAAAGTGGATCGGAGAAGAAGTGAAGTGCCCTCTAAGTATAGAGAGTTAAGTCTTCGTAAGTGGGGTTTAGCTTAGATTAGTAACCTTCAATGTGAAGTTAGTGTGGTTTTATAGAACTCTTGCTTGTTGCTCAAGATGGTTTCATAGAGCTTTGGTGCTGCCAAGTTTCCTTTTAGCATTGCCCAGGGTGGTGGACCATCTGGTAGTTGTCATAGGGGTGCATATACTCATTGTGGTCATGCTGATAATAAACCACATTCTTCTAGTTTAACTATTTTCCGTAATTCTAGGTGTAGGGGACCAGCTGAGTATGCATATACTCACAGCTTCTACGTTTCTCTGAAAGGTTCCCTCAGTTTGATACCATTGTGCCTCAGCTCAGCCCTTTGCGAGACTACTACAGGGATGGGCTGGCCCATTCAGATATTTGTGTATGGATTCGGCCCACTTTGGTTCTGATGATGGGTTCGACCCATCAGTCCAGCCCATAGAATGAGTCCTGCAGCTCGGCCCTAGCCTAGTATCACAGCTGGACTGGCCTTTCCACTGCAAGTTGGGCGCAGGTGCTTGGGGACTTAGGTGGACTGTTAGTAATGCAGTTGGGCTTAGTTGGGTTGCCCACATGCTTATCTGACCCATTTGGATTTGGGCTTAGGAGATTGGACCGGCCTAAGGCTTGGATCCGACCCATTTCTTATTTAGCCCCTTCATTTGCCCCCTAACTCGCGCTAAGGTTCCCCTTGAGGGGAGCTATTGTTCTGTACTCCAAGCGTCACGTCGCTTCGGATCAGCCCCAATTCGGCCTTAGTGATGGTTCAATCTTGACACACAACCCTTGCATATGTCCTTTTGTGGTGACACGTGGCGGCGTGGGATAAGTGCGCAGAGATAGTGTGTCGATTTCGTACCGATGGTCGTGCTTCGTGTACCTTCACGCCGGCTGGTGCAATAAATGCTCTGGGACTATCAATCCAAAACCCTTTATCTGCTTTCCATTCTTCTAGAGAGTTCAAAAAACCCTTTCCGTTCCCCTGACCCAATCTCATTGGTGCTCTGTCAAGACGTTCTGCTGCCGCTCTTGCTTCAGCGCCGCCTGCTCGCCAATGCTGCTCTAATCTCTGTAAGTTCTACTGTGATTCTTCTTTCCCTATCTTTTTCTGTTTTGTTCATCTCGTTTGGCCCTTGTACCATTGTCTTGGGCATCTTATTATCTGAGTTCTACCCTTGTCCCATTAGGTTTGTTTAATGGGGAAGTTTCGCTCATTAGTTGATACCCCTGAGGCCATGGCCATGTTTCGCCATGACTATAAAATCCCTGATGATGTGACCCTTTCGCTGGAAAAGGTCGATGCCAAGCGCATGGGCACTGGGAGTACTATCGCCTTTCCGATTCCGGCCATCGTTGAGGGAGGGGTTCGGTTTCCCCTCGACCCTTTGGTACGTCGATTTTTGCACCAAGTTCAACTTACCCCAATGCAGGTGTCTGTTAACCTGTTCCATGTCATCTGCGATGTGTCTGCTCTTAATAAGCGGTTGGGTTTGAATCTTGACATCTAGGACATTTTAGGCTGCTACACTTTTTCCCATAACAAGGATCACAGCACATACTACCTGCGTGTTCGTTCAATTGATTGTCACCTGGTGACTGGTTTGCCTGATTCAGACAAACATAATGATGATTTTCTACAAGTCGGTGGTAATTGGGAGTTCCTTGCTAGGACTGAGTTTCAGTCCAAACGGATGCCCCAAAAGGATGGCTACCCAGGTTCGAGTCCTTCCCTCTAGTGTCTTTTGTATTTCTTGCCTTGTTTTGAATATTGCTTTAATGTGGGACTTCTTTTTTGCAGAGGCTTCCCATTTTCAGCGCAGGCCGAACTGGGAGAACATTGAGGCCATCAAAGCCGTTTTGAGGTACAAGAAGAGGTATGCGCCCGAGCTGTTGGATTACCAAGCAACTTACCGCTCCACCATTCCGAAGAAGGTGAGGCTTGTTGCATCCCTTCTAGATTCTGACACTGAGACTGATACATCCCTCACCCCTCTGGTTACAAATCGCCGCCGAAGCCAGGGTGCACCGTCTGAGAGGACGCCCTCTCTTGCCCCTAGTTTCTCAGAGGGTGGGTCTACGTCAAAAAGAAGAGTGCTAGTGGATTTGGAGGTGAGGCTTTTGGCTCCTCTGATGCTTTAGAGTCTCCTTTGGTAAAGGCCGAGGCAAAGAGCCTTATGGATGTGAAATTGGAGGTAGGAGCTTCTAGAACTCATGCTACTACTGCCGAACCCTCTACTTCGGTTACTGCAAGAGCGATGAAGAGGATGAGGGAGACTGGTAAGGCGGTAGTTGGAGAAGCTTCTGAAGATCCTATTGAGGACGAGGCATTTGAGAAGTGGGAGCCACCAATGTTGTATCAAGGCAGGCCCATTTCTACTTTTGATTCAGTTGTTGCTTCCAAAGATTTTGCTTTTGACCTGACCAAGACTCTATTGATGCCGGTGGACACCGCTAATCATAACAGGCCCTGTGATATTCCAGTTCTAAAGGGGACCCTTCAGATGATGACTGCTGTAAGTGCATTCATGTTTTGTTTGTTTGTTTTTGGTGCTATGCTACTGCTTTCTTTCCTTTAATACTTTGCAATCCGTCATAGTGTATTCAGAGGATGCATCTGTCCATCACAAGAACGGAGGAACTGGAGAAGGCAGTACTGAAGACCGTACTGGAGGCCACTATGAATGCTGAGAGACTGACAGTGAGCCTGGAGGCCGAGAAAGAGAAACGCAGAACTGCCAAGAGGGAGGCATTCAGTCTGAACAAGGTTGTTGCCTCAACTGAAAAGTCAAAGGAGGCTGCCATTGGGGTACAGGCTCAACTTGAAGGAAAAGTGGCAGAGCTGGAGGCTGTTATCACGGTGATGGCCGCTGAATGATCTGCATTGGAGGCCAAGTATTGGCAACAATGTTGGGATGAGGTTGGGGCTGCCTATAAAGAGGAGGTGCTGGTGCTGCGGGACAAGCTCTTTCTGAATGGTTGGTCAAGTGCTCTAGCCGCTGCTCAGATTCCTGAAGGGTCTTCCTTATTTCAGGATGTCCTTGTTCCCTCAAGGTCCTTGGGTTCAAAGATTGCCTCTACCCCTGCAGTTCTTGAGGCTGAGGTTTCCTCGGAAATTGATTCTGCGAACAAGACTTAGGAGAGTGACGTTGCCATTGAGACGGTGAATGTTGAAGGGGGTGGAACCCTGGAGACTGGAGCCGTAGGAGATGTGGTTAAGGAAGCTTCTATTTCTCAAGAAGTTGGAGCTACCTCTACTTTTCCTCCCCAAGACGAGCTGGACAAGATTGTGGACGCTGCTCCTAAGGTTCCTTCTGTTGGTGAAAGCTAAAGTCATCTTTGGAATGATTCGAAGTTTCTGTTTTTTCTGACTTTCTTTTGTTTTCAAGTTTCTGATGTACTGCGGCTCGGTCTTCTTGACAAGTTGTCTCCTTATATTTGCCAAGACAATTTTCCTCTCTTTTTTTTTTTTTTTTTTGTTGTTGTTGCAGTTTGTTAGGCCAGTTGTGCCTTTGTTGGATGATGGAATTTTCCTTTCGATTTTGCAATCTGATGTTTTCTTACTTCTATGTCTGAATGCTATCTGTACTGTTTGCCCCCGCCCGAACACTGTTGGGACCTCAGGGCCGAACAGATGCTCAGCCTGGTTAACGAATATGTTGCATGGCTGTGCTTGGTTTTGTAATGAAAAGAAAAGGATCTTATTTAGGTCCAGGTTGGTTCTGAAAAACAATTATTTGCCCCTACCTGGAGCTAAGTAAGATCAGTACTGAAGATTGTGTTCTTTAGGCAGAGTTGCTTAAGTCTATTGCAACTTTGATAGCATAAGTGTGTTTGAATGGGATAAAGGTATGAAGAGGTGTCTTACTCAAGTCCAAGTTGGTTTGAAAAATAAAACAATTGTTTGCCCCCACCTGGAGTTGAGTAAGACTAGTGCTGGAAGTTTGCTCCTGATAGAGTTTAGCCAAGTTTGTTCCAACTCTGGTTGTACGCAGCAATACTGAAGTGTTGATGTGACGATACTTAAGAAATTTTGTGGACTCAAAGATGTTTACTTAAAATATGTTAGTACGGTTTCCACCAAGCAATTCCACTTGGCATGTTTAAGCACTAACTAAAATTTAATTCCGTTTAGTCGTTCTGAAACTAAGTCCATTTGGGTTAAGACCAAAGCTGAGTTCGTTTGATACACATCAAAGCTAATTATGTTTGATAAACATCAAAGCTATTTCCGTTTGGTAAGTATCAAAACTAATTCCGTTTGATAAACATCAAATCTAATTCCGTTTGATAAACATGAAAGTTATTTTCGTTTGGTAAATACCAAAGCTAATTACAAAAATTTGATAAATTTGAGAGAATTGGGGAGGCATTTGCATTAGTCAAAATATAAATGACTTTACATCTTGATAGAGAAGTTGGGGTGTAATTCTATTGATAGTATTTCTTGAGATTTGCTACATTCTAGGGCCGAGGCATGGCTCGGTTTGGCTTTTCGTGCTCCCTTTCGGAAGAATGAAATAGCCCTTACAGTTCGAACTCCACTTGTGTGTTGGTTCTGATTCTGATTTCACAAGTGCAATGTGAAACAGTGAAAACACAAAAAGAGTCCAAATCTGGCAATTTCTTTTTGGAAAATTGATGTTTGAATCACATGTCAAAAAATGGACTGCTTTGCCAGATATCAGAGTCGCCACCTAAATATTTATTTTGAAAAATTTAGGAAACCCATGACTCGTACCAAAGGCCATTAGTCCGTCGTTACCAAAGTGTCTTGGCTCGGGAATTTACGTATGAGAGGGGAAGGTCAATAATTGAACACTCCACTCACCCGATCAAAGATCGGCCTCTACTAATCATGATGTGATTTTTATGTACAATATATGCTCTTGTTCTATATATAACATACAAGTATACACTAATTACACGAAAAGTTGGAACGTTTGATTCCATGTTTGTTTTAAAAAAAATGTTTTGAATATGTATCACTGAAAATGGTGATCTCATATATACATGAATCAAAGTATCCCAATTCAAGTGATTAGCCTTCATCCACAGGCATTAAAACAGGTATATCAAGTAAGCATTTAGCCTCATGGTAGTATGTTTGATATGACAGCAATCACACTTATGCAATATGCTAAAGCATAAAAACTTACCTTATGTCCGAAGGTGAGTCAAAAGAAAGTAAATAGTTAGAAAAAAATGCATGATCCTAATTAATGCGATATGGCTACTGCAACACATACAACGTGCAAGTAATAAGCTCGGCTACTAGCATGGCATGCGAGTCAATTCAAGGCATGTGATAGAGTATGTATTCAAGTAAAGAGTTTTAATTTGACATTTGAATAATATGATGAACCGAACTTTTATACATACAAAACGAATGGATGCAAGTCATGGAAATGCTAATTTGAAAATATGATGTCCCTAACCTAACCATCATAAGCAGTGAAATAAAAGGGAGAAAGAATGAGAGTTGGAAGACATACAACTTATTACATATTTGTCCTCGCGAAGGAGGGTCCGAATGTCCAAATGTCCGAATAAATAATTATTACAAAACCGAATGAATAATAAATGAAAGAGGCTGTCTAATTTATTACAATAAGCCCTGACTCATTAAACTCGGTATAACGTCTGACAGAATTCAATTAATCAGATTGGTTCTTTATGTCGGTTGTAATCCAATTTTAACCAATTTTATTAGCCTTTTTTTATTACCTGTCCATTTCTTTATCTTTTCTCCTGTTTGTGCAAAAGTGATATTTACGTCCACTAAGTCCAAAATGCAATAAAGAGAAACAAGCATCAACTTAGCCCGAGAAAATTTTCTTCGGGGAAAATTACAAAGGAAGAGTCAAACTTATTTACAAGCGATAAGGGATTCCAACTCAAACTCAAGATGTGCAACAAGGACTAGTCAAACTCAAAAGAGTGATAATGACTTAGAAAAACCCAAACTTGAGTGATAATGACTTGAAATCCAAACTTGATAATAAGTCATAATGACACTTTCCTTGGTGATTTCTAAGGGTCAATTAGTCCCTTAAAAGTAAACACACTGATGAATAAAGAGAAATGAAAAAGAAAATATTGTGCTTTAGTATAAGAACATATATACATTTGGGGTAGTGAATCTCCAAAGAATTTAAACCGTTAAGTATAGAGCATTTTATGCTTTTGGTAGTAAATCTCCTAAGAGATTAAATCAGTAAACATAGAACGTTGTATACTTTTGGTAATGAACCTCTTAAGCATAAAACGTTTTATGCCTTTGGTAGTGAATCTCCAAAGAGATTAAACCATTAAGTATAGAATGTTTTATACCTTTGGTAATGAACCTCCTAAGCATAAAACATTTTATGCCTTTGGTAATAAATCTCCAAAGAGATTAGACCATTAAGCATAGAGCATTTTATACCTTTGGTAATGAACCTCCTGAGCATAAAACGTTTTATACTTTTGGTAGTGAATCGCCAAAGAGATTAAACCATTAAGCATAGAGCGTTTTATACCTTTGGTAATGAACCTCCGAAGAGATTAAACCATTAAGTATGGAAGAGTTCATTTCTTATACTTGAACCACAATCTTAATTTTTCACAACTTTTTAATCGAAATAAGCAAAGAATGGAGGGAGGTTGCAGAGATGATTATGCGAAGTTGATTAATTGGTTAGTACAAACAAACTTGATATTAAAACGTAAATTATTGAAATAAATTAAACAGCCCCCTAAATAGCATTCAATAGTGCTGAAATTAAGCTATAGAAAATGAGCAAAATTAAATAGCCGGAGGTACTATTCACCCCCGGAGGTTACTATTCACCACTGGAGGTACTATTCATTCAGTGGGGTAGATTATTTAAAGTAATAAATTACAACAGTTTATATACAATATTTAAATTATAGCAGATATGAGGGTGGTGCAGCCACTCCATTAAAACGATAAAAAAAAATAGTTATGAAAAGAAGTAAGTGAAGTATTTAAACAAGTTATATCACACTTTAAAATTAAATGAAAATTTCCGAAAACTCACCTTTTGGGAAATGATGAATTTTCTGAGTCACAAACTTTCTTTTGATTACTCTCAAATCTGTGGAATGTGTTCTCAATTCTCAGTCCAAAATTTGGAATCACAGCTTTAGTGGTTGGTTTTTGAATGGTGTATTGATGAAATGGAAATAAAAATATCAAAGAAAATATTTTATTTTCTCTCTCTCTTCTCAAACTCTCTCGCACCACTTCTTTTTTCCCTCTCTGATTCTCTAATCTAATTCTCAGACCCTTCCCCTTTTTTTCTTTTTTTCTCTTTCTGATTAGCCTCCCTCCTCTCCTTTTGATTCTCTCAGACTTTTCCTTTTTTTTTCTTCCTGCTGGGCCTCCTCCTCCTGTGTCTTTATATAAGGAAATTATAATAATATAATAATATAAATCTTATATAATATATATATATATATATATGCAAAGTTTGATTTGGATGTCAGCTGCCGACATCAAAACAATTATATATTTTTTTATAATAATACAAATCAAATAATATATAATATATATGATAATTAATGGTATCAACCTATTTAATGGTTTATAATATATATATGCAAAGTTATGCAATGTTTGATTTGAAAGTTGGCTGCCGACATCAAAATAATTTTTTTCTTATTATATTTTTTTATAATATATAAAATATCTAAAATATATAATTTATACCAATTTTTATAAAAACGCCAAAAATATGAACAAATACATAAAATTATGCAAAATGACAAAATACTAAACTAATGAAATATTTAGTAGTTTAAAACAATTTGGCCAAAATGGTGAAGGTTGGGATTAAAGCTCAAATTCCATCTTTTTTACTGAGGATTCTGTGAGAAACACATTCTAATTGTCATCATCGGGTAATTAAAAGAAAGCGCCCAAGTCTTAGAGCCGATCAAAATTGGGGTGTCTACAGTTGCCCCTCTTTGACAGAGCTCGAAGTCATTTCATGGCGTGAGTGAATGTCAAAGCCCGAAGACAACCCTTTTGACAAAACCGTAAGACTTGGGCAAACAAACAAATGTGCAAATACGAGTGGTTGAACCAGAAGGTTGCCTACCCATCCCGTTTGCAAGGAATCAAACCTGCGTAGTTCAGGGGCAAGATGCAGAATGATATATAAAACATAACTTATGATCATGCAATGAAATGTAAAATATAACTTATGATCTTGCAATGAAATGCAACCAAGACAATGATGTGACACTGAATGAAAGCATAAATGTTGGATGTAGTGAATGTGAGATCCAAACGCGTCTTATGTAAACTTGAGATCCAAACGCGTCTTACGCGAGAGAAGTATGTGAACTTACGCAAGAGGAGTGTGTGAACTTGAGATCCAAACGCGTCTTATGCGAGATGAGTATGTGAACTTGAGATCCAAACGCGTCTTACGCGAGAGGAGTATGTGAACTTGAGATCCAAACGCGTCTTACGCGAGAGGAGTATGTGATCCTGCGATCCAAAGCGTCTTACGCGAGAGGAGTATGTGAACTTGAGATCCAAACGCGTCTTACGTGAGAGGAGTATGTGAACTTGAGATCCAAACACATCTTACGCGAGAGGAGTATGTGAACTTGAGATCCAAGCGCGTCTTACGCGAGAGGAGTATGTGAACTTGAGATCCAAGCGCGTCTTACGCGAGAGGAGTATGTGAACTTGAGATCCAAGCGCGTCTTACGCGAGAGGAGTATGTGAACCTGAGATCCAAACGCGTCTTATGCGAGAGGAGTATGTGAACTTGAAATGATAAACATCAAATCTTAACACATTTCACGTGTAAAGAGGGAAGGTAAAGTCAAAATCCAAACGCGTTTCGTGCGAATGGAAGAGGGTATAGTAGAATGATTAGGGGTAACCTCTATATGCAGAAGCCACATATGCCGCTTTTTTTTTTTTTTTTTTTTTATCATATTCACAACTTTCCTTATTCTCCAATGGGGTGACAGATTAGGTTGGTTCAGTATCCAGAATTGAGGCGCATACACGCTACCTCAACCTATGGGGCTGTCATATAGATTTCAAGGCAGGGATACACCCCTGGGTATTTAAACCAGACTTTATTCTCGGAAATTCCAACCTTTTGCGTTCTAGGCATCGCCATTCGAACTCTAGTTTTCACCGTCGCAGTTGATCTCCTAGGAACTCATTACAAACACCGTCGGGTGGCTATACCAGACCGATTGAAGTTGTTCGGGCACAACAAACACCAAAGGAATTGCACCTCTAGAGGATTTAAGGTCTCCTAGACCTCAACAAGTGCACAAGATAATGCGATGCGCAAGATAGCGTGATGGATTGAGATTGTGTGGTAGACGCTTGATTGTGCGATAGATGCACAATATGGTTATGATCGTGCAAGATATGCACAGTGCGGATGGGATCATGCGATAGATGTAGGGTGCGAATGGGATCGTGCGATAGATACACGGTGCGAATGCGATTATGCGATAAATGCACGGTGCAGGTGTGATCATGTACATAAACAAAATATATACAGATATGTACATACGATATACATATATTCATATACAGACATATACACAGACAGAAGCAGATTTATGCACAGATATATACAGTATATATACACAAACAGATACGGATATAAAACACAAATATATACAGTATAGATATATACGGACCTATATACAGACATATACAGAGATATACACAGGTGGGGAATATTCTGTTTGCAATCGTCAGTGAGAAGATGTCATTACTGTGAAGGCATATTCCGTTTGCTGACGTCGGAACACGTACTCCAAACACGCAAAAAATAAATGAAAAACTTAAAATGCATGGATGCGGGGATAAAGGGTTTCGAACCCCTGACCTCAGGCTTAGTCTCTTGGTCCTTCAACCATTGAGCCAAACCACTGAACCAAGCTAGTCTTGTGACAAGATTTGCAAACAAATATATACATACATATATATGAGACATATACATATAAAACCAAAACAAAACAAAAGAAGCATTTGTTGTGGGGTTCGAACCCCTGACCTCGGGCTTAGTCTTTCAGTCTTCAATCACTGAGCCAAACCACTAAATCTAAGCCACTCTTGCGACCAAAATGTTCAAACAAATATATATAATACATAGATACACAATATATATATATACATATATGTATAAATATACAATTCTCCCGCTTCTCTCTCTATTTTTATCTCACTCTCTCTTCCTTCATCTTCTTCGAGCGTCGTGTCTGGCGCGCGATTTTAACAATCGCGGCACCTGACCGACAAGCTATCCAATCCTACCCCGATTGTCAATGATCGTCTCGGCCTTCCTCCCTCTTTGTCTTCTTCTTCACTCTCTTTTTAAGTTGAGGCCTGCGAAAGAGAGGCAGAGCAAAAGCGTGCAAACTTTCTCTGCCACCATTTTGGAACCTCTTTCTTTTGCATTACGCTCCTTTGCCATGGCTTCTTCACATGGTTCTTTCACTCTTTTTCCAAACCTGAACGAGTCCACGATAGAGATGACCAATTCTGACTTCCCTGAACCTCAACCACGAGCTCCTTCTCCTTCCCCAGTTTTCAACTTTCCAACGATGTTAGTTGAACAAATCATGGTGGCACAATCTGACATCGAAGCAAACTCGTATACGCTGAGGTCATGTGCGGAGACCATGACTGCGGTCTCCAACTTGTCCCATCGACTGCAGAACAGGACGTGTGAAGTACATCAGTTACATGCACAACTTCTTTCCTTCAACGTATGTACAAAGACGCTCGAGTAGAAATTAGTGCGCTGAAAAAGCAGAGCAAAGAGCTGAAATGACAGGTCACCTCCGTGGCTTGATTCGGAGTTTCTTTGCACAACCAATTTGATGGTCGGCGAGGAATAATCTCCTTCGGAAGCTCTGCCAAGGCCGAGGTAGAGTCTTCAAGAGCTTCGAAGGAGTAAAGATAAAGCGAGGCAGGTGATGGTAAAGTCAGGCAACGAAGCTGTGTGCAAATGAAGCCAATTGTAATCTTCGTCGCCGAGCAGCTGCCGGAGAAGAAAGAAGAAGAAAAAAAAATCCCCTCCCTCTCTCTCTCTCTCTCTCTCTCTTTGTTTTTTTGTTTTTGTTCTTCTTTTGTTGTTGTTGTTTTTTTTTTTTCCTTTTTTCCTTTTGTTGTTGTTTTTTTGTCTTTCTTTCTTTTTCTTTTCTTTCTGTATATATTTTGTACAAATGTGATCGGGTTAATCCCCGAAATTAATAAAACGAGTTTGTTTGTGAATCCAAATGGCAAATCAAAATGGTTTGAATATTTAGATGTTAGAAATGGTTGTATTTCAAGCCGGACCATTTGAGCCTATTACTGAAAATGTAAAAGAAAACTCAATGAATTGAAATTAGGAAAAACACACTTGCAAATACAGTGGACACAAAACGGACACAAAACCAATTTACAAAATTGTTTTTTTCTTTCTTTAGCTTTTTTTTTTTTTTTTGAACAAAACAAAACAAAAACAAAATTTTGTTGTGGCTATAATACACACAAATTAAATTATGACCTATCGGGACAAAAAAAACGAAAACAAAACAAAAATAAAATACTTCCTTCTTTTTTTTTCATTCATTTTTTTCAGATAAATAAAAACCTTTTCTTTTCTTTTTTTCTTATTTTAGATAAACCAAAATTCCAACCAAAAACACCCCTTTTTTTATTTTTTATATTTGCTTTGTAATTTAAACACTAGATTCAGATAGACTCTTTTCTTTTTTAAAGACTTCTCTTTTGTTTTTTTATTTTTATTTTGCAAAATAATGATCTGGGTTGGACCCGCTAGTTTTATCAAGTGTTATTGTGGATGATCGCTTCTTGCAAATATCTTGTACTGTGTTTGCATATGATGACGGGATAACACTTGCATGATAATCTTTGAAGAACACTTGCACTTGAATTGGTTTATGAACCGGATAATAATATCAACCAGACAAAATGAAAAAACTACAACTTGATAATAAAAGAAACATAATGAAAACAACTTGAACATACTAAAACAAAAGACTTGGTAATAAAACAAGACTCAAAATACAACCACAACACAAAAGGACAAAAGGACACAAGAGGACAAATCCACAACTACAACACAATGTTTGGCCCACCCACCACTAAAGGCTATCATCACTACTCCATCTAAATTCTATAAATGGTACTCCCATAATGTTGCTTCTGGCAGAAGAGTAAGGTTTTACATTTTGCTCTCAAAATGGAGATATTGCCCACCAATAGGCTTCAAGACTAGATAACCACTTTGGATGGCTCGAAAAAGATGAACTTTCGTGGTTTCGGCCTAAATGCTCTTTTTCCGTTGAGCCGCACTTCACTTTGCTTTCCATTTCTCCATGCTGCTGCTCAGTGCTAGAATCCAATCACACACATATTTCGTTTCAGTTCACAAGAGATGTGTCCGACACTCGAAGAATTTCAAGCATTGATGGAATCTCAACGTGATAAAGAAATCATGCTTGAACCCTGTTTTGGCCATGTTCAAGCTTTAGGACGAATGTGTGGGCTTACCTTATACGAAGCTCGATCCTTGGCTCATAATGGGAACTAGATATTCCAGATTTGATTCGTTGGTTTTCCATCACCGGTGACAAAGACGACCTCCTTTGGCGAGGTTATCGTTAGCATGCCCTTTGCTTATGCTTACTCGCACACTTCCTTCTTGCCCCTAGTCACGGTGGAGTTAGCATTAAACTGATCGAAGTAGCCCAATGCCTTAAGGAGGGTAAGAGTTGTATGGACTTAGTGTTGGCCGAGACTTTGACGGGCTTGGATGCTTTTCAACGGGGAGATACTACTCGATTTGCAAGGAGTCCATTACTTCTCCAGGTATTGTTTCCCACCCTCCTTATTTATGATCCTTACATCACTCGGCATTCAATCTCTTCTCTCTTTTTTTTCTCTCAAAACCCTTTTCTTACTTTTCCCTTAACGTACATCTCTCTATTCTTTTATCTCTTTTATTTTCCATCCCTTTCCCCAGATATGGTTGATGGATAAGCTGAAAGTGGTGGATCCTTGCCCCGAGTACTCGACCAGGACTTACTTTCTTCGTCCACAACTAGTGGAGTTCTCCTCAGAGGGAATGTGGTGTGACTAGATGCACAACAGATCTACGGCTGACATTGCTTGGCGTAGCCCCTGGCTTAACTTGGCTTAGATGAGTTACAGCATGTCCCGGCAACTAGGTGTACAATTGATTAGACTTACACACTGTGTATTCTATTTTCCATTCAGGTTCAGATGCCAGTTTGGACATGATTAGATTTGTCCAGATGAAAGGATAAAGTACCCAGCTTCATTTTCCGTTCGTGGTTCGTACTTGCCTCAGTACCTTAGTGCTTAGAATATGAGAGAATTCATGGCCCCTGCCCTTACTTTCAGTTCCATCCTTCCTGACAAATACTTGGTTTGGCTTGAGGATAAGGAACAAATTAGGCCGACCTCGGTTAAAGAAACTTCCACAAGCATGAAAAAGAGACGAAGAACTGACACTTGACTCATCTATGCCCCTAGTTTATTTCTTTGTCTTTTCTTTTCAAATTTTTATGTAAAATCAACTTTGATTTGGAGAATGTACTTGTGATAAATCAATAAAATTAAAGTGAGTATTGAAAAGTTTCCTTTTTTGTTGTAAATGGTAAAGTTTTGAGAAGAACAACAAATATTGAATTAAAACTTTTCAAAACAATTTTTTTTGTTTTTTTGTTTTTTTTTTTTTCTCGGAAATGGTCACCATTGGATACATATGGAATTAATCCTAAGGCTGTACAACCCCAAATCAGAAGATCATAACTAAGTCGACAAACGGTGGAGAATGACAAATTGATTAAACCAGATGAACATGACAGTTGGGTTGAAAAATATTGATGGCCGAACTTCGGGATGAAGTTGCCCACGTATCCCAAATATGAGAATCAAGCCTTACGTAGTTTGGAGAGGGTTCACTCGAGTATTTATTCTCTCTTTTTGCGCTCTAACTTTTGCCAAGGTTGCCCTTTCGGGTTTTCGCCCTTGCGAGCTCAGTTTTTCTTTATTTCTAATTTATTTTTATTTTTTATGCTCTAACTTTTGCCTAGCTCGCCCTTTCGGGTTTTCGGCCTAGCGAGCCTCTCAGAGATAATATTTCTTCAACTTGTCCATGTTGATCGGTTGAGAAAACTCCAGGCTATCCAAATCCATATGAATAATTGCTCCTCCGGACCAAATTGACTTGATGATATAAGGGTCAATCCAATTGGGTCTGAACTTGTCCCTAGGGTCATGGATGGGGGCTCGGTTGTCTTTGAGCACCATGTCTCCTTCCTTGAGATTTCTGGACTTGACTTTCTTGTTAAAAGCCCTCGCAATTCTACACTGGTAACCTTGGATATGATACAATGCCTTCAACCTCCTCTCGTCAAACAACATTAATTCTTCAAATCTACTTTGTTACCAGTCCGCCTCCGCTATCTGACACTCAACCATAATTCTTAGCGACGGTACTTCAATCTCGATTGGCAGAACAGCTTCCATCCCATAAACAAGAGAATAAGGGGTTGCTCTTGTAGATGTTCGGATCGACGTTCTGTAACCCCAAAGTGCGAATGGAAGTTTCTCCGACCAGTCTCTGTAGGTGTCAACCATTTTCTGTAAAATTCTCTTGATGTTTTTGTTTGCAGCCTCAACAGCTCCATTGGTCTGCGGCCTATATGTTGATGACTTACGGAAAGCCACGTTATATTTCTCAAGTAGGTCTATCACCTCTTTCTTGAAATGCGAGCGATTATCTGAGATGATCTCATTGGGCACCCCATACTGACAGATGATGTTGTTCTTGATGAACTTAGCCACATGCGACACCTTTAGAACGGCATAGGATTGGGCCTCCACCCACTTTGTGAAGTAGTCGATTGCTACCAAAATGAACTCATGCCCGTTTGACCCCTTTGGTGTGACTGCACTGATAACGTCAATTCCCTAGACTGAGAAAGGCCATGGTGAAGTCATATTGTAGAGTTTCGACGGCGGAATGTTCATGCGATTGGCATGGATCTGACATTTGTGGCATCGCTGTACAAAGCCAATACAGTCCTCCTCCATGGTTGACCAGTAGTAGCCTTGTCTAAGGATTTTCTGAGCTAGCATCACACCATTCATGTGAGCTCCGCACTCTCCTCCGTGGATAGCTTCCATAAGGTGTTTTGATTCTCCTTCCTCAACACACAACTTATGCATTCCCAGATGGCCTCTTTTGTACAACTTGTTTCCTCAGATGATGAATTAGATGGCCAGACGTCGTATTCCCCTTTTGTCCTTGGCACTTACCCCTGGTGGGTACGCCTCTTTGTCCAGGAAATTTCAGATGTCATAATACCAAGGGTTCGTGTCTTGAACCTCATCTATCACGGCAATGGTTTCATACGCCGACGTCTACTTCTGTTCAATGATGATCGGGCGCATCTTCACTCCAAGCAGAATGTCCACCATGGAGGATAAAGTTGCCAACGCATCAGCAAATCGGTTGTTCTCTTTGAGCAAATGCGTGAATGTCAATTTCTGAAACCTTGGAATTAACACATCGAGGGCCTGATGATAAACCTTCATTTTCTCTTCCTTAACGCGCCAATCTCCGTTAGCTTGAGACACAACCAAATTCGAATCTTCAATAACATCCAATCTTATTACCCCTAGTTCTAGGGAAGCTTCCAAACCAGCAATACACGCTTCGTATTCTACTTCATTGTTGGATACTTTAAACCGGAGTTTGAAGGCTAGAGGTATGTGTGAATCATCGGGTAATATGAGCAACACACCGATCCCATAGCCATACTGATTAGACGATCCGTCAAAGTACATTGTCCATGGTTTCTCTTCTATCTGCAGGATGTCTTCATCTAGGAATAGATACTCCACTGCTTCATCATCTCCTTCTACTAGGTGATCCGTTAGAAATTCCGCTACAGCTCTCCCTTTGACTGATTTGCGTGTAACATACTTGAGGTCAAACTCGGAGAGAAGAAGCAACCAACGAGCTAGCTTACTCGTAAGTGCTGGTTTCTTAAAAAGATATTTGATGGGATCTAAGCTCGAAACCAGAATTACAGAAGGAGCTAACAGGTAGTGTCTCAACTTCCTCATTGCCCAAACCAAAGCTAAGGAAGCTTCCTCGAAAGGAGTGTAGCGAGTTTCATATTCTAGCATCTTCTTGCTTAGATAATAGATGGCCTTCTCCACCTTCGCTTCTGATTCTTGCGCTAGCATACACCCCATGGTTGAATTTGTTACTGATAAATACAAGATCAATGGTTTCCCCGGTTCTAGTGGTGACAATATAGGAGGAATCTGAAGGTACTACTTAACCTGCTCAAAGGCGAACTGACAGCGATCATCCCATTGGAATTTCTTTCCTTTCTTCAACAGACCAAACAGCGGTTCACAAGTCAAGGTTAATTTTGAGATAAACTGTCTTATGAATTGCACCTTACCCAGAAAGCCGCGCACCTCCTTTTCAGTCCTTGGTGGTGGCATTTCTACGATGGCCTCGATTTTTGAGTGATCTACTTCAATTCCCCTTTGTGTAATTAGAAATCCCAACATTTTTCCTGCAGTTACCCCGAATGTGCTTTTCTATGGGTTTAACCTCAGTCTATACTCCTTGATCCGCTCAAAGAATTTTTTTAGTGCGGTGTAGTGACCTTCTCGCTCTTTAGACTTGACGATCATATCGTCCACATACACCTCAACCTCCTTGTGGATCATGTCATGCAAAATGGTGGTTGAGGCCCGTTGATATGTAGCCCCAACATTTTTCAGTCCAAAAGGCATAACTCTATAACAGTAGGTACCCCACGGCGTGGTGAAAGCAGTTTTCTCTCTGTCCTCCGGTGCCATCGAAATCTGATTATACCTGGAAAACCTATCCATGAATGAAAGCAAAACATGGCCAACTGTGAAGTCTACCAGTTCATCGATGTGTGGCAATGGAAAATCATCTTTCGGACTTGCTTTATTTATATCCCAGAAGTCGACGTAGACCTTAATTCTGCCGTCCTTCTTTGGAGCCGGAACGATATTAGCCAACCAAGTCGGGTATTCAGATACCATCAAGAAACCTGCATCAATCTGTTTGCTGACCTCCTCTTTGATCTTTAATGCCCAATCTAGGCGAACTCTGGGCAGTTTCTGTTTGACTGGTTAGGCCTCGGGATTAAAAGGAATTCGGTGCTATAAAATCTCAGAATCTATTCCAAGCATGTCTTCGTAGGACCACACGAAAACATCTTTGAAATCTTTTAATAAAGCAATTAATCACTCGCGTTCCTCCGAAGACAATGTGGATCCGATCTGGACCAAATGGGGATCCTCTTCAGTACCCACATTAATTGCAGTGATTTCATCTGTGCAGGGCTTAACGCGCCTCTCCTCCTCTTGGTCAACCAAAATTTTCAAAGCTCGAGGAATTTCTTCCTCTTCGTTTAAGTCAAAATTTTGAAAATCAAGATCAGTGCAACAAACTAGAGGCACAGAGAAGTAAGCAAACTCTACGACATTCCCATTAGTAAAGTCTGGGTCCTCGGTTACAGTTAACTCAAAAGAAAAACTAAAAGAAGACTTTAACAAGACTTTGGCATCCGGGTTACCACTCCCGAACATACCAGACTCAGAAGAACTCAAATTTGACTCCGACTCTACAGGCTCGATGGAATCAGATTCAAACTTATTATCCGATTTAGAACTGCTGATAGCCCTTTTCAAATTTCCAAATTAGGTGTGGAGGCTCAGATGCATCCACAATAAGTTTAGAGAAATCCGCTTCTGGTTTATCCCCGATCATTAAGATAGTAAAACTGTCCCCCAAGTTGTCAGACTCAGTTCCGACAGTAGAATTTGCTAGTAGGTCAGTCAGTGTTTTTCCCAACAGCTCTTCTTCTTTAACGTTCACAAATACAGTCCTGCCTTGACTTGTATTAGTACTCAGGTCCATCTGCTAATCTTCCTCTTCCGGTAACTGGTGCCCGAAGAAGATCTCGAACCCGGGATAGATTGTCTTCGTCTTCTAGTCAAACCAAGGCTCTGGAAATCCACAAAAGGGGAAATCTTCCCCTTGGCGAACAAAGTGTCCGTTCAAGGTTCCCCCTATTGGTTTGTGAACTAACTCATATTATTTTCCATCCTTCTTTGCTTTAATTCTTCCTCTCAACTCAGCCCACTTCCTTTGCCAATCCTTAGCAGTAGGTTTGTATCTTAGCCCAAAGGCGTGGGGGTTGTGAATCAGCTCCTTGGTAACAGCGCCTCCTTGCCTGCCACTCTTGTCTCGTCCTGATCCAGACATATACCCCTGTTTGTTCATCATGTAGGTGGACTAAGCACTCACATAGATTCCGTCAACTTCTGCTATGATAGATTGGACTACCTGAGCTTCTGTTAGTGAGAAGCTAGAGTGGAATACATCTTCTTCCCCGTGTATGATTTCCATCACTGGTGTGGCAGTTTCCTGGGGAGGGTGAATCGACGAATTACCGTACACCGTAGCAATCCCACCTTTAAAGAGGTATTTCACCAACTGATGGACTGTTGATGACACAACTTTTATCTGATGCAGCCAAGGCCTTCCCAACAGTAGATTGAAGGTAGCTGGAACATCCATTACATGGAATTTTATCTCATGTTCGGATGGGCCGATTAGGATATGGCTCTTGAATGTTCCAATGACATCCCAGCTTGTATTGTCATAAGCTCGGACGGCTTGAGTTGTGGGTGTGAAGTCAACAGGCCTCAAACCTATGGCATAAGCAGTCCGTGCCGGACACACATTGATCGTCGATCCAGTATCTACTAACACTACCGGAATCCACTTCTTTCGGCTCTCTAGAGTTACATACAAGGGCCGGTTGTGGTTGGCACCCTCAGGTGGAAACTCTTTATCCATGAAAGATATCACTAGTGTAACATCGCTGGATGTGACTAACGACACCAGTTGATCAGCGGTAGTGTCAATAGGCAATTTGGTGCGATTCATTGCCTCTAGCAATGCTTGCCTATGTTCCCGGGAAGCCATTATCAATCCCCAGATTGAGATATCTGCCTGAATCTCCTTGAGCTGTTTCAAAACCAAGTTGTCTTCATAGTCCTTCTCTCTGGTGTTATCAACCTCTTTGTTAGAGGATTCTGGTTGATCTACAGCCGCAGGTTTGAAGTATCAACCACTCCAGGTCATGTGATTGATTTCGTCCGTATACCACGTATTGTCGGGGGTATTGGATTTCCACCCTTCGTCCGTGTATGCTTGACTCAGATCATTATCTTCCCACCACTCTCCAGTAGTCATGGCCAAGCTTTTATCAGACTTTACTTGGAGCATGTTCACATCACGCCCCTCAGTAACATACCTTTCCTTTCCCACTATGGTTTTGGTTTCTAGCAAGGCCTTCTTCCTTTGAATTTCTTCCATTCTCTCCTGCTGGAATTGTTTCAACACTTGTTCTGTATTAGTAATGGATGTGGTCTTGTCTTTTTCCTCCCTGACCCCTTTTGTTTGTTCCACCTTATCTAGATCTTCGTCACCAAACCAACCATTGTTTGTTTCCGGCTAACTTGAATCCAACCAGCCTATCTGGACACTACTTGTTTCCTCTACTTAGGTTGGCTAGGTCTTCTCCTATCTGAACTAGATCCTTTTCCAGTTCGGCTAAGTCATTTCGGCCTTGTTCAGGCCAATCGTTCTGATGTTGCCCTAGCTGGCCTTCCCCGATAGCATTGACACTAAGCACATCCGGCAATAGGACCACTGGTTTTGGTTGATCAATGGCCACAATGTATAAACTGGGATCATATTCCTCTGCAAATGAGGCCTCATTTTCTATACCACAGGTATTAAACAGCCTAGTCTTTGGTGTATTCTTCCCTTTCTCTGTTCTTGCTGCCACATGCTTGGGTTGGATTTGTAGGGTTAAGTCTATCATGCACATGTTCGTGCTTTCTGGAATAACCACCTCTGGTTTTGGTAGGTGGGACGAGGTAATAAATGTGATGGGGTTGAAGGTAGGTGGTAGTGTTTGGATGTGGTTAATATTTCTGAGGGGAGGAACTTGGCTATGTGTATGAAGTGGGTTGGTTGTCACATTTGGTTTAGGCGGGGCGATGACTTTGTTATCAATGAGATTCTGAATCTCATGATGTAGACGATAGCATGAATCTGTATGATGGCCATATTATTGGTGGAAAGTATAATATTGGGTTGGGTCGTGTCTAGCTGGCAGTAGGTCTGGGAGAAGGTGAGGATCAAGAGGCTTGAGATGCCCCTTGTCCATCAACACCTTGAGGGTGAGGGTTGGACTCATATGGAGGGGGGTAAAAGATCTTCGGTTCCAAGGTTAACTATTTTGTGTGGTTTGTGAGTTTTTGGCAGCAGCAAAGGGATCGGCCATCTTGGTCGATGATGTAGCAATGGTGCTGACATCTGCAGGCTGTAAAATAGTGCTAGTACTGGCATTGGTACTCTGAGTGAATGGCTTTTTTGCAGGTTCACTTGTTTTGTGGATGATGCCCTTTTTGAAGGCGCTCTCAATTTGAACCCTTAACTCATGTAAGGAAGCAAATGTGGACAACAGTGCCACTATCATTCTCTGCAACATGTCTAGCTCGAGGTTTTGGACCACTAACCTGACTTGTTCTCTTTCAGAAGGTCTGCTCGTCATTCTGGCTGCCTTTGCCCTCCATCTTGCCACAAAGTCAATGAAGGGTTCTTTAGGGTTCTGAGTGGTTGCTTCCAGCCCACTGATTGTTACTTCTATCTGAGTATTGTATGAGTATTGGTTAACAAACCCCTCAGATAGTTCTTCCCAATTCCGCTTCGTTGAGTCCTCCAGTTTGGCATACTAGATGGCCGCTACATCTGACAGGGTTTTTCCAAATAATGAGAGTTTTAGTGCCCTAGATAAACCCATGGGTCTCAACACATCTGAAAACAGGCGGACATGCACAATCGGATCCCCGCTCCCATCAAATCTATCGATGTGAGGCATTTTGAATTTTTCTGGCAACCTGACTGAAGCCTCAGTGTACCCGTCCTCAATGTCGGGAATTGAATTGAAACCATAGGATTTCTTCAAGGCTTTCGCAAGCCTAGCAATTTTGATCATGGCTGGATCAACTTTATTCATATCGAAGGGAATGGTTCCCGTAGGAGGTTGTACCGGAGGTCTGTAAGCTGAAGCTGTTGGAAACATCTCCTGAGGATCTGGGACCTGAGGAGTTTCTAGTGGTGGAGGGAGATCAGGATTGGCTGGGCAGCCGGGACAGGATGTGCAGTAGATGCAGATGCCCCAGATGGGCATCGCAGATCAGCGTTGACTTCATCCTGTGCGACCAACATTTGATCCATGGTTCTCAAAGTTGCCATCATGACAGCAATTTCTTCTTTGTTCTGTGCCATTCTTATAGATGGGTGAGATATTGGTGAATTGCGGATACGAATAGGTGTTTGTGGAGTGCTTTGTACTGGTGTTGATGCCTGTTTGTTCTTTCTTCGTCGAGTGACCGACGGGAGAGAAACTAACACTGGCTGACCGTCAACAAGATCTTGCGTTTTACAAAGCCTATGAGAACGAGTCCAAACAACTTGGGGGATATCGAGTCTTTCTGAAGCTATGATGAAAAACTACCTAGCAAAAAGAAAGAAAGAAAACATTTTTTTTTAAAAAACGGACAGCACTTTGACCCTAATTCTCAATTAATCACAACACACAGCTGAACTGTGATCCCCACTAAACTTTGTTCTCAGACTGATTGCTCATTTGTACCACTGCTATGAACCACCTTGTATATTTCACTGTAAAAGCACATACCACATAAAAAGAACCAAAACACCCCTATGAAGAGGTAGGGTTACCCTGTCCTAGATGTTGACATGATCTAGGTTACACTATTTCAAGCAAGTGGTTTCGTAACATCCTGTACGGGTAGCATCCTGTCCTAATTTGAATAGTCACTAGAGCGTACTATATGCATTAGGTCAAATAGTCACAAAGGGTACCTCAGCAAGACTACCTAATATACCTCTCACACCTAACACTGAGAAGTGAAAGGAGGATCAAGCAGTACAACGGTATTCCAGATCTAAGGGTTGTGTTCCCAACTTGACAGAGCCCATGACCGGTCAGCCTTTTGGCAAGCTTAGTAAGCAAACCTCCGGCAAACCGTCCAGGAATAACAGATGGCAAACACAGGGACTTAGGGGCACCAACGCAAATGCAATGCAAAGAACATATTTATGTAGATAAAATTTCACATCATGAAGTTTGAGTCAAGTTCCCTAATTCCCCAGCAGAGTCGCCAGAAACTGTAGCTCGGCTTTTCGCGCTCCCTTTTGGGAAGAATGAAATAGCCCTTACAGTTCGGACTCCACTTGTGTGTTGGTTCTGATTCTGATTTCACAAGTGCAATGTAAAACAATGAAAACACAAAAAGAGTCCAAATTTGGCAATTTCTTTTTGGAAAATTGATGTTTGAATCAAATACCAAAAAACGGACTGCTTTGGAAGATATCAGAGTCGCCACCTAAATATTTATTTCGGAAAATTTAGGAAACCCATGACTCGTGCCAAAGGCCATTAGTTCGTCGTTACCAAATTATCTTGGTTCGGGAACTTAGATATGAGAGGGAAAGGTAAATAATTGAACACCCCACCCACCCGATCAAAGACCGGCCTCTACTAATCATGATGTGATTTTTATGTACAATATATGCTCTTGTTCTATAAGTAACACACAAGTATAGACTAATTTCACGAAAAGTTGGAACGTTTGATTCCATGTTTGTTTTAAAAAAAACGTTTTGAATATGTATCACTGAAAATGGTGATCTCATATATACATGAATCAAAGTATCCCAATTCAAGTGATTAGCCTTCATCCACAGGTATTCAAACATGTATATCAAGTAAGCATTTAGCCTCATGGTAGTATGTTTGATATGACAGCAATCACACTTATGCAATATGCTAAAGCATAAAAACTTACCTTATGTCCGAAGGCGAGTCAAAAGAAAGTAAATAGTTAGAAAAAATGCATGATCCTAATTAATGCGATATGGCTAATGCAACACATACAACGTGCAAGTAATAAGCTCGGCTACTAGCATGGCATGCGAGTCAATTCAAGGCATGTGATAGAGCATGTATTCAAGTAAAAAGTTCGAATTTGACATTTGAATAATATGATGAACCGAACTTTTATGCATGCAAAACGAATAGATGCAAGTCATGGAAATGCTAATTTGAAAATATGATGTCCCTAACCTAACCATCATAAGCAGTGAAATAAAAGGGAGAAAGAATGGGGGTTGGAAGACATACAACTTATCACATATTTGTCCTCGTGAAGGAGGGTCCAAATGTCCAAATGTCAGAATAAATAATTGTTACAAAACCGAATGAATAATAAATGAAAGGGGCTGTCTAATTTATTACAATAAGCCCTAACTCAATAAACTCGGTATAACGTCCAATCGAATTCAATTAATCATATTGGTTCTTTATGTCGGCTGTAATCAAATTTTAACCAATTTAATTAGCCTTTTTTTATTACCTGTCCATTTCTTTATCTTTTCCTCTGTTTGTGCAAAAGTGATATTTACGTCCACTAAGTCCAAAATGCAATAAAGAGAAACAAGCATCAACTTAACCCGAGAAAATTTTCTTCGGGGGAAATTACAAAGGAAGAGTCAAACTTATTTACAAGCGATAAGGGATTCCAACTCAAACTCAAGATGTGCAACAAGGACTAGTCAAACTCAAAAGAGTGATAATGACTTAGAAAAACCCAAACTTGAGTGATAATGACTTGAAATCCAAACTTGATAATAAGTGATAATGACACTTTCCTTGGTGATTTCCAAGGGTCAATTAGTCCCTTAAAAGTAAACACACTGATGAATAAAGAGAAATGAAAAAGAAAATATTGTGCTTTAGTATAAGAACATGTATACATTTGGGGGAGTGAACCTCCAAAGAATTTAAACCGTTAAGTATAGAGCGTTTTATGCTTTTGGTAGTAAATCTCCTAAGAGATTAAATCAGTAAACATAGAACGTTGTATACTTTTGGTAATGAACCTCTTAAGCATAAAACGTTTTATGCCTTTGGGAGTGAATCTCCCAAGAGATTAAACCATTAAGCATAGAGCGTTTTATACCTTTGGTAATGAACCTCCTAAGCATAAAACATTTTATGCCTTTGGTAGTGAATCTCCAAAGAGATTAAACCATTAAGCATAGAGCGTTTTATACCTTTGGTAATGAACCTCCTGAGCATAAAACATTTTATGCCTTTGGTAGTGAATCTCCAAAGAGATTAAACCATTAAGCATAGAGTGTTTTATACCTTTGGTAATGAACCTCCGAAGAGATTAAACCATTAAGTATGGAAGAGTTCATTTCTTATACTTGAATCACAATCTTAATTTTTCACAACTTTTTAATCGAAATAAGCAAAGAAGGGAGGGAGGTTGCAGAGATGATTATGCGAAGATGATTAATTGGTTAGTACAAACAAACTTGATATTAAAACGTAAATTATTGAAATAAATTAAACAGCCCCCTAAATAGCATACAATAATGCTGTAATTAAGCTATAGAAAGCGAGCAAAATTAAATAGCTGGAGGTACTATTCACCCCCGGAGGTTACTATTCACCGTTGGAGGTACTATTCATCCAGTGGGGTAGATTATTTAAAGTAATAAATTACAACAGTTTATATATAATATTTAAATTACAACAGATATGTGAGTGGTGCAGCCATCCCATTAAAGCGATAAAAAAAACAGTTATGAAAAAAAAGTAAATAAAGTATTTAAACAAATTATATCACACTTTAAAATTAAATGAAAATTTGCGAAAACTCACCTTTTGGAAAATAATGAATTTTCTGAGTGACAAACTTTCTTTTGATTACTCTCAAGTCTGTAGAATGTGTTCTCAATTCTCAGTCTAAAATTTGGAATTACAACTTTAGTGGTTGGTTTTTAAATGGTATATTGATGAAATGGAAATAAAAATATCAAAGAAAATATTTTATTTTTCCTCTCTCTCTTCTCAAACTCTCTCGCACCACTTCTTTTTTCCCTCTCTGATTCTCTAATCTAATTCTCAGACCCTTCCCATTTTTTTCTTTTTTTCTCTTTCTGATTAGCCTCCCTTCTCTCATTTTGATTCTCTCGGACTTTTCCTTTTTTTTTCCCTCCCTGCTGGGCCTCCTCCTCCTGTGTCCTTATATAAGGAAATTATAATAATATAATAATATAAATCTTATATAATAAATATATATCTATATATATATATATGCAAAGTTATGCAAAGTTATGCAAAGTTTGATTTGGATGTCGGCTGCCGACATCAAAATAATTATATATATTTTTATAATAATGCAAATCTAATAATATATAATATATATATATATATATTATAATTAATGGTATCAACCTATTTAATGGTTTATAATATATATATATATATATATGCAAAGTTATGCAAAGTTTGATTTGAATGTTGGCTGCCGACATCAAAATAATATTTTTATTATTATATTTTTTTGTAATATATATATAATATAATATAATATAATATATAAAATATATAATTTATACCAATTTATATAAAAACGCCAAAAATATGAACAAACACATAAAATTATGCAAAATGACAAAATACTAAACTAATGAAATATTTAGTAGTTTAAAACAATTTGGCCAAAATGGTGAAGGTTGGGATTAAAGCTCAAATTCCATCTTTCTTTCTGTGGATTCTGTGAGAAACACATTCTAATTGTCATCATCGGATAATTAAAAGAAAGCGCCCAAGTCTTAGGGCCGGTCAAAATTGGGGTGTCTACACTCGGCCTTTAAGATCCTCTAGGTAGTAAGCTCCATTTCCAGCAATAACTGTGACTTTGTATAGACCTTCTCAGTTAGGCCTAAGTTTTCCTTCGCCAGGCACCCTTTTGTGATCCATAACTTTCCTCAAAACCAGTTCTCCATGTCTGAATTGCCTTGGGAAAACTTTTTAGTTGAAACTTTTGATGAGCTGCTGCTGATATGCTACAAGTCTGATCAGTGCGACTTCTCTTTGGCCTTCTACCATATCTAGTACTTGTGCAATAGCTTCCTCATT
Source organism: Camellia sinensis (assembly GCF_055761805.1). Taxonomy (NCBI): domain Eukaryota; kingdom Viridiplantae; phylum Streptophyta; class Magnoliopsida; order Ericales; family Theaceae; genus Camellia; species Camellia sinensis. Next base: position 103,773,348 of record NC_138975.1, on the reverse strand, counting down.
ACTTGTGCTTTCAAACAATTCAGACCGAAGGGTTGGGAGACCTACTTTGAGTGGGATAATGGCCTTCATTCCATAAGTTATGGAGTAAGGTGTTTCCCCCGTTGAGCGTCGTGCTGTGGTTCGGTAGGCCCATAGCATGTAGGGTAACTCTTCAACCCATTTTCCTTTTACATGTTCAAGCTATTTCTTTACTCAGTTGATGATGGTTTTGTTTGATGCTTCTGTCTGCCCATTACTTTGTGGGTAGCCTAGAGAAGAGTTTTGATACTAGATTCTGAGGTTGGCACAAAACTTTCTGAAAATCTTTCCATCGAACTAAGTTCCATTATCCGCAATCAGTACCCATAGGATGCCGAAACGGACCACGACGTTCTTCATGACAAATCGCTTTGTGTATGCTTCTCTGATACTTGCTAGTGTTTCAACTTCAACCCACTTAGTGAAATAGTCGGTTGCAGCGATGAAGAATCGCCTATTCCCAGTGCCTCGTGCCAACAGTTCGACAATATCCAGATCCCATTGGGCGAAGGGCCATGGGCTGGTGAGTGGAGTGAGAGCTTTGGCTGGCTGATGAATTAAGGGAACAAACCTCTGACATTTATCGCACTTCTGAACATACTGATGTGCATCTTGTTGCATTCGTGGCCACCAGTACCCGTGAGTGAGGGCTCGGTGCGCCAGTGACCTTCCACCAACGTGGCGTCTAAAAATCTTATCGTGAATTTCGTGGAGAACATTTTCGACCTGATTTGGATACATACATAGAAGATAAGGACCGAGATAGGAGCATCTGTATAACTTCCCAGATGGTGAGACCCAAAATCGAGCTGACCTATGTCGAATTTTGTTGGCGTCCTTTTTATCTTCGAGGAGAGTGCCAGATTTCAGAAAAGCAAGTATTGGATCTATCCAGCTTGGCTCTAAGTTGCTGAAGAGGACTAGAGATGCAATGCTTGGTTCTGGCATGAACTCAACCCAAACTTTTCTAGCGTCTTTGGTATCTACTGATGAGCCGAGGCAGGCCAGAGCATTAGCATGGTTGTTTTTGTCCCGATTGATTCGTTCCACTCGTATGGATCGAAATCTTTTGAGTAGATCCCCGGCCTGGCCTGCGTGCATAGCCATTCTTTCGTCTCGTGCTTCATAGACCCTAGAAAGTTGGTTTACCACTAATTGGGAATCGCTGAAAATAAGAAGTTGCTCTGCACTGAAGTGTTCGGCACTGCGTAATCCAGCCAACAGTGCTTCGTATTATGCGTCATTGTTAGACGCCTTCTAGCCGAGCCTAAGAGCCTACTCCCAAATAAATCCCTCTGGTGACATAAGTATTACCCCTGCTCCCGAGCCTCGGCTATTGGATGATCCGTCGACATAAAGCTGCCAGATGTTTCCAATAAAGAGTTTCCATGCTTCCGAAGCGCATTACTTTCCCTGTTCGGTGGTGTGTATCGCTTGTGTCGAACTGGGATTCTCATGCTCGGTACTCTAGGTGGAAGCGAATTCTGCGATGAAATCTACCAAGACCTGGGCCTTGATTGCTATCCTGGGTTGATACTGAATGTCAAACTTACCAAGTTCTACTGCCCATTTTGTTGTTCGGCCAAAGAAATCAGCTCGGCTGAATACAGATCTGAGGGGGAATTTAGTGAGGACATTGATGGTATGCCCCTGGAAGTACTGTTGCAACTTTCTTGAGGCGATAAGCAACGCGTAAGCTAAATTTTCCAAGGGTAGGTACTGTATCTCGGCATCTAGTAGAGTCTTGCTAACATAGTATACTGGCCTCTATTCTTTGTTAACTTCTCGAATCAATACCGCGCTTACGGCGTGATCTAAGACTGCTAGATATAGGTACAGCTCCTCTCATGGTTCTGGAGTGGATAGAAGAGGTGGTGTACTGAGGTATCTCTTGAGACTTTGCAATGCGTCGGTACACTCAGGATTCCATTCAAACGCTGCCTTTGTTCTCATCAGCTGGAAGAACGGCTTCATCCGATCTGAAGACTTACTGATGAACCGATTGAAGGCGGCCGCCATTCTAGCCAACTTCTGTAGCTCTTTAGCCTTTGTTGGTACTTCAAGCTCATGTATTGCTTTGATTTGATCCGAATTTTTCTCGATTCCTCTGTGAGTGACCATGTACCCCAAGAACTTCCCTGTTCCTACCCGAAAGCGTATTTCGAGGCATTAAGGCAAAGCTGATGGTTTTTCAGGATACCAAAAACTTCTCTTAAGTCTGCAAGGTGGTTTGGAGCGGGCTTTCTTTTTATTACCATATCATCTATATAAGTTTCCATGGTCTTTCCGAGTTGGTCCATGAACATTCGAGTGATCATTCGCTGGTAAGTTGCTTCGGCATTCTTGAGGCCGAACGACATTACTTTGTAGCAGTAAGTGCCCCTTGGAGTGATAAATGTTATCTTCTCCTGATCTGGACCGAACAGTGGCATCTAGTGATAACCACTATAAGCGTCCAGAAAGCTCATACGCTCATGCCCCGCTGTTGAGTCTACCAGTTGATCGATTCGAGGTAGAGGAAAACTGTCCTTGGGACAAGCTCTGTTTAAACAGGTGAAATCAACGCAGACTCTCCATTTTTCATTCTTCTTTTTTACTACAACTGTGTTGGACAACCATCGTGGGTACTGAACTTCTCTGATCGCTCCCGATGCTAGGAGTTTTTCGACTTCGGCAATTACTGCTTCAATGTGCTCAACTAAGGATCTCCGACTTTTCTACACGACAGGCCGAGCGGAAGGGTTGATGTTGAGTTTGTGGCAAGCAAATTCTAAGTTCAACCTTGGAGTATCATATGCTGACCACGTGAATACCTCCATATTTTCCCTCAGTAGTTGTAGCAGCTGAAGTTTCTCATCAGCACCTAGCGAGGTACTGATAAGGAAGTACTTTTCTGGATCATCCTCCTTTACTAAGTCTTTTTCCAAATCCTCTGCCATCTTTTCCTTTGGTGCTCCCCCTACATCTTCCAAGACTAGCTGTTTGGCCACTTCCACTGTTTGTACCCGGTTGCAAAGTTGTTTAGCCTTCAATGCCGCCATGAAGCAATGTATGGACGCAACTTAATCTCCTGAGATCTGCTCTACTACGTGTTCCGTTGGGAAACGGATAAGCTAGTGGTAGGTTGAAGGGACCACCTCCATTTGGTGATTCCATGAACGGCCAAGTATGGCATTGTAAGGAGAAGGTGTGTTAATAACTAAAAACTCCATCTGGAGAGTCATCATTCCTGCCACAACTGAAAACACTATTCTGCCAAATGGCCATTCTGGCTGTGAATTAAAGCCGACTAATGGAGCTGTCGCTGGGGTGAGGTGCTACTCAGAGAGACCAAACTTTCTGAACAAGTCATAATACAATATGTTTGTTGTACTGCCTTGATCTACCAGCACTCGTTTTACGTCAAACCGTTTCCCAATTCCCACAGTTATAATCAGTGCATCAGTATGTGGGTGTTGTATACCTTCTAAATCCTTTCTAATAAACAAAACAGTGCACAGGGGGGATTTGGGTACCATGCGTACCTTTTTCAATGTGGGCTCTACTGACATGACCTACTGAATTTGCACAGCCTTGGCAATCTCTTCTTTCAGTGCCTCTTCAGGCTCTTGGGCCGCTGTTCCACGGATCACATTTATTATCAGTCGAGCTGGGTGTTCGTTGTTCGGTTCCAGTGATGGGTTCCCCGGTTCGGCCACTGCTTTATCTTGATCGATGTAGTCTCGGAGGTGTCCCGCCGCTACTAAGTCTTCCAGGTGTTGCTTTAGTGCTCTGCAATTCTGAGTCATATGCCCCCTGTCTTGGTGATAGGTGCATCTGAGCTTCTGATTGCGCCGTGCTCGATCTCCCAACATTTTCGACGGCCAAACAAAGAATCTCTAGCGAATATGATACCACCTTCTTTGTTTGGCCGTCGAAAATGTGAAGGTTGTCACAGAAGGTGGTATCTTCTATGACAACCTTCTTTGTTTGTCACAGAAGATACCACCTTCTTTGTTTGGACGGCCAAACAAAGAAAATGTGCTCGCTAGAGGTGAAGGTTGTCACAGAAGAGCTCTCTCTTGATCTTTTCCAAGATATGATAGATTGGTTCTTTGAATACAGTCACGACTGCTTCGTGAGATTTGGATTTATCTACCTCATTCACCATGATTCCCCGGTGTTCCCCTCGGTTCGTTCTCTTCTTGTGCCAAGCTTTTTGTTCTGCTGATGCTACCTCGATGGGGATCTGGTCATCTTTGAGGCGAGCGTACTACTCAATCCTGGCACGCAAATCTTTCAGTGCTGTGGCCGGGCGCTTGGTAAGTAACTGTCTCAACTTACTTTCTGGGCGCAGACCATGCTTGAAAGACATAACAGCCATTTGCTTACTGCAAACGTTTTCCTCCAGGTCATTGTACTCTTCTCAATACCTCCTAGCATAATAGCACAGCGTTTTCCTCCGAACAGTGTATCCGACTCTTTTGGGATCTTAGTGTTGGAGATAAACATGGCTAAGAACTCTTCGGAGAGCTGCTTCCAGTCATAAGTTGATCTAGCGGGGAGTCGATCGAACCATCGAAGTATGGATTCTCCCAAGCTAGACGGGAAGACTTTGCATATCAGTGCTTCGTCTCGGCTCTATAGGGACATCATCTATCTATAATGGCTAATGTGCGTCAATGGATCTAACTTCCCATCGTACGACGTGAACTTTGGCGGGGTGAATTTCTTGGGAGGTCTCATGGCCTCAATTTCCAGGGAGAATGGGGAGGAGACAAGCCTATCCAACGCTCGATGCTCTCTCTGGTGGATGGTACGGTCTAGATAATCTCAACGTTGTTCATTCTGCTTGTTGCCAATCAGCCAAGTACGAAGGTCTTGAGGAGGGTACTCAGTCTATTGGCTGACCGTCTTTTGCCTCTTAGCCCTTCTTCAGCGTGACCCACAAGTGTGGCTACTCGCCGCCTCACTCTGTACTGGGATTGGTTGGCTTTGTCGCCTAAACTCATTTCTGGGGAACTTCTTCACTGGTGGTTCTCTGGATGAGCTTCTCTGTCGTAGGCGAGAGGGCTCTGCTTCAGTCTTCTTTTCCGTCGGATCACCCAGCACCCTTTTAAGTTGCGCTTTCAACTCTTGTATCTCCATCCCTATGGAATCTATGATTCGATCTCTATAATCCTTTTTCAGAAGAAAGTGATGAAAAGAATCTCTAGCGAAGGGCAATCAATGCTCAACAAATTCGAGGGTCCGATTATTGTTTCCAATTTGTTCTTCTAAGACGGTTGGGAGTGCCAAGCCTTTGTCCTTTGTCTTCTCTATCTGTGGAGTATGTGTCAAAGGTGGGATGTCCTCAATCCCTATTGCCGGAACTGAGTGTAAAGTTTAGAGACAAAGCGTCCACGTTCACCGCACCAATTGTGCGTATCAGATACCGCACTAGATGAAAATGGATCGGAGAAGAAGTGAAGTGCCCTCTAAGTATAGAGAGTTGAGTTTTTGTAAGTGGGGTTCAGCTTAGATTACTTACCTTCAATGTGAAGTTAGTGTGGTTTTTATAGAACTCTTGCTTGTTGCTCAAGATGGTTTCATGGAGCTCTGGTGCTGTCAAGTTTCCTTTTAGCATTGCCTAAGGTGGTGGACCATCTGGTAGTTGTCATAGGGATGCATATACTCATTGTGGTCATGCTGATAACAAACCACATTCTTTTAGTTTAACTGTTTTCCGTGATTCTAGGTGTAAGGGACCAGTTGAGGTGGCAACTTGCACATGCATATACTTATAGCTTCCACGTTTCTCTGAGAGGTTCCCTCAGCTCGATACCGTTGTGCCTCAGCTCGGCCCTTTGTGAGACTACTATAGGGATGGGGTGGCCCATTCGGATATTTGTGTATGGACTCGGCCCACTTTGATTCTGATGATGGGTTCGACCCATCAGTTCGCCCCATAAAATGAGTCCTGCAGCTCGGCCCTAACCCAGTATCGCAATTGGATTGCCTTTCCATTGCAAGTTGGGCCAAGTGCTTGAGAACTTGAGTGGACTGTTAGTAATAGAGTTGGGTTTAGTTGGGTTGCCCACATGCTCATCTAACCCATTTGGATTTGGGCATAAGAAATTGGACCGGCCCAAGGCTTAAATCCGACCCATTTCTTATTTAGCCCCTTCAGGTGGCAGGCATTAAATATCTCAAAAAAAAAATTTAGAGAGTGAATTTATGTAATTTGAAATTATTCATAGGTAATACAACTTTATTTAAGAGACTTTTTAAAGTTAGTTACCACTAAAACAAATGTTGCACAAACAAAAACAAAATTGTTAATTCAAAACTATAAATAACTCCAAAATTCAACATACACCAAGTGCGAGTAGTGTCCAGCTTGTCTTTTTTTATAAAATACGACGTAATTCTACGTTCGGTAGCCAAAAATAACATTTCAACTTTAGACGTTAATGACCTTTTTCTCCTTAGACATTTGTCAATTTAACTATTCTAAATTGCACCTAAAAAAAAAAAAAAAACCTACCCTATAAACACGTTTTCTAGATCTTCAAGACTCAACCTAACAGGATCTCCATTAAAATTAATTAAATTTATGTTATATTTTATTGTTTTTTATTTTAATTATGCAATGTTTTTAATACACTCTTCAACCAACTATCTTTTTTTTTTTCTTTTTTTTTTCTATAGCATTTAAATATTAACTTTTTATTTTAACTTAAAATTATTTTTTTATAAGTTCAACACAACTAACTTCCAAACAATAAAAGTAAAATATTTTTTTAATATTTAATTAGCTAAAATCAGTAGATACATTTGCCGAGTCAAATCACAAAATCTAATTTAATGAAATTAAAATTTAATGATTTATTCATTATTTTAGCCAAAAATAAAAGAGAAAATTACAAATATATATATATATATATAAGGCATAACTATTGTAGTAAAATAAAATCTGAATTTTTAATTTTATCAATTTAAACTCTAATCTTTTAATTTATTTTTAAAAAACTATCTACCTATTTTTATTAAGCAAAACAAATAAAAAAAAACAGTATTTTAGTAATTACGTTAAACAAAAAAGATTATTTAAGACATTTTATGTACATCTATATTGAGTTTAATGATTAAAATATCTTCTTCTTTTTTTGTCGGTTTTACTTAATAAAAATAGACTATATTTAGATTGAAAACAAATCAAAAGATTATGATTTAAATTCATAAAATTAAAAATTAAAAAATTATTTTATTACAAGAATCAAATTTTGATTTTCTTTTAATTTTTTTTTTTATATAATTTTTCCAAAACCAAAATAACCTAATGTGATAGAGGTGTTCCGTGTTTGGGAATAAGGTTTTGGGTTAAAATACACAATAAAGACAAATAAACAAAAATAGCCAATAAGATAAAATATTATATCTAAATTATAATCATTTCACTTTTTTTTTTTTTCACAGTCATCAAATCAACTTGTTGGCTACATATTTTGTAAAAGACTAATTACAGTTCGACGCGTGGCAGAGTAAGGGTAATATAGGAAGACTGTTCAAATCTTCGATCCTGATCGTACACGTGATAGTTGATATTGTCTATTGCGTGGTCCGAGTAACATTGGATCAGCAAAGAGATACAAAGTGACGTGGCTTCAGCAGTTACTCACATTCAAATTCAAATATAGGAGGGAAGCTTAACTGCAAGTGATGGCGTAGTGGAACTACTTGTAAGGCAGCATGATCAGTGATAACGGAGGAGCAGTTCGATGGTCATCTTTGAAGAGTATAAATAGCATGGAAGACCCCAGAAAAAACCCCCAGACTCAGATCCAAGAAACCAGTCTTACTTTACATATTTTCGTTCTAGTTTTTATATTTCATGTTCTTTACATTCCCGTACTTTAAATTCCTGCACTGCACTTCATTCATAGGAGTAGTTTCAAGTAGATTGTCGCTGTAAACCTCTACGAGGCTGAGTTTGGATCATTGTAAGTTTTTCATACTAATGAAATGCTTCAATTGCTCTTTATTTAACTGTTCTTGTGCTTAAATTCTCCTAAATCAAGCCACCAATAAAAGTCCTCTTCATTGAGGCTGAAAGAACTACAACACAATCGTCTGATAATTGGTTGGCAATCAAAATTCTGTAAGGACTAATTGATCCTTGCTGGCACGCTCATAATTGCAAAAATAACCTTCGAAAGCCAAAAAGCTAACATATATTTTTGGCACGCCCGGTGGGACACATTTAAAATGGCTAGACGTAGGAGACAAGGAGAAACTGAACGCTTGGAAGAAGGCGTGGAATGAGATGTAGAGATACCTAATCCAGAGGATAATGTGATAACACATCCTGTGGAAACTCCTATTTTATCGAAACCTATGGTCGAACAGACTAGTACTTCAGAACAAATACCATTTGTTCATAATATTGGACGAGACCAAGGAATTGGACCATCCACTATCCCGTCTACTCAGCCAGTGAATCCATGGGGTGGCCTAGTAGATGCCATGGGACAGCAATTAAAAAACACAATGGAAAGGTGGGCAACATCCTTTTTGGATCGAATGAATAACCACCAACGAACAAATGTAAGACACATGGAGGAAGTAAATGTCCCTCAGCAAAGATTGGCTAGAGATAAACAGCCTATGCAAGTTAATAGACATTCTAATGGTCAAACTAGTAATCAGAGTCATGGAAGACCACCACCTCAGTCTTGGTACGAACCCATTTCGAGGCCTATAGCAGGCCAAAATGCCTCAATGTTCAACAGTGAAGCCATGCAAGTTGGTGGATCTGGCTCAGTACAAGAAAATGGCATAAGAATGGTTCCAAATCTCACGTTCGAAGCCATACTTGGCACTAGGGGGTACAATAATCCCTTATTCGAATTTATACCTGGGGGGTTGGAAGGTTTTCCCACAAATGGAAGGGATACGACACCTGTTCCAGCACCTTTCGTAGGTCCCTTCGCAGGACAGGCTCAAAGAGGTTACCCACACCCCCAACAGCAACCTGTACCACAGGGACAACTAGTCCCGAATGTACCACCCTATGGACGAAGAGGACCACAAGCACAAGTTTGTCCACCAAATCCTGTGTTTGTTCTACCAGTAGTGGTTCAGCAGGCACAAAATATGGTCTCTAGGGACCAAATTGCTGATATAGTCAGGGAGATGTATGGACCAATGGCTCGGGGGGTCCAAACTCATGTGTACAGAAAACCATACCCAGAATGGGTCGACAGGGTACATGAATACCCAAGGGATTTCAGGATACCAGATTTTGTCCTTTTTTATGGGAACGAAAACCAATCAACAGTAGAGCATGTTGCTAGGTTTGCTGCTCAATGTTGTGAATTTACCAATCATGACTATATGAAGTTGAGACTATTCCCAAACTCTCTAACTGGGGGAGCATTTGTATGGTACATTAACCTTCGACCTGGCTCTATCCAGACTTGGCAACAAATGGAAGAGGCATTTCATGCCCAATTCTTCCAATCAGAGCCAGAAGTTTCCATGACAGACTTGGCAAGATTGAGTCAAAGGCCTGAAGAGAAGGCTACTCAGTTTATTACCAGATTTAAAAGGGCTCGAAATAAATGTAGAATAATCTTGCCAGAACCAGAATTCATAAGAATGGCCCAAAACGGCTTAGAGTTCAGGCTTCGAAAGAAGTTTGACTCAACAGAGTTCAGGGACTTAGTGGAACTGACTTACAAAGTATCTAGATGTGAAGCATTACTAGAAGAGGAGCAAGATCGAAATAATGCATCATATAAGACATACTACAAAGATCCTAACTATGAGATTGATGCAGCAGAGATTGTAGGGAAAGAGCCTATGATCTGTGAAACATTAATTCGTAAGGATATGACAATTGACCAGCAGTTTAAAAAGAAAGATCTCCACAGGAAGTATTCTTTCGATTTAACTAAGGCAGATGATATTTTTGATCATTTGCTTGCGGCCAACTTCCTTAAGTTACCAAAAGGGGTTAAAATTTAATCTCTTGATGAACTTAAAGGAAAAGCATATTGTAAATGGCATAATTCTTGGTCTCACTCGACTAAAAACTGTGTTGTTTTTCGAGACAGGATCCAAGAACAAATTCGGAAAGGGAGTTTGAAATTCCCAACCAAAGTTGAAAAAGCCATGGGGATCGACAGTAATCCATTTCCAGAAATTAGAGAGGTGGCAGCCAATGTCATTATGCCAGATTTTCAGAACCTGTCTTTGAAAGAATTGGAAGAAGTCAATGTACATTGCATGTGGTCAACCAGACAGCAATCAAGAAAGACACTAGAAATCTATCAGTTATTGGACAAGATTTCTCACACCAGAGGGAAGACTCTGATGAAGAAGCACTGGATGATGATTCCCTAGAGGCGTCCCAGGTGCAAACTGAGTTATAAGTGGTTGAAAGGCCTTCCAATCGATGGAAAACAATATTACAGGGATGCGCAGAGGCATCCCAAACCAACCAATGCTTATAATAAAAGGCCGTATCCGGCTAAGGTTAGGCAACAGCCATTAGTGGTTGAGCCCGCAGTTGATAGATTGCATGCTAAAGGCAAGAGGCCCTTATATGAATCCAGGACACCTAACTATTACAGAATAGAGAGTAGTCATTCTGAAAGAAGACTGGAGAAGAGTTCAGGTTTTAGGATCAAAGCCAGAGATTGGCCCCCTAGACCAGCCTCACGGAGGACAGAAAATGATCACCTTTATCGAAGGCCTGAATCAGGCTCAAAGCTTGGGGTTAGGGCCAAGCAATTGCCTTCACAGCCAGCTTCGAAAGTGGCCTCGAAGGAAGAAAAGGGCAGCGCAACATCTGGGTCAGTAAGTTCGTGGGTATCTGGAGTTCCAGATTGGTTTGTGATGCAGAACAAACCTATGGAAATGCCTACCCAAAGGAATGTTGGAAATCAAGGTAGGATGGTTAAGCCTCCGTTGGTGGCCCCCAACAATTGGGTATTGTTGAAACATCCAAGAACGAAGGAACCAGATATGGTCCCCGTAATTTCCAGATCACAAAGAAGGAAAATTCAGCATAGGTACACCCAGTACCAGCAAGACCTGAAAGAAAGTGGAGAGAGTTCTTCATTGATCCAGACCGAAGGAAAGAAGAATCCAAAGTCAGACCATACTCCAAAGCCAACTCTACAAAGCAAGGTGGATTGCAGCAGAGAATAGTTGGCTAAGGTTCATTCTGAACTAAGAGTCAGAGAGAAGGCTAGCTTAGCAGGATTGGAGAAAGCTCTGATGGAGAGTGGTAGCGAGACAGAAGAAGAAATTGGCATGAGCCAAAAGAAAGAAATGGTGGAAGAAGAAATGTTCGAAGCCTTCATGGCCGAGCAAACATTTTTGGTTGAAAAACCAGTCAAGGAAAACCATTCGAAGGAACCTGTTAGCAATGAAGTGCCAGAATGCAGCATGCAGGATGCTTCTGAGGTAACTGACCAAGGTAGCCAAGAGGGGAAACAGGTACAGCCAGCCATCCAATTTGGCTCATTTCCTCCAGTATCAGTAAACATGGTATACATACTACCGCATGAATTCCAAGCTGGAGATGAGAATCAAGAGGGGCAAGAAATTGACCCAATTCCAATCTCTAGTGAAGACTCACAAGCGAGTATGGTACAAGATAATTTCGGAATGGTTACCCTGATAGAAACTGAGTATGAGAGTGAAGAAGTGGTAAGTATTAACCTCTCGTATCCTTTTGAATATCTCTCGAATTCTATGACACAGCATGTTAAGCCTTTGTATATTAAGGCCTTCTTCGATGGGATACAGTTAAATTGAGTCTTAGTGGATAATGGCACAACGGTGAGCTTACTACCGAAATCTTCCTTGAAGAAATTAGGGAAAAAGAATCCCAGGTTAATCCCAACCAGTACAACCATTGATGGTTTTGCTGGGGACAAACAGATGGCCCAGGGAATTCTACCCATTAACCTGAGTGTTGGAACCAAGGACTGCATGATGGCGTTTTTCATCATCGATAGCAATGCGAAGTATAATGCTTTACTTGGTAGAGATTGGATCCACACTAACAAATGTGTGCCTTCCTCTTTACATCAGAAAATGATAATGGCTCTAGGCAATGGGGAGACGGAGGAAATTGATGCAGATCCTCAACCTTTCATAGCCTGCGCAGACTTCGCAGAAGCCAAACTGTATATTGAGGGAGTGACACCGCTCAGTATACTAATGAAATCTGATGGCTCAGCCGAAGTAACGGCTGATGAGGAAGTGACACACCTGAAGCACTTAGTCCAGGAGAGTGTTGATGAAGAGGTGGTCATTAAAGATGACAATGATGCCTGGTTATAGGCAGCAAGATGAAGCATCAGAAGCCAGGTCTTTGGCTTTAATTAAGTTTTCAATATTGGATGTAAAGTCAATAGTCCAAAAAGTGCGGGAGCAAGAGAAAGAAGTCATGATAATTGGTTACAAGCAGGAGCAGCAACAAGCCAGAGTTTTGACCCTTGATAAATACTGTGCATTGGACATAGAAACAAAAATCCAAGAAATACAGGAAGAAGAAGCCTTGTGGACAGACTTTGTTTATGAGGAGGAGGGTAAAGAGGTTGAATCAAAGAACTTGGAAATAGAACGCAACAAGGAGATTGCTTCGAAGTCAGAGGTAATCAAAGAAGGAGTTCCAGTAAGTACTTAAATACAAGACCCCTTAGAAGAAATAAATTTAGGGGAATGTTCTGTACAACAACCCATTTATATAAGTGCTTGATTGAATACTCTTGACAGGAACCAGTTGTTGGTTATTCTGAGGAGATATAAAGATTGTTTTGCATGGTCTTATTATGAACTACTAGGTTTGGATAGGTCATTAGTGGAACATAGGCTTCCTATGAAGTCTAACTTCAAGCCATACAAACAAAAACCAAGAAGAATGGGTACAGAAGTGATACAGAAGGTTAAGGAAGAAATTCTTAGACTACTCAAGGCAGGCTTTATCAAGACAGCCAGGTATGTTGAATGGCTATCTAATATTGTGCCTGTAGTTAAGAAGAATGGCAAAATGAATCGATTTTAGAAACCTAAATCTAGCGACTCCAAAAGATGAATATCCCATGCCTATAGTAGATTTGCTGGTGGACAGTTCAGCAGGGCATCGAATTTTATCAATGATGGATGGGCACTCTGGTTACAACCAAATCTGCATTGCGGAGGAGGATGTTCACAAGACAGCATTCAGATGTCCTGGGAATATTGGGACCTTCGAATGGGTTAAAATGCCATTTGGCCTAAAGAATGCTGGGGCCACATATCAGAGGGCTATGAACACTATCTTTCATGACCTTATTGGAGGGTATTTAGAGTGTTATATTGATGACATTGTAGTTAAATCCCAATCCATGGAGGAGCATCTGTTTCACTTAGAAGCAGTCTTTGAAAGAATGAGAAAGTTCAAATTGAAGCTTAATTCTCTTAAGTATGCTTTTGGCGTATCATCTGGAAACTTCTTGGGCTATGTAGTACACAAGAAAGGAATACAGATTGGCCAGAATAAAGCCAAAGCCATCATTGAAGCCAGACCTTCGTCAAGTAAGAAAGAATTACAAAAGTTCCTTGGACAGGTTAATTTTCTTCGAAGATTCATTTCTAACACTGCAGGGAAAACTAAAGTATTTTCTTCCTTATTAAGGCTGAAAGATGAAGAGGAATTTGTGTGGACAGTGGAGCATCAAATTGCTTTCAAAGGTATCAAAGCCTACTTGGCCAACCCTCCAGTGCTGATGCCACCAAAGGGTGATAAGCCCTTGGGGTTGTACATAGCTGCAGCAGATGATTCATTGGGAGCCTTTTTGGCCCAAGACAATGAAGAAGGCAAGGAGCAAGCTGTTTATTACCTTAGTAGGTTTCTAAATTCTTATGAATGTAAATATTCAGCTGTTGAAAAGCTATGTCTTGCTTTGTATTTTGCTGCAATGAAATTAAGATATTATCTTTTACCTACAACCGTCTTGGTAATTGCAACCACAGATTTGGTTAAGTACATGTTATCTAGACCCATGTTGAAGGGAAAAATTGGCAAGTGGATCCTAATCTTATCAGAGTTTCATTTAGAATATGTTCCCCAAAGGCAGTAAAAGGCCAAGTTTTAGCCAATTTTTTGGCAGACCATCCATCTCAAACAGAAAGCCACTCGGAACAGCTAGTGTTGAGCCATGGCAAATGTGGTTCGATGGATCAAAAGCCAATGGTTTAACTAGAATTGGTATTGTGATTAGGTCACCACAAGGGGTAGAAACCACACGGTTTCAGAGTGGATGAAGCTACCTGTTCCAATAACCAAGCTGAGTATGAAGCCTTAATAGTGGGACTAGAAATTCTTGTTGGATTACAAGTTCATGCAGTCGACATATTTGGAGACTCTCAATTGGTGGTTAATCAAATGAAAGGGATTTTCAAGTATCAAAGCATAAGCATTTTGCCATACTATGTTGTTGCATTACATCTGCTTTCTCAATTTCAAATAGCAAATGTAACTCGTGTCCCAAGGTTCTTGAATAATAGAGCTAATGATGTGGCTCAGAAAGTTTCGAATTTCAAGAGAAGGGATAATGCCCAAAGGGACATAAGCCAAATAGCATACCAGAAGTTAATACCACCTTTGAATAAAAGGAATGTGGTCTTGGAAGTCAATGATAATGACTTACAAGAACAAGATTGGAGGTATCCAATAATGCATTACTTGGCTAGTCCATCTTCGAAGGCCAGTAGGAAAATTAAATTGCAGTTTATGCAATATATGATATATGGTAATGCCCTCTACAAGAGAGGGGGAGATAGCTTATTGTTGGAATGTTTAGGCCCAAAAGAAGCATTAACTGCTATGGCTGAGGTTCATGAAAGCATCTGTGGTGCACATCAGCCTGGTGTGAAAATGAGATGGTTGCTTCGAAGACATTCCTACTATTGGCCAGCTATCCTTAAAGACTGCATAGAATATGCAAAGGGTTGCTAGGCATGTCAAAAGCATGGCACAATAAGGCATGTGCCCATAACTGACCTGCATACAGTAGTAAAGCCTTGGCCATTTAGAGGATGGGCCATGGATATGATGGGGAAAATACACCCACCCTCTTCGAAGCACCATTGTTTCATTCGAGTGGCTACCGATTATTTCACTAAGTGAGTCGAAGCTAAGCCATACAAAGTTGTAGACCAGATAGAGGTTGTTAGGTTCATTAAAGATTTGATCCATAGATTTGGCATCTCACAAACTATAACGGTTGATAATGGGACTGTTTTTGATGGAAAAATGGTGAAGTCTTTTGTGGTCGAGTTCGGAATTAGCCTTGTTAATTCCACCCCATATCATGCACAAGCCAATGGTCAAGCTGAATCATCCAATAAGTCCTTGAAGAAAGGAATACAAAAGGTTGTGGCAGATAATCCTAGGGATTGGCATAACTTATTGTTGGATGTATTGTGGGCTTACAGAACTTCCCCAACAGAACTTCCCCAAGGTCAAGCACAGGAGTCGCTCCTTATGCCTTAGTTTATGGGCATGATGCAGAATTACTTGTGGAGATCAATGTTAAGTCCCTGAGGGTAAGATGCCAAGACCAATTGGATCCTGAGCAGTACCATCAGAGTATGTGCTTGGAGTTAGAAAGCATAGATGAAGCTAGAATTCTGGCATTAAATAGCATTCTCTTATAAAAGAAGAAAGCAGCTAAAAATTATAATAAGAAAGTCAAGTATATTGGCTTTGATGAAGGTGATTTGGTATGGAAGACAATACTTCCAATAGAAATTAAAAGCCATAAGTTTGGCAAATGGTCACCTAACTGGGAAGGACCATATCAAATTTATAGAGTTCTGCCTTTTGGAGCACACCATTTGAGAAATTTGAATGGTTATGTGCAACCCAAAAAGATTAATGGCAGATATTTGAAGCCTTATTTTCCAACTATTTGGGAAACACAAGGAATAAAATAAACAATAAGTACAAGAACACAAGATTACTCAGATGATAAACAAGAATTTGTTTTTTCATAAAGAGTCAAGTGCATCGTGCCACAAATTGGCCCAAAAATCATTATAATGTTTTAATTGTTTTTATACAACAGATTTCCTATTGGTAAATGATGAAAATAGTTGAATAGCTGCAGCCATGTTTCCCTTTTGATCGGCCAGTCCTTGGTTGGTGATTTGCAGTTTGATGTCAGTTCGGACTAAGGCTTGGTTCACTGCAGAAAGCTCCTCTTCAAGTTGAGCTTTCCTCTCGAGTAGCTGAATTCGAAAGTGAGAGGCAGAGGAGTGTTGTTCCTTAAGCTTTGACACTTCAGTATGCACTTGGGAAACAAAACTCTGGTCTCTAACCAATTTCTCATCCGCAGCCTTGGCAGCATGACAAATGCTGATGTAGAAGTCGATAGTAGCTACTGCTTGGGATAGGTGACTTGAGACATTCATGCCGGACTGCTCAGCAATTTTACAGCACTGAAGAAACCCATTTCTGATTATAGGCCTTTGTAGAGCCTCGAAGGGAGTCCTCGAAAAGGAATTTAACAGTTCCAGGCAGGTGTCTAAGTCTATCAAAGGTACAGAAGGCTTGCTGCTGGAGGAAGAAAAGCTCTCAAAGATTTCCAGCAAAGAGTCAACCAAAACTAATGGCTCAGCTTCCTCATCGAATGCTGGAGAAGTAAAGGGGATGTCGAAGAGACTAGCTAGTCTTGCTTCGAAGACATCAACCTCATCATTAGACATAAGGGGCGCAGAAAGAGTTGTGGTGGAAGACACAGAAGGCTGCATAGGGATAGAAGAAATGGGTGAGGCATCTTTAGCAGTTTCCATGGTCCTAGCCACCAATGAATCAAGTGAAGAAGGGCTGGAGCTAGGTAAAGGTGATAAACCACGGGTTGGAGAGCTGCCAGCACCCTCAATAGGGGAATCAGCTACCATCAGAGATGGGGTAGTAGTTGGAATTTCCTTGGAAGGAGGAGGAGGAGCAAGGCTTGATAGAGAAGTAAGTTGAGGAAAGTCGAGGGTCAAGTGGGAAAGATGTGGAGTTAAACCAAGAGAAAGAAGTGCAAGAATGCTTGGCCTCAGGGAAAGTGCAGGAACTGTAGACCTTGGAAGTGGAAGTATGATCTGAATAGCCCTCACATCCTGCATCTGATCAACCTCAAGTGAAACTGAGGGAGGCCTCATTGGAAAGATGAACTCAGTAGTTGCTGCTGCAAGAAGAAGAAATGTAAAGCAATGTTAAACTTCAATACCAAAGGCTAACAAGGGAAAAACAGCAGAAGTATGAAAGAAATCACCCGTTCCAGAAGTGTCGGCAATGATGGGAGAACTACGAAGGGAGTAATGTCTGGCAGTTTGTTGCCTTCTTGCAGTTTCCCTTTGTAGTGCATCAGCAGCAGTAGCTTCATCTCTCAGAAATTGTTGCTGTCGTCTCTTCTCAGTTCTCTCGAAGACAATCATGGCCTTAGAATGTTCTTGTTCTACTGCCTTGATAGTTGCTTCATGGATGGTATCTTTAACCAAGTTGGTAGCATAAGCAGTCACTTTCTTTCTCTTTTCCATTGCTTTGGCAATTGTCTCGGAATCGGAGTCTTTGACCATATCAGAAGGAGAGACAGTCACCTTTCTTTTCTTTTTTCTCTATATTGGCGTGGTCTGCTCCTTCTCAATTTCCTTCTCAACTTCTTCAATCTGAGATCTAGATTCCGAAGAAATGAGCTCCTCTTCTATTTCTCTGGCAGTTGTCTCATTTCCAACCAAATCAAAGGAAGAGATGATTACTCTTTTCTTTCTTTTCAAGGGCGACTCTTGCTCTTGATCTGCTTCTTCTTCTTCTGCTTGAATATCGGGTGTTTTCTTTTCAAGCTCAAGGAGTCTTCTTTTCTTTTGTTGTTGGCTACCTCCACAAAAGAAGAACTAAAGATAAGGCTAAATGCATTATGAATACATTATGAAGAAAACAAAAGGAGAAGACGCAAGGGTATATACCTTTCTTCGAGGCAGCCCGAGTAACTCTAGGAGGAGTTGTAGCAGCAAGAGCAGATTGGGTTGTAGCATGTACTGCAACAGAAATAGTGGAAGAAGTGACAATTCCAGCTCCTTTGGGCTTGGCCACATCTAACACCATTAGTAGATTTTGAGGTGAAATGGCCAAGTAGATTTCCATGTTGGTCAACCACCAGTGTTGGTATCTCTTCAATAGGGTACCTTGAGGAATGAAAGGGGTATACTCGAAATTGACCAAGTCATCTATGAACTTGAAAGTTGCTTCTTCTAGCCTAGACTTCTGCACTTTCAGATCCCTTCTAGTAAGACTGAGATTTGTGTTACTGCAGAGAGGTATTGGGACCCCTTGTGTGAAGCCAAATTGTCTAGCAAATTGAGCAGGACAGTAGGGCTCAGCAATGCATTTATAGGCCTTAGGGTTCAATGTCCCAATAAATAACTCTCTAGGGATCAAAATAGAGGCCCATATCTCTTTGTGAATAGGTGAAGCACAGGACCTGTCACTTAGGAAATTCTTCAACAAGATGGACCAATGGTGGGTTCGAAGGGTCGGAAACGGAAAGAAGGAAGGGAAGATGGAAGTTGGTGGAAGAAAGAGAAGTAAAAAGCAAAGGTAGAGGGATAAATTGAAGCATTAGCCAGCCTTATGCCATGAGTAAGAGGGTTTAGCTCAAAAAATTTAAGGCATTTGGATTGTAACTTAATGAAATAGGCAAAAAGCTAAAACTGAAGGATTCAGAACGGCCCCCCTTGATTCGCATCTAAGGGTTTCTCCCAGAAAATGGAGCAGACTTTATATACGTGACCTAGAACATGTGGGGCTAAGGCCACCTTTTTCTGTAAAACAAAGGCTTTGGCAAGAGGGGCAAATTCAGGCATGATTCTCTGAGAGGAGGTGCAGAAGAGAAATTTGCAAAGCCAATACAATAAGAAAGAAAAGAATTCCTTATCAGTCACAGGGCCCTCTCTTTTATTCTCAACCTTAGCGAAATCACTATAGGATGAGTTAAGAGAGGGGAGAGAGAAAGGGACTGCTGAGTCAGGGTAATCTGGTCCAAATGGGATACCAATGGGGGATAATCCTAGTAGATGGCAAATGTCAAGAACAATAGGGGCCATCATCCCGCATCTAAATTGAAAGAAATTAAAGATAGGATTCCAAAAACACAAGGCAGCAGGAATAAGGAAAGGGTCCTCTGAGATAGTTACCCTGGATAGTCGGAGAGCATCGAGAAGGCAGAGTTCTTGAAGGTCCAGAGTTCTAGCAGGAACAACCCGGTCATACCATTTTTGCCACTCCGGTCTCACCGTGGGCCAACATCGGTGAGGGCGATTTATCCTCCAGTTCCTCCAGTCAAGACCACCTTCGTAAAGGAGACATTGGTTTTCCAAACGAGGATATAGGGCTGGGAGTTCAGTAAGGATCTCTTTGAATATGGGCCCAAGCACGTAGTCTTGCTGCACATGGTGACGAGGGACGAAAATGCGTCCATCGATAGCGCTTTTCACCCCAGCTTTGTACTTCTCACATTCTGCATCAATGATTCTCTTCAGGTTTACAGATGGGCTCGCACGCTCTACGATTGGCACTGAAGAAGAAGCCATTGATAGTACGCTTTTCCAGAAAGTGAAGCTGAGAAAGGAAGTAGAGAGAAGCAGAAGATCGTTAGAAAGAAGGATTTGTGCGTCAAAAGAGCAAGTGATTTCAAAGCATGAAACAAAAGGGTTTTTAAAGCTTTTTTGTCTGGAAAATATATTGCGTAAGTCGTTAAGTACTAGAAGTACGAATACGAAGAGCTTCCTTCAATATTGATACTTCTGGAGGGAAAACACAGCCCAGATGCTGAGGCTAGCTTCGAAGTAAGATATTTGGCTTCGAAGCCAAGTTTTAACGCCAAAAGCCAAAAAACAACGGCTTCGAAACAGAGAAGCCGGCTTCGAAGCACATTTACATAAGTAAAAATATAAGAATACTCGAGTGTTTGTTTTACTCCAAAGAGTTTAAAGACCTGTTTTTAGGTTTCTTAACGAAGGTAATGTCCTTCGAGGCAAAACTTGAGATTCTTTAAGGATGGGATTTGGTGTTCGAAACATCAAAACCAATGGTTGGTTTATATAGGAAAAAAAGAAAAAAATGGGGGCTGTCTGTTGAACTAAAACAGCATGAACTGTTGTTCGAAGCAAAAGGTGGTCAATTTAAAGCTAATTGATCATAATAACCATGATCAGGTGTTGGTTATGGTTGAAACAAACTTTAAGTATAAGATTGCTAGATTCGAAGCACTGGTTCTAATTGAAAATCAGCCAAAACTGTCAACTTTGTTCCACAAATTAGAAAAGTTCATAATTGGTTCTTTTAGTGTTTCATTTAAAACAATTGAGTCCAGGTTCGAAGGATGAGATTGTTCAGTTCGAAGCTCTGAATTGGCTTTAAAAGACAAATGGAAGCAGGGTCAAACAATGCCAAATGAAGAAGAATTTTGTTTATATTAAAGCCAAAGCAATTACATCGGATGACCCTATCTGGGTATAAACTCAAGCTCATAAAAATAAGGAATGGAATAAATAATAAGATCATGAAATTTAGTCCAACAATGATCAATGAATTTTTGTTCTTTCTTTATTCTATCTTCTATGTCTTCTAACATTGGCCGCATGAGTTGATGTGCTCTCACTTCGTAGTAGAGCTCTTCAGCCTTTATTTCGAAAGCCGCCTCTGTCAATCCTTGTTCCAATTCGTCTATGTCCAAGTCATCCCAATACACAGAATCTTTATTCTTGAAATCACTGAATTCTTCAATGAAGTTCTCTGCTTCGTACTGGGCATGAACTCGAAGAGACGAAAGTTGGTCTAAAGATTGTGTAGTGGCCATAGAATTTCGATGCCAGTAGAGGAGCAATGGAAGTTGGTCCAGGAACATATGAAGTTCTGCTTGGGCAAGGGGATTAAGGACATGGCCCCTAGTCAGAATATCACAAGCCCATCCAAGGTTCTTGAGAGGGACTTCGTCCTCAAGAACATTGAAGGGCAAGTGGGAGAAAGCTGCAAGCAGAAGTTGAGCTTGTTTCCATTCATCTGGAGTAGGGGAAGGTAGAGGTTTGTAAGGTGGAAAGACGTTATCCATGGAAAGGGCAAGCTTCAGTCTCTCTGTCCAGCAAAGAGTTGGTAGAGGAGAAGGTGTGAATGCTTCAATTTTAGGAGATGAAGAAGGTGTGGATGCTTCTATTATGGGAGATGGAGTGGGAGCAGAAGGAACAAAGGCATTAATATAATCGAGCCAATCAGAAGAACAAATCTTCACCTTATGGGCTAAGAATGATGGGTTGTACCCTTGTGCTTCTTCTAGGTGTCGGGCAGCGTGCACTATCTTTGTAGGCATAGAGGATGTGTACCATGCTACAAGCAGATTCTCCTCCAGACTACGTCGATGGTCAATAGGCACATAGGGGTAGACCACTGAACTTCGAGCATAGGAAGGAAACTCTAAAGGGTCAGTGAACTCAACAAAATGATGGTTAATTCGCTCCCTCAAATCACAAGTCTCAGGTGTTGACCAGCTTGTCCAGTCAGAACCCCCAGAAGAGGAAGACGTTGCAGCCTTATCCCATACAGAGGCTTATGAAGAAGAGTTTCCCAAGTCCATATTTGCAACTTTCCGAATCAAAGGTTTGAGAGCAATTTGTTCGAATTGTAAGGGTGAGTTAGAGGGAGCACTTCTTGTGTCTATATTTGCAACTTTCTGAATCGAAGGATTAAGGGCAATATGTTCGTAATCCAAAGGTTGGTAATTTGCAAAGCCTTCCATAACTTGAATATAGAAGGGTGGATAAAGGTGACTAATGAATGCGTGGAGGTTCTTTCGAGGGGAAACAGCATTATTCAATGATTCTTCATGTGCCCGATCAATAGAGAAGAAAGTTGATTCGGCCATAGAAGAAGTATCAGCCTGTACGAGTGCTAAGGTATTGGGGTATTCAAAAGATTGAAAGAGAATTAATGCAAATGATCATCAATAAGTGACGGTTGTGTTTCCAGAATCTAGACCCCATGCACGTTCTAAGAAGCGTGGGAGAAAGGCTTTGATCCACTAATATCACCAAATATTGGGTATATTAGTGCGGGGGGTAATGTTGGCTACATATTTTGTAAAAGGCCAATTACAGTTCGACGTGTGGCAGAGTAAGGGTAATATAGGAAGACTGTTCAAATCTTCGATCCTGATCGTACACGCGACAGTTGATATTGTCTATTGCGTGGTCCGAGTAACATTGGATCAGCAAAGAGATGTAAAGTGACATGGCTTTAGCAGTTACTCACATTCAAATTCAAATATATAAGGGAAACTTAACTGCAAGTGATGGCGTAGTGGAACTACTTGTAAGGCAGCATGATCAATGATCACGGAGGAGCAGTTCGACAGTTTGAAGTGCAGTTCAATGGTCATCTTTGAGGAGTATAAATAGCAGGGAAGACCCCAGAAAAAACCCCCAAACTCAGATCCAAGAAACCAGTCTTACTTTACATTTTTCGTTCCAGTTTTTATATTTCATGTTCTTTACATTCCTGTACTTTAAATTCCTGCACTGCACTTCATTCATAGGAGTAGTTTCAAGTAGATTGTCGCTGTAAACCTCTACGAGGCTGAGTTTAGATCATTGTAAGTTTTTCATACTAATGAAATGCTTCAATTGCTCTTTATTTAACTGTTCTTGTGCTTAAATTCTCCTAAATCAAGCCACTAGTAAAAGTCCTCTTCATTGAGGCTAAAAGAATTACAACACAATCGTCTGATAATTGGTTGGCAATCAAAATTCTGTAAGGACTGATTGATCCTTGCCGGCACGCTCATAATTACAAAAATAACCTTCGAAAGCCAAAAAGCCAACACAACTATAAGAAAATAAAAAAAAAAATTAAAAAAAGCTAATTATCTTTCCAAACATAACTTTTTTAACTAAGTTAAAATAATCAAAAATTCAAAAGCCAACTAAAATAGCTAACTTCCCAAACCAACTCAAAAAGGGGTCATTTGTGGGAAAATTATTGTTTGCTCCTGGGGCAAACTGATGTGGTGCTATAACTTAGTTGTTATTAGTTGAATCAATGAGACTGACCATCTTTTTGTCTCTTTTTAGAAGATAATGGGACATTTGTTTCGAATGGTATGGAACAATACTTCAAGGCCAACCAATAATTTCTCATCATTTGTGTATTGAAATAAGTTTTGAACATTGCATCGGTTAGACCATCTCCAATTATTCATTAGATCTTTTATCAAAATTATCAAATTTAAATTTGATGAAAAACTAATGAAAATCATGCTCCAATAGTTTCACCAGTTTGGTATTAAAGGGAGAAAGTGATACTTTTTTCAACAAATGAATGTAACGTTTATCATTCTATCGAATTTGTAGATGGCTATTAGATAGGACGTCCGGACGTCCTCGTGGACATCTTCCCAAATAATTGGTTTTGAAATGAATTTGATGAAAATTTACTTTTGACAGATGACCAGTCAGATGACCGACCGACTAGATTTGATAAACGGGTTAGAGACATCGTATCAGATCAAACTTTTATCAAAATTTAATAAAATATCTAATGAACGATTGCATACACTTTTACAAGAATATATTTAATTCGATGTAGAGAATAAAAAATAATTTGGGATTACATGTACAAATCATTTGTTTAATTTAGAGTTTGTTTGACATCCTTTAAATAAATATATTTATTTAGATATGTATATATATATATATATATTTAGATCATATCATCATTCTATTTTTTCATATATTTTTTTATAAAAAAAAAATACATTTATTTAAATTATTTCAAATCACGAATTTCATTGGAGCCTTTCGTTTGTACACATATTCCAGTGTGGGTGTGAAACTAGTCTTTATTAATGATGATTAGGGGTGCGCGCGGGTCGATTGCGGTCACGGAATCTTCAGTCCACCATCCGTCCGTCAAATTGGTGGATTGGAGAAAATCAATCCGCATCCGTCCGCCAATCCGGCGGATGTGGATTGAGCGGTTTGACGGTTTGGCGAATGGATGCGAATCGGTTTGGCGGTTTAAGATTTTATAAATTTTTAACATAATTCAACTTGTGCACTTCCTCAAAAAAAAAAAAAAAAAAAAGAGAAAGTATTACAGTCAATGACTTAAAAAACTATTACAATTACCGTATGTCTCATCCAAAAAAAGAAAGTTTGAAACTTTAGAATATCACAATCACTGCATGGCTCATCCACATATTACAATCACAGCATGATTCATCCATATAAAGTATTACAATCTTTGGTTCTTAAAATATAATAACAATTCAAACCACCAAAACCATGAACAGGGCAGTAGTAAAGATTGTATGTCTCTGTATTGTTACATCTATATATGTTTTTGAAAACAAAAACTAACTAGCATATATCATATTTTCTATTTATTATTTTTAGAGTTAAATTTAAAAATCAAAAAATATAGATAAATAATACATTTATTTTTTTCAATTCAAAAAATATATTCAAGTTGAAATTTTTTTTTCAACAGAATATTTAAACTATTTTTCAATTGAAAACACAAACAAAATATTTAAACAAATTGAAAACATAAAGTCTTATAAATTATTAGGGGTGCTCGCGGTTAGGCGGTTTGGTTGCGGCCAAAGGAATCCCAAATCCGCCATCCGTCCGCCAAATTGGCGGATTGGAGAAAATCAATCCGCAACGGTCCGCTCGTCATCACGCATCCGTCCAAAACGCGACGGATCGATTCGGTTTGGTCGATTCTGACGGATCGATGTATCCGCTGATCACCTCTAATGATGATGCTTTGTGGACCAGGCAAGATCTTGCGTCACCTCCGAAAGAGACAAAACTATTAGATAATCTTTAAATATCGTACTATAGTCTACTAATTTATTGAAAAAATGATAAATTATGAATAAATCACTCTTTATAATTTTAAAAATTAGATTGTGTTTCTGAAATTTCTAATTTCATAAGAAATTATATTTTTTATTAATAAATTATCAAGTTAATTAACAGTTTTTAATGATATTAAAAATATATTTTAGTTAATAATTTAAGTAATTTTATTATAACATAAAAGAGAAACTATGGATTTTATTTTTTTATTTAATTCTGTTAAATAAAAAATTTTGACAAAAGGATATTTGTAATTTTTCAAATCACAGAGAGCAATCTCTACTTTAAACAAATTTCAGAGGATGTATTTATAATTTACCCTAAAAAAATTTATGGATTTGAATTCTCTTGAGCTGGTCATTTTTATTTGAGAGAGTATTTAAAGTTGGTAAATCCATTTTGAAGTCAATCTCGATAATTTAAATTGTTCAATTTTTAAAATATATTGAATAGAATATTCATATAAAAAATTAAGATAGTCAAATATCGATAACTATATACTTGAATCATATCTGTAACTTTAAAAAGTAAACCATTTGGATCATCGAGTTCGGCCAAAAATAAACTCACTAAACTCAAATGCTTTCTCAAATTGGATGGCCAACTTCAAATAATCCAATCTCAAATTTTATAATACACACATTAAAATGGGGGTGTGCACCATATGCGTAAATATAACATTTGTGATTTTTTTGTTATAACTTGATTGTGATTAATTAAGATGTTAGTTACGACTCATTGGGCCATTTTGGAAATTTTGTTTTTGTTTTTTTTTTTTTTGACTTTTTAGTCTTTTGACTTTTTTAGGACCTATCACTTCTTTATTTTTTTATATAATTTTTCAAAAGTCATAAAATGATAAAAAGTCAACGTATAACGTACTTTTCAAAACAATCCATTGTAAATTGGTTATGATTTATTATTATTTAATTATAACTAAAAAAAGATCTAATTATGATATTTATAATAATTAACATCACAACTATTATAATTTGTATATAATATCACTTTTTTAAAAATACGTATCAATAAAACAAATTGCAATACACTCTAATTATTATTATTTTTAAATAAAAATAAAGGTCAACTAGCATGTTTAAGTGGTCAACCATTACAGTTGGATCATTGTCTAAGGCATTCAATTTTATTTTATTTTTTTTAAGTTTTATTGAATGCCTCAAATCTTCAAAAATCCACTACGATTAAGATTGCATTTGAATAGTCTAAGATCTCCTGTAATATTGGGAGAGTGTTTGTTTCAGTTTTTTAAAGCTAACTTATGGCTTTTACCTTTGAAAAAGTTATTTTGAATTATTTGGTTAAACTTATTTCAAACAGTTTCTGATTCTAACAGCTTATTTTAACTCAAAAAAGCTGATTCTGAGAAGCTGCTCACCCCTTACTTCTGATTATCAGCTTCTGCTGTAGACATGTTAATTTATAGTTATACTCTTAAATTTTTTTGTTTTTAATTTTTTTAAAAATAGAAAAAGACCTAAATGGACTATAGGTTATTATTATTATTTTTTATGAGAAATGTAGACAAACAAAAAATAAAAATTAATTGAAAAAGCTATTTCACAACTTATTTAACAAACACTATTCAGCAACTTAAATCTATAATCCAACAGCTACACCAAACAGATTAACAACTTCTTATTAAAGTCATAATGTATAATCTGTTAAGGTATAATGTATAAGTTGTTTTAACAGTTACACTAAACGGGACTATTGAATTGCTACGGTCCACTCATAGATTTTTTTTTATTACGGCAATGTTATATGATTTTTTAAAAGTATATCTAGCTAACGTTATATGGTGTTTGGAAATTACTGAATAAGATAAATTATATTTAAAGGGTTATTTGAAAAGTGCTAGATTGTTATACTGATTGACTTTTTATGGAGAAAAAAAAAATATGAAATATAAGTTAGGTTTGAATTGATATGATAGAGAGATGATGTAACTCAAATAAGATGATTATTATCAAAATAGGATAATATGCTAAAATAGCATGTACTATTTTAGCACATGCCAAACAAACACTTAGGGGTGATTTGAAATGTTCTAAATAAGTGTATTTTTTTACTTTTTATTAAAAAAAATGTGTAGAAAAGTAAAGAAAGTGAGCAGAAAAATAAAAAAGAGATGTTGATAGATGTTGATTGATGTGACCCAATATGTAATATATATATATATATATATACTTTTTTAGTACATGCCAAACACTTACTTAATATCTTTAAAACGTAAAAGATTGACCGTTACAATTGAATGTGCGAAGCGACTAAAATGATATTTTGATTAGAAAAAAAAAAAAACCTAAAGATACCAGGTGTAATTTACCCTACTGAATAATTAGCCAACAAAGAGAGAGAGTGATATTTTAGTGTTCCTACTAGAAAAAATGTCAGCATTTGACATCTAGCTTCTATTATATAAAGCTTCAATATCTAGCCCTTTTCTTTAATTAGCACAAAACCATAACAAATTCTGTTAGAGAGAGAGAGAGAGAGAGAGAGAGAGAGAGGAAAAACCATGGAAAACACTGAGAAAGAAATTACAAGTGATGAGCCCAAGTACAGAGGACTCAAAGCCATGCCCTTTGTTATAGGTAATTTACAAAGTAGAGATGCACATACATTTCAGGCACACAAGCAGTCACATGCATGGTTCTTTATTCCAAATTTATCAGTCTCCTTCTTTCAAAATATTCACAGTTTATTCTCTCTTGAGATTCTCGCATAATTACATAAAGTATTTTATGAGCAAAAAATAAAAATAAATATTAGAGACAAAAGATGTCTGGCCTACCACATGCATGTGTACTTGCGACTTGCACACGTACTTAGGAGGAGAGGAGCTCCTCCTTTCACCCGGGATCCTTTGTATTCATTTTCTCTGCCTTTTTGTTCCAAAACATATTTATCTAGCATAATAATTCCCTTTACGCTGTGTTTGGTGGAAAATTTAGAAAGAAATTTGAAGAAAAAAAAATATATGTAAAATTATGTGAAATATAAATATGTTTTATTCGCATTTCAACTTGACTTAAAGTGTAAGATATTGATTATCACATTAATATTAAAAGGATTAAAGTGAGATTATAATGAAAGTACAAAGGTAATAACTGTAATTAACTTGTATTTTTATTACTAGATTGTGATATGTTGTATAAATGTATATGTCTCTGAATGGGAAGGGATGATTCTCACTAGGGTTTGTTTGTGATGTAGGTTAGCTTTTTAATTTTTTGATTATTTTAGCTAGGGGTTAAAAAGTCTCGTTTGAAATAGGTTTTTTTGACTTTTTTTACTTTTGTAAAAGAAAAAATGAAATAATTTTGATTTGATTGTAATATTTTGTCTTATTAGACTAAAAATTCTATTTTATCTTTTTGTGACTACAATAACTAAAAAACCAAAAAACATGACATGGCAAACGAAGGCTACAGTATCATTGTGTAAAAGTTTTTTTTGTATTCAAGTATTTGAATGGTTAACATTTTTCATCAACAAATTCCACCAACATAAGACTACCCAAGGGAAGAAATTCTGTCAAAAATAAATTAAAATAAATCAACCAAGGAAGAAAACCAGCAGCATATATGTGGTAGAAGAACAACAACAATGACAAACAGATTCACACAGAGAGCCAAATTAAGACGTGGCGATATAAGAATTCAACAAATTTTGAATGGAAAATAATATAATCACCTCGTTTGGAAAAAATTTATTTTTTAATTTTTTAATTATTTTAGTAGATTATTTTAGTTTTTGTGTTTGAAAAGATAGGTTAAATTTTTTATTAGATTGGTGTATTGAAAAATGTATTTGAAATGATGTGAAGGTAGTAAATGACCAAAATGCCCCTTTACAAATGTACTGGTCCTTCAAGCAAAAAAAAAAAACAAACAAACTAATGCGGTGGGGGTCTCAAAAATTAAAAGGACAAAAGAAGCATTTTATCTTTTGTCCATTACAATTGTGCATCATGGGGGAAGTCCTCAGCAGTAATACTTCTTTTTGGATTTTTTTTCTGAGAAGGGTAAAATAGCTAGAAGTGTAAAAATGGTCTGCAGCTCTGGGTGGGTCCGTTCCTTTTAGACCAATTTGGGCCCGGACCCGGGCCCAACCCAAACTCCTTGGCTTAGACTATCATTTTGAAGCCTGGCCCGACTCATGTGCCCTGCTCGTGGCCCAGCCCATCAGCCCGCTTAAGGCCCACTCAAAGCCCAGCCCAAGGCCTGTTATTTTTTTAATGAAAAATAACAAAATTTTAGTAGAAAAAATTAAAAAAATATATATATTTGTCAAACCCGCCCAAGCCCGAAACCAAGCCCAAGCCCACCGGCCCACCGAGGTCTGAATAACCCCTGGGTCTAATTTTTTGATCCGTGGATCGGACCAACCCGAATTTTAGCGGAATCCTGGAAGGCCCAACATGAGCCATGCCGGGCTAGTTACACCCCTAAAAATAGCCTAAAAACTTCATTCCCAAACACCACCATGGTTGTGTACCAATGGCTACACCCCCTTATTTTAGGGGCTCCAATTACTACATACACCCAAGACAGCATTTGTTTCATGAAAAATGTATGAAACTCATAAAAAATATCCATAATTATATTTATAGTGATGTGGTAACATATGTATTAATTATTAATTTGTTATATATTTAATGATATAGGACGTAACTCTCTTATCACATCATTGTGGGTGAAAGTGTAGGTTTAAAAGTATTGTCTATAACATTACTCAAATACAAATTGTCTTTTGTCATATTGAAAATTACTTTTTGCCGCTTCAAATTTCTAATCGCAACACAAATAACCATTTCTTATTAATAAATCATTAAATTAATTAAATTTTTTTAATGATATCAGTAATATATTTCCATCAACAATTCTGATAATTTTATCGTTGATAGAATTGCAGCTAGAAATTTAATTTTTCTATTAATTTTGTTAAATAAAAAATTCTAACAATAGAATATTTGTAATTTTTAAAATTATAAGGATAATTTGTATTTTAACCAAATCGTAATAGTGTATTTGTAATTTATTCAAATTTTAATGAAATATAGCAACTATCAATCTAAATTCATCAACAAACCATTGGGTACTTTGTAGATTGTGATTCTCTCTATTTTTTTGTGGGAAATAAAATTATTTATTTTAGTACATAAAAATGCAACCACTACTACAAATATAGATAAAGATCACACTTTTTTAGTGTGATGTATGTTTTTTAATCACACCTTTTAAGTTTTATTAAAGTGTGGTCTTTAGGAGTGTGATAAAAAATGGTCATTTTTAATCACACTTTTTAAGTGTAGACACCCCATTTTTGACCGTCCTCAAGACTTGGATGTCACTGTTTGAACACACGGTGATCTTCCATGATTGTGTTCGTTTGGAGTTCCCGGAGGTCTCGGCTCGCGCGCCTTACCTCAGGATCCCCGAACTTGACTGTTTAGTATCTGGTTTTGCGCCGAACACTTTTGTTTTGCCTTAGAGGGGCAGGGAATGCCTTGTGAGACATCCCCATACACCACCGGCAGTGGCTGGAGGCCACCGGCTGGTCTTTTTCTTCCATCGGCAATTTTGTTTGCCGGTCGGCACACTTTATTGCCGGTCGGCATAATATGTTGCCGGTCGGCACTGTTTTTTGCCGGAATAGCTTTTTTGGGCAGCCGACCACTGTTCCTCCACTTTATGGAGATATTTTGTGCCAGCTGTGATAGCTGGCACCAACTCCTTTCCCCTCCATACACGTGTATGGAGGGATTTCCCTCTAGCCAAGCTTGTTGAATAAGCTTTGCAAGAGGGATCCTTATAAGAGAGAGGCTTTCCTTTTGGTTCTAGGTTAGAAAAACAGAAGCAAAATCAGCCTTTAGAAATATAGATACATATTATCTCTATACCTCTCTCCCTCTCCCTTCTTGTGTGTGTTTCTTGGCCCAAAAGGTGTGTTTTACCTTACTTTTGCACCATTACACACACCATTACACCTTAGTCCGAGATTGAGGGACTTGGGGGAGTTGTTTCTTGAGTTTTGGACTGGTTTTGATCCAAAGAAGGAGGTTAGGCCATTTGTTCTTCAAGGGTTCTTCAAGGGTGAGCATCTTCCCTTTTATTCCCCAAACTTGCATTGGTTTTCTACCTATTTTGTTTATTGTTTTGGCTCTTGTGTATAACATAAAAAAGGCTCATATTTTCCTGCTCTAACACTTTCATTAAGGTCACTTTGTGGTTAGATTGCAAACTCACCCTCTTAGGCCTTGTTTAGCCTATTTTGGTGCCATTTTGATAAGGTTTTTGTTCACTTCAGCATTTTGATCTTTTGATCACCAAAAATCAGTGTATTTTAGTGTCGAAAAAGTTGGTTTGAAGTCTTGCATAGGGGAAGGACACCCCTCTCCCTTTATGATTTTGTTTCCTTGCTTTTTGGGCTCAAAAGGATAGCATGTGTGCTTGTTGTTTCTTGGCTTCATTTCAGTACTTTTTAGGCATCTTAGGTCTTACATAATCTCTGTTTTTGGTCGGATTTGGGCCCTCTTGTATGCTTGTAATACTTGCTTTGTATTGCTCCATCTTGCTTAGAAATACATCCCATGATTAGGCCATGATTTTTGTATGAGTTGGCTTGGTTCCATGAAGCATTTAGCATTGTTTTTCCATGCTTAAAATCTGTTGGTTATCAACTTGGTCATGTTTGGCATATTTGTTATGATTGCTATGTATTTTGGCTTGTGAGCCCTCAAGTATATGAGTCATAAGTGCTTTGGTTGGTCTACTTTGATGAGTGGAGGTTGTTTGCCATGCCATTTTAGTCCAAAAATCATGCCTACATGTGTGCATGCATGGTCTTTTCCATATCTTGAGGTTGTGTCTTCCTATGCCTAAGAATGAGCCTTGGTGTATTTGTTTCATGGGGTTTATTTTAGTTGCCATATTAGGAGCTTTTGGGGTCCTATCTTGCATGCATAAATTCTGTTTTTACTTGTTTTAATCATGCCATGAATGGCCATGTTGGTGGGGGTAAGTTGTCTCCTTTATTGCCTTAGCTTTGGGACCATAAGTTTGCTTGTTAACATGAGTTGATTGTCTATCATTTTAAGCGCTTTTGGCCACTGTTTTGAGAAGGGTGAGGGCCTGCCCCTTTGCCACTTCAAGCCCTCTTGCATGCTTGCTCCATGTTTGTCGCATTTTTGTTCCATTAAGCTTTGTAGCACATCAATTCCATGGTCAATTTGCTCCATGTTTGCATCATGTTTGTATCTTGTGTGCTTGGTATCATACATTTTTGTCATGATAGTTGCATATTGCTTGTTGTGTTTTCCACCTTGGTGGCATGACACATTTGAGGCTTGTGAGCATTACATGCATTGCATTTACTTGGTTTGGGGTGTCAAACCAAGTGCGGGAGTCAAGGACCATTCATACTTCAAGTGATGTAATGTGCCTTGATCCCCGGTCATCGGGACCTTTGACTCCACCTTGATAAGGCCCCGGTTTTCATGTTATTTGTTGCATGCATTTTCATATCAAATGGCAAATTCGATCCTTTGACTCACCATGTACCATTGATGGTTCAAGGATCGAAAGTCATGCTTCTTTGAGTTCAAAATATGATAAGAAGTAGGACCATGCTTACATGTGTCCAAAAACTCCATGCTATGCACTGTCTGTTCTCTGTTTGCTGTCAGATTGTCTTCTGCAGGAAGTTTCTGCCGACCGGCAGAATTTAGTGCCGACCGGCACTATCTGGAATGCCGATGAATCCGATAGAGTGCCGATGAGAATTTTGAAGTGCCGGTGGCAATTCTGTTTGGCCGGTGGTGCTCTGCAGGATGCAAGGAGCTTGTTCCAGTACTTTGGCAATTTTCAGAAAGACGAGGCAGTACAAACAGAGGCGACAAGAGTATAGTACGGGTTTTCCGGGCAGGACGGATTCGAGCATGCATCATTCTCGCATCCCAAGGCGGGCTGTGGCCACTTTCCATTTACATTTAATTTATTGATTAATTAGGAAATTCTGTAATAATATTTTATTTGTTCATTATTTTGGGACTGTAATATTAATTCGAACCCTCTGAGTGAGGGTAAACATGTAATAAGTGTGGGTGAGTGTGTGTATGTCTTCCAATCCCCATTTCTTTCTTCCCTTTTATTTACCAGCTTATGATGGTAGATTAGGGCATTTTTGAAATTAGCATACCTTATGATATGCATGCGTGCATTCATGCATCTGTTAACATGCACCGGGCTCGGTACATCATGCTAACCGCATTCGTATTTTCAAAATTCCAAAATTGAATACATGAATTAGTTGGTTGCATATCATATGCCATATTTAGGTCAACCGAGCCTAACTAAAAAATTGCATCTTGTATGTGTTGCATTAGGCAAAATAACATGAACTAGGACACGCACATTTGCTAACTAGTTTATTGTTTTGGCACGGAGTACAATGTAAGTGGTTATGCTTTAGCATCCAACATGCGTGTGAATGTTACCATAAAAGTATGCTTGCCATGCGGCTAAGTGTTTACATGAGATAAATTGCTTGAATGCCTGTGGGTGGAGGTCAAACTGCTTAAATTGGGATAATGCGTTAAAACTATATTTGTTTTAAGCCCACTAGATAGTGGCAAAACCGTCTTTTCTAAAAAGCCCACTTGAGGGTGGCAAAACCTGCATTTTAGCCTACTTACGAGTAGCAAACCATTTTCAAAATGAACATAGAATGTTTTGTTCCAATTTGGGCATTTTGGTCTATACTTGTTTGCTGCGCGCATAACATAGTAACCTTAGGCTAATAATTGGAATAAGAATACATAAACGTTTTCAAAACTTGATATCACGGTTAGTAGAGGTCGGTCTTCGGACCGGGCGAAAGGGGGTGCTCATAGCTGACCTTCCCCGATCGTACCCAAGCTCCCGAGCCGAGACAACTCCGGTGATGACGGACATGTGGCCTTCGGCACCGAGTCAGGGTTTCCTAAATTCTCCCATTTTAAAATATTTAGGTGGCGACTCTGTATCTGGCAAAGCAGTCCATGTTTGGCACTACTTTTTTTTCAAAAATCTGTTTCTCAAAACGATTTGCCAGATTTGGACTCTTTGGTTCAGATTAAGAACCGTGACACAAATCGAATCCGAACTGTAGCACGAGGCCCCCACCGAGGCGCGTCTACAGTTTCTGGCGACTCCGCTGGGGATTTTTAGAGAGTTTGACTCGAACTGGTGATATCCTGGTTTGATCTCATTTATGTGTTTCTTTGCATTGCATGTGCATTGGTGCGCCTAGGAACACAGTGTTTGCCATCTGCCATTCCTGAACGGTTTGCCGGAGGCTTGTCTTGTCAAGGCATGTCCGTAAGGCTGACCGGCTATGGGCTCTGACAGCATGGGAACACAAACCCCGGTTTACCGAGGCACCCTTTTTGACCATTCGACTTAGTGCATATTCGGAACCATAGTGACCATTCCAAGCTAGGACAGGTTGCTTACCCGATGCTAAGTTGTTTGAAACCGCTGTGTGCGTAGTGAAACCCTAGCTCCTGACAAAATAGGACAGGGAAACCCTACCCCAACATAGGGGTGTTTTGTTCTCTTTTACTTGCTATGTGCTTTTAGAGTGTTGCTCTACAGGAACGCACATGTCAGTTTGCAAGTTTGAGTATCAAACCTGGGGACACCAGTATCAGTATCAGTTGTGAGAATCAGTTATCCGCGGGTATTGGTTCAGCTTTCGGGAATAGTGACTTCTGGGAACAGTGATCAGCAGTAGGGTACAGTTGTTTGGCTACACTCGTGATTGATCAGTTTGGGCTGAAATGCTGTCTGTTTTTCTTTCAGTTCAGAGAATTGCAGAGTTGATACAGAATAGTCAGTGTCTCCCCTTGCTGAGGCAGAATTTATGACGACACAAAGTTCAGAAGAAATTGTGGTTATGACAGCCGCACCGGAGCAGGGAACCACTCCGCAAAGTGAGGCCAGCATCAGTATGTCATATCCGCCCAGGATGCCAGTTGTGCACCCGGTCTGGGCTCCCCAGTTATACCAGGCTCGTGAGCCCACCACCTTCGAATTGATGGGGATGATAGGCGACCTCCAAAGGTCTGTGGCAGACCTCGCCTATGGAATGTCGGCTTCACCGCCAGCGGCGCCGTATGCCGGGAATTTTGTACCACAGGAGCCCCCGCTACTGGGGCGGATTGTGATAGAGCTCAGCCAGCCGGAGGTGGCTTCCGGCTATAGCTACGACATGTCAGTACCAACCCAGACCCTCGATCAGGCTGAGGCCAAAGGAAAGGACAAGGCAAAAATAGACGCCGACCCCATTGAGCAACTGTTGTGGGCAGTCGAGGCTCTGAAAGTCAGAGGAATGAGCAAGCAACAAACATCTGCAATAGTGACCAAAGCTGTAGATGATGCTTTCCCCGCTCCAACCAAGGACAGTTCAAGCCAGACAGAAAACCGGGATGGGCCCCGTCATGCCCAGACAATTCCAGTAGCTCCCACCCCTACACCGGGAAAGGTTCAAAAAGCCAAGGCAGCGCCAGCTGATCCTTTCGCCAGCGCATCTGGCAAGAATCCTCAAACTGCAAAGTACCTGCCCCGAGGGCGCAGGGTCTTTCATGACCTCCACATGCCTTTGTCTAGGGCATTGTTAATATTGGTGAAGAATGGGCATCTTAAGCCTTTGGAGCCCCGGCCACTCCCGAAGAATCTCCCCACCACCCATGATGCTACTTTGTACTACGCGTACCATCAACAGTCCGGTCACATCACCGATGGATGTTCCCGCCTTCGTCATGAAGTGCAGGATTTGATTGATAACAAGGTTATCCTACCACCCACCTCGGGCAAGCCCGTCACCACTCAGTTGTTGGATTTCGAGGGCTCAGATACTGCGAGTATGTAAAGTGAACCGCCTGCGGGCAACATTTGGTACATTTTGGATGAAGCGTCTGGCACGCATTTTTGAGCATCGGTGAAACCGAGTTTTGTAAATTCTGGCTTGGATATCGAGTCGGTCTTTTGTTTTGAATCTGTCTCTTTGTCTTGAGTCAGTCTTTTTTGCTTAAGGGTCTGTCTTGTTGTATCGAGTCAGTCCCCGTTGTATATAATACCCGGTGATTCTGGGGTTGTTGTCCCGAACACCGTTTTGTTTTGTAATTATCTGTTTTTTTTGTTTTGAGTCTGTTTCTGCCGAGGAGCTAGTTGCACCAACAGAGCCGATTGAAACAGTTGTTGCTCCAACAGAGCCGATTGAAACAGTTGTTGTTATCTCAACCTTCATGCTTGCTTTCAGCATAAGGACCAGAGAATTTGAATGGGCTGACAGTACATCTCGCCTGCTCTCCTGCACGCCAAACTCATTGCATTAACCTAAGTTTTTCAAAAAACAAACTTTTTGAACACTGCGGTGATGAAAACGAAGAGGAAAGAATTCCTCGGGTTTTGTAAAAATTTTGATCATTTTGAGAGAAAGAGAGGCGTGCTAAGCCTTTTTATGAATAAAGCCATGCTTGTCGGCGTGAGTACTGAGAAGGACCCTGGCTTGATCCAGATTGGTTCCACACTACCTTCGGCGCGAGCGATTCGTCGCTTCCTTAAAAACTTTCAAAAGCAAATGTTTTACGCGGCCCTGCGAAGACCTGTGTGGAATCGCTCTTGAGACTGCGCAGCCTAGGATCGCTCTCAGCCTCAAGATTTGACCTGTTGTCTTGAACCTCGAACTCATCCGGAACATTCAACAGTCAACCGTTAGAGGAGGCCCGTGTGGCCAGTTTCGAAACAGCCCTCGAGCAAGAGGCACCAAAGCCGAATCAGAAGGAGTAGATCTCGTCGGAAGAAGCTCGTGGAGCAACCGTGATGGATTCTTCCGCAAATCAGTGCAACAGCCGTTCTCCTAGACACAGAGAGGCTTCAATACAGAATAACCATTTGGCATGGACTTGCTACACTTTTACCCTTTGAGAGGCTCGCTGGGCCGAAATCCCGGAAGGGCGGCCCAGGAAAAAGTTAGAGCAAGAGAAAAATACAAAAAAAGAGAAAAATACAAAAAGAAAGATTGGAAAAAAAGAAAAAAGAAAGAGAAAAAGAAATAGAAAATGAAAAGAAGCTCGCAAGGTCGAAAACCCACATTGCGCACCTTGGCAAAAGTGAGAGCCTAAACAAAGTGAAGGTTAAAATACCCGAGTGGACCTTACCCGGAACTACGTAAGGCTTGATTCCCATGTTTGGGATACGTAGGCAACTTCATCATGAAGTCCAGCCCCCAACGCTTTCATAGCGTCTCAGTCCATGCAATGGTTTCGATTTCATCCCAAGGTCCAGTTGCCAACACCTTCCAAGGTGACTGTGTCCATATATTTGTTGTGACCGTCTTCGTCATCGCTGTGTCCAAGAGATCAACCACCGCCAATGAAGACTGTCTGCAGATTGCTGCGGCACCATCCCAAACAAGGGGCAACTTTCCGTTGCCACAAGCCGCTGCGAGCCGCCATTCAAACTAGGGGCAACTTTCCGTTGCCCCCCCCACCCCCTTCAAACCAGGGGCAATTTTCCATTGCCTCCGATCCGAGGTTGCGCATCTCGAAGGGTAAGTTTCATGCTCGTTGAGCATTGACTGTTTGAAAAATAGTTTTTGAAAATTTTTACTGAGGTTGACTATTTTCTCGAAAACTATTCTATTTTCCAAAACTGGACCTTTGTCTTGGACCCAAAAAGGAAAATTTTCAGTGCTTGCTGCCTGACTTGCACGGTTTTCAAATCAAAAATCGAACAAGTACGTTAATCCGACTCTCGTTTTGATCAAAACCGTTTTAGTAGAAGACCAAAACAAAAAGAATGGTCAAAGTGATGAACTAGGGGCACAGTTGAGTCAGGCGTTCTGTCTTTCCCCCGTCACCAACGTACTTGCCAGAAGAGCACTCTGCCCGTCGGAAGAAATAGTTGTGAGCTAACGGCATCAGGCGTGAACCCGCAACTTCCTATTCATCCATTAATCACCCCGGGGAGGGATGAAAAATGAGAGATTGAAGAATAGAGAGGTGTGAGTTGAGAGAAAAGTGAGGAAAAGGGTTTTGAGAGAAAATCCGAGCTTGAGAGTCGAGTGATGTGAGGATCACAAATCAGAAATGGTGGGAAACAATACCCAGATTGAACTGGCTCCTCGTGGTCCGAGGTCTCCCATCTTCGTTTACACGTCTGTGTGTCGTGTCTCTTTCATTTGACGGTCTCGTCTTTTGTTTTGAGTCTCTCCCGAGCGTGTCTCGTTGTGTTTAGGTCGTGTACCTATATTTGAGTCCTCCCCGCTGTGTTCAGTGGTAGGCTCGATATCCCGGTTTGAAAAACCCTCATTCGATTTCAAAAATCGTTTATGCTCAAGAATGCTGTGCCATTCTCTACATTTGAGCGTGTTCTGACTCCAACTGGTTCCACTTTTGAGGTCCGTCCTGACAGATTGGGCCGTTTGTTCAGAATTTGCTGTGTGCAGAATGAACCGAATGCTGTGTTATGGACTGTATGCAGATTAATCCCTAACAGAGTAAGGGCTGTGTGTCTAAGGATCAGGCAGTGGGTTGCTTGGGTTGTTTTGGCTGTTGGCTGTTTAAGTTATCTGATTATTACAGTGCAAGTGTTCAATTTTCAGATAACCAATCAATTTCGTTTACATTGAGGTGTAACATGATGAGATGCGATGCAATGCATGAAATGTGTAAATGTAAACACTTTTTCAGATAAAAAGTCCGTTTCATTTCATTATCTTTTCAAACGTACAAGTTTTGGAAACAAAAATCTGCCTGCGGCAGTACAAGGTAATCTATCTACCAA
Source organism: Camellia sinensis (assembly GCF_055761805.1). Classification (NCBI taxonomy): domain Eukaryota; kingdom Viridiplantae; phylum Streptophyta; class Magnoliopsida; order Ericales; family Theaceae; genus Camellia; species Camellia sinensis. The sequence continues at coordinate 103,734,553 of NC_138975.1, read as the reverse complement.
CCAAAAAGAAAAGTACAAGAAAGAAAGAAAAGATAGCAAAAATCTGCATCTATGTCAAGCACTCCAGGGGCTGTCAGTCCGTCCTGGTCCTCTTCCTGGACGAGGGTCCAGGAGCATCATCAGCGTCGTCGTCAGAGCTCGAGCTAGAACCGTCTCCGGTCTCCTCCTCCGATGACCCTGCCTCCGCCTCTGACTCCTCGTCGTCGTCATCGTCCGGAACTGGAGCTCGCGAGCTACTCCCGACGTGAGTACGCCCTCCCCTCGTACGGGGAAATATCCTGCCCTCCTCATCTCTCCCCCGAGCAGGGACAGCAGGTCTAGCTGGAGCACCTCCCGCCATGGGAATCTGAAAAGGAGGCTGAAAAGGTACACAAAAGGGAAATGCATCAGTATACTGTAGACAGTTTATCAGTGCAGAATGCAATACAGAGTACAGCATATGAATGCCGTGGGCAGTTTATCAGTGCAGAATGCAGTGTGTGAGGACAGTGCATGAATGCCGTGAGCAGTTTATCAGTACAGAGTACGGTGCAGAATGCAGCGTATGCAGTGTTCAGATATTGTGAGATCAGTGTATCAGGTGTTGTGCCGTGTGTAACAGCGCCCGGGGAGGGGCCTCGCGCTACAGTTCGGACTCTCGATTTTTCGTAGTCACGGTTCTTAATCTGAACCAAAGAGTCCAAATCTGGCAAATCGTTTTGAGAAACAGATTTTTGAAAAAGTAGTGCCAAACATGGACTGCTTTGCCAGATACAGAGTCGCCACCTAAATATTTTAAAATGGGAGAATTTAGGAAACCCTGACTCGGTGCCGAAGGCCACATGTCCGTCATCACCGGAGTTGTCTCGGCTCGGGAGCTTGGGTACGATCGGGGAAGGTCAGCTATGAGCACCCCCTTTCGCCCGGTCCGAAGACCGGCCTCTACTAACCATGATATCCGTTTTTGAAAACTTTACGTGTTCTTATTCCATTTATTAGCCTAGAATTACTATGTTATGCGCACAGCAAACAAGTATAGACTAGATTGCCTAATTTGGAAATAAACATTGCATATCCGTTTGGTTTGAAAATGCTTTGGAATTTGCTACTCGCAAGTAGGCTAAAATACGGATTCCAACGAGTTTTTCCAACTCAAACAACCCAACCTTCACCCACAGGCATTCAAAACAGTTTAACACATAAGCATCTAGCCACATGTTAAGCATGCTGTTATGGTAACATTCATACTCATGCGATATGCTAAAGCGGAAATACTTACATAGTACTCCGCGCCAAAACAAAGAACTTGTTAGTAATCATGCATGATCCAAGTCCATGTGAAGTGCCTAATGCATCGCATACAAAATGTCGCTAAGATAGGCTCGGCTATCCTAAACATGTCATGTGAAAATGCACAATTATCACGTATTCAGTTTGAAAATTGAAGTATTGATGCAATTAGCGTGATGTACCGAGCCTAATGCATGTAATACAAATGCATGGATGCACACATGCATAGCATAAGGTATGCTAAATTAGACGTGACCTAATACTAACCATCAAAGCAGGTAAGTAAAAGGGAAGAAAGAAGTGGGGATTGGAAGACATTCACACACCCACACACACTTATTACAGATTTGCCCTCGCTCGGAGGGACCAAATAAATATTACAAATTAACTAACTACGCAAGCTAATTTAAATATTACAAATTAACTAATTTAATTAACAAATTAAATTAAATTAATTAAAGCAGGAAAGCGTCTCGGGAAACGCGCCACCATGCGCAAGCTGCCTCTGTTTTCCTCCCTTTCTTCCTCTGGAGGTTGTCAAAACCTCAGGACTACATCCTTGGACAGAGGGGATCACCACCGGCTAGATGAAACTTCCACCGGCAGTGTAGTATGGCCATCGGCACAAAATAGGGTCTGTCGGCAGAGAAAATTGTGCCGGTCGGCACATTACACTACCGGTCGGCAGAGTATTCCTGCAGAACCTGCAACTCACAGCAACAGAGGGCAAAACAAGGCATGACAGCATATTTCAAGACATGTATGCACTAACCATGTCCCTTATCATCGTGATGACTCAAAGGGACATGTGCCTCGGTTCTCGGACCACCAATCACGCATTTCCATGCATGATGGCCCAAAGAACCGAGTATGCATCTTTGATTTCAAATGTATGCACACCAATCAAACAAATAAGGCCCAATTCCTATCACCAATTCAAGGAACAAGGCATGCATGCGAAATGCAATGCAACCTAGGCATACAAGCTAGGAATGCAACATGACATGGCAAGGCACTTATGCAATCATGCAAGCATACATAGAGCAATGCAAATGGATGCAAAGATGGACTTAAACATGAATTAGGTGACTCTAAAATAGGCCTAAAACAGTAGCCAAAAGTGCTAAAGAGTGAGAGCTAAATGGCATGCACACACACATGCTCATAAGGACCAACACTTAAGCATGAATCAAACAACATTCAAGCACACTTGAAAGAAGGAAACATGGACAAATTAGCATGCAACATGAGCCTTAAAATCATGTTATAAAATGATGCCAAATCAAATTATAAATCAAGCCAAGCATGCAACAAAAAGTCCAAGTGTTCAAGGCAAGTTGATAAGGCATTGAACTACACTTATCATGACCAAACATGGCATGCATTAAACAACTAAAAATAGATTTAGCATGTTAAAACAAAGCTAAAGGACTACTTAGATGGCATCTAAGTGGCCCAAATACAAAGGCATACACCATGGCCAAAACATGGAGCATTGCAACACATGCTTTCAAAGCATTAAAGAGACATGCAAGGCAATCCAACAAGCATGGAAATGGGACTGAAATAGCATGTAGGATGATTCCAAATCACCAAAACAATGCAAAGATGGCATGCTACACATGCACATATTCAAGGCCAACAAGCCCAAATGCAAAGGAGCCTTATAATGCATGCTAAAATCGACCCAAACGACTATGGACAGATCTAAAACATGGCAAAATAAGCATATAACCTTCACAAATACAAGCCTAAAACATGCTCCAACAAAGGCTAACAACCTAGACATGTTAAGGCACAAATATGGCATTACAAGGCAACTATGCTAAACATGCATAAGGTTCCAAAACCAACTTTAAATCATGTTATATCATGGATATATAAGCATGAAAAACAAACCAAACATGCTCAACACACACTCAAGCATAGGCTTCCTTAAGAGGCCAAAATGTGCCCTTTTCAAGGACAACAAGGAGAGGGGGTGGCCCTCTCCTTCTTGGGACTTCAAAGCATCATCTTTACCACTGAAATCCCTCAAGATTTCAGTGGTGAAGAGACCTCAACACCAAGATCCCGGAGCTAGCACAAAATGGCTCAAAATGAGGCCTTTTGGGGCTTAAGGGTGGTCAACACCCCTCAAACAACAAAACACTCTTAATAAACAATAAAGAGGGCTTAAAAATAGAACTTTTTTATGTTATAAAATAAGCACAAAAACAGCTCTAAGGTAGGTATAAAATCAAAGCAAAAATAGGGGAAAAAGGGACTAGTTTCTTACCCTTGTAGTCCTCTTCAACAAGGATGCTCCAATGGCCTCCTTTGGCTCCAAATCAGTCAAGAAGCTCAAGAACAACCCCTTAGAACTCTAATCTTAAGAGGAAGGTGAAACACTAGGTGTTTGTGTGCAATAGTAAGGCACAAAACACCTAGTGTGCAAAATGGGAGGGAAAGAGAGATAGATTGAGTGTATCTAACCCTAACCCTAGAAAACCAGAGCTCTCCTCTGTCTTTTCTCTCTCAAAAATGTCTAAGCCTCTCTCTTTCTTGCCTTAGAGAGAGCCCTCTCTATAAGCCTCTTGTAAAGCTTATTCAACAAGCTTTGCAAGAGGGAGATCCCTCCATACACGTGTATGGAGGGGAGAAAAAGTTATACAGCTGTCCTAAAATATCTGCAAAAGCAGATGAACAGCAATCGGCCGGCAAAAAATGCCATCTTGGCCAAACAAAGTGCCGACCGGCACAAAAAAGTGCTGACCGGCAACAAATAGTGCCGACCGGCAAACTATTTTGCCGGTGGCAGCAAAAACCAGCCGGTGGCCTCTAGCCACTGCCGGTGATGGGTGGGGATGGTCTACAAGCCCTACCCTGCCTTTCCAAGGCAAAACACAAGTGTTCGGTGCAAAACCGGACACTGAACGGTCAAGTTCGGAGATTCTGAGGTAGGGCGCGAGAGCCAAAACCTCCGGGAACTCCAAACAAACACAAACAAGGATAATCACCGAGTGTTCAAGCGGTGACGTCCGAGTCTTGAGGACGGTCAAAAATGGGGTGTCTACAGTTGCCCCTCTTTGACAGAACTCGAAAGTCATAACAATGACGGGAGTGAATGTCAAAGCCTAGAGACGACCCATTTTTGACAAGGCCGAAGACTTAGACAAACATGCAATACAAATAAGATATGCGCCCGAAGGCAGGGGCAAAATGCACGACAATGCACAGAGCCGAGCATAAGTTATGATCATGCAAAGAAAGCTGTAATGAAGCAAACATGCAACAATTTTAAGCTAGCATACCAAACTACACTACAATGCAGAAAGGATGTAAGAGAATTATGGAATTCTCAATACGTCTCACTCGGGAGATACAATACCTGCGCGGCTCATCTGGTTGCACCAGCTTCAAATGAACCGTACATACAATATCGTGCCTGAAAAGAAAACAAACTTAACAGGTACAATATTGTTAGCAACATGCATGACAATGCAAAATGGATGAAAAACGAAATGCAATATATACAAAACAATGTATAAACAATGCAAATGCAGATGCAATGTAATTGAAACAATGCAAGCTACATGCAAAGCAATTGAATCGTGATCCAATCACGAGCGGTTCGAAACCACACCTATGTCAAATAGATTGATGGAGGTAACAAGTCTGTCTACCATAGAACGGTCAACTGAACTATGAGTATTGTAGACAGACGCAAGAACAAGTATTGGGTGGAATGACACAAGTGGGGAAACAACCCGCTGGAGAAAGGACTACGATCCTAATGCCGGATGCAAAAATTACACTACAATGTAATGGGTGGATATGGCACGCAGGCCAAACCAAATCTTGCCTAGGAAAGGCATGCATACATACAAGCCATGTGTAACACAGAAAAGGTGCCGCAACCCTCAACCAACATATCAATGTGGAATCGGCGCGATACACATACAGAACTGTGTTCTAACATGAAAAGTAAGGGCACATACCAGACCAAGCTCAACCTGGAAAGGCGCAAGCCATTAGGCGGAAGGTGATGCAATGAATGCATGCAATATTACAATGCAATATTTACAAATATGCAATGGAATGGATACAATGGATATGGCCTACAAGCCACACCAAATCTTGCCTAGGAAAGGCATGCACACATACGAGCCATGTGTAACACAGAAAAGGTGCCGCAACCCTCAACCAACATATCAACGTGGAATCGGCGCGATACACAAGAACTGTGTTCTAACATGAAAAGTAAGGACACATACCAGACCAAGCTCAACCTGGAAAGGCGCAAGCCATAGGCGGAAGGTGATGCAATGAATGCATGCAATCTACAATGCAAATGCATGACAATGCACTATGATGCAATGACTATGATTGCAACTTTCCCTATCTTACCAACAGGGTGATATACTAGGTTGGTTCAGTATCCAGAACTGAGGCGTAGACATGCCGCCTCAACCTATGGGGCTTCCATACAGATTTCAAGCCGAGGGTAAACCTCTGGGTATTTAAACCAGACTTTAGTCTCGGAACTCCCGAACCTTTGCGTTCTAGGCATAAGCCGTTCGAACTCTAGTTTCCACCGTCCCCGTTGGTCTTCTAGGAACTCATCGCAAGCACAGACAGGTGGCTTTACCAGACCACCGAAAGTCGTTCGGGCACGACAAACACCGAAGGAATTGCACCTTCAGAGGATTTAAGGTCTCCTAGACCGGGATGCAAAATGTATGCATGACAATGCATGTTTTTTTGTTGTTTTTTTTTTGAAATGTAAATGATGCAAGTGAAATGCATGTTGCATGAGATGCGCGACAACACGCGGCTTAAGATATGTACAAAGCAATAGTGTGCACACCAATGCAATAAAGGTCTTGCACCTTCCAAGGATTTAAGGTCTCCTAGACCGTACGTGTTTAAGGTCTCGCCAGACCATGCGTGTTTAAGGTCTCGCCAGACCATGCGTGTTTAAGGTCTCGCCAGACCACGGGGGTATTTACAAGACGCGTGACAATGCGCTGAAGGTTTCGCACCTCCAAAGGATTTAAGGTCTCCTAGACCGTGCGTGTTTAAGGTCTCGCCAGACTGTGCGTGTTTAAGGTCTCGCCAGACCGTGCGTGTTTAAGGTCTCGCCAGACCGTGCGTGTTTAAGGTCTCGCCAGACCATGCGTGTTTAAGGTCTCGCCAGACCACGGGGGTATTTACAAGACGCGTGACAATGCGCTGAAGGTTTCGCACCTCCAAAGGATTTAAGGTCTCCTAGACCGTGCGTGTTTAAGGTCTCGCCAGACCGTGCGTGTTTAAGGTCTCGCCAGACCGTGCGGGTTTAAGGTCTCGCCAGACCGTGCGTGTTTAAGGTCTCGCCAGACCGCCGCGCGTGTTTAAGGTCTCGCCAGACCGACGCGCGTGTTTAAGGTCTCGCCAGACCGGCGCGTGTAAAATGTATGCAAGTGTGACACGTATGCCACATGAAATGTGAAATTTTGAAAATTGGACTTACACGCTACGCGAAGCCGGTTTGTATGCAAAACAATGCAATGTACTAACAAGTACAAGTGAGGCGCGCAAGATAACGCGAGGGGATACATGCTAGATGCAATTGAGGTGCACAAAACAGTGCGATGCGCAGAACAGCGCGAACAATACAATGCACAAAACAGTGCGATGCGCAGAACAGCGCGAACAATTTTGAAATGCACAAAACAGTGCGATGCGCAGAACAGCGCGAGGTTTGAAATGCACAAAACAGTGCGATGGTTTGAAATGCACAAGACAGTACGATGCGCAGAACAGCGCGAACAATACAATGCACAAAACAGTGCGATGCGCAGAACAGCGCGAACAATTTTGAAATGCACAAAACAGTGCGATGCGCAGAACAGCGCGAGGTTTGAAATGCACAAAACAGTGCGATGGTTTGAAATGCACAAGACAGTGCGATGCGCAGAACAGCGCGAGGTTTGAAATGCACAAAACAGTGCGAGCGATACAATGCACAAAACAGTGCGAGCGATACAATGCACAAAACAGTGCGATGCTAAGTGTGACACGCATGCCATACGGAATGTAGACGGGCTTAAATGCGCAACAACGCACGTATTCCGGAATGCATGACAATGCATGGAATGGAAATGCAATGATGCATGAGAAATGTGCACGACAATGCAAAGGGGTGCGTGTTGCAACGCATGTAACACGTGCATAACAATGCAAATGTGCGGCGCACAACAGTGCGATGTAATGCACCGAAGTAGTGTGATGAATTCGTGCAACACACATGGGGCAACTTTTGAATTCAAAAGGATACAAAAAGGATACACCTTGCACGAATTCGAGTGCCACGCACTGGAGACACGGCCCGAAGTCAAAACGGAGGCCGGTTGAATGTCGGAGATGCGCTTTCTTGCACTTTCTTCAGCTATGAAGACCCAAAACAACTCAAAAGGCCTAAACAAGGCTGTGGGAACCCCACCGGCCGAAAGGGGAGGCCACCGGCTGGCCATCGGCACAAAAATAATTCTATCGGCACAAAAAAGTGCCGGCCGGCACAAAACATTGCCGACCGGCAAACAGTTGCTGAATCGGGGCAATTTTGTCTTTTCACTTCGGGCATTATAAAATAGGGCTTGAAAACCCTATTCTTCACTTTTCCACCGCCGAAAATTCTTGCCCTCTCTCTCTAGAGTGCTTCTGTCTCATTTTTCGCCCGTTTCTTCGCGTTCTACGCCCGTTTCGTCGTCGGATTCGCGTTTCTCTTCGCGTTTCGGACACTTTCCACCGATCACATTCTCGTTTCGGCGCCTCGTTCAGCGTTCTCGCCTTCTCGGGGTTTGTTCCCCTCACTTTCCTCTTCATTTCCGTGTCCTTTCACATTCCGGCCTTCCCGGCCATTTCCGACCCTCTCGGGAGTTGACTTTTCAGTTGACTCTTCGTATTCCGGCTCGGTTTTCCTTTTCCGGCCATTTTCACACCACTCTCTACATGGCGGACGACATTCCACGTGTCGGGACTCCCCCGGACCACGAGATGGACCCCGGGGTCGAGCTCTTACCACTGAGCGAGCGCCCGTTCGATCCGGCGACCTACCGGCCGGCGATCCACGTTCTGCCCCCTGACGGCCTGCGTCAGTTCCGGAGCTTCGAGAGGTACGCGCCCCCTGAGTTACTGCTACGCGAGCCTACCTCCCACCTTTCATTCGGCACTCCCGAGGTAACTCTTCATCTTCTGCTTTACTTTCTGCAATGTAGGATACAAAACTGCCATAGTTAGCTGCATTCTTTAATTGCTGAAATCTGATATGCCGTAGACCGTAGTTGACTGTAAACATACATACAACTGATATCTGCTTGAGACTGACACATGCACACACACTGCACTAGTCCTGAATCACCCAAACACACGGCACACACTGTATTCTACTGCACACACACTGGCACCCAGTATTTGTCTGAATCTGTTCGATTTGCACACATGCCACATCTGTTCTGAAACGCCCAAACACGCTGACACAGCATACGTATTTTCTATAAGCACACCGGCACCCGGTATCTGCCTGAATCTGACAAACTTGCATACATGCCATATCTGTCTTTTCAAAATCGCATTTTGAATGTTGTCCTGCAATTGTTGTTTTCTGTTTGCAGGAGGGTTCCCATACCATTCGCGGGTATGGGAATACTGGTGCGCGGGAGTGGTATGACGAGCTCCCTGATGCGGTCCAGCGCATTGTGGACCGAGCGGGCTTCGGCACCTTCTGCCGAGGGCTCTCTAGGCTGTCCACATGCAGACCTCTCCTTGCTGCTTTGGCGGAGAGGTGGTGGGACACCACCGATTCTTTCCACTTTTCTGCCGCAGGGGATATGACGATGACCCCTTATGACTTCTCGATGCTCACAGGCATCGGGGTAGGGGGTGATCCGATCCCCTTCGACATAGCGATGGATGAGTGGACCGCCGCTCAGGTTCATTTACTGGGGGAGGCCCCTCCGCTAGCTCGCCCAGGCTTCGTCCGCTATTCCTGGTTCGAGGCACAGTTCAGGGTCCTGCCCGCATTGGGGGAGGAGACTCAGATGACCGAGGAGGACGTGGAGAGATATGCTCGGGGCTTCCTCATGTTCCTTTTCGGGACTACTATCTTCGCCGACCGGGCGAACACCGTGCCTCTCTGCCTTCTCAGTGCACTGGTGGACGTCCGAGATATTCTGCACTTCGATTGGGGCGGCGCTGCTCTGGCCACCTTGTACGGATATATGAGCTCGGCTTCTCGCGGCAGCGGCCAGCTGCTCGGAGGTTACTGGCGAGCTTGGGAGGTACATCTCTTCTCCACTTTTCCTTTCTGTCTCGTACTTTCCGTAGTCTGTACACTGCACACACTGTAGTCTGCGTTACACTTACCGTATACTGTACACACGGCACACACATACATTCTGTTTTACACTGACTGTACACTGCTCACACTGTACACTGCACACAATACACTGCACAACACACGGCTCTGCCATTTCTGCTTTATTCTGTATACCCTGCTTTATCTGAAGGTCATACTGACATCTGTTTTGCAGTTGTGGGTTTATGCCTACTTCCCTAGGCTTGCACCTGTGCCAGTTGCGGAGCCTCCTCCGGCTGTTCCTTTCTCGAGTCGCTTTGACGGGGGATGCACCCGGCGACCTCGGGAGACATTCGGCTTCTTCCGCCGATACTTCGACACCATCACCCCCACAGAGGTATGCTTTACTTTCAGTTCGTTTAGCTTCGCTTTCCCACTGCATGTTTCAATAACAGTAGATAACAAACTGTCTGTTACTTTCAGATCACATGGCGGCCATGGGCTTCCTTGCCGTCGGCGATGCGGGGTCGGTTCCCTGGTGCTGAGGAGACCTCGCGTTTCCGGATTCTGCTAGAGGGCCCGGTCTGTCGGGCTTGGTACCTGGGGGAGCGTTTTCTACGCCAGACCCGCGGGTTACCTGAGCAGATAGTCCCGGCTCACCCTCCTGCAGAGATGAGGGAGACCGAGGGGCTGACCCCTGAGCAGCTGGATGATTACTCCATCGGCTGGGAGGAGGCCGGCTTCCGAGGCACCGGCGACTATCAGGAGTACGTGCGGACGTACCTGATGCGACCTTTGAGCGGTCGTCGAGCAGAGGGGGCCAGGCCTGTAGCATCGGCGGCAGGGGCCGGAGCGGGAGCAGGGGCTGGATCTTCGAGGAGGGCCCGGGTCCGTGGTAGGGGCGGAGTGCGGGGAGGACGAGGAGCTGGCTGGCCTGCCCTGCCTGCTGTACTGACTTTCCAGGGGCAGGGTGGGTCGACCTATCAGATCCCCTTCGCCCCTCCACCGGCTGGTCACGAGTTCATTGACGTCCCCGACTTACCACCGGTATGTATCACTGCATTTTTGTATAGTCATCTCACTTCAGTTTACTGATATTCCACAGAATACTAATGCATCTGATACCTTTGCAGGCTTCTCCTGAGTACACCCGTCAGTCGTTGGCGATGAATGCCTCGATGATGGGGATGCTCCAGCGGACATTTGACCTTCTGGCTGTCTACAGCATACCGGTATGTCCTTCTGACACTGGCCTGAAACCATCCATACACTGATTCGCATAATCTGATGCACGGAACAACACCTGATACACTGATCTCACAGCATCTGACACACTGCATACACTGCATTCTGCACTGTACCCTACACTGATAAACTGCTCACGGCATTCTCATACTGCACTTATACACTGCATTCTGCACTGTTAAACTGCTCACGGCATTCATACACTGTACTCTGCATTGCATTCTGCACTGATAAACTGGCTACAGTATACTGATGCATTTCCTTTTCATGTACTTCTCAGCCTCCTTTTCAGATTCCCATGGCGGGAGGTGCTCCAGCTAGACCTGCTGTCCCTGCCCGGGGGAGAGATGAGGAGGGCAGGATATTTCCCCGCACTAGGGGTGGGCGTACTCACGTCGGGAGCAGCTCGCGGGCTCCAGTCCCGGACGATGACGACGACGAGGAGTCAGAGGCGGAGGCAGGGTCATCGGAGGAGAAGACCGGAGACGGTTCTAGCTCGAGCTCTGACGACGACGCTGATGATGCTCCTGGACCTTCGTCCAGGAAGAGGACCAGGACAGACTGACGGCCCTTCGGAGTGCTTGACACAGATGCAGATTTTTGTTATCTTTCTTTCTTGTACTTTTCTTTTTGTTGGTAGATAGATTACCTTGTACTGCCGCAGGCAGATTTTTGTTTCCAAAACTTGTACATTCGAAAAGCTAAGTAAATGAAACAGACTTTTTATCTGAAAAAGTGTTTACATTTACACATTTCATGCATTGCATCGCATCTCATCATGTTACACCTCAATGTAAATGGAACTGATTGGCTGTCTGAAAATTGAACACTTGCACTGTAATAATCAGATAACTTAAACAGCTAACAACCGAAACAACCCAAGCAACCCACTGCCTGATTCTTAGACACACAGCCCTTACTCTGTTGGGGATTGATCTGCATACAGCCCAAAACACAGCATTCAGTTCATTCTGCACACTGCAATTCTCAAACAAGACAGCCCAATCTAATCAGGACGGACCTCAAAGATGGAACCGGTTGGAGTCGGAACACGTTCCAATGTAGAGAATGGCACAGCATTCTGAGCATAAGCGATTTTTGAAATCGAATGAGGGTTTTTCAAACCGGGATATCGAGCCTACCACTGAACAGAGCGGAAAGGACTCAAATATAGGTACACGACCTAAACACAACGAGACACGCTCGGGAAAGACTAAAAACAAAAGACGAGACCGTCAAATGAAAGAGACACGACACACAGACGCGTAACCAAAGATGGGGGACCTCGGACCACGAGGAGCCAGTTCAATCTGGGTATTGCTTCCCACCCTTTCTGATTTGTGATCCTCACATCACTCGACTCTCAAGCTCGGATTTTCTCTCAAAACCCTTTTCCTCGCTTTTCTCTCAACTTACACCTCTCTATTCTTCATTCTCTCATTTTTCATCCTTCCCCGGGGTGATTGATGGATAAATGGAAAGGTGCGGGTTTATGCTCGACACCGTTAGCTCACGGCTATTCTTCGGGCAGGCAGAGTGCTCTTCTGGCAAGTACGTCGATGACGGGGGAGAGACAGAACGCCTGGCTCAACTGTGCCCCTAGTTCATCATTTTAACCATTTTTTCCGTTTTTGCTTTCTACTAAAACGGTTTTGATCGAAATGAGAGTCGGATTAACGTACTTGTTCGACTTTTGTTTTGAAAAGCATGCAAGTCAGGCAGCAAGCACTGAAAATTTTCCTTTTAGGTCCAAGACAATGGTCCGGTTTTGGAAAATGAAATAGTTTTCGAGAAAATAGTCAACCTCAGTAAAAATTTTCAAAAACTATTTTTTTAAACAGCTGATGCTCAACAAGCATGGAACTTACTCTTCGAGATGCGCGACCTCGGATCGGAGGCAATGGAAAATTGCCCCTGGTTTGAAGGAGGGTGGGAGGCAACGGAAAGTTGCCCCTAGTTTGAAAGGCGGCTCACAGCGGCTCGTGGCAACGGAAAGTTGCCCCTTGTTTGGGATGGTGCCGCAGCAATTCACAGACAGTCTTCATTGGCGGTGGTCGAGCTCTTAGACACAGCGATGACGAAGACGGTCACAACACATATATGGACACACTGGACTTTGGAACGAAATTGAAACCATTGCATGGACTGAGACGCTTATGAAAGCGTTGGGGGCTGGACTTCATGATGAAGTTGCCTACGTATCCCAAACATGGGAATCAAGCCTTACGTAGTTCCGGTTAAGGTCCACTCGGGTATTTTAACCTTCACTTTGTTTGGCTCTTATTTTTGCCAAGGCGCCCAATGCGGGTTTTCGACCTTGCGAGCTTCTTTTCATTTTCTATTTCTTCTTCATTTCTTTTGCATTTTTATTTTTCTTTTCTTTTTGGTATCTTTTGTCTTTTCTTTTCTTTTCTTCTTTTTTTGTATTTTTCTCTTGCTCTAACTTTTGCCTGGGTCGCCCTTCTGGGTTTTCGACCCAGCGAGCCTCTCAAAGGGTAAAAGTGTAGCAAGTCCATGCCAAATGGTTCCTGAACTGGAAGCCTCTCCGTGTCTAAGAGAACGGCTGTTGCACTGATTTGCGGAGAACCCATCAGGGTTACTCTACGAGCTTCTTCCGGCGAGATCTACTCCTTCTGATTCGGCCTTGATGCTTCTTGATCGAAGGCTACCTCAAAACTGGCCACACGGGCCTTTCATGGCGTTTGTCCGTTGAACTTTTTGAACAGTCTGAATGGGTTCAAAGTCGGAGCGGGTTGAATCTTGAGGCTGAGAGCGATCCTAAGCTGCGCGATCTCAAGAACGATTCCACACAGGTCTTCACAAGGCCGCGTAAAATATTTGTTTTTGAAAGTTTTTAAGAAAGCGACGAATCGCTCGTGCCGAAGATAGTGTGGAACCAATCTGGATCAGGCCAGGGTCCTTCTCAGTACTCACGCCGACAAGCATGATTTCATTCATAAAAAGGCTTAGCACGCCTCTCTTTCTCTCAAAATGATCAAAATTTTACAAAACCCAAGGAATTCCTTCCTCTTCGTTTTCATCACCGCAGTGTTCAAAAAGTTTTTTTTTTGAAAACTTAGGTTAATGCTATGAGTTTGGCGCGCAGGAGAGCAGGCGAGATGTACTGTCAGCCCAATCAAATTCTCTGGTCCTTATGCTGAAAGCAAGCATGAAGTTGAGATAGCAACAGCTATTTCAATCGGCTCTGTTGGTGTAACTGGCCCCTCGGCAGGAACAGACTCAAAACAAAAACAGATAATAATAAAACAAGACGGTGTTCGGGACAACAACCCCTGAATCACCGGGTATTATATACAACGGGGACTGACTCGATACAACAAGACAGACCCTTAAGCAAAAAAAGACTGACTCAAAACAAAGAGACAGACTCAAAACAAAAGACCGACTCGATATCCAAGCCAGAATTTACAAAACTCGGTTTCACCGATGCTCAAAAATGCGTGCCAAACGCTTCATCAAAAAAAAAAACCAAATGTTGCCCGCAGGCGGTTCACTTTACATACTCGCAGTATCTGAGCCCTCGAAATCCAACAACTGAGTGGTGACGGGCTTGCCTGAGGTAGGTGGTAGGATAACCTTATTATCAATCAAATCCTGCACTTCATGGCGAAGGCGGGAACATCCATCGGTGCTGTGACCGGACTGTTGATGGTACGCGCAGTACAAGGTAGCATCATGGGTGGCGGGGAGATTCTTCGGGAGCGGTCGGGGCTCCAAAGGCTTAAGATGCCCATTCTTCGCCAATATCAACAATGCCCTAGACAAAGGCATGTGGAGGTCGTGAAAGACTCTTCGCCCTCGAGGTAGGTACTTTGCAGTTTGAGGATTCTTGCCAGACGCGCTGGCGAAAGGATCAGCTGGCGCTGCCTTGGCTTTTTGAACCTTTCCCGGTGCAGGGTTGGGAACAACAGGAACTGTTTGGGCATGACGGGGCCCATCCCGGTTTTCTGCCTGGCTTGAACTGCCTTTGGTTGGAGCGGGGAAAGCATCATCTATAGCTTTGGTCACTATTGCGGATGTTTGTTGCTTGTTCATCCCTCTGGCCTTCAGAGCCTCGACTGCCCACAGCAGTTGTTCAATAGGGTCGGCATCTACCTTTGCCTTGTCCTTTCCTTTGGCCTCAGCCTGATCGAGGGTCGGGGTTAGTGCTGACATATCGTGGCTATAGCCAGAAGCCATCTCTGGCTGGCTGAGCTCTATCACAATCCGCCCCAGTAGCGGGGGCTCCTGTGGTACAAAATTCCCGGTATACGGTGCCGCTGGTGGTGAAGCCGACATTCCATAGGCGAGGTCTGCCACAGACCTTTGGAGATCGCCTATCATCCCCATCAATTCGAAGGTGGTGGGCTCACGAGCCTGGTATAACTGGGGAGCCCAAACCGGGTGCACAACGGGCGACCTGGGCGGATATGACATACTGATGCTGGCTTCATTCTGCGGAGTGGTTCCCTGCTCCGGTGCGGCTGTCATAACCACAATTTCTTCTGAACTTTGTGTCGCCATAAATCTTGCCTCAGCAAAGGGGAGACACTGGCTGTTCTGTATCAACTCTGCAACTCTCTGGACTGAAAGAAAAACAGACAGCACTTCAGCCCAAACTGATCAAACACGGGTGTAGCCGAACAACTGTTCCCTACTGCTGATCACTGTTCCCAGATTTCTGTTCCCCAAAATACTGAATCTGATACCCGCGGATAACTGATTCTCAAATTCTGATACCAATGCCCTTAGGCCTGATGCCCCAAACTTGCAAACTGGTATGTACATTCCTGTAGAGATACACTCTAAAAGCACATAGCAAGTAAGAGAGAGCCAAAACACCCCTATGTTGGGGTAGGGTTTCCCTGTCCTATTTTGTCAGGAACTAGGATTTCACTATGCACGCAGCGGTTCCAAACAACTTAGCATCGGGTAAGTAACCTGTCCTAGCTTGGAATGGTCGCTATGGATTTCAATATGCACTAGGTCGAATGGTCAAAAAGGGTGCCCCGGTAAATCGGGGTTTGTGTTCCCATGCTGTCAGAGCCCATAGCCGGTCAGCCTTATGGACATGCCTTGACAAGACAAGCCTCCGGCAAACCGTTCAGGAATGGCAGATGGCAAACACTGTGTTCCTAGGCGCACCAATGCACATGCAATGCAAAGAAACATATAAATGAAGTCAAAACAGGATATCACGAGTTCGAGTCAAACTCTCTAAAAGTCCCCAGCAGAGTCGCCAGAAACTGTAACAGCGCCCGGGGAGGGGCCTCGCGCTACAGTTCGGACTCTCGATTTTTCGTAGTCACGGTTCTTAATCTGAACCAAAGAGTCCAAATCTGGCAAATCGTTTTGAGAAACAGATTTTTGAAAAAGTAGTGCCAAACATGGACTGCTTTGCCAGATACAGAGTCGCCACCTAAATATTTTAAAATGGGGGAATTTAGGAAACCCTGACTCGGTGCCGAAGGCCACATGTCCGTCATCACCGGAGTTGTCTCGGCTCGGGAGCTTGGGTACGATCGGGGAAGGTCAGCTATGAGCACCCCCTTTCGCCCGGTCCGAAGACCGGCCTCTACTAACCATGATATCCGTTTTTGAAAACTTTACGTGTTCTTATTCCATTTATTAGCCTAGAATTACTATGTTATGCGCACAGCAAACAAGTATAGACTAGATTGCCTAATTTGGAAATAAACATTGCATATCCGTTTGGTTTGAAAATGCTTTGGAATTTGCTACTCGCAAGTAGGCTAAAATACGGATTCCAACGAGTTTTTCCAACTCAAACAACCCAACCTTCACCCACAGGCATTCAAAACAGTTTAACACATAAGCATCTAGCCACATGTTAAGCATGCTGTTATGGTAACATTCATACTCATGCGATATGCTAAAGCGGAAATACTTACATAGTACTCCGCGCCAAAACAAAGAACTTGTTAGTAATCATGCATGATCCAAGTCCATGTGAAGTGCCTAATGCATCGCATACAAAATGTCGCTAAGATAGGCTCGGCTATCCTAAACATGTCATGTGAAAATGCACAATTATCACGTATTCAGTTTGAAAATTGAAGTATTGATGCAATTAGCGTGATGTACCGAGCCTAATGCATGTAATACAAATGCATGGATGCACACATGCATAGCATAAGGTATGCTAAATTAGACGTGACCTAATACTAACCATCAAAGCAGGTAAGTAAAAGGGAAGAAAGAAGTGGGGATTGGAAGACATTCACACACCCACACACACTTATTACAGATTTGCCCTCGCTCGGAGGGACCAAATAAATATTACAAATTAACTAACTACGCAAGCTAATTTAAATATTACAAATTAACTAATTTAATTAACAAATTAAATTAAATTAATTAAAGCAGGAAAGCGTCTCGGGAAACGCGCCACCATGCGCAAGCTGCCTCTGTTTTCCTCCCTTTCCTCCTCTGGAGGTTGTCAAAACCTCAGGACTACATCCTTGGACAGAGGGGATCACCACCGGCTAGATGAAACTTCCACCGGCAGTGTAGTATGGCCATCGGCACAAAATAGGGTCTGTCGGCAGAGAAAATTGTGCCGGTCGGCACATTACACTGCCGGTCGGCAGAGTATTCCTGCAGAACCTGCAACTCACAGCAACAGAGGGCAAAACAAGGCATGACAGCATATTTCAAGACATGTATGCACTAACCATGTCCCTTATCATCGTGATGACTCAAAGGGACATGTGCCTCGGTTCTCGGACCACCAATCACGCATTTCCATGCATGATGGCCCAAAGAACCGAGTATGCATCTTTGATTTCAAATGTATGCACACCAATCAAACAAATAAGGCCCAATTCCTATCACCAATTCAAGGAACAAGGCATGCATGCGAAATGCAATGCAACCTAGGCATACAAGCTAGGAATGCAACATGACATGGCAAGGCACTTATGCAATCATGCAAGCATACATAGAGCAATGCAAATGGATGCAAAGATGGACTTAAACATGAATTAGGTGACTCTAAAATAGGCCTAAAACAGTAGCCAAAAGTGCTAAAGAGTGAGAGCTAAATGGCATGCACACACACATGCTCATAAGGACCAACACTTAAGCATGAATCAAACAACATTCAAGCACACTTGAAAGAAGGAAACATGGACAAATTAGCATGCAACATGAGCCTTAAAATCATGTTATAAAATGATGCCAAATCAAATTATAAATCAAGCCAAGCATGCAACAAAAAGTCCAAGTGTTCAAGGCAAGTTGATAAGGCATTGAACTACACTTATCATGACCAAACATGGCATGCATTAAACAACTAAAAATAGATTTAGCATGTTAAAACAAAGCTAAAGGACTACTTAGATGGCATCTAAGTGGCCCAAATACAAAGGCATACACCATGGCCAAAACATGGAGCATTGCAACACATGCTTTCAAAGCATTAAAGAGACATGCAAGGCAATCCAACAAGCATGGAAATGGGACTGAAATAGCATGTAGGATGATTCCAAATCACCAAAACAATGCAAAGATGGCATGCTACACATGCACATATTCAAGGCCAACAAGCCCAAATGCAAAGGAGCCTTATAATGCATGCTAAAATCGACCCAAACGACTATGGACAGATCTAAAACATGGCAAAATAAGCATATAACCTTCACAAATACAAGCCTAAAACATGCTCCAACAAAGGCTAACAACCTAGACATGTTAAGGCACAAATATGGCATTACAAGGCAACTATGCTAAACATGCATAAGGTTCCAAAACCAACTTTAAATCATGTTATATCATGGATATATAAGCATGAAAAACAAACCAAACATGCTCAACACACACTCAAGCATAGGCTTCCTTAAGAGGCCAAAATGTGCCCTTTTCAAGGACAACAAGGAGAGGGGGTGGCCCTCTCCTTCTTGGGACTTCAAAGCATCATCTTTACCACTGAAATCCCTCAAGATTTCAGTGGTGAAGAGACCTCAACACCAAGATCCCGGAGCTAGCACAAAATGGCTCAAAATGAGGCCTTTTGGGGCTTAAGGGTGGTCAACACCCCTCAAACAACAAAACACTCTTAATAAACAATAAAGAGGGCTTAAAAATAGAACTTTTTTATGTTATACAATAAGCACAAAAACAGCTCTAAGGTAGGTATAAAATCAAAGCAAAAATAGGGGAAAAAGGGACTAGTTTCTTACCCTTGTAGTCCTCTTCAACAAGGATGCTCCAATGGCCTCCTTTGGCTCCAAATCAGTCAAGAAGCTCAAGAACAACCCCTTAGAACTCTAATCTTAAGAGGAAGGTGAAACACTAGGTGTTTGTGTGCAATAGTAAGGCACAAAACACCTAGTGTGCAAAATGGGAGGGAAAGAGAGATAGATTGAGTGTATCTAACCCTAACCCTAGAAAACCAGAGCTCTCCTCTGTCTTTTCTCTCTCAAAAATGTCTAAGCCTCTCTCTTTCTTGCCTTAGAGAGAGCCCTCTCTATAAGCCTCTTGTAAAGCTTATTCAACAAGCTTTGCAAGAGGGAGATCCCTCCATACACGTGTATGGAGGGGAGAAAAAGTTATACAGCTGTCCTAAAATATCTGCAAAAGCAGATGAACAGCAATCGGCCGGCAAAAAATGCCATCTTGGCCAAACAAAGTGCCGACCGGCACAAAAAAGTGCTGACCGGCAACAAATAGTGCCGACCGCCAAACTATTTTGCCGGTGGCAGCAAAAACCAGCCGGTGGCCTCTAGCCACTGCCGGTGATGGGTGGGGATGGTCTACAAGCCCTACCCTGCCTTTCCAAGGCAAAACACAAGTGTTCGGTGCAAAACCGGACACTGAACGGTCAAGTTCGGAGATTCTGAGGTAGGGCGCGAGAGCCAAAACCTCCGGGAACTCCAAACAAACACAAACAAGGATAATCACCGAGTGTTCAAGCGGTGACGTCCGAGTCTTGAGGACGGTCAAAAATGGGGTGTCTACACCGTGCATCAGATTATGTGAATCAGTGTATGAATGGTTTGAGGCCAGTGTCAGAAGGACATACCGGTATGCTGTAGACGGCTAGGAGGTCAAAAGTCCGCTGGAGCATCCCCATCATCGAGGCATTCATCGCCAACGACTGACGGGTGTACTCAGAAGAAGCCTGCAAAGGTATCAGATGCATTAGTATTCTGTGGAATATCAATTAAACTGAATTGAATAACTGTACGAAGTGCAGTGATACATACCGGCGGTAAGTCGGGGACATCGATGAACTCATGCCCAGCCGGTGGAGGGGCGAAGGGGATCTGATAGGTCGACCCACCCTGCCCCTGGAAAGTCAGTGCAGCAGGCAGGGCAGGCCAGCCAGCTCCTCGTCCTCCCCGCACTCCGCCCCTACCACGGACCCGGGCCCTCCTCGAGGATCCAGCCCCTGCTCCGGCCCCAGTCGCCGATGCTACAGGCCTGGCCCCTCTGCTCGACGGCCGCTCAAGGGACGCATCAGGTACGTCCGCACGTACTCCTGATAGTCGCCGGTGCCTCGGAAGCCGGCCTCCTCCCAGCCGATGGAGTAATCATCCAGCTGCTCAGGGGTCAGCCCCTCGGTCTCCCTCATCTCTACAGGAGGGTGAGCCGGGACTATCTGCTCAGGTAACCCGCGGGTCTGGCGTAGAAAACGCTCCCCCAGGTACCAAGCCCGATAGACCAGGCCCTCTAGCAAGATCCGGAAACGCGAGGTCTCCTCAGCACCAGGGAACCGACCCCGCATCGCCGACGGCAGCGAAGCCCATAGCCGCCATGTGATCTGAAAGTAACAGACAGTTTGTTATCTACTGTTATTGAAATATGCAGTGGGAAAGCGAAGCTGAACGAACTGAAAGTAGAGCATACCTCTGTGGGGGTGATGGTGTCGAAATATCGGCGGAAGAAGCCGAATGTCTCCCGTGGTCGCCGGGTGCATCTCCCGTCAAAGCGACTCGAGAAGGGAACAGCCGGAGGAGGCTCCGCAACTGGCACAGGTGCAAGCCTAGGGAAGTAGGCGTAAGCCCACAGCTGCAAAACAGATGTCAGTATGACCATCAGATAAAGCAGGATACATAGAATGAAGCAGAAATGGCAGAGCCGTGTGTTATGCAGTGTATTGTGTACAGTGTACAGTGTGAGCAGTGTACAGTCAGTGTAAAGCAGAATGTATGTGTGTGCCGTGTGTACAGTATACAGTAAGTGTAAAGCAGACCGCAGTGTGTGCAGTGTACAGAGTACAGAAAGTACGAGACATGAATGAAAAAGCGGAGAAGGAATGTACCTCCCAAGCCCGCCAGTAGCCTCCAAGCAGCTGGCCGCTGCCGCGAGAAGCCGAGCTCATATAGCCGTACAGGGTGGCCAGAGTAGCGCCGCCCCAGTCATAGTGCAGAATGTCTCGGACGTCCACCAGTGCGCTGAGAAGACAGAGAGGCACGGTGTTCGCCCGGTCGGCGAAGATAGTAGTCCCGAACAAGAACATGAGGAAGCCGCGAGCATACCTCTCCTCATCCTCCGGGGTCATCTGCGCCTCCTCCTCCAATGCGGGCTGGACCCGAAACTGTGTCTCGAACCAGGAGTACCGCACGAAGCCTGGACGAGCTAGTGGCGGGGCCTCCCCCAGTAGATGGACCTGAGCGGCGGTCCACTCATCCATGTCTGTGTCGAAAGGGATCGGATCCCCCCCTACCCCGATGCCTGTGAGCATCGAGAAGTCATAAGGGGTCATCGTCATGTCCCCTACAGCAGAAAGATGGAAAGAATCGGTGGTGTCCCACCACCTCTCCGCCAAAGCAGCAAGGAGAGGTCTGCATGTGGAGAGCCTAGAGAGCCCTCGGCAGAAGGTTCCGAAGCCCGCTCGGTCCACGATGCGCTGGACCGCATCAGGGAGCTCATCATACCACTCCCGCGCACCAGTATTCCCATACCCGCGAATGGTATGGGAACCCTCCTGCAAACAGAAAACAACAATTGCAAGACAACATTCAACATGCAGTTTTAAAAAGACAGATATGGCATGTATGCAAGTTTGTCAGATTCAGGCAAATACCGGGTGCCGGTCTGCTTGCAGTAAAATACGCGTGCTGTGTCAGCGTGTTTGGGTGTTTCAGAACAGATGTGGCATGTGTGCAAGTTTGACAGATTCAGACAAATACTGGGTACCAGTGTGTGTGCAGTAGAATACAGTGAGTACAGTGTGTTTGAATGATTCGGGGCTAGTGCAGTGTGTGTGCATGTGTCAGTCTCAAGCAGATATCAGTTGTATGTATGTTTAC
Source organism: Camellia sinensis (assembly GCF_055761805.1). Lineage (NCBI taxonomy): Eukaryota > Viridiplantae > Streptophyta > Magnoliopsida > Ericales > Theaceae > Camellia > Camellia sinensis. The sequence continues at coordinate 103,712,446 of NC_138975.1, read as the reverse complement.
AGTCAACTACGGTCTACGGCATATCAGATTTCAGCAGTTAGAGAATACAACTAACTATGGCAGTTTTGCATCCTACATTGTAGAAAGTAAAGCAGAAGATGAAGAGTTACCTCGGAAGTGCCGAATGAAAGGTGGGAGGTAGGCTCGCGTAGTAGTAGCTCAGGCGCCGCGTACCTCTCAAAGCTCCGGAACTGACGCAGACCGTCTGGGGGCAGAACGTGGATCGCCGGCCGGTAGGTCGCCGGGTCGAACGGGCGCTCGCTCAGTGGTAAGAGCTCGACCCCGGGATCCATCTCGTGGTCCGGGGGAGTCCCGCCACGTGGAATGTCGTCCGCCATGTAGAGAATGGTGTGAAAATGGCCGGAAAAGGAAAACCGAGCCGGAATATGAAGAGTCAACCGGAAAGTCAACTCCTGAGAGGGTCGGAAATGGCCGGGAAGGCCGGAATGTGAAAGGGCACGGAAATGAAGAGGAAAGTGAGGGAAACGAACCCCGAAAAAGCTAGAACGCCAAACGAGGCACCGAAACGAAAATGTGATCGGTGGAAAACGTCCGAAACGTGAAGAGAAACGCGAATCCGACGACAAAACGGGCGTAGAACGCGAAGAAATGGACGAAAAAGGAGAGGAAAAAGCTCTAGAGAGAGAGTATGGGGGTTTTCGGCGTGAGAGAAATGAGAAAATAGGGTTTGAAGCCCTATTTTATAACACCCAAGGTGAAAAGACAAAACTGCCCCGCACCAGCAACTGTTTGCCGGTCGGCAATGTTTTGTGCCGGCCGGCACTTTTTTGTGCCGATAGAATTATTTTTGTGCCGATGGCCAGCCGGTGGCCTCCCCTTTCGGCCGGTGGGGTTCCCACAGCCTTGGTTAGGCCATATGAGAAGTTTGTGGTCTTCATAGCTCAAGAAAGTGCATCTCCGACGTTCAACCGGCCTCCGTTCTGACCGCGGGCCGTGTCTCCAGTGCGTGGCACTCGAATTCATGCAAGGTGTATCCTTTTTGTATCCTTTTGAATTCAAAAGTTACCCCATGTGTGTTGCACAAGTTCATCACACTACTTCGATGCATTACATCGCGCTGTCGTGCGTCACACATTTGCGTTGTTATGCATGTGTTACATGCGTTGCAACACGCACCCCTTTGCATTGTCGTGCACATTTCTCATGCATCATCATTGCATTCCCATTCCATGCATTGTCATGCATTCCGGAATACGTGCGTTGTTGCGTATTTAAGCCCGTTTACATTCCGTGTGGCGTGCGTGTCACACTCGTCATCGCACTGTTTTGTGCATTTCAAACCGTCGCACTGTTTTGTGCATTTCAAACCGTCGCACTGTTTTGTGCATTTCAAACCATCGTACTGTTTTGTGCATTTCAAACCTCACGTTGTTCTGCGCATTGCACTGTTTTGTGCATTTCAAATCGTCGCACTATTTTGTGCATTGCATTCCGTCGCGCTGTTTTGCGCATCTCATTGCATTTTGCGTAGACCGCATGTTAATTCTTTATTTGCGTAGACCGCATCTCCATTCTTTACTTGCGTAGACCGCATGTTAATTCTTTATTTGCGTAGACCGCATCTCAATTCCTTTACTTGCGTAGACCGCATCTCAATTCTTTACTTGCGTAGACCGCATGTTAATTACATTACCTGCGTAGACCGCATGCTTAGTTTCATTACTTGCGTAGACCGCATGTTTTGATTGCGTAGACCGCATGTTAATTCCATTACTTGCGTAGACCGCATGTTTTGATTGCGTAGACCGCATGCTTAATTCCATTACTTGCGTAGACCGCATGTTTTGATTGCGTAGACCGCATGTTAATTCCATTACTTGCGTAGACCGCATGTTTTGATTGCGTAGACCGCATGTTAATTCCATTACCTGCGTAGACCGCATGTTTTGATTGCGTAGACCGCATGTTAATTCCATTACCTGCGTAGACCGCATGTTTTGATTGCGTAGACCGCATGTTTAATTTCAATACCTGCGTAGACCGCATGTTTTGATTGCGTAGACCGCATGCTTAATTTCATTACTTGCGTAGACCGCATGTTTTGATTGCGTAGACCGCATGCTTAATTTCATTACTTGCGTAGACCGCATGTTTTGATTGCGTAGACCGCATGTTAATTCCATTACTTGCGTAGACCGCATGTTTTGATTGCGTAGACCGCATGTTAATTCCATTACCTGCGTAGACCGCATGTTTTGATTGCATAGACCGCATGTTTAATTTCAATACCTGCGTAGACCGCATGTTTTGATTGCGTAGACCGCATGCTTAATTTCATTACTTGCGTAGACCGCATGTTTTGATTGCGTAGACTGCATGCTTAATTTCATTACTTTCATAGACCGCATGTTTTGATTGCGTAGACCGCATGTTTAAATTTTCATTACCTGCGTAGACCGCATGTTTTGATTGCGTAGACCGCATGTTAATTCCATTACTTGCGTAGACCGCATGTTTTGATTGCGTAGACCGCATGTTAATTCCATTACCTGCGTAGACCGCATGTTTTGATTGCGTAGACCGCATGTTTAATTTCAATACCTGCGTAGACCGCATGTTTTGATTGCGTAGACCGCATGTTAATTTCATTACTTGCGTAGACCGCATGTTTTGATTGCGTAGACCGCATGTTTAATTTCAATACCTGCATAGACCGCATGTTTTGATCGCGTAGACCGCATGTTCAGTTTCATCATCTGCGTGGACCGCACGTTTTGATTGCGTAGACCGCATGTTTGTTAAACTTCATTATCTGCGTAGATCGCATGCTTATGATCAATTTCGTTGCCTGCGTAGACCGCATGCTCCACTTACATGTTTGTATTTTCACAGCATTGTTATGCCCCCCACTTGCTTTGCGCTGTCACGCATTTCGAGTATACCACTATCCTTGCATTGTCATGCATGTCGCTAACAATATTGTACCTGTTAAGTTTGTTTTCTTTGCAGGCACGATATTGTATGTACGGTTCATTTGAAGCTGGTATAACCAGACGAGCCGCACAGGTATGGTATCTCCCGAGTGAGACGTATTGAGAATTCCATAATTCTCTTACATCCTTTCTGCATTGTAGTGTAGTTTGGTATGCTAGCTTAAAATTGTCGCATGTTTGCTTCATTACAGCTTTCTTTGCATGATCATAAGTTATGCTCGGCTTCGTGCATTGTCTTGCATTTTGCCCCTGCCTTCGGGCGCATACCTTATTTGTCTTGTATGCTTGTCTGAGTCTTCGGCCTTGTCAAAAATGGGTCGTCTTTGGGCTTTGACATTCACTCCCGTCATTGTTATGACTTTCGAGTTCTGTCAAAGAGGGGCAACTGTAGACACCCCATTTTTGACCGTCCTCAAGACTTGGATGTCACTGTTTGAACACACGGTGATCTTCCATGATTGTGTTCGTTTGGAGTTCCTGGAGGTCTCGGCTCGCGCGCCTTACCTCAGGATCCCCGAACTTGACTGTTTAGTGTCTGGTTTTGCGCCGAACACTTTTGTTTTGCCTTAGAGGGGCAGGGAATGCCTTGTGAGACATCCCCATACACCACCGGCAGCGGCTGGAGGCCACCGGCTGGTCTTTTTCTTCCATCGGCAATTTTGTTTGCCAGTCGGCACACTTTATTGCCGGTCGGCATAATATGTTGCCGGTCGGCACTGTTTTTTGCCGGAATAGCTTTTTTGGGCAGCCGACCACTGTTCCTCCACTTTATGGAGATATTTTGTGCCAGCTGTGATAGCTGGCACCAACTCCTTTCCCCTCCATACACGTGTATGGAGGGATTTCCCTCTAGCCAAGCTTGTTGAATAAGCTTTGCAAGAGGGATCCTTATAAGAGAGAGGCTTTCCTTTTGGTTCTAGGTTAGAAAAACAGAAGCAAAATCAGCCTTTAGAGATATAGATACATATTATCTCTATACCTCTCTCCCTCTCCCTTCTTGTGTGTGTTTCTTGGCCCAAAAGGTGTGTTTTACCTTACTTTTGCACCATTACACACACCATTACACCATAGTCCGAGATTGAGGGACTTGGGGGACTTGTTTCTTGAGTTTTGGACTGGTTTTGATCCAAAGAAGGAGGTTAGGCCATTTGTTCTTCAAGGGTTCTTCAAGGGTGAGCATCTTCCCTTTTATTCCCCAAACTTGCATTGGTTTTCTACCTATTTTGTTTATTGTTTTGGCTCTTGTGTATAACATAAAAAAGGCTCATATTTTCCTGCTCTAACACTTTCATTAAGGTCACTTTGTGGTTAGATTGCAAACTCACCCTCTTAGGCCTTGTTTAGCCTATTTTGGTGCCATTTTGATAAGGTTTTTGTTCACTTCAGCATTTTGATCTTTTGATCACCAAAAATCAATGTATTTTAGTGTCGAAAAAGTTGGTTTGAAGTCTTGCATAGGGGAGGGACACCCCTCTCCCTTTATGATTTTGTTTCCTTGCTTTTTGGGCTCAAAAGGATAGCATGTGTGCTTGTTGTTTCTTGGCTTCATTTTAGTACTTTTTAGGCATCTTAGGTCTTACATAATCTCTGTTTTTGGTCGGATTTGGGCCCTCTTGTATGCTTGTAATACTTGCTTTGTATTGCTCCATCTTGCTTAGAAATACATCCCATGATTAGGCCATGATTTTTGTATGAGTTGGCTTGGTTCCATGAAGCATTTAGCATTGTTTTTCCATGCTTAAAATCTGTTGGTTATCAACTTGGTCATGTTTGGCATATTTGTTATGGTTGCTATGTATTTTGGCTTGTGAGCCCTCAAGTATATGAGTCATAAGTGCTTTGGTTGGTCTACTTTGATGAGTGGAGGTTGTTTGCCATGCCATTTTAGTCCAAAAATCATGCCTACATGTGTGCATGCATGGTCTTTTCCATATCTTGAGGTTGTGTCTTCTTATGCCTAAGAATGAGCCTTGGTGTATTTGTTTCATGGGGTTTATTTTAGTTGCCATATTAGGAGCTTTTGGGGTCCTATCTTGCATGCATAAATTCTGTTTTTACTTGTTTTAATCATGCCATGAATGGCCATGTTGGTGGGGGTAAGTTATCTCCTTTATTGCCTTAGCTTTGGGACCATAAGTTTGCTTGTTAACATGAGTTGATTGTCTATCATTTTAAGCGCTTTTGGCCACTGTTTTGAGAAGGGTGAGGGCCTGCCCCTTTGCCACTTCAAGCCCTCTTGCATGCTTGCTCCATGTTTGTCGCATTTTTGTTCCATTAAGCTTTGTAGCACATCAATTCCATGGTCAATTTGCTCCATGTTTGCATCATGTTTGTATCTTGTGTGCTTGGTATCATACATTTTTGTCATGATAGTTGCATATTGCTTGTTGTGTTTTCCACCTTGGTGGCATGACACATTTGAGGCTTGTGAGCATTACATGCATTGCATTTACTTGGTTTGGGGTGTCAAACCAAGTGCGGGAGTCAAGGACCATTCATACTTCAAGTGATGTAATGTGCCTTGATCCCCGGTCATCGGGACCTTTGACTCCACCTTGATAAGGCCCCGGTTTTCATGTTATTTGTTGCATGCATTTTCATATCAAATGGCAAATTCGATCCTTTGACTCACCATGTACCATTGATGGTTCAAGGATCGAAAGTCATGCTTCTTTGAGTTCAAAATATGATAAGAAGTAGGACCATGCTTACATGTGTCCAAAAACTCCATGCTATGCACTGTCTGTTCTCTGTTTGCTGTCAGATTGTCTTCTGCAGGAAGTTTCTGCCGACCGGCAGAATTTAGTGCCGACCGGCACTATCTGGAATGCCGATGAATCCGATAGAGTGCCGATGAGAATTTTGAAGTGCCGGTGGCAATTCTGTTTGGCCGGTGGTGCTCTGCAGGATGCAAGGAGCTTGTTCCAGTACTTTGGCAATTTTCAGAAAGACGAGGCAGTACAAACAGAGGCGACAAGAGTATAGTACGGGTTTTCCGGGCAGGACGGATTCGAGCATGCATCATTCTCGCATCCCAAGGCGGGCTGTGGCCACTTTCCATTTACATTTAATTTATTGATTAATTAGGAAATTCTGTAATAATATTTTATTTGTTCATTATTTTGGGACTGTAATATTAATTCGAACCCTCTGAGTGAGGGTAAACATGTAATAAGTGTGGGTGAGTGTGTGTATGTCTTCCAATCCCCATTTCTTTCTTCCCTTTTATTTACCAGCTTATGATGGTAGATTAGGGCATTTTTGAAATTAGCATACCTTATGATATGCATGCGTGCATTCATGCATCTGTTAACATGCACCGGGCTCGGTACATCATGCTAACCGCATTCGTATTTTCAAAATTCCAAAATTGAATACATGAATTAGTTGGTTGCATATCAGATGCCATATTTAGGTCAACCGAGCCTAACTAAAAAATTGCATCTTGTATGTGTTGCATTAGGCAAAATAACATGAACTAGGACACGCACATTTGCTAACTAGTTTATTGTTTTGGCACGGAGTACAATGTAAGTGGTTATGCTTTAGCATCCAACATGCGTGTGAATGTTACCATAAAAGTATGCTTGCCATGCGGCTAAGTGTTTACATGAGATAAATTGCTTGAATGCCTGTGGGTGGAGGTCAAACTGCTTAAATTGGGATAATGCGTTAAAACTATATTTGTTTTAAGCCCACTAGATAGTGGCAAAACCGTCTTTTCTAAAAAGCCCACTTGAGGGTGGCAAAACCTGCATTTTAGCCTACTTACGAGTAGCAAACCATTTTCAAAATGAACATAGAATGTTTTGTTCCAATTTGGGCATTTTGGTCTATACTTGTTTGCTGCGCGCATAACATAGTAACCTTAGGCTAATAATTGGAATAAGAATACATAAACGTTTTCAAAACTCGATATCACGGTTAGTAGAGGCCGGTCTTCGGACCGGGCGAAAGGGGGTGCTCATAGCTGACCTTCCCCGATCGTACCCAAGCTCCCGAGCCGAGACAACTCCGGTGATGACGGACATGTGGCCTTCGGCACCGAGTCAGGGTTTCCTAAATTCCCCCATTTTAAAATATTTAGGTGGCGACTCTGTATCTGGCAAAGCAGTCCATGTTTGGCACTACTTTTTTTTCAAAAATCTGTTTCTCAAAACGATTTGCCAGATTTGGACTCTTTGGTTCAGATTAAGAACCGTGACACAAATCGAGTCCGAACTGTAGCACGAGGCCCCCACCGAGGCGCGTCTACATTAAGTGTCATTAAAAAATGCTTTCATCACACCTTTTAAGTGTGATTAATAATATTTAGATCACACCTTTTAAGTGTGGTTAAAAACATTTAGATCACACCTTTTAAGTGTGGTTAAAAATATTTAGATCACACCTTTTAAGTGTGATTAAAAACTTTAGTTCACACCTTTTAAGTGTAATTAAAAACTTTAGATCACACCTTTTAAGTGTGATTAAAAATATTTTGATCACACCTTTTAAGTGTGATCTTTGGAAATGTGATTAAAAATGATCATTTTTAATCACACTTTTTAAGTGTGATTAATAACATTTAGATCACACCTTTTAAGTGTGATTAAAAATATTTACATCACATCATTTAAGTGTGATTAATAACATTTAAATCACATCTTTTAAGTGTGATTAATAACTAATAAAATCTGTGATAAAAAAAAGGTGCTACATATTTGAAAAATAATCAATATTATTTTTGTATGCACATTTGAATAATGTAATACACACTATATACTATATTTTGAATCATAACCACATATTGAATAGAATAACATCATATATTTCATAAATGGAAATTAAATATTCAAAACTATATACAAAAGAATTAAATAAAAAAAATTATCTGTGCTTACATATATTAAAAAATGAAAAAACTTAAAAAACTAAGTTCTTTAATTCTTGGACCATATTTTGCATCTCTCCAAAAAATTTCTGACCTGAAAAATGAAAACACAAATTAATTCAGAAACCGCTGATGCATATGAATAAACTAAAAAGTTAATTCAGCAAACCAAAATAAGAACATTAATCATTTCTACTTGATCTTAATCATTTTGGAAGCATAAAAATGTAACTTAGAAACACAGATGGCAGCTGCAAACACACAAACCATTTAAGTATGTGTATTTCATAAGCAATGTTCTAAAAATAATAATTCATTCTAACTTAGTCTGCATTGTTTCAAGGTAATAAATCCTCTGCATGATGACTTGAGTGATCTCGTGAATTAGTTTGTCATGGATTACATTGTAAAGAGAGAAACCACCTTTACATTAACACCAAGGATGCAAAATATGGATGACCTTTATAAAAATAACCAAGTATTCAACAGAACTCTACTCTGAAAATTTACATTGTAACACTTATACAGGTTTTGGTCATATATAACTTTAAACAAAGTTTCAAAGGAAAAGAAACCACAAATGTGCCAATAACATTAATTAGAGCTTTTGAGTTAAATAAAATCTTGGTAACAGAAAAAAAGGATAAAGTGTATAAAATTCTCTGGAAAGAGCAAGAATGAAACATTAACCAGAAGGCAAAATCTCAACAGGTAAAATTCCTGCATATGCCCATTAAACTACATCTTACTCAGGCATGTGGATAGCAAAACATAAAGCCTTTATGCAGCATATACATATCAAAAAATTATTAATGGATATAGATGCAAAAGCATAAAATTAGTGTTTGAGAGAGAGAGAGAGAGATATAAGCATGTTTAATCCACTAGTTAATTATGAAGAAGAGATTCTGCAAATCAAATCCACAACATACTTTCGTGGTCTTAGCTTCTTTTCAGCTTCCTTTGACCGCATTTTAACATGGTTTTTAGTCAATTCATCCAAGACACGCTGCACATTCAGCTTGCGCCAGGCACACCCTGATTCAACACGCTGCACATTCACCACTTTGACGTTCTTCATATATATCACAGAGGTCTCCCAACCTGAAGTCCTTACCACCCACATCAATAACCTGATGCAATAACAGACTGCTTAAAGCTATGATTGATAAATTACCAAAAGGTCAAAACCACAAGAGATTAATAACAAACACAACATTGATGGCCATCTTGTTGCAATTGCAAATGTCATGGAATCTAATTAGTAGTAATGTAGGAGATATGATATTATAAATCTTCACACAGATTATGAAAAAAGGAAATTGGTCAGGGAAGTATCTAAACAAAATGCTGTGTGGTGACACTGTTTTTGCAGCTCAAACTTAGAGCAGATTCCCATCTTCAAAAAAAAAAAAAAAAAAAAAAAAAAAAAAAAAAAAAAAAAAACAGAGGCAGTTGCCAACAAAATGTGCTTGTGCATAGTTGTGTCTATGTGAGGGAGAGAGAGCTCTTGCAATAGAACAGCAACCAGAAAGTGGCCCTTGCAATAGAACTCTTCTACTTTAGAACTATATTCAAGTTGGGATGAAAGAAAAAATAAATAAAAAAAAAAAATAACAGCCAAAGACTTGGACCAGAAAATGTAATTATGTATACTTGATATATCTGAAGTGATTCAACCAACTAGAATATTGGAAACTTATTTCCCACTTGTTGATCACATCAATGATTAAAATTAATACTGCTTTTGCCTAGGAGAAAAAACAATTATAACTAATTAATAGTGCATTTTGCCAATCATATGAGTATCAACAGCCAAGTTACATCAAGAACAAATTAATCATGTGGAAAGGATACAGAAATTATGTCCAGACAACATCCATAATAAGATAAAGAAGGTTTAATGCACTCCTAAGAAGTAAAATGCTAATCTCACTCTATAATCAATTGCCGAGGTTTTCTAAAAACAGCTATCAAATATTTTGTCCTAACCTTTATCATCAAGAAAATTACGCTTTATAGGCCAAACATTTATGAGATCAAAGATCATAAAATCAGCAAGTAAAAATATGATAATATCCCAAAGATTAGGCATAAATTAACAGCATAGAAAATATACAAATGGACAATAAATGATATGTGAAGGAACCTGTTATGTGCTCCTTTAAGTTAATGAACCTGCATAACAAATTACACAGAAATGAACTAGAAAGTAACCATAAGTTGACCAACATTTAGCACCCTAAAATAATAGCTTCACATATAAAATGAGAAATGGTTCATTGTATGCATAGAACTCAAATGGTTATTCCACCAGTTTTCTGGACATATTTCATGCATAGAACTCATCTCAATGCCCTGATCAGATTAAGCCAGAATGCAGAACTCTACATTGTTGTATGCACAAATCATGAATTTTTCACAAATGATAGAAAATGAAGTGTATTCAACAGGGAATCAAGTGAAATTTAAGGAAACATTTTAAAGGAAAAACGATGGAATGAAACTTCTGAAAAACTGGTCCGTCTGTTATGTAAATGCATTAAGTTTGTGTTTCCATTACCTAATAAGACCTTCTATGAAACAACTGTTGAAGAAAGATATGCTAAAAGGGTGTACCAATTGGAGACCTACAAGACAACACAATATTATCTTGACAAGGAAAATGCTAAAAGGGTATCAATTGGAGACCTACCTGAAAAGGATTGAGTACAGCAATTGAGTAATTGATGCTGATAGTCTCACCCCCTTCGTCTACATCTGACCTGCATCAATAGCAAAAGAAAATGAAGTTACAAGGGAATTGCCTCATTGTCATCAACAAAATCTGAGTTGCTTATAAGCTTCTGGGCAGGGACTTTACTCTTAGGTGTTAAAAATTTTTTCTTTACCTGGAATGAGAGAAAATCAAGGCAATATCCATGAATTTAATCATTAAGTGTTCATCACATTACAGAGCTGCTATCAGAACTAGTTTAATAATTCCAGTTACAACAGGAAATGCTGAATCAATACAAAATTACAATTATAATGGTGGCAAAAAAGTGAAAAGAGCATCTGACAATTCAGACATGCACAATCGAGAATATAGGCATGTAACAGTAAAGAACAAAAATGTGTTGTCTTCTACATGTGAAGCACAAGTAAACCAATTTAATTCAGCCCCCCTCAAGTAGAAGTGTGCTTCCAGATTAAATCAAAGAGAGATGTGCGACCAGATTATAAATGTAATTAATTATATACAGATTAATCCAAAAGTTGATGAATTACAGATTAATCCAAAAGTTTTAGAGAAACTTCAGTGTTATACTACAATGCTCAACTGAATCCAAATTACCAAATTACATTGCCTCTACAAGCAGTAAAATTCGAAAGAAATAGAGCGAGCAAGCAAGAGAGAGAGAGAGAGAGAGTACCGATTAAAGTTCAGAAACAAAGTAGACTATTCGCTGCCATTGGCCGTGTACCTGGATACCTGATGTAATATTAAAGTTTATCAGTGTTCACCTACACTACAGAATTGGATCTTCATTAATTATCTCTCATTACCCCAGGTCCTCCATGTAGCACTTTGAGAATCAATGCCTTCCCAGACAGATATTAGGGCTAGAGGAGCTCCTTGATTTCAGTGCAGATCATAATGTGATCATCACATTATAGGATTCTACAGGTTCAGTGGCAAAAATAAAATAAAATTATTAGTGACCAACATCATACTAACTTATAATCAAGATAAATACGGGCACGAGTCATATCAAAAAGGCTCCTTAGTTGTTGTTTTTCCCATAACTTTGTTTAGGCTTCAAACTTATTGTACTTGTTTACCCAATCAATAGAAACATCATCAATTAGACAATTACCCAACATCTTAATGCATATAAATCTACAATTGAAGATTTCCAATAATTTGTAAAATATGAAAAAGGAGAAAACAAAACCATAGACAATTTTTCTATTGCATGTTTATGGTGAAGAAAAACAACATGAAATTCAAAGGCAAATTACAGAACAGACTATTACTTTCTAATAATATTTCTTTTGTTTCCAATCAAAAAAAAAACAAAAAAACAAAAAATTACCAACTAAAACAGACACCATAACCATAAGTAGCCCCAGAAGTGGTGCAAGTTCGGGGGATAGAGTAAAGAGGATGCATATTGTTCCAACCACCTACATGAGAAACAAAAGTCAGATATGCTAAAATGACCATCATACAAAATTTCCACCCAAAAAAATGAAAAAATACAATACTGTTTGAAAAGAAAAGAAAAAAAAAAAAAACACAAGAAGGGAAGTCATGTTACAATTAATAAAGGCAAATGAATACTATTATTGAATCAAATTCTATTACAATCAAAGAAATTGAAAAAAACAGAGTGTCAGTAACAGTGATGCAACACAGCTTCATACGGCGCTCTCTTAGAGCAAGTAAACCAGCTTCAGTACATATTGCCTTTATATCGGCTCCAGAAAACTCATCCTTGGTCATAACAAATTCTTCTAAGCTGACATCATCAGCCAACGTCATCCTAGATTTGTGTATCTGCATTTCTGACATAAAAGGTTTGCTTGGCACATAAGTTATCATAAAGATAGGGTTAATGGAAATCTATATTAATAATTAATCTTATATTTGCATAATCATGTCATCATTTACCTGGAAGATGCGCCTCCTAATCTTAATATCAGGAAGTGGGAACCTAAGTTTTCCTTCTATGATGCGGTTTAGCCCCATTATCAGATAGAAGTCAGATGGCATGGAAGGTTCCAATAGTGGATTTAACCATATTATAGCATTTTGTAACTAGAACCAAGGCAAGTACTAAACGGTTGTTCATAATGTCGACAGAGACTTAGTGTACAGATATTTGTACTCCATTAAAAAAGTCGAAGTGGGGATAAAGACTAAACTAAAGGGTAATGCATATTTGTAATCCATTAAAAAAGGCGAATTGGGATAAAGACTAAACTAAAGGGCAGTTAAAAAAAATTAAATAAAAATAAAATTACTACAAAAGTTATCCAAATTGCTTACAAAATAATGAGAAATGTTATGTGTCACAAATTTTTTGTTACTGTTTTGTATCACCGCCTACGTGAATAATCATGATTGGTCATTAAGAAAATAATGAAAACAAATACTATCTTGCCATGTGCATGGAGATATCAACGGTGCAAAAAAATGGGTCACATATATCAGTTCTCAAAAACAATAATTTAGCTCATGCAAAAATGAAATAAGTATACATGAATCTAGAATAATTAAAGGGTTAATAGACACCATAAAAAAAATACTAGAAACCAAATATAAGGAATGAAAATCAAAATGGAATTTAAACAAGGCCTACACTAATGAATTATGAACAAACATTTTGGAATGAACTCCAACACTAATGAATTACGAACATACATTGTGGAATGACCTATATATTCCTACAAGGAAAAATGCTAATGCTCCATTAGGCTGCCTAATTACAGCCGGCCAATTATTTCGTCTCAGAAAATCATGTGGTATTGTCCACGTGCCACTCCAGCCAATGAAGCAACAGAAAATTTTATGGATGGTATAATGCTTACCCATGTTTGTTGGGTAGTTGAAAGACAAATGATGACCCACCTAATATGTTTTGTGGTTCTTAATTTGTTGACAGCACACCACATAGGCTAATGGCACATGGTAGTCTGGACAACCTAATAATTTTCCTTCCATGACACAAGAAATAAATAAAACTTGGTATCTCGTAAAAAGTGGGCAGGCAAGTTTGTCTTCTTATCTTCTGTGATTTGTTGGCTTCAAATTAAAAAGAATAAAAAAAAAAGGATAGAGGGGTGGGGGTAATCATGAAGAACTTCTGGTTACGGCTAAGATTATGAAATTTATCCAATATAGTGATCGTTTCCCAAAATATGACTGTATCGTGCTAAAGATCATTTTAAAGCTATACAGAAACAACCACTTCTCTGCATTTATTTCTCAAAGAAATCTAACAGTTGCCCACTTAGCTTACCGTCCATTTCTATCTTTCAGTCTCAACTTCATTGAAAATGCTTAAGATTCATATTTTGTTTGGGAAAGAAAAAAACAAAGTTCATTCTCGCGTTTGATCAAACACGTAATGCCATAAACAAAGTTCATTCATATTTACATAAATCTTTGATACATGGATGACCAATTTGAACCAAAATGAACACAGAATGGTCTGATAATAATCCGATCAAATAATCTAATATAAAAAATTACAAGAACTTACAGCCACACAAGGAGCAAAAGTAAACTGAGCGCCATGAGCCCTAACTTCAAGAGCAGTTGCAACTCCAATCCTCTTAACCAACTCTGCATCTCTGTCACACAAACTAACACTCTCTCAAGCAACAACAATAGTTACATATAATACCTAGTAGCTCCAAGGCCAATGAATCTGAGAATACTCCCTGAGAAATCAATGAATCGAAGATCAAAGGAAAAAAATGCATAAAAACAGAGAGAGAGAGAGAGAGAGACCGATGGAGAGGTCTCGAATGGATTGAGAGGTTGGGTGTGAAGTTGCTTCACTGCACTGGTTGATCGATTTGAGTGATCTGGCCGATCTTCTCGGACAAGGTCATTCGAGAGAGTAAGTCTTTGATTCTGGATTCGATTGGGGAGTTAGGGTTTTTGTAAATGGGATTGTTGTTCATGTTCTTGGCTTTTCTACTACTGCTGCTCATTTTGTTCAGCTTGAAGAACCAGGCGCGATGGATTGAGAGGTTGGGTGTGAAGTTGCTTCACTGCACTGGTTGAAGAGATTGGGAATTTTGGGTTTGGGGTGGGGGAAAACCCGGGCGGGAATGGGGGGGAAGGGATTAGGGATTTTTGAGATTGGGGATTTTGGGTTTGGGGTGGGGGAAAACCCGGGCGGGAATGGGGGGGGAAGGGATTAGGGATTTTTGAGATTGGGGATTTTGGGTTTGGGGTGGGGGAACTGAGCGGGAATGGAAAAGGCAGGAGGGAGAATGAAAATTTTTTTGGATTTTTTTTTATTTTCATTATAAATAAATATTTAAATAATAAAATGACTTTTTTTTTTTGGTAATAGAAGATGTCATTGCTAAAAAAATAATTTTTTATTAAAATAATTTTTTTTATAGTTAATGAATTTTTATTTTTATTTTTTCATTTAGTAAGGTTGAAAATTTATTTGTTTCATATTTATTTTAATAAATAAAAAATTATTATTTTTTATTTGGTAGAAGTAGGGATAATATTTTCCATTAAAATAAAGTTAATTTTTTGTGGTCAATGTGGCATTTGCAGTGGTAGTAATGGTAATAATGGAATGGCATTTGCAGTAGTGGTGAATGTGGTAGAGAAGATGGGTGGTGAGAAAGAGATGAGTGAGAAACAGATAGAGAAGAGAGATAGAGAGAGAGAGAATAGTGATAAGTGAGAGAGAGACAAAGAGATATAGAGAGAGACAGAGAGACAGAGAGAGAAACAGATAGAGAGATATATAGAAAAATAGAGAGAAACAAGAGATAAGCGAGAGATAGACAAAGAAAGAGAGAAAGAGAGCGAAAAGAGATGATCGAGAGAAAGACATAGAAAAAGAGAGAGACGAAGAGAGAAAAAAGATGAGCAAGAGAGACGAAGAGAGAAGAAAGATGAGCGAGAGAGACGGAGAGAGAGATAGAGAGAAGATAAATGAGCAAGAGAGAAGAGAGATAGAGATGAGAGAGATAGAGAGAAGAGAGATGAGCGAGAGATAAAGAGAGAAAGAGAAAGAGAAAGAGACAAAGACAAAGACTGACAGACAGAGAAGAGTGATAAGTAAGAGAGATAAGAGATGTAATATTTTGTGGTAGAGAAGAGGAACGACAGTAGTGGTGAAGGTGGTGGATAAGAGATGATGGTGGTGGTGGTGGTGGTGATGGCGAAGGAGATTAGTGGTGAAGTTGTGGTAGTAGTAGAGTAGATGGAGTAGCTGGTGTGAAAGAGAGGTAATTGTAGTAGTAGTAGTAGTAGTAGTAGTAGTAGTAGTAGTAGTGGCAATAGTGGTAGTGGTGGTAGTGGAGTGGTGGCGATGGTAGTAGTAATGGTAGTCATAGAGGTGAAATGGCGACCGTGGTAGTAGTGGTGGTAGTGAAATGGCGTTTGCAGTAGTAGTGAAGGTGGTAGAGGAGATGAGTGGTGAGAGAGAGAGAGAGTGAGATGAGTGAGAGACACAGAGAGAGAGAAAAAAAAAGAGATGAGAGAAGAGATAGATGAATGAGAGACACAGAGAGAGAGAGAGACAAATAGACAGATAGAGAGAGAAGAGTGATGAATGAGAGAGAGAAAGAAAAGAGAGAGAAAAAAGATGAAAAAATGGGTGAAAAGATATAGACAAAGAGAGAGACAGAGAAAGGAAAAAAAAGAGCGAAAAGAGATAAACAAGAGAGTGACAGAAAGAGATGAGCGAGAAAGCGAGAGAGAAAAAAAGAAGAGACAGAGAAGAAAGATAGAGAGAGAAGATAGATGAAAGAGATAGAAAGAATAGAGATAGACGAGAGACACAGAGAAAAATAGAGAGAGAGAGAGAGAGAGATAGACAGACGGACAGAGAAGAGTGATGAATGAGAAAGAGAAAGAGAAGAGAGACAGAGACATAGAGAGAAAAAGAGAGACGGACAGACAGAGAAGAGTGATGAGTGAGAGAGAGACAGAGACATATAGAGAAAGGGAGAGACAGACAGACAAAAAAGAGTGATGAGTAAGAGAGGGAAAGAGAAGATAGACAGAGACAGAGAGATAGGAAGCTGGAAAAATGGGTGAAAAGAGAAATGTTCAAAAGAGTAAGACGACGTCGTTTATAGTGGATCGATAAATCGAGAAGGAGATCGATAAATAGAGAAGATAGGAGTAAAAAATCTTTTTTTTTTTTAGTTACTATGATTGAAAATTTATTTATTTCATTTTTATTTTAATGAAAAAAATATTATTATTTTCTATTTGGTAGAAGTAGGGGAAATATTTTAATAAAAAATATTTTCCACTAAAATTAAAGATAATTTTCTGTGGTCAATGAAAAATATTTTTCTGCGGCCTATTTTTTTTTTTTTGTTATTAAAAATCATGAACTAATTTTTTGTGGTAGAGGAGATGGAGTAGTAGTAGTGGTGAAGATGGTGGATAAGAGATGGTGGTGGTGGTGGCGGTGGCGGCGGCGAAGGAGATTAATGGTGAAGTTGTAGTAGTGGTAGAGTAGATGAAGTGGTAAGGGTGAAGGAGAGGTAATGGTAGTAGTAGTGGCAGTAATGGTGAAGGTGGTGGATAAGAGATGATGGTGGTGATGGTAGTGGCGAAAGAGATTAGTGGTGAAGTTGTGGTAGTGATAGAGTAGATGAAGTGGCAAGGGTGAATGAGAGGTAATGGTAGTAGTAGTGGCAATAATGGTAGTGGTGGCAATGGTAGTAGTAATGGTACTCGTAGAGGTGAAGTGGTGACAGTGGTAATAATAGTGGTAGTGGAATGGCATTTGCAATAGTGGTGAAGATGGTGAAAGAGATGGGTGGTGAGAGAAAAAGAGATGAGTGAGAGACAGATAGAGGAGAGAGAGAGAGAGACAAAGGCAGAGTGATGAGCGAGAGAGAGACAAAGTGGTCGCTAAAAGTGCATTTTCTTGTAGTGGATAGATAAATCAAGAGGGAGCTTAGTAAATAGAGAAGACGAAAGAGAGAGAGTGAGCAACGCGAACACAGAGGGAGAGAGAAAGAGAGAAAGAGAGAGAGAGAGGGACAAAAAGATAAGGAGATAGAAAGTGGGAGACAGAGAGAGAAAAGAGATGAACGAAAGAGACAGAGACAGAGATAGAGAGAAGAGAGATGAGCGAGAGAGACATAGAGAGAAGAGAGATGAACAAGAGAGATAGAGAAGAGAGATGAGCGAGAAAGACAGAGAGAGATGAAAGATGAGAGAGATAGAGAAAAGAGAGATGAGCGAAGAGATAAGAAGAGAAAAGAGATGAGAGAAGAGATAGATGAGTGAAAGACACAGAGAGATAGATAGACAGAAAGAAAAGAGTGATGAATGAGAGAGAGAAAGAGAAGAGAGAGAGGAAGATGAAAAATGGGTAAAAGATATAGACAAAGAAAGAGAGAGAAAAAAAAGAGCGAAAATAGATAAACGAGAGAGAGACAGAGAAAGATGAGTGAGAGAGATAAAGAGAAGAGAGACAGATAGAGAAGAGAGATGAGAGAGATAGACAGAAGAGAGATGAACGAGAGACACAGAAAGAGAGAGAGAGAGAGAGAGACAAACAGACAGATAGAGAAGAGTGATGAGTGAGAGAGAGAGAAAAATAAGAGAGACAGAGACACAGAGAGAAAGAGAGAGACAGACAGACAGAGAAGAGTGATGAGTGAGAGAGAAAGAGAAGAGAGACAGAGACAGAGAGATAAGAAGATGAAAAAATGGGTGAAAAAGTTCCGTGTCTAACGTCTCATTTTCTAGTAGTGAGTCGTCTCCATCATTCATGGGTAGAATAGAGGCGCGGATTTGGGAATTGTATATTTTATATAAAAATCAAATTGAAATATTTTATACAATCACACCTATTTAGGGAGTGTGATTAAATATATATATATATATATATAATTACACTTATTTAAAAAGTGTGATTAAAAAGTAGTAATGTATATATAATCATACTTTAATTAAAATGTGTGATTAAAAAAAATATATATAATCACACTTATTTAAAAAGTGTGATTAAAAAGTAGTAGTGTATATATAATCACACTTTAATTAGAAGGTGTGATTAAAAAATATATAAATAATCACACTTTAATTAGAATGTGTGGTTAAAAAATATATATATAATCACACCTATTTAAAAGTGTGATTAAAAAGTAGTAGTGTATATATAATCACACTTTAATTAGAAGGTGTGATTAAAAAATATATAAATAATCACACTTTAATTAGAATGTGTGATTAAAAATATATATATATATAATCACACTTGTTTAAAAAGTGTGATTAAAAAGTAGTAGTGTATATATAATCACACTTTAATTAGAAGGTGTGATTAAAAAATATATAAATAATCACACTTTAATTAGAATGTGTGGTTAAAAAATATATATATAACCACACCTATTTAAAAGTGTGATCAAAAAGTAGTAGTGTATATATAATCACACTTTAATTAGAAGGTGTGATTAAAAAATATATAAATAATCACACTTTAATTAGAATGTGTGATTAAAAATATATATATATATATAATCACACTTGTTTAAAAAGTGTGATTAAAAAGTAGTAGTGTATATATAATCACACTTTAATTAGAAGGTGTGATTAAAAAATATATAAATAATCACACTTTAATTAGAATGTGTGGTTAAAAAATATATATATAATCACACCTATTTAAAAGTGTGATAAAAAAGTAGTAGTGTATATATAATCACATTTTAATTAGAAGGTGTGATTAAAAAATATATAAATAATCACACTTTAATTAGAATGTGTGATTAAAAAAATATATATATATATATAATCACACTTGTTTAAAAAGTGTGATTAAAAAGTAGTAGTGTATATATAATCACACTTTAATTAGAAGGTGTGAATAAAAAATATATAAATAATCACACTTTAATTAGAATGTGTGATTAAAAAATATATATATAATCACACTTGTTTAAAAAGTGTGATTAAAAAGTAGTAGTGTATATATAATCACACTTTAATTAGAAGGTGTGATTAAAAAATATATAAATAATCACACTTTAATTAGGATGTGTGATTAAAAATATATATATATAATCACACTTGTTTAAAAAGTGTGATTAAAAAGTAGTAGTGTATATATAATCACACTTTAATTAGAAGGTGTGATTAAAAAATATATAAATAATCACACTTTAATTAGAATGTGTGATTAAAAAATATATATATAATCACACTTGTTTAAAAAGTGTGATTAAAAAGTAGTAGTGTATATATAATCACACTTTAATTAGAAGGTGTGATTAAAAAATATATAAATAATCACACTTTAATTAGAATGTGTGATTAAAAAATATATATATAATCACACTTGTTTAAAAAGTGTGATTAAAAAGTAGTAGTGTATATGTAATCACACTTTAATTAGAAGGTGTGATTAAAAATATATATATATATAATCACACTTAATTGAAAAGTGACATAAAAAATAAATATTATCACACTCAATCAAATTAAGTGTGATTAAAATATCAATCTAATTTTTTTTATCACACTTCCAATATAAGTGAGATCTTTTTTTTTTGTCAAAGTGTGATCTTTAACTATTTTTGTAGTAGTGAACCCATCACAACCCAAATGTGATTTTAAAAACTCCATTTTAAAAATAAATAATAAATATAATTTTAAAAATAAATTATTCATTTTGATAAGATAAACAACAATGATTCATCCCACTAAAAATATCACCACTAATAGCACTAATGCATTAAAAAAATAAAAAAAATAAAAAAAAATTACAACTCCAAGACCAAAACATCACATCATTCATGACGGGACCCACTGCCACCTAATTAGTGGGAGCACTAATTAGTGCTCCCAAGCATTTTTCTAAGATAAATATGTTTAAATCAGGTGGATACAATTATTAAATTAATATGATTTTTTTTAATGAATACCCTATACACAAAATTCTAAAAGATTAATGAATCGAATTATTGAAGTGAGACCCATGGTGAGCCGACTTGTCTAAACTGGACCATCCAATCCCTTTTAGATAACTAGATGGAAATTGCTGCCTTTTTAAAACATCAAATACTGCATTCAATGATGTTACAAACTCAAAAAAAATACTAACAAAACACATCTATGGATCACAATCATTTTAGGTGTGACTCACATTCCACCAACTTTAAATCTACACCATACAAGACGTTTCAAGGTAGATTTTGAAATACCCTTTCATGATTCATAGCATTTCTGATACTCCATTTTTTTTCATCTTTCAACCACAGGGTATGCTCATACTGACACTCACAGCAGCAATCTCAATCCTCCATCCCCTCCATTGTGAATCAAAGGAGTCCTCCTCATGCAAAGGTCCAACCCCATGGCAAATGACTTTCCTGCTAAGTGGCTTTGGACTACTATTAGTTGGAGCCAGTGGCATAAGACCATGTAACCTAGCCTTTGGAGCAGACCAATTCAACCCCAAAACTGAATCTGGAAAGAGGGCAATTTCAAGCTTCTTCAATTGGTACTATTTCACATTCACTTTTGCAATGATGGTGTCATTGACAGTGATTGTGTATGTTCAGTCTAATGTGAACTGGGCTTTGGGATTGGCTATTCCTACATTCCTCATGTTCTTGTCTTGTGCTGTGTTCTTCATTGGTACAAGAATTTTTGTCATGGTGATTCCACAGAGTAGTCCATTTACTAGTGTGGTGCAGGCTATAGTGGCTGCGATTAAGAAGAGGAAAGTGGAGTTACCAGAACAACCTTTGATCTCTCTTTTTAACCATGTTCCTAGTAATTCTATCAACTCCAAGCTCCCTTACTCAGATCAATTCAGGTATAACCAACTCTACTTCCTCATGTTGCAGCTTATAATAATTTGGTTTTTTTTTTTTTGATCATCTTTCAAAAAGATTAAATTTGATTCTCTTCTCTATTTTTGTTTTTTTGGTTGACTTTCTAGTATAGACAAGATGATCCTTAAAATAAATATATATATGAAAAAACACTACCATTGGTAGTTTTTTTTTTTTTTTAAATAATAATAAATTAGGGTCATCTGGCCTAGAGCAATCTAACAATAAATTTTTTTGACTCTGAGCTGAAAAAGTTTACTAAAAGAATATATATGTCGAAAAAATAAGTCAACTTATAAACATGTTGAATTTAGGTAATTTTTAGTCATTTTTAGTCCTTCTGATTTTACAATAAGTCTATGAAAACAAAAAACAATTATAGAATTGAATACAAAAAATGTATTGATGGCTAAAATAAACTTAAAATTTTTAATTTTATCAATTTAAATTCTAATTTATTTATTTATTTTTAATTTAAACCATTCGCCTATTTTGGTTAAATAAAATCGACTGAAAAAATTAAAAAATATATGTATTTTAGCCATTAAATTCAATGGATGTATGCATAAAATATCTAAAATACCCATTTCATTGAATTTAATCACTAAAATACCAAATTATTTATTTATTTATTTTATTTAACATAACTAGCTAAATTGTTTAGATTGAAAACAAATTTTTTTAAAAAAATAGAGTTTAAATTGAATTTTTTTTTAAAAAAAATTCAATTTAAACTCTATTTCTTTTTTTAAAAAATTCAGAATATTTATTTTGTTGCAAAACTAAAACTCTCAATTTTTTTTATTTTATTTTTTTTATAATTTTCCCAAACTTATTCATTCATATATATATTTTTTTATGTCTAGTTTGTGTTTGGTTTTTATATTTCTAATATCAATGTTGATTTTAGGATGATTGACATTAGGTCCATAGTCTTATCTAAAATATACAGTTGATTGAGTTTAATTATTAAAATATTAATTTTTTATTTTACTTAATATAAATAACCAAATAATTTAGATTGAAAATAAATAAAAAGTTACTGTTCAAATTAAAAAAATTTAAAAATTTACAATTTATTTTATTACAAAACTCAAACTCTCAAGATTTTTTATAATTTTCCCAAATTTATTCATTCATATTTTTTTTATGTCTAGTTTATGTTTAGATTTTGAATTTCTTACAAGAGTGATGTTAGGAATCCCAAATAATCTATCAAATT
Source organism: Camellia sinensis (assembly GCF_055761805.1). Lineage (NCBI taxonomy): Eukaryota > Viridiplantae > Streptophyta > Magnoliopsida > Ericales > Theaceae > Camellia > Camellia sinensis. The sequence continues at coordinate 103,689,834 of NC_138975.1, read as the reverse complement.
TTTTATCAAACTTTTCACATGAGTGTGTGACCCACATGTGTGAGTCCCACACCTATGCGAAAAATTTTAATAGTTTATTTGGGTCCATAATATTTTACTACTTACAAATCATCGTTGATTTTAGGATGATTGACATCAGGTGCATAGTCTTATCTTCCATTAGATGATGAGGATTTCATATCTTGCATTAGTCACATTCTGTCTATAATACCACATCATTCACTTTTCTCAATACATAGATTAGGCAATCTACAATAATAGTGCCAAGATTTTATTCAGTTAGTCGACAACTCGATCATCCTGGTCTTAATCCATATCATCAAAACGAGTCATTGATTGACCAAAATTTGTGAATAACAGTGGCCAATAAATTACTTTAATTGAAAACTAAATCTTTATTTGTATTCATATCGTAATTTATTTTAATGAATTTGGTAGTGTCTGTGTGGAAGAAATTAAAATTTGCAATGATAAGACTAAATCACGCCTAATATAGCAGAGTCTCAATCATTAGGCAAATTCTTTCGTCTTGTCGGATGTGATCCTAAATGAGTCAATAACTTTCAGAATAATATGGTGTGCACTTTTAAGTGTGCATATCATATGTGCTTTATTTCAATATATAATTTTATCACAAAATTTTATAATATCATCAATTATAAAATGTATAATCTCGTTACAACTTTACGTAATAAAAAATGTGGTAACCAAGTCACTAACTTTTGCAACATGAATTATAAAATTTTGGACATTTATTTTTTTGATCAGCAAAAGTCAGTTGTTAATTGTTAAGCCCTTAGAAAGATCATTGTGACCAATTTGGACATTTTATTACGTCAATTTGTGATAAGATTACGCATTTTATGGTTGATATTACGAAATTTTATGATAAAATTATAAATTTTTGTAGCAGGGTGCATATAATATGCACTCTAAAAGGGATACATACCATAGGATTTCCCATAACGTTTATTAGTATTTTTTTTATATTAATTAACAATATTTGTGATGAAAAAACAAAATCTAAATTTGAAAAAAGTAAAAATGTAAAGTAAATACATGTAGTTGTGACTAGATAATAAATATGCACACCCAAGAGTAAGGGTGAGAATAGTATTGGGTCAATGGGTCTTGATAAGTATTATTCACCCAATCTTACTGTTCACTCAAACAACCCTCTAGCCGAAATTTTTTGAGTACTTTCGTAATTTCTATGTTGCTTCCGTATAACCCTAATTCTGTACTTACAAATAGATGAGGGGACGCCTCTTTTAGGTTAAGAGAGATATTTTTCTGATCATAGTAAAAACTGCAGCAGTCGTGGACGTAACCTTATTCTACGGTGAACCACATAAATCCTTGTGTTTTTGTGTGTGTGATTTGTTTGATTTGTTATTTCTTTCTTGTTTGTTATTTCGTGTCTCACCGATCTTGGATAGAAAGGGTCAATTCCTAGTAAATAGGAGTCATCCAAAGGGATTTTCCAGATTTTGAGATTAATCACATCGTTAATATCTTAGCATTAGATGATAAGGATGCAAAACATTTTCGTATCTTCCAATATTAGTCATGTTCATATCTTGCAACATTCAGATGTTACTCAATACTCACTAGCTAACTAAAAATGCTAAAGATCCCAGATTTCTCAACAAGGCAACAATCATCACCCTTGAAGACCAAATCAAACCAGATGGTTCAGCAGCCAATCCATGGAGACTTTGCAGCGTCCAACAAGTAGAAGAAGTGAAATGCGTATTGAGAGTACTCCCCATATGGGCAGCAAGGATCGTCTACTTCATCTCCATAGTCCAACAACAGACCTTTCTAGTCTTCCAAGCTCTCCAATTCGACAGGCGACTAGGCAACACTGGTTTTCTAATTCCAGCAGCATCGTACAACGTCTTCCAGATGGTAAGCCTCACAATTTGGATACCCATCTACGACAGACTCATAGTCCCAATGCTACGAAAGCTAACAAAAAACGGAAGACGGTATCACAATCCTCCAGAAGATGGGCGTTGGCATGGTTATCGTTGTATTTACTATGATCGTATCAGCAATTGTCGAAAAGGAAAGGCGGACATTGGCTCTTACAAGGCCAACATTGGGGATTGAACCGAGAAAAGGAGAAATTTCTTCTATGTTTAGGTTGTGGTTAATCACTCAGTTGACACTAGCAGGATTTTCTGAGGCATTTACTATCATCGGTCAAGTTGAGTTCTTCTACAAGTAATTCCCGGAAAATATGAGAAGCATAGCTGTATCTTTCTTGTTTTATGGACTCGCATTGTCTAGTTATTTGAGTAGCTTCCTTGTGTCTATAGTTCAGCGTGCGACAGGTGGAGCTGGGAAGGGGAATTGGTTGTCAGAGGATCTTAACAAAGGGAGATTGGATTATTTTTACTATTTGATTGCTGGTTTGGAGGTCTTGAATTTGGGATACTTCTTAGTTTGCGCAAAGTGGTACAACTACAAAGGAGCTAGTGTCAATACCCTTGATGTGGCCCTTGAAAAAATACCAATCTGAAAAGAAAAACCTGTTGTTTGACATAGAAAATGTTCACGCAAGAGCCTATTGAAGAAGTCTTCAAACCAAAATGGTTGACATACAAATCATGGCACAAGAAGCTATAGTGTGTAAAATGGCATACAAAATATGAAAATAGAAAAAAAATTAAAAAAAATAATATGATACATGTATGGCTAGGATATTATCATAAAAGATGGTGAAAAACCGTCTTTAAGAATCAAGTATTAATTTAAGAGAATAACTTGACTCTTCTTTAGTAGCTCCTAGAAAAAATTTCATTCCAATATCAAGTCTATACTATTTTTGTTGTTTTTTATTTTTTATTTTTCATTTTATACTTAAATGTGCTACATGCAAAGATGTTATACTCGAGTTTCCGTGTTTATTGTTGAAATCTGATTTCCGTATCATCATTGTGGAGAAGTGGTTTGGAAATACTCTTCAGATCCTGGGAGACGCTAGTAATCCTCAGCTAGTCACCTGAAAAGATACAAACACTCCGGTCGGGGGTGCCGGAATTGGTACTTCGACGGACAAGTCAGTTCAGACACTCAGGATAGCTTGTTTACTAAGTTAAACAAAAAGTGATTGTTACATACCTTTCTAAATCTGTGGTTCTTGTATTTATACTTGCTTTTTGGGCCTTGGGGCCTGAGCCTATTTTTATCCCATTCCCCTTTTATTTATTCGGAGCTACTGATCTCTGGCTATTCGGCCTTCCTAACGTATTCGGCATCCTAGTCACGCAATATGGAGCCGAATAATATCTGATTTCTGGGGTACGTACCTTCCGACTCTTCTATTTATTCGGCTCCCACAATTGCCCCCTAAGCACTTTACCAACGACAGTTTGGTTGGAGTGCTTGGTTTCGAATTTTGAAAAGTCAGAGCCAAAATTCGGCGGTTGGCCTCATCCTCATGCGGATATCTTAGCGCACCCCTTTTGGTTGTCGTGTGGACTTCCCACCCCCTCGTACATGTCTATTTATTGCGATTTAAAATTTTGACGTCCTTTCGAGTATGTATTTTATGACGCTCGTCGCTGGATTGCCTTTTGAATTGTCCCTGCAACTTTCTTCTCCAATATCCTCTTCGTCCTTTGTAAGTTCTCTCCTTCCTTGCTTCGAAGACTCTTTCTGGTTTATTCCTCCCTTGGCATATTCTTATAAACTGTAGGATATGGCGAAACATTTAAAAGACCTTCTCTCGTCAAATCGAATTGCTGGCTTTAAACTCCATTTCTCCATTCCTGATGATGTCCGTCTGTCGTTTGTGGCAAACGGCACTCTTGATATGGAGAGGGAGGACAAAACCACAATTGTCTTTCCTCTTTTGTCAATCGCAGAGGGTGGAGTCCTTTTTTCCCTTCACCCGTTTCTTAGGGCTGTGCTTCACCATTGGGGTTTAATCCCTTCCCAATTCAATGTGAATTTCTTTAGAATTATAATGGGGGTTATAGCGCTTAACCGTTGCCTTAGAATTAACCTTGGCATTCTAGCCATCCGGCATTGCTATGCCTTGGCTAAGTCTTCTGGTCGGCACGGGCGTTTCTTCCTTAGCGCCAAGGATATCGACCATCAGCTAATTACTATGCTTTTCAGTTCTGGGAAACGAGTTGATGATATTATGGTCATTGTCCAGGGTAACTGGGAATTTGGCGAAGGAGAGGATCACGTCAACCCTATTCCTAGACGGAGAGGGGGAGCCAGGTGGCCGGTTGCCTTCTCGCTTTTATTATTTGTTCATTTTTGTTGTAAAGCCTCTTCTTTGAAACGTTACGGCTTGGCCTGTGCAAGGAACGATTTGAAGAAAGTCCTATCTTCGATTGACGACGTTGTTCTTTCAGATATCAAAGTCGCGCTCACGTATTTCGGCCGTCGAAGTCTTCAGAAACAAGGGAGGGCGGCCCACGTTCTGCTTCGTTACGAGCCGACATATACGACCTTCTTGGCTGCGAAAAATATCCCAGTTCCAGAGGGTGAAGATTCTGTTATCGCTCTTATTTTGTCTGACTTCAAAAACTTAAGGCAGGTTGGTTTTGAAGGGTCTGATTCGAAGCGGGATGTAGCTAATGTTACCGAATCAGATCAGTACGAAACCGAGTCTGGCGAGGTATTGAATTCGGCCGATCCTCCATCCACTTCGGGCCGAGGGGATCTTTCACTTGACGGCATTTTTCACAGCTTAGAAGATCTTCCCGCCGCAGGCCCCGAAGACATGGCCAGGTTAAGCCTGACAAAACTTGCCAAGAAGGCGAATGCGGAAAGGTTGGTCGCGCGGCGAAGAGCGGGGGCCCTTTCGTCTGAAGTACCACCTGCCACCGAATCTCAACTTTCTCTGTCTGTTAGCGAATCAGAGTCATTGGGCGTTATTGAGGTGGAGACGGCAAAAAATCGGAATGCCGAATCTATTTTGATCATACAGGACGGCTAGGAAGTTGAGGAAGAGGCAGAGAAACGCCCTGCCGAGTTTGAGGCCGGCTCAGAAGAACAAGGCGGCAAACGTCCTCGATTAGAGGGATCGAATGTGATCGTTCCTTTTGTCATTCAGCCGATGATAAAAAACATACCGGTTTCTTCTGACGCTTCGGTGCTTAAAGATCCAAAAGTCGTATTCAGCTTGGCTACGTCCATGTCGTTGCTGTCTGACAGGGAGGCTTTCTGGATGGAACCAGATCTAAATGCGACAGCACTAGCCGCCCAATCGGCACTTTTGGTACATATTCGGACTTTGCTTCACTTAATCCAAATACTATTGAAGTTATGGTTTTAAATTCTTGTTTTGTAGACCGTCGGAAGGATAGCCGATATGGGCCGTTACCATCGCGACGCCGTCAAACAGATTGGTCGTTTATGAAAGAAAGTTGAGGGCTAGAGGAGAAGGGCCGAGGTCAAAGCTTTGAGGGCGAACAAGGAAGCCTCGAGGGCCGACGCTGAGGTGGAGAGGGCTCGTAGCGCGGATCAATTGAGATCAGATGCCGAGAAGCAAGCGGACGCGAGCGAAGATGGACTCAAATTGGCCCAGAAGGCGGTCTCCAAACTGGAGGCTGAGTTGGCTGAAATGAAGGCGGCGAAGGAAACAGCCGACTCGGAGACTTCCACAGTATTCGAGGCCGGAAAAAATACTGGACTCGCCGAGTATTTGGACCAAGTCCCCAAGTTTGAAAATCGGGGATTCAAACATGGCTGGCACAAAGCCCTTGCTGCTGCTAAAGTTTCATTAATTATGCCAATACTGTATGAGCAAGTGGATGTTGAGCCATTGGAGTTTGATTTCGATGACTGATCTGGGCAACTGACATAGTTTTTAGGATGTCGAATGTATTTTTACAGTTTTTAATTTGGTATTTTTCACGTGTTGCTACAGTCATAGTTTTTTTGCTAGGCATTTTCATGAGGGCTTGTAGCTTTTTGTTTAGTAATTTGCGTATATAAAATTTCATGAGTTGTGCTCAACTTGCTAAGGAAAATATTGTTGATAAATGATATTGTTTTCGGTTATGGTTAGATCGGCTGCTTAGCTTAGGTATTTGGCCAACCAGATTAGCAAATATGCCCTTGCCTTAGCCAGGGCGCGAGCTTGCAAAGCCGAATGGGCCTAACTCGTGGGCTGGCTGAGGCACAAATTGATCGGCATTTACGCTTGAAAACATGGCCGACCGGATTATTAAATCTGCTCTTGTCTTAGCCAGGGCGACCAGATTAGTAAATCTGCCCTTGCCTTAGCCAGAGCGCGAGCTTGGGAAGCCGAATGGGCCTAACTCGTGGGCTGGCTGAGGCACAGATTGATCGGCGCTTGCGCTTGAAAACATGGCCGACCAGATTAGTAAATCTGCCCTTGCCTTAGCCTGGGCGCGAGCTTGGAAAGTCGAATGGGCCTAACTCGGGCTAGCTGAGGCACAGATTAATCGGCGCTTGCGCTTGAAAACATGGCCGACCAGATTAGTAAATCTGCCCTTGCCTTAGCCAAGGCATGAGCTTGGGAAGCCGAATGGGCCTAACTCGTGGGCTGGCTGAGGCATAGATTGATCGGCGCTTGCGCTTGAAAACATAGCCGACCAAATTAGTAAATCTGTCCTTGCCTTAGCCAGGGCGCGAGCTTAGGAAGCCGAATGGGCCTAACTCGTGGGCTGACTGAGGCACAGATTGATCGGCGCTTGCGCTTGAAAACACGGCCGACCAGATTAGTAAATCTGTCCTTGCCTTAGCCAGGGCACGAGCTTGGGAAGCCGAATGGGCCTAACTCGTGGGCTGGCTGAGGCACAGATTGATCGGCGCTTGCGCTTGAAAACATGGCTGACCAGATTAGTAAATCTGCCTTTACCTTAGCCAAGGCGCAAGCTTGGGAAGCCGAATGGGCCTAACTCGTGGGCTGGTTGAGGCACAGATTGATCATCACTTGCGCTTGAAAACATGGCCGAGCAGATTAGTAAATTTGCCCTTGCCTTAGCCAGGGCGACCAGATTAGTAAATCTGCCATTGCTTTAGCCAGGGCACGAGCTTGGAAAGCCAAATGGGCCTAACTCGTTGGCTGGCTGAGGCACAGATTGATCGGCGTTTGTGCTTGAAAACATGGCCGACCAGAAGCACGACTGGATCAAGGCCCTTCAAACCGAGAAAGCTCTCGAAGCCGTGGGCATTGATTCGGCTTCGCTCCTGTATCATCGTCACTACTTACCCTATTCCGATTTCGAAATTGAGAAGAGTGACGAGGAGGGTGCCGAATAAATAGACTTTGGAACGTAAGAACAGACTTCGCGCCGAACAAATTGAATTTCTTTTATTTTCAACGTTCTTATTTGGTCTTGAAATGTTATGCGCTTAATTAAATGTATTATTTCAACTTACTGGCAAGTTTTGTGTTGCATGGTGCAAATGTTTAAACATACATTGACCGGCTCGAATTAAAAACAATTCTCAGTGAATATTTATTCGGCCAGTGAAGTGGTCCGAATGCATCTCTCACAAAGGCTTCGAATCTGGAGACTATTTTGGCCAATCGTGATATCCACGAAGGGCGCTCTGAATTCGGAGTCTTAATCGGCCTTAAGAGGATTAATCGGCCCTAAGATGTTATGCGCCAAAAGGGGCTCCGAATCCGGAGACTTTATTTTGGCCAATCGTGATATCCACGAATGGCGCTCCGAATCCGGAGACTTAATCAGCCCTAAGGTGTCATGCACCAAAAGGGGCTCCGAATCCGGAGACTTTAATTTGGCCAATCGTGATATCCACGAAGGGCGCTCCGAATCCAGAGACTTAATCGGCCCTGAGGTGTCATGCACCAAAAGGGGCTCCGAATCCGGAGACTTTATTTTGGCCAATCGTGATATCCACGAAGGGCGCTCCGAATCCAGAGACTTAATCAGCCCTAAGGTGTCATGCACCAAAAGGGGCTCCAAATCCAAAGACTTTAATTTGGCCAATCGTGATATCCACGAAGGGCGCTCCGAATCCAAAGACTTTATTTTGGCCAATCGTGATATCCACGAAGGGCGCTCCAAATCCGGAGACTTAATCGGCCCAAAAGTGTCATGCACCAAAAGGGGGCTCCGAATCTGGAGACTTTAATTTGGCCAATCGTGATATCCACGAAGAGCGCTCCGAATCCGGAAACTTAATCGGCCCTAAGGTGTCATGCACCAAAGGGGCTCCGAATCCGGAGACTTTAATTTGGCCTTAGAAGGCTTAATCAGCCCTTAAAGGCTTAAGAGCGAGCTTTAGAAAACGAGAAGCTTTGTATTGCAACGGTGGAACATGTACAAGTATCAAGCCCACAAGTCAGGTCAATGATAGAATTTACGTAAATGTGTTGAATTCCAAGGCCGTGGCAGGCTTCTTCCTGACATGGCTGAGAGCCGGTATGCCCCTGTTCCTGCGATGGATTCTATCTGATAGGGGCCGTCCCAGTTTGGACCCAATTTTCCATCGGTCGGTCTCCTGTCGGCTGGAAGTACCTTCTTTAGGACCAACTCTCCAGGCGTGTATCGGCGCAACTGAACTCGCTGATTATTCCACTTGGCGAGCTGCTGCTGATACCGTGCCATGGATGCTAGGGCGCGGTCTCTTCGTTCTTCGATTAGAATCAGATCCAGGGCAAGCATCATGTCGTTTCGACCCGTATCAAAAACTTGCAATTTCAGAGTTGGGAGGCCGATTTCCAGGGGTAAGAGTGCCTGGGTTCCAAAGCATAGAGCAAACGGCGTTTCTCCAGTGGATCTCCTCGGCGTAGTACGATGAGCCCACAATACACTCGACAATTCTTCGACCCATTTGCCTTTAGCTTTTTCCAGCCTCTTTTTGATGCCGTCCAAGATGGATTTGTTAGAGGCTTCAGCTTGACCATTGCTTTGGGGATAGACCGGTGTAGAGAAGTAAGGCCGAATGCCATATTTGCTGCATAACTCTCGATATACGCCATAATCGAACTGGGTGCCATTGTCTGAGATGAGAGCTCTCGGGATGTCGAATCGTGTTATAATGTTTCTCCATACAAAGCGTTTAATGTCGACATCTCGTATATGTGTTAAAGCCTCCGCTTCGACCCATTTTGTGAAGTAATTTGTCGCAACGATTAAGAATCGCTTGTTCCCTGGGGCCCTTGGTAATGGTCCTACGATATCAAGTCCCCACTGAGCAAACGACCAGGGGCTGGTGATAGAGTTCAACCCTTCGGCAGGCAGATGGGTTAATGGGGAGAACTTTTGGCACTGTTCGCATTTTTTTACATAACTCTCTGCGTCAGCTCTCATTGTCAACCAATAATACCCCTGTGTTATAGCTCGATGGGCCAGGGAGCGTCCACCAGAATGGGCATCACAACTGCCCTCATGTATCTCTGTCAGAAGCTCCTCCACTTTGTTGGGGTGCACGCATTCCAAATATGGACCAGAGAAGGACTTTTTATAAAGCCCTCCTTGCGGATCCAGATAGTATCGCAGGGCTTTATTTCGCAGCTTGTGTGCTTCTTTTTTGTCCTTTGGGAGTTGTTCAGAAGAGAGGAATGCAGCAATGGTGTTCATCCAGCTTGGTGCGGATTCTATAACGTTGACATGGATTTCCTCCGAAGGGCCAATACTCGGCTCCAGGATGAAACCTACTTCGATGGTCCGTTTGATCTCAGAATTGATGGTGGAGGCTAGGCACGCCAAGGCATCCGCGTTTGTATTCTGGTCGCGTGTTATTTGGTTCAGTTCGTGATGGTCAAATTTTACCAGCAAGGAATTGGTCATTTTCATGTAGGCCACCATACGGTCATTTCTTGCCACGTACTCCCCTTTTAGCTGACTAATTACCAATTTTGAATCACAAAACACAAGCAGACGCCGAGCGCCGAGAAGGTGCGCATTCCGCAGACCGGCTAGAAGGGCTTCATATTCGGCTTCATTATTTGATGCTTCGAAGCCAAGCTTGACGGCTTGCTCAATTACTACGCCGTCTGGAGACATGATTACAACTCCGGCGCCGCTGCCCCTTTGGTTAGATGATCCATCACAGTATAATTTCCAAATATTCCCGACATAAATTCTTCAGTTCGGCTTTGGTCAAACTTCTGCCTTTGGTCAAAGTTCGTCAGGTTTGAGGTTGGCAAGCTCGCCGATGAATTCAGCAACAAAGTCGGCCAACACCTGCCCCTTGATTACGGTTCTAGGTAAAAACTGAATGTCGTATTGGCCGAGTTCAAGAGCCCATTTTGAAACACGTCCTGATGCTTCTGCACTCTGTAGTACTGATCGGAGGGGATAATCTGTTAGAACCCCAATGCTATGTCCCTGGAAGTAATGCATCAGTTTTCTTGCCACCATGACTAGGGCTAAGATGAGTTTTTCCAGCGGAAGGTAGCGTGTTTTGGCGTCAACCATTGCCTTGCTTACATAATACACTGGTCGTTGCTCCCCCTCCTCCTCTTTTAGCAGTACGGCACTGACGGCCATATCGGAAACTGCCAGATATAGAATGAGCGGGTCACCAGCGGCAGGTGTTTTCAAGAGAGGTACTAAGCGGAGGTAGGTCTTGAGTCCGTTGAAAGCTATTTCGCATTCGGCGGACCATTCAAAAGCCTTACCCTGCCGTAGTGCCTGAAAGAATTTGTCGGCAGCGATTTGTAAATCGGCTGATGAACCTATTGAGTGCAGCGGCCATCCCCATCAACTTTTGGACTTCTTTTACTGAACAGGGGGAGTCGAGTTCCAAGATTACTGTGACTTGCCTCGGGTTGGCTTCAATTCCTCGGTGATTGACGATGTAACCCAGGAATTTTCCAGAGCCGATTCCGAACGCACACTTAGAAGCGTTCAGTTTCATTCTGTATTTGCGTAAGATGCTGAATGTCTTTTCTAGATCGGCTATATGATTTCGTTCTTCTTTAGACTTGACCACCATATCGTCGATGTATACTTCCATAGTGTAGCCGAGTTGCTCTTTGAACATGGCGGTGACCAGTCTTTGGTAGGTTGTCCCTACATTCTTCAGCCCAAAAGGCATAACTTTGTAGCAGTAAGTTCTTCTTGGGGTGAGGAATGTGGTTTTGTCCTAGTCATCTGGATGCATGGCGATTTGATGGTATCCTTTGTAAGCATCGAGGAAGCTCATGCGTTGATGGCGTGCCGTCGCATCGACAAGCTGGTCGATTCTGGGTAGAGGAAAACAGTCTTTGAGGCAAGCTTTGTTTTGATCTGTGAAATCAACGCACACTTGCCAAGTCCCATTTTTTTTCTTCACCACCACTACATTGGAGAGCCACGTAGGGTAAGTGACTTCTCTAATTGCCCCAGCATCAAGCAGTCTATCTACCTCCTCAACAACGGCGGCAGTGTGCTCCACGGCTGACCGCCGGCCTTTCTGAATGATCGGCTTACATTTGGGATCGACATTCAGATGGTGCTGTGAAACTGACGGGTCTATTCCCGGCATTTCGTACGGAGTCCACGCAAAGACGTCGAGGTTGTTGAGCAAGAAAGAGATCAGCTGCTGCCTATCAGCCTAATTCAGAGAAACGCCGATCATGAAGAACTTTTCTGGGCTTCCATCGATGTCAACTCGGTCTAAACCTTCCGTGGCCTTCTCGTTTGGATGCCGCCCAATGTCATCAAGGAGCTCCCGATTCGGCACCTCAATGGAGTTTACTTGCAGTTCCTTTGGCATTTTGGCGGCAAGGAGATAACATGCTTGTGCCAATTTCTGGAAGCCGCGGATTTGCTCAATGCTGTGTTCTGTTGGGAAACGTAGCAGTTGATGATAGGCGCTTAGGACGGCCTACAAGGTATGCAACCACGATCGCCCCATGATGAGATTGTACAGCGATGGCAGCCTAACGACCAAGAATTCCACATCCACCATTCTGGAACCTCCTCGAACGGGTAAGCTTATCTTTCCCAATGGGTACTCTGGATTGGCATTGAAGTCGAATAGTGGATAAGGAGTCGGAGTCAGGTTTGACTCATTGAATCCGAGTTTGATGAAGGTTTTATAATACATAATCTCCGAAGTACTACCCTGGTCAATAAGAACGTGTTCGATGGTGAACCGGTTTACGCGTAGCTCAACAACCAATAGATCGATGTGAGGGAGTGTTAAGCCGATCAAATCAGAGTCGTCAAAGGTGATACTTGGCATTTCTCGGAGCCGCTTTGCTGGCGTGAGTTGCTGTTGAGGGCCTGGATATGATTGGATCGCATGCACGGCCGGGGCTGCTGGCAGGCTGTATATCATGTGGATGGTGTCAAGCGGAAATGCATCCTTCGAAAGGGCAAGTGTTTTGGTCGCACTCCTCCGGACGCATTGTTAGAGACGTTCGTCCTTTGCCAACTCCTCAAGAGGATCTGTTGAGGCATAGCTGCCGTCAGTTTCTTGCTATCGGGCTCGAGATCGTCGATCATCTGCCCTCAGGGGTCGCTTAGAAGCCTGGCGCACTGTTTGTTTGGATTTTGTTATTTCCGAGGCCAAATCGCGACGAAGGCATTTGTTCTCAGCGATGATGTTGTCCAACCTCTTTTTGGTTTGCCTAGCTTGTGCCATGGTCTCCTGTATTGTCTTTTGTGTTGGGTTTGAAGATGAGTAGAGGTCCAAGGCAAGTCTTGCTGCGATGGTTTTTGGTCCATGTGAGTTTGCTGGAGTGAGGTCATCTCTCTGTGTGGTCTTGTCAGTGGCTATCGGAGGATCTTCAGTCACGCCTGCCATGGATGTATTTGAGTATTCCCACTGACGACGCCAATTGTGGAGAAGTGGTTTGGAAATACTCTTTAGATCCTGGGAGATGTTAGTGATCCTCAGCTAGTCACCTGAAAAATACAAACACTCCGGTCGGGGGTGCCAGAATTAGCACTCCGACGGACAAGTCAGTTCAGACACTTAGGATAGCTTGTTTACTAAGTTAAGCAAAAAGTGCTTGTTACATACCTTTCTAAATCTGTGATTCTTGTATTTATACTTGTTTTTTGGGCCTCGGGACCTGAGCCTACTTTTATCCCATTCCCCTTTTATTTATTTGGAGCTACTGATCTCCGGCTATTCGGCCTTCCTAACGTATTCGCCATCCTAGTCACACAATATAGAGCCGAATAATATCTGATTTCTGGGGTACGCACCTTCTGACTCTTCTATTTATTCGGCTCCCATAATCATATTTTTTATTATTATTTATCTTTGCTTTTTAAAAAGTATAGACATGAATATGAGATTACATATATGACACATTTATAAAAATACGTCACTTTGATAATTTTAAAAAAATAGGGTGTACTACTTTAATCACATTATTTTCTTCATCTCTAAGAAGTAAGCAAAGTATATTGAAAAGTTATTATTGTATTTATCTTTACAATTATAGTCTAATAGTATGCAATAATTATTACAATCTTACTTTCATAATAATTTAGATACATGACAAACTATCAAAAATTTATCTGATTCTTCGGGGAAAAAAAATAATATTAAGTGAAAAATCTAGAAATCCCCTAGATGTTGATTTGTGATTATGTATCAATTTTAAACTATAAATAACAATCCCAATCAAACAATCAAGACAAATCGACACAACGATTTTACGTAGAAAAACCACAATTGGACACCTCCAATTGTGATAAAAAAAAAACCACGGGCAACAGCCACAAAACAACTACTAAGAAGATATAAAGGAACTACACAGGTATACTCTCAATTACCTAGCGAATCCATGCCTGAATTGAACCAACCTCTATGTGCCTCTTCCAACCCCGTCTTCACCTCGAAATTGTCTTGACGATGAGCCACTTCGGAATCCACAAAAGCTTCAGGCTCAAATTCTTCAGAATCCACCAAAGAACAACTCTCTCTTTTTTGTGTACAACAAACAAATAATCATTTGATGTATACTCTTTAAACCATGAGTTGAATACTCAATCAAAACATCAAAGAAAACTAGCAAAATATCTCCAGATATAAACCTTAGAACCCAACGAAGAAGATCTGGAGAAGTAAGTAAAGTTTTGGGAGAAAACCAACTACTTATAGAAATCCAAAGTAATCCTAGTTTTGGAAGAAAACCAATTCCTTATAGAAATCTGGATTTTGAAGCTCGCTCGAGCGAAGCTTCTCTCGCTCGAGCGAGAACCTTAACTCGCGTGATTTCCACTAGTGCCTTCGCTCGAGCCACGAACCCTTCGCTCGAGCGAACAATGAGCTCTTTCAGGTTTTTGTATAGACGCAATCCTTCGCTCGAGCGAGGACTTCTTCGCTCGAGCGAGCAAGGGCGGACAGCCAACTTTGAATGCAATTTTGCATTTCGCTTCGGGCGCGAGCTGACCGGGCAGCTCGACCCCCGTCATAATCAGCGAAGTGACAATCTTGAAAGCATTAACATCACAAACTTCTCTGCAAGGCTCAATTCGGCAGGTTGGATTCACATCTAAAAACTCATATCCTCACTGAAATACAAGAGCGAATAAAATTACAACTGAAAGGAGTTTTGTCAAACGGAATTGCCAAGAATAAAAACCTAACATTAAGTATCAAATGTAGATGTTTACGAGTATCCACATAGAGTTAATATCATATGCAAATACAATATAGATACAACTCTCTTTTAAAAATATTTGTCTTTCATAGCACAAAATCAATTTTTGTCATCCTTCTTCACTTCTCTTATTTTCATTTCTTCTTGTAAAGGTGGAAAATGTCATGAGTGGTTTAGGGTTTAGGGTTTAGGGTTTAGGGTTCTGGGTTTTATTTGTATTATAATTTCCAATCCCATGTTTGAAGTTTGTCTAGACTTTTCTTGTCCAACTTCCTAGGCTGTTATTGGATTAATTCGATTTGAAAATTCAAACTCGTTAATGAATATTTGATTCAATAATCCAAGAAAATCTTAATTTAATTGATCTAATTATTGTCAGATTGGATTCATCTAAATCCCATCCATTATTATTATCAATTTGATCCCAAGTTCATACTTAAATTTAGATGTAAATTACATTCACCACTCTTAAGATTTGGAAAAAAATACAACAAATTTCACAATTTTAGCATAATTATACCATGTAGAGTTTATTGTGTTTTCTCCAAAACTGAAAAAAGGTCAAGTGTAAATTACCATATATACGTGAATATTATATTTAAAAAATAATAAGCAACAATTAAAAAATTACAAAAATAAATTTTGAATAAGAAATAAGATTATAATAAATCAAGTCATGTTAGATTTTTATATTGGATGACGAGATAAATCAAATTCAAATTCATATGATTTCTAATTAGATTTGTCATAATGAGATCAAGGCTGGGTTCAAACTATTTTGTAATAGGATCGGATTTAGATTATATCAGATTTGGTCCAAATCTAATCCATTAATTAGCCTACGCCTTCCCTAGAGGTGTAAATTTAGCCTAGCCCGACCCACTCGAGCCCGAGCTCAGGCTGACCCATGTCAAGCCGCGCAGGCTCTCGTCAAAATTTGATCCAGCCAGAAAATTAGGCCCAGACCTAGGGGGTATTCAGGCTTGGACAGGCCCTCGGGCGGGGTTGGCGAGCCTAGGCCTAGGCTCGAACTTGGGTCGGGCTTGAGCGGGTTTGAACATTTTTGTAATTTTTTTTAAATTTTTTTTTCACTAAAATTTTATTCTTTTCTACTAAAAATGACATTAGGCCTCGGGTGGGTCAGGTTTCGGGCCGAGATTTGAATGGGTCTTGAGCGGGTTGATGGACCAGGTTACGAGTCGTGTCGAGTTTCAAAATGACAGCCCAGACCTAGAGTCCAAGATTAGGCTTAGGCCCAAACCTAACCGGGCCTGGCCCACACTAAACCGTGAGCAGATTTCGGGTCGCCCAAGAGCTGCGGGCCATTTTTACACCATTAACCTCTCCCAACAGATAATAATGACTCTAATGATCACGTACAAGAAGGGTTGCCACCCTCTGTGGTCCTCCTTTCTACAATTTTTTTATTATCAAGCAAAAATGGCACTGTTTTGCTCTACCATGGATACTATGACCCTACTTTTGTTTATATTGATGATTCATAGGGGTGTAACACTACAAAAAAAATTGTTTTTTGCAACGGCAAAACGCCGTCGCAAATACCCCGAACGCCGTCTCAAAAGGTTTTTGCGACGGTAAAATGGCTTTTTGCGACGGTAAGTGGGGGTCGCAACAAAGGGGGTTGCAAAAAGGTTTTAGCGACGGCACAGTGCCGTCGCCTTTGTTTTTGCGACGGGAAAATGCCTTTTTTGCGACGGCAAATTTCTGTCGCCAATAATGAATGAAAATTTGAGTTTTTTGCGACGGCACAGTATTGCCGTCGCTAAAAGTGTTTTTTGCGACGGCAAAAATACCATCGCTAAAGGCGTTACGTTTCAAAAAAATTACTTTTTTGCGACGGCAAAACGCCGTCACTATAGGTATAAGGCGTTTTATAAACGTCACTGATACTTATAGTGGCGTTTTGAACAAAAACGCCACCTTTTTACTTAATTTCATAATTTAATTAATATAAAATATGCTCTGAGTTGGTTATTTATATTCCATTCACAAAAACATCATAACAGAAAATAAAAATAAAAACAAAAATTGATAAAACCATCAAATTCAATATTTTACAAAGAACAATTAAATTGTACATGTTCATAAAAGCATATTTAAATTATAGAATTCACCCCAATCCTAAAAAAAATAAAATAAAATATGAAATTCACCAATCAGCACACTTGCATATTTAAATGCTCTTACAAAAAATAAAAGATTTCCAACAAGATTTCAATTTTGGGCCTATTTCAAAAATCAAGCTGCAAATTCCTTCTAGAATCAGATCTTCCCCTCCGCAAAAGTTATCCTTTTGACCTACAAATAAATAGATAACAGTTGCAAATTATAATCTTTTTGAAGAAAATCTAGAACAAAGCAATAAATACCATCAAAATCATGAAGAGATAAAAGCTAATACATAAATCCCCATGATAATAAGAACATGTATAGTAAGATTTTAAGGTCAGTTTCATCAATCAACGTTTAGATAATCAAACACCAAAACACAATTATAGTACATTGCAAATGCTGTCAAGTACTTATTGTCATCTTGTATTCCGGTATGCCATCTGGTATTCCAGTCATAAATTAAGCAAATCACATGTACTTATTGTAAAACAAATCAAAAAAAAAAGGTAAAATTTATTTATATTGCCTGGATGGAGTTGGGGAGCAACTAATAAGGATAGGCACATATCATATTATTTTCTTGGTTATTATTATTGGATAGAATAGGCACGTATCGTCTCAATTACAGGTGCTAGGCACATTGGACACTTTACTCTTCCTTGGACCAGATTGTCTGCGCATTTTGAACACATGCACATGTGCCCACATCTGTGACAATATGGTATACAGAAGAGAGTTACGTAGAATTTTATCTAGTATGCCTCTAATCTATATCAAGAAGTCATATAGATTTGTTAATTTTATAGGGTGATCCTTTTGTCGACGGATGCTCCTATTATACCCGTAGTCTCTGAAGGATGAGAACCAACTATGTAGCATCTACATCGAGAATTCAAGAATTGTATACGTCATTAGTCCGATCCTTTGTAGGAACTACCCGTAATAACGAACTTGCAAAATGGATCTGTTTATCATAAAGAGATTCGTCGTTCCTGACCCTGCTTCACCTTAATTGTCATTTGAACAAGTAAAAGTTCTGTCTTGGTCTGAGTGGGGATAGCATTTCTCTTCTGCATGTCCATGGAGTCTCTATGAGATCGAGTATGGAATTCTGTTTACTCACTTTAAATTGAGTATCCCTTTCCCTCATTTGCCTGCTAGGATTGGAAATCCTGTATTTTACGTATCCATACGATTGAGTCCTTGGGTTTCCGAAATAGTGTAAAAAGAAGTGCTTCGAATCATTGCTATTTGACTCGGACCTGTTCTAAAAAAGTCGAGGTATTTCGAATTCTTTGTTGACCCGCTTTCTTTTTCTTTTCTGATGGACAAATCGCTCCCGGAAGGAATTCTATCTTTCGTACTATTTCTATTTTTTTTATTTATTATTCTATTAAATTAGAAAATAATAGATTTCTATATCTATCTATTTAATATAGATATATAATAGAAATAGAATGAATGGCGATTATAATGAATAATTCATGAATAACGAATAAAAAAAATTATGAAATTCTGAAAAATAAAGAATCTATACTGGTGTCATATATATTTGTTAATTTTATACCTTTACGATTCACGATTCGATTCGATTCAATTCGCGATTCGGTACAAGGTCATTTCGATTCATGATACAAATCTCGATTTGACAATTAAGGTTGCGTCCATAAAAGGAGGTGCTTAGAAGTGAATGAGTAATCTTAAGGTCACAAAAATAAGTTTCAAATGCAGATATTCTACACACTTCAAGAATTTTATTAAGCAAATATAACCAAGTCCACCAAACATATGTATGAGTGAACAAAACGAACACCGGTAAACAGATGTTAATGAAATAATAGAAATAAAATGGATGATCACATGAAAAATTATAACTTATATTTTCTTGGCATTCCTATGATCAAGGTTTGCTACAAATCTTTAAAACCTGGTCCATGCAAATAGGAAACGGTGCATCACAAAGGAATTTTGGCAAATGAAAAGAAAAAAAAAACACAGGAATAGCAGGGATAAAGAAAGAGGGTACATAAATTCTAGTAAGCAGAGAAGGAAATCACTATCTCACCTTATCATTTTGGCAGCACCAAAACCAAGAGTGTCATGGAACAAATCTTTCATGAATTTCTGTTTTACAAGTAGCTGAAGTTGAGAGTTGTTATAAATTGCTGGAAGATAAGCCTCACCAGAGCCATCCTTGTGTTTGTCCCACGAAGCAGTAAATTTTTTGTGGAATAAATTCCAAGTCTCGTCAATTGTCCTCAAGATCCAATCTTTATATGCCTGCAGAACAACATGCATTTAATCATAAAGCACAATAGTGGAGTAACCATTAATATCAATGTTAAGTTTAATATGGTGAAACACCTATAAAAGCATGCAAGCACACTTGCATATACACAGACCACTGACACAGTTTCTCAATGAGAAAAATAAAAGGAAAAACCATACAAGGATTGCAAGTTATCCTTTTCCATTACACAGCAAAAACAAATGAGCAGTGACTTCTTGACAAGGAATTACCTAAATAAGGTATCTTCAAGCAAAAGTGATCTACTAAAAAATCAACAAAATGATATAACCATACTTCCTCTTTCTGCAAAATGTTTAATCATGCAAGCCCTACATCTTATCTTAGGTCATATTTCATTGATCATTAAAGCTGAGAATACTTCATTTCAGGACATGTGAACATTGGAATCATTTTTGTAGTAAAAAAAGCTTATGCGCGTAGCTCATTGGAAGCTAAGAGTCTTCTAGCCCAAAAACGGGAACAGTGGTTTTAGTAGTTCCTTAATACCTTATTACTAATCTATTTATAGTCAAGAAAGCCTTTCACCTGGCTAACACACAAAAAAGCACCAGCTGGGAAAAAGGATGAAACACCGATGCAAGGTACATGAGAGTTATTTGTGGCAAAAAAGAAATCAAAATATAATTACGGAATTTCTGTATATTAATGTGCAACACAAAAGAGAAGGTTTAAGAATTACTAAACATGTGACTACATAATGACACTTACACATCCAAACAAAACATCTGGATCTGATTGAATATTGAGTGATCAAGGAATATAAGGGAAAATACCGCATGAAGCAGTTTAAACTTTTTTATACTTGAGGAAATGCATCTCTTACCTGGATCTTTTCCAATATGGTACACAAAGAGCAATATCAACAGGGTAGACCAGCAAATTTCTTCAAGTACAAGAAGCTAGGTAGACAAGTTAGTCACATCCACCTACTAGACTCATCAGTCACCTTTGCTTTGATAGGTGTATTTTCTATATTTTTTTGAAAAGAAAATTCATTCATTTCTTTATTCCCCATTAACCAAAAAGGAGATGGGCCAATGATTAGGAACTTGGGAGAAGTCAGGCTGATCAGGTTTCTCCATTCAAGAAATCATAAAGAAAAAAAGAAAAGAAAAAAAAAAGTGCAGTGACAGACCAGAGGGCAATGAAAAGTTCTAGATCTATTACACTTGATGAACAAGAGAAGCCCCAAAACAAATCATTATTTGTCCAAAAAGGAAAGTATGATAATAAGATGAGTTAAATGACGAATAAGAAAAAAAACAAGAAAATGACATCTTTTATAGAGACAAAAGCATACAGATAAGAACCCAGCTACATACAAAATACATGCTTAAAGCATACTGTGCATTTCTCTTTGGACAGAACTAGATTTCACAAAGTATAAACCCCAAAGTAAACGTGAACAATTAAAGAAGGCATACTGTGCATTTATCTCAAGGCCGTACTTCTCTTGCAATTGAGATGGACTTCAATGTCTTTCTTTAATATCACAAAAAATAAAATAAAACAAAATAAAAACTCTATTAATGCTCAGAATATCATAAGGTCCATTAACAAATGAATTCTAGTAGCCAGCACATGGCATATTTCTCCATCCAAAAATATAAAAAATATTTTAAATTCCACAAAACAAATGCAATAAATAGAATATAGGATCCAACAATGAAGACTCTTATCCATAACCCTCTTCAAATGCACTTAAAGAACCTGCACAATTACCATCAGAATCCAAAACATCTCCAATATTAATCTTCGCTAATGCTTGCCCCTGATTCACTACCAAACTACCAGTTCAGAATAATAATATATGAAGTATAGAAATAACATAATAACATAAAGTTTCATATTCATGTACAGAGCACCAATATTTGTGAAACAGACAAAGTCATAGCTATTAAAAGTACTTTTTAAAACCACGTATTCCAAAATCCCTAAGACTGATCGGACGATCGGACGATTTGGAAGAGAGAAGATCAAGCTTGCCTTCAGCCATGAGATTGTCGATAAGTCAGGGAGTTTGGTGAGAATATCGAGAGCAGGGGAAATGAGTGATTAGGGATGGAGGAAACAAAGCAGCGAGAGAGCAATACACACAGAGCAGAGCTTGTAGAGATATGAGTGAATGAGATTCGAGATTTGAGAGATTCCAAGGGTTTCGAAGCTTTTGGCAGTACACTCGCAGAGAGAGAGAGAGAGAGAGAGAGAGAGAGATAGCGAGAGCGAGAAGGGTGAAGGTGAAGAGAAGGGTGAGGGTTTTAGGGATTTTGGGTTGGTTTGGGTTTGAGATTAGGGATTTTTTTTTTGGGGGGGGGGGGAATGGAAAAAAATAAAGGGGCAGGAATGAAAAATAAAAATAAAAATAAAAAAAATAATTAAATAAATTTATTTTTTGTTAAAATATATATATTTTTTGTAGTTAATGAATTTTTTTTTAAATTTTTTTTTTTTTAGTTACTAAGATTGAAAATTTATTTGTTTCATTTTTATTTTAATGAAAAAAAATATTATTATTTTTTATTTTGTAGAAGTAGGGGTAATATATATTTTAATGAAAAATATTTTCCACTAAAATAAAAGTTAATTTTCTGTAGTCAATGAAAAATATTTTTCTGTGGCCTATTTTTTTTTATTACTAAAAATCATGAACTAATTTTTTGTGGTAGAGGAAAAAGAGCGGCAGCAGTAGTGAATGTGGTGGATAAGAGATGATGATGGTGGTGGTGGTGGTGGTGGTGGTGGTGGTGGTGGTGATGGTGATGGTGATGGCGAAAGAAATTAGTGGTGAAGTTGTGGTAGTGGTAGCGTAAATGGAGTGGCAGGGGTGAAAGAGAGGTAATGGTAATAGTAGTGGCAGTAGTGGTAATGGTGGTAGTGGAGTGGTGGCGATAGTAGTAGTAATGGTAGTCGTAGAGGTGAAGTGGCGACAGTAGAAGTAATGGTGGTAGTGGAATGGTGTTTGCAGTAGTGGTGAAGGTGGTAGAGGAGATGGGTGGTGAGAGAGAGAAATGAGTGAGAGACAGATAGAGGAGAGAGAGAGAGAGAGAGAGAGAGTGAGTGATGAGCGACAGAGAGACAAAATGGTCGCTAAAAGTGCATTTTCTTGTAGTGGATCGATATTTTTCTGTGGCTCATTTTTTTTTTGTTATTAAAAATCATGAACTAATTTTTTGTGGTAGAGGAGAGGGAGCGGCAGTAGTGGTGAAGGTGGTGGATAAGAGATGATGGTGGTAGTGGTGGTGGTGGTGATGGTGAAAGAGATTAGTGGTGAAGTTGTGGTAGTGGTAGAATAGATAGAGTGGCAAGGGTGAAGGAGAGGCAATGGTAGTAGTAATGGCAGTAGTGGTAGTGGTGGTAGTGGAGTGGTGGCAATGGTAGTAGTAATGGTAGTCGTAGAGGTGAAGTTGGTAAAAGAGATGAGTGGTGAGAGAGAGAGAGAGAGAGAGAGAGATGAGTGAGAGACAGATAGAGGAGAGAAAGAGATAGAGACAGACTGATGAGCGAGAGAGAGACAAAGTGGTCGCTAAAAGTGCATTTTCTTGTAGTGGAGAGCTTAGTAAATAGAGAAGAGATGAGGGAGAGAGTGAGCAATGTGAACACAATGGGGGAGAGAGACAAACAGACAGACAAACACATAGAGAGAAAGAAAGAGAGAAGAGTGATAAGTGAGAGAGAGATAAAGAGAGAAAGAGATATAAAGAGACAGAGAGAGAAAGAGATAGAGAGAGACATATAGAAAAATAGAGAGAAACAAGAGATGAGAGAAGCATATAGAAAGAGAGCAAAAAGAGATGAACGAGAGAGAGAATAGAAAAATAGAGAGATAGAGTGAAGAGCGATGAGTGAGAGAGACAGAGAGAAAAAAAAGAGATGAGCGAGAGAGACAGAGAGAGAAAAGAGATGAGAGAGATAGAGAGAAGAGAGATGAGCGAGAGAGACGTAGAGAAAAGACAAATGAGAGAGATAGAAAGAAGAAAGATGAACGAAAGACACACAGACAGACAGACAGACAAACAGACAGAGAAAGAAGAGTGATGAGTGAAAGAGAGAAAAAGAAGAGTGGTGGTAATTTAATGGCATTTGCAGTAGTGGTAAATGTGGTAGAGAAGATGGGTGGTGAGAGAGAGAGATGAGTGAGAGACGAATAGAGAAAAGAGATAGAGAGACAGAGAAAGAGACAGAGTGATGAGCGAGAAAGAAACAAAATGGTTGCTAAGAAGTGCATTTTCTTATAGTGGATCGATAAATCGAAAGGGAGCTCAATAAATAAAGAAGATAGATAATTCAAAACTCTTTTCAAAACTTAATTCAAATCAATTTTTTAAATATTTTAAATATGTAAATATTTTAAAAATATTTTAATTTTGTGAGAGACAGATAAAGAAGAGAGATAGAGAGAGAGAGAGACAAAGATAGAGTGATGAGCGAGAGAGAGAGATAGACAAAGTGGTTGCTAAAAGTGTATTTTCTTATAGTGGATCGATAAATTGAGAAGGAGCTCGATAAATAAAGAAGATGGGAGTAAGAGAGTGAGCAAGGCGAACATAGTGAGGGAGAAATAGACAAATAGACAAGTAGACAGAGAGAGAGAGAGAAGAGTGATGAGTGAGAGAGAGACAAGGAGAGAGAGATAGACAGAAAAAGAGATAGAGAGAGAGAGAGAGATGGAGATATAGAAAAAGAGAGAGAAACAAGAGATAAGCGAGAGATAGACAAAAAGAAAGGGATGTAGAGCGAAAAGAGATGAGCGAGAGAGAGACACAGAAAAAGAGAGAGATAGAAAGAGAAGAGAAATGAGCGAGAGAGATAGAGAAAGATAGAAAGATAAGAGAGAGAAAAAAAAGAAATGAGAGAGATAGAGAGAAGAGAGATAGGCGAGAGACACAGAGAGAATGAGAGAGAGAAATAGGCAGACATAGAAAGAAGAGTGATAAGTGAAAGAGATAAAGAGAAGAGAGAGAGATAGAGACAGAGAGACGGGAGGATGAAAAAATGAATGAAAAGATAAATGGTATATCAAAAGAGTAAGACGACATTGTTTTTTTTAATTTTTTTTGCGACAGAAAAATACCGTTGAATTTATTCAAACCATTTTGTGACTGTATATATATGAAGCTATCTCAAAACCACAATCACTATGCTAGGTTAGAGTTTTTCAAAAACTCTTTTGAGAAAATTATACTTTCTTGTTTTCCGTGTTATATTGTTTTTACTGAATTTTTTAATATTTTAAGTATTTTTTTAAAATTTTTAGACACACCTAACATAAATACACCTAAAAATTAAAAAAATTGTAAATTTTTTTTTTAAAAATTCACTAAATATAAAAAATGCAATAATTCAATACATTTTTTTGTATTTTTATGTATTCATCAATTTTTAAAAATATTTTTTCATAATTTTTTTTATTTTTTAGATACATCTAAGTAAGGTACATCTAAAAAAAAAATATTTAAAATTTCAAAAATATTCACTAAAAAAAAACACGAAAGCCACTTTTTTGCGACGTGAGAAAATGCCGTCTCAAAAAAGCAGAGTATTTGTGACGGCACCATTTGCCGTCTCAAAAAAGCAAAGCATTTGCGACGGTACTATTTGCCGTCTCAAAAAATGAGAGTATTTGCGACGGTAAATAGTGCCTCGCAAATGCTCTGCTTTTTTGAGACGGCAAATGGTGCCGTCACAAATACTCTACTTTTTTGAGACGGCATTTTTTACCGTCGCAAAAAGTGACTTTTTGAGACGGCAAGTGTGCCGTCGCAAATAGTTCCGTCTCATATACCCAATT
This sequence comes from Camellia sinensis, assembly GCF_055761805.1. NCBI lineage: Eukaryota > Viridiplantae > Streptophyta > Magnoliopsida > Ericales > Theaceae > Camellia > Camellia sinensis. Next base: position 103,665,081 of record NC_138975.1, on the reverse strand, counting down.
TTCTTGTAGTGTAAATTTGGCTCAGCCCAGCCCATGTCAGGCCTTGCGGACTCCCACCAAAATTCGGGGCCAGGCAGGGTTACGGGCCAGAGAATTAGGCCCAGGCCAAGGGGGTATTCGGGCCTTGGGTGGGTCGGTGGGCCTAGGCTCAGGCTTGGGCCGAGCCTGAATATTTTTTTTATTCTTTTCTATTTTTTTCATCAGAAATGACACTAGACCTCGGGCGGACCGCGTATTGGGCCGGGCTTTGAGTGGGTTTTAGGTGGGCTGATGGATCGGGTTACAAGTCGGCCTAGACGAGTCAAGCCAGGATGTAAAATGATGACCCAGGATCTCGAACTGGGCTCAATCATGAGCCTAATTGAGCCGGTCCATCCCAAATTGCGGGTGAATTTCAAACCGCTCAAGGACCGCTTCACACTCCTAATGATTCATAATAACCCTCTAAAAGGAAACTTACCCATTAATAATAATAATAATAATAATAATAAATTACCTTTTCAAAATGGAGTAGTTGTGCAATGAAACCTTTGTGAGCACTAACATGCAACAGTTAGGTCGCGCACACAAAGAAGAGGTGTCCACCGACTTCTAATCAATTGGCTACTTGTAACCCTATTTATATGAATAACTCTGTGGGTAACACTGATGTAAGTACGTAAAAATAAAATTAAATAATATTATAATATAAATGTTATTTAAATAATAAGAGTGTTTTGATTGAAATTAAAGGTTCCGGACTCAAATCTTGTGCACCTACTATAAGGTTTTGGCCTATTTTGAAAAGTGGGTTAAAAGTCACTCCTTAACTTTTAATCTATTTCCTCTCTCTCAAAAAAAAGAAAAAAAAAATGGGGGCTAAAAATTATAAAAAAAAAAGTCAAAAAATTAATTTTTAACCATCTTTCCAAAACACTCCACAATATTAGGTAGGACCATGTTAAACGATGAAATCCACATATATGCCTTTTGTCTTACTTAGTATATTAATTGGTACACTAATTAATATTTCTAGCATTACTCTACTTGTAATTAATTGATCAAGTGATATAAGAGCATCTCCAATGAGAGCTGTTATTGCCAAAATTTGGCAGTAGAAAGACCAAACTTTGCTTCAATGGCAAGTTATGGCACCTGTCAAATTTGAAAAATACCAAAATTTGTGTTAAATTTGACACAAGTTTTAACAACTGCCATAACTGTCAACTCACAAAAATAGCATCCCTCTCTCCCGTCCTTCCTCTCAACAAAACATCACCCCCTCCCTCTTGTCCACCATTTTTGTAAACGAAAGTTGAAAATTAGTGTGTGAGACGTTTGGACAATCGGTTGGGCATCTCACACACATCAATTTTTGTGTCAAAATGACAAAAATGACAGCCTTACATTAAAACACCATTGCTATAATTCTACTATTTTTCACTATTTATTATCATAATTTGACAATGACAATACTATTATAACATTTGTCATTAAAGATATTCTAATAAGATTTTAAACCATTTTTATCATAGCCATACTTCAGAGTCTGTTAAACTAAATTTGTAATTAATAGATCAAGTGCTATAATAAGCTTTTAAAGTTTAAAAGCTTATTACCATTTTTATCTTAGCCATGCCTTACAATTCTGATAGACTAGGGTGAATTACACTTTGCTTTTTTATATTTGGTCATTTTTTTACTTCGACTCTTAAAGTTTTCTTTTTCCACTTTGGTCTTTCAGATTTTAATTTTTTTTCAATTTATTTTTAAAACTAATTTCTATTTAAAATTATATAAAAAAAATAATACATTAACAATTAGGTGGCATAAAAATATTCTATGACTGTGCTTCTCTAAATCTTGAAGACCCGATGCAAAAAGTACTTTACAGTATGTTAAACTAAATTAGAATAAAATATTTTAAAAAATATTTCTTCGAGATATTGGTCCTGTTTGGTGTAACTGTTAAAATAAATTATAAATTATAACTTAACAGATTATAGATTATGACTTTAATCAGAAGATGTTAATCTGTTTGGTATAACTGTTGGATTATAGATTTAAGTTGCTGAGTAGTGTTTGTTAAATAAACTGTGAAGTAGCTTTGTCAATTAACTTTTATTTTTTATTATTCAATATTTGTCTACATTTCTCATAAAAAAATAATAATAATATTTTATAGTCCATTTGGGTTTTTTTATATTTTTAAAAAAATAAAAAATCAAAAAATCTAAGAGTATAACCGCGAATTAACATGTCCACAGCAGAAACTGATAATCAGAAGTAAGTGGTGAGCAGCTTCTCAGAATCAGCTTTTTTAACTTAAAATAAGTTATTAGAATCAGAAAGTGTTTAAAATAATTAGTTTAACCAAATAATCCAAAATAACTTTTTAAAAATTAAAAGCAATAAATTAACTCAAAAAAGCCATACCAAACACCCCATTCTGTAGCTACACTTCTCTAAATCCTGAAGTCTTACAAATTTGCAGAAAGTACTTGTAAATAATGTGCACGATTTTCACAATCATTTATATATATATTTATATATATCAAAGAATTTCTTAATTGTTTGAAGTTCAATTTTTATTTAAATTTTGTCTTTTAATTTTGGATAATTCTCTAATAATGGCCTATATGTTGAGTAAATTTTTTTTCGTAATTACGTAAATATTTTTAGTCAATTATAAAACAAATTTTTCATAATTATGTAAAAATTATTAGTCAATTATGAAACATAAATTTTTTATTTTTTAGCAAATTACAAATACACCCATAAGGGCATTACTTAATGATTTACTTATGAATAGAATTGGTCTTTTATTTTTGCAATTATAATTCATATATGAATAAAATTAGTTATTTGCATATATAGTTTAGTGAATTATCTTAGCATTTTTTTTTAAATAGGAAAATTACCTTAGTATTTTTTTCTTTTATATTTATCTGTTGAAAAAAGATACACACTATAAATTTTTTATTTTTTTTATAAATTCAAAAGAAATGTTAAAGACTCATAAATTTACCTAAAATGATATGATAATAAAATTGGAGTCTACATAATTAGGTGTATAACAAATCAAAATATAATACATATCATACTATATAATTTTATCATATATCTAATGATTTATTCTATTTAATTTCATAAAATAATATTTTAATTTTTTAAAAATTATCAAAATATAAAATTTAAATATATTGTAATAATAATATGTGCACGTGCCTTTTTAAACTAATATATATATATATATATATGGCCAAGCAAATTCCATGCGTAACATGATTAAATTTTCATGTAGTGTGAAAATTGTTTAGGTCTCCAAAAGATATTCTTGAACAGATGGAACTGGTCTATTTCCGACAAAAATGATAAGGGGAATTCTATTATTCACACTTTATACTATATATATTTTTATTTACATCATTTTATTTTTTAATTATGATTATTTTTTTAATTATTACATTATTTTAAGATTTTGATTATAATTTTTTTATGTTTGATTATATTTTTTTAAATTTATTTTAATTATGATTCAAAAAATATAAAATTGTCTCATTTTTTTTTTATAATTATAAAATACATATGTATAATCATTTCCAAATGATAATCAAACAAAAACAAAGTAGAGGCGTGTTGACTTGGCTGGTTTTGAGAATTGACTTAACATGTGATTTTTTTCGTCACAATATCTAAGTTTAGGCCACTCCTGATGAATTGCCTCTGTGTCTTGGAGAAATAACTAATCAGTGTATGATTGAATTTTTTTTTATTAAATTAATGATAAAACTAATAAATTTGAAATATTAAAATTATAAAATTTTCTATGAATATGAAATTATTTTTAAAAATTATACCTGATTTGTAATTTCTCATTCTTTCATTTTCGTTATAAGTTTGGTCTTTTTCTTAATTCATTAGGATCTCTAAACCACTCGTGCATGGCCTCCTTCGGGAACATAATTTTTAGTCACTTTTTTTAGTTTGTAACAAAAGTCAAAAGTTAACTTTTTTGATTTTTTTTTCATTTGGGAAATTAGTTTTTAACCAATAGTGAAATTATAATTCTACCTTTCATGGGTCAAAATGTGCTATATGAGTGAAGTTGTAAATATTTTAAACTAAATAGAGGTTGTTTGGTCATTTTATTATGATTTGACATCACAAACAAATATTAATAAAAAAATCTAAAAGTAACTTTTTACCAATTTCTCAAATCATTTGTCTAAAAAAGTCAAAAAATTGATTAAAAGTCAAAATATCACTTTTTACCATTTTTTCAAAATAGGCCTAACTTTTTTGGTTTCCACTAAACTAAAAATAATAATACCGTTACTCAAAAGAAAATAAAAAAATAAAAATATATATAAACTTTTTCTTCATGACACTAAGGCCTAGTTTGGGAAGATTGAAAAAAGACAAAAAGTCACTATTCTATTTAAGTCACATCATCTTATTTAAGTCACATCACCTCTCTAATACATTACTTCAAACCCAACCCAAACCCAACTCATATTTCATAAAAAGTCAAAAAGTGCACTTATTTAGTCTTCCCAAACTAGGCCTAAATCTTTTCACCGTCTATTGGATCAATTCTTGCAAAGCAAATCCCACATTACAATTTTCTGAGTAAATATTATTTTTCCTCTCCAAACTATCATTTGTTTTTCACGTGCACCCCCATACTTCTATTTATTTTAATTTAATACCTGAACTTTTCATAAATTGATCAATTAAACCCCTGTCGTCACCTTCCGTCCACAATTGGACAGAATGTGATGAGTTGTCCCCTGAACTATCTTTTGGAGGGAATATAAGTGGATTTCCCCCCATATGCAACCTCTCCATTTTACTATATAACAGAGGCAAGCTCCCAACCAAAAAAAAAACAGAGCAATTTGGAAAGATCAAGCTCAACTGAAGGAAGATGGAGTGCAAGTGACATGAAAGACCTGAGATGCATTTGCTGTGGAAGACGAAGGGTGATACAAACATCATGGACTGATGCAAATCCTAGTAGGAGGTTCCTCAGCTGTCCCACGAATGGTTATAATCAGTTCACCTGGGTAGACTCACATATGTGTTCACGGGCAGTGCAAATCATCCCTGGCCTATTGAAGAAGGTCAATAAGCTAGAAGCAAGACTACAGACAGAGAATAGAAGAGAGAGAAAACTATGGATATGCTTAACTGTCTCATGGTGCATCATTTTATCAATGTGGTTTGTAATATAGTATAAGAAAGAATGTAATAGGGAGGACTATTATGAATGAATAAATGTAATGGGGGGAAATATTATGAATTAAATGTAATGGGGAAAATATTATGAATGAAATGTAATGAGAAAAGTATTTCAAATGAAAATTTCAGATCTTGTGTTAAGGTTTTCTTCTTAAAAAAAACAGAGCATCATAGCCTTTGTTTGTCCCTTAAAAAACAATTTTTGTTTATCCTTACAAAAACAAGGCATTATCATTTAATTAAAAAAAAACAAAAAACAAAAGTGGCATTGTGTGTTACTTTAACTATTTGTCATCCATCCATCAAAATAACTAATTGGTGGCCTCTTTGAATGGCCCCTTGGCAACCAATGAATATGTTACTCAAAAAGCAACTTAAGAGGAGGGGTGAATTAGGTTTTTACAAAATAAAATTAATAATACCACAATAAAATTAACTACTAATACAACAAATTATTAACAAGCACAATGATGAACTTAGCAGTAAATGATCAAGCAAAATAACAATGAAGTATAACTAACATACATGGTAAATCAAATGATTAACACATGAATATTAGATAGCTATAGCAGTAGTATGAAAGCAAAGAGATTAGGGAAGATGAGACAAACAGATTTATAGTGGTTCGGCTTCAACCAAGCCTACATCCACTCTTCAAGTTTCACTTGAGATTTTCCACTATCTTCTACCTTCACAGGGGTGCTAGCAACCTCTTTACAAATGGAGCAATCCTCCACGGATTTTACACAGAGTTCAGAAGCCCAAAACCTTGCAAATCTTAGGTGATTCACAATCACTCTCAAGATTTCAAGAACATAGTATTTGCAACACTTTTACAAGATGAAATTGTATTTTTTCTTTCAAAGAAAGGTTACAATAAATATCTCTTAAAGATAGATATATAAAATGAAACTTTGATTTTTCTGTAAATCTCACACAGGAAAGATAGGCTTAAAGCTATAATGCTCAGTGTATAATTTATGAGAAAAGATGTGAGTGATTATAGATCAAAGAATATGTTTAGGTTTTTTTGTAATTTGTTTACATTAGAGGTTTTGGTATATATAATGAAAATTATAGCCGTTTATAGCCGTTGTATTCATTTGAATTTATAGCCGTTTATAATCGTTGTAGTCATTTGAATTTATAGCCGTTTATAGCCGTTGTACTTCCATCATTACCAATTTGAATATCTTCCACTCCATCATTACAAATTTGAATATCTTCCACTTCAACATTTTGAATCTTTTGGCCTTTTGAACCTTTATACTTCCATCATTACTAACTTGAATATCTTCTACTTGAACCTTTTGAACTTTTTGGCCTGCTGTTGTGCTAAGCTGTTTGAACCTTTGTTTTGCGCTGTTTGAACTCCTGATTTAATCAAATATTAAATACATTCTAACAACATTTAGGATAAAGGTTTAGGTGAGAAATAATGGGACAAAATAAATTTCGATTCTATTTTTCTCTTTTAAATAAATCATCAAAATAAATTTTGATTAAAATATAATTAAATAAATCATCAAAATAAATTTTAGATTCTATTTTTCTCTTTCAAATAAATTAAAACATAATTAAATAAATCATCAAAATAAATAAGTCTAACAATCTCCTCCTTTTTTATGATGGCACACAATGATGTTTTGATTTGATTTTGGAGTAAAAAATGCTCCCCCTCAAGCCATGCTCCCTAAATTCATTTCGAAATACATAGGTTAGTACATGCGTAATAAATAAGCTTTAATCAACAACATGATATATGATTTAAGATATTAAGATATCAAACTATAAATACATAACATCATATAATTTCTCCCCCTGTGACATTATCAAAAGGAAATTATGGGTCAGAATCTGGAGGAGGATGAGGAAAATGATAGTGATAAATGGCATCAAAAAAAGAGATAATCAAAACATAGATATACATATATGCATACACATATAACTCTCTCGCGTCTCTCTCGTTTTTCGCAAAACGCGGTTGCCACGCGGCCTGGCTTTTGCGTCATTGGCCGACAAAAGCAACTCTCCTCGATTGTCGCTCACCTCGACTATCTCTCCCTCTTTGCCTTCTTCTCTTCAGCCTCTTCTCTTCAGCTTTCTTCTTAATCACACTCGTCTGCTTCTTCTTCTTCACATCACTCTTTTCTATCTCTTCTTCACCACTCTCTTCTGTTCTTCTTCCTCATTGAGAGACAAAAAAAAAAAAAAAAAAAAAAAAAAAAAAAAAAAAAACTGAACGGAGGAGGCCAAACCTCAGTCTGTTCTCTTCTATTTCTCTGCAACTCATTTCTTTTACACCTCTCACCTCTAAACCATGGCTTCCTCATCCCATCCCCTATGCCTACTCTTCCTGCCATTCCTCTGTCTAACCTTCCTATGATGTCGATTGAGCAAATCATGGCAGCTCAATCAGACATTGAAGCCAATCAGTTCACACTGACATCCTGTATAGAGACGGTGACTGCCGTCGCAAAATTGGCTCAACGATTGCAGAACATGACGAGTGAGCACCATCAGGTCAACGCCCAACTCTCTCTACTTCAGCGCATGTACAAGAATGCGCGAGCAGAAATAGGCGCACTAAAGGCCGAAAATAAAGAGCTTAAACGGAAGACCACCTCCATGGCCCGATTTGGAGCAACGTCGTTCTTTGCCTTTGATAGTCAGCGCGGAGTCGTCGCTCTTGACGAAAGCACGGGGGCAGGGGCGTCAAGAGTCGCCCAAGGTGATAAAAACGAAGAAGAGAGCAGTGGAAGAGGCGATTAAGTAAGATCGGCATATGGCCGAAAAAAAATGAAGGGTTTTTTTTATGTTTATTTTGATCGGCGTGTGGTCGTAAAAAAATGAATGTAAATATTTGTATTTTGATTTGTTGTTGTGTTTATGTTTAAGTACTAAAAAATGAAATTAAAAAGCAATGAAAAAAATAAGAAAATTAAGCCCAAACAAAAAAATAATAATGAGAGACTAAATTGTTAATGAGTATATGAGAAGTATTTGAGCATGATCTAATTCTCAATTTCTTAGCAAGACCATACCAATCTCAAGACTATAATAGACATAACAGTGCATAGATCAAACAAGGTTGCCAAGAAAGAGCATAAATATGGAGCTAAAGTTCAAGTCACTCTTCCTTGAGGAAAACGATCTTCCTCTTACATTATCAGCAACTAATTAGCTCAAAGGTCATGTTATAAGAATTAAGATACCAAAAGCATAGAGATACCAAAATAATCAGAGTTACTAAAACAATCAAGTCTCTTTTTTCTCCCTCGATGACATTTTCAACAAAATCAAGCACAAGGACGGAGTATGGTACATCATATAGGATGAAAGAATGTAAGTCTCATTATAGCACAAATAATCATCCATATCAAGGTAGCTCTATGATACCAAAAAAATGATAGCACATAATGATTATACAATTGAAGCTCATACCATTTGACAATAATGGGCAAAAAAAAAAAATAGTAACATGTGATGGTGCAAGCCCATAAGTTTTACATAAAAAACAAAATAAAAATTGAGGGGATTTTAAAAAATAATCAAGTTTAAATTCTTCCCCTTGTTTCATTTGGCAAAATCAATGGGAGATATGATAAATGAAAGTTCATTACTGAAATGTTCTCGTCAATAACATCAAATAGGATGCCAAAATGATACCAACATGCAATCTACCAAAGATACTAATATGCAATCTAGAAGATTTAACAATCATAGCTCAAGCATTATGTAGAATACCAAATATTTCTCGTAATAGGTTAAACTCAATATAATCTCATGGAGCTAATGTAATTCCAAAAAATGAAGCATGTTCAAGGTATACCAATCCATATGCCAAGAAAAATCGTGAGTTTCAATATATAGCACACATTTTAAGCATAGGCATGATTTTTAGGCAAGAGTATCATCAAAGAGTATACATTGCAAATCATATGAAGCATAATCAAACTTTTTCATATCAAAGTAATAACAGTATTAGCTCATAGGCTATAAGATAAAATGTTTACCTCAAAAGCTTAAGAGAGTATATGAGGGATACGTTAAGTTCAAGATATGGAAGCTTTTCAATCTTCAATTTTCTTTCATGGGGAGTTCATATCAAAAGGGTTTAACAAGTATGTTAGTAAAATGATTTATCCCCCTAAGTTGGTGCTACCCTTTTCTAATGTGATTTGTGTAAATATAACATTCATAGAACATTCACTATTACTAAATAAAAATACAGCACAAATCACTTCTTATCACAAACTCAAAAAATGAAAAATAATTCAATGATCAAATAAGCGTTTGGAATGCTATTTTTCAGAATTTTCAAGTTGTAGCACATAACATAATATGCATAAGAAAATAGTGTTATGCTCTTTGTTTTAAAAATGATGCAACAATCTCATTTAATCACATAACATTATCCAGAGGCATTTTCATCAATTCAATTCACATACTCAAGTGTGATAAAAAAAATTTACTCAATGTGGAACACAACATGAATGCTATAAACAATTAATTCAACAATTTATCAATCAAAAGCATTTCATGAGATGTATGCCAATATCATCCATATTCAAAAGATATTCAATAGGATAGATGCAATGTCTCTACAAACGTATGATATTTCTTTTCATTTAGACATTGTTGATGGATCATAATCAACGAATTTCATAACTCATTCAAATATTCCAATGTAAAGTATATAAGCATGAAATTTTTATATTGAGCATATTCTTAAAATAATGGGACAAAATAAATTTTGATTCTATTTTTCTGTTTCAAATAAATTAAAACATAATTAAATAAATCATCAAAATAAATTTTGGATTCTATTTTTCTTTTTCAAATAAATTAAAATATAATTAAATAAATCATCAAAATAAATTTTGGATTCTATTTTTCTCTATCAAATAAATTAAAACATAATTAAATAAATCATCAAAATAAATAAGTCTAACAATCTCCCTCTTTTTGATGATGGTACACAATGATGTTTTGATTTGATTTGGGAGTAAGAAAAAACTCCCCCTCAAGTCATGCTCCCTGAATTCATTTCTAAATACATAGGTTAGCACATGTGTAATAAATAAGCTTTAATTAACAACATGATATGAGACTAAGATATCAAATTATAAATACATAACATCATATTAGTTTGAAAATAATACCATAATGCATAACATCATAAGTCTTCTCCCCCTGATGATGGTACACAATGATGTTTTGATTTGATTTGGGAGTAAGAAAAGGCTCCTCCTCAAGTCATGCTCCCTGAATTCATTTTTAAATACATAAGTTAGCACATGTATAATAAATAAGCTTTAATCAACAACATGATATGAGACTAAGTTATCAAACTATAAATACATAACATCAGATTAGTTTGAAAATAATACCATAATATATAACATCATAAGTTTTCTCCCCCTGTGACATTATCAAAAAGAAATCATGGGCCAGAATCTAGACGAGGAGGAGAAAAATGATAGGGATAAATGGCATCTATACAATTCAAAACATATATATACATATATGCATACACATACAACTCGCCCACGTCTCTCTCTTTTTTCGCAAAACGCGGTTGTCACGCAGCCTGGCTTTTGCGTCATTGGCCGACAAAAGCAACTCTCCTTGATTGCTCCTCGCCTCGGCTAGCTCTCCCTCCTTGTCTTCTTTTTTTCAGCCTTCTTCTTAATCACACTCGTCTGCTTCTTCTTCTTCACCTCACTCTCTTCTATCTCTTCTTTATCACTTTTTGCGATCTTCTTCTTCATTATCAAGAGGCAAAGAAACTGAATGGAGGAGGCCAAATCTTAGTCTATTCGCTTCTATTTCTCTGCAACTCATTTCTTTGACACCTCTCACCTCTAATCCATGGCTTCCTTATCCCATCCCCTTACTCTGTTTTCGGATGTAAACGATCCCATAAGCTCTGCTGGACCAAGTGCCCCTACTCCTACTCTTCCTGTCATTCCTCTGCCTAACCTTCTTATGATGTCGATTGAGCAAATCATGGCAGCTCAATCAGACATTGAAGCCAATCATTTCACACTGACGTCCTGTATGGAGACAGTGACTGCAGTCACAAAATTGGCACACCGATTGCAGAACAGAACGAGTGAGCTCCATTAGGTCAATGCCCAACTCTCTCTGCTTCAGCGCGTGTACAAGGATGCATGAGCAGAAATAGGCGCACTGAAGGCCGAAAATAAAGAGCTTAAACGAAAGACCACCTCCATGGCCCGATTTGGAGCAACATCGTTCTTGGCCTTTGATAGGCAGCGGGGAGTCGTTGCTCTCAACGAAAGCACGGGGGTAGGAGCATCAAGGGTCGCCCAAGGTGATAAAAAGAAGAAGAAAACGATGGAAGAGACGAGTAAGTAAGATCGGCGTATGGCCGGAAAAAAAAGGAAGGGTTTTTTTTTTAATGTTTATTTTGATCAGCGTGTGGCCGTAAAAAAATGAAGGGTTTTTTATTTTTGGTGTTTTTTATGTAAATATTTGTATTTTGATTTTTTGTTGTGTTTATGTTTAAGTACTGAAAAATGAAATTAAAAAGCAGAGAAAAAAATAAGAAAATTAAGCCCAAACAAAAAATAATAATGAAAGACTAAATTGTTAATGAGTATATGAGAAGTATTTGAGCATGATCTAATTCTCAATTTCTTAGCAAGAGCATACCAATCTCAAGACTATAATAGACATAACAGTGCATAAATCAAACAAGGTTGCCAAGCAAGAGCATAAATATGGAGCTAAAGTTCAAGTCACTCTTCCTTGAGGAAAACGATCTTCCTCTTACATTATCAACAACTAATCAGCTCAAAGGTCATGTTGTAAGAATTAAGATACCAAAAGCATAAAGATATCAAAATAATCAAAGATACTAAAACAATCAAGTCTCTTTTTCTCTCCCGATGACATTTTCACAAAATCAAACACAAGAAGGGAGTATGGTACAACATATAAGATGAAAAAATGTAAGTCTCATTATAGCACAAATAATCATCTATATCAAGGTAGCTCTATGATACCAAAAAAATGATAGCACATAATGATCATACAATTGAAGCTCATACCATTTGACAATAATGGGCAAAAAAAAATAATAACATGTAAAGGTACACGCCCATAAGTTTGATATGAAAAACAAAATAGAAACTAAGGGGATTTTAAAAAATAATCAGGTTTAAATTCTTCCCCTTGTTTCATTTGGAAAAATCAATAGGAGATATGATAAATGAAAGCTCATAACTGAAATGTTCTCGTCAATAATATCAAATAGGATGCCAAAACGATACCAATATGCAATCTACCAAGGATACTAATATGCAATCTAGAAGATTTAACAATCATAGTTCAAGCATTATGTAGAATACCAAATATTTCTCATAATAAGTTAAACTTAATATAATCTCATGGCGCTAATATAATTCCAAAAAGTGAAGCATGTTCAAGGTATAGCAATCCATATGCCAAGAAAAATTATGAATATCAATATATAGCACAAATTTAAGCATAGGCATGATTCTTAGGCAAGAGCATTATCAAAGAGTATACATTGCAAATCATATGAAGCATAATCAATCTTTTTCATATTAAAGTAATAACAGTATTAGTTCAAAGGATATAAGATATAATTTTTACCTCAAAAGCTTAAGAGAGTATATGAGGCATACGTTAAGTTCAAGAGATGGAAGCTTTTCAATCTTTAATTTTTTTTTATGAGGAGTTCATATCAAAAGGGTTTAACAAGTATGTTAGCAAAATGATTTCTCCCCCTAAGTTGGTGCTACCCTTTTCTAATGTGATTTGTGTAAATATAGCATTCATAGAATAATCACTATTACTCAATAAAAATACAGCACAAATCACTTCTTATCACAAACTCAAAAAGTGAAAAATAATTCAAAGATCAAATAAGAGTTTGAAATGCTATTTTTCAAAATTTTCAAGTTGTAGCACATAGCATAATATGCATAAGAAAATAGTGTTATGCTCTTTGTTTTAAAAATGATGCAACAATCTCATTTAATCACATAACATTATCCAGAGGCATTTTCATCAATTCAATCCACATACCCAAGTGTGATAAAAAAAATTAATCAATGTGGAACACAACATGAATGCTATAAACAATTAATTCAACAATTTATCAATCAAAAGCATTTCATGAGATGTACGCCAATATAATCCATATTCAAAAGATATTCAATAGGATAGATGCAATGTCTCTACAAACGTATGATACTTCTTTTCATTTAGACATTGTTGATGGATCATAGTCAACGAATTTCATAACTCATTCAAATATTCCAATGTAAAGCATATAAGCATGAAATTTTCATATTGAGCATATTCTTGAGATCATAAATGTACAATTCAAAATATAGATAGTATACATCTCAAAAACATGCTATAACGTCAAAATTGATTCTATAAAGATATGACTCAAAAAGGAATTAACATATTAATATGAAGTCATATATAAGATGTGAAAAGTATGCTTACAAAACATATTTATCACTTCTTATCTCTTTTTCATAGCAATGGATGACGTGATATACAATGTTAATGAATACACGAATCATTCATATTCTAATAGGCATTCATCAAAATAATATAATTCTCATTTTTGAGTTCAATGAATGTTTGAAAGAAACTAGCAGAACATGACTTAACAAACTTAGTACAATTAGGTTTCATGGAAGCAATGATTAGACACAACCTATTGTACACAAATCACACCTTAAAGAATATAGAACTTTAAGCTTAAAGGTGTATTAGGAGTTATACCTTCATTTACCTCTTTGGAATCTTCAACATACATTACCTCTATTGTTCATCTTGGTGATTTTCATTTCATTATTCTTCTTCTTGTAGGAGCTGATTTTGCTCTTTAGATTGAACACTCTTGTTGTGCGTTTCCTCTCGAAGTCCTTGGTGTTCTTTGAGATTCCACCTACAAAATATCCTGATTTCTTTCTTGGTACCCATACTTTCTTGGGTCCATGGAGATTAGTCTCAAGAACATTTAATCTCATAAAAGGTTTAGGAGGATCAAAACCAATGCCTACTTTGTCAAAAATACATTTTTTATTTCCAAGAAGCTTGTTAAGGTTTTCTTTTCTTTTTACAAAATTTTCAAGAGTTTTGTTTAAATCCGTAACTTTGTTTTTCAAAATGTTTTTTTTCATTGGCAATAGACGTAAAGTCATTTTTCAAAGTAGCATTTTCCATTTTTAAAATACCCACATCATTTGAAAGAGAAGTAACTAATTTCTTTAATTTAGAATTCTTAACACAAACATTTCTAAATATGTCATGTAATTCATTGAAAGCACTTTCAAATTCTACATAATTAGAAATTACCTCTTCTTGAGTGGATTCTTCTTCTCCAAGAGCCATGAGACACAGGTTAGTTGCTCCATCATTTTCTTCCCAAATGGCTTCCTTTTTGCTGCCATCTATCATTGAAAGTTCATGAGCCATGAGTGAGCCTAGGAGTTCTTCAATGCCTAATTTTGTTAGGTCTTCATTTGGCAAAGACCTAAGTATTTTTCTTACAAGCTTATCATTAGTATAAGATTTACCAAGAGATTTTAGAGCATTAATAATATTGGTAAATTTATAAAACATCTCAGAAATAGATTCAAATGATTCCATAGTAAAGAGTTCGTAATCATGAATAAGCATGTCAATGCGAGACTCTTTTATTTGGCTAGTTCCTTCATAGGTGATTTCAAGTTTATCCCAAATCTCTTTAGCAGTAATACACCCAGAAATTCTATTGTACTCATTTGCATCTAGTCCACACACAAGAATAAGCTTGGCTTTAGCATTAGCTTGAAGGAGTTTATAATCACGCTTATCAAATTCATCCTCAAGTTTAGGCACACTGATATGGTCTGTTACCATAGTAGGGATTTTAGGACCTTCAGTGATAATGACCCACAAAGCATAATTGGTAGGTTGAAGGTACAAAGTCATTTTTTCTTTCCAATGAATGTAATTACTACCATAAAAGAGAGGTGGCCCATTGCTAGCTTGTTCTATAGAAGAGTAAGTAGAATACATAGTTGCTACGGGTCAAAAACTCAAGATTGTTACATCTAAATAAGAGCCCTAGGCTTTGATATCAATTGTTACCCAAAAAGCAACCTAAGAGGGGGGTGAATTAGGTTTCTACAAAATAAAATTAATAATAACCCAATAAAATTAACTACTAGTACAACAAATTATTAACAAGCACATTGATGAATTTAGCAGTAAATGATCAAGCAAAATAACAATGAATTATAACTAACATACAGGGTAAATTAAATGATTAACAGATGAATATTAGATAGTAGGAAAATAAAGAGATTAGGGAAGAGGAGACAAACAGATTTATAGTGGTTCGGCTTCAACCAAGCCTATATCCACTCCTCAAGCTTCACTTGAGATTTTTCACTATCTTCTAGCTTCACAGGAGTGCTAGCAACCTCTTTATAAATGAAGCAATCCTCTACGGATTTTACACAGATTTCACAAGTCCAAACCCTTGCAAATCGTAAGTGATTCACAATCACTCTCAAGATTTCAAGAACACAGTGTTTGCAACACTTTTACTAGATGAAATGGTATTTTTTCTTTCAAAGAAGCTTACAATAAATATCTCTCAAAGATAGATATATAAAATGAAGCTTTGATTTTTCTATAAATCTCACACAGGAAAGACGAGCTTAATGCTATAAGGCTCAGTGTATAATTTCTGAGAGAGGATGTAAACAAAAATTGAAGAACACTTTTCAGAGAATTTTTCAGAGAATAGATGTGAGTGATTATAGATCAAAGAATATTTTCTCATTTTTTGTCACTTGTTTACATTAGAGGCTTTGGTATATATAATGAAACTTATAACTGTTGTATTCATTTGAATTTATAGCCGTTTATAGCCGTTGTACTCCATCATTACTAATTTGAATATCTTCTACTCCATCATTACTAATTTGAATATCTTCCACTTGAACCTTTTGAACATTTTGACCTGTTGCTGTGCTAGCCTGTTTGAACCTCTGTTTTGGGCTATTTGAACTCCTGATTTAATCAAATATTAAATACATTCTAACAACATTTAGGATAAAGGTTTAGGTGAGAAATAATGGGACAAAATAAATTTTGATTCTATTTTTCTCTTTCAAATAAATTAAAACATAATTAAATAAATCATCAAAATAAATTTTGGATTCTATTTTCCTTTTTCAAATAAATTAAAATATAATTAAATAAATCATCAAAATAAATTTTGGATTCTATTTTTCTCTTTCAAATAAATTAAAACATAATTAAATAAATCATCAAAATAAATAAGTCTAACACTGTATTTATCACCCCAAAAGGGCTGTATTGCTATAGAGTGATGTCTTTCGGGTTGAAAAATGCAGGAGCAATTTACCAGTGATTGGTGACTAAGATGTTCAGACATCTAATAGGCAAAACAGTGGAGGTATACATTAATGACATGGTCGTGAAGACCAAGGAACCTGAGGATCATCTAGCCGACCTGAAGACAGTCTTTGATATCCTAAAGACATTTCGGCTCCGATTCAATGCGTCAAAGTGTGCATTTGGAGTTGGGTCAAGAAAGTTCCTGGGATACTTGGTTACCAGAAAGGGCATCGAGGCAAGCCCGGATCAAATCAAGGCCATCTTGGACTTGAAGAGCCCAACATCGGCAAAACAAGTGCAGATGTTGATTGGAAGGGCTGCAGCCCTGAATAGGTTCATAAGCAGAAGTTTTAACAAATGCAAACCTTTCTTCAGTTTAGTAAAGAAAGCCACAGACTTCTTATGGACAGAAGAGTGTGAAGTCGCCTTGGTGACTTGAAAAAAATACTTGACCACAGCTCCAGTTCTTTCAAATCCAATACCTGGAGAGGAGCTGCTCTTATACTTGGCGGTTTCAGAGCATGCAGTGAGTGCAGTGGTAATCAGAGAAGAAAAGGGAGAATAAATGGCAGTTTACTACGTGGGTAAAACCCTAGCAGATGCAAAGACCAGATACTTACCCTTGGAGAAATTGACACTGGCTTTAGTAATGGCCTCCAAGAAGCTGAATCATTACTTTCAAGCACACAAGATTGTGGTATTAACTGAGCATCCTTTGAAGTTCATGTTGCAGCAAGGAGATCTGACAAGCAAAATAGCCAAATGGGCAGTGGTGTTGGGCCAATATGACCTGGAATTTAGACCCAAAACAGCAATCAAAGGCCAGGTTTTGGCTAACTTCGTGGCCGAGTTCACACCAGGCGCCACTGTACATCGGGCTCCATTGAGTCACGGTATAGGATGTCCAGATGAACAAGAAGAAACCCAGCGAAGGATAGCAGAACAGAAGAAAGAAGAAAAACTCAGGCCCTGCGGTATTTGCGTCAGCGACTCCTTCTGACTATTTGTTGATGGAAGTTCAAACTGACAAAGAGCGGGGGCAGGAGTAGTGCTAGTATCACCAGATGGGCGGATGCTGGAACAATCCATTCATTTGGGGTATAAGGCCTCAAACAATGAAGCAGAATATGAAGCACTGATCGTAGGATTGATGTTGGCAGTAGCAATGGAAGTCGACGAGGTGATGGTCTTTTGTGACTCCCAGCTTATCATCAACCAGGCAACAGGCGAATACACAGCCCGAGATGAAAGGATGATGGCCTATGTAAAGGAGGTGGGCAGACTAGTAGCATTATTCCAGAATTGCCGACTACAGCAAGTTAGCCGAGATGACAACAGCCATGCTTATGCCTTGGCCAACCTGACTAGCGCAATGAAACTAGGAGAGGCAAGGACAATAATGGTTGACTATTTGTCAGGTCCAAGTGTAGAACCACTGAACACAGAGTATGAGGCAATGTGTGTGGAGATGGGACCAAGTTGGATGGATGCGATAATAGTATTCCTTAGAGAAGGGAAACTGCCAGATGATTGTAAAGAAGCACATAAGATCATACTGAAGTCGGCAAGATTCAGTCTAATAGCAAAAGGACATCTCTACAGAAGATCTTTTGATGGTCCCCTTTTGAGGTGTGTGCATACTTCACAAGTTGAAGACTTCCTGTATGAAATACATAAAGGAGTATGCGGAAGCCACGTAAGGGGCAGGTCACTTGTTCATAGGGCCATTACTCAGAGGTATTGGTGACCCTACATGCAGAAGGATGCTGAAGCTTATGTCAAAAAGTGTGAGAAGTGTCAGAGCTTTGCACCTTTGATATATCAACCAACAGCAGATTTAAATCTAGTATCCAGCCCCTAGCCATTTGCCTAGTGGGGCATGGATCTTGTTCGACAAGTAACTCAAGCGGCTGGACAAAGGAAGTTCATGCTGGTGGCAACAGATTACTTCACCAAGCGGGTAGAAGCTGAACCCCTTGCAAAGATTCGAGACATTGATGTAAAGAACTTCATATGGAAGAACATCATCACCAGGTTTGGGATCCCGAGGACAATAATAGCAGACAATGGTACGCAGTTTGACAATAAGCTAATCAAGAGCTTCTGTGCGAAGTACAAAATTAAGAACTACTACTCCACTCCAAGCTTTCCTCAAAGTAATAGTCAAGCAGAAGCATCCAACAAAACTATTTTGGATGGGATTAACAAGAGACTGGAAGCAGCAAAGGGGAAGTGGGTGGAAGAGTTGCCCAATGTACTTTGGGCATATCGGACTACGCTGAGAAGATCAAATGGGAAATCCCCATTTGCCATGGCTTATGGCACAGAGGTAGTAATCCCATTAGAGGTCGGCATCCCAGGGGTCAGAACCCATGGAGTAGAGAATGGGACTAATGATGCATCTTTAGCCCGAGATCTGGACCTATTGGAAGAAAGAATGGAGAAAGCAGCAATTCAACTGGGGACATACCAGCAGTAGCTTGCTAGGGGTTACAATAAGAAGATCAACCCACGAGAGTTTCAAGTCGGGGACCTCGTCCTGAGAAAGGTCGTCGGTAACAAGAAGGATCCCAGAGAGGGCAAGCTTGGCCCAAATTGGGAGGGATCTTATAGAATCATCTCGATCCTGAGCAATGGGACATATCAGCTTGAAGGCAGTGAAGGCAAAGAGTTGCCAAGACCTTGAAACACTTGCAACCTGAAGTTTTTCTATCATTAGATTTTTTGTTTTTTAAAGTTTTCTGTTATTAGCCGAAGTAAATAATAAAATTTTAGTTCAATTTTTAATTTCAAACTTGTGTAAAATGATTGACCAGTCCCTTGGTGATGTTTCTGATTGAAACATGATGAATAACTTAGACTTATTATATGGCAGAGTTGACTTATACTTGCATATAATAGAGTTGAACTAAGTTGGCGATGTTTCTAATTGAAACATAATAAATAACTTAGACTTATTATATGGCACAGTTGAATTATACTTGCATATAATAGAATTGAACTAGGTTGGCGATGTTTCTGATTGAAACACGATGAATAACTTAGACTCATTATATGGCAGATATGAAATTATACTTGTATATAACGGAGTTGAACTAAGTTGGATTAACCAAGATTTGCCATATCGGCAAAGCCAAACTCAGATTGGAACTAAGTGCATTTGAGTAAAATTAATTGAGGAACCAAGGTTGAGAACCTTAGCTAGCCTCTTTTTTAATCTAACTTCGGCAACAAGGTCATAGCCACATGCTTAATAAGAACCTAAGTGAAACTTAAGTTCACATTAGGGGGCAGAGAATTGGAGAATGATGAGTAAGAGTTCCAAGTGCTTTGGGACTAGTTGAAATTATTAGCAAAATCTACAAGTTAAAGTCAAGCGGAAGTAAATTTAAAAGAAGTACACACGTACTTGCCGAGATTACCAGGTTAGTAAACTTGGAAAATATGAAAGACTGAAGTCTTGATAGAAGAAAAAAAGTAAAGGGGCAAGTTTTAGATAACACTTGTGAAAATATTCTTTACAAATGTTTTTAAGTGTTTAGACAAGGCTGAGATAAACAAGTTGGAAGTTATGTCCGAGGTATTTTACTTCGAGGAGATTGTACAGCTAAAAGAATAAAACTAAAGATATGCAAAATATTCTAAGTATGGAAATAGTGAAGCATATAAACATACAAACACTTAAAAGAAGTAGTTATACTTGCATTCAAAAGAAAAGAAAAAAAGCACTTCGGCCTGCAAAACAATTACTTGTTCAATTACAAAAAAGGGCACCCCGGCTAAATGTAGAACTAACATTGTTCAAACGAAGTATTACAAGCTAAGAAGGAACAGAACAAGGAAAAGAGACAAGAAAAATTCTAAGTGCTAGACTTCACTTGATCGGAGGGTAGTGTTGCAGTTCTCTCGACTTCAAGTTCAGCATCAATTTCTTGCAAAGTCTTATCCAGACTCTTTTCGGCACAATAGATTTCGGCTTCAGAAGTTGTTGGAGTGGGAGAGACGCCCTTGGATGCCAAGTCATCCTCCTCATCTTGAGTTAAGTCTATTTGCTCGTTAAGGGTAGGAGACTTGTTATCAGTGGCAGCCTCATCATCCTCTTCGTCGACCTCACCATCATTGGCATCATCTTCATCTTCGACGTCGACTTCTTTAGGCTCTGGGGGGAATGATACTTGGAGCTAGCTGATGTCCCCAAGATCATAATCTATAGCAACAACCAACTTGCTGAGGGCCGCCGTCCAGCCGAGGTAGTAACCTCGGTTGCAAGCCAGGTTGACTTGCTCCTTGTATTGGTCGCGAACGGCGATCTGTCCCTCTTCAAAGTCCTTTTCGTCAGTCGCCTTCACCTTGGCCTCTTTATTAGCAATAACCTCCTGAAGCTTGGCCTCCAGATCAGCCACTTTTGCATTAGCAGCTTCAAGGTCGGCTCTTGCTACCTCAGCTTCATCCTTTGCCTCCTTGTCCTTTTCCTCAGCTAGACTTTGAGTTGTTTTGGCGTCTTTGGCCTGGTCCATAAGAGAACGGTTGCTGGCCTCGGCCTGATTAAGTGAGGATAGAAGTTTGGCTACTTCTTTTGTCTTTTTTTCCAAATCCTTCCTCATCATCTCGGCCTTGGCGGCATAAAAATGGGCATGTTGGACGGTGTAGACATCCCATTTTTGACCACCCTTAAGACTTAGGTGCTACTAATCGTTTACTTGGTGATGAAAGTTGTGCAATGCAAGGGTTCGATTTCTTCGGCAATGAGAGAGTCAAATCCCAACTTCATACCCCATTTTCGAACCAAAACTACTTTAACCAAAGATTTTAGACCTTAAAACTCTATCTTTCAAAATATTTTTGAAAAGAAGTTTCTACGATGTTCCAAGGCTCACATTTCGTTAAATGTTGCGCTTTTCGGTAAACCGAGCAAAGACAAAGTGGAAATGAATGAAAGAGAGGTGAATTCTTTAAGAAAATCTTTCAAAACACCTTATTTATGGGTTTGGGGTTGAAGAAAAGAAGAGAGGAGGGAAGAAAACTAGTTTGGGAGAAGTTCGGCATGAATCCGGGAAGGATCGAAACTAAGCGGCTTCACCAAAATAGGCATAACTTTTTTGCATAGTTGAAATTTTGATGTGAGGCTGCCACCATTGGAAAGCTTAATTCTGGGGCTTCAATTTGGACACAAGAATGACCTGAAAAGAAGTCCAAATGAAGGAGATATGCCATTTGACGTTTGACCTACAAAGTAGATTTTTGTTGTCGGCCCGTTGAGGTAGCCACCGGCTAGTTGAAGTAGCCGGCTGGCCACTTTTGTCAAAAAATCATTTTTTTTTGCCGATCTTTCTTCTCCAGCTATTATACACTGCTCCAGATATTTCCAAACTCAGATATTTCGACCAAGGCTCCATTTTGCTATATATGAAGCCATATCACTCATTTTGGAGGGAGAGAACATTTTAGCAAGTTTGGGAGCATCTCACACTAAAATCCCTCCCTCTCTACAAAATTTTCAGAGCTAAATCTCTGCCTCTCTCTCTAGAGTTCACTCTCTCTTACCCTTTTGTGCATGAAAGCTTAGATACACCATACTTTTGCATACACATCCTTGATCAAACTTGACCACCATTGGGCTGAGATTCCTTGGGACTTTGTTTGAGCTCCAAAAGGTGGTTTTGGCTCAGATTTTGGCTGGTTTTGCTACTATGCTTCAAGGGTAAGCACCTCTCCCTTTCAAGCTTGTTTTTGCACACTTGCTTGATCCCCCATTTTCCATTGTTTTGTACTATTTTGGGGTTGGTTTTGAACCATAAAAAACTCTAATTTTGAGGTTCTAAAATGGTGGTTTAAGCCTTGTTTTGCTAGGGGGTGTTTCCTCCCTTTTGCTCCTTGGCCTGTAAGGCCTTTTGAGCTATCTTGCAAGCTTTTCAAACAACTTCCTTTTAGCCTTAAAACCACTGAATTCTAGAGGAATTTCAGTGGTAGAAAACTTATTTTGAGGTCCCAAATAGGAGGGGGTGGCCTCCGCTCCTTGTCTCTCCATGCCATGCCTAGTTAGCCTTGTAAAGTAGCATGTTTTTGTGACTTGTCTTAGCTTAGTTTGAGCATGTTTTTTGCTATATTTTAACATGTTTCAACTCTATTTTTGGCTGGTTTGGCCACTCATTGCTTGCACCTTGCACTTGAAGTGTAAACTTGCTCACTAGCCTAGTGTACTTGATGGTTTAGCCTATTAATCTAGCATGTGTATGCTCCACTCTAGCATGTTTTTGGCTCTAATTTAGCATGCTTTAGGACTATTTTGAGTGGTCGTGGCCTTTTGCAGCTTGTTTGTATAGCTATAGTGCAAGTGCCTTAACTAGCTTTGAGTTTTAAGGCCTCCAACATACTTTGCTTAGGTTGTTTGCATGCCATAGCATCATTTTGTATGTAATTTCAGAGCATATATCACTGTCAAACTCTCACATATATTACTCTTTAAATGCTTTTGAGAGTTGTGCCTTATGCCTTGCTTGCGAGCCAACAAGAGAGAATTTTTTTTCTTGTCTTTTCTACTTCAATTCCAGCATGTTTAGGCCACTGATTTGGCATGTTTTAGCTATGCCCGGAGTTGGTTTGGTTGTTTGAGCTTTGTTTTGCATGCTTCTAGTGTAATACACTTCACTAGCTTTGATGCCTTTGCCTTAAACATGTTGTGCATGCGTTGCTTGCATGGTTTAATGTCATTTAGCATCCTATTTCAGTGCTGAAATGTATGTCATATCACTCCATTCTTCAATTGTTACTTTGCTTTGAAAGTGACTTTGGACCCTTTGTCGGTTTGAGAGTGAAATTGAGGCATTTGTGCCGGATGGTTTAATTCCTTCGGGAGTTCGTTACCAATAGCATGAGGTCTCTATCATGCTCAAAACGCTTGTGGTTCAAGTCTTCTTTCCAATTAGAGGACTATCACTTTGGACTTAATCAATTAAAGGGCTAATCGGTAATTTAAAATGTGTAAACAAGAACCAAATCAAGTAAAACATGCAAGATAAGCATGTTATGTGTTGCATTACATTGTGTTCAATCAGACGTTATATTAAACACAAGGAAGAATGGTCCATTTCATACTCAAAGTGATTAAATGAGCCAATCCCCTTTGTCGTCGTCACCCTTGATCATGCATGATAGGGGGATGGCCATTCGAGTCTTACGTGTGCATTCATTGACTTTGTGCAAGCTTGGTTTTTTGGGCCATCATGCATTGAGATGCTTGGTTGGTGGCTTGAGAGCCGAGTACCACACTCTTTTGAGCTTGAGACATGATAAGGAGTGTGGCGGTACACACATTTCCCTGCAAAATACATGGTTGTGCCTCTGTTGTCCTCTGTTACAGTAAAACCAGAAGCCTGGAATAGCAAGTGGCCGACCGGCCAGTTCAAGTAGCCGGCCGCCCACTTCCACTAGCCGACCGGCCAGTTATGGTGGCCGGCAGCCACAAAAACCAGTCCAATTTTGTGCAGAAATGATTCTGTTTTGGAGTAGAAACAGTTTGGAGGTTTGGTTCAATGTTCAAAAACCAAGGCACGTGCAAACAGAGGCAATTGACGGCAAAGCGATGGATTTTCGGGTGAAGCCAACTGAGCATACATGTCTCTTTTCCCTTGAGGCCATTTTAACTGCTTTGCTTAACTAGTTAATTTACCTGTTTTGTAATTAATTAGTTAATGTGCTTAGCTAATTTAATTCATCTTTGTAATATTCTAATTAGCTTAGTATAACTAGTTTCAATTCGGTTTGTAATTAATTAGCTAGATTAGTTAATTGGTTAATTTGTAATGAGTAACTTAGCTTAGCGTAGCTAGCTTAGCTTATTTATTCGGACCCTCCTTCGAGAGGGCGTACTGTTGTAATAAGCGTGCGTGTGTGTGTGCATGTCTTCCAACCCCCACTTCTTTCTCCCTTTTACTTATCAGCTTTTGATGGTTAGTTTAGGGCATATTTCAATTAGCTTACCTTATGCTATGCATGTTAGCATCATTCATTTGTATTACATGCACCAGGCTCGGCGCGTTATTCAAACTGCATTATATTTCAATACCTATTTGAATACATGTATCAAATGTTGCATTCATATGCCATCTTAGATAGCCGAGCCTATTTAGTTGTATTTTTGTATGTGTTGCATTAGGCATTTTAACATAGCTTGGATCATGCATGATTTCTAACTAGTTCTATGTTTTGGCTTGGAGTACACTGTAAGTGTTTTCGTTTTAGCATACTTGCATGTGCGTGAGTGTTGCCATGATAGCATGCTTGCCACGAGACTATTTGCTTAATTGCTATAACTGCATGAATGCCTGTGGATGAAGGCTTCATTACTTGAATTGAAACAATTCATCAAAATGTGAGTTTTAAGCCCACTTGGAGTGACAAATCATCATTTTAAGCCCACCTTATTTGGTGGCAAATCCGCATTTCTAAGCCCACTTAAGGGTGGCAAATTCAAACCATTTTCGAAAACAAACATTGAATTGCTTTGTTCCAATTTAGGCGATCTAGTCTATACTTGTATGCTGTGCGCATCACGTAGTAAGTTAGCTAATAACCGGAATAAGAACACATGTGCTTATACAACAATATATCATGTTAGTAGATGTCGATCTTTTGATCGGGCGAGTAGGGGTGCTCATTTCAGGACCTTCCTCTCTCGTACCCAAGTTCCCGAGCCGAGGCAACTTTGGTGATGACGAACACGTGGCCTTTGGCACGAGTCAGGGTTTCTTAAATTTCCCAAAACAAAATATTTAGGTGGTGCCTCTATAATCTGGCAAAGCAGTCCAGTTTGGCATAATTTGATTTAAAATTTGATTTTCCAAAATGATTTGTTAGATTTGGACTCTTTGGTGATTTATCAGTCTTACATTGCACTTTGTGTGATTAGATTCAGAATCGTGACGGGAGTCCGAATTGTAGTAGCACGGAACCTAATTCGCGCCCTCTCCGAAAGGGGAGCGCGCGGAGAGATTTCGGACGGTCTACAGTTTCTGGCGACTCTGCTGGGGATTTAGAGAACTTGACTCGAAACTCATGATATATTGTTTTTATCTGCATTTATGTGTTTCTTTATATTGCATTTGCATTGGTGTGCCTAAGTCACAGTGTTTGCCATCTGCTATTCTTGACTGGTTTGCCAGAGGCTTGCTTGGAAAAGTGTGCCACAAGGCTAACCAGTTATGGGCTCTGCCACGATGGGAACACAAACCTCGGATCGGGGTCACCGACGGGGCACCTTATTTGACCATTCGACCTAGTGCATATCAGAAGCCATAGAGACCATTCCAAACTAAGACAGGTTGCTTACCCGAATGTAGGTTGTTTGAAACCATTTGCTTGCATAGCGAACCCCTAGTTCCTGACAAAATTAGGATAGGGAAACCCTACCCCACCATAGGGGTGTTTTGGGCTCTCAATTAAATGGTATGTGCTTCACAGTGAAACTATACAGGAATATGCATATCAGTTGCCAAGTTGGTATCTGTTTGGGACAGAATTCAGTAGAGAACACAGTCATTCAGCTATGCTCATATCCATTCTAGTGAAATCAGGCTGAGATGCTATATGTTTTCTCTTTTGCAGGGTAGTTCTGGAACCATAGCTTCAGATGGCTTCAATATCCCCTGGGTACATTAGACTTGAGTTGATAGACCTTGTCAGGTTGAAGATTACGTTCAAGGACAACCAGTGTTTCTTTCGCTGAGGCAAGGCAAAGAAAGGCCAGTCAAGGCTCACCGGTTCAACTGATCCGATAGTCACCAGTCACATCACCTCTGTTCAAACTCACCAGACCCGTGATGGCACAGAGTCAGGAAGAAGTTATTGTTGTGATACCGGCATTAAACCAGGGAACCACCAGGCAGGATGAGACCAATGTATAGAAGAACCCTGTATGGAAAAAACATGTCGAGTGTAGCAGCCACTTGGTACGCCATGTTGGAGGATGTAATGAAGCAAAACTGGGAAGAGTTGGCTGAGGCCTTTGTCGATCAGTACTCTTACAATACCCAAGTTGAAATGACCACCCAAGAGCTTGTAGCAACCCATTAGAATCCTACAAAGTCTTTTGTAGAATTTGTTGCGAGGTGGAGAGCAAAGGCAGCACAGATGACAAATCGGCCTTCTGAGAGGGACCAAGTGCAGATAATGGTGCGTAACCTTGAGCCTGATATGTTGCAAAAGTTAATAGTCGTTCCACTATCCACTTTCAAAAGTCTGCATGAATTGGGGGTTCAGATCGAGAATGCATTCAACACAGGGATTATTCTCAGAACAAGTGAACCAATAAGAAGGGTGATTTCAGGGAGTACCAATGCTGGTAGTAGCGCTATTCCCAAACCCACTGAAATCAATACAGTCACCACAACCGACTTTTTTGCTAATGCCAACCCACAAACAGCCGACCTGACCCAAGCTCAGGGCAGAACTTTCACTCCCCTCTATATGAGCCTAACCAGCGCACTAAAAGTCTTGATGGAAAGAGGGTATCTCAAACCCCTTGATCCTCAACCTTTGCCTGACCCACTCCCTGCCTGACATAACCCCACCAAATACTGCGCGTATCATCAACAGCGCGGTGTAACAAGCCCGCGGGGGACCTCGCTACAGCTCGGACTCGATTTGTAGTCACGGTTCTAAGTCTGAACCAAAGAGTCCAAATCCGGCAAATCATTTCGAGAAAACAGATTTTTGAAAGAAGTGCCAAACATGGACTACTTTGCCAGATACAGAGTTGCCACCTAAATATTTTATTTTGGGAAATTTAGGAAACCCTGACTCGGTGCCGAAAGGCCATGTGTCCGTCATCACCAAAGTTGCCTCGGCTCGGGAGCTTGGGTACGATTAGGGAAGGTCACTTCGTGAGCACCCCCGCTCGCCCGATCAAAGATCGGCCTCTACTAACCATGATATCTATTTTTGAAAACATTGTATGTTCTTATTCCGGTTATTAGCCTAGGTTACTATGTGATGCGCACAGCATACAAGTATAGACTGAATCGCCTGAATTGGAACAAAACATTTCATGTTTGTTTATTTGAAAGATGGTTTGCTACTCGCAAGTAGGCTTGAAATGCAGATTTTGCCACCCTCAGGTGGGCTTTGGGAAAGATGGTTTTGCCACTATCTAGTGGGCTTAAAACTCACAGTTAATGATTTGTTCCAATCCAGATAACCCAACCTTCACCCACAAGCATTCAGGCAGATATATCACATAAGCAATTAGCCTCATGGTAAGCATGCTATTCATGGCAGTCACTCACACGCATGCAAGGATGCTAAAGCATAAAACTCACCGAGTACTCCAAGCCAAAAAAGAAGCTAATTAGAAATCTATGCATGAATCCTAAGTATACAGAAATGCCTAATGCAACACATGCAAGAATGCAAACTATAGCAGGCTCGGCTATTCCAAACATGGCATATGGAATGCTACAGCTAACATGTATTCAACTTGGAATTGAAATACAAATGCAGTTAGTATGATGCGCCGAGCCCGGTGCATGCAAAACAGATGAATGATGCAAACATGCTGTCATACTGTATGCTAATTGAAACATGCCCTAATCTAACCATCATAAGCAGGTAAATAAAAGGGAAGAAAGACGTGGGGTTGGAAGACATACATCACACTCACCCACACTTATTACAACATTGCCCTCGCGCAGAGAGTCCGAATAATACAGTCCCGAATAAAAGAATATTACAGTCCAAATATTACAGTCCAAATAATATATAAATTCCTAATTAATTAACAAATCAACTAAGAAAATAAATAAAACTGGCATGCAAGCCAGGGACTGCCTTGCTTCTGATGGATGATGCATGTCCGGGTTGTCTTGCGCGGAAATCCACCGGGATGCCCCAATTAGCCTCTGTTTAGCAGTTATTCTTGAAACGCGTGCCAAGTCCCGAAAAGTTGTTGATACTTCATTTTTCTGCAACAGAGAGCAGGAAAGGGGCATAGCAATGTATTTTCACATATATATGCATGCCTCGATCCTCGTGCCACCAATCACGCATATCGAGGCATGATGGCCGAGGAGTCGAATTGCACAATTCAATATAGGATGAATGCACATGAAAACACAGCTAAAACCTAACTCCATCATGGATAATCCAGAGTGTCGGTGACTGGGGAATTGAGACGCGTTCCGTCACTCGGAGTACGAAACGCACCCCGTTTCCCGTGCCCGGGCTAACTCCTATTCCGAACACAATGCAATATGCATGACATGCATGAAATGCAACTAAGATACAATCCTAACATACACAATGCTATGGAATGACATGCCTCGAAATGCGTGCACACGGGCACACAAACCGAGGAAATGCATGAACGTGATCTAAGATACAACCTAGTATGCACTATGCTGTGAAAATGAGATGCCTCGAGATGCGTGCACACGGGTACGCAAACCGAGGCAATGGCATACGCAATGCAAATGACATGAAACTATGATATGGGCTTATACCAACATGAGAGAGCCTCAGCCACACTCACATAGGATGCCTGTGGATGAAAAATGAAGTGCTTCGAAATGCGTGCACGCAGGCACGCAAACCGAGACAATGGTATATGCAATGCAAATGACATGGAAATGGCATATAGAATGCAACATGGACTTATACTAACATGAGAGAGCCTCAGCCACACTCACATAAGAGGCCAGTGGGTGAAAAAGAAGTGCCTCGAAATGCGTGCACACGGGCACGCAAATCGAGGCAATGGCATGGAAATGGCATATAGAATGCAACATGGACTTATACTAACATGAGAGAGCCTCAGCCACACTCACATAAGAGGCCAGTGGGTGAAAAAGAAGTGCCTCGAAATGCGTGCACACGGGCACGCAAACCGAGGCAATGGCATACGCAATGCAATGGCATGGGAATGACATGCAAATATGTTAATGGATTTTCAGCAATGAAATGTGGGGGAAAACAGCCCCGAAATGAGGCGAAAACACACCCGATACATGGAATCTCTCCCGAAATGCAAATTAGGCGCATAGAATGAACTATAGCTATACAAAGTATGCATAATTGGTACATGAGATGAAAATACAGAAGCAAGGCAATCCCAAGATAAGTATTTTTCCAGTTCAAAACATGGCCAAATAGCAAGCAAAAATAGTGCAAAACTAGCATGCAAGAAATGGCCCTAAACATGGGATTAAGAAGCAACTCACAGCTGTTGTCCTTAAACAGGTTAGGACCCTTCAACAAAGTTGAAAAGGGGCCCAAAATATGATGTTTTCCAGAACTGTAAAAACCCCAAAAACAAACACAGGTATGGCTGCACTCCCATGCAAGAAAAAGGGTCAAAAGGTGGCCAAAGAGGCAAGTGGTATATGCAAAGCCCAAACTGAAAAATTCCCTTCTACAACATTGAAGAGGGACCAAAAATAAGCATATTCACAGAACTGTAAAAACTCCAAAACAGTATACAAACATGCTAGAAATGCAATGCAAAATGAGGCTCAAAAGAGGCTATAACACAAAGTATACAAAATATTCCACAAACGGCCAAAGACCCTCAATGAAACATGTTAAGAAGGTCAAAATAACACTATTTCTAGGCCTGTAAAAAGACCAAAAACAGAAGCATGATAGGTTGCCAAAACATGCAAAAATGGGGATTGAAAGAGAGATATAACATGAAGTGTATAAAATATGCCTCAAAACATGAAAGGCCCTTAATAAAACATGAAGAATGGGCCAAAATAAGAACTTTTATAGCTCTATAAAATGACCAAAAATGGAACCAAGATAGGCTGCCAAGTCATACAAGAATAGGGGACCAAAGATGGATATAAAGACAAGTGGTACATGGAGGTCCCAAAAAAAGATGAGCCCTTCTTCAATGTTGAAGAGGGGCTCAAAATAAACCTACTTACAGTTCATGAGAAACTCCAAAATAGATCACACGTAGGCTAGAAAAAGCATGCAAGATATTGACATACAAAGAGGGTATTGAAGCAAGTGCAAGATGGAGGGCTCAAACAGGGTTGAGCCCTTAATGAGACATGAAAATGAGCTCAAAAAAATGATCTTTTCAGTTTTGGTCGGAGCTCAAAACAGTAAGCATGATGGCTAGAGGAATGGTGCAAAAATGAACTAGAAAAGAGGGAAAATGGACTCACCCTTGAAGATCAATACTTTTGTTGCTTCTTGGACCAAATTTGTTGCCTCTTAGCTGCTGGAATTCCTCCCCTTGCTGCTGGATTGGAGTGGTGGTGGTAGAGCTTGGTGGTGATGAAGAAAATGAGGTGAAACTTGGGTGTTTTTGAGAAAATGAGAGAGATAGAGGGAGATTAGTGTATCAAGGCTTGAAGACAATTTTTATAACCCTTTCTTCAAGTGTTGGAGGCTGGTTATATGGAGCAAAAAGAGGGAGTAAAGGTGGGGGAAAAAGGAGACAAGCTTTCCCCCACAAAATATCCCCCGGATTGAGATATTTTCTGGGGGATAAAGCTATGCAGCTGTAAAGTAAACAGTGTGAGGATCATGGCCGGCCAGGTATTTTTGTTTCAGGTGGCCGGCCGGCCACATCCCCTAGCCGGCCGGCTAGGGGTCAAAAGGGTCAAGTTGGTTTAGTGGCCGGCCACCACATAATGGTGTCCTCCCATGTGCCCTCAACACAACCCTGTGGTTAAAAGTCCAAGAAAGTGGCTCAAGGGTGTTCAACATTGGCTCGGAAGGAGGGGTTCAAAAGGGTCAAGAAACATTAGTGGCCGGCCACCAACTTTTAGGGTCCTCCCATGTGTGTACATCACAAGTATGTGGTTCAAAGTTCAAGAAAGTGACCCCAAGGTGTTCAACATTAGCCCGGAAGGAGGGGTTCAAAAGGGTCAAGAAACATTAGTGGCCAGCCACCAACTTTTAGGGTCCTCCCATGTGTGTACATCACAAGTATGTGGTTCAAAGTTCAAGAAAGTGGCCCCAAGGTGTTCAACATTAGCCCGGAAGTGTGAAAAATGGGCATCGGAGGGCGTCGGGGGATATATAACTGGTTGCTGCAACAATTACTGGCCTCCCACCCTTCTACGGCCTTCCCAGTGATAAAACAGAGGTACCTGCCAAAAATGAACGAAAACCGTTGCAAAACGAATGCTCGGGGGCCAAAACACGCAGTTCGGGGTCCCGAAAATGGGCTGTTAAGCACCGAAAGTGGCGTTCGGCCACGAAGTGGGTTTCTCAGACCCCAGTGTCCCTCAAAAGGGAGTAAATAGGATGTATGCCAAAAATCAGAGCAAATGGAGATGGTTAGGTGGTCCCGAATCGAGGCACATGGCCAAAGATCCCGAAAACCGGGAACCGGACTCCGAAGTGGGCAAAATGGCCTGCGGCCACAAAATGTAGCCCACGACCACTGAGAGATGGTCTACGGGACCTCTCTCTCCGCTCAGGAAAAGAAACAAAGAAAATCGAGTCTGGTTCGCAAATCGAGGCACGGCACAGAAGAGGGTTTGGAAGTCCGGAGGCAGGGCTCGCAGCCGCGACTCTGAGACTTCTGAACAAGCACAACATGTAATATCACCAAGTGCTCAACTGGCGACGTCTGAGTCTTAAGGTCGGTCAAAAATGGGGTGTCTACACGCGGTCATGGCATTGATCGTTGCTACCGCCTTCATTATAAGGTCCAGAATCTGATCGACAATCGGACGATAGCTCCACCTCAAGACCCCAATGACCAAATATCTCCTGCCTACCTCAGCCTCATCCATACACTACCATCGACCTACAACCCCAGCATATACATCACCCTAGCTCATTTACCCAAGCCTGAGGTGTTCATTCCAGACAGCCTGGACTTATGTATGATGGATGCACTCGAGGCCCAATCATCTTAAACTCGTGAACCCACTACTTCTGAGCTGATGAGGATGATTGAAGATCTTCAAAGAATTGTGGCAGATCTGGCCTCTGGGATATTGGCTCCATCATCGACCACATCACATGCTAGAAGTTTCACGCCAAAAGGCTCCCCAATCTTGGGACGGGTTGCATTAGAAGAAGGCCAATCCCTTGGCAAAGTAGAGGTAGGTGGTAAGAACAAGGTAGGGATAGGCATTGGTCCCCATGAACACCTTAAGTGGGCTATTGAGGCTTTGAAAGCTGAAGGGCTGAACAAACAGCAAGTGTTCGCAGTTGTTACAAAGACTGTGGATGACACTTTTGCTACTTGCGGCGAGAACAGTTTGAACCAAGGGGCAAGCCAAAAAAGGGATGTTGTACTAGAAACGCCCCTTTTAGCTTCAATCCTACACTCGAAAGAGATTAGCAGACCTAGTCAGCACCTGCCAATCCTTTCGCCAATACATCCAACGCTCCATAAACCTCGAAGTACCCACCCTGAGGCCAGAGGATCTTCAATCCCCTCTACATGACTTTGTCCAAAGCTCTCCAAACCCTTGTTGGACAAGGCCATCTCAAACTCCTTGAGCCTCAGCCTCTCCCGGATCCCCTCCCAGCCAAGCATGATGCTGCCAAGTACTGCGCCTTCCATCAACAAATCGGCCATGACACTGACATGTGTTTTCGTCTTCTCCACGAAATACAAGATCTGATTGACAACAAGGTTATCGTCGCACCAGGCTCTGCAAAGGCTATCAACACTGGATCAGTGAACTTGGGGGATAATGTGATCATTTGATCGCGGGATCAACCACCTGTTGGTGGCGCTTAGTTTACTCCAGATTTGGGGATGGCACGCACTATTTTGAGCAATTTGCGAATGCTGGTTATTTTAGTTTCTGACTTGGGTATTGGGTCAGTGTTGTTGTGTTGTTTTGAGACTGTCTTGTTGTATCGAGTCAGTCCTGTTGCGTTGTAGTCAAGTGATTTCGGGGGTGTTACCTTAGACATCACTATCTTGTTTTGTGATTGTCTTTTGCACCATTTCTTTTGCGTCTGTTTCTGCTATTGAGCCAGTTGTGCTAGCAAATTTGAATGAAACAGCAGAGATTTTCACCCACTTTTATGTGCCTTGAAGTCATTGCATTGACCTAAGTTTTTCAAAATTTTTTGAACACTGTGATGAAAACAAAGACAGAGGAATTCCTCTGGATTTGCAAAATTTGATCAATTAAGAGAAAGAGAGGCATGTTAAGCCCTTAATGAATGAGATCATGTTTGTTAATATGAGTATTGGGAAAGATCCTGGCTTGATCTAGATTGGTTTTACATTGTCTTCGGCATGAGTGACTAGTCGTTTTCTTAAAAAGATTTCAAAAAATGTTTTACATGGTCCTGCGAAGACCTGTGTGGAATCGCTCTTGAGATTGAGCAGCATAGGATCATTCTCAGCCTCGAGACTCGACCCCCTTTGCTTTCAAACCTTGAACTTGGATTTAGAATGTTCAACGGTCAACCACAATGAGAGATTTGAAGTAACCCACGAACTAGGGGCAATAAGGTCGTATGACATCAAAGGAAGCCCAGCGGGCCAGATTTGAAGTAGCCCTCGAACTAGGGGCAAGAAAAGTCAGATCAAGAAGATCAGATGTGATCAAAGGAAGCTTGCAAAGCTAGATCCAAAGTAGCCCTTGAACTAGGGGCAAAAAATGTCAGATGTGCTCAAAGATTCAAAAGATGGGTCATTCCGCAAACCAAAGAAGACTGGCAAGAAAGCCATATCCGAGAAATGGAAAGAATAAAGTTTATTGCTGAAGGAAAATCAAATTCCTATCCGCAACACTAGGGGCGACTTCAGCCCCCATTGGATGGACTCTTACATCATCAGCGAACAATAGCCATTCTACTAGATTCAGATGGCTTCGAGATCTCAAGCTGATCAACATGGACAAGGTAAACTTTTACCCTTGAGAGGCTCGCTGGGCCGAAAACCCGGAAGAGCAACCCAGGCAAAAGTTAGAGCAAGAAAAAAAAGAAAGAACAAAAATGGAAAAGAAATGAAGAAAAATGAAGAAAAATGAATGAGGAAAAGAAAAGAAAAAAAGAAAGAAAAACAATGAAACGAAAAGAAAATAGCTCGCAAGGTTGAAAATCCGGAAGGGCGACCTTGGCAAAAGTTAGAGCGCAAAAGGAGAGGTTAATACCCGAGTGTACCTTAACCCAGAACTACGCCAGGTCAGGTTCCCATGTTTGGGATACGTAGGCAACTTCATCCTGAAGTTCGGCCCCAATCATTTTCAGCCTGCTTGGCTCATCCATGTTGATTGGTTTATCCTTGTTCAACTTGGCTATCTTGTCCATGTACAGATTGGCTCATCTTCGTTCAAATTCGGACTGTCCAATTCCATAAGAAGATTCAGCTGCAAGACGATTCAAAGTTCAGATCTGAGATTGTGCATCTCGAGAGTAAATTCTATGTTGGTCGAGCAGTGGCCATTTGCAAAAATAGTTTTGAGGATTTTTAATGAAGTTGACTAATTTTCTCGAAAATTATTCCATTTTTCCCAAACTGGACCATTTCTTGGACCCAAAAAAGAAAAAATTTCAGTGCTCATAGCCTAACTTGCATGATTTCAAATCAAAAAATCGAAAAGGTATGTTAATCTAACTCTCATGATGGTCAAAATTGTTTTAGCAGAAGCTAAAAACAAAAAAATGGTCAAAATGATGAACTAGAGGCACAGTTGAGTCAGGTTTTCGGTCTTTTTCCCGTTGTCAACATACTTGCCAGAAAGGGCACCATACTTGCCCGAAGGGCACCATATTTGCCAAAAAGGGCACAACTGAAGCTAACAGCAAAGGGCTGTAAGCTCTCTCATCCTCCAAGCAGCGAGATATCAAGCCAAGTGCAAAGCACGAATTGGAACGGGATATTTGGTTCCCTTATCTGGATGATCACGCTCAAACTAGCATCTGACCCGGAATGGGGATGTAGAAAATGCCACGTGTGAGACCAATCAATTGAATACTTGGCCGGTGGGAAATGCTGTAATTCATCTCGGTCAAGCTAAGCCAAGGACATCATCAACCGATGTGAGTTGCAGATCTGCTGCGCCTCTGGTCGCACCGCAACCCCTTTGTGGGAAAGCTCACTGTTGTGAGCGGAAAAAGGAGAATCTAGTAGAATACTAGGGGCAAGAGCCCACAACTTCTTGTTTACCCATCAACCACCCAGGGGAGGGATGAAAAAGAAGAGAGATTGAAGAATAGAGAGATGTGCGCTGAAACAAAAGTGAGAAAAAAGCTTTTCAAAAAAAAAAAGTAAAGAGAGATTGAGTGCCAGAGTGATATGAGAATCACAAATGAGAAAGGGTGGGGAACATTACCTAGAGAAGCTGTGGACTCCCTGTGAACCGAAAGGTCTCTCGCCTTTGTAACACATCCAAGTGTCGTGTTTGTTGTTTTTGTTTGTCTCAATTCTTGTTTTGAGTCGTTTTGAGTCTCAATATATGTGTTTAGGTTGTTTTACCTTTGTTTCGTTTTGTTGAGTCGTTTAGGCTGTGGTCGGTCGTACGCTCAATACCCGGTTACTCATTTCTCAATTTCAAAAATAAATCGTTTTGTGCTCAGAGTGCTGTGCCATTCTCTATATTTGTAGAAAATAAGATTCTTTCTTTCATAAACTGCAGGGTTCAACCCAAGTCATATGAGAACAGTAGGACTAGGACTTATTTGAAGCTATATAGGTTCCGGACTACAAAGCAAATGGAAGAAGGAAAATTTGGAGCATCTGAGTGTGTTTTAACTCCAGCAAATTCCGTGACTGCATTTCAGGTGCAACCTTTCAGGCCTCGCCTTTCTCTGGAGTGTGAGTGTATCTCGACCCTAAGTTTAAGCCTGCTTTAAGTCAGAATGGCAGTCCAAGCAACACCCGTGATTTTCACATGCAGATGTTATCTCTCGCCAATATGAACAGGGTGTACCCTTTTCGAGCTGAGCGTGTTGTAAAGTCCTCTGAAAGGTAAATCGGAGGCACCAAAGTACATATTTGATGCCCCTCTCTTGAATAGAATGTGCATTTTCATATACACTTCAGTTGCATGCGTGCCGCGCATCATTTATGATTCTTGCATAGAATATGCTTTCAATCTTGCATAGAATATGCCTGTCTCTTGCATAGAATATGCTTTCAATATTGCATAGAATATGCTTTCAATGTTGCATAGAATATGCATTTCTCTTGCATAGATTATGCTTTCAATATTGCATAGAATTTGCTTTCAAGTTTGCATAGAATATGCTCTTGTCATTTTGCATCGAACATGCTTTCAATCAACATCTTGCATCTATCGCACAATAATCTTACTCAGTTCATCTATTTCACAATTTCATATCACTCCCATTGTCTTGTGCACTCAGCTGGTCTAGGAGACATTAAAATCCTGCATTTACACTCGCGCTATTTAGCGCATCGCACTGTTTGGTGCATTTCAAATCAATCGCGCTATCTTGCGCATCTCACTGTCTTGTGCACCTACATCGCACTATTTTGTGCATTCATCTGCATCGCATAGTCATGTGCATCTTGCATCGCGCTATTTTGCGCACCCTTACTTGCATTTGTTAGTGCATTGCTCGCGCTTTCTTGCGCATCGCACTGTCCTGCGCACCTTACCTGTACTTGCTAGTGCATTGCATCGCGCTGTTTTGCGCATCTTACTTGCTTTTGTTAGTGCATTGCATCACATTGTCTAGTGCATTTCAAATTGTTTGCGTTGTTTAGCACATCGTACTGTCTAGTGCAGTTCAAATTGTTCGCCCTATTTAGCGCATCACACTGTCTAGTGCATTTCAAATTGTTCGCGCTGTCTCGCGCATCGCACTATTTTGTGCATTTCATTACATGCTCTCATCTTGCATAGAAAATGCTTGTATCATTTGCATTGAACTTGCACGCGTTGTTTTGCGCACCTTACCTGCACTTGTTAGTATATTGCTCGCGCTGTCTTGCACACCCTTTGTCTTAGCACTGCCATGTGCACACACTTGTATCGCACTGTTTTGTGCATTTAACTTGTTTTGCACTGTTTTGTGCATTCACCTCGCATAGCACTGTTCTAAGCATTCACCCTCACTCGCACTACCTTGTGCATTGCAATTACTCGCACTGTTTTGTGCACCCTATCTCGCACTGTTTTGTGCATCTTACTTGCACTGTCTTGTGCACCTTCTTAGCACTGTTTTGTGCATTCACTCTCACTCGCACTGTCTTGTGCACTCTCTCTAGTCTAGGAGACCTTAAATCCTCTAAACGTGCAATTCCTTTGGTGTTTGTCGTGACCGAACAATTTTTGGTTATCTGGTATTGCCACATGCCTGTGTTTGTAGTGAGTTCCTAAGAGATCAACTAAGACAGTGAAAACTAGAGTTCGAATAACTGATGCATAAAATGCAGAGGTTCGGAATTTCTGAGACTAAAGACTGGTTTTAATACCCAGGGGTGTATCCTTAGCTTGAAATCTGTAGGTTGAGGTAGGGGATATACCTCAATTCTAGATACTGAACCAACCTAGTCTGTCACCTTGTTGGAGAATAGGGAAAGCTGCGACCATAGCCAGGGAGAAAAGTAGTATCTGTGGTTCAACCGAGAAGAATGGGAAGATTCCCACATCAGCATGAGGTGAGACATTGCTAAGGTGAGTCATCAACAATTGCCCCTGTGAGGTACCTTCACTTCCTAGCTGCCACATTGTATCTATCATAAGTGTTGTATTACATCTATTGCATTGCATATTGCATCATATCTGTTTTATCGCCTGTATCCTTCCTATGTTAAGCCTAGTCTGGCATATGCTCATACTTTTCCTTCACTGAAGCATAGCTCTGCATGTGTACGTGCCTATTCCACTAAGAGAATTGTGGTCTGAGGGTTTCGACACTTTTTCTGTGTTAGACATGGTCTAGTTTGTGTCCATGCCTTTTCTAGGCAAAATGTGGTTTGGCCGCACGCCTTATTCACTGCATCCATTATATTGTACTTTGTTTTGTTGCATTCAGCATTTAGGATCACAATTTTTCCTCAGCAGATCATTCATCACTTATATCATGCCATCCAATTACTTGTACTCTGTTGCTTTCTACGAAACACATAGTTTTGCATGTGCTCATACCCCTTTCACGTTGAAACACGGTTCTGTTATGTGTAAGCATCCATGCCGCATTGAGGCCAGTATTGAGGATATAGGCACTTAGCCTGTGTTAGACGTCGTTTGGCTCGTGCCCACTTCTTTTCTATGTTAAACGTAGTTTGATGTTGCATCTCCATCCCTTTATGATATTTGTGTGGTTTTGCACTGCTAGTGGTTTGATTTTTTTGATTACATTGTATATCATGTGCATTGTTTCATTGCATTGCATATCGTTTGTATTGTTTTGTTGCATTATATATCATTTTGCATTATGCCCCCTGAACTACGCTGGTTTGATTCCTTGCAAAGGGATACGTAGGCAGCCTGCGGGCGCAACCATTTGTTTATGTACTTATATTTTGTTTGTTTGTCCAAGTCTTTGGCTTTGTCAAAAATGCGTCGTCTCTAGGCTTTGACATTCACTCACGTCATTTCATGACTTCGAACTCTGTCAAAGAGGGGCAACTGTAGACACCCCATTGTTGACCACCCTTAAGACTTGGGCGCTACTAATCGTTTACTTGGTGATGAAAGTTGTGCAATGTAAGGGTTCGATTTCTTCGGCAAGGAAAGAGTCAAATCCCAACTTCATACCCCATTTTCGGACCAAAACTATTTTGACCAAAGATTTTAGACCTTAAAACCCTCTCTTTCAAAATATTTTGAAAAGAAGTTTCTATGATGTTCTGAGGCTCGCATTTCGTTAAATATTACGCTTTTCGATAAACTAAGCAAAGACAAAGTGGAAATGAATAAAAGAGAGATGAATTCTTGGAAAAAAATCTTTCAAAACACCTTATTTAGGGGTTTGGGATTGAAGAAAAGAAGAGAGGAGGGAAGAAAACTAGTTTGGGAGAAGTTCGGCATGAATCTGGGAAGGATTAAAACTAAGCGGCTTCACCAAAACAGGCCTAACTTTTTTCACAGTTGGAATTTTTATGTGAGGCTTCCACAATTGGAAAGCTGACTTCTGGGGCTTCAATTTGGACACAAGAATGACCTGAAAAGGGGTCTAGATGAAGGAGATATGCCCATTTGAAGTTTGACCTGCAGAGCAGATTTTTGCTGTCGGCCAGTTGAGGTAGCCGACCGGCCAGTTGAGGTAGCCTACCGGCCAGTTGAAGTAGCTGGTCGGCTACTTTTGTCAAAAACTCATTTTTTTTGCAAACCTTTCTTCTCCAGCTGTTATACACTGCTCCTAATATTTCCAAACTCAGATATTTCGACTAAGGGTCCATTTTGCTATATATGAAGCCATATCACTCATTTTGGAGGGAGAGAACATTTTAGCAAGTTTGGGAGCTTCTCACACTAAAATTACTCCCTCTCTACAAAATTTTCAGAGCTAAATCTCTGCCTCTCTCTCTAGAGTTCACTCTCTCTTGCCCTTTTGTGCATGAAAGCTTAGATACACCATACTTTTGCATACACATCCTTGATCAAACTTGACCACCATTGGGCTGAGATTCCTTGGGACTTTGTTTGAGCTCAAAAAGGTGGTTTTGGCTTAGATTTTGGTTGGTTTTGCTGTTGTGCTTCAAGGGTAAGCACTTCTCCCTTTCAAGCTTGTTTTTGCACACTTGCTTTATCCCCCTTTTTCCTATTGTTTTGTACTATTTTGGGGTTGGTTTTGAACCATTAAAAACTCTAATTTTGAGGTTCTAAAATGGTGGTTTAAGCCTTGTTTGGCTAGGGGGTGTTTCCTCCCTTTTGCTCCTTGGCCTGTAAGGCCTTTTGAGCTATCTTGCAAGCTTTTCAAACAACTTCCTTTTGGCCTGAAAACAACTGAATTCCAGAGGAATTGCAGTGGAATTACAGTGGTAGAAAACTTGTTTTGAGGTCCCAAATAGGATGGGGTGGCCTCCCCTCCTTGTCTCTCCATGCCATACCCAGTTAGCCTTGTAAAGTAGCATGTTTTTGTGACTTGCCTTAGCTTAGTTTGAGCATGTTTTTGGCTATATTTTAACATGTTTAAACGCTGTTTTTGGCTGGTTTGGCCACTCATTGCTTGTATCTTGCACTTGAAATGTAAACTTGCCCACTAGCCTAGTGTATTTGATGGTTTAGCCTATTAATCTAGCTTGTGTATGCTCCACTCTAGCATGTTTTTGGCTCTGATTTGGCATGCTTTAGGACTTTTTTGAGTGGTCTTGGCCTTTTGTGGCTTGTATTGCATAGCTATAGTGCAAGTGCCTTAACTAGCTTTGAGTTTTAAGGCCTCCAACATGCTTTGCTTAGGTTGTTTGCATGCCATAGCATCATTTTGTAAGTAACTTTAGAGCATATATCACTGTCACACTCTCACATATGTTACTCTTTAAATGCTTTTGAGAGTTGTGCCTTATGCCTTGCTTGCGAGCCAACAAGAGAGCATTTTTTTTCTTGTCTTTTGTGCTTCATATCCAGCATGTTTAGGCCACTGATTTGGCATGCTTTAGCTTTGTCCAGAGTTGGTTTGGTTGTTTGAGCTTTGTTTTGCATGCTTCTAGTGTAATACACTTCACTAGCTTTGATGCATTGCCTTAGACTTGTTGTGCATGCGTTACTTGCATGGTTTAATGTCATTTAGCATCCTATTTCAGTGATGAAATGTATGTCATATCACTCCATTCTTCAATTGTTACTTTGCTTTGAAAGCGACTTTGGACCCTTTGTTGGTTTGAGAGTGAAATTGAGGCATTTGTGCCTAATGGTTTAATTCTTTCGGGAGTTCATTACCAACAACATGAAGTCTCTTTCGTGCTCAAAACGCTTGTGGTTCAAGTCTTCTTTCCAATTAGAGGACTATCACTTTGGACTTAATCAATTAAAGGGCTAATCGGTAATTTAAAATGTGTAAACAAGAACCAAATCAAGTAAAACATGCAAGATAAGCATGTTATGTGTTGCATTACATTGTGTTCAATCAGACATTATATTGAACACAAGGAAGATTGGTCCATTTCATACTCAAAGTGATGAAATAAGCCAATCCCATTTGTCGTCGTCACCCTTGATCATGCATGATAAGGGGATGGCCATTCGAGTCTTATGTGTGCATTCATTGACTTTGTGCAAGCTTGGTTTTTTGGGCCATCATGCATTGAGATGTTTGGTTGGTGGCTTGAGAGCCGAGTACCACACTTCTTTGAGCTTGAGACATGATAAGAAGTGTGGCGGTACACACATTTCCCTGCAAAATACATTGTTGTGCCTTTATTGTCCTCTGTTGCAGTAAAACTAGAAGGCTGGAATAGCAAGTGGTCGACCGGCCAGTTATGGTGGCCGGCAACCACTTTTTGTGGCCGATCGGCCACCAGTCCAATTTTGTGCAGAAATAATCCTATTTTGGAGCAGAAACAGTTTGGAGGTTTGGTTCAATGTTCAGAAACCAAGGCACGTGCAAACAGAGGCAATTGACGGCAAAGCGATGGATTGCCGGGTGAAGCCAACTAAGCATACATGTCTCCTTCCCCTTGAGGCCATTTTAACTGCTTTGCTTAACTAGTTAATTTACTAGTTTTGTAATTAATTAGTTAATGTGCTTGGCTAATTTAATTCGTCTTTGTAATATTCTAATTAGCTTAGTATAGTTAGTTTCAATTCGGTTTGTAATTAATTAGCTAGATTAGTTAATTGGTTAATTTGTAATGAGTAACTTAGCTTAGCGTAGCTAGCTTAGCTTATTTATTCGGACCCTCCTTCGAGAGGGCGTATTGTTGTAATAAGCGTACGTGTGTGTGTGCATGTCTTCCAACCCCCACTTCTTTCTCCCTTTTACTTATCAGTTTTTGATGGTTAGTTTAGGGCATATTTCGATTAGCTTACCTTATGCTATGCATGTTAGCATCATTCATTTGTATTGCATGCACCGGGCTCGGCGCATCATTCAAACTGCATTATATTTCAATACCTATTTGAATACATGTATCAAATGTTGCATTCATATGCCATCTTAGATAGTCGAGCCAATTTAGTTGTATTTTTGCATGTGTTGCATTAGGTATTTTAACATAGCTAGGATCATGCGTGATTTTTAACTAGTTCTATGTTTTGGCTTGGAGTACACTGTAAGTGTTTACGCTTTAGCATACTTGCATGTGCGTGAGTCTTGCCATGATAGCATGCTTGCCATGAGGCTATTTTCTTAATTGCTATAACTGTATGAATGCCTGTGGATGAAGGCTTCATTACTTGAATTGGAACAATTCATCAAAATGTGAGTTTTAAGCCCACTTGGAGTGGCAAATCATCATGTTTTAAGCCCACATTTTTTGGTGGCAAATCCACATTTCTAAGCCCACTTGAGGGTGGCAAATTCAAACCATTTTCGAAAATAAACATTGAATTGCTTTGTTCCAATTTAGGCGATGTAGTCTATACTTGTATGCTATGCGCATCATGTAGTAAGTTAGCTAATAACCGGAATAAGAACACATGTGTTTGTACAACAACATATCATGTCAGTAGAGGCCGATCTTTTGATCGGGCGAGCGAGAGTGCTCATTTCAGGACCTTCCTCTCTCGTACCCAAGTTCCCAAGCCGAGACAACTTTGGTGATGACAGACACGTGGCCTTTGGCACAAGTCAGGGTTTCCTAAATTTCCTAAAACAAAATATTTAGATAGCGACTCTGTAATCTGGAAAAGCAGTCCAGTTTGGCATAATTTGATTTAAAATCTGATTTTCCAAAATGATTTGCCGGATTTGGACTTTTTGGTGATTTATCAGTCTTACATTGCACTTTGTGAGATTAGATTCAGAATCGTGACAGGAGTCCGAACTGTAGTAGCACGGAACCCAATTCGCTCCCACTCCGAAAGGGGGGGCACGGAGAGAGTTTTGGCGGTCTACAGATGGCCTACAAGAAGTAGCACAAGTTAGCAAAATTTCACTAAGTATGAAAAGATTGCCAAAGGGGTAGGGAGAAGGTTTACCAAGACCGAGTGCTGCATCATGAAAGCAAAATCTTCATACTCATAAAGCTCGGCCATACGATTCATATCCTCGAGCAGAAGAACTGCCGTGGACAAGACCGCCCCGACCTCAAGGTTTGCAGCGCTATCACTGGCGGTAAGAGGCCTGTCGTCAAGCATGATCTCGGGTGCCCAAACCATGCCTCGTGGATAGCTGCTGCCCTCTTGGTGGTCAAACCTCAGCTCATTGGCCGGTGGGGCCTCAGATGATGGGTTCTCGGCAGGACGCTTCTCGATGGAAGGGGCACTCTTCTCGGCTTCGACTCCAGCTCCTCGGCCTTCTTCATTCGTTTTGGTTTAGGGTTTGGTTGAGGAGGAGAAGAGGAAGACTGGACAGTGACAACGCCAAGGATGTTGGCAAGCAAATCTTCAACTACTGTAGGTTTGCGCCCCATCTCGTTGGCAGTGGCGGCGACTATGACCCTTGTTCCGAAGTGGATTACTGGTAGAGC
Source organism: Camellia sinensis (assembly GCF_055761805.1). Lineage (NCBI taxonomy): Eukaryota > Viridiplantae > Streptophyta > Magnoliopsida > Ericales > Theaceae > Camellia > Camellia sinensis. Next base: position 103,620,953 of record NC_138975.1, on the reverse strand, counting down.
TGTGGGTGGATTGGCTGGGTCGTAAGCCGACGCCTCAGCACTTCGGCGTTTTCGGCTACGAGTTCTACTAGCAGGATTGTTGACGGAAGCTCGACGTCGACGTTGGGCTAGTGGAATTAGTTGGGGAGCAGATGTTGATGGCTGCTCTGCTAGGTCAGAGGTTGAGCCTTGGTCAGGCCTTGGTAATGAGGTAGTAGGAGGAGTTGTAGCAGAAGATGGAGTTTTACTCTTCCGAGAGACGTCGGGCAGAGGACTCCGGTATGTTGGAATGTAGTTGAGGAGGATTGGGGCCTTGTGAATCTCTAGTAGAAGGCCGAGAAGGCGGGCAGGTCTTTGCTCGGCGTGTAGTGTTAGCGAAAGTCCTTTTCTGGCTGAGGGAGAGCTTCAAAAAGAGAACAGATATTAGAAACAAAGTAGCAAGAATATGATGATTAAAGAAAGTAAAAGGGACTCTAGGGAGGGAAACTAGGTCCTTACCCATATCATCTCTAAAAACCCCGCGGCGCAATGGGAAGAGGTGGAGTTCATCGTTTGACGGGAACTCCCAATTGCCCGAAACAATCAAGTAGTCATTAGTTGTGCCTTTATTAGAGTCCAGGATGTCAGCTATCAGCTTGTATTGGGTTAATCTCGGCTTGAGGTAGTATGTATAACCGATTTTGGTTTTAAGGCCACAGATCGTGTAGTAGTATTGAATATCGGACAGGGCGATTCTAGCATTTTGCCGACGCTCCAACTCGGCGATTCCGTTTATGATCCTAAAGGAGTTTACAGCTAGTTGCATGGGATTCAATTTGTAAAAATGGAGGACCTCTCTGAAAAGGGTGTTAAGAGGGAATTTGACTCTTCCCTCGATAATAGAGACAACGGGAAAGGGCATATAGTCTTTCCCCGGCATAATGGAGTCATTCTCTCTAGCCAACCGTATTTGAATATCGGCTGGTATAGAAAACTCCTGCCTGAAGTACTCTAGCTTAGTAGGGGTGTCTACTCTCCACCTAAACATTCCCATAATGTCGGCTTTGGAGGTATTGTATACAGTTCAGGTGAAAAAGTTGGGAATAGGTTTGAAAGGACCTTGGCTAAACTCAAGACAGAAACTGGGGCAAGGGTTTTTCAAGACGACGTGCGAATTCATTTCAATTTTTCCTAAAGATGGGGGTTCTAGAACAAATCCCAAGCCTAAGACTATGGAAACAAGAATTGAAGGCAGGAATCTGGAAAATGCAACAAGAAAACAGGGCAAAAAGTATGATTCAGACTCAAGAAGGTAGCAGAAAATCAAGAATAGTGATGAACAATCAAAAACATCGAAACACATGAAACAATGCGTATGTGTGCATAAAGGCCATAAATCAAAAGCAGATTGAACAACTAAAAATCCCAAACAAAGCATGTTTGGTACTCAAAGTGATAGAATTCAAAACACAAGCAAATATATTCAAGAATGTGAATAGATTCGCAATAGCAGTGTACAAATGTAATAGAGCTCGAAGGAAGTCAAAAATTGAAAAAAATAGAAAAACAGTGGCTTACCAAGGAAGATGACGCCGATATAAGGACGCTGAAGTCAGGCAATGACAAAAGATGTAGCAGAAAGGTGGATGCTTCACCGGAGGAGGTGAACGGAGTGGTTGCAGGAAACTCGAAGAAGGCAGCAATGGAGGTTGGGGATTTTTAGAGAGAGAAAAACTTGAAAACTTGAGCGAAATCAGAAAACGTAAAGTGAAAAGACGAAGAGACAGGGAAGTGTTTTTGTTAAAACACGAAAAGGCGGCAAAGTTTCATTGAATGTGCCTAAGACGACGTGCCTGTCAGGCGACGCACGTGGAAGCGACGTGACCTGATGGCGCGTGTCAGGTACGGTTTGATAGGGAAGAGATGCGTGGCGAAAACGATTGAGTTACTGTGCGTGACAACTCATACGCGTGTAGAAACTCTTGGAGTTCTTGATTTAATGAAGCAAAGACCTCAGCTAGGGGAACGATCTCGGTCAAGGAACTTGAAAAACTTGGCTCTTGGTTTTAAGGCATTGACAAAACACGCTAAAGTCTTGGTCATATGGAGCCGACGAATGATGACCTCAGTAATGAAGGATAGAGCAAGCTTAGCCGATGTGCTATATGGTCAAATGATATAGGTTCCATCACCTCAGAATGCTGAGGTAATAGAACCTATGGGGTAATTGTGAGGACATATTTTTTGAATAAATAACACGTGACCAAGGTGGCACCGAAGTGCCAACCGAGGTGCCACGTGTCCTGGTCATAGCGCTGAGGTGATCTCGGCTAGACCGAGGTTATCTGCGGAGATACCGGAATCTAAAATGAAGGGATAAGTTATAAGAGTCCTAGAATGGGGGAGGACCTCAGTTTGGATAAAGATAAGGCTCTTAGGGAGTTTATCTCTATTTGGCTGAGAGTCCAAAATGAGCATTGAACCAGAGTCCATTAAAGCTAGGCTTCTATAGGGATCAGGTCAGTGCTAACTATAAAAGTAAGGCACCCTCGTGGGTCTAAGGTACGCTTTTTGTATTCTGGCTAATGAATTAAAGCACTGTTTGCTATCTTTGAGAGATAATTGAGTACTGACTTGATCGTCGAAGTGCCCTCGGATGAACGAACCACCGCCAGAGTCTTATCTTTCTGTAACAGGTCGTTCGGACGCAATCTATTCTGCCGGTGTTCTCCAGCTGAGTACCTGTTTGGCAGTGTGGTCAGAAATCAACACACACACATAGTTAACAAAAATCATTACATGTACAAAAAGCCATAATGAGAAAGTCATGTAGATGTTTCCTTCTTCTAAAAATAAAAAATAAATAAATAAAATAAAAAATAATCAAGTGGATGCTCCAGGTGCTCCCTATATCTACAAGTACTCCCTTTCTCTGACTTCTTTTTGCACTTGACCCTATAACACCATCCATTCCTAAACAACCTACATAGACCTCTATTACTCTGTTTCCATCCACAAATGTCTCCAACCTCATTACATCTTCATCAGTGTTAATCAACTCTAACCCAGCACAATAATTAAAGCTTATGGTAATAGATATTACATCCAGTGCAGCCTACTTCCTTGGCTATTTTATCCAACTCCACAAGTGATATTTCATCAGAATTACAAAAGTCAAAATAACTGATCAATCCACCACTATAAACCTTCTGAGGATTATAACTAACCAAACCCCCATGATGCATTTTGATTGTGAAATAACAAGATCCTTTCTCTGCATTTTTAAATGAAAAAATATTCTATTATGGACTAATTATACTAATAAATAAATAAAAATATTATTAAACTACTATTACCATAAGACAATTCCAATTGAAGAAATCCATGTATGAATACATTAAAAAAAAAATTGTATTCTAAAAAATGATAAAACTGAATTGATTTTTAATAAGCATTACATAAAAAATGAGTTTCTTTTAAGGACTAATTAAACTAAAACTAATCAAGTATTACACTATTCAAGTAAAATAATTACAATTAAACAAATCATTTTCAAAGACAAACAGACAAAGACGTATTCTAAAAAATGCCAAATCAAAATAGTAGTATATCAAAAATTGATTTTTCATAATCATTAGCTTCAAAATTAAACAAATATTAAAAGTAAATACCATAAACAATTGGTTGCTTCCTTCGCTTGCCATCCTTCTCTCTTCGAACCCAACCCATGATTCAATGTTAGTTCATGCCCTTCATTCACTGATGAACTTTGATTTCAATTTTGAATAAGGAATTGGAAAACCCTAAAACCAATTTTGATCCCAACGAAGCCCTAATTGAACTGTCTACTAAACCAACTTATTTTGTAAGGAAACCCTCTTATATTCCCTCCAAAAGATAGTTCAGGGGGATAGCTCATCACATTCCATCCAATTGTAGACGGAATGTGACGACATGGGTCTAATTGATCAATGTGTGAAAAGTTCAAGTACTAAATTGAAATAAATAGAAGTATGGGGATGCACGTGAAAAACGAGTGATTGTTTGGGGGAGAAAATGATATTTACTCCAATTTTATTGCTATATAATCTTTCTGTCACTCAATTATTAACATTTTAAATCATATATATATATATATATATCACGTGCAAAACTAGAGAAACCGAAATGAAAATTAAAAGAAACTATAGAAGTCACTAATGTAACGAATTAATTACACCGATAATCTCTCTAGTTAATTTTGAATTTCACTTTAGTCCCCCTAATCTTATACAGATTTTTTTTTTAATTCAAAATTTTAACAATAAGTGACGGGAATTAAATTGCAACAAATGAAATGCATTTGTATTTTATGTTATTTATATGTTGTCTAATTCCTGTGTTCCTTCCTCATCTTTCTTGTCTAATTCCTTGATCCTCTAATACTTAAAAATAAAAGAAATTTTTTTTTTAAAAAAAAAAAAAGGTAGCAACCCAAGTTTTCCAGCTTACAGTAGAAAACTTGAAGCCAATGTTTTCCTATTATATAATTATTTAGAAGAAAATTGAGTTTACCAAAAAAAAAATATTTATTTGCCTCTCTGAGCCCTGCTTTAATTTTCTAAGATTTAGGGGGTGGTTTGGAAACAATTTTTTTTTTTTTTAAACAAAAGAAAACCATATTGATGATCAACATGTGTACACAACCTAATATTGAAAAGGTCAACACCATATTCACCACAACCAGATATCACCATATTCAAACAACAATATAATAATAAAGGAGTTTTCTTAAGTGTGCAAGTGCACACCATGTGCCACTTACACAAAAAGTGTAAGTGTAAGGTGTAAGTATAAGTATAAAGTGTAAGTGTAAGGTGTAAGTGTAAGGTGTAAGGTGGAAGTGGGTTGCACATGGTGTGCAACCTCAAAAAATGTGTAAGTGTAAGGTTTAATTTTTTACAAAAGGTGTAAGTGTAAGGTGTAAGTGTAAGGTATAAGGTGTAAGGTGTAAGTTGCACACCATAACCAAACCCATATGTTCACACACAATATGATATCCAAAAGAAGTCATTTCAATCCATTAAGGGTAAATTATAATGACACCTATGATGTTTTTGTTTAATAGAGATTTTTTTTTTCACCTTTGAAAATTATATTTTTTCTTTGTCAGATTAAAATAATATATTTATTTTTTAATTTTTATACATATAAAATAATAAAAAAATATTAATATTTTGTTCATGTCATTTTAAGAAAAATAACATTAATCTTCTATGGTTTAACTCATAGAAAAAATTAAATTTTTTTGTTTTTGGATTTTTTTCATTTTTATTAAATTTTTTAATATTTTAAGCAATTATTTATTTATTTTTTAGGTACACCTAATCTAGATATAATTAAGAAATATAATGTTTTATGATTTTTTTTTAAATTCACGAAATACAAAAAATAAAAAAATGCAAAAATTCAATAATGCTGTAATAAATGTGAATGATGATATTTGGTAATACTATAATAAATGTTGGTGAATAGATGAAAAAGAAAAATGATAGTGAAAATAAAAATGAAAAATTTTACTCATATAAAAATTTATACAAAAAATATCATAAAAATGTTGTGATAGTGATGTTGTTATAAATATAAATAATGTTTATGAGTGTTTTGTTTTAAAATGAAAGCTCACCATTAAGTTATATATTGTGTTTAAAAATTTTATATAAAATTTATGTTTGTATATCATCACTCAATAAAAATATATTCATGTAGAATTTAATAATGAAAAATTATAAAATATAGTTATGATGATAAGAAGAAAAAATTATAAAAAGAAGAATAAAATGGTCATTTAAAAAATTTTAGAATATGACATAAATAATTCAAGAAATAATTTATAATGAAATTATAAATTTCAAGAAAAAAATGTAATCTTTTAAACCTGAGAAGATGGCACTGTAATTTACCCTTCCATTAAATATCATTAAACATGTTAATAACTACAAAATATCCTTCCATCTGTGCAAACAACAATGATACATCCTTTAAAAGTAGAGCTCTAATTGAGCTCTAATGAGGTGAAAAATAAAAATAAAAAAAAATTACACAAGACCAAAACATCACATCAGATGAACCTCACATATTTATTAGAACTATTAGAGCTCACAAATTAAAATTCTAAAACATTTTTCCTTGTGCAAATTGCCTACCGACACAAAAATAGACTATGTGGACAAACATGTAGTAACATGTACTACCCAAAAACATTGTACATGAGCATGCTTCCTATAAAATGTACATCCAAATTAAAATAGAGAATTATATGCGGGTAGAAATTAGAAAAATAAAATAAAATTATCAATATATAGAGGGGTATACGTAACACTTTCACTCTTATAGTATTTTATTTGTATCCTACAACAAATACATTTGTACCTTCATGTATTTATAATTTTTTTTCTCAACTCCCACTTGCATATAGTTCCCCCAACTAAAATTAGAAGATGTGACATTTTATCTTACTAATTATTTTATATTTTTTGGATAAATTACAAATATATTTCCTAAGATTTACTTAAAATACGAGTTATTCCTTGTAATTTTAGAAATCACATCTCACACTTGAAGTTTAGAATTTCATAACAAATGACATTTTTTTTATCGACAAATCATGTACTCAATTAACATTTTTTAATGATATCAAAAATATATATTAAATAATAATTCATGTAATTTTATTTTTCAATAAAAGAGTAGTTAGTAATTTTATTTTTTCAATTAATTCTATTAAATAAAAAAAAATATGAGAATGGAGTATTTGTAATTTTCAAACCATAAGAAGTAATATATATTTTAAGCAAATTTAACGGAATGTATTTGTAATTTATTCTATATATATTTTTTTCTTTATAGACAATTTTAGTGAAAACCAAACATCTCAAACAAAGCCTTGACGAGAGCTCAAAGATTAATCCATACTAAAAATAAAAGAAATTGCACAATAGCGTATCTTAAAAAAATTAATTATAAGTAACAAATTTTATTAATACTAATAAATAAAGTCATAAATCTTTTTAATGAATTTGTAATGATTTTTTTAAAAGTACACTGAATGGTAATTTTTTCTTAAAAATAAAAGTAAATTAAATATGTATTTTTTGAAATTTGTTCAAAATACATATTGTCCTTTGTAATTTTAGAATTAATAAATATCTCATTGTCAGATTTTTTCATTTAATAAAATTGACAAAAAAACTCAAGAAGTCACTAAAAAGCAAAGAATCATACAAATAAATAGATAAAAAATAAAATATTCTCTTTTATCTCTATTTTTTTGCATGTTTTGTTTAATAAAAAAGTCAAAAAAATTATCCAAAACGTGCTACCTTTCACCTTATATTTTAGTCAAAAGTGAAAAAGTTAACGTTCAAATTGAAAATAAATTAAATACTTTAAATTAAAAACAAACCAAAATATTAAAGTTTAAATTGATAAAATAAAAAATTTGTAATTTGTTTTGCTATAATGTTCAAATTTAAAGATTTTTATTTTATTGTAGTTTTTCCAAATAATAATCACATATGAATATTATTGACCGAAGTAATTCAAAGAGTTGACTCTTTAGTGGTTCTTATCTTCCATTCTAGAAGTACTCCTGTTTTCTTTTACAGAAACGTATGAGATTGATGCTAAGGTTTGGAGTGGACCTTAATTATATATTTTTTAATTTCATATTTGAATAAATTGAAAAAATGGGCTGATATTTGGTTTTTGAATATGTTTTAGTCCATACTCACTTTAGTATTTATAACATGACCGAAATATGTGTGCATGATTTAATCATATTTCTGTATAAATTACAATTTAATGAGTCTAATTGACATTATATAATATATATAGTTATTTGTTTACTGTAGGCCCATCTACAAACAAATTCTTCTAGTATTAGATTTTTGATATATGACGGTAGACTTTCTTACATAATTGATTGTTTACCTTCATATAAATATATATTTTTTTAATTGATTGACCAAAAACCAAAAGGAGTTGTAGTTCTAATAGATGAAATGTCTCAAATCTTGAATCACAAAAATAAATAAATAAATAAATGAATAAAAAATAAATAAATAAATAAAAATAAAAAAGGACATGTGACTATATCACTTGCTAAAAAATTATTATACATCTTGTTTTCACCAATACTAGGCATAACTCGAAAATTATTCACAACTTTTGAAGCTCATGTTGTTTGAGAATATGGTTCTTGCTTTCAGAGGTCATTGGGATAAAAAGAATAAAGTTTGGGATCACTAAAGTAGCAGTTTTAAATCTGTATTAATGAGGTGATATTGATGTGGGTCCTACCTTGATACGATAGTTTGGCCTATGTTTTATTTTTTCTTGCACTGCCAGCTCATTAGAGCTGGCATTAGTACTCCTAAATTAGTAGTCTGTATTACCATTGTCAAATTAGTTGCAATTTTTCAAAAAATTTCAATTTCAACTTGTCCAACTTGTCCCCTTTTTTTTTCTTTTTTTATAAAATATGACGTAATTCTACATTTGCTAGCCAAAAATAACATTTCAACTTTGGATATTAATCACTTTTTTTTTTCCTTAGACATTTGTCAATGGGTATGGCTTCTGTCCAGTCCGGGATCGGACTTGACCGTGCTATTGGGCCTGTGGGGCCCACCACGGGTCCCGTTTTGATAATCTGAACCGTTTAATGTGTAGAACTCGTCGAGTACTATATGTCTATAAAAAATTACGTTGATCGGATATCGATAGTTATATGATCAAATCAGTTTCGTATTAAAAAAATTGGACGGTGAACAAATTAACGGTTGACAAAAAACTATTTTGATCACATAGCTATCGATATCCGACCAATGCGATTTTTTACAGGCATATAGTACTCGACGATTTCTACATATTGAACGGTTCAAATTATCAAAATGGGACCCATGATGGGCCCCCACAGGCCCAACAACACGGTCCAGTCTAATCCCGGCCTGGACAGAAGCCATATCCTTTGTGAATTTCACCATTCTAAATTGCACCTTTAAAAAAAAAAAAAAAAAAAAAAAAAAAAAAAAAAAAGAAAGAAAACCTGCCCTATAATCACGTTTTCTAGCTCTTCAAGACTCAACCTAACAGCATCTCCATTAAAATAAATTAGATTTATGTTATATTTTATTTATTTTTTATTTTAATTGTACACTGTTTTTAACACACTCTTCAACAAACTATCTATTTTTTTTCTATAGCATTTAAATATTAACTTTTTATTTTAACTTAGAATTATTTTTTGTAAGTTCAACACAACTAACTTCCAAACAATAAAAGTAATATTTTTTTTAATATTTAATTAGCTAAAATCACTAGATACCGTTTGCTGCGTCAAATCACAAAATCTAATTTAATGAAATTAAAATTTAATGGTTTACTCACTATTTTAGCTAAAAATAAAAGAGAAAATTACAAATATATATATATATATAAGGTATAACTATTGTAGCAAAATAAAGTCTGAATTTTTAATTTTATTAATTTAAATTCTGATCTTTTAATTTATTTTAAAAAAAATTTATCTATCTATTTTTATTAAGTAAAACTAATAAAAAAAAAAGTATTTTAGTCAATACGCTAAACAAAAAAGGTATTTTAGACATTTTATGTATATCTATATTGAGTTTAATGACTAAAATATCTTTTTTTTTGTCAGTTTTACTTGATAAAAATAGACTGTGGTTTAGATTGAATACAAATCAAAAGATTAAGATTTAAATTAATAAAATTAAAAATTTATTTTATTACAAAAATCAAATTTTGATTTTTTTTTAATCTTTTTTTTTTATATAATTTTTCCAAAACCAAAATAACCTAATGTGATAGAGATGTTCCCTGTTTGGGAATAAGGTTTTGGGCTAAAATAGACAATAAAGACAAAATAGACTAAAATAGATGATAAGAAAAAATATTACATCTAAATTATAATCATTTCACTTTTTTTTTTTTTTTCTGACAATCATAAAATGAACTATAAAAAAAATTAAGAAAAGCTAATTATCTTTTCAAACGTAACTTTTTTTAACTAAGTTAAAATAATTAAAAATTCAAAAGCCAACTAAAATAGCTAACTTCCCAAACCAACTCAAAAGAGTGTCATTTGTGGGAAAATTATTGTTTGCTCCTAGGGCAAATTAATGTGGTGCTACAACTTAGTTGTTATTAGTTGAATCAATGAGACTTACCATCTTTTTGTCTCTTTTTAGAAGATAATGGAACATTTGTCCCGAATGGTGTGGAACAATATATACTTAAAGAGCAACCAGTAATTTCTCGTCATTTGTGTATTGAAATAAGTTTTGAACACTGCATCTGTTAGACTATCTCCAATCATTCATTAGATCTTTCATCAAATTTAAATTTGATGAAAAACTAATGAAAACCGTGCTCTAATAGTTTCACCAGTTTGGTATTAAATGAAGAAAGCGGTACTTTTTTCATCAAATGAATGGAGCGTTTATCCTTATATCAAATTTGTAGATAACTATTGGATCGAACGTCCACTCAGACATTCTCGCGGATATCCTCCCGAATAATTAGTTTTGGAATGAATTTGATGAAAATTTACTCTTGATAGACAATCGGCCGAATGATCGACCGACCAGATTTGATGAAAGGGTTAGAGGGCATCGTATCAAATCAAATTTTTATTCAAAATTAATGAAATATCTAATGAATGATTGGATATACTTTTAAAAGAATATATTTGATTCGATGTAGAGAACAAAAAATAATTCGGCGTTACGTGTACAAACCATTTGTTTAATTTAGAATTTGTTTAATATCCTCTAAATAAGTATATTTATTTAAATATGTACATTTATTTATTTATTTAAATATGTACATTTATTTAGATCATATTATTACTCAATTTTATAAAAAATATAAAAACAAACGTATTTAAATTATTTCAAATAACGAATAATCACACAGAAATGTTTCAAACATTTCATAGGAGCCTTTCGTTTGTACACATATTCCAGTGTGGTTGTGAGACGAGTCAGGAGCCTCTCCTTGCAAGCTTGTGCTTGCGTTCGTCCTTGCAGGCCTTCGGGTATACTTTTAGGCCCAATTTTGATAATCCGAACCGTTTATATTTTATAATTTATTCAGTATATCATACCTGTAAAAAATCAAGTTGATCGGATATCAGAAAGTATGTGTTTGAAAAATTGAACTAAACACTATTTTTTAAAGAATTTAATAAACAGTTTTCCGAACATATGTTTTCTGATATCCGATCAACTTGATTTTTTACAGGTATGATATACTGAATAAATCATAAAATATGAACGGTTCGGATTATCAAAATTGGGGCTAAAAGTAGATCCGAAGTCCTACAAGGACGAGCGCAAGCACGGAAACTGCAAGGAGAGGATCCTCACTAGTCTTGATTGATGATGATGCTTTTGTGGACCAGGCAAGATCTTGCGTCACCTCTGAAAGAGACAAAATTATTAGATAATCTTTAAATATCGTACTATAATCTATTTTATTAAAAAAATAATAAATTATAGATACATCTTTTGAGTTTTGATTCAAATATAAATCATTCTTTATGATTTTAAAAATTACATTCTACTTCTGAGGTTTTTAATTTCATAAGAAATTATTTTTTTTATTAATAAATTATCAAATTAATTAACAGTTTTTAATGATTTTAAAATATGTTTCAATTAATAATTTAAGTAATTTTATTATTGTATAAAAGAATAATTATAAATTTTATTCTTTTACTTAATTCTATTAAATAAAAATTCTGACAATGGGATATTTGTAATTTTCTAAATCACAGAAGGCTATCTGTATTTTAAACAAATCTAAGGAGATGTATTTGTAATTTATCCTAAAAAATTTATGGGTTTGAATTCTCTTGAATTGATCATTTTTATTTGAGAGAGTATTTGAAATTAGTAGATCCATTTTGAAGTCAATCTCGATAATTTAAATTGTTCAATTTTTAAAATTCATTGAGTAAAATATTCATATAAAAAAATTAATATTGTTAGATATCAATAACTATATATTTAAATCATATCTGTAGTTCTAAAAAGTAAACGGTTTAAATTATCGAGTTCGGCCATAAAATGAACTCCCTAAACTCAAATGCTTTCTCAAATTGGATGGCCAACTTCAAATAATCCAATCTCAAATTTTATAACACACTTTAAAATGGGGTGTGTACCATATGCCTAAATATAACATTTGTGATTTTTTATTATAACTTGATTATGATTAATTAAGATGTTAGTTATGACTCATTAGCTCATTTTGGCAATTTTGGCTTCTTTTTTTTTTTTAGGTCCTACCGCTTCTCTTTTTTTTTATTCATTTTTTCAAAAGTCATAAAACGATAAAAAATCAACTTTTAACATACTTTCCAAAACAATCCATTGTAATGTTGGTTATGATTTATTTTGATTAAGATCGAAAAAAATATTTATTTATATATTATATTATATTATATTTGGTTATGACTTATTATTATTTAATTATAACTAAAAAAGATATAATTATGATACTTATAATAATTAGAGTAGTGATTGGGAGCCCGAAAAAGGTTGCCCCGAATGCCTCGAATCTACGAAACGACGTCGTTTTGGCGTTGTAATTTTTTTTTTTTTTTTTTGTCTGTTTTGGATCAGAAATCAGAAGCAGAGGAAGACGAAGACAGAAGAAGAAGAAAGAAAGAAGAAGAGAAGAAGAAAGAAGAAGAGAAGAAGGCAGAGGGGAGGCGACGGCGGCCGGGCGGAGGCAGCCGGACGAGCTGCGACGATCCGCCGGGCTGCGACGATCCGCCGGGCTGCGACGATCGCCCGAGCTGCGACGATCGGCCGATCGGCCGGAATGCACGGGCCTCTCTGTGTGTGTGCCTCCATTCCCTCTTCTCTCTTCTCTCTTCTCTCCCTCTCTTTCCCTCTCTCCTCTCCTCTCTCTTTCTCCCTCTCTCTCTTTCTCCCTCTCTGCAGGTCGAAAATGGCAGAAAAAAAAAAAAAAAAAAGAAAATTTCGAGCCACATTCGAGCCAGACATTTCGGGCCCTGAAGCATTTTCCTAATAATTAACATCACAAATATCATAATTTGTATATTATATTACTTTTTTAAAAGTGCGTATCAATAAAAAAAAATCACAATACACTCTAATTAGGTGTTTTTCTTTAAAAAAAGAAATAAATAAATAAAATAAAAATAAAGGTGAACTAGCATGTTTAAGTGTTCAACAATTACAGTTGGATCATTGTCTAAGGCATTCAATTTTTATTTTTATTTTTTTATTTTTTATTTTTAAAGTTTTATTGAATGCCTCAAATCTTCAAAAATCCACTAGGATAAGATTTCATTTAAATAGTCTAAGAATTGAGTTGCTATGGTCCACTCATAGAATTTTTTTTTTTTTTTTTTTTTTTAACTACAACAATGTTATATGATTTTTTAAAAAAATGTATAGATAATGTCATACGGTGTTTTGAAATTACTAAATAAAATAAATTATATTTAGTATCTTTTATTTAAAATGTAAAAGATTGGCGGTTACAATTAAATGCGAAGGAACTAAAATGATATTTTGATAAAAAAATCTAAAGATACCAGGTGTAATTTATCCTACTAAATAATTAGCCAACAAAGAGAGTGAGTGATATTTTAGTGCTCCTACTAGAAAAATGACAGAATTTGACATCTGGCTTCTATTATATAAAGCTTCAATACCAAGCCCTTTTCTTTAATTAGCACAAAACCATAACAAATTCTATTAGAGAGAGAGAGAGAGAGAGAGAGAGAGAATTCTCAGAGGAAAAACCATGGAAAACACAGAGAAAGAAATTACAAGTGATGAGCCCAAGTACAGAGGACTTAAAGCCATGCCCTTTGTTATAGGTAATTTACAAAGTAGAGATGCATACACATTTCAGGCACAAGTCACATGCATGGTTCTTTATTCCAAATTTATCAGTCTCTTTGTTTCAAAATATCCACAGTTTACTCATCTCTTGAGATTCTTGCATAATTACACACAGTATTTTATGAGCAAAAAAATAAAAATAAAAATAAAAATTACAGGCAAAAGATGTCTGGCCTACTACATGCATGTGTGCTTGCAACTTGCACACATACTTCGGAGAAGAGAGGAGCTCCTCCTTTCACCAGGGATGCTTTGTATTCATTTTCTGTGTCTTTCTGTTTCAAAACATATTTATCCAGCATAATAATCCACTTTACACTGTGTATGTTTGGTTGGGAGATTTAGGAAGAGATTTGAAAAGAGAAAGGGAAAGGTAAAGAGAAAAAATGTGTAAAGTTATATGACATATAAATATGTTTTATTCACATTTTATCTATTTTTTCTCTTTCTCTTTTTAAATCCCTCCTCAAATTCCCAACCAAACACAATATTAAATTTCATTTCATAATTGAGAGGTGATTTAGAAAGGAGATGGAAACATCAAGTTTTTCTTTCCTTTTTTTTTTCTTTTTTTTTTTTAATCTTTTTATATTTTTCTTTAATTTTTGATGACCACCCATTAAAAATAATAATAATAATAATAATTGCAGGAAATGAGACATTTGAGAAGCTGGGAACACTAGGGACATCATCGAATCTGTTGGTGTACCTGACAACAGTGTTCAACATGGTCACAATTACATCAACTAATTTGATCAACATCTTCAATGGAACTTGCAACTTTGGAACCCTTCTTGGAGCTTTCCTCTCTGATACATACTTTGGCCGTTACAAAACTCTGGGATTTGCTTCTATCTCCTCCTTCTTGGTAATTAATACTCTATACCTTTCAATCCCAATCTTTCTTTTCTCCGTATGCAAAACACACCTATTAAATCTAATGTAAAAATAAGTATTGAACTTGTGCCCAAGGATGGATCTAGGGGTGCGGGTGGAGGCGATTACACCCGCAAAAATTTGAAAAATATCATATATTATATTAAAAAAAAATTAAAATAATTAAAAATTTTGAGAATTTGTATTCTTAAATATACTTTTACACCTCCATAATGATAATCATGGATCCGCCCTGCTTGTGCCTCTGTTTTTGTAAAACTTTCAGTGTTGATGACATTTAGCATCTCTACACTTCCCTACTAATTTTATTTTAGTTTATTTACTTCCAATTATGATAATCAACTTGTTACACTTTAAGTCAAATGTCACAATTTCATCCATCTACCGTTAATGACATGTGAACTAACTATAATATTTTTTCTCGTATTAACATCCCTATACTTTTATCAATGGTCCGGACTGTCTCCAGTCTACATCTGGGATAGTCCGGTCCAGTTTGGCCTATTAGACCCACTTTTGAGCTCATTTTCGATTATCAAAGCCGTTCACATTTTAATATTTGTTGAGTACATTATTTTTATAAAAAATCACATCGATCAGATAATGAATACTATCTATTCGGTTCACTTTTGTTTGGAAAAAAAATGGACGGTCAGAAAATTAAAGGTTCATAAAAAGTCATCTGAATATATAGTATCCATTATCCGATTGACGTGATTTTTACAGGGATAATGTAATCAACAAATCCTAAAATGTGAACGGTTCAAATTATCAAAAATGGGCCAAAAGTGGGCCCAATGAGCCGGACTGGACCCTCTCATCCATATGATGGACTGGAGGCAAGCTCCAGCCTTTTATCAAAATTTCATTTTAATTGTTATAACTTTGACAATCACATTAAGATTAAAAGGATTAAAGTGAGATTACAATAAAAGTACAAAAAGTAATAAGTGTAATTAACTTGTATTTTTATCACCAGATTGTGATATGTTGTATAAATGTATGTGTCCCTGAATGGGAAGGGATGATTCTCACTATAGCATCATTGTGTACAAGCTTTTTTTGGTATACAAATATTTGAATGGTTAACATTTTTCACCAACAAATTCCACCCACGTAAGACTACCCAAGGGAAGAAATTCTGTAAATCAAACAAGGAAGAAAACCAGAAGCATATATGTGGTAGAATAACAACAACAATGACAAACAGATTCACACAAAGAGCCAAAATTAAGACGTGGCGATATAAGAATTCAACCTATGTTAATGGAAAATAATATAATTGTCTCGTTTAGAAAATGATTACTTTTTAAACTTTTTGAATTTTTATTATTTTAGTATATTATTTTAATTTTTGTATTTAAAAAGATAAATTAAATTTTTTGTTAGATTGATATATCAAAAAATGTATTTAAAATGATGCGGTCGGGATAATAAATAATCAAAATGCCCCTTTACAAATGTATTCGTCCTCCAAGCTGTTAAAACACATGTATTATTGATTGATTTGTTACAAGATTGTTATGTATTACAAATCAGAGTGGCTCATTATATAGGAGAGGGTTTGGGTAGTAGGTGAGGAGTAGGTGAGGGTAAATTGGTGGTAGGTGTAGTAGGTGTGGTAGTAGGTGGTGGTAGGTGTAGGTAAATTCTAACAGCCCCCGCAAACTCAAGGATGATAGAAACTAACCAACTTGAGTTTGAAGAGAGGAACAAAACAAGAAAATACATAAAAATAAAAAAAAAAAGGATAGGAGACACTGTATGGTGGTGTCATAACGTGGTAGAGGACACTGTATGGTGGTGTCATAACGTTGTAGAGGACACTGTATGCTAACCGGAATCAAATGTCGGGACAGTTTATGGGGTCATGTCGGACCGTTGGAGATGCTAACCGGAATCAAATGTCGGGACAGTTTATAGGGTCATGTCGGACCGTTGAAGATGCTAACCGGAATCAAATGTCGGGACAGTTTATAGGGTCATGTCGGACCGTTGTAAAAGGCTAACCGGAATCAAATGTCGGGACAGTTTATAGGGTCATGTCGGACCGTTGTAAAAGGCTAACCGGAATCAAAGGTCGGGACAGTTTATAGGGTCATGTCGGACCGTTGAAAAAACTAACCGGAATCAAATGTCGGGACAGTTTATAGGGTCATGTCGGACCGTTGTAAAAGTTGCACCCTCAAAAGGTGTGCCCAATGTTTCAAAAGGCGTGCCATCAAAAGGCGTGCCTAATTCATCAAAAGGTGTGCCGGATTCATCATGGCGAGGCACGTGAGTGCCTTGGTTGGCGTGCCCGTTTGTCTGGCGTCAAGAGGCGCGCGATGCGCGTGGCTGCCTCGGCTATAAGACGGAGGCTAAGGCGGAGGCAAAAAAAACCTGCGAGAGATATTCTGAGAGAGAGTTCTGAGAGAGATTCTGTAACACTCTGTTTTCTGAGAGAGTTTGCTGAGAGAGATACTGTGTAACACTCTGTTGCCTAGAAAATGGCTTCATCGTCTTCCCGCGGGCTGCTCACCCTCTTTCCCGACCTCAACGAGTCAACGAGAGAGAGAACTGGTGCGGTGGCACTGGAAACTCAACTAAGCGCCCCGGAGTTTGCTCCGTTGAACTTTCCGATGCGGTCGGTGGAGCAAAGAATGGCAGGGCAGTCAGATGTGGAGGCCAATCAGTATACCTTGAAGTCATGTGTGGAAACCATGACGGCGGTCACAAATTTGTCGAACCGGCTGCAGAGTAGGACAAATGAGGTGCAACATTTAAATTCTCAGCTGGCTCTGCTCCAACGCATGTATAAGGATGCGCGAGCAGAGATAAGCGTGCTAAGGGCAGAAAACAAGGAGCTGAAGCGGAAGGCCACTGTGATGTTCCGATTTGGAGGTCCGCCGTATGCTGCAGTGGAGGAGTATGGGGGAGTGAACGTGCTCGGCGGACAAGGAAACACGGAGGCAACACCGTCAAGGACCGTCCAAGACGGAGGCAAGAAGAAGAGATCTGCAGCAGAGTAAAGGAGAAAAATCCCACTGTGGGTGTGGGTATTTTGTTTTGTTTTTGTTTGTTTTTTTTTTTTTTTGTTTTTTTTTTTGTTTTTTTGTTTTTTTTTTTTTTTTGTGTGTAAAATGTGGATCGGGGTTGATCCCGATATGAATAAAATGAGTGTATTGTGCAAATCCGAATGGCGTGAAGGGACAAGACGGAGCAGAAAAATTAAACTGGAATGAATTTTTTTTTTTTTTTTTATAAATAAAATAATAATAATAATAATAATAAATAAAATGAAGTGGGAGAAATCAGTGGAATCAATTAAGGCTAGTATAATATATTGGAGTGGGGAAAAGAATGATGGGAATGTTGAGTATAGAATAAAATAAAAATGGGTATTTGAAAAAGATTAAAAAAAAAAGTTTAGAGAAAAGAAATAAAAATAATAGAGTTGAAAGAGGACAAGCCCACGTGGGTGGCTTTTTTTTTTTTTTTTTAATATAATATAATAAAAAGATATATATATATATGTAAAGAAACAAAAGTGGGAGCAATGAGTGCCCCAAGAAGCTTGATAATAAAAGAAAAGAAGGAAAGAACGGTGGGGGACAAAAGTTAAGTTTTATAATAAAAAAAAAGGAAATTTTGGGCGGTGGATGGGAAGATAATGATGAATAAAAAAAAAATGACAATCTGGGTTATCAAGCTTCCCCTTCTTCCGTGGATCAAACTGACAATTCACCCTCTGGAACTACTGGGTTTTGGGCTATGAGCACAGATTCTTTCACATACTGCAGAACAAACTCTGAGATGTCAGGCTGCTCGCAGCCAACTGACGACCAAAGCAGCCCGGGAACACCATCCCCGCTCTGGCCGCTGAGAACAACTCCCATTCTTAGCAGACTGGGCATCGGGCAGCAAAAGAGCCGGTTGGGATTGGGGGATGGAGGAGGATGAGGGGTCCATGGCTATGGTGATTTGACTAGCAGATTTCAGTGGCTCTAAAATTAGGGAAGAACGGTACCTAATGAATTGAAGATGTAGCAGATCACGGCTGGGTTTCTGGATCAGACTGCTCAGGTTGATTTATCGGGTATGCAGAACAGAGAGAACAGCGGTGGGCTAGGAGGACTTGATTGGCAAGGTGCGCGTAGAAAATAAACGGACTAGGTTGAGGTCCGGCGGGCGGCTAAGGTGAGATTACCGCCCGCCGGGGAAGCGAAAATACCAGGTTCTAAACCTGCTCTGATACCATGTTAAAACACATGTATTATTGATTGATTTGTTACAAGATTGTTATGTATTACAAATCAGAGTGGCTCATTATATAGGAGAGGGTTTGGGTAGTAGGTGAGGAGTAGGTGAGGGTAAATTGGTGGTAGGTGTAGTAGGTGTGGTAGTAGGTGGTGGTAGGTGTAGGTAAATTCTAACCAGAAAAACAAACAAACAAACTGCGGCGGTGGATTTCTCAAAAATTAAAATGGCCCATATCCATTACAGCTCTGCAGCATGTGGGAAGTCCTCAGCAATACCTTGCTTGTTTTTATTTTTTAAAAAACACTTTTTAAAAAATTTTATTTTCTTATTTTTTGTATTTTCTTATTTTTACTGAATTTTTTTAATATTTTAAATAATTTTTTTACTTTTTAGACACATCTAACATAAATACACTTAAAAAGTAAAAAAATTTATAAAAAAAATATTTTAAAAATTCACTAAATACCAAAAATATAAAAAAAAATACAACAATTCAGTACATATTTTGTATTTTTATGTATTTATTAATTTTTTAAAATATTTTTTCACAAATTTTTTACTTTTTAGATACATCTAGGTAAGGTACATCTAAAAAAATAAAAAAAAATATTTAAAATTTTAAAAATATTCACTAAAAATAAAAAAATACGAAAACGAAAAAACTCAGTTTTCAAAAAATTTAATCCAAAAAACTCAAACCAAACACACTAAATTACATTTTGGATTTTTGTCTGAAGAGGCTAAAATAGAGTATTGCGTATTTTAAGAGATGGTTAAAAGTTACTTTTTAATTTTTAACTCATTTTCATCTCTCATAAAAAAAAAATTAAAAAATAACTTGTAACCATTAGGGGTGAGCATGGTCCGGATTGGACCGGATTTGGGGAAAACCAGGACCAATCCGTTATCTACGGTTCTTGAAAAATTGGAACCAATCCAATCCGTTTAAATCATGGAACCAATCCGAACCAATCCATTTACATACGGATTGGATCGGTTTAGGACCACGGATTCACATAATTAAATAACAAATATATATATATATAACACTTTAATTTCATAAAAATATAAATATAGCGCTATATCATTTCCATAATAGCAACATGTTTTTCTATAATAGTGACATATTGTTCTTGAATTTAAACAACCATAAGAAAATACAAACAAAAGTAATAAAATAAGATATTATACGGTTTTAGGTTTGAGTTTAAATTTTATATAGAATAAGAGAAGATACTATGGGGGAGGATGTATAATAAAAATATAGACTATTTGTATACGGTCCGGATCGGTTCCAATCCGGAACCGTGGGGTTCAATCCGGAACCAATCCGTGGACTACGGATTTTTAATTCTTCAATCCGGAACCGAACCGCGGATTCAAAAAACTAATCCAAACCTATCGGATTGGACTGGACTGGATCGGATTACGGATTTCACGGATTCCTTGCTCAGCCCTAGTAACCATCTTTTTAAAACACCCTATAAGTTCGTTCCCAAATGTATGGTTGGCTACAACACCCCCTTATTTTAGCGGCTCCACTTACTAGGTACACCCTAGACAACATTTGTTTCATGAAAAATGTTTGTAACTCATCCAAATATATATATATATATATATATAAAATTATGTTTACAGTGATGTAATATCATATATGTCAATTATTAATTTATTATACATTTAAAGATATAGGACGTAACTCTCTTATCACATCATTATAGATGGAAGTGTAGGTCTAAAAGTATTGTCTGTAGCATTACTCAAATACGAATTGTCTATTGTCATTTTAAAAGTTACATTTTGTCTCGTCAAATTTCTAATCACATCACAAATGGCTATTTTTTAATTAATAAATTATTAAATTAATTAATAATTTTTAATGATATCATTAATATATTTCAATCAACAATTTTGATAATTTTATTGTTGATAAAACTGTAGTTAGAAATTTCATTTTTTATTAATTTTGTTAAATAAAAAATTCTGACAATAGAATATTTGTAATTTTTAAAATTAGAGGGACAATTTATATTTTAATCAAATCGTAAGAATGTATTTATAATTTATTCAAATTTTAATGACATGTAGCAACTATCAATCCAAATTCATCAACAAACCATTGGGTTTGTAGATTGTGATTCTTTCCAATTTTTGTGGGAAATAAAATTATTTATTTTAGTATATAAAAATGCAACCCGTCATAATCCAAATGTGATTTTTAAAACTCCCTTTTAACTGTTTTTTGAATAAAAAATATTTCAATTTGGTTTAGTTTTTGAATCATAATTTGAATGTGGAGTTATATTTTGAATTGAGTTTTGAAAGAGAAAATTTGTTTGGTTATGAGTTTTGGAAAGAGTTTCAAATTTTTAAATTTAGAGTTGCAGTTTAAATTTTTTTTGATTTATTTTTTTAAAATATTTAAAAAACTTCTTAATTTTATTTTGTTAGGGTAAATATTTTTTTTAATGTGCACGTGTGCGTTGTATTTTTTATAAAATATTTTTTAAATATTTTTTAAATATTTAAAAATTTAAAATGAGTTGTATTGTTTTATTTTAAATATATTTTTTTTAATATTTCAAATATTTTTTAAAAATTTTTATACTTTTTTTAAAATATATTTTTTTAAATTTTAAAAAATGTTGGATAGTCCATATATATTTAAATCATAATAAATTATTTGGCCAACACTTAAATAAATATATATATATATATATATATTTTTTTTTTTTTCAAAAAAAAGAAAATAAAAAATATTTTTCTTCATAAAAAAAATAAACAAAATATTTTTTGAAATTTTATATTTTTTTCAAAAAAAATATAAAATAAAACATAATTTTAAAGAAGAAAAGAAAAAAAAATAAAGTTTTGAAAAGAGTTTAATTATGAATTTTGAAAAGAATTTTTGAATTAAATTTTAAGTTGTGTGTGTGATTATAAGTTTTGAAAATAATTTTAAAATTGAGTTTTAAATTAAAATCACGATTCCAAACCAAACAATAATTTGCTGAGATCTCCACGCTCATAACTTCTCAGCTAACACTAGGATTTCCTTTCATTGTTTTTCTTCCAGAATCGGAACAAAACCAACGCCATTTTGCAAATTACACAAAAGATGGGCTCTAGTTCTAGCATGGGGGCTCATGTCTTATTTTAATGATTGATGCGTTATTTTTTGAACTCTCATTGTAAACTTCATTCATATTAAAAAAATAAAATTAGATTGATCCGATAATTTTAGCCACACATGTCTTCAAAAAATAACTAATAAATATAATTTTAAAAATAAATTATTCATTTTTATTAGATAAATATGTTTAAATTAGGCGGATACAATTATTAAATTAATCTTATTTTTTTAATGAATACTCAATATACAATATTCTAAAAAATTAATGAATTGAATTATTGAAGTGAGATCATAGTGAGCCGACTTGTCTGAACTGTCCAATCCTTTTCAGAGAACTAGAACGAAATTGTTGCCTTCTTAAAACATCTAATACTCCATTCAATAAAGTTAAAAACTCAGAAAAAATACTAACGAAACAAATCTATGAATCACAATCATTTTAGGTGTGACTCGCATCCCACCAATTTTAAATCTACACCATACAAGTCGTTTTAAGGTAGATTTCAAAATACCTTTTCATGGTTCATAGCATTTCTGATACTCTATTTTGTTGCATCTTTTAACCACAGGGTATGCTCATATTGACACTCACAGCAGCAATCTCAACCATCCATCCCCGCCATTGTGGATCAAAGGAGTCCTCCTCATGCAAAGGTCCGACCCCATGGCAAATGGCTTTCCTGCTAAATGGCTTTGGACTACTAGTAGTTGGAGCC
The DNA here is from genome assembly GCF_055761805.1 of Camellia sinensis. Classification (NCBI taxonomy): domain Eukaryota; kingdom Viridiplantae; phylum Streptophyta; class Magnoliopsida; order Ericales; family Theaceae; genus Camellia; species Camellia sinensis. Next base: position 103,598,058 of record NC_138975.1, on the reverse strand, counting down.
AGTGGCATAAGACCATGTAACCTAGCCTTTGGAGCAGACCAATTCAACCCCAAAACTGCCTCTGGAAAGAGGGCAATTTCAAGCTTCTTCAATTGGTACTATTTCACATTCACTTTTGCAATGATGGTGTCATTGACAGTGATTGTGTATGTTCAGTCTAATGTGAACTGGGCTCTGGGATTGGCTATTCCTGCATTCCTCATGTTCTTGTCTTGTGCTGTGTTCTTCATTGGTACAAGAATTTATGTCATGGTGATTCCACAGGGTAGTCCATTGACTAGTGTGGTGCAGGTTATAGTGGCTGCAATTAAGAACAGGGTAGTGGAGTTACCAGAACAACCTTTGGTCTCTCTTTTTAACCATGTTCCTAGTAATTCTATCAACTCCAAGCTCCCTTACTCAGATCAATTCAGGTATAACCAGCTCTACCTCTTCATGTTGCAGCTTATAATAATTTCCTTTATTTTTATTTATTTATTTATTTATTATCTTTCAAAAACAATTAAATTTGGTTCTCTTCTCCAATTTTTTTATCTTTTTATTATTATTATTATTATTATTTTTCCTTTTGGGTTTAGTTTCTAGTATAGACAAGACTATTCTTAAAAAAAAAAAAAAGTACAAGGGGTTCACTATTTGACTTATTTTCATCTTTAAAGTAGTCCTTTCTGAGTAATAATTTATTTTATTTTATTTTATTTATTTATTCAATTACGGTCATCTGGTCTGGAGCAATCTAACAATAAATTTTTTCGACTCAAAGCTGAAAAAGTTTACTGAAAGAATATATATGTCGAAAAAATAAGTCCACTTATAAACATGTTGAATTTAGGTAATTTTTAGTACTTTTGATTTTACAATAAGTCTATGAAAACAAAAAACAATTATAGAATTGAATAAAAAAAAATGTATTGATGGCTAAAATAAACATAGTATTTTAAATTTTATCAATTTAGATCTTAATTAATTAATTTATTTTTAATTTAAACCATTCGCCTATTTTGGTTAAACAACATCGATAGAAAAAAATTTAAAAAATAAAAATAAAATTTACCCATTAAACTCAATGGAGGTATACATAAAATATCTAAAATACCCATTTCATTGAATTTAATCACTAAAATGCTATTTTTTTTTTAATTTTACTTAAGATAAATAGTCAAATGGTTTAGATTGAAAACAAATAAAAAAAAATTAGAATTTCAATTGATTTTTTTTATAAAAAAAATAATTCAGAATTGATTTTGTTACAAAACTAAAGCTCTCAATTTTTTTTTGTAATTTTCCCAAACTTGTTCATTCATATATTTTTTTATGTCTAGTTTGTGTTTGGTTTTTATATTTCTAATATCATCGTTGATTTTAGGATGATTGACATTAGGTCCATAGTCTTATCTTTCATTAGACGATAAGGATGCATAAAATATCTAACATATCTAAAATATCCATTTGATTGAATTTAATTATTAAAATATTAATTTTTTATTTTACTTAACATAAATAGTTAAATAATTTAGATTGAAAACAAAGAAATAAAAGTTAGAGTTTAAATTAAAAAAATTAAAAATTAAAAATTTATTTTATTACAAAACTCAAAATCTCAAGATTTTTTTTTTTAATTTTTCCAAATTTATTCATTCATATATATATATATATATATGTCCAGTTTATGTTTGGTTTTTGTATTTCCTGCAAATCATTCTTGATTTTAGGATGATTGACATTAGGTGCGTAGTCTTATCTTCCATTAGATTAGTCACATTCTGTCTTTCATCCCATATCATTCACTTTTCCTTTTGGGTTTGACTTTTTTTGGGTTCGTGCTTAAATTAAAAGGTGTTAATGAATCTGTAAAGACCTATTACGAATTTCATTTTGATAATCTGAACCGTTCAATGTGTAGAACTCGTCGAATACTATATATCTATAAAAAATCACGTTGATCAGATATTGATAACTACATGATCAACTCAATTTTGTTTAAAAAATAGTCGGTGAAAAAATAAACGGTCGACAGAAATTTGATTCGATGAAATAGTTATCGATATCTAATCAACATAAGTTTTTACAAACATATAGTACTCAACGAATTCTACACATTGAACGGTTCAAATTATCGAAACAGAATCTGTAATAAACTCTTACGGATCTAAAAACATTCTCTAATCCAATCACGGGAAGTGGATACCTTTCTTTTTTTACTTTATTAGGCAATCTACAATAATAGTGCTTTCAATTATTCAATAACTCGGTCATCCTGTTCTTTAGCGGGGTCTTAATCCATATCATCAAAACGAGTCATTGATTGACCAAAATTTGCGAATAACAGAGTGGCCAATAAATTACTTTAATTGAAAACTAAATCTGCATCGGTATTCGTATTGTAATTTATTAATCAATTTCGTAGAAATTTTTTTTTTTAATTAAATTTGCAATGATAAGAAGCACTCCTTATAAAGAAGAGTCTCAATCATTAGGCAAATTCTTTCGTCTTAAATGAGTCAATAACTAAAACAATATGGTGTGCATTTTTTAAAAGTGTATATCATATATATCTTATTGTAAAATATGTAATTTTATCATAAAGTTTTGTAATATTATAAATTACAAAATGTGTAATCTCGTCACAACTTTACATAATAGAAAATGTAGTAACTAAAAGTCACAAATTTTTGCAACATAAATTATAAAATTTTGAACATTTTTTTTAGTTGACAAAAGTTAGTTGTTAATTGTTAAGCCCTTAGAAAAATCATTGTAACCAATTTGGATATTTTATTACTTCAATTTGTGACAAGATTATCTATTTTATGATTAATATTACGAAATTTTATGGTAAAATTATAATTTTTTGTGATAGAGTGCATATAGTGGATCAAAAGTCATTGTTATGTGACTTGTACAACAGTTGTACAGCAATTGTTGTGCAGCTCACAAGAATTATTTCGGATTTTATTTTCATCATTCGAATCGTTTAATTTTTAAAGAATATCAAGTAGAACACATCTATAAAAATTCAAGTTTATCAGATATCGATAGACCCTTCATCAACATGAATTTGTATATATAAAAAATAAATATATAAGTATTAAACTGAATACAAATGTGAGTTGATAAAAAGTCTATTGATATCCGATCAACTTAATTTTTTATAGGTATGTTCTACTCAATATTCTTTAATATTGAACGGTTCGGATGATAGAAATAAAGTCTGAAATAATTTCCATGAACCGTACAACAGCCATTGTTGTGCAAGCCGCACAACAATGACTCCAACCCCACATATAGTATACACTCCTAAAGGGGTGCACAGATTTTCCATAAGGTTTATTAGTATTTTTTATATTAAGGGATTGTTTGGAATGTCCTAAATAAGTATATTTTTTGACTTTTTGAACTAAAAAGTTGAGTAAAAAAATATGGTTGTGTGGGTTAACTTTTTGACTTTTTATGGAAAAATGTATAATAAAAAATTGTATAAATTAGTGTGTATGGAAAAATTAGGATTGACAGTTGTGCAGCCGTAATTTTTGACTTTTAGTGAATAGTGATAACTTTTTAACTTTTTGAATAATTTTTTAACTTTTTAACTTTTTTTCAACTTGCCAACCTTGACCTAATTAACAATATTTGTGATGAAAAACACAAAATTTGAATCTGAAAAAAATAATAATGTAAAGTACAAAGGGGTTTTCAGGATTTCGAGGTTAGTCACATGGTACTATCTTAGCATTAGATGATGAGAATGCAAAACATTTTCATATATTTCAATAAAACAATGGTACAGGCCTCCACTGACGTGGCGCGGTCTCATTAGTTAAAAAAAAAAAAAATCGCCCAATCAGGGCCCTACACGCACGACCCCCAGCACCCCTACTGGGGTCGGAGGCATTTTCCATTTCAATATTAGTCACGTTCTACTTGTAACATTCAGATGCAGCGGTGTAGCTAGGTATTCAATGTAGAGGGACATAAATTAATAATAATTTGATTCCATTTTTCTAAAATTACTTTTCAGAAAATTTTGCTTTTTTGTTTTCCATATTTTTTTGTTTTTACTGATTTTTTAAAATATTTTAAGCAAAAATTTTTTTTTTAAAACTTTTTAGACATACCTACATAAATATACCTAAAAAGTAAAAAAAAAAATATTGAAAAAAACCTTTTAAAAATTCACTAAAAAAATGTTAAAAAAAATAAAAGAATTCAATATATTTTTTGTATTTTTATGTATTTATTAATTTTTTAAAATATTTTTTCACAATTTTTTTACTGTTTAGATATATCTAAGTAAGGTGCATCTAAAAAAGTAAAAGAAAAATGTTTTAAATTTTAAAAATATTCACTACAAACAAACAAAAAAAAACACGAAAATCAAAAAATTCAATTTTTAAAAAATTTAATCTAAAAAACTCAAACTAAACATACTGATTAATTTTTTTTTCATAATAAACAACAATGAGATATTTCTAAACTTAAATGTTAAGAGTTCATTTGGATAAATGTGAATTTTAAATTAAAGAATTTGAGATTAAATTTTATACAAATTTTGGGAGTAACTATTTTATAGGTGGATTGGAAAATAAAAAAGAAGATACGTTGAGACAAAAATGATATATTTTAGTAGAGAAGTTCTATAAAACATACCGCAAAAAAAGTGTCTATCATATATCGCAATTATGATCTTCGTGGTATTTAGTTGTAACATATTATAGTATTAGATATAATTTAGTTATAACTTCTTGTGGTTGTTATTTTAGTTATGACTATATATCAAGTAATAGTTAGTTATGACTCATTCTGATAATAGTTATGACCTATTGTAATTTTTTTTTTTTTTATTATTGAAGATGTGTTGCTTGATTATAATTTATATAGTAGTCATTTTAGTTATGAATGGAAAGAAACACATGAAAGATAAACTTTACATGTCAAATGTAACTAACAATCTAATAAATTTTATATCTTCATTTAAATTTATTATATTTGTATGTCAATAATGATAGACATCACCATTATATTGAAATTTTTATAGATAATAATATGACTTATTATAGTCTCTTTATTGTCAATCAAAATAGTCATTATTGTTCTCATAATTTAAAAAATGTCATCGACATTTCACTTTAAATAATATTTTTATATAATATATTTTCTTTATGTTAAAAAAAAAAAAAAATTCCAAAATTCAAGAGTACCTGAGCCCAACATGGCTCCGCCCTTATTCACATGTTACTCAATACTCACTAGCTAACTAAAAATGCTAATGATCCTAGATTTCTCAACAAGGCAGCAATCATCACCCTTGAAGACCAAATCCAACCAGATGGTTCAGCAACCAATCCATGGAGACTTTGCAGCATCCACCAAGTAGAAGGAGTGAAATGCGTATTGAGAGTACTCCCCATATGGGCAGCAGGGATCGTCTACTACATCTCCATAGTCCAACAACAGACCTTCCTAGTCTCTCAAGCTCTCCAATCCGATAGAAAACTGGGCAACACTGGTTTCCTAATCCCAGCAGCATCGTACAGCATTTTCCAGATGGTAAGCCTCACAATTTGGATACCCATCTAGGACAGACTCATAGTCCCAATATTACGAAAGCTCACAAAAAAGGAAGATGGTATCACAATCCTCCAGAAGATGGGCATTGGCATGATTATCGCTGTATTCACTATGATCGTATCAGCAATTGTCGAAAAGGAAAGGAGGACATTGGCTCTTACAAGGCCAACATTGGGGATTGAATCAAGAAAAGGCGAAATTTCTTCTGTCTGGGTTGTGGTTAATCGCTCAGTTGACACTAGTGGGATTTTCTGAGGCATTTACTATCATTGGTCAAGTTGAGTTCTTCTACAAGCAATTCCCAGAAAATGTGAGAAGCATAGCTGGATCTTTCTTGTTTTGTGGATTTGCATTGTCTAGTTATTTGAGTACCTTCCTTGTGTCTATAGTTCATCGTGCGACAGGTGGATCTGGGAAGGGGAATTGGTTATCGGAGGATCTTAACAAGGGGAGATTGGATTATTTTTACTATTTGATTGCTGGTTTGGAGGTCTTGAATTTGGGATACTTCTTAGTTTGTGCAAAGTGGTACAAGTACAAAGGAGCTAGTGTCAATACCCCTGATGTGGCCCTTGAAAAAATGCCAATCTGAAAAGAAAAAACCTCTTGTTTCGATATAGAAAATGTTCACGCAAGAGCCTATTGAAGGAGTCTTCAAACCAAAATGGTTGACATACAAATCATGGCACAATAAGCTATAGTGTGTAAAATGGCATATAAAATATGAAACATGGATCCAAATAGGGATATGTGTTAGACTTATTTATTTTGATGATTTATTTAATTATATTTTAATTTATTTGAAAAAGAAAAATAGAATTCAAAATTTATTTTGTCTCATTATTTCTTACCTAAACTTTTATCATAAATATTGTTTGAATGTATTTAATATTTGCTTAAATCAGGAATTCATTTCAACCCAAAAATAATGCCCAAACCAAAGGTTCAAACAGCCAAAAATAAAGGTTTAAATAGCCCAGCACAGTAGCAGACCAAAAGGTTCAAGTGGAAGATATTCAAATTAGTAATGATGGAGTGGAAGATATTTAAATGAATACAATGGCTATAAGTTTCATTATATATACCAAAGCCTCTAGTGTAAACAAGTTGCAAAAAAAAACCAGAAAATATTCTTTGATTTATAGTCACTCACATCTATTCTCTGAAAAATTATCTGAGAAGTGTTCTTCAATTTTTGTTTACATCATCTTTCAGAAATTATACACTGAGACGTATAACTTTAAACACATCTTTCCTGTGTGAGGTATACAGAAAAATCAGAGCTTCATTTTTATATCTCTCTTTGAGAGATAATTCTTGTAACTTTCTGTGAAAGCAAAAACACTTTATTTTCAACCTTGTAAGAGTGTAGTACACTCAGTATTCTTGACTTAGAAAGTCTGTGTAAAATCTGTGGAAGATTGCTCCATCTGTGAAAATGTTGTTATCACTTTGTGAAGCTAGAGTATAGTGGAAAATCTCAAGTGAAGCTTGAGGAGTGGACATAGGCCGAGTTGAAGCCGAACCACTATAAATTTGTTCCTCTCTCTCTCTCTCTCTCTCTCTCTCTCTCTTATCTCTTTATTTTATTTAAATTGTCATTGCTATATTTCACATTTGCACTGTGTTAAAATCATTAACTGACATAGTTGTTTGAATACTTGTTTTAATTATTTTTATTTCATTAACTATATTTATCTATTGTGCTAGTCATAATTTTTATTAGGGTATTATTATTTTTATTTGTAAAAACTTAATTCACCTTCCATTTTAGGTTGTCTTTTGGGTAACAATTGGTATCAGAGCCTAGACTCTTGTTTTAGATTTAATCATTTAGGAGTTTCGATCCATGGCAACCTTAGCTGAAGGACAAGCCACAAATAGGCCACCATTGTTTGACGGAAACAACTATAGTCATTGGAAGGATAAGATGACCATATACCTACAAGCCACTGATTATGCCATGTGGATTATTTTCACCAAAGGTTCATAAATTCCTACCAAATTAGTAGACAATATTAGTGTACCTAAAACTGAAGATGAATGTGATGAGATGGATCATAAATTATTGCAAGTCAATGTTAAAGCCAAACTCACCCTTGTTTGTAGATTAGACTCTAAGGAGTATAATAGAATTTCAAGTTGTGATTCGGCAAAAGAAATTTGAGACAAACTTGATGTAACGTATGAAGGTACAAATCAAGCGAAGGAATCTCGTATTGATATACTTGTTCATAGTTATGAATTGTTTAAAATGAACTCTGCTGAATCTATGTCACGTATGTTTACTAGATTTATTGAAATTGTAAACCCTTTGAAATCTCTTAGCTAAACTTATACTAATAGTGAGTTGGTGAGAAAAATTCTTAGGTGTTTACCAAAGAATTGGGAAGCGAAGGTCACGACCATTATAGAAGCCAAAAATCTCTCCACACTTGGATTGGATGAGCTTATAGGTTCCCTTATGATTCATGAGATCACCATGAAAGGACGTGAGAATGTTAAAAATAAAAAGAAAAGTGGAATTGCATTCAAAACCTCATCAAATGAAGAAGAATATGAAAACTCCAGCGAGGATGAAAGCTATGCCATGTTTAGTAGAAATCTCAAAAAGCACTTCAAAAAAAAAAATAATTATGGAGAAAGAAGGCCTTTCAAGAAAGAGTACAACAAAGATAACAAGAAAGAGCCTATTATTTGCTATGAGTGCAAAAATCCTGGACATATGAAGATGGATTGTCCAAAATTAAAGAATCATGGAAAAGACTACAAAAGAAACAAAAAGGTCATGGTAACAGCTTGGGGAGAAAGTGAAAATGAAAGCTTAAGTGATGAAATTGAAAATGAAGTAGCCAACTCATGTCTCATGGCTCTTGAAGATGAAGACTCTACTCAAGATGAGGTAACTACTCTTTATGAAGAACTTGAAAGTGCATTCCATGAACTACAAGATGAATTTAGAAAAGTTTGTGCAAAAAATAATGTGTTGAAGAAATCTGTTGCATCTTTATCTATTAATGTTGAAGAATTAAAGAAAGAAAAAATTGTTTTGAAAAATGATTTTGATACTATCTCTAATGAGAAAATTACTTCAAAAAACAATATTGATGATTTAACAAAAACACTTGAAAATTTTGTAAAAGGTAGAAATAATCTCAACATGCTTCTTGGAAATCAAAGATGTGTTTTCGATAAAGCGGGCATTGGATATGACCCTATTAAAAAACAAAAAAAAATCTCAATACAATTTTTGAAAAGTCACCTCTCATGACTCACCCTCATATTACTTGTTATTATTGTAAAAAGAAAGGCCATTATATATCTTTTTGTCCATTCAAAAATAATATAAACGTATGAATCAAAAAGATTTGGATTGTTAAGGGATCTAACAAAACTAACCAAGAAGGACCCAAGAAACTATGGGTACCAAAAACCAACACTTGATTGTCATCTTGTAGGTTTGTTTTAAGTCCAAAGCTAAGAAAGGAAGTGATACCTTGATAGTGGATGTTCCAGACACATGACCGGAGATAAATCCTTCTTTACTACACTGTCATCCAAAGATAGAGGCTTTATTACTTTTGTAGACAACAAGAAAGGAAAAATTATCGATATTGGTAGCATCGGTATTTCTCCTAACCCTTCTATGGAAAATATTTTACTTGTTGATGAACTTAAGCATAATCTACTTAGTATTAGTCAATTATGTGATAAAGGTAATCGAGTTATTTTTGATAAATCACGTTGCACAATTGAAAGCACAAATGATCATAAAGCTTTATTCGTTGATAATCGTCACGATAATATTTATGTTTTTCATCTCAATGATCTCTATGCTAGTGATGTTAAATGTCTATAGGTTAATAATGAAAATAGTTGGTTATGACATAGAAGACTTGGTCTTGCTCATATGGATTTAATTGCTAAACTTTTGAGAAAGGATTTGGTCATTGGACTTCTAAAAATTAAATTTGAAAAAGATCATCTTTGTAGTGTTTATCAACAAGAAAAATAAACTAAAATATCGTTTAAATCAAAATCTCACATTTCCACAACTAGACCTTTATAACTACTGCATATGGATTTATTTGGTCCCTCAAGAACATCTAGTCTAGGTGGTAAACATTATTGTCTTGTTATTGTTAATGATTATTCAAGATTTACATGGCTTCTGCTTTTAGCACACAAAGATGAAACATTTTTTTCTTTCACAAAACTCTGTCGTAGAATTTAAAATGAAAAAGGCTTTCTTATTACTAATATTCGAACCGACCATGGTAAAGAACTTTAAAATGAGAAATTTGAATTGTTTTGTGATGAGTATGGTATTGGATATAACTTTTCAGCACCTAAAACCCCTCAACAAAATGGTGTAGTGAAAACGAAGAATAGAACTTTAGAAGAGATGAATAGAACAATGCTTTGCGAAAATAAGCTTCCTAAATTTTTTTGGGCCGAAACCGTTCACACCGCATGCTATATTTTAAATCGTGCATTAATTAGACTTATTCTCAAAAAGACTTCTTATGAACTTTGGTATGATAGAAAGCCCAACATTAGTCACTTGCATGTTTTTTGTTGTAAATATTTTGTGCATAATAATGGTAAGGATAACTTAGGTAATTTGATTCAAAATTTGATGAAGCAATTTTTCTTGACTATTCCTTAACTAGCAAAGCTTATCGTGTTTTTAATAAAAGAACTCTTGTTTTGGAAGAATCTATACTTGTGGCATTTGATGAAACTAACATCTCTGCTCAAAAGCAAATTATTAGTGATAATATAGATTTGGAACCAAATATGGAAGATTCAAGTATCTACAAAGAAGAGAATCAACCATGTAAGTTGAACAAAGAGATTGAACAACATATTCTTCCACCTCAAGAAGAATGAGGAAACAATGATGATTTGCCAAGAGAATGGAAGTTTGCTCATAATCACCCTAAAAATTTAATCCTAGGTGACCCTACAAAAGGTATTGAAACTCGCTCTTCACTTAGAAACATTTGTAATAACTTGGCTTTTTTCTCACAGATTAAGCCTAAAAACTTTCAAGAAGCCGAATTCGATGAACATTGGATGATAGCTATGCATGAAGAGTTTAACCAATTTGAGAGAAACAAAGTGTAGGAACTTGTGCCAAAACCTAAAGATCATACCATTATCGGTACCAAATGGATCTTTCGAAACAAGCTTGATGAATCCTGCATAATTATAGAAAACAAGGCTAGACTTGTTGCACAAAGATACAATCAAGAAAAATGTATTGATTTCGATGAAACCTTTGCTCTGGTTGCTAAATTAGAAGTCATTCACATATTACTTGCATTTGCATGTTTTAGAGATTTCAAACTTTATAAAATAGATGTAAAAAGTGCATTTCTTAATGGTTTTATAAATGAGGAAATTTATGTTAAACAAACCCCAGGTTTTGAAGATCATGTTTTTTCAAATCATGTTTTTAAACTATCAAAAGCTTTGTATGATTTGAAACAAACACCACGGGCATGGTATGAACGATTTAGTAAATTTTTGATTAAAAATAATTTTTTTAAAGGAACGATTGGCACAACACTTTTTGTTAAAACTAAAAATGTTGATTTACTTATTGTTTAAATATATGTAGATGACATTATATTTGGTGCTACTAATGAAACCTTGTGTAAATAATTTGTTAAGTGTATGCAAGGTGAGTTTGAGATGAGCATGATAGGGGAGTTAAATTATTTCTTTGGGTTTCAAATCAAATAATGTAAGGACTGAATTTTTATCAACCAAGCTAAGTACACAAAAGAACTACTCAAAAAGTTTGATATGTATAACTCAAAAATAGTTAGAACAAATAGGAGCACATCTATTAAGCTAGACAAGGATAAAAAAAAAGGTAAGTTCATTGATCAAACAAAATATCGAGGTATGATCGGCTCACTTTTTTATTTAATTGCAAGTAGACCCTGAGAGGGTAATTTTTGGTAAAAACTGGGCCGAGCTGTGAGATGGACTTTTGTTGCCCAAAGTATGAAGGACTTGATAAAAGGCCATAAGGTTATTCCGGCCCAGAAGAAGTATAATTACTTCGGCCCCAGAATTGATAAAGTTACTTCGGTCCGGTGTAGCTTGGAGAAGGTCCGGTTGCGGATTTAGTCCGGTCTTGATGTCCCTTTAATAGGTCGGTCTAACATGGTCTTTGAATTAGACCGACCTAGGAGGATTAAAAGAGAGAACCGAGAGAGAACTGGGATAAGGAGGATTAAAAACAGAACCGAACTAAGGAAGTTCGGCCTACTCAGTGGCTCTACACAGTCAAGTTATTTCGGTCATGTTATAGTTCGGCCATGGTACAAACCATCTCACTTGGTTTAAGCAGTGAGGGGGGTGTTAAAGGATAAGCATTATCCTTAGGAGTATGAATCCTAGGAGGACTCTGCATGGAGGAATAAATGTCCTACTAGGATTGTGCCACACGAAACTTATAAAAGCTCACAAGCATCACCTTGGAGGAGGTAACGAAACACAACACAGAACATAACATAACTTTGCTTTTAGAATACATAGAGCTTTGTCTATTTGTCAAGCTTACTTACTTAGGCATCGGAGAGGTTTCCGGCACACACCCGCCGGCTAGCTCACGTTTGTGTTTTCAGGTAACAAAGCGACGTCGTACGGAGGAGCGTGGACTTGGTCAATAGGATTATACGTGGAGAATTATTTCTTCCCCGTACAATTGGCGCCGTCTGTGGGAACAACAGACAGAACGAAACCTCTTGACTAAGCTTCTCCTTTTCTTATTCAATGGCACACATTGAAGACTTGCCGCAGTCCGCCGTCGACGGACTAACTCCAGAAGGGGGCGCAAGGCGTGAAGGATTACCTTCTGTCCCTCCCATGGCGGACTTGGAGCCCCAAAGACATACCTCCAGGAGGGATGCTAGAGGGAGACGGACTCACAGCCCCCGTCAATCCCATTCTCAAAGTCCCGACAGACAAAGACGGAGGATTGACCCTCAAACTCTGGAAGATCGCGTGAAGGAACAAAATGAATTGATAAGAAAGATGGCGGCAGACATGGAGGCCTTGAAACGCCAGATGAAGAACAAAGAAGTGGCGACAGGAGAGGGGCTCAAACACAAGACACCCCCTCGCGACTCGGAAAGTCGTAGTAGGAATACTACACCCTCACAAGGAGAGAGCAGAAGCCTTAGGACAGGCAACACTCATTCTTTGTCTTCCAGAACTCGTCACTCTAGGTTTGAGAGGACGAGACCTGAGAGATCATACACTGAAGGAAGCACATATTGGCCTTCACATTCACACCAAACCAAATTTAGACAGATAGAGCTGCCCAGGTCATCCGACTTACGAACCGTGCTCGAAGAAAAAGCACGATGCAAGGAGGATGCCAGGGCAAGGGATCCACACCGAGTTTCTGCCTTACAGCGGTTGGCTCCTCGGACGCATGGAAGCGTCGAGGTTGGAATGCCAATACCGTGCCCAGCCTATGAACCAACGGACAAAGCCTTAGCAAGACTACAGACTTCGCCGTTTGTTCCAGCAATCGAAAACGCGCCCCTACCATCAGGCTTCCTTCAGCCGAAGTTCACTACATATGAAGGGAAGACAGACCCGTATTCACACTTGAGCCACTTTCGCCAAGTCATGGCTGTGTACAGGCGAAACGAGGCCTTAATGTGTATACTCTTCCCATCAAGCCTTGGCGACTTAGGCCTGACTTGGTTCGAGAAACTCCCAGAAGGCAGCATAGCCTCCTGGGCTCAACTAGCGGAAGCGTTTGTAACAAGGTTTCGAACAAACACTAAAACGCCGGTGGAGATAGACCAGTTACTCTCCATCGACATGGAGGATAAAGAGACCCTTAGATCCTACAACAGTCGCTATTGGAAAACATTCAATCAGATTGGGGACTGCCCCACCAATCTTGCCATTGCGCAGTATAAAAGAGGCCTACTAGTAGGGAACAGACTAAGGGATTCGATTACCATGACGCTACCCCTCACCATGGAGGCCCTGATGGAAAGAGTGCATCAGCACATCAGGGTAGAAGAGGATGGCGTACGTGCCAAAGCAAAATCTAGTACAACCACGGTACCAGAAAAGAAGGCCTCAGCAAAGGTCAATATAGTAGATCGGCAGAATAAAAACGGGCGTGACAGACGAGATAACGGAGAAGACCTAGACAAAAGATGGTTGAGAATCCGCACTGCCATAACAACGGTGTTCAAAAAACCAATATATTGGATTCTGAGCGAAATAAGAGACGAGCCTTTTGTCAAGTGGCCAGCCAAGCTGGGAGAAGCTCAGAAAGACTATGACGACAGATCACGGTGCACCTTCCACAAAGAAAAGGGGCACCGAACTGAGAATTGCACGCCACTAAGACAACACTTGGAAGAACTGGTGGCAGCAGGCCACTTGGACAAATATAATGAAGGAGGGACACAGCCAGCCCCCCAGGATCATAATAACCCTAACGGAATGCCAATCGACGCCCCAACTCAAGGCATTATCAATGTAATACATGGAGTCTTTGAACCTGAGCGCGTATGCGAGCTCAAGGGATCCATCAAAAAGGCTGAGCATTTTAAAGAAGTACAGAGTGCCCAACCAGCCATTAAAAAGGGGAAGACAGAGGCAACAAACGTCATGTCTTTTTCGGATAAAGACCTAGATCGAATATACGGTCCTCACAATGATGCTCTGGTTGTCACTCTTCGAGTCAAAGATTTTGACGTCAAGCGGATTCTGATTGACCAGGGTAGTTCATGTGAGATCATGTACTACGACACATTTAAACAACTGAAGCTGCAAGACAAAGACTTGGCGCCTACAGTTTCTCTCCTGATTGGATTCAACTCCATGCCAGAGTGGCCTGTCGGCAAAATAATTCTTCCAGTCAGAGCAGGGAGTGTAACAAAATAAGTGGAGTTCTGGGTATTGAAGGTCCCCTCCACTTACAACATCATCTTAGGAAGAACATGGTTGCACGCCATGCGTTCGGTGGCATCATCCTACCACCAGGTAATGCGGTTCCCCAACGACACCGGCGTAATTGAAGAAGTATATGGAGACCAAATCATGTCAAAACAATGTTTCGCCACAGTAAATGGCAGCCGCGCCGCCAAAGGATATGTTCATTCGGTGGAAGAACCAGAAAGTAATGAACTATTCGCGGACGTCGGTAAAGAGGCTGATCAGAAAGCGGTGGAGGACTTGGTGGAGGTAAAAATAGATGAGAAGAACCCGGATAAGTTCTTCTTGCTTGGTTCATCATTGTCCAGCACTGAGAGATTGGAGGTCTTGGAATTCTTGGCCTCTAACATCGAAGTGTTTGCATGGACGCCCTACGACATGCCAGGTATTGATCCAAATTTCATCAGTCACCAACTCAATGTCCACCCATCCGCCAGACCAGTCATTCAACGCACACGCAGATCGGCACTCCACCACGCCGAAATAGTGGCAGAAGAGGTAAGCAACCTGCTGGAGGCAGGAGCAATAAGAGAAGTGCACTACCCAAGATGGATCTCCAACATAGTCGTAGTGCCAAAAAAGAATGGTAAATGGCGTGTCTGCGTCGACTACAAAACTGTCAACAAGGCCTGCCCAAAAGATAGCTTTCCTCTACCAAGGATAGACCAACTGGTGGACCTGACAGCAGGGCATAACCGACTTAGCTTTCTGGATGCGTACAGAGGCTACCACCAAATCGCTATGCATGAACCAGACCAGGAGGTCACATCCTTTACAACACCAAGGGGATTATATTGCTACAAGGTCATGCCTTTTGGCCTAAAGAACGTAGGGGCGACATTCCAACGGATGGTCACCAAGATGTTTGAACCATTGTTAGGCAGAACAATAGAGGCTTACATCGACGACATGGTAGTCAAAATCAAGGATGAGAAAGAC
Organism: Camellia sinensis; assembly: GCF_055761805.1. NCBI lineage: Eukaryota > Viridiplantae > Streptophyta > Magnoliopsida > Ericales > Theaceae > Camellia > Camellia sinensis. The sequence continues at coordinate 103,582,563 of NC_138975.1, read as the reverse complement.
CATCTTAAAGATCTAGGCGAGATGTTCCAGATCCTGAAGAAACACAAGTTGCGCCTCAATGCGTCCAAATGCGCATTCGGAGTTGGCTCTGGCAAATTCTTGGGCTTCCTGGTGACCAACCAAGGTATAGAAGCAGACCCCTCTCAGATTAAAGCAATCCAGGAGTTGGAGAGACCAAACTCAGTCAAAGAAGTGCAGCATCTCACTGGTATGGCGGCTGCCCTCAACCGGTTCATAAGCAGGTCATCAGACAGACTACGACCATTCTTCCAAGCTTTAAAGGCCAAGTTTGAGTGGGATGAAGAATGCGACCAAGCTCTGGAAAGCTTGAAGGAGTACATGTCTTCCCCACCACTACTTGTTACTCCAGTACCTGGTGAAGAACTCTTTTTGTACCTGGCAGTCTCTCAGCACGCAGTCAGCGCAGTGTTGGTTCGTGCAGAAGGAATACAACACTTGCCCATCTTTTATGTCAGTAAGACATTGTTGGGAGCCGAAACAAGGTACTTGCCCTTGGAGAAACTAGCATTAGCATTAATGATGGCATCCAGAAAATTGGCGCACTACTTTCACGCCCACACCATAGTCGTCCTCACAGCATTTCCACTAAAAGCTCTGTTTGAAAGGGCAAACTTTAGTGGGCGAATTTTGAAGTGGGCAGTAGAGTTGGGACAATTCGACATCAAGTTTCAACCCAAGACCGCAATAAAAGCCCAATCTTTGGCAGACTTCGTCGCAGAGTTTACTCCTGGAAATCATCATATCTGCCCAGTCGACCTAACTGACACAACCGAACTAGGGACGGAAGTTGACGCCGGAATAGCGCAACCCCTAGTAGAAGGTAGTCAATCAAGCACCAAGGCAGACCATACTAAGGACAACAAGGAGGAGACAAACAAAGGCTCACCAGCAGTTCAAACAGAGAACGAAGGGCAGACAGCCAACATGGACCTTGAAGAAAACACCATTCTTGACCCCACGACATCATCCGATCCTTCCACTTGCTGGAAGTTATTCGTTGGAGAGATGTGGAAGCTCTTTATGGATGGAGCATCCAACCGGCATGGTGCAGGGCTTGGCATAGTCCTCATCTCTCCAGACGGCCTGGTTGTAGAACAAGCAATCAACCTTGGCTTCCCAGCATCCAACAATGAAGCGGAGTATGAGGCGCTCCTCGCAGGACTCAAGTCAGCGTACTACATGAAGGCCACCGAACTAATGGTATACAGTGACTCTCTGCTGGTGGTAAACCAAATTTCTGGCGAATACGAAGCAAAGGATGACAGAATGGCCAAGTACCAAGAGTTAGTCAGAACAGAGATCAAGAAGTTTGATGTAGTAAGAATAGAACAAATTGGCAGGGAGGAAAACAGCCGAGCAGGCGAACTAGCAGGCCTTGCCTCAATGGCAGATACATCAATCCCTCATCCATTACTCATCGACTTCTTATCAAAACCAAGCATAGAAGACCCCGAAGCAGAAGAAGTATGTTGCACAGAATTAGGCCCTTCATGGATGGATCCCATCATCCTATTCCTAAAAGACGGCATCCTACCCGAAGAGAAAAAAGAAGCCAACAGAATAAGGGCAAAGTCGCAGCGATTTTGGCTATCTCCATCTTTGGCATTATACAAGAAGTCATTATCTGGGCCTTACCTCAAGTGCGTTCATCCCAGAAAAGTAGAAGCGTTCTTGTTCAAAATACACGAAGGAGTATGCGGAAGCCATTAAGGGGGAAGGTCGCTAGCTTACAGGGCCATTTCACAAGGTTATTGGTGGCCATACATGCAGGCAAACTCAGAGAAATATGTGAAGAAGTGTGAAAAATGCCAGAAATTCACACATCAAATACATCAACCAGCCAGAGAACTCCTACCATTGACTAGCCCATGGCCTTTCGCAATGTGGGGTTTGGACATCGTAGGACCACTTCCAACAGCGCCCGGCGGCAGGAAGTTCTTTCTCGCGGCAACAGACTACTTCACAAAGTGGGTTGAAGCAAAAGCATTGGCGTCAATCAAGGAAAAAGATGTGAAGAAGTTCGTCTGGCAAAACATCATCACTCGATTTGGCATACCAAAGGCCCTAATCTCAGACAATGGTACTCAATTCGACGGCAGAATTTTCAGAAACTTTTGTGAAGAATACAAGATAGAGTTCTACAATTCTACACCATCATATCCTCAAGCAAATGGCCAAGCAGAAGCATTAAATAAAGTCGCCTTGGATGGGCTAAAGAAAAGACTAGAGAAGGCTAAAGGCAAGTGGGCAGACGAACTTCCTCATGTTTTATGGGCATATCGCACCACACCTCGGCGATCGACAGGAGAAACACCATTCTCCTTAGCTTATGGAATGGAAGCAGTAATCCCACTAGAAGTTGGCCTCCCCACAATTCGAAGCGAAAATTTTGATCCAGACTTAAATGGAGAAGCCATATCTTTAGAACTCGACCTTGCAGAAGAAAGAAGAGAAAGAGCACTGGTTCACATCGCCGCATACCAACAAGAGTTAATCAGAAAATACAACAAAAAAGTACATCCAAGACAATTCAAGATCGGCGATTGGGTACTACGCAAAGTAATGGGAAACACCTTGATCCCAAGAGATGGAAAGTTAGGGCCAAACTGGGAAGGTCCTTACAAGGTGGTTGGGTTAGCAGGCAAAGGGGCATACCACCTAGAAGACAAAGATGGCAAGACAATCCCTAGGCCATGGAATACGGCCAATCTCAAGTTATTTTACTTTTAGCTTTTCTTTTTCAAACATATGTAATGTTTTTTCTTCCTTCAATAAAACAAGCAATTCTTTTCAGCACAAGTTGTTCTTTGTAAGAGTTTGCCTTAGTGTAGATTAGGTATAGTGCGAGCATTCTATTCTAAGTTAGCTGGAAAAACTAACTTAGAGGTTGGCTGGAATAAACCAACACCCTTCCTAAGCCCAGGATTAGGATCCAGGCTGCAGGACGTTTGGTCAGAATAAACCAAACATTATTCTAAGTTAGCTGGAAAAACTAACTTAGAGGTTGGCTGGAATAAACCAACTCTCATTACTCTTCAGCCGAAGTAAGGGTATGGCTGAAGAGTGGTTGGCTGGAATAAGCCAACTCTTGTTACTCTTCAGCCGAAGTAAGGGTATGGCTGAAAAGTGGTTGGCTGGAACAAACCAACTCTTGTTACTCTTCAGCCGAAGTAAGGGTATGGCTGAAGAGTGGTTGGCTGGAATAAACCAACTCTTGTTACTCTTCAGCCGAAGTAAGGGTATAGCTGAAGAGTGGTTGGCTGGAATAAACCAACTCTTGTTACTCTTCAGCCGAAGTAAGGGTATGGCTGAAGAGTGGTTGGCTGGAATAAACCAACTCTTGTTACTCTTCAGCCGAAGTAAGGGTATGGCTGAAGAGTGGTTAGCTAAATTAAACCAACACTCATTACTCTTCAACCGAAGTAAGGGTATGGCTGAAGAGTGATTGGCTGGAATAAGCCAACTCTTGTTACTCTCCAGCCGAAGTAAGGGTATGGCTGAAAAGTGGTTGGCTGGAATAAGCCAACTCTTGTTACTCTTCAGCCGAAGTAAGGGTATGGCTGAAAAAGTGGTTGGCTAGATTAACCAAACTCTATGTACTCCTCAGCCGAAGTAATTATGTCGGCTAAGGAGTGGTTGGCTAGTAAGCATAGTTTAACAAGACAAAACCGAAATAGAAGTTGGAGTAATAGAAGGCATTACAAATGTGTAAGCATACACATCAACCGAAGTAAGAGTTCAAGCAAATTTTCATTTCATTAAAGATCAAAATAGGTACAATGGAGGGGCCGCAGCCCGGTTACAAAGTCAAAGGCAAACAAAAGTAACAAAAAGAGAAAAAATCAAGAAAAAAGATCTTCAATCTCGGCGTCAAACGCAGCATCAGCATCAACTTGAAGATCGGTTTCAGGAGGAAGGACGTTTTCAGTTACAAGAGTGGTTTCGGTCGGAACCACGGTTTCATTTGGTTGATCATTAGTTAGATCTTCCACCGCGGGCTCCGACCGAACTACCTGGTCCACACTAACAACCGGAGTATCCTCAGAAGAGGAATCTTCATCGGCATCTGAGCCTTCAAGGAACTCCTGTTGCTTGGCATTCGCGTACTCCAAGAGGGAGTTCGGTATGTAGTAGGCTGGAGGGTTGAAAATCTCGGTCTGAGGATCATGACCGAGCTTCTCAACGGCCCCCCTCCAGATGCACCTAAAGAACAGATCTTTGGCGGCCTCACATTGCTTGGCATAAGCATCTTCTGCCTTCTTGAAACCTTGTTTGCCGGCTTCCTTTACGCTCTCCTTTATTTCGGCATCCTTCTTTCTTTCAAGCTTCACCAGCTCGCGCAGGTATTTGTCCTTCAGAGCTATGGCAGTCTTCTGCCTTTTTGCCTCTGCCGAACTAACTAGTCCGATCAGCCTGCTATTCTCAGCCTGCAGCTCGGCCATTTGCTTCTTAATGTCTTCTACCTCGGCCGACTTCAGTTCGGCTTCGGCCACTGCGTCCCTCGTAGTTTGTCTAAGTTCCAGCACTTTCTTGTGAGTGTTGTAGTTTTTTTGAATTGCCTGACAAAACAAGGACTTCTAATGAGCCGAAGTAAAAGTTTAAAAAAACTAGACAGAAAAACGGACAGAGCTACTTACCAGGATCATGGACTTCGTTGCAGACCGAATGGACTTTAATTCGGTGTTTAGCTGCTTTTTGTGGTGCTCCATATCCTTGGGGAGGCACACACTCTTGGCCAGACTAAAGGCCAACAGGTGATCTTTTTCGGCGACAACCGAATCAGCATCTGAGACATCTCGGTTGTTGAATGTAAGTTTTGGTGCCCAACTGGTTGTAGTTCGGTCGTTGGGCTCCGGTTGTGGGCTCGGTGGCAGGACCGGTGGAACGGCAGTCTCATCTTCATCAACCAAACTTGGTTCAGACTCGACGGTTCGTGCGCGCTTGGTTCGGCACGATGTAGACGGCTGTTGAGAGGGGAGGGCTACAACGGCAGGCTGTGCTTGGCTGGGTGACGGTGCATCGGGCCTGCTTGTCTCGGTCAGAAGCGCCCTTAGTCTGTTCTTTTTGGCCATTTCATCTTCAGCAGTTAAAGGAATTAATCTTATTTGTGGCAAGTTTGGGTCCGGCTCTGGAGCGTCTTCGAGAAGAAAGTCGGTTACTCTTTCTTTTCGGCGACCGCTATACCGGTAGGTCGGCTCAAAGTTTAGAAGCTTAGCCCAACTCCTTTCTTTACACCGTAGTGCGGCTCGCAAAATCGCAAGGTTGGGATAGCTGTCTAGGGAACGGAGGTGGGCGAAATCTGCAAAAGGAGAACTGTTAGTTCGGTTAATAGACTAAAAAAACCGAAATAAAATACAAGGAAGAAGACCGAAGTCAAATTACCGAGCTCTCCATTTTTCCAATTTATAGGTCGGCCAGGAATTTGGGCTTGAAAATCCTCAAAGTTCCCAGAAACCCAGAAAAAATCGTCGTCATTAAGGTCTTTATCCGGTGTATATTTAATTATCTTCTCTCGGCGGCGGCGAATCCTATGGTAATAGACCCACCCATCATCTTTTGAGCCGATGGAGTATTGATGGAAAATTTCGGCCAGGCCAAGGTTTAGTCCGGTTTGGTGGTTCAGTGCGGCTATTCCCATAATAATGCGGTATGTATTGGTGGATAGTTGGGTGGGGCATAATCTAGTCTGCCTAAGAAATTCACAGATCAATGGTTGGATAGGAAACCGTAGTCCGGTTTCTATTATGGATTGAAGGGTAAAAGGGACGAAGCCTTCTTTTTCCCAGGGAATAACATCTTTTTCGGCCAACATCAGATGGACATCATCAGGAATATGGTAATCTTTCCTAAATTCGGCCATACCACCAAGGGTCTCAACTAGATACATATACTTACCTATCTGATGTATAATTTACTTATAATTTATATTGGTACAAAAATCGTGCTCAGTAGCTCGATTGAGCGCACGCAGGAGTGCCTGGGTAACCTAAGTTTACAAAGTAGAAAACAGAGGGGGTTAAAGCACTGATCATTGGACCGTGCTACAATTTAAAAGCAAGGTATAAGAGCCCTACTTCGGCCTCAAAAACTGGTTCTATCTCGGTTCATCAAAAGGTTTGGTAGCTCGGTTTGAGCAGGTTGCTCGTTAGACCGGTTTATCGTCTAGGGGCAGCTTTCTGAGTTCGGTCTAAAAAACTAAGAAAGCTGGTTTAGCCCCCAAGGCCTAAATCGGTTGAAGTGTGAATAAAGTTACTTCGGTTAAGCCTCTAGGGGCAGCTTTCTGAGTTCGGTTTAGAAACTAAGAAAGCTGGCTTGGCCCCAAAAGCTTAGTTCGGTTGAAACCGAGGTTCTAGTTTGATATGTTCAAAACTCGGTGATCTTATTTCGGCTAAAATGAATCAGGCGTTGGTGACTCTTTGAGACTTTCAAGTTCTAGTTCGGTTATTGACTACAGTGATCTACCTATTTAGGGCAAACAGGATCCTAGTTCGGTTGCTACCTAATTTTGGATCTAAGGCAAGTTTTTTACAGAAGTTCATGCACGTATGAGCTCTGCTATTATTTTTTCGTGAAAGTACAGTTGCAAAACAAAACTATACAAATGTGTTTTGCAAAAAACATACAAAACAAGATATACAGATACGAAAGCAAAACAGAGCAAGAAAGAAAGTAGATTTGCTTACCAGATTAAAGAAGAAGGGACTGAAGATGAAAACTGTTACAGTAAAGGAAGAACACGAACAGCAAGAACACAGAGAGAGAAGACGAAGAATAATGAAGGTGAATGGTTCAAAGGCAGAATGATTGTTTTGTGGAAAGAGAGAGAGGGCGGGAACTGTTCAAAAATTGCGAAGCACGAAGATGGCGTTGACAGCTGCCTTCTGCGAATGGGGGCGTGCCACGTGTATACGAAAAGGGAAGCGTTACAGTCGTGATTGAAGAGACGTTTTGACCGAACAAAGTGAAGCCCGAAGTAAATTTAGCTCGGCTGGAGAGGCTAAAGGGTTTTTAGCTCGGCTGGAAAGACTTAATAACTTCAGCTCGGTTGGACTGGTAATCCCTATCATGCTGTGCAGATGGAATTACGGGGCAATTGAGAGGGTAATTTTTGGTAAAAATTGGGCCGAGCTGTGAGATGGACTTTTGTGGCCCAAAGTATGAAGGACTTGATAAAAGGCCATAAGGTTATTCCGGCCCAGAAGAAGTATAATTACTTCGGCCCCAGAATTGATAAAGTTACTTCGGTCCGGTGTAGCTTGGAGAAGGTCCGGTTGCGGATTTAGTCCGGTCTTGATGTCCCTTTAATAGGTCGGTCTAACATAGTCTTTGAATTAGACCGACCTAGGAGGATTAAAAGAGAGAACCGAGAGAGAACCGGGATAAGGAGGATTAAAAACAGAACCGAACTAAGGAAGTTCGGCCTACTCAGTGGCTCTACACAGTCAAGTTATTTCGGTTATGTTATAGTTCGGCCATGGTACAAACCATCTCACTTGGTTTAAGCAGTGAGGGGGGTGTTAAAGGATAAGCATTATCCTTAGGAGTATGAATCCTAGGAGGACTCTGCATGGAGGAATAAATGTCCTACTAGGATTGTGCCACACGAAACTTATAAAAGCTCACAAGCATCACCTTGGAGGAGGTAACGAAACACAACACAGAACATAACATAACTTTGCTTTAAGAATACATAGAGCTTTGTCTATTTGTCAAGCTTACTGACTTAGGCATCGGAGAGGTTTCCGGCACACACCCGCCGGCTAGCTCACGTTTGTGTTTTCAGGTAACAAAGCGACGTCGTATGGAGGAGCGTGGACTTGGTCAACAAGATTATACGTGGAGAATTATTTCTTCCCCGTACAGACCCGATATTATGTTTAGTATTTGTATATGTGCTAGATATCAATCAAATCCTAAGGAATCACATCTCAGTGCAGTTAAAAGAATTTTTAGATATCTTGTTGGCGCTCAAAATTTGGGATTGTTTTATCCTAGAAGTGTTGCATTTGATTTAATTAGTTACTCGAATGTCGACTTTGCCGGATGCAAACTTGATCGGAAGAGCACCAGTGGCACTTGTCACTTTCTTGGTAACTCATTAGTATGGTTTAGCAAAAAACAAAATTCTGTTGTTTTATCAACGGTCAAAACTGAATATATAGCTTCTGGAAGTTGTTGTGCCCAAATATTTTGGATGAAAGAACAACAGGAGGACTTTGATTTGCATTATGATCATATCCCTATTAAATGTGATAATACTAGTGCCATCAATTTAAGCAAAAATCTGGTTTAACACTCACGAACAAAACATATTAAAATTCGATATCATTTTTTAAGAGATCACATTCAAAAAGGGGATATTGTACTTGAATTTGTAAACATCGACAAGCAATTGGCAGATATTTTCACAAAACCCCTAAGCGAGGATCGCTTCGATTTTATTCGTGGCGAGCTTGGAATGTCGATTTCTACTTAAAACGTTTTGTTATGATTGTGAAACTTGAATTTTTGTTAAAATGATATATATGTATTGCTACATTGATATGAAAATATTTATATCAGTTGCATGCTCTCAAGTCCTTCATACATTTATTTTTCTTAACAGTTTGCTATTCTTAACTGTGTAATTTTTTTGGGTTCTACATCTTGAGATAAAATTAACTTTGCATATATTGATTTTCTTTAAAACCCACATGGTATTTTTTTTGCATTACCCTTCCAGTAACACTGACGTCCCATTAAGCATATTTTTTGCTGGTATTATTTTATTTTAATTTATTTTTTTATTGCTATTAGACTTAATATCTTTTACTTTTTTATTTATTTTTTGTTGTTTTACTAATAGGTTTCATTTCCTTTATTATTATTTTTTTTCTTTTCTTTTCATTATTTTTTATTTTTTTTGTTGTTTTGCCCTGAGGTTTAATTTTGATTTATTTTTTTCTACACTTTACTTTCATCTTCAAGTGATTACATTAAATATCAAAACAAACACAAATCAAATTATACATATTTACATTAAAAAAAATAAAAAAATTCCCTTCATTTTTTCGGCCATTGGTCGACCTTACCTACTCGCCTCTTCTACCGCTCTCTTCTTCTTTTTATCATCTTGGGCGACGCTTGACATCCCAGCCCCCGTGCTTTCGTCGAGAGCGAGCACTCCTCGCCGACTATTAAAAGTCAAGAACGACGTTGCTCTAAATCGGGCCATGAAGGTGGTCTTTCGTATAAGCTCTTTATTTTTGGCCTTCAGTGTGCAAATCTCTGCTCGCACATCCTTGTACATGCGCTGAAGCAGAGAGAGTTGGGCGTTGACCTGGTGAGGCTCACTCGTTCTGTTTTGCAGTCGATGCGCCAATTTTGTGACTGCAGTCACCATCTCCATACAGGACGTCAGTGTGAAATGATTGGCTTCAATATCTGATAACACTGCCATTATTTGCTCAATCGATATCATAGGAAGGTTTGGAAGAGTAGACGCCGGGGCACTCAGCCCAGCAGCGCTTGAGGGGTCATTTAAGTCCGGAAAGAGAGTGAGGGGACGGGGCAAGGCCATGTGGTCGACAAGAGAGATGTAATCGAAATGAGGATCGTTTTTGACAAACTTTCTGCTCTGTTCAGTCTCTCTGCTTTATCTCTCTCAAGACGACGTAGACAGGGATGCAAGTGAATGAGAAAGAAGAAGGAGAAGCGAGTGATTAAGAAGAACAAGACAGAAGAGAAGAAGACAAGCGGGAAAGAGAGCTGAGACGGTTGATTGACCTGTCTTGTTTTTGTCGGTTGGCTGATGCAAAAGCGAGGTCGCCTATCTGACGCGATTTTCGACGGAAAAGAGAGGGGCATGCTAATCATATATATATATATATATATATATATATCTATTTTGATTATCTGTTTTTGATGCCATTTATCCCTATCATTTTTCTCTTCCTCTTCCCGATTCTAAGCCATGATTTCCTTTTCGATAATGTCACAGGGGGAGAAACTTATGATGTTATGTATTATCATGTTATGTATTATGATGATGTTATATATTATGATGTTATTATTTTCAAACTAATCTGATGTTATCTATTTATAGTCTGATATCTTAATCTTATATCATGTTGTTGATTAAAACTTATTTATTACACATGTGCTAACCTATGTATTTAGAAATGAATTCAGAGAGCATGACTTGAGGGGGAGCCTTACTTACTCCTAAATCAAATCAAAACATCATTGTGTGCTATCATCAAGAAGGGGGAGATTGTTAGACTTATTTATTTTGATAATTTATTTAATTATGTTTTAATTTATTTGAAAGAGAAAAATAGAATCCAAAATTTATTTTGATAATTTATTTAATTATATTTTAATTTATTTGAAAAAGAAAAATAGAATTCAAAATTTATTTTGATGATTTATTTAATTATGTTTTAATTTATTTGAAAGAGAAAAATAGAATCAAAATTTATTTTGTCCTATTATTTCTCACCTAAACTTTTATCCTAAATATTGTTTGAATGCATTTAATATTTGCTTAAATCAGGAGTTCATTTCAACCCAAAAATAATGCCAAACCAGAGGTTCAAACAGCCCAAAACAAATGTTCAAACAGCCCAGCACAACAGCAGGCCAAAAGGTTCAAGTAGAAGATATTGAAATTAGTAATGATGGAGTGGAAGATATTCAAATTAGTAATGATGGAGTGAAAGATATTTAAATGAATACAACGGCTGTAAGTTTCATTATATATACCAAAGCTTCTAATGTAAACAAGTTATAAAAAAAATAGAAAATATTCTTTTATTTATAATCACTCACATCTATTCTCTGAAAAATTCTTTGAGAAGTGTTCTTTAATTTTTGTTTATATCATCTTTCAGAAATTATACACTGAGGCGTATAGCTTTAAGCCTATCTTTCCTGTGTGAGGTTTACAGAAAAATCAGAGTTTCATTTTTATATCTATCTTTGAGAGATAATTCTTGTAGCTTTCTGTGAAAGCAAAAACATATTCTTTTCAACCTTGTAAGAGTGTAGTACACTCAGTGTTCTTGACTTAGAAAGTCTATGTAAAATCTATGGAGGATTGCTCTATCTGTGAAAAGGTTGCAAGCACCTTATGAAACTAGAGTATAGTGAAAAATCTCAAGTGAAGCTTGAGGAGTGGACGTAGGCCGAGTTGAAGCCGAACCACTATAAATTTGTTTGCCTCTATTTCCCTTATCTCTTTATTTTATTTAAATTGCCATAGCTATATTTCACATTTTCACTGTGTTAAAATCATTAACTGACACAGTTGTTCGAACGCTTGTTTTAATTATTTTTATTTCATTAACTATATTTATCTATTGTGCTAGTCATAATTTTTATTAAGGTATTATTATTTTTATTTATAAAAATCTAATTCACCCCCTCTTAGGTTGTCTTTTGGGTAACAATATGACAATAAAAAAATTTAAAAAAAATATGATACATGTATGGCTAGGATACTATCATAAAAGTTGATGAGAAACCGTTTTTAAAAATCAAGTATTAATTTAAGAGAATAACTTAACTCTTCTTTAGTAGCTCCTAATAAAAATTTCATTTCAATATCAAGTCTATATTATTTTTATTGTTTTTCTTTTTATTTTTTTATTTTTCATTTTTTTACTTAAATATGTTATACGCAAAAATGTTATAGTCGAGTTTATGTGTTTATTGTTGAAATCTGATTTCAGTATCATCATATTTTTTAATATTATTTATCTTTGCTTTTTAAAAAGTATAGACATGGATATGATATTACATATATCCCACATTTATAAAAATACTTTAATTTGATCATTTTAAAAAAAATAGGGTGTACTACTTTAATCGCATTATTTTCTTCATCTCTAACAAATAAGCGAAGTATTGAAAAGTTATTATTATATTTATCCTTAGAATTATACTCTAGTATGCAATAATTATTACAATCTTACTTTTATAATAATTTAGATACATGACAAACTATCAAAAATTTGTCCGATTCTTTGGAAAAAAATTTTTTTATTAAGTAACAGATATAGGTGTTTATGAGTAACCACATAATATCTTATACAAATACAATACAGATACAATTCCCTTTTAAAAATATTTGTCCTTCATAGTACAAAATCAATTATAGTCACGTTTCCTTATTTTCATTTCTTATTGCAACGGTGGAAAATGCCATGAGTATTACCAAATTAATTTTAGGGTTTTATTTGTATTCTAATTTCCAATCCCATGTTTGAAGTTTGTCTTGACTCTTCTTTGTCTAACTTCTTACGGTGTTATTGAATTAATCCGATTTGAAAACTCAAACTCGGTAATGAATATTTGATTCAATAATCTAAGAAAATCTTAATATAATTGATCTGATTATTGTCGGATTGGATTCATCTAAATCCCATCCATTATTATTATCATTTTGATCCCAGTTTCATACTTAAATTTATGTGTAAATTACATTCACCTCTCTTGAGATTTGGAAAAAATATAAAAAATTTCACGATTTTAACATAATTATATCAAACTTGTAGAGTTTATTGGATTTTCTCCAAAACTGAAGAAAGGTCAAGTGTGATTTACCACATATATGTGAATATTGTATTTTAAAAATAATGAGTAACAATTAAAAAATTAAGAAAGTAAATTTTGAATAAGAAATAAGATTATGATAAATTAGGTTATGTTAGATTTTTATATTGGATGACGAGATAAATCAAATTCAAATTCAGATGATTTTTAATTGGATTTATTATAATCAGATTAGGGCCGGGTTTAGACTATTTTATAATAGGATCGAATTCAGATTATCTCATATTTGATCCAAATCTAATACATTAATTGGCCTACGCCTCCCCTAGGGGTGTAAATTTGGCTCGGCCTGGCCTAATCAGGCTTTGGCTCGGTCCAGCCCATGATGAGCCACGTGGGCTCCTTCCAAAATTTGGGTTGGGTTGGGCCGCCTACGGGCCCGAAAATTAGGCCTAGGCCTAGGCCTAAGTAGTATTCGAGCCTTGGGCAGGCCCTCGGGCTGGCTGGCCTAGGCTTGGGTTCGGGCTTAGGTCAGGTTGGGCTGGCCCATGAGCTAGTCTATTAAGCTAGGCCTAAGGGGTATTCGGGCCTTAAGCAGGCCCTCGGGCTAGGCTGGCGGACCTAGGCCTGGGCTCGAGTTGGGCTGAGTTTGGACAAACATGAGCATTTTTTTAATACTTTTTTACCAAAATTCTATTCTTTTCTACTAAAAATAATGGGCCTAGACTCGGGCTGAGCTTTGAATAAGCTTTGAGCATGTCGATGGGCCAGGCCACGGATTGGACCAGATTTTAAAATGGCTGCCTAGACCCAAGGTCCCGGACTGAACTCAATCTCGGACCTAATCGAGGCGGGCCCACCTTGAGTAGCGGGCAGACTACGAACACCCACGAACCATAGATCATTTTTACACCCCAGCCTCCCTCCAAGAGCTAATGACTCTAATGATCACGTACAAGAAGGGTTGCCACCCTCTCTTTTCCTCCTTTTTACCAAAAATGACACTGTTTTGCTCTGCCGTGCAAACCGCGGCCCTGCTTTTGTTTAATATTGATGATTCATAATATAAGCTTCTAAAACGAAACTCCCATTAAAAAAAAAAAAAATTAAAAAAAAAATTACCTTTAAAAAGGAAGTAGTTGTGCAATGAAACCTTTGTGAGCACTAACTTGCAACAGTTAGGTCACACACACAAACAAGAGGGGTGCACCGACTTCTAATCAATTGGCTAGCCTTGTGGAAGATACCTACTTGTAACCCTATTTATAAGAATAACTTTGTGGTAACCCATGCGAAATGTTGTGGGTGTGATTTAAGTAAAAATAAAATTAAATAATAAAAAAATAATATTATAATATATATATATAGATATATTATTTAAGTGATGAAAATATTTTTATTGAAATTAAAGGTCTTGGACTCAAATCTTGTGCACCTACTATAAAGTTTTGTTTGGGAACAAACTATTTTAATAATTTTTTGACTTTTTACAAAAAGATGTGCAGAAAAATAGAGAAAGCGATGTGACAACTTATAATAAATTTTTGACTAAAATAGTTACTCCTCAAACAAGGCTTAAGTAGATATAATATTAGGTAGAACCATATTAAATGATGAAATCCACATATATGCATTTTGTCTTAATTAGTGTATTAATTGATACATTAATTAGTATTTCTAGCATTACTCTACTTGTAATTAATTGATCAAGTGATATAAGAGCATCTCCAATAAGAACTGTTATTGCCAAAATTTGATAGCAGAAAGACCAAACCTTGCTCCATTGACAAGTTATGGTAGCTGCCAAAATGTCAAAACTTGTATCACAACTACCAACTCACAAAAACAGTAGCCCTCCCTCTCTCTCTCCCTTTTAGCAAAACATCTCTCCCTCCCTCCCGTCCGTCATTTTTGCAAAAGAAAGCTGAAAATTGATTTGTGTGGGACGTTTGGACGACCGGCCGGACATCTTACACACCAATTTCTATGTTAAAATGGCAAAAATGACAGCCCTCCATTGAAGTACTATTGCTATAGTTCTACAATTTTTAACTATTCATTATCATAATTTGACAATAACAATACTATTATAACATTTACCATTAAAAATGTTCTAAGAAGATTTTAAAACCTTTTTATCATAGCCATACTTCACAGTCTGTTAAACTAAATTTGTAATTAATAGATCAAGTGCTATAATATACTTTTAAAGTTTAAAAGCTTATTACCAATTTTATCTTAGCCATACCTTACAATTCTGTTAGACTTGGGTAAATTGCACTTTGCCTTTTTATGTTTGATCATTTTTTATTTTGATCCTTAGAGTTTTCTTTTTTCACTTTGGCCCTTCATATTTTAAATTTTTTTAATTTGCTTTTAAAATTAATTTCTATTCAAAATTATATAAAAAATAACACATTAATAATTACATAGCATAAAAATATTTTATGACTGCGCTTCTCTAAATCTTGAAGATCCTATGCAGAAAATACTTTATAGTCTATTAAACTAAATTAGAATAAACTATTTAAAAAACATTTCTCAGAAATATTCTGTAGCTAATAGTATTATAGATTGATAGATGGATGTGAATCGGTTTGACGGTTTAAAATTTTATAAATTTTTAACAAAATTCAACTTATGCACTTTCTCAACAAAAAAAAAAGAAAAAAAAAGAAGTATTACAGTCAATGACTTTAAAAAAATATTACAATCCCTGCATGCCTCATCCAAAGAAAGAAAGTTTGAAACTTTAGGATATTACAATCACTGTATGTCTCATTTACGTATTACAATCACAGCATGCCTTATCCACATAAAGTACTACAATATGTGGTTCTTAAAATATAAAAATAATTCAAATTACCAAAATCATGAACAGAGCACAAGTTTAAAACTTTAGGATATTACAATCCCTGCATGTCTCATCTACATATTACAATCACAGCATGCCTCATCTACATAAAGTACTATAATATGTGGTTCTTAAAATATAAAAATAATTCAAATCACCAAAACCATGAACAGAGCAGTAGTAGAGATTGTATGTCTCTGTATTGTTACATCTATATCGGTTTTTGAAAATAAAAACCAACCAACATAGATCACCTTATTTATTTATTATTTTTAGAATTAGATCTAAAAATCAAAAAATATAGATAAATAATATATTTATTTTTTTCAATTTAAAAATATATTCAAGTTGAACACTCTTTTTCAACAAAATATATTCAGCGTAATATTTAAAATATTTTTTAATTGAAAACACAAACAAAATAACTAAACAAATTGAAAATACAAAGCGTTACAAATTACTAGGGTGCTCGCGGTTTGGTTGCGGCCAAAGGAACCTCAAATCTATCATCCGTCCAAAATTAGACAAATTGAAAAAAATCAATCCACAACTGTTCGCTCGTTATCACACATCCGTCCAAAATGCGACGAATCAGTTCGGTTCGATCGATTTGGATGGATTGGTATATCTGCTGCTCACTCCTAGTGACCTATATGTTAAGTGAAGTTTCTTTTTTTTTTTTTTTTAATTATGCAAACATTTTTCGTCAATTATAAATCAGGTTTTTCTGTAATTACATAAACATTCTTGGTCAATTATAAAACATAAATCTTTTATTTTTAAACAAATTACAAATACACCCATAAGGGCATTACTTAATAATTTACTTATTAATAAAATTGGTTATTTGTTATGCGAATTTGTCATTTGTATATATATGTATTTTTTTCTACTTCTTTATTAGTTCTGTGAATTATCTTAGTAATTTTTTTTAAATAAGAGAATTATCTTAATATATTTTTTTATATTTATCTGTTGAGAAAAGATATACACCATATATTTTTTTTAATTTATAAATTCGAATGAAATGTTAAAAAATCATAAATTTACCTACAATGATATGATAATAGAATTGAAATTTACATCTTTAGGTGTATAACAAATTAAAAAATAATACATATCATATCACATAATTCTATCATATATCTAATGATTTATTCTATTTAATTTTATAAAATAATTTTTTAATTTTTAAAAAATTATCAAAATATAAAATTTAAATATACTATAATAATAGTTTGTACCTTACGCAGGTCTTTTTAAACTTATATATATATATATATATATGGCCAGGCAAATTCCATGCGTAACAAGATTAAATTTTCATGTAGTGTGAAAATTATTTAGGTCTCTAAAAGATATTTTTAAAGCGATGAAACTGGTCTATTTCCGACAAGAATGATAAGGAGATTTCTATTATGCACCGGTCATATCCTATATACTTTTAGGGGTTATTTGAGGCGTCATAAATAAGTGTATTTTTTGTTTTTTTAAATTAAAAAGTTGAGAAAAAAATATATGATTGTCTGAGTTAACTTTTTGACTTTTTATGGAAAAATGTGTATTAAAAAATTATATAAATTAGTGTGTAGGGAAAAATTAAGATTGAAAGTTGTGCAGCCGTAATTTTTGATTTTTGGTGAATAGTGATAACTTTTTAACTTTTTGAATAACTTTTTGATTTTTTTTTTTAACTTGTCAAACTTGGTGTT
Source organism: Camellia sinensis (assembly GCF_055761805.1). Lineage (NCBI taxonomy): Eukaryota > Viridiplantae > Streptophyta > Magnoliopsida > Ericales > Theaceae > Camellia > Camellia sinensis. The sequence goes on along the minus strand of NC_138975.1, from coordinate 103,565,442 downwards.
AGTTTACGTTGTTTTTTTTCTTTAGTTATAACTAATTTTTTTAATTATAATATTATTTTAAGATTTTGATTAAGATTTTTTTATGTTTGGTTATATATTTTTAAAATTTATTTTAATTATAACTCAAAAAATATGAAATTATATCATTTTTTTTAATTATAAAATACATATGGTATAATCTTTTCCAGATGATAATCAAACAAAAACAAAGTAGAGACGTGTTGATTTGGCTGGTTTTGAGAATTGACTTTGACATGTGATTTTTTTTTTTTTTAAGTGCTGCTATTAGTATCTATCAAAATTATTTGGACTCCCCATTTTTTTAGGAGTCCGGATTCTCGGCCGCCCTACCCGGCGGCCGTTTCCGGCAGCCCCCAAAACGACGTCGTTTTGGGGATAAATTTTCAAAAAAAAAAAAAATGCAGAGGAAGGAGAGGAAGAGGGAGGGAAGGAGGAAGGAGGAGGGAGGAGGAGGAGGAGGAAGGGAAGGGCCGGACTGGAGGGGGCCATAACCAGTGGGGGAGGAGGAGGAGGAGGAGGCGGAGGCGACGGCGGTGTAGCTGCTGCGACGAGGTGACGGGCTGCGACGCGCCGGCGGCGAGGCGACGAGGCGGAGGCGGAGACGGCTGCGACGGCTGGCGGCGAGGCGACGGGCTGCGACGCGCAGCCTCCTCCCTCCCCTCCCCTCTGGTTATGGCAGCTCGTCGGAAAAAATGGAGAAGAAGGAAAGAACGAAGAAGAAGAAAAGAAAGAAAAAAAAAAAAAAAAAAAACCCCACTTATTACTAAATCTACCCATATTTACAATGAAATGCACACCCACCTGAATCCATTCCAATTCCCTCTCTTCTCTCTCTCTCTCCTCATTAGTGATGTCTCTTCACTCTCTTTTCTCTCACTCTCTCAAAATCCCTTTTGTTCATATGAGAAAGTGGAGATTTTTCTCCCTCTTCTCTCTCTTTTCTCTCTCAAAACCCCTTCAAAATCCTAGTTTTTTCTCTCTTTTCTCTCTCCAGCATTAACTACATTTAAAAAGTGGTTCCTGAAAACACAATGCATTTACTTGTGGGGTTGGTGTTCTTCGTCGATTAGGATTTCGACGACGTGGGTCTCTTTGGAATTTGCCATTGATTGAGAAATTCAGATGAGAAAATGAAGATTGATGCGAATTGTAAGAATAGAAAACAATGTATATATATGGAAAACTAATCTCTATAATATTTTCAGAATAGAAAACTAATCTCCATATTTTCACAATGAAAAGCACACCACCCAATTTGTTCCCCACTGTGTAGCCGAAAAAATGTATTTTGTTCAGAACTATTTTTTCGAACAATAATGATCCTGTCAGCACTGTATGTCGGAACAAAATTTGTTCATCACTGTGTAACTTGAATCCATTCTAATTCACAACTTAAAATAACATGAATTAAATCCATTCAAAATACATAACTTAAATCCATTCCAATTCACTCTTTTCCATTCTAAGTTAGTTTAACAACGAAAATTACATAACTGACTATCTGCATTAATGTTCGGAACTTATGTATTGAACGAAAGGATTATGTTCAATACTGTGTTACCGAACATAATTGTAACAGTTAGCAAACCAGTACCGAATAGCTTGAACGAAACAAGAACGACCGAAAACGACCAAGAATGTTAATACAAGACAGATAAACGACTGAGAATGTTGTCCTCGTCCTCCATTGCTCTACACAATGAAATAAGTGATGAAGTATACGTTATACTTGAAGCAAAACTTTCAAGTTCAATAGCGTTGATGATGGTGATGAAAATGACACATTCAGGATTTAAGATGATTATGAAAAATAATAGATTTAGGGTTTATGTTAATTGGTTATGAAAAATAATAGGTTTAGGGTTTACAAACATGGAATACGTATAGTTGGAGTTAGAGGTGGGGGTGGGGGTGTGGGTGTGGGAGTGGGTGGGTGTCCAATATTATAGAGTATTAGTTATTATTGATAAATGGGTGTTCCATTTCATAATGTCTTTTAATGTAATTTTACTTTAGGGTATAATTGTAATAAAAAAAATTATAAAATGGGGGTCCAAACAATTTTGACAAGTGCTAATAGTAGCACTCTTTTTTTTTTTTTTTTTTGTCACAATATCTAAATTTAGGCCACTCCTAATGAATTGCCTTTCTTTTATGGAGAAATAACTAATCAGTGTATGGTTGAATTTTTTTTTATTAATTAATGATAAAACTAATAAATTTGAATTATTAAATTATAAAATTTTCTATGAGTATGATATTATTTTTGAAAACTGTACCTGATTTGTAATTTCTTATTCTTTCATTTTCTTTATAAGTTTGGTCCTTTTCTTAATTCATTAGGATCTCCTAACCACTCGGGCACAACTTGTTGGTTTCCACTAAACTAAAAATAATAATACAGTTACTCAAAAGAAAAAGAAAAAAATACAAAAAACAAAAAAATTATATAAAATTTTTCTTTATCACACTAAAATCTTTTCAGGACAGAGCGTCTATTGGATCAATTCTTGCAAAGCAAATCCCACATTACAATTTTATTGCTATATAATCCTTCTATCACTTGTTAACATTTTGAATCAAATGTGAATCAAAAATATATATACATATATATATATATATATGTTATGTATAAAACTAGAGAAACCAAAATAAAAATTAAAAGAAACTATAAAAATCACCAGTGTAATGACTAAATTACACTGATAATCCGTCTAGTTTATTTTGAGTTTCATTTCAGTCTCTCTAATCTTATACCTCTTTTTTTTTTTTCATTGAAAATTTTAACAATAAGTGACAGGAATTAAATCGCAACAAAACTGTGAGTTTAGGATTCAAATTATTTAAATTAAAATTACGAGAACTAAAGTTAAACTTCATTAAAAGACGAATAGTGTAATTTATCAACCAAAAAAAAAAAAAAATACGAACCGTGTGTGAAAGAGAGAATGCGTGTTTGACCTGCAAGTTGAAAAACAAAGACTACAAAGTTTGTGTGTGAAGCCGCCTTTTTTTAGTTAAAAGTCAAAAAGTTACTAAAAAATTAAAAAGTCAATAATTCATATTAAAAAGTTAAAAATTTTCTTTTCTCTTTATTTTTTGTATATCATTTCGCAAAAAGTCAAAAAATTATCCCAAACATATTAGTTTTTTTAGCTCATATTTTAATCAAATAGCTAAAAAATTATTTTGGGAAGATGGTAAAAAGTGACTTTTTCGCTTTTAACCAAGCTTTTGGCTTTTTTAGACAAATGGTTTGGGAAGTTGGTAAAAAGTGACTTTTGACTTTTTTGATTAATGTTTGTTTATGATATCAAATCATAATAAAATGACCAAACTGCCCCCATTTATTTAAAATATTTACGACTTCACCTATGTAACACATTTTGACCCATGAGGGTAAAATTGTAATTTCACCGTTGGCTAAAAACCAACTTCCCAAATGAAAAAAAAAAAGACAAAAAAGCCAACTTTTAGCTTTTGCTACAAACCAAAAAAAGTGACTTTTAGCCAACTTCTCAAAATAGCCCTAAATTAAGCGTTCCAAACGAAGCCTCAAGTGTGAGTGATAGAGAGAAAAAGTGAGGGAGTGGAGGACTAGTTGTTTGTTCCCAAGTGGAGGAAGAGTGTGAACACATGGGCTGGTTTAGCCATTGGTGTCCTTCATATATTATATATATGAACATGGACTGGACAGTGAGGACATGAAATAGTCCCTTAATTACTGGGGCAAACATCTAGAGTAATGCTGGCGCAAATATCTATCATCTATCCTATCTTCATTTTCCACACTTTCCAACTTATATTATTAACCACTACAAATCAAGAGAGAAAGAGAGAGAAAGAGGGGTAGAGTCTCCTTTACTGAGAAACCATGGAGAAGAATGACAAAGAAACCATGGAAAGCAATGACAAAGCTATTACAACTGATGAGCCTGAGATCAACTACAGAGGAATCAAGGCCATGCCCTTCATTATAGGTATAACAGAGAGCTTGTTTTCCTACACCATACAAATCTTCTTTTTTTTTTCTTTTTTTTTTAAAATGTTTTCTGCTCGGTTTTGAATGATCATTCTGAAACATTTTCAGGAAACGAGACCTTTGAGAAGCTCGGAGCCATTGGCACCTTAGCCAATCTTTTAGTCTATCTCACAACAGTCTTCAACATGAAAGCCATCACAGCTACAACTCTCATCAATGTCTTCAATGGCACCACCAACTTTGGCACCTTACTAGGAGCTTACCTCTCCGACACCTACTATGGTCGCTACAAAACACTGGGATTTGCTTCTATCGCTTCCTTTCTGGTACTAACTAAATGACTCAAACTCATCACTTAAATCCTCTAATAATGGAACCTATCTAATTCATTGGTTTTTACCTATTGTATGCATGAAGGGATTGCTTGTAATAGCGCTAACAGCTGCAATAAAGAAGCTTCATCCTCCCCATTGTGCGTCACATGATGAAAGTGCGTGCATCGGCCCAACAGCACGGCAAATGGCATTTTTACTACTCGGGTTTGCACTAGTGGCGGTAGGAGCTGGTGGCATAAGGCCATGCAACTTGGCCTTTGGAGCCGACCAATTCAATCCAAACACTGAATCCGGGAAAAGGGGAATCAACAGCTTCTTCAATTGGTACTTCTTCACCTTGACTTTTGCTGTCATGGTATCGTTGACAGCAGTCGTCTACGTGCAGTCTAATGTGAGTTGGGCTATAGGATTACTAATTCCCGCAATGCTTATGTTGATATCGTGTGCATTCTTCTTCCTGGGGACAAACATATATGTGAAAGTGAAGCCCGAGGGTAGTCCCCTCACAAGTGTAGTGCAAGTCATTGTTGTTGCAGCTAAGAAGAGGCGATTAGCGTTACCAGAGCAACCATGGCTAACCCTTTTCAACCATATGCCTCCTAAGTCTATCAATTCCAAGCTTCCTTACACACAACAATTCAGGTAACCAACTCTATGGGCTTCAACCTTAATCATACTTGTGAATATGAATTGCTACTAATTTATTCCTATTAGATTGTATAACTAATCTAAAATTGGGAAAAGGATTCACTTAGTTGACAACGTGGGGTTGAGTTACGTTCAATTCAGAGTTTGCAACATTGTTCCTAGATATGTTTGTGAGTGAGATAATTATCTTCTCAACAGAGATGCAACAGATGAGTCAGCCCATTTTTGTTTCATTCTCTAGTCTCTAAACTTGTGAAGTCTCATTTCTATAGCCAGAGGTGGCTCGACTATTAGGTCACTAAGACTATCCGCCTAAGGCCCACAAGAAAAATTTTAAAAACTTATTATTATCAAAGGCCTCGACTTTTCAAAAGATTTAATTTGATAATATCTCAGTTTTATATTTAGTCTGAGACCTCCAAGAACCATTAAGCCGCTATTGTTTGTAGTGAACCAATTCGTTAACATACCCACCTAGCTCTCCCCCATTTGATGAATATCATTTTTGTTTTTAAAAAACAGAGCATATGGTTTTAGTAATAAGAACTCATTTAGTTGAAGTAAGAAATTCATAATAGAAGTGTGGTCTGAGGGAGGTAGTCTTCTTCAGTCTCTTCATTAAAAATTGCCAAGCCAACTTATATTACCCTGTTTATGACCCAACTTTGAGGTTTTTCTCCAATGGAAAGAATATTCTTTCTAGATATTTTTATATTTAGGTTGGTATTCATGTAATGTTTAATTTATTCCATCAAAGGAGTTCATTGAATAAATGAAGGCCAACCTTTGAACAAAAGTCCCTTGATTATGAGAAAATTTTCATTTTATCCCTAAACTATTCCTCAAAAATCAATTAGACTCTTGTTCCTTTAATTTTACCAACGTTACATTGAAACTATTCAAATTGAGATCACAATCGGACAAAAATTGTTGACATAGTCCCCCAAACTCTTTTTAAGATAAAAAATAAAGTGATTCCCACATATGTACAACAGCTTCACATGCGAAAGACAACCGTAATTCCGATTTGGAACCTTAATGAATAACCCTAATATAATCCACAATTTTGATTTGGAACCTTAATGAAGAACCCTAATATAATCCACACTTGTGCCTGTCTCCAAGTGTAGGGTTGTTGTACATAGATGTAAAACACTTCATTTTCTCTCCTAAAGAGAGTTCGTTGGTCAAATCTGCATTTTTGGTCTAATTGTAGATGAGAGATCCCAATTAAAATAGTTGTAAAATTAATATAATTAAAAAGACTGTCTAATTGATTTCTGAGAGAAAATATGATTTTTCTTTTTGATTATTTATCAAATGTTTGATAAAATGTTATGGTGAAGAACCCTCATTTGTCTTCACCTTTTCTTGTGTATAAATTTGCAATTTTAGAGTCTTGAGCAGCCATTGCCAAGAATTTGAACTGGGTTTCAAATGTAAGTTGCCATTTTATATCAATTCCATAATGAAATCTCACAAGGATTGGCCTCAAATATTTGTTTGGAAAATGCTTTTTTCAAAACTTCAGCCAAACGCCGGAAAATGAGAAGGAGGAAACATTTTTTCATTTCCTAAGATAAATATTTTATTTTGAAACAAATCAAGCGTTTTTATATTTTGACTTTAAGCTTTGTTATAATCTCTTCAGTTGTTGGGGTGAAGCTACTTCTTAGTTTCACTTTAAGAATAAGTATTTTTTCCTTGGTGAGGGATAATCAAACCCATGACCCTTCTAGTGAGTTATAAGGATTCTAATCACTGTCTAACCCAACGGTTCTTCTCTCTCATCACCTTGGTTATAGCATCATTCAGACACTGCATTAACAACACAAGAAAAACTCCAAATAATATCTTACAAATCCATCCGAAACTATTGGATGAGCATTGACTATAGTGGCGGAGTCAGAATTTTAATTATAACGGAGCCATATTAAGTCAAACTATTGAGTGGAGTTGCATAAGTTTGGAACAAAAGGCTTGTTTTGTTTTATTTGGTAAAACAATCAATTATCAACATTTCAAAACTATTACAGCATCATATACATATTATTACAATAATAAAATTAAAAAATGAAAATAAAATAAACAAAAAAAATATAGATGTTTTCTATCTTCTAGTCAAACAAATCCATCTTCTAGTCAATGGTGTGTGGCATACATTGGAAGAAAAGTAGACGGGGGGAAAATCCTAATAATTCAAACAAAAAATCTATGTGGTCCTTGAAGACTCAACTCCACATACTAAAAAAACAAAAAAAGACCCAACTCTGACAGCAAATGAACCACACATGAATTGGACCACATACAACGTGTTGCCTAGTCCAAATGGTCCCTAACATGTACTATGACATCTCTCCAAATTGAAAACTCTGCTCATAAGACTAATCAAATTGACAATGCTATTGATCAGATTCCTAGACAAGGCAGCGATAAGGACACCAGATGACCAAATCAACCCCAACGGATCGTCAGCCAACCTGTGGAGACTCTGCACTATGCAACAAGTTGAAGAAGTGAAGTGTGTGCTGAGAGTGATCCCTATTTGGGCTTCAGCGATATTGTACTTTGTTGCCTTAGTCCAACAGCAAACCTTTGTGGTCTTCCAAGCTCTTCAATCCAACAGACACTTTGGAAAGACCAAGTTCCAAATCCCCGCCGCATCGTACCCTGTCTTCAGCATGCTGACGCTGAGTCTCTGGATACCCATCTACGACCGAATCTTGGTCCCGACACTCCGACGGTTCACAGGAAAAGAAGGTGGCATCACAATCCTCCAAAGAATGGGCATTGGCATTGGCCTTTCGGCACTCACATCACTAGTTGCCGCCTTCATTGAAAATTGGAGGAGGACTACGGCTCTCACTATGCCGACACTAGGTATTGAACAAAGGAGAGGCGCTATTTCTTCTATTAATGCTCTATGGTTGGTTCCTCAGCTTTCGCTAGCCGGACTTGCCGAGGCATTTATGTCTATTGGCCAAGTTGAATTCTACTACAAGCAATTCCCAGAGAACATGAGAAGCATTGCCGGGTCCTCCTTCTTTTGTGGGATGGCGGTATCAAACTATCTGAGCGGTTTCTTGGTCTCGGTGGTTCACAAGACGACACAAAGGTCTGGAACCGGAGGGTGGTTAACGGAAGATCTTAACAAAGGGAGGTTGGACTACTTCTATTACCTGGTTGCTACTCTTGGGGCCATAAATTTGGGGTACTTCCTAGTATGCTCTATGTGGTATAGGTATAAAGGGACTACAGACAGTACTGTCATGGTGGAAATGGAAAAAAAACAACTTGGTAAACCTATAGTTTGATATTTGAAGTTCACATCAGATCCGATTCTATGAAATGGTCATACCTAATCATCCCTATACAATTCTAGCTGAGGAAACAGTATTTCGTCTTGGATAATGTAGCAACAAATAACTAGAATGTCTCTCATGTTCTATTTCCAAATCATTTGTAAGTTGGTTTAATACAACTCGCATTTAATATCACTCCTTAAAGAGCAGATTTAGCTAGAAATCTGTCCTTAGTCCTACACAGAACAATCTAAACACACAGAGCACAAGATACAGAACAACCAGACAATGTTCAATAATATATATATTTTTCTTTAATTTCCCTAATCATCTCCAAACTGTTTCTCAATAACATGTCTCAATATTTCCTTGATTGTTGTTCTTGATTTCATTTCCCAAAACGTAATCCATTCACACTTCCTAGACTAGCAATGACTCAATAGGCCATAACAATGCAATGCCCATGTCAATCCTGGACATGCAATGCAAATAGCCATAAAGGATTTTTTATTTTATTTTATCAAGACTTAATACCCCAATATAAACTTGCAACCTGCCTTAGATTCGTAGTTCAAGCACTCCAATTACCAATCATGCAAAATACTGGCTCCAGGGGATTCTCCTAATCTAATTACCAATTATGAAACACCGATGTATCTGTATCAAATATCCATATTTTTCGGATATTCATGGATATACGTATTTGTTACTTCTTAAACATATCCATAATTTGACATTAAATGTCTTTAATTTTGAAAAGTATCAAATTCAGATACTTACTTTTAAGTGTGTAAGGGAAAGTAAAGACTTGATATTGGTATTGAAATAAAAATTTTATAGGACCAACTGAAAAGTAAACTAACTATTTAAAAAAAAAAAAAATTACAAACATCCTACCCATACCCGTATCATACTTAAAGTTTTGTTATATCGCCATATCCTTATTGTATTGTATTTGTATCCCACATCCTATATCTGTGCTTCATAGAGATGACCAGTTGTCCTGTACCCACCATTTTCTTTTTGTTCCTTTTTTTATTTTTATTTATTTTTTATCTCTTTTATTTCTTCTCTTTATTTTTGGAGTGTCCCAATAGAAAAATTTGTTAGGATTAGTCCATCCATGTAATAAAGGTGGACCTTATTAGATTGGTTTGCACATATATTTGGGTTGAGATAGTAGAGTCCGGAATCTACTAAGAAACCTAACATGTGTAAGATTTGGTTTACCTAATTGTATGAAACTAAAATTCTCACTGGTAGAACATTATAAATAGTCACGTGGGCTATAGGGCTTTTCAAAGAGAGATTGAGGTGAGGGAAAAAATGGAGATGTAAGGGGTGAGAGAAAAAAATACCGTGGGCACCGAGTGAGCCAGGACTCAACTACCCTTGAGTATGGGGTTTGAGTAGTGGTGTGGGTTTTGAGTGTTTTGGTTGTCTCACATGTATTCTTTATTTTATTCCTATAGTGGAAGTTCTCTCTCCCATGGACGTAGGCAATTTGGGCCGAATCACGTAAATCTGTGTGATTATTTTTCTTTTTGGTGTATGTATGGGTATGCTTCTGTTCGAGTTGGTGGATGTGGTATAAATCCCGACAAGTGGTATCAGAACTAAATGTTGCCGATCTTAGGTGTGGTTGGATGCGGTTACTACACACGGAGGACTTGCACAGAAGAGAAAGAAATCCTAGTGGTACAAAAAAAAAAAAAATTTGTTCAAATTCAGTGAAGGCTTCAACAAGAAGAAACATGGTAGAAAATTTCACGACAAAAAAAAGTTTTTAGGGATTGCGAATTCATCGGCACGGCCAGAATTCTCAGATTTTGAAAAGGTTCAAAGGGATTGGACAAATTCAATTGCATATGATCTAGGAGTAATTTGGTTCAATCAACAAGGAAGTCCAGTCATTGTGGAGTCAATCAAACAATTTTTTATTTTTTGTTCTTTTGTTTTTTTGTGTTTTTTCCCCCCTTCTTGTTGGACATTATGATTGACAACTTGTACAAGCTTGTATGTTGTGACAAGAGAGAAGCTATTGTCAAGCATCAGGCAAGAGTATGAGTCATGAGTGAACAGTGGCAAGCAACAATTGCAAGGATATTTAGTGGCCACCAAGAGGAAGACAACGGCTTGTGGATGTTCACAGAAGAAAGCTTCAGCATAGAATTTGAGACGGTTTTGCAACAAGATGGTGTACACCAAGGAAGGACACGGGTCTCTTTTCTATGAAGGTTTTGGTTCATGGCAGTGGAGACACCTTAGGGAGGTGCGGAGGGTCTCATCTTAACCACGAGGACAAAAGAAGCCACGAAGAACATGTTTGAGCATTATTCAGTGAGGTGCAAATAACGTGGCATTTGGTTCAAGGGGGTGCAACATCTTCAAGGTGAAGGTGGAGTGTATCACCTAAACTAAGACATCCAAATTGGAGGATGCAGATAACATTACTCTACATAGGTCGAGGGGGGTGATTGTTAGGATTAGTCCACCCATGTGATAAAGGTGGGTCTCACATAGTTATTAGGTTGATTTGTATATATATTTGGGTTGAGATAGTAGAGTTTAGAATCTACTAGGAAACCTAATATGTGTAAGATTTGGTTTACCTAATTGTATGGAATTAGGATTCTCATGGGCAGACTATTATAAATAGTCATGTGGACTATAGGGTTTCTGTGAGCGATATTGAGAGATTGAGGTGAAGGAAAAAATAGAGATACAATGCGTGAGAAAAAAAATACTGTCGGCACCGAATGAGCATAGGTTTTGGGAAGTGGTATAGGTTTTGAATGTTTTGGCCATCTCACATATATTCTCTACTTTATTCATAATGAAAACTCTCTCTTCGTTGGATTTAGGCAATTTGGGCTAGATTACGTAAATCTGTATGTAATTGTTTTGTCTTTTTGGTGTGTGTGAGTGTGCTTCTGTTTGCATTGGCGGGATTTGGTATTAAATCCCAACAAAATGCAATTAGGGACACTAACCCCCCAGGGCAGAGGAGTCAAACCTTTTCATGAGGTCAGGTCTCAACTCAACCAGTAGTTCTATTCACATGGGAACCAATCATGGATCTAGAGAGGGAGTAGGGGAGCGGTTTGTCACGTACCGACTCATTAGGGATACGAGTTCTACACCAAGCACCTTGCAAGCTCATTAGTTTGTGAGCAACAAGGCAGGCAGGGTAGGTCCCTATTACATCTCCTAGGTTGGTCCTTGGGCATAATTCATAGGGTATGCAGTACCACTCGTGGAGCGGGCTTATCGGGAGAATGACAAGCGCCCAATTTGTGACAAGTGGTATGAGAGCCGGCCTAGGGACATTGTGATGGGGACAGTACGTGGGACTTACACCAAGCACCTTCATTGTGGGGTCTGCACCAAGGGTGGTATCCACGCTGGGGCGAGTTTCCCGTGGGTAGGGGAATAGACAAGCATTGAGGAAAACAGGGTAATGTCCCCCTGACAAGGACATCAATGACTAGTGGTGGTAGCATGTCATGTACCAACTCATTAGGGATGCAAGTTCTACACCAAGCACCTTGTAAGCGCATTAGTTTGTGAGCAACAAGGCAGACAGGTTAGATCCCTATCGCATCTCCTGAATTGGTCTTTGGGCATAATTCATGAGATATGCAATACCACTTATGGAGCCGACTTTTCGAAAGGATGACAAGCACCCAGTTCGTGACAAGTTGCACCCCAAAAATTTTACAAACCCCCTACATTATACTACCAAGTAATAAAATAATTTTGAAATTAGAGTCTTTCGCAACCCTAAATTAATTATTTTACAAAACTGTAAATTAATTTTTTGGTCGACTTTTATCAAATATTAATCACTTATGTTTACTATTTGTGTTATTTGTTATATTTATAGTTCAGACTTTCTTCTATTTTTGTATTTGTCCTTGTTTGTTACCATGTTTGATTTCTGACCATATGTCATTTATGATTTTTCTATGTATGTTTGACATCCATTCGTATTTGTTCATCATCAAGAATGGAAACATTTTGACATTCATGAAAAAGACTTCATTAAATCTGATAGTGCTTATTGAAACAAATTATCCTCTTATTCATAATTGATTTGTCTAGTATTAATTTTACTTGTTTCAACTAAGCGTATGAGCGTACATTTTTAACTATGAAACTTGTCGAGTCTAAATTGTATAATAGGATGGAATACTATTTTATATTAGGTAGAGACATATAGTTACTTTTTTTATGTAAGTTACTGCAAACAAGAATGTGTTCAACTGTATAATCATAATTTTGTAGTCAACTATAATAACAAAGAAAGTCTAGTTAATAATATAATTGTTCACTTTTTGTTCTCAATTAAGATTTACATGTATTTTAATTTCTATGGTAAAATTATTATTATTATTATTTTAGCAGTTAAAATCATGGATGTCCATGATGGAACCAGTTGAGAACCCAACCTTCAGAATTGCTTCCCTACTTCAGTGGAACAACAACCAGATTTTCAGCAGAAAAGCAAAGCTGAAGGGCCAAAAAAAAAAAGAAAAAAAAAGGAACCACCAAGGAATCAAAAGCACAAACAACATTCCTAACAAGCAAGATCACTAAGCAAATCTTCTCAAGTACACTTTCAAGGACATATTTATTACCTCAACTAGGTAAAATCAGAAGTGTAATAGAACAGAAGACTAAAAGACCAAAACGTAACTGATATAAAAACTTGGGAACCAGCCCGTTTAGCCAAAAAGTTACTAAAAAAGTCAAAAAACCAACAACCCATACCAAAAAGTCAAATATTCTCTTTTCTCTCTACTTTTTGCACATCTTTTCGTAAAAAGCCAAACAGTCTTCCCAAACATACTAGTTTTTTTTAGCTCATATTTTAGCCAAATAGCCAAAAAGTTACTAAATTAGCCTGTTCCCAAACGATACCTGGCATAATTAATTGCATCCCTCCCAATTTTAAAATTCAAAAGTTATATGTAACATTACATGAAAAGACTTAAAAATGAACAAGAAACAACAATGGCAGGTCAAGCGCTGAAACGGTAAAAAGCACAAATGGATCAATCAAAAGTGTTTCAAGGGTAAGTCACAACTACATATGCTCATTATTTGTCTTTACTCTCACCATCGGTAAATTGCATCGGGTTTATCTCCTCAGACTGTGTATGCTTGTTGAATTGTGTCTATGTCAAGACCCTTCAATTTCACCACAGATTCTACATGACCTTTCAGTGTGTGTAGTTCTCTCAACCTGCAACAGGACATGCAAACAGACAATATCAGAAAAACACAACCGTGGCTTATAAAAACCTTAACTGGCATAGTCAAGCACTACGAATCCAAAAGATATATACTTGTATTGGAAGGGGGGGGTCCCAACCAAGGAAGAAAATCAATTCCTCTAAAAAACCCTAATCATGATTTTAATTTTTTTACTCTACAATTGCCAAGTATGGTTTTGAGTAATGATCTAGTAATGTCATCACAAGGGAATAGCAAACCCAATTTTATTCCTCTTATGCAGACCTGGCAATTTCAGCTCTCCTTTTTGCTTCCTCAGCCATTTGATTAAGCTCCGTGAAATTGGTTCGGTCATTAAACATTTTGTTGTCGGGTACTTGCAATCCATGAAGGGTTCTTTGAGCATGTGCCCATTTAAGCTCACGCTGTTCCTTTCCAAAATCCTTTTGTCTTGTGAAGGCAATCTGCAAAACAAAGAATTCCTTAGAAGAAGACAAGAAACCCCATCTGATATATGACTGCAAATCAGGGCCGTTCATACCCTTTGCTCAAGAACAAGATCCCAGGCCCTCCCACTAAGAGCATAGCGAATTAAGAACTTTATGAAATCAAGTGGGATGTAGAAAATGATATTATAAAGCCAAATCACGCCGGCCCAACCCCATCCAATTCCTTCAATTGCAGCAAAGCTCCAGCTTGCATAAACTGCAATTACAGTAGCAATCTGCACACACCAAAAATAAATATTTAGTTTTCTGAACTTGCTGAAAAGAAACTCACTCTAAATAAATTGCATGACTCACTAATTGAGCAATCACGAAAGCCACTAGAAGCAACATGCCGGGACGCTCGACAAAGGACCAACTTCGAGATCGTGTAACAAATATGAGAGCCTGACTGATAATGCTCACTTGAAGGTATACAGCAGAAGCCAGCTTCCTATAGTCATCGTGAGCTGTTTTCTCAAGAGTTGACACCCCAAATACCCGCTGAGAATGAAAGTAAATCAAACTAATAAGGCATCCATCATAAAATGAACTACCAAAGCAACTAAATGCATGTTCCAGAAGAAATAACACAAAAAATTCAGCTCAGCTGCATTATTCATTTTTTCCTATCAATCAAAATTGTATGCATTTTCTTATAAATGTAAAAAGAAATCTCGTATGATTTCAATAAAACGACATCGATAACTGAACAGAAGCTTTAAAATAAACAATAAGTTTTAGAAGGTTCAATGATTTACAGGGAAGAAGTCTGTTTTATAGGCTGCCCAAAAGAATATGACTGTCATCATTGCCAAGTAGCTACCAAGAACAATGCCTGTTGCAAAAATCTCAGATAGCTTCCAGCTGTCCGGCAGAGGAGACGGTTTCACCCTATCCTTTGATATTGTCATAATGGTACCTGATGTATCACAGGAAGTAGTGAGATACCACGAAAGTATCTGGAAAGTTGTCTTCTATAACCCGATAAAACAGCCAGCAAAGATAAAAGTTTTATGACCTGATCATTTGTTGGACTCAATCACTGAAAGGATCATGAGTTGGGATAACACTCAGTAGAGTTGGGTTTAGTCAACACCAAAATGATCTCACCATGCGTGTTTGATGAGTGGTTGAGTTTTTAACTATGACACTAAAATCAAGGTACACAAGCATATTCAGAGAAATACAAAAAATGGCAGGCCATTTAGAATCTTCCAATTCAAAATCATTGTTGGCCAATAGCTTTCATTACCATACAATGCTCAGCAACCACGGAATTATTTTTTAAACAGAGTAAGAAACTAGACACGTCCCTAGATACTCAAGAAAGATGGAGTGGGGAAGATAGAGAGGGAGAAAGAGAGCAAACCATCGTTGAGGATAGCAATGATAAGAACCATAAAAGGTGGAAAGTCAAACTCCCATATGAGGGCCAGCAACATAAAACCAAGCTGTCACAGTCGCACAGAACAATTCAAAAAATGAATGTAGAACGCAATCAAAATAATTCGACTTAAGTTATACATGAAAAAAAAAAAAAAAAAAAAAAAAAAGCCACTAAAAGAACTTACCACAATACGAATTGTAATAGAAACAGCATAAATCTGCAAAAACGAAAGAAAATAATAAATGAACAAAGACTGGTAAAAGGTGGAATGCCAACAATGATATTTTTTGTAACTCCATAAGTAACATCAATGTAGCCCTTCCCCAAAATGGAAAGAATTGTTCAACAAAAACAGAACTTTGATACTCAAGTAAAAAAAAAAAAAGTCAAAAGAACAAAGACCATCATGAATGCCAATACAAACCGTGTAATTTTTCATCCTCTGGAAAATTGCTCGACTAGTCAAAACAGCACTAATGATAACACTAAGTCCAGGTTCAGTAAGGACAATGTCAGAAGCACTACGAGCCGCATCAGTTGCATCAGCAACAGCAATGCCAATGTCAGCCTTCTTAAGAGCAGGAGCATCATTGACTCCATCACCAGTCATTCCACAGATGTGTTTCCTTGCTTGTAAGCGCTTTACAATCTCATATTTGTGCTCTGAGTTAATAAAACCACAATAAGTTCATCAATGAAAGAAAAATTAGTAGATACTTGTCTATCTTGTCATGCACACATCAAGTCTAAAGGAAGACTATATAATGAAACATAATTATATCTAGCATACCAGGAAAGACGCCTGCAAAACCATCAGCTTTTTCAATGAGCTCATCAATTGGTAAAGCAGCAATTGACTCATCCTTGTTCTGTCCCAGCAAAGCAGAAGAAGGATACATGTTGGTTCCCATTCCCAAGCGGCGTCCAGTTTCCTTTCCTATTGCCAGTTGATCCCCTGATAGGAAGTTTGAAGATTAAGCAGTCAATAAATTAGTCCAAGTACCAAAGCTTAATGCACTAAATCAGTCACAGTAAGTATAGAATACATATACAAGAACAATTTCCAAGCACGTGATCTAAAACATTACAAAAGTTATCCACCAAATTCAGGTTCCCCATGATTCATTGCATTAAGGGAGGTAAATATGGTATTATAGCTGGGACTCATTGCCTCTCCCAAAACCTTTAGTCGCAACCCCTCTAAAGAAGTTCACCCTTCTTGATATACATAGAAAAGAAGGGACGTAAAAGTTGGCGTTGTCTTTTCCAAGATCATAGCAGGGGCACCAAATTCCAAATTCTACCCCCAACCCAACCAATAAATTTCTCTCTCTGGAAAATGCATAAATGAGCGTAGATGTAAACATAAAAATAAACAAAATCAAAAAATAAAATAAATAACTAAGAAACACGCATCCAAATCTTAGCAATGCACTTCTAAGTTCTCCATAGCATTGACAATTCTAGTCTTGCCTCGGGCATACGCCTGATCGTTCTCTCAACACACTAGAATTACAAAGAAAACACATGTGACCATCTAGACAGCACCTTCCCTTCAGCAATATCATATAAACCCTAAAAGCCAAGAACCCTGTACTACCAAAATATTAATTCATATCAAGATATTACACAACTTCAAGAACTTCCTGAAAAAGAGTTAAAAGATATAAAATACAATATAATATAAAAACTTGCATCTAAAAGAGGATCTCAATTGATTGAATATAATATTTCCAACCCACGTCAATGATTACCCGGATCAACACAAGAAAAATTGAGAAGGATCAGGCACCGGCATTATCTCCTTCATAATCAAGGCATTCAAGTTTCAATTTATCATTTTAGCAAACTATAGACTGTAGTAGAAGAACCACTACAAAGTTTGTAGTCATATCCATAATGAATGCCAAGAAGGCCTAGATGTGAAGTGGCAAAAAGTAAGCAAATTCCTATTGAATTTGAAGTATGCAAAAATCAGTATGTATATCCCAGTTTACTTGAACAAAGAGCAAGCTTATCCTGTGAGGCACAGCGCTCTAAAATAGCCAAAGAGATTATGCATCCTATATGAATCTAGGCATGATGAACAGGAAAAATTAACCACTTCACCTGAAAGCCACTCGCAACAAAAAGATATTATGCTCACGTTATGCTAAAGGAGCATGATCACATACAGAAAGCATTTTATATCAATTTTAAACATCCGCCAGTCAATTGATACAATAGCCAGTAAATCACTGCATCAAAAACCAAAACACTAGTAAAATTGTAAAACAGAAAGTACCTGTAATCATTTTAACATTAACTCCAAGATTTAAAGCCCTTCTTATTGTCTCTGCACTGTCATGCCTGGGTGGGTCAAAGAGAGGCATGAGACCAATAAATTGCCAAGGGCCTCCAGCACTCTCTTTCCTTCCCTCTGGAACTTCCTGCACAAAAAAGAACGTAACCAATCAAAACTTCCAAAGCCAAAAAATAAAAGCAACTTCAGTTATACACAAATCATAAGGGATCATAAATGATGGAAACAGGAATCACCTGGTATGCTACAGCAAGTGAACGCAAACCTCTCTCTGCAAACTTATCAATCACAGAATGAACCCTGCGTTCTATGTCCGACTTATTGTGTGCGAGATTTAAAATCTACAATCCATGTTGCAGACAATAATTAGCATAAACAACAGAGAAAGGTAAAGCCAAATGCAAAAATTGATTAAACATGATACCTGCTCTGGTGCACCTTTGCTGACTCTATGCATTTTACCTTCGCTGTCAAGATAGGTCAATGCTGTTCGCTTGTCAGTAGGATTGAAGGGTAGAAAATGTATCTCTTGAATGCCAGCACGTGCCTGTCATTAGGGATAATAATTGAATGAAGAAGCAACTAACATGAATCAGCACAAACACTAGATATGCAAAAGGAAGTCAAGATGATAAATAAATTACCTCCTTTGGATCAGCCAACATCCCAACTATAGCGGCATCAATTGCATCCTGGTTTTCTAATCGCGATGCTCGAGCTGCCATCAAAACTACAGTATCCGCGTCCACTCCTTTGGCAAAAACCTGAGTAGATAAATGCAGGTACAGAGTTAGAACTTAGAACAAAAGCCATAATCTCTTAGGTAATGTTTGGTTCACTGGAATGGAGTAGAATTGAATGATCATTCCAACAAAAGTCCATTCCCACATTTGTTTTGACTAAAAAAATAATGAAAAATGCATTGCAAATGGCATGAATCATCATTTACCACTGTAATGGAATGATCATTCCATAGGAAAGTCTAAGAAATGACCATTGTATCTCATTCCAGTGAACCAAATAGATCATTACAGAAAAGATGTGCCTCACTGACCTCAACAAGATTCTTGTCAACAGTAAGCTTGTTCAATGTCAGAGTTCCAGTCTTGTCACTACAAAGCACATCCATGCCCGCCATCTCTTCAATTGCTGTCATTCTCTTTGTAATAGCTCCCTGTAGTCATTACTCATAAAAATTATGTCATATATATAGAAGTACTCAATCTCAGAAACCAAAAGAACCTAAGGAACCTAACCAACCTGTTGAGCTAAGCGATGAGAACCGATGGCCATTGTTACTGATAGAACTGTGGGCATGGCAATTGGAATACCTCCAATGAGTAGCACAAGTAGATTGTCAATCCCAGGGCGATACTTCCGTGATTGAATGGGGTACATCACAATAATTTCTACTATCATCCCCAAGGCAATAGAACAAATACAAAAATTTCCAATTGCGGTCAAGACCTAATAATAAAATCAAGACAATAATAAAATGTTATTCAATTTGGTATTGAACTAGAAAAATATAGCAAGTCAGGAACAAAATGGATTACTATTCTACTTTCTTACCTTTTGAAAATGGCCCACTTGGTTAGTACTATCAACAAGGTGAGCAGCCTTGCCAAAGAAGGTGTGAACCCCAGTGGCAATGACCACAGCTTCAATTTCTCCTTGTTTGCAGGTCGAACCAGAGTAAACACCATCACCAGGGCCTTTTGTTACAGGAAGAGACTCACCCGTCAGAGCAGACTGCATAACCCAAACAAGACGACTTCAGTAACACAACCGAAACTCGAGTTATTCAACCAATCAAACACAAATAGAGCACACAAAGCAATGCCAATTTAATACCCACCTGGTCAATTTTTAAAGGGTCGCCCTCAAGAAGACGAGAATCAGCAGGAACTATATCTCCAAGTTTAATACTAATTACATCACCAGGCACCAAAATAGCAGCTTCTTCCTCACTCCACCTTCCATCTCGAAGAACCTTCATAACAATATTGTTAAAGACAAAACAAGCTCAAAACAAAAGCTTATGTATGCTATCGAAAATAAGAGAGAACCATTCAGTCACTCGCCCATAACTTCATCAAATCATCAAAATTTCAAATCAACAAACAACTACGGTATAAGATCATTAATGAGGAGATGTAATTCAACACCTTGGCTTTGGGAGCAAGGCGAGCCATGAGAGCAGCAGCTGCATTTCCCGCATTGTTTTCTTCAATAAAACTAATTGTCGAATTAATGACAAGCAAAGTGATAATACCCACAAAGTCTTGCCAATCAGGAGGCTTTCCCTGAACAAAACAAAACCTCCACACTTCAGTAAACATCAATACATATGGTTTTGATGAATATTGTTATACAAATCAAAATGGTGTGTTCTTACTCCACCGTTGGCAAGGGCAATCGCCATGATAGCAGCAGCTTCCATAACCCATGACAGAGGGTTCCACATAAATCCCAAAAACTTCAAGAATTTACTCTCCTGAAACAAACCCAACAGATTAATTTTTGTGTAGATAAAAGGGTTAACTTTAGAATTTCAGTTCAAAAGGGCTGAAACATCCCCTCAACTCCCACCCCCACAGGAGAGAGAGAGAGAGAGGGCACACAAACACAAACTTAGCATTGTTAACATGAGAATTACATTTCAAATGCATAAGCAGATTGGAAATAAAGAGGGTATTAGTAAGAAATATCACCTTCTTCTCTTCAAGCTTGTTGTGCCCAAAAAGCTCCAACCTCTGCTGAGCAGCATCAGTGGAGAGACCTTCTCTGCTACATCTCAGATTCTCAAAAACTTCCTCAATGGGTATGTTCTCCTGCATTCACAGACCTCAATTCCATTAAAAACCAAATGAAATAAAAACCCAAACAAAAAAATTCACACACAACCAAGAAGAAAAACCAAATAGTCATAATTCTCTCAGATCCTTTACCAAATCCACAGCTTCCTTCAACACAGCCTCTAGAACTTCAGGCTTCTCTGCCATCTTTCTCTCCCTCTTTTTCTCTCTCTGACTCCTCCTCTCTCTATCTGTAACTTTGTCTCTCTGTAACAACAATTATAGATCAGAACCCATTAAAGAATCTCTGTGAACAGACCACTTAAGAAACAGAAACGTGAAACATTCAGATGAATCAAAGCCTACCTAATAATAAAGACTGATTTCTATGATCAATTTGGTTTATGTAGCCCATGTGTTCTACCCAACCACACTACACTAGATGTGGAACTGCTCGAAGAGGAGTAACAGTTACAGTCAGTCACACAACCTTCTGTATTTCAAGACCCAAAAAATAAAAAATAAAAAACTTTTGTGCATATCCCTTTGTAAAATATTTCAAAAAAGACCAAAACAAATTTAAATTTCAAATAAGTCCCTTGTACTTTCAACAATAAATATAAAAAATAACCGAGTTTCAAATGAAGAACATCTTCAACGTTAATAGGTGTTTTATCTATCTAAATATTATTATAAAGTACATATTTTATTTTACCTATCAATAATTACATGCTCTACTCTAATTATATTCTTTATTTTAGCTATTCATGCAAATATTATTAACTTATCGAATGTCACATAAACAACAAAGATGGAGAGAAATGATTCTAATAATTAAATACATTTTATCTAGTCTTAGAAGGCTAACTATATGTAGTTAGTGAATGTGACTTAAGTTAAAATGCATAATCATATGACTCGTGTACTAAAGTTGAAAAAAGTAAGTTATACTAGGTATTTTAACTAACAAACATTACATGCCTAATGGGTTGAAAATGCTCTAAGAAATCAATTTTTGCTAGCTTAACACTCTTTGTAAATTAATGGTTTAATTTTATTCACTAATTATAAACTCAATATTAAATCTAAATAATAAAAAATTCTACTCAATATTTGATGAATTAATGGGTAGACAAAAATTTAAACATTTAATTTATAAAATGTACAGATGTAGAACAATTTGAGGTTCTGGACGGTTACCTGAACTAAAAAAAAGCCTTTTCTTATAAATAATATATTAAAAAAATAATAATTTCTTTCTCATAATTCCTTAATGACATGGCAAGATTGGTTGAAAAGTTTTAAGAGGACAAAAGAGTGTAGGAGCGTGAGTTATTAATTAATTTATTTTCTACCACGTCATTTGGTGGATTTGTGAAAAAAAATTTGTGTCAATGAAATATTTTTTATAAAAAAATAACAATTAAAATATGTTAAAAAGTTTTTTTTTTAAATTTACTTTTTCATTATTTGATTTTTTTTAATGAAACCAACAAGAAAGCCATTCAACCATTCAATGCACGTGGACAAGCATGCCTATCTGTAAGGGTGGTGATTTATCCTACTAATTTTTAGTTTTTAGACCACTAGTAGCTCTAATGAGCTTAAAAAAAAAAAAAATACTCAAGCCAAAACATCACATCACTTTGGTGGGAGCCACTGTGCCACATCATTAGTGATGCTCTAGAACTCCCAATTTAGTGCTCTAAAACATTATACCTATCTGTAATTTGCTTTTTCAATCTTTGGTCAAAGAAAGGTTTAAAAAAATATTATTTATGTTCATATTTACGGCAATGATTGGTGGCTACAAATTCTGTGATTCAAATGACTCGAAAATGGCAAAACGATGTCATTTTGGGTACAAAACAACTTTGAAAATGTCAAAACGACGTCGTTCTGACATTTTCGAACTATTTGAGTCACAAAATTTGTGACCACCAAACATTTTCCTTATACTTAATTGAAAATATGTTTCAATCTCCAAATATTAGTATAAAAAAAAAGAAAAGAGTTTTAATCACAAAATGTTACCTAAAAAATGAGATTTGATTATGCTCCCGAATATACCAGTTGCTCAAGATCTATTTTGTATTATTATCAATTTTAAGCATGGCTGTTATTTATCATCATAAGAATTATAAATAAATTGAGTTAAGTAGTAATTTGTTAAAATTTGATTTGAAAAACGAGTCGATTTCAAAAAAATCTTCAACCGTGCTGAGCTCAAATAATTTGAAATTTAATAATATATTTAAATTTATCAAATTGAGTTTCAATCGAGTTTAAAAAATTAACAAATTTTAAAATATATTTATACTTAATTTATTTATTTAACAATTACTACCCTAACATTAATTGAACTCGAATAATTTGATTTGTCCTAAAATGATGTTTACACGTGTTAGAAAAATGATTCAATATATATGGTCATAGATGGCAAGTAGGGAAAAATATATATATATATATATTTGGAACAATCTTTGTTGTGAGTGATAAATGAGTTTTGCACCTTGTTATGTGTTTTTTTTTTTTTTTGGGTGTGTCATGTATTTTTATAATAAATATTATATATATTTTTGATAGAAGTTATGATAATTTGTGATATGAAATTATGTGTTTTGTAATAATGTTACGCATTTTATAATAGTATTATACATTTTCTAATCACAAAATGTGTAACACTATTATAAAATGTGTAATATTATTATAAAAATACATAATATTATTACAAAATATGTAATTTTATTTTTAAGCTATCAATTATTATAAGTCTTATTAAAATATATATATATATAATATTTATCATAAAAATATAAAATATTTATATGAAAATACATAACAGACGCATGAAGGGGCGTGGCAGTGTTTCCTTGGATTTATACCCTGGGTTTTGGTATTTGTTTTTGAGCAATGGTAGAAAGCCACGACGTTTTGGCAATTTTGAGTCATTTGAACCACATTTTTTGTGGCCTTCAAACATTTTTCTTTGTTTTTTAACTCCGTATTTATTACTTTTGTCTTAATTATATGTTTGTGGCCGAATTGATTTTGGACTCATCCAAACTTGCACCTAAGGGCACATATGTTTATCTCACTAACGGTGGGATTGAAAATGAGGGAAAATGTTTCTCACCAGCAATGGGATTGAAAGTGAGGAAACATGTACGGTCTATTAACTATCAATAATACTACAAATTTAAACTTAGTTATTTAAAAATTGTTTAGGTAACGTTTTTGTTAGGTCCCTATGTTGTCAAATCCGTAGACAAAACATTGTGTTGATTCAAATGTAATTTTTTGTGTTTTTGTTCTGTCCGCTAGAGCGGATCCTTGTGAGCTCGAGCGTAGATTAGCAGGTCTCAGTATTTTGTCAGGGCAAGAAAAAAATACTGGTGGGTGTGATTTTACGCTCGAGCGGATTCTCCTACGCTCGAGCGCATCTCAGTTTGTTCGCACGCAGTTTTTGGTCAGTCCGCTCGAGCGGGCTGTATTGAGCTCGAGCGGAAATCGCGGATCCAGATTCCTATTTAAAGCTGTTAAGGATGTTTTTTTGAAGGAGTTTTCCTAGATCTGATCTACAAGCACTAGGGTTGTGTTTAAAGTTTTCTTTGGAGATTTTTCATAGTTTTCCTTGATGTTCTTGAGAGAGTTCTGAACTTATGCATTGAGATTCATACATCAAGGAGGTTGCTTCTTAAGTTTCAAGTAAGTTCTCTTCGGTGGATTCCGAAGATTAAAGCGTAGAATCCAAAAGGTGTTTGATTCTACGCAGTCGTTAATTCGACAAGTGAAGTTGTAGTGTGGAATCAACTTCAGGATCAATTCCGTGACGAAGGTGTGGTGAAATAGTTACAGAAGATTCAGAGACAAATTGACTGGGTTGGGTAATTTGTATGGTATCTTTATAATCTTTTCGTTCCTCAGTAGTGGATTGATAGTGGCGGTTCGCCCGTGGTTTTTGATTACAATTGAAGATTCTTCAATTGTGATTTTTTCCACGTAAAAAATCGTTTGTGTCAATTTATTGTTTATTCTCAAAAACAAACAAACTAAAATCACTCTCGTAAGTGTTTGATGATTTTAGGTTGAGTGTTTTGAATTAATTGGGATTTGGAATAAGTTAATCTTGATCTAATCACAAATCACGTAGGATTTTCAATTGGTATCAGAGCAGGTCACTCTTTGTTTTTTCAAAACTATAGGAGTGTGATTTTGTGTGATTAGTATCATGGATTCTATTCGTGAAGGTAACTCGACTCATAGACCCCCATTACTTGACGGTACAAACTATTCTTATTGGAAAGCTCGTATGAGAGCATTTTTAAAATCCATCGATGAGAAAGTTTGGCACTCCGTAATCTTTGGGTGGAGTGAACCTACAATCACCATTGATGGGATTGATATTCCTAAACCCCTTGATAAATGGGACACAACCGATTACCAGAATTCGAGTTGGAATAGCAAAGCTCTCAACTCCCTCTTCTGCTCTGTCACACCTGAAGAATTCCGTCGAATTTGCACGTGTGAAATAGCAAAAGAGGCGTGGGATATTCTTGAAACGATTCACGAAGGTACTACCTCTGTTAAAAGGTCAAAACTTCAACGTCTCACGTCCGCCTTTGAAACCCTTTTTATGCGTGACGATGAGACGTTCGATGAATTTTATGCAAAACTCAGTGATATCGTGAATTCCTGTTTCACTCTCGGTGAAAAAATCCCGGAAGCAAAAGTTGTTGGAAAAATTTTGAGGTCCCTTCCCGAGAGGTTTCAACCAAAGGTGACAGCCATTGAGGAGGCTCAGAATATTGATACCCTCAAGCTCGATCAATTGGTTGGAAATTTGCAGACTTATGAAGCCCACCAAATTTCTAAGAAAAAGCAAAAAGAAAATATGGCTTTCACGAGTGCCCATGAGACTGCAAAACCTCCGGAGACTGAATTTGATTTAGAGTCTGAGATGACGGCTATGCTTACAAAACAGTTTAAAAAATTTTTGAAAAAGAAGCCGAATTTCAGAGCCCCTATTTCAAAAGATAAGAGTAATGACAAACCCAAAACTGTTCCACCAAAATTTGCTCAAACTACTGAAAAAAAGATTGTAAGGGGACCAGGGGTCAAGTGTTATGAATGTCAAGGGTTTGGCCATATGTCTCTTGAATGCCCTTCGAAAAAGAATCGGAAGAAAGTCTACACCGTAACTTGGGATGATGAAAGCGGGTCGGAGCAAGAACCCGAAGAACCTGAATCCGATGAAGATGGGGATAGTGCATTCATGGCATTTTGGGCCACGGTTTCTCAACCTCTTCCAAAGCCTTTGGAATCAGCTCGTGGCCAGAACCTGCATCATGCTCCCACCTTTGATGGGGCTAACTATCTGTATTGGAAAATCAGAATGAGGGCGTTTCTCAGAGCTTTTGAACCAGAAGGTTGGCAAGCCATTGAAGAAGATACAGAAAGTGCAGATAATCCGGGCAATCTGAGAGCCCTGATCATTATTCGTGGAGCAATCTCTAATGAAGAACAACAACGGGTTGTTCACTGCACAAAGGCTAAAGATGCATGGGAAATTCTGAGCCAATTCCATGAAAGAAGATATTCACCTCCACCTCCATCCAGCAACTTGTCTGCCTTGGTTGCTAAATTGGATGAGGTCAAGGAGAATGAGGAGCAAAGAGAGGATGATGAAACATCTGAAGACATGGATGAGATCAATGGCGAAGAACTACAACAAGCTTACGAGAAGCTGTACGAGGAATCTCTGAATTTGTCTAAAACCAATGACAAACTCTCTCTCAAGCTCAAAATATGTGAGAGTGAGAATGTCCGGCTCAAAAGAGAACTCTTGACAGCAAAACAGAATGTCATCAAGATCTCGAGTGACAGGCAAGACTTATGTGAAAAACTTCTATCCTGTGAAACTGAAAGGAATGAACTTCTGAAGGTGTATTCCACATATGAAGAAAAGCTTGAAAGTCTTGAGTTGTCACAAGCTGCATTGGAAGAGAAAGTCAGTCAGAAAGATGAAGAACTCCGTATTGCTAGAGCAACAATTGCCATGTGGAACAAAGGTTCCAGATCTCTAGAAGACATACTCGGGTCTCAACAAATGGGTTCTGACAAAAGAGGGCTAGGCTATGGTGCGACGGCTCACAAAGGGCAGGCCTCTACCTCTCAGAACTTGAAGACTCAAGCAAAAGGAAAACTGAAGATAGACTAGGTTGATCCTTCTCTTCGTCTACCTAAAGCTGGTAAGACCAACAAAAAGGAGGTAAAACCGGTTTTTATTTGTCATCACTGTGGTAGGTATGGCCACATTCGTCCTTATTGTTATGAATTGTTTGGTAAGGTGTCTCAAAAGAGTAGAAATTCAAATACTTTTTGGGCTAGGAGACAACCTTACATGTCTAGGCGGAATACCAAGACTAAAAAGATTTGGGTGAGAAAAGATGATTTGACTTGTTTAGTTGTTCACACTGCTCTAAAAGCACGTGATTCACACATGTGGTATCTTGATAGTGGGTGTTCTCGTCATATGTCCGATAACAAATCCTACTTCACCTCCCTTGAAAAATATGAAGGAGGAATTGTTACCTTTGGAGATGGCGGCACTTCGAGAGTCATTGGTAAGGGCTCTATAAGTGTTGCTGGTCTTCCCAAGCTAGATAATGTTCTACTAGTTGATGGTCTTAAAGCAAATCTTTTAAGCATTAGTCAAATGTGTGATTCCCATCATGAAGTATTGTTTTTAAAAAATAAATGTGAAATTTTGGATAAAAAGGGAAATACTGTCTTACATGGGGTTCGCACATCTGATAACTGCTATGGGATTGTTACTACTAATGATCTCACTTGTCACTCTGCCATCATTAGTAACATTGACCTGTGGCATCAAAGATTAGGTCACATGAACTTCAATGACCTAACTAAGATAGCCAACAAAGAGCTTGTGAGGGGAATACCTAAACTAGGTAAGAATTTGAGCCATGTGTGTCGACCACGTCAACTTGGAAAGCAAACCCGTGCCCCTCATCAAAAGGTGAATAGCTTTACAACCAAACGTCCTCTCGAATTGGTTCACATGGATTTAATGGGTCCTACTCGCACTGAAAGCATCGGAGGTAAAAGATACATTTTTTTAACTGTTGATGATTTTACTCGATTTTCATGGGTAAATTTTTTAAAGGAAAAATCTGATACGTTTGATGCTTTCCAGGCCTTAGTCTTTAAAATCCAGAATGAACAAGGTATTTCCATTGATCGTATCATAAGAATCCGAACCGATCATGGTCGTGAGTTTGAAAATAGTTCGTTTTCGGATTTTTGTGATATACATGGAATTAAGCATGAATTTTCTGCACCCATTACTCCACAACAAAATGGAGTTGTTGAGAGGAAGAACAGGGTTGTTCAAGAAATGGCTAGGGTCATGCTCCTTAGTAAGAAACTTCCTCCAAAATTTTGGGCCGAAGCCATAAATACTGCTGTTTATGTCATAAATCGCGTGTATTTAAGGACCGGCACTCTACAATCTCCATATGAACTGTGGAAGGGCTTGAAACCTAATGTAAAATACTTCAAAACTTTTGGGAGTAAGTGTTACATCTTCAAAGATAGAGAGCCTCTGGGCAAATTTGACTCCCGAAGTGATGAAGGTATTTTTCTAGGGTATTCAACCATTAGTAGGGCTTTTAGAGTCTATAACCTGCGAACTTCATCTTTAATGGAATCTATCAATGTGGTTATAGATGACACAGGTGCACCTACTCCAGCAACAAATGAGGATGATAATGATGAGTCTCCAATCTTGGATACGGAATCACAAAATCAAGGAGAAGGTGCGGACCCATCACAAGAAATGGTTACAGAACCATCTTCACAGGTAAGGTCAAGTCCAAAAAGTGCTCCAAGGGACATCACTCCTGTTGCCCCTGTCACCACAAGTCCTGAGCTTAAACCATCAGCTAGGGTGAAACTGAATCATCCAGCTCAACAGGTGATTGGAAGTGTCTCGGATCGAATGAAAACCCGAAGACAGATTCGGGATGAGGTATCACATATGTGTTATGTTTCTTTAATTGAACCTAAGAATTTTAAAGAGGCCTTGCTAGATGATAGTTGGGTCAATGCTATGCATGAAGAATTAGGTCAATTTGAACGGAACAAAGTTTGGACTCTAGTCCCCAGACCTAGAGACATGAATGTGATAGGCACCAAGTGGATCTTTAAAAATAAATCTGATGAGAATGGTACAATTGTTAGGAACAAAGCTAGGTTGGTCGCTCAAGGCTACACACAAGTAGAGGGTGTTGACTATGATGAGACATTTGCCCCAGTTGCACGTCTCGAATCCATTCGTATTTTACTTGGTGTTGCATGTTTTCTTGGCTTTAAACTGTTTCAAATGGATGTGAAAAGTGCTTTTCTGAATGGGTACTTAAAAGAAGAGGCATATGTTGAGCAACCAAAAGGGTTTGAGGATCCTAAATGCCCTAATCATGTCTACAAGTTAGACAAGGCTTTGTATGGGTTGAAACAAGCCCCTCGGGCTTGGTATGATAGGCTAACTACCTTTCTTCTTGATAATGATTTTCATAGAGGTAGTGTGGATAAGACCTTATTTGTGAAACATACGAAGTCACATATTCTTGTTGCCCAGATATATGTTGATGATATTGTGTTTGGATCTACTGCTGAGCATCTTGTGAAATATTTTTCTGATTGCATGACACAGGAGTTTGAGATGAGCATGACGAGAGAATTGTCTTATTTTTTGGGTCTCCAAATTAAACAGTCTCCTTCGGGCATATTTGTTTCTCAGTCTAAGTATGCTAAAAATCTTGTGTCCAAGTTTGGTCTTGAGTCTTCCAAGCATGCACGCACTCCAATGAGCACCAGTCTTCACCTCTCCAAAGATTCCTCTGGTATTGATGTTGATCCTACCCTTTATAGGAGTATGATAGGGAGTCTTTTGTATCTCACAGCCAGTCGTCCTGATATTTCTTTCAGTGTCGGTGTTTGTGCTCGTTACCAAGCCAGTCCTAAAGAGTCTCACCTTCTTGCGGTAAAACGCATCATCAAGTATGTTAATGGGACCTTGGGGTATGGGGTTTGGTTTTCCACTGATACTACAGCCGAAATTACTGGTTTTTCTGATGCCGACTGGGCAGGGTGTGCTGATGATAGGAAAAGTACCTCCGGGGGGTGTTTTTACCTTGGGAATAATTTGGTTTCTTGGCATAGTAAAAAGCAGAATGCCATCTCTCTTTCCACTGCTGAGGCTGAGTACATTGCTGCAGGGAGTTGTTGTGCACAAATGTTGTGGATGAAGCAAATGCTTCATGATTATGGAATAGAACAGAATACCCTCACTCTTTTTTGTGATAACACAAGTGCCATAAACATTTCAAAAAATCCAGTCCAACACTCTCGCACCAAACATATTGACATCCGTCATCATTTTATTCGAGAGTTAGTGGATGAAGGCCTTGTTGTTTTGGAACATATCCCTACTGAGCATCAAAAAGCTGATATTTTTACAAAACCCCTTGATCTTCTTCGATTTGAGTTTGTTAGAAAGACCTTGGGTGTAATGCTCAGTAACTAGGTTGTTTCCTGTGTTCGTGAGGTGAGTGTGAGTGGCTGACTTACTGTTCTTAGATGTGTTAATCTCATTGTGATTGAGTCCTGGTATCTTTTGCATCAAAATATTAAATGAACACTGCTCATGTTTCTTACAAGATTTGTTTTACATCTTTGTTCATAGCTCATTCTGAATGCCCATACTCATTTACTTCATGATCTCATTCTGTACACATTCTTGAGCTAAACTGTTGCAGGGGTTTCCGCATAAGTGATCAAAGTTCTCAATGGACCACTGACAGTGTTTCTTGTACTTTTGCGGAGAAATTGACCTATACTAGTATATCATGGGTGATGTTAAGTCTCTTAACCATCTACCGCCTTAGTTCACTTCCATGGTTTCTCCCTCAGTACATGATCTCCGGGCATTAGGAAAAGGCTACCTCAGAGGCACCAACCAGGCCATCATTTTGAATTCATTCTTCTCTGGTTGGAATCCATACTCTTGAGCGTGCATGCCACCAGTGAGTGCCCATAAGAAAAAAAAAAAAAGAAAAAAAAAGGGTTTTTCCGCTCGAGCGGAATGTTTTACGCTCGGACGCGTTTTTCACTCTTGCAGCAGTTTGTTCGTGTTTTGGCAGTTCTGAGAGATGGGTTTTTGAGCTCGAGCGGCCCTATGCATGCTCGAGCGGGAGTCTGCTTGCATTTTTTTGCGCTCGAGCGGTAACACGTATGCTCGAGCGGACCATTTTCATACTTAACTCCCTCTCTCGACTCTTCGAGTCATTTTTTTTTCCTTTTTCATTCTCTCGATCTAGGGGTTTGTTTTGTGGCTGCATTGTGGTCGATTTTCCCTCTCATCCTCCATCCTGCCTGCCGATTTGCTCTTTGGTAAGTTTTACCCTCTTTTCTTTTCGTTGATTTTTGTTCTATTTGGTTATAGTGGGTGTTGGGTTTGTGATTTTGTGGGTTTTGTGTGTCGTTTTTGTGATTCTCTCTCTCTCACACTTTTTCCTCGTTCTATTGTCTGATTTTTATGTGTGTTTTCTTTATTGTGTCTGTGGTATTCGAGTTTATCTGTGTTCCTGCTTTCATGTCTTTATGGGCTGTTGAGGTCACTGTGCGTGAGTATGGGTCTGGTCTTGAATACATTGCTTTGATTTTCTCATGATTCATACTTATACTTTGCAATTTCTCTCATATTGGGTGTATTAGTTATGAGTTCTTCAATACCATGCTCCTCTTTGTTCATGCTTGATCTTTTGCATTGCACATTGAGGATTTCATGCCCTGTTTTTTTTTAATTTGGTTATTGAACTAATGATTTGCTTTGGTTTTGTTTTGGTGTGGTTTGGGTTTTGGGTTTGTTGGTTTGTTGGTTTGTTGGGTGTTATAGTGTCTTTTTCGTCATGTCTGCTCTTGCTCCTAAACGCCGAAAGGCCACCGTCTCTCGCCCTCCCTATAACCCTGTTAGGTTTCAGTCAGCCACACAATCCAAGTCCTTCCACAAATCTTTTGTGAATCGCACAGTTCATTTAGAACGGAATGTTCAACCTGATACATTTGAGTCCATCCACATTCGTTCTTTGTTCGACCCTCTAGGTGGTGACCTTGTTTTATTGTTTTCTGGGCGTCAGAATCTCGATTGGGTTCGAGAATTCTATTGTAATATGGAGGGTATTCGTGATTATGAGCCATCTTTCACTACATGGGTTCGGTCAAAATCCATTTCCGTCACCCCTGTATTGATTCGCCAACTTCTTAAGATTGAGCAAGTCTTTCCCAAATACTATCCTTTCCCTGTTCCTGACCGTCCTACTTGTAACTTTGATGATGTGGCTTTGGAGCTGTGTGGTGTTGCCCGTCATTGGCCTAAAGATCTCGCCTCTCTTATTATAAAAAAGATGATCGGTGCTCATGGGCATAAAAAGCTTGGCCTTCCCTACGGTTGCTTGATCAATCGAATTTTGTCTGACCTTGGGACCCCTATCCTAGAAGATGATGAGTTTGCCTCTCCTTCTCGCCCTTTTACCAAGAAAACTATGTCTCAAAGTCGAGCTCATATTAAGGGGGAGTCATCCCGGGTTGGTCCTTCTGCAGGAGTTGCTGCTGGTCTTGCTGAAGAAGCTGAGTTTGATGCCACCGCAGCTGGTGATGATGATGAGGCTCCTGTTCCCCCTCCGGATCTTCCTGCTCTGTTTCAGCAGTTCGCGGAGGCCATGATCAGACGCTTGGATTTTTTGGATGCTCGCTTCGATGCCTTTGATGGTCGTCTTGGTCAGATTGAGGAGACTCTCACCCATCTCGCCCGTCTCATTCAGTCTCCACGGCCACCCGATGCTTGATTTCTGATCCCCGGCCAAAAAGGGGGAGTGATGTTGCTTGTGTGGGTACAGTTGGGTACACTTTTTTGGTACAATTGTTCTCTGGTTATCCTTCCTTGGTACAGTTGGATTTTATATAGTTTTTTCTTTTTGGTTATATTTTGGATATATGTTTATGGATGGATGGATATATGTTTATGGATGGATGGATGGATACTGGTTTGTTTATGATTGGCTTAATGGTTTATTATTTAAACTGGTTTGCTTATGATTGGCTTAATGGTTTATTATTTAATCCAGTTCCACCTGTTTTTGGTTGGCTTGTGTTTGGGTGTTCTTTTTCAGGCTCATGGAACACGCGCATAAGTGGATGAAGTTGAATGATGAATTCTTTCTCAAGTTGTGTGTTTTCGGGTTTTAAAAGAATGTTTTGTTTATTTGTTTTGAAACTTTTATAGTGCGTGTGTGTAAGGAACAATGGTTAGAAAGGTTTTGTCCGGGAATTGACAAAGGAGGAGATTGTTAGGTCCCTATGTTGTAGCAGGTCTCAGTATTTTGTCAGGGCAAGAAAAAAATACTGGTGGGTGTGATTTTACGCTTGAGCGGATTCTCCTACGCTCGAGCGCATCTCAGTTTGTTCGTACGCAGTTTTTGGTCAGTCCGCTCGAGTGGGCTGTATTGAGCCCGAGCGGAGATCGCGGATCCAGATTCCCATTTAAAGCTGTTAAGGATGTTTTTTTGAAGGAGTTTTCCTAGATTTGATCTACAAGCACTAGGGTTGTGTTTAAAGTTTTCTTTGGAGATTTTTCATAGTTTTCCTTGATGTTCTTGAGAGAGTTCTGAACTTATGCATTGAGATTCATACATCAAGGAGGTTGCTTCTTAAGTTTCAAGTAAGTTCTCTTCGGTGGATTCCGAAGATTAAAGCGTAGAATCCAAAAGGCGTTTGATTCTACGCAGTCGTTAATTCGACAAGTGAAGTTGTGGTGTGGAATCAACTTCAGGATCAATTCCGTGACGAAGGTGTGGTGAAAGAGTTACAGAAGATTCAGAGACAAATTGACTGGGTTGGGTAATTTGTATGGTATCTTTGTAATCTTTTCGTTCTTCAGTAGTGGATTGATAGTGGCGGTTCGCCCGTGGTTTTTGATTACAATTGAAGATTCTTCAATTGTGGTTTTTTCCACGTAAAAAATCGTTTGTGTCGATTTATTGTTTATTCTAAAAAACAAACAAACTAAAATCACTCTCTTAAGTGTTTGATGATTTTAGGTTGAGTGTTTTGAATTAATTGGGATTTGGAATAAGTTAATCTTGATCTAATCACAAATCACGTAGGATTTTCAGTTTTTATTTTTAATCTACGTTTACAAAAATTTTATAAATTGATTTTTATTTATTTTAAAAAAAAGTATAAATTATAAACGCGTTTGATTTGAATAAAATGTTTGAAAAATTTTAAAAACATAAACTAAAAAATATGTTTGTTTAGGCCTAAAATATTTATTTATTTTTTATTATTTATGACAATGGAATCATACACATTACAATTGGAAAAAAAAAAATTAATTGAAAAAAAATTATTTGAAAAAAATTTTTTATTCAAAATTTTAAATTTAAGTTTAAAAACTAACGTAAACTCATTTTTTGAATTTATGTTTTTTTCCTCTAATTTATAAACTGAGACAACCATTTCTAAATCAAAAAAAATTATCAAACAAATTTTTATGATAATTTTTAAAATTTTCCTAAATATAAGCTGAAAACTAAAAACGAAATGCTTACGAAACAAAATTGTCATTTTATATTTTAAATTTATTTTATATATGAATCTCACTCTATATAAATTTAATCTCTATCACATAACTACTCACTCAAAAAAAATCTAGATAGATAAGACTAGATTCCAGAGTTATTGATTGAAAAATTAGTCTAGTATTTGATTGAGGAATAAGAAACAGTAAATTAAGTGCGGGAACATCTGAACCCATCGGATTGTTAATCTGTTGTTTATTGTGTACGGTAAACTCTATATAATTTTAGTATTGGTACGCAAAAATTAAATTGAAAAAATAGAGATTAAATAATATCATAAATATTGTAGTATTAGAAGGATTATAGCTCTCCCGATTTTTTTTTCCATCATCCAAAGATAAAAAATTAATTAGTATATATTTTTATTTGATCGATAAAAATTAATAATTAGTTGATAGATTAGCAACGTGAGAGAGTTGAACCTACACCAATTCATTGCAAAGACGGGTTTGTTTGGTTTGTTTTACAGAAAAAATTTTGAAAAAAATTCTCTACAAACAAATTTTCAAGAGTAATCAAACCAAACAAATTTTTTCAAAAAAAATCTCAAAATTTTATTTGGTTACCTACTTTCCAAAATCATACTCTCTCTTATACACATCAAATCAATTACTTTTTTTTAAAACTCTCTCTCCAAAATAAATTTTCAAAATTATTTCTGAAAAAATACAAACCAAACAAATTTTCGTACTTTTTATGTTAAAAACTACTCTACAAACACAAACCAAACACACCCGAAAGACTTGCCTTTCAATTCTTGTCGGAGAGACGTAGCCAAAGAGTTATGCCACACAAGCTACAACACCTTTTTCTTTTTTATTTGATCCTAACTTAAATATAATACCTACTCCTTTTATCTAATCAATTATTTAGCTCATCTATTTAGCCGTTTAGTATTAGTAGTAAGTTAACTTATTTGATTAAAACAATAATGATAGGAAGTTCTAGTGGAGCTGCTTTTAGAGCTCCACTGAACTGGCAAAAAAAAAAAAAAAAAAAAAAAGACAACACAGTAAGGAAATAGACAAATTAGAGCTGTTTTAGAGCTTTTTTTTTATAACTTTAAAACATTTTCCTTCAATAAAATAAGTTGGCTAATGATATTTAGTTGCCTAGGTTTTCAAAATAGCTTTTTCAATAACGAACTAAAAAAACTTCAAAATTCAAACAAAATTCTCTTAGAAGTTTTTGTCTTAAAGGGTACCTTCTAGTTCAAAAATTGCTTGCAAAATAGAAATATCTTATGGAATTAGTCCCTCAAATCGGATTAGTAGATTTAGTAGACTGGATACCGAGTTATAAAAAATATGTATATGGCTTTGTTTGAGAACTGGGTTAACTTTTTGACTTTTTTAGTTATTTTAGTCTGGGGATAAAAAACCTGATTTGAGAAGACCTTTTGACTTTTTTGACTTTTTTGATTTTTTTGTGAGAGAATGAATATAATGATTATGAGTTGGATGTGATGTTTTGTCTTATTGACCTAAAAAGTCTATTTTATTTTTTGTAGTTAAAATAGCCAAAAAAGCCTCAAGATTGACTTCCCAAACAGAGCTTATGTCTCTTTTTTCTTCATTTTTTTTTTCTTTTTTATACCCTCATCATTGTGAAGTTCTTTGTATCTTTTGCAACTTAGGCGATAACCTATGGCACGGCATGGTGCATGGTAACTGAAGGACGAACAACCGGGAAATGACACAGTTCTAAGCACTCACGATATTTATAATAATACATGAAATCAACAGATATAATTCAAATATGTTTGTCACGCGAAATTGTCAAGACAAGATTCTAATAAGTCTAAAAGTTAATATCTGCTAAAATTTAAAAAAATTTTAAAAAATCACTTAAATTCAGGACTAAACCGATCACTTAAAAGAATCAATGTAGTCACGTCAACTGGCCTAGTTGAATCATTTTGTACGTCTCTCAAAAATTACAGCTTGTTATTTATTTATTTTCTTTGTTATTAAAATTTACAATGACAATTGAGATAATATAAACTTTTAATATCGAAATTGAATTTAAACAAACACAAAATTGAATGTGCGAAATCATCTCATATTAATAATAATAATTTCAGTGTGAATATTCATATTGTGAAACATTTTTTTATTTTTTTTATTTTACATAATTATATATCCTTGTTTGATAGATCTCATTAAATAGGTTTCTAAAATGTAGATTTCATAAAAAAATAAATATGTAAAACAAAAGTTAGGAATTTTTAAAGTTTAATATACAAAAAGTCAAAAATAGTTCAAGAATATGTCATGAACTAATTAGGATGCAAAGGAGATTTTATTATTATTATTATTTTTTTTTTGTTATCCCTGTATAATTTGCATGATTTATGCTTTACTTCATGTTAAATTTATTATTTTTATTTTTTTAACGACCCAATTATTTGGACGAAAAATATTTTTTAACAGAAAATATTTTTTAGTGGTGGAGGTGGGACAAAAGTAGAGGTGGAGGTGGCAATATGGTGGTGGGGTGATAGCGGCAATAGAGGCGGTGGTTGTGGTGATGGTGATGGAGGTAGTGACGGTGGTAGTATAATAACAGTAATAAGATTTTAGTTTAAAAAATATTTTTTTGTCTTTTAAAAGTAAATATTAAAGAAATGAGTGTAATAAATTTAGAAAAATTACAAATAAGAGGCAACATCACAAAATATTTATAAATTCATAATTTTTTTTAAAATTTTAATTACTATTAAAATTGATAAAACTTATCATTAATTTCAAATTATTTTTAAAAATATGTACTGAATTGTAATTTTCCATTTTTTTTTTAACTTCCCAGATAATTGTTATACTATTATTATCTTCGAATCGATTCAACATGATGGCATCGAAAAAGCGCCATAAGAGTCAGTGATGACTTTGCTTTCCTCGGTACCTGCCTTTCATTATTGATTTGTAGATTTTTAAATTATTATTCTATAATGACCCATTAATTAATTCTCTGATTTTTTTATTTTTTTTTAGGTACCTTAAATATGATTGCAATTGCATTGTGCCAGCTTTGAACCATGTTGCAAAGATCTTACCGTTTGTTTTAGGTTATAGGGAGGGTATTGGGATTAGTAATACTAAAGTATTACTAATGTCCTTGTTTGTTTGTAGAGATAATCTTGGGACTATTAGTCCCTTGGTATTATTAATACCTTTAGAAGGGGGATTGGTAAGGAGGAGGTAAAGATGGTATTAGAAAATAGTGAGGGGATTAAAAAAAAATTTATTTTTTATATATTGGGAATTTTTTTTAAATATAATGTTTAATTTTTTATATTTTTTTATTTGTTTTATTATTTTATATAAAAAT
Source organism: Camellia sinensis (assembly GCF_055761805.1). NCBI lineage: Eukaryota > Viridiplantae > Streptophyta > Magnoliopsida > Ericales > Theaceae > Camellia > Camellia sinensis. The sequence continues at coordinate 103,527,890 of NC_138975.1, read as the reverse complement.
AATTTAACAATTCCTCATTATTAATCCCCTCACCATCAATCCCCTTACTAACAATTCCCTCACTATTAATCCCCTCACTATCAATCCCATCCATTCTATCTCCTAAAACAAACAGGCCTAAGAGTGAAAACAAGTATATTGTATAAATAATTCTCCAAAGGACACCACATAATAGTTTTTTTTTTTTTTTTTTTTTTTGGCTTTGTTTAAATTATTTGTCTTTTCAAGCGGTTGCTAGTCTCAATGCCCATACATAGATTCAATAGTCACAATGGTCCCTTTCCCTTCAAACCTTCTCTCATATTATTGTGAGGGTTATTTATCTTTAATTCTAATTTTTTGACAGTATATTTGAAGTATGACAGCGGCGATGATGAAATTAGATAACGACAAAGGCGACGATGTCAACGGCAACGGTAAGAATTGATGCAAATTTTGCTTGATTTAATGCAAATCTAACTTTCTAAATTACATATATGAGAAAATCAGTGATTTGTGAGAAAATTGATAATTTTTCTTGAATCGTAACCGACTTTTTGTTGATTTTATTTTTGTTGTTGGGTTATTTGTTTGACTATTTAAGGTCTTGTTGTTTTTATTTACAATTATATGTTGTTTGTTTTATTTTAATATAATTGTTTTTCATGTTTCTCAAAAAAGATAGATTCAAATTTAGAAAATTTAGTTCTATATATATATATATATATATGTATATATATATTTGTTATGCATATTGTAAACATAAATTTTATGTACAACACTTAAGACAAGAAATAAATACACAAATATTAAACTTTATTAATTTGAATAAAAATGGATACAATTCTTTGTGGGTTATGCTAATTACAATGGTAATCCTCTGAGTCAATCTCCTTACATAGTTACAATCCAACGATTGTAGAAGCGTATTGTTGAATTGAACGAGTTAAAGACTTTCTTCAAGTCTTCACACAAAGAAACTTGAGGAATGAAACTTGATTGAGAACTTCAACGGTTTAATCTTGAACAAACAACAAATTGCTCTTTTGGCGGGGCTTGATTCTTGAACACATAGGAGATACAGTACGTCGTCGATGTGCTTGATGATCTTCTATGCCTCTTGAAAATGCTTGAAAACTTGAAGGCTTGTGATGAATACTCCAGAGCTTCTGTAGAGTTTTTAGTCAAGAATCTCCTCTTTTTCCATGAACAGCAATGCTAGGTGGTCATAAATTCTGTGGCTCGAATGGCCCGAAACTGCCAAAACAATGTCGTTTGGGGTGCAAAACAAGTCAAAACGACGTCATTTTAACAGTTTCGGACCATTTGAGCTACAGAAATTGTGGCCACCAAACATTTTTCTTCCATGAATGAGAGCCTCTATTTATAGGCTCAAAAGATGGGGTGCTTATTTTTGGAAACCCTCCTCAATCAATATTTAATTGATTTTAATTTTCAAAATTAGAGAAGTTTGTCTCATATTTTATGGAAATGATTTGATTCTGATTTTAAATTTGATTTTAGATATTCTACAATTCTTTATTTATGGGAAGATTTTGACAAGTTTTATTATGGGACCCACATCTTTGGCTTGACCCAATTGTCAAGATGGATTGACAAATTACTTTAGGCATGGCCCATTAGTTAAATGGCTTAACTTTCATGATTTTGGTAGGACCCACATTACTCTGAATATTTTGACCATCATCATTTTGATCAATCAAAATAATTTAATTTGTCTTGATAAATTGAACGGTGATTGAACCATTTCAAAATTTTAGTGTTTACACACACACACACACATATATATATATATATATATTAAATATTTGAAACTTTTACGGTTTTCACAATTCGATTCATAATAATGAGGGCTATAAATAAGTTGAACCGAGTTTTAGTATGTTTGAATTTGTTTTATTAAGATTTTAATGAGTTCAACCTCAAACTCGAGCTTAATATAAATTTAATGAACCAAGCTCGAACTAAATTGGTATAAGCTTGACTCAAGCTCGAGCCTATTCATGAACCTTAACAAGCCAAAAATATTATAAATTCATGCTTGCATATGAGATTAAAGTTACAATCAAAATTTTAATTATACAATTATATATAAAAACATATTAAAGAAAAGTCAATATCTTATCAAAATAATAATATCTACTACTACTATTATATAAATGTATTATCTATAGTTAACTATTATTTACGTTTACATTAATTAAATTTAAAAATAACATATTCATCGCATCATATATACAAATTATTATGTTGGTTAATATATAAATAATATATTTATTATATTATTTAAATAAATATTAAACGTCTCAACTAACGAGTTGAGCTAATGAGTCGAGTTTTAGTACGTTTAAACTTATTTATTAAGAATTTAACAAGCTCCAGCTCGAGCTCGAATGTAATAAAAATTTAACGAATCGAGTTTGAATAAGCCCTTACTGAGCCGAGCGCGAGTCTGTTCATGAACGGTTCTGTTCATTCGCAGTCCTAGGCATGATAGTGTTAAGTGTTAATTTGGTCACACAATCAATCATATATAAAGCTCAACTCCGTTACCTCATGAGTCATCAATGTAGGTGGATTTAAGAGTCTAAATTATGAGTTTTAAGCAATATATATATATATATATATTCATAAAACCAAATGATTTGGTTATAAATATTTCATTCAAAAAGTCATTAGTGGAAATTCTATAATACACACCCTATTTCGGGATGTGAAACATATGCCCAGTTATAACTTTTGTGATGTTTGGTTATAACTTATTGTGGTGTAAGTTATGATTTTGTTATAACTCGTTGTGATTATTATTTTAGTTATAATCGAAAAGGTTTTTGATTATACCTTACATGATATTTGGTTATGACTATTATGTTTTTGTTAGTTATGATTAAAAGTGTTTTAGTTATAATATTTGTGCTGTCATAATCTGCTGTGGTAACCCAAAAAAATCCCAACTTATTAGGGTTAACCCAAACAATTCCTAACAATAAGCCTAACCAAGTAAGAAAGCCCATCAAACAAGCGTCCAAGACAAGCTCATTCATCTCTATAAAATGAAAGCATCCCTCAGAAGATAGGTATGCATGATTCCCACCTTACACTACACACTACACATTTCATTTTATTTGGTCTCTCTTTCATAGTTGAGAAATAACTTTACCAACGGAGTGTCCCCGTTCAGCAATCCCATTTGGAAATTCCATTCACACTCCACTGCATAAGTTGACTAACTCTTTCAAATTAACATAAAGCCTTTTCCTAAGGGAAGAACAAAGCTGTGAGGGTACCCCCAAAACAGACAATATTATGCTAATGGGGGTTGACTAGTTCATTTGGCGCCGTCTGTGGGAACTCCCTTCTTAGGTCCACTGGAGACCTATTTGGGAGTGCAATGGGTGTCCATCCCACATCGCTCCGTGAAGAAACCACACTCCACTACATAAGTTGACTAACTCCTTCAAATTAAAACAAGACCGTTTCCTAAGGGAAGAACAAAGCCGCGAGGATATGCCCGAAGCAGACAATATTGTGCTAATAGGGGGTTGGCTACTTCATTTGGCGCCATCTGTGGAAACTCCCTTATCAAGAAGCTAGTCAACTAGAGACCTATGTGGGAGCCCAATGGGTGTCCATCCCATATCGCTTCGTGAGAAAACCACACTCCACTATATAAGTTGACTAACTCCTTCAAATTAGCACAAGACCTTTTTCTAAGAGAAGAACAAAGCCATGAGGGTACCCCCAAAGCGGACTATATTGTGCTAATAGGGGGTTGACTGCTTCATTTGGCACCGTCTATGAGAACTCCCTTCTTAGGAAGCTAGTCAACTAGAGACCTATGTAGAAGCCCAATGGGTGTCCATCCCACATCACTCCGTGAGGAAACCACACTCTACTACATAAGTTGACTAACTCATTCAAATTCGGAGAGGGCATTTTCCTAAGGGAAGAACAAATCCATGAGAGTATGCCCAAAGCAGACAATATTATGCTAATGGGGGATTGGTTGCTTCATTTGGCACCGTCTGTGGGAACTCCTTTCTCAGGAAGCCAGTTAACTGGGGACCTATGTGGGAGCCCAATGGTTGTCCATCCCATATTGCTCCGTGAGAAAACCACACCGCACTACATAAGTTGACTAACTCCTTTAAATTAGCACAAGGCCTTTTCCTAAAGGAAGAACAAAGGTCTGTGGGAAAGACCGAAAGAGTTTAGATAAAAAAAATAACAAACGTATTGCTGTAAGTACAAATCCAACAACACTTTAATGATCGAAGTATCAAGGTTAGTGATCTTGTTTTTTGTTACTTCAAACTTTAATTGTTGTCTAGCTTACATCAACATACACTACAAGAAAATGGGGCTTAAAAGACGGAACTATTTGCGACGGTACACTTGCCGTCGCAAAAAGTGACTTTTTGCGACGGTAAAAAATACCGTCTCAAAAAACAGAGTATTTGCGACGGTAAAAAATGCCGTCTCAAAAACCAGAGTATTTGCGACGGTAGAAAAATACCGTCGCAAAAAAGGAGAGTATTTGCGACGGTATTTTTCTACCGTCGCAAATACTCTGTTTTTTGAGACGGTATTTTTCTACCGTCGCAAATACTCTGTTTTTTGAGACGGTATTTTTCTACCGTCGTAAATACTCTGGTTTTTGAGACGGCATTTTTTACCGTCGCAAATACTCTGTTTTGTGGTTTTTTTTTTTAAGTGAATATTTTTAAATTTTTAAATATTTTTTTTAGATGCACTTTACTTAAATGTATCTAAAAAAAAAAAATTATGAAAAAATATTTTTAAAAGTTAATAAATACATACAAATATAAAAAAAAATGTATTGAATTATTGTATTTCTTTTGTATTTTTGGTATTTAGTGAATTTTTAAAAGATTTTTTTTACTTTTTAGGTGTATTTATGTTAGGTGTGTCTAAAAATTAAAAATTAAAAAAATTCAGTAAAAATAATATAACACGGAAAACAAGAAAGTATAATTTTCTCAAAAGAGTTTTTGGAAAACTCTAACCTAACATAGTGATTGTGGTTTTGAGACAGCTTCATATATATACAGTCACAAAATAGTTTGAATAAATTCAATGGTATTTTTCTGTCACAAAAAAAATAAAAAAAAACGATGTCGTCTTACTCTTTTAATATAACATCTCTTTTCATTCATTTTTTCATCTTCCTGTCTCTCTGTATTTATCTCTCTCTGTTCTCTTTATCTCTTTCACTCATCACTCTTCTTTCTCTGTCTGTCTGTGTATCTCTCTCATTTTCTCTCTGTGTCTCTCGCATATCTTTCTTCTCTCTATCTCTTATGTCTTCTCTCTTTATCTCTCTCGCTCATCTTTCTTCTCTCTATCTCTCTCATTTATTTTTTTTTTCTCTCTCTCTCTTATTTATATCTCTCTCTATCTCTTTCACCCATCTCTCTTTTTCTGTGTCTCTCTCTCGCTCATCTCTTTTCGCTCTATTTCTCTCTTTTTGTCTATCTTTCGCTCATCTCTTGTTTCTCTCTCTTTTTCTATCTCTCATTCTCTCTCTCTCTCTGTCTCTTTTTCTGTTTATCTCTCTCTCTCTGTCTCTCTCTCACTCATCACTCATCTCTCTCTCTGTATGCTTGTCTATTTGTGTATTTCTCCCTCATTATATTCGTCTTGCTCACTCTCTCCATCTCATATTCTCTATTTATCGAGCTTCTCCTCGATTTATCTATCTTTTCTCTCATCTCTTTTCTCTCTCTGTCTCTTTCGTTCATCTCTCTTCTCTCTATCTCTCTCGTTCATCTCTTTTCTCTCTCTGTCTCTTTTTCTGTCTCCCACTCTCTATCTTTTTCTCTCTTTGTCTCTCTCTCTCTCTAACTCATCACTCTTCTCTGTTTGTCTGTCTGTCTGTCTCTGTCTCTCTCTTTCTCTCGTTGTCTCTCGCTCATATCTCTCTCATCTGTCTTCTCTCTCTATCTCTGTCACTCATCTCTCTTCTCTTTATCTCTCTCGCTCATCTCTCTCTGTCTCTTTCTCATTTATCTCTTTTCGCTCTTTCTCTCTTTGTCTATATCTTTTCATCCATTTTTTCATCTTCATTTCTCTCTTCTCTTTCTCTTACCGTCTCAACCTTACTAAATGTAAAAAAAAATAAAATTCATCAACTATAAAAAAAAATTATTTTAATAAAAAATAATTTTTTTAACAATTCTTCCGTTGCAAAAAAAAAAAAAAATCTTCTCTCTCTGTCGCTCATTTCTCTTCTCTCTATGTCTCTCTCTTTTTCTGTGTCTCTCTCTCTCGCTCATCTCTTTTCGCTCTATTTCTCTCTTTTTTTTTGTCTATCTCTCGTTCATCTCTTGTTTCTCTCTTTTTTTCTATCTCTCCCTCTCTCCATCTCTCTCCCTATCTCTTTTTCTGTCTATCTCTCTCTTTCACTGTCTCTCTCTCACTCATCACTCTTCTCTTTCTCTCTCTCTGTCTACTTGTCTATTTGTCTATCTCTCCCCCACTATGTTCGCCTTACTCACTTTATTACTCTCATCTTCTCTATTTATCGAGCTCCTTCTCTCTCTTTGTCTCTCTCTTTGTCTATATCTTTTCACCCATTTTTTCATCTTCTTCTCTCTCTTTTCTTTCTCTCTCTTATTCATCACTCTTCTCTCTCTCTGTCTATTTGACTCTCTCTCTCTCTGTGTCTCTCATTCATTTATCTCTTCTCTCATCTATCTTCTCTCTTTTTCATTGACCACAAAAATTAATTTTATTTTAATGGAAAATATTATTCATATTTTTACCAAATAAAAAAATAATAATTATTTTTTATTCATTAAAATAAATATAAAATAAATATAAAACAAATAAATTTTTAACTTTATCAAATGAAAAAAAAAATTTATCAACTATAAAAATTATTTTAATAATTTTTTATTTTAATAAAAAATTCATTAACTATAACATTTGTGGGCTTGTGTAGGGTTTTGTTTGAGAACAAACACAAACACAACCCAAACACAACAGAGCCGTCCCTCTCCTCCTGCTCGCTCTCTCTCTCTCTCTCTCTCCATCTAGGGTTTCGCCTTCCTCTCCTCCAAGGCGGCGGCGGCGATATGTGCAAAACCATCGAAGTCGCCGTCGTAGAACCACCACAACTCAACCCTCTCACGAAGCTCTCGCCGCCGAGCCTCGACGACTTCGACCCCACCGACGACGACGGGTTTTATATTCCTCCTCTGAACTTCGCGATGGTCGACAATGGCATTTTCAGGTCTGGATTCCATAGATTCACCACATGACTGAATCTAAGTCGACCACGTCTTGCTATGTCGATTCGCTGGTGACTGGCCGGCCCATTCTTGCTTGATGATTTGCTCTCACTAGACCACCCTAGAGTATGATACTGGTTCGACAGAGGTCCGAAACCCCACACACAAACCCTAAGATGAAGCTAGCACGTGAACAAGACGAAGCTTGAGATTGCTGAAATCGTCTGATTGAAATCTAGGTATTTATTTTTCTGAAATTGTCTTTCTGATGATGGAGAAATGCTTCAAATTTGCATTAAATTGCTTGAGATTAGTTGAGATTGCTTGAAATTTGTTTGATATTGCTTGAAATCTGTTTGAAATTGCTTGATTGTTGTTTGTAGTCTTTTTTTTTTTTTTTTGGTGAATTTTTTTTTTTAAAAAAAAGTTTTTTCTATTTGGGGGAGTTCTTGCTAGGTAAGGATGAGGAAGGGAAAGAGGGAAGGAAGGAAAGCAGATTGTGTGTATTAAAATATCGAAATTGAATTTTGTTATGTTGCTCATTTATTAGGCTCCATTGTTATTGAATTATTGGTTTTGCTATCCATTGTATTCACATGATAAATAATGAAATACCTACCTTCCTCAAACCTACTGTTAAGATCTATGTGAAGTCCATGTATGTGTTGCATGTAAAGTTAAATTAATGGACATGGAGACAAACAACTAAAAGAACTAACTGTTATGATCTATTCATCAATCCATTACATGTCATAAAAGCATCAATTAGAGATCAACTGATGGCCTAACACCCTTGAGTTGGACCTCTAAAACCTGCTGCAACTGGACCCCTAACACCTGTTGCATTTGGACCCTTTACACCTTGAGCTATTGGCCTGGCATTTGATGCTGCAATTGGACCCTTTACACATTTAGTTGCTGGTGTTCTGAGCTGTGGTGATGGTGGCTAGGTAGTGACAGAGCTGTGTTGGCTCTATTGGTACTGCTGCTGTGTGGCCTTTCCCCTTTTCCATTGTTGGTTATTGGTTTGCTGATTATGTAAAATACATAATTTGCAGATGTAAATTGAATTGAATTGAAACAATAAGTACATAAATTGAATTGAAACAATTAAGTACCATGGTGCTACCTTCCCTTGTTGCAACTCGCCCTTACAAGTTCTCATGTTGTGCCCAACTTCCCCACATTGTCTACATTTCACTGAAGTTTGATACTTCCTTAGCTTGGTGGGACTCTTAGGCAGCTCATCTGGTTCCCTTATCCTCATCTTCCTTGGCCTTCCAGGCATCTTAGAGTATACAGGAAGCAGTATTGGTTTATTCCCTGTTTTCACCCACAACTCTTGTCCATTCATTGGATAAGTTATATGGTTATATGCCCTCAAATAGGCATCCTTTCTATGGCAGTCATGGACATACTTTTCGGGGTTCCTCATAGCAACACCACATGACACAGATTGCATGTGGACATGGGATACCTGTTAAATCCCATCTCCTGCATGAAACAAGTCTTAGCATCCAAGTCAACAACAAATTTATCCCCAGCCATTCCCTAACGTAAATTGATGTTTTTAATTAATCACGTAAATTGTGTTTAGATTATGAAAAAAGTGAGACAAATGGAAATAAAATATATATTTTTCTATTGTCCTTTACTTTTTCCAAACATAAGCATAGTGAAAAATTTTACGGGATAGTACAATGTTTATTCATTTTTATTAAATTGGTGAGAAATAACGAACTACTCGCCTAACTTATTTTGCGGCTCTTTATTTGCTCAAAACATTACATAAACAATATTATATAGTTATTTTGACGCTACCTAATGATTGATGATGTATGCTGCTACTCGGTTTGGACTTGTGAACATGGCCTAAAGACAGCATCAACATCATGTTTATTTTTGTCCCTAAAAATTTTATAAAAAAATTAAAAATTCTATGGATCTTATTATCATATGAAGATTTGCATGAATCATAGGTAATGAAGCTTTGCATGAATCGTACGTAATTCATACTCATGTGTATGGCTCAAAGTTATTAGTGGTGTTATTCATGAAAAGGATACTTTTGTTTCAGTCTATGTTACATGGACTCGGGTACGGGTGTCGGGTGCGGGTATGTATCTAGAGGTCGGACTCATCAAATCATAAATTTAAGGATACGCGGACTCGGCAAAAAAATGTCATATTTTTATATTTTTAATCTAATATGTGAGATAAAATGGTATTATATTTAACTTATAGTGTCAAAATGGCATTTATAGCAATTATACAACAATATGTACATATAATAATAGTGTTATATACAATTATATAAGAAGTATCCGTTGAAAAGTATCCGACACATATCTCATACCCTTGTCCGAGTGTTGGGTGTCCGACTCGGGTATTTGATTTATTTTGAAGAGTCTATGTAACATAGGTTTCAGTTACTTTTGATATTTCATAATTTTTAGGGTAGTTTGAAAATTTGGCTGGCTTGGTCAGTGTGCACGGTTTTAATGTCGAATTTGCCCCAATATATATATATATATATATTAATTCTGGTTAATTCTTTACTCTTTAAATAGTGAGGTTTTTATTATTTATTTCCTTTTCCCTGTAGTCCACTTTTGGCTTTCTAGGTGATTGAATCACTAAGTTTTGTTACCTATAAATATGTGCATATACATCATTTACTGGTTGTGCCATGAGATTTATTGAAGGTAAGGAAGTTTTAAGTTTAGGTTCTTAAATGAGCTGATTTTTCCCATGTTATAATCAGTCTTTACCTTCTTATTATATGAAGATCCACCAATGTGCTCTATCTCTCTAGGCCAACAGACTAATAGGCAATGTGCAAGGTATTAAATCTTTCTTTATGCAAGGATCGTCAATGATGCTCTGTGGTATGGATCGGGTCTAGGTGTATGTGTAGCCTTACCTACGGATTTTGCTGGAGTGCAAAGCCCCAATGTTGGTGGGGGATATTGTAGAAAATTCAGTAGAGCACCCAAGACCCTAGGCAAACCTAGGTGATTGTATTATTATTTTTCCTTTCATGTGCAAAATTTATATAATCGTTGCTCATGCATGAATTTACAACATATAGCATATATTTGATGAGATCACATTGTTAGTTTAGTGCCTTGGAGCTGAATGATACATGAAACTAAGTATACCTTAATCTATAATTGAATGATAATAATTGATGATGATGTGATAGTGAAATATTGGTGTTAACTTTGGTTTGTTCTTTGTGATGTTCAGGAGATAGTGATGTCACAGAAAAACCAGTAGACCCGATTAAAGTTTACTCTGAGAGATATGCAGTTGTTCCTGATGACAACGTAAGTGTTCTTTCCACAGTTTTCATTGTCTTCATTACTGGTGTTTAAATGGTTGGTTTCTCCAAAAGATTATAATTTGCAACTGTTATCTATTTATTTGTAGGTCAAAAGGATAAATTTTGCCGAGGGGAAGATCTGATTCTAGAAGTAGGAATTTGCAGCTTGATTTTTGAAATAGGCTCAAAATTGAGATCTTGTTGGAAATTTTTTATTTTTTTATTTTTTGTAAGAGCATTTAAATATCCAATGTGCTGATTGGTGAATTTTAGATTTTATTTTATTATTTTATTTTTTTTAGGATTTGGGTGAATTTTATAATTTAAATATGCTTTTATGAACATGTACAGTTTAATTATTCTTTGTAAAATATTGAATTTGATGGTTTGATCAATTTTTATTTTTATTTTTATTTTCTGTTATGATGTTTTTGTGAATGGAATGTAAATAATCAGCTCTTAGAGAGTGAGAGACGGCACCACCGTCGGAAAAAATAGAAATTTTTAATATTTTTATTAATTTTGTTATAGGTTTTAGTTTTTGCGACGACATTATACTGTTGCAAAAAATAGAAATTTTATTATTTAAAATAAAAATTTTATTATTTTTTAATATTTTTTGCGACGGCATTATACTGTCGCAAAAAATAGAAAATTTCATATTTTTTATACTTTTTGCGACGGCACCACACCGTCGCAAAAACAGTGTTTTTTTTTAAAGAAAAAGACTATTAGCGACGGTATTTTTTGTCGTCTCAAATAACATTTTTAGCGACGGTAAAATAAGGTCGTCGCAAAAAAGTCAAGAAATTTCAAACGTTATTAGCGACTGCACGGTGCCGTCGCAAAAAGGTAAAAAATGCCGTCGCAAAACATTAGCGACGGCACTTACCGTCGCAAAAACTCTTTTGCAACCCCTGCAGTTGCGACCCCCCTCTTGCCGTCGCAAAAGGCATTTTACCGTCGCAAAAAGTATTAGCGACGGCATTAGGAGTATTAGTGACGGTATTTTACCGTCGCAAAAAGTCAATTTTTTTGTAGTGATAGATTGTGCAAGATTGATATAACTAATCTATTTCTCTAAAAACAAGACCCACGGTTGGGTATATTTACCTTTTTTTCTTTCTGACTAAGGTTATTTTACAATTACTTTAAAGTTGGTTCTTATTGATAAGTTTATATATACATATATGCGTGCTTACAAATTTCATGATTATCAATCTTGACAGAAAAAATTACAACAATAAAACGAAATTTGTAGATCTGGGTCTTGATTTTCTTTCTCTATAAATATTATTGTAAAGCCAAAGCACAAGCAAAGTTGTCGACCAAAAGTTTGTGCCTATATTTTCTCTCTATAGAAAACTTCTTAGTAACATCACACAACAAAAATATAGCACCATGATCAGTTAATATCTGTTGCCGACCAAGGGAAGCAAAGCATCAACTCTACCTCAACAAACAGGACATGCTCATGCAATCACGGTTTGTTGGTCACCATCTCGCTTTACTCGGCGATGTACTAACCACCCTTGTAGCAGCACCACCTTCCACATGCAACCAGTAAAACAAACCAAGAGAGTTGCCGATGGAAAGCACCAAAACATGGCCCAAACCTTCCCTCATGCCAAATTCATCAATTGACAAATGGCAAACCGAAACTCAATTGAAACACTCAAGCTCATCTCTTAGATGAGTATCTATAATCTACTGGAAATGCACCATATGACCCAACTAAGGCTCGATACCACACCTTCGTCAACAAGCTTGTCGGCAATAATGAATCTCTTGAGCAAGAGCAATTGCATACATTTTTCTCAGCATCATTTCGACATTTCAAAATCAACTCATGACTTTAAGCATGCCGAACACAACATCTTCCAATGTAGTAGACAGAGTTGAGTGGCATCGTTCAAATACTCGGCAATTATTAACTAGGTGAGTTCAACAACTTTGATTTAAATCATAAATGTAAAATTTGTGTTGAGGCAAAATTAACTAAAATTCCTTTTTATTCAATTGAACAAAGTACGGAGCCACTTGAATTAATTCATAGTAACATTTGTAATTTTAAATCAATTCAAACTAGAGGTGGAAAAAAATATTTCATCACTTTTATAGATGACTATACTAGATATAGTTATGTTTATATAATTCAAACCAAGGATGAAACTTTGAAAACTTTCATTCAATATAAGAATGAAGTTAAAAATCAACTTGGTAAGAAAATTAAAAAACTAAGAAGTGGTAGAGGTGGTGAATATGAATCACCTTTTGGTGAGTTTTGTAAAAAACATGAAATAATTCATTAAATCACTGCTCCTTACTCGCCTCAGCAAAATGGAATTGCTGAAAGGAAAAATAAGACTTTAAAAGAAATGATGAATGCCATACTAATAAGTTTTGGATTACCTCAGAACTTGTAAGGGAAATCAATATTTTCTACTAATTAAATTCTTAATAAAGTACCCCGAAAGAAAGTGAATCAAACACCTTATGAATTGTGGCATGAGAGAGTACTATTTTACAAACACTTAAAAGTGTGGAGGTGTTTGGCTAAAATGGCTATTCTTAGTCCTAAAAAGACTAAGATAGGTCCTAAAACTGCTGATTGCATATTTATTGGTTATGCCATGAATATAAGTGCATATTAGTTTTTGATTTATAAGTCAGAACATTTCAAAATGCATGTAAATACTATTATTGAATCTTAGAATGCATCTTTCTTTAAACATGTGTTTCCTAATAAAACTGGACAAGAGGCTAGTACTCATAAAAGATCTTATTATACTATTACTAGTCATGATCAATAATAAGATTAATAACAAGAGTAAGAGATAGATCAAAATGAAGAAGAAGAATCAAGCGTAGTAAACGTGCTAGAACCTCAAAATCTTTTGGTTCAGATTTTCTAACATTTTTGTTAGAAAATGAGCCTTTAACTTTCAAAGAAGCTATGTCCAGTCCTGAAGCTTCTTTATGGAAAGAGGCTGTAAATAGTGAAGTTTAATCCATCCTGCAAAATCACACTTCGAAATTGGTGGATTTGTCACCAGGTTGTAAACCTTTTAGGTATAATTGGATTTTCAAAAGAAAAATAAAAGAAGATGGATCAATTGACAAATACAAGACAAGACTTATGGTCAAGGTTATAGACAAAAAGAAGGTCTTGACTACTTTAACACATACTCACCAGTTATTAGAACAACATCCATTAGAATACTAATTGCCATTGTATCTTTGAACAATCTAGAAATTCATCAAATGGATGTGAAACAACTTTTTTAAATAGTGAGTTAAATGAAGAAACTTACATGGAACAATCAGAAGGATTTTTTGTTCCAGAAAAAGAAAAGAAAGTGTGTAAATTGGTTAAATCATTATATGGTTTAAAATAAGCGCCAAAGTAATGACATGAGAAATTTGACAAGGCAATGATATCAAATGGATTCAAAATTAATGAATGTGACAAATGTGTTTATATTAAAAATACAGACAAATGTTATGTAATAGTATGTCTTTATATAGATGATATGCTCATCATAGGTAGTAATAATGATATGATTAAAACTACTAAAAAATGTAATACTTGGTGTGAAAATTACCAAAACGTCAGAAGGTTATGCTTTATCACAATTACATTACATCGAGAAAAATACTTGACAAATTCAACAAAGATGATGATCAGCTTGGTAGAACACCTGTGGATGTTAATTTGTTTCTTTCTAAAAATGTACAAGAAAACATTTCTCAATTAGAGTATGCCCAAATTATTGGAAGCTTAATGTACTTGATAAACTGCAATCGACCGAATATAGCTTATGCAATAAGTAAATTAAGTAGATATACGAGTAATCCAAGAATAGAACACTGAAAAGCAATTATAAGGGTTCTAAGATATCTCTGATTTACTCGTAACATTGGGCTTAATTATACTAGATATCCAATAATACTTGAAGGATATTGTGATGCAACTTGGATATCGGATACTAGAGACTCAAAATCCACCAGTGGATATGCCTTTATTCTTGGTGGTGCGGTTGTATCTTGAAAATTCTCAAACAGACTTGCATTGCTAAGTCTACTATGGAATCAGAATTCATAACTTTAGATAAAGCAGGGGAAGAAGCAGAATGGCTTGGCCACTTCCTTAAAGATATTCCAATGTAGCCAAAACTAGTGCTTGCTATATGCATACATTGTGATAGTCAATTAGCAATAGGTAGAACACAGAGTCATATGTGTAACGGTAAGTTACGACACATTCATAGTCGACATAACACCGTGAGACAACCACTCTCTAATTGAATTATTTCTGAGAGGGTAATTTATGATCTGGGGTTGGGCCGAGATATTGACCGATCAGGTTGAGAGCCCAGCAGCGCATTGGGCCGAGATGATCCACTGTTCGCCCAGAGAAGGGGAGCCAAAACTTGGGCCGGGCTGAGTTTGGACCGAGTGTGAGCCACCCCGGACCGTACAGAAATTGCTCGGCCGGGAAGCGACCGGTCAGACCGGGATGTTCTTTCCGAGGATGGCCAAAGCCGGATTGACCGAGTGACCGGCGCCCAGGAAGGCATGGACAACCGAGGAAGTTGAGTGGCCGGTGCCCGGAAAGGCATGGTCAGCCGAGGAGACTGTATGGTCGGCAGGAAGGCCGATCGAAGTATCCGGGCTAGGCTCGGCCGGGATGCCGCTTAGCCCGGTCCTCCGTGTTTCTATCCGGTTAGGCGCTTGAGGTATGAAGCATGGTATGACTGAGGAAGGGCAGCTCGGCTGCCGAGCTCCAGCTGTGCTGACAGGCAGTTGAGAGCAGGTGATGAATGGCATGGTTTATGCTGACAGATGGGATAGCAGAGCCACGTGTCAGGAGATGACAGGGAGTGGATATGGGGCTCAGAAGGTATATAAGCATGTCTGCGCCCCCCATACGCGGGACACGAACATATCTGTAAGAAATCCTTACACTAAAACACTCTCTCCCTTCTCTCTATTCCCTCTAAGGTGTGTGCTAACTTGACCGTCGGAGGGTTTTTCCGGCCACACACCGCCGGGTAGCTCACCATTACTTGCTCGCAGGTGATCGGACATCGACGGAGCTAGGAAGAAAGGAATACGGGCACGCCGGAATATTTGCTCCCCGTACAATTGGCGCCGTCTGTGGGAAATTCTCAGACAAAACCTTGTCTTCCAGGTTCATCTGATCGCCGTCCATGGCGAACAACGACGAGTTCCCGTTGTCCGCCATCGATGGAGCCACCCCGGAGTATACCCGAAGGAGAGAGGGACCTCCTGCCGTCCATCCAATGGCTGACTTGGGGACGCCCACTGGAGGACAGTCAGGAGACGCGCGGGATAAGCGCGGAAGGAGTCATGGGCGTTCACGGAGTCCAGACGGTCACCGGCGGAGAGACTCACACGCCAGGCGACTGGAGAGCAAGTTAAAGGACCAAGACGCTGTTATCAGGCGGATGGCGGCGGAGATGGAGGATCTTAAGCGGCATGTCAAAGGGAAAGGTGTAGCTGGAGTGGGAGACCACAGTGAGCGCACCCCGTCCCGCCGGTCAGGCGATCAGAGTCAGCGACGTACTCAGTCCATTTCCATCACCAGGAGTTACCAGGTTGGTGATTCCGACGTGCATGCAGAAAAGTCTAGCGCGCAAGACAGTACCTACAAACCCTCACGTCCGGCGACGACGTCGAGATACTCTTATTCTGCTCAGTCAGAGGACCTACGGGCAGTGTTAAGGGAGCGGGCTCGCCGGCGCGAAGCTCAGAGAATACCAGCTTTCCAGCGGCTCTCCTACGGGGCTCACGCCAGTGAGGAGGTCGGAATGCCTCCACCCCGCCAAGCAGTGCCAATATTTGAAGATACAGACCTGGCCAGGCTGAGTGCCACCCCATTTTCCCTGGAAATAGAAACAACACCGCTTCCGGCAGGCTTCCACCAGCCTAAGTTCACGCTCTACGACGGCAAAACCGATCCTTATATGCATGTGAGCCACTTCCGTCAGGTCATGGCCGGACATAGGCGGAATGACGGACTTATGTGCCTAATCTTCCCGTCCAGTTTAGGTGAGCTGGGCTTAAAGTGGTTTGAGAGGTTGCCAGAAGGGAGCATACAACGGTGGCATCAGTTGGCCGAAGCGTTTGTTACGCGCTTCAAAACTAACACAAAAACGCCAAAGGAAGTCGATCACTTGCTGAGTGTCAAGATGGAACTGTGCGACGCACTGAAGGCATACAATTCAAGGTATTGGGAGACCTTCAACGAGATCCTGGATTGCCCGGCCAACCTTGCAATCACGCAATATAAGCGTGGTCTTCCGGTCGGACATAGACTGCGGGACTCGCTTACCATGCACCAACCGACCTCCATGGGCCAGCTCATGCAGTGCATCAATGAGCACATCCGAGTAGAGGATGATGCGTCAGCTTCCACCGTGAAGGCCACTCCGGTCGGAACAGACAAGAAGACAGCAGGCAAAGTGCACGCAGTTGGGCAAGAGTCCAGCCGCTCAAATGACCGAGCAGAGGAATCAGACCGAGGTTCAAATCGTAAAAACCGGGGTAAAGGACGTCGGAATGACCGGGATGACTACCCCCGTGATGACCTTGAGGACGCAAACAGGAGAATGAAGGCAAGAACAAGCATAACCACGGTCTTCAAGATTCCAATCTATCGCATACTTTGCGAAATCCGAGACGAGGAGTATGTCCGGTTTCCTGCTAAGTTGGGCGATGGACAAAAGGGGTACAATCCGCGGTATCGTTGTACGTTTCACCGGGAGAGGGGCCACCGGACTGAGGATTGTCTGCCTTTGCGACAACATTTGGAAGAATTGGTTGCGGCCGGGCATCTGGACCTTTACATTGATGGCGGCGTGAAACCAAACCAGGCTCCGGTCGATCCCAGGGGACAGGATGACCGAGATGCACCACCACAAGGAGTTATTAATGTCATCCACGGCATCGTGGAACCGGAGCGCGTTTGCGAACTCCGGGGCATGATCAAGAAGGCAGAGCATATGAGGGAAGTTTTGTCAGTACAGCCTGCCATCAAAAGGGGGAAGACAGAGGAGAAAGATGTGATTAGTTTCACCTCAAGGGATTTAGAGCGTATCCAGACGCCGCACAACGATGCTCTTGTAGTAACATTACGCGTCAAAGAATTTGATGTTAGACGGATCTTGATCGATCAGGGAAGCTCGGTCGAGATCATGTATTATGATGCGTTCAAACAGCTCAAACTCCGTGAGACAGACTTGGCTCCGGCCACTTCGCCACTGGTTGGATTTAACTCGCAGCCGGAATGGCCATTGGGAAAGATCATCCTGCCGGTCAAAGCGGGATCCGTGGTCAAGCAAGTGGAGTTTTGGGTGCTACAAGTGCCTTCAACGTACAACCTTATCCTTGGAAGAGGATGGCTTCACGCCATGCAAGCCGTAGCATCGACCTACCACCAGGTGATGAGATTCCCCTCGGCTATGGGGACAATCGAGGAGATTTGGGGTGATCAGGTCATGTCCAAGCAGTGCTTCATGGCGGTCAACGGGAGCCGGGCTGCCAAAGGATTCGTTCAAATGATCGAGGGACCGGAGGACCGGAGTGTCTTGGATGATGTTGGCACCAAAGCAGAAGACAAGGCTGTTGAAGAATTGGTTGAGGTGCGGATTGATGCCGAGCAGCCGGACAGATTCTTCTTGCTCGGTTCAAGTCTCTCGGCCATGGAGAGAACCGAGATGATTGAGTTTTTGATGGCGAACATCGAAGTCTTTGCATGGTCGCCCTACGACATGCCTGGTCTTGACCCAAGCTTTATCTGCCATCACCTCAACGTCTTCCCTGGAGCAAAGCCAGTCATCCAGCGAACAAGGAGATCGGCGCTGCATCACGCCGAGGTAGTAGCAGAGGAGGTAAAGAACTTGCTTGAGGCACGAGCAATACAGGAAGTGCACTACCCTCGGTGGATTTCCAACACGGTAGTGGTGCCCAAGAAAAATGGAAAGTGGCGAGTTTGTGTCGACTACAAGACAGTCAACCGAGCTTGTCCGAAAGACAGCTTCCCTTTGCCGCGCATTGACCAGCTAGTGGATTTGACGGCTGGACACAATCGGCTCAGTTTCTTGGATGCGTACCGCGGCTATCACCAGATTGCCATGCATGGGCCTGACCAAGAGATCACCTCTTTCACAACTCCAAGGGGACTCTTCTGCTATCGAGTTATGCCCTTTGGTTTGAAAAACGCCGGGGCAACCTTTCTGAGGATGGTGACCAAAATGTTCGCTCCTTTGCTCAGCCGGACAATGGAGGCTTACATCGATGATATGGTGGTAAAGAGCCGACATGAGGCACACCATTTGTCCGACTTAGCCGAGATGTTCGCCATTCTGAAGAAGCACAAGCTGCGCTTGAACGCCTCGAAGTGTGCCTTTGGCGTGGGATCCGGGAAATTTTTGGGATTCTTAGTCACGAACCGAGGCATCGAAGCAGACCCTACTCAGATCAGAGCCGTGCAAGAATTGAAACAACCCAGCTCGGCTAAGGACGTGCAGCATCTGGCCAGGATGGCCGCCGCGCTTAATCGATTTATAAGCCGGTCATCAGATCGCTGCCGCCCTTTCTTTCAAGCATTGAAGTCAAAGTTCTCATGGGATGACGAGTGTGACCGAGCTTTGGCCGAGCTCAAAGATTATTTGTCTTCTCCGCCGTTGTTGGTTACACCAGAGCCCGGTGAGGAACTCTACCTTTACCTTGCCGTCTCCCAGCACGCAGTAAGTGCGGTGTTAGTCCGGGCTGAAGGAATCAAGCACCTCCCAAATTTTTACGTAAGTAAGACCTTGCTGCCGGCTGAGACGAGGTACTTGCCGCTGGAAAAGCTTGCGTTGGCACTGATGATGGCTTCGAGGAAATTGGCACATTATTTTCACGCCCATACCATCGTCGTACTGACCGAGTTCCCCCTCAAGGCCTTGTTTGAGCGCGCAGACTTTTCAAGCCGAATATTAAAATGGGCGGTCGAGTTGGGACAGTTCGATGTGAAGTTCCAGCCGCGCACCGCAATCAAAGCCCAAACCTTGGCCGATTTTGTTGCCGAGTTCTCACCTGGCACTCATCCGGTATGCCCGGTCGACATTGCCGAGGCAGATGATGAGACGCCCATAATGCCAACCGAGGAACTACCAGCTGCAGAAGGTCGCGCCGCGGAGTTAGCGCGCACCATCGAAATTCCCTCAGTTTGCACGGTAATACCTCCCGGTGCTGCGATGACGGAGTTGTGTATCACCAACCCATCCACTCTGTCCGGTACCGCATCACCAAGGGGGGAAGGAATAGTTCCACACAGCTCAGCACTTGATGATTCGCCTACGGACTTGGGCATTCTGAACCAACTTGCTGAGTCCGGTGCCGAATCCTCAAGGGGGGGAGGAATGGTTCCAGGCAGCTCAGAACCTGCGGCCGGCTTCACACCGCAACCTGGTGATTCGCCTACGGACTTGGGCATTACGGACCAACTTGCTGAGTCCGGTGTCGAATCACCAAGGGGCACTGAATTTGAACCGGTCAACACCAAACTTGACACCGCACAGCTGAGCAGTTGTGATCCCATTGCCCTTCGCAACTCTCAGGACCCATCTGACTGCTGGAAGCTTTTTGTGGGGGACATGTGGAAGCTTTTTGTTGATGGAGCGTCCAACCGTCATGGTGCCGGCCTAGGTATCGTTCTTATATCCCCGGACGGCCTAACCATTGAGCATTCTATCACACTCGGCTTCCCGGCGTCTAACAACGAGGCTGAGTACGAGGCGCTTTTTGCTGGGCTCAAGAGCGCAATTCAAATGAAGGCTGCCGAGCTTCTGGTATATAGTGATTCCCAGCTTGTGGTTAACCAAGTTTCAGGGATTTATGAAGCGAAGGACGACAGGATGGCGAAGTACCAATCTCTGGTCAGAGACCATATCAAGCAGTTTGAGGCAATCAGAGTCCAGCGGATTGGCCGGGAAGAAAACAGCCGGGCTGATGAACTCGCCGGCCTCGCTTCCATGGTAGATAGCACTTCTCCAAACCCCCTGTTGATTGACTTTCTTCCGCGGCCAAGCATTGAAACCGCCGGGCAGACGGATGTACTCTGCGCCGAGCTAGGTCCTTCATGGATGGACCCCTTGATCTTGTTCCTCAGAGACCGGACTCTTCCAGCGGACAAGAAAGAAGCACACAAAATCCGGGTGAAGTCAGAGCGGTTTTGGCTCTCTCCATCAGGCGTGTTGTATAAGAAGTCCTTCACCGGTCCGTATCTCAAGTGCGTGCACCCGAACAGTGTGGAGGCCTTCTTGTTTGAAATTCATGAAGGCATTTGTGGCAGCCACATCGGGGGCAGGTCCTTGGCCTACCGAGCTATTTCGCAGGGGTACTGGTGGCCGTGCATGCAGGCCGACGCGCAAAAATATGTCCGCAGGTGCGAGAAATGCCAGAAATTCGCCCATCAGATCCACCAGCCTGCCAGGGAACTTCTTCCCCTCACCAGTCCTTGGCCTTTCGCCATGTGGGGGCTAGATATAGTGGGACCATTGCCAACAGCACCGGGCAACCGGAAATTCTTCATCGCGGCCACAGATTACTTCACAAAGTGGGTTGAAGCTGAGCCCTTGGCAACCATCAAAGAGAAAGACGTGAAGCGATTTGTCTGGCAGAACGTTGTCACGCGGTTTGGCGTCCCCAAGATTTTGATCTCTGACAACGGCACCCAGTTTGACGGTCGCCTATTCAGAGGATTTTGTGAAGATCTGAAGATAGAATTCTACAACTCCACCCCGGCCTACCCGCAGTCCAATGGTCAAGCCGAAGCGTCGAACAAGACTATCCTGGATGGGTTGAAGAAACGGCTGGAAAAGGCCAAGGGAAAGTGGGCTGAGGAATTGCCCAGTGTACTTTGGGCATACCGGACAACCCCGCGACGTTCAACCGGGGAAACTCCATTTGCTTTGGCTTACGGCATGGAGGCGGTCATACCCTTGGAAGTTGAAATACCTACCCTCAGAACCGAGAGTTTTGATCCCGAGCTAAATGCCGAGGCTATTGCCTTGGAGCTGGACCTAGCGGAAGAGCGCCGGGAGAAAGCCCTCATCCATGTGGCCGCCTACCAACAAGAGCTCTCCAAGAAGTATAACAAGACAGTGCACCCCAGACCGTTCAAAGTTGGGGATTGGGTTTTGAGGAAGATTATGGGCAACACCCTGGTGCCAGGAGAAGGCAAACTAGGGGCAAATTGGGAAGGACCCTACAAGATCACTGGTCTGGCTGGCAAGGGGGCTTATCACTTGGAGGATCTGGAGGGAAGAGCCATACCCCGGCCATGGAATGCGGCCAGCTTGAAATTGTATTATTTTTAAGCTTTTTACTTTCCTCTTTTTGTAAAGCAATTTTTTGGCTTGCAAAGCATAATGTAATTCTTTTTGTCAAATTATAGAAGTCATTTTGCATCAGCACTTGGATTATTATTTTTATGTTACGGACCGAGATGATGTACTCCGGTTGGAAGAGTTGGTGTCTTGCCCAACTTTGGATTCCCAACCGAGATGTTGTACTCCGGTTGGAAGAGTTGGTGTCTTGCCCAACTTTGGATGCCCAACCGAGATGTTGTACTCCGGTTGGAAGAGTTGGTGTCTTGCCCAACTTTGGATGCCCAACCGAGATGTTGTACTCCGGCTTGAAGAGTTGGTGTCTTGCCCAACTTTGGATGCCCAACCGAGATGATGTACTCCGGTTGGAAGAGTTGGTGTTTTGCCCAACTTTGGATTCCCAACCGAGATGATGTACTCCGGTTGGAAGAGTTGGTGTCTTGCCCAACTTTGGATTCCCAACCGAGATGATGTACTCCGGTTGGAAGAGTTGGTGTCTTGCCCAACTTTGGATTCCCAACCGAGATGATGTACTCCGGTTGGAAGAGTTGGTGTCTTGCCCAACTTTGGATTCCCAACCGAGATGATGTACTCCGGTTGGAAGAGTTGGTGTCTTGCCCAACTTTGGATTCCCAACCGAGATGATGTACTCCGGTTGGAAGAGTTGGTGTCTTGCCCAACTTTGGATTCCCAACCGAGATGATGTACTCCGGTTGGAAGAGTTGGTGTCTTGTCCAACTTTGCATTCCCAACCGAGATAGTGTATTCCGGTTGGAAGTGTTGATTTGTTCAACTTTGTTACAGCCGAGATGGCTATTTCGGTTCATGAATTGGTCTTGTTCTGCTGAATTACTTAGACCGTGTTATGTATTCCGGTTCGATGAGTTATACCGAGATGTTTTGCTGAAGACAGAACTGATTACAACCGTGCATACACTTGCAAAAATTTAAATTTTCATTGATAAGAAATTCATTACAAAAAGTGGGGACCAAGCCCGGTTACATCAGCAGTGTTGAAAGCAAAAATACAAAAGAGAAGAAAATTAAACTAGAGGGGATAGATGAGTGAATTCGTCCTCGCCGGCTTCAAGGTCAACGGTTGGACCGGTATCTTGTTCACCGGGCTCCTCATTGCCGGGCTACTCTTGCACTTCGGCCTCTTCTTCCTCAGAATCTGCCTCCCCGTCCCCATCTTCAAGTCCCTCCTCGGCCTCAGTCTGTAAAGCGCTGAAAACATCGTTGGCATATGGCACGAGATAGACCGGTAGTGAAGCTTTGGGAGGATTGGCAAAAACGTCGGTGTCAGAGCCCTGGCCGAGCTGTTCGCAAGCGGCTTTCCAGCCAGCCTTGAAGTATATGTCTTGTGTTGCAAAGACTTGCTTCTGGTAATTCTTCTCGGCCTCGTTGAAACCCGCGTTGTTGGCAGCCCGGCAAGCCTTCCTCTTCTCCTTCTTCAGAGTGTCAACCTCGGCCTGGAGCTCGCTATGTTTTTTCTCGGCTGCATTCAGTTGACCGAGCAGCCTGTTATTATCATTGTTGGCTATCTCGAGAGAAGCTTTAGCCCGGCTGAGCTCGGCTTGAAGGCTTTCAACCTGGCTGGCAGTGTCATTGGCTTTCTGCCTAAGCCGGTGGATGCGCTCCAAGACCAAATGTTGTTTCTGAATGGCCTGCACAAAGAAGCAAAGTACATCAGAAAGGGACCGAGCAAGAAGGACCGAGCAAACACTTGTGAAATGTTAAAAAGAACGTCGACTTACCCTGGCCATGGACTTCACGGAAGATTTTACCAGCCGGGTGTCAGGGACGTGGTCACTGCCTACCACGTCGCCCAGTAGGAGAAATGCTTTGGAGAGATCGAAGGCGAGCAAGTGTTCTTTGTCAGCCTTGATCGAAGCAGTCGCCGGGATGTCCTGTCCCCGGTGCTTCAGCTGAGGACGCCAAGCGGGCACGGGGGCAGGAGTTTCAGCTGGATGTTCGGTTGTCAGCTCGGCGACGAGCTCGGCGGAGGGATCTGCCCTTGGTCTTTTTCCAGCCCGGCGCGCTTCTCTGGCAGATTGCCCGGCAGCTGGAACTGGAGAAGCAAGGGCTACCACGGCTGCACTCGATTGACCGGCAGCCGGGGAGCGGGTGGTTACGCTCGGTATCTCGGCTGAGGTCGCGGTTAGAAGGTTTTTGATCCGAGATCTTTTGGCCATTTCTTGCTCGTCGGTTAACCGGATTAATGGGACGTCTGGTAGGGTTGGATCTGGAGGAGGCGAAGGAGCTCTGAGGAAGTCGGTTACTCTACTCCGGCGCGGAGCAGAATATCTGTAAGTCAGTGTGTAGCGGAGCAACTCGTTGCAGTCTCGGTGACGGTACCTAAGCACGGCCCGAATTGCCTCGACGTTGGGGAATTGGTAGTTGGCTTGCAAGGCTTGGATAGCTGCAAAAGAAACAGGGAAACCGGTTAGTTAAACTAAAGAATTAAGTTCACCGAGCAAGTTTGAGTGGCTTACATGAAGAACCGAAGTCCTTGCTTATGAACCAGCCCGGCACCTCGGCTGTTTCGTAATTGCCGGACACCCAAAAAAAATCATCGTCGTGCATATCTTTGTCCGGGGTGCCGGTTACGATTTTTTCCTTGCCCGGTCTTATTTTCAAGTAGTAAGCTAGGCCGTCACCGGTGTGGCCCATTGTATATTGCCTCAATATCTCGGCTAGGCCTAAGTTGGTGCCTAGCCGTTGGTTCAATTCGTGAACGCCGTTGATTATTCTATAAGTGTTGGTGGACACCTGTGTGGGTGCTAGCCCGGTGCGGCGGAGGAACTCGGTTATAAGAGGGTTGAGCGGGAAACGAAGACCCCCTTCAACGATGGATAGCACGGTGAAGGGGCACTCCTCCCTACCCCAAGGTGTGGTCTCCTCTTCTGCGAGCTGCAGGTGGACATCGGCCGGGACGCCGTAGTCCTCCCTGAACGTAGCCAGCGCAGCCGGAGTATCCACTAGGAAGCGGAACTTCCCCATTTTTGGCCGGCTTAGTGTATCCCGGCTGAGGGGTTTGGCTCTGGGTATTGGATGTTGCCCGGTCCTGAGAGCCTCAGGAATGACAGTGGTCCCCTTGGACTCTGCAGGAAAAGGATGGCAAGTGTTAGCGCGGTAGCGCGAAGGTGCTGGATTTAGCTCGGTCATTAAGTGTGCCAAACCACCTCGGTTGTCTATTCTATCTAAGGAGCCCGGTCGCCCAAGCGGACCAGATGTTAGCCCGGTTGAACGGCCAAGTCCTTTTGTTATCTCGGTTTTCATCTTGGTTGAAACAAACATGTTGTTATCCCGGTTTGGTCGGTTTTTTGGATCAAAAGAAGGCCCAAAGCCCGGTTCACCCCAGTTCTTCAGTGTTCTTCAGGAAGACGAAGAACACCAAGAACAGTTGGGGCGTTTGGGACGGATTCCATGGCCTTTGCCCTAAATGCTACGTTTTTGTGCCCTAATGTGTGTAAAGTAAAAGAAAATAGCAACATAAGAGGGATTGAGTATCTTACCTGTGAAGGGCTGAAGGTGTTCTTCCTCAACACGAAGAATGGCAGAATGGCAGTCGAGCTTGAGCTTCAGAATCGTCAGAGATGGAGGCAGCAGTAGGAAAAAAATGGAACGATGGGGGGGGGGGAGTTTGTATAGGCGAAAGAGACCGCCCAAATTCAAAATCTGACAAGAACGGCGGGTTGGCTTCTCGATGACCAATGGGAGCACGCCACGTGTCCCCATTTATGGCTACGTCAGGATTGAAGCGACGGGATGAAGAGACGAAGAGCCAGCCGAGCTACTTTCGACGAAAAGGCTGTAAGCCGAGGAACATGACCGGGGAAGGATAGCAGATTAGCTCGGTGAAGGCTTGGCGTCTTGACGACCGGAGAGATGTTATCTCGGTCGAAGTGAATAATCCCAGTCACGCTTCCGCGGACGGAATTAAGGGGCAATTGAGAGGGTAATTTATGATCTGGGGTTGGGTCGAGATATTGACCGATCAGGTTGAGAGCCCAGCAGCGCATTGGGCCGAGATGATCCACTGTTCGCCCAGAGAAGGGGAGCCAAAACTTGGGCCGGGCTGAGTTTGGACCGAGTGTGAGCCACCCCGGACCGTACAGAAATTGCTCAGCCGGGAAGCGACCGGTCAGACCGGGATGTTCTTTCCGAGGATGGCCAAAGCCGGATTGACCGAGTGACCGGCGCCCAGGAAGGCATGGACAACCGAGGAAGTTGAGTGGCTGGTGCCCGGAAAGGCATGGTCAGCCGAGGAGACTGTATGGTCGGCAGGAAGGCCGATCGAAGTATCCGGGCTAGGCTCGGTCGGGATGCCGCTTAGCCCGGTCCTCCGTGTTTCTATCCGGTTAGGCGCTTGAGGTATGAAGCATGGTATGACTGAGGAAGGGCAGCTCGGCTGCCGAGCTCCAGCTGTGCTGACAGGCAGTTGAGAGCAGGTGATGAATGGCATGGTTTATGCTGACAGATGGGATAGCAGAGCCACGTGTCAGGAGATGACAGGGAGTGGATATGGGGCTCAGAAGGTATATAAGCATGTCTGCGCCCCCCATACGCGGGACACGAACATATCTGTAAGAAATCCTTACACTAAAACACTCTCTCCCTTCTCTCTATTCCCTCTAAGGTGTGTGCTAACTTGACCGTCGGAGGGTTTTTCCGGCCACACACCGCCGGGTAGCTCACCATTACTTGCTCGCAGGTGATCGGACATCGACGGAGCTAGGAAGAAAGGAATACGGGCACGCCGGAATATTTGCTCCCCGTACAATTTCTATTGAAAATGTGAAGTCTAAAGACAACATAGCGGATCCATTAACCAGAGGGTTAGCAAGAGAGTTAGTTGAGAATTTATCGAGCGGAATGAGACTTAAGTCTATTAAATAAGAGTTACCATAACGGCAACCCAACCTAGTTAATTGGATATCCAGAGATCTAGGTTCAAAGGGACAACCGAATTGTGTATGACTCATAACGATCACTGGAGAGTCAAACTCCTACCCATTTCTATGATGAAATAGTGATGTCTATAACGTTTTAGGCTAAGTAATAATTTTAATGATTCTTATATCTAGGAATACTTAGTGGAGTATGGCAGGATACTCTTCATAAGAATCACCTATATGACTGTGAACTGGGCCGGTTCTATGAGATTTGTGAAGGGTTACAATTCTCTAGAGTACTCATGAAATACCGGGTTGTTCAGGGCCAAAATGAACACAATAGTGAGAACTAAACTTTGTCTGGTAATATACTATGTGAGTTCTATTGTCTTGGTTTATACAAATGGCTAAATAGTTCAAAACATCATGTTTACTAGATAGCTAGTAAATCCGATAGTGTCTCACAAGGGAAGGTTCAAAGCTAAAAGCTACCTATCATTTGTAGAATATTTTTAATTTATGTACTCTCTGTAATTAGATCATGGTATTGCATTTTCTTTCTGTCAAATTCCATTCATGTAGGGGATTGTTGGAATTATGGTTTTATAGGCTTATTTTGGGATAATTTTGAGCCCAAATTTAAGTAGAGCCCACATGTCTTTTGAGGTGGGTCCAAAGAGGTAACGTGTTCCTTACCACATGTCAAGTCACATAGTGAAAACGCTTCGTCAAAACTATTTATAAGTGAATGGGAAGTTGACTTCGTTTTTGAGTTCATGGAATGGACAATTAAAGAGTTAAATGTGGGTTTCTTTGAAATGGTTGTCCCACATTGAAACTTTAAGTAAGCTTATGTGGGTATATAAGCTTTAGGTGGGAATACTTGAGGCACCCCAAGTTTGTAGAAGGGAGGAGTTATGGACAAAGTGAGCCTTGACTCAAACCACAACACATGCGCCTAAGCCGCTGCCGTTGTCCATTCGAGCCGGGCTGGGTTGTGGGTAGGATCCTAACATTAATTTTTTGGACAAAATTCATTTGATTTTTTTCAAATTCTTGACGGGAAAATTATTTAAATTTCTAAATGAAATTAATTTAATTTTTGCACCAAATTTTTCTGTCCAAACAATGCCCTTTTTTTCAGTCCAATTTCCAGCAAGTTCAAATAGGTTAAATCGGACAGATTAAATGTCCGGTAGGTTCAAACAAGTTTGCCCCTGTTCAAATTGAAACCGTATCTGTTCGAATTGAAATCAGGCCTCTTCAGGTTTGAATCATACCTATTCGGGTCTTTCCTAACAGTCACCACTTGCCTATAAATATTGGACCATTCCAGTAGATTTCTACATTATGAAATTCCTTTGTTTGCCTCTCATTTTGCTCTCGTGCATTATATTCTACATATTAATTTAGGAAAATTTCTGAGAGTATTAAACATAGGTTTGTTTGCCGTACAGATTGTGTTTAGTGCTAAGAGAATCTACGTTAGATCATTATATCTTGGGACGAATCTGTCTTAAGGATAGAGTGTCACACACTCGACTTGATCTATTCAGTACTTGTTCATTTCAATAAATAAATTCTGTAAATAATTTATTTTTTATTTATTTGATTTATTTCATATTATTTATTTTAGACAGAAGATTGTTTCAACAGACCAAACTCGAAATACAACATAAATATCTCATAAATGGTGTAGAGTCTACATCCCATTCTAATCTATGTATTCCTAGCATCACTGCTTCTAGAATTACCTAAATTCATTATAATGAGACCCATATTTTCCCAAGACAATCAAACATGCATGTCATTTTCTTTTATTTCCCGTCAATTAAACGTAGTCTTAAATTAGGACTTAGATATATTCCTTTTGAGAAATTCTATGTAATACACCTCAAAAGGATACCTACAGTATGTCATTTAGTTTGATTTTTAAGATATTTGATTATGATTTATTACGGTATTAGTTATGATTTGTTATATATGTTGTGGCATTAGTTATGATTTATTATAATACTAATTATGACATTATTTTAATTATATTGCAAAGTTTATTGGTTATAGCCTTATATGGTGTTTGGCTATAACTCTTTTTCTCTCTCTCTCTCTCTCTCTCTCTCTCTCTCTCTCATTCTACACATTTGTGAAATGTGCTTGTCCAACATTGGAAAGGCTTAAGGTTTTGAATGGGTTTATATACCTTAGCTTGGGATACTTGGGATAGACCCTAAAGGGTGCCCAAGTTTATGACAGGGTGAAGTTATGGGTAAAGTGAGTTAGACCCATTGGACCCAAAACAAAAACCACACTCACGTGGCGGCGCCGTCGCCGCCATCCGTCCGATTGGTCAGGCGGGCTAGGCTTGCGCTTGGGCACGGGTGCGTGGTGTGAGGTTGGGTTAGGCTTGTCTAGCCCAATATTTATCTTTTTGGGCCAAAAACATTTGAATTTGAATTATTTATTTTTAATTTTGTTTTCAAAATTTCAAATAAATTGGTTCAGAATTTTTTCTTCACCCAAACAGATCCCTAATGGGTTCAGACCCACCTGAACAGGTTCAAAGGGTTCAAAACAGGTTCATACCTGTTCAATTCAAATTGAATCTGTCCAAACAAATTCAAATCTGTCCAAGTACCTATTCAATCTATCCGAACAGGTTTCTACCTGTTCGGAATAGCCACTATTTCTCCTATAAAAAGCCAGCCTTCTGGTATTTCTTGGATCAAAATTTTCTATCAGAATTTTGTCCTTCTTCTCTGTGCTTTTCTGCATCTATTCTGCATTTAATTTTAGGAAGAAAAAGAGAGAGTTACTACATAATTTGGTTCGCCAGACTTGGTTTTGTAGTGCTGCAAATTCAAGCGTTAGTCGTTGTATCCCAGAAAGTAGATACTGTTAACACTCGAAGCACCAGAGCGAGGGCAAAATTTATTTTAAGGAGATTGCATCCAACACAAGCCTCAACATTAATTTCTGTAAGGGTTTAATTCAAAATTTAATTTATATAATTATTTTCTGAATTATTTTATTTTACTGTTTATTTAATTTATACACACACACCACTGTGGGTGTAACAATCTTAAAATACATTTCCATTTTTTTATTTATTTTTTTGTTAGACAGACGAATATTTTGCTTCGAAAAATTAAATAGTAGTCATATACTGTTTAATTTCTTAAATAGTAGTAATATACTGTTTAATGATTTCTTTGATAACATAGTAGTAATATATTGTTTATCATTGGAATTTTGTTACAAAATATTATTATGTATATTTTGTGTGTAAATTCTTTTTTGTATAAATTTGTGATTGGTGTCTTATTATTTCGTTAAAATTATGACAACTAAAATAAACAGTACTAAGACTGTTATTACTCAAAGCCCCACACCTATTGTGCCAGTGGGTACTCCAGCAGTACCGGTAAATCATGGGGAGAAGCCAGAAAAATTCAATGGAAATGATTTTAAAAGATGGCAACAAAAGATGATGTTTTATCTTACCACATTGAATTTGGCTCGCTTCACTCTTGAAAAAGCACCGGCACTGAACGAGGGAGACACTGACCAGCAAGTGGTTGCCACAGTTGATGCATGGAAACATGATGGTTTTCTATGTCCGAATTATATCCTCAATGGGTTGGACAATACACTGTACAATGTGTATAGTGTCAAAAGCACTGCTAAAAAACTATGGAAATCTTTGGATCATAAGTATAAGACAAAGGACGCCTATACAAAGAAATTTGTTGTCGGCCGTTTTCTATATTTTAAATGATGGATTCCAAGACGATTATTAGCCAGGTTCAAGATCTCCAATTAATTCTCCATGGCATACATGCGAATGGGATAGTTCTCAGTGAATCTTTCCAAATAGCAGCAATCATTGAAAAATTGCCACTATCTTGGAAAGAATTCAAGAATTATTTAAAGCATTAGCGCAAGGAGATGAAATTGGAAGAACTGATAGCACACGGCTCAGGATTGAGGAGGACAACCGTGGTTCCGACAAGAAGTCAGGAAACCATGTCATGCAAGCTAAAGCAAATGTTGTGGAACATGGACAAGAGTCAAAGTTCAACAACAAGAAGCAGAAGCATGATAGCAATGGTCCCAAACAAGGATCCACTAGTAAGATCAACAAAGGGATCAACAACGGGTTCAACAAGAGGTTCAAAGGAAAGTGTTTTGTGTGCGGCAAAGATAGACATCGCGTTAAGGATTGTCACGTTTGCAAGGATGGAGGGAGTTCAAGAAAAAATCCAGCACAAGCCAACATAGCCGAGGATTTTTATCATTTCAATTTAGTGATAGCACTACTACAAAAACAGATAAGGATCACACTTTTTTTGTGTGATGTTTGTTATTTAATCACACCTTTTTAGTTTTATTAAAGTGTTATCTTTGGGAGTGTGATTAAAAGGGGTCATTTTTAATCACACCTTTTAAGTGTGATTAATAACATTTAGATCACACCTTTTAAGTGTGATTGATAAGATTTAGATCACACCTTTTAAGTGTGATTAAAATATTTAGATCACATCTTTTAAATGTGATTAATAAATAATAAAACCTGTGATAATAAACATTTAGATCACAGATTTTAAGTGTGATTAATATCTAATAAAACACGTGATTAATAATCAGATAAGGTCACATGTTATATGCATTTGAAGAATGTAATACACACTATATACTATATTTTGAATCACAACCATATATTGAATGGAATAATGTCATATATTTCATAAATGAAAGTTAAATATTCAAAAAGTATATACAAAGGAATTAGTAAAAAGTTTTTAACTGTGCTTACATATATTAAAAAAAAAAAAAAAAACTTGAAAAAACTAAGTTATTGAATTCTTTGACCATATTTTGCATTTCTCCAATAAATTTTTGACCTGAAAAATAAAAACACAAATTAATTCAGAAACCGCTAGAAGCATATGAATAAACTTAATATTTTTGTAGAGACTTACAAAAGACAAAATTGAACATTTTCTCATCACACTGACTCTTCATCCCCTGCATCAATAGAAAATGAATAACAACTTTGGTTGTTACTAATATAAACTGTTTGGATTACCATAGAAAAATATGACATATACATAGAATCAATAAATCCAAAATGAAAATCTTCAATGTATGAGCAGATATTTTAAAGTCATAAAACCAAATATACATTGAATCAACAAATCTAAAATGAAATCTTGAAGTAATTATATATTCTTTACCAACTAAAGAAATTGTTGATTAGTAATTTAAAGAACGGAAGTTATATCATACTTACATTGGATTTCAACTCATATTCTTTAGTACGAAATTAATCCATTCAACTCGCACTTCATCAAGTTCGGTTTCCGTGTAAGTCTTTTTTTCCATTGAACTACAAGAGGTTATTTACAAACAATTAGATAATGAAGAAGATGTACAAGTATCATGAATATAATAGTAATAAAAGTTTTGGAATTTATCTCACATTTTGTTTTCTTAGGATGCTTTAATCTCTAATGAGGTCTGTCATATACCGCATTACATAAAACCCACATTCCACGTTTGTAGGTTGTTGTGGGGACTACATAAAAGTATTTTCATTATTATTAGAAACTATATATAAAGTGTTATGATCAAGCTGAACAATCATTAGCATAATATAAGTATGATAAAATTAGAGAAAATGATATTGATTACCTGAACTACTTTCCAAACTGGATTGGTCCTCCTCCTCCTTTGGGTAGTTTCATAAATTTTCAAAGCACTTTACAAAAGAAATTCCAAACGTCAAAATATTTTTAGAGTAACTCAAATTGCTTAAAAATGTACGAACTAGCCAAACTTACGTGTTTATTACAATTTCAAAGCTTGTGTTTATTTTAGAATTAATCGGATCAAGTAAAAACACAATCATCAATGTTAGATCAATGACTAACAATATCCAATGGTACCTACAATTGAACAAGTCAAAAGTATAAGCTTAATAAGTTTATTATCATTTGAACACATGAAATAAATAGTTTTAGATAATTATCCAATATTATAAGGAATTAAAACCAATTGTTCTAGCATAGCCTCCTCTAATCTTCTTGCAAGCAACACTGATTTTGATTTCTCCCCAGCCATAGTTTTTTCACTAACGACACAAGGGTTAACAAATACAAATTGTTTCCTCCAATTGTAAGCCTTCAACACTTGATGGAGATGACTAATAAAATAAACAAATTTTAATTAAATTCGTAATTCATAAAACACTGGTATTTTATCATCTCAATTTATTTACTTGTGTTAAAGAAATGTGACAGAGCATTTCCATGCATAATATTTACTCGTGAATATTTTAAATGAAAAATGCTCTCTTGTACAAAAATTATGATGGTATGTATAGCATAATAGCAATTTCGTTTTGGAAAATATTTTTTGACAACATTTTGACTATGCAAAGTAATTAGAGACCTGTCCCAATAAACTATTTCATGATGAATGATTGTGCAAGATTTATATAATGAAAATTTTATTTTAATTTTAAAAAAAATAGATGAAATTTTAAAATTTAAACTATGTAGGTTGCTACGATAGTTATAAGAATATATATAAACATATATACAAGACTCTTTGTATAATTAAGAAAAAAACCTTCATTCAAATTAGACAAACCCGGTAAAGTGAAAGGACAAAACAGGAAAACACAATACAAGTCTCAAAGCAACTTATAGATATAAGTTCTACTTTCCTCACAATGAACTTCATTTTGAGCCAAAAATCATCTGTCACCAAATTCATGTCTCCCTATCTCAAAACACTCTACTTGGGGCAGATTCTTTGTTTTCATGCTGTCCAAAAAACAAACAAACTCACAAGCTCAACATAACTTGTCTACTAGCCACTCCTTCTGACTATATGTTCACAATCTCACATAACCATTTCATCAAACAACTGATAAACATATTATCAAACCCCTCCTATCCAAACAAGAAGCTAGTTACAGAAATATGACTCTAAAATGTCCATAATAATGCAAGATTAAAAGCCTTAGCATAACAAGAAGTTTAGGAAAATGTGTGATTCACAAGTGTAAAAGACTATATACTATATATAGTTGAAGTTTACCTATATAGAAATTTGTCAAGAAATAGTCAACAAATGACTGAAACAGAATTGTATTAATTTGAATTCTTCACAAAAATACAGTAGCCCATGTTGCAAAAAAATCGGCTCTAGCAAGGTCGTCAATGCTGGAAAATCATTGTTGGTGCTTGAAAGTTGAAACTTCTTACCAGCTTCTGAGTTATTGGAGCGATCTTTAGTGTAGATGTTAAAATTGTTGTTTGATGGGACTTAAGGCTTGGTTTGGTTTGGTTTGGGTTAAGTGTACATCTAAGTGTAAGTGACATGAGAGAGGGCTTTTAAAACTGAATAATTATAGCACGTTACTAGAGGGAGACTTTAAACAACTAATTCCCAAGAACTTTCAAAATAAGGCATAACCTACCAAATAAGCAACACCTTGACAGCAAATCCAAAATTCAAGACACATCTATAAATCCAAATCCATATCCATGTCAACCAAAATAAAATGCATATATATATTAGTAAATAAAAGAGCAAAGAGAAACAAATCTGTAGAGTAAATAAGAGAGCAAAGAGAAAAAGAAACTTATCAGTTACCAAAAATAAAAAGAAAAAGATAAAATCAGTAAGAATAACCCAATCATGTAGACTTCTCCACCCTCTGTTAAGCCCACCAACCATCAACAAAATCTTTACCCAATCATGTACTTTTGTAAGAAAACCTAGAAGAATTGCATGAGATGCACAATAACACCTTGAATGTGAATGCAATAGTTCCAAAGAAGTCACAGAAAGCCACACAAAATGTCTAAGCTACTTACCAATTCATGAGAGAGGGGATCAATGATTTGAAGGTGTAAATATATATATATATTTATATATATATTCATTTGATGTCTTGCTCATGCTGCTTTCTTTGCTACTTGCTGAAGGTTTTTTGCTATGTAGTTACGGCATTTTATAGTTTTGGCTAGGTTGTTGTACATGTAGCAATTTTGGTTACATAAAGAGTTGATAAAAATAGTAAAGTATACAGACCCGCAGGTCCATTCACATTGACCTATCAAATTATCACATAAAAAGTTGATAAAAAGCACTAAAGTTTAATGTTAAAGATTACCCCTAGATGGATTAAAGAGTTAACAGATGGCTTTGTCTAGTATCTGATAGTAGTAACAAAGACAAAGATGAAGGGATCGGTAAACAAAAGGATATGCAGAGAATATCCACAGAGACTGTGGTTCCCTCCATTCATCTCTACAGATAAAAGAAAAGTTTCCGATTTTTTAGGAAATTGAAGAATAGTTGCTATACCAATTTGAGGAGCAGGAGCAATAGCACAAGAGTGTAACTTTCAAAATGGGTAGGCATGATAGCACTCAACAGCACCTATGCTATACAATTTTACATCTTAAAATTATTAGGTATTATATTTTTGCCCTCATTTACCTCAACAACCAAGGACTATAAACAACCAAGCATGATCAAGCAAAATTGAAAAAAAAAAAAAAAAAAGGTGTTGAACATGGATCCCATGAATGAGCGTATGAAGATTCTGTTATGGAATTAATAAATAATACCAATCTCCACGACTTGGGTAAACAATCACACACACAATTAATCTAAAAATGGACAAGAAGATCAAACACTCAAACAAGAAACATAAGAGATTTATGTGGTTCACCCAAACAAAATAATTCTTTTTTTAAGAAAGCAAGCCTTTCATAAATGAATTTTTTTGGGGAGGTCAGACAATTTTTGTTCTCTCTATATATCAATCTCCAAGTTAAAGATAAATGAATTTTTGCTTACATCCACCTCATCATGGGACCAAATCATTAAGCACCCAAGCACAACAACTCATGCCTCACCTTTGACATGCAAAACTTTTTCCTTACATAGTCTATTGAGTTTCCAAAACTTGTTTTTTGAAATCTTTTTGAAAAACTAGAAACTAGTTTTTTTTTTTTTTTAATACACCGTTAAAAAAAATTAAAATTTTCAAAGATTATTTATGCCCCATAAAGAGAAAAACATATGAAAATAATGATTATTTTTTAATTTTTTTCAACTGAACTTGTTTTTGAGAAAAATTTAGAACTTGTTTTTGAGAAAAATTTAGAAACAAATTCTGAAAACTCAACCAAACAGCATAAACTATCTAAGTTAGAGTTAAGAACTACAAAGTACCAACCAATACTAAATGAAGCTTCATCAACTCCAGCCTTTTTGCTAAATATTCTAAATTAGTAGAGTTGTAGAATCAGTACTTGAAAAGTGTTGCAGAGCAAACAAGTCACCTTTAACAAAAACAAAGAAAAATTAACGTTCATAACTTATTACCTTCCAAACCATAAAAAAAATAGAGAAAGAAAAATATGACTCTATCTACCCTTTCTAGCCATGTAAAATACATCCAATTTGAATGGGAATTTCCGGTTCACTAGTCTAACCAGCTAATCTGGAACTTCAATGTTAAATGCAATGCTGCATGTGCTTGGACACAGGACACCCATCGATACAAATGACATGGATAAGTTGATACAACAAACCTTTTTTATTTTAATTTTACTTTGGTGAAAAGGAAAATTTATAAAATAAATATATATAATGACACTTAACAGAGGCCAATAGAGTAGTGAGTTTCGCTATTTCGGCACTCAACCACTGGTTGCAAAGAGTGACAATCATGATTCGTATGGTTTGAGTAGGAAGGATAGCAACCTTCAAATGATCCAAGCATAGCAAGTTTCTATAATTAAGAACCGACGGAAGAACAGAAAAGCAAATTCCAAAATATATAGAAGGCCAACCAAATACACATCCTTAGCATACATACAAATACAATACACCCAACAAGTTAAAAGACCAATCAAATACATATCCATATCCAATACCACAAGAGGATAAATACACACACAGAGAAGAAAATTAATTAGTCCAACTCCTTGTCTTATTATGCAAGTCCTTTCTGGGAGTAATTAATTGTTTTGCTCAACACCCATATTCTAAAATGTTCACACATGACAAGTTTTAGCATGCTTTATTGTTTCTCTGAGTACACCCTGAAATGTGTAGTAATTGACGATGATTCACTATAAAGATTTCCCGAAAAGGAAGAGCTTACATTCCAACTTAGATCTAGAATTTTGCCTTGCATCTATTTAGCTTATACGAAGCATCAGTTCTTTGAGTCTAATGAAGGCATAGGAACTCAGCTTGAACGTGGAAAGGGGGTATTGAAAACTTACCTACAGATTCCACTAATAATAACCTATATCACACAGAAGGGGCATAAAAACCTATATCTATAAAATTCCACTAATAATAACCATGATCATAAATATATACACAAAGAAGGGACATAAAAAATAGAGAACTCACCAGAAATTTCAAGAGGTTTGTGATTTCAAAAGACAAATCTGAGTAACTTCAATGGTGGTTCGGAGCTGTGAGTAACTTCAATGGTGGTTCGGAGCTGATGAAACAGGGCTTCGTTTCAGAAACAGAAGGCAAGAAGAAGGAGAAGGAGAAGGGACATGCGTGTTTGTGAAATTCAATGGGGAATGGAAGGGTCGTCTCTCTCATTCATGGGTATGGGTATGGGTAGAATAAAGCTGCGAATTGTATAGTATATTTTATATAAAAATCAAATTGAAATGTTTTATACAACCATACTATTTAGGAGTGTGATTAAATATATATATATATATATATATTCACATTTAGAAATAAAGTCTGAAAAAGTGTGAACAAGAAATAAAAAATAAAAAATAATTATCATTTAAGAGTAAAAAATAATTATCATTTTAACTTTTGGGCAGGTTATATACATACGTATGACTGTTTCAATTATATTAAAAATAATTATCATTTTAATTATCATTTAAGAGTAAAAAAAAATTATATTAAAAAAAATTCTAAAAATCAAACTATACATAGCCTAAGAATCTTTTGATAAGTTATTTCTTACGTTGGTAACTTATTTAATTATTTGTTAATTTTACGACATTTTTACCATCAAGCCTGTTTGGTAACCATTTCGTTTTCAGTTTTCAATTTATATTTACAAAAATTTTAAAAACTGTAATAAAAACTTATTTGATAATTTTTTTTAGTTTATAAATGGTTGTCTCAGTTTGTAAATTTGAGGAAAAAACGTAAATTCAAAAATGAGCTTACGTTGGTTTTTAAACAGAAATTTAAAACCTTTACTGACAAATTTTTTTTTCAATTAATCTTTTTTTTCAAATAATTTTTTTCCAATTAATTTTTTTTTTCAATGAATTTTTTTTCCAACTAATACTAACCAAGAGGGCAATTGGTAATGCTACTTTAAACCTTAAAGAGGGGATTGTAATTTTTAAAATGTGAGGGGTGTCAATGTAATTTACCCAATGAGGGCAAAATTGGTATTTAAAAAAATTAAATTGCTGAAGGAGAGAATCTGTAATGAAACTTTAAACCTCAGGGAGGGAGATGTAATTTCGAAAAGGTGAGGGGGCGAACTGCAATAAACATGAACCTCAGGGGTGTCAATGTAATTTACCCAAAAAAAATTAATTGGAAAAAAAATTATTTGAAAAAAAATTAATTGAAACAAAATTTTGCTATTAAAATTTTCAAATTTCTGTTTAAAAACCAAAGTAAACTTATTTTTTGAATTTACGTTTTTTCCTCAAATTTACAAATTGAGACAACCATTTATAAACCAAAAAAATTATCAAACAAGTTTTTATGATAGTTTTTAAAATTTTTGTAAATATAAATTGAAAACTGAAAATGAAATGATTAGCAAACAAGCTTTAGATGGTAAAAATGTTATAAAATTAACAAATAATTAAATAAGTTACCAACGTAAGAAATGACTTATCAAAAGATTCTTAGGCCATATATGGTTTGATTTTTTGAATTTTTTTTTAAACATTAAAAATTAATTTGGTTAAGAAATAAAAAATAAAAAATAATTATCATTTAAGGGTAAAAAATAATTATCATTTTAACTTTTGGGCAGGTTATATGCATACGTATGACTGTTTCAATTTAATTTGTAAAAAATTATTTCTAACCACTCGAAAGATAAAAATTATATAAAAATGATAATTATTTTTTATTTTTTATTTCTTAACCAAATTAATTTTTAATTTAAAATTTTTTTTTTCTAAAAATCAAACCATACATAGCATAAGAATCTTTTGATAAGTCATTTCTTATGTTGGTAACTTATTAATTATTTGTTAATTTAACGATATATTTACCATCTAAAGCCTGTTTGGCAACCATTTCGTTTTCAGTTTTCAATTTATATTTACAAAAATTTTAAAAACTGTTATAAAAACTTATTTGATAATTTTTTTATTAATAAATGGTTGTCTCAATTTGTAAATTTGAGGAAAAAACGTAAATTCAAAAAATAAGTTTATGTTGGTTTTTAAATAGAAATTTACAAATTTTACTAACAATTTTTTTTTTCAAATAATTTTTTTCCCAATTATTTTTTTTTCAATGAATTTTTTTTCCAACTAATACTAACCGAAGAGGCAATTGGTAATGCTACTTTAAACCTTAGGGAGGGGAATGTAATTTCTAAAATGTAAGGGTTGTCAATGTAATTTACCCAGTGAGGGCAAAATTAGTATTTTAAAAAAATTAAATTGTTGAGGGAGAAATCTGTAATGAAACTTTAAACCTCAAGGAGGGAGATGTAATTTCCAAAACGAGAGAAGAACTGTAATAAACCTAAACTTCAGGGGGTGTCAGTGTAATTTACCCTATATATATAATCACACTTTAATTAGAAGTGTGATTAATATATATATATATATATATATAATCACACTTAATTAGAAAGTGACATAAAAAATAAATATTATCACACTCAATCAGATTAAGTGTGATTAAAAATTTGGGAATTGTATATTTTATATAAAAATCAATTTGAAATATTTTATACAATCACACCTATTTAGGAAGTGTGATTAAAAAGTAGTAATGTAAATATAATCACATTTTAATTACATTGTGTGATTAAAAAATATATAAATAATCACACTTATTTAAAAAGTGTGATTAAAAAGTAATAGTGTATATATAATCACACTTTAATTAGAATGTGTGATTAAAAATATATATATATAATCACATTTATTTAAAAAGTGTGATTAAAAAGTAGTAGTGTATATATAATCACACTTCAATTAGAAGGTGTGATTAAAAAATATATAAATAATCACACTTTAATTAGAATATGTGATTAAAATATATATAAATAATCACACTTATTTAAAAAGTGTGATTAAAAAGTAATAGTGTATATATAATCACACTTTAATTAGAATGTGTGATTAAATATATATATATATATATATACAATCACACTCATTTAAAAAGTGTGATTAAAAAGTAGTAGTGTATATATAATCACACTTTAATTAGAAGGTGTGATTAAAAAATATATAAATAATCACACTTTAATTAGAATGTGTGATTAAAATATATATATATATATATATATATATATAATCACACTTATTTAAAAACTGTGATTAAAAAGTAATAGTGTATATGTAATCACACTTTAATGAAAAGGTGTGATTAAAAAAATGTATATATAATCACACTTAATTGAAAAGTGACATAAAATATAAATATTATCACACTCAATCAAATTAAGTGTGATTAAAATATTAATCTAATTTTTTTTATCACACTTTCAATAAAAGTGAGATTTTTTTTTTTTTTTGTCAAAGTGTGATCTTTAATTATTTTTGTAGTAGTGTAGACATCAATCTTGCTGCAGTAGTCTCTGAAGCAAATTTGGTGGGCAATCCCAAGGAGTGATGGGTGGATACTAGAGTAACTCGCCATATCTGTGCAGATAAGAAGATATTCACAACCTATAAAGTGGGGGAAAGTGGGGAACAACTTTTTATGGGAAACTCCTCCACTTCAACTATGGAAAGACAAGGAAAGATCGTGCTGAAAATGACCTCAGGGAAAGAACTTACGCTCAAGAATGTACTCCATGTAACAGAAATTCGCAAAAATTTGATTTATGGGTCATTGTTGATCAAGAATAGGTTTAAATTAGTCTTTGAATCTAACAATATTGTACTCTCCAAGAGTGGCATGTATGTGGGGCGAGGTTATATGAGTGATGGGCTTTTCCAGCTCAATGTAAATATTGTTGCACCTAATTTGGCTATTAATAATAAGAACACATCTTCTATTTATATTACTGAGTCTTCTTTTTTATGGCATGGTAGATTAGGACACGTTAATTTTAATTCTTTGCGTAGATTTGTTTCTTT
Source organism: Camellia sinensis (assembly GCF_055761805.1). Classification (NCBI taxonomy): domain Eukaryota; kingdom Viridiplantae; phylum Streptophyta; class Magnoliopsida; order Ericales; family Theaceae; genus Camellia; species Camellia sinensis. Next base: position 103,486,640 of record NC_138975.1, on the reverse strand, counting down.
AGAATGTTTACCAAACTTAGAGTTTAATCCCAATCATAAATGTGAGATTTGTGTTGAGGCAAAACTTACTAAGGCATCGTTTAATAAAGTAGAAAGAAGTACTTAATGTCTAAGTTTAATTCACACAGATATCTGTGATTTAAAATTTGTTCAAACTAGAGGAGGTAAGAAGTACTTTATTACTTTTATTGATGATTGCACTCGATATTGCTATGTTTACTTATCGAAAAGTAAACATGAAGCCTTAGAAGCTTTTAAGCAATATAAACTTGAGGTTGAAAATCAACTTGGCAAAACTATTAAGATAGTGAAAAGTGACAGAGGTGGTGACTATGATGCACCATTTGAGGAATTTTGTTCTGAACATGGTATTATTCACCAAACCACTACACCCTATTCTCCTTAGTCAAATAGAATTGCTTAGAGAAAGAATCGAACTCTGAAAGAGATTATGAATGCCATGTTGAGTAGTTCAGAGTTACCTCAGAACTTGTGGGTATAGGTGATTTTGTCTGCTAACTTTATCCTTAACAAGGTACCCTCCAAGAAACTCAATCAAACACCTTATGAATTATCGAAAAGTCAACAACCTACCTACAATTACCTCAAAGTATGGGGGTGTTTGGCCTGGGTGGCAGTCCCTAGTCCCAAAGCGACTAAGATAGGACCAAAAACCGTTGATTGTGTGTTCATTGGTTATGCAAATAATAGTAGTGCATATAGATTTTTAGTTCATAGATCTGAAAATCTGGATATGCTTGTAAACACTATTATTGAGTCAAGGAATGCGTCTTTTTTTTAACACATTTTTCCATGCAAGGAAACTAAAGGGATAAGTTCAAATAAAAGAACTTTTGATACTATTATCGGTGGCAGTGAAGACCACAATGATAATGAAACAGATGAACCTAGACGTAGCAAGAGAGCTAGGATCTCTAAGATCATTTGGTCCAGATTTTCTGACATACCTGTTAGAAAATGAACCTCAAAACTTCAAGGAAGCAATGTCAAGTCCTGAAGCTCCATTGGGGAGAGAGGCTGTAAATAGTGAAATTAAATCAATATTGCAAAATCATACTTGGGAACGGGTGGCTCTTCCACCAGGGTGTAAACCTCTTGGATATAAGTGAATATTCAAGAGAAAAATAAAATCAAATGGTTCAATAGATAAATACAAGGCTAGGCTTGTTGTTAAGGGATACAGGCAGAAGAAATGCCTTGATTATTTTGACACCTATCCACTAGTGACAAGAATAACATCTATTTGCATGCTGATTGCGATTACAGCTTTGTATAATCTAGAAATACATTAAATGGATGTTAAAACAACTTTTTTGAATGGCGAGTTAGATGAGAAAATCTATATGGAACAACCGGAAGGGTTTCAAGTTCCCGGCCAAGAGAAAAAGGTTTGTAAACTTGTCAAATCCCTTTATGGATTAAAACAAGCTCCGAAATAATGGCATGGAAAATTTGAACATGCTATGCTTTCAGATGATTTTAAGATAAACGAATGTGACAAATGCGTCTATGTTAAAAGCATAGACAAAGGCTATGTCATAGCTTGTCTTTATGTAGATGACATGCTCATTATTGGAAGCAATAATGACATGATTAAATCCACAAAGAAAATATTGAACAAAAAGTTTGACATGAAAGATCTGAGAGTAACAGATGTAATTGTAGGAATAAAAATTACTAGAACATCTAAAGGATATGCTTTATCTCAGTCTCACTATGTTGAGAAGATTCTGGAGAAATTTGGAAAGCATGATGACTGTCTTACTGAAACACCTGTTGACATTAGTCTTCATTTGTCAAAAAATACAGGTGCAGGCAAATCACAATTAGAGTACTCTCGGATAATCGAAAACTTGATGTACTTAATGAATTGCACTAGGTGAGATATAACCTATGTTGTAAGCAAATTGAGTAGGTATACAAGTAATCCAAGGTCCAATCATTGGAAAGCGATAATTAGGGTACTTAGGTATCTAAGACATACCCAGAATTATGGCCTTCATTATACCAAATATCATGCAGTACTCGAGGGGTACAACGATGCAAATTGGATATTGGATATTAAAGACTCAAAATCCACTAGTGGATATGTAAACCCTGGCAGGTGCTGCAGTCTCTTCGAAATCTTCTAAGCAGACATACATAGCTAGGTTAACAATAGAATCTGAGTTTATCACATTAGATAAAATAGGAGAAGAAGAAAAATGGCTTCGTAATTTCTTAGAAGACATCCCAATGTAGCCTAAACCTGTGCCAACTATATGCATTCACTGTGATAGTGAAGCAGCAATAGAACGGACACAGAATCATATGTATAACAGTAAGCCTCGACACATTCGTCGAAGACATAATTCCGTTAGGCATTTGCTTTCACATGGCATAATTTCCATAAAATAATTTCCATAGAATATGTAAAGTCGAAGGAGAACATTGCGGATCCATTGACTAAAGGACTAGCTAGAGAGCAAGTGTACTATTTATCAAGGGGAATGGGATTAAAGCCTATTACTTAAAAGTCGTCATAATGGAAACCCAACCTAGTTGACTGGAGATCCCAAGATCTAGGTTCAAAGGGACAACTGAATTATGGATGACTTTACGTATCACTAAAGAGGGTTTCGCCTACCCATTTCTATGATAAGAAGAGTGATACCTACAGTGTTAGTAGGATAAGCTTTGCTTTTATTGATTCTTATAGCTTAGACATCCAAATGGGGTATAGTAGGATACTCTTAATAAGAAATCACCAATATGAGTGTGAATTGGGCCGGTTTTGTGAGAATTGAGACGACTAAATTCTCTAGAGCGTTCATGAATTACTAGGCATTGTTCAAGGCTAAAATGAACACAACCGTAAGAACTAAACTATGTCTGCGAATACACTACGTGTAGTCTATTGTCTTGGCTTACACAAACAGCTGAACAGTTCAATGCATTGCGTCTACTGGTTAGCCAGTAAGTCCGATAGGCTTTTACTAGAGAAGGTTCAAAGCTAAAAGCTACCTATCTCGATGTGGTGTATCTTCTTAATGTACTCTTTCTTTGTCTGCATCTTGTTGCATGTCTATTATCGTGAAGTCCATTCATGTCGGAGATTGTTAGAAAATGGCTTTGGGAAAATCCTTATTTTTTGCTAACTTTGAGCATTAATTAAAGTAGACCCAAGCATTATTTTTAACGTTTTTCATTAGGTTCATGTTTAATGACTCGTAGTGAATAAAACCGTGCATTTGGTTGCTCAAAACCATTTCCGGATGAATGAGAATTCAATGCGCGTTTTTGGGTTCGTGGAAATAAATTTAGGTGGGTTTCCTACACATTTGTGAAGTGTGCTTATCCCACATTGGAAAGGCATAAGGTTTTGAATGGGTTTATATACTTTGGCTTGGGATACTTGCGATGGGCCCCAAGGGGTACCCAAGTTTGTGGAAAGGTGAGGTTATGGGTAAAATGGGTTAGACCCATTGGGCCCAAAATAAAAACCACGAGCGAACTTAGGCGCAGGTGCGTAGTGTAAGGTTGGGTTAGGCTTGTCCAGCCCAATCCTAATCTTTTTGGGCCAAAAACATTTGAATTTTATTTATTTATTTTTAATTTTGATTTCAAAATTTCAAATAAATTGGTCCAGAATTTTTCCTTCACTTAAACAGATCCCTAATAGGTTCAGACCCACCCGAACAGGTTCAAAGGGTTCAAAACAAGTTCATACCTATTCAATTCAAACTGTATCTGTCCAAACAAAATAAAATATGTCCAGGTACCTGTTCAATCTGTCCAAAAAGGTTTCTACCTATTTGGAATAGCCACTATTTCTCCTATAAAAAGCCAGCCTTCCAATATTTCTTGGATTAGAATTTTTTATTAGAATTTTATCTTTCTTCTCTATGTTTCTCTGTATCTATTCTGTATTTAATTTTAGGAAGAAAGAGAGAGAGTTACAACATAATTTGGTTCACCAAACTTGATTTTGTAGTGCTGCAAATTCAAGTGTTAGTCATTGCATCCTGGGAAATAGACGCCGTTAAACCTCAAACCACCAGAGCGAGGACAAAATTTACTTTAAGAAGATTGTGTTCAACTCAAGCCTCGACATTAATTTATTTAAGAGTTTAATTCGGAGTTTAATTTATATAATTATTTTCTGAATTATTTTATTTTATTATTTATTTAATTTATACATTTAATTTACACACACACCACTATGGGTGTAACATTTGGTTGGGTTTTTATTAATATTTATTGGACCTATACAAGTTGTGTTCATGGAATTTGATAACATGATACACGTGAGGTATAGGTGTTCTCTTTGACAATTCTAATAGGGGCTTCAATGTAGAAAGTGTAATAGTGGATGTTAAGTAGCTGTTCATAAGTGAGTGTTGGGTGTTTAAAGGTTTTACAAAATAGGAATTAAATTGGTACCATAATAATGGGTGTAGTTCACATTTCTAATGAAATCTACACAAACTGTTGACTTTAAATATATTGTTCTCTTTGGGTATTAATTTAAAAATTAACAAATCAGTATCATTAGAATCATTTACGAGTCTAGTTTCTTACATTTTTTTCCTTGAGTTGATTGCTCGTGTACATTAAGAGAACCGTTAATTTCTTTAAGGTGCTGCAGAAAGTGACCTATTTGCATATAAATAATTGTAACTAATTCTTACGATAAGCAAAGCAAGTAAATCCAATTGGGTTTGAAACTAAACACATGGTAGTTAATATCTGGAGGGTTTCAGAATTTTTCGAATGGTGTACTGTAAGGTTTTAATTCTCAAATTAGCGAATAGTTCGGGGTGTGACAATCATGGTTCCACATTGACATTTTCCCTTTTTTCCTTTGTGCTAGGCATTTTGCATTGAAGTATTTTCTCGAAGTATATACTTCAATGGTTAACTGTTTGCATTTTCTCCAAGTATTTTCAAGAAGATATATCCTTACATTTTGTTAATGTCTCTTTAACTCTTTGATATGATAAGATAGTTAATTCAAAAAGTCTTTCGTAATCATCCGTTGATGCATATCTTCTTCTCCTTAATTTTGTTGAGTGATTTCTCAAATAGTTTCTTTAGAAGCGGTTATGGAACTTAATTGGATGATCTATTTTCATAATAATTTGTTGATTGTAAGGGAAGAGACTGGATGTCTTGCCACTTACTAAATCATCCCCTTTAAGGCAAATCATTTTTACTCAACAAAACAGTAGTTGGACAAATTTCTAAGGTAGAATATATTATTTTGTCAAAATATGAAGGATGACCAACCTACTTATGATAGGTAAGGTTAAGGATGACCCGTCTTGTTGTGATCACCTTATTATATTACTGTTTATTAGTAGTTTGTTGGTTACTGTTGCAATTTTTAAATTACCCTGGTGGGTTGATTTGTGGAGAGGATTGGTTTCTTGGAAGAGTGTTAAGAGACTTTTCTACATGGCATCTCTGAAAATTGTTTTTAGTTATTTGACTATCGCTTGCTGTATTGGTTGGTATGTGGATTATAAATCCAATCTCACATCCCAACTTCAACAATCTTAAAATGGATAATTATTAGGTTGCTATCAGTTCATTTGGTGATAGGAACATGAAATGAAAGATAAAATCTTGTTGCCGTATATATCCTTTATTTTATTTCTTATTTTTCCCCAAAAGATGTGATAGGTGATTTTCTGTAATGTATATGTTGATAATATATTTTCGTATTTAATGAAATAATCTTGACATAACTTATAGCAATTCCGATTTTGACCCGACCTTTGCTGTATTTCAAACTCGAGTTTCATGGTTTGATATTGTTATTTATGTCTCTTTCCCTCCTTTCCCTCCTTTCCCCTTTGAGTTTGAGTATTGCAGTGTCTTGGGCATGTTTGGAATAGGTTGGTTGCTAGTTGGTCCAATTATTGTTGTCCAAAAAATTGCTTCTTCGCTCGAGCGAGACTTCTTATGCTCGAGCGAGCTTTATGAACTCCTAGTATTTTTGCAGGCCTCCAGAGATACTAGAAGGGTAGTGTTCTTCGCTTAAGCAAGGCTTCTTGCGCTCGAGCGACGATGTATGTCTGTAAAACTTTGGGAGTATGTATTCTGCGCTTGAGCGACGCTTCTTGTGCTCGAGCGAGGCCACTTATTGTGTCTGGTCGCTCGAGCAAAAACTCTTGCGCTCAAGTAAGCCTCGCATATATCAATTCGCAGCAACTCATTTTTACATCACTTTTTGATATCTTTTCACTTAAAAACCCTAGACCAACTCCTTCTCTCTCTAAAATCTGACTTCTCTCTACAAATCCACTAGGATCTAAGAATCTCTCTATCCTACCCCCTTTGATAAAAAGGTGAAGTATCTCAAGGGCTACCATTTCATCTAAATAAAGTTTGGTTTTGACAACTTTAAAGTTTTTCCATTCCTTCTTTGGGCTTCTACACTTGAGGTAGGGATTTTCTATATTTTCATATGGTTTTTAACTTAGTTATTTGATCATTGTATAAGATTGGTGGGCTTTGGGTGTATTATGGACAAACCTAAGGTTTGGGTGTGAAATAAAAAGGGGGGGTTTTCATGTTTATGTTGTGAAAATGGTTGTGGGATTGAATATGAGATTGTATGGTGGCAAAATGGTTGATTTTGGCACTTTGAGTTGATAGTTGGAAAAGAGGGAAGTTTGCCCTAATTTTTATTCAGATAATTATTTTGTTTAAATAAATGGAATTGACATTGTAAGTGTGAAATTGAAAAGATGATGATATAAATGGTGGAGCTAGATGTGTATTATTAACTCACATCAATGGAAATTTAGATGATTTTTCTGCTTTGAGATTGAATATCTATTTAGAAATATCTGTATTGAGCTATCAATGGAGGATAGCCATGATTGTTGTAGAAGTTGCATGAGGACTAGGTAAAATGAAACTAATCACTTGTTGGTTGTCATTGAATATAACTAAGTTTAAATACATTGTATATGTATGATTGTTTGGGAGGAGAAGTGGGATATACTCCATTATTTGGGAGGAGATAAGGGATGGACTCCATTGAAATTAGGTAAGCCTGTGTGTCTAGGGTGAAAATCCTGGAACTGCTTGTATACATGGGTGCCAATCCAGCGGACAAAATTTTCGTAAAATGGCAGATTGAAGTATTTGTGTGGTAATTGTGTTGATTTGATAGCCACTAAGTTGTAGTCTCAATTGGGTTGTTGAAAGATAATTAAATTGACTCATGAATTGAAACGAATTGAAGGAAAATGGAATAAGATATGAACTTGGTATTTTATGGTTGTATACAAATGTGAATGTTTGTCACAGGCATTGTATATGCACATTGTACTTATATCTTTGTTAAATCTCATATACTGTGTTAGATTATTCCTACTAGGATGTGGCTCACCCTATTTGGGGAAAATCATTTTCAGGTATTGGTAACATGCCTTCACCAAGGCAATAGAGGGGAGGGACTTTTGGGAGCAAGAGTTTCTTTCTTTTGTTGTATTCTTTATATAGCCAAGGGCTTTGATTGTATTGAGCTAGGTTCACTTTTGTTATAACCAAGTAACGACTCAAAAAGATGTAAGCCAATAGGGCATATTATTACCTGTTTAGTTTTTAATTCTCCTATTATTGTAACACATGCTGTAGATTCAGGATGAACATTTATAAATGTATATTGCATGTGTTATCTTTTGTATACAAACTCTGATATATGAAAGCACATTATTTTTATTATCTTTCCGTCCATAGGATGTATTTATTGTATATATTTTGGGGGCATTACATAACTAGTGTCTGGCTTCTTGGAATGAGTATTAGATTTGTGCTATGATAAATTGTAATTATGTAACGTATTGGACATCAAGCACTATGTAATTCATAGTTTGCACACCTCTTTTCAAAGTGAGTCTCGTCTGTGATATGAATTTCACATCGCCATCAGTTTGAATATTTCTTCTATTCAAATCCCTATTTATATATTCACTTATTCAGACATTGTGGATAGAGTTGCAACTCTTCTTCTCTTCTATCATTATCTCTGTATTCCTAGTTAAATTCATATAGGCAATATTTGGAGTTATTTTCATTATTTATCTAAGACCCTTGTGTTTCTGCTTAAACTAATATACGTCCCCATTCACGTCATGCATTCCTTTTCATACCTTACAAAACTTAGTCCCCCATAGATACAGAAAAGATTGAGCATCTCAGTCACCATGCGTCAATCATGTATATCCAGGTCCGTGAACTTTACTCTTAATCTCATTTAATTACTTGTACATTGCACTCACAACATTTCACCACTCCAAGGATGTCACGGGAAGCTTTGTCATGACATATAGAACCTGTGGGAATAAACGGCATGTAATTAGCACACGTAGGATGGGAGTTAGAGTTGAAAACACGTTAAACTTAGTCGAAAAAAGGCGTTCGGTGGGCGAAAATACAAAAAAGCCCTAAATCACTCTAGGGATGTCACAAGAAGCTTTCTCATGAAAAATATGACATATGGGGATACACGGCAGGCAATTAGCACAAGTAGGTTGGGAGTTAGAGTTGAAAATATGTTAAACTTAGTAAAAAATGGGCATTAAGAGGGAAACAATGCAAAACAACTCCCAAACCACTCTATGAATGTCACAGGAAGCTTTCTCGTGACAAATAGGACTTGTGGGGATAGACAGCATGTAGTTAGCGCACTTAGGTTGGGAGTTAGAGTCAAAAACATCTTAAATTTAGTCGAAAAAGGGCATTCGGGAGGGGGGAAAAATGCAAAACAGCCCTCGACCTACTCTATAGATGTCACGGGCAGGTTTCTCGTAACAAATAGGACCTGTGGTGATAGATGGCATGTAGTTAGCACACCTAGGTTGGCAGTTAGAGTCGAAAATCCCTTAAACTTAGTCGACAAAGGGTATTTGGGGGCCGAAAATGCAAAACAGCCCCTGAACCACTTTATGGATGTCACAGGAAGCTTTCTTATGACAAATGGGACCTATGGGCACAGAAACATGTAGTTAGCACACCTAGGTTGGAAGTTAGAGTAAAAAACGTCTTAAAAGTAGTTGAAAAATGATGTTCGAGGGGACAAAAATGCAAAACAACGCCCAAACCACTCTATGGATGTTACAAGCAGCTTCCTCGTGGTAAATCGGACCTATGGTGACAGACGACATGTAACACCTAGGTTGAGAGTTAGAGTCGAAAACACCTTAAACTAGTCGTAAAAGGGCGTTCAGGGGGCAAAAATGCAAAACAACCCCTTAACCACTCTATAGATGTCACAGGCAGCTTTCTCATAACAAATAGGACCTGTGGGAACGGACAACATGTAGTTAGCACATCTAGGTTGTGATTAGAGTCGAAAACGTCTAAAACTAAGTCGAACATATTTAGATAACTAATTATGTCACATGTATTATTAATAATAGATAACTAAGTTCTAAGTCTTCAAACATATTTTATCAGTGGTCTTCATCTTAAATGTTATGAGTGATTACTGTTATTCACATGCATTGTGGTACTTGAGTCTATTTTGAAGGCATACAAAATGTCATCTTTTCAATCAACACTTCAACCATGTCTAATGGAAAAAGCACTGAAGAAGATGAACAATTTAATTCACTCACCATAACCTCTGATCGTTTTGCCTCAGACTATCAAGTCCTGCATGCATTTCTGGTAGTATATGGGTGCAATATTTATTTTATTTTTTAGAGATGGCTTATGGCGTGGACTTGTGGATATTCTATTTTTGTGTATAGAGGACAATTTACACTTTTGTATAATCTCGCTATTTTTTCATCCTCTGCTTTTGGTGGATTAGTATTAATCGTACAACTAACTTGTGGCATCGAACGGATGATTTTTGGCATGGTATATAGATTACCTTTTGTCGATGTAAATCAAAGTATAAAAATTGCAGCGGATAAAATATTTAGATCATACCTTTAGATGATAGAACCTCGTGGGTAAATCACGTGCTTCCAGAATCTGATAAACCAACCCAGCAGTGAAGTGATATTACAGAATAAATATCACTTACACAAATCACAGTGCAAATGACTTGATCGTTGTTTTTGGGAAAGAGTCAGTATATGGGTAAAACTCAGATCATACGTTGTTTCTCTCTATTTGACCCATAACCCATATACCAGATATATAATATGTTATTATTATCTATCCATATCAGTTAATGGAGATAATATCTGTATCTTGAGTGGTTATCCTAAATAGGTTTGAATTCAATTTCAAAACCTATTTGGATAAGATTCAAATTCAAATTCAAATGGTCATGCCACATGGGCGCCCATTACTAACATCTCCCACTCGCACATGAGTTGGCATGACACTGCCACATCTCTATCTCAATCTCCCAAAAAATAAACAATCTCACACTAGCCACTGCACCGTGCGACTGCTGAGAACACCTGCATGTGGGAGCTCTATACTAGAAACTCAAAATGAGCCAACATAGAGACATCAACCCAAAAAGAACAGAAATAGTGTCTCATATACCCCAGACCCATCTAATTACACCGGTCCAAAAACATCTCTAATCCCTCAAAAAGAGCATGTTTGACCCTCTCAATTCTTGCAATATATTCACACTCAATTCGCCTCTCATACAGAGCGATGTGAGTTGCCGGCAGTGAATATACAACAGTGGTATAATACTAGATGATCTTCCCTTTGCACTCATGCCATTTAGTTTAGGATTGACCGCTTTCCCAGTGATATCCCTTAAGGCCGAATCATGCATGACCGCAGGCAACATACCAAAGTAGCAGAACATCAACCCCTTACCTTATGACATAGTCAAAAGTCACAAAAGGGTACATAAATGAAAGTCATATCAATAATGACACGTAAGACTCACACGGTGAGGAAGCAGGGATCCATTCTCTCACCTCATTACTCGGTCGCCAAGCACATATAGTATGAATACATGCTACGGTGGAGTAACTCTTCCATAAAGAGTGACGTCATACTCGATACACCGTACAGATATTAGTCTAGTTACTTTCTAGCGCCTAACTCGAATTCTCTATTTGCTCGCCTTCTAAGCGCCAAATGAGATCTCGCATCTGGCTAATCATAACAGGCACAACATGGAAAGTGGGTACTAACATCCATGTTTGGTCCTTAACACGACCTCATCTTGGTTGTAACCAAGGCGACATGCACAGTGGATTATTTAAGCCTCTCTTGGCTCCAAATAAAAATATCACTAGTCTCATCCTTGCTCGCTCCCAAGCGCCAAGGGGGATTGCTCGTGTGAGTAAGCCAATCTTGCCTGCTGACATCATCATCTGCTAATCATTATGATACAAACCATAATAGTGTCAACATCCCATCATCTCAAAATAAGTGATCGATTTTAAAAAAAATTGACCACAGCTTGCGCAATTATAGATTCCAAACATAAGCCTTATCAGTACCTCTTGCGATAAGTATATACAACGAAATCCACCATGTGCGCCTCACATGAAGTAATTTAAGATCACTACCTCTTGCGCAATAACCTCTCTAAAGATATTTTGGTGACCAATTTGCGTTCATTCTTAGTGCGCCCAACTAGCACAGATGCGCCCAACTAGCGCGTTGAATCTTACAATGAGCAAATTAATATACTACTAGTAAATCATTTTGTCCACAATCTAATGAGCAAGGTCAATGTCTAAACAACTCAGTTGACCATTTACCAAAGATAACACTTATCATGCCGAATATGCCCACATAGCGTACTTTAGGCTCCCACAACAAAAAAAAGATCAAGGAATATCAGTCATTTGTTTCTCCCAAAGACAATCCGAGGATTCACTTAATAGCTAAGGCTCTGGCTTTTACCGATAGGTAAGTCAATGGGTTTGTAATTTTGCATCTAGAATCGTTCTAGGATATTCCTTATGTAAGTCATCGAAGACAAAACATGAATTCTCCCAAAGCAATCCCTAAGGATCGTACATCCGAGCATATAAATTACATCACCCATGTCCATCATATCTAAAATAGAGGACTGCCGACCCTAGGTGGCGACAACCTTATAAATTCCTGGCTCATAATGACTAAGTAAGGAAAAACTTCTTTTGGACCATTGATCATGCCTCAGTGGTCTTCATCGATCATCGTTGGCCTATCATGGCTTGACGAAATCTAAGAACCACTATCTGGATAACTGTTTTAGGCTGTAAAAGATTTATTGGAACTAGCAACCTTTTTGCGCTCCTAACTTTTCACCTAAAAACAGAAGGTAAATCCCTACGGATCTACTTATCCAATTCTCTAACGATAAGTTGGGTCACAATGTCCACAAATCAATGTTCCGAACTTATGTCAATCATAGCCTAAGTCAAAATAACCTCACTCCCCAGGAGGAAGTCAAGGAGGAAGTCAAAATAACCTCACTCCCCAGGAGGGAGTCTTCTCATGGTCTACACTTTCCTCAATGGTGCGACTTTTCGGTATCTAGCGAGCCTTATGCCTCAACAATGACTATCCAAATTACGCATAACTTTTTGTGTCATAATGGAAAGTCAACCAAATTATAAAAAGGTTAATCCTCAAAGACTTTGTCTTAAACTGCGCAACATTGATCCACTTTCTAAAAATAGGGGACTAAAGCCTTAGGCATTATCCTAGGCTCTTTATCATCTTGCGGAGCAATCATGAATATTTCCCTCTTAATCACCTAGTGATGATGTGGAAAATTTTCATATTCGCTACCACACAACTAAGAATGTAGAGTATTCTTCTCTAATGGAGTAATCCATTAGTAGGCACATCGCTCCCACTGTCCCTAGGATATTGGAAATTTCTTTCCATTCTCAACTAGGCTACATAGAGTGCTATGCTTAGAATTCTCTATCTTATAGAGTTCCAAAAACTCTATTCACGTCACTTTTACTAATAAAACTTTATGTGACTTAGTTACACTACCACAAAGCTACTTACCTATATGCACATGACCCGGAGGGTTTGCATGACCGCATACAATAATGCGCCACACGACCCTTTGTGTTTACAAGACAGCATACAATAATGCGCTATAGAACCCTAGGTCTGAACTTCACAATCTTATGAGAAGTAAAATAAAGATAAGCTGCTTAACGGTTACAGATCGCCTATAGATGGCTCTCCGCTAACCCATTATTCAAATGGAGTGTAAAATCTGATATGGAGGGCACTTAGTTAGGGATATAGGCAACAAACTAGTGCAATTCCCAATTGGGAAACATTTTGCGCCATTATCCACCTAACATTAACAATATTTAATTCCTTATCTCTACTACACCATTGTGTTGTTGAGTACTAGGAATAATCAATTTTCTAAGCATCCATCTCTCTTCACAGAGTTTTCTAAAAATAACTCAAATAGATACTCGCCACCTTGGTCAAAACTAAAAGTATGAAAGCTGTTATCTAATTGATCTCAACCTCATATGTGCAATGTTAAAAATCATCTCAAAACTTTTGACTTATGGGAGATCAAATAGTCTTGACTCAGATGCGTATCGTAATCTATAAATGTGTTGAGATTGAGGCTTAGCTATCATACCCTTACACATATCTGGTCACAAATATCATAGTGGACTAAATGCGCCAAAACAAATGACCTTCTACGGCTTTCCTACTTACTTGTGCACACCCATTGCGAACAAAGTTACACATTCACATGAGAGCAGGATATCATAAGCGAGTGGGCCCGAGAAGGCCTACTCAAACCATCGTGTCATCATCTCATTAATGTGATTAAGTATAATAAGCCACTGGTTCATGACCAATGTCATAAACTAATTCCCAACCATCTTAATGTGTGAGTTCTTGAAGACAAGTTTTAATGGTTTAGGCCCAACTAGGTAATGACTCACGACTAAGTCATATTCACTAGATCATAAAAGGGATGTCATGGAGATATCAAGTGTGCCTAAGTCGCAAATTTAACTAGTAAGTGCTAATCCCCTGCACCTTCAAGTCAATTTTACTCTCCATACACTTTACTGCATCTAGTTGAAAGATAACGATACTTCTCTTGCCATCTCTGTTTCTCGCTTCATAGTTACTTGCAATTAATTCTACTATCCACAAGAATGAGAGAATAAGCTATCAACTATGACAGCTCTTGATGTAACTTAAGCGCGAATTAGGCCAAAGAGTCTAATTCAACACAATGCTTTTACAAGCGATGCGTCAAATTCTTAGAGTCATAACAACCTTGTCAGCCTTGATCTTTTCATCACTATGCCGCAACGGTTGCGCTTAGTGCTAAACGTTATTAAAAAAAAAAAATTTAGCCTAGCTAAGGAATCATACAAAGAAGCCCCTCATTATGTCTCACACTCAAGTGTGGAAACAGTAAGTGTTTAGACAAGTTGGCAATGCTAATAGATTTTGCAGCTTCTAAGCGCTAATCTTTTCACTTAGTGTTAATAGATTTTGCAGCTTCTAAGCGCTAATCTTTTAACTTCACATGATATTTCAACGCACACTATTATAGTGCATGAAATTTTGCTCCATCCACTCCCAATAATTGGGTAGAGAGCAAAACACTGCTTAAACTGGCTACTCGTCTTACACTTAATGACTAATTTATTTAAGCTCGTATTTCTTGGATGACGTAACTCATGAATGTTACTTCATCCAATGATGTAACATTATTTACAAGTCAAATTACAAAGTCAATCCGCACAGTTCAATAGTCAAGATCATATACAGATCTATTGAGGGCTTACTAATTTCATAACTCCAAAACTCGCCAACCAAAACTACGTAGCGTGCCGCTAACCATAGCGCACACATTAGTTTTTATTATGCCAAACAAAGCAACAAAACCACAGCGACTTTGAGTCATGTTTCCTTACTTTGGCTCAATTAAGACTTGACCTAAAGTCTTCAAGACTTTTGCTCATCTAAAGAATGGGATTAGATTGTTCACATTTGAACATCTTTACTAAGTCTAGGTCAACCAATTGACTTCCATAAGCTAAGTCAATTTAGAGAGAAATTCGCATTGGGATTAATTTGATTAGCATAATATAATTTTGCCACAAAAATCTAAATTAAATAGTGACAATATTACACAAGTCGCAAGATCAAAAATCCGTTATGCTCGTAATCATCTCTTGCGCCACAGGTGACAATTATCCAAAATTTAATTTAATTTATGCGCAAAATATTGGTTTTCAGGAGTAAATCTACAAAGATTTCTCTCAACCGAACAACCTCCCACTGACTATGGCATGTCAAAGCATGATAAATTCCATACAATAGCATCTTAATATAAATTTACAAATAACTCATGCTATATTCATTTAATAATGGAATTCTAATAAATAAATAAATAAATAATCATGCTCCTCTAATTACAACATATTACAAACTCAAAAAAAAATAATATGCTGTATTAAATATTCAAATTATGCCATAACAAAAAGTACATCATCCTGAACTTTTCTGAAATTTTTCTGGAATTTTTTGGATTTTTAAATAACTAATAAACACACATAAAATTAGAAATAAATATTCTAGAATCTGGTAAAATGCTACAATTAAACCATAACAGTAGTCTACAATAAAAAATTCAGCCCCAGAAACTTAATCATGCAACACCAGATGCATTTTAAACTAGAAATACTGAATTATTATTTTAGGAAAAATATTTTTTATTTTTATAAAATTTTCAAAATTTTACAGAAGATAAAAAATTTAATTCTGAGTCTAACGGTACCAACCATACTTAAAACAAAGATATAACGAATAAATTATGGCCAATTAACGCAATTCAGAATTAAAAACAAACAAACAGAGCCTTAGAGCCAAGCCAGCGCGGAAAAACGGCTCGGCTCGGCTCGCCGCCGCTCAGCGCAACTCGGCGCGAGTCAGCTCAACGCGGCGCATGGCGCACGCGTGGCTGCGCACGTGGCGCGGCTTGAAACGGCACGGCTAACACGCGCGCGTGGAAGGGAGGGGACAGATCGCGCGTGGGAAGCACGCCTAGCGCGTCTCAGCGCGTGAAAGCGCGTGGTGGCGCGTGGCGCTGCTGGGCGGCGTCATACAGCGCGTGAATCACACGCGCCACCTTCCCGGGTGTTTTTTGGTCCGATTTTTTTACTGTCGGACTCCATTTTTCACAATAAAAACATTTATGGCATTAAAAATGACATTTAAACAACATAAAAATGAGGTATATCACTCTCTCAATCTAATGGAGTTAAAATGGAAAAAAACCGTGCACTTCATCTTCCTCTTCCATTAATATTCATGCATATATCATGTATATATATTTATATAAAAAATATACACATATTTTAATGCATAAAAATAAGCACGAAAATACCCATATCTCGGGCTCTGATACCAATTGTAACGCCCCGACCCTTTACACATCATCGATATTGTCCGCTTTGGGTCATGCCCGCACGGATTTGTTCTTCCCAGTGGGTCACCCATCCTAGAACTACTCCAGCCTAAGCACGCTTAACTGGGGAGTTCTAATAGGGATTTCACCACTTGGGAAAAGGTCTCAATGCTATATAAGGGTCCAGGTTTTTACTTTTATAGCCTAGGAACTCCCCCTCCACTCCCGATGTGGGACACCGGGGCCTTACAATCCACCCCCTATAAGGCTGCACGTCCTCGTGCAGTAGCCTGCCAGCTCGCAAGCCCGCCTACATGCACCGAGAGACGCCAGGGGCCCACACTCGGTACCCCGGAGAGTCGGCTCTGATACCAATGTAAATCAAAGTATAAAAATTGCAGCGGATAAAATATTTAGATCATACCTTTAGATGATAGAACCTCGTGGGTAAATCACGTGCTTCCAGAATCTGATAAACCAACCCAGCAGTGAAGTGATATTACAGAATGAATATCACCCACACAAATCACAGTGCAAATGACTTGATCGTTGTTTTTGGGAGAGAGTCAGTATATGGGTAAAACTCAGATCATACGTTGTTTCTCTCTATTTGACCCATAACCCATATACCAGATATATAATATGTTATTATTATCTATCCATATCAGTTAATGGAGATAATATCTGTATCCTGAGTGGTTATCCTAAATAGGTTTGAATTCAATTTCAAAACCTATTTGGATAAGATTCAAATTCAAATTCAAATGGTCATGCCACATGGGCGCCCATTACTAACAGTCGTGGTACAGATTACCATAGTAATTTATACTACACCAACTGGCCATTTAGCATGGTAGTGAATATATTTTTTTGTGTACGGAGGACATGGTTTTCATATGATTATCTGTTTTGTATGGAATTATTATTTTAGGTTAGAATATACTTAGTTTGTATGGAATTTGATATTAAAAATTATTTATTTTTGGATGGTTGGAAGTGAAATGGATGTAAATTGTGGACATAATACATATATGTATTTTTGGATGGTTGGTTAATAATATATGTATTATTTTGTTTATATACGTAGTACAGGTTGCACAGAATACATATAGGTTGTGGAAAAATTAATAAATAAATATATATATATATATAATCATGTTTTTGGCGATTACACAATTGGTAGCTAAAAATGAAGTAAATATTTTTAGTGACTAGATAATTAGTAGCTAAAAAAAAATAAAATGAAAAAAACAATTTGGCTACTAAATATTTAGTAGCCATAAAAAAAATAAATGTAAACTTTAGATGACTAAGACTATAATAGTTGAAAAAATAATAAAACGAAAAAAAAAAAAATTGACAACTAAAATTTTAGTAGTCAAAAAAAATAATCAGACTTTAGGCGACTTAATGTTTAGTAGCTAAAAAAATCAGATTTTAGGCGACAAAAACATTTAGTAGCTAAAAAAAATAAGATGGACAAAAAAAACTTTTTGCCAACTGTCACGACCCAAACCCGGCCCTATGGGTTTAGCACCGTAACCGGCCAGTAATCCGAGATTACCGAAGGCCTGCTGAACAGTAATACAGTGAAACA
Source organism: Camellia sinensis (assembly GCF_055761805.1). Lineage (NCBI taxonomy): Eukaryota > Viridiplantae > Streptophyta > Magnoliopsida > Ericales > Theaceae > Camellia > Camellia sinensis. The sequence goes on along the minus strand of NC_138975.1, from coordinate 103,468,680 downwards.
GAGTACAGGGCCTGGCGGAAGCCAATACAGTAAATAAATAGTGTCCATTGAGCTGTGACAGTCTGCATGCAAAAAGGCTTTTCATACATTATACAAAAACAGTACAGAACAATATACACAATATACAAAATTAACAGTCACACAGTACAGGGACCTAATCCCTGTATAACAGTACAGTAAACAGTCAGTCTATACAAAACAGTGAAACAGTACAAAAAGGGGGAAATTCTAAAACACCCCTAAGCCTTAACAGTAGGCTCGGAACCTCGCAGTGAGGCACAAAGGCTGGCTTGACAAAACTGGAGTAACCCTGACGCCTCTAGCTGCGGTCTGGTGCCTGTACACCTACATATATATATGAGCAGTGAGCTAAAGCCCAGTGAATAACATAAAGCGTAAAGAGGTTTAGAATGAATGTCCTTACAATAATGAAACCAATTCAATTCAATCAGTATTTCAGTCGTTCAGTACAGTAAACAGTCATATGTGGTACATCCATTAGCATAACAGTAACAGTAGGTCTTGAAAGACCGAACAGTAATGATGGCCATCAGTCAGTAAACAGTAGTGGTTCCGCGAGGGAACCGACAGAGATCTCTGTAATAGTAACAGTAACAGTAAACCGTAGATACTAAGGATGCCACAGTATAGTTCAGAAATAAAGGACATACATTCATTCAGTAATACCAGTTCAGTAAACAGTTCAGTTCAGTATTCAAAAGATATCAGTTGAACATATCTTTACACAATTGTTACTCACAGAGTTCTGGGCTACAGTATGCTAGAGCGTGTCTCCCCAGTTGCCAACCCTACACAGTTCACAGGTTGAACACACTAAGCTACACAGTTGGGAAATCTCATAACTTAATCCCTAATTTGCCTTGGTGTGTTCTACAATGATATCCTCATCAAGGTGCCTTAAACTAGGCCTAAGAATGCCTAGGATGGGATGAGGATGCAAAAATACACTTAGAAAACATTTCGCAAAGTTTGCTGAAAATAGGAGCCTCGCTCGAGCGAGACTTTCTACGCTCGAGCGTAAGTCCAAAATCAAAGGCTTCGCTCGAGCGAGGAATCCTTCGCTCGAGCGGTCTGCAAAACAGTAAAAGTACTGGATGCTGAAATTTTACGCGCGATGGTCGCTCGATGGTCGCTCGAGCGGAGCCCTGGACAAAGGTTCTCGCTCGAGCGGGGAATCCTTCGCTCGAGCGAGGAAGCCAAATCTGGAATTTCCAGATTTGCCTCCCAAGCTCAAACCAAGCATTCAACCACTCCAAACTCGACCTCTTGGGCCCAAATTCTGGAAAACATCATTAAATTCAATGTATAACAAGTTTCAAAGCTCAATTTATGAATTCAAGCCCCAAAGGTGAGTCAATTAGAACCATATTCAAACCCATTTTCAAGAACAATCATTCAAACATGCATGAATGAGTTTTAAACCAAATTGAAGCTCCAAAGCTTGCTCAAATGAGCTCATTTCTTTCCAAAACCAGATGAAAACATAGTCTATAACAACAATATGAGCATGCATGCACTAATGTCCATCTAATCAACCTCAAAATGCAACAATACCAACATGCATGCAAGAAATGATCTTCAATCCATCATTAATGAACCAAATCATGGCTTAGCTCCACAAATTAACATGAATCATGCAAGAATGAACTCAAGAACAGCAACAAGAAGATGAATGTCCTACCTTAGTCTTGTATTCAAGGTCTAGGAGCTCAAAGTAGCAATCACACCTCAATTCTCAAACAATGCCAAGCAAGATCAAGCAAATCTCTCAAGAACAACTCAACTCACTCTCACTCTCTAGCTTGGGTCGGTTGAGGCAAGAAGAGGAGAAGAAAATGTTTGGTTTGATCACATACGTGGAGTGTTCAAAGGCTCAAGTGTGTGTATATGAGATAGTGGCAAAATGGTAAATATGGCAAACTCTTTAATTGGCCTATTTTAATCTAATTTAATCATACCTAATCAATTTTCAGATACTTATACCATAAAATCACATTAAATATGAGGGTCACGTAACATCAATCGGTTTCAGATTCGGCCGCCGATAAGGCCTTCAAATAGCAGTTTAAACATATAAACATGAACAGATAATCAGACAATCAAACAGATAGAATGCAATTGACTAACATATACTCAGTTAATTCAGATTCCGATTTCAGTCAGTCAGTTCAGTATTTCTTTCAGTTCGATTATCAGTCAGCTATCAGTCATTATCCGTTTCGTTTAACAGTAATCGGTGATTATCGGTAATCGATCAGTCATTAATCAGTGAACAGTATGAGGGTTGTTACAGTCTCCCCTCCTTATAAAGAGTTTAGTCCTCTAAACTCGAGTTACCTTCATTCTGGAAGAAAACAGGATTCAGTGGAAACAGTTCAGGATATCTTTTAGCCATGTCCTCTTCCCTTTCCCACGTGGCATACATGCCACCGTGGTTCTGCCAGTCAACTTTCACTAGTGGGATCTCTTTGTTCCTCAGTTTCTTGATTCGTCGGTTTACAATCTGTATGGGCCGTTCCTCGTAAGTGTAGTCATCACTCAACACTACGTGGGTAGGCTCTATTACATGGAAGGGATCCCGGAGATAGTCTCTCAACATAGAAATGTGGAAGACGTTATGCATGTGTTCCATTTCAGGAGGGAGCGCAACTTGATACGCCACCGGATTAATTTTCTCAATAATCTCATAAGGTCCGACGTATCTCGGTGCTAACTTGCCTTTGACTCCAAAACGAGTCTGGCCTTTCATTGGTGTCACTTTCACAAAAACGTGATCACCCACTTCATACTCTCTGTCCCGTCTTCTGACATCTGCATAACTTTTCTGTCTACTCTGTGCAGTTTTCAATCTTTGCTGTATCAGTTTCACTTTTTCAGTTGTTTCATATACAATCTCGGGCCCAAGCAAAGGCCCATCTCCAACTTCTGCCCAGCAAATTGGAGATCTACATTTTCTGCCATACAATGCCTCAAAAGGCGCCATACCAATACTCGAATGGTAGCTGTTGTTGTAGGCGAATTCAGCTAAGGGCAAATGGCTTTCCCAGTCTCCCTGAAAATCAAGGACACACATTCTCAGTAGATCCTCCAGAGTTTGGATGGTCCTTTCAGATTGGCCATCTGTCTGAGGATGATAGGCACTACTCAGCCCCAATTCAGTACCCAATGCAGTCTGTAGGCTTTGCCAAAACCTCGATGTAAACTTCGAATCCCTGTCAGAAACAATAGACACAGGCACTCCATGCAGTCTAACGATTTCATCAATATAGATAACAGCCAATTTGTCCGCATTATAAATCGTCTTGACAGGTAAGAAGTGAGCAGATTTGGTTAGTCTATCAACAATAACCCAAATTGAATCCATACCTTTTCTGGAGCGAGGTAACCCAACGATAAAATCCATCGTGATGTGCTCCCATTTCCATTCCGGTATGGGTAAGGGTTGCAGTAATCCGACAGGTCGTTGATGTTCAGCTTTGACCTGTTGGCAATGAAGACATTTGGATACAAAATCAGCAATTTCTTTCTTCATTCCCGGCCACCAGAAATTCTGTTTCAGATCTTGGTACATTTTCGTATTCCCCGGGTGGATAGACAATTTTGAATTGTGGCCCTCTTGCAGAACTCTTCTTTTCAGTTCAGTGTCATTCGGTACACACAGTCTTTCATGAAATTTCAGTACATTATTCTCAAATTTGAATCCCGGTCTCGGTTTAGATTCTCTTTCCTCGATGATCTTCTTCAAGAAATCATCCAGTTGCTGTTTCTCTTTAATCTCTTCAATCAGTGCCGGTTGAGCAGAAATAGCAGCTAAGGTTCCACCTTGTTCTCGTAAAACAATTTCAATTTCAGATTTTTCAAGGTCACAAAGCAACTCTTTCTGTTCGGTGAGCAAACATGCTAGATTTCCAATCGATTTCCGGCTCAATGCATCGGCAACGGTATTGGCTTTTCCCGGATGGTACAATATCTGTAGGTCATAGTCTTTAATCAGTTCCAGCCATCTCCGCTGTCTCATATTCAGTTCTTTCTGTGTGAAGAAATACTTTAAACTCTTGTGGTCGGTGTAAACTTCACATGTCACCCCATACAGATAGTGACGCCAGATTTTTAGTGCAAACACCACTGCAGCAAGTTCCAGGTCATGGGTCGGGTAGTTCTTTTCATGTGGTCTCAGTTGACGGGAAGCATAAGCAATAACTTTCCCATTCTGCATTAAAACACATCCCAAACCCTTATGAGAAGCATCACTAAATACAGTGTAACCATCCGTACCTGAAGGTAAAGTCAAAACTGGTGCAGTCACAAGTCGAGTTTTCAACTCCTGGAAAGCAGATTCTCTTTGGTCGGTCCAGTCAAATGATGTCCCCTTTTGAGTTAACTGAGTCAATGGTAGGGCAATTTTGGAGAAATCTTTGACAAATCTTCTGTAATATCCAGCCAATCCCAAAAAGCTTCGGACTTCAGTCACATTTGTTGGTCTAGGCCAGTTCACCACAGCTTCAATTTTCTGCGGATCAACAGAAATTCCATCTTTGCTAACAACATGCCCCAAAAACATAACATGGTCAAGCCAAAATTCACATTTAGACAGTTTAGCATACAGTTTCTGTTCCCTTAAGGTTTGTAGGGCAAGTCTCAGATGATGTTTATGCTGTTCTATACTTTTGGAGTAAATCAATATGTCATCGATAAATACAACAATAAAGTCATCAAGGTACGGTTTAAAAACTCTGTTCATGAGGTCCATAAAAGCAGCTGGTGCGTTCGTGACTCCAAAAGGCATAACTAGAAATTCATAATGTCCATACCTTGTTCTAAAAGCAGTTTTATCAATGTCTTCCGGTTTAACCTTCAGTTGATGATACCCCGATCTGAGATCAATCTTAGAAAACACTTGTGCACCCTGTAACTGATCAAATAAGTCATCAATACGTGGCAAAGGGTATTTATTTTTCACAGTTACCTTGTTCAGTTCACGGTAGTCTATACACAACCTCAACGAGCCATCTTTCTTCTTGACAAACAAAACTGGTGCACCCCATGGTGAGGTACTGGGTCTGATGAACTTTTTGTCTAACAGTTCTTGCAGTTGCACTTTCAGTTCTTTCAGTTCAGCTGGGGCCATTCGGTAAGGAGCTTTCGAAACTGGCTGTGTTCCGGGAATCACATCAACAGTAAATTCAATCTCCCTATCAGTCAAATCTCCTGGAAGATTATCTGGAAAAACATCTGGAAATTCCCTGACTATAGGAATACAACTCACATCAGTATTATCATCAATAGGCACAGTCAGTACAGAACACAGATACCCTTTACATCCCTTTCTAATCAGTTTAACAGCCTTCACAGATGAAATCAAATACGGAGGAGGTACTACTCCACTCCCATTAAACACAAATGCAGGCAGACCAGGTGGACGGAAAACAACTTGCTTGGTCACACAGTCAATAGTGGCATGATATTTTTGTAACCAATCCATCCCCAATATTACGTCGAAATGATCAATGTTCAATGGCAGTAAATCAATAAACAGATGCATATCCCCAACAATAATTTCACATGCGGGGTACATATAAGCACATGTCATGGATCCCCCTACGGGTGATGATACGGCTAGCAGATAGTTCATGGGTTCTAAGGGTCTATCCAATTTCCGTGAAAAAGCATATGATACATAAGAATGCGTAGACCCCGAATCAATCAGTACATATGCATTTTGAGTACAGATAGAGAGAATACCTGACACAACGGTCTCGGTATTCTGCACATCTCCCGGTACTAGTGCGAACACTCGGCCTTGCCTCATAGGCTCTTTCCCGGTAGCTTTAGGGTTAGGCTTTGGTGGAGCATTTGATACTGCTGCGCTTGGTGCAGCTTTACCACTGGCTTGTGGAGCAGAGGGGCAGTCTTTAACCATGTGGCCCACCTTGCCACACCTGTAACAGGCTCCAGATATTCTGTAGCAAACCCCTTTGTGCTTCTTGCCACATTCAGAACAGGGTGGTATGAATCCACTCTCTTGGCTGGGGCTAATCATCGTCCCCGTATTCTGTTTCTTGTTGGCTGGGTTGTGCTTGCCTTTCTTAAATTTGAAACCCTGCCTTTTTCCATGCCATTCAGTTGTTGGTGTTTCAGATTGTTTCACTGCTGCAATGTTCGACTCGGCCATCAATGCCCGGTCGAGAACACCCACAAAAGTCGGTAATTTCAAAACATTTATCCGGTCAAGTATTGCCACATTAAGGCCGCTTTCAAATTTTCTGGCCTTCTTATATTCAGTATCCACCATGTGCGGTGCATAACGGGCAAGTTCAGTAAATTTCGTTTCATATTCGGCAACCGACGTGGTGCCCTGTTTCAGTTGCTCAAATTCAGTCACTTTCCTATCCCTGACACACTGAGGGAAGTACTTTTCAAAGAAGGACTCCTTGAACTGAGCCCAAGTCATAACAGTATTTGTTTCGCGAATCAACATCCACCACCTTCTAGCTTCTTCTTGAAGGGTGAAGGTAGCTAACAATACCTTGTTCGCTTCCGAGCACGGAAACACTTCAAATAATTTCTCTGTTTCCAGAACCCAAGCTTCAGCTTTTAGCGGTTCAAGGCCTCCCTGAAAGGATGGCGGTTTCATTTTGCTGAACTTCTGGGTCAAAGCAATTATGTCCCCATCATTCGCATTCGCATTAAGTTCCGGCTGTACCGGAGGAGGAGGAGGTTGTTGGTTCTGTTGTTGTTCAAGTCTAGCAGTTATCAGTTCTATCATTCTTTCCATTCTTTCCATTCTTGCCTCAGTAGATGAGGACTCAGGTTCATTTGCATTGTCCATTTCACTATACGCAGTTATAACAGTTTTAAACATAAGCAGTCATTTGTTTAACAGTTTACCACGTCAGTATGTATTCAGTCATAACATAACCACACACTTATCATGCTCATGAGATGCCCTAATAACTTTTCTAGGACACCCTATAGCTCATTTGGACACGTGTGTGCGGTATAACTCGTGGTCAAGTATCGCTCTGATACCACTCTGTCACGACCCAAACCCGGCCCTATGGGTTTAGCACCGTAACCGGCCAGTAATCCGAGATTACCGAAGGCCTGCTGAACAGTAATACAGTGAAACAGAGTACAGGGCCTGGCGGAAGCCAATACAGTAAATAAATAGTGTCCATTGAGCTGTGACAGTCTGCATGCAAAAAGGCTTTTCATACATTATACAAAAACAGTACAGAACAGTATACACAATATACAAAATTAACAGTCACACAGTACAGGGACCTAATCCCTGTATAACAGTACAGTAAACAGTCAGTCTATACAAAACAGTGAAACAGTACAAAAAGGGGGAAATTCTAAAACACCCCTAAGCCTTAACAGTAGGCTCGGAACCTCGCAGTGAGGCACAAAGGCTGGCTTGACAAAACTGGAGTAACCCTGACGCCTCTAGCTGCGGTCTGGTGCCTGTACACCTACATATATATATGAGCAGTGAGCTAAAGCCCAGTGAATAACATAAAGCGTAAAGAGGTTTAGAATGAATGTCCTTACAGTAATGAAACCAATTCAATTCAATCAGTATTTCAGTCGTTCAGTACAGTAAACAGTCATATGTGGTACATCCATTAGCATAACAGTAACAGTAGGTCTTGAAAGACCGAACAGTAATGATGGCCATCAGTCAGTAAACAGTAGTGGTTCCGCGAGGGAACCGACAGAGATCTCTGTAACAGTAACAGTAACAGTAAACCGTAGATACTAAGGATGCCACAGTATAGTTCAGAAATAAAGGACATACATTCATTCAGTAATACCAGTTCAGTAAACAGTTCAGTTCAGTATTCAAAAGATATCAGTTGAACATATCTTTACACAATTGTTACTCACAGAGTTCTGGGCTACAGTATGCTAGAGCGTGTCTCCCCAGTTGCCAACCCTACACAGTTCACAGGTTGAACACACTAAGCTACACAGTTGGGAAATCTCATAACTTAATCCCTAATTTGCCTTGGTGTGTTCTACAATGATATCCTCATCAAGGTGCCTTAAACTAGGCCTAAGAATGCCTAGGATGGGATGAGGATGCAAAAATACACTTAGAAAACATTTCGCAAAGTTTGCTGAAAATAGGAGCCTCGCTCGAGCGAGACTTTCTACGCTCGAGCGTAAGTCCAAAATCAAAGGCTTCGCTCGAGCGAGGAATCCTTCGCTCGAGCGGTCTGCAAAACAGTAAAAGTACTGGATGCTGAAATTTTACGCGCGATGGTCGCTCGATGGTCGCTCGAGCGGAGCCCTGGACAAAGGTTCTCGCTCGAGCGGGGAATCCTTCGCTCGAGCGAGGAAGCCAAATCTGGAATTTCCAGATTTGCCTCCCAAGCTCAAACCAAGCATTCAACCACTCCAAACTCGACCTCTTGGGCCCAAATTCTGGAAAACATCATTAAATTCAATGTATAACAAGTTTCAAAGCTCAATTTATGAATTCAAGCCCCAAAGGTGAGTCAATTAGAACCATATTCAAACCCATTTTCAAGAACAATCATTCAAACATGCATGAATGAGTTTTAAACCAAATTGAAGCTCCAAAGCTTGCTCAAATGAGCTCATTTCTTTCCAAAACCAGATGAAAACATAGTCTATAACAACAATATGAGCATGCATGCACTAATGTCCATCTAATCAACCTCAAAATGCAACAATACCAACATGCATGCAAGAAATGATCTTCAATCCATCATTAATGAACCAAATCATGGCTTAGCTCCACAAATTAACATGAATCATGCAAGAATGAACTCAAGAACAGCAACAAGAAGATGAATGTCCTACCTTAGTCTTGTATTCAAGGTCTAGGAGCTCAAAGTAGCAATCACACCTCAATTCTCAAACAATGCCAAGCAAGATCAAGCAAATCTCTCAAGAACAACTCAACTCACTCTCACTCTCTAGCTTGGGTCGGTTGAGGCAAGAAGAGGAGAAGAAAATGTTTGGTTTGATCACATACGTGGAGTGTTCAAAGGCTCAAGTGTGTGTATATGAGATAGTGGCAAAATGGTAAATATGGCAAACTCTTTAATTGGCCTATTTTAATCTAATTTAATCATACCTAATCAATTTTCAGATACTTATACCATAAAATCACATTAAATATGAGGGTCACGTAACATCAATCGGTTTCAGATTCGGCCGCCGATAAGGCCTTCAAATAGCAGTTTAAACATATAAACATGAACAGATAATCAGACAATCAAACAGATAGAATGCAATTGACTAACATATACTCAGTTAATTCAGATTCCGATTTCAGTCAGTCAGTTCAGTATTTCTTTCAGTTCGATTATCAGTCAGCTATCAGTCATTATCCGTTTCGTTTAACAGTAATCGGTGATTATCGGTAATCGATCAGTCATTAATCAGTGAACAGTATGAGGGTTGTTACACCAACTAAAACTTTAATCGTCCTAAATAATTTCAGTTTTTTGCGGCTAAATTTTTTAGTTGCTGAAAATACAATATTAATTTTTTTGAAAGTTTTTAGGGAATAAAAAATTAGTCGGCAATTGAGATCTTTCGGCAACTAAATGTTTTAGTTGCTGAAAATGCAATATTAAATTTTTTTTTTTAAAGCTTTTGGCACTAAAAAATTAGTCTGCAATTGAGGATTTTCGGCGACTAAACCTTTCAGTCGCCAATTACTTTTCCTGACAATTATTCAACAACTAATCTGGCAATTAAAAATTTTAGTCGCTAAAAAATTTCAACAACTAAAAATTAACTTTTAAGAACTAAAAATTTGGTCATTAAAAATATCATTTGTTATAGTGATTGTTCCAACTGATTCTCTTATGTTCTATTTCTTTCTGTAGATTTTTTTTCCCCTCAGTTTTAACATTTTGTTTTACGACAAACAAAAAATATTTTCTTTTAATCAATGAAAACAAACATACCTAGGTATAAAAGTGGCTTTTATTAAAGATAGGACGACTTTTATTATTTTCGTAAACAACGTTTTTTTGGTTTGTAAAGAACCATTAAAACAAAAGTGGTGTTAAAAGGAAATTAGGATGGCTTGACGGGACTATAAAACATGTGGAACTGCCGTATCATTGTGATTAGTAGTACTATATGTATTAATTAATATATATATATTAGTATATTAATTAGTATTATAATATTATTAATTATCTTATTTATTATATAAATTATAAATATTTAAAATTTTTAAAATTATGTCATATCAATTATTAGTACACTAATGTATATATTAATTAATGCATGTAGCATTATTAAATGAAGATTTTATTGTGTTGTTTGGTAACTTATGAAGTTAGTTCCTCGTTTGAAAATAGATTATCTTAATAATTTTTTAATTAAAATATGAGGTAAAACAATTAATATATTTAGAAATAATTTTTTAATTTTTTACAAAAAAATTATGAAATGAAATAATTTATAAAATAAAAATAGGTAAATTGACAATTTTGCCCTTTGCAACTCTCCGTGAATTTGTACTCACCTACCCTTTTGTTAGGTGAAATGATGCCCCTGATAGTAAATCCCTCCGTTTGCTGTGCGAGTCAGTGGGTTGTCGGGACTAGATACATTGTGAGACTCTTGACTATTTTTTTATGGGTTTGGTTATGGTGTGCAACTTACACCTTACACCTTATACCTTACACTTACACCTTACACTTACACCTTTTGTAAAAAATTAAACCTTACACTTACACCTTTTTTGAGGTTGCACACCATGTGCAACCCACTTACACCTTACACCTTACACTTACACCTTACACTTACACCTTATACTTATACTTACACCTTACACTTACACTTTTTGTGTAAGTGGCACATGGTGTGCACTTGCACACTTAAGGAAACTCCTTTTTTTATTTCAAAAAAACTCTCATCAGTTTTATTAGATTTTAAGGCAAAAATCATGGATGGTAGGCTTTAATCAAACCCGTGATTTGAAATAATAGATAGGTTTGTAAGATAAAATGATGGGTTTTTTAATAATTTTTTGATTTTTAAGTTAAAATCATAATATGTCGAACGATAGTGTTTGATAGTGTCTGTGATTTTCGTTTATGTTTAAAAAAATTATGAAACATATTTTTTTTGTTTATTTTTAGAAAAACAAAAAAATTACAAACTCGTTTGATTAAAACAAAATATTTGAAAATTTTTAAAAACAAAAATCAAAAGGATAAGTTATAGTAAACCCCCTTAAATTATAACTCATTTGCACTGTGTTCCCCTGAATTTCAAAACTCAATAATTAATCCTCTCGACATATTATCTTGTTGTTGTTAACCAGTTTTGTTACGATTTTTTTAGAAATTTATAGAAAATCATATGATGTGTAAAATACATAACACATTTATTAAATTTATAAGACAATAATAATACCAACTATTGATTGTTTAAGGATACTAATACTCTTATCTGGTGATTTCATTTATAATTTATCTCTTTTATCTTAGTGATAAAGTACAAATGAGATCATCAAATAAGGATATTATTGCTCTAAAAAATTAATAAAAGTGTTATGTACATCACACGTGATTTGATTTTCTATAAATTCTTAACAAAATCCTAACAAAAAATGTCAACTGCAATATGATAATAGTTCAAGGGAGTTAATTGTTGGGTTTTGAAATTTAAAAGGGCAAAATGTTAATGGATCGTAGTTTAAGAAGATTTATTGTAATTTATCCTTACAAATATTATAATTGTAAATATGTAATAAAAATTATATTTTATTCTCCTTCCGTCTAATTTTGGTGATCCCTTTTGGGGATTCCAACTTTAAGAGAGCATACAATCATTATATTTAGCATCCGTTTGGGAAGTAGGTTGGTTTTTTGACTTTTTAGTGAGGTATCTTCCTGTTAAATTACCAAACTGCCCCTGATAGGTTTACATGTCAACTCATTGCATCTGGGCATCCTCCACGTCAAATTGTTTGGGCCGAATTTATTTTTTTTATTTTATTTTTTTGTCTTTTTGGGGTTTGGATTTGCCGTATTTTGATGTTTTCTTTTTTTTTTTTAAATTCATGTTTTTGTCATTTTTATTTTTTTATACATTAATTAGTTCTTGTTCTTTAATTTTTATTGGTATACAAATTCTTTTTTAAATTTTTCAAAAAATACATATTGTATGAATATTTTTTGAAAAATTAAAAAATCCACAGTACCTAAGAGCCACCGTGGCCATCATAAACGGCAAAGAAATGGAGGGGCGAGATCTGGCCGGAGCTTCGAGAACCAGAGGCGGTGCACCCTCCCACGTGATCGCACGTGCGAATCATGAACCCAGGCACGATGGCGACGGCGTCCTCTATCTCTCTCCTCCTCCTTATCACCGACGTGAACCCCCACGTCACTCTCTTGTTGTTCCTCCCCTCGTACTTCACTCTCCCCGAAACCGCCACAGATGTCGCCTCCGGCACCAGCGGTTCCACCACTCCGTCTCGGCGGCACGGCCAACAAGGCCGAAGGAATCTCGTCGGAACTGCTGCTCGCGGCGGAGATGTCGCCGGAGCTACTCGAAACATCGTCGCTGCCGAAGATCCACGACACGATCGAACTCGTCGAAGCTAAATCGAGAACCGAATCGACTTGGTGAAGGTCCTCGTCTTCCATATCTCTCCTCCTCTTTCACTTGTTCTGTGTGTGTGTGATTTGCATGTTGGGCCTCAGATATAAAGGGAAGACCCAGGGTATTTTGGTAAATTTATCCCAAAAGGGTTTGAACCCAACACGTTGTTTCTGTTTTGTCTTCATTTGGCTAAATTAGTCTTTTTTGTCCAGACGTGGTTAATTTAGCCCCAACTTCCCTTCCTAAACACCACCTTAAATTTAAATTTCAAAATATTTTTTCACTAATGTCCTATCTTTTTAATACATTTATAATTACTCAAAAGGAATAATTTTGAAAAATCAAATGTTTTTTGAAAAATAGTTGAGAGCACTGAAAATAGTGTTCTAATAGCACTACTAATGATATGACAGTGAGCCCTGTCCACTGTCTATACCTTTTTTTTTTTTTGTGATATTTTTAATGCTTTAAAACTATCAGTAATCTTTTTTTTTTAATAGTATAAATCATTGTTGATATTTTCTACTTTAATTTTTCAAATTGGAGCATCATTTTAAAACATCCCAAAACAAAATATTGAATCAACAAAATAGGACGAAGAAAATATTATTTTATGCCACATCAGTACCAAGTCACATACCACATCAGTCTGCCTAATCACCCGAAGACACATTCGGGCCAAAAATTCCGGAATCAACAATGATTCATCTCACTAAAAACATCACCACTAATAACACTAATGCATTAAAAAAGTAAAAAAAAAAAAAATACAACTCCAAAACCAAAACATCACATTATTAATAGCGGGATCCACTGCCACCTAATTAGTGGGAGCACTAATTAGTGCTCCCAAACATTTTTCTTCCGGAATATAGGATCACCCACGTAGGCCGTGGAAAATGTCATTCGATTCTCACCGATCTGATGGCTAATAACGGATTTTTATAATTCGCCTTCAAATTAATATGTATGTGTTTTTTCAAAAATTTTAATAAAATATTACAGTAAAAATTAATGTAAAAGAGATTTAAGATATTAAATTTATTATAAATTAATGTTATATTTAAAATATTATATATTATACAAATACTTGATATTATTTAATGTTATCCATCAATGGATTAGCAAATGAAAACCATCTGAATCGTTTAAATCACAATTTAATTATTTACAATCTATTATTTATAATTTTAAATTCAAATCGCACTGCACCGCGCAGACTTTTGATGTCACATATTATTTGGTATTTTAAATTAAGATATAAATTTTTAATTATCCTTATTTGGAATCTACAAAAATTAAAAAGTTAAAAAATTATTAAAAAAATCAAAAATCCATATTATAAACATGTGGGGAAAGCTTTTTTTTTTTTTTTAATATCCAACAATGTACTTTGCACATACATTTAGCAAAGTGAGAAGACGTGGCACATCTCAAGCCATGAATTCTCATTAAAAAAAAAAAATTATGCACACCCCAAAAGTCAACAATTTGGTCAGTATACTGTGCATCTATAATATTTTATTACACAATTTTTATAAATAGTCAAAAAATTATTCTAAATATACAATTTTTTTTTTACTATTTTAGTCAAAAAAATACACTTATATAGCACATTCTAAACAACTTCTAAACACCAATATGAACTCAAACTAACTTAACAAAAGAATATCCCCCAAAAAAACTAATAATAATAACAGCAATGGTTGGTGGCCCGAAATTCAGTGATTCGAATGACTCGAAACTGTTAAAATGACATCGTTTTGAGCATAAAACAAGCCAAAACAACGTTATTTTGACAGTTTCAACCCATTTGAATCACTGATTTTATAGCTCTTAAACATTTTTCTAATAATAAATAGGTTAAATATGTGTTGAGAAAATTCTCACCCTAATCTATAACAACTGGACACGACGACACTTGGAACGTAATGGTTTCCCACTCCATAACGCAACATCTTGTTGACATCGGATAGCGTGGACATTAATAACTATATCATGTCATCTTCCACGTCGGGTAATTGATGTAGTGCTAAACAACATGGCAAAGCATTTTGCATATATATAATGCTTACATTCCTTATTGGGAATAATTTTTCATCATATAATTAAAAAAAAAAAAAAACATAATTTTAATTTTTTTAATCATAATTTAAAAAAAATCATAACTAAACATAATATAATATATAAATAAAAAATTCATGAGTTATAACTTAAAAAAAATAATTATAACTAAAGAAAAATAATATAATTAAGAGTGCATATAATGTATTATTTTCGACTAAAATAATATATTTTCAAACGAAATGTATACCGTTAGTGCATTAAGAAATGGAATCCCATTGATAAAAAATTTCGATTCGTGTCTTTTTTTGCTGGATGGCAAAAGTGTTTTTAAGTGAAAATTTGAGTTCTGTTTTAGATTTTTTTTTAATTTTTTTTTTTGGGTGGAGTTGAATTATAGGTGGAGGAAGAGACCCATGTGGTGGTTGTGTTACATTGATCGTGGGTTGTAATAATGGAGCAATGTCATGGACCGCATGATATGTGTTTGATGAAAGGGTAAACTACTAATAGCTCTAGCAGTTGGTTTTAATTTTTATCAAATTTTATTAAAATTGTTAAAAGTAATTTTTTATAATGATTTTTTGTATATGTCGTTAAAAATTAATAATTAGTGACTTTTTTGTTACGATTTTTATAAATTATCGCTACAACTTATAATTACTGACTTTTTTGTAACGAATTTTTCAAATCGTCGTTGAAAGTTAAAAATTAGTGAATTTTTTGTGACGATTTCTTTAAACTATCCCTAAAATTGTTTGTGACAATTTTCAAATTTTTAACAATTAGTCATATTTTTTAATAATGTTTGATAAAAATTCTATTAATTATTATAGGACCTAATAAATAATAAATTTACCTATTAAAACCAACACATAAATCCATTGACAAATACCTTCTGGAGTTGTTTCTAGGCCACATGAACGCATCAAGCAATTACCATTTGGGTTTGTCTACACCGACCTAAGTCCGGCACTCACAAATTGAATTTTTTTAATTTTCTATATATGAATGTGTGTGTATATTATGTATGCATAATCTTGGATTTCACTCTTAGGAGTGGAATGGGAGAATAAGATTTTCTTACAAGATTTATAAGTATATATGAGTTTCAACTCCTTTGATGTGTTAATCTAATAACTAACTACTGACTTTCGCTGATCAAAAAATAATAATAAAATAAAATAAGAGTGTCAGTTTGATGACAATTTTTGGAGAGTCGTCAGAGGGTAAATTTGACATTTCAGAAGAAAAAAATAATTGGTGATGTCAACAGAGAATGTTAGTTAACAGAATGGCTAGGTAATGGAGGGAGTAAATTGTAACAAGATAATAAATCCCATGGAGAAAAATGTAATTTTTAGAACCTCAAGAGGTGTAGGTGTAATTTATGTATAAAAAAATTATATTTTATTTTATAAAATAAACAATATAAGTTTAAATTAACACTTGTAATCTATTTAAAAAAATAAAATATAATTTGTTTATTGATATTTAATAAATTTGATCAACTCATTTTTGTTACTGAACTAATGAGATGAATACTTTGAATTATTATTGTGTTTAAAATGAAACTTACCCAATATGGTAGACAAACATAGAATGATAATGGTATGGAGTGTCATTAGCTACCTAATACCTACCATATATGAGTGCGTTTGTTTTGAGGAATTATTCTCGGATTAATAGTTTATTGTTTGATTTAATTTTTTTTATTCCAGATTAATAGTCCCTCCGGACTATTAGTCCCTCATATGAGGGATTATTGTATCTTAGGAGAGGAGGTGGGATTATTTTCATGAGATTAGTATCACATGGGACTAATGTGTGAAATGTCCGTTTTACTCTCATATTATTACTTAAGAAAAATTGAAAAAAGGGTAAAATAGTGTTTTGAACATTAAATTATTTTTTTAGTGTTGTTAATTCAAAATTATATATTAAAGAAAAAATATAAATTATAAATTATAAATTAAATTTAATTAAAAATAATAAATTAAAAATTATGACCTTATAAATAAAATTTTGTTAGTGTTGTTAAAAAATTAAATTTATATATTAAATAAAATTATTTTTTTAGTGTTATTAATTTAAAATTATATATTAAATAAAAAAATATAAATTATAAATTTAATTTAATTGAAAATAAGAAATTAAAAATTATGCCTTATAAATTAAAAAATTTTAGTGTTGTTAAATTAAAAATTTAAAATTATAGATTACAAATTTAAAATTACATATTAAATAAAAATTATAAATCACAAGGGTAAAATAGTCTTTTGAACATTTATACTTATCCAGTCCGTCCAACCAGACATTGGATTCACTAAAAATAATTCAATCCAGACATCTAATCTCATGACTAAACAAACATAGGATACAAATCTAGTCTAACAAAATAGTCAGAGACAATGTATCCCAGAACTAATAATCCGATGAATTACAATCCCCTTTATCCAGTCCGTCCAAACAATTACCTTCAAAGATTTCTTTAAAATAAAAACAATCCTCCTCGCATTAGATGTGATATAGTGGAGAGTCAATTTGTTCTGTTGCCACTCTTTTACAGAGAGAGTCCCTTTGATCATTCCCTATGTCTTCAATAGTGAGAGTTATGGAGGACTCCTCTGACGAAGCTGTGCCTGAATTTCCTCTGATTCCAAGTTCTGAAAGCATCAATGGGTTTAAAGGAACAGAAAACAAGGAAGCACTTGAGCTTGAGACGTCATCAAACACCATTATTATTAATGCAGAAGAACTGAAGAAACAATTGCAGTTGGCAGGACCTTTAGTCATAGTTGGTTTTTTGCAGTACAGCATACAGATGATATCGGCTGTGTTCTTAGGACACCTCGGAGAGCTCCCTCTCTCCAGTGCAACTATGGCTACTTCATTTGCTGGAGTCACTGGTTACTATTTCATTGTAAGCTTCATTCTTAATCTTTCATTCATTCCCATTTTTCTCATCTCATTTTGTGTTGAATTAAAATTTGCAATATTTTCACTTCTCACCACTGCCACCACCATCACCACTGGTGACAGGTTACCATATTGCTGGACGCCACTTTTGACAACTCACTAAGGGATTGTTTGAGAAGTATTAAATTAGTATACTTTTTTACTTTTTACGAAAAAAACGTAAAATATGGATTAGATTTAAAATGATGTGATAGAAAGGTCATATGACTTAAATAAGATGATTGTGACCTAAATAGGATAATGTACTAAAAAGAGCATGTGTTATTTTAGCACATGCCAAACAACTACTAAATATATATTGGACTCGGCTTTCCACTAGTCCATTGGAAGGTATTGTTCGGCGTTGTGCGGTCCAATGCAGGTCATGTTTAAATTATTCGAATTGTTCATTTTGTCAGCACCTTCGTATATATCATCTAAAAAATTAGATCAATTCAACAATCGTAACTTATTCAATTTATTATTTTTTTCTCCAAGAAATTAATAGCAAGTGTGTTTTTAAAAATGAGATAGTACAATGCAACGGGAGAGAAAAAAAATTACAAAAATATATGGTATGCAAGTGAAAAACTATGGGGCAAGTGTCATTTGCACCCCCTCCATATTTTTATTAAAAAAATTTATTATACCACTAGGGTGTAGTTTCCCCTTTTAAAAATAGGCTATTATTATTTATTTATTTTTTTTATAACAAATGGGATAAATTAAATAATTTACAATTATTATATCAACTTAATATTTTTGTGTATAATATACACGAAGAGCCTGATAAAATAAACCGTTCGAATTATCACAATGGAGCCTATATGGGCATGAACATCACTATCCAATCTAGATTATGATGGAGGGAAGCCAAGTCCGTATTTATATATATATATATATATACTGGAAGGTGTTGAATCGGTAGTTACATATCTATAATATAATTGAATTTAAAAATTATAATTTCCTTTACAGTTACAGAATTGCATTTTCAAAAAATGAAAACTATGATATTTTGTATGAATATCAATTCATGTTTTTTCTTTATATAATAAAATAGATATTTATATGTAATATTTAAAAATATTATGTGTATATAGAATATATCTATTTTTTTCTTCTTTTAGTCTTTCAAGTTTAAATTTTGTCAATTTTCTCTCGATTGTCTCATTTAATTAGAAACAAAATTGACAAAATGAAAATTCACTGACATTGAGCACCTACTGTAGTGATCATATATATATATATATATTAGTGGTTGGCACACGCAATATATGTGTAATTTAAATAAGTAAAAGGGAAATAAATTATTTAATATATGTCGTGTGTTGGTCAATTAATAAGAGTCTTATTCATCAAAGATTCTAAAATTCAAGTCTGACTCTTTCTTTTTATCTAATTTTTTGTTTTAAATAGAAAAATATACAGGTGACAAAAAGAGAGAAGAAGTTTTAAGATACCAAGTGATTATATATAGATAGATAGGTTTTTCCTACTATGACAGTTATGTAGGCACACTATTTGAAATTGGATCATTTAAATTCATTTACATTTAGAGAACCACAATTTTGAGACCAAATGGACTTGAAATACATATTTTAGAGAAATTAGGATCTTTTAGAGTAATTTTTTAAAATATTATTTTAAAATAAATTTTTGAATAACTGAAATTTAATTCTATAAATATTCATGATACAATAATCATTTTATATTTTAATTCCCAAACTCTAACTGTAACCCTAACCCTATCACTCTAAATGAACACTCTATAGGATACTGGCTCACACTACAACAAAAACATATTTTAGTGGCACTACACTAGTGGCATATTTTTAGAAAATGTCACAAAAAATGATATTTAGTGGCACGTTTTTGAAAAATGCCACAAAATAACAAACATAAAAGGCTCTAGTGACATTTCAATGAACAAGTGTCACAAAACTACAACAAAAACATACTTTAGTGGCACTACATTAGTGTCATATTTTTAGAAAATGCCACAAAAATGATATTTAGTGGCACGTTTTTGAAAAATGCCACAAAACGACAAACATAAAAGGCTCTAGTGACATTTTAATGAACAAGTGTCACAACATTATAACAAAAACATATTTTAGTGACACCATACTAGTGGCATGTTCTTAAAAAATGTTACAAAAAGAATATTTAGTGGCATTTTTTAGAAAAATATCATAGAGCCGCAAACATACAAGGCTCTAGTGGCATTTCAATTAAAAAAAGTGTCACTTCACTACAACAAAAATGTCACTACAACAAATTTACGCTTTAGTGACACTACACTAGTACGTAGCATGTTTTTAGAAAATGCTACAAAAATAAAAATTGGCATTAAATATTTTAGAAAAATGCCATAGAACCACAAAACATATAAGGCTCTAGTGGCATTTCAATAAAGAAATGTCACATCAATTTTATGATATTTTATAAAATAATGACACAAAAAATTATGTTCGTGACATTTACCAACAGATGCCACTAAACTTTAGTTGCAATGGCATTTTTTAAAAAATGTCAGGACACTAGGTAGGTGCAAATTACTTTTTATGGCACTTAGGTGAAAAGTGTCATAAACAAATATTTTATAACATTTTGAGAAATGCCACTAAGCTAAAAAGCATATTCGGTGACTAAATTTCCTGACCAAAAAAATTTGGTCGCTGAAAGTATAGCTTTCAGCGACCAAAACAGCATTAGTTGCCAAAAGTAAAGATTTTAGGCGACTAAACAATTTTAGTAGCCAAAAGTCTATAATTGGCGACTAAAACTAAGTTTGGTCGCTGATTATATGGGTTTTAGTGATTAAAAAAATTTTAGTAGCCCAAAGTAAAGCTTTTTGGCGATTAAAAAAATTTAGTAGCCAAAAGTCTACAATTGGCGACTAAAAATAAGTTTGGTCGTTGATTATATAGGTTTTACCGACTAAAAAAATTTTAGTAGCAAAAAGTAAAGCTTTTTGGTGCCAAAAAAAATTTTAGTATCCAAAAGTCTACAATTGGCGACTTAAAAATAAGTTTAGTCGCCAAAAGTGGTCATTTTTAGCGCGGGAGAACTAAAATCCTAAGGCGGGAATAAAATTTTTTGGTGACCACAATTTTGGTAGCTGAAAGTGCATCTTCGGCGACCAAATCCAATTTTGGTCAACAAAAGTTAAGTTTTTTAGCAACTAAAAAATAATTAGTAGCCAAAAGTATAGAACCAAAAGTGGTCTTTTTTTTTATTTTGGTAGTAAATAGTTTATTTTACATAAATTATGTTCAATAAAATAATTATGTTTATACATATACTTTTATATTAATATGGATGTATGTACTATATAAATAATATATGTTGCATATACAATCATGTGGTGGTATAGAGGTGTAGTGGGAAGAGTGTGGTGTATAAGGTTCATGGTGCGGAAGGTTGGCGGTTCGAGTCTCCGCAAGAACAGATCAAATTGTTCTACAACGAATTATCGTCATGAATGACACTTGATAGCGTCACGAATAGTGCTTACTATGAAATTAAAGTGTCACTGAAAGGTTTTAGTCTTGATGGTGTAATGACACTTACAAGTGTCACTAACTCTTTTTTTAATGGCGCTTGATAGTGCCACAAATAATATCTATCATAACATTAAAATGTCATTGAAAGTTTTCAGCCATGATGGTGCAGTGGCACTTGCAAGTATCTACCGTGGCACTAATAGAAGTGGCACTTGTTCAAAATGCCACAAGACCAAAAAATGTCATTGGAAGAATAGTTTTGTGGCACTTTCAAATGTCACTAAACTAAGAAAATGTTGTAGTGTCATTTAAGCTCTAAAATTATAGTTCTAATTGAGCTCTAGTGAGGTAGAAAATCAAAAAAAAAAAAAAAAAAAAAAACTCAAAACATCACATTAAAGTGAGAACCACCTTCCATTAGAGCTATTAGAACTCCTATATTAGAGCTCTAAAGCATTTTTGCTCATTTAAATTGCTTCCGGGACATTACTGTATAAGAGTCAAAAAGAGATTATGTGCATTGGTATAAATGAATCTTTGATTCAATCACTAGAATACTCAGATCCGGCCATTTGCATTTGTGCATTTGTAAAATGGAAAAAATATTTGGTGCCCCATTGTACGAGTAGAATTTTAATTTTTATTATTTTAAACTTTTAGATAATTCAAACAGTTTTACTGTCTTTATAATTGATGCCTTAAGATAAAAAGTTTTTTTTAATGGACCTTTGGACAAAAAAAAATAAAAATAAAAAGTTTGTAGTATTTATGATAGGGGATATTTAGGGATATTTGATAATGAGTTTTTTTTTTTTTTTTTGAATTATGATGGACACTATTTTTTGTGAGCCTTGAACAAAAATAGATTGTTTGGTGCAATTTTTTTATAAGCTGAAAAATAAAAATCAAAAGTACCTCTCCCTCAACATCTTGATAATTAACTTTATTTAATTTATTTAAATTATTTCATTTTAATAAACTATAGACTAAAACTACACCGAACACTTTAATGTAGAATCCCAAAATAAACAATTCCACTACATCCATACAAATATTAGTCCCCCGACTAGCCCGAATGATGTGGCTAGTCTTGGGGAAAGCAAAATCCCACTTTTCCCAAAATGCATTTGTTAGACCATTTCTAATGGTTCATTAAATCTATCATCAAATTTAAATTTGGTGAAAAAACTTATGTTTTACTCCTCCAACTGTTCATCAAATTCATGATTTCTCAAATCTTTTATCAAATTGAGGACGGTTATGCCTTTCATCAAGTCATTGTTCATTGTCGTTAAATTTTCACCACTGGATGTCCTCCGAATTACCATCTTAAAGCAAAAATTTATAAAAAAAAAATTATACTGAATGGTCGACCGACCGATCATCCGTCCAATTGATCGATGGTTTGATAAAGCCTTAACCTTTTGTTTAAACATTTGATGTCAAAAGAAATTTTTACTTAAATTTGATATAAAAAAAAATAAAAAAAATACACCATTAAAGATGTCCTTACATGCACCAAACCAAAATAGTCTTTGTCTCTCTCAACTATCTCAAACTCTCTCTCTCTCTCTCTCTCTCTCTCTCTCTCTCTCACACACACACACACACACACACACACTCACACAGACACACACACACACACACACACACATTAGCTCCTCTCTCAACCTACCCAAAAAAAGAAGAAGCTCCTCTCTCTCTCTCTCTCTCAAACGACGATCACTTCACCACCACTGCCACCGCCACCGCCGATGATCTAACCACCACCATCGATAATCGATTCTTTCTCCCCAACATTAACCCTTCTCTTCTCTTAGGCATCGCAAACGTGAACCCTCTAGAGATTCACTAATCAGCAACGCAAAATTCATTACTATGCACCTTAACCAATCTATAAAAACCCATCTCCTAATCAAACAACAATCACACATGATGATGCAGTTTGGTCAGATGAGAAATGGGTCAGACAAGATCCGGATGATCCACGAGTTGGCCGAACTTCGTCTTCCCAGCGGTACCTGCACCAAGTCTAGTAGAAAGGACCCAGGGGGTGGGGTTCCTTCCTAAAGACCTTCCGATGATTAATGTAGATTAGAAAAAAGAGGCAAAAGTCCCCAAGTAGTCAAAGAGAGTATGTATGTTTTGATATATTTCATACCTTTTTTGGCCTCTTGGCTTATCGTGCCCTAGTCATGATTGCTCCCCTGTCTCTGTCTTTTCACGCTGTCCTACCAGCTGTAAGTCTATGGCTATATGTAGTCGGCCATGGTAGTGTCGTCATGTCACAAAAATCATAAAAGAAAAAAGAGCGGCTTGTCTCTTCTTTTTGTCTAGCCACTAGGCCTAAGTTGGGCTAGGAATCATTTGGACGGCCCATTGCGCCACCTATTTGGGCTATGCCCATCAGTAGTCTCCCATTCTCGAGTGTAGCTTTAGTCCAACGAAGGGAATTAAAGTGTCTTGTTTGTTGCTTGATCGTGTTCTAACGCACCGTCGGGCCATTGCTTGATCTAATGTAATGGTGCTCGGTGATTCTGTGTGAACGGTGAGCTATCTTGTTCTAGGCCATGTCGGTGGACCTTCTTCAAAGTTCAATATTCTGGTCGATCTTATAAGATGTGGCTGGGCCGTTGCTCACGTACACTTATACATCAGCTGGAGTGCAATTGAAGTGGGCCACGAACAAAGGTGGATTGACTTTCTTGGCTTGAAAATAATGCACGTTGCATGTGTGCTTGATTCCATTAGTTTGTTGAATTTGTCATGGGACCCACAAACTTTATTAAATTATTAAATTGGTGAGTGCCCTGAAAATGTTGTTGGAAAGTTCTGGTTGAGTGTGGATTTATTTGGCTTCAAAATTCCAACAACTTGGTCCCACTTGAGGTAGTAATTGAATTTTGGGTGGAGCCCATGCAAGACTGTTGTTTGTTATGAACACCATGGGACCCGCTAGCTTTCTGACTGTTGACTGCTGTGCTTGGTTGGTTTTCATGTCTTTTTCCAAATTCAATACTTATCTCCATGTTTGGAATTATTGAATTGGCGTGGCCCCACCAATTGATTTGTTAAACAGTATACATGATTGATGTTTTGTCAAATAGTCCATAAAAACTCTTCTGTTTCTCAAATTTCAAGAGACCCACTACGACAACCCTTTGAATCACAGCGACTTATTTAGAAAGAGAGAAGCAAAATTGTTTCTCTCTCTATCTCTCTCTCTCTATATATATATGTATATATATCTACATACCCATGTACTTGAAAGGCATGGAAGCTTGCGATTTTTCTGGGTTTGGTTTTGAGTGTAGAGAGAGGGAGGAATCCGTTAGAGTGTGATGTTATTAGTTGTAGGCACGCCAACACGCTTCATGGCTTTGTTCATTGCTCTCTGGGCTACGGTGGACCAATGCACACCAAGGGTTAAATGCATATTGCCAGAGAAGGTACTTCGTCGGTCAAGTATGATAATATCATCAGCAATAATAGGTCTCAATATCTGGACAATGATGATGAAAAGCCCCGAAACAGAGTAGAGATGGAAGCTTTTGCCAGTATTTTAGCCATGAAAGTAGCATATGCCCAGTTACAGTTTGTTTAGTCTCTATTTGATGTTGATGGGATTTAAGCTATTGATCAACTAGTGGTCTCCCACATGGAGGTCTTCCGTATGGTGGTCTATTTTCCATATTGGAGTCGATCTCCCGTAGGGGTTGGTTTTCCGCAACGGTCTTCCGTGGGGGTTAGTCTACCGCACGGTGGTCTTCTGCTCAACGGTCTTCCTCGTGGAGGTCTCTCGCATGGTCTTTCACATGGAGGTCTTCTCCATGGTGGTCTTCCGCGGCGATTTTCCGCACAGCGATCTTCAGCTCCGCGGTCTTCCTCATGGAGGTTTTACACATGGTGGTCTTCCGCTCAGCAGTTTTCACACGGTGGTCTTCCACATGGAGGTCTTGCAAATGGTGATCTTCCGCATGGTCTTTCACAAGAAGGTCTTCCACATGGGGTCTCTCGCATAGGGGTCTCCCACATGGTCTTCCACATGGTGGTCTTTCGCGACGGGCTTCCGCTCAGCGGTCTTCCTCATGGAGGTCTTCCATATAGTGGTTTTCCGCGGTGGTCTTCCGCGTTGCGGTCTTCCACAGGGAGATTTTCCAGATGCAGGTGTTCCACATGGTGATCTTCCTCATGGTCTTCCACAAAGAGGTTTCCACATGGGATCTCCCGTATGGGGGTCTCCCGCATGGTCTTCCACATGGAGGTCTTCCATATGGTGGTCTTCCTCGACGGGCTTTCGCTCAGCAGTCTTCCTCATGGAGTTCTTCCACATGGTGATCTTCCGCATGGTCTTTCACAATGAGGTCTTCCACATGGGTCTCCCGCATAGTCTTTTACATGGAGGTCTTCCACATGGTGGTCTTCTGCTCAGCAACCATCCTCATGGAGGTCTTCCACATGGTGGTCTTCTGCACAGCGATCTTCCATAGGGAGGTCTTCCACATGGTGGTCTTCTGCGGCAGTCTTCCATATAAAGGCCTTCTCCATGGGGTCTCCTACACAGTCATCTTCCACATAGAGGTCTTCTACATGGTGATCGTCTACATGGTCTTCCCCAAGAAGGTCTTTCACATGGGGTCTCCCGCATGGTCTTCTACGTGGCGGTGTTTCGCTAAGCGGTCTACCTCATGAAGGTCTTCCACATGGTTGTCTTCCGCAATGGTCTTCCACATGGCGGTCTTCCACAGGGAGGTCTTCCACATGGTGGTCTTCCGCGACGATCTTCCACAGGGAGGTGTTCTACATAGGGTCTCCCACATAGGGTCTTCCACACGGAGGTCTTTCATACGGAGGTCTTCCACATGGTGATCTTCCACATGGTCTTCCCTACGGAGGTCTTCTACATAGGGGTCTCCCACATGGGGGTCTCCCGCATGGTCTTCCAAATTGAGGTCTTCCACATGGTGGTCTTCTATGGCAGTCTTCTGCTTAACAGTCTTCCTCATGGAGGTCTTCCACATGGGGGTCTTCCGCAATAGTCTTCCGCACGGCGGTCTTCCACAAGGAGGTCTTCTACATACGGCGATCTTCCACAGGGACATCTTCCATATGGGCATCTCCCGTATGGAGGTCTCCCGCATGGTCTTCCACATGGAGATCTTCCATATGGCGGTCTTCCGTAGCGGTCTTTCGTACTGCGGTCTTCCACAGAGAGGTCTTCCACATGTAGTCTTCTGCATAGGGGTGTTCTAGTCTGGTTAAGGTTGAAGTCTTCATACTCAGTCTAGCTGAGGCTTTTTAAACTCAGTCTGGCTAAGGTCTTCATACTTAGTTTGGTTAAGGCTTTTTTTTTTTTTTTTTAAACTTAATCTCGCAGAGGTTTTCATGCTCAGTCTGGCTAAGGTCTTTATGCTCAGTCTGGTTGAGGCTTTTTTTTTTAAAAAAAAAAAAGAAACTCAGTCCAGTTGGCTGAGGTTGAGGTCTTCATACTCAGTCTAGTTGAGGCTTTTTAAATTTAGTCTAGTTGGCTGAGGTTGAGGTTTTCATACTCAATCTGGTTGAGGCTTTTTAAACTCAGTCTAGTTGGCTGAGATTGAGGGCTTCATGCTCAGTTTAGCTGAGGTCTTCATGCTCAGTCTGACTAAGGCTTTTGATTTTAAACTTACAAAATGTGCAACACAAATAAAAGAAGTTGAATATCTTACTCATGAAATCCTGACAAGGTCAGCTTATACATTGCATTGTAAAGAAAAAATACAACGAGTGATCAGAATTAAATAAGATAAATAGGACATGGGAAAAAGGCTTCATTTTATTGAAAATACCGCTTCAAGTGCTCAATATTCCACAAGTGAGGGAGATCTCTGCCCTTCATATCTTGTAGATGGTAAGTGTCTAGATGTGGTCTGGACATGATAATATGGCCCTTCCCATTTGGCTGCTAACTTGCCCTTAGCTGGGTCTTTGGTTGAGTTGAGAACCTTGAAGAGAGATAGATAAGTCATTCTAATTTGACGAAGGTGCTCAGGGACAAGTGGTGGAAGAAGTGATCCTTATTGTGTTGCTAAGGACGATTGTCTTGGACTTGATCTTGATTTTGATGGATGTTTTGTAGAGGCGGAGGGATAGAAATTGGTAGTTCTCGTTGAAATAGGGCTTGGTTTTGCTCAATTAAGTGGTTAATGTTGTTGGTGTTCTCTATGAAGTATGGAGATGGATTATTTGGGTTGGAGGGCTCAGCTTGGGGGTTTCCGGTTGTATGCTATGAATCCATGGATTGCCATAACCATTCACTCTGACATTGAAGATGGGTGAACAGAAAACTATTTCCGGTAACAATGAGTACAACTGCCAACCGGAAGAGTTTTTCACAAACGGCGCCAACTGATGATGTAGTTTGGTTGGACAAGAATTGGGTCGGACAGGATCCGAATGCTCCATGAGTTGGCCGAACTTCATCTTCCCAGCGATACCTACACCAAGTCCGGTAGGAAGGACCCAGGAGGTGGGGTTCCTTCTTGAGGACCCTCCGATGATTAAGGTAGATTGGAAAGAAGAGGCAAAAGTCCCCAAGTAGTTAGAGAGAGTATGTATGTATTGATATATTTCATACCTTTTGTTGGCCTCTTGGCTTACCGCACCCTAGTTATGATTGCTCCCATGTCTCTGTCTTTCCACGCTATTCTACCAGCTGTAAGTCTATGGCTATCTGTAGCCGACCATGGCAATTTCGTCATGTCACAAAAATCATGGAAGAAAAGGGAACTTGTGCCTCTTCTTTCCAATCTACCTTAATCATCGGAGGGTCCTCAAGAAGGAACCCCACCTCCTGGGTCCTTCTTACCGAACTTGGTGCAGGTACCACTAGGAAAACGAAGTTCAGCCAACTCGTAGAACATCTAGATCCTGTCCGACCCACTTCTCATCCGACCAAACTGCATCATCAACACACATTAGATAAAGGAGACAAGTATTTATACCATGATCATGATGAAATATTCAACAATCCTATCAAAGTTGAGTTTCCATTCCAAAGCAAATCCCCAGAAACACTCAAACTGGTTGGTTCCTGCAATGCGTTGCTTTGTTTTTTTGAATTCCGAAAACGTATATCTCTGGTCAGATCATCGATGGGTGTTTCTCGATTGAGAGCCATTTGAGAGAGAGAGAGAGACAGAGTGTGTGTGTGTTTTTTTTTTTTGTAAAGAATGGAGAAACCCTCCTCTTCGAGAAGCACTGATTTGTCTAGCCGTTGTTGTTGTTGTGGTTAAAATTCCGACGAGTTTTGTGACTGGGATTTGAATTCAACGGCCTTTGCAAGCACAATGTTAGGGGCTTTCTGGCCCGGTCGAAAAAACACCGTATGATGTTATATAATATATAAATTATATCTATACATATAAAAGAAAATTCAAATATCATAGAAGTAATTTCTAGTACGATAAAAAAGTTTTTTTTCATACAAAATAAAAAGAGAATGTAAGATAGAATAAGAATGAGATATGTATTTTTTATACTAGAGGCTATTTTATGTATAAAATAATATATATATATATATATATACACATTTAAAATAGCATGAAAAATCATATTTTTCACAAAAATAGGGAGTTCATGGCCCCTTATAATCTTTTTCTAGTTCCGTCCCTAGTGACAGTGGCGGAGCCAGGACATTAAATCAGAGGAGGTACTTATTAATTACCTGCTAGCTGTATATATCTATATTATCATATTGCGTATTACCATAAATAGAGTTTCTATACTTAGCTTCTATTTCTCCTATATAAAGGAGCCTTGTATTCACTCATATTATTCATTGAACTATACAGAGTTATATTCTCTCTCTCTCTCTCTCTTCCTCTTCTCATAACATGGTATCAAAGCGTAGGTTCTAAACCTTGCTTCTTGGCTCTCCTACCGGTACTCTCAGCCACCGGTAACTTTAATCTAATTGGTTGTTTCTCTACTCTCTCACCAGTGGTCATAATCACAAAAATACAACCACTAATCTATTCATCTCTTCCAAACGATTCTGTAGCCACCCACCACGCTTCAAAATAAGGTCAAATACGCTCACACGTGCTACTTCTTTCCAAGCACGTCGTTCACGGCACCACAAGTCTCGACATAAGCTGCCACACGCCAGTTCCCAAACAATCACACATCACGAGTCTATCACGCATGCATACCTCCGCCACAATCTTTGTTGACGTCAGCCCTAAGCACGTCAATCCCTACACGCATCTGAAATCAACCCTAGTACCTCTCATTGCATCATTTCTGACGTCAATGTCATCACTACAGTGCACTGCGCGCCTTTTCCACTATTGTGCATTGTGAATCTTCTTGTTAATGTGCGTCACACACCTACTGACGTTTGTCTTACCCTACGCTGATGTCATTCCTAGTTGCTACATTGGTTCAAGCTCTTTTCAGGCCAGTTCAATCATTTTTTGACTTATTTTAGGCCGATTGAACCCAATTCTTTACTATTTTTGACTTTTCAAATTCACTAGTGTACTCAGTTTTAACCAGTTCTACTCCGACACCACCAAACCATCTTTGTGAGTCATATTTTGCTCACTCCATGGATTGTTCAAATGCTCTTCTGAGCACAGTGGTTCTTCTAGACCACCAACGATTCATAGTTGATATCACTCTTTGGCTCACTTTGCCTTAACTACTGCTCATCGCTAGCCATATGCTCTACATTCTCTAGGTGGCTCTCCTGCACCTTCACCAATCTACACTCTTCATGATATTGTAGCCATTGTAAAAATAGGTTCTTTCTACTTCTACCTCTACCTCTGGGACACTCTCTACTGCTCTTTCAATCAATCCAAGTACCTTTTCTTGGTATTTTGAGTCAGCTTGTTATAATCATATGACCTCTGACCCTACACTTTTTTTCTTCCATTATATTTTCTTCTAATTTACCTGTCATTCACACTACTAATGGCTTTCAAATGCATGTTAGTCATATAGCTCATATCTCCACTTCTAATGTCTCTCTCCTGTACACTTATATGATTTCCAACCTTATCTAGTCATTCCTCTATCCAAATTGCTGCTCCTACTACTACTGGTTCCCTTCTTGCTTTATGACATTCTCGGTTAGTTCATGTATCTTTTGGTCGTTTAAGATCTATAGTTTCAAGTGACCAGTTAGTTCTTATTACAAAGGATAAAGTAGACTGTTTATCTTGTCAACTTGCAAAACAACCTACTTTATCATTTAATACTAGTACCTCTATGTCTCATGCATCTTTTGTGTAACACCCCAAAAATTGGGAACATCAGATAATATATTAACCATTAAATACAGGGTTTATCTAAGGCTACAAGAGTAGGATACGTCACTAATGAGTCCTTTGACTAATAACCAAACAAGATCCCAAGAAGGTCAGAGGAGTCAAAATAGCCTCCCTTCTATGTCCAACCACCTTAGATAGCAAAGCTACCTTTTTGACAAATCTTGACAAGGTATTAACACAAGGCTTACATGAGTTGACGGAGTATAAGGATAGGTTACAAATGTTATATATACAAATCACAAAATCATGTCTTAAATACAACACATGATCTATCACTTACAAACTCAAAGCACGTTTAACATAACTAGCTCCTAACTCTCATAGGATAGACATACGTCTTCAAATACTTCAGGTTTGCCTTCGACCAGTCTAATAGTCTTCAATACCTGGCATGAAACGCCGTGAGCTTTGAATGCCCAGTAAACGCACACACACCCCGTCCCTTTTTCCCAATCCAATACACCATGACATTTATAACAAGTAAGTAATGAAGCATGATATTTAAGTCAATAACAAGGATTACAAGGTTAGATATTAGTATTCTAGAAATCCCCCGAAGAGATTTCATTCTCCCAACTGCAAGAATTGGACACCAGACTATTCGGAACTCCAGCTTTTGCTGCTTTGATGCAGAACTTACCTCAGATGTCTACCAACGGTTATATACCGCGTAATGCCAACCGCAAGGCCTCAAAAGGGAAGGCAAAAATAAAAAGGTTTTCTCACCCTGAATCCAACCTTATCCTCCAAAAAAAAGTTTTATCCTCCTGAATGTCCCATCTAGACCCAACCTTATCTCACCAATCAAACTATCTCAAAGAGTCTGAATCCGTCCGTTCCATTCTAGGGTTTACGCAACAATCGCTTGCACAAGACTTAACCTTCAATTAGGGAGCATATCCCATCAATCCATACACAACACATTATCATCCTTCATTACTCAAGTGATCGAAACCCCATTAGCCGCCTAATTAAGTTTTCCGTTTGGATTAATGTTTTAAGTCAAGTTAGAACAAACTTAGCAAGATAGTAATATCCACATAAGCATGAGCATCATTAGAATGAAGAAGATAAGGAAATAACTATAACACATGCAATATCATACCAAGACATGATCATAAACTAATAAGCATATTCATGAACACAAGAGCATAAAACACTCATGCAAAACTAAATTTCCAGATTCAATACCATTTAAAGATTAAAATCAAAAGGGCTATTTCAGATCTTTCTCGAAACTAGCCTTCATATGGCTGATAGAGAATTTAATCTAGTTTTCAGAACAAGTTTCGGAAATGTGATAGATTTTCTAGATTTTTTAGTTATTTAAGAAATGTTTCAGGGCTTTCCAGATTCATTGACCATTACGAAAATCAGAGTTTCTCACAAATCGCTCACATCTGAAAATACCATTTAAAACTTTTAATAACATGTATTTGAAAAAGGAAAATGACAGAGAGTTGTGTTGTGCCTTACTTAAATGCTTATAGAACTAATTTTGCAAGACTTGCTCTCTCTCTTCTTCTCCCTCCCACAAGCTCACTCTCCACTCCTCGCCCTCTCTCTATGCCGTGTGGGTGTGTGGGTGTGGTGTTTGATGTTCATATAGATGGAGGATGGTGGTGTATTTATAGGAAAAATGGTGTGAATTGTCTAAAATGTCCTTTGGTTAATGGAATTGAATTGTATTTAGTTCAAATGAAATGGAATAGTGGATAATTAGGACCTTAATTATGTATTTAATTATGATCTAGTTAGGCTTAAGTCTAATTTAATCCATTCTAGTTACAAGTACATTAAATATACACATGTATATATATAGAATTGGTACCAAAGACATAATTATTTCCATGATTCAATGGATTTGTCTCTAAAGTACAATGATTATAGCCTAGGAGGTATAATGGCTGGCCATGTGCTCAAGATTTGGGGGATTTTCTTATTTATTTTGTGTACAAATTTCATAGATATTGTGTACAAAAAGAATTGATGAATAAGAGGTACGAATATATATATATATACAATGGTACTAACTTGGGGTCAATTTGTGATTTAAGTAAAATATGAGGGCTAAGGCCTTAATTTATGAATTGGAACATTTTTTTTAGGGTAGAATTTAACTAAGTTAGGGTTAGAGAATCTAATTCGGTTTGAATTTCTTGTTTCAAATAAAAAGGCTATCAACCGACGAGCGTGATAAAAACCGAAAAATCCTAGGGTTTTCAAGTGGTAATTCTACGTTATGGAGTCAATTAATCAGTATTAGGGTATTAGAAATGATTTCTAAGTTATCAAAATCGTTTAGGGTTTACGAGTTTTCAGTTGGTGCATGTATTTTGATCCCAGGGTTAAATTGCAATTAATTAAGAAATTGAACGATTTCAAAGAAATAATTTAAAAGTAAGGGACTTAATAGGGTTTACAAAAGTTAGGGGTCTCACATTTTGATCTCATACACTCTGATGTTTGGGGGCTTTCACCTAATACCACTATGGATGGATCTAAATACTGTCGTATTTGTCGATGATTTCACTCGTTTTACCTAGTTATTTCTTATGAACTCGCTCTGAGTTACACCAAATATACTATGATTTTTCACAAATGGTCAAAACTCAATTTTCTTCCACCATCAAAGTTTATTGTGCTGATAATGCTCATGAATACAAAGAAACTTATTTTTTGAGATTCCTTCGTCAAAATGGTACACTTTTTCACTATTCTTGTCCTAGTACCTCCAAATAAAATAGTTATGGTGAGTCCAAACATCGCCATATCTTAGGCATTGTCCGTGCTCTTTTAATCTCTTTTTCTTGTCATGAATGTGTTTAGGGAAAAGCTACTCTCACAGCCATCTATACTATCAACTATGTCCTTTCCTTTACCATCAACAATCAAACCCCATATGAACGTCTGTATGGCACACCTCCTATCTATACTGGTCTTCGTATGTTTCAATATGCTTGTTTTGTTCTTCTTCAACCACATGAGCATACCAAATTAGAACCCCGCACCTATTTGTGTTGTTTATTGGGGTATGGGATTGAACATAAAGGTTATCGTTGTTGGAATCCTCTTTTCGTTGTCTTCATGTCTCTTGCCATGTGGTATTTTGGGAACACAAGATGTTCTCCTCTATATCTAAAAGTCCAGTTCTCCCACTATACTATTTTTTATAGATCCTTCTCTTTTGTTTGATAAGCTTGTTACAGACACTACTTCTGACATGATGACTCTGGCCCATCTTGAGGATTCTACTCCACCTCCTAGTCCTGCTGCTCCACTCTCTAATCCTAAGCATGCTCTTGTTTCTGTTCTTGTTCCTTCACTCCCTGATCCTGAGCCTGTTCTTACTTATGTTCATGTTCTTGTTCCTGTTCTTGCTCCAGCTCCTACACCACCTCATAGTCCTATCTTCATTCCTTCTCACAGTAAGCCTCATGCATCCCATAATTCCACTACATCATTTTCTACACCAGAAGTACCCCTTTGTTATTCTACTCGGGTAACAAAACCTTGCACCCTTCTTCATGATTTCATTATTGGTTTCGCTGCTTTTTCTTCTCGTGAACCTATTTCCTATTGAGAGGTTTTCTCTAACCCTCTTTGGCATCAAGCTATGACTGATGAACTACAGGCTTTAGATGAAACTTATACCTGGGATAAAGTTGACCTTCCACCTGGAAAGAGTGCTATTAGTTGCAAATGGGTTTACAACATCAAAACCCATTCTGATAGTTCCATTAAGCGTTACAAAGTTCATCTTGTTACCTAGGGGCTTATTCAAGAATACGAGATTCATTATGAGGAAACATTTGCTCATGTTGCCCATCTTACTTCAGTTCGCAACCTACTTTCCATTGTTAGTACTTGTTATTGGAGACTTTGTCAGATAGATGTCAAGAACGGTTTTCTCAATGGTGATCTCACTGAGGAAGTTTATATATATCTTCCTCCTAGTTCCTCAGTTCCATCCACCAAAATCTGCAAACTTTGATATGCTTTGTATGGTTTGAAACAAGCTTCTCATACCTAGTTTGCCAAGTTCAGTTCTACTATTCGTAACTTTGGATTCTCCTCCAGTGCCTATGATTCTGCTCTGTTTATGCGTAAGACAGAGTATGGTATTATTCTTCTTCTTCTCTATGTAGATGATATGATCATCACTAGGGATAACACAGTAGGTATCTCTAGTCTTAATCAGTTCCTCAGTCACCAGTTTGAGATGAAAGATTTGGGTTTACTTAGCTACTTCCTCGGCTAGGAAACTTCTCAAGATCCTTCTAGTTACTTTCTCACCTAGGCCAAGTATACCTCTGATATCTTGGCTTGTGCTGGTCTTACCGATTGCAAGATTGCTCCTATCCCAGTTGATCATCAAACTTGTCTCATACCTCTTGACGATCACCTGTTGTCTAATGCTACTTTATATTGTTAGCTAATTGGTAGTCTTATCTATCTCACGGTTACTCATCTAGACATTACCTGTGTTGTTTACATTGTCAGTCAGTTCATAGCTCCTTATCACTCTCCGCACTATGATGCTCTAGTTCACATTTTGCACTATTTTAAAGGAACTATGTTTTACGGTCTTCACTACTCAGCATACTTTTCTCTATAGTTACAAGCCTTTTCCGATACAGATTAGGCAGGGGATACTACTGAATGTCATTCTACTACAGGGTTCTACTTCCTCTTGGGTGACTCTCTCATTGTCTGGCATAGTAAGAAGCAAACTCTTATTACTCGTTCTAGTACTGAAGCTGAGTATCATGCTCTTGCTGACACTACTCAAGAGCTTGTGTGGCTTCATTGGTTTCTTTCTAATACGGGGGTTTCTCATCCTACAGCCACTAACCTCTATTATGACAATTAGAGTGCTATTCAGATTGCATATAATGATATTTTCCATGATCGCACCAAGCATAGTGAGATTAATTGTCACTTCATAAGGCAACATGTTATTAGTGGCATTGTTCGTCTTATCGTTGTTACCTCTGCCAATCAGACAACCGACATCTTCACTAAGGCTCATCCTCTAGGATGTTTTCTGACTTACTTTACAAGCTTAAGTTAATATCTACATTACCACCTTGAGCTTGAGAGAGTGGTGTTAGCTGTATATATGTATATTACCATATTGTGCATTACCATATTGTGTATTACCATAGATAAAGTTTCTATACTTAGCTTCTCCGTCTCCTATTAAATGAGCCTTGTATGCACTCATATTACTCATTCTCCTATATAAAGGATCCTTGTATTCACTCTTATAATTCATTGAAATATACAAAATTATATTTTCTCTCTCTTTCACTCTCTCTCCATTCTCATAACAATTACAATATCAAAAAATTTTACAAAAATATTTCACATAAATTTTTATGATTGACTTCGAAAAAGATCAAAAAAATAATATTATTTGTAACTAGTGTGTCATGACCAATACAAACAAAGTCATGAATATAAGTCTTAAAATAAATTATATAATGATAAAGTAAATTTTTTTTATACAAAATTTGAGTAAAAATTTAATATAATGGTAATACCACCTTATCATTGACATGTAATATCACCAATCAATATTAAAGAAACGCATGGATGGTAAACCCCATATGTCAAATGTAACTAACAATCCAATAAATTTTATATCTTCATAGTGAGATTAAGTATACTTACATGTCAATAATGATAGATATCAATGTTATATTGAAATTTTTTCATGAAAATTTCATAGATAATATAGTTTATCGTTATCTCTTCATTTTCAACCAAAAAAACCTTTATTGTTCTCATAATTTTAAAAATGTCCTTGACATTTCACTCTAAATAATATTTTTGTAATTTTTTTATTTAAAATATTTTCTTTGTGTTTGCAAATAAAATAAAATCCAAAACCCAGGGGGACACGTGCTCTCCCGGCCCCTCTATACCTCCGTTCTTGGAAGGTGAGATTCGGGTGTGTTGAGAGAGAAGTTCGGAGGAGTTATGTTGTCATTTTTAGAGAGACAAGTGAAAAGGACAGAGAGGGAAAAGAGAATATCATGGGTGTGATTTCGGTTCAATGTATGCCATGTGATTCGGGCAGAGTCGGACAATACATTTTATGTGGATCAAACATTATTGCCAAAATAAAATACAAAAAAATTATAAACAACTCAAATAAGTTGCACCAAATAATTTAAAAAACTAAAACATAGAGCCTTCCAAAATTAGCAAGGAGCCTAAAATGACCACTTTGTTGGCGCACCTTGGCTCGAGACTACATATGCATGTGTGGTATTATTAACTTCATAGAAGATCTTAATGCCTCCTTTTTGAGTAATTAAGCAGATTTTAACACATATCATTAATCTTTTGTTTTGATTAGCTAGGAATGGCAAGTGCACTAGAAACGTTTTTTGGACAAGCCTATGGAGCAAAACAATATCACATGCTTGGTATGCACTTGCAGAGAGCTATGCCTGTGCTTATGCTAACAGGCATTCCCATAGCATTCATTTGGAACTTTACTGGGTATATTTTCACACTTTGTGGACAAGACTCTGAAATTTCTACACAAGCCGGGATATACGCACGTTGGTTGATCCCTAGTATTTTTCCTTACGCTCTCCTTCAGTGTCAACTTCGATTCTTACAGACTCAAAATAATGTAAAGCCGTTGATCATAAGCACAATCATGACAACTTTGCTTCATGTCCTTATCTCATGGAGTTTGATATTCAGAATTGGCCTTGGCAACAAAGGTTCTGCCCATTGCCATCTCTTATTGGATCAATGTGTTGTTTTTGGCAATTTATATCCACTTTTCGTGTACTTGTCAAAACACTTGGACTGGATTTTGCAAAGAGGGTATGAAAGATCTCGCCAGCTATGTTTCACTGGCTATTCCCTCAGCTTTTATGGTTTGGTGAGTGTGACTCTTCCTCCAAACAAGTAGTGTGGAGTGTCACAATTTCTAATTTATAAGTTTACCAATTACTTAATTTTTTTCCTTGTAATATCTTGTGACTGATCAGCTTGGAATGTTGGTCGTATGAGTTTCTGATTCTTATGTCTGGTCTTCTACCTAATCCCAAGCTTGAAACATCAATGATGGCAATCAGGTTAGTCTTGATACATTTTAAATATAATATCTCAGTGCATTTCAATCCAAGATTCAAATGGAACATAGACAAAATTCTCATCCTATACACAGAATCGAGAACACTTGTTAGGATCAAACACACCCAGAAATATATCTCACACACACAGGGAACACAATATTTACGTGGTTCGGCCCAATGCCTACATCCACGGACAGAAATGAGAAGTTTTCACTAAAATGGAGCAAAATACAAAATACAGAGGAGGAGATGAAACTCACTCAACTCACAGCTCTCACTCTCTAATTTCTGATCTGTATCTCATCATTGGTATAGTGATAACCGGTTACTCTCCCGTGGACGTAGGCATTGGGCCGAACCACGTAAAATATTGTGTCTCCTTGTGTGTGGGTGTGTTTTTCTGCTTGCAATGATTTCTATAAGGTCTTGGGCGGGATCCCAGATCCCAACAAGTGGTATCAGAGCCTCGTCGGTGGCGTTTCGGAACAAAAACAGCGTGTTGTCCGAAACTGCCCAGAAATCAAGTTGCTCGAAATCAGGTTTTGAGCATACCAGGAGCAAGGGCTCGAGAAGAGGAGTCCAACCATATAAAGCAGACACCCAGAGGAGTTGGCACGCGCCCCCACGCGCCGCCTTAAGAAGGCGAGTGAGTCCCAGTCTCGGCACGCGCCTCCACGCGCCGTGAAGGCAGACGGCGCGTCGGCCCAGTCGCATGCACGC
The DNA here is from genome assembly GCF_055761805.1 of Camellia sinensis. Classification (NCBI taxonomy): domain Eukaryota; kingdom Viridiplantae; phylum Streptophyta; class Magnoliopsida; order Ericales; family Theaceae; genus Camellia; species Camellia sinensis. The sequence continues at coordinate 103,430,382 of NC_138975.1, read as the reverse complement.
GCCCCACGCGCGGATGAAGGAAGAAGACGAGTGGGAGAGGCGCGTGTATGGCACGCGCGTGCCACGTCAGCAGCCACGTCATCTGCCACGTCATCCGCAGGAGGAAGAATCCTGTGTTTCGCGGCTACGGTGCAGCCGCAGATCTGAGGCGTACAAAATGTTTTGGCTAGATCGAAGCCATTTGGAGTCCGGTTTTGGTGATCCAATAGTGGTTTCCGACTATTTGGAGTATTCCGGACACATCCGTACGGTCAGATTTTGGAGACGGAGTTTCTGTAAAAAGAAGGCAGATTAGAGTGGCAGACGGCGTTAGAGACAGTGGATGGAATATTTCGTTGGTACACGAAATATTCCTTGAACTTCTGAAAATTACAATTTGGCCCAGAATTTTCAAAAAATTGTGGTGTGGCCCAGTTTTCGGGGAAAGTTTTCAGTGAGGTCCCTGGAAGTGCAGCGAAGGTTGGTCCTAGCTAAACGGACCGCTCCGGACGCAACCGCGAGGTCAGAATAGTGAAATTCTGAACGGTTTGGAAAGATTGTCAAAACATGGGAGTTTGTCATCTTCAATACTCGAAGGAAGGTTGCCGGATATTGTGGAACGCTGCGGATTCACTGAAGAGGTTAGAATGGGCAGATTCTGACCCGATTGGACAACCAGATACAGATTGAGATAGATCATTGAAGACCAGAGGAGATCAGGCTTGATCAAATGGCAGATCGAGGGAGATCAGGATTGGTCAGGGGCGATCAGAGGATTGCAGACATGATTATCTCAAAGGTCTAGGAAAGTTCTGTCAAAAAGACACTGTCTAAGGAGACTGGTTCTTAAGTGGGACCGGTTGTGACCCCACCAGTCTTTCCTGGGAACTTTCCTGGTTTGTTGAGGTATTCAGAGGATCTGGTTCAATCAAAAGAGAAGACCATTCATCGACGGATAGATGATTTGGTAACCAGTACAGGCTCAGGGAAATACTGTGGCTGTTGGAGCTACTGTGTACGAGAAGGTATTAATGGTATGTGGACATGTAGAACAATAGTTGCAGAGGAGCATACTAAGCGCAGAAGTACAATTGCAGACGTGCAACAGTGCAAGGGTACGCTAGAGTGTCGTACAGAGGCGCGAGAAGAGTGTGCAGCAGCGGGTTGTTGACAGTTCACAGGAACTTCCAGACAGAGAAATTGAGACAGGTAAAACGCAAGAGTGCGTGCCAAGGAGTGGCAAGTCTTATTTCTCTATGGTGGTTTCTTTAGTTCCATGGCAGCAGATGATAGAGTTGATGCAGATCTCTCAAGCAAGCTTGACGCAGGGAGACCAGAAGCCATGGGTGCGAGCACTATGCACGGAGTTGCATAGTGGTAACTTGTACAGACCGGTGGAAGTTGTCTTGACAGAAGGGCTAACTGTCAAACATCAGTACGGACAAGTGAGACAGAACTGAACATCAGGGATTGCAGCACAGACAACAAGCGTATGTGGAAACGCCAGGAGGTTGTTCAGAAGTGCAGAAGGGCAAAGGCTGGTTGTTCAGAAATAAGCTCCGAGCAAGGAAACTTGAGGATGTTGATGTGTCAAACTCTGAAGTTTTCTAGTTGCTCCAGTGTTCATCATGCAAGGAGTTGCATGATAGTCAAGGGCATCCAAGCAGGGGGTGCAGGACATCCAATCAGGGGGTGTCGGATATCTTGGTTGCGCAAGTTCAAGCATAGCAGGTATAGACATCCGAGACAGGAAGCATGGAAGAGATCTGTGGGAGATAGGAGCAGTGGCTCTCTCCAAATCAGAGAGTGGTGTGAGTTGAGTTGAGGATGTAGGATTCCCTCCTCCTCTTGTATCTCTGGTGTTTTATCTCTAGCTTCAGGGGATGCAGCGTCCCAGTGAAGAGATGCAGACTATGTTGAATTTGGGCGTGACAAGATTAGCAGCAGTGTGTGCAGTGGATCACCTCACATGGGTTGAGGGGGTGATTTGTTGAATTCACCCATGTGTGAAAGAGGTGATCATCCAAGTTGGTTGGTCAACAATGGAAGGCAACCAACCAAGTCAAGCTTGGTGGCCACCAACCATGTCAAGGGTCAAGCATGGAGGCTACCCAAAGGCTCTCCCACCTACTCCCTCACCTATAAATGGAGGTTGAGAGGAGAGGCCAAAGTGTGAGCAAACCGTGAGTAAGGGTGTAAGTGAGGAAGAAAACCGTGAACCAAAGAGTGCGAGAGATGTGAGGCGGAGAGACCGTCTCCCTCGGTGTGAGCGAGAGAGACGGGTGAGTGGCTGAGTGGGGAGAGTATGAGCTCCTCCTCTATTGTAATCTTTCTGTAATCTCCTCATTGGTATAGTGATAACCGGTTACTCTCCCGTGGACGTAGGCATTGGGCCGAACCACGTAAAATATTGTGTCTCCTTGTGTGTGGGTGTGTTTTTCTGCTTGCAATGATTTCTATAAGGTCTTGGGCGGGATCCCAGATCCCAACAATAAGTAGTACTTAAACAAAGCTAAACTGGATAAATCCATATTTTAGAACTTGCCTGTAACTTTTGTTTCATGGATACTCAATTTTCAACAAAGTTTATTTCTAATTTTTCAATAGGCTATCATATTTTCAAAATGCATTTTTCATTACTTCCATATGAACTTTTTCTTTTTCTTTTTTTCTCTACAATAACATTCAACACTCCTTTGTAACTATTCATCTCATGCATTACAAGAAGCATGTATTTTTGCTTTCTCTTTTGTCTTTCCTGTTTTGTAGGGGTAAGAAATGTAGATATGTGTCCCATTACTTCTCTTTTTATGTATAGTATATATGTATACTTTTGCCATTACTTCCATATGAACTTTTTCTTTTTCTTTTTTTCTCTACAATAACATTCAACACTCCTTTGTAACTATTCATCTCATGCATTACAAGAAGCATGTATTTTTGCTTTCTCTTTTGTCTTTCCTGTTTTGTAGGGGTAAGAAATGTAGATATGTGTCCCATTACTTCTCTTTTTATATATAGTATATAGTAAATAGTAGAAATGTAGATATGTATTGACGGCATAATTTCCTATCAAAAAACAAATTACAATTGAAAGAAACAAATGACATGAAATTTTAGTTTGTTCTTCCCATATGAATGCCTACTCATGCATATATTTGATTTTAATGCCATTTGTTGTAACCCCTCCATCTCTAAACTTCAATCATTTTTCCCTAGCTTTGACACAAGTTCATTGGTATTTAGAATCCCTTATGGAATTGGCAGCGCAGTAAGGTATGTTTGATGAAAGACACATGTATTTGCAATCATATTAACTTCTTAATGTACATAGCTTGATTGAATCCCTCATGTGTCTTGGTTCAAAGCACGAGAGTTTCAAATGAATTAGGTGCAGGGCAACCACGTCTTGCTCAACTTGCGGTACAGGTTGCCATATTCTTGGCTACTGCACAAGGCCTGTTCACAAGCTTAATTTTGGTTTCAGTACGCAACATATGGGGCTATTTATATACCAATGAAGATGAAGTTGTGAAATACATGGCTTCAGTAATACCAGTGCTTGTGATTTCCAACTTCATGGATGGAATTCAGGCTGCACTCTCAGGTTAGAGATCTCTCTAAAAAATTAGACCTCAATGATCACTATGGATGTTGGTTATATAATAGGCTTCTTGATTTTTGTCTTCAATTCTTGTTCCTCTTTGAGTCATATGACCATCATGGAAGCCCTTTTGTTACAAAAGGTACTGCAAGAGGATGTGGTTGGCAGAAGATTGGGGCATTTGTGAATCTAGGAGCTTATTACTTAGTTGGCCTTCCTTCCGCCATCATCTTAACTTTTGTCCTACACTTTGGAGGGAAGGTAAGAAATCCACCTTTGGGAAAGCATTTATTGTTGTCCTTGGCACATGATTCTTTATCTTGAAATCCATTCCATCTTAATGCACTCTTAGTCACACAACCGTGCCTCCAAATTTTTGTATTTTGGGATTTTCATCACACATCATGTGGTTGATTGAGTTGGGAACAAGATGGCAATGATTGCTATTGTCATTCTATTCAGGAACAAATGTAAAATCCTAGCTCAAGCAAACAAAGACACTAAGGCCTACAATGCCACTAATAATTTTAAAAAATAATAAATAAATCTAAGGGTATTAAATTCCCTCCCTCCCCTCCAAAAAACAGAAAGACTATAATTTTGAAAAATATTTTTAACTAATACTACCATAATAAGGGGTTTTTTGAATTAGAAAAGTTAGGGATCATGAAATTTTATTTCATGAAAATGATCATGAAAGATTTATGATTCTTGGATTATCTTGATTAATGTGTGGTGCTTTATTCTAAGTGTAATCCAAGAGTCACAAAGTTTTCATGATTATTTTCATGAAAGATTTTTCATGATACCTAGCATTGCTATTTTTGAATCTTTGGGGGTGGTAATCCGCTACCCCCAACTAACCCCTTAGATTCATCGTTGGTTCTATTATGATTGATGCCAACTCTTTAATTTTGCAGGGCTTATGGATGGGAATCATAAGTGGGAGTGGATTGCAAGCATTACTGCTTTTAGTTATAACCATTCACATAGATTGGCAACATCAAGTAAGTTAAAACATTCCCAACATCTTTGTCATTACGAATAGTTACAACTTACATGGACATCACTGTGAATCATTGCCTTTATTATTCTTAGGCAAGCAAGGCTAGGGATAGAGTATCTATCTAGCTTCCTGGTAGATATGGTGTCACAAAGAAGTTTATCAAGTGCCTACCTTTTCATGTGAAAAACCATATGAAGCAGCTCTATAATACATATGTTATGTGCAAAGGAAAACACCAAATTCAGTTTTCATTGATTTCCCAACAAGGGTAAACACCTTCATAGTACAACATAAAGCAAAAGCTTCAAGCACAAGAACTGGTGATAAGCAAGGTCAAGACTCAAAACATCCACCACCTCATTTGGCGTTGTTTTAGTTAAACTATTATTTTTTCTTTTTTGGACTCCAAAGTCAAAAGTTAATGTAAATTGAAACTTTTATTAGGATTTGATTAGATTTCATATTCTAAAAACTCAACTCATATTTTACTAGTGTGGACATTATTTTCTAAATGTCTATTTACAAATATCTACCTTTGTAATCATTTTATTCTAACTTTGGCTTCTTTTTTCATTTCACTCTCATAAATACAATCTTATTGCTTATGTGTGTGGACGCCGTGCCTTTTTGGGTTTAAGGCGCGTTTCCACACTGCACCAACTTGCATTCGAGAGTTGCTACGTAGTTTTTAAGGAAAACTAAGAAACCTTTAATAATGAAAACTAAATACAGAGACTAATCCATCACAACTAAATATTTTCAATTCGAAAACTTAGGTACAAGAGGGGAACGTCATTAATTGATGCACCCCCTCTCGCCCAATTAAGCGATTGGCCTCTACTAACCTTTTATTTTATGAGATTAAATAAATAATTATTCCACAAGATTCATTATTAACCCTAATTCCTTTACTAAATATCACTTAATTTGGATTAAACGAATAAAACCATATCTTTTCCATAAAGTCGTGATTTTTCAACAAAAAGAAAACTTTTAAATCATATGGCTATAAACACAACCCAAATAAAGCAATATTCATGAAAAAGTACCCAAAACAACCAATTGAGCACAAAAAAACTTAACTTGCATTATTTAAAGCAACAATGCAAATACACAAGCAATATGCTATGAAGATCAAGAAACTTACCCGGATTCTACCACAAAGTGTCCAACCATGCAAAATATGATTAAATAAAATATAAAAATCCTAGATATGCTACCAAACATACACAATATGCAAACCTAAACCCGGTTTAGTGGTTACTGTGGACGTCATGCCCTTTTTGGGTATTAGGCATGTTTCCACCCAAATGTTGTACCAACTTGCTTTAACCAACATAGAGTAGCCACTTAATTTTTATGGCGAATTAAAATACCTTTAATAATGAAAATTAAGCTAACGGCTTGATCCGTCATAACCAAAGAATTTCAGATTTGGGAGCTAAAGTACAAAAGGGAAAAGACATTGAACGAAAGCACCCTCTTTCGCCCAATCCAAAAATTAACCTTTACTAATTCTCTATTTTATGATTTTAGTACTTAATTATTCATACAAATCATTTTAAGTCTAAACCATTACTACCCTAAAACTAGATAATTGAATAAAATAAATGTCATTCATTTTGGATTTAAAGAATATAACCATATCTTTCTAAAAAAATATGATTTTCCACATAAAGAGGATTTTTGATGATTCATGGCCATAGACTCAACCCAAGATAAATAATTCATGAAAATCATTCAAAACAATCAATTTTGCAAGGAACGCATTTAACTTGGATTATTTGAAAAACAGTGCACAAAACAAGCATAATGCTATGAAAATGAGAGAAACTTACCTAGATGCCCACCCAAGCACCTTTCATGCAAGAATTAAATTAAATATGGACTAATATGCAACTAATCATACAAATAATGATCCTAAGTCCAGTTTGAGAGTACTAAAATGATGCTTATGCATAAAAAAGCAAAAAATATCCTAAAACTACATGATGATCAAGCCAGGTTTATGCATACTTATTATATTATTAAATAAATCCTAAAAAATGTTTAATAAGAAATAAAGAAAACAAGCAACCATAAGAGAAAAAACGAATAAAACTAAGAAACTACATGATGCTGTGAGTGGGTAAATTTCGGAGCTAAGGCAAGAGAAGGGAAGAGGGTGGGTGTTTTTGCTCTCAAACTCACCAAAAGTTCTCAAGTTGCTAACCCTTTCAACGGAAGGCTGAGGGGTCCTTTTTATAGGCAGAGAGGAAGCTTCTGGAGCACTCTAGGGCTTCTCATCGCTTCCCCTCACTTCCTCCCTCAAAAAATATGCCAAGATTGAGTTTCCAAAATCGGCACTACCACGCTTGGATTTGAGCACGCACAACTTATGCGAACACACACAATTCACATACGTGCGCATCACTTTCCTCAGTATGCATGCCATTGTGGACTCGCCTTTTTCCTCACCCCGCCTTTTGGAAAGGGGTTGAAAAGGATGTCTCACAGTTCGGACTTCCGCAGTTCTGAATCTAGTCTCACAAGTGCAATGTGAAATTGATAATCACCAAAGAGTTCGAATCCAGCAAACCTTTTAGAAAATCTATTTTAAATCAAATAATGCCAAAATTGGACTACTTTGCCAGATTACAGAGTCGCCACCTAAATATTTTATTTTTGGAGAAATTTCAGAAATCCTAACTCGTGCCAAAGGCCACGTGTCTGTCATCACCAAACTTATCTCGACTCGGGAACTTAGGTATAAGAGGGAAAGATCCTGAAATGAGCACCCCCGCTCGCCCGATCAAAGATCGGCCTCTACTAATCATGATATGATGTTTTATAAACATTATGTGTTGTTATTTCGATTATTAATCTAACCTTACTATGTGATCCGCACGCATACAAATATAGATTAAAATCGCAAGAATTGGAACAACTCAACTCATGTTTGTTTTCGAAAATGGTTTGAATTTGCCACCCTCAAGTGGGCTTAAAAATGCGGATTTTTCACCAAACAAAGTGGGCTTAAAACAAGATTTGCCACAACAAAGTGGGCTAAAAACGTACATTCGTTGAATCGTTTCAATTCAAGCAACCAAGCCTTCATCCACAGGCATCTATGCAGTTTAGCATTTAAGCACATAGCCTCATGGCAAGCATACGAAACATGGCAACATGAAAATCACACTCATGCAAGTATGCTAAAGCGTAAAAACTTACCGAGTACTCCAAGCCAAAACAAAAACTAGTTAGAAAAATATATGATCCTAACTATACAGTATGCCTAATGCAACACATGCAATAATACAATTAATAGGCTCGGCTATTAATATGACATACGAATCAATTTGAACAACATACAATAGAACACGTATTCAAAGAAGATATTGAAATGACAATGCAGTTTGAATGATGCGTCAAGCCTTGGTGCATACAAGACAAATGAATGGATGCAAGCATGAGATATGCTTATTGAAATATGTTCCTAATCTAACCATCAAAAGTGATTAAATAAAAGGGAGAAAGACGCGGGGTTGGAAGACATGCACACAGACACGCACACTTATTACAACACTATGCCCTCGCAAAGGAGGGTCCGAATGAAGCTAATCTAAGCTAATCTAACTAAACTAATCTAATTAATCTAATTAAACTAATTATTACAAATCAATCGAATAACTAGCAAACTAATTACTAATTATTACATCACTTTAATCGACTAGTGAACTAATTAACTAAACTACAAAGAAAATGTACACTAACTAAGCATGCAAGACATTAAACTATGCTGCCACTACTCCGCCTTGGGAAGTGGAAAATGCACAGGCTCGGTTCTCACGCGAAAAGACCACAGTTTTGCTCTCGGAAGCTTCTGTTTGCAAGGTTGAGCATGCTCCAGGAACCTTTTGCTCCAACTTACCAAATCTCTGCTGAGGATCACACCAGTGGCTTGCCGGCCATGGGACGTTGCTGCCAGCCCCCTGCCGACCAGAAATAAGGCACTGCCGGCCACTGATGCTCTAAGTCACCATACTGCAACAAAGCACAAACAGAGCAAAATGAAGGTTTTTCCAAGGGTTTGTTTGTACTGTACCCCTTTTTATCATCTCAAAACCTCAAAGAAGTAGCACATTTGGCTCCAAAACCACCAATCAAGCAAGTTCATTGCATGATGGCCAAAGATCCAAGTTATACAATTTCGATAAATGCACAAATAAGACTCAAAATGTCCAACACCCTATCATGCATGATCAAGGGCAATGGAGACCTAGGAAAATGGCACGTTCCATCACTATTGAGTATGAAATGTCCCATTTTCCTTGTGTTCAAATTAACGTCCGATTTGAACACATGTAATGCAACATAAAGAATACTTATCTTGCCTCTTTTACTTGTCCATTTTGTTTACTTATTTTAATTACCAATCCATTCTTTAATTGATTAAGTCCAAAAGTGAATGTCCTCTAATGGAAAGACGACTCAAACCACAAGGTGCTTTGGGCATGAAAGAGGCATTACACTATTGGTAATGAACCCCCTAAGGGATTAAACCATTAGGTGCATCATCTCAATTCCACACTTAGGCAAACAAGTGGTTTAGGACCACTTTCAAAGCAAACAAAAGTGTAAAGAATGAAGGGAGGTTGCAGAGGTTAAAATGCTGAAATGGAGTGCAAAACAACACTAAAACATACGATTAACTCAAAACAATGATGATCAAAGCATTAAAACATCAAGCTAGCGAAGGAATTAACCCTACAACTATGCAATATAAGCCTCAACTGAATTAACCAGCCCAAAATAGAGCCAAAATAGGTCATTTCAGAGGCAAAAAACATGCTAGAATAAAGCTAAGTTAGGCTAGAAAAACATGCTAACACATGAAGCTAACTAGGTATGCAAACAAGACACAAGGAGGGGAGGCTAATCCCTCCAATTTTGGACTTCAAAACAAGGTTTTTACCACTGAAAAACCTCTGAGATTTAGTGGTTAAGAGGCCCAAAAAAGTTATTTTGAAAGTGGTGAATAATAGCACAAAAGCTTAACAAGCTAAGAAGCAAAAAGGGTGGACAAGCCCTCAACTCAAAATAGCCTCAAACCATCATGTTTAGGTCATAAAAATAGAGGTTTTTACATTCGAAAACTAGGCCAAAACAGTAGAAGAAGATAGGAAAATAAGTATGCAAAACAAGTTTAAAGAAAGTAAGTGTTATACCTTTGAAGCAAAGCACAACTTAGGCACAAATCCAAGCTCAAACCTCCTTCTAGAGCTCAAACAAGACTCCAAGAGACCTCAGCCCAAAGGTGGCCAAGTTTGATTAAGGGTTGATAGGCAAACTAGAAGTGTATCTCTACTTGTATGCACAAAGGTTCAATAGAGAAAGAAATCTAGAGAGAGAGAATTGTAGAGAGAGAGGCTCTCAAAATCTTTCCAACATTGAAAACAATAGAGAAGGGCCTCTATATATAGAAATATATGACTTCAGGTCCAAAATACGAATTCAGAAATAGCTGGAGCAATGTGGAACAGCTGGAGGGAAAATATCTGCATAAAAACTAATTTTTGACACCAATGGTCGGCAAGGCATCATTGGTGGCCGGCAAGTTCATTTGTAGAAAGAAAAAAACCATCAATGACTGGCACATGGCTGGAAAAGGCCATTCATGGCCGGCACATGGCCAACAGGCCTCATTCAGGGGCTGTACAGAAAATCTACTTTTTTTGCTCAACTTCAAATAGGCATATCTCCTTCATCCAGACTCTTTTGCAGGTCATTCTTGAGTCTAAACTGAAGCCCCAAAAGTCTTCTTTCCAATGGTGGCATCCACACATCAAAATTACAAGTGTTCAAAAAGATATGCTCATTTTAGTGATGACTACTTAATTTTGGCTTAAACGGATGGATGCCTAACTTCAACCAACCAAATCTCCCTCATCCGGACTCGGCTTTAAGAGATTCTTGAGTGTAAAATAAAGCCCTGGAAGTCCACTTTCCAATGGTGATGGCCTCATAACTTAAGTCCAAGTATACAAAAGGATAGATCTGATTTAGTGAAGCTGCCCAGTTCCCTCTCAACAGTTTCATGCCCAACTTCTTCCCCAACTTGGTTTCTTCCCTCTCCTGTTATTTTCTTCAAATCTGAACCTCTAAATAAGGTGTTTTGAAATATTTTTAAATAGTTCACCTCTTTTTCATTTACTTCCACTTTGTCCTTGCTCAGTTTACCAAAAAGCGCAACATTTAACGAAATGTGAGGCTCGAAACATCATAGGAACTTTTGTCAAAAATATTTTCAAAGAGAGGGTTTTTTAGGTCTAAAATATTTTTGGTCAAAATATTTTTGGTCCAAAAATGGGGTGTAAAGTTGGGATTTGACGCTCACCTTGCCAAAGAAATCAAACATTTACACTGCACAACTTTCATCACCAAGTAAGCAATCAGTGGCGCCCAAGTCTTAAGGGCGGTCAAAAATGGAGTGTCTATAGTTGCCCCTCTTTGACAGAACTCGGAAGTCATGAAATGACGTGAGTGATTGTCAAAGCCCAGAGACAACCCATTTTTGACAAGGTCGAAGCCTTGGACAAACAAACAAAATGCAAATGTAGTCGGTTGAACCCGAGGGTTGCCTACGTATCCCTTTGCAAGGAATCAAACCAGCTTAGTTCAAGGGCAGAATGCAAAACGATACATAACAAAAAAAAAATAGTGCAAAAGATATGCAGTTCAATACAATAATATAATCAAACCACAAGCAGTTCTTACCACATAAATATCATAAAGGGATAGAGATGCAAATCAAACTACGTTTACCATAGAAAAGGTGTCGGAGCATTTTAACCACAATTCTTGCGGAATAGGTGCATGCACATATAGAACTATGTGTTTCGTAAAAAGAAAAAGAGTACAAGTAATTAGATGGGATGATATAAGTGAGGAATGATCTGCTAGGGAAAGATCGTAATCCTAAATGCTAAATATAACAAAACAAAATACGATGCAATGAATGCAATGGATGAAGTCAATAAGGCGTAGGCCGAACCACATCTTGCCTAGAAAAGGCATGGACACAAAACAAAGCACGTCTAACACAAAAAAGGTGCCAAAACCCTCAGACCACAATTCTCTTAATGGAATAGGCGCATACACATTGAAAGCTATGCTTTAACAAAGGAAATGTATGAACATGTGCCAAACTAAGCTTAACATGGAATGGATACATGATGCAATGGATGCGATGAAAAATGTAATAGATGAATATGGTGACATACTCCAACCACGCTGGAATTATGAAAGGAGGATGAACAAATCCCAAACACGCTGAAATCGCGTGAGGAAGAAAACACTCTAACCACGTTGAAATTGTGAGGAGAGGTCCTAAGAAAACCACCCAGGGGCGCATTCCACACATCCTGAGATAAATTCCAAACACACGGAAATTGTGTGAGGAAAGGAACACTCTAACCACGCTGGAATCGTGAGAAGAGGTCCGAAGAAAAGTTGTCAAGAGCACGTTCCACGCATCTTGAGAATAATTCTAAACACGTTGAAATCGTGTGAGGAAAGGGACACTCTAACCACGTTGAAATCGTGAGAAGAGGTCCGAAAAAAACTACTCAAGGGCGCGTTCTACGCAACCTGAGAAAAATTCCAAACACGCTGAAATTGTGTGAGGAAAGGAACACTCTAACCACGCTGAAATCGTGAGAAGAGGTCCTAAGAAAAGCCAATCAAGAGCGCGTTCCACGCATCCTGAGATAAATTCCAAACACGCTGAAATCGTGTGAGGAAATGGACACTCTAACTACGCTGAAATCATGAGAAGAGGTCCAAAGAAAACCATTTAGGAGTGCATTCTACGCATCCTGAGATAAATTCAAAACACGTTAAAATAGTGTGAGGAAAATGACACTCTAACCACGCTGAAATCATGAGAAGAGGTCCAAAGAAAACCATTCAAGAGCGCGTTCCATGCATCCTGAGATAAATTCCAAACACGATGAAATCGTGCGAGGAAAGGGATACTCTAACCACGCTGAAATCGTGAGAAGATGTCCAAACAAAAGTCCTGGGGGATAACGATCCTAAACGCTGCTCAGCATAAAAGGATAAATGATACAAGATAACGCAAGATGCAAATAAATGCAATAAGTGTGATGATATGATACATTTTACAAGCAATGTAGTGCATGATGTTTAGGAAATACAATAAACAAACAAAGCGGCGCTTTAAAAAGTACCTCATAGGGTAAGTGGTAATGAACCGCTCTACTCTGACAGGGATCTCCCCTTTGTGTTCTTCAAACTCTTACCTTCAACTCACAGTTCAAAGGTCCTGAAATGTGGACACCGGGTAACCTCTGCGTGTAGAAGCCACAGATGCCGCTTGTCTTCTTGATATTCACAACGTTCCCTATTCTTCAACGGGGTGACAGACTAGGTTGGTTCAGTATCTAGAATTGAGGCGCATACATGCTATCTTAATCTATGGGGCTGCCATACAGATTTCAAGCCGAGGATACACCCCTGGGTATTTAAACCAGACTTTAGTCTCGAAAATTCCAAACCTTTGTGTTCTAGGCATCGTCATTTGAACTCTAGTTTCCACCGTCGCAGTTGGTCTCCTAGGAACTCATTGCAAACATAGCCAAGATGCCTCTAGCAGAGAATGGTACTTAGGGAGAGCACTTCTAATCGCCATTCTAGCTTGAAGCAGGCTTGAGCTTGAGCTTGAGCTTGAGGTAGAGGTACACTCATACTTCGGAGCAAAGACAAGGCCTGAGAAAGTGCATCTAGAATGCAATCTCGAAATTTTCTGGAGTTGAAACACACTAAGATGCTCCAAATTTTTCCTCTTTTCTTTTTCTTTGTAGTCTGGAACCCATGTAGCTTCAGATAGGTTCTTATTCTATTGCTCTCATATGACCTGGGTAGAACCCTACAGTTTATGAAAGAAAGAATCCTGTTTTGTACAAATGTGAAGAATGGCACAGCACTCTAGGTACAAAATGATTTATTTTTAAAATTGAGAAATGAGTTCTTAACCGGGTATTGAGCCTACGACTGACCAGAGTCTACCACAACACAACAAAGGGAAGACAAGGTAAAAACAACACAACTATTGACACTCAAAACGACTCAAACAAGAATCGAGACAAACAAAAACAACAAACACAACACTTAAATGTGTTCCAATGGCAAGAGACCTCTCAGTTCACAGGAGCCTGTTTCTTCGGGTATTGTTTCCCACCCTTTCTTATTTGTGATTCTCACATCACTCTGGCATTTAATCTCTTTTTCTCTGAAAAGTCATTTTCCTTACTTTTTCTCTCAGCGCACATCTCTCTATTCTTTACTCTCTCTTATTTTTTTATCCCTTCCATGGGTGGTTGATGGATAAGCAGGAAGTTGTTGGCTCTTGCCCCTAGTATTCTGCCAGATTCTCCATCTTTCGCTCATAATAGTGAGCTTTCCCACAGAGGGGTTGTGATGCGGCTGGATGTGCAGTAAACATGCAACTGATATCGGTTGACGATGCCCTTGGCCAGTTTGGATGTGATCAGACCTGTCCAGATGAGGGAGTGGAATATCCTACCCTATTCCAGTTCGTGCTTTGCACTTGGCTTGGTACATTGCTGCCTGGAGGATGAAAGAGTCTTTTGGTCTCAGTTGTTAGCTTCAGTTGCGCCCTTTCTGGCGAGTGCATTGATAAGGGGGAAAAGACAGAAAACCTGACTCGACTGTGCCCGTGGTCCATCATTTTGACCATTTCTTTTTTTTTTTTGGCTTTCTGTTAAAACAATTTTGACCAACATGAGAGTTAGATTAACATACTTGTTCGATTTTTTGATTTGAAATCATGCAAGTCAGGTTGTACGCATTGAAAATTTTCCTTTCTTTGGGTCTAAGAAATGGTCCAATTTTGGAAAAATAGAATAATTTTTGAGAGAATTAGTCAACCTCATTAAAAATCCTCAAAACTGTTTTTACAAATGGCCATTGCTTAACCAACGCCGAATCTACTTTCGAGATGCACAATCTCATATCGAAATTTGATTTGTCTTGTAGTTAGATCTTCTAACGGAATAGGACACCCGAATTTGAACGAGGACAAGCCAATTAGCACATGGATAAGATAGCCAAGTTTGAATAAGGATAAACCAATCAACATGGATGGGCCAAGCTGGCTGAAGATCGTTGGGGCCGAACTTCAGGATGAAGTTGCCTACGTATCCTAAAGATGGGAATCAAGCCGTACGTAGTTCCGGGTTAAGGTACACTCGGGTGTTGACACTCTCATTTTACACTCTAACTTTTGCCAAAGCCGCTCTTTCAGGTTTTCAACCTTGCGAGCTCTTTTTCTTTTCCTTTCATTTCTTTTCTTCTTTTGTTTTCTTCTTTTCTTTTCATTTTTTGTTCTTTTTCTTTTTGTTCTTTTTCTTTTTCTGTGCTCTAACTTTTGCTTGGGTCGCCCTTCTGGGTTTTCGGCCTAACGAGCCTCTCAAGGATAGAAAAGTTTAACTTGTCCATGTTGATTGATTTTGAGATCTTAAAGCTATCTGAATCCAGGAAAATGGCTGATGTTCGCTGATAATGTAGGAGTCCATCCAATTGGGTCTGAATTTACCCCTAGTGTTATGGATAGAAACTCGATTGTCCTTCAGCAAAAGCTTTCTTCTTTCAGATTCTGGGATTTGGTTTTCTTGCCAGTCTTCATTGGTTTGCGGAATGACCCATCTTTGACCCTTCGAGCACATCTGACATTTTTGCCCCTAGTTCAAGGGCTACTTTTGATCTAGCTTTGCAAGGTTCCTTTGATGACATCTGACCTTCTTAATCTGACCTTCTTGCCCCTAGTTCAAGGGTTGCTTCTGATTCGGCCATACAAACCTTAAGTTTTGGTTGATCGTTGAACATTCTGAATCAAAGTTCAAGGTTTGAAAGCAAAAAGGGTCAAGTCTCAAGACCGGGGGTGATCCTATGTTACACAATCTCAAGATCAATTCTAGGCATGTCTTCGCAGAACCACGCAAAACATTTTTTGAAATGTTTTAATAAAAAGACTAGTCGCTCAAGCTCTCCTAGGATCCTTCTCAGTACTCACATTAAGATGCATGATCTCATTCATTAAGGGCTTAGCATGCCTCTCTTCCTCTCAGTTGATTAAATTTTTTCAAATCTCTAGGAATTCCTTCCTCTTTGTTTTCATTACAGTGTTAGAAAAGTTTTGAAAAACTTAGGTCAATGCAATGATTTAAAGGCACAAAAAAAGTAGGTGACAATCTCTGTCATTTCACTTAGAACTTCTGGCTCAACTAGCTCAATAGCAGAAACATACGCAAAAGAAAGAGTGTAAAAGACAAACGCAAACCAAGATAGTGATGTCCAAGGTAACACCCCCAAAATCACCTGACTCTAACACAACAAGACCGACTCAATACCCAAGTCAGAAAGTACAATAAACAACATTCGTAAATTGCTCAAAATAGTGCATGCCATCCACCATAGCTGGAGTAAAATGAGTGCCATCAGCAGGTAGTTCATCCCCCAATCACATAATCATATTATCCCCCAAGTTCATCGATCTAGTGCCGATAGACTTTGCAAGACCTGGTGCGACGATGACCTCGTTGTCAATCAGATCTTGTATTTCATGGCGAAGACAAAAACAAATGTTAGTGTCATGATCGATTTGTTGATGGAAGGCACAGTACTTGGCAGCATTGTGCTTGGCCGAAAGGGGATCCGGGAGAGGTCGAGGCTCAAGGGGTTTGAGATGGCCTTGTCCAACGAGGATTTGGAGAGCTTTGGATAAGGCCATGTAGAGTGGGGTAAAGACCCTCTGGCCTCGGGGTTGCTGCTTCGAGGTTTGTGAGGTTGTGTTGGATATACCGACAAAGGGATTGGCAGGTGCTGACTGGGTTTGATGATCCCTTTCGAGTGTAGGATTGAAGCTGTAAGCGGCATTTTTGGTACGACAACCCTTTTCTCGGCTTGCCCCTTGATTCAGAATGCTCCGAACCTGAGTGGCAAAAGTGTCATCTACAGTCTTTGTAATAACTACAAGTACATGTTGTTTGTTTAGTCCTTCAAAGCCTCAACAGCCCACTGAAGATGTTCATAGGGACCAATGCCTGCCCCTACCTTGTTCTTTCCATTTGCCTCCACTTTACCAAGGGATTGGCCTTCTTCAAATGCAACCTGTCCCAAGATTGGGAAGCCTTTTGGCACGAAATTTCTAGCTCGTGATGTGGTTGATGATGGAGCCAAAATTCCAAAGGCTAAATCTGTCATAGTTCTTTGCAAATCTTCAATCATGCTCACTAGCTCAGAAGTAGTGGGTTCATGGGTTTGAGATGACTGGGGTTCAAATGCATCAATCATACATAAGTCCGTATTTTATGGATTGAAAATCTCAGGCTTGGGTAAATGGGCTGGGGTGATGTATATGTTGGAGTTGTAGGTGGATGGCAGTGCATGGATGAGGTTAAGATGTCAATGAGATACTTGGTCATTAGGGTCTTGAGTTAGAGCTATTGTTTGGTTGTCGATGAGATTCTGAACCTCATGACGAAGGCGGTAGCAACGATCGGTGCCATGACCGCGCTGCTGATGATGCACGCAGTATTTGGTGGGGTTATGTCTAGTAGGGAGTGGGTCAGGAAGTGGTTGAGGATCAAGGGCTTTGAGATACCCTCTTTCCATAAGGACTTTTAGTGCACCGGTTAGGCTCATATAGAGGGAGGTGAAAGTTCTGCCTTCAGCTTGGGTTGGGCTGGTTGTTTGTAGGTTTGATTTCGAAAAAGGGTCGGCTGTGGCAACTGTATTGATTTCAGTGGGTTTGGGAATAGTGCTACCGCCAGCATTGGTACTCCCAGAAATCACCCTCATTATTGGTTCACTTGTTCTGGGAATAATCCCTCTGTTAAACGCACTCTTAAACTGAACCCCTAATTTATGCAAACTTTTGAAAGTGAATAATGGAGCAACTATTAACTTTTGCAGCATATTAGGCTCAAGGTTCTGCACCACTATCCACACTTGATCCCTCTCAAAAGGGCGATCTGTCATCTGTGATGCCTTCTTTCTCCACCTTGCAAGAAATTCCACAAAAGATTTTATAGGATTCTGGTGGGTTACTTTGAGGTCTTTAGTGGTTATTTCAACTTGGGTATTGTAAGAGCACTGATTAACAAAGGCCTCAGCCAACTCTTCCCAGTTCTGCTTCACTGTATCCTCTAACTTGGCGTACCAAGTGGCTACTATACCCGATAGGGTTCTTCCACACAGAGAGAGTTTTTGAGGCTTAGTCAGACCCATCGGTTTTAGGACATCCAAGAAAAGCTGGATATGTACCATAGGATCTCCAGACCTGTCGAAACGGTCAACGTGTGGCATTTTGAATCTGTCTGATAGCCTCACGGCAGCCTCAATGTAGCCATCCTCAATGTCAGGAATGAAGCTAAGGCCCTGGGCCTTTTTGAATTGCTTCTCAAGGTTCACAATTTTCACGGAGGTCGGTTCGAGATCATTAGTACCAAAGGGATAAAGCCTCTCATTAGGTTGCGCCAGGGGTCTAAAAACCTGAGCTTGAGCTAACGCTTCTCAAGGATCTGGACCTTGCAAATCTTCAGCTGGCGGAAGTGGGTCAAAGTTTGGCTAGGGTCCCAAGGCTGAATGTGTGGTAAGTGCCCCAGATGGGCGTTGCATTCCAGTATTGGTCTCATCCTGCATGGCGATTCCCTGGTTTAATACCGCTATCATGGCCACAACTTCTTATGAACTCTGTGCCATCACGGGTCTGCTGAGTTTAACAAAGGCGATCTAACTAGTGAATCTAACTAGTGACTGTCGGATTAGTTGAACCAGTGAGCTCTGTCTGGCCCTTCTTTGTCCTGCCACCGGTGAAGGAAACTCTGGTTGTCTCTGAACTAAATCCCCAACCTGACAAATTCTATTAACACAAGTCCAGTGTACCAGGGGGATATTGGCGCCTTCTGAAGCTATGGTTCCAGAACTACCTTGCAAAATAGAAAATAGACAACATCTCAGCCCAATTTCACTAAAACGAATATGATCACAATTTAATGACTATGTTCTTTACTGAATTTTGTCCGAAATAGAGACCAACTTGCAATTGATACATACATTTCTGCAGAGTTTCACTCCAAAAGCACATATCAAGCAAGTGAGAGCCAAAACAGCCCTATGATGGGGTAGGATTACCCTGTCCTAATTTCGTCAGGAACTAGGGATTCACTACGCAAGCAAGCAATTTCAAATAATCCTGCATTCGGATGAGCAATCTGTCCTAGTTTGGAACAGTCTCTATGGCTTCCGATATGCAACTAGGTCGCTTATTCAAAAAGGGTACCTCGGCAAGACCACCTAATATACCTCTCACACCTAACACCGAGAAGTGAAAGGAAGATGAAACGGTACAACGGTAGTCCAGATCCAAGGGTTGTGTTCCCTATCGTGGTAGAGCCCGCAACCGGTCAGCCTTTTGGCAAGCTTTTCCAAGCAAGCCTCTGGCAAACCACTCAGGAATAGCAGATGGAAAACACTACAACTTAGGCGCACCAATGCAAATGAAAATGCAAAAAAACACATAAGTGTAGATAAAACAACATATCATAAGTTCAAGACAAGTTCTCAAAATCCCCAGCAGAGTCGCCAGAAACTGTGGACTCGCCTTTTTCCGCACCCTGCCTTTCAGAAAGGGGTTGAAAAGAAGGTCTCACAATTCGGACTCCTGCGGTTCTGAATCTAGCCTCACAAGTGCACTGTGAAACTAATAACCACCAAAGAGTCCAAATCTGGCAACCCTTTTGGAAAATCGATTTTAAATCAAATAATGCCAAAATTAGACTGCTTTGCCAGATTACAGAGTCGCCACCTAAATATTTTATTTTTGAAAAAATTTAGGAAACCCTGACTCGTGCCAAAGGCCACGTGTCCGTCATCACCAAAGTTGGCTAGGGAACTTAGGCACGAGAGGGGAAGGTCCTGAAATGAGCACCTGGCTCTACTAATCATGATATGATGTTTTATAAACATTATGTGTTGTTATTCTGATTATTAATCTAACATTACTATGTGATGCGCACGCATACAAGTATAGACTAAAATCACAAGAATTGGAACAACTCAACTCATGTTTGTTTTCGAAAATGGTTTGAATTTGCCACCGACCAAACAAAGTAGGCTTAAAACAGGATTTCCCACAACAAAGTAGGCTAAAACCGCACATTCGTTGAATCATTCCAATTCAAACAACCAAGCCTTCATCCACAAGCATCCATACAGTTTAGCATTTAAGCACATAACCTCATGGCAAGCATACGAAACATGGCAACATGGCAATCACACTCATGCAAGTATGCTAAAGCGTAAAAACTTACCAAGTACTCCAAGCCAAAACAAAAATTAGTTAGAAAAATATATGATCCTAACTATACAATATGCCTAATGCAACACATGCAATAATACAATTAATAGGCTTGGCTACTAATATGACATACGAATCAATTTGAACATGCAATAGAACACGTATTCAAAGAAGATGTTGAAATGACAATGCAGTTTGAATGATGTGCCGAGCCTTGGTGTATGCAAGAAAAATGAATGGATGCAAGCATGCGATATGCTCATTAAAATAGGTCCCTAATCTAACCATCAAAAGCGATTAAATAAAAGGAAGAAAGACGCGGGGTTGGAAGACACGCACACGCACACTTATTACAACACTATGCCCTCACAAAGAAGGGTCCGAATGAAGCTAATCTAAGCTAAGCTAACTAAACTAATCTAATTAATCAAATTAAACTAATTATTACAAATCAATCGAATAACTAGCAAACTAATTACTAATTATTATATCATTTTAATTGACTGGTGAACTAATTAATTAAACTACAAAGCAAATGTACACTAACTAAGCATGCAAGACATTAAACTATGTTGCCAATGCTCCGCCTCGGGAAGTGGAAAATGCACATGCTCGGGTCTCGCTCGGAAAGACCACCGTTTTGCTCTCGAAAGCCTCTGTTTGTAGGGTTGAGCATGCTCCAGGAACTTTCTGCTCTAACTTACCAAATCTCGGCGGAGGATCACACCAGCAGCCTGCTGACCATGGAAGGTTGCTGTCAGCCCCCTGCCAGCCAAAAGGATGCCTTGTCGGCCAGAAATGAGGTACTGCCGGCCACTGATGCTCTGAGTCACCATACTGCAACAGAGCACAAACAGAGCAAAAGAAAGGTTTTTCCAAGGGTTTGTTTGTACTGTACCCCTCCTTAATATCTCAAAACCCCAAAGGAGTGGCACATTTGGATCCAAAACCACCAATCAAGCAAGTTCATTGCATGATGGCCAAAGATCCAAGTTGTACAATTTCGATAAATGCACAAATAAGACTCAAAATATCCAACACCCTATCATGCATGATCAAAGGAAATGGAGACCTAGGAAAATGGTACGTTTCATCACTATTGAGTATGAAATATCCCATTTGCCTTATGTTCAAATTAACGTTCGATTTGAACACATGCAATGCAACACAAAGAATACTTATCTTGCCTCTTTTACTTGTCCATTTTGTTTACTCATTTTAATTACCAATCCATTCTTTAATTGATTAAGTCCAAAAGTAAATGTCCTCTAATAGAAAAATGACTCAAACCACAAGGTGCTTTGGACATGAAAGAGGCATTACACTATTGGTAATGAACCCCCTAAGAGATTAAACCATTAGGTGCAACATCTCAATTCCACATTTAGGCAAACAAGTGGTTTAAGACCACTTTCAAAGCAAACAAAAGAGTGAAGAATGAAGGGAGGTTGCAGAGGTTAAAATGCTGAAATGGGGTGCAAAACAATACTAAAACATGCTATTAACTTAAAACAATGATGATCAAACCATTAAAACATCAAGCTAGTGAAGGAATTAACCCTACAATTATGCAATACAAGCCTCAACTAAATTAACGAGGCCCAAGTAGAGCCAAAACAGGTCATTTCAAAGGCAAAAAACATGCTGGACTAAAGCTAAGTTAGGCTAGAAAAACATGCTAACACATGAAACTAACTAGGCATGCAAACAAGACACAAGGAGGGGAGGCTAACCCCTCGAATTTTGGAATTCAAAACAAGGTTTTTACCACTAAAAAACCTCTAAGATTTAGTGGTTAAGAGGCCCAAAAAATTTGTTTTGAAAGTGGAGAATAATAGCATAAAAGCTTAACAAGCTAAGAAGCAAAAAGGGTGGACAAGCTCTCAACTCAAAATAGCCTCAAACCATCGTGTTTAGGTCATAAAAACATAGGTTTTTACAGTTGAAAACTAGGCCAAAAACAGTAGAAGAAGATGGGAAAATAAGTGTGCAAAACAAGCTTAAAGAAGGTAAGTGCTATACCTTTGAAGCAAAGCACAACTTAGGCACAAATCCAAGCTCAACCTCCTTCTATAGCTCAAACAAGACTCCAAGAGACCTCAGCCCAAAGGTGGTCAAGTTTGATTAAGGGTTGATAGGCAAACTAGAAGTGTTTCTCTACTTGTATGCACAAAGGTTCAAGAAAGAAAGAAATCTAGAGAGAGAGAATTGTAGAGAGAGAGGTTTATAGAGAGGGAGGCTCCCAAAATCTTTCTAACCTTGAAAACAATAGAGAAGGGCCTCTATATATAGAAATATATGAATTCAGGTCAAAAATGTCAATTCAGAAACAGCTAAAGCAGTGTGGAACAACTTGAGGGAAAATATCTGCACAAAAACTGATTTTTGACACCAATGGCCGGCAAGACATCATTGGTGGCTGGAAAGGTTCATTTTTAGTAGGCAAAAAACCATCAATGGCAGGCACATGGCCAACAAGCCTCATTCAAGGGCTGGACATAAAATCTGCTTTTTGGGCCCAACTTCAAATGGGCATATCTCCTTCATCCGGACCCCTTTGCAGGTCATTCTTGAGTCTAAACTGAAGCCCCAGAAGCCTTCTTTCCAATGGTGGAAGCCTCACATCAAAATTAAAAGTGTTCAAAAATATATGCTCATTTTAGTGAAGACTACTCAATTTTGGCTTAAACGGATGGATGCCTAACTTCAACCAACCATATCTCCCTCATCTGGACTCGGCTTTAAGAGATTCTTGAGTGTAAAATGAAGCCCCGGAAGTCCAATTTCCAATGGTGATGGCCTAACTTAAGTCCAAGTATACAAAAGGATACACCTGATTTAGTGAAGCTGCCCAGTTCCCTCTCAACAATTTCATGCCCAACTTCTTTCCCAACTTGGTTTCTTCCCTCTCCTATTATTTTCTTCAACTCCGCACCTCTAAATAAGGTGTTTTGAAAATTTTTTAAAGAGTTCACCTCTCTTTTATTTATTTCCACTTTGTCCTTGCTCGGTTTACCGAAAAGCGTATCATTTAACGAAATGCGAGGCTCGCAACATCGTAAGAACTTTTGTCAAAAATATTTTCAAAGAGAGGGTTTTAAGGTCTAATATCTTTTTGGTCAAAATATTTTTGGTCCAAAAATGGGGTGTAAGGTTGGGATTTGACGCTTTCCTTGCCAAAGAAATCAAACATTTGCACTGCACAACTTTCATCACCAAGTGAGCAATTAGTGGCGCCTAAATCTTAAGGGTGGTCAAAAATGGGGTTTCTACAGCCATCAATACATGCACAAGTGCAGAATCCCATGCCCTTAGCTTGCTTGTGGCCTAAGTAAGTCCAAATTACCTTTCGATCGATGTTTTTAATAAAACTAGGCACTAATTTTGGAAAATATCTTTGATCAAAGCACAATCGGGCGTCCTTCTCTTTCTCAAGATTAAAAAGTTGGTTTTTGGCACAACACGGGTACAGGGGTAAAATGGTCATTTTGTAAAAAGTTAATTTAAACAACAACTCCAAATAATCTCAAAAATTCTAAAGATTAAGTGATTATCCTTTCATCATCAGAAGGCTTGTAAACACCTGAAGTCTTAAGGTCAGTCAAAATTGGGTGTCTACAATTGCCCCATTTAGCAAAGCTTAAACAATCGTGAATTGACGTGAAGAGAATGTCCAAGATCCAAGATGATCTCAATTGACATGACCCTAAGGCTTAAGGCAATGCTAAACAAGCATACAAGAGATCGAACTTGCATGTGGCCTACATATCCTTAGTGCAAGGAGTCAGATCAGTGTAGTTCAAGGGTAGTTGTGTAATAGTTGATTCGTGAGTGAGTGTGTGCAACATGCACTCAAGTATTCATCCAATCATGTTGTTCCTAAAAGAGAAGAGGTGAAAATACCTGCCATACTCACCTTGTCATATCGAACTTATGCCAAGGTCCATTCCAGATTCTTATTCCATTACATTTCTTTCCAAGCATTGCCAAGTGTGCCAATCCTACAAATTTTCCAAAGAAAACCATTCTGAAGCAGTAATATACACCACAGTGTGGTTAGAGTAATGTCATTATGATGCCAATGTGTGTCATTCCTTTATTTTCATGATGTTTACGACATTCTTTTTCATTCTGTTCTGTTCCACTCTTGTTCCTTATATGGGTTTAAATTCAATCAACACTCGCACCTTACGAGGTGGAGGTTTAAGTTCAATCCACTCTTGCTCCTTACAAGATGGGGGTTTAAGTTCAATCCACTTTTGCTCCTTACAAGGTGGGGGTTTATTAATTTTCATTCCGTTCTGTTCCATCTTTATTGCCTTACAAGGTGGGGGTTTATTAATTTTCACTCAGTTTCATTCCATCCTCACGCCTCACGAGGTAGGGATTTATTCAAGTTATGTTCCAAGTTTTTACAAAAATTTTCAAGTAGTGCCAAGTGTTTTCCAAAATTTTCTAAATGGTGCCAAGTTTTTGTTTGCCCTGGACAAGCTTTATATGCCAAATTTCAGGTTTTTCCAAAGTTCAGTTTCCAAGGATTTAGGTTTATGAGTCACCATGTAAAGAACTCTGATAATGCAATTTTTCCAGTGCCAAGTGCTTTTTTAAAAACATTTTTCCAATCCAGTAATAACTCAGCTGGGGAGAAGTTAAAAATTCATTTTCCATGCAGATGCCAATGATAACCCCTGCTGAGGAGAGTTTCAAATTGCCTTCCATTCCATGCACCGTGCAATTTGTATCGATGTAATGCGATGATATGCAGGAAATATTCAATTCAGTACTTAAAATGATGTGCCTAAAAGGCATGCAAATGGTTAAGTTTGAGTTCAGAACGTACATGTGCCTTAGAGGCGGCCAAAGGGTGCAATTAGTTGGCAACACGTGTGGGGCATATAGGCCACACGTGTGTCAGCACAAGATGTGTGTGCGCATACTGGGCCGATGTGAGCACGCACAAGGCTTGTGCACACGCATAATCGACTGGCATGAACAGTTTTTCCATGACCCGCAGGGTTTAAATTTTCTTCAAAGGCTTATTTCTCACACCACTATCTCCTAAAACCCCTCTTCTTCCTTCCTAGTTTCTCTTCTTTAGACATTGGTGCCCTCTCATCTTTTAGTGGTTCGGTGTTTCTCCCAATTTTTCAAATTTCTCGTTTTATAAGTTGTCTTTACCTAACAGTTTTCAGTTTCGACCACTTCTCAACCATTCTCAACTACTCTCTAACTTTCCTAACTTTTCTTTCATTATTATATATTTTTCGTGACTTTATGTGAGCTTTCTGGTAATTTTGGTTATTTCTGCAAATGCTAAAAGTTTTCTAGGATTTTTTATGATTATTCTATGAATATTTTTCCATGCATATGACCTTGTCATGATCGTTGTCCCATACTGCCCATAAACACCCATGCATTTGAATTTCTGACCCACTTTTTGCACTTTTTCACTATGTTTGTCACATTTTCCATTATTTCTCATTATTTGTCCATTCCACTATATGTGACAGACTTACTCATGGCTGGAGAGTTTCCACCTTTTGATCCTGCTACTTACGGGCCTCCAACCCATGCTCTGCAGGCCAATATGAAGAGATTTCTTGAGCTTGAGGAGGACAGCCCTCGTTCGGTGATTCTTTAGGAGCCAAAGAAGCATATGTCATATACAGGCTTCAAGGTATGGCCTTATCTCTCTGCTTTTCACTGTTGTTATGTTTCCTTTCCTTTTCCTTGTAACTCACGTGTTTATGTTCTTCCTTATAGGAGTGTTTCGGTTTTGTTCACGGTTTTAGTTCACCAGCCAATATGGTTGAGTGGCATCCGGCCCTCCCCGAGACTGTCAGACTCCTAGTAGATGGATATGGCTTTGGACCCTTGTGTGAGTCCTTCGATGATGTACGGGTTAGCCATGGCCTCCTTGCCACATTGATGAAACGATAGTGGGACACGACTGACTCTTTCCACTTCCCTAGCTCTGGTGAGGTGACCATGATGATTGAGAATTTCACGATGCTATCAAGCCTTCTAGTTATCGACCTCCCTATCCCATTGGATTCGGATTTTGCCTTTCGAGGTGATCCCTTGAGGTTCTTTCTAGGCCTTGCCCTTCCTCATAAGAGTGAACTGGTCAAATACCAATGGTTCCATAACCGCTTCCAACATCACCGACTGATCACCCACGTCTAGACTACTCACTACACCTGAGGTTTCCTGTTATACCTATTTGGGAGCATTCTGTTTGCAAATGTGTCTAATAGGGTTCATGTTTGCTTCTTGGCTGCCATGGTGGACATAGATTGGGCTTGGGACTATGATTAGGGCAACGCAACTTTGGCCACTATATATGGTTATACAAGTGCCATCTCGCGTAGTTGTGGTACTAGACTAGACAGACACCAGTGCCTATAAGAGGTCCATTTCTTACTACACTTCTTTACACTTTTCTTGTCTCTTCTTTTATGTATATTTGTCTACCTGTACTGCCTATCTATTGCCTATACCACCTATTTGTTGCCTGTTTTTCATGGTTATCTATTTTCTATGTCTGCCTATAGATGTGGTTATATGAGTACTTCCCAAAGGTAGGCCTTAGGGTACCAGACGTCTCTCCAAACGTCTTTCTGCGAGCTGTTCGATATTAGAGGGAACACAAGGACCAACAGCACTCTCTCATCATCTCTTCTTTTGGTGAGTATCGATAGATGCTTGATATCATCACCCTTGACCATGTGAGTTTTCCAACCACCCATACCTTGATCACTCTGTCTCTTTTCTGCTTGCTTACTGATTATCAAAACTACCCTTTTTTAGATTATGTGAGACCTTGGGAAACTGTGCCCACTACTGGTGTGGTTTGGTATTTGCCTGAGTGGGTCTACTGTTAGTCATTAGGCATGGCCGAGCCTAGGATCCTGGCGACTTCACCTGCCAGCATGAGGGCGGGAGATTCTTTTACTGAGAAGGAAACCCTCCTACCTAGGATGGAGTCAATGTTGATGGGCTACTAGTTGAGGTGGACTACATGGAGTATGTCCGGTACCATTGGGAGGATGGTGGGTGGGAGTTGTAGAAGATCTCCTCATCTTCCCTGCTGTTTGAGGTCGAGGTTGGGATCAAGGTTAGGTTCCGATCCTAGGTACAACGTAGGTGAGAGGCGTGGGTGCTACTGCGACAGTTGAAGGCTTGCCAATGATGCCCACCGTTATTTCAGTGATGGTGCTAGGTGTCATAATGGCGATGTTTATCCCTAAGCTAGCCATAGTGCCTTTCCATCTGCCTGCCAAAATCGAGCAAGCACCTTTCTTATTTCTCTATTCTTGTTTCTAATTTTTGTCCCACATTTCTGCCTTTTGATTATACTAATCCTTATCTCATTTCTGATATAAGTCTCTCATAAGCATGATAAGAGCTGCTATAAGACATTGGCTAGCATGATGGTGCTGATCGCAGAGTATGCTACAAGCAGCGAGGCCCAATTTAAATGACTTTCTTTTCATTCCTTTTTGGTGATCTCAGTTGTTTTAAAATTCAGACGTATTCTGACTCCCTTCTATTTTATAGGGTGTTGTACCGTCTGGGCGCACAGGAGGTGCATCTTCATCCCATGCAATTGGAGGATGTGGTTTTGATGATAACTACGAGTCCAGCGGTGATAATGATGATGATGACGATGATCCTCTGAGTTTTGATCAAGGCACTTCAAACCACCCACGAAGAGGTTAACCGGGAGGCATCTACTTAGACTAGGAGTTTTTTGCTTTTTCACTTTTCTAGAAAACATTTGTACAGGATGCCTTGGGGAATTTCCCATCCTTTTGTAAAATCCATGTTTTTGTACAATTTCACAATCTACATAGCATATGCAATGAAATCCAACATTCTTTTTGTTGAAATCTTTTGTCTCTTTCAAATGCTTGGCTTTTTATGCTTATCACATGAATCTGACAATGACTCTTGAACAAAACTAAAAGAAATAATAAAACAAAATTATAACTAAAAAATATTATACAAACAACCTAACAACCTAACATGACTCTGACATTGATGTCAAAACGCCCCACTATCTTTGAAACCCTGAACACTGTGCCACAAAGCAAATGAGCCAAGTTACCCTGTCACCACAAGATGTGTGCATGCACAAGCCATGTGTGTGCATACAACTGCTTATGATGTTCAGATTTTAGGGTTTTGCCCCCCTAAATTGTTGTTTCTCAATTTTGGCCTAATGTAGCACGTCCGCGAGGGGCCTTCGCTACAACTCGGACTCTTAAATTTGTCACGGTTCTTAATCTTGAACCAAAGAGTCCAAATCCGGCAAATCATTTTGAGAAACAGATTTTTGAAAAGAAGTGCCAAACATGGACTGCTTTGCCAGATACAGAGTCGCCACCTAAATATTTTTTATGGGGGAATTTAGGAAACCCTGACTCGGTGCCGAAGGCCACATGTCCGTCATCACCGGAGTTGTCTCGGCTCGGGAGCTAGGGTACGATTGGGGAAGGTCAGCTATGAGCACCCCCTCTCGCCCGATCCGAAGATCGGCCTCTACTAACCGTGATATCCGTTTTTGAAAATATTATGTGTTCTTATTCCAATTGTTAGCCTAGAATTACTATGTTATGCGCGCAGCAAACAAGTATAGACTAGATTGCCTAATTTGGAAATAAGCATTGCATATTCGTTTGTCTTAAAAAAAGTACTTTGGAATTTGCTACTGGCAAGTAGGCTAAAATACGGATTTCAACGAGTTTTTCCAACTCAAACAATCCGACCTTCACCCACAGGCATTCAAACAATTTATGACACATAAGCATCTAGCCACATGGTAAGCATGCTATCAGGTTAACATTCACACGCATGCGAGATGGTAAAGCATAAATACTTACATCGTACTCCGTACCAAAACAATAAACTAGTTAGCAAACATGCGTGATCCTAGTTCATGTCAAGTTGACTAATGCAGCACATGCAAGATGCAATTAGAGTAGGCTCGGCTAACCTAAACATGGCATGTGAAATGCAACCAATTAATGCACGTATTCAATTTGGAATTGAAATACAAATGCAGTTAGAATGATGTACCGAGCCCGGTGCATGTAAGACAAATGTATGGATGCACGCATGCATAGCATAAGGTATGCTAAATCAAACATGTCCTAATACTAACCATCAAAGCAGGTAAGTAAAAGGGAGAAAGAAGTGGGGATTGGAAGACGTGCACACACGCACCCACACTTATTACAAATACGCCCTCACTCGGAGGGGCCGAATAAATATTACAGTCCGAATAAATAACTAACTACTTAATTAATTATTACAGAATTCCTATTTAATTAACAAATTAAAGGCAAAGGGAAGGTGGCCACGGCCCCCGCCTTGGGATGCGCGAATGATGCATGCTTGACCCATATCGCCCGGAAACTCGCTGCCATTGCACTGTTGCCTTTGTTTTTCACTGCCCTGCTCCTCTGAGGACTGCCAAAGTCTAAGGACATGCTCTCTGGATGTTGGGGAATACCACCGGCTGGGAGGGATGGCCACCGGCCATGGGAAATGGTCACCGGCCGCTGATGAAGTTATCGGCCATTGATGGATTGCTGGTCGGCACTGTATTTAACCGACCGGCCAAAGCTTCCTGCAGGACCTGCAATTGGCAGCAGCAGAGGGCAAGCAGTGTATGGCATGGAATTTTTAGGCAAATGTATGCATGGACACACTCCCTATCATATAATGGACTCAAGGGAGCATGGCCCTCGACCCTCGGGCCACCAATCACGCATTTCAATGCATGATGGCCCAAAAGCCAAGTATGCAACTTCGATATCAAATGAAATGCAAGCACAAAACACATCAAAGGGACCCAACCTCAATCATGGTTGATCAAGAGGCGAGGCAATGCACAACAATGCACATGCGACCTAAGCATACAAGCAAACATACAAACATGCAATGCAACTACATGGCACACACAATGCTAACAACATAACATGCACAACGCATTGAAACATGGCATACACAATGCAATAATGGGCTTACACCAACATGAGAGAGCCTCAGCCACACTCACATAGGAGGCCATCAGATGAAAACAAGACAACTCGAAATGCGTGCACGCGTGCACGCAAACCGAGGACCGACCCTCAGGCATCGAAATGCCACTCTAATGAGACATGGCAAAGACATGGAATATGATATGCAAACATGCAAAAATCAGTAGCAAAACGAGGGGCAAAACAGCCCCGAAATAAGGCGAAATGATACCCGATGCGTGGAACGAGTCTCGAAACATGAATTTTGGCGCATGAAATGGCCTATAGCTATGCAATGCATGCATAATTTGGACATGAAGTATGAAGAAAGAAGCTAGGCAGACCCAAAACAAGCATGTTTACAGTTTAAGGCATGGCCAAACAGGGAACACAAATGAGGCTAGATTAGCATACAAAAATGGGGCCAAGAGAGGGGTAATGAAGCAACTCACAAATGCTGGCCCCAAACAGAGAAGGGGCCTTCTACAATATTGAAGAGGGGCCAAAAATATGATGTATTAAAGTTTATGACAAACCCCAAAAATAGATACAAGTATGCTCAAAATGCTATGCAAAATAATGGCACCAAGAGAGCTATAACATGAAGTATATAAAAGATGCCTCAAACCATGAAAGACCCTTAATGAAACATGAAGAATGGGTCAAAATAAGACTGTTTTCAGTTCTGAAAAGAGCCCAAAAACAGAGACACAATAGGCTAATAAATCATGCAAAAATGGGGACCAAAGAGGGGTATAATGACAAGTGGCACATGGAGGTCCCAAACAGTGATGAGCCCTTCTTCAATGTTAAAGAATGGCTCAAAATAAGCCTATCTACAGTTTACATCATGCTCCAAAACAGATCACACATAGGCCAAAAATACTATACAAGATTATGGCATACAAAGGGGTAATGAAGCAAGTGCAAGATGGGGGTCCCAAACAGGGTAAGACCCTTAATGAAACAGAAAAATGAGCTCAAAAAACTGATATTTCCAGTTATGGTCGGAGCTCAAAACAGCAAGCAAAAGGCGCTAAGAAAGCATGCAAAAGAAGGCTAGGAAAGGGAAGAGAGTGACTCACCCTTGAAGAGCAGCAATGCAGCAGCCTTTGATCCAAGAAAAGAAGCTCCTAACCTCTGAAAATTATCCTCAAATGGTTGGAATGGAGGATGGAGGCCTTGTGCTATGGGTTGGTATGTAAATGGCCAAGGATAATGGTCTTTGAACACTCTAACACACCCAAATGTAGAGAGAGAGGGAGATATAGAGAGAGAGGGTGATATATATGATATATATGCCCTAGGTCTGGTTTTTTGCTGAACCAAAACAATGGAGAAGGAGGCTTTCTTATATAGGCAAAGGGAAGGGCTTGAAGCTTATAAGACAAGCTAAAAAGAAAGGGTCAAGGGGGGGCAAAGGGGGCAAGGCTTATAGAGGAAGCTAAGACAGCTGGCCAAGCTTCTTGAGGAAGCCAAGACAAGGGGTCAAAGCTTCCTCAAGAAGCCTTGAGCAAAGGGTGCAAAAAGAGGGGTCAAAGGTGGTCAAAGGTGCAAAATAGCCACACCCGTGCATGGGGGGACGGGTCTATACACTCCAGCTGGCACAGCTGGAATGCACCATGCTTGAGGGATGCAAAAGGGTCATATCGGCCATGAAAGGAGGTCATCGGCAAAATAAATGGCCGGTCGGCACAATATATTGCCGACCCGCAATTTATACTGGCTGGTCGGATAAATAGAGTGCCGATGGGTGGCTGATGAGGTCAAAAAGTGCCGGTGGATGTCCAGATTGAAGCCTCGGAAGTTAGCTTTCCAATGGCGCAAACCTTGCATTAAAATTCCTCCTGTGGAAAACGTTATGCCCATTTTAGTGAAGCCGCGCAGATTCGATCCAACCGGGATGATGCCCAACTTCAGCTGCTCATATCTCCCCCACCCGGGTTTGGCTTTAAGAGATTCTTGAGTGAAAAATGAAGCCCCGGAAGTAAGCTTTCCGACGGCGGTGGCCCCATAGCTAGAATCCAAGTGTACAGACAGATAAGGGCGATTCAGCGAGGGCTGCTCGACTCGCTTCTACCCGGATTCATGCCGAACTTCTCCTCCAACTTGGTTTCTTCTCTCTTCCCCTCCTTTCTTCAACTTCAAACCCCTAAGCAAGGTGTTTTGAAAGATTTTTCAAAGATTTCATCTCTCTTTCATTCATTTCCACTTCGTCCCTGCTCAGTTTACCGAAAAGCGCAACGTTTGACAAAATGCGAGCCTCGGAACAACGCAGAAACTTTATTCCAAAAAAGTTTTGAAAGAGAGGGTTTTAAGGTCTTAAAGCCATCCAAAATAGCTTTGGTCCAAAACGGGCTGTGAATTTGAGACTTGTCTCTCCCCTTGCCGAAGAAACTGGGTCTTTGCCCTGCACACCTTTTATCACCAAGTAAACCATCAGTAACGCCCAAGTCTTATGGGCTGTCAAAAATGGGGTGTCTACAGTTGCCCCTCTTTGACAGAACTCGAAAGTCATAACAATGACGGGAGTGAATGTCAAAGCCCAGAGACGACCCATTTTTGACAAGGCCGAAGACTTGGACAAACAAACAAAATACAAATGAATGAATGGTTGTGCCCGCCGGCTGCCTACGTATCCCTTTGTAAGGAATCAAACCAGCGTAGTTCAGGGGCAGGATGCAAATGATATGAAAGAAGACTTTGATAATTGGACTTATACGCTACGCGAAGCCAGTTTGTATTCAAAACAATGCAATGCACTAACAAGTGCAAGTGAGGTGCGCAAGATAGCGCGATAGGATGCATGCAAAATGCAAGTAAGGTGCACAAAACAGTGCAATGCGCAAGAAAGCGCGAGTGATTTGAAATGCACAAGACAATGCGAGTGAGGTGCGCAAAATAGCGCGAATGATAAACTACACAAAACAGTGCGATTGAGGTGCGCGAAATAGCGCGAATGTAAACTGCACAAAACAGTGCAATGCGCAAGATAGCGCGAATGATAAACTGCACAAAACAGTGCGATTGAGGTGCGCAAAATAGCGCGAATGTAAACTGCACAAAACAGTGCAATGCGCAAAATACCGCGAATGATAAACTGCACAAAACAGTGCGATTGAGGTGCGCAAAATAGCGCGAATGTAAACTGCACAAAACAGTGCGAATGAGGTACGCAAAATAGCGCGAACGTAAGCTGCACAAAACAGTGCGATACGCAAAATAGCGCGAGTGATTTAAAATGCACAAGACAGTGCGATACGCTAAACAGCGTGAGTGATTAAACTGCACAAAATAGTGCGATGCGCAAGAAAGCGCGAGTGATTTGAAATGCACAAGACAGTGCGATACGCTAAACAGCGCGATTGAAATGCACCAAACAGTGCGATACACTAAACAGCGTGATTGATTAAACTGCACAAAATAGTGCGATGCGCAAGAAAGCGCGAGTGATTTGAAATGCACAAGACAGTGCGATACGCTAAACAGCGCGAGTGATTAAACTGCACAAAATAGTGCGATGCGCAAGAAAGCGCGAGTGATTTGAAATGCACAAGACAGTGCGATACGCTAAACAGCGCGATTGAAATGCACTAAACAGTGTGATACGCTAAACAGCGTGATTGATTAAACTGCACAAAATAGTGCGATGCGCAAGAAAGCACGAGTGATTTGAAATGCACAAGACAGTGCGATACGCTAAACAGCGCGAGTGATTAAACTGCACAAAATAGTGCGATGCGCAAGAAAGCGCGAGTGATTTGAAATGCACAAGACAGTGCGATACGCTAAACAGCGCGATTGATTTGAAATGCACTAAACAGTGTGATACGCTAAACAGCGCGATTGATTTGAAATGCACTGAACAGTGCGATACGCTAAACAGCGCGATTGATTTGAAATGCACTGAATAGTGTGATATGCTAAACAGCGCGATTGATATGCAATGCACAAAATAGTGCGAGTGAGATACAACCACAAGATGCACAAGACAGTGCTAGTGAGATACAAAGTGTAAGTGCACAAGATAGTGCGAGTGAATGCATGTTCTATGCAAGTATGGAAGAGTGCATTTTCTATGCAAAAGATACGAGCATTTTCTATGCAAGAAACAGGAGCATATTCTATGCAATATTGAAAGCAAATTCTATGTAGAATCGAAAGCAAGCATATTCTATGCATGAATCATAACGATACACGGCACGCATGTCATAGAAGTGTATATGAAAGTGCACATTCTATGCAATGGAAGGGCATCAAACATGTACTCTGGTGCCTCCGATTTACCTTTCGGAGGACTTGGCAATACGCTCAGCTCAAAAGGGGACACCCTGTTTATATTGGCGAGAGATAACATCTGCTGCTGCTTTAATTGCCATTCTGACTTGAAGCAGGCTTACACTTGGGGTCGAGATACACTCATACTCCAGAGAAATGGCGAGGTCTGGGAAGGTGCACCTGAAATGCAGCCTCGGATCTTGCCAAAGCTGGAACACCCTAAGATGCTCCAAATTTTCCTTTTTTTCTTTTGCTTTGCAGTCTGGAACCTACATAGCTTCAGATAGGTCCTTGTTCTACTGTTCACACTTATCGGGGGTGGACCCTGCAATTTTATGAAAGAACAAATGCTGTTTTGCACAAATGTGGAGAATGGCACAGCACTTTGAGCACAAGATGATTTTTTGGAAATTAAGAAATAAGTTCTTAACCGGGTATTGAGCCGACGACTGGCCACAGCCAAAACGACTCGACAAGGGAAAAACAAAGGTAAACAACCTAAACACATTGAGTAACACTCGAAGCGACTCAAAACAAGAATCGAGACAGACAAAATAAAACACAAGACTCAAATGTGCACATGGAGCCTGTTTCCCCGGGTATTGTTTCCCACCCTTTCTCATTTGTGATTCTCACATCGCTCGGCCCTCAGGCTCTGTTTTTCTGAAAAAAGCCCTTTTCCTCACTTTTTCTCTCAACGCACATCTCTCTATTCTTTAATCTCTCATTTTTTTATCCCTCCCCAGGGTGGTTGATGAATAAACAGGAAGTTGCGGGTTCTTGCCCCAAGCATTCTGCTAGATTCTCTCCTTCTGCTCGCAATAGTGAACTTTCTCCCACAGAGGGGTTGCGATGCGGCTAGATGTGCAGCAGATCTGCAATCGACATTGGTTGACGATGCTCTTACTGGGGAGTTTGGACGTGATTAGATCTGTCCAAACAAAGGAGTGGAATATCTTGATCCGTTCCTGTTCGTGCTTCGCACTTGGCTTGGTACGTCGTTGCGTGGAGGATGTGAGAGCCTTCTGCCCTTTTGCGGTCAGCTTCAGTGGTGCCCTTTCCTGGCAGGTAGAGTGCCCTTTCTGGCAGATGCATTGACAACGGGAGAAAGACAGGAAGCCTGACTCAACTGTGCCCCTAGTTTATTATTTTGACCATTTTTTGTTTTTTCTTTCTACTGAAACAATTTTGACCAATATGAGAGTCAGATTAACGTACTTGTTCAATTTTTTATTTGAAAATCATGCAAGTTAGGTTATGAGCACTGAAAATTTTCCCTTTTTGGGTCCAAGAAATGGTCTAGTTTTGGAAAAGATGGACTAATTTTCGAGAGATCAGTCAACCTCAATAAAAATTCTCAAAAATTATTTTTGCAAACGGCCAATGCTCAGCAAGCACAGAACCTACTCTTGAGATGCGCAACTTCAGATCCGAAGGAAAATTTCCCCTTGCTTGAAAAGAGCTGCATGGCAACGGAAAGTTGCCCCTTGTTTGAATGGCACCGCGGCACACTGTATGGCAACGGAAAGTTGCCCCTTGTTTGGATAGCATCGCAGCGCATTGCAATCAGTCCTCAGAGTGACGATGACAGCCGAACTCTCGGATACAGAGAAGGCAAAGATGATCAAAACCATTACATGGACACAGTTGATTTTGAAGTGTTTTACGGCTGGACTTCGGAATGAAGTTGCCTACGTATCCCAAAGATGATAATCAAACCTTACGTAGTTCGGGGTTAAGGTACACTCGGGTATTAACCTCTCCTTTTACGCTCTAACTTTTGCCAAGGCCGCCCTTCCGGGTTTTCAACCTTGCGAGCTCTGTTTTTCTTTTCTTTTCAATTCTTTTCATTTTTTTGTCATGTTTTCTTTTCTTTCCTTTTCTTCTTTTCTTTTTTTTTCTTCTTTATTTTCATTTTTTGTATTTTTCTTTTTTTTCTTTTTTTTTTCCCTTTTTTTTTTTTCTTCTTTTTCTTGCTCTAACTTTTGCCCGGGTCGCCCTTCCGGGTTTTCGACCCAGCGAGCCTCTCAAGGGTAAAAGTGTAGCTTTGTCCATGTCAAATGGTTTTGAGATCTCGAATCTGTCTGAATCTAGGAGAGTGACTGTTGTTCGCTGACAATGCAGGAGTCCATCCCATGGGGGCCGGATTTGCCCCTAGTGTTGTGGATAGGAACTCAGTTTTTCTTTAGCAATACTTTCTCTTTCCTCCCTCTGGGATTTGGCGTTCTTGCCGATCTTCATTGATTTGTGGAATGATCTATCTTCGGCCCTTCGAGCACAATCTGGCATCTTTTGCCCCTAGTTCAAGGGGTACTTCTTATCTAGCTTTGTAAGCTTCTTTTGGCGACATCTGATCCCCTTGATTTGACTTTTCTTGCCCTTAGTTTGAGGGCTGCTTTAAATATGGCCACACAGGCCTCCTTTGATGGTTGACCATTGACCATTTTGAATTTAAGTCGAAGGTTTGAAATGAGGGGTCAAGTCTCGAGGTTGAGAGCGATCCTAGGCTGCACAATCTCATGAGCGATTCCACACAGATCTTCGTAGGATCACGCAAAACATTTTTTTTTAAATCTTTTAAGAAAGCGACTAGTCGCTCGCGCTGAAGACAATGTGGGACCAATCTGGATCAAGCCAGGATCCTTCTCAGTACTCACATTAACAAGCATGATCTCAATCATTAAATGCTTAGCATGCCTCTTTTTCTCTCAAATGATCAAATTTTTGCAAAAACCCGAGGAATTCCTTCCTCTTCGTTTTCATCACAATGTTCAAAAACAGCTTCGAAAAACTTAGGTCAACGCAATGACTTAAAAGCACAGAGAAGTAGGCGAAATGCACTGTCGTTCCATTCGACTTTCTGGTACAACTGACACAAGGCAGAAGTAAGCACAAAAGCATGAAAAACCACTGCTGTTTCATTCATAACTGTTGGTGTAACTGGCTCCATGGCAGAAACAGACTCAAAAGAAAGCAAAAAGACAAACACAAAACAAAATAGTGATGCCCGAGGTAACACCCCCGGAATCACCTGACTCTAACAAAACAGGACTGACTCGATACAACAAGACAGACCTGACCGACTTAGTACAAAAAGACTGACCATATACAAAACAACAAAACTGACCCAATACCCAAGTCAGAAAGTACAAAACTAGTGTTCGCACATTGCTCAAAACTGTGCGTGTCAAACGCCACGTCTGAAGTAAACTGAGCGCCGCCCGCAGGTGGTTCATCCCCCGATCGCACCGCATTATCCCCCAGGTTCACTAATCCAATGAGGATAGACTTTGTTGAGTTGGTGCGACGATGACCTTATTGTCAATCAGATCTTGTATTTCGTGACGAAAACGGAAACAACCATCAGTGACATGGCCGACTTGCTGATGAAAGGCACAATACTTGGTCGGATCATGGGAGGAAGGAAGTCTGTCTGGCAGTGGTCGCGGCTCCAGGGGTTTCAGATCCCCCTCTCTAATCAGGACCCTCAAGGCCGCTGATAAAGACATGTACAGTGGTGCGAACACCCTCTGGCCTCGAGGTGGGTATTTTGAGGTTTGTGGAGTTTTGCTGGATACACTAGCAAGGGGATTGGTAGGCGCTAACTGGGTTTGCTGATCTCTTCCGAGCAAGGGTTTAGAGCTGAAAGGAACATTCCTGGTACAACGACCCTTCTCCCGGATTGCCCCTTGATTCAGACTGCTCTCATTCTGAGTGGCGAAAGTGTCATCTACAATTTTTGCAACAACTGCGAGTACTTGCTGTTTGTTCAGCCCTTCGGCTTTCAAAGCCTCAATATCCCACTGAAGGTGTTCATGGGGACCAATGCCTGCCCCTACTGTGTTCTTACCACTTGCCTCCACTTTGCCAAGGGATTGGCCTTCTTCAAATGCAGCCCGTCCTGAGGAGCCTTTTGACATGAACTCCCTGGTATGTGATGCGGTTGATGACGGGGCCAAAACTCCAAAGGCCAGGTCTGCCACAGTTCTCTGAAGATCTTCGATCATCTTCATCAGCTCAGAAGTAGTGGGTTCATGGGTTTGAGATAATTGGGGTTCAGATGCACCCATCATGCGTAAGTCCATGCTTTCTGGGATAAACACCTCAGGCTTGGGTAGATGGGTCGGGGTGATGTATACGCTGGGGTCATAAGGGACGGCCAGTGTGTGGATCAAATTGAGATGTGGATGAGGTACTTGGTCATCGGGGGCTGAAGGTGGAGCTATCGTCCGGTTGTCAATGAGATTTTGGACCTCATGACGAAGGCGGTAGCAACGGTCGGTGCCATGACCGCGCTGCTGATGGTACATACAGTACTTGGAGGGATTATATCTGGCTGGAAGTGGTTCAGGCAGAGGTTGAGGATCGAGGGGTTTGAGATGCCCTCTTTCCATCAAGGCTTTTAGTGCGCTAGTCAGGCTCATATAGAGGGGAGTGAAAGTTCTGCCCTGAGCTCGGGCTGGGCCAGCTGTTTGTAGGCTTGGATTGGCAAAAGGGTTGGTTGTGGCTATTGTATTGATTTCGGTGGGTTTGGGAATAGCGTTACTACCAGCATTGGTACTCCCGGAAATCACCCTTCTTGTCGGTTCACTTGTTCTGGGGATGATCCCACTGTTGAACGCATTCTCGACCTGAACCCCCAGTTCATGCAAACTTTTGAAAGTGAATAGTGGAGCGACTATCAACTTTTGAAACATATCGTGCTCGAGGTTTCGCACCATCATCTGCACTTGATCCCTCTCGGAAGGCCGATCTGTCATCTGTGCTGCCTTTGCTCTCCGTCTTGCGACAAATTCCACAAAAGGCTCTGTTGGGTTATGGCAGGTTGTTTCAAGCTCTTGCATGGTCATTTCAACTTGGGTATTGTAGGAATACTGATCAACAAAGGCCTCAGCCAATTCTTCCCAGTCTTGCTTCACTTTATCTTCCAACTTAGTGTACCAAGTGGCTGCTACACCCGACAGGGTTCTTCCATACAGAGAGAGTTTCTGTGGCTTAGTCAGACCCATCTGCTTCAGGACATCCAAGAAAAGTCAGATATGTACCATTGGATCTCCAGACCCGTCGAAACGGTCAATATACGGCATTTTGAATCTGTCTGGGAGCCGTACGGCAGACTCAGTGTGCCCATCCTCAATGTCGGGAATGGAATTAAGGCCTTGCGCCTTTTTGAAGTGCTTTTCAAGGTTTGCAATTTTCACTGCAGTCGGATTGAGCTCATTAACATCAAGGGAATAAAGCCTCTCATTAGGCTGCACCAGGGGTCTGAGCACTTGAGCTTGAGTCAACCTTTCTCGAGGATTCGGACACTGCAAATCTTCAACTGGCAGAAGTGGGTCAAAGTTTGGCTGGGGTCCCAAAGCTAGATGTGAGGCAGATGCCCCAGATGGATGCTGCATTTCAATACTGCTCTCAACCTGCATGGCAGTTCCCTGATTTAGCGCTGCTATCACGGCCACAAATTCTTCCGATGGGCCATCATGGTCTGCTGAGTCTGAACAAAGGTAATGTGACTGGCGACTGACGGATCAGATGAACCGGTGAGCCCTGACTGGCCTTTCTTTGCCTTGCCTCAGCGAAAGAACACTGGTTGCCCTTGAATTGAATTTCTGACCTAACAAAGTCTATCGACACTAGTCCAATGTACCCCGGGGATATCGGAGCCTTCTGAAGCTATAGTTCCAGGACTACCTAGCAAAAGAGAAAACAAACAGCATCTCAGCACAATTTCACTGGAACGAATTTGAGCATACTAGGATGACTGTACTCAATACTGATCACTGTTTCCCAAATATCTGCCTGTAAACTGACACCCTCGGGTAAAACTGATTCCCCAAATACTGGTGCTGATGCCCACAGGCCTGATGCCCAGACTTGTAAACTGGTATATGCGTTCCTATAGAGATACACTCTAAAAGCACATAGCAAGTAAGAGAGAGCCAAAACACCCCTATGTTGGGGTAGGGTTTCCCTGTCCTATTTTGTTAGGAGCTAGGGTTTCACTACGCACGCAGTGGTTTCAAGCAACCTACAATTGGGTAAGCAACCTGTCCTAACTTGGAATGGTCACTATGGATCCGAATATGCACTAGGTCGAATGGTCGAAAAGGGTGCCCCGGTAAAACCGGGGTTTGTGTTCCCATACTGTCAGAGCCCATAACCGGTCAGCCTTATGGTCATGCCTTGACAAGACAAGCCTCCAGCAAACCGTTCAGGAATGGCAGATGGCAAACACGGTGTTCCTAGGCGCACCAATGCACATGCAATGCAAATAGACACATAAATGAAATCAAAATAGGATATCACGAGTTCGAGTCAAGCTCTCTAAAGTCCCCAGCAGAGTCGCCAGAAACTGTAGCACGTCCGCGAGGGGCCTTCGCTACAGCTCGAACTCTTAAATTTGTCACGGTTCTTAATCTTGAACCAAAGAGTCCAAATCCGGCAAATCATTTTGAGAAACAGATTTTTGAAAAGAAGTGCCAAACATGGACTGCTTTGCCAGATACAGAGTCGCCACCTAAATATTTTTTATGGGAGAATTTAGGAAACCCTGACTCGGTGCCAAAGGCCACATGTCCGTCATCACCGGAGTTGTCTCGGCTCGAGAGCTAGGGTACGATTGGGGAAGGTCAGCTATGAGCACCCCCTCTCGCCCGATCCGAAGATCGGCCTCTACTAACCGTGATATCCATTTTTGAAAATATTATGTGTTCTTATTCCAATTGTTAGCCTAGAATTACTATGTTATGCGCGCAGCAAACAAGTATAGACTAGATTGCCTAATTTGAAAATAAGCATTGCATATTCGTTTGTCTTAAAAAAAGTACTTTGGAATTTGCTACTCGCAAGTAGACTAAAATACGGATTTCAACGAGTTTTTCCAACTCAAACAATCCGACCTTCACCCACAGGCATTCAAACAATTTATGACACATAAGCATCTAGCCACATGGTAAGCATGCTATCAGGTTAACATTCACACGCATGCGAGATGGTAAAGCATAAATACTTACATCGTACTCCGTACCAAAACAATAAACTAGTTAGCAAACATGCGTGATCCTAGTTCATGTCAAGTTGACTAATGCAGCACATGCAAGATGCAATTAGAGTAGGCTCGGCTAACCTAAACATGGCATGTGAAATGCAACCAATTAATGCACGTATTCAATTTGGAATTGAAATACAAATGCAGTTAGAATGATGTACCGAGCCCGGTGCATGTAAGACAAATGTATGGATGCACGCATGCATAACATAAGGTATGCTAAATCAAACATGTCCTAATACTAACCATCAAAGCAGGTAAGTAAAAGGGAGAAAGAAGTGGGGATTGGAAGACGTGCACACACGCACCCACACTTATTACAAATACGCCCTCACTCGGAGGGGCCGAATAAATATTACAGTCCGAATAAATAACTAACTACTTAATTAATTATTACAGAATTCCTATTTAATTAACAAATTAAAGGCAAAGGGAAGGTGGCCACGGCCCCCGCCTTGGGATGCGCGAATGATGCATGCTTGACCCATATCGCCCGGAAACTCGCTGCCATTGCACTGTTGCCTTTGTTTTTCACTGCCCTGCTCCTCTGAGGACTGCCAAAGTCTAAGGACATGCTCTCTGGATGTTGGGGAATACCACCGGTTGGGAGGGATGGCCACCGGCCATGGGAAATGGTCACCGGCCGCTGATGAAGTTATCGGCCATTGATGGATTGCCGGTCGGCACTGTATTTAACCGACCGGCCAAAGCTTCCTGCAGGACCTGCAATTGGCAGCAGTAGAGGGCAAGCAGTGTATGGCATGGAATTTTTAGGCAAATGTATGCATGGACACACTCCCTATCATATAATGGACTCAAGGGAGCATGGCCCTCGACCCTCGGGCCACCAATCACGCATTTCAATGCATGATGGCCCAAAAGCCAAGTATGCAACTTCGATATCAAATGAAATGCAAGCACAAAACACATCAAAGGGACCCAACCTCAATCATGGTTGATCAAGAGGCGAGGCAATGCACAACAATGCACATGCGACCTAAGCATACAAGCAAACATACAAACATGCAATGCAACTACATGGCACACACAATGCTAACAACATAACATGCACAACGCATTGAAACATGGCATACACAATGCAATAATGGGCTTACACCAACATGAGAGAGCCTCAGCCACACTCACATAGGAGGCCATCAGATGAAAACAAGACAACTCGAAATGCGTGCACGCGTGCACGCAAACCGAGGACCGACCCTCAGGCATCGAAATGCCACTCTAATGAGACATGGCAAAGACATGGAATATGATATGCAAACATGCAAAAATCAGTAGCAAAACGAGGGGCAAAACAGCCCCGAAATAAGGCGAAATGATACCCGATGCGTGGAACGAGTCTCGAAACATGAATTTTGGCGCATGAAATGGCCTATAGCTATGCAATGCATGCATAATTTGGACATGAAGTATGAAGAAAGAATCTAGACAGACCCAAAACAAGCATGTTTATAGTTTAAGGCATGGCCAAACAGGGAACACAAATGAGGCTAGATTAGCATACAAAAATGGGGCCAAGAGAGGGGTAATGAAGCAACTCACAAATGCTGGCCCCAAACAGAGAAGGGGCCTTCTACAATATTGAAGAGGGGCCAAAAATATGATGTATTAAAGTTTATGACAAACCCCAAAAATAGATACAAGTATGCTCAAAATGCTATGCAAAATAAATAAC
Organism: Camellia sinensis; assembly: GCF_055761805.1. Lineage (NCBI taxonomy): Eukaryota > Viridiplantae > Streptophyta > Magnoliopsida > Ericales > Theaceae > Camellia > Camellia sinensis. The sequence goes on along the minus strand of NC_138975.1, from coordinate 103,387,364 downwards.
ATGAAGTATATAAAAGATGCCTCAAACCATGAAAGACCCTTAATGAAACATGAAGAATGGGTCAAAATAAGACTATTTTCAGTTCTGAAAAGAGCCCAAAAACAGAGACACAATAGGCTAATAAATCATGCAAAAATGGGGACCAAAGAGGGGTATAATGACAAGTGGCACATGGAGGTCCCAAACAGTGATGAGCCCTTCTTCAATGTTAAAGAAGGGCTCAAAATAAGCCTATCTACAGTTTACATCATGCTCCAAAACAGATCACACATAGGCCAAAAATACTATACAAGATTATGGCATACAAAGGGGTAATGAAACAAGTGCAAGATAGGGGTCCCAAACAGGGTAAGACCCTTAATGAAACAGAAAAATGAGCTCAAAAAACTAATATTTCCAGTTATGGTCGGAGCTCAAAACAGCAAGCAAAAGGCGCTAAGAAAGCATGCAAAAGAAGGCTAGGAAAGGGAAGAGAGTGACTCACCCTTGAAGAGCAGCAATGCAGCAGCCTTTGATCCAAGAAAAGGAGCTCCTAACCTCTAAAAATTAGCCTCAAATGGTTGGAATGGAGGATGGAGGCCTTGTGCTATGGGTTGGTATGTAAATGGCCAAGGATAATGGTCTTTGAACACTCTAACACACCCAAATGTAGAGAGAGAGGGAGATATAGAGAGAGAGGGTGATATATATGATATATATGCCCTAGGTCTGGTTTTTTTCTGAACCAAAACAATGGAGAAGGAGGCTTTCTTATATAGGCAAAGGGAAGGGCTTGAAGCTTATAAGACAAGCTAAAAAGAAAGGGTCAAGGGGGGGCAAAGGGGGCAAGGCTTATAGAGGAAGCTAAGACAGCTGGCCAAGCTTCTTGAGGAAGCCAAGACAAGGGGTCAAAGCTTCCTCAAGAAGCCTTGAGCAAAGGGTGCAAAAAGAGGGGTCAAAGGTGGTCAAAGGTGCAAAATAGCCACACCCGTGCATGGGGGGACGGGTCTGTACACTCCAGCTGGCACAGCTGGAATGCACCATGCTTGAGGGATGCAAAAGGGTCATATCGGCCATGAAAGGAGGTCATCGGCAAAATAAATGGCCGGTCGGCACAATATATTGACGACCCACAATTTATACTGGCCGGTCGGATAAATAGAGTGCCGATGGGTGGCTGATGAGGTCAAAAAGTGCCGGTGGATGTCCAGATTGAAGCCTCGGAAGTTAGCTTTCCAATGGCGCAAACCTTGCATTAAAATTCCTCCTGTGGAAAAAGTTATGCCCATTTTGGTGAAGCCACGCAGATTCGATCCAACCGGGATGATGCCCAACTTCAGCTGCTCATATCTCCCCCACCCGGGTTTGGCTTTAAGAGATTCTTGAGTGCAAAATGAAGCCCCAGAAGTAAGCTTTCCGACGGCAGTGGCCCCATAGCTAAAATCCAAGTGTACAGACAGATAAGCATGATTCAGCGAGGGCTGCTCGACTCGCTTCTACCCGGATTCATGCCGAACTTCTCCTCCAAATTGGTTTCTTCTCTCTTCCCCTCCTTTCTTCAACTTCAAACCCCTAAGCAAGGTGTTTTGAAAGATTTTTCAAAGATTTCATCTCTCTTTCATTCATTTCCACTTCGTCCCTGCTCGGTTTACTGAAAAGCGCAACGTTTGACAAAATGCGAGCCTCCGAACAACGCAGAAACTTTATTCCAAAAAAGTTTTGAAAGAGAGGGTTTTAAGGTCTAAAAACCATCCAAAATAGCTTTGGTCCAAAACGGGCTGTGAATTTGAGACTTGTCTCTCCCCTTGCCGAAGAAACTGGGTCTTTGCCCTGCACACCTTTTATCACCAAGTAAACCATCAGTAACGCCCAAGTCTTATGGGCTGTCCAAAATGGGGTGTCTACACCTATAAATGCCCCACCTTGCACGAAGGTTTCTTCATACAACTCTCTCCTAATTAGTCTTCACTTCCAAACCTTGCTCTCTATCTTTACTTTTTCAGTCATGTCTTCCCAGAATGGTTTGGCAACTTGGATAAATGGCCTAGATGGTGCCGAGCAAGCTAAATTTCGTAGTTATGGATTGAACTCTATATTTCCTCTTAGTTAGTCGAACATTGACTTGCATTTTCATCATGCAGGGCTCAATTTTAGGACCCGAGCATTCTTTTATTTCGGTTCAGTCATCAAGAACTTTGCCCTACTTTCGAGGAGTTTAAGGCTCTACTAGAGTGTTCACCAAGGACTGATTTGGTACGGCTGACCCTTTTGGTAGGTTATCCCAAGTTGCTTGGAGAGATATGTGGGTTGCTTCCAAGTGAAGCCAATGCTTGCATTCGAAATGGTAAGCTATCAATCATCATCTTCATTGGTAAGTTCACTAATAGGCGCGACCAGAGCGACCGGAAGTTTCAAGAGTGCAGGTGAACCGCTCTGTGTGTCTACTTGCTTGCCTAGTTCTTAGTGGTGTTGAGTAAGAATGTAATTTCGACCTAGGTTGGCCCGGCTTGCCACCAGGCCGCCCGGGTTCTCGCCTTTTTTTACATTGGGCTGGCCTGAGGGCCTGGGCTTAGGCCCGAACCCCGGCCCAAGCCACGAGCCAAGCCTAGAGGGTTTTTTTTTTTTTTTGCGAAATATAAACGATAAATATATTATATATATAGATTATTTATGAGGGATAAAAAAAACAAAAGAAAATTTGTACTAGAGTTTTTGTCATTCATTACAGACTTTAGCTCATCTTTCTTTTTTTCATTCAGTTTAGGCCTTTTATGCTTGAAATCATTTTCATTTTTTTTTAAATTAGTCAAATTTAAAGCGATCAACTATTGGCACCGTGAAGTACTCATAGTTACAAGTCATATCATTAACTAAAAGGGAGGCTTACATCCAACTCAAATATGAAATAAAATGGAAAAGATAGAAAAAAAACTAGACTCAATTTTTGCCTCCGAATTTATAAACTTCATGCCACTCGAATTTGACAACGCATTGGAATCTGACAGGCCAGATTCTGACTCCCTTGACACATTATGACCAGATTCACTACCAAATTCATGGACAAGATATTTTTTAATGGACCAGTTTTGTTATTGGCTTTCCATTGCATTTACTATGTACGTGGTGATATCCTTTTCCACTGATGCCATTTCCCAGCATCATCATAGGATCGAAGTGTCCCAAGCCAATGTGGTTAGTTTCAATACTCAAGTCAGTCTCAAAGTCAACCCCTGTCAATCAGCCTGGCCTATTCTTCTATTTACTCTTCCCCTTCGAACAAAGACCCTATGAACCAATCTTTATCTATTTCTGTTCAGTTTGCTTTATCTTTGCTCTTATTATAGCTCCATATTGTTGTGAATTTCATAGTGTAATGGATTTCAATTCTACTGGTGTCTCTTCAATCTAGCATTACCTTTTCATTATGGCAGTAAAGGGTTTATAGCTTCCTCTTCCAATTTCTCTTAATAAACTCCTTGATTTATGTTGCTTCCTACTTGTCAAGCTCCAGGTAGTTCTCCAAATAAGTCTTAGTTTCTTCTTCTTGCTTCTCACCTTTGTTGTCATCCTTTTTTTCTCTTCGAACTCGCTTCCTCACCCTTGGTTTTCCACAAATTAATAACCATCAAAATCATCGGGATGGCCTGGTGTGTTTGAATCACCGAGAATCATGGGACTCTTGTTGATGGAGCCCACTTCAAAGAAGTTGATGTCCATGGATACGAGGAGTATCACTTCTGGTTTTCGCTCACTAGCAGGTATGATGTATTCGTTAGGATCATATGCTTCCATAGGTTGGTCTTGCTCATTTACTGCCAAGATAGCTGGCACTTCTTCAACTAGTTTTATTTTGCCAAACACAAAGTCCAGCCATTGATCTTCTATAAAACTGTTCCCTTCTTTTCGTAATTCTGGCTGTTTCAAATTCTTCACTATTTCAATTAGTACCTCCATTTGAGCAACGAAGGCCACCATAGGGTCAGGGACATTCACTTGTGATCCTTTTTGGATAAAAACCATTTCCATCTCCTCCAAAATTGGTACCACTAGTTTGGGTAGGTCAGGTGACACAATTTATTGGCTTGGGTCAAAAGTTGACAAGGTGGTTTGTATGGCATTGACATTAGGAGGAGGTACGATGTTATTATGTTCTGGTAAAGGGTTGGTGGTGACATTCAGCTTTTGAGAAAGTGTTATAACTTTGTTGTCAATGAGATCTTGGATCTCATGACGGAGGCAGACACAACAGTCGATTTTATGGCGGGCTTTCTGGTAGACGGCACAGTATTTGACAGGGTTGTGACTGGCGAGTAAGGGATCTATAAGAAGTCTAGGGCTAACAGGTTTAAGATGGCCTTTTTTCTATGAGGATTTGCATTACTCTAGACAAGGACATGTAACACCCTAAAATAATTAACAATAACCCATTTACTAGCAGTGCTACAATTATTTGACAATCTCATATCTTCCATACATTTTATCTATGATCATTACAAAAGATGGCATATGCAATATATATTCACAAATCCTAGATCTTAAATCTATAGCATATGTCATGGATACACGGTAAAAAGGAAATTGAAGTCAAATAAAGAAATGCCCTAATGGCTTACAACTTTTCAAGGCAGTGCTTGATTACAACAAAATGAGTTTAAACTCAATACAAATAAAGCCCGAGGCTTAAACAAAATAATTACGTCAAGAAAACAAAAAAGAAGCCTTAAGCTCCAAGTCATCCTAAGCTATGTCCTTGGCAGAGGCATATCATTAGCACTTGAAAGTTGTTTTCCATATAGGGTGAGCCAATGTCCAATAGAGATACTCTAACACAATAAATGAATCTTAGCAAAATCATAAGGTGAATACACATGCATACCATTTTCCAAACATTTCTTGTTTTCCATCTCAAAACAATGCAATGCCAAATTATATATCAATTCTTGAAAATAATCCTTTTGTACAGAAAATAGGACAGTGGATACAAAACACTGAAAATCTCTAGGTACATATCTGCTAGTAAGGTATACAACCACTACCAAAGCCATTTTACCGATACTAACCTGAAGGATAAGCACCTAACCACGCGGGTTTATGGATTTTCACTAAGGACACACAAGCCAACATTATAACCACAACTACACCCCCTAACTAGATACACCAAGGTATTCACCCTTTTTTTCTCAAAACCGATTCATTTACAATGTTCAATATGTAATGATGCTCAATGCACAATGGATGAGATATTAGTTTCAATTCAACCTAATCCTCATGCAATGTCTACAAAAGTCAGTCATGACTATCCTCCACCGATAGCCCAAAATAGATATTTCTATTACATAGATAAATTTCAAAATCAACAGATACATTTCCATCAATTACAATAAGAGTGATTACATATCCAACTCCACCATTATTATCAACATAACCATTAATCCAATTTCACAATATCCAACATTATTTTCCATTTTCCTTTCACAATTCCAAATATCTAAAATTAGAGCTAAAACCCCCTTTTTCTTTCAAAATCAATTTTTAAGAAAAGATTTCCATCATTTCAATGCAACTCAACCATAACCATACTCCCACAACCCTTTTCAAGAATCAACTTGGAAAACCCCTCTTTTGATTTGAAACCAAACCCTAAGTTTTACCAAAAATTCTCAAATAACTAACTCTTTTCAAAAAAACAAATAACTAAGCTAAAAATCATATAAAGTAGTCAAAGAAATCCCTACATCAACATAGAAGACACGAACAAAAGTTGAACTTGACGGTGTCAAAACATTAGATGCTTCGATTAAAACAAAGCCCTCAACTTGCACAAAGTTTTTCTCCAAAGGACTAGGGTAAGGAAACTCATGGGTTGAGAGTATTTGGAGCTAAGATTCAAGAACTAGAGAGAGTATGAAGACCTAAGGTTTTGAAATGTTTAGAGAGAAAGAGAGGTGAAAAAGTGATTGAAAAAGGTTGCCTCTCAAACTGATATATACACAAACTGCTCGAGCAACCAAAATACCGCTCGAGCAACCAAAACCACTGCTCGAGCGCACAATGACCCCCTCCCAGTAGTTCAGACCTATAAAAGATTGCTCGATCGCAAGAAAGACTGCTCAATCGAAGATATCAAACTCTCAATAGCTTTGTAGACTGTAAAAGACCGCTCGAGCGCAAAAAAGGTTGCTCAAGTAAATAAGCCAAAATCTAGGCAACAACTCTTTGAAAAACGTACTTTCCAACCTTTTTCAAATACAACCAAGCCTCCCAAGAGCCAAACCCAACAAATAATAAGATGGAAATGAGCTGAACAACAGTTAAATACACGAGTTCTCGAATCCAAAAGTAATAAATGGGTCAAGTCTAAACCAGAATCATTATAATCTCCCCTCTTAAAGAATTTCGTCCCCGAAATTTAAAATCAACGAACATTGGAAGAAAGTGAAACAATTTCCATATCATCCAAATTGTAACAAGGATACACCACATCTTTCAATACCAACTATCATAGTTTAATTTTCCCAAACATATACAATGTTCATATATTACAACATTTACAAAAATTTTATCATAAGTTTCAAATATTAACAAATAAGTTTGGATACTTCTCATGAACTTTTGTCTCACGCTCCCAAGTCACTTCCTAACCCCGTGGTGTCACCACAACACCTTAACCAATGGAATAGTCTTGCCTCGTAAGACTTGGTCCAGAGAGTCTAAAACTCGTACTGGTCTCTCCTCATAAGAGACATCCTCATCTATCTCTAACTTGGTCTAATCCAATATATGTGAAGGATCAAGCTCATACTTCCGGAGCAAACAGATATGGAACATGTCATGAACCCTGAACAGTTGGGATGGCAAGGCCAAACTATAAGCTATATCCCCAATTCGCTCTAGTATTTCAAAAGGCCCAATAACCTAGGGGGGACAACTTCCCGCTCTTCCTAAACCTCATTAAGTCTCGCCTCAGTGATATCTTCAAGAACATGTGATTCCCTATCTCAAAAGACAATAGTCTCCTCCTACGGTTGGCATAGCTCTTCTCGCGACTCTGAACCGAAATCGACCTCTTATGGATTAGTGCAACCTTCTCAATTGTTTCCCAAACTAGTTCAAGACCTAACATAGGTGTGTCACCCACCTCAGCCCAACACACTGGAGATCTACAAGGTCGACCATTCAAGACCTCAAACAACGCCATACCAATACTCGCCTGAAAACTATTATTATAGGCAAACTCCACTAAGGGTAAATGCCTCTCCCACGACCCCTTAAAGTCAAGAACACAACCCCGAAGCATATCCTCTAAGATCTAAATGGTTCGCTTAGACTATCTGTCAGTCTGAGGATGATAGGCTGTGCTAAACGCCAATCTAGTGCCTAAGGGATTCTGTAGGCTCTACCACAATCGAGCCATGAAACGAGGATCTCTATTCGAAATAATAATCACATGGACCCCATGAAGTCAAACTATGTCCCTCACATAAAGGTCAGTAAGGTAATCTACCGAGTCACTCGTGCACATAGGTACAAAATGTGCTGATTTAGTTAATCGATCGAGTATTACCCACACGGCATAATTAACTCGTTGAGTCCTCGAAAGTCCCACAACAAAATCTATCATGACATGCTCTCACTTCCACTCAGTTATAGGTAAGGGTTAAAACAAACCTGCTAGTCGCCGATGCTCAGCCTTCACTTGTTGATAAATAATGCACCTCGAAACAAACAAGGCTATATATTTCATCATCCCCCTCTACCAAAACTGGCAGCTAAGATCATGGTACATCTTCGTGCCTCTCGGGTGTACCGCAAGGCATGAATGGTGAAACTCTCAAAGTACCTCCTCTCTACAAGATTCTGGCACGAAAAGACGATCCAAATACCTCACACTCAAGTCAAAATACACGTTCAGACCCTTTTCTACTTTTCCACTGGTTACTTCCCTCAGATAATCTCTACCTCATGATCATCCCTCTATGCTTCTATTACTCGGCTCACTAGTGTAGGTTGTACAACTACAGTGAACAAAACGGCTAACTTAACGAAATCACTAAGATGTAAATCGAACTCGCCAATAACACCCAACATCTCTCATTCTCGAATAACAATACTAGCTACACTACATACTGACTTCCTACTCAAAGCTTCAGCCACAACATTGGCTTTCCCCGAATGATAATGCAACTCAAAATCATAATCCTCTATAAACTTCATCCACCTCATCTGTCTCAAATTCAAATCTTTTTATGAAAGCAAATACTTCAAACTCTTGTGATCGGAAAACACCTCGAATTTTTCACCATACAAGTAATGCCTCCATATCTTTAAGGAAAAAATCACTGCCGCTAGTTCTAGGTCATGAGTTGGACAGTTTCTTTCATGGATTTTTAACTATCGCAAATAGTATGCTACCACATTTCCCTCTTGCATCAACACACAACCTAAACTTTCACTTGATGCATCACAATAAACTGAATAACCGAAACTCCTCTCTGGAATAATCAACACCGGAGCAGTGATGAGTCTAACCTTAAGCTCTTGAAACGATTTTTCACAAGTCTCACTCCATACAAACTGAACCCTATTCCTTGTCAATCATGTCAATGGTGAGGCCAATCTAGAGAAATCCTTCACAAAACGTCGATTATACCCGTCTAAGCCTAAGAAACTCCAGATCTCAAAGGCATTCTTACGTTTTTCCCAATCTTGTACTGCTTCTATCTTAGAAGGGTCTACGATCACTCCTTCCCTGGATACCACATGGCCTAAGAAATTAACTTCTTTCAACCAAAACTCTCACTTTCCGAACTTAGCATACAAGCAATAGACTCTAAACAACTCAAGTACAACCCGCAAGTTTTTCTCATGTTCTTAAAGGGTGAGTAGATCAAAATGTCATCAACAAAAACAACCACAAAATGGTCTAAGAACTTACGGAAGATTCGATTCATCAAATGCATGAGCAAAACCTATGTATTGGTTAACCCAAAAAGTATCACCAAGAACTCGTAGTGGCCATACCGCGTACGGAACATCATTTTTTTAATATCCTCCTCCTTCACCCTTAATTAGTGATAACCTGATCTTAAATCAATCTTGGAAAAGTAACAAGACCCCTTCAACTGGTCAAATAAATCATCTATACGAGGTAATGGGTACTTGTTCTTAATAGTTATTTGGTTCAGCTTTCGATAATCAATACACAGCCACAAGGTACCATCCTTCTTCTTAGCAAAGAAAGTCGGTGCTCCCCAAGACGATGTACTAGGGCGAATGAAGTCCTTATCTAATAGCTCTTGCAGTTGAATCTTCAACTTACACAACTCGACGGGTGCAAATCTATACGGTGCCATGGAAATCAGTGTCGTACCAGGCACTAAGTCAATGGAGAACTCGATCTCTCGATGGGATGGCAAACTAGTAAGATCCTCGAGAAAGACATTCGTGTATTCACAAACTATCCTTGGCAATTTAACTTGAACCTTTTCACTCTCACTACCCAAAAGAGTTACAAAAAGATAACTAAGCTCGCTCCTACCATGAGGGTCATAAACTGGCGATAAGACTCTATTAGCTCGATTCCCTAGAAAATAAAAACAATCACCACTCAAGGTACACACCGTAACTCTCTAACGGTAACAATCAATAACAGCACGATATGAAGACAACCAGTCCATGCCTAAAATGGCATCAAAACTCGACATGTCTAACAACACAAATGCAAAAGGAAGTCGGCGCCCGGCAACCTCTAACTCACAATCACGACATCCCCAGTCCAAGTCAACCTTACCCCCAACTGTAGACTCTATCCTGAGCGGATACGCTAACTGAGCTAGCTCTAACCCCAAAATTGATGCGAATGCAAACACAGTGAAGGAATGTGACGCACTAGTATCAATCAATCCATTAGCAATCAAATTGAATAACAAAATGTTACCTCTCAAAACAGAGGATGCTGGCAACTGATCTAGTGTAGTAACAGCATACACACACTCAGTACGTCTCTGTTCCACCTGTTCACCCCTTGGAGCATAAGACTGGTAAATTGACTAAACCGAAGAGGCTCCTTATGTGGCCCTTGAGGCCTGTATTGACTAAGTAGGCTGATGGCTTTCCGTTTACCTCGAACCAAATGTGTCAAGTGCACCACATGTCTAAGGAAAAAACCTTCTCAAGTGCCCCGACTGCCCATATTGATAACAGGTAGGCAGCTGACTAATCCCTTGACTTCAGCTCTATGGACGAGCCGTCGACGGTGCAGACTGTTGCCCTCCTCTTTGTGGGCAAACTAGAGACTTGTGACCCAGCTGGCCACACTTAAAGCAAGTGATCCCACCTTGAATTCTTCTTCCTGAACCAGAACTTGGTATAGGAAAAGTAGATCTGAACTATGCTGCCTAGGACTGCTATAGGGTAGAACCCCTCTACCTCTTGTTATCCTGTATCTCCCCTTAAACTTCCTAACTCCTCTGCTTGGAACCCTCCATCCTCTTCTCTTCAGCCTGAATCACGGTCTCTAAGTGAGCCGCCACCTTCACAAGACAACCGTAATCCCTAATTATAGACCCAACCACCTTGAATAGGAGCTCGGTTCTCAGCCTCTTCTCAAACTCAACAGATCGGCATTCCTTAGACGCCACTAACTCTAGCATAAACCTAGAGAGGCTAGTAAAGCTACCTCAAACTCTACTATAGGTGTGTTCAGTTGCTTGACCTTGAAGAACTGATCTCTCAACTTCTTTATAGTAGTGGGAGGCAAGAACTTGTCTTGGAAGGCATTGACAAAGACCTTCCAAGTCACCTCAATGCGCCCACACTCATACTCCCACCACTGCCTCGCATCTCCCTTCAACTGGAAGGATACCAAGGTCACTCTCAAACCATCATCCTCGATGCCAAACATCTCAAATATTTTCACCATTTGCTCTAGCCACTCATCCACTTTCAATGGCTCCTTCGGATCCCCTAAAAACTCATCCAGATTCGACATGATGAACTCCCTCTTCAGAAAAGACAGCCCTATCTCAGCAACATAAGCTTAGACTAGGTTCTCAACTCTGAGAATATCCATGGATTCCCTCAAAGCACCTGCTATCTCCCATGCCAAATCGCCCATGGCTTGTTGATCTACTGGCTCAGCCTCGTTGGCCTGACCAACTTCTTTCTCTTGCTCCAGAATTTCATTCGGTAACGGCACCTCCTGCCGCCTAGGCCTACCATGCCTACCACAACCACGTCTACGTCTTAACAACATAATAAAGATAACACAATCAATTATCACATTCACAAATGTGCCGAAACTAATTCACTCACATCCTAATACGGTGGACAACAAATAATTCACTCCACATAAGCACCTAATCACATAAACACAAACGAACTTACTTTCTAGATAGTGACGGTCCCGAACGTTGCTAGAATTCCAGTTAGAAATAGCAGTGATCAAGTGCTCTTCTAACAGGACTTCTAGAAACTCATAGACCCAATCAAAATCTAAGAAATTAAATCCCATACTCATATAGTCACATAAACATATTATCAAATAGTATACTAGGTTTATTTCTAAAATTATCTAGCAAGAGAACTCATAGTGGTAACAACCACTTCCTATGATCCCAAAGTATTCAAACCAAGTTGCTCTGATACTAAGTTGTAACGCCCCGAAATAATTAACAACATAATAGTGCTACAATTGTTTGACAATCTCATATCTTCCATACATTTTATCTATGATCATTATAAAAGATGGCATATGCAATATATATTCACAAATCCTACATACTGAATCTATAGCATATGTCATCGATACATGGTAAAAATGAAATTGAAATCAAATGCCCTACTAGCTTACAACTTTCCAAGACAGTGCTTGGTTACAACAAAATGAGTTTAAACTCAATACGAATAAAGCTCGACGCTTAAACAAAATAATTACATCAAGAAAACAAAAGAAACCTTAAGCTCCCAATCCTCCCAAGCTATGTCCTTGGCAGAGACATATCATCAGCACATGAAAGTTGTTTTCACATAGGGTGAGCTAATGCCCAGTAGAGATACTATAACACAATATATGAATCTTAGCAAAATCATAAGGTGAATGCACATGCATACCATTTTCTAAACATTTCTAGTTTTTCATCTCAAAACAATGCAATGCCAAATTATATATCAATTCTTGAAAATAATCCTTTTATACAAAAAATCGGGCAATGGATACAAAATTCTGAAAATCTCTATGTACGTATCTGCCAGTAAGTTATACAACCATTACCAAAGCCATTTTACCGATATTAAATGGAAGGATCAGCACCTAACCACGCGGGATTTTGGATTTTCACCAAGAGCACACAGGCCAACATCATAACCACAACTACACCCCCTAACTAGATTCACCAAGGTATTCATCTATTTTTTCTCAAACCTGATACATTTACAATATTCAATATGTAATGATGCTCAATGCACAATGGATGAGAAATTAGTTTCAATTCAACCTAATCCTCATGCAATGTCTACAATAATCATAACTATCCTCCACCGATAACCCAAAACAAATATTTCTGTTAAATGGATAAATTCCAAAATCAATAGATACATTTCCATCAATTACAATGGAAGTGATATTACGTATTCAACTCCACTATTATTATCAACATAACTATTAATCCAATTTCACAATATCCAACATCATTTTCCATGTCCCTTTCACAATTCCAAAATCCAAAATTAGGGCTAAAACCCCATTTTCTTTCAAAATCAATTTTTAAGAAAGATTTCCATCACTTCAACTCAACCATAACCATATTCCCACAACCCTTTTCAAGAATCAACTTGGAAAACCCCTATTTTGATTTTAAACCAAATCCTAAGTTTTACCAAAAATTTCCAAATAACTAACCCTTTTCAAAGAGCAAATAACTAAGATAAAAATCATATAAAAGAGTCAAAGAAATCCCTACCTCAAAGTAGAAGACACGAAGAAAAGGTGGGTAGAACTTGACGGTGCCAAAAACACTAGTTGCTCCAATTAAAACTAAGGTGGCGAAACTCACAGATTAAGAGTATTTGGAGCTAAAGTTCAAGAACTAGAGAGAGAGTGCGAAGATCTAGGGTTTTGAAATGTTTGGAGAGAGAGAGAGAGAGAGAGGTGAAAAAGTGAATGAAAAAGGCTGCCTCTCAGCCTGATATACACATAAACCGCTCGAGCAACAAACACAATAAGTGACACCGCTCGTGTAACACCCCGAAATAATCCGACATAAATTAAATACATCAACCAACATCCACTAAATAATAATAACGATACTCCAACCTTTACACCATTAATCAACAAGGTTTATACAAAAGTTCCACATGCGAATTATACATTCAATGATATGGAAATAAATGAATCTATAGCATGTAGAGCATCATATCCCAAAAATAATAAAATGCCCTCATGGGCTTACAATTTCCAAGGCTTAAGCCCAGTTATACAAAAATGGCCTCTCGAACACATACATGAATAGCCCTTGTCTAGCAAAATAAATCACAACAAAACAGAGTTATTTACTCTTCACAAAATATATCCACGCCCTCAACTCAGTGGGATCACCACATCCTTTCTTGCACCAAAATCCCATAGGGGTGAGCATAAAGCCCAGTAGAGAATCCGTAACAAAGTATATACATTTATGCAAGATTTCCAATATCATATGCAAATGCCATGCAATGCCACATTTGAGAAAAAGAATTTCTTTACATGTGTTTTTTAGAGTCACCGTGTTCAATTATAGTTTGAAATCTCATCAATGCAAAAATTACAATTTTACTCAATGGGGCGGTAAATATGACTCGGGTAATCCCTAGATTGGTGTCTGCAAGTAGGCTCAACTAGCACTACCAAAAACCCCACTTTACCGGTTGTTAATCAGAAGGGAAGTGGTACCTTCTCCGCGCGTGTTTTCGATCTTTCACCCCGGACACTTAGGCTAACTTATCAATTTCCTCTACACCTCCTAACCGAACTTACCAACGTATTTACCCCAAAACATTTCAATAGTTCTCATTTTAATATTCCTTTTTCAATGCAAACGTTTCCATGTGCAATTCAAAATGTATAATATTCACTTAAATGATTATGTGACGCAACCATTATCAATGGTTTGTAACATATCTCCCTTCACAAGTATCTCAACAATAATACTATAACAATCACATTTCTCATCTCCCCTTCTTCAATGTTATTTATCACAAATTGTTACATGTTCAATTTAAGTTCATTAACGAATGGCAACATTTTCCCCACTTTGTACAATTCTCAACGATTTGGTCATTTCAAGATTTCATCCCATGTTTTGAATACCAACTTCCAAAATCACAACTTTCCTATTTCAAGGAACTCAACAATTTTGTTATCTCATAACTACACATATTCATGCTTTTAACAAAAATTTTAAAACAAATCCCCAATCATCATATACTAAGAAAATTGTCATTTTTGCACACAATAATATGAAATTTTCATTCCTTCATTTTTTTGACACAAGAAAATCTCAGAGGTTCTCCACATTTTCCAAAACCCCCCCAAATATCTAGGATTAACTTCCACCACCACAACACACACACAAACATTTGAAGGAAGCTTGAAAAGAGGACATCATTCATTGGCCAAGGTTGTTCAAACCCTCAAGAGACTATTCAGAAGAAACATGATTAAGCCCACCTTTTGAAAATCATAACATTCTTGAACCAACATTAAAACTTTCTTATTTTTACCAAGAAGTTCTAAATCTAACATCGATCTAGCAAAAATAAATATATAACTCAAAGGAAACCCTACCTTAAGTTCTTGTTGAAGAGGTGAGATCAAAACCCTAGAGCCAAAGATGAGAGATTTTCGATCTCCACCACACAAAGGGATGTTCTAGCTTTGATCTTCAAAACTTGTGAGAGAAGATGGATCTAGACCGAAAGGATTGCAAGAAATCAAGGGTTTTGGATGTTTGGTGAAGGTTTTTAGAGAGATGGCGGAGCAAAACACTTTTTAGAGTGAGAAGGAAATGTTTAGAAATGATATACATTCAACCCAAAAGAAAGAAAAAACAGAGTTTTCGGACTGCCCAGCATCCCGCACCTGCGGCACGTGCCCCGCACGTGTGGAGCCTACCTCCCACACGTGCGACCCTTAACCCTGCACGTGCGGCCTTCCCATGCCGCACCACCTCTAACATCTGCATATATTGCAGTGTGCTGCCCCAAACATCCCCTGAATTCCACACGTGCGGCCCCTCTCCCGCACGTGCGGTCCAAGGCCCCGCACATGCGGCCCTGGTTCCCCAGCCCAGAATTTTTCTCAGCTCAATTCTAGGCACTTCGGACTTGACCTCGTACTCACCGAAACAAGTGAAAATCAATACCAAACAAACAAGAATAAGAATTTATTTGAGAACAACTTCCGAACACCACAAACCCAAAATTAAACAATGGAGAATAGAGCGAAAACACACCTGGTCGTCACAGCTCGAGTGACTAAAACACCGTTCGAGCGACAGATACAATAAGTGACACTACTTGAGCGACCAAACCACCGCTCGAATGCATAATGACCCCCTCCTGGTAGTTCAGACCTATAAAAGATCGCTTGAGTGCAAGAAAGACCACTCGAGCGCAGGAAAGGTCACTTGAGCAAACAAGCCAAAATCTAGGCAATAACTCTAAAAAACGTACTTTCCAACCTATTTCAAATACAACCAAGTCTCCCAAGAGCCAAACACAACCCAATAGTTAAATGCATGGGTTTTCGGAGCCAAAAGCAATAAATGGGTCGGGTCTAAATCAAAATCGTTATAGGAAATATGGAGTAGGTAGAAGGTTCTTTAGGTGCGGTTGACGGGGAAATGTTGGATGGTTTCAGTAAAGAGGTCAGACACAGCCTGGGTCCAATAGCATGGATTTCAGTGGGTTTGGTATTGGAGAAAGAAGTAGGTGTATTTTTGACAAAAGGTTTCTTTTGGGGTGGTGGAGTGGTTTCCCAATGTCAAACGTTTCCTGAAAGCTGAATAACGGCAAAGGCAACATGATGTTTAGCAAAGGTGGGTGCAAGTTTTTTACAATGGTTCTCACTTGGTCTTTCTCATCAGGCCGGTTGGTCATTCTAGCTGCATTTGTCGTCCATCTTGTGACGAAATCATTGAAATTTTCATTTGGTTCTTACTTTGTGGTTTCAACCTCCCTCATTGTTTCTTCCAATTGAGTGTTGTAGGAATATTGGGTGACAAACACCTCGGCTAGTTCATCCCACTTCCACTTGATTTCACTATCAAGCTTGGCATACACAAGGTTCGACCAAATAAATATAGGGTTTGTCAATAAGTAAGTCCCATGGGCCGCAAGATGTCGGAAAAGAGTCGAACATGGATCATGGGATCTCTTGAGCCATCAAACCTATCAATATGTGGCATCTTGAACTTCTCAAGGAGACAAACAATTACATTCCCTAAGCCAGCATCCATATCCGGAATGCAGTCAGGACTCTTAGTCTTTTTCATAGCCTTTTCTAGCTTGGCTATTCTATCAGCATTGATGTCGAGATTAAGGACCTCAATCTTGGCTCATCTAGTGCAAGTATGCGAATGAATGGCACTTCTTCCCTTGGAACTTGATGTGGTTTCAGTGGTGGTGGCAGTGATATGGCTGCTTGGGCTTGTAACCAATTCAGGGTTTGGACTTGGGCATCCACAGTCACGGATAGGGTGTCCACACTTTTCTTTGAGTTTTTTTAGTTTATTCATATTAGTTTGTACTAAAATATGATGTGAACAGTGTTAGTAGTTGAATTATATAATTTTTACAATATTTTTACAGTGATAATTTTATCATTGAAAGTTGAAGTTTGACCTTTTGATAAGAAATATGTTATGAACCAAGAAAATTTATCTCGAATTTTACCCTGAAACAAGTTATATGGTGTAAATTTAAAATAATCAAATATGGGTCACTCCTAAAATGATTGTGATTCTTTTTTTTTTTTTTTTGGTCATATGGTAGGATGTTAGAGGTTAATAAGTTAGATTATACACAATGGTCGTAGTCGTTTTATTGACTCAAAATATAAACCATTGGTCCAAACCATAGATTTGTTTTACTCAATATTTTTTTTCGAATAATTTTTTAGACTTTTAGCATTGTTATTTTGATGAATAAATATGATCTACGAAACCAACACATAACTGCCTATTTTTAGGGACAATTTATACATAGGAATCTAAACTCTTGAATGTACTAGTCATTAAAAGAAAGCACAAATCAAATTTTACAAATTATTATATTACTTCATTTAATAGTGCTACACGCATTATACTATATAGTATATCAATATAGGTTATGACACTATCACTTTAAAATTATGAACCCCGCCCATTATAAAAACTACAAAAATCCAAAACTTCTAAAATTATGTCACATCATCCATCAGTACACTAATTGATATATCAATTGGTGTGTATAGGTGTACGAGGGGCATGGCCACCACATGTTTCCTGAGTGTGATTAGTAAAATGAGTGGAACTTATTAATTTCTGTTAATAATAAAAGAATTAGACATGATAATTAATGATTGATTGAGAATAAAGACTCGTGGTACCATAGGACACCTAATATCATGACCTTGTGATTAAGATATAATGAAACTCAGCAAAATGATGGCCGATTTTGAAATTATCATAAAGTTACCTTTCCTATGATACTACATCACAATTTTTTTATTTTTTTACTTTTTGGGAAGAAAAATTTATGAGGAACCCTTTAGTTTTAGATATTTGGTCTTTCTTTTTCATTATTGTCTGTAAGAAATGGTTTGAAAAAAATAATTTTTTTCTAAACTTTAGTTTAATTTTTAGATGGGACCCATGTGCCAAACTTGGAGGGTCCATGTGGCAACGCGTTCTTTGTCGCATAACGATTTACGTCGTATATTTGGTTGCTCAAAACCATTATCAGGTGAATGAGAAATTGAAGTCAAAGTGAGCTCCATGAAAATGGTGTTTTTGGTGAAATTTCCACAAAGGTTGGAGTTAAGATTTGTCTCACATTGCTTTAGTGGGAAAACTTGGTGTGGGTATATATGGCTTGGCTTTACAACTTGAGGAGGGCCCCAGAGGGTACCCAAGTTTTGTGGAAGGGTGAGGTTATGGGCAAAATGGGCCCATCAGACCCAAAACAAACAAACACATGTGCGTCGCAACAGCCATCCATTCGGTTGGGCTAGCCTTTGATGCAAGTGCGTGGTGTGAGGTTGGGTTGGGCTTGTCCGGCCAAATGCTTATCTTTTTAGGCCAAACACATTTGAATTTTATTTTTCTAAAATTAAATTCTTACCATTTGGAAATTTGAATTTTAGTTTGAAATTCAAGTTAATTCGTTTGGTCCAATGCACCTATTCTTTTTTTACTAAACAAGTTCCTACCTGTTTAATTTAAACCTGAACAGGTTTTTATCTATTTAAATTTAAACAGGAACAGGTACTATATTTGTCCGAACAGGTTTCTATCTGTTTAGTACTGTTTCGAATAGGTTTTTACCTATTGAAACCTATACTAAAAAGCCATAAGTTCTCTTATAAATAGACAGTCCCTCATTTGGATTTTGCATTCAATAATTTCTGTTCTTGCTTCTACTTTGCTCTCTGCATTTTGCTACATTTACTTTTCTTGTGAGAAAGTGTATGATCATTTTATCTTGGAAAATAAACGTCCATAATTTGAAAGTACTGAGGAGAGGACGAATCTATCTTAAGGACACAATGTTAAACACTGGACTTGTTCAAAATTTTGTTCGAGAAAATTATAAGGTAAGTGATTAGTTTATTTTTCTGTTTTATTAATTTTTTCCTTTTTAGATTCTGATTTTGTTTTTGTAACAAAATAAGAATTTGTGTTTTTTTTTATATATATATATACTGTTTTGATCAAACAGTCTCCCTCCTTTCTTTAATCATTTCTTTGAATACATTGAAGATTGTCCAACAATCTTAAGATATATCTTTTTTGATAAGTCTTCATTGTATTAATTGAATCCAAGAAAATAATTTTTTGGTTTTCGTAACAAGAAAATTATTGTGTTGTGTTTTATTTTTCTGGTTTTGGGAACTAGAAAAATAAAATTATTTTGTGTTATAACTTATTTTCTGGTTATAGTAACTAGAAAATTAATTTTTCTTTGGTTTTGGTTTTTTCTGATTTTTGTAAGCAGATATTATGGCTACTGCAACTAAAATTGGTACTCTAATTCCGACTGTTATAACAACTCCGTCCTTACCCAAAACCATGTTCAAGTTCTAATGAGTCATGGAGAAAAATCAGAAAAATTTAATGGCACCGAGTTTAAAAAATGGCAACAGAAAATATTGTTCTATCTTACAACTCTTAATCTTGCCCAGTTTTTCCATGAAAATGCTCTAATGCTTAAAGATGATGAAAGTGATCGGCAAGTTGTTACCGCGGTGGATGCGTGAAAGCATTTTGATTTTCTTTGCAGAAATTACATCCTCAATAGCCTAGACAACATGTTGTATAATGTTTACAGCCCTCTGAAAACAACAAAAGAATTATGGGATTCTTTAGAGAAAAAATACAAGATAGATGATGCCAGCACAAAGAAATTTGTTGTCGGTAAATTTCTAGACTTTGTTATGATAGACTCCCAAACGTTAATTTCTCAAGTTCAAAGTTTTTAGTTAATTTTGCATGATATTCATGCTGAAGGTATGTCTCTTAGCGAATCTTTCTAAGTCGCTACGTTAGTGGAAAAATTATCACCGTCTTGGAAAGATTTCAAAAATTATTTAAAATATAAATGCAAAGAGATAACCATGGATGAACTTATTGTAAGACTAATAATTGAGGAAGATAACTGTAAGGCTGAAAAGAGAAATGGTAAAAATCTCATTGAATCCAAGGCTAATATAGGGAACAAGTGCCCAAACCACATAACAAGAAGAGGAAGTTCGCTGGAGATGGTCCTAAACAAGGTTACAACAATGGCAATAAAAAGTTCAAAGGAAAATACTATAACTGTGGCAAGACTGGACATTGTGCTTGTGATTGCCGCCCTAAGAAGGATCACGGAAGTACAAGCAACAAGACTACTAATCAAGCCAATGTAACAGAACTAGATTACATCTCTGACGGGGTAAATGACATCAATCTCTCTACTATGGTGCCTAAGGCTAATTTGGTTGGAAATCCCAAGGCATGGTGGGTTGACACTAGAGTAACTCGACACATTTGTGTGGACAAAAAGATGTTCACTACTTATAATGATGCTGCAAATGATGAAAAAATATTCATGAGAAATTTGTCTACTTTTGTTGTGGTTGGACAAGGGAACGTTGTCTTAAAGATGACATCGGGAAAGGAACTTACCCTCAACAACATGCTACGTATACCAGACATCCGGAAGAATTTAGTTTCTGGTTCTTTGTTAAGTAAAAATGGTTTTAGACTTGCATTTGAATTTGATAAATTTGTATTAACAAAAAGTGGTATGTATGTGGGTAAGGGATACATGAGTGATGGTCTCTTCAAGTTGAATGTAATGATTATTGTACCAAAATCTACTATGAATAAGAATAACACATCTTTTACTTATATTCTTAAGTCAAATTTATGGCATGGTAGATTAAGACATGTGGATTTTGATGCTTTGTGTAGACTAATTGGTTTGGATTATATTCCAAAGTTTGAAATTGATTCTAATCACAAATGTAAGATATGTGTAGAAACAAAACTAAGTAAGGCTCCATTTAAATCGGTTGAAAGAAAAATCGAACCTTTAGAATTAATTCATACTAATGTATGTGATCTTAACTAGAGGAGGCAAAAAGTATTTCGTAACATTTATCGATGATTGCACAAGATATTGTTATGTATATTTACTTAGAAGTAAAGATGAAGTCTTGGAAATGTTTAAACTCTACAAAACTGAAATTGAAAATCAACTTGATAAAATCATTAAAATGGTTAGAAGTGATAGGGGTAGTGAATATGATACACTTTTAAATGAATTTTGTGCACAACATGGCATTATTCACCAATCTACAGCACCCTATTCTCCACAGCAAAATGGAATTACTGAAAGGAAGAATAGAACCCTTAAAGAAATAATGAATGCCATGTTACTAAGTTCAGACTTACCGCAGAACTTGCAAGGGGAAGTAATATTGTTTGCTAATTATGTTCTTAACAGAATACCCTACAAGAAAACTAACAGCACTCCTTATGAATTGTGAAAAGGTCGACCACCTTCCTACAAATACTTAAAAGTGTGGGGGTGTTTGGCAAATGTAAAAGTTCCTGTTCTGAAAAAGACTATGATATGACCAAAAATAGTAGATTGTGTGTTTATTGGTTATACGCATAATAGTAGTGCATATTGGTTTCTGACTTATAAATCAGAAATATCTTATATACATATGAACACTATTATAGAGTCAAGGAATGTTATTTTCTTTGAACATGTTTTTTCTTACAAGAAAAGGATAGGAATTAAGTTCACAGAAAAGAACTTATGATTGTACACAAAGTGAAGAGACTAATGACAATCAAACGCAAGAGACTAGTAATGGTCTCAATCAACCGGATTTAACTGATGATGAACCAATACGAAGTAAAAGAGCGAGAATATCAAAATCCTTTGGTCCAAATTTGCTGACATACTTGTTAGAAAATGAGTCTTAGAGCTTTAAGGAAACAATGTCAAGTCCTGAAACACCTTTGTGGAAAGAGGCTGTTAATAATGAAATTGAATCCATTATGCAAAATCATACTTGGAAATTGGTGGATCTTCCACCCGGTTCTAAACCTCTTGGGTATAAATGAATATTTAAGAGAAAAATGAAAGCAGATGGTTCAATAGACAAGTATAAAGCAAGACTTGTGGTAAAAGGTTACAGACGAAAAGAAGGTCTGGAGTATTTTGACACATATTCCTCTACGACAAGAAAACATCCATCCATATGCTTATTGCTATAGCAGCGTTGTATAATTTAGAGATACATCAAATGGATGTTAAGATAGCTTTCTTAAACGGTGATCTAAATGAAGAGATCTATATGGAGCAACCCGAAAGGGTTGTAGTTCCAAGGCAAGAAAAGAAAGTTTGTCGGCTTGTAAAATCTCTTTATGGATTAAAATAAGCTCCTAAGCAATGGCATGAGAAATTTGATCATGCTATACTTACTAATGGGTTTAAGATAAACGAATATGACAAATGCGTCTATGTTAAAAACACTGACCAAGGATATGTCATAGTTTGTCTTTATGTGGATGACATTGGAAGCAGTCAAAACATGATCAAATCAACCAAGCAATTAATAAAAAAAGGATTTGATATGAAAGATATAGGGGTCGCAAATATAATATTTGGAATGAAAATTAATATAACATCTGATGGATATGCATTATCTCAATCTCATTATATTGAGAAAATTCTTAGTAAATATATCAAGGACGATATAAATGTAGCAAGAATACCTGTAGACATCAGTTTTTATTTATCGAAAAATAAAAGTAATGCGGTATCTCAATTAAAATACTCCCAAATCATTGGAAGCTTAATTTACATAATGAATTGCACGCGTCCCGATATAGCTTATGCTGTCAGTAAATTGAGTAGGTACACTAGTAATCCTGGAGAAAACCATTGGAAAGCAATCATTCGGGTTCTTAGATATCTGAGATTTACCCGTGATCATGGCTTAAACTTTACTCGATATCCAACAGTTCTCGAAGACTATTGTGATACAAATTGGATATCGGATACTAAATATTCAAAATCCACTAGTGGATATGTCTTTACTCTGGGAAGCACTGTTGTTTCTTGGAAATCCATGAAACAAACATGCATCGCACGATCCACAATGGAATCTGAGTTCATCGCTTTAAACAAAGCAGGAGAAGAAGCAGAATGGCTTCAGCATTTCTTAGAAAACATTCCAATGTGGCCAAAACATGTGCCAGCTATTTGCATTCATTGTGATAATCAATCTACAATAGGCAGGGCACAGAGTCATATGTATAATGGTAAGTCACGACATATTCGTCGTCGACATAATACCGTAAAGCAATTGCTCTCAAGTGGAATAATCTCAATAGATTATATAAAATCTAAAGAGAATATTGTGGATCCGTTAACATATGGTTTGGCAAAAGAGCAAGTATATAGTTCATCGAATGGGATGGGATTAAAGCCTATTACATAAGAATCATTATAATGGTAACCCTATTTAGATGACTGGAGATCCCAAGAACTAAGTTCAAAAGGACAACTAAGTTATGTGTGGCTCACCAGAAATCACCAAGGGATTAAAATTCCCTACCTATTCCTATGGTGAGAGTGATATCTACAACATGTGTTATATACAGGGGTTTAAGGATAAACTTTACTTTTAATGATTACTTATATCTTGATTTAGGCATAAAAATCAAGACGAGTGTAAGAATCACCCATATGAGTGTCGAACTGGGGCCGGTTCTATGAAAATAAAAAGGCTAAATTCTCTAAAAGCACTCATGAACAACTAGAAGCGTTCAAGGCCAAAATGAACACAACCGTGCACAATGTATCAGAAGATATTTTTTGTGAAATCTATTCTCTTGGCTTACACTAACGGCTGAACAATTCAAGGCATCGCGTCTATTGGTTAGCTAGTAAGTCCGATAGGTTATCACTAGGGAAGGTTCAAAGCCGAAAGCTACCTATCCTGATGCAAGATATTTTCAATTTATACTCTTTCGATAAATTCTACATATTGTTACATTTCCGTTGTCATCAAATTCTATTCATGTGGGGGATTGTAAGAAATGGTTTGAAAAAATGGTTTTGAAAAAATAGATTTTTTCTAAACTTTAGTCTAATTTTTAGGTGAGACCCATGAGCCAAAGTTGGCGCGTCCATGTGGCAATGCATTCTTTGCCGCGTAATGATTCACGTCGTGTATTTGGTTGCTCAAAACCATTATCGGGTGAATGGAAAATTGAAGCCAAAGTGAGCTCCATGAAAATGGTGTTTTTGGTGAAATTTCCATAAAGGTCGGAGTTAAAGTTTGTCCCACATTGCTTTGGTGGGCAAACTTGGTATGGGTTTATAAGGCTTGGCTTTACAACTTGGAGAGGGTCCCAAGAGGTACCCAAGTTTTGTGGAAATGTGAGGTTATGGGCACAGTGGGCCCATTGGATCCAAAACAAACACACATGCACGCGCCGCCACCGTCATCCGCCCGATCAGGTGGGCAGGGCGAGGCTGGGCTGGGCTTGGGCACGGGTGCATGGTGTAAGGTTGGGTTTGACTTGTCCTGCTCAATGCTTATCTTTTTGGACCAAACACATTTGAATTTTATTTTTCTAAAATTAAATTCTTACCATTTGGAAAATTCAATTTTGGCTTGAAATTCAAATTAAGTCGTTTGGTCCAATGCACCTATTCCTTTTTTACTAAATAGGTTTTTATCTGCACAAATTTAAACCCGAACAGGTATTGCATTTCTCCGAACAGGTTTCTATCTGTTCAACACTGTTCCGAATAGGTTGTTACCTGTTGAAACCTATTCTTAAAAGCCACAAGTTCTCCTATAAATAGACAGTCCCTCATTTAGATTTTGCATTTAATAATTTTCGTTCTTGCTTCTGCTTTGCTCTCTGCATTTTGCTCTATTTACTTTTGCTACATTTACTTTTCCAGTGAGAAAGTGTATAAACACAAAGTGTGTTCGTTGTGCGAATAGTTTGTAGTGCTGCTACTATTCGTAATTGATCATTTTATCTTGAGAGGTAAACGTCCATAATCAGAAAGCACTGAGGAGATGACGAATCTGTCTTAATGACAGTGTTAAACATTGGACTTTATCAAAATTTTATTCGAGAAAATAATAAGGTAAGTGATTAGTTTACTTTTCTGTTTTATTAATTTTTTCCAATTCAGATTCTGATTTTGTTTTTGTAACAAAATAAGAATTTATTATTTTATTTTATATATATATATATATATATATATTGTTTTGATTAAATAGTCTCTCTCCTTTCTTTTATCCTTTCTTTAAATATATTGAAGATTATCCAACATTGTCTTCTACAGCCAGGCAAATATTTGAGTAGATGGCAACAGGATGAGCTTAGGATGATCTCATCCTTAAATTAACAAGATAAATGCTAACAAGTATTTCTACGGTATTATTTAATATTGAGATTAAAGTAAAAATAGGTAAAATAAGTAAAAATTATTTTATGTTTTTGAATTAGAACACTTGTTAATAAGACCCAATTAACAAAACTAAAAAAATCTACGTATTTGAGATCTTTTGACACCTACTTTTGATTTTTTTTTTTTTTTAAGTTTGGTAATTATTTTTTTTAGTTTTTTTTTAGAATATGAAAAAAGTATATGTTTGGTAATTGCCAAAAAAATTAGTTTTTGTTTTGAAAAAGTTTTGCAAGTCTTTTTAAATTTTTACTTTTAAATGAAAAAGGTTTGGCTTCTCTCAAGTTGGTCATCTCAATTTGAAAGAGCGTTTGAACTTGGTTGGTCTATTTTGGGACCAATATCTGTGATTCAAACCGTTTAATTTTTAAGACTCGTTAAGTAAAATATTTAAACAAAAAATCAAGATGATCGAATATTAGTAACTATACATTTGAATCAAAATTGTATTACAAAAAATGGATTGTTATTCTTGCAATTATATTTGTCGTTCATTTTTTAAAAATAAATTTGATTCAAACATATAACCAACGATATCCGATGATCTTGATTTTTTTTATATGAATATTCTACTCAACAACCCTTAAAAATTAAACGATTCGGATCATTGAAATCGGTCTCAAAATGGACCTATCAAGCTCAAACACTATCTCAAATTGAGATAACAACTTGAGAAAAATCCAACTCTGCTCTTATAATGTTGCGAAACTTTTGTTATTAAAATCTCTCAAAGTACCAAGGGTAAAATTGACTTTTACTAATTCTATTAGACATTTTCAAAAAAAATATTGTTTATTTTATGAAAAAGTTGATTTTTTAACCAAATCAAACAACCTTTTTACTTTTTATTTTATTTTATTTTATTTTACATACTTGTATACTAGTTAAGGTTTTTTTTTTTTTTTTTTGGGTTCTATCATACTATTTCATCAATCCACCCCAATCAAGTATAATTAACTTTTTCTGCTTCTGCATTATTAGTTGTAAATTTTTATTTCTATGTCTCAATGTAATTCTAATTGTATGATACTGAAACAGAAATAGAAATTTTAAGACAAAAATTCCATAACTAAGCATAAGACCCTATGGTAAGGAGACATTACTCATAGGTCTGTACACCACACCAATAAAATTTTAAAGAAAGAGATAATTGTTTTTTTTTAATTAATAACAACACATTGACAAAATTTCTAAAATTCTTCCGCTTGTTGTGACTTTTTTCTTTTATATATTGCTCGAGCACATTCCTGAAATGATATACCGGATCATGGAATAATTTTTCCTATGCAACAATTAATGTTAGGAGAACTTATGTTTAAGTCTTAATAGGTGAATTTATTGTCTAATAGGTCCTATGACAACTTTTTCATCAAATACTATTAAAGAACATCACTAATTATTAATTTTCAAAAACAGTTCGAAAATTGTCACAAAAAGTCACTAGTTATAAGTTTTAGCGACAATTTAAAAAAATATTTAAAAGAAATTACCAATTTTCAACTTTCAGCTACAGTTTGAAAAAATTATCACAAAAAAGTCACTAATTATAAATTTTGGTAACAATTTATAAAAATTGTGACAAAAAAAGTTATTAATTATCAATTTTTTGCAACATATGCAAAAATTGTCCCAAAAAATTATTTTTAGTAACAATTTTATTATGACTTATTTTTAATAAGACTTGATGAAAATTAAATTTAATTATTAAGAACTATTAATAGTTTAAATAGTACTTAGAGACTTGATGAGTTACATTGTAGAGGCAGACAGACAAAATTCTTCCACAAAAGTTGCTCATGTGTACAATGGTCATGACCTCAATTTAAACCTTAGCACAATTAAATAATGTTCTCTCCCTTCACAATTTTAGGAATATCATGTGATCGTGTTACAAATTAAATATACAATCACTCTTTTATGGTATTTATTTTCTTAAAGTATTTATTAATTATAATTTTTTTAAACATGTCTCAGGAACATTGAATAACTATTTTAATTCTAATTTTTGCTTTTTATGCAAACCAATCAATCATGTAAGGATGGGTGAAGATCAGATCAAATGAGACGGTGACTTCACAACATCATCCCCATGCAAACCTAACAGTGAATTAATGCTTGGAAACAGAAACACATGATGTGCTTGCTTCACACCATATCTTGTATTTATTATTGGCTATTGAAACATTTAATGCATCAAACTGAATGAGTGAGTGAATGAGTGGCTATCATCAGAATCAGAACAACTTGTGCAATCCAAGAAGATGATTCAAGAGCTATATCTGATTGGGAAGACAGGTGAGAGCATGGTTTTAAATAAATAATGATATTGAAATATATATTGATATCAAACGGTTATAAATAGATTGATATCGAAGAATAATGAATAGTATCAATAAATAATAGTATCGGAAAACTAAAATCACATTACGTTATATTGGGAAGACACGTGAGAGCATGGTTTTTGCAAGTCTTTTTAAATTTTTACCTTTCAGTGAAAAAGGTTTGGCTTTTCTCAAGTTGGTCATCTAAATTTGAAAGAGCGTTTGAGCTTGGTAGGTCTATTTTGGAACCAATATCTATGATTCAAGTCATTCAATTTTTAAGACTCGTTGAGTAGAATATTTAAGCAAAAAATCAAGATGGTCGAATATCAGTAGCTATATGTTTGAATCAAATTTGTATAACAAAAAGTGAATGGTTATTCTTGCAATTATATTTGTCGTCCATTTTTAAAAAATAAATTTAATTCAAACATATAGTTAACGATATCCGATGATTTTGATTTTTTTACATGAATATTCTACTCGTTAGTCTTAAAAATTGAATAGTTCGGATCACCGAAATCGGTCTCAAAATGGACCTATTAAACTCAAACACTATCTCAGATTGAGATAACAACTTGAGAAAAATCCAACCCTATTCTTATAATTGTGAAACTTTTGTTAATATAACCAAAGAGACACAGTAAAATCCCTCAAAGTACGAAGGGTAAAATTGACTTTTACTAATTCTATTAGACATTTTCAAAAAAATACTGTTTATTTTATGAAAAAGTTGATTTTTAACCAAATACTTTTAATTTTTATTTTTTTTAAATACTTGTATACTGTTAAGGTTTTTTTTTTTTTTTTTTTAATGGTTCTATCATACTATTTCATCAATCCAATCCACCCCAATCAAGTATAATTAGCTTTTTCTACGTCTGCATTATTAGTTATAAATTTTTATTTCTATGTCTCAATGTAATTCTAATTGTATGATACTGAGACGGAAATAAAAATTTTAAGACAAAAATTCCATAACTAAGCATAAGACCTTATGGCAAGGAGAAATTATTCATAAGTCTAGTACACCACATCATCATGCTGATGAGGTGTACCAAACCAATAAAATTTTACAGAAAGTGATAATTATTTTTTTTAATTAATAACACTTTGACAAAATTTCTATAATTCTTCCATATATTGTGACTTTTTTCCTTTATACATTGCTCAAGCACATTCCTGAAATGATATATCGGATCATGGAATAATTTCTCCTATGTAACAATTAATGTTAGGAAAATTTACATATAAGTCTTAATAGGTGGAGTTATTATCCAATAGGTCCTATGAGAATTAATGACTTTTTTCATCAAGCACTATTAAAGATCGTCACTAATTATATATTTTCAAAGACAGTTGGAAAATTGTCACAAAAAATGTCACTAATTATAAGTTTTAGCGACAATTTTAAAAAGTATTTAAAGAAAGTCACCAATTTTTAACTTTCAGCGACAGTTTAAAAAAATTATCACAAAAAAAAAGTCACTAATTATAAATTTTGGTAACAATTTATAAAAAATCGTGACAAAAAAATTATTAATTATCAATTTTTTGCGACATATGCAAAAAATTATTTTTAGTAACGATTTTACTATAACTTATTTTCAATAGGATTTGATAAAAATTAAATCCAACTATTAAAACCTATTAATCGTTTAAATGTTACTTGAGACTTAATGAGTTACATTGTAGAGGTAGACAAAGACAAAGTTCTCCCA
Organism: Camellia sinensis; assembly: GCF_055761805.1. Classification (NCBI taxonomy): domain Eukaryota; kingdom Viridiplantae; phylum Streptophyta; class Magnoliopsida; order Ericales; family Theaceae; genus Camellia; species Camellia sinensis. Next base: position 103,358,110 of record NC_138975.1, on the reverse strand, counting down.
CAAAAGTTGCTCATGTACAATGGTTATGACCTCAATTTAAACCTGAGTACAATTAAATCTCTCTATATATATGTTACAAATTAAATATACAATCACTCTTTTATGGTATTTATTTTCTTAAAGTATTTATTAATTATAATTTTTTTAAACATGTCTCAGGAACATTGAATAACTATTTTAATTCTAATTTTTGCTTTTTATCCAAACCAATCAATCATGTAAGGATGGGTGAAGATCAAATGAGACGGTGACTTCACAACATCATCCCCATGCAAACCTAACAGTGAATTAATGCTTGGAAACAGAAACACATGATGTGCTTGCTTCACACCATATCTTGTATTTATTATTGGCTATTGAAACATTTAATGCATCAAACTGAATGAGTGAGTGAATGAGTGGCTATCATCAGAATCAGAACAACTTGTGCAATCCAAGAAGATGATTCTGCAATCCAAGAAGATGATTCAAGAGCTATATCTGATTGGGAAGACAGGTGAGAGCATGGTTTTAAATAAATAATGGTATTGAAATATATATTGATATCAAACGGTTATAAATAGATTGATATCGAAGAATAATGAATAGTATCAATAAATAATAGTATCGGAAAACTAAAATCACATTACGTTATATTGGGAAGACACGTGAGAGCATGGTTTTTGCAAGTCTTTTTAAATTTTTACCTTTCGGTGAAAAAGATTTGGCTTTTCTCAAGTTGGTCATCTCGATTTGAAAGAGCGTTTGAGCTTGGTAGGTCTATTTTGGAACCAATATCTATGATTCAAGTCATTCAATTTTTAAGACTCGTTGAGTAGAATATTTAAGCAAAAAATCAAGATGGTCGAATATCAGTAGCTATATGTTTGAATCAAATTTGTATTACAAAAAGTGAATGGTTATTCTTGCAATTATATTTGTCGTCCATTTTTAAAAAATAAATTTAATTCAAACATATAGTTAACGATATCCGATAATTTTGATTTTTTTACATGAATATTCTACTCGTTAGTCTTAAAAATTGAATAGTTCGGATCACCGAAATCGGTCTCAAAATGGACCTATTAAACTCAAACACTATCTCAGATTGAGATAACAACTTGAGAAAGATCCAACCCTACTCTTATAATGTTGTGAAACTTTTGTTAATATAACCAAAGAGACAGAGTAAAATCCCTCAAAGTACAAAGGGAAAAATTGACTTTTACTAATTCTATTAGACATTTTCAAAAAAATACTGTTTATTTTATGAAAATGTTTATTTTTAACCAAATACTTTTAATTTTTATTTTTTTTAAATACTTGTATACTGTTAGGTTTTTTTTTTTTGGTTCTATCATACTATTTCATCAATCCAATCCAACCCAATCAAGTATAATTAGCTTTTTCTACTTCTGCATTATTAGTTATAAATTTTTATTTCTATGTCTCAATGTAATTCTAATTGTATGATACTAAGACAGAAATAAAAATTTTAAGACAAAAATTCCATAACTAAGCATAAGACCTTATGGTAAGGAGAAATTATTCATGTCTAGTACACCACATCATCATGCCGATGAGGTGTGCCAAACCAATAAAATTTTAAAGAAAGTGATAATTTTTTTTTTTTAATTAATAACGCATTGACAAAATTTCTATAATTCTTCCACATATTGTGACTTTTTTCCTTTATACATTGCTCAAGCACATTCTTGAAATGATATACCGGATCATGGAATAATTTCTCCTATGTAACAATTAATGTTAGGGAAGTTTACATATAGGTCTTAATAGGTAGACTTATTATCCAATAGGTCCTATAAGAATTAATGACTTTTTTCATCAAGCACTATTAAAGATTGTCACTAATTATAAATTTTCAAAGACAGTTGGAAAATTATCACAAAAAATGTCACTAATTATAAGTTTTAGCGACAATTTAAAAAAGTATTTAAAGAAAATCACCAATTTTTACCTTTCAGCGACAGTTTGAAAAAAATTATCACAAAAAAAAAGTCACTAATTATAAATTTTGGTAACAATTTATAAAAAATCGTGACAAAAAAAATTATTAATTATCAATTTTTTACGACATATGCAAAAAATTATTTTTAATAACGATTTTACTATAACTTATTTTCAATAAAATTTGATGAAAATTAAATCCAACTATTAAAACCTATTAATCGTTTAAATGTTACTTGAGACTTAATGAGTTGCATTGTAGAGGTAGACAAAGACAAAGTTCTCCCACAAAAGTTGCTCATGTACAATGGTTATGACCTCAATTTAAACCTTTGTACAATTAAATCTCTCTATATATATGTTCTATCCCTTCACAATTTTAGGAATATCATGTGTGTTAGGGAAAATTGATGTGATTCCCCACAAGTAAATCAATCAATGGGAATAAAAACTAATGTGGAAAAATTAAATCAAAGGCAACACAAGAATTTTTACGTGGTTCCCTCAATGTGAGGTACGTCCACGGGATCGAAATCCGATTCCACTATTAACCAAATAAGTTCCAAACGATTACAAACGAGACACTAATGGTCTCACAAAATCACCCTTAGGTGAATTCCAAATAATCACAAATAAACAAAGAGGAAAGACCTCACCAAATAGAAGAACCAAAATCTTCAGAACCAAAGTTGAAGAAGATCCAAAATAACAAACCAAAATAGAACCGAAAGCTGAACCAAACTTCTTCACAAATCAAACCACCAATTCTTGATTGACCAAGTCAAATCAAGAATTACAAACAACACCAAGTGAAGCAAAGCACCAAAGCTGCTGCCGTCCCCAAACCAAAAAACATCAAAGACGAATTAATTGGCACGAACCCCGCAAAAAGATGTTTACAGCAACGGCACCACTTCAGAAAGGTATTGAGCACAATTTCTAAGAGCCATGCATACCTATTTATGAAGAATAAACAATATATATATATATTGAATCTTGGGTTTTAAAAACAAATCTAATTGTATCTGAATTTGATTGGGTTTCTTCAAATATAATATATAAAAATATATTATACCTAAACCAAGTCAAATTAAAACTCTTTAACAAACTAATTGGGTCCCACACTCCAATAAGGAGGTATACCCAACAATTCTCCCCCTACCGACTTAGGTGGAGAGATCAACCATACCCGCCAAAGTTCGACACTTTAAATGTTTGTCCCTTGACAAAGTCTTTGTCAGCATATCTGAAATATTATCATCTGTGTGAACCTTTTCGAGTTGTAACAATTTCGAATCTAACACATCACGAATCCAATGGTATCTCACATCAATGTGTTTCGATCTCGAATGAAAAGTAGAATTTTTACTCAAGTGAATAGCACTTTGACTATCACAATAAAGCACATACTTTTCTTGCTTCAAACCCAATTCTTGCAAAAATTTCTTCAACCATAACTCTTCTTTGCAAGCTTCCGTAATAGCAATAAATTCAGCTTCGGTAGTTGAGAGAGCAACACATTTTTGTAATTTAGATTGCCATGCCACAGCTCCCCCTGTAAAAGTCATCAAATACCCCGAAGTAGATTTCCGAGAATCAACATCACCAGCCATGTCAGAATCTGTGAACCCATCAAGCATCGGCTTACCATCCCCAAAACACAAACACACCTTCGAAGTCCCTCGAAGATACCTTAGAATCCATTTTACCGCTGCCCAATGTTCTTTACCCGGATTAGAGAGAAAACGACTCACCACACCAACTGCGTGAGCAATATCCGGCCTTGTACAAACCATGGCGTACATCAAAGAACCAACTGCTGAAGCATAAGGAACTTTCTGCATCTCTTCCTTGTCTTTCTCACTTGTAGGACATTGATTCGAACTAAGCTTGAAGTGATCCGCAAGTGGACAACCAACCGGCTTTGCTTTATCCATGTTGAACCTCTCAAGAATTTTCTCAATGTAGCTTTCTTGAGATAACCAAATCAGCCCCTCTTTGCGATCACGAACAATTTTCATACCAAGAATTTGCTTTGCCGGTCCCAAATCTTTCATAGCAAAAGACTTGCTTAACTCCAATTTCAACCTGTTTATCATGGTAGAATCTTGACCCACAATTAACATGTCATCAACATAAAGCAAAAGAATAATAAATTTACCATCTGGAAAATTTTTCACAAACACACAATGGTCCAAAGTGGTTTTAGAAAAACCATTATTCATCATGAAAGAGTCAAATTTTTTGTACCATTGCCGCGGGGCTTGCTTGAGGCCATACAAACTTTTCTTCAATTTGCAAACAAATTTCTCTTTCCCTTTTTCCACAAATCCTTCCGGTTGCTCCATGTAAATTTCTTCTTCAAGATCACCATGCAGAAATGCGGTCTTCACATCAAGTTGCTCAACTTCAAGGTTCATACTTGCAGCCATGCCAAGTACAACCCGAATAGAAGACATCTTTACAACTGGCGAAAAAATTTCATCAAAATCAATACCTTTCTTTTGTCCAAAGCCTTTCACAACAAGACGTGCCTTGTACCTCAGATTCTTGCCATCATTCTTCAATTTGAAGACCCACTTATTTTTCAGAATTTTCCTCCCCTTAGGCAACTTCACTAAATCATAAGTGTGATTTTCAACTAAGGAATTCATCTCCTCTTCCATGGCCTTTTTCCAATCACCTTTCTTTGCATGCTCAATTGCTTCTTGGTAGCTCCCAGGCTCCCCTTGATCAGAAATCAACACAAATTCATTGGGAGGATACTTTCTTGAAGGTTGTCGGTCCCTTGTAGATTTCCTCAACTCAAGTTGTGGTGACGGTACTTGAGTTGGATGCTCTTCCTCAATTTCTGGCTCAACTTCATTAGAATTAGCATCATCCTCTACATCTTCAATAGGTGGCTGCACATCTCCCCCATTTTCATCATCAACTGAAGATGAAGGAGATAGGTCCATGTCAATGAGATCACTAGTTTTTGGCTCCGGTTGATCACCTTTGCCAAAGTCTTCAATTGTTTGGTCTTCAAGAAACACAACATCACGGCTTCGAATAACTTTCTTGTCGACCGGATCCCACAATCTATACCCAAATTCATCACGCCCATAGCCAAGAAAAATACATTGTCTTGACTTGCTATCAAGCTTGGACCTCTCATCTTTTGGAATGTGAACAAAAGCTCGGCAACCAAACACTCTCAAGTGCTCATAAGACACATCTTTACCGGTCCAAACTCTTTCTGGAGCATCACCATTCAAAGGATAGGAAGGAGACAAATTGATCACGTCAACCGCTGTCTTCAATGCCTCACCCCAAAAGAATCTTGGCAATTTAGCTTGTGAAAGCAAACACCTTGTTCTTTCCACAATGGTGCGATTCATCCTCTCGGCAACCCCATTTTGTTGAGGAGTCTTCTTAACTGTCTTTTGGTGCCGAATACCTTGGCTGCGACAATACTCATCAAATGGCCCAATGTATTCACCACCATTGTCTGATCGGATGCACTTCAATTTCTGCCCTGTTTCTCTTTCAACCATAGCCTGAAAATGCTTAAATACTTCTAGAACTTGATCTTTAGTTTTTAGTAAAAAAATCCAAACTTTCCTTGAATAATCATCAATGAAAGTAACAAAATAAAGTGCACCACCATGTGTTCTAACTTTTAAAGGACCACAAACATCCGAGTGAATCAACTCCAAAACATTTTCTTTTCTAGAAGCAACATTTTTATGAAAAGAAACTCTATGTTGTTTACCCGCCAAACAATGAACACAAGTTTTAAGATGTGTACCTTTCAAACCGGGTAGAAGCTCTTTCTTGAACAATACTTGCAGCCCCTTTTCACTCATATGGCCGAGCCGCTTGTGCCATAATTCAGTAGAAGTATCTTCTTCAAGTGCATTGACAACACCTTTACAAATTTTTCCTTGCATCGAATAAAGTGTATGAGTCTTCTTACACTTAGCCACCACCAAGGAACCCTTTGTGAGCTTCCATATTCCATCACCAAATTTGTTGTTGAAGCCTTCATCACCTAGCTTCCCAGTAGAAATCAAATTGAGGCGAATGTCGGGAACATGCCTCACATCTTTAAGCAACAACTTGCAGCCCAAATTTGTTTCCAAGCAAACATCACCCATGCCGATAATCTTGGACAAACCTTCATTACCCATTCGAACAGAACCATAATCTCCTTCGGTATAGGTAGTGAAGAAATCAACTCGAGAAGTCACATGAAAAGAAGCACCAGAATCAATCACCCAATTGCTCTCTTGGCCCACAAAATTGATACAATCATCTTCACAAACAACCATGAGATCAGCATTGGTAGTAACTGCCGTTGTGTCTTCTTGCTTCTTGTCCACACTTTTGTCACGCCTTTTCTCCTTATTCTTGAGCTTTCGGCATTCCCGCTTCATGTGCCCTTTCTCATGGCAATAATAGCACTCAACGTCTTTCTTTGAAAAAGAGCCATCTCTTGACTTGTCACGGCTTTGATCACGACCATGAGGAGTCTTACTCCTCCCCCTTGTTTTGCTTCGGCCTCTCACAGCGAATGCTTCCGAATGAGAGGAACCCGCTGATTTTCTTCTAGTTTCTTCATTCAACAGGCTACTAGTGACTTGGCCCATTGTGACAACTCCATCGGGCGCTGAATTACTGACGGTCACAACCAAAGTCTCCCAACTTTCGGGTAAAGAACTAAGTAGCATCAAAGCCTGCAACTCATCATCAAAAACAATTTTCATAGAAGCAAGTTGGTTAACAATACTCTTTATTTCATTCAGATGTTCCGGAATAGGGCTGCCCTCTTTATATTTTAAATTAACCAACTTACGAAACAGAAAAGCTTTATTTGTGGCTGATTTCCTATCATAAAGGCCCTCTAATTTTTTCCATAAATCATGTGCTGAAGTTTCAGTAGCAACATGATGAAACACACTGTCATCAATCCATTGACGGATAACACCAACGGCTTTTCGATTAAGCCTATTCCATTCATCATCTTTCATACCCTCGGGTTTGCCAGAATCACCCTCAATGGGTCCATATAAATCTTTACAAAATAATAGGTCCTCCATTTTAGTTTTCCAAGTTACCCAATTGCTTCCATTGAAGCTAGACATACGACCCACATTCCCCTCCATTGATTTACACAAATAAATAGACCCAAATAAACCGTAAGCTCTGATACCAGTTGTTAGGGAAAATTGATGTGATTCCCCACAAGTAAATCAATCAATGGGAATAAAAACTAATGCGGAAAAATTAAATCAAAGGCAACACAAGAATTTTTACGTGGTTCCCTCAATGTGAGGTACGTCCACGGGATCGAAATCCGATTCCACTATTAACCAAATAAGTTCCAAACGATTACAAACGAGACACTAATGGTCTCACAAAATCACCCTTAGGTGAATTCCAAATAATCACAAATAAACAAAGAGGAAAGACCTCACCAAATAGAAGAACCAAAATCTTCAGAACCAAAGTTGAAGAAGATCCAAAATAACAAACCAAAATAGAACCGAAAGCTGAACCAAACTTCTTCACAAATCAAACCACCAATTCTTGATTGACCAAGTCAAATCAAGAATTACAAACAACACCAAGTGAAGCAAAGCACCAAAGCTGCTGCCGTCCCCAAACCAAAAAACATCAAAGACGAATTAATTGGCACGAACCCCGCAAAAAGATGTTTACAGCAACGGCACCACTTCAGAAAGGTATTGAGCACAATTTCTAAGAGCCATGCATACCTATTTATGAAGAATAAACAATATATATATATATATATTGAATCTTGGGTTTTAAAAACAAATCTAATTGTATCTGAATTTGATTGGGTTTCTTCAAATATAATATATAAAAATATATTATACCTAAACCAAGTCAAATTAAAACTCTTTAACAAACTAATTGGGTCCCACACTCCAATAAGGAGGTATACCCAACAATGTGATCGTGTTACAAATTAAATATACAATCACTCTTTTACGTTATTTATTTTCTTAAAGTATTTATTAATTATAATTGTTTTAAACATGTCTCAGGAACATTGAATAACTATTTTAATTCTAATTTTTGCTTTTTATCCAAACCAATCAATCATGTAAGGATGGGTGAAGATCAAATGTGACGGTGACTTCACAACATCATCTTTATGCAAACCTGGCTAAAAAAATGGCATCACATGACTCAAAATGCAGCGTCCAGTTATTTATTTGGCTATGTAAGAGCATCCACAATAGATGTGTTAATGAGTATATTAATGTTAGGTGTTAGTTTTTAGCTAGTCAAAAATATTGTTAAGTACTGCAATAGGTGTGTTAGTGGGTGTGTTAGTGTCAGCTGTTTACTTGTATGTTAACTATGGCCATCGTTTTAGCTAGCAAAGGAAAAGAGAGATGTGTGCCTGGGAAACTCCTCTCAGACGTCCAATCAGAAGCCCCCCAGACGTCCCGTTGAAAGTCCACCCCAGACGCTCGGACCCTTCAAGAAAAGGGAAAAAAAAAATTTTGGGTTTAACCGATTGACCGGCTGAACGTCTAGGCGGTTAACTGAATTTTTCTTTTCTTTTTTTTCTTGTTGGAATTTTTTTTTTTTTTTTTTTTAGCTTGAAATTTAATTTTGGGCTCAAAATTTTTGATTAAATTAAATTATTTATTTATTTTATTTATGATATATATATTCTTAACACACCCCTTAACACATCTATTGCATCACTACTCACTCTCTAAAATTAACAAACTCTTAATATACATTTTTGAACCCTACTTTTATCACTTTTTTATCATACAACACACTTTTTTAGCCATCCTCGTATGGATGCCCAAACAACTTGAACAGTGAATTAATGCTTGGAAACAGAAACACATGATCGATGTGCTTGCTTCACACCATATCTTGAATTTATTATTGGCTATTGAAACATTTAATGCATCAAACTGAATGAGTGAGTGAATGAGTGGCTATCATCAGAATCAGAACAACTTTGTGCAATCCAAGAAGATGATTCAAGAGCTATATCTGATTGGGAAGACAGGTGAGAGCATGCTTTTAAATAAATAATGATATTGAAATAAATATTGATATCAAACGGTTATATATCGATTGATATCGAAACATGATAGATAGTATCAATAAATAATAGTATCGGATGATTAAAATCACATTACGTTATAGTAGAATATTTGAAAGAAATAAATTAAGATTAATTAGTAGATTATGTTCCACATATATAACTTTGATAATTTATATTCATAAATAAATAAGAAAAACAAATTGATTATATCAAAATTTGGAGCCCGGGTAAGGACACTAATATTTAAAACCAAGAGTGAGAGCCTATAACAGAATTTAGAGAATTAATTCATATCCTAAAAATTCAAATTCCTATTGCAAGATTTTAAGTTTTCATTCTTTTATTTTATTTTATATATATATATATATATATATATGTATGTATATAATATAATATAGAGAGAGAGAGAGAGAGAGAGAGAGAGAGAGATGTAGAGCCTTTCAATTGTGTTATAATTCCACCCACTGTTTCGAGGGCAAGGAAAGGAACTGGTGAACAAACTTTAGATACCACCCAAAATAAAATAAAATAAATATATATATATATATTTCATTATATAAAGCATACAACCCGTAAGATCGTTTGAAACTCATAGCACATTTTTCTCTTCCAACAATGCCCATAAAATATCTATAAATGATTATAATAACTGCTAAATAAATTTTCTAATATAACTTATTTTTCTTATTTATCAAATTATTCAAAAATATAAATATAAAATTATAAACACATCTTGTACCCCACAACTAGTATATTAAAAAAAAGGAAAAACTATAGTGCACACTCCTAAAATGATGTGCCTTATAATTAAAAAAAGAAAATGATATAATTTCATATTTTTTGAGTTATAATTATAAAATAAAAAGTCAACCAAACACTACATGAGGTATAACCAAAAAATTTAAAATAATATCATAACTAAAGAAGAAAATTGATTATAAGTAAAGAAGGAAATGACATAACTAAATATGCATATGCATATGATAAATGATGTATATGTATTGATACCAAAAAATAATTTTCTGTCAATTATGACTTGTTGATTATAGTCAAATCTTGTTTAATTGAATGTGACTTGTCAATTATGACCAAATCTAATTTATTGACGATTTTGGTTTATTGATTCAAATCATGACCATCTTCAAAAATGTACTATCGCCATAATTATATTATTATTATTATTATTATTATTATTATTAGTATTAGTAGTAGTATTAGTAGTAGTAGTAGTGTTCCTAAGCTTGCACAAGGGGAAAATGACAACATGAATTAAAACAATTGGTGTGCTGAAGGGGGTTAAAACAAATCAACCACCTTAAAAGTGACCTTTTTAGGGTGTCCACAACTGTTTTTAGGAAAATGACAAATTTAGAACTTCTAACAAGTAACAATTTTAGTAATACAATATCAATTTTAGACCTAAAAAGGTCTAAATTTGTACTTATGAATTGGTGTGCTGGACCCAAATAATAATATGAAAATAATTGTGTGGTGGACAATAGGTTCGAATCCCACCAACTGTTTTAAAAAAATAAAAGGGGGTTTGTGCTAGTGGACTGCCTTCTTTCTTTTTTACTGGAGTGGGCTCTGATATGGATCCACTATTCCTTCTTCTTTCATTTTCTAGTTTGTTTTTAATGTGCTTTATGTCATCACATTCTTCCAACTATGACAAATTGAGTACATTATTAGATACTTTTTTGAAATTTTATATAATATTATTTACATAATACTTTTAATAAATAAAAAATGATAACACACCACATGGATTTCTTTAAAAAATTTCACTACATTAATTTGTAATAATACCTAACTAATAACATATAGTCCTTCAAAACTGTTAAATAATTATTGGACAATGATTTTTGTTTTATGAATTGTTTCGGTATCTTCATAGAACAAAAAACCAAAAAAAATGGGTAAGATGTCTAAATATATAATGACATTGATTCCTTGTATGGCTGTAGAGCAAAAAGGTTGGCACTAAAATCAAATGCAAAAAGGTTGGCACTAAAATCAAATTTTGAAAACTAAAATGTAGAAATAACACATTTCATAAGTGAACAGAAGATTAAGTCCTAGTTTGGAAGACTAAATGTTTAGCCAAAAATGTCACTACAAAAAGCCAACTCGTCATTCTCTCTATTTCTTTACACATCTTTTTATAAAAAGAATATCAAAAAATCACTAAAAAAAATCATTTCTCAAACCAACCCTAAATGGGAGAATGGGAACCCTATCTTCTCAAAAGATTTTCTTGGGACAAATGTTTAAACTTGTTTTTCTAAACACACATTTGTAACTAAGGTGGTACAAAATATCACTCAATCCGTGCACCGATCTGTACCAATTTATATCGTTCTATCCGCTAATCACAGATTAAACTTTAAAATTTATAATCCACTGTTAAAATCACTCTACTACGCTATAGTTAATACATATATATTTTTTAATTTCTAATGAAATATCAAAGTAAAAATAAATGTAAGAGAGATTTAAGATGTTAAATTTGTTATAAACTAGTATTGTCTATATAAAAAAATATTATGTAAAATTAATTTGTATTACATATATAAAAAACATTATGCAAATTAATATTATATATTATGCAAAGGCTTGATGCTTGATAATTTGTTAAAATATTTTTCAATCCACTCAAAACTGCCAAAACCGCAATTTGCCAATCCGTCAATCTATCATTTAATTTATAATTTTACTCTCAAACTGTCCAAACTGCACCACGCACACCTCCATTTGTAAGAGAGGTCAAGTGACCAGTTTTCCAAGACCGCTTAACATGAAAGTAACTGTCATCCAATGTTAATTGAAAAAATAAAATAAAGCAAACCATCTATTATCTGGATTATTGTTGTACTAAGGTAAACATGAGATTCTTGGGAGCTTCCGAGATAGGATAGGCACTTCCGAGATAGGATAGCACCTATGCCGCAAAGTACAATCACACAGCTAGCAGGGAAATTGAAATCTTTCTGTATGTTAAAAGAAAACCCAGGAAGCAAGAAATCAGTAATGATCCTAACAATCATCGTATACTTGTTTCCTTAAGAAAACAAAATCAAGAGACAAACAAACCGTCAAGTTTAATTGTGTTAATAAACCATTACATGAAACTCAATCTCATTTAATGCTATTAGTGAGATCAACCCTAACCATCTGTTCTAAAGGCGAAGAAAATAATCTTCAGACATAGAATAGAAATCCTAATAAACAACAAAACAATCCAAGCAAGAGGCACCAAAAAAGGACAAATACTGGGATCAATTTGACCTACCTATTTCTCCCAATCACACTCAGAAGCCCATCCTCGCTAATAACAAATAAAATCCCATCCAACTTCAACAAATGCAACCATCATGCCGCAACTAAAAGTTTCTTCCTAGTATTCACAATCTTCAATTGCATGCAATTACTATATTTACATCCAAAGCAGCTGCAATATCTACCTTCGTTGATATAGTCATCCTGAACCTTTTTTAAGAGAAAATTACGAGGAGCTGCCCCCAAGAACTCTCTTGAGTTCTGATTTCTGTTCTGTGGAAAGTCGCGATGGGTATTTGACATCAAACTTAATTCTCAAATTCCCCTTCCTTCGGGGTTCTTTTGAAATTGGCATTCCTTCATTTGAGACAACTACCTCGTACCCAGGTTTGACGATCTCTGTCAATGGGACCGTGATCTCCCTTCCATCTAGGGTTGTCAGCTCAAGGGTCTTACCTGTAAGGGCCTCCACAAGTGATATCTCTTGATTGACCACCAAATCGTTACCATCCCTTATATATAGTGCATGAGGTTTCTCATCTATCACGAAAATAAGATCAGCTGGAATGACACCAGGTTCCTGATTACCCTTTTCGGGAAATGTTATTTTTGTTCCCTTCTTCCAACCAGGTTTTACCTCAATGGTCAATATCTCCTCCACATTCCGAACCTTACTGCAAGAGAGATATTGGTGTCATCAAAACAAAAGAACAAAAAAAAAAAAATTGAAGCCAAGCATTCATTCAGAAAGAACATAATTCAGAAAGCCTCAAAGAAAAAGGAATCAAAGAAAGACAAACCATATTATGCAAGTAGTCAAAGGGCATCAAATCTTCCGGTACTTCATACTAGAATTCAGAAACATCTAAAAATGATTACAAGGTGATCTTGAAGAATAGGTGTTCCTCAAATTCAACTTGTATTGATCTTTGATCTTTTTGTCTCAACAGATTTAAAAATAGGGTCAGAGCTGACTATTAGTTGCTCAGTCTTGCACAGCTTCTAGAATTAACATTTACGCTTCATTGTCTAGCAAATATCCCCCCAAAGAACAGGAAAATGGATAGATGGAAAAAAACACAACCCAGCAGGTCCCCTACCTTTTTTTTTTTTGGATAAATACCAGCAGGTCCCCAACCTTAATGAAATGGGTTGAAGAATTCTTAATAGGGTAGGATTGGGGATGGGAATGAAAAAACACGATTATATGTACTCTTACAAAAATATTTCATGTATGTATATATTTTCATTATTGCTTGATCATATAAAGGCCTTGTTTGGGAAGTTGGCTATTTGGCTTTTTGACTATTTTAGCCCGGCTAAAAAGGTTGTGTTTAGGAAGTTTGTTAGCTTTTTTTTTGTAGTTGATTTGATATTTGTAAAAGAAAAAGTGAAATGATTATGGATTGGATGTAACATTTTATATCATTGTCTATTTCAGCCTATTTTGTCTTTTAGTGGGCTATTTTAGCTCAACCCTCTTCCCAAACAAGGCTAAAATGATCTTTAGGATTTTTTTCTTTTCCATTCTATGTTCTCTATATACCACGGTCCACACCAAACAATGCCAATCAACTTTCAAGTTTGTATACTTTGACCCATATAAATCATTTGTTATCCTAAACTATGAAACCACATTCTTAAAATTCAATAATGAAAAAGTTGTAAAACTAAACAGTTCAGGGGCAGATCGGGAGCAGGGTTACACTAAATGGGTACGGATGGGTGTAGGGGAGGGGTATAGAAGGTAGACTTGGCTATGGGAACAAATTTCATAAATAGGAGTGGGGTAGGGGTCCACAGACACATACCCCGCCTTGTAGTTATCCCTAAAAATAGAACCAAAAAAATTTTAAAAACCACAATTTTGACCCCAAAAAAACAAAAGCAGTTAAAATCATCCCAATTTAAAATAAGCTAATTTCATAGTTTGAACCTTAGTTGCACGAAGCGGGAGCGGAAGCATGGAATCGTAGACATTTCAAGAATCTCTGGTTGGGAGCGTTTGCATATATTTTAAATAATATATTGTAAGATTATATTTTTTTCTCTAATGATAATAGAAATATATTTTTCAAATATATTCTTATATGAATATGAGTTAAAAAGTTGTCCCGATAATTTTTTCATATAAACTTATAGATCGAACACATATAAATAAATGAAAGTTAAATAAAAATAGTAATGCCATTATTTTTTAATAAATGAAAGTCTTTTCATCTGACCAAATAAAAAGAGAGAAATAGAGTTCCAATAAGAGTCTTTTCTTTTGGCAAGAGTTCCAATAAAAGAGTCCCAAAAGGGAGGGAGAGGGAGAGAGAGATAGAGAGAAGATCGATCAACGTCAGAGTCTACGTTGTTTGGAGAGGAGCAGCTCAATTTTCTGAGTTTTGTTGTCTTCGTGAGCCAGGTTCCCTTCCCACGATTCCTGCTACTAAGGTTCGAACCCCGGATGCCCAAGTCACAATGAAGCAACCTTACCAATATATTGAAATAGATACAAGAAAATATTTTTTTTGTTTACTCTTCCCATTATATAGTGTAATACAGTGATATATCACCAAAATTTAAAAATATGCATCATACAAACCACAAAAGAAATGGTGTTAAGATAATATTACTTACCCAAGTTTATGACCCATGCAACAAAGTCTCACAATTGTAAGCTAGGGTAAGATTCATATTTTGAAAGGGTTTCAGATATTTCAAACTAAAATTCAAGTTACCTACACCAGTGAACTGTAGCTACTGATTAGGTACTTAGATAGCACATCAATATATGGTCATTGTAAATTAGTTGCAAAGTTATAATAGATAAAAAATATCAGCAGCTGCAAAGCTTTACTCATTCACAAAAACTGTAAATTCTATACCAAGGATAGATTCAGTAAGCTAATAACTTGATAAAGAAGCAGTGTATTTCAATATTTACAATTTGCAATGACTGATTCACTAATGTCTTCCACAACAAATAAAACAATACTTGACTCCCATGATTTGAAAAGAGAAGAGTACCAAGAAATTACAAAAGAAAGAAATCACAACTAAGGACTCGTGTTCAAATATAAGAAGGCAAAACCTCCAACTATGCCAGTATAAGATGGCAATGATCTAGAAGGATTTATAACCAAGCTTAAGAAAGTTAAGGGATGGGAATGGGGCAAGATAGGACTTTAGCAAACGCAAACTATAATCAATCCCAATCCTACCATACCCTAGTGGGGAGTAAATGTTCATAGTTGTATTAGATCACATCATCCACTCCATCCAACAAACATTTCTTTCTCTTATGAGCCATCTCCATGTCAAAATATGTCAGGAATAAAACTCCTTAGACACTATTTGACACTTAAAACAGCCTTATATTTTGAAAAAGATAAATTACACAGATACCCCTTGAGGTTTTCTTTTAATACAGATTCTCCCCTCACATTTGAGAAATTATGCTGACACCTGTTGTTTGTGTTTGCCACTTAATGGTGCTGACAAAAATAGTTAAATGATCATTTTACCCTTATATTGTTTTCTATTTTTCCACTATGCCCTTAATTCTCTCTCCCCACTACTTTCCCTAATCTATAGCATTCTCTCAACCCCACAACAATGATCAATGTAGTGGCATCACCCACCTCACACAATACAACATTGCCACCTACCCTTGCTTCTTTATTGGAACGTCGTTGACGACAACACCCAATGGCCATTGATACCACTAAATCATACTCATCAATGCCCCATACCATGCCCTAACCTCCATCATTGCCATATTCCTCCACCATAGCCCCCAAACGGGTTGAGAAATTGGATTTTTGCTGCATTTGATGGCTGAAGAAGGGTTGATGGGATTTGGGTAGAAAAGAGAAGGAGGTTATGGGTTATGATGGTTGTGGTTGGTGGTTGTGTGATGGGTGCATTGATAGTTGGGTGTAAAGGGAGGGAGGGTTATGTGTGGGTAGAAGAAAGACAGAAGAGATCGCAAGTAGAGGAGATGGAAATAGAGGAAACCAAGGCCTAAAATTGACATTTTATAATATTTTATTGATGACATCATCCAAAATTATTCAAGTCAACTAATGGTTGACCAATAAAGGGGGTTATGTGTAATGAGACAATAAACCTCAAGAAAGGGAATGTAATTTTCAAAAAGTCAGGAATCATAATGTAATGATAACAAACCTCAAGGGGTGATAGTGTAGTTTAAACCCTTTAACAAATTATGAAATTTTGGATACTAAGGGCCTATTTTGGTTACTTATAGTTCTAGCTCAAAAGTCACTACAAAAAGTCAACACTTCTCTTTACTTTTTTGTACGTCTTTTCATAAACCCCCCCCCCCCCCCCCAAAAAAAAAAAAACCAAAAAAAAAAAAAAGAGCTAAATAAGCCAACTCCCAAAACAGCCCTTGGTCAATACACAGTATTCAAAGCTTGAAGAAACAAGATGAATACCATCTGAACAGTACACACACACACCCAAAAAAACACACATTTTCCCCTAATAAGTTGCATGTGAAAAGGCAATAAACCTCAGGGAAGGGGATGCAATTTTCAAAAGATCAGGAGTCCTAGTGTAATGAGAACAAACCTCAAGGGGCTGATAGTGTAATTTATCCTTTAATAAATTATGAAGTCAGTATACAAAATTCAACACTTGAAGAGGGGAGGGGGGGGGGGGGGGAATGAATACCTCCTGAACAGTATGCATACACAAAAAAATACATTTTTCCCCAATAAGTTGCAAGTGAAAGCATATATATTTGTATATAACAATATCCTCATCCTATATACCGCTACAACTATTTAGAATTTCCCACCAAAATCTCCATGTCATTTTATGCTTAAATACCTTGAGATTCACACCATGGGAAGGGCCTCTACAATTTAGTTATCTTTCACTTATCATTTCCCTTTGATTTCTCTCCCCATTAAATGAGAGAGAGGAAAAGAGAGAAGAGAAGGGAGATTTGCCTCACCAATCATTGCATACTCGAACACTTTCTTCTATTAAATTTCAAAAAGCATAAATAGGAAAGATTTTCTTGCTGCAATTGCATACATTTTTCTGATAAGAGACCACGTGCATCATATCATGTGAGTGTTGTACCCTCCGCATCATAAATGAAGCCTAAAATTAAAATGTGTAAAGCACTCATAGGTGTAATAGAAGTCAACTTAACTCAATAAAGCAGAGTCGCCAACAACTTGGTGCCAATTACCAAATAAAAAATTTTACCCCTTTTCCACCATTTTAAAAGATGGTAAAATTTAGTACTAGTTATAAAAATTGGTGGAGGGTGCACTTTTTTAAAGCCCGTATATGAGACTCTCCCAGCATAGTATCAAATCAACAAATCCTTTACTCCATTCTTATGTTAGATTATAAGGCAACACGAGGAGGGAGTTGAAGAAGTTGGAATGGTCAGTGAACTATGACAAGAAGTGTAAGGACGATGACGGGAGTGTAAAAAATTAAATTTAAAAATTTTAAAAATATAAAATAAAATGCACCCAGAAGAAAGGACTAGTTAAATGAAGTTTAAAATCATTAGTTAGAACGTGAGGGGACTTAATGTTGTGGATAAGAAATTGTGATGAAAGCTCTACTAAAAGATTTCAAAGCAGATTTGGTTTGTATTCCAGAAACTAACATGGAAGATATTAGGGTTGATGTGGTCAGATTGTTATGCGGTGGTAGGTTTATGAGTGGAACTAATCGAAATCAATGGGCAACATTGTTGGTATTCTCGTGATGGGGGATGGTAGGGTTCTGGTGAGGTTGGATTGTGAAATGTTGCTTCTCTTTATTTTATTTATTTTTGGTAAGCAGCTTCTCTTTATCTTGGTTTTTCCAAGTGAATTGTTGTGGTTGATAATTTCAGCTAGACATTCTCAAAGGTTCATGGTCTTCGGATGTGGCAAGATGGAAAGATATAAGGACTCAATTACCACATATTGCATTTAGATGGGTTGGCCCCTGGTGTTTGAGGAAATTTCAACGAAATGTTGTCTCTAGCAGAAAGGTTGGAAGTAGTCACGTGCCTAGGCGTATGAGGGATTTTTCACTCTTTATTAATGAGTTGGGTCTAATTGATTTACCTACCGCTCATGATAGGTTCTTTTTCCCAATCGAGCAATATTGAAGAGATTTCTATGTCCCGCATTGATAGATTTCTTAGCTGAGGAACACTGCCCAGACGTGGTTCTGTTAGTTCTAGGCCAATCTCAGATCATTGCCCTATCTTGTTGGACTATGGGCGCATTAGGAGGGGGAGGGTTTCTTTTGAATTTGAGAATGTGGTTTCAAGCTTATGGCTTTTGTAATTAGAGTTCAGGGGTGGTGGAAGATCAATCACATACTTGGGATGTGAAGTTCAGTGATGGTGAGTTAAAATTTCAGTTAGGGACAATTTCAGCAATTTGAGGATCCAGAAGGCAAGAGTTTTTAGGGCTTGGATGAGAAAGAGGGATGTGGGGGCCTAGCAGGATAGCAAAGATGAAGGAAATCAGCTAAAGGCAAAAGTCGAAAGAATTGTGGCAAAAGAAAGTTCTAGGAATACTTGCTTCTTTAATTGAATAGCTAACATTCATAGGCGGTGCAATTTCATCCACAGAATTCAGATAGGGGACAAATTGCTAAACTAAAAGAATAAAATCAGAGACTGTATTGTCGGCTTTGTTGAACAACTTTATTCAGAAGATAGCAGTTGGAAACCCAAGTTTGATGGTTTGGAGCTCTCTCAGATTTCAACAGTGGAGACAGTTGAGTTGGAACATCCTTATTCAAAAGAAGAGATAATCTTTGCCCTCCAATCTAATTATCTATGTATAGGGATAAAGCATCGAGACAAGATGGGACGTTCATTGCTTACTTCCAATAGTGTTGGGATGTGCTATGAAGCACGGACACTTCAAATAAAGTGTTAGGATTAGTCCACGCATGTGATAAAGGTGGGTCCCATACAGTTATTAGGTTGGTTTATACATGTATTTGGGTTAGGATAGTAGAGTTTGGAATTTACTAGAAAACCTAATATGCGTAGGATTTGGTTTACCTAATTGTATGGAACTAGGATTCTCATGGGTAGGCTATTATAAATAGTCATATGGACTATAAGGTTTCCTGGAGAGAGATTGAGGTGAGGGAAAAAACAGAGATGCAAGGGGTGAGAATAAAAATACTGTGGGCACCGGGGTGAACAAGTGCTCAATTTGAGCACGAGGTTCGGGTAGTGGTGTAGGTTTTGAATATTTTGATCATCTCATATATATACTCTATTTTTATCATAGTGGAAGCTCTCTCTCCCGTGGATGTAGACAATTTGGACCAAACCACGTAAATTTGTGTGTGATTATTTTTTTCTTTTGTGTATGTGTGGGTATGCTTCCGTTTGGTGAGATATGGTATAAATCTCAACAAATGGTATCAGAGCTTATGGTTGTCGATCCTAGGTGCGGTTGGCAAAAGGTGCAGTTATTGCAAAAGGAGGATTCTCACGGAAGAGAGAGAAATCGCGATTGTACAGAGAACAAAAAAAAAAATCTAGTGAAGGCTTCCTTAAGAAGAAATATGGTAGAAAAATTCACAACAAAGGTGGATTTCAAGATTTTTAGGGGTTGCAGTTTCGTCGGTACGGTAAGAAGTTTCAGATTCTGAACAAGTTTAAAAGGATTGAACAGATTCAAGGGCAATCAAAGGTGATTGCATGTGATCTAGCCTCTAGGTGATCTAGGAGCATTCTGGTTCAATCAATGATGGAAGAGCAATCATTGATGGGCAATTGGTTAGCAACTTGTATAAGCTCGTGGAGTATGTTGTGACAAAAACATCAGGCGAATAGTATGAGTTATGGGTGAACAATGGTGAGCAACAATTGTAAGGATATTTGGTGGGCACCAAGAGAAAGACAGCGAGTAGCAGACTGATCATAAAAAGGAAGCTTTTGGCATAAAAATTGAGATAAAAATCGCTACAAGGTGGACACCAAGGGAGGACGTAGGTCTTTTTTCTATGAAGGTTTAATTTGTGACAGTGAAGGCATCTCAGGGAGGTGCGGCAATTCTCATAGGCTTGAGTACGAGGACATAATGTGGGCACTCGATTCAAGGGGGTGCAACATCTTCTAGGTGAAGGTGGAGTATATTACGCAAACCATGACACTTAGGGTGGAAGGTGTACATAACATTTACCCCACATAGGTAAGAGGGGGCGACTATTAGGATTAGTTCATCCATGTGATAAAGGTGAGTCCCATACAGTTATTTGGTTGGTTTCGGAATCTACTAGGAAACTTAATATGTGTAGGATTTGGTTTATCTAATTGAATGGAACTAGGATTCTCATGGGTAGATTATTGTAAATAGTTATGTAGGCTATAGGATTTCTCAGAGAGAGATTGAGAGATTGAGGTGAGGGAAAAAATAGAGATGTAAGGGGTGAGATAAGAAATACCATGGGCACCGGGGTGAACAAAGGGCTCAACTACCTTTGAGCATAGGGTTCAGGTAATGGTTTAAGTTTTGAGTGTTTTGACCATCTCACATATTTTAAGTGTTTTGAATCGAACCACTTAAATATGTGATTTTTTTTCTCTTTTGTGTATGTGTGGATGTGTAGGTGTGCTTCCGTTTGCATTGGTGCGATATGGTATAAATCCCAACAATAAGCGCTGTAGCGGTGTTGGACACGAGGACATGCCTGGTGTCACGGTCTTGGTTTTTTCAAGCCAACTGTGCGGCCTTAGATGCTTATGCACGCCTTGCTTGCACCTAAGTAAGCTTTTTTTGAAAGAGAGCTCGGAAAAGTTTGCACACACAAGAGAGACTTAGAGAAACTTAGGGAGAGCTCTTGGAGAATGCTTTGCTTGTATTGCTTGAATGCTTTAGATTACACTTGGTTACTTGGGTGGTTTTGGCAAATGAGGCCCTCCCCTTTTTATTGGCTTACAAAGAATGTTCTAGGCCTAATATGATGGAGAGTGTTCTAGACACTTCCTCCACCTTCATCTTATGGACTATTCTAGAAGTATTCTAGTTCTATATGGATGGAGAGGATTCTAGATCATTCCCTCATCCTCTCAAAGAACCTATTCTAGAAGTATGTTCAAGCTTCTAGTCTTATGTACAATTGTCTACAATATTCTAGGGAGTTCTAGAAGCTTCCAGCATCCTCCATGGTTTTCATATTTTCTCAAGTCTTCCAGAAGCTTCCAGAACATTCCCTTAGCCTCCCTTCCTTGAGACTTCCTTTTGGTAAGTAATTCTATCCTAGTAATTCGGTGGGTCGTGACATTCTCCCCCACCTATGCTCGCGACGCCCTCGTCGCGCCTTCTTCCTCGGAGGTGTAGGTTTTCTTCTCGACTTTTCCTTATCTGCTTGCTCTATTGATGACTTAACAACTGTGCATGTTAGTAGACTTTCTTTGGTAGGGCCAATCATCTTCTTGGTAACGCCTTCTACCTCATTCTTGTCTGTCTCCAACTTAATATACATAGCTGATAGAAGTTGGAGTTTAGTATTTACCTTACTCACCATTGGCACCATGTAAGGCCCACCCTCTATAATGCACATAGTGTTGTTGCGAGGTAACAGTGCCACGCTAAACTCTCGCAAGAACTCCATTCCTAGCACCACGTCATAGTCATCAAGTGATGCTATTGAAAAATTGACTTTTCCGCACCATCCACCAAGGTGCAGCTCAACCCCTTAAGCCAGGCCATCTACGGGCTTTGCCTTGGTGTTCACTGTCTTCATCAATCTTTGGCCCTTGTCAAATTTCAAACCAACCCTCTTGGCTTCTTCTGCCTTGATGAAGTTGTGCGACGTGCCTATGTCCACCATGACTTGGGTCGCCTTCCCATTAATCTTGGCATCCACGTACATTAAACCCTTATCCCATTGGGTCAATGTAGTAGGCTTCGATTCTATGGCACCAAGTAGCTGTAGAGATCCCATTTGTGCTTACTCTTCCATTTCTTGTTTTGCAAGCAATGCACTGAGGTTTTTCCTCTTAGGACAATCCCGCACCCAATGTGGCCCATCGCAAATGAAGCAATTGTCTTTGGGCTTGATGTCTTTGTTGGCATCTTTCTTCCAATCCTTGCCCAATGGTGGCTTGCCTCCGCCTTCTTTGTACCTTGGAGCCTTAGAATCCCTAGACTCTTTGGCCCACTTTGCTCCCCCACCGTTGCCTTGACCATCCTTGGTGGACTCCGAGTTAGACGATTCCGGCTTTGTATATTCCACCAATGTCTCAGCCACGGTGAGTGCAATGGAAATGTCTTTGACACCCCTTCGTTGTAGCTCCAACTGTGCCCACTGCTTAAGAGTTAAGACCAACTGTGAAGTTGAAGAGCAAGTCATCATCACTCATATTAGGAATTTGAAGCATTAACCCGAAGAATTCTTGGACATAGTCCCGGATAGAGCGGGTGTGCTTCAACTCCCTCATTTTAAGTCATGCTTCATGTGCCACATTTTTGAGATAGAATTGTCTCATGAGTTCATTCTTAAATTCTTCCCCTGAAGAAATAGTGCAAGTGCCTTTCTCAATTTCTGAATGCTTACGACGCCACCAAATTCCCGCAAGCTTAGTGAGGTAGAGAGAAGCAGTGCGTACCTTAGCCATTTCATCATTTAAGTTCAAGGCTTTGAAATACCTCTCTAAGTGCCAGATGTAGTCGTCTAGCTCCTTGGCGTCACTTTTGCCATTGAACTCCTTGGGCTGTGGTGCCTCAAGCCTTGGAGTGAATCTCGCATTAGTGGTAACGCCACCACTAGCCACAGCTCGCTTGCTCATGGCCCAGTCCGCCCGTGTCTCCTCCAAGCCTTCCTTTAGCTCTTGGACTTGGTCTTGGAGTTGAGAGATTGCCTTCAAGATCCGTTCTTCAAAGTCATAGCTTTCTTGCTTTGTGGGTCTCATGGTTGGTCCAGATGGTGTCCCACACAAACTCAAGCAATTCCTCGACTTGGCCTTCCACCTTGCCATCGAGTTGCTCCATCCCTTGTTCCAATCGATCCAACCACTCCTTGACATCGGCCATAGCCACTTCAACCTTGACCACTCAGGTCTCCATGGCACTCACGATGTCGCGTGACTTATTTTTGGCCTTCTTGCCCAAGTTTGCAGCAGTCTCCCTTCAGCGGTTCTCTTCGATGTGAATTACTTCCGACATAGGGCCCTTCCTTCCTTAGTTACGACGCCTTCATAAGCTTTGGCTCTGATACCAACTGCCACGGCCTTGGTTTTTCCAAGCCAACCATGCGGCCTTAGATGCTTATGCACGCCTTGCTTGCACCTAAGTAAGCCTTCTTTGGAAGAGAGTTAGGAGAAGTTTGCACACACAAGAGAGACTTAGAGAAACTTAGAGAGAGCTCTTGGAGAATGCTTTGCTTATATTACTTGAATGCTTTGGATTACACTTGGTTACTTGGGTGGTTTGGGCAAATGAGGCCCTCCCCCTTTTATAGGCTTACAAAGAATGTTCTAGGCCTAGTCTGATGGAGAGTGTTCTAGACACTTCCTCCACCTTTATCTTGTGGACTATTCTAGAAATATTCTAGTTCTACATGGATGGAGAGGATTCTAGATCCTTCCATCATCCTCTCAAAGAACCTATTCTAGAAGTATGTTCAAGCTTCTAGTCTTATGTACAATTGTCTACAATACTCTAGGGAGTTCTAGAAGCTTCCAGCATCCTCCATGGTTTTCATATGTTCTCAAGTCTTTCAAGAGCTTCCAGAATATTCCCTAAGCCTCCCTTCCTTGAGACTTTCTTTTGGTAGGTAATTCGGCGGGTCGTGACACTAGGACATGTACAGGACATGGCATGTCCCTTTAATTTTATTATTTTTTTTGTAAGGGACCCATTTGATGGGAATTAAAGCTTGGTTTGGTTTGGTTTTTTGACACGACAGAGACACACTGGTGACACGCGTGTCCAAATCTGGACACATCAGGGGACACAGCGAGGGTATTTTTTTATTTTGTAAATGTCTTTTGGGGTCAAACTGTAAAATTAAGAAAGTAAAAAAAGAATATTGTTAAATGTTAAATTTTTTCCTTCGTCATCTTAGCTCTTATCATTTATTATGTCTTTTTTTGTGGATAGGTGATCTTCTAATTTGTTTAAATGTAGTGATTTATATATATATATATATATATCTATCTTGGATTAATGTTAGTTTTTATTAATTTTGATTGTTTAGTAACATAATATTAATCTACATAGCAAAAATATATATATATATATATATATATTTTTATTTTTTTTAAAAAAAAAAATTGCTATGTCCCCATCTTTTTTAAATCACCGTACCCGTGTCCATGTCTGTGCTTCATAGGGGATGTGGTTCCGGATGGCATTTTGAGAATATTTACAATTTTTTATGAGACATGTTTGTTTCAAAAAAAGCCTCGATGTTAATTGGAGGGGCATACAAACGTCTGGCATAAGTGTTGTCTAATCGTCTTAAGGATAGCCTTTGGTGGTGTCACATTCCAAGAATTCATCTGTAGAAGGCTAATGAATTCTTCATGTGGTTTTGGTGGCCATTAACGCAATGGATTATAGAATTAGAAGGGGTAGAACCTGGCTAATTTGCAAGCTGGTTATTGAGAAGATTTATAATCATATTAATTGGGATTTCATTATTTATTGCTCTGGGAAATGGGGTTTAGTCTTAAATGGAGTGACTGCATTTGTCTACTGTTAGGGTGTCAATTTAGAGGGTAGCGTCAAGGAGATTCGTCTCCTTTGTTGTATATTTTGGCTATGGAAGTTTTCAGCAAAACGATTGAGAAGGTTGTGCAAGGGGGCTTTCTTAACGGATTTAAGATTGAGATTGGTCAGATCAATGGATCTCTCTCTTATCAATCTCCCATCTGCTTTCTCTTATCAGTCTCCCATCTGCTTTATGCCGATGATAATACTATCTTGTGTAAGACCGAGACACAACGAATGAGTTACCTCCGATGTTCCTCCTTTGCATTTGGAATATTTTTGGTCAAAGTTTAATCTTGGAAAATCCAGCATAATCCCAATAGGAGAGCCGCAAATTTGGGGATGTTGGTTTCCATTCTTGGTAGCAAAATAGATCAGTTGCCAATGGCTTATCTGGGTCTTCCTCTTGGTTCCTCCTACAAGCCAAAATTGGTTTGGGATATGGTGATTTGGAATGTTCATAGGCTTCTTGCAGGGTGGAAGAGACAATATCCTTCCAAAGGGGCTAGGCTGGCTTTGATTAAAAATACGTTATCTAGCTTGCTCACTTACTCTATGTCTCTTGTACCACCACATCTTCAACTCTTAAGCAATTGGAGAGGCTATAACATGATTTTCTTTGGGGAGGTGTAGGGGACAAGTTCGAATACCACCTCGTGGATTGGGGCCAAGTTGAAATACCACCGTATCGATTGGGACACCATTTGCACCCCTTAGAGAGAAGAGGGGGGCATTCATATGTTTTCCATCTTTAATCAAGCTTTGTTGGGGAAATAACTATAGAGATTTGCTTGTGAAGGAGAAAGATAATGAACGGTGGTGGAGTTAAATATGGAAATATTTGAGGTGGGTGAACTTCCGAGATCTTTCAATCTTATAGGTCAAGTTTATGGAAAGACAATTAGAATAGATGTGATTTTTGGTCAAGCCATGTTCGATTTGTGGTAGGAAATGGGAACCGGGTGAGGTTTATGGAAAGGCATTGCCAACGCGGCTCATATTGCTTTTAATAGAAAGACTACACTACTGTTAGGGTTCCCCTCAATGCAAAGGGTGTGATGTTTTTTGGGATATTTCTTGAGGAAGGATCTTAATGTTTGGAAATTGGTGGAGATTATGCATTTTCTTGATTGTTTGTATGCTATCCGTTTTGGTGATGGGGGTGATTTGATGGACGAAATCCTCTTCTGACCTCTTCAATGTAAAGTCTTTCTATGTTGCTCTCTTTGGCTGAACAAGGCTCCTTTTTCCATGGAATGGGGTCTGGGGCACAAAGGCTTGAAGGTGGCTTTCTTTGTGTGGTATGCGGCACATGGAAAGATTCTTACATTGACAACCTGATCAAAAGAAGGCAATTGCATGTGAACTGGTGTTGCATGTGTCTGGATGGGGAGTCGATGAGTCATCTTCTGATTATGGAGTGGGTGTTCCCTTCGACAGTTCGAAAGTTGCTATGATTGTAGACCACAGTTCAAGTTGGGAGGAGAAGGAAGGAAGCTTGGCATTTGGTGCCCTATGTTTTGATGTGGTTTGTGTGGGCAAAAAGGAGTAGAAGAACTTTTACTGGCAGAGAATAGCCTATTTCTATATTATATAGTACATTTTCACCTTTTTCGTATAATTAACATTTGAGAATGATCTCTTTATCCTTAAATCAATTTGACTCTCGTAAAGACCGCTGAATAGGTTTTTGAAGTATAGTATTTGATTTATGTTCTTTTCTATACATGTTGCATCCCCTTGGTGTTTCATTTATATAAGCATTCATACTTATAAAAAATAAAAATAAAAATAAATTAAAAATAAATAAATAAGCATAATTCTTGCAATCTTCCAATTCTAAATTTAAGTGTTGCCAAGACAAGTTTCACCATAATAAGAAAAGATGATACATTTTTCACCCTAGCATTTTCAAATTCATAATTGCATGGACAATCATCTGGTACAATTTTATTCACAACAATTCCATTCTAGCACATAGAACTCATAGAAGACACGGGCAAACTCATTTTGTGAGACCTGTTTTTGAAGCTACTTCTTCTCTCATAGCTAAGACTCAAACAAAAAACAACCCATGCGTTTTTCTGATTTTGCTGGTCTCCTTTCATCCTAAAGATGGTTGCTAGGGTGATTGGAATTTTAGGACTTTTATGTGTTAGGGATTTTTTTGTCTTTACGGATTTCATATTAAATTTTTTCTCTATATGCATTATTACAATTGATTGTTTTCTAGTTTAGAATAATATCTTGCATGCAATCATTGAACCTTTTTATGGAATTATTCAGGACCGGTTGTCCTTTGGGACATCCCAAATTAAAAAATAAAATAAAAAAATAAAAACTAACAAAATGGAACAGAGGGAGTACTTATCAAAAAAAGAATAATGGCATATGTTAGATGGATCACTTCTGGCTTTTGTTTTTGTTGCCGTTACTCATTTTATTGGCCAACACATATAACCAAAATGTATCACTTTTTCTTAAAAAAAATGATGTGTCGGGTTTTTGTATCGTGTCACACCTAATTGTGCTTTTTAAGTAAGGTTTTCTAAGTTTTTGTGCTTAGGCACCTTTATGAGCTCTTTTTATGCACGACTCGTTAGGTGCTATGAAGCACGGGTACTTCAAAAATAGTGCCGTACGAGTACCGGATACTTACCGGGTGCGGGTACGCGTACCGGTACGGCGGTACGCGTACCGGGTACGGCAAAAGAGGGTCCGGTACGTTTGGCTTATTCGGGTACGGCATGGGTACGGCACGGGTACGGCATGGGTACGGCGTGGGTACGCCAAGGCCATTTTTTTTTTTTTTTTTTTTTTTTTTTTTTTTTTTTTTCTGCCCTTGCAAATTAGCAATTATTATTATTATTTTTTATTTTTTTTGGTGCCCTTGCAGATCAGTAATTTTGATGTTTCTCTGTTGTCCTGTTTGTCTGTATAAATTGTAGAAGCATATCAACAAATGATTTTAATGTTTTTAAAAAGCAATTTGAACAAAAAAAAATAACAAGGCCTATAAAGGGTAGTTCTATGTATGACTATGCATTATGTTTTTGCTTTAGATCCTCCTAGAATTTCTTTATAAAATCTTTAATCATAACAAACTTTTAAAGTTTATGCACAAAACATTAAAAATTGATACTGTATTAGTTGATTAGTAGTTGTTGGGAATGATGCAATTTTATGTATTATGCAAATTGCAATTGACAACCTGCACCAATTGAGAATTTTTTTCCTTTATTGTTGGTAATTAACTTTAAATCTTTCTTTGGTCTCTTGTTATTTCTTTGGTCTCACCCTATAAAAATAGCAAATTGATGAGCAAAAAGAAAGATTTTAAAAATAAATTATGATCACAAATTCACAGTGCATAACATATCAAAGTGTGAGATTTCACAAATATTATTTTTAACGCTTAATGGTTTTAAATTATAGGAAAATGAGTAGTTCTTTTTTTAGTTTTGATATTTAATTTTAATTTGTAGGTTGGATCCTTTAATCAAAATTATATTTTAAAAAAAATAAAAAAATATCGGCGTACCGTAGCCGTACCCGTATCGTACTTTTTTTGAGTTTTGCCGAATCGGCGTACCCGCACTCGTACCCGTACCGTACTCGTACCCGCACCCGTGCTTCCTTGGTTAGGTGTGAGCACCTATTTGTGTAATTGTCAGGTAAGTTTCATTTGTAGCGAGATTTTACCAACGTATTGTACTATTTATGTTACGCATTTACAAGTGATTGTGTGTTTATGTTTTAAACGGCTTCTCATTTATCTTTCGTTATTGATTCCATCATGCACTCTAATCCAACAATATGTTATTGCCCATTTGAAATTCTAATCATCAACCCTAATATCAATTAGTTGCATACACTTTGAATCATACAAATACCAATGTAAAACACAGAAATCACACAACAATTACTCGAAGCAAATAAAATAAAATAAAAAATTAGAAAAATTCGAGAATGTAATCAAATTACATACCCGGAAGCGTCAACAATAGTCCTCGAAATCTTCATCTTCTTCTTGGCACCCTTATAAAGCTCCTCCAGACTACAGGGCAACGCATTCTCCACCGCAGCGGCCTTCTTCGACGCCGCGGAAGCCGAATTACCGAACTCCCCAGTGGAAGTCCTAAAAAACCCGTCCTTAAAAGTCCGACTCCGACTAGAAGCGGCAGCGGCGGCGGCGGCGGCGTCGTTGGCACCAAACATCTCGGCATAGATATCCTCGGCGTCCCGGGGATTGAAGCGAAAGGATGGGTTAGGGTGCTGGTGGTTGTGGTGGTTGTGGAATTGAGAGGAGGCGGCGCGAGAGGCGGAGGGAGGCGGAGGAACCTGGCCGGACTTGAGGGCTTCCTCGCCGTAGAGATCGTAGATCTGACGCTTCTGGGGATCGCTGAGGACGTCGTAGGCTTCGGAGATCTGCTTGAACTTGGCCTCGGATTCGCGCTTGTTGCTAGGGTTTTTGTCAGGGTGCCAAATCATGGCGAGCCTACGGTAAGCTTTCTTGAGGTCTTCCTCGCTTGCATTTCGATTCACTTTCAGAATATTGTAATAATCCATCCCCATTTCCGACTCTCTCTCTCTCTCTCTCTCTCTCAAATCATCAAGTTTCTCTCTCTAAAAGTATAAATGCATGTATAGGTTGAGGGAGATGAACAAGAACACAAGAACAAGAACAAGAACACCAAGGTTGAGGAAAGGAAGGGCTATGGTGTTTGGCGCGAGAAGGGGGCAGCGATGGATCACACGGTTACGAATATCTCTCTCTCTCTCTCTCTATTTTCTCTCTCTCAAATAAATAGTAGTCAGAAAAAGTCTGAAAGTATCCCGACGGAGAAATTATTTAATATTTTCGGAGTTTTTAGTGAGAAATTAAAAATTAAAAAAAAATACTAAAATTGGAGCAAGTTTTGGTAGTGCTCTAAGATTCTTTTGGCAAGTTACTTAAAATTTAATTTTTTAATTTTTTTTTAAAATTATATTATTTTTTTATTTTTTTATATATTATTTAAAAAAATTAAAAAGTTAAGTTTAATTTGTTTGTCAAAATACTCCAAAATCAATAGTTATTGATTTAAATCATGAAATTTATATTTTTGTGTTAAAATTTTAAAAATAAAAATATTAAATATCAGTAAATAGAATAGAATAAGAGTTATGATAAGGAACTCAAATATTCTACTAAATGAGACTTACGCACATGTAAATTTGTGTGAGTCTCACCCTATACAAGAGATTTGGTAAAATTTATATGGATTTGGTAAAATATTTAGTAGAATATTTAGGAGTTGTTTGGTAATGACTTTTTTTAGTTGGTTTTTTAATTTTTTTATTTGTTTAGCCTGAGACTTTTTTAACTGTTTAGTTTCTTGTTTGGCTTTTTTGATTTTTTAAACTTGGAATGACAAAATTGCCCTTAGGCCTCGTTTGGCAAATTAACATTTTAGTCAAAAAGTTACTAAAAAGCCAAAAAGCCTATAACATATACCAAAAAGTCAAAGATTCTCTTTTCTCTCTACTTTTTGCATATCTTTTCTTAAAAAATCAAAAAGTCATCCCAAACATATTAATTTTTTTTATCTCATATTTTAACCAAAAAGTCAAAAAGTTATTAAAAAAATCTGTTCCCAAATAAGTAACTTTTTGGCTAAAATATTAGGTAAAAAAACTAGTATGTTTGGGGTAAATTTTTGACAATTTACAAAAAGATGTGTAAAAAGTAAAAAGAAAATAGAATTTTTGACTTTTTTGTATGAGTTGTTGACTTTTTGATTTTTTTACTAATTTTTTTGTTTTTTTACTAAAAGGGCACTTGCCAAACGAGGTCTTAGTATAAAATGATACTTTTTTGACTTTTTATTTATATATGAGATAATTTGATACTTTTGTAATTTTTTTATCTTTTTGTAATTTCTTTTAACTTTTTATAATTATATAGTGAAAAATGAAAACCAAATCGAGGCTTAAGATACATATTGAATAATTTATAGGACGACTTGTTTATAGCGCTGCGGAGATTTTGGAAGACGTGTTGATGTGTAGGTAAAGGAAAGGCGAGAACTTCTATTGTATGTGAGGGGATCTGGTGGGACCCAATTTGTATTATTGAGTCGACGAGCAGACAGGAGCTCGTAACGGCTATCCCCCAAATTTCACACGGCTGCCTGCTAAGTGTACACCATTTTTGGTAGGAGTTTCTTTTTTTTCTTTTTTTTTCTTTTTTTTAACTATTGAGCAAGAGCAAGTTTGGAAGCTAGTTTTTTTGGGTCAAGAAATAAAAAAATTATTATCAAAAAGTTTATTAAGTTTATTATTTTTTCTATTTTTTTTACATATTTTTTATAAATAATTGAAAAATTAACTAAAATAGTTATTTTTCAAAATAATTCTTATTTTCAAAAAAGAAAAAAATTATAATTTTACAATATCATAAAATATTAAACTCTATCGCTTACTCTTAGGCCATGTTTGATTGGAAGTTTATGAAAGAAAATTAGGCTGTGTTTGGAATGATTTCCAAAATATAATTCTATCCATACATTCTAACTTCATGTTTGGATACGACTTTCAAATTGTATTAACACAACAAAGAGAAAACTCTGTCTCAGGTGCGATTTTCAAAAAAAAAAATTCAAATTTGGCCTAACCGGTCGTCCCACCGGACGTCCGGCCAGTTGACTGGAACAATGCAATTTTTTTTTTTTTTTTTTGCAATTAACATATGTTAATTTTTATATATTCGAAAAAATATTTTCCGAATTTTTAAAAAAATTTTATGTGTTTTAATAGAATTTTGAGTTATATGTTTGGTTATGAGTTGTAAGTTTTTGTATCAAATATCATATGTCACATCAAAAATTTCCCATTCAATTCAAAATTCTTTTCAAAACTCTTTCACCAAACAAATTTTTCACACTCAAATCATAATTCCAAAACTCATCATAAACTCAAAATATAACTCCTACTCTCAAATCATAGTTAGAAAAGCTCTACCAAACGCAACCTTAAATCACCAATACGTGAAACCCACTTAACTCATGTTTGTGTGCAACAAAATTCCATGGGATTAGCAATCCCATGAGAATATGAATTGCCTTCCATTGATGGGATTAACATTATCATGGGAGGGTTGGGAGTACTAATCCCCTTACGTGGATTGATGGTAAAGCATTAATTTGCCTCTTGTTTTACAATATCAACAAAGTTATATTTTATGTGAGAAAGATTTTTTCTGAAGCCTTCGAAAATTTTATTTTCTTAAAAGTCTTTTGGAATATTGTAATAAAGACCCTTGATTTCCTAAATAATTTCGCCTTTAACCCTAGAAGCAAAAATTCGCAATCACTAGTCGATTTCGATAACTTAAGAATTATTTCTAATACCCTAGTATAGATTAAATAACTCCCTAAATATGGATTTACCACTTGAAACCCTATGTTTTTTCCAATTTTCCTCATGTTCGTTGATGGGTAGTCTTTTTATTCGAAACAAGAAATCTAAACCAAATTAAATTCTCTAACCCTAATTCAATTTAATTCTACACTTAAATAAATATTTCAATTCATAAATTAAAGCCAAAACCCTCACATTGTTATTAAATTACCAATTGACCTCAAGTTAGTACTATTATACATATATATATATACTTTTACCTTTAAATCTATTTAAATAAATTATACACTATATTTTGAAATCCCATCAATTATACACAAAATAATAATAATAATAATAATAATAATAATAATAATAATAATAATAATCCCCTCAAATCCACCCCACATAGCAGGCCACCCTAGGGAAAAGAAATGTATACAACTTTTTTGAACAAATCCATGAATTCATAGAAAAGTATTCTAGTACATCCTAAAATATGGAACCTTGTTTCCACCTCAAGTTCCATCCTAACTAAAGCCTAACTTGATCATGATTAATTGCATAATTAAGGCCTCTAATCATCTACTATTCCACTAAGTTCAAAGTAAATCCAAAATATCCAATCAATTTCCAACCAATGGGCAATTTAGACCTTTTGAGCCAATTTTAGTATAAATAAAACCTCTTCCTAAGCATTTTGCATACAAGAACACACACACACAAACAACCTATTCAGCTGAGAGGAAGAAAGGGCAAGAGAGTGAGCTCGATGGAGGAAAGGAGAGAAAAAGAAGGTTTTGTTAGCAAACCAACCATGCCTCAAGTACGCCACATCACCATCTCTCCTTCTATTTCTTTTTTAAATACATGTTATTAGAGATTTAAAATCATAATTTCAGATGTGTTGTAATGGTGTTCATATGTTTAAAGTTGATGAATTGGGCTTTAATCATTCTTCTACTCATATTTCCTCTTAATAGATGCAAAAGTATATTTTTCTTCTCATATCTCACATTATTTCCAAAGGCATACCATCACTCTAAAATATAAGTTATTGATACATTATTTAGTATGTTTTCATCACAAATAGGTGAAAAAATTCCCTTAGTTGGCCTATTTTCTCACCAATCTTCTTATTTTGAGTATCGTGCATGAAAAACCAGTTTTACAGCCAACTTTCTAAAATTCTAAAAAAATGTAGAAAAATCTCCTGGACCTTGGTTTTATGTCAAAAACTTCTTTAAAGAGTTAGCTTTCAAGGAAAATTAGTTTCATTGAAAAATAATGAGCGGTTTGTAAGAACATCCAATTTTTGTAACAGTCGATGAATCTGGACAGTACTGGAGTGTTTCTTAAATAACTAAAAACATAGAAAAGCTATTCCATTTCTGAAAAATGTTCTGAAAACTAGATAAAATTCTTTACGAACCATAGGAAGGCCAGGCTCAAGAAAAATCTGAAATAGTCCTTTTGATTTTAATCTTTATATGGTACTAAATTTGAAAATTTAGTTTTACATTAGTATTCTATGCTTATGTCTTCATGAATATGCTTATTAGTATATGATCATGTCTTGGTATGATATTGCATGTATTATGGTAATATACCTTTATTTTAGTCCTTTAATGATGTTTGTATTTATGAAAATTTTATTTCAATTATTTGTACTGACTAACTTAAAACATTAATCTAAATGGAAGACTTAATGGGGTAGGTAATAGGGTTTCGATCACATAAGTATTGTTATGAGATAAGGTTATGTTTAAATTGAATTGGTTAGCGGGACATGTTCCCTTTTGAAAGTTAAAGTCTTACGCAAGTGGTTGTTTTAGAACCCTTGAACAGAGCGGTTGTATTCGGACCCTAGGTGATTTTAGTGTAAGGAGGGAATGGGCAAGGCCTTTATGTCACCGTCTCTTTTGAGGTCCTCGATTGGCACTGTGCGGTATGCAACCGTTGGTAAGCATCTGGGGTAAGGTCTACAAATAGGGATGGCACTTTGAACCTGACCCGACGAGGACCCGGTCCCTCGACTCCGATTAGAACTGTTTTCCCTAAAAAATACCCCCAACGGGTCAGGGATGGTATTCAAAAATGAATCCCTGACAACTTTCGAGCCAGGGACAGTGATATGTTCTCCTGCCCCGGCCCCTGCCTCGGCCCGTCCCCGTTTTTACCTCGAACTGAAATTACTATTATACCCCTCTATATGTGTGTGTGTGTGTGTTTCTCTAGAGATTTTTTGACTCATTTTAGGGTTTAGGTTCACAGGTGTTGTTTGGATTTTTTATTTATTTATTTATTTATTTTGTGGTGTAGGTGTTTAGATGTATATGTCTGGACATTGCTGAATTATGCTTTTATATATATTATTTGTATTTGCCTAAAAAATAATAATAATAAAATGGGATATGCAAAATTCAAAAAAAAAAAAGTTGGGGATTTTTCGGGGTCGATGTAACCCGATCCCCGTTAGGGGGCAGGAGTGAGGGCAGGGGCAAGGGGTGATGGGTTCCCCGCCAGGGATCGCGGGCAGGGATAGTGATACCTTCGGGGATCGGGGACAGGGAGTGTAATCCCCAACCCCGCCCCAGCCCATTGTCATTTCTATCTGCAAAGCAACAAAAGAGAAGGTATACCGAATAATCCGTGTCTGATTCTTGTAATTGGGAGGATAAAATCTCTTTGGGGGATTTCTAGACTACTAACAACTAACCTTGTAACCCTTGTTGTTTATTTGAATATCATGTTTATGTCCCTATTATTGTAATTGCAATTGTGTTTTAGAATAGGAAAAATAGACGAGGTGTGTGTGCGTTTGCTAGGCATTTAAAGCTCATGGCGTTTCATACCAAGTATTGAATAGGATTTTGCAGTAGAAAATGACGAGCCGGAAATTTTCAAAGACTTTTGGTTGTCCTAGAGAATCTGGAATTTTTATTTTGTTTTGAAAAATCCATCTGAAATTTTATTTTTGGGGGTGTAAGTTTGATGGAACTATCTTTTGTAACTGAGGATATTTTGTATCTATTCTCCTATTACTATATGATTGTCTTTTAAAAAACTAATATAGTTCCCTACGTTGCTTATGAGACCTTGCATCAATACCTCTTAGGATCTGTCAAAATGATAGCCTTGCTACCTAAGAAAGCTGGATTTATAAAGGAGGCTAATTTGACTCTTCCGACGATTTGGGATCTTATTTGGTCATTGACCATAAGACTCATTAGTGACTTTTCCTTGACTACAATCCTTAGTATAGATTTTGGGGTGTCACATTTCTAAATAATTTTGTAAATTTAATCTTAACTAATTAATACCACCACTCTAGTTTACAAACATTGACACTTTATCTAACATCTCCAACCTAATGTCATTATACTAATAATCCTCTCACTCAATCTCATCGTACTCATAATCACATCTAACCTAATTCTCCAAACAAACATAGCCTTACTCTCTCAAATCTTAATCCTAACCCTACTCTTACTCAACCACCATCCACCATCACCCATCACCAACTCCAACCACTTATTAATTCCTACTCCAATCATTGCTCTTCAATCCCTCCTCAGCTCCAATCATAACTTGAACCCCTTTCCAACCTCCCTTAACCACTCCTTGCCACCTCTATAACTTCTTTACCCTTTGGCACCACCAGAGCCCTCTCCACCCTACAATGCAAT
The DNA here is from genome assembly GCF_055761805.1 of Camellia sinensis. Taxonomy (NCBI): domain Eukaryota; kingdom Viridiplantae; phylum Streptophyta; class Magnoliopsida; order Ericales; family Theaceae; genus Camellia; species Camellia sinensis. Next base: position 103,322,012 of record NC_138975.1, on the reverse strand, counting down.
AAAAGATGAAATATTAGAAATGATTTTTTTTTTTTAAATCAAATTTGATGAAAAGATAAATTTGAGATAAGAAATAAAATTTTTAAATCCCAATGAGTTGACCTTGTGGTAAAAGTCTAGGACCTAGAGTGTACTCCCTCTATAGTCTCAAGTTTAAAACTTCTTAAGTACAAATAATTTCTTGAAACCAATTCATATTTTAATTAGACCCCTGCTAATGGACGTAATCAATCTATTAGGCCAAATACCGAATTATAAATGAAAAGGAGAGAATAAAAAGATTTTGATGAAATTATTAAAATAATTCATTTCAAATCAAACTTTTGACTTAAATTTAAAACAAATAAAAAAAATTAATGAAAGATTAAAAATACTGTAACTTTGCCATTTTCTTGGCTTGCTGACTTTTTTTTTTTTCCTCTCTTCCCATTTCAAGAAATCCATGTAAACTCTCATTTCCAAACAAATTAAAGTAAATGTGAATGATCTGCCTTGCCTCGATGCCTTCTTAGCAAGAAAAATCCAAAGTCAAAGGCCTTCCCATTGGAGGATCCTTCGACGATTAAGTTAGCCCCAAGATTGAACATAACTAAATAGAATAGTATTTATTTGTATAAGTTTGTTTTTTGTTGTGTCCTTATTTGTGGCATTCTTGGGTCTTTTTATAGGTAAATTGTACTCAACTTGTCATCGTTATAGGCCATTAGATGGCCTCCTTTTTATCGAACAGATAAGCTCTTATCAAAGTGTTAACATAAATTTCAGAACATGAAACTTCATGTTTCGGATCATCTACCATGTATATCATCAAGAAATCAAGACAAAATGACATACCTGAATCCATCGATGAACGGTTAAACGGAAGCATCTGATTGTCAATAAAACCTTGATATTGACTATGTTATTGCCTTCTAATCCTTTCCCCTTTGGTGCCTTATGTTTCTCCTTGAGAGGATTTATAAAAACAAAACAATGTTCTTATTTTTTTTTTTTCACCTTGGGAAGGAATAGGGACCATAACCTTTTAAAGGTTGTAATTGGTTTTCATAACTGAAAGGTAATGAAAACCAATAAATTAACCATTATTGGTTTTAAAACTGAAAGGTAATGAAAACCAATAAATTAACCATTATTGGTTTTAAAACTGAAAGGTAATGAAAACCAATAAATTAACCGTTATTAGTTTTAAAACTGAAAGGTAATGAAAACCAACTTTAACCAATATGTTTTAATTTCTATTTCTGCCCCTCATAGAAATAGAAATTATACAACTAGTATCTACACATTAGGTCCATAACACATATACCCTTAAGCCTATTAACTAAATTGAATCACTTAAATTGTAGGCTTCTTATAAATGATAACACCACATTTAATTATGTGGTCCCATTGAGACATTATCTAACAATCTCCCACTGGACCACATATGTATATTGAAAAATGTGCTTAACTTTAGTGAGCTCAGAAATTTGTTATCATAACTTGAGGGTATCCAAACAATCTTGTCCATTAACTATATTAATATAGGATCAAAGCGGTCTTCGTTACATCAATCGTAACTCGACCCACCAATGGTCACGTATACAAATATAGCTAAATGACATAGATCAATCATGGATGCGTAGCATGGAAATTACATGTGATGTGATCCATACATGCCTATGTCCAACTGGTCCTACTTAACTTTATTGAGATCAATACTTCACAATACGTAACAGAGCGTAATAAACTGAATACTTCATTTCTGCAGAAATTAATCTAATTACATAGATAAAACTCAAGGCTGACATAAAGCAGTAATATAAATACAAACTCCCACTAAACCAGAATGTTCTCAAATAGAACAACACCCATATGAGCAGTGTGCTCATGAAAGACCTTGGGTGGTAGTTTCTTCGTAAGTGGATCCGCTATCATGGAGTTTGTCCCAATGTGCTCTATGGAAATCTGTCCACTCTGCACTCTTTCTTTTACAACTAGGAACTTGATATCAATATGCTTTGATTTTGTCGAGCTCCTGTTGTTATTGGAATATAAAACTGCAGACTTATTGTCACAATATATCTTAAGTGGTCTTTCAGTGCCTTCCAAAATACGCAACCCAGTGACAAAATTCCGCAGCCATATCCCTTGGTTTGATGCCTCATAACATGCTACAAACTCTGCAGCCATGGTGGATGAAGCTATGAGCGTCTGCTTTGCAGACCTCCAAGAAATTGCTCCGCCAACTAACAGATAAATATAGCCTGATGTGGATTTCCTACTGTCTTGGCATCCAGCAAAATCGGAGTCGGAATATCCAATGACCTCTAACTTATCCGATCTCCTATATGTGAGCATATATTCCTTTGTTCTCTGTAAATATCGCATAACACGCTTGACTGCTTTCCAATGATCCATGCCAGGATTACTTAAATATCTGCCTAACATGCCAACTATAAACGCAATATCCGGACGCGTACATACTTGAGCATACATTAGACTCCCTACAGCTGAGGCATAAGGAATCTTCTGCATTTCTTGAATTTCAAGACTGTTCTTCGGGCATTGGCTGAGACTAAACTTGTCTCCCTTAGCAACCGGGGTTTCACCTGATTTACAATTTTGCATGCCAAATCTAATGAGTATTTTTTCGATATAGCTCCTTTGTGATAATCCCAGAATACCCCGAGAACGATCTCGGAGTATTTCGATTCCTAATACAAAGGAAGCATCACCAAGATCTTTCATTTCAAAATTTTTAGATAGAAATCTCTTGGTGTCACGTAATAAGTTTATATCGTTTGTGGCAAGCAATATGTCGTCAACATATAAAACCAAAAATATGTGTTTACTCCCACTGAACTTGTGATACACACATTCATCAACAACATTAGTTTCAAAACCATAAGAAGTGAGAATTTGATGAAATTTGAAGTACCACTGACGAGAAGCTTGTTTGAGTCCATAGATGGATTTAGTCAATTTGCAAACCATATTCTTTGGGTCTCCTGACACAAAGTTTTCTGGCTGCACCATATAAATTGTTTCTTTAATGTCACCATTAAGAAAAGCTGTTTTGACATCCATCTGATGCAACTCAAGATCAAAATATGCAACAAGCGCCATAATTGTCCTAAAAGAATCTTTCGAAGAAACTGGAGAGAAAGTTTCTTTAAAGTCAATTCCTTCTTTTTGAGTAAAGCCTTTGGCTACAAGACGTGCCTTATACCTCTCCACATTACCATTTGAATCCCTTTAATGTCGACTACTTCAATCTCTGCCAACATGAACAATGTTCCAATGTTAAATGGAACAAACTTTAAGGACTGGAAAGAGAACATATTGATTGTTCTCGGCTGCATGGACATAGACTTGGCATTAAGGATGCCAAAACCAAATGCTCTCACCACACAAAGTACTCCTGAGGAAACTGTGTACTTTGAAAAGTGGGATCATTCTAACAGGCTAAGTCTTATGATCATGAAACGTGGGATTCCAGAAGTTTTTCGGGGTGCAATAACAGAGGATGTTACCGTTGCCAGTGAATTTCTTTTAGAAATTCAAAAGCGTTTTGCTAAAAACGATAAGGCTGAAACAAGCACGCTTTTAGCAAGCTTGATTTCAATAAAGTATAAAGGCAAGGATAATGTTCGCGAGTACATCATGGAAATGTCTCATCTTGCTTCAAAACTTAAGGCACTAAAGCTCGACCTATCTGATGATTTGCTCGTGCATTTAGTTCTCATCTCTCTTCCTGCACAATTTAACCAATTTAAGGTCTGTTATAACTGCCAGAAGGAGAAATGGACTCTCAATGAGCTCATTTCATTTTGTGTGCAAGAGGAAGAGAGATTGCAGCAAGAAAGGACTGAAAGTGCTCATCTAGCAAGCACCTCCAAGCATATGGGCAAAAGAACGCATAAGGGAAAGGAAGTTGCTATTCCTCAGGGTCCGGAACCAAAGAAACAGAAAACGCAGGATGGTTGTTTCTTTTGTGGCAAGCCCGGACACAGAAAGAAGGATTGTGCCAAATACGTCGCCTGGCGTATAAAGAAAGGTCCATTTCATGTTTTGGTCTGTTCTGAAATAAATTTAGCTTCAGTACCAAGAAACACTTGGTGGGTAGATTCTGGTGCTACTACTCACATATGTGTTTCTATGCAGGGTTGCCTGAACTACCGAAAGCCAACTGATGCTGAAAGATACATCTTTGTGGGTGATGGCAAGTCAATAGAAGTGCAGGCAATAGCGCACTTTAGATTATTACTGAAAACTGGTTATTATTTGGATTTATTAGACACTTTTGTTGTACCGTCCTTTAGACGGAATTTAATTTCTGTTTCTGTATTGGACAAATTGGGATATTATTGTTCTTTTGGAAATATGAAGTTTAGTATGTCTATTAATTCTAATGTTATTGGTACTGGTTTACTTAATGTGTTTGATAATCTATATTTGCTCGAAACTATTGCATCTTATAATGCAACCTTGCACGTGGAATCACGAGGTACAAAGCGTAAATTAACTAAGGAAAATTCAGCCTCATTATGGCACAAACGCCTAGGTCACATCTCTAAATCTAGAGTTGAGCGCCTTGTGTCTGATGGAATTTTGGACTCTCTTGATTTTTCAGATTTTGATGTCTGTGTTGAGTGTATCAAGGGAAAACAGACCAAAATAAAGAAATATGGTGCCCATAGGACTACAGATGTCTTAGACTAGGCTTTCGCCCAACCCAAAGCTCATAAGGTGTTTTTGCAGCTGCTGATTTAAGATATAAGTTGCTGTCTTTAGAGCCTCACCCCAGAGGGACTCTGGTAAAGTAGAATGACTGATCATATATTCCTTTGTTCTCTGTAAATATCGCATAACACGCTTGACTGCTTTCCAATGATCCATGCTAGGATTACTTAAATATCTGCCTAACATGCCAACTATAAACGCAATATCCGGACGCGTACATACTTGAGCATACATTAGACTCCCTACAGCTGAGGCATAAGGAATCTTCTGCATTTCTTGAATTTCAAGACTGTTCTTCGGGCATTGGCTGAGACTAAACTTGTCTCCCTTAGCAACCGGGGTTTCACCTGATTTACAATTTTGCATGCCAAATCTAATGAGTATTTTTTCGATATAGCTCCTTTGTGATAATCCCAGAATACCCCGAGAACGATCTCGGAGTATTTCGATTCCTAATACAAAGGAAGTATCACCAAGATCTTTCATTTCAAAATTCTTAGATAGAAATCTCTTGGTGTCATGCAATAAGTTTATATCGTTTGTGGCAAGCAATATGTCGTCAACATATAAAACCAAAAATATGTGTTTACTCCCACTGAACTTGTGATACACACATTCATCAACAACGTTAGTTTCAAAACCATACGAATTGAGAACTTGATGAAATTTGAAGTACCACTGACGAGAAGCTTGTTTGAGTCCATAGATGGATTTAGTCAATTTGCAAACCATATTCTTTGGGTCTCCTGACACAAAGTTTTCTGGCTGCACCATATAAATTGTTTCTTTAATGTCACCATTAAGAAAAGCTGTTTTGACATCTATCTGATGCAACTCAAGATCAAAATATGCAACAAGCGCCATAATTGTCCTAAAAGAATCTTTCGAAGAAACTGGAGAGAAAGTTTCTTTAAAGTCAATTCCTTCTTTTTGAGTAAAGCCTTTGGCTACAAGACGTGCCTTATACCTCTCCACATTACCATTTGAATCCCTTTTGGTTTTAAATATCCATTTACAACCTACGGGCTTCGCACCAACTGGTAATGAGACAAGTTCCCAAACTTTATTGTCTTGCATAGACTTATATTCTTCATTCATGGCTTATATCCACTTATGAGAGTTGGAACTTTCCATGGCTAGACGAAAGTTGATTGGATCATCTTTCGACATTCCATTTTCTACCTCATGTTCCTGGAGATATACAATATAATCATCTGAAAATGCAAATCTCCTTTCTCTGGTGGATCGCCTTAATGACACAGATTCTTGAGGTTGAGGTTGTAGAGTTTGTTCCTCAGGAACAATTACCTCATCTTGAATGGGGGTTTGAACTATATTATCTTGAACAACATTGTCTGGTTGAGGATTCAAAATTACTTCTCGAGCAATGACAGGTATAGGAACCTGTGATTGGTTGTTAAACATAAATAATTTCAAAAACATAAACCTTACACTTTGGATCATGTACCATGTGTATTATCAAGAAATCAAGACAAAATGACATACCTGAATCCATCGATGAACGGTTAAACGGAAGCGTGATTATCAATGAACTCTTTGTTATTGATTATGTTATTGCCTTCTAATTCTTTCCCCTTTGGTGCCTTATGTTTTTCCTTGAGAGGATTTAGAAAACAAACCTTTTTTTTACTTTATTTCACCTTATTTCACCTTGGGAAGGAATAGGGACCATAACCTTTTAAAAGTTGTAATTGGTTTTCAAAACTGAAAGGTTGTGGAAGTTCAAAAGGAATGAAAACCAACTTTAACCATTATTGGTTTTAATTTCTATTTATTGGTTTTCAAAACTGAAAGGTAGTGGAAGTTCAAAAGGCATGAAAACCAACTTTAACCATTATTGGTTTTAATTTCTATTTATTGGTTTTCAAAACTGAAAGGTTGTGGAAGTTCAAAAGGCATGAAAACCAACTTTAACCAATATGTTTTAATTTCATGTCTGTGTATCTCATGCGGGTATTTATCGGTCCAAAGACATGATTAAGACCTGGCAGAATTACACACACATTTTGTGGTGATAAACATGTGCCAATTGTCAAGAAAACCTAATGTGAATAATAAATCCATCAAAAGATAGATTTGTTATTTGACATAACTTATTGTCAATGTTTGATCATTACAACAAGAATACCACTTACAGTTAATATCACTACCCAAAGGCTTGGTATTAATGTTGTGCTAGGTATCTTGAGATGTTGTCATTAAATTAATTTATTTAGAGACTAGTTGTAAAAGAATGATACCACTTGTTAACATAAATTTCAGAACATGAAACTTCATGTTTCGGATCATCTACCATGTATATCATCAAGAAATCAAGACAAAATGACATACCTGAATCCATCGATGAATGGTTAAACGGAAGCGTCTGATTGTCAATAAAACCTTGATATTGACTATGTTATTGCCTTCTAATCCTTTCCCCTTTGGTGCCTTATGTTTCTCCTTGAGAGGATTTAGAAAAACAAAACAATGTTCTTATTTTTTTTTTTCACCTTGGGAAGGAATAGGGATCATAACCTTTTAAAGGTTGTAATTGGTTTTCATAACTGAAAGGTAATGAAAACCAATAAATTAACCATTATTGGTTTTAAAACTGAAAGGTAATGAAAACCAATAAATTAACCATTATTAGTTTTAAAACTGAAAGGTAATGAAAACCAACTTTAACCAATATGTTTTAATTTCTATTTCTGCCCCTCATAGAAATAGAAATTATACAACTAGTATCTACACATTAGGTCCATAACACATATACCCTTAAGCCTATTAACTAAATTGAATCACTTAAATTGTAGGCTTCTTATAAATGATAACACCACATTTAATTATGTGGTCCCATTGAGACATTATCTAACAATTAATTGATTTTCATTCCTTTTGAACTTTCACAACCTTTCAGTTTTGAAAACCAATTAATTGTTAGATAATGTCTCAATGGGACCACATAATTAAATGTGGTGTTATCATTTATAAGAAGCCTACAATTTAAGTGATTCAATTTAGTTAATAGGCTTAAGGGTATATGTGTTATGGACCTAATGTGTAGATACTAGTTGTATAATTTCTATTTCTATGAGGGGCAGAAATTATTAAAACATATTGGTTAAAGTTGGTTTTCATTACCTTTCAGTTTTAAAACTAATAATGGTTAATTTATTGGTTTTCATTACCTTTCAGTTTTAAAACCAATAATGGTTAATTTATTGGTTTTCATTACCTTTCAGTTTTAAAACCAATAATGGTTAATTTATTGGTTTTCATTACCTTTCAGTTATGAAAACCAATTACAACCTTTAAAAGGTTATGGTCCCTATTCCTTCCCAAGGTGAAAAAAAAAAATAAGAACATTGTTTTGTTTTTCTAAATCCTCTCAAGGAGAAACATAAGGCACCAAAGGGGAAAGGATTAGAAGGCAATAACATAGTCAATATTAAGGTTTTATTGACAATCAGACGCTTCCGTTTAACCGTTCATCGATGGATTCAGGTATGTCATTTTGTCTTGATTTCTTGATGATATACATGATAGATGATCCGAAACATGAAGTTTCATGTTCTGAAATTTATGTTAACAAGTGGTATCATTCTTTTACAACTAGTCTCTAAATAAATTAATTTAATGACAACATCTCAAGATACCTAGCACAACATTAACACCAAGCCTTTGGGTAGTGATATTAACTGTAAGTGGTATTCTTGTTGTAATGATCAAACATTGACAATAAGTTATGTCAAATAACAAATCTATCTTTTGATGGATTTATTATTCACATTAGGTTTTCTTGACAATTGGCACATGTTTATCACCATAAAATGTGTGTGTAATTCTGCCAGGTCTTAATCATGTCTTTGGACCGATAAATATCCGCATGAGATACACAGACATGAACTTCAAAACATTCCATATAAAACAATCTAGACAAGAGAGATCACTTTTGTGACATCTTGTTTGAATTGACTTATATTGAGAATGTTAGAAAATTAAATTTCTGTAGACGTTGCATGAAATTACATTAAATTTAAAGATTTCTAAATTTGTGACCCCGTATATTTTATATAATCTGCAACAATCCCAATTATATACATATATATGTAAATACATGATGTTCACCATTTGAAAAATGAACCGCCCATCCGAATTATGTTCCATTTCCAGAAAACAAAACAGAATTTGCAGCAGAGGGAAAAACAGAAATACAAAAAACAAAATCTAATTCCAAGAAACTAAATAGGATGAATAAAAGCATATCTATTCTGATAATACACATGATATAACCGCTCTGATACCACTTGTTAACATAAATTTCAGAACATGAAACTTCATGTTTCGGATTATCTACCATGTATATCATCAAGAAATCAAGACAAAATGACATACCTGAATCCATCGATGAACGGTTAAACGGAAGCGTCTGATTGTCAATAAAACCTTGATATTAACTATGTTATTGCCTTCTAATCCTTTCCCCTTTGGTGCCTTATGTTTCTCCTTGAGAGGATTTAGAAAAACAAAACAATGTTCTTATTTTTTTTTTTTTTACCTTGGGAAGGAATAGGGACCATAACCTTTTAAAGGTTGTAATTGGTTTTCATAACTGAAAGGTAATGAAAACCAATAAATTAACCATTATTGGTTTTAAAACTGAAAGGTAATGAAAACCAATAAATTAACCATTATTAGTTTTAAAACTGAAAGGTAATGAAAACCAACTTTAACCAATATGTTTTAATTTCTATTTCTGCCCCTCATAGAAATAGAAATTATACAACTAGTATCTACACATTAGGTCCATAACATATATACCCTTAAGCCTATTAACTAAATTGAATCACTTAAATTGTAAGCTTCTTATAAATGATAACACCACATTTAATTATGTGGTTCCATTGAGACATTATCTAACACAAAGGTCATTTCGTATTGATAGGTCGAATTGTGCTAATCTAGGCCGACTAATATGATCAGCTCCTTTTGATTTTCTATAGCCAAACAAACTCTAGTCTCGAGTATTGGGCTGCTCTTCCTTTCTAGGCTTGTTTGTGCCTGAGTTATGAGCCAAATTCTTAACCCTTACAGTAACTAATAAACATAATTAGATAAAATAAACCTAAAACCTCAGCAAATCCTCTTTACAAAAATATGAAACCCATTAAACAGTAGAATTGATGTATACATTTGTTTACATATAGAGACTAGAGAGTCTAGCTTTTTTGCCAAGAGAAGACTAGACTATCCAATTTGAATCTTATGGACCCTCCACAAGCCCCATTTGATGATTTGGTTGCTTAACCTTTATACGTAGATCATCAATTAAGACTAATTGAAATTGTAATTATAATTTTTGTCATATTTTTTGTTAAAAAAATTAGTGATTTATTTTTAAAATCATGTTTGTTATTTATTATCTTCAAAAAAGTTGATGGTTTCATTTTCAAAATTATACACTTGTCCCATTTATCTAAAGGGAAAATTATGCAATAGTCCCGGAATATCACGTAATCATATTCCCTCACCACTCATTATTTATTATGTCCTTCATGTTTCTCAATTATCCAACACAAACAGTTAATATTTTACCTTCTCTATCAATCATACTATTATCTCAATTATCCAACACAAATAATAATATTTCACCTTCTCTACCAATCATACTATTATGAAGTACCATATGACCGTACTCCCAAACTATCAAATAATTATATAAGTTTTTAATAGATATTTTATATATAGTGAATTAAAAATTAAAAAAAAACAAACAAACAAATTAACAAAATAGTCTTTATGGACCCACAAGACCAAAATTAGACAGTCTAGTTTTCTTCCAAGGTAGAGAAAAGATGGACTCATACATATATTTTAGAGCAATGCTATGATTCAAGAAAAAATTTCTAGAAGATAATCATGAAAGTTTTGTTGGAAATGGTTATAAAATTCTGGATAAAATCAAAATTTTTTCCTAAGTTAGGTCTATTTTTTAGGTGGGCCCCGAGTGTCGATTTACTCGGGTCAAAGAGGTAACGTGTTCTATGCCGCGTTGTGATTCACGTGGTATATTTGGTTGCTCAAAACCATTACCGAGTGAATGGGAAATTGAAGCCAAAGTGTGCTCCATGGAAATGGAGTTTTGGTGGAAATTCCTTAAGGTTGTAAATTGGCTTGTCCCACATTGATTTGGTGGGAAGTTTTGAAAGGGTTTATAAGGCTTAGGGTGAGATACTTGGGGTGTGCCCCAAGGGGTACCCAAGTGTTTTAGAGGGAGAGGTTATGGGCAAAATGGGCTAGACCCATTGGACTCAAAAAACCACCACGCGCGCCACCGGCCGGTTGGTCGGGCGGGGCTTGGGCGCGGGTGCGTGGTGTGTGGTTGGGCTTCTAATCTTTTTGGGCCAAAAACATTTGAATTTAATTTTATTTTTTATTAAAAATAAAATCCAGAATTCAAATTAAATTGGTTTGGATTTTTTGTTCATCCAAACAGGGCCCTTCCCGGTTTCAAACAGAAATAAACTGTTTTGGAATTAATGCACACCCAAACAGGGCTCTTCCCGTAATTGCTATCTGTTTGAATTGTTGAATCTGTTTGAATTCAAAACCCAACAGGTATCATACCTGTTCAATTCAAAACCAACAGCCACCTTCACATCTATAAATAGGACCACCCTCATTTGATATTTTGCATTCAGAAATTTCGTATTTCACCTCTGTTAATTCTATTCTTCATCTTGCTACATTTTATTTCTGAAAGAAAGAGTGTAAACACTTAGTGTGTTCGTAAGGCAAACAGTTAGTAGTGCTGCTATTGTTTGTGGTAGATCATTTCATCCTGGGAGATAGACGTCCGAATTCTGAAAGCACCGTGGAGAGGACGAATCTGTCTTAAGGACATAGTGTTAAACACTGGACTTGATCAGAAAAATAATTCGAAGAAATTAAATCAAGTAAGTTATTTAATTACTTTCAGTGTTGTTTTTATTTGATTATTTATTCAGATTTTAATTTTGTTTTTGTAACAAAATAAAATCTGTTTTTATTTATTTATTTTTATTTCGAGTTTGATTTTTGTAATCAAACAAATTCTCTCATTTTCTTTATTTCTTTAAATTCTATTTGTTGTTGTGTACACAATAGAATTAAATCTTTTAAATACAGCGAAGATTGTCCTACAATCTTAAGACAGATTCCTTTTTGGGTATCTTCATTGTATTTAATTTTCTGTGTTTTCAAATTAATATTCTGGTTGGAAAAACAAATAGTGATTTATGCTATTTGACAGATAGTAGTAATATACTGTCTCTTTTCTTTGACAACTACTAGTAGTACGATACTGGTGTCATTAACAATTCAGAATATTATTTGGTATTACAGAAAATTCTTGTGATATTTTATTTTTCTAGTTTTAGTAACAAGGAAAATAAAATTATTTTGTTGTTATAATTATTTTCTGGTTTTAGTAACTAGAAAATTAATTTGTGTTTTAATATTTTCTGATTTTTGTAATCAGAGATTATGGCTACTACAACTGAAACTGCATCTGGCAGTGGTACTCCTATTGTTACACCTACATCGGTCCTTATCCAGAACCATGTTCATGTACCAATCAATCATGGAGAAAAACCGAAAAAATTTAATGGTACCGAGTTTAAGAGATGGCAGCAGAAGATGCTGTTCTATCTTACAACTCTTAATTTGGCCCGGTTTCTCCATGAAGAGGCTCCAGCACTTAAAGAGGGTGAAAGTGATCGGCAAGTTGTTGCCGCTGTAGATGCTTGGAAACATTCAGATTTCCTGTGCAGAAACTACATCCTAAATGGCCTTGACAATATGCTGTATAATGTATACAGTCCTCTGAAAACAGCAAAAGAATTGTGGGATTCTTTGGAGAAGAAATACAAGACAGAAGATGCCGGCACGAAGAAATTTGTCGTCGGTAAATTTCTGGACTTTGTTATGGTAGACTCCCAAACGGTGATATCTCAAGTTCAAAGTTTTCAAATAATTTTGCATGATATTCATTCAGAAGGTATGTCTCTTAGCGAGTCATTCCAAGTCGCTGCTTTAGTGGAAAAGTTACTACCGGCTTGGAAAGATTTCAAAAATTATTTAAAACATAAACGCAAAGAGATGACTATGGATGAATTGATTGTAAGATTAAGAATTGAAGAAGATAACCGAAAGGCTGAAAAGAGGAATGGGAAAAATCCCATTGAGTCCAAGGCAAATGTGGTTGAACAAGTTCATAAACCACATAACAAAAAGAGAAAGTTTACTGGAGATGGTCCTAAACAAGGCGATAGTAGCAAGAAGTTCAAAGGAAAATGCTATAACTGTGGCAAAACTGGACATCGAGCTTCTGACTGCCGCCGCCCTAAGAAGAATCATGGAAGTACAAGTAAGAAGACCACCAATCAGGCCAATGTAACAGAATGGGATTACATCTCTGACGGAGTGAATGACATCAACCTCTCTGCTGTGGTGTCTGAGGCTAACTTGGTTGGAAATCCCAAAGAGTGGTGGGTTGACACTGGAGCAACTCGTCACATATGTGCGGACAAGAAGATGTTCACTACCTACAATGAGGCAGCAAATGGTGAACAACTTTTCATGGGAAATTCTTCTACTTCTACTGTGGCTGGACAAGGGAAAGTAATCTTGAAGATGACATCAGGGAAAGAACTGACCCTCAACAACGTACTGCATGTACCTGACATCCGGAAGAATTTAGTTTCTGGGTCTGTAGACACCCCATTTTTTACCGTCCTCAAGACTTGGACGTCACCGTTTGAACACTCGGTGATCATCCATGATTGTGTTCGTTTGGAGTTCCCGGAGGTCTCGGCTCGCGCGCCTTGCCTCAGGATCCCCGAACTCGACTGTTTAGTGTCTGGTTTTGCACCAAACACTTTTGTTTTGCCTTAGAGGGGCAGGGAATGCCTTGTGAGACATCCCCATACACCACCGGCAGTGGCTGGAGGCCACCGGCTGGTCTTTTTCTTCCATCGGCAATTTTGTTTGCCGGTCGGCACACTTTATTGCCGGTCGGCACTGTTTTTTGCCGGAATAGCCTTTTTGGGCAGCCGACCACTGTTCCTCCACTTTATGGAGATATTTTGTGCCAGCTGTGATAGCTGGCACCAACTCCTTTCCCCTCCATACACGTGTATGGAGGGATTTCCCTCTAGCCAAGCTTGTTGAATAAGCTTTGCAAGAGGGATCCTTATAAGAGGGAGGCTTCCCTCTTGGTTCTAGGTTAGAAAAACAGAAGCAAAATCAGCCTTTAGAGATATAGATACATATTATCTCTATACCTCTCTCCCTCTCCCTTCTTGTGTGTGTTTCTTGGCCCAAAAGGTGTGTTTTACCTTACTTTTGCACCATTACACACACCATTACACCTTAGTCCGAGATTGAGGGGCTTGGGGGAGTTGTTTCTTGAGTTTTGGACTGGTTTTGATCCAAAGAAGGAGGTTAGGCCATTTGTTCTTCAAGGGTTCTTCAAGGGTGAGCATCTTCCCTTTTATTCCCCAAACTTGCATTGATTTTCTACCTATTTTGTTTATTGTTTTGGCTCTTGTGTATAACATAAAAAAGGCTCATATTTTCCTGCTCTAACACTTTCATTAAGGTCACTTTGTGGTTAGATTGCAAACTCACCCTCATAGGCCTTGTTTGGCCTATTTTGGTGCCTTTTTGATAAGGTTTCGTTCACTTCAGCATTTTGATCTTTTGATCACCAAAAATCAGTGTATTTTAGTGTCAAAAAAGTTGGTTTGAAGTCTTGCATAGGGGAGGGACACCCCTCTCCCTTTATGGTTTTGTTTCCTTGCTTTTTGGGCTCAAGAGGGTAGCATGTGTGCTTGATGTTTCTTGGCTTCATTCCAGCATTTCTTTAGGCATCTTAGGTCATATATAACCTCTGTTTTTGGTCGGATTTGGGCCTCTTTGTATGCTTGTAATATTTGCTTTGTATTGCTCCATCTTGCTTAGAAATGCATATCATGATTAGGCCATGATTCTTGTGAGAATTGGTTTAGTTCCATGAAGTTCTTAGTGTTGTTTTTCCATGTTTAAGGTTTGTTGGTTATCCATTTAGTTATGCTTGACATGTGTGTTAAGGTTGCTTTGTATTTTAGCTTAAAAGCTTTGAGCATGTAGACCTCTAATATGTATGTTTGTGATTAACCCTCATGATTCAACATCATCTAAGGACCACATTTTAGCCCAAGAATCATGCTTGTATGTGTGCATGCATGGCCTCTTTAATGCCTTGGGGGTGTGTCCTCTTATGCCTAAGAATGAGCCTTAGTGCATATGCTTTATGGGAGATGTTTTAGCTGCCATATTAGGAGTCTTGGGGTCCTTTTTTTTTGCATGCACAAATTCTGTTTTTGCTTGGCTTTGATCATGCCATGAGAGGTCATGTTGGTGGGGGTAAGTTGTCTCCTTTAGTGCCTTAGCTTTGGGACCATAAGTTTGCTTGTTAACATGAGTTGATTGTCTATCATTTTAAGCGCTTTTGGCCACTGTTTTGAGAAGGGTGAGGGCCTGCCCCTTTGCCACTTCAAGCCCTCTTGCATGCTTGCTCCATGTTTGCCGCATATTTGTTCCATTAAGCTTTGTAGCATATCAATTCCATGGTCAATTTGCTCCATGTTTGCATCATGTTTGTATCTTGTGTGCTTGGTATCATACATTTTTGTCATGATAGTTGCATATTGCTTGTTGTGTTTTCCATCTTGGTGGCATGACACATTTGAGGCTTGTGAGCATTACATGCATTGCATTTACTTGGTTTGGGGTGTCAAACCAAGTGCGGGAGTCAAGGACCATTCATACTTCAAGTGATGTAATGTGCCTTGATCCCCGGTCATCGGGACCTTTGACTCCTACTTGATAAGGCCCCGGTTTTCATGTTGTTTGTTGCATGCATTTTCATATCAAATGGCAAATTCGATCCTTTGACCCACCATGTACCATTGATGGTTCAAGGATCGAAAGTCATGCTTCTTTGAGTTCAAAATATGATAAGAAGTAGGACCATGCTTACATGTGTCCAAAAACTCCATGCTATGCACTCTGTTCTCTGTTTGCTGTCAGATTGTCTTCTGCAGGAAGTTTCTGCTGACCGGCAGAATTTAGTGCCGACCGGCACTATCTGGAGTGCCGATGAATCCGATAAAGTGCCGATGAGAATTTTGAAGTGCCGGTGGCAATTCTGTCTGGCCGGTGGTGCTCTGCAGGATGCAGAGAGCTTGTTCCAGTACTTTGGAAATTTTCAGAAAGACAAGGCAGTACAAACAGAGGCGACAAGAGTATAGTACGGGTTTTCCGGGCAGGACGGATTCGAGCATGCATCATTCGCGCCCCCCGAAGCAGAGGCTGTGGCCACCCTCTTCATTCTTTTGCTTCCCTTTTTTTAATTAATTAGGAAATTTTGTAATAATTTTATTTGTTCATTATTTTGGGACTGTAATATTAATTCGAACCCTCTGAGTGAGGGTAAACATGTAATAAGTGTGGGTGAGTGTGTGTATGTCTTCCAATCCCCATTTCTTTCTTCCCTTTTATTTACCAGCTTATGATGGTAGATTAGAGCATTTTTGAAATTAGCATACCTTATGATATGCATGCGTGCATTCATGCATCTGTTAACATGCACCGGGCTCGGTACATCATGCTAACCGCATTCGTATTTTCAAATTCCAAAATTGAAAACATCTTACTTGTAGCATTTCATATGCCATTTTAGGGTTAGCCGAGCCTACTCTAAATTGCATCCTTGCCTGTGTTGCATTAGCCACTTAATATGAACTAGGGACATGCATGTTTGCTAACTAGTTTATTGTTTTGGCACGGAGTACAATGTAAGTATTTATGCTTTAGCATCTCGCATGCGTGTGAATGTTAACATGACAGTATGCTTACCATGCGGCTAAGTGCTTATATGAGATAAACTGTTTGAATGCCTGTGGATGGAGGTTGAATTACCTAAATTGGAATAATGCATTAAAACTGTGAGTTTTAAGCCCATTAGATAGTGGCAAAATCATCTTTTCTAAAAGCCCACTTGAGGGTGGCAAAATCTGCATTTTAGCCTACTTGCGAGTAGCAAACCATTTTCAAAACAAACATGAAATGTTTTGTTCCAATTTGGGCGATTTGGTCTATACTTGTTTGCTGCGCGCATAACATAGTAATTTTAGGCTAACAATTGGTTTAAGAACACATAAAGTTTTCAAAAACGGATATCACGGTTAGTAGAGGCCGGTCTTCGGACCGGGCGAAAGGGGGTGCTCATAGCTGACCTTCCCCGATCGTACCCAAGCTCCCGAGCCGAGACAACTCCGGTGATGACGGACATGTGGCCTTCGGCACCGAGTCAGGGTTTCCTAAATTCTCCCATAAAAAAAATATTTAGGTGGCGACTCTGTATCTGGCAAAGCAGTCCATGTTTGGCACTACTTTTTCAAAAATCTGTTTCTCAAAACGATTTGCCAGATTTGGACTCTTTGGTTCAGATTAAGAACCGTGACACAAATCGAGTCCGAACTGTAGCGAGGTCCCACGCGGGCGCTGTTACAGGGTCTTTGTTAAGTAAAAATGGTTTTAGGCTTGTTTTTGAGTCTGATAAGTTTGTATTAACAAAGAGTGGTATGTATGTTGGTAAGGGATACATGAGTGATGGTCTCTTTAAGTTGAATGTAATGACAGTTGTACCGAAAGTTGCTATGAATAAGAATAACACATCTTTTGTTTATATTCTTGAGTCAAATTTATGGCATGGTAGATTAGGACATGTGAATTTTGATGCTTTGCGTAGATTAATTGGTTTAGATTATATACCAAAGTTTGAAATTAATCCTAATCATAAATGTGAAATTTGTGTAGAAGCGAAACTAACTAAGGCTCCATTTAAATCGGTTGAAAGAAAAACCGAACCTCTAGAATTAATTCATACTGATGTATGTGATTTAAAATTTATTCAAACTAGAGGTGGCAAAAAGTATTTCATAACATTTATCGATGATTGCACAAGATATTGTTATGTTTATTTACTTAGAAGTAAAGATGAAGCCTTAGAAATGTTTAAACTCTACAAAACAGAAGTTGAAAATCAACTTGGTAAAACCATTAAAATGGTTAGAAGTGATAGGGGTGGTGAATATGATGCACCATTAAATGAATTTTGTGCACAACATGGCATTATTCACCAAACTACAGCCCCTTATTCTCCACAGCAAAATGGAATTGCTGAAAGGAAGAATAGAACCCTAAAAGAAATGATGAATGCCATGTTACTAAGTTCAGGCTTACCAGGGGGAAGCAATATTGTCTGCTAATTATGTTCTTAATAGAATACCCCACAAGAAAACCAAAAGCATTCCTTATGAATTGTGGAAAGGTCGACCACCTTCCTACAAATACTTAAAAGTGTGGGGGTGTTTGGCAAAAGTTGAAGTACCTGTTCCTAAAAAGACTAAGATAGGACCAAAAACAGTAGATTGTGTGTTTATTGGTTATGCTCAGAATAGTAGTGCATATCGGTTTCTGACTTATAAATCAGATATACCTGATATAAATGTGAACACTATTATAGAGTCAAGGAATGCTGTGTTTTTTGAACATGTCTTTCCTTACAAGAAAGGACAGGAATTAAGTTCACAGAAAAGAACTTATGATTGTACACAAAGTCAAGAGACTAATGACAATCAAACACAAGAGACTAATAATAGTCTCGACCAACAGGATTTAACTAATGATGAACCAAGACGAAGTAAAAGAGCGAGAACATCAAAATCCTTTGGTCCAGATTTTCTGACATACTTGTTAGAAAATGAACCTCAAAGCTTTAAGGCAGCAATGACAGGTCCTGAAGCACCTTTGTGGAAAGAGGCTGTTAATAATGAAATTGAATCCATTATGCAAAATCATACTTGGGAATTGGTGGATCTTCCACCAGGTTCTAAACCTCTTGGATATAAATGGATATTCAAGAGAAAAATGAAAGCAGATGGTTCAATTGACAAGTATAAAGCAAGACTTGTTGTTAAAGGTTACAGACAAAAGGAAGGTCTGGACTATTTTGACACATATTCCCCTGTGACAAGAATAACATCCATTCGCATGCTTATTTCTATAGCAGCGTTGTTTAATTTAGAAATACATCAAATGGATGTTAAGACAGCTTTATTAAATGGTGATCTAAATGAAGAGATCTATATGGAACAACCCGAAGGGTTTGTAGTATCAGGGCAAGAAAAGAAAGTTTGTCGACTTGTAAAATCCCTTTATGGATTAAAACAAGCACCTAAGCAATGGCATGAAAAATTTGATCATGCAATGCTTACTAATGGGTTTAAGATAAACGAATGTGACAAATGCGTCTATGTTAAAAACACTGACCAAGGATATGTCATAGTTTGTCTTTATGTGGATGACATGCTTATCATCGGAAGCAGTCAAAACATGATCAAATCAACTAAGCAGATGCTTAACAAAAGATTTGATATGAAAGATATGGGGGTCGCAGATGTTATATTAGGAATGAAAATTACTAAAACATCTGACGGATATGCATTATCTCAATCTCATTATATTGAGAAAATCCTTGATAAATTTATCAAGGATGATTTGAATTTAGCTAGAACACCTGTAGACATCAGTCTTTATTTATCAAAAAATAAAGGTGATGCAGTGTCTCAGTTAAAATACTCCCAAATCATTGGAAGCCTAATGTACCTAATGAATTGTACTCGTCCTGATATAGCTTATGCTATCAGTAAATTGAGTAGGTACACTAGTAACCCTGGAGAAGACCATTGGAAAGCGATCATTCGAGTTCTTAGATATCTAAGATTTACTCGTGATCATGGTTTGAACTTTACTCGATATCCAGCAGTACTCGAAGGTTATTGTGATGCCAATTGGATATCGGATACTAAAGATTCAAAATCCACTAGTAGATATGTCTTTACTCTAGGCGGCGCTGCTGTTTCTTGGAAGTCCACGAAACAAACTTACATCGCACGATCCACAATGGAATCCGAGTTCATTGCTTTAGACAAAGCAGGTGAAGAAGCAGAATGGCTTCGTCACTTCTTAGAAGACATTCCAATGTGGCCAAAACCTGTGCCAGCTATTTGCATTCATTGTGATAGTCAATCTGCAATAGGCAGGGCACAGAATCACATGTATAACGGTAAGTCACGACATATACGTCGTCGACATAATACCGTAAGGCAATTGTTGTCAAATGGAATAATCTCAATAGATTATATAAAATCTAAAGAGAATATTGCGGATCCGTTAACAAAAGGTTTGACAAAAGAGCTAGTGTATAGTTCATCGAAGGGGATGAGATTAAAGCCTATTACATAAGAGTCGTCATAATGGTAACCCTACTTATATGACTGGAGATCCCAAGAACTAAGTTCAAAGGGACAACTAAGTTATGTATGGCTCACCAGAAATCACCAAGGGATTAAAATTCCTACCCATTCCTATGGTGAGAGTGATATCTGCAACATATGTTGTCTGCAGGGGTATAAGGATAAGCTTTGCTTTTAATGATTACTTATATCTTGATTAAAGCATAAAATCAAGACGAGTATAAAGAGATACTCACAATAAGAATCACCTATATGAGTGTTGAACTGGGGCCGGTTCTATGAGAATGCAAAGGCTAAATTCTCTAGAAACACTTATGAAAACCAGGCGCGTTCAAGGCCAAAATGAACACAACAGTGAGAACCACGATGTGTTAGAAGATATTTTGTGTGAAATCTATTGTCTTAGCTTACACAAACGGCTGAACAATTCAAGGCATCGCATCCATTGGTTAGCCAGTAAGTCCGATAGGTTATCACTAGGGAAGGTTCAAAGCCGAAAACTACCTATCCTGATGCAAAATATTTTCGACTTATACTCTTTCGTTAAAGTCTGCATATTGTTGCATTTCCGTTGTCATCAAATTCCATTCATGTGGGGGATTGTTGGAAATGGTTATAAAATTCTGGATAAAACCAGAATTTTTTCCTAAGTTAGGTCTATTTTTTAGGTGGGCCCCGAGTGTCGATTTACTCGGGTCAAAGAGGTAACGCGTTCTATGCCGCGTTGTGATTCACGTGGTATATTTGGTTGCTCAAAACCATTACCGAGTGAATGGGAAATTGAAGCCAAAGTGTGCTCCATGGAAATGGAGTTTTGGTGGAAATTCCTTAAGGTTGTAAATTGGCTTGTCCCACATTGATTTGGTGGGAAGTTTTGAAAGGGTTTATAAGGCTTAGGGTGAGATACTTGGGGTGTGCCCCAAGGGGTACCCAAGTGTTTTAGAGGGAGAGGTTATGGGCAAAATGGGCTAGACCCATTGGACTCAAAAAACCACCACACGCGCGCGCGCGCTGCCGCCGCCCGGTCGGTCGGGCGGGCTGGGCTTGGGCGCGGGTGCGTGGTGTGTGGTTGAGTTGGGCTTCTAATCTTTTTGGGCCAAAAACATTTGAATTTAATTTTATTTTTTATTAAAAATAAAATCCAGAATTCAAATTAAATTGGTTTGGATTTTTTGTTCATCCAAACAGGGCCCTTCCCGGTTTCAAACAGAAATAAACTGTTTTGGAATTAATGCACACCCAAACAGGGCCCTTCCCGTAATTGCTATCTGTTTGAATTGTTGAATCTGTTTGAATTCAAAACCCAACAGGTATCATACCTGTTCAATTCAAAAACCAAGAGCCACATACCTGTTCAATTCAAAACCAACAGCCACCTTCACATCTATAAATAGGACCACCCTCATTTGATATTTTGCATTCAGAAATTTCATATTTCACCTCTGTTAATTCTATTCTTCATCTTGCTGCATTTTATTTCTGAAAGAAAGAGTGTAAACACTTAGTGTGTTCGTAAGGCAAACAGTTAGTAGTGCTGCTATTGTTTGTGGTAGATCATTTCATCCTGGGAGATAGACGTCCGAATTCTGAAAGCACCGTGGAGAGGACGAATCTGTCTTAAGGACACAGTGTTAAACACTGGACTTGATCAGAAAAATAATTCGAAGAAATTAAATCAAGTAAGTTATTTAATTATTTTCAGTGTTGTTTTTATTTGGTTATTTATTCAGATTTTAATTTTGTTTTTGTAACAAAATAAAATCTGTTTTTATTTATTTATTTTTATTTCGAGTTTGATTTTTGTAATCAAACAAATTCTCTCATTTTCTTTATTTCTTTAAATTCTATTTGTTGTTGTGTACACAATAGAATTAAATCTTTTAAATACAGTGAAGATTGTCCTACAAGTTTTTCATTCTTAGATTAGCTTCTATTGTTTTATTATATATTATGTAATTACATATATTAAAAGGAATGTTTTGAAAAGTGAGTTAAAAGTCGATTTTTTGACTTTTTTGGTTTTCTTCAAAAAAATATATAAAAAGTATATAGGTAATGTGATCCTCAAAAACCAAAAAGTGACTCTTTATTATTTTCTCAAAAGAGGCCGAAGTTACAACTTATCAATTATAAAACACTATAAGACAAAACATAATTTATACTATTTGCTAATTAAGATTTTAAAATTAAAACATACATACATTAAGATAAGTCTCTTTTCTTATTTTGTTACTTAATTACCACACTAGATTATTTTTAAAAGTTTCATGAAATTTTTTCTAACATTTTTGTATATTTTAACTTATATAAAAACCTATATTTATATATCTGCTATATTTTATTTTTATATATTTTCATTCTAAAATTAATATGGTAAATGAGCTCAACAATAAACTGTTTAAATTTAATTTAATAACTTAACTAGTTTTGAAAATATGCTTAAGTTTAATTTATTTATTTTTCAAATTAATTCTAAACGAATTTCAACCAAGCTAAGTTCAAAAAAAAAAAAATTATAATTCTATAATTTATATAAATTTATTTATTGAGTCAAGTTCAAGCTAACTTAAAAAAAAAAATAATTATGAATGATGATTCTGGGTAATAAATGAAAGGGTCATACATCATATAAAATTCATGATATTTGTGGAGTTGGGACCAAAATCTGTAAATATCGTAGTTGAATCCTTTTCAATTATAACCATAATGAGTTATAATTAAATAGTACATAAGGTATAATTAAAAAAAAAATTGAATCATAATCGAAATAATATTATAACAAATATCACAATAAATTATAATAACTAACATTATAATATGTATAACCAAATCATAACTAAGTTAAAATTAACACCATAATAATTCATAATAAAAAATTACAATTACAAATATACCCTAAATTTCCCTAAATGAAAATATGTAAATGTCTTCAAAAGGCATAGCAATAATGACAAGATGTAAGGATTTCAAGTTGTGATCATTAAAAAGGGTAAATTAGATTTTTCCCCTTTAAACGAAAGGGCAAATCATATTTTTCCCCTTTATGTTTTGTCACTTGCCGTTAAAATTTATTTTTTCTCACTTTGATCATTTATGTTTTAAATTTTTCTCAATTTATTCTTAAAATTAATTTTTATTAAAAATTAGACAGAAAGTTACACATTAACAGCCATGTAGCATAAAAATATTTTGTTATAGACTGTGGAGAGGTTGTTTGGAAATACTCTTCGGATTCTGGGAGACGCTAGTGATCCTCAGCTAGTCACCTGAAAAGATACAAACACTCCGGTCGGGAGTGCCGGAATTAGCACTCCGACGGACAAGTTAGTTCAGACACTCAGGATAGCTTCTTTACTAAGTTTTGTGAAGTGATTCTTACATACCTTTCTACAACCGTTGTTCCTGTATTTATACCTGTTCTTTTTGATCCTCGGGGCCAGGGCCTACTTTTTAATCATTGTCCTTTCTTTTATTCGGCCCTAAGGACTTATACTTATTTGGCACATATATTATATTCGGCTCCCCACTCTCGTAGGATATAGCCGGTTAATATCAGTCTTCCAACAGTACGCACCATCTGATTTTTCCATGTATTCGGCCCCCACAATTGCCCTCCAAACTCCCCATTAACGGAAGTTAATCGGTGTGTTTGGTCTTGAATTGGAAAGGTTAAAATAGGTCAGGCGGCTTCGCGTACCCCAATGTAGATGTCAGGATGCGCACACCTTTTCGTTCATCATTACGCTTTCCCGCCTCAATCGTGCGTCTCGCATTTATTGTGATTTGAAATTTAAGTCCTTTCGAATGCATAGTTCGTCGAGTATTCGAGACTCTTGGACCGCCAGCAGATATCCCTTCTCTAACTCGCATTCTCTTCAACTTTTCTCCGTCTACCCTCGTCTCCCTTGCTCCTCGTAAGTCTTCTTCTCTTTTCTTTGCAATCTTACTTTTTGTTTGTTATTTTCATTTTGGTGAACCCTTTATTCCCCGTGAAAATGGCCAAACACTTGAAAGACCTCCTTTCTGAGGGTCGTGTCTCCGGATTCCGGCGACACTTTTCCATCCCCGACGATGTTCATCTATCTCTAGTGACGGACAACACTCTGGATATGGAGAGAGAGGATCAAAATTCAATCGTCTTTCCTCTCCTATCCATTGCAGAGGGCGGGGTCTGTTTTCCCCTACATCCATTCCTTAGGGCTGTCCTCCGCTATTGGGGTCTGATTCCTTCTCAGCCCAACGTGAACTTTTTTCGAATCGTAATGGGGATCGTAGAGTTGAACCGGCGCCTCAAGATCGATCTTGGGATTCCGGCTATTCGGCACTGCTATGCTTTAGCCAAATCTTCCGGTCGGCTTGGGCAGTACTTTCTTAGGGCCAAGGATACTGACCATCATTTGGTAACCATGCTCGCTAATTCTGGCAAGCGTGTGGATGACGTAATGGTCAATATCCGAGGGAATTGAGAATTTGGCAAAGGCGAGGATCGCCTAGACCCTATTCCCAGACGGAGGGGTGAACCAGGTTGCCGTGTGTCTCCTTGTGTTTACTGAACTTTTCTTTTACTCGGCTTTCCCCTGGTGTCTAACCCATTGGCTTTGCAGGAAGTAATTTGAAGAAGATTCTGGTTTCTACCGACGACGCGGTCCTTGCACAGGTTGCGACTGCACTCGGATACTTCGGCCGTCCAAACTTACAGAAGTAAGGGAGAGCAGCCCACATACTTCTTCGAAACGAGCCTACTCACACTACTTTTTCGGCAGCTAACAATTGTAACAACCCTCATACTGTTTACCGATTAATGACTGATTGATTACCGATAACCATCGATTACCGTTAAACTGAATTGATTATGACTGATAATTGGACTGGTTAAAGTACTGAACTGACTGACTGAAAACTGGAACTGAATTGACTGAGTGTGTATGTTAATTTGTATTCTATCTGTTTGATTAATTGTTTGATCTGTTCGTGTTTTATGTTTAAACTGCTAAGTGAAGGCCTTATCGGCGGCCGAACCGGGAATTGGTTAATGTTTTATGATCCTCATAATTAATATGATTTTATGGTGTATTTACCTGAAAACTGATTGGGTATGCTTAAATTAGATTAAATAAGCTAATTAAAGAGTTAGGCTTAATTACCGAATTGCCACCCTTAGTGGCCCACTCAACATAACATATGTGAGCCTTGTACACACTTGAAGAACCTTTTCATCAGCCATTTCTCCTTGTTCAACCGGCCTTAGAGAGAGAGGAAGGGAGAGAGTTGAATTGTTCTAGTGAATTGGCTTGAATTGCTTGGAATTGAAGTGTAGACTTCTAAATTGAACCTCTAGACTTGCATTCAAGGAACCTAGGTATGAATTTCATCCTTTTGACTTGTCTTTAAGTTGATTCATGCATGGTTCATGTCCAATTGTAGAGCTAAGTCATGAATTGGTTCATTAATGTTGAATTAGAACTCACTTCATGCATGCATGTTAGTATTGTTGGATTTTGAGTTGAATTCATGGCAAATTGTCACATGCATGTCCATGTTTTAAGAGTAGTCCATGTTTTCATCATGTTTGTGAAACAATTGGCTCATTAGAGCATGTTTTGAAGCTTGAAAGTTATTTGAAGACCATGCATGTCATGTTTGAGGATTGTTCTTGGAAATGGTTTGAAATTGGAGTTGAATTAAACACCCTTGGGCTTTGATTTCTCAAATTGAGCTTTGAACCATGCTATTCTATATGTTTATAAATGTTTTCCAGAAAAGGGGCCCAAGAGAATTGGTTTTGATGCATTTGAACATGAGTTTGAGCTTGGAGGTGTAATCTGGGTTTCCCAGATTCTGCACTTACGCTCGAGCGGGGAAAGTGGCGCTCGAGCGTGGAATCCGAGCATCCAGCATCTCTCTGCACTGTTTTACAGTACGCTCGAGCGGAGGATTGGGCGCTCGAGCGGAGTCATGTCTCAAGCTCGAGCGGGCATCGAGCGGAGATTTCACCCATCCAGTACTTTTACAGTACGCTCGAGCGGGAAAGTTTACGCTCGAGCGTGTACCTTTGTTGCATGACCGCTCGAGCGGGGAAACTTGCGCTCGAGCGGGACTCTGTTTTTTTTTCTGAAAATGCTTTTAAATGTGCATCTTTGCATCCTCATCCCATTCTAGGCATTCTTAGGCCTAGTTTAAGACATCTTGTTGAGGATAGATGTAGAACACACCGAGGCATTAGGGGTTAAATTACGTTATCTCCCAACTGTGTAGCTTAGTGTGTGTTCAACCTGTGAACTGTGTAGGGTTGGCGACTGGGGAGACGCGCTCTAGCAAACTGTAGCCCAAACTCTGTGAGTAACAATTGTGTAAAGATATGTTCAAATGATTATCTTCTGAATACTGAACTGAACTGTTTACTGAACTGATATTGTTTACTGAATGAATGTATGTCCTATCTTCTGAACTGTATTGTGGCATCCTTAGCACCTACTGTTACTGACTATTACTGTTACAGAGATCTCTATCGGTTCCCTCGTGGAACCACTACTGTTTACTGATTGATGGCCATCACTACTGTTCGGTCTTTAAGACCTACTGTTTACAGCTATGCTAATGGATGTACCACATATGATTGAATAACTGTTCTGACTGAAAGACTGAAGTATTGTTTAATGAACTGATTTCATTACTGTAAGGACATTTCATTCATAACCCCTTTACGCATTATGTTATTCACTGGGCTTTAGCTCACTGTTTATATATATATGTAGGTGCTCAGCCACCAGATCGGAGCTAGGAGCGTGGGTTAGACTCCAGTTTTGTCAAACCAGCCTTTGTGCCTCACTGCGAGGTTCCGAGTTGCCATGCTATGGCTTTGGGGTGTCTTGTTTTTCCCCCGTCTGTCTCCATACTGTTTGGATTACTGTATAGACTGTTAACTGCTAACCGTACTGTTATCGAGGGATTAGGTCCCTGCACTGTGACTGTAAATTTTGTATAGACTGTACGGTTTGTATATGTGAATGCATGAAAAATCTTTTTGGCATACAGACTAGGGGTGAGCAGCGGGTTATCCGACCCGCACAACCCGTCCGAACCGATCCGAACCGCACGTTTATGGGCGGTTTCGCAAATACATTAGGGTAGGGTGCGGTTTGGAAAATGAGAGAATTTCGGGTTACGGGCGGGTTGCGGGTTTTACCCGTACCCGACACAACCCGCCCGCATTATATAATTTTTTTTTTTTTTTTTTTAAAGAAAAAACTGAGCCGTTCATCTAAATTTTTTTTTGACCCAAACAAATCTGGACCGTTTAAACAAACCCTAACCTAATCTCTCAAAACATATCTCTCATTTCATTTCATTTCACTCTCTCACCTCACCACCGTTGTTCTTCTCTTCCATCTCTGTGTTTGCGAGAAGCGACCACCGATCGGCGATCACACTCATCATCTCAGGCATCTATCTCTCTCAGCAAAGCAACCACTGACCACTCTTATCATCTCAGGTAAGCATCTCTCAAAAACATCTTCATTCTCACAGTTCTCTTCTCATCTCACTCTTGTTCTTCCATTTCTCTCTCTCTCTCAGCGAAGCGACCGATTCCATCTCTCTCTCTCAGCGAAGCACCGATCGACCTTCGGCAACTCTCAGGTAAGTCTCTGTCTCCGTCTCTCTCTCTCTCTCTCAGCGAAACAACGATTCCATTCCATCTGATCTGTGTTGATATATTTTTTTTTTTTGATAAATAATGATCTGTCTGTGTTGATATTCAGAGTTGGATAGTTGGATGATCTGTGTTGATTTTTTTGATCTGTCTGTGTTGGATAGTTGGATGATCTGTGTTGATTTTTTTTTTTTGGATAGTTGGATGATCATTATTTATCTGCTTCAGAGTTGGATAGTTGGATGATCTGTGTCCAACTCTAAATCGATCTGTCTGTGTTGGATGATCTGTGTTGATTTTTTTGATCTGTGTTGAACAGTAGACAATCTGATCTGATCGATTTAGATTTGATTTGTTTGTATCCATCTGATCTGTGTTGATTTTTTTTTTTTTGATAAATAATGATCTGTCATGAAGGGTTATTTTCTGTAAATATTTTTTTTGATAAATATTTTTTTCATCATTATTTTTTTTTTTGATAAATAATGATCTGTCATGATAAATATTTTTTTTGATAAATATTTTTGATAAATATGCGAAATTACTGTAATATTCTCAGGCATTTTCTGTTATTTTCTTCCATCTCTTTCATACACATAATTTATAATTCCTAACATTGTTTCAATTAAATCAGAATTAATTGTAGATCCTTAATTATTTATTGCAATTCCTAACAACTTAATCTAATTTTAATTTAATTATATTTTAGATCAATTTTTAATTATATTTTATATTTTAGATCAATCCTTAATTATAATTTTATTTTAATTAATATCTTAATTTAATTTTAGGTTTAGAGAAGATGAGAATATAATTATATTTTTGTTGTGTTAATTTCACTTTATTTAAAAAAAAAAAAAATCTAGCTTACTCTAAAATAAGGTGTGTGTGTGTGTGATACAACTTCCATTAGTTTAGATGGAAAAACAAACAATAACACTTTAATCCAAAATTACATGGGAGATTTTTTTGGCTATATTGAACCATGAGGGGATAAATCGACGAGCGATTGAAAAACGGTTGCCAAAATCTTCATTTTAAATCAAATTTTGATGAATTTTGTATCATTGAAAAACTCTTTGAAAATTATATAGAAAAGTTGGACGATTTTAAAAATCACTAAAAAATTCACATAAAATTCATAAGAAATCAATTAGTATACAAACATGGAAGTTAAATCAATTAGTATCCATCACATTGAGACTAGATTCTCAAATGAATATACAATTTGGAGTTTGTACTATTTGTCATGTGAATTAAATAAACACTTCCAATCTGTTTGTTCTATTTGTTTTTTAATGTCTGTAAAATTGATTCTGTGATTGTATTTTTGTAATCCAGTTTAAATGGAGGATAGTATTCAATCTCCCGCAATCAATCTTGTACCTCCGGAATCCACTAATTCTCAAATGAATCCTCTCTTAGTCGAACCCGAACCTGAACTTGAACCTAAGCCTCCTAGACCCCAAAGAGAAAGAGTGAGAGTAGTGGAGGGGGGAGAGCACCATCCACAGTTTGGGATCATTTTGACAAAGTTGTAGGGACCGATGGGAAGCGTAGAGCCGTATGTAAATATTGTAAGAAAGAGTATATGGCTGACTCTAGAACTCATGGGACTAGTAATTTGAGGAGTCATACACCCAATTGTAAAGAATATCTAAATAGGGATACAGATGGTCAACAAACACTAAATCTTAAACCGACGCAAAATGAAGAGGGTGTTGAGGTTGTAGCAACAATTTTTAATTTTGATACTTGTAAAAGGGCTCTTGCGGAGATGGTGGTCATTGATGAGTTGCCATTTAGATTTGTGGAGGGTGTTGGGTTTAGAAGATTTTGTAATGTCATGCAACCCAAATTCACACCAATTCCCTCTCGTCAAACCATATCTAGAGAAGTGCTCAATATATTCAAGAATGAAAGGGATAAGTTAAAGAAGGCCATGAAGGGTCGTAGAATTTGCTTTACTACGGACACTTGGACATCTATTCAGAATTTGTGTTACATGTGTTTGACTGCTCATTTCATTGATGATAACTGGAAACTTCAAAAAAGAATCATAAATTTTCAACAAGTTGAGGATCACAAAGGAGAAACATTGGGTCGAAAAATTGAGTCGTGTTTGATTGAGTGGAACATTGATAGCATATTCACCTTAACAGTTGATAATGCTAGTTCAAATAATCTTACCATTCAATATTTGAAAATGATAACCAAAGATTGGAAGGGGACTATTTTGCAACATGAGTTTATTCATATGCGTTGTTGTGCACATATTCTTAATCTCGTTGTGAGTGATGGGTTGAAAGAAATGGATGATTCTATTGCCAACATTAGACTTGCGGTGAGATATGTGAGGTCTTCTCCTCATAGGCATGATGTTTTTAAGAAGTGTGCGGCCACACTCAAACTTGATTCAAAAGCTCTTGTATGCCTAGATGTACCAACTAGGTGGAACTCTACCTATTTGATGTTAGAGGCCGCCGAAAAGTATGAGAAGGCTTTTAATCGATTGAAGTTTGTGGATTCCAACTTTGAACCTTATTTCAATGATGTTGATGGTGGCATAAGAAGAAGTCCGAATGAGTTGGATTGGAAAAAGTGTAGAATTTTTTTGAGGTTTCTAAAATTATTTTATGTTGCAACCAAGAAATTTTCGGGGTCTCTCTTTGTTACTTCCAATGCTTTTTACAAAGAGATGTTTGTCATTGAAAGCAAAATTAACCAATTAATTTTGGAGGATGATACTTTGAGCACAATGGCAAAGACTATGAAGCTAAAGTTTAGCAAGTATTGGGGGGATGGAAGCAAAATCAATTTGTTGTTGTATGTTGCGGTGATTCTTGATCCTACCAAAAAAATGACATACTTGGAGTTTTGTTTTTCCAATTTATTTCTTGGAGATAATAGGAAGGTGGAAGAGATGGTAGACAAGGTTAAGAGTTGCTTGAGTCGTTTGTATAGCCATTATGTCACACTCTATCCTTCAAATGAGAAACTTCCAAGTGTGAGTGAAGTTGTGAATATGGTGGAAGATGATGATGATGATGATCCCTATTCTTTAGTTGACTCCCAATTTAATTCTTATTTAGAGGGGCGATGCACTAGTGGATCTAAGTCGGAATTGGAACAATATTTATCCGAGGTTGAACATTTTGCAAAGAATCAAACATTTGAGATTTTGGATTATTGGAAGTTGAATGCAACCAAATATAGGGTGTTATCACAACTTGCTAGGGATGTGTTGGCCATGCCTATTTCTACCGTTGCATCGGAGTCGGCTTTTAGTACGGGAGGGCGTATTCTTGACCCATTTCGTAGTTCACTCTCGCCTTCTATGGTTGGAGCTCTTGTATGTACTCAAAATTGGCTTCGAAGCAACCTTCCAATTTCTCTTCGAAAGGCGATGGATGATATGGAAGAATTTGAGCAATATGACTCGGGTAAATGAGAATTTATTTATCTTTATTTTAATTTTTATTATTATTCATTTTCTAATGTAAGTTTTAATAATCTTCTCTTCTTGACTTCTAATTAGGTACTTTGGAGTCAAGCTCATCTTCAACTTCAACCTATAATGTTGATGCTATAATTGATGTCTAATATCCATTTGGTCATTGGTAATTTTTTCATATCAACACATTTTCTTACTATATTGAGATGCAATATATAGACATTTGTTTATTTTTTCATTTCTTACTATCTATAATTGAAGATTAAAGTTTATATTTTTTTAATTTGTTTGTGTAGGGTTCATCAACCAAATGCATGGAATTAGAATTGGAATTTGCGAAAGTTGAATTGGATGTGATTCATGAAGATGAAGTTTGATATCTTAGAAGTATTTTAATTTTATTTCATGGGTTTGTATTGAATGAAGTTTATGTTTGACAACAACTTTTTTTTTTTAATTGCGTTTGGTTTTGGATGAATGTAACTTAATGAATTTTTATTTTTTTTTTGCATTTTGGATGAATGTAAGTTAATGAAGAATTACTCTTTTTTTTTTTTTTTTTTTTGGAGGTTAGGAATGATGAATGTTGAATTTTTAATGTAGGATTTTCTTATTTGGATTATGAATGATGAATGTAGGATAGGATGAATGCAAGTTAATATGATAGAATGCAGATTTTGAATGATTTGTTTAGGTTATGAATTGAATTTGTTGTGTTTTTTATTTTATAAGTTTTTTTTATAAGTTTTAGTTCATTAATTATTAATGTTGGAGCATTTTAGAAAATATGAGAAAAAAGGTCCAAAATAGAGATTGACAAAATGGGAGAAAAAAAAAGTTTAAAAATAATTTTTTGAAAAAAAAGTTCAAACCGCAAACCGTCCGCAAAACCGCGAACCCTATCCGCACAAACCGCAAACCGCATTGCGGGCGGTTGCGGGTCGATTTTTCCCCAAACCGCATAGATGCGGGCGGGTCCAAACCGAACCGCAAACCGTCCAAACCGAACCGCGGACACCCCTAATACAGACTGACACAGCTCAATGGACACTATTCATTTACTGTATTGGCTTCTGCCAGGCCCTGTACTCTGTTTTATTATTCTACTGTTCTGCAGGCCTTCGGTAATCTCGGATTACTGGCCGGTTACGGTGCTAAACCCATAGGGCCGGGTTTGGGTCGTGACAGAGTGGTATCAGAGCGATACTTAACCACGAGTCATACCGCACACACGTGTCCAAATGAGCTACAGGGTGTCCTAGAAAAGTAATTAGGGCATCTCATGAGCATGATAAGTGTGTGGTTATGTTATGACTAAGTTATGACTGAATACATGCTAACGTGTTAAACTGTTAAACAAATGACTGCTTATGTTTAAAACTGTTATAACTGCTTATAGTGAAAATGGATAACGCAAACACTGCAAATGAACCTGAATCCTCATCTACCGAGGCAAGAATGGAAAGAATGGAAAGAATGATGGAACTGATAACTGCTAGACTTGAACAACAACAGAACCAACAACCCCCACCTCCTCCTCCTCCGGTACAGCCGGAGCCTAATGTGAATGTGAATGATGGAGATATTATTGCTCTGACCCAGAAGTTCAGCAAAATGAAACCGCCATCCTTTCAGGGAGGCCTCGAACCGTTAAAAGCTGAAGCTTGGGTTCTGGAAACAGAGAAACTATTTGAAGTGTTTCCGTGCTCAGAAGCGAATAAAGTATTGTTAGCTACCTTCACCCTACAAGAAGAAGCTAGAAGGTGGTGGATGTTGATCCGCGATACAAATACTGTTATGACCTGGGCTCAATTCAAGGAGTCCTTCTTTGAAAAGTACTTCCCACAGTGTGTCAGAGATAGGAAAGTAACTGAGTTTGAACAACTGAAACAGGGCACCACGTCGGTTGCCGAATATGAAACAAAATTTACTAAACTTGCCCGTTATGCACCGCATATGGTGGATACTGAGTATAAGAAGGCCAGAAAATTTGAAGGTGGCCTTAATGTTGCAATTCTTGACCGGATAAATGTCTTGAAACTACCTACCTTTGTGGGTGTTCTCGACCGGGCATTGATGGCCGAGTCGAACATTGCAGCAGTGAAATAATCTGAAACACCAACAACTGAATGGCATGGTAAAAGGCAGGGTTTCAAATTCAAGAAAGGCAAGTATAACCCGGCCAACAAGAAACAGAATACGGGGTCGACAACCAGCCCCAGTCAAGGGAGTGGGTTCATACCACCCTGTTCTGAGTGTGGCAAGAAGCACAAAGGGGTCTGCTACAAAATATCGGGAGCCTGTTACAGGTGTGGCAAGGTGGGTCACATGGTTAAAGACTGCCCCTCTGCCCCACAAGCCAGTAGTAAAGCTGCACCAAGCGTGGCAGCATCAACTGTAGCACCAAAGCCTAACCCCAAAGCTACCGGGAAAGAGCCCATGAGGCAGGGCCGAGTGTTCGCCCTAGTACCGGGAGACGTGCAAAATACAAAGACCGTTGTGTCAGGTATCCTCTCTATCTGTACGCAAAATGCATATGTATTGATTGATTCGGGGTCTACACATTCTTATGTATCGCATGCTTTCTCACGGAAATTGAATAGACCCTTAGAACCCATAAACTATCTGCTAGCCGTATCATCACCCGTAGGGGGATCCATGACATGTGCTTATATGTACCCCGCATGTGAAATTATTGTTGGGGATATGCATCTGTTTATTGATTTACTGCCATTGAACATTGATCATTTTGATGTAATATTGGGGATGGATTGGTTACAGAAATATCATGCCACTATTGACTGTGTGACCAAGCAAGTTGTTTTCTGTCCACCTAGTTTGCCTGAATTCGTGTTTAACGGGAGTGGAGTAGTACCTCCTCCGTATTTGATTTCGTCAGTGAAAGCCGTTAAATTAATTAGAAAGGGGTGTAAAGGATATCTGTGTTCTGTGCTGACTGTGTCTACTGATGATAATGTTAAAACTGATGTGAATTGCATTCCTATAGTCAGGGAATTCCCAGATGTATTTCCAGATGATCTGCCAGGGGATTTGATTGACAGGGAGATTGAATTTACCGTTGACGTAATTCCGGGTACACAGCCGATATCGAAAGCTCCTTACAGAATGGCCCAAACTGAACTGAAAGAATTGAAAGTGCAACTGCAGGAACTACTGGATAAGAAGTTTATCAGGCCTAGCACTTCACCGTGGGGCGCTCCTGTTTTTTTGAAGGTATGGCTAGGGAAAACCTCACGCAGATGGCTCGAAAAAAAAATGCTGAGCGTATGGCCGCCCAAAAAAAGGCCGAGGCCGCCCGTTCTGGACTTGCCTTGGTTGAGTCTTCCGAACCCGTTATTGAAGAGCCGACTAAGATTGTTGCGGCCGAAACGGCGAAAGAGCTTGAACAACTGGTCATTGATGAACGGTTGATTCCGGAAGAGCAGGGCAAGAAGCGTAGCGCCGAGGGAGAGGCTGGTTCAGAAGATAGTCTTGCCGACAAAAGGCCTCGCTTAGAAGAATCGGACGTGGTTGTTCCTATTATTGTTCAGCCAAAGATTAGAGACACGCCGATTCCTTCTGACGCATCCATTATTACTGACCCGGTGGTAGCCTTGAGCCTGGCAGCGTCAGTCTCTCTACCAGCTGATAAGGCATCCTTTCATGTCGTGCCAGATTTGATGGCCATAGCCCTATCTGCGCAGTCAGCCCTTTTGGTAGGTGAACTTTGACTTGTTTTGATTTTGGTTGTCTATGGCATCTAACGGTCCCAACTCGTTTTGCAGACGGTCGGCAGGATCGCCAACTTGGGCCGCCGCCTACACGATGC
Organism: Camellia sinensis; assembly: GCF_055761805.1. Classification (NCBI taxonomy): domain Eukaryota; kingdom Viridiplantae; phylum Streptophyta; class Magnoliopsida; order Ericales; family Theaceae; genus Camellia; species Camellia sinensis. The sequence continues at coordinate 103,286,946 of NC_138975.1, read as the reverse complement.
CCTTGAGAGGATTGACCGTTTGCAGTCAGAAGTGGTTGATCAAAGGAGCAGGGCCGAGTTTGAGATGATGAGGGCCGCTATGGAGACTGCGCGAGCTGAAGCCGAAGTGGAAAGGGCTCGGGCTGCCGATCAGCACCGTTCTGATGCCGAAGATAGGGCGAACGCGAGCAAAGAATCGCTTAGGCTAGCCGAGGAGGCGCTTAACAATGAAGACTGAGTTAGCAGAGTTGAAGGCGGCCAAGGAAAAGGCAGAATCTGAGGCTTCTGCCGCATTCGAAGCAGGAAAAGGCGCTGCCTTCAAAGAATACGTAGATGAAGTCCCCAAGTTCGAGAATCGGGGGTTCAAACACGGGTGGCTCAAGGCCCTTGATGTCGCTAGGGTTACATTGGCCTTGCCAATTCCTTATGAGCAGGTGGACGTTGAGCCACTTGAGTCTGACCCCCGAGGATTGATCTGCGAGTCTTTCGAATTTTATGAAATACTTTCCCATTTAATGTATGTTTTTGTTTTTAGGACTTTTGTTGGTTCTGAGTAGTTTTCATGTATAAATTGGCTATTGTCTGCGCTCAATTTATTAATGAAAATTATCTTCTTGTTTCACTACTAATGCGCAGTTTGTGATGTTATATTGGTGTAGAATGTTTGCCTTTCACTACTTTAGTTAGAATGACTACTCTGTTGACCTTTCTATGATTGAATATCATGGCAATCTTATCATTCGTATGCCGAATAGTTCGTTGGTATTATGCTGAAACGATTTATGGGCCGGTTGGGGCATTTAATCCGAATAGATTGATTAATCTGCCCTTGCCCCAGGCGGTTCATGATCATTCGGGCGCCGGAGGAGGCAAACTTAGTTTTGTTGTCGATTCATGGGCCGGCTAGGGCACTTAAGCTGAATGTATTGATAAATCTATCACGCCCTTGCCCCAGGCGGCGCATGATCATTCTGAAGTCGATTCGTGAGCCGGCTGGGGCACCTAAGCCGAATAGATTGATTAATCTACCTTTGCCCCAGGCGGTGCATGATCATTTGGGCGCCAGAGGAGGCGAACTTAGTTTTGTTGTCGATTCATGGGCTGGCCGGGGCACTTAAGCCGAATGTATTGATAAATCTATCACGCCCTTGCCCCAGGCGGCGCATGATAATTCTGAAGTTGATTCATGAGCCGACTGGGGCACCTAAGCCGAATAAATTGATTAATCTATCATGCCCTTGCCCCAGGCGATGCATGATCATTCGGGCGTCGGCGGGTCTATCCAGTCGGCGCTGGGCGATTGAGGTTTTCACAATTAATGAAATTGTCTCGAGGGTGCTGCCTCTGTAAAGGATAAATGATTAACGGTACAACTTTTACGAATACAGTAAACAACTGACTCCAGCTTTTGAAGGTATCATGTGAATGTCGAATAGACTTTTCTTTAACAGCAGAGGGGAAGCGAGGAGGCTAGCTGAGCTGGGTGGAGACATGCATCGAGGTGGTGACCCTTCGCGCACAAGGGGTAGGAGTTCCAGGGATCGAGAGAGGCGTCAGTCTCCTCGACGTCGAAGCAGGTCGCCCAGGCGGGACAAGCAGTCGCAGGGCAGATCTTCTCAACCTCGAGTCGAGAAGGGATCTGACTCGAATCCATGCCCATTAAGCTTTGCGATATTTGTAGGGAATAGACCCATGACAGAGGTGGACTCGATCGCTCGGGACCCAAATGTAGCGGTCGAGTTTGCTCGACAAATTTTTCCTCCTGAGGTTCAGCAATCGATGGTAGGTCGTCAGGACTACGAAGTATTTCGCGAAGGCATTCACGGGGCGGTGAAGGGGCTTTACACTGCCTACGAAATCGGCATGCGATTGCGCGCTGCCCGCCGAAAAATCGAGAAGAAAGAGGAACGTATTTGAAGTTTGGAGGCTCGCACGAAGGCGGCTGAGCGCGAGTTAAGGAAGACCAAGGCGGCCCAAGCACAACCCGCCGGGCACGGAAACCCAATCGTGGAAGAAAGGGTTACTAGTCGGCTCATCAGTTCCGCGCTGCCCGATCGTGAGACGGCGAATATGTTCGCAATGGAGAACGCGAAGAGGAGGGCCTATGAGAAAGGTTTTCATGATGGCCGAAAAGTTGGAATCGAAAAGACCAAGGAAAAACTTGCCGAAGAAGTTTGCCGATGTGAAAATCGTGGATTTAGGTACGGTTGGATCAAGGCATCTCAAGCTGTAGAAGCTCTTTGAGCGTCAGGCATTGATTCGGCATCGCCACTCTACCAGAGTAAACATTTTTCATTTTCTTCTTTTGAAGTCGAGAAGAGTGAGGATGAGGGTAATGCCGTATAAGTATACTTATTGTAAGGTTGAAACGCAGATTGCGTTCAAAACTATGTAATATATTGCTTGTTTTATCGAATAAAAAACGTTCTATGATAAATATTTTGTTGCAGTTCGTATTTGGTATGTATGCTTTTCATTTTACTGTATATGTTCGAACGAATGTATAAACATTGATCGGTAGGGTCGACCCATACATGATAGCCGTTTATCCCTGAATGAGGCTATTGTAACTTGAGGAAGTCGAAAGCCAGTGGGTAGAGTGGCTGCGGCAAATTCAACTCGGCTCGGGGCCTAGATTTTCGGCCAGTGTACGTGCTTCAAAAAGTCGTTTGGATAACTACGCCGTGGCGAATGTTAACCGACGTTTTTCTCATGGAGTTTAGTGTTAGTGAAATCGCCTCGGGATTGAGGCCTCGAGATTGCTGCCTGTATTGAAAATAAAAGGAGTGGGCGCTTTGCGCAGATAAACAATCACTCATGTGTAGTGGGATAAGTGGGAATGTTAGTTAGAGACTGGAGTTCAGCAGATCTTGCTGTTGCCATGGAGCGCGGCAGAGGACCCATCCGTATGGGAAGTAGGGCGTCCAAAAGTTGGCATGAATCTTCAAGTCGTCAAAGCAGATCACCCCGAAAGGAAAGGCAACGACCGTTGGGTTTTTATCTTTCCTCCTGGATCTTTGCCTTGACATTGTCAATGGTATCAGGGGAGGATTTGGGCACAGCTGGCTCAAGGTATTGCAAACCGCGGAGGACTTCCAGGTGACGGGAGTTGATTCGGCGCTGTCACTTTACCAATGCGTCTTCTCCCTTTTTTAGCTTTTGAGTTTGGAAATGGGTATTGTAATGCTCAAATGCAAGTTGCGTTTATGTAATAACTATGTGATTAAATAAAAATTGTAATGCTCAAATGCGGGTTGCGTTTATGTAACAACTGTTTCATCGAATAAAAAGCTTTATTTCGAACATTTGTGTCTTATTCTGAATTTTTTATATGCTTAGTTAAGCACCTTATTTGCGTCTTATTCTGAATTTTCTATATGCTCAGTTAAGCACCCAATTTCTGATGTTGGCGAGTTTTGTTTTGTTCGTGCCAAAGGGTACTCCGAATCTGGAGACTTAGTTTGGCCAATTGTGATATCCACGAAGGGCGCTCCAAATCCGGAGACTTTAATCGGTCCTAAGGTGTCATGCACCAAAGGGGGATCCGAATCCGGAGACTTAGTTTGGCCAATCGTGATATTCACGAAGGGCGCTCCAAATCCGGAGTCTTTAATCGGCCCTAAGGTGTCATGCACCAAAGGGGGCTCTGAATCCGGAGACTTTAATCGGTCCTATGGTGTCATGCACCAAAGGGGGCTCTGAATCCGGAGACTTAGTTTGGCCAATCGTGATATCCACGAAGGGCGCTCCGAATACGGAGTCTTTAATCGGCCCTGAGGTGTCATGCACCAAAGGGGGCTAAGAATCCGGAGACTTTAATCGGCCTTAAGGTGTCATGCACCCAAGGGGGCTCCGAATCTGGAGATTTTAATTAGCCCTAAGGTGTCATGCACCAAAGGGGGTTCCGAATCCAGAGATTTTAATCGGCCCTAAGGTGTCATGCACCGAAGGGGGGCTCCGAATCCGGAGAGTTAGTTGGCCCTAAGGTGTCATGCACCAAAGGGGGCTTTGAATTCGGAGAATTTAATCGGCCCTAAGGTGCCATGCACCAAAGGGGGCTCCGAATCCGGAGACTTTAATCGGCCCTCAGGTGTCATGTACCGAAGGGGGCTCCAAATCCGAAGACCTTAATCGGCCCTCAGGTGTCATGTACCGAAAGGGGCTCCGAATCTGGAGCCTTTAATCGGCCCTCAGGTGTCATGCATTGAAAGGGGCTCCGAATCCAGAGACTTTAATCGGCCCTCAGGTGTCATGCACCCAAGGGGGCTCCGAATCTGGAGACTTAGTTTGGCCAATCGTGATATCTACGAAGGACGCTTCGAATCCGGAGTCTTTAATCGGCCCTGAGGTGTCATGCACCAAAGGGGGCTCCGAATCTGGAGACTTTAATCGGCCCTAAGGTGTCATGCATCAAAGGGGGCTCCGAATCCGGAGAGTTAGTCGGCCCTAAGGTGTCATGCACCAAAGGGGGCTCCGAATTCGGAGACTTGGTTTGGCCAATCGTGATATCCATGAAGGGCGCTCCGAATCCAGAGTCTTTAATCGGCCCTAAGGTGTCATGCACCAAAAGGGGCTCCGAATCCGGAGACTTAGTTTGGCCCATCGTGATATCTATGAAGGGCGCTTCGAATTCGGAGTCTTTAATCGGCCCTGAGGTGTCATGCACTAAAGGGGGCTCCGAATCTGGAGACTTTAATCGGCCCTGAGGTATCATGCACCAAAGGGGGCTCCGAATCCGGAGACTTTAATCGGCCCTCAAGTGTCATGCACCAAAGGGGGCTCCGAATCTAGACACTTAGTTTGGCCAATCGTGATATCCACGAAGGGCGCTCCGAATCCGGTGTCTTTAATCGGCCCTGAAGTGTCCTGCACCAAAGGGGGCTCCGAATCTGGAGACTTTAATTGGCCCTAAGGTGTCATGCACCAAAGGGGGCTCCGAATCTGGAGACTTTAATTGGCCCTAAGGTGTCATGCACCAAAGGGGGCTCTGAATCCGGAGAGTTAGTCGGCCCTAAGGTGTTATGCACCAAAGGGGGCTCCGAATCTGGAGACTTATTTTGGCCAATCGTGATATCCACGAAGGGCACTCCGAATCCGGAGTCTTTAATCGGCCCTAAGGTGTCATGCACCAAAGGGGGCTCCGAATCCAGAGACTTAGTTTGACCAATCGTGATATCCACGAAGCGCGCTCCGAATCCAGAGTCTTTAATCGGCCCTGAGGTGTTATGCACCAAAGGGGGCTCCAAATCTGAAGATTTTAATCGACCCTGAGGTGTCATGCACCAAAAGGGGGCTCCGAATCTGGAGAGTTAGTTGGCCCTAAGGTGTCATGCACCAAAGGGGGCTCCGAATCCGGAGACTTTAATCGGCCCTAAGGTGCCATGCACCAAAGGGGGCTCCGAATCTGGTGACTTTAATCGGCCCTGAAGTGTCATGCACCGAAGGGGGCTCCGAATCTAGAGACTTTAATCGGCCCTGAGGTGTCATGCACCGAAGGGGACTCCAAATCCGGAGACTTAGTTTGGCCAATTGTGATATCCACGAAGGGCGCTCCGAATCCAGAGTCTTTAATCGGCCCTGAGGTGTCATGCACCAAAGGGGGCTCCGAATCCGGAGATTTTAATCGACCCTAAGGTGTCATACACCAAAGGGGGCTCCGAATCCGAAGAGTTAGTCGGCCCTAAGGTGTCATGCACCAAAGGGGGCTCCGAATCTGGAGACTTAGTTTAGACAATCGTGATATCCACGACGGGCACTCCGAATCCGGAGTCTTTAATCGGCCCTAAGGTGTCATGCATCAAAGGGCGCTCTGAATCCGGAGACTTAGTTTGGCCAATTGTGATATCCATGAAGGACGCTCCGAATCCGGAGTCTTTAATCGGCCCTGAGGTGTCATGCCCCAAAGGGGGCTCCGAATCTGGAGACTTTAATCGGCCTTGAGGTGTCATGCACCAAAGGGGGCTCCGAATCCAGAGACTTAGTCGGCCCTGAGGTGTCATGCACCAAAGGGGGCTCCGAATCCAGAGACTTTAATCGGCCCTCAGGTGTCATGCACCAAAGGGGCTCCGAATCCGGAGACTTAGTTTGGCCAATCGTGATATTCACGAAGGGCGCTCCAAATCCGGAGTCTTTAATCGGCCCTGAGGTGTCATACACCAAATGGGGCTCCGAATCTAGAGACTTTAATCGGCCCTAAGGTGTCATGCACCAAAGGGGGCTTCGAATCCAGAGACTTAGTTTGGCCAATCGTGATATCCACGAAGGGCGCTTCAAATTCGGAGTCTTTAATCGGCCCTAAGGTGTCATGCACCAAAGGGAGCTCCGAATCCAGAGACTTGGTTTGGCCAATCGTGATATCCACGAAAGGGGCTCCGAATCCGGAGTCTTTAATCGGCCTTGAGGTGTCATGCACGAAAGGGGGCTCCGAATTCGGAGACTTTAATCGGCCCTGAGGTGTCATGCACCAAAGGGGGCTCCGAATCCGGAGACTTAGTCACCCCTGAGGTGTCATGCACCAAAGGGGGCTCCGAATCCGGAGACTTAGTTTGGCCAATTGTGATATCCACGAAGGGCGCTCCGAATCCGGAGACTTTAATCGGCCCTGGGGTGTCATGCACTAAAGGGGGCGTTGAGAAATGAATGGAGCCACGAAGAAAAATGGGTTGCATTGCAGAAGTGATATATATACAAGTATCAAAGCCCACAGGTTGGGTCAGTGATAGGGTTTTCATTAAATCTCTACTTGTGCCGATTGGGGGGAGCCACGGATCCCTTCAATGCCATGGGCTGTCGGGAAGCGCACAAGCTGATGATAAGTGCTTGGAACGGCCTTCATAATATGTATCTAGGTTCGCCCCGTGATGACATTATACGGCGAAGGGAGCTTTACGACCAGGAATTCTACTTCGACCGTTCTGGAGCCCGCTCAAACAGGTAGTATGATTTTCCCTAACGGGTATTCAGGATTTATATTAAAGCCAAACAGTGGGTGAGGCGCCGGAGACAGATCTGACTCGTTGAGGCCGAGTTTGATGAAAGTTTGGTAATACATAACCTCTGAAGTACTCCCCGGGTCTATGAGAATGCGTTCAATGGTGAACCGATTTATGCGTAATTTAATGACCAACGGATCGATGTGGGAAGCAGTTGTGCCGCTAAGATCGGAGTCATTGTAAATAATTGTCAGAGCTTCTTTGGGCTATTTAGTCGGAATACGTTGCTTTTGGGGGATTGGATGCGACTGAATTGTGTGCACAGTTGGGGGTGCAGGCAGGCTATAGATCATATGGATCACGCCAAGTGGAGGTGAGTCCTGCCTCAAGGCCAGTGCCTGGGTTAGTTTTCCCTTTCTCACATACTGTTGCAGTCAGCTGTCTTGCACCAGTTCTTCCAGGTGATCTTTTAATGCGTAACAACTTTCCGTTTCGTGGCCGTGATCTTTGTGATATTCGCACCACCTATCCCTCCTTTGCGTGTCGGGCGGCCCCACCATCTTTGACGGCCACTTGAACAATGGAAGGTGTTGGACTTTGGTCATTATTGCAGCGATTGGTTCTGACAACTCTGTGTACTTCTTGTCGGCACGCCTCGAACGCCTGCTGTCGACTTGCAGTTGTTCATTCGTTCGGTGGGAGCATTGATCGCTTGATCAGTGATTATCCCGCCTTTTGTCTCGTTTAGCGCGTTGCCAAGGCTCTGGGCTAAGAGGTGGCGCGGAACTTATTGGTTGAGCAATTTCGGGGGGGCCGTTTTGTTGGACATTTGGCCAGCTTTTATTCTCAAGGCATCATCTTCCACTTTGCAATACTCTTCAATTTTCTTCATCAACGCCCAGACTGTTTTGGGGGGTCTTCTGGTCAGGGAACTGCGAAGAGGACTGTCAGGATGTAGTCCCATTTTGAAGGTGGTGATGGCCATGGAGTCGTTGCAAGCGTCGTCGACGAGGTTGAAGCACTTCCAATAGCGCGCCGAATACGCTCTGAGCGTTTCTCCTGACTGAATCTGTATAGCCCAGAGAGAGTCGGCCTGTTTCGGTTGCACCTCGTTGGTGATGAACCTGGCCCTGAAGGATTTCTGTAATTGATAGAAGCTTTTGATCGAGGCCAGCTCCAACTTGTAATACCACCTAACAGCTAATGGCCCCAGGCTATTGGGGAATATTCGGCACATGAGGGCTTCGTTGTCTGCATGCAATGTCATGGCCTGCTTGTAGTGACGGATATGATCAGTGGGGTCTGATTTTCCATCGTAGAAAGTGAATGACGGAGCTTTGAATTTCTTGGACAGGGTCGCCCTTGCAATCCGTCGGACAAAAGGATCGTGCTGGTCCTCTTCGTCTGAACTGCTCCTCCTGCGCTTGTTCCTTGTATGTAGACTCTTTTCGGAGTAGCTGGGAGTTTCGGATCGTCCCTTCTTATTGAGCTCAGTGGTTAATGAGTTGGAGTTGCTATTGGTATCCTCTGGTCGGGCTCGAGCTCGTTGTCCACCGGCCTTCGGGGGTTGTTCGGGATCTTGGCGCATGGCTTCTCTAGATTTTGCGACTTCGAGGACCAAATCTTGACGGAGACGTTCATTTTCAGCGATCATGTTCTCCAGCCTTTGTTCATTCTGCTTTGCTTGTTCGATGATCACCTACATTGTCTCGTACGCTGAGGTCGTTGGTGAGTCGAAGTTCAAGGCACGTCTTGCAGCGATGGTTTCTTTTCCGAGCATATTTGCTGGAGTGAGGTCATCTCCCTGTGCGGTCTCGTCAATGGCTACCGGAGGATCTTCAGTCACGCCTGCCATGGATGTATTTGAGTATTTCCACAGACGGCGCCAATTGTGGAGAGGTGGTTTTGAAATACTCTTCGGATCCTGGAAGACGCTAGTGATCCTCAGCTAGTCACCTGAAAAGATACAAACACTCCGGTCGGGGGTGCCAGAATTAGCACTCCGACGGACAAGTTAGTTCAGACACTCAGGATAGCTTATTTACTAAGTTTTGTGAAGTGATTCTTACATACCTTTCTACAACCGTTGTTTCTGTATTTATACCTGTTCTTTTTGATCCTCGGGGCCAGGACCTACTTTTTAATCATTGTCCTTTCTTTTATTCGGCCCTAAGGACTTACACTTATTTGACACATATATTATATTCAGCTCCCCACTCTCGTAGGATATAGCTAGTTAATATCAGTCTTCCAATGGTACGCACCATCTGATTTTTCCATGTATTCGGCCCCCACATAGACAACTCACATCTCTAACATAAATTTAAATTCCAATATAATAATATATTTTTATGTTATGTGACAGTTATTATAACTTTTTTTTATCTAGTTTTGAACAGAAATTAACTTTAGGAATAAACTAGAAGAACTTGAAATATAAAGGGCCAAGTGAGGGGAAAAAAAATTAAGGCCAAATTGGGAAAGTGGTCAAACGTAAATGGGGCAAAGTGTAATTTATCCTAAAAGAAATGCCAAATCAATGAATTAATTAGGGTAAATTACATATTGCCCCTTTATGTTTGACTATTTTCTCACTTTGACCCTTAAAATTCATTTTTTTTTCACTTTGATGTTTTATGTTACAAATTTTTCTCACTTTACTCCTATAACTATTTGAAGTTACAAAAATGTGTATATATACTTATAAACATGTATACATTAGAATATTATAAAATCATAATTCAGTGTTAATGTGGAGATTGTGAGTTTGAACACAAGAAAAGTCAATTTGTGTAAATAATGTCAAAAATTACATGTGTACCTAATATCGAGTTCGGATCCTCTCCTTGAGGAAGGTGCTTGAGTTGCTGCGGGCAACGGCTCAGATGAGCCGTTGGTCATCCAACGGCTCATATTATATTAAAAAAAAAAAAAAAAAAAAAAATCAAAAATGTTCTGTTTTCGTCTTCCCGCCCAAACAAAACAACAATACACCTGAGACATATTTCACTCTCACTCTCTTACTCTCTCACTTTCACTCAGCCTTACAGTCGATCGTGGTCGTCCACCGAACCTACCCTCACCGGCGAACCGGCGACCAGTCCCAACGGCGACCCCACGACGACCACAGCTCCACCGCTTCAGCCTCTACGCTTCGTGAACTCCACCGCGACGACCACCATCAGTTGAGCTTAGATCACGAACCAGGTTGGTCTTCAAACATCTGAAATTAAGAAGTTAGGAGTCTGAAAAAATGTAGGGCTTTTAGAGTTGGAATTTCTGAAAAAATTTAGGGCTTTTCAGATTTGGAATTTCTGAAAAAATTTGGACTTTGATTTGAGATTTTCCAAACGCAATTGAAGTGTTTGAGAATAATTTTTTGATTTTTTTTTTTATATTAAAGACCTGAAAAAAGTAGAGAGAATGAGAATGAGAATGAATCTTTGATTTTTTTTTTTTTTGGTATGATTTTTTGACTAATTTAAATCGTAACCTACTGTCGGAATTGTTCTAAGCCGGTGGGGGCATAAATGCTTTTCTTGTGTGGTGTTAAAAAACTGAGCAAGCTTGGTCCATGTGGGACTGGCTGAACGTTGAAAGGAACCTCATCAAGAGATTTGCAATTGAAGATGATTCTCCAGAATTGCTTTGTGATCGAGTTTAAAATTTGGACCACATAGCCTATTGTACCTTATTTGTAAATACTTTAAAAAAAAAAAAAAAAAGAAACAAACAAAAAGCTTGGAAGAGATGAATCATCACATGGGTATTTGCAGACTTTCTAGTGCTCTTTGCAGAAGGCATCCAACATGAACTTGGGTTGTGGACAAACTATAGCGACATTATTTGGTGCTTGGAAACGAAATAGATTTCTTTGATTGTTTTAGGATCTTCAATTTCTAGTGTAAAATACTAAAATGTTTTCAGAAAAGATGCAAATCCAAGATTTTTTCCCATAAATTTATCCACAAAGTGAGTGTATGATGGAGATTGATGTATTGTAGGTCCATATCAATAATGAATCTGGTTTACACTATTTAAATTTTGGGTAATTTTTATGTTTGTAACATTACTCAAATGTTTTTTTAGGTTAAGCCTTCCTCGGACTAAAAATCTTTCTATTTGTTTATTTTTGTCGTGAAGGTTATACCCAAGTTATCCAAATTAAGCTTTTCTATGATTTTGTTTTTTGTTTGAAGTAAAAATAACCAAATAGTGTGGAAGCTGGTTTAGTTTAACATTTAGTAAAATGATGCCACTTAGCAATATTAGAGTGATTAATTCCCTAAGGATATAATTATTGTCATAATAGAGTAAGTGGGAACTAACTATTTTCTTATCTGTTCAATGAGAATATTAATGGCAAGCAAGCACATGTACATGATAATTTTGAAAAAAAATATAAATAAATAAAATGTTTAGGTAAAGGAGAGTAAGTGTTATTCATGTCAAGTGTTGCCTTGAAAATACTGAATAACATTTTCAATATGGAATAGTTAGTCTGTTTAAAGCCAACCATTGACTCTGTATATCATTCTCAATATGGAATAGTTAGTTTAGTGTATTATTAGGTATCATATACTCCTTTTAATAAGTGCTTTCTTCTCCATTGGTAACAAAACTTGAATGTGGAATAGTTAGTTTAGTGTATTATTAGGTATCATATACTCCTTTTAATAAGTGCCTCTACCTTACATAAACTGCTATTTCTTTAACCTTAAAACTACTGGTTTCTGACCCATGACACTGCCAGTTAATAGAACACACTGTAAATTGGATAGAACAGGGTAATGTTATGGGCCTTTTGTAGACATGGCAGTCTCATGGGTCATGTAATTATTAACTGGTGTGTAGATATGTTATATTGAATCTCATGAATACTTTTTGACCCATGAGACTGCTAGTTATGAATAATTGAAATGCTTGTGTTATTAACTGCTATTTCTATAAACCAGATAAATGTTATCTATAAACCAATTTCAATTCATTTTCATAGCATTACAACCTAAGCAACCCTGCAATCTTATTAAGAAGCTCAACTATCATTAACTTAAGATTTTATTTATATGGGTTTTCAGTTGCATTTTGATATCGATATGGAACCTGAGAATGACTGTGATTGGAAGCCAAAATTGGGAATGATATTTGATTCTGAACAATGTGCGTATGAATTTTATAATGCATATGGAGGAAGAATGGGGTTTAGCATAAGAAGAGATTATTGTAAGAAGGACAAGTTCACTAATCAACTTATTCATAGACTTTTGGTTTGCAACAAGGAGGGATTTCGAAAGGTTGACAAGCGAGACCCATTGTCAAAAAACTCTAGAGCTGAAACTAGGACTGGGTGTGAGGCTCGACTTTATATTAAATTACATGAGGGTAATGGAAAATATGTTGTGACTGATTTCAAAGAAAAACACAACCACGATCTTGTATCACCTGAGTGTGCCCACATGTTGCCGTCACAAAGAAAGATCTCCACTACCCAAGCAATTCAATTAGATTTAGCGGCACAATCTGGTCTTCGTTTAGGCCAGTCTTTTGAACTCATGGGTAGGGAAGCTGGTGGAAGGCAATGTCTTGGTTTTACGAAGTTAGATTCTAAAAATTATTTGAGAACCAAAAGACAACAAAGTTTAGCATATGGGGAAGTAGGCAATGTGTTGCAATACTTTAAAGAAAAATCTTTGCAGAATCCTTCATTCTTCTATGCTGTTCAATTAGATAATGAGGAGCAAATAACCAATATGTTTTGGGCCGATGCACAAATGATCATGGATTATGCCCAATTTGGTGATGTTGTCACATTTGATACGACTTACAAGTTAAACAAAGAACATAGACCCTTCGCATCTTTTGTGGGATTCAACCATCATAGGGAAACAGTTATATTTGGTGCAGCATTGTTGTATGATGAGACCGCCGAATCGTTTGTATGGTTGTTTGAAAACTTTCTAGAGGCTATGTCAAGGAAGGCACCAAAAACTTTGTTCACCGATCAAGATGCTGCAATGGCTAAAGCCATACCCATCGTTATGCCTGACACAAGTCACCGATTGTGTACTTGGCATTTGATGCAAAATGCATTAAAACATGTTAACTGTTTGTTCCAAGATAAGGGGGTGAAGGGTGTACTAAATAAATTCTTCTTTCACATTGAAGATGCAAATCAATGGAAGTTAGAGTGGGCGGAAATGCTTGATAACTATGATGCGCATGAAAATCATTGGTTGAAATTGACTTTTGCGGTGAAAGAAAAATGGGGATGGCCTTATGTTAGATCAACATGGGCTGCAGGAATGAGTACCACACAACTTAGTGAATCTTTTAATGCTTTTTTGAAGGATTACATTCGTTCTGATTTCAACTTAAATGAATTCTTCATGCATTTCGAAAGGGTACTTTACGAGAAGCGATACAAGGAGTTAGAAGCAGGCTATGCTTTGTGCCAAAGGTTGCCAAAGGTCAAAGCAACAATAAGAATGTTAATTCAAATGGGTAACGTCTACACAAAAAAGATCTTTGAGGAATTTCAAAATGAGTACTTTCAATCCATTGAATCAGACATAGAAGCAATTGAATATGGCGAGGCTAGTACTATGTACACAGTTGTTGATGTTGGTAACAAACATGCAAGGAAAGTGAAGATGGAGAGGGATGGCTCTTTGGGTTGTAATTGTACAAAGTTTGAAAGGGAAGGAATCTTGTGTTGTCACTCATTGAAGGTCATTAGAGACATATTGAAGATGAAAGAGGTTCCTCCACAATACATTCTAAAGAGGTGGACCAAACAAGCAAGAGCCGAAACTGTGCAGCACATTAAGGAAAATGACATTGAAGTAGATGTGAAATTCCAACAAGCCTCGCGGTATAAGACATTGATGACCGCGTTTAGAGCAGTAGCAAGTAGAGCTGCTGAAACTGAAGAAACTTATGATTTTTGTATTGCACACCTTGCTACATTAGGTGCAGATGTTGAAGGCAAGTTAAGTGCTCATTTTGGTGTTGGAAATGAAGTACGTAATGATGATGACACCCAAAGCTTTGAAGTGGAATGCGAAGATGTGAATCATGTTGTGCAACCAAAAGGATTGAAGAAGAAAGTGACAACTAGTAAGGGCAAAAGGAGGGTGAAAGGTGGATTCGAAGCGGCGTTGGTAGCGAACTCCAAAAAAAAATCCCGTGCTAACAGCTTGGCTTCGTCACAATCTATTGCAAGTTCAACGGTTGCACCTTCTCCATTATCTGTTGGAGGAGATATATATGTTCGTGAACAAGTTCCTCCGTTTCAACCTCTTCCTCTCCTTCATCCTCTTCCTCGATCTTTGCCCATGGGTGGTAATTACATTCCTCCGCCATTGACGTATCCCACATATCATGTAAGCCTTTCTTTAACATTGTATTTTTTGTGTGGATATAATATGTGACTCAAACCATAACTGAAAGCATATATGACATTGTTGTAGGCGAACAATTTGCGGGAGATGTATGTGGTGCCAAATTATTTGCCAACTTCAATGGCTCAACGACATTCTGCTCAACCAACATTCCAGTCACTACTACAACGTTCACTACTACAACATTCTCAAGAATCAACTACTCCAATGTGTAGTCAGGTTCGTCGTTGATGTATTTTTAGTTTATAGTTGCTGAAAATTCTGTGATATCATGTATTTATAGTTGCTTAAAAATTCTTTCTTTTTTTGTAGGCTAAGGACCAATGAATTAATTTAGATGTTAAGTTGTACTGGTTGATGTTCATTTACAGTTGATTTTCATTTATATGTTAAACCCAAGTGAACTGGTTATTGTTAATGTTCATTTAAATTGGTGTCCATGTTGGTTGGTTGAGAAGCTACAGATTCAGGAAACTGGTTTTATTTTTAAACATAGAATTCCACTTACAAGGATGCTTGCTGGGAATTCTATATTGTGCATTAATTGAAGGATGGTTGCAGTTTTAGACTAATATTTGTTGTATGTTTGATATGCAATTTGTGTAATGAGAATTGAACTGGAATTGTATATTGGAATGTGCTACTCTTGATAATGTGATTATGATCACACAAGGAAGCCAAATGTTGTTTATCCCATTTGGTAAGGAAATGTTTCAGTTTTGTACGCATCGGACTATCTTGTATCCCTATTGGCATGCATGGTTATTGGAAAAATGTGGCCTTATTTGATACTTGAGAGCCTCGTCATTGCTTTCAACCTGAATAAGTTCATGTATTGGATGGTGACAATGCTAGTATATATTACTTTTAGCCTTTTAGTTGTTAATTTGAATTATGATTGTGGCTTACACATCTTGGCAAAGAGATGCTCAGCCTTTACCTTGACAATTGGCATTGGAATTTGAATATGAAGTCCCAGGCATGATGATGCGTCGATAGAAATTCATCACCACGGCCCCTAAGGTTGTCATAATCTGTTGAGTTTCAGAAAGACTTTGTTGAGGCTCATATTGGTCTCTTTCTGTGTTTATCCAGTAGCTGAAGTAAACCTAGGGTATCAATCATGTGAAAATCATTATTGTTTTTGTATATGTTCTACATGGAATGCACAATGTTAAGTGAAATCTCAGAATATGGAAGTTTAATGCACTTGCTAAAGTTTACGTCATGGGCTTTTCTTGCTATGTTGGGTTAGTTTATTTAGCCTCTTTTTTTTCCCCCTTGAGAAATTTTGTTGCTATTTTATAAGGATGCTTGCTGGGAATTCTATGTTTAATCAACCCTAGTTGTAAGTGGAACTTTATTTTTAAACATAGAAGCTTAAGCAGTTCCAGGACCCTTGAACACTGTAGATTCTGGTTTTATTTTTAACCCTGTTATGCAGATTCTGTTTTCAACACTATATGCTGGTTCTGGTTTTCAACACTATATGCATTCTGTTGAAAATTCATTCTGCTGGTTCATCTAGTAAATGCATTCTGTTGGTATGCATTCTGTTGGAATTCATTAGCAAATGCATTATGTTCAATTCATATCTGCTTCATTCTGCTGGTTCATTTGGACAATAAATGAATTCTGCTGGTATTCATATCTGCTGAATTCTACCCATTAACTCCACTAGGACAATAAATGCATAAAAACATTCATAAAAACATCCCAAATTCTGCTGGTATGCATTAGTAAATGAATTCTGCTGGTATGCACTAGTAAATGAATTCTACCCATTCTGCTGGTATGCATTTGGACAATAAATGAATTCTACCCATTCCCAACTTCCCAAATTCCATTCATAAAAACATCATAAAGTACAAACATCATAAATCCATAATAACATTAGTCAAATTTTTCGGATACTAACATTACATCATAAAGTACATTACATCCATAAATCCATAATAACATGAAATCCATAAATCCATAATAACATTACATCATAAAGTACAAAAGTAAACCAAATACAATCAAATACACCATCGCCTTCAAAATATTTTCCACCCTTCGAAGCCTTCGACCATAGTCGCCATGTTCATTTTCCACGTCATACAGCCTCCTCCTCAGCTCAGTAAAGTCTTCTACTGTAACACCATCAGAAGCTCTAGTGTTGGAACGGATTGTGGACGTCACATCTTCATCATCTTCAGCCACGAACTTGAAGTAATTGCAATTGGGATTTTCAGTCTACAATGCAACCAACAATTAGTTAGTCTATTAAAACAAATTAAATTGTGACTACTTACATATTTAATATTTCCAATACAATACTTACATATTTTGATGGGCAAACAAAGAACAAACGCCCTTTATTTCCATTCTCATTAGTTTTTACGATATGTATGGCAGCTGTTCTTCCACAATTGCACATTCTCGGTTTTAATCTTATGTTGCTGTTGTCATTAGAAGAAGAAGCCATTTCTAAATCTACATAGACAATACAACACAAACAGTCAGCCCTCGAGAAACCAATTTAGTTTTGAAACCAACATTGTAGTGGGCTCATAAAAACCTATTCTATCTGTTATTCAGCATTGTAGAACAGAGCATATACACATGTAAAATCGGATTGGACAAACACACAAGAACAGGCCATTTTTTCATTCAGGAAACTTTTGTAAATGAATTGGGCCTTTGACAAAATGTTTTAACTTTTGATCTTTTAACAGATATATTTATTATTTAGTTGCTAATTTATTGAAATAAGAGAATGTCCAGAACAAAGATGAGGCTTCTGTTTAGACAGATAAATATACAAACAATCATACATGGAAGAAACAGAGAATAAAAGCAGCAAACAAAAAATGAACATAAACCTGGGAAAAAACAACATTAGTAAAAACAGAAACAAGACAATTGTGAATGAAATTCTAGTCTATTATATAACTAATTAAAAAAAAAAGTTATAGGGGAAAAAATAATTGTAAATTAATGAGAAACTTTCTAAATATTAACAATTAAATTTAAAAACTTTCCATGAATTTGTACTTTCTTTGTTTGGTTATGGAAAGCAATAAACTATAACAACCCATTCTAACAATACTGGGAACAATTTTAATTGTATGTTGTTGCTCTACCAGCAACCTTACCCGTACCCGTTGAGGGTCCAATCTGTGGTAGTATCCTGTGCCAGCTCTATCTGCAAAACGTTCGATCAATTAAAGCCAAAAAGATCAGAGCTTACATGTGAATGCCACAGCTCAAGCTCTCTGTTTACTTTATATACTGTATATTTGTGAACCATAGCAGACATAACACATAATTTTATCAAACAGAATCTATTCCTAACAAAAAAATAATAATTGACATCTTAAATAATTGTCAACAATGGGGTACCTCTTATGATGAAACTACTGTGCCAAGTGCAACTTGGCAATGACACTAAACAAAGATGAAATATTTATTGAGAATTCTCTAGGAGAAATGATGTGTAATAAATAAATGTATGAATCTGTCTGGTTGTCTCTGTTATTTCTATCTGGTGCCTAGAGGGCTACAATGGACAGAAATTATAGGGCTTACTTCTGTCATAATTAAGGAAACAGAGAAATTGAGAGATAAGATTATAAATATGTTTGCCTAAAAATCTGAGGAGGGAAGTATCGACAAAGGAAACAAACACACAAGAACAGACCATTTTTTCATTCAGGAAACTTTTGATTGTTCAAGTATATACACATGTAAAATCGGATTGGACCACACACATGTATTACGTTTGAAGTAATTGTGCCCAATGCAATTTCATGTGGTTCTTTTTTCTTTCTTTTTTTTCAGTGAAAATCACCTTAGGTCAAATAAAGGTTTGGACATGGACAGATGTTCTTTACTTCTATAGATCATTTATCAAGAACAGAGCATACAAAATTACAAAAAAACAAAAAAGCCCTAAATTTTTTCAGAAATTCCAACTCTAAAAGCCCTAAATTTTTTCAGAAAAGCCCTAAATTTTTTCAGAAATTCCAAATCTGAAAAGCCCTAAATTTTTTCAGAAATTCCAACTCTAAAAGCCCTACATTTTTTCAGACTCCTAACTTCTTAATTTCAGATGTTTGAAGACCAACCTGGTTCGTGATCTAAGCTCAACTGATGGTGGTCGTCGCGGTGGAGTTCACGAAGCGTAGAGGCTGAAGCGGTGGAGCTGTGGTCGTCGTGGGGTCGCCGTTGGGACTGGTCGCCGGTTCGCCGGTGAGGGTAGGTTCGGTGGACGACCACGATCGACTGTAAGGCTGAGTGAAAGTGAGAGAGTAAGAGAGTGAGAGTGAAATATGTCTCAGGTGTATTGTTGTTTTGTTTGGGCGGGAAGACGAAAACAGAACATTTTTGATTTTTTTTTTTTTTTTTTTTTTAATATAATATGAGCCGTTGGATGACCAACGGCTCATCTGAGCCGTTGCCCGCAGCAACTCAAGCACCTTCCTCAAGGAGAGGATCCGAACTCCCTAATATCTCCCTTCCAAATAAAGGTCAACATCAAGCCAATCCACGTCCATCAGCTAGTTAAGCCAAGGGACGTTTTTTTGGGAGTTGGGCCTTTGTGTAAACTTGTTGATCTCATGGTAATAATAATTTAGTATATCTAATTAAAATTGGGCACTCAGTTCATAAATTCAAAATTAAATTTTGTTTGGTCAAAAGTTCAAAATAATTTTTCTATAAGGACATACTTAAGCAAAATGACCACACTACCCATGTGTATATATATATATATATATATATGTTATACGGTGGAAAACACAAACCCTCTTTTTCAAACCCACTCTTTTCTCTTGAACCTTCTGTTATCTCTCTCTCTCTCTCTCCCCTTCCCCGACACTACTATTGTCTTAATCTCCTCCTCTGTCGTCGTCCACCGTCATCGTTACTAACATACTGAGTCCAGATCCTCGGCCATTGTTTCCTGCGGTGGTTCTTGCAGCGGGTCAAAAACGACATCGTTTTGTGTATTATTATTTTTTTGAAATTTTTTTGGTCTCCCCTCTTTTATCTTCTCTGCCATTTATTTTTTGCCATGGTTTTGGAAATGGTTTCTTCACTTCCAAACAGCAGATGATTTGGATAGGCAAAGGAGCTTTGAAGCTTCTCTCTCATCTACTCCTCTCTCTCTCTCTCTCTCTCTTCATTAACAATGGCAGATACATATGTATAATACATATATATATATATATTTCGCACTCTCCTTGTCAGCAATCCTCTCAAATCTAGATCCAGATCCAAAATACTCAACACCCAGAGATAACATTACAAAACCCACAATTCCAAGAAACCCTAGCTCTGGATTGCCCAAATATTCACTTTCTATTTTTTTCTTTTAACAAAAATATTCACTATTCTTGCTTAAGAAAAACAACACAACTAGGATCAATATTTTTCTTTTCATTTCTACAATTGAAAATTGAGGTTCCCTGCTTTGATGTTTACTTTTCCATGGAAATTGATTCAATTTTTTAAATATTTATGTATTTGGATTTCAGGTGTGTCTCCGTCGTTGTAGCTGTTGCCCTGTTGTCCGACTGTCAACGGTGACCTCATTTCTCTGTTCGTCCATTTGTGAGGTGCTTAGGATTTGAGAGCAGAGAAGAAAATATGGGAAAGAAAGAAAAAAGAACCAAAAAAAAAAAAATAGATGCATCCATTCGTGAGGAGACCTTCATCTTTCTTCTTCCCCTCTTTCTCTTCTTTGATTCTGTGTATTTGGTTTTTTTATTTTGTGAAATTTTGCCCCAAAAAAACATTGTTTTGGGACGCCGCAGGAACTGCCGCAGGATAAGATGGTAGAGAATCCGGATTCGAGTCTAGGGCAGACAATCTGAATGCGAAGAGATTTGTGTTTTAGAGAGAGAGAAAGAGAGAAAAAAAAAACATAAGAGGTGTTCGAGCAGAATAGATCAGATAGAGGCGAGGGAAGCCGGATGCATAGTAGTGAGCGGTATGTAGGTGAGACAATGAAATCGCCTGATGTCTCACTTTTTATCTCTGTAATAGATTTCCTTGCTCTTTATTATGCATATTTTGAATTCAAATTCATTATATATATATAGACCTATATTTCTTTATCTAGTGCTAAAAATCCGCATTTCTATGGTAGTTTCTCTCTCTCTAATTTTCATGTTTTACGTTGTGAATTATAGTCTCAGCTCTTGAGAGGTCTTTTCATATATATATATAGCATTGAAGAATTTGAGTAGTGAGTGAGAATGAAGACGCTGGACCTGAATCTCACTGTTATTGCAACTGATTCCATCTTTGATCGCCTCGAAACGGTTACAGAGAAGTTTCTAGAACTCTCAGGAGTCTATATGGATGATTCAGGAACCTTCAATTCCTCCATTGTCAATCTATATGTAGGTATATTTGTGTGTATTTATATAAAAGCATGCTTATTTCTCTCTATATATTGATGAAATTATAAATGTTGTGTTGATAGAATTAATGTATATATATATGGATTTGATTTTAAAAAAATTGTTGTTGTGAACTCTCTTTCATATCTCTCTCAAATTTGTTCCAAAATCACAGATCGGTGTTGAATAAGATTTGTAAGAATAGTATTGAAGATGGAGGTGATGGGGTGGTTAAGGCACTATCAGTTGAAAAACAACATATCTATGGCTATTATTATTATTAATTTTGTTACTGTGGTGTATATATATTTAATTTTTAACACATAATTTTCTTTGTTATTGTTGTTAGCAGATAATCTATTGGTGGTGTTGTTGAATAACGTATGTTTATATATCTGTAAGTATGTGTATGAGAGCTTCATACAAATAGGCAACATTTTGAATAGATAAAATTATAAGACCTTTCTCTCTCTGTGTGTGTGTGTGTGTATACATGAGAATTTGAATAGATAAAGATTTAAAAAATGAACAAATAAATATAAAAAATTGAACAAATAATTTTTTTGAATTGATAAAAAAAAAATTGAATAGATAAAATATTTGAACAAATATATTTAAATAGATAAGTGAAAAAACTAAACAGATAATAAAATTTGAATTGATATTTAAACAGATAAGGAATTTCAGTAGATAGATATTCCAATAGATAGGAAATTTAACAAATAGATATTCCAATAGATAGATGTAAATTTGACAAATAGGGTAAAATAATTGAACAGATAAGGAGAAAAAAAAAATCAAAAGATAGATATAAATTTAAATAGATAATGAACAAAATTGAACAAATAAAAAATATTTTGAACAAATAAAAAGTCAATAAATAAATTAAGGGGTAAAATTAGAAACAAAATGTCCTCCAAAGCCAACAAAAAAAACTTCTCACTAAACTATTTTACAAGTGGTGGACCTCTCACAAACAAAACATATTCACTGGACTTAATGCCTTAGACAATTATCAGAGTGGACTTTTCAACAATTTTCTTATTAAATTTTGGGTTAATTACATTGACACCCCTAAGGTTTATATTTATTATAGATCCCCCTCACCTTTTGAAAATTACATCCCCCTCCCTGAGGTTTAAAGTTTCATTACAGATTGCTCCCTCAATTAGTTGACTGTTAAGTTAACTAACAGATTTTGCTGATGTCAATAATTTAATTTTTTAAATACCAATTTTGCCCTCACTAGGTGAATTACATTCACACCCCTTACATTTTAGAAATTACAATCCCCTCCTCAAGGTTTAAAGTAACATTACCAGTTGCCCCCTCGGTTAGTATTAGTTGAAAAAAAAATTCATTGAAAAAAAAATTAATTGGAAAAAAAAAAATTATTTGAAAAAAAAAAGTTAATTGAAAAAAAAAAAAAATTGTTAGTCAAATTTTTAAATTTCTATTTAAAAACCAATGTAAACTCATTTTTTGAATTTTTGTTTTTTTCTCAAATTTACAAACTGAGACAATCATTTATAAATCAAAAAAATTATTAAATAAGTTTTTATGACAGTTTTTAAATTTTTGTAAATATAAATTGAAAATTGAAAATTAAATGGTTACCAAACAGGCCTCAGATGGTAAAAATATCGTAAAATTAACAAATACTTATCAAAAGATTCTTAGGCTATGTATGGTTTGATTTTTTTTAAAAAAATTTAAAAATTAAAAATTCATTTGGTTAAAAAATAAAAAATAAAAAATAATTATCATTTTTATATAATTTTATCTTTCGAGTGGTTAGAAATAATTTTTTACAAATTAAATATATTTCTTCATATTTATTTTTATTAAATTAGTTTTTTTTTTTTTAAATGTCAGGGGAATTTGTATTAAATTGAAACTCAGGGGGTGTCAATGTAATTTACCCTTTAAAGTATATGTAAATGTTAAGGATAAATATGTCATTTTAACTTAAAAGTTAATACTGTCAAATTATTATATTGATAAGAGGGGTCAGTGTAATTTTTCAAATGTGAGGGTGGAAACTGTAATAAACATAAACTTCAGGGGATATCAGTGTAATTTACCTTTAAATTTTTGAAATTTTAATTTTTATTAATGTAAATTTATCAATAAAGACAACATACATTAAACCTTAAAATAAAATATTATTTTTTCTCATGATACACTCTAATTACTTATATTTATTTTTCATATTTAAGTCTTTTCATCTACACTTCCTTCTCTTTCGGTGATTGTATTTGCACCTAAATAGTAATTCAATATATTCAAATAAAATTTTGAAATTTTAATTCTTATTATATCATAATGTAAATTTATTAATAAAGGAAATATACATCAAACCTTAAAATAAAAAATAAATTAGTGATAAATCCACTCTAAGAAGTATATAAGGTACCTGTGGATATTTTTTATTGGTAAAAGGTCTACTCTTTGTAAAATAGTTTGGTGAGAAATCTTTTCATTATTTTGAGAGAACATTTTGTTTTCAATTATACCTCTTCGTTTATCTGTTAACTTTTCGTTGATTATTTGTTGAAATTTATATCTATCTATTCAAATTTTTTGTCTATCTGTTCAAATTATTTTTCCATCTGTTCAAAATTTTTAACTATCTGTTCAATTTTTCCCCCTTATCTGTTCAAATATATGTCCAAATTTTATTATCTGTTCAATTTTTTAAAATTTTTTCTATCTATTGAAATACCCAAGCAAACCAAATCCTATCTGTTGAATTTTTATCTGTGCTATTTTCTATTTATTCAAATTTCTAAACCATTTTTCTATTTAGTTTTTCTCTACCGTTTGAATAGATTTGATCTATCTATCAAAAAAAATTTAATCTGTTTCATCATCACCAATATTATCATAATTAACAACAATTACTTCAGGCAATGAATTAATAACAGATTTGTCCCCTTCTACAAATAATGTAATCTTCAATGGGAAGAACTCATGGGGTCATACAAATGGCATTGTTAAATGAGATATTATTAGTTGAAAGCACACCAATGTGGAACTTGCTAAAATTTTGTACTCAATGAAAAGAGACGTATTCTTAGCAAAGCAATAAAAAGGCCAAAAATTGAATGTAGACATAAAAACCAAAAACTCAAACATCACTTTATGTATTTGACTTCTCACCAACTACCACCATAGTAATGTAAAATATCACAATATGAGCAACTAAGCTAAAACTAGAATACGTTTGGAGCAGCAAAAACAAAACATAAGAATCATCACTAAATACATGGACTATATTTTGGACAAACACCTATACTTGAATAAAAATCTTACATCTAAAGAAACTACTGCAAGTTTGCAAAACTAAAAATTCAATTTGAAGTCCATTTAGTGATGTAATAACCAAAAGAAAAGGCAAAACATGTACCAAAGTAATTCATGATCAAAATAAATTCGTTCAACTTTAGAGCTCTAGGATGAGAAAGCAATGAGAGCATGAGATATAGTTAAAAAGTAGAAATTCAAGAAAGAGTCATATTCATGATAGAGATATGTGACTAGATCTAAGATCTATGAACACAGAGAAGAGAAAGAAGAGTGACTGTGAAGCTGAGTGAAGAAGGAAGGAAGGAAGGAGAGAGAGAGAGAGAGAGAGAGAGAGAGAAAAGGAGTCATAATCGAAGTAGTTGGGTTCTAGATCTGAGATCTATGAACACATAGAAGAGAGGTTGCCGCCGCTGCCGAAGAAGGAGGCGAAGTAAGGCGGTTGGAGACCTGTAATAAGCCCGATCCGTAATTAGCCACTAATCCATAATTAATGATGCTAATGAGAGGATTAAAATAAATTATGTGTTTATTTTGTATTTTGCATGATATTTGGCTTTCTATCTGTTGCCTGTAGAAATATCTGTTTGGATTTTCCACTTTAATATGTAAATTGAAAGCCTTATCGGCATCCGAAACCGAAATTGATTACATCAATATGTTATTTGAATTTTTAGAACCTTGTGGAAAATTTTATTAAAAATTGATTCAGAACGATTAATTAGGTTGTGTTTGGTTAGCCTAATGTCCCAATTAATGCATTATATCATCATAACTATATATGCATCATATTTAGCTCTTTTGAGCTCATTTCCTTTCATTTCCCTTGAGTGGAAAATCTGAGATTTCTTCTTAGAGAGAGAGAGAGTGCAATTCTAGAGAGAGGGAATGAGAGATTAAAAGAAGAAGTTGAAGATTTTACTTGAGTTCATCAATTTTGTGCAAGAGCTAGACTAATTCAAGACTATAGGTATGAATTCAACTCCTAAATTTATGAATCTAAGTTATTAACATGTAGATTGTGAGTTTAAATGTGTATATTGAGCCTAGGATGAAGATTTGAGTCACAATTCATACATGCATGCTCATGTAGGTGTTAAATTACCAAGTTAGCTTTGAATTACATCAATTGTGTTGGAAATAGAGGTTGAATGGTACATGCATGCATATTTCATCAAGTCTTGTAAGTCAATCCCATGTTTTTGAAGTCTTGAAAGAGAATTTGGAAGAGAAATCCACATGCATGCATGAATACATGGAGTTTTGACATGTTAAGTTTGATTTTGGGCATCTATGTTGTTATCATGAGTTATTTGGCACATGCATGTGTAATTCATCATATTTTAAAGCTTAAATCCATGTTTTGAAAAGGATTTACCTCATGCATGGAGCCTTTGAGCTCAATTTACTAGTTTCATGAAGTTTGAAGAAAAGATTTTATATGCATGTTTTGTTTCTTGAATTTCAAGTTGAAATTGTGAGTTTTTAACAAATCCTTGGGCCACGATTTTATGAAATGATCCTAAATTCTTCATGTTTTACAAGTTTACTATGTTATCTCAAGTTTTGGAGCCCAAGAGATGTGTTTTGGATGGTTGAATTCGAGCTTTGAGCTGGGGAGGTCAATCTGGATTTTCCAGAAATTTGATCCATGCTCGAGCGTGAACCCTGAATTCATGCACCACACTCGAGCGTGGGTCAAGCGGCCGTTGAGCGTGAAAACATTGCATCCAGTACTTTTTTTGAGTTTATAGTCCACTCGAACGGAGCTTCATTTTCTGCATGTCCGCTCGAGCGGGGAAACCCACGCTCGAGCGTAGACCTTATTTTCAGAAATTTTGCCTAAGTGTTCCAAGGCATGTTTTGGCTTCCTCATTGCATCTTAGGCATTCCTAAGCCTTAATTAAGCTTTGATAATGAGGTTATGGATTAGAAACACATTAAGAAAAGAATGTACCAAGTTCCGAGACTGCAAGTGTGCGTGTGTTTTAATCAATGTGCTAAGAATAAACAAGAACCAATGTAATGAAAGTTAAGCTGTGCTGGTCACGTGAATGTGTAATAATGAGATATGTTGTGTTATGTACTTTTGTGATTGTAGGTCAACGTCTGAAGATTGATTAACCGTTTGCGAGAACCACTGTGAGTAACGTTATCGTAACGATACGTTTATATGAAATTATGTTCCAAATGAAATGTGATAAGCTATGATTTCTGAAATGATATCTGTTTTCGTGAACGAATATTCCATGTTTGAAATCTATTATGGCATCCATAGATAGTCCCAAGTCATGGGGGACGGCATGAAAATGCGGGTCCATGACATACAAGTAATTACGAGATTTCGTTAGCCACTTCATTGTGGTGATATGTGTTTAATCGGTATCCGGAACCGGTTACTCTAGTCGGAAGACGTTCTGTTATGTGTTTTATGGGATGTACCATTATTATGTTCTAATATGATTATGTTTATGTTATGATCTGTTTTCCGCTTATGATATGTTCGGATTTTGTTCACTAACCCTTTTACCTTAATGTTATTCACCAGGCTTTAGCTCACTGTTTGTATATATATATTATAGGTGAGCATTCTGGAGTTCGAGCCTGAAGGCTTTTGTCTGGATCTGTGTTCTGTTGTCAGCCAACCATTGTGCCTCACGTGGAGATTCCCGAAGCGTCCTGTGTTTAAGTTTTGTGGTTTTTGTTTATATAAGACTTGATTTGATGTCGTTGGCTGTACTTAAAATACTGTAATGTGTGTGGGTATAATGTATGAATGATTTTTGATTATGTATATAAAGTTTTAAATATTCTGTTCATATAAGTCAGCACAGCTCATTGGACAACTATATTTATGTATTTGCTTCTGCTAGCCCCCTTAATTTTGTTGATCTGTTCAGAGGCCTTCGGTAATCCAAGGATTACTAGCCGATTACGATGCTAAACCTATAGGGGCGGGTTTGGGTCATGACAAGACCGAAGTTGTATGGTAAATCTGGATTTCCGGCAGCGAAGTTGAGGGTGGTCGAGAACATCGATGGAGACGACAGCGGCGGATCCATGGTGATCGTGGCAATCAAGGCGGTGGCGGCGGCGGCGGCGGCGGTAGAGGAGAAGGAGAAGGAAAAGGATACGACGGCATGGTGTTAGAGAAGAGACGAAGAGAGAGAGAGAGAGAGAGAGAGTTTAGAATTTTTTTTGGTTTGTTTGGTTGTATATTTTGAAAATAGTTTTGGAGTTTGGAATGATTTGATATTTTGTTGTAGTTGAGTAGATGTGTGTGAGAGAAAAAGTGATTGAGAATGAGAGAGGAGAGAAAAAAAGTGATTGATTGATGTGTAGGAGAGATAAAGTAATTTTGATTTTTTTTTTTAAAATTTGAACCAAACAAAATTTTGGAATTTTTTCTCAAAAATTGTATCTTGAGATACAAACCAAACAAGCCCGATATGATTTTGTTTTTGTTTTCACCGTTTATAATATATATACCTGGGTAGTTTGGTCATTTTGTAGTAGTTTGTCCTTATAAATAAAATTTTTAGAGTGGGTTTTTGTACAAAGAAAATTCAAAATTAAATTTATAGACCGAATACCCTAAAATAATTTTTTTTTTCCTCATGGTACACCCTAATCACTTATATTTATGCTCCATATTCTAGTCTTTTTATCTTCTTTTCAAATTTCAATTATTTTCTCTTCATCTTCTTCCCTACTCCAAAACTCCAATCCATCCCATCAAAACTTACCATTATCAACATCATTGTTTCTTATTGTGTTGTTACTTGCAAAACAAAAGAAAGTTTGAACAAAATCAAACAATAAAGGAGAATAATAATCAAAAGTGTTTTTTTTTTTAAGCAATTCATTAAAAAGAAAGTAAGTATTCACATAAATATCAGCATTGTTTAGCCTTTTAGAGCTAAACAAAATGAATAAAAAATTCCAATTCTTTGTTGTTTTCAAATTATTAAAAAAAAAAAACATTATTTCAAGGAAAGTCAATCTAGGGTTTGCCAACGTTGTTCTTCTTCGCTGGTGTTGTCGTTCTCTGTATGTGAACAAAATGAATGTGTAATGAAAAATTTGTTTAAGGGTTTTTGAAAGGGTTTTTCAAAGTGATGTAATTTGAGATGTACCACAAATTATGATTTTATCTTAAAGGGTAATTTGTGAAAAAATATAGGATGTATTAAGAATAAATTATAACCCTAAATAATTTAATAAAAAATACTATAAAATTAGGCATATTGAATAATTTTTTGGGTACAATCCCCATCTCTTTCTTTCATATAATCTTCTTTCTAATTAATCAAAACTAAAAGCAATTGAACAAGGTAGAAAATATTTTACATCCATATGATGTTGTCTATAAAATAGTTCAAAATGGATAACCTAACATTTTATAAAAAATTTCATGTTTTTTCCCTTCACAAATTTAAAATCCAAGTACAATCCAAAGTAACTTCAGAATTGATATATGGTATTCCCATGGAAACATTGTGTCACAACCCAAACTCACCCCTGTAGGTTTAGCATCGTAACCAGCCAGTAATCCTTGGACTACCGAAGGCCTCTGAACAGATTAACAAGATTAAGGGGCTAGCGGAAGCAAATACATAAATATTATTGTCCAATGAGCTGTGCTGACTTATTTGAAACGGAATATTTAAAAACTTTATATACATAATCGAAAGTTAATCATACATTATACCCACACACAATATAGTATCTTGAGTCCAGACAATAGAATTAAATCAAGTCATACATATACACAGAACCAACAGAACTTGAACACAGGACACTTCAGGAACCTCCACGTGAGGCACAGTGGTTGGCTGACAACAGAACACAGATCCAGACAAAAGCCTTCAGGCTCGGGCTCCAAAATGCTCACCTATACATATATATACACACAATGAGCTAAAGCCCAATGAATAACATTAAGGTAAAGAGGTTAGTGAACGAAATCCGAATATATCATAAGCGTAAAACATATCATAGCATAATTATTCTTGTATCAGAACATAATAATGGTACATCCCATAGAACACATTACAGAATGTCTTCCGACTAGAGTAATCGGTTTCAGATACCGATTAAACACATATCACCACAATGAAGTGGCTAACGAGATCTCGTAATTACTTGTATGTCATGGACCCGCATTTTCATGCCGTCCCCCATGACTTGAGACTATCTATGGATACCATAATAGATTTCAAACTTGGGATGTTCGTTCGCGTAAACAGATATCATTTCAGAAATCATAACTTATCACATTTTATTTGGAACATAATTCATATCAACATATCTTTACAGAAATGTTACTCACAGTGGTTCCCAAAAATGGTTAATCAATCCTCGAGTCCTGACCTACAATCACAAAATATATAACACAAGCATGTCTTATTATTACACATTCATGTGGCCAACACGGCTTAGCTTTCATTACGTTGGTTCTTGTTCTTTCTTATCACATTGTCTAACATACACACACACTTGCAATTCCTTGACTTAGTACATTCTTGTCTTAGTGTGTTTCTAATCCATAACCTCATTACTATGGCTTAATGAAGGCTTAGGAATGCCTAAGATGCAATGAGGATGCCAAAACATGCCTTGGAACACTTAGTCAAATTTTTTGAAAATAAGGTCCACGCTCGAGCGTATCTTTCCTCGCTCGAGTGGACATGCAAAATGTGAATGGTCGCTCAAGCGATCTGTAAAAGACATGAAACTTCTAGGAGCTTGCAATTCACGCTCGAGCGGACTTTTGGTCGCTCGAGCGGAGTGCATGCACTTAGACTGGTCGCTTGAGCGTGAACTCCCACGCTCGAGCGTAGATGCAAATTCTGGAATTTCCAAATTGCACATTCAAGCTCAAAACTCGAATTCCAACCTTCAAAACACATCTCTTGGGCCCCAAAACTTGAGATAACATAGTAAACTTGTAAAACATGAAGAATTTAGGATCATTTCATAAAATCATGGCCCAAGGGTTTGTTAAAAACTCACAATTTCAACTTAAAACATGATGAATGTTCATGAACACAACATGCATGAATTTTTTTTTGTATCAAACTTCTCAAAACATGATCAAACACCACAAAACAACTTGAAACTTGATGATTTCCTTAAATGAAGATGAATTTCAAACATGCAAGAGAGGATTCATGGAAATCATGCTCAATTTGTAAGAAAATGTACATGCATGCATGAATTGCAACTCAAATCTTTACTCTAAGCTCAATATATACATCAAACTTATAATCTTCATGTTAATAACTTAGATTCATAAATTAAGGGTGAAATTCATACCTATAGTCTAGAATTAACTAGATTCTTGCACAAAATTGATGAACTCAAGCAAAGCCTTCAACTGCTACCTTTAATTTATTCTTCTCTCTCACTAGAATGCACTCTCTCTCAAGTAAATTCTCAGATTTTGGCACTCAAGGAATGAGGGGAAAAAAGCTAAATGTGTTGAATATAAGGTTATGATGCTAAAATACATTAGTTAGAATATAAGGCTTGCCAAACGTGACTTAACGAATTAGACTGAATCAATTTTTAATAAAACTTGCCATATGGTTCTAAAAATTCCAAATAACATATTGACGTAATCAATTTCGGTTTCGGGTGCCGATAAGACTTTCAATTTGCATATTAAAGTGAAATTCCAAACAGATATTTCTATAAGTAACAGATAGGAAACCAAAATCATACAAAGTGCAGAGTAAACACATAATTTATTTTAATCTACTCATTAACATCATTAAATATGGATTAGTGGTTAATTACGGATAGGGGTTGTTACACATTGTGGCATATTGTAGACACCCCATTTTGACTAGTCTTAAAACTTGGGCGCTCTCTTTGGAGTTTCCGATAATGAAGACAAGATGTGTTAATCTTACAAGTTCTGCAACAAAAAACCTAAGGATCAAGTTTTAAACCATCCAAAGACCTGTTTTGGACAAAAAAAAAAATTCGACCAAAATAGAAACCTCTTTCAAAATAAATTTAGTGGTGCAACTTTAAACATTACTACAATGTTCTGAGGCTCATATTTTCAAAGTCAACATGTTGTATTATTTTAAACAAACTGAGCAAAGAATACACTGGAAATGAATGGAGGGGATGAAATCCTCTAAAATACATGTTTCTCCTTTCAATTCAGGCTAACCTTCTCTTGTTGATGTGATGATGTGCTTGCTGACTACCAGACACTATATATAGGCTGGCTAAAAAAGCACACAACCAATCACCAAGAAGAATGGCCGGTTAATGTTCCGAGTGCAAAGCATTTTCAAAATTTCAAATTGTCCAACACACTTTCCACAAATATCTCAAATATTTACACCCTGAGCTCTATATATAGAGCTCGGCAACTTATTTCAAAGGGTTGAAAGATTTGCCCAAAGCTCATAAGAACCTCTTGACCCTTCTCCCTCTTGACCACATATCCTACCTACCACCCTCTAACTTTGGACATTCAAGCTCCATTGAAGCTTGATCCTAAACACCTTGCTAAGACCCTTGGACATTAAACAATACATCTAAAGTGGATTGAGGGAATTAAAAAGGGAGTTTGTGAATCAAAATGACTTATCCTCTTAAGAGGTGATTTCTTACACTATTAATCACTATTTTATTTTCCTTTCTCCATTTCAAGCTCTGTTTTCACTATATAACTATTGTAGAGATGCAACAAGTCCTCATGGATGTGAAAGGAGTAGATTTAGCCACCCATCCATTGAGTTAATAGCTTTTTCTTTACTTTCTTGTTTTCCTTGGCTTTAACTTCTAATTCTTATGTATCTTGGACCCTTAAGAATGTGTTTTGGAGTATTTATTAGCCATCCATTTACAAGTTCAATAAGTAGAGTAGCTTTTCTTATTGTTACACTCCTCCTCTTTACTTATCTTATCTCTCAAGTGTATCAATCTATGTTTTTTCAACTCCTTTCTCAATGTCAATAAGTGTTAGGAGTTGTTTCATAGAATTGCTTGAGTGGTCCATGGTATTTGATGTTGAGAAGTGGTGTCCTTACCTTTCATTGAGTATTTTAGAAGTAAAATAAGAGATTTTGGGTCAAAGGAAGTTGAAACTTTCATTCTCAATCATTTGTGAACATAGAAAGGGCGTAACCATCCTTGTTCTATGACTAGATGAGGAGTTTTTAATAAATTTGATGAATCCCTAGTCTTAATAAGCAAAACTTTCACCAAGAAATTATTTACATTAATCTATGCTCTTCACTTAATAGTATGAATTTGGATATTGATTTATCCTTATTCACAAAAAGAAGATATAGGTTCCTATCCTTTTTTTGGGTTTGAATTTGTTCTTAATTTTGATTCATTTAATCATTGATATATTGCAAAATATCTACTATATATATATATATATATATCTGTTTATGTCATTATTAAGGATTGTAGCCCATCCACCTCTTCCTCAAGTGATCCCTATCAGCAGAGGAGGTAGAAGGGATGAGTACCCCCCAGAAAGTGTCTATTCAAATCTTGGAATTCTGCATTGACCTAAATCCCAGTCGAAAGAAAAACTTGGCCGGCCACTTCCTAGTTCAGCATATCCTTCCAAGAACAGAGCAAATAGTTTATGGGGAGTGCTCTCCTAGATAGTTCTGGAACTTCTGTATGCGTTGTTTAGCATGATTGGTTAGATTTAGCAGTAAATTGGGTAAATCCATTCAATGTTGTAATAATCTCTCTCCCCCTCATTTCTCATTTGAATTGTTATAATAACTTTCAACCCCACATCTTTCTAACCCTTTTATTTACATACTTTTGGTACTGCATCATGTTTTATTTATCATACCTGTATATTGCATTCATTTTTCATGCATTCAGGTCCGATTTTATAGAATTTATTTTCAAAGATGAATACGTGCATAATTCTATGTCTTGAGATTATATCCATGACACGTCTTAGTATCCAAACTTCTAGGCGCATGTTGTGTATGTATTGCATTAGCTGGGTTGTATGTAGGATCATATCTGTGTATATACTTGGCTTCAGCATATCGCATGTGTATGTTCCCTTATCATATTCGTCACTATATCATGAGGCTAAAAGTGTTTAGATGAGATATGTTTGAATACCAGTGGATAAAGGTTATGTAGTTATGTAATTGATTTTTAAGGCTTTTAAAAAATGCATGAATTCAAAGCATAACCAAAATTAATGGCACAATCTATACTTGCAAGTCTCAGATAGTAATGATAGCATTATTAACAACTAGAACATGAATATACATTGATTATAAAAATCACATCATCACTTTGTAGAGGCCGATCTTATGATTGGGTGAATGAGTGCTCAATTAATGACCTTCTCCTTTCATACCTAAATTCCCAAGCAGAAACACTTTGACTATGATGGACAGCAACATTTGGCACGAGTCACGAGTTTTCTAGTTTCTCCAAAAAATTAGATGGCGACTCTGAAATCTGATAATATAGTCTATTCCTAACAAATGTTTTGCAATAAAATGAATTTCTCTAAAAAATTACTGGATTTGAACTCTCATTTTATGTTTCACATTACACCAGTGATATCAGATCAGAAATATGGATTCTGAACTGTTGGTCGCGCTTAGTAACCCCAAATGCATCTCACACATGCTTTTTCACAAGGCTCAAAAACTAGGATTATGTTTGACAAGGGAAGAACTCAAAGAACAGAATTTTTCCATAAAATCACATTTCCCCTAATATTTAAAAAAATTTTATGCACATTTCCACTAAATTCTTAACTAGTATCTAAACAATGTTAGGAAAGCACAAATACTGGCAAATCATCAAGCACAAATAACATGACCAATATACAAGTTGACACAAATTTGAAAACTGTAACATATACAATTCCTTGCAACAGAACGTGGTTCTCCAATTCATTCCCTCAACCCGCCCAAAAAAAGAATAAAAAGAATCCCATCGGATGAAGCTCAAGAACATTGTCGACTCCAACCTCCTTTGAATTCCTGTTTAGTAAAATCCAAATCTAAACTTTTCATGTATAGGATGTGTTGATGATGAATGAAACAATCAAGCTTAAACCACAACAGTTTGACCAGTAATCGTATCTTCAAGCTGCAATGAGCCGTCCCTCATCAAATTAAGGCTCAAGCTTTTGAATCTCTCCCTTGAATACTGCCGGGATGCCTTTCTCCAATCAGTTCCGGCTTTCATCATTGCAACAAACTCATCATAACTGATTTGCCCATCCTGAAAGAATTTTGTACAATCATTACAAAAGGGCATCAAAGAAAGGGGACTTCGAGCAATTTTGAAATTTAAATCAATCCAAAACTAAGGTTCCATTTGTATTAATGGATTTGAAATGCAAGGATTTGGCACAAACCATACCGGGAGAATAACTCACATTTAGATTTGATAGTTTATCTATGGATTTTAAGATTGAATTATTCTCCTTCTAAATACAAGGATGCTACTAAAATACATCTCTTCTATCTCGATTTATCTTCTACCTTAGTTTTTCAATCCATCCATAACAGCTAACTCTCTATATTTTAATAAAATTCAACTTTAAATCCTTTGATTTGAAATCTATCCATCCAAATGGACTCTCAATGTTTTCAAAATTTCAAATGTTGTCCACACAAATCTAATTTATGTGAAGAGTTCTTGTACATGATTAGGGCTACAAACGAACTAGGCTGTTCATGAACAGCTCGAGCTCAGGTTGTTCGCTAAATGAACGAGTTTGAGCTCAATTTTTAGGCTCGTTTAGTAATCGAGCCGAGTTAGAGAATACCCAAGCTCGGCTCGATTAAGCATGTAAACATAAGGAATATAAATTAATATTTATTTTTAATAATATCTCAAATGTGTTTTTATTGTTTTATTTTATTTTATTTCACTATCTATGTTTATTTTTATTTTTTATCTATGTTTGGTGTTTGTGTAAATTCATATATTTGATTGATGAAATTTATTGTTAATATGAGTATTCTATATATTTTGTTAATAATCTTCTCTTTCTTCTTTTAATATACATATTAAGTTTGATTTATTTTTTTCAAGCTCGAGCTTAGCTTAAGCTGAGCTTAAGTTTCTCGAATACTTAGCAACTGAGCTCGAGCTGGAATTTTTAAGCACGACTCGAGCACGAGCTAGACTAATTCTTGGTGACCCAAACTCAAAAACTCCAAAGATCTGCTCGGCTTGTTTGCAGCCCTATATATGATTGATACCAACCGGTTATGAGGTAATGCTTTTGAAGTAGAAACCAAAGAGAAAGAGGGAAGGGGTCTTGAGATTGATTAGACAAATATGATGGTAGGCTTAAATACCAAACCTTGTCAGTGTCGACCTCTCGCATGATTTCATTTAGTACATCAGCATCAGTTTCCCCGGATTCATCTGCTAAAGCTTCTCGTAGTTCGTCAAGCTCAATATACCCACTTCCATCTTTATCGAAAAACATAAATGCTTCGCGGAAATGCGCATCATTCTCCATCTTCTGTAGGTGGATCGTTACTGCTACAAACTCTCCGTAATCCAGGATTCCATTCCCATCAACATCAGCCTAATAAACATTCAAATGGAAGTATTTCATTAGTAGGATATAGATGTTTAAGAACTATGTTTGTGATCTCTAATCTCTAGGCTGCAATTAGATGTTTAACATATGATAAAATTCATGATTTTATGATCAATGAATCAAATTTCCTCTTAAATGTAAAAATGTGTTTTCCAAAAGATGAGCTCCAACCAATCATTAAAAATCTCACTACCATAAATAGAAAAAGAACAGCAATTAAACAATAGCCATAGAATTCAGCATGGAAAATCTTAGATATATAATAAGTAGGTACAATGAACCCAAATAACATTTGTTGGCTAGCCCATTTGGGTGAGTTCCCGTGGTTGTTATCAGAGCCAACCTGCACACATGACCATGTGGGCACAGGGGCACTGCAGCGCAACTCAGTTGAAGGCTGACTACGAGCCAGTTGGTCGTGTATTTTGTGATTAACTGTGAGTGGTGGTCAAGCTTGTAATATCAGAGCCAACACAACCATGTGGGCTCACAAGCAGTCTAGCACAACTCTATTCAAGGTTGACAACGAGCCAGTCAACCGCGGTATGTGATCAATTGTGATTTGTGATTGTGAGGAAGGAGATAATAATGAACCTGAGAAATTTAGGCGTGTATTAAGTTCCAAATTGGAAATCTACGTGGAAGATCTTCAGTTGATAAGTAAGAACAATGAATCCAAATAACATAAATCCCCACATCGGAAATCTGCAAATAAACCTAAATGATGACAATGTGGGCTTGGAGGCAATACAGGGAAAATCTATTCGAGTCTGACCATGAACCGGTCAGAACAATGAAACCCAAATGACATATATCCCACATCAGAATATGAAAATGAACCCGCCCAAAGCACTGATAAAGAAGAGTTGTGTGAAGTTGCAGTTCTTCATTTGGGAATTGGTGGCATATTTCTTTTTTCTAGATTAAAATAGTCCATGTTAAGCCACATTTCTAAGAAAACTGCACGTTCTATTTGTCATCGGTTCTGATCCTCCCTAAAATTTCTTCTGAATTTTCATCTCTCTCTCTCTCTCTCTCTATATATATATATATAAAGTGGCCAAAATGTTACCAAACTATCCATTTGCAATTTTTTTTACCTTAATTTAATTTAGACACCGCATCCAAACCCAATTTGGCCAACTTTTAAGTACATGTGGGTATAGCAGCAGGTAATGGCACAATTCAGCAAACATTACATGCAAAAAAAAAAAAATTTGCTCAGTTGTTCAAGCACTATATAAAATTGAACAATCTTGCGCTCAAGTAAGCATAAATATTAATACTATATTGAATAAAAAGCAGAGAGTGGCTCAATATGTAGTCTGCCAGCAGCAGCATAAACTTCTTAACTTTTTTGGACTGCCAAGAGTGAGTTTGCACGAACAATTTGTGATATTCCAGGATTTTAAAATCAAGGATTCTGACATAAAAGTCTAATTATTTTAGAATACAACATTTGGATGAATATGTTACATTCTAATGAACTTTTCGGGTTTGGAAAAACAATGATGAAAAATGATTTTTTTCTATGGTATCATAATTATGGCTTGATGGCAGCAGTGGCAGCAATGCAATAAGGTTGATGTGAGTTAATTAAATAATTGCGATAAGAAATAAAACAAGTAATAGTAACAGTGTATGATAAACCATTTGAATGAGACAAAGACCAATATGAAGAATGACATTATATTGATTAAGATATTAATAGACTAATCATTATAGTAAATCACAAGGGAAATTATATAAAAAAAACTTCTTAGCTGTTGCATAGAGTGATTTCAAAAACTGCATAAACGGAACCAAGACAGGCAGAGTCCCTGATATGATAAGTCAAAACTTGAAAAAGTCCATGCATCGAGTATAATATACAATAATTAAGCAACTAAAATGGTAAAATTTTTAACTAGACAGAGAAATTTACCACGTCCATCAGCAACTTTGTCTCAGGTTCGGCCAATTTTGAACCAACTTTCCTAAGCCCATCCCTCAGTTCCTCATACGTTACTTTCCCATCATTGTCAGTGTCCATCAATGTAAACATATCTCTGATTACTTCTATCTCTTCAACAGATAAGTGTTGTGCAATTACCTAAAATATTTGATCAGACAAATCAAAACCTTATGCACAAACATTCATGCGTTGCAGATCCTTGATTCCAAGGCATGATGACAACCATTTCTTAATTAATTGCACAAGTGGCGTGTACAAATCAGTCAATATGGGCTTTCTGTACAGATCAATCTATATGAAGGGATGCTCATCAAGAAACAAACAGAAATGGAATAAAACAATTAGCCTAAGTTAGATGCTTACTCTCAGAGCTTTCTTTTTGAATCTGTTCATTACAGAGAACTGCTTGAGCCTTGTCCTCACTATATCTCCTAAAGGAACATTTGGAGCTTTCTTCGCATTTTGAATCCAGGGGTGTTCTGCATAGAACAAAAGTTAATATTGATTCAACTACTTCACAAGAAAGAAGTCATTTTGCAGAAAAAATTCAATTTCCTAGCAATGTACTACACAACCACCTTTGATGTTTGAGGATTGTTATATTGTCAGGAAATATGTGGAAATGCAACCCCTAGTTGGTCCCTCAACATGGATGTCAGGGGGTGCAAATGCAACTCCTCCAGTGAAGGGGCCAAGCTGCCAAAACAAAGGCATAGGGAAGATTCTGTCGGGCAGTGAGGATCGGGTCGGGTTTTAATTGATTAAATAATTATTGAAATATTACTTAAATATTCATCAATTGGTCCAATCAAATATTATACGAAACTAGTCTCAATTTAGATATGCTACTCACTTCTCATAAGCCTATGCAATTATTTAAATATTACTCAATATTTTTAGGGCCATAAAACCTCACAAATGGTCCAATAAAAAAAAACCCATAGGAATCTACATAAGAAACAAATCTCTTTTCTCTACCACAATTTAACTGCTTTTAGTAAACTTTTTTTTTTAAAAAAAAAAAATTATGATTTCACAATAATCAAGTGGACTATATTTCTTATTTATTGCAAGTTTTTTTAACATATAGTCACCATGGACGTTTTAATAGGAAGTCGGATTAAATTTTTGGGGGGCCATTACATGAGTAATCAAATTTCGAAGGGCAACTCTTATACAGAGTGAGCTTTCCAAAAATTTTGGCAGCACTGGAATGAGTTTGGAGGGACCATTACATGGTATACAAAAAATTTTGGAGAAATAGCACTCATATACAAGTGAATTTTTCCATGACTAATTCCTATTCCTTTTTTTAAATCACTGCTCCTTACAGCAACTGCAAGTTTAGCAGCCCCATTCATAGTAGCACCAAAACTATTAGTCACTTAAGAAAAAGAAAAGCATCGCAACATCAGCTTGGTGTATGAAACACAACTTGTAGATAACTCTTGACAAAGAGAAGGCCAACACTGTTGACATTGGACCACAAGGTCTACTTGTTCCTTTTAATCCATGCTTTTAAAAAATTTCAGACTCTAAACAAAAATATTTTCCTTATTCTAGTCAAGAAGATAGACTTTCTCCTTTGGTTGGGAAGTTGATCTCTCAGTTTGAAAGTAAACCCATGTAGTCCATTCACACCATTTGCCAATCCTCATTTGGTCACGGATTAAGGAAAACCTTTATTCACCCCAACATTAGTATTTACTCCAATAGTCCTTTAGTTTTCTCTAATGTACAAGTCTTAAAAAATTTGTTTGAACACCAAAAAGTTACATAACTATCTACATGAAGAAATTGACTAAAATTTCCAGTTACAAGGATAATTTAATAAACTGACTATTGAAACTTTTCACTCGATATATCAGCACATGTTTGGAATGAAAATATTTTACAAAAAATGAGTGGCTAAAAGATTAAGTCAG
Source organism: Camellia sinensis (assembly GCF_055761805.1). NCBI lineage: Eukaryota > Viridiplantae > Streptophyta > Magnoliopsida > Ericales > Theaceae > Camellia > Camellia sinensis. The sequence continues at coordinate 103,247,465 of NC_138975.1, read as the reverse complement.
ATACAAGAAACGGATAAGAAACTATTGAATTCCAAACCATAACATTAACAACTTGGTTTGCTCTAACAGTATACTTGGACTAATCAATGTTTCAGAAAGCTTGCAAAGGAAATCATAGAAAGCTAAACAAGTTGTTTTGACATGCCCATACACGGAAGCAAAAGAAATTCAACAAAAAAACACAAAAATGAACACACACACACAAAAAAAAAAAAGTCACATTTTAGTTGAATAAAAATTAGTTAGGCCTCGTTTGGAAACATACAATTTTACTAATTTTTTGATTTTTTGGCTAAAATATGAGATAAAAAAAATTAGTATGTTTGGAATGACTTTTTAATTTTTTACGAAAAGATGTGCAAAATTTATAGAGAAAAGAGAATCTTGACTTTTTGGTATAGATTGTTGACTTTTTAATTTTTTTAGTAATTTTTTTGACTTTTAGGCCAAAATATTGAGTTGCCAAATGAGGCCTTAGTCTCAATAGTAGAACCAAGTTAAGGCGCTTTACTGGAAGTTCCACAGATGAACTTAATCAAAAGCATAAACACTATATTTAATAGAAAGGATCGAAAGAAGGAACCATGGAGGGAGGGGAAGGAAGGAGAACAGAAGTGGATACAGTGAAAAGAATTGAGCTTTTCCTCCTTTTTGTTTGATGGAGTGGAAACAAAATAAGGAAGAGGCCGTTAAATTATTTGACTATTGTACCCATACTGAATGGACTATTATACAAAATGGAGGGCAAAATGGTAATTTTGTGTGTTTGATAACCCATATCAGCTTTTACTCTCTTCTTCCTCTTGCTTTCCTCTTCCACCCATAAATTTGCAAAAGGCCTTATCTGTGCTTGAGAGGATGGCACACCCCACCCCATTTCTCTTCCCCCCTATTCCCATTGTCCCCACCAAACGGCGGAAACAACCTCATTCCCTCCCCCACCCCCACTTTCCTTTCTTCCCTTATCCACCCAAACAAACAGCCTGTAAATATGTCAATTGAAGGGTATCCACCATTAAATAGTTTGTAGTCAACACTGCTCCATGTCATTAATTATTTTGTCTCAATCCTTTGAAAACCAAAAAAAAACAGTTGTCTTGTAGTAGTCGATATTTACTCGCTTTCATCTGTCAAATGGTTCCCCATCAAGAATACGCAAAATTGAAATTCCTTGACCAATGAGAATAATCAAAATTTTGAAGGTCCTAAGCATATTATTCCAACAAGAAGAGTGCATCATATTCTTGCTCAATATATTCTCCTTTAAAAGAAACAAAAATTAAAGAAGGCAACAATGGCAATGCCATCCAATATACAGCTAACCAGAAGACTGGGAATCAATTGACAAAGTCAAAAGTCGGCACACAGTGGATAGAGACTTACCAAGCACCTGTTGGGCGGTCAAACGCTTTCTGGGATCTGGCTCTAACATCTGCCGAACAAGGCTCTTGGCACTATCAGAAATCTGAGGCCATGGTTCCCTCTTGAAATCAAGCACCCCCCGCAGAATTGCCAGGGCAACACCCTGTTCGGTTTCTGCAACATACAATGAGAACAAAACTCAACAATGCAATGACACCATAGGTCCATAACCATGTTTATATCAACAATCCTTTACAAGAAGAAAAGTAATACCTGCCCAAAATGGAGGAACCCCACATAACAAAATGTAAAGAATCACACCGGAACTCCATATATCAACCTCTGGCCCATAATTCCGCTTCAAAACCTCCGGGGCCATATAGTATGGACTCCCCACTATCTCTGAAAACTTCTCCCCTGAATGAAGATGTAAAGGAAGTTCAAAAATAAAATAAAATAAAAAATCATCAAAGAATCCACTCAAATCCCATAACATCCTCAATTAAAATATTCAAAGTGACCAATTCAATCAAAAAGAAAAGTCAAAACCCATTAACAATCTCAACCGTATCTGCCGAAAAAAAATCCAAAATTAGAAAATTCATCCAATGATCAAATCTAAATCCAAATAAAAACCCTGAAAACCCATATGGAAAAATTCAAATTCGAAAACCCAATCAATTAATCAACCAAAATCCATGAACAGTACTGTAACCCATATGAAAAATAATTCAAATTTTGAACAATTTAAACTAAACAACCAACCAAAAATTTCCCAAAATTTCAGCAATTTTTTAATAAAAAAAACTAAAATTCTCAAACCCATTTCAAAAAGAACATATCAGAACCCATCGCCAAGAACCAAAAATACAGAGAGTCCAAAATCTCTAAAACCCAATAAAAATCCTCAAAACCCATAAGAAAAATCCAAATTCGAGAATCCAATCGATGAATCAACCAATACCCATGAACAGTAAATAAAAACTAATTCAAATTTTGAACAATTCAAACTAAAGTCTTAACCATTTTTTCCCAAAAATTCAGCAAAAAAGTTTTAAAAACATAAAAATCTCTAAAACCCATTTCAAATATATATATATATATATATATATCAGAACCAAAAATCCATCACCCTAGGACGCTTAAAACACACAGAACCCAAAATCTCTAAAACCCAATAAAAATCCTCAAAACCCATAAGGAAAAATCCAATCGATTAATCAACCAAAACCCATGAACAACACTGTAATCCAAATGGAAAATAACTATTTCCCCCCAAAATTCAGCAAAAAAATAAAATAAAATAAAAATCACTAAAAATCTCAAAAACCCATTTCAAAAAAACACATACATCAGAACCAAATCCACCACATACCAGGCTTAAAGCACACGGAGAGCCCAAAATCAATCGCCTTAAGCAGCGAACTCTCCTTCTTGTTCTCAAACAAGAAATTCTCAGGCTTCAAATCCCTATGCATAACCCCATTCACATGACACATCTTCACAACCTCCGCAATCGTCCTCACAATCCCAGCCGCAGCTCTCTCACTGTAATGCCCTCTCGCAACAATCCGATCGAAAAGCTCTCCACCTTCACAAAGCTCCATCACCAAATGCACAGCTTCATTGTCCTCATAAGTTGCTTTGAGCTTCACGATGTTTGGGTGATCAGGCAAGCTCGACATTATCTGAACCTCTCGTCGAACGTCCTCAACATCCACGGCGGTTCTCAGCTTCTTCTTCGATATGGATTTGCAAGCCAAGGCCTCTCGGGTCTCGCGATCTGTACAGAGGTAGGTGACCCCGAACTCGCCACGACCCAGTTCGCGACCCAGTATGTATTTGTCCCAGATTCGGGTGCGGTGGGTTGAGAGGATGAAGTCTTTCAGGACTCGAATCGGAACCGGTGAAGCGGAGTAGGGGTTGGGTTTGGATTCTCCGGTCTTCTTGTTTTTGTGGTGGTGGTGGTGGTTGTTTGTGGTTTTGGGTCTCACGCAGGCGTTGCAGTTACCCATGAGTTGTGTATTTGCTCCGCCGCTAGCGGTGGTTGAGGTGGTGGGTGGAGATGGCACAGCATAGACGGGAGAAAACGCGGGGGTCAGTTGAAAGAGAAATGGTTTTTAAAAATAAAATCATATTATATAGCAATGTTATAGACTCCCACTGGGGCCAGTGAATCCGGGCCACGTGTCGGCCTGTCATTCACTGAAAATTAAAAAAATTGAAAAAAATTGTTTTTTTTTTAAGACCAATGGAAAGGACTCCAACATCCCTACTAACGGTCCGAAGCTTTATTCATTATACAGTGAACAGAATGATGTACTTATTATTGGTTTTTTAGAAAAAAAAAAAAAATCAGCTTTAAGTTTTTTTATTCATAAAAAAATAAAATAGAGTAAAAAAGTAAAAAAAATTAACTTTTTACCAATTTTTCAAAATACCACTATATAGTGAGTATAATAATGGTTATTTTTAACATACAATTTCACTTAAAATCACATGTTGAAAATAAAATTTTATAATGATATGGATTGTTCTAAGATATATTATATTTTCAATATGCGATTTCAAGTGAAATTACATGTTGAAAAATGTAATTTTTAATTCAAAATTACATTTTCAAAATATAATTTCAAAAAATAGGTTAATTTTTCCATTAGTTTAAAAAATAGGTCAATTTTTTAAATTGTTTTTTTTAGAATAAAAAAAAGAAATTGGAGACGTGACAGAGAAAATATGGGATTGAATGGAAAAGAGTGGGGTGGCAAAGAAAAAAGAGCAATAGGAAGAATTAGGATTAGAAATAGAATCATGATTAGAATTAGAATTAGGATGTAGCCGTAATGGTGGCTGCAATGGATTAGAGTTAAGATTGGAATTGGGGATTTCAAGATTAATAATAAAAATAGCATGAAAATAAAGTAGTGTGAACTGGGAAAAAAAATCAATGTTACATGGGGTGACTCTATTTGTACATCCAAAAATTGGTTGAACACCCAATATTTTGAACATCTCATTTTAAAATTTAATATTTATTCTATTATTTTTGACATTTCAAATAATATCTATTATATTCTCAAAAACCCTCACAAGATACTTGACATATCTCACAAACTAAGGCCAAGTTTGAGATGTTCCCAAAAAGTCAAAAAGTCAAAAAGTTACTCAAAAAGTTAAAAAGTTAACACTATTCACCAAAAGTCAACAATTACGGCTGCACAACTCCCAATTCAAATTTTTCCCTACAAATCAATTTTTACAATTTTTTATTACACATTTTTCAATAAAAAGTCAAAAAGTTAACCCAAACATCCATATTTTCAACCTCAATTTTTTAGTCCAAAAAGACAAAAAGTGCACTTATTTAGTCTTCCCAAACTTGGCCTAAATTGGTTCCAATTCTCTTAAACTTAAGCTTAGTTTGGGAAGATTGAAAAAAGACAAAAAGTCAAAAAGTCACTATCCTATTTAAATCACATCATCTTATTTAAGTCACATCACCTCTCTGACACATCACTTCAAACTAGGGATGGCAATTTGAACCCGGCCCGACGGGGACCAGACCCCCCGTCCCCGATAAGAATGGTTTTTCCCTGAAAAATATCCCCGTGGGGACGGGAATGGTATTCGAAATTCAATCCCCGGTGACATTCGGGTCGGGGACGGTGATACACATTTCATCCCCGGCCCCGGCCCCGCCCCCCGCCCCGTTAGCCCCGATTTATATTATATATATATATATATATGTTTACGGCTTGGTTTGGTTGAACAACACAGGAGCAGCCCCTCTATTTAAATATTAAATATTATATATTATATATTATATGTTTGGGTCAACACTCTCTCTCACTTACATATTACATTCTCTCTTATTTTCTCTCACTCTCTCTTCTTTCCAGTGGCGAGTGCGATCTCCTCTTTGCAGTGGCGACGGTGCGATCTCCTCTCCCCAGTGGCGATGGCGTCATCTCCTCCTCCGCAGCAGTGCGCACACCCTCCTCTGTCGCCGCCTCCTCCTCCTCTTCCGCGCCACTGCCAAACCTTCGTACTCCGGCTTCGGTTCCTACCACGACAGATCTGGGCAGATCTGAGTAGATCCCATCTCCACCACACCACCGCAAATTTTACATCTCACATCTCAGATCTGAGAAGATCAGATCCCACCATTTATGTATATACATGTATGTGTATTTGTCACTGTGTTTGTAATATGTTTGTCTCCATATTATTATTATTTTTATTTTTTTTTGTGGTTGATGATGTTGCCGTTGATGATGTTGTTGAGGAAAATGATGTTGATGAAAATGATGTTGAGAGAGCTACGGGGATTTTTCGGGGTCGGGGAAACCCGATCCCCATTGGGGGCGGGGGTGGGGGGGGTGATGGGTTCCCCGTCGGGGATCGGGGACGGGGACGGGGAGTTTTGTAGCTTCGGGGATCGGGGACGGGGAGCGCGATCCCCGGCCCCGCCCCGCCCCGTTGCCATTCCTACTTCAAACCCAACCCAATCCAAACCCAACCCATATTTCATAAAAAATAAAAAGTACACTTATTTAGTCTTCCCAAGCTAGGCCTTAACTTTTCATGCAGAACAATACAAGAAATCATACCTCTCCGATCGAAGCCCACTCCGGTCAAAATCCACCGTCAAAGGCCACTCCCATCAGAGCCCATCTCGTTGTTACCCTCGCTTGAAAAAAATCACTTTAAAGGTATGGAAACAAGAAGTTGAATATTTTTATTTCTTTTCAAATACTCAATACCGAACAAAATTGAATTTATTTCAAAATAAATTTCTAAACATTTGTAATTTGCTTGGAGATATAATATTAGATTTATTTATTTTTTGTTCGGAATTAGAATATTAAGAAGCTAGAAAATTAAATATTCAGAAACACAATACCAAGTATATGATTTTTTTTTTGGAAATAAGTTTTCAAATTAATGTAATCTGTTCAATATGAATTTTCGAACAAATTTTGTAAACCCATCTGCCAAAAATGATGAAGATGAACTGAAAACCTACATCTTCTATAAAAAAAAAATAGTTCAGGAACGTATGCTTCATTGTTCATTATTGACTTCAATATGAAATATAATATAACAATGATGGATTCAAAAGAAATAAAATTGCGTATGAAGATATGAAGCGAAGAAAGTGAGAAAAGAATAGGAAAAGAAAGGTCTGGACGGTTTTCAGTCCAGATCTAGGACAGTCCAATCTAGTTTGCTCTATTGGGTTCACTTTTGGGTCCCTTTTCGATAAACTAAACCGTTCACATTTAGGGTTTGTTAAATACATTATTCTTGTAAAAATTTACGTCGATTGGATAACGGATACTATATATTCAGATCATTTTTGTCTGAAAAAAATGGATGATCAAAATATTAACGATTCATAAAAAAATAATCCGAATACATAGTATCCGTTATTCGATCGACGTGATTTTTTACAAGGATAATGTACTTAACAAATCCTAAAATGTGAATTATTCAGATTATAAAAAAAGAACCCAAAAGTAAACCCAATGGACCGGACTGGATCCTCCAGTTCAGATGGTGAACTAGAGGCAACCCACTGCCCAAAAACAAATATTGTGATTGATTATGAGATGGAATATTTAAAATAATATGATTTACAGTTTTTTCAATATTAAGTATTTTTAGCCATTTTGAATAAAAACATAATAGCAATAAAATAAATTTATTAAATTGGGGTGTCCAACCAATGGGTGCAAATGAGACCTGGTGCTGTTGTGACTTAGGGTTGGTTTGGGAAGTAGGTTGGCTTTTTGGCTTTTTTAGCTATTTTAGCCTGGGCTAAAAAGTTTGGTTTGGGAAGGGCTTTTTGGTTTTTTGGCTTTTTTGACTTTTTTTGTGAGAGAAGAGTGCAATGATTATGGGTTGGATGTGATGTTTTGTTTGTTGTGGCTAAAATAGCCTATTTTGTCTTCCCAAACGGTGCCTAAGTTAAAACAGCAATCTGCTATGAGCTCGTGGGGGCTTTTTTCGAGTCTTTTTTGATAATCTGAACCGTTCATATTGTAAGGTTCATCGAGTATATTATCCATACCAAAAATCAAGTTAATTAGAAATCCGTAACTCTATGATCAGATTCAAATTGTTTTACAAAAATTATCAAGACAATGTCAATCGTTTATTTTTTAAAAAACAAATGTGCTCTTGTTATAAAGTTATAGATTTTTAATCAATTTGATTTTTTTGTATGAATGATCTATTCAACAAATCCTATAATATAAACGGTTCGAATCATCGAAAAAGACTAAGAAAAAGTCCCCACGGGCTCACAGCGACAACACCCCAGGTTCGTGTAAATGAAGTGATTCTATTATGTGTTGAGCAATTCTACTTGCACTACAAAATTATCTCCTTATACCTTTAAAATTTTAAATTTATATTTTTACAATTTTTATAATATTATTTCTTTCCTCATCCTTATCATCCACTCTTCTTCTTCCGCTCAAACCTTTTCATCCCTAGTTTCTTCTCCTTCTAGAAATTTTCAATTCTTGAAGAAATGTCGTTGGGGGGTTGAGTCTATTTACAATGGGAGGGGCATTTGGGGGGGTTTGGACAGAGTTAGGAAGAAATTTAAGGCAAGTTGACCAGACTATAGGAAATTGAGCTGTCTATGTCTATCTTCTTCTTCTCCTAGAATTTTGCAATTCTTGTCAAAAGAAAACCGCTTCTCATCTTTTCGAAGGAACAAAAGTTAAAGTGAGAAAGTGAGAACTAAAGTTATCTATGACCTTTTTTACTTTTCTTTTTTTTTTTTTTGAAGTCAACTTGCAGTTTTTTCTTTTATCAAACTTGTTCCAACTCCATGTTACTTCTTTGAATTCGAGTTTAATTAATTTATTACAAAATGGTACATTACGCTCATTTTATTTGAAATTTGAAAAAATATAATTAATCTTAAATTTTTGATATAATTACATTAATTTTTTTTAAAATTTAATTCATATTTTCATCAGCAACTTATTAGTCATGTAAACGTATAAATAATAATATTATTTATTTATTTACATTTATTGTAGTGTTTACTTATTATCTGAATTAGTTCCAGTCACCTTAAATTTACTAAAAGAGAAGTCAATGTAATTATATTAAAAATGTAAAATTGACTGTATTTTTTTCAAAACTCAAGAGAAGTTAGTGTCTTTTACCCAATTTATTAATATGATTTTAAATTTAAAGTTATATTTTAAATATATAAATTCATAAAGGTTGACGAGGCTAGTATTTTTTTGGAGTATTTATTCATAAATCTCTCTTCACCTACTTATATTTTACTTAGTTTAAATTATTTTTGTTATATTCTAATAAGTCTTATAGGTGATATAGTTATCAAAATATCCATAATAATAATATTCACGTTAACAGTGTGAATGTTTCGTAAAGTGAACATTCTTCACACTGTAAAATATAAATATTCACATCACCAAGCTACTAAGCGTTCAAAAAATATTTGCAAGGGTAAAATTGTCTTTAAAATATTTTAAATATGACGATTAGAATTTGGTGAATCAAATATCTAAATCATAGGATTTATTGAATATAAGAATATGTTATGGACTAATTGGGATACAAGTAATTGAAAAATGATTTCTAAGAAATCTCTTTTTTTTTATTTATAAAAATGTGTCACAAAAAAATATAGTTATTTAAAGTTTTGTTAATTATTGTCTTTAGGGCATTCATTTACAATACCACCTTATAAAATAAACAACATTTGATAAATAGGTTAAAAAAAGTGTGTGTAGTTGGTAAAAAAAATTATAATAATAAAATAAAATAAAAAGTTGGGGGATTGACTTATAAATTCCATTTGGGTGACTTGTGAACCTTGTAGTCCCAAATGTGTTATAATACTCTCACAAGTCCCAAAATTTGGTGAATTACGTTTCTACCCATAAGATATTAAATTTAATGGTTAATTAATATAGATTTCGTATGTTACTGTCTGCCACGTTGTACAAAAGCGCACTATAGGCTTTTATGGACTGGGATGTTAGTTGGACAAGCCCACGTCACCAAATACACATGTTGGGCCTAGACCTTGGCAAAATAAGGAATCCACACTAGCCCACATCCACGTCGGGTGAAGCCCACATCGGTAGTCAGACCAAACTGCCTCGGAAAACATACTGGCGTGGTTCATGATTGACGAGTGTAAGGTGTTGATGCGGCAGTGCAACCCCGTTGTTGTTTGAATGGTGAACACATTACTAAACAAGGTACATCGCCACCCCCCATCGGTTTTTACGTAGCACACAAATTCAGTTTGATAACCGACAACGCAAACTCCAGCCAAAAATTTGATTCTACTTTAAACCATGTAAATATTAGGGTTTTTCTGATAATATGTCGCCGCCGAGTTGATCTGAAATTTCGGGTGCGTGGGTTGTGTGTGGCGACCATATAAGCAAACCACATTTGCAAATTAGGTAATAATTTGTTTTTGACTTTTCAGGGATTTAAATTGGGATCGGTGATGATGTGAGCGGATTCTTATCCCAAATTTGGATAAAAGGAAATCCCATAAAATCCCACCAAATCAGGGTCCATTTTGGAACATACCCAGTGTTAGGTTAGGGATCCTGTTATTTCAAGCGTGTGTTACACATTTGGGACGACATGAACATTGGCTTTCTTCCCGCTGTGAAATAGTTCTGCTAGTGTTGGGTTGTGAAGGTATGAACGACCCCCCATCTGGATGACGATGGCGCGCAACAGTGAGTATCCATATCTATATTGTCATATGTTTTGCGGCATATTATTTGAATATTGCTGGGGGTGTGTGTTTGTAATGTGTTCATTTTTGCAATTTTCTTAGATTGTGTTTTGATGTGGGTTCTGTGTGTGGGGTTTGGGGTACTTACTTTTCATATTAGGTGTGGTTGTTGTGTGTTGGTAGGTGAGTACTGTGTGGGATGTATGCGCAGTTGTGGTGGGGTAATGCATGTGGGGTGCATGGTATAGGTGTACGTCCCTTTAGGGTTGGTGCGTGTTTTGTAATTTGTATGTCAGTAGGACGTTTAATCGAATGTAGTGGTGTGAGGGGTGATGTTAGTGGGTGTGGGTTATGGATTGGGTTTGTGTGGTATGTAGGGGTGGTAATAGGGTTAATGTCCTGGGGGTTTTGGGGTTTGGGGTGGGTGTGTTGGGGATTTGATTAATGTGGTGCGTACGATGGTAGTAGTGTTTGTTTGTTTGTTTGGATACGTTAGGGTGTGGTAGGGTGGCGAGGCAATGACGGTTGACCGAATGTGGGTTTGGTCTGACATGGATGTGCAATGGTGGGGAATTGTTATGTCGACAATTTGTATGCCAAATATGTGAAGTTAGTGACGTGGGCATGCTCAACTAACGTCCCAACCCGTAAAAGACTATAGTCCGGATGTGGGTTATGGATTGGGCTTGTGTGGTAGGTAGGGGTGGTGATGGGGTTAATGTCCTGGGGGTTTGGGGGTGTGGGGTGGGTGTGTTGAGGATTTGATTAATGTGGTGCCTACGATGGTAGTAGTGTTTGTTTGTTGGATACGTTAGGGCGTATCAGGGTGGCGAGGCAGTGCTGATTAATTACCAAATGTGGGTATGGGCCTATGTGGATGGGGGATGGTGGGGAATTATTATGACAACAATTTGTAGGCCAAATATGTGAAGTTGGTGACGTGGGCATGCCCAACTAATGTCCCAACCCATAAAAGATTATAGTCCGGTGTCTAGTGTATGTGTTTTCCACCGATAATTATGAATTGTGACGGGACGTGTGTTGCATTAGGACGCATGTTTTGTATTGTGCATACTTGAGATGTTAATAACACGTAGTGTGGGTCCCTCTTTGACTATGGGTCCCTCTTTGACTATAGATGTGTTTTGTTCAAAGATTTCTTGTGATGGTCGATATGTTGGCGTTTGGGCTTAATTAGAATTCACTTGAATTAGGTGTTGTATGCATGGAACGCTGCAGTGGGATGTGGGATGTGGGATGGTGTGATGTGTTTCGCAATGTTTTGTGTAAATGAGGTTGTGTGTGATGGTTTGGTATGTTTAAATTGCGTGAACGTACATATTGAGTATATTTACCACTTCCATCAAATTTTGTGGGCTGTTAATCTGCTATTATATATGCATATATTTTTTTTGGGGAAGAATGAAATGTAAATATTCTTGATTGTTCTATTCATGATGCAGATGGCGTGAGGACATCAAGCCCGACAACCCGTTCAAGGGATAAGTCGAGATTGAGTTCCGTTGCTCGGCCTCCCGTAAAGAAGCTTGGCACGGGGATGCAAGGGCGTATCTTGTACAAGCAAGTGAAACCATTGAGAAGTGTTCCTGCTACACCCAAAGTTAGCAAAATTAGGCTGAATTACCGGTCTAATATTGCGAGCATAGTGAAAATTGTGTCCACCTATGGCTTGACAGCCGCACACCAAACCCACTTGATGAAAACACCACTCTGGTTGTTGTTTGACGCAATCCTCTGTAATGATCTGAACCAGAAGGAGTTCAGGAAATGTGATAGCTTGGTTTACAAAATTATCCAAGCATATAACGCGAATGATGATGTGTTTCACATTGGGAATGGGACGCTGAAGTTGCGCGACAGTGACATCAGACTTACTTTTGGGCTGCAATGTGGTGGGCAACCGTTAGTGCTGTCAAACTGGCCTCATCCACCGTCTGACTTTATCCAGCGGAGGTGTTCAAATGTGACACGCATTAGCTCGACTCTTGTAAGGACACTGTTATTGGAAGCGGTCACCGATACTCGTGAGCAGGAGGTTGAAGACACAGCTAAGCTACTAACATTGTATGTATGTGTGAAATTATTTTTTTCAACTTCTGGAGAATCTGTGAGTTGGAATTTCATTCGAATAATAGAAAACCTGGGGACGATGAAATTATACAATTGGACTTCCGCAATACGAAACGTACTAATGGGATCAGTTAAGGAGCTTTGTCAGACCCCAGGAAAAGTAACTGGTTGTGTGGTTGTCCTTTTGGTAAGTGCCTATACCACATCGTAACTTTGTCTTTTGTACATTGTTATAAATTTGGTGTATAGTTTGGTTGTTTGTGACTATTGTTGTAATATGCGTAGTATTGGCTGTGTGAACACATGAACGTGGTGGATGCCGAAAGTACAGGTATGTTTCCTAGATTTATGAAGTGGAATTTGAGCAGTCTCATGGTGAAAATGCGAACCCGTACATTGTCAGATGGTGATGAATTTGAGGCAAACAAGATTGGTATCACCGTGTACTAGTTAGTGCGTATTGCATTTTTCTTTTTTCTCGGCGTGTATATTGATGATGGTGTTGTGTTTTATGTGGCATGTTTTGATGTTGGGAATGTTTTGTATGGGTGTCATGTGTGTGCAGGTGCATTCGGACAGATTACGAGTTTCGTCTTATGAACGGGCACAATTACTTGGTGATTACAATGTGTTGGAGCTTGAGTTGGACGATGATTTTGATGAACATGGGGCATGTGTTGTTGGGCGTGTGTGTGGTAACATGGATGCCGAAAATGCTGGTAATGAGAAAGGGTGCGATGCCGAGCGTGTTGAAGGCAATGGGCAGCCGCGTTTCGTTACCGAACCAATGCAAGTGGACATGGAAAATGTGTCAGATATGAAATATGCACAACGGACAGTTACTAATGGGCTGGGTGTACCTGTGAACATTGAGCATGTGTACAAAATAATTAATGGACTGGAGGTCGAAAACAGAAGCAAAGATCTTGTGATTGCCAAGTTAAAGGAACAAATCGGAAATTTGACGAAAGCACTTGAGGTGCAAGCATCGAACCTGTTTGTTGGATTCAATGGATGCTTATTGGCGAAAGCATCGAACCTGTTTGTTGGAAATTTGACGAAAGCACTTGAGGTGCAAGCATCACACAGTTGGGCATGGTTATTGGCGAATTGAAATTAAGGATATCCGAACTTGAGGATCAACTTACCGGTAAACCAGTTAAAGAAATGACAAAGAGACCCCGTGACGGTGATGCCGATGCTGGTATGGACCCATTTGCTTTTGGCAATGTGCAGACTGCTGAGGAAATTATACACGATATCACGCAACGTGAGTCGAGCCATGTGGTTAGTGTCAACTCAGCACGAGTTGCTTGCGTCGTTGCCGATGACAATGTAGTACATGGAGAAACAGGTGTTAATGTGACGGTGTCCAATCCAGAAATGTAGATAGTCAGTGAAGGGTGTTTGGAGGTCAATAAGGGGTCGTATTTGCAGAATTCATTTGTTAGAAATATTAAGAATAAGGTTCAACGCGAACGGAACTTACCGGAGTACGAATACCCGCTGGCTCGGGGATGTTTAAGGAAAACCGGGACAAATTTAAGGGATCCTCTAATAGAAGAAGGTAGGTTTAGTATTGGCATGATTGACTGCGATGATGATGTGGTCATGCGTAAGGTTGCTGTAGTTGTCAAACTCCGTATGGGTTTTGGTTTAAACAATCGTCTGGCCGTGTGGAAATTAATACCCGAGGAAATGAAACACAAACTGAACATCACTTACGAGATTCATGGTGACTGGTAAGTATACCACAATTAGTTGTCGTATTTAGTTATTGTATTTCCGGTGTTTGTGTACATGAAATGAAATGTGATTTCCCTGTGCAGGGCAATTATATGGGCTGACGCGAAAGAAGATGTTTTTGTCTATTTTTCAGACATTTGAAATTTGGTCTGCCCTGCTGGGGTGAAAGGAAATGTATGTGCCTTGAAAATGTTGTGGACTAACTAATGAATTATAACATGTGTTTATTGCCATAAACGTTGCGTCATGTAGATACTGATATATATGTTGATTTATGGAAGGTTATTGACGCATGTGCCGAGCTCCTGTTGAGCGAACAAGACGCGCTGGCAGTAGGGGTAGATTTCCCGGAGAAGTGATACTTCTTCTCAAGCATATGTTTGGTATGACAACTACATAGATTGTGTTATGATTTTTTGTTGTACTGTCTCATTCATGTTGTTGGTTTGGTTTGGTATGTTTATATGTGGTGAAGGACATGGTGAAACACCCAAGTTCAACTTCGAGGGATAAATATCTGGAGACGCACATGCGCGTAGCTGCTAACGTTAGGTACATTCACTTCTCAATGTGTTTCAAATCACACTGGACGTTGGTTATTTACGACACCGAAGATGGCGTTTGGAAACATTACAATTCATTGCGACCCCGCAACAGTGGCGAAGACGTACACTACAAAGAAGCACTGGTTTTGGTACGTTTGTGGAATTTAAAAAAAAAAAATTATGGGTTTGTGAAGGTCGCCTAAGGCTGTTGATTAGCCATTTGTTAGTACATGGTGACATTGTTTTGTTGGTGATTTGTTCCTCATTTTTTTGATTCTATGTGTTGTAGAAAGAGCAAGTATTGAACTATGTTCGCCGGGCACGTCAGGCGGCATCACATGAAGATGTGGTTAGTACGCAAGATGGAGATGGTATTATTGAATCTATTGTGGATTGCCCACAACAGCGTCCGAAATGGTACGTTCGCAGTTTGCTTTTGTTACGTCAACTGTTTATGGTCCTCGATATTGGACAACATATTGACTGTTTTGTACACAAGAATCTTGTGTGTTGTTATTGACAGTCCAGATTGCGCAATTATTGTGTGCTACATCATGCGGCAGTATGTTAACCATATCCCAATCGAACGAACAATGAAAGA
Organism: Camellia sinensis; assembly: GCF_055761805.1. Taxonomy (NCBI): domain Eukaryota; kingdom Viridiplantae; phylum Streptophyta; class Magnoliopsida; order Ericales; family Theaceae; genus Camellia; species Camellia sinensis. The sequence goes on along the minus strand of NC_138975.1, from coordinate 103,232,365 downwards.
CACTAACTGCGTTTGTGCACGTACCGCTATGGTGAGGGCTTTCGTGGGCGACCCTGTCTGTGGGTTAAAAGATGTTTCGGATGACAATCGTGGTTGACATTTGATAGATTGTTTCAATATTTACACATGTTTCGATTATTATGTTTTAATGTGGTTTGTTTTGGTTTAATATTGTGACGGTATTATTTTTGGGATTTGGCGTATGCCTTTTTGAATTACGTTTTGGTATGGTCCTATTATGCAATGAATTTTCTTTGGTTCCAGACAATGTGATTGTGATTATGATGGTGTGATGTTTATTGTTGTTGGTGTGGAAGATGTATTGTTTAGTGTGAAGTTAGCAGTGAGGACATGTTTGTTCATAGATTGATGTGTTCTAATAACAGTTGTCCAGAGAAAATGTTGACATGTGTTAGTATATATTGAACTATATTTGGCAATTTTACCAATGAATTTGAGCTTACAGCATGGAACATGTTGCAATGTGGGTTTGCGAACGCAACTAATGTTGTTAGGGAATGTTGTGTCAACAGGTATTTTTTGATGTTGGTGATGTGACCTTGTGGAGTTAAATGGAATGCAAAAAGTGTTCATGCGCATGCACGAAGTTTGGTGCGTTCAATTGATTGCCTTTGTGAACATGTTACAGGGGAAAAACAAGAACAAGTACAACTACGTACTGAATTATGATTGGTTTGATTACTGTACTGCCAACTGAAGTTCGACATTAGAGAAATTAATGTACTGAATGTCGGTTGTGGATGTCTTGCATCCAGGGTCAAACCCGATATAATACACTATTTTTATTGTTGTTTGAGGTAATGAGGTTTTGGACGGGACAACACAAAATATTCACACATTGGGATCATGCTATGGATGGTACAAGTTTTATTTGGTACTTGATCATTGGGTGAATATGGACTAAACCCGAAAGGAGTCCCCATAATTATTATAAAACGAGCTAAGCAAATGTAGGTAGAGCTACATAAAACCCCAAATGTTTTGTTATGTGAAATGTAAGAAATACGAAACTAAACATAAATAATCGACAACTTCATGTTATAAAGTGACGCTAAATTGGTTTCTTGCACGTTGTCCTGTTATGATTCCCCATCCGGCTGCATCTCCCACATCGAATTTGTTGAACATCCTCCCATTGAGACAATATCCTCTTCTTCTTTGGTCTCTCGGGTGGTCGCCGAACAACGGGAAGGAGTATGCCATATTTATCTGGGCTGATTTCTGGTTTCTCAACCGTCAGGATTGGATATATTGTGTGAGAATATGACACCCGATAGTTGACAACATGGAAATATGGATCTACTAAAACATTCAAATCTATGCCGTTGTTCCGGATGACAACCATTGCGTATTCACAAAGCAACCCATTTATCTGCCATTAAAAGCACGAACATGTACGCTTCCCAATATCTACCAACATGGATGGGTGCGAGTGGACTTCGTACACATCATTGTTTAATTGGATGTATGTCCACGATCTACCCTTCTTGTATGTCTCATCCAATTTGGACTTCATTTTTGGACATATTTTTCCAGCCCATGTGTCTGATGCCCCTCGACAATCCGCCATTTGATTCATTATATGTATTCTGATCATGTCAACCAACCTGGTAATCGGTAAATGTCGTGCTTCCTTTATCCAATTGTTGAACGATTCAGTTGCGTTGGATAACATCTCTGCGTACAGATTGCCCCTATGTAGTTGTGTGGAAATGTTAATTACATGGAATAGTTGAATTTGTAACATGTAAACACTGATGTGGATCAATGAAAATATCCGAAAAGCAATCAATTACTACCTGAAATATGCATTGGCCCAGTAGCGTAGATCCAAATCCTTTAGGAAATTTATCACAAAATGGCGGCCAGAATGTGTAAATTGTTCTAATTTTTGGTTGAAGTCAGCGACTGTTGGTGCGTACACGCATTGACGAAATTTAATAACCAGCCCCATATTGTATGGGTTGTTTACATACTTCATTCTGTCTCTCAAATTTCTTTGTAAATGTTGCATACAAAATGCGTGGTGTGATGTTGGGAATATAACAGGTATGGATTCCAAAAGGTCGACATGACGATCCGAAATAAACGTTAACGAACAGGATCCATCAACTATGTTTGCAAGATTTTGTAAGAACCATTCCCCGTTTGATGCATTATCTGAATCAACGATTGCGAAAGCCAATGGAAATAACCCTGCAAGACATAATCACAAAAGTTTAAAAAAAAGTGTGACACCCCCACTGTTTTGATTTGTCATACGTTACCAACACACACAACTCATAGTATGAAAAATAAATGAGGAGCCCCGCTGTTTTGGTTTGACATACGTTGACAACACACACAACTCACACACATTCAAGACACCCCATAGCAGCCCGTGTGTCTCAAAAAAATGGATGCATTATAGCATGCTAGTTAAAAATGGTAACAACACATAACCTTTGATCCTATCTTTGGTGGTAGTGGCGAGCAAGTTGCCTTTGAATCTCCTTTTCAGGAAAGCACCATCCAAAAATAGTAGCGGCCGACAATGATTGAACCCATCAATACATGTTTTGAATGATATGAAAAGCCTATTGAACCGACGTGTGTTGCTCGCATCGAACTCCAGATTTACATAACTACCAGGATTATATTCCATAACAGCATTGCTATACCACCGCAATTGGTCGAACGAAGCAGAATGATCATCGAAAATGTCACCTCTGACCTTCTTAACCCCTAACCAAGCAACGCGATAACTAACTTGCAAACCATAATCTTTCTAGAAATGATACTTGATATCCGCTGGACGAGTCAGTGGCTTGTCACGTACACGTTCTGCCATGACATCAACGACCAGTTCAGAACCCATCCTCGGATTACTTGCAGTCCGCACAGCAACACCGTATATGTGCTCGTTGTTCCATTTCTTCAAGTAAAAAAATCCATTCACGTTCATCACTCTAGCACAGACAGACCACGGACAACCCCTTGACTCATTAAAAACGCACACAGCCGTAATTCTAACGGAGTCATTCTTCTTAAACTTAAATTGGAACCCACACTCAATAGCATATTTGCTGAGTACTTTCCGAAATTCTGCTGCCCCCCCTTCGAAACACTACCCCACATTGGTAATGGCAAAAGCCCATGACTCCGGCAACAACACCTTCCGTGTATGAATGCAAAAATTTGGTAACAAGTCAGCATCTCCATCAACATCTTCTGGCACGTCACATTAACCCCGTCATGTACTTCCGATGTGGGCGTTCTCACTGATTTCCTGTTGACGTCTTTCCCCTACTGACTTCATACGCAACTCCACAACGACATCAACATGGTTCACCCGGAAAGACCATGCAAGGCACATCATGTTTTGGAAGTCCAAATCGTCATCCATTTTGAATTTATTATACCCGGCGATCTTGAAAAACATAGACACCGAACCCGAAGACACATCCCCGAATCGTTCACATAGATGATTAACCAGTCTAGTATACGTGAATGCCGCGTCAACCATGATGGCAACGTTAATATCACCATACGAACACAACAACATTTGGTTATCCTCCATCCCTGCAATTGGAAACAAAAACATATGCGATTAAACCTTGAAAACCATAAATAGTACATGACATGAAATTAGATAGAAAAATATAATCCCACCAACCCATCCAATTCCCCCCACACCCCACAACTGTAGACCCCCTCAACAACAACATCACCATAACACCAAGAACATTACCTGCGTTCAATTACGATCACCGTTTCCTATGTTCGCAACCTCCCAAACAAACACCAACGTTTAATAATTTCCACGGTTTGATACATTATAAAAGCGCACAGACACAACATTCAAATACACCCAAGAAGATTGCGCCCCACAAAAATCGCCCACCACCGAAACAGAACCGCAATCAATGGGATTGCAATACAAGCCAAAACCGTTGCCACACTGAAACGAAGGACAAAACAGTCAGAAAATTAACCAAATGGGATCTTCCAGATAACATTACCAAAAAAATGGGACTTCTAAGTGTATTAGAAATAAATGAGGATCTCTTAGTTCAAAACTCTCCCAAATAGGATTTTCCAATAATTATCCCCAAAAAGTTTAACTTTAATTTGATAAATAACTATGTAAACAGGTGTATTTTATGGAGAAATTATTTATAAAAAAATAATAATTAAAGTTTGACACATATAATAAAATAAATATTGAGTTTTTAATTTTGTCAATTTAAATCATAATTTTTTTTTTCCAATTTAAACTATTTGCCTATTTTCGTTAAGTAAAATCAATAGAAAAATCAATATTTTAGTCATTAAACTCAATGAAAATAACATTTTAGACATTTTATGTATCTTTATATTGAGTTTAATAACTAAAATATACTTTTTTTGTCAGTTTTACTTAATAAAAATAGATAAATAATTTAGATTGAAAACAAATAAAAAGATTAGGATTTAAATTAACAAAATTGAAAATTCAATGTTTATTTTGTTTGAAAACTCAAACTTTAAGTTTTTTTTTTTTTTTGGGGGGGGGGGATAAACTACCAATAAGTCATAATAGTTGGATTTATTTCCTATCAAGTCCTATTGAAAATAAGTTTTAATAAAATCGTCGCTAAAAATAATTTTTTGTGATATTTTTTTTGCATGTCACTAAAAATTGACAATCAGTGACTTTTTTTAGTCATGATTTTTATAAATTGTTGGTAAAATTTACAATTAGTGGTATTTTTTTGTGACAAAATTTTCAAATAATAGTTGAAAGTTAAAAATTAGCAACATTCTTTTGTGACGATTTTTTTTAAATTGCCGCTAAAATTTATAATTAGTGACATTTTTTGTGACAAATTTTAAATTGGCACTGAAAATTAACAATTAGTGATATTTTTTTAATAATATTTGACAAAAAAAAAAGTCATTAATTATCATAGAATCCATTGAATAATAAATTTACTTATTAGAACCTATACGTAATTTTTTTTTATTTATATAATTGTCCCCAATGTTTTTCTAATTAGGTTTAGAAGGTTTGCCTTGTTAGAAATTTAACGCCCCTAAAATATAACATTATAGATATGATCCACAACAACATAAATAATAGTTACATAAATCAGAGTGTAAATAATCATTTCATTACATGAAGTAATAATACAAAAGGGTTCAACATAAGCGAATGCCCTGCGGTCTTACATCTTTCCAAGACATACTTGGTTATAACAAAAGAGAGTGTCATAAACTCTATACATACAAAGCTCTTGGCTTGAATAATCATTTAAACAAGAAAATAAAAAAATATAGCCTCCTGCTCTTAAGTCCTCCCATGCTACGTTTTTAGAGGGAGCATGTCAACTGTACCTGAAAATGGTTCTCCAAGTAGGGTGAGCAAAAACCCAGTAAAAATAGCCTAACACAATATATGAAGTTTAACTAAGATATAAGTGCCAAGTAAATATTCCACATTCATAACCAACTCGCATTCTGTCCATATTCATTTAATACTAATACCCATATCTCAATCTCATTTTCATCTATTCAATTCATATTAATCCAGTAGATTCCGAGCCAATTCATGAGACAAGTTCATTGTTATCTAAACAATCTAAAGTGAGGCTACAACTCAGAGATTCACAATTCAACACAACTATTATTCAAACACTTCGATGTTGTCATTTTATGTAATTTTCATCCGAGGGAACTGGCACCCATATATGTACATGATTTCAAGATTTGCCATTTTACGGAATTTTCATCCGAGAGAACCGACACCCATATATGCACAAGATTTTGGGACTTTCACTCTAGACAATCCGGCCAACTTAATTATAAATGGAGTCCATCCCATATCTCCTCGCAAACAATGGTACATGTGCAATGTATTAAAAGGATCGTCATATACAATGACTATCTATGACACATATTCAACATCTCAATCATACCATCATATTCAATGAGGTAAATTTAAACGACAGGTTTCAATTCACCTAATCCACATGCAGTTTCCACAACAATCATGGCTATCCTCCACCGATAGCCCAAAACATATATTTCTAAACAGATATACAATCTTTTAAACAGATAATTTATCAAATTTCCATAGGTGAGTGATTTAACAAATCTAACTACACCATTCATTCACACAACTTCCAAATTTCATATTTCTCGCACCAATTCCATTATTTATACCAAATAATCATTTAGCTCATATTAGGGCAAATCCCCCCTTATTCCAAATACTAACCCAAAGGTCAAATTCATCAATTTTAACACAAAACCACCTCATATTCCAACCCCGTGGTCAAATATACAACAACACATATGTAGACGTCCCCGAACGTCCCAGGAGGAAAATCCCGTTTTGTTCATATGGGCTCACTATAGTTCAGGACTCAAATGTCACGGTCCTGTATCTAGTCTCGCAGAATGCAATGCAAGACCGATGAATCATCAAAGAGTCCAAATCCGGCAAATCATTTTTGAAAACAGATTTTTTTTGAAAGAAGTGTCAAACATGGACTGCTTTGCCAGATACAGAGTCGCTACCTAAATATTTTATTTTGGGGGAATTTAGGAAACCCTGACTCGTGCCAAAGGTCACGTGTCTGTCATCACCAAAGTTGCCTCGGCTCGGGAACTTGGGTACGATTGGGGAAGGTCACTTCGTGAGCACCCCCGCTCACCCGACCAAAGATCGGCTTCTACTAATCATGATATCGAGTTTTGAAAACATTATGTGTTTTTATTCCGGTTATTAGCTTAGAATTACTATGTGATGCGCACAGTATACAAGTATAGACCGGATCGCCTGAATTGGAATAAAACATTTCATGTTTGTTTAAGCGGCTTGCTACTCGGAAGTAGGCTTAAAATGCAGATTTTGCCACCCTCGGGTGGGCTTAGAAAACATGGTTTTGCCACTATCTAGTGGGCTTAAAACTCGCAATCAATGAGTTATTCCAATCCAAGTAATCCAACCTTCACCCACAGGTATTTAGGCAGTTATATTACATAAGCACATAGCCTCATGGTAAGCATGCTATCATGGCAGTCACTCACACACATGCAAGGATGCTAAAGCATAAACACTTACCGAGTACTCCAAGCCAAAACAGAAGCTATGTTAGAAATCCATGCATGATCCTAACTATGTTGAAATGCCTAATGCAACACATGCAGGAATGCAACTACAATAGGCTCGGCTATTCTAAAGATGGCATGTGAAATGCTACAACTAACAAGTATTCAACCCGGAATTGAAATACAATGCAGTTAGTATGATGCGCCGAGCCCGGTGCATGCAAGACAGATGAATGAATGCAAACATGCTATCATAAGTATGCTAATTGAAACATGCCCTAAACTAACCATCATAAGCTGGTAAACAAAAGGGAGAAAGACGTGGGGTTGGAAGACATACATTACACACACGCACACTTATTACAATTGTGCCCTCGCTCGGAGGGTCTAAATAAATAATACAGTCCGAATAAATAATTAACTACTCTAGCTAATTAAATATTACAAAACCCTAATTAATTAACAAATTAACTAGGAAAGCGAATAAACTAGCATGCAAGCTATAAAATGGACTGCCTCAGCTTTGTTTCAGATGACAAAGGGTGTATGCATGCTCGAGTCGCCTTATCGGTAAATTCCATCGCGTTGCCTCGCCTCACCCTTGTTTTCAATTGATCTCAGAAACTTGCACAAAGCTCTAGAAGGCTGAAACTCCACCGTGGAAAGCCACCGACCAGTTATTAGCATGGGAGACCACCTGCCGACCACCCTTTGTGGTGGAGACCAAAGAGGGTGGTCGGCCTGCCAGAAAATCTGGTCGGCCGACCAGTTTCCACCTCTGGTTTCTGGTTTTTCTGTAACAAAGGCAAGAGAGAGAAAATGCAATGTATTTTTAATAAATGTGTGCATGACCACTCTTCCCGTCCTTGCACAAGCTCAAGGGAGTATAGTCCTCGATCCTCGTGCCACTAATCACGCATCTCGATGCATGATGGTCGAGAAGTTGAGTTATACGACTCGATGTGAAATGAATGCATATATAAGTAAGTAAAGCCAGTAACTCGATCATGAACAGTCAAGAGTATCGGTGACCGAGAATCGAGGCACGTTTCGTTACTTGGAGTACGAAACGTCCCTCGTTTCTCGTGTTCGGACTAAACCCTACTCCAAACACAAAGCAATGAGATGGCATACACAATGCGACTAACATGCAACCTAGCATGCACAATGCTATGGGCTAAAATGGCATACACAACGCACGTGACATAACATGGCATACACAATGCACTTACGAAGACTATCATGCGTGCATGAACTAAATGGCATATACAAATGCAAGATGGACTTACACCAATATGAGTGGACCTCAACCACACTCACATCAGTGGCTATATGATGAAAATGAGACAACCGAAATACATGCAAACATGTACGGATGCAAAGGACCGATCCTAAGGCACAACATGCAACTCTAACAAAGCATGGCAAAGGATGAAATATGGCATAGAATGGCACATGATCCAGCTTTGAAATATGATGCATAATGGCCCCGAATCATGCAAACGCTTCACACGATGCGTGCTAAATGGCCTGAATATCGAAACTAGTGAAGTGCGTTACACTAGAGGTACACAAAGCAATGCATAAATGGAAAACCAACCTCAAACAGACCCTAGGTAGGTCCAAGACAGTGGGAAATTGGTCTAAAATGATGGCTCAGAATGCATTCGAATGAAGCCCATGCAATAGTCGGTAAATGAGGCATACAAGCCCGACTCTCTAATGCACTTAAAGAGTGGAAATCATGGGAATATGGCATGCATACAAGCTCTGAAATATGATGTGCAATGGCCCCAAAACATGAAAACACCTCACTATATGCATGCGATGGACCTCAAAACTCACAGTTAAGCTTGGATATTGAACTACAGGCATGCAAAACAAGCATCATTCGACCATGAGACCCAAAAATAGAGCTAAGACAGTCCAAAATATGCTCAAAATCAGTTTAAGCATGGCCAAAAAGTGCTAACATGAAGGGCTAAAACAACATGCAACATAGGGTAGTAAGTACGGTTTACACTACATGTATATGAAGCACATGAGGGGCCACCAAACTAGCAAAAAACAGAAACATGGCATGCCAAAATATGACCAAAAACCCACTGAAACTCAGTCAAAACATGTTAGAATGAAGTGTTCATTTGAAAGGCCAATGAGAGGGTTGTTCTACACATGTGTGATGGACACACAAAATGGAAAAACTACCTCTAGACAGAGGTTATGAGGGCCCTAAAACTCACTGAAAAGGGCCTGAAATGAGTCTAGGAAGCATGCAAGTAAAGGCCCCTTTGGAAGGCCTTGAAGAGGATTACTCTACACATGCATAATAGACATTCAACATGGCAAAAAGGGCTCTAGACAGAGCCTATGCAGGTCACAAAACTCATAAAAAGTGGCCTGAAACATGGCTAAAAAACATGCAAATGGGGGCTCCTTTGTAAGGCCAACAAAGCTAGTAAACAAAACAAGGGGTGAGAAGGTCACCCCTCTCTGATTTTGATGCTCAAAAACACATAATAACCACTGAAAATCAACTAGATTTCAGTGGTCAAAAGGGCCAACAAAGCTCACAACAAAGGCCCTAATGCATGGCCTAAAACAAGAGGAAATGAAGCATGCAAGGGGGTAGATGACCCCCAACAGAAAAATGGCCTTAAACAAACATGTTTAGAAGCTCAAAACAAAAACATTTTCAGTTTACACCAAGGCTCGAAAATGCTTTCAAGCTAGGCTAAAAGATGAAGCAAAATAGTGCTACAAAGAGGGAGATAGAGAGTTACCCTTGTAGAGCAGATCTCCAGCAACTTCTGGACCAATGTAGCAACCCTTCAACCTCTGAGAAATAGCTCCAAGGTGCTTGGATGGATGGTGGAAAGGTTAAGCTAAGGGTTGGTGTGTGATAGGCCAAGAACTCTGGAGTTTTGGAGGCAATATAGAGATACAAGAGGGAGATACATGCATGTATGCTCCAGCACTTTTCTGAACCAAGGCCAAGGAGGGGAGGCCCTTCCTCTATAGAGGAGAAGGTCTAAAGCTTCTCCAAGAAGCTTAAAACCAAGCTTAAACATCCTCCATTCACGTGTATGGAGGATGCATTCTGAGGCTTCCAGCTGGCACAACTGGCTTCAACTCAATGAGACAAAAAAGCAAAAAGCTGGTCGACCAGTTCAAGTGGTCGGCCGACCATTTGCCCTGGTCAGCCGACCAGGGGTCAAAAGGTTCAAGCTCAAAAGGTGGTCGGCCAGCCCATATTAGTGGTCTCCCAGGTAAATGCAACTCAGTGGTGGTATGGGAGACCAGAAAATGTGGCTCAAAAGTGAGGGAGACCACCTACCTGTCAAGAAAAACCGGCCGACCGGGAATGGTGGTCTCCAAGAAGAAAAGGTGGTCTCCCACCCTACTACCACCTTCCTAACAATGAAACTAGGGTCCATGCCAAAAATGAACCCACACCGATGAGAAAGGAAGGTTCGGGGGCCAAAACACGCAGCCGGGGGCCCCGAAAACTGACTATTAAGCATCGAAAGTGGGGTGCGACCACGAAGGTGGTCTCCTGGGCCACAGTGTCCCTCTAAGGAGAGGAAACAAGGTGTGTGCCAAAAACCAGAGCAAACGGAGGTAGTTAAGAGGTCCCGAACCGAGGCACATGGTCGATGGCTCCGAAGAACCAGAAACTGGTCTCCAAACGGAAAAAATGGCCTATGACCACGAAATGTAGCCTACGGCCACTGAGAGATGGTCTACGAGACCTCTCCCTCCCTTCGGGAAGAGAAACAGAACCTGATTTGCAAACCGAAGCGAAGCACAAAAAGTCCCGAAGTCCAGAGGCAAGACTCTCAGCCAATACTCCGAAACCTCAGAACGAGCACAATACACAACATCACCGAGCGCTCAGTTGGTGACGTCTGAGTCTTAAGGTCAGTCAAAAATGGGGTGTCTATAGTTGCCCCTCTTTGACAAAACTCGAAAGTCATAAGTGACAGGAGTGAATGTCAAAGCCTAGAGACGACCCATTTTTAACAAGGCCGAAGACTTAGACAAATAGGCAAGATAAAAGAGATGCGTCCGCAAGCATGGGCAAAATGCAAGGGACATGCACAAAGCCAAACATAACTTATGATCATGCAAAGGAAGCTGTAATGAAACACATATACATAATAAATGCAACAATTTAAACAAGCGAATAAAAACCAAACTACATTACATGCAGAAAGGATATAAAAAGATTATGCAATCTTAGCGAACATGTGCGATAGATACACAAAAGTGGACGAGGTGTGATAGATACACAGAGTGAGTAAACATGTGCGATAGACTCACAAAGCGAGTGTAGTGATAGATACACTAAAGTGAACATGTGATGGATACACAAAGCGTGCGTGTGATGGATACACAAAGTAAATGTGTGATGGATACACAAAGCAAGCGTGTGATAGATACACAAAGCGTGAACACAAAGTGTGACAGATGCACTTAGTGAACAAAGTGTGATGGATACACAAAAGGTGAACACAAAGTGTGATAGATGTACTAAGTGAACGAGTGTGATGGATACACAAAAGGTGAACACAAAGTGTGATAGATGCACTTAGTGAACAAGTATGATAGATACACTAAAGGTGAACACAAAGTGTGACAGATGCACTTAGTGAACGAAGTGTGATAGATGCACTTAGTGAACAAGTATGATAGATACACTAAAGGTGAACACAAAGTGTGATAGATGTACTTAGTGACCGAGTGTGATGGATACACAAAAGGTGAACACAAAGTGTGATAGATGCACTAAGTGAACAAGTGTGATGGATACACTAGAGGTGAACACAAAGTGTGATAGATGCACTAAGTGAACAAGTGTGATGGATACACAAAAAGTGAACACAAAGTGTGATAGATGCACTAAGTGAACAAGTATGAAGGATACACTAAAGATGAACACAAAGTGTGATAGATGCACTAAGTGAACAAGTGTGATGAATACACAAAAGGTGAACACGAAGTATGATAGACGCACTTAGTGAACATGTGTGATGGATACATAAAAGATGAACACAAAGTGTGATAGATGCACTATGTGAACAGGTGTGATGGATACACAAAAGATAATGAAGTGTGATGGATGCACTAAAGTAAATGAAGTGAATATGTGCATGATAGATACACAAAATGAGGGTGTGTGTGATAGATACAGAAAATGAGAATATGTGTGATAGATACAGAAAATGAGAATGTGTGTGATAGATACAGAAAATGAGAATGTGTGTGATAGATACACAAAATGAAAGAAGTGTGATTGACACACTAAGTGAAGAGAGTGTGATTGATACACTAAATAAATGAAATGTGATTGATACACTAAACGAATGAAGAAAGTGTGATAGAGACACTAAGGGTGAATGAGATGTGATTGATACACTAAATAAATGATCTCAAACGGAACTTCTTTGAATGAATCGTGCATGAATGAGAAAGAAACTTGATGGGTACAATGCAATACAATGCATGATGTTTAAGGAATGCAATAAACAAACCTAGCTGCGCTTTAGAAAGCACCTCATGGGGTGTGTGGCGATGAACCGCTCTACTATGACGGGGGTTTCCCCTCGTGCTCTTCGAACACTTATCTTCAACTGACAGTACAAAGGCTCTGAAATGCTGACAAGGGTTCTTCACGTAGAACACTTTGGATGCTGCCTTTCTTCCTGATCATATTCACAACTTTCCCTGTTCTCTAACGGGGTGACAGACTAGGTTGGTTTGGTATCCAGAATTAAGGTGCATACACGCTATCTCAACCTATGGGGCTTCCATATAGATTTCAAGCCGAAGACACGCCTCTGGGTATTTAAACCAGACTTTAGTTCGGAAATCCCTAACCTTTGCGTTCTAGGCAACAGCTATTCGAACTCTGGTTTTTACCGTCGCAGTTGGTCTCCTAGGAACTCATTGCAAACACAACCAAGATGCCTCTGGTAGGGAATGGTACTCAGGGAGAGCACTTCTGATCGCCATTTTGGCTTGAAGTAGACTTGATCTTGAGCTTGAGATAGAGGCACACTCATACTTCGGAGCATCGACAAGACCTGAAGAGGTACATACGGAATGCAATCTCAGAACTTACTGAAGTTAAAACAAACTCAGATGCTCGACATTTCCTCTTTTCTCTTGCTTTGCAGTCTGGAACCTATATAGTTTCAGATAGGTCCTGGTTTTACTGTTCGCGCATGACTTGGGTTGAACCCTGTGGTTTTATGAAAGAACGAATCTTGTTTTGCACAGATGTGGAGAACAGCACGGCACTCGGAGCGCAAAATGATTTTATTTTTGAAATTGAGAGATGAGTTTTTGACTGGGGTATTGAGCCTACGACTGAACACAGCGCATTGCGACTCAACAACGGAAAACAAACGGTAAACAACCTAAACACATCGAGTAACACTCGAAACGACTCAAAACAAGAATTGATACAAACAAAAACGCACAAACACAACACTCAGCTGTGTTACAAAGGCAAGAGATTTCTCGGTGCACGAGGAGCTAGTTTCTCCGGGTGTTGTTTCCCACCCTTTCTTATTTATGATTCTCACATCACTCGGCCCTCAGGCTCGGCTTTTCTCACAAAACCCTTTTCCTCACTTTTTCTCTCAGCGCATATCTCTCTATTCTTTAATCTCTCATTTTTTATCCCTCCCTTGAGTGGTTGATGGATAAACAAAAAGTTGTGGGCTCTTGCCCCTAGCACTCAGCTAGATTCTTCTTTTTCTACGCGCAGCTAGTGAGTTCTTCCCACAGAGGGGTTGTGCTGCAATTAAGCGTGTAGCGAATCTGCAGCTGACATCGACTGTCAATGGTCTGCCGGGGAGTTTGGATGTAGTTAGATCTGTCCAGATGAGGGAGTGGAATATCTTGATCCATTCCAGTTCATGCTTCATACTTGGCTTGATACCTCGTTGCTTAGAGGATGAGAGAGTTTTCAGCCCCTTTGTTGACAGTTTCAGCTGTGCCCTTTTCTGGCAGGGAGAGTGCCCTTCTTGGCAAGTATGGTGCCTTTTTTGGAAAATGCATTGACAACGGGGATAAGACAGGAAGCCTGACTCAACTGTGCCCCTAGTTCATCATTTTGACCATTTTTGTTTTTGGTTTTCTACTAAAACAATTTGACCAATATGAGAGTTAGATTAACACACTTGTTCAACTTTTTGATTTTGAAAATCATGCAAGTTAGGTCATGAGCACTGAAAATTTTCCATTTTCGGGCCCAAGAAAGGGTCGAGTTTTGGAAAAAAAGTGGAATAATTTTCGAGAGAATCAGTCAACCTCAGTAAAAATTCTCAAAAACTATTTTTGCAAATGCCCACTGCTCAACCAACACGGAACTTACTCTTGAGATGTACAACCTCAGATCCGAAGGAAAATTGCCCCTTGCTTGAAGAGAGCTGCATGGCAATGGAGAGTTGCCCCCTGTTTGAATGGCACCGCAACACGTTGAATGGCAACGGAAAGTTGCCCCTTGTTTGAATGGCACCACAGTGCATCGTAATCAGGCTTCAGAGTGACGATCACAACCGAACTCTTGGATACAGAGAAGACAAAGATGACCAAAACCATCACATGGACACAATCGAATTTGAAGTGTTTTACGGCTGGACTTCAGAATGAAGTTGCCTACGTATCCCAAAGATGGGAATCAAGCCTTGCGTAGTTCGGGGTAGGTACACTCGTGTATTAACCCTTACCTTTTACGCTCTAACTTTTGCCAAGGCCGCCTTTCCGGGTTTTCAACCTTGCGAGCTATGTTCTTATTTTCTTTTCAATTTTTTTCATTTCTTTTCTTCTTTTTTCTTTTTCATATTTTCTTTTCAATTTCTTCATTTTTCTTCTTTGCTTTTCTTTTCTTTTTTTTTATTCTTTGCATTTTTCTTCTTTTTTTTTTTGTTATTTTTTTTTCTTGCTCTAACTTTTGCCTGGGTCGCCCTTCCGGGTTTTCGGCCCAGCGAGCCTCTCAAGGGTAAAAGTTTAGCTTTGTCCATGTTAAATGGTTTGAGATCTCGGAGCCATCTGAATCCAAGAGAATGGCTGCTGTTCGCTGATGATGTAGAAGTCCATTCAATGGAGGGTGAATTTGCCCCTAGTGTTGTGGATAGGAACTTGGTTGTCCTTCAACAATACTTTCTTCTTTCCCCCCTTCTGGGATTTGGCATTCTTGCCGATCTTCATTGGTTTGCAGAATGATCCATCTTCGGCTCTTCGAGCACAATCTGACATCTTTTGCCCCTAGTTCGAGGGGTGCTTCTGATCTAGCTTTGCAAGCTTCTTTTGACGACATCTAATCTTCTTGATCTGACTTGCCCCTAGTTTGAGGGATGCTTCTGATCCGGCCACACAGGCTTTACATGGTGGTTGACCATTGAACATTCTAAATCCAAGTTCAAGGTTTGAAAGTGAGGGGTCGAGCCTCGAGGCTGAGAGCGATCCTAGGCTGCACAATCTCAAGAGCGATTCCACACAGGTCTTCGCAGGACCGCGCAAAACATTTATTGAAATCTTTTAAGAAAGCGACAAATCGCTCGCGCTGAAGACAGTGTAGAACCAATCTGGATCAAGCCAAGATCCTTCCCAGTACTCACACTAACAAGAATGATCCCATTCATTAAGGGCTTAGCACGCCTCTCTTTCTTTCAATCGATCAAATTTTTTACAAATCCCGAAGAATTCCTTCCTCTTTGTTTTCATCACAATGTTCAAAAAGTTTTGAAAAACTTAGGTCCATGCAATGAGTTCGAGGCACAGAAAAGTAGGCAAAAAGTACTGCCATTTCATTCAAACTTTTGGCACAATTGGCGCAAGGCAGAAGCAAACACAAGGGTGTAAAAATCACTGTTGTTCATTCAAATCTGTTGGCATTACTGGCTCCAAAGCAGAAACAAACTCAAAAGAAAACGAAAAGACAAACACAAAACAAGCAAGTGATGTCCGAGGTAACACCCGCAAAATCACCAGACTCCAACAAAATAGGACTGACTCAGTACAACAAAACGGACCCAACTGACTTAGTAAGAAAAGACTGACTCTGTACAAAATAACAAGACTGACCCAATACCCAAGTCAGAAAGTACTAATTAACAACATTCGCAAATGTGCTCAAAATAGTGCATGCCATCCACCATATCTAGAGTAAACTGAGCGTCGCCCGCAGGTGGTTCATCCCCTGATCACGTCACATTATCCCCCACAAGTTCACTGATCAAGTGCTGATAGACTTTGCTGAGTTGGTGCGGTGATGACCTTGTTGTCAAATAGATCTTGTACATCATGGCGAAGACGAAAGCAACTGTCAGTGTCATGACCGGTTTGTTGATGGTAGGCACAGTATTTAGTGTGGTCATGCTTTGGAGGGATAGGATCGGGAAGAGGCCATTGTTCCAATGGTTTCAGATATCCCTTCCGGAGTAAGGCCTCTAGAGCCTTTGACAAAGGCATATAAAGTGGGGTAAAAACCCTCTTGACTTGAGGTGGATATTTAGTTTTTTGTGAGCAACTTCCGGACGCACCGGTGAATGAGGTAGCTGTTTTTGATGCGGTGGTGGTAACCATACCCACTTCAGAAGATCTTGCAGTTGCATCACCACTGGTGGTCGTATTCGAACTGCGGGAAAACGTCCTCCTGGGCTGCTCCTTCTCCTGGTCAATGAGGCCCTGCTTCATAGCATCCTCAATTTGTACCCCCATCTCATGTAAATCTGAAAAGGTAGGGAAGGGGAGAACAATCATTTTCTGCATAAGCTTGGGCTGGAGATTGCGCACAATCATCTGAATCTGATCTTTGTCAGTGGGCCTAGCGGTCATCATTGAGGCCTTGGCCCTCTACCGGGTTACGAAGTCAGAAAAACTCTCCTTAGGCTCCTGCTTAGTCATCTCGAGATCACAGGTTGTGACCTCGATCTGTGTATTATAGGAGTATTGAGCATCAAAAGCCTCGGCCATCTCATCCCAATTCCTCTTAACATCGTCTTCCAGTTTTGCGTACCAGATGGCCACCACACCCGACAGGGTTCGGCCGAATAAAGAAAGCTTCTGTAGTCTGGTGAGGCCCATCGGCCTTAATATGTTTGAAAACAGCCGTAAGTGCACCATGGGATCCCTGGACCCGTCAAAGCGGTCAATATGTGGCATTTTAAAGCGGTCTGGCAGCGTCACGGTCGCATCGGTATACCCATCCTCAATGTCTGGGATGGACTTGATGCCCTGAGATTTCTTGAACAGCTTTTCAAGCTTGGTCACCTTCAATGTTGTGGGGTCCACCTCAGACTCAAAGGGAGAATCCGACAGGTTGATGGGTGTTTTGGATAATTGGGGTAGGATTGGGGGCAGAGCCAGTCCTGTCGGAATGTCCGTATCTCCCTGGACATTTGGTGCCTCCTCGGGTGCTAGAACTCCTGGTGGGGGAGGGGCTTGGTGCGAAGTAGATGCTCCAGTTTGCTGCTGTAACCTGGCGATCAACTCTGCTTGTTGAGCCATGACCTCGGCCTGTTGTTTGGCAAATTCGGCTTGACGAACAGCGTCCTGCTGCATGATTTTCATACTTTCTTGGAGTTGACGCATCATCTCCTCCATTCCTGCCATACTGCCCTGATCTAACTGATCTATCGGTATATCTGTCTGTGTAAAAAAAATAGATATCTCAACCCAACTGCGCACAGGTGAGATGGATAATGAGCGCTGATCTGAGGACTGTTGAACTGGTGATCTGTGCCTGATTGGCCCTTTTACCCTACCTCTGGCAAAGGAACACTGATTTCCCTTGAACTGAATCTCTGACTTGACAAAGTCTATTAGCACAAGTCCTATGAACCTCGGGAGATATTGGAGCCTTCTGAAGCTACGATTCCAAGACTACCTAGCAAAAGAGAAAACATGTAGCATCTCAGCCTGATTTTACCAAAACAGATATGAGCAGCCAAAAAACTGTGCTCTCTACTGAATTTTGCCCCAAATTCTGCTGTAAACTAATACCCTCGAGTAAAACTGATCCCCCACATACTGATGCCCTCAGGCCTGATGCCCGGACTCGCAAACTGATACATGCATTCCTGTAGAGACGCACTCTAAAAGCACATAGCAAGAAAATGAGAGCCAAAACACCCCTATGGTGGGAGAGGGTTTCCCTGTCCGATTTTGTCAGGAGCAAGGGTTTCATTACGCACATAGCGGTTTCAAACAACCTATAATCGGGTAAGCAACCTGTCCTAGCTTGGAATGGTCACTATGGATTTCGAATATGCACTAGGTCGAATGGTCAAAAAGGGTGCCCCAGTAAAATCAGGGTTTGTGTTCCCGTTGTGGCAGAGCCCGCAACCGATCAGCCTTATGGCACGCTTCTCGAAGCGAGCCTCCGGCAAACCGTTCAGGAATAGCATACGGCAAACATGGTGTCCTAAGCGCACCAATGCACATACAATGCAAAGAAACACATAAGTGTAGTCAAAACATGACATCATGAGTTCGAGTCAAGTTCTCTAACTCCCCAGTAGAGTCGCTAGAAACTGTAGACGTCCCCGAACGTCCCGGGAGGGAAATCTCATTTTGTTCATATGGGCTCACTACAGTTCAGGACTCAAATGTCATGGTCCTGTATCTAATCTCGCAGAGTGCAATGCAAGACCGATGAATCATCAAAGAGTCCCAATTCGGCAAATCGTTTTTGAAAACAGATTGTTTTTGAAAGAAGTGCCAAACATGGACTGCTTTGCCAGATACAGAGTCGCCACCTAAATATTTTATTTTGGGGGAATTTAGGAAACCCTGACTCATGCCGAAGGCCACGTGTCCGTCATCACCAAAGTTGCCTCAGCTCGGGAACTTGGGTATGATTGGGGAAGGTCACTTCGTGAGCACCCCCGATCACCCGATCAAAGATCGGCCTCTACTAACCATGATATCGAGTTTTGAAAACATTATGTGCTCTTATTCTGGTTATTAGCCTAGAATTACTATGTGATGCGCACAGCATACAAGTATAGACCGGATCGCCTGAATTGAAATAAAACATTTCATGTTTGCTTTTGAAAGCGGCTTGCTACTCGGAAGTAGGCTTAAAATGCAGATTTTACCACCCTCGGGTGGGTTTAGAAAACATGGTTTTGCCACTATCTAGTGGGCTTAAAACTAGCAATCAATGAATTGTTCCAATCCAAGTAATCAACCTTCAGCCACAGGCATTCAGGCAGTTATATCACATAAGCACATAGCCTCATGGTAAGCATGCTATCATGGCAGTCACTCACACACATGCAAGGATGCTAAAGCATAAACACTTACCGAGTACTCCAAGCCAAAACAGAAGCTATGTTAGAAATCCATGTATGATTCTAACTATGCTGAAATGCCTAATGCAACACATGCAGGAATGCAACTACAATAGGCTCGGCTATTCTAAAGATGGCATATGAAATGCTACAACTAACAAGTATTCAACTCGGAATTGAAATACAATGCAGTTAATATGTTGCGCCGAGCCCGGTGCATGCAAGACAGATGAATGAATGTAAACATGCTATCATAAGTATGCTAATTGAAACATGCCCTAAACTAACCATCATAAGCTAGTAAATAAAAGGGAGAAAGACGTGGGGTTGGAAGGCATACATCACACACACGCACACTTATTACAATTGTGCCCTCGCTCGGAGGGTCCGAATAAATAATACAATCCGAATAAATAATTAACTACTCTAGCTAATTAAATATTACAAAACCCTAATTAATTAACAAATTAACTAGGAAAGCGAATAAACTAGCATGGAAGCTATAAAATGGATTGCCTCAGCTCTGTTTTGGATGACGAAGGGTGTAGGCATGCTCGAGTCGCCTTGTCGGTAAATTCCATCGCGATGCCTCGCCTCACCCTTGTTTGTAATTGATCTCAGAAACTTGCACAAAGCTCCAGAAGGCTGAAACTCCACCTTGGGAAGGCCACCGACCAGTTATTAGCATGGGAGACCACCTGCCGACCACCCTTTGTGGTGGAGACCAAAGAGGGTGGTTGGCCTGCCAGAAAATCTGGTCGGCCGACCAGTTTCCACCTCTGGTTTCGGGTTTTCTGCAACAAAGGCAAGAGAGAGAAAAGGCAATGTATTTTCAACAAATGTGTGCATGACCACTCTCTCCGTCCTTGCACAAGCTCAAGGGAGTGTAGTCCTCAATCCTCGTGCCACCAATCACGCATCTCGATGCATGATGGCCAAGAAGTCGAATTGCACGACTCGATGTGAAATGAATGCACATATAAGCAAGTAAAGCCAACAACTCTATCATGGACAGTCAAGAGTGTCGACGACCGAGAATCGAGGCACGTTTCGTTACTTGGAGTACAAAACGTCCCTCGTTTCCCATGTTCGGACTAAATCCTACTCCAAACACAAAGCAATGAGATGGCATACACAATGCGACTAACATGGAACCTAGCATGCGCAATGCTATGGGCTAAAATGGCATACACAACGCACGTGACATAACATGGCATACACAATGTACTTATGAAGACTATCATGCGCGCATGAACTAAATGGCATATACAAATGCAAGATGGACTTACACCAATATGAGTGGACCTCAGCCACACTCACATCAATGGCCATATGATGAAAATGAGACAACTGAAATACATGCAAACATGCACGGATGCAAATGACCGATCCTAAGGCACAACATGCAACTCTAACAAAGCATGGCAAAGGATGAAATATGGCATAGAATGGCACATGATCCAGCTCTGAAATATGATGCACAATGGCCTCGAATCATGCAAACACTTCACACAATGCGTGCTAAATGGCCTGAATATCGAAACTAGTGAAGTGCGTTACACTAGAGGTACACAAAGCAATGCATAAATAGAAAAACCAACCCCAAACAGACCCTAGGTAGGTCCAAGACAGTGGGAAATTGGTCTAAAATGATGGCTCAGAATGTATTCGAATGAAGCCCATGCAATAGTCGGTAACTGAGGCATACAAGCCCGACTCTCTAATGCACTTAAGAGTGGAAATCATGGGAATATGGCATGCATACAAGCTCTAAAATATGATGTGGAATGGCTCCAAAACATGAAAACACCTCAGTATATGCATGCGATGGACCTCAAAACTCAAAGTTAAGCATGGATATTGAACTACAGGCATGCAAAACAAGCATCATTCGACCATGAAACCCAAAAACGGAGCTAAGGTAGTCCAAAACATGCATAAAATCAGTTTAAGGCATGGCCAAAAAGTGCTAACATGAAGGGCCAAAACAACATGCAACATAGGGTAGTAAGCATGGTTTACACTACATGTATATGAAGCACATGAGGGGCCACCAAATCAGCCAAAAATAGAAACATGGCATGCCAAAATATGACCAAAAACCCACTGAAACTCAGTCAACACATGCTAGAATGAAGTGTTCCTTTGAAAGGCCAAAGAGAGGGTTGTTCTACACATGTATGATGGACACACAAAATGGAAAAACTACCTCTGGACAGAGGTTATGAGGGCCCTAAAACTCACTGAAAAGGGCTTGAAATGAGTGTAGGAAGCATGCAAGTAAAGGCCCTTTTGGAAGGCCTTGAAGAGGATTACTCTACACATGCATAATAGACATTCAACATGGCAAAAAGGACTCTGGACAGAGCCTATGCATGTCACAAAACTCACAAAAAGTGGCCTGAAACATAGCTCGAAAACATGCAAATGGGGGATCCTTTGTAAGGCCAACAAAGCTAGTAAACAAAACAAGGGGTGAGAGGGTCACCCCTCTCTGATTTTGATGCTCAAAAACACATAATAACCACTGAAAATCCGTTGGATTTTAGTGGTCAAAAGGGCCAACAAAGCTTACAAAAAAGGCCCTAATGCATGGCCTAAAACAAGAGGAAATGAAGCATGCAAGGGGGTAGATGACCCCCAACAAAAAAATGGCCTTAAACAAACATGTTTAGAAGCTCAAAAAAAAACTTTTTTCAGTTTACATCAAGGCTCGAAAATGCTTGCAAGCTAGGCTAAAAGATGAAGGAAAATAGTGCTACAAAGAGGGAAATAGAGAGTTACCCTTGTAGAGCAGACCTCCAGCAACTTCTGGACCAATGTAGCAACCCTTCAACCTCTGAGAAATAGCTCCAAGGTTCTTGGATGGATGGTGGAAAGGTTAAGCTAAGGGTTGATGTGTTATAGGCCAAGAACTATGGAGTTTTGGAGGCAATATAGAGATACAAGAGGGAGATATATGCATGTATGCTCCAGCACTTTTCTGAACCAAGGCCAAGGAGGGGTGGCCCTTCCTTTATAGAGGAGAAGGTCTAAAGCTTCTCCAAGAAGCTTAAAACCAAGCTTAAACATCCTCCATACACGTGTATGGAGGATGCATTCTGAGGTTTCCAGCTGGCACAGCTGGCTTCAACTCAATGAGACAAAAAAGCAGAAAGCTGGCCGACCAGTTCAAGTGGTCGTCCGACCAGGGGTCAAAAGGTTCAAGCTCAAAAGGTGGTCGGCCAGCCCATATTGGTGGTCTCCCAGGTAAATGCAACTCAGTGCTGGTATGGGAGACTAGAAAATGTGGCTCAAATGTGAGGGAGACCACCTACCTGTCAAGAAAAATCAGCCGACCAGGAAAGGTGGTCTCCAAGAAGAAAAGGTGGTCTCCCACCCTACTACCACCTTCCTAACAATGAAACTAGGGTCCATGCCAAAAATGAACCCACACCGATGCGAAACGAAGGTTCGGAGGCCAAAACACGCAGCCGGGGGCCCCGAAAACTGACTATTAAGCATCGAAAGTGGTGTGCCACCACGAAGGTGGTCTCTTGAGCCACAGTGTCCCTCGAAGGAGAGGAAACAAGGTGTGTGCC
This sequence comes from Camellia sinensis, assembly GCF_055761805.1. Taxonomy (NCBI): domain Eukaryota; kingdom Viridiplantae; phylum Streptophyta; class Magnoliopsida; order Ericales; family Theaceae; genus Camellia; species Camellia sinensis. Next base: position 103,209,381 of record NC_138975.1, on the reverse strand, counting down.
AAAAACGGGAGCAAACAGAGGTAGTTAAGCGGTCCCGAATCGAGACACACGATCGACGGCTCTAAAGAACCGAAAACTGGTCTCCAAACGGGAAAAATGGCTTATGACCACGAAATGTAGCCTACGGCCACTGAGAGATGGTCTACGAGACCTCTCCCTCCCTTCGGGAAAAGAAAACAGAACCTGGTTTGCAAACCGAGGCGAAGCACAAAAAGTCCCGAAGTCCGGAGGCAAGGCTCTCAGCCGATACTCCGAAACCTCAGAACGAGCACAGTACGCAACACCACTGAGCGCTCAGTTGGTGACGTCTGAGTCTTAAGGTCGGTCAAAAATGGGGTGTCTACAACATAAAAACCCCTCTTTCATAAATTTGAACTAAACCCTAGGTTTTCTCCAAACATCCCAAATCTCACCATATTCTCACAAAAACAAATAACTAGGTTAAAATTCATAACAAAGTGTAGAATATCCCTACCTCAAATGAAGAAGCTCAAAGGAGATGAAGAGAGAAACTCAAGATGCACCAAATCCACACTTCTTCGGATCAAAGGGAAGCCTTCGCTATGCTCTAGCTTTTTTTACAAAGGGACTAGGGTAGAGAGACCCAAGATCATGGAGTATTTGTAGAGAGAGAGGGAGTTTTAGAGAGAGAGAGTGTGTCAGATTTAGGGTTTGGAGTGAAAAGGAAATGAAAAAGTTATAAAAATCACGCTACTGCAAACTGATAAATGCGAGGCTCGCTCGAGCGAAGGAGTTGTCGCTCGAGCGACTAGACACAACAAAGGACCTCGCTCGAGCACAAGAAGCCTCGCTCAAGCTAACAATGTGAAACTTCAGGTCAGCCACTCACGCAGACGCACGCTTGAACACAAGAGTGCTCGCTAGAGCGAAGGAACAAATAACACAAAGCTCGCTCAAGCACAAGAAAGCTCACTCGAGTGAAGAATACCAACCTTCAGGTCTTACAGAGACACAGACGCACGCTCGAGCGCAATAATTCTCGCTCGAGCGAAGAGACACACCACACAAGGCTCGCTCGAGCTCAAGAAAGCTCGCTCGAGGGCAAAAAGCCTTGTTCGAGCAAAAAGACCAAAACCTAGGTAGCAACCCTTTGAACCAACTCACAACCAACCTGTACCAACTCACCCAACATGACCCAAAACTCAAATACAAAGAGTAAAAGGGAGGAAACAAGACATAGACTACAGTATACAATTACGGAACCCGAGTCCGGAACACAATAAAGGTCGGGATAAAACATGGATCGCTATAGAAACAGCTACCAAACACTTGCACGATTGATTTACAAACTGGTTTGGTGGTATTTTTTTTTTTAATAGTATTCCATTTGGTATAAAATAAATAACAAATATGATTTTAAGACAAATATGTCATTCACTTTTTCTTAAGATAAATACAATAAAATTATATAATTATGATTATCATATTCAAATCAAATTTAAATTTTATTTATATTTTAAAAAGGATACACACATGAAAAATGATTCAATGTGGTGACTGATGTGTGACTCGGGAGATTTATTTCGGATTTTATTTTGATAATTTGAATCATTTATTTTTTAGATAATATCAAATAGAATATACTTGTAAAAAATTAAATTGATCGGATATCGTTAGTCACTCCATCAAATCACACACACACACACACACATATATATATATATAATTGTATAAAATTAAATACAAATGTGATAAGATGATGAAAGTATCATTAGTTGCTGGTTTGGTTTTGTTTAAAAGGTGGTTGTATATTAATTTTGTCTTATTATCATTATCATTTTCATTAATATTTGTTTTTTAGTCTTTTTGTTAACGTTTAAGTTATGCTAAAATCTTGAATTATGAAGGAAAAGAAAAGTGATAAAATGCTAAATTTTATTTCATTTACTTTTCTGTTTTTATTCATTTTTCTCCACAGATTCATTCTCAAATTCAAGATTGAACGAAAAAGAAAAGTGATAAAAACTCATATTCTATTTCAGTTAATTTTTCCTTTTCTTTTCTTTTCATATTTTTTTTTAACAATTATCCTCTCAAATTCAAAATAATACAACCTAAAAGTTTTGTTTTTCTTCTCTCTCTTTTTCCAAAAGTTAAAACTAAGACTCTCAGGCCATGTTTGTTTGGGCGGACTGGATTAGCATTCCCATGACTAATAGTCCTAGGACTACGAATCCGTTGGATTATGTATCCTATCTTAACTAATAGTCAAGTTTAAAATAATTAGTCCGTACTTCAATTGTTTAACCAAATATCGGATTAATAATTTTATTAGACTATTAATCCAATCCCAAGCTCATGTCCACCCAAACAAACATGACCTCAATTCACGAATTTTTTTGAAAAAAATAATATCAAATTAAGTAGGTTATGCCAACAAGCAAACCATACATTTCTTTATTCTTAACATGGATCTAAAGATTTGAACTTTCTAGTTTCATAGTTTAGGTGATTGAATTGAAGGGTTGGGATCTTGAGACACTAGTTGTTGAAGTGGTTCACCAATTACGACATTTGGCATCCTAGAATCACAAGTGTTGTTAGGGAAATTAAAATTTGATTTTTGGTGCTAGTCTTTGTCGTAATTGAGTATCAATAGCCCCAAAAGCAATGCAATAGCTTGCACATTTTCAAAATCAATTCTTTTAATTATATTTTTCTTATTCTTCTCTTTTGTCGCTAATACGAAAAGGGCGCAATTGATATAATTTTTAGGAAAAATTAGTGATAAGTCCAACCACATGTACTTATTTCTGTTTAGGTGTATTGCTTTTTTATTTATTTATTAATACATAAGGTCCCATTATACGAAATGTTTGGAATCTTGAGTCTTTTTTTTGGGGTGGGGGGGGGAAGCACAAATAAATTTCAAAATGTGTTCTTATAAATTCTTTAGTCTTTTCTTTTTTCTTATGAATTTAAAAGTTCCATTAAAGTGAAAATTATACAAAATGATAGTCACTTATACATTTGGATCTAATTTTTAAACGATAATAGTGAGTTTCTCCAATTGTGAAATTATATATTTGGGCAACCCGCACCATAGAGGTTTTGAATTTTTCCTCTTTTTGGAACAAATCTCACATTACGAATAAGAAAAAGACATTCACTTAAATTCAAATGGTATCAAATCAAATAAATACAATTTTCTAAAATTAAAAAAAAAAAAAGACAAATTGCTTCATAAGAAAACTCTTAAAACTAAATAGATCAACATTCCTTTATATGGGATTTATGGATAAATTTTCTTTTTATTTTTCTATTAGTGTTTGGTATTTATGTAAATTTACATATTTGATTAATGAAATTTATTATTAATATAACTATTCTTGTATATTTTGATCATGATTTTCTATTTTTTTTATCTTAATAAGTAAATTAATATAAGTTAATTATTTTTTTTCAAGCTTGAACTCGGCTAATATATCTAATCAAGCGAGCTCAAGCTCGATTAATTAAGCTCGAACTCAGCTTAACTAATTCTTAATAAATAAGTTTGAACACTCAAAAACTCGATTCGTTTATAACCTTAATTATAACCACTACCTCTACTTTCGAGCATAATTGAAAATCACTTTAGTTGTAGGATTATTCTATATATGCAAGTTATGACATTTATAAGCTTAATATCACAAATGTTATAACTAAATCATTTTTAAGTCATAAATAAAAAAACACAATAAGTTACCATCAAGCACCATTTGAGGCAGGAAAATGAGCCGTAGCTCAAATATTTGGGGCCCGAATGGCTTGAAAGGACAAATTTCTCTCTCCTCTCGATCTCGTCCCTCTCAACTATACCACCTCTTGATACCACCTCTCTCTCACTCTCGCCTCATCCCTCTCACCTCTCTCGTCTCATCCCTCTCATTCACTCTCACCTCATCCCTCTCATTTACTCTCGCCTCTCTCTTCTCTTTATCTCTTCACTGTGGACTGTCTCACTTGTCTTTTAAAGGAGTACAAAGGACGACGAAACGGGGGACGAGGACGACAAAACGGTGGACGAAGGATGACGAGACGGTGGACGAACGACGATGGAGGAGGACGAACCAAGACGGAGGACGAACGACAGCGAATCTGAGGTAAACCTAAAATCGCAAAGTTAGGGTTTCAGTTAGGGTAAACCTGAAATCGCAAAATTAGTCAATTGGGAGTGTTTGGGGTTGGATTTTGCTTGCAATTTGTGTTAGGGTTTGGGATTTTGCTTTAATTTGTGATGTGTTAAGGTTTGGGATTTTGTTTGCAATTAGGGTTAGGGTTAGACATAGGGTTAGGGTTTTGCTTGAAATACACATCTGTCATGAGTTTGGTCATGCAATGTTAATCTTGAATGCATTCATACATTGCTTCAAGGTTGTCCTGGATGAATTTGTTTAACAAGAATCTGTATAATTAAAAAAATTGATCTTTGCAATGTTAAATTAATCATTAAAATTTCAATTTGTTTTCTTCATTTTCATTCTCTTGATTTTCAATTGTCTTACTTGTATATACCTATTTAATCTTTGTTAATTCAAATTTGTTGGATTAACAGGTCTGTGTATATATAAATCTCATAACTTAGCTTGTAATTGTAACTAATTTAATTTGATTCTTGTTAAATATTAAAAAAAAATTGATCATTGCAATGTTAAACAAATTGCAATGTTAATCTTGTATAATTACAGGTTAATCTTGAATTTGAAATACACATCTGTCATGAGTATGAATGCATTGCAATGTTAATCTTGTATAATTACAGGTTAATCTTGAATTAATTTTTAGTCTTCATGAAATGTTATGTGAAAAATTGATCAAATGTTCCTGAAATCTGTTGAATGAATAGGTCATTTTTGAATGAATAGGATTCTTGGTTAATCTTGAATTAATTTTTTATCTTCATGAAATTTTATGTGAAAAATTGATCAAATGTTGCTGAACTTCATGAAATGTTCCTATGTTAAATAATTTCAAAATTAATTCAATGAATAATGCAATGTTCTATGTGTGAAAAACAGATTGAACTCTGTTATCTTAATTTAACCGATTGAACAGAGTTCTGTGAAAAATTAATTCAAGATTTACCTGTTAACCAAATTAATTCATGATTGAACTCTTTCATCAAGATTAACCTGGTTAATTCAACATATCAAGATTGAACTCTGTTATCAAAATTAATTCCAGATTAACCTGATAAGATAGTTCAATCTTGAACGCATCTGTCTCTATTTGAAATAGATTGGTAGTTGAATCATCATCTTCTACTAATAGGTAGTTGAATCTGTTGGTAGGTATTTGAATCATCCTCTTCTACTAATAGGTAGTTGAATCATCATCTTCTACTAATAGGTACAACAGCTTGGAAGATAAAAAAATAGGAAGAACATGATCTTCTACTAATAGGTAGTTGAATCAGTTGGTTTTTGTTATGCAGATAAAAAAATGGCTTTATCTTCTACTAATTATAGGACCATAAGATTAAAGCTAAGATTGTGTAATTGTGGAAAAACAGCTTCCATGCATATTGTACGAACCAATGAGAATGAAAATGAAGGACGTGTGTTTTTTGTTTGCCCAACAAAATATGTAAGTATCTGTTATATAAATTAATCTTTTATTTTTTACAAATTTCATTTGTCATTTATTGATTAACTGATTATTGTGCATTGTAGAGTGCGAACGAACACTGCAATTACTTCAGGTTTGTAGATGATGACGACGATGACGTTACCTCCATAATCCGTGCGAATGCTAGACCTCGGACAGATTCAAGAACGGAAGAAATTAATGATCAAAGGATTAGGCTTGGTGAGGTGGAGAATGCAATTCATGAGCATGATAGAAGGCTTCAAAAGATGGAAAAGATTTTCAAGGCAATGACTTATGTCATTGTATTGTGTGTATTTTTGTACTTTATAATGTAAATGACTCAGTTGTTAGGTTTTGGAACATGCTATGAATGTAATCTACTTTTCTAGTTGTTAGGTTTTGTACTTTTCTACTTAAAAGTCTGATGGTTTGGAAAAATAGGTGTATTGATTAACAGGGTCTTGAATGATTAACAGGGTCTTGGAAAAACAGTGTGTATTGATTATGAACAATGTGTCAAATCTGTTAAATGAACAGTTGGTTGCTTAACAGTGTGTATTGTATGTGATGGTTTGCAAATGACTTAGGTGTATTGATTAACAATGTGTTGAATGAACAGCTTGAACAGGTTGAAGGTGTATAACAGGCTGAATTTGACATGAAATTTGTTGAATGAACATGGCATTTCTCATGAAATCTGTTGACTGAAATCTGTTGAATGAACAGTGTGTATTTATTATGAACAATGTGTGCAATCAGTTGAATGAATAGGGTGTTGCTTAACATGAAAAGCCATCTATTGAATGAAATCTGTTGAATGAACAGGGTGTTGCTTAATATGAAAAGCCATCTGTTGAATGAAATCTGTTAAATGAACAGGGTGTTGCTTAATATGAAATGAAATCTGTTGAATGAATTTCACATGAAATGCTGTGAAATCTGTTGCACGACCAGGATTGACAAGTTTGCTTTCAATGCACTGTTTAGGTGCATTCTAATCCATTCTAACAAAATATTTTCGCATCTTGCTGTCATATTTTTGGCAAAAAACAGAGAAAATGGTGAACTTCTGACTTGGATAGATTCATGACATAGATTCAACTTTTCATTTTATGGTCTGCTGATTCACTACGAATTCCAATAGTCAATTCAGAGAAATCAATGTTCCACTCTTGAAAAGGCAACAAAGGCTTGTTCAGAATCTTTGATGATTCAAGCACTATATTCCAGGTTGAGGTCATCTCAGTACTTCCTGTGATTACTGCTGATTCACACATTCTAGAAGCAAGTCTCCTAGACAGACTAATTGAGTTCTACTGAATAGATATATTCCTGTGCCTTTTCTATATCCAATTTTCATGCTAATCCCTCCTCATTGCTCCTTAACCTAAAACATAGACTCCTAAATACCCAAGGATCTGCTTGTCCCCCGAAAAGCATTCTGGAACTCGAGTAATCTTGGATTGTTACAACCATTAGAATAAAACCACTTCCTGCTGGGCTAATTGACCAGAGTGCACAGGCAACCAGAAGACTTGACATGCTTGTGGCAGCTCAATAAAACCTCAAATTCTCAAATAAAAGAGTCAAATACATAGCACCCCAAAAAATCAACAAACAGCAGGAAAATGAAGGGGACAACAGATAAAAAGTAACCGTAGCCATTTCCTGTATATATAGAGCACTCCAAAGTAAAGTGGGCTTCACTTCTAGATTTTCACTTTCATCTGTGTTTCTATTTTCAGGTGTTCCAGAAATAGGAACTGAGAAAATAGCATTTACAGCAGCATGCAGTGATTTTTTTTCCTTGAATGGCATCATCACACAAAGTTGAAAGATACAAAACATACCTGAACCAAAAAAAAAAAAAAAAAATAGGAACAGTATAAATCAACTGATGCAAATTCTTCCCCAACATATATCAACAATTAGCAACATACTTGCAACAAATCCAGAAGCCAATAATCATAACTCCATATTACAATAACAGTGAATATTTTCAGTCACTAACTAAAACTTGAAACAAAAATATAAAACTTTAACAGTGTGAGCTCAAACAATAAAAGTGAACAATCCGAAGTTTACAAATGAAATTCACGTACAATTAGCACTTCAAAACTAAAAAAAAAAATGGGACATTCGGATCCCTGTCGATGTTCAAGTCAACAAAATATGACGGTACTATCGATCTTTGACTGCTAATATTGTTGAGCATTCCAGCTTCAGTATGAGATGTGCTCCCAATGTCATCCCCACTTGTGGTAACTGGTGCCTGTAAAAAATAAAGTAAATAATAAAAAAAAAATTCCAGAAACATATTCATATCAAGAGACAACAAACAAAGTGCAATGTATTAAGTCCGTTCAACACATATCGGTACAAGGAAAAGGTCTGGTATGGCATCCATAGAAGGACAGTAGTAAGGTTGACTTGGCGGCACCTAATGATGAAATAGTAACACAAGTTAAGTACTAATTTCAAGCACTAAAATGAATCATAAAAAGTTAGTATATGTGGTTGGAATAAAAAAACACGAAACAACCTTCATATTTAACACGTACCGGTTCATACATAGTGTGTTGCACGCTTCCCATACAAGGAAAGCTTAACTTACGAGATTCACCTTGACGCACCTTCTGACCCTATACTACCAAACATTGATGAATATTTGAAGTTTAACAAATTCTGCAATATACATATGAACTACCATAAAAAAAAATATACCTGTACCGAATTAGCCTTCTTATTCTTTCCCTTCAACCGATTGACTATTGCATCAACCTTGCTAACCTTCCGTTTCGTACATGGACGGCCTTTTCGGTGAGCAACCAAAGGACTTAGTACCTTGCGAGTCATGCTTTCTTTTGTAGTATTGATACGAGGTGGACTTTTTGGTGAAGTATGGGAAGGTGGTAAAGTACTACTTGAAGGTGGTAAAGTACTAGTACATGGCACATTACTCGCACTACTTGATTGAACTGTTCTCACTTCATCCTTGATTTTCATTAACCCAAGTTGAATCACTTTGTGTTTAGCCTCATCATTGGTGGCAAGATCTAGGATCTCATCCAACGTGTTGTGATAGTTATCATGCAACTTTGGATGTAGAAAAGAGCCAAAGTTAGTATATGTGGTTGGAATGCAAGTGTAGCCTCTTTCCAAGTCTTTTCTCCATCTCAAAACAATGTATTTAGTTGGCACCTCATATATGGATCTCTCAATGAGCACAGAAAGTGAATGTGCACACATAATACCTCTAAACTTAAACAACCGACACATACATTGCAGCTCACATTCAGTTGAATTAAAGTACACAACAAATTCCACTTTCTTCATCTCCTCACCCACAACAATAGCCTCCCTCACATGATAGGTACAAATTACTCCCTCCTCTTTGATAAGATTTGCACGACAATACACTAAACGCTTCATTTCTAGTTGAACTTCTTTAAATTTGTGTAAGCTGCACGAAATTGCTTCTTAAAACGATACACCGTTAAGCAATCATACAATTTGTTACGAGACTTAAAATCTGCTTTTGTCTCCTTCTCTACCTTACTTCTCAACGCATTGTCATACTGCTCAACAAATTGCTTCAAGGTTGTCTTGGAGTTCACATATCCATCAAAGAATGCATTCATACTCTCAATTCGTTGTGTAGTTGACATGCCAGCCCAAAATAGGTCTTTAACATAAGCAGGAATCCACCTATGTCGCTCACGGTATAATACCCCCAACCACTCGTTATCATTCAAACTGAAATTTTCAAGCATTGCTTTCCAGTATTCCTCAAATTCATCTATTATGAATGAATCATAAACTGCATTACTGAAAGCAACCTTAATGGACTTATATTGCGAATATCCTCTCAATTTCTCGGGAATTTTCTTCATAATATGCCATAAACACCAACGATGCCGAGCCTATGGGAAGACAATTTCTATGGCATTTTGCATAGCTCTGCACTGGTCAGTTATTATCGCTTTAGAGGAGCATCTGACATGCAACTTAACCATTCTTTGAATAGCCAAACAAAAGTCTTCGTGTTCTCATTACTTAACAACCCACAACCAAACAAAATTGACTGTCCATGGTGATTAACTCCTACAAACGGAGCAAATGGCATATCATATTTGTTTGTCAAATAGGTTATGTCAAAAGAGACAACATCCCCAAATGCTTTGTAAGCCGCCCTACTCCTTGCATCCGCCCAAAATAAGTTACGCATGCGACCATCTTCATCAAGGTCAATTGCTGAATAAAAGTTTGAATTTTGTTGTTGCATTTTATGAAAATAATGTGTAACTGATTCGGCGTCTCCTACCCCAAGTCTCAACCTTCTAGCATTGTCGATATAATTTCTTGCATCTCGTTCATCAAACGTTAATGCCTCATATCCCCCCGCTTCAACAACTATGGAATCAAAATTCTTAGCCACCTCAATTCCTGCTGCATCGTTAACTTCTAATCTCCTCTTCACCGGCGTAACAATCCTATTATTCATTGCAAAATGTCGTGAGTCAGTAGCAACCAAATCATGAGTGTGCTCAAGCACAACTGTGGTTAACTTATATGTTCCATCCTTTTGTAGACTAGCTCTTACCCTTGCTTTACACTAAATTTTTGATGACAAAGATGGTTCTAAGGGATTTACTTCTGATCTTTTTGTTCTGTTCCTCGCCCTAGTACATTCAATTCCAAAGTACTTAACTCCCCCATCACATGTTAAATTTTGTGTTCTATAAGCTATAGCAAATCCCGAGTGTTTCGCATATTTTGCATAAAATGCGTATACCTCTTCCTTTGAGCTAAAATGCATTCCCTTCTTAGGTTCTTCAACTTCACCACACTCATTAAATGAAAGACTGTTATCTTCTTCTTCAACTTTGTCACTCCCATTGAAAAAATTATTATTCGAATCAATATCCATTCTACCTTCAAAGTTAAATAGAATACAAAATTTTAGAGTACAAACAATTATCTTACAAACAATCATCTTTATCTAATGCTATGGAATCAAATAAGGAGACATGTGAAGCTAACATATTGCAATTACAGACAACATCTCTGTGAACAAGTTCAATTAAAACAAACAAAGAAAAAAGAATTCAAGAAAATTCATGACAACTCTACATCCGAACAATAATTTTTTCAATGGCTTTGGCTTTGATATTGATTCGAACAATAATTTCTTTGCAATTACAGACAAAAATTTCTGGATTTGAGTTGCATCCGAACAAACTTAATTTGTATGGACTTATGTTGCAAAACAAACTTAAAATGTTCAGACTTAAACACCCAAAAGTAGAATAAATTAGTTTCATTCACCAAACATTTTAAGTATGTTTAGCGTAACCAGTCTGAATATTTTAAGTTTATTTGGCACTAAAAATCTAAACAAAGTTTCAATGGCTTTGTTTTCAAATCACACGGATGTGCTAAAAATTATACCAAACCACTTTCAAACAATTACAAAACTAATTAAGAACTAAATAAATATTTTTAAACTATGGGATCTATTAATAATCATACAAATTCACTTTCAGATAATAAGGAATTGACAATGCTTGAAGAGGGGTTGCGGGGTAAGAAAGTATTAAGTTGAGTTGGGATGATGACTTACTGTGAGACAAAGTTGGGGTGTGGTGTAGTAGGAAGACCATAGCCACTAGGGGGGAAAGATTGGTTGTGTGTAGGGAGAGTCCAAAGAAGTAGTTTGGTGTGAGTTGGATAGAATTCAGGCTTGAGTATGATAATGGGAACTTGGGTGACTTGAACCGAATCATATATATAAACGAAAATGACGAGCAGAGAAACATAGTGGATTTGTAGAGAAACATAGTGGATTTGCACACAAGGGAAACAAAAATACAATAGGACGACACAACGACAGATTTCAAAACAGGTGTATCTTGAATGTTAAGTTCATAGTATTGAAACAGAGTGGATTTGGAAAAAGATCTTACCAGTCAAGACTCCTCTTCTTCAACTATGGACAACACAACGGCAGTAGCTTCCGGCACCCACGGTAGCAACAACAACCCAGATCGAAAATGTACAGTGCCGCTAGGTTACGAACGATACATCGCTCCTCTCACTGTGCAACCCAGATCGCTGCTCTTACTGTGTCTTTCTTTTTCGTTCTTTTTTTATTGTTTTGCCGCCAAATATGATACTTGGCTTTGAGACTTCATTCAATTCAAGCACACGCCCGCAGAGGATAAAAAACAACATTCGGGCCACTCTCGAGCCACAACATTCGAGCTACGAATCGGAATTGATTTGAGTCATAATCAAATTCCTTTTCAATCATAACTAAAATAATAATCATAATAAATCATAATTAATTTCACAATGAGTCATAATTAAATCATAACTAACGGTTATAATCATACACCATTTGAGGCATAACCAAAATAAATAAATAAACATAAAAGATCATAACTAAGTCATAACTAACACTAAAACGAGTAGTTTGGTTTGAATGTCATTTCATCTGCGCTGACACTTCTTTTTATATTTCTTTCTTTTGATTAGTTCTAATATAATCTCTTTCTTTGTCGATAAAAAATAAAAAAAAAGTAAAAAAAAAAAAAGCAAAAAAAAAAAAACACTGCAATTAGTCATAAGCAACACCACAATAAATTATAATCAAACACTACAAATGTCATAACTGAAAATATAGTATACATTCCAAAAACATAGTGTATATTATAGAATTTCCCTATATATATCCGTAATTACCATTTGAACAAGACACAATATATATGCTATTAAATCAAAATAAAAATATGTATTTTTTAGATTTAACGACATACTCATCAAGTAGGTAGACACTAGTAATATTATTATATAGCCAACACTGTTCTTGGTATTTATGTTACAAAATTTTATTTTCCCAAAATACCTATATGAACAATTACCAGAACAATTATGCCATTATTCTTTTTTTCCTTCAAACATTAAAAATAATAAAATTCTCTATTGTCTATAACGCCATAATCTTTTCAATGATTTTAGATAGATAAGTGAAGGCTTTGGGTCACGAAAGTGAGTGAATGTTAACAGTTGAGAAAGGTGGTCATGTTGAAAAGAGGGACACGAAAGTAGGTGTGCAGTGGGGAAGAGCCAATTAAGTCGTAAAGGAAGCTACCGGTCACCACCTCCCCCCCCCCCCCCCCTCCCTCTTTTTTTTAGTTCATATTATCACCCATCACCAACCACTTCCGACATTGAAAGTTCATAAGATTTTATGTGTTTATTTGCAAACAAAGTCAACCATAAAAATAAATTAGACTTGGACGTTTTCACTAAAACTTACAAAATTTTCCATGCAATCATGCTAATGAATGTGTTTCTTTCTTCTAGAGATGGCAATTCTAATTTGATATACGGAAGCTCGTTCATATCCACCACAACATTTATGTGAGACATGAATGGATTATATTTTGGTCACCAGCAACGGAGTGGGGTGGGAGCAGATATTACTTCTCCCGATCTAAATTCGACCAGATATAATTAATAATATATGTATATATATAAAATATAATTATATATAAGAAAATAATATTAAAAATTTATGATTTTGTTTAAATATAAATAAATAATAATCTTAAAAGTCTCACTATTTATATATATGAAAATTAAAAATATATATATATATTTAGTGTGTTAAGAACTTAAATGATTTTTAATTTTTTTGACTATTTAAAATGTGATCGAATATCCGCGGATATCGAGGATCCGCTGGGGCTGGGGTGGAGTTAAAAATTTCACCCGTAACAATGGTGAGGTAGGGGCAAGATGGAGTTTGTCGGCTGGGACAGGGGCAGAGGCAGGGGCAGAGAATGGCAAACCCGTCCCGTGGCCATCCTTACTTTCTTTCATTTTCCCCCTCACACTTTAATGGTAAAAAGGTGGGATTTTTTTTTTCCACTACGTTTTGTTATAAAATCAAAAAAAAGAAAAACGATGATCCGGAGAAGGAGTGAGTCTTGAAAATTTATTTCTTAATTTAACTAATTATAAATTGTCATACTCTTTTTTATTTTTTAATTATCTAGTATAAAATTGTAAATTTTATCCTTTCAACCATCATAGCACACAACATTACGGGTGCATTTGGTAACGTTCACGTTTTCAGTTTATATTTACAAAAATTTAATAAACTGGTTTTTGTTTATTTTTAGAAAAATATAAATTACAAACGCGTTTGGTAATTGACAAAATGTTTTAAAAAATTTAAAAATATAAAAAAGAGTGAGAAATGGCAAGTGGTGGCAAGTAGCGGCGGAAGACGGTGGTGGAAAGTAGTGACGGTGGGTGGTGCGTAGCTGGTGGTGGTGGGTGGTGGTGGTGGTGGGTGGGTGGGTGACAGTGGCGGGTGGTAGCGAGTGGGTGGTGGTGGGTGGCGGATGGCGGGTGGTGGTGGGTGGCGGATGGCGGGTGATGGCGGGTAGGTGACTGATGACGGTGGCGGGTGGTGGGTGGTAGCGAGTGGGTAGTGGTAGTGGTGGTGATGGTGGTGGCGAGTGGTGGGTGGTGGTGGCAGGTGGGTGGCAAATGACGGGTGGTGGTGGGTGGTGGGTGGTGATGGTGGGTGGGTGGGTGACGGTGGCGGGTAGTGGTTGGTAGCGAGTGGGTGGTGGTGGCGGGTGGTAGTGGTGGTAGTAGATGAGTAGCAGATGGCGGGTAGGTGGCGGGTGGTGATGGGGGTGGGTGGGTGGGTGACGGTGGCAGGTGGTAGTTGGTAGCGAGTGGGTGGCGGGTGGGGGGTGGTGGTGGCAGGTCGGTGGCGGGTGGGTGGTGGGTGATGGTTGTGGTGGTGGTGGGTGGTGGGTGGTGGTAGCAGGTGGATGGCGGGTGGGTGATAGGTGATGGTGGTGGTGGTGGTGGGTGGTGGGTGGTGGTAGCAAGTGTGTGGCAGGTGGCTAGTGGTGGTGGGTAGATGGTGGTGGCAGGTGGTGGATGGTGGTGGCAGGTGGGTGGCGGGCAGTGGATGGTAGTGGCGGGTGGCGGTGGGTGGATGGCGGGTGGGTGGTGGTGGTGGCGACGAGGGGTGGGTAGTGGTGGTAAGTGGGTGACATGTAGGTGGTGGCTGGTGGGTGAGTGGTGGCGGGTGGTGGTAGGTGGGTGGTGAGTAGTGGTGGCAGGTGGCGGTGGGAAGTGGTTGGTGGCTGGTGGCTGGTGGCTGGTGGTGGCTAATGTTGGGTGATAAAAAAAAAAAATTAAAAACTCAAAACGGAAACACATTTTTTGTGTTTTCATTTTTTTGCCAAATTTATAAACTGAGACCACTGATTTATAAATCAAAAATTTTACCAAACAAGTTTTTATTTGAATTTTTAAAATTTTTGTAAATATAAACAGAAAATTAAAAACGTATGTGTTACCAAACTGTGTGCTTAGGGTCCGTTTGGGAAGAGCTATTCTAGGGTTTTTTGACTATTTTAGCCATAAAAGACAAAATATGTTATTTTAGTCATAAAAAATAAAACATCACATTCAACCCATAATCATTACACTCTTCTCTCACAAAAAAAATCAAAAAAGTCAAAAAATTAAAAAATCTTTTTCAAACTAAGCCTCCGTTTTGGAAAGTGGGTTGGCTTTTTGACTTTTTGGCTATTTTAGCCTGGGCTATTTTAGCCTGGTTTGGGAAGGCCTTTTTGACTTTTTTGATTTTTTTTGTGAGAGAGGATTGTAATGATTATGAGTTAAATTTAATGTTTTATTTTTTATGACTAAAATAGCCTATTTTATTTTTTGTGACTATTTTAATCAAAAAAATTTAACTTTTTCCTTCCCAAACAAAGCCTAAACTTTTTAATCCAGACTAAAAAAATCAAAAAACTAAAAAAAGCTAACCTCCTTCCCGTGAGTCCTTTGAATAGATGTCGGCCCAATGCTTAAGTAAAACTTTTAGACACAATAAATCAGCTTTATGCACAGAATTCTATTCCACTTTGACTTAGGTGACAGCATCCAATGGAAATTTTCTAGGAAAAATTATGATTGGTTTAAAAAGATTTAAATAAGTGTATTTTTTGATATTTTATAAAATATGAGTTGGATTTAAAATAATGTAATAAAGAAGTAATGTGACTTAAATAAGATTGTAACTTTTTAAATTTTTTAGATTATGACAAACAAGCATCTCTTAAAAATACATCTTTTTATTTTTTTATTTTTTTTATCATATCACTTTTATATTTTTTTACATATTTTTTTTTATAAAAAATCAAAAAATAAACTTATTTAAACCATCTCAAACTATTCCTTACTCAATGTATGAGTTAAAAAAATATTTTTAAATCAATGATTTTTTATAAATATTAATATGTAAAATTATAATTTTATAATTATGTTTTGAAGACGACAGTGATAGATAATTCTTTCAATTTTTAAAGTCAAACTTTGCGTTCATTTATGATAAATGCTAACAAGTTTTTTAGGGGTATTATTTAATATTAAAATATATATAAAAGGTATCTTAAAAATAGATAAAAATATTAGAAAATATATTTATTTTAATAAAAAAAAATCAAATTTAATAAAAAATATCTTATATTCTTTAAATTTTTTTTTTATCTTTTACTTGTTGCTTGACGATGCTTGTTAGCATGGCACTTTCATCTATTACTTTGGTTTGACATCTAAAAGTCACATTTTTTAATTTATTTTTATTTTTAGTATTTTTTAAAACTTTTGTGTTATTTTTTTTTTCTCTAATCCATCTAGTGTAAAAGAATCTTTTTTTAAAAAAATCTACAAAAATTTTAATAATTACAAAAAAAAAAAAAAAACTAATCAACTTGTTTGGTTTCGTTTTTTTTTAAAACAATTTTCAGAAAATTCTACTTTCTTATTTTCCGTATTTTTTTGTTTTTAATGAATTTTTTTAATATTTTAAGAATTTTTTTTTTAACTTTTAGATATACCTAACATAAATATACCTAAAAAGTAAAAATTTGTAAAAAAAACATTTTAAAAATTCACTAAATACCAAAAATATATAAAAAAAAATACGATAATTCAATATATTTTTTATATTTTTATGTATTTAATAATTTTTTAAAATATTTTTTTACAATTTTTTTACTTTTTAGATACATCTAAGTAAGGTGCATCTAAAAAACTAAAAAAAATATTTAAAATTTTAAAAATATTCACTAAAAACAAAAAAACACGAAAAACAAAAAAATCAGTTTTCAAAAAATTTAATCCAGAAAATTTAAACCAAACACACTGAATTTGTTTTGATTTTTTTTTTTTAATATTTTGGATTAACTTTTTTCCAAAATATTTATTTATTTTTTTCACTTGTTTAGTTCGTCTAGTCTAATAGAACTTAAACATTGTAAAAAAATTTGGGAAAAAAAAAACCTTACTAAAGGCAAAAAAATATTTTAAAAAACCACTAGAAAATCCAATCCCAAACACATAGAATGGAAGAGCCTTTCTCCAATTTAGGGCAAGTTTGATAATAAGCTTTTTTAACTAAAAATTTAAAAAGTAACCATCAAACGTGAATTATTTTTTTTATTTTTTTGCACATTTAAAAAAAAAAAAATTATGATCCAATTATCTAATGGAAAAAGAACTAAATCCTCTCTCGCTCTAGTTTTCTCTCTCTAGGTGCGACTCTCTCTACCTTGGGGTTTCTTGGGTTTTCTCCGGGTCCCCTGCTTTGTTTTGCTTTTCCTTCTATCCCCTTCTGGTTTGTGCGAGCTCTGGAATCTCTCTCCCTATTGTTTTGGGTTTCATTTTCTTTTTTGTTCCACAGTTTGTGCTAGCCCTAAGGTTGTGTCTCCCTTGTGAGTGTGGTTTTTCGAACTCCCTCTATGGCGACGGATGATACCAATTCTAATGTTTCTTTTACCATTGAGTTATAGGAAGGCTCTGATGAGAGTGAAGACAACTCCCATTTGTGTCTTGATGTGTATAAGCCCATAAAGGCCATGAACCACCCACGGCCCATCACTTGAAGCACAGTGCATAACCCAGTTGACGAGGTCCAGGACAGCTGGAGTCCAACATGACACAAAGAGCCAATGACATTCAGACACATGGCAAGAGAAGGATGAACCACATCAGTAGACAAAGATCTGCAAAGTTATTGACACTGCACATCACCATTAATGCAGCCCATCACAGCATTTATTACAACAACACCTCTCCGCCGAAACAGGACCCCTTTACCCTGAGCAAGGCGAGCTACAGCATATGCTTTCAGCAAGGAGAGCAGGTCGGAAGGGACAGCGAAATGATTGCCAAAGGATATAAGCGAACGTTGTAGACAAGGAAAAAGGTTAAGCTTTCCATCTCTAATCTTCTCCCGGATACTCCACTTCTCTTCCTAACTTGATCGTCGGAAGGTTCACTGGGGGACTAGCCCCTTCCCCGTTGAACTTGTTTGCAGGATATCTGGTGGGCTCGATCTTCTGGGCTTGGCCTTGGGGAGCTTGGACCAGTCTGATCCATCCACTGGGACGAACGGTATCAACAGTTGGCGCCGTCTGTGGGAATGCTTTGCTCCTTGTGCCAGTTGTGTTCACTGCCGCCGGAGGCCCTGTTCCAACAACCTTTTTCTCCTACTCGTCAAAGTGCATGGTCACGACTAGATCCATGGCTTCTCACAATAATGCCGCCGACCATCAAGCCGACCCCCCACACCCAAACAACCCACCACTGTATTTTATCGAGCTTACCAACAGCATTAACCGCATGGCCGAGCAAAACCAGGCCTTGATAAATGCTTTACTCCAAAGGAACATCCCAATGCCCCCTCCCCCACCTCCGGATATTCCTCCCAACCAAGAAAGAACCCCGAGCCATACTGCCCCACAACTCCATCCACCTAACTTGGAAGGTTTGTAACCTCCCCACCCACATATAAATCCGCCACCACCCCCACACCCGTCGGTCGTAGCACCAGCCCCTGAAGCGGAGGCTAGCAGCGTCCAGTCTCCATTGACTGACCATGGTGACCACGTTCCCCTCTGGGATGCTGAGCTCCGCGCAATGAAGCTCCAACTCCAAGGGGTCATGCAGAATATTCAGCACAAACCCTCCACCACGGAAAATTCACCATTTGTTGCCTCCATCCGGGACAAACCCTTGCCCGCCAAGTTCAAGATGCCCACCATTGACTCCTTTGACGGTACAACGGACCCTGTCGACCATTTGGAGACCTACCGCACCCTCATGATCCTCCACGCCTTCCCTGATGAGATCATGTGTAGGGCTTTCCCCGTGACACTGAAGGGGTCAGCTCGACTGTGGTTCAGTCAGTTACCAGTGGACTCTGTTTCCACCTTCCAGCATCTCAGCGACTCCTTCCTCAGCCATTTAATTGGAGCCCAGCGCCAACACCGCCCTGCAACCCAACTCCTCAATATCCGTCAGACCGAGGGGGAGTCACTACGCAGCTTCATTACCCGTTTAACACCGAAACCCTACAAGTAGCGGAGAATGACGATAAGGTCATCCTCACGGCTTTCATGGCCGGCCTACGATCATCCGACTTCCTTTTCTCCCTCTCCAAAATTCCCCCGACCTCCATGGCAGCCTTATTATCCAAGGCCCAGAAGTATATGAATGCCGAAGATTCACTAGCCGCTCGGCAGGATCCAATATCCAAAAACCCGACCCCTAGAGAAAAAAGAAAAGACTCCGAACCCAGAAACACCCAGTATAACAACCAAACACTCCAATATACCGACCGACCTCCTCGCGCTGAAAGATCAGCACTAGCCCGACCTCCCGGTCGGTTCGAGCGGTACACGCCCCTTAATTCTCCCATGGAATAAGTCCTCCACCAAATCCAAAGGGATTACCCCCTCAAATGGCCTCTGCCCTCACGAACCCCTTCCAACAGAAAAGACCAGTCCAAATATTGTCGTTTCCACCAGGATCATGGCCACAACACTGATGACTGCATCAACCTCAAGGATCAGGTCGAGACCCTCATTCGTCAAGGGCGTCTCAGCCGGTTCACGGACACCCGCCCACAACAGAGGCAAAGAACCGAGCCCCTCAGAAACAACCGCCGGCGTACCCCACCCCGACAGCCAGCCCAACCTGACCAAGGCCGTGACTGCCCCCCACAACAGCCTCGACCCCCAGGTAATCCCCCTCCACCAGTTGGCGAAATCCGAGTCATTTCGGGTGGCCTTGCTTGTGGCGGACCATCCCGCTCCGCTCAGAGGGCAGAGCTTAGGAAGATAAGGCAAGGCTCGGACAGAGCAGTGGACACGGTCGACCGACCTTCCAAACAGCCTAAGCAGTGGACAGAACCCATCACCTTCACGGACGCCGACTGTACCGGCATCCGTTATCCTCATGATGGCCCTCTCGTCATTTCTGTCCTTCTCTCCAACTATAAGGTCAGACGGGTCCTCATCGACAACGGTAGTTCTTCAGACATCATATTCCCCAGCTGCTTCCGCCAGCTCAAGATTGGGGAAGAAAGCTTGTCCCTCCTCCAAACCCCTCTGGTCGGTTTCACTGGAGACCGGGTGACCTCCATCGACCTCCCCATCACCATCGACGAATACCCACGGCAGACTACCAAGTTGCTCACTTTCCTTGTGGTCGACTGTCCCTCTGCCTACAACATCATCATTGGTCGCACCGCCCTCAACGCCTTTCAAGCTGTCACTTCAACCTACCATCTCGCCATAAAATTTTCTACCGACCAGGGGGTCGGGACAGTACGAGGGGAGCAGACCATAGCCAGGGAATGTTATGTCGCCTCACTAAGGGAAGTCAAGTTGAAAGAGGCCATGATCATTGAAGGGCTTGACGCCCGAGATGAGGACGAGCTGGTCAGAGGCGAACCAATGGAGGACCTCATAGAGATTCCCATCGATCCCACCAACCCAAAGAAAACTGCTAAGATCGGCAGCTAGCTATCCCCAAAAGCAAAGGCCGACCTTACTGCCCTTCTGACCAAGCACAACGATGTATTCGCCTGGACTCACTTAGATATGCCAGGCGTCGACCCTTCTTTCATAACTCATCGCCTCAGCATTGAACCTCATTTCCAACCTTACCGCCAAAAGCAGCGCGTCTTTCATCCAGAGTGCAACACTCTTATAGCCGCAGAGGTCGACAAACTCCTTGAAGCCCAATTTATCAAAAATGTCGACTACCCTAAATGGTTGTCAAACGTGGTTCTCGTCCGCAAAAACAATGGCAAATGGCGACTCTGTGTCGATTACTCCGACCTGAACCGAGCTTGTCCCAAAGACAGCTATCCTCTGCCTCGCATAGATCTGCTGGTCGATGTCATGACCAGTCATTAAATGCTCAGCTTCATGGATGCTTTCTCTGGCTACAACCAAATCCTGATGCACCCGTCCAACCGAGAACATACATCCTTCATCACCGACCGAGGTACCTACCATTTACCAAGTAATGCCATTCGGATTGAAGAACGCTGGGGCCACCTACCAACGGTTGGTCCATGCTGTCTTCCATCACCAAATAGGTCGGAATATGGAAGTATACGTCGACGACATGCTAGTCAAGAGCAAACTCTCCACTGATCACCTGATAGACCTGCGGGAGACCTTCGCCACGCTACGCAAGTACCAAATGAAGCTCAACCCAGAGAAGTGCACCTTCGGCATCGGATCTGGGAAGTTTCTGGGTTTTATGGTCAGCCAGCGGGGCATTGAAGCTAACCCTGAAAAAATCAAGGCCCTGATTGAGATGCAGTCTCCCAGGACGGCCAAGGAGGTTCAAAGACTCATTGGCCGAGTTGCAGCCCTCAACCGTTTCATTTCCTGCGCAACAGATAAGTGCCTATCGTTCTTCAAAGTTCTTCAGCAAACTTTTGAATGGACAACTGAATCTGAAGAGGCTTTTCAGCAGTTAAAGCAGTGCATGGCCAATCCACCTCTCATTTCACAAGCAATTACGGGCGAGTCCCTCTTCCTCTACTTAGCCGTCTCAAGCACCGCAGTCAGTGCAGCTCTTATCAGGGAAGACGACTCTGTCCAACGACCAGTCTACTACATCAGTCGGGCTCTCAGGGGAGCAGAGCAGAACTACCCCCTGTTAGAAAAATTATCCTTCGCCTTGGTCACCGCCTCTAGACGACTCCGTCCTTACTTCCAAGCCCATTCCATAGTGGTCTTTACCGACCAACCCTTGAAGAAGGTCATGCAGCAACCAGAACTTTCCGGCAGACTTATGCAGTGGTCAGTGGAACTCAGCCAATTTGACATCTCTTACCGACCTCGAACAGCAATTAAGGGACAGGCTATCGCTGACTTCATCTTGGAATTCACTAATCCTACCCCAACCACTGCCTCTCCACCCCTGCCAGCCCCCATCGAGCCAGAAGACCCTCACTCTTGGACTCTCAACATCGACGGATCATCCCGTAGGCAAGGTAGTGGGGCTGGCCTCATTCTCACCAGCCCCGAGGGTGGGTATTTCAAATGTGCGCTCCGCTTCTTGTTTGAGGCCAGTAACAATGATGCCAAATATGAGGCACTAATAGCAGGCCTTCGCCTAGCCAGGGACATTGGTGTCAGCTACATCCGAGTGCTCAACGACTCTCAGCTCATCGTCGGACAGATCACGGGCAAATTCGACGCCAAGGAGGGCACGATGCGGACTTACAGGGATCTCGCATTCCCCCTTGTTCGCCTCCTCAATACCTTCCACAGCAAGCACATTCCTCGGGCAGAGAACTCTAAGGCAGATGAGATGGCCCAGCTAGCTTTCGCAGACCAGTCCACCCTCAGCAGTGGTGTCCGCCTCGAATACCTGTCACACCCTACCATTTCCCCCGACCAGCATGAAGTACAATTCCTCCAAATTGAGCCCATCCCTTGGGCATCAGATATCTTTCGATTTCTGACAGCAGGGGAACTCCCAGATGACCACCAGCAAGGTGCCAAAATCAGGGTACGATCGTCCAATTACATCCTTGTCGACGGCATCTTGTACAAACGTGGTTTCTCACGCCCTTATATGCGGTGCCTCAATCCGACTCAAGCAACTCATGTGATGCAAGAAATTCATGAGGGGATCTGCGGCAATCACTAGGGCGACATGTCCCTGGCCCACAAGATACTTCGCACGGGATATTTCTGGCCTACTCTCAACCAAGACGCGACTGACTTCGTGTTCAAATGTGACAAGTGTCAGCGCTTTGCCAACATCTCTCATGCTCCTCCTACAGAGTTGATCACGCTTTGTAGCCCCTTCCCATTCGCGAAATGGGGAATCGACCTAGTCGGTCCACTTCCCACCGGCCGAGGTCAGACACAATCGTCGCCATTGATTACTTCACCAAGTGGGTAGAGGCAGAACCCCTCGCCACCATTACCGAACGGAACACGACCAAGTTTATCTGGCAATCAATCATTTGCAGGTTTGGCATCCTCCAGGCCATCGTCTCCGACAACGGTAAACAATTCGACAACGCCAAATACAGAAAGTTCTGTTCGGACCTGCAGATTCAGCTCTGCTTCTCTTCCCCCGATCATCCCCAAGCCAATGGCCAAGTTGAGGTCACCAACCGTTCTCTTCTGAAGATCATCAAAACCAAGCTAGAAGCTGCTAAGGGGCTTTGGGCTGAGGAGCTTCCAAATGTACTCTGGGCTTATCGAACTACAGCTCGGACTCCCACTGGGGAAACCCCTTTCCGCTTAACATACGGCGTTGAGGCGGTTATCCCAGTCGAAGTCGGTCTGCCTACCCCCAGGGTTTTACATTCGGATCCAGCACTAACCGAAGAACTCCGTCAGGCAGACCTGGACCTAATTGAAGAACTCAGAGACACCACCGCTGTCCGACTGGCCTCATACCAACAGAAAATGAGAACACACAACAACCGCAAGGTCCGACCAAGGGAGTTCACTGTAGGGGATCTTGTCCTGAGAGAAGCAACCCTTGCTACCAGAAATCCGACCGAGGGTAAATTAGCAGCCAAATGGGAGGGACCTTACGTTGTGAAAGCTCGACCCCGACCAGGCACTTACTGACTTCAAGACATGGAAGGTCGAGACCTCCCCCACCCATGGAACGCCGAACACCTTAAACGTCACTTTCAATAAAGCTCCTATTTTTGTATTGCTTAGTCATTATATTTTCTCTTCGAGAAACTCACACATTCTTGATATTCCCCTACGCAATGTAACTTCTTGATTATATATCTCAGCTATCTATATGTTGTCTCAGTAACATTCTTATTTGCAGCATTAAAAGCCTCCGTACTAAAAGCCTCAGCCAAACTGAGCACTAAAAGCCTCAGCCAGACTGAGCACTAAAAGCCTCAGCCAGACTGACCACTAAAAGCCTCAGCCAGACTGAGCACTACAAGCCTCAGCCAGACTGAGCATTTAACGCCTCAGCCAGACTGAGCACTAAAAGCCTCAGCCAGACTGAGCACTACAAGCCTCAGCCGGACTGAGCACTACAAGCCTCAGCCAGACTGAGCACTTAACGCCTCAGCCAGACCGAGCACTAAATGCCTCAGCCAGACCGAGCACTAAATGCCTCAGCCAGACTGAGCAAGAGCCGCCTCGGGCAGTCCGACCGTTAACACACTCAGCCAGACCGAGCGCTGAAGACCCCATCCGGACTGAGCGTGAAGCACTCGGCCAGGCCTAACATATTGGGCTCGGTCAAAACCACCCATGCAAAACTTCACACGTGTGGAATTAATAGTCACACTTAGTCACAATTCCAGGTCCAAGTCTTCACAACACTCTTTACTTAGTCAAATTCCAAAGACGTTCTTATCATTTTTTTTTTAAAAAAAAAAAGTTCACAGGCTTATCATTTTAAGTCTCACTTTGCATTGTGGCGTTCTCAACTTTAGTTTGCATTTAGTCTTTATTACAAGATTAAATTTCACTCTTATTAACCAGGAGTTCTATGCACACTACGCCCATGCTTCATTCATCTCAGATACACAAACAGAAACAATCAATGACAATCAAACGAAATTTTATTCATTCACAACTTTGTGTAAAAGTTCATTACAGCAGTTCATGTACAAATATTCATTACAAAAAAAAAAAAACAAAAAAAAAACAACAAAGTGTCTCTTTCTCCCCAGTTACTCCTCTCCACTGGAGTGGAGCTTCTTCTTCAATGCCCTCATCCAGGGGGGTTTGGGCCACATCGTCTTCACCAATCGTTACACTACTAAGGTCTAAGCCTGGGAACAGCTCTTCGGCTATATGTTTGAACATCTTCCAACCATTGTCCCAGTACTCAGCCATTTCATGCTTATAAAAGTCGGACTGCTGGAAGCTTGCAATAACCTCTGCGTCAGTTCTGCTTCCAGCGGTCGTCCTCGATGGGCTCGCCCTCCCAGATTCTTGCCCAGCCAAGCTACTTGCAATCGCGACATCAACCGCCGTCTGAAATTCGGCCGACCCTTTGAATTGCTCCACCGCTGCGACGCACAGATCGGGATAAGCCGCCCTTTCAGAGGCTGCCTTTACCCTTTCTTCGTCCAACTCTTTCTGTAGGGCCGACGCAGCCTTTGCCCTTTCTTCGTCCAGCTCTGACGCAGCCTTTGCCCATTCTGCCTCCAACTCCTTCTTCAGGCTCTCTTTTTCCGTCGTCGCCTGCACTCTCTCTACTTCCAACTCCTTCTGAAGCCTCTCATTCTCCTCCACTGCCTTGGCGCGCTCTCCCTCCAGCTCCTTCTGGAGATCGCCCACTTTGCCATCGGCCTCATCTTTTTGCCTGACCAGCTCTTCGTTACTACTCATGGCCTCTTCATGTCGCTCGACCGCGACGGCGCAAGCTCTTTGGGCCTCCTCCACCTTCTTCTGCTCGCCAGCAAGCTGGAACTCGAGCGACACAACCTGACGGCATGTGTCCTCCAGCTTCACCTTAACTGCTTGCAACTCAGTATGGGCACTCTCCCAACTTGCACTCTTCTTCTTTAACTTAGCAAGCTAAGCCCTGGCCTCATCTGCCTTGAGTTTGGCAGCCCCCGCCTTCCTCAACAGAGCCCCCGCTAAGGCGGTTACCTCCATTTGAGCGGAGTAAAAACCCCTTAGCAGTTCGGCCTTGTTGAATCTAGATGCCGAGCGTAAGGCTGTCTCTTCTACCACCCCTACCAAGCGGTCTACTCCCGCCCTGGCTGGGCCTTCTTCCCCTTCCAGCCGCCCCGCCACCACACGAGCATGGTAGATCGCCGTATTTAGACTGACCCCCCCTGCTTGAGGTGTAGGACCCCCCTCGGGCTGTTCTTCCCTCCTTGGCTCTGGGCCAGCTGCCTCATCCCCCACTTGCCCTTCGGGGGCGACCTCTGCGACCCCTACGACGATCGTCGCCACCACTGGCACAACCTCCATCCCTTCTGAACCAACTTCCACCGCCTCTGGGCCACCTACCCTCCCTGGGACCCCTTCCACTTCTCCCCCCTTACCAACACTAGTTTCCTCTGCACCTGTCTCCCTCTTCCTCTTCTAGGCAGGCACTTCCTCACTCCACCTCACCCTCTTTCTTTTCTTCCCCACGCCCAACGCCTTTATCTCCCTCAAAGACCTCTCCTTCAAAGGGTCTGTTGGGGGTGGCCGTGGCACAAAATCGCTTAAGTTTTTCTCTCCCAAGGGTTTGGGGCGAGGTCGAATCCTCTCCCTCGCAACCGGTTTTGGTGGTCGGTCGGCCTGGGACTCTTTGAATTGTTGGGCTTTTGCCAGAATGGCCTGATCCTCCGCCTCCTGAGCCCTTCTCCTCGCCTCCAACTCTGCTCGGTCGAGGTCCCCACTACTTGGTTTCAGCCCCAACCCCGCCTCAAACAATACCGACGGCTGCACGAGCTCCTCTCGTTTGGCGTTTTCTTTCTCCCTCCACTCCTTCACCCTCTTCACCCTCCCCTCCGCAGTTGTCCCTAGTTTCGTCTCCACCGACTGGATGGGTACTTTCCAAACGGTGCGCACTCCCAGCCCCTATTGGCAGACACGTAGAACCATCGTGGTCGCCACCCCTTGATCGACGACAGTAACCCCGCCACCAACCCTCTCCCCGCTGATGCCTGCAGAGTGACCCACGTCTCCTGCTGCCCCGAGGCCTTATAACATGCAAAGAATTCGTCCACTGTCATGGCCTCCCCTCCATTCGCTTTCGGCCAGGCACTTGCGCAGGCCAACAGGATCTTTCATGCGTTGGGCATTAGCTGCCCCGGTGCTACCTCCAGACGGTTGAGCACATCCACCACCACTTGCGGCAGCGGCAACCTCAACCTACCCTTCAGAGCTTCCTCATACAGAGAAAACTCCCCTGGCCTGGCGTCGGACAGCCTTTCTGTTGATGTCGGCAGCAATAGCTCCACTTCCCCAAGGATTTGGTATTTTTCGCGGATAGCCTCCAACTCCGTCCCAGTAATCGTGGATTTGTCAGCCTTCGTATGCCAATGATCTGATTCCACCTGGCTGATTGGCTTTGGCGCCGCTATCATGGTGGAACCGCGGGGTCGTACCACCGACTCCCCCACCCTCTCTGTCCTATATTGCGCCGTTAGCTCCACAGCATCGTCATCCCCAAGCGGGTCCACCTTAACAATTGCCCTCCCTTCTTCGGCCATTTCTGTGGTATATTTGCGAATCGCTTCGGCGGCAGGAGCAAGGAAATCGCAAAAGTGTTGCAGAGGTGTATTGTGAGCAACAAAGGAATTCACACTTGGAATATTTTGATTTTTCGTAACCAGGTAGGTAAATCGAATAATGCCAAAACCCACGGTTTGCCCGTATTCCAAGGATCCCAATTAATTTCTGCCAGTTTGAAAACTTTTCAAAATCATCCGCCAAAACTGTCTCTTCAACAACCATAATGACTTACCGTTTCATTTCTGATCCAACGCCTAATCTTCCCCCCTACGGGATGTGGCCACGTGTACGTCCACGATCCCCTGCCCTCTCCCCTTACCTTGTCTTTTCCATTTCAACTCACCACATGGCCCGCCGCGTCTCGAGCCCCACGTCCCTCCACCTCACCCTCCCCGCGATCAGCCTTCTCGCTCGGCCAACACCGCGGTCGGCCCTCCCCTCGGTCAACCCTCCAGTCGGCCCTCCTCGGGGTCGGCCTTCCCGGCGGTCAGCCTTCCCGCTCGGCCAACACCGTGGTCGGCCCTCCCCTCGGTCAGCCCTCCTGTCGGCCCTCCTCGCGGTCGGCCTCCAGTCGGTCCACATCGCGGTCGGCCTTCTCCGTGGTCAACCTTCCCGCTCGGCCAACACCGCGGTCAGCCCTTCCCTCAGTCAGCCCTCCGGTCGACCTTCCTCGCGGTCGGCCTCCCAATCGGCCCACATCGCGGTCGACCTTCCCTGCGGTCAGCCTTCCCGCTCGGCCAACACCGCGGTCGGCCCTCCCCTCGGTCAGCCCTCTGGTCGGCCCTCCTCACGATCGGTCTCCCAGTCGGTCCACATCGCGGTCAGCCCCCCCTTTTTCCCGGTCGACCTCCATCTTCTGCCAATCCCTAACACACTCATCTATGTCACTCATAATCCCTTCATTGGACTAAAGCTGCACTCGGGACTAGGGGACTACTGATGTGTATAAGCCCATAAAGGCCATGAACCACCCATGGCCCATCACTTGAAGCACAGTGCATAACCCAGCTGAATCCAGGATAGCTGGAGTCCAACATGACACAAAGAGCCAATGACATTCAGACATACGGCAAGAGAAAGATGAACCACATCAGCAGACAAAGATCTGCAAAGTTATTGACACTGCACATCACCATTAATGCAGCCCATCATAGCATTTATTACGACAACACCTCTCCGCCGGAATAGGACCCCCTTACCCTGAGCAAGGCGAGCTACAGTATAGGCTTTCGGCAAGGAGAGCAGGTCGGAAGGGACAGCGAAATGATTGCCAAAGGATATAAGCGAACGTTGTAGACAAGGAAAAAGGTTAAGCTTTCCATCTCTAATCTTCTCCCGGATACTCCACTTCTCTTCCTAACTTGATCGTCGGAGGGTTCACTAGGGGACTACCCCATTCCCCGTTGAACTTGTTTACAGGATATCCGGTGGGCTCGATCTTCTGGGCTTGGCCTTGGGGAGCTTGGACCAGTCTGATCCATCCACTGGGACGAACGGTATCAACATGTCTTATCGGGAAAATTTTGTTTTCCAAGGTTCTGAACAAACAAGCAGTGACCCATATTGTTACGGGAGCTTGGAAAACTAGAACTGAAGTCTCTGTCTCACCATGGCCAGATAATGTCTATTTGTTTGGATTTGGGAAATGCGCCCTGGTCCATTATGGGACACCTACTTGTTCTCTATCAGTTGGAGGTAGGGAAAATTATGTCTGAGTTGGATTTCTCTTTCAGCTCCTTCTGGGTTTAGGTACGTGGACTACCGATGAAAAAAATGACTCTAATGGCCTGATTATAGGCCAAAGCATTGGCAGACTTATTGGGGTAGAGGTGCCAAATGATGGTTTATTACTAACTCGCAGCTTCCTGAGGATTAGAGTGGATATGAATGTAACTCTCCCCCTTCCTAGAGGTTTTTTGCGAAAGTGACAACACTCTAGCTTCATGGAGGCCAAGGATATCTGGATGGATTTCAAATATGAAAGATTGTCTGATTACTGCTGCGATTGTGGCCGAATTGGGCATGATCTTCACACTTGTAAATTCGTCACTAAGGAGGAAAGGTAACCGTATGGTCCAACTCTCCGTACTGGGGTAGCAAAAAATTTACGGCTGTCTGTTGATTTCAACCATAAACAGAGGATGAAATGGAGGCTCGTCTTTGGTCGTTGCTCCAGCGTCGGAAAGATCAAGTTGCTGCGCGTGTCGAGGAGGATCAAATCCGGACTGGGCAGCACCCCATCAATACGCCAGTCACGGAGGTGCAACGCCCTCCACCACCTCAACCACAGTCCTCAAGCCCTGTAGTTACTGCTCTCCCCCAGTACTGGTACAATAAGTACGGAGCGAAGCATGGCACCTTCACTTTTCCTTAAGGTTGTGGTGGCCCATACAAAGGAGACTCTTCCTGTTCAATCTTTCTCGGTGGTTCCTGTCACGACCCAAATCTGGCCCTATGGGTTTAGCACCATAACCGGCCAGTAATCCGAGATTACCAAAGGCCTGCAGAACAGTAACACAGTAAAACAGAGTACAGGGCCTGGCGGAAGCCAATACAGTAAATAAACAATGCCCGATGAGCTGTGACAGTCTGTATGTAAAAAGACTTTTCATACATTATACGTAACCAGTACAGAACAGTATGCACAATATTTACAATCATTCCGACCAGGGACTCAACCCTATTAAACAGTACGGTAAACATTCAGTCTATACAAAACAGTGAGATGGTGCAGAAGGGGGAATTGTAAACACCCCTAAGCCTTAACACGATAGGCTCGGAACCTCGCAGTGAGGCACATAGGCTGGCTTGACAAAACTGGAAAACATGCATGCAAGGATAGAGCTTCAATTCAACAACAATGAACCAATTCATGACTTAGTTCTACAATAAAGTATGAATCATGCAAGAACAACTCAAAGACACCATTAAGATGATGAATGATCTACCTTAGGTGTAGAATTCGAAGTAGAAGTGAAGGAGCTTAAATAGGCAGATACACTTCAATTTCAAGTAATTCTTCGCGTTGACTAAGCCAAACCCCCAAGAACGATTCTATTCTCTCCCTCTCTCCCTCAAGGTCGGCAAGAACAAGAAGAAGGCTGAGGAAAATGTTTTTGGCTCAAGTATAATGAGCTCAAGGTGTAGAGGTAGTGGCCCACTCAAGGGAAAAACGGTAATTAAGTCCAACTCTTTAATTAGCTTATTAAATCTAAACATAAAACATGAACAGATCAAACAAACAGTCAACAGATAGAATGCAATTCAAATAGATGTATTCAATCCATTCAGTTTCAATTTCGGTCAGTCAGTTCAGTACTTTTAGTCAGTTCAATTATCAGTCATGATCAGTTCAGTTTAACGGTAATCGATGTTTATCGCAATTAATCAGTCATTAATCGGTAAACAGTATGAGGGTTGTTACAGTTCCCAAGCTTGGGCCTAATGTGGTAGAGGGCCCACTCCTCATACCTAGCCCAAGTCATGCTTATTTTGTAATGGAACCTGGGACAGTCCAACTTCTCAAGATAGCCAACAATCTAAGTGGTCCAAGTGTTCCTCACCCTCTCTTGAGCCTAGTCCTCTACCAAGCCCAGCACTGCAGCCCAACAACTCTTTAGTTAAGGTCATTCCTGATAACTCTTTCTCATTAGTTTTCAATGGTCTATCTCTCAAAAGGAAACTTCCAAAGGATTGTCTTCTTACCACTACTCTCCACAAAAACTCTGAAGCTCGATTTAGCTTCCTTCTAAATTGTAGAACGGGGCTGCTGCAGCTCCCCAGGCAATCACTTTCGGGTGCAAGATATTCAAGAAACATCCGGTTGGGCGCACGAGGAAACCGATAGTCAATTTTGAGCAAAAAGATCTGGTGGATGTGGTTATTCAGGATGAATGTATGGGGTCAACGACAGAAGTGGATCTCCTATCACAAGTGCCTTGTATGCTTTCTTTGGTCTCACAGGAGTGTATTTTCGAAAGGGTGGTGGTGGCTGACCCTGAACAGCCACACGCTCCATGTTTATAATCAGCTGGAACTATCAGGGGATTGGGCGACCCTTGACAGTCCAAATCCTCTGAGGGTTGTGCTCAACCTTTCTTAATGGAAACAAAAAATAAAAGATCTTTTTTGGAATGTATCAAGCGTATGCTTCACTTCCCTAACAGCTGTTACGTTCAGCCAGCTGGTTTATCAGGCGGTTTGGCCTTATAGTGGTCTCAGGACGTTGATTTGGATGTAAGACAAAGGACTAGTAATTTACTGAATTGTGTTATTTCGGGCTGGGATTTGGAATGGTTAGTAACATTCATCTATGCCCCGCCCAAAGCTGCCCTTAGGGATGTCTTCTGGGAAGATATTAAAGCCATGGCCAGGATTAACCGACTGCCTTGGTTATGCATCGGTGATTTTAATGAAATAGGGTCTATTTGGAAAAAAGAAGGAGGGTCAGGGCCCTGTCCTCGACGAATTGAGAAGTTCCAAAGTCTGTTAAATGAGTGTGCTTTCATGGACTTATCTTTTGACGGTACATCTTTTACGTGGACAAATAATCAGATGGGTTCGGCACATATTCGTGAACATCTTGATAGGGCAGTGGCTTCTGTATCCTAGAGGGAGCTATTTCCTTATGCTCAATTGTCACACGAAGTGATTCTTGGGTCTGATCACTGTCCATTGCTTCTCAATATGTGTACACCTCCCAGGAAAGTGCCTAGACTTTTTAAATTTGAATCTATGTGGGTCACTTTTTTGAGTTGCAAAGCTATTATTGAATCTAAGTGGCATCTAGCAAGTGGAGGGTCCCAGATGTTTCAATTGTGTCAGAAGCTGAAAAGTTGTTCGAAGGGTTTAAAAGATTAGAGTTTGAAGGAATTTTGTAATAATCAAGCACGGTTTCAGCTTCTTAAAGCTAAATTGGCAGACCTTCAAAATCACACACCCTCCGACGAGAATGTTAACGCTCAAAGAAACATTCAAGAAGAGATTGATGTTATTCTTCAATGAGAAGAGATGTATCTCCACCAGAGATCTCGGGTAAAATGGCTACGCTGTGGGGACCATAATTCTTTATTTTTTTCATGCTTCCATTCTCCAAAGGAGGCAACGAAACCAATTAATTAAGTTGCTGGATGGAAGGGATCAATGGTTATCTTCAGATGATGATATCAATGCTCATTTATTAGATTATTTCTTAAAGCTTTTCACTAGTGTTCAGCCAAGAGATTTGAATCCTGCTTTATCCGCAGTGCAGAGATTAGTCACAGTTGAGATGAATGAAAGGTTGACTCGGCCAGTGGTGGATTAGGAGATAAAAGTAACCGTGTTCCAGCTGGGTTCCTTAAACGCTCCAGGCCTGGATGGGTTCTCAGGTCTCTTCGATCACACTTATAGGGATGTGGTTGGCGAAGATATGTGTGCTGCTACCCAGAGCTTTTCTCAAAGTGGGCATATTCTTAAGGAATGGAATTATACCAATTTAGTACTCATCCCGAAGGTTTTAAATACTGAAAAATTGTCCTAGTATCGCCCTATCAGCTTGTGTAATTTTATCTTAAAAATTGTGTCCAAGATTCTAGCCAATCTTCTCAAGCCTGTGCTTCAATATATTATTTCTCCACACTAATCGGCTTTTGTGCCCAAGCAATGATCGAAGACAATATTATTGTGGCTCATGAAGTTTCCCATCACATGAAGTTAAAGAAAAGAGGGGTTGTGCATGAAATGGCTTTGAAACTTGACTTAAATAAAGCCTACGACAGGGTGCAGTGGGATTTTTTAAAGGCTATGATGTTAAAGTTGGGTTTTCATTCCATTTGGGTTAACTAGGTTGTGGAAATTGTGTCTACGGTTACGTTTTCCATTTTTGCAAATGGAGAGAAACGGGCAGTGTTAACTCCAACAAGGGGGCTCCGACAAGGGGATCCTCTATCTCCGTATTTGTTTGTTCTTGTTACTGAAGGGTTGTTTCTACAAATTTCCAAAAGTGTTCAAGAGAAACAGTGGTCAGGGGTTTCTTTGTGGAGGGGTTGTCCCGTTCTCTCGCACCTTTTCTTTACAGATGATGCTCTTCTTTTTGCTCAAGCCAGCTTGTTGGAGTGCCATGTTCTGAAATCAATCCTGGAGGAGTATAGCTTAGCATCCAGCTAATTGATAAACTTTGAGAAATCTGGGATCTTATTTTCGGCAAATACTCTTGATGATGTAAAACATAGCATTGGCTCTTCCTTGGGCATTTCTTTTTTAAACCGTAATTTCAAGTATCTTGGCCTCTCATTTTTTTGGAGGAGATCAAAAACAGAAGCTTATGGAAACTTAATCAAGAAAGTGGTGCAAAAGATGCAAGGTTGGAAACAAAATCGTTTATCACAAGCTGGTAGGGAAGTTCTCATTAAATCAGTGGTCTAAGCTATTCCAGCATATGCAATGGCCTGTTTTGGCCTTCCAAAAAAATTTACCGATCGTTTGAATTCCTATACGAGCAATTTTTGGTGGGGCAGGGACCCGTCGGACTGTGGAATCCACTAGACTAGTTGGGCCATTTTATAAGAGCCAAGGGGGGCTGGGCTTTAGAGATTTTAAAGCTTTCAATTCAGCCCTGTTAGCTAAGCAAGTATGGAGACTATTTAAATCCCTTACCTCTCTTTGTGCTTAGGTTTTAAAAGGCCTTTACTACCTGAATGCTGATATTCTGATGGCTAGGAGAGGGAGCTGGCCATCCTGGGCCTGGTCTAGTCTTTTACAGGGCGGAGAGCTTCTTAAATCAGGACTTCGGTGGCAGGTGGGCAATGGAAAGTCAATTCATTTTTGGGAGGATTACTAGGTGCTGCATTCTCGAACTTTCAAAGTCGTATCCCCTCAGTAACCTGGGTGCTAAGTTCAATTGGTTAGTGATGTGATAAATCCTAATTCCAAAGATTGGGATCATGGCAAACTTTCGGCCATAGTAGGTGTAGCAGAAGCTCAGCATATTCTCGTTATCCCGATCTCCTCAACAGATATAGAGGACTCACTAGTTTGGCACCACTCCGATTGGGGAATATATGATGTTAAGAGTGGTTATCGCGTGGCAGTCGGGGCAAAGCAGTCTACAGCTCTTTCTGGGGCGTCTTTATCTCTTCAGCTTCCAAAAGATTTTTGGAAAGTAATCTGGTCGACTCCAGTCCCGCCCATGATCAGTAACTTTTGGTGGCGAGTCTGCTGTAACAAGCTAGCTAAAAAGGAAAAATTTTTTAGACATCGCTGTACTGATTCCTAACAATGCCCAATTTGCAATGCTTCAGTAGAATCAATAGAGCACCTTCTGTTCTGGTGCGATTGGACAAGGGCAGTTTGGTTTGGATGTGATTTGGGCCTGCTGTCGGGGATTGGGGTCTGTCCCTCGACTAAAATCTGGACTATGTTGATCATGGAGATGTGTTCAAATGCCCAGAAACGTAAATAAATAGTGGGTAAGGCTACGGTGGTGTGTTGGTTCATCTAGAAAGCCAGAAATGAATGGGTTTTTTCCTAGACTCCAGTGGAGCCTCAAGCAGTAGTGGGTAAGGTTTATTCTTTTTGGAGGGAAATCAATCAACTTCTCACTCTGACAGTTGACCCTTTTCTAGCAGCCTCTTCTTTACCCCAGTCGCGTCCTGCTTGGTAGCGTCCAACCTGTGGCTGTCTGAAAATTAATTGCGATGCAAGTGTGGCTGTAGATAGCGGGAGAACGTCTATAGTAGCTGTTAAAATTCAATGTATAAAGAGAGAAATACAGAGAATAATGTATCTATTGATGTATTATTGATTGTTTTGAATATGTTTACAATGATTCCTATATATAGAAGAGTAGAGTAGGTAGGTGTGTAGTAGGTGGAGTAGGTGGTAGTAGGTGGTAGTGGTAGGTGGAGTAAGATGTAGTTTTTTTTACATTTAACAGCCCCCCTCAAACTCAAAGGGGATAGGAACTAACCAACTTGAGTTTGGAGAGAGTAACAAAACAGGAAAATAAACTGATAAAGAAAAGAAAATAGGATAGAAGACACTGTATGGTCGTGTCGAACCGTTGGTGAAGCTAACCGGAATCAATGTCGGGACAGTTTATGGGGTCATGCCGGATCGTCGGAAAAGCTAACCGGAATCAATGTCGGGACAGTTTATGGGGTCAT
The DNA here is from genome assembly GCF_055761805.1 of Camellia sinensis. NCBI lineage: Eukaryota > Viridiplantae > Streptophyta > Magnoliopsida > Ericales > Theaceae > Camellia > Camellia sinensis. The sequence goes on along the minus strand of NC_138975.1, from coordinate 103,174,052 downwards.
GTCGGACCGTTGGAAAAGCTAACCGGAATCAATGTCGGGACAGTTTATGGGGTCATACCGGACCGTTGGAGAAGCTAACCGGAATCAATGTCGGGACAGTTTATGGGGTCATGTCGGACCGTTAGAAAAGCGCACCCTCAAAAGGTGTGCCCAATCTTTCAAAAGGCGTGCCATTAAAAGGCGTGCCCAATCCATAAAAAGGTGTGCCGGACATTATGGCGATGCGCATGACTACCTTGGCTTGCGCGCCCATGTTGTCGTCTAGCGCCGAGTGGCGCACGATGCGCGTGTCTGCCTTGGCTATTTAACCAAGACGGAGGCTGAGGCTGAGGCAGAGGCTAAGACAAAAACCTGCAAAAAAAACCCCTGAAAAACTCTTCGTTTTCTGAGAGAGATACTCTGTAACACTCTGTTGCCCAGAAAATGGCCTCTTCTTCCCGTGGTCTGCTCACGCTCTTTCCAGACCTTAACGAGTCCACAAGAGAGATAACGGGTGCGGTTGCCCTGGAACCTCAACCAAGCGCCTCTGGTTTTGCTCCGTTGAACTTTCCGATGCGGTCTGTGGAGCAAAAAATGGCAGGGCAATCGGATATTGAGGCCAATCAGTATACATTGAAGTCATGTGTGGAGACCATGACTGCAGTCACAAACTTGTCGCACCGGCTTCAGAGTAGGACAAATGAGGTGCAGCAGTTAACCGCCCAACTGGCTCTGCTCCAGCGCATGTATAAGGATGTGCGAGTAGAAATATGTGTACTAAAGGCGGAAAACAAGGAGCTGAAGCGGAAGGCCACCGTTATGTTCCGATTTGGAGGTCCGCCATATGCTGTAGTGGAGGAGCAGGGGGGAGTGAACGTGCTCGGCGGCGTGGGAAACACGGACGCAACACCGTCAAGGGCCACCCAGGACGGAGGCAAGAAGAAAAGACCGGCGGCAGAGTAGAGAAAAAAAATCCCGCCTATGGATGTGGTTGTTTTGTTGTTGTTTGTGTGTTTTTTTTTTTTTTTTTTTTTGTTTTTGGTGGACAATTGTGATCGGGGTTGATCCCTTGATATGAATAAAACAAATGTGTTGTGCAAACCCGAATGGTAGGAAGGACATGCAGAAAAAATCAAAGGGTGAGAATGTTTTAATAATAATAATAATAATAAGAATAAGAATAATAATAATAAGAAGAATAAGATAATGGAAAAAGGGATGATGCTCACCAACTGAGATGGATAATAATGAAATATGGATGGAAAAAGAAAGATAGAAAAAAGAAAATAAAATAAAAGGAAGGGAGTGGGAACAGGAATCTGGAAAAACTCACCAACGGAGTGTTAAAATAAGGAAATCTCGAATAGAAAATGGATGTAGTTTGTGTGTTTTGTTTTGTGTTTTTTTTTTTTTTTTTTTTATGGTTTGGAAGGGAAAAAGAAAGATTAAAGAAAAAAACAAAAAAAAAAAGGTGGAGCAACGTGGGTGGGGTGCAAAAGGGGAAGATTGACGCAGTGGCGTTAGAAGAAAAAGAAAAAGAGGATGGGTTTGTGCAAAAGTTAACATAGTGGGAGCTTTGGGTAAGAGAATATAATAAACATATACATAGAGATATAGTAAAATAAAAGAAAGTTAAGTGAAGCATCAGTGCCGATCATGCGCCTGGGGACATGACCAGTGATGGCCACGACGGGGACGCTGTCGAGCATGGCGTCGGCGAGGCCGCTGATTAGGTGGGTGGCGCCGGGGCCGGAGGTGGCGATGCAGACGCTGGGGAGGCCGGAGGCGCGTGCGTAGCCCTCGGCGGCGAAGAGGCTGCCTTGCTCGTGGCGGGGGAGGACGTTGCGGATAAGTTAGGAGCGCGGCAGGGCTTGGTGGATCTCCATTGACGCGCCGTCGGGATAGGCGAAGACGGCTGTCACGCCTCCGCGCGCAAGCACTTCGACGAGGACGTCGGAGCCCTTTCTGGGTTCGTCGGCGGCGAATCTGGAGACGAATGTTTCGGCGGCGGCGGGGGTGGAGATGACCAAGATGGATGATGGTGATGATGCTGTGATCTTACTGCAGCAACAGCAATAACAACAGCATCATAAGAGTGCTGCATGTGTGGAGATTTTGGTCTCTCTCATGAACTCTTCAACTGCAAAGTCTGCCTATTTAGATCTCAGCACTGGTACTGTAGCAATCTGTATCCAAAAGCTGAGTCATACCAAGTCTGCAATTGGTGCCTGAGTCAAAGGTATGACATAACAAAGAAAACAAACTCTTCCAATTCAACATCATCTGGTAGGAACAACTGCAACGAAGATGATCAACTGATCATCAACAACAACAAGATCAAGATCAAGATCAAGATGAATAATTTGTGGCAGCGGGGTGAAGGTATGTGTAGAGGTCCGGCGGGCGGCCAAGGCGAGGCTGCTGCCCGCAGGTGAAGCAGAATTACTAGGTTCTTAACCTAGCTCTGATACCATGTTAAAATTCAATGTATAAAGAGAGAAATACAGAGAATAATGTATCTATTGATGTATTATTGATTGTTTTGAATATGTTTACAATGATTCCTATATATAGAAGAGTAGAGTAGGTAGGTGTGTAGTAGGTGGAGTAGGTGGTAGTAGGTGGTAGTGGTAGGTGGAGTAAGATGTAGTTTTTTTTACATTTAACAGTAACTGTTCTGCGGGACTGGCAAAGACGGTTGGTCAATGGCATTGTTGTCTCAGCCCCTTCATCCTCGGTTTTGTAAGGCGAAGCTCGTGCGGTTCGTTTGGCTTGTCCTCTCCTTCAAGCTCTTGGTCTTTCAAATGTCCAAGTAGAAAGTGATTGTAAGGTGGTTATTGATCTCAGCGTCTTGGAACTGGATCCCCCCTAGGATTGTCTAGCTTTGCTACACGATATTCACTCTTTGAAGCCCAATCTTAGGTTCTCTTTTTCCTGGATTCCTAGAGAAGCTAATAGGGTGGCCCATTGGTTAGCTTCTTCTCACCTCAGAGGGAAGCTTTTTGTAGATTGGGTGAAGCTTATTCCTCCACATTTGAAGGTGTTATTATGTGCTGATGCCTCTGTGTAGCCATTTGGCTTTTTATAGTTCAAAAAAAAAAAAAAAAACTAAAATAGTTAGTTCTCAAACAACCATCACTTTGTAAATTGTAAATGTTAGACTTTTTGAGGTAGGAATTTTCTATAGTCTTCTATGAGTTTTAACTTAGTTATTTGTTGATGTGTAAGAGATATTACAATTTGGGGTGATTTTGAACAAACTTAGGGTTTTGGTTTAAAATCAAAAGAGGGGTTTTTCAATGTATGTATTAAAATTGGTTATGGGAGTAAATATGAGGTTGTGTTATGATAAATTCATTGATTTTGATAACCGGTGTGGATTTCAGAAAAAAAATGGGATTTTTCCCCAATTGTCTAGAATAATTATTTTGTATAAAAATATGAAATTGGCGGAGTATGAAATTGGATGGACGTTTGTATAAATGGTGGAGTTGGGTATGTATTACTTCTCATCTATGAAAATTTGGATAATTTATCTGTCTTGAAGATTATATATCTGTTTAGAAATATCTGTTTTGGGCTATCGGTGGAGGATATATAAGATTTTTGTAGAAATTGCATGTGGATTAGGTGAATTGAAACTAATCGCTTATTCGTGGTCATTGAATATGACTAGGTTTTAATACATTGTAAATGTATGATGTATAGGAGGAGAAAAGAGATGTACTCCATGTTTGGGAGAAGAAAAAGGATGGACTCCATTGAATTAAGTTAGCTTGTGTGTCTAGGGTAAAAGTCCCAAAAATCGTATGTATACATGGGTGCCGATTCCCGTGGATGAAATATCCATAAAATGACAAATGGAAGTGTTTGTATAATGGTTGTGTTGTTTAGAAACCCATCGAGTTGTACCCTTAGTGTGGTCGTCTAAATGAATTGGTGAATGACTCATGAAATGAGATAAAATGATAAATGAAGCATGAAATAAGATAAAATGAATTGAGATAGCATGAATTGTGATATAAAGCTTGGCATGGCATGGCATGGTTTTGCAAAGAGTTATAAAGGATTTTTATCGTGGGTATTGAATATGCATCTCATACTTATATCTTTATTAAGATTCATATATTGTGTTAGATTGTTCCTACTGGGTTTTGGTTCATCCTATTAGGGAAAAACCATTTTCAGGTATTGGAGATATGTCTCCACCAAGATAGTAGTTTTGGGAGATTTAGAGCAAGAGCTTCCTTTTGATTGTATTTACTTTGTATAGCCAAGGGCTTAATCGTATTGAGCTAGACTCATTTTTGTTGTAACCAAGCAGTGACTTGGAAAGATGTAAACCTTTAGGGCATATGACTATTTGTTTAACTTTCATTACTTTTTACTATTTATAACACATGCTATAGATTCAAGATGAGCTATTTATGAATGTATATCGCATGTGTCACATTTTGTATATTAACTCTGATGAATGGAAGCACTTTGTTTCAACTTGGTTTCCACTTATGAGATGGGTTTATCATATTTATTGTGGGGCGTTACAACTTGGTATTAGAGCGTACCGGGTTTGAATATTTTGGATATATAGGAAGTGGTTATTACCACAATGGGTTTGTCTCGTTTGATAGAGACATTAGTATGTATGGTATGCTATATGATAACATGCTTATGTGATTATATGGGTATGAGATTTAGTTCCTAAGATATTGATTGGGTCTACGGATTTCTAGAACTCCTATTAGAAGAGAACTTGATCACTACTGTTTCTAATTGGAACTCTGGTAATGCCGTGGGATGGTCATTATCTAGGAAGGGAATTCGTATGTGTTTATATGACTACGTGCTTACATGGAGTGAATTACTGTTGTCCGCCGTATTAGGACGCAAGTGAATTAGCTTCAGCACATTTGTAAATGTGCTAACCTCTTTTGTTACCTTTATTAGAATGTCAGGACGTGGACGTGGTGGTGGTAGGCGTGGTAGACCTAGAAGGCATTAGATGCCTTTATCGGATGAAATTCTAGCGCAAGAAGAAGGGGTTGGTCAAGCCAATGTGGCCGAACAAGTGGGTCAACAATCCATGGATGCCTTAGCCCGCGAAATGTCAGGAGTATTGCGGGAATCTATGGACATTCTCAGGGCTGAGAATCAAGTCCAGGCCCAAGTAACTGAGGCAGGGCCGTCTTTCTTGAAACGGGAGTTTTTCCAGTCAAATCTGGATGAGTTTGTGGATGATCCCAAGGAACCACTGAAGGCAGATGAGTGGCTAGAGCAAATAGTGAAGACGTTCGAGATGCTTGGCATCGAGGACGACTAGTTGAGAGTGACCTTGACATCTTTCCAGTGGAAAGAAGATGTGGGTCAGTGGTGAAAGTACGCGCGAGGGTGCATTCGGGCGACTTAGGAGGCTTTCGTCAATGCCTTCCAGTATAAGTTTTGCCTCCTACAGTTCGGGAGAAGTTGAGAGACCAGTTCTCCAAGCTTGTGTAGTTGAACACTCCGGTGGCTGAGTTTGAGGCCATATTTACTAGCTTGTCGAGGTTTGCACCGGAACTCATGGCAACTGAGGAGCGTTGTTGTTTAGAGTTCGAGAAGAGGTTGAGGACTAGACTCATGTTTAAAGTGGCCGGGTCAATGATTAGAGATTATGGACGCCTTGTGGAGGCGGCGACTCAACTGGAGACCGTAATGCAGATGGAAGAGGAGTGGATGAGGAACTCTAGGAAGAGTCATGATATTCAAGGGGGACAGTAAGAGGCAGAGGGGTTCTAACCCACAGCCATCCCAAGGAGTTCAGTCGAGGTCCACTTTTCTAGTACCGAATCCAGGTTCTGGGAGAGGTGGTCAGGGAGATGTCACTTGTTTCAAATGTGGTCAGTTAGGCCACAAGTCTCCAGCTTGCCCGCAGAGAGGAAAAGGCAACAGTCTGCATCGTATTCAGCTCATTCTTAAAGCCAGAGTTAGAGGAGAGGGCAGCCGCTCACTTGTTATCAGTGTGGGTAGGCAGAGCACATGAAGAGGTTTTGCCATTAGTTGGGTGGCACACCTGGTGCATCTGGTTCAAGGCAGACACAGAGCCACTAGCCGGCACAGTCACCACAGGCCTCGAGGACCAATCAGGGAGCCTCTTCATCTTAGTCAGTACATCAGGCTTATGCTCCAAGGGTTGAACATGTTGAACAATGACCTACAGGGCGCGTGTATGCTGTTATCGCGCCATATCTCATACCAGCGCCTTTAGTAGTAAGAGGTACCTTCTTATTTTGCAATTCAGCTGCTAATGTGTTGATGGATACAGTTGCATCCCATTCATTTATCTCGTCTACATTTGCATCGATTTTAGGGTTAGAGTTTGCTCTATTAGCATCTCCTAGCTGTATAGAATCACCTATTGGTTGTAAGGTTATTTTGAAATAGTGGTGTCGGGGTTGTGATATAGAGGTTGTTGGTCACTGACTTCCTTTTGCATTTGTATTGATTGACATATCTAGTTTTGATGTTATTTTGGGAATGGACTAGTTGTCATCATATCGGGTGGTTATAGATTGCTACTGTCAGAGGGTTACTATATGTACCATAAGCAGTGATTGTTTTTATTTTCTGGGAGACCGGGTTGATAGAGTCTTATCACCGATGTATGATCCGCGTGTGCAGAGTGAGCTTAGTTGCCTTCTTGCCAACTTCTTGAGTACTGAGCGTGATGAAGTCCGAGTTGCGTTGTTAAGGGTGGTCTGTGAATACTTGGATACTTTTCCCGAGGATCTTAGTAGTTTACCACCTCACCAAGAGATCGAGTTCTCTATTGATTTAGTGCCTGGCACAACACCGATTTCTATGGCGCCGTATAGATTTGCACTTGCCGAGTTGAGTGAGTTGGAGATTCAACTCCAAGAATTGTTAGATAAGGGTTTTATCCACCCTAGGACTTCACCTTGGGGAGCACCGGTGTAGACGCGCCCGCGAGGGGCCCCGCTACAGTTCGGACTCAATTTGTGTCACGGTTCTTAATCTGAACCAAAGAGTCCAAATCCGGCAAATTGTTTTGAGAAAACAGATTTTTGAAAAAGAAGTGCCAAACATGGACTGCTTTGCCAGATACAGAGTCGCCACCTAAATATTTTAAAATGGGGAATTTAGGAAACCCTGACTCGGTGCCGAAGGCCACATGTCCGTCATCACCAGAGTTGCCTCGGCTCGGGAGCTAGGGTACGATTGGGGAAGGTCAGCTACGAGCACCCCCTCTCGCCCGATCCGAAGATCGGCCTCTACTAACCGTGATATCCGTTTTTGAAAACATTAGGTGTTCTTATTCCATTTATTAGCTTAGAATTACTATGTTATGCGCACAGCAAACAAGTATAAACTAGATCGCCTAATTTGGAAATAAGTATTGCATATCCGTTTGTTTTGGAAAAATGTTTAGGAATTTGCTACTCGCAAGTAGGCTAAAACACGGATTTCAACGAGTATTTCCAACTCAGACAATCCAACCTTCACCCACAGGCATTCAAACATTTTATAACACATAAGCATCTAGCCACATGGTAAGCATGCTATCATGTTAACATTCACACACATGCGAGGATGCTAAAGCGCAAATACTTACATCGTACTCCGTGCCAAAACAGTAAACTAGTTAGCAAACATGCGTGATCCTAGTTCATTTTCAAATGTCTAATGCAACACATACAGGATGCAGTTAGAATAGGCTCGGCTAATCTAAACATGGCATGTGAAATGCAATCAATTGATGCACGTATTCAATTTGGAATTGAAGTACAAATGTGGTTAGCATGATGTACCGAGCCCGGTGCATGCAAGACGAATGTATGGATGCACGCATGCATAGCATAAGGTATGCTAAATTAAACATGACCTATTACTAACCATCAAAGCAGGTAAGTAAAAGGGAAGAAAGAAGTGGGGATTGGAAGACATGCACACACACTCACCCACACTTATTATAGGTTCGCCCTCGCTTGGAGGAACCGAATAAATATTATAGATAATTAACCTACAAGCTAATTAATTATTACAAATTGCCTTAATTAGTTAACAAACTAACTAAGCTAGGAAAAACAGTAAACCGCCTCGGGAAGAGAGCTCAATGCAATACGTGCTCGGGTCTTGCTCGGAAGTGCACCGCCATGCATAGGCTGCCTCTGTTTTCTTTGCTGTACTCCTCTGGAGGCTGCTAGAACCTCAGGATTGCTTCTTTGGATACTGGGGAATGCCATCAGCTGAACAGAATGCCCACCGGCAGTGGCCTGTGATCACGGCCATTGGTGAATCTATCGGCAAAGGGAGGATTGCCGGTCGGCACTTAACACTGCCAGTCGGCAGAAAGCTCCTGTAGAATCTGCAATTGACAGCAACAGAGGGCAAGGCAGAGCATGGCAATACAATTCAAGGCATATATACACCAATCATGTCCCTTATCATGTTAGTGACTCAAAGGGACATGCTCCTTGGTTCTCGGACCATCAATCGCGCATTTCAATGTGTGATGGCCCAAGAGACCAAGTTATGCATTTCCATGTCAAATGCAATGCAAACAATCAAACCAATGGGGACTTAACCTCTATCATGGATAGTCAAGAGGCCAAGCATGCATGCCAATGCAATGCAACCTAAGCATGTTAACTAGGCATGCAATACGGCAATGCAAATGAGCATGCAAGAAATGCAAGGCATAGAGCAATGCGACTAACAAGTGTGCAAGGCTAATGTAGGCATTCAAGCATGTAAGCCAACATGTGACTTCATTCAATCATGTGATTTCAAACATGCAACAACTCACCAATATACTACAATATACAAGGAGAGCATGCAACAAACAAAGAGATGGACTTAAACATGATTTGGGCAGCTCTAATTAGGCCCAAAACAGTGGCCATAGTGCTATGAAATAAGGGCTAAATGACATGCAAACATGCATGCAAATATGGTCCAATTCCTAAGGCCCACCAAAGAAGTATTGAACTACACTTAGTGCAACCACACATGGCATGAATTAAATGACTAAAAACAGAATTTTAGCATATTAAAACAAGGCCTAAAGATCACTTAGATGGCATCCAAATGACCTAAATTCAAAGGCATGCACAAATGCCAAAACATGGAGCATGCTACACAAACTTTCAAAGCATTAAAGAGGTGTCTAAGGCAAGCATACAAGCATGTCAAAGGGACTGAAATGATGCTACAAATGATGCCAAACCAATAAAACAAAGAAAATAAAGCATGCTACATACTCACACACTTAAGGCCAACAAGCCAAAATGCAAAGGGGCTATACTAAACATGGAAAATGTGAATCTAAAGACCCAAGACAGACCTTAAGCATGTTAAAACATGACCAAAAACTTCACAAAGCTAAGCCAAAATATGCAAGCATGGTGGTCCAAAGGCAAGATGCATTTCTAGGCAAAATAGAGGAATACAAAGCAAGTGTATGATGCACATGGAATCTCACCAAACCATCAAAAATTAGTGAATAAAACATGTGAAAATAGGCCCAAATAACCACTAATACGCAACCATGGCATGCAAAAATGATGAGTTACTTTAGAGGGCCATGCAAGGAGTTATTAAGCACATGCAAGATAGACATTCAATATGACCAAAAAAACTCTGGAAATGGTTTATGGGGGTCCTAAAACCCACTGAAAAATGCCTGAACTGAGCTCAAGAAGTGTGCAAATATAGGCCCCTTTGTAAGGCCAAAAAGGGCATCAAACAAGACAACAAGGAGAGGGGATGGCCCTCTCCTTCTTAGGACCTTAAACCACCATCCTCACCACTGAAATCCCTCAAGATTTCAGTGGTGAGGAGGCCCAAACAAGGTGGTCCCGAAGTTCACCAAAAATAGCACAAAATGGGGCCAAACAAGGCCTAAGAGGGGGTAAACGACCCCAAACACAAAAGTGGTCTTAATGAAGTATCTTAAACACAAAAAAACAGAACTTTTTTATGTTATACACAAAGCTCAAATCAGTAAGCAAGATAGGCTAAAAGGGTGTGCAAAAACGGGGAATAAAGAGGGAAAATGGGTTACCTTTGTAGCCAAAAGGGGACAGCAGCCTCTAGACCCAAAAATGCAACCTTCAACCTCTGAAAACAAGACCCAAGAACCTCCAAGTGATGATGGAAGTGTTGTGCTAGGAGGTGTAGTTCAAATGGCCAAGAACTAGACCCTTTTGGACCCTTTAACCCACCCAAATGTAGAGAGAGAGGGAGATATATAGAGAGAGTGATATATATATCTTATATATCAGATTTTCTAACCTCTCTAATGGAAGGAGAGGCTCTCCTTATATAGAGAAACCAATGGGGCAAAGCTTCTCTTAGAAGCTTGGAGCAAAAGGGCCAAGAAGGCCAAGCTTCTTGGAGAAGCTAGACAAAAGGGCCAAGCTTCTTGGAGAAGCTAGGCAAATGGGTCAAGCTTCTTGGAGAAACTAGACAAGGGGTCAAGAGGTGCAAGCTTCTCTTGGAAGCTTAGAAGGGTTCAAGTTTCTTGGAGAAGCTAAAAAAAGGGTCAAGCTTCTTGGAGAAGCTAAAAAGGGGTCAAGCTTCTTGCAGAAGCTAAAAAAAGGGTCAAAAGGTTCAAGCTTCTTGGAGAAGCTAAAAAAGGTCAAGCTTCTTGGAGAAGCTAAAAAAAAGGTCAAGCTTCTTAGAGAAGCTAAAAAGAGGTCAAGCTTCTTGGAGAAGCTAAAAAAAGGTTCAAGCTTCCTCAAGAAGCTAAAAAAAGTTCAAAAGGGTCAAGCTTCTTGGAGAAGCTAAAAAGGTTCAAAAGGGTCAAGCTCCCTCAAGAAAAGGTCTCAGCCAGGAAAAGTGGCCGATTGATCAAAAACAGTGGCCGGCCTACCAAACACAATACCGACCGACCATCAATAGTGCCGACCGGCCATCACCAATGGCCGGTGGCAAGGAGACAAGGCCGGTGGCCTCAAGCCATGGCCGGTGAGGTGTGGGGATGGCCTACAAGCTACTTCCCACCCTCAGAAGCAAAACAACAAGTGTTTGGTGCAAAACCAGACACAAAACAGTCGAGTCGAGAGATCCTGAGGCAGGGCGCGTAGCCGAGACCTCCGGGAACTCAAGACGAACACGAACAAGGATGATCATTGAATGTTCAAACGATGACGTCCAAGTCTTGAGGACGGTCAAAAATGGGGTGTCTACAACCGGCTCTTTTTTCCAAAAAGAAAGATAGTGCGTTGCGACTTTGTATAGAATACCAAAAGTTGAACCACGTAACTGTTAAGAACAAGTACCCAATGCCTTGTATAGATGATTTTTTTGATCAGTTGAAGGGGTCTTGTTGCTTCTCTAAGATAGACCTGAGATCGGATTATCACCAGTTGAGAGTAAATGAGAAGAATATCCCGAAGACGTCATTCCATACGCAGTATGGCCATTACGAGTTTCTAGTGATGCCCTTTGGTCTAACCAATATACCAACTGTGTTTATGGATTTGATGAACCGGATCTTCCGTGAGTTCCTAGATCATTTTGTGGTCGTCTATGTGGATGACATCCTGATTTACTCACCCTCTGAGGAGGAAGACGAAGAACACTTGCGAATAGTGGTTGAGTTACTTAGAGCCTAGAAACTATATGTTAAGTTTAGAAAATGTGAATTCTGGCTGAGAGAAGTTAAGTTCTTAGGCCACGTGGTATTTAGAGAAGGGGTGACTGTTGACTCATCCAAGATAGAGGCAGTACAAGGTTGGGAACCACCTAAGAATGCTTTTGAGATCCGTAGTTTCTTAGGGTTAGCCAAGTATTAACGTCGGTTTGTGAAAGATTTATCTAGATTAGTTTCACCGTTAACTAAACTGATGAGGAAGGGAATTAAGTTTGTGTGGAATGAGACTTATGAGAAGTCTTTTCAAGAGCTTAAGGTTAGTCTTACCACTGCTCCAGTATTGATTATTCCGGAGAGGGGTTTAGGCTATTCAGTATATTGTGATGCCTTACAGGAAGGTTTGGGTTATGTTTTGATGCAAGAGGGGAAGGTAGTGGCCTATGGCTCATAGTAGTTGAAAACACATGAGAGGAACTACTCTACTCATGACCTAAATTTAGTGGCGTTGATCTTTGCCTTAAAGATTTAGAGGCATTATTTGTATGGTGAGAAATTTGAAGTGTTTTCTGATCACAAGAGTCTGAAATATTTGTTTACATAGAAAAACTTGAATCTGAGGCAGATGGGGTAGATGGAGTTCATAGAAGATTATGACTTTGAATTACATTATTATCTATGAAAGGTCAATATTGTGGGCGATGCCTTGAGTAGGAAATCCATTAGCAGGGTAGCTTGTATTACCATTCGGAAATGGGAGATATTGGGTGCTATTGGGGAGTTTGACTTGCATCTTGGCGAGTATGTTGAGTCTACCGCCTTGTTTTCAGTAGTTGCACAGCCTAAACTTGTGAACTGAGTCATAGAAGCATAGAAGGGTGACCTTGAGGTAGAATCCCTTCGGGAGAAGATTTCCAGTGGGAAGGTAGAAAGAGGCTTGAACGTGTACTCTAACTCAAGTGTTAGATACCTTGACCGTCTGTAACGCCCCGAAATAATTCAACATGAACTACCCATAAATAATCAAAATTTACCCAACAATAACAATAATCTGTCCATCTTTACATAATTACCAATGAGTCTTTACAAAGGTTTCACATGCGGGTATACATTCATCAATACAAACATATGAATCTATAGCATGTAAAGCATCCATTCTCAAAACAATACAATGCCCTTAAGGGCTTACATCTTCCAAGGCATAAGCCTGGTTACACAAAAATGGTTTCTGCAACCCATACACATTAGCCCTTAGCTCAAAAAGAATTACACAAAATAAAAGAGCTATGTACTCTTTTCAAAAACATCCACGTCCTCAGTTCGGCGGGATCACCACATCTTTACCTGCACCAAATCCCATAGGGATGAGCACAAAGCCCAGTAGAGAATTCTTACAAAGTATATACAGTTATGCATACTCTTGAAAACAATGCAATTGTTAATGCCATGCCATGCATCCTTATAAGAAAGTCCATTTCATGCACATTTAAAAGTTTCTATCTTTCCAACAATTAATTACAATCTCAACATTTTTACCAAAATTTCCAATCATTAATCAATAGGGGCGGTAAATACGACACTGGTAATCCCTAGGCTGGTGTCTGCAAGTAGACTCTACGAGTACTACCAAACTGTCATTTTTACCAGTATTAACCGGAAGGCTTGACACCTATCTGCGCGATTTTCTGGTCTTTCACCAAGGACACTCAGGCCAACTTATCAAATTCAACTACACCCCCTATTCAGACTTACCACGTATTTACCCCATTCACATTTCCATAATTCTCATTACAATATGATCTTTCTCAAAATAAATGTCTTTCCAAAACATGTCAAGGTGCACAATAATAATAACTCAATTGAAATATGATGCAATAATTACTATTCTCAAAATATTTCTACAACAATATCAATCAATCATTTCTCATTTCTTCCCTTCAAGTCATTTCACAAAATGCCCATGTGCCCACCATTTCTCACAACAACAATTTACAACAAATAATCCTTTCAAGGCAAGCCATGTTCTCAACACAATTCCAAGATCTTACGAAGTTTCATAAACATGATACAAAGTCATTCATCACTCCCAACAACATACACTTTCAACATTTTTAACAACTTTGCAATAATATCATCTCACCCATTATCATAATACAAAATAATAAAGAGTTTCACAAATATTTCCATGTGTTTTCAAAATCCCCCAATTTCTAGGGTTTTTCCTCAAGATAATCACTTTCCCTTTTTTGTTTGTGGAAACCCTCATCAAAACATTTGTCATAGATCAACAAGATGAACCCCTCAAGATAATTTACCTTTTTAAAGTTTAGAACAAAGCCTTCTTTTGAAGGAAATCTCTATATTTTGAAAACCACAAGATTGAATTTTTTAAAATTTAATAGAAACTCTTAAAACATCATCAAATAGCAAAACTATATATATAACTCAAGAATAACCCTACCTCCAAGTAGAAGCCCAAGGAGAAGGGCTAGACAAAGGTGAAGCTTCCAAAAACGGCAAATCCCACTTCTTCTTGGATGGAAATGAAGATCTTGAAGAGCTCAATCTTTTTGTCTAAGGAAGGAGGGTGAGAAGACCACTAGATCTAGGTCAAATATAGAGAGAGAAAAGCTCTCAACTTAGGGTTTGGATGAAAAAGAGATGAAAAAGTTATGTAAAAAGTCGCTTTTACGATATGATATACGCACAGTCCGCTCAAGCGGAGAGTTTCACGCTCGAGCATCAGACACAACAACAACAACTCGCTCGAGCGCAAAGAGCACCATTTGAGCGTGGATTGCACTCGTCCAGTATTTCACAAATTGCAGACAGCCACTCGAGCGCCATAAGGGCCGTTCGAGCTCAGACACGCTCGAGCGTAAGAAACTCCGCTCGAGTGTGAAAAACACTCTTGCAGCACTTTTGCAGAGACACCCGATACTGAAAGATGGCAAACTCCACTCGAGCGCAAGAAGGCCCGCTCGAGCGGAAGATTGAAATTCTGGGCAACAAGATTCTAGACCGAAAGGCAACCAACCTATTCTAAACACGCTCAAGTCATTCCAAACTCAAATTCAAGAGGTGTAAGGAAGAAAGACATAACCGGCAACGTCAAACAACGAGATTCGGATCCAGAATACCATGACAGTTGAGTAGAGACTCGGGGTCACTATACCGTCTCTTCATGACGGAGTCTTGCTGAGAAAAAGTACTCCGAGAGTTTCACCATCCATGCCTTGCGGTGTATCCGGGGGGGCACAAAGATGTATCGCAACCTTTGTTGCCAGTTTTGGTGGAGGGGAATGAAGAAGGATATGGCCATGTTTGTGTCAAAGTGCCTTACTAGTCAACAAGTGAAGGTTGAACATCAGAGACCAGTGGATTTGTTGTAACCCTTGCCTATAGCTGAGTGGAAGTGGTAGCATGTCACGATGAATTTTGTTGTGGGCCTTCCGAGGACTCAATAGGGTAGTGATGCAATTTGGGTGGTGTAGCTCGGCTTTTCGCGCTCCCTTTCGGAAGAATGAATAGCCGTTACAGTTCGGACTCCACTTGTGTTGGTTCTGATTCTGATTTCACAAGTGCAATGTAAAATAGTGAAAACATAAAAAGAGTTCAAATCCGGCAATTTCTTTTGGAAAATTGATGTTTGAATCAAATGCCAAAAATGGACTACTTTGCCAGATATCAGAGTCGCCACCTAAATATTTATTTTTGAAAAATTTAGGAAACCCATGACTCGTGCCAAAGGCCATTAGTCCGTCGTTACCAAAGTGTCTTGGTTCGGGAACTTAGGTATGAGAGGGGAAGGTCAATAATTGAACACGCCACTCACCCGATCAAAGATCGGCCTCTACTAATCATGATGTGATTTTTATGTACAGTATATGTTCTTGTTCTATATGTAACATACAAATATAGATTAATTTCACGAAAAGTTGGAACATTTGATTTCATATTTGTTTTGACAAAAGTGTTTTGAATATGTATCACTTAAAATGATGATCTCATATATACACGAATCAAGTATCCCAATTCAAGTGATTAGCCTTCATCCACAGGCATTCAAACAGGTATATCAAATAAGCAGTTAGTCTCATGGTAGTATGTTTGATATGATAGCATTCATACATATGCAATATGCTAAAGCAAAAATACTTACATTAACGTCCAAAGGCGAGTCCAAAAAAAAAGCAAATAGTTAGGAAAAAAATGCATGATCCTAATTTTAATGACCAATGCAACACATGCAATGTGAAATTAAGGTTCGGCCACTAGTATGGCATGTGAGTTAATTCAAGGCATGTAATAGTGCATGTATGCAAGTAAGGAGTTTGAATTTGACATTTGAATAATATGATGAGCCGAACTTTTATGCATGTAAACGAATGGATGTAAATCATGGAAAATGCTAATTAAACATGGTGTCCCTAATCTAACCATCTTAAGTAGTGAAATAAAAGGGAGAAAGAATGAGGGTTGGAAGACATACAACTTATTATATATTTGTCCTCGCGAAGGAGGGTCTGAATGTCCAAATGTCCGAATAAATAATTATTATAAAACCAAATGAATAATAAATGAAAGGGGCTGTCTAATTTAGTACAATAATTGATGTAAGGCAAGCTTTTACACAATAAACTCGGTATAACGTCTGACTGAATTCAATTAATCATATTGGTTCTTTATGTTTGTGCAAAAGTGATATTTACGTCCACTAAGTCCAAAATGCAATAAAGAGAAACAAGCATCAACTTAACCCGAGAAAATTTTCTTTGGGGGAATTTACAAAGGAAGAGTCAAACTTATTTACAAACGATAAAGGATTTCAAGTCAAACTCAAGATGTGCAACAAGGACTAGTCAAACCCAAAAGAGTGATAATGACTTAGAAAAACCCAAACTTGAGTGATAATGACTTGAAATCCAAACTTGATAATAAGTGATAATGACACTTTCCTTGGTGATTTCCAAGGGTCAATTAGTCCTTTAAAAGTAAACACACTGATGAATAAAGAGAAATGAAAAATAAAAGATTGTGTTTTAGTAAAAGAACATGTATATATTTAGGGTAGTGAACTTCCAAAGAATTCAAACCGTTAAGTATAGAACGTTTTATGCATTTGGTAGTAAATCCCCTAAGAGATTAAATCAATAAGCATAGAACGTTGTATACTTTTGGTAATAAACCTCTTAAGCATAAAACGTTTTATGCCTTTGGTAGTGAATTTCCAAAGAGATTAAACCATTAAGCATAGAACGTTTTATACCTTTGGTAATGAACCTCCTAAGCATAAAACGTTTTATGCCTTTGGTAGTGAATCTCCAAAGAGATTAAACCATTAAGCATAGAGCGTTTTATACCTTTGGTAATGAACCTCCGAAGAGATTAAACCATGAAGCATGGAAGAGTTCATTTTTTATACTTGAACCACAATCTTAATTTTTCACAAATTTTTAATCTAAATAAGAAAAGAATGAAGGGAGGTTGCATAGATGATTATGCAAAATTGATTAACTGGTTAGTACAAACAAACTTGATATTTAAAACATAAATTATTGAAATAAATTAAACAGCCCCCTAAATAGCATACAATAGTGCTGAAATTAGAAACCTACCACTTTTACTATTCACCGCCAGAGGTTACTATTCATCCGGTGGGGTAAATTATTTAAAGTAATAAATTACAACAGTTTATATACAATATTTAAATCACAGCAGATATGTGGGTGGTGCAGCCATCCCATTAAAGTGATAAAAAAAACAATTATGAAAAGAAGTGAATGAAGTATTTAAACAAATTATATCACATTTTTAAATTAAATGAAAATTTGCGAAAACTCACCTTTTGGGGAAATGATGAATTTTCTGAGTCAGAAACTTTCTTTTAATTACTCTCAAGTCTGTGGAATGTGTTCTCAATTCTCAGTCCAAAATTTTGAATTACAGCTTTAGTGGTTGATTTTTGAATTGTGTATTGATGAAATGGAAATAAAAATATTAAAGAAAATATTTTATTTTCCCTCTCTCTCTCTAAAAAAAACTAATTTTCTTTCTTTCTGATTCTTTTTCTCTCAAACTCTCTCGCATCACTTCTTTTTCTCTCGCTGATTTCTCACATTCCTTCTTTTTCTTTGTTGGGCCTCCCCTTTCTTTTTTCCTTCGGACTCCCCCCTTCTCTCATTAGCCTCTTGATTGCCTTATATAGGCAACAAATCTATATAATATATATATATATATAATATTTGTTGCTAACTACATTGCTACTTCTGAGTCAACTCTATTTTCCTCATCTTAACTTGTTTCCAGTCATCTTAATTTGTCAAAATTATATCTTTTTCTTTCCACGTTGTTATTAGTCACCCACCTTTCGTCCCAAGTCCTAGGTAAGTCCTTTGGTTAGGCGGTGTTGGATTTGAGGGGTCCTCCAAATTGGGTATGTATGAATACAACGTATGTGAAAACATGATAAATTTAGACAATGTATTAAGATTCTTGTAAAACAGTTCAGGTAAAAGAAAAATGAGTAGATTATTTAGAAGTAACTCTTCAGTCAGTTCTAGGTCAACAAATTTGCCCTCAATACCTAATCAAGGCTTAGTAATTAATGAAGAAGATGTAGAAATACAAAATAATAAACTTGATTTAAGCTGGAATATACCCCAATTATCAGTCAAAGAAATTTATAAAACTACTTTCTTACAGTCTACTTTTAATGTTAATCTGCATGTTAAAACATTAGAACAAGTTTATGCTTTAGAAAAACCTTGAGAAACCTGTCAGTTATTTGATGCTAATACTATTAAACGTCATTTAAAAACTAGTCACAATTTTATTCATTTAGGATTAATTCAAGTTGGAATAAAACCATTAACTCCTCAAGGTAAAAATACTTCTGTTTTATTATGTTTAAGAGATGTTCGTTTTATTGATTATAATGATAATTTAATGGGTATGATGGAAACTAGTCTCCACAAAGGCCTCGTTCATTTTAATTGTTTTCCTGATTTTACTCTTAGTCTTAGAGATCCACATATATTGGATGCATTAACCTTGAATATTCAATTAAATAGTTCATTTACAAATATGAAAGAAAAAGTTCATAATATTGCTTTAATTTATCGTGTTCATTATAAATGTATTAAAACCAATTTAAATGTTCAAGCTTTACATAAAAGTCCAATAGATAAGACTTTACTGATTCAAAGTAGTAGTCATGATACTAATATAAATATTCCTTAAATGATTGAATGGAAAGATATTACTCTCCCCGATCAATGAGTTACAGTCAATAAAAACTACAAACATAATAAAAAACAATCTACTAGCCAAGATATCCAAGGAATTCAACAATTTACTGATGGTTCAGTCCGTATTAAATTTAATCGTAGTCAATCCTCTAGACATAGTACTTCTAGTATACCAATTGATACTGAAACTGAAGATGGAATATTTAATACGCCTTTGTTCAGAAAAAATAGTCAAATCAATCTTAGTCAATCTTCCCATAGTAAAATGAAAGGAGTCGACAACTCCACAACTTCTCAAATTAGTAAACCTGTTTATTCAACTCGCACACATCTTCCTGAAGATGACATTGAGTCTCAGGATTCCCCTACTCAAACTGATTTCGAAGTTATACCTCCCATCAATCCTCAATTAATCACAATTAGTAAACCCTTTGCTCCTGATCTTGATAAATTACATATTGAATTTAAATCTAAAGCTAATAGGACTCAATGTCATGCTTATAGCGCCAAATATGATTCTGCTCAACAATTTAAAATTACTCGAAAATGGTATGATTTTATGATTGAATATAGTATTGAAATTCCTTTCTTTGAATATTTAGAAAATTATTACAAAAAAGTGAATACAATTACAAAACATAAATGGAAAACTTCTCCCAATACTTCTGTCAGTTCTAGTCATCCTCCTTTATCTAATATAATTATCGAACACCAAGGATCTGATGTCCCCGCCTCTCCTTTTAAGTTGCCTGGCACTGATCCTGAAATCAAAAAAGTTATTGAACAAAATAATTATACTAATCAATGTCTAAAAACAATTGGTAAACAATTAGATAAAATAGAAACCAGTTTAGACGATTATTCGCTTCATAATACATCTACTAAACAATCTTTAGACCAACCATTGCTTAATTTACCCAGTAATCGTTCTAAACATCATAGTTTAGTCACCCGAGATAATTCTACTGTCAAAGCCATTGAACAATTATTTACTAAATTAACTACCTCTGAACAAGCTTCTCCATCTAATGAAAAGGGTCTTACTGTATTGAATCAACAACCTACTTTAGACACTGTTCCTAATCAATTTGACACTGATTCAACTGATACTGAAATTAATCATTTAGCTCAACAATTTCAATCATCTAATCTTAATAAACTTCATTATTCTAAACCTAATCCTACGTCTCTTACTAAGAACTGGTACTCACAACCTACACCTCCTGATCTCTAATATGAAGAAACTAATCTTAATAATCAATTTTCTGTATCGGCTAAAAAATTATACGAATGGAATATTGATGGTCTTAGTGAAGATCACATACTTCAAAAATTAAATCATTTATCTATGGTTGCAAATAGTTATCTTAGTAACTACCCTGATTATACTTAACCTGAAATCGTTTCCTTAATTACTTCTGGCTTTACTGGTATGCTCAAATCTTGGTGGGAAAAATATCTTAATGAAGATCACCGCGAATCAATTTTACATGCTAATCAAAAAGATGAAAATGATTTACCTGATGGAATTAACACCTTAATCTATACTATAGTTAGACATTTCATAGGAACTCCTACTAATATATATTCTCGCATACATGATCAATTCAGTAATCTTACTTGCCCAACACTAAGTGATTTTCGATGGTATAAAGATGTATTTACCTCTAGAGTTATGCTTAGAGATGATTGTACTAAATCTTTTTGGAAAGAAAAATTTATTAATGGATTACCTAGTCCTTTTGCTCATAAAATTAGAGATGTCCTTAGTCAACCTACCGGTGTTATTGAATATGATAATTTAACTTATGGTGATATAATTAGCACTATTCAAAAAGAAGGCTTACGAATGTGTATTGATCTTAAACTCAGTCAAAAAGCTGTTAAAGATAAACATAAGGCTAAATATGAATTAGGTAACTTCTATGAACAATATGGCTTACCTCCTGTAGCACCCTCTCACCGTAAAAAACATAAAAACACCAAACACAAATCATCCTACAAATATTGTACTAAATATAAAAAGCATTATTCACCTTCCAAATCAAATGATAAATTTTATACTAAACCCAAAAAGAAATATTATAAGAAATCACATCCAAGATTTAAATCTAATAAAGATATTACTTGCTACAACTGTGGTCAAAAAGGTCATTATTCTAATAAATGTAAAGAAAAACAAAAAATAAAAAACAAAGTTAATCAACTCCAAATTAATGATGAATCAAAAAATCAATTATATGAAATTTTCCAATTAAATCAATATGTTGGTAATTCCTCTTCTGCCTCTTCTAATAATCTTAATACTTCATCTGATTACCATTCCCCAAGTGATGATTCTGATAATAATATTGAATTAGGATGTAATGATATTTGTTGTAAACCAGTTAAACAAATCACTGTTCTTACTAAACAAAATCAAGAAGAATCTGCCCTTATTGACTTAATTAGCCGTTTAGAAGATCCATAATTAAAACAAAAATATACTAACAAATTAAAATCTTTATTAGCCAATCCTGATAAGAAACCTAAGTTTGACAAACCTATTATTAGTTTATCAAAAACTTTAGAAAGATTTAAAAATAAACAAAAAGAAATTACATTACAAGATTTACAACATGAGATTAATCAGATTAAACAAACTATTAAAGATTTACAGAGTAAAGATAGAGTTTTAGAAGATGAAATTATTACATTAAAACTTAATAAAAGTTTAGATAATTTCCAAGCAAATTATGAAGTTTCCCCAAATGAATCTGAACATGAATCTGATCATACTAATCCTGAAAATCTTTTGTTTGATAATCGATCACATCAATCTCCATCTCATAATCTTGAAGATAAACGATTAAATCTAATAAATAAAATTCATATTCAAAAATGGTATTCAAAAGTTAAATTAGTTATTGATGATTTTGAATTAAATATTATTGCTTTAATTGATACTGGTGCTGATCTTAATTGTATTCAAGAAGGATTACTCTCTACTAAATATTATGAAAAATGTCGTGAAAAATTAACTTCTGCTAATGGAAGTAAAATGCATATTAAATATAAATTACCCAAAGTTCATATATGTCAAAATAATGCTTGTTTTAAAACCTCCTTTGTTTTAGTCAAAAATATGACTAATAAAGTTATTTAAGACGCACCATTCATATTTTTACTATATCCATTTACTACTTCTAGTGAAGGAATAACTACCCATGTTTTGGATCAACCTATTACTTTTAAATTCTTATCTCCTCCTGAAATTTTAGAATTAAATCAATTAAAAGATTGTTCTATTTCTCAAACTATTAATCGATTAACTCGTCAGTTACGTTTTCTCAAAGAAGAAGTCAATTATAAACGAATTGATCAACAATTAACTGATCCTATTATTATTTCTCAAATCGAAGAATTTAAATTAAAATTAGAAAAAACTGTTTGTTCTACTTTACCCACTGCCTTTTGGCATAGAAAAAAACATGTCGCTGCATTTCCATATATTAAAAATTTTAATGAAAGACAAATTCCTATTAAATCTAGACCTATTCAAATGAATCATGAATTACTTGAAATGTGTAAAAAAGAAATAAAAGAATTATTAAAAAATAGAATAATTAGTCCAAGTAAATCACCATGATCTTGTCCTGCTTTTTATGTTAATAAAAATTTTGAATTAGAACGTGGTGTTCCTCGCTTAGTAATCAATTATAAACCATTAAATAAAGTTTTAGAATGGATTAAATATCCTATTCCTAATAAAAAAATTAATAAAAAGACTTAGTCAAGCTGTTATTTTTAGTAAATTTGATTTAAAAAGTGATTTTTGACAAATCTAAATTCATCCTATAGATAGATATAAAACTGCTTTCACTACACCTTTTGGTCACTATGAATGGAATGTCATGCCATTTGGATTAAAAAATACTCCTAGTGAATTTCAAAATATAATGAATGATATATTCAATCCTTTTAGTCATTTTTCCATCGTCTATATTGATAACATACTTATTTTTTCCAAATCAGTTAGTGAACATTGGAAACATCTTACTCCATTCTTTTATACTATTAAAAGTCATGGTCTCGTCATTTCTGCTCCTAAGATTAAATTGTTTCAAACTAAAGTCAGCTTTTTAGGATATGATATTCACCAAAATACTATTTTACCTATTATTCGTTCCATTGAGTTTGCTTCTAAGTTTCCTAATGAGATCTTAGATAAGACCTAGTTACAACGGTTCTTAGGTTCACTCAATTATATTACTGAATTCTATAAAGACCTTCGGAAAACTTGTCAACCTTTATTTGATAGGTTAAAGGATAATCCTCCTCCTTGGTCTTCTACTCATACTGCTATTGTTAAACAAGTCAAACAATATGTCAAGTCTCTTCCTTGTCTTGGTAGTCCTACTGAAAATTCTTTCAAAATTATTCAAACTAATGCTTCTGATATTGGTTATGGTGGCATTCTGCTTCAGAAAGTCATTCCTTTGTCATTTGAACAAATTGTTCGTTATCATTCTGGTGTCTGGAATAAAGCACAAAAGAATTATAGTACTATTAAACAAGAAATTTATCTACTGTTTTATGTATTAGTAAATTTCAAGATGATATTTTAAACCAAAAGTTTTTACTTCGTGTTGATTGCAAATCTGCTAAACATGTTTTAGAAAAAGATGTTCAAAATCTTGCTAGTAAGCAAATTTTTGCTCGTTGACAATCTATTTTAAGTATTTTTTATTTTGAAATTGAATATATACCTGGTTGTCAAAATTCTATTCCTGATTTTCTTACCCGAGAATTTTTACAGGGGGGATAGAGATGGCCACTCCTTTTATCTCTTACCACAAATCCCAAATTACCCATTACCAAGTTCTTATTCACCAAACTGCTTACCGCATTGCTTGACTAAAATTAGCCCGAAAAACAACTCCACGAGCTCAGTATATTAACTATCATCAAATCCAAGCCCGTCGCCATTTACTTGCTGATTATTACAACTGTTTGGACTATCATCAAAATTATTTAGACCTCTTGAGTGGTTGTTAAGTTTTGTTGCTAATCTTTATTTCTATTAAACAGATGTCTCGTGCACGGCCTCCTTCCAAAGTCTTGGTCCCATCTAGTCAACATTTTGTTCCACCTCCATTGGAGTTAGTCACCAAATACCATCCTGCTGAATTGGTTAACCGTTATCAAATTCTTGGTAACATTCCTAAACCTAGTTATACATCTGCTTTGGCTACTGATCCTTTTGCTTCATCTAGTCAAGCAGTTACTCCATACCCTCCTAACCCTATTAAATCAGCTCGATCTGATTATGTTAAATCCACCACTACTAATCTCTTTTTTAAAGAACCTAGTCACCCAAAGAGTCATACTGTTCATGATCTGGTTAAATCTTATTTCCCTCATGGATAACATTTTATTCCTCTCCATCCAGAAAAAACAATTACTTTCTATAAAGACATCATGTTCAACCATCAGTTAATTGTGATTAAACCCATTTATGATCGCACTTACACAAGTAAAATTGTGTACCATTCACTCTATATTCACAACTTTGTTTCTCTGGTTGATTGGGGTTTTCCTTATCAACTACGAGATCTGCCTGGTCAATCAATTCAATACAGTTACTATGATTATATTTATGCGTGGTTCAAAGTCCTCTTGTATCAAAATGAGTCAAACAGTCACTCTTGGTTTCTTCAATTTGATCAAAAGTTCAAATTTGAATTACCTACTCGGTTTCTACGATGGTGGACTCAGTATGGCGCCATCCCAGAAATCTTCCCATCCATAATTATGGATCAAGTCAACTATTTCTCCACTGTTTTCTCATTCACTCCACAGCAAAGAAAATTCCCTCCATTGCTTATTTTTATATCCAAATACAAAATCCCTTGGATATTCAAATGGCAATATGGTATTTCTGATGATGTTATTTACCGGCAACACATGGTTAAATGGTGGGATAATTTCAAGATTCCACGCATTGTTGAAATTGTTCAAACTGAGTTTCCAATAAACATTCATGCCCCTACACTTGCCATGATTAAAGCTCAGCAGAACCCAACTGCTCCATTAACACAAGGAAGCCAACTTCCTCCAGTCAATCTGGGAAGCCCAACATCCAGTTCTTCCAAGCCTAAGTCATCCAAATCAAAGATTAAATCCAAGTCAACAAAGCCTAATACTGACCAGCCCAAGTCAAAGGATTAGTCCAAATCAAAGGTTAAACCCAAGTCCAAGTCATCTAAAGATGAGCTCCTCCAAATTGCCCGTCTCCTCATGGCCCAAGCCAAGTCAGACTCAGATAACAGCAGTTCAGAAGATGGTTCAGACAGTTCAAACACTTCTGAAGGTTCAACTACTCAAAATCCATATGGACCCGAGTTTCAACATGCTCAGGACCCATATGCTTAATTCAGTCATTGGATTCTATATAGCTATAATTATCAGCTTCAATCAATACTCGTCTTTTGAGAAAAATTGTTGATATATATATCTATATTGATTCCCTCAGTCACATGACTCCAAGCAATGAATAATGAAAAAGTCAACTTTACTATTCATTATTCATCAAAAAGTCAACATTACTATTCATCATTCATCATGATTCATCGTACCTAAAAATTCAGCACAGTAAAAGGCAGCCATCAACTTTAGTCACTCACGGAAAGCAGCAGACAGCTCCCATGTGCTCATGATGCTTCTTTCAAGTCAAGATTATTCACTCACAAGGCTAACAGTATTCAATCACAAGGCTCATAGTAGTTTCTTTTGATTATAAAAGGGCATCTTCAGTCAAGAATAAGGCAGAGTTAAAAAAAAAAATTGAGAGTGCTCATTCCTCAAATAGCTATCTCTGTAATTTTATTTTCAAGTTCGTTTTCAAGTTATGTATTTTGAAGAACTGTTTGTTTCATTTCAGTAAACAATTGTAAGTTTTATTATTTATGTCTATTTAAAAGTTTTCATTATATATGTTTATTTATTTTAGTGATGTTTATTTATAATCATAAGATATATTTACATATATATGCTTGATCTGGGAGATGTCGGCAGCCGAGCTGACCGACATCAAATTATTTTATTATTTTTATTATATAATATATATAATATAAATATTATATAATATATATCTATATACATATAATATATTATATATATAATATAATAATATAACTTTTTATTATTTTATTTTATATATTAATAAAATATATAATTTATACCAATTTATATTAAAAAACACCAAAAATGTGAACAAACACATAAAATTATGCAAAAATACAAAAATACTAAACTAATGAAATATTTAGTATTTTAAAACAATTTGGCTATAATGGTGAAGGTTGGGATTAAAGTTCAAATTTCATCTCTTTTACTGAGGATTCTGTGAGAAACATTTCTAATTGTCATCATTGAGTAATCAAAAGAAAGCGCCCAAGTCTTAGGGCCGGTCAAAATGGAATGTCTACAGTTGCCCCTCTTTGACAGAGCTCGAAGTCATTTCATAACGTGAGTGAATGTCAAAGCTCGAAGACAACCCTTTTGACAAGGCAGTAAGACTTGGGCAAACAAACAAATGTGCAAATGTAAATGGTTGAACCAGAAGGTTGCCTACGTATCCCGTTTGCAAGGAATCAAACTTGCGTAGTTCAGGGGCAAGATGCAGAATGATATGTAAAACATAACTTATGATCATGCAATGAAATGCAATCAAGACAATGATGTGACACTGAATGAAAGCATAAATGTTAGATGTAGTGAATGTGAGATCCAAACGCTTCATCCGCGAGAGGAGGAAAGTGAATTTGAGATCCAAACGCATCTTACACGAGAGGAGTATGTGAACTTGAGATCCAAACGCGTCTTACGCGAGAGGAGTATGTGAACTTGAGATCCAAACGCGTCTTACGCGAGAGGAGTACATGAACTTGAGATCCAAATGCGTCTTATGCGAGAGGAGTATGTGAACTTGAGATCCAAGTGCGTCGTACATGAGAGGAGTATGTGAACTTGAGATCCAAACGTGTCTTACGAGAGAGGAGTATGTGAACTTGAGATCCAAACGCGTCTTACGTGAGAGGAGTATGTGATCTTGAGATCCAAACGCGTCTTACACGAGAGGAGTATGTGAACTTGAGATCCAAACGCGCCTTATGCGAGAGGAGTATGTGAACTTGAGATCCAAATGCATCTTACGTGAGAGGAGTATGTGATCTTGAGATCCAAACGCGTCTTACGCGAGAGGAGTATGTGAACTTGAAATGATAAACATCGAATCTTAACACGTTTCACGTGAAAAGAGGGAAGGTAAAGTCAAAATCCAAACATGTTTCGCGCTAACGGAAGAAGGTATAGTAGAATGATTAGGGGTAACCTCTATACGCAGAAGCCACGGATGCCCTTTTTTTTCTTTTTTTCTTTTTTTTTGATCATATTCACAACTTTTCCTATTCTCCAACGGGATGACAGATTAGGTTGGTTCAGTATCCATAATTAAGGCGCCTACACGCTACCTTAACCTATGGGGCTGCCATACAGATTTCAAGCCGGGGATACACCCCTGGGTATTTAAACCAGACTTTAGTCTCGGAAATTCCAAACCTTTGCGTTCTAGGCATCGCCATTCGAACTCTAGTTTCCACCGTCGCAGTTGGTCTCCTAGGAACTTATTGCAAACACAGGCCGGTGGCTATACCAGACCACCTGAAGTCGTTCAGACACGACAAACACCAAAGGAATTGCACCTCTAGAGGATTTAAGGTCTCCTAAACCTCGACAAGTGCACAAGATAGCGCGATGCACAAGATAGCGCGATGGATTGGGATTATGCGGTAGACGTTTGATTGTGCGATAGATGCACAATATGGTTGTGATCATGCGATAGATGCACGGTGGGGATGGGATCGTACGATAGATGCACGGTGTGGATGTGATCGTGCGATAAAAACACGGTGCAGATAGGATCGTGCGATAGGTGCTGCGGATATGACCGTACGATAGATGCACGGTACGGATGGGATCGTGCGATAGATGCACGGTGCGGGTGTGATCGTGTATATAAACAAAATATACACAGATATGTACACACGGTATACATATATTCATAAGCAGACATATACACAGATAGAGGCAGATATATACACAAATATATACGGTATATTTATACATAAATACGGTATAGATACACAGATAAATATAGATATATACATAGATATATACGGTATATCTACACATACAATATACGATATATATGCACAGATATGTACGATATATATACACAGATATATACGGTATATATATGTACGGATATATACGGATACATACAGGTATATACGACACAGACATATACGGACCTATATACAAACATATACAGAGATATACACAGGTGGGGAATATTCTGTTTGTAGTCGTCAGCGAGAAGATGCCGTTACTGAGAAGGCATATTCCGTTTGCTGACGTCGGCACACATACTCCAAACAAGCAAAAAAAAAAAAAAAAAAAAGGAAAAACTTAAAATGCATGGATATAAGGATACGGGGTTTTGAACCCCTGACCTCAGGCTTAGTCTTTTGGTCCTTCAACCATTGAGCCAAACCACTGACCCAAGCCAGTCTTGTGACAAGATTTGCAAACAAATATATACATACATATATATGAGACATATACACATCAAACCAAAACAAAACAAAAGAAGCATTTGTTGTGGGGTTCGAACCCCTGACCTCGGGCTTAGTCTCTCAGTTTTCAACCACTGAGCCAAACCACTAAACCTAAGCCACTATTGTGACCAAAATGTTCAAACAAATATATATAATACATATATGTATAAATATACAATTCTCCCGCTTCTCTCTCTATTTTTGTCTCATTCTCTCTTCCTTTATCTTCTTCGAGCGTCGTGTCTGGCGCGCGATTTCAATAATCGCGGCGCCTGACCAACAGGCTATCCAATCCTGCCCCGATTGTCAATGATCATCTTGGCCTTTCTCCCTCTTTGTCTTCTTCTTCGCTTTCTTCTTAAGTAGAGGCTTGCGAGAGAGAGAAGCAGAGCAAAAGCCTGCAAACTTTCTCTGCCACCACTTTGCAACCTCTTTCTTTTGCATTACTCTCCTCTGTCATGGCCTCTGCACACGGTTCTCTCATAATTTTTCCAGACCTAAACGAGTCCACCATAAAGATGATCGACTCTGACTCCCCTGAACCTCAACCACGGGTTCCTCCTCATTTCCCTGTCTTTAACTTTCCAACGATGTCAGTTGAACAAATCATGGCGGCACAGTCTGACATCGAAGCAAACTCGTATACGCTGAGGTCATGTGTGGAGACCGTGACTGCGGTCTCCAACTTGTCTCATCGACTGCAGAACAGGACGTGTGAGGTACATCAGTTAAATGCATAACTCTCTCTCCTCCAACATATGTTCAAAGACGCTTGAGTAGAAATTAGTGCGCTAAAAAAGAAAAGCAAAGAACTGAAACGACAAGCCACCTCCGTGGCTCGATTCGGAGTGTCTTCGCACAACCAATTTGATGGTCGACGAGGAATAATCTCCTTCGGAAGCCCTGCCAAGTCCGAGGTAGAGTCTTCAAGAGTTCCGAAGGAGTAAAGATGAAGCGAGGCAATTGATGGTAAAGTCGGGCAACGAAGTTGTGTACAAATGAAGCCGGTTGTAATCTTCGTCACCGAGCTGCTGCCGAAGAAGAAATAAGAAAAAGAACCCTCTCTCTTTCTCTTTGTTTTTGTTTTTGTTTTTGTTCTTGTTTTTTTCTCTTTTTTTCTTATTATTATTATTATTATTATTATTATTATTGTTATTATTATTATTATTATTATTACTATTATTATTTTTTTTTTAAACTTTTTTTTTTTTTTTTTGCTTTTGTTGTTGTTTCTTTTTTTTTTTCCTTTGTGTATATATTTTGTACAAATGTGATCGGGGTTAATCCCTGAAATTAATAAAACGAGTTTGATTGTGAATCCGAATGGCAAATCAAAATGGTTTGAATATTTAGATGTTAGAAATGGTTGTATTTCAAACCGGACAATTTGAGCCTATTACTAAAAACGTAAAAGAAAACTCAATGAACTGAAATTAGGCAAAACACACTTGCGAATAAAATAGACACAAAACGGGCACAAAAACAAATTTATGAAATTTTTATTTTATTTTATTTATCTTTTTTTGTTTTTTGTTTTTTTGACCAAAACAAAACAAAACAAAACAACAAAAACAAAATTTTGTTGTGAATTTAATACACACAAAATAAATTACGACCTATCGGGACAAAAGAAACGAAAACAAAACAAAAATAAAATGCTTCTTTTTTTTCAGTCATTTTTTTTCCAGATAAATAAACCCCCCCCCTTTTTATACTACAACCCCAACAAAAAACCCCCCTTTTTTTTAGATAAACTAAAACCCCAACCAAAAACCCCTTTTGTTTTTTTATTTTTGCTTTTTAGTTTAAACACTAGCTTCAAATAGACTCTTTTCTTTTTGAAAGACTTCTCTTTTGTTTTTTATTTTGTAAAACAATGATCGGGCTTGGACCTGCTAGTTTTATTGCGGATGATCTCTTCTTGCAAATATCTTGTACTGTGTTTGCATATGATGACTGGATAACACTTGCATGATAATCTTTGAAGAACACTTGCGCTTGAATTGGTTCATGAATCGAATAATAACATTAACCAGACAAGATGGAAAAAAAAATACAACTTGATAACAAAAGAAACATAATGAAAATAACTTGAACATATTAAAACAAAAGACTTGGTAATAAAACAAGACTCAAAATACAACCACAACACCAGAGGACAAAAGGACACAAGAAGACAAAGGGAATCTTTTGGGAGTGCACTCCACAACTGCAACACAATGTTTGGCACACCCACCACTAAAGGCTATCATCACTACTCCATCTAAATTCTATAAATGGTACTCCCATAATGTTGTTTTTGGCAGAAGAGCAAGGTTTTACATTTTGCTCTCAAAATGGAGATGTTGCCCACCAATAGGCTCCAAGACTGGATAACCACTTTGGATGGCTCAGAAAAGATGAACTTTTGCAGTTTTGGCCTAAATGTTCATTTTCCGTTGAGTCACACTTCACTTTGCTTTCCATTTCTCCACGTCGCTGCTCGGTGCTGGAATCCAATCACACATATATTTCGTTTCGGTTCACAAGAGATGTGTCCAACACTCGAAGAATTTCAAGCATTGATGGAGTCTCAACATGATAAAGAAATCATGCTTCAACCCTGTTTTGGCCATGCTCAAGCTTTAGGACGAATGTGTGGGCTTACCTTACACGAAGCTCGATCCTTGGCTCACAATGGGGAACTAGATATTCCAGGTTTGATTCGTCGGTTTTCCATCACCGGTGACAAAGACGACCTCCTTTGGCGAGGTTATCGTCAGCATGCCCTTTGCTTATGCTTACTCGCACACTTCCTTCTTGCCCCTAGTCGCGGTGGAGTTAGCATTAAACTGATTGAAGTAGCCCAATGCCTTAAGGAGGGTAAGAGTTGTATGGGCTTAGTGTTGGCCGAGACTTTGACGAGATTAGATGCTTTTCAACGGGGAGAGACTACTCAATTCGCAGGGAGTCCATTACTTCTCCAGGTATTGTTTCCCACCCTCCATATTTATGATCCTTATATCACTCGGCATTCAATCTCTTTTCTTTTATTTTTTTTCTCAAAACCCTTTTTTTACTTTTCTCTCAACGTACATCTCTATATTCTTTTATCTCTCTTATTTTTTCATCCCTTTCCCCAGATATGGTTGATGGATAAGCTGAAAGTGGTGGATCCTTGCCCCGAGTACTCAGCCAGGACTTACTTTCTTCGTCCACAGCTAGTGGAGTTCTCCTCAGAGGGAATGTGGTGTGACTGGATGCACAGCAGATCTGCGGCTGACATTGCTTGGCGTAGTCCGTAGCTTAACTTGGCTAAGATGAGTTACAGCATGTCCCGGCAACCAGGTATACAGTTGATTGGCCTTACACACTGTGTATTCTATTTGCCATTCAGGTTTAGACGCCAATTTGGACATGATCAGATTTGTCCGGATGAAAGGATAAAGTACCCAGCTTCATTTCCCGTTCGTGGTTTGTACTTGCCTCGGTACCTCAGTGCTTGGAATACGAGAGAACTTCTGGCCCCTGCCCTTACTTTCAGTTCTATCCTTCCTAACGAATACTTGGTTTGGCTTGAGGATGAGGAACAGATTAGGCCGACCTCGGTTACAGAAACTTCCACAGGCATGAAAAAGAGACGAAGAACTGACACTTGACTCATCTATGCCCCTAATTTATTGCTTTGTCTTTTCTTTTCAAGTTTTTATGGAAAATCAACTTTGGTTTAAAGAATGTACTTGTGATAAATCAATAAAATTAAAGTGAGTATTGAAAAGTTTTATTTTGTGTTGTAAATGGTAAAGTTTTGAGAAGAAAAACAAAAATCGAATTAAAACTTTTCGAAACAATTTTTTTGTTTTTTTTTTCCGAAAATGGTCACCACCGGAAACATACAGAATTAATCCTAAGGCTGTACAGCCCCAAATCAGAAGATCATAACCAAGTCGACAAACTGTGGAGAATGACGGATTAATTAAACCAGATGAACAGGACAGTTGGGTTGAAAAATAGTGATGGCCGAACTTCGGGACGAAGTTGTCTACGTATCCTAAAGATGAGAATTAGGCCTTACATAGTTTGGAGAGGGTTCACTCAAGTATTTATTCTCTCCTTTTGCGCTCTAACTTTTGCCAAGGTTGCCCTTTCGGGTTTTCGGCCTTGCGAGCTCAGTTTTTTTTTTTATTTCTAATTTATTTTTATTTTTTATGCTCTAACTTTTGCCTAGGTCGCCCTTTCTGGTTTTCGGCCTAGCGAGCCTCTCAAGGATAATATTTCTTCAACTTGTCCATGTTGATCGGTTGTGAAAACTCCAAGCCATCCAAATCCATAAGAATAATTGCTCCTTCGAACCAAATTAACTTGATGATATAAGGGCCAATCCAATTGGGTCTGAACTTGCCCCTAGGGTCATGGATGGGGGCTCGGTTACCTTTGAGCACCATGTCTGCTTCCTTGAGATTTCTGGACTTGACTTTCTAAAGCCCTCGCAATTCTACGCTGGTAACCTTAGATATGATACAATGCCTTCAACCTCCTCTCGTTAAACAACATCAATTCTTCAAATCTACTTTGTTGCCAGCCCGCCTCCGCTATCTGACACTCAACCATAATTCTTGGTGACGGTACTTCAATCTCGATTGGCAGAACAACTTCCATCCCATAAACAAGAGAATAAGGAGTTGCTCCTGTAGATGTTCAGATCGACGTTCTGTAACCCCAGAGTGCAAATAGAAGTTTCTCCGTCTAGTCCCTGTAGGTTTCAACCATTTTCTGTAAAATTCTCTTGATGTTTTTGTTTGCAGCCTCAACAGTTCCATTGGTCTGCAGCCTGTATGTCGATGACTTACAGAAAGCCATGTTATATTTCTTAAGCAGGTCTGTCACCTCTTTCTTGAAATACGAGCCATTATCTGAGATGATCTCGTTGGGCACCCCATACCGACAGATAATGTTATTCTTGATGAACTTAGCCACATGCGACGCCTTTAGAACGGCATAAGATTGGGCCTCCATCCACTTTGTGAAGTAGTTGATTGCTACCAAAATGAACTCATGCCCGTTTGACCCCTATGGCGTGACTGCACCGATAACGTCAATTCCCCAGACTGAGAAAGGCCATGGTAAAGTCATATTGTAGAGTTTCGACGACAGAATGTTCATGCGATTGGCATGGATCTAACATTTGTGGCATCGCCATACAAAGCCAACACAGTCCTCCTCCATGGTTGACCAGTAGTAGCCTTGTCTAAGGATTTTTCGAGCTAGCATCACACCATTCATGTGAGCTCCGCACTCTCCTCCGTGGATAGCTTCCATAAGGCGCCTTGATTCTCCTTCCTCAACACACAACTTATGTATTCCCAGATGGCCTCTTTTGTACAACTTGTTTCCGCAGATGATGAATTGGATGGCCAGACGCCGTATTCCCCTTTTGTCCTTGGCACTTGCCCCTGGTGGGTACGCCTTTTTGTCCAGGAAATTTCAAATGTTGTAATACCAGGGGTTCGTGTCTTGAACCTCATCTATCATGGCGATGGTCTCATACGCTGGCGTATACTTCTGTTTAATGATGATCGGGTGCATCTTCACTCCAAACGGAATGTCCACCATGGAGGATAAAGTTGCCAATGCATTAGCAAATCGGTTGTTCTCTCTAAGCAAATGCGTGAATGTCAATTTCTCAAACCTCGGAATTAACACATCCAGGGCCTGATGATAAACCTTCATTTTCTCTTCCTTAACCAGCCAATCTCCGTTAGCTTGAGACACAACCAGATTTGAATCTCCGATAACATCCAATCTTATTGCCCCTAGTTCTACAGCAGCTTCCAAACCAGCAATACACGCTTCATATTCTGCTTCATTGTTGGATACTTTAAACCGGAGTTTAAAGGCTAGAGGTATGAGTGAATCATCGGGTGCTATGTGCAACACACTGATCCCATAACCATACTGATTAGACGCTCCGTCAAAGTACATTGTCCACGGTTCCTCTTCTATCTGCAGGCTGTCTTCATCTGGGAATAGATACTCCACTGTTTCATCATCTCCTTCTACTGGGTGATCCGCCAGAAATTCCGTTACAGCTCTCCCTTTGACTAATTTGAGCGTAACATACTTGAGGTCAAATTCAGAGAGAAGAAGCAACCAATGAGCTAGCTTACCCGTAAGTGCTGGTTTCTCAAAGAGATATTTGACGGGATCTAAGCTTGAAACCAAAATTACAGAATGAGCTAACAGGTAGTGTCTCAACTTCCTCGTTGCCCAAACCAAAGCTAAGAAAGCTTTCTCAAGAGGAGTGTAGCAAGTTTCATATTCTAGCATCTTCTTGCTTAGATTATAGATGGCCTTCTCCACCTTCGCTTCTGATTCTTGCGCTAGCATGCACCCCATGGTTGAATTTGTTACTGATAAATACAAGATCAGTGGTTTTGCCGGTTCTGGTGGCGACAATACATGAGGATTCTGAAGGTACTGCTTAACCTGCTCGAAGGCAAACTGACACCGATCATCCCATTAGAATTTCTTTCCTTTCTTCAACAGACCAAATAGTGGTTCACAAGTTAAGGTTAATTTTTGAGATAAACCGTCTTATGAATTGCACCTTACCCAGAAAGTCGCGCACCTCCTTTTTAGTCCTTGGTGGTGGCATTTCTACAATGGCCTTGATTTTGGAGGGATCTACTTCAATTCCCCTTTGTGTAATCAGAAATCCCAACATTTTTCCTGCAGTCACCCTGAATGTGCTTTTCTGTGGGTTTAACCTCAGTCTATACTCCTTGATCTACTCAAAGAATTTTTCCAGAGTGGTGTAGTGACCTTCTCGCTTCTTAGACTTGACGATCATATCGTCCACATACACCTCAACCTCCTTATGGATCATGTCATGCAAAATGGTGGTTGCAACCCGCTGATATGTAGCCCCAGCATTTTTCAGTCCAAAAGCCATAACTCTATAACAGTAGGTACCCCACGGCATGGTAAAAGCAGTTTTCTCTCTGTCCTCCAGTGCCATCGAAATCTAATTATACCCGGAAAACCAGTCCATGAATGAAAGCAAAGCATGGCCAGCTGTGAAGTCTACCAGTTCATCGATGTGTGGTAATGGAAAATCATCTTTCGGACTTGCTCTATTTAGATCCCGGAAGTCGACGCAGACCCTAATTTTGCCATCCTTCTTTGGAACCGGAACGATATTAGCCAACCAAGTCGGGTATTCAGATACCATCAAGAAACCTGCATCAATCTGTTTGCTAACCTCCTCTTTGATCTTTAATGCCCAATCTGGGCGAACTCTACGCAGTTTCTGTTTGACTGGTCGAGCCTCGGGATTAAGAGGGATCCGGTGCTGTGCAATCTCAGGATCTATTCCAGGCATGTCTTCGTAGGACCATGCGAAAACATCTTTGAAATCTTTTAATAAAGCAATTCAGCGCTCGCGTTCCTCCGAAGACAATATGGATCCGATCTGGACTAAACGGGGATCCTCCTCAGTACCCACATTAATTGCAGTGATTTTATCTGTGCAGGGCTTAACGCGCCTCTCTTTCTCTTGGTTAACCAAATTTTTCAAAGCCCAAGGAATTTCTTCCTCTTTGTTTAAGTCAAAATTTTGAAAATCAAAAGCAGTGCAACAAACTAAAGGCACAGAGAAGTAAGCAAACTCTACAACATTTCCATTAGTAAAGTCTAGGTCCTCGGTTACAGTTGACTCAAAAGAAAAACTAAAAGAAGACTTTGACAGGATTTTGGCATCCAAGTTACCACTCCCGGAAGTACCAGACTCAGAAGAACTCGAATCTGACTCCGACTCTACAGACTCGATGGAATCAGATTCAGACTTATTATCCGATTCAGAACTGCTGATGATGCCCTTTTCAAATTTTCAGATTAGGTGCGGAGCCTCAGATGCATCCACAATAAGTTTAGAGAAATCCGCTTCTGGTTTATCCCTGATCATTGAGATAGTAAAACTATCTCCCAAGTTGTAAGACTTAGTTCCGACAGTAGAATTTGTTAGTAGGTCAGTCAGTGTTTTTCCTAACAGCTCCTCTTCTTCAACGTTCACAGTTGCAGTCCTGCCTTGACCTGTACTAGTACTCAGGGCCATCTGCTCATCTTCCTCTTCCGGTAACTGGTACCCGAAGAAGATCTCGAACCCGGGATAGATTGTCTTTGTCTCCTGGTCAAACTAAGGCTCTGGAAATCCACAAAAGGGGAAATCTGATTCCGACTCTACATCCCGGCTTGTATTGTCATAAGCTCGGACAGCTTGAGTTGTGGGTGTGAAGTCAACAGGCCTCAAACCTATGGCATAAGCAGTCCGTGCCGGACACACATTGATCGTCAATCCAGTATCTACTAGCACTACTGGAATCCACTTCTTTCGGCTCTCCAGAGTTACCTACAAGGGCCGGTTATGGTTGGCACCCTCAGGTGGCAGCTCTTTATCTGTGAAAGATATCACTGGCGTAACATTGCCGGATGTGACTAACGACACCAGTTGGTCAGCGGTAGTGTCGATAGGCAGTTTGGTGCAATTCATTGCCTCTAGCAATGCTTGCCTATGCTCTCGGGAAGCCATTATCAATCTCCAGATTAAGATATCTGCCTGAATCTTCTTAAGCTATTTAAAAACCAGGTTGTCTTCACTGTCCTTCTCTCTGGTGTTATCAACCTCTTTGTTAGAGGATTCTGGTTGCTCTACAGCCGCAGGTTTGAAGTACCGACCACTTCGGGTCATGTGATTGATTTCGTCCGTATACCACGTATCGTCAGGGGTATTGGATTTCCACCCTTCGTCCGTGTATGCATGACTCAGATCATTATCGTCCCACCACTCTCCGGCAGTCATGGCCAAGCTTTTATCATACTCTACTTGGAACATGTTCACATCACACCCCTCAGCAACATACCTTTCCTTTCCAACTATGGTTTTGGTTTCTGGCAAGGCCATCTTTCTTTGAATTTATTCCATTCTCTCCTGCTGGAATTGTTCCAGCACTTGTTCTGTACTAGTAATGGATGTGGTCTTGGTTTTTTCCTCCTTGACCCCTTTTGTCTGTTCCACCTCATCTAGCTCTTCGTCACCAAACCAACCGTTGTTTGTTTCCGGCTGACTTGAATCCAACCAACCTATCTGGACACTGCTTGTTTCCTCTTCTTCAAAGAAGTAGAGGTTCGCTAGGTCTTCTTCTATCTGAACTAGATCCTCTTCCAATTCGGCCAAGTCATTTAGGCCTTGTTCAGGCCAATCATTCTGATGTTGCCCTAACTAGCCTTCCCCGATAGCATTGACACTGAGAACATCCGGCAATAGGACCATTGGTTTTGGTTTATCAATGGCCACAATGTATAAACTGGGGTCATACTCCTCTGCAAGCGAAGCCCCCTTTTCTATGACACAGGTATCAGATAACCTTGTCTTTAATGCACTCTCCTCTTTCTTTGTTCCTGCCACAACCTTTTTGGGTTGGATTTATAGGGCTAGATCCAACTTGCACATATCTGTGCCTTTTGGAATAACTACCTCCGGTTTCGGTAGGTGGGACGAGGTAATATATATGCTTGGGTTGAAGGTAGGTGATAGTGTTTGGATGTGGTTAATATTTCTGGGGGGAGGAACTTGGTTATGTGTAGGAAGTGGATTGGTTGTCACATTTGGTTTAGGAGGGGCGATGACTTTGTTGTCAATGAGATTCTGAATCTCATGACGTAGACGATAGCATGAATCTGTATGATGGCCATGTTGTTGGTGGAAAGTACAATATTGGGTTGGGTCGTGTCTAGCTGGCAGTGGGTCTGGGAGAGGGTGAGGATCAAGAGGCTTGAGATGCCCCTTGTCCATCAACACCATGAGGGCGCGAGTTGGACTCATGGAGGGGGCTAAAAGATCTTCGATTCCAAGGTTAACTATTTTGTGCGGTTTGTGAGTTTTTGGCAGCAGCAAAAGGCCGTGGAATAGTGTTAGTACTAGCATTAGTACTCCGAGTGAATGGCTTTTTTACAGGTTCACTTGTTCTGTGGATGATGCCCCTTTTGAAGGCGCTCTCAATTTGAACCCCTAACTCATGTGAGGAAGCAAATGTGGACAACGGTGCCACTATCATTCTCTGCAACATGTCTGGCTCGAGGTTTTGGACCACTAACCTAACTTGTTCTCTTTCAGAAGGTCTGCTCGTCATTCTGGCTGCCTTTGCCCTCCATCTTGCCACAAAGTCAATGAAGGCTTCTTTGGGGTTCTGAGTGGTTGCTTCCAGCTCACTGATTGTTACTTCTATCTGAGTATTATATGAGTATTGGTTAACAAACCCCTCAGACAGTTCTTCCCAATTCCGCTTCGTTGAGTTCTCCAGTTTGGCATACCAGATGGCCACTACATCTAACAGGGTCCTTCCAAATAATGAGAGTTTTTGTGCCCTAGATAAACCCATAGGCCTCAACACATCTGAAAATAGGCGAACATGCACAATCGAATCCCCACTCCCATCAAATCTATCGATGTGAGGCATTTTGAATTTTTCTGGCAACCTGACTGAAGCCTCAGTGTACCTGTCCTCAATGTCGAGAATTGAATTGAAACCTTGGGATTTCTTCAAGGCTTTCTCAAGCCTAGCAATTTTGATCATGGCTGGATCAACTTCATTCATATCGAAGGGAATGGTTCCCATAGAAGGTTGTACCGAAGGTCTGTAGGCTAAAGCTGTTGGAACCATCTCTTGAGGATCTGGGACCTAAGGCGTTTCCAGTAGTGGAGGGAGATCCGGATTTGGCTGGGTAGTTGGGACCGGATGTACAGTAGATGCAGATGCCCCAGATGGGCGTCGCAGATCAGCGATGACTTCATCTTGTGCGGCCAACCTTTGATCCATGGTTCTCAAAGTTGCCATCATGGCAGCAATTTTTTCTGTGTTCTATGCCAATCTTATAGGTGGGTGAGATATTGGTGAATTGCAGATATGAATAGGTGTTTGTGGAGTGCTTTGTACTGGTGCTGATGCCTGTTTGTTCTTTCTTCGTCGAGTGACTGGCGGGAGAGAAACTAAC
The DNA here is from genome assembly GCF_055761805.1 of Camellia sinensis. Classification (NCBI taxonomy): domain Eukaryota; kingdom Viridiplantae; phylum Streptophyta; class Magnoliopsida; order Ericales; family Theaceae; genus Camellia; species Camellia sinensis. Next base: position 103,134,546 of record NC_138975.1, on the reverse strand, counting down.
ACTGGCTGACCGTCAACAAGATCTTGCATTTTACAAAGCCTATAAGAACGAGTCCAAACAACTCGGGTGATATCGAGTCTTTCTGAAGCTATGATGAAAAACAACCTAACAAAAAGAAAGAAAGAAAACATATTTTAAAAAAATAGACAGCACTTCGGCCCTAATTCTCAATTAATCACAACACGCAGCTGAACTGTGATCCCCACTGAACTTTGTTCTCAAACTGATTGCTTATTTGTACCACTACTATGAACCACCCTGTATATTTCACTATAAAAGCACATACTACATAAAAAGAACCAAAACACCCCTATGAGGGGGTAGGGTTACCTTGTCCTAGATTTTGACATGGTCTAGGTTTTACTATTCAAACAAGTGGTATCATACATCCTAGAAATGGGAGAGTATCCTGTCCTAAGTTGAATAGTCACTAGAGCGTGCTATATGCATTAGGTCAAATAGTCACAAAGGGTACCTCAGCAAGACTATCTAATATACCTCTCACACCTAACACCAAGAAGTGAAAGGAGGATCAAGCGGTATAGCGGTAATCCAGATCCAAGGGTTATGTTCCCAACTTGACAAAGCCCATGATTATAAACGTGCCCCGAGGGCCTCACGCTTCTACAGTTCGGACTTAAATGTCACAGTTCTGAATCTAATCCCGCAAAGTGCAATGCGAGACTGATAAATCACCAAAGAGTCCAAATCCGGTAAATCATTTTGGAAAACTGATTTTTAAGAAAGAAGTGTCAAACATGGACTGTTTTTCTAGATACAGAGTCACCACCTAAATATTTTATTTTGGGAGAATTTAGGAAATCCTGACTCGTTGCCTAAGGCCACGTGTCCGTCATCACCAAAGTTGCCTCGGCTCGGGAACTTGGATATGATTGGGGAAGGTCATCTATGAGCACCCCCGCTCGCCTGATCCGAAGATCGACCTGTACTAAGCATGATATCTTGTTTTTGAAAACACATGTGTTTTTATTCCGGTTATTAGCTAGCTTACTACGTGATGTGCACAGCATACAAGTATAGACCAGATCGCCTAAGTTGGAACAAAACATCTCATGTTTGTTTAGAAATGGTTTGAAGTTTGCTACTCGCAAGTAGGCTAAAAAAATACGGATTTCAATGAATTGTCCCAATTCAAGCAATCCCACCTTCACCCACAGGCATTCAGGCAGTTATATCACATAAGCAATTAGCCTTATGACAAGCATGCTGTCATGTTGACATTCACATACATGCGAGATGCTAAAGTATAAACACTCACGGTGTACTCCGAGCCAAAACAAAGAACATGTTAGTAATCAATGTATGATCCAAGTCCATGTTAAGATGGCTAATGCATCACATACAAAATGCAACTAGAATAGGCTCGGCTAGTCTAAAATGGCATGTGAGATGCGACAATTCGATACATGTATTCAACTTAGAATTGAAATACAATGCAGTTAGTATGATGCGCCGAGCCCGGTGCATGCAATACAGATGAATGATCTAAACATGCATAGCATAAGGATGCTAATTGAAACGTGCCCTAGAACTAACCGTCGTAAGCGGTTAAGTAAAAAGGAGAAAGAAGTGGAGGTTAGAAGACATGCATCACACACACGCACGCTTATTACACAATTGTGCCCTCTCGACGGAGGGACCGAAAGAATAATACAAATTACATAATTAACTAACTAACAAGCTAATTAATTATTACACAACACTTAACTAATTAAGCAAATCAATTAAGCTATGAAAACAGTAAAAACAGCCTCAGGAAGAGGGATGCATGCGTGCTCGGACGGCTTCGTTCGGAAATCCATCGCCATGTCACATGTTGCCTCTGTTTACACTGCTCTGTACCTTTGAAAACTGTGCCAACTTCTGTGACACTTCTGAACCAGCTTGGGGACTTTCTGAGAGTCCATCGGCCAAGAGATAGGGCCATCGGCTATGGGAAATTGGTCATCGACCAAATGTAAAGCGCTCGGCCAATAATGTTTAGCCGACCGGCACTGAAAATAGCCGGCCGGCCATTTCTTCCTGCAGAATGCTGTGTTGCTGCAGCAAAGGACAAACAGAGCATGGCAATACATTTACAAGGCAATGTTTGCACGACCACCTTCCTTATCATGTTTGAGACTCAAAGGAGTGTAGTCCTCGACCCTCGGACCACCAATCACGTATTTCAATGCATGATGGCCAAATAAGCCGAATGTGTAATTCAATATGGAATGAAATGAACAAAAAAAACACATAAGGGACCCCAACCTTTATCATGCTTGATCAAGAGGCAAGGGATGCAAACATGCAAGCAAAACTAATGCAACATGAAGCATGTCAAGGACAATGCCATACCAAGCTAATGGTAATAAGCATGCCAAATGTAATGCAACCTAAACAAGCATGCAAACATGCAAGGCATGTGGCAACATTCAAGGATAGGCAAGCATGTAACAACATGTAGGGTAAGCATGCAACAACATGCAAGGGACAATACATGCAAACATGCAAAGCAACTTAACAAAAGGGGCATGCCAAATGCAATATAACTCAAGCATGCAACAACATGCAATAGGCCAAGTATGCAACAACATGCAAAGCAAGCATGCAACAACATGCGATAAGGGTCTTAAACCAAAATGGACAGCTCTCAAATAGGTCCAAATTAGTGGCCAAAGTGATGAAACAAAGGCATGAAATACACATATAAACATGCATGCTAATGGTCCATTACCTTAAGCATTGTAGAGTAACTTTTAAGAACGCTTAAAGGGAGACAAACATGGATATTAGGCACACATGTTAAGCTCTGAAATCATGTTAGGAGAGCTGCCAAACCGACCAAAGTACACGAGCAAAGCATGCAAGAAAGCTTAAAGCTTGAAACTAGCCTAAGGGTTCAAACCATGGCTATACAAAGTAAGCCCCAAAGGGCCAAGAGGACCTAAAACAGTCCTAAGGCAGGTCCAAACAAGACCGAAAGCAAGCTCGAAACTAGCCAACACAAGCTAGAACACAACACCAAAACATGAGGCATGCAAGGCTACCAAAGAGGGTGTTACACTACACCTATCAAAACCAAACATGGCATAATTTAAGCAATGAAAAAAAGAGTTATGGCATGTCAAAGTAAGCCCAAAAACTCACTTAGATGGCATCCCAAAGACCTAAGCATGGTGGCATACACAATGACACATTCATGAGGCATAAAACACAAACCCTTTAAAACATTAAAGGAGTGACAAATGCAAGTACATGAGCATACTATATGGACTGAAATAATATTACAAGTGATGCCAAACCACTGAAATGATCCGAATAAAGCATGCTAGTGACTCAAACACCCAAAGCTAACAAGCTAGATTGCATGGTAGCTATACAAAACAATGTAAGCATGACCAAAACAATGAAAAACAGAGCTCAAGCATGTTGAAACAAGGCTAGAAGCTTCATGGAGTTGAGCCAAAACATGCAAGCATGGTAGTCTAAATGTTAGATACATATTAAGGCAAATGGGGGGATTGCAAGGTAAGTATATGGTGCATGCAAGAGACCACTAAACCAACTTTAAACAGAGGTAAATCATGGAAAAATAACACCAAATACTTGCTGAAATGAAGCTAAAACAAGCTAGGCATACAAGCCACCAACATAAGCCACTTTTGCCAGTATTCAAGATGACAGGGAGAGGGGATGACCCTCTCATATTTAGGACACCAAAACCACCTCTCCACCACTGAAAATTCTCTGGATTTCAGTGGTAGAGAAGCCATGCAAAGCTCAAAGCAAGGGCCAAAAAGGATGGCCTAAAACAAGTCCTAACAAGGCCTTGGAGGGGGTAAACAACCCCAAACCTCAAAATGACCTTAAACAAAGTTCAAAAGCAAGTAAAAATATAACTTTTATCAGTTAATAGCTAAGCTTAAAACAATAAGCAAGAAGGGCTAAAATCCTAAGCAAGAAAAGGGTATCTAAAGCAAGAATGCTCACCCTTGAAGAACACCTTCAAGAACACAACACTAGCACCTTTCTCTGATCAAAACTACTCCAAGAACCCTAACAACAGCTCCTTAGAACCTCAGCAACCAAGGATGGTGTAATGCTAGGTGTTTGTGTGCAATAGTATGAACAAAAATCACTTTAGGTCATAAATACACACACAAATGATAGAGATGGGGAGATATAGAGATAGAGAGAGATATAACTTTTTCTAACCCTAATTTCAGAACCTCTGGGAAGGGAGGAGGGCCTCCCCTCTTATAGAAATCCAATTTGCAAAGCTTCTTGGAGAAGCTAAGCAAAAGGCAAATCCCTCCATACACAGGGGGGTAATTATGGATGCCAGCTGTGCCAGCTGGCACAAAATATCTGCATAAAGCAGATGAACAGAGTTCGGCCACCAAAAAAGGCCGATCGACCAACATAAGTGTCGGTCAACCAAATATAGTGCCGATCGGCTAATACTTTTGGCCGATGGAAATAAAACAGGGCCGATGGCTTCAAGCCTTGGCCGATGGGTTGAGGGTATGGCAAACAAGCCACCCTCTTCTCTTAGAAGCAAAAACACAAGTGTTTGGTCCATAACCAAGCACAAAACAGAAAAGTTAAGAGATCTTGAGGCCAGGCGCGTAGCCGAGACCTCTGAGAACTCAAAACGAACACTAGCATGGATGATCATCGAATGTTCAAACGATGACGTCCGAGTCTTGAGAACGGTTAAAAATTGGGTGTCTATAATGACCGGTCAGCCTTTTGGCAAGCTTTATAGGCAAGCCTCCGGCAAACCGTCTAGGAATAACAAATGATAAACACAGGGACTTAGGCGCACCAATGCAAATGTAATGTAAAGAACATATAAATGTAGATAAAAATTCACATCATAAATTTCAAGTCAAGTTCTCTAAATCCCTAGCAGAGTCACCAGAAATTGTAGCTCGGCTTTTCGCGCTTCCTTTCGGAAGAATGAATAGCCGTTACAGTTCAGGCTCCACTTGTGTTGGTTCTGATTCTGATTTCACAAGTGCAACATGAAACAGTGAAAACACAAAAAGAGTCCAAATTCGGCAATTTCTTTTGAAAAATTGATGTTTGAATCAAATACCAAAAAAGGACTGCTTTGCCAGATATCATAGTCGCCACCTAAATATTTATTTTTGGAAAAATTAGGAAACCCATGACTCGTGCCAAAGGCCATTAGTCCGTCGTTACCAAAGTGTCTTGGTTTGGAAACTTAGGTATGAGAGGGGAAGGTCAATAATTGAACACCCCACTCACCCGATCAAAGATCGGCCTCTACTAATCATGATGTGGTTATTATGTACAGTATATGTTCTTGTTCTATTTGTAACATACAAATATAGACTAATTTCACGAAAAGTTGGAACATTTGATTTCATGTTTGTTTTGACAAAAGTGTTTTCAATCTATATCACTTAAAATGGTGATCTCATATATACATGAATCAAGTATCCCATTCAAATGATTATCCTTCATCCACAGGCATTCAAATAGGTATATCAAATAAGCAGTTAGCCTCATGGTAGTATGTTTGATATGACAGCATTCACACTTATGCAATATGCTAAAGCAAAAAATGCTTACCTTAACGTCCAAAGGCGAGTCCAAAAAGAAAGCAAATAGTTAGGAAAAAAAAGCATGATCCTAATTTTAATGACTAATGCAACACATGCAATGTGCAATTAAGGTTCGGCTACTAGTATGGCATGTGAGTCAATTCAAGGCATGTAATAGCGCATGTATGCAAGTAAGGAGTTTGAATTTGACATTTGAATAATATGATGAGCCGAACTTTTATCCATGTAAACGAATGGATGTAAATCATGAAAAATGCTAATTAAACATGATGTTCCTAATCTAACCATCATAAGCAGTGAAATAAATGGCAGAAAGAATGGGGGTTGGAAGACATATAACTTCTTATATATTTGTCCTCGCGAAGGAGGGTCTGAATGTCCAAATGTCCAAATAAATAATCATTATAAAACCGAATGAATAATAAATGAAAGAGGCTGTCTAATTTAGTACAAGAATTAATGTAAGGCAAGCCTTTACAGAATAAACTTGGTATAACGTCCGACCGAATTCAATTAATCATATTGGTTCTTTATATCGGTTGTAATCCAATTTTAACCAATTTTATTAGCCTTTTTTATTACCTGTCCATTTCTTTATCTTTTCTCCTGTTTGTACAAAAGTGATATTTACGTCCACTAAGTCCAAAATGCAATAAAGAGAAACAAGCATCAACTTAACCCGAGAAAATTTTCTTCAGGGGAAATTACAAAGGAAGAGTCAAACTTATTTACAAGCGATAAGGGATTCCAAGTCAAACTCAAGATGTGCAACAAGGACTAGTCAAACTCAAAAGAGTGATAATGACTTAGAAAAATCCAAACTTGAGTGATAATGACTTGAAATCCAAACTTGATAATAAGTGATAATGACACTTTCTTTGGTGATTTCCAAGGGTCAATTAGTCCCTTAAAAGTAAACACACTGATGAATAAAGAGAAATAAAAAATAAAAGATTGTGCTTCAATATAAGAACATGCATACATTTGGGGTAATGAACCTCCAGAGAATTTAAACCGTTAAGTATAGAACGTTTTATGCTTTTGGTAGTAAATCCCCTAAGAGATTAAATCAGTAAGCATAGGACATTGTATACTTTTGGTAATAACCTCTTAAGCATAAAATATTTTATGCCTTTGGTAGTGAATCTCCAAAGAGATTAAACCATTAAGAATAGAATGTTTTATACCTTTGGTAACGAACCTCCTAAGTATAAAACGTTTTATGCCTTTGGTAGTGAATTTCCAAAGAGATTAAACCATTAAGCATAGAGCGTTTTATACCTTTGGTAATGAACCTCCTAAGCATAAAATATTTTATGCCTTTGGTAGTGAATCTCCAAAGAGATTAAACCATTAAGCATAGAACGTTTTATACCTTTGGTGATGAACCTACGAAGAAATTAAACCATTAAGCATGGAATAGTTCATTTCTTATACTTGAACCACAATCTTAATTTTTCATAACTTTTTAATCGAAATAAGAAAAGAATGGAGGGAAGTTGCAGAGATGATTATGCGAAATTGATTAACTGGTTAGTACAAACAAACTTGATATTTAAAACATGAATCATTGAAATAAATTAAACAGCCCCCTAAATAGCATATAATGGTGTTGAAATTATAAACATACCACTTTTACTATTCACCGCCGGAGATACTATTCATCGTCGGGTTACTATTCACTGCTGGAGGTTACTATTCATCCGGTGGGGTAAATTATTTAAAGTAATAAATTACAACAGTTTATATACAATATTTAAATTACAGCGGATATGTAGGTGGTGCAGCCATCCCATTAAAGCGATAAAAAAAACAGTTATGAAAAGAAGTAAATGAAGTATTTCAACAAATTATATCACATTTTTAAATTAAATGAAAATTTGCGAAAACTCACCTTTTGGGGAAATGATGAATTTTCTGAGTCACAAACTTTCTTTTGATTACTCTCAAGCCTGTGGAATGTGTTCTCAATTCTCAGTCCAAAATCTGGAATTACAGCTTTAGTGGCTGGTTTTTGAATGGTGTATTAATGAAATGGAAATAAAAATATTGAAGAAAATATTTTATTTTCCCTCTCTCTCTCAAAAAAAAAATTAATTTTCTTTCTTTCTGATTCTTTTTCTCTCAAACTCTCTCGCATCACTTCTCTTTGTCTCACTGATTTCTCACATTCCTTCTTTTTCTTTGCTGGGCCTCCCCTTTCTTTTTTTCTTCGGACTCCCCCCTCTCCCATTAGCCTCTTGATTGCCTTATATAGACAACAAATCTTTATAATATATATAATATAATCATAAGATATATTTATATATATATACTTGATCGGGGAGATGTCGGTAGCCGAGCTGACCGACATCAAATTCTTTTATTATTTTTATTATATAATATATATAATATATTATATAAAATATATAAAAATATATAATTTATACCAAAATACTAAACATATAATATAATAATATTAAATATATAATATAATAAAATAACTTTTTATTATTTTATTTTATATATTAATAAAATATATAATTTCTACCAATTTATGTAAAAAAAAATACCAAAAATATGAACAAACACATAAAATTATGATAAATTACAAAAATACTAAACTAATGAAATATTTAGTATTTTAAAACAATTTGCTATAATGGTGAAGGTTGAGATTAAAGTTCAAATTTCATCTCTCTTACTGAGGATTCTGTGAGAAACACTTTCTAATTGTCACCATCGGGTAATCAAAAGAAAGCGCCCAAGTCTTAGGGCCGGTCAAAATGGGGTGTCTACAGTTGCCCCTCTTTGACAGAGCTCAAAGTCATTTCATAACGTAAGTGAATGTCAAAGCCTGAAGACGACCCTTTTGACAAGGCCGTAAGACTTGGGCAAACAAACAAATGTGCAAATGCAAGTGGTTGAACTAGAAAATTGCCTACATATCCCGTTTGCAAGGAATCAAACCTGCGTAGTTCAGGGGCAAGATGCAGAATGATATGTAAAACATAACTTATGATCATTCAATGAAATGCAAAACATAACTTATGATCATGCAATGAAATGCAACCAAGACAATGATGTGACACTGAATGAAAGCATAAATGTTGGATGTAGTGAATGTGAGATCCAAACGCTTCATCCGCGAGAGGAGGAAAGTGAACTTGAGATCCAAGCGCGTCTTACGCGAGAGGAGTATGTGAACTTGAGATCCAAGCGTGTCTTACGCGAGAGGAGTATGTGAACTTCTGATCCAAACGCGTCTTACGCGAGAGGAGTATGTGAACTTCTGATCCAAGTGCGTCTTACACGAGAGGAGTATGTGAACTTGAGATCCAAACACGTCTTACGCGAGAGGAGTATGTGAACTTGAGATCCAAACGCGTCTTACACAAAAGAAGTATATGAACTTGGGATCCAAGCACGTCGTACGCAAGAGGAGTATGTGAACTTAAGATCCAAACGCGTCTTACGCGAGAGGAGTATGTGAACTTGAGATCCAAACGCGTCTTGCGTGAGAGGAGTATGTGAACTTGAGATCCAAACGCGTCTTACGCCAGAAGAGTATGTGAACTTGAGATCCAAATGCGTCTTACGCGAGGGGATTATGTGATCTTGAGATCCAAACGCAGCTTACGCGAGAGGAGTATGTGAACTTGAAATGATAAACATCAAATCTTAACACGTTTCACGTGAAAAGAGGGAAGGTAAAGTCAAAATCCAAACGCGTTTCGCGCGAACGGAAGAAGTTATAGTAGAATGATTAGGGGTAACCTCTATAGGCAGAAGCCACGGATGCCATTTTTTTTTTTTTATCATATTCACAACTTTCCCTATTCTCTAACATGGTGACAGATTCGGTTGGTTCAGTATCCAAAATTAAGGCGCATACATGCTACCTCAACTTATGGGGCTGCCATACAGATTTCAAGCCGGGGATACACCCCTGGGTATTTAAACCAGACTTTAGTTTCGGAAATTCCAAACCTTTGCGTTCTAGGCATCGCCATTCGAACTCTAGTTTCCACCGTCGCAGTTGGTCTCCTAGGAACTCATTGCAAACACAGGCAGGTGGCTATACCAGACCACCTGAAGTCGTTCGGGCACGACAAATACCAACGAAATTGCACGTCTAGAGGATTTAAGGTCTCCTAGACCTCGACAAGTGCACAAGATAGTGCGATGCGCAAGATAGCGCGATGAATTGAGATTGTGCGATAGATGCACAATATGGTTATGATCATGCGATAGATGCACAGTGCGGATAGGATCGTGCGATAGATGCACAGTGTGGATGTGATCATGCGATAGATACGCGGTGCGGATAAGATCGTGCGATAGGTGCTGCGGATGTGACCGTGCGATAGATGCACGGTGCGGATGGGATCGTGTGATAGATACACGGTACGGATGTAATCGTGCGATAGATGCATGGTGCGGGTGTGATCATGTATATAAACAAAATATACACAGATATGTACATATGGTATACATATATTCATAAGCAGACATATACACAGACAGAGGCAGATATATACACAGATATATATGGTATATATATACAGTCAGATACAGATATGTACACAAATATATACGGTATATCTACACATATATACGGTATAGATACACAGAAAGATATAGATATATACACAGATATATACGGTATATCTACACATACAATGTACGGTATATATGCACAGATATATATGGTATAAAGACAAAGATATATATACAGTATATATATGCACGGATATATACGGATACATACAGGTATATACGACACAGACATATACGGACCTATATACAAACATATACGGAGATATACATAGATGGGAAATATTCTGTTTGCAGCCGTCAACGGGAAGATGCCATTACTGAGAAGGCATATTTCGCTTGCTGATGTCGGCACACATACTTCAAACACGCAAAAAAAAGAAAAGAAAAACTTAAAATGCATAGATGTGAAGATATGGGGTTTCAAACCCCTGACCTCAGGCTTAGTCTTTTGGTCCTTCAACCATTGAGCCAAACCACTGAACCAAGCCAGTCTTGTGACAAGATTTGCAAACAAATATATACATACATATATGTGAGACATATACACATAAAACCAAAACAAAACAAAAGAAGCATTTGTTGTGGGTTTCGAACCCCTGACCTCGGGATTAGTCTCTCAGTCTTCAACCACTGAGCCAAACCACTAAACCTAAGCCACTCTTGTGACCAAAATGTTCAAACAAATATATATAATACATAGATATACAATATATATACATATATGTATAAATATACAATTCTCCTGCTTCTCTCTCTATTTTTGTCTCACTCTCTCTTCCTTCATCTTCTTCGAGCATCGTGTCTGGCGCGCGATTTCAACAATCACGGCGCCTGACCGACAGGCTATCCAATCATACCCCGATTGTCAATGATCGTCTTGGCCTTTCTCCCTCTTTGTCTTCTTCTTCACTCTCTTCTTAAGTCGAGGCCTGCGAGAGAGAGAAGCAAAGCAAAAGCCTGCAAACTTTCTCTGCCACCACTTTGCAACCTCTTTCTTGTGCATTACTCTCCTCTGTCATGGCCTCTTCACACAATTCTCTGACACTGTTTCCAGACCTGAACGAGTCCACGATAGAGATGACGAATTTTGACTCCCCTAAACCTCAACCACGGGCTCCTCCTCCTTCCCCTGTTTTTAACTTTCCAACGATGTCAGTTGAACAAATCATGGCGGCACAGTCTGACATCGAAGCAAACTCGTATACACTGAGGTCATGTGTGGAGATTGTGACTGCGGTCTCCAACTTGTCTCGTCGACTGCAAAACAGGACGTGTGAGGTACATCAGTTAAATGCACAACTCTCTCTCCTCCAACGTATGTACAAAGACGCTTGAGTAAAAATTAGTGCGCTGAAAAAGCAAAGCAAAGAACTAAAACGACAAGCCACCTCTGCGGCTCGATTTGGAGTGTCTTCGCACAACCAATTTGATGGTCGACGAGAAATAATCTCCTTCGGAAGCTCTGCCAAGGCCGAGGCAGAGTTTTCAAGAGTTCCGAAGGAGTAAAGATGAAGCGAGGCAACTGATGGTAAAGTCGGGCAATGAAGTTGTGTACAAATGAAGCTAGTTGTAATCTTTGCTGCCGGGCTGCTGCCGGAGAAGAAATAAGAAAAAGATCCCTCTCTCTGTTTTTGTTTTTGTTCTTGTTTTTTTCTCTTTTTTTTGTTATTATTATTATTATTTTTTTTTTTTTGATTTTGTTTTTTTTTTTTTCCTTTGTGTATATATTTTGTACAAATGTGATCGGGGTTAATTCTCAAAATTAATAAAACGAGTTTGTTTGTGAATCCAAATGGCAAATCAGAATGGTTTGAATATTTGCCGTTTGGTAACACTTACGTTTTCAGTTTTCTGTTTATATTTACAAAAATTTAAAAAAATCAAAAAAAAATTTGTTTGGTAAAATTTTTGATTTATAAATCAGTGGTCTCAGTTTATAAATTTAGCCAAAAAATGAAAATACAAAAAATATGTTTCCATTTTGAGTTTTCAGTTTTTTTTTTTACCACCCAACACTAGCCACCACCCGCCACCATTTTCCACACCGTCTTCCACCGCCACCACCCCCTCACCACCACCTGCCACTGCCACCCACCACCCGTCACCGCCACCCACCACCCACTCGCCACCACTACTACCACCCACCTGCCATCCACCCACTACCTACTTGCCACCACTACTCACCACCCATCTGCCTCCACCACCACCCACCCACCACCACCACCCACCACCACCACCACTACCATCGCCTACCACCCATCCGCCACCTACCTACCACCACCACCACCCACTTGCTACCACCTACCACTCGCCATCGTTACCTACCCACCTACCACCACCACCTACCCGCCACCACCACCCACTCGCTACCACTTACCATCCACCATCCACCATCGTCACCCATCCATCCACCATCACTACCCACCACCCACCTGCCACCACCACCCGCCATCCGCCACCACTCACCACCACCCGCCATTTACTACCCACCTGCCACCACCGCCTACTCGCTACTACCCACCACCCGCCACCATCACCTATCCACCCACTAGCACCACCACTACCACCACCCACCACCTACCCACCACCACCACCACCAACTCGTTACCACCCACCACTCACCACCATCACCTATCCACCCACTAGCACCACCACCACCAACTCGTTACCACCCACCACTCGCCACCGTCACCCACCCACCCACCCACTACCACCACCCACCCACCACCACCAGCTACCCACTACCCACCACCCACCGTCACCACTTTCCACCACCGTCTTCCGCCGCCACTTGCCACCACTTTTCATTTCTCACTCTTTTTTATATTTTAAATTTTTTTTAAACATTTTGTCAATTACCAAACGCGTTTGTAGTTTATGTTTTTTCTAAAAATGAACAAAAAATAAACAAAAATCAGTTTATAAAATTTTTGTAAATATAAACTGAAAACGTAAATGTTACCAAACACACCCAGATGTTAGAAATGGTTGTATTTCAAACCGGACAATTTGGGCCTATTACTGAAAACGTAAAAGAAAACTCAATGAACTGAAATTAAGCAAAACACACTTGCAAATAAAATGCACACAAAACGGACACAAAACCAATTTACGAAATTTTTATTTTATTTATCTTTTTTTGTTTTTTGTTTTTTTAACCAAAACAAAACAAAACAAAACAACAAAAACAAAATTTTGTTGTGAATTTAATACACACAAAATAAATTACGACCTATCGGGACAAAAGAAACGAAAACAAAACAAAAATAAAATGCTTCTTTTTTTTCAGTCATTTTTTTTTTCAGATAAATAAACGCCCCCCCCCCCCCTTTTTTTATACTACAACCCCAACAAAAAAACCCCCCTTTTTTTTAGATAAACTAAAACCCCAACCAAAAACCCCTTTTGTTTTTTTATTTTTGCTTTGTAGTTTAAACACTAGCTTCAAATAGACTCTTTTCTTTTTGAAAGACTTCTCTTTTGTTTTTTATTTTGTAAAACAATGATCGGGCTTGGACCTGCTAGTTTTATTGTGGATGATCTCTTCTTGCAAATATCTTGTACTGTGTTTGCATATGATGACTGGATAACACTTGCATGATAATCTTTGAAGAACACTTGTGCTTGAATTGGTTCATGAATCGGATAATAATATCAACCAGACAAAACGAAAAAAAAATACAACTTGATAACAAAAGAAACATAATGAAAATAACTTGAACATACTAGAACAAAAGACTTGGTAAAGAAATGTGTTTGACACTCGAAGAATTTCAAGCATTGATGGAGTCTCAACGTGATAAAGAAATCATGCTTCAACCCTGCTTTGGCCATGCTCGAGCTTTGACGAATGTGTGGGCTTACCTTACACGAAGCTCGATCCTTGGCTCACAATAGGGAACTAGATATTCCAGATTTGATTCGTCGATTTTCCATCACCGGTGACAAAGGCGACCTCCTTTGGCAAGGTTATCATCAGCATGCCCTTTGCTTATGCTTACTCGCACACTTCCTTCTTGCCCCTAGTCGTGGTGGAGTTAGCATTAAACTAATTGAAGTAGCCCAACGCCTTAAGGAGGGTAAGAGTTGTATAGGCTTAGTATTGGCCGAGACTTTGACGGGCTTTGATGCTTTTCAACAGGGAGAGACTACTCAATTTGCGGGGAGTCCATTACTTTTCCAGGTATTGTTTACCACCCTCCTTATTTATGATCCTTACATCACTCGGCATTCAATCTCTTCTTCTTCTTTTTTTCTCTCAAAACCCTTTTTCTTACTTTTCTCTCAACGTACATCTCTATATTCTTTTATCTCTCTTCTTTTTTCATCCTTTTCTCCAGATATGGTTGATAGATAAGCTAAAAGTGGTGGATCCTTGCCCCGAGTACTCAGCCAGGACTTACTTTCTTCGTCCACAACTAGTGGAGTTCTCCTCAGAGGGAATGTGGTGTGACTGGATGCACAGCAGATCTACAGCTGACATTGCTTGGCATAGCCCCTAGCTTAACTTGGCTAAGATGAGTTACAGCATGTCCCGGCAACCAGGTATACAGTTGATTGGCCTTACACACTGTGTATTCTATTTTCCATTCAGGTTCAGACACCAGTTTGGACATGATCAGATTTGTCCAGATGAAAGGATAAAGTACCCAGCTTCATTTCCCATTCGTGGTTCGTACTTGCCTCGGTACCTCAGTGCTTGGAATACGAGAGAATTTCTGGCCCCTGCCCTCACTTTCAGTTCCATCATTCCTGACGAATACTTGGTTTGGCTTGAGGATGAGGAACAGATTAGGCCAACTTCGGTTACAGAAACTTCCATAGGCATGAAAAAAGGACGAAGAACTGACACTTGACTCATCTATGCCCCTAGTTTATTGCTTTGTCTTTTCTTTTCAAGTTTTTATGGAAAATCAACTTTGGTTTAGAGAATGTACTTGTGATAAATCAATGAAGTTAAAGTGAGTATTGAAAAGTTTCCTTTTGTGTTGTAAACGGTAAAGTTTTGAGAAGAAAAACAAAAATCGAATTAAAACTTTTCAAAACAATTTTTGTTTTTTTTTTTTCAGAAATGGTCACCACTGAATACATACAGAATTAATCCTAAGGCTGTACAGCCCCAAATCAGAAGATCATAACCAAGTCGACAAACTATGGAGAATGACGGATTGATTGAACCAGCTAAACAGGACAGTTGGGTTGAAAAATAGTGATGGCCGAACTTCGGGATGAAGTTGCCTACGTATCCCAAAGATGATAATCAGGCCTTACGTAGTTCGGAAAGGGTTCACTTGAGTATTTATTCTCTCATTTTGCGCTCTAATTTTTGCCAAGGTTGCCCTTTCGGGTTTTCAGCCTTGCGAGCTTAGTTTTTCTTTATTTCTAATTTATTTTTATTTTTTATGCTCTAACTTTTGTCTAGATTGCCCTTTTTGGTTTTCGGCCTAGCGAGCCTCTCAAGGATAATATTTCTTCAACTTGTCCATGTTGATTGGTTGTGAAAACTCCAAGCCAACCAAATCCATAAGAATAATTGCTCCTTCAGACCAGATTGACTTGATGATATAAGGGCTAGTCCAATTGGGTCTGAACTTGCCCCTAGGGTCATGGATGGGGGCTCGGTTATCTTTGAGCACCATGTCTCTTTCCTTGAGATTTCTGGACTTGACTTTCTTGTTAAAAGCCCTCGCAATTCTACGCTGGTAACCTTGGATATGATACAATGCCTTCAATCTCCTCTCGTCAAACAACATCAATTCTTCAAATCTACTTTGTTGCCAGTCTGCCTCTGCTATCTGACACTAAACCATAATTCTTAGCGACGGTACTTCAATCTCGATTGGCAAAACAGCTTCCATCCCATAAACAAGAGAATAAGGGTTACTCCTATAGATGTTCGGATCGACATTCTGTAATCCGAGAGTGCGAATAGAAGTTTCTCAAACTAGTCCCTGTAGGTTTCAACCATTTTCTGCAAAATTCTCTTGATGTTTTTGCTTGCAGCCTCACCAGCCCCATTGGTCTGCGGCCTGTATATCGATGACTTACGAAAAGCCACGTTATATTTCTCAAGCAGGTCTATCACCTCTTTTTTGAAATATGAGCCATTATCTGAGATGATCTCGTTGGGCACCCCATACCGATAGATGATGTTGTTCTTGATGAACTTAGCCACATGCAACGCCTTTAGAACGGCATAAAATTAGGCCTCCACCCACTTTGTGAAGTAGTCGATTGCTACCAAAATGAACTCATGCCCGTTTGACCTCTTTGGCGTGACTACACCGATAGCGTCAATTCCCCAGACTGAGAAAGGCCATGGTGAAGTCATATTGTAGAGTTTTGATGGCGGAATGTTCATGCGATTGGCATAGATCTGATATTTGTGGCATCGTCGTACAAAGCTAATACAGTCCTCCTCCATGGTTGACCAGTAGTAGCCTTGTCTAAGGATTTTTCTGGGCTAGCATCACACCATTCATGTGAGCTCCGCACTCTCCTCCATGGATAGCTTCCATAAGGAGCATTGATTTTCCTTCCTCAACTTTCAACTTATGTATTCCCAGATGGCCTCTTTTGTACAACTGGTTTCCGCAAATGATGAATTGGATGTCCAGACATTGTATTCCCCTTTTGCCCTTGGCACTTGCCCCTGGTGGGTACGCCTCTTTGTCCAGGAAATTCCAAATGTCGTAATATCAGGGGTTCGTGTCTTGAACCTCATCTATCATGGCGATGGTCTCATACGCTGGCGTATACTTCTGTTTAATGATGATCGGGCGTATCTTCACTCCAAGTGAAATGTCCACCATGAAGGATAAAGTTGCCAACGCATCAGCAAATCGGTTATTCTCTCTGAGCAAATGCGTGAATGTCAATTTCTCAAACCTCGAAATTAACACATCCAGGGCCTGATAATAAACCTTCATTTTCTCTTCCTTAATCCGCCAATCTCCGTTAGCTTGAGACACAACCAAATTTGAATCTCCGATAACATCCAATCTTATTGCCCCTAGTTCTAGGGCAGCTTCTAAACCAGCAATACACGCTTTGTATTCTGCTTCATTGTTGGATACTTTAAACCGGAGTTTGAAGGCTAAAGGTATGTGTGAATCATCGAGTGCTATGAGCAACACACCGATCCCATAACCATACTGATTAGACGCTCCGTCAAAGTACATTGTCCATGGTTCCTCTTTTATCTGCAAGATGTCTTCATATGGGAATAGATACTCCACTGCTTCATCATCTCCTTCTACTGGGTGATCCGCCAGCTACAGCTCTCCTTTTGACTGATTTGCGCGTAACATACTTGAGGTCAAATTCGGAGAGAAGAAGCAACCAACAAGCTAGCTTAACCGTAAGTGTTGGTTTCTCAAATAGATATTTGATAGGATCTAAGCTCGAAACCAGAATTACAAAATGAGCTAACAGGTAGTCTCTTAACTTCCTCGTTGCCCAAACCAAAGCTAAGAAAGCTTTCTCGAGAGGAGTGTAGCGAGTTTCATATTCTAGCATCTTCTTGCTTAGATAATAGATGGCCTTCTCCACCTTCGCTTCTGATTCTTGCGCTAGCATGCACCCCATGGTTGAATTTTTTACTGATAAATACAAGATCAGTGGTTTTCCCGATTCTGGTAGTGACAATACATGAGGATTCTGAAGGTACTACTTAACCTGCTCGAAAGCAAACTGACACCGATCATCCCATTAGAATTTCTTTCCTTTCTTCAACAGACCAAATAGTGGTTCACAAGTCAAGGTTAATTTTGAGATAAACCATCTCATGAATTGCACCTTACCCAGAAAGCTGTGCACCTCCTTTTCAGTCCTTGGTGGTGGCATTTCTACGATGACCTTGATTTTGGAGGGATCTACTTCAATTCCCCTTTGTATAATCAGAAATCCCAACATTTTTCCTGCAGTTGCCCCGAATGTGCTTTTCTATGGGTTTAACCTCAGTCTATACTCCTTGATCCGCTCAAAGAATTTTTCCAGTGCGGTGTAGTGACCTTCTTGCTCTTTAGACTTTACGATCATATCATCCACATACACCCCAACCTCCTTGTGGATCATGTCGTGCAAAATGGTGGTTGCAGCCCGCTGATATGTAGCCCCAGCATTTTTCAGTCCAAAAGGCATAACTCTATAACAGTAGGTACCCCACGGCGTGGTGAAAGCAGTTTTCTCTCTGTCCTCTGGTGCCATCGAAATCTGATTATACCCGAAAAACTCGTCCACGAATGAAAGCAAAGCATGGCCAGCTGTGAAGTCTACCAGTTCATCGATGTGTGGCAATGGAAAATCATCTTTCGGACTTGCTCTATTTAGATCCCGGAAGTCGACGCAGACCCTAATTCTGCCGTCCTTCTTTGGAACCGGAACGATATTAGCCAACCAAGTCGGGTATTTAGATACCATCAAGAAACCTGCATCAATCTGTTTGCTGACCTCCTTTTTGATCTTTAATGCCCAATATGGGCGAACTCTATGCAGTTTCTGTTTGACTGGTCGGGCCTCGGGATTAAGAGGGATCCGGTGCTGTACAATCTCAGGATCTATTCTAGGCATGTCTTCGTAGGACCACGCGAAAACCTCTTTGAAATCTTTTAATAAAGCGATTAAATGCTCGCGTTTCTCCGAAGACAATGTGGATCCGATCTGGACCAAACGGGGATCCTCCTCAGTACCCACATTAATTGCAGTGATTTCATCTGTGCAGGGCTTAACGCGCCTCTCTTCCTCTTGGTCAACCAAAATTTTCAAAGCCCATGGAATTTCTTCCTCTTCGTTTAAGTCAAAATTTTGAAAATCAAGAGCAGTGCAACAAACTAAAGGCACAGAGAAATAAGCAAACTCTATGACATTTTCATTAGTAAAGTCTGGGTCCTCAGTTACAGTTGACTCAAAAGAAAAACTAAAAGAAGACTTTGATAGGATTTTGGCATCCGGATTACCACTCCCGGAAGTACCAGACTCTGAAGAACTCGAATCTGACTCCGACGCTACAGATTCGTTAGAATCAGATTCAGACTTATTATCCGATTCAGAACTGCTGATGATGCCCTTTTTAAATTTCCAGATTAGGTACGGAGCCTCAGATGCATCCACAATAAGTTTAAAGAAATCTGCTTCTGGTTTATCCTCGATCATTGAGATAGTAAAACTATCCCCCAAGTTGTCAGACTCAGTTCCGACAGTAGAGTTTGCTAGTAGGTCAGTCAGTGTTTTTCCCAACAGCTCTTCTTCTTCAATGTTCACAGTTACAGTCCTGCCTTGTCCTGTACTAGTACTCAGGTCCATCTGCTCATCTTCCTCTTCCGGTAACTGGTGCCCGAAGAAGATCTTGAACCCGGGATAGATTGTCTTCATCTCCTGGTCAAACGAAGGCTCTGGAAATCCATAAAAGGGGAAATCTTCCCCTTAGCGAACAAAGCGTCCGTTCAAGGTTCCCTGTATTGGTTTGTGAACTAACTCATATTGTTTTCCATCATTCTTTTCTTTAATTCTTCCTCTCAACTCAGCCCACTTCTTTTGCCAATCCTCAACAGTAGGTTTGTATCCCAGCCCAAAAGCGTGGGGGTTGTGAATCAGCTCCTTGATAACAGCGCCTCCTTGCCTACCACTCCTGCCTAGTCCTGATCTTGGCATATGCCCCTGTTTGTTCATCATGTAGATGGACTGAGCACTTACATAGATTCCGTCAGCTTCTGCCATGATAGATTGGACTACTCGGGCTTCTGGTAGTACGAAACCAGAGAGGAATACATCTTCTTCCCCGTGTATGATTTCCAACACTGGTGTGGTAGTTCCCTGGGGAGGGTGGATCGACGAATTACCGTACACCGTAGCAATCCCACCTTTGATTTCACCAGCTGATGAACTGTTGATGACAAAGCTTTCATCTGATGCAGCGAAGGCCTTCCCAATAGTAGATTCAAGGTAACCGGAACATCCATTACATTGAATTCTACCTCATGTTCGGACGGGCCGATCAGGATATGGCTCTTGAATGTTCCCATGACATCCCAGCTTGTATTGTCATAAGCTCAGACAGCTTGAGTTGTGGGTGTGAAGTCAACAGGCCTTAAACCTATGGCATAAGCTGTCCGTGCTGGACATACATTGATCGTCGATCCAGTATCTACTAGCACTACTGGAATCCACTTTTTTCAGCTCTCCAGAGTTACTTACAAGGGCTAGTTGTGGTTGGCACCCTCAAGTGGCAGCTCTTTATCTGTGAAAAATATCACTGGCGTAACATCGCCGGATGTGACTAACGATACCAGTTGATCAGCAGTAGTGTCGATAGGCAATTTGGTGCAATTCATTGCCTCTAGCAATGCTTGCCTATGTTCCCGGGAAGCTATTATCAATCCCCAGATTGAGATATCTGCCTGAATCTTCTTAAGCTGTTTCAAAACCAGGTTATTTTCACAGTCCTTCTCTCTGGTGTTATTAACCTCTTTGTTAGAGGATTCTGGTTAATCTACAGCCACAGGTTTGAAGTACCGACCACTCCAGGTCATGTGATTGATTTCGTCCGTATACCACGTATCGTCGGGGGTATTGGATTTCCACTCTTCGTCCGTGTATGCATGACTCAAATCATTATCTCCCCACTACTCTCCAGCAGTCACGGCCAAGCTTTTATCAGACTCTACTTAGAGCATGTTCGCATCACGCCCCTCAGCAACATACTTTTCCTTTCCAACTATGGTTTTGGTTTCTGGCAAGGCCATCTTTCTTTGAATTTCTTCCATTCTCTCCTACTGGAATTGTTCCAGCACTTGTTCTGTACTAGTAATGGATGTGGTCTCGGCTTTTTCCTCTTTGACCCCTTTTGTCTGTTCCACCTCATCTAGCTCTTCGTCACCAAACCAACCGTTGTTTGTTTCCGGCTGACTTGAATCCAACCAGCCTATCTGGACACTGCTTGTTTCCTCTTCTTCAAAGAAGTAGAGGTTGGCTAGGTCTTCTTCTATCTGAACTAGATCCTCTTCCAGTTCGGCCAAGTTATTTAGGCCTTGTTCAGGCCAATCATTTTGATGTTGCCCTAACTAGCCTTCCCCGATAGCATTGACAATGAGAACATCCGGTAATAGGACCAATGGTTTTGGTTGATCAATGGCCACAATGTATAAACTGGGGTCATACTCCTCTGCAAGCAAAGCCCCCTTTTCTATGACACAGGTATCAGATAACCTTGTCTTTAATGCACTTTCCTCTTTCTTTGCTCCTGCCACAACCTTTTTGGGTTGGATTTGTAGGGCTAGATCCAACATGCACATATCTATGCCTTTTGGAATAACCACCTCCGGTTTCGGTAGGTGGGATGAGGTAATATATATGTTTGGGTTGAAGGTAGGTGGTAGTGTTTGGATGTGGTTAATATTTCTGGAGAGGGGAACTTGGTTATGTGTAGGAAATGGGTTGGTTGTCACATTTGGTTTAGGAGGAGTGATGACTTTGTTGTCAATGAGATTCTGAATCTCATGACGTAGACAATAGCATGAATCTGTATGATGGCCATGTTGTTGGTGGAAAGTACAATATTGGGTTGGGTCGTGTCTAGCTGGCAGTGGGTCTGGGAGACTACGAGGATTAAGAGGCTTGAGATGCCCCTTGTCCATCAACACCTTGAGGGCACGGGTTGGACTCATATGGAGGGGGCTAAAAGATCTTCAGTTCCAAGGTTGACTATTTTGTGCGGTTTGTGAGTTTGTGGCAGCAGCAAAGGGATCGACCATCTTGGCCGATGATGTAGCAGTGGTACTAACATCTGCAAGCCGTGGAATAGTGCTAGTACTAGCATTGGTACTCCGAGTGAATGGTTTTTTTGCAGGTTCACTTGTTCTATGGATGATGCCCTTTTTGAAGGCGCTCTCAATTTGAACCCCTAACTCATGTAAGGAAGCAAATGTGGACAATGGTGCCACTATCATTCTCTGCAACATGTCTGGCTCGAGGTTTTGGACCACTAACCTGACTTTTTCTCTTTCAAAAGGTCTGCTCATCATTCTGGCTGCCTTTGCCCTCCATCTTGCCACAAAGTCAATGAAGGGTTCTTTGGGGTTCTGAGTGGTTGCTTCTAGCTCACTAATTGTTACATCTATCTGAGTATTGTATGAGTATTGGTTAACAAACCCCTCAGACAGTTCTTTCCAATTTCACTTCGTTGAGTCCTCCAGATTGGCATACCAGATGGCCACTATATCTGACAGGGTCCTTCCAAATAATGAGAGTTTTGTGCCCTAGATAAACCCATAGGCCTCAACACATCTGAAAACAGGCAAACATGCACAATCGGATCCCGGCTCCCATCAAATCTATCGATGTGAGGCATTTTGAATTTTTCTGTCTACCTGACTGAAGCCTCAGTGTACCCATCCTTAATGTCGGGAATTGAATTAAAACCCTAGGATTTCTTCAAGGCTTTCTCAAGCCTAGCAATTTTGATCATGGCTAGATCAACTTCATTCATATCGAAGGGAATGGTTCCCGTAGGAGGTTGTACCGGAGGTCTGTAGGCTGAAGCTGTTGGAACCATCTCCTGAGGATCTGGGACCTGAGGAGTTTTTAGTAGTGAAGGGAGATCAGGATTTGGCTGGGCAGCCGGGACCGGATGTGCAGTAGATGCAGATGCCCCAGATGGGCGTCGTAGATCAGCGATGACTTTATCCTGTGCGGCCAACCTTTGATCCATGGTTCTCAAAGTTGCCATCATGGCAGCAATTTCTTCTATGTTTTGTTCCAATCTTATAGGTGGGTGAGATATTGGTGAATTGCGGATATGAATAGGTGTTTGTGGAGTGCTTTGTACTGGTTCTGATGCCTGTTTGTTCTTTCTTCGTCGAGTGACCGGCGGGAGAGAAACTAACACTGGCTGACTGTCAACAAGATCTTGCGTTTTACAAAGCCTACGAGAACGAGTCCAAACAACTCGGGGGATATCAAGTCTTTCTGAAGCTATGATGAAAAACTACCTAACAAAAAGAAAGAAAGAAAACATATTTAAAAAAATGGACAGCACTTCGGCCCCAATTCTCAATTAATCATAACACGCAGCTGAACTATGATCCCCACTGAACTTTGTTCTCAAACTGATTGCTTATTTGTACCACTACTATGAACCACCTTGTATATTTCATTGTAAAAGAACATACCACATAAAAAGAACCAAAACACCCCTATGAGGGGGTAGGGTTACCTTGTCCTAGATTTTGACATGATCTAGGTTTCACTATTCAAACAAGTGGTATCATACATCCTAGAAATGGGAGAGTATCCTTTCCTAAGTTGAATAGTCACTAGAGCGTACTATATGCATTAGGTCAAATAGTCACGAAGGGTACCTAAGCAAGACTACCTAATATACCTCTCACACCTAACACCGAGAAGTAAAAGGAGGATCAAGCGGTACAGCGGTAATCCAGATCCAAGGGTTGTGTTCCCAACTTGACAGAGCCCATAACCGGTCAGCCTTTTGGCAAGCTTTGTAGGCAAGCCTCCGGCAAACCGCCCAGGAATAACAGATGGTAAACACAGGGACTTAAGCACACCAATGCAAATGCAATGCAAAGAACATATAAATGTAGATAAAAATTCACATCATAAACTTCAAGTCAAGTTCTCTAAATCCCCAGCAGAGTCGCCAGAAACTGTAGCTCGGCTTTTCGCGCTCCCTTTCGGAAGAATGAATAGCCGTTACAGTTCGGACTCCACTTGTGTTAGTTCTGATTTTGATTTCACAAGTGCAATGTGAAATAGTGAAAACACAAAAAGAGTCCAAATCCGGCAATTTCTTTTGGAAAATTGATTTTTGAATCAAATGCCAAAAATGGACTGCTTTGCCAGATATCATAGTCACCACCTAAATATTTATTTTTGGAAAATTTAGGAAACCCATGACTCGTGCCGAAGGCCATTAGTCCGTCGTTACCAACGTGTCTTGGTTCGAGAACTTAGGTATGAGAGGGGAAGGTCAATAATTGAAAACCCCACTCACCCGATCAAAGATCGGCCTCTACTAATCATGATGTGATTTTTATGTACAGTATATGTTCTTGTTCTATATGTAACATACAAATATAGACTAATTTCACGAAAAGTTTGAACATTTGATTTCATGTTTGTTTTGACAAAAGTGTTTTGAATATGTATCACTTAAAATAGTGATCTCATATGTACATGAATCAAGTACCCCAATTCAAGTGATTAGCCTTCATCCACAGGAATTCAATCAAGTATATCAAATAAGCAGTTAGCCTCATGGTAGTATGTTTGATATGACAGCATTCACACTTATGCAATATGCTAAAGCAAAAATGCTTACCTTAACATCCGAAGGCGAGTCCAAAAAGAAAGCAAATAGTTAAGAAAACAATGCATGATCCTAATTTTAATGACTAATGCAACACATGCAATGTGCAATTAAGGTTCGGCTACTAGTATGGCATGTGAGTCAATTCAAGGCATGTAATAGTGCATGTATGCAAGTAAGGAGTTTGAATTTGACATTTGAATAATGTGATGAGCTGAACTTTTATGCATGTAAACGAATGGGTGTAAATCATGAAAAATGCTAATTAAACATGATGTCCCTAATCTAACCATCATAAGTAGTGAAATAAAAGGGAGAAAGAATGGGGGTTGAAAGACATACAACTTATTACATATTTGTCCTTGCAAAGGAGGGTCCGAACGTCCAAATGTCCGAATAAATAATTATTATAAAACCGAATGAATAATAAATGAAAGGGGCTATCTAATTTAGTACAAGAATTGATGTAAGGCAAGTCTTTACACAATAAACTCAGTATAACGTCTGACCGAATTCAATTAATCATATTGGTTCTTTATGTCGGTTGTAATCCAATTTTAACCAATTTTATTAGCCTTTTTTATTACCTGTCCATTTCTTTACCTTTTCTCTTATTTGTGCAAAAGTGATATTTATGTCCACTAAGTCCAAAATGCAATAAAGAGAAACAAGCATCAACTTAACCCGAGAAAATTTTCTTCTGGGAAAATTACAAAGGAAGAGTCAAACTTATTTACAAGCGATAAGGGATTCCAAGTCAAACTCAAGATGTGCAACAAGGACTAATCAAACTCAAAAGAGTGATAATGACTTAGAAAAATCCAAACTTGAGTGATAATGACTTGAAATCCAAACTTGATAATAAGTGATAATGACACTTTCTTTGGTGATTTCCAAGGGTCAATTAGTCCCTTAAAAGTAAAGACACTGATGAATAAAGAGAAATAAAAAATAAAAGATTGTGCTTTAATATAAGAACATGTATACATTTGGAGTAATGAACCTCCAAAGAATTTAAACCGTTAAGTATAGAACGTTTTATGCTTTTGGTGGTAAATCCCCTAAGAGATTAAATCAGTAAGTATAGAACGTTGTATACTTTTGGCAATAAACCTCTTAAGCATAATACATTTTATGCCTTTGGTAGTAAATCTCCAAAGAGATTAAACCATTAACCATAGAACATTTTATACCTTTGGTAACGAACCTTCTAAGCATCAAACGTTTTATGCCTTTGGTAGTGAATCTCCAAAGAGATTAAACCATTAAGCATAGAGCGTTTTGTACCTTTGGTAATGAACCTCCTAAGCATAAAACGTTTTATACATTTGGTAGTGAATCTCCAAAGAGATTAAACCATTAAGCATAGAGCGTTTTATACCTTTGGTAATGAACCTCCTAAGCATAAAACGTTTTTATGCCTTTGGTAGTGAATCTCCAAAGAGATTAAACCATTAAGCATAGAGCGTTTTATACCTTTAGTAATGAACCTCCGAAGAGATTAAACCATTAAGCATGGAAGAGTTCCTTTCTTATACTTGAACCACAATCTTAATTTTTCACAACTTTTTAATCGAAATAAGCAAAGAATGAAGGGAGATTGCAGAGATGATTATGCGAAATTGATTAATTGGTTAGTACAAACAAACTTGATATTTAAAACATAAATCATTGAAATAAATTAAGCAACCCCCTAAATAGCATACAATAGTGCTGAAATTAGAAACCTACCACTTTTACTATTCACTACCGGAGGTACTATTCATCGTCGGGGTTACTATTCATCACTGGAGGTACTATTCATCGCCGAAGGTTACTATTTATCCGGTGGGATAAATTATTTAAAGTAATAAATTACAACAGTTTATATACAACATTTAAATTACAACAGATATGTGGGTGGTGCAGCCATTAGGAATGGCAACGGGGCAGGGCGGGGCCGGGGATCACACTCCCCGTCCCCGATCCCCGACGGAAAAAATTTCCCTATCCCCAGCCCCGATCCCCGACGTGGAAGTTATCACCACCCCCACTCCCGTCCCCTAACGGGGAACGGGTTTTCCCGACCCTAAAAACTCCCCGGTCCAAAAAAAAAATGGCAGATGATCAACAAGAACAACAACAACATCATGCATCAACAATAGATGATCTGTTACAAATCATGTATACTTACACAACAACAAATCAACAAAATCATTATACATAATAGATCAAAAAAAGGAAAATCAGAGAGATGAGAAAGGCGTCGGAGTCCGGCAACGAAGGGAAAGGGCGTCGTCATCGTGTTCTTGAGCAGGGAGATCAGTGACGGCGAGATAGGAAAGATTAGCAAGATCTGTGAGGAAGGAGAGGACAGCAGAGGAACCGCCGCCACTGCCATCGGCGAGATCGAAGATCGGCGAGATAGGAGGAAGAAGAGAGCAGCGGAGGAGCTGCCGCCACTATCGACGCTATAAGGAGCACCTGCACACACACACACACACACACACACAGGCGAAACAGTTTGTGTATATGTGTGAATGAGTGTGTTCAGTTCAGCTAAACCCTAACACATACACATATATTATATATATAAACAGGGGCAAATTAGTAATTTTACGTCGGGGGGCAACCGGGGCGAGGATCGGGGCCGGGGCTAGGGTCGGACCGGGTCCAAGACTGAAACATGCATCCCCGTCCCCGGCCAGAGTATCATCGGGGATTCAATTTTTAATACCATCCCCAACCCGTCAGGGGTATTTTTCGGAGAATAACTGCTCAATTCGAGGTCGGGGGATCGGGTCCCTATCGGGTCGGGTTCCGATTTCCATCTCTAGCAGCCATCCCATTAAAGCAATAAAAAAAATAGTTATAAAAAGAAGTAACTGAAGCATTTAAACAAATTATATCACATTTTTAAATTAAATTGAAAATTTGCGAAAACTCACCTTTTGGGGAAATGATGAATTTTCTGAGTCACAAACTTTCTTTTGATTACTCTCAAGTCTGTGGAATATGTTCTCAATTCTCAGTCCAAAATTTAGAATTATAGCTTTAGTGGTTGGTTTTTGAATGGTGTGTTGATGAAATGGAAATAAAAATATTAAAGAAAATATTTTATTTTCCCTATCTCTCTCACTAAAAAAAAAAAACTAATTTTCTTTCTTTCAGATTCTTTTTCTCTCAAACTCTCTCGCAGCACTTCTTTTTCTCTCACTGATTTCTCACCTTCCTTCTTTTTCTTTGTTGGGCCTCCCCTTTCTTTTTTCCTTCAGACTCCCCCCCTCTCTCATTAGCCTCTTGATTGCTTTATATAGGCAACAAATCTATATAATATATATAATATAATAATGTATATGTATAATATAATCATAAGATATATTTATATATATATATGCTTGATCTGGGAGATGTCGGCAACTGAGCTGACCGACATCAAATTCTTTTATTATTTTTATTATATAATATATAATATAAATATTATATAATATATATCTATATACATATAATATATTATATAAAATATATAAAAATATATAATTTATACCAAAATACTAAACATATAATATAATAATATAAATTTTTATTATTTTATTTTATATATTAATAAAATATATAATTTATACCAATTTATATAAAAAAACACCAAAAATATGAACAAACACATAAAATTATGCAAATTACAAAATACTAAGCTAATGAAATATTTAGTATTTTAAAACAATTTGGCTATAATGGTGAAGGTTGGGATTAAAATTCAAATTTCATCTCTCTTACTGAGGATTCTGTGAGAAACACTTTCTAATTGTCATCCTCGGGTAATCAAAAGAAAGCGTCCAAGTCTTAGGCCTAGTCAAAATGGGGTGTCTACAGGTGGTAGTTGACTGGTTGACCAAGTCGGCGCACTTTATACCTATGTATGTGAGTGACTCGATAGATTATCTTGCCGACCTTTACAGTAGGGACATATTGAGATTGCACGGAGTCCCTGTGGTGATTGTTTCGGATAGAGATCCGCGTTTCACGGCTCGGTTGTGGCAGAGCCTACAGAGTGCCTTGGGCACAAGATTGACTTTTAGCACTATGTATCATCCTCAGACTGATGGGCAATCCGAGCGTATTATTCAGATCCTTAAGGATATGCTTCAAGGTTGTGTCCTTGACTTTAAGGGGTCATGGGAGAGACATTTTCCCTTAGTGGAATTTGCCTATAACAATAGCTTCCAATCGAGTATTGGTATGGCACCAATTGAGGCCTTATATGGCCGACCGTATAGATCTCTGGTGTGTTGGGTAGAGGTGGGTAGTGCACCTGTGTTGGGTCCAAAGTTAGTTCGGGAGACAACAGAGAAAGTTGTACTTATCCGTAAAAGCTTGGTTACGGTTAAGAGCCACCAAAAAAGTTATGCCGTCCGTAGGAGGAGACCTTTGTGTTTTGAGGCGGAAGACCGTGTATTCTTAAAAATATCACCTAGAAAAGGTTTGATGAGGCTTAGAAAGAGTGGGAAGTTATCCCCTCGATTCATTGGGCCTTTTGAGATCCTTGAGCGAATTGGAGAAGTAGCTTATCGTTTGGCCTTGCAACCACAGCTTTCTGGGGTTCATGATGTGTTTCATATTAGTATGCTTTGAAAGTATGAGCCGGATCCATCACACGTGTTGGATTAGACCGACTTAAAAGTAGATAAGGATGCCTCATATGATGAGAGATCGGTGAGAATCTTAGATACCCGGGAGGCAAAACAATCTCCTTGGTTAAAGTATTATGGAAACATCACGGGGTTGAGGAAGCAACTTGGGAGCATGAGTTGGAAGCCCGTGAGAAGTATCTGGAATTATTTGTTGATGTTTAAGCATATATTGAAATTTTTATTATGTTAATGAGATATGGAAGCATTGTATATGTTGTGTGTGTTTGGAAATATGGATTTAATGTAAACATTGTAAATGTTTTGGAAAATGTGAATTATACTTTCAATGTTGGAACTTATGTATCGAGTTAATGAGAATGGATGACCAAAGAATGGATCATGGTATTAGAATTGATTAATTATCGTTATTGTGTTTGGTTTAAACATAACTTTAAAACTTGATTTGAAATTTCGGGGACGAAATTCCTTAAGGGGGGAGATCATAACGATTCTGATTTAGACTCGACCCGTTTTGTATTTCAGACTTGGGTTTCATGATTTCATATTGTTGTTCATGTCTTACTTCCCTTGTAAATCCTTAAATTTGTTATTGGACTGCAGTAGTTGTGTTTGAAACAGGTTGGTTGCTTAGTTTTCAAACCTTTGTGGCCCAGAATTTTACTCCTCCGCTCGAGTGACACTTTTTGTGCTCGAGTGGGCTTTGTGAACTCTCAGCACTTTTGCAAGTCTGCAAAACTATTGGGAGAGTGTCTTCTACACTCGAGCGGTTCTTTCTACGCTCGAGCAAGCTCAGCTCGAGCGGCCTTTCTTGCACTCGAGCGTTGGTCTATTGTCTAAAAAACTATTGAGGGTGTGCATTCTGCGCTCGAGCGTCACTTCTTGCGCCCGAGCGGATTGTGCGTATATTGCTTCGCAGCAGCACCTTTTTACGTCACTTTTTTTATATCTTTTTCTCTCAAAACCCTAGATCTAGAGTTTCTCTCTCTAAAACCTACCTTCTCTCTATATTTTCACCTAGATCTAGTAATTTCTCTACGCATGTGCCTTTGTTAAAAAGATAGAGCATCTCAAGGGCTACGTTTTGATCCGAATAGAGTTTGGTTTCGACATCTTTGAAGTCCCTCAATCTCTTGCTTTGGTCTTCTAAACTTGAAATATGGATTTTTTTTTTTTGGTGAATAATTAAAGTAGGGATTTTCTACACTCTTCTATGAGTTTTAACTTAGTTATTTATTGATGTGTAAGAAATATTGAAATTTGGGGTGATTTTGAATAAACCTAAGGTTTTGGTTTAAAATCAAAAGAGAGGTTCCCCAATGTATGTATTAAAATTGGTTATGGGACTAGATATAAGGTTGTGTTATGATAAATTCATTGATTTTGATAACCAAAGTGGATTTCTGAAGAAAAACATATTTTGCCCCAATTGTCTCGAATAATTATTTTGTTTAAAAATATGAAATTGGCGGAGTATGAAATTGGATGGACATTTGTATAAATGGTGGAGTTGGATATATATTACTTCTCATCTATAGAAATTTGGATAATTTATCTGTTTTGAATATTATATATCTGTTTAGAAATATCTGTTTTAGGCTATCAGTAGAAGATAACTATGATTGTTGTAGAAATTGCATGTGGATTAGGTGAATTGAAACTAATCTCTTATTCGTAGTCATTGAATATGACTAGGTTTTAATACATTGTAAATGTATGATGTGTAGGAGGAGAAAGGAGATATACTCTATGTTTGGGAGAATAAAGGGGATAGACTTCATTGAATTAAGTTGGCATGTGTGTCCAGGGTAAAAGTCTCAAAAATCGTATGTATATATGGGTACCGATTCCTACGAACAAAATATCCGTAAAATGGCAAATAGAAGTGTTTGTATAATGGTTGTGTTGATTAGAAATCCATTGAGTTGTACCCTCAGTGTGGTCGTTTGAATGAATTGATGAATGACTCATGAAAAGAAATAAAACAGTGAATAAATCATGAAACAAGATAAAATGAATTGAGATAACATGAACTGTGATATAAAACTTCGCATAGCATGATTTTGCAAAGAGTTATAAAGGATTTTTATCGTGGGCATTGAATATACATCTCATACTTATATCTTTGTTAAGATTCATATATTATGTTAGATTATTCTTACTGGTCTTTGGCTCACCTTATTAGAAAAAATCATTTTCAGGTATTGGAGATATGTCTTCACCAAGACAGTAGTTTTGGGAGATTTAGAGCAAAAGCTTCCTTTTGATTGTATTTACTTTGTATAGCTAAGGGCTTAATTGTATTGAGTTAGACTCATTTTTGTTGTAATCAAGCAGTGACTTGGAAAGATGTAACTTTTTAGGGCATATGAATCTTTGTTTGACTTTCATTACTTTTTATTATTTGTAACACAAGCTGTAGATTCAGGATGAGCTATTTATGAATGTATATCGCATATGTCACATTTGTATATTAACTTTGATGAATGAAAATACTTTGTTTCAACTTGGTTTCCGCTTATGAGATGAGTTTATCATATTTATTATGGGGCGTTACAAATCCACATTGCTCTAACCGCTAACCGCGGTTTAAACTTTAAAATTTATAATCCGCCAACCAAACCGCTTGGCTCTATTATAGTTAATACATATATATTTTTTAACTTCCAATGAAATATCAATGTAAAAATAAGTGTGAGAGTGATTTAAGATATGAAATTTATTACAAATTAGTGGTTATATATATGAACCATATTATGAAAAATTACTTTGTGTTATATATCTGAAAAATATTATACAAATTAGTGTTATATATTATACAAATGTATGATAATTAGTTAGAATATTCTTCAATCTGTCAATCCACCAAAACCACCTAAACTGTAATTTGTCAATTCGCTAACCCATCATTTGATTTATAATTTTACTCTTAAACTGCTCGAACCGCACCGTGCACACCCTTAGTCATATCCCACAATTAGGGCTATCCACAATACCGCCAAAACTGTTAAAACCGCTCCGAACCGCACATTTTTTCAACTCTGGCAGACGGGTTGGGCCGGTGGGACTTCCAAGAATGGCGGGTTGGCACGGGTGGCGGTTTGAAAATTGCCAACCCGCGTAAACAACCGACTCGACCCGCCTATCAATATTTCAAAGTCTGCTGCTGTATATACAATGCAAACACATGGCAGCAAATGTAAATATACTTTCTCACACACAATACTTCTTTAATTAGCCCTAACTGACGCCCAAAACATCTCATCTCATTCACACATTATCGCTGATTTGCCGCTGCTCTCATTCACACCCAAACACCCAAACATCATCGCTAATCGTCGTTGCTCTTCACTCGCCGTTGCTGTTCTCCGCTCACCGCTGCTGGTCTCCTCATCGTCAGTACATACCCCTCTCTCTCTCTGCTCTCTCTCTCGGTCTACTCTCTCTGCTCTGTTTCGCTCTGCTCTTTTCTCTCTCTCTCTCTGTGCTCTCTCTAAAGTTTGATATGCATGACTTTGTTTCAGATTTTATCGATGGTAATCAGATGCATACCATTTTTAAAGAATTTGATACTTATGCCTAATGCTCATCTTTACTTCTTCACAGACAGCTGCACATTTCTTTGGTATGCTCTGTTCCATCTCTCTTTATCTTTATTTGGTGTTTCTTTTTCTTTGAAGTTCTGCATATATATGTATACATATTTGTATACATATTTGTATATATTGTTATACCTTTTTATCAAGTGTTTCTGCACATGAAGCATGATTTTAATATATAATATGCTTCACAATAGAACTTCAGAAAGAATAAAGAATGAAATCAATGGGGTAGACATAGAAGTGCAACCCTGTATCCATTTCTTGGATTTGGGAATTACATATTTGGGGTAGACTCTATTCTTATTCTTGAATATTATTTTTTTTAATGTTATATTAGATGAATATTTTAATTTTGACTATTTTAGTTCATTTATGAATTAGATTTTTTTACTCTTTTATTCAAGTTATGTAATTTGAATTATATTTTTTATAAACTGCTAATCTGTCCAAATCGCCAAGGTAAATTCGTCATTATTTGCCAGCCAAACCACCGGTTTTTTATTAAAAAAAATAATAAATTCTAATGCTACTTTTATCAATCCGCCACCCGCTGTACCATTTTTATTTTTCTTCCAAATTTTTCTTCCAAATCACATAGACCTACACCCCACACACCCCTGCCCACAATTACACGTTGGACATTTCTCTGTAAGTTTGAACCTCAATCTTTCCTTTAAAAATTTAGAGATACAACCATTTGAGTACTCAAGTTCCTAGTGCAGTCATTAGGTTGGGCTTGTGAGCACAATGTTCTCTTGCAGGCCCAATCCAACCGGCCCATATTAGCGGGAGATCGGGGCCTTTACTATTGTTATCATCATAACTAGTGGAACGGTAAACGGATCCAATTTGGTTCAAATTGTCAGATTGGTCTGTTTTTTTAATTATGGTTTTGGTTGTGAAAATTGGGGAACCATTCAAATCGGTCCATTTTTCGATTTCAAGATTTTGGTTATGGTTCTGAATTGTGATATATTTATTGATTATTTTTTCTAGTTGTGGTTCTAGTTTTAAAAATTGTGAAATTATTTAAATCGGTTTGGTTCCGATTGTAAGACTTTAGTTACGGCTCCAAACCGTAATATATTTATTTATTATTTTTTATGTTTTTATATAAAAAAATTTAAAAATTAAAATGTTTTTTATAATATTTGAACAGTAATCGTCATTGTAAAATTGATAAACTCTAACCAATTTTTCCAAACTAATTATTTTTAATTTATTTATTAATATAAAATATATATATCATATTATTGTTGTATAACATTTATAGAATCATAAATTGATCCGAACCGAACCGGTTTCTATGATCTGGTTCTGGTCCGGTTCCATAGGTTAATGGTTCGGTTACGGTTTTAAATTTTCTAAAACCGTAAAAAATGATTCGATTCCTGATTTATTTTAAAATCGGACCAATCCGATCTGTGTATACTCTTATAAATTACACTAACATTCTCTCATTTTTTTTTGAAAAAAAGAAAGTAAATTTTACAAATTTAATATAATTATAACGTATTTTCTTAAAATTTAAATTTATATGAATTTTTGTCTCGTTACCATCATTTATCCATTAGTTATATATAAAAAATAAGGTTATAATTATTTTTATATTAAAATATATATTTTATCATTGATTATCTATGCATGTATTAGCCTTATTTACTTTACGCTTATAAAAAGAGACGTTGATGTAATTATATTAAATTTGTAAAATTTATTATATTCTATTTGAAAGAGAAACGTCAGAGTAATTCAATCATTATTAGGGTAATTTGCAAACATGCCTTTTGAGGTTTACTTAAAATATGAATTGTTTTATGTGGTTCTTGAAATTACAACTTACTCTCTGAAGTTTCTAATTTCATAACAAGTGACCTATTTTATTAATAAATCATCAAGTTAATTAACAATTTTTAATAATGTCATAAATTTATTTCAATTAAGAATTCAAGTAATTTATTGTTTAGGAGAGCAGTTAGAAATTTTGTTTTTTCAATTAATTTTGTTAATTAAAAAATTATGACAATAAGATATTTCTAATTTTTCAAACCACAAGAAATAATCTACAGTTTAAGCAAATCTCATAATATGTATTTGTATTTTACACCATTATTATTTTTCCTGGTTTGCGAAAATTATAACTAATAACATAGTTTTCACACAGTTAAATTACTTTTTTACCATATTTTTGTTAAATTATAAGATAAATTACCAATAAATCCGAATAATTTGACTTAATTCTTATTAGTTCTATCAAAAATTAGTTATAGTAAAATCATCGCTAAAAATAATTTTTTGTGACGTTTTTTGCATATGTTGTTAAAAATTAACAATTAGCGACTTTTTTGTCACAGTTTTATAAATTTTTACTAAAATTTACAATTAGTGACGTTTTTCTATTACGAATTTTTCAAACTGTCGCTGAAAATTAAAAATTAGTGACATTTTTTGTGTCAATTTAATATTTTAAATTGTCACTAAAACTTATAATTAGTGATATTTTTTGTGACAAAAATTTTAAATTGCCGTTGAAAATTACCAATTAATGACGTTTTTAATAGTATTTGATAAAATTATCACAAAACTTATTAGATAATAAATTTAACTATTAAAATTTATACGTAAGTCCCATAAATTATAATGTTTCCATAATCATAGGAGAGATCAGTTTCATTAATTTCTATTATTTATTTATTAAAGAATTACTATTGTGGTTGTGGTCTCTAATGGGAAAAATTTTCTGGTAGGCCTAAATCTGTAATGGGCTTTCTTGCAAGTCAATGCAGATTTCCCATTTCTTGTGTTTCTTTGGCCCAGTTGACAACTGACTTAGTATTGATAGACTGGATGCTCTTTCAGTATCTCGACTCATATTAGGATTGTTAAAAAAAAAAAATTAGATTGATTCATTATATAAATAAATTAAATTTAAATATAATTATAAGTTCATTATTTTTTAAATTAAATTTGAATAGCCTACTATTTAGTTCAATTAATTTATATGTACCATACAAAAATCAAGCCACTTGAACTTAATTTGTATTCAACTTGTTAGAAATTTGTTCGAAATCAATTTGTCATGTAAGTAAACTAAATTTAAACTTGATTTTAAGCTTGTTTATCAAACTAAATTTAAACAATCTATTACTCAATTAGACTCGATTTGAGATATTATAATTTTATTAATGTTTGTAATTCTTATTGTATTAATTTTATTTTTAAAATGTTTACATTATATTAATTTTACTAATTGGATAACCTTCATTTAGAAATTGAACTAAAATCAATGGCTAAAAATTTATTTATTCTCTTCGAAGTGATTGAGGGATTAATGTCCATTTTGAAATGATTTTGATTTTTGTCTAAATTTTTAATAGGTTTCATCAATTAAGCTAAATTCATATAATATGAAAAATTAAAAAGAAAATTTGATAAAATTGAAACTAAAAGGGTAAATTACAAATACACTCTCGAGATTTGATTAAAATACGAATGGTTCCCTATGGTTCTGAAAATTACATTTCGCCTCCTAAGGTTTCTAATTTCATAATAAATTGTCCATTTTATTAATAAATCATCAAATCAATTAATAGTTTTTAATGATGTTAGAAATATGTTTCAGTTAATAATTTAAGTAATTTTATTATTGTATAGAAAAATAATTATGAATTTTATTTTTTAATTAATTATGTAAAATAAATTTTTTTGACAAGGGGATAATTGTAATTTTTCAAATCACAAGAGACAATTTATACTTTAAACAAATCTCAAAAAGTGTATTTATAATTTACCCAAATTAGAAATACCAAACTAACACACAATATATATTGAAATTTATCTATGGACAAGCTCACTGCCAATTAATTTTGGAGGAGGATTCCCTCCAGTCCGGAATTTAGACTGGAGAGTATTGTTTGGGCTCGTAGCGCCCATTATGGGTTTCGTTTCGATTATCCGAATTGTTCATGTTGTCGGATACTTTACATATTTCATCTACACAAAAAAATTAGATCAATTAAATAATTGTAACTTGTTTAATTATCGTGTTTTTAACCCAAAAAATATATGATTTATTTTTAAAAATACAAATTTTTCCTGGTTAAAAACACGATAAATTGAACAAATTATAGTTATCGGATCGGCCTAATTTTTTGTGTGGATAAAATACACAAAGTACCTGATAAAGTGAACTATTCGGATCATTAAATTAGGACCCATGATGGGTCCCACGAGTTCAAACAATGTCTTCCAATTTAAAATCCAGATTGGAAGAGATCCTCCTCCATAATACAATGGAAGAATTTGTATTTTGTCATTTTTTCATTAATGCTGACCTATCTAGGTAGATGAAAAGAAAAATACAATGAATAGAAAAATAAAATAAGGTATTTGGCCTAATGGTTGTATAACACTTATTGTAATGTGAGATTTCGGGTTCAATTTTGATATCCTTCGTGGTGATTGTTTATTTCTTCTCCATTGCGGGGGTTGTGTTGTGGTGATGGTTTATTTTAGTTACTAGACTTGAGTTTGGTGGGCTTAGTATATTAATTGTGTTATGCTTTCTTAATTTTCTAGTTATTGTGACTAGTAGTCTATTTGATGATATAAATATTTTTTATATTTGTGATTACTCTTCTATCAATTGACCCCTCAAAAAAAAAAGAACGAAAAGGTACAAAAAATACTCAATTATTGGAATGCCTATGTTTCTTATTTATTTTCGAAAGAGTAATATTATACAAATAAAAAGTTCATGAATAGTTCATAATGATGTGGTTCATCATGAATTTTTTATTTCAAAACAAAATATCATTAAAGATGAGTTTATTTACAATAATAATATTCACACATCATTTTTGTGAAATTTTTCATATGAATTTAATATATGAATGGAAGTTTTCTTTTCGGTAGGAGAAAGAATTTAATATATGAATAGAATTTAATATAAGATTTGAACACAATTCTGGTATGAGTGAATCTTATTTACTAGGCCAACTATTAATTTCTACATATGCTATTTTAACATAGTAAATACTAGAAATTACTGGAACAATTTATAACAAATGTGTTTAAAGTAAACTCAAAAAATATCATATCACTAAAAAGACTATAAATAATTTACATTTAAATTTTTAATGGAAATAATCCCAAAATTAAAGGTAATATTATATTCAATTTCCTTTAATTTAATAGAAATGATAGGTAAACAACTCAACATCATCATTAACCCCCCCCCCCCCCCCCAATTTTTTTTTTTTTTAAAGAAAATCACACATTACCACTTAATTGAAATATTGTCTCTACTATCCTTTCTTTTTTGTCTCACCCAAGAGTCATATAAAAAATAAAATAAAATAAAATTCCAAACCTCTAATTTTATGGACACTAGGCTATAAGTCTAATTTCAAAAAATTTGAGGTAGTAGTTTTAGAGAAAATTAATGAAAAATCCATCCTAAAAGAGATATAAGGCATTATTTATTTGGTAATAAGAACAAGTTAGAAAAGGTTGTCAGAAAAGTCATCGCCATTGTCAGCTAGCGACGGTGATTGGCAGTAGTAGGTGGTGGTGGTGAGTTAGAGAAATATGTGATATTTAACAAATAGACAAATAGGTTGATTTCAAACAGATAGATTGATTTTAATAGATAGTTGTTCTTTTGGACAAATTGTATTCATTTAGCCCAAAGATATTAGAACTTGGGCTTAATGGACCAAAAGATTTAGAAATTGACTTATAGCCTGAAGCCCCGTAGTTTTAAGCTCTATTCTTTTGTGATCAAACAGACAAAATTACTTATATCTATATATCCATCCATCTATCCACTGTCTAACTATTTGTCCACGTCACCTGTAATCCATCTATCTATCCAAGTGTTACTTATTTGTTGACATGTTTACCTACGTGTTATCTTATTTATTTGTCTACATGCCACTTATTAGTCGACCTAATATGTCTATCTATTCATATCACCATCACCACTGTTGGCGCTCACGGTAGTCTATTGGATGTGGGACAAAAATGAGAAAAAAAAATTCAAATCAATAATTTATTATTTTCACCAAATAATTTCATTCATTATGTTTTTATTTCTATAAAAGAGCAATTGTTAAACCTAAACTAACACAGATCTCGGGGCAATTACTTAAGCGATTATGGAGAGTGCACTTAGGTATTAAAGTGAGTGAGATTTGGTATGTCTTATAATCTTGGGTTAATTACACTAATAGTCCCTATAGTTTGGGACTTGTGTCACTTTGATCCCTGACTTTTCAATTGTGACACATTTGATCCTAAATTTTGAATTTTGTTCCAAATAAGAACAATTGAAAATATCATTAGATTTTTCAAGGGTAAAATCGTCAATTTGATAAAATATAAACTAATTTGACAAAAATAAATATCAAAAAAATATTTTTAATTTTTTTAAAATTATTTTTATCCACTAATGATAAAATTATGTAAAATTAATAAAAATTACATGATTAATTTTTTTAAATTAATTTTACATGATCATCACCCAAACACATAATAAAAATTAATTTGGTAAAAAAAATAAATAAATGTCTAAAAGATTTATCAATTTTACATAATTTTATTTTTAGTAGTAGAAATAATTTTTAAAAATTCAAAAATATTTGTTTGACATTTATTTTTGTCAAATTAGTTTATCTTTTATCAAATTGACAATTTTACCCTTGAAAAATCTAATTATATATTCAATTGTCTTTATTTGGAACAAGATTCAAAATTCATGATCAAATGTGTCACAATTGAAAAGTCAGGGATCAAAGTGACACAAGTCCCAAACTATAGGGACTATTTGTGTAATTTGCCCTATAATCTTACTACTAACATAGTCTTTATACCAAATACAAGTTATATAGATGTAATCCCCTAGTTTATAATTATCAAATGGGAAATTCTATTTACACACCATTACTTGTCTCAATACACACAATTTGCTTAGTTCACATCACACACAAATTAAAATTTTTGGTATCGTTTGGTTTAGCTTTTGAATCGCAATTTGACAACCAAAAATCCAAAATCTGTTTGGTTATGAATTTTCAAAACTGATAACCAAATAAGTTTTCAATTTTCAAAACTCTTTTCAGAAACTTATATTTCAACTCTTTTGTACGATTTGATGTTATGTTAAAAAAAAAAAAATTAATTATTTTATTTTGTTCTTTCAAATTACTTTTATTTTTATTTTTATTTTTATTTTTATTTTTATTTTGTTGAAAAAGTATTTTGTTATTTTTTTTAGTATGGGCCAAATAATTTGTTATGATTTAAATATATATGGGCAATCCAAAATTTTAAAAAATTAAATATTTTTTTGTATAATTTAAAATAAAATAAATATTTAAAAAGATTTTTAAAAAATATTTAAAAATTAAAATACAATATTTAAAATAAAAATTTTAAATATGTTTTAAATAAAAATTTAACAAAATTAATAAAAATTTAAATAATTTTGTAAAAAAATTTAAATAAAATTTATTTTTATAAAACTACAAAATAAAGTAAAGAATATTTTTTCAAAAATAAACAATATTTCTTTTGAAAACATAAAAAATAAAAGAATAAAATTTTTTTGAAAAAAAAAATAAAAAGTACATTTAGATTATGTATGTAAAAGAAGTAAACAAAATTGCTTATAATATTATAAAAGGTTTTGATTACGAGATCAAAAAAACAAACAAACAAGGCCCAAAAAGCTCTTTTCGAAAACTAGTTTTGAAAACTTGTAATCAAATAAGTTTTTAATTTGTAAATTTCTAAAAATTACTTTCAAAATATACAACTTAAAAATTAGTTTCAAAACTGATAACCAAACAATTTTTTCAATTTTCAAAACTCTTTTTAGAAACTAAACCAAACGGAGCCTTTGATTTTGTCCCAATACACATCACTAACTTTCAAATAATATTAAATTATTCTTATCTTTCCCAACAAACGGTAACCCTAACCCTTGCCCACCACCGCCCGTCGACCATCAACCGCCACTCATTTTCCCTCCTCGTCGCAGACAATACCACCTCCAGTCGCACCATTCTTGGCCATTCCACTTCTTGTCATCGCTGGCATTGCCGTTGTTGTCGCCACGGAAGCAATTGACAGAGACCTCTTTGAGAAACAAGCAGTGATTGAGCAATGTGTTCATGCATTTGACCCCGAAATTGTAAGACCTACATAAGAATTTCTTCAACTCCTTGTAGTTTTTGGCGAGTGTCACGACCCAAACCCGCCTCTATGGGTTTAGTATCGTAACCGGCCAGTAATCCGTGATTACCAAAGGCCTACTTAACAGTAAAGACAGTAATACAGAATAAGGGGCTGGCAGAAGCCAAACAGTAAATAAAAGATGTCCAATGAGCTGTGGAAACCTGAGACGGAAAAGACTTTTCTGGACAAAACCACATTCATAACCATAAATATATATACATATCAGATACACATAACATCTAGGTTAGGGACCTAATCCCCTCACTATAACTGTACAGTCAAGTCTTAAACAGTCGATGCATAACAGAGACAAAATGGTGAATCTGAAACACCCCAAAAATAGCCTTGGCTTGAGCAGACTCGGAACCTCGAAGTGAGGCACAATGGTTAGCTGGACAAAACATGGGCTTAACTCAACGCTCCTAGCTTCGGTCCGGTGCCTGACCACCTACATACATATATAAACAGTGAGCTAAAGCCCAATGAATAACAACTGTGTAAAGGGGTTAAGAATGAATGTCATTTCAGTAATTAAAACAATCATTTGCGTCAGTAGATCAGTTATTCAATCAGTGGCTCATATTTCATGCCATATCAGTCATTCAGAAATCATAGCGATCATACGTGGTACATCCAATAGCAGAACAGTACAGCAGGTCTTAATAGACTGAACAGTCAGTTGATGGCCATCGAAACAGTAAACAATATTGGTTCCAAACATTGGAACTAATAGCGATCTCTGTAATAGTAGCAATAACAGTAACAGTACAGTGGTAGTAACAGTGATAGTAACAGTAAATTGCTATGGATGCCACGAGTACAGTTCATAAAATAGGACAAACATTCATTCAGTAAACAATGTCACTTCAGAAAGCAGTACCGTCGATCGTTCAGAAAATAATTATAGTTGAATATATCTTTACAACATTGTTACTCACAGATTACTGAGCTATAGGCAGGCTAATCAGCGTCCTCGGGTGCCAACCCTACACAGTTGCAGAACGAACACACACTAGATTATACATTCTGGATTGATAACTTAGCCCCTATCTTGACTTGGTGTGGTTCTATAACCTTATCCTCATTAAGATGCCTTAAACATGTCGTACGAATGCCTAGAATGGAATGAGGATGCAAAAATGCACTTAACAACTTTTTCAAAATTTGCTGAAAACAGGGGTCTCGCTCGAGCGTGGCTTTTCCTGCTCGAGCGAGCTTACCGAAACAGAGAGGCTGCTCGAGCGTAGACTCCCTCGCTCGAGCGGTCTGGAAAAATATGAAAAGTACTGAATGCTGAAATTCTCCGCTCGATGCTCGCTCGAGCGTAGGTATCGTTGCTCGAGCGTGCGTCTGCACACGCAAAAACCTGAGAGCTTGCAATTTATGCTCGAGCCAGTATTTCGTCGCTCGAACGGAGCTCTGAACACAAAGGTGGTTGCTCGAGTGTGGAAGCCAAAATCTGGGTTTTCCAGATTTGCTCCCAAAGCTCAAACCAAGAGTCCAACATGCCAAAACTCATCCTCTTGGGCCAATTTCCTAGAAAACACTTAGAAACTCATAATACAGCATGTTTTAAAGATCATTTTATAAAATCAAGCCCAAAAGTGTGACAATTGAACACAAATTTTAATGTAAACATAAAGAACAATGCAAGAACATAACATGCATGAGTTCTTAAAAAACACAAATTATCCATGTGTGAAATTACTTTTAAAGACAAAACACTAAAATTAAATATATTTTATTATCTTCTTACATCCTTTGGTCTTCAATCTCTACTCTTCTATTTCCTTTCTCAATTTTTCTTTCCTCTTACACATCTCTTTTCAAAAAGTGAGAATCATAGTATTTTCATCATCAAAAAAAGCAATGGATATGGAAACGGTGGTGAAGAACCATAAAAAAGGTGAAATTATGAGTTTTTTATTTGTTTGGTAGGTTTTTGTTTTGATTTTCTAGAATGTACTTCGACTTTTGTTCAGTGTTTTGAAATCGAACAAAAAAATATAAGTTTGGTAACCAACTGCCGAATAAAAGATACATTTCCGATAACCTAAGGCCGAATTTTTTAAATTTGTTCGGTTACTCATTACCATGTATTTTCAGTTTCATATATATATACATATATATTTATCTTTTTGCTTGGAAGGATTATAAGGATTATACTTATACTCATTGCAACAGCGCAAGTACTGCATTATTAGTGGACTCAAGTCATGAATTCATTACAGACGAGGTTTGTTAAGTGTTTTTATGAATACAATTTTTTCTTATTTTTAATTTGTATTGAGTTTTATTAATAATTTGACGTATAAATGTATTTATTATGTTTAGATTTTTGGTAATCGTCAAGAATTAATTAAATGGGCTTCTGACGTTGGGAAGAAGACTGGATATGTCATTGTTATAAAGACATCAAATGCGAGAGGTAATGGTAGAAAATCAAGACTTACACTTACTTGTGAAAGAAGTGGTTACTATAGAGACAACAGGAAGATCAAGGGGGAACGATTAAGGTTGACAGGTTCTAAAAAGTGTGGATATCCATTTCTATTAAGGAAGGAAAATTACCTACAAATGATGTAGTGGATGTTGCATGTCTTATGCGGCGTGTACAATCATCGGCCTGTTGAACATCTTGAAGGGCACTCGTTTGTTGACAGATTATCTAAGGAAGAAACAACCTTACTAGTAACATGCTAAAGAGTATGGTGCGACCAAAAGAGATATTGGTTACATTGAAACAAAGGGATGCCTTCAATGCGACAACAATGAAGACAATCTACAACACACGTCATCGACATCGAGTAGTTCAAAGGGCTGGAAGATCACAGATGCAACAACTATTAGGGTAATTGTTGATTTATAATTATGTTGAGTGGCATCGATGTAATGATAGAGAGATGATGACTAACTTATTTTGGTCACACCCGGTTAGTTTGGAGTTATTTCGTGCATTTTCACATGTGTTGATTATGGATTGCACATACAAGACTAATAGGTATTGACTCCCTCTTTTAGAGATTGATGGGGTAACATCAACGGACTTGACATCTTCAGTTGCTTTTGCTTATCTTGGTC
The DNA here is from genome assembly GCF_055761805.1 of Camellia sinensis. Taxonomy (NCBI): domain Eukaryota; kingdom Viridiplantae; phylum Streptophyta; class Magnoliopsida; order Ericales; family Theaceae; genus Camellia; species Camellia sinensis. The sequence continues at coordinate 103,090,538 of NC_138975.1, read as the reverse complement.
ATGAACGAGGGGATAACTGTATCAACTTCGAACCGTGATTAGTCACTAAACCATGATTAAGAATGCCTAATAAGTAATTAAGAGGAAATTCTAAATTAATTGCCTATGTATTGTGTTATTTGTGCTTATATGTGTTTGACATAAAAAGATCTGTCTGAATTTTCGTTTCAGTATACAAATTGAAAGCCTTATCGACATCCGATCACAAAATTTACTCGATTTATGTGTTCTTTGGAATTTTTAGAAATTTATGGTAGGTTTAATTGAAATTCGATTCGAAGTCAAATAATTAGAATAAATTAAAACCAATTGATTAGTCTTAAGTCAAACTTAATTAAGCTCCACTAAATAGCATATATAAGGCCACTACCAAGCCCAAGACTTCCTTTCCTTATTTTTTTTGAGCTTCAAACGTGTAGAAGGAGAGGAGAGGAAGAGAGTGAATTCAAGCTTAAGAAAGGAAATTGTAGGGAATTGAGAGAACTCTGGAAGAATTAGCATGGAAACTCTAAGAACTAGTCATCTAGAGTCCAACTGAACACCTAAGGTAAGACTTCAAGCCTTCAATTACGTGATTGAGTCAACTAATGCATGGATTCAAGAGAATTTAGAGGTTAAAGACATGAATTGAGTTAAGAAAGAAGAGTAAACCATGCATGCATGTGCAATTCATTGCATTTTGAGCATGTTTTCTAAAGAATTCTCTCATGCATGTACTAATTCTAATTTAGTTTTGGGAATTCATCATGTTTTCCATCATTTTACTTCATTTGATCATGTTTTTGAAGGTTGAAGTTCATATCAACTCATGTATGTAATGTTTTCCAAGTTTCAAGTTTGATTGTAAACAATTGGCATGTTTTTGGGCCTTGATTTTGTGAAATGGTCTTTAATTCTTGATGTATTACAAGTTTAGATATGTTTTCTCAAGTTTTGGGCCCAAATGATGTGTTTTGACGCTTTGAATTTGAGTTTTGAAGCTGGAAGTGCAATCTGAAAATTCCAGAATTCGCAAGCTTCGTTCGAGCTTTAGAGTCTGTGCTTGGGCAACGAATACGAGCTTGCAGTACTTTTGCAGAGTTTGAGGGTTGGCTCGAGCGGCAAAACCTATGCTTGAGCAACCACCCTTATTTTTAACTTTTAGCTCGAGTGTAAAATTCGAGCACTTAGAAATTTTGCAGAGTTTTGCAGACTGCTTGAGCGACCAAAGTTGCGCTCGAGCAAAGACCATGTTTTCAACAAATTAACTAAGTGTTTTAAATCACGTTTTGGCATCCCATTGCATCTTAGACATTCCTAAGCCTTAATTAAGACATAATAATGAAGATAAAGATTAGAAACACACCAAGATAGAATATAAATGAATTAAGTATCTTTCGAGCGTGTGTTTCAATGTGTGTCCACTATGTGTTTGTGTAGGTCACGCGCCATAGATTGTCTGATCCATCTATTCTAACTTTTCTGCCTTTGGAGCTATGAGTAATAACTCTGTAAAGCTATAACTTTAAGTATTTTCTGAATGAAATGATATTATCTGTTTTCTGAAATGCTATCTTATAATTAAATGAATGATTATCCGAATTTCTGATATTTATTCGTGGCATCTTTAGTATCATGTGATATTTTACGTCATTTTATGGGTCATCAAGTTTCTTTATGAGTCATCAGCTATGAACGTCTCTGTGCACATGAGTCATTGGAACTACGTCCCACATAATTATGGGTCATTAGATTTGTTAACGCTAATGGATGTACCATGTATAATCATATATGAATTCTGAATGTGAAGATGAATATGATTATGATTATGAATATGACTTTGTTTCTGAATTTGAATTTTGAATTCTGAATCTGTTATGGACATCGTTTATTAAAACCCTTTTACTCCGTTATTATTCACTAGGCTCTAGCTCACTATATTATTTATGTATATAGGTGATCAAACGCGTGACCAGGTTTAGTGCTAATAGCCTGGAGGCCCGTTCAGTCAACCAACCACTGTGCCTCTCGATGAGGTTCCCGTTTTGAAGTGGTCAAGTTTTTGTGAACAATGTTTAAGACCTTTTTGTATTTCTTTGTTAAGTCTGAACATGTCTTTTGGTTATCTATATGTATATATGGTGACGTGTGGATGACGTCATAACTATGCAAATTAAGTTTTAATTTTTTTTTGTCCCATGTATATCTATACAGCTCTGTGGAAAATATATTTTGATATTTGTTTCTGCAAGCCTCTTAACTTTTGTTAATCCGTTTAGAGGCCTTCGGTAATCTCAAGATTACTAGTCGGTTACGATGCTAAACCTATATTGGTGAGTTTGGGTCATGACAACAACTATATATGGGGTTTAGGTGTATTGCGTACTATTATGAAGAAGACTGCTTTTCCAAAAGTCATTATTACAGATAGAGAGTTGGCTTTGATGAAAGCCATCTCAAAAGTTCTACCTATGGCCACTAATATTTTATGTAGATGGCATATTAACAAGAATATTTTGATGAAGTGCAAGAAAGTTTTTAAGACGAAAAAGAAATGAAATAAGTTCATGCATAGTTGGAGTACTTTGGTATTGGTTAGAACAGAAATAGAATTCAATCAACAATTTTCCAATCTCAAGACCGAATTTAGTATGTATCCTAAAGCTATTAAGTATGTTACTACCAATTGGATAGAGCCATACAAAGAAAAATTTATTGCAACTTGGACAAACTGTACTATGCATTTCGGAAATATCACTACAAACAGGTAAATTATGCTTATTACATTTATGAATTATTATAATTTTTTGATTTTTATATTAAATACCAAAATATACATACTTGTAGGACGAAGAGTTCTCATGCTAAATTGAAGAGGCAAGTTGCATCAAGGCAGTTTTGAGAGATCTTGGACCAAAATACACAACTTGTTAGAGTTATAGCATGCAAACATTAAAGCCTCATTTCAGCGGAATTTGATTATAGTCCAACACAATTACACACTCATTGAGTTCACTAAGTTACGTGGTTTTATTTCAATTTGTAGTTTGGACAAAATATTGGTAGAGTCAAAGAGATTGAATAGTGTGGAAATAGATGTTGCTGCATATGGCTGCATTTCGCGACGTACACATGGGTTGACATGTGCACATGAGATAGCTGAGTATTTTCAACAAGGTCAACCGATTCCTCTCTCATGCGTAAATTCTCATTGGAGGAAGTTAGATGTGCTTCTAGTTTCAGAAAGTGCTTTTGTGGGGTTGGATTGCAAAACAGAGACAGATTTTTTTGTTGAGAAATTCCAAATGATTGATGAGACGCAACAAGTGATCCTTATGAAAAAGTTAAGGGAGTTAATTAATCCAGACAATACATTTTTCGTGAAACCTGAACTCAAGACTAACACACGAGGTAAGGGTCGAGGTCGCAGTCATGGTCAATTCAAAATCGATACATTTACTAAACGCAACAATGTTACTTCCAGTAAATGGCACCATATCACTCCAAAACACTTTAATATTGTTGCAATGGATTACTAACAATAACAAATCCATATGTCACCAAAATGATTTTTCATTAAAATCATAATATAATTATTGAATACAAAATAGATATGAAATTGTTTAAAATTCATACAAAAATATAACACTCCATTACTTGTCTAACCAAACATCCAGTTTACCATTGATCCAAGACATCCACAAAAACTATGTCATTAGAAGAAAGTATGTCCAAACTATGTACAGGCTAGACATTCACAAAAACTATGCCATCAAAAACAAAATGGATCCCAACTTTCATGTACGATCAACACAAAAGTATATCCCAAACTCCGTACGGGTTAGACATTCACAAAAACTATACTATCAAACAAAAACTAAATCTCAACTCTTATGTACGGTCAACACAGAAGTATATCCCAAACTTTGTACGGGTTAGACATTCACAAAAACTAGATCCTAACTCTTATGTACGATCAACACATTTACATAACTATGACACCAAAAAATGCTAGATCCCAATCCTCATGTACGATCCATCCTATGACGTTTACGATAGTAAACTTGATGCTCTGTACGTGCTGATGTAGATCCCACACTCTGTCCATCAAGAACTTGCAGTATCCTACCAATGGTTTCATATAGCATGTCAGGGTGCAAGACACACTCATTACAATCGAGCCTATGGACTGCAGCACCAACACTGAAAGAAACATCATTACACTAAATTTTTTTTGGATAAAAATCATAGGTATTGTTTGATTTATGGTGAACCACTTAAAAGTGAAATAAGTTAATTCACAATTCGTTTATCCACTCGGGATCCATATTAACATCATTCTCGGGGCATTGAACACGTGCATCAAACTGAAAGTGATGCATAGGATTTTGAACAATTCAGTGCAAAACACAAACATACCATTGGAGGTATCCTGTATACATTCAGATGGGCTTTGCTGTATAGGCATACTGCGAGTGTTAATGGAGAACACATGATTCTTCTATTGCGCCCATATCGTGTCATGGTATTGATACGTGATTTTGTACTGTCCTAGTTTACTGCCTCGTATAGTTCGAACATGAGATAATAGAGCTAGTGGAATGGTTTGGACCCTACCAAACTGTTGCAAGACCATATTGGGATGATAGGGTTCAACAATATCAAAGCATTTCAAGCATCCAGTATAATATGCAATGTCATAAAATGGATGGTGTGTCCTACATAAATGGTATAGATCCCATTCGACCTACAAATAGGCAATGCATAATGTTAGTTATAAAATCTTATTTTTTTACAATATGAAACTATTATAAAACGCCTGACCTCATTAGCACGTAACATGTCAAGCTACTCTCATAATGTCTGCAAGTGGTCATTTATAGAACCTCCATCTTTTTGTGGACTCTAACAATAGACACGAGGTTGTTCATCAGAATACAACAAATTTGGATGAGGCCTTCCTAAACGAAATTGCTCATAAATTCATGGTTCTAATAGCTTCAAGTAACCCACAATTTGCTTAACGCCAACCATACTAGCAAGTCCTAATTGTCTATACAGGAATGCCAAAGCTGCAACACTCCATGCATATGAGCTAACAACATTAATGTCGGTCAACATGTACAAGTAAGCAACGGGTACTTAAGTCCCACTCTTGTCAATGAAGAGGGTACAACCTAATAAATATAGCAAATAAGCTCTAGCTACGTACTGTATGAAATTTGCATCATCTGTATCTTTAACTTCATGAAATCTGATTCTCAACCAGTCCAACTTCACGGATTGACCACAAGATTGAATTAATTTTGCGAATGCATCATTCACTGACACTTCCAAAGTAGAACTCACTAGTTTAGCAACCTCATGTCTTGTTAACTTAGGACATGACAATGCTCTACTAGTGACTGGAATGCCAAGTATGGTCTGTACATCATCCAACGTGATAGTCATCTCACCATCTGGCATGTGAAATGTATTCAACTTGCTTGGTTAGAGTTTTCCAAAAACATTTTTCAAAAAATTCTACTTTCTTTTTTTCCGTGTTTTTTTTTTTGTTTTTATTGAATTTTTTTAATATTTTAAGCAATTTTTTTAAAAAAAATTTAGACATACCTAACATAAATATACTTAAAAAGTAAAAAAATTGTGAAAAAAACCTTTTAAAAATTCACTAAATACCAAAAATATAAAAAAAAAAAAAAGAGAATTCAGTACATTTTTTGTATTTTTATGTATTTATTAATTTTTTAAAATATTTTTTCACTCTTTTTTTTTTTACTTTTTAGATATATTTAAGTAAGGTGCATCTAAAAAAGTAAAAAAAAAATGTTTAAAATTTTAAAAATATTCATTAAAAACAAAAAAATGTGAAAACCAAAAAAACTCAGTTTTTAAAAAACTTAATCCAAAAAACTCAAATCAAACACACTAATTTGTCTCTAGATGCTACATTTCCACGAAGACAGATATTGCCACTCTATTGCCATACCGATATGTGTGATCAATAAGGGCACTAAGACCAGACTGCTCAACCAAATGTCTCCGCCTATCATTTTCAACTGTTGGTGACATCCATGGCCACTCGGCAAGCTTTCGAGAACAATTCAAACATTTAAGAGGTCCTCATTTCTACATTTCACATAAAACATATAAATAATTTGAAGCATATAATACATATGATTAATTTATTGTTAAGAAATTCAAAAAAATACCTTTTTCTTCCAAACAACGGCAGGAATATGGTTACGAAAGCTAATTAGCAAAGAAGGATCCTCTGGAGCACCCGGAACTAGTTCTGTGTTGTCATCATCAATTTCAACATCATCTTCCATGAGGTCAGCCTCTATACTAATATCATTATTGACATTATCATCCTCCACGCCAACATCGTTGTCGACATAATCGTTACTCACATTGACATGGTCATCCTCCTCCACAGAGACATTCACTTCCAATGCTCCAGGATATGTTTGCTTAGCATGTCTTCTGTTGGATGCCGTTGGCCTCTTAGGTGAGACACCACTAATCATTTCTATGTTAAAAACAAATTAAATCCAATATCAGCAAAAACCCAAACATATTAAATGATTGATGTAAACAATATCAGCAAAGAAACCTGAATTTCATAAAATGCAATTTTAAAAAAAGTTTGAATGTGCAAATGTATATGTTATCCCAGATAGGCAACCCAAGAGGGGGTGAATTGGGTTATTAAAAATTTCACAATATTAAAATTAACACAATATTCAGAATTTTAATAAATAAAAAAAACAGAATAATAATTATCAATATAAAAGTAAGAGAGTTAGGGAGAGAAAATCAAACACTACGATTTATAGTGGTTCGGCACGCCAAGCCTACGTCCACTCCCCAAGGAACCTCCCTGAGAATTTCTTTACTATCAATTGAATAAATACACCACCAAGCTTGTGGATTTGGCACATGACTTACTCTTATCTATTGAGTTTCACTCAACAATAAATGCCTTACCCTTACAAAATCTCTCACAAAAATATGGAATAAGAATAAGTGGTACTTAAACCCTCTTTTACAATAATTCTCTCACAAAGAGTAGATATGAAAGTGTAAGAACAAATGCTAGACTTAGATATGAAAGTGAAAGAGCAGAATGCAATGTACTCAGAATTTTGGAACTTAAGAAAATTTTCTCTTCAAGTTCTTGATTTTTCTTCACACACAACACTTCCATTTATACACAAAAATATACCTGTTGGACGCTCCTTACGAACGTCATGGCTTACATAAGCACGCTCCTGACGTCATGGCTTACATAAGCACGCTCCTTAATTTTAAATAATTAGCAAATGTTAATAATTAAAAAAATAAAAGTAAGACTAATTTTTTCTTTTCCTTTTTTGTTTTTTTCAAACATGGAGTCACCGTTTTTGTAGACAATTTAATATAAAGTTCACAACTTTCAAACAAACAAATGATTTGCTCCATCTTATTTATAATATATATATATACATATATATATATATATATATAACTCCATCTTTTTCTTCTTATTTGATTATAATATAATATAATCAATGTAGTGTAGTATGATATGATATAATCAATGTAGTATAAAAAGTTTAATAGGGCACGTGATATATTCTATTTGTATTATATGCATTATATATATAATTTTCTAATCAAATATTTGCATACAGAAAAATCTCTTTAATAATATTTATGATGGATCTGAAAATATATGCCCTCTTTAAAATATTGTATATGTTGTAGAGATTTTAAACTAAATATATCCTACCACTACATTTGGATATATCACTTTTGTTAAAAGAAGACAACTTATTAATATCACATTTGTCAAGATAATACAAAATCAATCATTTTTGTCAAAATAATATAATTAATCAATTTTAATTTTGTCAAAAAATGAATAGTGATCAGCCTAAATTTTCAATAAGTGAATAGTAAAGTTTTCCAAAATATTTTTATTTAAATAATATTTAACAAATATATATATTTTAAAAAGATAATATTTTGTGTCAAATAAATATGTATATTAAAAAAATCCAAATTGTTACAAATAATATTTTAGATATCATCAAAATTAAATAATATGATTAATAGTATATAAAAGAGAAAAAATCCTAACTATGTGTATGCACTCTGTTTCTCTGGCCAAAATGTTGTCATCATTCATTAGATCATTAGAAGTACACAAAAACAAGATAATAAATATATTAGATTCAGATACATATAACATGTGTGTGTAACTAGATGAGATTTGTGGTTAAAGAGCAATTATACAATATTTTGCAAAGGAGAGCATTATTCATTCCATAAAAATTAGTGTAACTACTCTTATCTTGTCACCAAGATTATGTATGGAAGGACTGAAAAACCAGCAAAAACAAATTAACCAACTCCAAGTTGCATATATGTCCATAAACCAACTTTGCAAGTCATAAATCTTGGTGCACATCAAAAGTTTTAATAAATTAGAAATATGGTTAGTTTGAGTTGCCTTTTTTTTTAGTTCTTATATTATCACTCTAGATTGCCTATTTTCATATTTAGAGTTAAGAACCAAAGAACAAAGATGAGTCCTCTTTCTTCAGTCCAAGATTTTTTTTTGTTACTCATTGCTTAATCATTCTGCAGCATAGTTTTGTCATTCATGTCAAATATTCCATCAGTATTCATCATTTTCTTTTGATTAGGTTAGAAACAGTTTCCTGTTAATCTTCTGTTCATATGTTTGTTTTTTGAACTCACTGCTACATCTTGTGATAGAAATTGTATTTGCCTATATGATGAATTATTGGATAATTCATTACAATATTCTTGTCCTATTTTGCAACAACAATCCTTAAAATTCATAAAGAAGAATGTGTGATTCGAAAATCCAGGATTTGAATTAATGTCCTTTCATTGATTCTTTCTAAAATTGCATTGATTTATCCTAAAGATTTCATCTCAATTGGAATTTGCCTGAAATGGTTTCTGAAGTCAGTTTCTAAAGCCATAGTAGAAATATACAAAGAGGAGACTCAGTTAGTAAGGCAGTTGCATTGTGGTTATGAGGAAAGAGAGTGTTCACACACAACTGTATAATAAAAGTTAAAAGAACTAAAATAAATGCAAAAGACATGACATCAGTTTTCAATACATATTGACTAATGAATTACTGATAAATAAATAAATAAATAAAAGAGATCAAGTGTTATGTGAATTAAAACATAAAACAAATCCGATGTAAATTATGCAAAACTTGGGAGGCTTATTGTATTTTTTTCTAAACTTTATGAGAGGTAAGTGTAATTTACCCAATTAAGAACCGCCACCACCACAAACATCAGTAACTACATTTGGTTAATGATGAGAAAATGATATATATATATATATATATAAAAACAGAAGACTATCAACAACATAAATATCCAACAATTCCACTAGTATTTCAAAGCTGGATGCAAAGGTCATCCTCAATGCCAAGTTGTACTGTTCAAGATTAAATGTTAACACCTCCTAAAAGTTACTTATGGTCTCAGGTAAAAAATTTCCAAGTCAAGTTTTGATTTGGGAATAATTAGAAAAAAACCTTCATATTTAGTATCCCATAGAATAAAGATGACTCCAAATCCCAAAAAATACAAATGGGATTCCAATATATATATATATATATATAAGAAGCAAACTTCAATGAACATATACTAAATGGATGTAAAGTCAGAATAAATTTTGGAATCACATAAAACCTTGAAGATTAGCTATTTCACAATAAATTGATAAGCAAGTATTCCAGACAAGTTCAACCAAAATCAGCAGTTTACAGGTGCCATGCTCCCTAAAATTGGAAAAACACTATTCACTCATGAATGGATTACCTAATATACACAAGGACGCAAAATAACCAAATATCCAAAAAAAAAAACCACCAAAACTGTGTTCGGATTCTTTGTTTATTTAGAATAAATTATGATATAGATGATAGAGATACATATATATGTTTGTCAATATAGAGAGAGAAAGAAGAGTTTTTCACTTACCTTTGGCAAATGAGAAGAATGAGTTCAATCGTTTTGGCCGGTAACACAGACTACAACGTCGTTCGAACCTCTTCTTGCAGTCCGAACCACTTGTTTTCTTTGCGTCCGAACCACTCGTCTTTCTTGCTTTCTTTTTTCCTCTACTGCTACTCTCTTTTCCTTCCAAAAATTAGGCCTCGTTTGGGAACCAGCCCATTTAGCCAAAAAGTTAAAAAGTTACTTAAAAAGCCAAAAAACCAACAACCTATACCAAAAAGTTAAAGATTCTCTTTTTTCGTTATTTTTTGCACATCTTTTCGTAAAAAATCAAAAAGTCATCACAAACATACTAGTTTTTTTTAGCTCATATTTTAGCCAAATAGTCAAAAAGTTACTAAATTAGTCTGTTCTCAAACGAGGCCTTAGTGGTATAAAGAGATGAAATAGTTAATTTAGGATTAATTTTGGTGATATATTGGGCATGTGTAGACACCCCATTTTTGACCGACCTTAAGACTCAGACGTCATCGATTGAGCGCTCGGTGATGGTGCATATTGTGCTCATTTAGAAGTTTCAGAGTTTTGGCTGAGAGCCTTGCCTCTGGGCCTCTAAACTCTTTTGTGCTTCGGCTCGGTCAGAGGACCGAACTCTGTTTCTCTTCCTGGAGGGAGGGAGAGGTCTTGTAGACCATCTCTTTGTGGTCGTAGACCACTTTTCGTGGTCGTAGACCGCTTTTCCCGTTTGGAGACTAGTTTCTGATTTTTGGAGCCCTCGGACGTGCGCCTTGTCTCGGGACCGCTTAATGTTCTCCTTTTGGTATGGTTTTTGAACCACACCTTGTTTCCTCTATCTAGAAGGACACTGTGGTCTGAGAGAACACTTTTTGTGGTCATGTACCACTTTTGGTGCTCAACAGCTAGGTTTCGAGGCTCCGGGCTACGTGTTTTGCCTCCCGAACTCTTGTTTTGCATCCGTGTTGGTTTGTTTTTGGTACAAACCTTATTTTCCTTGCTTAGAAGGTGATACGAGGATGGAAGACCAGTTTTTCCCCTTGGAGACCACTTTCCTTCCCGCCAGCCGATTTTCTGGTCGGGAAACTGGTTTTCTTGGTCTTTAGGCCACCTTTTCTGGTTTCCCCCCCACCATTGGCTTGCTTTCAGTGTGGAGACCACCAATTCCCCTTGTTGTCCACTTTTTTTTTAGAAGACCACTTGAAGTGGCCGGCTGACCACTACAAGTGGCAGGCCGACCACTTTAAGTGATCGGCACCTCTCCCCCTGTTTTGGCAGACTCTGCGGATGCCAGCTGTGCCAGCTAGAGGGCACAGACTGTATACTCTGTGCACATGTATGGAGGGATTACAACCAAGTTTTAGCTTCTCCAAGAAGCTTGAACCTTTGTTTTTCTATAAGAGAGGCTCTCCCTCTCCATGGGAGAGGTTCTGAAATTTTTCTAAGGCATAAGTATATATCTCCCTCTATATCTCTATATTTGGTGCCTAAAGAGTGTTTTGTTCTTCACTTTTGCATCACAACTCTTAACCATATGCCCCCATCATTAAACTAAGGTTCTTGGAGGACATTTTGGAGGTTAAAAAGCTGGTTCTTGGCTGAGAAATTTGTTAGTATTGCAATGCTTTAAGGGTAACCTCTTTTCTCCCCTTTAAGCTTTGTTTTGATCACTCTCTTAGCCATATTTGCATACTTCTCTTTGCTTAACATTGATATACAAAAAGCTCTATTTTTTAGTCCTTAGTATGTTTGTTTAAGGCCCTTTTGGTGTTGAGGGCCTTCTACCCTCTTGCAGGCCTTGTTTAATCTTGTTTTGTGCTATGCCTTAAGGCCTTTGGGTTGGTCTTTGCTTGGCCTTTTAGCCACTGAAATCCAGTGGATTTTCAGTGGTAGGCATGTCGTTTTGAGGCCTCAAATCAGAGAGGGATGATCTCCTCTCTTCTTGTTTTGTTTGCTTGCATTTTTGGCTTATCAAAGGAGCATGCATCTTTATACTTTCAAGGCTTGGTTCAGGCACTTTTTCATGACTTTTAGGGCGTGCATTAGCTCTTTCTATGGCTGGTTTGGCCACCTTGTGTTTGCTTCTTGTATGTGTAGTGTATTCCCATTTGTGGCTTATCAAAGTAGCATGTCTTTATAGCATGTATTGGTTCCATTTCAGTAAATTTTTTGCCATCATTTGACATATCATGACTTTGTTTTTGGCTGGTTTGGTTAGCCCTTGCATGCCTCATGCACTTGTAGTGCAACCCCTTGAAATAGCCTAACATGCATCATGCTTTGACATGTCATTTTAGCATGCTTTTGGCTTATCTTAAAGAAGATTTTGTTCATGTTTTATCATGTCTAAGGTCTGATTTTGGTTGTTTTGGTCATGCATGACTTGCTTTGTATAGCCTTGGTTCAATCTAGCTTGTTAGCTTTATGTATTGAGTCCACTAGCATGCATTGCTTGGCCTATTTCAGTGATTTGGCATCACCTGTTATGTGATTTCAGTCCATGTTTCATGGCCATACATTCACATTTGTCACACATTCAATGCGTTGGAGGGTTTGTCCCTTTATGCCTTAACATGAATCATTGCGTATGCCTTCATGCCATAACTTGCGAGTTATCATTTCAGTGGTTATTTGGGGTTATTATGCCATGATATAACTCTGATTTTTATTGGTTAAGTCATCACATGCTTGGTCTTAATAGGTGTAGTGTAATCTACCTTATTTGCCTTGCATTCACCATGCTTCATTAGGAATGGCAACGAGGCGGGGCGGGGCGGGGCGGGGCCGGGGACTACCCTCCCGTCCTCGATCCCCGAAAGTAATACCCCTCCCGTCCCCGTTCCCGATCCCCGATGGGGACCCATAGCCCGGCCCCATCCCCGCCCCCGATCGGGGATCCCCGACCCCGGAAAATCTACGATTTTTTTTTTAATGTAAAAATCTGTAAACATCAATAAACATTCTCAATCACCCTTCACTACTGGACGTATAAATTTTGGAATTTATCAGTTGGAATATCAACACTGATAGCTTCATTTTTTTAATTAATTAGAACTCAGCCACAACAAACAAAAAAGAAAGAAAGAAAGAAAGATAGAAAGATCTTGAAACAACATACAAATTTGAATCCTGTAGCAACATCCATTTAAATCAATAAACATTAATAAACAAAACATCCTGAAGCAACATACAAATTTGAATCCTATAGCAACATCCATTTAAATCAATAAACATCCTGTAGCAAAACATCCTGTAGATCTGCTTAAAAAATACAACTGATTATCAATATAAAATAAATAAATTTAGAGAGAAAAAAAAAAACAGATCTATATTGTATTTTTTACAAATCTATACTCAGATCTAAACACTCAGATATATATATATATATATATATATATAATATACATATATGTAAACCTAGATCGAAATCCCTAGAGAGAGAGAGAGAGAGAGAGAGAGAGATACCTAAACAGAGATGGGAGGCACGGTGGTGACGGAGGGAGAATCGTCGGTGACGGACGGAGGCGCGACGGTGACGGAGGGAAGAGAGAGGGACAGACCAGTGGCGAGAGAGAGAGAGAGAGGAGCGGCGTGTGTGAGAGAGGCTTTGAGTGTGTGTATCTGTGAAACCCTAACAAAGACAAGCATATGCATATATATATCCAGGGACAAAAGGGTCATTTTACCTCGGGGACCATACGAGGCGGGGGCGGGGGCGACCGGGTCCGATTCTGAAACACATATCCCCGTTCCCGGCCTGGATATCATCAGGGATGAATTTTTGAATACCGTCCCCGGCCCGTAGGAGATATTTTTCGGTGAATAACCATTGAATTCGGGGTCGGGGGGTCGGGTCACCATCGAGCCGGTTTTAGATTGCCATCCCTATGCCTCATGCCCTTTATGCTAGCATATTTTGGCTTACTTCCATGCATGTTTTAGACTCATTTTAACATGTACTAGGACTATTTTGGGTTGCCTTGGTCACATGTTTCATGTTTTGTATACTTGTAGTATAAATGCTCTTGCTTGCCTCAAGCTTTGAGCACTATTGCATGCTATCCTTGAACTGTTTAGATGATTTGACATCATTTAATACTTCATTTTAGAGCTTATAGCATTGTTATGTTCCTACTTCATTCATGCTTTGAATGCCTTTGAGTGTTATGCATTGTTGCCTTGTTTGTGGCCTTGCATGTATGCCATCTTGCCTAGGTATTTGAGCCCTCATCTCAGCATGTTTAGGTCCTTATTTTGACCTACTTAAGCTCTGTTCATGCTTAGTTCATGCATTTTTGCCATGAATTGCATGCCTCCTTTGTAGTCCTCTTTGATAGCTTCATGCTTTAAGGACCCTACCATGCTATACTTATGCTGATTGAATGATTTGGCATCATTTCTTACCTCATTTCAATGCATTTAGTCTTGCTACATTTCCATGCTTTTCACTCTTTTAGTGCTCTTGAGAGTTGCATCTTAATGCCTCAATTGGTGAGCCAATTGGCATGCATGTTTGCATGTGTTTTCGATGCCTTCATTTTAGCATTATGGCCACTGATTTGGACATGGCTGAGGCCTATCCATTTTGGTTTAAGTCCATTGTGCATTGAGTATGCCATGTGGTTCATAGTATTGAGAATGCCATGTCATTACATGATTGATTATTGCACTTGTGCATGCCGTGTCCATTGCCTAGCGTATGCTAGTTACCATGTGCATTGTGTATACTAGTTGTCATGAGCATTGTGTATGCCATGTAATTCATAGCATTGTGTATGCTAGTATGTTAGTTGCATGTTTTCATGCTTGTCCTTTGCATCGTATTCATATGCTTGTTTCATTGCATTGAATGTTTGCATGCTTGAGCCGCATTGTGTATGCCATGACATGTTGTTTGTTGCATCATGTTTGGAATAGGAGTTAGTCCAAACACGGGAAACGAGGGGCGCTTCATACTCGAAGTGATGAAACGTGCCTCAATTCTCGGTCGCCGACATTCTTGACTATACATGATGGAGTTTTAGGCTTTATGTGTTCGCGTGTGCATTCATTTCATATTGAGTTGTACAACTTGGGCTTTTCGGCCATCATGCATCGAGATGCGTGGTTGGTGGCCCGAGGGTCGAGAACCATACTCCCTTGAGCTTACGTAATGATAGGGAGGGTGGTCGTGTATACATGTGTTGCAAATACTTTGCCATGCCCCTTTCTTGCTCTCTTTTGCAGCAAACTAAAATCTGGCAGTAGAAACTGGTCGGCCGACCAAATAAAGTGGCTGGCCGACCACTTTTCCTGGTTCTCAGCACAAAAAGTGGTCGGCAGGTGGTCTCCGATGCCAACAACTGGTCGGCCTCCCTCTTACAGATTCCCATGATGGAGTTTCAGCCTTCTGGAGCTTTTTGCAGTGTTCTGAGACCAGTTGCAAACAGAGGCAAATCGAGGCATCGCGATGGATTTTTGCACGAGGTGACCGGGCGCGCATCCTTCGTCATCTAAGGCAGATTGGAGGCAGCCCATTCCATATAGTTTACATGTTTATTCAATTGCTAACTTAGTTAATTTGTTAATTAGTTAGAATTGTGTAATAATTAGCTGTAGCTTGTTATTCATTCTGTTGTGCAATAACTAGTTTAATTAGATCAGCTTAGATTAGCTAGTTGGTTCTGTATTATTCATTCGGACTCTCGGTCGAGAGGGCATAACTGTTGTAAATAAGTGTGCGCGTGTGTGATGCATGTCTTTCAACCCTCATTTCTTTCTCCTTTTTATTTGCCAGCTTACGATGGTTAGTCTTAGGGCATGTTTCAATTAGCATCCTTATGCTCGTATGTTTGCATCCATTCATCTGTCTTGCATACACTGGACTCGGTGCATCATACTAACTGCATTGTATTTCAATTCCTGTTTGAATACATGTATCAAATTGCATTTCACATGACATTTTAGAATAGCTGAGCCTATCTTAGTTGCATTTTGTATGTGTTGCATTAGGCATTCTTGACATAACTAGGATCATGAATTGATTTCTAACATAGCTTTTGTTTTGGCTCGGAGTACTCGGTGAATGTTTATGCTTTAGCATCCTTACATGTGTGTGAGTGACTGCCATGATAGCATGCTTGCCATGAGGCTAACTGCTTATGTGATATAACTGCCTGAATGCCTGTGGGTAAAGGTTAGATTACTTGAATTGGAACAATTCATTGATTGCGAGTTTTAAGCCCATTTGAGAGTGGCAAATCACCATGTTTTCTAAACCCACTTGAGGATGGCAAAATCCGTATTTTAGCCTACTTGCGAGTAGTAAACCGATTTCAAAAACAAACACGAGATGTTTTGTTCCAACTTAGGAGATCCAGTCTATACTTGTATGCTGTGCGCATCACATAGTAATTCTAGGTTAATTATCGGAATAAGAGCACATGCGTTTTCAAAAACAAGATATCATTTTAGTAAAGGCCGATCTTTGATCGGGCGAGCGAGGGTGCTCATTGCATGACCTTCCTCTCTCGTACTCAAGTTCCCGAGCGGAGGCAATTTTGGTGATGACGGACACGTGGCCTTAAGCACGAGTCACAGTTTTCTAAATTTCTCAAAAATAAAATATTTAGGTGGCGACTCTGTATCTGGCGAAACAGTCCATGTTTGGTACTTCTTTCTAAAATAATTTTTCAAAACGATTTGTCGGATTTGGACTTTTTGGTGATTTATCAATCTTGTATTGCACTTTGCAAGATCAGATTAAGAACCGTGACACTGAGTTCGAACTGTAGTGAGCCCAATGAACAAAACGGGATTTTTTCGAAATGTTCGGGCATCTCTACAGCGTGTAATAAGAATTATATTTTTTTTAAGTGATATAATGAAATAAAGTATGTAAAATGATAAAATAGTAATTTCAGTAGAATCTCTCAATTTTAAAAAATAGTGTGAATTGAAAAAAAAAAAAAATAGTGACTTGTAAATAGAATAACACCTTATCAAATTCATGTTTTTTTTTTTTTTTTTTTTTTTTTTTTGGACAAAATAAACAATTCGGAATTGTAAAGACTTTGATCAGGCGGGCCCCCCCAAACCTCACTCGTGGTTAGGTGCGTACGATATCGGTAGAGAGAGAGAGGTCTCTGTGTACGTATATACACACATACGTGTATATCTATATATATATTTCCGTCGATCGATCGTCTACGGCACCATCACCGGCGTCTCCATCTCTCTCCTCGACATTCAAACTCAACTCGCACATTTTTTCTCTCTAGAATCAATTTCTCACTTCTCATTTGTCCATATTCAAAGTAAGTGTTTTTCTACTCTCTCTCTCTCTCTCCCTCTCTCTCTCTATATATATATATATATATAAACGCATATGCCAATTGTATTGACGAAGATTCGATAAGCCTGATGGGGCACAAGAAGCGAAATGTCGCTCCTCGCTCCAAATCATCGCCGTCGTGTGCGCCTCCGTCGCCGGCGTTTTCGTGCGGTGGTGGCGGATCATTCGATGATGTTCCATGCTCAATCGAGACCGAGCAAAACCTATTCTCGAATTCTTTGATTGAGCACGAGAAACAACAGCAGAGTAAGATCGAAGCGTCCTCGGTTGTTGAATTGGCAGCTTCGTCTTACTCTGCAATCAAGCTCGAATGCGAGCGAGCTCTCACGGCGCTCCGCCGTGGCAACCACACAAAAGCCCTAAGACTTATGAAGGAGATGTGCCTCAAACACGAAAACTCGGTTCTCTCGGCTCTGATTCACAGAGTTCAAGGGTCTGTGTGTGTCAAGGTTGCTTCGATTATCGATGATCCCAATGCGAAACAGCGGCATTTGAAGAATGCAATTGAGTCTGCTCGGAAAGCAGTCTCCTTGTCGCCGAACTCGGTTGAGTTTGCGCATTTTTATGCCAATTTGCTGTGTGACGCGGCGAATGATGGGAGGGAGTACGAAGAGGTGGTGCAGGAGTGTGAAAGGGCGTTGGCAATCGAGAATCCAGTTGATCCAGCGAAGGAAAGCTTGCAGGATGAGAGCCAGCAGAAGATATCAACCGCTGATGCGCGGATTGAGCACGTGCAGAATGAACTTAGGGTACTAATTCAAAAATCCAACATAGCGTCGATTTCGACTTGGATGAAAAATCTCGGGAATGGGGAAGAGAAATTTAGGTTGATTCCTATAAGGAGGGTTTCGGAGGATCCGATGGAGGTCAAGTTGGTGCAAGCGAGGCGACCAAATGAGATCAAGAAGGCAACTAAGACTCCTGAAGAAAGAAGGAAGGAGATTGAAGTTAGGGTTGCTGCTGCGAGGCTGCTGCAGCAGAAGTCAGAGTCACTGCAATCGCAAAATGATGATGGTAAGGCTTTAGACTCTTCGTCTGGGTCTTCTCAGAGGGCGGGTGAGCGGCGGAAGTATGGAAATATGAGGAAGAGTGCATCCTCAGCAGAGAGAAGGGACTTGGTAAGGTCATATTGGAATTCAATGGGTTTGGATATGCAGAAAGACTTGCTCAGAATTAGAATTTCTGAAATTAAGGCACATTTTAGTTCCTCAAAAGATAATTTGGCAAATGAAGTCCTCTCAGAAGCTATATCATTTGCTAAAGCCAATAAAACATGGAAGTTCTGGATGTGCTGCCGCTGCAGTGAGAGATTTTCTGACTCTGAGTCGCACATGCAGCATGTTTTGCAGGAGCACATGGGAAATCTCTTGCCCAAAATGCAGTCCATTTTGCCTCAAAATGTTGACAACAAATGGATTGAGATGCTTCTTAACTTTTCTTGGAAACCATTAGATGTCAATGCAGCAGTTAGAATGCTTGAAACCAAATTGAAACCCCAAGGTCCTGAACTTCCTGGTGAATCATACTCTAGGACTAATACAGAGGAGTGTAAAGACTGCGTCACTGACAATTATTGTTCTGAAGAGGCATGGGATTTGTCCCCTCAAAGGGGGGGGAGGTTTGGGGATAGTTGTAATGGGGAAACTGTGGAGAGCAAAAGCTACGATAAGGTTTCTGACAGTATGTGGCGAGAAGGTGATGAGAATCAGGGTGGTAAGGCATATTTCCTACCTGATTGTTGGCCATTGTCGGATGACACTGAGCGTGCAAAGCTCCTTGAGAAAATCCATGACATATTTCAGGTGCTTATTAGACATAAATACCTTGCTGCAACTCATGTTACCAAAGTAATACAATATACAGTGGGCGAGCTTCAGGGTCTTGCCTCTGGCTCGCAGCTTCTCAGCTATGGTGTTGACCAAACACCCACATGCATCTGCTTTCTGGGAGCTTCTGAGCTTAAGAAAGTCCTAAAATACTTGCAGGAGTTATCTCATTCTTGTGGCATAGGTAGATATTCTGAGAAGAGTAGTACCATTGATGATTCCAACAACACTGGCGCTCAAGGGGCTGAAATCACAGAGAAAATAATTCTCAATGAAGATGGATCCTGTCTTCTTTTGGATGAGCAGTTCCTGCCCTCAGATGATGCAGCTGGACCAACTTTCTCCAATGCTGGCTATGGACATAGGGTGCTACTTGATGCTGATGCATTGTTGTCGTGGATATTCAGTGGTTCCACAACTGGGGAACAATTGGCATTGTGGACACAAATGAGAGAAGAGAAAGCACAAGAAGGGATGGAAATTATCCAAACACTTGAGAAGGAATTTTACCACCTACAGAGCATGTATGAGAGGAAATGTGAGCATTTGAGTTATGAAGAAGCTGTGCAGGCTGTGGAGGATCTTTGTCTTGAAGAAGGAAAGAAAAGGGAGAATGTCTCAGAATTTGTGCATCAAAGTTACGAATCTGTCTTAAGAAAGCGGCGAGAGGAGCTTATTGAAAGTGACAATGATGTTATGTTTATTAGCAATAGGTTTGAGGTGGATGCCATATCAAATATTCTGAAAGAGGCAGAGGCTCTGAATGTCAATCAGTTTGGATTTGAGGAAACTTATAGTGGTGTGACTTCTCATCT
Organism: Camellia sinensis; assembly: GCF_055761805.1. Taxonomy (NCBI): domain Eukaryota; kingdom Viridiplantae; phylum Streptophyta; class Magnoliopsida; order Ericales; family Theaceae; genus Camellia; species Camellia sinensis. The sequence goes on along the minus strand of NC_138975.1, from coordinate 103,070,572 downwards.
ATGTGACTTGGAAGCTGGTGAAGATAGTGACTGGAGAACGAAGGACTATCTGCATCAAGTGGACTCTTGTGTAGAGGTTGCAATCCAGAAGCAGAAAGAACAGTTGGCTACAGAGGTTGGTTATGTTTAGTTCTAGAAGTTTTTTGGTGAAAAAAAGGTGACACATCCTTGCTGCACTATCTCACTTGTTCAGTCATGCAGCTCAGCAAACTCGATGCGAGAATGATGCGAAATCTTACTGGAATGCAGCAGATGGAAGTTAAGCTGGAGCTCGTATCAACCTATGATTATCGATCAATATTAGTGCCTCTTGTGAAGTCATTTATGCGGGTTTGTATTGGGTTTGTCGCCCTTTTTATGATATTCCTGACAACTTCTGGATGCTTTATTTATTTACTCATTTGTCATTTATTTTATGGACAAAGCCTTTTCTAGACTAGAATTTGTGTTTTCTGGTTTTAATCTCTTTTCTCCAGGCACATGTGGAGGATCTGGCCCAAAAAGATGCCACTGAGAAATCTGATGCTGCAAGAGAAGCATTTTTAGCTGAACTTGCACTTGACTCTACAAAAGGCACTGGTGGAGGAAGTGATAATTTGAAACATGTACATGAGAAAGCAAGGGATAAGAAAAAGAACAAGGAGCTCCGAAAAACAAAGGATTCAAAGATTAGACTGTCGGTCAGGCTTTTCTCTTTCTTCATCTTGTTCTTCCTTTGTTAAAAATGCAGGAACTAGGGCTAATCGTTTCTTATCTTTACAGGGTACTGGTGATAATGAGCTTATGCTTGACCTTGAGACTGAAGAATGGGTGTATGTCTCTCTCTTTCTCTCTCTCGCCCATAATGCTCATTTCACACATTGCTATTTTCCAAGGCATTCCTTTTTATTAAGAATGTGGACACTTGGCATAGTTCAATTGCAACTTCTTCAAATGTCTCTTATCTGCAGCTCGTTTCCAGTTGCATCCGACGTAGATAATCCAGATTCAGAAATTATTTCCACAAGTGGCGATGCCTTAAAACAAGAGGATGAGGAATTTAGACGTAGAATTGAACTTGAAGCAGAGGAAAGAAAGCTTGAAGAAACTCTGGAGTATCAGAGACGAATTGAAGACGAGGCTAAACAGAAACACCTTGCTGAACAACATAAGAAAACTACTAGAACAATTCCAGAGAAGCACGATGATGTTGATCAATATGTACATGAGCAATTGAAAGACTCTAAGCAGGTGAACATTCTCTTGCTGAAATTCTCAGTAGTTGAAATGATGTAGAAGTTGGCCTTTCCTGTTCTCAAGTTATGTTTCTGTTCATAACTAGAATTTTGAATCAACTAACCTGGTAAATATCTTAGAATTTTGAATGGGCGGAACCATCTAATTGATTCCAATCCTTTTCCATTGATTTTGAATTAACGTAATTTTTGGGTCATGATAAAAGAGAAACTTACGTACTTGCAAGTTTCTAGGATCCCATGACCCAGAGAAATGGATTCCCCAATGGTTTAGAAGGTGCATTTGTGAACACTATTGCTAGAGCTGCTGGAAGAATTGGTAATACTCACGCTCACCATCCTACAAAAGTTAAGGAAGGTTAGCAATTATTTTTCACAGCTTCAGAGTTTGATGGGACAAATTCAATTTTTAGAGCTCTTGCCATCATTCCTTTTCTTGTGCAGGGTTACCTACTGGAGGAATTCCAAAGGATGGCCTTTTGTCTTCTGATCAGTGGACAGGAAGGAAAGGTAGACGTCAGAAGAATTCTGCCAAGTTGCTTGACACAAAGTATCAAGCTGTGTCAACTAAGAAAGAAAATATTGAAGTTCGACAAGATAGAGTTAAGGACGGTCTGCATGGTGACAGCAGTAAGTTTCACTCAGTTTTTTGTTATAGAGCCAAACTTGTTCTTTACATTTTACTCATTAATCAAATAGTGTTTTCCAATGACAATTGGCATTGCTCAAATTTTACTTTTCATTTACAATTGTTCTTGATTTGGTTGTATGGTTGTCCAAAAGGGTATAGGGTGCACTCCCAAAAGTTTGTATTTAGTCCTGAAATCAGCATGGTACAATCAGCAAACCATTACAGCATTTATTGCTCTGTCATTTTTAATTTTTGGAATGTAAGGATGAAATTGAAAATTGAACATAAACACATTATGGACATGGCAACTTTGGAGAGTTTGATGATAACTTTGCATGTTTCATGCTTAGTCTTATGTCTTTCACACTGCTGGTCCCAAGCCCAGAGAAAGGAGGAGGGTTATGATACGTAAAGAGCCAGTGTAGACATCACCACATATTAACATGAATTCAGACCTGGTCAGGATTTTAATGTAGTATGCAACTCTAGATGGGATGAACGACAAAAAGGGATTCATGTTGCCAACTTGCCACCCAACTAGTTGGTTCAACACTTTCTTCAGTTTGACTTGAGGCCTGTTAGATGATATCAGCTGTATTACAAAACTTACTGTACAGGGAGCAAATATTCCGGCGAAGCCCGTACTCCTTTCTACCAAACTCCGTGTCTATCCGATCGTCTTGCGAACACAATGGCGGTGAGCTATCCGGCGGTGTGTGGCCGGAAAACCCCTCCGATGGTTAAGTTAGCACACACTCAGGGATAGAGAGAGAGAGAGGAGAGAGTTCAGTGTTTAGTATATCTCACCAAATGATCATCTGCCTCAGCATGGGGGGCGCAGACACGCTTATATACCTTCTGCGTCCCAAATTTACTCCCATTAGTCTTTCGACACGTGGTGCTGCTATCCCATCTGTCAGCACAAATCCAGCAATCACCACCTAACAAACTGTTAGGATATCTTGGCGGAGCCCGGCAGACTGGCGGAACCACCTCGGCTTCTTATGACCGCGCTGCACGGCGTACCTGAGTGATCCACTCGCCGAGCCCCAGAACGACCGAGCTTGGTTGCATTCCGGCAAGCCGAGCTCGAGGTAGGTCGAACCGGTTAGCTGTAGGCCTTCCTACCGAGTTGAACGCACGAACCGTGGAATCCGGAATGGCAGGCAGTCATCTCGGCCAAGCAACTTCAAGTAGCCCGGTTTCTACACAATGAGCCCAAGTAGCTCGGCCCAACATGGCCCTATGCCTTAACCAAGCAAAACCTCTTTGGACAAGCCCAAGATACCGCGGCCCAAACGTGTTCGGCACTCAACTTGCCCGGCCTTTGCCATGGCCCATTTCAGCTCATAAAATCTCCCTCTCAATTGCCCCTTAATTCCATCCGCACAAACGTGACTGGGATTACATGATCCAACCGGGATAGACTCTTCCTCGGTCCTCAGTTTGCAAGTAGTTAACCGTGCTAGTTGACATGCCTGGTTTCCAAACTTGCCAGGTCGACGCCTCATATCGCCTCCCTGTCTCTTCAACTCTGACGCCGCCATTAATTGGGACACGCGTCGCTCGTTTATTGGCCTCGAGCAGCCAACCCTCATGTCCCTTCACATTCAAAAATTTTGGCAGTCTCTCTCTCTCCCATATATACGTCATTTCTCCCTTCATTTCGTTCTTACTGACTCTCCTTCAATTCTTGACATTCTAGAGCTCCAGAGCCTTCGAAGAGCCTCCTTCTTGCGTCTTGCTGCGTTCGTGCTTGAAGACTCACCTCCAGCCCCATTCTGGTAAGTTCTTCGACCCCTTTATTGCTATTTCATTTGATATTCTTCGTTTTAGGGCACAAAAACCATAGATTTTAGGGTATAGCTCTCCAAAACCCTCCCATGCCCCTTGTCCTCCTTGCTGTTCTTTAGCCCCAGTGATGAACACTTGAAGATCTGGGGCGGACCGGGCTCCAGGTCTTCTCTTGATCCCAAAAAACATTAAGACCGAGCAAATTGATAGTTTTAAGAAAACTTCTGTAGAAACCGAGGTAGGTAGAGTACTTGACCGATCGACCGGGCTAATATCTGGTCCGCTTGACCGGTCGAGCTCTGAATTTACCTTCATGACCGAGGTGGTCTGGCACTCCATCAGGCCGAGCTAAAGTCAAGCTCGTTTTGCGCGACCGCGCTTTTACTTACACTTACCCTCATTTTCCTGCAGAGTCCAAGGGGACCACACCAACTCCGAGGCTCTCTAAGACCGAGCAGCCATCAAACAAGAGTTTGTGCTAAACCACCTCAGCCGAGCTAAAACCAGCTGGCCACACATGGGGCGCTACCGCTTCCTGGTTGACACCCCGGTTGCTCTAGCCGTGTTTCGGGAAGAATACGGTATCCCGGACGACGTTCATTTAGAGCTCGGCGTTGAGGACACAACCCCATGGGGCAGATTAGACCAGTGTCCCTTCACCGTGCTGTCCATTATAGAAGGGGACCTCCGCTTCCCGGTTAACCCGCTGATCTGCGAATTCTTGCGGCGCACCGGGCTAGCTCTAATCCAGGTCTCAACCAACACTTACAGAATAATCAACGGGATCCACGAACTGAACAACCGGCTAGGAACCAACCTAGGACTAGCCGAGATATTGTGCCAGTATACTCTCGAGCATACAGGCGATGGCCTTGCCTATTATTTAAAAATCAGACTGGGCAAGGAGAGGATAGTAACCGGCACCCCGGACAAGGACTTGTACGACGATGACTTTTTCTGGGTGTCTGGTAACTACGAAACAACCAACGTACCGGGCTGGTTTATCAGCAAAAATTTCGGCGAGACATATAAGCCGCGCTAACTGTTCGGTTAATTATCTTTCTTCACTATTCTGTACTTAGTATTTTTTCTTCTTTCCTTTGCAGCAATCGAAACTTTGCAAGCCAACTATCACTACCCCAACGAAGCAGCCATCAGGACCGTGCTTCGTTACAGAAATCGAGATTGCCATGAGCTCCTCGGTTACGTGCCGACATACCGATATTCAGCCCCATGCCGGAGTAAGGTAACAGACTTTCTCCGCGCTCCGTCACCTCTAGACCCCACATTGCCAGACGCGCCCTTCATCCGGTTAACCGAGGCAGAAGAGATGGCAAAGAGAAGCCGCATCAAGAATCTCATCACTGCGACTTCCACTGAGCTACCGAGCATCCCAACCCGCACAGCTGCTGTCGGGCAATCAAGTGGGACCGTGGTCGCACTGGCGTCTCCCGCCGCCGGGCAAGCAAGCAAAGACAACCGCCAGGCTGGAAAAAGGCCACGTGTAGACCCTTCTGCCGAGCTGGTCGCGGAGCTAAATACCGAGCAACTTGCCGTCACGACCGACCCAACACCGACATGGAGGTAGCAACTCAAGCACCGGGGCAAGGAGATCCCGGCAACCGCCTCAGTCAAAGGTGACAAGAAGCACCTATTGGCCTTCGATCCGACCAAGGCCTTGCTGCTGCCGAGCGACGTGGTCGGCAGTGACCACGTGCCGGACACCCGGCTAGTGAAGTCTTCGGTGAAGTCCATGACCAGGGTAAGAATTTCGCACACTTTGCCCAAAAAAAAAATTTCTAAGTGTTTGCTCGGCTTTCTCTCTAATCAAACCTTCTTCTTGCAGGCTATCTAGAAACAACACTTGGTCTTGGAGCGCATTCACCGACTCCGGCAGAAGGCCACCGACTCTGCCAACCAGGTGGAACAACTTCATGCCGAGCTCGGTCGGCCCAAAGCATTACTGCAGATGGCGAACTCTGATAATTCTAGGTTGCTCGGCCAGCTTGGAACCGCCGAGAAAGAAAGGGACGCGCTCCAGGCCGAGCTGGAGACTTTGAAAGAATCAAATAAGAAGGAGCTGGAGGACGCCAACAATGCCGGTTTCAAGGAAGCCGAGGAGAGCTACACCAAGCAAGTCCATGCCACCCAAGATATCTTCTTCAAGGCGGGATGGAAGGTTGCTTGTGAACAGCTCGGCCAAGGACCTGGGACCGACGTGTTCGCCTCTCCCCCAGTTGCCTTCCTGCCGACGTACCTTGTGCCATATGCCAACGACGTCTTCAACGCGTTGCAGGCTGAGGCCGAGGAAGAAGAGGCAAAGGACGCCGAGGAAAATGCTGAGGGTGGCAACCGTGCAAAGCAGCCCGGCCAGGAGCAGACCGGTGTCCAGGAGATCACAACCACGGTCGACCTGGAAGCGACCGCAACCGAGGATGAATTCACAAATCTTTTCCCCTTAGTCTAGTTTTCTTTGTCTTCTTTTTGTTTGAACATGTAACCGGGCTATCTGCCCCTCTTGTAATTATTTTGCACATCAATGAAATAGTTCAATTTTCATCAAGTGTTTGCACGGTCTTCAAGCTAAATAACTTCAGCCGGACAAAATACTTTGGCAAAAAAGACCATTTTGTTTAACTTATTTAACCGGAAAAGACATCTCGGTTTGAATCATAAAGTTGAGTAAATCATCGACTCAGTCAACCGGAATAAAACATCTCGGTTGAAAACCTCAAAGTTGAGCAAATCATCAACTTAGTCAACCGGAATAAAACATCTCGGTTGGAATCTCAATTAACAGGAGTAAACAACTCGGTTCAAATCATAAAGTTGAACAAATCATCAACTTGTTCGACCGGAGTAAACATCTCGGTTCAAATCTCAAAGTTTGAACAAATCATCAACTTTTTTGACCGGAGTAAACATCTCGATTCAAATAACAAAGTTGAACAAATCGTCAGCTTAGTCAACCGGAATAAAACATCTCAGTTGGAATCTAACAATAAGCAACGAAAACACGCAAAATGCTGGAGCAAAGACAAGACACTTTTATATATTGACAAAAAAGAATATTACATTCTGAAGTGTGAGGCCAAAAATTCCTTTGCACAAAAAGAACACAAACTATGAAAAACTAAAAATAGTACAGTTTGAGATTGGCCGCATTCCATGGCCAGGGTATTCCTCTGCCCTCCAAATCCTCCAAATGGTATGCTCCCTTGCCCGCCAGACCGGTTATCTTGTAAGGTCCTTCCCAGTTTGTCACTAGTTTGCCTTCTCCTGGCACCAGGGTGTTGTCCGTGACCTTCCTTAAAACCCAGTCGCCTACTTTGAACGGTCTGGGGTGCACTGTCTTGTTGTATTTTCGTGAAAGCTCTTGTTGGTAGGCGGCTAAATGGATGAGAGCCTTTTTCCGGCGTTCTTCCACTAGGTCCAATTCTAGGGTGATCGCTTCAGAGTTCAGCTCGGGCTCAAAACTTTCATTGCGGAGGGTGGGCATACCGACTTCCAAAGGGATGACCGCCTCCATGCCATATGCCAAGGCAAAAGGAGTTTCCCGGTGGATCGCCGCGGAGTCGTTCGGTATGCGCAAAGAACGCTTGGGAGTTCCTCGAACCATTTTCCCTTGGCTTTCTCAAGCCTTTTCTTCAACCAATCAAGAATGGTCTTGTTTGATGCTTCGGCTTGACCGTTAAACTGCGGCTAAGCCGAGGTAGAGTTGTAGAATTCAATCTTCAAGTCTTCACAAAATCTTCTGAATAGGCGGCCGTCAAATTGGGTGCCGTTATCAGAGATCAGAATTTTGGGGACGCCAAACCGCGTTACCACGTTCTGCCAGACAAACCGTTTTACATCCTTCTCCTTGATCGTTGCCAAAGGCTCAGCTTCAACTCATTTGGTGAAGTAATCTGTGGTCGCGATAAAGAACTTCCGGTTGCCTGGTGCTGTTGGGAGTAGGGGTGTGCGCGGTGTAGGTCGGTGCGGTTTGAGAGAAAAATAGAAACCGAATGGCGGGTGGCGGTTTGATAAAAGTGTCACTAGAATTTGCTATTTTTCTTATCAAAAACCGGCGGTTCGGTTGACAAATAATGGCGGATTTGCCTTAGCGGTTCGGGCGGATTGGCGGTTTATAAAAAAAATATAATTCAAATTACAAAACTTAAATCAAAGAGTAAAAAAAAGACGAGAGATACCGTGATGTTAAGCATCCTGCGAAGCTTTCTTCTAATGCAATAAGTGTAGCAACAACATGATAATATCAACGACTATGCCATCAGTTCATTGCAGGCATCTGTGGAAGCTACAATGATCAAATACAATACATAAAATTAATATCATTCAAGGTTTACAATATATTGAAAATGTTTACTGTTGAAAAGTATTTAGATTGAAAAGTGAGCTGATGCAAGTTTGCAATATGGCCAAAAAAAAAAAAAGATTGAAAAGTGAATTGGAATCCAACTTTATTTTGGATTACTGACATCTTGAATTCTCCTCGAGCAGTAATGTAATACTATATTCTAAGGTATAGAACAACAAGCAAACTTAAGTAAAAAAGAATTTTTAGAATCTTATAAAACATGATTTAATAGCAGTGCGGGTCGGTGCGGTTTGGAAGAAAAATAGAAACCGGCGGATTGATAAAAGTGTCACTAGAATTTGTCATTTTTTTTACCAAAAATCGGCGGTTCGATTGGCAAATAATAACGAATTTGCCTTGGCGGTGCGGTTCGGTGCGGTTTCGGTAGTTTCGACGGTATTATGCACACCCCTAGTTAGGAGTGGTCCCACTATATCCAGCCCCCACATCGCAAAGGGCCAAGGGCTGGTGAGGGGAAAAAGTTCTCTGGCCGGTTGGTGAATTTGGTGGGCAAACTTCTGGCACTTCTCACATTTGCGAACATACTTCTGCGCGTCTGCTTGCATGCACGGCCACCAATATCCTTGCGAGATAGCTCGGTAGGCCAAAGATCTGCCCCCTATGTGACTGCCACAGATGCCCTCGTGAATTTTGTAAAGGAAAGCCTCCATGTTGTTTGGATGGACACATTTGAGATATGGACCAGTGAAGGACTTCTTGTATAAAGCGCCGGAAGGAGAGAGCCAAAACCACTCTGACTTCACCCAGATTTTATGTGCTTCCTTCTTGTCGGCTGGAAGGGTCCGTTCTTTGAGAAAGAGGATAATTGGGTCCATCCAAGAAGGACCTAGCTCGGTGCAGAGTACTTCTGTCTGCTCGGCTTCGTCAATGCTGGGCCTTAGAAGGAATTCAATCAGGAGAGGGCTGGGAGATGTGCTATCGACCATGGAAGCGAGGCCGGCTAATTCATCTGCTCGGCCGTTTTCTTCACGGCCAATCTGTTGGACCCTTATTGCCTGGAATCGTTTGATGTGGTCACTTACCAAAGCTTGGTACTTTGCCATTCTGTCGTCTTTAGCTTCGTAAATTCCAGAAACTTGGTTAACCACAAGTTGGGAATCATTATAAACCATTAGCTCGGATGCGTGCATCTGAAGCGCGCTCTTGAGCCCGGCCAAAAGCGCCTCGTACTCATTGTTTGATGCAGGGAATCCAAGAGTGATAGAGTATTCGATGGTCAGTCCGTCTGGCGAAATCAGAACTATGCCCAGCTCGGCATTGTGGCGGTTAGAAGCCCCATCTACGAAAAGTTTCCATATTTCGCCCACAAAGAGCTTCCAACATTCTGAGGGGTCCTGGGAGGTTTGCAGGTGGATGGGCGCAAGGTCGCTCGGCTGTGCGGTGTCAAGTTCAATGCTGATCGGTTCCACTTCCTCCCCTTCTGGCGATGCAGCACCGGACAGAGCAGGTTGGTTAGTAATACCCAACTCCGTCGTCGCATCGCCGGGCTGTAGCGTCGTACTGGCTGAAGGTTCTTCGGCGGGACGCACAAGTTCTGTGTCGCCAACATCGCCTTGCTGTGTTACTTCGGTTAAATCTGCACTCACCTCCTCGGTTGTCCCCGCAAGATCCACTGGGCAGATGGGATGAATCCCGGGTGAGAATTCAGCAACAAAATCGGCCAATGTCTGGGCCTTTATGGCAGTGCGTGGCTGGAACTTGACGTCAAACTGTCCCAATTCGACCGCCCACTTGAGAATTCGACCGGAGAAGTCCGTCCACTCGAACAAAGCTTTGAGGGGGAACTCGGTCAAAACAATGATTGTATGAGCATGGAAATAGTGCGCTAACTTAATGAAGGCCATTATCAATACCAACGCAAGTTTTTTCAGCGGCAAGTATCTCGACTTTGCCGGTAGCAAGGTTTTACTTACGTAGAAGATAGGGAGGTGCTTGATTCTTTCTGACCGGATAGAGATGGCAATCGGAACCCGGCCCGACGGGGACCCGATCCCCCGACCCCGAATTGAGTGGTGATTCCCCGAAAAATACCCCCGATGGGCCGGGGGTGGTATTAAAAATTAAATCCCCGATGATATACGGGCCGGGGACGGGGATACATGTTTCAGCCCCAGCCCCAGCCCCGCCTCGACCCTGGCCCCGATCCCCGCCCCGTTTTCCCCAATATAAAATTACTGTTTTGCCCTTGTATATATATATAACATATATAGGGTTTGGTTGAACCAAACCGCAACCTCTTCCCCTCCCTTCTATCTTCCTCTCTCTCTCTCTCTCTCTCTCTCTCTCTCTCTCTCTTCTACTCTCACTCTCGCACCTCTTCGCGACGCCAATCGCCTCCTTCGTCGTCCTCCTCCGACGCCGATTGTCCTCCTCCATCGTCCTCCTTCGCCGATCGTCCTCATCCGTCGTCCTCCTCCCCCGATCGTCCTCCACCGACACAGATCTTGTTTTGAAACAGATTTTGTGTAGAGGGTTTGTATGAAATACCATTAACCAAACCAAACCTCAGCCTCATGTCCTAGGGTTTGGTTTTGTGTAGAGGGTTTGGAAATACCATTAACATATATGTATAGGGTTTGTATGTGTGTGTATGTATGTATACCAATTTTTTTTTTTATAATTTTTTTTGAACGAATACAGATCTGTTTGTGTATGCAATTTTTTTTTTTTTTTTTTTTGAACGAATACAGATCTTTGTAACAGATCTGTAAGTGAATTTTTTTTTTATTTTTTTTGAACGAATTTTTTTTGTGTTGAGGGTTTGTATGAAATACCATAACAAAACAAATCTGTTATTTTTTTTTTTAATCTATTATTGATTTTTTGATCTGGTGGTGGTGATGTTTTTTGATCTGTTGATGAGGATCGGGGAATTTCGGGGTCGGGGAAACCCGATCCCCGTTGGGAACGGGGATGGGGCCTGTGATTGGTTCCCTGTCTGGGATCGGGGCCGGGGATGGGTAAGTTTTGGCGATCGGGGATGGGGAGGGTGATCCCCGGCCCCGCCCCGTTGCCATTCCTACGACCGGACAAGCACCACACTAACTGCATGCTGAGAAACGGCTAGATAAAGGTAAAGTTCCTCGCTGGGCTTCGGTGTTACCAACAGTGGTGCTGAAGACAGATACTCCTTGAGCTCGGCCAAAGCTCGGTCACATTCTTCATCCCACGAGAACCTTGATTTCAAAGCTTGAAAGAAAGGGCGGTAGCGATCTGATGATCGGCTTATGAATCGGTTAAGCGCGGCGGCCATTCCGGCCAGATGCTGCACGTCCTTAGCCGAGCTTGGCTGCTTTAATTCTTATACGGCTTTGATCTGTGTGGGGTCTACCTCGATGCCTCGGTTTGTGACTAGGAAACCTAAGAATTTTTCGGATCCCACGCCAAAGGCACATTTAGACGCATTCAGGCGTAGCTTGTGCTGTTTGAGGATGGCAAACATCTCGGCTAGGTCGGACAAGTGGTCTGCTTGATGCTGGCTTTTAACCACCATGTCATCGATATAAGCCTCCATCGTCCAGCCTAGCAGAGGAGCAAATATTTTGGTTACCGTCCTTTGGAAAGTTGCCCCGGCGTTCTTCAAACCAAAATGCATGACTCGGTAGCAGAAGAGTCCCTTGGGAGTAGTGAAAGAGGTGATCTCATGGTCGGGGCCATGCATTGCAATCTGATGATAGCCGCGGTAGGCATCCAAAAAACTGAGCTTGTTATGTCAGGCCGTGAGATCGACAAGCTGGTCTATTCTGGGCAGAGAAAAGCTGTCTTTAGGGCAAGCTCGGTTAACAGTCTTGTAGTCGACGCAAACTCGCCACATCTCATTCTTCTCAGGTACAACGACCGTGTTTGAAATCCACTGAGGGTAGTGCACTTCCTGAATAGCTCGTGCCTCAAGCAAGTTCTTCACCTCTTCTGCAACTACCTCGGCATGGTGTAGCGCTGATCTCCTCGTTCTCTGAATGACCGGTTTTGCCCCGGGAAAAACATTGAGGTGATGGCAAATAAAACTCGGATCGATGCTGGGCATGTCGTAAGGCGACCATGCGAAGACTTCGATATTTGCCATAAAAAACTCCACCATCTCGGTCTTTTCTTGGGCGGTAAGGCTTGATCCGAGCAAGAAGAACTTGTTCGGGCTCTCCGTGTCAATCCGCACTTCCACTAACTCTTCAACGGCTTTGTCCTCAGCCTTGGTGCCCACGTCGTCAAGGACTTCTCGGTCTTCTGGTCCTTCAATCATTTGGGCGAAGCTCGGCTTCCGTTCACTGCCACGAAGCATTGCTTCGACATGACCTGATCGCCCCAAACTTCCTCAATTGCCCCCATAGCCGAGGGAAATCTCATCACCTGATGGTAGGTCGACGCTACGGCTTGCATAGCGTGAAGCCATCCCCTTCCAAGGATCAGGTTATAAGTAGACGGCACTTGCAATACCCAGAACTCCACTTGCTTGACCACGGATCCCGCTTTGACCGGCAGAATAATTTTTCCCAAAGGCCACTCTGGTTGAGCGTTGAAACCAACCAGTGGCGAAGTTGCTGGAGCCAAGTCTGTGTCTCGGAGTTTAAGCTGTTTGAACGCGTCGTAATACATGATCTCGACCGAGCTTCCCTGGTCAATCAAGATGTGCTTGACATCAAATTCCTTGACGCGGAGTGTGACCACTAAAGTATCGTTGTGCGGTGTCTGAATGCACTCTAAGTCCCTTGTAGAGAAACTGATCACGTCTTTTTCTTCGGTCTTCCCCCTCTTGATCGCGGGCTCGACTGACAAAACTTTCCTCATGTGTTCTACCTTCTTGATCATACCTCGGAGCTCGCATACACGCGCCGGCTCCACTATGCCGTGGATGACATTAACAACTCCTTGTGGAGACGCCTCCAGGTCATCCGATCCACGCGGGTCAACCGGGGCTTGATGTGTGGGCTTCACACCCCCATCAATGTAAAGGTCCAAGTGTCCGGCCGCGACTAGCTCCTCCAAGTGTTGCTTCAGAGGCAAACAGTCCTCTGTTTGGTGTCCGCGCTCCCGGTGGAATGTGTAGCAGTACTGCGGATTGAAGCTTTTTTGCGCATCGCCTAACTTAGCAGGAAACCGGACGTAATCCTCGTCACGGATTTCACTAAGTATGCGATAGATTGAAATTTTAAAGACCGTGGTGATGCCCGTCTGAGCGTTCAACCTTCTGTTTGCATCAGCTTCGTCGTCGCGGGGGTATTCATCTCGGTCATTCCGTCGACCTCTATCCCGGTTTCGACGATTTGAACTTCGGTCAGATTCCTCGGCGCGATCATTTGAACGGTTGGCCTCCTGTCCGACCGCGTGCACCTTGCCAGCCGACCTCTTGTCTGTTGCTACCGGAGTTGCCTTCGCGGTAGATCCTGCCGCATCATCTTCTACTCGGATGTGCTCGTTGATGCACTGCATTAGTTGGCCCATGGATGTCGGATTGTGCATGGTAAGCGAGTCCCGCAGTCTATGTCTGACCTAGAGACCACGCTTATATTGTGTGATTGCCAGGTTGACCGGGGAATCCAAGATCTCGTTGAAAGTTTCCCAGTATCTGGAGTTGTATGCCTTGAGTGTGTCACTCGGCTCCATCTTGACACTAAAAAGGTGGTTAATTTCCTTTGGCGTTCTGGTGTTGGTTTTGAAACGCGTCACAAAGGCTTCCGCCAAGTGCTGCCACCTTTCGATGCTCCCCTTCGGCAGCCTCTCAAACCATTTCAAGCCCAGCTTGCCCAAACTTGACAGGAAGATAAGGCACATAAGAGCGTCATTCCGCCTATATCCGGCCATGACCTATCGAAAGTGGCTGACATGCATGTATGGATCGGTCTTTCCGTCGTAGAGCATGAACTTTGGCTGGTGGAAGCCCGCGGGAAGCGGTGTTGTTTCTATTTCCAGGGAGAATGGAGTGGCACTCAGTCTCGCCAGATCTGTGTCTAGAAGGAGGGGCACAGCTGGGCGGGGTGGCGGCATTACGACTTTTTCACTGGCATGACCCCCGTAAGATAGCCGCTGGAGCGCCGGCACCCGCTGAGTCTCTCGCCGGCGTGCCCGCTCCTTCAAGACTGCCCGCAAGTCCCCTGAGCAAGCGGAATAGGAATACCTCGACGTCGTCGCCGTACGTGAGGGCTGATAGGTACTGTCTTGCGCGCTAGACCTCTTTTCCGGCGCGTCAGACTCTCTAACCTTGTAACTTCTAGTGATTGAGAGGGACGGAGTGTGCCGCTGGCCCTGACTGCTTGAACGGCGGGGTTGGGTGCGCTAACTGTGGTCTCCCACTCCAGCTACACCCTTCCCTTTGACATGCCGCTTAAGATCCTCCATCTTCGTCGCCATTCTCCGGATGACGGTGTCTTGGTCCCGTAGCTTGTGTTCTAGACGTTTGGCGTGTGATTCTCTCCGCCGCTGGTGACCGTCTGGACTCCGAGAATGACCAAAGCTTCTTCCGCGCTTATCCCGCGCGTCTCTTGAATGTCCTCCTGGAGAAGTCTCCAGGTCCGCCATCGGAGGAATGACGAGGTGTCCTTCTCTCTGTCTGGCTAACTCCGGAGTAACTCCGTCGATGGTGGACAACGGAATCTCTTCGTTGTTCGCCATGGACGGTGATCAGATAAGCTGGGAAGACAAGGTTTTGTCTATCAAGTTCCCACAGACGGCGCCAAATAAAGCCACCGGTCCCCGTGCCTTGCACATATTGTCCGCTTTGGCATTTCGACTGCACGGTTTTGTTCCTCTCCCACTGGGGGAAAAGGCCTATGCAAGGTAAGAGGAGCTAGCCTGCTTATAAGGTGGGAAAGTAGTCCCTCACAGATTGATGTGGGATTTCTCGCACATTAGCCCCCAGCTGCGCTGGCTTCGGTCACCTCGGAGGGAGTTTCCACAGACGGCGCCAATTGTACGGGGAGCAAATATTCCGGCGAAGTCCGTACTCCTTTCTACCAAGCTCCGTGTCTATCCGATCGTCCTGCGAACACAACGGCGGTGAGCTACCCGGCGGTGTGTGGCCGGAAAACCCCTCCGACGGTCAAGTTAGCACGCACTTAGGGATAAAGAGAGAGAGGAGAGAGTTCAGTGTTTAGTATATCTCACCAAATGATCATTTGCCTTAGCATGGGGGGCGCAGACACGCTTATATACCTTCTGCGCCCCAAATCTACTCCTATTAGTCTCTCGATACGTGGTGCTGCTATCCCATCTGTCAGCACAAATCTAGCAATCACCACCTAACAAACTGTCAGGATATCTTGGCGGAGCCCGGCGGAACCACCTTGGCTTCTTATGACCGCGCTGCACGGCGTACCTGAGTGATCCACTCGCCGAGCCCCAGAACAACCGAGCTTGGTTGCATTCTTGCAAGCCGAGCTCGAGGTAGGTCGAACCGGTTAGCTGTAGGCCATCCTGCCGAGCTGAACGCACGAACCGTGGAATCCGGAATGGCAGGCAGTCATCTCGGCCGAGCAACTTCAAGTAGCCCGGTTTCTACACAATGAGCCCAAGTAGCTCGGCCCAACATGGCCCTGTGCCTTAACCAAGCAAAACCTCTCTGGACAAGCCCAAGATACCGCGGCCCAAACGTGTTCGGCACTCAACTTGCCCGGCCTTTGCCATAGCCCATTTCAACTCATAAAATCCCCCTCTCACTTACTATGATGTAGACAGGCTCTTATGGTTTTGAAGTTAAGCAAATGGAAAAGTTGATTTAGGTTGGTGTTACTTGCACAGCCCAAAACAAAGGCATAACGATGCCTATGCAAGTGGTGTCAGTTGACACCATTGAACTTTGAATTTTCTTTCAAGTAAACACACATTAATGTGTACTATTTGGGCATTGTTTTTTTAAGTGTAGAACTTAATCCAAAAGTTTAGAGGTTACACAAACTGACTTACGAATTGATCCAGTGGCGTTGGCACTGGTAGTGGGTGCGGGAGGGGGGGGGGGGATGTTTTTTATTACATTTTATGTTTTTAAGAAACTGATCCATTAGGCCGTGACTAGTCCTGACTCTAGTGCTCTCTCTCTCGGCCCTTTGTTCTCTCTCTTGCTCTCATGTGTTTGTTCTAGGGCTGTACATGGGTCGAGTCGGACCGGGTTTGGTACTGGCCCATCACTCGAATTGATTTTGTTAGGTAGAAAATTTCATCAACCAATTCCGACCGTACTAGTAGTCGAAACCGTACTATTTGAAACCGACATGGCCGGTCGGATTTTTGCCCGAACCATTAGGCCAAAAATGATAAACTTTGCTCTCTCTCTCTCTTCAAACCCAAAGTTGGATGGATCTGGGAGAAGAGTTCAAGAAAAAGAAAAATAAAACAAAGAAAACTATAAAGATGTTCAGATTTGGGAGAAAAATAGAAAAGAACACAGATAGATCCATACATATTCCCATAAATCTTCACATAGATTTGAGAGAGGAGTTGAGAATTTAAAAAAAAAAAAGAGAAAGAACAATCTACAAATTTGAGTGAAAAAAATAAAATAAAGATGTATATCGTTACCTTCATCATAAATCTGAGCAGATCTAAGCATTACCATCATCATCACCATCAACGTTGAATAGCATCATTTTCACCGTCGACTACAAATTTCACACAATCGCCACCAAGAGTGGGAGATTAAAAGGGCAAAAGGGTTTTTGTGAAGGGAGACTAGAGAGTAAGAGCATGAGAGAGAACTGTGAGAGGTAGATGAGTAGGTGATAGGTGAGACCATGAGAGATACTAAAGGGGAGAGAGATGAGCGTGAGATTCAAAGTTGGAGTAGAAAGAGGTGAGATGATAAAGCTGTCTTGGAACAGATGAATATAATCGGTGGAATTGTGGCATGGCATACTTAGCATCAGATATATACATCGGTTTGGTCGGTTTCAACGAATTTCCTTTGGCACACCCGTCGCTCGACCGAAAAATGAACAAATTTGCAGAATAAGGCCCGCTTTTGACCGTTGGAATTTTGAAATTGTTGGCAGCAAGCTTAGTTTGGTCAGTGTGAGTCGGGTTTTTCGGATGAATCAGTTATCTGTACAACCCTAGTTTGTTCTACTCCAGCGAGTAATAACCACTTTGAAGGTCTTCATTTGTTCACTGAATGACCTCATTGAATGAAATTTTTGGCTACGTCACTGGCTCAAAACCAATATAATTGTGGTTTTGCTTTTAGTGAAGTTTTGTAATTTTTGATGTAATCTAATCATTAGTCACGTAACACTTTTAGGCAATCAGAAAGTCACCACTGGTTTGGATTGATATATTTGTTTTATTTTATTTTTATATTTGAATGCATATATTATGTTTCTATGCGTAGGGTCAACTGTCTCTGTTCGCATTTTTTTGGAAAATGAATTTGTATAGACTGCTAGAGTGCGAACAATCACACTATATGATTGGTCCAAAATTGTGGGCTCCATATTCAAAAGTGTATTGACCCCACCTAAACTTATGGGCTCCACAGTTATGGACCAATCAAAATATACTTTTTGTTCACACATCTTGTTAGGTGTGTGAACAAAATTGGTCTCATTTTTTTGGGTGTAGGCCAAAAGAAAAAGAAACTAATATGATCAAGGGTTACTTCTCTTAATTAGATAATCTTCATGTGGGAGACAATGGAACAAAGACATTGAGACAATTACAAGCGGATGAGGAGGATGACATAAAAAAAGCTGTATGCCAAAGCCTTGGTAAATTTTCTGTTATCAATTCATGTATACAACCACTTTATTGTAATTTACAATTTTTTTTTTTTTTTTTTTTTGCCAACTGTCAAATATCACTAGATATTTTTATGGCCACCAGCTGTTTGCTTGAGTGGTATTTTCAAGCACCTTCATTGGGTGCAGGGTTTTGGGATGTGCGTGTTTTGTTATTTATATAAATTTTAGGACTGCAGCACAGATAAACCTTACAATTAGGATTCGTATGTTGGTTTTGGAACTATAATGCTATTTACTTGTATAAGATGAGATTAAAGTTTATATATTTTCTGATTGAGACTAACTTGATGCCTCATAACATATGCCTCTCTATAGTTTCCAAGTTCTGAATCTCTGACTGAGCTTCAATTCTCAATGTTAGGTAATTGATCCAATTCTAGGTGAAATAATATTCCCTTGACTTCTGGGAAAGTAGTGCTTCTTTATGCATGTTCTGTATAATTCACAAATTATAAAGGTGTATGGCTAGACCCGAAAGTAGATATTGGAACCTGAACCAATTATATGAAAATTTTGAACCTTATGTTTTGGCATTCTTGGAAAGCAAACACCATTTTTTGCTTCAGAATGTGAAATAGGATTTGTACACCCAATTTAATTAACTGTGGCAACCTTGTTTATAAAAAATGATGAAAACAGTGGGGATAGATTCATGGTAACGTTTAGTTAGCAAGTTTTCTTAAACATATGGTAACGTTTGGTAGAATCAGCAAGAGAGAAGAATCTCAATTTTTATGTTTGTTGTAATACACCTTTTCTTTTCTTTTGTTGTTTGTATTAGTGTTTGTTGGATATTTATGTTTGATGTTTAATTCTTTAACTTGCTTTTGATGTTTTGAGATGTTTAAACTTAAATATTGGTGCTTTTAAATTTTTGTTTTTGTTTTTGTTGATTATTTTGCATTTGGAATGATATGTACTTTTATAGCTTTGGGAATTTTTCTACAATTTGCCTTAGTTCTTTTATTTATATATTATTTTTAAATCTTTGACTCAGTGCTTATTATAAGTTGTGAATTCTTTATTTTGCTTATGTTGAAGTTTGAATTACTAGTCTATGTTGATTTGTCTATTTTTTACTCAAAAAGGCGTGCCTTGCTTCAACGAAGCGCGCGCCTTGCCTTGTGCCTAAGCTATAAGAGACTTTCGGTGCCTTGGTGAACCTTGAGCCTTTAAAAACACTAATGTGTTTTATGTGTATCTAAACGATAGACACGTGCGTACCCGAAGTGTTGGGAGCCAGGAGCACAATTTTGTTTCTTTTCCATTGAAATGGCCTAAATGTTTTCGTTTTTTAAGAAACCAAACAAATATTAGTAGAATACCAAAATTCCCATATGTTTTCACCAAAACACTACAATGAGTTGTTTCAACGAGGAGAAGATAAAGCAATCATGATTAAGCCCTTGTTTGGGAACTTGGCTATTGGGCTATTTTATGAGAGGAAAAAGAAGTTTTGTTTGGTATGATTTGTGGATTTTTTTTTTTATTATTATTTTTTTGTAGTTGAATAGATGATTGTGAGAGAAAAAGTGATTGATTGATGTGTACGATGTGACATTTTGTCTTATTGGCTATTTTAGTCTTTTTTAGACAATCCATTTGATGGGACTTAACGCTTGTTTGGTTTGCTTTGTCTATTTTAGCATTTTTTTTGTCTTTATTAACTATTTTAGCCGAAATAGATCATCCCAAACACCGCCTAAGTTACTCATTCTCTTTCTTTGTCACTGCAAAGTACTTTTTCATCGCTACTACTATAATTTTTCTTTTTTTTTTTTTCTTTTTTTTGACAATGACAAATCATTTCCCCAATTAAGCCTTTAAATATTTGTTTATGAAATTCACTCGTAGATCTCAACATGTTAAACTATTTAATTGTTCAGAATGCATTAACATTTACATTGGTAAATGTTTCAGGTATGCATTATATAGCCATGCAGGCACTTATTTTCTTCATACCTTGTTTCTAACTTTTTATGTATGGTACTAGTTATTTCTAAATTTTCATCCATAATTTTTTGACCTGCTTTTGGCTCTCAGTTCTCATTAACGTAATTTCTTTTTGAAAGCTCTTTGATTTCTTTACTTCTATCTATAATGGCACCTAGCAATTTTGTGTTACGGATTATCTATGAAGCACAGGTACGGGTACGAGTACTAATACTGGTACGATACGGGTACGTCGATACGGTAAAATTCAAAAAAAGTATGGTACGGGTACGGGTACGGCTTGGTACGCTTGTAAAAAAATATTTATTTTTAATTTAGAGTAATGCAAAAATTAGTTAAATGGTTTAATTTGTTAAGATCCAATCTATAATTAACATTTAATGCCAAAAGTAAAGGTATAAATCAAAATTAAATGTCAATATATTAAATAACTTACAAACCATAATTTGATTTTAAAATCATGCTAAGTATAAAACTAAAAAATATAAAAGAAGTCCGGTGAAAGTAGTTTTATCTTTGTAGTAGAAGAAAATATTGTTTCAATTGAGGTATGGTATGGCTTGGGTATATACTAGATACATTTGGGTACACAAAAAATTGAGAAGAAAAAATTTGGATATGTGTTTCGTGTATCCGGTACGTATGCAGAAGTACCATGCAACGTACTATATGCCGGTAAGTAGCCGGTACGGCCACGGCATGTTTTTCGAAGTATCTATGCTTCATAGTGGATTATGCTTTTTGGTGTTTCTTTATTTAAAGTCCAGTTATCTGCCACTACCGTACCTACGTCGTGTTTTGGAAAAATAATGAATTGGAGAACATCATCAATTGTCACTTTGTTTTGGCTTATTATTCTGCAGGTTTTCATTAACATATATTTCAAACAAATTGTTGAAGGGACTTCCCCCATTTCTCTCTGCAGGGAGAGGCTTTGTTGATCACAGCTTAGTGAAATTGAATCTCATTTAGAACCATTTTTTGGTTTTCAATCTTGTTGGATAACTAAGTTTCCTACATATCTTTAATTGGTTCTTCTTGCTTTGCAAACATTAATTCTATTGGTTTGCCAGTAAAATAGTTGGAAGAAGTTATATCACGCTGGTCAGCTGCTTGTATTGGTGCAAGCTTTTGCAATAATGTCTTATGTATGTGTAATATTTGTCTTATTAATGTACACTAATGCACTTGCCCATCCAAAAGAGAAGCATGCCAATATGAAAGTTTTAAACGATGTATTATGTGGTTGATTTTTTCTTGCACAAATTTATTGCTTATCAAGGTTTTTGCTTTTGGTATATCATTGAATAGTGCAGAATTGAGCACAATTAATTGCATTGTGTGTGATAGGAGCACGAGATTCTGTTTTGGTCAATGGAGCTGCAGACAGACAACAAGGGTGTGTTTGGTTTGGTTTTGGGAGATAAATTTTCGAAAAAAATATTGGGGAAAGAGTTTAGAATTTTTTTTGATTTGTTTGGTTGTATATTTTGAAAATAGTTTTGGAGTATGGGAGTTTTGGGATGATTTGATATTTTGTTGTAGTTGAGTAGATGTGTGTGAGAGAAAAAGTGATTGAGAAGGAGAGATGAGAGAGGAAGTTATTGATTGATGTATAGGAGAGAGAAAGTGATTTTGGAAATTTTTTTCGAAAATTGTGTTTTGAGAGTTAGACCAAATAAGGCCCAAGAACTTCACTCCCTTTCTGCCACTGCAGGCACCGCAGGGGGGTTGGTGGGGGGGGGGGGGGGGGGGGCGCAGTTTTTTGGGAACTGTGAAGGGGTTCATAATAATAGATAGGGTGTTTTTTTTATTTAAATTGGTATTAGATGGAGGCAATTTATATAGTTTATCAGCCCATGTTACTGCTTTATTTTTGCGTAGGTGTAAGGTTTCTCTGAATTTTTCTGTCAATGGTAGAGGCCAGCATTGGTACATTTCTTTTTGGCTATGCTGGGTGGTGGTTGTGCATTGCACTAATTTTTTCTTAGATTGCATCTTACTTTGTTAATACTCTTGTTCTTGTATGCATTTTGACAAATCAGATGTACTAGGATTTCCCCCCCTTAAGGCAGTATTCTTTAAATGTAACCTGCTTCAATTGTGAGTTCTGGATCATTTTGAGACTTCAGATGCTAAGAAGCTGGTTTGGGTCTGTGCTTACGTTTGCATTTATTTTCCCCATTTGTTTGAGTTTCCATGAAGCCAAACATCGGGGATCATTTCAGTGTTGGATCTTGTGGTAGGAAGGTCCAAGCTGAGGGTTAGCTTAGACGAAAATCTCATTTTTCTCCAAGGGAGTGAAGCTGACCATAACTAGCAGCTCCATATATTGCTTTTCTTTTAACCATTTCTCTTTGATGACATCAGTTGCCATTAGGTAACACTCTGTTTGGAAGTAACATACTTTTTTCATAAATTGCATTCCATATTTTCTGACGTTTGGTTGTTGTTTGTTGGTGAAATTGTGTATTTGTGTGTAAAACATCTTCTTCAAATGGCCTGAAATTGACTTTCCCTAATAAGCATGGACACGTGACATGACACTAGCATGGAAATTTTCAAAAAATGTAAGACACGACACGCGAGGCACACATGTAAACTACATAGTTTTATATATTAATATATGGCATATATAATAGAAGGATAAATAATTTTTGCCATATATATTAAAATTTAATTCAGTTGTAACGATTTTTAAAGTCTAAAGGAGGAGAATATTTATAAATTTGTTTGTGTGTGTGTGTGCTTTTTTTATATTTTATTTTTTATTAGAGTCCAAGTTATTTTTTTTTTCAAACTTGTGTAATGTCTTTCATAGACATTTAAGTGAGACACATGTGTTCCTCAAGAGTCTAAAGTGTTCGAGTCTAGAAATTTTTAGAAAATAGTTCAATCATGCCAGAAAGACGGTTGAGGCCAACGAGGTAGTGTTTGTAGTTTCAAGCCTGTCATAGCTACCTTTGTGTCAGTGCATTTACCAGCAACTTGAGCAGAGTTGTTTACCTTGTTCCTTGAAGTTGCTAAAGTGTACTCTGCAGTTGCATTTGTCTTGTTCCCCATACACATTTCACGCACACCAGAAATTTCCCTTGATCTCAAGTTCAGGGATGACACAAAAGATGTATTCTGAAATGGATGACCTGGGTGTTTCAGTTAATGAAGGCGCGCCTGAAAATGTGAATGCAGCAGATGTATATGGCACCGGCCTGAGGAATGACGTTGGTGAATACAATTGTTTTTTAAATGTTATCATACAGGTTGGTTATTGAGAATGTGTAATTTCTATGGGTAAATCCATTTTTGTAGGACTGTCTTCTCTGTGACCTGAAATTTTTGTTTCTTGTGAAATTTTAGTCACTATGGCACTTAAGACAGTTTCGAGATGAATTCTTGCGTAGATCAACATCAGAGCATGTTCATGCTGGAGATCCTTGTGTTACCTGTGCATTATATGATATTTTTACCGCCCTGAGCAAGGCATCCACAGACATGCGAAGAGAAGCTGTGGCCCCTACTTCTCTGAGGATTGCTCTGAGCAACTTGGACCCGGATGAAAATTTCTTTCAGGAGGTCAGACAACCGTGTTCCTTATATCTGGCTATTGTTGTTACTTGCACTTCAATTTGTCCTCTCATCGTATGCTCTAAAACCATGCATTTGGATGAAGGGTTAATGCTACAAAAAATTCTAACTAGTATGGCTTCAACTGACAGGCTCAGATGAATGATGCTTCTGAAGTGTTGGGAGTAATATTTAACTGCCTTCATCGTTCATTTACATTTAGTTTGGGTGTTTCTGATACCGACTCAATAGAAAGCAATTGCACAGGCTCATGGGATTGCGCAAACACTGCTTGTATAGCACATTCTCTTTTTGGAATGGACATTTTTGAAAGGATGAATTGCTTTAATTGTAGATTGGAGTCCAGACACATGAAGTACACTTCTTTCTTTCATAATATTAATGCCAGTGCCCTTCGAACAATGAAGGCATGTCTCTATACAATTGCTCATTTTGTTGTGGTGGAATCACTCTAGTGTTTCAGAAAGTCATTAAGTTTCTGTGTTGGGTAATATAGTTAATTCACTTATATTTGTTGATTTTGAGTTGGTTCTTTACTTTTCAGGTGATGTATGCAGAAAGCTCCTTTGATGAGCTTCTAAGCCTTGTGGAGATGAATCATCAGCTAGTTTGTGACCCTGAGGCTGGTGGCTGTGGGAAGCTTAACTATTTTAATCATACTCTTTCATCTCCACCACATGTTTTCACAACAGGTAGCTGCAAAGTTGTGGAGAGAATTGTCACTCTGTCACTTAAAGCAGTACGGCTTGTAAGAAATTCAAATTTACATGTGGTTTGTATCTTGCAGTTCTGGGTTGGCAGAAGACTCGTGAGAATGCCAAGGACATAACAGCAACATTAGCATCTCTGGCAACGGAAATAGATATTGGTGTCGTTTATCGTGGACTTGATCCTAATAACAGACATTGTTTGGTCTCGGTGGTATGTATATATAATAAAACCTAAATACGAGTTTCCATTGTGCATTTGATTATATATATATATATATATTTTTTTTTTGATGATTGTATATTTTTTGAAATGCGTATTTACATCTATGGAAACAAACATTTCCTTATCACTTTTTTCTTCTTTTTCTATAATTCCTTAAGGCTGTGTTTGGATCAAAGAATTGTCACTTTTTCCTTTCCCTTCACAAATACTCTCTCAAATCCTTGATCCAAACGTAGCCTAAAAGAAACAGGAGCTTTCTTTTTTTGGGGAATTAATCAAGGACAGCTTCAAATAATTTTAATATCATTTAATATTCTAATAAAGATTTGAATCAAAATTAAGAACACAAAAATGCCGGGAGCTTTTGATAATAGATAATTTAGTTGACAGAGAGGTCCTGATGAACTGGTGCTGCATGAAAAGTGGTAGACAAGTCATCACCACCTTTGGTGTTGATTTATTGGTAGAAGCTAGGGCATTATGGCTAATTATGTTGATGCCCTTTGTTGTGAATCGGGTTTTTCAACTTCAGTGGTGGAAACACTTGAAGATGGGGTTAGGAGTTAGGGGCATGGGTTGGACAATCGCTCTGCTTAGTCTCACATGATGCATTGCATTGGGAGTTGAATTGTGATGCTTTTGAATATACAAAGATTCGGTTTCACAAGTTGAAGGCATTGTTTTTTAGTTTCCTATATTGCTGGAACACTGTGCTAGGGTTTTGGGGAATCCTAACCTTATGCTTTACTCTTGGTTTTCTGTATTTCTTCTTCTTCTTGTGTGGTTCTCTCCTTTTCTTGTGTTGCTCTTTAGTCGAGAGTTTAAAGGGTTGCTTAAAAGGAAAGAGCTGTAGCTCAAAGCAAGAGCTGAATTTATACCAGAACACTTAAAAGAATGCTTTGATGAAGTACTTGAACTTGACTAACCTAAAATACCAAATTAGTAAATGGATTAATTGTCCATTTCAGTTTATACTAAAATTATCATTTGTCATTTGAAAAGAATACCATGTTGTAACAAGGATAGTCTTCATTAGATTCCAATTATGTTGTAACAAGGAAAGTCTTTCTCATCGTACCACATTTTAGAATA
This sequence comes from Camellia sinensis, assembly GCF_055761805.1. Taxonomy (NCBI): domain Eukaryota; kingdom Viridiplantae; phylum Streptophyta; class Magnoliopsida; order Ericales; family Theaceae; genus Camellia; species Camellia sinensis. Next base: position 103,045,249 of record NC_138975.1, on the reverse strand, counting down.
TGTGGTGTAGCAACCACATTTTTTTGTCACATTTGTTAATGACATCATGATCTTAAGATAAAGCTACTGAATCCAAGCCAATTATGACCTTTATTTAGTCCTTTTTGAGCCTTCAACTCGCTTCTAGTCTCTCCTTCATAATGGTTTAAGTTGCTTATAGCGATGAAAAGCCACTCTAGTATAATAAACAGGGAACAAAATTTCCAACATCTATCGAGTTAGGCTATGTGTTACTGCCTTTTGGTGTTTTCTCTACATATATTCAGATTTTTGAATAAATTATTGTTTAGTTTCTGACATTGGATATGCATTACTTCATCCTACTTTTTTTTTATTGTTCCTTTTAGGTTTGCTATTATGGGCAACATTATCATTGCTTTGCCTATAGTCATGATCATGAACGGTGGGTGATGTATGATGACAAAACTGTAAAGGTAAAATTCATTTCGTTCGTATACTAGTTAATTGCATTATACTTCCATTTATTTTAGTTTGACAATCCATATTTTGAAATCCAGGTAATTGGTAGCTGGGATGATGTTCTTACCATGTGTGAGAGAGGACATTTGCAACCTCAGGTTCTTTTCTTCGAAGCTGTAAATTAGTGTTTATTCGAAATCCATCACCTTGTTTGGTGCACTTGGAGAAGCTCGGGTGTCGTTTTAGTAAAATGATAAGTTGCTGCCTGAGCTCCACAGAGTCCTGCAAGTAAAGCTTGCGATATTTGTTAAGAAGTCAAGTAAAGTTTTGATATACACAATAAAATTTGTGACATGAACTAGGAGCCTTGTTATAGAGGTTTTGTAGGAGCAACTGGTTTTCTCAGAGGCACACGACATTTGAAAAAAAACAAAAAAGTTTTGATTGTAGAATGAAGAAATAAAGCAATTGAAGAGCCCAATTGTAAATTTTTGCTACTAGGAGCATACAACAGTCGTACACAGGGAATACTAGTTATTTAGATTCAGTAGTCTGCTAGATTGTTTTTGCTATATAATGACGGTTTGTATAGATTGCAATGGCTCCTTTGGGTTAAATTCTGCGGCATGTTGTTGTTCCCCTTCTGTGTAGTTAAGGCTGTGTTTGGATTTAGGATTTGAGAAGAGGTTTGTAGAGGGAAAGAAAATAAGATTAGGAAAATATAACAAAAATTTAGCTTATATTTCATTCACTATTCCCTTTCTATTTACTTTCCCTTCATAAATTCTTAATCCAAAATGGTCGTCAGAACTTGTAGTATGCCCTGATAACGCTACTGGAAGAATGAATACATCTCTTTTTCTTTTTTTTTGTTCATGCTTTAAAATTTGGCGCGTGTAATACTCTCTCCGTTCCATTTATTAGTCCATTACACTTTAAATTTGCAAGTTTCCAAAATGCCCCTTATAAATAAATTTAAAAATAAGAATTGAAGGGTATTTATTGAATTAGTACTTAAAATTTGAATTCGAAGTGTAATGATTATTTGATTCTTTAAAAAATTGAAAATTTTCGAATGGGATTATTAAAATGGCCCTGAGGGAATATTTTATTTAATTAGCATTTAATTTTAGGGCAATTGTTGCTATTTTGTTCAACAATTATAGTGAATTATGTACAGATATTTTTGTATATAGATCCCAAAAGGCTATACAGTGGATGAAGTTGGGGTTCCATCTCAAGTCTCCAACACAAGGAGATTTCACAAGCTAGGTTGGTCTGTTATGATGCTTCCTAAGTGGTCCATTACAAAATGAATAATGATAGGATGTTCAAATTTTATTTTTTACTTTATTATTATTATTTTTAATTTTGGAAATCTTTGCTAGGTAGGGGAGGTTATCATTTTGTCTCACCGTTTTTTTTATTTTATATTTATTATAACAACGCTTGCTTCGGAGTATGGGAAAGACTTGCAAATAGCGAAACTTTTACTCCACTTCTTAAGGGGATGTAGTCTTATAGGACGCGTTTGGTATAATTTTTTTTAAGTAAAAAAAGATAATTACATAGTGCTGTTATTAGTAACTCATAAGTTATTTTGAACCCCTCAATTTTTAATTTTTTTTTATTACAATAATAACCTACACTAATTTTTAGCACCTAAAAAGGACATTATTAATTTTGGGATATCTGATCTCACAATTAAACTTACACACCTATTACATTATGAATTAGGGTTTATGAGAGTACCCACCTCCATCACCACCCATCCATCTTTCCTAAATCTCACATTTAAAACCTACCTACCTACCATCAAAACCTTAAAAACCCTCTAATGGCAATATTCTAGCAGAAACAGTGGCAATCATTTGAATACATACACTTCTCTGGCAATAACAATGAGTGAAAGTTTTTTTAGTAACCACAACTCCATAAGACGAGAGGAGTACAACAATAAAACCTTAATAGCTTTGATGTTGTTCTTAATTTAAAGGAGATTGGCTTTGTAAAGGTATGTTTCTCAAAAAAAAATGACAAAAATAATAAAATCTGTTTGTCATTTTTTTGGGACTGAACTCCCAAACATATTACTGAAATTCGGGAACATAGGCTCGAATATTGTTTATTTGTTCGGGAACTAGTAATCGAACATTTATTATTTATTCGGGAATACAGGTCTGAATATGGAAATTTCTTAACACATTGAAGGTTAAAATTGTTAACGCTTGCAGAAGTTTTTATTTTTCAAGTTCGAGAATACAAGCCCGAACCTCGAACAAATAAGTAATGTTCGGGAATGCAGGTTCGAACATGGAAATTTCTTAACACATTGAATTGTCAAAATTTTTAACACTTGCAGAAGTTATCGGAAGTAGCCCAAATCCATTATCAAGTTCAAAAGTTATTCCTTCATTGCGTAACTTTGATAATATTGCTTCGTAGTTCTCTATTGAACTCACAATTTTATAATATTTACCAACAAAACTAACCAAAACTATCTATATTACTAACAAATTATTGATAAAAATAGAATTAAGTGCTTTGTGAATTAAAATTTTAAGAAAATTCAATATAATTATGTTAAAATTGTACAATTTATTGTATTTTCTTTAATTACAAAAATTTGAAACAATTAATTACCAAAATTTGAGAAATCAAAACAATTGTACTGGGATGAAATTCACCCATTCAATTGTGACAATGCTCCTCCCTCTTTCTATCTTTAAATTCCTCTCCTTTTCTCTCTCCTCCCTCTCCTCTCCTCTATCTTCCTCATGCTCTCCAACCGTTGGCCACCCCTACCCCACCCTCTACAATCAACCTCACCACCTCGAGTCCCATCTCATCCTCCCTCACCTTTTCCCAACCCCTCTTCCACGAGTAAATTGAAAAAATTATTATGTGACTGCATCATCAATTAACAAGAAATACTTTATATTAATAAGAACTATATGATTAAATTAATGAGATACCCCACCAAACCTTATTTACATTTGTATCAATAAGTAATATAAGGTATTAGTTGCACCTTTATTTTTTTTGTTACCACATGTTATTGTATATAACTCTTACATGAGTGGGCTCTATATATTTGTGTAACTCATTTTTATAATGACGATTGTAGAATTTTTTTGTACATAAGAGTTTCAAATATACCACATTGACATTAATTAATGTGACATGAAGTATAGCAATGTATATTCGTACACTTGCTAAATAAGATTTATCATCTCTTTTGCATTAAAAAAAAAAAACTAATTATACTACAATTATGTCATACTGAATCTTGAAAAGATTTGCAATGAGCATCTTTTTTTATTTTTTTTTCTCTAAAATAATGTTGTTGTGATAATTTAATGATCTAAATTTAAAGTGAACTGAAATAAAATGTCATCTTGATGGATTGAGATCCTCTTTATTACATCATTTAAGAGTTGTAAAATAATCATGAGAATTTATTAATATTTTAAATTTAGAAAGAATCATTATAAGCCCCTAGATAATGTAATAAAGATCTTCCATTGGAACTTTGGAATGGAGAGTATAACAATTCCATTTTGATGTGTGTAGTTCGGAATAAAAATGTAGCATGTATGGTTTAGAATAAAAATGAAGGCCTTATTTAGTTTGTTTTTGAGAAATAAATTTTGAAATTTTTTTTTAAAAATTTTGTTTGGTTTAATGATTTTGAATTTTTTTTTTCCAAAATCAGTTTGTCTCTCTTACACATCAATCAATCACTTTTTCTTTCTTCTCTCTCATTCTCAATCACTTTTTCTCTCACATGCATTTACTAAGCCTCCGTTTGGGAAGTGGGTTAGCTTTTTGGCTTTTTGACTTTTTTAGCTATTTTAGCCTGGGCTAAAAAGCTTGGTTTGGGAAGGACTTTTTGGTTTTTTTGACTTTTTTTTGTGAGAGAAGAGTGTAATGATTGTGGGTTAGATGTGATGTTTTGTTTTTTGTGATTAAAATAGCTTATTTTGTCTTTTGTGGCTAAAATAGCCAAAAAAGCCTACTTTAGTTCTTCCCAAACGGACCCTAAACTATAACAAAATATCAAATCATCCTAAACTCTCATGGAAAATTTTATTTCCAGAGGCCTAAATAACTCAGGGAACACACTTAATGAATTTTTAGTTTAATGAAAATTATACCTTAAACCTCAATGACCATAATACATATATAAAAATTCTCTGTACATATTTTTTAAGAACAAAAATATTTCAATATACACATTTTGAGTTAAAAAAATAAACCATAATTTTTTTTTCCATTGTTGTCTGGGTGAGAGTAGTTTTCCTAGAGATGATTTGATTCCCTCTACCACCCAATGCAACCCCTGCTTTTTTAGAATGCTGTTGATTCCATGCTACATCTATAACAAACCTGTCAAAGAGTGGATTTGAGGAGCATTGTGCACTGTTATGTTAGTAATAAAAATAGAATTCAAACCATTATAAATTTCCGTATTAATTTGTGGTGACCACAATTTGAAAATCTGTTTACTGCAATCCCAATTCATGTGGTTAATTGCGAAGTGGCGGTGATTTTGGTTTTAATTCAGCGAACTAGTGTTGAATTTATGTATTAAATTTGGATATCAACAGCCGAAATATTTACATGCTTCATTCGGAATGTAACTGTTGAATATTATAACTATTTTTGACTCTATTCAGTCGATCTATAACAGTTTATTCGGTCGTTGATTTTCAAATTTGGTGCACAAATACGGCAAACTAGTGCCGACATCCCCAACCCGTGAACATGGAAAAATCAAGAATTTTACGACAATGGAGTGTACAAATATCTGAAAATGATAAAATGTAATAACAAAATGATAAATATAATAACAAAATGGGAAGATTCTTGACCTTCAACACTATTTTAGAGGTTTTCAATGGAGGTTTTCATGGAGGTCTTCCATGGATGGCTTCAATGGATTCACTTCAGACATGTGAGGTTTTCACTTCAATGGAGGTCTTCAAGTTCACGGGTAGCTCAAGAATGTGGTCTTCAGACTGGTGTTCAAGCTTCACGGGGGTGGAAGTTTTTTGGTCTTTAAGTTTTCAAAAAGTGTGTGAAAAGGAGAGGTAAGTGTGTGTACAACAATATTTGAGTGAAGGATATAATTGTAATTTTTAGTGCGTGGATTGAGAAAAACAATCAATAAATAAATTAACAGGTGTGTGTATTGAGAAAAGATTTGTTCTGAGTTATTTAGGTGTGTGGAAATAGAATTTCCCAACTCCCATACTCCAAAACTATTTCCAAAATATACAACCAAACAAATCAAAAAAAATTCTAAACTTTTTCCCCAATTTTTTTTTTTTTAAATTTATTTCCCAAAACCAAACCAAACACACCCGAAGTCTTTATCAAAATATTTTCATGATTCTTCTACTTTAATTGCAACAGTCAACCTCTTATATTTTAAATTAAATTGTGATATCACCCTTACGTTCATATAATGTTAGTGTAGAATTGATTATTCAGCTCGATTAATGAGATAAATAATTTATTCTCATTCATGTTTGTTTACATTATCAATTGTAGCTGGATTAGTGAGATAAATAATTTTTTTCTTGTTTTACATTTTTGAAATATAGTCCGAAAAACAAAAATTACAATCAAATAACATAATATGATTAAATGTTTTGAATTAATAATTATAATCTTATGCTATAATCAGCCAAATCAAATAAACCTAAATTCACACCATAGACTCGCTTTTTGAGTTACATTTTGATAGTGATAGCATTTTTATAATAAAATCATTACAAAAAGTTTTGTTATAAATTTTAGGTAAACTATCGATTAGTCTTAATAGTTAAACTTAATTTTTATTAAGTCCTATTGAAAATGAGTCTTGGTAAAATTATTGTTAAAAATAATTTTTTTGTGATAATTTTTTACATACGTCGTCAAAAATTGAAAATTAGTAACTTTTTTTTGTTATGATTTTTATAAATTATCGCCAAAATTTACAATAAGTGACGGTTTTTTATAACAAATTTTTTTTTATAAGATCTATTAAATAATAAATCTAGACCACGTAACTACCCCTAAATCTGGAGGCAATCCATGCACCATGCACTCCAAACCAAACAGACACTCACTCACTTGATTGAGAGAGAGAGAGAGAGAGAGAGAGAGAGAGAGAGATGGGTTCTATAGAAGCAACAACCAAGAAACCCCATGCAGTATGTTTCCCAATGCCATTCCAAGGCCATGTAACCCATTTCTCAAACTAGCAAAGCTCTTACACCACAGAGGCTTCCACATAACCTTCGTCAACTCCGAATTCAACCACCGCCGCCTCCTCGAGTCCCGGGGCCCCGCCGCCCTCGACGGCTCCCCGGACTTCCGCTTCGCCTCCATCCCCGACGGCCTCCCTCCCTCCGACGACACCGATGCCACCCAAGAGCCCTTCGCTCTCTGCGCCTCCTCTCAGCAAAATTTCTTGGGACCCTTTCGTGAATTGTTCGCGAAACTCAATGACTCATCGAGTTCGGGAGTACCACCAGTGAGTTGCTTGATCACTGATGGTGTGTTGACATGTACACTCACCGCTGCTGAAGAGCTTGGGATTCCTAGTGGACTCATCGAGTTTTGGACTCTGGCTACTTGTGGGTTCTTGGGTTATAAGAAGTACCCTCAGCTTATTGAGAATGGACTCATTCCACTTAAAGGTATATCCATGGAGACTGGCTGCTTTTATGTTTGGGTTTGAACTTGAATATTATGACATGTCAGCATTTTTTTTTTTAGGATTCATTATACTCCGTATTTAGGAAGAAGCAATGGATCTCGAATAATGTATCAAATTTTCTACCAAATCTCTTATATATGAGGGTGAAATTCATATAAATTTACATGTGTGTAGTCCCAGAGATTTGATAAAAAAAATTAATAAATTACTTAGGATCCCCAAATCTTATATTTATCAATCCTGTACTTTCATTAAAATTTTAATTTAATTTAATCTCTTCATTTTCAATTGCAGCAGTCAACCATCTATACATACTTGCAATTAAATTGCAATGTCACTCTTATGTCTATCTGCTATTTAACAAAGTTGATGAAACTTATTATTTGAAAAGGCGAATTACAATAACGATCCCTATAGTTTGAGGATTGTCACTTTGGCCCCTGATTTTTCAATTGTGACACATTTGATCCTGAATTTTGAATCTTGTTCCAAATAAGGACAATTAAAGATATCATTGCTTAATTTCAATGGCAAAATTATCGATTTAATAAAATATAAACTAATTTGAAAGTAAATGTCAAAAACATATTTTTAAATTTTTAAAAATTATTCTTCCCACTAAAGATAAAATTATGTAAAATTGATAAATCTTTTAAACATTTATTTATTTTTTTTATCAAATTAATTTTTATTATGCGTTTGAATGATGATCATGTAATGAGTGATTGTTTTTATTTTCATTAAATTAGTTTCTATTTTTTCAAAAGTTAAATACGACAACAATTTTGATATCATTATTAAACCAATATATTAAATCAAAAAATTCAAAACTAAAAACATTTAATATATTAAATATACTGATTACACATTAAAATCTTAACAACCTCCATTACATGTTCATCATCCAAACAAAATAAAAATTAAATTAATTTGGTAAAAAAAATAAAAAAATATATGTCTACAAGATTTATCAATTTTACATAATTTTATCTTTGGTGGGTAGAAATAATTTTTAAAAGTTCAAAAATATTTTTTTGATATTTTTTTTTGTCAAGTTAGTTTATATTTAATCAAATTGACGATTTTGCCCTTCAGATTAAGCAATGGTACCTTCAATTGTCCTTATTTGGAACAATATTCAAAATTCAAGGTCAAATGTGTCACAATTGAAAAGTCAAGAACCAAAATGATATGAGTTCCAAATTATAGAGACTGTTAGCGTAATTCATCCTATTTGAAATATATGTGACATTGTTTTTTGTCTCATTTGTATCTTTACACTTTTATTAAAATTTTGCTGTGGTCTTTACATTTTTATAAAAATCTCAATTTAGTCCCTTAATTTTAATTTTTGCTAGCGTTATTAATGATAGCTGAACGGAAGGGTAAGATTGTAACTTGACTAAAAAGTATAGGAAATTGACTACTACAATTGAAAGTCAAAGGATCATAATAAAAAAGGAGGTAAATTACACTTAGTACACCTAAATTTTTACCAAAATCTCATTTTAGTTCTTTTAAGTCAAATTACAATCTCACCTTTCATCCGTCTACCGTTAACAAAGTTGATGTAACTTATCGTTTGAAACATGTGCGGCATTTTTGTTATCTCATTAGCACCTTTACATTTTTACTAAAATCTCACTTTAGTTATTACATTGTCACCAAACTCTCACTTTAATCTCTCAATTTTCAATTTCCGTTAGCTTTATTAATGGTAAATAGACGAAAGAATGAGATTAAAACTTGATCTAAAGTATAAGGATTGACAGTTATAATTGAAAGTGAAAGGATCGAAGTAAAATTTTAATAGAAGTTCAAGGGTACTAAGTGTAATTTATTCTTGAGTAATATTACAAACACACTCTAATCAATCTAGAAATTACCCGGAAATTAATCTCTACCACATCTCATATGAACCCCACATTACATAAATTAATCACCATCACACAACCACCCACCTAAAATATTCTGAATGTGTAAGTTTGGGCTTTATTCTTTCCAAAACTAACACACTATACATGTGTTATATGCAGATGAGAGCTCCTTAAGAAACGGGTATTTGGACAGTGTCATAGACTGGACTCCAAGGCCCCGTTTGTTTTGGGCTATAGGGAGGGTATTGGGACTAGTAGTACCAAGGTATTACTAAAGCCCCTGTTTGTTTGCAGAGAAAGCCTTAGGACTATTAGTCCCTTGGTATTGCTAATACCCTTGGAAGGGGGATTGGTAAGGAGGAGGTAGATATGGTATTAGAAAATAGTGAGGGGATTAGAAATTTTTTTATTTTTTATATATTGGGAATTTTTTTAAAAATATAATGTTTAATTTTTTATATTTTTTTATTTGTTTTATTATTTTATATAAAAATAATTTAACAATTCCTCATTATTAATCCCCTCACTATCAATCCCCTCACTATTAATCCCCTCACTATCAATCCCCTCACTAACAATCCCCTCACTATTAATCCCCTCATTATCAATCCCCTCCATTCTATCTCCCAAAACAAACGGGGCCCAAAAGTGAAAAGCATCCGATTGAAGGACTTACCAACCTTCATTAGGACTACAGATCTCAATGAACAAATGTTCCAATTCACAAACGGAGAAGCCGAGAGATCATCCAAAGCCTCAGCTCTCATTTTCAACACTTTCGACGCCTAAGAGGGCGATGATTTGGATGCTCTCTCAGCCATGTTTCCCCGTGTTTATGCCATTGGTCCTCTCCAGCTTCAGCTCAATTCTTCGATCCTGGATGGTGAATTGAAATCCATTGGATCTAATTTTTGGAAAGAAGAAACTGAGTGCATCAAATGGCTCAACACAAAGCCACCAAAGTCTGCGGTTTATGTGAACTTTGGCAGCATCATTATTATGTCGCCGCAGCAAATGGCTGAGTTTGCTTGGGGACTTGCTAACAGCAACCAAACTTTCTTGTGGATAATCAGGTATACAATGATCAAAATTTAATTTTAGTATGTTGTTTTGACTAGTTTGAACAGAAATTAAAACCTATATAAATGTGAATATATATTCTCAATAATAGAATAATTGCAAGTATATGCATATTAGAAACTCATCAATAAAAGGGTTAAAAGCTTAGTTGGAATAGAAATTTGTCATTGTAAAAAAAACATTAAAAATGCAAAATTCTATAGTAGTGGGAATGGGAAAAGAAAAAAAAAAATTGTTGTGTTTACGGTAAAAAAAGAAAATACTTAGTTTTATTTTTTCCTATCTATCTTTCCTTTTCTCCTTTATAGTTTATCATATTCTCTAATAAATTTATGATTTTTCTTATCGAAAAGTCTAGGAAACCAAAAAAATACCATGAATGTGAAATATATGGTATATATTTAAAGTTCTTAGCGTGAGGCCACACTTTAAATGAATCTTGGCCATTAATGTTGAATTTTAGATATTTTTCTCGTCTTTTTTCTTCTAGGATTCCAGATTGTTGTTTTCTTAGTTCACATCTTTTCTTTGACAAAAATAGACAAATAGGAATGACCGTTGTTCAATATTCTTAATAACTATCGAGACAACTCATCTATTTCGTAGTATTTCGGTATGTTTCAGTGAAAACATTAGAATTTTGATATTTCACTTCTATTTCATTTCGGTTCCCTCAAAAATGAAAACATTTTGACTCTTTTGATGGAAAATAAACAAAACTTTGTTCCTTACAGGTATGACCTTGTTGTTGGCGAGTCTGCAATTCTTCCACCAGAGTTTTGGGAACAAACTAAGGAGAGAGGTTACATTGCAAGCTGGTGCTCACAAGAGCAAGTCCCAAACCACCCATCTATTGGAGGGTTTTTGACACACAATGGGTGAACTCCACACTCGAAAGCATTTCAAGTGGGGTGCCAATGATCTGCTGGCCATTCTTTGCCAACCAGCAGATCAACTGCAGGTACTGTTGTGCTGAATGGGGAGTTGGAATGGAGATTGACAACAATGTGAAGAGAGATGAAGTGGAAAAGCTTGTGAGAGAGTTAATGGAAGGTGAGAAGGGTTTGGAGATGAAGAAAAAGGCCATGGAGTGGAAGAAAATGGCTGCGGAAGCTAATGGGGCTAATGGGTCATCTTCATTGAATTTGGATAAGCTGGTGAAAGAGGTGCTTCTGTCAAAAGACTAAGTTGAGATCTTCCTTGTTTTCATGAATTGTTTGCTTTTGATTGTGCTTTTTGTTGTCAAGTGATATTGCATATGCATTCTCAAATTTTATAATGTTTGAAGTGATGGTGCATTTTTATTCAGATTGTAATATGGGATAAAGTGATCATAATTGATCTCTTGCTCGTTTACAAGAGATATTGTGGTGTTATTAAGTTGTCAGTCTTATGGTTTTGTTATTAATAAGTTGCTATTCTTATTATTTGGTTTCTCAATGTACAGTTAGATTTTGATTTTTAAAATAGATGAACGGTAGGTATTTCATGATTTGATTATAATTTTATTTGAAACCAAACCAAACTCTATGTACTTACTATAAACATTCAAGTACCTAATTAGTTCCCATAAAAGAGAGAAAGCCGAGAGGATGATGAGGAGGGCCAAGGTGCTGGGCAAAGAAGAGAGGAGAGGTTGAGTGGTGGTAAAGGAGATGACGGGTTTGTTGGAGAATAAATTTATACAAAAAAATTGTTTTTTTGTGACGGCAAAACGCTGTCGCAAATACCTCAAATGCTGTCCCAAAAGATTTTTTGCGACGGTAAGTGACTTTTTGTGACGGCAAGTAGGGGGTCGCAACAAAGGAGGTTGCAAAAGGGTTTTAGCGACGGCATAATGCCATCGCCTTTTTTCTGCGGCGGCAAAATGCCTTTTTTGCGACGGAAAAATTCTGTCGCAAATAACGCGTGAAAATCTAAATTTTTTTTTAGACAGCACTGTGTTGCCGTGGATAAAAATGTCTTTTGCGACGACAAAAAATACCGTCGCTAAAGGTTTAATTTAGACAACCATTGTTAAAGGACTATTGGCAACGGCAATAAAACCGTCGCTAAAGGCGTTACGTTTCAACCAATTCCCTATCTTTTGCAACAATAAAGGTGCCGTCGCAAAAAACTCTGGTTCAATTATTTTTTGAGATAGTGTGCTGCCGTCTCAAAAAAAAAAAAAAAAAAAAAAAAAAACTGTAATAAAATTATTAAAATTATGAAAATGACCTGTATTAAATGAAAAATAACTTTAAAAAAAATCGATAATTATATAATAATATAAAAAGTCCAGTATATAAATAAAAATTCATCCATAATTAAAAATATGAAAATGATCTTCCATTTTTTTTTTTTTTGCTGTCATACATTGTACAAGAAAGACTAACTAAGCAGTAATATAAAGCTAACAGAAGAAAGGGCATCCCTAGCATCATCTCACTAAAGTTTAGCAATAAGCACATATATCTTATTCACATCTTCATGTCTGCCATGGCACAGATGATTTCAAATTAACAGAATGGAAAGACAAGGGAAAATTACAGCTCTCAACACCGCCTTCTCCACTACTTTCACACTATGCAGATATTCTTCCTTCAAGTCATCATCCGGTAGCCAATTACAAACCTTGAAAAATAAGGATTATATTAAAACTAGACTAAAACAAAAAATTTAAAACTAAAATGTGCATCCCTTGAAACCATCATTAGTCTAAATTATCAAGACACACCGATAGTTTTCCAAGTCACAAAATCATACACCTAAACGTAGGAATGGCAACGGGGCAGGGCGAGGCCGGGGATCACCCTCCCCGTCCCCGATCCCCGATTGTGAAAATCTCCCCGATCCCCGATGGAGAACCTACCACCCTCCCCATCCCCGCCCCCTACCGGGGATCGGGTTTCCCCGACCCCGAAAATTCCCCGCCCCCAAATCTGTTTCAACTCCCCCATCATCAACAACAACAACAACAGAATCATCATCATCGACAACGTCAACCGAATCATCAACACCAACATCAACATATCAACAAAAATATCAACAGATTATAAACAAAAAATAAAAAAAATGGACAGATACACAAATAGATTAAAAAATAGACACAAACAGATCTGAGATCTGTGTCACAGAGAGAGAGAGAGAGAGAGTGGACGAGAGAGAGAGAGAGATCTATGTCACAAACAGATCTGAGATCTGCGTCACAAACAGATCTGAGATCTGCCTCCGACGCCGACGCTTCCCCCTGTACACGATCGGACTGCTTCCCTCCGACGTCGATTGCCTCCGACGCCGACTGTCCCTTCGTTATCGCCTCCGACGCCGACTGTCCCTTCGATCTACTGAAAGAGAGAGGGAAGATAGAATAGAGAGAGACGAAGTGGAGAGAGAGGGGGTCGGGGCCAGAGAGAACGATAGAGTTAAGAGAGAGAGTAGAGTCAGAAAGGGATTAGAGAGTGAGATCACAGATATTATATATATATATATATATATGCATATAATTAAGGGGTTTATTATATATATACATATAAAGGGTATAAACGTAAATTTATTTCGGGGATACTCGGGGATGGGGCCGGGGTCGGGGCCGGGCCGGGGCTTGAACACTGATCACCGTCCCTGGCCCGAAACAAATCGGGGATTGATTTTCAAAAACCATCTTCTCCCCGTCGGGGGTATTTTTCGGGAAAAAACCGCATAAATCGGGATCGGGATCGGGATCGGGATCGGGATCGGGGATCCCCGCCGGGTCGGTTTTAAATTGCCATCCCTACCTAAACGCCAATCCCGCAACAAGTGACAAATATCAAATGTCTGAAATAAAAGTCACTACATTAATATGGCAATGATGCTTTACTTGGAACTGATCTAATCCAAAGACAACACAAAAATGGTCAAACACAGACTGCTGAGTAGGGGTGTGCATAATACCGCCGAAACCGCCGAAACCGCCAAAACCGCACCGAACCGCACCGCCAAGGCAAATTCGTTATTATTTGCCAATCGAACCGCCGGTTTTTGATAAGAAAAATGGCAAATTCTAGTGACACTTTTATCAATCCGCCGGTTTCTATTTTTCTTCCAAACCGCACCGACCCGCACCGCTATTAAATCATGCTTTATAAGATTCTAAAAATTATTTTTTACTTAAGTTTGCTTGTTGTTCTATACCTTAGAATATAGTATTACATTACTGCTCAAGGGAAATTTTATGTATTGTATTTGATCATTGTAGCGTCCACAGATGCTTGTAATGAACTGATGGCATAGTCGTTGATATTATCATGTTGTTGCTACACTTGCTGTATCAGAAGAAAACTTCGCAAGATGCTTAACATCACGGTATCTCCTCTTTTTTTTACTCTTTGATTTAAATTTTATAATTTGAATTATATTTTTTATAAACCGCCAATCCGCCCGAACCGCCATGGCAAATCCGCCATTATTTGCCAACCGAACCGCCGGTTTTTTATAAGGAAAATGGCAAATTCTAGTGACACTTTTATCAATCCGCCACCCGCCATACGGTTTCTATTTTTCACTCAAACCGCACCGACCCGCACCGCGCACACCCCTACTGCTGAGTCCCAACTTTATTTTCCATGCATTGCATGATTGGTGAATTAGTTCCCAGATCATATGCTCTTGCATCATTAGATTTTGTCAAGTTCTTCCTTTTCTTCTGGCCAAACTTTGATGGCGTGTTACCTTCAAAGCCTCCAGGCAAATAATAAGTGCTTGTTTCACCTTCATCCTCTTCATATGCACCACCTTGAGATACAAAGTCTTAAAATTATGGAACTAAGGTTACTGAGTATACAAAATTAATCAACAAGAAAAACAGAAAGTTACCATAAAAGTCAAAGCAATACCTGCTGCAGCATCATACATAGAAGTCTCTACTTCTTCTTGGATGCAACTGCCAGTTTTCTACGAAGAAAAAAAAAGAGAAAAGAAAGATTCATATGAATAAACTAAAGGAACTAGGGGGAGAACGATAAAAATTTAAAAGCATAAAAATAAAGAAAGCAACCAGTAGCATAAGTTTTTGCCCATCAAACTGTACCAAAGAACATGCTATATGAAGAATGATATTCATGTCATCTCCAATTATATATTTTTTTGCCATAGAATATAGTAGGTAGAAGAGGCTGAAGACCTACAATATCATAGGTCAAAAGACTCCTAAAATGTTTAAGGAACAATAGCCTCCTGGTACCTGTTTCATGTGCATGATTCTCTTGACTGGAATTTTAAGTTAAAACCACAAATATTTTCACTAATTCCGCTGACATCACTCACATTAACACCGCTCCATCTAAGCTTGCAGTACACTCCACAATCTTTACTCATCCTACTCGCCTATTCAGTAACAAAATGAGGAAATTCATGGGCCTTGAAATACTTTTTTGACAAGTAAATTTACATTAGAAAAGCACCCAAAAAAAGAAATCGGGGATGCCCTTGAAATAATTTTCAAATACCTGATCTACCAGATAATATTGGCAATTTTACTCACGCCATAACCACTGGAACAAGGATCCTAAAATCTCATGCCAAAAAAGTTGCATGTTACATCAAACTTCAAAGATATTATAAATGAGTTCTAACCACCAAATTCCACTGACGAATGTAAAAAATGTATACTCAACTATTACTGTTCTTAAATCATGGAAGCATCATCAATACCCAAAAGTATTTATTTTAGAAGCTAGGTTATATTCCAAATATTTTTAGGTAGTTAATTATGCCTGGACAGAGACTTGTTCCTATTTGCTGTGGTCCAATTGTTCTCTATTTGCAGATATATCTAACTGATTTTTATGCCCATTCCACCTTGGCCGTTGCTATCTAGTTTCTGGAACAAAGTAACCCCCATTTCAGACAAGGACTAGAGCAGAATTGCAGAAATAGATTTAGTAGTATGCTATTGAAGCTCCACTCAAAAAACTGATTAGCTCCTAAAGAATATCTGGTAAGGAACATTAATATCTAACCACCTTCCATCAAGCTAATTTAAGTTGGACCTCAAGAAAGGTAGTTATCATGCAGTTTTCAGAATTCAGAACCTCATGAGCTTATCAAGCCAAGGTCAAGCCTGTTTAAAAAATTAATTAGCTCAAAGAAAGGGATTTGGCTCAACTCATCTATCTCACAAATGTTCTTAGGCATGCTTGGAAGTAAGCCAGTCTCAGCAACATTCAAGAAGCTAGGTCTATCTGAAAGCCCTAATAGTGAAGATTTCTTGCCCAACAAGCTTACTCGATCTCATTTTCCATTTATAACAAAGAACATTCATCAAAATGGAAAAATAGAAATAATAAAAACAAATGTCAACCCCTCCAATAGCATTGGCAGTATGCCCGTGCTCCATTTCACACACAATCTCTCCTGCACCATGAAATTTCTTAATTATTCAACTTAAGTGGGAGTACAGGATGATGTGGCAAGATTTACTTTAATCATATTTGTAAGACAGATGGGGGGATTAAAATTCAGTTATGGGAATAGAAAGAGGGAGCGAGCGCAGAATGGCCTCGTTTTCTCTAAATATCAAGAGAGAGCTGCTGACAAAGAGCAGAGAGATATTAAAATTGCATCAATGATGTACATTTAACCCTCCTCAAAAACTTGAGCTGCTTCTTCACTAATCAAAGTTTCTCATGGAAACTCAAACATACTATCCAGGTAGTTTTTTTTTTTTTTTTTTTTTTTTTTTTTTTTTTTTTTTTTTTTTTTTTAATATATGAATCTATGATCATTGAAAAACTATATTGTAGACACTACCTTGACAGAGAGGTAGAGTTTTCTAGAATAACATAAATTCTTATTTTGACTAAGCTCTACAAAAGAATGGATCATAGAGACTTGGAAAATGAAAATATCTGTATAAGTTATACATTTTGTCACCACTTGGTGGAAAATAGTTAATTTATCCCATATAACAAACACAGCGATGAGCAACATGTTTACCTCAACTTTGGCTAAATGAGATTCTATTGAATTTCTGTATGTTTCCATTGCACCAGGGGGCACCACGTAGAAGAGGTTTTCCTGCAAAGAAAAAAAACTCAATGTTGAACTTTAGAATGAAAAGACAAAAGTACAACAAAAAGGAATACAAAATTTCTCTCCCAGGTATCAAATTCAGACATCCTAAAACAGTTTGATCAACTCATGAGAGTGAGAGAGAGGTTTCCGGGGTCAAATTTAATTGTTTAACCAATAGGGCAAAAGTATGCAAGTGTCAATCCATACTTCTGTAAGGTGATCCTTCCACGACAGAATGCCCAAATCAGATACCCTGTCAGGTGTTGCCGGAGCTTCAGCCAGGCCAAGCGGCACAAGGGAGGTATTATTCTTCAGAAACCTCACTGCATATCCCTGAACAGCACATACGAAACCTCTTCCAGAACATTGCAGACTGCTCGCCGCCATTGTTGCCGATCGCCGATCGTCGCTAGCCATCACTGTCGCCGATCGCCGATCGCCGCTCGTCGTCGCCTCCGTGAGAGAGAGAGACTGTTGTTTCGAAACTTAGGGCTCCGAAACTTGGGGCTCTACAAACCTGAAAAAAAAAAAAAAAAAAAAAAAAAAAAAAAAGAAGAAAGGGGAAAGACGGGGGAAAATTTGGGGAAAATTAAGGATTTGTTTGGTTTAAATTTTCGGAATATTTTTAATATTTAAATATTTTTAATATTTTTAATGTTTATATAAGTTTAAAAAATTAATTGATAGAAAATAATTGATATAGAACTTGTTTGAAAAAAAAAATATTCAAAAAAATTACTTAAAAAAAATTAATTGAAAAAAAAATATTTTTTTATTTGAGTATTTTAAAAATAGTTTGGTTATGACTGTTGATAAAAAATACGGATATCGAGTTATGAGTTATGTGTTTGATTATCAATTATAGGTTGAATTAAGTTTTGAAAACTCATTACTAAATAAATTTTCTTATTTCACATGTCACATCAAACTTTCAAAATTTAATCCCACATACAATTCAAAACTCAATTCAACACTCTATTAAAAAAACCATAACTAAACATTTTTTTTGTAGTAAAAGAGAAAGAGTGGCAGTAGTGGTGAAGGTGGTGGATAAGAGGTGGTGGTGGTGATGGCGAAGGAGATTAGTGATGAAGTTGTGGTAGTGGTATGGGAGATGGAGTGGCGGCAATGGATGAGAGGTAATAGTAGTAGTAGTAGTGGTGGTAGCAGTGGTAGTAGTGGTAGTCGTACAGGTGAAGTGGTGACAGTGGAAGTAGTGGTGGTGGTTGAATGGCGTTTGCAGTAGTGGTGAAGGTGGTAGAGGAGATGAGTGGTAAGAGAGAGAGTGACGAGTGAGAGACAAATAAAGGAGAGAGAGAGAGAAAGAGAGACAGAGTGATGAGCGAGATAGAGACAAAGTGGTCGCTAAAAGTGCATTTTCTTGTAGTGGATCAATAAATCGAGAGGGAGCTTAGTAAATAGAGAAGACGGAAGGGAGAGAGTGAGCAACGCAAACATAGTGAGAGAGAGAGAGAGAAAAAGAGAAAGAGATAGAGAGTAAGAGACAGAAAAAAGACAAAGAGAGAAGAGAGATGGACGAGAGAGATGGACGAGAAGAGAGATGAGCGAGAGAGACAGATGAGAGATGAGAGAGATAGAGAGAAGAGAGATGGGCGAGAGAGATAAAGAGAAAAGAGATGAACAAACGAGACAGAAAGAGAAAAGAGATGAGAGAAGAGATAGATGAGTGAGAGACACAGAGAGAGAGAGAGAAACAAATAGACAGACAGAGAGAGAAGAGTGATGAATAAGAGAGAGAAAGAGAAGAGAGAGATGAAGATGAAAAAATGGATGAAAAGATATAGACAAAGAGAGAGAGAGAGAGAGAGAAAAGAGTGAAAAGAGATAAACGAGAGAGAGATGAGCGAGAGAGCGAGAGAGATAAAGAGAAGAGAGATGAGAGAGATAAAGAGATAAAAGATGGACAAGAGACACACAGAGAGAGACAGACAGACAGACAGACAGAGAAGAGTGATGAGTGAGAGAGTGAGAGAGAGAAAGAGAAGAGAGACAGAGACATAGAGAGAAAGAAAGAGACAGATAGACAAAAAAGAGTGATGAGTGAAAGAGAGAGAGAGAAGAGAGACAGAGACAAAGACAGAGACAGAGAGATAAAAAGATGAAAAAATGGGTGAAAAGAGAAATGTTCAAAAGAGTAAGACGACGTCGTTTTTATTTTTTTATTTTTTTTTGCAACAGAAAAATACCGTTGCATTTATTTAAACCATTTTATGACTATATATATGAAGCCGTCTCAAAGCCACAATATATATACATATATATATATATATATATCTTATTTTTTTATTTTTTTTTGCAACGGTACGTATTACAATGGCAAAAAATTTTTTTTTTTTTTTTTTGGCGATTGCAGCTGGTACCGTCGCAAAAATTCTATTTTTTTGCGACAGCAATCTCTACCATTGCAAATACTCTTTTTTTTTTTTGCGACAGCAATTTCTGCCGTCGCAAATACTCTATTTTTTGCGACGGCAAGTTATGCCGTCTCAAAAAGTCACATTTTTTTGCGACGGCAAGTTGTGCCGTCGCTAAAAGTCATTTTTTGCGACGGCAAATGTGCCATCACAAAAAGTTCCGTCTCATAAGCCCACTTTTCTTGTAGTGAAACTTGAACCTTCATCCCCTCTCCAGAAACTGCCTGAAGATGGAAGAAGAGAATGAGGAAAGCAACCATGAAGCTTCTTTGAAGCTCACCAAGTAAGAAACTTAAAAGGTAAGAAACTAAATTCAAACCACAGTTGTGAATTCAATACATGTTTGATACACGGATTAGAAACCTATAAATAGATGGTTAGGTTGTTGTTATAGAAATCAATTACATAATTAATAAACCCATAAGAGATTTGAGGGATAGAGAGGTAGGAGACAAAATCCACAGATTGTAATTATTCTTTTGTTTGAAAATAAATTCATTCAATTGTTTGTGTGTGAGACATCATAAATTCATAAAAAATACATATGCACCCACTATCAGAGGTATCAGAGCCTAGGAGGCTGAATTTCTGCAAAAACAAAGGCAAAACAGAGCAATTTTCAGAGTTGCCTAGAAATAAAAGTTGTCGAAATCAACTTTTGATCATACCACGTTGAAGGTCTCGTCAAGACACATAGGAAAAAACCACATCGATAACCAAACTTCGAGGAAGCCGCACGTGCCACGCGCCGACCGACGCCATGACTACGCGCAGCTGATGCGCCCTAAGTGTCCTACGCGCGCCAGAAGAAGATAGCGCATGAAAGCTGATGTCACACCCCTAACGTCATCAACTCCCACGTGCACACCGAGCCACGCCACAAGTCGAGTCGTGCACTGACAAACCGCTAACGTCACCTGACGTTAGCCTGACACATAGAAATTATCCAGTGCTTCGCGCGCCATATTTTTCCAACAGATCTGAACCGTTAGTTTTATTTTAGCTAAATCTAAGCCATCCAAAGTTCAATCACAATGATCCAATACTGTTTTCCAACTATTTAGACCATTCTGCACTCATCCGTAAGGACAGATTTTGGAAATTCAATTTCTAAAAATATTTAAAGATTAAAGCAAGCTATCCGATGGCATCTACATGCAATTTCTTCCAACCTCAGTTTCCAAAATTAGACAAAGGCAATTATGAGTGTTGAAGTATACAAATGAAGGTACTTCTATCATCCCAAGATTTATGGGTTTCAGTGGAGCACGGATATGATGAATTAGCATCCAAAGAAAATGAAGAAAATTTGATAGAAGCTCAGAAGACCGCACTTAAAGATGCAAAGACAAAAGACAAGAAAGCCTTATATTTGATATATCAAGGCATAGATCCAACTACTTTCGAAAAGATCTCCATTGCATGCACATTAGAAGAAGCATAGAAAACTCTTCAAAAGGCAAATTGAGGAATTGAGAAAACCACAAGGATTCAACTCCAAGTCTTACGAGGAGAATTCAAATTATTGCAAATGAAGGACAATGAGTCAATTTCTGAATACTTTACTAGAATTTTGACTATTGTTAACCAAATTAAAAGACTTGGTGACAAGATTGAAGAAATTTGAGTTATTGAAAAGGTTCTTAGATCACTTTGTTCTAAATTCGAACATGTGGTTGTTGCCATTGAAGAATCAAAAGATTTTAACGACTTGATAATCGATGAATTGCAAACATCGTTAGAAACTCATGAGCAAAGAATCAATAAGAAGACTGCACCAAGTTCCTTTAAGCAAGCACTCCAAACAAAGTTTTCGATAAAAGGAAGAAGGGAAACATCAAATCAACAAGGAAGAGGAAAATATGCCCAGTACAATAATACAAGACGTCCACAACAACAATGTCCAGAACAACAACATGATTATGGAGATCTCCGACCATCAACAATAAACAGTCAAAGAAGTCGAGGAAGAAGTCAAAACACAAGACCACAAAGATATGATAAATCTCAGATTCAATTTCATGTTTGTAAAAAATTTGGACATTATGCTACAGAATGTTGGTATCGAAATACCAACAATGAAGAAAAAGAAGTCAATTATAGTGATGTTAAACAAGATTCCACTATGCTACTGACATATGATGATAGTGGTGAAGCAAATCAAAATAGCTTATGGTACCTTGATTTTGGTACCAGCAATCATATGTGTGGCAAGAGAGAATTGTTTGTAACACTCGACGAAAGTCAGCAAGGAGAAGTCACATTTGAAGATTCAACAAAGAGACCCATGAAAGGCAAAAGAACTATCGACATTAAGTTAAAGAACGGAGAACAACAACATATCAGCAATGTTTATTATGTGTTAGATTTAAAGAGTAACATTCTGAGTTTGGGTCAGTTACTCGAGAAAGGCTACAATATCCACAAAAGAGAATTAGGATTATCTATCTACAATCAACACAACAAATTGATCACTCATATAAACATAACCAAGAATCGCATGTTTTCTCTCTATATACAAGCCAGCAATGCTATTCAATCCAATTGTTACAAAGCCAAAATCGTAGATGACACTACATTATGGCATTTTAGATTTGGTCACTTGACCTTTCAAGGATTGAACATTATGTCAAAGAAAAACATGGTGACAGGGTTACCATGGATCAAGCTTTCATTAAAGAAATGTGAAGGATGTCTTATCGACAAACATCACCAAAAGAGCTTTGGAGATGGAGGAATAAAAAGAGCAACTCAACCTCTCCAGTTGGTCCACACAGATGTATGTGGTCCTATACAACCCATGACACTCGGTGGAAACAAGTATTTTTTTTTACTTTCAATGATGATTTTTACTGGCAAGACATGCGTTTATATCATAAAAGAGAAAAGTGAAGTTTTTCAAAAATTTAAGGAATTCAAATCCTTAGTTGAAAAACATAGTGGATATTTCATCAAGACGATGAGATCTGATTCTCAAGAAGAATATACCTTAAAGGAATTTGAAAGATTTTGCAAAGAAAATGAGATTATTCATCAACATACTATCTCGTATACACCTCAACAAAATGGTGTCTCAGAAAGAAAGATTAGAACGATCCTAAATATGGTTCGTTGCATGATCAAAGAAAGAGTTATGCCAAAAGACTTCTAGGGAGAAGCTGTTTGTAACGCCCCAAAATAATTATAATAATCCATCCACAACATCAATAAGTGACAACAATGACAAAGTAATCATCTTCCATTAGTTTCCAAATAAGTTTTACAAAAGAGTAACATATGCTGATATACATTCACAAGCTTAACCATGAATCTATAACATATGTTACATAATAAGGAAGTAGAAAGAAAGTTAGACAAATAAGAAATGCCCTAAAGACTTACAACTTTCCATGACGGTGTTTAGTTACAACAAAAGTAAAATTTAAGTCCAATACAATTGTAACATGCCTGAAGGATACCCGTGCGTGTTAAACAGTTCGGACCTTCGGTCTCTTTGATCTACTCTCACTAGTGCAATGTGAAACACAGATGAGAGTCCAGATTTGGTAACTTTTAGAAAATCCATTTTATTGCAAAACCTTTTGCCAGAAATGGACTGCGTTATTAGATCTCAGAGTCGCCACCTAATATTTTTGAGAAATTAGGAAACTCATGACTTGTGCTAAGGTCACTGTTCGTCATAACCAAAGTTGTCTCAGTTCGAAACCTTAAGTATGAGAGGGAAATGTCATTAATTGAGCACCCCCACTCACCCGATCAAAAGATCGGCCTTTACTAAACCATTATATGAATTTTATTTATTTTATATGTTCATATTTCAATAATTTAATAAATCCTAAAAATTATTATGTGAAGCATACAAGTATATCTATGTCATTTAGTTTGGAATAATTTAATTTCATGTAGTTTTGAAAGAGTTTTGGAGATGTACAACCCAAATAAATTAAGTTTATAAATATGAAAATCAACACTATTCCAAATTAAGCGACACAACCTCCATCCGCTGGCATTCATACAATTATATCAAGTGAGCAAGTAGCCACATAGTAGGATGCTTAAACATAATAAGAAAAACGCACACAAACGGGATGCTAAAGCATAAAAACTTACATATTTACTGACGTCCCTTGAACAGCTACAAAACAAAGATAGTAAAACATGCATGATCTTATATACAAAATTCTAATTCAATTCACTCATGAGATGCAATTAAAGATTCAGCTTCTAAGATATGACATGTGAATCATCTTAAGAACATGAGGTAGCACACATAATCACATAGGAATTGATTAAATCCACAAATGCAAACTTAGCCGAATCAAGATGCATGAAACATAGATGTAAAGCATGGATATAACGACAAAAAAAATAAAATAAAATAAACATGATACATATTTACAAATAAGGAAAGCAAGTAAAAGAACAGGATAAAAAGAAGCGGGGCGGGAAATTATTACAACACTTTGAATAAATTATTACAAACCAAATTAGAGAGGGGGGAGGAGAATATTACAACAAAATAAAAACCTCACAGTACACTCAAAATAAAATAAACAAAAGAAAAAAAAAAGTTTTATGTGCCTTGGAAACCACCAGAAATTGGTTAACATCGGAAGACAACGCTGTCTTGTCCAAAAGAAGCTAACCGGTCGGCCAAATAGGTCGGCCGGCCAACTAGGCCTAGCAAAACCTGTCTTATTACGAAACCAAGAAAAGGAACAAACAATAAATATGTAGGTGGCTCAACTAATCACTACCGGTTAGATTAAAAACAAGAAAACAAATATAAAATAAAAGAAATACAAACTTACAACAAAACTAACATGAATTTAAAACAAGAAAACAAATATGAGGTAGAACATGGAAGATTACAACATAATTACTATGAAGCTAAAACAAGAAAACAAATATAAGATAGAACATAAACAAAAATATGAGTTAGAACATGCAAGATTACAACAAAACTAATATGAGACCAATACAAGAAAAATCTAAGCTAGGAAATGCAAGATTACAACATAATTACTATGAAACTAAAACAAGAAAGCAATTATAAGATACAACATGCAAGATTACAACATGAACTTAAAACAAGAAAGTAAATATGAGGTAGAACATGCAAGATTACAACAAAACTAATATGAAATTAAAGCAAGTGCATAAATACAAATAAATAAATAAATAATTATGAGCTAAACAAACCACTTAGACTACAACAATACGCTATGAAATATAAAGTAAGAAAACAAATATGAGATAAACAAACCGCATGGATTATAACAAAACACTATAAAATAAGAAGCAAGAAAATAAATATGAGATAGAAAATATAAGAAAATGAAAGACTAGAAATTCACCTTCCAGAAAAAGATCGAACTTCTTGATTTCCAAACTTCCTCTTGATCACCCTCAAGTTGTGGAGTATGTTGTTGAAATCTCAGCAAGAAAACTCAAGTTTTAGCTTTGGTGAAGTTTTTGGTGATAACAAAATAAACTCTTTATTTGATCAAAGTTTAGACCTCTCTCTAAAAATATTTTCACTCAATTGGAATAAAATAAACTCTTTCTTTGATCAAAGTTTAGACCTCTCTCTCATCAAAAATTTTCACCACCTCTCATAGTTCTAATGGTCTTCTATATAAAGGCCAAAAACCAAGACTTTTTCATGTTTTGAAGGGCCAACTTTGAAGAGCCAAAACCTATTCTTGTTTTGAAAAGCTAATTGTGAATAGTCAAAAGCCATCCATTTGTTTGAAAAGCCAACTGTGAATAGTCAAAATCCATTCATTTGTTTGAAAGGCCAATTGTGAATAGTCAAAATCTATTTAGTTTTTTTTTTTTGAAAGGCCAATTGTGAATAATCAAAATCCATTTTATTTGTTTGAAAGGCCAATTGTGAATAATCAAAATTCATTTGAAAGGCCTATTATTTCAAACTGCTAAATTTTCTGGACAAGAGAAACAAATGCATAAAAAGATTTTTGAATAGGTCTCAACTAATTTGGCAAAAACAGGTGCAAAATTGGGATTGAAACTTAAATCTAATTTTTTTTACTAAGAAATTCATAAAATAGCACCTTATAATTTTCATCATTGGGTGTTCAGAAGAAAGCGCCCAAGTCTTAGGGTTGGTCAAAATGGGGTATCTATAACAGTTAAAGGCCCTTGACCTGTACAAAACATATACAACAATCAACAAAATGAAGCCCTTGCTCCAAGTTCTCCCAAGCTATTGCCTTGGCGAAGGCATCTTATCAACACCTGAAATGTTTTTCCCACATAGGGTAAGCCAAAGCCTAGTAGAAATAATCCAACACTGTCACAATCCAAACTCGCCCCTATAGGTTTAGCGTCATGACCAGCCAATAATCTTAGATTACCTACGGCCTCTATTAACACAATCAATCTTAGTATAATTTGTAGGGCTTAGCGGAAGCAATAACTGAAAATAATCCATTGAGCTGTGCTTATATGAAAAGGCTTCACATTAAAGCTGTGCAACCATTCTTAAAGTGCATACATAACAAAAGTTTAAAACATCTAATCCATATATAACAAAACTCCATAATTATGATTAAACAAAACCCCTATACAAAAACCAAAATAAATTTACAAGGTAAACGTTCATAACAAAAGGGGTTTAGACTTTGCTTGGCTTCGCTTGAGCCCAAGCTTGCTCCATCACGGAAGCTCTTCAAAAAAGATGACAATGAGGTAGACTCCAAGGCAATCTCTATCTTTGATGCTCACCTTGCTCACCTACATATACATATAAATAGTGAGCTAGGGGCTAGTGAGTAATAACAGAATAAAGAGGCTATATGAATGAAGTTCAATAACATATCAAATAACAATTTCCAATTTTGTTCAAATCTCGATATCAATAGTTATTTCATTCAATTTACGTAGCACGTCCAACAGAATATCAATGTATCAATGACAATGGGACCACTAGGGTCAATCAATGAAACCACGATGGGTCATTCAATCATTTCATATTCAATGTGACCATGAAGGTCTAACATTAGAGATCTCTATGTTTCAATTATTCTAATAGGCCACGATATTGTTTCCCCCGGGAGAGGGCCAATGGGCCATGGTATTGTTTTTTCCCAGGCAAGGGCCTATTAAACAATGGGCCACGGTATTATATCCCTCAGGCAAGGGCCTATTAAAGGATGCCATGATTACAATTTCAAATGGAACTTCATTCATTATGAAAAATAGCATTTCAATAAACTATTCCATCAATCACATACCGATTTCAAGAATAATAACAATTTCGAAAAATAAAGATAACTTGAACATATTTTCATAAAGTCACTACTCACAGTGGGTTCTATCGATGCTAGGCCTCAGACGTCCACCTATACAAAACACATAACAAATACACGATTGAAGCACCATTCAATAACCATTTTACTTTAATTCAACTCATCTTATGTATTTCTAACTCATTCCGTGATTATATCAGTCCAATTGAAAGATTGAGGAGTATCATGACTAAACGAGAATTAAATGAAATTGAAAAATTGAATTGACAATTAAACGTAGGGTTTGAGGTACTGATTTTTAGGAAAATCCTAGGGCAAAGAATTCACCACTAATCACATAAATAAGACTTAACATCAGCCATCAATTGCAATCCAGTTTGAACTACCCAATATTTCACAACTACAAGTTTGAAACATTGATCAAGAGGATTGTTGCATTCAACATATAGGCAGGCAAGAATCATCCTAAGTAGCACGAGTCGTTTGCTTTAAACTATAGTAACAACACCACCCGTCTCTCGTAGCATGACTCGTCTCATACTTTGAACAAAAACACAAAGAAAATTAATGTATGGAAAACATTAAACAATCACAGACAATAAAATACTTGAAAATATGAAAAAAAAAATTATTATAAATTCCTAAAATAACCATACATTTATTCAAACCGTTTCACGATCAAAGCCTGAGAAAAATCTTTTTACATGGCTAGGGTTTCATCAAAACCCTAAAATTGGAAGACTAGCCACTCATGGAGGAGTGGGAAGATGTGGAAGAGGAAGAAGCCCCCATGAAAGTTGCCCTTGAAGCTTGAGAAATCCGTCTCTTCAAACCCTAGCCTCCCTTTTCTTTAGAATATTTTCGAACCTGGTTATAGCTTATTTTTCTCCTTTTTATTCCCAGCAGAAGAGCCTTAAATTTTCATGCACGCAACCCTAGGTTGGCCGCTCGAGCTGTGGTGGGCCGAACGTGTAGTGAGGTGGCAGGTCGGGACTTTTCACTACTTGCACGAAAAATCTGCTTTTGTGCCACTTTTTGCTTGAATTTACGTGTTGCCTGCCAAATCTGTATAAGTGCACAAAACACATCATCTCCACCAAATAAACAAAAGTCAAAGACTATAAATGTAACTTAAGCGGCCTCAATCTAGTACATTTCAGCCTGCATCAGTGCCTAAGAGTACTTGAAATGATATGAGGATGCAAGCATGCACTTAAAAGAGTTAGTCAAACTTTGCTGAAATAGGGTATTTGCTCGAGCGCAACTTTGGTTGCTCGAGCGGTCTGCAAAACACTGCAAAAGTACTGGTTGCTTGATTCTTAGGCTCGAGCTAACTTTCTATCGCTCGAGCCATGAGTAATGCAAAACAAGGTTCACTCAAGCGCAAGTTTTACCGCTCAAGCCACCATGCAATTCTCTGTAAAACTTTTGGGAGCTTAACTTTTACGCTCGAGTGCCACTTTTTGTGCTCTAGCGAACTGGTCGAATTCTGGAATTTCCAGAACTGTGTTTGAAATTCAAAACATGTTTCCAAAGGCTCAAAGCTTGCAAGTTGGGCACAAAGACATGGAAAAACATTATGTGACAAGAAAACACTCTCAATTCGAAATCAATTACTCAAAATCATGAACCACTTTCTCAATTTGAACTCAAATTTTAAGTTATGAACCATGTATGGCTTAACTTGAATTCTCTTCTTTCAAAACATGATCAAATGACATGAGGAGTATGAAAACATGAAGAACTCTTCAAGTTAAGGTGTAAAAGTACCATGCATGTAAGAATTTCATGAATTCCAAACTCAAATATGCATGCATGTACATGATCATGCTCAAACTTTACATAACTATGATGATTCTAGCATATACTTACTAAATTCATGAAAGAGGCCTCATATCTTGGTAAATTCAATACCTTTATGGATTATCTACAAGAATTGAGTGTGATTACCATACCTAGAATTAAGTTCAAGTGAAATCCTAGCTCAAATCTTCAAGTCTCCCACAAATTCTCTACAATTCTGCTCTCCATCTCTCTCTAGAGTTAATTCTCCTTCTCTCTTCTCAAATCTCAGCTCATGTATGTATATTATGTGAGTTCAAGTCATGAGTTGGCTTTTATATGGTATAATTAACTTAAGTTAATTAAGCTTGTTTAGAACTAATCAATTTCACTTAATTCTAATTAATTTCAATCAATTATTCTAATTATTTTCATTCGAATCAAATTTTAACTAAAGTTTCCATAAAATTCTAAATATTCTAATTAGCCTATTGGATTAGTCAAATTTGATTTTTGAAGCCATTTGGGCTTTCAATTTTTGATTCTAAGTCGAGAAGTGAATAGATATTCTATGTAATAACAAATAATCACAAAATTAAGCATTTAATCACACAATTAACACACAATCATGCAATTAAGTTTATTGAAATAATATAATATAGTAGTATGGAGGTCGGGGATGTCACAATCTCTTTCCCTTAGAAAGTTTGGTCTTCCAAACTTAAGTTACCTTCAAACGGAAACAAATGCAAGTATCGTTGCCGCATCTCATCCTCTTTTTCCCAAGTGGCTTCTTTCCCATAATATTCTTTCCACTCGACTTTCACCATAGGAATAGTTTTGTTCCTTAGTTGCTTTACTTGCCGATCAATGATTTGAGTGGGCCATTCTTCATAGATCATGTTCTCATCTAAAGCAATCTAATGGTGATCAATCACATGGAACGGATCTCGAAGGTATCCACAAAACATGGATACATGGAATACATTATGCATTTGTTCCATTCCCCTTGGCAAAGCGATACGGTAGGCAACATGGCCCAATCTCTCAAGAATCTGAAACGGTCCAATGTAGCGGGGAGTCAATTTTTCCTTTCTACCAACCTTGTCTGCCCTTTCATCGATGTCACTTTGATAAATACATGATTCCTCGTTTCATACTCTAAATCCTTTCTTCGTTGATCTGCATAGCTTTTTTGTCGGCTTTGTGCAGTTTTGAGCCTTTGCTGAATGATTTTTACATTCTTGATTGTTTCTTGCACAAGTTATGTTCCATAGATAGCTCTATCACCAAACCTCTATCCAACAAACTGGCGACCTACACCTTTTTCCATACAATGCTTCATATGGTGTCATACCGATACTAGCGTGGAAACTATTGTTATAAGCAAACTCAGCTAATGGAAAATATGTTTCCCAGCTGCCTTGAAAATCCAAAACACACATACGAAGCATGTCTTTTAAGGTCTGAATAGTCCTCTCTGTTTGTCTATCAGTTTGCGGATGAAATGCCGTACTAAACCTCAATTCTGTCCCCAATGCATCCTGTAGACTATGACAAAATCTAGATACAAATTTAAGATCTCTATCTGATACAATAGACACTGGAACCCCGTGTAATCAAATAATCTCGTCAATGTAGATAGTAGCAAGTCTATATAAATTAAAAGAAGTTTTTACAGCAAGAAAATGAGCAGACTTAGTCAATCTATCAACTACAACCCAAATAGAGTCCATACCTCTAGGTGTTCGAGGTAGGCCAATAACAAAGTCCATGGTTATGTGCTCCCACTTCCATTTCGGAATAGGGAGGGACTGAAGCAAGCCTGTTGGTTTTTGGTGTTCCGCTTTTACTTGTTTGCATTGTAAGCATTTAGAGTTGAAGTCGCCCCATCTCTCTTTTCATGTTTGGCCACCAATACACTAACTTCAAATCTTGTTATATCTTGGTATTTCCGGGATGCATAGCAAACACTAACTTGTGAGCCTCCTCTAAAATTCTCCTTTTAAAATTTGCAACATAGGGAACACATAATCTCCCTGAAATTTCAATACTGAGTCTTCAATTGTGAATCTGAGTTTTGGTTTGGCTTCAAACTCATCACAAATCTTCTTCAAAAACACATCACTCATTTGCTTTTGTTTGATCTCTTCAAAAATTGCTGGTTGTGCGGACATTACAGCTATCAAGCTATTTTGTTCAAAAAAACACTACTTCTATTTCAAGCTTTTCAAATTCTTGCAGCAATTCTTTCTGATTTGTAAGCAAACAGGCTAGATTCCCCATATTCTTCCTACTAAGTGCATCTACCACAGTATTGGCCTTGCCCGGATGGTAGTAAATCTATAAATCATAGTCCTTGATCAGTCTAGGCTAGCGTCTTTGTCGCATATTCAATTCCTTCTGGGTGAAAAAGTACTTCAAACTTTTATGATCGGTGTATACTTCACATTTGTTTCCATACAGGTAGTGACGCCATATCTTCACTGCAAACACAACTGCAACAAGTTCCGAGTTATGTGTTGGATAGTTTTTCTCACGTGGTCTTAATTGTTGGGAGGCATAAGCAATCACCATGCCATTTTGCATTAAAACACAACCTAAACCCTTGTAAGATGCATCACTATAAATTACAAATCCTTCTGTACCTAAGGGTATAGTAAGGATTGGAGCTGTGGTCAATCTTGCCTTTAGTTCTTGAAATGTAGATTCTCTTTGATCTGTTTACTCAAATGGTTCTCCCTTTCGAGTTAATTAAGTCAATGGCACTACAATCTTTGAGAAGTCTTTAACAAACCTCCGATAATAACCAACCAGACCCATAAAACTGTGAACTTCTGTTAAATTAGTCGGAGTAGGCCAATCAAAAATTGCTTCGATTTTCTAAGGATCAACTAAAATACCATCTCTGTTAATCAATACCCCAAAAATGTTATTTGATTAAGCCAAAACTCACACTTCTTAAATTTCTCATACAGTTGTTTTTCTCTAAGTATCTGAAGAGTCATTCTCAAATGCCGTTCATGTTCGTCTTTACTTTTCGAATAAATCACATGTCATAAATGAATACAACAACAAAATCATCTAAGAAATGTTTGAAAACCCTATTCATGAAATCCATAAATGTTGCGGGTGCATTAGTGACTCCGAAAGGCATGACTAAAAACTCATAATGTCTATACCTGGTTCAAAAAAGCATTCTTTTCAATATCTTCAGCCCTCACTTTCAACTGATGATATCCTAATCTCAAGTCAATTTTTGAAAATACCTAGGCCCCTTGCAACTGGTCCAATAAATCATCAATACGTGGCAATAGATATTTATTCTTCATTGTTACCTTGTTGAGTTCTCAGTAATCAGTACACAATCTGAGAGTCATATCTTTCTTCTTTACAAAAAGAATCAGTGCACCCCACGACGAAGTACTCAGACGAATAAACCCCATATCAAGCAATTCTTGCAACTGAACTTTCAATTATTTCGTTCAATAGTAGACATACGGTAGGGAGCTTTAGAAATTGGTTGTGTACCCGGTATTACATCAATTATAAATTCAATTTCTCTATCAACAAGTTGTCCAAGCAATTCATCAAACACATTAGGGAAATCTCTCACCACTGGTTTATTGTCTAGAGCAATGTCCATAGTTGGTTCAGTTATTACACTACACAAATACCCTTGACAACCTTTACTCATTAGTTTTTGGGTTTTTATAGCAAATATAAGGTATGGTATTTAGATAGCCAATCTATAAAATTTATTCTGTCCGAGAGGTCGGAATATCACTTGTTTTAAAGCACAATCAATGGTTGCATGGTATTTAGATAGCTAATCTATTCCCGAAACAACATCAAAATGTCTCATGTCTAAAGATATTAAATCAGCATACAAAACAGCATTTCCGAGTAATAATTCACATGCTACATATACAGATGAGCATAACATGGATCCCCCCCCATAGGTGATGCAACATAATACATATCTCAATGTTTCTATAGGTCTATCCAAAGTTTCAACAAATACTATAGAAACAAATGAATGTGTAGACCTTGAATCAATTAAGACATAAGCAGGTTTACCACAAATGGAAATTGTACTTGACACCACTGCCTTTGTATTTTGAGTGTCCCCTGGAATTAATGCAAAGACCCTTCCTTGCCTTTGTTCATTTCTTGTGGTAGATGGTGTTACAGATGGTTTTGCTATGGGAACTGATCCAATTGAGCTCGTAGTACCTTGGTTACCACCCTAACGTGACTGTGTACAATCTTTTGCCATATGTCCAACTTTTCCACATTGATAACAGGCTCCTGTGGCGCGATAGCAAACACCCCGGTGCTTCTTTCCACAAGCAGTGCAAGTAGGTATTGAGTTGCCACTTTGGGTTGACCTCGAATTACTGGAAGCCCCAGATTTGGATTTCTTGCTTGATGCGGACTATGCTCCCATGTTAAAGTTTTTTCTTTTACCTTTTCATTTGAATTTCTCACTGCGGTCGGCTATGTTCTTTTCCAACATCAATGCTTTATCTAGCATATCCACATATTTTGGCAATTTAAGCACATTGACTCTATCCAAAATCGAGTCACGTAAGCCTCCTTCAAACTTTCTGGCTTTCTTGTAGTCTGTGTCAACCATGTGTGGCGTGAAACGAGCTAACTCTGTAATTGAGCCTCATATTCGGCAACTAACCTGTTCCACTGTTTGAGTTGTTCAAATTCAGACACTTTTCGATCTCTAACACGCTGTGGGAAGTACTTTTCATAGAAAATTTCTAGGAAACGGGCCCAAGTGATGCCCCTATTTTCTTCTCGTACCAGCATCCACCATCTTCTGGCTTCCTCTTCTAATGTGAATAAGGCCAATTGTACCTTCTGACCCTCTGTGTAGAGAAACACTTCAAATAGTTTGTTTATGCCCAAAACCCAGGCTTCAGCTTTAAGTGGATCTATGCTGCCATAAAATAAAGGCGGCTTCATTTTCTTGAACTCCTTAGTCAATGCAATAGTGCAATCACGAATCTAACACCCTGGTACTGGAGGTGGCATAGGCATTGGTGATGGGGATAGTGGTTATTGCTACTGTTGTTGCCACTGTTGCTGTTGTCTTATAGCTTCAGCTATGTCCTGCATCATTTGTTCCATTCTGTCCAATCTTGAGGAGGTTGCCTCCTCTAGCTCATCACCTCTTGTTCTCACCATTTTCTAAATGAAACTTTGTATTATGATAAACATAATATATTTACATACACAATTTCACACATACAATCACAAAAGTATCTCACTCTAATATTCAAATGTACATGAATGCAATCCTGAAGTCTTTTCTAGACTCTCTATAGCCCAATGGACAAGTGAGTGAGATTTAACTCGTGCTCTAATACTACTTTGTCACAACCCAAACCCGTCCTTATAGGTTTAGCGTCATGACTGGCCAATAATCTTAAATTACCTACGGCCTTTATTAACAAAATCAATCTTAGTATAATTAGCGGGGCTTAGTGGAAGCAATAACTGAAAATAATCCATTGAGCTATGCTTATATGAAAAGACTTCACATTAAAGTTGTGCAACCATTCTTAAAGTGAAAACATAACAAAAATTTAAAACATCTAATCCATATATAACAAAACTCCATAATTATGATTAAACAAAACCCCTATACAAAAACCAAAACAAATTTACAAGGTAAACGTTCATAATAAAAGGGGTTTAGACTTTGCTTGGCTCTGCTCGAGCCCAAGCTTGGTCCATCACGGAAACTCTTCAAAAAGGCAGACAATGGGGGTAGACTCCAAGGCAATCTCTATCTTTGATGCTCACCCTGCTCACCTACATATACATATAAATAGTGAGCTAGGGCCCAGTGAGTAATAACAGAATAAAAAGGCTATATGAATGAAGTTCAATAACATATCAAATACCAATTTCCAATTTTGTTCAAATCTTGATATCAATAACCATTTTATTCAATTTACGTGGCACATCCAATAGAGTATCAATGTATCAATGACAATGGGACCACCAGGGTCAATCAATGGGACCATGATGGGTCATTTAATCATTTCGTATTCAATGTGACCACGAAGGTCTAACATCAGAGATCTCTATGTTTCAATTATTCCAATGGGCCACAGTATTGTTTCCCCCAGGCGAGAGTCAATGGGCCATGGTTTTGTTTTCCCCCAGACAATGGCCTATTGAACAATGGGTCACTGTATTATATCCCCCAAGTAAGGGCTTATTAAACAGTGGGCCACGGTATTATATCCCCTAGGTAAGGTCCTATTAAAGGACGCCACGATTACAATTTCAAATAGAACTTCATTTATTAAAGAAAATAGCATTTCAATAAACCATTCCATCAATCACATACCAATTTTGAGAACAATAACAATTTCAAAAATACAGATAACTTAAACATATCTTTATAAAGTTACTACTCATAGTGGGTTCTATTGATGCTGGGTCTCGGACGTCCACCTAAACAAAACACATAACAAATACACAATTGAAGCACCATGCAATAACCATTTTACTTTAATTCAACTCTTCTTATGTGTTTCTAACTCATTCCATGATTATATGAGTCCAATTGGTGCCTAATAGTATTTGAAATAATATGAGGATGCAAGTATGCACTTAAAAGAGTTAGTCAAAATTTACTGAAAATAGGGTCTTTGCCCAAGCGCAACTTTGGTCGCTCAAGTGGTCTGCAAAATACTGCAAAAGTGCTAGTTGCTTGATTTTTAGGCTCAAGCCAACTTTCTGTCACTCGAGCCATGAGTAATGCAAAACAGGGTTCGCTCAAGCACAAGTTTTGCCACTCGAGCCATTGTGCAATTCTCTGTAAAACTTCTGGGAGCTTAACTTTTACACTCGAGCACCACTTCTTGTGCTCCAGCAAACTAGTCGAATTTTGGAATTTCCAGAACTGTGTTTGAAATTCAAAACATGTTTCCAAAGGCTCAAAGCTTGCAAGTTGGGCACAAAAACATGCAAAAGCATTCTGTGACAAGAAAACACTCTCAATTCGAAACCAATTACTCAAAATCATGAACCATTTTCTCAAATTTGAACTCAAATTTTAAGTTATGAACCATGTATAGCTTAACTTGAATTCTCTTCTTTCAAAACATGATCAAATGACATGAGGAGTATGAAAACATGAAAAACATTCTGTGACAAGAAAACACTCTCAATTAGAAACCAATTACTCAAAATCATGAACCATTTTCTCAAATTTGAACTCAAATTTTAAGTTATGAACCATGTATGGCTTAACTTGAATTCTCTTCTTTCAAAACATGATCAAATGACATGAGGAGTATGAAAACATGAAGAACTCCTCAAGTTGAGGTGTAAAAGTACCATGCAAGTAAGAATTTCATGAATTCCAAACTCAATTATGCATGCATGTACATGATCATGCTCAAACCGTACATAACTATGATGATTCTAGCATATACTTACTAAATTCATGCAAGAGGCCTCATATCTTGGTAAATTCAATACCTTTATGGATTATCTACAAGAATTGAGTGTGATTACCATACCTAGAATTAAGTTCAAGTGGAATCCTAGCTCAAATCCTCAAGTCTCCCACAAATTCTCTACAATTCTGCTCTCCATCTCTCTCTAGAGTTGATTCTCCTCCTCGCCTCTCAAATCTCAGCTCATTTATGTATATTATGTAAGTTCAAGTCAAGAGTTGGCTTTTATATGGTGTAATTAACTTAAGTTAATTAAGCTTGTTTAGAACTAATCAATTTCACTTAATTCTAATTAATTTCAATCAATTATTCTAATTATTTTGACCCGAATCAAATTTTGACTAAAGTTGCCATAAAATTCTAAATATTCTAATTAACCTGTTGGGTTAGTCAATTTTGGTTTCTGAAACCATTTGGGCTTTCAATTTTTGATTATAAGTAGATAAGTGAACAAATATTCCATGTAATAACAAATAATCACAAAATTAAGCATATAATCACACAATTAACACACGATCATACAATTAAGCTTATTGAAATAATATAACGGAGGTCGCGGTCTTCACATACACAGTATATGAATCTTAACAAAGCCATAAGGTGAATGTATATGCAATGCTCGTGCCAGAATATTTTATATCTCTTTCCAAAACCATGCAATGCCAGGTTAATATCGTAATTCAAAAATCAATTCCTTTCCAATAGAAAACAGGGAGGTGAATCACATTCTGGGAATCTCAAAACAAATACAACCTTTCACAGAAATTTCATCCACGAGAAACTGTAAACTGGTACCTATGTAAACGTAGGCTATACAAGCACTACTATTGCTATTTCAAGGAAATTTTGTCCACAGGATCGGCACCCATGTATACGCGCGATTTTTAGAACTTTCACTATGGACACTCAGGCCAACTTATTTCAACGAGACAATACATACTTCCCAGATTCATCCATTTTTCTCAAAATGATAAACATTTCTAATGTAGAAGTGCTAGATAATGCTCAATGCAATTGAATGAGAAAATAATTTCAATTCTCATAATTTTCATGCAATTTCTACAACAATCATGGCTATCCTGCACTGATAGCCTAAAATAGATATTTTTAAACAGATAAACAATTATCAATAAGGATAAACTTTTCAAATTTCAAGATATGGGTGATAGTACATATCCAACTCCACCATCCTCATCAAAACCAATACAATTTCATATTCCCAACACCAATTTGATAATTTATATAAAATCAACATTTGACACAATTAGGGCAAAACCCCATTCCAAAATCAATTCTATGTATCGAAACCAACTATTTTATCACAACTTAATCTCATTTCCAACTCCACAACCATTCCCATGAAACCATTAGAAAAGCACTCTTTTGAGTTTTGACCAAAAACCCTAGGTTTGTTTCAAGAATCCCCAAAATCACAATATTGTTTAGAAATCGCAAATAACTAAGTTAAAACTCATAGAAGGTGCGAAGAATCTCTACCTCAAACTTAGAAGACGAGAAAGAGAATGGAGATACTTCAAAGACGCCGAAACCCAATTTTGTTCGGATCAAATGGAAGCCCACGGCGTGCTCTACCTTTTTAACAAAGGGACATGAGTGAAAAGATCGATGGATTTAGGTGTATTCGAGGGAAATAAATAAGTTTTAGAGAGAGAGTGAGAAAATTAGGGTTTTGAAATGTTTAGAGAGAGAGAGAAATGAAAAAGTGATTCAAAAATGACTCTTCACGATCTGATATACGCATAGATCGCTCGAGCGCAAGAAGTGTCGCTCGAGCGATCAGTCACAACAAGTTACACTGCTTAAGCGCAAGAAGCTTCGCTCGAGCGAAGAATACCAACTCCTAGAAGTTTTACAGACAGAAGACCACTGCTCGAGCACAAGAAGGCTTGCTTGAGCAAACACCGCTCGAGTGTAAGAAAGACCACTTGAGCGAAAAATGTCAATTGTCGCTCGAGCGAAGAAGCAAAATCTTGGGCAACAATAATTGGAAAAACAAGCTACCAACCTGTTCCAAACACAACCAACACATCTCAATAGCCAAACTCAAAGAGAAGTAAAGGGAAACAAGATATGGAAAACTATATAAGATAATGAAACCTGGATCCAAAGCATTCAATATGTCGGGTCTAAACCAGAATCGCTATAACCTTCCCCCCTTAAGGAATTTCGTCCTCGAAATTTTGAATGAAACAAGAAGGCCAAGTTTAAACCAATCACAACAATGATAATAAATCAAATTTACACCATGATCCATCCATCGGTCATTCATTCTCATTACCATGATAAACACGTGTTCATTACTGAATATACAATTTACATTTCCAAAACATATACAATGTTTATATTACATTAACATGGCAAAATTCCAATACATGTTTAAACATTAACAAATAGGTCCTAAGTGGCCTCCTCAACCCTGTGGTGTCGCCACAACACTTTTACCAAAGGAACCTTCTTGTCTCGCAAGACTTGGTCTCGATTACCTAAGATTCTAACCGGTCTCTCCTCATACGAGGCATCCTCGTCTATCTCTAACTCCATCCAATCCAATACGTGTGATGGATCCCTCCATCCAATCCAACACGTGTGATGGATCCAGCTTAAAAAGTGCTTCTCCCATGACCCCTTAAAGTCCAGGACACAACCACGAAGCATATCCTCAAGGATCTAAATAGTACGCTCTGATTGCCCGTCAGTCTGAAGATGATAGGCGGTACTAATAGTCAACCTAGTACCCAAGGCACTCTGCAGGCTCTGCCACAACCAAGCCGTAAAACAGGAATCCCTATCCCAAGCAATAGTCACAGGGACCCCATGCAATCAAACAATGTCCCTAATGTATAGGTCGGCAAGACAATCTATCGAGTCACTCGTGCGCATAGGTACAAAGTGCGCTGTCTTGGTCAATCGGTCAACTATCACCCAAATGGCATTAATACGCCATTGAGTCCTCAGAAGACCCACAACAAAATCTATCGTGACATGCTCCCACTTTCACTTGGCTATAAGCAATGGTTGTAACAAACCTACTGGCTTCTGATGCTCTGCCTTCACTTGTTGACAAGTAAGGCATCTTGACACAAATACGGCTACATCTTTCTTCATTCCCTTCCACCAAAATTGGCGACTAAGATCGTGATACATCTTTGTGCCTCCTGGATGCATCGTAAGTCATGAATAGTGAAACTCTCGGAGTATCTCCTCTCAACAAGACTTCGACATGAAGAAACGGTTAAGGTATTTAACACTCGAGTCAGCATACATGTTCAATCCTATTTCTACCTTCCCACTAGAGATCTTCTCCCGGAGGGTTTCTACCTCAAGATCATCTTTCTGTGCTTTTATAACTTGGCTCGCCAGTGTAGGTTGGGCAACTACGATAAACAAGGTAGCCGACTCAACAGACTCGCCAAAATGTAAGTCGAACTCACCAATAACACCTAACATCTCCCATTCTCGAATGACAATACTCATTACACTGTTAATGGATTTCTTACTCAAAGTATCGGCCACACCATTTGCCTTCCCCGAATGATAGTGTAATTCAAAGTCGTAATCTTCCATAAACTCCATCCACCTCATTTGCCTCAAATTCAGATCTTTTTGTGAAAACATGTACTGTGGACTCTTGTGATCAAAAAACACCTCAAACTTCTCACCATAAAGGTAATGCCTCCAAATCTTCAAGGCAAATATCATGGTTGCTAGTTCTAAGTCATAGGTAAGATAGTTCCTCTCATGTGTTTTCAGCTGACGTGAGCCATAAGCAACTATCTTCCCCTCTTACATCAAAACACAACCCAAACCTTTCCGCAACGCATCACAATACACAGAATAGCCCAAACTCTTCTCTGGAATAATCAACACTAGATCAGTGGTAAGTCTAACCTTAAGCTCTTGAAATGACTTCTCACAAGTCTCACTCCACAAAAACTTGATTCCCTTCCTCGTAAGCCTGGTTAAAGGTGAGGCTAATCTAGAGAAATCCTTCACAAACTGACGATAATACCCTTGTCAACCCCAATAAACTACAAATCTCAAAAGCGTTCTTAGGTTGTTCCCAATCTTGCACTGCTTCTATCTTAGAAGAGTCTACAGTCACCCCTTCCCCGGATACCACGTGGCCTAAGAACTTTACTTCTTTCAACTAGAATCCACACTTCTCGAACTTAGTATATAGTTTGTGGGGTCTAAGCAACTCAAGCACAACTCGTAAGTGTTCCTCATACTCTTCCTTAGAGGGTGAGTAAATCAAGATATCATCAATGAAGACAACTACAAAATAGTCTAGGAACTCACGAAAGATCCGATTCATCAAATCCATGAATATGGCCAATGCGTTGGTTAACCCAATAGGCATCACTAGGAATTCGTAATGGCCATACTACGTACGGAATGTCATTTTCTAGATATCCTATTCCTTCACTCTCAATTGATGATAGCCCGATCTCAAGTCTATCTAAGAGAAACAACAAGACCCTTTCAACCGATCAAACAAATCATCTATACGGGGCAATGGGTGCTTGTTCTTAACAGTTACCTGGTTCAACTTCCAGTAATCAATACAAAGTCATAATGCACCATCTTTCTTCTTGGCAAAGAGAGTCGGTGCTCCC
Source organism: Camellia sinensis (assembly GCF_055761805.1). Classification (NCBI taxonomy): domain Eukaryota; kingdom Viridiplantae; phylum Streptophyta; class Magnoliopsida; order Ericales; family Theaceae; genus Camellia; species Camellia sinensis. Next base: position 103,004,504 of record NC_138975.1, on the reverse strand, counting down.
CAAGGCGAAGTACTAGGGCGGATAAAATCATTTTCTAACAATTCCTAAAGTTGAATCTTCAACTCACTCAATTCGGTGGGTACAAATCTATATGGTGCCGTAAAAATCAGTGTCGTGCCAGACACTAAATCAATAGAGAACTCAACCTCATGGTGAGATGGTAAACCAGTGAGATCCTCAAGAATGACATCCGGGTATTCACAAACTACCCTTGGTAACTCAACTCGGACCACATCACTCTCAACACCCAAGAATGTAACAAGAATGAGAATAAGCACACCCTGACCACGTGAGTCACACACAGACAAAAAGGCTCTATCGACTCTATCCCCCGTGAAATAAAAACAATCACCACTCGAGGTATATACAGTAACCCTCTGATGGTAACAATCTATGACAACTCGGTACGAGGACAACCAATCCATGCCTAGGATGGTGTCAAAACTCGACATGTCAATCAACACAAATGAAAAAAGAAATCGGTGACCGGCAACCTCAATATCACAACCTCGACACCCCTAGTCCAAAACAACTTCACCACCAATAGGTGACTCTATCCTGAGCGGAGATGCTAACCGAGCCACTTCTAACCGCAATGCTGATTCAAATGCAGACTAGATAAAAGAATGAGATGCACCCGTATCAATCAACACATTGGCAATAGAGTTGCATAACAAGAAAGTACCTCTCACAATTGAAAGCGTTGACACTAAGTCTGGCATGGTACTAGCATACACACGCCCTGTAGGTCTCTGCTTTACTTGCTCACCCCTCAAAGCATAAGTCTGATGCACGGACTGAGCCGAAGAGGCTCCCTAATTGGCCTTCGATGCTTGAACTGATAGGATAGGCTGGTGGCTCTATGCCTACCTCGAACAAGACGCACTAGGTGTGCCACCTTACTGAGGGCAAAACCTCCTCACATGCCCTGACTATCTACACTAATAACAGGTAGGCTGCTATCCTCTCCCTTGACTCTGGCTCTAAGAATGAGCCGCCGACGATGCAGACTGTTGCCCTCCTCCTCTCTGCGGGCAAGTTGGAGACTTGTGACCCAACTAACCACAATTAAAACAAGAAAAGCCTCCCTAATTACCTCTCCCTAAACCCAAACTCAGCACATGAAATGTGGATCTAGACTGTGCAGCATGGATCTAGACTTTGACTCTTACAGTCTCGACTCTCCCCTTGAACTTCCTGACTCCTCCTGGAGCCCCTCATCTATTCTTCATCTGCCTGAACCACAGTTTCAAGATGAGTCGCCGCCTCCCCAAGGCGTCTGTAGTCCCTAATCATGGACCAAACTACTTTGAAAAGAAGCCCAATCCTCAATCTCTTCTCGAACTTGATACAACGGCATTCCTTCGTCACCACAAGCTCTAGTGCAAATCTAGAGAGGCTAGTGACAACTGCCTCACACTCAGCTACAGACAAGCTAAGTTGCTTAAGCTTCAGAAACCGATCCCTCAGCTTCTCCCTAGCAGTGGAAGGCAATAACTTGTCCTGAAAGGCATTGACAAAGGCCTCCCAAGTCACCCTAATGTGCTCACGTACATACTTTCACCACTTACCCGTATCTCCCTTCAGCTGGAAGGATGTCATAGTCACTCTCAGTCCGTCATCCTCGATGCCAAGCATCTCGAACGTTTTCACCATCTGTTCTAGTCACTCATCTACCTTCAGTGGCTCTTTAGGATCACCCAAAAACTTATCTGGATTCTACTGGAAGAACTCCCTCTTCAAGAAGGACTGCCTTGTTTTAGCAACTTGGGCCTGGACTTGATTTTCAGCCCTAAGAAAGTCCATAGATTTTCGCAAAGATCTAGCCATTTCACGAGCCAACGCGCCCATGGCCTGCTGACCAACTAGTTTGGCCACATTGGCTTGACCAACCCCTTCTTCTTGTGCCGAAATCTTATCTAGTAATAGCACCTCATGTCATCTAGGCCTACCACGCCTATCACCACCACGTCTATGTCCTGATATCCTAATGAAGGTAACAAAAGAGATTAGCACATTTACAAATATGTCGAAGCTAACTCACTCGCGTCCTAAGGCAATGGACAACAGTAATTCACTCCACATAAGCATGTCGTCACAAAAACACATACAAATTTTCTTCCTAGATAATGATCGTCCTGCCGCATTGCCAAAGTTCCAATTAGAAATAGCAGTGATTAAGTGTTCTTCTAATAGAACTTCTAGAAACCTAGAGACCTAACCATTATCTTAGAAATTTAATCTCATACCCATATAATCACGTAGCATACCAAATATACAAACATCTCTATCAAGCGAGATAAACCCATTGTGGTAAGAACCACTTTCCACGTATCCAAAGTATTCAAACTTGGTACGCTTTGAAACCAAGTTGTAACGCCCCAAAATAATTACAATAACCCATTCACAACATCATCCATTAGTTTCCAAATAAGTTTTACAAAAGAGTAACATATGCTGATATACACTCACAAGCTTAACCTTGAATCTATAGCATATGTTGCATAATAGGGAAGTAGAAAGAAAGTTAGGCAAATAAAAAATTCCCTAAAGGCTTAAAACTTTCCAAGACGGTGCTTGGTTACAACAAAAGTAGAATTTAAGTCCAATGCAGTTAAAGGCCATCGGCCTGTACAAAACATATACAACAATCAATAAAATGAAGCCCTTGCTCCAAGTCCTCCCAAGTTATTGCCTTGACGGAGGCATCTCATCAGCACCTAAAATATTTTTCCCACATAGGGTGAGCCAAAGTCTAGTAGAAACAATCCAACACAGTATATAAATCTTAATAAAGTCATAAGGTGAATGCATATGCAATGCTCATGCCAAAACATTTTATATCTCTTTCCAAAACCATGTAATGCTAGGTTATTATCACAATTCATAAATCATTTCTTTTCCAATAGAAAACAGGCTTTCCAATAGAAAACAGGGCAGTGAATCACACTCTGGGAATCTCAAAACAAATTTAACCGTTCACAAAAATTTTGTCTGCGGGAAACCGTAAACCGATACCCATGTAAATGTAGACTATACAAGCACTACTGCTGCCATTTCACAAAAATTTCGTCCGCAGGATCAGCACCCATGTATAGGCGCGATTTTAAGGACTTTCACCATGGATACGCAGGCCAACTTATTTCAACGAGACAATACATACTTCCTAGATTCATCTATTTTGCTCAAAACGATAAACATTTCCAATGTAAAAATGCTAGATAATGCTCAATGCAATTGAATGAGAAAATAATTTCAATTCTCCTAATTCTCATGCAATTTCTACAACAATCATGGCTATCCTACACTGATAACCCAAAATAGATATTTCTAAACAGATAAACAATTATCAATAAGAATAAACTTTCCAAATTTCAAGATGTGAATGATAATACATATCCAACTCCACTATCCTCATCAAAACCAATCCAATTTCATATTCCCAACACCAATTCCATAATTTATATAAAATCAGCATTTGACACAATTAGGGCAAAACCCTATTTTCTTCCAAAATCAATTCTACATATCAAAACCAACTATTTTATCATAACTCAATCTCATTTCCAACTCCACAACCATTTCTATGAAACCATCAGAAAACCCCTCTTGAGTTTTGACCAAAAACCCTAGGTTTGTTTCAAAAATTCCCAAAATCACAATATTGTTTAGAAATCGCAAATAACAAAGTCAAAACTCATAGAAAGTGCGAAGAATCCCTACCTCAAGCTTAGAAGACGAGAGAGAGAATGGAGATACTTCAAAGAAGTCGAAACCCAATTTTGTTCCGATCAAATGGAAGCCCACGGCGTGCTCTACCTTTTTAACAAAAGGACACGAGTGAAAAGATCGACGGATCTAGGTGTATTCGAGGAAAATATATGAGCTTTAGAGAGAGAGTGAGAAAAATTAAGGTTTTGAAATGTTTAGAGAGAGAGAAATAAAAAAGTGATTCAAAAGTGACTCCTCACGATCTGATATACGCATAGATCGCTCGAGCGCAAGAAGTGTCGCTTAAGCGACCAGACACAACAAGTTGCACCACTCGAGTGCAAGAAGCTTCACTTGAGCGAAGAATACCAACTCCCAAAAGTTTTACAAACAGAAGACCACCGCTCGAGCACAAGAAAGCTCGCTTGAGCAAACACCGCTCGAGCAAAAAATGCCAACTCCTAGTATCTCTACAGACCTGCAAAAGTACTGGAGGTTCATAAGGACCGCTCGAGCACAAGAAATGTCGCTCAAGCGAAGAAGCAAAATCCTAGACACTAACGCAACCAACACATCCCAATAACCAAACTCAAAGAGAAATAAGGGGAAACAAGACATGGACAACTGTATAAGACAATGAAACCTTGATCCAAAGAATTCAATGGGTTGGGTCTAAACCATAATCACTATACTGTTACTTATGTAGTATATTTGCTCAACCGCTTTCCAATCAAGAGATTATTAAACAAGACCCCTAAAGAATGGAGCTTGAGAAAGCCAAAAGCTGATCATTTAAGGATTTTTTGATGCACAACCTATGCAAAATTCTAAACGAGAAAAGAACGAAACTAGAAGATAAAGGCCAGAAATGTGTTTCATCGGCTATGGAGAAAAGTGAAGTTTTTTAAAAATTCAAGGAATTCAAATCCTTAGTTGAAAAACATAGTGGATATTTCATAAAGACAATGAGATCTGATTGTGGAAAAGAATATACCTCAAAGGAATTTGAAAGATTTTGCAAAGAAAATGGGATTATTCATTAACATACTATCCCATATACACCTCAACAAAATGGTGTCTCAGAAGGAAAGAATAGAACGATCCTAAATATGGTTCATTGCATGATTAAAGAAAGAGTTATGCCAAAAGAGCTCTGGGAAGAAGCTGTTGTTTGTGCAGTATATTTGCTCAACCGCTTTCCAACCAAGAGATTATTGAACAAGACCTTTGAAGAAGCATGGAGCTTAAGAAAGCCAAAAGCTAATCATTTGAGGATTTTTGGATGCATAGCCTATGAAAAAATTCTAGACGAGAAAAGAACGAAGCTAGAAGATAAAGGCCAGAAATTTGTTTTCATCGGCTATGGAGAGAGTGGATAAAAGCTTTATGATCTCATCACAAAGAAAGTATTCTATTCAAGAGATATTGAATTTGATGAAGCATCAAGCTGGAATTGGCAGAACCCAAGTTAAGAAATAGTTCTGATAATCAATAATGAAGATAATCTAGCCACTGGAATTGAAGTCTGTAGTCACCCACATTCACCTCAAGAGGGGGCAAGAACAAGAATGAGCACTCCACAACTTAGTACACAACAAGAAAATGCCAGCTCTTCATCAACAATAGAGAATATAGTAGGTAAGACTAGAACCATTCAAGATCTATATGATGTTACAAGAAGACTTGAAGATGATGAAGATTTCACAATGTTTTGTCTATTCTTTGGAAGTAATCTTATTCACTTTGAAACAGCACAAAAGGAAGACATATGAAGACAAGCCATGAATGCGAAAATCCAAGCCTTAGAAAGAAACAACACCTAGGAACTTACATCCTTACCAGAAGGACACAAAGTAATTGGTGTCAAATGGGTGTATAAGACAAAAAGAAACACTAAAGGAGATGTTGAAAAATACAAAGCAAGATTGGTCATGAAAGGCTACAAGCAACAATATGGTATAGACTATGATGAAGTTTTTTCTCCAGTAGCACGTCTTGAAACAGTACGACTTTTTTATCTCTTTAGCAGCCTAGAAAAAATGGAAGATATACCAAATGGATGTCAAATCAGCATTCTTAAATGGTTATCTTGAAGAAGAAGTGTACATTGAACAATCATTAGGCTATGTGAAACCAGATCAATAAGCTGAAGTATATAAGTTAAAACGAGCGCTTTATGGCTTGAAGGAAGAACCAAGGGCATTGTAACGACCCCAAAGTGCATATCGGAAATTATCTTTAACTAATTGTGAGCTAATGTACTTTAATTTAATGATATCTGTTCGAATTGAAGAATTATGTGTTGAGCTACGACTTTAAAACTGAAATTGACAACCTTTATGGGTTCAGGAATCGAAATTGGGTACATAGATATGTTAATGAGAATTTTTAGAGCTATTTGGGAAAATAAATTGGAAATTTTTTTCATCTGATTCGTTAAGGTACGTTGGGGTGGTTAACTTTGCACTACAAATTGAAGGCCTTAGAGGCTTCAGAAACTAGAACGGAGTACATAGTTATGATTAGAGTAATTTTTAGAATCATCTGTGAAGTTTAATTGAAAATCTATTTCGTCTGATTCGCTAAGTTAGGTTTGGTTGGCCATATAGGTATACAGACTTGTTTATATATATTTTGAGCCATATAGTTGCATAAAACTCAACCAAACACCAAAAAACATCTCCTGGAAAGAGAGAAAAGAGGAGAAAAGAGAGAGAATGAGAGAGCTCACCTTAAGCTTGTGGATTTGAGAAATTGGAAAGGGAAATCAAGAAGATAGCTTAAGTAAGTCCTAGATACTCTAAATCTTGTTTTAATTGGTTAGAATCAAACCTTAAAATGAAGTTTTCTAAGTGTATGGGAGTTAGGGTTTTGGGTTATGGTCTCAACTTAACCAATTTCATGAAATTGAAGAGATAGTCATTGGATTTGGCTAATTTAAGGGTTGATTCTTGTGTTTTGGGTTGTTTTGAGCTATATTTCTTTGGTTCTATACATTTTAAACTCACTCATACATATTAAAGTTTTAGAGGTATATTGTAATAAACCAAGCATGGTTGAAATATAAAGAATTTGAGATGTAATTATATGAATTTAAGAGGAGTGATTATGTTATGATTCATGTTCCTTGTGATAAAATACCATGATATTGAGCTAATTTACCCTATCTTGTATGTTACAATGGATTTGGTCAATTGAGTTTTTCTCTAGATTTTGGACTGCCAAAACAGAGCAAGCGACCGCACGTGTAAGGCCCATGGCCGCACGTGTGGGGCTCACAGCCGAACGTGCAGAAAACAGGGGAAAAGGGTTGATATGTACTGCTAAAAAGACATGTGCGGCTTGCACGTGCAACGCACCTGCTCGTACATACAGCGGGGACTCCCGCACGTGCGGTCCAAGTTTGAAAATTCTGTAATCTTCTTCCACCCTTCTCGACCCTCTAAATGTGTTGTTATGTCCGTTCAATGTTCTTGCAATGTATTTAATTATATGAAACGTAATGAATCAGATAATTGAGAAATAAGAAGAAACTAAGGAAAGATGATGTACTTACAAATCGTATGCCATGTGTAGGGCACATTCAGGAGGGGACTATCGTTTGCCGTATCACTGTGAGTAATAATAATATAATGATATACTTATTTCTGTAATTCTGAATATGAATTATAGTACTTACACTGTGCTTGGCATGGTCAAGTGGTTTATGTATTGTGATTGAGAATGGCATATTTTGGGGTAAGTGGTGCTATGATTCATGTATTTTAGCTTATGAGTGGCATGCGTTAAACAAATTATAAGTGAATGGAAATGATTGAGCAATGGTATAAGTATGAACAATGGCATATGAAATGGGCCTAAGGCCGTTTTGTTTATCCGTTCTGCTTAAGCTTTGGCATGATATGAATTAGTCGGTCTTTAAGACCTATTGACTTTGGTATGGAACAAAGTGTCGTACAGAAGTAAGTGTTACGGTGAGAGTCACCTCTAGAATCCGTACGAGACACCTCTTCGGTCCATACATATAGGATTGGGCCCGAGGCCGTTTTGATATATGATTGGGCCTGAGGCCGTTTAATAAATACTACTATGAATAATGTTGTGAATGACGTAAATATGGTAAAGTATGGCGTTATGCTTCTTTTGGACCTAGAGTATTTACTTGATTCATTTCACTTTATTATTACTCATTGAGCTTCGCTCAGTTCGTATTTTATCTGTGTGTAGGTGATCAATCCAGAGACCATCCTTAGGTCAACCTCAGGAGTTCTTTATGAACCTGCTAAGTCAAGCCACCCAGGATGCGCCTCTGTGTTGAGGCTTTAACCTTGTATTGTTAGAAATTTACATTTACTTAAGTATTATATATGTGTGTATAAGATGTATATATATATGTACATTAGTGTGCTTACATTGTTTTAATTAATTCAGTTATCATGCATGCACAAGCTCAATGGACATTACTATTTGATTTGTTTCCACTTTAAGCCCCGATGTCATTTAAATATTTTGAAGTTTTATCTTTGAGACCAAAGTACAGTCCGGTCATGGACCAAACTTTTAGGGACGGGTTTGGGTCGTGGCAAGCATGGAATGCAAGAATTGACAAATATTTTGTTGCAAATGGGTTTGATAAATGTCCTTATGAACATTCCCTATATCTCAAGACAAACAAGGGGAGAGATTTGTTATTTGTTTGTCTTTACGTCGATGATCTTATATTCACAGACAACAATCTCGACATGATCCGAGATTTCAAAGCATGCATGATACAAGAGTTTGAGATGACAGACATTGGACTCATGGCATATTTCTTGGGCATAGAAGTCAAACAAAGTAATGAAGGAATTTTAGTATCACAAGCTAAGTATGCCACATAAATCATAAAGAAGTTCGGCATGGAAAATTGTCAAGCCGTAGACACACCGACAGATGGAAGTAATAAGATGTCCAAGTTTGATAAAAGAGATACGGTTAATCCAACATATTTCAAAAGTCTAGTTGGAAGCCTAAGATATCTCACAGCCATGCTACCTGATATATTGTTCGCAGTAGGCTTAGTTAGTCGATATATGAAGGAACCAAAGACATCACATCTGAAAGCAGCCAAAAGAATCCTACGGTATGTAAAAGATACAATAGAGTACGGATTGTTTTACTCATCTACAAATGAATCTAAATTAGTAGGATACAGCAACAGTGACTGGGCAAGCAATATGGATGATTGTAAAAGTACAACCGGGTTTGTGTTTTATCTCAGAGATACTGCTTTTATGTGGTCCTCAAAGAAACAACCGATAGTAATTCTATCGACATGTGAAGCAGAGTATGTAACTATTGCTGTAGGAGCATTCATGCTACCTGGTTAAGAAATTTGCTAAAAGAACTTTAAGAACCACAACAAGAAGCCACAGAGATATACGTGGATAATAAGTCAGCAATCCAATTAGGAAAGAATCCAGTCTTGCATGATAGAAGCAAGCATATCAACACAAGATTTCATTTCATACGAGAATGCATATGAAAAGAAGAGATCCAGTTGATACACACGAAAAATGAAGATCAAGTTGCAGACATATTTATAAAGCCCCTCAAAACAACAACATTTGTGAAGCTACGAAAAATGTTCTGAGTTACCTTATTTGGTGATTCAAGTTTAAGGGGGGATGTTGGAGAATAAACTTGAACCTTCCACCCCTCTCCAAAAACTGCCTGAAGATGGAAGAAAAGAATGAAGAAAGTAGCCATAAAGCTTCCTTGAAGCTCACCAAGTCAGAAACTTAGAAGGTAAGAAACTGAATTCAAACCACAGCTGTGAATTCAATACACGTTTGATACACTGATTAGAAACCTATAAATAGATGGTTAGGTTGTTGTTATAGAAATCTATCGCACAATTAAAAAATCCGTAAGGGGTTTGAGAGATAGAGAGGTGGGAGACAAAAGCCACAGATTGTGATTGTTCCACAGATTGTAATTGTTCTTTTGTTTGAAAATAAATTCATTCAATTGTTTGTGTGTGAGACATCATAAATTCATACAAAATATATAGAAGCCCACCATCAAAGTTGGAAGTGTGAGAGGGTTAAAGAGAGGTTGGGGGTGTGGCTGGGGTTGAGGAGGAATGTGAAGGGTAATGAAGGGCTAGGAAGTGGCTGGAGGTTGTTATAGGTGGTGGCTAGGCGGGTCAGGATTAGGATTTAGGGTTTGAAAGATTATAAATGTGCTATGATTGAAAATTTATGATACAATAAAATAATAAAAAATTACGAATAAATGGAAGTTCAAAGAAGAAAGGTGATTACTATTAGCAGTACCATTTTTATCATATTTTGTTTATTATTTCATTTGTCAATATTGCTTTGGTAACAAATATAAGTGGTAAGATCTATTAAACTAATACCTTTTTGACGTATGAGATGATTGCTCACCAAAAGCAAATGAAATCAACAATTGATGTGGCAAGAGGTTTAAGTAGTATTTGCTTCATTAGAATAAAAATAGAATGGATTGATCATTCTATTAGAATATCTATTCTCATATCTGTTTCACTAAAAAAAATACATTATAAATAGAATCATTATTTATCATTATAAGGAAACAGTCGTAACAGGTTGTCGCACCATTTCAGGGATATAAAATCACCTAGAGCACTTCATCTTCTGTATTTGAGGGTTTCTTATTGTCTACTTCTTTCTTGTAAGAAATGGAGAATGTAACAAATGGGAAACATATTCTGCGAATGCATTTCTGTTCTTTTTTTAACATAAATTTTTTCATTCCATTAAAGGGAGATAGTATTATGGTTGTGAACCAGCCGAGTCAAACCAAGTAATAACTTGTTCAAGTTTGACTTGAAAACTTAACAAATTCAAAATGTATTTAAATTTGGTTTGTTTACATAATAAACCGATCTTGAACAAGTTTCTAACAAGCTACACATAAGTCGAGCTCGAGTAATTTGAATTTTTATAGTGTATATAAGTTTGAACCATGTAATAAGTTATTTAAACTTGGTTTGAAAACTTAACAAATTAAAATTGTATTCAAGCTTTAACTTGTTTAGGTAACAAATAGATCTTAAACGATTTTTTAACAAGTTAAATACAAGTCTAACTTAAGTAACTTTGTTCGTTTAATAACCAATCAAACAACCCATAATTTTAAACTCACAACTTTTGGGTGCCATGTAACCATCACATTACATATAATATGTTTAGTATCTTTTTCATTTGCCTTTGGGTGCCATGTAACCATCACATTAGATATAATATGTTTAGTATTTTTTTCATTTGCGCAAATTATGACGGTAATTTTTGTATTTTGGTTCTTATGTCATTTTGATTCCTCTAATTTCAATTAGCTTAATTTAGACCCTAAATTTATGATTTTGTCTCAATTTGATTCAATTGCTTCGGAGCCTCCATCGGAGAGATATCTCAGGCCTTCGGATGAGGGGTACTTGTCCCATCTTATTGCACCTATTCTTTGCAGATGATGCTATTCTTTTTCTTCAGGGCGAGCAAAGGGAATGCCAAGCTTTACTAGCCATTCTGCGAATCTACAGTGAGGCATCGGGACAAGTCTTGAATTTTGATAAATCTAGTATCATCTTCTCGGCAAATGCTAGCATAGAGGTGAGGGGGGCTATTTGTTTGACTTTAGGGATCTCTGAGGCAGACCCGAATGCAAAATATTTTTGTCTGCCTTCTCTTTGGGGCAGATCCAAGGCTGATGTGTTTGGGTTTTTGATTGAGAAGGTGCTATCCAAATTGCAAGGATGGAAGAGAAAGTTTCTTTCCCCTGCCGGGTGTGAAACTTTGATTAAGGCAATGGCACAGGCCATCCCTTCTTATGTCATGGCTTGTTTTTTTTTCCCTCAACGTTTCTGTAATAAGCTGAATGCCTACATTCGAAACTTTTGGTGGAAAGAAGACCCGGAGAGTAAAGGCATTCACTGGGCTCGTTGGGACTCCCTAACAACTTCCAAAGCTGATGAAGGTATAGGTTTTCGAGACTTTAAGGCTTTCAATCAAGCTATGTTGGCCCGCCAAGGATGGCGACTGCTTCAGAACCTTTCTTCCTATTGGGCCAGAATTTTCAAAGGTTTATATTTTCCTCAATCAAATTTCTTGACAACCACTAGAGGCACTCGGCCATCATGGGCATGGACAAGCTTGTTAAAAGGCAGAGACTTACTTCAGAGAGGCACCAGATGGCAAATTCACAATGGGCAATCTGTCAACTTTTGGGAGGATAAGTGGATTCTGTCGGCTCCTTGCTTCCAGATATCAACAATCAAACCCCTCCATACACCCATCAATGTTGTGGCAAATGCTATTGATCCAAATTGTAAGTGTTGGAAGATGGAGGTTCTACAATAGGTTGTTACCCCGGATGAAATACAAGCTATTTCTCATCCCTATTTCCATGGAAAACAAAAAGGACGTGGTGATGTGGTATCCATCCAAATCTGGTATTTTTTCAGTCAAATCGGGGTATGTTATGGCTCGTGCTTTACAGGACCCACAACAACAAAATCATCCTTCAACTTCCTTCCAACTCCCACACAATTTCTGTGTTAGAATTTACACTCACCTACTCCTCACCTACCACACACACTCACCTACCACACACACTCACCTACTCCCCAATCCTCTCCTATATAATGAGTACCTCACCATCTGTAATTTACACAACAATCAATCAATAATAATACATCAGTTATTTTACATGGTATCAAAGCAAGGTTAAGAACCTATTCATTCAGCTTCACCGGCGGGCGGCAGCCTCGCCTTGGCCGTCCGCCGGACCTCTACACATACCAGACTATAACTTCATCTTCCTCTCTCTTACCTCTCTCTTACCTCTCGGCTCTCATCAGTGCCCCTATGACATCCAAGAATTTCTTCCTATCAGGAGCGAGTTTCATGGCAACCGTAAAACTTGAGCTGGCTAGCCAGCCATGCCATTTCGTCAGTGTCTTTCCGTAAGAATCACTGCAAGCTTGTGACATAGTCCAGTCCTGATGCTCTAGTAAGTTGCGGAACAATTCCACAAGAAAGTCCATGGCCCTTGTTAACCAAAGAAGACCATTGGTGCAGCTAGATGAAGCTTTTGCTGTCTTTGCTTCAATCTCTGCTTGGACCATGCTGTACAAGTGATTGAATTCTGATGGGTTGGACAAATACTTGTTTCAGCATCATCAGGAGCAGCAATACATCTCTCCCGCCGATGGAGTTGTTCCGGTGCAGGTCATCAACAACCTCCTTCATTGGTGGAAGGTCTACCTTGCTACGACGTAGACTACTCTGGATCTAAGCCTTTTCTGTACAATTTCAACTCTCATCAGTCTCTCAGCCATCTACAGATCCACATCCGCAACTCCACCACCAACTTTCGTATGCATTCCAGGCTTTCTAGAGCAAATTAAGTTCCCTCTCGGTTGCTGAACAATTTCCATACACCTCACGTGGTGAACAATTTCCCAACACACCATTCACACACACACTGTTTAGAGAGAGCCCACTTAACTTTCTTTTTCTTTTTTTTTTTATTATTTTACTCTATCTTTTGAAAACCCACTTAACTTTCTTTTTCTTTTTTTATTATTTTACTTCCTCTTTTTGACATGCAACCGAAACACCATTGATTTGCACTTGTCTCCCCACTCCTTCTCTCTCCCACTACATGGGTATTCTCCTCCTTTGTCTACGACTCCAATTCCCCTTTCTTTTTTTTATTTTATTTTATTTCTTTCTTTATTTTATTTATTTATTAAAAAAAAAAAAAAGGCAGAAGACGAACTGCACACTAAACTCCTTTTATTCCTGTCGGGGCTCCCCCATCACCATTTTACACCAACAAACAAAAAAAAAAAAAAAAAAAAAAAAAAAAAAAAAAACAACATTCAACAACACACATCCACAGGCGGGATTTTTCTACTCTGCCGCCGGTCTCTTCTTCTTGCCTCCATCCTGGGCGGCCCTTGACGGTGTTGCCTCCGTGCTTCCTAGACCACCAAGCAAGTTGCCTCCTCCCTACTCCTCCACTGCAGCATATGGCGGCCCTCCAAATCGGAATATCACGGTGGCCTTCCGCTTCAGTTCCTTATTTTCTGCTTTCAACACACTTATCTCTGCTCGCGCATCCTTATACATGCGTTGGAGCAGAGCCAGTTGGCCGTTCAAATGCTGCACCTCATTTGTTCTACTCTGCAGCCGGTTCGACAAATTTGTAACCGCAGTCATGGTTTCCACACATGACTTCAGTGTATATTGATTGGCTTCAACATCTGACTGCCCTGCCATTCTTTGCTCCACAGCCCGCATCGGAAAGTTCAACGGAGCAAACTCCGGGGCGCTTGGTTGAGTTTCCAGTGCCACCGCACCAGTTCTCTCTCTCGTTGACTTGTTGAGGTCGGGAAAGAGGGTGAGCAGCCCGCGGGAAGACGATGAAGCCATTTTCTAGGCACTAGAGTGTTACACAGTATCTCTCTCAGAACTCTCTCTCAGAAAACAGAGTGTTACAGAATCTCTCTCCAAAATCTCTCTCAGAATTTCTCTCGCAGGTTTTTTGCCTCAGCCTCAGCCTCTGTCTTATAGCCGAGGCAGCCACGCGCATCGCGCGCCTCTTCCCACCAGCCGACAACACGGGCGCGCAAGCCAAGGCGCCCACGTGCCTCGCCATCATGTCCGGCACGTCTTTTGATGAATTGGGCACGCCTTTTGATGGCACGCCTTTTGACAAAATTAGGCACACCTTTTGAGGGTGCAACATTTTCAACGGTCCGACATGACCCCATAAACTGTCCCGACATTTGATTCCGGTTAGCTTTTCCAACGGTCCGACATGACCCCATAAACTGTCCCGACTTTTGATTCCGGTTAGCTTTTCCAACGGTCCGACAAGACCCCATAAACTGTCCCGACATTTGATTCCGGTTAGCTTTTCCAACGGTCCGACATGACCCCCATAAACTGTCCCGACATTTGATTCCGGTTAGCATCTCCACCGATCCGACATGACCCCATAAACTGTCCCGACATTTGATTCCGGTTAGCATCTCCAACGGTCCGACATGACCCCATAAACTGTCCCGACATTTGATTCCGGTTAGCATCTCCAACGGTCCGACATGACCCCATAAACTGTCCCGACATTGATTCCGGTTAGCTTACAGTGTCCTCTACAACGTTATGACACCACCATACAGTGTCCTCTACACCGTTATGACACCACCATCCAGTGTCCTCTACACCGTTATGGCACACCCATCTAGTGTCCTCTACCACGTTATGGCACCACCTTTCCGTATCTTCACCGACGGTCTGACACGACCATACAGTGTCTCCTATCTTTTTTTTATTTTTATGTATTTTCTTGTTTTGTTCCTCTCTTCAAACTCAAGTTGGTTAGTTTCTATCCTCCTTGAGTTTGCGGGGGGCTGTTAGAATTTACACTCACCTACTCCTCACCTACCACACACACTCACCTACCACACACACTCACCTACTCCCCAATCCTCTCCTATATAATGAGTACCTCACCATCTGTAATTTACACAACAATCAATCAATAATAATACATCAGTTATTTTACATTCTGGAAACAGATTTGGCATCTTGATGTACCTCCCAAGCTTAAACATTTTTGGTGGAAAGCTTGCGACAATTTTTTAGCTACCAAGGCCAACCTCCTCAAGCGCAAATGCTCTGCATCTGGGATGTGCCCAATCTGTCATTCAGATTTAGAAACAGTGAAACATTTGTTTTTTTACCGTCCTTGGACCCAAACGGTGTGGTTTGGAAATCAACTAAGCTTGCGCATTGGTAAGTGGTACAGTAAGCAACCTAATAGTTTGGCTGAGTCAACAGTTGGAATTATTTGCTTCCCCACCTAGTTGGCGCCTTTTTTTAAGTCAGTTCATCATGATTGCTTGGCAAATCTAGAAAACCCGAAATGCATTTGTCTTTACTCACACTCTAGTTAATCCAGTGGCAGCCATAGCTCGTGCGGCCCATGCTTGGCAGGAACATGTCCAGTTTCAGTAGAGGACTGTTCCTGAGCAAAATGGCTCTCCTTCTCAACAGATCAGGCCTAATAGTTGGCAACCTCCCCCACCTTGCTCTTTGAAAGCAAACTGTGATGTGGCCTTTTGCAAACAGTCCAACCAAGCTTCCTTAGCCGTCGTCTTCCGTGACTTAACAGGGCAAATTATTGATGGACACACTTTCAATTCCCATACTGCCTCACCCTTCCAAGCTGAAGCCCAAGCGATTCGACTGGCTTGCCTCATGGCCAAACAACAAAAATGGAGGAATGTGGTCATCGAGAGTGACAATTTACTAGCTATCAAGCTCTATGTTTCTGAAAATGTGCCCCCTTGGGACAGCATGGCAATCTTCTCTGACATTCGATGTATATCCCAGGCTTGGCCCTTATTTTTTTGCTAGACCAAGAGCAACTCTAACAAAGTGGCACACTGGGTTGCCCATGCAAGTGCAATGTCACAATTACCTGTAAATTGGGTTGCTTTACACACCCAGGAATTGAGTTGTTTGGCTCACCTAGATGTCTCTTCTTTTACTAATTAATATATAGTCCTTTTCTACTCAAAAAAAAGTAGCATGTCATATTTTAAAGAGCAAAATTATAAATTTACTCAGCTTAATTTAGTGATAATTTTTTTTTATCAAAAATACTAATGACATTATCAATTGGATCAAATTGACACAAAATTTAAAATTAAGAGTCAAAATTGAGCTAATTAAAACTGTGAAGACTAAAATGGTACAAGAAACAAATTATAAGGACTACCAATGTAAATTATCCTTTTCATTTTTCAATTTTTGTCTTGGAAAACAAAAATATATTCCGAAATATGTTCAAAAATGGTTTTGAATAAAAAAAAAATTATTTAAAAACTATCCACTTTTTACAAAACACAAAAAATTGCTTCAAATTTTCGAAAATTGTTATTATTATTATTGTTTTTTTGTCAATACAACCATATATGTGCCTATACATGTAAAAAGATAAATAAACTACTTCAAAAATATTATTATTATTATTAAAACTTATAAAAAGAACAAACCACATATTATTACGCGGGTTCAGTGAGACTTTGCTGTGACCACATAGTGTCCCAAAATCCAAGGACTCTCCTAAACTCGGAGAAAATGATTAGTTAGTCCAGGGACAGCCCCACCTCGTGCACCTACATCATTCCCATTGGCTAGCCCCCCTGCTGATGGCGTGTTTGGACAATGCCATCAATTTGTCAAACCACCAGCCAATCACAATGTTGTGGAACACCAGATGACCTTGGTCTTGATCCACCCAATAAGTTCTCCCTAAACTTCCAACATTTGTCCCCAACGGTCACACACTTCAAATAAACATACCCCCTCTAAACTCGGCTCTCTCTCTCTCTCTCTCTTCAATCTCTTCTTTTTACTTAGTCTTCTAATTCCCCCATCACTCCCCCAGCAAAATCCGCACATATCAGACCTGTTCACACATCAATGCTGCCCATATGGCCTTAACAACAATACTCTCTTCCCTCTCCTCACCTCTCTCTCTCTACCCACACTTCTCTCTCATCATCTTCATTACTGTCATCTTCCTTTCATTCTCAATATTCCCATTCTTGAATACACAATTGGGTAGTTTTAGAATGACCCTGAAGGGCGGCACGAGCCAAGCTTGCGCTGCGTGTAAGTACCAGAGGAGGAAGTGCTCCGGCGAGTGTCCACTTGCCCCGTACTTCCCTCCTGACCAACCTAAGATGTTCCAAAATGCACACCGACTGTTTGGCGTAAGCAATATCTTGAAAATACTAAAACAACTTGACCCGGCTCAGAAAATAGAAGCCATGAGGTCTATCATCTACCAAGCGAACATCCGTGATAGGTTCCCTGTCCATGGATGCTGTGGTGTGATTGGTCAACTCCAATACCAGATACGCCTAGCGGAGGAGGAATTCCATGCTGTTCAAGCGCAACTTGCACTTTATCGACAGAATGAGATTCAACAACACGAGATTTCGTGCAATCCCAATGACTGTTCGTCACAGTTACAACTGGGAATGGGCCTGCCACCAAGTAACAATGCCCTTTCCCTCTTCCATCAGGATGCTCCCCAACCTGTTGCAATGCCCATTTCATCATATCAATCCTACCCTAACTGCAATAATGTTATTTACAACTCGGGTTTCGTTGATAAAGAACATGTAGTCAATTCGTTCTGGGTTCAACATCAATATAGTAATGACAATAATAACAACAACAATAACAATAATTCAATGGCAATGGCAATGCAATCTCAGTTGGTGTCATCACAAGAACTAACTATCCAACAAGAACTTGCTCAAGAATATGATGAGATGCACCCGTTCTTTGACACAATTGATGACAGACAATCATACATCGATTCAAAAGAGGCTTATGATTCGAGGTACTTTCACAATTGCAATGTGATTATATATTAAATGCAGTTTAGAGTTACACCAAGAAAGATTGATGATGATAAGAAATACCCATTTGGCTAGTTCTATTATCATTTGTTATTGATTTCTGATTTGGTGATGTAAATTCATGTGCAGCTCGGATTCATCATTGAAAGATACGACACAGTCTATTGAACATGTCACTGACAATGAGTTAAAGAGTGCCGCAGCATGCTTCAGTCTTACCAGTGTCAACTGATCAAATCGCCAGAAAATAATAGTAAGGAGAGTAGCAGCAGACTGGCTTGACTTCTATTATGATTCCCCCCCCCCCCCCCCCCCCCTTACCTTTTTTTTGGCATACCGATTCATAGAGTAATCCACAATTTTGAGTTTCTTTTCTGTTTTAATCTATTAAGTTCTTTGTTTCTTTGATAAGTTAAAATTTCAATATTGATTCAATTGTAGATCATTTTCTTGTCTTGAACACCGTCAATATACAAATAAAAAAATTTGATTCTACTCCTGCAGTTTAATATGTGTGAAGTATGTTGAACATTCTATTATGCGAACTTGGAATCATTGTAACTTTCTTGAGTGGAAATTAAGAAGTATACACTCTTTACCTATAAAAATTCAGGTCTAATAGCCGTTACAGTCTATAACCCAAAATTTAATTATTTTACTTCTTGTCCAGATCGTCTTCATCTAGTTTCGCATACAAGTCCCATAAAGGGTACTAACTCCTATGGTACGATAAGGGTGGAAGTAACCTGGCATCAATTTTGAGAATTTAGGATAAAAGAATTTACGGAATCTCAGCCCAAATAGGCTCAAGGCTCCAACAACACATTCAAAGACCGAGGATAACATGTTATCTAAATTGTTCACCGTGAATTCCATACTTTCAAAATTATTTCTGTTTCGACATTTATAAGTTTTACTATTACAATTATTGTAAAACTCAAACAATATGTGTCTCTGAAAAATGAACACTTCTTATTTGGAGTACATAGCAAAGAGGGTCAGAGTACTACTCTATCTATATCTGCTTCACCAATCCTGAAAGAACGATTTTCTGGAAGTTCCTCTGTTTCAACCACATATGGAAAATAGGTTTCGAAGATTATGTCCCACAACCACAAATAAAGGTTGGCACACCTGTTTATTCCAAATAAACATCAAACTCCAGATTTGACAACAGTTTAAGAATATTTTGTAAATTAAGAAAATAAATAATGTATCATTATTGGAAAGCAAAAATATAAAGATTAGATCAAAGTAATCAACCTTAAATCATGTAATTATTAATGCATTTCATTTAAAAGTTCAGTTTATAACTTTGATAGGGTTTGTGTGGAGATCTAAGTTAAATGGAGCTTATCATGTGTGCTGTGTTCAGTCCATCAAGAATTTGTTCAGACTTTAGAGCAAAAGGAAAATTTTATTGCCTTGAATTACCAACTTGGCTGATAAGGGATATGATTGAAGGAAAGTTGGTCAGTATAAGGTGATGACATGGTCTTATAGAAATCGTATAAATTTTTTCCTTAAACTTAATAGGAACCCAATGACTGCACAACACTCTTGATGCACTCCTCCATTTCATCTATCCCACCCTAATTCTATGGTCACATCCTCCTTATTTTCTTTGTTTCTATATATTGAAGCTAATGTATTTCTCCTCCATTCAACAATCATTTTCTTAGAGTTCAAGAACTTGCTAAATAAATTAGTCACTCTCCCAAACACTTCCAAACTTCAACAGGATTCTAGTTGATCCTATCAATTTCCCCACCCTCATCTTCTTCATAGCCTCCTTTACTTCTACTACTGTAATCTTGCTAAAGAATTTACAATTAATTCTACTACAAGAGTTATTATGTTTTCCTAGACTCTAGGTTTCCAAGACATTTTCATTTAATATCTTTTCAAAATAACTCTCGCCTACCTTGTTCTTATCTCATATTCCTCTCCCTCACCTTCACCCTAATTTAGGCCTCTACATTTTCTTTCTATTTTTTTTTAAGAAAATTTATATATTTTTTGCATCCTAAAATCTAATAAAGATCATCATATACCCTCAACGTAACTTCCCTAATGGTTTTCTTAGCTTCGGTTTTAGCTACTTTATATCCTCAAAAGTTTTCATTATTCCCACATGTACACAAAGTTTTGTGACAATCTTTTTTTATTTTTATTTTTTTATAATTACTTTTTGAATCTTTTCAATCTACCACAAAATAAATTTGGTAGCCAACTTCCCTCAGAATTCTACAATAACGTAATGAATATGCCAAATTGATTTTGGTGCATCTCTTCCTCCACAATAACAAAACCCAAAAATTTGCTCTTCGTCACATCATATAATCCACATACCTTGCAATTCAAACTTACCGTCAAGCCAAGGCCTGCCCTCAAAATATAATTTCGTTCAGAGCTATATAAATATAAGATAATTTTGTATAGAAAGTAGCTTAAGATAATGAGCGTTTTAATCTCACTATGGATTCAGGTCATAGAAGCCTAGTGTTGTATGAACCACAATGACAGCATTTGTGATAGAGCCAATGGAATGAAGCAGGTCCTCTCTTCTCACAATCATTGCATAGTATTACCTGAAAATTGTCCCATAGTGAATGAAAATATGCCATCTTCTGACAATGCACACAATGAAAGATATTTAAGAATGACAAGAAAAGAAGATTATCAACCTGAGTCTGACCAGAATACTCATCAGGAATTTTCTCTTCTGCCAATAATGCATCTAACATACCAAAATACACCTGAAACATATCGTTTTAGCATTTAAAAATTGGCAACTCCCAAAGCACACACTGGGCGTGTTTGGAAAAGGCTTTTTTTGGTTTTTTGGGCTAAAATTCACAAAATGACAAAATAGGCTAAAATAGCCAATAAGATAACATGTCACATCAAACCCATAATCATTTCACTTTTTCTCTCACAAACATCACATACAACTACAAAAAAATCCAACTATCTTCCCAAATACAAAAATTTTAGTCTACTAAAATAACCAAAAACTAAGGCCTTGTTTGGCATATACTAAATAAGTTCATCTTTTTATCTTTTTTGGGTCAGATCAATCAACATCTCCTCTCTACTTTTCTACACATCTTTTTATAAAAAGTCAAAAAGTGCACTTATTTAGGACATCCCAAACCACCCTTAAAATAGCCTACTAAAATAGCAACTTCCCAAACACCCACACTATAGACTACTCAACTTGCTCAAGTAACTGAAGTAGGCAAACATGCAAATTAATTTTGGGGCATTTGGCCTGAGCATGATTTAACTAAGAATTGACAAAACTCATGTTTTTCCTTCCTTTTTATTTTTTATTTTTAATTGACACGCAGAATCAAGGAGGCAGAAATAGAGTGGTGACTGTGAAAATTATTTTGTAAAACCTTTTAGAATGATATCATTGAGAAGAGGAAAATAGGGCTTTGAGGGGGGTGATCTTTCGTGAAAGCGAAAATAGTTACTGGCAAGCTAGGATTTCAAATATCAACAAACAGGCAATATAGTTCAAATGAACATAAATGGCTTTAGCTCGTCCTTAAATCAGCATCTTCTTTTGTTGAATATTGATGCCTTCTGAAAAGGGAAAATACAGAACGCAGTAGTAGATACATTGAGTATTCTGATGTAGTGGGGATATCAGAACAACAAACATGAGATCAATAGAAAGGAAAAGGTGAAGCAGGGAAAAACCAAGTGAAGAAACTGATGGATTTAAGCAAGTTATTTATGAAAACAGGGTGCCCTCTAGAAAGTCTGAACCCTCAATTCATTAAGCACGAATAGAAAGAAGTCAATTGAGAGCAGGGAAGAGCTAAAGTAGTGACCATATATTTTATTACCAGTTAATATGATTGGTCTCAATACACCAGATTACAAGGCAACTCTCCATATAACAATTTGTTCTCACTAGGGCACAAACTTCAAAAGCCATAAAAGGCTATTAAAACAATTAATACTTGTTTTTCATCAGGCTTAGAGCTACCACTGAATTGGTCTGTATGGTCCAACTCAGAATGTATCGATGACTTACTTGAGACCTGATTGGATTTGTGCACTCCAAAAACGTCACAAATAAATTTCTCTCCAAAGCAATCCTAAAAGATTGGATCTGCGGCCTGTAGGGGAACAGTAATGAGGTCCCACCACAACACAACATACTTAATTGTTGGTGGACATATGCTGATTATGAATATCCAAAGAAGCCGTGCATTAAAAGATAATATGTTTTGAAGATTTCATCAAATTTAAGTTAATCTTGACAGATACTTAAAGAAAAGAGTAATAATTCCAATAGTTCATAGAAACATGTTTTACTTATTTCTCAAGTTCCAGAATTAAGTAGACCAATTAAACACCTATTGGCCCTATTAGTGCTGGAGTTTTAACACATGCAAAAATGTTTCAGCCTGTTCAGGCAACCCTGAGAAACTGTAACACATTGCACAATCGTGGGTAACAAATTAGATCTGCAGTGATGTATGCAAAAACATAGCATCCAATTTATATAGGTACTAACATGAATAGAAAAATAATGGTTAAGAAGAGAATATTGTGGAGAATATATTGTGACTGACCTGCATGTCCCCAAGTGACTTGCTACATATTGGGCAGGTGTAGTGAGTACAAGTGTAGTCCTAACAGAAGCATCAGAGAGCATCTGTAAATTACCCTCAACACTTCTATGGTCTTTAGGAAGAAAAGGGGAAAATCATACATGAACCAAATACCTGAAAGCATGCTGAGTGCATCAAATGTCCACATGGAAGGGCCTTAACTGGAGAGCTAGATGTGAAAATATATTCGTGGCATATCGGGCAGTTATCCTCAAAACACTTCTCTCTGCATATATGCACTGAAAGAGACCTTGACATGCAAGCATTGCAATTCATGCAGTGGAAATAGTCGATGCCCAGTCCTTTCCCAACTCGGCACAGGTTACAGTAAGGGCAGTGGTAGATATCCCTGTTCAACACACTCTATGTCAGAGATCTCTATAAAATGAGACATCCAATGATACCAAAAGCTAACGTAGGTCATTGCCATCTATTGAATATATATAACAAATGTTGGAAGTATTTAAGGCATTGTAGTACCACTGTGGTAGGAATACAAACAGAATCAAGATTGCCTTATTGTACACAACTGCTTGACTGTATGTGCCTCTTGGAGGATTTTCAGTAAATGTAGTTTGATCGGTAACCTACAGCTAAATATCAATACACTAAAAATTTGGAGGGAAGCAATTTAATGAACTTCAAATTTTCATACCAAAATCAATTTACTTAATAGAATTTTAAATATGTTCATAAGATGCACCCATGATAATTCATTAAGATTCTCTCGAAGAGTGACTGAGTGAAAAGAATATTGCTTAAACTAATGGCTTCCCCTTAACATTTTCACTTATAAGGGAGATGTGCTTTGGTAGGTCTACTCCCATATCTGTTAGGTGTTTTATCCTTTCTACCCTGCATCTTTAATCCTACAATATTTGTCGTCATCCTATCTTTCTGTACATTTTTCCTCAGCATAGGTTTCCATATATGCTAGATACGACCCATACTTGCACAAATGGTACAGTTCAACTCTTGTCTAAACACATGGTAAAATGCTGCATATATTTTCAAAATCAACACAAACAATTTAACTGTCAGTAGGCATCTTCCTCTGGAAGTGACAAAAGCTTTTGATTGAAGTGCTACGACAATGATCAGAATAATAAGCCTCCTTGGTTTCTATACTCTTGCATTCTTAGCGATTGACTTCATTTTTCTATCCCTTCTTCATCTCCACCTTTGCTTTGTCTAAAACAATATACACGAAGACAATCACGTACCATAAGCTTATTATCATGATCTACGTTATTGAAGAACATTAAACCTCAGGTTCATAGGCGAGGTTGTATGAAACTCATAGTAATTCAATAAAACTCTTGTAAAGCATTTATTCTTTTTCCCCTTTGAACATTCTTGGCAAACTCATTAACTAAGAAGAGCTAATGAAATAAGGGAGTCTCTCTAAAAGGTTGGGGTGTTACATTGCTAAAGGCACAGGTGCAAGGTGGTATCAGCTTGTAGCCTAGGAAAGAGGAAACAATAACCGTTCGAGCCCAAGATATACAAAACTTCAATTAAGACCTATGTATCCTCTAATGCAAATAGTGATGCCAAGCACCTTGAGCCTGTGGCGGAATGATGTCAAAGAAAATAGTTCAGCCTACATTGACAAGCTCATGTGATGGAGGATGTCAGATACTGTTACTTATTGGAATAAGATTGACAGTGTTTGATAATCGTTACTTCTCAAAATAAAAATCCTCTCATTACTAGTCTTCATTAATGTCATTAAAAGTTGTTCATATTAAGGATTATGGGATGTTTTGGTTTGGATTTGAATGGAAAATAGGCTTTACAAAGGGTCAACTGGGAAAAGACGAACCCGTGTAGTGTACCCCCAGCTGATTGGTCTTTTTGCGTTGAACTTGTTAAGCTAATTTAGAAGTGACCATCTAATCGAGAGAGTTACGACTGTAATGTATCAGTGCCGCATCTATCAATCCCCCATCCCTTGGGGAACTTTCTCCCTCATTTTGTTTTCACGTCTCTTTAAAATGATATTGTTTCTCATGTAAAAGAAGTGTTTGTGTTTTACTAGAAGCAATGCCTTTTCCTATAAACAGAAAGGATTTTATTGGTTTCAAGACTCATGTTTTTAGTTATAAGATTAACTTCAATATCCTTCCTGTTGATATTTAGATTGACTTGGAGATTTCAGATAATAACTTTTATGACAAGAATTCAATCTCACTCTTTCTGGAATTTGTTTTTGGAGTATTTTTAACAAAATCTCACTTCTGACCATTCACTTTCAATTGTGGCAATTAACTCTTACATTTTAAGTCTAATTGTAATGTCATCCTTCTATCTATTTATCAGTAGGAGGCTGACAGAAATCAAGAGTGGAAAAACTAAAGTGTTGTTTTAATAAAAGTGCAAGGTACTAATGAAGTGAGAAAAATATCACGTATAGTTCACATGACAAGTTTCATCAGCATTATTAACATTAGATGAACAGAAGTGTGACCAGGGGCGGAGCCAAAGAAGTCCCAGGGGGGTCACGTGCTCCTCCCTTAGTTTTGAATTTTTTTGGTTCTAGGAAGTCTTGGATTCAAGTCTCATGGCATGTATTTATTCCCCCCCATTATGTTTCTGCACTCTGTTTTGTATGTTCATCTGGTTACTTCTCTACATGTGATACGAGGTTGTACATGAGGAGTGTTAGATAGCTTGTGACACATTGTTGAACCAATTTCCTAATAGCTTAAGCTTTTGGGACGATCAGTGACTTAACAAGATTGACAAGACATTTTGTCCATTTTAGAATAAAAGAAAGTGATGTCAGTCAAATAGTACTAGCAAAATATGCTCAGGCATTTCTTTTAGAAAATCATGGCAATTAAATTCAAACTTCTCTCCAGGAAGATAGATATTCTTAAAACTAATGATAAAGGAGAACAATAAAATTATCTGAAGGTCAAAAACTGGCAATTTCCAATATAAAAAGAAAAAAAAAAAGTAGGTCAATCTGGGACATCACCTTTCGTCATCAAACAACTTGCAGATCCTGCAGTAGTATTTTGCCATGGATAAATTATTACAAGAAACAGTTGTGCATGTGGGACTTATTGGCTGAATCGTCAAGCATTTCATACACATCATCTTAGCAGTAGCTTTCCTGCATGCATATTTTAAAGCAGCAGAAAAATGTTAAGAACAAGAACTGAAAACTTCAAAACACACAAGTGTAGAAGTGGAAACCTAAACATGCTGTATATACCTATCCATCGAGTGATCAGCCACATCATCATGGCACCGTCGACATGTATAAAGCTGGTTGCAACAAGCGGCAACTAGCTTACAGTTCCTCTTGTAGTGTTTACAACCAAAAGTTAGTTTGAGTGGGTCCCGATAAGATGGACACTGACCTGGAACTTCTTCCTTGCCACTTGAGACAGGACCCTCTGAATGAGATTTCTGTTGCGTAATAATCCAGCGGCTGAAACACCAGAAAAGCTTTAGTCAGAATCAATATATAAATTTCACATACGTATATGCATTGCACAAAGAAGAAAAGGAAATTAAGGTCCATGCATAACAATGTCTATTAGCATCACAGATTCAACGGTGATGTATAGGAAGTAGGGATATATATTCACTAAATTTTGAAATCTTTGGTCAATTAAGTCACCTAAGTAGTTTTTTTTTTTAAAAATTGTCATCTTGTATTGCGTTTTGTTTGAGAGGATCATGAAGATTATAATATTTTGCAAGGGAAATTTTCTAGGTACCAAAGCACTTATGCACATGTTAAAAGGATGTCAACCTGTCATGCTGTTAATAGATCCATCCAATACTATTCTTTACACGGAACTCAAAATTTCCTCTTACGAAAGGAAATAGAAATAAAGACAAAGCATTTATGATTAACCTCATTAGAAGGTTCTGGATAATGTGTGATTTCTTTTGAGGGTCCAAAGTTGAGTCGCGAGATATTCTTCTAACTGTAGTCTCCAGTTCTTCTTGACTCATTATAGGAAGGTGCTCTTGATGTTGGAAGTCCTGACTGACCTGTACGTGTTGGCTAGGTTTATCATCTAGGATCGTGACATCTGCTAATTCCTTGCATTTCTTCTTGTTAACATCACTAGCAAATTCAGAAAAATCTGAACATTTGCGATTATTAAGGTTTCCACTGGAGATCTTTCCTTTATCATCCATATTGAGATTTCCAAACAGATCAATATCAGAACCAGAAGAATTGTTTTGTAGAAATTTAGCACCTTTTCCATGTAGTGTTAGATTTTGATCATCAAGGCCTTTGTTTGACAGATATGTAGAGAGAATTTTCAGTGGGTCCGCAGGCCAAGAAGGAGAAAGATTTGAGTCATCTTCCACCTTAGCTATATCGCACCTCTTCATACCTTCCCACCATTCTCCTAACCATTCATCAAACATTGTATTCTTGGCAGCCTTGCGCCATAAGGACATCATGGCCTGTTGCTCTTCTGGTGTCAAAGATGCCATGAGCCACGGTATCATCTCTTGTAGCATTTCAGCTCTTGTTCTTCCAAGCATGCATCCTATGATATTTTCTTGCTCTTGGATGGAGAAGCATTCTCTAAATAAGGGCCAAAGTTCAGTTTCTTCACGGTGGACATGGTCGCACAGTACTTTATGCATAGATTTGCACATGTCATGGAGCTTTAAACATAGCTGACGGTAGTTTAGCATTCTCTGATCCAGTACATCCATGTCAATACTACAAACTGAAACATGCAACCTTTTAATCTCATCTAGGATGAGGGAAATCTTACTGAAGAGTTCATCTTCCAGTTCATGATCAATGGTATAGGATTGGCTAATGTTTGTGGCCTTTCCCTTTGCCTCCAGAGCTGGAAAAGCAATCTCGTCCTCTGAATCACTATGAATTTGATATAGAAATCGTACAAGTTGGAAGCGCCTACAGAAATCCATGAGGTCCCCGGCATTTTCACCCAACTTAGCTGAAACATTGACAAGGTACTCCAAATCTTTCTTGAGAGCTTTGTGGAAGAAAAAGATGTGATCCACTGGTCTGGGTTCAAGATTGAAAATGGAACTAGCACCGCTACTCTCAGCAGGAAATTTTGGAAAAGGTGATAACATCTTTAATGTTCGAGGAGAGAATATATGTAAATTAATCCTACTAGAATATGATGTTGCAGAACTACTCAGAATGAAATCTTTAGAGCTGTTGCACGGTTTTATATGCAAAGGTAAGGAAAAAATTGCATAATCCTCCTTGACATGCTTGGTCAGAAAAGAGCTTCTGGTCTTGAACATCTCTTGCAAGTCTTTTCTGAATTTATCGACAGAGGTTTTACCTGAGTAACCCATGCGTACCCACTCATACAAGAGAAATGCTAAAGTGCTATTGTTAGCTAGAGGACCTCCCTGCTTTAAGCAATTCAGAATGGAGTCGCATTCATCCTCAGATAAATGAGCAGAGAACCAAGTAATCATACACTTCAGCAGCCCAAGTGGCATAATACGAAGGCTTGTGTATAGTAGCCACTGCTGAAATTGATGAGTGCAGTTCTTGCTAATGAAGGGGAAAATCTGATAGAAACCGGAAAATGTCAGATTACAACAATAAAGGTTAACTTGTATAGAAACAACAAGAGTTACTGAGGGTGTTGTGACAAATTTTTATAGGTTGCAAGTGGAAGTGAAACTAGCATCAAATTATTGATGGATTTGAATTACTATTGATTGCTTAAAAGTATTCTTAAGATTCAAGTTTGGAATGCTAATTTTCCCCTTCAACTTTTTCTTCTCAACCCCTTGCATTTACAGAACTCTGTAAAGAACAGTGTACCTCTGTTTCTAGCAAAGCTAAGTGTTTGCTTATTCCCATCACAAATAACTCCAACTCCCCACAAAGCTTCTCTACAAAGTTGAACAAAGGCAACCTGTTTTGATCCTTATGGTACAGCAATCTCTGTAAACCTTCAATTTGACTTTCGTCTTGGAATCTTTCTTGGAGATGAGATAGGTATCCATTGGCAAGTTCATTCAATACAGGGTTAAAGATTTTCTCCAATGCAGTGCTGCAAAATAGAAGCATTCCTTCAGGAAAAAATAAATAAATAGAAAGACTCACAGAAAGTAATAAAAATTAGTGAACATCTTCTGCTTGACACCTCAATCAAGCAACCATGGAAACTACCTGTAGAAGATAATGACATCTGCAAAAAATTTTAGCCGGGCAATTACTGGACCTAAAGTTGAAAATTCTTTTGTGCTTCTGATTTGATACAGGTCCTTCAAAATGTCTTTGAAATCTTTTCTGATGGCACCATGCCAAAGATGAAGACCATCAATGGGAGTACGTCTAAGAGTTGTCTTGCTAGATGCTGTCTTCCACCTCCATTTTTCTCCATAAAAGCTCTTAGATGCATTAGCTTTAAGTATAGCCTTTGAACTTGCTAGCATATCAGGTATCGCGGCTCCTTTTCCAATTTCACTGTTGGCCGCAGATGAAGATGGATTCGTGTTATGAAGCCAGGAAATTACCACCTTCAATGTAGAGTGGAACTCATTTCAATCAAATATTAATCTGAAATATAGCATTAAACCAGGTTAGGGTCTACCTCTTGCAGCAGTTTTTCCTTAGGTACAACTTCCTTGATACAATGCAAAAAGTCCTCTTGTTCATCTGGGGAAAGGAAAGAAGTCAACCATGGCAAAAAATCCTCCAATAGCATTATTGGAACGCTACACAAAAACTGCCAAATAAGTGAAGCCTGTTCTTTGGAAGAGAATTGTTGCATCAGCAAAGGGAAAACCTGCACAAGAATGTATACTGTTGAAATATACACCAGAACCAAAAGGCAGCATATAAGAATTTGATCTCTGGTTTGATTTCCCCGATATATCTTTCTGGTTCTCATATTAGATATTAACAAAATATTTCAATAATTCAAAATTTCTTTTAAAATCATGTGACAAATCATATTATAATCAATTGTAACCTTGTCCAACTCAAACCAACTAACAATGTAGCTGCTCTACTCATACAATCACAAGTAATGGAGCCTCGGATATTCAGATCTATTTTCAATGAGAAATGGTGTATGTCATCAATTTTTCTTCACCGTTTTATATCACCGCCTCCGTATTCACTCATGCTAAAGAACTAATTAAGGAAAATAATATCTTACTGTTGGCATATTATAATCACCGAAAGTCTTAGTATTTTATTAGCCGAAAGGCACTTGGGTCTGTAATCATTATGATGCCCTCAGGGATCATCTTGTAATTGTCTTGTTTGTAAACCCTAATCTTCATGTATAAATAAGGGGTGATATCTCATCATACCCTAAGCTGATTATTCAAAGCTTCATGGTATCAGAGCTGAACCTATAGGGTTTCGGCTCACCCTCGTTGGCAGACCTATTCACCAACAACACTCTAGGGTTCGAAGCTTACCTGGGTGGATCTGCCTTAGCCGTCTTCCTCAGTCGATCTTCCTCAGTCGATCTCCTCAACCGTCTTCCTCAGTCGATCTCCTCATCTCCTCAGCTCTCTCTCTCTGTCGCCATCGTCGCCCATCATCGACCATCGCTAGCTCATCGTCACCGTCGCCAGCTCATCGTCACCATCGTCGGCCGTCAACTCTCTCTCTCTGTTCGTCCTCAGCTCCTCTTCCTCAGCCGTCTTCCTCGTCGACCTCCTCTGTCGATCGTCACTCGACCGACAGCACCGCAGCTCGGCGACCTCCTCCAGCCATTTCGTCGCTCGTCTTCTTCGTCGTCCTCAGCCTCTGATCACTGTGGTCTATAACTATATATATATATATAACTATATATATATATCCGGCTCTATTTATATATATATATCAGGATATATAGTTATATATATATATAAAGACATGTATAAATAAATCAATTTAAAAAAAATAAATAAATAAATAAATAAATAAATAAATAAATAAATAAATAAAATAAAATAAAATAAAATAAAATAAAATAAAATAAAATAAAATAAAATAAAATAAAATAAAATAAAATAAAATAAAATAAAATAAAATAAAATAAAATAAAATAAAATAAAATAAAATAAAATAAAATAAAATAAAATAAAATAAAATAAAATAAAATAAAATAAAATAAAATAAAATAAAATAAAATAAAATAAAATAAAATAAAATAAAATAAAATAAAATAAAATAAAATAAAATAAAATAAAATAAAATAAAATAAAATAAAAAAAAAAAAAAATAAATAAAATAAAATATATATAGATATATATATTAAAAAAAAAAAAAAAAAAAAATCATTTCTTAATTTTTTTGTTATGTCTTTATAGTGGTCATTGTGCCTGTTATCTCACTACCACCTTCCGAGTTTGTGCTTTCTACTAGTTTGTTGTGGGTTTGGTAGTATTGTATCCATGACAGATTCCACTAGTGTGTCCTCTTCGTCTCAAACACCAAAGAGTGAGAGTCTCATTCTACCTACTACCATGACTGAGAATCCCAACCCTAGTCTGAAAATCACCACCTCTCTATTTAATGGTCAGAACTACCTAGCATGGTCTCAAAGTTTGACTTTGTTTTTGAAAAGCAGAGGAAAGATGGGATATGTTGATGGCAGGATACAGGCACCTAGTACCACTAACTCAGGTTATGACCAATGGGAGATTACTAACTCTTTGATTATGAGTTGGCTTATCCATTCGATGGTTCCAGAACTTGGTGAGGGCTACTTATCTATGGAGACTGCCCAGGACATTTGGGAGGCTGTGGCTGTTACCTATTCCCGCAAAGGAAATTTTTCACAGGCCTTTGAGTTGCGTCGCTCTATTGAAAGCACACTTCAGGGGGAGCAGACTGTTCTTCAGTACTTCACTTTCCTCACCAACGGCTGGAAACGCCTTGACCACCTGGAAGACTATAAGCCCGTTTGCCCTACTGATTCTGTCGGGTACAAGAAGTTCATTGCTCGGGAACGGGTCTTTAAATTTTTGGCCGGCCTAAATATGGAGTATGATCCAGTTAGGGGTCGAGTTCTGAGTATGGACACCCTTCCTTCACTACAGGAGGCATTTGCCTATGTACAAAATGAGGAAAGTCGTCGGTCAGCTATGATGTCCCTTGTCTCTACTGACCGTTCCGCATTACTGTCTACTCCTCGAGATGGCCTCAGCCTGCCTCCTCCGTCTGCTGCTAAGGAGTCTGTATTCTGTGATTATTGCAAGAAGCCGCGGCATACTCGTGAGACATGTTGGAAGCTTCATGGGACTCCATCTGGGGGTCGAGGTGATCGGTCAGGTTCTCGAGGAGGTCGGTCAGGCCACTCTCGAGGACGTGGTTCCTATTCCCGGGCTCATCAGTCTAGTGCCGTGGATACCCTTGATTCTAATTCCACTTCTGTTACCCAAGCTTCTGATACTGAGCTGGAGGATGCTTTGCGCCAATTGTTGGACCGCCGATCTTCTACTGCTCTCAGTACCGCTTCCTCGTCCTTTGCCCGCTCAGGTAACTTAGCATCTGTTCCTTGTGCTTTCCTGTGTCATACATCTTTGCCTTGGATTATTGATTCTGGTGCCTCAGATCATATGTCTGGCTCCCCTGATCTTTTTTCTGCCTATAAGCCCTCTTCAGGTCAGGACAAAGTTAGGATTGCCGATGGAACTGTTTCTTCCATTTCTGGAAAAGGTTTAGTCCAAGTCACTCCCACCATGCATCTATCTTCTGTTCTCCATGTTCCCAAGTTTTCTGTTAATCTGTTATCCTTAAGTCATCTTACCCAGGATTTAAATTGTTGTGTGACGTTTTTTCCTGATCATTGTCTTTTTCAGGACCTTGTCACGGGGAGGACGATTGGCAGTGGTAGTGCAGAAAATGGTCTCTACTTCCTAGATCAACCGGACAAACTTACTTATTCTTCCACCGCGTCTTCTACTACCCCCGCTGATGTATGGTTGTGGCATCGGCGTCTTGGGCATCCCTCATTTCATTTACTTAAGCATTTATTTCCTTCTAGTTTCGCAAATCATCATGTGTCTGACTTTCTTTGTGAGTCTTGTCAACTTGGAAAACAACATAGAGCTTCTTTTGCTCCCAGTTTGAATAAAAGCTTAGTTCCTTTTTCATTAATACATTCTGATGTTTGGGGTCCCTCTCGTGTTCTGTCTGTGAAAGGTCATCGCTGGTTTGTTACATTTATTGATGATTTTTCTCGTGCTACTTGGGTGTATCTCATGAAAGATAAGAGTGAAGTTTTCTCTGTGTTTCGCACTTTTCATAAGATGATTTGTACTCAGTTTGGGGCCACTATCAAAATATTTTGTTCTGATAATGGCGGGGAATACATAGATTCTGGGTTAGGAAACTATTTCTCTACTCATGGCATTATCCATCAGACCTCTTGCACCAATACCCCTCAACAAAATGGGGTGGCCGAACGCAAGAATCGGCATCTTCTTGACATGGCTCGGTGCATGTGTTTTTTTATGAACGTGCCTCAACCCTATTGGGGCGACGCTGTTCTCACCGCTGCCCATCTTATTAATCGTCTCCCTACCCAGGTCTTGGACAAACAGGCTCCGCTTCACGTCCTCCTCGGTTCTCAGTCCTTGTTTTCTATTCCTCCCAAAATATTTGGTTGTGTCTGTTTTGTCCATAATCACTCTCCCTCTCGTGGTAAGTTGGACCCTCGCTCCCTCAAGTGTGTTTTCCTTGGTTATTCTCCTACTCAAAAGGGGTATAAATGTTACCACCCTTCCTCCCGTAAGTGGTTTGTGTCCATGGATGTCACTTTCTTTGAATCCCAGTCCTATTTCTTGTCCTCTCCGGTGTCACCGTCCTCATTTCCGGGGGAGCCTTGGTGTGAAGTGAGTCCTGTGTCTCCTATGGTAGAAGTGAGTCCTGTGCCTCCTATGGTAGAACCAGTTATTCTTGCACCCCCCTCTTCTACTGGAACTATAGAACCCACTGTCACCAAACATAAGGATGGGCATGTTTATGTCCGGGACATCGACAGAAAACAAGTTAACTGGATACAAGGGACTGTTTCTGCTACTCCACTGCCATCTCCTGCTTCTGATGAGAGTCTAGGTAACTTTGAATCTCGTGAGTCCATTGATCTTGATGTTCCTATTGCCAAAAGGAAGGGTGTGAGATCTTGTACTCAACATCCTATCTCACAGTTTGTATCATACTCTCATTTGTCATCCTCATATAGAGCGTTTGTGTCCAATATTTCCTCTGTTAGCATTCCTAACCATTTTCAGGATGCTCTTGCTATCTCTGAGTGGAAACTAGCCATGATTGAGGAAATGAAAGCACTTAGAAAGAATGGCACTTGGGAATTGACTGAGTTACCTACGGGCAAACGACCTGTGGGCTGTAAATGGGTATATACTGTGAAACACAAAGCAGATGGGTCTATTGAGCGTTACAAGGCAAGACTTGTGGCAAAAGGGTTTACTCAGACATATGGCATTGATTATCAGGAGACCTTCGCACCCGTGGCTAAAATGAATTCAGTCAGAGTACTTCTCTCTCTCGCAGCTAATCTAGATTGGCCGCTTTATCAGTTTGATGTCAAGAATGCTTTTCTCCATGGTGACCTCGACGAAGAAGTATATATGGACATTCCTCCGGGTTTTGAGGATCATCAAACAGAAGGGAAAGTATGCAAACTTCGGAAGTCATTATATGGTCTCAAACAATCTCCAAGGGCTTGGTTTGAAAGATTCACTCAGGCTATGTTTAAATATGGTTTCAAACAAAGTCAGGCAGATCACACATTGTTTGTGAAACATTCCTCATGCGGTAAGACTACAGCGCTTATTGTTTATGTAGATGACATAGTTCTTACAGGCAATGATAGTGAGGAAATACCTCTGTTGAAGAAATACTTAGCCAAAGAATTTGAAATCAAAGACTTGGGAAGCTTGAAGTATTTTCTGGGAATTGAAGTTGCTCGCTCTAAGGATGGGATATTTATCTCACAGAGAAAATATGTGCTTGACCTGTTGAAGGAAACTGGGATGCTTGGCTGCAAGGCATGTGCCACCCCACTGGAACCCAATCAAAAATTGGGAGATGATGAAGGAGGAGAAGTTGTGGATAGGGGGAGCTATCAACGATTAGTGGGTAAGCTCATTTACCTATCTCACTCCCGTCCTGATATTGCTGTTGCTGTCAGTGTAGTTAGTCAGTTTATGCATGCTCCTCATCAGATTCACTTTGAGGCTGTCATGAGAATCTTGAGGTATCTGAAGTCTGCTCCTGGTAAGGGTCTGTATTTTTCAAAGTATGACCATCTTCGTGTAGAAGCCTATACAGATGCTGACTGGGCCGGGTCAGTAACTGATAGGAGATCAACGTCAGGGTATTGCACATTTGTCGGCGGCAACCTAGTTACTTGGAGGAGTAAGAAACAAAATGTGGTTGCCAGGTCAAGTGCAGAAGTTGAGTTTAGAGCTATGGCACAAGGTGTGTGTGAACTTTTATGGATCAAATTATTGTTGAGTGATCTAGGTATTGCTCAGACGGACTCCATGCGGTTATATTGTGATAATAAGGCCGCCATCAACATTGCTCACAATCCAGTTCAACATGACAGGACAAAACATGTTGAGATTGATCGCCACTTCATTAAGGAAAAACTCACTAGTGGTACCATTTGTACTCCTTTTGTTCAGTCTGGTGAACAACTTGCTGACATTCTCACCAAGGGAATTGGGAATAAACCGTTTCATGACATATTAGGCAAGCTGGGCATGAGAGATATCTTCGCACCAGCTTGAGGGGGAGTGTTGGCATATTATAATCACCGAAAGTCTTAGTATTTTATTAGCCGAAAGGCACTTGGGTCTGTAATCATTATGATGCCCTCAGGGATCATCTTGTAATTGTCTTGTTTGTAAACCCTAATCTTCATGTATAAATAAGGGGTGATATCTCATCATACCCTAAGCTGATTATTCAAAGCTTCACTTACCACGTACCCTCATGATATAAAATGGTAAAAATACACAGGCGGTATCTAACAGTCCTCATTTTCAATTGAGTTCGGGGCAACAAACCAGCTTAATAGTGTAGTGCACTCAGCAGTCTACAGAAGCTTTTTTGAAAATGATTGGTCTTCCCACCCTACCTCTTTTCTTTTCTTTTCTTCTTCTTTTTTTTTTTTTTGTTCATAACAATTCTTGGCCAAAATTTTGCGTCTAAAAGCCAGTTCATTAAATAATGTTTTGCTCTATATCTATCCTTCACCTGCTAACCAAGTAAAAGAGTAAAGACATTGACCACAAGATTGTAAGTTCTTTTTTTTTTTTTTTAATTCACCTCAGCTCTTCATACTCCATGATAAAGGCCCTTCTACCTCTCCTCAGCATGATAAAACCTTCAAACATAAACATCTCCAATCCAATTTTTAAAAAAGGGTTCTAGAGAATCCAGTTGAGTGCTACTTTGAGTTGCTCTATGTGGTTTATTTAGGGAAGAGAAATACAAAAAGTGATTTTCAAGAAAAAAATTTCCTATTATCAAAAGAGGTTACCCTAGATCCAAAAGTAAATGGAAATGTTCTTCCTGAGTGTTGTGGTAACATAGAACTACTATCTACTAAATAAAAGTGGAAGTTTCGGAAGAACCTGCAAACCACATGTTCAAAAGCATGTTCTGAGACTGAGTGGTGAGAAGGATGACCAGTAATACAATAATGGAACAAATATGAAAGGAATGCAATTGCAGATAAGTTAGAACTTAGTGGTGGCACCAATTTAAACGAGAGCAAGCTAAGAGCTTTTGCCATTCAATATAGACAAATTAAAATAAAAAGGACAAAAGCAAAACCAAAAAGAACAGAGATAAATATGTAAAAAGGACATGATTGTCTTAGATGGTTACCAAGATGTGGTTTTATGCAGACCTAGACTAGGTCATTGAGAAGAAAAATCTATGTAGTCACCCACAAGTAATTAAGATTAAGGTTAATTGGGTAGAATTGAGTTGAGTAAATGATGGAGCACATTTAGACAGAATGGATATGGTAGTTTCCAGTGGCTTTCAATCGAACGAGTTTGGAGATCCATATTCCTCTAGCAAAGCACACTCATCATCTACCCAATATTTCCATGCACTTCATGAAGATGTTGCCCTCGATGTGATAGGTTTTCAAAATGAATTTTGAATGATTATTCAGTAGGTAGCTCCAACACCTCTCACTTGAACGTACCATTAGTGACAAAAACAAGTTAAAATTTATTAACAACGCACTGCACATCATGTCCTTCTCCACACAACAGTACAAGGAACAAGACTCAAGTTAATAAAAAGTTACACAATTCCAAAAAGTGCGAGATAGTAACTCCAAATGAGCAACACCTTAGAATGAAAAAGAAGGTAGGTACCTGTTTTTCCTCTTTCAGCATATGCTGGCAAATGGCAGTCTGGATGGTGCCAATACAAAATACAAGTTCTTGAAATTGCTTTGAAGTACTTTCCTCTTTCTCCATTAAAACATTTAAGCAATCAGAAATAGAGTCGAATAGGTCATCTATGCTTTGATGCTCAAGTGTATATGTACAGCTCACATTTTTTATGTGGAAATCAAGTGCCAGAAAGATAATCTGCCAAAATAATGAGATCAAACTCTGAACCATAAATATGTACGGATTCAAATAACCTTCGTCTTATAAAAGATAGAGGATAAATTAAGTTTCTTCTTGCTAAAACTTATTTATGTAGTGGTGCAGTATATGTTGTAGTTCAGTATTTTCTTCCCCTTTCCCATTTTATGTTGTGATTTTATCCGTATCGATTCTATTATAGTTTCATGTATTTTCTACTTTGAAGAGAAAACATTTTCATTACCTTTTTTCATTTGGCATCTTTCAAGTACAAAAATAATTTCCTTATATATCTTTGCTTTTATATATTTTACTTTTTATCTCAAATAAGCCTTCTAAATTTATTAAAAAGAATCACAAAGGTGTCTTGAGACATGCCCAGACACAAGACACGCGTGTCTATGAAATGTCCCTAATGTATCCCAAAAAAATGATAATTAAAAAATTAACAACACAGTGTTGGACATGGCACCCATTTTGGATTGTTTGTGCTCCCTTACACAAGGATACTTGTATAAAAATATCTAAGTATATGATATACAAGCTTTCTAAGTTATCTCTATTTTCCTTCCCAATCCTACTCCAGGGATCGGTTGCTTAGGCTTGATTGAGCATGTCCTCTACCTAAACATGTCCGTGCTTGTTTATCTATATTGCCTCAAATCCCCCCTCCATGGCACCCTATTGCACTAAGCTACGCCAGATCTAGAGAAATGCTTGAAGACCCCCTTAATCTTATTGCTATGGTCATGGATTCCTTAGCCCTACGCTATGACCCATGCACCAGATCTCTAGGATCACGTGGCCCAATTAGCAAGGATTTTCACATTCTTAATAATACTGGAATGTTCATTTCTCGTCAATAGAAAACAAAAGGATAAATTACACTAACCTCCCTTGAGGTTTACAGAAAATATATAGAGTCCCACAACTTTGGCTTAATTACATTTAGCCCTTTTTTAGTAACTTGTTAGTTGTATAGATAGCAAATTGATATTGTCATATTTTTCACACTGAAATTTATATTTTACCTTGTTTATTCTTGATCTACACATCACTCTGTGTAGAAAATTTAATGTATAAAGAGAAATAGAGAATTGTATTATTGATTGATTGATATTATTTTACAAATGGTGAGGGGCTCCTTATATAGGAGATGTAGTGGAGTAGGTGGTAGTAGGTGGTAGTGGTAGGTGTGTAGTAGGTGGTGGTAGGTGTAGTAGGTGGAGTAGGTGATGGTAGATTTTAACAGCCCCCGCAAACTCAAGGGGGATAGGAACTAACCAACTTGAGTTTGGAGAGAGTAACAAAACAAGAAAATAATCTGAAAAATAAAAAATGGATAGGAGACACTGTATGGTCGTGTCAGACCGTTGTAGAAGACTGTATGGTTATGGCAGACCGATGTAGACGACAGTTTATGGGGTCATGTCGGACCGTTGTAGCAGACAATGTTGTGACAGTTGTTGTGACAGTTTACGGAGTCTTGCTGGACCCTTGTAGAAACTAACCGGAATCAATGTCGGGACAGTTTACAGAGTCTTGTCGGACCCATGAAGGAGCTAACCGGAATCAATGTCGGTAGGGCTGAGCAAGGAATCCGTAAAATCCGTAATTCGATCCGGTCCAGTCCAATCCGATAGGTTTGGATTGGTTTTTTGAATCCGTGGTTCGGTTCCGGATTGAAAATTTCAAAATCCGTAGACCACGGATCGGTTCCGGATTGAACCTCACGGTTCCGGATTGGAACCGATCCAGACCATCTAGAAATAACCTATATTTTTATACTATATGCCTTCCCACACCATATAATTTCTTATATGATATAAAAACTAAAATGTAACCTAAACCTAATCCAGCGGCCTCACTCATTCTCATTCATGCCTCTCACTCTCATCTTAGGTCTCTATATCGATGGTGTCTCTTTCTCTTCTCTTTCCCATCTCAGACTGAGTTCTCTCTCAGACTCTCACACTCTCATCCATCTCAGTTCAGATCGGTGTGCTACTGCTCGCCTCTCTCTCTCTCTCTCTCTCTCTCTCGGTGTTCTCATCTCTCATCTCTCTCTCACTTTCTCTCGGATCGGTGACTATTTTTGTTCATTTGTATGCTTGTGTGTTTTTATTAATTTGTTGCTTTGTGATATGGCTCATATCAGTGGTATTGTTGCTGCTCAGGTACATTTCTTGTTCTTGTTTTTATTTTATTTTTTTATTTTTATGAATCTGATTTGGTTTTGTTTTATTCAATTGTGTAGATCTGCATGTGGGATTTAAAAAATAAAAAATAAAAATAACTTTGAGCTTTTATGATGGTGCTCAGTGAGAGATTATTGGATCTGGATGTATTACTGAGTTTTTCATGTTCTTGATTTGCATTATTGGATCTGTATTAAAGTTGGGGCTTTAGAGTAGGTTAAATTGTGTAGTTTGGATCTGGGTTTTGTTGGTTCTTCTTTTTGTTCTTTTGTTACTTAGATATTGTTTGCTTGAATGAATTCTTAAGACTGTCATTTGGATCTTCTAAATTTCATTTCTTTAGTTCTCTGATTCCCTGTTGCTTTTGTTATATATTTTGCAGTTAAAGGTCAAGGTTTTGAAGTATTTTCAAATTTTAGAATATATAATTCTATTATATTTTGGAAGCTTCAACAGCAGAATGAAATGTAAGTTCTAAGCCACTTCTTTTCGAAAGATCTGTATGAAACAAGGTCAATTGGGTTCTTTATTTAGTTTATTATTATTATTTTTTCATAT
Organism: Camellia sinensis; assembly: GCF_055761805.1. Classification (NCBI taxonomy): domain Eukaryota; kingdom Viridiplantae; phylum Streptophyta; class Magnoliopsida; order Ericales; family Theaceae; genus Camellia; species Camellia sinensis. The sequence goes on along the minus strand of NC_138975.1, from coordinate 102,964,353 downwards.
CCTTTTATAATAATGTTATACCTACTTTTATTCATTGTATAAATTCTATTTAAAATTTACTCTTTTTTTTTAATTATATATTATTGCTAATTCTAAGACTTATTTAGTGTTTAATTGATAGGATTTGATTTTATACTCTCTTTACATTTAGAGATTAATGATACGAGTATTGATTACCTTTATTGCATCCCAGTTTGTGTATTTTTGTTAGAATGTAATTCAATTTGGATAATATCTGTTTCAACCCAATAAACTTGGCTCTTTGTTCAGAAATCTGGACTAATGAATAGATGGTTAGCATTGGCCAAGTTCATATGTTCTTGACTCATTGTTTCATGTGAACTTCTTGTTGTTTTTATTAATTTGTATGCTTGTGTGTTTTTATTAATTTGTATGCTTGTGTGTTTTTATTCCAGGCTTTTGTCCATTGCAGAAGAGACTTTAACAAAGTTTCTTTCAAAGGCCACTGGAACCGCTGTAGAGTGGGTCCAAATGCCTGGAATGAAGGTATGGCTGTAACTTTGGAATAATATACGATCTTTTATTTGAAATACCTGCATTATTATTTTATTTTGTATTTCAAACAAATTAATCAGTATTGGTGAAATTGAGAGGTAAAAATAATTAAATTGATCTTTTCATGTCAAGTAAAGTACAAAACACAGTGATAACATTTGAGACACCTATAGCTGTTGGAAATGTTATCACTGTGTTGGAAATGATAACATTCGATAGCTATAGCTATTAGAATGAAAATGTAATGTCTATATTTTTTTTTGTTATTTAATTATTTAAATCCGTGGTCCTAAACCGATCCAATCCGTGTTTCAACGGATTGGTTCGGATTGGTTCCACAATTTAAACGGATTGGATTGGTTCCAATTTTTCAAAAACCGTAGATAGCGGATTGGTCCTGGTTTTCTCCCAATCCAGACCAATCCGGTCCATGCTCACCCCTAAATGTCGGGACAGTTTACAGAGTCTTGTCGGACCCATGAAGGAGCTAACCGGAATCAATGTCGGGACAGTTTACAAAGTCTTGTCGGACCCTTAAAAAGTCGCACCCTCAAAAGGTGTGCCCAATCTTTCAAAAGGCGTGCCATCAAAAGGCGTGCCCAATCCATAAAAAGGCGTGCCATCAAAAGGCGAGCCCAAGTCATAAAAAGATGTGCCGGACATGATGGCGAGGCGCGTCACCACATTGGCTTGCGCGCCCGTTTTGTCGTCTGGCGTCAAGTGGCGCGCGATGCGCGTGTCTGCCTTGGCTATTTAACCAAGACGAATGCTGAAGCTGAGGCAGAGGCTAAGACAAAAAACTGGCTAAAAACCTCTGAGAAACTCTTCGTTGTCTTAAGAGAGATACTCTGTAACACTCTGTAACCAACCCTTCTCTGAAACACTCAGCAACCCATAACATGGCCTCGTCTTCCCGTTCAGCTACCCAGAATATGGCCTCTTCGTCCCGTGGTCTGCTCACTCTCTTTCCCGACCTCAACGAGTCAACAAGAGAGATAACTGGTGCGGTGGCCAGTGAACCGCAACCAAGCGCCTCTGGTTTTGCTCCGTTGAACTTTCCGATGCGGTCGGTGGAGCAAAAAATGACGGTGCAAACGGATATTGAGGCCAATCAGTACACATTGAAGTCATGTGTAGAGACCATGACGGCAGTCACAAACTTGTCGCACCAGCTGCAGAGTAGGACAAATGAGGTGCAACAGTTAAACGCCCAACTGGCTCTGCTCCAACGCATGTATATGGATGCGCGAGCAGAGATAAGTGTGCTAAAGGCAGAAAACAAGGAGCTGAAGCGGAAAGCCACCGTGATGTTTCGATTTGGAGGTCCGCCATATGCTGCAGTGGAGGAGCAGGGTGGAGTGATCGTGCCCAGTGGAGTGGGAAACACGGAGGCAACACCGTCAAGGGCCGCCCAGGACGGAGGCAAGAAGAAAAGACCGGCGGAATAGGCAAAGAAGTGAGGTCGATGGGTGGTCGGCTGCAGAAAAGAAAACAAAGCTGTTGGTGTTGTTTTTTTTTTTTTTTTTTTTTGTGTAAAATTGTGATCGGGGTGGATCCCTGAGATGAATAAAATATGGTTTGGTGTGCAAAGCTATATGGTATGAAATGAATTGGAAAAAGATTAAAAATAATGTGAAAGAAAAATAAAGAAAAAATAATAAAAATATATTTGAAATCAAAAATGAAAGATGGGGGAAATAAGGAAAGTGGTTTGGAGAAAATAAATAAAAATAATGGAGTTGGAAATCAAACGGAGGAGAGCACCAATTAAGTTTTATAATAAAAAATAAAAAGGTCGGGAAAGTTAAAGTAAGAAAAAATAAATAAAAAAAGAAAAGGTGAGATTCAAATATCTATACAAGAAAAGGTGAGATTCAGAATATATATATATATATATATTTATTGGTATTTATTTTTATTTATTTATTTATTTTGTGTGTTTTGTTGTTTTATTTTATTTTATTTTATTTTTTTTGTTTGTTTTTTGTTTGGGGAAGTGAATGTGTGAAACCGTGTGAATGGTTCACATGGGGCTGTCTCCCTTGTGTGATAAAATAATAAAAAGAAAGTTGGGTGGTTTGGGGAAGTGAATGTGTGAAACCGTGTGAATGGTTCACATGGGGCTGTCTCCCTTGTGTGATAAAATAATAAAAAGAAAGTTGGGTGGTGTGGTGTGGATGGATGTCTCTTAAAATGGGTGTGTGTATGGCCCTCTCCCTCCCTAACCCGAGAGAGAGAGAGTGAGGTGGCAGTGTGTGTGTTTGCAAGTTCCAACTTCTGCAATGCTCTGTGAGAGATAGAGAGAGAGGTTGATGCCGAGAGAGTAAAAGAAATTGAGAGAGAGAGTAGATGTGCCAAGAGAGAGCCAGCCTCCCCTCATGCACACCACCGAGGAGAGGAGGTTACTTGACGAAGGGCTGAAACTCTTCCCGTCATTTTTCAAATTATGGTTGATGCTTGGGCAGCTGGAGGAACGGCTTGGTAACTTGGAACAGGCTAAGGAAGCCTATGAGTCAGGTTTGAAGCACTGCTGCAGTTGTATTCCCCTTTGGCTTTCGCTTGCTAACCTTGAGGAGAAGATGAATGGATTGAGTAAAGCTCGAGCAGTTCTCACCATGGCCAGGAAGAAGAATGCTCAGAACCCTGAACTCTGGCTTGCTGCAGTCAAACTTGAATTTGAGAACCATGAACCTGAGAGGGCAAGAATGCTTCTTGCTAAAGCTCGAGAAAGAGGAGGTACAGAAAGGGTATGGATGAAATCTGCCATTGTTGAGAGAGAAGAAAATTCCAGCGGGCAGCAGAGGCAAAGTTGCCGGCCGACTGCCCGCCGGTGAGAAAAAAATACAGGTTTAAATCTTATAGCTCTGATACCATGTAGAAAATTTAATGTATAAAGAGAAATAGAGAATTGTATTATTGATTGATTGATATTATTTTACAAATGGTGAGGGGCTCCTTGTATAGGAGATGTAGTGGAGTAGGTGGTAGTAGGTGGTAGTGGTAGGTGTGTAGTAGATGGTAGTAGGTGGTGGTAGGTGTAGTAGGTGGAGTAGGTGATGGTAGATTTTAACACTCTGGTCACTTTAGTTTTACTAAAGAGTAGCTAGTGTAATTATCTCAAATTTGTGAGACATTGGCTGCGTTTGAATCATGGATTTAGGTAGAGATTTGAAAAGAGAAAAGGAAAAGGTGAGGGAAACATGACTGATCTACACCATGTTATTGTTTTTTCTAAACTTCAAGGGTGGTCAGTGTAATTTACCCAAAACAAAATGTCCTCAAATATCCAAACTGCTACTTCGAGAGCATCTCCAACCCAACACTCTTAATTAGAGGATGAAAACACTTTTTGTTATTCAAAAAGTGAATATAAAGTATCGCACTATTCACTCAAACTCCAACCATAAATCATCATTTTCTTCTCTAAAGATTTCTCTCAAAAATATTTTCATCAAAAAGTAAATAATTTTTGTTCATTAAAAAATATTTAATTTTGAAATTTTTGTAAAATATAATTAATATTATACTCATTTTAAAGGTATGATTTCACCCTTTTTAATGATGCCAATTTTATAAAAATTAAATTTACATATTAAAAGTTATTTGTAATATAATAAAAAATATAGGATGAATAGTATTTTAGATGGATCCACTATTTTTCATCCTCTCTCCAAATATGGAGGATCAACCCATCCTCCTTCCAAATAGAGATGGATTTAGAGGAGTTGGAAAAGCAAATCCTTCAAATATGAAGTTATAGAGGGTGGGTTGGAGATGCTCTGAAGAGTAAAAATGTGCAGTTGATCAATGAACCAAACGAACTGAACTGTTAACTGTTCAAACTCGGTTTGAAAACTTTAAGAAGCTTCAAAATTTATTGAAACTTGGTTCGTTAAACTTTTGAGCCAATTTCAAACAAGTTTTTGTCAAGCTAAGCTCAAGTAACTGAACGAGCAATTGACTGTTCAAGCTTGGTTTGAAAACTTTAAGGAACTCCAAAATATTTTCAATCTCGAACAAGTTTTCTACGAGTCAAACTCGAGCTATTTGGTTCGTTTATCACACCTAGCAATAGCCACAATTCAACTAGGAAAGGGGGGGGGGGGGGGGGGGGGAAGAATTTAAAAATAAATAAATAAATAAATCCATACATTATAGCAAGTCAACTTAGGTTATTCTTGGTTCATACACACCTGCAAGCTCTGAAGTTAACTAAATTATACTTCTTGTGAGCATTAACATAAATTGTGCTACTCTTCATAACCAAATAATTTCATCGCCAAGAGAACCACGAATCAATTTTTACTCAAAAGAAGGGAAAACCAGAGACAAAGAAGGCAAAATTCACAACACATTTGACAAAAATTTGAACAAATTGATCATAGTCAGACTCACCTCATCCTCTGCAGCGCAGTGATACTTGTAAACAAACTTCAAGAACTCAAATCTCCCACGGAGTTCGACGATCAAGTCGCGGCCGCCGCCGGAGCTCCTCTCCGACGCCTCCACCGCCAGGCGGCGGAGCTCAGCCAGCTCCGCCTGCAGGCCCTTGTGGAAGAACAACAGTAACAGAATCGGAGCATCGCGGCAGGAAACAAGCTCCACCGTCGTGAGCGGCGGCGCCGGTTTCTCTTCGTAGTTGTTTTCTGGCACGCATTTTGGTTCGCGGCCGCCCATTCAAAGCTGCGCAAACACTCACCACCACCATCAATGGAAGATGAGGAAAAGAGGAAGAGCTTCGAAATCGAAATGGCTATGAATATAACGACGACTTTGTTTTTGGTGCTCTCAGACTGTTGTGTGTCCAAATTTTTTAATTTCAGTTTAGGTAACATTAATATTAAAATAAGGTAATTTACAGTAAACTCTCCAAATTATGATTCATTTACACTACACGGTCCGCAGGATTCGGTCGGATTGAGAGGTTATTTAAATTCGGCTCAAGTTGTGTTGAAATCTATTTAAATCTATCTAAACTCGAATTGTAATTTAAAATTGTCTGTCCAAGTCCGATCCGAGTTAAATCTGAATTGTCCGAATTGTAAATGAATTTCATTTTCTTTTTCCAGCTATATCATTAGATTATTAAAATTTGACTCTATTTATAATTTATTTTTTTATTTATAGAAAATCATTAATATCATCAAAACAGATAATTTATATAATGTAAGAGAGATGCTACTATAGTAGTCCTTACAGCTTATGAGTGAAAAAAAAAAAAGAAAAAAAAAGATTTATGTTATTTGTATATATAATATATATCCAATATGATTTAATAATATAAATTATTTTAATATCATGTAATGGCTAATAATTTATATGTATATTTAATTTTATATATCTATATATGTATAATTCGGATTTTTGATTGCTCGAATTATTTGATGTCTTTACTCAAATCCGTCCAAATTTATTTCGGACTTCTGAATTTTTGTCCAAGACTGTACTGAATTTAAAAATATTTTGTCCAAGCCCTAAAAAAATTCAGGCTAGGCTTTGGGTTGCTCGAATTAAGCCCGTACAAGTTGCACCCCCACCGCTACCGCCATCGAATTAGTACGTCCGAGTCTCTTCTTGAGAAGAGGCTTATTTGAGCCAATTCAGACTAAATAAATTTGATAGATAAATCATTAATTTATAAATAAAAGTTATACTATATAATTTAATATATATTTTCACAAAAAAAAGGTTATAAGTAACTGAGGTAAGTTATACCAAACACCCTTAATATTATATTTATTTAGTGATCTCATTTCATTTTATCTTTCAAAGTGCAAACGAGATCATTAAATCATAAAAGTGTAAATAGATTGGATTGATCCGTTATTAGAGTAAATCAAAAATTGAATTATTTTTTACAATTTCAAAAAAATTAGAACCGTAACTGAAACGTCAACTTGTATAACTAAATCAGAACCGAATCATAAAAACTGGTTGGTTCGATTCAGTTTACGATTTTAGAAATTTTATATAACAATAAATATGATATGAATTTTATGTTAGTAAACAAATTAATAATAATTAGTTTAGTTAAGTTGGTTAGAATTTATCAATTTTACAACGACGGTTATGATTCAAATCTTATAAAAAACATTTTATATTTTAATTTTTTTATATAAAAACATAAAAAATAATAAACAAATATGTTGCGGCCCAGTTCAGTTCAGAACCGTAACTAAAGCTTTGAAACCGGAAATTAGATCAATTTGAATGGTTCCACAATTTTCAAAATCAAAATCAGAATCAGAATCAGAATCAGAATCATAACTAAAAAAACAAACCAAACTGATAGTTTGGATAGGATTTGATCAGTTTATCAATTTTATCGATTTTTTTGAATACCCCTACTAAATCAGGATATTATTGTTTTAAAAATTCAATAAATGTGTTATATATTTTATACATAATCTGATTTTATTTTAAATTTTTTTTTAATATAAAATATTAACTGTAACAAAATAATACTTGGGTAAATTATATTGATACCCCTGATGTTTATGTTTATTACAGTTCTCCTCTTCACCTTTTGGAAATTACAACTCCCTCATTGAGGTTTAAAGTTTCATTACAGATTCTCCATTAGCAATTTAATTTTTTTAAATACCAATTTTCTTTACTAGGTAAATTATATTGACACCCCTCACATTTTAAAAATTACAATCCTCCCCCTAAGATTTAAATTAGCATTACCAATTGTCCCCTCAGTTAGTATTAGTTGGAAAAAATATTCATTAAAAAAAAATTAATTGGAAAAAAAATTATTTGAAAAAAATAATTGTTAGTAAAATTTTTAAATTTCTATTTAAAAACCAATGTAAACTTATTTTTTGAATTTATATTTTTTTCTCAAATTTACAAACTGAGACAACCATTTATGAACCAAAAAAATTATCAAACAAGTTTTTATGACAGTTTTTAAAATTTTTGTAAATATAAATTAAAAACTGAAAACGAAATAGTTACCAAACAAGCTTCAGATGGTAAAAATATCGTAAAATTAACAAATAGTTAAATAAGTTATTAACGTAAGAAATAACTTATCAAAAGATTCTTAGGCTATACATGGTTTAATTTTTAGAAGAAAAAAAAAATTGCAAATTAAAAATTAATTTGGTTAAAAAATAAAAATAATAAATAATTATAATTTTTATATAATTTTTATCTTTCGAGTGGTTATAAATAATTTTTTACAAATTAAATTGAAACAGCCATACGTATGTATATAACCTGCCCAAAAATTAAAATGATAATTATTTTTTACCCTTAAATGATAATTATTTTTATTTTTTATTTCTTAACCAAATTAAATTTTTATTTCTAAAAAAAATTCTAAAAATCAAACCATACATAGTCTAAAAAATTTCTTATGTTGGTAACTTATTTAATTATTTGTTAATTTTACGACATTTTTACCATCCGAGACATGTTTGGTAACCATTTCGTTTTCAATTTTCAATTTATATTTACAAAAATTTTAAAAACTGTCATAAAAACTTATTTGATAATTTTTTTGATTTATAAATTGTTGTCTCGGTTTGTAAATTTGATAAAAAAACGTAAATTCAAAAAATGAGTTTACATTAGTTTTTAAAAAGAAATTTAAAAATTTTACTAATAAAATTTTTTTCCAATTAATTTTTTTTTCAATGATTTTTTTTTTCCAACAAATACTAACTGAGGGGACAATTGGTAATACTACTTTAAACCTTAGGGAGGGAATTGTAATTTTTAAAATGTGAGGGGTGTCAACATAATTTATCCAGTGAGAACAAAATTGGTATTTAAAAAAATTAAATTGCTGAGGAGGAATCTGTAATGAAATTTTAAACCTTAGGAGGGGGATGTAATTTCCAAAAGATAAGGGAGACTGTAATAAATATAAACCTCAGGAAATGTCAGTGTAATTTACCCATAATACTTTAATGTGGTTAATTGTTTAATTTTGAAATTTAAGAGGCGAAAATGTAAGGGAAATATTTGGCAGTCTGAATTTTTATGGTTTGAATGGCTTGAATGTATCAAAATAATATCATTTTGAGTGTTTCGAACCATTCGAATCATGATTTTTCGCACCACCTAACATCGTTGAAAATGCAAATAGAACATAATTAAAAGAGATTTATTATAATTCACTTTTAAAATAAATATAAAATTGATTTGCTGTTTCGTTGTCGAGGTGGCTGATTGGGACGTTATACCTAACGGACAAGAGAGTGTAGCGTTTTTGTTTGTTTCTCCTTTGGTGACTCGATTCTGAGCGTCAACGACACGAATAAAAGTTCGCCACGTGTTTGAAATGTCAGACCAGCGTAGGTAACCGTGAAGGTGTGTGCGCTTGATAATTACTCTGTAAAATAGTTATCGCAAGCGCTTTGAAGCGCGTGAAAACATATACGAAAAATCAAAATTTAATTATTATAACGTAAAAAATGTTAAAACAACTGCAGTTAGGGTGATTTAGAATGACCTAAATAAGTATATTTTTTAACTTTTTATGAAATATGAGTTGGATATGGTTGGGTATGGGTTGAGTTTGAAGTGATGTGATAAAGAAGTAATGTGATTTAAATAAGATAATGCGACTTAAATAAGATAGTAACTTTTTAACTTTTTAAATTTTTTAGAGTATTCCAAACAAGGCTTTAGCCTACGTTATGTAAACTAATTTAGTTTTTTGGTTAAAATTAGTTATAAAAAGATAAAATAGATGAAAAAATTAATAAGATAAAATATTATATTTAAGAGAATGGTTTTCCTCTAGTCCAATCGTGAATTAGAGGGTACTGTTGAGCCCATGGAGACCCACCATGGGTCCTGCTTCAATAATCCGAACCGTTGAATGTGTAGAACTCGTCGAGTACTATGTGCTTGTAAAATATCACGTTGATCGGATATCGATAGCTATGTGATCAAAGCAGTTTGGTATGAAAAAAATGGACGGTGAAAAATAAATGACTTACAAAAATCTGATTTGATCACATAGTTATCGATATCCGATCAACGTGATTTTTTACAAGCATATAGTACTTAACGAGTTTTACACATTAACGGTTCAGATTGTGGGCTCCCGCGAGCTCAACAGTACTCTCCAGTCTAATCACGGACTGGAGGGAAGCCATTCCCTATATTTAAATTATAATCATTTTACTTTTTTTCTCTCAAAAGTTAAAAAAGTCAAAAAAACTCAACCCAAACGAATCTTTTAGCTCAAGGCTAAAATAGCTCAAAAACCAAAAATCCAATTCACTTTCCAAACAAAGCCTTAGTAGGATTGTGCAAAATATCGTCCAATCCACTAAAATCGTATTGATTCGCACAAATTCGTACCGTTTTATCCTCTAACTACAGATTAAATTTTAAAATTTATAATTTACCTTCGAAAACTACTCCGCTATAGTTAATACATATATATATATATAATTTATAATGAAATATCAAAATAAAAATGATTATGAGAGAGATTTAAAATGTGAAATTTGTTATAAATTAGTAGTTATATATATGAAAAATATTATGCAAATTAGCATTATATAATACATAAATGCTTGATAATTGCTTAAGATTGTTATTCAATCCGTCAATTCGTTTCAAACCGCGATTTGATTATTTGTCAATCCACAATTTGATTTATAATTTTATTTTCAAATCGTCTAAACTGTACTGCGTACCCCCATAGCGGTTAGTGTTCAAAAATATGTAAAAATATATTAAAATATATAAATTATTTTAAAAGATAGAATTATTAATATTTTGACATTGTGTATGTATTATTGACAGTCTTAAGGATTGTTATTAACATGACATTCATAACATTATTGTTGAAAAATATAATCAGTCAAACAAGTGTTTTCGCCTAAGTCTATCTTTAAATGGAGGGGTAAAAAATTAAGAATGATAATTTGGTATTGCCCCGCTTGGAAACAGACTATTTTAGTAATTTTTTTTAATTTTTTATGAAAAAATATGTAAAAAAGTAGAGAGAATGATATGACAACTCATAGTAACTTTTTAGATAAAATTAAAAGTTGTCAAACAATTGTAAAATTATTATGTTAATGTTATTCAAATGTTTGATTTAATTTGAATTTTTTTGTGAAAAAATAATTAAAATTTGAGAAAATTTGTGAAAATCTACTCTAGCAATTATATCGATCCGGGTTTAGACCCGACCTATTTATTGCTGTTAGGTTTTATTTATTGGCAATCCCGTTTGACAAAACTCCTTTCAGTTGTATTTTTTTTCGCACTTTTATTTCAGTGAGGATATGAGTGTTTAGATGCGAATCCAACCCAAATTGTGCCTTTCAGAGAAGTTTATGATGCTAAAGCTTCCAAGATTGCCACTTCGCTGATTATGACGGGGATCGAGCTGCCCGGTCAGCTCGCGGGGGTCCAGGGGGCAGCGCCCCTTGGCGGGTCCGGGGCAGCGCCACGGCGGGGTTGAGGGGCAGCGCCCCCAAAGCAAAATGCAAAAATGCATTCAAAGTTGCCTGTTCGATCATGTTATATTTTTCCAGTTTTTCCAGTTTTGGCCTGTCCGCTCGAGCGGGGCATCGGGCGCTCGAGCGTGGATTGGAAGCTCTCAGCATCTCTGCAGTCGCCTGTAAAAATACTGGAAGGTGTGATTTTACGCTCGAGCGGATACTCCTACGCTCGAGCGCATCTCAGTTTGTTCGCACGCAGTTTTTGGTCAGTCCGCTCGAGCGGGCTGTGTTGAGCTCGAGCGGAGATCGCGGGACAGATTCTATAAATTCGCGTGTTGGGTCAGATTTTAGTATAACTTCTCCAGGTCTTCTTTTTGGTTTCTAGGGTTTATATCTGGGGATACTTTGGGAGTTTTCTTTGATGTTTTATTGAGTATTCAACTCATGTTCTAAAGAGAGTACATCAAAGGTTGTGTTTTGTTCTACAAAAGAGAGTGTTGTTCTTCAGTTGTGTATTCTGAAGAATTCGAGCCTGAAGCTGTGGTGGAATCCAGAGTGGCTCATCAGAAAGACAATTCCATGGTGAAGATGGGGTTGGAAGAGGCACATAGAGGTTGGTTCAATTAGGCGTTGTGGATTCGCTAGGTAATTGAGAGTATACCTGTGTAATTCCTTTAATTCTTCTTAGTGGATTGTTCTTGTGGCTGTTGCCCGTGGTTTTTTGATCACAGTTGGAGGTGTCCAATTGTGGTTTTTTCCACGTTAAATCGCTGTGTCTCTTTGTCTTGATTGTTTGATTGTTTGATTGGGATTGTTATATTCTGCTTAAAATTGATACATAATCACAAATCAACATCTAGGGGATTTCTAGATTTTTCAATTGCCTTTGAATCTAGGAACCATATCCATAGTGGTCGTCCTTCCCTCTTCTCTTGTTAGATTTTGACTCGAGGGTCGACACCATCTTTGGTAATGTCGACACTGTCTTATTTCTTGTGTTTTGTTCGGCTCTTAGGGTCAACACCAGCTTTAGTGGTGTCGACACCACCTCGCTGTTGTGCCCTTAGGGTGGCTACTAAAATTTAGGGTCAACGCCAGCCTTAGAGATGTCGACACTTGCCCCGTTATTGACTTTTGGAGTCGACCCTTCCATCGTTACTTTATCCTGGGTTACATACTGAAATATAAGGTCGACACTACTGTCTCCTAGAGTTGACCTGCGTTTTTGACTTGTTCTTTTCACTTGACTTTGGAGCTATTATTCTATTAATACCTAGCCACTAGGCAATGTTTGGGAAGGGTTAAAGTGGCTATTTTAGCCACAAAAGACAAAATAGGTTATTTTAGCCACAAAATACAAAATAGGCTATTTTAGCCACAAAAAACAAAACATCACATCCAACCCATAATCATTACACTCTTCTCTCACAAAAAAAAAGTCAAAAAGCCAAAAAGCCTTTCCTAAACCAAGTTTTTTAGCCCAGGCTAAAATAGCCAAAAAAGTCAAAAAGTCAAAAAATCTTTCCCAAATCAAATTTTTTAGCCCAAGATAAAATAGTCAAAAAGCCAAAAAACTAACCCACTTTCCAAATGGAGGCTAAATAGACCCAAAGACACTTCTCTCTCATTAGTTGTTTCACTTGTTCCTCTCTCACCAGTGACTCTCTTTTTCTCTCAAAACTCACTTTTTCTCAATTAGATCTTCAAATATACTCACCTAAAAGTATCTTCTCATCTTGGTCCTTTGAGATAGGTTGCAGATCGGGTCAAGAGCTTCATTTTGATCTAAGTGGTTTATGACTTCGTTGACATTGGGTTTTTTCAAGATCTTTACTTCCACCATTCTAAGCTTGAGGTGGGAATTCTCTGCACTTTCTTATAAGTTTTAACTTAGCTATTTGTTTTTATAAAATCACTTGTGAAAGAAATGAATTTTTGAACAATCTAGGGTTTTGGTTCGAAATCAAAATGAGAGGTTTTCAAATAGTTTATTGGGAATGGTTGTGGTTAGATGTGTATAAATCAGATATAATGAAATGATGGGTTTTTATCTAGAATTTTACATTTAATTTAAAAATTTTAAGATATATATATATATATATTTAAAATTTATTCCATCCAAAATTATACACATCCATCTCTTTCTTCCCCAACAAAGTCTGTATATTTTCTTTTGTTGCTCAACTAAAATAGAACTTCTTTTAGAGTGGTGCTATTAGCACCCCATAAATTATTTTAGATCCCCTATTTTTTTGGACTCCCACTTATAAATTTTGAAACCCTTAAAATTTATTTTTTCCTTCCAAATAGTACCAAAAATTATCCTTGTGAAAACATTTCATTCATTAAATATACACCCCCTACACCCCACACCCCAAAAAAACCTCACTACTAAAAAAACCCTAACAAAGCACATGAAGAAGAAGAAGAAGAGGCAATGTGATTACTATCTCTGTTGGCTCATCCACCATTGTCACAGTTGATATGCTCTCTCTCTCTCTCTCTCTATATATATATATATATACACACATAATTTCTTAGTTTTCTCATAATAATATCTTCTCTTGCAGAAAAAAATTTCTAATAATTGGTTTTGTTTTCTCAGTAAAACAGGTCCGAACCTATGAATAATGTTCGGTTACCTGTTTCCGAACAAATAATAAATATTCGGTTATCGATTCCCGAACAAATAAACAATGTTTGGGTTTGTGTTCTCAAATTTCAGTCATATGTTCAGGAGTTCAGTCCAAAAAAAATTACGAACAAATTTTATTATTTTTGCCATTTTTTTTAAGAAACTTATCCTCACAAAGCCAATCTCCTTTGAGCTAAGAATAACATCAAAGCTATGAACCTCTTCTAAATTTTTATTGTTGTACTCTTCACAATTTTATGGAGTTGTGATTACCAGAAAATTTTCACTCATTGTCATTGCCGGAGAAGTGTAGGTAATCAAATGGCTGCCACCGTTATCGCCGGAATATTGCCGTCAAAGGATTTTCAAGGTTTTGAGGGTGGGTAAATTTTGAAAGTGGGATTTGGGAAAGATGGATGGATGGTAATGGAGATGAGTGCTCTCATAAATCCTAAAATTAATTGTGATAGATGGTGATGGAGGTAAGTCTAATTGTGAGATAAGGTGTCTCAAAATTAATGATTTGAAGTTATTATTATAATAAAAAAAAACTACAAATTGGGGGTTCTAAAATAATATATGGAGTCCTAATAGCCGCACTCCTTTCATTACTTATTGGCTCATTTGTGATATTAAAATAAGGAGATTTTGTTAATCAATTAATTAGTTATTTGAATTATTATGTTAAATTTATTTTCCTATTCATTTTTCAAAGAAACTAGAATATGGACATAAATTCACTTCCTATCTGTTGCTCAAAGCAATTTAAGAAAGTATGTTCTTTCATTACATCTTTTTTATTTCCATTTTTCATTTTTATTTGGTACTCTAATTGTTTGAGATTTCTCTACACTTAAATGCTAATAAATGATTTATTGTTATGATATGTATGATATGTATGATATTAAATAATTAACAATAATGACAATTAATTTTTTGGATTTTTTTTTTAAGGTCCCTGGTATTTTGATTTTATAGCATAAAGGACACCAAATATTTTCATAATGTCTAAGATCCATCAACAATATTTTCATAATGTCTAAGGTCCCTCAACTTTGATCCAGAGAAATTTCAGTCCAGAGAAAATTGGTCCAGAGAAATTTCAGTCTAGAGAAAATTGGTCAGATAAATTCTGGCCCAGAGAAATTTCTCTGGACCAAATTTCTCTGGATGAGTTTCTCTACTTTTATTCTCATTTCCCCTAATTTCTCTCATTTTTAGCAATCCAATATTCTTTTCTTCTGAAATCACCCAATCCATGTAAAAGATACACGATACACGACCATTTGGGGGGGATAAAAAACAAAACCAGTATAATAATGGATAAGTTGAGCCAATCGAGCCAATAATGGTCGATCAAAACTGATTTAAGAATTAAAAAGCATGAAATAGGTATTTCATTGATGAATAGAGTTGCAATGAAAGATTAGATAAGAGCATTACTTGAAGCATACATTGTTACACAAATAGCAAAGACTATGATAGTGTATTATTCTCAGAATTTCTCTGGCCCAATTCTTCCCAGAATTTCTCAACATTTCTCTAATGCATTGGCTGAGTCCAGAGAAATTTTGAATTTCTCTGGTCCAATTCTTCTCAGAATTTTTCTAGCCCAATCCTTCCTAGAATTTCTCTGATGCATTGACTGACTGATGGAGTGGTTGATGGAGAAAATTCAATCCAGAGAATTTCTCTAGATTCTCTGTTTGTGTTTTAACCAAATTTCTCTGGACTTCAGAATTTTTCTCTAGAGAAATTCTTATACCAAGGGTAATTTGATACTAAAATCATGACTGTAGTTAAAGAAATGGTCTTTTACTTACATCCAAGGCTTCTAGATCTCAACAGTTGAACCAAAAGGTACAGAGAAGAAAAAAAAAAATCCTTAGTTTCCAGAGAAATGTTACATGCATGTCAATCAAGCAGGTTCCCTTAATTTCCAATATTACACAATCAAGCAATCATCGAAATATCAACAACAAATATTTATCAACTTACCAGACAGGGACAGCATTCCCAACTGATATCTCTTGAAAACTAAGTCCAAGTATACTATCAAACTTAGCAGCCAAGAATGTGATGCCAGGCTCCCTAGTTGCCTCAATAAAATCCTAATGAGCAGCAAAAATCTATATAAATACTAAACCGAAGATATCACTATCTACTCATTCTCTTCAAATTTACTTGATCCTTTATAACAAGATATATTTGTCCTTATCCTTGAGAACCACGTCGATGGTGAAGCCGTCGCAGGCTGAGATGGATCGAGTTGGGCCAGTCAGCAAAGCGATTTGGCCCGAGCTAATGGATTCGTAATGATCTCTTGATCGGTTGTGGATGGATTGAGAACTCTGTCTGTCGGTGACTGTGATTGTGCCGTAGAGCTTCTCTCCGTCGATCAAGCTCCGCGAGAACCTCTCTAAACCTTTCCACCGACACATCTTCCGGATCGCGTAACAGTGGAAAGAGAAGTGAGATCGGGAGCGGACTCAACATTCACCGGCTTCATCTTCGGCTTCGTTACGATTTCGAGACAGCCTTTGGGATATAAATGTAGAGACGGTAAACCTCAATCTGTGTCGGTGGTTTGGAAGCGAAGCAGAGGTGGTGGGAACAGGAATGGAAAATGGAAATGGTGATCAGAATGGCGGTGGTTGTGGGTAAGAATGGCGGTGGGTTTGACTGAAATTTGTCTGATATATGTTTAGGACCTTAGACATCAAAAAATAATTTTATGGATCTCTTCCATTACGAAAAGTGGAAGAGGGACCCTAGACCGATTTTTCCTTAATTTTTTACCAAATCAAATGTGTCCCAATTTTACTCAGTCCAATAATTTGTATTAGAAAAAAGTCTATAAATACAAAGAACACAACCCTCATTTATAGGTGAGTCTCTCATATGTGGTGAGTTTTACAATTTTGTAAGTCTCGCGCTTATTTGAGAGGATTGTATCTAATTTTATGATTAGTTTATGTCCAAACAAAGAATAGTTTTATTATCTTCTCACGTAAAATTTTAAGCTGCCATTGCCTTTGCTCTAAAAAATTAAAGCTATTGAGTTTGGCAATTGTTTTTAAATATTTTAAATATTTTTTTCATTTTTAGTAATATATTTTTTTAATTTCGAAAATATTTTTCATGTTTAGGTTCTATTAAACTAGACAATGTTGAAAAATTTAAAAATAAATTGAAAATTTTGAAAGAAGTCCAATAAGTTAAAAAAAAAATAACTTTTTGAATTTTAAAACATTCTTTTCATATATTTTTTGGTAGAGAAATTTTTTATATTTTTTTAAAATAAATTTATTTTTGAATATATATAAACTAGATTAATTTGAAAAGTAAAATATTTTGAAATAAATTTTAAAAATTTATTAAAAATAAAAATTCAAGATTTGGTTTCCATTGTAGAATCAATTTTCTAAAGATTTTCTAAAAAATAAAAATTAATTTAACAAAAATAAATAAATATCAAATAAATATTTATAAAAATTTAAAATAATTTCCTCCCCTAAGAAATATTAAACCATATAAAAATAATTTGTTTTTTTAATTTATCACTCCACTAAACTAGTTTTAATTTTTAATTTTTATTATTTTTTTAATTCGAATAATCTTTGTACACGAGCGAGTGGGCAATGAATGGTTGGTAAGGACTAAGCAAGTGGTCATGCCGGCCCGAGTTTCTGTCATCATCATTAGGATTGTCGGTGGGTTTGCTAGTTTTTTTTAGAATAATCACCGGTAAATTTTATTTATTGAATTTATTTATATATAAATTTTGAGTATATATACGTGTCTCTTATTTTGATAATGAAAATTTTTTAAAATTTTTAAAATTTTTTATGTGTCTTGTATTTGTAGGATAATTATTTGATATTATTAATAAGGGTTTGGCTTTGGTCCAGTCCGCCATCGGACTGGACCGTGCTGTTGGGCTCATGGGGATCCATCACGGGTCCCGTTTTGAAAATATGAACCGTTCAATGTGTAGAAATCGTCGAGTATTATATGCTTGTAAAAATCACGTTGATCGGATATCGATAGCTATGTGATCAAATCAGTTTTGTATAAAAAAATGGACGGTGAATAAATTAACGGTTGATAAAAAACTGTTTTGATCACATAGCTATTGATATCCGATCAACGTGATTTTTCACAGGCATATAATACTCGACGAGTTCTACATATTGAACGGTTCAGATTTTCAAAACGAGACCCGTGGTGAGCCCCCACAAGCCCAACAACACGGTCCAGTCCAATGGCGGACTGGACCAAAGCCAAACCCTTATTAATAATACTGATAAATTTATCAGCCATATAATTATAACATTTTAACTTCTATACAAAATCATATGAATAAATCTTCATTGAATATCTTGATTAAATGGATCATTCCTTTGTGAATTTCTATACGAAGCTGTTGTAGTTGTAGATGTGCCTCCGAGTATTTCTTGCTCATTTCCTCCTAGAGGAGTTCCTTGAGTTTTGATTAATGTATGAGTGTCTATCAAAAAAAAAAAAAAAAAAAAAGGATTAATGTATAAAGTGTATGTAGTTGAATTTTTTTATAAATTATTTTTATAGTGATAAATTTATAATTAGAAATTAGGATAAAATTTTTTAAGGATAAATTACACTTTGTCCCTTTATATTTAGTTATTTTGTCACTTTGATTCTTTAAAGTTTCTTTTTTACCACTTTGACACATCATGAAATTTACTTCAAAAATTAATTTATGTCCAAAATTAGATCGAAAATATCACATTGACAGCAATGTGACATAAAAATATTTTATTATTTATATTTTATACCTCTGACACAAATTTAAATCTTAATATAATAATATAATTTTACGTCATGTGACAACTAACATGAGATTTTTTATTTAATTTTGAACATAAACTAATTTTAAGAATAAATTAAAAAAAAATTTGAGTGAGAAAAAAAATTAAAGGCCAAAGTGAAAAAAATGACGAAATTAAAGTGCACAAAGTGTAATTTAACGATTTTGAAAAATAAGGTCTTGTTTGGAAAGTAAAAATTTTAGCTAAAAAGTTAAAATTATTATAAGTTGTTAAATTATTTTATATATATATATATATATATATTTGTAAAAAATAAAAATAAAAAGGTCAGTTCCCACTTCCAGTCTGATTTACAGACTGACTTGTAACTATTGTGTTTTTCCAAAAATGTTAAGATATTAAATAATCTATTAAATTTTCTATTAAGCTTCTTATATGGGGTGGAACTCATACAAATTCATATGTATAACACTAGTGGTAACCCGTGCGATGCACGGAAAAATAGTTAAGTTAGCTAACGGGTGCGTGTTAACAATAATTAGCACACAAAATTTCACAATAAAATTTAATATACATAAAAAATTATTAATTATAAAAGTTGTTGAGAATAATAGTATCACAATCAGTTTATAACAAAATATGAGTAAATCAAAATAAAGATTTAGATATATATGTCTTTGATAGATATATAGATTAACAAATCATATCTTTATCTAAATTTTATTATTTTAATTTTTTGTAAATCAATTATTTAATCTTTATCTTTATCTATAGGCCATGAAATTAATCTTTATAAATTATTTAACAATTTTATATGTTTATTTATCTATAAGTCATGAAATTAATTTTTTTTAATAATTTTTTTAATTTTTATCTTTCTCTATAGGTCATGAAATAATTTTTATTATTTATGAATTCTTAAAGTACAAAATGAAGGGAAAAAAAAGAGTAATTTCATTTTTTTTAAATCAATTATTTAATTTTTATCTTTATTTGTAGGTCATGAAATTAATTTTTATAAGTTAATTATCTAGAATTTATGAAATTAATTTTTTTAAAATTAATTGTTTAATTTTTATCTTTATCTATAGACTATAAAATTAATTTTCAGTTTTTATATGTTTAGCTATATTGATGAATTTTGAAATTCAAATCTTTATCCATAAGCGATGAAATTAATTTTAATTTTAATTAATCAAACAAATAGAAAATGAAGAAAAATAGAAAACATGAATGGCAATCAAAGAAGGTTGCCACGTAGGAAAGAAAGAGTTTTAAAATTATGAGAATTTAGGAACAAATATTTGAAGTCTTTTGACAAAATAACTACATTTGATTATATATATAGTATAGATAGATATAGATACGATAGAGTGTGTAAAGAGATAAAGTAATAATTAATTTTCAGTTTTTATATGTTTAGCTATATTGTTGAATTTTGAAAGAGATAAAGTAGTAATTAATTTTCTGTTTTTATATATTTAGCTATATTGTTGAATTTTAAAATTCAAATCTTTATCCATAAGCGATGAAATTAATTTAATTCTAATTAATCAAACAAATAGAAAATGAAGAAAAATAAAAAATATGAAAAACAATCAAAAAAGGTTACCACGTAAAAAAGAGAGAGTTTTAAAATTATGAAAATTTAAGAATAAATATTTAAAGTCTTTTGACAAAATAATTACATTTGATTATATATATAGAGTATAGATGTGAGACGTTTGACACAAAAATTATTTAGAATTTTTAACCTAACTCGTGGTTTTTTTTGGGTGTCGTGACACGTGCGCGTGTGAAGCTTATGCCTTGCACGTGCTTTGCTCTTTCCTCCACGTGGCCGTCTGGCGTCTGTCATGGCTCTTGCCTCTTTCTCTCTCAGGTCATGTGTCCGAGGGAGGCATGAATCACGCTAACAAAAATACAGATAATAAAAAACGAAAATTTGAATTTTTAAATTTATTCAGATGAGGTAAGATAGACGGGTTCTATATAATTGATTACATGACAAATTAAAAGTTGATGTGTCATGTAATATTTTTGTGAATCAAATTATGAAAAATTTTGTATGGATCTTAAATATTTTTCAAGAAAAAATTCTATTTTAATTGGATTTTTAAATTTTTTTAAAAAAATATATAGAAAAATAAAAAGTGATATGATTCAGTATTTTGATTTTTTATTTATTTTAGCTAAAAAAAATCAACCCCCGAACGAGGCTGCTATTTAGGAATTAATTATTTTAAGGATAAATTATTAATAAGTCCTAATAACTGGATTTAATTCTCATCAAGTCTTATTAAAAATAAGTATTAATAAAATCGTCGCTAAAAATAATTTTGTGACAATTTTTTACATAAGTCGTTAAAAATCGACAATTAGTGACTTTTTTTTGTTACAGTTTTTATAAATTATAGCTAAAACTTATAATTAGAGACTTGTTTTGTAACAATTTTTTTAAACTATCACTAAATGTTGTAAATTAGTGACTTTTTGTGATAATTTTTTTAAAATTATCGCTAAAATTTATAATTAGTTACTTTTTTGTAACATTTTTAAGCTATCACTAAAAATTAACAATTAGTGATTAATAGTGCTTAATGAAAAATGTCATCAATTATTATAGGATTTATTGGACAATAAGCTCACTTATTAGAACCTACACATAAGTCTCCCTTATTTTAATTAGTATTTTAATTTTTTACAACAAATACGTAATTACTTGTAATTATTTTTTAAATTTTTAACTAACCAAAACGATATCCCCAAATGGGTCAATATAATGATTTTTTTTTTTAAAGCAAAAACATTTGAGATAATTCAATGACTCTGTTTATTTTCTTTTTTATTTTTTTTGTTGATTTTTTTTTATATTTTTTATAATAAAAATAATTTGATGAAAATAAATGCAATTATTCCGCTTGGTTTTTAAATCAAACTTTGTGTTTTAGTTTTCTGTATTTTTTTATTTTTAGTAAATTTAGATTAGTATTTTTAAATTCAGTTAATCTAAAAAGGTAATATATTTGTGAAGAAATTTTAAAAAATACAAAAGTAAATTTTCATATTTTTTTTTGTATTCAGTATTTATTTATTTATAAATATTTTAATTTGTAAATATATCTAAATTAGGTGCATTTAAAAAGTTTTAAAAAAATGATTAAAGATGAATTTTTTTTACTAAAGATGAAAATCCACCAAAATAAATAAATAAATAAATAAACCATATAGAGTGATTTTTCAAATTAATTTATCTATCTAAAAAAATCATATAAAAATGGGTACTTGGGCCAAAAGTCCAAATTTTATTTTTGTTTGACCAAAGGTTCAGTCGTTAAAATATTTTGTCCAAAATGACAAATTCAAACAAAATGACTAGTATACCCTTCTTTACATATATATATATATATATACAGTCTCTAAACTCTCTCAAATCGCGCTTTCTCTCTCTCACTCTCTCTCTCTCTCTCCTCTTTACTTGTTGGCAGCGGCACCTCTGTCCTTCGCTAGTGCACAGCAAAATCCTACTCGTCAAGCTCCCAACACGATCTCTACATCGTTGCATCGATAACCTTAGATTTGAATTTACCCCCTCTTGTGTTGCCTTTGGGTAGTAGTAGTGGTGATGATGATGATTATGACTATGACGATAAAAATCAAACATATAATTTTTTATTTTTGTGTTGAATAGATAAGAATGAGAGAGAATAAAGATTTGAACAGATAATAAAATAATTAAAAATTTGAACATATAAAAAAATTTGAACAGATAAAAAATTGAATAGATTATTGAAAAAAATTGACAGATAATTAAATTTGGATAGATATTTGAACAGATAGGGGAAAAATTTGAACATATAGGAAAAACTTTGAACATATAGGGAAAAAAATCAAACAGATAGTCAATGAACGTCAATAGATAAAAAAAAGTCACAGATAAATTAAGCAGTAAAATTAGAAACGAAATGTCCTTCAAAACTAACAGAAAGACCTCTCACCAAACTATTTTACAAAAGGTGGACTTTTCACCAATAAAAAATATTCACTACAGTTAATGCTTTATACCCTCTTTAAATTAGACTTTATAACAATTTTCTCTATAAAAATTACTTTATTCATCAAATTAGTTTAAAAAAATATAAAATAAAAAATTTGAAAACAAAACCAAACAAAATGAATTATATGACTAGAAATATATCATATTGGACACTCATTTGTCCAATAAAATCCAATAATAATATTTAAGCCCCAAGGCAATTCACTTGTAAAGGGTATTACACTGAAGAACTGGAACAATTAAAATTGAGAATGAATGCTACTCAACCACATAAATATCTGTCAATAATAAGTATTATTTTTATTACATCCTTCTTTTTTTTTTGATATATCAAATTTGCATAGTTATTTTAAAGAATTTTTAAAATTGGGAAGAAAAAAAATAGCCAAATTTAGGCTAAAAATCACAAAAAGACAAAATAGGCTAAAATAGCTAATAAGACAAAATATCACATCAAATCCATAATCATTTCACTTTTTCTCTCACAAACATCACATCCAACCACAAAAAAATCCAATTATATTTCCAAACACAAAAATTTTAGCCTACTTAAAATAGCCAAAAACTAAAATAGCATACTAAAATAGCCACTTCCCAAACGAGGCCAATGTATTAACCAACTAATTTGCTAAACTATATGGTTGATTACTTGAAATCACCAGGTGATATTTTTTTAGCACGTTGAGCCTCCGTTTGGGAAGTGGGTTGACTTTTTGGCTTTTTTGGCTATTTTAACTTGGGCTAAAAAACTTGGTTTAGGAAAGACTTTTTGACTTTTTAATTTTTTTGACTTTTCTGTGAGAAAAGAGTGTAATGATTATGAATTAGATGTGATATTTTATTTTTTGTGACTAAAATAACCTATTTTATTTTTTATAATTAAAATAATCAAAAAAATTTGAAAAAGCTCCTCCCAAACGGACCTGAAAGTCATCGTCTAGAAAAGTCTTGTTCTTTAACTGTTTGATCTCCAAGTAAAATATAAGGAGTCTAACCAATTAAATTAAGGGCAAATTACATATACACCCCTCGAGGTTTGGCTAAATTACAGATGCCCCCCTGAGGTTTGAGAAATTACGAATTCCCCCCTGAATGCTATATTTGCATAAGAAATTAGGGGGTAATTTGTTATGAAATATAAACCTCAGGGGGCAAATTGTTATGAAAATACAAACCTCAGGGGGCGGGATGTAATTTCTGAAACCTCAGAGGGGTATCTGTAATTTAGCCAAACCTCGAGGGGTGTATATGTAATTTGCCCTTAAATTAAACTAACCTCAGTTCCTTACCAAATGAATATTCATGTATTAAAAAAAATGAGACATGTAGTCAATGGTAAATCTGACAGTGCAGTGGGTCTAGTGACCCACAGATAGGGCTAAAGTTAAAGGTATATAATTCGAATTGATGGTATATTTTAATTTATTAATCTACTAACCCCTTATTTTTTGCTTTGAGAAAAAAAAAGAAAAAGAAATGATATATGGTAAAATCATAGAGTCCGGATTCTCGGCCGTCCTTTCCTGTAACCCCCAAAACGACGTCGTTTTGGAGACAAATTTTCAAAAAAAAAAAACGCAGTGGAAAAGGGAGGAAGGAGAGGAAGAGGGAGGAAGGAGGAGGAGGAGGAAGGGAAGGGCCGGACTGGAGGGAGTCATAATCATAGGGGGGGAGGAGGAGGAGGAGGAGGAGGAGGCGGAGGCGGGGCAGGAGGCGGAGGCGACGGTGGTCGCAGCTGCTGCGACGAGCTGGAGCTGCTGCGATGGCGGGCGGCAAGGGACGAGCTTCGACGGCGGGCTCGCAGCCTCCTTCCTCCTCCTCCTCCTCCTCCTCCCTCCTCCTTCCTCCCTCTTCCTCTGCGTTTTTTTTTTTTTTTGAAAATTTGCCTCCAAAATGATGTCGTTTTGGGGGCTGCAGGAAAGGGCGGCCGAGAAGAGCGGCCGAGGATCCGGATTCAAAATCATAGACTAGTGGCGCTTCAAACAATAACTAGAGTAGCAATAAATATACTAAAGTATGGTTAAAATAGTTTTAAAAATTATTAAAAAATAATAAAAAATTTACTAAAAAAGGCAAAATGTTAAAAAAATTTAAAAATCAAATTTTTTTTTTCAACGTTTGTTTGTAAAAAATCATAAAATTATTCTAAAATATTTTATTTATTTATTTATATTTTTTTTATCTCGTATTTTAATCAAAAAACCACTAAAAAGTCACTTTCCAAATGAACCCTAACTAGATATAGTTCGTTTGGAAATTGGCCCTTTTAATTGATTTTTTGAGTTTTTATAAAAAGACGGAAAAAAAAATTAAAGAGAGGGATATGATAACTTAGTTAAGCCTTTTGGCTATTTTTGCCAAAATGTTGCTCTGTGTAACGGTGTACATGGATTAGATTGGTTCAATTTTAGAATAAATCAGGAACTGAACCATAAGAAGCAGTTCTATAAAAATTAAAGCTGTAACCAAGTCGTTAAACTATGAAACCGGACCAAGACTGAACTATAAAAATTAGTTTAGTTTAGTTCGGTTCGGTTTTACGGTTCTAGAATTTTTATATAACAATAAATATGATACATATTTTATGTTAGTAAAGGAATTAATGATAATTAATTTAGTTAAGTTAGTTACAATTTATCAATTTCACAATGAAGGCTAATGTTCAAATTTTATAAAAGACTTTTTTGTATTTTTATTTTTACATATAAAAAATAATAAACAAATATGTCACGGTCCGATCCGGTTTGGAACCATAACCAAAGTCTTGGAACAAGGAATTGTCGATTTGAACGATTTCACCATTTTCAGAACTAAAACCAAAACTAATAAAAAACAAATCAAACTGGCGGTGTAGAGTGAATTGGATCAGTTTATCAGTTTCACCAGTTTTTTTTTTTACATCCCTAACCTAATGTCAAGTGGCAGAATTCATGTACATGTTTCGTGTCTTAATTAAGAGAATAATGTTATACAAACAGAAAAAGTATAAATAATTTGTATGCAAAATGACACGATTCCATTGAGGCTTATCATTTTAAAACAAAATACTCATTAAATAATATTTAAATAAAAATATTATTAACACAATAAAAAAATCAGTATAAATATTTAGTTAGAATAATTTTTTTTTAATCAATATGTTTGTTTATTACATATTAGTGTTTGCATTGATTTTCAAATGGGGCTGGAGAGGAAAACCTGGGCTTTTATGACACTCTATTTGTGAGGGCCCAAATCAGCATTGCTCTTCCAAAATTGATTTTCAATAGTCCAATTATATCCAACGCAACTCCCCCTCTTTTTTGGTCATTCATCTTTTCATACATGTATACTCCCAACCCCCATTTTTCTTATAAATTCTCCTTGGTAAGAAGTGAATGACCATAAAAATTAAGAAAAGTAATATATATCTATATATCATACAAGCAAAAAGGAGTTTCTAACCAAGAGGGTTCCGAGTGCTCCAAAACTTCAACCCAATTATGTTGATTTATCAATTTTAAAAATAAATAAATAATTTATAAACCCACATATTTCTACTACAATTTTGCCTTTCTATAATAAAAAGGGTAAATTTTCTCACATTCTCCTATTTCTCTATAATAAAATAAAAAAAGTAATTTGTCTGGCACCTATATGGTTGATTACTTGAAATCACCAGGTGAGATTTTTTTAGCACATTGAGCTTCCGTTTGGGAAGTGAGTTGACTTTTTGGTTTTTTTACTTTTTTAGCTATTTTAGCTTGGGCTTAAAAGCTTGGTTTGGGAAGGGTTTTTTAGCTTTTTGGCTTTTTTAAGTTTTTTTGTGAGAGAAAAATGTAATGATTATGGGTTGGATGTGATGTTTTGTTTGTTATGGCTAAAATAACCTATTTTATTTTTTATAGCTAATATAGCCATAAAAACCTACAAACCCACTTGCCAAACACAGGTTGAAAGTCATGGTCAAGAAAAGTCTTGTTCTTTAACTGTTTGATCTCCAAGTAAAATATAAGGAGTCTAGCCAATTAAAATTAAACAAACCTCAGTTCCTTACCAAATGAATATTCATGTATTAAAAAAATGAGACATATAGTCAATGGTAAATCTGACAGTGCAGTGGGTCTAGTGATCCACATAGTTAATCTTTAAGATAGCTTATTCTTTAAGATGGCTTTTATCTTTTTAAAAATTATTTTGAGCTGTTTGGTTAAATTTATTTTAAATATTTTTTAATTTTAACAGTTTATTTTAACTTAAAAAAATTATTTTTGAGAAGCTGTTTACCTTTTATTTTTGATTATCAATTTTTGCTGTGGACATATTAATTTATGGTTATATTCTTAGATTTTTTTATTTTTAATTTTTTTAAAAATAAAAAAAGACCCAAATGGACTATAGATTATTATTATTATTTTTTAGGAGAAATATAGACAAGTAGTAAATAACAAAAAATAAAAATTAATTGAAAAAACTATTTCACAACTTATTTAACAAACACTACTCAGCAACTTAAATTTATAATTTAATAGTTACACCAAACAGATTAACAACTTCTAATTAAAGTTATAATTTATAATCTGTTAAGTTATAATTTATAAGTTATTTTAACAATTATACCAAACGGGAACAGAGAAAGTAAAGGTTTATAATTCGAATCGATGGTGCATTTTAATTTATTAATTCATTAACATCTTATTTTTTGTTTTGAAAAAAAAAATGATAAAAGGTAGAATCATAGAGTAGGGGTCCTTCAAACAATAACTAGAGTAGCAATAAATATATTAAAGTATGGTTAAAATAGTTCAAAAAATTATAAAATAAATAAAATTATTAAAAAGAGCAAAAAGTTAAATTTTTTAAAAATCATATAAAAAAATCAAAAGTTCCTTCTCAATGTTTGTTTGAAAAAAATCATAAAATTATTCTCAAACATTTTAGTTTTTATTTTATTTTAATTTTTTATCTCAATTTTAATAAAAAAGTCACTAAAAAGTCACTTTCCAAATAAACCCTAACTAGATATAGTTTGTTTAGGAATTGGCCATATTAGTTGGTTTTTTGAGTTTTTATAAAAAGACATAAAAAAAATAAAGAGAGTAATGTGATAACTTGGTTTGGCCTTTTGACTATTTTTGCCAAAATGCCGCTCTACGTAAGGGTGTACATGGATTAAATTGGTTTGGTTTTAATCAAGAACTGAACCATAAGAATCGGTTCGAGAAAAATTAAAATTGTACGCAAATCGTTAAACTATGAAACTAGACCGGAACCGAACTATAAAACCAGTTTTGTTCGGTTTGGTTTTACGGTTCTACAATTTTCATATAACAATAAATATGATATATATTTTATGTTAGTAAAGAAATTAAGGATAATTAATTTGGTTAGACTTTATTAATTTCACAATTAAAGCTAATGTTCAAATTTTATAAAAGACTTTTTATATTTTATTTTTACATATAAAAAATAAGAAACTTTTATTGATAAATCTCATTTAGAAGTGTTTTAATCCAAGAAGTCCATGAAGGAATTTTTTAACCCATTTAGTCCCATATATGTATAGTTTTATTCCATAAAGTTTTTTTTTTTTTTATTTACACTATTTTCTTAGACACTTATGCCCTTACATTTAATTTTGATACCCTTATAAATATTTTTTGAACGGTTAGCAATTTTATGATGTGAACATTCATATTTTAAAATTCACATTAGTAGGAATGTAAAATTGGCCCGTGAGCGGCCTGAAACCCGCCCGTTGACAATGTGAATATTTACATTGATATGTTAACATTCACATTAATAGGAGTGTAAAATTGGCCCGCGTCCCGCTGCAGCGCGAAACCCGCCCGCGGCCCATGGGCGGCCCGGGACGGCCCGTTGACAATGTAAATATTCACATTGATATGTTAACATTCACATTGATAAGAGTATAAAATTAGCCCGCGGCCCATGGGCAGCCAAAAGCCCCCCTACGGTCCGGGGCGGGCCCGGCCCGTTGACAATGTGAATATTCACATTGACATGTTAACATTCACATTGATAGGAGTGTAAAATTAGCCCGGGCCCCATGGCTGCCCGAAACCTGCCCATGGCCCGTGAGCGGCCCGAGGCGGGCCTGGCCCAACCTGTTAACAATGTGAATATTCACATTGACATATTAACATTCACATTGATAAGAGTATAAAATTGGCCAGCGGCCTAGGGCGGGCCCGACTCGACCCGTTGACAATGTGAATATTCATATTGATATGTTAACGTTCACATTGATAAGAGTGTAAAATTGGCCCGCAGCCTGTGGGCGGCCCGAAGCCCGACCGCAGCCCGACCCGTGACATTGTGAATATTTATATTGACATGTTAACATTAACATTGATAGGAGTGCAAAATTTGCCCACTGCCCGAAGCTTGCCCGCGGCCCGGGGTAGGCCCGGCCTGGCCCGTTGACAATGTGAATATTCACATTGACACGTCAACATGCACATTGATAGGAATGTAGAATTGGCCCGCGGCCCGTGGGCTGCTCAAAGCCTGCCCACGTCTCGGGGTAGGCTCGTTTGGGTCCGGGACCGAGCCGGTGGGTCGAGCCTCTGGTCGGGCCAATGGGCCTGGGCCTAGCCTCAGGCTTGGGTCGGGCTTGGGCGGGCCTGGCCATTTTTTTTTTAATTCTTTTTAATTTTTTCTACCAAAAATTTATTATTTTCCACAAAAAAAGACACTAGACCTCAACGAGGGCCGGGCCTCGGACCGAGCCTTGAATAGGCCTTAACCGGGCCTATGGGCCGGGCCGGGCTTCAAAGTGATGACCCAGGCCCTAGCCTAAGGTCTAGGACTAGGCTCGAGCCTGGGCCCAAACGAGCCTTTCTCGAGCCGCAGGCGGGCTTCGGGCAGCCTACGTTCTTTTTGACTATTCCATTAAGTCCTATTGAGGTAAGAAGACCAAAATACCATTTTCATCTACTTATATTCTATTTAGTCCACATTATTTTCTTATGTTTCAATAAGTCCTATGAGAGACATAATTACTAAAATACCCATAATGTGAATGTTCACATCGTCAATGTGAATGTTTATATCATCAATGCGTAGAGGCCCGGACCGGCCCATATCGAGCCTCGTGGGTGTCTAAAAAAATCCGGCCCGGCCTACGGGCCAAAAAATTAGGCCCAGGCCCTAGCCCTAGCACAAGGGTATTCGGGCTTTTGGACGGACCGATGGATCGAGCCTCGGGTCAGGCCAGTGGGCCTGGGCCTAGCCTCGAGCTTAGGTCGGGCTTGGGCGGGCCTGGCTATTTTTTTTAATTCTCTTTAATTTTTTCTACCAAAATTTTATTATTTTCTACAAAAAAAGACATTGCGCTTCGGGCGGGCTGGGCCTCGGACCGAGTCTTGAATGGGCCTTAAGCGGGTTGATGGGCCGGGCCAGGCTTCAAAGTTATGGCCTAGGCCCTAGCCTAGGGTCTTGGACATGCTCGTTCTCGGACCCAAACGAGCCTGCCTTGGGCCATGGGTGGGCTTCGGGCAGCCCACGGGCCGCGGGCCAATTCTACATTCCTATCAATGTGCATGTTAACATATTAATGTGAATATTCACATTGTCAACGGGTCGGGCCCGGCCTACCCCGGGCCGCGGGCAAGCTTCGGGCAGCGGACAAATTTTACACTCCTATCAATGTTAATGTTAACATGTCAATGTAAATATTCACATTGTCACGGGTCAGGCCAAGCCTGCCTCGGGCTACGGTCGGGCTTCGGACCGCCCACGGGCTGCGGGCCACCAACGGGCTGCGAGCCAATTTTACACTCTTATCAATGTGAATGTTAACATGTCAATGTGAATATTCACAGTGTCAACGGGCCGGGTCGGGCCCGTCCTGGGCCGCTGGCCAATTTTATACTCTTATCAATGTAAATGTTAACATGTCAATGTGAATATTCACATTGTTAATAGGCCGGGCCGGGCCCGTCCTGGGCCGCCCACGGGCCTTGGGCGGGTTTCAGGCAGCCACGAGGCGCGGGCTAATTTTACACTCTTTATCAATGTGAATGTTAACATGTCAATGTGAATATTCACATTGTCAACGGGCCGGGCCGGGCTCGTCCCAGGCCGCCGGGGGGGGCTTTGGGCCGCCCATGGGCTGCGGGCCAATTTTGTACTCTTATCAATGTGAATATTAACATGTCAATGTGAATATTCACATTGTCAACGGGCCGGATCGGGCTCGGCCTGGGCCACCCATAGGCCGCGGGCGGGTTTCGCGTCACCACGGGACGCGAGCCAATTTTACACTCCTATTAATGTGAATGTTAGCATGTCAATGTGAATATTCACATTGTCAACGGGCCGGGCTCACCCCGGCTCGACTCGAATTTTTTCGGGCACCCACGAGGATCGACATGGGCCGGATCCCTACACATTGACGATATGAACATTCACATTGACGGTGTGAACATTCACATTATGGGTATTTTGGTAATTATGTCACCCATAGGACTTATTGAAACATAAGAAAATAATGTGAACTCAATGGAACATAAGTAGACGAAAATGGTATTTTGGTTCTTATCTCAAATAGAACCTAATGGAATAGTAAAAAAGAATATGGGTTTGATGGAATAAAGCTCTTAGAAAGTGGATTTATCAAAAAAGTTTCCAAAAAATAATAAACAAATATGCCACAGTCCAATCTAATTCGGAACTATAACCAAAGTTTTGGAACCAGGAATTGTTGATTTGAACGATTCCACCATTTTTAGAACCAGAACTAGAATCAGAACTAAAACTAATAAAAACCAGATCAAATTGGCGATGTAAGGCGAATTGGATTGATTTACCGGTTTAACCGGTTTTTTTTTTTGTACATCCCTAACCTAATGTCAAGTGGTAGAATTCGCCTACAAGTTTTGTGTCTTAATTAAGAGAATGAGGTTATACAAATAGAAAAAGTATACATAATTTGTATACAAAATGACATGATTGCATTGAGACTTATCATTTTAAAACAAAATGCCCATTAAAATTTTTATTAACACATCATTCTGATAAAAAAATCAGTATAAATATTTAGTTAGAATAATATTTTTTAATCAATATGTGATGGATCGTTACACACACCAAAATTAAATACTAAATTATACCAAATTCTTTTAGAATAATAGCAAGTCCAAGTATCGATCCATATGGACAATTGTGAAATTAGATTAATTTAATAACTAAATTCCTAAATTAATTTTGATTAAAAAGGTTGAGAGATTTTATGACTAAACATGAATTAAATAAAATTGAGAAATTAAATTGACAATTAAAATTAGTTTTTGAGATATTAATTTTTGAAAAAAATCCTAAGGCAAAGAATTCACCACTAACCACATAAATGAGATTTAATATCGGCCATCAATTGCAATCCGGTTTAAAATACCCAATATTTCACAATTATAAGTTTGAAATATTGATCAAGAGGGTTGTCACATTCAACGTATAGGCACGAATCATCCCGAGTGCACGAAACACATCATTTCTACCAAATAAACAAAATTGAAAGACTAAAAATATAACTAGCCTCCGTTTGGGAAGTGGGTTGGCTTTTTGGCTTTTTGGCTTTTTTGGCTATTTTAGCCTGAGCTTAAAAGCTTGGTTTGGGAAGGGCTTTTTGGCTTTTTGGCTTTTTTGAGTTTTTTTGTGAGAGAAGAATGTAATGATTATGGGTTGGATGTGATGTTTTGTTTGTTATGGCTAAAATAGCCTATTTTGTCTTTTGTGGCTAAAATAACCAAAAAAGCCCAAGAACCAACTTGCCAAACAGAGGTAAGTGACCTCAATGTGGTACCTTTCAGCATTCATTAATATATGTGTTTATTACATATTAGTGTTTGCATTGATTTTCAATTGGGGTTGGAGAGGAAAACCTGGGCTTTTATGACACTCTATTTGTGAGGCCCCAAACCAGTATTGCTCTTCCAAAATTGATTTTCAATAGTCCAATTATATCCAACGCAAAACCACCCCCCCTCTCCTTTTTGGTCATTCCTCTTTTCGGACATGTTTATTCCCAACTACCATTTTTCTTATAAATTCTCCTTAGTAAGAAGTGAATGACCATAAAAATTAAGAAAAGTAATATCTATCTATATATCACATAAGCAAAAAGGGTTTCTAACCAAGAGGGCTCCAAAAGCTTCAAAATTTTAACCCAATTATGTTGATTTTTCAATTTTAAAAATAAATAAATAATTTATAAGTCCACATATTTCTACTACAATTTTGCTTTTTTATAATAAAAAGGTAAATTTTCTCACATTCTCCTATTTCTCTATAATAAAAAAAAAAGTAATTTGTCTAGCATCTCTCACACTCATATGTACGGCTTCTTTTATCAATTTTAAAAATAAATAAATAACCTATTAACCCACATGTCTCTCCTAAAATTTTACCTTTCTTAAAATAAAAAGGTAATTTCTCTTACATTTTCACTTTTTCTATATAATTAAAAAGGTAATTTTTCACACATTCTCCTATTTCTCTATAATAGAAAAAAGTCATTCGTCTAGCACCTCTCACACTCATATGTACGATTTTTTTATTTATTTTAATTTTTTTATCAATTTAAAAAAAAAAAAATCTATTAACCCACATGTCTCTCCTAAAATTTTACCTTTCTTAAAATAAAAAATGTAATTTTTCTTACAATTTCACTTTTTCTATATAATTAAAAAAAATAATTTATCTTATATCTCTCACACTCTCATATACATATATGATTTCGATTAACATAATAGTGACAATAACATTACGCTACATTTCTTACCTTACCGCTTACACTTTCTCATGGTAATCGGCAAACAATAACCTCTACTATCAATAACGATAACAAGTTAGTCAATTCATTCATGTTAATGATTTTATTGGTGTTATGCACATATAAACATGAACTCATTACTCCCTCACATTTTCTAATGGAATGCACTGCCTAATTGTCGTTTAAACAACCTAATACTTCAATTTCAACAAAAATATATGTTTATTGTTTATGGAAAAATTAATACTATTAATGTGGAATTTATGATTGGTCCTATGTTGGGTATGAGTTGTTGTGCTCTTCCACCCGCTTATACTTAAGAAATTGTTAAGAGTTTTCAGAATAAATTTTTGTGATATTTTAATTTAATTGTTGTTGGTCTAGCTAGTGGAGTTTAATACTTTCGTGTTATATTTTTGATAAATGATATGAAACATTAATTTATTTTAAATTTTGAAATAAATATTTTGTTAAGTCATTTATAACAATTAATATGACATAAAGGTCAAACCTCCCTTGAGTCGATTGTACCAGTAAAATATTAAACACTTAAACCTAGAAACACAACAAGGACAAAGGAAAAGAAATGAAAAAAAAGAAAGAATATTTTTATATATATGAAAAAAGGAAAGAATATTCCATTTATTTGTTTTTTGTAAGGAACATTTTTCATTTTAATAGTTGTAAAATTCTTTCCTTTTTTTTTTAATGTCTTTTTTCCCCACCTTTCTTGGTTTTTTATTTAATCTTTTTAAAAAAAACTCAGGAAAAATTTGTACTGTGCGCAGATAAATTTATATAAATTCGATTAATATATCAATATAGTATATGATATTTTTCTTAATCAATATCATGAACAAATATAAATTATTCATTTTACTGTTATCTATTTTATATCCAAGGAACATTTTGTCTAAGAATCTTTAAGAATTTCACAGTATTAATATAAATTTCTTATGTTTTTAAAAAATTGTTAAAAGTTAGAAACATACATGGCATGAAAATATTGCTCCATCTTACCGTATAAATAATTTAAAATTTTAAAAATCTTTGCACAGAAAGTCAAAAAAAAAAAATTTTATTAAGATATTTGGCTATAAATATTTTTTTAAATTTTTAAAAGAAAATTCCAATTGTAATTTTAATTTTATATAATTTGAAATTTTAAAAATATTTATTTCAAAATACTAACATTTATCACCAGAACCAAAAAATACATAAAAAAAATGTAAGTATTTTCAATAAAATATGGGGGGAAAATGGAGAAATAGAGGATGGGAAGGAGAGAAAGGGAAAGCAAAAGGCAAAGACCCAAAAAAAAATTCATAGGATTACAATTATGGTTAGACAATGTAAATTTTATTATTTACTCAAATTTATTTGCTTTAATTTTACCAATTGAATTATAACACATGTATTTATCACATAATACTTAGAAAAAATTATTATTGGCAACACATACCGACACAAAACACATTTCATGTAATTTTTTCACACATTTAATTTCTATAAGTTAAATTTAAGTAAGAACCTGAAAATTAAGAGTGGCTTGAATTCTTAAATACTGGAAAAATTTATCATTAAGTCTAATTAGCAACAATGAAAATTATAATTATTGAAAATGTGGAGTAAACATATTTATATAGTAATAATGAAATTTATATGGTTATCGAATTGATCTAATTAATAGGAGAAATTATTTGGTGATCTTAGAGTAATACTTCACACCATTAATGTTGCGACACTTGTATGGTTATCTGTAATAAATTAGCATAAAAGTGATGGATTCTACTATAAAAGATGCCTTGTATTCTCATTTTTATTAGTAACCTACACGAGTGATTAGATTTTTAAATCAATTCTTTGGTGACGCATTACGTGATAAATAAAATATTGTAAGGGATTATAATTATTGAAGCATTTTTAAAAAGAAATAATAATATTACTATGATTATATTTATATACAAATTAACAATATTGTTGAAAGTATGTGAATTTGAACCCGCCGAAGTTTTTGATTGGAATCACCACTGGTCATAGAATAATCATATCCACAAAATAATAAAACTCACCATTATTTTTTTTAATATGATGAATCCTACATGTATACATAAGGGTATATAAATAAGTAGAAAATGATGAAATTCACCCAAATGATATATTATGAACTTTCTAACTAGTCAAAAAAATTTCTATTTCAACAAAAAATCAAGCATTCTTAACATTTGGAGAAATTGTTAGATGCTTTTGGAGTATTACATAAATTTATTTATGTGATTTTTTTAAATCAATGAGAAACTGTAAAACACTAATGATATGTTTAGATCATAAATTTAGACAGAGATTTAAAAAGAGAAAAAAAAGTGTGTAAAATGTAATTATATTTTATTTACATTTCATGCATATTTTCTTTTTCTCTTTTCGAATATCTAAATCTATAAACTAAACACAATATAAATAGATTATTATTTATCATTTAACTATCTAATGAGAGTGAGTTAACACGTTCTATTTATAAATTTTTTTGCTGCATGATTAATTTTATTAAGACACCATATAAAATTTGCCAAACATTGCTACGGAAATAGTGAATAATACCACCCAAAAAAGAAATAGTGAGTAATCGTCGACTGATATGGGCTTGAACTTTGGGTATCATGGTCTGGTCCATGGGCTTGAACTCTGGGCATCAGAGATGCTAAAAAGTGATGAAGGTGGAATAAGTGCACCAATAGTGTAGTTAAAGTGTACAGTGGGTTATGTGTTTGTTAATTCAGAGAATGAGGTGTTTTAAATAATGTAACTAAAGTGTGCTTTAGAGTATCTAATGTAAAGAGTAAGG
The DNA here is from genome assembly GCF_055761805.1 of Camellia sinensis. Lineage (NCBI taxonomy): Eukaryota > Viridiplantae > Streptophyta > Magnoliopsida > Ericales > Theaceae > Camellia > Camellia sinensis. Next base: position 102,928,294 of record NC_138975.1, on the reverse strand, counting down.
TGCACGTAAATATATATTTATATTATGGATAAATTATATTAATAGTTCTTACATTTTTATTTTTATGTCATTTAAGGAGAAACTATATGCAGATAGGAGTTGGAAGATTTTTTTATCAACACATGGAGAGGTATAAGTGACACTTGTACTCTCACAACCTTTCATTTGCACTCTACTGCGGACACACTTGAACTCCCATATATTTGTAACTTTTTTTTTCCCCCAAATCCCACCAGCATGTAGTTTCTCCTAATTTTAATGGCTTGATTTTGACTCTAAATTTATGATTTTGTCTTAATTTATTTCAACTAATTATAATTGTTAGTGTTTTTGATAATAATAAAAAAAAAAATGCATACATAAGTAGTATTTGTTGTACTTTTATAGAAAAAATTATAAATTTGTTCAACTTAATGGGGGTAACCTAAACTAAACTAAGGCCAAGTTTGGGAAGACTAAATAAGTGCACTTTTTGTCTTTTTAGACTAAAAAGTTGAGGTTGAAAATATGAATGTTTGGGTTAACTTTTTGACTTTTTATGGAAAAATGTGTAATAAAAAATTGTAAAAATTAGTTTGTAGGGGAAAATTAGAATTGGGAATTGTGCAGCCGTAATTGTTGACTTTTGGTGAATAGTAATGACTTGTTAACTTTTTGAGTAACTTTTTGGCTTTTTGACTTTTTTTAAACTACCCAAACTTGGCCTAAATGATAATTTTCATTCAAAAATCTTAATCAATATTATCAATTGGACTAAATTGGGGTTTGGGATGATTGTTGTGCATAGCGCACAACAGCTACTTTTGTGTAGCTAATTGAGCCCCTTTTGAGAGTCATTTCAATGATCTGAGCTGTTCATTTTTTAAAAAATATCGAGTATCGAATATCGGTAGTTTTTTTCATTAAATCACCTTTGTATTTAAAAAAATAAATAGTAAGTGTAAAACTAAATAGAAATGTAATTTCATGAAAGTGCTACCGATCTCCAATTAATTTGATTTTTTAGAGTATATTCTACTCACTATTTGAAACTTCACAAAATATTTATAAATTTATAAAAAAAGTTTATACCTTTAATAATTAAAATTGATAAAATTTACTACTAATTTAAAATTAATTTTGAAAGCATTAGCAATTTTTTCTAAGACTTTTCTTAAGTGTGCCTTGCATATGGTATGCAAGACATTTACGACCTTGCATTTACACCTTCTATGATGTAAACAATAATGCTCAACCTTACATTTACACCTTACATACGGTGTGTAACCGTAAAAAGGTTGCACACTTAAACATTACCCTTCTATATTATTTAGGGAAGATACCCCACCATACCTATACATCTAGAAAAAATAGGGTAATTGGTGCTCCCGGAGTCCCACTGCACCTGCACACACAAACAACCACAAACAACCTGCACACACAATAAAAACGACACACTCTCAACCTTTAATTATCTACTGCACTCTCAACCGTTAATAAGGGAAGGGTATGCAAATTTACCTGCCAGTCTACCAATTGACCCAACCTAACCCAACCTGTTACCCGTGGTTTGAGAAAGCTGACTGGTGAAGTTGAATATCAAAAAAAAAAAAAAAAAAGAAAGTAGAAAAATAATTTCAAAATAATGAAAGTATAGGTAATTCATGTATTGGATTGTACGACTAAATCTTATATCTCTATTATTTATTTTTACTTTTCACTTTTTGAAATTCTCCCAAATGAAAATGGGTGGATTGATTTGATTGTGGTTTATAAATTTTCAACCTATTTTAACCCAAGCCAACTTACTTGATTATGGTTTAGTAGCATACAAGTATGATGAATTTTACCCGATTGTCATCATTTCCATTTTAAAGTTGTTCACTTTTTATTTATTTATTTATTTTTAAAATAGTGCTTTGAATTATTTTGATCTTTTTCTTATTGTTAACTTTTTATATATTTACGTAAATTTTAATAGTTATATATAGAAATAACCCTTTCGAAAGCATGATCAAATATAAAATAATAATAATTTACAAATATAATCCTTCGATCATAGTTTTTTTTTTTAATGTATGAAAGGTCTCATATAGGGGTTTTTCTTAAAAAAAAGCTAAAATAGTAACTTATTTTCCAAACTAGGTCTAGTTTGGGTAGAATTTCCAAAATAAGCTGAAACGTTATTTGAAAACACGCTTTCACAACATTTCTACCCCAGGCGTAGTAAATTTGTAAAATCATAAAAATGTTGTTGCAAAACATGCTTTTAATTAAGAAAGCGCGGTTACAAACCACGCTTTTAAGGAAATCTGTGTTATGAAGACAGCGTGGTTAGGAACCACACTTTTAAGGAAAACTATTTTTTAAATAAAGCGTGGTTATCATCCACGCTTTTAAAAAAATTTTGGTGTTTACAGAAAATGTGGTTCGTAACTACGCTTTTAACTGTTGATTATTATTATTATTATTATTATTATTATTATTATTATTATTATTATTCAATCCACATTCTATAATTCACTCAGTCATCTAGTAGATCTATATATATAAATTATTCATATAAAATATCGTATTGATAAACAATCTTAGCTACCAAATTTTATTATTTTAATATTTAAAAATAAATTATGTAATTTTGAAATTATGTTTCACATCCATTATTTTTTTAAAAAAATGATAAAATTATATGTACGATTATCAGATCAATTTGATATTTACATAAATAATTTATACATAAAATTTTTAAAAAATAAATAGCATGCATTGTCTAAAGAGTAGTGAATTGTCTAAAAAATGTAAATTAAATATTTGCTTAATTTACCTGAAATTTTTTAAATTGTTATTTAAATATAAAATTTTATTTTGTTATATAATTCAAATATAATTTAAAAAAGATCGATGATGGACAAAAATAAAAAATTTAAAATTAAAAATTAAAAAAGAAGAAGAAAGTAATGGCCTCCAGACACGCACTCTCCCCAGAGAACATTTTGCGCAGTTTCAAAGAGATTTTGTCGAGACTTTTCCCAAACTAAGCCCCTATACTAATTTATTTTCCAAACTAAGCCCCTATACTAATTTATTTTCCAAACTAAGCCTACTTTTACAGAATTTTCGAAACTAAATATTGGTTGTTCCCTTAAATCTTTGTTGCCAAGAAATATTTAAATAAAACTTCACACAACACATACAAAGTATCTAATTTGCTAATTACTACAATGAACAAGAAAACAAAATAAAGGTATGACTATAACACTTATAACACTTTAGAACAATGTAACTAGTTCAAACATAAGTATCCCACAAAAATAATTTGTGGAAACATTCAACATAATACAGTACATAAAATAAAGCGACGAGTACAATACTTAACAGTTACATAGACAAATATTAGACAAACCTTTCACAAACTCATTGTCGAAAGAGTTATTTTAACACACACAACACATAATTATGGATAACCTAATATAATTTAGTAGACCGATAGACGCCTAATCCTCGCTCAAATCGGCAATTTCAGAGTCCGAACAATTAGAGAGCTCAGGGTTAGAGAGAAGTGCAGGGTCATCCTTGATAGCCTTGATAGCCGCAACATTTGGTGCTATTCCGTTCTTTTGGCATCCGACTTAAGTATAGATAGTTTCATATCGTGGGTTGACCTATGGCGCATTTGAGAAATCTCACGTCGAAGTCTTTCACATAGTCGATCAACATTATCTAGATCTTCCTTTTGGATTTGAACTGAACGTGCTTTCGGTACCTTCAGTCAATTTTCCTGACATAATCTTTCCATTTGCACTCGCTCTATAAATAGTGCGGGCCATTTCAGAAGTCTAGTGCCTGCTAAACAATATCCTGCTTGATTATCAGATGGATACTCCATGAAACCAGATGGATCTCGATAGTACTTGGGCATGACAAAATGTCGCTTTCCAAACCTATCATGATAAGCACAAGAGGCATCTAACAAAGTAAATGGTGTTTCATCTTCAACATCGCCACTTCCTCTTCCCGTTCCTCTTCTCGGCATGAACTCTCACCTCTTTCGAAGTTCCTACCTCTACGAGTCCTCTTCCCGTTCCTTTTCCTCGTCGTGAACTCTCAGCTTTGCGATTCCTACCCCCTACCGTGAATCTATACACCATTTGATTTTTTCTCAATAGATGAACGATAGTTTCCTAGGGCAAACTGAGTGGAAATGTTGTGTGTTTGCCATCACTCCTTCAATCCTTTATATAGTTGTTTGTCAACACTATTGCCATGTGGTCGTATTAATGCGACTTAGATGAATTCTGAAATGTGAGGAAAAACAAAGCATCTAAGTCGAGCTGCACAAAGTCACATGCATCACTGCATGTGAGGAAAAAAGTCACAAAGTATATAATTTACAAAGTCAGAAAGTCACATGCATTACTGCATCACTGCATAAAGTCACATGCATCACTACATCACTGCACAAACTCACATGCATCACTGCATCATTGCACAAAATCACATGCATCACATGCATCTGAGAAAAAAAGTCACATGCATCACTGCATCGCTGCACAAAATCACATAGCATCTGAAGAAAAAACAAAGCATACAATTTATTACGTTTGTTAAAGTCACTGCAGCACTGAGAAATGTTAGACGTATCACTGCACCGACTTTGACGAGATTACTCACTATATGAAAAAAAGCAAGAGGTCGTACCATAACTACTGTGCCTATGTGAATTTTTACAATTCATAATGGGATGAGGGGGTGTCAGAACAAAATAATAAAACAATTGGACCCTTTGTGTTTAAAAAGCCACCCTATGCAGCTCCAAATAGATTCATAAACCTTGAAGAGAAAATATTATAGAGTTAGAATGTATTGAAGATTATTTTGTAGTAGACTTAGAATGAATGGGTTTTTCGATGTATAGAACTTGAAAGTGTTATAGATAAAAGCTAGCCTAGTATGTAGACAAGAACAACACTGACTTAAATCAACACGTAGTTAACTTGAAATTAAATTGGTCAAATTTCTCCAATTAAATTAAATTAAATATGTAAGGTTAAAAGTGAAATTAAATATATTGTCAAGGCAAAATAAATTGAATTATATTTGTAAGCGGAAAAGTGAAATTAAATTTATAAGTGGATTTGAACTTTGCTTAAAACCTTCAGATATGCACTGAGTAGTAAATAAAAGTCGAAGTGACAACTTCTATAAAGTTGATGCATAGTTGTTCAGGTCATAAAATTTGACGTGACAACTTTGATGCATAGTTGTTTGCAATAATTCAAACATACAGCTACCATGTGAACTTCCTAAAGTATCAGTACTTCATTGTCGGCATGTGAGTTTAGAGTTTATAAGACATGAATAGTTACGTCCATCTCTATTTTGAATTTGTGCATGTTACAATAACTGTGTATATGTTGTATAAATATTGCATCATACCACAACAAAAGTTTTATAGCTATTTCGAGCAATATCATCATGAGATATACGGTGGTTGATCTATATTCAGCAATGGGTCGCGATTGGGTTACAGATAGAGATGAATTTCAATATCTATTAAATCCAAATTTGCGTTACTCACATGCCGCCATCAATACCATGAGAGTCGAGTGGGAATTTCGCATAACTCGAGTAAACGTTCTCGTTGAGCTATGTCGCGAAGTTAATATTAAATTTCCTCGCCGGTTAGCCATGCGTATGCCAACTGACACTCCACAGTTGTTGCAAAGGGCATTGCATCGTATCCACGACGAAGTTAATCGTATGACCCAACGTTTGCAAAGGTCCGAACTAATGAAGACTGTAAATGAGCTTGCCGAAGATGGGTTAATGGATGATGCGCACCAGTATTTCACCTGGAGCATGGATGCTATGTATGAATCTGATACTGAGATGTTAGATGATGATGATAGTGAATGAAATTGTTTGGATGAATAACCAAACCATTTATCTTGTAATGGATTTGTAATGCTTATCCACAACTTATCAATGAAGGGAGAAATTTCAATAGTTTTTGAATAGTTCTTGTAATTTTACAAATAACAAATACCTTTGCTTTCTCTCCGTTATTGTTATTTTGAAGAACGCTAATTGAACTAGGCTTTTATGATTTCATGCATTATTGATGTGGAATATAATGATGATACAGAATGAACTTGGTTGCATGTATGACCGAACGTTTTCATTCATTGTAATGGCTTTGCAATGCTTATACATGAGTTATCAATAGGAAGAGAAATTCGTAATGAATCTTGACACGTGTACTTATAAATGTAATGATTTCATAAACTTCAGGTTCATATAACAAATAGTTGAAACACATCCGTAAGCTAGATGAACAACAACATTGTCTTACACTCCAATAACGAAGATACGGCACAACATACAAACATATATGAAAGATAAAGGTGTTTGATTTCTCATTCCTCATCTGACATGTAGTAGTCAGAGAGATATTTTTCATTGTTTAAGACATTATTTCGCTCAATCACTGTCAATTCTCTATTGCTTGCTTCTGCCATTTTGGTGGCTAGCTGAAGCATAAAATGTTGACATCACCGCATCAACATTCTGTTGTTCTCCTTCTTAATTCTGCTAACTGCTTTTTCATAGTCATTCACATTTCGTCTAGCCATGGTCAATGAACGACAATGAGGTACCGGTGCCCCAAAGTTACGTAGATCATTAAACAATCCTTCTTGCTCTGTTACCCTGAATGCCTATTCTGCTCGGATACCAGCATAATAATCCTTCGGACTCGAGTACTTTTCGCTCTTATAGTCATAAGTAAATGGAGGTAGTAGCCACACTTTTAGATTTCTTTGACGGCGTGAACTTCCTGCACCTCTTGAAGACATTGTTCATAAAATAAAAAAATTAATAACAATAGTAATTGTAGATATATTATTATTGTTATGACCTGAACAAACATCATACTGGGGTAGTGCTATTTATAGATATGCAAAAGAGATGACCTGGTGACGATAATTGAGATGTTGGGGCACTGTGGAAGAAGTGATACCCGTGATATTATTTTATCTTATTCATTTCATGCAATCCTGAGTACCCGTGACTTTGTGTACCTGTGATGTAGTCACGAACGTGGTTGTCAGATAAAATAATAATTGTGGGTTGTCTTTTTCACAATGCAATCCTTTCATATTCGAGCAGTGAGTTGTCAAATTAATCAGTAATGCAGTGAGTTGTCACATCGCCACAGTAAACTATTTTCTGATGCTTGCTTTTTTAATACAGTAAGTAGTCACTTCGAATTGACGATTTCAGTACAAATTGGTGTTTGCAAAAAATTATAAATTAAATCATAAAATGAAACAGAGGCTTTAATTTTCTTTGTTTTAAAGCAATACTGTTCATAAACAACAATGAAACAGAGTGCAACTAAATGCACAACCTTCCACCTCACTTCGACCTACAAAACTATCGTTGATTTTTTCACCAAAACAATGTTCAAAACAAAACAAAACAATAAAATGGCCACTTGATATGTAAAGAAGATTGGCACTACAACCTATATTTTATCTTATTTTCACTTTACGAAACTTCACAGTCATCCCTTTTTCTTCTCTTTGCATTTTCTGCTTCTTTTTATATTCGGTAAATTACACTTACCTCCCTAGAGATTTTTGACAAATACAGAAATCTCTCTTGTAACTTTAATAATTACAGAAGTCTACCCTACTTTAACTGACAATATCAAGATTCTCTCATTTTTGTACTGTTGTCCACCCAACTAACCGAAGCTGCTGATGTCATCAAAAATGAATACTGAAATGCCCATAATACCCTCAAGTGTCTTGAAATGCCCATGAGCTAAGTTACATGAGATAAAATCGAAATTATTTGCTCAGTCGCAGACAGTACTGTAAAACACACCCATAGTGAAGTACCTAGATGTAGAACATGTACCTCAGTCAAAAACTTATGTTGCTTAGGGTTCTTCGAATACTGAGGGGAGTAAAGTTGAAATACAATCTCAAACCGGGCATGAGAATGAGTCACCGACAGTTAAGTAAGAAGATGTGAAGCATGTACCTCAGTCAAAAACTTCTGCTACTTGGGGTTCTTCGAATACTGAGGGGAGTAAAGTTGAAATACAATTTCAAACCAGGCATAAGAATGAGTCACCCACTAATATCTAGAGTTGTAATAAAAATAGCAAGTCCAATGTTGACAACGAGTGGGCTGTTGACAAAAATCAGATTTTGGGAAACGACACAACGTCAAAGGCAAATGGTTGAGGGTCCAGTAGAGGGAGTTGGGGTTCTTCGAGTGAAGAGGGCCATAGTAAAATTGAATTACAGTCGCAGAGAGGATGGCAGAAAGATTCACCAGGCGATTCCTGGAAGAAGTCGAATAAGAACGATGACCACAGTGATGATAGGAAGGAAGGAATGTGGGGTTGGCAAATTACAGAATTTGGGTGCTGGAGAAACTATTTATTATTAAAGATGGAATATAGAATTTGGGTGCTGGAGAAATTGTTTATTATTAAAGACGGAATATTGGCTTCATTCAAAATTACAGAGAAGCTCAATTCTGTTTCACAAATAAAAAATTTATTCTTCATGATTGAACTTCCATTAATTAAGAACCTGTTCATAGTACCATATGAACCTGTTCTGCAAGCTTGTAACCCAGCTGACATGTGGGTAGAAGAGATAATTGGGGGTCAGGGTTTATGGTGTCCAAAGTAAGTGGTTGGTCTAATTGGGGAGCTCACACAGTCAAGTAAGAAGATGTAGAGCATCTACCTCAGTAAAAAACTTCTACTGTTTGGGGTTCTTCGAATACTGAGGGGAGTAAAGTTGAAATACAATCTCAAACCAAGCATGAGAATGAGTCACCTACTAATATCTGGAGTTGTAATAAAAATAGCGAGTCCAATGGTGGCAATGAGTGGGCTGTTGACAAAAATCAGATTTTGGGGAACGACACAACGTCAAAAGCAAATGGCTGAGGGTCCAGTAGAGGGAGTTGGGGTTCTTCGAGTGAAGAGGGCCACAGTGATGATGAGAATGAAGGAATGTGGGGTTGGCAAATTACAGAATTTGGGTGTTGGAGAAACTATTTATTATTACAGAATTTGGGTCCAGTTGGAGGGTTAATCTATTTTATTATTAAAGGGGAACACCAATTTTGGTGTCATGAATCTGAAGCCTGGCTTACAATTTTTTTTTTCTATTTTTCCTAAAATGACCATAACTTGTTAAATAATCTATTATTTTAGAACTTATATCAATTTGTAATTATGGGTAAAATTGTAAATTACCAACTCAATAAATAACTTCCACTTTTCCACTTCCCACATTTTAAAAACTGTTGTGCAGTACCACGTTTCACCATCTTCTCTCTCTCTTTTTTTTTTAAAATTTTTTTAAATTTTATATTTTAAATTTATAAAAAACTGCTATGTAAGTTCCATAGTTCATCATCTTCACTCTATTGAAAAACTAAAATTTGTTTCTTTTTTTTTTTTTTTTGGAGAAAGACTATTCAAGTATTCAAATTTTTTTTTCTTTCTTTCCGTCTTTCTGTTTTTTGGGCGAAAAAACCAGAGTATAAAAAATTTGTGTGTTTGTTTTCTTAATGTTGTATGGGTGTGTGTGCATGTTGTTTAAAAAAAATCAATGTTCTTAAAATTTCTATTATATTATCAGATTCTGTACCTTTTTTTGGGGTAGTTTTATTTAATCTGAAATTTTTGTGTGTGTGTGTGTGTGTGTTTAAAAAAAAAAAGTGTTCTTAAATTTTTCATTTTGTTATCAAATTCTTTGGGAAAAAAAAGTACAGAATAAGAAATAAAATTTATGTATTTATTTATTTTGTGTTTTTTGTGAAGAAATAATTATATACTTAAAAAAAAAACTATATAAAAAATTATATAGTTTATTATTGTAAAACGAAAATCTATATGGTCCCAAATGCAACACAACTTCAATCTCTTATGTCTATAATCACCCTGTTTAAACCCATTGTGACATCATGATTTGAATATTTGAAGTATTTAAGAAATCCTCAGAATAAGTAAGAATAAAAAATTGTAAAATTCTATTTTCGAATAAATAAATATAGCACATTTACATCCTCTGTACAAATTTGATTTACAAAAACTATAAATAAAAAATACTATACACTCCATATCACACCCTCTAATGCCCTAACCTGCCCCCAGCCCCACAACCCCAACCGTGGACCTCCTTCCTTGGTCTCCTGCTGTAGATTCTCTGAATATGTGGCTCCCTCAATCGCAAATGCAGATCCTGTGGCACTCCCTCCCCTGCATGTGGCCCTCCATGGACTTCTTGTGGGGCCTGTGACTGCGACCCTCTCTCTCCTGCCTGTGCTGCCCCTGATCCTCTCTCTGGCCCAACATCGGATACTGCTGTGAGTTGTAAAACTCCCTCATTTGGTGCAACTGTATCACGATCTACAGCTGGACCTCGACCTCTGCCTCTGCCTGCACCCTGACCTCGGCCGCGGCGTCCGCCACGACCATAACCTTGGTCTCTCCCTCACGCTCTGGGGAGGGCCTCAATATGGGCCTCATCCTGAACGTGGGAGATGTCAGTGAGAATTGCATCATGTGCACTCATGGTCGCGGTCGAACTAGTCCCCACAAAAGTAGGTATATGTAGTGTGGGAGTATGTGATGTACATGTATCAACTCCAACACTACACACACCTGAACTGTGTGGTGGTGGTAACTGGGTAGGTGGGGTAACAACGTCATGCATGTATAGGGGAGGTGTTCAATCAGGGTCAGCTACATGAGGTATGCCAGTATGCCAGGTATGATGTACGTGGAGGGAATTTAGAGATATGTATGGGGTAGCATGCGGTGGGGTGACTGATGTGGAAGGACCTGATGTGGTTGGCGCTGAAGTGGAAGGCATTGACGTGGACAACACTGATGTGTCTGGAACAACTGCTGCACTGTGTATATTGTAGTGGCCAAAATGCAGACAATCTCCGCGATGGGCGTGCTGGATCACCTCGTACGATAAGTCTCGGATCTTTGCAACGGCCTGCAAGGCATGCTGTCCATCACGTCTGAAAAGGGCGTCCTCAGCCAAGTGATATGACCTCCCAGCTCCAGCCACCTGAACAAAAATTCAGACGTATTAGGGTATAGTTGACTGAAAGTAAATCAATTATGATCTTAATAATTATCTGACACATACTATGATACTCACCAATGCCTCAAGAGAAGGCCCAACTCCCTGATATTCGGACTCAGACAGGTGGCTCGGATTACTGACTAGTAGACGTGTATGTTGCCGATACCACAACATGTAAGGGTCGGACGAGGGGAGCACCTCATCGCTCCAGTCAACTTATACAATACTGTCCCGACGGGTATCCCACTGCTGTATATATCGCATATAAAACAGACTCCAGTTAGTGCCAGATCGGCCACGCCTATCAGTCATATGCAACCGCCACTCGGTGTCGAACCGATCCGGTACGGACTAGACCCAGCCAAACTGTCGGAGGACACGATCGGGGAGATGCCACTCAACCACGTCAAAACAAATAAGTGGCACTCTTGCCATTCATATCTCCTGACCTAGTCGGCAGTAGTCTGGGAGCGTACTGAGGACCCTAGCGTAAGGCTGCCATATAAACTACAACAACGACAAGTATATTAAAATTCGCTCGTGAACTCAAAACATATACAATGAACAAGACAACTAAAACTGAGAGCAAAATTTCATACCTCATCCTTGATCATCCGGTCGAACTGGTCTTTATAAACGACGACTACGTGGGTCGATATGACCTCGTGGCCGAAGTCAACCCTCCACCGGCTACCTCGAGGTCCGGGTGGCAACTGCATGTCTCCTTGGCCCATGAGAAGCTCACTAGGAGCAACCACTTGCCGCCTAGAGGGGTAATGCGAATGAATCTCTCCCACGCCCAAATTTGCAATAGTTTGAATGCAATTACAATACTGATATATGTCATACAATATGAATGGACATGTAATAAAATTCTTACTAACCTGTAGCAAGACAAGTGGTCCTTCGGTCTCTTTTGCACCCACCTAAGCTGTTCGACACAACATCCTATACAAGTATGCCAAAGCCGCGCCACCCCAGCTGTACTCGCCGATCTCGTCAATGTCTCTCAGCAGTGGCAAGTACATAAGCTTGAGCAGGTTCTGTGACTTATCAGGGAGAAGTACCCCCCCAACAAGCCACAGAATATATGCTCGGGCATGCTGTTGTACCAACTCATCTGGAGCCTGCTCTGGAAGAGAACCAAAATGCTCGGCCAGCCACCTCACCCTTTGTCTACCTGTCTGTAAGTCTGCAGGTGTAGGTGTAGGGTCCCAATAGCTCACCACATAGAGCTATCCACTGCTCCCTCGTCAATGATGGGTCAACACCAGTAACTGCTTGCCCGTCAATTCGTAGACCATATAGGACAGATACGTCCTGCAATGTGACCGTGGCCTCTCCGATCGGGAAATGGAATGCATGAGTCTTTGTGCGCCACCTCTCGGTCAGAGCAGTGATGAGTGGGTGGTCCAGTCTAATATGACCGATACAGTAGACACCATAGAATCCTGCGCGTAGTATATACTGCAAGACTCTATGGTCCAACGGATGCTCCCACAGGCCAGAATCTGCCCGGCGGCATGTCAACATTGTGCGTGCCTCCTCCTGCATAACAGAATGACTAGTTTAAATAATAGCATTATCACGTAAGATAAAACAAAATGAAAGGTATTTTAATTGTAAACGTAAAGTCCAACAAACGTTATTGCATATTGGATGCTCCCATATACTGTCGGCCCGATACGGATGAATGAAAAGTGGGACCTCCTCAGGTAGATGTGCCATGAAGCCTGTACAAGTAAAATACTAGATCATAACAATAAAACTCTCATTTAATCATAACAGAAAAATTGTAATTATTCCATAAATTACAATTTGTAAAAGAAAAGTATGCTCAACTATTTCAAAATTTGAATTTGTGTGATACTATATATGGAGCAATTAACTAAAATGTAATTAATTTTTATTTCAAAAAACTCTATTGGTTAACTGTAATTTAATTATAACAATTAAACTCTAATTATTCAATACATGACGACTTAAAAAAAAAAATGTGCTCGGTTATTTTAAAATTATAAATTTGCGTGCTACTAACATGGAAGCAATTCACTAAAATCTAATTATAATCATAAAAAAAAACTGTAATTATTCCATAATTTATGATTTTTAAATATATATATATATATATTTGTACTTTAAGATTTAAAATTATGTGTTATTAAATATGATAAACAATTCAACAGAACCTACCGTTATCTATGCTATAACTAATATAGAAATCTTTTCAAAAATAATTTTAGGGCCTTAGTTACATAAGCTTAATAATGACCATGAATATAGTGCAGTAACATGTAGATAGTTTCCTACATAAATATTTGCCAAAAAATTGAATGAGAAATATTTTTTTCAAAAATAGGTTGATGATTACATTTATGGCATATTTGACAAAACTTAATTATTGATTTTGTAATGCTAAAAGTTTCAATAAAGTATAAAATTTTTAAATTACATAAATTTATTCATAAATTGTAAATGTCAAAAATGCTTGGTGCATTTGAAAATATTAAATTTATTTACAAATATTAAATTTTCAAACGGTAGAAAAACTGTTTGATTAAGTATAGAATTTTGTAATACACATTTTCAATCAAGTACACAATAAAAAACTTTGGCCTATGTGCTACAGTTAAATATTTTTGCATACATATTTAGTTAAATTTATTTGCTTAGTATGTTAGTTGTAATTTTTTTTTAATATAAAACAATTACAATATATAAAGAATTAAAAATTACAAATAAAAAATGATCCATTTAAAGAATTAAAAATTAACAATTACAATATAGTTCAACATGGGGTCATTTGCATTACAAGCTAAAAATTCACATGGGCTGTCCAATTACAATCTCACAATTAAAAAGCGCAACCATTTTACAATTTCACAATTCACGAAACTCATGTAAGCATTACATAGTCTTCATCGACCAAGTCGCGTCGGACATGTTTGCCTATCATGACCTGTCTGCTGGCACTCACTGCAACAAGTGGTCAAACGCCTATCTGATATATCCATCTCATTTGGAATACGGGACATAGATTTACGACCCCGTTTTACTTCTCGCAGACGAAGTACATTAGGCATTAAGGTCCACTGTGGATCATCCCAATAATTTTGATGCGGTATTGGATTGAATTTAGCTTCATAAACCCTCATATATACAGGAAGCCTATATATTGGATCAACATACTCGAATGGATTGTCACCGCATTCAGACATAACAGCGAGCATATGCGAACATGGATAGTGTCTTATCTTGTGTTTGCCACAACTGCACGTGGGTTGATTCATGCTCACAATCTATGTATTGCGACCTCGTCTATGGCGAAAAGATGTTTGCACCTCAATACGCGGCGGGGCCTATCAGACAATATTGATACAAACTAATCAAATTCATGTTTTTAGGTGTAATTAACTTCACAACATAATAAGAACAATTTAGTTTACATTACAAACTAACCTATCGTACGATATCAACTGGAAAGTATTTCCTCTTGTGATGCCCTCCTCGATAGTTTTTTGCATCTCTTTAGGGTATTGGAACTCATTCCATACATCTATTTCTGCTTGGGCTCCCATCTCGTCAAAATATTTTACGAGCCGTCGAAATGTAAACTCAACCATAGTTGAGATAGGTAAGTTCCTTGCACCTTTCAAGACACCGTTGAAGCACTCTGCGTCATTGCTGGTCAATACCCCCCACCGATATCCACCGCCATACGTAAGGGCCCACTCCATAGGATTCATCTTGTGGACCCAATCGATGGCATCTTGGTTAATAGCCTGTATCTGTTCTAAGTAAGCATTACACTTTCGTCATTGATGAGCACTCCCAGCTTTCCATAGAAGTTGTTTCAACTCTTTATTTTTAAACTTTGTGTTAAAGTTACTACAAACATGTCGAAGGCAGTGCCGATAATATCCAACAAATTGGAGCGAGGGATTCAGCCAATGCTGCCTCACAGCAGCTAAAATACTCTTAGCTCGATCAGATATCAAAATCACTCTCTGTCGATCCATGACAATATGTTCCTTGATATTTGAAATGAACAACGACCAAGACTCCAAATTGTAACGTCTCAAATTTTTAGCCCAAATGATGATGCAACAATTATGGCTCTCTTAAAGGAAAACCAAATATAATTTCCCATACTTGCATTACATAATAATAATAGTTCCTCATGCGATATTACATTGATTCAACAACAAGTAAATAACCAAATAAGCACCCCCAAGGGTTTACAACTTTCCAAGGCTTAAGCCCGGTACACAAAATGGTTATTCAAACCCACACATACATAGCCCTTGGCTTACAAATAGGATCACAGCAAATGAGAACTTTATTGCTTTCAACACACACATTTCCACGCCCTCAATTAGGCGGATTCACCACGTCTTTTCCTGCACAAAAATCCGATAGGGAAAGCATAAAGCCCATTAGGAAATCCTTAACTATAGCAACCCCGATTTTCCTCTAGTGTATATTGTGTTCCGAACTTAGGTTTCGTAGTGTTGGTTGTTGTTTATATCTTGTTTCCATCCTTTAATTCCTCGTATTAGAGTTTTGGGATGTATTGGGCAGGTTTGTATTAGGGTGGTTGTGATTTGAAACAAATGGTTGTTGTCCAGATTTTGGTTTCTTCACTCAAGCGAGGCTTTTGTCACTCGAGCGAGCATTGGGTTTTAGTTCCTTCGCTCGAGCTAGGGTTCCCTCGCTCGAGCAAGATTTGAATGGTGTGTCTCTTAGCTCGAGCGAGCACTCTTGTGTTCGAGCGTACGTCTGCGTCTAGTTTGGACCTGAAAGTTGTATTTCTTTGCTCGAGCGAGCTTTCCTTCACTCGAGCGAGCGAGGTCTATGTTTTGAGTTTCTTCGCTCGAGTGAGCACTCTTGCGTTCGAGCGTGCTTCTGGGTTGTAGACCTGAAGCTTCGCATTGTTCGCTCGAGCGACGCTTCTTGTGCTCGAGCAAGGCTCTTTTGTGTCTGGTCGCTCGAGCGACCACTCCTTCGCTCGAGCGAGGCTTGAGTATATCAGTTCGTAGCAGCGTGTTTTTACACACTTTTTCACTCTCTTCTTCCTTCAAACCCTAGATCCGGCACACTCTCTCTCTCTACATACACCTTCTCTTTACAAATACTCCATGTTCTAGGAGTATTCTACCCTAATCTCTTTGTAAGAAAGCTAGGGCTTGGTGTGGGCTTCACTTTGATCCAAAAATTTGTGGATTTAGAGCATCTTGGGTTTCACTCTTCTTCTCTTTTGAGTCTCTCCACTTGAGGTAGGGATAAACTACTCGTCTTTATGAGCTTTAACATAAATTTTAGTCATTTTGATTAAATGGTGAGGTTATGCAAATTTTGGGAAGTTAGGGTTTGATTTTGAAATATACGAAGAGGGGTTTTCCATTGTTGAGTACCATGTGTGTGTGAGACCTTGGAAAATGGGGTTATTGTTGTTAGATTGATGAAATTGAACCTTAGGGTTGATATTTGAGAAAGAGGGAAAAAAAGCCCTAACTGAAATTAAATAATTAATTTGTGGAATTATGGAAATATGAAATTGAGTCGAAAATCATGAAATTGGAAAATTATGAGATTGAATGGTGTAGTTGGATTGATTAATCACTCACCTATGAAGATGTATTAATTTATCTGTTTGATAAATTTAATTGCCTGTTTAGAAACAACTGTTTTGAGCTATTGGTAGAGGATAACCATGATTGTTGTAGAATTGCATGATGATTAGGTAAATTGAAACTAATCGATTGGGATATGTCAATGAATATGACGGTTGGATTAACACATTGTATATGTGCTTTAAATTGATCATTGTATATGATAAACGTTTAAATACATTACATATGTATCTTGTTTGGGAGGAGATAGGGGATGTACTCCATGGTTTGGGAGGAGATAGGGGATGTACTTCCAAACTTGTGTGAGAGGAGATAGGGTATGGACTCCATTGATAATTAAGTTTGTCGGAGTGTTCAGTGTGAAAGTCTCGAAATCTTAATTACGTTTGTATAACGTAGATGATTGGAGTATTGAAATGTTAATAATATGAGTTGCAGTCTCATTTTGAATTTATGATGAATGAAATGTTAATAACATGAGTTGTAGTCTCATTTCGAATTGATTATGCTTGAAGTGTTGATAGTATGAGTTGTAGTCTCATTTTGAACTGTTCGGATTAACAATGAGCTATTCTATGAATTGATTTGAATAATGAAACGGAAAAGGATTGAAACATGGTTGTGACTATGGATTGGTTATGGAAGAGACGTAAGTTGATTTATGAGTTAAACATTTATCAAATGCTAATGTTTTAGTTAATTCTCATATTATGTTTAGCGTATCTCTACTGGGTTTTGGCTCACCCTATGTAGGACATCATTTTCAGGTATAGGTGATATGTCGCCTCCAAGGATGTAGCTTGGGAGGTTTATAAGTTGAAGGCTTATGTTTTTCTAGTTTTCTTTTGTATTACATGTAATTCAAGCCAAGGGCTTAATATGTTAAGAGTTAGAACTTTCTTTTGTTGAAACCAAGTGTTGACTTGGAAAGTTGTAAGCCCGTAGGGTATTTAATTTTGTTGTCAACATGAATACTTTTGTAATGAACACCCTGATAAACGAATTTATGTTTATTTCTTCTATGTCTATGGATATCATGAATGACTGGTTTATGTACTTAAATTTGAAGGCATTACATTAACAAAGTATATACATTTTATACAAGTTTCAAGAGATGAATGCACATGTCATGCCATGCCTTTTTGAAAATAAAACACATCTTCATATTTTGAAAACCATCATGCTCAATGATGTTATGCAACTTCAACTGTTCAAAATTTATCAATTTAATTAAAGGGGGTGGTAAATACAACTCTGGTAATCCCTAGGTCGGTGTCTGTAAGTAGACTATACGAGTACTACCAATTGTCATTTTTACCGGTATTAATTGGAAGGCTCGACACCTATCCGTGCGACTTTTTGGTGTTTCACCAAGGACACTCAGGCCAACTTAAACAATTTCATCCACACCACCTATCAAGACTTACCACCGTATTTACCCCAAAATCATTTCATGAAAACCCATTTCCCAACATTCTTTTCTCAATACAAATTTTCAAAGCTTAACGTAGTCCAATGAATTAAAATGCCAATGTATGCTTAATAATGCAATGCAACATTACTTCTATATTCAATTGTTCCACACAATATACCATTGTGATCAAAATTCCCAATCCTTTTTTCAACACAATTCCACAAGATGAATATATATATATACTTTTATATCCAATTCATTCAAGAAAATAACGTAATTCCCACATTTTGAGCAATTTTAACAATTTAGTCAATTCAAGACTAAATCAACATTTTGACAACAATTTTCAAAATAAACATTTCTCATTTTTTTCACAAAATTCGTCATTTATATATAAATACACAATTTTCAAAACATCCATTTATTTTGGTACACAAAATAAATATGATAACATCTTCCAAGGATTTTCAACATCTTTCAAAGAAAAGACCGAATTTCTAGGTTTTCTCACCAAAACCATTCATCTCAAAAATATTTAGAAGAATCGCCCCAAAATCATCTTTCTTCAATTAATATGGTTAAAAACTTTCAATTTCTATTTTAAAAGGAAAAGAAATTAAACCCTCTTTCAAAATCACTCATCTTCTTGAAATCAACAATCAATTTCTCAAAACTAATCAACTCAAAACTAATCAAAGGATGATTTTGAAAATCATCTAGATCTTGTAAAAACATATATATAACTCTAAGAAAATCCCTACCTCAAATTTTGAAGAAGAAATGAGATGAAACCCCCAAAATCAATGGTGTCAAAACTCGATCTTCATCGCACACAACAAAGCCCTCGAGATGATAACCAACTTTGGTGAAGAACATAGGTCTAAATCCCAATGGATTTGGAGAAATCAAAGAGAGAAGATGACTTCTAGAGAGAGAAGCTCCTGATCTGGAATTCTGGAGTGTTTTAGAGAGAGAGAGGACTGAAAAAGTGATATGAAATATCAGATTCACGAACTGATATAACATGGTGTGCTCGAGCATGGAATGCCTCGCTCGAGCGTCAAATACACTAACCCAGTACTTTTGTAGATAGGTCAAACTTTTGAAACCAAACATTCTCCGCTCGAGCACATAAACGACCGCTTGAGCGGACAAGCAACTTCGAATGCATTTTGCATTTTTGTTTTCGGGGCGTTGCCCCTCAACCTCGTCAGGGCGCTACCTTAGGACCCGCCAAGGGGCGCTGTCCCCTAGACCCCCGCGAGCTGACCGGGCAGCTCGACCCCCGCTAGGGCGCTGCCGTTGGACCCGCCAAGGGGTGCTGCCTCTAGGACCCTCGCGAGCTGACTGGGCAGCTCAACCCCCAACCGGCCCAGTCGAAGTGGCAAAACATAAAAGAAGGATCGAAACCAAGATCGCTACACAAACTCTCATCGTCAACAACAACGAATGCAAGCGGTAATACTTTATCATTGGCAGTGACGATCGTTGCTACAAGCAACACATATTAAAAAAAATTCATATTAAAAAATTCAAAAAACTACTTAGAAATTATAATTAAAGGTTGAGATTTATTAATAATTTGGTCCTACAATAATAAAGTTACACACCATTGATTTAAAAGTCTTAAGTAAATTTATGATCATTTTTTTGAGTTTATAGAGCTTATATCTTTCAATGCTGGCTTTTTTTTTTTTTTTTTTTCGCATGACACTATAGTTTGATACAAATTATTTATGCTATCAGGTGATTGTAATACTATTATCCCCAATAATCTTCATAATTAAATCTTGGATTTTTTACTTTACGCGGATATTTAGATTTTTTTTTACTCTACGTGGATTTTTTTTTTTTACTCCCTATGTGGAGACTCGTATCTTTTTTGCGTGAAGATTTTTTTTCTCCATTCTGGATTTATTTTATATTTTGTACTCAGACTTATTTTATTAGATGACTTATTGTTAGATGTATAATATATTAAATCTTGTGTTTTCTCAAAAAAATAAAAATAAAAATAAATAATAAATCTAAAAACAAAAAATTAAGACTTGTACTAATATTTAAATTTGATATTGTAATTTTGACATAAATAGACATGCAATGTATTCTATTATATAAATGAAAAATGTCACATTTAAAAAAAAAAAAAAAAAAGAAGGAACGCTCCCTGCATACAATCACTATCACATTTAATATTTGCTAAATGATTTCTTTTTTCTTATTAATCAAACCGACTAACATTGTTAAATAATTCTTTTTATTAATGAAAAACTATCTAAAAATTTAAATATCAAATTATAAATTCATAACATTTGCACCTACTTTTGAGTTACATGAATTAGGTATATTTTACATTTGTTAGAAAACTGGTATACTACAAAAAAAAAAAAAAAAAAAAAACTTGTGACTTGTCCTCTTCAAGAACTTTTATGGTAAGAGTTCATCATAGGTCTACCTACAAGAAAAATCTTAATCCAATCCATAGGAACACACCACACTATTCTATTTCGTGCAGTGTACCTAAAAAATTAAATAAATTACATACAAAATTCAAATATGATAACTTAATTGAGTTTTGAATAGAGATGGTAGTTTTTCCCAATATCACTTCAATGACAAAATAGGGTGGGGCCAGGAAAATTCTATTTTCACACACTTAATTAATTCAGTATACATCTTTTTTTAAATTTTTTTTATTACATTTCTATCCTTCAATCAAATTACCAACACACCCCATCCTTTTCTCCCTCCCTCCCTTCCAACTCAACCCTAAACTTTGCCATTTCTGACCACTGGCAGTCACCTCTCTCCCTTCCGATCATCACCACCTTCATAGCATTTCTCTCCTCTTGCTCGGCATCTATTACATAGACCATCTCCAGTATACTAATCAAAGTTTTAATTTGTGTATGGTGTAAAATGATGTGTATCGAGACAAAATTAAAAGTTTTAATTTGTGTATGGTGTAAAATGAATAAGAAAAATGTTCGAGCACTTGAAACGCAAAACGACGTCGTTTTGCGTTTCGAATTTTTTTTTCCTTTTTCTTCATTTTCTTCTTCTTCTTCTTCTTCTTCGTTTGAACACAGGCGAGAGAGAAACAGAGGCGAGAGGCGAGAGAGAGTCGTCGTCGTCGTCGCAGCTCGTCGGCCGATCGTCGCAGATCGTCGCTCGTCGCATCGCAGCCCCGCCTCCGCCTCTGCCTCCACCTCCGCCTCCAGCCTCATTTTTATGGCCCCCTCCAGTTTTGCTTCACCTCCTTCTTCTTCTTCTTCTTCCTCCTTCTCTTCTTCTTCTTCTTTCTCCTTCTTCCTTCTCAAATTCGAGCCTCGGTTTTCGGGCTCTGTACCGGGGCTGAATGAATAAATGGTATATACTAACATAAGTAAGGATGTTTAAATAGAATTACTTATGGGGACGCATTTTCCTATTCTTACCCCCATCTCCATTATACTAATCAAATATAGTTTTATATAATATATATAATTTAATTTTTTAAAAATATAATAAGACTAAAACACTTAAATATTATACTTAAAACACTCATTTTCATTTCTTCATTTTTCATTTTACATTTTTTAAGTCTCATTTTTTATAATTTATGAAAAATGCTAATAAAAGCCCTAAGGCTTATTATTATTATTATTATTATTATTATTATTATAGACAAGCCCTAACACTTATTGATAGTGTTGAAAAAGTGTGTAACATGTATATTAAAAGTGTATTGAAATCTGTAAAAATATTCTGGAATATATGGGAAAATGTATTGGAATTATAATTTTTTGATCTTGTTATGGGTACTTATTAACAACCCTTAGCATAACTTATAAATTATTATCTATAATATACTATATTGTCTCTCATTTTTATTAATACAACTATCTTTAAGATTATAAAATTACCTCGTCCGTATTTATCTCTGTCAATCTGATATGAGTGGATCCCTACATTATCATTCTTAATAATAATAAGTTCAAAATTAAAATGAGTGGATCCCTACATTATCCTTCTTAATAATAATAATACATTATCATTCTTAATAATAATAATAAGTGTATCATTTTTAAACAAAAAGTTTAAATTCAAAATTATGCAAAAATTGGGATCCAAAAAATTTATATATTTTATGCTAAGTTCAAAATTAAAATATTCTTAATAAGCCTCACCCAAATGGAGTCCAAATTCAAAAGGTCCAAAATTATTATTATCTGTTGAGTCCTAATGTCCCCAACCTTTATTTTTGTGCCTATATAGATATAAAAAGTAAAATAAAATAATTCACTCTCACCTAAAGCAAAAGTTCCATGGAAGAGTCCATATGTGTTTTAAACTTATTTCTTTAAGTTATTTTGAAAACCTTGTTTTAAAAATATTATTTTAAATTTGAAGTCATATTTTAAACACACAATTTTTTTTTAAAAAACAAAAAAAATTTGTGAAACTGTTCACCTAACCTTTATTATATTTTACTCCCCTTGCATGTTTCCCTCAACTCACTGTGAAGGTACCATGACTTTGTGCTGTTTGATAGGAGTGTAACACACTTGGGACTCATGGTTGGTTTTCAGTCAGAACCTCCTTAAAAATAAGAAAATAAAATTTGTGTTATACAAGTTTAACAGACATTGACATGATCCATTTAATATTTATGATATCAAATCATATCATATTTGTATTTCATGTTAATCACACTTACACAAAATGCAATCAAAATGGCTTTGTCAATAATACATTCCTTCCGTTCAAAAAATAAAATAATCTACTACTTTAAATAGACACAGTTAGGCAGGTAGTCTGTGTTTTCCTTTTATGTCTGCATTTACTTTTGGAAAACACTATTAAATATTTATTTTCTGTTATATATATATATATATATATATATATTATAAATTTGATTTAGGGTGAAGAAATGTCTCTATTGCAAATAAAGGAACGTTTTCACCTTCGTACAAAAATTAAAATGATGAATTTTTTTCTTTAGAACTTTTCATTTTGTATTTTCAAAAGCACGAGAAACAAAAGCGGTTAAAAACAAGCATATCATCACTAAATTAATATATATATATATATATTTAAAATTTACACAAAAATTTCATATGTATACAGTATATGTGGCACCTTTTTATATTTTTTATTATGTTCTTTTATTACTTCAAAATACAAGTGAATAAATTTCATGTACATTTATTAATGGGTGTCTCATTGCTTTTTTTTTTTTTTAATTGTGAAATAAATACGTAAAAAATAAATTATATATACCATTACTCATCCATAAAAACATGATGTGTCCTATATATTTATGAGGTTTATGGTGTGAATCCAATTAAAAGAACTGATAAAATTGAACAAGTAACATATATATATATACACATATCATCATCATCGTCACACCTTGTAGTCTTTCATAGAAGGGAATAAAAGTGAAGAAAACAACATTAAATCATAAGGAGGTTTCTGACAATCAAAAAATAAAAACCCTACAATTTAATTGTGAATTAAAAAATAAAAAATAAAATAAAAAACCCTAACCCTAATTTGTGAATTCAAATTCAATTGAAAACCCTAGAATTGGGTTAGGGTTAGGGTTCAAGTTCAATTTGCATTACAGACTTTGGGTTAGGGCTAGGGTTCAATTTGAAACCCTAGAATTGGGTTTGGGCTAGGGCTAGGGTTACGGTTCAATCTGTGAATTCAATACCATAATTTCAATTCACAAATTCTATTCTACCTACACTGATATCAATTTCAATTCACAACATTTTCACATTCATAAACCCTATTCTACCAACATTTTCATCAATTCACAACATGTTTACATTCACAAACCCTATTCTACCCACATTGTACCCACATTCACATTTTCACAAACAAAATCAACACATATAAAATTCAAATTCAAACAGAGAGAGAGAGACAGACAGTCTACACACCAAAAGAGAGAGCAGAGAGCGACCCACAGAACGAGAGTGCAAGCACAGAACCCACGGAGAGAGAGAGTGCGAGCAGAGAACCACGAAGAGAGAGAGAGTGAGAGCAGAGGGAGAACTGATTGGGGAAGAAAAAATGAAGTTAAAAAGCGTGGTTGCAAATGAGGGGGGGCCGTTTTATATAAGTTTTAAAAGCGTGGTTACAAACCACGTTTTCTAAAAAAACCAAATTTTATTTGAAAGCGTGGATGATAACCACGCTTTCTTTACAAAATAGTTTTCTTCAAAAGTGTGGATGATAACCATGCTTTCTTTATAAAATAGCTTTCTTTAAAAGCGTGATTTCTAACAACGCTTTCTTTACAACACAAATTTCCTTAAAAGCGTGGTTTAAAATTACGCTTTCTTAATTAAAAGCGTTCTTTGCAACAACATTTTTATCATTTTGTTAATACACCACGCTTGGGGCGGAAATATTGTGAAAGCGTGGTTTCAAATAACGTTTCAGCTTATTTTGGAAATTCCGCCCAAACTAGGCCTAGTTTGGGAAATAGGTTACTATTTTAGCTTATTTTGGGAAAAGCCCCTCTCATATAAGGAGTTCATTTTGAGCTCCAAAAATGTCAGATCCGCCCTTGACCAAACAATTTTATCAATTATGATCTTACAACAAAGGATGGATCTAAGGAGGTGTAGGCGGGTGTGGTCGCATCCTAAAATTTTTAAAAACTATATATATTATTGTAGACACCTCATTTTTGACCGACCTTAAGACTCAGACGTCATTGATTGAGCACTCGGTGATGGTGCATGTTGTGCTCGTTTAGAGGTTTTAGAGTTTTGGTTGAGAGCCTTGCCTCCGGGCCTCTGAACTCCTTGTGATTTGGCTCGGTTTGTGAACCGAATCTTGTTTTCTCTTCCCGAAGGGAGGGAGTGGTCTTGTAGACCATCTCTTTGTGGTCGTAGACCACTTTTTGTGGTCATATGCCACTTTTCCCGTTTGGAGACTAGTTTCTGATTTTTGGAGCATTTGGCTGCGCGCCTTGTCTCGGGATCGCTTAACGTTTTCCGTTTGGCGTGATTTTTGAACCATACCTTGTTGCCTCTGCCTAGAGGGACACTGTGGTCTGGGAGACCACTTTTGTGGTTGCATACCACTTTTGATGCTCGTAGGCTAGTTTTCGGGATTTTCGGCCGCGTGTTTTGCCTCCCGATTTCTCGTCTTGCATCCGTTTTGGTTTGTTTTTGGTACAAACCTTGTTTTCCTTGTTTGGAAGGTGGTCCAAGGGTGGGAGACCAGTATTTCTTCTGGCCGACCACTTTTCCTTCTGCTAGCCAGTTTTCTGGTCGGACAATTGGCTTTCTTGGTCTTTGGGGCATCTTTTCTGGTCAGCCACCACACCACTACATTGTTTTCATGCCCTGGACTTCTCCCACCTATGGTCGACTAGTTTTTGTCTCTGTGGACCACTTGAAGTGGTTGACCGACCACTGTTGGCTGCTTTTTGGCACATTTTTGGAGATATTTTCCTCCAGCTCAGCTGGAGGACATTAGAACCATCCTCCATACACGTGTATGGAGGGATTGGCTTGTTGCTTAGCTTCTCCTAGAAGCTTTGGCTTTCCTCTTCTATAAGAGGGAAGCTCCCTCTCCCTCCTCTAGATTCATAAAATTGCCATTAGAAGGATAGATATAGCTTTGTCTCTATATTGCCTTGTTTCTCCATTTTTGTGTATCAAAAGTATAGATTTGTCTTAGTTTAACACACAAACACACACTCAAACACCTTGCTTGGGTTGCTGAGGGGCTAAGAGGTTGTTTTTGGTGTTCTTGGACTGGTTTAACCTTAAAGAGGTTGCTGGAGTTGTAGTTATAAAGGTGGTCTTCAAGGATGAGCATTTGACCTTTAAATCTCCTTTTCTTGCTTAAGCTTTTAAGCCTATTTGCATACTATTTTGAGCTTAACTTATAACTGAAAAAAGTTCCATTTTTAAGTGCTTAAAATAGTTGTTTTAGGTCACTTTTTTGTTTGGGGTGTTTTACCCCCTCTTAGGCCTTGTTAGGCCTTATTTTGAGCCATCCCTTTAGGCTCTTGTTGACCCCTTTGCATGACCTTTCTACCACTGAAATCCAAAGGATTTTCAGTGGTGGAAAGGTGGTTTTGGTGTTCTGAATAGGAGAGGGTCATCCCCTCTCCTTTGTGTCTTGTTTGCTAGCTTTGAATGCCTCATGTTTGAGCACTTTTGTTAAGTTTATGTTGGCTATATCTTAGCTTGTATTTGTGGTTATTTTGCTGAGGCATACCACTATTTTTGCTTGCTTTGGTCACTCCATGCATGGTTGATACACTTGTAGTGTAAATCACACAATCTAGTCTTGTATGTCTCATGTTTGAGCATGTCTTTCTAGCATGTTTTCTTTCCATTTCAGCATGTTTTTGGTGATGTTTTGCCATGTCATGGCTCTGTTTTGGTTTGGTTTGATTGGCCCTTGCATGCTCCATACACTTGTAGTGTAATGCCATGAAATAGCCTAACATGCATCATGTCTTGACATGTCATTTTAGCATGCTTTTGGCTTAGCCTAAAGAAGGTTTTGTTCATGTTTTATCATGTCTAAGGTCTGATTTGTGTTGTATTGGTCATCCATGACTTGCTTTGTATAGCCTTGGTTCAACCTAGCTTGCTAGCTTTGTGTATTAAGTCCACTAGCATGCATTGCTTGGCATATTTCAATGATTTAGCATCACTTCTTATGTGATTTCAGTCCATGTTTCATGACCATTGCGTATGCCTTCATGCCATAGCTTGCGAGACATCATTTCAATGTGTTTTGGGGGTTATTTTGCCATGATATAACTATGATTTTTATTGCTTAAGTCATCCCATGCTTGGTCCTAATAGGTGTAATGTAATCCACCTTATTTGCCTTGTACGCATCATGCCTCATGCTCACCATGCTAGCATATTTTGACCTACTTCCATGCATGTTTTAGACTCATTTTAACATGTACTAGGACTGTTTTGGGTTGCCTTAATCACATGCTTCATGTTTTGTATACTTGTAGTACAAATGCGCTTACTTGCCTCAAGCTTTGAGCACCATTGCATGCTTCATTTGTGTTGTGTACATGATTTGCATCACCGAACATGACATTTCAAAGCGTATAGACTTGCCATGTTCTCACTTCATTCATGCTTCAACTGTCATTGGGTGTTGTGCATTATTGTCTAGTTTATGCCTTAGCTTGTATGCTTGCATGCCTAGGCATTTGAGCCCTCATCTTAGCATGTTTAGATCCTTATTTTGACCTACTTGAGCTCTGTCCATGCTTGGTTCATGCATTTGTGCCATGTATTACATGCCTCATTTGTAGTCCTCTTTACTAGCTTCATGCTTTAAAGACCCTAGCATGCCATACTTGTGTTGATTGAATGATTTGGAATCATTTCTTACCTCATTTCAGTGCACTTAGTGTTGTTACAATTCCACATCTTTCGCTCTTTTAGTGCTCTTGAGAGTTGCACCTTAGTGCCTCAATTGGTGAGCCAATTGGCATGTATGCTTGTATGTGTTTTCAGTGCCTTCATTTTAGCATTATGGCCACTGTTTTGGCATGACTGAGGTCTGTCCATTTCGGTTTAAGTCCATTGAATATGTGGTTTGCAGGTTGTGGCATGCTTGTTGCATTACATATTGTTGCCCTTATTACATTGCATTGTGCATGCATGCATTACATTGCGTTAAGAACCCTATGATTGCCTCGCATTGAGTATGCCATCTAGTTCTTAGCATTTAGCATTATGTATGCCATCTTATTTCTTGCATTGTATATGCTAGGTTGCTAATTGCATTGCGCATGCCATGTAGTTGCATGTTTGCATACTAAGGTTGCATTACATTGCATTGAGCATGCCATATTATGTGTTGCATTTGTGTTTGGAATAGGTGTTAGTCCAAACACGGGAAACGAGGGACGTTTCATACTTCAAGTGATGAAACGTGCCTCAATTCCCGATCGCCGACGCTCTTGATCATCCATGATAGAGTTTTAGGCTTTATGTGTTTACTTGTGCATTCATTTCCATATTGAATTGTGCAACTTCGCCTCTTGGCCATCATGTATTGAAATACGCGATTAGTGGCCCGAAGGTTGAGAACCTACACTCCCTTGAGTTCATGACATGATAGGGAGGGTGGTTGTGCACACATATCTTGCAAATACATTGCCATGCCCTTTCTTGCTCTCTGTTGCAGAAAACTGGGATTCAGCAGCAACAACTGGCCGGCTAGCCAGAAAAAGTAGCTGGCCGACCACTTTTCTGGTTTTTCAACAACCAAAAGTCGTCGGCAGGTGTCTGGAGAGGCCAAAAGTGGTCAACCACCCTCCCACAGGATTCCCAAGGTGGATTTTCAGCTTTCTGGAGCTTGGTGCAAGTTTCTGAGAACAAATGAAAACAGAGGCAAATCAGGGCATCGCATTGGATTTCTGAATGAGGCAACCGGGCTTGCATGCGTCTAGTCTTCTCCCTCCGAGAACCTCCTGTTTTACTGCTTTCCTTAGCTGCCATGCTTAGATAGCTAGCTTACGCTTTGGTTTGTACTTTAATTAGTTAATGCGTTAGCTATTCAATTAGTTTTGTAATAATTAGTTAACTAGGATTAGTTAATTAATTTATTGTGTAATAATTAGTTTAATTAGCTTATATTAGCTAGTTAGCTTCTTATTCGGTCTCTCCCTCAAGAGAGCCAAGTGTTGTAATAAGTGTGCGTGTGTGTGATGCATGTCTTCCAACCCCCATTTCTTTCTCCCTTTTACTTAACCGCTTACGATGGTTAGTTTTAGGGCATGTTTCATTAGCATACCATATGCTCACATGTTTGCATCATTCATCTGTATTGCATGCACCGGGCTCGGCGCATCATACTAACCGCATTGTATTTTAATACCTATTTGAATACGTGTATCAAATTGCATTTCATACGCCATTCTAGAATAGCTGAGCCTATTTTAGGTACATTTTCGCATGTGTTGCATTAGCCATATAAACATGACCTAGGATCATGCATGATTTCTAAACTAGTTCTTTATTTTGGCTCAGAGTACACTGTGAGTGTTTATGCTTTAGCATACTGCATGTATGTTAACGTTGCCATGAAAGCATGGATGCCATGAGGCTAATTGCTTATGTGATTAACTGCCTGAGTGCCTGTGGGTGAAGGTTGGATTACCTGAATTGGAACAATTCATTGAAATCCGCATTTTAGCCTACTTGCGAGTAGCAAACTTCAAACCATTTTCCAAACAAACGGACATGCGATGCTTTGTTCCAAATTAGGCGATCTAGTCTGTACTTGTTTGCTGTGCTTATCACATAGTAAGACTAGCTAATCAATCAGAATAAGAACACATGTGTTTTCAAAAACAAGATATCATATTTAGTACAGGCTGATCTTTGATCGGGTGAGAGGGGGTGCTCATTAAATTACCTTCCCCAATCGTACCCAAGTTCTCGAGCCGAGGCAACTTTGGTGATGACGGACACGTGGCCTTAGGCACGAGTCAGGGTTTCCTAAATGCCCCCAAAATAAAATATTTAGGTGGGGACTCTGTATCTGGCAAAGCAGTCCATGTTTGGCACTTCTTTATTAAAAATCAATTTTCCAAAACGATTTGCCGGATTTGGACTCTTTGGTGATTTATCGGTCTCTCATCGCACATTGTGAGATTAGATTCAGAACCGTGACATTTGAGTCCGAATTGTGGTAAGCCCAAATGAATAGAACGGAATCCCGCGCCATTCTTCGCGCGCGGAGCCTGGGACGTACGGGGCGCGTCCACAATTATACTAGTAATTAATAGGATAATTTCAAATTGGAGTTCTTTACACCCCAAAAATTTCAGTAATTCGTATCCTCTAAATTATTTACATTATAAAATTTTTAAAAATAATTTCTAAACATTTTATCAAATATTGATCTATTCTATTTGTTATCTATATTATTTGTTATATTTCTATATTGTATAAAGTTAATTATATTCTTTTATTTATTACTATTATTATTTCTGCTCATATGTCATTTATATTTTTTTCCTTCTTTTATAAATCACACTTTAATTTGCTTATGCATCTTATTTTACATTCATTCTTAGTTGTTCATTATCTAGAAATAGAAATATTGTCTGAAAATAAAAATATTGTCTACTTCAACATGGCATTTTAAAAATAAGTTCATAAAATTTAATACCGCTTATTTAAATGGATTATCATTATACTCGTTAAAATATTCATTTTCAATTACAAATTTTTTTCAAAACTAAATTGCATAATAAGATGGAAGATGATTTTATAACAAGTTATTTGATAATATTTATTTAGAAAGATATTAATTAAGATTTCGATATCGAGCTTATCACAAATATTTTTATATATATTATAAAAGTGGATATTACAACATTTTCAAATAGTTAACTTTAGTGGACGGAGACATAATAATAATTAATACTTTATTAAGTTAATACAGACAAAAAAAAATGTCAAATTATATTTTTGCTGTCAATTATGTTGACAAAAAATCTCCGTTTAATAGTAATATTATTCATTTTTTTTTTTGTGTTGGTATAAATGAAAATTTAAAATTTTATTATAATTTTTTTTGATGAAAAGTTACATGTGTTTTTGTCCCAAAACTCAAATCCTAGATTCGTCTCTCCTTAAGTTTAGATTATTTTGATCTTTTTCTTATTGTAAAATTTTTATATATTTAAGTAAATTTTAATAATTATATATGTAAGCAATACTTTCGTGTTATAGCGATTTCGGTTTTCCCTCCATTGTTTATTGTATTCCGGACTTGGGTTCCGTCATGGTTGTTGTTGTCCTTATCTTGTTTCTGTCTTTTAAATTCTTTGTATTTGAGTTTTGGGATGTGTTGGCCAGGTTTGAAACAGGTTGGATGTGATTTGAAATAAATAGTTGCTGCCTAGATTTTGGTTTCTTCGCTTGAGCGAGCTTTGAGTTTTAATTCCTTCGCTCGAGCCAGGGTTCCTTCACTCGAGCGAGCTTTGAGTGGTGTGTCTCTTGGCTCGAGCGAGCATTCTTGCGCTTGAGCGTGTATCTGCGTCTCTTTTTGACCTGAAGGTTGTGTTTCTTCGCTCGAGCGAGCTTTCATTCGCTCGAGCGAGCGAGGACTACGTTTTGAGTTTCTTCGCTTGAGCGAGCACTCTTGCGCTCGAGCATGCTTCTGGGTTGTAGACCTGAAGCTTCGTATTGTTCGCTCGAGCGATGCTTTTTGCGCTCGAGCGAGGTTCTTTTGTGTCTGGTCGCTCGAGCGACCACTCCTTCGCTCGAGTGAGCCTCGAGTATATCATTGTAGCAACGTGTTTCTACTTCACTTTTTCATCCCCTTTTTCCTCAAAACCCTAGATCCGGCACACTCTCTCTCTACATACACCTTCTCTCTAGAAATACACTTAGTTCTTGGGTATCTCTACGCTAGTCTCTTTGAAGAAAAGGTGGAGCTTTGCTTGGGCTAAACTTTGATCCGAAAAAGGTTGGATTTGGAGTACTTTGTGTTTCTTCCTTCTTCTCCTTTGAGCTCCGAAACTTGAAGTAGGGATAACTTACTCCTTTCTATGAGTTTTGACATAAACGTTGGGTATTTTGTACAGATGGTATTGTTTGGGAGTTTTGGGAAAGTTAGGGTTTGTTTTGAAATTATAAATGAGGGGTTTTTAATTGTTAAGCTCCATGTATATGTGAGACCTTGGAAAATGGGATTATTGGTGTAAGAATGAGGAAATTGAGCCTTAGGGCTAAAGTTGAAAAAAAAAGGGGAAAATGCCGTAATTAAATATGATTAATTAATTTGTATAATTAATTTGGGAAAATATGGAAATATGAAATTGAGTTGAAAATCATGAAATTGGGAAGTTATGAGAATGAATGGTGTAGTTGGATCGATTAATCACTCACCTATGAAAATGTTGATGATTTATCTGTTTGATATATTTATTTATCTGTTTAGAAATAACTGCTTTGGACTATTGGTGGAGGATAGTCTTGATTGTTGTAGACACTACATGATCATTAGGCGAATTAAAACTAATCAACTGAGTTATGTCATTGAATATGACTGTTGAATTGACACATTGAATATGTGTTTAGATTGATCATTGTATATGATAAAACGTTTAAATATATTGCATATGTATCTTGTTTGGGAGGAGATAATGGATGTACTCTATGGTTTGGGAGGAGATAGGGGATGTACTCATAAACCTGTTCGGGAGGAGATAGGGGATGCACTCATTTTTCCCCATGGAATCCCTCATTAAATGCAATTATAGAAATCCCTTCGTCAATTATTCACCATAATAATTTATCAAGTATGAATTTCATAATAACTCTACATTTTCCCCAAAATCCCCAAATTTCTAAGGTTTCCATCAAAACTAGATTTTTTTCATTTTTGAAAGGATTCTTCCTAAACAACACTCACACTTAACATAGCTTATACTCTCAAATATAGAGAAAATCTACTTTTAAAATCACTTAGAGATCATGAACCCAAAATCATAGTTCAAAATATGAGAGAAAGGTTCCAAACAAGCATAGACTTGCAAAATCTAAGAAAGTCCCTACCTCAAGCTTGGAAGAGGAAGGAGAGAAGAACCCTAAAATCCAATGTTGAAGAAATCTTGATTCGATCGGTCAAAATGTAGCCCTCGTCGCCTTCTTCGATTTGGCATAAAAAGCCTTATCAAAATCTTGATAGTTTTTGCTAAATCTTAAAGAGAAGTTTGAGTTTAGGTGGGTTTGTAGAGAGATGGAGGAGAAAAAATGAATATATAGAGAGATATATGAAAAAGTGTGTAAAACGCGTTTTTTGCATCATATTTGAGGAAAAGAACTCAAAATTCCAGACAGATGTGTCGAAAACCGCACGAGCGGTTCAAATTTTGCACAAGCAGAAATCTAAATCTGCACGAGCAAATTCACATGCCTCTCACAAGCGGTTTGAGCCAGAGAAAAACCCATAATTTCAACCAAATCTGTATGAGCGATTTTTAGATCTGCACGAGCGACTTTCTGTCCATAATTTTCCAAAATCCCTGAGTAATTCCACTCGAGCTGTTACCAAATCTGCATGATTAGTTTTTCCAGCCAAAGCCAAAGCCAAAGCCAAAAATTTGATTCCACACCCCAATACAAGTTCCAACGCCCAAAACTCAAAATTGACTCGAAAACGTTAAGAGAGGTTAAGAGCGGAATTGAAATCTCAAAGACCCAATACAAAAAATTAAAATGCCGAAAGTAAAATAAACCACCTGACTACGCAATACCGATCAAGTCTAGAACCCTGGACATTACACAAGGATTATTGGCATAAAAGTTGACTCAAATTCGATTTTTAGATTATTTTTAGTGTTTAATCCAATGTTTACACTTTCTCTCTAGCTTATGTCCATTATAACTTGAGAAATTATGATATAATTTAAGTTTAAATTTTAAATTTATTATTACCAAATATTTCAACTAAATAACCGTTCAATTTTTTAGATCAGACGTAAGGCTTGGATTAGAACATGACCCATAGTTTAGGCCGACTCGATCTTATTAAGTAATTGTTTTATACATAAATATATCAAACTATTCTTGTAATAGTTTTAACTATAAATATATAAATATATAAATTTTAGTCAATATGTATGAACACGTACATATTTCTTATTTTATTATACAAAATAGGAGCTATGTATCTACTAATTTAACATATAGGTCAATTGGTCCATGGGTTGAGTATAGACTAATGACAATTTTTTAATGATTAGGTTAGGACCAAGTGGGTGTAAAGATCTATCCCACTTTTAATGTCAAGCCCAAATTTAATTTCAGAAGCCAATTCTTATATGTTTTTATTTGAGAATTATAACCTAAGGTAAAGCTTATTTTTTATGCTTTAGTAAACAAATTTTAATTTTTACAAAATAAACAAGGGGTAATTAATCTATTGAAAAATATGATTTATTATATCAACTCTAACATAGGATAAACTAAAATTATAAAACTCATAAGATAAAATATATTTAGATTTAATCGTAAAGATAATTTTTTAATTCAACTTATTTTTGTTTAATGCCAATTAAACTATGACATGTATTTCTCATTAAGAACTTAAAACACATTTAATGACATAACAATAAAAAAAAAAAATTATGTAAGTTGTGAATATAATTAAAATTTAATTCATTCTAAAATAAATAAGATCAATAATTAATTTCATTATTATGATTCTATAGATAAAAAAAGAACAATAATTATAAAAAGTACTACAAAAATTCCTAAAATTAAGAGGAATTTTTTGTTAATTTTTTATTTATTAGTATTTA
This sequence comes from Camellia sinensis, assembly GCF_055761805.1. NCBI lineage: Eukaryota > Viridiplantae > Streptophyta > Magnoliopsida > Ericales > Theaceae > Camellia > Camellia sinensis. The sequence goes on along the minus strand of NC_138975.1, from coordinate 102,893,809 downwards.
TATATACAACGCATACAAAATTATTCATTATTTTATACAAGTCGAGTTCGAATTTATGCCAACTCAACCAATCTATTATCAATTAATAGTTAATTAAAATTTTAATGGCTAAACAATGGGATGAAGGGTGGAGACAATGTTAAATTAGAGAAGAGAGGTTGCGGGTGGGAGTAGAAGTCGACTTGGAGAAAAGGTAAGGAAAGGAAGTAAAAAGTAGTGGTGATCGCATAGCAGAGGTACTTTAAATAAGAATTGATGTGGTCAAAAGAGCATAGATGAAAATTAGAGAGATGATGGTTGGTGAAGGGTAAAGACTTGATAGGGGTTATTGAGAAAATTAGTATCATACTTATCTTAGAAAAGAATAGTTGACAAATCCATAAATCAAAGTAGAAAATAATCGTATGTAAAATCATTTAATAATGACCACTTATAAATTTTTCAACAATAACTTATTTATTACAGTTAAAATATAAAACGCAATGTATTAAAAAATGAAAAATAGATACAAATAGAATTTATTAATTGAGATATATTGTCAGAGTGTTTTTTGGATTTATTTTTGAGAAATATTAGAATTTCTAATTTTTTTTATACTAATGTCTTTTCAATACAATGACAGCACATAATTTTATTTATTTATTTTTTAATGGGATATGACAGCACATAATTTGATAATGATATGGAACTTTTTTTAAGACATTCGGAGCATAAACTCAATTTTGAATTTTTGTTGGTCAAAAGTTTATGACTTAAAATATTTTGTTCATAGAGACATGCCTAGGTGAAAAGACTAAAAAAACGATTATAATACTTAAAATGCACATGTCATTCTAATCTATTTACCAATTTATTTCTGTAAATTAATAGATTTAGTGATTCATAAATTAGTCATGTATCAAGACAATATTTTAAGTTGATTAGCTTCAAGTTGGCAAGTTAGGTTCAAGTTAGCAAAAAAAATTAAGTCGGTTAGGTCATGTTTATTTGGCGGATTTAGTAGGATAAGATTGTTAGTGAAAAGATTATTAATGTGAGAATTATTAATGAGGGGATTAAGTAAAAGTGTGTTTATTTTGATAATAGTATGGAAGATGATTAATGATAGGATTGTTAAATTATTTTTATATAAAATAAATAAATAAATTATTTCTATATTAAAAAAATTAAAATAAATATTAAAACAAACAGGTGCACTTGGTAAAAAAAAAAAAAATTAATTTTTTTTTTTTTTTATATAAAATAGACTCAATGCTTTCACTATTTTTCTAATCCCACCTAAAATTCATCCAAGCTACTAAGCCCTTACACTAGTAATCCCCCCTCTCAAATCAATATCAAACAAACATGGCCTTAGTTTCTAGGTTACTTTGTAACGCCTAGCCTAATTTCACAAGACGACCCTAATCCATCGTTACCTAAGAGTTATGACATGAGATAAATTATAATTTTTATGCCCAAGTAGATAAACTTTTAGGCTACAAAATAGACAATGAGTAATTAGTATATTGATAAATATAATTTACTAAATAATCAGGTGAACTTTGCCATATGATAAACTAAAATTATAAAAAAGAGAAATTTATTTATATTTTTTCATAAATGTAAGTTTTGTAATTTTTTTAATTTCTACCAATTAAACCATAACATGTATTTTTTTTATTAAGAACTTAGAACACACATTAACAACATAAGAATAAAAAAATTCTCTCAAGTGTAATTATAATGAAAATGATAAAAGTTTAATTAATTGTAAATTATTTTTCATATATATTTTAGACAAATTTATGTCATTATTTAATTAGAAAATTAAATTTTAATTATTTATTTGTGCCCATGCATAGCACGGGTATTACACTAGTATATATATATACATATTCTAAACCAACCCCGTTTATTTCCAACCCTTCATTTTCACATGACCCCCTCTCTCTCTCTCTCTCTTTCCCCTCCATATCTCTCAGATCGCTCTTTTTTTTTTTTTTTCTCTCTCTCTCTCTCTCTCTCAAACTTCGCAGCACCGTCTTCCGTCGCAACACCTCATTCTCTCTTTCGTCTTCTCTAGTCTCCATTTCACTCTCCTTCAGTGCCAATAGAGACACGGCCTCGTTAGGTCCTAACGTCGTCGTCAAAATCAGAGTTGCCATTGGTGGAGGTGAGGTCCTTCCTCTGCCGATCTCCCTCATCCGTGTAGAACTTCATACTTCTTGGTATAATAGAATTATATTTGACTCTTTGATTATCCTAATTGAGAGCCTTCTTAGTCGATATTTGAGTCTTGGTTGAGGCGTTACCATAATGGTTGTTGAGATTGGATTAAAACTCCAAATTTGAATAGTTGTTCTTGAGTAGTCTTCACTCTTTTATCATTTACTCCATCTACACTTTGAATCTTGATGTGACACTGGAACCATTGGAAAGCCTTCTTGGTATAATGGAATTATATTTGACTCTTTGATTATCCTATTTGAGAGTCTTCTTAGTCGATATTTGAGCCTTAGTTGAGGCGTTACCATAATGGTTGGAGAGATTGGATCAAAACTCCAAATTTGAATAGTTGTTCTTGAGTAGTCTTCACTCTTTTATCATTTACTCCCTCTACACTTTGAATCTTGATGTGACACTAGAACCATTGGAAAGCTTATTTTTGGAGCTTCGATTTAGACATAAGAACAACCTAAAATGGAGTCTAGACGAGAAATTTATGTCCGTTCGAAATTTGTGTACCTGAGTTGTGTGCATAGTCCACTCAAGCGAACTTTTGACCGCTCGAGAGGTTTGTTCAAGATTTAGAGATTTTGAGAGCTTAATTTCACCGCTCAAGTTAACTTTTGACCACTCAAGTGGTATGTTCAAAGTCAGCCACTTTAAAAGTCACTTTTGGCTTACTTTTTTTTTAGATCTTTCTCTTCTCTCTCTCTCTCTCTCTCTCTCTCTCTCTCTCTCTTTCTACCATTTTTGAGCTTTCAAGCTCTTTAACCCTTGATTTCATCTATTTCTAAACATTTTTTTACCACTTGTTCCATATACCAAAACGAGGAGCTCGACTATAGCTTCCTTTTGATCTGAGTAGATCATCATTTCGTTACCTATGGATTTTGGGCTTTTTTTTCTCTTCTCTTTAAGATGTAGAGAATTCTTTTTCTTCTCTTCAATACCTTGTTATATATAGACTTGTGGTATTTTTTATTGCATATAAACATGGTTTGAAAAGAGATTTGTGAAAAGCATGTAGATTTGGGTTAGGATTTTAAATTTAAGAAATGAATCTTATGTTTTTATGTTGATTTTGATAGAATGATGATGATAGAGCATGTTTATGATAATTAAAATGAAAACCCATAATTTTCTTTATTTAAATCATGATTGAGAAATAAGATGATTAGCTAAAATTCATGGATTTGAACTACATTAATTATTGGGGAATTTAATGATAGACTCATCACTGTCTAACTTGTCCTTCAAAAGGACAAGAATTATATAGATCCTTTCAAAACCCCATAATATTTTAAAATTTATTTCTTTTACTATAATACCCTGATATATATATATATATATATATATGTATATCAGATTTGCAATCAAACACTCTCTCTCATCTCGATCTATCTTCTCTCTGTTTCGCTCTCTTATTACTATTGCTCCCCACTGGCCACAGCCGCTCTCTACCAACGTCATCGTTGCTCACCATGGAACTCTTTCTCTACCGTCTTCATTGCCACCGTCGCTCATTACATCTATAACCTCAGATCTGAGATCATTTATAGTCATCGTCGTCGAAAAATGACCATTCGCGATGGTTCGTGAACCTCAAATCTGAGATCTCTCTCACACGACCCAAATCCGTCCCTATAGGTTTAGTGTCATAACCGGCTAGTAATCCGTGATTACCAAAGGCCAGCTTAACAGTAAAATCAATAATACAACAATAAAGGCCGGCAGAAGCCTGTAAATAACAAAATATTTTATCCAATGAGCTGTGAGGACTTAAATGAACAACCAACTTTAATATACACATAAACACTTAAGTCCATAACACACTTATGTACAACATGAAACGTATGTTAGGGAATCAAATCCCATTACCAAAACAGTAGTAACAAAAATCATACAACATTCACATCAGTAAAAGACAGTGCCAAAAGGGTGAACTTAGAACCACCCGGAAAAAAAAAAACTTAACACTTGACGGTTCGGAACCTCGCGGTGAGGCACAGTAGTTGGCTTAACAAAAAGGGGTTCGGGTCGATGCCGCTAAGTTCGATCCGGTGCTTGTTCACCTACATACATATAATAAACAGTGAGCTAGAGCCCAGTGAATAATAATTGTGTAAAGGGGTTATGAATGATATCCTCATAGTCAATTAAAAGCAATCAGTTTCAGTAGTGACTAAATTCACAAAGCAATATCTTATAAATTCAATGAAATCATATCAGTGATATGTGGTACATCCAATAGCAGAATAGTACAGTAGGTCTTAAAGACCGAACAGTCATTTGATGGCCATTAATACAGTAAACAGTAGTTCCAAGAATTAGAACTGACAGAGATCTCTGTAACAGTAGCAGTAAATAGTAGCAGTATGCTATGGATGCCACAAATATAGTTCATAAATTAGGACAATCATTCATTCAATAAACAGTATCATTTTAGAAATAGAACTTGGCAATATCTTTCATAAAATAATTAACACTTGAACATAGCTTTACAATATTGTTACTTGCGGTGGGCTCCTAGAATTTCGTACTTAAGATGTGGCGTCCGACCTAAACAAACAAATCCAAGCACAACTCAATTACACTTATGTCATTCAGTCATTCATATTTAGTTCGGCACTTATAGGTATTTAGTTTTTATTCGTTGCTTAGCTATTGGGTTGCAACTTTTTGTTCTATAATTCATTCGTGTTCATGAGATGCGAACGCACATGAAAAACACTTTAAAACCATGCAAACGGAGGCTCGGAAAGTAGAAACATGGAGCGAAAACAAAATTGGGACCGCCCTTAAAACCGCACGTGCGGAACCACCACTGCACGTGCACCCTGCATGTGCAATTATAACAGTGGTTGAGCTGAAACAGAAGAGGCTCTTCCGCACATGCAGAGCCCCTGGTCGCATGTCCGGAACTGTGCAAAACCAATCCGAAAATTCTGTCTCAATTTGAAGGTCCAATTTTGCAATTCCAACTTCATTTTCATGCAATTCAAGTTCCAAAACTTATCAACAACACCTTGAATTTAACATATCTACCTTTAAACAAAATTCATAACTTCAAATTGAAGCTCAAATCCATGCAAAGAGTTCAAACTCTTGAAATTAAATACAAAATCATAAACCATACAAATTGAGCTCTAATCTTAGACATTCATGAAGTTTCTCTCTTTAAATTACAAGAATCAGGCAAGGAGGTAAGCATATGAAAAAGATTTTCATGAACATATGCATGCATGTCAATAATTGAACTTAATTCCTACAATTCATCTCTTTTAAACTTTTGTGAGTTCACAACATCAATCTACATCCTTAAACTTCTAAGTATGCAACATTCAACTTGTATCTTAGAAGATGATGAGTGTAGCAGTTTCAATTTCAAGAAATTGGAGAGAAATGCCTACCGTGATTTGATGATTTGAGAGGATTCAAGCTAATCTTCTATCTTCCTCCTAAGTCCCTTTTTTGTTTTTCTTCTCTTGAGCTCCATCTCTTTCTCTCTAGAGTTTGTCTCACCAAAGCCCACTAAATCTCTCTCTCTCTCTCTCTCTCTCTCTCTCTCTCTCTTTAACTCCTCTCTTTCTTTTTTGTTTTAAGTTGATGAGTAGAATGTAGGATTATTATAAATTTTCTAATTATACGTGAATTACTAATTAAGTTAAATTAAACTATATTAATTTTACTCAAAGTAAATTAAGTCTCATCATAATCTACCCAAATTAGACTAAACTTAATTATACCAATGTGGATTAGGCTCTAATTTCCTATCCAAATATTTAATTCTAGCTTGTTAAATTACTGAATCAGACAACTTCATTTCATATCTATACATATCTGTTCACAATAACAATATAATACATATAACACATGACACCTTAATTAACACAATTAACACATAATCACATGATCAACATTAACTATATAATTAGCTTAATTAATTAAGGATATGGTTGTTACACCCTGTAGACACCCCCATTTTTGACCGTCCTCAAGACTTGGACGTCATCGTTTGAACACTCGATGATCATCCATGCTCGTGTTCGTTTTGAGTTCTTGGAGGTCCCGGCTACACGCTTTGCCTCAAGGTCTCCTGACTTATCTGTTTTGTGCTTGGTCATGGACCAAACACTTGTGTTTTTGCTTCTAAAGGAAGAGGGTGGCTTGTTGACCACTTTCTCAACTCACCGGCCAGGGCCTGAGGCCATCGGCCCCTTTTTCTTTCCATCGGCTAAGTGTGTTGGTCAATCGGCACTTTAGTTGGTCAGTCGGCCATTTATTTGGTCGGTCGATCACATTTTCTGGCCGACACCTTTTCTTTGCCTTTTTCAGGCATTGTGCATGTCAACTGTGTCAGTTGGTGAGCAAAGACTCTGCCCTCTATATACGTGTATGGAGGGATTTGAGCCTTATTTAGCTTCCCTTGGAAGCTTTGTAAAGTGGTTTTTCTATAAAAGGAGGGCCTTCCCTCCCTTTCCAGGGGTTGAATCATCTGATATAGAAGTTAGATATACCTCTCTCTCTATATCTCCCACTCTCTCTAGTTGTGTGTGTAATAGTGTTCAAAAGTGTGTTTTTGTTCTTATTTTTGCACTAAGGCACCTTGCACCCCTTCTCTCTCTATATCTCCCACTCTCTCTACCATGCTTCAGTTGAATGTGTACCTTGCACCCCTTCTCCCTTCTCGCATTGTTACACACTTTGCATACGTTTTTGCGTATGCTTTACTTACGTGTGTTTATGCACCCTTCTCGTATTGTTACACACATTGCATGCGTTTTCGTGTATGCTTTACTTACATGTGTTTATGCACCCCTTCTCCCCTCTCGCATTGTTACACACATTGCATGCATTTTCGCGTATGCTTTACTTACATGTGTTTATGCACCCTGCACCCTTCTCGCATTGCTACACACATTGCATACATTTTTGCATATGCTTTACTTACATGTGTTTATGCACCCCTTCTCCCCTCTCGTATTGTTACACACATTGCATGCCTTTTTGCGTATGCTTTACTTACATGTGTTTATGTACCCTTCTCGCATTGTTACACACATTGTATACGTTTTCGCGTATGCTTTACTTACATGTGTTTATGCCTCTCTTGTTACACACATTGCACACGTTTTTCGCGTATGCTTTACTTACATGTGTTTATACACTACTCGGTTTGCATTGTTATGCACCACTCGGCTTGCGTTGTCGCGCGTGCCCTCCTTACATTGTTATGCTTGTTTCGAATCGCATTTTTATGCATCGCACTTAGGTTGCATTCTCATGCACCCACTCACTCGCGTTGTCACGCACTTTTCACTTGCGTTGCTATGTATGTTTCTAACAATGTTATACCTGTTAAGTTTGTTTATTTTGCAGGCACGATATTGTATGTACGGTTCATTTGAAGCTGGGCCGACCAGACGAACCGGACAGGTATTGTATTCTCTGCGTGAAACGTAGTGAGAATTACATAATTCTCATATATCCTTTCTGCATTGTAATGTAGTTTGGTTTTTAGCCTGCTTAAAACTGTTGCATGTTATGCTTCGTTACAGCTTTCTTTGCATGATCATAAGTTATGCTCGGTTTTGTGCATTATTCTTGCATTTTGCCTCGGCCTGTGGGCACAAATCTTGCTATCTTGCATGCTTGTCTAAGTCTTCGGCTTTGTCAAAAAAGGGTCGTCTCTGTGCTTTGACATTCACTCCCGTCATTGTTATGACTTTCGAGTTTTGTCAAAGAGGGACAACTGTAGACACCTTATTTTTGACCGTTCTCAAGACTTGGACGTCATCGTTTGAACACTCGATGATCATCCATGCTCGTGTTCGTTTTGAGTTCTTGGAGGTCCCGGCTACGGGCCTTGCCTCAAGGTCTCCCGACTTATCTGTTTTGTGCTTGGTCATGGACCAAACACTTGTGTTTTTGCTTCTAAAGGAAGAGGGTGGCTTGTTGACCACTTTCTCAACCCACTGGCCAGGGCCTGAGGCCTGAGGCCCCTTTTTCTTTCCATCGGCTAAGTGTGTTGGCCGATCGGCACTTTAGTTGGTCGGTCGACCACATTTTCTGGCCGAGACGTTTTCTTTGCCTTTTTCAGGCATTGGGCATGCCAGCTGTGTCAGCTGGTGAGCACAGACTTTGCCCTCCATACACGTGTATGGAGGGATTTGAGCCTTATTTAGATTCCCTTGGAAGCTTTGTAAAGTGGTTTTTCTATAAAAGGAGGGCCTCCCCTCCCTTTCCAGGGGTTGAATCATCTGATATAGAAGTTAGATATACCTCTCTCTATATCTCCCACTCTCTCTAGTTGTGTGTGTAATAGTGTTCAAAAGTGTGTTTTTGTTCTTATTTTTTCACTAAGGCACCTAGTGTTACACTATACTTTGGTTATTGAGGTGTTGAGGGGTTAATTTCAGAGTTTTTGAGTTGGTTTTGATCAGAAGGAGGTGCTGGAGTTGGTGTTCTTGAAGTGTTCTTCAAGGGTGAGAACTACCTCTTTTATTTCTCATTTTGCCTTAAGCTTTTAGCCTATCTTGCATGCTGTTTTAAGGTTCGTGTATAACTGATAAAAGTTCTGTATTTTCATACTTGAGATATTTCATTAAGGTCACTTTTGGGTTGGGAGTTGTTTACCCTCTCTTAGGCCTTGTTTGGCCTCTTTTTGTGCCTTCCTCTTTAGGCTTTGTAACCCTTTTGTTTTGGCCTTCTCACCACTGAAATCCAGAGGATTTTCAGTGGTAGAGAATTGGTTTTGAGGTCTTGTATAGGGGAGGGACACCCCTCTCCCCTTATGTCCCGTTTGCTTGCATTGTTGACTTGTAAAGGTAGAATGTTGGCTTAATGTGTTTTAGCTTCATTTCACCAGGTATTTGGTGTTAGTTTATCATGTTATACCTCTATTTCATGTTGGTTCTTTGGCTTATTGCATGCATCATACACTTGCCTTGCAATCCTCTTATTTGCCTAAACATGTATCATGCATTTAGATCATCACGCTTGCATGTTTTGGCTTGACTTCATGAAGCTTTTATCCATGTTGTGACATGTTTAAGCTCTGTTTGGTGTCGATTTGGTCATGTTTGCCATGTTTGGTATAGCCACCATGCATTTTAGCTTGTTGGCTTTGGGTGTGTGAGTCATGAGCATGCTTTACTTGGGCTATTTTAGTGGTTTGAAATCACTTATCATGCTATTTCAGTCCGTGTCTCATGCTTGTATGCTTGCATTTGCCATCCTTTCATTGCTTTGAGGAGTTGGTGTCTTATGCTCCATGTTTGGGCCATTGTGCATACCTCTAGACTTAGGTCATTTAGATGCCATCTAAGTGGGTATTCGGGCTTATCTTGACATGCTATAGCTCTGTTTTTCATTGCATAACCCATGCCATGTTTGGTTGAGGTAGTTGTAGTAGAATGCTCTCTTTGTGGCCTTGAATGCCCTCCCTATTTTGCGCCAATTCCTCAGCATGTTTTGGCCTTGTTCCATGCATGTTCTAGCCTTATTTTAGTCTGCCCTAAGACTGTTTTAAGTCATCTTGGCTCTTTGGGGCTTGGTTGGTATGGCCATGGTTTGAACCCTTTGTTAGTCTCAAGTTTTGGGCTTTATTGCGTGCCCTACTTGCATGGCATGGTTGATTTGGCATCATCCTTTGCACATTTTCAGAGCTTATCATACTTGTCATATGTTCATATTTGTCTCTTCTTAATGTGTCTAAGAGTCGACTTTTTTTATGCCTAAGTGTTAGACCTTTACATGTGCACGTTTGAGTGTGTTTTGTCCATAATTTCTTGGCACTTTGGCCACTGTTTTGGTATGGTTGAGGCCTATCCATCCGTAGTGTAAGTCCATAGATCATGCACTCGTGTATTATTGTAGGCTTACCGCATTGCATGTTGTCGCATCCTTGTGGTTAGTGTCATTGTTGCATGCCTATCACTCGATATACTTACATACCTAGGTTGCATTGTAGTATTACATACTTATTGCATTACCATGTTGCTTGTATTTTAAGTTGCATTGTTCATGTTGCATTGCATTAATTGCATGTTTCGCGTTGCATTTGGCAAACACACATTGCATTGTTGTTTGGTTTGGAGTGTCAAACCAAACATGAGGATCAAGGGACGTTTCGTACTTAAAGTGACGAAACGTTCCTCAATTCTCGGTCGCCGACACTCTTGACCCAACATGATAGAGTGTGTAGCATTCATTTGTTTGTTGCATTCACTCCATATTGATATGCACCTTTGACACCTTTGGCCATCATGCATCGAAATGCGTGATTGGTGGCCCGAGGGTCAAGAGCCATACTCCCTTGAGTTCATAGCATGATAGGGAGGGTGGTCGTGCATACATTTGGCTTGCAAATTCCATGTCATGCACTGTCTATCCTCTGTTGCAGCAAAACTAGTGTTCTGCAGGAAGAAATGGCTGGTTGGCCACTTTCAGTGCCGGCTGACTATCAATATCCAGCCGATGGCCCCATCTTTGGTCGATGACCATCCTTCCATGGCCGGTAGTCCTGTCTCTTGGCCGGTGACCTCCCACAGTGCTCAGGGAGTGGTTCAGAAGCTGCCTTGGGACTTGTGCAGCTTTCATAGGCATGAAACAGTGCAAACAGAGGCAACAGTTGGCATGGCAACGGGTTTCCGAACGAGGCGAAACGAGCATACATCATCCAATCATTTCGAGGCGGAGCTGCGGTGGCCTCTTTTATTTCATACTTAGATTGTTTTGTAATTAATTTGTTAATTAATTAAGGGTTTTGTAATATTTAATTAGCTAGGGTAGTTGATTAATTATTCAGTCTGTATTATTTATTCGGACCCTTCGTGAGAGGGCGAACCTTGTAATAAGTGTGCGTGTGTGTGATGTATGTCTTCCAACCCCACGTCTTTCTCCCTTTTATTTACCAGCTTATGATGGTTAGTTTTAGGGCATGTTTCAATTAGCATCCTTATGCTCGCATGATTGCATCCATTCATTTGTCTTGCATGCACCGGGCTCGACGCATCATACTAACTGCATTGTATTTCAATTCCTGTTTGAATACATGTATCAAGTTACATCTCATATGCCATCTCAGAATAGCCGAGCCTATCTTAGTTGCATCTTGCATGTGTTGCATTAGCCATCTTAACATAAACTAGGATCATGCATTGATTACTTACTAGTTTCTGTTTTGGCCTGGAGTACTCGGTGAGTGTTTATGCTTTAGCATCCTTGCATGTGTGTGAGTGACTGCCATGATAGCATGCTTGCCATGAGGCTAACTGCTTATGTGATATAACTGCCTAAATGCCTGTGGGTGAAGGTTGGATTATTTGAATTGGAACAATTCATTGATTGCGAGTTTTAAGCCTACTTGAGAGTGGCAAATCACCATATTTTCTAAGCCCACTCGAGGGTGGCAAAATCCACATTTTAGCCTGCTTGCAAGTAGCAAACCGCTTTCAAAAATAAACATGAGATGTTTTGTTCCAACTTAGACGATCTAGTCTATACTTGTATGCTGTGCGCATCACATAGTAATTCTAGGCTAACAAATCGGAATAAGAGCACATGTGTTTTTCAAAAACAAGATATCATGCTTAGTAGTGGCTGATCTTTGATCGGGCGAGCGGGGGTGCTCATGAAATGACCTTTCCCAATCGTACCCAAGTTCCCGAGCGGAGGCAACTTTGGTGATGACGGACACGTGGCCTTAGGCACGAGTCAGGGTTTCCTAAATTCTCCCAAAACAAAATATTTAGGTGGCGACTCTGTATCTGGCAAAGCAGTCCATGTTTGGCACTTCTTTCTAAAAACCTATTTTTCAAAACGATTTGTCGGATTTGGACTCTTTGGTGATTTATCGGTCTCGCATTTCACTTTGCGGGATTAGATTCAGAACCGTGACATTTGAGTCCGAACTGTAGTGAGCCTAATGAACAAAACGGGATTTGTCCCGGGACGTTTGGGGATGTCTATAGTTTTTGGCGACTCTACTGGGGAGTTTTAGAGAACTTGACTCGAACTCATGATATCTTGTTTTGATTACACTTATGTGTTTCTTTACATTGCATTTACATTGGTGCGCCTAGGACACCGTGTTTGCCTATGCTATTCCTGAATGGCTTATCGGCGGCTCGCTTTGAGAAGCGTGCCATAAGGCTGATCGGTTACGGGCTCTGCTACGATGGGAACACAAACCCCGGTTTTTTTCGGGGCACCCTTTTTGACCATTCGACCTAGTGCATATCGAAATCCGTAGTGACTATTCCAAACTAGGACAGGTTGCTTACCCGATCGTAGGTTGTTTGAAACCGTTGTGTGCATATTGAAACCCTAGCTCCTGACAATAGGACAGGGAAACTCGACCCCAACATAGGGGTGTTTTGGCTCTTACTTGCTTGTTATGTGCTTTTTGAGTTGACCTCTACAGGAATGCACATGTCAGCTTGCAAGTCTGGGTATTAGGCCTGCGGGCATCAGTGTTTTGAGAATCCGTTATATCTACGGGTATCAGATTCAGATTTGGGGGCAGTAATTTGAGAACAGTGATCAGTGTTTGAGAACAGTGTATTCAGCTTATCAATTGCGTGTTGTTATACCCGACTGTGTGTTGTGTTTATTTAAGTCGTTATGTTGTTCGTTTCTGGTTGTTTATTTCCTTATTGTGCTTTATTTATCTTTTTGCTAGGTAGTTTAGCACAATTGCTTCCGACTAAGCAGATATTCCCCAAGCACTCTGGACTAGAGGTCGTTGACTCCATCGATCTGAGGATCTGGTAGACGGACAACCAGTGTTCTATTCCTTACCCCCGGTTGTCAGGCGGAGGTCGAGAAGACGCAATGTATCGGTACCGAGACTGCCAGATTAGTGGTCTTTGAACAGTCAGGTTGAGATTTTCGAGTCTACTACAGAGATAGACATACCGGTAGTTCAGATAGATCAGGGCAGTATGGCAGGAATGGAAGAAATGGTGCGTTAGCTCCAGGAGAGCATGAAAGCCATGTAGGAGGACGCTGTTCGTCAAGCAGAATTTTCCAAACAGCAGGCCGTTGTCATGGCCCAACAGGCAGAGCTAATTACCTGACTACAGCAGCAAGCCGGAGCATCATCTTCATACCAAGCTCCTCCCCCACCAGGAGTCCCAATAATTGGGGAGACGACGAATGTCCAGAATGCCCAGGAGGATACGGACATCCCAACGGGGACGGCTCCGCCCTCGATTCTACCTTAACTATCCAAGGCACCCACTCCTATCAATCAACCGAATTCTCCCTTCGAATTTGAGGTGGACCCCACGACATTAGAAGTAAGCAAACTTGAAAAGCTGTTCAAGAAATCTCAGGGTGTCAAGACCATTCCAGATATCGAAGATGGGTACACTGACGCAGCCGTGACGCTGCCGGACAGATTTAAGATGCCACATATTGATCGGTGCACTTACGACTGTTTTCAAATATATTAAGGCCGATGGGCCTCACCAGACTACATAAGCTTTCTTTATTCGGCCGGACCCTGTCGGGTGTGGCGGCTATCTGGTACACAAAACTGGAAGACGATGTTAAGAGGAATTGGGATGAGATGGCCGAGGCTTTTGTCGCTCAGTACTCCTATAATACACAGATCGAGATCACAACCCGTGATCTCGAGATGACTAGGCAAGATCCTAAGGAGAGTTTTTCTGACTTCACAACTCGGTGGAGGGCCAAGGCCTCAATGATGACCACTAGGCCCACTGACAAAGATCAGATTCGAATGATTGTGCGCAATCTCCAGCCCAAGCTTATGCAGAAAATGATTGTTCTCCTCTTCCCCACCTTTTCAGATTTACATGAGATGGGGGTACAAATTGAGGATGCTATGAAACAGGGTCTAATTGACCAAGATAGAGAGCAACCTAGAAGAACCTTCAACCGCAACACCAATACAGGCACAAGCAACACCGCAACTGCCAGAGCTTCAGAAGTAAGCATGGTCACCACCACTCCCCCAAGAACACTTGCGGCTACACCATTCTCCGGCGCGTCCGGTAGTAGCTCGCAAGCAGCCAGATACGCACCCAAGGGCCAAAGAGCCTTCACTCCACTATATATGCCCCTGTTCAAAGCTTTGGGGGTTTTAATCAGAAAAGGGCACTTGAAGCCCCTGGAGCCACGGCCATTGCCAGAAAAACTTCCCCCCTCCCATAACCCGACGAAGTACTGTGTGTTTCACCAACAGCATGGTCATGACACCGACCAATGCTATAGATTGCGTCACGAGATTCAAGATCTCATTGATAATAGGGTGATTGTGCCTCTAGAGAAACCCAATGTCACAACCAACCCTCTCCCACCACACAACCAAGCTCCACCTCCCAAACGCATCAACTTTATTCAGACTGGGGTCATGTCATACGACCCCAGCATATATATCACCCCATCTTACCTACCCAAGCCGGAGGTGTTCCTTCATGACAGCACTGACTTGTGCATGTTGGACATCTCCCGAACCCAACCCGAACTAATGGTGGTGGCTGTCAAAGATAGAATAGGGATGATTTTGGAGGAAGGTGGTACAGTGGATTCAGGGACTGAGGAATTGGAGAGCTTTGCTAAGGAGGTGTACAACCCGAGTGGCTACATTACATCAGCGAGTCAGATTAGGCCAAATGTGGAATTGCCAATGGGGGCAGAAATTTGTGTAGTACGGGGGGGTGGACTTGATCAAAGGATAAATGACTTAGCAGTTCTGGAAGGGGACATTGCTGACCTCCAGATTTTTAACAAAAAAGATCCGGGGGACATGACGGTCAACTGGTTCGATTTTGGGGAGTCAGCAGAGGTCACAGGGTGGCTTGACAACCAACCAGATATTGTTGAAGAATCTCAGCTAGAAAAGGGCCCGTCGGGGGCGAGGACATCAATTGTGGCCGGAAAGGCCGCAGATCAGAATACATCGCCGGAGAGCGTCGGTGCCAAGAATTTCGCTCAGGATTTGGGCATTTTGAATACAAGGAATGTTGAACAGCAAACTGTGCTGACGCAGTTGAAACAAGAAGGAATCGAAGACTCTGAGAGAGCCAGAAAAGCCAAGGCCCCTGTGGGGACTAAACCTGCTATGTGCACAAAGATAGAGCATGTCGCGAGCACCTGGACGGAAAGTACTGCGAGTACAGGGATAGTTACAATGGAGCCGGACCGGTGTCTGTCGGCTGCTGATGGAATGTGGTGGGAGGACAACGATCTATGTCTTGCCCATACAGATGAGGATTGGGAGAGTAACTAGCCGGATGATACCTGGTATATTGGTGAAATTGACCATATGACTAGGAGTGGGTGGTATTTCAAGCCCCCGCACCTAGATCAACCAGAGGCGTCCGGAAAGGACAAGGAGTTGGAGAAGCAGAAAGAGAAGCTACTAGAAGATGAGGCCATGCTGAAACAATTGAAAAAGATACAAGCAGACATCTCTATCTGCGGGCTGCTTATGGCTTCACGTGTTTATAGACAAGCTGTCTTATCGGCAATAGACAAGGCCAAACTCTCAATAAACACCACGCCTGAACAGCTAGTAGGATTGGTTTTTCCGGGAGGGGGTTCCCCGATGTTGACCTTTTCCGACAAGGAACTGCCGCCTGAGGGTGCAAGCCATAACAAACCGCTTTACATCTCTGTGGAATGTAGAAGCAAATGGATACCAGTGGTCCTTGTCGACACAAGATCCGCTATTAACGTGTGCCCGTCAAGGACGGCATATGCGATTGGGTTGAAGCCCGCAGACTTTGTGCCAACAGCCCAGGTGATAAGGGCATATGATAACACAAGCAGAGAGGTGATAGGGACTGTGAAAATTCAGACCCAGGCTGGTCCAGGACATCACGAGATTGACTTTCATGTCTTGGACGTTCCCGCAATCTTTAACCTACTTTTGGGGCGACCGTGGCTGCACCAGGTAAAGGCAGTCTCTTCCACCTTGCACCAGATGTTAAAATACCCCCACGAGAAGGGGGTGACTATTATTCTCGGGAATTCGTCAATCCATCCGCTACCGGAAGTGTCTACACCAGTTTTGGAAATCGAGCATGGCACGGAGGATGTGTTCCTATCAGGGTTTACTTTGGCTGAGGCCCGGGTTGTACAGAACATCTTAGCTATTGATGAGGGGTTATATGTCAGCGCACAATCAGTGTACCTCATGAACAAGCTCCAACACATCTCCGGGATGAGATTGGGGAAGAGTGGCCGAAAGGGCATTACAGTATCGGCCGAAGTGCCGCACAAGCCACATACCTTTGGCTTGGGTTATCTGCCCACCAAAGAGGATTGGGTGAGGAAAGGTAAGGAGATGGCTGGGAGAGCCAGAGCGAAGCAGGCGGGGAAGCCTTTCGAAGGGTACCCTAAACGGACGCTTCGTCCGGGAGGGGAAGGACTTTCCATTTTGTGGCTTTCCAGAGCCATGGCTGAATGCCGAGAGGAGACGCCTGCTGGGGTTTGAGATCTTCTTTGACCTGCAGTTATCCGGGGATGATGTTGCCGAAGAGCAGACAGACCCATCAGCTGAGGTTGAGCAGTGCAATGAAGTGGATTATGAGAATGCCGAAATTGAAATGGGGGTAGCGCTGGCTTGTCTACTCTCAGATCCTCCGATCGTACAGAAGTGCTTAGGGGATAGCTTCTCGGTGTCCATGATTGGGGACGAAACGGCGGTGAGCCCACCGTCAAACATTTTGGATGCATCCATCGCACCCTCTCTCATGTGGCAGTACGAGGAGGGATTTTTGTCAAGCAGCATCGGGTCAGGTAGTGAGCCAGAATCTGATTCCACTGAGTTTGTAGAGTCAGAATCAGGTTCCAGCTTGTCTGAGTCTGAGTCCGGTAATCCTGGGGGTGATAACCCGGATACCACAGTCCTGTCTAGGTCGTCTTTTTCTTTCTCTTTTGAGTCTGTTGTAACAGAGGAATCAGACGATTTGGATGTGCTTAATGAGGATAAAGTGGCTGTGGTTTCTGAGTACTTTTCTGTGCTTTTGATTTATTGTATTAATCAGGACTTTCAAAATTTTGATGAAAATGACGAGGAAGAAATTCCTCCGATTTTACAATGTCTAATTGATCAAGAGCAGGAGAGATTTGTTAAACCCTTGGTTGATGAAATCACTACAGTTAATGTGGGTACTGAGAAGGACCCACGGCTGGTCCAGATTGGGTCCACGTTGTCTTCAGAGAAGCGTGAATGCTTAGTCGCTTTATTAAAAGATTTGAAAGTTGTTTTCGCGTGGTCCTACGAAGACATGTCTGGAGTCGATCCTGAGATTGTACAGCACCGGATCCCTCTTGACCTAGAGGCCTGACCCGTTAAACAGAAACTCAGAAGGATCCGCCCGGACTGGGCTCTTAAGATTAAAGAAGAGGTCACCAAGCAAATTGACGCAGGGTTCCTGCTGGTATCTGAGTACCCAACTTGGTTGGCCAACATAGTTCCGGTGTCGAAGAAGGATGGCAAGATTCAGGTATGCGTGGATTTTAGGGATTTGAATAAAGCCAGTCCGAATGATGACTTTCCTTTGCCGCATATCGACGAGTTAGTAGACTTCACAGCGGGGCATGCTTTGCTTTCGTTCATGGATGGATTCTCAAGCTACAATCAGATAGTGATGGCACCTGAAGACCGGGAGAAGACTGCTTTCACCACGCCGTGGGGGACTTATTGCTATAGGGTGATGCCATTTGGGTTGAAAAACGCTAGAGCTATATATCAATGGGCTGCGACCACAATATTGCACGACATGATCCACAAAGAGGTTGAGGTGTACGTGGACGACATGATTGTCAAGTCCAAAGAAAGAGAGGGCCACTACACCATCTTGCAAATTTTTTTTCAAAGGATTAGAGAATTTTGGTTGTGGCTGAATCCTCAAAAGTGTACATTTGGTGTTACAGCAGGAAAAATGTTGGGGTTCTTGATTACACAGAGAGGTATCGAGGTCGACCCTTCTAAAATCAAGGCCATCTTAGAAATGCCACCACCAAGGACTGAAAAGGAGGTGAGAGCCTTTCTGGGTAAAGTGCAATTCATAAGATGGTTTATCTCAAAATTAACCTTGACTTGTGAATCACCTTTTGGTCTCCTGAAGAAAGGAAAGAAGTTCCAATGGGGTGGCCGATGCCAAGTTGCTTTTAAACAGATCAATGAATACTTACAGAACCCACCCGTGTTGTCACTACCTGAACCGGGAAAACTGTTGATTTTGTACCTTTCAGTGACTGAAACTACGATGGGCTGCATGCTTGCACAGGAATCAGAGGACAAGGTGGAGAGAGCTATCTATTACCTGAGCAAGAAGATGCTGGATTACAAAACCCGTTACACTCCGCTAGAAAAGGTTTGCTTAGCCTTGGTATGGGCTACCAGGAAGCTACGAAACTGCCTGTTAGCTCACTCTGTAATGTTGGTTTCTAGATTAGATCCCATCAAATATCTCTTCGAGAAACCAGCGCTTACGGGTAGGCTAGCTCGTTGGTTGCTTCTGCTTTTCGAATTCGATCTGAAATATGTGACGCGCAAGTCAGTAAAGGGGAGAGCAGTAGCAGAATTCTTAGCCGATCACCCGGTGGACGGGGATGAAGCAGTTGAGTACTTATTCCCAGATGAGGCCATTCTACATATCGAAGAAGAATTTTGGACGATGTACTTTGACGGAGCGTCAAACCAATACGGGTATGGGATAAGAGTGTTGCTGATAGCACCCGACAATTCCCGTATCCCTTTGGCATTCAAACTCTGATTCAAAGTCTCGAACAACGAAGCAGAGTATGAGGCATGCATTGCTGGTCTAGAAGCGGCCCTAGAACTAGGGGCAAAATGGTTGGATGTCATTGGGGACTTGAACCTTGTTGTATCCCAAGCTAAGGGAGATTGGAAAGTCAAAGAAGAAAAGATGAGAATGTACCACCAGACCTTGGACCTGCTGATTCCTCGATTTGAGAAGCTGAACTTCGCTCATCTACTAAGAGAAAACAACAGGTTCGTAGATTCACTAGCAACTCTATCTTCCATGATAGACATCCCTTTTGGAGTCCGGATGTGTCCAATCATCATTGACCAGAAATTTGCACCGGCCTACGAGTCAATTGCTGCCATAGAAGAGGTTCAAGGTGAGAACCCCTGGTATTACGATGTCTGGAACTTCTTTGAGAAAGAAGCATATCCACCAGGGGCAAATGCCAAAGACAAGAGGGCAATCCGAAGAATGGCTGCTCAATTCATCATCTGCGAAGGAAAACTATATAAGAGAGGTCATCTGGGAATGCATAAGCTATGTGTTGATGCCGAAGAATCGAAACGCCTGATGGAGGCCATCCATGGAGGAGAGTGCGGAGCGCACATGAACGGGGTGATGCTAGCCCCAAAAATTCTCAGACAAGGTTACTATTGGTCCACCATGGATGAGGATTGTATCGGCTTTGTGCGGCGATGCCACAAATGTCAAGTCCATGCAAACCGCATGAATATCTCGCCGTCGAAGCTGTACAATATGACTTCACCATGGCCATTTTCAGTTTGGGGAATCGATGTGATCGGGGCTGTCCCTCTAAAGGGGTCTAATGGGCATGAATTCATTCTGGTTGCGATAGACTATTTCACAAAGTGGGTTGAGGCCCAATCTTATGCAGTGTTGAAGGCTTCACATGTTGTGAAGTTCATCAGGAACAACATCATCTGTCGTTACGGGGTCCCGAACGAAGTCATTTCAGATAATGGTTCCCACTTCAAAAAGGAAGTGATTGACTTGTTGGAAAAATACAACGTGACTTTTCATAAGTCGTCCACATATCGTCCGCAGACCAACGGAGCAGTTGAGGCCGCCAACAAGAACATCAAACACATTTTGCAGAAGATGGTGGAAACCTACCGGGACTGGCCAGATAAGTTGCCATTTGCTTTGTGGGCCTACCGGACTTCAATTAGAACGTCTACTGGGGCGACTCCGTATTCATTAGTTTATGGGATGGAGGCCGTTCTACCTATTGAAATTGAGGTTCCGTCATTGAGAGTGCTGGCTTAGTGTCAGATAGCTGAAGCAGATTGGCAGCAGAGTAGATTTGAAGAACTCATGCTTTTTGATGAAAGAAGACTAAAAGCACTATACCATGTTCAAGGTTATCAGCGAAGAATTGCCAGGGCTTTCAACAAGAAGGTTAAGTCCCGAAATTTGAAAGAAGGAGATTTGGTGTTCAAAGACAATCGAGCCCCCATCCATGACCCTAGGGGCAAGTTCAGACCCAATTGGACTAGTCCCTACATCATTAAGTCTATTTGTTCGGGTGGAGCTGTCGTTCTGATGGACCTAGATGGCCTAGATTTCTCACAGCCGATCAATATGGACAAGTTGAAGAAATATTACCCCTGAGAGGCTCGCTAGGCCGAAAACCTGAAAGGGCGACCTAGGCAAAAGTTAGAGCATGAAAAATTTGAAATTACAAAAACTGAGCTCACAAGGTTGAAAACCCGCAAAGGGCGGCCTTGGCAAAAATTAGAGCGTAAAAGGTGAGGGTTAATACACAAGTGAACCTAAGCCGAACTACGTAAGGCTTGATTCCTATCTTTGGGATACGTAGGTAACTTCATCCTGAAGTCCAGCCATAAACTTTTCCCTGATCAACTTTGTCCATTTGATCATCTCGGTCATCTTTGTCTATTCAGCATTCGAAAGCTTCGGTTGTGATCTCCGGTGCAGTGCTTTTCAGACTAGGGGCAACTTTCCAGTTGCTGGGATCCGGGGTTGTGCATCTCAGTGACAGATCTCAGGCGTGTCCAGTTTTGATCCATATCCAAAATGGTTTTGAAAAGTTTTAATGAAAGTTGATTTTGCTCAAATTAATCTTTTACAACTTAGACCATTTTTGGACCAAACGGAAAATTTTCAGTACCCACAACCTTCAATTTTATTAATTTCAATACAGAGTTCTCCTGCTCTTGCACACAAATTGAAGTTGCTTTTCATTACATTCATAAAGAAAACTTGAAAGTTCTAATTAAAGCAAATAAATCCGTGGCATAGTCAGGTGTTCCTACATCCCTTCCCAGAGTTGGTCGAAGCTTCTGATGCCAAGCTGGGCCCAATCTGTGCCTCTTCATTGAGCCAATCTACGCACTCATCAGATAAAGTGCAACTGAAAGTGGGAGCGGGGGCCAGGAGCTCTCTAGTCCTCCATGCTGTGGCATACCGAGCTACCTGCGCACCTCAGACCGAAAATACAGCTGGGTATTCTATCCCCTTTGTCGAGCAAATTTGATCATGGTCGAACTGGCACTAGAACCGGAAAGGAAAGTAGAACACACAGTGTGTCAGGCCAATCAACTGAATCCCGGTCTGCCGGGACATACTGTAGCTCATTGCCGGCAAATTGAACCAATGATAGCGCCAAGCAATGCAGTCTGCGGACAAATTGCACAACCAATCAAACCATTATCCCTCATCAAGGGCATCAACTAGGCGACATCGGAAGAAGTAGCCGCGAGCTGAGTATGCAGGGCAAGAGTCCACAACCTGCAATTTGTCTATCAACCGCACCTGGAGAGAGATGAAAAATGAGAGATTAAAGAATAGAGAGGTGTATGTTGAGAGAAAAGTGAGAAAGGGTTTTGAGAGAAAAGCCGAGCCTAAGGGTCGAGTGATGTGAGCAATATATATGTGAGGAAGGGTGGTAACATTACCTGCAGCAGTAGTGGACTCGCCGCAAATCTGGTCGTCTCCCGGCGATGGAAAGCATCCAAGCCCATCAATGTCTCGGCCAATGACAGGGCAATGCAACTTTTGCCTTCCCTTAAGCCTTGGGCAACCTCGATCAACCGGACATTAGATCCTCCGGAGCCTGAGGCAAGCAAGAAATGAGATAACATGCACAAACAAAGGGCATGTCGCCGAAAGCCTTGCCAATGATGGTCACTGCGGTCACTGGCATCGGAAAACCGACAAATCAAACTCAGAATATCCAGCATTCCGTCACAAATCAAAGATCGAGCATCGTGCATAGTGAGCCCACACATTCGCCCTAAGACTTGGGTGTGGCCGAAGCGAAGTTGCGGCAAGATTTCTTTATTACGCTCGGATTCCATTAAAACTTAGAAATCTTCAAAGGTAGGACACACCTCTTGCCCGCCAAAGCTAAAGACATGAGTTACCGGATTCCAAAACCTTGCCGCGACATGGAGAAACGAAAAGTGCAGCGGAGTGCAACTCAGCGTGAATAGTGCATTTACGCCAAAGCCCCGAAAATTTAGCTTTTCCGAGCCATCCAAGTTGATAATCCAAGTTGTGAGATTTTGGGTAAGAAACTTTTCCATTTGGTGCAAATCAGTGTTGAAATGAGGAAAACTACGAAGCTGAGGCTTTTGTAGAAGATAAGGTGTTGAGTGGAAGACATGTGCCAACATTCTAGAGGTCCTTACCATTTTTGGCCGATCAACCAAAAGTAGTGCCGACCGACCATCTGTTTTGGCCGATCGGCTAAAATGTTGGCCGATGCCCATTTGTTGTGGCCGGTGATGCCTCCCTTTGGTCGATGGCCTCTACTTTGGCTCTAGGTTGAATAAATGTTAAGCATGCTGAAAACTGGTAACAGACACCACTTCCAATGCCTTATGATGATGTTTTTGCGAACTAGCGCCTGTTACTTCGATTTGTTTATCGAGTTGTTGTACATTTGCTTATCGAGTTGTGTTTTACATTCTTTAAATCTTTGCTTTGCTTATCGAGTTGTATTTACAGTTGGTTAGTTTATCGAGCTCTTTGTTTTGATTATCGAGTTGTTTTTTTGTCCTTACTCGGTTCATTACCTTATTATTACGAGGCAAGTGCTTACTTTTCAAACAAACGTTCAAATCTCATTTACATTGTTATGTAATGTGGTGCGATGCGATGCATAAAACGCAACACTTTTTGAACAAAATAGCTGTTTCATTTCCATCATGTCTTTTGCAAAAAGTACGTAGTTTTGAGAAAGTAAAACCTGCCTGAGGCAGTACAATGTGCTTAAACTACTAGTAAAAAAAGAAAAAATAAAGCGAAAGGGGGATAAGGCAGCAGAATGTCTGGTTTAATACCGGTGGCCTCCCCTAGTGGTCAAGGCGCCTCCCACCCCCCTTGTTCGGGTCAATTATGTGGTTTGGCACTTTCATCACTCAAGACAGGGCAGGAAAGTGCACTTTTGAACCTTAATAGACCTTCGTGTTGACCTCGAGCTGTGTTTTCTATGAGCGATGCCCGATACGTGCGGGGAGTATCCTTTCTCGTATCCTTTTTGTATCTTGCGAATTCCATAAATCGCTTCAATTCTGACGTATCACGTTGCTTCGTTTTGACTTTAATAAAGCACGCTCGTTACGCGTCTTGTGTTGAACGATGCCTCGTCTTGTTTTGAAGTTGCATCTCAACATCATGAATAACATGCCTTTACCATGCTTCAGTTGAATGTGTACCTTGCACCCCTTCTCCCTTCTCGCATTGTTACACACTTTGCATACGTTTTTGCGTATGCTTTACTTACGTGTGTTTATGCACCCTTCTCGTATTGTTACACACATTGCATGCGTTTTCGTGTATGCTTTACTTACATGTGTTTATGCACCCCTTCTCCCCTCTCGCATTGTTACACACATTGCATGCATTTTCGCGTATGCTTTACTTACATGTGTTTATGCACCCTGCACCCTTCTCGCATTGCTACACACATTGCATACATTTTTGCATATGCTTTACTTACATGTGTTTATGCACCCCTTCTCCCCTCTCGTATTGTTACACACATTGCATGCCTTTTTGCGTATGCTTTACTTACATGTGTTTATGTACCCTTCTCGCATTGTTACACACATTGTATACGTTTTCGCGTATGCTTTACTTACATGTGTTTATGCCTCTCTTGTTACACACATTGCACACGTTTTTCGCGTATGCTTTACTTACATGTGTTTATACACTACTCGGTTTGCATTGTTATGCACCACTCGGCTTGCGTTGTCGCGCGTGCCCTCCTTACATTGTTATGCTTGTTTCGAATCGCATTTTTATGCATCGCACTTAGGTTGCATTCTCATGCACCCACTCACTCGCGTTGTCACGCACTTTTCACTTGCGTTGCTATGTATGTTTCTAACAATGTTATACCTGTTAAGTTTGTTTATTTTGCAGGCACGATATTGTATGTACGGTTCATTTGAAGCTGGGCCGACCAGACGAACCGGACAGGTATTGTATTCTCTGCGTGAAACGTAGTGAGAATTACATAATTCTCATATATCCTTTCTGCATTGTAATGTAGTTTGGTTTTTAGCCTGCTTAAAACTGTTGCATGTTATGCTTCGTTACAGCTTTCTTTGCATGATCATAAGTTATGCTCGGTTTTGTGCATTATTCTTGCATTTTGCCTCGGCTTGTGGGCACAAATCTTGCTATCTTGCATGCTTGTCTAAGTTTTCGGCTTTGTCAAAAAAGGGTCGTCTCTGTGCTTTGACATTCACTCCCGTCATTGTTATGACTTTCGAGTTTTGTCAAAGAGGGACAACTGTAGACACCTTATTTTTGACCGTTCTCAAGACTTGGACGTCATCGTTTGAACACTCGATGATCATCCATGCTCGTGTTCGTTTTGAGTTCTTGGAGGTCCCGGCTACGGGCCTTGCCTCAAGGTCTCCCGACTTATCTGTTTTGTGCTTGGTCATGGACCAAACACTTGTGTTTTTGCTTCTAAAGGAAGAGGGTGGCTTGTTGACCACTTTCTCAACCCACTGGCCAGGGCCTGAGGCCTGAGGCCCCTTTTTCTTTCCATCGGCTAAGTGTGTTGGCCGATCGGCACTTTAGTTGGTCGGTCGACCACATTTTCTGGCGAGACGTTTTCTTTGCCTTTTTCAGGCATTGGGCATGCCAGCTGTGTCAGCTGGTGAGCACAGACTTTGCCCTCCATACACGTGTATGGAGGGATTTGAGCCTTATTTAGATTCCCTTGGAAGCTTTGTAAAGTGGTTTTTCTATAAAAGGAGGGCCTCCCCTCCCTTTCCAGGGGTTGAATCATCTGATATAGAAGTTAGATATACCTCTCTCTATATCTCCCACTCTCTCTAGTTGTGTGTGTAATAGTGTTCAAAAGTGTGTTTTTGTTCTTATTTTTTCACTAAGGCACCTAGTGTTACACTATACTTTGGTTATTGAGGTGTTGAGGGGTTAATTTCAGAGTTTTTGAGTTGGTTTTGATCAGAAGGAGGTGCTGGAGTTGGTGTTCTTGAAGTGTTCTTCAAGGGTGAGAACTACCTCTTTTATTTCTCATTTTGCCTTAAGCTTTTAGCCTATCTTGCATGCTGTTTTAAGGTTCGTGTATAACTGATAAAAGTTCTGTATTTTCATACTTGAGATATTTCATTAAGGTCACTTTTGGGTTGGGGGTTGTTTACCCTCTCTTAGGCCTTGTTTGGCCTCTTTTTGTGCCTTCCTCTTTAGGCTTTGTAACCCTTTTGTTTTGGCCTTCTCACCACTGAAATCCAGAGGATTTTCAGTGGTAGAGAATTGGTTTTGAGGTCTTGTATAGGGGAGGGACACCCCTCTCCCCTTATGTCCCGTTTGCTTGCATTGTTGACTTGTAAAGGTAGAATGTTGGCTTAATGTGTTTTAGCTTCATTTCACCAGGTATTTGGTGTTAGTTTATCATGTTATACCTCTGTTTCATGTTGGTTCTTTGGCTTATTGCATGCATCATACACTTGCCTTGCAATCCTCTTATTTGCCTAAACATGTATCATGCATTTAGATCATCACGCTTGCATGTTTTGGCTTGACTTCATGAAGCTTTTATCCATGTTGTGACATGTTTAAGCTCTGTTTGGTGTCGATTTGGTCATGTTTGCCATGTTTGGTATAGCCACCATGCATTTTAGCTTGTTGGCTTTGGGTGTGTGAGTCATGAGCATGCTTTACTTGGGCTATTTTAGTGGTTTGAAATCACTTATCATGCTATTTCAGTCCGTGTCTCATGCTTGTATGCTTGCATTTGCCATCCTTTCATTGCTTTGAGGAGTTGGTGTCTTATGCTCCATGTTTGGGCCATTGTGCATACCTCTAGACTTAGGTCATTTAGATGCCATCTAAGTGGGTATTCGGGCTTATCTTGACATGCTATAGCTCTGTTTTTCATTGCATAACCCATGCCATGTTTGGTTGAGGTAGTTGTAGTAGAATGCTCTCTTTGTGGCCTTGAATGCCCTCCCTATTTTGCGCCAATTCCTCAGCATGTTTTGGCCTTGTTCCATGCATGTTCTAGCCTTATTTTAGTCTGCCCTAAGACTGTTTTAAGTCATCTTGGCTCTTTGGGGCTTGGTTGGTATGGCCATGGTTTGAACCCTTTGTTAGTCTCAAGTTTTGGGCTTTATTGCGTGCCCTACTTGCATGGCATGGTTGATTTGGCATCATCCTTTGCACATTTTCAGAGCTTATCATACTTGTCATATGTTCATATTTGTCTCTTCTTAATGTGTCTAAGAGTCGACTTTTTTTATGCCTAAGTGTTAGACCTTTACATGTGCACGTTTGAGTGTGTTTTGTCCATAATTTCTTGGCACTTTGGCCACTGTTTTGGTATGGTTGAGGCCTATCCATCCGTAGTGTAAGTCCATAGATCATGCACTCGTGTATTATTGTAGGCTTACCGCATTGCATGTTGTCGCATCCTTGTGGTTAGTGTCATTGTTGCATGCCTATCACTCGATATACTTACATACCTAGGTTGCATTGTAGTATTACATACTTATTGCATTACCATGTTGCTTGTATTTTAAGTTGCATTGGTCATGTTGCATTGCATTAATTGCATGTTTCGCGTTGCATTTGGCAAACACACATTGCATTGTTGTTTGGTTTGGAGTGTCAAACCAAACATGAGGATCAAGGGACGTTTCGTACTTAAAGTGACGAAACGTTCCTCAATTCTCGGTCGCCGACACTCTTGACCCAACATGATAGAGTGTGTAGCATTCATTTGTTTGTTGCATTCACTCCATATTGATATGCACCTTTGACACCTTTGGCCATCATGCATCGAAATGCGTGATTGGTGGCCCGAGGGTCAAGAGCCATACTCCCTTGAGTTCATAGCATGATAGGGAGGGTGGTCGTGCATACATTTGGCTTGCAAATTCCATGTCATGCACTGTCTATCCTCTGTTGCAGCAAAACTAGTGTTCTGCAGGAAGAAATGGCTGGTTGGCCACTTTCAGTGCCGGCTGACTATCAATATCCAGCCGATGGCCCCATCTTTGGTCGATGACCATCCTTCCATGGCCGGTAGTCCTGTCTCTTGGCCGGTGACCTCCCACAGTGCTCAGGGAGTGGTTCAGAAGCTGCCTTGGGACTTGTGCAGCTTTCATAGGCATGAAACAGTGCAAACAGAGGCAACAGTTGGCATGGCAACGGGTTTCCGAACGAGGTGAAACGAGCATACATCATCCAATCATTTCGAGGCGGAGCTGCGGTGGCCTCTTTTATTTCATACTTAGATTGTTTTGTAATTAATTTGTTAATTAATTAAGGGTTTTGTAATATTTAATTAGCTAGGGTAGTTGATTAATTATTCAGTCTGTATTATTTATTCGGACCCTTCGTGAGAGGGCGAACCTTGTAATAAGTGTGCGTGTGTGTGATGTATGTCTTCCAACCCCACGTCTTTCTCCCTTTTATTTACCAGCTTATGATGGTTAGTTTTAGGGCATGTTTCAATTAGCATCCTTATGCTCGCATGATTGCATCCATTCATTTGTCTTGCATGCACCGGGCTCGACGCATCATACTAACTGCATTGTATTTCAATTCCTGTTTGAATACATGTATCAAGTTACATCTCATATGCCATCTCAGAATAGCCGAGCCTATCTTAGTTGCATCTTGCATGTGTTGCATTAGCCATCTTAACATAAACTAGGATCATGCATTGATTACTTACTAGTTTCTGTTTTGGCCTGGAGTACTCGGTGAGTGTTTATGCTTTAGCATCCTTGCATGTGTGTGAGTGACTGCCATGATAGCATGCTTGCCATGAGGCTAACTGCTTATGTGATATAACTGCCTAAATGCCTGTGGGTGAAGGTTGGATTATTTGAATTGGAACAATTCATTGATTGCGAGTTTTAAGCCTACTTGAGAGTGGCAAATCACCATATTTTCTAAGCCCACTCGAGGGTGGCAAAATCCACATTTTAGCCTGCTTGCAAGTAGCAAACCGCTTTCAAAAATAAACATGAGATGTTTTGTTCCAACTTAGACGATCTAGTCTATACTTGTATGCTGTGCGCATCACATAGTAATTCTAGGCTAACAAATCGGAATAAGAGCACATATGTTTTTCAAAAACAAGATATCATGCTTAGTAGTGGCTGATCTTTGATCGGGCGAGCGGGGGTGCTCATGAAATGACCTTTCCCAATCGTACCCAAGTTCCCGAGCTGAGGCAACTTTGGTGATGACGGACACGTGGCCTTAGGCACGAGTCAGGGTTTCCTAAATTCTCCCAAAACAAAATATTTAGGTGGCGACTCTGTATCTGGCAAAGCAGTCCATGTTTGGCACTTCTTTCTAAAAACCTATTTTTCAAAACGATTTGTCGGATTTGGACTCTTTGGTGATTTATCGGTCTCGCATTTCACTTTGCGGGATTAGATTCAGAACCGTGACATTTGAGTCCGAACTGTAGTGAGCCCAATGAACAAAATGGGATTTGTCCCGTGACGTTCGGGGACGTTTACACACCCTCTCTCTTTCTCTCTTTGTGTGTGGTTCATACAGTTCATGCTCTCTGTGTGTGTCACTCACAATTTATGCTCTTTCTCTCTCTTTCTCTCTCTTTCTCTCTCTCTCTCTCTCTATTCCTTCTTCTTCTATGATGCTTTGTGTTTGAACCCTATCTCCTTATCTATCTCTATTCTTCTCATGATGTTATATTTTTCAAACAGTAAAATTTTACTCTGGTTCATGATGCAACCCTCTCTTGTAAAGCCATCATCGCATCATGTTTTAGAGTAAAATTTTCTTGTCTTTAAGTAGATCAGCATGTCATTAACCATACTAAAATTTTGCTATTACAAAAATCATAGTACATACTAAATGAATGAACTAGAGTTAAATTTTACTTTTAGATCTATAAACAAACAAACAAACAAACAAAAAACTACTGATTTTTATTGCAATATCTCGATTTCTCATTTTTCTAACAAATCTAAGTTCATTTATTGTTACCCAAAAAGCAATCTAAGAGGGAGGGTGAATTAGGTTTTTACAAATTAAAATTAATAATACCCCAATAAAATTAACTACTAGTACAACAAATTATTAACAAGCACAATGATGAACTTAGCAGTAAATGATCAAGCAAAATAACAATGAAGTATAGCTAACATACAGGGTAAATCAAATGATTAACACATTAATATTAGATAGCTATAGCAGTAGTAGGAAAGTAAAGAGTTTAGGGAAGAGGAGACAAACAGATTTATAGTGGTTCGGTTTCAACCAAGCCTACATCCACTCCTCAAGTGTCACTTGAGATTTGCTACTATCTTCTAACTTCACAGGGGTACTAGCAACCTTATAAACATGGAGTAATCCTCCATAGATTTTATACAGACTTCACAAGCTCAAACCCTTGCAAATCTTAGGTGATTCAAAATCACTCTCAAGATTTCAAGAACACAGTGTTTGCAACACTTTTACAAGATGAAATGGTATTTTTTCTTTCAAAGAAAGCTTACAATAATTATCTCTCAAAGATAGATATATAAAATGAAGCTTTGATTTTTCTGTAAATCTCATACAGGAAAGATGAGCTTAATGCTGTAAGGCTTAGTGTATAATTTCTGAGAGAGGATGTAAACAAAAATTGAAGAACACTTCTCAGAGAATTTTCAAAGATTAGATGTGAGTGATTATGGATCAAAGAATATTTTTCGGATTTTTTTGTAACTTGTTTACATTAGAGGCTTTGGTATATATAATGAAACTTATAGCTGTTTATAGCCGTTGTATTCATTTGAATTTATAGCGTTTATAGACGTTGTACTCCATCATTACTAATTTGAATATCTTCCACTCCATCATTACAAATTTGAATATCTTCCACTTGAACCTTTTGAACCTTTTGAAATGTTGTTGTGCTGGGCTGTTTAAACCTCTGTTTTTGGGCTGTTTGAACCTCTGTTTTGGGCTATTTGAACTCCTGATTTAATCAAATATTAAATACATTCTAACAACATTTAGGATAAAGGTTTAGGAGAGAAATAACAGGACAAAAATAAATTTTGGATTCTATTTTTCTTTTTCAAATAAATAAAAATATAATTAAATAAATCATCAAAATAAATTTTGGATTCTATTTTTCTCTTTCAAATAAATTAAAACATAATTAAATAAATCATCAAAATAAATAAGTCTCATTTATTTTAGATATAAAGTTGTTGATCTCAAATATTAGTTCGTAGGTATCAAATTTAAGATGGTGGTGATTTGACGGTAAAAATGGTGGTCGCTGGCTGACGATAAGGATTAGCGACGTCGACAGATGATGAAGATGGTAGAGGCAATGAACAACCATTGAGTTGGTGAAGAGAGAGAGAGAGAGAGAGAGAGAGAGAGCGAGAGAGATGAGAGGGTATAATAGTCAAACAAAATATTCAAATAACAAATTTTGTCCTTTAAACAGAACTTTATAAGCATGAAGGGGTTTTGAAAGTACTTTTTTTTTTAGTCCTTTTTTTAACTAGAAAAGAAAGATAGGAGGGGTTTATGGCGAAATTTTCCTTAATTATTATGGAAAGAAATGTGATATGAGAAGTGAAAATAGAAATGAATTATGTTATGGGTTAACATGTTGGTGGTTAATGTCTATATTTGTTGAGTAATTCAGCAATGGTTATGAGATTGGGTAAATTATAAATGTGATCAAGGGTGGGCAATTATACTATGTGATGATATGTTATCGAAAGTTTAAGTCATGTGATGAAGTTGTTTTTCTGGGAATTCTATGAGACTTCATTTGTTTCATTTCATGATAATTGTGCTAGATATTGATAGAGTCTTGTCCTTGGCCATCAGTGGAGGATGGTATTGACTGCTGTTGAATAGGTTATATGTATAGTTCCTCGTTATTGATTTAGTTGTGAAACTTACAATGTTTTGATGACATATGAACGATGCGAAGGGTCCGTTTCCTTTCGGCTTGTGATTGTTAAAATGTGGCGCATTGACAGAGGTTCCACATTCCTTTCGGTTTGCACTCGGTAAAGCATGGTTGGAGGTTCTACATTCTTTTTGGATGACAATCGGTAAAGTGTGGCCCCTGGAGATAGGGTTCGCTTATCTTCCATCTTGCGCCCAGTAAAGCATGTGAATTGTTGGGGCTATATAGAGGTTCTGCTTTCCTTCCAGCTAGCCATCTGTAAAGCGTGGCTAGTTGAGATAGGTTACAATACCTTCCGATTAGCGTATGGTAAATTGTGTTGTGGTTTTAATGATCCTATAGCCAGTGTTGGGGATATATAGAGGTTCTACTTTCCTTCCAGCTAGCCACGGGTAAAGCGTGGCTCGTTGAGATAGGTTATAATACCTTCCGATTAGCGTTTGGTAAATTGTGTTATGGTTTTAATGATCGTATAGCCAGTGTTGTGGTATTAGATTAATAGGTGCCTAATTGCCCCTTCCATGCCGAGAGTGGAAAATGTGGAAGTAATTGATGATGTTTATTATTGTATGACTCGTGTAATAATGATTGTTATATGATGAGTACTCGATGAATATAATTGTACGTGTTGAATTGTCAATGTTAATATAAATAGTTATTTAATTTTGTGGACTGGTAAATAGGTAGAAGTGAGTGTGAAATTAACTATATGTGAAATCGTTTTTGTGAAACTAAATGGAATTAAGGAAGTAGTCTCTTTTGAAATATGAGAAATAGATCGTAAGAATAAGAAAAAAGAAATGAGATTTCTAGGTTATTGTAAGTGGATTATTTTTTGAAATTATAGGTATGTACGTGTATTTTGAGTATTAAACGACACTCTATGGATATATACTTACAACATCGAGCATCATGATCATTTTTATCTATGAAGTGTTATTGTTTAGAATAATTGTGAATTCCTACTGGACTTTTGTGTTTATCCCTCATTGCTAAACCATTTTCAAGTGCGGAGTAGGTTGCTTCCTTCAAGGATCAAGAAGTGTTTTCAATTGAGGACTAATTCTTGTTGATTGTGGGTGAAGAGTTTAATTGTTATAGAAACAATGTTGTTCATGCCTTGTAATTATTTATTTTGTAGATGTAAGTGTAAGGTCATGGATTGTAACTTGTGATATTGTAAGTTCCATCATTTATATTATTTGAGAGAGAACACTTTCTATTTATTCATTTGTATCCTTATTTCCATACAGGTGTTATGACCTGAGCAATAAAATTGCGGGCGTTACACTCCGCCTCAAATTTGAATTTATTTTTTATTTTTATTATTATTAAGATTCGAGGCCAGATCTGTTCGAGGCTCATATTTGTTCAAGGCTCAGATCTATTCAAGGCTTAGATCTTTTCAAGGCCATATTTGTTCCACCTATGGTTCAAACCATCTGTTTTGCTAAAGGAGCCTTGGAAGAATTACTCGGAGGCTTCGCAGTGGTGGTGGAGGGCAGAGCTTGTTTTTCTCTCCAGCTATTTGCTGGTTGATTCAACTCAAATGATGATGATGACTCAGATCTAGAAATGAGAGTAAGAGTATTTTGTTTGGGACAGAAACACTAACCACCATCCATATATATATATATATATATATTTTTGTTGATTTTTGTTGTTTTTTTTGTTTTTGTTGTTATTGTTATTGTTATTGTTAGGGTTTGGTTTGGCTTGGTATTGCGACAGATAGGATTGGTTTGGCTTTATATTTCAACAGGTAGGATTTGATTTGGCTTGGTATTTCAACAGATAAGAATTTCAAACTTATGGCATTTCACATAAGTAGATTTTCAATAGATATAACCAAAATTTCAATAGATAAAATTTTGACAGATAGAACTTCAGAGAAAAAAATGAACAGATAATAAAATTGGGATATATAGATTTAAACAGATAAATGAAAAAATTGAACCGATAATAAAATTTGGACAGATATTTGATTAGATAAGTAGAAAAAATTGAACAGATAGTCAAAAAATTTGAATAGATTGATATAAAATTTGGATAGATGGATATAAATTTGAACAAATAATCAAAAAAATTAAATAGATAAAAAAAAGTCAACAGATAAATTAAGGAATAAAATTGAAAACAAAGTATTTTTCAAAACAAACAAAAGAATTGCTCACCAAACTATTTTAGAAAGAGTGGAACTCTCACTAAAAAAAAACTATAACATTTTTCTCATTTTTTAATACAAATTAATTATAACAACGTTATTCTTTTTGTAGTATGTAAAATCACTATTATTAAATACATTTATTAATAAAAAAATATTATTATGTGTCACGTCCTGTTGTTAGGCTAAATATAAATGTAAAGTACATGTTTAATAATATTTATAATTTTTTTTTAAAACTACAAAAAATATTATTTTTCATTTCCAAAAGTTATGGAGATAATTGTTGACAAATCTAATTTAAGGAGGGTATATGGCATTAAGTCCAGTAGATATTTTTTATTGGTGAGAGGTCCATTCTTTGTGAAATAATTTGCTGAGAAATCATTTTTATTATTTAGGAGGACATTTCGCTTTTAATTTTATCCCTTGATTTATCTGTTGATTTTTTTTAATTATGTTAATTTTTTTTGATTATCTGTTTAAGTTTATATCTATATGTTCAAATTTTTTCCCTATTTGTTCAATTTTTTGATATTTTCAGTTCAAAATTTGTTCTTGTTTGTTCAATTTTTTATTCTAAATTTTATATGTTGAAATTCTACCTGTTCAATTTATTTTCTATCTGTTGAAATATAAAACCAAACCAAATCATAGCTGTTTAAAATTTTATATATATATATATATATATTTCTTCTCTCTATCTATGTCTCTTTCACTCACTCATATGTTAAAAACAACAACAAATCCTATTTGTTCATCCTATTTGTTTATCAACAACAACAAATCCTATATGTTCATCAACAATAACATCATCACTAAATCCTATATGTTCATCATCATCATCATCAACAACACACCCATACACTATATCTAACAAATATATTCAACAAATCTAACACATTCAACAGATCATCATCTTCATTATCTTCGTCAACATCAGAGTGTAGACGATCTGATTGTTTTTGTATAACACTTGCAATTTTGATCTTTGAATGGAAGAATCGCAAAAATGGTTACAGATCGTAGAAACTTCACTTGAAAATAAAATACTCAACAAATCACATACTAAAATACTTTGTAAATCAATACATAAACTGTTATATCTGTGTCCAAATTTTTATCTGTCCAAAATCATTGTGGAAACTACTAAATTTGATCTTCAATGGTCAAACACAACCAAATTCAATATTATCAACTACAAATTTCAATTTTCCAACAAATATTAAACAAAGGTAAAAAATAAAAAACAAAACTCAGAAATTGTGAGAAGTACACTGCCGTCGCTTTCCTCTTCGATCTCACCAATCCTCCTCTACTCTCCGTCGACCTGAATCTCGCATTTTTTTTACCTCATTTTGATGCACTTCGAAACAACAATAGATCTCCCAGCCTTTATTTCCTATACGTTAAAGATGAAGACGAAGAGATCTAGATCAAGAACAACAATATATATATATATATATACGCTTACATATACATATATATGTACAGATCTATAAAAAGATATATATATATATATATATATGTTGGAAAATTTATAAAGGCAGTGGTGAATTAAAATAGACTCCATTTGAATGAAATAGTGCAACCTTTTATAGTGTCTCTTTGTTTTAAAGAAATGATCAACCCTCCATTTGAATGAAAGGGTGCCACCCTTTCATGTTATCTCTTTATTTTAAAGGGAAGGTCATGTTCTTTCTTCATGCCTTTTCTATTCAAACTGAATAGTTGCTAACAAAATCTATATAAAGGCAGCCTCATTCCAATTTTATTGATTCCAAAGGTTCCTTAAATTCAAGCATTCTTTTTATATTCTTCATACTAGTTTATAGAGATTTTAGAGAGTTGCAGAACATAGGTTTGATTCGCTTGACAGATTATTTGTAGTGCTGCTATAACCTGCATTTTCTGATCATTGTGTCCTGGGGGATAGGCATTGATAACTCGTAAGTACCTATGTAGTGGCGAATTTGTCTTAAGGACAGAGTGTCACACACTCGACTTGATCAAATTTTTCAGTGATTTTACTGTTCTCAATTTCCGAAACCAGAACGTCTTGCAAATAATTTATTTATTTTATTTCAGTATTTATTTCTCTACACAGAAGATTGTACCAACAATCTTAAGACAGATTCGAATTATTTTGTTTGTACGAAATTTTTTGTTTGTTTTTTTTTTCTCCGTTCTTTACTGAATTTATTTTTTGTGTGGGTTTTTTTTTAGAATTCAAATTTTGATTTTTCCGAAAATAAAATTTTTGGGTTTGTTTAATAATGAAAATTCTAATTTTCAGTTTTCTAAATTATTGACATTAGACTTGGTTTTACAGAATTTATATTCTACAAAGTAATATTCTGGTTGGAAAATACAAATAGTAGTAATATACTGTTTGAAAAATAGTAATAATATACTATGTATTTTCTTTAATAAATAGTAGTAATATACTGTTTGTCATTGGTTTTTTTTCCAAAATATTAATTTGTGATTATTTTGTTCTGTGTGAAATTGGTCAGAAATTAATTCTGTTTTTCAGAAATAACATTATGAGTTTTCATTAATTAAAATTCTGTTTTAATTATTATAATTTTTGAAGTTTACAGAAATAATTTTTTGTGTGGAATTAATTTGCTTAAATAAAAAGTTATTTTCAAATTAATTTGAAATAAAAGTTACAACTTTGTTTCTTTTACTTTTTACAGAATTAAATTCTGTGTTTTATGGTTTAATTGTCTGTGTAGTATAAAATTTTAGTTATAATTTTGTTTTATAATTTAGAATTCATGGCTATTGAAACTGCTTAAACTTCTAATCCGACCGGTGTTGTGACTGCCCCGATCCCACCTGCTATTGTGACAATCCCAGTAAATCATGCGGAAAAGCTAGAAAAGTTCCAAGGAACTGACTTTAATGGCAGTAGAAGATGTTGTTTTATCTTACTACATTGAATCTGGCACGTTTCCTTTCTGGGGATGCTCCTGTGCTAAAAGAGGATGAAACTGACCGACAAGTGGTTGTTGTAGTCAATGTTTAGAAACATGCGGATTTCCTTTGCTGCAACTATATCTTGAGTGGGTTTGATAATACATTGTACAACGTGTATAGCCCCATCAAAATAGCAAAGCAATTATGGGATTCATTGGAGAAAAAGTACAAAATAGAAGATGCTGGCTCGAAGAAATTCATGGTGGGCAAATTTCTGGACTTGAGTGGGTTTGATAATACACTGTACAACGTGTATTATCCCCATCAAAACAGCAAAGCAATTATGGGATTCATTGGAGAAAAAGTACAAAATAGAAGATGCTGGCTTGAAGAAATTCATGTTGGGAAAATTTTTGGACTTTGTGATGGTTGATTCAAAGACTGTGATCAGCCAAGTTCAAGATCTCCAACTCATTCTGCATTACATCCATGCGGAAGGCATGTCACTAAGCGAGTCCTTCCAATTCGCTGCTCTAATTGAAAAATTACCATAAGGGTGGAAGGAATTTAAGAACTATCTCAAGCGCAAACACAAAGAAACGACTTTGAAAGAATTAATTGTGCAACTGCGAATTGAAGAAGATAACCAGACTTCTAAGAAGAGGGTTGGCAAGCATCCTATGGAGTCAAAGGCTAATGTGGTGGAACATGCTCCAAAAGCAAAGAAACGAAAATTTTCTAGAGAAAGTTCATTACAAGGTTTTAAGGGGGAGGGGGGGATACCAGGAAATTTAAGTTCAATGGTAAATGCTACATTTGTGACAAAGAGGGACATCGAGTAAAGATTGTCGTAGCAAGCGCAAAGTAAAGGGAAGTCAAGCAAGAAACCTACTCAAGCCAATGTCACCGAAGTGGACATAATCTCTAATGGTGTCGATGACATAAACCGTTCAACCATTGTTTCCGAGGTCAACCTTGTTGGAAATCTCAAAGAATGATAGGTGGACGCTGGAGCCATTCATCACATCTGTGCTGACAAAAAGATATTATCCTCTTATTTAGTTGTGGACAATGGAGAACAACTATTCATAGGCAACTCCTCAATTTCTAAAGTTAAAGGACAAGGAAAGGTAATTCTGAAGATGACATATGGAAATGAACTCACTCTCAACAATGTGCTGCATGTACTAGATATTCGCAAGAATCTTATTTCCGGATCTCTGTCGAGCAAGAATGGGTCTAGTCTAGTTTTTTAAAGTGACAAATTTGTACTTACAAAAAATGGGATGTATGTAGGAAAAGGTTACATTAATGATGGCATTTTCAAAATGAATGTAATGACAATTGCTTCTCCTATGATTAATTAAAAAAAATACATCTTGTTCTTACTTGCTTGAGTCTTCTAATTTATAGCATGATAGATTAAGACATGTTAATTATGGATCTTTGCGTAGATTAATTAATATGGAATGTTGGCCTAAATTTGAAATTGATCCAAATCATAAATGTGAAATTTGTGTTGAGGTAAAATTAACCAAAACTCATTTTCATTCAATTGAAAGAAGTACGAAACTACTTGAATTAATTCATAGTGACATTTGTGATTTTAAATCAATTCAAACTAGCGGGGGGAAAAAATATTTTCACTTTCATAGATGACTATACTAGATATAGTTATGTTTATTTAATTCAAACCAAGGATGAAGCTTTGGAAACTTTCATTCAATATAAGAATAAAGTTGAAAATCAACTTGGTAAGAAAATTAAGATTTTAAGAAGTGATAGAGGTGGTGAATATGAATCATCTTTTGGTGAGTTTTGTAAAGAACATTGAATAATTCATCAAACCACCGCTCCTTACTCACCTCGGCAAAATGGAATTGCTGAAAGGAAAAATAGGACTATAGGAGAGTACCATCTTATAAATACTTAAAAGTGTGGGGGTGTTTGGCTAAAGTGGCTATTCCTAGTCCTAAAGAGACTAAGATAGGTCTGAAAACTGTTGATTGCATTTTCATCAGTTATGCTAAAAATAATAGTGCATATCGATTTTTGATTGATAAGTCAGAACATTCAGAAATGCATGTAAATACTATTATTAAATCTACGAATACATCATTATTTGAACAAATATTTCCTAATAAGACTGGACAAGAGACTAGTACTAACAAAAGATCTTATGATGCCATTATTAGCCATGATTAAGAACAAGATCAAGAACAAGAGCAAAAGTTAGATCAAAATTGTCACGACCCAAACCCACCCCTATAGGTTTAGTGTCGTAACCGGCTAGTAATTCTAGGATTACTGAAGGCTTTTGACCTGAATAACAAAATATAAGGGGCTAACAGAAGTAAATATGTAAAATATATTGTCCATAAAGCTGTGCTGACATACATGGGACAGTTAATTCAAAACTTAGATATATAAAAGGGACGTCATATTTACATCAGTTATATGTCACCAAATTCCACATATACCGTATTTACAAAACATGTCCAGACAAAGCATAAGAAAAGATGAAGTCTCAAAAACTTGCTTCATCTAAACTTGATTAGGTCTCAAAAGGAAACCTCATCGGGAGGCCAAAGGGTGGCTGACAAAACCCAAGCTCCAGGTCATCAACTCTGGGCTTGGTCATGCGCCTGGTCACCTATATACATAATATAAGTAGTGAGCGAAAGCCCAGTGAATAATAACAGAGTAAAAGGTTAAAGGAATGATCTCCCATATCAGATTCAGAAAGTAGAAACAGATTCATATTCTTATTCAGAGTTTAGAAGCATATACTTATTCAATTTCACAAAGGATCATACATGGTATACCCATTAGCACTAACAAATTAGATACAGAGCATTAAGGGTCATACTTGACCAGTTCTATAAAGAAACCTCCGGTACCAGGAACAGATAACATACTTAAGCCATGATATTGTTACCCCTGGGTGAGAGCCATGAGACCATGGTATTATTACCCCCGGGCAAAGGCCTTGTGCTCATAGGCCACAGTATTATTACCCTCAGGCAAGGGCCATGTGCTAAGGATGCCAGAAAATACATTTCAATACATGGACAATTATTCATTGATACAGAACGTAACATTTTAGAAAACAGAGCATTTCTTGTCATATCATATAGGAAAATATTTAAATGTAAACATAGCTTTACAAAGTTATTACTTACAGATGGCTTCACTCGCAGAATAGATTAAGCAGATATACCAGACCGTTTATGGCACGTGACCTACACAAACATAAAACGGATACGTATTGAATTACACACCCAAAATAATTAACTTAATTCTTTCTTATCTTGGTGTGTTTCTAATCTTTATCCTCATTATTATGTCTTAAGCATGGCCTAGGAATGTCTAGGATGCAATAAGGATGCCAAAACATGCTGTTTAACACTTAGTCAAATTTGCTGAAAACAGGGTCCTCGCTCAAGTGTAACTTCCCTCGCTCGAGCAGAGGGTCAAAAGTAAGGGTGGTTGCTCGAGCGTAACTTCCATCACTCGAGCAGTCTGTAAACTCTGCAAAAATACTGGTTGCTTGATTTTTTCACTCGACGCACGCTCGACGGTCGCTCGAGCGTAAGACTGAAGTCTTCGCTCGAGCGCAACTTTGGTTGCTCGAGCGGTCTGCAAAATGTGTAAACTTCTGGAAGCATGAAATTTACACTCGAGCCAACTTTTGGTTGCTTAAGTGGAAGTGCAAAACAAAGAGTGGTCGCTCGAGCGCAGGTTCTGTAGCTCGAGCGGAGAAGCAGAATTCTGAAATTTTCAGATTTGCTCCCAAGCATCAAAACGCGAAGTCAAAGCCTTAAAACATAACCTTTGGGCCCTAAAACTTGAGAAAACACTTGTAAACTTATAAAACATCATGAATTAAAGATCATTACACAAAATCAAGGCCTAAAAGCAAGTGAATTCTTCAAAACCAAACTTGAATTACATGTATACACCCTATGCATGTGTTGTCATCAACTCAAATCTTCCAAAACATGTACAAATGAAGTGTTAAGGTGCAAAACCACAATGAGCTCCCATAGTTGAACAAAAATAGGTCATTGCATATAAGAATTTGTTAAAATCAAAACTGAAAATTCATGAATTATGCATGCATGTATGGTATGACTTAAATTCCTTCATTTCTAGCTCAATTCTCATGTTTAAACACTTAGACCTCTTGAATTTATGCATTTGTTGGCTCAATTACATAGCTAAAGGGTTGAATTCTTACCTTAGATGCTCAATTATGCTCTAGGTGGCTAATTGGTTGAGATTCTAAGCTAATTCTTCCAAATCTTCCTTAATTGCCCTTGATGGTTTCAAATCTCTCTTGGTTTCTCTCTCACACACATTTAAAGCTCAAGTAGAATGAAATTGAGAGTGTAAAGTGTATTCTAGGGGTCTCATATGCCTTATAGAGGCTTAATTAAGAAGACTCAATTAAACTTGCCTTAAGCTAATCAAATTGACGCTAATTATCCTAATTAATTCGTTCCAAACTGAATTTTAATTAAACCTACTATACCATTATAAAAATTCTAAATAGCACAGAAACCAAGTCAATTTCGTGATCGGATGCTGATAAAGCCTTCAATTCGCAGAACAAAACAAACACATAGACAAATATTTATACGATAAATAGATAGAAACACAAATAATGCAACACACATGCAATTACTTCAGAATTTCATCTTAATTACTTATTAGGCATCCTTAATCATGGTTTAACAATTAATCATAGGTCATGGTTGTTACAAAAATAAGGAAGAGGAACCTAGGCGTAGTAAACGTGCTAGAACCTCAAAATCTTTTAGTCCAGATTTTCTAAATTTTTTGTTAGAAAATGAGCTTTTAATTATCAAAGAAACTATGTCTAGTCCTGAGACTCCTTTATGGAAAAAGGTTGTAAATAGCAAAGTTGAATCCATCTTGCAAAATCACACTTGGGAATTGGTAGATTTTCCACAGGTTGTAAACTTTTTGGGTACAAGTGGATTTTTAAGAAAAAAATGAAAGCGGATAGATCAATTTACAAATGCAAGGCAAGACTTGTGGTTATTTTGACACATACTCACCAATTACTAGAATAACATCCATTAGAATGCTAATTGCCATTGCATCTTTGTACAATCTAGAAATTCATCACATGAATGTGAAAACAGCTTTCTTAAATGGTGAGTTAAATGAAGAAATTTATATGAAACAATCATAAGGATTTTTTGTTCTAGGAAAAGAAAAGAAAGTGTGTAAATTGGTTAAATCATTATATGGTTTAAAACAAGCACCAAAGCAATGGCATGAGAAATTTCATAAGGCAATGATGTTAAATGGATTTAAAATTAATGAATATGACAAATATGTTTATATTATAAACACAAACAAATGTTATGTTATAGTATGTCTTTATATGGATGATATGCTCATCATAGGTAGTAATAATGACATGATCAAAACTATCAAGAAAATGTTGAATAAACATTTTGACATGAAGGACATGGAGATTGATGATGTAATTCTTGGTATGAAGGGTCATGTCTCTTCTTCATGCCTTTTC
Source organism: Camellia sinensis (assembly GCF_055761805.1). NCBI lineage: Eukaryota > Viridiplantae > Streptophyta > Magnoliopsida > Ericales > Theaceae > Camellia > Camellia sinensis. Next base: position 102,851,762 of record NC_138975.1, on the reverse strand, counting down.
TATTCAAATTGAATAGGTGCCAACAAAATCTATATAAAGGAAGCCCCATTCCAATTTTATTGATTCCAAAAATTTCTCAAATTCAAGCATTCTTTTTATATTCTTCATACTAGTTCATAGAGATTTCAGAGAGTTGTAGAACATAGGTTTGATTTGCCTTGCATATTATTTGTAGTGCTGCTATAATTTGCGTTTTTTGATCATTGTATCCTAGGAGATAGATGCCGATAACCCGTAAGCACTTGTGCGGCGGCGAATCTATCTTAAGGACAGAGTGTCACACACTCGACTTGATCAAAATTTTCAGGGATTTTACTGTTCTCAATTTTTGAAACCAGAACGTCCTTTAAGTAATTTATTTATTTTATTTCAGTATTTATTTCTCTACACAGAAGATTGTTCCAACAATATATATATATAAATATATATACGGAAAAGCTTGTCAGATGGATTTGACAGAGTTATCGGAGTTTGACGAGTAGCATTGGTGACCTCGACCTAGATCTTGTTTGACGATCCCATATTTCGTCGCGTAGACGTCATTACCTGGCCTTGAACTGACATTGAGGGAGATTTGAGCCAATCTACATCGATGGTGACTCTGATGGTGGTGAAACAACTTCAGTGATAATGGTAGATGCGGTGGTGGTGGGGAGAAAAAGAGAAAAGGAGAAGGAGAAAAAGGAACGGGGGCCACCGGGAAAGTCGGAGATGAGGCTACGGATGAGAGTGTTAGAACAGGTCTGGCGGTGTTAGAGAAAGAGAGAGAGAGCTCTAATAATCAAGGGTTTGCAAGCTATGGAACAGATCACACCATTTAAATAGATAAAACAAAATAGATAGTTTGGTCTTTTTACAAAAACGTGTCCTTATGGACATAGTATTTGTGCATGTGGATCTTAGCCAAAATAAATTCAAATTTGAGTTTATGACTTGAGTCCCCAAAGTCATGAACGGTTTAAATTTTTTTTCTTACAATTCTTTTAACCATAGAATATTAGTTTAACTTGTTAAATTGTTTTTGTATTCCTTCCTCCGCCCATCACCTATTACTTTTCACTATTATTGACCCTCCTATAGCCACCATCACAAAAGTGACCTCCTTTAGCGATGAACAATCGACTCCAACCATCAGCCACCACCTTTAGCAATCAACAACTGCTTTTGACTATCATCAATCACCTATTATCAGTGACTATCACCTTTAATTAGTACCTCTTGCCAAAAACCACATCCGATAATCTATAATTACATATGAGAACCATTTCTAACTGTCGACAACCACTTACAATCATCACTTCTTGATGGCCTTGTTTTGAAAATACATGTGTACTAAATATGTTTTTATTTTCATTTTACAAAAAATAAACATATATATATGTGTGTGTGTTAATTTTTTCTATAAATAAAAAATAAACAATATATATTACCAAACAATACTAAATGTAGCGACCCTGATTTTTCATAAGCTTTTATTTATTTATTTATTTTATTATTATTATTATTATTATTATTATTATTATTATTATTATCTTATTTTATTTTTAGCTTTATTAATTGTGTGGTTACATGAGAATTTAATGTGTTATTTAATTAATTCAATGTGATAGTTAATTTTATGTAATTAATCTAAATATTTATTTTTATATATATTTATATATAAAAAAGGGTGTTATATGTATTGATTTTATAAAGAATATTTATATTTGTTGTAATTATTTAATAAAATAAAATATAAATAATGTCAATTGGGTTACAACTATAAGAGGCAAAGGAAAGCAAGGAAAAAAAAAGAAAAAAAAAAGAGACAGCAGCCGAAAGAAAAGAAAACGAGAGAGAGAGAGAGAGAGAGTTTAATCATCAAAAAGAGAGGGTGGGCCTGTGTGGGTGAGAAAATCAGAGAGAAAGCCGAGAGAGAGAAAGAGTGGTGAGGTAGAGAGGAAAAAGAAGAAAAGGGTTAGGGTTTTGTTTTGGTGGTTTTATTAATTTTTAAAATATTTTTTTGATTTTTAAAAAATTATTGTGAGTACAAAATTCACTTTTCTTGATTTATGTTTAATTCGTTGTTTTTATTTATTTATTTGATGTTAATTTGATTTTGTATTTATATGAAGATGATAGATTGATTTTAATTATTTTGATTAGTTGTGTATGTCAGGTTTAGGGTTTTTATATGTATTTATTTTTATGGTTGTAATCACACTCATGGATATATGAAATTAAAATAAACTTTGAACCCATAGATAAATTCCTTATACTCCGCCATGACTCTATTGATTGTTGTTTTATTTGAGTATTGGTGAGAAAGAGTGTATAAAAAAAAGTGAGGGTTATGAGATCTATTTAAATGCCTTAGGCTTGGCATTGTTATATTTGTTCTCATTAGTAGATGAGAGATTGTGTATATATATATTGTTGCCTTGTTCTCATGAGTAGACGAGTTCTTTGATTTACCCGCGTACGTATATGCTAACCATCCAGGGAGTGTGGGTCAAACTCAGAACGATATTCCCATGCAAATTTGGCTTCGGAGCGGTGTTAGGTATACAGGAGGCACCTGGGATATTTGTGTAGGCCGGAAGGGAATGACCGAAGTGGTGGAGTTAAGGTATAAAGAATTAAATATGAACTTATTAGTATAGTGTGAATTGCTTTGCTTTGTACATCTCAAAAAATAGTAAACAACCTTGATAAGTTATGAAATTTCGGCAGAGGCATGTATATGTAATTCTTGACAACTGTTGTATTTTAACTTTGTGCTAAAAAGATCGATTGTAACTTGTAATCGGATGATCTTGGTTACAATAGTTTTTATTCGTTTTACTAAAGCAGATTTTAGATGTTGTTTTAATCCACGAAACGAGCTCATTTTTATTAATTTCGCATAAACTGAAGTAAAACATTATTCTGCATACTTTTCATGTTTTGAACTTTTCCCAAAAAAATTATCTTAGGGCAGTTTCTTTTCGTTTTTTAGCTTTATATTTTTCGGTTGAATTCCGTCTAGATTCTTCTATTCAGTTTTTCTCTTAACCTGTTAGTTTCTACTAAATTCCGTTGTCTCTTAGGAAATTTAAATCTGTACAACTTTTGTTCCTTGAGTTTTGGTCAATTCAAATTATTTAAGCATGAAACGGTACATTTTTATACTTCTTCAGCAATTTACTTATGATTAAATAATACTGGCTTTATTTTTTTTTATAGAATGGTGGATCTTACTAACTTTTTATGCAGGGTTGACCCACCATATTTTTTTTATGTTTATTTTGTTATTTTATATTCAATTTATATTTAGTTGTGTATGGGCAAGAAACTAAATGCCACCATATCTCAGGAAACTACTACTCCTTCGTCTTGGTACGGGTGGAACTACTTGTCTTGTCCCGTAACAAGAATTAAATGTAATTTTGTTTGTGTCTGGTGGATATGTGGGTGTTAAATCTTGTACATGTTACGACCAAAATCCGACCCTATAAGTTTAGTGTCGTAACCGGCCAATAATCCTTGGATTACCAAAGGCCTCTTAGCATAATAACACATAGTTAGGGGCTACGGAAGCAAATACATGAAATATACATAGTCCATCAACCTCTACAGACATACATGAGACAAATAATCTTAAACTTTCATAATTATACAGGTGATCAAAACATAATACGTCACTTCATGTAGATTCAACCAAAAAAACTAGTTCATGATCAGGGGAAACAAAAACTTATACATCCACAAAACATAGCCACGAGACTTGACTTGAACTGGAACCATTCTCGGGAGGCACAACGGCTAGCTGACAAAAATAACTGAGGCACCAGGTCTTCAACTCTGAGCCTGGTCACGTGCTTGATCACCTACATACATAATATAGATAGTGAACGAAAGCCCAGTGAATAACAATAGAGTAAAGGGTTAAATGAATGATGATTCGTAATTAAATCCGTACATAGAACCAATTCATATTCGTGTTCTCATTCAGTGCGTATACAGAATTCAGGAGCCATGCTTGATCAATCATAGTTCATCCGTTAGTGCTAACAAATTGTATACAGAACATCATAGATTATACTTGTCAGTTCTGTAGACACCCCATTTTTGACCGACCTTAAGACTCAGACGTCACCAATTGAGCGCTTGGTGATGTTGCATGATGTGCTCGTTCAGAAGTTTCGGAGTTGCGGCCGTGAGCCCTACCTCCGGACTCCCGAACCCTTTTCTGTGCCTTGTCTCGGTTTGCGAACCAGACTCGATTTTCTCTGTTTCTTTTCCCGAGGGGAGGGAGAGGTCCTGTAGACCATCTCTCAATGTCCGTAGGCTACATTTGGTGGCCGTAGGCCATTTTTCCCATTTCGGAGTCCGGTTCCCGGTTTTCGGAGCCGTCAGGCCGTGTGCCTCGGTTCGGGACCGCTTAACCATCTCCTATTGCTCTGATTTTTGGCATACAACTTATTTTCTCCCTTTTGAGGGACACTGGGGGCTGAGAAACCCACTTCGAGGTCGAATACCATTTTCGGTGCTTAACAGCCCATTTTCGGGACCCCGAACTGCGTGTTTTGGCCCCGGAACGTTCGTTTTGCAACGGTTTTCGTTCATTTTTGGCAGGTACCTCTGTTTTATCACAAGGAAGGTCACTGAAGGGTGGGAGGCCAGCAATTGTTGCAGCAACCAGTTATCTCTCCTCCGGGGCCTCCCGGCGCCCGTTTTTGCAACTTCCGGGCTAATGTTGAATACCTTAGGGGTAGTGTTGCCAACTTTCAACCACATATCTGTGATCTACACATCTGGGAGGCCCATAAAAGTTGATGGCCGGCCATTAAGGTCACCTGACCCTTTTGACCCCTTTCTTCCGGGCTAATGTTGAACCCCTTGGACCTTTTTTCTCGAACTTTCAACCACATATCTGTGATGTACACACCTGAGAGGCCCCTAAAAGTTCATGGCCGGCCAGTAAGTCAACTTGACCCTTTTGACCCCCTCTTTCCGAGCCATTGTTGAACCCCTTGGGCCCACTTTCTTGGAATTTCAATTACATGGTTGTGTTGTACACACATAGGGCTACCTCCCCAATATCTAGCCGGCCAGAAAAGCTCGTTGACCCTTTTGACCCCTAGCCGGCCGGCTAGGGGGTATGGCCGGCCGGCCACCTCCAGCCAAAGTGAGAGGCCGGCCGTGTTCTTCTCACTGTACCCTTTCCAGCTGTTGGGCAATATCCCCCAGATATTTTCTGTATCCGGGGGATATTTCGTGGGAGAGTTTTCCTCTCCATTTCATCCCCCTTTTACACCCCTTTTCTTGACCTTATAACCAGCTGAGGGTCTTCTTCTTGAGGGTTAGAAAAATTCCTCTCCAAGCACAAACCCTAAACTCCATTGTCATCATTCTCAATTCTCCAAAAAACCCTAACTTCTTAACCTTCATTCCTTCTACACCACCAAGCTCTACCACCACCATCTCATTTCCAGCAGCAAGGGAGGATTCTTGAAGGCTAAAGAAGCTGCAAATCAACCCAAGAAGCAACAAAATCTCGAATCTTCAAGGGTAAGTTACACTTTTACCCTTTTGACCCTTTATCTTGTTCCATTTCTAAGCCTCATTTCTTTTTGGTTTCAAGCTTCGGCCCTAACTGAAAAGAGCCATATTTTGAGCTTATCTTCACTTCTCATTAAGGGCTCAACCCTGTTTGAGCCCTCCATAATACACTTACTTCATTGACCATCTTGTATGTCATAGTTTTGCATGCTATTTTTGACCCATGAGCAATTTATTTTCGAGCATATTGTAAACTGATATAGGGCTTATTTTGAGCCCCTCTTCAACATTGGAGAAGGGCTCAACATTGTTTGGTGTCTCCATGTATCACTTGTAGTTCAATCCCTTATTTGGCCCCATTTTTGCATAAGTTGATAGCCCTCTTGGCTTCTGTTTTTGGACCTTGGTCCGAACTGAAAGTGGCCTTGTTTTGGCCTATACTTCATGTTTCATTCACACTTTTTTCCTGTTTGGTGATTATTTTATATACTTCATGTTATAGCACCTTTTGGGCCTTGTTTTGCATCCCATTTTTAGCATATTTGTATACTGATTTTGAGGCTGCCATATACTGTAAATGTTCATATTTTTGGTCCATCTTCAGTGTTGTAGAAGGAAAGTTTTCAGTTTGGGTTTAGCTTATACCACTTGCTTCATTACCCCTATCTTGGCCCCTATTCTTGTATGCTATTTTTGCCATACCTATATTTGCTGTTTGGCCATGTCTATAACTGGAAAAGTGGTTATCTTGGGGCTGTCTAGCTTCTGTCTTTGCATTGCATGTCCATGTTGTGCATATTTAGCATGGCTATAGGCCATTTCGGGTGCCTAATGTTGCATTTCGGGACATTTCCTTGCATTTCATGTCATTTCGCCTCATCCCGGGGCTGTTTTCCCCTTGTTTTGTTGCTGGAATTCCATTAGCATGCTTGCATATCATTTTTGCCATGTTGCATCACATTTTATCATTGCCTCGGTTTGCGTGCCCGTGTGCACGCATTTCGAGGCACCTCATTTTTATCCGACGGCATCCTATGTGAGTGTGGCTGAGGCTCACTCATGTTGGTATAAGACCATATCATGTTTCCATATCATTTCATCGCATTCTGCCATTGCCTCGGTTTGCGTGCCCGTGTGCACGCATCTCGAGGCACTTCGTTTTTCATTCATCGGCATCTTATGTGAGTGTGACTGAGGCTCTCTCATGTTAGTATAAGTCCATTTGTCATTTTCCATGTCATTTGCATTGCGTATGCACCGCCTCGGTTTGCGTGCCCGTGTGCACGCATTTCGAGGCACCTCATTTTCTGCCATCGGCATCTTATGTGAGTGTGGCTGAGGCTCTCTCATGTTAGTATAAGTCCATTTGTCATTTTCCATGTCATTTGCATTGCGTATGCACCGCCTCGGTTTGCGTACCCGTGTGCACGCATTTCGAGGCACCTCATTTTCTGCCATCAGCATCTTATGTGAGTGTGGCTGAGGCTCTCTCATGTTAGTATAAGTCCATTTGTCATTTTCCATGTCATTTGCATTGCGTATGCACCGCCTCGGTTTGCGTGCCCGTGTGCACGCATTTCGAGGCACCTCATTTTCTGCCATCGGCATCCTATGTGAGTGTGGCTGAGGCTCACTCATGTTGGTATAAGCCCATTTGTCTTTTTTCATATCATCGCCTCGGTTTGCGTGCCCGCGTGTACGTATTTCGAGACACCTATCATCGCCTCGGTTTGCGTGCCCGCGTGCACGTATTTCGAGACACCTATCATCGCCTCGATTTGCGTGCCCGCGTGCACATATTTCGAGGTACCTCATTTTCAGTGCATTCTGTCATTTTCTCGGTTTGCGTGCCCGTGTGCACGCATTTCGAGACATCTCATTTTCATAGCATTGTGTATGTTAGGATTGCATCTTAGTTGCATTTCACGCATATCATGCATATTGCATCGTGTCCGGAATAGGAGTTAGCCCGGGCACGGGAAACGAGGTACATTTCGTACTCCGAGTGATGGAATGTGTCTCAATTCCCCAGTCACCGACACTCCAGATTACCCATGATGGAGTTAGGTTTTAGCTGTAGTTTCATGTGCATTCATCCTATATTGAGTTGTGCATTTCGACTCCTCGGCCATCATGCCTCGGTATGCGTGATTGGTGGCACGAGGATCGAGACATGCATATATCCGTGCAAATACATTGTTATGCCCCTTTCCTGCTCTTTGTTGCAGCAAAAATGAAGAATCAGCAACCTTTGGGGGCTTGGCATGCATTCCAAGAACAGGTGTAAACAGAGGCTAATTGGGGCATTCCGGTGGATTTCCGCGCAAGACAGTCCGGACATGCATCATCCACCAGAAGCAAGGCAGTCCCTGGCTTGCACGCCAGTTTTATTTGCTTTCTTAGTTAATTTGTTAATTAATTAGGATTTTGTAATATTTTGGACTGTAATATTCTTTTATTCGGGACTGTAATATTTGGACTGTATATTTATTCGGACCCTCCGAGTGAGGGCACAACTGTAATAAGTGTGCGTGAGTGTGTTGTATGTCTTCCAACCCCACGTCTTTCTCCCTTTTATTTATCCGCTTATGATGGTTAGATTAGGGCATATTTAAATTAGCATACAGTATGACAGCATGTTTGCATTCATTCATCTGTATTACATGCACCGGGCTCGGCGCATCATACTAACTGCATTGTACTTTCAATTTCAAAGTTGAATACATAATAGTTGTAGCATTTCATATGCCATCTTAGAATAGCCGAGCCTGCTATAGTTGCATTTTGCATGTGTTGCATTAGGCATTTTTGTATACTTAGGATCATGCATGATTTCTAATAAATTCCTATTTTGGCTTGGAGTACTCGGTAAGTTTTATGCTTTAGCATCCTTGCATGCGTGTGAGTGATTGCCATAATAGCATACTTACCATGAGGCTATGTGCTTATGTGATATAACTGCCTGAATGCCTGTGGTTGAAGGTCGAGTTGTTTAAATTAGAACAAATCATTGACTGTGAGTTTTAAGCCCACTAGATAGTGGCAAAGTCATATTTTTTTCTAAGCCCACCTGAGGGTGGCAAATCCATGTCTTAGCTTACCTGCGGGTAGCACCATCAAACCATTTTCAAATAAACAAGCATGAAATGTTTTGTTCCAATTCGGACGACCCAGTCTATATTTATATGCTGCGAGCATCACATAGTAACCTAGGCTAATAACCGGAATAAGAACATACAATGTTTTCAAAAATTGATATCATGGTTAGTAGAGGCCGGTCTATGACCGGGCGAGCGGGGGTGCTCACGAAGTGACCTTCCCCAATCGTACCCAAGTTCCCGAGCCGAGGCAACTTTGGTGATGACGGACACGTGGCCTTTTGGCACCGAGTCAGGGTTTCCTAAATTTCCCAAAATAAAATATTTAGGTGGCGACTCTGTATCTGGCAAAGCAGTCCATGTTTGGCACTTCTTTCAAAAATTAGTTTTCTCAAAACAATTTGCCGGATTTGGACTCTTTGGTTCAGACTTAGAACCGTGACAAACGAAAAGTCGAGTCCGAGCTGTAGCGAGGTCCCCCCGCGGGCTTGTTACAAGTTCCATAGAGGAACCTTTGGCCGGGTATGGATAACTTGCCAATTCCATAAAGGAACCTCCGGACTAGGTACAGATAACTTGCCAGTTCCATAAAAGAACCTCCAGCCGGGTACAGATAACTTGCCAGCTCCATTAAGGAACCTCCGGATTGGGTACAAATAACTTGCCAGTTTCATAAAGAAACCTCCAGCCGAGTACAGATAACTTGCCAATTCCATTAAGGAACCTCCGGTCCGGGTACAGATAGCTTACTTGAATCATAACGTTAATGTCACAAATATTTGCCAAAGTTGGACAATCATTCATAGTACAAAACATAGCATTTTATAGGATAGATCTTATTGCATTTGAAAAAAATAATTTAACTTGAATATAGTTTACTAAGTTATTACTCACAGATAACCGGTGGCTCCAAATAGATGAGTAGAGTAGGCAATTTATTTAACTTGAGGCGCGTGACCTACATAACATGACACATACATTGGAACAAACGTTCGAATTGTACATAACTTATTTCATTTGTTCTTAGTATGTTTCTAGCCTTTATCCTCATCATAGTGTCTTGGTCTTGGCCTAGGAATGCCTAGGATGGAATGAGGATGCAAAAATGTACTTGAAAACATTTTTCAAACCTTGCTGGAAACAAGGTCTACGCTCAAGCATGGCTTTCCTCGCTCGACGTACATGCAAAATGTGAGGGTTCGCTCGAGAGCAACTTTATTCGCTCGAGCGGTCTACAAACTTTGAAAAAGTACTAGTTGCTTGATTTTCACGCTCGACAGATGCTCGATCCCCGCTCGAGTGTGAGACTCAGACCTTTGCTCGAGCGTGACTTTCGTCACTCGAGCGATCTGTAAAAACACATGACCTTTTGGGAGCATGCATTTCACGCTCGAGCTGACTTATGGTTGCTCGAGCGGAAATGCAAGCTTACAAGGTTGCCGCTCGAGCGTAGAATCCAATGCCCGAGCAGGAGTGCAAAATCTAGAATTTCCAGATTGCACTCCCTAGCTCCAAGCTCAAATTGTACACCCCAAAACTCATCTTCTTGGGCCAAAATTCTGGGGAACATCTAGGAACTTGTAAAATATTTTGGTTTGAAGATCTTTTCCTGAAATCAAGGCCCAAAAGTATGTCAAACATGCGACAATTTAACTTGAAATGCAAAAACATGGTATGAACATGACATGCATGTGTTTATTTGAGTTTATGGCTTCTAAAACATGATCAAATGTGATCCATTGATGAGAAATGTTATGAATTCTTCAACTTATGCTAGAATTACAACATGCATGGAGAAAATCTTTGAAAACAACTTCAAAATGCTATAAATATGTATGCATATATGGAATGACTTATCTTTCTTTAATTCTAGCTTAATCCTTACATGAATTTATCTAATTCACTTGAATCCTTGTAAAATCTAACTCAATTACACAACTAAGAGTTTGATTCCTTACCTAGAGTCCACAATTCCCTTAGATTCTAGCTAGGCTCAACAAATTATCATCAATCCCTTCAAATTCTTGATCACTCTTAGCAAATCTCTCTTTTCCTCCTTGAATTGAGCTCAATTTTCTTCTTCTCCCTCTCTTACACGTTTGTTGCTCAAGATGATGGTAGGAATGAGTTCTCTCAACTATGAGTGATCTATTTACATGTCTGTTTAGCTAGGCTAATTAAGTGGGCATTAATTTAATCTAATTTAATTGTTCCAAATCGAATCTTGATTAAACCTACCATAATGTTCTAAAAATTCCAAATAGCATATAAATCAAGTAAATTTCTGAATTGGATGCCAATAAGGCCTTCAATTTGCAAACCGAATAAAAACATGAACAGATCTTTCTATATTGAACAGATACAAACACAAAATAATGCAATGCACATGTAATTAACATAGGATTTCTTCTTAATTACTTGTTAGGCATACTTAAGCATGAATTAGTGCTAATCATGGGTCGGGGCTATTACAGTCTTCCCCCCTTGAAGAGTTTGGTCCTCCAAACTCAAATTACCTTCATTTTGGAAGAACGCCGGATTTAAGAGAAATAACTCAGGGTATCTTTTCCTCATGTATTTGTCTGTCTCCCAGGTTGCATAAGTTCCTCCATGATTCTACCAATCAACCTTCACTAATGGAATTTCCTTGTTTCTCAATCTTTTGATTCGACAGCTCACAATTTGTAGTGGCCTCTCCTCGTATGTATAGTCATCTTGTAGAAGTACATGAGTCGGCTCAATCATATGTAATGGATCTCTCAAATAATCCCAAAGCATAGAGACATGAAAGACATTGTGCATATTTTCCATCACCGAAGGTAAGGCTACTCGGTATGTTATTGAATTAATCTTCTTGAGAATGTCATATGGCCCAACATATCTTGGCGCCAACTTGTCCTTAACGCCAAACCGGGTTTGCCCTTTCATAGGAGTCACTTTTATGAATACATGATCACCAACTTCATACCCCCTATCTCTTCTCCGGACATCCGCATAACTCTTTTGTTGGCTCTGTGCGGTTCTTAGGCGTTATTGAATTAGTTTCATTTTCTCAGTTGTTTTTTGCACCAGTTCTGGTCCCAATAACAGTCTATCACCTACCTTGGCCCAATAGATCGGAGATCTGCATTTTCTACCATACAAAGCTTCGTACGAAGCCATACCGATACTTGAAAGATAGCTGTTATTATACACAAACTCGGCCAATGGTAAGTAGGTTTCTCAACTGCCTTGAAAGTCTAGAGCACACATTCATAACAAGTCTTCCAACGCTTGAATGGGCCGTTCAGATTGACTATCTGTCTGTGGGTGATAAGCATTGCTTAGCCTCAATTCAGTTTCCAGAGCTTGTTGTAGACTCTGCCAGAATCTTGAAGTGAACTTGGGATCTCTGTCAGACACAATAGATATAGCGATCCAGGTTTTTACCCCGACTTTCGTTGTGTTCCGGACTCGAATTCTGTAAATGTATACTGTTGTCTATGTCTTGTTTCCTTCCTTTAACTCTTTGTATTTGAGTTTTGGATTATGTTGGGCGTGTTTGGAATAGGTTGGTTGTTAGTTGGTCTAGAATGTTGTTGGCCAAATTTTGGCTTCTTCGCTCGAGCGAGGCTTCTTGCGCTCGAGCGAGCCTGGTGAAATTATTTCTTCGCTCGAGCGAGACTTCTTGTGCTCGAGTGTGCATTTGCGTTGGTGACAGACCTGAAGCTTTGCATTTTACACTCGAGCGACGCTTCTTGCGCTCGAGCGAGGTGACTTGTTGTGTCTGGTCGCTCGAGCGACAACTCCTACGCTCGAGCGAGCCTGTTCATATTAGATCGTGAATGAGACATTTGAAGACACTTTTGCAGCTCAATCTCTCTCTCTAAAACTCTCCAAAAACGCAGGTTTTCATACTCTCTCTCTAGAATACACCTTATCTCTAAGATTTCATCTAGATTCGTTGTGTTCTTGACCGTAGTGTCTTTGAGAATAAGGTAGAGGGCTTCAAGAGCTTCGTGTTGATCCAAGTAAGAGTTGGTTTCGTCATCTTTGGAGTTTCGATCTTGCTTGCCTGTCTTCTACACTTAAGGTAGGGATTTTCTTTGAGTTATATATATATTTTTGCAAGATCTAGATGATTTTCAAAATCATCCTTTGATTAATTTTGAAAATTAATTGTTGATTTAAGAAAAAGAGTGATTTTGAAAGTGGGTTTACTATTTGATCATTTGAGATAGAAAATTGGGGGTTTTGAACTATGTTGATTAAAGAAAGATGTTTTTGGTGGGATTTTTTCAAATGTTTTAGAGATGAATTGTTTTGGTAAGAAAACCTAGAAAATAGGAGTTTTAAAAAGATGTTGAGAAATCATAGACGATGAGGTTATATTTATTTTGTATGTCAAAATAAATGGATGTATGAAAATTTCTTATTTATATTTATATAAATGATATTTTCATGGAATATGAGAAATTGTTGAGATAGTTTGAAATGTGGGAGGTATGCTACCCCTTGGATGAATTGAAATAAATGTATTTATTCATCTTGTGAAATTGTATTGAAAGGAAAAATGGAAATTTTGATCACAATGGAAATATTGTGTGGAAGAATGGAAAATGGATAAAATGTTGCATTACATTGATTGATACATTGGCATATCAATTCATTGATAATGAAGAGCTTTGAAATTTGATTTGAAAACTTTGCATTGAGAAAAGAATGCTAAGAAACAAGTTTTCATTAAATGGTTTTGGGGTAAATATGGTGATAAGTCTTGAAAGGTGGTGTAGATTATAGGTGTCAAGCCTTCCAGTTAACATTGGTAAAAATGACAAACTTGAGGTGTCGAGCCTTTCGGTTAATACCGGTAAAAATGACTAATTGGTAGTACTTGTATAGTCTACTTGCAGACACCGACCTAGGGATTACCAGAGTTGCATTTACCGCCCCTTGAACAAAATTGATAAATGTGGAACAGTCGAAATTGTATGGCATCATTGAGCATGATGGTTTTTGAATAAGTGAAGATGTGTTTTTAGTTTCAAAAGAGCATGGCATGGAATATATATTCATCTCTTGAGACTTGTATAAAATGTATATACTTTGTTAAGAATTCTCCACTGGGCTTTATGCTCACCCTACGGGATTTTTGTACAGGAAAGAATGTGGTGATTCTGCCTAACAGAAGGCGTGGAAGTGTGTGCAGAGAGCATAATGTGCTCATTTGTTGTGACTCTGATTGTAAGCCAAGGGCTTTGTATGTGTGGGTTTGAATAACCGTTTTATGTAACCAGACTTAAGCTTTGGAAACTTGTAAACCCTTGGGGGTATTTGTTGTTTAATTAATTATTGTTGGATTAATTGTATTATCGCATGAAGAATACTTACATCATGTAATGCAAGTATGAGGATTTATTATCAATTTTACTTTAAAAGGCCATGACTATTGTATTACCATTTGGGCATGAAAATTGGGGCGTTACAATAGATACTGGCATGCCATGTAATCTCACAAACCCATTAATATACAAGATAGCCAGCTTATCCGCACCATACAATGATTTAACAGGTAAGAAATGTGTGGATTTGGTTAAACGATCAATAATTACCCAGATAGAATCCATACCTCGAGAAGAGCAAGATAATCCCACAATGAAGTCCATAGTGATATGCTCCCATTTTCATTTTGGTATTGGAAGCGGTTGTAGCAACCCAACGGGTTGTTGATGTTCAGCCTTAACTTGTTGGTAGTGCAAACATCTAGCCACAAAATCTGCAACAGACTTTTTCATCCCAGGCCACCAAAAATTTTGATTCAAGTCATGGTACATCTTTGTATTTTCTAGATGCATAGCAAATTTCGAATGATGAGCTTCAGTCACGATGCGTTTTCTCAAATCAAAACAATCTGGCACACAAAGACGATTCTAAAATCTTAACACATTATTTTCGATCATGAACCCAGGCCTCGGTTTTGAGTCAATTTCATTGAAAAGTTTCTTCAAAACCTCATATTCATGTTGTTTTTCTTTAATCTCTTCAATGAGCACAGGTTGGGTGGAAATGGCTGCTAAAATCCCGCCTTGTTCTCGCAATACAACTTCAATCTCATTCTTTTCCAAGTTGCATAGCAATTCCTTTTGACCGGTAAACAAACATGACAAATTTCCCATCGATTTTTGGCTCAAGGCATCTGCCACAATATTAGCTTTTATCGGGTGATACAGAATTTGTAAATCATAGTCTTTAATCAACTCCAACCATCTTCTTGTCTCATGTTCAATTCTTTTTGGGTGAAGAAATATTTGAGGCTTTTATGATCCGTGTACACTTCACATGTCACACCATACAGATAATGTCGCCAAATCTTCAAAGCAAAGACCACTACGGCACGTTCAAGGTCATAGGTTGGATAATTCCTTTCATGAGGACAGAGCTGTCGAGAGGCATAAGCAATTACCCTTCCATTTTTCATTAAGACACTCCCCAAGCCTTTGTAGGAAGCATCACTATAAATCTAGAACTCGTCAGTACCATTAGGCAGTGTTAGAATTGGTGCAGTTACTAATCTGGTCTTCAACTCTTGGAAGGCAGAATCTCTTTGATCGTTCCAATCAAATGCCATATTTTTCTGAGTTAACTGGGTCAATGGCATAGCAAGTTTTGAAAAGTCTTTCACAAACCTTCTGTAATATCCTACAAGTCCCGGAAAACTTCTAACTTCTGACACATTTATCGGTTTAGGCCAGCCTATAAGACCTTCAATTTTTTGCGGATCTACTGATATGCCATCCTTGTCGATCACGTGTCCCAGGAATGCTACGCTGTCAAGCCAAAACTTGCACTTGGACAATTTTGCATATAACTTCTTTTCTCTTAAAATCTGTAAAGTAGTTTTCAGTTGACTCTTATGTTCTTCCCTGTTTTTAGAATAGATTAGTATGTCATCAATGAATACAATAATAAATTCATCAAGAAATTGTTTAAACACCCTATTCATCAGGTCCATGAAAGCTACAGGTGCATTTGTTACCCCCAAATGGCATGACTAAAAATTCATAATGTCCATATCTAGTTCGGAAAGCGGTTTTGTCTACGTCTTCTGCTTTGACTTTTAGCTGGTGATATTTGGATCTAAGGTCAATTTTAGAAAACATTTTTGCTCCCTGCAATTGGTCGAACAAGTCCTTTATTCGGGCAAGAGGGTATTTGTTCTTGACCGTTACTTTATTCAATTTACGGTAATCTATACATAATGTCAACGACCCATCATTTTTCTTTACAAACAACATTGGAGCACCCCAAGGTGATGTGCTCGGACGGATGAATTTCTTATCTAAAAGTTCTTGGAGTTGGACTTTTAATTCCTTTAGTTCAGTGGTGGACATACTGTATGGAGTTTTAAAAATCGGCTGTGTCTCGGGTATAACATCAATGGTGAACTCAATTTCCCTATCGATTAACTCCCCAGGTAAGTCATAAGGAAATACATTAAGAAAATCACAAACCACAAGAATAGGGTCCACACTAGTGCTATCCGAAGACTCAGTGAACACACTACGCAAGTAGCCTTGACAACCTTTTCTCAACAATTTCCTAGCTTTCATAAATGAAATCAAGTATGGTGGAGGAACTACTCTACTCCCAGTGAATACAAATTCAGGCATACCAAGTGGTTTAAACTTGACGGTTTTATTTACACAATCAATTGTGGCACAATATTTCGACAACCAATCCATGCCCAATATGCAATCAAAGTGATCAATGTTCAAGGATAACAGATCAACATATAATATCATATCACCAATCATTATCACATGCCGGATATGCATACGCACACATCATAGAACTTTCAGATGGTGTAGACACAGATAGCATGTAATTCAAAGGTTCTGATGGTCAAGTTAATTTCTGAGAAAAAGCGTGCGATACAAACGAATGTGTAGAACTAGAATCAATTAGTACATAGGCGTTTTGAGCACAGATAAGGATTATTCCTGACACCACTGGCTCAGTATTCTGTACATCCCCCGGCACTAGTGCAAATACCCTTCATTGCGTTAGTGTTTCATTCCCGGTGTTACCCTTGGCATTTGTCCTTGTATTGGTTCTCATTATAGGAGCAAATTCGGCTGAACTTGCTGTTGGATGATTTGCATTATCGAACCTCATTGGGCAGTCTCTCATCACATGACCGATCTTGCCACACCGGAAACATGCACCTGACGCACGATGGCATAAGTTCGTATGCCTCCTTCCACATTTTGTACAGGTTGACTTAGACCCATTACTTTGGCTCGAACTGCTTGAATACCTAGTATTTTGCTTTTTGTTCGTAAAAAATGAACAACCCTTCCGAAAAGTGGATCCGGATCTTTTACTTCGCCATTTGGCTGTTGGTGTCTTAGTTTATCTTTTTGTTGCCAAAATGGCTTCTGCCATTAATGCCCTACCGAGCACATTCACGTATGTGGGTAGGTTGAGAACTCCCACCCGATCTAGTATCTCAAAATCCAAACCGCCTTCGAATTTGCGTGCCTTCTTGTGGTCAGTATCCACCATGTGTAGAGAAAATCGAGCCAATTCAATAAATTTGGCCTCATACTCAGCCACTGACACCTGCCTTGTTTAAGTTCCTGAAATTCAAACACTTTTCGATCTCTGAAGCATTGGGGAAAATACTTGTTATAAAAGATCTCGTTAAACTACGCCCATGTCATGTTCCCATTATTAGTTCGGATTAGTAGCCATCATCTCTGGGCTTCATCTTTCAATGTATAAGTGGCCAAGAGAACTTTTTGTGTTTCAAAGCATGGAAATACCTCAAACAATTTTTCCATTTCAAGTAGCCATGTTTCTGCCTTCAATGGTTCAATACCACCCATGAAAGTTGGCTGCTTTATCTTCATGAATTTCTGAGTCAGGTTAATTATATCACAGTTGTCTAGTTCATGTTGTACTCGAGGAGGCGAGGGAGGCAAGGGTTGCTGCCTCTATTGTTGCGTCATTGCTTCGGTTAGCGCTGCGAGCATTTGCTCAATTTTGTTCATTTAAGCTTCGGATGATTCAGCTGTACCATCATTTCTTGCATTTTTCATTTGCTCTAGGTAAACAGAACATTATAAACATAGGCAAATAGTCCTTTTATAATACTCAGATCGCTTGTTTCCATTTCTTGTCGTTATGTTTAGATTTGGTTTTCACTTTCAATGAACACACACACACTTACACATGTAAATGGAATGTCCCTACTTCTTACTAGGACACCCTAAGCTCGTATGGACTCGTGTGTGTGGTAAGACACGTGCTCTGATACCATTCTACCACGACCCAAACTCTCACTTATAAATTTAGTGTCGTAATCGGCCAGTAATCCTTGGATTACCAAAGGCGTCTTAGCATAATAACACATAGTTAGGGGCTACGGAAGCAAATACATGAAATATACATAGTCCATCGAGTTGTGCAGACATACATAAGACAAATAATCTTAAACTTTCATAATTATACAGGTGATCAAAACATAATACGTCACTTCATGTAGATTCAACCAAAAAAACACGTTCGTGATTAGGGGAAACAAAAACTTATACATCCACAAAACATAGCCACGAGACTTGACTGGAACTGAAACCTCCTCAGGAGGCACAACGGCTGGCTAACAAACATAACTGAGGCACTAGGTCTTCAACTCTGTGCCTAGTCACGTGCTTGATCACCTACATACATAATATAGATAGTGAGCGAAAACCCAGTGAATAACAACAAAGTAAAGGGTTAAATGAATGTTGATCCGTAATTAAATCCATACATAGAACCAATTCATATTCGTGTTCTCATTCAGTTCGTATACAGAATTCAGGAACCATGCTTGATCAATCATAGTTCATCTGTTAGTGCTAACAGATCGTATACAGAACATCATAGATTATACTTGTCAGTTCCATAGAGGAACCTCCGGCCGGGTATGGATAACTTGCCAATTCCATAAAGGAACCTCTGGACTGGGTACAAATAACTTGCCAGTTCCATAAAGGAACCTCCAGCTGGGTACAGATAACTTGCCAATTCCATTAAGGAACCTCTGAACTGGGTACAAATAACTTGCCAGTTCCATAAAGGAACCTCTAGCCGAGTACAGATAACTTGCCAATTCCATTAAGGAACCTTCGGTTCGGGTACAGATAGCTTACTTGAATCATAGCATTAATGTCACAAATATTTGCCAAAGTTGGACAATCATTCATAGTACAAAACATAGCATTTGGAAAAAATAATTTAACTTGAACATAACTTTACTAAGTTATTACTCAAAGATAACCGGTGGCTCCAAATAGATGAGTAGAGTAGTCAATTCACTTAACTTGAGGCGCATGACCTACATAACATGATAGACACATACATTGGAACACACGCTCGGATTGTACATAGCTTATTTCATTTGTTCTTAGTATGTTTCTAGCCTTTATCCTCATCATAGTGTCTTGGTCTTGGCCTAGGAATGCCTAGGATGGAATGAGGATGTAAAAATGTACTTGAAAACATTTTTCAAAACTTGCTGGAAATAGGGTCTACGCTCGAGCATGGCTTTCCTCGCTCGAGCGTACATGCAAAATGTGTCGCTCGAGCACAACTTCATTCGCTCGAGTGGTCTGCAAAATTTGAAAAAGTACTAGTTGTTTGATTTTCACGCTCGATCATCCCTCGAGCGTGAGACTCAAACCTTTGCTCGAGCGTGACTTTCGTCACTCGAGCGATCTGTAAAAACACATGAACTTCTGGGAGCATGCATTTCACACTCGAGCTGACTTATGGTCACCCGAGTTGAAGTACGAGCTTACAAGGTCGCCACTCGAGCGCAGAATCCGACGCTCGAGTGAAAGTGAAAATGAAAAATCTGGAATTTCCAGATTGCACTCCCCAGCTCCAAGCTCGAATTCTACACCCCAAAACTCATCTTCTTGGGCCAAAATTCTGGAGAACATCTAGGAACTTGTAAAATATTTTGGTTTGAAGATCTTTTCATGAAATTAAGGCCCAAAAGTATGTCAAACATGTGACAATTTAACTTGAAATGCAAAAACATGGTATGAACATGACATGCATGTGTTCATTTGAATTTATGGCTTCTAAAACATGATCAAATGTGATCCATTAATGAGAAATGTTATGAATTCTTCAACTTATGCTGGAATTACAACATGCATGGAGAAAATCTTTGAAAACAACTTCAAAATGCTATAAATAGGCATGCATGTATGGAATGACTTATCTTTCTTTAATTCTATCTCAATCCTTACATGAATTCATCTAATTCACTTCAATCCCTGTAAAATCTAACTCAATTACACAACTAAGAGTTTGATTCCTTACCTAGAGTCCACAATTCCCTTATATTCTAGCTAGGCTCAACAAACTATCACCAATCCCTTCAAATTCTTGATAACTCTTAGCAAATCTCTCTTTTCCTCCTTGATTTGAGCTCAAGTTTCTTTTTCTCTCTCTTACACACGTTTGTTGCTCAAGATGATGGTAGGAATGAGTTCTCTCAACTATGAGTGACTATTTATATGTTTGATTAGCTAGGCTAATTAAGTGGGCATTAATTTAATCTAATTTAATCGTTCCAAATCGAATCTTGATTAAACCTACCATAATGTTCTAAAAATTCCAAATAACACATAAATCAAGTAAATTTTTGAATCGGATCTCGATAAGGCCTTCAATTCGCAAACCGAATAAAAACATGAACAGATCTTTCTACGTTAAGCAGATACAAACACAAAATAATGCAATGCACATGTAATTAACTTAGGATTTCTTCTTAATTACTTGTTAGGCATACTTAAGCATGAATTAGGGCTAATCATAGGTCGGGGTTGTTACAGTACTTATACCAATATACCTGTACACTGACCCGTTTTGTCTCTTGGCATCTCGGGTGCGTTCTGTTTGAGCGTAGCCGAGCTTCCTTTGCAGGATTAGTTGGGACTATGGTGGTGAAGAGAAATAATTATAGTTGTTGGACATGTCGTTTGGACTTCTTTTGTTTTCCTAAGCTTAGGGTTGATATTAGTTTATGTATTTATTATTTTTTTTTATGACCTTAGTATTTTGATAATTTGACATAGGTTGTAACTTTACATTATTTAAGCTATGTTGACTATTTATTGTTACTTTAATGTTGGAGGTATTGGTTAGTTATGAAATTATGGTGGATGGTTTGGCTTGCTATTGCTATTTTTGCCATGAAGTTTCCAAACTTTCACTTCAATGATAACGCAAATGACTTGCTATATATTACCTATAGGTAAAAATTGTGTCAAATATAGCACAAGTTTTTAATATAGCTAAAATCATAGTATCTCTGTCTTTCCTCTAAGTATCTACATATAACATTTTTATTTGACATTTTGTGTGAAAAGTTAAAGTTTTTTCCATTGTATCATTGGAGCAAAATTGCTAAAATTAAAATTTTTAACACTATTTATTGCTAAATTATAACAATAACTAGCTCTTCATCCAGGGTCGGCTTGGACATTTTTGAGGCCTAAAGCGAGCTCCTAATATGAGGCCTTCCATAAATTAAAAAAAAGAAAAGAAATTGTGATCAAAAGATTATGTAACTATTTATTTATTTATTTATTTTTGGTATTTGACATAAAATTTACTTAAATATATAAAAAAATTATAATAAAAAAAGTACTAAAATAATCCAAACTCAAGTACCAAATAAAAAGTCAACAAATTGTAACAAAATATCATTTAAACAATACCATTCTAGAATTTTTAGCTACAAAATTGCTAATCAAACTTACATAATCCAACTTGTAACTAAATTATTTTCAATAGATAAAATTGATAATCTATTTAATATTTCTTGTGATATATTGTTGATCGAAAGTAAGATTTAATTAACTTTAAATTTGGAAAATTTCTTTTCCTAGAAACAACTATAACTAAACTATCTATTAATTTAAAATAAAATTAGTATTTTTAGAATCCTCTCATTAAGATTTATCAAACAAGATTTATGTTGACTATGAATTCTTTTTTTGAAAAATACCATCAAAATTTATGTAAACAGTAACATGTTAAAAAGACACGGAAGACACGGAAGTAGGAAGGAGGAAACAACACAAAAATAACACAGTTTAAATCAACATAAATAATAATAAAAAAATTTAAATAAACATAAATAATAGAACTTACAATTGTTTACTAGAATGAAACAAACAGTTCTTCAAAATACATAACTTGAAAACGAACTTGAAAATAAAATTACAGAGATAGTTATTTTTCTTGAGGAATGAGCACTCTCAATTTTTTCTAACTCTGCCTTATTCTTGACTGAAGAGGCTCTTTTATAATCAAAAGAGACTACTGTTAACCTTGTGAGTGAATAATCTTGACTTGAAAGGAGCACCAGGAGCACATGGGAGTTGTCTGCTGCTTTCAGTGAGTAACTAATGTTGACTTTTTTCACTATTCATTGCTTGGAGGCATGTGACTGAGGGAATCAATATAGATATATATATCAGCAGCTTTTCTCAAAAAACGAGTATTGATTGAAGCTAATAATTATAGCTATATAGAATCCAGTGTTGATAAGTTGAACAAGTGACTAGGCATATGGATCCTGAGCATCTTGAAATTCGGGTCCATATAGATTTTGAGTAGTTGAACCTTCAGAAGAGTTTGAACTGTCTGAACTTTCTTCTGAATCACTATTATCCGAATCTGACTTGGCTTGGGCCATAAGGAGACGAGCCATTTGGAGAAGCTCATCCTTGGATGACTTGGATTTAGGCTTAACCTTGGACTTGGATTTTTCCTTTGATTTGGGCTGATCAGTGATGGGCTTTGTTGACTTGGGCTTAATCTTTGACTTGGATGAATTGGGCTTGGAAGAACTGGATGTTGGGCTTCCAAGATTGACTGGAGGAAGTTGACTTTCTTGTGTTAATGGAGCAGTTGGGATCTGTTGAGCTTTAATCATAGCAGGAGTTGGAGCATGTAAATTGATTGGGAATTCAGCTTGAACAATTTCAACAATGCCTGGAATTTTGAAATTATCCCACCATTTAACCATGTGTTGATGGTAATAACATCATCAGAAATACCATATTGCCATTTGAATATCCAAGGGATTTTGTATTTGGATATAAAAATAAGCAATGAAGGGAGTTTCCTTTGCTGAGGAGTGAATGAGAAAATAGTGGAGAAGTAATTGACTTGTTCTATAATTACAGATGGGAAGATTTCTGAAATGGCGCCATACTGAGTCCACCATCGTAGAAACCAAGTAGGTAACTCGGATTTGAACTTTTGATCAAATTGAAGAAACTAAGAGTGACTGTTTGACTCATTTTGATACAAGAGGACTTTGAACCAAGCATCAATGTAATCATAGTAACTGTATTGAATTGAATGACCAGGCAAGTCTTGTAGTTGGTAAGGAGAACCCCAATCAACCAGAGAAACAAAGTTGTGAATATAGAGTGAATGGTACACAATTTTACTTGTGTAAGTACGATCATAAATGAGTTTAATCACAATTGACTGATGGTTGAACATGATGTCTTTATAGAAAGTAATTGTTTTTTCTGGATGGAGAGGAACAAAATGCCATCCAGGAGGGAAATAAGATTTAACCAGATCATGAACAGTATGACTCTTTGGGTGACTAGGTTCTTTGAAAAAGAGATTAGTAGTGGTAGATTGAACATAATCAGATCGAGCTGATTTAATAGGGTTAGGCGGGTATGGAGTGACCTCTTGACTAGAGGAAGCAAAAGGATCAGTAGCCAAAGTAGATGTGTAACTAGGTTTATGAATGTTACCAAGAATTTGGTAACAGTTAACCAATTCAGCAGGATGGTATTTGGTGACTAACTCCAAAAGAGGAGGAACAAAAGGTTGACTAGAAGGAACCAATGCTTTAAAGGGAGGCCTTGGACGAGACATTTGTGAAATAGATAAATGGGATAAATTAGCATCCACTGAGGATATCTAATTGATCAGTATGTTTATGTAAGCAGTTAATATAATGAGCAAATTGTTGTTTCTGGGCTTTAATCCGATGGAACTGAATATATTGAGCACTTTTAGTAGGGGGATGAGTTGACTTGAGATGAGCAAGGCGACGAGCAGTATGCTTAACAAGGGATTTATAATGTTTAAAATTGTGTTTATGGTAAGAAATAGAGGGAATTGGCATTATCCACCCTGTAAAAATTCTTGGGTAAGAAAATCAAGAATATAATTTTGACAACCAGGGATATATTCAATATCAAAATAAAAAATACTTAATATAGATTGCCAATGGACAAAAATTTGCTTACTAGCAAGATTTTGAACATTTTTTTTAAAAACATATTTAGCAGATTTACAATCAACACGGAGTAAAAACTTTTGATTTAAAATATCATCTTGAAATTTACTAATACATAAAACAGTAGATAAATTTTTTTATTTAATAGTACTATAATCCTTTTGTGCTGTATTCCAAACACCAGAATGATAACGAACAATTTGTTTAGATGATTGAGGAGTGACTTTCTGGAGAAGGATGCCACCATAACCAATATCAGAGGCATTGGTTTGAATAATTTTAAAGGAATTTTCAGTAGGAATACCAAGACAAGGAAGAGACTTGACATAATGTTTGACTTGTTTAACAATAGCAATTTGAGTAAGAGAGCAAGGAGGAGGATTATCCTTTAACCGCTCAAATAAAGGTTGACAAGTTTTCCTGAGGTCTTTATAAAATTCAGCAATATAATTAAGAGAACCTAAGAACCGTTGTAACTGGGTTTTATCTAGGATCTCATTAGGAAACTTAGAAGCAAACTCAATGGAGCGACTAATAGGGAGAATTGTATTCTGATGACTATCATAACCTAAAAATCTGACTTTAGTTTGGAACAATTTAATCTTAGGAGCAGATATGACTAGACCATGACTTTTAATACTATAAAAGAAAGTGGTGAGGTGTTTCCAATGCTGACTAATTGATTTTGAAAAAATAAGAATATCATCTATATAAACTATGGAAAAATGACTAAATGGATTGAAAATATCATTCATTATATTTTGAAATTCACTAGGAGCATTTTTTAATCCAAAAGGCATTACATTCTATTCATAGTGACTAAAAGGTGTAGTAAAAGCAATTTTATATCTATCTTTAGGATGAATTTGGATTTGCCAAAAATCACCTTTTAAATCAAATTTACTAAAAATAACAGCTTGACTAAGTCTTTTTTATTAGGAATTAGATAGCGAATCCATTCTAAAACTTTATTTAATGGTTTATAATTAACAACTAAGCGAGGGACACCTCGTTCTAGTTCATCATTTTTATTTACATAAAAAGCAGGATAAGACCATAGTGATTTACTGGGACTAATAATGCTATTTTTTAATAATTCATTGATTTATTTTTTGCACATTTCAACTAATTCATGATTCATTTGAATAGGTCAGGATTTAGTAGGGATTTGACATTCATTAAAATTTTTAATATATGGTAATGTAACTACATGTTTTTTCCTATGCCAGAAGGCAGTGGGTAAAGTAGAACAAACAATTGTTTCTAATTTTAATTTAAATGTTTCAATTTGAGATATAATTACTGGGTCTGTTAATTGATGTTACATTATAATTGACTTCTTCTTTGAGATATCTTAATTGACGAGTTAATCGATTAATAAATTGAGAAATAGAACTGTCTTTTAATTGATTTAATTCTAAAACTTCAGGGGGAGATAAGAATTTAAAAGTAACTGTTTGACCCAAAGCGTGAGTAGTTATTCCGTCACTAGATGTGGTGAATGGATATAATAAAAATATAAATGGTGTGTCTAAAACAACTTTATCAGTCATATTTCTAACTAAAACAAATGAGGTTTTGAAACAGACATTATGTTGACATATATGGACTTTAGGTAATTTATATTTAATATGCATTTTACTACCATTAGTAGAAGTTAATTTTTCACTTGTTTTTTCATAATATTTTGTAGGAAGTAAACCTTCTTGAATACAATTAAGATCAGCACCAGTATCAATGAGAGCAATAATAGTTAATTCAAAATCATCAACAATGAGTTTAACTTTTGAATACCATTTTTGAATATGAATTTTATTGATCAGATTTAATCTTTTATCTTCATGATTTTGAGATTGATATGATCGATTATCAAATAAAAGGTTATCAGGATTAGTATGTTCAGATTCATGTTCAGATTCATTAGGCGATTCAACATTGTTTTCTTGGAAATTCTCTAAACTTTTATTAAGTTTTAATGTAATAATTTCATCTTCTAAAACTGTATCTTTATTTTGTAAATCTTTAATAGTTTGTTTAATCTGATTGATTTCATGTTGTAAATCTTGAAGAGTAATTTCTTTTTGTTTATTTTTAAATCTTTCTAAAGTTTTAGATAAACTAATAATGGGTTTATCATGCTTTGGTTTATGATCACTGTTAGTAAGTAAAGATTTTAATTTGTCAGTATACTTTTGTTTTAACTGGGGATCATCTAATCGACCACTTAATTCAGTAAGGGCAGTTTCTTCTTGATTTTGTTTAGTAAGGACAGTGATTTGTTTAACGGGTTTGCAAGAAATATCATTACATCCTAATTCAATGTTATTAGCAGAATCGTCACTAGGTGAATGGTAATCACATGAGGTATGAGGATTATCAGAAGAAGAATTATTATCAGATTGGTTTAATTGGAAGATTTCAAATAATTGGTGTTTGGATTCATCATTAATTTGAAGTTGATTAACTTTATCTTTTAATTTTTGTTTTTCTTTACAGTTGTTAGAATAATGACCTTTTTTACCACAGTTATAACAAGTAATATCTTTATTAGATTTAGATTTTGGATGGGATTTTTTATAATATTTCTTTTTGGGTTTAGTATAGAATTTATCATTTGATTTTGAAGGTGAATAATTATTTTTATACTTATGAGAATATTTGTAAGATGATTTATGTTTATTGTACTTATGTTTTTTATGATGAGAAGTTGCTACAGGAGGTAAACTGTATTGTTCACAGAAATTACCTAATTTATATTTAGATTTATGTTTATTTTTAGTAGCTTTTTGACTAAGTTTAAGATCAATACACATTCTTAATCCTTTTTTTTGAATAGTACTAATGATATCACCATAAGTTAAATTATTATATTCAATAACACCAGTAGGTTGACTAAGGACATCTCTAATTTTGTGAGCAAAGCGACTAGGTAAACCATTAATAAATTTTTCTTTCTAAAAGGATTTAGTACAATCTTCTCTTAACATAACTCTAGAGGTAAATATATCTTTATACCATCTAAAATCGTTTAATGTTGGACAAGTAAGGTTACTAAGTTGATCATGTATGCGAGAATATATATTAGTAGGGGTACCTATGAAATATCGGACTATGGTATAGGTTAATGTATTAATACCATCGGGTTTATAATAGCCAATAGTTTCATCAAATATAGGTAAATTATTTTCATCTTTTTGACTAGCATGTAAAATTGATTCACGTTGATCTTCATTAAGATATTTTTCCCATCAAGATTTGAGCATACCAGTAAAGCCAGAAGTAATTAAGGAAACAATTTCTGGTTGAGTATAATCAGGGTAGTTACTAAGATAACTATTTGCAACAATAGATAAATGATTTAATTTTTAAAGTATTTGATTTTCACTAAGACCATCAATATTCCATTCGCATAATTTTTTAGTAGATACAGAAAATTGATTACTAAGATTATTTTCTTCATATTGGAGACCAGGAGGAGTAGGTCGTGAATACCAATTTTTTGTGAGCGTTATAGGATTAGGTTTAGGATAATGAAGTATATTCAGAGTAGTTGATTGAAATTGTTGAGCTAAATGATTAATGTTGTGTCAGGGTCTGAATGAGTAGAAACAGATTCAAGAGTAAGATGTTGGTTTAATACAGTAAGACCTTTCTTAGTAGATGGAGAAGCTTTTTCAGAAGTAGTTAATTTAGTAAATAATTGTTCAATGGCTTTGACAGTAGAATTATCTTGGCTGACTAAACTATGACGTCTAGAACGGTTACTAGGTAAATTAAGCAATGGTTGGTCTAAAGATTGTTTAGTAGATGTATTGTTAGCCGAATAATCATCGAAATTGGTTTCTATTTTATCTAATTGTTTATCAATTGTTTTTAGACATTGATTAGTATAATTATTTTGTTCAATAACTTTTTTGATTTCAAGGTCAGTGCTAGGTAACTTAAAAGGAGTGGCTGAGACTTCGGAGCCGTGATGATCAATAATTATGGTAGATAAAGGAGGATGGCTAGAACTAATAGTAGTAGTAGGAGAAGTTTTCCATTTATGTTTGGTAATTGTTTGAACTTCTTTATAATGGTCTTCTAAATATTCAAAGAAAGGAATTTCAATTTTATGTTCAATCATAAATTTGTACCATTGACGAGTAATTTTAGATTGTTAAGTCAAATCATATTTGGTACGATATGCATAACGTTTAGTCCTATTATCTTTAGATTTAAATTCAATATGTAATTTATCAAGATCAGGAGAAAAGAGTTTACTAATAGTCATTAACTGAGGATTTATTGGAGTTATAACTTCGAAATCAGTTTGAGTTAGAGAGTCTTGACACTCAGTATCTTCTTCATGTAGATGTGTGTGAGTAGAATAAACGGGTTTAGTAATTTGGGAAGTTGTGGAATTATCAATTCCTTTCATTTTACTATGGGAAGGTTGACCTAGATGAATTTGACTATTTTTTTTGAATAAAGGTGTATTAAATATTTCATCTTCAATTTCAACATTAGTAGGTATACTAGAAGTACTATGACGAGAAGATTAAGATCGATTAAATTTAATCCTAACAGATCCATCAATAAATTGTTGAATATCTTGGATATCTTGACAAGTAGATTGTCGTTGATTATGTTTGTAATTTTCATTAACTATAATCCATTGGTCGGGGAGAGTAATATTTTTCCATTCAATCATTTGAGGAATATTTATATTAGTATCATTATTACTACTTTGGATTAATAAGGTTTTCTTTAGGACTTTTATGCACGTGCGTTGACTTTTTCCGCACGTGCGTTGACTTTCTCGTACGTGCATTGACTTTTTTTGAGAAAATGTGCCCAACATTTTAATCCTGTTTGGAAGAGATCAGAAGCATTAAAAGGCAAGGAAAAGGCAGGAATAGGGTTCTGAACTTGTTTTGACAAAAGTGAGATGCAGGGTTTGGGAAAGAAAGAAACTTGAAGCTTCAAGCATGTCTCCCATGATGGCTTCTTCTCCATCTACCTCCTTCCACTCCTCCATGAGTGGCTAGTCTCATTTTCTAGGGTTTTGAAGAAACCCTAGCCATGTAATTAGTTTTTCTTTTTGATTTTCAATTATGTAAAGGTTTGAACATTTGTATGGTGGCTTAGATTATTTCTTCAAGTATTCGGCTTTCTGTGATTGTTGAATGTCTTCTATACAAGAGTTTTCTATTTCTTTCACATTCAAGGTATGAGATGAACCATACTACAAGGGACGAGTCGTGTCACTACCTTAGTTTAGAAGAAACCCTAGCCATGTAATTAGTTTTTCTTTTTGATTTTCAATTATGTAAAGGTTTGAACATTTGTATGGTGGCTTAGATTATTTCTTCAAGTATTCGGCTTTCTGTGATTGTTGAATGTCTTCTATACAAGAGTTTTCTATTTCTTTCGCATTCAAGGTATAAGACGAACCATACTACAAGGGACGAGTCGTGTCACTTCCTTAGTTTAGAGTGAACGATTCGTACTACTTGAGATGGTTCGTGCTCGTACATTGAATGTGATGATCTTCTTGTTAAATGCTTTGAGCTTATAGTTGCGAAGCATTAATCCGTTCGAACCATAACATAATTTATTTTCAATTTGAAAACCCTATTTACGTGACTAGTGGTGGACTCTTTACCCTAGGTTTTTCTCCAAATCAATAAATCCAATTTCATTTATTATTGATAATTTAATTCCTTATTTTAATTTATTTGTTATTAAATTAGGTTATGAATAATCAATCTTTTCATCAAAATTAATTTAGGAATTTAACAATTAAATTAGTTTAATTTCACAATTGTCCCTGTGGATCGATACCTGGACTTGCCATTATTCTAAAAGAATTTGGTGTAGTTTAGTGTTTATATTTGGTGTGTTCAATGACCCATCAAATTTTGGCGCCGTTGCTGGGGACTTTTGGCGAAATTAGTTAATTTAAAGTTACATTCTTATTTTAATTTTTAGTTTAGGATTTTATGCTTTTGTGTTGCTAAGTGTGCAGAGTGTTTGAAATTGGAGCTATCACCGAAGTGCAAGCGGAGCATAGTCGAGCTTTAAAAATATAAAAAAAAACCGCAGCACTAAAGTGCGTAAACAGAAGCAAACACTCGCAAGCAAAGCACCAAAGTGCTAAAACAAAAGTCAAAGCTCAAATAGAGGTTGGAGACAACGTCTACATGTCAAGCATCCGCAAGACGAGTAAAGCGTTTTCGTTGAACCGGTGTGAGTATTTCTCTTTTGGCATTCTACTTTCGTAACTTAGTGCATAGAGTCAGAACTTTTTGTGTGTGTTTGGGTAGTGTATGCACGGGCGTCGTTCTTGTCGCGCTGAATTGTGGAATTTGGACCTTGAACTAGAAAGGACTCTTCGGAGACTTAGGGCCTCTGCCCATGTTCCTAGGCTTGAGTATTCATATTCACACCCATTGCATATACATCATCGTCATATATCCAATTACCCAACACCACTGCTGCTCATTATGAGATTAAGTCCAGCACCATACAAATGCTTCCATCATGCCATGGACTAACTCATGATTATCCTTACAAACATTTGAATGAATTTCTGGAAATTTGCTCGACAGTGAGGATCCAGAATTTCAAAAATGAGGCCTTAATGTTGCGATTGTTTCCATTCTCATTAAAGGATAAAGCCAAACATTGGCTGAATTCCTTACTTGCTAATTCAATCACAACTTGGGACCAATTACAATAATGGTTCTTGGAGAAGTATTTTCCCATAGGTAAAACCAACCAACTTAGGCGAGCCATCACAAACTTTGCTCAAATGGATGGCGAATAATTCCATGAGACGTAGGAAAGACTTCGAGACCTTCTCCAATAGTGTCCCCACCACCAAGTGCCTGATTCGCAACTTGTTCAAACACTCTATTATGGCTTAACTGAGCCGCACCCCCAAATGTTGGATTCATCCTGTGGTGGGACATTCATGTCTAAAAATGATGTCGAGGCATGACAATTGTTTGAGAACCTAAGTGATAATTCCCTTCACCATGCCTCTGTCGCTCGGTAAGTCCGGCAACCAGTAGTTGGAGCCTCGAAAAGAGGGGGTATTTATGAGGTCAGGCAAAACCTAGAGTTAGCCCCACAAGTAGAGGCACTGTCCCACAAGATGGACCAATTATTAGTTGCGGGACATGCCCCTACCCAGCAAGATCAGTCTCCATTTCACGAGGCATGTGTTATATGTGCGAGGCTTGCTCATGACTTGAGTGAATGCCCTTCGGCATCACAATTTCCGGAGTTAGTCCAAGAGCATGTGAATGCAGCTCAAGGATTCTCTAACCGCGGTAATGATCCATACTCCAACACATACAATTCGGGATGGAGAAATCACCCTAATTTTTCATGGAGACCCCCTTCACAAGGCATTTCTTACAATCCTCCACCACCAAGGCAGAATTTTAATAATTTTGCCAACTAATCATCCTACCGACCACCGCAACCTTATCGACTCCCACAACCGTACCGGCAACCACAACCCCCGCCTATTCCTCAGGGCAACTCTGCCTTTGAGACTCAGGTGTTGGAAGTTCTCTCAGAACTTAAGAGGTTAGCACCGGTAATTCACTCTCACACTCATTCTATTGCCAAGCTAGAGGCCCAATTGGGTCAAATGGCTAACAACATGAATCGGAGAGAGGAGAAAAAATTACCAAGTCAAACTGTGGCCAACCCTAAGGGACAATACAGGGCAGAGAGTTCGGGTGGGAATGGAAAACACCATGAGTAGGTGCAAGCAGTGATTAGTTTGAGAAGTGGTAGGGAGTTAGAGCCTCAGTTAGTTGCGTCTGATGCAACTAGAGCTAAGAAGGGTGGCCACAGTGGTTCACCCAATGAGAGCAAGGGTGAGGGGGAAACACTTAAGAGGGATGACTTAGTCCCTAACACTTCACATGAACCCAAGGCACTACATGTGCTTAAGGCACCCTTTCCTCAATGCCTTGATACACCGTTCCCGTTTAATAAGAAGGCGGCATCTATAGAGGCAATGATGGAGGTCTTTAAACAGGTAAAAATCAACCTCCCCTTGTTGGAGGCGATTAAGCAAGTACTATCCTATGCCAAATTTCTGAAGGACCTTTGTACGCAAAAGCGTAAATCTAGGACACATGTATCCCAAAAGGTCCTACTCATGGAGCAAGTAAGATCCATCTTGTTGAATGACACACCTCCTGAGCTTAAGGACCTGGGTGCCCCAACCATTGCATGCATTATAGGGGACCATTTCATTGATAGGGCCTTGTTAGATTTAGGGGCTAGTGTCAATTTGTTGTCGTACTCTATGTACGAGGAATTTGGGCTTGGCGAGTTGAAGCCCACTACGGTCACTCTTTAATTGGCTGACCGGTCCCTCAAAGTGCCACGTGGCATGATTGAGGATGTGCTAGTGAAGGTCGATAGGTTTTACTTTCCTGTTGACTTTTTGGTTTTAGATATGGAACTTGTAGCCAGTTCTAGGAAACAAATCCCGGTGATCTTAGGTTGACCTTTCTTGGCTACGACCAATGCTTGCATTAATTGTCGGATCAGGGTTATGGAAGTTTCATTTGGTAACATGCAAGTGAAACTTAATGTTTTCCAAGCATCCCAACAACCTCATGAGAGAGAGGAGTGCTTATTAGTGGATGTTGTGGATGAGATTGTGGGGGAGGCTTTGCCCTCCATTCTTGTAGAGGACCCTTTAGAGGCTTGTCTAGCTCATTTTGGGTTTGAAAATTTTGTTATTGATGGGTCAGTTGAGGAGGTGAATGTCTTGCTTAATGCTTCTTCTACATCGGATTTTCCTTCGTGGAAAGCCCGGTTTGAGTCACTTCCTCCTCTGTCGAGAGAACATGCCATACCATCTTTGGTCACACCACCTACACTTGAGTTAAAGCCACTCCCGGCCATACTCAAGTATGCATTTTTAGGGCCCCAAGATAATTTACCAATCATCATTGCATCTGACTTGACTGTGGAGCAGGAGAGTCAGTTAATGAGTGTTCTCGGGGCACACTGGAGTGCTATAGGGTGGTCAGTGGCTGATTTAAAAGGGATAGATCCCTCCGTGTGCATGCATTATATACACCTAGAGGAGGACACCAAACCTTCTTGTGAAATGCAACGGAGACTTAATCCTAATATGAAAGAGTTGGTGAAAAAGGAGGTATTGAAATT
The DNA here is from genome assembly GCF_055761805.1 of Camellia sinensis. Lineage (NCBI taxonomy): Eukaryota > Viridiplantae > Streptophyta > Magnoliopsida > Ericales > Theaceae > Camellia > Camellia sinensis. The sequence continues at coordinate 102,818,636 of NC_138975.1, read as the reverse complement.
GTTGGATTTGGGTTTTAGATACTTCATCTCAGATAGCAAATGGGTGAGTCCCACACAAGTGGTGCCCAAGAAATCGGGCATCACTGTTGTTGAGAATGAGAGAGGAGAGTTAGTTCCCACACATGCCACTATTGGGTGGCGAGTGTGCATTGATTATAGGAGACTGAATTCCTCGACTAAGAAGGATCATTTTCCCTTACCTTTCATTGACCAGATCCTAAAGCAGTTAGCGGGGCAGGGTTTCTACAGTTTTCTTGATGGTTATTCGAGGTATAATCAAGTCCCGGTGTACCCCGCTGACCAGGAAAAGACCACATTCACATGTCTTTTTGGCACTTTTGCTTACAGGTGCATGCCCTTTGGGCTATGTAATGCACCGGCGACTTTTCAACGTTGTATGATGGCCATTTTCTCCGATATGGTGGAGAAATTCTTAGAGGTTTTTATGGATGACTTTTCGGTGTTTGGACCATCTTTTGAGGAATGCCTTAGGAACTTGACTAGAGTGTTAGAACGATGTACTGAGGCAAACCTAATCTTGAGTTGGGAAAAGAGTCATTTTATAGTTCGTGAGGGTATAGTGTTGGGACACATTGTGTCCCCTCGAGGTATAGAGGTAGACAAGGCTACGGTTGACCTCATTGCAGGCCTTCTTCCACCCAATTCCGTGCATCAAATTAGGTTTTTCTTAGGGCATGCAGGTTTTTACCGTAGGTTCATCAAAGACTTTAGTAAGATGTCACGTCCTTTGTGTAGTTTAGTGGTTAAGGACGCGCCTTTTATCTTTGATGAGGCATGCTTAAAGGCATTTGAAACACTGAGAATTGCCCTGACCACCGCCCTAATCATGAAATCATCAGATTGGTCGCTTCCCTTTGAAATTATGTGTGATGCCTCCAATTATGCTGTCGGGGCTGTGTTGGGCCAAAGGGTCAATAAGGCACCATTTGCTATATACTATGCTAGTCGCACTCTCTCGGATGCACAATTGAATTACACTACCACCGAGAAAGAGTTGCTAGCTGTGGTCTTTGCCTTAGACAAATTCCGGTCTTATCTCCTAGGTTCCAAGGTCATAGTCTTCACTGATCATGCCGCTTTGTGGTATTTACTATCAAAGAAAAAGACCAAACCTAGGTTAATTAGATGGATTTTGTTGCTTGAGGAATTTGACCTAGAGATCCGAGATAAGAAAGGATCTAAGAATGTAGTGGAGGATCACCTCTCCTGAATCCTTGTTGAGTCTACTAGTGACCCTCTTATTTTGCATGATTCGTTTCCGGACGAACAACTCTTTGAGCTGTCATGAGTGAGCCCTCCGTGGTTTGCACATATTGTGAATTACTTGGCCATTGGGCAACTTCTGCAGAATTGGTCTAAGCAAGACAAAGACCGGTTCTTTTCACAGGTTAAGTATTATTTTTGGGAGGATCCGGAGTTGTTTAAATATTGCTCCGACCAAGTGATCCGACGGTGTGTATCGAAGAGTGAGGTGCATAGCATTCTTACATTTTGTCATTCTTCTGCATGTGGCGGTCATTTTAGTGGGCATAAAATGACCGCCAAGATTTTACAGAGCGGGTTTTATTGGCCCACAATTTTTAAAGATGCCCATCAATTTTGTAGAACTTGTTTGCGCTGTCAGCAAATGGGTTCGATGTCTCGGCGTGACATGATGCCAATGTCCCCTATTCTTGTGGTAGAGATATTTGATGTTTGGGGGATTGATTTTATGGGACCTTTCCCGTCGTCGTTCGGGTTTGAGTATATTCTCTTGGCAGTCGATTATGTGTCTAAGTGGGTGGAGGCGACAGCTACCCGAACAAACGATCATAGAGTTGTAATCAAATTCTTGCATGAAAACATCTTTAGTTGTTTTAGGTTTCCTAGAGCCATAATAAGTGATCAGGGTACACATTTTTGTAACCGGTTCTTTGAGTCGGTAGTCAAGAAATACTCTATTACTCATAAAGTTGGCACTCCATACCACCCTCAAACTAGTGGCCAAGTAGAAGTCTCAAATAGGGAGGTGAAGCACATAATAAAGAAAACGGTGAGGCCAGATAGGAAAGATTGGTCACAACGGTTGATTGATGCATTATGGGCCTACCGTACTGCTTATAAGACACTCATTGGGATGTCACCATATAGGGCGGTGTTTGGCAAAGCTTGTCATCTCCCGGTTGAACTTGAGCATCGAGCATTGTGGGCCATAAAGAAGTTTAACTTTAATATGGCCGCGGCTGGGCTCAACAGGAAATTACAACTCAATGAGTTGGAGGAAATTCGGAATGATGCATATGAGAGTTCGAGAGTTTTTAAAGCTCAGACTAAAGAATTCCATGACAAGCACATTAATAGAAAATCCTTTGAACCCAGACAAAAAGTGCGGCTTTTTAATTCAAAATTGAGACTCTTTCTGGGAAAGCTAAGATCAAGATGGGATGGCCCCTTTGTGATTGTTGAGGCATTTATTCATGGCGCCGTTGAGGTGCAAGATCCAAAGAATGACCACACTTTCAAAGTGAATGGCCAAAGACTGAAACCATATATAGAGGGGATTGGGAATGGGGAAATGATTGAGTCCATTGCTTTGATGGACCTTTTTTACTATGATTGATAGATTAATGTCTTCTTTTCTTTTCTTTCCCTTCTATTCTATTCTATTTTTCTTTATTCTTGTTGTGCTTTATTTGCATCTAGGAGACTTTAAATCCTCTAAAGGTGTAATTCCTTTGGTGTTAGCCGTGCCCGAATGGCATCTGACGGTCTGGTATAGCCACCTAACCATGTTTGTAGTGAGTTCCTAGGAGACCAACTGAGACGGTGGAAACTAGAGTTTGAATGGCAAAGCCTAGAACACAAAGGTTTGGAATTTCCGAGACTAGAGTCTGGTTTAAATACCCAGGGGTGTGGAGATTGCTTCAAAACTACCCCGGCTTGAACTTTGTATGGCAGCCCCATAGGTTGAGGTAGCTTTATGCGCCTCAATTCTGGATGCCGAATCAACCTAGTCTGTCACCCTGTTGGAGAATAGGGAAAGTTACAAACACAGTTAGGGAGAAAGTAGTACCCGTGGTTTTCGCGTGAAGATTATATCTTTAGTAGGCATTCCGATATTTTCTAAAATGCTACATTTATTTCGGATGTTAATTGAAGGTAGAAATGGTTAAGTATACTTTGGGCTGTTCTTGGTTTTTATTTTCTTTTCTTTCATCTTTTGTAAATATAGATATATATATTTATATATAGTTATACTAAAATTAAAAAGAAAAAGAAAAAGAAAAAAAATGTTGTATTTGTTAATTGTTGTTTTTGGTCAGTAGCCCGAAGGCTATAAACTACGTTGGGTTTTATTACCTGGGGGATTCTGAAGTGGCAACTTTATGCCATAACTCTAGTGCCTTTTATTAGGTGGTGGGAGTTAGTTTTTCATTTTCTTGAAGCATGTACGCTTGTGAGTGCTTCTTGTTTTTGTTAAACTATGCTGTTGCAATGTAGCAGAAAAAGGTCATTACATGCGTGTGGGTGGAAGGGACCCTCCCTAGCCTGGGTAAGACCTTGATTTCTACTTTGTGGTTTATGGGAAATCAAGTATTCAACCACATGTAGAAATGCTTAGAACTCCGTAAAAAAAAATAATAAAAAAAAAATATCAATCCCGCACGTGCGGAGAAATTCCCAAATAAAATGTTGCACACTGCTTTAAAAGCAGGTGTGAAGGGTCTGTGCGTTGACCAAGCCGCACGTGCGGCTTGACTCCCACACGTGCTGGAGCGAAGTTCCAAAAAAAAAAAAAAAAGAGGGCGAGTGAGGAAAATCGCCGCACATGCGGCCCATTCCCCGCACGTGCGGGAAATGTTGTGATTCTGAATTTCGCACACAGCTTAATAAGCAGGTGCGTGGGTTGGTGCGGCTATTTTCGAAAAAATATATATATATTTGTTTTCTTTTCTTTTCTTCTATTTTTATTATTTTTAATTTCATTTTTAATTTACTTACTTATTTCAAAATAAATAAATGCATAAATAAATAAATACACAATTATTTTATTTATAAATATATATATATATATATATCTAAAAAAATTCATATTTTATTTTATTTATTTATTTATTTCTATTTTCTATTTTCGTTAAAAAAAAAAAAACCTTATCAACAACTAGCCCTCCCTCTCCCAATCACTCTCAGATTTCCCTCTCTCTTTACCTCTCATCATATCTCTCTCTCTCTCTCTCTCAACCCCACAAACTCACTATTTTTTTTTCTTCTTCTTCTTCCTTTTTCTTCTTCTTTCTTTTTCTTTCTTCTTCCTCACCACCATCATCTCACCGCCGGCATCACTTCCCTCTCCGTCCAACGAATCTCCAGCGACCACCATTTTTTCCGACGAATCTCCATTCTTTTTCTCTCTTTCTCTACTTTTTCAAGGTAATTTTTTTCTTTTATGTGTAGATTTGTGGATGTAGGAGTCAATTTGTGGAGTTTTTGATTTTGTTTATATTATTATTATTTTTTTGTTGATCTAGTGTTCATTCAAAAAAAAAAAAAAATTTGCAGTGAAGGAAGACGATCGCCGCACGTCCGGGCCAAGCCACAAAAAAAAAAAAAAAATCATGCTGCTAATACAAATACTAATTTAATTTTTTTTATTTGCTATAATTGTTTAGTTAAATTGTTTCGTTAGTGATTCTCATTAGTTTAATTAGTTCGTGGATTGTTTTGGTTTTATTTTTATTTGTTTAGTTAGTGATGTTATTTTTATTTTTTATTCTATGATGTAATTGTTCATTTAATTATTAAAGTAGTTTAGTTTTTATTTTATTTTATTTTCTGAATTTTTATTTTATTTTATTTTATTTTCTGAATTTTTATTTTATTTTATTTTATTTTCTGAATTTTTATTTTATTTTATTTTATTTTCTGAATATTCTATTAACTAAAAAAAAAACTGTTTAGTTTAGGTTATTTTTTTCTATACTTTAGTCTCTTTTGTAGTTTAGTTATTTTATAGTTTAGTTAATTTAATTTAATGTCATTTTTATTCATTTATTTAATTATTTTCGTTTTTATATATATATAAAAGAAAAAATTGGTGCGAATTGCATGTGGTACATTAGTGGGCAGACTTGTACTTTAATATTTTATTTGATTCTCATGCTGGTTTCACGGGTATATGTGTTTATTGTTGGTGTGTGCAGGATATGAGTCGACGTATTTTCGCTCGGGCCTCCAAAAAAGCCAGAGGTTCCACCTCTTCAGCGCCACCTCCGCCACCGTCACCACCATCCTCGCCACCACCACCGGGTGACTTGCCACGGCCGGAGTGGGCTTCCTGCCCACTTCACAAGCTCACGTAGTTCAACATTCCATTTTTCTAGCGTGACACGGACACTACTTGGGTCGTTGAGCAGCTCCAACTCCGGCAACAGTTGGGCGTTTGCACTGTGACAGTGCCCACTTATCCTCGTCTGGTACGACTCTTCTACCAGAACTTGTATGAGTCACTCACCGAGGATGGATTGCTATCTACTATTGATGGTCATATTGTCCACGTCACCTCATCCATGATTGCCACCGTGTTAGGGTTTTTCACCAAGCCAAAATATTAGCCCTTCCCGGAAGTTGAGGATCGACAACCCATACATAGCCTCATCCAGCAATACTTCTCGGGGGCCCATGGTGACAACAGTTTCACATGCTTACGACGGAGCAAGCTGCCTAGCCGCTTGCTATTCATTGATTCCGTGGTCCATAAGAATGTCCTTCTACTTGGGCATCGAGCCGAGCGTCGTTTGGAGTTTGTTCGGGTTTTACACGGTTATCCGCATGGCTATTAGGTCCCGCTTGAGCATATCATTTGGATGTATTTGCGAAAATTTCTACGAGAGGCAGTTCGACCCTATGCAGAACCTGACTTAGCCATTGCCATTTGCCAATTTGTTGACACTTATGTTCGAGCTGAACGACCTCACCATTGCTGAAAATGAGGAGATTGATAGAGGGTATCCGAATTTCGGTTAGCGGGAATGGCAGCATAGCATATCTCGCATCCCGCAGCAGGTTGGTGCCCCAGTTGATGAGGCCCAGGACCCCGTACACAACCACCCACCTCATCCTGTTCCCCCCGTGCCTCCCCAAGGGGACCCACTCTACATGACTCACAAGGAGTACTTACAGCTTCAGCAATCTGTGGATTAGGCCTATAGTACTCTTCGTGATCACCACCAGAGTCTTATGGAGTCGCGCACAGATTTTCAGGCGCATCGAGAATATTCTCAGGCGACCTTCGACTAGCTAAACGCTCGCCAACTCAACATCCAGCAACGGGTTCAGGATGAAGCCTTTGAGACGTGCTCTTTGATGCAAGCCTTGTTTGCCCAGCATTTCCCGCCACCACCGCCACCGGCTTCTCCGTAGTACCCATTGTATATTGCTTTATCTCTTTTATTTTTATTTTAATTTCTTTTCAATTATTTCCTTTTTTTAAATATATATATATATATATATATATATTTGGGTGTGTGTGTGTTACTATATGCCTACCTGGATGTGCACCTACAATCTCTGGTAATCTTCTCCCATTTCTCTTTACTTTTCCATTGAGGACAATGTCATATTCAAGTTGGGGGTTGAGGGTTGTATTTTCTTTTGTGTATTCCTATTTGGCTCAATCATTCATGCTTATACCTGTTTCACTTGATTGCATTACTTCACTTGATGTGACTTGTTACTAGTAGGGTGATGATATTTGTATATGTTAATTGGGGAGCATAGTAGACTTGTATGAAAAGAATTTATTGGGTAGATACTTGCATGTGATGTTTGCACTAGGGGAGTCGTTTGTGCTTATGGTATTAGTACACTTATCATAAATATGCCTTAATTCACATGAACACACTCTCATAACGGTGACCTCTTTATTATAATCCCTGGTGTACATTATTGATAATAGCTAGGGTTACAGAAAAGAATAAATGAGGAGCCAAGATTCTTTTTTTTTTCAAAAAAAAAAAAAAAAAACACTTGACTTGTTTGAGTTCGTAGCCTTTTTAACTCGAGTTATTAAGCCCGTAGGGGTGTCTTTACACCTAGTGCCTTAAAACCCTCTGGTTTGGGAGTCATTGGCCCAATACTTGCTACATGGGTTAATTAGAAAGCTTAAGGAACTTAGACATTGCACAGTTAAGGAAAAAATAAGGAGAATGACTTGTTCGGATTCGTAGCCTTTTCAACTCGAGTTATTAAGCCCGTAGGGGTGTCTCTACACCTAGTGCCCTAAAACCATCTGGTTTAGGAGTCATTGGCCCAATACTTGCTACATGGGTTGATTAGAAAGTTTAATGGATCAGGGCATTGCACAGTCATAAAAAAAAAAAATGTATGTTGGCTACAACAGGTTAGTTTTTCTGTATATGTTGGGTGTTATTATGAGATACACTGGGCTATTATAGTGGACAGTTAACTAATATGGTGATTGCACTTTACACCAAGGGCACTGATGATTTGTCTACTAGCATGCGCAAGTACAAGGGACCTTACTTTTGTATTAACTGAATTGTGATTTTGACTCAATAGGTTCCTTCATGCTTGTCCACTGTGCCTTTAATGACTCATTATGTTTTAATATTACACTGTAATGACACATAAGTTGATTGTTAGGTGGAGTAGTGTGGTTAATTGTTGGGCATACATGAATATGTAAATGTTGGTGGGTATCATTTCTGGAAACCCTCACGAGACTTTACTCGTCCACTTGGGGTAACTTTGTGGTTTAAAGGCTTGTTGCATATGCTAAATGTGACCGTTTTCCCACGAAAGAGGAACTAGCTAGATTTTGTTTGATTTGATTTTATTTTTATTACTTGCTTGAGGACTAGCAAGTCGTAAGTTGGGGGATGTAATTAAGGCCGAATTGTACATCATTGAGGCTGTTAATTAGAATCTCTTAACTTCACTTGCTGGTCAAACTGTATACTTTATGTGTGTTGAATGTCAATCAGGTTGTACATAGTTGGAGCATAAAATAGGCAAAAAGACAGAATTTGGAGAGAGTTGACTTTCCCACACGTGCGTTGACTTTTTCTTGGAAAATGTGCCTGACATTTTAAACCTGTTTGGAAGAGATCAGAAGTATAAAAAGGCAAGGAAAAGGCTGGAATAGGGTTTTGAACTTGTTTTGACAAAAGAGAGAGGTTAGGGTTTGGGAAAGAAAGAAACTTGAAGTTTCAAACATGTCTCCCATAGTGGCTTCTTCTCCATCTACCTCCTTCCACTCCTCCATAAGTGGCTAGTCTCCTTTTCTAGGGTTTTGAAGAACCCTAGCCATGTAATTAGTTTTTCTTTTTGATTTTCAATTATGTAAAGATTTGAACATTTGTATGGTGGTTTAGATTATTTCTTCCAGTATTCGGCTTTCTGTGATTGTTGAATGTCTTCCATACAAGAGTTTTCTATTTCTTTCACATTCAAGGTATGAGACGAACCATACTACGAGGGACGAGTCGTGTCACTACCTTAGTTTAGAGTGAACGATTCGTACTACTTGAGATGGTTCGTGCTCGTACATTGAATGTGATGATCTTCTTGTTAAATGCTTTGAGCTTGTAGTTGCGAAGCATTAATCCGTTCGAGCCATAACATAATTGTTTTCAATTTGAAAACCCTATTTGCGTGACTAGTGGTGGACTCTTTATCCTAGGTTTTTCTCCAAATCAGTAAATCCAATTCCATTTATTATTGATAATTTAATTCCTTAATTTAATTTATTTGTTATTAAAGTAGGCTATGAACAATCAATCTTTTCATCAAAATTAATTTAGGAATTTAACAATTAAATTATTTTAATTTCACAATTGTCCCTGTGGATCGATACCTGGACTTGCCATTATTCTAAAAGAATTTGGTGTAGTTTAGTGTTTATATTTGGTGTGTTCAACAACCTATCAGTAAGGCTTGAACATTCAAATTAGTTTTAATACATTTGTAATGAACACGATAAATTAAAACAATATTATGAACTTTTTTTTTTTTCATATTTGTAAATGAGCCATGTAATTGAATATTTAGAGTTAAAGCATCTAATATATGGGGGTTTCTAAGACTAAGAGTGAAATCAGGAAAATAATTAAAATGGACGGGTCCTTTGTGAAGACCAGTTTCCATCATACCCATTAAGCTATCGTTATAATCAAGAAAATGAGCATCTCTTATGCATAGTAAAATAGAAGTATTTTTACCTTGTTGTGTTAATGGTTTGATTCCAATCTGAATTAATCCTAAATGAATAAAATTGTAACCAGTTTTTAAATGTCGTTTAATAGTATTAGTATCAAATAATTGACATGTTTCTCTAGGTTTTTCTAAAGCATAGACTTGTTCTAAAGTTTTAACATGAAGATTAACATTAAGAAGTTGTTTGGGGTGTCTTAAATAAGTGCACTTTTTGTCTTTTTAGACTAAAAAGTTGAGGTTGAAAATATGAATGTTTGGGTTAACTTTTTGACTTTTTATGAAAAAATGTGTATTAAAATATTGTATAAATTAATGTGTAAGGAAAAATTAGTATTAGGAGTTGTGCAGCCGTAATTGTTGACTTTTGGTGAATAGTGATAACTTTTTAACTTTTTGAGTAACTTTTTGACTTTTTGACTTTTTTGAGACTCTCCAAACTTGGCCTAAATGTATTTTGTGTATTTTGTATAAAAGTACTTATATAAATTTCTTTGATTGGTAAACGTGGTATATTCTAACTTAAATCAATTTTATATTTTTGTATTTCTACATCTTCTTTATTAATCACTAAACCTTGATTAGGTATAGAAGGCAAAGTTGTTGACCTAGAACTAACTGATGAATTACTTCTAAATAATCGACTCATTTTATCTTGAAATAGTTTACAGTGAGCTCAATACATTGTCTAATTTTATCATGTTTTCACATATGATATTTTCACACATACCCAGTTCGGAGAACTCTTGAAATCCAACACTGCCTAACCAAAGGACTTACCTAGGACTTGGGACGAAGGACATGTGGCTAATAGCAACGTGGAAAGACACGGATATAAATTGGACAGATTAAGACTGTAAACAATTTCAACACAGGAGAATGAATAGACATAGAAATAATGATTCAGTGAGTAACAGAATACAACATAATTTGGCTCTGATAGTAACATGTTACTTTATCTGATAGTAATATGTTACTGTTACAAAAACAAAATATATACAAGATGAAATAACTAAAAATACATATACATAGCATTTTTAAATTTATATAAAATAAAATAAAAGTATTCCTTGTCAAAAGAGTTATGTGATATATATAAATATATATATATATATATATATATATGTATATATGTATGTATGTATGTATGGGTACTATTGGCTATGAAATTTTTTTTATTCTATTCTTACTCAATTATGCACCTCCTCTTTAAGAGGTTTAAGAAATAAAATAAATTGAATTATTATTTTTACTAAATAAAAATTCAATAAAGGAGTTTTGATTATATTTTTTCAATAATTTTTCATAAATGTGGCACTCTAACTGTTTCAACATCATTGTTCAGAAGTCCCCTCATGTATTAACAGACAAACTTTTTTATTATTATAAATCTGTGATCCTGTCTAAAAATAAGGCCGTGGCTGGCTTCCAGTCGAGTCCATCATTTGAATCGAAGGTTCACTTCGACCCATTGAATCTATTTTTGAATTTCTTTCTGGTATTTTAAATTGTTCACATTTTAAAATTTGTTAAATTTATTATTCCTATAAAAAATTATGTCGATCGGGTAATAGATATTATGTATTTGGATCACCTTTTTATGAACTGTTAATTTTCTGACTATTTATTTTTTTAGATGAAAGTGATCCGAATATATAGTATTCTTTATCCAATTGATGTGATTGTTTACAGGGATAATGAACTCAACAGATCCTAAAATGTGAGCGGTTCGAATTATTAAAAAGAGACCCAAAAGTGCGTCCAATGGGCCGAATTGAACCGGACTATCTCAGATCTAAACTGAAGACCGTCCAGGCCCTAAAAATAATTTTAGATTTATAAAAAAATTTATAACATTAATTATTAATGTATATAAAATTTATTACAGTAATACTATGTACACAGAATCAAATATAGAATCAAATACGAAAACTATTTTGTAAGACGATCGAAAGACACCATGACAGTCACGGTTAACACCATGACCGTCGCAATTGACAAATTTTGGCCAAGATGATAGTTGTTGTCGATAAGCTTTAGGCGATCGGCCAAACAACTAGATGCATAGTTTCTGTGTTTAGATTTATGTTCAATCATCTATGCTCCTAAACTTTTTAAATTTATTATAAATTTGTAATTATAATTCAAAATTAATATTTAATTATTTTTCAATGAAAAAAATTATAGTATCATATGTATCTTATAATTAAAAAAAATATATATAACTTCATATTTTCAAATCATAACTAAAAATAAGAAATTATAATTAAACAACACATGAGACATTATCAAAGGTCTAATGAAAAGAAAATTAATCAAAGAAAAATGCTACAGATAGTAAAAATTTTACTAAATTTTTTACTAAATGTCTCGTATGGGTGCGAGACCTATATTGTATGGGTCTTATATAGATTTCACACCCATGTAAAATATTTAGTAAAAAAAATTGATAAAAATTTTAAGATCTCTAATATTACTCTTAGGCCAAGTTTGGCTAAACTAAAAAAGTGCACTTATTTCATCTTTTTATTTTTTTTGGGTCACATCAATCAACATATCCTCTCTACTTTTTCTACACATAATACAAGAAAAGTAAAAAAATACACTTATTTAGTCTTTCCAAACTTGGCTTTAATCATAACTATAAAAAAATGAGATCCCGTGTTGTTTTGCAAATGCTATTTTTTGGCTTTTTGGGTTAAAATTTACAAAAGATAAAATAGACTAAAATAGTTTTTTTTTTTTGGGTGAATAACTAAAATAGTTAATAAGAAAAATTATCACATCGAATCCATAATCATTTCACTTTTTCTTTTACAAACATCACATTCAACCACAAAAAAATCTAATTATTTTTTAAAATACAAAAATTTTAATTATACTAAAATAACCAAAAACTAAAATAGCTTATTAAAATAGCAACTTTCCAAACACCTACTATAGCCTTGTTTGGAAAATTGACTATTTTAGTTTTTAATTATTTTAATATGTTAAAATTTTTATGTTTAGAAATATAGTTAGATTTTTTTATAATTAGATGTGATTTTATAAAAGAAAAAGTGAAATGATTATAAATTTAATGTGATATTTTGTCTTATTAATTATTTTAATTTATTTTATCTTTTTATAAATTTAAACCTAAAAAGTCAATTTTTAGCATTTCCCAAACAAAGCCCAAATATGCATAAAAAAGGCTTGTTTATAGTGGAATTCTCTTTTTGTGAAAATAAAAAGGAGCAAAATGACAGCCCTCACACATACAGACACATAGATGTTCCCGGAAAATAGGAATTTGCAGAAGTGAGAATCAGTGACAGAACAAGAAAAGAAAGCAAAAATGGAGAAGATTAAATGGATGGCCGCAGTGGCGAGCATATGGATCCAGTGCATCTGCGGCGCATCCTACGCCTTCGCCATCTACTCCTCCGTCCTGAAATCCACCCAAGGCTACGACCAATCAACGCTCGACATGGTGTCCGTCTTCAAGGACATCGGCGCCAACGCCGGAATCCTCTCCGGCCTCCTCTACTCCGCCGTGACGGTCCGCCGCGGCGGAGGATCGCGGCCGTGGGTGGTCCACTTGGCGGGGGCGATTCAGTGCTTCGCGGGATACTTCCTTATCTGGCTTTCGGTGATCGGAGTCATTAACCGGCCGCCGGTGCCGGTGATGTGTTGCTTCATGTTGATGGCGGCGCACGCTCAGACGTTCTTCAACACCGCTAATGTCGTCACCGCTGTTCACAACTTCCCTGATTACAGTGGGACCGTCGTCGGAATCATGAAGGTATATTTATTCTATTCAGACTCAATTTGGGTTTATTTTTGAGATAATTTTATTTATGTGTATATTTAAAAAAGGGTAAATTACATATAGCCCTGAAGTTTGGCCAAATTACAAATATATGAGAAATTACAAATTCTTCCTGAATATTATATTTGTATAACAAATTAGGAATTAATTTGTTATGAAATTTAAATCTCATGAAGCAAATTGTTATGAAAACCTCAGGAATATCTGTAATTTAGCCAAACCTTAAGGAGGTGGATGTAATTTGCCCTTTAAAAAATTGTGTATAAATTTTTATACATATTAAAAAGTAAAATTATCAATTTTGTCATTCAGTTGTAATTAACTTTTAGAAAATCCTCTGTTATTTACCCTTTATTTTATTTTTTTATTTTTGATAAGGATAAACTCAGGCGATCTGTTTGATTGCCAGTTGGAGTATATTAATTAATTATTTATTTTATTACAAAATATCACGTCACGACCAACTCCAATTATTGAGTATATTAGGCTTGACTTTTATAAAAAAAAAATTAAAAAAAAAAAAAAAGTTAAAAAGTCATTATCCTATTTAAGTTACGTTATCCTATTTAAGTTATATCACCTCTCTACTACATCATTTCAAACACAACCTATATTTCATAAAAAGTCAAAAAGTATCCTTATTTAGGACATCCCAAACCATCCTTATTTTGTTTCAGAGTCCTTTTGTATTTTTAATGGGAATTTCTACCATATTTATGTCATTTTTTCTTTATTTATGATCAATTTATTTTCTTTAATTATGACTCTATTTAAAATAGACTCATAAGATTTTTTAGTTAGGTTGTTTGATTATAATTTTTTTTTAAAATATCCAAAATATATTAGAGATACGTCTGATTTTAATGGTCTAAATCAATTCTAAATGTATATTAATATATTACACGACCCATAATTTTAAGGTTCAGACTTTCAACTGATTTTTTTTTTAGTTTTTAATTTTTTTAATAATGAAAATATTGAGTGTTATTATGTGTTGCATTTTAATTAGTTCATAATAAATTTATGAAATTTTATATTAAACCCTTAAATTATGCCACCATAATTACCATTTCAAAAGACTGCTTTAATTTATGTTTACCATATCAAATTTATTTTCAAAATTGCTTTACTAAGATTGCATTAATGTATGATTTTGATACATTGACACATACACATATGAAAAATAATTAATCTTTTAACTTAAAATTTAAACATTATTAATTCTTTAACATGTCATGGGCTTCTCTCTGGACCTCCATTGGATTGGAGAGGTGCTGATGGCCATTGTAGGCTCACTTTTAGGCTCTATTTTTATAATCTAAACCATTCATATTTTAGAATTCGTCAAGTGCATTATCTATGTAAAAAATCAAGTTTATCAGATAACGGCAACCATGTGTTTGTATTAATTTTGTATGAAAAATAAAATAAAATTTGACGATGAGAAAATAAACGGTTCACACAAAATTAATTCAAACACGTGATTTCCGTTATCTGATCGACTTAATTTTTTTATAGGGATGATGTACTCATCGAACCCTAAGATGAGAATGGTTTAGATCATCAAAACAAAGCCCAAAAATTGGCCCATTGAATGTTTAATCTGATATTAGAACCCCAAATTAGTTTATATCGATCACGAATCGATAAATTATGATATAATTTATACATGATGTTTAAATTTATTATTATCAAATATTTTTACTAAGATTAAAGCTAAAATATGACATATAATTTAGGGTAGCTCTATCTTAGATAATTTTTTAATATATGAATATATGTAACTATTTATTTCATTATTCACCCAAAAAAACTATTTATTTCATAGTGTTAACATAAATATATAATTTTTTTTTACCTAAGTTCAAATTTTTAAATAGAAAAATACTTATAGATATTTATTTACCAATTTAATAAATAAGTAGATCAAATGACTCATAAGTTGGGCATAAACCAAGACAATTTTTAATGATTACATGAAGCTCGCGTTAGCATAAATATACAAGTCATTTATGTATAACTCTGATAAAAATGAATAAAATTTAATTGATTATAAATCATTTTTACTACATATTTTAGATAAATTTTATATTATTATTTAATTTTAAAACTAATTTTTGGCTATTTTATTTATACTCGTGCATAACACTACCACGACCAGTTACTGGTTCTTAACACAAAGTAAAAATAAAACTGACTAAGATTTTAAAAAGAAAAGTGATTTTTTTTTTTTATTTAGTATATTTAGAATACAAAAATTGTTAAAATTTATAAGTTATTGACACAAAACAAAATTAAAATGAAACTAGCTAAGATTTTAAAAGGAAAAGTGATGCTCTATTTTTTATTTATTTACTAGTTTCATAGGCAAAATTCGATGAAATTTATAAATTATTGACACAACAAAATTAAGAAATAAAAAGGTGATCCCTTCATTTTTTTTGTTTTTTTAATTAAGTTGCTTTTGAATACAAAAATTGTTAAAAATTATTAGTAGTAGACACAAAATAGAGTTAAAATTTGTATAATGAGATATCATAAATGCTATTTTTTAATTGCACAAAATTTAAATTTAAAAAAATTATAGTTGTCGTTTAACTCTTATTTAATTTTTAATCTACTACACGTCAATTCTTATTTCTAAGGGTTTTTTTTTTCCTTTTTTTTTAGTACAAATTTTAAAAAATTATAAGTGATATTTCACTCTTATCCAATTTTTAAACTACTACCTTGTTCTATTCTTCTATTATTAGAGTTATATTTGATTTTTTTTTTTCAGGTTTATCTTTTTAAATTTCAACTTAATTTCTTTTTTTCAATCTTCATTTGATATTTACTGAATTTCTCCCTATCTCATTTTTTCAAAATTATTTAATTTTTTCTTATTATTTCACTCTCGTTCTTAATTTTCAGTTGAGTTTATTCTTTTTTGAAGATTTATCTAATTTTCTCTTTCTGTGTCCATCTTCAAATTTAAACTTAATTTTTTATTTTATTTTATCTTTGTCTTATATATATAGAATTTCACTCTTACTCTTCCTTTTCAATTGAGTTTATTTGACCGAGTGTATTTCAAAAAAATTAATTAGTCCTGCATATCTACGTAAACATAGTGAAATCATTCAAATATATTATTTAAACACCCATCCAAATTAATATCACAATATTTAGTTAATTTTTAACATGTTTAATATTGTTTATCACATTTTGTTACTTGTTCGTACATAGTATGGGTAATATGCTAGTATTCTTCAAGGGATTCGATTCTTTTAAGTTGGTTGTTTAATTTGAGATTTGATTCTTTTAGGTTTGTCATTTAATTTGAAAGATTGTTTAAATTTAGTGGGCTTATTTTGAAGTCTAACTTGATAATTCGAATAATTCATTTTAGGACTTGTTGAGTAAAATATTGATGAAAAGCTAGTATTCTTCAAGTGATTCTATTCTTTTAAGTTGGTTGTTTAATTTGAGATTTGATTCTTCTAGGTTCGTCATTTAATTTGAAAGATTGTTTAAATTTAGTGGGCTTATTTTGAAGTCTAACTTGGTAATTCGAATAATTCATTTTAGGACTCGTTGAGTAAAATATTGATAAAAAAAATTAACATGATCAGACATCAGTAGTTATATGTTTAAATTATATTTATTTTTAAAAAATAAATGACAATTATAATCTTAAGAGTAGTCATCCTATATTATTACTGATATCTGATTATCTTAATTTTTTACATAAATATTTTATTAGTAAACCGTTCGAATTTCCTAAAATAAAGTTACAAACTTGAAAAAAATCCAAGTCCAATGTTGATATACTGCCAAGTTTTCCGACTTGAAGCGGTGCCAGAGTGTGTCAAGTTTGTGACCACATTCATTGAATTACGAATAGGCACTTGTTTAAAGGAGGGGTGTGGGCCCCGCATTGGACACAGTCTCTCTCACGATGTAAATGGTTGTAGAGATAGGGATTGATTCAATTTCGGACAGTTCAAACTTCATAACTTTTATAATAAAAGTTATTTATATAAAAAATTAAATTTATTATATAATTATAAATATAAAAAAATTACCTTTTATTTTAGTAAATGAATGGTTTAAGTTTACAATCTTATTTATTATTTATTTTATAAAACAAAATGTGATTTATTCTTTTGATAAAATTGATTTTTACATGGATAATCTTTATTATGAAACTTACAAAGTAAACGGTTCGGATCATCTATGTGAATTCGAATTTAAATTCACAAGAAAAGTATGAATGAGGATGAAAAAATCCAAGTATGGAGGGAAGCCTATCTGAGACAGGTGTGATTGTAGCCATCTTGTTAAAATTTATTTTATTTTTTATTATTTTAAAAGTAGGTCAAGAGAGAATTAATATTATGTAACCTGGGGAGGTAGTACTGGGAAGGGAAGGTGGCTTGAACCCCTGCCTTGGTTAGCAGCCTTACAAATTCTTAACCAATGAGTTACATGGCTTGCTCAATGAAAGGTATTTGAATTGGTAATACGAGGGTTTGGAATGTAAACGGAATCTAATGCCTATTGCTATCACCCTTGTCATCTGTCCTCTTCTCCCTTGTCATTTGTCATCTTGTCTCACCAATTTACATGTTTGAATTTTCAAGGGACCTAATTTACACAAATATTTAAGGGTCTCCTATCTTTGATGATCAGTGCATTGAAGTCCTGAACTACTCTTGAATTAGTTGAAAGCTATTGTCAAAGTGAAGTGTTTTCTAATGTTGCATTTTACCTGCCAGTCTTTAAGTAAGAGTATGATGCGAAATTGAGAATCATCACTTCGTTTTTCATGAATGACTCATATTTATTTATCCCCGTCTTTATGGTTGTAACCTTTAGCTCCTTTCCTCAGCTTCTTAAGTTGACACTGTGTTAGCAAAAATTTAATTTAAGCCCAATTAATAGTGATTGATCGATAGACTTAAATAAATTTTAAATAAACACAAATAAAATTTAGGCTTTGTGGTTGAGTTCTATGTGTTAAACAGATTATTCTTGAATGTTCAAGCGAATCAAAATGTAAATTTATTTGCTCCAAGGAAAAAGAGAAAAATGATATGTTTCATGTTTCTTGTGGCACTTGAATTGAGTGTATTATATATTATCTCCAGAATTTCTTTTAGGATTCTATGAGAATGACATTGACATTTTGGACATACTAGCTATAATCTACAGGATGTCATTTCTCAATCATTTATTAGAACTATCATAGTTATATTCATTAAAATACTTCCTTTGTTACCTTCTTGTTTGGCCAGGGCTTTCTTGGTTTGAGTGGAGCAGTGCTAGTACAAGTGTATCAAACATTTCTCAAGGAAAATCCAAGCGCTTTCATATTGATGCTTGCACTGTTGCCAACTTTTGTTTCCTTATTGTTCATGTGCCTGGTAAGAATTAATCAGACAAACAGTGGCGATGACAAGAAGCATTTGAATGGTTTCTCAGCCATCGCTTTGATTGTTGCTGCGTATCTCTTGATCTTGATAATCTTGGAAAATGTATTTACTTTTCCATTCTGGGCACGCCTTCTTACATTTGTAGTGCTTCTTCTTCTTCTCGCTTCACCTCTTAGGATTGTGGTCAAAGCCCGACAAGAGGACTCATTGAGATTACCACAAATCCCCCCCAACGAGAGGACCCAATTAATCAATGAATCTACCATTGATTCTGAGAATTTCTCTACAGAGGAAGATTCTATTGAGTATCCTGGTAAAGAAATGAATCTCCTGCAAGCAATGCGTACCATAAACTTTTGGTTGTTGTTCGTTGCAATGTTATGTGGAATGGGCTCGGGATTGGCCACAATAAACAACATGAGCCAAATTGGGGAATCGCTTGGTTACACAACTGTGGAGCTAAATACATTAGTTTCTTTATGGAGCATATGGAACTTCCTAGGCCGGTTTGGGGCTGGATATGTATCAGATGTATTCCTTCACACACGAGGCTGGGCACGGCCATTGTTTATGGTTCTGACTCTGGCAACTATGGCTGTTGGCCATGTAATCATCGCTTCTGGTTTTCCCGGTAATTTGTTTGTGGGTTCGGTACTAGTTGGAGTTTGTTATGGTTCACAATGGTCACTAATGCCAACTATCACTTCTGAGATATATGGTGTTGTGCATATGGGTACTATTTTTAACACCATTGCCGTGTCAAGCCCTGTTGGATCTTCTATACTGTCTGTGCTAGTAATTGGCTATATTTACGATACAGAAGCATCGGGTGAGGGGAATTCGTGCTACGGCACTCAGTGCTTCATGTTTTCTTTTTTCATCTTGGCATGTGTTAGTCTTTTTGGGTTTTTTGTTGCGTTGATTTTGTTTTTCCGTACAAGGAGGTTCTATATGCAGATTTTACTCAGGCGGAATTTGGCAATACGGTGAGAAGGGAAAATGCAATTTATTTATTTTTCTGGTTTTTTTGCCAAGTGTAATGTGAGATATGTTTGTGGAAGTGAGGAAAATATGAGGCAAAGATGGTTTTCTGATCATATGAAATTTTTATTACAATATTGGAAACATTTGTGATTCTTTTGCGTAAAAATGTTAATGATCATTTGCTTGGTTTTCTCTTAGATCATGAACCTTCCAAGTTTTCTGTGCTTGCAGTTGCATATTTCTCAAGATATTAAAGAAATAGCACAGTTGATAATGCTTAGTACAACTCTGATAGGAGTTGAAATGCTCAATCCACACTTCTCCTTAAAATTCAGGTATTAAAGAGAGGGAAATTAAAGTTTTATAACTAGTATAGATGGGACAGTTCTAGGCGATGTGGGACACATTCCAACACACCCTCCTAGACCACAACATATAGGAGCCAGACAAACGGTACACCAATCATAGGCCTAATCAAGCTCTGATACCAAATTAAAAAGTTTAACTCACACTACTTCTTAATACACAAGTATTAAGGAGAGGAAAATTGAAATGTTATAACTAGTAGAAATTGGGTAATTCTAATGATGTGGGACACATTCTAACACATCTTCTTAGACGACAACACAGGCCCAACCAAGCTCTGATACCAAGTTGAAAAGCTCAGCTCACATTTCTCCTTAAAACTCAGATATTAAGGAGAGGGAAACTAGAGCCTTATAACTAGTACAAATGGGACAATTCTAGGCGATGTGAAACATATTCCAACAATAGGTACTAACAACCACAAAAGCATTTCAATTTTTTCTCAAATTAGACTCAGGTTACCTGGGTTAGCTTGCCCAAGTTGCACAAGGACAAATGTAGAATTTTAATCTTAGAAGGACAAATTTATATGTAACAAAATTTTTTTTGTAATGAATGTATGAATTTCAATGTCAATTTCAATTAACACAAAATCTGAAAAATATTACATTAGATGTTTCTATTCGCATATGAATTTACAAAAATTACACCAAAGTGATATAAATGATATAGAACTCTTAAACAATTTTAATGTTTTGTGAAAGTCATAAAAACGAATATGTTCCATATCTTTTGTAGACGTTTGATGTAACACCCCAAGATTTTATTAACAGATATGTGGAAGCTCATAGTCTCAATCATACAATATTGAAATCATTTCTATAAACTAATATTCATTAATTACTTTCCTTGAAATATTACAAAAAAAGACGTCATATACATTTATACATTCATCAACTCTAAGTTATGAATTTATAGCATGTGACTAATATACTAAGAACAACGGTACTATTACAAGTTTATGCCTTAAAGGTTATATGTTTCTAAGACGATACTTGGTTACAATAAAAAAGGGGCGAAACCCAATACAAGGAAAAACCCTAGGTTTGTACAAAAGATAATTACAAAACAAAAGAAGATTAGCCCTCAGCTCTACAATCCTCCCAAGCCAACTCTTTGGCAGAGACATATCATCAGTATCTGAAAGTTGGTTTCCACATAGAGTGAGTTAAAACCCAATAGAGATTTATTTAATATTCTGTATGATACTTAACCATGTCATATAATGAATGCACATGAATGTCATTTACCAAAACAATATACTTTCCTCTTTCAAACAGTGCAATGCCATGTTTATAATTCAATTCATAAACAATTATTTTCAAAACAGAAAACAGGGCAATTGATATACACACTGGGAATCTCTAAGTACATGTCTGCCAATAGGCTATTCAAGCACTACCAAAGCCATTTTATCGGTACTAACCGGAAGGATCGGCACCTAACTGCATGGGTTTCTAGATTTTCACCAAAGACACACATGCCAACATAAATAATAACCACAACCACATCGCATAACCAGATCTACCACGATATTTAACCTTTTTTTTCCCCCTCAAAACAATACATTTTCAATGTATAAATATGAAAACAAGTGTTCAAATACAATGCATGAATGAATGGTTTCAATTAATCTAGTTCTCATGCAATTTTCACAGCAATCAATGTTATCCTCCACCGATAGACAAACAAATATCTCTATTCAAAAGATAAATTCAAGAGATATATGTAAGTATACTTTGAGTAAAAATACATGTTCAACTCCACTTTCCAACCTAACAGATATTACCACAATATCATTTCAAATTTCAACTACTCCCTTATCTTTTGTTCATATCAAGAATACCTATGGATTTCCAAATACCCCTAAACAGATATTCTCTTCAACATTTCACCTTCTAAAAGCAATTTCCCAAATTCTCAATACCAACCCATTCCAATATCATTTCCAAGAAAATCTCTCTTTTATAATCCAAGACCAAACCCAAATCAAACCAAATTCAACGCAAATCAACCCAAAACCTTACTCTACTCAAGAGTATGTAACAAGGCTAATGATCAAACGGAAATGTTAAAGAAATCCTACCTCAATAGTACAAAGAGAAGGCAATAATGAACCAAAAATCAATGGACAGGGATCTTGAACTTTTTCCAGATCAAAATGATTACCTCCTCGCGCTCTATCTTTTATCCAAAACCACGTATACCACGAAACTCACAGATTAGAATGTAGAATGAGATTTGTGTAAGAACTAGATAGAGAAAAGAGAAAATGGGCCTAGACAGCTTTTAGAGAAAGAGAGAAAGAAAGTAGAAAAGTGAGAAAAAGATCTTTTTTCCACAGCTTTATACAAACAGACAGCTTGAGCGACTAAAACACCGTTTGAGCATCAGACACAACACACTAATCGAGTGGCGAAAACTTGGCTTAAGCGAAGAAACAAAACTCTCAGAAGACTTTCCCAGTAGAACAGATCGCTCAAACAAATAGAACACTGCTTGAGTGAATAATGACCACTTCTCCGAAAGTTCAGACTGCAAAAAGACCACTGGAGTAAAGAAATTACGTCTTAAGCAAAGAATGACATACTCCTAGAAGTTCAGTCTGCAAACATGGATTTTGAGAAAAACAAAAGACCGCTTGAGCGAACCCAAGAATAAACAAACAAAAAAAATTTTGAAATACAAACTCCCAACCTATTCAAAACATAACCCAACAATTCAAACATCCACTCTCAACCAACAACAAGACTAGAAGGAGTACAAACAACAAAAAATAGATACTAGACTTCAAATCAAAGAGTACAAAAAGGTCGAGTCTTAATGCAGGCTGCTATATTTGATTAGTTAAGATTTGAAATATATATATATATATATATCAACACAAATTCAACACGTCCATATTTCACAATTTTCATACTATACAATTTGAAACATATATCTATTTATTTATTTATTTATTTTGTTAACCGAACCAAATGGTCAACACTCAAATAGTATGCATGAGTTTGTTATATTGAAAAGGTTTGGTTAAAGTTACCAAAGCACAATTTTGAGATTCGAAAACAACATTCAGTAAAAGAAATGTCAATTTATTCCTTATCATTGTAAAAATGATTTTTACTGGGATAATCTGTTATGGTTTTAATTCTAGTATTGGTACCACATGTAAGACTTATAGGATCTATATTCCAGAAATTAAAACACCATAATAATCTAATTAAACTAAACAACTTTAACAAATTTGAATAAGTACATTTGTCATTGCCATGAGATATTAAGGAATGGTCTTCACAGTTGGAAAATTCTAGCACCGACTCTTCCCCTCCTCCTCCTAATATTTACATTGTCTTTTTAATGAGACTGACAATTTTTTGATCCACATATATATAGATATATGTAGACCCTAATATGATAGGAGAGGGGATCGGGCCTAAATAAAATAATTACTGAGCCCTCCCATTAAAGAACTCAAATAACTTAAAATAGGTCTTACACCTCCATACCGCATATCTACATATAAAATAATAAATATACTAAGATGGACCATGGCCCAAAACTTTATGGATCACAATCTAATTTTGGGCTGATACTAGTCCATCTATCTGAATCACTTTCAACCCGTTTTTCACAAACCAAACAAAATATAGCCAATGGCAGCCTAATTAAGAATAAATTATTACATTCTCTCACTTAGGCAGCATTGACTACTAATTTAAGAAATATTTTATTTTAATAAAATGACTCTCAAGTTGAACAACTTTAGTGGCCACATAAACATGACTCAGAATACAAACATCTCAGCACAGAATCTCGTTCAATGAGAAATATTAATATCAAATTGTAGCAGAATCATGCTATTGAACAATATAACACCTTCCACAATTACAAACACTGATATCTCGCAAACATGAATTCTTATATATGGTTAATGTGGAATTTCAACAAAATTGATCCAAAATTATAAAACATGCTAATTCCACATTCAGTCCTATGTATGGTCTTCGAAAGACTAGGCAAGGAATTTTATTCCTTTTACACTTCCAAAAGAAGCTTGTGGAGAAGTGGTTTTGGAAATACTCTTCTGATCCTGGGAGACGCTAGTAATCCTCTTCTAGTCACTTGAAAAAGGATAAACACTGCGGTGGGGGGTGCCGGAATTAGTACTCCGACGGACAAGTCAGTCTTTATACTCAAGTTTACTCGTATTCTAAGTTAAGCACAATAGTTCTCACATACCTTTTACTGGCTGATATTCTTCTATTTATATCCTTTCTCTCTTGGGCCTCGGGATTAGGCCCACTTTTTGTTCGTCATTCGACTTCCTTTGTAGCAAATTGCTTTTTACTCAGCCCTTGACCTATTCGGCTATTTGACTGAATAGGGTAGGATTTGGATGTGGGATGAAGCCGAATACTATACATACATTCCAGTTCCCCAAGTTCATATACTCGGCCTATTTACAACCCTCATTATTCAGCCCCCACAATTGCCCCCCAAACATTCCACTAATGACAGTTGGTTGGAATGTTTGGTTTCGAACTCGAAAAGTCAGAGCCAAAATTCGGCGGCTGACCCCATTCCAATGCAGATGTTTGAACACACGCTTTTCGGTCATCATTTCAACTTCCCTCCCCTTTGTACTCTCCTACTTATTATGATTTAAAATTTTGACGTCTTTTCAAATACGCACGCTTTCAGATACTTGCCGCTGGACTGTCTTCCGCGTTATCTCTGCAACTTCCTTTCCTTCATTATCCTTTTTTGTCTCTCGTAAGTTCTCTCCCTCTCTATTCTAAGTCCTGTTACCTGGTTTGTTTTTGGTTTCGAGCATTCGTGTAGACTGTAGGAAATGGCGAAACACCTGAAAGATCTCCTCTCTTCGGATCGAATTTTTGGTTTCTGACGTCATTTTTCCATCCCTGATGACGTCCGTCTGTCATTCGTGACAAACGGCACCCTCGATATGGAGAGGGCTGATGAATCCAAGATCGTCTTCCCTCTCCTATCAATCGCAGAGGGTGGAGTCCGATTCCCACTTGATCCATTCCTTAGGGCTGTGCTCTACTATTGGGGTTTAATTCCTTCCCAACCCAATGTTAATTTTTTTAGAATCGTAATGGGAATTATCGCACTAAACCGTCACCTTAGGATTAACCTCGGCATTCCCGCTATTCGGCATTATTATGCCTTGGCCAGTCTTCTGGTCGGCATGGGCGTTACTCCTTTAGAGCCAAGAACACCGACCATTAACTAGTGACTATGCTTTCCAGCTCTGGGAAGCGAGTCGATGATGTTATGGTCGTTGTCCAAAGTAATTGGGAATTCGGTAAAGGCGAGGATTGCCTCAATCCTATTCCTAGACGGAGGGGCGAACTAGGTGGCCGTGTAAATTCTTTTATTTATTTTTTGTTATATTCATAACGCTTCGTTTTCGAGACCTCATGGCTTTGCTCGTGCAGGGAACGATATGAAGAAAGTCCTGACTTCAACCAATGACGCCGTTCTTTCGGAAATTAAGGTTGCACTCAGATATTTCGGCCGGCCGAGTCTTCAAAAACAGGGGAGGGCGGCCCACGTTCTTCTCCGCTATGACTCGACCTATACGACCTTCTCGGCGGCAGAGAACATCCTAGTTTCGAAGGGTGAGGAGTTTCTTACTGCCCTTATCCTGACCGATTTCAAGAATTTGAGGTAAGTCAGTTTTGAGGGGTCCGATTCGGAACGACCAGTAGTTGAGGTTGCCGAGTCCGAGTAGTCCGAAACCGAAGTCGATAAGGCTTTGCAGTTAGCCTTTGACGAAGTCGGCCTCAACTCAGCCGACCCTCCGTCCACTGCGGGCCGAGAGGACCTTCCACTCGACGACATTTTTCACGGTCTGGAGGACCTTCCCGGCGCTTATCCCGAAGATATGGTTGGGTTAAGCCTCACACAACTTGCCAAAAAGGCGAACGCGGAAAGGATGGCAGCACGACGAAGGGCAGAGGCTATTCGAACCGGAATGCCTCCTGCTACCGACACTCAGCCCTCCTTGCCTGTTAGCGAATCTCAGCCCTCCTTGCCTGTTATTGAGGAGGGAATGGCAGAAAACCGAAGTGTCGAGGCCGAGTTAGTTGTGCAGGCTGATCGAGAGGCTGAACTAAGGGCAGGGAAGCGCTCTGCCGAGGTTGAGGCCGGCTCGGAAGATAACTGCGCCGACAAACAACCTCGTTTAGAGGAATCAGATGTGATCGTGCCTTTCGTTATTCAATCGATGATAAAAAAGCACGCCGATCCCTTCTGATGCTTCGGTAATTAAAGATCCAGCGGTTGCGCTTAGCATGGCTACATCCGTTTCACTGCCGGTTGACAAGGTGGCTTTCCGGGCGGAGCCAGATCTGGTTTGAATAGCATTGGCCGCGCAATCGGCATTTTTGTTATAAATCTTAACTTTGTCTTTTCACTTTGTGCAAATACTATTTTGGTTTTAACTTTCTGTTACCGTCGGAAGGATAACGGAGATGGGCCATCACCATCATGATGCCATCGAACAGCTCGGCCGTCTTCAAACGGAAGTTGAAGGCCAAAGGAGCAGGGCCGAATTTGAGGCTTTAAGGGCGAAGATGGAAGGCGCGTGGGCCGAAGCCGAGATGGAGAGGGCACAGAACGCGGAGGAACTGAGATTAGCTGCCGAGAGTATGGCGTACGCGAGCGAGGGGGCGCTGAAATTGGCCCAGGAGGCGGTCTCCAAACTGGAGGCTGAGTTAGAGGAAGTAAAGAGGGCAAAGGAAGCAGCCGACTCGGAGGCTTTTAAGGCATTAGAGGCCAGGAAAAGTGCTGCCCTAGCCGAATATGTAGACGAAGTCTCCAAATTTGAAAATCGGGGATTCAAACACGGCTGGCTGAAAGCCTTTGCTGCTGCTGATGTGACATTGGCTATACCAATTCCATATGAACAAGTGGATATTGAGCCGCTAGAGTCTGACTCCGAGGATTAATTTGGGCCACACCTTTTTTGCTTGCTGTTTTAGGAGTTTTCGAATGTATTTTTACAGCTTTTTATTTGGTAATTTTCAAGTGTAAAATGGCTACAATTTGTGCCCAATTTCCTAATGAAAATTTCCTTTTTTGCCTTGCTGTTATTTGTGCTAACTTTTGTTATTGATGAATGATATTGTTGTTGATTGCGAGATGGCTACACTTTGTTTTTAATACCAAGTATCGATCGACATTAACACTTGGCTGATCAGATTAATAAATCTGCCCTTGTCCCAGCCAGTGCACGAGCTTCATTAGCCGAATAGGCCTAGTTCGTGGAATGGCTACGGCATAAATCTATCGGCATTGGGCTTAAATAGTTGGCCGATCAGATTAATCAATCTGCCCTTGCCCCAGCCAGTGCACGAGCTTCGTTAGCCGAATAGGCCTAGTTCGTGGAATGGCTGCGGCATAAATCTATCGGCATTGGGCTTTAATATTTAGCCGATCAAATTAATCAATCTGTCCTTGCCTCAACCAGTGCACGAGCTTTATTAGCCGAATAGGCCTAGTTCGTGGAATGGCTATGGCATAAATCTATCGGCATTGGGCTTAAATATTTGGCCAAATAGATTAATCAATCTGCACTTGCCCTAGCCAGTGCACAAGCTTCGTTAGCCGAATAGGCCTAATTCGTGGAATGGCTATGGCATAAATCTATCGGCATCGGGCTTCTGGCGTTTGGCATTAATGACGTCGCCTCGAGGCCGCTGCATACATACGAATAAATGGGGTGAGTTCGCGCCAGTGAGTCCACTTATTTTTATTTAGGCTCGACTTGAACTAGCTTGAGGCGAGGGCGAATGTCAAACAGACTATTTTTCAACAGCAGATGAGAAGGACGAACGCTGGCTAAGCTAGATACTGCGATGAATCGCAGCCGCGAGCCTATGCGCGCGGGAGGAAGGACGTCCAAGGAAAGGGAAAAATGTTAACCTCCAAGCCGTCGAAGCAGATCACCCCGAAGAGAGAAGCAGCAACGGGGAAGCTCCCCGTGACCACGACCGAGGAATGAGCCAAACGCGATGCCACGACCATTGAGTTTTGCGGTGTTCGTGGGGAATAAACTGATGACTGAGGCAGATTCCATTGTTAATGATCCGGGTGTAGCGGTCGAGTTCGCTCGACAGATCTTTCCACCGAAAGTCCAACAATCGATGGTTGGACGACAAGATTTTGAAGTGTTTCGAAAAGGTATCCATAAAGCGGTGATGGGGCTATACACCGCCTACGAAGTCGGCATCCGCCTACGCGCTGTGCGGCGGGAGATGGAGAAAATAGATGAACGGATCCGTAGTTCGGAGGCTCATGCGGAGAAAGCCGAGCGTGAGCTTAGGGAGCTTAGGAAGGCTAAAGCCGCCGAGTCGCATGCTGCTGGTCAATCTAACCCGATTGTGGAGGAGAGGGTGACCCAACGACTATTGAGTCATGCCATCGCCGACCGAGATATGGCAAGCATGTTCGCCGTAGAAAATGCGAGGGTCAAGGATTATGAGCAAAGCTTCCATGTTGGTCGGAAGGTTGGGATCGACAAAACGAAAGAGAAACTTGCAGAGGAGGTCTGCCGATGCGAGAATCGGGGCTTTAAGAATGATTGGATCACGGCACTTTAGGCCGCGGAGGCTCTCCGAGCAAAGGGTGTCAATTTGGCATTGCCGCTGTACCATCGTGATCATTTGCCCTTTTCTGCCTTTGAAGTCGAAAAGAGCGATGATAAGGGGAGCGACGATAAGGGAGACGCCACATAAAAATATCCGTTGTAATGTTCAAACGCGGATTGCGTCTAAAATTATGTAATTATTGGTTGGTCGAATAAAAAGATTTTATTTTCAATGTTTTGTTATAATTTTTGTTCGGCACACACATGCTTGCATGTGTTTTATTGTATAAATGTTTGAATAAACGTATTTAGGATGATTGAATGGACATTGATCGGCCTGACTTATTAAGTATTTATTCGACATCATTATGTTACGCACGGCCCGAACATCCACGAAGGGCGCTCTGAATCCGAATTCTTAATCGGCTCAAAGAAGTCATGCGCCGATGGGACTCCGAATCCGGAGTCTTTTTATGGCCAATCATGATACCCACGAAGGGCGCTCCGAATTCGAATTCTTAATCGGCCCGAAGACGTCATGCGCCGATGGGGCTCCGAATTTGGAGTTTTTCTGGCCAATCGTGATATCCACGAAGGGTGCTCCGAATCCGAAGGCTTACTCGGCCCAATGACATCATGCGCCGATGGGGCTCCGAATTTGGATTCGTTTTTTGGCCAATCGTGATATCCATGAAGGGCGCTCCGAATTCGGAGTCTTTCTGGCCAATCGTGATATCTACGAAGGGTGCTCCGAATCTGGAGGCTTTCTGGCCAATCGTGATATCCATGAAGGGTGCTCCGAATCCAGAGTCTTTCTGGCCAATCGTGATATCCATGAAGGGCGCTCCGAATCCGGAGGTTTTTTCGGCCCAAAGACGTCATGCACCGATGGAGCTCCGAATCCGGAGACTCTGTTCGGCCAATCGTGATATCCACGAAGGGCGCTCCGAATCTGGAGGCTTTTCGGCCCAAAGACGTTATGCACCGATGCGGCTCTAAATCCAGAGACTTTGTTCGGCCAATCATAATATCCAGGAAGGGCGCTCCAATTTGGAGGCTTTTTCGGCCCAAAGACGTCATGCGCCGGTAGGGCTCCGAATCCAGAGACTTTGTTCAGCCAATCGTGATATCCACGAAGGGTGCTCCGAATCCGAAGGCTTTCTGGCTAATCGTGATATCCACAAAGGGCGCTCCAAATCCGGAGTCTTTCTGGCCAATCGTGATATCCATGAAGGGCGCTCTGAATCCAGAGGTTTTTTCGGCCCAAAGACGTCATGCGCCGATGGGGCTCTGAATCCAGAGACTTTGTTCGGCCAGTCTTGATATCCACGAATGGCGCTCCGAATCCGGAGGCTTTTTCGGCCCAAAGACGTCATGCGCCGATGGGGCTCCGAATTTGGAGACTTTGTTTGGCTAATCGTGATATCTACGAAGGGCGCTCCGGATCCGGAGGCTTTTTCAGAACACCGTTGAACTGCAATTTGTAGTGAGTATATAGGGATCTTTGTATTATAGAAAAAGAGATGTACATGGCAAACCGTTCAGAACAAGCATCATGTCCCACAAGTCGGGTCAATGATAAAATTTGCGTAAATGCGTGGAATTCCAAGGCCGTGGCAGACTCCTTCCTGACATGTCTTTGAGCCGATATGCCCCTACTCCTGCGATCGAATCAATCTGATAGTGGCCATCCCAGTTAGGACCCAATTTTCTATCGGCCGGTTTCTTGGCAGCTGGAAGTACCTTCTTCAGAACCAACTCTCCTGGTGTGTAGCGGCACAGCTGAACTCGTTGATTATACGACTTAGCAAGCTGCTGTTGATACCGCGCCATGGATGCGAGGGCACGGTCTCTTCGTTCTTCAATCAGAACCAAATCCAAGGCCAGCATCATGTCGTTTTGGCCCATATCAAAAACTGTCGATTTCAAGGTTGGGAGGCCGATCTCCAGGGGTATGATTGCCCGGGTTCCAAAGCATAAAGCAAACGGCGTTTTCCTAGTAGACCGCCTCGGCGTAGTTTGATGAGCCCATAACACACTCGGCAATTCTTCGACCCATTTGCCTTTAGCTTTGTCCAGCCTCTTTTTGATGCCGTCCAAGATGGATTTGTTAGAGGCTTCAGCCTGACCATTGCTTTGTAGATAAGCCAGCGTGGAAAAGTAAGGCCATATACTATACTTGTTGCACAGTTCTCGGTAGACACCACAATCGAACTGGGTGCCGTTGTCTGAGATAAGTGCTCTCGGAATGCCGAACCGTGTTATGATGTTTCTCTAGACAAAACGCTTCACGTCGGTATCTCGGATGTGGGTTAGTGCCTCCACTTCTACCCATTTTGTAAAATAATCTGTCGCGACAATCAAAAATCGCTTGTTACCCGGGGCACGAGGCAATGGTCCGACAATGTCAAGTCCTCATTGGACGAATGGCCAAGGACTGGTTATGGAGCTCAACTCTTCAGCAGGCAGGTGGGTCAAAGGAGAGAACTTCTGGCACTGTTCACACTTTTTCACGTAGCCTTCGGCATCTGCTCTCATTGTCGGCCAGTAATACCCCTGTGTCACGGCTCGATGGGCCAAGGACTGCCCGCCAGAATGGGCGCCACAACTGCCTTCATGTATTTCAGTTAGAAGCTCTTCGACTTTGTCCGGGTGTACACATTCCAACTATGGACCAGAGAGGAATTTTTTTATAAAGCCTTCCTTGCGGATCCAAGTAGTATCGCAGGGCTTTGTTTCGCAGCTTGTGCGCTTCTTTCTTGTCTTCTGGGAGCTGTTCGGAAGACAGGAATGTGGCAATGGGATCCATCCAACTCGGTCCAGACTCTATAACATTGACCTGGACTTCTTCCGAAGGGCTAATGCTCGGTTCTGGGATGAAACCTACTTCGATGGTTCGTTTAATCTCTGAGTTGATGGCAGAGGCTAGGCAGGCAAGGGCATCTGCATGTGTGTTCTGATCACATGTTATCTGGTTCAATTCGTGATGGTTGAATTTTGCCAGCAAGGAGTTGGCCGTTTTCATGTAAGTCGCCATACGGTCGTTTCTTGCCGCGTACTCCCCCTTTAGTTGATTGATCACCAGTTTTGAATCGCAAAATACAAGCAAACGCCGAGCACCCAGAAGATGTGCATTCCGCAAACCGGCTAGAAGGACTTCGTATTCGGCTTCATTGTTTGACGCTTCGAAGCCGAGCTTGACGGCCTGCTCAATTATTGTACCGTCGGGAGCCATGATTACAACTCCGGCTTCGCTGCCCCGCTGATTGGATGATCCATCACAGTACAACTGCCAAATGTCTCCAACATAAATTCTCCAGTTGGTCTCCGAACGAATCTCATCGGGCTTGAAATCGGCAAGACCCCCAGTGAATTCGGCAACAAAGTCGGCAAGTACCTGTCCCTTGATTGAGGTTCTGGGTAGAAACTGAATGTCGTACTGACCGAGTTCAAGAGCCCACTTTGAAACACGTCCTGATGCTTTTGCACTTCGTAGTACTGATCGGAGGGGATAATCTGTTAGCACCCCAATGCTATGTCCCTGGAAGTAATGCATCAGTTTTCTTGCCGCCATGACTAGGGCTAGAATGAGTTTTTCTAGTGGAAGGTACCGTGTTTCGGCGTCAACCATTACCTTGCTCACATAATACACTGGCCGCTGCTTCCTCAGCTCTTCCTTTATCAGTACGACGCTGACGGCCCTGTCAGAAACTGCCAGATACAAAATGAGCGGGTCACCAGCAGTTGGTGTTGTCAAGAGTGGTACTGAGCGGAGGTAGGTCTTGAGCCCATTGAAAGCGGCTTCACATTCGGCGGACCATTCAAAAGCCTTTCCCTGCCGTAGTGTATGAAAGAATTGTCGGCAACGATCTGTAGACCGACTGATGAACCTGTTGAGTGCGGCGGCCATCCCCATCAACTTTTGAACTTCTTTTACTGAACGAGGGGAGCCGAGTTCCAAGATTGTTGTGATTTGCCTCGGGTTGGCCTCGATTCCTCAGTGGTTGACAATGTAACCCAAGAACTTGCCAGAGCTGATCCCAAATGCACATTTGGAAGCGTTCAGCTTCATTCTATATTTGCGTAGAATGCTGAATGTCTTTTCTAGATCGACTATATGATTATGTTCTTCCTTGGACTTGACCACCATATCGTCAATGTACATTTCCATAGTGTGGCCGGGTTGCTCCTTGAACATGGCGGTGACCAGTCTTTGGTAGGTTGCCCCTGTATTCTTCAACCCAAAAGGCATAACTTTGTAGTAGTAAGTTCCTCTTGGAGTGAGGAATGCAGTTTTATCCTGGTCCTCTGGATGCATGGCGATTTGATGGTAGCCTCTGTAAGCATCGAGGAAGCTCATACATTGATGGCGTACTGTCGCATCTACAAGTTGGTCGATTCTGGGTAGGGGAAAACAATCCTTGGGGCAGGCTTTGTTTAGGTCCGTGAAATCGACGCACACTCGCCAAGTCCCGTTTTTCTTCTTCACCACCACTGTATTAGAGAGCCATGCAGGGTAGGTCACTTCCCTAATTGCCTCGGCGTCAAGCAGCCTTTCAACCTCCTCAACAACGGCGGCAGTGTGCTCTACGGCTGACCGCCGACTTTTCTAAATGATCGGCTTGCACTTAGGATCGACATTCAAATGGTGCTGTGAAACTGACGAATCTATACCCGGCATCTCATATGGAGTCCACGCAAAGACATTGAGGTTGCTGAGCAGGAAAGAGATTAGCTGCTGTCTGTCGGCTTGATTTAGGGAGGCGCCGACCATAAAGAACTTGTCTGGGCTTCCATCGATTTCAACTCGGTCTAAGCCTTCCGTGGCCTTTTCATTTGGGAGCCGCCCAACATCGTCGAGGCTCTCTCGATCCGGCACCTCAATGGAATTCACCTGTAGTTCCTTTGGCGTTTTTTCAGCCAGGAGATAATATGCTCGTGCCGATTTCTAGGAGCCAAGAATTTGCTCAATACTGCGTTCTGTCGGGAAGCGTAGCAGCTGATGATAGGTGCTTGGCACGGCCCGCATAGTATGTAATCAGGATCGCCCCATGATGAGATTATACGGCGATGGCAGCTTGACGACCAAGAATTCCACATTCACTGTTCGGGAACCTGCTCGAATGGGTAGTTTGATTTTCCCCAACGGGTACTCTGGATTGGCATTGAAGCCGAATAGTGGATAAGGGGCTAGAGAGAGATCCGATTCAGAGAAGCCGAGTTTGGTAAATGTCTTATAGTACATAATCTCCGATGTGCTCCCCAGATCAATGAGTACGTGCTCAACTGTGAATCGATTTTCGCGTAACTCAATTATCAAGGGATCAATGTGGGGCAGTGTTACTCCGGCCAAATCCGAATCATCAAAAGTAATAACCTCGGCTTCACGGGGCTGTTTAGCCGGAGTGAGTCGGTCTTAAGGGTTAGACTTCGACTAAATCGCATGCACCACCGATGACATTGGTAGGCTGTATATCATGTGGATCACGCCGAGCGGAGGTGAATCCTGTCTCAAGACTATTGCTTTGGTTGGGTTTCCTTTTCGGACGTACTGTTGTAGCCAGCCATCTTGTACCAATTCCTTCAGGAGGTCCTTCAGTGCATAACAACTATCAGTATCATGGCCATGGTCCTTGTGGTACTCACACCGTCTATCCCGTCTTCTCGTGTCGGGTGGTCCCAGACTGCTCGAAAATATTCTGCACATCAAAGCCTCATCATCCGCATGCAGTGTCATGGCTTGTGTGTAATGGCGGATGTGATCGGTGGGGTCTGATTTACCGTTGTACAAGGTGAATGACGGTGCCTTGAATTTCTCGGCTAGCACTGCCTTTGCAATCTGTCGTACAGAAGGATCGTGTTGATCTTCATCCGAACTGTTTCTTCTTCGCTTATGCTTTATACGGGGACTCTCTTCAGAAGAACTGGAAGTTTCAGATCGTCCCTTCTTCTTGGGCTCCGGGGATAATGAGTCAGAGTTGCTATCAGCATCTTGTTGTCGGGCTGGAGATCGTCGACCACCTACTCTCACAGGTCGTTCCGGGCCTTGATGTGCAGCTTGTTTGGACTTCGCCACCTCCAAGGCCAAATCCTGACGGAAACGTTCGTTCTCTGCGATCATATTCTTCAACCTTTGTTCGTTTTGCTTTGCTTGTTCCATGATCGCTTGCACTGCTTCATGCTCTGGAGTCGAGGGTGAGGCGAAGGTCAGAGCGCGTCTTACGGGGATGGTCTCCGATCCAAGCATGTTTGATGGAGTGAGGTCGTCTCTCTGCGTGGTTTCATCGGTGACTATCGGAGGGTCTTCCGTTACGCCCGCCATGGATGTGTTTGAGTATTCCCACAGATGGCGCCAATTGTGGAGAAGTGGTTTTGGAAATACTCTTCTGATCTTGGGAGACGCTAGTGATCCTCTTCTAGTCACCTGAAAAGGGATAAACACTCCGGTCGGGGGTGCCGGAATTAGCACTCCGACGGGCAAGTCAGTCTTTATACTCAAGTTTACTCGTATTCTAAATTAAGCACAATAGTTCTCACATACCTCTTACTGGTTGATATTCTTCTATTTATATCATTTCTCTCTTGGGCCTCGGGATTAGGCCCACTTTCTGTTCGTCATTCGGCTTCCTTTATAGCAAATTGCTTTTTACTCGGCCCTTGACCGATTTGGCTATTTAACTGAATAGGGTAGGATTTGGATGTGGGATGAAGCCGAATACTATACATACATTCCAGTTCCCCAAGTTCATATACTCGGCCTATTTACGACCCCCATTATTCGGCCCCCACAAAACTTTTATACTTTTAAACCAAGGTCTTTCAAACAAAATGTGAGTAAACACATTAAATTTCGTTAACTGAAATACACCATTGATAATATCCATGAGTCATAAATTATATAAAATTTCTTTAACATAGCACAAAAAAATATAAAGTACTCATGTGCTCAATATATTTAGAAAATTAAATTTGACCCAAGCTGTAAGCCTGAAATTTCTAGCCCAAATGATAATACAACAATCATGGCTCTTTCAAGGAAAACAGAATATAAATCTCCAAACTTACATTACATGATACAATAGTTCTTCATGCAACAATACATTAATCCAACAAGTAAATAAATAAATAAATACCCCCAAGGGTTTACAAGTTTCCAAGGCTTGAACCTGGTTACACAAAACGGTTATTCAAACCCACACATATACAACCCTTGCCTTACACACAGAGTCACAGCAAAATGAGAGTCTCGTACTCTTAACACACATTTCCTCGCCTTTAGTTAGGCGACATCACCACATCTTTTCCTGCACAAAAATCCTGTAGAGTGAGCATAAAGCCCAGTAGGAAATCCTTAACAAAGTATATACATTTTATACAAGTCTCAAGAGATGAAATGCACATGCCACGCTATGCCCTTTTGAAAGAAAATCACATCTTCATCTTTGAAAACCATCATGCTTAATGATATCATGCAATTTCAATTCTTCAAAACTTAATAATTCATTTCAAAAGCGGTAAATACGACTCTGGTAATCCCTAAGTCGGTGTTTGCAAGTAGACTATACAAGTACTACCAATTTGTCATTTTTACTAGTATTAACTGGAAGGCTCGACACCTGTAATCTGTCATTTTTACCAGTATTAACTGGAAGGATCGACACCTATAATCTACACCATCTTTCAAGACTTACTACCGTATTTACCCCAAAACCATTCCATAAAAACTTGTTTCTCAACATTCTTTTCTCAATGCAAGTTTTCAAATCAA
The DNA here is from genome assembly GCF_055761805.1 of Camellia sinensis. Classification (NCBI taxonomy): domain Eukaryota; kingdom Viridiplantae; phylum Streptophyta; class Magnoliopsida; order Ericales; family Theaceae; genus Camellia; species Camellia sinensis. The sequence goes on along the minus strand of NC_138975.1, from coordinate 102,782,442 downwards.
CTTTCAAAGTTTAATGTAATCAAATGAATTGATATGCCAATAACACAAGATGAATATAAATACTTTTATTCCAATTCATCATCCAAGGAATAACACAATTCCCTCTTCTCAAGTATCCTCAACAATTAGTCATTTCAAGACTATTTCAACGTTTTGAATAATAATTTCCAAAATGAACAACAATTCTCATAATCCCTAAAATTCATCATTTATATAAATATAAATAAGAAATTTTCCAAACATTCATTTATTTTGACACACAAAATAAATACAACAATATCATTCATAGATTTTTAGTCTCTTTTTAAAAAATCCCCAAATTTTGGGTTTTCTTACCAAAACTATACAACTCAAATCTTTTGAAAGAAAACTTTCCAAAATCATCTTTTCTTCAATCATCGAAGATCAAAACCCATAAGATCATTTTAAAAGAACAAGAGACAAACCCACTTTCAAAATCGCTCAACTTCTTGAATCAACAATCAATTTTCAAAACTATCGAAGGATGATTTCGAAAATCATCTAGATCTTGCAAAAATATATATATAAGAAAATCCCTACCTCAAGTTTTGAAGAAGAAATGAGATGAAGCCCCCAAAATCAGCAGTGTCGAAACTCGATCTTCATCACACACAACGGAGTCCTCGAGAAGTTAACCAACTTTGATGAAGAACATATGGCAGAACTCTAATGGATCTTGAGAAATCAAGGTTTTGATCCAATTTGGCGTAGGGAAATGTAGAGAGAAGGGAGAGGAAACGGTTTTTAGAGAGAGAGAGACCTAACAAGAGTGAGATACACTCAGCCTAAAGAGAAGAAAAGACCAAAATTTCGGACTCACCTACCGTCGCATGTGCGGCACTTTTCCTGCACTTGCACTCCCGTACCTACATTTATTGCAGTAGCCAAACAAGTCCTCCCCTATTTTCTGCACGTGCAGCCCAACCAACTTCGAATGCATTTTGCATTTTTTCTTTGGGGACGCTGCCCTTCAACCCCGCTAGGGCGCTACCCTCGGACCTGCCAAGGGGCGCAACCCCCTGGACCCCCGCGAGCTGACCAGGTAGCTCGATCCCTAACATACTTAGCGAAGTGGAAAAACATGAAAGAAAGGTCGAAACCGAGATCGCTACATAAGCCCTTTATTTAGAGAATCAACTGTATATATTCTTTAGTAATGTGCTCATAAATAATATTATCTTTAACCACTACTCTAATTCTGAAGTACTTTAAATTTTCATATGTAACACCATCAGAGCTTTTATTATTCTTCATAGAAAAAATTAAAATCATGTATCATAATACCTCTTTGTAAGTTTGGAAATGAAGTTAACAATACTAAGCTCTAAAATAAATTTCTTTAATTATGTAACTTAAGTTGACCTCTAAAACATGTTTACATAGTGAAAAGTTATAAAAGATTTTATGTAATTCTTCCATGAAATAACACCTCATGCAAACATAAAAATATCATAACACTTTATGTGTTCCAACCCAATATTCATGGCTTAAATTAAAATGATGATTGTCCAACAAACTAATTGCATATGCACAAAGTTTAATTCAATTTTCATAATTCATTAAACTCCCACAACACTAGCATATGTGACATTTCTCATAAACTCTTTCTCAACATCATTTTATGAATATTGAATGCTACTTAATTAGTCTTGGTTACCAATAAGAGTAATGCAAGATTTTTAATTCCCTATACTAAATCAGTAATAATGTGATCTAAGAATACTCTTTGAGATTAGATAAATATTCCTCTAATTTATTTTCAAGTATCTTAATGCCAAACAAATAAAATATTTTATCAAGATATTTTACATCGAAAATTTATTAACAACATTATCTTCACATCAAGTATTAATTTAAAATTATTACTAGCAAGTAAAATTCCAATGGGGTAAAGGATTAAGAAAAATAAATTGCTCTCACTGACCTTGAGATACATGCTTATTAACAGTATTATCCATAAAGCCAAGTAATAATTTTTGGTGAACTTTTAAATATCATTGCTCAAAAATTCGTTTGAGACCATAGCAAAATTTATTTAATTTACAAATCAAATGTATTTTTGTTCAGCCAAGTGATAGCTCGAAATGTCATAATAATGCTATAATCATTATAAAATTATATTTATGACGCTGGTGAGGACAATACCCTTTTTCAAATCACAGCTTTTAGAACTAAAATAATTTTGTATTTATTTATTTATCTTTAAAAAAAATATCCATTAGACTTCAAACTTTTAAAAGGCTTAAACTATCTCCTCACTCTCTTGATATTGCTCATTTAGAAAATAATATAATCACAAGAATCATTTAACTGTATGGGAATGTCTAGGACGTGGTACATGTTGTGAATGCTCAACTTATATCAATAGGCTGAATAGACACTTCAGGTTCTACTTGCACTCTCACTTTCTCTATGTTAGAATGAACGGACCAATTTATTACAATAGGCAAATGTGCATAGGAATATTCATATATTTGAGCTTTAAACTACTCATCAATCTAAAAATTCACAATTTAAGCCTAAAAGTTTCTTATGTCAGGACCAAGATAATAAAATCATTGACAACTTATAGCTCAAAAAAACATTTTTAACTTAATACCATATTCAGAGTATACACAAGTCTGCATAGTGGTTAAAAATATTTTATCACAAAAGGCTCGTATAATTTAAAAATGTTAACATACACCTCATCATTTTATTAAAATTATGACGCTCAATCATTCCATTTTCTTTTGAAGTTACAAAAATTATATATGTAAATTGATTCCACAATTTTATAAATAATTAACAAGTGGTTACCTACATTACCTAAAATTATCATGTTCACTATAATATCCACTTTAAATTAATAATTTCAAAATATTTATTAAGTCTATTTTTCAACATATACTAATAGACAAATGTATAACATAAATAGTCATTTGTATAACATAAATAGTCATTTATGAAATTAATAGAATAATTTCTCTCACAAACCTAACTATGCTTATTAAGTTTTGACACTAAAATTAAATTTTGCCTCATGGACAATATAAAAACAATATTTTTAAAACAATATCAGTACTAAACTAAAACTTAAATAATATGAATAGAAAACAAAATTTTGAGTGACACATGTGCTTTTAAGCAGTTTAAGAAAGGGGGAACTACATACAGGTGGGAGAAGGGGAAAAAAATTACCAACACATGGAGATGTGCATCCTGCCACCGACATACTTGCACCCCCATGTGTATGTAATTTTTTTCTCCTTCTCCCATCTACATGTAGTTTTCCCTTTAAGAAACAATTAAGGAGATTTTAGAGGTAGGAAGAGCGTCATAGCTCATAAAAAAATTCTAAAGTATTTTTCTTACTCAGTTTAATAATATACAAAAAGATTTGCAGAATATTCTAAAAATAAATAAAACACTAAAGAGAGATAAGTGATTTGTAAAAAACAAAGATATTATATAGAGCATTGTAAAATATGATTTAGATTTTCTTATAAAAATCATCTAGTAAATTTTATAAAACTCTATTTCTTTAAATAGTTAACAATTTATATGATTTTAATCTTTCATACTATATTGAAATGTTAATATAAAGAGTTAAGAACACTCATAGACGTATGACAATATCTAAATCAATCATATTTAAAACTAACTCAATATCCCTTTACGGATTTACAATCAAAACTTTAGTGGAGTAAATTTGATTATCATAAAAATATCTTCCTTCATTGCTTTCAATTCAATATAATATTAATAAATTATATATGGACAACAATAATTTCATCACCATAATTAATATTCTCAAATATTTAAAATGTATCACTCTTAGATGTATAGAAAGCATTTTAATATCTCCAACTTACAATTATACATAGGCAATTATTATAATATCACAAGAATATGCGGCGAATAAACTTTAGCAATATTCTCAGATGTACTAGAATGTATCACTATGGGGGTGTTTGGAAAGCCTTGAAAGAGGCTATTTTAGCCTCAAATGGGAAAATAGCCAAAAAGCCTCACCAACCATTGATTTTCAAAAAAATAAATAAATAAATAAATAAAGTCAAAAAGCAACGGCTGCTGCAGCAACGCAGCCTACACTGCCACCAACAGTGTAGGCTGCAGACAGGTTAAATTACGATATTACCCCTATACAACAATTTTGGAAAAAATAAAATCAGGGGTAAATTTGTCATTTCAATTTAAACATCATTTCAAACACATTTTTCAATACAACAATCAACCCAAAAATTTAACCCAACTTTCCAAACACATAAACTAAAATAGCCTACTAAAATAGCCAAAAAGCCTACTAAAATAGCCACTTCCCAAACGAGGCCTATATAAACTCCTTTGGATTGAATATATGGGACAAAATCAATATCTTTAAACTTCAATAAAATCTTAATTAATTATATATGAGCAATAATTATAATCTCACAACAACAAGCAGTAAATAAACTTTAGCATTATTCTTAAATGTTCCATAATGTATCACTATATAAACACCTTTGGGTTGAATATATAGGACACAATCAACGGGCTTGTTTGGTTTGTATCTCACGATACAATTTCTGAGAAAAAATTTCAAAATTTTGTTTGGTTCAAATTTTTTGAAATTTTTTTCTAAAATTACTTTCTCTCTCATACACATCAATCAATCAATTTTTCTCTCTCCTCTGTCTTTCTCAATCATTTTTTCTCTCACACACATCTACTCAACTACAACAAAATATCAAATCATCTCAAACTATCAAACTCCAAAACCATTTTCAAAATATACAACTAAACAAATCAAAATTTTCTAAACTCTCTCCTGATTTTTATTTTTTTTAATTTATCTCAAAACAAAAACTAAACACACCCAACATCTTTAAACAAGTCAATTACAAAGACTGATTTATCAAAAACTATCTCCTTTGGTAGATAAATTCTTTAAAAATCAATAAAATTTCTCTTACTAGCGACTCACACTACATTTAAAATTAACACACAGGATTAATCCCCTTTGGGTAGGTACTTGAGTGATATAATTTTAGAAGAGCTTCCTAGATTTCATACTGGAAAATCACTTTAAATCTCAATGAGTTAACTACTTCGGCAGTATCACCTATATTGATTTAAAAAAAAAAAAAAAAAAAAAGGTTCTCCAACTAGGACTACATCAAAAAAATAAATATTTGTTCACATTTAAATCTTTATTTGTGTATTAATAATAATAAAATCTGTAAACCATCATGCAATCTATAATTTTAATTATAAAAATAAAACAATAATATATATATTTTTATATATTTAAGAAATCAAACGCATAACTTATAAATGGGTAAATTATGTAAATGGTCCATGTAATTTACATGATGTGTCAATTCGGTCCCTATTATTTATATAATTTGCCCTTTATGAATTATACAAATTAATTTGAACATGTAAAGTAGAAGACAAACAACAGTTAGGTCTCACAACTTTTATTAAATTTTCAGCATATCCAACTACCCATCAACTCATATGTAATATCATACTACAAATCGCCACTAAACAGTTACTCAAGAGTAATATCTCACGACCCAAAATTTGCATATGAATTTACAAAAATTACACCAAAGTGATATACATGATATAGAACGCTTAAACAATCTTAATGTTACTATAAAAGTCATAAAAATAAATATGTTCTATATTGTAGACTTGACTTTTTTGTGCCCCCCTTTCGGAGAGCTCGAATTGGTCCTACAGTTCGGACTCTTGTCAGGGTTTTGAATATAATCTCACAAAGTGCAATGTGAAACTGATAAACACTAAAGAGTCCAATTTGGCAAATCATTTTGGAAAATCGATTTTAAATCAAATAATGCCAAAATTGGACTGCTTTGCCAGATTACTGAGTCGCCACCTAAATATTTTATTTTGGAAAAATTTAGGAAATCCTGATTTGTGCCAAAGGCCACGTGTCCGTTATCACCAAAGTTGCCTCGGCTCGGGAACTTGGGTACGAGAGGGGAAGGTCCTGAAATGAGCATGGCCTCTACTAAGAATGATATGTTATTTTATGAACCTCATGTGCTCTTATTCTGATTATTAGCTAACTTTACTATGTGATGCACACAAGCAAGTATAGACTAAATCGCGAGAATTAGAACAAAACAACTCATGTTTGTTTTCGAAAATGGTTTGAAGGTGCCACTCTCAAATGGGCTAAAATGTGGATTTGCCATCAAACATGATGGGCTTAAAACATGATTTGTCACTTCGCAAAGTGGGCTTAAAACTCACACTCATTGAATTGTTCCAATTCAAGCAACAAAGCCTTCATCCACAGGCATTCATATAGTTAATCAAGTAAGCACATAGCCTCATGGCAAGCATGCTATCATGGCAACACTCACACTCATGTAAGTATGCTAAAACGTAACACTTACAGTGTACTCCAAGCCAAAACAAAAACTAGTTAGAAACAATGCATGATCCTAACTATACAAAATGCCTAATGCAACACATGCAACAATGTAATTAAATAGGCTCGGCTATCTAAGATGGCATATGAATGCAACAATTTGATAACACACTTTGAAACACGTATTCAAATATGTGTATTGAAATACGATGTAGTTTGAATGATGCGCCGAGCCTCGGTGCATGCAAGACAAATGAATGATGTACGCATGCGAGCATAAGGTATGCTAATTGAAACATGCGCTAAACTAACCATCGAAAGAGGTTAAGTAAAAGGGAGAAAGAAGTGGGGTTGGAATACATGCACACACACGCACGCTTATTGCAACATTACGCCCTCGCGAAGGAGGGTCCAAATAAATAAGCTAAGCTAATTATTACAAACCAGCTAATTAACTATTCTAAGCTAATTAATTACAACATATTGAATCTAATTAACTGACTTATTCCAAGCTAATTAATTATGACAAATGAAATTGAATAACTAGTTACACAAACTAATTTTGATATTACAAAACGAATTAAATAACTAGCTACGCTAAGCTATTTAAAACAGTTTAGATAAAGCGAGTAAACGACCTCATAGGTGAGGGACACATGCATGCTCGATTGCGTCCTCCCAAAAGCCATGATCTCTGTTACCTCTGTTTGCACTCGCTTTGATCTCTGAACACTATACCAGCTTCCAAACCGCTTCTGCATTAACTCAAATACACTTTTGCACAAAAATGGACTGGTGGCCGGTCGGCCACAAAAAGTGGCTGCCAGCCACCTTAACTGGCCGGTCGGCCACCCCTTTTTCCTGGTGTGGACGTGCCTGAACATCTCGGGAAAATCCCGTTTCGTTCATTTGGGCTTACCACAGTTCGAACTCAAATGTCACGGTTTTGAATCTAATCTCACAATGTGCGATGTAAGATCGATAAATCACCAAAGAGTTCAAATCCGACAAATCATTTTGGAAAATTGATTTTTAATAATGAAGTGCCAAACATGGACTGCTTTGCCAGATACAGAGTCGCCACCTAAATATTTTATTTTGGGAGAATTTAGGAAACCCTGACTCGTGCCTAAGGCCACGTTTCCGTCATCACCAAAGTTGCCTCGGCTCGGGAACTTGGGTATGAGAGGGGTAGGTCATGCAATGAGCACCCCCGCTCGCTCGATCAAAGATCGGCCTGTACTAAGCATGATATCTTATTTTTGAAAACACATGTTCTCTTATTCCGATTAATTAGCTAGTCTCACTATGTGATGTGCACAGCAAACAAGTATAGACTAGATCGCCTAATTTGGAACGAAGCATCGCATATCCGTTTGTTTGGAAAATGGTTTGAAGTTTGCTACTCGTAAGTAGGCTAAAATGCGGTTTTCAATGAATTGTTCCAATTCAAGTAATCCAACCTTCACCCACAGGCATTCAGGCAGTTAATCACATAAGCAGTTAGCCTCATGGCAAGCATGCTCACATGGCAACATTAACACACATGCAGTATGCTAAAGCGTAAACACTCACAGTGTACTCCGAGCCAAAACAAAGAACTAGTTAGAAATCATGCATGATCCTAGTTCATGTTAAGATGTCTAATGCAACACATGTGACAATGCAACTAAAATAGGCTCGGCTATCTAGAATGTCATGTGAAATGCAACTTGATAACATGCTATTAAACACGTATTCAAGTAATGTATTGAAAGTACAATGCAGTTAGTATGATGCGCCTAGCCCGGTGCATGCAATACAGATGAATGGAAGCACACATGCAAGCATAAGGTATGCTGAATGAAATATGCCCTAAAACTAAACATCATAAGCGGTTAAGTAAAAGGGAGAAAGAAATGGGGGTTGGAAGACATGCATCACACACACGCACGATTATTACAACAATGTGCCCTCTCGAGAGAGGGACCAAATAAGAAGCTAACTAGCTAATCTAAGCTAATTAAACTAATTATTACACAACAAATTAATTAACTAATCCTAATTAACTAATTATTACAGAACGAATTGAATAGCTAACGCATTAACTAATTAAGAGTACAAACCAAAGCAAAAGCTAGCTATTTAAGCATGGCAGCTAAAGAAAGTAGTAAATCAGGAGTCTCAGAGGGAGAGGAATGCATGCAAGCCCGGTCGCCTCGTTCAGAAATCTAATGCGATGCCCCAATTTGCCTTTGTTTTCATCTGTCCTCAGAGCTCTGCACCAAGCTCCAGAAAGATGAAACTCCACCTAGGGAAACCTGTGGGAGGGTGGCCGACCACTTTTGGTCTCTCCAGACACCTGCCGACCATTTTTGGTTGTTGAAAAACTAGAAAAGTGGTCGGCCAGCTAGTTTTTCTAGCTAGCCGGCCAGTTGTTGCTGCTGAACTGCAATTTGCTGCAACAGAGAGCAAGAAAGGGCATGGCAATGTATTTGCAAGATATGTGTGCACAACCACCCTCCCTATCATGTCATGAACTCAAGGGAGTGTAATTCTCGACCCTCGGGCCACCAATCGTGCATTTTAATGCATGATGGCCGAGAGGCGAAGTTGCACAATTCAATATGAAAATGAATACACAAGTAAGCACATAAGGCCTAGAACTCTATCATGTATGATCAAGAGCGTCGACGACCGGGAATTAAGGCACGATTCATCACTTTAAGTATGAAACGTCCCTCTTTTCCCGTGTTTGGACTAACACCTATTCCAAACACAATGCAACACATAACATGGCATACACAATGCTACTACATGGCATACACAATGCAAGGGACATGCATGCAACATCATGCAATATAACATGATCAAACTACCAATGCAAATGGCATGCAAACAATACTAACACATGCATGCACAATGCAATGCTACTAGGGCAACTTAGCAATGTTAGGGACATGCACAATGCAATGAAACATCTTGGCATGCACAATGCAAAGGACTATATAGCATACATAATGCGAAGTAAGATAAGCATGCAAGTGAACATACTAAATGGACTTAAACCAAAAGGGGTAAACCTCAGTCATGCCCAAATCAGTGGCCATTGGTGATGAAATTAAAGCACCAAAGGCAAGGTATGCATGTATAATGCAATGGCTTATCAAAGAGGCCTAAGAGCATAACTCTCAAGAGTGCTCAAAGAGTGACAAATGTGCAAGTGTGACAACACTAAGTGCACTGAAATGAGGTAAGAAAGATGCCAAATCATTCAAACAAAGCAAGTAAAGCATGCTAGGGTCCTTAAAGCATGAAGCTAGTAAGGAGGATTACTCTAAGGACATGCAATACATGGCACAACTGCATGAACCAACCATGGACAAATCTTAATTAGGTCAAAACAAGGACCTAAACATGCTGAGATGAGGGCTCAAATACCTAGGCATGCAAGCATACAAGCTAAGCCATAAACTAGGCAACAAATGCACAACCCTTAGAGGCACTCAAAGGGTGAATGAAGTGAGAACATGGCAAGTCTATATGCTCTGAAATGTCATGCTAAGTAATTCCAAATCATGTACACAACACAAAGGAAGCATGCAATGGTGCTCAAAGCTTGAAGGAAGCAAGGGCACTTGTACTATAACTATACAAAACATGAAGCATGTGACCAAGGCGACCCCAAAAAGTCCTAGAACATGTTAAAATGAATCTAAAACATGCATGGAAGGAAGCCAAAACAAGCTATCATGGAGGGCATAAGACATGATGCATACAAGACAAATAAGGTGGATTACACTACACTTATTAAGACCAAGCATGGAATGACTTAAGCAACAAAAATTAGAGTTATATCATGGCATAATAACCCCAAATAAGCACTGAAATGATGGCTCGCAAGCTATGGCATGAAGGCATACGCAATGGTTCATGTTAAGACATAAAGGGGCCAACCCTCCAACGCATTGAATGCGTGATAAAGGTGGATGCATGGCCATGAAACATGGACTGAAATCACATAATAAATGATTTCAAATCATTAAAATAGTCCAAGTAATGCATGCTAGTAGACTCAATACACAAAGCTAACAAGCTAGATTGAACCAAGGCTATACAAAGCAAGTCATGAATGACCAAAACAACACAAATCAGACCTTAAACATGCTAAAACATGAACAAAGTCTTCTCAGAGCTAAGCCAAAAGCATGCTAAAATGACATGTTACAACATGATGCATGTAGGTTATTTCATGAAAATGCACTACAAGTGCAAGAAGCATGCAAAGGCTAACCAAGCCAAACCAAAGCAGAGTCATGACATGGAAAAACATCACCAAAAATATGCTGAAATGGAAAGAAAACAAGCTAGAATGACATGCTACTTCATGAAGCATATAAAGCTAATTTGTGTGATTTACACTACAAGTGTATTAACCATGCATGGAGTGACCAAACCAAGCAAAAATAGTGGTATGCCTCAGCAAAATAACCACAAATACAAGCTAAGATATGGCCAACAAAAGCTTAACAAAGATGCTCAAACATGAGGCATATGAAGCAAGTAAGCACAATACAATGAGAGGGGATGACCCTCTTCTATTTAAGACACCAAAACCACCTTTCCACCACTAAAAATGTTTTGGATTTCAGTGGTAGAAAGGTCATGCAAAGGCTTCAACAAGAGCCTAAAGGGATGACTCAAAATAAGGCCTAACAAGGCCTAAGAGTGGGTAAATCACCCTAAACGAAAAAGTGACCCTAAACAACTATTTTAATCATGAAAAAACAGAACTTTTTCTAGTTAAGAGTTAAGCTTAAAAACGTATGCAAGAAGGGCTAAAAGCTTGAGCAAGAAAGGGGGATTTAAAGGTCAAATGCTCACCCTTGAAGACCTCCTTTACAACTACAACTTCAGCAAGTTCTTTAAGCTTAAACCAGTCCAAGAACACCAAAAATAACCCCTAAGCACCTCAGCAACACAAGCAAGGTGTTTGAGTGCGTGTTTGTGTACAAAAGTGAAACAAATCTACACTTTAAGGCACAAAACAAGAGAAAAATCAAGATGTATAGATATAGATTATATGTATGGCTCAAGGAAGGTTTTTCTGAACCTAGAGGAGGGAGGAGGAGCCTCCCTCTTATAGAAACTAAAAGGCAAAGCTTCTTGGAGAAGCTAAGCCTCAAACAAATCCCTCCATACACGTGTATGGAGGATAGCTCTAATGCCCTCTAGTTGTGCCACAGCTGGAGGAAAATATCTCCAAAAAGGTGCCAAAAAGCAACCGACCACTTCAAGTGGTCTTCCAGAGAAACAACCGGTTGGCCATAGGTGGGAGAGGTCTAGAGCATGAAAGAAAGCTAGTGGTGTGGTGGCCGACCGGAAAATATAGCCCAAAGACCAAGCAAGCCAGTTATCCGACCAAAAAACTGGCTGGCAGAAGGAAAAGTGGTCTCCAAGGAGAAAAAGCGGTCTCCCACCCTTGTACCACCTTCCAAACAAGGAAAACAAGGTTTGTACCAAAAACAAACCAAAACGGATGCAGGACGAGAGATCGGGAGGCAAGCACGCGACCGAAAGCCTAAAAAACTAGTCTACGGGCATCAAAAGTGGTATGTCACCACAAAAGTGGTCTCCCGGACCATAGTGTTCCTCTAGGCAGAGGCAACAAGGTGTGGTTCAAAAACCACGCCAAACGGAGAACGTTAAGTGGTCCCGAGACAAGGCACGCGGCCGAAGGCTCCAAAATCGAAAACTAGTCTCCAAACAGGAAAAGTGGCCTACGATCACAAAAAGTGATCTACGGCCACAAAGAGATGGTCTACAAGACCTCTCCCTCCCTCTGGGGAAGAGAAACAAAGTCCGGTCCACAAACCGAACCGAAGCACAAAAGAATTCAGATGCCCAGAGGCAAGGCCCTCAGCCAAAACTCCGAAACCTCTAAATGAGCACAACATGCACCATCACCGAGCGCTCAATCGATGACATCTGAGTCTTAAAGTCGGTCAAAAATGGGGTGTCTACACTAGGCTTCTGGTTTTGCTGCAACAGAGAACAATAAAGGCACAACGGTGTATTTTTCAAGAAATGTGTGTACTGCCACTCTCTTTATCATGTCTCAAGCTCAAAAGAGTATGGCACTTGGCTCTCAAGCCACCAATCAAACATTTTCATGCATGATGGCCAAAGAACCAAGCTTGCACAAGCTCAATGAATGCACAAATAGACTCAAAGGACCACCACCCTATCATGCATGATCAAGGGTGGCGACGACCAAGAAATGTGACACGTTTCATCACTTTGAGTATGAAACGCCCCACATTTCTTGTGTTTGGATTAACGTCCGATCCAAACACATGCAATGCAACACAAATGCTTATATTATTCATGTTTTACTTTGCTAATTTTGTTTACACATTTTACATTACCGATTAATCCTTTAACCAATTAAGTCCAATGTGAAAGTCCTCTAATTGCAAAGATGGCCTAAGCCACAAGTGTCTTGAGCATGAAAGAGGCCTCATGTTTTTGGTTAGGAGGAACCCTCAAGAGAAGGTTAAAACCATTAGGCATGAGAGCCTCAAGTTCACACTTAAGCCAATAAAGGGCTCAAGACCACTTTCAAAATGAAATGAAAAGTGAAGAATAGAGGGAGGTTGCAGAATATTCAGCGCTGAAATGGCATGAAAAATAATGCTACAACATGCAAACAACTCATGTACAACATGTTAAGAGCTAAAGATGTCAAAACTAGTGAAGAGCACTACACTAGAGGCATGCAATATCAAGCTCAAATGACCAAACCAGCTCAAAACAGAGCCAAAGCATGCCAAAACAGTGGCTAAAACATGCTGAGATTGAAGCATAGAAGGCAAGAAAAACATGCTCATTTGTTAGCTCGCAAGAAAGGCTCAAAGCACAACTCTCAAAAGCAATGAAAGAGTGAAATACATGCGCACATGACAGAGGTTATGGTGCTGAAGTTTCATGCAAAATGAGGCTATAACATGCAAATAACTTAAACACTTCATGCTCAAGGCCTCAAAGCAATGGACTAGTGAAGACCGTTACACTATAGCCATGTAAACCAAGCCTCGAAGGACTTAACCGACTCAAAATAGATTTAAAGCATGTCAAAATAGTAGCTAAAATGTGCTGGAATCAAGCTAACACAAGCTAGAATAATAGGCTAAATCATTAGGCATGCTAGACTAGTAAGCATAATTGCACTACAAGTACAAGAAGCAAGCAACAAGTGCTCCAACCAACCAAAAATAGAGAGTTGAGACATGCCAAAATAAGGCCTAAAACATGCTTGAAATAAGCTAACACAAGCCACAAAAACATGCTACCTTGTAATGCTAACTAGGCATAAAAGACAGAGACAAGGAAGGGAAGCTAACCCTTCCATTTTTGGACTTTAAAACACACTTTTTACCACTGAAATAACTCTGAATTTCATTGGTTTAAAGGCCCAAAATTTTTGACTTTTACATGCTAAGAGATGATGCAAAGGCACATACAAATAGGCAACAAGAAGGAGGATACAACCCCTTATCGCAAAATGGCTTTAAACCAACATGTTTAGACCCAAATTTCAGAACTTTTTGTAGTTGAAAACTAGGCTCAAAACAGCACAAAAAGATGACAAAACAACTATGTACAAAGAGCTTAAAAGAGGTAAGACTTATACTTTTGAAGCACAGCACTTAAACAACCACTTTCTTGGCTCAAATAACCCTTCAACAGCCCAAAATAGGTCCCAAGAAGCCTTAGCTCCAAGGTAAAGGTGTTTGGTCAAGGGGTTGTATGCAAATATGTAGAGAATTCTAACTTTCAAGCATAAACAAGAGGAGAGAGAGAGTTCTAGAGAGAGAGAATTGTAGAGAGAGAGGTTTTAGAGAGAGAGGCTCCCTAACTTTCTTTCCAACCTCCAAATATGAAAGATAGGCCATCTATATATAGAAAACCATGAGCTTTGGTTGAAAATATCCATACAAGACAGCTGGCATATTGTGAAAATAGTTGGAGGGGAAATATCTGTAAAATAACTGAGTTTGGGACAATAGTGGCCGACAGCCCACATTTGTGACCGATAGCAAAAATCTGCTCTCAAAGTCCAACTTCAAATGGGCATATCTCCTTCATATGGACTCCTTTTCAGGTCATTCTTGTGCCTAAATTGAAGCCCCGAAAGTCTTCTTTCCAACAGTGCATCCTCACATAAAAATTTCAAGTGTGCTAAGAGATATGCCTCTTTTAGTGAAGACTATTCAATTTTGGCTTAACTGGATTCATGCCTAACTTCTCCTCAGCTAGTTTTCTTCCCTCCTCTCCTCTTTTCTTCAACTTCAAACCCCTAAATAAGGTGTTTTGAAAGATTTTTAAAGAGTTCACCTCTCTTTCATTCATTTCCACTTTGTCCTTGCTCGGTTTACCGAAAAGCGTAACATTTAACAAAATGCGAGCGTCGAAACATCATAGGAACTCTTTCAAAAACTATTTTGAAAAAGAGGGTTTTAAGGTCTAAACTATTTTGGTCAAAATGGTTTTGGTCCAAAAAGGGGTGTGAAGTTGGGATTTGAAGCTCCTCTTGCTGAAGAAATTGAATCTTTGCACTTCACATCTTTCATCACCAAGTAAACAATCAATAGCGCCCAAGTCTTCAGGGCGGTCAAAAATGAGGTGTCTACATATATCTTTTGCAAACGTTTGATTAGGTAAGATTTGAAATATCTATATATATATATATATATATATATATCAACACAAATTCAATATACACATATCCATATTTCACAATTTTCATACTATTCGATCTGAAACATATATTTATTTATTTATTTATTTTGTTAACCGAAGCAAATTGTCAACACTCAAACAATATGCTTGAGTTTTTTATATTGAAAACGTTTGGTTAAAGTTACCAAAGCATATGAAAACAACATTCAGTAACAGAAATATCAATTTATTCCTTATTATTGTAAAAATAATTTCATTGAAATAATCTATTATGGTTTTAATTTTAGTATAAAGCTACTTTGATACCACATGTAAGCTTTATAGGATCTATATACCAAAGATTAAAACACCATAATAATTTGATTAAACTGAACAACTTTGACAGATTTAAATATGTACCTTTATTCTCACCATTGCCATGAGATATTAAGAAATGGTCTTCATAATTGGAAAACCCTGGCATTGACTCTTCCCCTCCTTCTTCTAATCTTTATGTTGTCTTTTCAATGAGACTGACAATCCTTTAATCCATACATACATATATATATATATATATAGGAGAGGGGACCAGGTCTAAATAAAACAATTACTGAGCCCTCCCATTAAGAAACCCAAATAACTTAAAACATGCTTTACACCTTTATACCATATATCCACATATAAAATAATAAACACACTAAGATGGACCATGACCCAAAACTTTATCAATCACAATACTAATTTCGGACTCATACTAGTTAATCTGTCTGAATCACTATAACACCCCCAAAATAATTAACATATAATGATATGGACTTAATTCTTTACCAGTGATTAATCATGAATTCCAATCAACATTAAGCAATTTAAATCTCTGTGGTTGTATTTCTTAAAATATGAGAGATTCACAAAAGTGGTCCACATGCAATTAGGGATGGCAATTTGAAACCGGCCCGACAGGGATCCCCGATCCCGACCCCGATTTAAGCTGTTTTTCCCCGAAAAATATCCCCAACGGGGAGGTGACGATATTTGAAAATCAATCCCCGATTTGTCACGGGCCGAGGACGGTGATCAGTGTTTGATCCCCGGCCCGGCCCGATCCCCGCCCCCGCCCCCGGCCCCATCCCCGAATTTCCCCAAAGTGAAATTACTTTTATACCCCTTATATTTATATATTTATATATATATGTATATATAATAAACCAACTCTCACCCTCACTCTCATCTCAACTCAACTCTCTCGTTCATCTCTCTCTCCCTCACTCTCATCTCAACTCTCTCCCACTCTCTCGTTCATCTCGCTGTCAACTCTCTCTCTCGCGGTCACCGACAGCGACGTCAGCACCACCGCTGGCGCCGACTCCCCCTCTCTTTCACCGACGGCGACATCACCACCACCGCCGCACAACGTCTGTTTCTCTGCCACCACCACCGAACCCACAGCCACCGCCAGCCACTCTCGATCTCGATCTCTGTCACCACCACCGAACCCACCGACGGCGTCGCTTAGATCTGTCTGTGTTAGATCTGTCTCTGTGTGTGTGTGTATGTGTGTGTGTGTGTGATCTGATCTGTGTGTGGGGATGACAATATATGTGTATGTGATCTGATCTGTGTGTGTGAGTGATCTGATATGTGATTAATTTTTTTTTTTTAAGTTTAAATCTGTATTTGTTGATGATGATAAAAATAGTATTTTTTTTTAAAGTTCAAATCTGTTTCAGACCATTAATAATTTTGTTTCAGATCTGTTTTTAGATGATGTTGTTGTTGAGTTGTGTGTGAGGCATCTGAAATTTTTGTTACCTCTGAAATTTTTAGATGATAATTTTGTTTCAAATCTGTGTGTGTGAGGCATCTGAAATTTTTTTTTTTTTTTTTAGCCGGGGAATGCTCGTGGTCGAGGAAACCTGATCCCTGTTGGGGGCGGGGGTGGGGGCAGTGATAGGATCCCCGTCGGGGATCGGGGCCGGGATCGGGGAAAATTCGACCATCGGGAATCAGGGACGGGGAGTGTGATCCCCGGCCCCGCCCCACCCCGCCCCGTTGCCATTCCTACATGCAATACATATCCAATCTTCTTAAAGTGTGAATCCATATCATGTGAGATGAGTAATACAACAGAAATAACACAAAAGAATGCCCTATGTGTTACAATTTCCAAGGTGTGGGGACATATTTTGTGAATGACAGCACGTGGCCAAGGTGACACGGAAGTGTTAGTCGAGGTGCCATGTGGCCTAGTCCTGATGTTGAGGTGATCTCGGCTAGGCTGAGGTTACCTATAGAGATGCTAGAATCCGAGATGAGCGGACAAGGGGTAAGAGTCCTAGAACAGAGGAGGATCTCAGTCTGGATAAGGATAAGGCTCAAGAAGAGTTTATCTCTATCTAGATGAAGGTCCAAGATGAGCATTGAGCTTGAGTCCACTGAGGTGAAGCTTCTACAGGGACCAGGTCAGTGCTGGCTATAAAAACAGGACACCCTCATGGGTTTGAGGTAAGTTCTTTCTTGTGAGTTTAAGCACAATTTTCTATCTTTGAGAGCTATCGAATACTGATTTGATCGTCAGAGTGCCCCCGGGTGGACGAACCACCGCTGGATTCTTATCTTTCTGTGATAGATTGTTCAGGCTTAATCTATTCTGTTGGTGCTCTCTAGTTGAGTTTTCCGTTTGGTTGTGTGGTCAAAAATCAACACCCATAATTGGGCGCCATCTGTGGGAACGTAAGTAGAATAGATGGCCAATGACAGGCAGAAAGAAAAGATCGGGGATGACATTCCTAGTGGGAGTGGTAAGCATGCTGATCCAAACATGAAGGAAGAAAACCATAACGAAGGAACACGAGATTAGAATCCCAGGGAGAAAGACGTCAGCCAAGAGGGAGACGCACCGAAGACAGCTGGCCGAGACGAGTATTACAACGAAAGCGACCTCCAGGTATGGAAAGATAAATACTTGAGGAGGGACAACAAGATGAAAAGAAAGGAAAACAAGTTGGCAGATCTGCAATCGGTTGTCAACTTCATGATACAGAACAACGTCATGTAGCCACTGTTTCCATTGAAGGACACGCCAATTCCAGCGGCCAAAAACGATGCCCATAAAGGGGACAGAAAGTAATTCCAGTAGTCTCTCAGCATAACAAAGTGAAGGAACACTCACATCGGCCTTCACGAGATGTCGGGTGAGCAAAGTCAATGAGAGGAGAGTCTCAAAGGACGCCTCATACCAAGGGAACTTATGCCAAGGAACATCGGCATATTCAAGGGAAGGAACTTTGTTTTGACACGGTGAATGAAGAGGAGTCCAAGAGGACGCATAACGACACCGGGAGCAGCGCACCAAAAAAGCTGAAATCCATTAGCAACCGAGTGCCTGGTCGAACTATGGAGGATTTGAGGGACTACCACTAGAGAAAGTGGTTGAATGTCGAGGTCACATCACCCGTCAAACCGAGAACGCCATTCTCAGTAAAGTTGGATAGGTTTGAGGCCCCAAAAAGGTTTTATATGCCGAGGTTCCAGATATATGACGGTAAATCCAATCTGAACTTTCACGTCGGCTTGTATCTGAATTCAATGGCCTTGTATACCGGGAATGAACCGTTGCTGTGCAAGGTGTTCCCCTCATCATTTGGATTGTATTGGATTGGTTTCACAGGTTGCCGAAAGGAACTGTGAAGAGTTGGGAAGACCTAGCTGAGATGTTCGTGGCCAGGTTTGTCACGAACAAGTTGCAACCATTAAGGATAGACGTCCTGATGGCTTTGAAAATTGGCAAAGGTGAGAGCCTTAGGGCTTATGCCAAAAGGTATTATGAGGTGTTCAACTGAATACCAGGATACAACCAGGAGTTAGCGGTCGTGTCTTTTAAGAACGACCTGGAGGATGACTGCATGCTTCAGAAGTCGTTGGTAAAGACTTTGTCAAAAAGTATGGAGGAACTCATGGCAAGGATCAAGAAATATGCCAGAGCAGAAGAGGATACACCGGGAATAAAGGCACCGAAGCAAGAAAAGAGAAACGGCTCACCGACGCAAGGCCGAGGTAATACTAGATTTAATAGGTAAGAAACAAGGTTGAGGGCTGCACAAGCAGTCACCACTGTGTTCCGGATCTCGGTTTATAAAGTTCTAGAAAGGATTAGGAACCAACCATATTGTAGAGCGCCAGAGAGGATTCTTAGCGAATTAATGGGGAGAAGTCTTGAGAAGCACTGTGCTTACCACAAATGAGGATGGACACCTAACTCATGGGTGTAGAGCCCTGAAGGAGCATTTGGAAGATCTGGTCAGACAGGGTCACTTAAGGGACTTGGTAGATGAGGCCAGAACGAGGAAAGAGCAAGCGAGAATGCCCCAGGCACCGGCAACACCATCTCCGCCACAACTACAGCAAGCAGAACCTCGGGCGATCAACGTGATCCACTCGAAGGTTAATGAGAATGATATACGATGAGAGACCTAGAAGGTGAAACACTTACAGCACGTGTGTCACATCCAGCAAAAGAGGCCTAGGATAAACGAGTACTAGGGACCCATGGTGTCCTTTACTGAGGCAAACCTAGACATGGTGCAGTATCCCTATAGTGATGGTTTGGTGGTGACCCTCGGATTGGAGAATACCAGGTAAGGCGCATTCTGATCGACTAAGGCAGCTCTTGTGGCATCATATGTGTCAGGTTTTACAAGGAGCTTGGCCTTCATCACGATGACTTAGAGCAGTCCAACAGCCCAATGGTCGGGTTCAATGGAACGCCGACATGGCCTTTGGGAGCAATAAATCTAGGGGTGCAGGCAGGCACCAGGAAAGTAAGTACAGAGTTTACAGTAATTGACACCCCCTTCCCTTACAATGTTATCTTGGGAAGGCCATGGTTGCACGCAATGAGGGCTGTTCCCTCAACACTGCACCAGCTATTACGGTTCCCAACGGAGCATGGAATTAAAGAGGTTAGAGAGGATCATGTGCAGGCAAAAACTTCTCTATGGCAGTAATAAAATCTGCCTGCAACGTGCGAGAGACAGAAATAGTAGAAATTGAAGACGAGGACATGAAAGTTATAGATGATGTCGGCAAAGAATCAGCTGAGAAGAGTGAGAAAGTGTAGACGTCCCCGAACGCTCCCGGGAGGAACGAGCTCCCGTTCTGTTCATATTGGGGTCACTACAGCTTAGGACTCTCAAATTTGTCACGGTTCTAAGTCTGAACCAAAGAGTCCAAATCCGGCAAATCGTTTTGAGAAAAAAACAGATTTTTTGAAAGAAGAGCCAAACATGGACTGCTTTGCCAAATACAGAGTCGCCACCTAAATGTTTTTTTTAATGGGAAATTTAGGAAACCCTGACTCGGTGCCAAAGGCCACGTGTTCGTCATCACCAAAGTTGACTCAGCTCGGGAACTTGGGTACGATTGGGGAAGGTCACTTCGTGAGCACCCCCGCTCGCCCGATCAAAGATCGGCCTCTACTAACCATGATATCTATTTTTGAAAACTTTGTGTATCCTTATTCCGGTTATTAGCCTAGGTTACTATGTGATGCACACAGCATATAAGTATAGACTGGGTCGCCCGAATTGGAACAAAACATTTCATGTTTGTTTTTGAAAGATGGTTTGCTACTCGCAAGTAGGCTTAAAATGCAGATTTTGCCACTCTCGGGTGGGCTTAGAAAAGATGGTTTTGCCACTATCTAGTGGGCTTAAAACAAATATTTGATGAATTGTCCCAATCCAAACAACCCAACCTTCACCCACAGGCATTCAGGCAGTTATATCATATAAGCAATTAGCCTCATGGTAAGCATGCTATTCATAGCAGTCACTCACACGCATGCAAGGATGCTAAAGCATAAAACTCACCGAGTACTCCAAGCCAAAACAGAAACTCATTAGAAATCATGCATGAATCCTAAGTATACAGAAATGCCTAATGCAACACATGCAAAAATGCAACTATAGCAGGCTCGGCTACTCTAAACATGGCATATGGAATGCTACAGCTAACACGTATTCAACTTTGAAATTGAAATACAATGCAGTTAGTATGATGCGCCGAGCCCGGTGCATGCAAAACAGATGAATGATGCAAACATGCTGTCATACTGTATGCTAATTGAGATATGCCCTAATCTAACCATCATAAGCAGGTAAATAAAAGGGAGAAAGACGTGGGGTTGGAAGACATACAACACACACACGCACACTTATTACAATTATGCCCTCGCACAGAGGGTCCGAATAAATATACAGTCCTGAATAAAAGAATATTACAGTCCAAATATTACAGTCCAAATAATATACAAATTCCTAATTAATCAAATTAACTAAGAATACTGTAAAACTGGCGTGCAAGCCAGGGACTGCCTTGCTTCTGATGAATGATGTATATTTAGGCTGCTTTGCGCGAAAATCCACTGGGATGCCCTAATTAGCCTCTGTTTGCACCTGTTCTTGAAAAGCGTGCCAAGTCCCGAAAAGTTGCTGATTCTTCATTTTGCTGCAACAGAGAGCAGGAAAGGGGCATAGCAATGTATTTTCACAAATATATGCATGTCTCGATCCTCGTGCCACCAATCATGCATATCGATGCATGATGGCCGAAGAGTCGAAATGCGCAACTCAATATAGAATGAATGCACATGAAAACACAACAAAACCTAACTCCATCATGGATGATCCGGAGTGTCGGTGACTGGGGAATTGAGACACATTCCGTCACTCGGAGTACGAAATGCACCTCGTTTCCCGTGCCCGGGCTAACTCCTATCCCGGACACGATGCAATATGCATGATATGCATGAAATGCAACTAAGATATAATCCTAACATACGCAATGTCATGAAAATGAGATGCCTCGAAATGCGTGCACACGGGCACGCAAACCGAGGAAATGTATGAATGCGATCTAAGATACAACCTAGTATGCACTATGCTGTGAAAATGAGATGCCTCGAGATGCGTGCACACGGGCACGCAAACTGAGGAAATGGCATACGCAATGCAATAGCATGGAATGGCGTATAGAATGCAACATGGACTTATACTAACATGAGAGAGCCTCAGCCACACTCACATAAGAGGCCGATGGATGAAAATGAAGTGCCTCGAAATGCGTGCACACGGGCACGCAAACCGAGGCAATGGCATACGCAATGCAATATGGCTAAAATGGCATATAGAATGCAACATGGACTTATACTAACATGAGAGAGCCTCAGCCACACTCACATAAGAGGTCGATGGATGAAAATGAAGTGCCTCGAAATGCGTGCTCACGGGCACGCAAACCGAGGCAATGGCATACGCAATGCAATAGCATGGAAAATGCAACATGGACTTATACTAACATGAGAGAGCCTCAGCCACACTCACATAGGATGTCGGTAAATGAAAATGAAGTGCCTCGAAATGCGTGCACACAGGCACGCAAACCGAGGCAATGGTATATGCAATGCAATGGCATGGAAATGGCATATGCAAACGTGCTAATGGATTTTCAGCAATGAAAAGTGGGGAAAAACAGCCCCGAAATGAGGCGAAAACACACCCGATGCATGGAATCTCTCCCGAAATGCAAATTAGGCGCATAGAATGAACTACAGCTATACAAAGCATGCATAATTGGTACATGGAATGAAAATACAGAAGCAAGGCAGCCTCAAAATAAGCATTTTTACAGTACAAATCATGGCCAAACAGCAAGCAAAGATAGGGCAACAATGGCATGCAAAAATGGCCCTAAACATGAGGTAAAGAAGCAACCCACAGTTTCTGATCCCAAACAGGTTAGGGCCCTTCAACAAAGTTGAAGAGGGGCCCAAAATATGATCTTTTTCAGAACTGTAAAAACCCCAAAAACAAACATAGATATGGCTAAGCTCTTATGCAAGAAAAAGGGCCAAAAGGTGGCCAAAGAGGCAAGTGATATATGCAAAGCCCAAACTGAAAAATTCCCTTCTACAACATTGAAGAGGGACCAAAAATATGCATATTTACAGAACTGTAAAAAACCCAAAACAGTATACAAACATGCTAGAAATGCAATGCAAAATGAGGCTCCAAAGAGGCTATAACATGAGGTATATAAAAAATTCACCAAACAAGAAAAGACCCTTAATAAAACATGTAGAATGGGCCAAAATAAGACTATTTTCAGTACTGTAAAATGACCAAAAACAGAAGCATGATAGGCTGCCAAAGCATGCAAAAATGGGGATCAAAGAGGGGATATAACATGAAGTGGCACATGGAAGTCCTAAACACTGATGAGCCCTTCTTCAATGTTGAAGAGGGGCTCAAAATAAGACTATTTTTAGTTCTGTAAAATGCCCAAAAATGGAAGCATAATGGGTTGCCAAAGCATGCAAGAAAATAGCATTCAAGGAAGATATTGAAGCAAGTGCAAGATGGGGGGCTCAAACAGGGTTGAGCCCTTAATGAAACAAGAAAATGAGCTCAAAAGAAGGCCACTTTCAGTTAGGGCTGGAGCTCAAAACAATAAGCATATATGGCTAAGAAATGTTGCAAAAATAAGCTCAAAAAAGGGGGAAATGGTACCCTTGAAGACAAGTCTTTTGTTGCTTCTTGGCTTGAGTTTGTGGCTCCTTAGGCCTTGGAGAACACCTTCAAACTTCTGGAATGGAGGATGGAAGGGTGGGGGTTGGTGGTGTAGAAGAAGTGGTGGTGTAGGACTTGGAGGTTCTTCAAGGAAATAAGAGAGATGGAGGGTGATTTTGTCTACCAAGCTTGAAGACCAATTTTTCTAACCTCTATCACCAATGCCACCTGCTGGTTATATGGACAAAAAAGAGGGAGCAAAGGGAGGCAAAAGGTGGAGGAAAAGTAGGCAAGTTTTCCCCCACAAAATATCCCCCGGATTGGGATATTTTCTGGGGGAAACAGCTATACAGCTGTAAAGTGTGCTGTGTGAGGAACATGACCGGCCAAGTTTTGGGACTGCAGGTGGCCGGCCGGCCACCTACCCTAGCCGGCCGGCTAGGGGTCAAAAAGGCCAAGTTGGAATAGTGGCCGGCCACCACAAAAAGGTGGCCTCCCAGGTCTCCTCTTCACAACCCTGTGGTTCGAATTTGGAAACTCTAAAACAGGAGAGAGAACAAGCCATTTTGAGGAGGGGTTCAAAAGGTTCAAATGGAATTTCTGGCCGACCATAAACTTTTAGGGTCCTCCCATGTGTGTACAACACAAATATGTAGTTTGGGGTTGAAGAAAGTGACCCCAAGGTGTTCAACATTGGCTCGGAAGTGAGAAAAACGGGCGCCGGAGGGCGAAAATGAAATATAACTGGTTGCCAAGATAATTGCTGGCCTTCCACCCTCCAGTGACCTTCCTGATGGTAAAACAGAGGTACCTGCCAAAAATGAACGAAAATCGATGCAAAACGAATGTTCGGGGGCCAAAACACGCAGTTTGGGGTCCCGAAAATGGGCTGCCAAGCACCAAAAGTGGCGTTCGGCCACGAAGTGGGTTTCTCAGACCCCAGTGTCCCTTGAAAGGGAGAAAATAAGATGTATGCGAAAATTCAGAACAAACGGAGATGGTTAGGCAGTCCCGAATCGAGGCACACGGCCAACGGTCCCGAAAAACCGGAAACCAGACTCCGAAATGGGCAAAATGGCCTACGGCCACAAAATGTAGCCCACGGCGACTGAGAGATGGTCTACGGGACCTCTCCCTCCCCTCGGGAAAAGAAACAGAGAAAATCGAGTCTGGTTCGCAAACCGAGGCAAGGCACAGAAGAGGGTTCGGAAGTCCGGAGGCAGGGCTCACGGCCGCGACTCTGAAACTTCTGAACGAGCACATTATGCAACGTCACCAAGCGCTCAATCGGTGACGTCTGAGTCTTAAGGTCGGTCAAAAATGGGGTGTCTACAGAAAGCCATGAAGAAAATTTTGGTCCAAGAAGGGGATGAAGAATACTTCTTCTTTCTCGGCTTAGGCTTGGCCGAAGATGAGAAAAGGGAGTTGAAAGCTTTCTTACGAGCCAACATAGAAGTATTTTCCTGGACGTCATACGAGATGCCAGGCATTAACCCCGAGGTCACATGCCATATGCTCAATGTAGACAGGTCGGCTAAACCTGTCATCTAGCGAGCGAGGAAGTTGACATTGATGCATGTTGAGGCAGTTGAGGAGGAAGAGGAGGAAGTGGATAAACTGCTGGAAGCCAAAGCCATTGCCATTCGCGAGGTGAACTACCCTACTTGGCATTCCAACACTATGGTGGTGAAAAAGAAGAACGACAAGTAGAGGGTTTGTGTTGATTTCACCAGCCTGAATAAAGCTTGCCCCAAGGACAGTTTTCCACTTTCCAAGATTGGCCAGTTAGTAGATGCCACTTCAGGGCATGGAAGGATGAGCATCGTAGATGCTTACAAGGGATACCACCAGATAGCAATATATCTCCTTGATGCGGAAAAGACTGCATATATCCCTCTAAAAGGACTATATTACTACAGAGTGATGCCTTTCAGACTGAAAAATACAGGAGCAACCTACCAGAGGTTAGGGGCCAAAATGATTAGCAAGACTATAAAAGTATACATTGATGACATGGTCGTGAAGACCAAAGAACCTAAGAATCATCTGGCCGACTTGAAGGTAGTTTTTGACATCTTAAGGACATATCGGCTTTGACTCAATGCTTCGAAATGCGCATTTGGAGTCAGGTCTGGTAAGTTCTTGCTATATTTGGTTACTAGAAGAGGCATTAAAGCAAGCCCAAATCAAATCAAGGCTGTCATTGACCTGAAAAACTGAATATCTACAAAACGAATGCAAATGTTGACTGGAAGGGCCGCAGCTCTGAACAGGTTTATAAGCAGAAGTTCGGATAAGTGCAAACCATTTTTTAGTTTGTTAAAGAAGGCCACAGATTTTTTGTAGACAGAAGAGTGCGAAGTCGCCTTGGCTGACTTGAAGAAATACCTGACAATAGCTCCAGTTCTCTCAAATCCTATACCTGGAGAGGAACTGTTCTTGTACTTGGCAGTTTCAGAGCACGCAGTGAGTGCAGTGGTAATTAGAGAAAAGAAGGGAAAACAAAAGGCAGTATACTATGTGAGTAAAACCCTAGCAAACGCAGAGACCAGGTACTTACCCTTGGAAAAATTGACACTAGCCTTGGTAATGGCTTCGAAGAAACTGAATCACTACTTCCAAGCCCACAAGATCATGATACTGACTGAGCATCCTTTGAATTCCCTATTGCAACAAGGAGATCTGACAGGCAGTGTAGCCAGATAGGCAGTAGTGTTAGGCCAATATGACTTGGAATTTACGCCCGTAATAGTAATTAAAGGCTAGGTTTTGGCTGACTTTGTGGCCGAGTTCACACCTGGTGTCACCCTATGTCAGACTCCAGTAAACCGCGGCTTGGGCTACCCAGGACAGCAAGAAGAAACCCAAGTGCGGCCAAAGAACCCCACTCAAGAAAAACAAAAAAAAAAATAAGAAAAACCAAAGCCCTGCGACTTCTACATAGGTGACTCATTCCGCCTATTTGTTGATGGAAGTTCAAACCGTCAAGGAGCAAGGGCTGGAGTAGTGTTAGTATCGCCAGATGGGCGAATGTTAGAATAGTCTATTCATTTGGGATTCAAGGCCTTAAATAATGAAGTAGAGTATGAGGCACTGATTGTAGGGTTGAAGTTAGCAGTAGCAATGGAAGCCGATGAGGTGGTAGTCTTCTGTGACTCCCAACTTATTGTGAATCAAACAATAGATGAATACGCAGCCCGAGATGAAAGAATAATAGCCTATGTCAAGAAAGTTGTTAGACTGCTAGCATTGTTCCAAGATTGCCGGCTATAACAGGTTAGCCAAGATGATAACAGCCACGACGATGCCTTGGCTAACCTGACTAGTGTAATGAAATTAAGGAAAGCAAGGACAATAATGGCTGATTATTTGTCAGGCCCAAGTGTGGAACCACTAATCACAGAGTACGAAGCAATGTGTATGGAGATGGGTCCAAGTTGGATGGATGCAATAGTGATGTTCCTCAGGGTTGGCAAGCTACCAGATAACCGAAAAGGGGCACATAAGACCAGGTTGAAATCGACTAGGTTTAGCCTAACAGCAGATGACCATCTCTATAGGAGATCCTTCACTGGTCCCTTTTTGAGATGTGTGCATCCCTCCCAAGTTGAAGACTTCTTGTATGAAATACATAAAAAAGTATGTAGAAGCCATGCTAGGAGTAGATCACTTGCTCATAGGGCCATTACTCAGGGGTACTGGTGGCCCTACATGTAGAAGGATGTTGAAGCCTATGTTAGAAAGTACGAGAAATGTCAAAGGTTTGCACCTTTGATACATCAATCAGTAGCAGATTTGAACCCAATATACAGCCCTTGGCCATTTGCCCAATGGGGCATGGATCTTGTTAGACAACTACCCCAAGCAACTAGGCAAAGGAAGTTTCTGTTGGTAACAACTAATTACTTCACGAAGTGGGTAGAAGCTAAACCTCTTGCGAAGATTCGAGATATTGATGTGAAGAACTTCATATGGAAGAACATCATCACAAAGTTTGGGATTCCAAGGGCAATAATAGCAGACAATGGTACACAGTTGGACAGTAAGTTAATCAAAAGTTTTTGTGCAAAATACAAAATCAAGAACCACTACCCTACTCTAAGTTTTCCTCAGAGCAATGGTCAAGCAGAAGCATCCAATAAGACTATCTTAGATGGGATCAAAAAAAGGCTGGAAGCAGCAAAGGAAAAATAGGTGGAAGAGTTACCCAATTTACTCTAGGCATATCAGACTACACCGAGAAGATCAACTGGAGAGTCTCCATTTGCCATGGTTTATGGCACTGAAGCGGTTATCCCTCTGGAAGTCGGCATCCCTTGGGTCAGAATCCAGGGACTAGAAAATGGGACTAATGAGGCATTCTTGGCCCGAGATCTAAACCTATTGGAGGAGAAAAAAGAGAGAGCAGCAATTTGGCTGGGGGCATACCAACAACAACTTGCTAGGGCTTACAACAAAAAGGTCGACCCAAGAGAGTTTAAGGTTGGGGACCTCGTCCTAAGAAAGGTCGTTGCCAACACGAAGGATCCCAGTGACGGAAAACTTGGCCCAAACTGGGAGAGGCCTTATAAAATCATCTCGGTCGCCGGCAATGGAGCATATTGGCTTGAAGACACTGAGGGCAAAGAGTTTCCAACACCCTAGAACACTTGCAACTTGAAGTTTTTTTATCATTAGTTTTTTGTTTTTGCGAAGTTTATATCATAATTTTATTAGCTGAAGTAATAATAAAATGTTAGTTTGATTTTTGAATTTTGTGCAATAGGACTAACTAATCCTATGATGATGTTTCTGAATGAAACACGACGAATAACTTAGACTTATTATATGACAGAGTTGAATTATACTTGCAGATAATAGAGTTGAACTAAGTTCGTGATGTTTCTGAATGAAACATGACGAATAACTTAGATTTATTATATAGTAGAGTTGAATTATACTTGCATATAATAGAGTTGAACTATGTTGGTGATGTTTCTGAATGAAACATGACGAATAACTTAGACTTATTATATGGGAGAGTTGAATTATACTTGCATATAATGGAGTTGAACTAAGTTGAATTAATCTAGGCTTGCTATGAAACTAAGTGTGGTTTAGTTGGATTAACAAAGAAACCAAGGTTAAACACCTCGGCTAGTCTTTGTTTGAATCTGACATCGGCGAAAGACTATAAACGCATAATGTGAACTTAAGTGGCACTTAGGTTCACATTAGGGGGTAGGGAGCTGGAATGATGAATAAACTTAAAAGTTTGGGACTTGTTTTTAGAAAAATTTCCAAGTTAGAATTGGCTTAACACTTGTTGAAATTTCAGAAAAATTTACAAGTTGAAGTTAGTCAAGGTAATAATGAAAGAAGTATCCGAGGTACATATTACCCGAGATAACCAACTAGGTTGCCAAGGTTGGAATGGTGAAGTCTTGATAGAAGACAGTAAGTGGAAGTGAAGAAGCAAGTATACTAAATAAAGTTTAAAGAAACAACACTTGTAAAAATATTTCAAAGCATTTTTAAGTGTTAGCTTAGGTATTCCAATTGTTGGCCGAAACAAACAGTCAAGGTTTATATCTGAGGTACCCCACCTCGAGGTGATTACACAATTAAGCTGTGCTTTAAAGAAATGCAAAATATTCTAAGTATAGAAACATGTATAGAAGAAAAGAAGGCATACATTCAACACTTAGAAAATAAGGCATACATTCAACACTTAGGAGAAAAGGCATGCATTCACCGAAAAAACTTGTTTGAATACAAAAAGGCACTTCAGTCTGGCATAAGAGATTACTTGTCCAAGTTACAAAAGAGAAATTACAACTGAAAGGGAAAAAGTTTAGAGTAAAAGAGAGGAAAATTCTAAGTGTTGGAGATATGGGCACTGGTCTCAGATCTCTCAACCTCAGCTGTTGCGTTGTGTCGACCTCAGTTGGCAATGTGGCTTCCTTCACCACCGCTATCTCGGTATCGATTTCCAACAAGGTCTGGTCCAAGCTCTTCTCGGCTGCTTGGACCTCGGCCTCAGAAGTTGTTTCTTTGGGAGAGGGAGCCTTAGAAGCCAAGTCTTCCTCCTCATCATAAGTCAAGTCCAGGACTTGATCATTCAATGTTGGAGATTTGGCCCCAACAGCGACCCCCCCATCTTCTTCGGCATCCTTTGCGTCGGTTTCCTCCTCGTCGACCTCCCCGTCTGACTCTTTGGAAGTCGGAGTGAAAGGCACTTGGAGTTTGCTGATATCTCGGAGGTCGGAATCCATAGGGACAGATAATTTGTTGAGAGCTGCAGTTCAGCCGAGGTAGAAGGCTCAATTATAGGCTTGGTTGACTTGATCTTTGTGCACGTCACGGACTGCAACTTGCCCCTTTGAGAAAGCTTTCTTGTCGGTCGCCTTGATATCGGCTTCCTTCGTAGCCAATACTTCTTGGACCTCTGCCTTGACCTCAACAATTTTGGCCTCGGCATCCTTGATCTCAGATTTTAGTACTTTAGCTACAACCTCGGCCGCCTCAGTTTTTTTCTCGGCCTGGTCTTGGGCTCGTCTGGCTGCCTTGGCCTGATCCAGTAGAACTTTGATCTTGATCTCAACATTGTTTAGAGAGGAGAGAAAGCCAGCAGTTTCCTTGGTCTTGTACACTAACTTTTCTTTGAAAGTCTCAGCTTTTGTGGCGAAAGAATGGGCGTGCTAGATAGCCTACAAAGAAAGAAACGAACAAGTTAGTATGAAGAACTTA
The DNA here is from genome assembly GCF_055761805.1 of Camellia sinensis. Lineage (NCBI taxonomy): Eukaryota > Viridiplantae > Streptophyta > Magnoliopsida > Ericales > Theaceae > Camellia > Camellia sinensis. The sequence continues at coordinate 102,752,040 of NC_138975.1, read as the reverse complement.
AAATACAAGCCAAAAAGTACCAAGTGTTGGGTACTTACCAAAACGGAATGTTGCATCATCAGAGAAAAATTTTCATATTCGTTGATCTTGGCCATACGATTGAGATCAGTTGGGAGGAGCACAATTGTGGAGAGAACGACGTCGACCTCGATACTGTCAATGGCGCTGTCCTTAGCCTTCATTGGCTGATCACCAATCATGATGGCTGGGGCCTAGGGTTCATCAACTTTAAATACACCCGAGGTTGCCACAACTTCAGACCTCGACTTCTTTGACCGAGAGGTATCAGTTGGATCGGCCTCAGTAGGCCTCTTCTTGGCAGCTGAGGTTGTTCTTTCGATTTTGGCTGTTTTGAGATTGGTACTGTATCTTCAGATTCAACTTGGGTGGCAGAGGCTTTTACCTTAGCCCTATTTACCCTTTTTTTGTTTTGGTTTGGGTTGAGATTGAGATTGTGAAAAAGAGGCGACAGTGACCACTCCTAGCAAGTCAACCAGGAGGTCCTCAACAACAATTTTGTGGCCCATGTCTTCGGCTGTAGCAGCGAGGGTTATTTTGGTGCCAAAATGAATTGCTAGCAAGGCTGTTAGTGGGTTTACTGGATCGTAAGCCGATGCCTCCAAGTCTTGACGTTTACAGCTACGAGTCCTGCCTACTGGTACTTTTGCTGGGGCACGACGTCGGCGTCAGCACTAGGATGTCAGGATAATTTGCGAGGCAGAGATTGATGACAGCTCAACTGGATCTGAGGAGGAGGCTTGGTCTGGCCTAGGTGATGAAGTGCCTAGAGGAGTTATAGCGGAAGGAGAAGTCTTGCTTCGGCGGGGAATGTCGAGGTAGAGCCGACTTGTAGGCAGGAATGTAATCAAGTAGTAATGGGGCCTTGCGTTTTTTAACTAGCAAATCTAGTAGCTTTTTCAAGTCCTTGTTGGGGAAAAAAGTTTGTCGAAAATCCTTTGCTGGCTGGGGAAGAGCTACAAAAGAGAACAAAAAGAAAAAACATTCAGAAAGAGATATATAAGTTGACAACTCCTAATAGAAATAGGATTAAAAAGATGACTTAGTTCTTACCATCACCCTCTTTAAACACCGATCGGCGCAGAGGGAAGTGATGAAGATCATCATCAGGAGCAGACTCCCAGTTGCCCGAGACAATCAGGTAATCATCTCCAGCACCCTTGTTGGAGTTTGGGAGGTTGGCTATGATTTTGTAGGCAGTGGATCTGGGTTTCAGGTAGTAAATGTAGCTTTTTTCAGACTTTAGGCCATACATGGAATAACAATACTGAATGTTGGCTAAAGTGATCCTGGCCTTTTCTCGGCGTGTCAGTTCAATTATGCCATTGATAACCCTATATGAGTTAATGGCAAGTTGTATGGGGTTAAGTTTGTAATAGTGAAAGACCTCATGGAAAAGAGTGTCTAAGGGGAACCGAAGTTCACATTCTATGAAGGCAACTACGGGGAAGGGCACAGAGTCTCCGTCGGGTATGATGGAATCCTCCTTCCCAGTTAACCTAATCTGGATGTCGGCTGGGATATAAAACTCTCTCCTAAAGTGCTCAAGTTTTTCTGGGGTATCTAACCTCTACCTGAACATACCCATTATCTCGGCTAAAAGGGGTTGGGCAACAGAGTGATGGATATAGGTTTGGATACCTCAGCTAAAACCTAAACAGGCGCTGGTGCAAAGGTTTTTGAAGATCTAAGAGGGATTCGTTTCGATTTTCCTAAAAGAAGAAGGTTCTAAGGCAAATCTCAATCCTAGAAACTACAGAAACATGGATTGTGGGAAAAATCTGGAAATACAACAAGAAAAGCAGAAAAAGGAGCATGATTTAGAAATCAAGAAGGCAACCAAGATTTAAGAGTCAGGAAAATCATAAATTTGCAGAACAATGAGTGAGTGTGTGCAAGGCAGTGCGCAAAAACTGGAAGTAGTATGCACACTCTCAAATTCAAGAACAGATTATGTTATGATAAACAAATTCAAGAAATGAGCAATGTTGACCAAAACATGAAGATAGAAACAGAAGACAACTACAAATGCATATACAAATTCCACAAAAACAAGTGTGAAGTGAAACATATAACAAAATCGAAAGGAAGTCGTATGAGCATGGCCAAGGATAGTAAACAACAACGGAGAATTAAAATAAAAGGGAATCGAGGTACTTACCAATTAAAGCTGGAGTGAGATACGCTGGGGTCAAACAATGTGAGTGATCAAAGTCAAATGATGAGTTGTGTGCCGATGGTAATGAAGAATGCAATTGCAGAAAGCTCATGAACGCAACAATGGAAGATTTGGAAAATGTTAGAGAGAGAGTGTCTGAGAGAGAGACAAGGTAAATTGAATTCGTGAAAGCGAAAAGACAGAGGGAGAAGAAAGAGTTTTGTTAAAACTCAAAAAGGCGACAAACCATAATGAAATGCCTTAGACGACGTGCGTGTATCAAAAAGGCGGCAATCCATAATGAATCCAAGGCATTTTAGCAGAGGTTTTATCTGCCCATAATGAAATGCCTAAGTTATAGGATCCAATCCTATTTGTTGCGTTCGGGTGTTGACAATGTGTATCTCATTTCAATTTGAGATAAAAGATGCTTTGGAATAGTCGACTGGACATATAACCTATGGTTAGTGTTATGATCCATACGTAGTGTCGTGGTAATTATGTGTATGTCCGTAGAAGTTAAGGATTATAGTGTTCCCGATTTAGACCCAACCAGTTGATGTTTTGAATTCGGGTTTCATTTGTCTTATTTGCATACTCATACCGTGTTTCTCCTTATTTCTCATTGAGTTTGAGTATTGGAGTGTCTTGGTTGTGTTTGGAACAGGTTGGTTGCTAGTTGGTTCAAACTATTGTTGTCCAGGAATTTGGCCTCTTTGCTCGAGCGAGCTTTGTGAGCTCCCAATATTTTTGTAGACCTGCAGAGATACTGGGGAGTTGGTGTTCTTTGCTTGAGCGACACTTCTTGTGCTTGAGCGACGGTCTTCTATCTATAAAACTTCTAGGAGTGTGTATTCTGCACTCAAGCGGAACAAATTATTATGTCTAGTCGCTCAAGTAACAGCTCTTACGCTCGAGCAAGCTATGCGTATATCAGTTCATAAAAAGGTCATTTTACATCACTTTTTCATATCTCTCTCTCTCTCTCTCTAAAACATTTCAAAATGCTAAATTGAGACACTCTCTCTCTAAAACTTGTCATCTCTACAAATACACCAAGATCTACCAATTTCTCCACCCTACTCCCTATGTTAAAAAGGTAGAGCTCACCTAGAGCTTCGTCTTCATCCGAATAGAGTTGGGTTTCATCGTTGTTGAAGTGTCATCTCTTCCTCTCTCGTCTTCTAGCTTCAAGGTAGAGATTCTCTACACTCTTTTGAGTTTCAACTTAGCTATTTGTTTTTATAAAACAATCTTGTAATTTTGGAGGATTTTGAACAAACATAGGGTTTTGGTTTAAAATCAAAAGAGGGATTTTCAAATGGATGTATTGAAAATGGTTATGGGGTTGGATATGAGGTTGAGTTATGAAGAAATTATTGATTTTGATACTTTGAATGGATTTTGAAAGAAAAAATAGGTTTTTACCCTAAATGGCTTAAATATTTATTTTGTATAAATAAATGGAACTAATGTTGAAAATGTAAAATTTGATGGATATTGATATGGGTGATGGAGTTGGATATGTATTATCGCTCACATCCTAAATTTTGGAAAGTTATCTGTATTAGATATTTTATATATGTTTAGAAATATCTGTTTTTGGTTATCGGTGAAGGATAGCTATGATTGTTGTAGAAATTGCATGAGGATTAGGTTAACTGAAACTAATTTCTCATCCCTGTGCATTGAACATTGTTGCTCATATAATACATTGCAAATGTATATGAATTTGGGAAAAATGGGTGAATGTTGGAAAGAGGTGTGTATCACCAAACTAAGTTGGCTTGTGTGTCTAGATGAAAGTTCCAAAAAACGCGCGTATACATGGGTGCCAATTCCCACAGATGAAATATCCGTAAAATGATAAATAATAGTGCTTGCCTAGGCTACGTTTACATGGGTGTCGTTTGATGGGTTCCTACGAACAAAATATCTGTGGAAGATTGTACAGGTTGAGAATTCCCCATTGTTTTCTGTTTTAAAGGACATGATTTGAGAATTGAGATATAAACTGAGCATGGCATGGTTTTTGAGAGAGAAATGTAAACCATTGTGGTCATAAGCATTGCACATGCATTTTACCCTTATATCTTTTTTAAGATTCATATATTGTGTTGGATTATTTCCACTGGGCTTTGGCTCACCTTATATGGGAAAACATTTTCAAGTGCTAGTGAGATGCCTCCGTCAAGGCAATAGCTTAGGAGGATTGGAGCAAAGGCTTCATTTTTTTTATTTAGTATTTAATGTTTGTACAAGCCGAGGGCTTTATATATATTGAGCTTAAGGCTCACTTTTGATGTAACCAAGCATTGTCTTGAAAAGTTGTAGTCTTCAAGGCATTTCAATTAGCTTTTTGACTTCTATTTCACATAGTTGTTGTTGTTGACGCATGCTATAGATTTAGGCTTAGGAGTTATGAATGCGTCATCCTTTTGTACATTTGAATCTTATGTAATAAGAGGATCTTATACTCTGATTTATATTGTTATTTACTTATTGTCATGGATGATTTATTGCATTTGTTTCGGGGCATTACAACTTGATATCAGCGCGTACCGAGTTTGAATACTTTTGGTACGTGGGAAGTGGTTATTACCACAATGGGTTTGTCTCGCTTGATAGAGACATTGGTGTGTATGGTATGCTATATGATAACATGCTTATGTGATTGTATGGGTATAAGATTTAATTCCTTAGATATTGATTAGGTCTACCGGTTTCTAGAAGTCCTATTAGAAGAGCACTTGATCATTGTTGTTTCTAATTGGAACTCTAGCAATGTCATGGGACGGTTATTATCTAGGAAGGAAATTCGTATGTGTTTATGTGACTATGTGCTTATGTGGAGTAAATTACAGTTGTCCATCGCATTAGGACGCGAATAAGTTAGCTTCGGCAGATTTGTAAATGTACTAATCTCTTTTGTTACTTTTATTAGGATGTCAGGATGTGGTCATGGTGGTAGGCGTGGTAGACCTAGACGGTAGGAGGTGCCGATATCGGATGATATTTCAGCACAAGAGGAAGGAGTTGGTCAGGTCAATATGGCTAAACCAGTCGGTCAGCAAGCCATGGGCGCTTTGGCCCGTGAAATGGTTAGAGCATTGTGGGAATCCATAGACATTCTCAGGACTGAGAATTAGGTCCAAGCCCATGTTACTGAGTCGGGGCCGTCTTTTTTGAAATGAGAGTTCTTCCAGTCCAATTCGGATAAGATTTTGGGTGATCCTAAATAGCCTTTGAAAGCAGATGAATGGCTTAAACAAATGGTAAAGAGGTTTGAGATGCTTGACATCGAAGATAGTGGTTTAAGAGTGACCCTGGCATCATTCCAACTGAAGGGAAATGCAGGTTAATGGTGGAAGTATGCCCGTGGGCACATGAGAGTGACTTGGGAGGCTTTCGTCGATGCCTTCCAGAACAAGTTTTTGCCTCCCACTGTTAGGGAGAAGTTGAGGGAGCAGTTCTCACAGCTTAAGCAGTTAAACACACCGGTAACCGAGTTTGAGGCAACATTTACTAATCTCTCTAGATTTGTACCAGAGCTAGTGGTGACAGATGAGCGCCATTGTGTGGAGTTCGAGAAAAGGTTAAGAACCGGGCTCCTGTTCAAGGTAGCTGGTTCGATGATTATAGATTACGGGAGACTTGTAGAGTCGACGGCTCATCTTGAGACCGTGATGCAAATGGAAGAAGAGTGGATGAAGGGCTCTATGAGGAGTTAAGAGGTTCAGGGGGATAGTATGAGGCAAAGGGGTTATAACCCACAACAGTCCCAAGAAGCTCAGCCGAGGTCCACTTTTCTAGTATCGAGTTTGGGTTTTGGGAGAGGTGGTCAGGGGGATTTCACTTGTTTCAAGTGTGGCTAGTTAGGCAACAAGTCTCCAGCTTGCCTACAAAGGGGAGGAGAGCAACCGTCTACATCGTTGTTGGCTCGTTCTTAGAGCTAGAGTCAGGGGAGAGGGCAATCGCTCCCTTGTTATCAGTGTGGGTAGACGAGACACATGAAGAGGTTTTGCCCTCAGTTGGGTGGCACACCTGGTGCGTCTAGTTCGAGACAGACACAGAGCCACCAGCCTGCACAGTTAGCTCAAGCCTCTAAGGCCAATTAGGGAGCCTCTTCGGCTTAGTCAGTGCATCAGGCTTATGCTCCGAGGGATGAGCAGGTAGAGCAGAGGCCTTCAGGGTGTATGTATGCTGTTACCGCGCCAGACCTAGTACCAGCGCCTTTGGCAGTGAGAGGTACTTTCTTGTTATGCAATTCTATTGTTAATGTGGTGATTGATATGGGTGCCTCCCATTCATTCATCTCGTCTATATTTGCATCGGCTTTGGGGTTAGAATTGTCTTGGTTAGTATCTCCTCTCAATGTAGAGTCACCTATTGGTGGTGAGATTGTCTTAGAGCAAGGGAGTCGGAGTTGTGACATAAAGGTTGTCGGTCGCTGACTTCCTTTTGTATTTGTGTTGATTAACATGTCGAGTTTTGATGATATATTGGGTATAGACTGGTTATCATCGTATTGGGCTGTCATAGATTGTTTCCATCAGAGGGTTACTGTATGTACCTAAACCGATGATTATTTTTATTTCATAAGAGATAGAGCCGATAAAGTCTTGTCACTGATGTATGATTCGCATGGGCGGAGTGAGCTTAGTTGCATTCTTGCCAACTTCTTGAGTAGTGAGTGTGATAAAGTTCGAGTTGAGTTGCCAAGGGTAGTTTGTGAATACCTGGATGTTTTTTTCCAAGGATCTTACTAGTTTACCACCTTACCGAGCGATTGAGTTCTCTATTGATTTAGTGTCTGGCGTGGCACCGATTTCTATGGCACCATATAGATTTGCACCCGCCGAGCTGAACGAGTTAAAGATTCAACTCCAAGAATTGTTAGATAAGGGTTTTATCCGCTCTAGTACTTCACCTTGGGGAGCATCGGCTCTCTTTGTCAAAAAGAAAGATGGCGCGTTACGACTTTATATTGATTACCAGAAATTGAATTGGGTAACTATTAAGAACAAGTACCCAATGCCCTCGTATAGATGATCTGTTTGATCAGTTGAGAGGGTCTTATTATTTTTCCAAGATAGACCTAAGATTAGATTATCACCAGTTAAGGGTAAGGGAGAAAGATATCTAGAAGATGGCATTCCGTACGCAGTATGACCATTATAAGTTTCTAGTGATGCCTTTTGGGCTAACTAATCCATCAGTCGTGTTTATAGATCTGATGAACCGAATCTTCCATGAGTTCCTCATCGTTTTGTGGTCATCTTTGTGGATGACATCTTGATTTACTCATTCTCTGAGGAAGAGCACGAGGAACACCCGCTAGTGGTGCTTGAGTTGCTTAGAGCCCACAAACTTTATGCTAAGTTCGGAAAATGTGAATTCTGGTTGAAAGAAGTAAAGTTCTTAGGCCATTTGGTATCCCGAGGAGGAGTAACTGTAGATTCATCCAAAATAGAGGCAGTGCAAGATTGGGAACAACCTAAGAATACTTTTGAGATCTGTAGTTTCTTGGCGTTGGTCGGGTATTACTGGCAGTTTGTGAAAGATTTCTCTAGATCAGCCTCACTGTTGACTAAACTGAAGAGGAAAAGAATCAAGTTTGTGTGGAGTGAGACTTGTGAGAAGTCATTTCAAGAGCTTAAGGTTAGACTTACCACTGTTCCACTATTGATTATTTCAGAGAGGGGATTGGGCTATTCAGTGTATTGTGATGTTTCACGAGAAGGTTTGGGCTATGTTTTGATGCAAGAGGAAAAGGTAGAGAAAAGATTGAATGTGTATCCCCAATTTGAGTGCTAGATACCGTGACCATCTTTTGTGCCAAGGTCTTACCGAGATGAAGTACTCCAAGAGTTTCACCATCCACGCCTTGCGGTGCATCCGGGAGGCACAAAGATGTGTCACAACTTTAGTCCCCAATTTTGGTGGAGGGGAATGAAGAATGATGCGGCCGTGTTTATATCGAGGTGCCTTACTTGTCAACAACTGAAGGTCGAACATCAGAGGCTAGCAGATTTATTGCAACCCTTGCCTATAGCCGAGTGGAAGTGGGAGCACGTCACGATGGATTTTGTTGTGGGTCTTCCTAGAACTCAACGGGTTAGTGATGCGATTTGAGTGGTAGTTGACTGGTTAACCAAGTCGGTACACTTTATACCTATACGTATGAGTGACTCAATAGATTAACTTACCGACCTTTATATTAGGGACATAGTGAGGTTGCACAGGGTCCCTATAACGATCATTTTGTATAGAGATTCACGTTTTACGACTTGTTTGTGGCAGAGCCTACAGGATGCCTATGTCCTTGACTTTAAGGGATCATGGGAGAGGCACTTTCCCTTAGTGGAGTTTGCCTATAATAAGAACTTCCAATCGAGTATTGGCATTGCACCATTTGAGGCCTTGTATGACCGACCATATAGATCCCCTGTGTGTTGGGCCAATGTGGGTGGTGCACCTTTGTTGGGTCTAGAGTTAGTCCGGGAAACGACTGAGAAAGTCGCTCTTATTCGTAAGAGGTTGGTTACTGCCCAGAGTCGCCAGAAAAGTTATGCCGACCGTATGAGGAGACCTTTGTCTTTTGAGGTAGAAGATCATGTCTTCTTGAAGATATCACCTAGGTGGGGTTTGATGAGATTTGGAAAGAGTAGGAAGTTATCTCCTAGATTTATTGGATCTTTTTAGATCCTTGAGCGGATTGGAGAGGTAGCTTATCGCTTGGCTTTACCGTCACAACTTTCTAAGGTCCATGATGTGCTTCATATTTTTATGCTTCAGAAGTATGAGCCGGATCCATCACACGTGTTGGATTGGACCGACTTAGAGGTAAATGAGGATACCTCATATGAGGAGAGACTTGTGAGAGTCTTGGATACTCGAGACCAAGTCTTGCGCGGCAAGAGAATTCCTTTAGTAAAACTATTGTGGCGACATCACGAGGTTGAGGAAGCAACTGGGGAACGTAAGTTAGAAGTCCGTTAGAAGTATCCAGACCTATTTGTTAATGTTTAACCATGTATTGAGACTTTTATGATGTTGATGAAATATAAAAATTTTATATATTTTGAAAATGTGAATTGTATATTTAGTATTGAAAACTTGTTTATCATGTTAATGAGGACGAATGACCGGCGGATGGGTCATGATATTGGAATTGATTGATTATCATTGTTGTAATTGGTTTAAACATGATTTTAACGTTTGATTTAAAAATTTCGAGGATGAATTTCCTTAAGGGGGGAGGTTATAGCATTCCTGGTTTAGACCCGACTCGTTGATGTTTTGAATATGAGTTTCATTTGTCTTATTTGCATATTCATGCTGTGTTTCTCCTTATTTCTCATTGAGTTTGAGTATTGGAGTGTCTTGGTAATATTTGGAATAGGTTGGTTGCTAGTTGGTTTAAACTGTTGTTGTTCAGAATTTGGCCTCTTCGCTCGAGCGAAGTTTCTTGAGCTTGAGCGAGCTTTATGAGCTCCCAGTACTTTTACAGACCTGCAGAGATACTGGGGAGGTGGTGTTCTTCGCTTGAGTGAGACTTATTACACTCGAGCGACGGTCTTTTGTTTGTAAAACTTCTGAGAGTATATATTCTGCGCTCGAGGGGAGCTTCTTGCATTCGAAGGGAACAACTTATTATGTCTGGTTGCTCAAGTGACAACTTTTGCACTTAATCGAGCTGTGCATATATGAGTTCGTAAAAAGGTCATTTTATATCACTTTTTCATATATCTCTCTAAAACATTTCAAAACCTTAAGTTGAGACCCTCTCTCTCTCTCTAAAACTTACTCTCTCTCTCTCTCTCTCTCTACAAATATACCAAGATCTACCCATTTCTCCACCCTACTCCCTTTGTTAAAAAGGTAAAGATCACCTAGAGCTTCGTTCATTCGAATAGAGTTGGATTTCGGCATTGTTGAAGTGTCATCTCTTTCTCTCTCATCTTCTAGCTTTGAGTTAGGAATTCTCTATACTCTTTTATGAGTTTTAACTTAGCTATTTATTTTTATAAAACAATCTTGTGATTTTGGAGGATTTTAAACAAACCTAAGGTTTTGGTTTAAAATCAAAAGAGGGGTTTTCAAATGAATGTATTGAAAATGGTTGTGGGGTTGGATATGAGGTTGAGTTGTGAAGAAATTATTGATTTTGATACTTGGAATGGATTTTGGAAGAAAAATGGGTTTTTACCCTAAATGGCTAAAATATTTATTTTGCATAAATAAATGGAGTTGATGTTAAAAATGTGAAATTGGATGGATATTGATATAGGTGATGGAGTTAGATATGTATTATCGCTCATATCCTAAATTTTGAATAGTTTATCTATGTTGGAGATTTTATATCTGTTTAGAAATATCTATTTTGGGCTATCGGTGGAGGATAGCTATGATTGTTGTAGAAATTGCATGAGGATTAGGTGAATTGAAACTAATTTTTCATCCATATGCATTGAACATTGTTGCTTATTTAATACATTGCAAATGTATATGAATTTGGGGAAAATGAGTGAATATTGGAAAGATGTATGTATCACCAAATTAAGTTGTCATGTATGTCCAAGGTGAAAGTCCCAAAAAATGCATGTATACATAGATGCCGATTCTCGAGGACAAAATATCCGTAAAATGGAAAATAGTAGTGCTTGTATAGGCTACGTTTACATGGGTGTCATCTGATGGTTTCCTGCAAACGAAATATCCGTGAAATGTTGTACTGGTTGAGAATTTCCCCTTGTTTTCTATTTTAAAGGACATGATTTGAGAATTGAGATATAAACTAAGCATGGCATGATTTTTGAGAAAGAAATATAAAACGTTGTTGTCATAAGCATTGCACATGCATTTTACCCTTATATCTTTTTTATGATTCATATGTTGTGTTGGATTATTTCTACTGGGCTTTTACTCACCCTATATGGGAAAATATTTTCAGGTGCTGGTGAAACGCCTTCGCCAAGGCAGTAGCTTAGGAGGATTGAAGCAAAGGTGTTATTTTTGTTATTTTGTATTTAATGTGTGTACAAACCTAGGGCTTTATATGTATTTAGTTTAAGGTTCACTTTTGATATAACCAAGCATTGTCTTGGAAAGTTGTAGCCTTTAGAGCATTTCAATTATCTATTTAACTTCTATTTCACATAGTTGTTGATGTTATTGTTGACACATGCTATAGATTCAGGCTTAAGACTTATGAATATATATTCGCATGTGTCATCCTTTTGTACATTTGAATCTTATGTAATGGGATGATATTATACTTTGATTTATATTGTTATTTACTTATTGTCATGGATGATTTATTGCATTTGTTTCAAGGCGTTACAAAGATGGCATTGGGAATGTGATGGTCTGTTAGGGTGTGCCGTTGACCTTGACTAATGAGGTGTCATAGGTTGGTTGAAAGGATAGTCAGTGATGGTTCATTATGGCTTGAATGGTTGGGAGAATTAAATGCTCCTTTTCGTTATTCTTTGGGTTAGGATAGTATGACTTTCTAAGTTTACAAGTGGTGTGAGGGTTTCTAGGTGATTGTTCAGTAAATGTTAGCCAACTGGTGAGTTGACCATAGAAATGGTATTTTTGTTAGTTATTAGTGTAATGCATGTTGGTATAGTGTGTTGAATTGAGGTGTGATCTTATCGGTCACTGAGGGGTTGAGGTGATGTGTTTAACTGTGATATAGGTTGGATGGCTACATGGTAGCGGCGGTTTTGCAGTAGGGTAAACCCTCGTGAGTTGACTTGGAGTGGTAGCGTTCAACGGAAATAATCATGTGTACTTGGTTATTGTGGATTCGGTCTTGATTGTAAGAGAACTCGTGGAACGTAGCATTGAGTCTTATGTTGGAATAAACCACCTAGGGGTTAATAATAAGGTGTGATGTGAGATGTGTTTAAATGCGTGTTGTGGGATAATTTGTAGATGGAGATTGGTCATGGGACTATCCCAGGGGGTTGCTTTGGCTTTGGGCAATAGCTTGTTTGACTTATTGGTATGAGGTTCAAAGTTAATAGCGTTGAGTTACATTCGTTAAGCATGTTTGTTTCTTATTGACCTTGTTTGAAATTTGTGGTGGTGGGAATTTCTTTTGAGGTTTTAGTGCGTCGAACTCCAAAGAGTATAGTAATATTATGTTGAGCGAGTTTGTGTGAGCAGTGAGTTGTTGTGACCTTATCAGTCTTTGTGCGTGATGCGAGATGTTTAATGGCTAAGGAAATATGTGTAAGTTGACCTAAAGGTGTGAGTTGTATGCTTCGACCTTTAGAAGTCTAGCTCGGACTCAAGTTTGATTTGAGGATGTGTTTACCATATAGGCACATGGGTAATGATTTGTTTGGGAACATTAGTTGCACGGTTTGGTCTAAGGAATCCGGTATGAGTTCAAGGAATGTAGTGTGTTGTGTAAGTATTAGTAGATGATTTTTTGTATGTGGTGTGTTAGTATTGTTGTGGTGTTAGGAGAGGGTGACAGGAAGTCACTTCAGAATTTATTTTAAGCCTAGAAATGAGGCGTGTGAATGAGAATTGTTTGCTTAGTATGTGTGTGTGTGTGTGTTCTTCACAGGAGTGACAGATTATGCAATTTGTTGGATGGGTGGGGTGGTAAAAAAAAAATTAATGAGTAGTCGATGGATTGTAATGGTAGTTGTGAGAGAAGTGATCTCCCAAGTTTATAAGTAAAGCTTATTCGTTTCTTTTATTTAACCTTATCGCTATTGTTTCGAATGGTTGTTTTTTGTATTATTGTGATTAGGTTGTGGCATCACCGTAATGGTGATGAGATTGTTCGTTGAGCAACGACTAGGGGTTTCACTGGTTGGAGTGTTTTGAGAAAAGAGTAAACAATGAAATTTCCTATTGATTGTGATTCGGTTTTGTCGAAATTGAGATTTATTGTTAGGAATATGCTAAAGAGTAAAAGATGAATAGTTACGTAGAAATGTATCGAGCTATATGATATGAATAACCCTTAAAATAAATCTTCTATTGATGCTCGGTTTGAATCTAAACACTTTTTATAAAAATTTCTACACAAAAGAAGAGATTCATTCTATGCTTGTAGTAAAGAATATTTTTGAAGGTGTTATTGATTGTTAAATATTTCGAAAACTCAATCGTGAAGTATGTGGGCGTTAGTTGCCAACTAGATTGTAAGTGTCTTACAATGGTTTGGCGAGCGTAGAGTCTCGTGTTAGCAGTTGTAAAGCTTGTGTGGAGCTTGCCTTGAGTTAGTGGAACTCTATGTGTTGAAGTACGTGTTATGATTTCATCATTTTACTTGCACATCATGACTCATGTGAGTGATAATTTATGTTAACGATTATGATGGAATAGAATTTCAAGATGGTGAATTTTCTTGTGTTCTCGTTGTGTTAGTAGTACAGTAGTTATTTCTATTAATTGTTATTATAGAAATGCTGCATATGTATGGGTGTTGTTAGATGACGGTAGAAGTTCACCAAATTGTTATGATGAGCATAGTTTGGGAAATGAATTTTCCTAGTGTTATGGCCTTGGATGGCTTTGTAAGCTAAAAAGTTGTGGATATAATCTAAATTGTACTAAGGGATTTCACTAAATAATTTTGTGCAACTTAATTGTGGATGATTATGTTGTCTAATTAACACTTTTATTTTCGAAAAATGTTTACAAAATTTTTGAGTTTTGCCTACCTTTGAGATATGTTTTATAAAGGAGGGAATGATTTTCAAAGAATTGAGAAAATGAGGAAATTTCTTTTAACAAGTTGTATAATTAATTCTTATACCTTTCATGAGTGGGTTGTGTAGTAACTTTACTTGGGTTACTGGTCATGAGTCAGTATGTTTGGTTTTCCGAGATGATTGGCGTTGTTAGGGACTTGTCATGTCAGGGTGTTGTCTTTTGACTGTGTTTTGTTGTAGTCCTCTCCCTTTGTAAGAAGTGACCGAGAACTTTGTAATGAGGATTATCCTTCATGTTCAAGTGTTGAGCACTCGGTGATGTTGTGCATTTTGTTGGTGGTTGAGACATGGTTGATGTCTTTTGGGGGTGCGTGTGATTAGTAGCTGTTGTTGTGATTCATGTCTCATAGACCTCAACGGGTTTTATGGGTCAAAGAGGTATTTGTGACCTTTTCTTGAGTTTTGTTGTTCATGTGCCTTTGGGGCCTCAAGATGTTTAACTGAGATCTGGGGATTTATTCAAAAAATGAATTTAGTTTTAAGCTGACCCTTATTCCCTTTCGTATAATAGAGATTGTATTAAAAAGGTTTGCTGTCAAAAATTTTACGTGACATGAAATTCTTTTAAGTGTGAAAATTAGATTTTTCAAAACTTACAATTTTGAAAATAATTTTTGGCGGTAATTATTTCTTATATGTTAAATAGTGTAAATTGATTTTATGAGATTTTTCTACAAAGTATCAACCTCTTTTACTTCAATGTCAAACTTGGACATTTCAGTCAGAAAATTATTTTATACTAAAACTAGGGGAATCACTTCTAATTTAATTGGATTTTGATTTTTTTTGTATTTTTCTTTGAATCCAAATTGAGGGGGGGGTATTTCTTTATTTATATTGTAAACTTAAATAAATGAAATATAAATGTAAGAGGCTAAATGAAAGTATTTACTTAAATGGTTACAAATAGAAATAAGGTTGATTTGCTGAGAGTGTCTTTGAGTCTGTACCTGTGTGACTAACTGTGTGTAGAGTGACCACTCGAGCGGTAAAGAGAGTGCATCCAATATCTTGTTTTGCAGACGAAAATATTAAGAGGTTGAGTTCACCGCTCAAGCAGTGGAAAGACTGCTCAAATGGTTTGGGCAAATTAGCAAACTTAAAAGTCGACTTATACCCATTTTTCTTTCACTTTTTCATCTCCTCTTTCTCTCCAACAACTATTTTTGAAACCTTAGCCCCAAAACACTTGATTCCCTTCATTTCTACTAAGAATCCATCTTAGATCTTTCAAGAGAGTTGAAGAACAAGCCTTGATCAAGATTTTTACCGATTGATTTGTGATTTTGTTGGAGCTTCAAGTTGGGTTTTCATCTTTCCATCATCACCTTTTAGGTAAGAATACTTTTAACCTTGTATATCTATATTTTGAGTTGATTATGTGGTAGTTTTCATAATATATGTATGGTATGAGATAAATGATTTGGATTAATGAGAATTTATGAAAAATGGAGGTTTTACTTCTATAATTTTTGTAATGTTTGAATATTCTTGAATAAAACCAACTTTGATTCCATGATTCTTGGATTGATAGAGAATATGGAGAAAAATCCTAAATTCTACAAAACCCTAACTATGGATTTTGATGTTTAAGAGATAATTGGAATTAAATTGATGTTGTGTGGATGTGTGGAGACATTTTGTGATGAAGTAAATTTAGGAGTTTGTTGAATAGATATGTTATATGTTGGGTTTGATACTCACGCGGGGAAATTAAGGTGCCCACTTGCCCGGTCGTGTGAGGACGACAAATGTGGAAAAGTTGAGGTGCCCACTGGCGATCCTGTGAAGGTGGAAAAATGTGGAATTGAAAAATAAATGTGGAAAGTGTGAGGTGCCCACTAGCCATCCATGTGAGGATGGAAAAATGTGGAATTGGTTAATAAATGTGGGATTGTTTGGAAAGGTTTTATATTCTTATAAATATGTATATATATATATACTCATGTGGATTTGTTTTGAATGAAAGTCTTGGAACAACAAATTTTGGGTTAGAGATAATTACATCAAATGTTTATATACTTTGTTAAATGTATTCTCTACTGGGCATTAGCTCGATCCTATCATAACAAACATTTCAGGTTGTGATGATGTGTCTCCACTCAGCTAGGAATTGGTGGAGATCTTGATGGAGCACGGAAGCTTATTTTGGATGTTTTATGTGATTACAGCCATCGGGCTTATGTGTTTGGGATAAAATTCCACCTATGTGTGTAATCAAGGCCCTAGCCTTAAAATTTGTAAGCCCTCTTTGGGCATTTTGGTCGTATCTCTTTTATTCATTGAACTATAATGTATGATAATTGATATTGTTAATGTTGTAAAATGAAATGTAACTTTTGTGAGAAAGATAAACATTGGGCTTGTGTGTGGTTGTACTCTGAGTTACTTTCTATAATTCTTCTTTATATTTCGAAATTGGAGATTGATAAAGATTCGGAAATTATGAAATGGATTAAAAGATCGGGGCATTACATTTTAACAGATTCAAAACCCATACTCAACCCCAATTCATAATCTAATGATTTTATCAAAGAAATAGACTAAGACATGACAAAATTATATATATAACTCAAAGAAACTACCTACCTCAAGCTATGGAGAAAAGAAGAGAAGACAAGAACCCCCCAAAATCGACGGTGTCGGATTTTGATCTCTACCGCACAAAATGTAGCCTATGATGAACTCTCCAAATTTGATAAAGATGGATTTAGAAAAATCAAGGATCAAATGAAGTCTGGTGAGAGTGAATGAAGAAAGAAGGGAGAGATATATGTTTTTAGATAGAGAGAGATGATAAAAATAAGATCCTCTTAGCCCAAGAAGAAGAAAAAGGGGAAAAAAAAATTTGGATACCAATTGTTCCTGCACGTGTGCCCCTCTGCCATATGTGCAGTGAGTGCCTTCTTGCACATGCGGGTCCCTTGACCGCACGTGCGGTTAATTTAGAATGAAACTCAAGAAATTCACTTCCTCACCATATGTACGGCATCCATCCCCATACGTGCGACACTCTCCCCACATGTGCCCTCTGCACCTGCAATTATTTCATAATGCAAACATTGTCCCAACTTCCTTCCCGCACGTGTGGCACTCACCCCCGTACGGGCGGCACTCCATCCGCACGTGCGGCTACAACCCCTGTACGTGCGGTTTGCTCACCTGAGAGATCCTAAGCTTCCCTAGGTGTTTTCCTCTACTCAAGTCCCTCCTACGCACCAAAAACATGAAATTTTTGATTCCTGAAACAAGCTTAGGACCACACAAGAAATTTACGAAGTGTGACGAACTCATGCGGTCGACAAGAGCTTGAATTGGTTTCAAAATCCTGAAAAACGAGGAATTAAACACGATTAAGAGGAGAATAAAGAAGGTTGTATACCTGGGACATTATAATCACTTTCAACCTGTTTTTCACAAATCAAACAAATTATAGTCAATGGCAGCCTAATTAAGAATAAATTTTTACATGTACATGTCATTTTCACCAACACTTGGCACTACTTAGAAATTGTTGACATTTTTTGAATATTTTTTTTAAAATCTATGTCAGAGTTTGTAATTGGAATTTTAAATACTGTTTTCTTCCTCTTGAAGTTATTGAAGTAAATTTTTTTTGTAAATTTGTAAATATCTTTAATTTTGAAAGGTCTATAAACAACCTTCAGGTCTGAAGTAAAATTAAGAACAAATGATTTTATCACATCCTCGTTAAATTGATTGTTCAATTTTTACATATATTTTTTAATTGTTGAATTGAAGGGCTAATGAAGAAGACAGAAAAAAGATAATCAAAAAATAATAAGATAGGAATTGAAGGAGAAAATGATATATTGAAACAGATTTGAACAGAAGGAAGAAAAACCAAAAATGGAAATAAAGTTGAATGGAAAATCAAAACAATAATAATATAAAAAAATTAATTCTAAAAGTATTTACACTACATGCATGTGGTATCTATCACTTGAAAGTGAGATTCCCTTAACATTGTGGGTGTTTGGAAAATTGTTATTTTAATAAGCTATTTTAATTTTTGGCTATTTTAGTAGGCTAAAATTTTTGTGTTCGAGAAGATAGTTAAATTTTTTTGTAGTTAGATGAGATGTTTGCGAGAGAAAAAATGAAATGATTATGGGTTTGATGTGACATTTTGTCTTATTAACTATTTTAACCTATTTTGTCTTTTTGTGAATTTTAGCCCAAAAAGTCCAAAAAAGTCCTTTCCAAACACCCCATTGTGTCTACTTGGTATATTGTGGGAATATTAATTAGTATTTTTTAACATTATTAAAAATAAGGGTAAATTACACTGACACCCCCTGAGATTTAGCCTGATTACATCCTACTTCTTGATGTTATGGAAATTACATTCCTACTCCTGTGGTTAATAATCTTATTTTACAAACTCTCATACTTATATAAAAAGTAACAACTCCTGGTAGAAAAACAAAATAAATTATATTAAAAATAAAAATAAATAAAATAAAGCAAAGGAAAAAAAAAACATAAGAAATAGCGTAAAGCAAGAAAAGAGAGAGTGTATGAATTTAATGTGTTTTTGATACCAACGTTAATTCTGTCTAAACAATTTCAATAACAGGGAATCAGTGTAATTTTTCAAATATCAAGAGGTGATATATATTAATTCCAAATCTCAAGGGGTACAAGTGTAATTTACCCTGAAAATAAAATTAATTCTCTCCATATGACGAAGGTGGTGAGAAAGGGCAAGAGAGGGTAGGTGGAGCTAGTGGTGGTTGTAGAGGTAAGGTTAGAATGGGGATAAAATTAGAATTTTGAATTATGACAAAATTGTAATAGAAAAAAAAAAAAAAAAAAAAAGAAGAAGATAAATTATATTGACCTTATTTGAGATTTGGACAAAATATATTATCTCTTACAATTTTAATATAATTATATCGGCTTCTCTTTTAATTAGGCTAAAGTGATTGGAACTAACACAAATAGTGGAAAAAAATAAATATAAACAATATATATTTCAGTATAAAAGATATGACAATATTATTATTTTTAATTCATATGATTAACAAATTATTAATTAAAAATGAGTTAAGTATTATATGAATTAAAATTTTAAAAAAACTCGAAGTAATTATGTCAAAACTGTAGAACTTATTACTATATTTAGAAAAGAGGGGGGGAAAAATAATTTTTATGAATTTGTTTAGCTTGACAAAAAAAAAAAAAAAAAAAAAAAAAAAACAATCAAACAAACAAACTAATTTTTCTTGTACAATTCATATTAGCATTGTAACTAATTTTTAATTTATTGAAAAAAATTTAAGAAAAATTAAATGTGTGAGTTATCTACAACTAAACTTTTAAATTTTTCTATCTTTTTCTTACAAAATTTTCATCTTAATCAAATGTTTGCAAGGAAATATATTTTCTTTTCTATTTCTTTTCTTTCACTTTCACTTTCTACTGAATTTTCTTTCTAATCAAACGGAATCTAAGGTTATGTTTATGTAGGTGGAAAATATTTTTCATATTTTCTAGAGTTTGGTAGAATAGAAACTAAAATCAACCGATAACATATTTCATAGTCAATGAAAAAAAATGTTATCTAGTTTTAAAGTCGTACTAATGTCAGTACACTACGACAGCCAGTATCACCTCCTCCAACATCGGCGGCTATTGTCCTTTGGTCGAACTCGTCGCTGGAGCATTTCTTCGAACAGGTGGAGGGCGAAGTTGTCACACGTCTAATAACTTTACTCTGCTAGTCCAAGTTTGCAGCCTTCAGGACAACTAAACTAATTGCCATAGTGCCGATCAATAAATCAAACAATGAAATTTTCTATCAACTTTTAGTAAGAATGATTGATTAAAAATGGTAAGAGAGAACTGCCCTCAAGTTTCAGCGGGGAGTTCGTGTACATAGACGATTAACATGAGCAAGCTGTTTCTAGTATAGTTGTAGGAGAGGTGGGATTGAGAAATGAGTCCGTGGATTAATTTTTTTATTTTTTATATTTTTTTACGGAAGAAGATAAAGTAATGATTTTTTTAATTGATTTTATATATTAATCATATTTGAAATGACAAACAACAAACAACAACCAACAAATTATCATGATATTACTAATCTAGTAGTGTACAAATAAATAGTATTTATCCTTCACTTCCAATTTAATACCACTTCAATATTAATCTTTTCATTCAATCCCACTGTATTACTAATTCCATCCAACCTAATCCGCCAAACAAACAAAGTCTATCTGTCTGCTTTCAATTGTTGGGAAAAACTATTCACATTACATAATTTCACATTGCATATCGCAAAATTATGAGATGAACAAAATAAACCTTCAATCCTAGGAAAAATAACATACTGAATAAAATACAGATAAAATATAAAATGGTTAAAGGAACCACAGTCTCCTTAAAATAGATTCGCCGCCTCACCGTTGGGTGCTGGAGGTACGCCGGCGTCTACTTCCCAGGATACGACGGTTTTTACCAGCTACAATAGAAGCACCTTCTGATTCGCTTAGCGAACAAACAACGGCAGCACTCTCTCTCAGGAAGAAAATTATAGGAGAAGTAGACTGACAGTGTATGGATGTCAAGGAAAAATTCTATATCTCTTTTCAAGGAATAGGGCCTCCTTTTACACCATGGGGGAGAGGGGAGGAGCCTCTAGCCATCAAGGCTAGAAACTAATGCTAGCAAAACTACCCAATCAATTTTGTAAAACTGATGAGCCTTAAATGTGTGAGTTACATACACATTTATGAGGCAATTTCTTATTCAATCATTTTTCTCCAACAATCCCCCACATGAATCAAAATTGACCGAATACAGCAAACGCTCAACGTTTATCAACAAAGACTTGGAAAGAGAGAGAGCGCATAGACTAACCCTGCATCAGAAAAGGTAGTTGTTGGCCTTGAACCTTTCGTAGTGAAAGCCTATCGGATTTACTGGCTGACCAATGAACGTGATGTCTTGAACTGTTCTGCCGTTTATGTAAACTGAGACAATAGACCTCACACAGGAGTTAGTCCAACCATTGTTCTTGTTCTCACTGGTGTGTTCGGTATGACCCTGGAACACTAGCCTGGTTCTGTGAGTGTTTTTAAAGAATTCGGCCTTGGCAATTCTTAAAGAAGCGGCCCCAATTCGCACTCACATAGGTGACCTAGATACGGTATTTCATTATACCACATCACTAAGGTCATTAAAAGTATTAGCTTAACCTTCCACCCCCACAGGGCATCACTGTATAAAGGAATGGGCAAGAGGATTTACCTCTTCAGTGACTCACCCGTTACACGAAGTTAGGTTGTCCCTTTGAACCTAGATCTTGGGATCTCCAGTCAACTAGGTTGGGTTTTCCGTTCCGGTAACCTTTACTAAAGGCCTTAACTCCATTCCTCTTGACGACTTTTCTTCTAACTCTCGAGTTAACCCTTTGGTTATCAGATCCACAATGTTGTCCTTAGACTTGACATAGTCTAGAGAGACAACTCCATTTGAAAGTAGTTGTCGTATGGAATTATGTCTACGACGGATATGTCTAGACTTTCCATTATATATATTACTCTGTGCCCGACCAATCACTGATTGGCTATCACAATGAATACTGATAGCTGGCACAGGTTTCGGCCAACGTGGAATATCCTCAACAAACTGGCGAAGCCATTCAGCTTCTGCAGTTGCTTTATCTAAAGCAATAAACTTAGATTCCATCGTTGATTTCGAGATACACGTTTGCTTGGCAGATTTCCAAGACACGACTGCCCCTCCAAGGGTAAACACATAACCACTAGTGGATTTGGAATCTTTTATATCAAATATCCAATTTGCGTCACTATACCCTTCTAGTACCGCGGGGTATCTGGTATAATACAGCCCATAATCCAGGGTGTAACGGATATACCCCAACACCCGCATAATGCCCTTCCAATGAGTAGCATTAGGATTACTCGTGTATCTACTCAGCCTACTAACAGCGTAGGCAATATCCGGCCTTGTACAACTCATCAAATACATCAAACTCCCAATGACCCGAGAATATTCTAGTTGAGAGACACTCTCACCATTATTCTTGGTCAAATATAGACTTAAGTCTACCGGTGTCCTAAACATACTTGTATCTGACTTTCCAAATTTCTCAAGTATCTTATTAACATAATGAGCTTGAGAAAGTACAATACCACCAGATGTTCTGGTGATCTTAACACCTAGAATGACATCTGCAAGGCCCATATCCTTCATGTCAAACTTAGAGTTTAACAATCTTTTGGTAGCTTTAATCATTTCATCATTGCTACCAACAATGAGTACGTCATCAACGTATAGACACAAAATGACATAACCTTTGTCAGTGTCTTTAACATATACGCACTTATCACACTCATTGATTCGAAACCCATTTGACAACATAGCATTGTCAAACTTCTCATGCCATTGTTTGGGAGCTTGCTTCAAACCATACAATGACTTGACAAACTTACAGACTTTCTTACTTTTCCCTGGAGCTGAAAACCCCTCGGGTTGCTCCATGTAGATTTCTTCATATAAATCTCCATTTAAGAAAGCTATCTTTACATCCATCTGATGTATTTCTAAATAACGTAAAGCTGTTATTGCAATCACCATGCGAATAGATGTAATCCTTGTCACAGGTGAATACGTATCAAAGTAATCCAGGCCTTCTCGCTGTCTGTATCATTTAATAACTAGCCGAGCTTTATATTTGTCAATTGACCCATCCGCTTTCATCTTTCTTCGAAAGATCTACTTACTCCCCAAGGCCTTACTGCCTGGGGGTAGATCAACCAACTCCCAAGTATGGTTCTGTAAGATGGAGTCAATCTCACTTTTAATTGCTTCTTTCCATAAAGGACTTTCAGGTGAAGTCACAGCTTCATGGAACGTTCGAGGTTCTCCCTCTAACATATAAGTCAAGAAGTTTGGACCAAAAGACTTTGTGGTTCTAGCCCTTTTACTCCTTCTTGGCTCATCTACTTCATCAGCTTGATCATCTACTTGATCAGTTATTTGATCAGCTGTTTGATCATCCATGTGATCATCTATGTGATCGTCTTCATGATCATCTATTTCTTTCATGGAACTCGAAACCCTGTCTTGGGGACAACACGGAAATACATCTTCAAAGAAAGATGCACTTCTAGATTCCATGATAGTATTCTTGTGTATATCTGAAATATCAGACTTGTGCACAAGAAATCTATATGCACTACTATTTTGTGCATAACTAATGAAAATACAATCCACGGTTTTCGGACCTATCCTAACCCGCTTGGGTGTAGGTACCGCCACTTTTACAAGACACCCCCACATTCGTAGGTATTTATATGAAGGCTTGTGACCTTTCCACAACTCATATGGAGTCTTGTCCACTTTCTTCCGTGGTATTCTATTAAGAATATAATTCGCAGAGAGAATTGCTTCCCCCCATAAGTTCTGTGGCAACCCAGAACTTATCAACATTGCATTCATCATCTCTTTCAGCATCCTGTTCTTCCGCTCAGCAACACCATTTGACTGAGGCGAATAAGGCGCTGTGGTTTCGTGAATAATCCCAAATTGAGCACAAGTCTCGGCAAACGGGGATTCATACTCACCACCACGATCACTTCTCAATGCCTTAATTTTTCGGCTTAATTGATTCTCAACTTCATTCTTAAAAAGAATAAATTTATCAATAGCCTCGTATTTGCTTTTAAGCAAATACACATAATAATATTTAGTGCAATCATCAACAAAAGTGATGAAGTACTTGTTGCCACCACGTGATTGTACAACTTTCAAGTCACACACATCACTATGCACTAAACCCAAAGGCTGGGTACTTCTTTCAATAGAATGAAAAGAAGACCTTGTCAATTTTGCTTCTACACAAGTTTCACACTTGTGCTGTGGATTAATCTTGAAAGATGGTATGTGATCTAACTTGATTAATCTACGTAAAGAGTCAAAATTTACATGACCCAATCTACCATGCCATAAATTAGGGGACTCAAGCATATAAGCAGAAGAAGAAGCTTTCTCATTAATCTTAGGGATAAGTGTCATTACATTCAATTTAAACATACCACCTGACATATATCCCTTCCCCACATAGACCCCGCCCTTGGTCAACACGACCTTGTCTGATTCAAACACCATGCGGAAGCCATGCTTGCTTAGGAGAGACCCCGAGACAAGGTTCTTACGAATGTCCAGCACAAAAAGGACATCGTTCAAAGTCAGTTCTTTTCCTGAAGTCATGTTCAGGATCACCTTGCCTTTACCCTCAACAGTTGAGGTTGCAGAGTTTCCTATAAACAACTTCTCCCCATTTGAAACCGGTTCGGAAGTTGTGAACATTCTCTTCTCTACACAAATATGGCGAGTGGCCCCAGTGTCCATCCACCACTCCCTCGGGTTTGACCCCACCATGTTCACTTCTAACACGACGGCTAACAGATGCATGTCATCCATATCGTGTGACAATTCCTTCATTTCAGCCATATGTGCCCGATTTTTGTGTTGGGGAGGGCTTTTCCTGTAGGGCTTCTTCTTCAGACAATCAACTGTCCGATGCCCGTCACTTCCACAGTTGAAGCATTTGCCATCGAACCTAAAAGTATGCTCCTTTGGCTTGTAGGCTGGCCTTTTGGAGATTCCTCCTCTAGCCCCCAACTTTGAGCTTTTGCCTGTCGGTGGTTTTTTCCTCGCCCCCGAGGACTCGCCATGCTCAACCATGTTAGCTTTGACAGTGGAGGTACTCCCTCCTTTCTTCCTGTTGTCCTCTTCAATCCGGAGCCTGACAATGAACTCTTCGACTGTCATCTCATTTCGTTTGTGCTTCAAGTAGTTCTTGAAATCTTTCCAGCCGTTAGGCAGCTTCTCAATCAAAGCAGCTTCCTGGAATGACTCACTTAGGACCACCCTTCTGCATGTATCTAGTGCAGAATCACTTGGAACTCTTGGACTTGACTCAGGACAGTTTTAGAGTCCACCATCTTGAAGTCTAGGAACCGGCCGACGATAAATTTCTTTACCCCAGCATCCTCAGTCTTGTACTTTTTGTCCAAGGCATCCCACAACTCCTTAGCCGATTTCTTGGCATAGAACACGTTGAAAAATGGATCCGCCGAGCCGTTCAAAATGTAATTCCGCCATAAGAAGTCTGCTTGTTTCCAAGCGTCCAAAGCCATGAGCTTTTGTTTATCTTGCTTATTCTCCTCTACGGCTGGTTTATCTTCACCCAAAAACCTCGCAAGGCTTAGAGTAGTCAAATAAAATAGCATCTTCTGCTGCCATCTCTTGAAATTCACTCCCGTGAACTTCTCCGGGCACTCGTGATGATTGAGCGGTCCTCCCGAAACAGCCGGAGTAACAACAGGGGGATTGACCACAGAGGTTACAGCAGGGGTTGGCAAGCCAGTCGCTCCGGGGTTCGGATCCCCACCAACATTAGCAGCAGCAGCATCAAAGACAGTTGCCATTTCTAAAAAATTACAGCAGAATTTTCACTATTCTGTATTTCCAGAAATCAAACTTAACACTAGAAAATCCCATAATTGGAAATTTAATTCAAAACTAGTCTCACCACGTAACATAGAATCGAACATGGTCAGGAAAGTTTCTAGGAAGACTGGAGGGGTCACACCGGTCCCACTTAAAACCCAGTTAACCTTAGACAAAACTTTCAAGAGCATGTTGACTCTTAGTCCATGGGAAACAACTTTAAGAATTAAATTTTCCAAGGGATGAACTAGGTTAAACACACCAAGTTCCAAACTGTACAAGCAATTACAACAAAATTGCTACAATAATTACAAGCAAATAAAACGTGCTTTACATATTGGTGAATAACCACAAATGAACACTCAAGCAAACAATTGCTTCAAATATTTAGTCCAAATTAATCCTTTTTCCCATTTCTATAGGTATTCCTGCAATAAAGAGTTAGTAGCAAAATACAACAAAACCTCCCTCAGCTTTTCTTTACTTTTGGCAAAGTAGTGATTGAAGGGGAGGGTACTAGCAAACAAACTAATAAATAATTGTAAGTAAAGATTAAAACCAACCCTTAAGCTACACATTTAGAATTTAAACTTAAAAAAAAACTGTAAAAAATTAATTACATAATAAACATGTAATTAACTATATAAGTTACAGACCTAAATTAAATATAATTAAACCATATTTTAAATTCGTAAAAGTTACATATGAACTTATGGTACACTAAACATGTAATTAATTGAGGCAAGTTTCAAACATTTTATAACTCCTAAATACTTAAATCACATTACTAGGCAAGAATTGCAAATGACATGATTAACATGCAAATAATTCTAGAGAAATTAACATGAATTTAAATATAGGCAAGTTATAAATTTTACAACTCCACACCTAAATTAAAGATTAATAGGTACAAGATACATGAAAATTTACTACCTAATAAACATGCTAGAAATGTAAATTACACTAAAAATTAAACCCAAATAAACATGTAATTTATATTGTAAACTAGAAGCATGTGAACTAGAAGCATGTAAATCTAGAAATACAAGGCATGAACCGGTACACCATAAATTAATAAATTAATTAGAAAATACAGTGTATTAACGTTGCACCAATGGAACTCTTCTTCTCTATTGATAACAGTGGCCTATTCCATGCCATGGGAAGACCAAACAGTAGCATATACAAAATGGCAAAATCAAAAGCTTAACCCTGTGTACATGCATCTAATAAACCAATTAACTCGCTAGTACTACCAGTGGCCAATTACATGCAAAATTATTACACACACCTATGAATCTATTAATCTAATTCTATGATAAATGTCGAATCTATTTTAAGCTTGTTGGGAAAAACTACTCACATTACATAATTTCACATTGCATATCGCAAAATTATGAGATGAACAAAACAAACCTTCAATCCCAGGAAAAATAACATGCTGAATAAAATACAGATAAAATATAAAATGGTTAAAGGAAGCAAACCGAAGCCTGTGTGATACCACAGTCTCCTTAAAATAGATTCGCCGCCTCACCGTTGGGTGCTGGAGGTACGCCGGCGTCTACTTCCCAGGATACGACGGTTTTTACTAGCTACGACAGGAGCACTTTCTGATTAGCTTAGCGAACAGACAACGGTAGCACTCTCTCTCATGAAGAAAATTATAAGAGAAGTAGACTGACAATGTATGGATGTCAAGGAAAAATTCTATATCTCTTTTCAAGGAATAGGGCCTCCCTTTATACACCATGGGGGAGAGGGGAGGAGCCTCTAGCCATCAAGGCTGGCAACTAATGCTAGCAAAACTGCCCAATCAATTTTGTAAAACTGATGAGCCTTAAATGTGTGAGTTATATACACATTTATGAGACAATTTCTTATTCAACCATTTTTCTCCAACAATTGTATACTAGGGTTGGTCCTGAGTTATTAGGAAATTGGGCCCTTCATATATCATTACCAAAACAAAAAAAAAATGTTCCGATAAAACGAAAAGGATAAAAATTTAGTTCAATTGCTTTACGATTTAACAAAATTTAGATAACAAAAAAATATATAAAATAGTTGAATCAAATTATTTTTTAGTTTACCAATGCTACAAGAGTTAAAATTAATTAGGGGTAAGGATGAAAATTTTTGTCACAACTCAAACAATATATAAAATTAGCAAGTTAGGGTTGATCATTTTTCGACATAAATCCAAGTATGATACGACTTAATAACATGTGTTCTATGTTTTAAAGTTCACTAAGAGATGTTACAATATTTTTTTAAATCTTTTATTTAATTTTATCTAATTGAATAAACAAAGTATGTAAAATAATATTTTAAGGCTAATTTCCTTATTTTATGTAAGACGTATATTTTTTGTTACCTATTTTAGAGTCAATCTAGTGCTCCCGCTGTCCCAAAATTATGGTTCTTTTTGGGGAATCTAATTTTTTTTAGTAGTACAATTATTGCACTTTAAAAAAGTTGATTTTTCAAAATTATCCTTTTGATAATACATTTTTTGGGCATATCAATGTTATAATTGTACTTTTTATATTGTTTATTAATTTAAAAGAATGGCAAAATAAGAAATTTATATTATTTTTGTACTTAATTTTTGAAGAGTGACTAATATTTTGGGACAATGAAAAATGAAATAAGAGACTAATATTTTGAGACGGAGTGAGTAAAAAATATAGTGTAATAAGGTATAATTCTTTAATTAGAAAAATAAAAGTTGAAATCAAATATTTTATGAATAATTTCATTTAATAAAAATAAAGTTTATAAAATTTAACTTGTGGAAAAATGTTTAATCTCTCCATACACTTGTTAAGTTATTTTTAACTAAAAGTAAATATCAATCGAATACAAATCAAAATAACACTATACGACAATATATAAATAAATATATTGAGCTAATATTAAAATAATTATAAAATAATATAACATGATATACACCTCTAATTAAGAGGCCTAAATTTTATTCAAAATTGAGGGCTTGAAGCGATTTTCCTGGTTGTGCATAAATATTGATAACATTGCTTTACTCAGCGGCTTCCCTTGCCCTTCGAGAATGTGAGAAAGATGCCATAATACCCAGGAGTCCAGAATCACACCGGAGCCATATCATCATTTGGAGAAAAATATTAGAAAACCAATTGGTTCCCACAGATGATGCAATTGATAATCAGATTTGTATGGTCTAATAACTTGCAAAAAAAGATGAGATGTGTCTTTGGACGCATTGGTGTGGTGTTGGTCAAAGACCTTCTGATACCTTTGTTAAAGGTATAAATGTAAAGAGAGAAAATAGAAAGAGATGGTAGCAATGGAGAGATTAAAGTTTAGGGTGCATAACTTGACCTTTTATAGAGGGTAGTGATGGTCATTTTCTCTGCCCCGCTTGGATTTTCCCCACTTTGTTGAAGAGATGGGATGTGGACGGATTTTGCTTCTCCCACCCCGTTCTACTCAACTCTCGCCTCGATTATTTATTAAATATATATATATATATATATATATATATAATTTAATTTTTTTTTCACTATAAAAAAATTAAGGAAAATTTATCCATAAATCAAATTTTTTGAAAAGTTGAACTATTTAGTCCTAAAAGTTTTCTTATGCACCATTTAGTCCCATTTATTTTGATAATGTTATTTATTTAATTTTGATTATTTTACAAATTACAATAGTACCCCTTTTGTGGAATGTTTGTTTCCTAAAAATCTGCAACATCATAGAACCATATACATCAAACATCACTAAAAAAATATATACATCAAACATCAACATATACATTATACATCACTAAACAAACAACCATTCCACAAACATCAACATATACATCAAACATCAACATATATTTTTATGGAGATTTGCGTCTTTGTAGAGTAGAACATTACTCTCTCTTTCTCTCTCTCTATATATGCAACACACCCACTGATCCATCACACTGTTCTGCATAATCGATATAATTATAAGCCGATCTTTGTCACCATTATAATTGCTCTTCTTCTCTATTTTTAGACCAAGAACTCTGCAAAAGGGTTTTGTGGAAAGGTGAGTTGTGGATAGAAGATTTATGTCGTGGATCTGGATCTCGCGGTTGGAGGAGTGGATGAGGGTGCGATTGGAGCAACGGAGAAGGGCGGAGGAGTAGCGGCAGAGGAGCGACGCAGAGAGAGAGAGAGAGAGAGATCCCCGGACGCCGCCGATCTTGCCGGATGATTGCCGTAGCAACTGCGATTCTTCGTCTTCGGTCGTCGACGGCGGTGACTTTGACGGAGGTGAAATTGAGATCTGGCGATGGTGGTGGATCTGGATCTCGCGGTTGGAGGAGCGGATGAGGGTGCGATACGATACGATTGAGTCTTCAGGATGAGGGTTTGATGTTCACATGTTGATGATTATAGGGTTCACATGTTGATGATTATATTTCACACAAAAATCCTATAAAAATTTGATAAACCGGAATGTTTGATGTTCACATGTTGATGATTAATGTTGGTGATGTTTGATGTTTGATGATGTTTTTTTAAAATTTGATGTTGTTGATGTTTTTTTTATGATGTTTTGTTGATGTTTGATGTTGTTGATGTTTGATGATATTTTTATAATATTTTTTGATGAAGTTTTTTTTAGTGATGTTGGTGATGTAGTTGATGATGTTTGATGATGTTTTTATGATATTGATGATTTTCGATGATGTTTTTTTAGTGATGTTGATGGTGATAAACACCAACCCAAAAAAAAGGCCATTAACATCGGTGTAACGATGTGTTTGGAGGGAAAACAAACATCTATAGAGTTTTGGGCATTTCAGTCAATATCACGTTGGGGTTTTCCTCATTTTCCCTTACTAAAAAACGCAAAACATAGTGTAACATTGGTTATTTTGTCATTAACATTAGTCTGGGACTAATTGGATCATAAGATAAAATATAGGACCAAATGGGTCATAAGATAAAGATTTGGGATTTATTGGTGCATCCCCCCTAAAATTAAAGCACCAAACTATTATATTTACCATTAATTTTTGCTCATTTATTTTTTTATCTTATATTTGATAATTCTTATTAAGTATAAATTATTATCTGTAATATACTATATTATCTATAATTTTTATTAATATTTCATTCTTCAACTAACAAAATTGACCCATCTCCCACTCCATCAATCCCACCCCCACCCCCACCCCCACCCCCTGATTTGCCCCGCCCCAACCCAACTTATGACCATTCCTAACAGAGGGTCTTTATCTTGTGCCACTAGTGATGGTAATATTGAGCCATGAGACTTGTAGGTTGATCTACCAAACCTGAACCTTAACGTATTGTGTATATAACAACTAAAACGAGGATAAAATGAAAAATACACTAATTTTTCCATACAACTGAACAAGTAATTTTCAAATACACTAATTTTTTCATTTCATATTAAAATTAAAAAGTCAAAATATTACTTAGAAGGCAATGCTAACAAGGTAAATAAAAAAGCTAAACCAACTACTCCAACCATATTCTTCATTTTCCACAAGGTAAATATAAAAATTGTATATTCTTTATTTTGCTTAATTTTTTTTTTTAAATTTATATACTCAAACACTATTCTTTATTTTACCTATCTATACCCATAAATTGTTTTAAAAGCTTTCTAAGATTCTTCGAAATAGCTTTAAATTTTTTTTTACAATAACTATTGTAATAGTAAATCCGTTTGAATAATAAAAATATGATAATACTAATTATAATAGGGAAGATGGGTGGTTGTGCATAAAGCACCGCAATCACGGTTGCGTGGCAAATTGAGCTCATTTTGGGTTTTGTTTTGATAATTCTAACTATTCGTTTTTTAGGATATATTGAGTAGAATATACTTGCGAAAAATCAAGTTGATCATATATTGACAGCTCCTTTATCTAAATACATTTGTATTCAGTTTTATACACAAAATCACACTAACTATTTATTTTTTGTAAATACAAATGTGATTAGATGAAAGGGTTATCAATATCGAATTAACTTGATTTTTTGTAAATATATTCTACTCAATGTATTCTAAAAAATAAATAATTTAAATTATTAAAATAAATGCAAAGTGGACCCTATTAATTGCACAATAATAACCGCTGGGCATAAAGTATAACAACCATTCCAAATTCTTATAAAATATCTAACGAATCTTGTATAAACAGTCCCTTAAAAATGCTGCTAAATCAATTACATGAGAATTGTGGGACACCAGTGTTGTTAAATCAATCCCTGTGTCCCCTCTACTGTGTCTGTCTCCGTATCATTCTTCATAAGTTGGCCTGTGTTAAGTAATTAGGAAATAAAAATATATATATTATGTAAAAGGATTTTCATCAAATCAGTTAAAATTTTATTATATTTTAATTAAAAAGTTGCTTTTTTATTCTCATTATACACTTTCTAAAGAAAAATGTTTGAGAGCTACAAAATCAGTGGTTCAAATGGCTCGAAACTGTCAAAACGACGTCGTTTTGGCTTGTTTTGCGCCCAAAACGACGTCGTTTTAACAGTTTCGAGCCATTCAAGCCACTGAATTTCGGGCCACCAACCATTGCTGCTTTCTAAATCCATCTCCAAGAAATTCTCGATCTTTTCACCATACTATTTAAACAATATTTTTATTAATTTAATTTAAAATGATTTTTTATAAACTAACTACAACTAATTCCAAAATATTAAAAGTAATATTTTGTAATGTTTTACTAGTTCTATAATGGTTTCGATTTAGACCCAACCCTTTTCATGTTCTTAAATCCAAGATTCCATATATTTAATTGTTGTTAATAACATCTTACTCTTATTGTTAGTTGAATTTGGTTGTTTGAGATTATGAGTTATGATTAAAACAGGTTGAGAGATAGTTTTTCATCAGAGTTGCTGTCTGTTTCACTTTGGGTCCGCTCGAACGGTTTTTGAGATCTTCTAATATTTTTGCAACTCTGCAAAACTTTTGGGAGAATGGTGATATTCGCTCGAGCAGTATTTCTTGGGCTATAGCGGTCTTTTGCAGGTCCAACTTCTTGAAGGGGGTCATTGTGCTCTCAAGTAATGTTTTTGGTCGCTCGAGCGGTATCACTTATTGTATCTGACGCTCGAGCGGTGTTTTGGTCTGTCGAGTGGTCTATGCGTATATCAGATCGGGAAAAATGAAATTTTGTGACTTTTTCACTTACTCTCTCTAAAATACTTCAAACCCTAATTTCTTCACTCTCTCTCTCTCTCTCTCTCTAGTTCTTGCTTTATAATCTCAAATACTCCTACTTCATTGATTTTTCCACCCTAGTTCTTTGGAGAAAAAGGTAGAACTCGTAGAAAGTTTTTTTTAATCGAAGAGGATATAGTTTTGGGCTTCGCAAAACTTCAAACCTTGCTCTCTTCTCCTTTTAATCTTAAGGTAGGGATTTCTTCAACCTTCTAATATAATTCATAACTTAGTTATGTGTTCATTGTCAGGTATTGAGATTTAAAAAATGTGGATTTTGATTTAGGGTTTTGATTTTAAAATATAAAAGAGAAAATTTCAAATGGGTTCTTGAGAAAGGTTATGAGGGTGTGTTTATTGTTAAGTTATGTTGAAATGTTGAAAATCCCTTCTTTAGAAGTGTTTTTGAAAGAAAAAAGGGGTTTGATTTGAAAATCATAAATGTTTGATTTAGGAAAAAGAAATGAATGATTTTGGGTTTTTGAAAGGATGAAATGAATGTATATGTTGATAATGAGGATGTAGTTGGATATATGTACTACTCCCATTTTGAAACATGATGAGATTATATCTGTTGTTGAAAAATTATCTGTTGTGAGTAAAAATATCTATTTTGAACTATCGGTGGAAAATAGTTTTGATTGTTGTAAAAATTGCATGAGGATTAAGTGAATTAAAACTAATCACTCATACATCTTGCATTGACAATTGTTTCATATTTAAACATTGAAAATGTATTATTTTGAGAAAAAAAAGTGTATATCTTGGTAAATCTAGTTAGGGGGTGTGGTTGTGGTTATTATGTTGGCTTGTGTGTCCTTGGTGAAAGTCCAAAAACCTGTGTGGTTAAGTGACGATCCTTCCGGTTAGTACTGATAAAATGGATTTGGTAGTGCTCTTATAGCCTACTGGTAGACACGTACTTAGAGATTCTCAGTATTTTGTATCCATTGCCCTGTTTTCTAACTGAAAAAGTATTGTTTATTGAATTGAATCATAAACTATTGATACATGGCATTGTTTTGAAAAAAAGGACGTATGATGTTTTGGAAAAACGGCATGGCATTGCATTGCATTTACTATATAATTTCATTAAGCTTCATACGTTGTGTTTGAGTATTTGTACTGAACTTTAACTCACCTTACATGGAAAACAACTTTCAGGTGCTAATGATATGACACTACTAAGGACATAGCCTGGGAGGACTTGGAGCCAAAAGTTTCTTTTATTTCTTTTGGTGTAATTATTTTTGTGTAAGCCATGGCCTTTAACTGTATTGAGTTGAACTTACTTTTGTTATACCCAAGTAATAACTTGGAATGATGTAGCCATTAAGGCATAAACTTATTTGTATCTCCTTTTATTTCAATTCATTTACACATGTCATATGCTATAAATTCAAGATCTAAGAGTTATGAATGTATACACGCATATATCATCTTTTATATGATTGAGGAGTATTAATGAAAAGTTAAATATATCGCAAATTACACATTCTACAAAATATTATACTATGGGTTGTTGTTATTATTTCAGGACATTACAAGTTCAAATCACTAGCTACATTTGTTGAGCTAAATTCACTAAAACTAAAATATTAGCTATTTTGATGGAGTTGAAATTTAATAATTTAATCACTATTTTAATTAAAAAAAAAGTAAAAATAACTAGTTTGATGGAGATACTCTAAGCTAAGAGAGAAAAACTTTTAAAAAAAATTGTGATTTCTATCCTTTTTATTTAGATAAACAAGAGAGAAAATTTCTTTTTCTTCTTCTTTTTCTTTTAAATCTAGAACCCTAAAATCATAGAGGTGGGATCACGGGAGTTGTTGTGACAGGTCACCATTGGAAAAGGAGCTTGAGAGGCGGGTCACAGTAGATGGCATTCACAGTGGTCACCAGTTGAGTAAGGGCTTGCCAAAGGTTGAGTCAGCGACAACAGCAACAGTAATGGTACGTTTTCGTGATTGAGGGTAACGATGAATTAATTGGGTGGGTTGAGGAATCTTTTTGGGATTTTAGGATTTTAGGAATTGGGTAGTGCTTCGTCCCCCGAAATGGGGGTCCCCCGAATCCCCACAATTTCCGTTTTTAGTAAAAAAAAAAAAAAAAAAAGATAGAAAAAAAAAAAAAAAAACAGTTTCTCAAAAAGGAAATTAGGGGGATTAGGGGGACTTTTTTTAGTGCTACAAAGCATTTTCCTTAGGAATTTTTGATAAATTGTTGTAAGAATAAAATTGTAATTGCCTGGTTTTATTTTTTAAAAAACATTTTTCAAAAAAATTTACTTTCTTATTTTTCGTATTTTTTTGTTTTTATTGAATTTTTTTAATATTTTAAGTAATTTTTTTATTTTTTAGACGCATCTAACATAAATACACTTAAAAAGTAAAAAAATTGTAAAAAAAATCTTTTAAAAATTCACTAAATACCAAAAATACAAAAAATATAAGAATTCAGTATATTTTTTATATTTTTATATATTTATTAATTTTTTAAAATATTTTTTCACAAATTTTTTACTTTTTAGATACATCTAAGTAAGGTGCATTTAAAAAAGTAAAAAAATGTTTAAAATTTTAAAAATATTCATTAAAAACAAAAAAAACATGAAAATGAAAAAATTCACTTTTCAAAAAACTTAATCTAGAAAACTCAAACCAAACACACTGAATAAAAAATAAGGGTGTAAAGAGTTATTTTGGTACACGCAAAACAATGACAACTACTTAATTTATGTGGTGTTTTGAGAAATTGGTAAAAAGTTAATTTTTTAATTTTTTTAGTCTATTTTATCTTTTAATAGATAAAAGATATAAGAGATGATACGATCCAAAATAAATAAAAAGTTTGCCAAAGCACTCCTATATATATATATTTTTTGTCATGTTTTTGTTTCTTATATTTTTTATTAATCTGACACACAATAGTATATTGTGGGAGTCCACTCCCTGAGTGTAGTTAAATTATAAATTTTAATTTTAAATCCCTGAGTGTAGTTAAATTATAAATTTTAATTTTAAATTCATAACATATTTTTTATTTTGTTTAAATGATATTATTTAGTAAATTAAGTAAATGGTATTAAATTCAAATCTTATCTCTCTTCTAACTATTATTTTTTATTTTTTTTCCCTTTTAATGAAAAAATTGGCATTTAACATAAGAA
Organism: Camellia sinensis; assembly: GCF_055761805.1. Lineage (NCBI taxonomy): Eukaryota > Viridiplantae > Streptophyta > Magnoliopsida > Ericales > Theaceae > Camellia > Camellia sinensis. Next base: position 102,716,204 of record NC_138975.1, on the reverse strand, counting down.
CCGAACCTTCTTTACGAAGAAATATAAAAAGAGAATGTGACTTGACAAAAAGAAATAAGGAAATTCATAGATACCAAGTTAATAATAGTATAAAGGTAGATATAGATATATCTGTATCTGTTAGACATGTTATCTGAAAATATGAATTTGCAGAAGTGAGAGAACACTCTGAGAATAAGAAAACAACAACAACAACAACAACAAAAAATGGAGAACAGTAAATGGATAGCCGCAGTAGCGAGCATATGGATCCAGTGCACCGGCGGCTCATCATACGGCTTCGCCATCTACTCCTCCATCCTCAAATCCACCCAAGGCTACGACCAATCAACGCTCGACATCGTGTCCGCCTTCAAGGACATCGGCGCCAACGTCGGCATCCTCTCCGGCCTCCTCTACTCCGCTGTCACGCTCCACCGCGGCAGAGGCCGGTGGCCGTGGTTTCGGGCCGGGCCATGGGTGGTCCACGTGGCGGGAGCGATTCAGTGCTTCGCGGGCTACTTCCTTATCTGGCTCACGGTGGTCGGAGTCATTTACCGGCCGCCGCTGCCGGCGATGTGTTGCTTCATGTTGATGGCGGCGCACGCTCAGACGTTCTTCAACACGGCCAACGTGGTCACTGCCGTTCACAACTTCCCTGATTACAGTGGAACCGTCGTCGGAATCATGAAGGTATGTTTGATTCTATTCATTTGCTTTTGCTCGACCGAGTCCAAGGGCGAGTGCTTGATAGTAAACTGTTTGACTGCCAGTTTGGAATTGTCGTTAGGGGGTGACAATCGGCCAATGGCCCGCCCGAGCCGCCAAGTACAACCTAGACCAACCTAGTCGGTTTTTGGGAAGCGAATTTTTTTAAATTTTTTTAATTATAAAATATTATTAGAGGGAAAAAAAATTGTGTTTAAAAAGATAGTTGAGTTTTTTTATAATTGGATGTGATGTTTATAAAAAAAAGTAAAATAATTATAAAATTTAATATGATATTTTGTTTAAATTTATTTTTTTTAATTTTGTAAAATATTTATCTTGTAGTGAAAAAAAAAACAAAAACAAAAACAAAATTGCCAAACACCGCCCTAGTATCGCCAAGTCCAACCCAGTATCGCCAGAAAATGTTATACAATAATTTCGAACTATCACATCATCATGTTTTTAAAGAAAAATGTTTAATTTATAAGATTGGATTAGACAAAAAAATAATAATAATAATAATAATAATAATAATATATATTTAACTCATTTAGAGTTAGTTTGGGATGTTCTAAAAAAGTACACTTTTTGACTTATTGGCTTATATGGGTTGGGTTTGATATGATATGTTAGAGAGGTAATGTAATTTAAATAAGATGATGTGACTTAAATAGAATAGTGACTTTTGTCTTTTTGTATTATTTAGGCCAAGTTTGGGAACTTGTAAAAAAGTCAAAAAGTCAAAAAGTTACTTAAAAAGTTAAAAAGTTAACACTATTCACCAAAAGTCAACAATTATAGCTGCACAACTCTTAATTCGAATTTTTCCCTACAAATCAATTTTTACAATTTTTTATTACACATTTTTTCATAAAAAGTCAAAAAGCTAACCCAAACATCCATATTTTCAATCTCAATTTTTTAATCTAAAAAAACAAAAAGTACACTTATTTAAGACATCCCAAATAACCTCTTAGTAGATGCCAAACTTCACCTTAATTTCCAAGTTTGGTTTCAAATAAAGAGTTTTAGTCTAGCTTAACCCAACTTGTCCATTTAAAAAATATTAATATTTATATTATTTAGTTATAAAATAAATTAAAACAATGATAAAAGATTAAAAAAAAAATACACACATATATATATACACACTTTCTATAGTTTAAGAGAAATGTTGTGGTGCACCTTGTAACTGAAAAAATAAATGGCACAATTTTATATTTTTGGAGTTACAGTTAAAAAAATTGTCATAATTAAATACAACATGATACATAACTGTCACCCCTCCCAAATTTGGGCATTACCAGTAGTGGCCTACATAGCTTTAGCCCAAGGCATATGTAAGCTTAAATATGAAACCATACCTATATAAAATAAAAGCAATAGTAGATCCTTAACATAAATAAATCAAAACAGGACCTAGTCATAAGTGATGAGTAACTTGGGCAAAACCAGCCCTAATCAATACCATCCATATATTTAGTAGGATACAAACAGCCCACATAACGAAATAATCCTAAATGAAACTCCACCAAAATGTATGCACAAAATCGACATAACAAGTTAAAACAAAATAAATGAATGTTTTATAGGTCCATACAATTAAGTCTCCACTGTGTCATGAGTCCACTCTAAATCCTTCTATCACCTGGAAATGTTTAACAATTAAGTCAGCTGATAACTCAGTGAGTAAAAGTATGGATAATAAAATACAATTTTGAAAGCAAGGTTCAATTCCAAAATAAGATTGTATATAACAGAAACTAGATTGGCATAGAGTTTTGAAAAAGACAATCTCATTTAAAAAGAAGATTTCACAGTTCATCAATTAAAAATATTCACGTCTCTCAAGAACATATCAAGGGGCGTTCTCCACTTAAAAATAGACAATAGTATAATTATTATCATTATTTGGGTACTAAGCATTTCAAGTAACATGTCACAAAATTCTCGAGGCAATAAGCCTGTTGAATCTAATATTGAATCAAGAGTCATCCTCGGGGTGGCAATCTAGGTCTTTTCTCTAAGAAGATCCGATTGAAAGTCACCTAGCCTAGCCCAAGTGTGTTCCTTACAATCGTTGAGCACTAGAGTTATCATCACCCAACCCAGATCTATTCTCTAGTGATCAAAGTCACCACACACAGTAGAATAAATTACCTGAACTGTTATATATAAATAGTCTCAATAATCAATACAATTCAGTTTCGCAAAATATGATAATTCACCATTATAAACATGAGATCATAACAAATAATTTACAATATGCCAAGTTTACACAGATTTTAGAAATAGCTCAGTTTCAATAATATAATAATAATTTAACCCAATTTTTAACGCTTGAACAATGATATGAAATGAGTCGGTAAAGTATAAATCCATTTTCTAAAATAATAAAACAAGAGATAAATGCACAATATGTGACTCTCCCAAGGCAAGATCTTATTATACATATAGTATCTCATTCAACAACCACTAGTTCTATATATTGTTTCTCAAAGAAAGTCTATATACACTTAACAGAATGACTTGTTCTTTGAACAGTAAGGAGGGAAACAAAGAAAAGAGAAATGGGTCTGGTCTCTCTCACTGTCCATCTATAATTCTGTTAAGAGCTTATTTGTTGAAATAGAAAATTTAGGAAGAATGAGGTTGGAATAAATTTCCTATTATCTGGATCACCTTTTATTTTGAAAAAGTTGTTTGGTCACGAAACAACAATTTACTTTTCAAATAATTTTAGGGAAAGAAAACATTTATAAAAATATGTAGCATAAAATTACTCACGTGATGAAGAAACAATAAAGTCCTCGAATAGAATACAAAAGTCCAACTAGTGTTCTGAACCAAGTATGAAAACTACATTTTACTACTACCTCAAAAATACTAAAGAGAACAATAAATTAGGTAACCCCAAGCTAAAGCGCACCAACACGGCTCAACCCAACTCAACGTTACTCTTAAATTATGTCTAGGTTCATGTTCTTCAAGGTCCAAAATTAACCAAAACATAGGTTGCGATCGAAACTTAATTAAATGACGTTTTGAGGTAAAATAGAGTTTTAGACAGGTTTTCCTATACTGTTTGCTAACTTAGAAATTAAAAACCCACACTACATCGCTCAGAAAAAAAATCAAAAAACCCCCAAAATATCAACTACTATGTTCTAAGTTTCAAACTCAATTGGTTTCACTCAATTTGCTTATCATATGAATTATTTACAATTAATTATATCTACACAAACCGCTTTTTGCAGCATTTTAAAGAAATTAACAGTTCTTTTAATATACACGAACGATCAACACAAGGCCAAATATGTAACAAATTAGACTCGTAAACGGTTCTAATGACACTGATTTAATAATTTTTAGATTAATACCCAAAGAAAACGATAATTTTAAAGTTAGCAATTTTGTGCGGAATTTTAAAAATTCACCCACCATTTAAGCATGAATTTTGCTCCTTAATTTGCTTTAAGATTTCCATAAAAAGAAAATATATTAGGGGTACTTACGTGTAGATTCTAATAAGTGGACTTATTGTTTAATATTATTATATACACATAAGTTGTTACAGTACAAAAGATGAGCCAAGACTAAACTACTAGATGAATCACTCATGCATTAATATTTGCAGCCTCAAACAATATACATAGCACCATAGTTACACCCACAACATCCACTTGTACTTGCTTGTAAAAAAATCAACTACATCTAAAACTTCCCATCACCAATCACTAATTTTTCACACCACCATCCATCATCCTCGTAAAACAATGATCTCAGCAATTCAAGGACTACATCATAGCCTTATTTAAAGTAAACGATAACATACGTGAATATATAAAATACTCAGTTGCTCCTTCCGTCAATCTTCTTCCCATGCAACCCTTCTCTCGCTTTTTCTCTCTCTCACAGGGCTGCTAGGAAGTTTAGAAAAAAAAATTGGAAAATTTAGTCAAAACCCCTCTATTGGATGTTTGTTTGGTGAAAAGAACGACCCAATTTATTTTCTTCATAAACTCCTTAAGGAGAAAACACATAGTTGAGTAAGCACAAAGTAAGATATCTTTATTTGTTTTATTTTTTTCTTTTTTGGATAATATTGCCAAAGTAACATGTTACTGTCAAATAGAATAATTGTCAAACAGAATAACATGTTATTGTGAGACAGAGTAATATGTTACTGTCAAACAGAGTAACATGTTTACTGTTACTGTTTACATTAATTTCAACGGTAGTAATTTTTTTTATAAGAATTCCATGCTTAACATAGATCTTATTTGATAGATCTTGATGAGAGAATTCTAAAAATATTAATTTTATTAAAAATCAACATGTACATCAAAAGTTATATTATTTTAAAATTTAATATTTTGATAACAGTGATATTTGTTGAACTTTTCAAAGAAAACTTTTTGTGTTTGTCCTTAATACATTAAAATTTTATTATTAGCAAATTTTGACCAAATCTCCCAACAAAATTATGACTCAGAATTAGGGTTTTATCTTCCCTGTAACAAATTTTCAAAATGTCACTACAACAAAAATCACTTTTGGTGACTAAATTTTTAGTCGCCAAAAGTCTGTTTTTAGTCGCCGAAAGTCGAAATTTTACCTTCCCCGAAAAAATTTTTTAGTCGCCACATTTGTCGCGTATTTCTGGTCGGCGGAGGTATTGGCGACTAAAACTTGTTTAGTCGCCAAAATACAGGTTTTTAGCGACCAATAATTTAGTCGCCAATAGTGTTTTACACTTTTGGAAATCAGGTCTTTAGCGACAAATAATTTAGTCGCCAATAGTCACTCAATCGCCGACTAAACGGTTTAGTCGCCAAAATAAAGAGTTTTGGCGAAAAAAAAAAACCCACTTTTTTTTTGCTTTTCCTGAGTTTCGAACCCCAACCGTCCCACATTCCAAGCCTTTTTGCAACACACTCCCTCCACTATGCCACTACAACTTCACATGAATATATATGCAATATATATTATTTATATAGTATATTAACCGGTATTAATACAAAATAATATATATAAATATAATTATTTTAATTCAATATAATTTATGTAAAAAATAAATTATTTACTAAAAAAAATTTAGGCCACTTTGGGCGACTAAAGTGAGTTTTAGTCGGCAAAACCCCTCCTTTTAGCTACTAATTTTTTTTTAGTAGCCAAAGACATCTACTTTTGGCGACTAAAGTGAGTTTTAGTCGGCAAAACCCCTCCTTTTACCTACTAATTTTTTTTAGTAGCCAAAAATCTCCACTTTTGGCGACTAAATTGAATTTTTGTCGCCAAAACCCCTACTTTTGGCTACGAAATTGATTTTAGTCGCCAATAACTATGCATTTGGCTACTAAACTGTTTTAGTCGCCAAAAGTGAACACTTTTGGCGACTAATTCCATTTTAGTCGCCAATTGTCCTACTTTCAACGACGAAAATTCAATTTTTAGTCGCGAAATCTGCTTTTTCTTGTAGTGTGATCACTTACTAATTATTTTTATTTATTTTATAATACTTTATCTGATTTATCTAAATAAACTAACATTATATGATCAATAATATCCACTACATGGCATACATATAAATTATTTGTAGTTTAAAATTAATTAAAATGTCATATAATAATATTTAAAAAAGACTCACCAACAAAACATTTGACATTTGTAAAAGGAAAATGTTATCAATTCCAAATAATCCACTAAATTTTCTATCAAACCTCTCATATGGGTGTTGGACCCACACAAACCCACATGGGTAGGTTTGATAGAAAATTTAGTAGATTATTTGGAATACTTAGCATAACTCTTTGTAAAATTATTATAATTTATTTATTTATTTTTATATTCGGGTTCTCATAATAACTAAAGAGTCATAACTAAAATAATATCATAACTAGATAAGAAAATTGGTCATAACTAAAGAAAAAAAAATGGCATAATTAGAGATGCATATGATACACCTCTTTCAAGGGTATGTATATTAGAATTTCCCATAACTTAAACTAAAGCAATTCTTAAAAGATTATATTTATTTTATAATTAAATTTTATTAATATTTTAAATTCAAATAATTATTAAAAAGATTTAATTTTTTTAATAACCCTTCAAAATAAAAAAATAAAATAAATAATTTAATAGCTTATATCCATTGAGTTAAGTAAATAGGTTTGGGATTTAGATATTCTTTTAACACTAGATTTAGGATGGCTAAATTAGACTCGATATTGAGTCGGGTCAAATTTGGAATTATACACAATCTCTTACTATATACTGTTAGCATTGCCCGAATCCAACCCAACCCAACCCAATATTTATCCCCCCTAGTTGGACCAACTCCAATTAATCACAATTCGATTGAAGGTGATCTATATATAATGAGTATATTCTGTCTCATGAATCAATCATAAAATATAGTGTAAATTACAAACACAATTCTTAAGATTTGTTTATAATATGGATATTTCTTTGTGATTTTGAAAATTACAAAACTCTATTGTTAGAAATTTTTATTTAACAAAATTAACAGAAAAATTAAAATTCCTAACTGTTGTCCTATACAACAATAAAATTACATGAATTGTTAATTAAAATATAATTCTAACATCATTAAAGGCTGTTAATTGACTTAATTATTAATTAATAAAATGGATTATTTGTTATACAATTAAAAAGTGAAAGGGACGAGATATAATTTTTAGAACCATATAAGACAATTTGTATTTTAAATAAATTCAAGAGATGTATTTTTAATTTACCGATAAAATATAAGAATCAAGACTGCATTCATATATTTGTATAAAAATAATAAAAGAAACAAAATAAAATTGTGGCTTTGGAACTTCCAAAATAACTCACTTTTTTTTTCTTAATTTTTTTTCTATTTTAGTGATATTTTTTATAGAATTATTTTAATTTTTTTTTTAAAAAATAGTCTAAAAAATAAAAATTTAAATTTAATTTTTTTTTAAAAAAAATCTACTATTTCTAGCATATTTTTTTGTCTTCTCTTGACTTTTTTAATAATTTATTTTTTAAAAATTTAATTTTTCCTGTTTGCCTCGTCGAGTAGATCTTTAAAAGCTTAAAGTTTTTTGAAAAATTAGAAAAAAAAAATTACTGAAAACAAAAATAAACCAACAAAAGTGCAAACTCCAAACACCCATGAAGTCGCCTGAGATTTAAATTTTTTTTTTGTTGGTCTTTTTAGAATTTAATATAGTTAGATATTTTTATAGGAAAATTTTTAGGTAAACTACCAATACATCCTAATAGTTGAATTTAATTCCCATCAAATCCTAACAAAATCACCTCTAAAAATAATTTTTTGTGACGATTTTTGGCACATGTTGCCAAAAATTGACAATTAGTATCTTTTTTCCTGTTACAGTTTTTATAATTGTCGCTAAAACTTATAACTAGTTACGTTTTTCTGTGACAATTTTCAAACTGTCATTGAAAGTTGAAAATTAGAGACATTTTTAGTGACTTTTTTTTTTATAAAATTGTCGCTAAAACTTACAATTAGTGACATTTTTTGTGACAAAATTTTTAAATTGTCACTGAAAATTAACCATTAGTGACTTTGTTTAATATGTTTAATAAAAAAATGTCATTGATTCCCACAGGACCTACTGTGATTATTATTTTAGTTATGTCTAAACATATTATTTCTTAAGTGATGTTTGATTGTAACACTTAGTTCTGAGTCATTGGGGCTATGAGTTAGGGAAGAGTTGTTTTTAACTTCTACTTTTTGATTATCAATTTTTAATTTCGAATAATCTACAACAAATAGGGCGCTTGTCAATGACTTATTGTGGGTCCGTTTGGCAAGAGAATTTGTGGCTATTTTAGCCACAAAAGACAAAATAGGCTATTTTAGACACAACAAACAAAACATCACATCCAACCCATAATCATTACACTATTCTCTCACAAAAAAAGTAAAAAAAGTCAAAAGGCCAAAAAGTCCTTCCCAAACCAAGCTTTTTAGCCCAGGCTAAAATAGTCAAAAAAATCAAAAAATCAAAAAATCAAAAAACTAACTCACTTTCCAAACAGAGGCTGTGATTGTTATTTTAGTTATAACTAAGAACGTCTTTAGTTATGTTTTAAGTAGTATTTGATTATTATCTATTATCATGTTTTTAGTTATGAAATTTTTTATAACTTACCCATGATAAACTCCTAAGGCGTACGATAGAATGACCTCTTTCATAATTGCTTTAAAAAAATTATTATTTTTATCATGTAAAAAGTTATTGTATTCAGCAAAAGTGAACATGCAAATAAGTATTACCAAACAAAGCTTAAATGTCTGTATTATATTTTGTAATTTATTTTAGTAATAATTATTACTATAATAAAGTTGAGAAAATTTTCAAATAAATAGAAATGAGTTGGAAGAAGACTACTAGAGGCGAAGCTAGGGGGTGGGGTGGTTTCATACATTATAAATTATAATCAGTAATATTTTCTTAAATACTTCATAACTGGCTTAACATAATGGCTCACTGTATTATAATTAATGACATTTACAATTCATGTTTTGATGTACATAGTTTTTAGAAAAGTTTAACCTAATGACATATTACCATGAATGTATACTTGATATGAATTCATAAAATAACTTTTTGATGGTTTTTTTTATCTTATCATATTCATAATTTAGTGTACATACTAATATCTATTTTTATTTACTAATTATACTTTACTTTCTTTTTTTTTTATCTTATTGTGACTTGCACATTCATGTAAGTATAATTAGTTTGAGTTATTTCAGCCTAAATGTAATTTTTTTCTTCTATATATTATTCTTGTAGATATTAATATTTAAACATGTTGCCCTTATTTATGATGTGAAATAAGTTTTTTTTTTTTTTGAAATGGTTGTACAACTTACTTATAATTTAAAATAATTTTTTATGTTAACCATGTTAGGAGTATCATGTTTGGGTTGACACAATTGTAAATAAGTCTAATCAGTGTCAAAATAATTGACACATTCAATTAAATGGATCGTGTTAGGAAATTTTAGATACAAACATGTTTGGTATGAGCTCCCCTCAATACCTTCATCACTCCATACCCGTCTTGTAGGCTCCAATTTAAACTCATATCGATGATCTAAACTATATATCTTATAGGCCTTACAGTAAAAGTTATCAATGCAAAAAATCAACTTAAACCGCATTTTATGAAATGAATGAATATAATTGTAAACTTAAATCATCTATTTTATAAAATAAAATGTGATTTATTCTTGTACTTATGCTTATCTAATGAAGTAGAATTTTTTGTATTGATAACTTTTATTGCAAGGTGTATAAGATAGATGGTTCAAATCGTATACACTTAAATTATAGCCCATAAGAAAATATGGAAAGATAAGGTATGAAATGGAGATCATCGTAACCTACAATGATATGAAATGGTACAATTCCCACCCATATTTGGAAACCCACTTACTTTTCAATCTACCCTTCCATATTAGTTTCCTTTTTGTTAGGTAGGAAATTTGGTTGCAAAGTCAAACTTTTCTTTGCCACATGAAATGCTCTGCTCAAGTAGGCACCAAACTTACTGATAAAAAAAAAAAAAAAAAAGTAGGCACCAAACTTGATATACAAAGACAAAAAGAAAAGATCTTGTACACATCAAGCCCATTGTATTAGTTAAAGGTTGCGTAATAGGTTGTCCTACTGTTGATCTACTGCCAATTTTTTAACCTCAAGGGTTTGGCTTGGTGGCACAGTCTTTCTTTTTTTTTTTCATTAGTAAATTTTTTTTTTAATAAAATATGAAATTAAAGATATAGGAAGATGATATGGATTGAGAGAGATTTGGAAAGTATAAGATATCTCTACTGTAAGTATTAATAATACATGTAACCATAATAATAATGCGGAATTAAACTTAAAAGGATCTTGAATTCAATACAAGTCAAGAATAAAACGAACATACCTTTGTCAGCCATTGAATTAGAGAAGTTGAGAAAGTACTCCTAATAGTTGAACCTTGAATTTTTGGCTCACCTTCTTTTCTCTGTCTTTCTTAATTAGGATGACTATAAAACTTAAAGTGATGGAAAAATACTCATGATATGAAATGGGAGTCACCCACCCTTATATAGAGGAGAGAATAGGGCCAAATAAACTCTATCAGAAGAATTCTTTATCCATCAAGATTTCCTTCTTATCTTAGAAGAGTGATTGTATTAAAATTCTAATTACTAAACATTATATATAATATTGGCTTTATCTAATTGTGGAGTCCAAATAAAATAAAACATGTAAAAATATGTAGGCTATTGGGCCACACTAGAAAATAAATCCAACATTCTCCCACTTTGCCCATTAAGCCGATTATGATGCAATTATGAGTTTTTCCAAAAAATATGCAACTTATAAAAAATTTTGACTCATTGGATTCCACACTAAAAATTTTGACACGTGATCACGAATTTTAAAAATAGCCAATAAGTTCAGATATATTAGAAACTATAATACTGTGATTACTTCAGATCACTAATGTAAGTCATAGCGGTTATACAACATTTATGTCATATTTCCTTCTATGCACTACACCATTGATAACCTTCACCAACCCAGTCCTTTATCGGGGTATATAATTATTTTCCTGAAAGGCTCCTGTAATTTGTCTTGTTAAGACATTCCCTGTTTATCAATATTCAAATTAATGTGTACACACACTTTTAGAAACAGAAAAAATAGAAACAAAATTATTATTGCGCAAATAGTGTCAAATAAAAATAAGCACTCACGATTAACCATACACATCAAAGGTTGCTTAAAAGACCCATCCTGATAACATGCTCTTTGTATGTCATTGGTGGCAATCCCTTTGTGAATGAATTAGCAATCATAAGAGAGGTGCTTAAGTTTTCAATTAACACTTGTTGTTTCTAGATTCTTTCTCTAACGACTAAGTACTTTACTTCCATGTGTTTGGAACCACTAGAGTACTTTCCATTCTTAGAGAAGAAAACTGTTGCGGTATTGTCACAATATATCTTCAGCGGCCTAGCAATTGAGTCAACAACACCAAGTCCTGAGATGAAATTTCACAACCATAAAGCATGATTTGTAGCCTCAAAGCATATGGAATGTCTTTCATTTGTTTTCTTTCCAAGTCATTCCTTGGACACTGTTTTTTCACTTAATTTATCACCCTTCGTGATGGATGCATCACCGGCTGAACAAAACTGCATATTGAATCTCTCCAAAACACGATCAATATATCCTTTTTGAGATAGTCCCAGCAATCCTCGAGATCGATCCCTAAAGATCTCTATGCCAATAACATAGTTTGCCTCACCCATATCGACCATTTTAAAGTTCTTGGAGAGATATTCCTTGATTTCATGCAATAAGCCAAGGTCATTACTAGTTAACAAAATGTCATCCACATATAGCACCAAAATAATGAACTTGCTCCCACTAACCTTCAGATATATGCACTGATCAACTGCATTTTCCTTAAATCCGAAAGAGATAATGGTATCATTAAACCTTAAATACCATTGCTTGGCTTGTTTAAGGCCATATATGGATTTCTTTAATTTGCACGCTAAATGTTCTTTACCTCTCTTTGCAAATCCTTCTGGCTACTCCATATAAATTTCTTTATCCAAATTCTCATTTAAAAAGGTAGTTTTCACATCCATTTGATGCAACTCTAAGTCATAATAAGCTACCAATGCTAGGATGATTCTAAGCAAGTCCTTCTTGGATACTGGAGAGAAGGTCTCTGTATAGTCTATGCCTTCTTTTTGAGCAAAACCCTTGGCAACAAGGCTGGCTTTAAATCGTTTGATATTGCCTTTTGCGTCATGCTTGGTCTTGAAGACCCATTTACACCCGACCTTTTGGCAATTATTAGGCAATTCAACGAGATCCTAAACACTATTCTGTTCCATGGATTTTAACTCTTTATTTATAGCATTGACCCATTTAGAAGAATCATCACTATTCATGGCTTGTGAAAATGAGACTGGATCTTTGTTAATCCCAATATCAAAATCAGATTCCTGTAGATACATCATGTAATCATCTGGAATGGCAGGCTTTCTTTCCCTCTGAGATCTTCTCATAACTGGCGGTTGTGGTGGTTCTATAATATTTTCAATGGTGGTATCTTCATGAAGTGGTGAAACATGAGGTGGTGAAGGATTTTCATTATGTTGTTCGTTTCCCTCGGCTTGTGGAAAAGTCTGAGGTACAATAATTTTTTTTTTTTGAAAAGGGTCAAATGTTGGGACATCCACCCTAATTTCCTCGAAATTCACCACTCGTGTTTTCTCACTCCCACTAATTTCACCATTCTCTAGGAATCTAGCATTACCAGTCTCCACTATCCTCGTACTGTGATTAGGACAATAGAATTTGTACCCTTTAGACTTGTCTAGATAACCAATGAAATATCCATATTGTTCTTAAGTCCAACCTTTTCTCTTGTGGGTTGAAGATTCTTGCCTCTGCTGGACAATCCCAAATATCTAAGTGTCTCAAACTAGGCTTCCTACCAGTCCACAACTCAAAAGGAGTTGTTGGGACCGCCTTACTAGAAACCCTATTTAAGATATACATTGCAGTCTTTAAAGCTTCACCCCACATTGAAATAGGTATAATTGAGTAACTTAACATACTCCTAACCATATCTTTAAGTGTACGATTACGCCTTTCAGCAATTCCATTTTGCTGTGGCGTACCAGGCATTGTATATTGAGCACAATTGCCTTTCTTTTCTAAGAATTTGGCAAATGGGCCAGGATTTTGGCCTGACTCATCATATTTACCATAATACTCACCACCCCTGTCTGATCTCACTATTTTAACATTTCTATCTAATTGTCTCTCGACTTCAGTTATATACACCTCAAGGATGTCAACAGTCTGAAACTTTTCATAAATTAGATACACATATCCATAACGTGAGAAGTCATCTATAAATGTGATAAAATATTTTTCACCACTAAGACATGGGATGTTGAGTGGCCCGCAAATATCTGTATGAATTATCTCAAGAAGCTCATTACTTCTTGTGGCACATTTCTTGGTGTGTTTGGTTTGCTTTCCTTTAATGCAATCCACACATATCTCAAAATCAGTGAAGTCTAAGTTTTCCAAAATCCCTTTCTTCACCAATTTTTTCAATTCTATTTCTAAAGATATGCCCCAACCGTCTATGCCACAAGATTGAGGATTTTTCATTAATTAGACCACGTTTTAAACCAATATTCGAATGCAGAGTTACTAATGATTGTGCAAACTGATGATTTAAGGTAATTTTATATAAACCATCACATAAATTACCGAAACCAATTATTATTGAATTAAACATTAAATTGAGTTTTCCACAACTAAATAAAACTGAATGTCCAACACGATCTAATTTGGATAACGAAACTAAATTCCTAGAAATTGAAGGAACATAAAAAGTGTCTTCTAGATCCATCTGATGAACCCGTCTCTAAGATCAGTCGGTAGGTTCCTACAGCTACGACTTCAGCTTTGAGACGATTCCCCATATAGACAAATCTTTCACTTTCCTTCGGTTTCCTGGTTAAGAGGTATCCCTGCATGTCATTTGTAATGTGGATCATAGCCCCAGAGTCAATCCACCAAGTATTAGAAGATACTTCAGCAAGATTTGATTCATAACAAACAAAAAAAAATTTCTTACATTTCTTTTCGAACCAAGCCTTTCGCTTGCTGCAGTCTTTTTTCACATGTCCCTTCTTGCCACAAAAGTAGCACTTGACAGTGAAACCATTCTGAGCCTGATTTTCTTCCCCTGGTTTATTCTTTTTCTTTGGTGGATTTTTCTTTGATTTTACACACTTACCCATCTTTTTCTTTATAGCTCCATGAGTTACAGCCAATGCAGTTTGACGTCCTTCCTCCCTCAACCTCACTTCCTCCTGAACACACATATTAGTCAGCTCATTCAAACTCCACTTATCTTTATTGGTGTTATAGTGACTTTTGAATGCACTGAACTGTGATGGAAGTGAGTTGAGAATAAACTGCACGAGGAAAGTTTCATCAACCTGCATCCCTAAAGTTTTAAGTTTTACAACTTTGTCGCCATATTGAGGATGTGATCCTAAACTCCTCGATGGCCATTATATTTCATTGTTGTTAATTCAACCATAATAGTGCCAGCAAGTGGCTTGTCGATCTTCAACAGCCTTTAACCAAATTTTACTTTAAGCGTTAGAGTAACGTCACTAAAGAGTCCTTTGGTCAATAACCAAGTAAGATCCCTGGAAGGTCGGAGGAGTCAATATAGCCTCCCTTCTAAGTTTAATCACCTTAGATAGCAAGCTATCTTTTTGACAGATCTTAAGAGGTGTTAACACAAGATCTCATAAGTAACACGGAAAAAGGCATAAACAATATACATATTGAAGCTTTGAGAATTATGATGAACTATTGATATCACATAAGTCTTTCCTTTGGGCAAAACTTGGGTATATCTATTGTCCACTCGTCAAGAATCACTTATGTAGGTCTAAAGTAATTTATGCAATTTTTTAACTAGTCATGTTACCTTTGGGTATTCAATTCTAATCTGTCAAATTACATAAGTTACATTATCCTACCCAATTTATAATTATTTTAAAGTGACTCTCCTTTGCGCTAGTCTCAATCTCCTAATTATAACTACAATTGAAAATATTATCAACCTTAATGTTACCCTTTTAACAATTCTTTTATGTAGTTCTATATTCATAAGTTTCACAAATCTAGGCCACTTTGGCAGCTACTAAATTAGTAAACCCTATGAATATGAAACAAACCAACAATATTCTCTATTCATTAATTTGAGTTATTTAATTATCATTAATTAAATCACTATTTAATGATTTTTAGAATTTCTTTTATGTGATTACAATTACCAATATGATAATAATAATAACTCTAGACAAACATGAATATATAGATATATATATATATATATATAATATGACAATCATGAATATCTCATATAATGGTCAATAAGAATTATACCTAATATGAATTAACCACTTAAATATTTAATAGTTAATGTCATAAAATTATATCATGATATTAATTTTAGATCATGAAAATATATAAATATTAATAATAAAGTGTACATAATCAGACAAGATAAAATCATAATTCTTTGACGTAATACAATCAAATATTTATTTAACAGACTGAATGATTCAATGAATTCTAAAATCACTTTTAATCCGATAATTTGTAATCAATTTTGATATACCAAGTCAACCAAAATTGGTAGCAAAATCAGTTGGATTATGCAACGACTAAGTAACGGCCTGAGTCAAATTTTTTATCGTGGCTTGTTTTAAAAAAAAAAACTTGTCCAATTTTCTAATAAGAAGGCAAGGTTTTAACTTTAAATTTAACCAACCAACCTATGTGGTAGATAAGTGGACTATTATCATGCAAACTTTAAAGTCATGGCTATGTATATGCTTATTGTAAAGGGTTATGGAGAGCATGTAAATAGCATAACAAAAATCATTACACGTTTGATCAATACAAACAAATTGAGATAATATTTTAAAGTCAACACTTTTAATAAAACAAAGGTACCGTTTATTAATAACAGTATCATAAATATATTATTATTCCAAGGTGTATTGATTCACAAAACTAAAGCTCTAATACCACATGTAAGTATTAATAATACATGTAACCATAATAATAATGCGGAATTAAACTTAACAGGATCTTGAATTCAATACAACTCAAGAATAAAACGAACATACCTTTGTCAGCCATTGAATTAGAGAAGTTGAGAAAATACTCCTAATAGTTGAACCTTGAATTTTTGGCTCACCTTCTTCTCTCTGTCTCTCTTAATTAGGATGACTGTAAAACTTAAAGTGATGGAAAAATACTCATGATATGAAAGGGGAGTCACCCATCCTTATATAGAGGAGAGAAGAGGGCCAAATAAACTCTATCAGAAGAATTCCTAATCCATCAAGGTTTCTTTCTTATCTTAGAAGAGTGATTGTATTTAAATTCTAACTACTGAACTTTATATATAATATTGGCTTTATCCAATTGTGGAGTCCAAATAAAATAAAACATGTAAAAATATGTAAGCTATTGGGCCACACTAGAAAATAAATCCAACACTTACTACTATTGCTCGCATCCATAAAACCACCCTTAAGCCTCACAATATTTCTAAACAACAAAAAGACAGATACTAACGAAAAAGAAGTTAAGAAGATCTTAACTCCACAAGACACTGCCCCTCCTGCAGACTCAACCAAATCCACTCAACATCTTGCATGCAAAAATGCTACACCACTCCCCCTCCAAAAGGCTCCAGAAAACAACCTACCCTCTAACAAAACAAAACACACCCCCACTGACTTTAACCATTCAAAAACTTATCACCGACAGGACACAACAACCTCCCCTACTTCCATCAAATCCCATTATCCATCTAATAATTAAATACAAATGCACACTCTACGAAACAAACTCAAACAGTATTACGTTTAGTTTTCTTGCCGATAGTTTGGCTCTGTGCCTTGGTCTTAGGAGTGTGCTCCTTCTAAGTTTTAGGGATCGAAACCTCTTAGGTATTAACAATGAGTACTGCTATTAACACCTCATCAATTATTTTGGATCTCCCATTTTTTAGTCTTTTTTTTATTACAATAATAACCTCAAATGAAATTACTAAAAAAAGATATTAATAATTTTGGGACATCTCATCTCACAATTAAGCCCACACACCCACTACATCATGAATTAGGGTTTATGAGAGTACCAACCTCCATTACCACCCATCTATCTTCCCCAAATCACACCTTTAAAACCTACCTGCCCTCAAAACCTTGAAAACCCTTTGACGACAATATTCCGATAATAACGGTGCCAACCATTTGATTAACTACACTTCTTCGGCAATGAAAATGAGTAGAAGTTTTTTCGACAACCACAACTCCATGATACGAGAGAAGTACAACAATAAAAGCTCAAAGAAGGTTCATAACTTTGATGGTGTTTTTAGCTCAAAGGAGATTGGCCTTGTAAGAGTAAGTTTCTTGAAGAAAAAAAAAAAGGCAAAAAATAATAGAAACTATTCGTTATTTTTTCAAGACTGAACTCCCAAATATATGATCGAAATTCGGGAACACAGGCTCGAACATTGTTTATTTGTTCAAGATCAAGTAACCAAACATTTCTTATTTATTCAGGAACAGATAACCAACTTTGACAATGGTAAAACTGAAGAAAATGATGCGTCGGTAGAGATCACAACCTAAGCTAGTCTTATCAGGGCAATTGACAGTAATCACACTTGGCTCTTCTTCTTCTTTCTCAAGCAAAAAAAACCCAACCCAATTTCTTACTGATATATTATAAGGATTGAAGGTTAAAAACCCTACATTTATTTTCTCACTGTAAAGTCATGAATAAGTATGTGGAGATGAAGTAGTAATCACCTTCATGGGTTTTGTTAGGGTTTTGGGAAGAGAGGTTTTTTGGCTTGTGGGGTTGTGGAGGTGTGAGGGTTGTGCATTCAATTGAATGAGTAGAATATTTTCACAAGGATAATTTTGGTATTCTTTGGGGGGAGAAAAGAAATTTTCGGAGTTTTAAAATTTATAAATGGGGTACAAAGAAATAGGGGTCCAAAATAATTGATGGAGTGCTAATAGCAGCACTCATTAACAATTCCTTAGGTCCATCGAACTTGAAGAAAACCTTTAAATTAACCGTAGTGCACTTAAAGAAAACTCCTTGTCGACGCCTATTGACTCCTAGGGATTAGTTGGGTTTTCATCCGGACATTCCAGTGTCAATCAAAATATATATATATATATATATACTGCCAATTTTTAGGCTTGAATCAGTGCCATGGTGTTTGTTGAGTTTGCGACTACATGCATTGAATCATAACTGGGTGCTTGTTTAAAAGAGGGGTGTGAGTCCCATATTCATGTGGAGGGGATCCAAACCTTCTCTATATGACTATTTAAATGGTAGCATTGCTATTAAAAGAAGGTTTTTGTATATATTGCCACAAGGATCTAGTAGTGAGAAGGGAAGGTGTCTTGAACCTTGACTTGGTTAGCAGCCTACAAATTCTTACCCAACGAGTTACATAGCTTGCTTAGTGCAAGGCTTTTGAATTGTAAAAAGGAGGTGGAATGAAAAATGAAACCTAATGCCTATCGCCGCTATTAGTCTTGTATGTTATTTGGGATCACATGTCCTCTTCTCTCTTGTCAGTTGTCATCATGTCTCATATTTTCTCTTTAAAACATGATCAGCCAATCTGCCTAATCGTTTGGTAACTGTTACAATATTTAAGAGAGAGAATGACAATATTATATTGAATATTGAGTTGAATAATTATTTAACAATGTATACAAGACTCCTTTATATAGAATGAGAGAAACCTAAGTATGGTAATCCTAAATATGATATAATATGGTATGTATGATAGACAGAATATATAGTTACTATATTTAACACCCCCTTAAACTCAAGTAGGGATACTAACTTACGTTTGGAGAGAGAAACTAAAATATGAAATAAAATTAAAAATAAAATAAAATATGGATAGATCCGAGGCAAATAGATTGCAAAGTCCAGATGGGTGCACATGGGTGTTTGAGATAGATTAGAGGTCGGAGCTAATGCCAAGAGACAATTTATGGTTATACTAGAACATTGTAGAAACTAGTTGGAAATAATGTCGGGGCAGTTTAAGGTCATACTGGACCATTGTAGGAACTAACCAGAATCAATGTCAAGACAGTTTACGGGATCATGCCGAACCGTTGTACGAATTGGCCGGAATTAATGTCGAGACAATTTAAGGGGTCATGTCAAACTGTTGTAGAGACTAACTGGAATCAATGTCGGAACAGTTTAAAGGGATCATGCTGAACTGATATAGAGAACTGGATGTTGAACCAGCAAGCATGGCAGATACATACCTTATGATGTGGTGTTGAACGATGATGGCAACAGATGACTGAGTGTGCCAAGGGGCGACTTATTAGAAAGTGCACCAGGGGGCGGCTTGGATGGTGTACCAGATGGGATGACTTTGGTGGTGCGCCAAGGGGGTGACTTGGATTGTGAGCCAGAGAAGGCGGCTTGGGTGGTACGTCAAAGGGTGACTTAGATGGTGCGCCAGAGGAGGTGGCTCAGGTTGTGCGCCAGAAGAGGCGACTTAGGTGGTTCACATGATATATCACCATACTCACCATAATATAGATATAATACCCCCTTATCAAATAGGTTTGAAGATAAAAACCTATTTGAGGTTGAAACAGAGGGAAAGACAAAATGGAGCAAAAACACACAAAAATATATTGCGAGTAAAAAATATATATATGATAGAGATATTTGGGGTGTGAATAAACTAGTGGACAGAGGAAGAGATCACCACAAAGGGATACTGAAAAGAAATTATGGCAACAGGATAGGTTGCGGTCCGGTGGGTGGCTAACGCAAGGTTGCCGCCCGCTGGTGAAGTGAAATTACTAAGTACTTAACCTAATTCTGATGCCATGTTATAATATTTAAAAGAGAGAAGGAGAATATTATATTGAATATTGTATTGAATAATTATTTAACAATGTATACAAGACTCTTTTATATAGGAGGAGAGAAATCTAAGTATGATAATCCTAAATATGATAATAAATATAATATGGTATGTATGATAGATAGAATATATAGTTACTATATTTAACAATAACTATGGTTAATAGATTTGAGACAGTGAAGAAAGTGAACAAAGGATTTGTAGTCATCTTATTTTCATGCTAAGATGACAAAGATATGGTTGGGCCAAAGAATGGAAGTGGGATATGGCTATTAAAAGCTTTTAAAAGCACCATTGAACTACTCTCGAGTTAGTTGAAAGCCATTGTCAAAGTGTTAGTGTTCTCTAATGTTGCAATTTATTTGCCAGTTTTAATCGAGAGTATGATGCAAAATTGAAAATCATCACTTTGTTTTCATGAATGACATATATTTTATCCCGACTTTGTTGTTATGAACTCTATCTCTTTCCTCAGCTTCTTAACTTGGCACTGATAAGCCATTCACATTTTACCATGTTGATAGGCACACAATAGAGTTTTCAATTTTTCATCGTACAGGTTTCATTCAGTTGATTAAATAGATAAAAGATTCGGTTCGATTTGAAACATGCTTCTTCCTATTTTTTTTTTTTTTTTTGTGATTACTCTTTCTTAGTGAATTCTTATTGTCAAAATCTAATAATCCTTCACATCCAATTATTTATTGCAACCATTGTTGCTTCTTTTATTTATCAATTGCAGGGAATTGCAGGGAAGTAGTGTTGAAAATTTAAAAAAATTAACTGTATTTTATCGTTTTTAGTTTTTGAAGAAACTGCAAGGAATTATAAATCAAAATTTGAAAGCTCTGAAAATGGTCATTCCCTAGAGTCGGTCCTTTAATAATCAACGATGCCGACTGAAATAGATGGGTTACATTACTAACTTTGGCATAATATGCACAAAAGTGGTGTTCTCAGAAACTTCGGTCCTCGTACTTAATAACCTAACATTTGAAATTTCTTACGCTTAAGCCCTATCTTTAATCACTGCACTGCAGTATACAATGGGCCTTTGAAATTTGAAGACGCCTATTTTTAAAACTTACAAAAGATTACTCTTGAATGTACAATCATATCAAAATGTAAATTTATTTGCTACGAGAAAAAAAAAAGAAAAATGATATGTTTCATGTTTCGCATGGTACTTGAATTAAGTGTATTATGTAATATCTCTAGAATTGCCTTTAGGGTTCTAAGAGAATGACATTGACAATTTAGATGTACCTTGTTTCTATACTGTTTTTTCTTCCTCTAGCTATAATCTACATGTTGTCAATTCTCAATCATTTAGAACTACTATAATTATATTTAGTACAGTACCTCCTCTCTTAACTTCTTGTTTGGCCAGGGCTTTCTTGGATTAAGTGGAGCAATGCTTGTACAAGCGTATCATACAATTCTCAAGGACAATCCAAGCAGTTTCATATTGATGCTTGCACTGTTGCCAACTTTTGTTTCCTTATTGTTCATGTGCCTGGTAAGAATTAATCAGACAAACAGTGGAGACAACAAGAAGCATCTGAATGGTTTCTCAGCAATCGCTTTGATTGTTGCTGCGTATCTCTTGATCTTGATAATCTTGGAAAATGTATTTACTTTTCCATTCTGGGCACGCCTTCTTACATTTGTAGTGCTTCTTCTTCTTCTCGCTTCACTTCTTGGGATTGCGATCAAAGCCCAACAAGAGGACTCACTGAGATTACCACAAACACCACCCAACGAGAGGACCCTATTAATTGATGAATCTACAATTGATTCTGAGAAATTCTCTACGGAGGAAGATTCTATCGAGTATCTTTGTAAAATGAATCTCCTGCAAGCAATGCGTACCATAAACTTTTGGTTATTGTTTATCGCCATGTTATGTGGAATGGGCTCAGGATTGGCCACATTAAACAACATAAGCCAAATTGGGGAATCACTCGGTTACACAACTGTGCAGTTAAATACATTAGTTTCCTTATGGAGTATATGGAACTTCCTAGGACGGTTTGGAGCTGGATATGTATCAGATATATTCCTTCACACACGAGGCTGGGCACGACCATTGTTTATGGTTCTAACTCTGGGAACTATGACGGTTGGCCATCTAATCATTGCTTCTGGTTTTCCCGGTAATTTGTTTGTGGGTTCAATACTAGTTGGAGTTTGTTATGGTTCACAATGGTCACTTATGCCAACTATCACTTCTGAGATATATGGTGTTTTGCATATGGGTACTATTTTTAACACCATTACCATGGCAAGCCCTATTGGAGCTTCCATACTGTCTGTGTTTGTAATTGGCTATATTTATGATAAAGAAGCGGGTGAGGGGAATTCATGCTACGGTAGTCATTGCTTCATGTTATCTTTTTTCATCTTGGCATGTGTTAGTCTTTCTGGGTTTTTTGTTGCGTTGATTTTGTTGTTCCGGACAAGGAGGTTCTATATGCAGATTTTCCTCAGACGGCAACAACATTTGGCAATACAGTGAGAAGGAAAAATGTAATTTTTATTTATTTATTTATTTTTCTGGTTTTCTGATGTTTAATGTGAGCTATGTTTGTGGAAGTGAGGTAAAATATGAGACAATGCTGGTTTTCTTTCTGATTATATGAAGTTCATTTTATTATACTATTGGAAACATTTGTGATTCTTTTGTTTAAAAATGCTAATGATCATTTGCTTGGTTTTCTCGTAGATCATGAACCTGCCAAGTTTATGTGCTCGCAGTTGCATATTTCTCAAGATATTAAAGAAATAGCACAGTTGATAATGCTTAGCCTGACTGTTTTGTACTTAAAAACCACTAAATCAACACTAAATTTTTTCAGATTAGACTCGATCAATTTCGATTAACACGAAATTGAAAAATATCACTAAATTATATCATTAGATGTTTCTATTTCAATAGGATATATGAACAAATTGCTAGAAAATCATTCTACATCCCATCTTCGCCAACACTTGACACTAAATTGTTGACAATTTTTTAAACTTGGGATTTTTTAAAAAAAATTTATACTTTATATAAATGTCATAGTTATATAATTAAAATTTTAGATACAGGTTTCTTGTGTTGTAAAGTTATTGAGATAAAATTTACTTATAAATTTGTAAATTTCTTTAATTTTGAAAAACCTACAAATAACCTTTGGGTTTAAAATAAAGTTAAGAATAAATCTCATCTTTGTTAAAAATTGATTGTTCAATTTTTAGAAATATTTTTAGTTGTTGAAGGGCTGATGAAGAAAAGAGAACTGAGAAATAATAAGAGTAAGAACTGAAGAAGAAGAAGAAATATTTAAATAGAATTGGACAGAATGAAGAAAAAATAGAAAATGAAATAAAGTTGAAGAGAGAACCAGTAAAAAAAAATGTAATGCCAAAATCACTCATTAGTGTACTACCGAAGACACTAACAAAAACATAAATATACATGTGCTATTCATTACTTGAAAACATGACCCACTTAACATCGTGTCTAGTAGGTATATTTATTATTACACTAACTAGTGTTTTCTAACATTATTTATAAGATTAAAAAAAAAAAAAAAATTGAAACAAGAAATTAATAAGAGAAAAAGATGAAGAACTGAAACAAATAAGAAAAATAATGGAGAGATAGAGAGAGAAAGCACATACGCCTTGTTTGTTTTCCGAATTGAATGGCTGGACTGGATTGTTAGTGAGGTAAAGTATTAATATCATGTTTGTTTGCAAAATGGAAGCCTAGATTCGGTGTCCGTTCGAATTATGAAAGTCCTTGGAGAAGCGGACTAGTAGTCACCCAGAGAATATGGTATTCATAAATAGTCCGTTGGAATTAGAGTGGAACTGCTTGTCTGAGAGGACGTCCAGGCAGTTGTCCTACCCAAGTGCAAATTGAAGTTCAAAACCATGGGCTGTTTTGAAAAACCATGGCTGATTTGGATTTTTTTTTATTTTTTTTATTTTTTTGTAGTCTCTCATTATTTTATATAAAAATAATTAACTATCTTCATACTAACAATTATTAATAAACAAATGCAATTTTACTTAAATCCAACATTAATAATTTTCTCACTAATAATTACATCCATCCTACCTAGATCTGAAAACAAACATACCCATAGAATCAAAGAGTGCAAATTGAAATCTGAAAATGGAGACCAGTTAAAGATCCAAATTATCATTGCAAGTCGTTTCACAATATTTTTTTCCAAATGTTTACTTTAAATTAATTTTCTTCACAATGGGTCGAATCTAGAAGAGTAAGCCTTGGTAAGTGGAGTTACTATTGGTGGTGGCAATGGTGATGTAACGGTTAGAGTTTGAAAGATTATAATGAAAATATTTTGTATTATGATAAAATTGTAATTTAAAAAAAAAAAAAGAAGGATAATTCACATTAGTTTTTCGTAATATTTGAATAAAATACATGAAGTCTCATAATTTTAGCGTAATTATACGAATCTTCCTTTTTGTTAGGTTAAAGTAATCGAAATTAACACAAATAGAATGAAATCATAGCAACAAACTTCCTATTGACTGGGTGTCTCATCTTCTGCAAGAGCTTGAGATTCTTTTGGCAGACATTCTCCAGCTTTAGTTTGTTTTCCTGCTTTCTATTTTTTGTTTCATTCAATCAAATAAAATAAAATAAATAAATAATGATAAAAAGGAGAAAATACATTCAATGTAAAAAAGATAATAATATTATTTTTCAATTCATATGACTAGCGAATTATTGATGAAAAATATTCTAAATATTATGTGAATTATAACAATTAAAGAATTTAATGTAATTATACTAAAATTGTAAAACTCATTATAATTTTTTTAAACTTCAATAGGATCAGTATAATTTAAACGTAGAGGATCGATGTTTGGAAATAAGCTATTTTAATCCAAAAGTAAAAAAAAGACACTATAAATTATTACATAACTCCCTCTAGCACATATTTCTGTTAAAAAAAAAAAAAAAAATTAAGATAGTCAATCATCAAACCACTACTAAAAAAAGAAGAAGAGTGGGGGTATTAAACAACAGAGTGGTCAAAGTGCAAATAACCTAAACCACAAAGGTAAAGCCTGTAATTAATAATTGTACACACATGCGAAATCCGAACGCAGTTGTGTTGCTGTGCTCTTCTTCATCTCCGTTTGCTCTGTCGACTCTCTGCAATCGACTTCAAATCAAAGAAAGAAGATAACTTCGAGATACACATACATACATAGAGAGAGAGAGAGAGAGAGAGAGAGAGAGAGAGAGAGAGAGGATGAAGACCACAAAAGGAGGCAAAGTCATGAACCCCACGGACGCTTATCGAAAAGAGCTTCGCAAGAAGGAACTGAAAAGGGTAATCAATCATAATCTCATATTTTTTCAGAATTTTATCTCCTATTTGACACACCAATTGTCACTCATGTTCTGATTTATTGCTAATGAAATTTGTTAAACAGAGAAGAAACCCAAATTGTAATTGACAATCCAACTATTTTTGTTTAGTTGAGCTGAGTTTCTATAGTCTAAATTAATCAGTCAATACTTGAACCAGTGAAACAGTAGCGATCTAGCCTATTCTACAATGTCTCAATTGGGGTATGAGTTCTAAATCGATTAATGGAGTTCATTTTTTCAAATACTGTTCCCAGGAGTTTTTTGGGTAATCTGCTTCCCCGAGGCAAAATTGATTTTAATGTAAAAGGAAAGAAAAATTCTTGTTTTTGTAATTGTTTAAATGGAAAGTTGTTGGAGTTATTTTTGATTAATTTGGCATTCAATTTTTATTCTCTTCAAGTAATAGTGCTGCCTTGTTTTCAGCTTTTTGATATGATAATTTCTGTCATCAATACTTTGATTAATGTAGATGGACCTTTTCTTTCATCAAATTTAAATTTGATGGAAAAGTGCTCAAAAATCACCACTAATCTTTTCTTCAAATGTTCATCAAATCAAGGGACAGTCATTTTTTCATCAAATTTGAATTTGATGAAAGTTTAAAAAGATGAAGCATTGGAGATGATTTTTTTTCTTCGATCAAATTTGATGAAAAGGAATACTTGGGATAAGAAGGGAATTTTTAAAATGATTTTGACGAAAATTTGATGAAAGGATTGGAGTAGTTCGTATCAAATCAAGCTTTTTACTCAAATTTTGAATCAAATTAAATGAAAATTTTGGTGAAGGTTTTTGAGATGCTCTTATTTACTATTCATCTTTAAAAGTGTGCTTTTGTGGATCATTTACATGTTATGTTTGTTTCTTTTTTGTTACTCATTGTTTTCTCATTGAGGGGTTCAATACATGTTCTGAATTTGCACAAGATCTTATTATCTGTGCTCATATATTTTGTCAGAACAAGAAAGAAAGGAAGAAAGTGAGGGAGGTAGGGATATTGAAGAAGGATCCCGAGACACTGAAGGAGCAGATAGATAAGCTGGAAATGATGAGTAAGCCATCATCTATCTTTCGTTTTTTATATCATGACTATGTACTTGTTTGTTTTTTATTTCACAATGAAGGGTTCTATGGAATATTGGGTGGGTTACAAATAGCAAAAAACAAAGTTTATGCCATTGAACAATGTCTGTGGTAGGTACTTCTCCATTTGTGCGAATGCGCAAAAAGTTGATTAAATTAGGTTTTAATCTGACACTTGAATTGCCACAGTTGTGCAAATGCTCAGAAGTCTGTTAAATTAGGTCTTGGTCTGATACTTGAGTTACCAATAACACTTGCTAGTTGTCACTTAGTTTTGTGCATGTGCCATATATTTGATTGTGTTACACTGTGAATTTTATTTTTCATAAAGAGTATTATCAGATTGATGCCATTTTAAAAACAATGATCATTACGTTCTCATAAATAAAATAGGAGAAATTATGAATTTTTTAAGAAGAATTTTTCCTCAGGAGTGTTTCGTATCTTTTCTTCACCCTTCAGATTTTCTGTGTACACTATTTCATGTTGCTTGCATAATAAATAAATCTAACTTCTTTCCTTTGTGCAATCTTTTTAATCACGCATGCAGCTTTATTTAGTAGCTTGCCGATACAATAACATGCCTTTTCTATTAACTGGTGCAGAGGCAGATGGTGCTTTAGATAAAGCAAGAAAACACAAGAAGAGACAACTTGAGGACACACTGAACCTCGTTCTTAAGAAGAGGAAGGTAATCTTTATGTTTTATTTTTTAAGAAGAGGAAGGTAATGGCCTACGTATGCAAAACTAATGTCCTAACTGAAACTTTTTGTCTTCTTCAGTAAGCAAAGATGAACATTTTTGTTAAGTTATTACCAAAATCACTAAAAACTTGGCATTTTTCATTTTGGGGCCTACGTCTGTATGCGGTGTACTACAGCCCCAGAGTCCAAACATTTTTTTGGGCTTGCTTTTATTATTTAAGAAGCATAAAAATGAGAAGTGCTAGTGAAATTAACACTTCAAAATTTGACCAAGCTCGATGTGTTTATCTCTCGAGCCAATGGCCCTGTTTGGTAGGGGCTTATGTCCAGCTTATTTCTGCTTTTAGCTTAATTTAAGCTATTTTGATGTGTTTGGTTCTGCTTAACAATACAGCTTATAGCTTTTTGTAAGTCAAAAATCAACTTATTCTTTGAGTGGGGGAGGAGAAGCTTAATTTATAAGTCAAAAATCAGCTTATGTTCACTATAAGTTGTTAGGCTATAAGTTATAATCACTTTCCCACAATTTTATCAAACGGGGCCAATATTGGGAAAAGCCCTTGACCAAGTAAATCATGAGTTCAGCTCAAGAAGTTTGCTTTATTGTATAATATTATAGATGGTTAAGCTGACTTCCAAGCTCAATAAATTAAGGGGCTTCAAACTTTGGCAAGTTTTGACTTGTTTATCTCATGAGCCTATATTGAACTAGCTGCTAGTCAAGCTAAATATGAGTTGGCCTCATATTGAAGTTTCTGTGGCACTTATTAGTATATGTTTAGACCAAAAATGTATTCGTTAATGGTTGATTTTTTTACTGTCATAAATTTTGGTTGAATGACATGGTGGCCTTCTATTTCTTAGAAAGTATTACTATCTTTACATATAATGAGTTGGTGAGGAGTGCATTTAGAAATTAGGATGGGATCTTGTTGCATTTAGTTGTTTGAATAAGTATTTCAAGCAAAGCAACTGGTGTAACAAATATGTTGTATGCAAAGATGAATATTGGTGAGCATGTTTATTGAAAATGTGAAGGGGGTGCCTTAAGACATCTTCATTGTTTATATCTTAAAGATTCTAAGCTAAATGATACACTCCCACACAATGCTTCTGCGTAAGGTAGACAAATTGGTTATGGTGTCAGTTCGGCTAATGAATTTGTGGATTGCAAAATTAGACTTGACCGCTGAGTCTGCGGTCAAGTCAGAGAAGTGTATGAGTTATGAGTTTGTAATTTGAGGTTCCTGATCTGTGTCATCAAGCTTATGGGTTTGTGAGTAAACTAGAAATTCGGTTAAAGGCTTGCATTTGTATGGACAACTTCTTCCTTCAAGTGAATTGCATTACAACAAGTTTCTTTGGCAGCTTCAGAGGGTTTAGACAAGGCAGCCTTCTCTCTTCCTTCCCTTTTATCCTAGTCATGGAGTCGCTCAGTAGGATGCTAGATAGAGTAGCGGATGGCTGCATATTGCTGGGGGTCTCTATTAGGAGTCGTGGCAGTGTTTTCATTTTGGTTTCTATCTCTTTTTATTGATGATTCAATTAGTCTTTGTGGGGGGTTGGGGGCGGATAATGAGGCAAGTGTTGTCAAATGGGGGCACTTGCTAAAGTCTTGTGTTTAGCTGCCTCCATCTTGATGTTCTTCATGTCCATTTTTACTATTTTATTCCTGATGGCTTAGAAGCTAGAGAGGCCATAACACAAATATCATTTTTTTGAGTGCTGTCTCCTCTTTGTTTGATGCTTAAAGATGGAGCTTTGGCAATTGAGAAGCTCAGGCAGTTCAAGCCTTGTTTGGTGAGTGGTTATGGAAGACATTTTTTGAAATGGATAGTGTATTGCTAAGGGTGAATTTATCACTGAGAGTGTTTTCAGAATGATGTTTGGTTTTGTGATGTTCCATTGATAGAGGAATTCCCAACCATTTATTGGCTTATACTGCCTATGATCTTTGATTCTCTAGATGCGTTATTAAAAGTGAAAGGTGCACCAAGGGACCGAGGTCTCTTGCGACCTAGGCGCAAGGCGAAGTGCGGGCTTCATTGAAGCAAGGTGCACCTTGTAGATATAAAATATATAATTTGACTTAGACTAATAATTCAAGCTTCAACATAAGTGCAATGAAAGAATTCATGTTATAAACAATGAGAAAATTTTCTTAAAAAGAAAAGTTCTTTGTAAAATTTTATAAGACTTCCAAAAGCCATAAAAGCATCTACCATTCCAAATACCAAATAGTCTACAACTAAACATTCAACAAAGCATAAAGCTAGCGGGCACTAATATTAAAGTTTAAATGTCTTAAAACTAACAAGGGCAAATTAAATAACTAAATATCTAACACAAATAACAAACACCAATATTTAAAGTTATAACATTTAAAAACACCAATATCTTAAGGAGGACCTAACAACCATTCTCAACATCAACACCAAGAAAATCATAATCTTCTTCTTCATCATTGGATAATCCATCATCATCTTCGTCTTGTGTCTCATTTGAAGTGGAACTGATGATTTAACACTCATCGATTGTTCCTTTGAGCTTGCTTGAAGTTCTTGTTCTAGTTCTCTTCCTACTTTCTCCAATTCCAAAAGCTATAGCTACATCGCCACATGTCAAACTACTACTATCATCATCAAACTCAAACTCATCATCTCCATCGAATTCTCCTAAGCAACCACTCATTCTTTTCATCAATATTCTTTAAAGAGATGGGATCAAGTGTATTGCATCTCAATAGTTTATTATACTTAACAAATGTCAAATCATTGAGATGTTGTTCCAAACTATTTCTTCTTTTGCTATGAAGTTGTAAGAATTAGAAAAAAGATTAAATTTATGTTACGAGAATATTAAAAAAAAAAAATTGAAATTCACCAAACATGAGTTAGAATTTTAGATGTTCACATGTTCAAATACACTCTAATTTTGTTCACAATTTGATGTGTGGGGTAGCTCTGGAGGTGATTTTGACTATGGATAATTTGGGTTGTTAGGTAAAGAATGCCTTCCAAATTGTTGCTGTATGCACAAGAGACCTATGCTTTATGATGTTTCCTCACTTCATTGTCTAGGGTTTTGCCTCATAAAGTTGTGGACCTTATTGATTGTTGGCAAGGGGTCGAGCAAATAGGAGAGTTCAGGCCTAAGAAGCATGAACGGGATTTTTTTTGAATCTTTGTTGATAATGTTTGTTAAGAGCTGCTCTGGAAGCATTTAATTGTTTTTATTTTAGTTGAAGTTAACTTAGGTTCTTTTTTGCTAGGTTGATTGGCATTGAACCTGCGAATGCTTGTGGTGGCTTTTTATAAACTGACAACTTCACTGAAAAACAATATTTGAATTGGACTTTTGCTATAGATATAAATTATAATTTCTTGGATGTGGTTGGTCCAATTTTGGGCTGTTCACCTCCAGAAAATCCAATTTTCTGAGTCTCTCTGGCAAAGTAGCCGGCCCACTTATATTCAGATTAATAAGATAATAGGGAGATACTTCTCTTGCCACTGAGATGGACCGTTGATACTTCTCTGTCCCTCCCAAACGGGCTGGTGGTGTCTTCCTTTTCTAGGAATCACCTGAACATGATGCATATGTGAATTGCATACTAGGTTTTGTGGCAGTTGGAAACCATTATCCCTTTAATTTGGTTCTAAATGCGCCCACTTCTAAAGTTCATTTGTAAAGAAGAGGTAGAAGTGATGTTTGTGGTGAAAGGATTTAGTAGTGTTGCAATTTCCATAGAAAATTTTTGGAATTGAGGTTTAGTTTTTTTAATGTTTGGCAATTAACAGTTTTTTGATTTTGGTAATAAACCTTTTTGTCTGCAATATACATTTAAGTTGTATAATGCTTCCTTCACATTTTAGTGGTATTATGATGCTAAATGTGATTGTCACAGTCTTCCTGGCTGTCCTACACAGGAATATGAAGAGAAAATGCGAGAAAAAGGTGAAGCACCAGTTATGTTCAGGTGAAAGAGCCTATATTTTTCTTTAATCTTTATTTTCTTATTTTTGCAACAAGAAATTTTTTTTTTTTCAACAATTATCTGTTTTGGTGATCACATCAGACTAAGAGAGATTTTTATGTTCAGGAATATGAGTTATTATAGGAGATACCTATGGAAGAGAACCTAGTTATAGGTAGAGATTTCAACGACCATGTAGGAATCGATAAAGTAGGTTATGAGAGAGTGCATGGTGGGTATGGTTTTGGTGATAGAAATGAGGCTGGAGAGAATATTTTAGATTTTGTGTTGGTTTCTGACATGGTGATGGCCAATACCATGTATAAGAAGAGAAAGGAGCATTTGATAACCTTGTAAGAGTGGGTCAATTAGGAGCTAAATAGATTACTTTCTAGTAAGAAA
The DNA here is from genome assembly GCF_055761805.1 of Camellia sinensis. NCBI lineage: Eukaryota > Viridiplantae > Streptophyta > Magnoliopsida > Ericales > Theaceae > Camellia > Camellia sinensis. Next base: position 102,684,330 of record NC_138975.1, on the reverse strand, counting down.
AGTGGACCGTCTCAAATCGGTTTGGTTTGGTATAACAATCATCTGTTTTCATTTAACAAGTATATTTTCCTTCTGATGCAGTCATTTGGGACCTCCCCGAAGACGGACAAATGCAGAAGAAGAAGAAAGAGTCAAGCACCCAAAACCTGAAGTAATTTTTACTTAATTTGTGCTGTAACATCAGTCCCTTGTGGTAAGATATGATCTGCATTCAGTGATTCTTTTTTATGCAGGACTCAGTTTACTATCACCCTACATTGAATCCCACAGGAGCCCCACCACCTGGAAAGCCTCCTATGTTTAAATCGTCAATAGGTAATTTTTATGCTTTTGGTCTCTCTCTCTCTCTCTCTCTCTCTCTCTCTCTCTCATCCATATGTTGGTTGCAGGACCAAGAATTCCCTTATCAGCAGCATCATCGAGTGATGCTGCATCATCATCGATGTCAGAATTGGAAGATGTTGATTTAGGTGTTCCTCCACCTCCACCTCCACCTCCTCCTCTGCCCCATACTGGTGATGTAGATGCTGGAGATTCTGTTATACCTGCATCTTTGCCTTTACCTCCTCCACCTCCTATGCCACCAAAGGCTGCTGTGGCAGATTTGGGTTCACCATTGCCTCCACCTCCTTTGCCACCACCACCTCCTGGCCCCCCACCCAAAGATCATGTTGCAATTCGGCCTCCCCTTCCTCCACCTCCGCCATTCCAGCAGTTTGCTCAGCCACATCCACCAGGCACTGGTGGAAGTGAAAGGGAGAAAAATCAATCTTCAAAGTCAGATGATTCAATCTCCAAGGAGCCAGTTCAGGTAAGCTCTTTTTTGTTCGCTTTGTGGAAATTGTTTGATTGTGTGAGAACTTGAAATTTATTGTTTGAAAAGATGTTGATCACTTGATTGAAACATGGACAGGCATGATCTTTATAAAAAAAATTCTGACATAGTTATTTGACTGAACAAGTGTGTTCTTAAGGAGTGGTTTGGAATGATCTAAATAAGTGTACTTTTTGACTTTTTATGAAATATGGATTGGGTTTGAGGTGATGTGGTAGAGAGGTGATGTGATAGAGAGGTGATGTGACTTAAATAAGATGATGTGACTTAAATAGGATAATGACTTTTTGACTTTTTTAGGTTATGACAAACAAGGCTTAATTGTCTAGTTAATTTTTTTTTTTACAGAATAAATGGATGAAAATTTCGTTAATAGAAAAAGAAAAAGGGTAATTGGTGGAAAACCGATATACTTGTTTTATTGAATATCTAGACCTGTAGATGCTAAAAGCTATTTAACATTTTGCAGCTAATGTCTAGAAAATAGAGACAAATTCTCTCTCTCACTTATAAATCTCGCTCTCTCTCTCTCTCTATTGTGCAGGCACATACCATTCTCCCTCCACCCCCTCCACCTGGGTTACCGTCAAAGGTTGCAAGTAATCAATCTGAAGGTGCACCATCTGAATTTGAGGCCAAAAATTCTTCGGGGACCAACGATCTCCCTAAACTGGTTCCCCCACCCCCACCTCCAAGGCAACAGCCTGCAGTGCTCAGTCCTGCACTGGTCCCAAATTTACAGCCTGATGTATTACCCCCAGGAATTTCAAGATTCCCCCCACCCCCACCCCCTCCTGGATTACCTGGCCAAGCTGTACCCCCAGGCATGATCGTTTCTCTAATTCCGAGGCCACCTTTTGGGCCTCCCCCTGGACAAGCCCTCATGATGAGACCACCACTTCCCCCGGGTCCCCCTCCTTTTTTACAAGATGATTATGCTGCAAGACCTACAGTTCCTCAGAAGCCATCATATGTTAAATCTGCTGCATCTACTGTTGTCAAGAGGCCACTTGCTCAGCATACTCCAGAGCTTACAGCCATGGTATGTTCCTGTGCATATTAATGTGTTGCTATTTAATGGGTTACAACCATTATCTGATGCCTTGGTGGAAAAGTTGCAAAAGCATGTGGGGTATGGTTTATGCTATTTTTCTTTGCCTTTTTACGGAATAAAACTTTGGGTCAAAATTCTTTGAGAAATGTAATTTGTCATCCTTCAAGAGTTCTTAGAGGCCTATGAGAAATAATTTAGAAGACAAATGAAAATTTGTGACTTTAAGTTATTGTGGGTTTTTATTATGTTCCAGAGGTTGGGCACGGGATTCACAACTGTAGGAGCTTTATCTAAGAAACTGACATATAAAATTGTGTATTGCAAATATCTATAGGGAGTCGGGCCTAGAGCAGATTTCTAATCTAAAATTTATTAAAAAAATGCAAAATTTTTCCATAAATCTTGTCTTCTTTTGATTTCGCTTCAGTCAAGATCTACCACTCTGATAATTACAGCTGGCTGTGCTGTGATTTAGGTCTCATGGAGTTCAGTCGGTTCCAAATCTTTCTGATTATAAATGAACGGAAATTCTAAGCCATTGGTACTAGCCAGGACCTTAGTTGCAGGAATCGTGCAACTAGGTAGCGATTCTCAGTAAGAATCGCGATTCCGCAATTCCTAGAAAGAAACGTGTAAGAATCGCGTTTCTGTGGAGAGAGAAACACGATTCAATCCAAGATGGGATCATAAAGGGCAGAGAGAGAGAGAGAGAGAGAAACCCTAACCTTTGACGTCGACATGAGAGGAGAAAGGGCTTCGATCATCTTCGTCACTCTCGCGATCGTCTTCGCCACTCTCTCGATCGTCTTCGTCTTCGTCTTCGTCTTCGTCACTCTCTCTGTGCTTCTCTCTCTCTCTCTTCGTCTCCGCTTCTCTCTCCCTTCATCTCTGTTCGTTCTTCTCCTCACTCTCTCTCTTCGTCTGGATCATATCATATATAATAGATAATATATATAATTTATCATATATAATAATATATATTATATATCATATATAATATATATAATAAATATAATTTATCATATATTATATATGTAATAAAAAAATATTTAATTATTATTTCTTAAAATATCATATATAATAATAATTTTTGTAAATTATTATTCTTAACTTTTTAACATATAATAAATAAAATAAATCATCCAATTATTTTAAAGAAATCTAATTAAACCATATATAGTAAAAAAAATTATAAAATAAAATTTCTAATTTTTCTTTTTATTTATTTTAACATAATTTATTATTCCTTATTTATTATAATTTTTTATTTATAATATATATCAATTAAAAATAAAAAAATAAATTAACAATAATACATTATTTAAAAAATATAATAAATAAATAAAATAATTAATGTATATTAAAATAAAAATATTTATAAAAAAACTTCTAATGTGCATTAAAATATATATATATATATATATTACCGCTCCCGGAGACGCTCCCAACCTAAGAAACTTCTATCGGCTCACGATTCCCCGCTCCCGGCCCCGCCCTCGCTCCCGCTTCGTGCAACTAAGGCCAGGACAAGGGGAATCAATATAGGGTTGCATGTGCTTAAGTGGTCAGCATTCACTATGCTCTGCACATAATAACATGTCATATATCGACCTGAACCTGATTTACTTTGTAGGGCTCAACCAACCAACCTCTGAGTTCTGATTGTGACAAGAGTAACTAATCAATGTTTAGAAAGAATAAATAAGGAAACATTACCTTCCCAAAAATAAATAAAATATTAATAATCAAATACAAGATATATTGTAACAAAGCGGATTGGATTGGGGTTAATTTTGTATAAAGTTTTAGAAATGTTGGATCATTTGAGATATTCTTGTTTCTAATATTTGAGATTATATAATCTAATGTCAGCTGTAGTAATGTAATGCCATAAAAAAGGAGTCTGGATCCTCTCCTTGAGCTCCTCTGTGGTGCTTCATGCGGGTGACGGCCCAAATTGGGCCACGTCGCCCACTTACTCATGGGTGGCTGAGATTTGATGATTTAAAAATAATAATAATAATAATTTTCCAATAAAATGTTTCCCTCCGATCTTGTGTACCAGAACCCAGAGCCCCCAGAGCCCCAAATCCCCAAATCACACCTCCCTCTCGCTACCTACATCACTCTACATCCTCCCCAAAACCCGTCTCGACTTCTCAGCCTCTCCCTCTCCCTCACCCTCACCTTCACAATCTTCTCCTTCAAGATGATTTGAAGAAAGCAGGATTCAAGAGGTAATTTCATGGACTCTGGTATTTGAATGCTTTTATCTAGACTAAGAAAGTGCTTTTGAAGTTGCAGTACATTAATATTCTTGAATAGCTAAAACAAGCTGTGGTTTTGATTCTTGTTGAAGAGAAGATTATATCCATTGTGGTTCTCATAGATAGCAGATGGATCCTGAATTTCCCCCCCACCCACCAATTTGTGGTTGTTTTCATTGCATTTCCAAGGACATTATTTGCATGGTACATAAGAGTGAAATAGGATAAAGATTAACTTTTATATTTTTTGGAGGTCTCAACACTTAGCTACTTCTCCCATTTCATTCCCACTTCCAGTACCTCTAAAATTGGTGATACTATGTTCCTAAATGTAATTGCTATGAAGCACAGACACCTCCCCGGGGCCTGCGTACGAGTGTCAGACACGCTGTGGACATGTGTCGAACACTCTCCCTAAGGTGTCCCCTTTTTTTTTTTTAATTTTTCCAATCTGACACACGATGGACATGCGATGACATGATTTGGACACGCGTGAGGTGGATCGAAGAAGCCCTAACCCGTTGGGGAGAGAGAGAGAGAGGTCGATGATGGAAGCCGTGAAGCTGTTCAAAAGAGATCAATTGAAGCATTGAAGCTGTTCAAAAGAGATCAATCGAAGGCCCTTCTGAGGTATTCTTTTTCTTCTATGTTCTCTTCTCTTCGTCTTCTCTGTTCTTCTTCTTCTTCTCCTCCCTTTTCTAATTTCGTCTCTCTTCCCTCCCTCTTTTGATTTCGCTTGTCTCCCTTTTTGCAATTTTGCCTCTCTCTTCTCTCTTCTGATTTCATTTCTCTCAGCTCTTGGTTTATCTGTTTTCATTTTTTTTTTCCCCTCTCTCCCCTCCCTTTTTTCCCTAATTTCGTCTCTCCCCTCCCTTCTTTTTTCTTTTTTCTATTTTTTGGTATCCTTGTTTTTGTTGAACCTAAATTCATAGAACAAATTATTTTTACTTGAAAAAAAAAATCAATTTTTATTAAAAAATTTTAGGTGATGTGTTTATTAATTTTATTATTATTGTAATTTTATAGGAATCAATGATTTTTTTTTATATTTTAAACGTAATAAATAAATAAAATTATATATATTAAATGTGTCCCCGGCGTGTTGTGTCCTCCATTTATTAAAAATTTGCATGTCCGCATGTCTGTGTCATGTCCCGTGTCTGTGTGTGTGCATCATAGTGTAGTTGAGATGAATTGAAGCTGCTTGTTCATTCTGTTTCATAAATATATATAGCCAATTCTAATTGTGGGTTATGTCACAACTTCTCTTCTGTAGATGAAGTTCTCCTATTTGAAAACTTACCTACTTCTCCCATTTCATTCCCACTTCCAGTACCTTTTAAATTGATGATACTAGGTTCCTAAATGTAGTTGAGATGAATTGAAACTACTTGTTCATTATATTTCATAAATATATATAACCAATTCTATTTGTGGGTTATATCACAACTTTTCTTCTGTAGATGTTCTCCTATTTGAAAAAATAAAAAATAAAAAATTTAAAAAGTAGGAATGACATTTGATTAGTCCAATTCTTAAAATTTCAATCGCAAAATTCATTTACTTCCAAAGCTTTAAGTAGTCTAAATCAATTCATTGCTTCTACTTTTTAGTTGCATTTTGACATGGATATGGAACTAACAATGATTGTGGTTGGAAGCCAAAACTAGGAATGCCATTTGATTCAAAAGGTGTGTATTGTTTTTGTAATGCATATGGAGAGAGAATGGGGTTTAGCACAAGAAGGAATTGTTGTAACAAGAACAAGTTTACTAAACAAATTATTTCTAGAGTTTTTGTTGACAACAAGGAGGGTTTTCGGAAGGTTGACAAGCGAGACCCATTGACAAAAAACTCTAGAGTTGAAACTAGCATTGGTTGTGAGGTCCAACTTTTTGTTAAATTGGATGTGGCTATTGGGAAATTTGTTGTGAGTAATTTCAAAGAACACAACTATGAACTTGTATCACTAGATTGTGCCCACATGTTGCCGTCGCAGAGAAAGATATCAGCTACAAAAGCTATTCAATTAGAAACTGGTGGGAGGCAGTCTCTTGGATTTATGAAATTAGACCAAAAAAATTATTTGAGAACCAAAAGACAGAAAAGTTCAGCATATGGGGAGGGAGGTAATGTGTTGCAATACTTTCAACAGAAATCTTTGGAGAATCCATCTTCTTTTTTATGCTTTCCAATTAAATAATGAGGAGCAAATAATGAATATGTTTTAGGCCAGTGCACAAATGATCATGAATTATACCTAATTTGGTGATGTAGTTACATTTGATACTACTTACAAGTTAAATAAAGAGCATAGACCCTTTGCATCTTTTGTGAGATCAACCATCAAAGAGAAATAGTTGTATTTGGTGCAGTTTTGTTAGATAATCAGACGGCTGATTCTTTCGTATGGTTGTTTGAAATTTACTTAGAGGCTATGTCAAGAAAGATGCCAAAAACTTTGTTTAACAATCAAGATGTTGCAATGACTAAGGCCACACCCATTGTGATGCCTGACATTAGTCACTGATTGTGCACTTGGCATTTGATGTAAAATGCATTAAGGTATGTTAATTGTCTCTTCTAGGATAAGGGGATAACCAAACCAAACCAAACGAAGCCTTAAGTCCCATCAAATGGGGTCGGCTACATGAATCCTTCTTCTCCACGCGGCCCTATCAAAGGTCATTTCATTAGTCAAATTAAGTAGATTCATATCTCTATTTATAACGCTAGTCAACGTTAATCTAGGCCTACCCCGTCCCCTAACACTTCTATCTACCGTTACAGCATCGCATCTCTTCACTACTGCCTCTGTTGGTCTCCGTTGAATATGACCAAACCATCTCAAACGATTCTCTCTCAACTTATCTTCTATCGGTGCTACTCCTACCCATTCCCGAATACACTCATTCCTAATCCTGTCCTGTCTAGTCTTACCACACATCCACCTTAGCATCCTCATCTCAGCCACACTCATCTTATCTACATGTTGTTTCTTAGTTGCCCAACACTCCGTCCCATACAACATAGCTGGTCTAATAGCCGTTCTATAAAACTTACCTTTTAGTCTAGTGGGTATTCGTTTATCGCACAATACCCCAGACGCACTTCTCCACTTACACCATCCCGCCTTAATCCTATGGGCCACATCTGCATCAATCTCTCCCGCTGTTGTGATAATCGACCCTAAATAACGAAAATGTTCACTCTTAGGCAGTTCTTGGTTCTCAATCTTCACTTCTCCTCTGCTTTCATTGTTACTGTTACTAAATTTACACTCCATGTACTCTGTCTTAGTTCTGCTTATTCGAAACCCTTTAGATTCAAGAGCTTTTCTCCAGATCTCCAACTTTGTGTTAACTCCTTCTCTAGTCTCATCCACTAACACAATATCGTCTGCAAAAAGCATACACCATGGCACGTCATCCTGAATATTTATCGTCAACTCGTCCATAACTAAAGCAAAAAGATAAGGACTTAAGGTAGATCCTTGGTGTAACCCTACAGTGATAGGAAATTCATTTGTTTCTCCAGCTGGCGATCTAATAGTGGTCACCACCCCTTCATACATGTCCCTAATCACGTCAATGTAGCCTTTTGTCACCCCTTTCTTCTCTAACGCCCACCATATTATATCTCGGGCACTCTGTCATATGCTTTCTCAAGGTCGATAAACACCATATGAATGTCTCTTTTCTTTTCTTTATACTTTTCTATTACTCTCCTCAAAAGATAGATCGCTTCCATTGTTGACCTACCAGGCATAAACCCAAATTGATTCTCTGACACCTCTGTTATGTCTCGCAATCGATGTTCCATCACCCTCTCCCACACTTTCATTATATGACACATTAGCTTAATTCCTCTATAGTTGTTACAATTCTGGACATCACCTTTATTCTTATAGATTGGTACTAAAATACTCTTCCTCCACTCATCTGGCATGTTCCTAGTCAACAAAATTTTGCTAAACAACCTAGTCAACCAAGCAACTCCCTTTTTACCCAAACACTTCCAAGCTTCAATAGGGATATCATCAGGTCCTAAAGCCTTATTTGATTTCATCTTCTTAAGTGCAATCTCCACTTCAAAATTTCTAATCCTGCGATAGAACCTATAGTCTTGGTTTATCGTATTACTGATTATTTCTTCCCCTATTGTCGTACTTCCATGTTCCTCATTTAACAGTTTCTCAAAATAATTCTTCCATCTTTCCTTAATCTCATCGTCCTTCACCAATACCTTAGAATCCTCACTCTTGATGCACTTTACTTGATTAAAATCTCTTGTTTTCCTCTCCCGTATCTTAGCAAGTTGGTATACCCTCTTCTCTCCCTCCTTACTATCTAGTCTAGTGTATAGGTCATCATAAACTTTCAACTTAATCTCTCTCACTACTTTCTTGACCTCCTTATTAGCCAATCTATAGCTCTTAAGGTTTTCCTCAGTTCTATCCTTCTGCCACTTTTTAAAGCACTCTTTTTTTTAAAAAGTGGCAGAAGGATAGAACTGAGGAAAACTGAGGAATGGTGTATTTTCAAAACTCGTGTATAATATTGAGGATGAAAATGAATGGAAGTTAGAGTGGGGGGAAATGCTTGATAAATATGGTACTTGTGATAATCATTGGTTGAAATTGACTTTTGAGGTGAAGGAAAAATTGGGCTAGCCATATGTTAAATCAACATGGACTGCGGAAATAAGTAGCACACAACTCAATGAATCTTTTAATCAACTTCCATTCATTTTCATCCTCAATATCATACATGAGTTTTGAAAATACATCTTTCACCCTCTTATCCTAGAAGAGACAATTAATGTGACTTAATGCATTTTGCATCAAATGTCAAGTGCACAATCTGTGACCTTGGTTGTCAAAATCCCTAATCTGGATCTTACGATCCTACGATCTTATGATCCATTTGAGTACAATCAATCTAGATCGTATAAAAAATTCATTATAGGTAGGATCTTTTGATCCTAGTAATGGGATCTAATAGGATTGTGGAATCCCGATCCGAATCCGATCCTATCCGATCCAATTTACAAACCTTGTTTTGTATTGTATGATATATTTTATTGTAAATTTTATGTTTGTTGTCTAAATGCCAATTTATGTGGTCAAAATAAAAAATAAAAATTAAGTAGTATTGAATCAAATAGACTAAGAAAAACAAACTAGGAAAACAAACATTCAAATATTGCGGTAATTTAAGAAAATTAACTAGTCGGAAAGATAAACTTAGCTTTAGCGGAGTCCAAGGAGGGTAAGATGATTGCAACTTTATCCCAATTTTTGGAGAGATTATTTTTGACTCGAATCCGCTCCACCAGGGATGCTAACGACAAACCTTATGATTCGGTTAAGCTGCTCTTTTGAGTTCTTAATCTATTTTCATATCCAACTTTGTTAAATATTTTTTCTTCGTTTTTTATGCATGATTGTAGATTTTAAAGTATTTTGTTATAGAATTCTTCTTTTTCACCTTCTTTTTTGATGAAATACAAAACTTTTACCATCGAGTTTTCTATTGTATAATATTTTATGTACATTTTACATGGAATATTATATTTTTCACAATATCTTCACTTCTTTTTAATAGAATATAGGCTCATTTTGTGTATATTTTTTAAGAAATATTTATTTAAATTAAATTAGTATGTAATTTGTCTTTTTCGATAGGATCTAACGATCCTCGATCCGATTCAACGATCCTCGATCCGATTCTACGATCCGATCCTATAAACACTTCCAACGATCCAATGTAGAATCCCGATTTTAACAACCTTGTCTGTGACTTGTGTCAAACATCACAATGGGTATGGCGTTAGCCACTGCAACATCTTGATCGGCATCCAACAAAGTTGCACCAAATACAACTATTCCTCTATGATGGTTGAATCTCACAAAAGATGCAAAGGGTCTATGTTCTTTATTTAACTTGTAAGCAGTATCAAATATAACTACATCACTGACTCGGGCATAATCTAACTGGAAAGCATTCAAAAAAGAATGGATTCTCCAAAGATTTATGTTTTAAACATTGCAACACATTACCTACCTCCCTACATGCTAAACTTTTCTTTCTTTTGGTTATCAAATAATTTTTTTGGTCTAATTTCATAAACTCCAGAGACTCCATCCCACTAGTTTCCCTATCCATGAGTTAAAAAGACTGGCCTAAAACAAAGACCAGATTGTGTAGCTTATATCTTTCTCTATGACGGTAACATGTGGGCACAATTTGGTGATACAAGTTCATGGTTGTGTTCTTTGAAATCACTCGCAACAAATTTCCTAGTAGCCACGTCCAATTTACAAAAAGTCGAGCCTTACAACCAGTCCTAGTTTCAGCTCTAGGGTTTTTTTGTCAATGGGTCTCGCTTGTCAACCTTCCAAAATCCCTCCTTGTTGCAAACAAAAACTCTAGAAATAATTTGTTTAGTAAACTTGTTCTTGTTGTTACAATAATCCCTTCTTATGCTAAACCTCATTCTTCCTCTATATGCATTATGAAAACCATACGTACTTTCTTCCGAATCAAACATCATTCCTACTTTTGGCTTCCAACCACAATCATTGTGAGGTTCCATATCAAAATGCAATTGAAAAGTAAAGGCAATGAGTTGAATTGGACTACTTAAAGCTTCTAAAATAAATGAATTTTGTGATTGAAATTTTCAAAATTGAACTAATCAAATGTCATTCCTACTTCAATTTTTTTTTTTTTTTCTCAAATGTGAGAAGCTCATCTACAGCTGAAAAGTTTTGATATAACCCACAATTAGAATTGGTTATATATATATATATATATATTTATGAAATAGAATTAACAAGTAGTTTCAATTCATCTCAACTACATTTAGGGACATAGTATCACCAATTTAAGAGGTACTGGAAGTGGGAATGGAATGGGAGAAGTAGCTAAGTGTTGAGACCTCCAAAAATATGAAGGTTAGTCTTTATCCTATTTCACTCTTACGTAGGTACCATGCAAATAATGTATATGGAAATGCAATGAAAACAATCACACAAAATTCAGGATCCATTTCTTATCTATAAGAACCACAATGGAGATAATTCTCTCTTCAACAAGAATCAAAATTGCAACTTGTTTTAGCTAGTCAAGAATATTAATCTAAAGCAACTTCAGAAGCACTTTCTTAGTCTAGATAAAAGCATTCAAATACCAGAGTCTATGAAATTACCTCTTGAATCCCGCTTTCCTTCAAATCATCTTGAAGGAGAAGATTGTGAGGGTAAGGAAGAGACCGAGAAGTCGAGTAAGGTTTTGGGGAGGATGGGGAGTGATTGTTGGTTGCGAGAGGGATTGTGGGTCGCGAGAGGGAGGCGTGATTTGGGGATTTGGGGCCTCTAGGTTCAGGTACGCGAGATGGGAGGGAAACATTTTTTTAGAAATTTTTTTTTTTTTTTTTTTAAATCAACAGATCTCAGCCGCCCATGAGTAAGTGGGCGACGTGGCCCAATCTGGGCCGTCCCCTGCAAGAAGCACCATAGAGGATCCAAACTCTAATAATTTATTAGGCAACTCTATATGGATAGTCTGCACGAACCTTGTTAAAATAGAATAATGTAAAGATGATTAAAGCCTTGCTTATCATATACAAAACTCTCATTTAATTTTATCCTCTTCATTTCCAAGATTGTCAAATCTGATTACTAATAGTAATATGTATGAGAAGCATTAATGCTCCATTTTTTTGGGCGGAAAATATTTTTCTTTGTTTGGTAGTGATGATGGTGAAATGGAGGTGCTAGCATGGTGGTGGGGTGGCGGTGGCGGTGGCGATAGTGACGGTGATGGTGGCAGTGGCCATGGTGTGGTGGTGGAGGTGAAAGTGGCGGTGGTGGTAATGTGACATTGGCAAGACTTTAGGCCGGAAAATGTTTTCCGCCTTTTAAAAGTGGAAAACATTCTCTGCCCATATAGGCTTGTTTTCGGTTGACCGTAGAAAATATTTTCCGTTGACTTTCGTTTTCCATTGTACCAAATACTAGAAAACATTTTCCGCCCAAACAAACGGAATGTAAAATTAAAGTATACATAAACTTGTAGAATTTAGGGTTATGGATAACAGATTTTGATGTACACATTTAAGTAACAAAGGCATTTACATCATAGACTCAGACATGCTTTAGACACTTGTGTAACACATGTTTACACTTAGACACATGAAACATATTACAAGTTTGAATAAATAAACTTGAAATCCAATGATAAAAGAAAAGAAATATGTAAATTTATACTTATTCTCCTTTAAACTTTAAAAGTTATTATTTATTTACTAAATATTCATATATGTGACATATAATAATTGTTTAATCTTTATATATGTCATGTAATAAATATATAAAATTATATATTTTGTGTGTGTTCTCCACTTACCGTGTCATACATTTCTTGAAAACTAATGTGCTGGCGTGTCAGCGTCATCTCAGTGTCGTGTCACTTGTCCGTATCCCTTCATTCTTAGGTCCATGACTGAGCCTGAGTTTGTAATTGCATAGAAACTCTTGTTTGCATGCGTGCATGTATCCTAATTTCATTTTTGGTAATGGATATAGGTTCCGGCATCTGTTCGTGTAAGGAGAGAAACTGCTATTCAGAAGTCCAAACCAAAGCCATCTCTCTCAACAGCTGTAGCAGCAGTCAACAAGCCAGCAGTTGCTCGAACTGAGGTGAAACCAGAGTCTGTTAATTACTCATCAGCAGCGGCGCCAAAGACCCAGAGTGTTGATGACTCGTATATGGCCTTCTTAGAGGACATGAAGGCATTGGGTGCCCTAGATAGTTGAGCTGATTTTACCAAAATGAAGAGGTGCAGAGAGAAACAATTTGTACAGCTATTTTGATCAATCTGCGTTTCACTGAGTAAGAATCATTCCATGCTCATGGCCTTTAAGTCCTGTAATATTGTCTTGGAGCCTTTTAACATTGTTACAATTTTTAAACTATCTCAAATTTCGAGATGTGTAAGTTACAACTTCGGATTTTATTTTTTTATTTTTTTTTTTAACGCTTCAGTGCGGGGCAAAATATGTTAACCTACAGAAGTAGAAAATTTCTACATTGAAGTTGAAGTTTGTTTTCTCAATAGCATAGTCTTTTCTTTTTAGTGCTCCTCAACACAGTTATTCTCGGCATTTTCTTATCTGCACACCTTCCCCTCTCCTAGGTTGTGTTTGGATTTTGGATTTGTGGAGAGAGAAGAAATGGAAGAGAAAAGTTATAAAATTTATTCACTTTTTTTTTCCCCTATATATATATTTTGTGTGTGCGCATGTGAATGCTATATGAGGTGTCTTTGCTTTCAAGGCGTAATGCCAACATTCAAAATTGGGGCATTGCAGAACATGCATTGATGCGGTACAAAATGGGGACTGCAATGAAAGTGGTGAAGTGAGAGATCGTGGGGGGTGGGGATGGGGATGTGAGTGGCCATGGTGGGTAGGGATGGGCTGAGAGGTTGTGGTGGAGTGGGGGAGCAATAGGGAGAGGCGGAGATGGTCATGGGGTGAATGGTGACAGAGAAGAGCCTGGAGGGGCAGGGGTGGTGGAGCTAGCTGGTGCCGGTGCTGGTGGTTGGTGGCGGGTAGGGGTACAGTTAGGGTTGTGCAAAATATCATCAAATTTGCTAAAACTGCAATGATCTATACCAATCAACACCCATCCATTCACTAATTGAGGATTCAATTGTAAATTTTATAATCCGCTTCCAAACCGTTTTTTTTAACCTCTAATGAAATATCAAAATAAAAATGTGTGAAAGATATTTGAAATATAAAATTTGTTGCAAATTAGTAGTTATATATATGAAAATTATTATGTAAAATTAGTTTGTGTTATATATATGAAAAATATTATGTAAATTAGTGTTATATGTTATGTAAATGTTTGATAATTGTTTAAGAATATTCTTCAATCAACTAGCAAATTGAAACCGCTCCAAATTGTCCAAATGGGGGTTTGGTTATTTGTCAATCTGTCATTCACAGGTTAATTTATAATTTTACTCTCAAACGTCCAAACCACACTGCACATACCCTGGGCATACGTTAGGGTTAGGCTTTAGGAGGTTAGGAAAGGTGTAAAATTGATATTTTATGAATTGATAAAATTATAATACCAAAAAATATGAAGTGATAGAGGCCTTACAAAATATGATATTCTTCATTCATAAAGAGTGATTCAATTTATGAATTTTTTTGAATCAACCCAGAACAACCCACACACACCTTATCTACTTCTGGACACAAGAAGTGCATTTCCATTATTTTTGTGCATGTATGAATGCTTGGGGTACTTGTGCACAGATTAGTATGTGGGGTGCAATATTGGCAAGCACTGAAAACCCCAAGTACAATGGGAACTTCATTCACTAAAAACCCCAAAGGCACAGCAGCATCTCTCTGTCCCTCCCATTCCATGCCCTCTCTCCTCTCCAGGAATTAGGATACTGTTTTCATTAGCAAAAGATAAAAAGAAAATTGCAAGATCGGACACAATTTTCATATATAGGATATCATCTCATGAGTGAGACTCATTAGACGAGTATGAGTCAATTAATATGAGGGGATTGTGTCTAATATGTAATCAGACTCTGTGCATTAACATTTAATGTCATGTTGATGATTCATTTAAGCGGAAACTATATACAGGTAAGAGTTCGAAAAAAAATTACCCACACATGTAAGGGTGCAAGTGATAGCCTTTCATTTGCATCTCAGCACGGACACACTTACACCCCATGTGTTTGTAATTTTTTTTTCCAACTCCCACCTGTATGTAATTCTCCCTTCATTTAATCATCTAACGCATTAGCATAAAAAAATTTAAAAATAAAAATAATTTTTTTAAAAAAATGACAATAATATTCACTCCCCCTTTGAGAGTTTATAAATAAAGATAAGTGATTTAAAAATGAAGTATAAATATCATT
Organism: Camellia sinensis; assembly: GCF_055761805.1. Taxonomy (NCBI): domain Eukaryota; kingdom Viridiplantae; phylum Streptophyta; class Magnoliopsida; order Ericales; family Theaceae; genus Camellia; species Camellia sinensis. The sequence continues at coordinate 102,669,209 of NC_138975.1, read as the reverse complement.
GTTTAAAAAAAAATAAAGACACATTTTAAGTTAAAAATTATGTTCATTTTTTTTTCTTCTAAAAGAAATTTCGGTGACAATTTCTCACTCAACTTGTAAACTAAGGCCTCGTTTGGGAACCCTCCTTTTTAGTTAAAAAGTTAAAAAGTTATTAAATTAGCCAAAAAGCTAACAACCCATACCAAAAAGTCAAAGATTCTCTTTTCTTTTTGTAAAAAGTCAAAAAGTCATTCCAAATATACTAATTTTTTTTAACTCATATTTTAGCCAAATAATTAAAAAATTACTAAATTAACCTGTTCCAAACGAGGCCTAAATCTATTAAAATAATTCTCTTTCTTATCATTTTCACCAAACCAAATCACATCAAATCACCCCATCAAACTGAGTATTAAGAGTGTCAAACTTTTCCTTACATAAACATCGGCCCTGTACAAACCCTTGAATAACTCACCCAATCAATGCCTAAACTGAGGTAAATTTTCTTTACCCATTTGACTTGTATGATTTCTTGAGCTTCACTTTTGCAAATTCTTGTATTCTCAACTAGCTGGTAATCTTGATATTGAACAGACAATAAAAAAATTAAAAAAAAAAAACTATATGCTTCGCATCCTCTGTTATCCAACTACTTTGAACCATTCAAAAGCACCCCATACCATGAAGTCCCCCCTTTCCTTTTACCCTTTAGCCAAATCTCCTTCATCTTCAATGCAGAGAATGTGACATGACAGTACACTGCATAAATATATTTAATTCATATTGAAGAACCCTATATTTAGATAAAGCTGACAGGTCTCTCATATTATAGGTTTTTATTTTATTTTAATTTAATTTAATAAATTAATGTCATTGTTGCCGTTGAATTTCCGGTGTTTTAGAGCTTCCTCTGATGCTAATTGAAGTGGTTTCCATTCATATTTGAGAACTGCCATTGCTATCATGGGCTTGTTTAAATGGTGTAATATTTGAATTTACTTTAAAAAAACATGAGGAGGCAATCAAATTCAATGTGGGCATGAGACACATGAAATTGAACCAACCAGGATCCATTCAACCTGGGTTTTCTACATTAAATGATGCTTGACTTCTTAACTACCCAATTATTATTGAAATAAAGAATTCAGGCAAAGTCAACCATGGAGGCTACCCACTTGATGCTTCAAATCTCAAATGAGAAAAAAAAAATGCCTAAAAACCCTTATGTGAGTGAGAAAGCCATAGAGCTTTACCTTTTATCTTCTGGAAGCTGAATTATTTTTTTATTTTTTGCACTAGGTAGGATGGTACTTGCAAGTTAAGTTAGATTAGATTCGAATCTGAGACCTCATATTGTGGGGCATTTTAGTGCCCTCTCAAAGACCACTCGAACTACAACCCGAGTCTCAAGCTGAGTTAGAAAAGGCCAAGGATTCATTGTCCCTGAATCTCTTTCTTCCTCTCAGGCCCGGCCCTGAGATTTTCGGGTCCAAAGTCAATAATTAATTAATAAATTTTTGGGGTCCTTTACATTTTTTTTTTCATTGAATGAAAAAAAAATGAAGATAAAAGACAAAAAAATTGTGTCAGAATCACAAAAAATATTTAGTATTACATTACAACAATTAATAAATGTCGCTTGATTCTCGCTCTTCTTGCATTTTTAGAAGCAAATAAATCAATCATACATGCATAATCTAGTTTTTTTGCAAAATCATTTTCAATGGATAACAATGCTAATTATTTTAAATGGGCTGTTTAATTTTTTAATAGATCAATTTATTTTAAGTTAATTTGGGTCTTTCTTAATTTTTTTTTAGATTTAAAATATGCCTAATATATTACAATAACCTATAATAGGAGGACCCTTTTTTGGGTCTATTTTCAATGGATAACAATATTAATTTTTTTGAATGGGCCTTTCAATTTTTTAATAGGTCAATTTATTTTAAGTTAGTTTGAACCTTTTTTATTTATTTTTTTAAACTTGAAACATACCTAATATATTATACTAAATCATAATAAAAATGACTCTTTTTTTAAGTCTATTTTGAGGGGCTAGGCCATGGCCTTGTTGGCCCATGCCGAGGGCCAGTACTGCTTCGTCTGTTCTCAGACACTCACAATTATTTGATCATGTGAAAATCTCGAGACATAATCTAATAATTGTGAACGTTTTGGAATAGGGGGACGAAGGATCCCGTGGCAATTGATGGAAGAGGGGCCAATAATATAGGGAGAAAGAGATATTGAGGAGTTGGTGATGGCAAGAATGTTTCAAACCCTTTTTAGTCTATAAATAATCTGTTTCAAGCCCAGAAATTTTTTAGTCTATAAATAATCTAAATTTGTCTCTTTAGTCAAATCCAAATACTATTGAAAAGTGAGGCTGTGTTTCAGTTTGGTGTTAATGGGTGGAGTTCATTTTATTATTCTCCTCTTTTGCACTTTACTGCTGCTTCTAAAACCTTCCTCTTCACTTCCTTTATGTACTGATTCAAGTAAGTTTCAGTGTTTCTTTTCTTTCCTCTCAATCATTCATGATCCATTTTTGATAACTTTCTATGCAGTTTTCAATTTGAATTTTGACTTTTTTCTTTTTCTTTTTTTTGCTTTCCCGCCTTATATGGTACAGGGGCACCCTTTACTCCAAAGGCTTCTCTATCTTTCTGTCCTTACAATGGAACTGTCTGCTGCAATTTTGCCAAAGATTTGCGTTTGCAGAAGCAATTTGAAGCTATGAACATCTCTGATCCAAGCTGTGCTTCTCTTATTAAATCAGTCCTTTGTGCGGTAAGAGTTTTAGTAATATTATGAACTCAGAAATTATCCATAATGAAATGCAAGGACGGACCAGATTTATTCTGTAGCCATATCAAGTTTGAACCTACACTAGACATTTCATTCTCTGATGCATAGTTTTTCCAGTAAGAGTTTATTTGTCCACAGATGAAGAACCAACTTGGTTCCAGTATGTTTTGCTTTAGTTTTGTTAGTGGGCTGTTTCTTTTCTTTGTGCTCTCTGTTTGAGCTCTTTGTGTTGTTGTTTGGCTTTGTATAGCTTTTGTTAGGTCCTGGGGCATGCCCCTTGCTGTTGTGTATCCTTGTTTTTTATTTATGACTTATTCACCCAAGAAAAAAAAGAAAGAACCAAGTTGCTTACTGTTGTTTTAAGTCCTTGACCCCTGAATCGATTCGGTGCTTGATGGTGATGTATTTTTCTCTTTTAGGGCTTAAGAATTCTAGTACATATAAAAAGTAGGTAATTACAGTTGATAAAATTGTGCCATTAAATACATGCTTGCTCATTCACAATTCAATGTTTCATATAATCCTTTTGATTTTTTTGCTAACACACCAACAGACTAAGAAATTTTATTACCTTGTGAAGGATTCTCACAACTAACATCTTTGTAGTTGATGAACTAGGATCTTTTTTTTCCTCAAATTTCTTTTAAGGATTGTAGTGTGTAGATCAATAGAAATTTTGTAAACTTCAAACCTTCTTCATATATAATTCTTTACTTTTTTCATGTCACTTTAATTTCTAACCAAAGCCAAAGTTGATTTAATATGAATGTGAATTCTATGCATAGCTTAACATTTATTATATACTAAAATGATCTCCCTTTAGAACATTAGCTTTTATTTCATCCATTCAACAATTTTTTTTTACCATATGTTAATTTTGGTGTTGTACTGATTTGTAGAGATGTGATCAATTCTCAGCAGAGCTATTTAGAGTCAATTCTATTCCTCGTCCAGCCCCTGTACTCTGCAACTCTACCGTTACAGTAAATTCCTCCCAAACTATCCAAGCCAGCGATAACTTTTGTGCAGAAGTATGGGATACGTGTCAAAATGCCTCTGTAATGAATTCACCCTTTGCCCCTTCATTACAAGGCCAAGCTGGACAACCGATAACTTCCAATTTTACCAAACTAACAGACTTTTGGCAGTCAAAAGCCGATTTTTGCACTGCGTTTGGTGGAGCTTCTGTAGATGAATCAGTATGTTTTGATGGAGGACCAGTTAAATTAAATAACACGGGAACTCCAAGTCCTCCAAGTGGTATGTGTCTTGAGAAAATAGGTAACGGTTCTTACCTCAATATGGTTCCTCATCCTGACGGGTCTGCTCGTGCATTTTTTTCCAACCAACCGGGCAAAATTTGGTTGGCGACAATTCCTAAAGACGGGTCTGGTGGAACGCTGGAGTTCGATGAATCAAATCCCTTTCTAGATCTAACGGATGAGGTTCATTATGACACAGAACTTGGGATGATGGGCATTGCATTTCATCCAAACTTTGCACAAAATGGTCGTTTCTTTGCTTCTTTCAATTGTGATAAGGCTAAGTGGCCTGGATGTGCGGGTAGATGTTCCTGTAATTCAGATGTGAACTGTGATCCTTCGAAGTTAGGTCCTGATAATGGTGCTCAACCATGCCAATATCAAGCTGTTGTTGCAGAGTTTACTGTTAATGGTACCGCATCACAGCCTTCCTTGGTACATATCAATACACATGAATTATTTTTTATTATTATTTTTCGCTTAATGATTAGTATTGAATCTAGATCATCTTCCAGGCAACAAGTGCTAAACCATTGGAAGTGAGTAGGATATTTACAATGGGCCTTCCATTTACCACTCATCATGGGGGACAGATTCTTTTTGGGCCCACGGACGGGTACTTATACTTGATGATGGGTGATGGCGGTACAGGTGATCCTTACAATTTTTCCCAAAACAAGAAATCATTGCTCGGAAAGATTATGAGGCTTGATGTTGATAACATTCCAAGTAGGTATTAGCACGAAATTTTTCATGTATATGGTTAATTCTTGACATCTAATAATTATTCTTCACATTTATTGGAAATCTTTCTTTGGGGGATTTGTTTTCATCATTCCTGTCCTTTTCGCTTCTAATCTATCTTCTCTACTTTAGTCAGTGCTAGTTACTAGTGTTTCACTTTGAAATGTATTCTCCAGAAGCCTGACTTTGATCAACCAAAAATTTTGATTTTATAAAGTTAGAATTTTACTAACCTGCAATTAGTAGCTTTACCACTATTCAGACTACACTCATAATGTGGCAATTCAAGTCGACGGGTTATTAAATCAAGAAAAAAAAATCTTCCTGCTGTTGGAGTAGGCTTTTTATTTATTTATGTTTCAAGTATTTGTGGATCATTATTATGAAACAAACATGTATTCCTGAAACATATTTCCCCTGGCATTTCCATCTTATTTCCTTGAAAGTGGCATCCAAACAAACTGAGAATGATGCCACGGTATACTGAAGACGTGTATAATTGTTTATTTTCTGTACCCATTTATTTCAAAGCACAATCACTTGGCATTGTGAACACCAATTCCAGAATCTCATATTCATAAACATTAAACACAATCCTAGTTTTTAAGTACATAATGGTCAAAAAGGGCTGATGACTAAAAAAGAAGGATTAAACTGATATTCTCGTAAGACAGAATTCATGTGAAACTTGGTAAAATTTGTCCTTTTTTGGATTTTTATTTTTAATTTTTAATTTTTATTTTTTTCTTTGTCTCTCAAAGTGCATGGCCTATATATACTAACGGAAGTTTAACTCGGTCTATTACAGTTAAGGTTTTTGGTTGCAACTCTCTCTTCATGCTTCCACTTGTTTCAATTATGATTCTGTCATTCTTTCATGCCTCCATCAACGATAAGAAGGGCAAAACTTTTGTAAACTACAGAGAAGATTATCACTCCCCTTTCCCCCTGGAGGAAACCGGGCACAAATACACAACTCATTACTTCATTTAGTAAAGAAATACATTAAGAAGCTGTTTAACTTGTTTCATTCATTCTTTTTTTCCTTTCTTTTGGCAGTTTTTTAATCACTCTTGTGGCTTGTCATGCATGTCCAGGTGACGCAGAAATTAGTCAGCTCAGCCTGTGGGGAAACTACTCTATCCCCAAGGATAACCCATACACCAAAGACAAAGAATTGCGTCCTGAAATATGGGCATTGGGGTTAAGAAATCCTTGGCGATGCAGTTTTGATTTAGAAAGACCTCCTTATTTTATGTGCGCGGATGTTGGGGAGGTATTATAGTTTTCTATTTCTAAGACATTTGGAATTTTGGTTTATGCTATCACTTTTATATAAGTCAAACTGGTACAATTACCAAGGGGGACTAGGCCCACCTCTGCCCTCTTTTTTACTCGGATCCTACTTTCTTTAGAATCATTTTTTTTTTTTTTCAATTTTTAGATATGTGAGTTCTTAGGTAACTGTCTTTAATCATAAACCCCATCAATTATGGTTGATGTATGTGTATTATGTTTCCAACCTTTTTGTTTAAATGCCTTGCAAATCACAAAAAATTTACTCAGATTCTGTCAGACCTATGTGTCTGATAACCCCAATTAGCATATGCTTTCGTTTTCTGAATTGATGCTGTGTTTGACTCATACAATGATTATAATCCCATTAGGATCGATATGAGGAAGTGGATATCATAACCAAAGATGGAAACTACGGCTGGCGTGCTTACGAGGGCCCCTATCTTTACACTCCTCCACAGTCGCCCGGAGGGAATACATCGCTAAATTCCATAAGGCCAATTCCCCCAGTAATGGGATACAATCACTCTGATGTAAACAAGAACGATGGATCAGCCTCAATCACGGGAGGCTATTTCTATCGCTCAATGACTGATCCATGCATGTATGGCAGGTGAGCAAGCTTTCTTCAATTTAGTCCGACAATAAAAGAAAGGCGACTCAGTGCACGAAACACAATTATAGTGGGGTTTGAGCCTCGCTTACATTTTAACTGATTTTGTTTCAGGTACTTATATGCAGATCTGTATGCGAGTGCCATATGGGCAGGCACTGAAAACCCTGAAAATAGTGGGAATTTCACCACAAGCTTTATTTCTTTTAGTTGTGCTCGGGACTCACCTATACAGTGTAGCCTTGTGCCCGGAAGTTCACTTCCTGCTCTTGGTTACATCTATTCATTTGGGGAGGACAATAGCAAGGACATTTTCATATTAGCAAGCAGCGGTGTGTATAGAGTAGTCCGTCCCAGTCGCTGCAATTTTACTTGTGCAAAGGAAAATGTTAACGCTGTTGTGAGCCCAAGTCCTGGTTCTTTCCCTTCCCCCTCTTCGCAAACAAGCCGATTTGGTCCATATAAGAACACAGTGATCCTCTGCTCTTCTATTCTGTTGATTTTGTTGGGTTTAATTTAGTACTAGTATGCTGTGAATGTGATATATAGAGAACAAAATGCGCATTTATGTCAGATTATTGGATAATTAGACTCTTCTCTTTCGTTGTTTTGGTTTTTAGTAAAAAGGCAAAAGAATTGTTCGCTCTGTTCAATGCGCATTTATGTCAGTTTGCCAAACAAACTTGCAACTAGCTCTTTATCAGATATAAGTCATTGAGTACAGTCCTGTCCTGAGCTCCATTGAAGCAATATTCTATTATCTGTTTGTGTATGGAGAATTTTATTGGTTATGTGCATGAAGAGTCTTTAATGAATTAATAAGTTTAACTCAAACTAAACTTTTGAGAAACATGCATGATTTAGAGAGAAATGGAGTTCCTACTTTCAGAATGTTTGCAATTGTATGATAGTAAATTTAAGAATCAGAGCACATGTTTGAATCTTAATGGAACTCAAGCTGCCCGGTTTATGTTTTGTAAACTAGAAGTCTCCACAAATCGACTTCCCCAATATATATCGAGATGTGGGTAAGCCTCATCATTTGACCCGAAGGCTTGCAGCCCGGCCCGAGCCTGTACCCTAGGCTCTCCCTGAGTGAGATTGGACTTGGATCTAGGCCTTGGGTTTGAAGTTCAATCTAACCCGACTGCCCATAGACCCAACCCATTTGGCTCGAAGGCTTGCAGTCCGGCTCGAGCCTGTACCCTAGGCTCTCCCTGAGTGAGATTGGACTTGGATCTAGGCCTTGGGTTTGAAGTTCAATCTAACCTGACTGTCCGCAGACCCAACCCATTGGGTCACCTGCTGGGCCGGCTCGCAAGCCTATTAGATATTATGAACAAAAAGGGAAAAATGACAAAAGAAACCAAAAAATATGATTTAAATCTTGGCTCATTGGGCTAAGAGCATCTCCAATGGATGGCCAAATCAGCTGCCAAAGCCATAAAATGGCAGCTTGGGCAAAAATGGCCTTCTCCAATGGAATGCTATATCAGTTGCCAAATTTGGCAGCTGCCAAATCAAGTGCCAAACTTGGCAACTACTTTGGCAGCTGCCAAATCCTGCCAAGTCACCCAAAATGAACAAATCAGATTTTTCAAATATTGAACAAGAATGAACAAAACTGTTTTCTTTCTCAGATTTCTCAAAATATTGTAATGAAATTTAATGATATATATTGTAATGAAATTTGTAATGAACAAAACAAAACAGATTCAATTAATGAGATTCAAAACAGATTCATATATTGTAATGAACAAAACAAATCAGATTTCTCAAAATATTGTGATGAAATTTCTCAGATTTCTCATACCAGAATTCAAAACAGATTTCTCATACAAGATTTCTCATAACAGATTTCTCATAACAGATTTCTCAGATTTCTCAAAACAAATCTGATTTCTCAAAACAGATTTCTCAGATTTCTCAAAACAAAACAAATTTCTCAGATTTCTCATACCAGATTTCAATTAACAAAACAGATTTCATACCAGAATTCATCAATATTCAATATTCAATACCAGAATTCATCAAAAAACAGATTCAATATTAATGATAAAAAATCTGATTTGAACAAAACAGATTTCATACCAGAATTTGATCCAAAGCTGCAGTGGCATCCGCAGCTACCAGAATTCATACCAGATTTCATACCAGAATTTGAACAAAACAGATTTCATACCAGAACAAAACAGTGGCATCCGAAACTGCAGTTTATCCGATCTGATCCGAAACTGAAGTTTATCCGAAGCTCTGATCTTCACTCAGATCTTCACTCTGATCCGAAGCTCTCTCTCTCCGCAGCTCTCTCTCCCTCTGATCTCCCTCTGATGTGCAAAACTTTCCTAACTTTATTGATTAAAACTCTGATCCGAAGCTCTCTCTCTCCGAAGCTCTCTCTCCCTCTGATCTCCCTCTGATGTGCAAAACTTTCCTAACTTTATTGATTAAAAATAAAAAATATCTACAACGGCTCTTTATTAGTGCTACTTTATTCATTAAAAAAAAATTAAATAAAAACATAACTCAGACATGCCTACAAAGGTTTTTTTTAATAAAAAACACATCTACAACGGATATAAAAAAAACGGCTCTTTTTATTTTCTATAAATACAAACCTTTTCTTCTCTCATTTTACTCAATTTCATTTCACAATAAACTTTGTAAATTACATTTTTATTTATATTTTCTTTACACAATCGGTATGGAAGGTTCATCAAAAATAAAAAGAGGAAAATCATTCACCATTGCTGAAGATATGGCACTTTGTCGAGCTTGGTGTCACATTTCTGAAGATCCAATTGTTGGCAATTCACAATCTTATACTCACTTTTGGGGGAGAATTTATGAAAATTATTGCTCCCTTCAGAATGATCAGTCAAGAACACAAGTTTCTATCCAATCTCGATGGGGTACAATCATGAAATGTTCTAACAAATTTCGTGGATGTTTAGCGCAAGTCGAAAATCTACACCCAAGTGGGATGTCTCAAGTTGATCTAGTAAGATTTCATCTTCATTTATTACGTTAGTTTTTATTTTATTTTATTTCATCTCATATAAAAATTAAATAGTAAGTACTTAATTCAATATTGACACAGATGCTTCAGGCAAAACTTTTATACCATCAAGATGAAAAGAAACATTTTGCTTTTGAACATTGTTGGTCAATCTTGCAAAATAATATCAGGTGGCAAGATGTAACTCCTACGAATACGGTGAAGTCAAGGATACATACACCATTTTCCCCTGATTCAGCCCCCGATTTCCCTATGGATAATTGCATTTCTCTTGAAGATGACACCAGTCCAAGTGTTGGTAACAATCCAACTGTTGGTGAGGACAGTGTCTCTGCAAGGGGTAAAAGGCCGATGGGTAGGAAATCTGCAAAAGAATTGTTTCGAAAAAATCAAGTCGTTCAAGCTGAAGTTCAAAATATGAGCACACAATTGGACACATTTAACCAATACCTTGCTGAGAAGGAAAAGAAAAAAGATGAAAGAGAAGAAAAAAGAATTCAAGCACTGCAGGAGATGAAAGAACTTGAGATGAAAAAACACGACTTCGAGATCAGAAGACAAGAACATGAGATGAAAAAAGAAGAACATATGATAATGACTACAGACATTTCTCATTTGGACCCTCAGATGAAAGCATATTACACAATGCGAAAAAATGAGATTTTTGCCAAGTGGTCCTCAAATGTGAGCAGTCCAAATTTTTATTTCCCCCTACCTCCTGATGAATAATTACGGGATAAATGTTAGTCTTTATTTTTTTGCAATATCATTTATTTTTTGATGTAATTGTTAGTCTTTATTTGCAATGTAATTTTTATTTTATAATGAAATTTCATGTTATTTTAAGAAACATTGTTGAGTCTTTTGTACTTCACATTTAAACATTTAAACATTTTTTTTAACAATTTTTTATTATTTTTTATTTTTTATATTTGTCTAGTTGGGAATAATATAAATATATAATTTTTTTAACAAACAGATAAAAAAAGGTAACAAAAGACAAAAAATAAATAAAAATAAAATCACAAAAAATCAATATCCAAACAACCCTACAAAGTTGGAGGGAAAGTTGGTTGAGATTTGCCAAAAATAGCAAATGATCATTGGAGCACTATTGCTATAATTTGGCAAAATAACACTATTCATTGTCAAATTATAACAATAGCAACCCCAATATAGCAACAACCATTGGAGATGCTCTAAGCTTGCTAGTTTGGCACGTTGGCTTGTAAGAGCATCTCCAATTGATGGCTAAATCAGCTGCCAAAGCCATAATATGGCAGCTTGGACAATCTTGGCTTCTCCAATGGCATGCTATAACAGTTGCCAAATTTGGCAACTGCCAAATCAAGTGCCAAATTTGGCAGCTACTTTGGCAGCTGCCAAATCTGCCAAGTCACCCAAAATTAAATTGTTTTCTTTCTTCCCTCCTTCCCTTTCAGTTGGGATTTTCTAGAATGCATGAAGTTTATAAAAATATTGAACAAGAATGAACAAGAATTCATCAATATTCCAGAATTCATCAACATTCAGCAAATTCATACCAAAAACTGATTTAAAAAATTTCATCAAATTCATACCAGAATTCATAAATAATTTCAGGAAGCCCCTAGTTCACCTTTCCATATCAAAATTTCAGAATTCATAAATAATTTCATACCAAATAATCCAAAGAAAAATACCAAATTTCAGAATTCATCAATATTCCAAATAATTTCAGAATTAAAATAATCCATTATAATCTCAAATTATCCGAAGAAAAATACTTGGATTTGATGGGGGCTGCGGCTTCCATTGATCCGAAGATGATATGAAATTCTGAAGAGGATGATCCGAAGAGGATCGATCTGAAGAAATTCTGGATTCGATCCAAATTTCATACCAGGTATTTTTCGAGGTATTTCTTCCGGGGCTACGGCTTCCATTTTTCGATGTATTTTTCTTCAGATTGATCCAAATTTCATACCAGGTATTTTTCTTCAGATCGAAAAGGGTTGAAGGTGAGGGTTGAAAGGGTTGGAGAAGAGGGTTGAAGAGAGAGAGAGAGAGTGAGCTTCGGATGAGAGAAGATGGGGGATGATCATTGATCCGAAGATGAAGTGGAAGATCATTGATCCAAAGATAAAGTGGAAGAGGAGGAGATGCTGATCCGAAGCTGATCTGAAGAGGATGATCCGAAGCAGAGATCCGAAGCTCTCTCCCTCTGATCTTCACTCATCCGAAGTTTGTTTCGAAGCTATGCTCTCTCTCTCTCTCTGAAGTTTCGAAGTTGTGCTCTATCCCATTGATCTGGAAACTTTCAATTATGGAAATTTGTGAAATCATCCGAAGTGTGCTCTATCCCATTGATCTCAGCCGTTGATTAATAATAATTCAACGACTGAGATCCAAGTGTGCTACTTTATTCATTAAATAAAATAAAAATCAAATAAAAACATAACTGAAACATAACTACAACAGTCCTTTTTTATGTTAAAACGGTTATAAAAAAATGGCTCTTTTTTTTTTCTATAAATACAAACCTTCATTGCTCTCTTTTTCAATTTTTCATTTTTTTTATTTTTTATATTTGTCTAGTTGGGAATAATATAAATATATAATTTTTTTAACAAACAGGTAAAAAAATGTCACAAAAGATTAAAAAAAAAACAAAAAAAAAAAAATCACAAAAAACCTATATCCAAACAACACCTACAAAGTTGGAGGAAAAATTGGTTGAGATTTGCCAAAAATAGCAAATGACCATTGGAGCACCATTGTTATAATTTGACAAACTAACACTATTTATTGTCAAATTATAGCAATAGCAACCCCAATATAGCAACAACCATTAGAGATGCTCTAAGAGGTGGCCTGGTCGCCCATCATTGCTCAATTCGTGAACCTATCTGGTCCAAGCCTGTTAAGTAGGGTTTGGGCCTAAAGTTTTAGTCCATGAGTTGGCCCAACCTAAAGCCTGCCCAAAAAAATAAAAAAATAAAACTGAACTTAGCCCGCGGGGGAGCTTGAGCTTCACTGTCATGGGACAAGTCACCCGACCCGAACCCTAGATGTGGGTGTGTGTACTCTTTCTAATATTTAATTGAGAGAAAATATCAAAAAGAATAGTAAATATGAAAATTAATTACAAATTAAAGAATAGCCTCTGATAAGTGACATTATTTATAGAACCAGTACGGTTAGTATGCTGGCCATACAAATCTCTACGTCTCACTACAAGCACTATAATGTTTAGAATTTGACTCTCCCTACGTAGAGCATCTCAATTAAAGTAGTGATATTTTATTTCAAATTTTGTTAATAAGCTATTTTTTTTATTTTAGCTAGTCATTGTTTAAACTACGTTCTCTAACAAATTTTCTATTCTTTCTATATTCTATTTAAACATTTTTTCTTTAGTTTTTTTGTTTACTCTAAGATGATTTCTAATTTTTATCTAACTCAACTTAATTTTCTCTGTCTTTCATTCTCTGTTTTTTCACTATTACCTATAATTACGCATACAATTTTTTTATTTGATTCATATAAGATATTATAATTAAATTTAATGAATTACAATCATAATGATAAAGATCAAATACAATACATAATCAATATAAAGAAACTCTTAACGTAGGAGAGACAGTCTTAATAAATATATGGGGAATAAAATCCACAATTAGGTAGAGAAATTCAAACCACTAACTTCATAGTGAGGTGACCGAGTTATGATCAATCAGGCTAATCTCGTTAGTTAATTATGCATACACGATTAAAGAGAGAAAAAAATATTTTATTTACATACAAACAATGCGTGTAAACAAAAATACCATATTTAAAGTACCATATTTTATTACACTAATTTAATCGAGGGTGAATTACACTAAGAGTCCTTGCAGTTTGGGGCTTATGTTACTTTGATTCTTGACTTTTAATTGTGATATTTTGATCCTAAATTTTGAATATTATTCCAAATAAGGACAATCAAAGATGTTTCCGTTACAACCAGTCTATTTTAAGGGTAAAGTCGTCATACAATTTATTTTGTATTAGTTAACTTGTATCTTATTTAAAACGTGATGACCTTTTTTTTAGTGAATATTGTTGGAACATTCTTGATTATAAAATTATGTTTGGTTTGGTTTTCAAAATCTATTTTCAAAAAAAAAAAAAAAATTAAGAAACTAAAAATTAAATTGATGAAAAAAATTTAAAACACATCATTTGCATATAATTTTATCTTTTGGGAGAGTAGAAATAAATATTTTTTATTTGATATTTCTTTTCGTTAAATTAGTTTCTATTTTTTCAAAAGTTAAACATGGCGACAACTTTGATATCATTATTAAACCGATCCATTAAATCAAAAAAAAATCTAAAACTAAGAACATTTTTTATATTAAACATATCGATTACATATTAAAAGCCTAGTAACTATCCATTACATGATAATCATCAAAAAAATATATATTAACAACAAATACAACCATCTATTACATGACAACTACCTAAAAAATAACAAAAACAATCACCCATTACATGATCATCATCCAAATGCATATTAAAATTAATTTAGTAAAAAAATAAGAAAAAAGAAAAAAGAAAAAGATTGTTTTTATATAATTTTATCTTTTGTGGGTAAAAATAATTTTTTGACATTTATTTTTGTCAAATTAGTTTATGTTTTATCAAATTGACTTTGCTCTTGAAATGGAATAATAGTGTCTTCAATTGTCCTCAATTGAAATAAAATTCAAAATTAAAATTCAAATGTATCATAATTGAAAAGTCAAGTAACATAAGTCTCAAATTATAAAAATCGTTAGTATAATCTGCCCTTTAATCAATAAAATAATGTAATTAGATGTATAAACAAATTAATATGAGAGAGAGAGAGAGAGAGAGAATTATCTTTGTTCAATATTTTGTTAAAATGGGTAAATTATAAATAAATCCCTGAAATTTGTTTAAAATATAGATTACCCCTTTATGATTATCAGAATTTTTTATTTAATAGAATTAACTGAAAAAATAAAATTCTTAACTGCTCTCTTATACAATAATAAGATTACCTAAATTATTAATTGAAATAAATTTCTGATATCATTAAAAAATTATTAATTGACTTGATAATTTATTAATGAGAGGGTGAATTGTGAGCTGGAGTTGGGCCGAGGTAACGGCCGAGCAAGTTGAGGGCCCAACGGTGCATAGGTGCGAGACGATCGACATTTTGCCCAAAGTGGGCTGCCAGAATTTGGGCCGGGCAGAGTACGGGCTGAGTGTCACCCCGGACCGGACAGAAACTGCTCGGTAAGGCAGTGCTCGGTCGGACCAGGGTGCCCGGTCTGAAGATGGCCAAAGCCGGATTGACCGAGTGACCGGCGGCCAGGAAGGCATGGACAACCGAGGAAGTTGAGTGGCCGGTGCCCGGAAAGGCGTGGTCAGCCGAGGAGACTGTATGGTCGGCAGGAAGGCCGATCAAAGTAAGTATCCGGGCTAGGCTCGGCCGGGATGCCGCTTAGCCCGGTCCTCCGTTTGTTTATCCGGTTAGGCGCTTAAGGTATGAAGCATGGTACGACCGAGGTAGGGCAGCTCGGCTGCCGAGCTCCAGCTGTGCTGACAGGCAGTTGAGAGCAGGTGATGAATGGCATGGTTTATGCTGACAGATGGGATAGCAGAGCCACGTGTCAGGAGATGACAGGGAGTGGATATGGGGCTCAGAAGGTATATAAGCATGTCTGCGCCCCCCATACGCGACAGACGAACACTCTGTAAGGAATTTCTTACACTCAAAACACTCTCTCCCTTCTCTCTATTCCCTCTAAGGTGTGTGCTAATTTGACCGTCGGAGGGTGTTTCCGGCCACACACCGCCGGGCAGCTCACCGTTATTTGCTCGCAGGTGATCGGATATCGACGGAGCTCGGAAGAAAGGAATACGGGCACGCCGGAATATTTGCTCCCCGTACAATTGGCGCCGTCTGTGGGAATCTTGACAGACAAAACCTTGTCTTCCAGGTTCATCTGATTGCCGTCCATGGCGAACAACGACGAGTTCCCGTTGTCCGCCATCGATGGAGCCACCCCGGAATATACCCGAAGGAGAGAGGGACCACCTGCCGTCCATCTAATGGCTGACTTGGGGACGCCCACTGGAGGACAGTCAGGAGACGCGCGGGATAAGCGCGGAAGGAGTCATGGGCATTCACGGAGTCCAGACGGTCACCGGCGGAGAGACTCACACGCCAGGCGACTGGAAAGCAAGTTAAGGGACCAAGACGCTGTCATCAGGCGGATGGCGGCGGAGATGGAGGATCTTAAGCGGCATGTCAAAGGGAAAGGTGTAGCTGGAGTGGGAGACCACAGTGAGCGCACCCCATCCCGCCGGTCAGGCGATCAAAGTCAGCGACGTACTCAGTCCATTTCCATCACCAGGAGTTACCAGGTTGGTGATTCCGACATGCGTGCAGAAAAGTCTAGCGCGCAAGACAGCACTTACAAACCCTCACGTCCGGCGACGACGTCGAGGTACTCTTATTCTGCTCAGTCAGAGGACCTACGGGCAGTGTTAAGGGAGCGGGCTCGCCGGCGCGAAGCTCAGAGAATACCTGCTTTCCAGCGGCTCTCCTACGGGGTTCACAGCAGCGAGGAGGTCGGAATGCCTCCACCCCGCCAAGCAATGCCAATATTCGAAGATACAGACTTGGCAAGGCTGAGTGCCACTCCTTTTTCCCTGGAAATAGAAACAACGCCGCTTCCGACAGGCTTCCACCAGCCTAAGTTCACACTTTACGACGGAAAAACCGATCCGTACATGCATGTGAGCCACTTCCGACAGGTTATGGCCGGACATCAGCGCAATGACGGACTTATGTGCCTAATCTTCCCGTCAAGTTTAGGCGAGCTGGGCCTAAAGTGGTTCGAGAGGTTGCCGGAAGGGAGCATACAAAGGTGGCATCAGTTGGCCGAGGCGTTTGTTACGCGCTTCAAAACCAACACAAAAACACCAAAGGAAGTCGATCACTTGCTAAGTGTCAAGATGGAACCGTGCGACACACTGAAGGCGTACAATTCAAGGTATTGGGAAACCTTCAACGAGATCTTAGACTGCCCGGTCAACCTTGCTATCACGCAATATAAGCGCGGTCTCCCGGTCGGACATAGACTGCGGGACTCGCTTACCATGCACCAACCGACCTCCATGGGCCAGCTCATGCAGCGCATCAATGAGCACATCCGAGTAGAGGATGATGCGTCGGCTTCCACCGTGAAGGCCACTCCGGTCGGAACAGACAAGAAGACAGCAGGCAAGGTGCACGCAGTTGGGCAAGAGTCCAACCGCTCAAATGACCGAGCAGAGGAATCAGACTGAGGTTCAAATCGAAAAAACCGGGGTAGAGGACGTCGGAATGACCGGGATGATTACCCCCGAGATGACGTTGAGGACGCAAACAGAAGAATGAAGGCAAGGACTGGCATAACCACGGTCTTCAAGATTCCAATCTATCGCATACTTAGTGAAATCCGAGACGAGGAGTATGTCCGGTTTCCTGCTAAGTTGGGCGATGGACAAAAGGGCTACAATCCGCGGTATCGTTGTACGTTTCACCGGGAGAGGGGCCACCGGACTGAGGATTGTTTGCCTCTGCGACAACACTTGGAAGAACTGGTTGCGGCCGGGCATCTGGACCTTTACATTGATGGCGGAGTGAAACCGAATCAGGCTCCGGTCGATCCCAGGGGACAGGACGACCGAGATGCACCACCACAGGGAGTTATTAATGTCATCCACGGAATCGTGGAACCGGAGCGTGTTTGCGAACTCCGGGGCATGATTAAGAAGGCAGAGCATATGAGGGAAGTTTTGTCAGTACAGCCTGCCATCAAAAGGGAGAAGACAGAAGAGAAAGACGTGATCAGTTTCACCTCAAGGGATTTAGAGCGTATCCAGACGCCGCACAACGATGCTCTTGTCGTAACACTACGCGTCAAAGAATTTGATGTTAGACGGATCTTGATCGATCAGGGAAGCTCGGTCGAGATCATGTATTATGATGCGTTCAAACAGCTCAAACTCCGCGAGACAGACTTGGCTCCGGCCACTTCGCCACTGGTTGGATTTAACTCGCAGCCGGAGTGGCCATTGGGAAAGATTATCCTGCCGGTCAAAGCGGGATCCGTGGTCAAGCAAGTAGAGTTTTGGGTGCTACAAGTGCCTTCAACGTACAACCTTATCCTTGGAAGAGGATGGCTTCACGCCATGCAAGCCGTAGCATCGACCTACCACCAGGTGATGAGATTCCCCTCGGCTATGGGGGCAGTCGAGGAGATTTGGGGAGACCAGGTCATGTCCAAGCAATGCTTCGTGGCGGTCAACGGGAGCCGGGCTGCCAAAGGATTCGTTCAAATGGTCGAGGGACCGGAGGACCAGAGTGTCTTGGATGATGTTGGCACCAAAGCCGAAGACAAGGCTGTTGAAGAATTGGTTGAGGTGCGGATAGATGCCGAGCAGCCGGACAGATTCTTCTTGCTCGGTTCGAGTCTCTCGGCTATGGAGAGAACCGAGATGATTGAGTTTTTGATGGCTAATATCGAAGTCTTTGCATGGTCGCCCTACGACATGCCTGGCCTTGACCCAAGTCTTATCTGCCATCACCTCAATGTCTTCCCTGGAGCAAAGCCAGTCATCCAGCGAACAAGGAGATCGGCGCTGCATCACGCCGAGGTAGTAGCAGAGGAAGTAAAAAACTTACTTGAGGCACGAGCAATACAGGAAGTGCACTACCCTCGGTGGATTTCCAACACGGTAGTGGTGCCTAAGAAGAATGGAAAGTGGCGAGTTTGTGTCGACTACAAGACAGTCAACCGAGCTTGTCCAAAAGACAGCTTCCCTTTGCCACGCATTGACCAGCTAGTGGATTTGACGGCTGGACACAATCGGCTCAGTTTCTTGGATGCGTACCGCGGCTATCACCAGATTGCCATGCATGGGCCTGACCAAGAGATCACCTCTTTCACGACTCCAAGGGGACTCTTTTGCTATCGAGTTATGCCTTTTGGTTTGAAAAACGCCGGGGCAACCTTTCAGAGGATGGTGACCAAAATGTTTGCTCCTTTGCTCGGTCGGACAATGGAGGCTTACATCGATGATATGGTGGTAAAGAGCCGACATGAGGCAAACCATTTGTCCGACTTAACCGAGATGTTCGCCATTCTGAAGAAGCACAAGCTGCGCTTGAACGCCTCTAAGTGTGCCTTTGGTGTGGGATCCGGGAAATTTTTGGGTTTCTTAGTCACGAACCGAGGCATCGAAGCAGACCCCACTCAGATTAGAGCCGTGCAAGAGTTGAAGCAGCCCAGCTCGGCTAAGGACGTGCAGCATCTGGCCGGGATGGCCGCCGCGCTCAATCGATTTATAAGCCGGTCATCAGATCGCTGCCGCCCTTTCTTTCAAGCATTGAAGTCAAAGTTCTCATGGGATGACGAGTGTGACCGAGCTTTGGCCGAGCTCAAGGATTATTTGTCTTCTCCGCCACTGTTGGTTACACCAGAGCCTGGTGAGGAACTCTACCTTTACCTTGCTGTCTCCCAGCACGCAGTAAGTGCGGTGTTAGTCCGGGCTGAAGGGATCAAGCACCTCCCAATTTTTTACGTAAGTAAGACCTTACTGCCGGCTGAGACGAGGTACTTGCCTCTGGAAAAGCTTGCGTTGGCACTGATGATGGCTTCGAGGAAATTGGCACATTATTTTCACGCCCATACCATCGTCGTACTGACCGAGTTTCCCCTCAAAGCCTTGTTTGAGCGCGCAGACTTTTCAAGCCGAATATTAAAATGGGCGGTCGAGTTGGGACAGTTCGATGTGAAGTTCCAGCCGCGCACCGCAATCAAAGCCCAAACCTTGGCCGATTTTGTTGCCGAGTTCTCACCTGGCACTCATCCGGTATGCCCGGTCGACATTGCCGAGGCAGATGATGAGACGCCCACAATGCCAACCGAGGAACTACCAGCTGCAGAAGGTCGCGCCGCGGAGTTAGCGCGCACCATCGAAATTCCCTCAGTTTGCACGGTAATACCTCCCGGTGCTGCGATGACGGAGTTGTGTATCACCAACCTATCCACTCTGTCCGGTATCGCATCACCAAGGGGGGAAGGAATGGTTCCACACAGCTTAGAACTTGATGATTCGCCTACGGACTTGGGCATTCTGAACCAACTTGCTGAGTCCGGTGCCGAATCATCAAGGGGGGGAGGAATGGTTCCAGACAGCTCAGAACCTGCGGCCGGCTTCACACCGCAACCTGGTGATTCGCCTACGGACTTAGGCATTACGGACCAACTTGCTGAGTCCGGTGTCGAATCACCAAAGGGCACTGACTTTGAACCGGTCAACACCAAACTTGACACCGCACCGCCGAGCAGTTGTGATCCCATCGCCCTTCGCAACTCTCAGGACCCATCTGACTGCTGGAAGCTTTTTGTGGGGGACATGTGGAAGCTTTTTGTTGATGGAGCGTCCAACCGTCATGGTGCCGGCCTAGGTATCGTTCTTATATCCCCGGACGGCCTAACCATTGAGCATTCTATCACACTCGGCTTCCCGGCGTCTAACAACGAGGCTGAGTACGAGGCGCTTCTTGCTGGGCTCAAGAGCGCAATTCAAATGAAGGCTGCCGAGCTTCTGGTATATAGTGATTCCCAGCTTGTGGTTAACCAAGTTTCAGGGATTTATGAAGCGAAGGACGACAGGATGGCGAAGTACCAAGCTCTGGTTAGGGACCATATCAAGCAGTTTGAGGCAATCAGAGTCCAACGGATTGGCCGAGAAGAAAACAGCCGGGCTGATGAACTCGCCGGCCTCGCTTCCATGGTCGATAGTACGTCTCCAAACCCCCTGTTGATTGACTTTCTTCCGCGGCCGAGCATTGAAAACGCCGGGCAGACGGATGTACTCTGCGCCGAGCTAGGTCCTTCATGGATGGACCCCTTGATCTTGTTCCTCAGAGACCGGACTCTTCCAACGGACAAGAAAGAAGCACACAAAATCCGGGTGAAGTCCGAGCGGTTTTGGCTCTCTCCATCAGGCGCGTTGTATAAGAAGTCCTTCACCGGTCCTTATCTCAAGTGCGTGCACCCGAACAGTGTGGAGGCCTTCTTGTTTGAAATTCATGAAGGCATTTATGGCAGCCACATCGGGGGCAGGTCCTTGGCCTACCGAGCTATTTCGCAGGGATACTGGTGGCCGTGCATGCAGGCCGACGCGCAAAAATATGTCCGCAAGTGCGAGAAATGCCAGAAATTCGCCCATCAGATCCACCAGCCTGCCAGGGAACTTCTTCCCCTCACCAGTCCTTGGCCTTTCGCCATGTGGGGGCTAGATATAGTGGGACCATTGCCAATAGCACCGGGCAACCGGAAATTCTTCATCGCGGCCACAGATTACTTCACAAAGTGGGTTGAAGCTGAGCCCTTGGCAACCATCAAAGAGAAAGACGTGAAGCGATTTGTCTGGCAGAACGTTGTCACGCGGTTTGGCGTCCCCAAGATTTTGATCTCTGACAACGGCACCCAGTTTGACGGTCGCCTATTCAGAGGATTTTGTGAAGATCTGAAGATAGAATTCTACAACTCCACCCCGGCCTACCCGCAGTCCAATGGTCAAGCCGAAGCGTCGAACAAGACTATCCTGGATGGGTTGAAGAAACGGCTGGAAAAGGCCAAGGGAAAGTGGGCTGAAGAATTACCTAGCGTCCTTTGGGCATACCGAACAACCCCGCGACGTTCGACCGGGGAAACTCCATTTGCTTTGGCTTACGGCATGGAGGCGGTCATACCCTTGGAAGTTGAAATGCCTACCCTCAGAACTGAGAGTTTTGCGCCCGAGCTAAATGCCGAGGCTATTGCCTTGGAGTTGGACCTAGCGGAAGAGCGCCGGGAGAAAGCCCTCATCCATGTGGCCGCCTACCAACAAGAGCTCTCCAAGAAGTATAACAAGACAGTGCACCCCAGACCGTTCAAAGTTGGGGATTGGGTTTTGAGAAAGATTATGGGCAACACCCTGGTGCCAGGAGAAGGCAAACTAGGGGCAAATTGGGAAGGACCCTACAAGATCACTGGTCTGGCTGGCAAGGGGGCTTACCACTTGGAGGATCTAGAGGGAAGAGCCATACCCCGGCCATGGAATGCGGCCAACTTGAAACTGTATTATTTTTAAGCTTTTACTTTCCTCTTTTTGTAAAGAAATTTTTTGGCTTGCAAAGCAGAATGTAATTCTTTTTGTCAATTTATAGAAGTAATTCCGCCTAGCACTAGCACTTGGATTGTTCTTTTGATGTTTAAAACCGAGATGATGTGCTCCGGTTGGAAGAGTTGGTATTTTGTCCAACTTAGGATGCCCAACCAAGATGATGTACTCAGGTTGGAAGAGTTGGTGTTTTGTCCAACTTAGGATGCCCAACCGAGATGATGTACTCCGGTTGGAAGAGTTGGTGTCTTGTCCAACTTAGGATGCCCACCCGAGATGGCGTATTCCGGTTGGAAGAGTTGGTGTCTTGTCCAACTTTGGATTCCCAACCGAGATGGTGTACTCCGGTTGGAAGAGTTGGTGTCTTGTCCAACTTTGGATTCCCAACCGAGATGATGTACTCCGGTTGGAAGAGTTGGTGTCTTGTCCAACTTTGGATTCCCAACCGAGATGATGTACTCCGGTTGGAAGTGTTGATTTGTTCAACTTAGTTACAGCCGGAGTGGCTATTTCGGTTCATGAATTTGTCTCGTTCTGCTGAAGTACTTAGACCGTGTTATGTATTCCGGTTCGATGAGTTATACCGAGATGTTTTGCTGAAGACAGAACTGATTACAACCGTGCATACACTTGCAAAAATTCAAAATCTTTCATTGATAAAGAAATTCATTACAAAAGGTGGGGACAGAGCCCGGTTACATCAAAAGTATTGAAAGCAAAAATACAAAGAAAAGAAAACTAAACCAAGGGGGATAGATTGGTGAATTCATCCTCGGCAGCCTCAAGGTTGATGGTTGGGCTCGCTTCTTGGGCACCGGGCTCAACTTGACCGGGCTGCACTTCCACTTCGGCGTCTTCAGCCTCTGAATCTGTCTCATCACTTCCTTCTTCAAGCCCCTCCTCGGCCTCCGCTTGAAGCGCACTGAATACATCATTTGCGTAAGGCACGAGGTAGACCGGTAGCTTGGCGGGAGGAGGATTAGTAAATACATCGGTGTCGGAGCCCTGGCCGAGGTGCTCGCAGGCGGACTTCCAGCCAGCCTTGAAAAAGATGTCTTGTGTTGCAAAGACTTGCTTCTTGTAGTTCTTCTCGGCTTCGTTAAAACCGGCATTGTTGGCAGCTCGGCAAGCTTTCCTCTTCGTCTTCTTAAAAGCGTCCACCTCAGTCTGGAGCTCACTTTGTTTTTTCTCGGCCGCCTCCAGCTGGCCAAGTAGTCTGTTATTGTCAGCGTTGGCTATCTGGAGGGAAGCCTTAGCCCGGCCCAGCTCGGCTTGAAGGCTCTCAACCTGGCTGGCTGTGTCGTTTGCCTTTTGCCTAAGCCGGTGGATGCGCTCCAAAACCAGATGCTGTTTTTGAATGGCCTGCAAAAAACAAAGTTGATGAGAAACGTAACCGGGCAAACACTTCGGAAAATTTTCAGAGCTGCATTGGCTTACCCTGGCCATGGACTTTACTGATGACTTGACTAACCGAGTGTCAGGGACGTGGTCGCTGCCAACCACGTCGCTCGGTAGTAGGAATGCTTTGGACAGATCAAAGGCGAGCAGATGCTCTTTGTCAGCCTTGATCGAAGCCGTTGCCGGGATGTCCTGACCCCGGTGCTTCAGATGTGGGTGCCAGGCTGGCACTGGGGCGGGGGCGTCCGTGGGGTGCTCGGTGGCGAGCTCGGTGACTAGCTCGGCGGACGGATCTGCTCGAGCTCTTTTTTCGGCCCGCCGCGCAGAAGGTTCTCGGCTGGATTGCCCGGCGGATTGAGTGGCCAGGGCGACCACGGCGCCACTGGATTGACCGGCGGTTGGCGACCGGGTTACCACGCTCGGCACCTCGGCAGATGTGGCGGTGAGCAGGTTCTTGATTCGACTTCTCTTGGCCATTTCTTGCTCGTTTGTTAACCGGATTAACGGGACGTCGGGAAGGGTTGGATCTGGCGGTGGCGAAGGAGCTCTGAGGAAGTCGGTTACTTTACTCCGGCGGGGAGCGGAATATCTATATGTAGGACTGTAGCCGAGTAGTTGGTTACAGTCACGATCCCGGTAGCGAAGCGCGGTCCTGATCGCCTCTACGTTGGGGAAATTGTAGTTGGCTTGCAAGGCTTGGATGGCTGCAAAAGAAACAAGAGAATGATTAAACTGCGGAAAACATAAGTGTGTAAACCGAGATTATTTGCGCAGCTTACATGTGCTCCCAAAATTTTTGCTAATCATCCAGCCCGGTGTCTCGGCTGTTTCATAGTTACCAGACACCCAGAAGAAATCATCGTCATGAAGATCCTTGTCTGGTGTGCCGGTTACGATTTTCTCTCGGCCCGGTCGAATCTTCAGGTAATAGGCGAGACCGTCGCCGGTGTGACCAAGTGTGTATTGGCGTAGGATCTCGGCTAAACCTAGGCTTATGCCTAACCGGTTATTTAGCTCATGCACGCCATTTATTATCCTGTACGTGTTGGTGGACACTTGGGTTGGCGCTAGCCCGGTTCGGCGTAAGAACTCGGTAATCAGCGGGTTAAGAGGGAAACGAAGGCCCCCTTCGACAATGGACAGCACGGTGAAGGGGCATTCCTCCCTACCCCAAGGCGTGGTTTCTTCTTCGGCCATCTCGAGATGGACGTCAGCCGGGACGCCGTACTCCTCTTTGAAAGCGGCTAGCGCGGCCGGAGTGTCCACTAGGAAGCGGAATTTCCCCATTTGTGGCTGACTTACTATAGCCCGGTTGATGGGTTGGGCACGGTGGTAATTGGCTGCAGCTCGGTCCTGAGAGGTTCAGGAATGGCAGTGGTCCCCTTGGACTCTGCAGGAAAAGGATGGCAAGTGTAAGTGAGCGCGGTTTCGCATTAGGAGCTAGACTTCAGCTCGGTCGGTAAGGGTGCCAAACCACCTCGGTTGACTAATTAAGGAGCTCGGTCGCCCAAGCAGACCTGATTTTAGCCCGGTTAAGCGATCAAGTAATTGGGTTATCTCGGTTTGTGCCGTGGTTATTACAAACATGTTGTTTGCCCGGTTTGGTTGGTTTTTTGGATCAAAAGAAGGCCCAGAGCCCGGTTCACCCCAGTTCTTCAGCGTTCTTCAAGAAGACGAAGAACGCCAAGAACAGTGGGAGGTTTGTGACGTTTTCAATGGTCAATGCCCTAAAAGCTACGTTTTTGTGCCCTAATGTGTGTAAAATAAAAGAAAATAGCAACGTAAGAGGGATTGAGTATCTTACCTGTGAAGGGCTGAAGGTGTTCTTCTAAAACACGAAGGATGGCAGAATGGCAGAAGATTTGAGGACGAGAGTGCTGGGGCTCTGAGGTTGAATATCGAAGTGGCAGTAGGAATTGGAGTTTGGGGGAGGTCTCGTATGTATAAGCAAGGGGGAGTCCGCCCAAATTCAAATTCTGACAAAAACGGCGGGTTGGCTGCCCGATGCCCAATGGCAGGCCGCCACGTGTCCCCATTTATGGCTACGTCGGGGCTGAAGCGACGGGTTGAAAAGACGAAGAGCCAACCGAGCTACTTTCGACGAGAACAGGTCGGCCGAGGAATATAGCCGGTCAAATCTGCAGACAATGACGTCAACTAGCTCGGTCGAGGCTTGGCGTCTTGAAGACCAGAGAAATGTTATCTCGGTCGAAGTGAGTAATCCCTGTCACGCTTCCGCGGACGGAATTAAGGGGCAATTGAGAGGGTGAATTGTGAGCTGGAGTTGGGCCGAGGTAACGGCCGAGCAAGTTGAGGGCCCAACGGTGCATAGGTGCGAGACGATCGACTTTTTGCCCAAAGTGGGCTGCCAGAATTTGGGCCGGGCAGAGTACGGGCTGAGTGTCACCCCGGACCGGACAGAAACTGCTCGGTAAGGCAGTGCTCGGTCGGACCAGGGTGCCCGGTCCGAAGATGGCCAAAGCCGGATTGACCGAGTGACCGGCGGCCAGGAAGACATGGACAACCGAGGAAGTTGAGTGGCCGGTGCTCGGAAAGGCGTGGTCAGCCGAGGAGACTGTATGGTCGGCAGGAAGGCCGATCAAAGTAAGTATCCGGGCTAGGCTCGGCCGGGATGCCGCTTAGCCCGGTCCTCCGTTTGTTTATCCGGTTAGGCGCTTAAGGTATGAAGCATGGTACGACCGAGGTAGGGCAGCTCGGCTGCCGAGCTCCAGCTGTGCTGACAGGCAGTTGAGAGCAGGTGATGAATGGCATGGTTTATGCTGACAGATGGGATAGCAGAGCCACGTGTCAGGAGATGACAGAGAGTGGATATGGGGCTCAGAAGGTATATAAGCATGTCTGCGCCCCCCATACGCGACAGACGAACACTCTGTAAGGAATTTCTTACACTCAAAACACTCTCTCCCTTCTCTCTATTCCCTCTAAGGTGTGTGCTAATTTGACCGTCGAAGGGTGTTTTCGGCCACACACCGCCGGGTAGCTCACCGTTATTTGCTCGCAGGTGATCGGATATCGACGGAACTCGGAAGAAAGGAATACGGGCACGCCGGAATATTTGCTCCCCGTACAATTAATAAAAGAGGTTATTTGTTATGAAATTATAAATTTTGAAGTGGTGGCATGTAATTTTTAGAATTACATGAGCTAAATTGTATTTTAAACAAATCTTAAAAGGTGCATTTATAAATAATTGGTCATTCTTTAACATAAATTCGTTCTCTAGAGGAAGAATAACAATTTGATATGTCTAGTATGAAAATCAAGCATTTTTTGCAACAATTTTTTGGATTTTTTGTGTGCAGTTTTTTTTGTCTTTTTTGTAATTTTTAGATAACATCAAGTTTTTTTATTATTATTACTTTTTATGGAATATAAATATACTACAATGAAAATATAAAGAAAATGCTTCAAAAAAATAAAAATAAAAATAAAAATGTTTTGCTTAAAAATAATTGTCAAATCAACCTTTATATCCTTCCCAAATATGTGCCTATCTATATATGGGTAATGTAATTAAAAGGGTACGTAAATGACATTGGGAGGTTTAACATAATTCAATCTTATGAGAGATATAATTTTAAAAAAAAAAATAAGTTATAACTAAATATTACTTAAGATATAATATGTTAGATCATAAGTAAAATAATATTATAACTAATATCACAATGAGTCATAACTAACATCACAATAAATCATAGGGCTACAAACGAACCAAGCTGTTCGCAAGCTGTCTCGGCTCGACTTGTTTAGTAAACGAGCAGATCTCAAACTCAAATAAGCTCACTCATTTATCTTTATTTAAATTATATAATCTGCATATTATTTATATATTAAATAATAATATAAATACATTATTTATGTATTAAATAATATAAATAATAAAAAAAAAATTATCGAGCCGAACTGAGCTGAACTCAAATCCAACTAATTATCAAATCAAATTTGAACTCAATAAACAAATTCGATAAGCAAATAATTCAAGCTTGAGCTTAACAAATCTAGACTTGACTCTTTACAACTCTAATAGGCCATAATCAAAAATCACATATGTCCGAATCAAAAGTGCAGAGGGGTTGTGTACTATTAAATTTCCCATCTATCTATACTTATGAAGCAAAGCAAAGGCATGCCAAGTGGATTTCTTATTTCTCTATTTAAAATATATAACAAAAAAAAAATTAGATAGATAAGATGATAGAATTCATACCTAAGAATTTTGGTTTTGTACAAAAGACTCTTGCCATTTAAGTGACATACAATATATAAGGAATTTTTTGTTTTATTTATATTTATTTGAATTACAAGCCGTTGGCATATATATATATATATATATAATTTTTTTTCCACCAAGTTAAGACAATAGATGTTTGCCTATAAATTTGAATTTGAAATATCACGCTAATATGGATCATAGATTTGAGTAAGGATTTGGAAAGATAAAAGAAAAATATAAATGAAATGTAAATAAAATATAGTTACATTTCACTTATATTTTTCATTTCTCTTTCCCTTTCAAAATCTTTATTTAAATTTATAATCCAAATACAATTTAAGTATCTTTTCAAAACTACTTAAGTCACTGCCCAAGTCACATATTTTTGAAAGACTGGAGTTATATAACTAGAGCAAGGCTAAAGCCTTACACAAACCAACAGGGGGATTACAAACCCAATTGGGTGGTAGAACTCCATTAAGAAAGGCCCTCGCTGCCCAATTTGCAGCACTATTAGCCTCACAAGGAGTCCATAAAAAGGAAAAATTACATTGGATTGCCAAGCTTCGGATATCTTCGATGATGGGAGCACATTCCCACGGAGGGACAACCTCGGAGACACAATGAGAGATCACAGTTTTGTTATCTCCAGCAATTTCCACCTGAGAAAGATTGAGGGATCGGGCCATGAGACATGCCCATCGGACCGCCAGAGCTTCACCCTACATAACTAACCTCACTTCCTCAAAATGAACAGCTCCTTCCACAAGCAAGCCTCTGCTATCCCGAATAACCAGAGTCATTGATGCAGTGCAAAACCCAGGTCTCAGAGCCACATCATAGTTAGCTTTCAACCTGCCATGCCGAGGGGAAG
Organism: Camellia sinensis; assembly: GCF_055761805.1. NCBI lineage: Eukaryota > Viridiplantae > Streptophyta > Magnoliopsida > Ericales > Theaceae > Camellia > Camellia sinensis. The sequence continues at coordinate 102,640,754 of NC_138975.1, read as the reverse complement.
TCCACTCCCTAGCCATAGATCTCAAAGAACTCCACAGATTAGAAATAGGCTGATTAGATTGCAGCACTATTGCATACTCACTAAAATCCTTTTCAGCTTTGAAAATTACAGAGTAAGGGTCATTGGGCTGATAGTTGAAAACAACTCATTTCGACATTTCCAAATGTGCCAAGCTAACTGTAGGAGAGGGTTCAAGAAAGGAGTTGGAAAATTCGAAGATCGAATTCTCTAGAATATGATGAGAGGCTTAGATTCTTCAATAATCTCAACTTAGGAACACAATCAACAAAGGAGATGATGGAGATAAGAGATTGGGTGAAGAAGAAGGCAAAATGGCTAGAGAATAGAATAATGGCAAGGCTCTCCCATGGATCTCCCACTTTCACTCTCAAGGTTGATAGTGGAGAAGGGAAATTAGTTCTTTCCCAAGAGTTCAAAAATCTCCAAAATCCATCCCTTGTAAAGCTATGGGTGGGTGCTATTTATAGGCACCTCATGATGTAGGATGGAGCCCATGTGCAAGGCACATGGGGGATATTCTCTCTAACCACCTTGTCCGAGGAGGTGACCTCTCCGAGGAGGTGACTTCTCCGAGGATGAGAAAACCCCGAAGAGGAGATCACTCCCTCGGCGAACCCTTCTTCTTAGCCACACCTAACCAATGATCCCCAATCATCCCAAAGGGTCAGGGGTAGTCCCAGAGGACGTCCTGCCGCAAAAAAATATTGCCGAGTCTCATGGACCCCCCGGGGTCGTGCCACCTCGACCCGGGTATAGGCTAGTTTAACCGAAGAGTGAATTTATCTCCACTCACCGTCCTCGGGATCGGGTCCTTTGTTCGAACTCCATTACGCCCATGGTTCTGGTGCGTAGATCCCGGAAAGCTCCGAGCCCGCAAGTGTTCTGGGACTCATTAACGGAGCGACTTCTAGATTGCGTCTGAATCCGTTCGAAGCCAAGTGTTTAGGACCTCTAGGTTCGTGGATCCGAACCCTTTCGAGTCCGAGTGCCTCGGATCTCTAGGCTTGCTTAATACCCTTTCGAGTCCGGGCCCAAGTAAGTCTCTAGGTTCGTGAATCCGAACCCTTTCGAGGCTTAGAGCCATTCAGCCCGTTTGACGGCGATAAATCCAAGCCCACCAATCTTGGACTTGCGATAAATTCGGGCCCACTAATCTTGGGCTACTGGGCCTAAATAATTTAGTGGGCTTAAATTAGCTCCTCTTACATTTGCCCCTTGCGTGTGCGAGAAATTATAATTTTCTCGGACATGCATACTGTCATTTCTTCGACCCTGCTTCGCATCACGTTCCCCAAAAAAAAAAACATGTTGTCACGACAGAGCCTATGGATAAAGTTGATGACGCACTTCAATTTACAAAAAAAATTGACAAGCAAAAATTTTATTTTTTTGTACTCTTTTTTTTTTATTTTTATTTATTTATTTATTTATTTATTTATTTATTTATTTATTTATTTTTTATTTTTTTATTTATTTTTTTTTTTTGGCAAGTCAGCACACTCATCACGTGTATACACAGTGTATAGAATATATGACGGAATAGGAATATTCAAGGAATAATTCCCCATTTTATTTCTATTTAAAGAAAGGCCCAAAACCCTAATCCTCACAAACTTTTGCTCAGCCGCCAAACCCATTTTCTCAGCCTATTCTCTCTCTCTAGATCGGGAGGCTAGCCTTCTTCTTCAACAAACCAGCGCTGTTTCTTGCTTTGAAGACCACTGTTGTTTGCATACCAACTGCTATCACAGCTTCGAGCAACACCACCGATTTGTCCCAACGTCGCGACTGCTGCAATTTTGCCGCTGGCCTCGGCTGTCCAGTTATACCCACTCACGTCGCTGCTGGTAGCCTTGACTGCCAAGCACCGACCACACACGCCGCCCTCTCAACGCGGCATGCGTGGTCTCGCCAAACACCATTCAACTCAACGTCTTCTTGGTCCAGCGGTATCTTCCAGAGCTCGGATCTCGTAGCTCTCGGTTTTGTGTTATACCTGCTGGTTCTATCCGAAATTAATCAATGCGGAACGCGTCGCCGATTCAACGTGACGCCGGTTTGCCTACTTTCGATCTCAGCTGTTGCTCGTGCCACCATTCTTATTGACCACAGTCTGTAAAACCTCCCTGATTTTAGCTTATATTTTCACCATTCTTGAACCTCTTCCTCTTGTATATATATATATATTTATTTATTTTGTGGCAGCTTTTATGAAAAAGTCTTATTTCAACATCTATGATTCTAATGACACATTTTTTTTTTTAAAACAGATCAGAGGCTAAATCTGTGTGTACATTGATTGCTATTGCAGAGCCAAACAACATAACTTCCTCAGAGACCCAGACTCTCTGGAGCTCGGTTTTTTCTGAATAGTACTAACGCCAGCGTCTTCGTAACGCCACTGTTGCTTCTGGCTTTCGAGAGCCACTGACGGTGTCGTCTCCGCGACATCACCCGCGACGCCTACCTCGACTGCCCAACACCGCTCACTGTTGGCTTCACTCCGCTTCTACTCCACCATCGGCTTTAACCATTCCAACGCAGACCACACACGTTGCCCACTCAACGTGACGTGTGTGGTTGCCGACTCCTCTGTGGCACCACTCTTGCTTCCGTCTTCGAATTATCCAGCGCTGACCACACACGTGCGCCCACTCAACGCGACATGTGTGGTCTTGCCTAGCACCGCTCAACTCGGCGTTAGCCTTAGGAGTATCTTTCTCGCGTTTGTGGTCTCGCCACTACTTCCAGCCGTGCTCTTTTTCCATTGGCGTGAATCTGTGAGTAAGTTCTTTCAATTGTTTTATATATATATATATATATATATATATTTGTGTGGTGGCAGCTCTTGTAATAAATAAATGAATAAATTCATTTTCCTTCTTATTGATGGGTCTTTGTGCTCAAGAAATAGATATATAAACCCATGCACTGCTATATTAAATAAAATGAATCCATGCTTGAACTTCCATGTTCTGATACATTAAATAAAAATAATATCGGTGATTTGAAATCCCAATGTGAATCTTGAATTTGTTTGGGCTTTGCAATTTTTGAAATAAGTTGTGGGATTTATTTAAACGATTTTTCTAACTTAAAATTTGCTAAAGAAATTCTGGACTATTGCATAACTTGACCCATTGCTGCTGAATTTTGCCCTCGTAATAGAATATTTGCCACTTGAACTGAGCAAATAATATTGACTTGGGAGGAACACTCTTGTAATTCACATGACAATCCATTGAATCTTGCTACTGATGAGAAATGTAAAATACTTCGGATCTTGGGCCTGAAATTTGCTATTGAACTTCACTCTGTCCAAATTTTGAGCCCCGTATAAATTGGACCTTTAATATGGAACATAGTGACTTTAAGAAATTGACCCGATTGAACTTCATCATGAAGCGACCTATGACATTGCACCTCTTATTGATGATAGAAGACGAAAATCTATATGTTGATGATGCACCCATTGGTATTAAAATTTGTTGAGCTTGAAGAATATCCGAGAAAATGAATTGTTGATGACGTCCGAAGTTGAATTTGTTGATAAACCCATCATGTTGCATGTAATAATATTCTGAATTTTAATACGGTCAACTCTTTAATATTTATACCGGTTATTTCAGCCATATGTCTTCTCAAAAGAAACCCGTAGCTCCAGGGTCATCAGAACCGGCTCTCATGAAAGAGAGGGATGTACCTCCGGCATCTGAGTGGAGGAAATCTCCTTATTTTGGTCGGAAGGACCCCTTCTGGCGGGCGGCTACCTCCACCACTTCTCTTCTATCTCCGAAGGCGGCTCCATTATGTCTCACTGAGGACACTGACTCTGGACATGAGGCCCTCATTTCTCCTTCCTCGGTGCTACGCTTTCGGATTGAGCGGGGGGACTTTCCATACTGTTATCCTCAGTTCAAGGCCTTCTCAAACCCTCCTTTTGGTTGGCGGGAGTGGGTCGATGATGTCCTTTCGGACAAGAGCTTCTGTCAGCGGCTTCAAGAGGCCCGACTATTGATCCCAGTGAAAATATCTCGATCCCTATCCATCCGTCGCAACAATGCTAGCCTGGAAGCCATGGCTCTTCGATGGAGCACCGAGACACACACCTTTATACTTGGCCAGCACGAGATGGGGCCCACCCTTGAGGATGTGTTCATGTTGCTGCGTCTGGAAGTGACCGGCCCTGATGCCTTCGACCCTGAGCAGACACCCCCCGAAGATGATTCTTTGATCCAATCTCTGAAGCTAAATCTTCAAACTTGTGGTCGGTGGAGTTCCGTTTTTGATGGTTCAGCGAGGAGGACTTGTCGAGTAAGGACGGACCGTGCCTCCTATACTGCATGGATCCGCCACTTCTTCAAAGATCTTCAGCCCTTGGCCAGAGATGCTGACCCTGACTCTCGGGAGTATGAGGCCGGTCCGATGTATGGCTCCAGGCTCTATTTCTTGGGATTTCTGGCTTGCTTCCTTTCATTCTTCATTCTTCCGAGCACACCTCCGGATTCCCTCAATCCTTTCGTCTTCCCCTTGGCAGTCAGGCTCTTTAGAGGAGATCGGATCCCTTTGGCTCCACTATTTCTTGGGAATCTCTACTATCGGCTGGATCTACTACATCGAGATATGGTTCGCTCCGTGGGTCGATATGAGCCTGTCTCCTTTATTCACAGCCAGTTCCTGCTATGTTTCTTCTTCGAGAGGTTCCCAAAATTTGCCCCTGCTCCGACTGTATTTGAGGCGGAAGTTCTTCGGGAGATAGTGGATAAAGATGGCATCCCCGTGCTCGATACTGATGGGTCTCGGACATTTGAGAAAGCGAAGTCTTGCCAGCCGTTGATTACACGGTGGTCACGTACCATTTCCACCTTATCCTTGAATACTCTGGTGGATGATCCCCGACGCTTTGTGGCACAGCCGTATGTATGCCCACCTGTGGGTGTGGCCACACCGCTTATCTATCATGGTTCCTCCCGTTCGGTGTCCTTTCCTTTGCCGAAGAACATCCATGCACCCTTTGTTGATATGCTGATTATGATTCGTCCGAGTTCATTACCGGTGTGGCATGAGGAAGGCGTTGATAGTGCCGTTTATAGGCCTGACCGCGTAGCATGTCAATTCGGGTTTGATCAATGTGCCCCGGGGCCAGCACCTCCTTTATTATCATTTTCAGCGAGCTACGGGCGCTTCAGTCGCGGGCTTGTACACATCGTGCTTCCCATATCCGGCTCTTTGACGATGCCAGGCTTGAGCCGAGTAGGGGGTTTCACCCCCTCTTTCAGGCGGTATTGGCAGAAGAATATCGATGCGTTTATTGCATTTGTCCAGAGCAGACCGACCGTATGTTTGCCTCCGCCGATTTATAAGAAGGATTCTTCTCTTCGGCTACCCGAGAGCCGAAAATCTGACCACATGTACGAGAGTTTCTTCACCTCATCTGCTCCAACTGACCCTTCTGCTCGGGCATCTGCTTCTAGCTTGGCAATTACTTCTCCGGAGCCAGTCCCTTTGAATAAGGCCTCTAGTCCTCGGACGACCCGCCTTAAGAAGATGGCTCACAAGAGGACTTCTGATGCCAGTCCTTCCGCTCCTCGCCTTTCCAAAAGGCTTCATGAGGTACCCGAAATTTTTGATTTGAAGCTACTTTCCTTTTTGCGACTATACCTTCTAAAAATGAAAACTTTTATTTGCCCATGTTGTGCAGGATCCTGCGGTTGTTGACGTTCTCAGTACCGTGGCTCCTGGCCATGCTGCCTCCCCCAGGCCGGACTCAGACTTGGACGACACCCTCCCTTTGTCTGCAAGACTTGTGAAGATGCGCACCTCTCGTATAGCAGTTATAGATGATGATGATGATGAGGCTGAGTCCTCCGACCATTTTTGTGACCTTATTCCATGTATGCGTCGTCACCGCCCTACCGTAGCTGAGGAGGAGCGCTATCTTGGTGACGAGGCTATTGGGGCTCACCGTTCTGATGTTGAGATTACTGGAGGGACTGATGCCTCAGAAATTGATGCCGTAGGCCATGCTTCTAGAAGCAATGTAGAGACGAGGTGCGCCTCTGGGAATGGTGTGGAGGTGGATGTGCTAGAAATCTCTGAGACTCGCTCTGGCACTTATGGTGATTCTCATCCTTCGGCCCTCCTTCCTTCTTCAGGGATGACTGCTACTGTTCAGGCTTCATCAGACATTGAGATCGATCAGGTGCTCTCTATACGGCCAAGTGACCTTGCTGATGCTAGGAGTCCTTCAGTTGCTCCGGCTTTGCATATTGATTCTCCCTCTGGTAATCTTTCTTTCTGAAGTTTGTCATTTATTTCTCTTCAGTGTTAGCTGCTACCGAGGTCCTGCCTTCACCTGCCTCAGACTCTGCTCCAGTGTTAGCTGCTACCGGGGTCCTGCCTTCACCTACCTCAGAATCTGCTCCAGCGTTAGCTGCTACCGGGGTCCTGCCTTCACTTGCCTCGGACTTTACTCCGATTCTTTTTGTAACTCCTCACGGTTCTCCTTCTCAAGGGGGAACACCTGCCTTTGAGACGACTGCCAGAGGTTCTTCATCGCCAGTGCCCTCGAATATTTTGGATTTGAATCTCAGTGATTTCTACATTGATAGTGATGCTTTTGGTCTTTCCCCTTATCGTTCGGCATTCTCAGGCTCGGGACCTCTGCTGGGAGTTACCCCTCCGGGTGGTTCATCTAACCCGATAGACATTGGGGAGATTCCTGAGACTAGCAGCTTTCCGGCCCCAATTCCTCCTTCGGCTTCTGGCAAAGTATCATTTCTCCATTATTGGGTAGCTCCTGAGTTTGCTTCAGTTCTACAGCTTGTGCATTCAAGTTACCCGGAGACCTTTGCTTCATTTGCTTGCCAGTGTCCACTCATTCAGACTGCTCTTCTCGAGTCTTTTGCCACTATCTTATATAGCTTGGACAGGCAACGGTTGTGTGACCTTAACGGGAAAGTAGTCGAGACGGCGTATCAGGGGATCTCTGACATGGAGCGTCACCAAGTGGACTTATCATGGCTTCAGAAGCGCCTGGATATAGCTTCGAACGCCAGTCATCGGCTGGAACTTATGTTTGTGCTTGCCTCTTATCGCACCTCTATAGATGAGGCAAAGGCAACTCTTCGTGAACTGGAGTCGGGTTATGCTCGGGCCTTGGAGACTTTAGAGGCACACTCTACTGTTTGTCCTCCAGATGTAGATGTGACGGGCAGCTTCTTCGAGGGTGTCTTTAGGAAAGATTGAGTTTTTTTTTTATCATTACTTTCTTGCCCCTTTCGATAAAAATGTTTTATCTAGGACAATGCAATGAAATGACAAAATTTTTGTCGTTTGGATATTTTCGCATTGTTTTCTCATTCTACTTGATAAAATATTTATTTCGAATGATACAATGGAAAGAACAATCATATGCACATGTTTATAAAAGCTGAAATATTCTCATTAGTTCTTCAACTTTCTTGACAAAAGTATAATAGATTCACTGTAAGTGATGGGATAAAACATGCACCATAGAGAGAACCAGCTTCTTCATAACGTAAGGGAAATACAACTTTTAGACAAAGTAAGAAAGTGAAAATGAATTTCATCATAGATGAGTCCAACTATGGGTAGTAATGCTTGATAAACTTTGCATTGAGCGGGCCAGTTCGGAAGTCGTCTTCAACCCTTACAAGTTTGTAGTACCTGCTTGAGCTCGCCTGAACCACCTTGTAGGGCCCTTCCCATTTTGGAGAAAACTTGGGCAAAGGCTGTCCTCGCATGATTGGGTCTACAATCTTCCATACTAGATCACCTTCTTCAAACTTCCTTGGTATCACAGTCTGGTTATAGGCTCAGGCGATGGACTCATGATACCTTTCCATGACTTTTGCAGCTCTGTCATGCTTTTCCTCTAATGCTTCCAATCTGGTGGTTCGAGGCTCCAATACCATCCCCGAGGCGAGAGCCATTCGAGCAGATGGCGTTTCCAACTCTATAGGTAACACTGCCTCGGACCCATACACAAGGGAGTAAGGAGTTGCTTGAGTTGGCTTTCTCTTCGAAGTGCGATACGCCCATAGGGCTACTATCAACTGTTCGGACCAAGTCCCCCCAAACTCATTCATCATCTTGCTCAGAATCCTTGTCAGTGTCTTGTTTGTGGCTTCCGCCTGCCCGTTCCCTTTTGGATAGTAGGGTGTGGATTTGTGATGCTTCACTTGGTAAGTCTCTAGGAGACTCTTCACATATTTGTTTATGAAGGGAGTGCCGTTATCCGAGAGGATGGTGTTTGGTACCCCAAATCGGCAAATGATATTCTCCTTGATGAAGTTCGCGACTGCAGGCCCCGTAGCGTTCTTCAGAGGAATTGCTTCGACCCACTTTGTACTCAATTCTGTGGCTGCGAGAATCCACTTGTACCCCTTAGAAGATGTGGAGATGGGCCCTATCGGATCAAAAGCCCAGGTATGGAACGGCCATGGCGTTCGGATACTATGCAGGTCTACAGCTGGAGCATGGATCAAATTTCCGTGTTTCTGGCAAGTCTGGCACCTCTTCACGTGATGGGATGCATCTGACTCCATGGTCGGCCAGTAATACCCAAGGTGTATAAGTTGCTCGAACAGCCGAGCCCCTCCTTGATGTTCAATCTCGTGGGCTCTTCCGAGGACTAGATCTGACTCCTCCTTGGAGAGACACCTCGGGGGAGTGCCCTCAATACTTCTTCTGTAAAGCTTGTCCTGATCAAGAAAGTACCGCCTCGCTCTCCTCTTGAGGTGTGCAATGTCCCTCGGGCTCTCAGGTAGTGTTCCCTCTTTGAGATAGTCAATGTAGACTTGCCTCCAGTCAAGGGTATCAATTTCAAAGCAACTCTCATCCTCCCGGATGTATGACTGACACTTGGGGCATTCCTTCTGTAATTGATTCGAGTCCTTCTCCATCTCGGGCCAATAATAACCTTGCCTTTGGATTCTTTTGTACAGACTGATATCCCCATCCCCGCAAGACTTTTCGTGGATCTGTTGTAGTCGGAAGCTCGCTTCTTGTTGGCCAACACACCGGGCTAGGAATCCGGTACCCCCTCGGAAGTAAAGTTCACTTCGAATAATTGTGAATTGGGCAAGCTTGGCCATAGTCAGTTCTCCAACTTTGCTTCTGAGATGTTCGAAGACTTCACCTCTCCAGTCCTCCGGAAGGCCTTTGTCTTCGGGTATTATTGAAGGTTCTGTTCTCTTTTTGATAACAATTGTTGCCTCTTCCTCTGGAATGTCAACTCTTGCCCCTAATGTTGCAAGGGCATCTGAAAACTTGTTGTCGGAGCGAGGCACATGCTCTATTTCGACCTTCTGAAATTTGTCAAGAAGCCTTTGGACTGTTGTTCGATATGTGGCCAAGGCAGGCTCCTTTAAGACGAACTGTCTTGAAACTTGCTTCACTATCAGCTTTGAGTCCCCCCGGATCCGAATCTTCTTGATACTGTGCTTCTCAGCTGCTATCAAGCCTAAAATAAGAGCCTCATACTCGGCTTCGTTATTCGAACAATGGAAATCCAGTTTATAAGACAAATATAACTTTTCCCCACTTTTGCTTGTAAGGACTATCCCGGTTCCTCCCTTCCCTCCGGCTGCTGCTCCGTCAAAGCTCAATGTCCAGAAGCTTTCCTCGGAAGCCATAGCTGTGTGCACCTCTCCTCTTAATTCTTCATTCACTGGTTCATAGTCACCACTTGGAAATTGGGCAAGGAGATCAGCTAAGGCTTGGCTTTTGATCGCCTTGGGGGCTACACATGTGATCTCGAATTCACCCAGTGCTAACAACCATCTTGCCACCTTCCCGGTTAGAGCAGGCTTGCTGAGGAGGTATCGGATCGGATCACTTCTAGTAACAATCTGAATCTGATGTGCTAGGAAGTAATGTCTGAGCTTTTGGGCAGTGAATACCAAAGCTAAACAATGTCTCTCTACTGGAGTATATCGGACTTCTGCTCCTCGAATCTTCCGACTGATGTAATACACCGGGCGTTCTACTCCATCTACATCTTGGACCAATAATGCCCCTATGGACTTGGGGGTTGAAGTTAGGTACAACATTAGAGGCACCCCGGGCTGCGGGGCTATCATGGTCTGAGGCGAGGTCAAGGCCGCCTTGATTCTCTCAAAGGCCTTTTGGTGCTCTTGGTTCCACTCGAACTTGGCATCTCCTTTTAACAAAGAGCCGAAAGGCGCAGAGATCTCTGCCAGTGCTGGGATAAACCTCCGAATATAAGACACCTTCCCGAGGAACTTCTTTAACTCCTTCTGAGAATGCGGGGGAGGCATTGCTCTGATAGATTTGACCTTGTCTTCATCTGCCTCGATACCATGCCTATGTACAAGAAACCCGAGGAACTTCCCGGCCGTCACCCCGAAAGCACACTTGAGAGGATTCATCCTCATTTTGAATTTCTGGCACCTCTTGAATACCTTCTCAAGGTCTCGGAGATGGTCTTCTTCTTTCTTGGATTTCACCACTAGATCATCAACATAATCTTCCACCTCATGATGGATCATGTCATGAAAGATTGCAGTCATAGCTCTTTGGTAAGTTGCACCGGCATTCTTGAGTCCGAAAGGCATGACTGTATAGAAGAAGTTTCCGAGAGGTGTTCTAAAAGCAGTCTTTTCTGCGTCCTCTTCAGCCATCTTAATCTGATTGTATCCACTGAATCCATCCATGAATGAGAACATCTGGTGTCCCGAGGTAGTATCCACGAGGGTGTCGATGTGAGGAAGAGGGAATTCATCCTTCGGGCAAGATTTGTTCAAATCTCGAAAGTCTACACATACTCTGATTTGGCCATTCTTCTTCTTTACTAGCACGATGTTTGCTAACCACGTGGGGTACTGTATTGGTCGGATGAAACCAGCCTATTGAAGTTTTTCAATCTCCTCCTTAATCTTCTCTTCGAGATCTGGATGATATTTTCGAGCAGCTTGCTTAATTGGCTTGGAGTTTGGGAACACATCAAGATAGTGGGAGACTAGGTCAGGATCTAGTCCGGGCATTTCCTTATATGACCAAGCAAACACATCTGAGTATCGGCTTATCAACTTTAACAACTGTTCCCGCTTCTCTGGGCTAAGGCTCGAACTTACGAATACCGGCCTCGGTGCATCTTGTCCATCACTCAGATCTATTTCAATAAGTTGTTCGGGCTGAGGCTTCGGCCCATCTTGCATACATTCTGGAGCCACTTCAGGCTTTATTACTATATCATTGTCAGGAGGCTCTTCTTTTGACTCGGAGTCGGTGACTGAAGAAATCGACTCCCCGCACCTTCATAAATAGTACACCATCTTGCCTCCTTTTCGAACTTTCATCACCTTCCGAGGAATAGGCGGACTTTCTGTTCTAGACATTGCCCGCTTACTTGACTCTGCCATCGGCTCCTTGTCATCTTTGATATCCTCCCAACGAGGAATTTTGACCCCTCGAGGCTTAGAGGTGGTGGGAACTTCTTCGACAGCCAGTTCGGTGAAGTAGATGGCATCAGAATAATGAGCTTCATGGATCTCGAAAGGCCTTTCTGTAGCCTGAATTGTCACCGTCTTCTTTCCCCATTTAGCCTTAACACACTGATGATAACTCGATGGTACAGCCCCATATCTATGCATCCAGGTCCTCCCTAGAATGATGTGATAATTTGCCTCAGAATCGATAATATGGAACTTGGTGGCCGAGCGAATCTCTCCAATGGCTAAATCAACTGTTACGCATCCGATAGTAACTCTCCTTTCTCCACCAAAGCCAGTGATGACTATCGGCTGCTTCACAATGCGTTCTTCAGAGATTCCGGCCTTTTCTAGAGTAGCGCGAGTCATAATGTTGATAGAGGCTCCACTATCTAGAAAGGCCCTTTTGAACTCAACCCCGTTAATAAAAGCAGTCACATAAAGCGGGCGATTGTGAGAAAAAGAATACTTCCGATCAACCTCGGAGAAAGTAATGGCACTAGATTGCTCTTTTGCCTTCCTCGGGATAGATCCCTCAGTCGACATGCATTCCTCATGGTGTGCCTCGGCTATATTAATGATAGACTTGGTGATTTCTGTTCTTGCCACCTTGGAAAGTCCAAGCTGGTCAAAGAACTGCTTGAACTTTACACAGTCTTGCAAGGTTTTGGCATAGTGATCCGGATCTTTTTCCACTCTTGGAGGCTCGTAGTTAACCATCTCCTCGGTCTCCTCAAAATAAGATGCCACATAAACATGGTGTCCTCCTCTTCCATAGTATTCTTCTCCTCCTTCTGGATCAAAGGGATCTTCGCCATAAGTCATAAATGTTCTGCCCTCTGGATCGAGAGCACTTCCATAGTAAACTTGCTCACCCTCTGGCTCGAGGATGTCGTCCAGATAACAGTCATCGTCATCGAGATTAGCGATAGCCTCGATCATTGGGCCTTCATAAGTTATCATAGCAACATTCTTGCCCTTGTCTCGGTGTTGAGGATATGGTTGTTCTCGGATGTCTTGAGTCCCTCGTTTTTTGAACCTCAATTCGTCTACTTCGACTTTATCTCTGAAGATTTTCCTGAGAGTCCAACACTTCTCTGTCGGATGTTTCAATGTACGATGGTAGACACAAAATTCAGGGCTCTCACGGTCCTTTTTTGATGGCATTTCTTCAACATAAGGCAATTTTAGCTCTCCGTCAGCCACCCATTCCTTAACTAGAGCTTTCACTTCCTCGATTCCACATGGATAAGCAACATTCCCCTTTTCACCATTATATTGCTTTCTTTTCTGGCCTCTATGACCTCCTCCTTGTGAATTTCGGGTATCTGGGGCAGAGGCAGCAGCAACGATAGGTCCACGAGATGACTTGAAACTAGTCTTGTAACTGGCTTTAAATCCGGACTCCTGAGCCTGAGGAATGCTAATGTTCCGAGCTGCTTCTATTAATGCCGAGAAGGTGGGTAGCTTGTGGTTAACTAGAAACATTTTGTACCTACTCAATGCCCCTTCTAGACAAATTTGAACCAGATAACTCTCCCCAACTGCTTCATGACAATCCACGGCCTTGTCCTGAAACCTTTTGACGTAGTCAAGGATGTCTTCACTTTCTTGTTGCTTCTCTTTACACAATGTAAGTGTGGTCACCTTCTCCGCCACTTGAAAGAACTTGGAGTGGAATTTGTTAACCATTTCCTCCCAACTTCGGACAGAGTTTGGGGCCAAATTAACATACCAACTATATGCTTGGTCGGTGAGGGACTTAGAGAATTCTCTCAGTCGGAGGACGTGGTTTGAACCATGAATACCTAGAGTCTCGATGAATCGCACAACATGTTCTCGGGCATTTCCTTGTTTGCCGTCGAACTTGATGAACTTCGGCACTGTATACCCCTCAGGGTATGGATAGCTCAGCATCTCAATGGGGTAAGGCGGCTTGACGTCTGGATCAGGCAAAGAGGGTAAGGTCCTCTTGCCCCGTTCGAGATCGAACATGGCCTGCACATCGGTGAGAGTGAGAAACTGTTGAGGGAGAGAGTTTGATGGTGGTATTCCCGGGACTTGGCTTATGTACCCGAAGACTGAGCTAGGGGCGTCTTGGCCATTCTGGTGCTGCGAATTCATCATTGGTGAGGACATTTGACGATACTGGCCATCAGCGCCTATAGACAAGCCAGTTGGTGATGGGATATTGAATTGAGGCCCATAGAGTCCACCGCACGGCGCCGCTATACCGGCTTGTGCTTGCAGATTTGTTGTCGGCACCAAAGGAGGCCCGCTTGGTGCTTGGGTAACATTTACTGGTGGCGTGACAAGATTAGGTACGGGCAGAGCTCCATTTTGCGCCATCATGCTCCTTATGCTTTCCTGGACACCAACAGTCGCCGGAGCACCATTCATTACACCAGAAACTCCCCTAGTCACCATTGGATCTTGGCTTGGCACGCCATGGAGCCCGGGTATGGGCAAACTGCCGCCGCCTACTGTGGTTTGAGCATGTGTTACTGTGGCCGTGTTGCCATGAGCCATAGGCTGATTGGGGCCTACTTCTCCTTGGATTTGATTTTGCGCTCCGGCGGGAATAACTCCACCACCAGTTTGATTTCCGTTTGGCGCCGGTGCAAAGTTAGAACTCATCACCAACATGGTGTGAGTGAGATTCTGAAGAGTGGTAAGAATCTCTTGCTGAGTATTCTGAAGTCCTTGAATGGCTTCAAGCAAAAGTGGTTGATCTGGAGCCATGGTTCTGTCATCACCACCATTAGAGGATCCTTGTTGGTGAACTTCATCTTCTCCCGCCATCCTTGTTGGAGTTGTGTGGATTCCAGATCTCGTTGAGACCATTAACCAATCCGCCTCCCCAGCAGAGTCGCCAAAATGTAGGAGAGGGTTCAAGAAAGGAGTTGGAAAATTCGAAGATCGAATTCTCTAGAATATGATGAGAGGCTTAGATTCTTCAATAATCTCAACTTAGGAACACAATCAACAAAGGAGATGATGGAGATAAGAGATTGGGTGAAGAAGAAGGCAAAATGGCTAGAGAATAGAATAATGGCAAGGCTCTCCCATGGATCTCCCACTTTCACTCTCAAGGTTGATAGTGGAGAAGGGAAATTAGTTCTTTCCCAAGAGTTCAAAAATCTCCAAAATCCATCCCTTGTAAAGCTATGGGTGGGTGCTATTTATAGGCACCTCATGATGTAGGATGGAGCCTATGTGCAAGGCACATGGGGGATATTCTCTCTAACCACCTTGTCCGAGGAGGTGACCTCTCCGAGGAGGTGACTTCTCCGAGGATGAGAAAACCCCGAAGAGGAGATCACTCCCTCGGCGAACCCTTCTTCTTAGCCACACCTAACCAATGATCCCCAATCATCCCAAAGGGTCAGGGGTAGTCCCAGAGGACGTCCTGCCGCAAAAAAATATTGCCGAGTCTCATGGACCCCCCGGGGTCGTGCCACCTCGACCCGGGTATAGGCTAGTTTAACCGAAGAGTGAATTTATCTCCACTCACCGTCCTCGGGATCGGGTCCTTTGTTCGAACTCCATTACGCCCATGGTTCTGGTGCGTAGATCCCGGAAAGCTCCGAGCCCGCAAGTGTTCTGGGACTCATTAACGGAGCGACTTCTAGATTGCGTCTGAATCCGTTCGAAGCCAAGTGTTTAGGACCTCTAGGTTCGTGGATCCGAACCCTTCCGAGTTCGAGTGCCTCGGATCTCTAGGCTTGCTTAATACCCTTTCGAGTCCGGGCCCGAGTAAGTCTCTAGGTTCGTGGATCCGAACCCTTTCGAGGCTTAGAGCCATTCAGCCCGTTTGACGGCGATAAATCCAAGCCCACCAATCTTGGACTTGCGATAAATTCGGGCCCACTAATCTTGGGCTACTGGGCCTAAATAATTTAGTGGGCTTAAATTAGCTCCTCTTACACTAACCAAAGCAGCTTACGAAAAAACTCCACTCTAACATTCTTGTCCTGAATTTTTTGAAACAGATCACAGGTCCAACGCTGGATCGAAACAATTGGCCCAGAGTTGCGAGTGAGGTTTAAATTGCTCCCAAACCACACAGCCCTTATCCAGTCACATCTACAAAGCAAATGCTCCACTGTTTCAGATTCCTTACAGCAGGTGGGACATATATCATCTTTTTCACAATGATGCCTAAAAAGGTTTGATTTAGAGGCCAGCAGATTATTGCATGCCCACCACCAGAAGTGTCTAAGCTTAGGAGGAATCGGGAGAGTCCACAAGAATTTCCAAAACAGAGTTGGAATCTGAAAAGAAAAAGATGGTCCGTCCTCACTGTGACACTGTTGATGTGTAACTTCTACATGGTACCCAGACTTAACTGAATAGGTCCCTTTGGAGTCATGATGCCAAATTAAATGATCTTCTTTATTTTCAACCGCTATGGGGATCGAACAAATCTAGTGAACCTCCTCTGGAGAGACCACACCATACAACACATCTTTCCTCCAGCATTTGGAATTGGGATTAATAGCATCGCTAACAGTAACTAATTGGCAGTCTATGGGTTTCCAAGATTAAACCCGAAAGTCTTTAGACAAAGCTACCCATTTGTTGTCCTAGAACTTGATGGATTTCCCACTGTAGACCTGCTACCGAATGCCATGGTTTAGCACCTTACGACCCTCCAACATGCTAGTCCAAGCCCGAGGTCCTTTCCTGGCATTCCAAAAATCTGAGTTGGGGTAGTACCTGCCTTTAAAATTTTGGGCACAAAATGATTGAGGATTTTTGCATAGCCGCCAACCTTGACGAGCCAGTAAAGCTTTATTAAAGGATCAAAAATCCTGAAACCCCATTCCACCTTGGAGTTTTGACATGGTCATCTTCTCCCACGATGCCCAATAAATTCCTTTACACTCTAAGTCTCCTTTCTATCAAAAGTTGCTCAAAAGCGCATTTAATTCAGCACATAAATTCTTTGGAAAAAGAAAGCAAGCCATTGAATAGGATGGAATGGCTTGGGAAATCAATTTGACAAGAATTTCTCGGCCTATTTGGGATAACAATTTAAGTTTCCAGCCTTGAAGTTTGTCGCGCACCTTCTCTACAATAAAATTATAGGTCTCACGTTTGGATCTCCCCCAACAAGCTGGCAAACCCAAATATCTGGAACTTGGTTTAATAGGGACAATACGCACGATATCACAAATCTGACTTTGAAGTCCTGCCTTAGTATTAGCGAAGAATTGGATACCAGACTTTTCAAAATTTATTTTTTGGCCAGAAGCTCGCCCATAAACTTCTAAAACTCTGAGAATTTTATGACATTGAACCATATCCGCTTTGTGAAACAAGAGAACATCATCAGCAAATAAAACATGTGATAGCATTGGGCAACCTCTGCTAAGTTTGATACTTGAGAATTTCTTCACGTCCAAGCTCTTTTAGAGGAGCTTAGATAAAGTTTTGACCACAAAGAGGAATAGATAAGGAGAGAGAGGGTCTTTTTGCAGAATACCCCGAGTGGGGGTAAATGTTGTTCGCACAGCTCCATTCACTACCACTGTAAAGGTAACTGTTGATATACATTACATAACCCAATTAATCCAAATCTCATGAAAGCCCATCCTTTGCAAAATTGTTTCCAGGAAATCCCATTGAACCCAATCGTAGGCTTTGTTGAAATCAAGTTTAGTGGCCATGTCCGCTTGTGTACCCCTTTTGTGCAACTTAAGATAATGAAAGGCTTCATGGGCCACCAAAATGTTTTCTTGGATCATTCTCCCAGGAACAAAAGCCGATTGATTTGGAGAAATAATTGCTCCCAATACTTCTTTCAAGCAACTAGCCAGGATTTTGGTGATGATCTTGAGTGTAAAGTTACATAAACTAATTGGTCTAAACTACGAAAGCATCTCAGGTGTGTTAACCTTCGGGATTAAGACCAAGTTAGTGTGGTTTAACTCCTTCAAGAGGACTCTATTCACAAAAAAAACTCCAAACCACCTTACACACATCCGCCCCGATCACATCCCAATATTGGTGGTAAAAAAAAGCTAGGATACCCATCTGGTCCAAGAGCTTTAAGCGATCCTAATTGGAACACCGCAGATTTAATTTCATCGTCTGTTACTTCCTTGGTTAACCGAGACTTCATCTCTGGAGTGGTTACGTGGTCCACTGCACTCAAAGCCTCCTCCATATCACGATTACCAGTAGAGGAAAACAAGTCAGTAAAGTAATCGTGTATATGAATGTTAATGTGCTCATCCGATACGAGCCACTCCTCATTTGTATCCTTAAAGTGGATCAACTGGTTTCTTTGGTGGTGTTTGGGAAGTTTGGAACTTGGATTTTTTTTTTTTTCACAAAAAGTCAAACTTTTTGTGAAACCAAAAAAAACACATCCAAACAAAATATCACATTCAACCTCATAATCATTTCACTTTTTCTCTCACAAATATCACATTCAACCACAAAAAAACCCAACTATCTTCCCAAACACAAAAAAAAATTCTCCAATAATATCCTACAACTAAAAAAACCTACATAAAAACCCACTTCCCAAACACCCACTTTGTCTGCGTTGATTGAGTGTGGCGTGAAAAAAGGCCTTGTTCCTATCTCCGTATGACAACCAATTAACCCGTGACCACTGATGGATATACATCTCCTCTCTTAACAAATATTCCTCCAGTTGGGATTGGATGGCATGTTGGTCCCGACAGTTCTGGTGAGTTGGAGCTAGGGGTGTGCATAATACAGTCGAAACCGCCAAAACCGTACCGAACCGCACCGCCAAGGCAAATTCGTTATTATTTGCCAATCGAACCGCCGATTTTTGGTAAGAAAAATGGCAAATTCTAGTGACACTTTTATCAATCCGCCGGTTTCTATTTTTCTTCCAAACCGCACCGACCCGCACCGCTATTAAATCATGTTTTATAAGATTCTAAAAATTCTTTTTTACTTAAGTTTGCTTGTTGTTCTATACCTTAGAATATAGTATTACATTACTGCTCGAGGGGAATTCAAGATGTCAGTAATCCAAAATAAAGTTGGATTCCAATTCACTTTTCAAGATGCTTAACATCACGGTATCTCTCGTCTTTTTTTTACTCTTTGATTTAAGTTTTGTAATTTGAATTATATTTTTTTATAAATCGCCAATTCGCCCGAACCGCCAAGGCAAATCAGCCATTATTTGCCAACCGAACCGCCGGCTTTTGATAAGGAAAATGGCAAATTCTAGTGACACTTTTATCAATCCGCCACCCGCCATACAGTTTCTATTTTTCTCTCAAACCGCACCGACCCGCACCGCGCACACCCCTAGTTGGAGCAAGGCTTTAAAGATGAGCCAATTCGCGTTTACAGTCTGCAATTTGCTTTTTGTAGTTGCCAAATTCATTCCGGCTCCATGATAGTAGGTCATTACTACAGGATTTCAAACTGTGGACCAACTGGAACATCGGGGATCCAGAATTTGGAGAGGCCTACGCCCTCTTGATGACTTCCCCACACTGTGAACTTGATGCTCACATAGATTCAAATTTAAACAACTGAGGAGCTCTTTTTGGCGGGACATAGCAGTTAACAATAAGCGGACAGTGATCGGAGCCAATGATGCTCTCATGGAATACTTGTGCAAAAGAAAACCGATCACGCCACGCCACTGTGGCAAACGCTTTGTCCAACCTCTCACGAATATTAGCTTCCCCAACTTGGTGATTTGTCCAGGTATAGGCAATACCTTCAAAACCAAGATCCATCAACTCACACTCTGAAAGCATAGATTGAAAGCCATCAATTTGAGATCTGCGACACACCACCTAGTTTTTCCCACATAGAGCCCACTTGATTGAAATCTCCCAAACACAGCCATGGATAGTTATTACTCTTGGCTCGATCAATCAAGAGGTTCCAAAATTCCTTGCGTTTCGACCTATTAGGAGGGGCATATATAAAGGAGATAGCCAACACCCTGTCGGGGTTGGCATGACCAACAATACACCGCATGACATGTTTGGATTTAAATTGAACATCCACCTTAACCTCATCCACCCATCAAAGAGCAAGTCCTCCAGACGCCCCATCAGGATTAACATAACAGCTATTCGGAAAATTAAGCCTTCTACTAGTCCTCTCCCAGCTTGGAGGTTTTATTCTTTGTTTCCATCAAAAATACCACAGAGGGACCATGGGTTGAGCACAACTCTCGGAGGATCTGTACTGTCAGAGGTCACCCCAACCCCTGATAGTTCCAACTGAGCCTCAACATGGAGCTCGTGGCTGTAGAGGGTCAGCCACCAGAACCCTAACCATTGTATTAGGATCTTCAGTCGGTAAACTACTGGGGACCTGAGACCAAAATTCCCCACCTTCCTGGCTCAAAGAGATAGGAATCTGTACCAGAGCTCCATCATTAGCCTCTCTTTCCAACCTGGCCGCAAAACCTGCTCCTGAAACTTGTTGTGAGCCTTGCCCAAATGTTCTTCGCTTGGAGTATTTCTTACCCCTAACATCCCGATACCCTATTTCGGTCTTAGTTGAAATCATTGCAAACTGCTCGTGATTAGCATAACCAGTAGTCGATTTGATCCGCTTGGGTGGACCGTCTTCACACAAATCATTGTGGGCCTTTCTTTTGATGGACAAGTCTTGGAAAAATGTGGCCATACTCTTGACAATAGCTTGATCCAGAAAGGAAAGGTTAGTAGGGCTAGAGAATGGGCTAATTTCCTTGATCCCAATATCAGGGATTGGCCCAATTCCACTTCCATAACCGTAAGACGGCCTAACAATGATATTATTATCTACGGGCTCGGTGACAAAATACCTGGGTGCAAGCCCATTAAACGATTGGGTTGATGATAAAACATCCTTACGCAGTGGAGTATCCGTAACAGCATCTGTACCTACCAAAATGCTGTCTGTTGCCCCCAACTGAGATGTGCTATCGTTTACCCCTGCAACCTCAACAGTGGGTACAGACATGCCACCAAAGCCAATACTCCTACCATTACCTGACTCCATTTCATGCCGCAGAACCTTGTACCTATTCTCATGGTCACTCACAGCTGGGTCTGTTGTGCGCGTGGTGTCCTTAGGAGCCATTGTACCAACAATTACCCGCCTCTCTGTCGCCGATCAGTTGATGACCGGATTGCGCACCCTTTCTTCCGCCTTGTCTATCCATTTGCATACCTCTTGCATCGGTATATCCAGCCTAGAGGCTCTACTGGTTCGTAATTCTGGCCCATACCCAGATTTCTTACCTTCCTCTTGGGAGACGAATTTGTAAGAAGAATTGTTATGGCCTATCCTACCACAATCATAACAAAAATTTGATAATTTCTCATATTTGTAGGAGACCCATGTTTCCTTCACCTGAGGCCCTTTCTGTCGTAATACAAATCCCAAAGGTAGTGGTTTGGTCACGTCCACTTCTACTCTGATTCGAAGAAAACTCCTCTCTAACAGGATACTATCATGAAGGGTTCAACCCCAAGAAGATTCCCAATTCTTCGACCAATGATTTCCCCATTTTGTCTTGTCAATTTGGCCCCAGGATGCCATGAGCTTGCATCCAAAATGGGCACCAATTGAACTCTATTTCTTCAACTGGCTTGCCAATCGATAGAGGTTGTAGGACCAAAAGAAAACCCATGACTGACCAAGGAGCCTCCATCAGGGCTTTTCGACAGTCTTCCGCATCAGCAAATTGGAACAGAAAAACATTATCCAACCATGGTGAAATTGTCATGTTGGCCCGCAGTTTCCATGCTCCCATAATAATATTTGCCACCGCAAATTTGTTGAGTATTTTGGGAGCCAGTACCTTTCCTACTAGATAGAGGTTCGAAACATCAACATTTTCATCAGATCCCTCTTGAAGTTCCACCGAGTCCAAACCCTCCGTGTGACCGAGAAAGTTGCCATGGAGGTTTAAAGGAGACAAACTCGAAGGGAAAATGGAAATCCGAAGAAACTGCACTAGGGCAGTGAAGCTCTCATTTTTTAGAGAAGGGCTTTCATTCTACAGAGAGAGTTACTTCCTTCCCAAGTCTCATATGATCCAGGCAAAACTATTTGGTGTTTGGGAGTTGACTTTTCTTTTACTGATTTAGTAATTTTTTTTTAGAAAAACGTATAACAAAATAGAAATAATGAGTTGATTTTTTTGAAGTGATTTTTTAATTTTAATTTTTTTTTGGTTTGTTCAGTTGAAAAAATGAGTCAACATTAATATGAACTAGGTAAAAAGGAGTGGTAATACACAAATAAAAAATTTGTACAAAAATTCATACAGAATAACATAGTAGATTTGTATCTGTTTATTTTAAATAAAAAAGCCCATTAAAGTGATTTACAATTTTCAAAATATCACTGTCGCATCATTTTTGTATGAATTTTTTATTTGCAAATCAATTTCCAATTAAAAAGAAAGTGTTAATTACAAAATTGGTTTTCAAAATGTGTTCCTCTTATATTTGAGTCTCTAGTTTTTTATTTAATTTGTTTCGTTTGGGTATGCAAAGTTGCGATATATTACACTCAGTTCACTACAGAAAAATACACTTTTAGCAATTAAAAATGTTAATTAAAAAAATTTAATCGCTAACGGTACACACTTTATCTAGTAAAAAAATTCGGTCGGCAATGGGATGGCTAAAATTGTTTGTTAAAGTGTGTTATATGACAAAAAGTGATAAAAGTGGAACCCAAAAATGTGTGTTAAGGTGTATTAAAAGTTTTTTAATTTTAAAGAGCGAGTAGTAGTGCAATAGATGTGTTAAGATGTATGTTAATAATATATATATATATATATATATATATAATAAATAAAATAAATAAATAAGTTCCAAGAAGGCAGCAAGCTTTTGAGGAAGATGGCCGATAAAGGCAGCAAGCTTTCTTATCCAGGAAAATGGACACAGTTCCTGGATAAAATAAATGGGCACAGTTCTTTAACACTTTTGCTTATAAAATAAATGGACACACTTCAACACACTTTCGCTTATTTATCAATGGACACACTTTTCTTTTCTTTCCTTGTTTCTCATCTTTCTTATCCAGGAAAATGAAGGCAGCAAGCTTTTGAGGAAGAGGGCCGCGGTCAATCGGTCAACTATAAAAAAAAAATAAAAAAAAAATATTATTTTACTTGAACGGTCTAGACAGCTGGGGGGACATCCGGCCGAACGACCCTACGGCACTTCCCCACGTCTTCCTCATCTTTCTCTCGCTGACTAAAATGCTAGTTACAGTTAATACACAACGCTAACAGCTAACACTAACAAACAAGTTAGCAGCTATTGCAGCACAAACAGTGTTTTTAGCTGGCCAAAATTTAGCCATTGATATTAGCACACCCACTAACACATCCATTGTGGATGCTCTAAGAATAATTTAGTTGGTATTTATTTTACTCTTGACGACTAATTGAGTTTTAGTCGTTGAACCTAGGGTCTTGGGCAACTAAAAAATAAATTTGGTCCCTAAATGTACAATCTTTAGCTACTAAAATATTTGTAGTCGGTATTTATTTTACTTTTGGCAACTGATTGAGTTTTTGTTGTTGAAAATATGATTTTGGGCCACTAAAAAAGATTTGGTCCCTAAATGTACAATCTTTAGCTACTAAAAATAATTTAGTCGGTATTCATTTTACTTGTAACGACTAAATTTTAGTCGGCAACTGTAATTAAAAGTATTGGAGGAAGGACTTCAAATTTTGAAGGGATTCATAAAAAAATTGGCGACTAAAGTATTTAGTCGGAAAAAAAATTTATTTTTTATTGGCGACTAAAAAAATTAGTCGGGAAAAAAAATAAACTAGGGTTTGAAAAACGTCATCATTTTGGGCATTAGCTACTAATTTTTTTAATGGTCAAAAAAAGATATTTTTTAAATTTTACAATATATATAAAATTTGGTCAAAAAAAGAACGTATCAACACCAAAATCCGTAAGGGAGTTTGGGATATTTTTTAAAATTTTACAATATATATACAATTAAAAGATTGGGAACGAAAATGCAAAAATAGTGCATATTTTGGAGACTAAAATGAGATTTAAAAGAAAAAAACATATTGTAGGAACTAATATGCTACAAGAATAATGTTTTAGAGCACTAAATTTGGAGCTCTAGAGCATCACTAATGATGTGGCACAGTGGCCCCCACCAAAGTGATGTGATGTTTTAGCTTGAGTTTTTTTTTTTTTTTTTTTTTTTTTTTTTTTTTTTTTTTTAAGCTTATTAGAGCTATTAGTGGTGCAAAAATTAGTGGGATGAATCACCACTCATCATAGACAATAAAAAAAAAAGTCATGTCTATAAGTCTTAAAATAAATTATATAATGATAAAGTAAATTTTTTTTATAAAATTTGAGTAAAAATTTAATATAATATGTGATATCACCAACTAATAGTAAAGGAACACATGGAGGGTGAACCCTACATATCAAATATAACTAATAATTCAATAAATTTCATATCTTCATAATGAGATTAATTATGTTTGCATGTCAATAATAATGGATATTACCGCGTTGCATTGAATTTTTTTCATAAAATTTTCATAAATAATAATATGTCTTGTCATAATTTCTTTATTTTCAATCAAAACAATCATTATTGTTCTCATAATTTTAAAAATATCATTAACATTTCATTCTAAATATTATTTTTGTATAGTTTTTTATTTGAAATACATTTTTTAATAAATATATGTATAAAAAAAATTCTAAAACTCAGGGGCACGTGACCCCCCTCGGTCCCTCTTTACATCTGCCCCTAACTACATGTATATTTGGTCATTTTGATTTTGTTGAGATTTTATGTCAAAATTTTAAAAATACCACTCTTGTTATTGATTTTGAACGACTCTAAAGTCAATGACTAAAGTATAACAAATCACAAATTTTGACAATCAAAGAGGAACAATTGAAAGATTGTGAACAAAGATGTACATGAATATATATATTTTAAAGACCATTAGTATAATTTACCCTATAAAATATAAGTTGATAAAAATGAATCAAAATAAGTCAGTAGTTTAAAAAAAAATTAATAATTAAAAAATACAAAAAAATAATCGGAACCGAAAAACTCTAATATGTTTTTGGTTTATGAAGGCACACAAGAAAGATTATACTATATTATTGTATATCTCTAGTGGCAAATTGTTTGCCAATCCTTTAGTATTAAAATGTCAAAATTTAACAATTTTTCTCCAATCCTGTAAATGTTTTAACTATTTCCTTTATAAAAGATCAACTATATATTAATTGAATTTGTAAACTCAGGGCTGGTTTGGGATGTCCTAAAAAAGTGCACTTTTTGACTTATTGGTGGGTTTGGGTTGGGTTTGATGTGATGTGTTAGAGATGTGATGTGATTTAAATAAGATGATGTGACTTAAATAAGATAGTGACTTTTTGACTTTTTGACTTATTTAGTACATGCCAAACTAGCCCTCATTATAAGATGTAGACAAGGTTCTTGTCAAATTTTGGTAGTCCATTGAAGAGTTGCAGCTTCGGAATTCTAACAAATTTGACCTTTGATAGCTTTTTAGTTGCTACTAAGGTTTTGTTTGACAATATTCAGCATGCTTGGTTATCATTTTTTAAAAACACTTTTTCGAAAATTCTACTTTCTTATTTTTCGTATTTTTTTGTTTTTATTAAATTTTTTTTAATATTTTGAGCAATTTTTTTAATTTTTAGACATACCTAACATAAACATACCTACAAAGTAAAAAAAAATTGAAAAAAACCTTTTAAAAATTTACTAAATACCAAAAATATAAAAAAAATACGAGAATTCAGTATATTTTTTTATATTTTTATGTATTTATTAATTTTTAAAAATATTTTTTCACAATTTTTTTACTTTTTAGATACATCTAAGTAAGGTGCATCTAAAAAAATAAAAAAAATATTTAAAATTTTAAAAATATTCACTAAAAACAAAAAAAAAACACGAAAATCAAAAAACTCAATTTTCAAACAAAAAATTCAAACCAAACACACTGATTACTTTTTAGTTTAATAGTTAAAAATTTATTAAAAAAATTTAAAAAGTCAACTACCTATATTTAAAAATCAAAGATTCTTATACCAAAAAGCCAAAGATGCACTTACAAAGTCAACTCCAGTTTTTAGAATTTTTTAGAATATCTGTAATAAAATGACTAAAAATTTAGGCACCGTTCCATTTAGTTTTAGAATCACAATTTCAGTGTAAAATTGTGATTTAAGTGGAGAGTTGTGAGTTAAGTTTTACAAAGAGAAAATTTGTTTGGTTATGAGTTTAAAAAAGAGGTTTGAGTTTTTGAATTTTGGACTTGAAAAGAGTTTTGAGTTTTGAAAAAAAAAATTAAATTGTATTTTGAGTTTTGAGTTTTTAAATTTATTTTTTAAAAAATATTTAAAAAGGTTTAATTTTAATTTTAAACATATAATTTTAATTTTAAATATTTTTTAATTTTATTAATTTTAAATATTTTACTTATTTTTTTAATATTTTAAACTCAAAACACAACTCTACACTCAGATCATAACCAAATACATAACTCAAAATTCAATTCAAAAACTATTTTCAAAACTCATAACCAAACATATAAACTCAAAACTCAATTCAAAAACTCTTTTCAATAATCAATCTCTTTTCGAAACTTTTTTCAAAATTCTTTTAAAAAAAATTCAAAAAAAATATTTTTTATTTTATTCATTAAAATTATTTTTTATTTATTATTTTTTTTGAATTTTTTTGAAAAATAAATTTTGTTATTTTTTTTAAGTATTGGCCAAATAATTTGTTATGATTTAAATATATATGGCGATCTAATTTTTTTAAAATTTTAAAAAAATTAAATATTTAAAAAAAAAGAAAAAGAATTTTTAAAAATATTTAAAATATTTATAAAATAAAATATTTATAAAATAAAATTATATATTTAAAATAAAAAAATAATTTTTAAATGTTTTAAAAAATACAAGTCAAATATTTTAAAAAAATATACAGCACACAATTGTATAAAATACAATACACATTAAAAAAATACAACTCAAAAACTCTTTTATAACCAAACAAATTTTCTTTTTTCAAAACACAACTTTACACTCAAATCAAATCATGATTCTAAAAATAATTTTAAAAAAATAAGATAAAAAATACTTTTTGAATTTTTTTTATATTTTATTTTTAAAGTAAAGTTTTAAAAAGAGTTTGGTTATCAGTTTTAAAAAAAAAAATTGAATTGAGTTTTGGGTTATCTGTTTAGTTATGAGTTGTGAAAATAGTTTTTAAATTGAGTTTTGAGTTGTGTGTTTAGTTAAAGTATTGAAAAGAGTTTTGAATTGAGTTTTATATTGTGTATTTAGATATGAGTTTTGAAAATAAATTTTAAATTGAGTTTTAAGTAATGTGTTTGGCAATGAGTTTTGAAAAGAATTTTGAATTTTTTTTTAATTAAAATCACAATTCTAAAAGAGAACCAAATGGGACCTTAGGTATTAAAAAGTTCACTTGGACAAAAGTGGTGTCAAATTTTCAGGTGTTAAATTCTTGAGCAAATTATGGTTATGTTTGGTTTGCCTTTAGAATCATTATTTTAAAGGTAAAATTTTTAAATCATTTTTCAAAATTTATAATCAAACACAAAATTTAAAATTACTCAAAACTCAATTCAAAAATTAATTTTAAACACACAATTCAAAACTCAATTCAAAACTTTTTTTAAAACTCAAAACCAAACTCTTTTCAAAACTTTATTTTAAAAGAAAATATTCAAAAAATATATTTTTATTTTGTTTTTTAAAATTATTTTTACAATCATGAATTGAGTGTGTAGTCATGTCTTGAGTTGTGAGTTTTGAAAACAGAAAGTTTATTTGGTTATGAGTTTTGAAAAGAGTTTTAAGTTGTATTTTGAATTTTTTTGGATTTATTTTTTTAAATATTTAAAAAAATTCTAAAATTTATTTTTTTAGGGTAAATATTTTATATTTTAAATATTTATTTATTTATTTTAATGTGCACTATATTTCATACATGTATGTGCTGTATTTTTTTTAATATTAAAAAAAATTATTTTAAATATATAATTTTTTTTTTTAAATATTTTTTATTTTTTTATTTTAAATATTTTATTTTATTTATAAAATATATTTTTAAATATTTTAATTTTTTTGTTATGAGTTGGGTATGATTTGAGTGCAGAGTTTTGAAAGTAGTGTGCAGTTTCAAGTTATGTGTTTGGTTATGAGTTTTGAAAATAATTTTTTACTTATATTTTGAGTTATGTGTTTGGTTACAATTTAAGTATGGAATTTTGTTTTGAGTTTAAAATATTAAAATTAAAAATTAAAATATTTACAAAATAAAATAAAATATTAAAAATAAATAAATTAAATAAAAACTATATATTTAAAATAAATAAATAAACATTTTTTAATATTTTTAAAAAACAAATCCAAAATATTCAAAATTCAACTCAAAATTCAAAAATTCAAAATTCAAAATACAACTCAAAATTATTTTCAAAACTTAAAACTCTTTTCAAAACTTATCACTAAGGGCTATTTTGAAAAGATGGTTATAATCAATTTTTTGGTTAAAAACTGAATATAAGCTGATTATAATCAGCTTTTTATGAGAGAGGGAAGTGGGTTATAATCTGGGAAGTGGATTATAACCCACTTCCCAAAGACCCCTAAATAAATTTATATCTTTTTAAAACTTAACTCACAATTCCACACTCAAATCACAACTCCAAAAAAAAAAAATCACAATTTCAAAACTAAACCAACCACAACTTAAATTTTTACCTTCCAATTTTTATTTGAATTCTATTTAGTCCTTTACTTTTTAATTATATTTAGTCCTGTACTTTTTGATCCCTTACTTTCCAATTGAGACACTTCATACCATATTTCACTATTCTGATAACTTTCGTCACAAAAACCTTGCACGTGATATGTGCATGGCCTATACAACTTCGTTCTCACTAGAAGCTAGATAAATACCCAGGAAGTACAAAATTAAAATTAGGGAATGAATAGTAAATACCTAGGAAGTATAAAATTAAATTAGTGAATGAATAGTGGGGAGACAAAAAGAGAAACAGAGGAAGACAGAAAAAACTTGTAGTGAGAGTGCAAAGGGAAGGAAATAGAGCTATCAACAGAGACAGAGTGAGAACAAAAAATGTCCTACCATGAAAGGGGAGGTATGATGAGACCGCCCAAGAATCCCTATCCCTAAATATTTCTATCCTCTTGTCCTAAATTACTTACAATCATTGAATATGTCTTGAATATGTTTTGAGATTCTCAAATCTAAGATTCTCATATGATCTAATGGTTGTGAGTTCATATGATCTAATGGTTGTGAGTGATTTGGGACAGGGGGACATGAATATTTGGGGACAGGAGATCCTTACTCAATGGGACCATGTATGACGACCTCGTGAACAAATCAACTATAAAAGATATGGAATAAATTTGTATATTTTGTTGATTAATGCAATGTATTTTGATTTATCTTGGTTTATTTAATTAGTTTTTTTTTTTTAATTTTTTGCAATTGCAACCATGTGCAGATCACGTGTAAGGGTTTCCATTCAACTTAATAACAAGAATTAAGGAAATGGTCAAATTGAAATAGGGTATGAAGTGTAAGTTTTCAATTGTTTAAATTGAAAGGTGAGGACCAGAATGAAATCCAGATGAAACTTGAAAGAAGAAAGTATAAATTTTTTTTCTAAATTTTGTTTTTTTGTTTTTGCCAAATCTAAATTCTAGTTAGTTAACAAGAGTATTATAATAAACTAGTTAAAAATAGCTTTAAAAAAAATTATATTAACAATAATTAAAGAGTGATTTGGTCTCTCAGACTAGACTTCTAGAGATTGTTGTAACAGCTCTAATGAAAAAAAAAATTAAAAATTGAAAATTAACATCTCAAATATAACTGTGTAGCATCAGTATCAAATATCAAATTTTAATATAAGAGTTGTATAAAAATGTAACAAAACGTCAAAACGATATTCAAAATAAATTTTCGTTTGACATTGGCTTTTTTATTGGCTTTTTTATTAGCTTTTTTGTTTTGGGACTTTCTTAATCTAGTTTGATTTAGTTTTTTTGACTTTTTTGAGGAAAAAAATATATTAGTTATGGTTTGAATGTAATATTTTGTTTTATTGACTCATATAATTAATTTTGAATTTTTGTGTTTTTTTAGCTAAAAATCAAATGCCAAACGAAGCAAGTTGCAAACTTTATATAATAATATCAAGGGCAAACTTCACTTTACCTTATGTGGTTTGAGTAGGGTGTGGATTACCCTTTAACATTCGGATATCACAACATTACCTCCACGTGATTTGTGGACTTAAACGCACAACGCACACTAACTTCTATTAACAAAACGTGTAAATTTACCTTTATACCCCCGTCTTCTTCTTCTTCTCTCTTTTAAACCTGCAAATATAAATACATATATATATATATGTGTGTGTGTGTGTGTATGTACACACAGAGAAAAGAAGAAGAAGAGATGGCATTAGAATTGCTTATGGGATGGGCAGAATGCCTTTAACTATTTCATCTATCTTCATAAACATTGCCTTTAACTATTTCATCTGCTAATCTGAATTGGATCCTTCTAATTAAATAAGCCAATGTTGCTTTCCTCAATGAAGTGGGTAAAAAATAATCAAGTCTTGGTGCTAGGCCCAATGCGATACTCACTCCAAAGTGGAGCTAGGTCGGACACCTCAGCCTTATGGCCAACACTTGTTCCGAAGTAAGACAATCATGAGAGTTCGATCCAATGTACGAGCGTCACTCCAAAGTGGGCCGAGCAACATGGTGGACCTTCTAGATGGACAGAACCACTCCGAAGTGGGTTGAGCAACATATTGGACCTCCTAGTTGGACAACCGTTCTAGAGCAGACCAACTTAGAGGAGGCCAATTCACTGAAGATCTTTCTTGGGCCCACAAGAGACAAATAACTCTGCTCCTCTCCCTCAGTATGAACAGAACGTGGAAACGTGGAGGTGCAGAGGGACAAGATGCGTATATGACAAACCTGCATCCGAATGGCAGGCGGAGTAGTCGTCCTCCTCCAATGAGACAAACAAAACAGACCTGCACCCGAGTGTCAGGCGGAGTGGTCCTCCTCCTTCAATGGGAGACGACCACGAATAAGACACATTGGACAAATGGCGAAGAGAGAAGGACTTGAACGACAAACAACCTTCTCCTATAAAAGGTGAACACTATTCACTCTCAGGGGATCCGAAATCCACACACTTAACACATACACTCTTTGTATTCTCTCCTCTCTTTTTTCTCTCCCTAAGTCCCTAACTTTACCATCGGAGGGGTTTCCGACCAAACCCCGGTCGGGCAGCCTCACCGTTTGTTATTCTGTGCAGATCTTCAATTCCCAAAGCCTGTTGTTCATCCACGAAGTTCAACCCTTCTTCATAGTGCGAAAATCACCCCCGTACAATTGGCGCCGTCTGTGGGAAAACCACTGTTTGCTTCGTGACGAACTCCGGCGATGGGAATCGAAGATACACCCCACTCTGGGCTAGCAGAGAGGACTCCAATGACGAAGAGAACCAAAGATAAGGGTCTGGCATTCCCTCCAGTGCACGATGACCTTATGGACCACAATGATCAGACACCCAATGCGGCGGAGCGACGCCGTGTCATTGCCGCTGAGACGTCTTAACACCTTTTTGTTGAGAAAGACCACCGTGACCGCATCATCGACTCAATGGGTTTGGAGATCACTGAGCTTCACACCCAATTGATGAAGTTCATGGCGACCCCAGCGGAGCCAAGAAAATCCGTTGGTGGACCATCGCAAAGGAGACGTACCCCTTCTCTCCCTCCGCCTCGCAAAGAGCACTACAGTCGTGGTCCTACTGGTAGAGAACGTAGCCGGCCGATTTCGGTACTTAGTGAAGGGGCCAGCAGTAGGACGAATAACCTACAAAAAAATAACCCACGAGAGAATTCTCATAAAAAGCAAAGGACCGTTAGCCGCCTATCTGAAACCTTTCATTGTCGTCGCGACGAGCGACCACACGATTTGAGAAGTTGGCTGAATGATAACAGAGAAGAGGCACGACGGCTATGCAGAGAAGGAGAACGTCGACAAGATAGGAAGCAGGAACGCCAGCTCAATAGGGAAAGAGATCAGTTAGATCGGTCCATACACCAACAAGAGCGTCGTGCTCTAGACCGGTTGGTGTCCACCCCCTTCTCCCCAGAGATAGAAGCTGTAGAACCCCCACAGAAGTATAGCCCGCCGAAATTCATTCTCTATGATGGGAAGACGGACCCTTTGACCCATATCAGCCATTATCGCCAGATGATGTCCCTCTGGAACCGCAACGACGCACTCATGTGCAAAGTCTTCCCTTCTAGCCTTGGAGAACTTGGCCTCCGATGGTTTGACAAACTCCCCAATGGCTCGATTTATGACTGGACGCAGCTCTCTGAGGCGTTCTTAGCCCGATTTGTCTCCAACAGCAGAGTCCCAAAGCAGTTAGATACTTTGTTCAATATCCGAAAGGACAGAAAAGAGACCCTACGCCAGTACGCACGACGGTATTGGGAGGAGTATGGTGACTTGGAGGAAAATGTTTGTAGTGAACAATTGGCCGTGCTATACTTCAAGCAAGGCCTACCCCCTTCGCATAAGCTAAGGCAGTCGTTGACGAAACGACCTGCCCCTACTATGAAGGATTTGAGGGCCCGAATAGAGCAACAAGCTCGTGTGGAAGATGATGCTGCTTCGGTACATGTTGCGGTTGCTGAAGAAGAGGTCAGACCGCTTCGACCGCCTAAGACTGAGCAGCCAAGGAGGGATGAGCAGCGCAAGAACTATGGCCAAAGGAACCGCTCCACAGCAGAAAATGAGGAGGAAAGGGCCAAGTCTTATGAAGGCATCACAACCGTCTTCAAAGAGCCAATATACAGGCTTGTCGAGAAACTTAAAGGGGAAGCCTTCTTTGTTTGGCCAGCTAAGATGCCTGGAGACCCTGCTCGGTGCAATCAAACACTGCGTTGCACCTATCATCGAGAGAAGGGACACAAGACGCAAAATTGCAGAGCTCTCAAACAACACTTGGAGGATTTAGTTACGGCAGGGCACCTCCAACAATGGATAGACGTTGATAAGACGAGGGAAAAGTAGGGGCTAGACCAAGCCCCTCTTGAAGAGAACCATGCCCCGAGGTTGGTCATCAACGTTATCCATGGAATGACTGACCCCGAAAGAGAAAACATAATTCGAGGAGAAATCCAACGAGCCACCCACATTCAACAGGTAATGTTGGTAGGACCTCCTCCTAAAAAGTCCAAGACAGAAGCCAGACCTTCTCGGTTTAACGTCGTGTTCACTGAAAAGGACCTAACAAGAATCCAGTACCCCCACACCGATGCCCTCATCGTTACAGTTGGTGTGGCCAACAAGTTCGATGTGAAGCGAGTCTTGATTGACCAAGGAAGTGCCGCAGACATCATGTATTATGAACTTTTCAAGAAGCTCGGCCTCAGTGAGCAACACCTGACACCTGCCACCTCCCCTTTAGTTGGCTTTAACTCGCAAACAAAATGGCCGCTCGGCCGAATAACTCTGTCTGTCATAGCTAAGTCTAAGGTGGTCTCTGTTGACTTCTTAGTGGTAAACACCCCATCTCCCTACAATGCCATCCTCGGTCGACCTTGGATTCACCAGATGGAGGTAGTTCCTTCCACCTATCACCAACTCGTTCGCTTTCCAACCAAGTATGGAGTAGAGGAGATTCGTGGAGACCAAGTGGCAGCTAAACACTGCTTCATTGCCGCCATGAAAACCAAACAAGTCTGCGACCAAGTACAGATGGTGGAAGTACCTGACCAGCCAGTTTTGGAAGACGTCGGCGGAGTGCCGACCGAGAAGATGGTAGAGGACCTAGAGACGGTCTTGGTAGAAGAAGGAAATCCAGATAAGTTCTTCCTGCTCGGCACTTCCCTCACTGTTGGAGAGAAAGAGCAATTACTGGCTCTACTCCGTAAAAACATCGAAGTGTTCGCCTGGTCGGCCTATGACACTCCTGGGTTGGACCCCAACTATGCCTGTCATCGACTCAACGTCCAACTAGGAACGCGGCCGATTATTCAGAAGAGTAGACGATCATCCGCACAACACACCGATGCAGTGATCAAAGAGGTGGACAAACTTTTGGCTGCTGGAGTCATTCGAGAAGTGCAGTACCCAAAGTGGCTGTCCAACACCGTCGTGGTGAAAAAGAAGAATGGAAAATGGAGAGTCTGCGTTGATTTCACTAGCCTTAACAAAGCTTGCCCCAAGGATAGCTTCCCCCTTCCACGAATAGATTAACTTGTTGACGCAACGGCTGGACATGAGCGCATGAGCTTTCTAGACGCCTATAGTGGCTACCACCAGATCCCTATGTTCGGTCCTGACCAAGAGAAAACGGCTTTCATCAGCCCTAGAGGCATTTACTGCTACAAAGTGATGCCCTTCGGCTTGAAAAACGCTGGTGCGACCTACCAGCGAATGGTCACCAAAATGTTCAAGGACCAGCTTGGTAAAACCATGGAAGCATACATTGATGACATGGTCGTCAAAAGCAAGTTGGCCGAGCACCATCTAAGGGACCTTGAGCAAGTGTTTGGAATTCTAAAGACTCACAAGCTTCGATTGAACGCCTCAAAATGTGCCTTTGGAGTGGGATCAGGGAAGTTCTTGGGATATATGGTGACTAGGCGGGGCATTGAAGCCAAACCCGACCAAATCAAAGCCCTCTAAGACCTTAAAGCACCTACAAAGGCTAAAGAACTCTAGAAACTTGCTGGTATGGCTGCAGCACTTAACCGTTTCATCAGTCGGTCCTCTGATCGGATGAAGCCCTTCTTCCAACTTCTAAGGAAGAAAACCAGTTTTGAGTGGGGAAGTCAGTGCTCCGAAGCACTAGAAGATTTGAAGAAGTATTTGTCCTCTCCTCCCCTTTTATCAACACCTGTCGCCAACGAAGAGCTTTTCCTTTACTTGGCTGTTTCTGATCATGCTGTTAGTGCAGTGCTAGTCAGAGAGGATGGAAAGGAGCAGAAACCAGTGTATTATGTTAGCAAGACACTCCTAGATGCCGAAACTAGATACTTGCCATTGGAGAAATTGGCATATGCACTATTAATTGCCTCTAGGAAGCTTGTTCACTACTTTCAAGGACATACCATCAACGTCCTCACTGAATTCCCCCTCAAGTCGGTGTTCAGTCGAGCAGATTTCTCAGGCCGAACAGCAAAGTGGGCGGTGGAGCTTGGAGAGTTTGATATCAAGTTCCAACCTCGGACAGCAATCAAAGCTCAAGTTCTGGCAGACTTTGTTGCAGAATTCACCCCGGGACCGGCTGTCCCCTCCGAAGGGAGCTCTGCTTTGGTCACTATGACTGCCCAGCATAAAGGGTAATCCCCAGGCGAAGCATGGAAGCTTTTTGTTGGAGACGTATGGAAGCTATTTGTGGACGATTCTTCTAACCAAAAAGGCTCTGGGGCAGGAGTTGTCCTTATTTCTCCTGAAGGATTCATATGGGAGCAAGCCATTCGGTTGGGCTGGAAAGCTTCTAATAATGAAGCAGAGTATGAAGCTCTACTAGCTGGCTTGCGAAGTGCCGAACACTTCAACGCGGAGGAGCTACTCGTCTTTAGTGACTCCCAATTAGTGGTCAACCAACTCTCCGGAGTTTACGAGGCTCGCGATGAACGGATGGCCACTTATGCAGAACAGGCCAAAAATTTGATCAAAAAGTTCCAAGCCATCAGAGTCGAGAAGATTGGCCGAGAGGGAAATGGTCATGCTGATGCTTTAGCTTGCCTAGGTTCCTCGGTCGACTCCAGAGACGCCCGCAAAATATGGGTGGAATATATACCCCAACCAAGTATTCAACTAGTCGAAATGGTCCTCTGCACAGATTTGGGCCCAAGTTGGATGGACCCACTCCTGGCCTTCTTGAAGAATGGCACCCTTCCTGAGGACAAAAAAGAAGCGCACAGGACAAGGCATAGAGCTGCTCGATTTTGGGTCTCCCTATCTGGTAAGCTTTACAAGAAGTCCTACATGGGCCCTTATCTACTCTGTGTTCATCCAAGTCTGGTGGAAGATGTGCTTTATGAGATCCATGACGGAATCTGTGGGAGCCACACTGGTGGTCGGTCCTTGGCACACCGAGCCCTAACACACGAGTATTGGTGGCCGCGCATGCAAAAGGATGCCCAACAGTATGTCCGCAAGTGCGACAAGTGCCAAAAGTTTGCTCCTCTCATTCGCCAGCCAGCTAAAGATCTAACCCCCCTTACCAGCCCTTGGCCATTCGCTCAGTGGGGCTTAGACATTATTGGACCATTAGCTAGGGGAACTGGGAATAAAAGGTTTTTCATCGCTGCAACTGACTACTTCACCAAGTGGGTGGAGGTGGAGGCCTTATGCAAGATCAAAGAAGCAGACACTAAGAGGTTTGTTTGGCAATGTTGTGACTCGATTTGGCATTCCCAGAGTCCTTCTCTCTGACAACGGTACACAATTTGATGGCAAGATCTTCAGAAGATTTTGCGCGCACTTGAAGATAGAGTTCCGAAACTCCACTCCGGCCTACCCACAGGGCAATGGCCAAGCTGAAGCGTCCAATAAGACGATCATTGATGGGCTAAAAAAGCGTCTTGAAAAAGCCAAGGGAAAATGGGTGGAGGAGATACCGAATGTCCTCTGGGCTTACCGAACTACTCCTCGTCGGTCAACCGGTGAGACACCTTACTCTCTTACCTATGGGATAGAAGCAGTCATCCCTTTAGAGGTTGGCCTTCCTACCATCCGTTCTGAGATCTTTGAGCCAGCAGACAATGATGAAGCCATCGCCCAAGCTCTGGACATGGCCAAAGAACGTAGGGAAGCTGCCCTTATTCGGTTGGCGGCCTACCAGCAGCAACTCAGTAAGAGCTTCAACAAGAATGTGCGTCCAAGGCAATTCCTACCAGGTGACTTGGTACTCAGGAAGGTAATGGATCACAAGAAAGTTCCTGGGGAAGGGAAACTCGGTGCTAATTGGGAGGGGCCCTACAAGGTTACTTCAGCACTTGGCAATGGCGCATACTATCTGGCTGACTTATCAGGGAAGGCAATCCCTAGACCATGGAACGTCGCCAACCTAAAGAAGTACTTCCAGTGATATGATTCTTAGGATGAAATACTTACAGTAATGTATTTCTCAGAACATGCCTTGATGTAATCAAAAGTTACGAGTATCAATGAATGAAAATTTGTTTTATAGTTTGTCCTTATTTACTTGTGTTGTACATTTATGCTCGGTGGAGCAAATTGGCCATGGATCTTAACTCAAGCCAATCCCGGATGCTCAACCCTTTGGTTGGAGCGGGGTGCCAAGTGGTATAACTTGGTGGAATTTGTGCCAAGTATCGTTACTTAAAGCACGGTCCAAATTCACAATTCGCACTCAAAGACGGGCAGAATTACGCTCTACGAAGGGTTCAATCATGCCAAAACTTGACCAAGTCAGGTGGCGGCCGACCAACATGATAAAAAACTTTCACAATTTTTTCTCTACGAAGGCATAAAGCATGGTCTGACCGAACAGACAACCTTCCGAGCCACAGAGCTCATGCTTGGCTGGGGGCATTAACAAACTCAATTTTTTTTTCTAAGGCACGAAGCCTGATCAGACCGAACAGACAGCCTGCTAGGCCACAGAGCCTCTGCTCGACCGGGGGCAAACATGACATAAGCAAAAATTGAAGATAAGCAATTCAACACTTACGAAAATAAAAGAAAATAAAAGAACGAGTGCATTGAAGTGAAACTTCAATTACAAAAAAGAGTTCGGCCTTACAAAAGAAGAGGTCCACCCGACCGAACTCCAAGATAAATAAAAAAGTACAAGTTGCAAATTCAACACTTGGCAAATTTAGAAGGTACTTCATTACAAAAGGGAGCTCGGTTTGTATCATAGCTTATCCAACCGAACGCTAAAGCAAAACTTGAAGATACTTCATTAATGTAGACACCCCATTTTTGACCGTCCTCAAGACTTGGACGTCACCGTTTGAACACTCGGTGATTATCCATATTTGTGTTCGTTTGGAGTTCCCGGAGGTCTCGGCTCACGCGTCTTGCCTCAGGATCCCCGAACTCGACCGTTTAGTGTCTGGTTTTGCACCAAACACTTGTGTTTTGCCTTGGAAAGGCAGGGTGAGGCTTGTAGACCATCCCCACCCACCACCGGCATTGGCTAGATGCCACCGGCTGGTTTTTGCTGCCACCGGCAATATAGTTTGCCGGCCGGCACTCTTTGTTGCCGGTCCGCACTATTTTGTGCCGGTCGGCACTCTTTTTGGCCAAGATGGCATTTTTTGCCGGCCGATTGCTGTTCATCTGCTTTTGCAGATATTTTTGGACAGCTGTTTAGATTTTGCTCCCCTCCATACACGTGTATGGAGGGATCTCCCTCTTGCAAAGCTTGTCTTGTAAGCTTTACAAGAGGCATATAGAGAGGGTCTCTCTCTAAGGCAAAGAGAGGAGCCTTTAGACATTTTTGAGGAGAGAAGACAGAGGAGAGCTCTGGTTTTCTAGGGTTAGGGTTAGACATACACAACCTATCTCTCTTTTCCTCTCATTTTTGCATACTAGGTGTTTTGTGTCTCATTATTGCACACAAACACCTAGTGTTTCACCTTCCCCTTGGAGCTGAGGTTCTAAAGAGTGTGTTTTGAAGTTTTTGTCTTGGATTCAAGCTCAAGGAGGCCATTGGAGCATCTTTGTTGAAGAAGGCATCAAGGGTGAGAAACTAGTCCTTTTTTTTCCCCATTCTTGCATCAATTTTCTACTAGTCTTAGAGCTGTTTTTGTGATTATTGTATAACATAAAAAGTTCTATTTTTAAGCCCTCTTTATTGTTTATTAAGAGTGTTTTGTTGTTTGAGGGTTGTTGACCACCCTTAGGCCTCAAAAGGCCTCATTTTGAGCCATTTTGTGCTAGCTCCGGGATTTTGGTGTTGAGGTCTCTTCACCACTGAAATCTTGAGGGATTTCAGTGGTGAAGATGATG
Source organism: Camellia sinensis (assembly GCF_055761805.1). Lineage (NCBI taxonomy): Eukaryota > Viridiplantae > Streptophyta > Magnoliopsida > Ericales > Theaceae > Camellia > Camellia sinensis. The sequence continues at coordinate 102,602,131 of NC_138975.1, read as the reverse complement.
CTTTGAAGTCCCAAGAAGGAGAGGGCCACCCCCTCTCCTTGTTGTCCTTGAAAAGGACACATTTTGGCCTCTTAAGGAAGCCTATGCTTGAGTGTGTGTTGAGCATGTTTGGTTTGTTTTTCATGCTTATATATCCATGATATAACATGGTTTCAAGTTGGTTTTGGAACTCCATGCATGTTTAGCATAGTTGCCATGTAATGCCCTATTTGTGCCTTAACATGTTCTAGGTTGTTAGCTTTTGTTGGAGCATGTTTTAGGCTTGCATTTGTGAAGTTTATGTGCTTGTTTTGCTATGTTTTAGCTCTGTCCATAATCGTTTGAGTTGATCTTTGCATGCATTATATAGCTCATTTGTATTTGGGCTTGTTGGCCTTGAGTATGTGCATGTGTAGCATGCCATCTTTGCATTGTTTTGGTGATTTGGAATCATCCTACATGCTATTTCAGTCCCATTTCCATGCTTGTTTGATTGCCTTGCATGCCTCTTTAATGCTTTGAAAGCATGTGTTGCAATGCTCCATGTTTTGGCCATGGTGTATGCCTTTGTATTTGGGCCACTTAGATGCCATCTAAGTAATCCTTTAGCTTTGTTTTAACATGCTAAACCCCTATTTTTGGTCCTTCTATGCATGCCATGTTTGGTCATGTTAAGTGTAGTTCAATGCCTTATTGATTTGCTTTGAACACTTGGACTATTCGTTGCATGTTTTGGCTTGATTTTGTTGCTTGGTTTGGCACCATCCTAACATGATTTCAATACTCATGTTGCATGCTAACTTGTCCATGTTTCCTTCTTTCAAGTGTGCTTGAATGTTGTTTGATTCATGCTTAAGTGTTGGTCCTTATGTGCATGTGTGTGTGCATGCCATTTAGCTCTCACTCTTTAGCACTTTTGGCCACTGTTTTAGGCCTATTTTAGAGTTGCCTAATTCATGTATAAGTCCATCTTGCCATCCATTTGCATTGCCATATGTATGCTTGCATGATTGCATAAGTGCCTTGACATGTCATGTTGCATTCCTAGCTTGTATGCCTAGGTTGCATTGCATTTTGCATGCATGCCTTGTTCCTTGAATTGGTGATAGGAATAGGGCCTAATTTGTTCGATTGGTTTGCATGCATTTGAAACCAAAGTTGCATGCTTGGTTCCTTGGACCATCATGCATGGAAATGCGTGATTGGTGGTTCGAGAACCGAGGCACATGTCCCTTTGAGTCATCACAATCATAAGAGACATGGTTGATGCATACATGCCTTGAAATATGCTGCCATGCCTTGTTTTGCCCTCTGTTGCTGTGAGTTGCAGGTTCTGCAGGAATACTCTGCCGACCGGCAGTGTAATGTGCCGACCGGCACCATTTTCTCTGCCGACAGACCCTATTTTGTGCCGATGGACATACTACACTGCCGGTGGAAGTTTCATCTAGCCGGTGGTGATCCCCTCTGTCCAAGGATGCAGTCCAGAGGTTTTGACAACCTCCAGAGGAGGAAAGGGAGGAAAATAGAGGCAGCTTGCGCATGACGGCGCGCTTCCCGAGGCGTTTTCCTGCTTTAATTAATTAGTTAATTTGTTAATTTGTAATATTTAATTAGCTTGCGTAGTTAATTAATTTGTAATATTTATTCGGTCCCTCCGAGCGAGGGCAAATCTGTAATAAGTGTGTGTGGGTGATGTGTATGTCTTCCAACCTCATTTCTTTCTTCCCTTTTACTTACCTGCTTTAATGGTTAGTATTAGGGCACGTTTAATTTAGCATACCTTATGCTATGCATGTGTGCATCCATGCATTTGTATTGCATGCATTAGGCTCGGTACATCACGCTAACTGCATCAGTACTTCAATTCAAAAATTGAATATGTGTTAATTGTGCATTTTCACATGACATGTGTCACGACCCAAACCCGGCCCTATGGGTTTAGCACCGTAACCGGCCAGTAATCCGAGATTACCGAAGGCCTGCTTAACAGTAATACAGTAAAACAGAGTACAGGGCCTGGCGGAAGCCAATACAGTAATTAAACAATGTCCAATGAGCTGTGACAGTCTGTATGCCAAAAAGATTTTTTTCATGCATTAATACATAAACAGTACAGAACAGTATGCACAATATTTACATTCATTCAAACTAGGGACTCTACCCTAGATAGCGGTACAGTGGACAGTCAGTCTATACAAAACAGTACGGTCTATACAGAATTTACAGTCACTCAGTACAGGGACCTAATCCCTTTATAACAGTACAGTAGTCCAAACAGTATGGAAACAGACGGGGGAAAACAAACAAAACACCCCCAAGCCATAGCATGGCAACTCGGAACCTCGCAGTGAGGCACATAGGCTGGCTTGACAAAACTGGAGTTACCCTGACGCTCCTAGCTCCGATCTGGTGCCTGTACACCTACATATATATATAAGCAGTGAGCTAAAGCCCAGTGAATAACATAATGCGTAAAGGGGTTTAGAATGAATGTCCTTACAGTGATGAAAACAGTTCAATTCAATCAGTATTTCAGTTGTTCAGTACAGTAAACAGTCATATGTGGTACATCCATTAGCATAACAGTAACAGTAGGTCTTAAAAGACCGAACAGTAATGATGGCCATCAGTCAGTAAACAGTAGTGGTTCCACGAGGGAACCGACAGAGAATTCTGTCGCAGTAACAGTAACAGTAAACAGTAAGTACTAAGGATGCCACAGTACAGTTCAGAAATAAAGGACATACATTCATTCAGTAAATAATACCAGTTCAGTAAACAGTTCAGTTCAGTATTCAAAAGATATCAGTTGAACATATCTTTACACAATTGTTACTCACAGAGTTCTGGGCTACAGTATGCTAGAGCGTGTCTCCCCAGTTGCCAACCCTACACAGTTCACAGGTTGAACACACACTAAGCTACACAGTTGGGAAATATCATAACTTAATCCCTAATTTGCCTTGGTGTGTTCTACAACGATATCCTCATCTAAATGCCTTAAACTAGGCCTAAGAATACCTAGGATGGGATGAGGATGCAAAAATGCACATTTAAAAGCATTTTCAGGATTTTCAGAAAAACAGAGTCCCGCTCGAGCTCAGGTTTCCCCGCTCGAGCGTACAGGCAAACAAAGGTACTCGCTCGAGCGCAAACTTTCCCGCTCGAGCGTACAGTAAAGGTACTGGATGGGTGAAATCCCCGCTCGACGCCCGCTCGAGCTTGAGACATGACTCCGCTCGAACGCCCAATCCTCCGCTCGAGCGGACTGTAAAACAGTGCAAGATGCTGGAAGCTCGATTTTCCCGCTCGAGCGGCACTTCCCCCGCTCGAGCGGACGACGGAAATCTGGAAATCCCAGATTCGAGCTCCAGGTCCAAAACCAAGCTCAAAAGCATCAAAACCAATCCTCTTGGGCCCATTTTCTGGAAAACATTTATAAACACATAGGATATCATGTTTCAAAGCTCAATTTTAAGAAATCAAAGCCCAAGGGTGTTTAATTCAAACCCAATTTAAACCATTTTTCAAGCACAAGATGAACATGCAAACATGCATGAATTCAAACCATTTTGAAGCTTCAATTTGATGCTCTTAGGAGCCAATTCTTTTCAAAACATGGTGAAATCATGGACTTAAACATGATTATGAACATGCATGTAACCCTTTGCCATGAAAACAACTCAAACATCTACAATACAAACATGCATGCATGAAATGAGCTTCAAATCAACAACAATGAACCAAAATATGACTTAGTTCTACAATGAAGCATGACTCATGCAAGAACTAGCTCAAACACATCAATAAAGGTTGAGTTCCCTTACCTAGAGCCTCAATTCCAAGTGTAGGACCACAAAGCAACAATCAACCTTCAATTCTCTTCAAATTCTAAGCAATATTGAAATGAACTCAAGACTCTCACTTCCTCTCTCTCTAAATTCGGCTAGAACAAGAAGAAATGGCTGAGCAAATGTGTTTGGCTCAGGTATAATGAGCTCAAAGTGTAGAGGTAGTGGCCCACTCAAGGGCAAAGCGGTAATTAAGTCCAACTCTTTAATTAGCATATTTTAATCTAATTTAATCATACCTAATCAGTTTTCAGGTAAATACACCACAAAATCACATAAATTATGATGATCATTAAACATCAATCAGTTTCTAATTCGGCCGCCGATAAGGCCTTCAATTAGCAGTTTAAACATATAAGTATGAACAGATAATCATACAATCAAACAGATAGAGTGCAATTTAACTAACATATACTCAATCAATTCGGTTTCCAGTTTCAGTCAGTCAGTTCAGTACTTTTAATCAGTTCAATTATCAGTCAGTTATCAGTCATTATCAGTCTCGTTTAACAGTAATCGGTGATCAATCGGTCATTAATCAGTAAACAGTATGAGGGTTGTTACAACATGTCTAGGATTAGCCGAGCCTATCTTAGCGACATCTTGTATGCGATGCATTAGGCACTTAACATGGACTTGGATCATGCATGTTTGCTAACAAGTTCTTGGTTTTGGCACGGAGTACTATGTAAGTATTTCCGCTTTAGCATATCGCATGAGTGTGAATGTTACCATGACAGCATGCTTAACATGTGGCTAGATGCTTATGTGTTAAAACTGTTTTGAATGCTTGTGGGTGAAGGTTGGATTGTTTGAGTTGGAAAAACTCATTGAAATCCGTATTTTAGCCTACTTGCGAGTAGCAAATTCCAAAGCATTTTCAAACCAAACGGATATGCAATGTTTATTTCCAAATTAGACAATCTAGTCTATACTTGTTTGCCGCGCGCATAACATAGTAATTCTAGGCTAATAATTGGAATAAGAACACATAAGGTTTTCAAAAATTGGATATCACGGTTAGTAGAGGCCGGTCTTCGGACCGGGCGAAAGAGGGTGCTCATAGCTGACCTTCCCCGATCGTACCCAAGCTCCCGAGCCGAGACAACTCCGGTGATGACGGACATGTGGCCTTCGGCACCGAGTCAGGGTTTCCTAAATTCTCCCATAAAAAATATTTAGGTGGCGACTCTGTATCTGGCAAAGCAGTCCATGTTTGGCACTACTTTTTCAAAAATCTGTTTTCTCAAACGATTTGCCAGATTTGGACTCTTTGGTTCAGATTAAGAACCGTGACACAAATCGAGTCCGAACTGTAGCATGGGGCCCACGCGGGCGCTGTTACAGTTTCTGGCGACTCTGCTGGGGAGTTTTAGAGAGTTTGACTCGAACTCGTGATATCCTGTTTTTGATTTCGCTTATGTGTTTCTTTGCATTGCATGTGCATTGGTGCGCCTAGGAACACAGTGTTTGCCATCTGCCATTCCTGAACGGTTTGCCGGAGGCTTGTCTTGTCAAGGCATGTCCATAAGGCTGACCGGCTATGGGCTCTGACAGCATGGGAACACAAACCCCGGTTTTACCGGGGCACCCTTTTTGACCATTCGACCTAGTACATATTCGGAATCCATAGTGACCATTCCAAGCTAGGACAGGTTGCTTACCCGATGCTAAGTTGTTTGAAACCGCTGCGTGCGTAGTGAAACCCTAGCTCCTGACAAAATAGGACAGGGAAACCTTACCCCAACATAGGGGTGTTTTGTTCTCTTTACTTGCTATGTGCTTTTAGAGTGTTACTCTACAGGAACGCACATGTCCGTTTGCAAGTTTGAGTATCAAACCTGAAGACACCAGTACCAGTACCAGTTGTGGGAATCAGTTATCCGCGGGTATCAGATTTAGTATTTTGGGAACAGAAATTTGGGAACAGTGATCAGCAGTAGGGTACAGTTGTCTGGCTACACCCGTGATTGATCAGTTTGGGCTGAAATGCTGTCTGTTTTTCTTTCAGTTCAGAGAGTTGCAGAGTTGATACAGAATAACCAGTGTCTCCCCCTTGCTGAGGCAGGATTTATGGCGACACAAAGTTCAGAAGAGATTGTGGTTATGACGGCTGTATCGGAGCAGGGAACCACTCCGCAGAATGAGGCCAGCATCAGTATGTCATATCCGCCCAGGTCGCCCGTTGTGCACCCGGTTTGGGCTCCCCAGTTATACCAGGCTCGTGAGCCCACCACCTTCGAATTGATGGGGATGATAGGCGATCTCCAAAGGTCTGTGGCAGACCTCGCCTATGGAATGTCGGCTTCACCGCCAGCGGCGCCGTACGCCGGGAATTTTGTACCACAGGAGCCCCCGCTACTGGGGCGGATTGTGATAGAGCTCAGCCAGCCAGAGGTGGCTTCCGGCTATAGCCACGACATGTCAGCACCAACCCAGACCCTCGATCAGGCTGAGGCCAGGGGAAAGGACAAGGCAAACGTAGACGCCGACCCTATTGAGCAACTGCTGTGGGCAGTCGAAGCTTTGAAGGCCAGAGGGATGAACAAGCAACAAACATCTACAATAGTGACCAAAGCTGTGGATGATGCTTTCCCCGCTCCGACCAAGGGCAGTTCAAGCCAGACAGAAAACCGGGATGGGCCCCGTCATGCCCAGACAATTCCAGTAGCTCCCACCCCTACACCGGGAAAGGTTCAAAAAGCCAAGGCAGCGCCAGCTGATCCTTTCGCCAGCGCATCTGGCAAGAATCCTCAAACTGCAAAGTACCTGCCCCAAGGACGCAGGGTCTTTCACGACCTCCACATGCCTTTGTCTAGGGCATTGCTGATATTGGCAAAGAATGGGCATCTTAAGCCTTTGGAGTCCCGGCCACTCCCGAAGAATCTCCCTGCCACTCATGATGCTACCTTGTACTGCGCGTACCATCAACAGTCCGGTCACAGTACCGATGGATGTTCCCACCTTCGTCATGAAGTGCAGGATTTGATTGATAACAAGGTTATCCTACCACCTACCTCAGGCAAGCCCGTCACCACTCAGTTGTTGGATTTCGAGGGCTCAGATACTGCGAGTATGTAAAGTGAACCGCCTGCGGGCAACATTTGGTACATTTTTGGATGAAGCGTCTGGCACGCATTTTTGAGCATCGGTGAGACCGAATTTTGTAAATCCTGGCTCGGATGTCGAGTCAGTCTTTTGTTTTTGAGTCTGTCTCTTTGTTTTGAGTCAGTCTTTTTTGCTTAAGGGTCTGTCTTGTTGTATCGAGTCAGTCCCCGTTGTATATAATACCTGTTGATTCTGGGGTTGTTGTCCCGAACACCATTTTGTTTTGTAATTATTATCTGTTTTGTTTTGAGTCTGTTTCTGCCGAGGGGCCAGTTGCACCAACAAAGCCGATCAAAATAGTTGTTGCTGTCTCAACCTTCATGCTTGCTTTCAGCATAAGTGGCGGAGAATTTGAATGGGCTGACAGTACATCTCGCCTGCTCTCCTGTGTGCCAAACTCATTGCATTAACCTAAGTTTTTCACAAACAAACTTTTTGAACACTGCGGTGATGAAAACGAAGAGGAAGGAATTCCTCGGGTTTTGCAAAATTTTGATCATTTTGAGAGAAAGAGAGGCGTGCTAAGCCTTTTTATGAATGAAATCATGCTTGTCGGCGTGAGTACTGAGAAGGATCCTGGCCTGATCCAGATTAGTTCCACACTATCTTCGGCGCGAGCGATTTGTCGCTTTCTTAAAAACTTTCAAAAGCAAATGTTTTACGCAGCCCTGCGAAGACATGTGTGGAATCGCTCTTGAGGTCGCGCAGCCTAGGATCGCTCTCAGCCTCAAGGTTCAACCCGTTCAAACTTTGAACCCGTTCAGAATGTTCAGAATGTTCAGAAAGTTCAACGGACAAACGCCATAAAGGCCCGTGTGGCCAGTTTTGAAGTAGCCCTCGAGTGAGAGGCACCAAAGCCGAATCAGAAAGAGTAGATCTCGCCGGAAGAAGCTCGTGGAGCAACCGTGATGGATTCTTCTGCAAATCAGTGCAACAGCCGTTCTCCTGGACACAGAGAGGCTTCAATTCCAAAAGAAACCATTTGGCATGGACTTGCTACACTTTTTACCCTTTGAGAGGCTCGCTGGGCCGAAAACCCGGAAGGGCGGCCCAGGCAAAAGTTAGAGCAAAAGAAAAATACAAAAAAGAAGAAAAGAAAAAGACAAAAAATGCAAAAAAAAAGAAGAAAGAAGAAAAAGAAATGAAAAAGCAAGAAATAGAAAATGAAAAGAAGCTCGCAAGGTCGAAAACCCGCATTGGGCGCCTTGGCAAAAGTAAGAGCCTAAAAAAAGTGAAGGTTAAAATACCCGAGTGGACCTTAGCCGGAACTACGTAAGGCTTGATTCCCATGTTTGGGATACGTAGGCAACTTCATCATGAAGTCCAGCCCCCAACGCTTTCATAGCGTTTCAGTCCATGCAATGGTTTCAATTTCATCTCAAAGTCTCGTCGCCAACGCTCCCAAGGCGACTGTGTCCATATATGTGTTGTGACCGTCTTCGTCATCTCTGTGTCTAAGAGCTCGACCACCGCCAATGAAGACTGTCTGCGGATTGCTGCGGCACCATCCCAAACAAGGGGCAACTTTCCGTTGCCACCAGCCGCCGTGAGCCGCCATTCAAACTAGGGGCAACTTTCCGTTGCCTCCCACCCTCCTTCAAACCAGGGGCAATTTTCCATTGCCTCCGATCCGAGGTTACGCATCTCGAAGGGTAAGTTCCATGCTCGTTGAGCATCGACTGTTTGAAAAATAGTTTTTGAAAATTTTTACTGAGGTTGACTATTTTCTCGAAAACTATTTCATTTTCCAAAACTGGACCATTGTCTTGGACCCCAAAAGGAAAATTTTCAGTGCTTGCGGCCTGACTCGCACGCTTTTCAAATCAAAAATTGAACAAGTACGTTAATCCGACTCTCATTTTGATCAAAACCGTTTTAGTAGAAAGCAAAAACGAAAAAATGGTTTAAATGATGAACTAGGGGCACAGTTGAGTCAGGCGCTGTCTTTCCCCCGTCATCGACGTACTTGCCAGAAGAGCACGCTGCCCGCCGGAAGAAATAGCCGTGAGCTAACGGCATCGGGCATGAACCCACACCTTTCTATTTATCCATCAATCACCCCGGGGAGGGATGAAAAATGAGATATTGAAGAATAGAGAGGTGTAAGTTGAGAGAAAAGTGAGGAAAAGGGTTTTTGAGAAAAAAATCCGAGCTTGAGAGTCGAGTGATGTGAGGATCACAAATCAGAAAGGGTGGGAAACAATACCCAGAGAAACTGGCTCCTCGTGGTCCGAGGTCCCCCATCTTCGTTTATGCGTCTGTATGTCGTGTCTTTGGTTTTGTTTACCTCAACCTTTGTCTTAGGTCTTTTCCGAGCGTGTCTCGTTGTGTTTAGGTCGTGCACCTATATTTGAGTCCTCCCCGCTGTGTTCAGTTGTAGGCTCGATATCCCGGTTTGAAGAACCCTCATTTGATTTCAAAAATCATTTATGCTCAGAATGCTGTGCCATTCTCTACATTTGAACATGTTTTCGACTCCAACCGGTTCCATCTTTGAGGTCCGTCCTGTTAGATTGGGCTGTTTTCTTGAGAATTGCCGTGTGCAGAATGAATCGAACGCCGTGTTATGGGCTGTATGCAGATTAATCCCCAACAGAGTAAGGGCTGTGTGTCCAGAATCAGGCAGTGGGTTGCTTGGGTTATTTTGCTGTTGGCTGTTTAAGTCATCTGATTATTACAATGCAAGTGTTCAATTTTCAGATAACCAATCAATTCCATTTACATTGAGGTGTAACATGATGAGATGCGATGCAATGCATGAAATGTGTAAATGTAAACACTTTTTCAGATAAAAAGTCTGTTTCATTTACTTAGCTTTTCAAATGTACAAGTTTTGGAAACAAAAATCTGCCTGCGGCAGTACAAGGTAATCTATCTACCAACCAAAAAGAAAAGTACAAAGAAAGAAAGAAAGAAAAGATAGCAAAAATCTGCATCTGTGTCAAGCACTCCGAAGGGCCGTCAGTCCATCCTGGTCCTCTTCCTGGACGAGGGTCTAGGAGCATCATCAGCATCGTCGTCAGAGCCCGAGCTAGAACCACCTCCGGTCTCCTCCTCCGATGACCCTGCCTCCGCCTCTGACTCCTCGTCGTCGTCATCGTCTGGGACTGGAGCTCGCGAGCTACTCCCGACGTGAGTACGCCCTCCCCTGGTACGGGGAAATATCCTGCCCTCCTCATCTCTCCCCCGAGCAGGGACAGCAGGTCTAGCTGGAGCACCTCCCGCCATGGGAATCTGAAAAGGAGGCTAAAAAGTACACGAAAGGGAAATGCATCAGTATGCCGTGAGCAGTTTATCAGTGCAGAATGCAGTGTGTGAGTACAGTGTATCAATGTCGTGAGCAGTTTGTCAGTACAGAGTTTAGTGCAGAATGCAGTGTATGCAGTGTTCAGATACTGTGAGATCAGTGTATCGGGTGTTGTGCCGTGCATCAGATTATGTAAAGCAGTGAATGAATGGTTTGAGGCCAGTGTCAGAAGGACATACCGGTATGCTGTAGACGGCTAGAAGGTCAAATGTCCGCTGGAGCATCCCCATCATCGAGGCATTCATCGCCAACGACTGACGGGTGTACTCAGAAGAAGCCTGCAAAGGTATCAGATGCATTAGTATTCTATGGAATATCAAGTAAACTGAAATGAAATAACTGTACGAAGTGCAGTGATACATACCGGCGGAAGGTCGGGGATGTCAATGAACTCATGCCCAGCCGGTGGAGGGGCGAAGGGGATCTGATAGGTCGCCCCACCCTGCCCCTGGAAAGTCAGTACAGCGGGCAGGGCAGGCCAGCCAGCTCCTCGTCCACCCCGCACTCCGCCCCTGCTACGGACTCGGGCCCTCCTCGAAGATCCAGCCCCTGCTCCCGCTCCGGCCCCAGCCGCCGATGCCACAGGCCTGGCCCCCTCTGCTCGACGGCCGCTCAAAGGTCGCATCAGGTACGTCCGCACGTACTCCTGATAGTCGCCGGTGCCTCGGAAGCCGGCCTCCTCCCAGCCGATGGAGTAATCATCCAGCTGCTCAGGGGTCAGCCCCTCGGTCTCCCTCATCTCTGCAGGAGGGTGAGCCGGGACTATCTGCTCAGGTAACCCGCGGGTCTGGCGTAGAAAACGCTCCCCCAGGTACCAAGCCCGACAGACCGGGCCCTCTAGCAAGATCCGGAAACGCGAGGTCTCCTCAGCACCAGGGAACCGACCCCGCATCGCCGATGGCAAGGAAGCCCATGGCCGCCATGTGATCTGAAAGTAACAGACAGTTTGTTATCTACTGTTATTGAAACATGCAGTGGGAAAGCGAAGCTAAATGAACTGAAAGTAAAGCATACCTCCGTGGGGGTGATGGTGTCGAAGTATCGGCGGAAGAAGCCGAACGTCTCCCGTGGTCGCCGGGTGCATCTCCCGTCAAAACGACTCGAGAACGGGACAGCCGGAAGAGGCTCCGCGACTGGTACGGGTGCAAGCCTAGGAAAGTAGGCGTAAACCCACAACTGCAAAACAGATGTCAGTACGACTATCAGATAAAGCAGGATACACAGAATGAAGCAGAAATGGCAGAGCCATGTGTTGTGCAGTGTATTGTGTGCAGTGTACAGTGTGAGCAGTGTACAGTCAGTGTGAAACAGAATGTATGTGTGTGCCGTGTGTACAGTATACAGTGTGTGTACAGTATACAGTGAGTGTAAAGCAGACCGCAGTGTGCGCAGTGTACAGAGTGCAGAGAATATCGGACAGAAATGAAAAGCGGAGAAGAAATGTACCTCCCAAGCCCACCAGTAACCTCCGAGCAGCTGGCCGCTGCCACGAGAAGCCGAGCTCATATAGCCGTACAGGGTGGCCAGAGCAGCGCCGCCCCAGTCGTAGTGCAAGATGTCTCGGACGTCCACCAGTGCGCTGAGAAGGCAAAGAGGCACGGTGTTCGCCCGGTCGGCGAAGATAGTAGTCCCGAACAGGAACATGAGGAAGCCGCGGGCATACCTCTCCACATCCTCCTCGGTCATCTGCACCTCCTCCCCCAATGCGGGCTGGACCCTGAACTGTGCCTCGAACCAGGAATATCGGACGAAGCCTGGACGAGCTAGCGGTGGCGCCTCCCCCAGTAGATGGACCTGAGCGGCGGTCCACTCATCCATGTCGGTGTCGAAGGGGATCGGATCACCTCCTACCCCGATGCCTGTGAGCATCGAGAAGTCATAAGGGGTCATCGTCATATCCCCCGCAGCAGAAAAGTGGAACGAATCGGTGGTGTCCCACCATCTCTCCGCCAGAGCGGCAAGGAGAGGTCTGCATGTGGAGAGCCTAGAGAGCCCTCGGCAGAAGGTGCCGAAGCCCGCTCGGTCCACGATGCGCTGGACCGCATCAGGGAGCTCGTCATACCACTCCCGCGCACCAGTATTCCCATACCCGCGAATGGTATGGGAACCCTCCTGCAAACAGAAAACAACAATTGCAGGACAACATTCAAAATGCAGTTTTGAAAAGACAGATATGGCATGTATGCAAGTTTGTCAGATTCAGGCAGATACCGGGTGCCGGTGTGCTTACAGTAAAATACGTGTGCTGTGTCAGCGTGTTTGGGCGTTTCAGAACAGATATGGCATGTATGCAAGTTTGTCAGGTTCAGACAAATACTGGGTGCCAGTGTGTATGCAGTGGAATACAGTGTGTGCCGTGTGTTTGAGTAATTCAGGGCTAGTGCAGTGTGTGTGCATGTGTCAGTCTCAAACAGATATCAGTTGTATGTATGTTTACAGTCAACTACGGTCTACGGCGTATCAGGTTTCAGCAGTTAGAGAATACAACTAACTATGGCAGTTTTGTATCCTACATTGCAGAAAGTAAAGCAGAAGATGAAGAGTTACCTCGGAAGTGCCGAATGAAAGGTGGGAGGTAGGCTCGCGCAGCAGTAGCTCAGGCGCCGCGTATCTCTCAAAGCTCCGGAACTGACGCAGGCCGTCTGGGGGCAGAACGTGGATCGCCGGCCGGTAGGTCGCCGGGTCGAACGGGCGCTCGCTCAGTGGTAGGAGCTCGACCCCGGGATCCATCTCGTGGTCCGGGGGAGTCCCGCCACGTGGAATGTCTTCCGCCATGTAGAGAATGGTGTGAAAATGGCCTGGAAAAGGAAAACCGAGCCGGAATACGAAGAGTCAACTGAAAAGTCAACTCCCGAGAGGGTCGAAAATGGCCGGGAAGGCCGGAATGTGAAGAGGCACGGAAATGAAGAGGAAAGTGAGGGGAACAAACCCCGAGAAGGCGAGAACGCCGAACGAGGCACCGAAACGAGAATGTGATCGGTGGAAAATGTCCGAAACGCGAAGAGGATCGCGAATCCGACGACGAAACGGGCGTAGAACGCGAAGAAACGGGCGAAAAATGAGAGAGAAGCACTCTAGAGAGAGAGAGCAAAGGTTTTCGGCGGTGGAGAAGTGAGAAAATAGGGCATGAAGCCCTATTTTATAACACTCGAGGTGGAAAGACAAAACTGCCCCGCACCAGCAACTGTTTGCCGGTCGGCACTTTTTTGTGCCGGTCGGCACTTTTTTGTGCCGATGGAATTGTTTTTGTGCCGATGTCCAGCCGGTGGCCTCATCTTTCGGCCGGTGGGGTTCCCACAGCCTTATTTAGGCCATTTGAGTTGTTTTTGGTCTTCATAGCTGAAGAAAGTGCAAGAAAGTGCATCTCCGACGCTCAACCGGTCTCCGTTTTGACCGCGGGCCGTGTCTCCAGTGCGTGGCACTCGAATTCATGCAAGGTGTATCCTTTTTGTATCCTTTTGAATTCAAAAGTTGCCCCATGTGTGTTGCACAAGTTCATCACACTACTTCGGTGCATTACATCGCACTGTTGTGCGCTGCACATTTGCATTGTTATGCATGTGTTACATGCGTTGCAACACGCACCCCTTTGCATTGTCGTGCACATTTCTCATGCATCATTGCATTTCCATTCCATGCATTGTCATGCATTCCGGAATACGTGCGTTGTTGCGCATTTAAGCCCATTTACACTCCGTGTGACATGCACGTCACACTTTTTATCGCACTGTTTTGTGCATCACATTTCCTTCGCGCTATTTTGCGCATTGCACTGTTTTGTGCAGTTTACATTCGCGCTGTTCTGCGCATCGCACTGTTTTGTGCATTGTATTGTTCGCGCTGTTTTGCGCATCGCACTGTTTTGTGCATTGTATTGTTCGCGCTGTTCTGCGCATTGCACTGTTTTGTGCATTTCAAAATTGTTCGCGCTGTTTTGCGCATCTCATTGCATTTTGCATGCATTCCATCGCACTGTCTTGTGCACTCGCGCGTAGCGCTGTCTTGCGCATCATACCATCGTGCAACGCACGGTCTGGCGAGACCTTAAACACGCATGGTCTGGCGAGACCTTAAACACGCACGGTCTGGCGAGACCTTAAACACGCACGGTCTAGGAGACCTTAAATCCTTTGGAGGTGCGAAACCTTCAGCGCATTGTCACGCGTCTTGTAAATACCCCCGTGGTCTGGCGAGACCTTAAACACGCACGGTCTGGCGAGACCTTAAACACGCATGGTCTGGCGAGACCTTAAACACGTACGGTCTAGGAGACCTTAAATCCTTGGAAGGTGTAAGACCTTTAGTGTTCGCATTGCTGTGCACTTCTTGAGCCGCGTGTTGTCGCGCATTCCATGCAACATGCATTTCACTTGCATCATTTGCATTTCAAAAAAAAACAAACAAAAAAACGTGCATTGTCATGCATACATTTTGCATTCCGGTCTAGGAGACCTTAAATCCTCTGAAGGTGCAATTCCTTCGGTGTTTGTCGTGCCCGAACGACTTTTCGGTGGTCTGGTAAAGCCACCTGTCTGTGCTTGCGATGAGTTCCTAGAAGACCAACTGGGACGGTGGAAACTAGAGTTCGAACGGCTTATGCTTAGAACGCAAAGGTTCGGGAGTTCCGAGACTAAAGTCTGGTTTAAATACCCAGAGGTTTACCCTTGGCTTGAAATCTGTATGGAAGCCCCATAGGTTGAGGCGGCATGTCTACGCCTCAGTTCTGGATACTGAACCAACCTAGTATATCACCCTGTTGGTAAGATAGGGAAAGTTGCAATCATAGTCATTGCATCATAGTGCATTGTCATGCATTTGCATTGTAGTTTGCATGCATTCATTGCATCACCTTCCACCTTCGGCTTGCGCCTTTCCAGGTTGAGCTTGGTCTGGTATGTGTCCTTACATTTCATGTTAAAACACAGTTCTGCATGTGTATCGCGCCGATTCCACGTTGATATGTTGGTTGAGGGTTGCGGCACCTTTTCTGTGTTACACATGGCTCGTACGTGTGCATGCCTTTCCTAGGAAAGATTTGTTTGGCTTGCGTGCCATATCCATTGTATCCATATCCATTCCATTGCATATTTGTAGATATTGCATTGTAGATTGCATGCATTCATTGCATCACCTTCCGCCTATGGCTTGCGCCTCTCCAGGTTGAGCTTGGTCCGGTATGTGCCCTTACTTTTCATGTTAAAACACAGTTCTGTATGTGTATCGCGCCGATTCCACGTTGATATGTTGGTTGAGGGTTGCGGCACCTTTTCTGTGTTACACATGGCTTGTATGTGTACATGCCTTTCCTAGGCAAGATTTTGTTTGGCCTGTGTGCCATATTCATCCATTACATTGTAGTGTAATTTTTGCATCCGGCATTAGGATCGTAGTCCTTTCTTCAGCGGGTTGTTTCCCCACTTATGTCAATTCCACCCAATGCTTGTTCTTGCGTCTGTCTACAATACTCATAGTTCAGTTGACCGTTCTATGGTAGACAGACTTGTTACCTCCATCAATCTATTTGACATAGGTGTGGTTTCGAACCGTTCGTGATTGGATCACGATTCAAATGCTTTGCATGTAGCTTGCATTGTTTCAATTACATTGCATGTTTATTTGCATTGTTTATACATTGTTTTGTATATATTGCACGTCGTCTTGCATCCATTTTGCATTGTCATGCATGTTGCTAACAATATTGTACCTGTTAAGTTTGTTTTCTTTGCAGGCACGATATTGTATGTACGGTTCATTAGAAGCTGGTGCAACCAGACGAGCCGGACAGGTATTGTATCTCCCGAGTGAGACATATTGAGAATTCCATAATTCTCTTACATCCTTTCTGCATTGTAGTGTAGTTTGGTATGCTAGCTTAAAACTGTCGCATGTTTGCTTCGTTACAGCTTTCTTTGCATGATCATAAGTTATGCTCGGCTTCGTGCATTGTCTTGCATTTTGCCCCTGCCTCTGGGCGCATACCTTATTTGTCTTGTATGTTTGTCTGAGTCTTCGGCCTTGTCAAAAATGGGTCGTCTTTGGGCTTTGACATTCACTCCCGTCATTGTTATGAATTTCGAGTTCTGTCAAAGAGGGGCAACTGTAGACACCCCATTTTTGACCGTCCTCAAGACTTGGACGTCACCGTTTGAACACTCGGTGATTATCCATATTTGTGTTCGTTTGGAGTTCCCGGAGGTCTCGGCTCACGCGCCTTGCCTCAGGATCCCCGAACTCGACCGTTTAGTGTCTGGTTTTGCACCAAACACTTGTGTTTTGCCTTGGAAAGGCAGGGTGAGGCTTGTAGACCATCCCCACCCACCACCGGCATTGGCTAGATGCCACCGGCTAGTTTTTGCTGCCACCGGCAATATAGTTTGCCGGCCGGCACTCTTTGTTGCCGGTCCGCACTATTTTGTGCCGGTCGGCACTCTTTTTGGCCAAGATGGCATTTTTTGCCGGCCGATTGCTGTTCATCTGCTTTTGCAGATATTTTTGGACAGCTGTTTAGATTTTGCTCCCCTCCATACACGTGTATGGAGGGATCTCCCTCTTGCAAAGCTTGTCTTGTAAGCTTTACAAGAGGCATATAGAGAGGGTCTCTCTCTAAGGCAAAGAGAGGAGCCTTTAGACATTTTTGAGGAGAGAAGACAGAGGAGAGCTCTAGTTTTCTAGGGTTAGGGTTAGACATACACAACCTATCTCTCTTTTCCTCTCATTTTTGCATACTAGGTGTTTTGTGTCTCATTATTGCACACAAACACCTAGTGTTTCACCTTCCTCTTGGAGCTGAGGTTCTAAAGAGTGTGTTTTGAAGTTTTTGTCTTGGATTCAAGCTCAAGGAGGCCATTGGAGCATCTTTGTTGAAGAAGGCATCAAGGGTGAGAAACTAGTCCTTTTTTTTCCCCATTCTTGCATCAATTTTCTACTAGTCTTAGAGCTGTTTTTGTGATTATTGTATAACATAAAAAAGTTCTATTTTTAAGCCCTCTTTATTGTTTATTAAGAGTGTTTTGTTGTTTGAGGGTTGTTGACCACCCTTAGGCCTCAAAAGGCCTCATTTTGAGCCATTTTGTGCTAGCTCCGGGATTTTGGTGTTGAGGTCTCTTCACCACTGAAATCTTGAGGGATTTCAGTGGTGAAGATGATGCTTTGAAGTCCCAAGAAGGAGAGGGCCACCCCCTCTCCTTGTTGTCCTTGAAAAGGACACATTTTGGCCTCTTAAGGAAGCCTATGCTTGAGTGTGTGTTGAGCATGTTTGGTTTGTTTTTCATGCTTATATATCCATGATATAACATGATTTCAAGTTGGTTTTGGAACTCCATGCATGTTTAGCATAGTTGCCATGTAATGCCCTATTTGTGCCTTAACATGTTCTAGGTTGTTAGCTTTTGTTGGAGCATGTTTTAGGCTTGCATTTGTGAAGTTTATGTGCTTGTTTTGCTATGTTTTAGCTCTGTCCATAATCGTTTGAGTTGATCTTTGCATGCATTATATAGCTCATTTGTATTTGGGCTTGTTGGCCTTGAGTATGTGCATGTGTAGCATGCCATCTTTGCATTGTTTTGGTGATTTGGAATCATCCTACATGCTATTTCAGTCCCATTTCCATGCTTGTTTGATTGCCTTGCATGCCTCTTTAATGCTTTGAAAGCATGTGTTGCAATGCTCCATGTTTTGGCCATGGTGTATGCCTTTGTATTTGGGCCACTTAGATGCCATCTAAGTAATCCTTTAGCTTTGTTTTAACATGCTAAACCCCTGTTTTTGGTCCTTCTATGCATGCCATGTTTGGTCATGTTAAGTGTAGTTCAATGCCTTATTGATTTGCTTTGAACACTTGGACTATTCGTTGCATGTTTTGGCTTGATTTTGTTGCTTGGTTTGGCACCATCCTAACATGATTTCAATACTCATGTTGCATGCTAACTTGTCCATGTTTCCTTCTTTCAAGTGTGCTTGAATGTTGTTTGATTCATGCTTAAGTGTTGGTCCTTATGTGCATGTGTGTGTGCATGCCATTTAGCTCTCACTCTTTAGCACTTTTGGCCACTGTTTTAGGCCTATTTTAGAGTTGCCTAATTCATGTATAAGTCCATCTTGCCATCCATTTGCACTGCCATATGTATGCTTGCATGATTGCATAAGTGCCTTGACATGTCATGTTGCATTCCTAGCTTGTATGCCTAGGTTGCATTGCATTTTGCATGCATGCCTTGTTCCTTGAATTGGTGATAGGAATAGGGCCTAATTTGTTCGATTGGTTTGCATGCATTTGAAACCAAAGTTGCATGCTTGGTTCCTTGGACCATCATGCATGGAAATGCGTGATTGGTGGTTCGAGAACCGAGGCACATGTCCCTTTGAGTCATCACAATGATAAGAGACATGGTTGATGCATACATGCCTTGAAATATGCTGCCATGCCTTGTTTTGCCCTCTGTTGCTGTGAGTTGCAGGTTCTGCAGGAATACTCTGCCGACCGGCAGTGTAATGTGCCGACCGGCACCATTTTCTCTGCCGACAGACCCTATTTTGTGCCGATGGACATACTACACTGCCGGTGGAAGTTTCATCTAGCCGGTGGTGATCCCCTCTGTCCAAGGATGCAGTCCAGAGGTTTTGACAACCTCCAGAGGAGGAAAGGGAGGAAAATAGAGGCAGCTTGCGCATAGCGGCGCGCTTCCCGAGGCGTTTTCCTGCTTTAATTAATTAGTTAATTTGTTAATTTGTAATATTTAATTAACTTGCGTAGTTAATTAATTTGTAATATTTATTCGGTCCCTCCGAGCAAGGGCAAATCTGTAATAAGTGTGTGTGGGTGATGTGTATGTCTTCCAACCTCATTTCTTTCTTCCCTTTTACTTACCTGCTTTATTGGTTAGTATTAGGGCACGTTTAATTTAGCATACCTTATGCTATGCATGTGTGCATCCATGCATTTGTATTGCATGCATTAGGCTCGGTACATCACGCTAACTGCATCAGTACTTCAATTCAAAAATTGAATATGTATTAATTGTGCATTTTCACATGACATGTCTAGGATTAGCCGAGCCTATCTTAGCGACATCTTGTATGCGATGCATTAGGCACTTAACATGGACTTGGATTATGCATGTTTGCTAACAAGTTCTTGGTTTTGGCACGGAGTACTATGTAAGTATTTCCGCTTTAGCATATCGCATGAGTGTGAATGTTACCATGACAGCATGCTTAACATGTGGCTAGATGCTTATGTGTTAAAACTGTTTTGAATGCCTGTGGGTGAAGGTTGGATTGTTTGAGTTGGAAAAACTCGTTGAAATCCGTATTTTAGCCTACTTGCGAGTAGCAAATTCCAAAGCATTTTCAAACCAAACGGATATGCAATGTTTATTTCCAAATTAGACAATCTAGTCTATACTTGTTTGCCGCGCGCATAACATAGTAATTCTAGGCTAATAATTGGAATAAGAACACATAAGGTTTTCAAAAATTGGATATCACGGTTAGTAGAGGCCGGTCTTCGGACCGGGCGAAAGGGGGTGCTCATAGCTGACCTTCCCCGATCGTACCCAAGCTCCCGAGCTGAGACAACTCCGGTGATGACGGACATGTGGCCTTCGGCACCGAGTCAGGGTTTCCTAAATTCTCCCATAAAAAATATTTAGGTGGCGACTCTGTATCTGGCAAAGCAGTCCATGTTTGGCACTACTTTTTCAAAAATCTGTTTTCTCAAACGATTTGCCAGATTTGGACTCTTTGGTTCAGATTAAGAACCGTGACACAAATCGAGTCCGAACTGTAGCATGGGGCCCACGCGGGCGCTGTTACAATTAACTTCCAAGTTTCATTACAAAAGAACTACTAAAGCAGAAGTAAAAGCAAAGCTCGAGGCAACTTAACAACTTACTCCTCGCGTTGCTCCTCCTCGTAGTGTCCATCCTCGCGGTGCTTCTCTTCTGTAGGATTGACAGTCTGTCTAACCAAGGAAGAGCTCGGCAGGAAAGGAGAAAGGCCAGAAGGATCAACATCCGTAGCTCCACCTTGGCGAGGCCTCCTCATCCTAACCCTTGTAGCGGTCTTCGAAGGGACTGGGATATCGTCAATATCATAAAGAGGAGAAGCCTCTTCCACCTTAGCAGCGCGCAGAGCCCCAGTCCAACCCTTAGTAAAGATCTTGTCCCTCAGCTTCAAAATCTCCTCCGAATAGGTCTTTTCGGCCTCGTCATAGCCCCTCTGTTCGGCCTCGTCCACGATCCTTTGATAATTAGCCTTTAAAGACTTTAAAGCAGCATCGGCATCTACAGCCCTTCGCTCGGCCATGAACATTAGTGCTTCGGCCTTCTTCTTTGCATCTTCCATCTCCTTTATATCCTCTCCGGCCGCCTTCAAGGACATATCAGCATCAGCCAACATATTGATCGTCTTAACCTTCTCTTGCTCCTCACGATGCCTCCTTTCATCCATGATGTGCATCCTCTGAATGCACTGCACCAAACCAAAATGTCATATTCTCAACAACCAAATTTAAGTAAATGACAAAGACATAAAAGAAGACTTATTGCGGTTAACATCTGCACTGAACCCTTGATCAACACGTCACTTGAAATGTTTTGCTCTGCCATATCCAAAGGTAAGAGCAATGTCTTTGATAAGTCAAAGGTCAAGTCGCTTGAGTAGATTGTGCTGTCCGATGTAGTGATTGCTCGGCCGTTATGCTCTAAGGGAGGCACCCATTCTTTAACTGAGCCCTGCTCATTAGAACCCCCAGCAACTTCTTTACCTTTGGATCTCTTCTTTTTTGAGGCCCTATCAGCAGGAAGAGCAAGAGTAGCAACGGGAGGAGGAGGAATAACGACATGCCTTTTTTCACCCTTAGACCTCTCAATCGGTGGAGAAGAAACTTGTGTGTCGACCGTCGAAACAGCTAGAAGGTCCTCATCATCAGATCCAAAGACTAAGGCATCAAGATTGAGCTTTTGGCGACGAGCCATTTCGCTTGCTAAGTCTGGCGACGGAGAGTAGCCTCTACTGAGTGATCCACTTGATGAACAAACAACAGCAGAAGAGGAAGCTCCGGTAGTGTGGCCAACTTGTTCTTCGGTTTCAATCTCAAGTGAGTCCCTCGCGAAGTTGTTTACTTTGGGTTTCCGTTGGATGACATGTCTGTAAGTTCGCACATAGTTAAGCAAATGTGAGGCCGACCGATCTTCGTACCTTAGTGCAACTTTGATATCCCTTGGATGCTCTTTCTCTGGCCTCCTTTTTAGCTTCTTTGAACCTGCAAGTACGAACAATAACACTTTAAGAAAAAAATCACAGGCGATAAGCGAATGGATAAAAGGAAGCTACAATAAAGAATGACCTGGGTGGCCGTTTTCTCGTGGAACCTGCTTCGATCGGCCCACCTCCTCGGCCGCAAACTCCCAATTGCCTCCGACTTGAAGGAAATCAGAGCAATGCTTGTCATTATCAGGAAGTTCAGTAACGAGTTGGAGGTCTAACGACCGAACTTTGACATAATAGGTTTTACCGCCTTTATTACGACACAAGGAGTAGCAATGAAGGATATCCCAAATACCTAAGTCCAAGTCTAAGAGGTCGTTCAAGACCGAGACACCGTTTACCACTCTAAATGTGTTCATTGATATTTGCATTGGTGTAAGTTCGAAATAAGAAAAAAATCGACACAACAAAGGGTTCAACGGAAACCTAACACCCCCCTCTACGATGGAGGCAATTGAGAAGGGCATTGTGGTGCTCGTACACGACCGATCCGCGTCTACCGCTGCCAATGTCAATATGACATCATTGGGAATGTTATATCTTCGGCGGAACTCATCCATTCCTGCCGGGGTGTCCACTAGGTTCCGAAACTTACCCATGGGAGATGCAACGTTCCACTAAACAACTACACTAAGGATGACTTGCAAGGTTGGAGGTACAATGGCCGACCAAGCAATCGTATGCTAGACAACTCTTAATGTTACACTTAGTCAAAAAAGTAATGGTGAAGGTGGAAAATAAATACATGGATTCTATGACTTACGGTGTCAAAATCGAGAGGAACTTGACGGCGAGCGTCTCCGATGAAGCAATCCCACTGTGGCAACCAAGAGAAAAATTGTGAGTTGCAAAAAATATATATATATATATAATCATAATAAAAAAAATCAATTTAAAAAAAAACAAAAAAAAAAGAGAAAAAAATATATAATTATAATAAAAAAAATCAATTTAAAAAAAAGAGAGCAAAAAAAAAAAAAAGAAAAAAGAAAAAAAGAGAATAAATACATAGATAAATAAATAACAGTGGAGAACTTACAAAACAGTGTCAACAACTTGAATCAAAAAATTACAGTGGTAAACCCACTGCGAAGGATGGGGTATTTTTGGTGAAAAGGCATCTTTGGAATAAAGGCACAAGAAACACTGCTACAAGCCATGGGCGACGAGATAGCGATGGGTTCACTCCATCGAAAACACACTGCTCAGGACATCAGAGAAGCCCGGACCAACGTGAAATAGAGAAGAGGTTGGTCTCTCTGACTTAAAATTCTAGAGAGAGGAAATGGGAAAATCAAAAAGTTGGAAGAAGCTATCAACTTTTTGAAAAAAATTCCGAATTTATAAGAGTCCCATGGTCAGGCTCTTAGATTTTTAAATTGTTTTAAAGCTCCAAGGAAAGGAGAGGAAACGTAAAGATAAAGAAAATAGATTACTTTATTCTCAAAAAAGGAACCTGTGCTTTTCAGAAGTAAAAAAGTGGAGGCAAGATGGATTTGTTTTATTTTTTAAAAATTGATGGGTCTTCTTCACGTCACGTCGGTAGTCCAATCCACCAACAAGACATAAACACGTAGCAACTCGACAGTCGAGTATTTACATCCGCCAGTGCCGAGCTTGAAATTCAATGATCATGTGCAAAGGCAGAACAAATATTAGAAGGCAGGAGTCAGAGCCGAGCTACACTACGAAGGCCACGTGCAATGGGCCAAAGAAAAAAAAAATGATGACCGAGCAAGGAGCTAAATAAATGATGGAACCATAAAGATGCTTTACATACTGCGAAGGCAGACATAGATTCATGGAATTGAAGATCCCTTTTGCCTTTTGCTCTACATTTTGGTGGGTTTGCCGAACCATCATCGAATTGCTCGGCATTTGCTTAACCAATACGTTTTGGGGGATTCAGGTCCCTCTGCTAGTGTTCTTGTTGATCACTTGGTTGACTGCTCGAGGTTTATACAATGATGTAGCCTCCAGAGGATTTAACTATGACTGTTTTACTATACACGTGGTGATGCATGCATATTTGAAGGAAGGGAAGACCGATGAGGCAGAACGGTAGGCTTAAGCTCGATGCAGCGATATACAGTACTGCTATTCAGGCTGTTGGTAAAAAACCTAAGTCCAATGTGGCATGTGAGTTGTTGAATGAGATGAAGAAAATGGGGTGGGTTCCTTCTGAGGGCACATTTACAAGTGTGATTGGAGCTTGTGTGAAGCAAAGGAACATGGTAGATGCTTCAAAGCTAAATGATGAAATGGTTAGTAGCAGAAAGCCAGTGAATTTGGTGGTTGCAACTAGCTTGATGAAGGGGTATTGTATGCAAGGTGATTTGGATGGTGCTTTAAATTTGTTCGAAACCAGAGAGATGAGAAGTTGGTTTGCTCCTTCATCTCTTGCTCCATGGTCGATTCGATCTCTCGCAGCCCATAGATCTCTTTCCTCAGCTTCGACCTCACACTCTCAACCCCAAATCTTCAACGCAAATTCAACCTCCCAACCAGAGCTTTCTCACAAACCCATCTCAGAGTCTCAACTCTCCAATTTTCTCGAGAAATCCATTTCAGAAACTGAACAATCCAGCTTTGGGGTACTTCAAATGGGCCGAGCTACAAGACTGAGTTGCATCGATTTCTTTTTGATATTTAGTTTGGCTAACCGAGCACCAGTACAACATCAAATACAAGTCAAGAAGGCCGAACATGGCCGACTGAACAACTGCACAGATTGGAAAACAATTTACAAATGATAAAGAGGAGGCCGAACGACGCAGAACGAGAATTGGAAGATCAAAATAATAAGACCGAGCTGGGTAAGTCTTGCGTAAAATAAATAAGAGTTGTTCGGCCCACCAAGTGTCGGAAAAGGGTTGACCGAGCATCGACGATAATCGACCAAGTTGTAACGTGCATGAGGTAAGCCAAGCTGGGTGTGAGCAAAACCTATGAATTGAAATGAATCAAAGAAGCTGCATTGGGCCGAACAAGACGCAGTCCGACCGAGCTACAACACGAGCAAACCAACCAAAATATTTCGGCCGAGCAGCAATCAAAGACACGCCCGACCAACGCATGAAGAAGTGAGCCGAACAGTTTTGCTAATTACGTCCATACTCTGCTTGGGGCAATATATACAATTTTTTGCACGTTCAGCCCACCAATAAACCTACTTAGATAATGCATGTGGAAGTAAGGCAAGGGAGGATTTATCCTGTGACTATGCACCTGAAGTCAAGCAAAGCAATTGGCCCACCAAGCACTTTCATGGCAACCTTACATGATTTGAATAAGTGGAATACAAGTTTGTAGCCAACAAATACCCAGCAAATAGTTTTTGCATGTTATTACCATGCATGGCAATCAAGGTGTGGCCCACAAGGCATTACCCATCTATATTATCAAAACAAGTTAGAAGTTGGCTATGTAAGGCATGCTTGAAATACTGTGAAGCAGATTGTAATGCTCGGTTTAGTTGTCCAACTTTAGAAATATATATGTATATATATCCAAAATATATATATATATAAAAAATAAAAAAATTTGTGCATATATATATTTAAAAATAAAATAAAAATTTGAGTATACATATATATATATATTTTAAAAAAATAAAATAAATAATTTTTTTATTTTTTTATTATTATTATTATTTTTTTTTTTTTGTATATGTGTATTTTTTTTCCAAGTCGAGCAACAACGCGCAGCCAACTGAAAGAGCACCAAGCTAGACAATTACAAGGCTAGTGAAGATACACGTTTAGTTTGGGGGCACAACCGAGCTACGAAATATTGGGCAGACACAAACATTGAACCGAACAATAATTTTGAATCTAACTCACGGGGCTCAAATTAAGTTGTGATCGACCAAATTCCGAAGTTTGTGACAGAATTGGCTTCCGCTTCGCCAAACGTAAGCGCAAGCCAGGGGGCAAATGAAGTGGGTAAAAATCAATCAAGTCTTGGTGCTAGGCCCAATGCGATACTCACTCCAAAGTGGAGCTAGGTCGGACACCTCAGCCTTATGGCCAACACTTGTTCCGAAGTAAGACAATCATGAGAGTTCGGTCCAATGTACGAGCGTCACTCCAAAGTCGGCCGAGCAACATGGTGGACCTTCTGGATGGACATAACCACTCCGAAGTGGGTTGAGCAACATATTGGACCTCCTAGTTGGACAACCGTTCTAGAGCAGACCAACTTAGAGGAGGCCAATTCACTGAAGATCTTTCTTGGGCCCACAAGAGACAAATAACTCTGCTCCTCTCCCTCAGTATGAACAGAACGTGGAAACGTGGAGGTGCAGAGGGACAAGGTGCGTATATGACAAACCTGCATCCGAATGGCAGGCGGAGTGGTCGTCCTCCTCCAATGAGAGATGTCCGCTAATGAGACAAACAAAACAGACCTGCACCCGAGTGTCAGGCGGAGTGGTCGTCCTCCTCCAATGGGAGACGACCACGAATAAGACACATTGGACAGATGGCGGAGAGAGAAGGACTTGAATGACAAACAACCTTCTCCTATAAAAGGTGAACACTATTCACTCTCAGGGGATCCGAAATCCACACACTTAACACATACACTCTTTGTATTCTCTCCTCTCTTTTTCCTCTCCCTGAGTCCCTAACTTTACCATCGGAGGGGTTTCCGACCAAACCCCGGTCGGGCAGCCTCACCGTTTGTTATTCTGTGCAGATCTTCAATTCCCAAAGCCTGCTGTTCATCCACGAAGTTCAACCCTTCTTCATAGTGCGGAAATCACCCCCGTACACTCAAGAATCACTTCAATTATTTTGCTTCTTTCAAGCCACCACTAACTGTGATTACAATTTGACATATGCAGGCATCCATATATGTAAATAAACAATTGTTTTGACAGATGGCATTAGAATTGCTTATGGAATGGGCAGAATGCCAGATGTGAAGTCCATATATGATGTATCTTTAGACAAGTATTGGTACTGCATACTTCAGGGAACCTTATTTTGACTATGTGGGTTTTGTTGTGCCTCTAAGCATGAGTTATATCATATCCAGTGCTGCAGATGGTCCAGATTTACTAGCTGAGGAATTAGATTTGGTGAGGAATATGAATTTAGCTGTCATATGCAGGTGTTTTAGCGCGAATAGAAAACTTTATTGTATTTTTAGTTGACCAGTTACAAATTCCTGTTATTTCACTTGACTTCAATTCATGTTGCTAATACTCTCTTGTTATAGAATCTATCATCACTGATTATTGTTTTGCACAGCCATGTGGAGAGACAAACTCATGAAGCTTCTTGAGTCAAGACACGAGCATTAAACAATTGTCCAGGTACTTTGCTTTCTGGAATGTCTTGATTGATTTATGATGCACGACTCAAAATTGTTTTTGGTGTATAGTTAGTTCATTTTAGTGATTTGTTCTGAATTGGAGCTGTGAGAGAGGAGGAGGAGGAAGAATGGCAAGCTTTTGTAAATTTAAAGATGTGTAGGGGATATTTTGATCATAAAACATAGCTTACTCTCTTCATGGGCGTGTGAATCTCATAACCTGTTAATTTGAATTGAAAAGTTAACTGTGCGTTTTAATCCACAAATTACATAGAGGTTATGTGGTAATTTTCGAATGTCGAGGTAATTCACACCTGGCTCAAACCACAAGGGTAAAATGAAATTTGCCCTAATATAAATATCAAATTCCGGATTGTCGCCAGCTTACCCAATTTTTTACATATTTAAAATTAATTTCTAAGCTCTTGTAAATTCTCTTATTTTTTGAAAGTTTGCAATTAATCTTTAAACTCACGTTGATTCAGATTGAGCAGAATCGATAGTAGTTTATTTATTTTTTGGGGTCAGCTTGGAAATAATGGGCTCATCCAGACATGCTTATAATTTTATTTTATTTTATATATTATATATATGTATGTGTATTAGCAACTGCGGTTGCAGTGGTGGAGGTATAAAGGGATCGGAGGGGCACGTGCTCCCCCTAAATTTTTGAATTTTTTTTTGGCATATAAGAAAAATAATTAACAAATAAAAAAATTTATATAGAAATTACATTTAGAATACTTTTTTAATGACATTTTTCAAATTACGAAAATAATGATAGCTATTTTGATTGAAAATGAACTACAACAAGCCACATTATTATGTATGAAAATTTTATACAAAAAAATTTAGTGTAGTAGTGATATCAAATCATCGTTTACATGTAAACATAGTTAACTCTACTACGAAAATGAGAGATTATAGAATTGTTAATTATATTTGACAAGTGGGATTGACCTTCCATGCGTTATTTTAGGGGAATTTTTTTTAAGGCCCTTGATATTAAGATTTTATAAGATAAAGGATATACAATATTTTCATAGTAGTTAAAGTCCCTCAACATTTTCACAAGGAAAATTCGACTCAAAGAAATTTCGGCCCCGACTTAGAGAAATTTCAATATTCACAGAGAAACTTCAAAATTTCTCTAGTACGATCACAGAGAAATTTCAATGATTTCACAAAAGACTTTTGAAATTTCTCTGTGATTGTACCAGAGAATTTTTGAAATTTCTCTGAGTCAGGAACAATTTTTCTGAGTCAAATTTTTTCTATGAAAAATGTTGAGGGACCTTAGCTAATAAAAAAAAACATCTTGGACCTCTCCTACTATACAAAGTTGGAGAGAGATGTTTCACTAATTTTTCTATTATTTTACTATTGGTTAGTGATACCATATATTGATGATGATGTGGCATCACTATTATTTATATATTATTATATAATCTATCATAAGACATACAAGACTCTTTTGCATTTCCTATAATGCAGCAGTTATAAGTAACACCATATATTTTCAATTTTGATTTTTCACAGGGTCAATTGTAAAAACAAAATTTTAAAAACTTTTATATTTGTGCTTAATATTAATTTAAAAATTATTATCTATTGCTATTGATTATGAGAAAAATAAAAATAAAAATAAAAATTTTAATTAACAAGTGCCCCTTCTGAATTATTTTTCTGGCTTTGCCACAGATTGTAGGTTGTGGCTAGGAGGGCCTATAGCCCTTGCATTTATTTTGAAATCCTTAATTAATAAATTATGTTTGTTATGTAGATTTGTAATTTGTATACAATTGGCCTATTCTAGTCTATTTATCTGTTTATGGGTTAATTACCTAAAAGGTCTAATGACAACAGGTATGGTAGCTTAGTCATGTCTAATAGTTTCTGGATGCACAAGTCCCCTTTTGGAATGCAATTGACGCTCTTGCCCTTTTGATAGATCACGTCACTTGCAAGTCAAATGATAATCAGTTAATAAACTCATAAGCAATATGTAACAAAATCAAACCGATACTCAAAACATATCAAAATTGAGAATGTTGGATTTGAGATTTGGAGATCTAGTCTGTAGGTAAGAACTGAGATGTTTCTAATTTCAAAACTGAGAATATTCTCAATTTAAAAACAGATAATGATTTCAATTTATAATTACCAAAACTAAGAAATTCTTAGTTTTTCCAGTATTAACTGAAAATATTATCAATTTTGAGAAATTTCTCAATTTGTTTCCAGTGTTAAAATTGAGAATATTATCAATATACTCTCCTATCTCTGTCTCACAGCCTCACCTTCTCTTTCTACACTTTTCCAGATCTGAAAATCTCCAGATGTGGTTCGAGATTGGCATGACTGGGTTATGACGGCGAGCAGGGGTGACTGTAATGGTCAAAAGTGATGGGCGAGCATGAACGACAACATGGTTAGGCCGCAATATAGCACAAGGTAATGTGTAAGAGAGAGGAGGAGAAGGCGACGAGGGGTGATTAAGAGAGGTCACCGTTAAAGAAATGTGGTTGGTGAGGGAAATCACCGGTGGGGTTTAGAGCCGGAGGTGGCTCGTCGAGATAAGATAAGGATTACCAGTGGTAGTTCGGTGGTGGTGGTTGGAGAGAGAGAGAGGGGGAATGAAAACACAATAGGGGATTGTTTTGTGTTTTTGAATTTGTAAGGATAGATTGGTTATACAAAATTAACAAAAGACTTATGGGTTTAAAGTTTTGTAGGATCTAAGGTACCATTATTTGTCAAAATAAGACTTGACTGTAAATTTCCCTTGGTTATAATAGTTAAACTTGCCATGCACCTCAAAAAGAATTCATATCATTTTAAAATACAATAATGATTCATCCTCCTAATTTTACTCTTCCAATTCCACCTCTAATGATGAGGAATTAGAGAGACTAAGATGAGAAGGAGAGAAGTGTGGGACCACTTCATATGGGAGTGGGCCACGTCATTAGAGGTGGAATTGGGGGGGACAAAATAAGGGGATGTAGCATTACTCTTTAAAATAAAGGTAAATTACATGCACTTTTTTCAAATTTAAAAATATAAAAATTCTCAAAATTTTATTATAATTATATTAGACTTTCTTAAAATTTTAATTCAAATAACACTCAGTACAATTTAATCATATTTCAAAGTAGATCGGTGTAATGATGTCAAAAGTATAAGACTACTTATTTTTTTTCAAACTTCATATAATGTTAGTGTAATTTACTTTTAAGAAGAAGAAAAAAAAAAACTAAATAACCCTATTTATTTTTCACTTAAATGCTAACATGTATATATTATTTTGATGAACGGAAATATCTTTTTGGGCACTCAGTCCATAAATTCAAATTTGAATTTCCTTTTGTTTGGTCAAAAGTCCACACTCTAAAATACTTTGTCCATAAGGATATGATTAGACAAAATGACCAAAATACTCATGTGTATATATACATTTTGTACCCGGTTTCTTTTTTCAAACCCCCTCTCTCTCTTTCTCTCTCCCCTTCTTATTCTCTTTCTCCTCATCGTCTCCTCTCATCTCTCTTCTTCTATCTCTAGATCTAGGGTTTTGAAATCTCTTAGCACAAACAAGAGAAAATGGCATTGGAATGGGTAGTTCTCGGCTACACTGCCGGAGCAGAGGCCATCACGGTCATCCTTTTCATCCTCCATAGAGTCGATCGCCTACGGAAGGGCCTAATTACCACAACTTCTCTTTGTCTATGATCTTCATTGGTGAGAATAAGCTTCTGCTTCCTGGAGATTCTTGGATCTCTGCGTACTACTCATCTTCGCCTTCGACATTCATCGTTCAATCTCTAATGATGATGAAGATGAAGATAATTGACGACTCGGTGAAGAGACTGAGTTGATTCTACAACCATTATTAAATTCTTAGATCTGATTCATAGTTGTGTATATATATGTGTGTGTGTAGATTTGTGTTTATTTTGTTGGATTTGTTTTGCAGAACTGTGTAGATCAAACCTAAAGCTTCAAGATCGACGTACACATTAGAAGCCTGTCTCCTCTCAAACCGTCATAGTCAGTGACGCAACCAAACCCTCTTTTTCCTTCTCATCTTCAGTTTTTCAAACAGTAAGCCTCACTTTAGTAACACAAAAATAGAGAAAAGAGAAGATAAAGATGAAGATGATAAGTTCGAGTCTCTGATATGGTTAATCAATGATGATTTCTTCGAGGGTTTGGAGGAACTATCTGAAGATTTTCGCATATGTCTCTGATCTCTCTTCTTCTTTTTTTCTTTTTTTTTTTTCAAAAAAGATAATTTCTCTTTCTCTATAAAAATTGAACACATAGTACTATTTTTTTGAATGGTCAACAAATAATACCATATTCTCTGATTTTATGTTCAACAGATACGTTAAAAATAAGAAAGATAGGTTTAGGAAATTTCAACAGATTAGAAAAAAGGTTAGTGAATTGGACAAATAAAATTTGGACATATATGAAAAATTGAATTGTAACACTTGTGTTCTTTAAGTCATTGGAAAGTGCATTTAATTTCATTACC
This sequence comes from Camellia sinensis, assembly GCF_055761805.1. Classification (NCBI taxonomy): domain Eukaryota; kingdom Viridiplantae; phylum Streptophyta; class Magnoliopsida; order Ericales; family Theaceae; genus Camellia; species Camellia sinensis. Next base: position 102,570,756 of record NC_138975.1, on the reverse strand, counting down.
CTTGTTATTTGGATCTTCGGTTTGTTGTATCATTGTTTTGGTGGAGAAAAATTTGATTTAGACTTGTTAGAATTGTTCGTCTGTGCTTGGCTTTGTCAAAAAGTTTGTTAAGAACCTTGAAATTCTTGCCGGGATGTCAACATTAGCCTTCATGGGGTTGACACCTGCCTTTTCTTTCTTTTCTCTAGTTATTTCTGTTTTTGGGTATCGATACTAAGGCTTTTGGGTGTCGACATCGTGAGAGCTGAGTGTTGCATGTTGTGGTTATACTTTTTGGTGTCAACACTAGGGTTTTTGGGTGTTGACACTTGACAAAAATTTCCAGATTTTTCAGTCACAATGAGGGCCTTACTTTTTAGGGTTTTGACTTAATCTTTGGGTTGACTTTAGGGCAAATACTCTACTTTTGACCTATGCTATAAATAGATCTCAACCCACTATTTTTCTTTTTTTGATTTTTCCTCCTTACACTGTGGGTCACCCATTTTCCTTTCCAAACTTGTTTTTCGCGTTAGATCTTTAGTTCTACTCACTTAGAGTCATCTTCTCACCTTGCTCCTTTGAGATAAAGTGTAGAGTTTGTCAAGGGTTTCGTTCTAATCGGAGCAAATTGTCGTTTCGCTACCATCAACTTTTGGGGTTTTTCTTCCTTCATCCTTCTTGCTTTGAGTTAGGAGTTTTCTTAATGACTTGTATGCTCTTTAGCTTTATTATGTATTATTTTATAAAACAAAGATTGAAGAAAGCTAGGGCTTGGTTGATATATATATATATATATATATGCATAAAAATGGGGTTTCGCTTGGGTTTTGCTTGTTGATAAATAAATGTTATTTTGGTTAACTTATGGCTTGGTTTTGGATGAAAATGGAACTTTGAAGGAGAAACCACATTTTTTTTTTAATTATAAAAACCTAGTTTGACCTTGAGGTTTTTGAAAAGAGAATTTGGTTGAGAATATTTATGAAACCTTTGGAAATGATGAGTATTGATTACTCTTTTTGAAATGTTGATATTCATGAGATTCTTAAGGAGTGTTGAATATCGATTGTTGAAATTTTGTAAAAATCATGGTGGGTTCGGTTTTTGATATCATATTGGATTATATCATTGTTGTCATGCTTTAATTTTGAAACTGTTTTGGCTATCGATGAAAGATCGCATTGTCATGTGATAGAAATTGCATGTGGTTTAGGCAATAGATCTAATTTTACAAATCATACACCTCATTGATCATGTCATGGTTTTGTGAACTTTTATTGTATCATGGAACTGATTTCTTTTGAGGAAGGTGTAAATAAAATGGTGAATTCGTGTAAAGGGTGTAGTTGTGGATATTTACATGCTTAGTCAGGTGCTAATTTCTTCTGATTAGAAGCTGGTAAAGTGGTATTTTGGTAGTGCTTGAAAGCCTACTTGCAGACACTAGCCCTGGGGATTTACAGCATTGTATTTATTGTCATATTTTCTATTTTAGAGACGTGTTTGAAATGTGATTTTGAAACTCTCGTATGGCATTGTTTAAAAAGGGAAAACTCTTGTTTTTTAGCATAACATTTCATATGCATCTCACCATATGACATTGTTAATTATCATACATTTTGTTGAGCTATCTGTACCGAGCTTTATGCTCACCCTACGTGGTAACAACTTTCAGGTATTGATGATGTGTCTTTGCCAAGATGAGAACTTGGAATGATCGTGCAGCTTAAGACTCGTTTTGTATTGGTTTTCTTTTATATTGTATAGCCTCGAGCTTTGTTACATTAGCCTTTTGATCACTTTTGTTGTAACCAAGCAATATCTTGGAAACTTGTAGCCTTTAAGGTATAAACATGTATTTGTTTAAATGTTGTTTCTTACATATCACATGTTATAGATTCATGTTCTAGGATCAATGAATGTATAATTGCATATGATGCTATTTTGTATGACTCAAAGGATGTTTTTGAATGAAATGCAATTTTAGACATGTTTCTTGTATCATAAAGATTGAGATTTAGTAAGCTTCCGCATGTTTGATAAGAAATATAGTATATAGTTGGGCATCTATATTTTCGGGGTGTTACAACAAATTAAAAAAAAAAACATATATATGAACAAACAAGAAAATATTTCAACAAAAAGGTTTAAAGAATTCAACAGATAAAGAAAAATAGCTTTAAAAAATTCAACAAATAAAGACAATATTTGAACAAATAGTCAAAAAAATTCAACAAATAAAAATAATTCAACAGATAGGTTAAGGGATAAAATAAAAAACAAAATATCCTCCAAAATAATAAATGGACTTTTTACCACAATATTTTACAAAGAGTGGACTTCTCACTAAAAAAAATACCCATAGGACCTAATGCCTTAGACCCTCCTTACATTAGATTTTTCAACAATTTTCTCTATCTTTCTTCATTGTATGAATATAATTATGGATAATTTATAATCAATTCCCTTCAACTATGACTCATTTGCATTGCTCCAATAAACTTCAAAAAGTAAAAGCTAATCACCATGAATTATTATCTTGTTACACTTAACATCTTTTATTAGGATTCTGACATATTTATTGATTTTTTATAATAAAAATACTAGTTATTGTTTTTTTAGGACAATAATACCCTTATTCTAGTGACCACATTTGCATTGTCTTCATTATTTTAGTAGTGAAGTACAAATGAGATCACCAAATAAAGGCATTATTGTCCTAAAAATTCAATAAATGTGTCATGTAATTTACATATGATATGATTTTGTGTAAATTCCTAACAAAATTCTAACAGAAAAAATGAATTGAAATAAAATAATACTTTGAGATGATTAACTATTGAGTTTTGAAGTTTAGAGAACAAATGTAAAGAGATCATAGTTTAAGGAGATTTACTGCAATTTATTCTATAATTATTTTTCATTCTCTCTGAATTTAAAACTAAAAGGACAAGACAGTTGACCTAGTGGTCTATGTAGTTGTCACTTGGACAATGAGACGGTCCGAGATTCAGGATTCGAATTGATGGAGCGATTATGACCTTTCGTTGCTAACACGCCCTCATTTTTTATTACCGGAATAATATTACCATATCCATTAACATAAATCCATTTTCACTAAGAACATGCAGAACCATATATACATCACATCCATAAATAAATGTAAGTTCTCTCAATTGTAGAAATATGGAATGCAACAGGAATTATATTTAAACGAAATGCCCAGTAGGTTTACATCTTTACATTAAAAGTAAGGGTTAAACCTTTTTACAACAATGGCATTCCGCTGAAGATCACTTTGCACCTGAAAAATGATTTGCAATGTGGGATCAATATAAAGTTCAGTAGAGATCCCAACATGATCCTAAACAATAATAACATACAGATATCTATGATCATGAATACACCATGACGTGCAATATAAATAATGTGACAGTTTAATATTCAAAATATATTTATATAAGTATATTTTCTCCAAAAACATCCATTTGAACACCACAAGGTGAAAAACCATTTATTTTCTTTCCCATTTATCCAGTTTAGTTTCAAAAACATTCCTTCACAACATAATCTTGTTTCTTTTAACCTCCATATTAATATAAAAGAATTTTGTCTCCACTTTTGTTCTGAAGACATATTCATATATACGAGTCATAACCCAATCTCATAACAGGATACCGAGAAACATACATTTCTAAATATAAATAACTGAATGTAATACATACTTCCATTTCCACCGGCCTACAGCGCGGGTGTTAAATGATACAACCCGCATAACACATAACGCTTTACTGGCCTCACCCGGAGGGGAACGACTCCAAGGTCACACGGAAGAGAGAGGAACTTATCTCAAGGCGCCACGCTTTACCGGCCTTCCGAAGAGAAACATACCTCAAGGTTACACTTTACCGGGCGCAAATCTGAAAGGAGATGAGCTTATCTCAAGGTGCTACGCTTTACAGACTTAACTGGAGAGAAACAGACCTCCAAACAATATCACAACAAGCTAAACACATAAATGTTAGGCTAGTGTAATACATACACGTAATCTATTCAATACAACAATGCCATCCTTTATCGATGACTAAGGACAAAACCTCTAACAGTTAGATACAAGACTCTTCCATAACAAATTCCATAATTTCAATTCCAATGAAATCATTTCACAACCAACCATTTTTATTTTCTTTAATAATATCCAAATTGTCCTATACAACAACTTACTAGCACAATGCAACTGTAACCAAACAAACACAATTAATTTGTCTTTAGCAACCAAGACACCAATTTATTCACAGAACGCATAACTCACCCATTATCCAACTTTACCTATTTTATAATATTATACCCTTAATAACAATTTAGGGCTTTTCGCCACAATCAACATAGACATGATTAACTATCTCACAGCATACCAAATCAAACAACAATCATACAATTTCAACTCCCAAAATTCAAACGCCAAATCCCCTTTCATGCATTTGGAAAATCCCTCAACAACATATTTTAAAATGAAATAAATACTATCACATGTTTATCTATAAAGAGCTATTGAAGAGGAGCAAAAGAATCCAAACCTCTTGTAGCGAAGAGGAGACAACTCAAAAATTACCGGCGACGAAACGACGATTCTCTCAAACTAAATGAAAGCACTCATTGAGCTCTACGTTTTGGTATATGGAACTAGGGCTAAGCAAGGAATCCGTATAATTCGTAATTCGATTCCGTCTAGTCCAATTCGATAGGTTTGGATTGGTTTTTTGAATTCGTGGTTTAGTTCCAGATTGGAAATTTAAAAATCCGTAGTTCACGGATCGGTTTCGAATTGAAACCGATTCGAACCGTATACAAATTGTGATGCCCCCAACTTTTGGGCATCATATATTAATATAAATAATTCAACATGGTTAAGTATTAAGTTCCGATATAACAGTTAAAAGAGTACGATCCAAAGCTTAATCTTAATACAATCCCAAATGTTTGATTTTTTACACCAATCTTTTAACATTGTTACATTAATACATAAATTTTCATCAAAATAGATAAGAAAGTGGGCAAGACAGGCCTTAATGGCCAGGCTAAGACGGTTCTAAGTGAACCATGGCTGAACTTCGGCATCTTCGACAAAATCTTCCCCGAGATTTTCTCTTTGTTCTTCACCTAGCATGAAACGCCGTGAGCTGCAAAGCCCAATAGAATACAAACCCCCCCCCCCAAAAAAACTAGCCACTTCTTATAGTTTGAAAACTTATGCAATAACAACACAATGGAGTTAATTAATAACATTAAAAAATATACAATCATCATGAAAAAGATAATAGCGCAGCGAAAATAACATATATATATATATATATAAACATGATCCATCATGAATATATTCACAATGCAAATGTCAGGTTATCATAGGGTTCATAACGTAATCTTATTTAATTATAAATTTGGTGAGCCTATGGTGACTCCCCATGGAATGCCGTCATACTCAACCATTGACCCTGGGCTAGGAACTATTTTGCACCTCATCTTTATCGCGAGGCACTGGACCTAAGGATGTTATGTGCTGAGTTAGATACTCAGGGCGTATCATCAGTAGTCCGTTTCAAGAGAACTAACCTTCTAGAGATACTCCCTCTGTGTGAGACCCTCACTGCCACCCTTATCCTAAAACCAAATCCGTGAGGTCAGAATACGATCCATGCCATGTCAAGGCTTCACAAGCTAAATAATCACATTTCCTTAGAACCAGGGCACACCTTGCATCAGCAACATCGACATGCCTTTTCCTTGTATTTATCCGCATGCGCATGGTCCAAAACCACCCATTTCATTTTTCCCATATTATGGTTATAATAGCTCTTGATGAAAATACATATATCATGATTCATTCCAACTAAACAAGCATATTTAAGTGCATACAAGACGAAATACGTTAGAATGAGGCAATACAAAAAGGTTTTAAGCCATCACTAACTTGATTCCAGATTCTGAATGGTTTCTAGCAAACTGTCACCTCCATTAAAAATATAGACATGATAGTAAATGATATTTAAAACTTTTGATTTTTGGTGGAGTTATATATTATTAAGTTGGGAACATTTTTGAAGAAGGCTCGAAGTCATTTGGCCACTAGAAGATGTCCAAATAAATTAAAAACAATAGGTAACTCCAGATTCGTTGTGTTTTTGAAAAACAAACATATCTCATCCATTACTTAATGAAATAAGTTAAAACTTGTGGCATTGGAAATATAACTTAAAAACCTCACATTGCCAATTTGAATCACTCAAAATTTCATTATGTGGAAGAAACCGTAGCCATGTAAAGTAGGCCTTGCTGCTGTCTTAACAGCAGAGGTGAACATAAAGCATATTTTTTGCTATAAAATAGTGTCAAATACTTTTTGCAGAATTCTCACATATAAATAAGACCCTAAAATAGTTCTAGTAGCTTTAGATTTCAAAATAATAAATAAGGGATTTATTTCATGGTTTTGAAGTGAGAACAGATTCTGCACAGTGCAGCTTCTGTTCGAATGAGCATTGGGTTGTTTTCCTTAGCTCCCTACTTAGGCATGCTAGGCTTCATTATTTATGGAGAGGTATTTTTTTTTCTTGTATTCAAGAGGTACTACAGGTTATGACAATAGAGCAAAGAGAATATAAAAATAATAATAAGAGATAAGACAAGTGAGTTTATCTAAGGCATGCAAGGGAGAGGCCTCTCCTATTGAGTTTGTTCTTGCTTTCTTTATGTATTATAAGACATATCAGATTGTTTTGCGTTCATTTTCCAAAACTTAAAGAAGTGGAGTATTTCTAAGTATCCTACCTTAGTAAAGCTTTGAAGACTTTTCAAGTGATGAGTCATTCTCCTCATTCTTTCCTCTTTCTTCCTCTCTTTCTTTCCTTTCTCTCTTTTCTTCATTTCCTTCTCTATCCTCTAGCTCCAGCCAAAAATTGTAAGTAGAGAGTTGGGGAAGCTTGTGTTTCATATATAGACTAAAATAAGAGGGAGAGTTTGGAGAAATTACTTGGTAAAAGAATCCATGCATGTATGGCCATTGTGGGGGTTGTCTACCCAACAAACACCTTCATGACAGCCCATCTCTTCACTCAAAGGTAAGAAAAATCTGGTTAAGTACGCTAAGAGGGCTGCACTTTTGAGATGAATCTCCATATAAGACAAAATCAATCCTTCCCCATGAGGGTTGACTTGGCCGGCCTCCCCTCTCCCTATTTTTTTTTTAATTTTTTTTTATTTTTATATATACACACTCATGAATAAAACAATCAAGTGAGGACAAAATTCTAGATTGCCTTTAGAAGTCTCCTTATTCTAATTGTGAGGATTAGTGTTAATTAGGATTTAGTTTAATCAAGGCCTGTAAACAATGATTAATTTAAAGTGTGCCTAACTTTTATATCTTATGCATTAAATTAGAATAACTCTTCAAGAAAAGGATAATTTTTATTAAATAAATTTGTTACGAAATTCTTGAGCCTTACACAAATAATGTATATTTATACTATACACCCTTCCGCATAATATCATTTCTTATTCCATATAAAAGGCAAACCCTAACCCTAATTCAACATATCACACGCCTCTCATTTCTTTTTCGGTACTCTCTCTCTCTCATCTTTCTCAAACTGAGTTCTTTTTCTCTCTGATTTCATCTCAGATCAGATCGGTGGTAGTGGCTTGGTCTCTTTATCTATTTATCTCTCTCTCTCTCGGTAACACTGTTTGTTGGTTTCTTTCTTAGACTTAGTAAGGTCTCTCTCTTCTCTTTCTCAAACTAAGTTTTCTCTCTCTATTTTTGTGATTTCATCTCAGATCAGATCGGTGGTAGTGGCTTGGTCTCTGATTTTTCCATTCCCTCCTTTGGCTGATCAGAAAATAAATGGAAGACAAAATTTTGTTTCATATATAGATAGTGAAATTATGTGATTCGAAACTTCAATTTAGTTTCTCTCTACTCATTCATCTTAACCTTTGTGTACTTTTAGATTTTGGAGCTTCTGCTTAAATTTTATTTTATCTTTGTTGTGGGTTTGGGATTGTTGGAAAAGACCCAAATGGATTTCTTTGTTTCTTTCCCAAAGTAAGCTTTGATGTTTTGTTTTCTTTGTACTTGGTGAAAGTGTTTTTGGAATCTGCATTTTGGAACACTTTTGGTTGTTTTCACCGAAAATTTATACCCTTTCTTCAATTAATTTAGCATATAGTATGTATGTGGACCATATCATTTTCATTTTTGCTTTAGTGTGTGTGTTTAACGCCTCTTATTAGTCTTCTGTTTCATTGTTTTTTTTTTTTTGTGTTTTTTTGTTTGTTTATTCAGAGTCCATCATGTAAAAGACTATGGGGTCCAGTTAGGCAGCTCAAATATATATATATATATATATATATATATATATCCATATGCAAATCCCAGAGGAAACTATAATGCATGTTAGATTTTGTGCATTTTGTTGCTCCTTGTTTGGATTTTGGATTTGTTCAAGTTAGATCTTGAATTCCAATATTCAATTTATTGCTTTTGTTTATTGTTTTTAAATGTTCAATGTTTTTTTTGTTATTTAATTATGTGAATCCGTAGTTCTAAACCAATCCAATCCTTGTTTAAACGGATTGGATTGGTTTCAATTTTTCAGAACTGTAGATAGCGGATTGATCTTGGTTTTACCCTATTCCAGACCAATCAAGACCAATCCGGACCATGCTCACCTCCATATGGAACTATGGGCTAAAGATGCTTAAAAATAGATGAAATCAAGGTTAAAGAACTTGAAAACTCAAAAAATGGTGGAAAGAGAGAGAAGAGGGAATGAAAAGTGAAAGAGATTTGACCAAAAAAGTGACTTTTAAAGATTTGATTCTGGACAGACCGCTTGAGTGGTCAATAGTGCGCATGAGCGGTGAATCGAGGCTTCCAATATCTTAGACAATTTTGAAAAACAGAGCTGGAAGGGTCTATGGACCACTCAAGCAGTGAAACTTGCGCTCGAGCAAACTATACACACAATATAGATTTGCAAACTTTAAATAGATATAACTCTCTCGTTTGGATTCTATTTAGGGTTGTGTCCCCGTTGAAGCCTCGGAAGTAAGCTTTCTAATGGTTCTAGCCTCACATCAAGATTCAAAGTGTGGATAGAGAAAATGGTAAAAGAGTGAAGACTACTAAATAATAACTATTTGAATTTGGAGTTTTTTATCCAATCTCATCTAACCACTATGGTAACAAATCAATTAAGGCTCAAATATTGACTAAGAATGTTCTTAATTATGATAATCAAATAGCCAAATGTAATTCCATTATACCATGAAGTACGGAGTGCTATAGTCGCAATCCAAGTTACTAACATATTAAAATCTACCGTTTGCAAAAAAATTTAAAACTAAAGAAGAAAAAGAAAAACGTTTGGTTTGTTTTTAGAAAAATATTTCAACTTTTAAAAAATAATTTAATAAAAATAAATGTTAAAAAGATATTTTAAATTTTTTAAAAATTATTCTTGATCAACTAGAAGATAAAATTATACAAAAACAAAAAGTGTTTTTGTTTATTTTATTAAAATATTTTATATATATATTTTTTAAATTATGAAAATTAAACTAGCCAAAACTCTTCCCAATCAAAACTAGAGAGGCAAGAAAAACTGATAAAACCGAATTGACCGATTGAAATTTTAATTTTCAGTATGTTTTTCATACATATGGTCTGCTTTGATTTTGAAACTTTCTATATCAATGCAAAGCGAATTGACTGAATATTATATTTAAAAATTTTTATAATAATTTCTTGAACATTATATGGGAAATAACTAATAAAATACACTTTTGTGATAAAAATTAGAGAAAAAAATATTTATAGAGCAATTCTCATATATTTTCTTTATTTATTTTCAATGTAAAATTCTATAATTTGCTATAAAACTTTTTAAAATTTCATTTAATTTCTCTTTTATATCAAATCAACAAAATTGATAAAATCAAACCATAGCATACAGTTTGTATCGATTTCTTAATTATAAAAACTGAAAGGATCAGTTTGGTACTAAATATACTCTTAGGACTCGTTTGGGAACAGACTAATTTAGTAATTTTTTTGACTATTTCACTAAAATATGAGCTAAAAAAAACTAGTATATTTGGGATGATTTTTTGACTTTTTACGAAAAGATGTGCAAAAAGTAGAGAGAAAAGAAAATTTTTGACTTTTTAGTATGAATTGTTGACTTTTTTGATTTTTTTAATGACTTTTTAACTTTTTAGCTAAACGGATCTCTTCTTAAGCGAGGCCTTAATGGCCCTGTTTGGTAGAACTGTGGGAAAGTGTAGCCTAACAACTTATACCTTATAACTGTGAACTAAGCTGATTTTTGACTTATAAATTAAGTTTCTCGTCCCCCACTCAAAAAAGAAGTTGATTTTTGACTTACAAAAAGTTATAAGCTGTATTGTTAAGCTGAACTAAACACATCAAAATAGCTTAAATTAAGCTAAAAGCTGAAATAAATTGAAAATAAACCCTACCAAACAGGGCCAATATCACTGCACTTAGGGATGAAAGGATAACCGGAAGGGCCGACTAAACCGACCGAACAGAATGGTTTTCGGTCGGTGTTTTAAGTTTTCAATCGTTCGGTTCGGTTTGGTTTATATTTTTCTGTACATTCGGTTCGATTTACGATTTTTGGTTTTTTGGACCGAACCGAACCGAACCGAACCGACTTATATAATATTAATAGGCCCAAAATGTGAAGCCCCAAACCTATGTAGGAATTACATAGCCTGAGCCCAAATTTTATGCAAAATGGATAGAAATATGGGCCCAAAATATAAGGCTCAACTAGGGGAAAAAAAGGCAAAAAAATCGAAAAATCGAAAAAACCGTACCGCACCGTAATAAATCGAACCGCGCCGGTTTATGTCATTTTTCTGGGCGGTTCGGTTCACAAATATAAGAAACCGAAATGATCGGTTCGGTGCAAAACTAGTAAAAAAAATCGACCGAACTGAATCGATTTCACCCCTAACTGCACTGAACCGTTTACGCCTTGATAAAAACTTTGTCAAAATTGATTTTTCATCAAACCTTACCTTACCCTAGCAATGTTTGCTTCCTCCTTGCCCTAATCCACCATCCCAAACCCAAATCAAAATCGACCCATAAAAAAAAACAACAAAAATATCAAATCATCAGGAGAGAAAAATACCACATTTACCAACACAGATGAAATTAATTATTACCCAAATTAACCTCATCTATCTAATCTAATTCTCCTCCAATCTACCCAAATTAACCTCATCTATCTAATCTAATTCTCCTCCAATTTCCGATTATTGTCCTCCTTTCCCTTCTCTCTCCTCACTTTCTTTTCTTCGTCATTGGACTTTCTCTTCCATCGTCGAACACAATACAACAATACACACAGACACACAGACATGTGAGATGGTTCTTTGGAGCTTCAATCTGTTTATCTCCAAAACCCATCTCTTTCTCTCCCCAAATTCTTCTTCTCTGTTTCTCACTCTACCCATACTTTCTCTCTCCAATCCCCTCACTTCATCTTGTTGATTTTCCAATGCAATCCCCTGATCTCCGATGTGACCCTTCCGTACACAATCCCAACCCTCCCGATCTCCCCGCCATGCCCGACGAACCCTCCTCTCCGATCCACCCCCATGACCACGAACCCCAACAACATCACCAAAAACACTCCGAAAACAATCACAACATCGAAAACAAAAATACCCACAATGGAATCAACAATATAGTGAGGAAGGAGCGACCTTCCAGGGCGTGCACGGCACGTGCTGCGGCGAGGTTGTATGCGGCGGAGGCTGCGGCGGCGGAGCGGAAGCAGAGGGCGGCCAGGAAGGACCGGGTGCGGGAGAAGTCGCCGGAGCCATCCCGACCGCCGCCGCCGCAATGTAAGATTGTAACACCGCTGACGGTGGAGCCGCCGCCGTCTCAGTTGCCGAGGTGGAGTCTACGGTCGATGTGGGAATTGGGTTCAATTCTAAATTTCTTGAATGTGAGCTGAGAAAAAGTTTGAATCTTTGTTGTGGAATTTGGGTTTTTTGAGGTGGGGTAGGGCTTATGGATTGTGTTTTTGTAGGTTTTTAGGTCCTATTTGAATATTAAAGTTGAATTCTCAGCAGAGGAGTTTGAGACTGCGTTGATTACCCCAAACAACACTTTGGGTGATATACATATACCTTTGTTGAAGGTTGGTGCTCTACTTTGAAGAAATTACTTTGTGTTTTTCAAGTGACAAAACTAGTTTGCTGTGTGCAAATTGAGCTTTCCTTCTTTGCATTTTTGGGTTGAGAACTATAGGCATCATTTTATCACTGTTTTTTGAGGTATTTCTATTGCTTATGAAATCAAATGTTGCTTTATTTAACTTCTAAAACTGGGAACTGGAATTGAAAATCTAGTCTTTGATTTGTTTTTGTTTCCTTCGGTGAGTGTTTATCCACATTTTATTATTTGACAGTCAGAACAATGCCATTTTAGTTCTCTGCTGTTTTGTTTGGACGGCTGAACTATCCTGGAGATGTAATCAACTGCAGAACTACTGAGAAATAAATGTCCCTGTATGAGAATGTGATAATCTTTGAGTTTCATCGACACATATATAAATATGTTGAATGTATTCTAAATCTTAATGGTATTCACCTTTAGGTAAATGGAAATATGGAGTTTTCTTTAATTGTAGTCGAGTGTTGCTGCAATTCTTTTTTTGTTTTGCGAATTTAGATGTATGTTTTTAGTAATTTCCAAGCTTAGAATTAATTATTGATGATTATCAGTCTGAAATTGAGTTTGTAGGGTTGCCTCCACTTGTTCAGAAGGAAGACGCTAACCACAGTCTTTCTTCCTCTTTTAACTGTGTTGGTGGAGATCATAGATTGCTGAGAAACCCTCTGGCTTTCTTAGCTAATAAATTATTGATAGTTGCAAGACTAATTTCTGTACTGATGCTTTTGATCAGATGGGCTTCAGGTTATTTTGCAGTTTGTCTAAGCGTATTTGGCTAAGTTGGTATGGGTGTCCTTCAATTATAGGGAATCCTGTTTGGTTGACTTTGGTATAGTGGAAAACTTAGTGTAAACATGTTTCTTTTATTGCTTGCGAGCAAGATAATTTTATTTTATATTGGAACTAGCTATGTGAACTTAAAAGACTCGAAAAAATTCCATGACATGAGATTTAATAGAGGATATTGGAAGTTGAATGATGGTCTCTACTCCTAAGGTGAGATGGACAAATCAGGACACCAATTTTATCCACAAACTTGGCAAGTAAAAACTGCATTTTCTGTCTAAAGTTGGATTGATTCAAGATACCTTTAGTTAGCAACCCATATTGAGGCTGGAATGAAAATTATATGTGGTGTGGGTCTTAGACTTGGGGATTCAGCAAATGGAAAATGGACCTTGATGATATATCAGTGAGATATCTGGGGTGCAATAAGATATAGACTTAATTGCGTGATACATAAGGTTAAAAAGTTCTTTTGGGGGTTGAGATTGTTGTTATTGTTGTCAACTGTCTTTTGATCTGCTGATATGAAATTTTATTTTCTATTTGGCTAACATGTTTCCCTGCAAAACTTGCTGACATGTAATTAGTATTTCATAATTCAAGTGGATTCAATCTTCTTTTGATGCATGTCTTACATATGAATGGCAATTTACATCAATTTCACATTGCTGTAGGCAAGCAACAATGTTTCTATTGAAGTTTTCTTTCTTGCTTATGGGACTTAGAAGTTTGAACAACAGTTCTAACATAAATTGTCCAGTTATATAACTACAATTTTGAAAAGCAATAACCTTTATGTATTGAATGGACCAAATAGAAATTAATTTTATAGAATCTAAACCAAAGAAATTCGAAAGCTATGTGGTTGGAATTCTAAAAACTCTAATTTGATGTTTGAAACATGCTACAGTTGAAATTACAATAAATATACAATGGAGATTGAAGAACATTCTTTGACTAGGACGAGCGCGGAAGCACTCACCTACAAGTAGTGACCCCTAAATTGAATTAGGGCAGCAGGAGAAAGGCTTGATTAGGGTTGAATATCTTAGGTTTTTGAGGCTGAAAGATATATAATTTTTGGGGTAAGTATTTTATTACCAAAATCAAATATTACAATAAAGTTCAATGTACACCCCGCTAGGTAACACATCATCAAAGGAGAGATTCTTAAAAGTCTAGCTTAAGAGATTGGCCAAGAGACTAGGCAAAAGCAAACATGCCTGAAGGACCTGCAGAGTAGGCAACAAAATAAACATCAATCACTAGAGCCTAGCTAAAGAAACCCTATCTGAAGTGCATAATTAAATGCTAGCACCAAAAAGATTACATTTGAAAAGCAACCAGCAGCAGTTATATGCCACACAATTGTGTTACAATTTGTGATTTGGTTGTGCAATATATATATTTATAGCGGTGGTGATTTACTGCTGCAAGAAGCTTTGTTTATTAATTTTGTTTCATTTTCTACAGGCAATCCCTCCTGTTACTCGAATGGCCCTTGGACATAATACTTGGATTACTGTTCTATGCCGAAAATTGAGAGATTGGTGGCATTGGGTAGCATGATTTCTGTGCTTTTTAAAGCTAATGCTGGACAGTGTTGCACATGAATTAGTTAACATGACTTTGGAACTTTATTGCAGGTTGCAGAAGGGGAGCTACCAATAGTTGCATCACATGGGTAAGCTATCTTGAATCTTCGTAAAATTCAAGTTTATGGACTTAATGCATATTTATGGGTTTACCTTGTTCATATGTTAGGGCTGAGATTGAAGCATATAATTCACTCGATCCTGGGGTTCGTGTGGTGATTTTGAAAGCCTTATGTGATATCCGAGTCGAGGTATTATCATTACCAAATAGTTGTTTACTTTTGAATACTTACTGCTCTTCCCAACTTTGTGCTGTGACAATATGCTAATGTGACTTCCATTTTAGCTCTAGATCATCCAAAGGTTTTTATGTCAAGCTAATGTAAAGTTTGCATTGTTTAATGCAGAATGATATAAATATGATGTATATATTTTATTTCTCTATTTATGCTTCCACTTCATCTAGCAGTATGATTTCACAATTTCTTCAAAACTTTTCTTTTGCATAACATAGCTAGAAATGTTTTTTTTTTTTTGGTTGCAGACATGCTTTATTATCCTAGTACTTTGTAATTCTATTTTATTATTGTCATATGAAAGTGTGTATTATATGTAATTTTTCAAAATTTACAATGCCAACCGTAGTAATATAACTGTCAAATTATTTGCCATTAGTTATGTTTTCGTCTTTAAAAATAAAATAAAATACAAAGATATGTTTTAGTAATAAATGATCTGAGTGCTAAGATAATGATGGATTTGAAGCATATAACAGAAGAATTGGAAATAATTGTCTTATTTTGCAGCAAGAAGATATTCGGAACTATATAGATGACTCAATCAAACATGGTGTTCAACTTTCAGCATTCCGCAAGGAACGTGTTGGGGGTGATTCTTATGGAATCTCGTATTGGTAAGATAGTTGTGCTTTTGTTGTGGATTTTGCACTGGTTGTTGAAGGTCCACAAAATCTATTGTTTTTTGATAAAAAAAAAACTAATAATAATACTGTTTTTGGTAACTGTTGTTATGTTGTGTATTTGATTTGTAGTATATGCTTTGTCTATCTGCTGATCTGTTTTTTGATGTGTAGGTATGAAGATGATCCCATAATTGGTCATCGGTTGTACCGAGAGATTAGAAAAGTGGAGGTGAAGAAAGGAAAAGGAAAGAATGTACAGCCAATTCCTAGTTCATCTTACCAGTGGGAAACAGTTGCAACTAATTTGGATGAATTTCAAGATGTTTCTGTAAGTTAATTTATTTATTTTTAATTATTATTTTTTGAACCTTCCGTATTTAAACATGTCTAGATGCTGGCTCATTTAGTAATGTTTTCATTTTCTGTTTTTAAAAATTAAACAAAATACATTTGGGAAGGCAACATTTTTAAGTTATAAAAATTGAAGGATCAAGAAAAAGGAGTTTTGGCTTGTTTTCAGAATAAGTTTCATTCCTTCCTCCCTCCCCCCAACACCTCCAATCACCACCACTGCCAGCCACCTCCACCTTTGGCTACCCCCACCTCCGACCACTACCTCCGGCCATTCAACAAACATGTTTTATTGTTTCTTTTTACAGGTTTTGAAACATATATATACCAAACAAGTTTTATTTATTTATTTTTATTTATTTTAAAAAAACCCCTATATATATATATATATATATATATTTTTTTTTGTAAACAAGTAATTTTATGGCAAAGTTGCCAAATGTTATTTTTGATTAATTTTTTTTTTTTTCTCTTCTCCTTTTTCCTTATTATTATTGGATGGAGCAGGGAGTGAGGAAGGGGAAGGAATGGAATTACATAAGAAAAAAAATTCAGAACCTTTGCATTTGATTATTTAAATGTATACCTTTTCCTCCTTAATTCAACTTACAAAAATTGAAAATGGCCATGAATGGGAAAAAAAAAACCTATGTAACTGCCAAATTCAATTGAAAAGAAGAGACCCTTATATTAAAAGCCATTCCAAAAAGAGCCATGAAAAGCCAGTCCAAACAGAGCCTAGTTTTCCTTTGTATGTCTGCTCTGATTTTTGAATGATCTCATTATAGACAATTTTTTGGGTAAATTACACTTTGCTCCCCTGCACTTTGCACCAAATCTCATGTTGGTCATGACAGTTAATCCCCTACACTTTTGGTTAAATCTCACTTTGGTCCTTACATGTGAAATTGTGACAGCCAACCCCATGCACTTTTGGTCAAATCTTACTTTAATCCCTGCACAAGTGTCAATATCCCCTTTCTGTTACTCTATTGTTTAAATCTTAACAGAATCCAGTCATATGACAAGAATGTGACTACAAAATGAGGGTAAGAGAAGGAAATTATTCATATTTCTCACCAATATACACTTTGTTCAACGTGATAAGCATGCGGGGTAACCATTGGTTCAATGTTAAAATCTTGGCCTAATAACCTTGAGGTTATTGGTTCAAGTCACAGAGCAACCATTTTGTGTACTATGCCAAAGGTTAAGTGTGTACTCAATCTTTCCCCTATCAAACACATTAATGTGTACTAATTGGGCGTTGTTTTTATTTTTTAGCAACAAAACAATTTTATTGAAACAAAGATGATAACAAAGGGAGGACGAGAGAGAGAGAGAGAGAGAGGGAGGGAGGAAGGGAGGGAGGGAGGGGGGGGGGGGAGGGAGGGAGGGAAGTTTAATTAAAATTGGAAAAGATAAAATTCATACATCCTTAAACTCCTGACTCAAACAGGATAGTTGTCCAAGTGTAGTAATCTTTGAATCTTTGACCCAGTAATATGAGCAGATCTGAAACAATTAAGCTTAATTCTGGGGAAAAAAAGAAAAAAGAAAAGAAAAGTTGTGGAAAGGTGTTGGGGTTGGTCTGTTAAAAACGGATGGGGTGGTTAAGGAGGGGTCCAGGAGAGAAGCTGGGGAGGAGGTTGTATATGATGAAGTTCTAGGGTTAGTGTTGTAGTAGGAAGGTTAGTTTTAGTAGTGGGGGAGGCAGTCTGTGGTTATGATTTTTCAGAAGGGGAGAAAGGGCAGGTTTTTGAGAACCTTTTGGAGGATGATGTTAACTTGATCAAGTGATCTGACTATTTGAGGATAAAATGGAGGGGATTGACGGTGGAGCAGAGGAGGGGTTTTGGAGAGGGGGGATCTGCACAAGGATGGGAGGTGTTCCACCCAATTTGAAGCTTCATTTCAATTTGATGATAATGGCTCTCTACAGTTAGTCCTAAATTTGAACGTTAAAGTTAGGCTTCAAACCTGTCTCCTGGTTTTCTGTTGGTTAGTCATGCTCAGTGGTTACTGCCACTGTATTTTCTGATGAAAATTAGGTAAAGGGAAAGGAAGGATGCATGTTGGTAAAACAGTAATTCCTAGGAAACCTTCCTGTTATCATGATCTAAGTGTGTTGAAGTATTCTATGGGTAGAGACAGACTGCATGTCCAGATCTGAGATGAAAGTGAGTGATATGATCTTCCTCTACAGATCAGGAATATCAGGAATAAATGGAGATTCTTTTGAGAAAGTATGTATGCAAATCAGTGTACCTTTATCGTGTTATAGTGAACAAATATCAGTCTTTGATTGGCCTTACAAAGCCGCTCTCTTTTTTACACTTTTCATGGTTTTTGACCACTCCTTTCGATGCATATTGATTGGCCTTGGTGGGTTCACACCTTTTGAAGCATCTTCAAGATATTAACTGTCATATTTTGATGCATTGGTGAGCAGAGCCAGGAGTTTCTTGAGCTTAGCTCGTTAAAAAACAAACCCAAAAGTGGGGCATAAACTTGGGCTTTTGTCCTTATAACTAGCCTTTTGGCAAGCTGAGTCTGAGTTGTTCATTAATAGATTGGTTCATTTGCCGCTTTATCTTCTTGGTACTTGGGCTTAGAGATTTATGGAACTGTTAACCTTCAGAGATATTGGGGTGCTAAAGACGAGAAGTGACGTAGTGGGGTATGGTACATTAATGTACAAGTTGGTGGGTGTTGCATAGTTCATAAGAAACTGCCTTCATTACATTAGGAAATGAGTTTTTTTTTGTTTGTTGGGGGGGTGAGTTGCATGGGTACCACTTTATCAGTGTTTCTTAAGGTGAAAAGCATACTGAGGCAGCATGATCTCATGAGGCCTAAGTGCAAGGCAATGAGGCAAGGTGATGACTTCATCGAAGCAAGGAGAAACACTAAGGATATTTACCCAAAAAAAAAGAAAAAAAATCCAATAATTTCAAAAAGCATAATGCATCCAACATTCTAAATACTAAATATTCATAAATATCAATATTCAACAAATACATAAGAAATCCAACGAATACTAACATTTTAACATTTGGAGACATAAAAAGGCAAAAGAATTGATTAACTGCTCAACAATAATTTTGTTTCCAACAGTAGCCAAAGTATCAGTTGCTTAGCCAAAATGAAGAAAAAAGTTCTTAACTTCATAGAAAAAAAAAAAAAAAACTAAAAAACAAATTAAAAAAAAAGATGTAGCCCTTTGTTATATGCTATGATTTAGTGTGGATGCAACATCATATGTTCATTTCAATTCAAAATGGTTGAGATTATATTATTAGAGTTAAAAAAAAAAAAAAAAAAAAATCAGTGCCTCAAGGGCCTTATGCTTAAGCTTGAAGAGCTCTTAGTTTTACAGTGTTTTTCAAATGAGTGGCTGATATCTCAAAGATGTATATTTGGTCCATTGATTGGACTCCTAGATGGTTCAATTTTGGAATGGATGTCCTAGCTTTGGGTTTGGACAAAGTATCTTACATTGGAGGACTTTGTAGGAGTTTACATGCTGGCCTTGTTCTTTTTATTTAAGTTGTAGAATTTTTGTAATGTTCCTCCCACCCTGCGCTCATATTTTTGGAGAAATCTTCAATTCTCTCTTTGTTCTCCTTTTATCATCAAATAAGTTATTTTTCACCCTTAATAACACCTCCTCCTCACTCTTTTGTTGTATTAGTTTGTTCTTTGTTTTTTTTTCTTTTTTTTCTTGTGTGTGTGTGTGTGTGTGAGAGAGAGAGAGAGAGAGAGAGAGAGAGACCCAACACAAGGTGCTTCCTTTTGATTTATTCGCTCTTGGCCTCTATGGTAAAACTTTCTTGGAGGAATTTAAGAATGCCTAACATAAAAAATTATAGTGGATGATTTTCTTTGATATTTACACTTTTGTTTTTGAACCGTTTGATATTTACACATTAGACAACAAATTATTCTAAGAAAAAACAGTTTTAGATGGCCATTTGCTGCTACTGATTTTTGAATTCAATCAATATTTTCTAGATTTTAAAGCAGTCATCTGAAAATGTTGACATGGAAAGTGCTCTGTAAACCACTTACCTTGTGATGAAGAATGTTATCGCTTGCTGATATTTGGGGTATTTAACACTGATTTAAATTATAAACTTGTCCTCTCACTTACAAATTGTCCATCTTCTGTTTGCAGGAGAAGCTTTTCTCAAGTAAAAATAGAACTGAGGCTTCACTTGGGAAGAAGTTGAAGAATGACATGCTCCCAGAGATTGAGAAGGTCCATAAGGTAGTCACTGGTTCCACTTTTCTCGACTTAGAGATCTATTTTTTTAGATGTTTCTTGACTTACTCTCATCAGTTATTCTCTTTAAAGATCGCATAATATTTATTTCTATTTATCTATATTGGTGTTATGAAATCTATAAGTTTTTCAATTATCATTTTTACAGAGGAAAGAGAAGCTGCTGAAAAAACAGCATAGGCAAGCTCTTCTTCTTGATAATATGCTGAATGTGGATGGGCTTGCTCCAGGACGCTCCCTTCGTGATAGAAAACCTGTCACATATACTTTTGGTAAGAGTATGAAATTGACTCTGTTCATTTTCCCTATTATTTTTGCTTAATCTTATATGCATCAAAATAACCCTTCTTGGTTTTCTACTGATAATTGATAAGCTATGATTAAATTCAGCATTTTTTGTGTTGCCACATTAGCATTCCCTGTTTTAATCTGGTCTTCTTACCAAAAACATAAGCACAAACATTAGTGTAACTCCTTCTATACTAAAAAAGATTCAAAGCACAGCTTTTCTTTTTCCCCTTTTATGCTGGAATGCTGGGGTTTGCAGGGCTATTTTTAGTTCCTTCTGGAAAATCTGTTGTCTTTCACCAAACTGGTGAGCGTTTTATGTTTACTATCTGATCTGAGAATTTGCAGTTTGCAGATTTTTGTATTATTTTATTTTATTTTATTTGTTGGTAATTTCTTTACACCTGCGAATGCAATCAACTTTTTGGTAGATGACACATCCTTCCATTTGTTTGGGGCAGATGTGATGGTGTGTGTGCCCCTTGGTTCAATTTAAGTGTAATGAGATATTTAGATTAAATTATTTTGTGTTGCATGATATGCCGCATTAATGCACCCCATTATAAGAAACCTCCGTTGTGCAAGTTCTTCTGTAGCTCACGTGATGGAAAAATATAATAGTAGTGTTGGCTGAAATTTGGAAGGAGAATAATACTAATTCCTTAATTGTGCTTTCTTGTCTATTTCGTTGAACATATTGTTTAGATTTGTCTTAATCTTGTTAGAAACTTTCTTATGCCCTTTATTTATGGTTCTTTTTATATGGTTCTGTGCATCCGCAATATAATGTGGCAACATCATAGTGGGTGATTTTTTACTGTGCTGATTTTATTGTTATGTGAGGTTTGATATTTGTATAGCTTACTGATGTGGTGAACCATTTTGCAGATGATTATGACCGATCGATCAATGAGGCTATCAAGCTGACCAAGTATGAATTTTGTCACCGAGGCAACACCATTTCATATTCTGTATAGGACTACATGATCCATACACTTTTTAGAGGAATTTGTTTTTCTTTTTTTTTTTTTTAATTTTTTTTAAATGTATTTGCTAACAATTACTTATTTGTTTCGCTTTACTCTTAAATCAGGCAGAAACAGCCATCGCCAGAGCCTACTGTCAGAAGAGAAATCGCTGCAAACCCTGATGCTTCTATAAATGGTAGGTGGAGTGGTGGTCCTCAAATTCCTCATCAAGACTCTTTCGACGCTCCATCTCCAAAGTCATTTGATTATGATGAAACTGATATGGACCATAACCCTGAACTAGCAGACCGCAGGTAGCCTTTACTTCGTTCTATCTAAAATTCTTGTTGCCATAATTCAGCCAAACACTAACTGATATCTTGTGCTATATAGTAATCGGCGAAGACAGAGGCCTCAACGGTATTCAGCAAAAGATTTTGTTGATGTTGTTTCAGACAATGATGCTGACTATGATAGTGATGATGATATAGTTGGAGAAGCTGTATATGATGAAGAATATTTGAGGCAGCGGAAACAAAGGAGAAAATTGTCAAGCAGCTCTGAAGGAGATGAGGAGTATCATGGGGATGAAGAAAAAGATGAAGATGAAGAAGAAGAGGAAGAAGAAGCTGATGATGATTCCTCGAGTATGAGCGAGGATAGTGATGAGCGCCAAAGATTTAAGAAATTGCCAGGCCGCACTAGGAGGGAAACTAAATTAAGGTCAGTTGGTGAGCTTCAGTCAGGTCTAAGGCGTAGTAAAAGGGCCACTAGAAACCGTATCAATTATAGTCAGTATGAAGCGTCGGAGTCAGAAGGGGAATCGATGAAACCTGAGAATGCATCGGATGAACGTACTGATACTGATAATAATGCTGAATTTTCAATGGGAAGTCAGGACTCTGAGGGCAATAATGATAATGAGGAGATAAAAGAAGAAGATCAACCTGTAGAAGAGCTTCCTGAGACAGTAGAGAAAGAGCAAAACCAACCACCAGAGAAATCAAACAGCCCGGGCCAAGATGAAATCAGAGGTGAAAGAAAAAGACGATTTCTTGACCTAAATGAACTTGCCCCATGTTCTGGTTTTGAAGATGGTCCCAACACAACAATGAAAGGTGAAGATACAGATGAATTCTAAAGCTTCCCTCTCCACAGGAAGGTTATATCGCTTTCTCTCGCGAAAGCTGGTTGTATGATACATAATCTATAAATTTTGCTATATGCCCAGGAAGTTACAATTAGAGAGTTACTTCAGTTTCTTCGTGATTTCCAGTGGGGAGCAACGCGATGGTGAGAACATTATGTAGATTGAGTAGTCATTTTTTAGTATGCCCACATTCAAAGAATCCTATGGCAAATGAATGGGAAATTTGTTGGGATTTCTTTAGTCCTGTCTTATCCAGTCTCATTGTACAATAACCTTTTTAACACATTACAACCGAAAGTTTTTACTTTTAGATGTTCAAGCCCCGTTGTTTTATGTTCCTTGGTCATGGCAATGATATGCTTCCAAGCTTCTGGGTTGGTTGGGTCTGTAGATGGTATGATCAAATTTTAGAAACTGATTTCGTTGTTGTAATGGAACCATCCTCCCTTGAAAGGTAACTTATATTCTTACTCTATCTGCTCTAGTTCCACATTTCATGCTCTTGTTGACGTGACAGTTGGATTGGTTGCTTTCTTTATTTGCATAACATGGTTGATAGATGCAGTGATACAGTGCTCAAAATCCCAAAATGAAGCCTTTATTTCTACATGTGAATAAAGCCCATCTTGACACTTTTCAAGTTGAATATTTATATATAAGATTTGTATCTAGAAACATAGTTTGTGCCGTTAATTCAATGATTTTTCAGTTTCTTGCTTGTCTTGCAGCAGGGAATCATCCTTTGCTCTTGATTCCTCCTTCATAGCCACTTCTTTCTTTGCATCCTCAAGAACTCGGATCAGTTTAGAAAGACATTTCTCTGCATCTTCTTCTTCTTCTCTTGGGGACTTGGGCATTAGCGTCTCTGCAATGTCAGCAGGTGTAATCTTGGCCTCGTCGATCAATTGCTTAATTGATTCGAACAACGGATGTGCTTCTACCTTAAGGTAATTCTTCACAAGTACCTTAAATCCCTCAAAACTACAATATGAAAGCTCAACATGCTTGTCCATCCGTCCTCTTCTTATTAGAGCAGGGTCGAGCTTCTCCATATAATTAGTTGTGAAAACGATTATTCTCTCTCCCCCGCAAGCAGACCAGAGGCCGTCAATGAAATTCAGAAGTCCAGAAAGCGTAACTCTGCTGATGTTACTCTCTTCCCTCGGTTCTTTCAGATACGTTTCCTTCTTCCCTTGCTCGTTCTGGTCTTCTGTAGCTTTCTCTAATTTCTTTCTTTGACCTGTAAGATCAAGTGAGCAATCAACATCCTCAATCACAACGATAGATTTACTTGTAGTCTCTATCAATAGCTTCCTTAGCTCTGTATTGTCTTTAACAGCGGTTAGTTCAAGATCATAAACATCATAATTCAACAAATTTGCCATTGCAGCAATCATGGTAGATTTCCCGGTGCCCGGGGGACCATATAGTAGGTATCCCCGTTTCCACGCCTTTCCAATCCGAGCGTAAAAATCTTTACTTTGACTGAAAGTCAGAAGATCTTCCATGATCTCTGCTTCTTCTCTGGCTCCATTGCCATTGTTTCAAATGTAGCCGGATGCTCAAAGGGTATGTGGCTCCACATAGTCTGTTTGAGGCTTGACCGTTTATATGTACCGCCATTTGTGTAAAGCTTCCTTTGCCTGAACTTCACTCCAATTTCCTTCCCATTCTTCATCACGTGCTCAAGGTATGACTCGCTTATCATCTCCCTATATTGCTTATGGAACGTAAGGTTGTAGAATCGTGTCTCTGGCTCTGGATAGTACGCAATGGACCGTTGTGGCGACACAATTTTGCTCAAAACCCACCAAACTTTAACTCCTTGAAACTCATCTGTCACCTTCTCATTCTCATCCATTGTGAGCACTAGCTTCTTGCTGTCTTTTCCCATCTCAGCTTGGAGTCTCTTAGCACTATTAGATGAATTCACACTGAGATATGCCTCCACTGCGGCGTAGGCTTCACTGCGCTTGAGATGGGTTCCAGTGAATTCGTGGATGGAAACTCGAATATAGGGATAGAAAAAGCTTGCTAGTCGATGTGTGTTTTTTTCTACGTAGCGACGAAGCTCGTTGGGACAGTATTGGCAGATGATTGCCCAAACAAACACAAAACTAGCTATCGTTGAGCCCACCGTTGTCCACATCTCTGCCATTGTTTTTGGCGCAATCACCGCCATTTTCATTTGTTGTTGCTCTCTTCTTCCTTTTTGTTTTCTGGGTTTTCAGAGAAATGCCGAGTTTTTAAATTTTGCATTCACACAAGGGCTCAAAAAAAGAGAACTTTTATAAGCACCAACTCTTTATAATTATTTGACTTTGATTGGTTGGACTAGGTGGACCGGACTCAGCAGTGAGTATGACTCGAGGAAGACTCCAAGGTGTGTGAGTGTGACTCAGTGAATTCTCAGATCAAAATCGAGAAATTTTTTAGATGTCATTTTATCTCGCATATGTGAAATTATTTTGTCTAAGAAGATGGGATAACTTATTCCAGAATAAGAATTTTATCATAAAATGACAAAATATCCTTTCTTCGGTGGACAATTTATCTCACTTTATTTTATCACGAACCAAACATGTCGGTTTATATTCTTAATACCTAAAAGAGGAATAGACTCTTTTTGCATAGGTCTTGTTTTATTGTTTTGGCTTTCCAAGTGAGCAGTAGGGTTAAGAAAGATGCTAATTTTGATCCCAGTTAAGAAGAATCTATTATATATTATTCTATTGGAATTTGGAATGTAAGATTAGGCTTAATAGTAAGGTTGTTCCTTACAAAAATATCTGTATGTGCAATGAAGTTGCATAGATTTGACTCTCTACAAATAACTTTCTTTCTTTTTTTTTTTTTTTTAATATTCTATTCTACGATAGCGTCTCCGTTAATTTCTCAATCTATCTACAATAATGAACTCTCCTGTAGTTTTGTAATCAAAATCCCATTTTTTTAAAAGTCACGAAACCTAAACTTGTGATTTAAGTCTCAAAATTTCTCAACTATGACTATCCAAGTTCGTTTGAGAATTGACTATTTTACTATGATGACGATAGAATAAAATATCAATCATGACATCTAAAACATCATTAAGAGGCCTTTCAATTTTCAATTTTCTGTTTTGGAATGATGTATTATTGATTGTGACGAGGCTTTAAATTAAACCATAAAATAGGACACACGAGAGTACTGTTATTGTGGATATGTAAATACAGAACAAAGATTATTAGTGTAGAAATAAAATGTTTCCTGTACATGTAACCCACTTGATTGTTCTTTACTCTGAAAGGAAAATAGAAAAACAAAATAATAATGAATGAATTTTAAAGGACATTGAGTAGCCCAAAAGCATATTGAACAATCAATCTTCTTCCACAGAATATACACAGTATGTGATGCTATGTCTGCAAAACTTTGTTTTCTATTCATTTACTCTCTCGGATTCTCTATCATCAAACGCCAATTTTCATCTGTTGTTGCAGCACAGAGGCCTTTCTCGCCGTTGCAATTTTTTCCATAAACAGATCATCTGCTTCGGAGACTGGTAATGCGCTGTGTAGTAATCTTCGATACATCCAAACTGGAAGAATTTCAAGCTGTGGATATAATCCACCGGCCTTGAGCAGTTGAACCGTTCCACCCACATTCCCATACTCGCGTCTTCCATCCTGAACAACTGCACAAGATTGGAACTAGTTAGTTAACAATCACAATAACAAACCCATGATTCGCAAGAAGGGTATTTTAACCTACTTTTAGTTTATGTTTTTCGTACTCAGATACAACAAAACGTGCAATGTCTGATGACACGATGTAGGCTGGCCCATTTGCGAAAGGCGGATAAACTGCTTCTGGCCATTCCTGAAGCACCAGAAAAGAGTAAGAAAAAAAATACATCAAGATTCTATAGTCAATTGATTCAGGTGTTGTGTTACCTCAATTCTGACCCCCCATTTCCCGTAACGAAAGGCCTTAAAATTGTAATTAATATTTCCCATATAAAAACTTTTACCATCTGGGACTTTCTTTACTTCCTGCATAACTGTATCCACCCTAACAAATGTGTCATCATCACACTTCATTATACACTTTGCAGACACTGCGTGAACCTGTAACCAAACAAAAACGTCAAACGAGATTAGCATCGTATTGGACTACCTCTTCCAAATTTAACAGCATTCCAATACTCACCCCATATTCACAGATAGCAATAGTTTTGAGAACAAGAAGGTCATAAGCATCCATGTAAGGCACTATAACAATGTCGCCGAAAAACTCTGCTTCTTTCTTTAGCTCTACATTCACTCCTTTTCTTGAATGCTGTCCAAACATCAGTTTCACGTCAAAGAAACTAAACAAATGATTTGCTAATTCAAATCACAAATGAAATCAGTTTCTTCACCTAGTAGTACCCACCAGTGCTACGAAGAAACGAGCAACCACATTGGACGACTTGATAAGATTGTGCTGCATCCAAGACCTCCTCACAGCCGTCCGCTCATCAAAATGGTTACCTGCTGAAAAGATGCCAATGAATAGTTCCACTGGCCCGTCAGGATGAGGTGGGGCCTGCCACCTCCTGGATGCAAAACGGGGATGTGATGTGGGCAAGGATGCTGTGAAAATGGAACGGACATCAATATCACCGTTCAATGATAGACTAGTGGTACCCTCAAATGCGAATCCCTGTGAAGATAATAATAAAAAAAAAAAAACTACATTAAGAGAAATTCACATTGATTGTAAAATATTGGTTTTGCAGGATTTTACTCACAGTCTGATAAGGAAACGAGGTGACATGCCTCCCATCGACATTGACATGATAGCCCTCCGAGCCTACAATAAGAGTTAGGACAAACAGCTTGCCCTCTGCAAATGGGTATGGCCGATCACCAGTCACCTTCTTTGTTCGTCCAATTAACCGCTTCAACCACCATGTTCCCTTTGACTCCTCAGAGTTGTTATTGCTGGTCCATTTCTCACATTTCACTTGACCATCAACTGAATAGCAAAAGTTACCCAAAATGGGCAGTTTCAGAGGAATAATCAGATAAATGTGAAGAGCCAAAAGTCAGAGTTGTTATTGCTGGTCCATTTCTCACATTTCACTTGACCATCAACTGAATAGCAAAAGTTACCCAAAATGGGCAGTTTCAGAGGAATAATCAGATAAATGTGAAGAGCCAAAATGCATTAGTCATCTTTGTGATTATTATTCACGGATAAGTTAGTATGAATGCTTATATTATTGAAGGGAACAGCCTAAATTAAGGATAATCTAACAATGGAACAACACAAAAACAGAAAGTCTGAAAAAAAGATGGAAAACAATGAAAATGTCTTTTGAAACTTTCCCTTCATTCTTCCTTGGATTGTGAGGGACGGAAAGGAAAAGAAAATTCAGAATCTCACTACTACAGTACCAACAACTTTTTTAAGATTTCAGTTTTTTTCAATTTCACTACCCTCATCTCAACAATCAATGAAGCTTTACTAGCTTTGTATATAAGCTAGTTTCTATGTCTGCTTACTAGTCAAGTAAGATTGAACTAAGCTACAATGCTAAAGATATTTGCATAGTCATGCTTATCTTCCAAAAACTTATGTGCATTGTACAACTAATTTCATATGCAATCTATTCAACCCAACTGAATGAAATTTATTTTTTTAAAAAACAAATAATGTAGTAAAATCTCCATTAATTCACTTACCAATTTCATCATCAACCTTAGATTTTAATCCATCACACCGAAGTGCCGTACCCCACATCATCCTATAACAAGTATTCAGCTCAATTACAGGCTTCCCACTCCAATCTCCCTTCAATCTCGGATTGAATCGCAAAATCATCGGTGGATCATCTCCATCGACACTCTTCAACCCTTTCAACTCCATCATGAACTGCGAAACCGTCTCAATCCCACCATCCTTCAACCGCGAAATCTTCGGTGTCTGCTCTGGATGAGCTTCTCTTGGCTTCCCCACAAGCTTTACATGCGATCCCAATTTCAGCCCACATGGAAGCACCACAATTCGATCTGTCCCCGAGAATTCAGACCCTGAAAGCAAAAGCGAATCTGGGCACGACTCAGTTCGATTATCTGACGTCTTTTCGAGCTCTTCCCAGAGCTTCTTCCCCACTTGGAAAGCCTCCATGGCCGATTTCTCGATCCCTGAAAACCCTTCTTTGCTTTCATTGTTTACAACATTGCTATCGAAAGTCAAATTCGATAAGATTTGATTGAAAGGTTTTGGGGATCGAATTGGGTTTTCTTTTTCCTCCAATTTCTCTTCTCTCTGAATCACAAATGACTGAGACAATGAGTCGTTGAATAAGCCATTGAAGCCTTCTTGAACCACTGCCTTAAACCCAGGATTGAGCGTGAAGGGCTCTTCCAAAATCACCATGAAAATGTAAAGAAACGATATGGAGATCAAGATTTGAATCGATCTGTGTCGAGTCAGTGACATCAACAAGTCTAATACACCTCTCTTCATCTCCTAATTCAAAGACTAAAAACTGTAAATAAGAAGTCATTTTTAGCATTCAAAGCTGTTTTCAAATGCATAAATGCATTTGGAAGTTATAACTGACTGTTAATGCATTTCCGTTAGGTTTTCATATTAGTTTTTGGAGGGAAAGTTATAAAAATAAAATATTGTCAAAAAGATAGAAGAATGACAAAACTGACGGTAAATTACCAGATTTGGGACCCAGTCCGTATCCCATTTTCATAGTTTAGACGGTTTATTTAAAAAAAAATAAAAATTGAGTATTTATAAAAATCAAGTTATTCGGATATTGATAATAGTTTCATCAAATCACATTTGTATGTTAAAAACATAAATACTAAGTGTGATTTTAAGTATAAAATTGAATACAAATGTAATCAGATGAAAGGAGCTACCGATATTTGATGAAGTTAATTTTTTTTGTAGATATTCTACTCGATGTTTTTAAAAACGAATGGTATAGATCATCAAAATAGAACATGGAGTATGCTCGATAAGAAGCGCAACAATCACTGCTATGTGCAACAGTAACCTCAAATCCTAAATTACACTAACATCTTTTGAGTTTGAGCAAAATTTTACTTTGGTCATTGTAATTTTTGTTTGAAGAATTTAAATTCAATACTTTCAGTTTTGTTGTCATGTGATTCTCCTGTCATTTACTGCTAAGATTTTGATAAAAAGTCATGTGTAAAATTATATAGATCAAAGTGGAATTCAAAATAAATTATAGAGAGAGAGTCCCAATTCTATTTTGATCTCTCTAATTTGCATGCAGTCCTTTTCATTCAAAAGTTAACAATACAGAATAGAGGGACAATATTGTAATAAAACTTCAAATTGAAATTTCAAATACTAAAGTAACACTTTACTTAAACTAGAAAGACTAATGGTATAAAGAGTGGTTGGCTGGATTAAACACTTTGTACTCCGCAGCCGAAGTGATTATATCGGCTAAGGAGTGGTCGGCTAGTAAGCATAGTTTAACCAGCCAAAACCGAAATAATAGTTGGAATTATAGAAAGGCATTTCAAGTGTAAGCATACACATCAACCGAAGTAAGAGTTCAAGCAAGTTTTTCATTTCATTAAAAGTCAAAATAGGAACATAGGAGGGGCCGCAGCCCGGTTACAAAGAAGAAAGGCAACAAATAAAGAAAAAGTACAAAGTCAAGAGAAAAGATCTTCAATTTCGGCATCAAATGCGGCATCAGCATCAGCAGGAAGACCGGTTTCAGGCCGAAGCTCCGTATTGGCAGCGAGGGTGGTTTCGGTCGGAACCACGGTTTCAGCTGGTTGTTCAATTGTTAGATCCTCCACCATGGGCTCCGACCGAACCACCTCATCAATGTTGACAACCGGAGTATCCTCAGAGGCAGAATCTTCATCAGAATCTGAGCCTTCAAGAAACTCCTGTTGCTTGGCATTCGCATACTCCAAGAGGGAGTTCGGTATGAAGTAGGCTGGAGGGTTGAAAATCTCGGTCTGAGGATCATGACCGAGCTGCTCAACGGCCCCCCTCCAGCCGCACTTAAAGAACAGATCTTTGGCGGCCTCACATTGCTTGGCATAAGCATCTTCTGCCTTCTTGAAGCCTTGTTTGCCGGCTTCCTTTACGCTCTCCTTTATTTCGGCATCTTTCTTTCTTTCAAGCTTCACCAGCTCGCGCAGGTATTTGTCCTTCAGAGCTATGGCAGTCTTCTGCCTTTCTGCCTCTGTTGAGCTAACTAGTCCGGTCAGCCTGCTGTTCTCAGCCTGCAGCTCGGCCATTTGCTTCTTGATATTTTCTACCTCGGCCGACTTCAGTTCGGCTTCGGCCACTGCGTCCCTCGTAGTTTGTCTAAGTTCCAGCACTTTCTTGTGAGTGTTGTAGTTTTTTTGAATTGCCTGACAAAACAAGGACTTCTAATGAGCCGAAGTAAAAGCTTAAAAAACTTGACAGAAAAACGGACGGAGCTACTCACCAGGATCATGGACTTCGTTGCAGACCGAATGGACTTTAATTCGGTGTTTAGCTGCTTTTTGTGGTGCTCCATATCCTTGGGGAGGCACACACTCTTGGCCAGACTAAAGGCCAACAGGTGATCTTTTTCGGCGACAACCGAATCAGCATCTGAGACATCTCGGTTGTTGAATGTAAGTCTTGGTGCCCAACTGGTGGTAGTTCGGTCGTTGGGCTCCGGTTGGGGGCTCGGCGGCAGGACCGGTGGAACAGCAGTCTCATCTTTGTCAACCAAACTTGGTTCAGACTCGATGGTTCGTGCGCGCTTGGTTCGGCGCGATGAAGACGGCTGTTGAGAGGGGAGGGCCACAACGGCAGGCTGTGCTTGGCTGGGTGACGGTACTTCGGGCCTGCTTGTCTCGGTCAGAAGCGCCCTTAGTCTGTTCTTCTTGGCCATTTCCTCTTCAGCGGTTAGAGGAATTAGTCTTATTTGTGGCAAGTTTGGGTCCGGCTCTGGAGCGTCTTCGAGAAGAAAGTCAGTTACTCTTGCTTTTCGGTGACCGCTATACCGGTAGGTCGGCTCAAAGTGTAGAAGCTTGGCCCAACTCCTTTCTTTAAACTGTAGTGCGGCTCGCAAAATCGCAAGGTTGGGATAGTTGTATAAAGAGCGGAGGTGGGCGAAATCTACAAAAAAAGAACTGTTAGTTCGGTTGATAGACTAAAAACCAAAATAAAAATACAAGGATGAAGACCGAAGTCAAAATTACCGGGCTCTCCCTTTTTCCAATTTATAGGTCGGCCAGGAATTTGGGCTTGAAAATCCTCAAAGTTCCCAGAGACCCAGAAAAAATCATCGTCATTAAGGTCTTTGTCCGGTGTGTATTTAACTATCTTCTCTCGGCGGCGGCGAATCCTAAGGTAATAGACCCACCCATCATCTTTTGAGCCGATGGAGTATTGATGGAAAATTTCGGCCAAGCCAAGGTTTAGTCCGGTTTGATGGTTCAGTGCGGCTATTCCCATAATAATACGGTATGTATTGGTGGACAGTTGGGTGGGGCATAATCTAGTCTGCCTAAGAAATTCACAGATTAATGGTTGGACAAGAAACCGTAGTCCGGTTTCTATTATGGATTGAAGAGTAAAAGGGACGAAGCCTTCTTTTTCCCAGGGAATAACATCTTTTTCGGCCAACATCAGATGGACGTCATCAGGAATTTGGTAATCTTTCCTAAATTCGGCCATGCCACCAGGGGTCTCAACTAGATACCTATACTTACCCATCTGATGTATAATTTACTTATAATTTATATCGGTGCAAAAATCGTGCTCAGCTCGGTTAAGCACAAGAAGGAAGGCCTGGGCAACCTAAGTCGCAAAGTAGAAAACAAAGGGGTTAAGCACAGATCATAGGACCGTGCTACAAATTAAAAGTAAGGTATAAGAGACCTACTTCGGCCTCTTAAACTTATTCTACCTCGGTTCGTCGAAAGGTTTGGTGACCTCGGCTTGAGCAGGTTGCTTAGTAGACCGGTTCACCGTCTAGGGGCAGCTTTCTTAGTTCGGTCTAAAAAACTAAGAGAGCTGGCTTAGCCCCAAGGCCTAAATCGGTTAAACTATGTGTTTTGTTACTTCGGTTGAGCCTCTAGGGGCAGCTTTCTAAGTTCGGTTTAGAAACCAAGAAAGCTGGCTTAGCCCCAAAAGCTTAGTTCGGTTGATAACCGAGGTTCCTAGTTTAATCTGTTCAAAACTCGGTGATCGTATTCCGGCCAAAATGAATCAGGAGTTGGTTATTTGAAGCCTACTGATTATTCCTACGAGTTCTAGTTCGGTTATTTGAAGTGATCTACCTATATAGGACAAACAGGATCCTAGTTCGGTTGCTACCCAATTTTGGATCTAAGGCTAGTTTTTTACAGAAGTTCATGCACGTATGGGCTCTGCTATTATTTTTTCGTGAAAGTACAGAAGCGAAGTGACAAATGGAAGAAAATGTTTGCAAAAAGCATACAAAACGAAACTATACAGATACGAAAGCAAAATAAAGGAAGCAAAATGAGTCTACTTACCAGGTGGAAGAAGAGGGATCTGATGATGGGAAAGTGGCAGCAAAATCAGTTTTCAGAAGTAAAGGAAGAACACGAACAGCAAGAACACAGAGAGAGAAGACGAAGAATAGTGAAGGTGAATGGTTCAAAGGCAGAGTGATTGTTTTGTGGAAAGAAAGAGAGGGCGGGAACTGTTCAAAAATTACGAAACACGAAGACGACATTGACAGCTGCCTTCTACGAATGGGGGCGTGCCACGTGTATACGGAAAGGGAAGCGTTACAGTCGTGATTGAAGAGACGTTTTGACCGGACAAAGTAAAGCCCGAAGTAAAATTAGCTCGGTTGGAGAGCCCGAGGGTTTTTCGCTCGGCTGGAGAGGCTAAAGGGTTTTTAGCTCGGCTGGAAAGGCTTAATAAACTCTAGCTCGGCCAGTAGACTGGTAATCCCAATCATGCTGCGCAGATGGAATTAAGGGGCAATTGAGAGGGTAATTTTTGGGAAAAATTGGGCCAAGCTGCGAGTTGGGCTTTGAGGCCCAAAGTGCAAAGGACTAAGTAAAAAGGCCGTAATGGTTACTCCGGCCCAGGAGAGCAAGGTTACTCCGGCCTAGGAGAAACAAAGTTACTCCGGCCCAGGGAGGTAAAATTACTTCGGCTCAAGAACGACCTAGAGCTACGCTGGTCTTGGAGTCATTCCGGCCGAAAGTCATTGGTTCGGTCTAAAACCGTACCATGGGTTGTACATGTGAAAACCGAGGTAAGGAGGAGTAGAGGGAGAGCCGAGCTAAGGATAGCTCGGCCTATTCTGTGGCTCAGCATAGCCAATTTTACTTCGGTCAAGTGGTAGTTCAGCCATAGTGAAAACCATCCCACTTGGTTTAAGCAGTGGGGGAGGGTGTAAAAGGATAAGCATTATCCTTAGGAGTATGAATCCTAGGAGGACTCTGCATGGAGAAATACAAGTCCTACTAGGATTGTGCCACGGGAAACTTATAAAAGCTCACAAGCATCACCTTGGAGGAGGTAATTGAACACAATTCTTTCTGAGAACATACAACTTTGTCTATTTGTCAAGCTTACTGACTTAGGCATCGGAGAGGTTTCCGGCACACACCCGCCGGCTAGCTCACGTTTGTGTTTTCAGGTGGTAAAGCAATGTCGTACGGAGGAGCGTGGACTTGGTCAACAGGATTATACGAGGAGAATTATTTCCTCCCCGTACACAAAATATTTTAAATTTATCTTTCTCTTGGGTTAAAATTATAAGATATTTGTCAAAATAAATCAATAGATATCTGTAAGTGAGATGATTGATTAATAATTAGAGAAAATATAAGAAAAAGAATTACTTTAGATATTATAATAAATTGTCACATCATTATTTTGGGCTAGAGTAGCATTTCCCTTTTGACAAATATAAATTTTATAAACTATAACCATTTAATTTCGGAAAATTGACGGATGTCTCCATTCATCGAGAGAAATAATTTTGTGAATATGGAGTTTAGAATATTGAAGAAAACTCTTGTCTTCCTTAGAGAAAACATGAT
Organism: Camellia sinensis; assembly: GCF_055761805.1. Lineage (NCBI taxonomy): Eukaryota > Viridiplantae > Streptophyta > Magnoliopsida > Ericales > Theaceae > Camellia > Camellia sinensis. The sequence continues at coordinate 102,536,102 of NC_138975.1, read as the reverse complement.
CAATTGTGATGGAGTGGGTTTTCTCGAGAATTTTTTCATAACAAATTTGAGAGTGTTGACCAGAGTGTTGTATACAGTGCCAATTGTTGGGAAAGTAATGAGAAATAATGGATTTGGGTTTGGCATCTGCATGCTTAAGGAAATGGGATGAATGATCAGTGGTGATTGGGGTAATTGGATAAATATTATTATGGGTATAATAACCATGATCAGAAGGGACTGGTTTAATATTGTGGAGACGTCTATAGATCCCTGTAAGAATTCATGAGTAAGAAAATCAGGCAGAGAATTAGAGTCACCACAAATATATTCAATTTGAAAATCAAAGACACATAAAATGGCTTGCCACCGAGCAAAGGCTTATCGAGAAACAATATTCTTAACATCCTTCTCAAGGACTTCTTTGGCAGCCTTGCAGTTAATACGTAATGAAAATTCTTGATTGAGTAAATCAGATTCAAATTTTTTAATACAAGAAACAATAGATAAGATTTCTTTCAAAATAGTAGAATACTGTATTTGCAGTTCTTTTTATATGGCAGAGGTAAAACGAACTAATTGTTCCTTACTTTGATAAAGTTGTATAAGTATGCCACCATATCCAACATCACTTGCGTCTGTTTCAACAATTTTATATGCAGTTGGAATTGGTAAACATAATAAATGTAAGAATTTTGCTCGTTGTTTGATACGTTGGACAACAATAGTGTGTTCGATTGTCCAAGAAGAGGGGTTTTTGATGAGAATAATTTTTTTTTGTATATTTATGCATATTTTTGTAAAATTCAGAGATGTAATTTAAACTTCCTAAAAATCGTTGTAATTGTGTTTTGTCACGAATTTCGTTAGGAAATTTGCTAGCAAATTCAATGGATCTCTAAATTGGAATGATTGTGCCTTTATTAATGATATGACCCGAAAATCGAATAGATGTTTGAAATAATTGCATTTTCTTAGCACTGAGGACTAAGACATTATTTTTAATAATATTATAAAATTTATATGAGTGTTTGCTATGTTGAGAGATAGAATTAGAATAAATTAATACATCATCTATGTAAACGATTGTAAATGCTGTGTAAGGATTGAGAATATCGTTTATAATAATTTGAAATTCAGAAGGAGCATTTTTCAGGTCAAAAGGCATAACATTCCATTCATAGTGGCCAAAGGAAATAGTGAAGGCAGTTTTGTATCTGTCTTTATTGGTACTTTGAACTCCAAAAACCAGATTTCATATCAAAATTTGAGAATATTTTTGCGTCATATACACGATTTAACAATCTTTTTTTATTGGGGATTGGATACCGGATCCATTGTAAAACCTTATTAAGTGATTTATAATTAATAACTAATCGAGGTGTGCCTTGCTCTAATTCAACATTTTTATTAACATAAAAAGTAGGGCATGAAGATGGAGATTTACTGAGTCTAATTAATTTTTTTATTAAGGAGGTCATTGATTTCTTGTTTGTAATGTTCCATTAATTTTTTGTCCATTGGAATAGGTCTAGCTTTAGTAGAATTTGTCTTTCATTGAAATCCTTTTCGTATGGTAGATCAACCATATGTTGTTTGCGATGCTAGAAAGCATGATGCAGTTCAGAACATAAATCTTTGTCAAATAAAGACTGGATTTTTGAATGATAGATTTAATATGGGGTTGTTGTAATTCTTGGTCAACAACTTTGTCAGAAATCTCCTTTTGAAGTAAATAAATTTGTTTTTGTTTATAAATAAGATTTGTTCTTAAAGAATTGATTTCATGTTCCCGGGGAGGAAATAAAAATTTGAAAACTATGTCATGATTAATTAGAGTTGTAGAAATGCTTTCATTGGTTACAGTGAAAGGAGAGATCATTGTAAGAAAAGGAGTTCCTAATATAATTAATTGAGACATATTTTTGACTAACAAAATTCAGTATTGAGACAGATACCTTGGTTGCATATTTGAGCATAAGATATTTTGTAATTAATATCCATAGATCCACTATTAGCGGTACTTAGAGATTGATCAGTTTTTTCAAAATATTTAAAAGGTACAAGACCTTCTTGAATACAATTGAGATCAACACTGGAATCGACAAGTGCCATAGTGGTCAAAACAAAATCATGTATGGCAACTTTGATCTTTATATACCATTTTTGAAATGTGATGCTATTTACAAGTAAATTGACAGAATCATTAATAACTAATGGTTGTTTTGTAGGGTTCTTGTTGGATGATTCTTGGAGATGTGGTTCATAAGAAAAAGGACGTATCAGCAAGAAAATCATCAGTATCACTAGGATTTTCTTCTAAACCAAGGACAGGAGATTGTAAATTTTGAACATCAATTTTGAGATTGTGAATCTCATTTTGTAAATCTCGGATTGTTGGTGTATTTAATGGAGTAGGAACTTTGTTGACTCTATATAGAACATCTTTAAAATCATAAGTATCATACTTTAATTCATTAGTAGAGTGTGTAGTTGTTGTATTTCTTTGTTTGGAATTGGAATATTTAAACATAGCTTGTTGTTTCTTCTTAGGATCATCAATACTATCAATAAATTCAAGAATCATTTTTTCTTGTGCCGTGAGAACATTAATACTTAAATCATTCATTTCTAAATAGCTTTATAATAATTAGTTGTTGATTGGCACAGGCAATCGTGAGACTCTTCAGGATGGTTTTCTAGTTCTTCACCAGAAGAAGTAATAATATCATTGTCAATTTCATTAAGTTAGAAATCATTATCAAAAGGATTGTTAGAGGAATATTTAGATTCAGATTGGGGTTCTTTGTCAAGAAGAAGAATTGATTCTAATTGGCTTTTGAGTTCATCTAAAGCATCAAGCTCATGAATTTTTTTTTTGGTGAGACATTTGTTTGCATAGTGGCCAGGTTTGCCACACTTCCAACAATTAGCAGATTTCTTAGAGGAATTTGGTTTGGACTTAGATATATTTTTGGTGTTAGGAAATTTTCTCTTTTTGTAGTAATGTTTCTTTTTGTAGTTTGAAGATTTGTTGTAATATTTTTTGGTAGAATATTTGGGGTTCTGAGGGAGGAAGACCCAGAGACAGGAGGAAGAATAGAATTGTAACCAAATTGGTAACAAAATTAGCCAAGTTTGGTTCAGGCAATAGAACGTTCCTTTTTTAATTGATTTTTGAGTTTTATATCATTGCATAATGATAAGCCTTCAACACAGATTTTAGATATGAGTTCACCAAATATGTATTGATTATAAGGAATTTGACCATTATGTCTAGCACAGATTTTGGTTTTGACCTTTTTGGCAAAGAGCGTAGGAAGTCCAGCGATAAACTATTCTTTCCAAAAGTCTTGATTGGCATCATGCCTTTGATAGAGTTTGGGGAGGAAGATATCCTTATACTATCGAAAATGATTTAAAGTTGGCAACATAAATTGATAAGAAGTTCTTTAGATCTTTCAAGAACTATTTGAGTGTTGCTAATGAAGTGTTGTGTGATAGCAGTAACAAGGGTGGTAACTACATCACTAGTGGGTTGCCTAGTTGTGGGATCTATGATGGGAATATCATTTTGGTCTCTTTTGACAGCAGTTAAGATTGCCCGACGTTGGTCTTGGGTGAGGTAATTATCCCACCAACCTTTGAGTTGGCTGAAAAATCCTAAAATAAGCATTCAAGCAACGGTACTATCATTTTTATTGGAAAGGTCTTTGGCAAGGGTTGTATTAGCCGCCATCACCATATGTTGGCCAAGATTAAGAATTTGGTAATTTGATTTGCCATCAAGATTCCATTCTAGTATGTCATTGCCTGAATAGGAGAAAGGAGTTTCATAATGGCGTTTTTCTAATTGTAGATCTATTGTAGTTGGGCGAGGGTAATAATTACGAATTGGTAGTTGACCAACAACAATAGAAGTTTTTTGGATTTGATTGAGAGTATTTTTTGTGAATTGTTCATATAAATTGTGTAGCATGTCATTATCTTGAAGAACATTAATCGTGCCACTATGAGTAGTAGGGTCTTTACTACCTTCCCGTTTTGGTTTGGATGGATTCAGAGGAGTAGTTGTATCAACAGTGGGTTAATGGATAGGTTAATTATCATTGAAAACTTTAGTGAGTGTTTCTTTTCGTTTATTTAGTTCGGCTAAGAACTCATCAGAAGAATTGGTAAAAGAAAAAGCAGAATATGGTAAATTTTTGATTAGAGGAGGTTGGCATGTTTAATCGAGGGATACTGAGAGGTAGAGTTTGCCAACTCATTCTTTAATCCGAGTTGTTTGTTCACCAATTGTTTGAAGATGTATATTTGTAAGTTTAATTGTTCATAAACTTGTCCTATGCCAAAACTTGTAGATGGAGTTGTTTTGGAGGATTGGGTTCCCTTCATAGGTGGTCGGTTGTATGGTTTAGCATAAAAAGAGAAACCAATACCTCGAAGAGTGCAAATTTTGCTTGGAGGATGTATGTATTGAAAAAGCTCACCACTAAGAACAGACCAATTTTTTTGTATGACATTGAAATGTGCTGATAGGAGGTTTTGGGGAACCATTATTTGAGGTTGAGGACAATATTGGTTAAAATACCAATGGAAAAAGGCATATGTTGTTGTAATTGTTGTAGAGTGAGAAAATATTCAGATTGAATAAGTTGTTGTTGTTCAATGGTATGATTTTTCTTAAAATAAATTTTGTTTTTAGAATTATAGGGAGCATTGTATTCTTGGGAAAGTAAGTCATGATTAATTGTGAAATCATTTTGGACAACATTAATTGATAGGGAATCTATGTTGACGTCAATATCTTGAAAATGACTAAAATCAGCATAATTTGTGTATGGGATTTGATTTGGTTGTCTTCAAGTTGAATGTAATGGTAAGTCTATTGAATGACAAATAGGATATTGAGGGGTTTGAACCAGAGTATGATATCTTATAGAAGGCAGTTGTGAGGATGCATAAGATTGAGTATGGACAGATTTGGATTGTTGGAAATAAATAACAACAGATCCATCTAGATTATGGAGTATAGAATTTGGATTTGTTTTAGGTTGAAAGGTGAGGGCTGGACAACATTAAAAATAACCCATGTATCGTCATCATTTTCGGCATCGACTTGTAAAACTTCTTGCCAAGTGATAACTTGAGGAACAATAACCTTAGAATTTTCTTGATGAGCATGGAATAAAATGGTTGATTGTTTGGGATTTGGAGCTATATATTTGAATCCAGGACATGAAGTAGTCATTGTTTTAAGATAAACATGGTAACAGAGCATAATATTAAAAGAATGAGAATCCATCTTATAACGTTTGGTTGGATATTAAGAGTATGAGTTTTGAGGATAGTAGGATCAATTAAAGAGACTTCAAAATTTGGAAAACATTCGAAGTAAATAGGTCTATGTGCAATACTAGATTTAATAACATCTATTAAATCTAGTAATGAATCATCATTATCATGGTGTCTCGTATCTCAGAGGATGCATATTACAGATTTGTTAAGATGTAAGTGTGTCATGGGTTTGACACCAACTTGGACAAGACCAAGATGTAAGAAATTGATTTTTTTTTCTCTAGAATTTAAGAATTGTATCGCTATCTAGTAATTAAAAATTTTGATTGTCTTGAGTGATAGGTAAAATTTGTTCAATTGTTTTGATTTTGTAGGCTTGTTTAAGTTCAATTTTTTTTTTATCATATAAGCAATCAATATCTTTGGTAAGTAACTTCTAGTTTTTGAGACACTCTTCAATCTTCTCTATTTCTAAATCACTTTGATTTATAATAACAGGTTTCGTAGAGGAACCTTCGCTAGAAATCAGATTAGAGAATGATTTAAATATTGTTTCCATAATAACTATAGCTGTCAATAGGTGGTTTTTCCTAAGCTCAAATGGTCAATGATGGCCTCTTGCTTAATGACCTAACGGCTTACAGACTTCTGTGACTTGGGTGCCACACCAATTATAAGGAAAGAAATAAAATCAACTCTAAACCAACTTGGCTCTGATACCAAAAAGAGACCCAAAAGGAGACCTAGGTATTGTAATCTTAGTGATAGATTAGATGTAGATTAAATATTGTAATTGTTTTCTAAGTTCCTTTAAATTAATTTGTTCATCTTTAATTTTCTCTTTAATTGTAGTAATGCGTTGCCAATAATTGATAATTGATTAACCAGATGCAAGAGATAAGAGTAATCGTAAATTAGCTAATTCTTCTTGTCACGCCCCACATTTTATTGCTCGAAGTATTACCAATTTCATTTACTTAATTCCATTTCAGAGATAACATGCGGAAATAAACTCGTATATTCAACTCGTAGAAGTGAATAACATTGCTCTCATTCGTATGCAAGTAAATACAACATGAGTATAATAAATAAATTGCCCTTGGGCTTACATCATTAACAACAAATCAAGAAGAATGGTGCAACCCTTTTACACATATGGCATTCTGCCCATATAAGAGAGGCCCCGTGGCCAACAAATCAGAAGATCCAAATCTTGCAGCACATTCAGCTCAACACCTGAAAAAAGTATTCAACAACGTGGGATGAACATATAGTCCAGTAGGGATCTCAACATGGCCCTCAACAATAACAACATACAGATAGCTATGATCATGAATACCCAATCTCATACTAGAATAGTAATGTGACAGTTTATACAAAATATACATAAGTATGAACTTTTCTTGAAAACAACCATTTCAATCAACGCCATAGGCGATTCAATTTTCTTTTCTTTTCATTAATCCCCGTTCCCAATCTTTCATAACATTAACATTACCTTAGGAAACAAATTCACTAAGCTCACTACTCTCTTCCATTTTCCTAACATATACAGATATGCCTTTTCAAAACATATATCTCCTTAAAATATCCATTCTCCTTCATTCATTCCAAAAGACAAAAATGACATTTTGGCTTCTTCTCGGTACAATCAATCTAGACATGCACCATTATAAAAAGGGAGATAACAACTCACCAACATGCATAAGATAAACCAACGAGGCAACTCGGCCCTCTAAAACTGTAACCGACACAATCCATGATATTCCCAGACACACTGAAATATCAACAACAAAACTTTGCTCTACTAGCTATGTGCGTAGTAAGCCAAAGATATACCTCTCACAATAACATGCCAGTTTACCAGGCGCTAGCTGGAAGGGTATGGTGCCTTATATTCTCAGCGCAGTCAGTTCTCCAGGCGCTAGCTGGAAGGTCACAGTACCTCTAATTTTTAGCGCAAGGTATAACACCACCAACCCAACACAACAGGGCATAATCAACATGTATAACACATATACACAAACCATCAAGATACAATCAATGTGTTAAAGTATATGAACACATAACTACCTCCTCCCGAGCAAGCATACATATATAATGTATCTCAACACTTTATCACATACGATGTTCCATCAACAATGGTATAATACATATACAACAATTCAACATAACCGTGTCATCTTCCACCGATGACCAAGGACAAAACCTCTAGATGCAAATATTTAGTACATTTATTAAAGACTCAATTACTATGAGACCACAAACCCAACAACAACATTAACATGGTAGTTAAAGCTACAATCCTTCACATGTGTGTGTTCAACACTCAAGAAACAACAATCCAATTTTCATTCGTATTTCAAAAATACTTTTCCCATTTTACAAAACAAGTTCCGTTTCCTTTTGTTTTCACAAAACCAACTCCGTCCTTTTTGTTGTCGCAAAACCAAATCCGTGGATAATAAAGCCATAACTCATATTAGTCCATTGTCTTCATTTCAAACCCATTCCACAACCATGGTTAATCCCTTAGGCATTAACACCTTCACCCAACTCACAATAATAATAGAGATTTCCAACATAGGTTAACTACCATCCATTTTAATTTATCAATCAAAATATAATTTAGGACTTTTTCTTCTATCAACTACAACATGCTAATTTACACTCCAATTAGCCCAAAACAACCATCAATGATAACATAACCATTTTTCAAACACCCAACCCTAGGTTCCTTCTCATGATTTCAAACAAATCCAACATGGATATGATTTTCATGCAATACAAAATTACCACATGTCTATCTATAGACGAAGTATTGAAAAAGAACAAGGAAATCCCTACCTCAAATGTAGAACCCAAGGAGAAGAAGAACTAAACTCGGAAGTGCTCCAAACACCAAATTTCTCGGATCAAAATGTAGCCCTCAATGATCAACACACTTCTTACAAAGGCTCTAGGTGAGAAAAACACTCCTACTAGATCAAACCCTAGAGAGAAGTTAGGTTTTAGAGTGAGGAGCTCTCAAAAATCGATTTTGGGAAAGTAAGAGAGAGAAAGGAAATATAAAAAGTGATTTAAAATAGCCTAGCCGCCTACTGATAAACGACTCTCCCGCTCGAGCGAAGAACACAACGCTCGAGCGTCAAGGACAAAAATTAGGTACGCTCGAGCGCAAGAAGGCCCGCTCGAGCGCCAAGACACAAGAATAAAGTACATCTGCTCGAGCGCGAAAACCAGTCTGCTCGAGCGTAGATTTCTCCCTCCTAGAACTTACACCAAAAAGTACTACCCGCTCGAGCACAAGAAACCAGCTCGAGCGTAGAAAACACATCTGCAAAAGTTTTGCAGAGGCACGAAATACTGAAACTGTGAAAACCCCGCTCGAGCGCAAGAAGACCCGCTCGAGTGGACCATTCAAAAACTGGACAACAACAATGGGAGCTAAAGCTCTACCAACCTATAACAACCAAGCCCAACACATTCTAAAACTCAAACAAAAGAGTTTAAAGGTTGACAACACGATAGGTACAACTACCAACTCCATGGAACCGGGTCCGGAAAACAACAGAACAGTAAAGGGATAACCAGGATCGCTATAACTCTCTAGAAAAATAGAGAACTCATTAGAAGAAAAAGATAGTATAGAGTTCAAGAAGGATATGGAAGTTGCAAGAATGAAGAAGAAGCGACAGAAAGCTTGAAGAAAAATAAAGAATCAGAGATCTAGAAGGAAGGAGTTTCATACTTAGCCATGAAGCAACAAATGTTAAATTTCTAGAATAAATGAAGCTTCATGGATGCTTCATAGTCAGAAACTTAGCTATTAAGCAATGGAATTCAAATTACACGATGTAGGAAACACTATAGATAGATGTTTTTGGATTGTAATATGAACAACAAGATCTCATATAGAGAGAAGAAAGTAGATAGTGTTGGGGATCTCATCTAAGACCTTTCAAAAATCATACCAAGCAGAAAAACACACACACACACCCAAGAAAACATAATATTTAACGTGATTTGGCCTCAATGCCTACGTCCACGTATAACAATGGAGAGGTTACAAAGAGAATAACAATGGAGGAGGAGCTCACACCATCCTCACTCCTCACACTCACCCGTGTCTCTCTCTTACACAGAGGGAGACTCACTCTTTGCCTCACATCTCTCACTCTCTCCAGTTTTTCTCTCTCATCTAGCTCTCATCCCTCAACTTCTCTCTTTATACACCGAAGAGAGAAGTGTGAAAGCCACTATTCTTGACTTCTATCAGCCTCCATTCCTGAATTTTTGTGCCTCACCTTCCGGCTACTTTCTATGGAGAATAATCACCCTTCACATGGGGTGATAGACATCTAACAAATCACCTCCTCAACCCATGTAAGGTGATCCACAACACACATTGTTGTTAATCTTATCACGCCCAAAATCTAGCATAGTTTGCATCTTCTCATGAGACGTCTGCATCCCCTAAAGCTAGAGATAACACACCGGAGAAATTATAGAGATGAAAGAGGAGAAGGGAATCTTACATCCTCACTCAACTCACGCTACTCTCTGATTCTCTCTTGGAGAGAGCATGTGCTCTTATTTCCCAAAGGTCTCTTCCACGCTTCCTTGTCTTAGATGACTTCACCTGCTATCGTAACCAAGATATCCTACACCTCCTGATTAGATGCCCCGCACCCCTTGCCTGGAATACCTTACACTCCCTTGAGTGCTTAATGACACCGCAGTTCCTCTCTAGAATACCACTAACATGCCATGCATCACAATACACGACTAGAGCAACAAAAAACACTCTCTGTTTTCCAAATAACACGCTTTGCCTAGTCAACTTCCTCTATCTTCTTTGCTTAGAGCTTTTCCTTTAAACTATCAACCTTTGCCTTTAAACTATCAACCTTTGCCCTCTGTACTTTTGAATAACCTTTTAGCGTTCCTATATGCTTGTTGTTTGTGCCTTTGTAATCCTTGATTTGCTGTTTAGTAGATTGATGGTTCACAGTAGCTCCATCTGTCAAAGCATCGTCAGCTATGCAATTTCTTGCATAGTGCTCCCACCCATAACTTCTGGTCTCTCTACGTCGAGCTCACTTGAAAGATCCGCATCAACTTTATCCTCCATTGCCATGGAACTAAAGAAACCACCACAGAGAAAAGAGACTTGCCACTCCTTGGCTCACACTCTTGTGTCTTATCCATTTCAATTTCTCTGTTTGGAAGTTCTTGTGAACTTTCAACAACTTGCTGCTGCACACTCTACTCGCGCCTTCTTTGCACTATACATCTGCACCTAGCACGACACTCTTGCATACCCATCTATGCTCTTGTACCGTTATGCTTGAGCTCAGTATGCTCCTTTGCAACTATTGTTTTACTAGTCCACATATCACCAGTACCTACTCGTATATAGTAGCTCCAATTGTCGCAACATTTCCCTGAGCCTATATTGGTTGCCAAATCATCTATCTGTCAATGAATGATTTTCTCTTCTGATTGAACCAAATCTTTCAATCAACTCCAGATATAAAATTTATGCAATACTCTAATCGTCTCTGACCAATCATGATCTCCCTCAATCCGCCATGTGATCAAGCATGATCTCCAATGATCTACTTCTCGATCTGCATCTGGTTGTCTAATCTAGTCAAAATCTACCTATTCTAACCTCTTTAGTGATTCCGTTGCATTTCACAAATCTGGCAACCTTTCTTCGATTATTGAAGATTACAAACTCTCGTGTTTTGACAATCTTCAAAAGTCGTTTAGAATCTTACTATTCTAACTTCGCGGTTGCATCTGGAATGGTCCATTTGGCTAGAACCAACCTTCGTTGCACTTCCAGGGCCTTATTGAAAAACATCTCCTAAAGCTGGGCCATACCATAATTTCTAGAAAAATCTGGGCCCTCATTGCAATTTTCCAAAACTCTAGGAATATTTCGTTAACAAAGGGAATATTTCGTTTTTGACGCCATCACTGCGTTAGCCCTCGTCATGCTGACGCCATTAGCTTAGACCTCTCCTGGGTTGAATTCCAGGTTAGGTCGGGTCACGCTCGCTCATCTGCATCGCTTACTGATGTCATCCCTGTGTCAGCCCTTGCTGACGTCATCTCCATGCGTGTGCCTTCTCCAAAAAAGAAATTAACCTCCATACACTGCTTGAATTTCGAACCCTTGACCAAAGGCTCAACCTCCATGCACCCAAATCACTTTGGCACAGTAGCTCTTGTGATACATAGTTTCCAAATAATTATATTTGAACTATTTTCACTTGGTCTTCTTTACATCTTTTCCCCTTGTCAGACTGAACTTTCCGATAACATTCCAGCGAAGTCCGACGAAACTTCAGGATGGGCATGGGGGCACGTGGAACCTCATTTTGGGTTGGTTTTTCTGGGTCTAAATTTCTCTTGTTGAGACCTTCCTTATGCTATGCTCAAAACTCAATTTCGGGCAACTTGATTTCTGCGACATTTCAGAAAAACACACTGTTTTTCACTATCAAGCTCGGATACCAATTGTTGGGGATTCGGGATCTTGTCCAAGACCTTTCAAAAATCATACCAAGTAAAAAACACACACACACCCAAGGTGACATAGTATTTAACATGATTCGGCCTTAATGCCTACATCTACAGGAGAAAAACCGGTTATCATTATAACAATGGAGAGATTACAAAGAGAATAACAATAGAGGAGAAACTTATACCATCCTCACTCCTCACACTCACTCGTCTCCCTCTCACACACAGAGGGAGACTCACTATTTACCTCACATCTCTCACTCTTTTTGGTTTTTCTCTCTCATATAGCTATCCTCTTCAGCTTCTCTCTTTATACACTGAAGAGAGAAGTGTGAAAGACACCATTCTTGACTTCCATTAGCCTATATTCCTAACTTTTGGTGTCTCACCGTTCAGCTACTTTCGGTGGAGAATAATCACCATGTAGACACCCCATTTTGACTAGCTCTAAGACTTGGGCGCTTTCTTTTGATTATCCAATGATGAAAACAAAGGTTTAAAAATGCGGTGTTACGTAACGGTTTCGGCCGTTATGTAACGGTTGTGGCGGTAGGCACCACGCGTTACCTCCGGTTTTGTGGTGTGATTGAAATTTGCAGGTGTATTGGCTGTTACGGCCGTCGTAGCGGTCGTAACAGTGCCGTAACGGCCGTAACGGCCCGTTACACACGTTACAGGGCCTCTTTAGGTGATTCTTTTCAAAAAAACAAAAAACAAAAGAAAAGGCTGAAGATGTTGTACATATCTTTATTATAATTGAGCTTTTGTCTTTCGTCTTTACAGCCCGTGAACCACTAAAATGAGATTCCATAGATGTGTCGGCCATCCACAAATTTTCAGATCTGAAATACGGATGAGTGAGAAATAGAGAGAGAGAAGAGAGAAGAGGGAAGAGGGAAGAGATGAACCTGTGTTGAATCTTCAAGGTTGGCTCTGTTCTGTGTTGAAACCAGTGACTCTCCGGCTGTCCCTTTGTGTTGAAGACGAAGTTAGTGCATAGTTTGATCTGTTGCCTTTTTTTATTATTTTGTTTGTTCAGCTGCCTTTCTGGCTAGCTTCCTAGGAAAGATATATATCATTTATTGACCTTGGGAAGATATATAGCATTTGTTTTTCTTTGTGTGTGGTCTCCAATTGGCAATTTTTTTTTTTTTAAACAATGATCTCCAGGCTTTAAATTTTGTAAAGCCTACAAAATTTATGTGATATATTTAGTAATTTTAATTTAAATATATATATATATATATATATAGAGCTATGCACTTATTTTTAGTATTTTATATATAATAATTAGTGATTGATTTTTTTTTTATAATATCTAAAAATTATAACACCTATAATTATATTAATATATTTTATATATGTCAGTTTTTATTGAATTTTTTTTTCCTTGCAGGTTATTCAAAAAGATGACAAATACTCAAGTGAAAGAAGCCCAAAAAACAACTATGTATGAATTTTTTTCTTTATAATTTATTTTTTAATTTTTATATGATTACATTAGTATGTAAACTTCAAATGTATAAATAGTGATTGCATTTTTTTTTAATCATTTCATTTAATATTTAATTATAAATATTTTTTATTTTGTTATTGTAATGTGTTGTGACACCAATGTTGAACTCATTATTTTTTTTAAATATCTTTTTAAAAGAAAAAAAAATCAATACCACAAAAAAAAAAAATTATAATTTATTTTTTAATTTTTATATGATTATATTAGCATGTAAACTCCAAATGTATAAATAGTGGTTGCATTTTTTTTATAATCATTTCATTTAATATTTAATTATAAATATTTTTTATTTTGTTATTATAATGTGTTGTGACAACAATGTTGAAGTCACTATTCTTTTTAAATATCTTTTTAAAAGAAAAAAAAAATCAATACCTCAAAAAAATTCTTTATAATTTATTTTTTAATTTTTATATGATTATATTAGCATGTAAACTCCAAATGTATAAAATAGTGGTTGTATTTTTTTTATAATCATTTCATTTAATATTTAATTATAAATATTTTTTATTTTGTTATTACAACACTGTTAAAGGCACAATTTTATTTTTAAAATATCTTTTTTTAAAAAAAAAAAAAATCAATACCTCAAAAAAAATTCTTTGTAATTTATTTTTTAATTTTTATATGATTATATTAACATGTAAACTCCAAATGTATAAATAGTGGCTGGATTTTTTTTTATAATCATTTCATTTAATATTTAATTATAAATATTGTTTATTTTGTTATTACAACACTGTTAAAGGCATAATTTATTTTAAAAATATATATTTTTTTAAAAAAATAATACCTCAAAAAAATTCTTTATAATTCATTTTTTAATTTTTATATGATTACATTATCATGTAAAATCTAAATATATAAATAGTGGTTGCATTTTTTTATAATTATTTTATTTAGTATTTAATTTTAAATATTTTTTTAATGTTAAATTGTAATTTGTTGTGCCAACAATTTTTATGGCTAAATTTTCTTTTTTTTATAAAAAAAAAATCAATAGTTCAAAAAAAAAAATCTTTATAATTTATTTTTTAATTTTTATATGATTACATCAGCATATAAAACCTAATGTATAAATAGTGGTTGCATTTTTTTTACAATCATTTCATTTAATAAATGTAAATATTGTTTATTTTGTTAGTTCAAGTTTTGCTAAAAAATATTTTTGTAAACATTTAAAATAAATAAAAAATATATATCAATGATGCAGAATTCAAATTCAAAAATGCCACGACAAAGGGGTGCTAATGATGAACTCCCAAGTGATGATATTGGTTGGAAATTTGGAACTCAAGTTGAATGCACTAGACATCATATTATTTGCAAATTTTGTGGACATCACATTAAGGTGGGATTACGTGTTTCAAACAACATTTAGCACATCAAACGGGGCAAGTGCATTCTTGTCCTAATGTTAGCAGAGATGTGATGCAAGAAATGATGAAACATTTACAAAACAAGAAAATGAGTAAAGCAGAAAAACAAAAGAGAAAAACTGAATTGGAAGCACACATTAGAGGAGATGATCTCTATGATGAGGATGAGGGGGGAGATTTTGTAGATCTTCGAGATGATAACTCTGACTCTGATCCAGAGCTGACCAGGGCTAGACAAACAAGTATTCGTTTACAACAACAATGGGAGGAAAGGCAACAATTTAGACAGTGTTGCAGGTCATGGATCACAATACAATGCAGGTGGTAGTTCTGGTGTAGGGGGTAATGGTCAAAGAATGCCAAAAGGGTCAGGTATTGCTAATGTTTTTCGTCCATCACAATCCGTACGTGAAACTGATGGGAGTGGACGTAATTGGATTAAGCCCAATGCTCCTAAAGCAAAGTTGAGGGCAATGGATGTAGAACTCCAAAAGAGCAAGAGTATAAAGCAGCGAAAAATCTCTACAATGAATTTACAGAAATTAAGAGAGAGATTGGGACGGGCAGTGTCCAAGTTTATATTCTATAATCGTATTCCATTAAATGCAGTTGATTCAGAATATACACAACCCATGCTTGATGTTGCTGCTGAAGTAGGGCCAGGAGTAAAGGGTCCTAGTGCTTATGAAGTTTCTGAAGTATATTTGGGCATGGAGCATGATGAAATAACAGAATGGATAGGATCATTCAAGGGCATTTGGGCAGAGAGAGGTGTATCCATCATGTGTAATGGTTGGAGCAGTCTAACTCGGCAACACATCATCAACTTCTTAGTGTATTGCAATAAAGGTACTATATTTCACAAATCAATTGATGCCTCTAATATTATTAGTAGGACTGTGGAATATTATTTTGGGTTATTAGATAAAGTTGTTGATGAAATTGGAAAACAATACGTTGTTCAAGTGGTAACTGATAATAAACCTGCACTGAAAGCTGCCGGTAAAATGTTAATGAGAAAAAGAAAACATTTATATTGGACTGTTCAGCACATTGTATCGATTTCATGCTAAAAGACATAGCCAATAAGAAAAGTGTAGCAAAGGTGATTGAAGATGGTAAAACCATTACCAATTTCATTTATAATAGTGGATGGGTGTTGGATTTAATGAGAAAATTCACTGGAGATAGAGAATTGATTCGACCTGCCATCACTCGATTTGCTATGAATTTTATTGCCATTGAGAGTATTGTTAGATATAAACAGTAATTGAGAGCTATGTTTAATGGTGATGAGTGGAAGAATTCTAGATGGGGGAAGGCAAAGACTGGGCAGCCTTACAATGTGAAAAAAATTATTTTGGAAAATGAGTTTTGGCAGAAAGCAACAGAGCTTTGTAAAGTTTATGAGCCCCTAGTTAGAGTATTGAGGTTGGTTGATGGGGATGAGAAGCCAACAATGGGTTTCATATATGAAGCTATAGATAGAGCAAAGTTGGCAATTAAAAGAGATTGTCGCTACTACACAGACTATTGAAAAATTATTGATACTCGATGGTCTTTTCAATTGCATCAAGATTTGCATGCGGCTAGTAAGTGTTACGATTTCAATTATAAAATGTATATTTATTTACAATTATTAATTGTCTTCTTATTTTTGAAGGATATTTTTTAAATCCTCAATTCCAATATGGTGTTACCTCATTCAATGAAATGATAAGAGAAGTGATGGATGGACTTAAAAAAGTAATTACCAGACTGGAGCCTCATATGGATACTTAAGTGAAAGCAACAAATCAAGTACGTACCAATTATTTAAATTTTAATTGTAATATTCTACTTTTGCAAATGTTACTTGTAATGATTGTCCAAATTGTAGTTGCTGTTTCGAGATACACAGGAAACTTTTGGCACTCCTTTAGCACAAAGAGCATGGAAACAATCAAATTTAGGTTTTATTTTCAAAATTAAAAATTTACAATATATAAATACTTAAATAATTTTCTATCATATTTTGATTTATGTATAATGTAATGTAATTTTGTGCAGCTGAGTGGTGGATTATTCATGGCAGTTGTGCTCCTGAACTTCAAAAAATAGTTGTGAAAGTATTAAGTCAAACCACCACATCATCTCACTGTGAACGTAATTGGAGTACTTTTAGTCTCATCCATACGAAGAAGAGGAATAGATTGAAATATAAGAAAATTCAAAGATTAGTCTTCATCACCTACAACATGAGATTAAAATTGAGACACGTTAAAAGAAGTAGCCAAGAGGAGATTGATAGGAGTTTTAATCCTATTAACTTGGATTACATATTTAAAGAAGATGATCCAATAAGTCCATGGATAGAAGAAAGGAAAAATCCTTTACTAGATGGTGTGGATAATTCTGAATGGCTAGATTTGGTTCAGATGATGATGGTGGTGGTAGCTACGACAGCAATGGCGATGGCAGCGATGGAAACGATGGTAGTGGCAGCCATAAATATCAAGCTCGACGCACTTCTCAAAGCTAAACTTCTACTCCAACTCAAAGTGATAATAGTGGTGGTTTAACACCATCTGATGGAGGAGGTGATGATGGTGATGGTGATGGTGAAGGCACTTCTCACGGTGATGGTGGTGGTGGCGACGACGACAATGGTGGTGATGGCGGTGATGGTACTAGTTTTGGTGCAGGAAATGAAGATTTTATTGGAGGATTTGGATTATGTGATGTTGGGGAACATTATGATATTGGAGAACCTGTTGCACCTTTACCCCAACTACATAGGAGGTTTCATGGTAGTGATACACGTAGGGATGAAAGAAGAATAAGAAATAGAGAACAACAGCTTGATTCATCTGATAGTAGTCATAGTTATCCATATCACCCTTACCCATCCTATAGCAGTGATAGCTAGAGCTATCCTTACCCACCTCAACAAAATTATCCTTGGCCCCCTCAACAACATGGTCCTCTAGGACACAGTTTGCCAAATTATCAACAAGCCTAAGAAGAGTATGTTGATCCTTTTCAGTCAAGGTATCCATTTTCTCTCCCAATGCACGAAACAGAAAGGGATGACATGATGAACACATTTACTTATATATTTCCTACTGGATGGGATAAAGGTAGTAGCAATCAAGCTCAACAATTTGATTCCCAAGATGCACCACGTCACTCATTTTGGTGGGGTGAAGGTCGCAGGAACAATCAAGCTCAATAATCTGAATCCCAAGATGCACCATGTCACTCATTTTGGTGGTGACATTATGTAATTTTAGTAGTAACACTATGTAAAATGTACTCTCTATTATTTGTAATGTATGCTATGATGTTATATACTTTGTCAAGTTCTTCCATTAAGGATGTATACTTTTTAAAAATTATTTGAGTTAAAATGTACATATGCTTCCACAAGTATAATAATTAAAAATAATTTTATACATCTAAGTCCAATAAAAGAAATTTTTGCCGCAAGTGTAATATGGATTTATGACATATAAAGTCATTAATTATTGAAATAACATGTAAAAAAAAATCATTTTCTAGTGATTTAAATATATGAAATATATGGGATCATACTTAAAAATTATGAAAAATTTATCAAAATTTATTTTAAAACCCAATAAATATGATTCTAAAAAAAAATATGCGTATTGGTAAATTTTTTGCAAATTGTGCGAAAAATAAAAAAATTCACAGTTCCGGTAACCGCAATCGTTACGCTGCGGCCTTTACACCTCGCAACCGCAATCGTGCCACCGCTACCATTACGGCGACCGCAACCGCTTTTCAGAACCTTGGTTATCTCACAAAATTCTCAGTAAGAAAGATGAAATTTGAGCTTTAATTCCAACCTACACCTGTTTTAACCAAATTATTTTAGACCATATATTTTATTAGTTTATTAATATTGTACATAAGTTGGTATAAATTATACATTTTAAATAGTTTATAATAAAATAAGTTAAAGTTGGTGTCACTAAACATATATATTATATATATATATATAATATTGTATATATAGTTACATTCGGTGGTGCATTTGCCCCCACCATGCACTCTCATTATATATTATATTATATTATGATATTATAAAAAACAATCCACTCCACCGTTTCATGTTTGTTTGTTTGTTATGATTGGTTTCTATAAAAGGGGATAGGGGGGGAAGGAGAATAGAGATGAGAGAATTGAGGGAAAGGATCAGACAGAGGGAATTGAGAGGAAAAAAAGATCAGAAAGAAAAAAAATAGTTTTTTTTTTAAGAGAGGGAAAAATGAAATATTAGATATTTTATTTTTTCAAAACAAAACCTTTCTTTCCAATGCATCCAAACCAACCATTAAAGTTGAAATTTTGAATTTTGAATTGAGAATTGAGAACACATTCCACAACCTTTAAGGTGATTAGAAGAAAGTTTGTAAATCAGAAAATTCATCATTTCCTCGAAAGGTGAATTTTCACAAACTGTCATTTAATTTAAGAATGTGATATAACTTGTTTAAATACTTCATTTACTACTTTTCACAACTTTTTTTTTTCCATATCTGTTGTAAATTACTTTTTATATAATTGTTTTACCATTAATGGGAAGGCTGCACCACCCACATATCTGTTGTAATTTATTATTTTTTTATATAACTGTTTTATTACTTTAACGGGAAGGCTGCACCATCCACATATCTGTTGTAATTTACTATTGTATATAAACTGTCATAATTTATATAAAACGTTGTAATTTACTACTTATATAAATTGTTGTCATTTTACCGTTTTAATTGGTCGGTCGAATCACCTAATTTGGTAAAGATGTGACTCCACTGGATGAATGGTGATCGACTGTGAATAGTATCCTCCGGTGGTAAATAGTAACTTCCAGAGGTGAATAGTAACCCCGACAATGCATAGTAACTGCAGACGAAAAATGGCCAATAAGATGAATAATGACCAAAGAGGGTGAATAGTAATTGCCAGGGTGAATAGTACTTTCAGCAATGAATAGTGCCCCCGGGATGAATAGTGCTCCCGCAAAATAAGTTTTTCCAGACAGAACAGTGTAGTCTTCCTGCTTTAAGCGGAACAGTTTCTGGTGGTTTTCAAGGCATATGAAGCTTTTTCTTTATTTTATTTTTATTTTGAGAGTTTGTGAGGATTTTTATATTTTGCTATAATATTTGTTTTCTTCCTCCTCCTTTATTTGGATATGTAATAATTCAAGTGTTGTAATAATTCTCCATCCCTACTTCTTTCTATCCCATTCTTTTACTTGCTTTCCTTATTTGTACATAAACATCATATCTATTTTTCATCATATTCATGCTTTGTATCCATGTTTCATGCATCTTGATTCGGCTAAGTCTGTATTTGTGGATTTAATCATTTCCTATATGATTATGTGCGCTACCTCATGTTCTTGAGATGATTCAGCCAAATCTTTAGTTGCATCTCATGAGTGAATTACATTAGGATTTTGTATATAAGATCATGCATGATTTACTAACTTTGTTTTGTAGCTTGTTCGCCGGACGTTAACCATATAAGTTTTTATCCTTTAGCATCCAGCTTGTGTATTTTTCTTTCTTATTATGTTTAAGTATCCTACCATGTGGCTACTTGCTTATTTGATATAACTGTATGAATGCTAGTGGATGGAGGTTGTGTAGCTTAATTTGGAATAATGTTGATTTTTCATGTTTGTAAACTCAATTTATTTGGGTTGTACATCTTCAAAACTCTTTCAAAATTCATGAAATCAAATCGTTCCAAAGTGAATGACACAGTCTATACTTGTATGTTTCACATAGTAATTGTAGGAATTATTAAATAATCGAAATATGAACATATAAAGTAAATAAAATTCATATCGTGGTTTAATAAAGGCCGATCTTTTGATCAGGTGAGTGGAGGTGCTCAATTAATGACCTTCCTCTCTCATACCTAAGATTCTGAACCGAGACAAATTTGTTTATGATGAACAGTGGCCTTGGCACGAGTCATGGGTTTCCTAATTTTCCAAAAATATTAGGTGGCAACTCTGAGATCTGATGACATAGTCCATTTCTAGCAAAAGGTTTTGCAATAAAATGGATTTTCTAAAAGTTTCCAAATCTTGACTCTCATCTATATTTCACATTGTACTAGTGAGACTAGATCAAAGAGATCTCGGGAGTCCGAACTATTTAATGTGCGCGGGTACCTCCCGGGCATGTTACAGTTTCTGACGACTTTGATGGAGATTTTGTGAAACCTTGACTCGAATTCCATGGGATGACTTATTTTTAATTATATATTCATTGCATTGCATTCATTGGTGCACTTCAAGTCCCTATGTTGCCCAGATACTGGTGGAGCACAAGCAAGCTTTTTGTGACACTATACCAATCTTTACGATACTTTAGAGGCCTTGTGTTGTAACCTTTTGAGACCTGTCAAAAAAGTAGCTTTGCTATGTAGCTCTACTATCTAGCTTTGCTATCTAAGGTTCTCAGACTTCGAAGAGAGGCTATTTGACTCTTCTGATTTCCTGGGATCTTTATTGGTTAAGACCCAAAGGACTTTTTGGTAACGTCACCTTGACTTCAACCCCTAGAGTATAGTTAACCTTATGCGTATAGTGAACTCTAGTACCTTCCAACAATAGGACAGGATGCTCTCCCATTTCTAGGATATATGATGCCGCTTGTTTGAATAGTGAAATCCTAGATCATTTCAAAGCTAAGACAGTGTAACCCTAGCCCCCATAGGGGTGTTTGTTCTCTTTCCTGCTATGTGTTATATATAATGGATGGGATCCATACAGGCCTTCTCAGTATCAGTGGTTCAGGCATTTCAGTTTATGGGTTTGAGTTCAGTTTTGTTTTTTAGTGTAATCAGTTGAGTTGGCATGCTGCCGAAATTTGATTGAAGGTTCCATTTTTGTAAGGTAGTCGAGCACTATAGCTTCCGAAAGGTCTGATATCCCACAAGTTCTATGGACTCGTGTTGGTAGACTTTGCAAAAGTGCAGATTTGGTTTAGGGTTAGCAAGTGTTAGTTTCTTTGCCACCGGTTACACAAAGAAGAACAAAAGCTTCATCAATTGTCCAAAATTTCCTTTCTTCACCTGTTAGATCATCACCACTTAACTCACCAGAATCAGTGATGGCTTAGATTCCAGAAAATTTATCAGACATACTATTGGGCCTTCAATGGAGCATGGATACCATTGCCACTACAGTTGCTGCCCAAGGCACTATTCTTGCCGCTTAAGGAAATACTCTTGCTGAACTGTAATGCCCATCTGGGACGTCCATTGTTCAACCACCTTCGGTGACTCATCCAATTCCACCACCACCACCTCCTCCACCAGCTGACGAGTTTCCTGAACTTAACTCACCAGAAGATCTTAGGGTTCCTGCACAAACTTCAAGAGGATCATTTCCCCTTCCACAACCAGCGGGAGGGCCCATTTCCTTTGAAGCACCTGAGTCTGACTCAACTATGTTGAAGCTAGCCAAGTTGGAACAACTTTTCAAAATGGCACAAGGAGTCAATTCAATCCCGGACATCGAAGACGGGTACACTGAGATAGTTATGAAGTTGTAGAACGGTTCAAAATGCCACATATTGATAGATTTGATGGCTCCGGCAACTCAATGGTGCATATTCGCTTGTTCTAGGATGTCTTAAAGCCTATGGGTTTGACTCGTCCGCAAAAGCTCTCTTTATTCGGACGAACTTTGTCAAGAGTGGCTGCCATTTGGTATGCCAAGTTAGAGGATTCGGTAAAACAAAGTTACAAAGAGTTAGCCAGGGCCTTTATCACCTAGTATGCTAATAACACCTAGATTGAAGTGACTACTTGAGAATTAGAAGCCATTCGTCAAGAGCCCAATGAGAGTTTCGTGGCCTTCATCACCAGCTAGAGGGCCAAAGCAGCAATGATGACCAACAGACCACTTGAAAAAGACCAAATCCGTATGATAGTCAGAAATCTGCATAGAAAGATGTTATAGAAAATGATAATCCTCCCGCGCTTCACTTTTAATGACTTAAATGAGATAGGGGTCCAGATAGAGGATGTTATCAAACAAGGAATAATGATAAGGAACCTGTTCGGAAGCCTTTTGGTCGCAATTCCAATGCTACCACCAGTGGTATCACAGCTGTGAAGCCCTCTGAAATCAACTTGGTTGCCACCACCACTAAAACAGCCAACCCCTTTGCTTATGCTGGCCTATAAACAACCAACTCAACCCGAACCACGGCCAGAACCTTTAACCCTCTCTACATGTCCCCGGCCAAAGCTATGAAAATCTTGATAGAAAGAGGGTATCTCAAGCCTCTAGACCCTCGACCTCTTCCTGATCCTCTCCCAGCCAAACACGACCCTACCAAATACTGTGCCTTTCATCAACAACCTGGACATAACACTGACCACTGTTTTCGCCTTCGCCGTGAGATCCAAGACCTCATTGATAATAAGATCATAGCTCCCCCACAACCACTAAAATCCAACATCACTACCAACCCGTTGCCACCCCATGACAAAAATCGACCACCTCCTCGCCTCAACCATATCCATACACTCCCACCCACCTTTAACCCTAGTATATACATCACACTTGTCCATCTACCCAAACTCGAGGTATGCATTCTAGAGAGCATTGATTTATGTATAATGGATGCACCTCTAACCCAACCAAAGCCAAAACAAACCATAGTGGTGGTGGTATTGCAAACTGAAGAAGAAAAGACCGTATCAAGAGAAGGATCCAAAGAAGACATAACCAAAGTACTAGTGATTGAGATTGGAAAACTACCGGAAGAAGGATATGATCCCAACAAATACATAGTACCTAATGGACAGTTGAAACCGGAAGTTATCCTACCTGACTCATGTACCATCAATATCGTTGGAGAAGATATGCTTGAACATGGATTAGATGACTTGGCCAATCTAGAAGAAAACCTAGACAATCTCAAATTCTTTGAGGAATTGGATTTGGGAAATGTGCAGATCGGCTGGTGGGATCCAAGAAGTTCCAATGCTACTCACATTTAGGCAAGCAATGATGAAGGTTCTAATGGGGAAACTAAGCGAAAAATAGATGAACCAAAAACTGACACCGGAAATTTTGAAAACAGTGGCAACGAAAGAGGTTCAAAGAGAGAAGAAGAATCAGAAAGTCTGCCGGAGTATAACGTGGGAATGATTCATATAGAGCCTGACAACTGTCTTTCGATTAGCGAAGGTGAATAGTGGAATGATAGCGATCTGTAGCTCACTCACATCGATGATGAATAGAGTAGTATTTTGCTTGATGAGACTTGGTATTTCGAAGAAATTGATCACCTAACTAGGAGTGGGCATTACTTTAAACCTCCACAACTAGACCAAGGCGAGTCCTTGGGCAAAGATACAAACATTGATAAAGAGAAAGAGAAAGAGAAAGAAGCAGAAGAAGACCTGGTTTTAAACGGCTAAAACATATCCAAGCAAATATCTCCATCCTGGGACTTTTCATGGCTTCCCGATAACACCGACAAGCGATGTTGTCAGCCTTAAACATGGCCAAGCTATCCATTGAGACAACGCCAGATCAGTTAGTATCTTTCATCATACCTAGAGACACGACCCCTATGTTATCATTTATAGATGAAGAGTTACCACCTGAGGGGGTTGACCACAACAAGCCTTTGTATGTGGCCTTGGAGTGTAGAAAGAAGTGGATTCCAGTAGTTTTAGTTGATACCGGTTTAGCCATTAATGTCTGCCCAACAAGGACTGCTTATGCGATCAGGTTAAAGCTAGCTGACTTCACGCCAACAAGCTAAGTTATTCGGGCTTATGATAACACTAGCATGAATGTTATGGGGACTTTCAAGGTACAGATATTACTTGGTCCCTTTGAGCATGAGGTAGAATTCTATGTCATGGATGTCCCGACAACTTTCAACCTATTGTTGGGTTGGCCTTGGTTGCATAAGATGAGAGCTGTGTCTTCAACCGTACACCAGTTAGTGAAGTACCCACACAATGGAGGGATTGCCACAGTTTTTTGGCAATTCTACGATCCACGCTCCTCCAGAAGTCACAACACCAGTACTAGAAGTACAACATGGGAGTGAAGATATTTTTCTCTGGGTTTTACCTTGGCAGAAGCACGGCTAGTGCAGACAATAATGGCAAAAATAGAGGGTACACATTTGAGTGCTCAGTCAGTCTATATGATGAACAAGCTAGGATACATCCTAGGATTTAGATTGGGAAGACGTGGCCTACAAGGCACCACAAAGATAACTAAGGTAATCCATAACCCACATGCATTTGGGTTGGGATATGAACCAACAGTAAAACACTGGGAGAAGAAAATGAAGGAAATGAGAGAGAGAATCAATGCAAAGAAGATGGGAAATAAGTATGAACTGGTTTATAGGCCAATCAATGGGACTTTGAACGAACGCTTTGTCTGCCAAGGAGAAGACTTCCCTTTCTGTGGTTTCCCTGAGCCCTGGATTGATCAAGTGGAGAGATACCCTGGGTTTGAGATTTTCTTCGATCATCATCTCTCCGATAGTGACGAGGAGTGGGTAGATCCTAGTATCGACAACGGACAAGATAGAGAAGTTAGCTCGGAAAGTAGCACAGAGAAAGTCTTGGGTCTAACACTGGCTGATTTACTGACAGAATCACATACTAGCACTGAAACGATGAATTTAGGGGATATGGCCATTGCCGTGATCGGGGAAGAGGTACCTGCTGACTGCTCAAGCTTCATCATGGATGCAGTGAATGGCTTACAAATAAATTGACATTTTGAAAAGAGTTGTATTGAGAGTTCTAAATTAGCTGTTGAGTCTCAGTCCGGTAGGCCTGTGGGGTTAGAGGCAGATTTAAGTTTGTCTAAGATGTCTAAGTCTTCTTTTTCTTTCTCTTTTGAGTCTGTTGCAACTTGTGAACACGAGGCTTTGAATGAAGATGTGATTTCCGCTTACTTTTCTGTGCCCATAGTTCATAACATTGACCAAAATTTTCAAGATCTTGATAAAAACGAAAGGAAGAAATTCCTCGAGCTTTGAAAAATTTAATCGACCCGGAGGAAGAAATGTGTGCTAAGCCATTAGTGGATGAAATTATTTTTGTAAATATGGGAACTGAAAAAGATCCTCGCTTGATCCAAATTGGTTCTATATTGTCTTCAGAGGAACGTGAACAATTAGTTGCTTTATTAAAAGAATTCAAAGATATTTTTGCATGGTCCTACGAAAACATGCCAGGAATTGACCTTGAGATTGTACAACATAGGATCCCTTTCGACCCTGAGGCCCGACCTGTCAAACAGAAGCTTCGCAGAATTCGTTCGGATTGGGCTTTGAAAATTAAAGAAGAGGTTACCAAGCAAATCAATGCTGGGTTTTTGCTCGTATCAGAATATCCTACTTGGTTAAGAAAGATGGCAGAATCCGAGTTTGTGTTGACTTCCGAGATTTGAATAAGGCTAGTCCGAAGGATGATTTCCCATTGCTACATATTGACGAATTGGTAGACTTCACTGCAGGGCATGTCTTACTGTTATTCATGGATGGTTTTTCAGGGTATAACCAGATCCTTATGGCTCCAGAGGATAGAGAAAAGACAGCATTTACCACACCATGGGGGGCATACTGCTACAGGGTTATGCCATTCGGTTTGAAGAATGTCGGGGCCACTTATCAGAAAGCTGCTACCACTCTTTTGCATGATATGATCCACAAGGAAGTTGAGGTGTATATAGATGACATGATTGTCAAGTCCCAAGATCGGGAAAGCCATTACACTGCATTGAAGAAATTCTTTGAGAGAATTAAGGAATATAGGCTAAGGCTGAATCTACAGAAATGCACCTTTGGGGTAACTGCGTGCAAGATGTTGGGATTTTTTATCACACAGCAGGGAATCAAAGTTGATCGATCTAAAATTAAGGCCATCTTAGAAATGCCGCCACCAACGACTGAAAATGAGGTACGGGGCTTTCTGGGAAAGGTGCAATTCATAAGGAGGTTTATTTCAAAGCTAACCTTGACTTGTGAACCATTATTTGGTCTTCTAAAGAAAGAGAAGAAGTTCTAATGGGATAATCGATGTCAGTTTGCATTCGAGCAAGTCAAGCAGTATATGCGAAATCCACCTGTGTTATCACCGCCTGAGCTAGGGATCCCGCTGATCTTGTACTTATCAGTGACCGAATCAACTATGGGATGTATGTTTGCACAAGAGTCAGATGAGAAAGTGGAGAAGGCCATCTACTACTTAAGTAAAAAGATGCTTGAATATGAGACCCGCTATACTCCTTTGGAAAAAGCTTGTTTAGCTTTGGTATGGGCCACCAGGAAGTTGAGACACTACCTATTAGCTCACTCGGTAATTTTGGTTTCAAGATTAGACCCAATCAAATATCTTTTTGAGAAACCAGCACTTACCGGTAGGCTAGCTCATTGGTTGCTTTTGCTTTACAAATTTGACATTAAGTATGTCACTCGCAAATCTGTCAAAGGAAGGGCCGTAGCAGAATTTTTGGCTGATCACCTAATTGAAGGAGGAACAGATATGGAGTACTCATTCCCAGATGAAGAGGTCATGTAGATGGAAGAAGACACTTGGAAGTTATACTTTAAGGGAGCGTCTAATCGATTTGGCTATGGGATAGGTGTGTTGCTCATAGCGCCGGATGATTCCCATATCCCCTTAGCTTTCAAACTCTAATTCAAGGTATCTAACAACTAAGCAGAGTACGAGGCGTGCATTGCTGGATTGGAAGCAGCCCTAGAACTAGGGGCAATAAGGTTGGATGTGATCGGGGACTCGAACTTGGTCGTCTCTCAAGCCAACGGAAATTGGAAAGTTAAAGAGGAAAAAATGAAAGTCTACCATCAGACCTTGGATATATTGATCCCGAGGTTCGAAAAACTGACTTTTACACACCTGGTAAGAGAGAACAATCGATTTGGTGATGCGTTGGCAACCTTGGCATCAATGATAGATATACCGGTCGGGGTCAAGATGCGCCCGATCCTTGTAGAACAAAAGTACGCCCCACGTATGCAATAATAGTCGCAATGGAAGAAAGTTCAAGACGAAAACCCCTGGTACTTTGATATTTTGAATTTTCTGGAAAGTGGTACATACCCACAAGAGGTAAACACCAAAGACAAAAGGGGGACACAGTGTCTGGCCACTCAATTCGTCATTTGTGTAGATAAGTTATACAAGAGAGGGTATTTGGGAATGCACAAGCTGTGTGTAGAGGAAGAAAGGACAAAACGTATCAGGGAAGCCATCCGTGGAGGAGAGTGTGGAGCCCATATGAACAGTATAATGCTAGCCAAAAAAATCCTTAGACAATGATACTACTGGTCAACCATGGAGAGTGATTGTATCAACTTTGTTAGGCGATGCCACAAATGTCAAATCCACAACAATTGCATGAACATCCGGCCATCAAAACTCTACAACCTGACTTCGTCTTGGCCTTTCTCAGTTTGGGGCATAGATATTATCGGGGCAGTCACACTGAAAAGTTCAAATGAGCATCAGTTCATCTTGGTTGCCATTGACTATTTTACCAAGTGGGTTGAAGCACAGTTGTATTCAGTGTTGAAAGCATCACACATGGCCAAATTTATCAGGAATAACATTATCTGCAGATACGGGGTGCCAAACGAATTAATTTCAGACAATGGCTCACATTTCAAAGGAGAAGTGGTAGTTATACTCGAGAAGTATAACGTGGCTTTTCACAAGTCATCAACTTACAAGCCACAATCCAATGGAGCCGTTGAAGCTGCAAATAAGAATATCATGACCATTCTGTGTAAGATGGTAGAAACTTATAGAGATTGGCCAGGTAAGTTACCTTTTGCACTTCGGGGACACAGGATATTAATTCGAACGTCTACAGGGGCAACCCTTTACTCTTTGGTATATGGAATGGAGGCTGTTTTGCCAATTGAGTTGGAAGTGCCTTTATTAAGGATTATGGCTGAATGTCAAATAACATAAGCTGATTGGCAACAAAACCGATTAGAGGAACTGATGCTATTTGATGAGAAAAGATTGAAGGTGTTATACCACATTCAGGGGTATCAAAGTAGGATTGCCAGAGCATTCAACAAAAAGGTTAGATCCAGGAATTTGATGGAAGGGGATTTAGTGTTGAAAGACAATCGAGCTCCTAGTCACGACCCTAGGGGCAAGTTTAGACCCAATTGGACGGGTCCTTACATCGTTAAATCAATCTGGTCAGGAGTAGCAGTCATTCTCATGGATTTGGATGGTTTGAAGCAATATTTTGAAACCCGGACCGGTGAGCGAACCGGAAAAGTGACCGGGTGGACGGGTCACTGGTTCAACTGCCGGGTCAAACCAGTCGAACCGTGATGTCATAATTACGTTATAAATATATTAAATATATATATATTAAAATATAAATGAAAAAATAAAATAAAAAATTTAAATTCAAATAGGATTTTAAAATATCACTCAAATCTCAAGAGTTGTGTAATTTGCCCTTTTATATTTGTATAATACTATTACTACATAGTACATACTTCTAGATGATGATGAAAAGGTTCGAGACCGAAATACTGGTCCTTTGATTGCCAAACATTATAAAAGTCAAAAGCTAAATTGACCATATGCATGCACCTAAAGTCCTTGTCTCTGCTTGAATCAAAAAAGAAGACTTAAATCAAAAAAAAAAAAAAGTCCTTGTCTCTGCACTCTCTCTCTCTCTCTCTCTCTAGCTACTACGGTGAAGGTAGAGGAAGAGAAATTAGGTCCTATGGAATGGATAGAGGGTTATGCAAAGATAGAGGAAGAGAAAGGTGAAGTGAATAGAAGAAAGGATTACACACAAGATGGGATTGTGGATCTCAAGGATAGACCAGTCCTCAGATCAAAAACTGCGAAGATGGATTGCCTATTCCTTCATTGTTGGTAAAATACCCCTATCTATGCACACCACTTGCCACCCCACCCTTTGTATTCACCTCACCGCCAGATTTGTTTCCTTCGTAACTTCCGTTCACCACCAGAATTCTACGAAGAGAAAGTGAGATTTCAGGCCAACAAACCCACCCAGTTCCTCATTAACCCGTCCGGGTCACCGGGTTTGCCAGTTGAACCGGTGGGCCATCCGGTTCTCTCATTTAAGAGCAGTTTTGAGCCTCCTCCGGGTTTACAGGGTTGGTCGGACAGGAACTAGGCCCGGTTCCCGGTTCCCGGTTCGACCGGCCGATCTGATCTGGGTTTGAAAACCTTGGTTTGGAGTTCTCACAACCAATCAATATGGACAAGCTGAATAAGTACTACCCTTGAGAGGCTCGCTAGGCTGAAAACCCGAAAGGGTGACCCAGGTAAAAGTTAGAGTAAAATAGAAAATAATAATTAAAAAAAAATGAAATGAAAAAAATAAAAAGCTCGCAAGGTTGAAAACCCGAAACGGCGGCTTTGGAAAAAGTTAGAGCACAAAAGGGGAGTGTCAATACCCGAGTGAATCTTAACCGGAACTACGTATGGCTTGATTCCTATCTTTGGGATACATAGGTAGCTTCATCTTAAAGTCCGGCCTTAATCATTTTTCAACTCACTCATTTCGTCCATGTTTGATTGGTGTATCTTTATTCGATTCGACTATCCATATTTGATTGGCTCGTCCCCATTTGATTCATTTGTCCTATTTCTCCTTCATGACGAGTTCAGTCGCAAGACAAATTCAGTTGTACATCTCAAGGGTTGGTTTCATGTTGATCAAGTAGTGGTCATTTGCGAAAATAGATTTCGAGGACTTTTAATGAAGTTGACTGATTTTCTCAAAAATTATTCCATTTTTCCAAAACTCAAACCATTCTTTGGACCAAAAAGGGAAAATTTTCAGTGCTCATAATTTGGCTCATATGATTTCAAGATAGAAAATGGAACAAGTGTTCTAATTTACCTCTCATGTTGATCAAAATCGCTTTAGCAGAAAGGAAAAACAAAAAGGGCAAAAGTGATGAACTAGGGGCACAGTTGAGTCAGGTTTTTCGTCTTTTACCCATACTATCGAGTTCTTGTCACCTTAATCAAGCAATCATCGGAAAATGCACAGTAGTTGTCGTTGGCGATGCTTTTTTGTTGGGCAGTCTACTGGTGTTGTTCTATTTTGCATTCATTTTGCTCCGACAAGCGCAAAATGGTATGTTTTGAGATGGTTTTTGCTTCATTTTCATTTCATTAAATTATGTTATGTGTTTTGGTTAGTGATAGACTCAATATTCAGTTCAGAATTCACTAAAATGCAGTCATTTTCAAGTTCAAAATTCAAAACAAGATGATTTTTATGTTCAATGTTGTGCTATTCATGTCATTCAGATTGCAAAACAAACTCGTTTTATTAAATGCTAGGGATTAACCCTGATCAAAGTTGTACAAAAAGAAGTTGAAGTTATAGGTGCCCACTCCAAACAAACAAAAAAAAAACAAACAAACAAGCAAACAAACAAACAAACAAATAAACAAAAAAAATAAATTAAAAAGAGAGAGAGGGAGAGAGAAAAGCATTTTCTCATTTTTCCAGCAGCAGCCCGGCAGCGAAGATTACAATTGACTTCATTTGCACATAGCTTCGTTGCCTGACTTTACTATCAGCTGCCTCGCTTCATCTTTACTCCTTCGAAACTCTTGAAGACTCTGCCTCGGCCTTGGCAGAACTTCCAAAGGAGATTACTCCTCGTCGGCTATCAAATTGGTTGTGCAAAGAAACTCCGAATCAAGCCACAAAGGTGGCCTATTATTTCTGCTCTTTGTTCTGCTTTTTTAGTGCACTAATTTCTACTCTAGCTTCTTTGTACATACGTTGGAGGAGGGAGAGTTGTGCATTTAATTGATATACCTCACACATCCTGTTCTGTAGTCGACGAGACAAGTTGGAGACCGTAGTGACGGTCTCCACACATGACCTCAGCGTATATGAGTTAGCTTCGATGTCAGACTGTGCCACCATTATTTGCTCAACTGACATGCCTGGAAAGCTGAAAACAGGAGAAGGAGGAGGAGCCCGTAGTTGAGGCTCAGAGGAGTCGGAATCGGTCTTCTCTATCGTGGACTCGTTCAGGTTTGGAAAAAGAGTGAGAGAACCATGTAAAGAGGCCATGGCAGAGGAGAATAATGCAAAAGAAAGAGGTTGCAGAGTGGTGGCAGAGAAAGTTTGTAGGCTTTTGCTCTGCCCCTCTCTCACAGGCCTTAACTTAAGACGAGAGAAGAAGAAAAAAAAGAAGAAGACAAGGAGGAGAAACATTGGGATAAGGCGTTGAAGAATTGGGGCAGCCTGTCTGTCAGGCGTTGCGATTATTGAAATCATGTGCTAGACACAACGCTTGAAGAAGATGAAGGAAGAGAGAGTGAGACAAAAACAAGGGAGGCAGGAAAGATATAGATATGTATATGTACTGTGTCTGTATGCATATGTCTTGTATATATATTTTGTCAAAAGAATTGGTTTGGCTAAGCGGTTAGGGATTGGTCGAATGAGCCCGAGGTTAGGGGTTCGAACCCTCGTAGCAGTAGAGTCGGATTTTTGTTTTATTTTTCTGTGGTGACGTTAGCTAACGCAACGCTAACGTCATAATATGGAATATCCTCGATAGTAACGAAATATTCCTTGAATGTGTATATTGTGTGTCTTCGTATATGTATATAATTTGCATGTGTATGCAAGTATATGTATTTGTATTATGCATATGTTATGTATACATATATGTTATTTGGTATTGATACCAAAAAAAAAAAAAATCATTCTACTGTACCTTCTTCCACTCATGTGAGATGTGTTTGGACTTTGAATTTACCTTTTCTCTTTCCGTATGAAACATGTTAGGATTAGATGTGTTTCCGGTTAAAACCTTCCCTCTCTCCGTATGAGATGCGGTTAGGTACGCCTGTTGATTACACCACCTTTGCTCCTTTCACGTGAAACGTGTTAGAATTAGATGTGTTTTCGGCTAAAACCATTCCTCTCTCCGTATGAAATACGATTAGGTACGCTTGTTGGTTACACCACCTTTGTCCATTTCAAGTGAAACGTGTTAGGATTTGATGTTTACCAGGTTAAAACCTCCCCCTCTCTGTATGAGATATAGTTAGGTACGTTTGTTAGTTATACCACATTTTCTCCTCTTGCGTGAGACGCGTTTAGATTTGTTCACTATTTCTCCTCTCGCATGAGATGTGTTTGGATCCGTTCACTATTTCTTCTCTTGCGTGAGACACGTTTGGATTTGTTCACTAATTCTCCTCTCGCGTGAGATGCGTTTGGATTTGTTCACCATCTTTCCTCCTTTCACGTGAGACGCGCTAGGTTGTTGATTTACTCGGTTAAAAACATCAGGTGCACTTGATGTTTACACCATCCTTC
This sequence comes from Camellia sinensis, assembly GCF_055761805.1. NCBI lineage: Eukaryota > Viridiplantae > Streptophyta > Magnoliopsida > Ericales > Theaceae > Camellia > Camellia sinensis. The sequence continues at coordinate 102,502,987 of NC_138975.1, read as the reverse complement.
CTCCTTTCGCATGAGACGCATTAGGTTGTTGTTTTACTTAGTTAAAAACATCAGGTGTGCCTGGTATTCACACCATCATTCCTCCTTTTGCATGAGACACATTAGGTTGTTCTCGGTTAAAAACATCAGGTGCGCCTAATGTTCACACCATCTTTCCTCTTTTCGCGTAAGACGCGTTAGGTTGTTGATTTACTTGGTTAAAAATATCAGGTGTGCCTGGTGTTCACACCATCTTCCCTCCTTTCGTGTGAGATGCGTTAGGTTGTTGATTTACTCGATTAAAAACATCAAGTGCGCCTAGTGTTCACACCATCTTTCCTCCTCTCGCATGAGACATGTTTGTATTTCAAGTTCATCATTTGTGTTGTGGCATATTTGTATGTGATGCACCCCTTCTTTCATTTGTGCAGTATGCATATTTGTATACGATGCACCCCCCTCTTTCATTTGTGCGATATGCACATTTGTATGCGATGCACCCCTTTCTTTCATTTGTGCAGTATGCACATTTGTATGTGATGCATCCTCTTGTATTTCATATCATTTGCATGAGGCTTGCCTCACTATACATTACATCTTGCATTGTACACATCATGAGTTTCCTAAATAAAAGAAGAAACAGAAAAAATCGACTTTCACTTGCATTAGCATATCATTTGCATAGTTACATGTTGAATCACTTGGCTACAATCTATTCACATCACCTTTTGACATAATTTATGCTGGCTCCCACTTTTTGGGTTGTAAAAACCACTCGTTTGTGCTAGCTCTTTCTCGGGTTGGCAGTCCAAACCATTATTGGTTAATACCTCCATTTTCTTGGGTTGTTGGTTAAGACTATCCCTTGGCTAATACCTTCCTCATTTTGGAACCATTCATCGGTTACATTTCGTTCTCTTACATGGATGTATTCGGGTTGTATCCCTTGTTATGCTTCATATTACCTGTTGTATTGCATTAGTCATGCACTTTTTTTCAAAAAAGACAAAAAAAAAAAAAAAGAATTCAATTTTCAATTGCATATCATGTGCATTCTGCCCCTGAACTACGCTGGTTTGATTCCTTGTAAAGGGATACGTAGGCAACCTTCGGGTTCAACCAATTGCATCTGCATCTTGTTTGTTTGCCCAAGTCTTACAGCCTTGTCAAAAGGGTCATCTTCCGGTTTTGACATTTTACTTACGTTAAGAAATGACTTTGAGCTCTGTCGAAGAGGGGCAACTGTAGACACCCCATTTTGACCAACCCTAAGACTTGGGCGCTTTCTTTTGATTACCCAATGATGAAAACAAGAATATGTTATCTCACAAAATTCTCAGTAAGAAAGATGGAATTTGATCTTTAATCCCAACCTACATATGTTTTAAACAAATTATTTTAGACCATATATTTTATTAGTTTATTAATATTGTACATAAGTTGGTATAAATTATACATTTTAAATAGTTTATAATAAAATAAGTTAAAGTTGGTGTCACTAAACATATATATATATGTATATATATAATATTGTATATATAGTTACTTTCGGTGGTGCATTTGCCCCCACTATGCACTCTCATTATATATATTATATTATATTATGATATTATAAAAAAACAATCCACTCCACCGTTTCATATTTGTTTGTTTCCTATGATTGGTTTCTATAAAAGGAGAGAGGGGAGGAAGGAGAATGGAGATGAGAGAATTGAGGAAAGGATCAGACAGAGGAAATTGAGAGGAAAAAAAAGATCAGAAAGAAAAAAAAATAGTTTTTTTTTTTTTTTTTTTAAGAGAGGGAGATATTTTATTTTTCAAAACAAAACCTTTCTTTCCAATACATCTAAACCAACCATTACAGTTGAAATTTTGAATTTTGAATTTTGAATTGAGAACACATTCCATAACCTTGAGGGTGATCAGAAGAAAGTTTGTAAATCAGGAAATTCATCATTTCCTTGAAAGGTGAATTTTCACAAACTTTCATTTAATTTAAGAATGTGATATAATTTGTTTAAATACATCATTTACTGCTTTTCATAACTTTTTTTTATTATTTATTTATCACTTTAATGGGAAGGCTGCACTACCTACATATCTATTGTAAATTACTTTTTATATAATTGTTTTACCATTAATGGGAAGGCTGCACCACTCACATATCTGTTGTAATTTATTATTTTTTTATATAACTATTTTATTACTTTAACGGGAATGTTACGCCACCCACATATCTACTGTAATTTACCGTTGTATATAAACTGTTGTAATTGATATAAAATGTTATAATTTACTACTTATATAAATTGTTGTCATTTTACCGTTTTAAATGGTCGGTTGAACCACCTAATTTGGTAAAGATGTGACCCCACTGGATGAATAGTGATCGACGATGAATAGTAACCTCCGGTGGTGAATAGTAACTTCCGGAGGTGAATAGTAACCCCGACGATGAATAGTACCTGTGGCGATGAATAGTAACCGTAGGCGAAAAATGTCCAATAAGATGAATAATGACCAAAGAGGGTGAATAGTAACTGCCAGGGTGAATAGTACTTTCGACAATGAATAGTGCCCCCGGGATGAATAGTGCTCCCGCAAAATAAGTTTTCCCAGACAAAATAGAGCAGTTTTCCTGCTTTACGGAACAATTTCCGATGGTTTTCAAGGCATATGAAGCTTTTTCTTTATTTTATTTTTATTTTGAGAGTTTGTGAGGATTTTTATATTTTGCTGTAATATTTGTTTTCTTCCTCCTTCTTTATTTGGATATGTAATAATTCAAGTGTTGTAATAATTCCCCATCCCTACTTCTTTCTATCTCATTCTTTTACTCGCTTTCCTTATTTGTACATAAACATCATATCTATTTTTCATCATATTTATGCTTTACATCCATGTTTCATGCATCTTGATTCGGCTAAGTCTACATTTGTGGATTTAATTAATTCCTATATAATTATGTGTGCTACCTCATGTTCTTGAGATGATTCACATGTCAATATCTTAAAAGTCGAATCTTTAGTTGCATCTCATGAGTGAATTACATTAGGATTTTGTATATAAGATAATGCATGATTTACTAACTTTGTTTTGTAGCTCGTTCGTAGGACGTTAGCTATGTAAGTTTTTATGCTTTATCATCCAACTTGTGTGTTCTTTTTTCTTATTATGTTTAAACATCCTACCATATGGCTACTTGCTTACTTGATATAACTGTATGAACACTAATAGATGGAGGTCGTGCCGCTTAATTTGGAATAATGTTGATTTTTTATATTTGTAAACTCAATTTATTTGGGTTGTACATCTTCAAAACTCTTTCAAAATACATGAAATCAAATCGTTCCAAACTGAATGACACAGTCTATACTTGTATGTTTCACATAGTAATTTTAGGAATTATTAAATAATCGAAATATGAACATATAAAGTAAATAAAATTCATATCATGGTTTAGTAAAGGCCGATCTTTTGATCGGATGAGTGGGGGTGCTCAATTAATGACCTTCTCCTCTCATACCTAAGGTTTCGAACCGAGACAATTTTTGGTTATGACGAACAGTGGCCTTGGCATGAGTCATGGGTTTTCTAATTTCGCAAAAATATTAGATAGCGACTCTGAGATCTAATGACGCAGTCCATTTCTGGCAAAAGGTTTTGCAATAAAATGGATTTTCTAAAAGTTGCCAAATCTAAACTCTCATCTATGTTTCACATTGTACTAGTGAGACTTGATCAAAGAGATCTCGAGAGTCCAAACTATTTAACGCGCGCGGGTACCTCCCGGACATGTTACATACCCCTCACATTGGGTGATAGATATCCAACAAATAGATCAAGATAAGTGATATGGAGATCTTAGATAGAGAGATCAAATGAGAAAAATTCGAGTTTAGAGAGATTATGTGACATCCCAAATATTCAATTAATTTAACACCACGTTAATATTAAATTGTGGAAGCATGTGATTTAAAGAGTTAGATGGTATTAAAGTTTAGAGTATAAAAACAAATATATATATATATATATATATATATATATATAATAGTATATTTTTCTAATTAATTATTCACATTATCTTAAGTTTAATAATCTATATATTTTTATACTAAAAAAAAATTATTTCAAAAAATAATTTTAACTTTATATTATTTGTTCAATATTATTTTCTGAGTATTATGGTATTTTTATTATATTTTTCTCTATATTTTTCCTGAAAAAAATACACCGAAACATAACATTTTCTGTACGACCATGATGCGTGCCCCCCAAGCTGTCTTGCCGTCCACGCCTTCTTCATTAAATATATATAGATGTGTTAATCAGTTTGAGCCTCATCATTTTTTCCAAACACTCTAACTCTCTCTCTCTTTCTCTCTCTCTCTCTCTCTCTCTAATGTTTTGTTTTGTATATAAAACTCTGAGTTTAGTTTGAAGTACTTAGTGGGTCGCAGTGAACGAAAGGTAAAAAGTTAGAATTAACATTAAGGTGAGTTATATTATATCTTGAGTTACCATAATAAATTTTACGTATGTTTAGAGTTATCATAATTTATTTTACGCAATTTGTGATTTATAAATTATATTAATATTTCAATTACATTGATTATTTTCTGAACCCTATTTGCTTAAATTGAAACTCAAGGATATGTTTGTGTAAATTTTAAAAATTATTTGACAATGATTTTGTAAACAATTATTTTCTATAATTATCACCACGGGAGTCACGTATCTTGGTGGACTTAAATAAACCATTGACCTTGGTTTGGCCACTTTGTAGTCCTCTGTTTGTCATGGATCCATTGACCTCTGTTCTGATTGTCACTCTGGTGACCTCTATTTTGTACTGTGGTTATGATTATTTGCTTACATGATTTCTGTATTATGCTTCTGTTATTTAAAATTAATTATGTATTTCAGTTACCAAACTAATCTCTATTTTTAGCCAAACAATTATCCATGGTAATTTCTGTACCCTCATACTCATTGTATAATATTTCTCACTCTGCCATGTGCTTATAACTGTTAACCCTTTCAGGTGATGAGATTTAGCGGGATTGAGATTGGGAATGAATCATAGTGTTTTTTTTATTACGATCTATAATTCTGATCAGACTATTGTAATAAAATAAAGCCCAGATGATTATTTTCCTTTTAATAAACTTTTGTTACCCATTTGTTTTATTTTAATTTATTCACTTGCGCTATTACTACAGAAATCTTAGAATTATTTTATTTTTTGTCTTATTGCGACGCCAAACCTTTAGATACCGAGTTTAGGTCATGACAGATTACGTGACAAAAATCCATTAAATTGTGAGGATTTGCTATTGCGTGTTAAGTGTGAGAGAAGCAACCTTAAGGAGACAAAAATCCGCTTGTATGAATCATCATAACTTGATTCCAAATTTCTGATAGTGGTATAAGAGCATTAAGGAGATTTTTTTTTTTCTCCAACACAAAAGGCATTTCAAATGTATCATGATTAAGCTCTTTAATATAATCTTCAAATGCTTAAGTAAGCTATCAAACCTAAATTTTAAATATCATTAAATAGAACTGCATAGGGGTTAATTTGATAAAAGATTATTGGGTAAATTAGGCTTGCAATTACTTGTATCAATTTTGTGTAGTTTTGAGAGGCAAAACATTTAGTTCACATTTGTGTCCCATTGAAAATTATTTTTGTATGGATCATTTTGTTAAATTTTGTAACAAAGATTATCAATTGAACTAAATTAGTACAATATTTTGTTAAATTTTGGTTGACAGGCACTAGCCATGGTAGAACATGACAACGATGGGGAGGCGATGGTAGCATTGGTTTGCACAGGTGATTTACAATGTCCGAGACATCGAGTAGGAAGTCGAATACTTGTGTTTTATCAAGTTGCAAAAGAAAATTGGTACAAGATGAAAGAGCTCAATTTGAGCAATTTGAAGATTATTTGATACGAGAAGTACATCTCTTGGAGATTCTTCAAATCTTTTATCCTACAAATTTTGCAGATTCTCTTACCTCTGCTAACTCTTCTGTTTAGACGCCTTAGCTTTGATATTTTTTTTCCCTCTGCTCCTTGTACACTGGAACAAACTTCGCTGGAGCTGACTGACGGCTCTCTTACCAAAGTCCTATTTGCCACGTCAAAAAACGATCTACACATATTTGAGTGAACTGCCCATAATTCTCGGGATACTCTTCTAAGGAGTACAACATTGTTTACCAATACAATCAATAAAAAAGAAAGACAGAAAATGAGGGACAAAACAATGTACCAGAAAACAATATCACCACAATAGCTATCCCACTGCAAAAGCATATTCCTCTCTACCATCAAATGTTTTCTAGTACCAAATAAATAGCAAAAGTGGCCCATGTGTAAGAACGAAGATTCCCCACCTTTACTTTATGTCAATCATTCTGAAAATATCTCTACTTTACAACCATGCAAACCACAAGAAATGTGACACGTGCATCGCACTATCCGGCAAAAGAATCAAAAGTACTCACACCACTCACGCCTGGGCCCGGGTGTGACTTCCTTTTAACCCCATCCATACACGTGTCCACGAGTACAACAATGGATGGCCCAGATCAGCGGGAGGGGGCGCTGGTAATATTAATACAGCGCCCCCCTAGTCACACCTAGGACTGCAAATGAACAGAGCCGTTCATGAACAGGCTCGAGCTCGGCTCGGTAAGAGCTCGTTCGAACTCGGTTCGTTAAATTTTTTCTGCGTTCGAGCTCGAGTTCGAGTTCGTTAAATTTTTAATAAACAAGCCCAAACATTCTAAAGCTCGGCTCGTAAGCTCGGCTCGTTAGCTGACTCGTTTAATATTTATTATTTATATATTAAATAATATAAAAATATGTATAAAAAATAAGAGAAATATGCTATTTATATATTTAAAAAATATAAATGTAAATAATAGTTAACTATAGATAGTACATTTACATAATAGTGATAGTAGATATTATTATTTTAATAAAATATGGACTTTTTTTTAGTATGTTTATATATCTTGTATATATAATTGTATAATCAAAGTTTTAATTGTTACTTTAGTCTCACATGCAGGTATGAATTTATAGTTTTTTTGGCTCGTTAAGGCTCGTGAACAGGCTCAAGCTCGAGTCGAGCCTAAGCCAACTCGACTCGAGCTCGATTCGTTAATTTTTTATTCAGCTTGAACTCGTTAAAATCTTAATAAACAAACCCAAACATACCAAAGTTCGGCTCGGCTCGGCTCGGCTCGTTTGCAGCCCTATCACACCACTCACACTATTCACACCAAATTATCAACTGGGAAGAACCGGTCCACAACTTCTATTCCGTGACGAACGTATTCTTCGTCCTTGCCATCAACGAGCTTGAATCTCATTTTCTTTAGCATCCGAAACCGGTCGGACTGGTCAAAATCAACAATTCAGGTCTCATGATTACCCTCACCAACTCTAATAAATATCTTGTCAGGTGTGAGGATGAAATCTGACGGACTATTATCACTTATGACGAAAAACAATACGTGGTGGACCACAACTTCGTCTTTAGCATCATGTTCTAATTGAACATTCCCATTTAATTTTATATCCTTAACCACGATCTTGTCTGATTGACGATCACATTTCTTATTACGCAACTCAATACCATACAGCAATCTCGCTACACCTTTATTATCAAATTTAACGTCTCTTAATTTTTCATCGTACAATTGTAACTTTCTTACCACCAAAGCATTGGGAGATTTTCTTTCGTTAGTGAACCAAATCATGGTAAGACGAAATTTGATTATTTATTTGGTTTTTTTAGGTTCCAGTGCTGTAAGTGTTAGAAGAAATCAAGGACCCAAAGCTTGGCACATTAATTGGCCATTCTATGCAACAATTACAAGGACAAATTATCAATTTGATGATTCATTTTTCTTATATTTTCTTTGCTTAACTATAATTTCTTGTTCCCCATTTGTTATTATTTTGTTTAGGAGTGCATCAACTGTTGCCTTACTATGAAATGTAATTCTCACCTGATTTTTAATATTGGTAGATTAAAATATTATGTTCACTATCTTTTCTTTTTCTTTATATATATATATATATATATATATATATATATATATATATATCTTTTCAACTATTTAGTTTTAATTCTATTTTTATCAAATATATTATTATTATTAATAGTATTTACATTAAGTTATAAAACTGTGTTTTACATTAAGATATTAAATATTTTTTTAGGACATTAAAATCTTATGTAAATTAAAAGCCAAACTTGCTACTTCATTGGAGCATGTAAGCAATTTTTTGGGGAAAATTTTCAGTACGATGGTAAAATCATGTATTCCACTTATCAATAAGCAAAGAAGGCTTGGATCAAGTAATGCATAAGGAGATTTTTACAATATTCGTTGATGAATTGCCGATTCGATGAATTCTAAAGGATTAGCCCAATCGCTTTCAAAGTTTGGTGTTGTTAAAGATGTTTTCATTCTGTTCAAAAAAGAAATGTTACTTGACCAAGATTTGGGTTTGTTAAATTTGCTTCTTCAGTAGGAGCAATAATGGTTATCCAAAAAGTAAATGAGTTATGGTGTAATAATAAGAGCAACTCCAATGAATATGTTAAACCTATTGGTAATGTTAGTATCAGTTGACATGTGGCAGACAACTAACTTGGGTGCAATTTTTTACCAAGGATTTTTTAGAGTATTTTTTTTTTAAAATTTCTTAAAGTGATGTATTATATGATTGAAATTTAATGTTGAAAAATTAATGTGACTTGTCATTAAATCTCAACACACAATACACCGTTCTAAAAAAATTTTAAAAAACAAAAACTTTAAAGAATCCTTACTCGCAATTTTTTGTCTCCAATGGAGACATTAGTTTAGCCATCAACACTAATGTTTGTTAGGACAAAAGCCAATTGTGGAGAGCGGAAATGCTAGAGACCCCCAGTATTTTGGCACCCCCAGTGCCATATGGGGGCTGCCAATGGCCAAAAACAAAAAAAAAAAAAAAAAAAAAAAAACAATTTTTTCAACCAATCATAAAGGACCCAGCACCCCACTAGGGTCCCAAGCTTTATTCTTGTGCGGAGCAAGGTAACAAAGTGGAGAGAGAAAGAGGGAGGAGAGAGATAGATAGGAAGGAAGAGAGAGAGAGAGAATGACTTGGCGTAGGAGTTCCCTGCCTCCTGACAGAGATGTCCCATCAACATTAATGAAAAAAAAAAGAAAAAAAGAAAAACAGAAAGAGAAAGAGAGTTTCAAATTGTGTTTTTGGAATTTCTTTTTATTTTGTCAACACATAACATACATCTTAACTATACACACACTCCCTCTTTAAACTAATAAATACTTAACACACAAAAAAATAGATCTCATTTTTAATAACTTTTTGTCATATAACACGCTTTAATACTTTTTTAACTCCATCATTAAAGATGCTCTCAGATTTAGGTCTCGTTTGGAGAGTGGTTATTTTAGTTAAAAAGTCAAAAAGTCAACTAAAATTAGTCACATCACCTTTCTATTTTTTTATACATTTTTTTATAAAAAATTAAAAAATTACTAAAATAACCTATTTCCAAACGAGACCTTACTCCTTGCATTAGCTCGCTCCGCTCAGCAAAGGGGCTTAGGTTTGAGGATTGGAAAGTTAGTGAATTCCCTGAATACCCTACCTTGTAGTATGGCCCTAATTCAGCACAGGATATACCGATGGATCAAAGGGCTACCCTAAAAAAAGCATGGAAAATCAGAAAATTATATTTTAAGGTTTCGAGAAGCGAAGAAAAACCTTAACCTACATTCTGACAATTATTAATTTAAGACTCAATTTAGGAAATTCACTATTTTTGGGTCAATCCCAGACCTTTAAATCCATATTCTTCTTATTTACACTCGACAAATCCCTAAGTTTTTTTATTCAGGGGTCACAGTTAAGCTCCTCTTAAAGTGAAGACTTTTCCTTCTTGCTTTTCGAGCCGCTCTTTAGCTTGAGTGATAACATTCCAGTATTCGGGCCATATGTCACGCTCCGAGCTCTATGACAACGTCGTACATTTATTTAAGTGAGTATGTAAGGTTAAGAGTCCAATCACATAATTCACAATGTAAAATATTTAAATTAAATTTTTAATTATCATAATGGTAAAATTCATAAAAATAAATAATTCTTATCATATGAAATTGTCCACCAAGTCCACTAATATAATCCACTAACAAAATAATAATCCAAGTACTTAAATCATAATTCTACTCTTGGCACTCACCCGAGTAAAAACTCCGCACAGCTCTACTCCTCAGAATCTGAAATAAATAAATAAAATAAGGGTAAGCTAGACAGCCAAATAAATAACCAACTATCACTGCTAGCTGGATCAAGTATATATATATATATAAAAAAAAAAAAAGAAGTCGATAACCAATAAATATAATTTTTGCTACAATTCAATAAATGAACAATTATTTATAAGATGGTTTCGTAGCAAAAAATCAATAATGTACAATACATTTTAATTGAAAAGCCAACAAGATAATTCAAAGTAAATTCATCGTTCAAATCGATGGTTCAATATTCAGATGGTTAAATGATTTGATTCACAAAACCAAAGTCTCGGTGACTACGGTCACTTAGCCTGTGACAAGGCCCAGAACCACACATAGGCTGGTGGTAAAACCCCAAAAGAAACTAGTTTCTGTGCCAATAAATAACCTCCATTGGCTAGAGTCTAAATCATAGTCAGACTAAAGTGATGTTCAAAATTCAAACAATACGCAAATTTTAAATAAAATATTCGATATTTTCAGAATAAACGTTTAGTACAATTTTCAGAATAGTTCCACAAAATATTCAAATAAATTTTCATAATAATATTCGATATTGTTTTATATTTGACCCATATTTTATTTTAAGAGAACATGAATTTTATAAATAAATATTTATAATTTTTAACGATTCAGTAAGAATAAAAATGAACCAACAGTGATAGAGGGTTGCTTACCTCAAATAACTAAAATAATATTTCTCAAGCTAATCTTAAATTACCAAGATCCACCTCAATCTCACAAACCTTGAAATAGCCCTAATTTTGCCACCATGGAGAAACCCAGAAAACCAAGAATTCAGTGAAAGGAAGATTACGCTGAAAAGGGTCTGATTTTAAAGCCTTCAATTATCGAGAATTCAAATCAATCGAACCAATGATGAAGAAGCAGAGAAAAAGGAAGGGAATAGGGTTTGTGTTTTTTTTTTTTTTTTTTTTTTGGTAAATTACACAAATGGTCCTTATAGTTTGGGATTCGTGTTACTTTGGTCATTGACTTTTCAATTGTGACACATTTAACCCTGAATTTTGAATCTTGTTTCAAATAAAGACAATTGAAGGTACCATTGTTTAATTTCAAGGGCAAAATCGTCAATTTAATAAAATATAAACTAATTTGAAAAAAATAAATGTCAAAAAAATATTTTTAATTTTTTAAAAATTATTTTTATCCACAAATGATAAAATTATGTACAATTGATAAAAATTAATAAAAATTACATGATTAGTTTTTTAAAATTAATTTTACATGGTCATCATCCAAACACATAATAAAAATTAATTTGGTAACAAAAAAATAAATGTCTAAAAGATTTATTAATTTTACATAATTTTATTTTTAGTGGGTAGAAATAATTTTTAAAAATTCAAAAATATTTGTTTGACATTTATTTTTGTCAAATTAATTTATATTTTATCAAATTGACGATTTTACCCTTAAAAAATCTAATGATATCTTCAATTGTCCTTATTTGGAACAAGATTCAAAATTCATGGTCAAATGTGTCACAATTGAAAAGTCAGGGATCAAAGTGACACGAACCCCAAACTATAAGGACTATTAGTGTAATTTATCCTCTTTTTTTTTTTAAACTTTTCCAAACCCTTGTTACCTTCCCCTTTAACTTTTCTTTCCTTTTTTTTTTTCTTTTGTTTTTCTTCTTTTACATAAAGGTTATTAACCTAATTTCTTAAAATTACTAAATTACGCATACAAATTAATTTAACTACTACATTATCCAAAAATAATTCTACATGTAACTTGGGTTTTACACCATATATTTTTGCCGATTCCTCAAGTTCGTTTGTGAGGAGCCATTTTCAATATCGACCGAGAGAGTACGGGCCCTTACCCTTAATTAGTTTAGACGTGGCTCGAATGCCTTTATGCTATAGGCTGTTTTAAGCTTGCTTCATTGACAAAAAACAAACTCTTTTTCCATAACAACAATTGTGACTATAAAGGGCGGGGCAGTAAGCTCTCTAGCAAGAACATGGGGGCTGCTCTCCTTTGTTAACACCTTGCTTGTGTAGTTGACAAAGTCAACCGAGCCTAACCAAAGCCTCACAACAACATTCAAAGGTTGCCTTTGTCAACGCTACTAAGGTCTTGTTCTGCATGGCAAGCAAAGTATAAGATAGAGAAGAGGATTGCCTAGATAGATGTTCTCTATCTCTATAGGTATGTTATAAGTAGCTAACAGAATGCGATGCCTCCTTCTAGTGGCAATCGGTCGAGTTGAAATCCCTCATTAAGGATCACTTCCTCCATTAGTGAAAACAATGAGGGATGGTCGACTTTGAAAGATGGAAACTGGAGAGTTGGTTGATAAAGATGGACGGTAAGGATTGCGAAATATTAATTTGTCGGCTTCGTCATCGAAAGTGGCTTCCAATTATGAAGTGGTTGGACTTTGCGAGTTGTTTCAACCACTGCTGGATGTGATTCCAAGAAACGAATGAGAATGAATACCAAACAGAAGAGTCAAGACCATGCTCCCTAATAGAATGTTTAACTGATCCATTCCGGATCGACTGAATTGGTACAGAAGTTGTAACATGGGAAAACCACACCATCTTTTTGATATATAACGCATCCTCTGGACAATTCAAATCCAAGCAATTGGATGTCCGACTCGGGCCTATATGACATGACCGATTAATAGCAATACTCCAACACCCCACTTTTGTCATATACTTAATACATCACACTAGATAGATATCATATTCATGGAATACGATTCATTTTCAAGATGCCAAATTCGTCAGCGGCAAACTCACCCATCTCTAGTAGAGAACCTGGGCCCCGAGACTACTAATCAAGTTTCTTAACTTCAACACAGTCAAATAGGTTACTATGCTCACTCAAGCTATCGCTAAGTTCAGTCAACTATCAATTCACTTCACTCACTCTACTGCTCTAGAAGTAGCAAGTGGATATCACCTCTGTTTAACCAGTCCAGTAGGACACTTTTGGGGCAGAACCTTTGTCACAACCAAGCGACTGATCGAGCATTAGAGTTCGCTTAGTAAAAGGCGTTAAAGGTGAAAATGACTGATTTCAAAAGAGCATGAAAAGTAGCTACGCAAGTACGAAAGGAAATCCGTATGGAAAGTTGGGTTAGTTGCAAAGTGGCGAAGTGGTGAGTGGACCTAAAATTAGAGTTAATTGATCAAGCTTAAGATCATTCGTTTGCAGACATGGTTAAAGGTATATCAAACCAGTTCTGCATAAGGAGATCAAATTTAAGGTGATGGAAACGGGTAATGGTTGGTTGTATGAAAGTGTAGTGGCCAAAACTCTTAGGCCATGTTTGTTTGGGCGGACTGAATTAACATTCTCATGACTAATAGTCCTAGGATTATGAATCCGTTGGATTATGTATCCTATCTTAACTAATAGTCAAGTTTAAAATAATTAGTCCGTCTTTCAATTGTTTAACCAAACATCGGATTAATAATTTTAGGCCATGTTTGTTTGGGCGGACTGGATTAGCATTCCCATGACTAATAGTCCTAGGGGTACAAATCCATTGGATTATGTATCCTATCTTAACTAATAGTCAAGTTTAAAATAATTAGTCCGTACTTTAATTGTTTAATCAAACATTGGATTAGTAATTTTATTGGACTATTAGTCCAATCCCAAGCTCATGTCCACCCAAACAAACATGACCTTATTGGACTATTAGTCCAATCCCAAACTCATGTCTACCCAAACAAACATGGCCTTAATGTGGTTTCAATGGAGGAGTTGAGTGAGGCGTTTCACGATGGTGGTCTTGGAATGGTTCAGATTCAAGATTGCGAAAGAAATGAAGTTATTTTGACATTCCAATAAGTGGATGAGATGAAATAAATGTTGTCAAGTAGAAAGGAGTGGCTCAGTAAGTGGTTTAAAGAAGTGAAGGAATAGAAATAACATAAGGTGTCGAATGTATCTCGAGTGGTTACGATAAATTGCTATGGGGTACCCCTAAACTTATAGAATGTAAGTACCTTCATGAATATTGAGAATGTTTGGGGTAAGGTGATTACTATCGATGATGACACATCAAATTTATCTTCTTTTGTTTGTGGGAAGGTGAAAATTCTAACTAATCAATTTGAAGTCATTAATTCAGCCATGAGTTTATATCTTAATGGTAAATTGCATCAAATTAGAGTGGTGGAAGAACAAATTGTTATTGCTCGAATTTTTGAAGGCTACTTAAGCCCACCCACCTGGGATGCAAACTTGGGTCAAGCTAAAGCTCGACGGGCCGGGTGAGCTTGGGCTGGGGCAAATGATGAGAATTATGCATAATAGGGGACCACTCTATAGTCGTGCTACGTTCTTTGTCCATTGGGGACGTACTAGGTGCGGTGTCTGCCTGTTCGAATTGGGTTAGTCTAGGTGCATTGAACAACTTGACTAAGTGATCATCGCCAACTGACTTGGTAATTGTTTCATACTAGGCCAATCTACTTCATAGGATGGGTGTAATGGACCTACACCTGATTCCGCTCCAAGTTGGCAGCCTGACTTGGGTCATTTTTGGGCCTTAGGATCCAAGGTAATGAAAATATTCCGTCATCTAAATGTTAATATAAATTGAATTAAGGGTTTTTTATTGATAAATCTCATTTAGAAGTGTTATAACCCAATAAGTCCACCAAAAAAAATTATAACCTAGTTAGTCTCATGTATTTATATTTTTGTTCCATGAGGTCCTTTTCTTCCTGATTTATATTGTTTGTTGGACTATTATACCCTTATGTCTGTTGTTAATATGTATTACATAGAAAAATGATATATACATTTTCTTTTTGTTGCTACCTCTATTTTGGTAGTTACTATTATTTACATTGTTCTTTTTGATCAATTTCATTTACATTTGTGGTATTGTTTCATTATACTAGGGTTTCGAAAGTCTCTATTTGGTAAGGTTTAGAAACTCTAGTTTACACATGGTGGTAAAATAATATTAAGTTCTTCTATTGTTGTGGTAAAACTTTGTATTCCTCCATTGTCACTTTGTGTTCGAAATTCTGTATTCATCCATTGTTGCTCTGTGTTTGAAACTCTATATTTCTCCATTGTTGTAGGTTGAAACAATGTTTATGTCTAGTTAATTTTATTACAAACATATTCTTCAAAGGTGAGTTTGGTTCGATTTAGATTGGTGGAATGGTGAAATTGCAGAGATTGTTAATGATAGTGGTAATGATAAAGATGATGATGAAGATGAGGATATGGGTGATTTTTATTTATATTTTTAGAGTGATTGAGTTTTTTTTGAATTTCTAATACTACTGCTACCATTGTTTTTATTATTTGTCAATTAGTGTGAATGTTCACATTTCATATTGTTTGAAAATCTGAGAAATAAGTGTTGAAATATAGATATCGACATAATTATATATTTTGCAAGATGTGAATATTCACATATTATTAGTTATTTGTTACTATACTTGTTGTTTGAACAATCATTTTTTATTACCATTAAACAATTGAAATAATCATTTTTTTCTTTCAATTTTGTTTCATGTTGCAGTGTGAATGTTATAGACACCCTATTTTTTACCATCCTTAAGACTTGGACGTCATCGTTTGAACACTCGATGGTTTTGTATGCTTGTGTTCGTTTTGAGTGCCTGAAAGCTCCTTGCCTTTGAGTCTCTCAACTTGTCTGTTTTGTACTTGGTTGTGGACCAAAAGCTTGTTGCTTCAAGTCTAGAGGAGAGGGTGGCCTGTCGGCTATCCTCACAGTCCATCGGCCATAGATTGTGCCTGCCGGCCATCAGTGGTGGCCGGTCGGCCACTGGTGATGGCCGTTGGCCATTTTTCTCCTTTTTCAGATATTTGTTTGCCAGCTATGCCAGCTGTTGTTCACTGAAGTGCATCTCCATACACGTGTATGGAGGGATGAATATAAGCTCCAAGCTTATTTTTCTATATATAGGGGGGTCTCTCCCCCATTTTGGAGGGTTAGACAATTTAGATCAAAATTCTCTCTCTCTCTAGGATTCTCTCTCTCTCTCTCTCTTCTTATTTTGTGCTTTGTAGTTAGCTTTCTCTACATTTTTGCATATAGACCCTTGATCAATCTTGACTACCTTGGAGCTGAGGTTCTAGGAGGTCTTCTTGGAGCCTTAAAAAGGGTTTTGAGCTTGAATTTGTGCCTGAAATTGTCTTGTGCTTCAAGAGGTATAAGACTTATCTTTTAAACTTGTCTTGCATAACTTGAGTTACTATCTTTTTGTACTGTTTTGACCTGGTTTTTCAACTACAAAAAACTCTGTTTTTGAGGTTTGAAAATAGTACTTTAAGTCTCGGTGAGTTAGGGGGTTGTCTTCCTTTTTTTGTTCTTTGGCTTGTGAAGCCTTTTGTGTCATTTCTTACCACCTTTAAATCAAAAATTTTGGCCCTTTTAACCACTAAAAATCAGAGTTATTTTAGTGGTAAAAATCAATTTTTGAAGTCCAAAATAGGAGGGGTTAGCCTCCCCTCTTTGTGTCTTGCTTCCATGCCTGGGTTGCTTCACATGTTAGCTTGATTTTCTAGCTTAACTTAGCTTAATTCAAGCATGTTTTAGGCTCTGTCTTGGCTTGTTTGAGCTCTGTTTTGGGCTGGTTGAAGCACTTGAGACTTGCTTTATATGCTTGTAGTGCAATTGTACTTGATAGTTTAGCTTGTGCTATGCTTTGGCCTCTTATTCTAGTTTGTGTTAGCTTAATTTCAGCATGTTTTTGTTACTGTTTTGACTTGTTTTAGCTCTGTTTTGGGCTGGTTAAGTCCCTTGAGGCTTGTATTGCATGGTTGTAGTGTAAAGGGCTTCACTAGCTTAATGTTTTAGGATTTTTTAACATGATTTGCATGAGTTGCTTGCATGTTTAGTGTCTTTTTGCACTCCATTTTAGCACTGAAATCTTTGCAATCTCCCTCTATTCTTCACTCTTTTATTTGTTTTGAAAGTGGCTTTGAACCCCTTGTTGGCTTGAGTGTGAAATTGAGACACTTGTGCTTAATGGTTTTAATCCTCTTTTGAGGGTTTCTACTAACCAACGGTATGAGGTCTCTTTCATACTCAAGGTACTTATGGTTTAAGCCCTCTTTCCATTAGAGGACACTCACCCTTGGACTAATCAATTAAAGAATGGATTAGTAATCTAAATTGGGTAAATAAAACATGACAAGTAAAAGAGGCAAGATAAGCATATTTCATGTTGCATTGAATGTGTTCGGATCAGACGTTAATTCGAACATGAGAAAAATGGGATGTTTCATACTCAAAGTGATGAAACGTGCCACTTTTCTTGGTCACCATCACTCTTGATCATGTATGATAGAGTTGTGGTTTTGTTGAGTCTTGTTTTGCACTCATTAAGCTTGTATAAGCTTGGTTCTTTGGCCATCATGCATGAAAATGCTTGGTTGATGGGTTGAGAACCAAGAGTTACACTTCTTTGAGCTTGTGTAATGATAAGGAGGGTAGCAGTACATACACTCTTTGAGAATACACTGCTTTGCCTCTGTTTGCTCTCTGTTGCAGCAAAAAAAGAAGTTCATGGAAGGGGTGGCCAGTCGTAGCCGACCGACCACCATTGGTAGCCGACTGGCCAGAAATGAAGTTTTGCACAAATGTGTTCCAGAGTTGGAGCAGAGGTGTTCTAGAAGTTGGCAGCGCTGTTGGTGTTCAAGCAAGTGCAAACAGAAGCTACAAAGGCAAGGCAGTGGCATTTTTGGGAGGAGAATTCGAGCATGCATACGTCCCTCGCCCTTGAGACCATTTACTTGCTTTGTTTAATTAGTTAGTAGTAGCTAATTCATTCATTCCAGGGTTGTAATTATTTAATTAGCTTAGTTAGTTAATTAGTTTAATTGCTTTAATTAGCTTAGCGTAGCTAGTTATTCAATTTGGTTTGTAATAATTAGTTAACTAGAATAGTTAATTAGTTTTGTATTGTAATAGTTAGCTTAATTAGCGTAGCTAGTTAGCCTATTCATTCGAACCCTCATTCGCGATGGCATGATGTTGTAATAAGTGTGCGTGCGTGTGTGCATGTCTTTCAACCCCACGTCTTTCTCCCTTTTATTTATCCGCTTTTGATGGTTAGATTAGAGACATTTTCAATTAGCATACTTTATGCTTGCATGTTTGCATCCGTTCATTTGTCTTACATGCACCAAGGCTCGGCTCATCATTCAAACTGTATTGCAATTTCAATACTTCTTTGAATACGTGTTTATTGCATGTTGTTCAAATCAAATAATATGCCATATTAGTAGCCGAGCCTATTAATTGCATCATCGCATGTATTGCATTAGACATCTTGTATAGTTAAGATCATGCATTTTTCTTACTAGTTTCTATTTTGGCTTGGAGTACTCCGTGAGTTTTATGCTTTAGCATACTCGCATAAGTGTGATCGCCATATTGCCATATTTCACATGCTTGCCATGAGACTATGTACTTAAATGCTAAACTGCATGAATGCCTGTGGATGAAGGCTTTGTTGCTTAACTTGGAACAGTTCAACAAATATATATTTTAAGCCCACTTTGCAAAGTGGCAAATCATGTTTTGAGCCCATCATGTTTGATGGCAAATCCGCGTTTTAGCCCACTTGAGGGTGGCAAATTCAAACCATTTCGCAAAACAAACATGATTTGAAATGTTCCAATTCTTGCGATTTAGTCTATACTTGTTTGTATGTATCACATAGTAAAGTTAGCTAATAACCAGAATAAGAACACATGAGGTTTATAAAACAACATATCATGATTAGTAGAAGCCGATCTTTGATCGGGCGAGCGGGGTTGCTCATTTCAGGACCTTCCCCCCTCTTACCTAAGTTCCCGAGCCGAGGCAACTTTGGTGATGACGGACACGTGGTCTTTGGCACGAGTCAGGGTTTCCTAAATTTTTCCAAAAACAAAATATTTAGGTGGCAACTCTGTAATCTGGCAAAACAGTCCAATTTTGGCAGTATTTGATTTAAAATTGATTTTCCAAAATGATTTGCCGGATTGGACTCTTTGGTGTTTATCAGTTTCACATTACCCTTGTGAGTCTAGATTCAAAACCATAGGTAGAGTCCGAACTGTGAGGGCCTTTCTTTTCAAACCCTTTTCCGAAAGGCGGGGGCGCGGAAAAAAGCGAGCCCACAAATGTTCAAATTGGTATGAATTTAGTTTTTTTAAGATTAGTTGTATGTTAATTGTAAATTGTGAACATTCACATTGTATTTTGGTATCAATTTTTTTTGAAGTTTTTTCGAAAGTTAGTTGTATTTTGTTATTTTTTTTACTATGCTTATTGATTGAACAATTATTTTTGTTACTATTGAATAATCGAAATAGCCGATTTTTATTTTTTTCAGTTTTATTTTATGTTTTCACATTACAATGTGAAAGTTCACATTAGTATGAGTTTATTCATTTATTTATTTTTAAAAACTAGTTGTATATTAATTGTGAGTTGTGAACATTCACATTGTATTTTAATATAAGTTTTATTTTTTCAAAAGTTATATGTTTGTTGTTTTTATTACTATGCTTGTTAGTTGAACAATTATTTTTGTTACCATTAAACAATTGAAATAGTTGATTTTCAATTTTTTCAATTTTGTTTTATGTTTTCACGTTGCAGTGTAAATGTTTACATTGGTATGAGTTGTTTTTTTTAAGGCTAGTTGTATGTTAATTATAAATTGTGAATATTCACATTGTATTTTAGTATGAATTTTATTTTTTCGATGGTTAGTTGTATGTTTGTTATTTATTGTGAACATTCACATTGTACTTTAGTATGTGTTTTATTTCTTCAAAAGTTAATTATATGTTTGTTATTTACTGTGAGTATTTACATTGTATTTTGATTTTCATTCATATTTTTTATTGTGTTATTTTTAAAATTTTTAAATTATAAAAATGTTCAAAATTCATAATTTGAAATTTTCTCTATGAAATGAGTGAGAGATTATCACCTTAGAATAATGAATAGATTTTCTTCACGAAATAAGAGAAATATTTTCTCTTTAGAATGAGGGAGAGATTTTCTCTATAACATGAGGAACGATTGTTATGTATTAGTTTCAAAATAGAAACATGTCCAAAAAATTAGAAAGGATGATTTGGTCATATTACATTAAACAAGACTTAATGGAATACTCAACAAGAATATAGGTTAAAAGAAATAAAACACTTAAAAAGAGGATTTATCAAAAAAATAACTCTTAAATTAATGTCAAAAAAATTAATAATTGTAAAAAATTATAATTCTTGAAGAATTAGAACGCTATTTTTTTCCCATTGGAAGTCATGAAAAATGTTACTTTGACTCTTTATCACATTTAAGGTGTTTTTGTTTAAACGGACTGGATAAGGAGAGATTAGAATTCACCGGACTGTTAGTCCTGAAATATATTATTCCTCGACTATTTAGTTGGAATGAATTTGTATCCCATATTTGTTTCGTCATGGGATTAGATATTGACTATTTGGTTAGACAGGATATGAATCTTATGTTTGTTTGGAATATTATGGATAATGATAAATGCTCAAATTACTATTTTACCATTTTCAATTATTTACTAAGTAATAACAATATTAAACATATCTTTAATATTTTAATTATTTTTAGCTAGATTAAATAAAATTTTATTTTATTTTATTTTTTACACAATGAAATAAATTTATTTTTTAAAAATTAAATAAACAAAATATCAATAAAAATATATGTTATTTTTTAATTAAAATTTTAAATAAATTTATTTTTAAAAAATAATAATAATTAAATAATGAAATTAAATAAAACATCTATTAAAATTTAAATAATGAAATTAAATAAAATATAAACAAAATTTTAAAATAAAACATCAATAAAATATTTATAAAAAATTATTTTAAAAATATAATAAATAAAACATCAATGAAAATTAAATGAAATTATTTTATTTTTAAATTGAGACATTTAAATTTTATTAAATTTTACTAAATATAATACATAATTAAATAGTGGAGGGTCAAAATGGTTATTTCACCCCCCTTATCCCACGTCTCCCCTTATCCCCCATTTGTGTCCCACCCCCTATGGGACACAATAGTCCTACATATTTAGGACTAATAGTTCGGAGCAAAATTGAACAACCAAACAACGGACTAATAGTTATTAGTCCAGAGGAACTATTAGTCCAATCCCATGGCCTTATCCCTCAAAACAAACACCTCCTTACGATACAATTTTATTCACTCACTTCAAATTAATTTATATATTTTCTTGGGTTATGCTTTCAAAAGAATAAATTCCACTTTAACAAATTTTGTTCCTATTTTTGATAATCTAAACCGTCTAATGTGTAAGACTCACTGAGTACTTCATTCCGATAAAAAATCATGTTGATCATATATCAATAGCCACTTAATCAGAACACATTTGTGTCAACAATTTTTTTTTACAATCATAGCTACGTTAACACAAACTTAATATAATTAAATGACTATCGATATCTGATCAATGTGATTTTTTGCAGAGATGAAGAAATTGACAAAGAAATTGACGAGTTCTACACATTGAACAGTTCGGATCATCGATGTGAGCTCCGCCTATGGAGCCTAAAAGCACGCTCCAGTCCGAATCGGACTGGAGACAAGCCTGGACCAATCAGAAAAAGTCTTTAAAACAGTAAATCTCAGTAAAACAACCAGTCGAAAGAGTTAAATCCATCCCTTATGCTGCTGTGATTCTGTAAATTACAGAACAAGGATTTGTATACAGAAGTTTCCTGCACTTGTAACCCACTTGATCTTTCTATTATCTGTAAGGAAAATAGAAGGGGAGGGAAAAAAAAGGAAAGAATGAAAAAAAAAAATTAACGAATTTTGAAGGGGTCTGAATACCCCAGTATATCTAGCAGTCAACGTTTAACAGAATATACACGGTATGCAACGCTGTGCCTGCAAAACTTTCTTTGTTCCCTGTTTGTGTTTGTGTAGTCCCAGATTCCCACTGGAAAAACTTGTTTTCTGTTCATATACCCTTGAATTCTCTGTCACCAAACGCCAATTGTCATCGCATGTTGCAGCACAGAGGATGGCCTAGCTGTTGCAATTTGTTCCACAAGCACATCATCTGCCTCGGAGACTGGTAATGCGCTGTATAATAATCTTCGATGCACCCAAACTGGCAGAACTTCAAGTCGTGGATATACTCCACTGGTCTTGAGCTGTTGAACTGCTCGACCCACATTCCCATACTCACGTCTTCCATCTTGAACAACTGCACAAGATTGAACTAGTCAACAATCACCTTGAAGAACCCATGAGAGAGTAAAAGCAATTTGTTGTAACCTACCCTCAATTTATGTTTCTCATACTTGGATACAACAAAGTGTGCGATGTCTGATGACACGGTATAGCCTGGCCCATTTGCATAAGGTGGATAATCTTCTTCTGGCCATTCCTGAAGCACCACAAAAGATGAAATGGTATGAGACTATTAGCATTCAAAATGGATTCACAGATAAACAAGTCAACAGATCCCAAATAACAAAGCAAGTAAACAATAGTACTGCCTAACTGCCGAGGCATAGGGTACTTGTCTCATTTATTCTTTATCTTCGAGTGTCTTGGGATTGGGACACTGGTCTTGGGAAAGAGGTATTCGCCATACCTTTCTTAGAATCCGCCATAATAAATCTAGCCAGAATATTATCTATATATACAATTCGGGATAAGCCTAACATCTTATTCTTGCAATCTCGAAACTCGATCCCAAGATGTAGCTTGCTTCTCCCTGGCCCTAAATTAAATATTATGTGCGAACCAAACTTGGATGATGCTAGAAAAAATTATGAATCATCCAAAAATACCAAATACAAAACTTTGGAAAATGTTAATGAGCTTAGTTCAGGCCACAAAAAACAGTTTGCCTAAACAATTACCAAATTTAATACTAGCGTTCACAATTTTATTTTATTTTTTATCATTCTCCAGGTTCAAACCAGGCACGTTCAATGCAAGTGACAAATGCAGTTTGAAAAGTGATAATAGGCTTAGACTCCCTTGCAAAACTTAAAAATTAATAGATTATTAAACTACAAATTATTCCACGCGATCTCCACATTCCCTGTGATTCAATGCAATATGCCATAAAATCAGAAAATTTCACCTGTGCATATAATCTATTTCACCAAGAAAAGCTTTAAATTTAATATCATAGGCAACCATCAAAAATCACATTTACAAGATGTAGCATATTTGAGCTCTCAAGTAGTCACATCCATTCAGAATCTGAATATCTTGAGTTAAAAATATTTATTGATAACACATACAAGTCAAAGCAACAAAAGAAAGAAGATAGCAGAACCAATGGGTTCAGATGTTACCTCATATGTGACCGCCCATTTACCAGAGCGAAGAGGCTTATGGTAGTAATTAATGTTTCCCACATAAAAGCTTCTACCATCAGGTATTTTCTTTACTTCATTGATAACCGCATTTACTCTAACAAATGTGTCATCATCACACTTCATTATATACTTTGCTGATGCTGTGCGAACCTGTAACCAAAGTTATCAAACAAAGACATCAAACGTGATTAGCATCCCGGTTGTAAATATTGCACTACCTCCTCCAACTTTAACAGTATTCCAATACTCACCCCATATTCGCAGATGGCAACAGTTTTCAGAACAACAAGGTCATAATTATCCATGTAAGGCACTATAACAATGTCACCAAAAAACTCCGCTTCTTTCTTTAGGTCCACATTCACTTCTTTTCTTGCATGCTGTCCAAGCATCAGTTTCAAATTATAATTCATAGCTATACACAAATGATTTACCAATTTAAACCACACGTGCCATCAGGGTCTTCACCTACCAGTGCTACGAAGAAACGAGCAACCACATTAGAAGACTTGATAAGCCTGTGCTGCATCCAAGACCTCCTCACAGCCATCCGCTCAGCAAAATGGTTGCCTGCTGAAAGGATGCCAATGAATAGTTCCACAGGTCCATCAGGAAGTGGTGGGGCCTGCCACCTGCTTGACATCTCAAGAATCCTCTGAGGAGCAAAACTGGGGTGTGTTGTGGGCAACGATCCAGCAAAAATGGACTGGAGATCAACATCGCCATTCAAGGATAGCCCGGTGGCATCGTCAAGTGCAAATCCCTGTAAAAATCAACAAAAAAACATTAGGACGAATTCACATTGATCATAAGATTATTGGTTGTAGGATTTTACTCACAGTGCGATAAGGAAATGAGGTGACATGCCTCCCATCAACATTGACATGATAGCCCTCCAAGCCTGCACTGAGAGTTAGGATAAACAGCTTGCCTTCTGCAAATGGAAATGGCCAATCAACAGTCACCTTTTTTGTTCGGCCAATTAGCCGGTTCAACCACCATTTTGCCTTCAACTCCTCAGTGCGGTTGCTATCACCACGGATCCATTTCTCACACTTCACTTGACCATCAACTGCAGGGAGTGTCAGAGAAAGAATCAGGGGGATGTAAAGAGTGGAATTTCAATAATCATCTATGTTCTCGTTCACAGAGAAGTTGGTATGAGTGTTTGTGTCATTGAAGAGAATTCTTCAAATTTAGGTCAACTAGTAATAAAACAACAAAAAAACAGAAAATCTAAAACACCACAAAAACTGATAGAAAAAAAAGAAGATATTTTATCTTTCTAAATTTTTTCTTCATTCTTCCTCAGATAGTAAGGGACGAGTAAAGGAAAATATAATTCAAAATCTCACAACCACAATTCCAATCCTTACTATGATTTCAGTTTTCTTCTATTTTCACTTTCCTCATGTCAACAATCACTGAAGGGTTACTAGTTTTTTGAATAGTTTTGAATGATCATTCCCTCAACAATTAAAACTTTAGTAAGGCAAACAATTTACAAATACTAGTCCATAAAACGATCAGTTGAGATTGAACTAAGCTACAATTACTTCTTCTCCCTTATAGAGAATACTAATAATTGAAAAGTTATTTGGCTAATCATGCTTATCTTTCAAACATAAGTTTATAGAACTATTAATTTTCAGTTTCTGTCTCACATTTGGATGGAGAGGAATATCAGGATTTTCACCTGGAAGAAGAATGAGATGTCCAACATAATCAAGCTTATAGAAGAAGATGTTAAAGCTAGAGTTCTCTCTTCTCAGGGGAAAAAAAAAGTGAAAAATAATTTTGTTCACTATTTCCGTCTACCATTAATAATTTTATTCACTATTTTCATCAAACCACATTTACTCATCCACAAAAACAGAAAAAAAAAAAAAATAGTCCCCGAAGAATGTGATTTGTTTTATTTTGGTCATCAATGTCTCAATTATATCAATTTAGTTTCCAATTTATTTAGTGTCATATGTTGTTTGACAAAAATTCCTTTACTCCCATTATCAATTGTAAAAAGTTATTTAATAACTAAATTATTATGTTGGGGGACCAAATTAATAGATATAAGAAAATCACACCTGACACATAATTTAAAACCATGGCACCGTTTGAGAAGGGATTTTGTGGGCTTTTTGGCTATTTTAGCCACAAAAGACAAAATAGACTATTTTAGTCACAACAAACAAAACATCACATCTAACCCATAATCATTACACTATTCTCTCACAAAAAAAAATCAAAAAAGCCAAAAAACCAAAAAGTCCTTCCCAAACCAAGCTTTTTAACCCAGACTAAAATAGTCAAAAAAACTAAAAAGCCAAAAAGTCAACCCACTTTCCAAACCAACCCTTTGTTTAGGTTCAGGATATGAGCTGTTAGGTTAATGGTGGTTAGGTTGTCAAAAGTATGTCACTTTTAACTCTAAAGGGCTGGCCACATGGTCAAGGTTTGGGCTTTCAGGTTCAAAAGCTTTTTAGTGTAAATAATTTTTTGAGACAGTCAAAAGATTTTGAATCGGCTTTAATTGAGCCCTCTAATGAACGATAGAATTGGTCCTGATTGGTCTGTTAGGTGGGCTGGATCCCGAGTTATTAGAAAGAAAAAAAATGTATGCCCCTTTTAGTATTCAACAACGATTTGTAATCCAAATTTTTATGGCCCAAGTAGCTCGAATATCTCAAAATGATCATTCGGACAACACAAATTCGAACAACGAAGCATTTTTGTTTAGTATTTACATGTTTCTCATCTTTTCAATGAATTATTACCAAAAAAGTGAAAATAAAAAATCAGATGCACTCTCTCTAACTCAATTGAAAGCAAGTAGTTTTTTATTATTATTTTTTTTCAATTATAATCAGATAAACCTTGATTAATTCACTCACCAGTTTCCTCATCAGCCCTAGATTTCCATCCCTCGCAGCGAAGCGCTGACCCCCATTGCATCCTATAACAAGTATTCTGCTCAATAACAGGTTTCTCGCTCCAATCTCCCTTCAATCTTGGATTGAAATGCAAAATCCTTGGTGGGTCTTCTCCATCAACAGTCTTCAATCCTTGCAGTTCCATCATAAACTGCGAAACCATCACATACTGACCAGTCTCCAACATCGATATCTTGGTTTCGTGCTCTGGATGAGCTTCTCTTGTCTTCCCCACAAGAGTTATATGTGATCCCAATGTCAACCCACATGGAAGCACCATAATTCGACCTCTATTGGAGAATTCAGAACCCGAAAGCGAAATCGAATCAGGGCACGACTCAATTCGATTCACTGTGGCCTTTTCGACATCTTCTCGAGCTTTCCCTGATTCAATCTCTTCCCAGAACTTGTTCCCCATTTGAAAAGCTTCCATGGCCGATTTCTCAATCTCTGAAAACCCATCTTTGCGAGTAGTATTTACAACACTGGTATTGAAACTCAAAGTCGATAAAATTTTGTAGTCTGGGATTGGGCTATGGGGTTTGGACTGTGAGGGTTGATTGGAAGCATTGAAGGGAACTTTGAAGGGTCGAATTGGGGCTTGTTTTTCCTCCAATTCCTCTTCGCTTTGAAGCACAAAAGATTGAGACTTAGCTTCGTTGAAGAAGAATCTATCTAAGCTTTCTTGTGTTACTGCACTAAACCCAGTTTTGAACACGAAAGGAACTTCCAGAGTCACCATAATTATGTACAAAATCCCCGCACCGATCAAGACTTGAATCGATCTCTGTCGACTCAGAGACACAAACAAGTCTAATTTATCTCTCTTCATCTGTTACTCCTGACAACAACTTCGAATTTCCAAAACAATAACCCTAAATCAGTACCCTCTGATGATGATTGATAAGCAGAGAAGAACTTCCTAGAGAGAGAGGGTTTGACGTCGGTCGGTGGCCTGCGGAGGACGTGTGTTTTTCTTTACATTTTCAAAATCAAAGTGAAGAGAGAGGGAGAGAGAGAGAAAGAGAGAGACCTTTCGTTTCAACCCAATTGGAATAGTATCTGTTAACGGTTGTCCTTACGGGTCTCGTTTTGCTTGTCCTCACAGGTCTTTTACATCACATTACAATCTCATTTTCTTCTATGTGGGTGTTTATATTTATTTAACTTCAATCATATTAAAAATAAAATTAAAATAATAAATAAAAAGATTAAATAATATTAAAAAAAAATCATTAAACTAACTACAACAATTATATTAAAAAAAAAGAGTCATTGAACAAATTACAATCATATCACATTTTTCCCATAATAAAATAAATAAATGAAAAAAAAGAACTATTAAACTAACTACAATCACATTAAAAAAAGGAATCATTCAACTAATTATAATCACATTTTTTTCTTTGTGAGGGCTTATATTTATCTAACTTCAATTATATTAAAAAATCAAATAATAATTTTTTATTCGCTAGACAAATTACAAATATTTTTATGCGCTATCTAACTACAATATTAAAACAGTAAACAAAAGAAAAAGTCAAGAAGGAGAAAACAAAAAGAAGACTTACTGTTTACATACGTGGTCACTGAAGTTGAAAGTGTAGAAGTGAGAAGTCAAGCAGAAGAAAACAAAAAGGAGATTCACTGTTTGCAATAGATATGTGAAAAGTTAAAAAGAGTGTGTGAATTGGAGAAGTTAAAAAGACTTGGAAGAATTTAATAAGTGCTAAGTTTTTGTTTTCAAAAAAAATCAAAAAAATTAAGAAATTAAGGTTCAGATATTGGAACTCCCACAAAACTTGTGGGTTAGAGATAGATATAAATAAATAGATAGATATAGATGTAGATATAAATAAATAGATAGATATTGGAACTCCCACAAAACTTGTGGGTTAGAGATAGATATAAATTTTTTATTTGTTTTGGAAAAGGTACTGCAGTAATTATGAGAGAAGTCAAAAAGTCTTGTGGGTTGAGAGAAGTTAATAAATGCTGAGGTTAATTTTTTTTTTTTAAAAAAAACAAAAAATTAGAAAATTAGAATTGGCATATTGGAGCTCCCACAGGCTTTGGGGGTTAGAAACCCCCTTTTGCTTAATATATAGTATAGATTGGAATAGTATCTGTTAACGGTTGTCCTTACAGGTCTTGTTTTGCTTGTCCTTGCAGGTCTTCTAGAATTAGGATGCTCCCCTTGCACTCTCTCCTTGTAGGGTCTTCGGGTTCATTTTTAAGCTCAATTTTAATAATTCGAATCGTTCATATTTTAAGATTTATTCAGTATATCATACTTGTTAAAAATTAAGTTGATTGGATATCAGAAAGCAAAATTATTTATTAAATTCTTTAAAAAAATAGTTTTTAGTTCGATTTTTTCGAACACATGTTTTCTGATATCCGATCAACTTGATTTTTTACAGGTATGATATACTAAATAAATCTTAAAATATGAATTGCTTGAATTATCAAAATTGAACCTAAAAGTAGACCCAAAGTCCCTGCAAAGAGGGAATGCAAAGAGAGAACACAAGGGGAGGATCTGTGCTCCCAATTCTATTGACTAAGAAATTGTAGCCTTTGTGTGGTGGTGATTAATCAATGAAAGAATTGGGTTTCGTTTGGAAATTGATTTTTTTTTTTAATAATTTTTAAATTTTTATAAAAAAAAATATAAAAAAATAGAGAGAATAATGTAATAACTTATAATTAAAGATGAGTAAGAAATTTGTGAAATTTCTAATCCAATCCGGTCTAATCCAATCTGGTGGATTTAGATTGGTTTTTTGAATCCGTGGTTCAGTTTGGGATTGAAAAATTAAAAATTCATAATCCATGGATCGGTTCCGAATTGAATCTCACGGTTTCAGACCGATCCGGACTGTATACAAATAGTTTATATTTATATTATACACCCTCCCGCATAGTATCTTTTCTTATTCCATGTAAAACCTAAACCCAAACCTAAACCAGCATAATATTTTCTTTTATTACTTTTGTTTGTTAGTTTTTAATTTTAATTTGTAATGGTCTAAATACTTATAGTGAAATCAGTTTTCTTATAGTTGTTTAAATTCTAGAACAATATATAGCTATTATGAAAAGACATGTTGTTATTGTGGAACTAATATGATACTATGTTTATGTTTTTATGAATTAAATTGTTCTATATTTTTTTTTTTGTTATTTAATTATGTAAATCCATGGTCCTAAACCGATTCAATCCGTATTTAAATGGATTAGTTCCACGATTTAAACAGATTAGATTGGTTTCAATTTTTTAGAAACCGTAAATAAATGATTGGTCTTGATTTTACCTCAATCCGAACCAATTCGAACCATACTCACCCCTACTTGTAGTGACTTTTTGCTTTTTGGCTAAAACTAGAAGTTGCCTATAGCGATCCCGGTTGTCCCTTTACTGTTCAGTTGTATTCCGGACTCGGTTCCGTGGAATTGGTAGTTGTATCTATCTCGTTGTCGTCTTTTAAATCCATTTGTTTGAGTTTTAGGATGTGTTGGGCTTGGTTGTTACAAGTTAGTAGAGCTTTGGCTCCCATTACTGTTGCCCAGTTTTTGAGTGGTCCGCTCGAGCGAGTCATTTTACGCTCGAGCGGGGTTTACACCCTTCTAGCATTTCGAGTCCCTGCAAAACTTTTGCAAGTGTGTTTTCTACGCTCGAGCGGGTTTCTTGCGCTCGAGCGGGTAGTACCTCGTTGGTGAAAGTCCTGGGAGATGAAAATCTACGCTCGAGCGGACTGGTCTTTCGCGCTCGAGCGGGTGTGTTTTGTCTTTGTGTCTTGGCGCTCGAGCAGGAATTCTTGCGCTCGAGCGGGCTCAATTTTCTGTTCTTGACGCTCGAGCGTCCTGTTATTTGCTCAAGCGGGAATGTCGTATATCAGTTGGCAGCTGGGCGTTTTAAAATCACTTTTTACATTCTCTCTCTCTCTCTCTCTCTAACTTTCTAAAAACACTTTTGAGAGCTTCTCTCTCTAGGATCTCCCTTCTCTCTAGGGTTTGATCTAGTTAGAGTGTCTCCCTATCCTCCGGCTTTTGTAAAAAGTGTGTTGATCGTCAAGGGCGTCGTTTTGATCCGAGAATCGTGGTGTTTGGAGCATTTTCGCTTTCTTCTCCTTCTCCGTTTGAGCTCTAACTTTGAGGTAGGGATATCCTACTCCTCTTTATGAGCTTTGTCTTTGAATTTTAGCATTTTAATATGTTGGGAGTTGTTGGGTAATTTTGAGAAAGTTTGGGTCTTTGTGTAATTTTACAAAAGATGGGATTTTATTTATAATTAAACCTATATGCATGTTTAGCATAGAGAAATGATATAGATGATGAACTATGGATGAAAGTGGAACCTTGGGGGTTGTTATGTTAATTATGGGAAAATGCCCTAATTAGTTGGATAAATTAATTTGTATAATTAATTTTGAGAAATGAGGAATTGAATTGAGAGTATTCAAATTGAAAAGATTATGGGATTAACGGGTGTAGTTGGATTCATTTAATCGCTCACCCAGGTTGAATGTTGATAATATATCCATTTGGTGCATTTATTTCCTGTTTAGAAATAACTACTTTGGGCTATCGGTGGAGGATAGCTTTGATTGTTGTAGACAATGCATGATGATTAGGCAAACTAAAACTAATCGATTGAGTATGCTATCGAATATAGCGGTTGAAATAATACATCGACTTTATGTATTGATTGTTTATGTATATGATCTATGTTTATATGCATTGTGTGTGTGGGAGGAGATAGGGGATGTACTCCACGGTTTAGGGGAAGATAGAGGATGGACCTCTAAGCCGGGTTGTGTGTGACATTGATACAGCACTACAATGTGTATCAAGTGTTGATTATGGAAGTGTTTAGATTGATTTGATATAGTACTAAAATGTATATCGTTATCAATTGTGAAGTATAGAAGTGTTTCTATGTCATGTTGATACAGCACCACAATGTGCATCGTTCGTATAGTATGAGAGTGGCTTATGTGTTATTGATACAGCATCAAAATGTGTATCCACCATGAATTTCGAAAGTGTTTTTAAGATGAGTCTTATTCTCATCAAGTTATTTGGCTAAGTTTTGAGCCTTGTTTTCAAACTCAAGGTTGAAAAAGAAATGAGAAATGAAGTGTGACATGGACTTAAATGTCATGAAACCGGAATGTGATATAAGTGAGTGTATTGATGTTGACCATCTATCAACTGCTAATCTTTTAGTCATTGTTCATAGCTGGTTTAGCGTATTTCTGCTGGGCTGTGGCTCACCCTTTATGGGACATCATTTTCAGGTACATGTAGCATGCCACCTCCAAGGACATAGCTTGGGAGGCTAAAAGCAGACATACTACTTTTGTTGTTTGCTTTCTTTTGATGTATTACATGTAAATTCAAGCCAATGGCTTAATATGTATTGAGTTAGCACTCTTCTTTTTGTAACCAAGTGTTAACTTGGAAAGCTGTAAGCCCGTAGGGCATTTGCTTTTGTTGTTAACATGTAATACTTTTGTAAGAACTAGTCTGATTAATGGAAAGATGGTTGGTTTCTTTTATATCAATGCATGTCTAAAGTGATGGGTTTTATGTATTATTTTGAGGGCGTTACATTGCCAAATGAGACTTAAGGCTTCGTTTGGGAACATATTTTTTTATTAATTTTTTGACTTTTTGGCTAAAATATGATGTAAAAAAACTAATATACTTGGGATAATTTTTTAAATTTTTACGAAAAGATGTGCAAAAAGTAGAGAGAAAATGAAATTTTTGACTTTTTGGTATATGTTGTTGGCTTTTCGATTTTTTTAATAATTTTTTAGCTAAAAAAGTCGTTTGTCAAACGAGACCTTAAGTGCAGGTAAGAGAACTAGAAAAAAATTGCTATACACAGATACACAAAGGGTGTTTGGGAAGTGGGTTTTTATGTAGATTTTTTTAGTTGTAAGATATTATTGGATAAAAAATTTTTGGTATTTGGGAAGATAATTAGATTTTTTTGTGATTGGATGTGATGTTTGTAAGAGAAAAAGTAAAATAATTATGGGGTTGGATGTGATATTTTGTTTGTATTTGTTTTTTTTAGTTTTGAAAACACTTTGTGTTTTAGTGAAAAAAATCAAAAAAAACCCAAACCAAAATCTTGCCAATCACCTATGGCCAATGTGTTAATAATATATCGGAAATGAGCCGTAGCTCGAATTGGTTGGCTTGAATTGGCTCGAAAGAGAGAGAGAAGAGAGGAAGAAGAGAGGAGAAAGAGACAGAGGAGAAAGAGGGAGAGAAGAGAGGAAGAAGAGAGGAGATGAGAAAGAGGAGAAGAGCCAACACCACCGCCACCGCCACCGCCGAGGATCATCGCTGCTCGTCGTTGCTCGTCGCCGGCCGTCGCTACTCGTCGCCTCGTCGCCCGCCGTCGCTGCTCGTCGGCTCTACCTCGCCTCCGCCCCCCGCCTCCAGCCCCATTTGTTGGGCCCCCTCCAGTCCCTCCTCCTCCTCCCCCTCCCCCTCCAGTCCCTCCTCCTCCTCCTCCTACTCCTCCTCCCTCCTTCCTCCTCCTCATTCCTTCTCTTCTCCTTCTCTGCTTCTGATTCGAGCCAATTTCGAGCTCCACCTTTCGAGCTACGTAGCACTACCGATAATATATATATATATATATATATTTTTCCCACCTGTATGCAATTTCTCCTTAATAAATTGGCATCATATGAAGAATTTGAGTTCGAATTTGCTCAAGTTATAAATTTTAATTTTTTAGGTAAAGTTTATGCATTGGGAGACTAATATGTTTCTATATCAATGACCTTAATGTTCATTTCATATGATAAGTTAAAAAAATATATAGGTAAAAAATTAGATTGATCAGATATAAGCAATCACATGACAAAATCATATATATTATAATAAATTAACGGTCTAATCTTAAAAATATATAGATCTTATAAATAAAAATGATCTAAAAGTATGACAATCGATATTAGATAAATTTAATTTTTAACATAGATAATTTTCTTATTTAGTTATATAATGTTAACGTTTTAGGTCAATTTCACTATGAAATTAAGATATTTTAATTTAGCAAATCTGGACTCCAAGAATTTATATGAGCATACATTGATATTTTTTTAGTTAAGTTCGGGGTGAAATTTGTAGGTGTGTAGTATATTCTATTTATTTTATTCTATTATTAGCGTGGTATTCGTGCTATATGTACAGTCCTGAATAAATAAATAATAATTAATTTTAAAATTAAATAGTAAAAAAATTAAAATACCTAAAAAATATAATTAATCAAATTTTAATTATTTTTAGCACAATTTTACTTTTTTTTTTTGGCCTACCATTAACGTTATGTTTTAAGTCCTAAATAAAAAATACAAGAATCATATGTAATTAGTAAAAATTAAATAAAAATGGTAAATTATAAAAATGCAATTTTTTATATATTTATTTTTAGGAACAAAACTACACTTATGATAAAAGATAAATACATTATTATTTTCTAATGCTTTCACAATTTTTGTTTGCCATATATTAGATTCATATGATGATATATAGTAAACTATGTGTATGCATATAATAATTATTCTTTTCTTCTTCTTCTTCTTCTTCTTTATTTTTTTGGTGAAACTCAGTCGCTGTTTGGCATTAGTTTTTAATTAGCTTTTTTGAGTTTAGACTTTTTTTAGTGTGGGACTAAAAAGTTTGTTTGATTTTGTTTTTTTGACATTTGTAAGAGAAAAAGTAAAAATTATTATTTTAATGTGACATTTTATCTTATTAACTTATTTAGAATATTTTGTCTTTTGTACTTTTTTAACTCAACTAATTAGCCAAAGGAAATCTAGTAGAATTTGTTTAAATCAAAAATTTGAATAACAAATAAAAATGACAAATAATGAACTACTTAGTAATCCATATCCCCGTGTCCTTCATGAAATCAACTTTTACCTATCAAGCACAATTTTTAGATTTTTTCACAATTTTTATTATTTCAGTTTACAATTTTTATATAAATGATTTATTTTGAAAATATATTTATCGCCCATATTTTCAAAAACAAATGCAATAGAATTAAAAAAAAAATGATTATTGGATCAAAATAATTTTTTTCATGAATAATATACATTGAGGGCTTTACAAAACGAACAGCTTAGATTATCAAAATGAGACCCATGATGGGCCCTATAAACTCATCAAGTTATCTCATCTTGAGATCTCAACATGAAATAAACCTAACTTCAAAATTTTTCTACTTTTGTTGACGGGTTTGGTTTCTCTCAAGTTGACATCTCAATTTAAGAGAGTGTTTGGGCTTGGTATGCCTATTTTGAAACCGATTTCAGTAATCCAAACCGTTCACTTTTTAAGACTCATTGAGTAGAATATTCGTGCAAAAAATAAGATGATTGGATATCAGTAGTTAATCATATTTGTTTTAAAAAAATGGACAACAAATATAATTTCAAGAATAACCATCCATTTTTATAATACAAATTTGATCCAAATATTTAGCTATCGATATTCGATTATCTTATTTTTTACATGAATATTCTACTCAACGAGTTGTAAAAAGTGAACCGTTTGGATCATTAAAATGACACCTGTGGTAAGTTTCATGACTCACTCAAATTCTCTCATATTAAAATAGAGTGATGCTACATGCACTAATTGATATATTAATTAATATATCAATACATGTCATGATATCGCCATTTCAAAATTATAAACCCTACTCATTATATAAATTATAAGATTCAAAATTTTTAAAATTATGACACATTATTCGTTAATACATTAATTAATATACTAATATAATTTTATTTATTAAAGTATAAATATTAGAGAAACCTAGTCCTTTATTGACAACATTTGATACTGTTCTTAATAAGACCGTTATTGAATTGAATATGATTTTCCTATCATATCACTAATGAGAGAGACAGGAATTGCTGTTGGAAGCTCCACCATTTTAACTTTGAGATTTTTATCATATTAATGAGAGAGAGAGAGAGAGAGAGATCTATGTTGGAAGTTCCGCCATGAGAGAGAGAGCTCGATGTTGGAAGTTCCGCCATTTGTCCTTCAAACCAAAGGGCTTTGTTTGTTACGGAAAAGGCGGTTCACTGTCTTGATCTATTTTCCTTTGATTCTTTGGTTTATTTATTGGAATAATAGAATATGTACGTAACTATATGTTGTTTGATTTAAAGTGTAACTATTTTTGGTGATAAAAAAATGTTTAATAAAATTAATTAATGAAGAGAATTAAATTACATAATTTTTTTTTCCCCAATTTTATCTTACGGCCAGATCATTGCTAGCAATGACGGAATCAGAAATTTAGCATTGACGCATAAATTAATGACAATATTGATTTTTTTTCATAATAAATAATAGTGAAATATTACTATACTTAATTATTAAAAGTCCATTTGGATAAATATCAATTTCAAATTAAGGGATTTAAGGTTGAATTTTATAAAAATATTAGAGAGTAACTATTATAAGTATATTAGAAAATTATAAGAGAAAATGAGTCGAGGTAGAAGTGATATATTAATTTTAATAGGAAAATTCTATAAATAGGTCACAAAAAAGTGTATATCATATGTCGTAGTTATTATCTTTATAGCATTTGATTATGACATATTATGATGTTAATTATGATTCATTGTTATGATTTTTTGTGACTACTATTTTAGTTATAAACCTTGGTTATGACTCATTGTGATGCTAGTTATGACTTACTTATGACATATTAGAATTATTTTTAGGTTATGACCAAAAATGTGATATTTGGTTATTATTTATTATGGTTCTTTTAGTTATAATCGAAAATGATTTAGTTCTAACACTTTTTGGTATTAACACCAAGAAATATCATAACTTGTATATGACATAATCTTTTGGAGAGTGTATGGTAAAATGACTCATTTTAGTAGAATTTTTGTAACTAGAAAGAAAATCCTTAATAGAATGACATTATTATAATATTAAGGAGGGCACTATTATAATTATTAAAAATTCAAGGGGCACGTGACCCCTTGGCCCTACCATAGCTCCGTCCTTGATTGTTGGACCGCTGTCAGTTGTCATTAGAAAGTTTATCGAAAAAGTCATGGTTGTCACGCCCCACTTTTTAATTACTCGAAGTATTACCGACTTCATTTACTTAATTCCATTTCAGAGATAACAAACGGAAATAAACTCATATATTCAATTCGTAGAAGTGAATAACACTGCTCTCATTCGTATGCAAGTAAATACAACATGAGCATAATAAATAAATTGCCCTTGGGCTTACATCATTAACAACAAATCAAGAAGAAGGGTGCAACCCTTTACACATATGGCATTCCGCCCATATAAGAAAGGCCCCGTGGCCAACAAATCAGAAGATCCAAATCTTACAGCACATTCAGCTCAACACCTAAAAAAAAAAATTCAACAACGTGGGATGAACATATAGTCCAGTAGGGATCTCAACATGGTCCTCAACAATAACAACATACAGATAGCTATGATCATGAATACCCACTCTCATACTAGAATATTAATGTGACAATTTATACAAAATATCATGAGTATGAGCTTTTCTTGAAAACAACCATTTCAATCAACGCCATAGGCGATTCAATTTTCTTTTCCTTTCATTAATCCCCGTTCCCAATCTTTCATAACATTAACAATACCTTAGGAAATAAATTCACTAAACCCACTACTCTCTTCCATTTTCTAAACATACACAGATATACCTTTTCAAAGTATATGTTTCTTTAAAAAGTCCGTTCTCCTTCACACTTTCCGAAAGACAAATATAACATTTTGGCTTCTTCCCGATACAATCAACTCTATACATGCACTGTTATAAAAAGAGATAACAACTCACCGACATGCATAAGATAAACCAATGAGGTAACTCGGCCCTCCAAAATCGTAATCAACACAATCCATGATATTCCCAAACACACTGAAATATCAACAACAAAACTTTGCTCTACTAGCTATGTGCGTAGTAAGCCAAAGACACACCTCTCACCACAACATGCCAGTTTACCAGCCGGAAGGGTATGGTGCCTTATATTCTCAGCACAGTCAGTTCTCCAGGCGCTAGCTGGAAGGTCACGGTACCTCTGATTCTTAGCGCAAGTTATAACACCACCAATCCAACACAACAGGGCATATTCAACATATATAACACATATACACAAACCATCAAGATACAAGCAATGTGTTAAAGTATATGAACACATAACTACCTTCTCCCGAGCAAGCATACATATATAATGTATCTCAACACTTCATCACATACGATGTTCAATCAATAATGGTATAATGCATACACGACCATTCAACTCAACCGTGTCATCCTCCACCGATGACCAAGGACAAAACCTCTAGATGCAAATATTTAGTACATCTATTAAAGACTCAATTACTATGAGACCACAAACCCGACAACACATTAACATGGTAGTTTAAGATACAATCCCACACATGTGTGTG
This sequence comes from Camellia sinensis, assembly GCF_055761805.1. Taxonomy (NCBI): domain Eukaryota; kingdom Viridiplantae; phylum Streptophyta; class Magnoliopsida; order Ericales; family Theaceae; genus Camellia; species Camellia sinensis. The sequence continues at coordinate 102,464,831 of NC_138975.1, read as the reverse complement.
TTCAACACTCAAGAAACAACAATCCAATTTTCATACGTATTTCAAAATACTTTTCCCATTTCACAAAACAAGTTCCATTTCCCTTTTGTTTTCACAAAATCAACTCCGTCCCTTTTGTTGACACCAAGCCAAATCCATTCCTTTTGTTTTACAAAACCAATTCCATTGATAATAAAGCCATAACTCACATTAGTCCACTACATTCATTTCAAACCATTCCAAAGCCAAAGTTAACCCCTTAGGCATTAACACCTTCACCCAACCCACATCAACAATAGAGATTTAAAAAAAAAAAAGATTCACTATCCTCCATTTTAATTTATCAATCAAAATATGATTTAAGGCTTTTTCTTCTATCAACTACAACATGCTAATTTACACTCCAATTAGCCCAAAACAACCATCAATGATAACATAACCATTTTCCAACACCCAACCGTAGGTTCCTTCTCATGATTTCAAACAAATCCAACATGGATATGATTTTCATGCAATACAAAATTACCACATGTCTATCTATAGACGAAGTATTGAAAAAGAACAAGGAAATCCCTACCTCAAATGTAGAACCCAAGGAGAGGAAGAGCTAAACTCGGAAGTGCTCCAAACACCAAATTTCTCAGATCAAAATGTAGCTCTCAATGATCAACACACTTCTTACAAAGGCTCAAGGTGAGGAAAACACTCCTACTAGATCAAACCCTAGAGAGAAGTTAGGTTTTAGAGTGAGGAGCTCTCAAAAATCGGTTTTGGGAAAGAAAGAGAGAGAAAGGAAATGTAAAAAGTGATTTAAAATAGTCTAGCTGTCAATTGATATACGACTCTCCCGCTCGAGCGGAGAACACAACGCTCGAGCGTCAAGAACAAAAATCTAGGTACGCTCGAGCGCAAGAAGTCCCGCTCGAGCGCCAAGACACAAGAATAAAGTACATCCGCTCGAGCGCGAAAACTAGTCCGCTCGAGCGTAGATTTCTCCCTCCCAAAACTTACACCAAAAAGTACTACCTGCTCGAGTGCCAGAGTACCCGCTCGAGCGTAAAGAAATCCGCTCGAGCGTAGAAAACACATCTGCAGAAGTTTTGCAGAGGCACGAAATACTGGAAGTGTGTAAACCCCGCTCGAGCGCAAGAAGACCCGCTCGAGCGGACCGTTCAAAAATTGGGCAACAACAATGGGAGCTAAAGCTCTACCAACCTGTAACAACCAAGCCCAACACATTCTAAAACTCAAACAAAAGAGTTTAAAGGTTGACAATACGATAGGTACAACTACCAACTCCACGGAACCGCGTCCGGAAAATAACAGAACAGTAAAAGGATAACCGGGATCGCTATAACCTCCCCCCCTTAAAGAATTTCGTCCTCGAAATTAAGGATATGCCAAAGCACAAGGCCAACGGATAGCACAACCCCAACACCCGAGTACTAGGAGAGGAACTAATCTCCCTACAAACCTTCGATTCACTCTTACCAAGGAAGAGACTAACCAAGGGAACACGTTCCAACGACAACACTGTAGGCATAAAAGCCACAACAAAAACAACCCTTCCGAGACAGTTTATTTGCCAAAAAGATTCATTTGGAATTCCTCAAAACCCTTGAATTAAATCAATTTCTCAACAACGCCCTTAGGTGGCCCAACCACCAGAAAAATTTTGTTTTCCATTTTTTTTTTTTAATAATACCATCAACAACCATCACGCACACAGTGATGCCACAACCAACACAGAACATAACATTTCTATAATGATGTTAATAGAGATAACAACAGTACTATCAACACATAAGGCATAAGAAATTCGTGGTTTTGCAATTTCATCCCGCCTCCCTTTACTTAACCAATTTAATAATATACACCTGGCTCAGAACCTGGCCAAACAATTAAATGAGATAGTAACTCATATAAAACATTTTTCACTTCACAATAGATAAACATATGAGCTATATCAATCTTTCAATAGATACACATTTTGGTGCTGTATCATCGGAGTCCATCCCCTATCTCCTCCCAAACAATATACATACATAATGTATAAAAAAAAATCCAATCATTCACAATGATCATTCAATACACAAATTTGCTGTATTATTATAACCGTCATATTCAATGACACAACCGGATGATTAGTTTCAGTTTTCCCTAATCAATATACAAGTCTACAACGAATGAGACTAACCTCAAGGTGACAAATGTCAACCCAAAACCCAATACCAAAAGCTGACTAATCAACTCAATAAACCATCACTCTCAGTAAGCCACACACTGAAGTGCCACTAACCCCAAACACGGAGTTCTCCACACAAACCCCCAAATTTTGGAATCTCAACGGATCTCCTAAAATCGAACCACATCAACACTGTGTCTAAGGGAATCACTATTTGCCCCTCCCATTGCTACCTAGCAAACCTGCTCATCTCCTCGACTCAAGACCGACATGGTCAACCTCAATCACGAAGGACTATTTTGACCAACGCTATTCTCATTACTCTAGAACTCAAACTGTTCTTCCTCCAAAGAATGCTGCCAGCATCCACTCACAAACCAATGGGGTCACCACGGACTCACAACCACTCACAACCACTCACAATTGATAACCAATCACAATACAAACACTACCCCTATACAAACGATGGGGTCACCATGGACTCCTTAACTAGCAAAGCCCAGAACACAAATCATCATACAGGTACCAAGCAAGCAACAACATCAGGATCATTGATCCCTTTAACAACTCCTCAATAGGAAAAAGAGGATTCGAGATTCCACACATACTCCCCAATACATGAGGGTTAAACAAACAACAACATGCATACATAAACGATACATAAACATGGTGCCTCAGCATCCAACAGCACACCGGTCAACAACAAAATGATTCATATAATACACCACCGGCCAATAACACAAAAATCCCCCTCCAGGGTAAAACCATAGGACTAACTAATAAGTCGCCCTTCGCGAGGCTCCCAAAGCCTGGCCTGCCCATTTCTGGTACCGATAATGTCCTTGACTGGACGGATACAACTGAGTCTGACTGGGTTTTGAAACACCCGAAGAATTTACACGCAAAGGACAAAAACGTCTACCATGGCCCAGCTGACCACAAACAAAACAACCACCAGACCCCTTACTCTAAGGCTGGTCTGAAACCTGCACCTCCCCGGAACCCCCAACTGATGAGTCTGAAACCCCGGGCGAAGGAAAGGAATTAGTCCCTGACTGAGCGTGTTTCCGCCTCCACTCCTTACTGAGCCTAGAGCGCTTAGGAACCGAAGGACTTACCAAGATGGTCTCTTCCCTATCCCGACCATCACTCACAACCATGGCCTCCACATGGGCCGCTGCCTCGACTAAATTATAATAATCCTTCCAAAAGGATCCAGCTACCTTCTCCCGAATATCGAAACACAATCGTCTTTCAAACTCATAACAACGACGCTCCTCTGTTGCCACCAACTCTGGAGCAAATCTCGACAAACTAGTAAACCGCATCTCAAACTATGCCACAGGAGTATCATCCTGACGCAACTCCAAAAACTGATCCCTCAACCTTTCCCAAGCAGAAGGAGGGAAATCCTTGGCCCAAAAGGCCTCGGTAAAAGCAACCCACGTGCTACCTACGGTATTCTTAGCGTACTTCCACCAATAACTCGCATCGCCCTTCAATTGAAAAGTCGCCAAAGAAACCCTCAACTCCTCCTTTTCGACTCTGAGCATATCAAGAGTCTTGGTAATCTGCTCCAACCAACTCTCTGCCTCCAACGGTTTAGCCTCCCCCACAAACTCTGGTGGGCCGGAGCGGAAAAACTCTTTAGTAAGCTTGAGAGCATGCCTGCTGCCGCCCTCAGTGCGAGCTAGGGCGTCTTGCACTACTCTCACAATCTCACGTGCGACGTCCTCGCCGACAGCCGATGCTGCAACGGCAGGTGCTAAAGGAGCTGCTGTGTCCTTACCGACACTCCTACTACTCAACCGTCCTCTACCTCCTCGTGTAGACATCCTATAAAGCACAAAAGCAAATACCCCGCTTAGTGCACCACACATTAGCCTTCTCCGAGGCACACTCTACTACTATTAAGTCACAAGACTCATTAGTCACAAAATATACATCTCTATTGCATATAATCATCTAAACATATAAACACATAATTGAATCAAGTCCACAAAGATAGCCACTCACCCCGGAACTCTCAAGGAATTCCTATCAGAAACCACGTCGATCAGGCGTGTTTCCGAAAGGACCTCAAAGCAAGTTCACCGGCTATGAATACTATCCGAGAGACTGAATCCCATGCTCACATAAATGCAACACATAAGTCCTAACTTTCATGATATCTATATGCAACGTCCTCACTATATGTAGTAAACCCACTGTGGTAAAAACCACTTCCCACGAGCCCAAAGTATTCAAACCCAGCTCGCTCTGATACCAAGTTGTCACGCCCCACTTTTTAATTACTCGAAGTATTACCGACTTCATTTACTTAATTCCATTTCAGAAATAACAAGCGAAAATAAACTCATATATTCAATTCGTAGAAGTGAATAACACTGCTCTCATTCGTATGCAAGTAAATACAACATGAGCATAATAAATAAATTGCCCTTGGGCTTACATCATTAAAAACAAATCAAGAAGAAGGGTGCAACCCTTTACACATATGGCATTCCGCCCATATAAGAAAGGCCCCATGGCCAACAAATCAGAAGATCCAAATCTTGCAGCACATTCAGCTCAACACCTAAAAAAAAAATTCAACAACGTGGGATGAACATATAGTCCAGTAGGGATCTCAACATGGTCCTCAACAATAACAACATACAGATAGCTATGATCATGAATACCCACTCTCATACTAGAATATTAATGTGACAATTTATACAAAATATCATGAGTATGAGCTTTTCTTGAAAACAACCATTTCAATCAACGCCATAGGCGATTCAATTTTCTTTTCCTTTCATTAATCCCCGTTCCCAATCTTTCATAACATTAACAATACCTTAGGAAATAAATTCACTAAACCCACTACTCTCTTCCATTTTCTAAACATACACAGATATACCTTTTCAAAGTATATGTTTCTTTAAAAAATCCGTTCTCCTTCACACTTTCCGAAAGACAAATATGACATTTTGGCTTCTTCTCGATACAATCAACTCTATACATGCACTGTTATAAAAAGAGATAATAACTCACCGACATGCATAAGATAAATCAATGAGCAACTTGGCCCTCCAAAATCGTAATCAACACAATCCATGATATTCCCAAACAAGCTGAAATATCAACAACAAAACTTTGCTCTACTAGCTATGTGCGTAGTAAGCCAAAGACACACCTCTCACCACAACATGCCAGTTTACCAGGCGCTAGCCGGAAGGGTATGGTGCCTTATATTCTCAGCACAGTCAGTTCTCCAGGCGCTAGCTGGAAGGTCACGGTACCTCTGATTCTTAGCGCAAGTTATAACACCACCAATCCAACACAACAGGGCATATTCAACATGTATAACACATATACACAAACCATCAAGATACAAGCAATGTGTTAAAGTATATGAACAAATAACTACCTTCTCCCGAGCAAGCATACATATATAATGTATCTCAACACTTCATCACATACGATGTTCAATCAATAATGGTATAATGCATACACGACCATTCAACTTAACTGTGTCATCCTCCACCGATGACCAAGGACAAAACCTCTAGATGCAAATATTTAGTACATCTATTAAAGACTCAATTACTATGAGACCACAAACCCGACAACACATTAACATGGTAGTTTAAGATACAATCCCACACATGTGTGTGTTCAACACTCAAGAAACAACAATCCAATTTTCATACGTATTTCAAAATACTTTTCCCATTTCACAAAACAAGTTCCATTTCCCTTTTGTTTTCACAAAACCAACTCCGTCCCTTTTGTTGACACCAAGCCAAATCCATTCCTTTTGTTTTACAAAACCAATTCCATTGATAATAAAGCCATAACTCACATTAGTCCACTACATTCATTTCAAACCATTCCAAAGCCAAAGTTAACCCCTTAGGCATTAACACCTTCACCCAACCCACATCAACAATAGAGATTTAAAAAAAAAAAAGATTCACTATCCTCCATTTTAATTTATCAATCAAAATATGATTTAAGGCTTTTTCTTCTATCAACTACAACATGCTAATTTACACTCCAATTAGCCCAAAACAACCATCAATGATAACATAACCATTTTCCAACACCCAACCGTAGGTTCCTTCTCATGATTTCAAACAAATCCAACATGGATATGATTTTCATGCAATACAAAATTACCACATGTCTATCTATAGACGAAGTATTGAAAAAGAACAAGGAAATCCCTACCTCAAATGTAGAACCCAAGGAGAGGAAGAGCTAAACTCGGAAGTGCTCTAAACACCAAATTTCTTAGATCAAAATGTAGCTCTCAATGATCAACACACTTCTTACAAAGGCTCAAGGTGAGGAAAACACTCCTACTAGATCAAACCCTAGAGAGAAGTTAGGTTTTAGAGTGAGGAGCTCTCAAAAATCGGTTTTGGGAAAGTAAGAGAGAGAAAGGAAATGTAAAAAGTGATTTAAAATAGCCTAGCTATCAACTGATATACGACTCTCCCGCTCGAGCGGAGAACACAACGCTCGAGCGTCAAGAACAAAAATCTAGGTACGCTCGAGCGCAAGAAGTCCCACTCTAGCGCCAAGACACAAGAATAAAGTACATCCGCTCGAGCGCGAAAACTAGTCCGCTCGAGCGTAGATTTCTCCCTTCCAGAACTTACACCAAAAAGTACTACCCGCTCGAGCGCCAGAGTACCCGCTCGAGCGCAACCGCTCGAGCGTAAAGAAATCCGCTCGAGCGTAGAAAACACATCTGCAAAAGTTTTGCAGAGGCACGAAATACTGGAAGTGTGTAAACCCCGCTCGAGCGCAAGAAGACCCGCTCGAGCGGACCGTTCAAAAACTGGGCAACAACAATGGGAGCTAAAGCTCTACCAACCTGTAACAACCAAGCCCAACACATTCTAAAACTCAAACAAAAGAGTTTAAAGGTTGACAATACGATAGGTACAACTACCAACTCCACAAAACCGCGTCCGGAAAACAACAGAACAGTAAAAGGATAACCGGGATTGCTATAATGGTCATATGGACAAATAAGTAGATTAGATAGACAGATAGGTGTGATATGGACAAATAATAGAAAATACGTGAACATATAGGTAGATAAATAAATGACATTTAGACAAATAATTAAGCTGGACATATAAGTAGATAGTAGACATATAGACATATAGGTAAGGATAATATAATTTTTCAAATTATTACTATTTTTTTAGCTCAAAAAAATAGAGTTTCAATCTATTACTCCAACAGGGAAAAAAAAAAGAATTAAACCAACAAACCTTATTTGTTTCGAATGAGTTTTATTTCCATAGCAAATTGAATTGTTGATTTGAGATCAAGTGTTTTCAAAAGGATTGGACTTACTGTTAGTCCATAATCTGGATTGGAGGATGTTGTTTGGATCAGTAATTCCATAGTCTCAAAAATGGAACCAAAAAGAAAAAGAAAAAGAAAAAGAAAAAGAAAAAGAAATTTATGGTTGATATTTAAAGTTGGTGTTGTAGGTTCATACCTTAAGTAAATCCAAACTATTGATGTAAAATTCTAAAGATTTTATGGGTTTTCGTGTTTAGGATTGTAGTCTTCTCTATCTGGACTCGTGGGGTTCACTTTGATTTTATTTTTATGATTCGAATTGTTCCTTTTGTAAGATTCTTCATATTTATCATACACACAAAAATTAGATCAATTTAATAATTGTAACTTAATTTATTGCGTTTGTCAAAAAAATGGTTTATTTTTAAAAACACTATGATATATACGAATGGTTCGGTAAAATAAACGATTTAAATTATCAAAACAAGAATCATGATGAGGGAGTTAGGGTAGCTCCTATGCGGAGGCACATCAGCCACTATTGTGTGGTCATATGGAACCATTTCGGGGCCCATTTTAATAATCCGAATCTTTTACTTTTTAAAATATATTGCAAAGAACATACTTGTAAAAAATTAAGGTGATCAAATATCGTTAATCTTTTTATCCACTCACATTTGTATTCAGTTTTATATTTCAAATCACATTTATCATTTATTTTTGAAGATACAATATAATTCGATGAAATGATTAATAATATCTGATCAACTTAATTTTTGCAGTTATGTTCTACTCAATATACTTTAAAAAGTAAATGATTTAGATCATCGAAACAGATCCCAAAATGGGCCAATATAACAGCACAACAGTAGTTGATACACCCCGCACACTCGTTATCGCATGGTAAGCCCCACGTGTTCAGACAATACTCACCAGTCTAGACTATTAAAAATAAAATTGTAACAGAAAAAAATGAGAGAAAACTTTTAATAATTGAAATTTTCGAAACTAAAGTTTAAAGGTAAATTTGTCCATGCAAATATGCCACCTTTGACTATTTTTTAAAAAAAATTTATTTGTGAGAGCATTTTTAGTAAATCCACTCTCTAAGAGTCCTATTCCATCAGACCCAAAGTGTTTTATAATATTCCATTACGTCCCATTACATAGTAGAAGACCAAAACACCCTCACACAAACACGCGCCCCATCTTTGAATCAAATAACCTTCTCTCTTCCCCTCTCTTCTTGTAGAAAATCACGCACAGTATCTCCATCATTCCAAAAATTCAAAACCGTATTCCATGTCGTCTCAACACCCAGAAGACTCTCATTTTCCCATCGTCGTATCGTCTCATCGTCTTTTTTGTCATCTCTACGTTGTCGGTCACTGAAATCGTGGAAATTACCATTATTGAACATCCGTAAGTTACATCTTCGTCAAAATCACCATCGACGACCATTTGTGACAACGCAACCGTCGAAATGGGTCAAAAACGTAAGTAATCTCATCATTCTTGTATGTACACCGTAAATCTCTTTTTCAACAAACGACATTGTGAACTTTCACAAATATCCCTTGTTTCTATTCATACAATATATGGAACTTCATATTGCTATTGTTCATGCCCTAATCGTTTATCTAAACCCCTCAACTCCAAGCCTTAATTATATGGGTTTTTTTTTTCAGCCAAAAACATTACAGTGGCCATTACGTTGTGTTGAAAGATGTAAACATTCACATGAAATTAAAAAGTGTTGGGCAAGCAAATTGTTTCAGTTGTTGTTGTTGTTGTTGTTGTTATTGAAAGCTGTAAACATTCACATGGATTGAAAAATGATGAGCCAATTAAATTGTTTCAGATGTTATTGTTATTGTTGTTGAAAGATGTAATCATTCACATTAAATTGAAAATTGTTAAGTAAGCAAATTGTTTCAGTTGTTGTTGTTGTTTTTGAAGGTTGTGAACATTCACATGTATTGCAAAATGTTGCACCAATCAAATTATTTCAGATGTTATTGTTGTTGTTGAAAGATGTGAACATTCACATAGATTGAAAAATATTGGGCTAGTCAAATTATTTCAGATGTTATTTTTGTTGTTGTTGAAAGCTATGAACATTTACATAGATTGAAAATGTTTGGCCAATTAAATTGTTGTTGTTAACCGTAGTGAACATTCACATGAAAACAATGAATCATGGTCCAACTTCCTTAGGTCAGATGTTATTGTGATATATAATTATGTTGTGAACATTCATAACATATGTAAATTAATTAGACACTTTGTGAACATTCACCACTGTGTTTAGAGGAAATATATCACTTTTGTTATCCCATGTTTGAAACTGTATTTCAATTTTGAGGTTATACTATAAAATTGGCATTGCATGATTGTAGTAAGTCTGTGCACTGTCATTCAAATTAATACTATAAATGTTCATAACATCCTTTGATCTGTTTGGGTTAACATCTAATGTTCTTGAATGTTGTTCATGGTTGTATATACACACATTGATTTTTACACACACACACACTATACACATTGTGTTTTTGCTGACACATTGGACATCCACATCCATGGACAGATGTGGATGTTCGCTGTCATGCACACAATTGTGGACAATCACACCTAAGCACACAATTGTGAACATTTATATTTATGCTAATGTTGTGAATGTTCACATCTGTGCCACTATTCTAATCACATGAGCCTTGTCTTAATTTTTTTTTATGCTCTATTTTGTAGATATTGCACAAAAGAAAACCTCAAAGCAAAAAAGAGACGAGTACCTTGTCAAGAAAGAAAGCCCACGTGCAAATACTAACAGCGATATTGACATGCGGTGTGTCAACTACAGATCTAACATGACCGGATTGGTGAAATTAATGAAAAGCACCAAATTTACACAAGCATAGCTCGGCCGCCTGCGGCAAACATCTTTCTGGCATTTATTAGATGCATTGAGAAACGATGAGATCGACCTTGACAAATTTATGAAATACGATGATGTTATTGTGCATGTCCTACAAATGTACGAGGCTTCAAAAGATGCTTTCTACATTAGGGAGAAGAAGATGAACATATACGATAACGACATTAAGCTGAGTTTTGGTGTGGACCATGGCACCAAACCAATGGACATATCATATGGTGCGAAACCAAAGATTGGCATTATAAAAAAAAGGTGTAAAAATATCAGCCGGTTGACTTCAAAATGGATACACACTCTTTTGACTGAGGCATTGAAAGGCAAAAAGAAAGATGACAACGAAAAAGTCACCCACTAGTCTGCATGTATGTTTGCTAGAAACTTTTTTTCTCGACAAGCGGCAAGACAATAGGATGGGGCTACTGCGCACATATGGTCCCATTGGAAAGCATGAAAGAATATGATTGGGCCAAACAAATTAGAACAACGGTGACATCCTCCATTTCCCAAAACGACAAAAAGCCAGCAAAAGTCACCGGCTGTGTCATGTTATCGACGGTAAGTCACTACAATAAAACTGACTTTTTACGGCATCACATCAACGACATACAATAAATGCACGCCGTAGTTTCTCACTTTTACGACTTGCTTTTTTTGCATGTCGTAAATACTTTTCCAACCACGGCGTGTTTATTGCGTAGGTCGTGAATGGTAATAACGATGATTTTTTTACGGCTTGCAATGTACACCGTAAATAATAAAACTTTCTACGACATGCATATGGCATGCCGTTCATACATCAATTATATACGACGCACATACGTCAGTCGTGAAAAGGAATACTTTTCACGGCGTACACAACGCCCGCCATTAAAAATATTACACTATTTACGACGCACACATCACCTGTCGTTAAAAGTATTACCTTTTTACGACGCACAATGCATGTCGTGAAAGGTATGACCAAAAAAACAAATAACGCCAAAAAAAAAAAATTTCTGGCACCAATTCTTCAAAAAAAAATTAATAATAATAAAAAATAATCAAAAGCCCCAACTCTCAACCCTAACACACAAAACCAACCTCTGAGTTGGTCTCAAAACTATTCAATTGCAAGTCACTACCAACCTTGGCTTTAACCTTCAGCCTTCAAAACATACCATGAAACTCCATTTTCTTCATCATCATCCTCGTCGTTGAGACTAGTCCCCAAGCTCGATCTCTCCCAAATCAGCTTCTTCCTCTCCTTTCGTGATTCCTGACTTCACGTCCTTGAACAGATCGTCGAGGGCGATCTCAAATGCCCTCTCAAATCCGATTTCATCAAATTCATCTTCACCTTCGACAAACTCCAAACCTCCAATTTTTACTTCTCCAAAATCATTCTCACCAATTCCAATCTATTAACTATCCTCTTCGGCAATTGAATCCCCGATCTCAAAATCTCCATGAATGTTCCATCTAAAATGCACCACATCGACTCCAAATCCAATTGTTGCGACTACTTGTCCACTGGTAAAAATAAAGAGAGGCTTCGAAGGGGAGGGGTTTCAAATGGTGCTCTCTCTCTCTCTCTCTCTCTCTCTCTCTCTCTTTCTTTCTTTCTCTTCACCTCACTCTCATACTCTCTCTCATATGTCCCACCACACCACCAATTTCTAGGGTTTATACATCTCGTTGTGGCAAATCGTCCCAATTGATAGTTCTGAGAAGCCATGAACGAAGAGACACCACTCGTCGCTTGATTTCTGATGCATCTGAGGTCGAACCCAAATCCCGTTTGGATGATTCGAACGTGAAGAAATTGGGTTCAAAAATTTCAGGTTAGTGATGGTGTTTTTGCTTTTGAAACTCTGTTTGGTTGTCGAGAAAATAATGATATGTACAAGTTTATGCTTCCTGTCTCTAGCAGAATTGAAGGATTTAGTGCTTTTGACAGATAAATGTTCAAATAAATAAATAGAAGTACCTTGCTAGCAATTTAGGTATTTTTTTATGCAGTTTGATTCAATGTTGAACTTGGTGAAAAGTTTATCAATCTTATTGTCTCTTGGTATAATTGTCTAATGCTTTGAATGTTCTTTTAGTGCTTCCTTCACTATGAAACAATTAAATTTTAAACTGCTTGAAAGCTTACAGTTATATTACTGTTGTTTGAGAATTTGTTCATCTGGTTATCAGATTTGCAGTTAGTATAATTTGGACTCGGTGTAATTTATGTATCCTTTCCTCATATATTTTGCTCATACCAGTCTTTATTGGAAGGTCAAGTGTTGGAAGGACTTAGGTTTTGAGGTTTATACATATCTAACATTTCCTGTTACCAAGGCACCCTGGTAGTTGATTTTTCTAGTTGTCAATTAATAGATTTGACATTTTAGCCTATGATGAACATGCGAACCAATAGCTTCCTGGTGTTTTTTTATTCTTGGTCTAGTTTATTACTTTTCCAAATGGTGTTTTTTTAGCTTGCCTTTTCTATTCAACAGTCCTGGTGTTTTTCCTATTCTTGGTCTATTTTTCATTAGAATTGGTGAATGGGCACTTGATAGGAATTTGAGAAAGTGGTATGCCTTAAATCTCGAAGATGGTTGAATAAGCTCTTCATTTGAACATATGTTACGTAGTCTGGTGCCTGCTTATATTTATGTTCCCATGTACTCACTTTTTTAGTTAAAGGGTGTTTGTACACTATTTGGTTAACAGCTCCTTCACATTGTGTTAGTTTTAGCCAATAGATAATTGGATATTTTTGGTTTATGGGATATCGTTTAATATGATGATAAATTTATGACAGCATGGTAATAGTAACTATTTTGGGCAACTCTGTTCACTTGCTGGATCAGTTACATATTGCATTGAGCTTCTGTTCATTGTGCAATGCATCAACTAGATGTTCAGCTAGATATTACATTGAGCTTCTGTTCCTCTTCCCAAAAAGTAACTTCTTTAAATGGCCGCATGGAATCAGCAACTATTCCAGCAGCCAAGAAAGCTGATCTAAAGGCCAAAGTATCTATGCTTCAGGTTTTCATCTATGCTGAGCAAGAAATTACCCTATTTCAGTTCTATTGATAACCAACCCTGTTGCTTATATACCTTTGGGTTGAAGTTGATTCTAAATTGCTATATTTTACTAGAATCAAGTGATAAAAGCAAAAAAGAAGATTGCTGAAGAGAATATACAGAAAACTATCAAGGTTGCAATCGAGACAGCAGAAGTTGCTGCATTTGATGGAAAGGCTTTCTGTATATCACGTGTCAATGTTGGTTTGGACACTATAGCAATGCGCGAAGCAGTTGTCAAAGTCATGGACGAGAAGGTTGTTTGCAGTTTCTAGCCTTCCAGCTAATATGTCCCAATGCTTTTATTTATTTTGTCATAATGCTCTTATATGTCTGTATGAAGTTTGCATGACTAGTTTGTGAATGACAAGGGATAGCAATTATGGTTTTCAGCACAGATGAAACTGCAAACAAAGCTTTGGTGTGTGCTGCGGTACCTGAGAAAGAAGATAAATGTAAGCAATTAAAGATGTTGGAGTGGTTGGTGGCAGCTTTAAAGCCACTAAAAGAGAAGGGTGGAGGGGGAAAATGTGGTCTTGCTCAAGGCCAGGTTGGCAATTTTCTCCTGGTTACCAATCGAAAAATCTTGAAATGCTTGCTGTCATAGAAATATTTTTTTCACTGTTTGGCTAAAACAAACTTAGCCTTATGAAATTTTGACATTGGAAATGTATATAACAAACTTAGGAAATTGCCACAAAGAATGAGATTTAAATTTGGATTTAATTTAATGCGTTTTTGAACTGAAAATCGGAATAAATTCCCTTGACCACATTTTTGAATTGTTTAACGTTCACCTACTTTTGGACTTCTTGTGTGAGCTAGGTTGTTTAGGGAATATTGTTCAGGTATCAAACTTAGCGATGCTTCAAAAAACCTTAGGAAAAAGTTTGCCACTGGAAAAAGTAGCCCCTTCCATTGGAAATTAATCATCTACTTTTTTCTTTGATCTACCATTGTTGAAAGCGATAAAGTTCAGTATGATGAATGGAAGTTACTTAAATTAGTGGTTTGTGATGGAACTAGGTTTGTGCTGCTTTAGGTACATTAATTAGCTTGTGATGGACACATTAGAGTGTTTACATGTGTTATATAGACGGTGTCCTTTCTGTTGATTTGGTGTTTACTTGTTAGTTTGTTTATAAATTGATTTTGTGTTTGTGTGTGTGTGTGTGTGTGTGTGTGTTTATACAGGTTTGGTCATTTGAAGGTTTTTAATTGATTGTGTGTTTATGTTTTAGTTCGCTGGGTAAGTTGATTTTGGGTGTTGAATTTGTGATGTGTGTGTATATATAGATAAGAATCAATCAGTTGTCTATGTGGGAGTAGATGGTACTCTAGCAAGTCTTATTTATGTTGAGGATCAGATCAGAGAAGATGGTAGACATGTTGTTGAATCCTTGCATAAGCAAGGTGTCAGCCTATATATGCTTTCTGGGGACAAAAGGAGCACTGCTGAATATGTTGTATCTAAAGTTGGAATTCCAAGGGAAAAGGTACGAATTTTATTTTTTTCATTCGTTTCTATTTAGGCCACTTCTTGATGAATAAACACCTGAATCTCAAGGTTGAGGAAATCTGACCTTTATAAATATAATTGTTAAATTCAAGAGCAGAGTGGGACTTATAGACCCTACTATGAAGACAGTGTTTATGAGTTCTGTATTAGATAAAGGAAAAAAAAAATTAGAATGAAACACAGTGAGACCAGCTAAGGTAGAAACTACCGGTGAAGATGGGAAAGATCCAGCTTATATAACCTCAAATTGCTTAATTTGAAGGATCATGGTTTCTAGTTGAGAATAAAATTTTGTTTTTCCTTCACTATTAAATTATTGTGGGAATTCATTATTTGTTTACTTTCTCAATACATGAGAGAATCATGGGCTGTAGTTATTTATTTAATACTCCACATTTTTGACTTACCATTACTCCATTAGGAGCCCTCAATAGTAGCTTCTGGTTGGAGTATCTATTCTGGGATTTCTCAATCTTTCTCCATGATGGATGTATCCTATATTAGGTATAGAAGTTAGCTCAACTTTTTGTGTTTGGTTCAACTCTGAATAACTGAGTTGGTAATTTGATCAACCATACGCTCTACAATTAACTCTATTTGATGGCAGTAGCATGTGTCTAAGTATGTGAGAGCTTAAGCTTCTAGACCAATAGCATAAGGCATGCTTGAATGCTTTGTAGTATGAATGACAGTATGAATGACATGTCAGAATATTAGAATATTTGCATAAAAAAGATGTTGGGGTAAATTTTGTACCGTTTAGAATTTGAAGATAGGTTTTTTTTTTTTTTTTTTTTTTTTTTTTTTGGGAGATGATTTAGAGCTTTTTGCATTATAACTGTGCTGCAATGGGTATTCATTATTGAGGGATCCACACCACAACAAAGGGCTCGCCTTCTCTGAGAAAGAGAGGGATGCCCATTATCTGCGTGGTCTTCGTCCCCCAGTCATCGTTGCCCCAAAATCTTCAGGTTATAAAAAATACACCGCCTCAGCTTTTGGATTCTTCATTTTCATTTTTGTGTGTTTTTAAATTTTCCTCGTCTTAGAAAAAAGGACTAATGATGGATATTTTTCTTGTTACTTTACCTACCAAATCAAGAAATTGATGCACAATATCTGCCAGTATCAAGTCCCACCGCGGAGTTACATGGCCATGATGGATATCTAGGTACGCCGTTCATGCTATTCAGTAAACTTCTGGACCATGAAGCTGATGCTAACTTCAATTATTTAATAAATCTAATTGATGCTAATAATGCCACTAATGCTACTCAAATTGTCTCTTCAATTTTTTTTTAATGTCATTTCTGTCTCTTTATACAAGATGTTTTTGTTTGTTTATAATGGTCCTGTATTTTGTGAAACCATGAAAAACTTTCCCCTTTTTGCTGTCCCTTAGGTGGTTTTTGGCTCTCCCGGTGTATTGAAAAGGTTGACATGTCTTACTTTGAGGTAATGAGACAACCAAGTAGGTCAATTATAACATGGATACGTCAATTAAAAAGATGACCCTTTCTCTTTCGCTCCCGGCTCCTATTGCAAGCAACCTTCGCCCGCTTAGAAGTGGATTCGAACCACTGACACAAGGATTTTCAGTCCTTTGCTCTAACCAGCTGAGCTACCTGAACCACTTTCCTAAAGTCTGTTTTCTTCATCGAATAGCGCCCTACCTTACCACTTGATTAGTAAGGGAAAAGCAAGCCCTTTACTAAAAAAAAGAGTGAGGGCTTTTTCGCCTGTTCGTCAAGCTTTCGAGCAGCTCTTTCAACTGCCGCCTAATCCCCCAACATGCTCAAGAACCGAGAGCCGTCCAGTCCCTGGACGGCCGGAGGGAGCTTGCTTATAGAAAGAAGATAGGCGGGCCGGTCAAACAAAAACAACGCGCAACGGGCTCTTCGCTCCTAGTCACTAAGTAGTGCTATTCTGTCCTCCGGGGGATTCCACCAAGAGGTTCTTTCTCTCACGTAATTTCGCCCGCCCGTTCCACTTCCGTGCCGGAGGAAATGGGATTCGAACCTATGATACAATCTTCTTGTATGTCGATTTAGCAAACCAATGCCTTAAGCCACTCAGCCCGCCCACCTCAATAGCTCAGCGGTAGAGCGGTCGGCTATTGAGCGCAAGCTTATGTCTCTGACCCGGGGCGGGGTACTTCTCATGACCTGTCCACGAAGGCTTCGCAAACAGAGGAGCGGGAACCCTTAGTGGAGTATCGCTTATCGGAGTGAACTTTCATAAGGCAGTTCAAACACAGTGAAAGAAAGAGATCGAATCGCATTTCTAGCTTAAAGTAGGACTGGAATAAGGCTGTAGCTTGAACTGGCTTGCCTTCTTAGACTAGACAGTGGCAATAGTGGGCCCAATTAGCAAATTCCACTTGGCAAGACTTTGGCTAAGTTCCATTCGTACCGATCACAAAGGAAGGAGAGATTGGTACAAAAATCATTTTAGAGCCCACAGGCTTCCCTTCATAAGTTCAGGAATGGTTTAAGGCTTGAGGCGAAGACTGTCTCATCATCGTCATCATTGCTTGCCATCATCTTCGTAGTTGGGATCACTAGTCGGTCGGTTGAGAGAGAAAGCCGGACCGTAGGTTTGAAGATTCGGTTGGGAAAGAGTACAGTCAAAGGTTCGAAAGAGCAGGCAAGAATGACTTAGATAAGGGGAGAAAACTCCCTTTTCAATCGGTCTTGAAGGCCTCTAGATCAGAATCCAGGTGAAGAAAGGGGGATCCATTTCATTCCATATAACAAATCAAATCTTCCTGCTCGTTGAATTGAACTAGCTAGCGCTGGCGCTTCATTCCACCTTTAGATTTAGACAGTTCTTAGCGAACAGCTGAAAGGAAAGGATCGGTAGGGGTGGTTCGGTAGGCGAGGCTCGTTGAGACCTTAGCCAAAGACGAGAATGGAAAAGAAGAAATGAAAGAAGAGAGAGAGCGGGAAGTGGTCAGCAGACAGCCGATATGGTAACATTTGAGAAGATTCGAGTTGCCACTTTCTCCTTAACGTCTGGAACGCACATGACTTGAAACTCGAGTTTAGGCTTTGGGAAAGGAAAGAGATCACCTGGCCTGTTAAGAAATCAGGAATCGAGTGGCCGGTTCGCTTCATTATTCACTCCTGTGAAAAGAAAGGCCCTATCTTTTACTAGTCTTCAACAAGGTCCAGGTTTGACATGGAAGCGCGATACGAAGCTCCAAGGAATGTCAGTAAGGTAATCCACAATAGATCCAGTGCGCTCGACAACATACTCTTTAGAAGGAGTAGTGATGAGCGAGTTCTTTTGCGCTTCTTTGGGAAAAGGGAATCACTTTTTTGTACCTGAGCCTATAAAGCACGAGCCATTTTCTTTTAGTTGTGATCGGGCCGTACCAGCCATAATGAATATTGGGATGTTGGACATCCTGTGATCAGCGACAATCTAGATGTCAGACTGGTGACGTGGAGTAGACCCATTAAGGGAATGGTATGGGCAGGATTGCATTCCCATTTTTTTTAGGTATGAATCACTTCACGGTAGAGAAGAGTATTCACTACGACACATACCTTGACCATAGATCGAGTGTAGGGCAGCGGGCAGAGGTTTGTCGATCTGCAGCTCTCGACTTCGTAGTGCCAGCTGTAGGGCTAGGTCACCTAAAATATGTATGTTAAGTACATAGGTAGATTTTCTTCACAACACTATATAAATTATTGTAGACAAGTTGGTTCCGTAAAAAACGCTTTCTTGTTGTAGTGAAGGTAATTAAGAGATCTCCAACTTGGTAATTTAGGATAATTAAATTAAGACATCCATGTTCCCCACAAGTCAAACAAGCTCTAAATGCAATGAGATAAAATTGATCTTGTTCCTCATCTAAAGTAGATTTAAGTCTCACAAATAAATTGTCAAAATTCGTTTGTGATATTGTTTTATGTGATGCTGAATAATTTGTGATGAAGTTGGGGTATACAATCTTCTTGTGAGGCGGTGAAATGGAGGGCAGGCTTTTCAAACTATCATGCCACATGTCTATATGTGAGTCTGGTTAATTTATTATTGTTCTTTAAAAAGACTCTACATGTGAGTTTTAATTCCAACACCATTTAAGAGTGAGATTCATATACTTTTGTAATAGAAATTTTATTGAATTAAAAGGTTGATAAACTAACTAGAAATCATTTGGACATTTGTTGGTTTGATTTGAGTCAAGACTAAACATCATTTCTAATAGTTTCACTTAAGTGTCTAAAAAACTAATTTTGAAATAGGAAATTTTAATATCTCACACTCTCTCTCATGAGCAATATAGGATACAGTCACTCCTATATTCCTAAATTACCAACATGTGCCATGCATTAAATGAATTATTAGTGTGATTTATATCTAAGGTACAAACACAAATGCATTGACAATTTTATATTTAATTTTTGAGCATTGTTATTCAAGACAAAAAATTAGATTTACTTTTTAAGTTCAATGATGTGGCAATTAATTAAGATATTAAATGTAACACTTTATCTCATATTTTCTCTAATTATTAACCAATTATATCACTTACACATCATTGGGTCTGGCCTTTTGGTGATACAAAACATTATTGGCATCCAATGCTTGTTATGCCTTCAAGAACAATTGCACTATCATTCCTTTTATTGTCTGCCTTTTTTTTTTTTTTTAAAATTTTTTTTGAAGAAGCAATTTTATCTGTCACAAGCAACTTTAATAAACGATAAATAACTAAAAAGTTAGAAGTAAGGGTGGATAGTTTGCACCAGTTCATGGTGTATATATATTGAGAGCATAAACATATGCTTCAATCTGTTGAATTTTTTGAAAATGGGATGTTAACATAGTTAGGATAGGACAACATTTGTGTGTCTGTGCATGTGCACATATAATCATGATAAATTCTCTCAATCTAATCCTAGTTGGCTTGTTCATTAATGTAAAATTCAAATACAATTGATTTTTTTTGTCTACTAATTTGGTGGTCTATTCAACTTATATTGAGATGGTGTTTTCTATGGCAGGTCCTAACTATATTGGTGATAGAGAATTTGGAAAGGAATGTGGATTCTATGGTTTGGGTCCTGAAATCTCGTGCTTCATTAGCCTTGAGACTCATTTATGTTTTGCAGGATTTATATTTTTTGGTTGTGTGACTCATTTAGAATGTTAGATATGCATAGTTTTGGATGGTTTAAACTTTTTGTACAGTTTAGAACTTAAGGATATAGTTTTTGAATGTTTGGAATGTATAGACAATTGTTGAATGTTTATAATTTATGGATATAGATTCTTTTTGGTGTTTCAAACAATATAATGGTAGTTGATTGATGTTTTGTGATTCTTGTTTGTAATATTTGTTAGATTGTACAAAATTGGTCAAATAAAACCTGCTGAATTTGAAAATATATATATATAAAAAAACCTACATATTCTACAGCAGGCATACTAAGTCGTATTACATATTTTACGGCGTGCAACCAGTGTCGTTATTTGTCTCACCAATTAACGGCGTGCAAAAGTAGTCATAGAAAAAGTAACGACGACACATAAAATCTGTCGTTAAATAGTTTTTAACGGCGTACTTTATAATGTCGTAGAAAAAGTAACAACGGCACACAAAATCTGCCGTTAAATAGTTTTTAACGGCGTACAATAACATGTCATAGAAAAAGTAATAACGACGCACAAAATCTACCGTTAAATAGTTTTTAACGGCATACGAAGCATGTCGTTGAAAGTGAATGACTTTCTATGATTGGTCATAATATGAGGCGCGCTGCACGTCGTAGAAGGGTTTTTATGACGTACATTGCGCGCCGTAAAAACCTTTTTTTGTTGTAGTGAGTATACATGTTTGCAAATATTAACATTCACATGTTCTTGGGTGTTGTTCATCTCTGCCAACTGTGAACATTCACATCTGTACCACTGATGTGAATGTTCATATTCACTTCTGCTGTACCAATGCTGTGAATGTTCACACATGTGCCACTGTTGTGAATGTTGACATTCACTTCTACTCTACTGCTGTGAATGTTCACAACTATGCCACTATTGTGAATGTTCACATATGTTGACATTGCTATGCGAAGGCTAAATAACATATGTCTTTGTTGTTTTGTTGAAGTACTGGTTGTGTGAACACATAACCATCCTACAACCCCACAAGCCCAATGCCATTCCTTATTCTGTTAAGTGGGACCTGACTGCTTTACAGAAGAAGATGAAATCTACCTCTTTGGCTGATCTTGGTTTTAATGAGGTATGACCTTTAACTGTTGTTCAAAACATTCACATCATGACACCACCAAAATATGTACGTTAACTAACATAACTTTTTCATTTCAGGTTAATGTCGGCGAACTCTTCGCAACCCCAATAGAATTTCAAAAGTTCAAGCATACAACATTGAAGATGGAGCCCGAATGTGATGAACCAGCCACCATATCTCCCGACCTCTCTAACATCAAGAAAGAACAACATAGTGGCAGTAACTCTGAATTTCCCGGGGAGGGAGTTGACCTAAATGATAGTGATGAGGACATTCACATTCCCTTTAGCAGCCCACTTGATGAGAGCGCTATTGTCATAGCAAGTACAAGCCAACTCGACATTATTGATATGGTTGTCAAAGAAAATCGGAAGGCTTGGGGCATCACAAGGCAGTGGGAAGCAAAATACAAACACTTTAAATTCTCATGGGAGTTCAGGGCAAGAGTGATAGCTGATCTTGAAGATAAACTGTTCAACCAATCGAGCCCACCCAACATGAACACTGAAATAAAAAAATTGCATGGAGCAGAATGATGTAGAAATTAAACGTTTAACGCAGCTAGTCATCGACTTAGAATGCGAGAAATTAGTTCTTTAGGACATTTACGATGATCAATCAGTCCACATTGTTACATAAGCTGAGGTGTAGAAGCAACCCCCCATCCCAATGCAACACAATCTCAGCCCACCGTCTAGAGTGAAGCGTATCAAGGAGAAAGATCGAAAAGAGCACCGCTTGCCTAACTTCTAGTACCCAGACTTACCTAGCCAAACCAGCCCCATACAGTCCACATTGTTGAAGATATGGACAAACATCCATCGACGAAGCACCCAAAAAAATTATTGACATTGACCAATAAGTTCAAAGCCTAGAGCATGATGTCCAAACACGACAAGCAAAAGGTCCAGACTTTACAAAAGAGTGGAGGCGATGAGTAAGTGGCTATATGAACACCTAATGTGAACATTCATCTTCCATAAATATGAATATTCACATATGTACTTATTGATTTGATTTATGCAATTATGTGCAATGTTAATATTTACATTAGTTCACTAAAAATGCATAGGTTGCTTGTGTGGAAAGTAGAATCAAAGTCTACATACGTGTATTTTGATGACATCGTGTATCTTATCAAGGAGGAATCGACACACAACAATGTATGCCATTACCAAAATGATTCACTATTCACGCATAAACACGTAGACACACACAGACACACATTGTTCACCTGCCAAAAATAATATAATACGAACCTATGTTTGTGCAGGTGATAGATACATATGCCGAATTATTACATGAACGACAAGAGGTGGTTAACCCAACTTTAGATGATGCCTCATTCATCTTTACGAGCATGTGTTTGGTAACAACTCTAACATTTCATTTTTGCTAATGTGAATGTGAAACTTCACAGTCCATTAATTGAATGTCCAATGTGTGCAAAAAGTGATACGAGAGTACCCTCCTTGCAAAAGAAGTAAACACATTGATGCACATGTGAAAAACTACCAAGGAGAGAGATTCCTATTATTCCCATTGCACCATGACTTCCACTGGATGATCCTTATGTATGATGCTAAAGTCAATTTGTGAAGGCATTATAACTCATTACGACCAAGGCCCAGCATACATGACCCACATGTCAACTAAGCACAAGAAGTTGTAAGTGGCTCTTATTGTACACAAATATGAATTGTTGTCATGTGTTAAATTCCAAAATGAATGTACACACACATATGTTCATTGCTGCCTAATGTGAAATTCCCTACACAGATGGAGTACGTCGAGAACGTTATGCGTGTTATTGGCGAGTCATCACCGCTATGGACTAAGTTCGCAAGCCAAGATCCGTCACAACCAATTATATTAGTTGATGTCTGCCCTCGATAGGGCTACACCTCGTAAGTCTCACAACATTTTGTACAAATCCTTCATAACCATTATGGAAACATACATGTCAAATGCTAATCATAACCATTTTGCATTTACAGGGTGGACTGCGGGCCTGCAGTATGTTACATCATGCGGGCGCACATATACCATGAAGAAATTGTTGGCAACCTCACTAGTTCTGAATGGTGTGGACTACGAGACTTATCAGTACATAGTTTTTTGAATCATAGGAAAATAGAGCGCCATTAAAACCTATAGGTGGTGGGTGTCCACCTACAAACTAACCAACACTCGATGTGAATGTTAATATCAATTGCTTTGACATTGTGACAAACAACAATTGATTGTAAATCAACGATATGACATCTATTAATGTTCCAATATGCCACTTGTGCATTTTGATCTATATTTGGTGTTGTTATATTAATTTACGCAATTGTTTGACCAGATTGTTCTATAATACACATATTGTGCCCAGGAATGTTCACATTGTCTACATGACATCATTACAGAAGACATACACAGTCGTGAATATTCATATTTGTTCTTATTTATAGCAGTTATGAATGTTTACACCATGTCAAACTGTATGCATGTGAAAGTTCACATCCCAATTTATATCCATGTCAACATTGATAACCCAAAACCAAGCCAAGCCAAGCCAAACCAAACCAAACCTTAAGTCCCATCAAATGGGGTCGGTTAAGTAAATCCTTCTTCTCTACGCGGCTCTATCAACAATCATTTCGTTAGTCAAATTAAGTAGATTCATATCTCTATTTACAACGCTAGCCAACGTTAATCTAGACATATCCTCGTCCCTTAACACTTCTATCTACCATTACAGCATCGCATCTCTTCACTACTACCTCTGTTGGTCTCCATTGAATATGACCACAACATCTTAATCGATTCTCTCTCAACTTATCTTCTATCGATGCTACTCCCACCCATTCTTGAATACACTCATTCCTAATTCTGCCTTGTCTAGTCTTGCCACATATCCACCTTAGCATCCTCATCTCAGCCACATTCGTCTTATCTACATGTTGTTTCTTGGTTGTCCAACACTCCGTCCCATATAACATCGTTGGTCTAATAGCCATTCTATAGAACTTATCTTTTAGTCTAGTGGGTATTCGTTTATCACATAGTACCCCAGACGCACTTCCCCACTTACACTATCCCGTCTTAATCCTATAGGCCACATCCGTATCAATCTCCCCTGTTGTTGTGATATTTGACCCTAAATAACGAAAATGGTCACTTTTAGGTAGTTTTTGGTGCTCAATCTTCACTTCTCCTCTGCTTTCATTGTTATTGTTACTAAATTTACACTCCATGTACTCTGTCTTAGTTCTGTCTATCCGAAATCTTTTAGATTCAAGAGCTTTTCTCCTAATCTCCAACTTTGTGTTAACTCCTTATCTAGTCTCATCCACTAGCATGATCCATGTCAACATTGACAACAATAATGTAAAAAGTTCAACCCATGTGCGAGTATTCATATAATGTGAATCTTTTACACAAGTGTGAATGTTCACATTATGTATTCATCATTAAAACACCAACAAAATGTCAGTTTGCTACTAAAAAAAAACACAAATCAAATACGAAGTTTGCCAATGCATTATTATGTTTGCCAACACAACGTAATCTTATTTTTACACAATATTTGCCAACACAACACAATCTTACTTCAAAAATCAATATAAGAATCCCATATAAAACACAATGTTGAAATCAAAAATGTACACCCTATATCGGTTCCTTGTATAATTTTCAATTATAGCTTCCTAACTTATCACATCTCTCGTATCTTATTTGTTTCAGTTTCTCACCCTTTGATGGGATTCTATTCTTTTTCGGCTTACCGAATGGTCTTTTCATAGTTAATGGGTATATAGTGAAGTCCGTGGGATCAAAAGACGGCTTTTCCACCGGCGGTATAGGGAATATGGCACCCAAATAGGCTGCATGATACGTCTCTAAATGGAAGTAATGTTCCACACAATTATTGAGATTGTAGCGGCTCTTTTGAATAGTAATAACAACATGGTCACATGGGAATCCGTTGATTTGCCATTTGAAGCAAGAACACGTACGCTTTGAAATATCAACTGTAATAGATGGTATCGAATGAACCTTAAACACATCCTCATTGACTTTGCTAACCTGCCAAGACATGCTGTCGTTGAACGAATCAAGAAGCATGGTTTCGAATGTAGGACAAGTAAGTTCATTTCACTTGTTTGCTTGGTCACGCCGTGCAGACATTTGCCGCATCAACTGAGTACGAATTGTGTCCACCATCAAAGTGATAGAAAGATTGCGCACTTCTTTAATCCAATTATTAAATAACTTCACTGCATTGGATGTCATCTCCCCATAACGCATGCCCTTGCACAACATCACAAACATTGTACAATACTGAATTTAATTTCTTTCGAAACTGAATATGAAATTTCACATCGCTACAAAACATAGCTGAAATTTCACATCGATACCATTCTAAACTTGACAAATGGAATACATTAGGAAACTACTATTACTTGAAGTATGAATTCGCCTAGTGCTCAGGTACCAACTCCTTGAAAAAACTATGTGCTCGTTGCTTACCCTCCTCTTTTGATTTCTCAAGCTTTTCATAGAACCCTACCACAGTTGGCTCGTAAGCACAGTCACCCAAACTACTAACTAGGTGGTTCCTAAATCCATTATCAATCCCCTTCATCCGGTCTCTTAAATTGTTCTTCAAGTGTTGTAAGTAATAATTGTGGTGAGCCGATGGGAATACCTTCGACATCACTTCTAACAGACCAAGATTACAATCCGAAATAAAAGTAATCTGACGCTTACCATCAACAACCTTCCCAAGTTCATGCAAGAATCGAGACCAATTGGCCGTAGTATTTGAGTCAACAATCGTAAATGTAATAGGGAATAGACCTACAATACAACACTATCAAACAACTGATCACAATATTCCAATGTGAATATTAACACTAGTAGTTAACAAAAACACTATAAAGCAAACAGGGCATGGGAATGTTCACACTATGTAATGGTTAGTCATATATTCACACTATGCCGCTCAATGTGAATATTTACATGGATACATAACCATTATTTTTATGTTTCGTTGTTGCCGCAAGTAGCTGACCTTTGTACTTTCTTTTGAAGAATGTTCCATCCTAGAATTACAAAGGTTGATAAGAATTGTACCCAGAAATATACGCAACGAATGATACAAAGAAATGACAAAACTGTTGACTACTCGCGTCATAGTCAATATTTACATAACTCCTCGGATTGTAATGCATCACAACATTCGAATACCACCACAGCTGGTCAAACGATAATGAGTGATCTCCATGAATAACAGCCTTTGCCTTCTCCACGCCCAACCATACCACGTGGTAACTCACATTTAGCCCATAATCTCTCTTCAAAATAGTCACCACCTCGCATGGCCGAGTCAACGACTTGTCCCTCACAATTTCAGATATAGTCATCGACACCAAATCAGAACTAACTCTCAGATTCTTCGATGTTTGGACATTCGTACCATAACTATGCACATCACTGAACCTCTTGATGTAGAAAAAATCCATTTGCTTGTTGTGTTCTACAATGTATAGCCTACAAGCAACCTCTATCATCGCGCATCGCACACACCACAGTAACCCTTGTTGTTTCATTCTTGACATATGTAAACTAAAACCCGCATTGGATTGCATACTTACATAAAACATCACGAAATTCTTATGCACCTCCTACAAACCGTTGTCCCACATGCGTAATACTATTTGCCCAAAGGGGTGACAACAACACCTTTTCCTTATGGTGGCAAAATCTCTAGAGTGTATCAATTTCTTCCTCACTCTCCACATGCAACGACCCAGAGTTACTCGACTGACCAATATCACTTTTCAAATCAACGACAACCTTTACATGGTGTACCCCCATTGATTTGAGAAGCAATAACATGTTTTGAAATTCTTTGTTATTGTCCAAATCTCACCTATTAATCCCAGGTAGTCGACAAAACAATGAAACAGAACAAATAGACAACTCGTCCAATTTTTCACACAAACACTCCACCAAACACGAATAACACAATGCGTGAACCACATTTATTATAGTTGAACTGCAACCATATGTACACACCAGCATCATAAAGGTATCCATCTCCTGTAAAAACACAACAAAACAAAAGTCAACAACCACGAAACAAACGTACGAACAACAATACATACAATAATCCATACTATATGAACATTTACATTATGCAAACTAAATGCTTGTGTATAGTTCCACTGCTAAATCCATAATGAAAACTATCACCACCATCCTTCCACAACATAAAATATTTTACAAGTTCAAAATCACACTACCAAAATGACGTCACAGTACACAACATGCATACAACCCTCCATAACCTCATATTAATTAGATGTGAACATCCACATTAAGCAAACATAAAAAACTCATCAAAAAAGCACTTGCATTACCACATACATCAAAACATAACATAAAACAAACATACATTCATACACGTATATGCCTATATGTACATTTTACACTGCTAAATCCAAACTCAAAATATCACCATCATCATTACGAATGAGATGTGAACATCCACATTGTTCACTTAATCCGAATTACCTCCCCATCACAAAGCCACACAAAATGCATATAAATAAATAAATAAAACAGAGCATTCGATCTACATACTTCAAACACCATAGCATCCAATCCATCACATAAATTAAAACATAAACTGAACATGCATTCAACACCAAAATGATACTAACCTAGATCATCGAATTCTGCACTCGTCCTCTACCTCAAAAATGATTGATTTGAACCAGTTATACTCCAAACAATGTCACAACCAAACACCGTTCGAACAAGCCACAACTACAACAATGAAACCCTAGCACACCATAGCCTTCAAACGAGCTAGTAAAATTGGAACGTATCCAACGGAATCAAAATCAAAATACAACAAACTACCAAAACAAAATGAACAAAAAACAAAGAAACAAAAAACAAAGAAACGTCTATAGCTGATATGTGTATGAAGAATATATATATATATATATATATATAAGGTCATAATAGTCCATTAAAAATAATAAAATGAGAAAAAAGGATCTCATGGAATAAAAAGATGTATACATGGGACTAATCAGACTATAATAATCCTTTGTGGATCTAATGGATTACAACAACTCTAAAATAGATTTATCAATAAAAATTTCAATAAAGAATAAAAAATTAGGTTTATTTTTTTTTTAATTTTTATTTTAAATGACTAAAAACCAATAAAAGTCAATGAAAAAATAATTCTCAAACCATATATTTTGGTCATGATGCAACAAGGTATTATTACCTTTAAAATGACAAAACACTTCTTTCATTTTTTTTTTTTTTTTTTTGTTTTTTGTTAATAATACCCCAAAAGTATAAGCTCTAAAGTAAAATTTTTTGAACCGTTGATTTCGTTAGTCCAACAACAAAGATAATTAGTACAAAAAAATAATTTAATCAAATATTACTAGACACATAAATAACTTACATTTTGCTTTTCTAAAAAAAAAAAAAAATTAGACCGTAATTATTAGTTTAAACTTAAAACATTCATTTTATAAAAATAAAATGTGATTTGTTTAGCTATTCATTAATATCTGTTGAAATTGATTTTTTGCACAGATGATTTGCACTATGAGATTTACGAAATGAACTATTTGAATCATCGTCGTGTATCTAAAGTGGGGTTCACAAAATAAAGTAAAAAAGGTATGAAAGATAGTGGTAAAGAAATAAATCATTCCCATAAGTATTTGAGTCGAGAATAGTGGAATCATGTGTGGCACACGCACGATTTGTTAATATAAAATGAGTAATGTTAAATTCTCATAATTTTATTAGGAAGCATTAACTTGTGATCTAGATTTATTCGATTCATAGGCCCTACAATTTATTTGTTAAATTCTAACCACATAATTTTCTTCTGTGCAAATTCTCAACTTATATGCCTGGTTCTAACTTTTCCATATAAAAAATAGTTTAATTGAATTTGGATTAACAAATCAATCAATTACTTTTGAAATGATAATAGCAATCTTTTAAATGATAAGGCCTGGTCATTAAAAAACTTTTTTTTGGCTCACCCATGGAATCAACATCATGAAGGATTTCAGTGAAAGTTGTCAATGTGGTTTGATCTTCACCTAAACCATATGTATAGAGAGCAAAAAAATTAATTTACATCGGTATCAACAACTACCAAATGAAGAAAAAAAATCTTGGGGTTAATTGTGATGTTTTAAATATGTATACTTTTTGACTTTTTATAAAATATGAATTGAAGTGATGTGATGGAGAGGTGATGTGATTTAAATAAGATGATGTGACTTAAATAGGATAGTAACTTTTTGATTTTTTGACTTTTTTAAGATACCCCAAACAATTAGTTTCAATTTAAAAAAAAGACTTTTGAATTATGAAGTCGATGTAATATTTGCATTATGTTGACGAAACTAAAGTTGCAATTCGCGGGCAGCCCAACCCAAGAAACTCGAGATTGAATTTTTTCGAGCTTGAATAGAAATTCTTTAGACTTGGTGTGAGTTTGGGCAATAATTCAAAATTTCAACTTGAATTTTGGATCAAGCCTTGGCAAACTTGAAATATAAATTATATATAAATATAGGGTAAATTATGTAAATGGTCTTTGTTATTTATATGATGTGTCAATTTGGTTCCTGTTGTTTCAATTTTTATTCGATTTTACTCCTTAATTTAACAGATTGTGTCATTTTAGTTCAATAAATAACGGTTGTTAAATTTAGTGAACGGAAAGCCTACACAATGTGTTAATTTGGGGACCAAATTATAAACTAAAGAGACCAAATTGACACATTGTGTAAACTATAGGGACTAAATTGACACATAGTTTGACTTTCCGTCCACCAAACTTAACAGCCGTTATTTATTGGACTAAAATGACACAATCCATTAAATTAAAGGGGCAAAATCGAGAATTTTGAAACAACAAACACTAAATTGACATATCGTATAAATTATGGGGACTATTTATATAATTTACCTATAAATATATACGTCAAATATTGAATTTGTTCAATATATATATATATATATATATAATTGAATTACGCTAAAATTGATTAAACTAATAGATTTACTTAAATATTTATTTCATATTTTCCATACACAGATCACAATCTTTAGCTTTTATCAGTAGTGTTGCCCTCTCTTGGCTCTCTATCTCTACTCTCTACTCTTAAATAAATATTTTTTCCATTTTGTATAAAGTTTATAATATATAGGGGAAATTACACAAAAAAATCACAGGTTTAGCGCCTTTTTCAAATTAAACCCTAATATTTTAATTTTAACAATTTAAATCTTGAATTTTTAACCGTGTCGCAATATTGACTCTCCGTCTGTTTTTGTTAATTTTTTACACTCATATGTCATTTTTTGATTCGTCCATAATTATTATAATTATTTTATTTTTAAATTACCTTTTTTCTATCACATCTTTCTCTCTCTCTTCCAGGATGAACGCCGACCTCCGGATGCCCCATCGCCAACCTCCTCCCGTTCGCCAACCTTTGCGCCGTTCGCCGACATCTGTCCACATAAAACTCATATCATAAACACATCATCAACTCTCTTCCATCAATCCATTGCTTGAAACGACGCCAATTCAATTCTTCTCTTCTTCATAGACTATGCAAGAAACCCTAGTTCTCTATCTCTCTTTCTCTCTCTCACCATGGATTTCTTCAAATCTGTGTTCTTAGATGATCCAGAACCCTTAGATCCCCAAAATACCCCTCATTCCTCACTCAATTCACAATCAAACCCCCAATTAGATCCCTAAAACCATCTCCATCCAGACCCAATCCCAATTCCAACACCAAACCCAAACCTAAACCCATCAACGTAAAGGGTCTCTATGGGTCTTCCTTTCCCTGTTTCATACACACCCAGATTTTCTCAAGAACCAAACAGAGGGAAACAATCATTGTTGGGTCGGTTTCGAAAGAACTCGATGTAATTCCAGTACAGAGTAGTGATTGTATGGACCAACAAGATGGTACGGTGAGTGGAACAGGGAGGGAAGTTGAAGGAGGTGAGATTGTGAATCAAGTGGTGGGTGGGTGGGTTTGGGAATGAAGGAAGGCTATCTTTTGAAGGGGTTGGTGAATTCAAGGATTTGCTTGGAGTTCTTCTTCTTCTTCTTCTTCTTCTTTTTCTTCGGCTGGAATTGAGGGGAATAATGAAGAAGAGGATTTTGAGAAGTTGATTGACAAAGCTATTAATGGTATAATTGTTCTCAATGCGAGCATGTATGCTATCTCGAAATTGCTCACCATTGATCACAATTATTGGCATGTGAGTCGATGCTAGTGATTTCATGTTTTTGTGTTTGTATTTGTGTTTGTGTATGCATGTGTCTCTGTGTGTTTTGATTGTGGATGATAAGTTTTTGGGGGTTTATTTTGAGGAATTGATATGTTTTTGTGATGGAATTTTGAGATGCAATTGGGTTGTTTAGAAAAAGGGTTTCGTTTCTGGCATTTGTGTGTGAATCAACAGACCTAAAATTATTTTCCTTTCTGATGATACAGTTTATTCCAGTGAATAGATCGGACTGGTCCAAGCTCCTCAAGCCCGGGTCCAAATGATCAAGCCCACCGAATAACCTGCAAACAAGTTCAACAGAGAACGGGGTAGTCCCCTAGTGAACCCTCCGACGAGCAAGTCAGGAAGAGAAGTAGAGTGTAGAGGGAGAGATTAGAGATAGAAAAGCTTAACCTTCTTCTTGTCTTCAACGTTTTCTTATATTCTTTTGTAATCATTTCACTGTCCCTTCCGACCTGACCTCCTCGCCGAAAGTCTATGCTGTAGCTTACCTTGTTCAGGGTAAGGGGGTCTTGTTCCGACGGAGAGGTGTTGTCGTAATAAATGCTGTGATGGGCTGCATTAATGGTGATGTGCAGTGGAAATAACTTTGCAGATCTTTGTCTGCTGATGTGGCTCGTCCTTCACCTGCCATGTGTCTGAATGTCATTGGCTCTTTATGCCATGTTGGATTTCAGCTGTCTTGGAAGTGGATCGACCAAGTCGGTCCCCCATTTGGCGAACGGATAAGGGCTGCAAAGTGTGATCAACTCTGTAGGAGGAGCATGGGGGATGTTGGCAAAACGTTGACACTTATCACATTTGAGCACGAAATCAGTCGCATTTTGATTGAGAGTTGGCCAGAAATAACCAGTATGGAGTATTTTGTGGACTAGAGACCTGCCGCCCGAATGATTACCACAAATTCCCTCATGAATTTCCCGCATTACATATGTTGCTTGAGCCAAATTAAGGCATCGCAGGTATGGACGTGAAAAACCACGTTTGTACAAGACGCCACTGACCAGGATGTTATTGGACGACCGAGCCCTGACTTTGGCAGCCTGCTGTTGGTCATCTAGGAGTTCCCCCGTTGTCAAAAATAGGAAGATGTTAGACACCCAATGGATAGGTTCGTTTTGGAGGAACTGCACTACTTGTAGGTCGGGCGAGATGGCTGGGTGGGCTAGGTATTCGAGGCAGACACCGTGGCTGAGGTCGGACTGGTCTGCAGAAGCCAACTGAGCCATCTCATCTGCTTTGGAGTTTTTCGCCCGAGGTACATACTTGATGTGGAAGGTATTGAAGAGGCGAACAAGGGGGAGGGCCATATCCCTGTAAGCTCGTATTGTGTCCTCCTTGGCATCGAATTCCCTCATAATCTAGCCGACGATGAACTGGGGGTCGCTGAACACCCGGATGTGGCTGACTCCAATATCCTTGGTGAGGCGGAGTCCTGCTATCAATGCCTCATATTCGGCCTCATTGTTACTGGCATTAAACAAGAAACGGATAGCACATTTGAAATAGCCACCCTCAGGGGCGGTGAGAATGAGGCCAGCCCCACTACCTTCCCTACAGGATGAACCGTCAACGTTGAGAGTCCACGAATGCGGGTCTTCTGGCTCAATAGGGGTTGGTGGGGGTGAAGGCGTAGCGGTTGGGGTAGGATTAGTGAATTCCAGGATCAAATCCGCGACAGCTTGTCCCTTAATTACTGTTCGAGGCCGGTAGGAGATGTCAAACTGACTGAGTTCCACTGACCACTGCGTGAGTCTGCCGGAAAGTTCTGGTTGTTGCATGACCTTCTTCAAAGGTTGGTCGGTGAGAACCACTATGGAATAGGCTTGGAAGTAAGGACGGAGCCGTCTGGAGGCGGTGGCCAAGGCCAAGGACAATTTTTCTAACGGCGGGTAATTCTGCTCTGCTCCCCTGAGAGCTCGATTGATGTAGTAGACCTGCCGTTGGACAAAGTCGTCTTCCCTAATAAGAGCTGCACTGACTGCGGTGCTTGAGACGGCTAAATAGAGGAAGAGGGGCTCGCCCGTAATTGCTAGTGAAAGGAGGAGGGGATTGGCCATGAACTGCTTCAACTACTGAAAAGCCTCTTCAGATTTAGTTGTCCATTCAAAAGTTTGCTGAAGAACTTTGAAGAATGGTAGGCACTTATCTGTTGAGCGGGAAATGAAGCGATTAAGGGCCGCAACTCGGCCAGTGAGCCTTTGAATCTCCTTAACCGTTCTGGGTGACTGCATCTCAATCAAGGCCTTGATCTTTTCAGGGTTAGCTTCAATGCTCCGCTGACTGACCATTAAACCTAGAAACTTTCCAGATCCTACGCCGAAGGCACACTTCTCTGGGTTGAGCTTCATTTGGTACTTGCGTAGGGTGGCAAAGGTCTCTTGCAGGTCGGAAAGATGATCAATAGAGAGTTTGCTCTTGACTAACATGTCGTCGACATATACTTCCAGATTCCGACCTATCTGATGATGGAAAACGGCATTGACCAACCGTTGGTAGGTGGCCCCAGCATTCTTTAGTCCGAATGGCATCACGCGGTAGTGGTAGGTACCTCGGTCGATAATGAAGGATGTATGTTCCCGATCGGACGGGTGTATCAGGATTGGTTGTACCCAGAGAAAGCATCCATGAACCTAAGCATTTGATGACCGGCCATGGCGTCGACCAGCAGATCTATGTGGGGAAGAGGATAGCTGTCTTTGGGGCACGCTCAGTTTAGGTCAGAGTAATCGATACAGAGTCGCCATTTGCCATTGTTCTTCCAAACTAGGACCACGTTTGACAACCATTTAGGGTAATCCACGTTTTTGATGAATTGGGCCTCAAAGAGCTTATCAACCTCTGCGGCTATAAGTGTATTGCGCTCTGGATGGAAGATGCGCTGCTTCTGGCAGTAAGGTCGAAAATGGGGTTCGATGCTGAGGCAGTGAGTTGTGAAAGAGGGGTCAATGCCCGGCATGTTTGAATGGGTCCAGGCAAATACATCATTGTGCTCAATCAGAAGGGCGGTAAGGTCAGCCTTAGCTTGGAGGGATAGTTGGCTGCCGATCTTGGCAGTTTTTATTGGGTTGGTGTGATCGATGGGAACCTCAACGAGCTCCTCCACCTTTTCTCCTCTAACTAGCTCGTCCTCATCTCGGACGTCAAGTCCTTCAATGATCATGGCCTCTTTCAGCTTGACTTCCTTGAGTGAGATGACATAACATTCCCTGGCTACGGTTTGCTCTTCCCTTACTGTCCCGACGCCAGGTCAGTAGGGAACTTTATGGCGAGGTGGTAGGTTAAAGTGATAGCTTGGAAAGCGTTGAGGGCGGTGCGACCAAGGATGATGTTGTAGGCAGAGGGACAGTCGACCACAAGGAAAGTGAACAACTTGGTAGTCTGCCGTGGGTATTCGCCGATGGTGAGGGGGAGATCGATGGAACCGATGGAGGTCACCTAGTCGCCAGTGAAACCGACCAAAGGGGTTTGGAGGGGAGACAGACTTTCCTCCCCAATCTTGAGCTGGCGGAAGCAGTTGAGGAATATGATGTCTGAAGAACTGCCGTTGTCGATGAGAACTCGTCTGACCTTATAGTTGGAGAGGAGGACAGAAATGACGAGAGGGTCATCATGAGGATAACGGATGCCTGTACAGTCAGCGTTTGTGAAGGTGATGGGCTCTGTCCACTGCTTGGGCTATTTGGAGGGTCGGTCTACCGTGGCAACTGCTTTGTCCGAGCCTTGCCTTATCTTTTTGAGTTCTGCCCTCTGAGCGGAGCAGGATGGTCCGCCACAAGCAAGGCCACCTGAAATGACTCGGCTTTCACCAACTGGCGGAGGGGGATTACTTGGTGGCCGAGGCTGTGATGGGGGGCGATCATGGCCTTGGTTAGGTTGGGCTGGCTGCCGGGGTGGGGTACGCCAGCGGTTGTTTCTGAGGGGCTCAGTTTTTTGCCTCTGCTGTGGGCGGGTGTCCGTGAACCGTCTGAGACGCCCTTAACGAATTAGGGTCTCGACCTGATCCTTGAGGTTGATGCAGTCATCAGTGTTATGGCCATGGTCCTGGTGGAAACGACAATATTTGGACTGGTCTTTCCGATTAGAAGGGGTGTGTGAGGGGGCCATTTGAGGGGGTAGTCCCGTTGGATCTGGTGGAAGACTTGTTCCATGAGAGAATTAAGAGGCGTGTACTGCTCAAACCGACCGGGCGGTCAGGCTGGTGCCGACCGGTCAGCGCAAGGAGGTCGGTCGGTATAGTAGGGTGTTTGGTTGTTATACTGGGTGTTCTGAGTTCTGAGTCTTTTCTCTTTTCTTTGGGGGTCGGGTTTTTAGGTATTGGATCCTGCCGAGCGGCTAGTGAATCTTCAGCATTCATGTATTTCTAGGCTTTGGAGAGTAGGGTTGCCATGGAGGTCGGGGGGTTTTTGGAGAGGGAGAAGAGGAAATTAGACGATCGTAGTCCGACCATGAAAGCCGTGAGGATGACCTTGTTATCGTTTTCCGCTACTTGCAGGGCTTCGGTGTTGAAGCGGGTAACAAAACTACGCAGCGACTCCCCCTCAGTCTGACGGATGTTGAGGAGTTGGGTTGCAGGGCGGCGTTGGCGCTGGGCTCCAATGAAATGGCTAAGGAAGGAGTTGCTGAGATGTTGGAAAGTGGAGACAGAGTCTGCTGGTAACTGGCTGAACCACAGTCGAGCTGACCCCTTCAGTGTCACGGGGAAAGCTCGACACATGATCTCGTCAGGGAAGGCATGGAGGATCATGAGGGTACGGTAGATCTCCAGATGGTCGACTGGATTCGTCGTACCACTAAAAGAATCAATGGTGGACATCTTGAACTTGGCGGGCAGAGGTTTGTCCCGGATGGAGGCAACAAATGGTGAGCTTGCTGTGGTAGAGGGTTTATGCTGAATGTTCTGCATGACCCCTTGGAGTTGGGGCTTCATTGCTCGGAGTTCAGCGTCCCAGAGGGGAATGTGGTCACCATGGTCAGTCAATGGGGGCTGGACGCTGCTGGCTTCCCTTTCAGGGGCTGGTGCCACGACCGAAGGGTGTGGAGGTGGAGATGGTAGATTTATATGGGGGGGAGGAGTTTGCAAACCTTCTAAGTTGGGTAGATAGGGTTGTGGAACAGTATGGGTCGGGGCTCTTTCTTGGTTGGGTGGAATATCTAGAGGTGGTGGAGGAGGCATCGGAAGGTTTCTTTGGAGTAAAGCATTTATCAGGGCCTGGTTTTGTTCGGCCATGCGGTTAATGCTGTTGGTAAGCTCAATGATATACTGTGGTGGGTTGTTTGGATTGGGAGGGTCGGTTTGATAGTCGGCAGCATTATGGTGAGAAGCCATGGATCTAGTCGTGACCATACATTTAGATGGATAGGAGGAAAAGGTTGTTAGGACAGGGTCTCCGGCGACAATGAGCACAACTGGCGTCCGGATAAGAACCAGTTCCCACAGACGGCGCCAACTGATGATACAGTTTGTTCTAGTGAATGGATCGGACTGGTCCAAGCTCCTCAAGCCCAGGTCCAAATGATCAAGCCCACCGGATAACCTGCAAACAAGTTCAACGGGGAACGGGGTAGTCCCCCAGTGAACCCTCCGATGAGCAAGTCAGGAAGAGAAGTAGAGTGTAGAGGGAGAGATTAGAGATAGAAAAGCTTAACCTTCTTCTTGTCTTCAACGTTTGCTTATATCCTTTGGTAATCATTTCGCTGTTCCTTCCGACCTGACCTCTTCGCCGAAATTCTATGCTGTAGCTTACCTTGTTCAGGGTAAGGGGGTCTTGTTCCGACGGAGGGGTGTTGTCGTAATAAATGCTGTGATGGGCTGCATTACTGGTGATGTGCAGTGGCAATAACTTTGCAGATCTTTGTCTGCTGATGTGGTTCGTCCTTCACATGCCATGTGTCTGAATGTCATTGGTTCTTTATGCCATGTTGGATTCCAGCTGTCCTGGACCTTACCAGTTGGGTTATGTATTGGGCTCCAAGTAATGGGCTTGGGTTGTTCATAGTGATTCATGGCCTTTATGGGCTTATACACGTCACTTTCAATCTTCTTGGTTGGATTTCATTTTTATACTTGTGATTTGGAAATGGATATTAGTCTTGGGGTTGAGTTCTCTAGCGCTCGAGTGCGAATCAAAATACTAAAAATCATTATTCCTATCCATCTTTTTATTGACTGAAAGTGAATAAACATGGAGGAGTGTCTTTTCCCTTAAATTGTGAAGATAGGAGAATTTTGGCACCCAAATCAGTCTTCCGTTAACTAATAGAGACGGAGATGAACGGGGGGATCGGATTGCAACATGGGTGGAATGGTGGGGTACAAATTGTCACAATTTGAAACCTGAGATTTAATTTAAAAAAGGCGCTAAATCTTGCGGTTTTTTGTGTAATTTTTCCAAATATATATATATATATATATTGATCATTGAATTACGCTAAAATTGTCCAAACTAATAGATTTTACTTAAATATTTATTTCATATTTCACATACACAGATCACAATCTTTATCGTTTATTAGTTGTGTTGCCCTCTCTAGGCTCTCTGTCTCTACTCTCTACTAAGTAAATATTTTTTCCATTTTGTATAAAGTTTATAATGTTGCTAAGTTAATTTGATAATTGTTTGTAACTAAAATTTTTACATAACAATGATAATAACTTGTTCAATGACCCCTTTAGATAAAATTCCTAAATAACACAAATATTAAACAGATTGAGTTAATATCTAATATGCATATCATGAAATTCACATGGATAAGGATAACCCATTTAATTAATAATTAGTTATACATTTTTATATTATTTTTTGTACGAAATGTCATAATATTTTTGAATCTCTTATGTAACTCCATCCAACTTATTAAAAAAATATCTAAAATATAATTTTATGACAAATATGAGTTTTTGTTTTAATTGAAAGTAATCTATCTGACTACTATTTGATTTAATCTAATAAAAATAATAATAAAAGGATATTGTTTTGTAAATTAATAAAATAAATCGGGGTTGAAATCAAATATTTTTATGAATAATTTCATTCAATAAAGGTTAATTTCATTAAATTTAATTTGTGAAATTTCATACATTTGATATTTTTATTTAAAAGTGAAATTTTTTGACATGACATGTTAACCTATACGAACTAGATAGACAAAAAATAACACGATACGATAATATAAAATAATAAACTAGCGGGTGGTACACGCAATGCGTGTATAATTTAAATAAGTAAGAATAAAAGAAAATAATAAAAAAATTAGAACTACAATATGTAGATAGCTTAAGTGGTAAGAGGTTCGAATCTTGTTCACTTCTTTGCATAATTTTTTTTTTTTTTAAATAAAAAATTTGAAATGTGCCACATAGCAAGAGGAGAAGCAAAGGTTTCAGGACACTAGCTGAGCCATTTACTTATAGGCCTGTAAATGGATTGGATTCGGATCGGATCTGTCAAAATTTGAATCCGATCTGATTAAAAGACAAACCTGAATCCGTTTAGCCCATATCTGATCATAAATCACCCGGATCCGAATCCGATAATTTTGGATATCCGATTCGATAATCTGATATGATTTATTTATTTTTTTATTGAGCTACAATTTTAGATAATTTGATATATATATATATATATATTTTTCATTTTTTTTATTTAAATTGATAATAATCGAATTAGATTTTTGCATATTCAATCCGTTTAATAAACGGATTCAGATTATCAAATTATCGGATCTGATTTTTTTTATAAATGAATTAAAATTTTTGAATCAAATTTGAATTAAATATGAATTCAAAAATAACACGACACAAATACAACTTAACAGAACAACGATGTCAAACTTTGTTTTATCATCGACCATACATTTCACCACGTACATGTGCATCCACATTTCATACCGTACATCTTGATGCCACTTAGCATGTGCATTGTAGAAGGTGTGGACCAGTTATGATGGTGATAATGAAATTGTAATATAGCTCAAATTCAAGATTTTTCATGATTTTTATATCTCAAACCAATCATGTTAGTTTTCGTTTAAGATGTGAGTTAGTTTTTTTGACTTTTTAATTATTTTAGTTTGGAGTTAAAAAATCTCGTTTGAAATACGTTCGTTGATTTTTTTGATTTTTATGAAAGAAAAAATAAAATGATTATGATTTAAATATGATATTTTGTTTTATTAATTTTTTAATATATTTTATCTTTTTATAACTATTTTAATTCAATTTTTTTATGCCAAACTAACCCTTAGAATTACAAGAGAAAAGGACCAGCAAGAATTAAATGGGGTGGTTTACACGCGAAGTACTTCATTACTTGTACTTTCGTGTCGAAGCAGCAGGAGTAGCAAAGTAATGTACTCTCAACCGGTAATTGTATTATTTAGGATCAGTTTGAAATGATTTATTAGATAAGTATATATTTTGATATGGATTAAATTCAAAATAATATAATAAAAAGTTAATGTAACTTAAATAAAATAATATAATTTAAATAGAATAGTTATTTTTTAATTTTTTTAAGTTATAATAAACGATTTTTAGTTAATCAATTATAATTTATCTTTGAAAACTTGTCTCTTTCTTTGTTTACTTGCATTAATTCCTCTCATTGTAAAACTGGTTCCTAATTTGACATTCATAGTAAAGTCTTCTTCATTAAAATAAAAAGAGGGAATGTCTAATCCTTTGCTAAGTGTTTGACTAATAATTAATTTTGTAAAGTTTTTTCAATCTTTACAGAAATGTTTAAGGGGTTGTTTGGAATGATCTAAATAAATATACTTTTTGACTTTTTATGAAATATGGGTTGGGTTTGGGTTTAGTTTGAAGTGATGTGTTAGAGAGGTAATGTGATTTAAATAAAATGATGTGACTTAAATAGAATAGTGACTTTTTGACTTTTTGTCTTTTTTCAAGTATGCCAAACTTGACCTAAAATGACTTATCTAACTTTTGAAAATTCAAAAAATCAAAAAGTATAACCACCATCTCATCCCAAGTTGCTCTCTAAGCTTCTCCCCTACCAATCATAACCCATTTTCTTCCCCTTTTATTCATCTTTGGACTCTTTAAGGCTTTGTTTGGGAAGCCAACTTTTGGATTTTTTTTCGTTAAAATAGTCACAAAAAATAAAATAAGTTTTTTAACTTAATAAGACAAAATATCACATCCAGCTCATAATTATTATATTCTTTCTCTAACAAAAAAGTCAAAAGTCCTTCCCAAACTAGGTTTTTTAGTCTCAGGCTAAAATAACTAAAAAAATTAAAAAGTTAAAAAGTCAACCCACTTCTGTTAGCTACATATTTTGTACAAGTCAATTACAATTCGACGCGTGACAGAATAAGAGTAATACAGAAAGACTATTCAAATCTTTGATTCTGATTGTGCACGTGGCAGTTAGTATTGGTTATTACGAGATCTGAGTAGCAGTGGATTAACAAAGAGATGCAAGGTGATGTGGCTTCAACGGTTACTCATATTTAAATTCAAATTTAGGAGGGAAGCCTAAATGCAAGTGATGGCACAATGAAGCTAATTATAGGGCAGCATGATCACCGATCATGGAGGAACAGTTCGACGGTTGGAAATACAGTTCGATGGACATCCTCGAGAAGTATAAATAGCAGAGAATGCCCCAGAAAAAGCTCCAGACTCAGATCCAAAAAATCAGTCTTATTCCACTTATTTTCCTTTTCAGTTTTACATTTTCAGTCTTACATTTCCTGTTTTTTATATTCCTGTACTTTAAATTCTTGCACTGCACTTCGTTCATAAGAGTAGTTTCAGGTAGTAGATTGTCGCTGTAAACCTCTACAAGGCTGAGTTTGGATCATTGTAAGTTTTTCATTTTAATGAAATGCTTCAATTGTTCTTAATTTAATTGTTATCTTGTTTAATTCTCTTAAATCAAGTGATCAGTAAAAGTCCTCTTCATTGAGGTTGAAAGAACTAAAACACAAATGTCTGATAACTGGTTGACAATTAATTTTCTGTAAGGATTAATTGATCCTTACTGATATGTTCGTAATTACAAAAATAATTTTAAAAAGTCAAAAAGCCAACAACTTTTCAAACGAACCCTAATGCATTTTGTTTTTTCTGCGCTCTAACAGTGGGAAACATCTTGTCCGATTTTCCTCTATCTCATGCATCGGTACGAGAAATCATGTTTGGTCTAGCAATGTCTACATTCCCTATTTTTTGCTTGGTGGTCACTCTGTACGGTGCAACTTAAATGTACTTTCGGTGGGAGTAGAGCATCTCTAGCCAGAATCGTCAAAGGAAAATGGTTATGACCACTAATTAATGATAATATTAATAATGTGTCAGTGGATTTTATTCATAGTGTTGTTATATTTTATTTTTATTTTTATTTTTAAATGTGTGTTAATTCACTAATGGTACTTTAGAGTATACTTTTAGTATCATTGCTGATCGTCAAAATAACTATTTAAAATTTCATTTTATTATTTTAGTTAATTATTTTTTAATATACACTCTAACAATGTGATCTACTTTAACTATTTTCTATTAAAATATTCTTATACTTTAATTATATTCTATTAAAATATTCTTAGGAACAAAAGTTTGAATTAAAAAAAAAAAAAAATTAAAAGTTAGTTCACAGTATCTCCTAACAAGGTACTGTAACAAAATGCTAGTTTAGTTTCACATTAGTTAGGTTGTTAGAGAATAAATTTAAGCCTTTAACTTATTACTGTAGCGTTTTTGATGAAATGAAGAGGCCGCAAGAGATGCACTAATCTCACCTCTTCTACTCTTTCAAGTGCAATTCAAATATTATGGTCACGTGTGTTTCGCTGCTGATTGATGAGTGAGAGTGAATTATGAATGAAATAAGCCCCACACAAATTTTGTGTGGTTGGTTTACTAGCGCTTGGATTCTTACTCCAAAGAGAGTGTTAGTCCTCCACTATGGTGGGATTAGGATGCCTTCACTGGGGCTGGGATTGAAATTTCAATCCAACGGTATAATGTTTCAAAGTTTTCTTTTTATTTATTTTAAGATAAATTATAAATACATCTTTAAAGATTTATTTAAAATACGAATTATTCTTTGTGATTTGAAAAGTTACAAATATCTTATTATCAAAATTTTTTGTTTAACATAATTTATTGAAAAAGTGATATTTCTAACTATTCACCTATATAATAATAAAATTATCTGAATTATTAATTGATAACATTATTAAAAACTATTAATTAATTTGATAATTTATTAATAAAAGAACCTATTTGTTATGAAATTAGAAACCTTAGGGGCATATGTAACTTTTAGAACCACATGGTATAATTTGTAATTTAAGTAAACTTTAGAGGGTGTGTTTGTAATTTACCCTTTATTTTATGTTATTATATTTATAATATAATTCGTATATATACATAGTATAATGTAAAAAGATATGGGGTATTTTTTTTAAGGTCCTTGATATTATGATTTTATAGTATAAAGGACATCAACTATTTTCATGATGTCTAAGGTCCCTCAACATCAATCCAGAGAAATTTCAGTCCAGAGAAAAT
Organism: Camellia sinensis; assembly: GCF_055761805.1. Taxonomy (NCBI): domain Eukaryota; kingdom Viridiplantae; phylum Streptophyta; class Magnoliopsida; order Ericales; family Theaceae; genus Camellia; species Camellia sinensis. Next base: position 102,421,665 of record NC_138975.1, on the reverse strand, counting down.
TCGATCCAGAAAAAATTCAACCAGAGAAAATTCAATCCAGAGAAATTCTCTTCCTCTCTTCAATGCAATATTTTCATCTTAGACACGATCAAACCTGTGAAAACTCAATGAAACCTGTGAACTCAACGTTCTGACCTTTATGTTTTGTGTACTGCAACAAGAAAGGATAGTAATATTTACAGATTGACGGTGTCGACAGCATTTACAACTATTAATTCACGGATGAATGAAGAAGAAATTAAAAAACAAAACCAGCTAAGAAAATCAAGCCCAAACAATTGAAAAGAAGATCAACGAATTCAAAAAACACCGGGACACCAACTCAAAGAAGCTTCAACATCACCTGAAAAATCAAAAATTTCAGGTTAGATATACCAAGCAACAGCATGAGAGAGAGAGAGTAATTAGAAAAATTGCCACTCTAGCCTAATTTTTATATGTATAATAGACAACAACCTTGCAGCTTCGGTAGAGTTGGAATAAAATGAGCAACTTTGTAAAGAAATTTTAATCAACGGACAAAAAAAGAAAAAGGAATTCAAATGAATTAGAGCACTGAGAGAAGAAATCAGTGGGTTATAAAATGAATTCAATTCTCAAGTTGACATCATTACACCTTTATTCATACCAAAGATTCAAAAAACATGATTTCCAAACCAGAGAAAATTCACAGAGAAAATGCCAAATTTCTCTGGACAACACTTGAGGACTACATCAATGCAAACCAGAGAATTTCTCTGGATCAACCCAGAGAAATTTCAGTTCAAACCATAGAATTTCTCTGGACCAATCCAGAAAAAATTCAGTTTAAACCAGAGAATTTCTCTGGACCAACCCAGAGAAATTTTAGTTCAAACCAGAAAATTTCTCTTGACCAATCCAGATAAATTTCAATTCAAAGCAAAGACAGAAGATCATTTCATTTGCATAATTTGCATACAATGAATTACTTGGGCCAAAAAATGCCCACCATTCAAGCTTTTTTCAGACTGAAAGTAAGCTGAACCATTACAGTAAGTTGGCAAATAATGATCCAGAGATCTCATCTCTTAATCGAGTCATTTTTGCAAGTGTATTGCTATGACATCTAAATGTAATGCTCAAGGCATGTATCTGTTGTAGATCATTATGTCCAAAAACACTGAATCTTCTTGCACTTGAATTTGTGCACAAGCACACTGAGTGCAACACAACTAAAACACAAATAAAAAGAAAGAACCACCAAACACAAGAACTATAAATTTGACAAAAACTATCCTGTCAAAGCGACTGAGACTCCTTGAGTGGCGGTGAGGTTTAGTGGAGGAACTGGATTTGGCGGCGGCATTTGATGGAGAGCTGATCGGCGTTCTCTTCGTGGTTGATTTGAAGGCAGACTCAGAATGTTCACTGCCGATCGTGATGCATGGCGACGATGGATAAAGGGAGGAAGAAGAAGTCGGCGTTCTCTTGATCGGTTGTAGATGGATTGAGAACTTTGTCCATCGATGACTGTGATTGTGCCGTGGAGCTTCTCTCCGTCGATCAAGCTCCGCGAGAACCTCCCTAAACCTCTCCACCGACACATCTTCCGGCGACATGGCTCTCTCTCTGTGTGTGCGTGTTTGATCGTGGTGACGAGTGAAAGTAGACAAAAGGAAGGGGACTGAATTTCTCTGTGATAGATGAGAGGACCTTAGACATCAAAAAATTATTTTGTGGATCTCTTCCCTTACGAAAAGTGGGAGAGGGACCCTAGACCAATTTTTCCAAAAGATATTTATGAAATTTCATATATAAATTCCATTTAAAGATGATAAAATAAAAAAAATTTAAAAATTTACTTTTTCATTTTCAGTTTTTTTTTTACTGAATTTTTTTAATATTTTAAGCATTTTTTTTTTAATTTTTAGACACACCTAACATAAATGCACTTAAAAAGTATAATATTTGTGAAAAAATCTTTAAAAAATTCACTAAATACCAAAAATACAAAAATTCAGTATATTTTTCATATTTTTGTGTATTTATTAATTTTTAAAAATATTTTTCATAAATATTTTTTACTATTTAGATATATCTAAGTAAGGTGCATCTAAAAAAGTAAAAAAATTGTTTAAAATTTTAAAAATATTTACTAAAAAAAAATACGAAAAATAAAAAACTTAATTTCTAAAAAATTGGATTCAAAAAATTGAAACCAAACGCACTGAATGGTATTACTAATAGGAGTTTTCTTAAGTGTGCAAGTGCACACCATGTGCCACTTACACAAAAAGTGTAAGTATAAGGTGTAAGTATAAGTATAAGGTGTAAGTGTAAGGTGTAAGTGTAAGGTGTAAGATGTAAGTGGATTGCACATGGTGTGCAACCTCAAAAAAGGTGTAAGTGTAAGGTTTAATTTTTTACAAAAGGTGTAAGTGTAAGGTGTAAGTGTAAGGTATAAGGTGTAAGGTGTAAGTTGCACACCATAACCAAACCCTTACTAATATAGTAGTGTACAAATAAACACTATTTATCTTACATCTCTAATTTAATACGACCACATTACTAATCTCTTCATTCAATTATGCCGTAATTCATAATCTCATCTAATTTAATTTCCCAAATAAACATGATAGGTTGTAATCTATCTCTAGGCACTTTCACGTGCTCTAATCTAGATTTTGTCCTATTATCTCCAACAAATCAAAAACTAATTCAAGTCTTAAAGTTATACATCATATAAGCCTCATGTTGACTTGTTTGGAGACAAATTATTCTAATAATTTTTTGATATTTTTGTTAAAATATGAGGTTAAAAAAATTAATATATTTAGAATGAAATTTTGACTTTTTATGAAAAAATTTTCAAAAAAATAGAGAGAAAAGAGAAGTTTTGATTTTTTTTTATATAATTTATTAACTTTTTAATTTTTTTAATAATTTTTTAATTTTTAAACTAAAAATGAGCGTTCCGAAACCAGCGGATACATCCCTTCATGACATTTCTTGGTGAAATTGTAAAAAAGACGGACCGACATTTACTAGAAATAACTGGATATTGACTTGGATATATCTTGATGAATTGGTTTTCTTATATTGTTCTTATTCTTTTTAAAAAATTGGATAGAATCATGTAAAGATATGGAAAATGTAATAATTGTTCCCCACATTCATGGGAAAAAAGTTCCTCTCATATTTTGCGAGAAATTCAAATACAAGTTTAGAAGCTTAAGAAGGTTGTAGAGGAAATTTTACTTTCCAACAATTTCTAGGATTCTCTTGCTTTAAAAAATAATAAATAAATAAATAAAAGTTTATTTTTTCCCCCAATGTTTTTCATCATTGTCTTACTAATTCATGGTATGAATGTAGGACAGTTTGACTAGGGCCAAGTATGCCCAAATAGGGCCTAGATCCAGCACAATCATCAAACACGACAAAGATTACCCAATTGTAATGATCAACAACCTAAGTCAAGGATGATAAGGCTGAACGTTTGAATTGGGATAAAATAAGAATTAATTCATTATTTATGATTCTTGAAAAATTAGAACTAATTCAATTCGTTTAAATAGTGAAATCAATTCGAACCAATTCATTTAAATACAGATTGGATCAATTTAGGATCACAAATTCACATAATTAAATAATAATAAAAAAGTAGAACATTTTAATTTCATAAAAATATAAATATATCATCATGTTCGTTCCACAATAGTAACATGTCTTTTTATAATAGCGACATACTATTCTAGGATTTAATCAACCATAAGAAAACTGGTTCTACCATAAGTATTTAGAGCACTACAAATTAAAACTAAAACTAACAAATAAAAGTAATAAAAGAAGATACAATGCGGGTTTAGGTTTTATATGAAAAAAGAGAAGATACTATACGAGGAAGGTGTATAATATAAATATAGGCTCTTTGTATATAGTTCAGATATGTTCCAATTCGGAACCGTGAGGTTTAATCCAAAACCGATTCATGGACTATGAATTTTTAATTTTTCAATCTAGAATTGAATCACGGATTCAAAATACTAATTCAAACTTATTGAATTAGACTAGATCGAATCAAATTATGAATTTCACGGATTCCTTACTCAATGCTAAAAGAGAGATAGCTTAGTCATACCAACTGCAAACGAACTCGAGATTGGGATAAAGGTATAGATGAAGCGAGGTGGCACCAGCACATGGAGGTTATAGCCTAATCTCAAGATAAATGGGGTGCTAATATGTGTAAAGGTAGTAGTTGAAGGATATACAAGGGTCCCAATTGTATCACAGGAGAAATACCCTATATAAAGAAGGCATATACAAATATGCAAGGTAAGCCATTCTTTCCAATCCCAAAAAACCATATTCTGGTACTACCTTCTTCCTAGCTATTTACTTAACCGACGGAGGATCCTTGGTTAGCTCTACTGTAACGCCCAAAATAATAATAACAATAATCTATTTTATGATGTTTAATAGTAACATCACATGTAAAATAATAACCTTTTATTCATATCTTTTTTCTATACAAAAGATGACATATGTGAGTATGCATTCATAAATTCTAATTCTGAATCTATAGCATATGTCACATATGAGTAAATTGAAGTAAAAAATCATACAAATAAATTAATGCCTTAATGACTATATCTTTCCAAAATAATGCTTGGTTACAATAAAAGTGAGTTCTATTTAATATTGTTAAAGCCCAAGGCTTGTACAAAATAATTACAACAATAAATAAAAAAATGAGCCTTTAGCTCCACGGTCCTCCCAAGTTAAATCCTTGGTGGAGGCATATTATCAGCACTTGAAAGTTGTTTTTCACATAGGGTGAGTTAAAACCTAATAGAGATACTTTAACACAATGCATGAAACTTAACAAAGTTATAAGGTGAATGCACATGCATGTCATTTATCAAACATTGTACTTTTCCGTTTCAAAACAATGTAACGCCTTTATCAATATATTTCAATTCATGAAAATATACTTTTATATCAAAAAACAAGACAGTGGATACAAAATATTGAGAATCTCTAGGTAAGTGTCTGCTAGTAGGCTATATAAGTACTACTAAAACCATTTTATCGGTACTAACTGGAAGGATAGACACCTAACTACGTAGGTTTCCTGACTTGCACTAAGGACACACATGCCAATAATATAAACCATAACCACACTCCTAACCAGATTCACTAAGGTATAGACTCGCTTTTCTCGAAAACAATATATTTTTAATGTTCAAGTATGAAACAATGCTCTATGCACAATGTATGAGAAAGTAGTTTCAATTCAACCTAATTCTCATGCCATTTTTATAACAATTAAGACTATCATCCACCGATAGTTCACAATAGATATTTATACTCAATAGATAATTTTTCAATAACAAATAAATCTCATAAATTTCAAAATGTGAGTAATAATACATATCCAACTCCACTCTCATCATCAACATATCTTTCAAAATCTAACATCTTTCCTTTTCCTTTCATAAAACAAACATTAATAATTTTCAAACAAAGCTTCCTTTATTTCCAAAAATCACTTTTAAGAAAGTTCTTCCCATATTTCAACACAATCCATCAATATACACACATTCATAACCCTTCTCAATAATTTATTTTAAAAATCTCTCTTTACTTTTCAACACCAAAACCTCCAAAGCACCAAATATTTTTCAAAGAGCAAATAACTAAGCTAAGAAACATACTAGAGGTTGAAGAAATTCCTACCTTAAGAGGAGAAGAGGAAGAGAGCAAGAGTGAAACTTTAGCGGAACTGAAAATGAGATTCTCTCTAATTAGATTGAAGCTTACGATGAGCTCTACTTTTTCCTCCAAAGAGCAATAGTAGAGAAATCAATGGATGATGGAGTATTTGAGGTTTTAAACAATAACTAGAGAGAGAAAGTGAAGAAACTAGGGTTTTGGAATGTTTTAGAGAGAGACATGAATGAAAAAGTGATTCAAAAATTCATTTTTTCTGAACTGATATACGCATAGAGCACTCGAGTGATCAAAACACCGCTTAAGCGTAAGACACAATAAGTGACACCGTATAGCTTGCTTTTTGTGCTCCTTAGAGGGGTTTAGTCTCCTCGGATACGACAGCCTTACAGTTCGAACTCCTGTGGTTCTGAATCTAGTTTCACAAGTGCAATGTGAAACAAAAAACACAAAAGAGTCCAAATTCGGTAAATCTTTAGAAAATCGAGTTTTAATAAAAAATGCCAAAAATAGACTACTTTGACAAATTTCAGAGTCGTCACCTAAATATTTTTGAAAAATTTAAGAAACCCGTGACTCGTGCCAAAGGCCACTTGTCTGTCATCACCAAAGTGTCTCGGCTCGGGAACTTATGTGTGAGAGGGGAAGGTCATGACTTGAGCACCCCACTCACCCAATCGAAGATCAGCCTCTACTAATCATGATGTGATTCTTATGTATAGTATATGCTCTTGTTTCGATTCTTATGCTATCTTTACTATGTGATGCACACAAGTATAGACTAATTCACCTAATTTAGAATGTTTTGATTTCATGTTTGTTTTGAAAAAGTGTTTTGAATATGTACCACTTGGAAAAGTGATCTCATATGTACATTAATCAAATCATTCCAACTTAAGTGAAAAAGCCTTTATCCACAGGCATTCGAACATGTATATCAATTAAGTACTTACCCTCATGGTAAACATGCTTGATATAGCAACACCAACAAACACGTAATATGCTAAAGCAAAACCTTTCACCTAGTACTCCAAGGCAAGCCAAAGAAAACAAACATAAGTAGAAAATTGCATGATCCTAAGCAACGCAACATGACTAATGCAACGCATATAACATGTAACTATCGGCTTCGGCTTCCTAACATGGCATATGGATCAATTTCAAGGTATATGATATCAAGTAAGGAATTTGAAATTGACATTTGATTAGTATGATGAGCCAAACCCTTATGCATGCAAAACGAATGGATGCGAGTCCTGGAAAATGCTGAGGAAAACATGATGCTAATCATGATAAGCGGATAAATAAAAAGAAGAAAGAAATGGGGGTTGGAAGACATACACAATATTATAATTTTTCCTTCATACAAGAGGGTCCAAATGAATGTCCTAATTAAACTAACTATTACAACACCAAATAAATTAGCTACGCAAACTAATTATTACAACTTGAATGAATCAGATTAATTAATTACAACACAGAATTAATTAACTAAGTAACTAGCTATTACAAGTTCAAAGAAATTTAACTAATTAATGAACTGGCTATTACAAGTTTCAAATAAATATACTAATTAGCATTAACTTCACGAGCCATGGGAAGTAGAGAATTGCGTATGCATGAACGGGAATATCCACCAAAAAACACCTCTGTTTTGCGGCCAGAACTATTCTGTTTTGCAGTCAGAAAAATAATCTGTTTTCAACCCAATCTCTGCTCTGTTCTGCCATGAAAATGGTACTGCTTGCAAAAAATAAAGTGGCCGCCCGACCTTGAAGAGTGGTCTGTCGGATGGACAGGTGGTCGGTCGGCCACTATTTTAGGGGTCTGCCCTACTACAACATAAAGGAAATAGAGTGTTTCCAAGGGATATTTGTCCTCTTTGCCTCTCCCTATCATGAAACAGATCAAAGGAGGGGTAGGCTCGATTCGCAAACCATCAATTGACGCAAACTCGTTGCGTGATGATCTATGAATTGATGGGACAAAGTCTCAACAAATGGAAATAAAAGACCAACAAAACCTCCTCCCTATCATGGAGTTACCTCTCTAGAGAAGTGGTAGACATTGCCTTTTGAATCATTAACATCACTAATGAGTATGTAATGACTCGAGACGTAGCATGTTCAATTAACGTCCGATTGAACCCAAACCAATTTTATTGACCATTTTTATTATCTTTCCATTCCTTAATCATTTAAGTCCAAAGAGTGAGAGAGTTATGTCCACTAATGAAGAGAAGTGTCAAACAAGGAGTTGTTCTTGGCATGAGAGAGATGTAATGCCTTGGTAATGAATTTTCGAAGAGATTAAACCATTAAGCATGAAATGTCTTTTTCAGATGCCTTAAACAACACTAGTTTGAAATGACTCTCAAACAAAGAAAACAAAGAATGGAGGGAGGGTATAGAGGTGAGTGTTACAAGTGTGAGCACATGTATATGAAAGCCATGAAATAAAAACTATCAACTCAAATAGATTGGTGTCTAAAACTTAAACCACCAAACTTATGAGGACTACAATACTACAAGCATACTATCCAAAGCATAAATGAAATAAACACACTAACACAGTCTTAAAACTCACAAAAACAGTGCTGGAAATACCTTGAAAAAGCCAAAAAGAAGTAAGCAAAAATGAGAGGGAATTAAAGCTAGTAAGCAAGCCTAAGGAGGGGTGGCTAACCCCTCCACTTTTTGGACCTCAAAACCACATATTTTAACTTTCTAAAACTCTAAAAATCAGTGGTCAAAAGTTGAGAAACAAGTGGGAAACACAAGGACAAAAGCTTAGAGAACAAGGTTCAAAGAAGAATGGTTAACCCATCCACCTTTAGTAGCTTTAAGTCACAAGTTTCAGCCCATAAAAATAGTCTAAAAATAGTATAAAAACAGCAAGAAAAGAAAGGAAAGAAGTAGTGTAAAGAAGGCAAAAGTTATACCTTTTAAAGAGAGGTTACCATTTGATTCACAAACCAATAAGTGATCACTCCCAAGAGCTGAAATTTTAGCTCAAGAACCTCAACAAGGAGCCTCAAATTTTTGGTTTAGGAAGTGATAGTGTAGTGTATGTGTGTTACAAGATAGAGAGAGAGTGTGTTTTGCATGAATTTGAGCTTTGGTAATTTTTTCTAACTTAAAAAAATAAGGTATGATCAAGTATATATAGAAAAAGTAGTTGCTATCTCAGAAATATCTATATTGAGCCAGCTGGTGCAGTGCATGCACACGAGGGGATAGCTGGCAATAAATATCTATTCTTTCGAGAAACCTGGCTGACCGGCTAGGTAGGTGTAGCTCAACTTTTTCATGCCCGCTTTCAGAAGTCGAAATAAGTCCAATAGTATCGGACTCCTACGGTTTTGAATTTGATTCCATAAGTGCAATGTGAAATAGATAAGCACCAAAGAGTCCCAATCTGGCAAATCTTTTGAAAAATTGATTTTGAATCAAATTGTCAAAAATAGACTGCTTTGCCAGATACAGAGTCGCCATCTAAATATTTTGTTTTGGGGAAATTTAGGAAACCCATGACTCATGCCAAAGGCCACGTGTCCGTCATCACCAAGATTGTCTTGGCTCAGGAACTTAGGTACGAGAGGGGAATGTCATGAATTGAGCACCCCCGCTCGCCCAATCAAAGATCGGCCTCTACTAATCATGATATGGATCTTATCTACATTATATGCTCTTGTTCCGATTTATTAGTTGAGCATTACCCTGTGATGCGCACACACACAAGTATAGACTAACTTTGCAAGAATTGGAACACTTGATTCATGTTTGTTTGTAAAATTGTTTCGAATATGTATCACTTGAAAGAGTGATCACATATAAACATTACTCAAATTATTCCAATTCAAGCAACTAGCCTTCATCTATAGGCATTCAAAGAGTTTATCATTTAAGCATTTAGCCTCATGGCAAGCATGCTAGACATGGCAACAATCACGCATGCGAAATGCTAAAGTGAGTAAAGGCTCACCTAATACTCCAAACCAAAAAGAAATGAGTTAGAAAAATACATGATCCTAACTTAAGCAATATGACTAATGCAACGCATGCAATAATGCAGCTAATAGGCTCGACTACTTAATATGGCATATGAATCAATTTGATAGCATGCGGTCTAAGCATGTATTCAAAGAAGTATTAAACTTACAATGTAGTTAGAATGATAAACCGAGCTTCAGTGTATGCAATATAAATGGATGCAAACAGGAGGAATGCTAAACAAAACATGATGTCCCTAATCTAACCATCATAAGTAGTTTAAATAAAAAGGAGAAAGGCATGGGATTGGAAGACATACACATTATTACATTGCGCTCTCACGAAGGAGAGTCCGAATGAACTAACTAGCTAACTAATTAAAGCTAAGCTAATTATTACAAAACAAATGAAATTAGCTAAACTACTTAACTAATTATAACAACAAATGAATTAACTATCTATTCTAGTTAACTAAAATAATTACAACATCATAACTAGTTAACTACTTTAACGAATTAAATAATTACAACACAAGTACAATTAAAATAATTAAGCTAAACAATTAACCACCAAGCTAACTACTCCACCCCGGGAAACGAGAGATGTTCATGTGCATGCTCGGTTTCCACTAAAAAAGGCCACTGTTTTGCTTCCGAAGAGCCTCTGTTGCACAGAGAACACACATAATGTTGCCCACTTCCAAAATAACTCCGTTTTGCCTCACAAACACACTGCTGAATTTTGTATCAATGGCCGGTCGGCCAGTGATGAGGGCTGCTGGCCACTAGTGATAGCCGACTAGCCATCAATGGTGGTTTGCCGGCTATGGAAAGTGGCCTACTGGCCACTGTTGCTCAGCTCATCTTGCTGTAACAAAGGACAAACATAGCATGCACAGAGTATTCTCAAGGGTTCATTTGCACAATTCACCTCTCCTTATCATGAACAAATCAAAGGAGTAATGAACTTAAGCCACAAACCACCAACTCAAGCAATTTCATTGCATGATGGCTTGTGAACGAAAGCATGCAAGTTCAATGAATGCAATGAAATGAGAATCTCAAAGCCACCTCCCTATCATGAATGATTAAGGGAAGTGGTGACCTTGGAAACTTGAATCATTTCATCACTAGTGAGTATGAAATGGCCCAAGTTTCCATGTGTTCAATTAACGTCCAATTAAACACAACCAAATTATTATCTTGTTCACTTTAGCCTCAATTTTAATTACTCCATTTTAAATTACCAATCATCCTTTAATCAATTGAGTCAAAAGGGTGAGTTTAAGTCCTCTAATGGAAAGAGGGCTTAAACCAATAGTTGTTTTAGGCATGAAAGAGACATCATACCATTGATAATGAACCCCCTAAGAGATTAAACCATTAAGCATCAATCTCATGCTTTAAACGAACAAGTAGTTTGAACCACTTTCAAAGCAAAACAAAAAACCAAGAAAGGAGAAAGGTTGCAGAGATTATTAGTGCTGAAAATGAGTGAGAAAAACATAAATAAATGCCATCAACTCAAATAAGATGGTGTCTAAGGCCTAAAACACCAAGCTCATGATGACAATTACACTACAAGCATGCAAAACAAAGCTCAAATACAACTATCACTCGAAAACAGTGCTAAAATAGTCTAAAATAAGTCCTAAAACATGCTGAAATTGAGCTAAAAATAGCTAGATTAACATGCTAAAACATGACACAAACTAGCACAGTAAGCAAGACACAAGGAGGGGAGGTTAACCCCTCCAAATTTGGACTTCAAAACATGATTTTGGCCACTAAAATAACTCTAAAAAATAGTGTTTAAAAGCTTAGAAAAAGATAGTAAAAGGATGGGAAACACAAGGACAAAGGCCTCCAAAACAAGGTTCAAAGAAGGGTGGAACACCCCTCAACCTTTAATGGCCTTAAAACCCAAGCTTCAGCCCAAAAACACAGAAGTTTTACAGCTCAAAAACAGTTAGAAAATAGCAAGAATAATAGTAGAGAAAGCAAGCAAATAGGTAAAGCCTTATACCTCTTGAAGAGAAGAAGCAATTTAAGCAACAAAATCAAGACAACACACCGTTCAAGAGCCCAAACCAAGCTCAAAAGTGCCTCAGCTCAAAGATGAAAATGTTTGGTTAAGGGTGTATATGCAAAGGTTAAGGATTTGTAGGTAAAAGTGTAGGAATTTGCTAGAGAGAGAGGAAAAATTTTGATCTAAAATTTTTCCAACCTTAAAACATGAGAGGGAGGCCCTCTCTATATAAAAAACATGAATTCTCCTTAAGCATATCAAGCCCTGCACATGGGGGCAGATGCATGCATTTGTGCAAACAGCTGGCACAACTGTCACAAAATATTTGCAAAAGAAACTGGTGGCCGGCAACCAAAAAGTGATGGTCGGTAGCCCAAAAGGCCACCAGAAGCTGCAGGCTTGAAGAACCAAGGCTTGGTCCAAGAATGAGGCAACAAGAGTGTAGGGTTTAAAGGGTTCAAAGCTGTGTCATTCCGCTGAGGACTTCGAGCACTTGACGAGCACATAAACTCATCATCGAGTGTGCATGCGATGGTGTCCAACTCATAAGGGCTGTAAAAAATGGGGTGTCTACAGTAGGGGACGGTCGGCCACTAAATTTTGGCAAGTTGGCCACCTGTTGGCTAGCAAACCTCTAGGTGGTTAGGTATGGAAAAAACAAGTTTTGGCTCAAAGAAGGTGCAAGGTTTTTAGGCTATGAACCTCAAAACCGAGGCTCTTCGCTGAAGAAAACGAATGTTTGCATAGCGTACTAATTCATCATCGAGTGATCAACCTAAGACACCCAAGTCTTAAGGGTGGTCAAAAATGGGGTGTCTACAGTTGCCCTTTTTTGACAGAGCTCGAAGTCATGAAATGACGAGAGTGAATGTCAAAGTCTAAGAGACAACCCATTTTGACAAGGCCGTAAGACTTGGACAAGAAATCAAAATGAATGTAATTGGTTGAACCCGAAAGTTGCCTACGTATCCCTTTGTAAGGAATCAAACCAGCATAGTTCAGGAGTAAGAAGCAACTGATATGCCTGAGACTTCACTTGAAAGTTGGACTTATATACTTCGTGACGCCGGTTATTTTGAAAATTCAAGATCATGCAAGACAATGCAATGAGACAATTAATATGATAAGATGACGGCATAAAAATTAAACAAGCCTCAAGCTTAAATCAAAATAAATCCAACCATGTTTCACAAGGAAAAAGTAAGCCAACAACAATTCCAAACACGTCTCACGTGAAAGAAGGATAAGAGATACAAACCAAACTACGTCTCACGTAGAAAGGATGCAAGAAAATGCAAGCCAAACTACATCTCACGTAGAAAGGATGTGAGAAAATGCCTGCCAAACTACGCCTCATGTAGAGAGGGTCAAAGATGCAAGACAAATTACGTCTCACCTAGAAAGGATGTAAGAAAATACAAGCAAACTACGTCTCACGTAGAGAGGGTCAAAGATGCAAGCCAAACTACGTCTCACGTAGAAAGGATGTGAGAAAATACTAGCCAAACTACGTCTCACATAGAGAGGGTCAAAGATGCAAGCCAAACTACGTCTTACGTAGAAAGGATGTGAGAAAATGCAAGCCAAACTATGTCTTACGTAGAGAGGGTAAAGCTCTATTCCAAACTGCGTCTCACGCAGAGAGGGTGGAAGGTGCAAGCCAAACTACGCCTCGCGCAGAGAGGGGAAAAGCTTCATGCCAAACTGCATCTCACGCAGAGAGGAGAACGGATTAAGAGTATGATACATATGGATGCAGTATAATGAGATATAATTGATAAGAAATATGATGTGATGCATGTTCCATGCGATAATAGGCAATAGAATTGGAAAAGGTAAACAAAAAAAGGCATTTTGAAAACACCTCATAAAGATCTCCAACTTACCGCTTGGAGGTCCTCAAATGTTAAAAAAAGTATACAACTTGCTCAAACTTGAGATTGGGGCATTTTCCACTTCAGCGAAACGAGGAAACTTGAAACAACATATTTAGAATCACATTTCAAACTTTTTTGTAACCTAAAACAAACCCAATTTCTTCAATTATTCACTTTAGGATGCATACAGGACTCCCTATGCACAGAACATGCAAGGCCTTAGCAAAAACCAGCTTTGGACCAGCTGCAGAGCCGGCCGGCCACAAGACTTGGACAATCGGCCGTACAACTAGCTGGCCGGCCACCCAATGGGTTTCGGGGACAGATTCGACCTTTTGGCTCTAAGGATTCTTTAAAACATAACTTAAGCCTAATTTCGCATTCCCACACATCCGAAAACTTTCTCTCTCCCTAGGTGTTCTCTTTCTCTAGATTTGCATTTTACTTGCATTACCACCCCCCTTCCCCCCTGGTAAACTTTATTTGCAAAACACTTGTGGTCCTTTACGTTTTGAACCGATTGGAATTTGATTTGGTCGAGTTTTTTTTGGGTTTTTCATCACTTTGGGCTCATTTCCCTTGTGTTTTTCTTGGTTCCTGCACTTTTTCCCGAATTTTGACTTTTTCTCTCATTTTTTCTCTCTTAGAGTTTGACTTGACTTTTTCACCATTTTCCCTTCATTTTTCCCATTTTCACTCTTCATCTACTACATTACTCATGGCGGATGACATTCCTCATGACGGTGCTTCTCCTGAGGCACCGATACTTCCACTTATCGTAGAGGGTGAGGAATCGATAGTTGACGAGGCCGGCGAGATGGCGGAGGACATTGTCGCTGACATTGAGGCGGAGGAGATATACCCTCTAGGACATGAGCCGAAGTTGCCACCGCTGAGGGTGAAACCCTTTGATCCGGCCACTTACCACCCTCGGACACATACGATGGCCCCTGAGGAGATGCTGCTGTTCGAGGATTTGTGATGGGCATACCCAAGGATGTTTTGTTCAGGGAGCGGGCCTTTCATCTTTCTCATGACGCTGTGGAGGTAAGAACTTTACTTACCTGCACTTTGCTTGTCCTGCCATCTCATTACTGCCTTTCATTACTATCTTTCATTCTGTACACATCTGATACTTTCTTTTCTTGTCAACACAGGGTGTCGCTCTCTCTTGGAGAGGATATAGGGTGGTTACTGCTAGAGATTGGTATCATGAGCTCCCTGTTCGGGTCAACGAGCTGGTTGATAAGGCGGGCTTCGGCCTATTTTGCTCTAGGCTTTCGCGATTGCTGGCCAGCCGGGCTCTGCTCAGATCTTTGGTGGAGAGGTGGTGGGACACCACCAACTCCTTCCACTTCTCTTCCACCGGGGAGATGACAATGACTCCCTGTGGCTTTTCTACGATTACTGGCTTGAGAGTAGGGGTGATCCGATCCCTTTCGACATGGACATAGGCCAGTGGGAGGCTGCATGGATTCATCTGCTTGGTGTACGCCCTCCACTAAACAGGCTGACTATGGTACGCTACAGTTGGTTTTATGACCATTTCTAGAGTCAGCCAGAGACTTAGGAAGAGGTGGAGCAGTACACCCGAGGCTTTTTTATCTATCTTCTCGGTACCACCTTGTTTGTGAACAGGTGGAATACCATAGGCTTGTACCTGCTGAGTGCCCTTGTGGTCCTGCCCCGGGTATGGTTCTATGATTGGGGTGGCGTTGGTCTCGCCACCTTGTATGGGTACATAAGCTTCGATTCTCGTAAGAAGGGGAACAAGGACGGCGGCTATTAGAGAGCTTGGGAGGTACACACTACACTTTCATTTCGGTTTCTTTTTGCTTTACACATTCTGTTTTCATTTTTTTTCACACATTGTGCTTTATGCTTTGCACTTTTTGTCTTTATTTTTGTTCACGCATTGTGCTTTGTGCTTTGCACTTTCTGTCTTTATTTCTGTTCATACATGTTGACTCACAAATTGATCTCTCTTTTGTAGCTCTCGGTATATGCATATTTCCTGGCCCTTGCCTCGGTTTCGAGAGACGAGGTAGAACCGGTTGTGCCTTATTCCCGATGTTATGACGGCAGATGCCATCCTAGGCGCCGTGACGACACCATTTTTGCTAACTACCGCCAATATTTTGACACGGTGACGGCTTGTGAGGTAATCTGAAACCCGTATTCACTTTTTCTTCATGTCCATTGCTACTGCTCTAATTCATACTCTAATAACTGATGGCAACTAACAACTGTGAATTCTTCATTTTCAGATTGCATGGTATCCATGAGCGGTGATGCCGGTCGGGATACAAGATCAATATGTCGGGTCTTGAGCTACCTCCTAGTTCCCCGACATCCATGAGAACAACTAATAACCTCTCAGTTGAGGCTATCGTACATTACATGGTAGGGCAAGATGTCGATTTCTTTCGAGGGGTCGGGGACTATGCGGCCTTTATTCGGACTCATCTTATGCCAACCTTGACAGAAGTTCGCGCGGGAGGTGTTGCAGGTGCCCCTGTGGCTAGAGGGGCTGCTCGTACGGCCAAGGCTGATATTGGAGGGGCCCCTCCTACTATGCACGTAACCGGTTTGCTAGTGATTCTGACTGCGATCCTATGCTAGCAGCCGAGCAGGACGGTCTATCAGATTCTCGTCAATCTGCCAGAAGGAGAGCATGGATATGTTAGGGATCTTGACGTACAACAGGTATGCACTTTGCCTAGCAGTTTATTTCACATTCCCTTTTCTAGATACTGATGTTCAAACTCATTTGCAGATGCCATTAGAGTATACAGACGACCTTCTCCAGGTCGCCTCTTTGGTCTAGATGGTGTATAAAAAAGAGATGCTGCTTACTCTTCACGGTATCTAGGTATTCTCCCATTTCTCATTCATTTTATCGCTCTGATTCACACTCATACAAACTCTGCCTTATACTATTCTGATACTTTGTATTGATTCTGCAATATACTGATTTCCTATTTCTTGCTTTTAGCTTCCTCCTATACCTATGGCACCAGCAGAATCGGTAGCGCTAGTGGCACCTCCTCCAACGCTAGGGAAGAGAGGCAGATAGGTCCCAACATGCAGCCAGAATGAGAGTCGAGGTCGGGACAGAGGTAGGGGTGCCTGGAGTCAGAGCAGCGAGTCCGAGACAGATGAGACCTCTTCCTCCTTAGTGTTGATTTTGAGAGGAGATGATGCCGAGACTAGCGGCACTGAAGAGACCGCGAGCAGGCGTTTTGAGCTTGAGAGCGAAGACGATGATGCTAGCTCGGGATCAGGGAGCGAAACGGATACCAAAACCAGCTTTGAGTTAGGGAGTGGAGAGGGCGATGCTGGCTCTGGCTCTGAGTCCCATTCTTCTAATGATAGCAGCACTGACGGTGGTAGTGCCCCTGAGTCCCTTCCGCGAAAGAGGACGAAGAGGGCCTCTCGGGCTGTTTGATGTGACTGACACAGATTTTTGTATTTTCTTTTTTTATTTTCTTTTGTTTTGGTAGTGTAGCACTTATATAGCTTTAGATAGGTCCTTACCTTTGTTTTAAAACACTTGTATTCCTCTCTTTTGTAAAAACTATGATCGGGGTAAAACCTTACAGTTTTATAAAATGACTTTTACTTTGTACAACATCTCGAGCATGGCACTTTATTTACATCAAATCGGAACTGAATTTGAAACTGAAAATGTTTGCATTGGAATGATGTTTGTAACTAGATATTGAGCCACAACTGACAAAAATACAAAATACAACTCAATAAAGGAAAAACAACTAAAAACAACCTATACACAACTATTTACACTTGTTGAAAACAAAAGGCTCAAAACAAGACTTGAAAGCAAAAAGACCAAACAATACACTGCTGCCCAGCTGCTCGGTCAACATAGTTGGTCGGCTGACCAGTTAAAGGGACGGCTGACCAAGTGTTGTGACTGGACAGCTGGCCGACAGTTGGCATCCACTTATACAACCTTATCATCTATAAAGGTCTTCTCTTGTTGTTTCTTTGACAGAATTTCATTTTTGCTGCTGTTTTATTTGAAATGGAGATTGGATAACCACTTTGGATGGCAAGGAAAAGGTAAATTTTCAGGGTTTCAGCATAAACGCTATTTTCTCGTTGAGCCGTACTTTGTTTTGTTTTCTGTTCCTTCACGCCGTGGTCCGATGTTAGAACTCGGTTACACATGTATTTCGCTTCGGAGTGTAGAAGATATGCCTTACGCACGAAGAATTTCAGGCATTGATGGAGTCCCGGCGTAATGAGGAGATCATGCCTCAACACTGTTTTGGCCACACACGGGCTTTGAAACAGATGTGTAGGCTTACTTTACATGAAGCTCAATCCTTAGCTCATGACCGAGGGCTAGACATCCCCGATTTGATTCATCAGTTTTCCAGTATTGGAGATAGAGGTGACCTCCTCTGGCGAAGGTATCACCAGTAGCCCTCTGTTTATGTTTACTTACATACTTCCCTCTTGCCCCTAGTTACAACAGAGCTAGCATTAAGTTGATTGAAGTGGCCCAATGCCTCAAGGAGGGTAAGAGCTACATGGGTTTGGCATTAGCAGAGACTTTGATAGGTTTAGATACTTTCCGTCAACGAGAGATTTCTCGGTTTGCGGGGAGTCCACTGCTTCTCCAGGTATCGTTTCCTGCCCTTTCTTACTTATGATTTCTCACATCACTCGGCACTTACTCTTTATTTTTTTGCTCTCAAAACCCTTTTCTTAATCTTCTCTCAACGTATATCTCTCTATTCTTTAATCTCTCTCTTTTTTCATTCCTTCCCAAGTGTGGTTGATGGACAAGCTTAACGTGGTGGACCTTTACCCCGAGTATTCAGCCCGAGCCTACTTCTTTCGTCCACGGCTAGTGGACTTTTCCTCAGAGGGATTGTGGTGTGACTGGATGTGCACCAGATCTGCGGCTGACATTGCTTGGTGTTGTTCCAGGCTTAACTTGAATAAGATGGGCTATAACATGTCCCGACAACCGGGTATTCAGTTGATTGGCCTTACACACTATGTGTTCTATTTTCCATTAAGGTTCCAACGCCAGTTTGGACATGATCAGACTTGTCCAGATGAGGGGGTGGAATACTTGGCTTTATTTCCAGTTCGTGGTTCGCATTTAGCTCGATAACTTGTTGCTTGGAGGACCAGAGAGCTTCTAACCCCTGCCGCTAGCTTCAGTTATGCCCTTTCCGATGAGTGCTTAGCTTGGCTTGAGGATAAGGCACATGTTGGGCCATTTTTTGCGGCAGAGACTTCCGCGAGCGTAAGGAGGAGACACAGGACTAACACCTGACTTATTGCTTTGATTTTTCTCTTCAAGCTTTATGATGTAAAGGTACCTTTGATTTAACTAGGGAGTTAGAGAATGTACTTATGTTGAAATCAATAGAATTAAAGTTGCGAGTACTGAAAGTTTTCCTTTTTGGTCTAAAATGGTCTGTGTTGAAAAAGATAAAATTTTGAGAAAAATCAATTCATTAAAACTTTTCAAAACAATTTTTAGAACGGTCACTACTTGACATACACGAAATCAGTCCTGAAGATGTACAGCCCCGAATCAGAAGATTATAACTGCCTATAATCGCATTCAATAAAAATCACTATGATGTCTTTCAACTGGCCTTTCTACCAAATGGAGGCAATACAACCAAGCTAGCAGATGATGGAAAAAGATGGACCGATCGAATAAATGGACAGTTGAGTTAGAGATGGTTACGGCCGAACTTCGAGATGAAGTTACCTATGTATTCCAAAGATGGGAATCAGGCCTTATGTAGTTCGGTTCAAGTTCACTTGAGTATTAACATTCTCCTTTTGCGCTCTCACTTTTGCCAAAGCTGCCCTTTTGGGTTTTCAACCTTGCAAGCTCTATTTTTCTTTATTTTTAATTTTTCATGCTCTAACTTTTGCCTAGGTCTCCTTTTCAGGTTTTCGACCTAGCGAGCCTCTCAGGGATAATATTTCTTCAATTTGTTCATATTGATCGGTTGTGCGAACTCCAAGCTATCTAGATCCATGAGGATAATCGCTCTTTCTGATCAGATGGATTTGATGATGTAAGAACCAGTCCAATTGGGTCTGAACTTGCCCCTATGGTCATGGATGGGAGCTTGGTTGTCTTTTAGCACCATATCTCATTCCTTGAGGTTTCTGGATTTGACTTTCTTGTTAAAGGCCCTGTGTAGACACCCCATTTTTGACCGCCCTTAAGACTTGGGCACCACTGATGTTTTGCTTGGCGGAGAAAGGTGTGCAGGGAAAATGTTCAGTTTCTTCAGCAAGGAGAGAGGCAAATCCTTCAAAGCACTTTGTTTAGGGGTTTGGAGTTGAAGAAGAGAGGAAAGGAGAGGAGAAAACCAGTTTGGGAGAAGTTCGGCGTGAATCCGGCTAGAAGCGAGTCGAGCAGCCCTCGCTGAATCGATCTTATCTATCTATACACTTGGATTTTAGTCATGAGGTCACCACCGTTGGAAAGAAGACTTCTGGGGCTTCATTTTTCACTCAAGAATCTCTTAAATCCGAGACCGGAGGGGGGAGATATGATTGGTTGTAGTTGGGCATCATCCCGGTTGGACCGAAACTGAGCAGCCTTCACTAAAACAAGAATACCTTTTTTCACAGTTGGAGTTTTGATGCAAGGCTGGTTCCATTGGAAAGCTTACTTCCGGGGCTTCAATTTTGACACAAGAATGACCTGAAAAGGAGTTCATATGAAGATGTTATGCCCGTTTGAAGTTGGACCTGCAGAGCAGATTTTTCCTGCCGACCGGCCAAAACAAATGGCCGACCGACCAAATAGATGGCCGACCGGCCAAATAGATTGCCGACCGGCCAGAAAATATGGCTGACCGACCAAGTTTGCTAGCCGATGACCTTCCGGAGTATTCTACAGATTGAATGGATGCCAGCTGTGGCAGCTGGAATGCACAGACCCTGCTCCCCATGCACGTGTGTGGCTGTTTTGCACCCTTTGCACACCCTTTGACACCTTTTCTTGCACCCTTTGCTCAAGGCTTCTTGAGGAAGCCTTGACCCCTTGTCTTGGCTTCCCCAAGAAGCTTACCAGCTGTCCTAGCTTCTCTAATAAGCCTTGACCTCCCCTTAGACCCCTTTAACCCTTTGTAGCTTGTCTTAGAAGCTTAGTCTTGCCTATATAAGGGGCCTCTCCTCCTCCATTGGTTGGGTTGAATGTTTGGAACAAAAAACCAGAGATATATAGATATATCTGATATATACATACATATATCCCTTTATCTCTCACTATATCTCTCCCATTCAACCATCAAACACCCTTGTTCTTGGCCCATTTCTTCATCAACTCATAGCACAAGGCATCCTTACTCCATTGCAGCAACTTGAGGCTGTTCTTCAGAGCTTAGGAGCACCTAAACTTGGTCCAAGAGGTGCTGGTTTGCTGGTCTTCAAGGGTGAGTTCCCTTTTCTAGTCTTTTCTTGCTTCATATCTAAGCCATAGTTGCTTGCATTTTTGGGCTCCGACCCAAACTGTAAATCATCATATTTTGAGGTCCTCTTCATGTTTGATTGAGGACCTCTTGCTGTTTGAGGACAGTAGCTAGCACTTCCTTCATTAGCCCTCTTTATGCCATAATTTTGCATAATATTTTTGGCCTACGTGTGATCTGTTTTGGAGCATGATGTAAATTGTAGATAGGCTTATTTTGAGCCCTTTATCACTGTTTGGGACCTCCATGTGCCACTTGTCATTATACCCCTCTTTGGTCCCCATTTTTGCATGATTCATTAGCCTATTATGTCTCTTTTTTTGGGCTCTTTTCAGAACTGAGAACAGTCTTATTTTGACCCATTATTCATGTTTCATTAAGGGTCTTTCATGGTTTGAGGCATCTTTTATATACTTCATGTTATAGCTCTCTTGGTGCCATTATTTTGCATAGCATTTTGAGCATACTTGTATCTGTTTTTGGGGTTTGTCATAAACTGTAATACATCATATTTTTGGCCCCTATTCAATATTGTAGAAGGCCCCTTCTCTGTTTGGGGCCAGCATGTGTGAGTTGCTTCATTACCCCTCTCTTGGCCCCATTTTTGTATGCTGATCTAGCCTCATTTGTGTTCCCTGTTTGGCCATGCTTTAAACTGTAAACATGCTTGTTTTGGGTCTTCCTAGCTTCTGTCTTCGTACTTCATGTGCAAATTATGCATGCATTGCATAGCTATAGGCCATTTCATGCGCCAAAATTTATGTTTCGAGACTCGTTCCACGCATCGGGTGTCATTTCGCCTTGTTTCGGGGCTGTTTTGCCCCTCATTTTGCTACTGATTTTCATGTTTGCACACCATGTTCCATGTCTTGCCATGCTTTGGTAGAGTGGCATTCGTGCCTTAGGTTCGGTCCTCGATTTGCGTGCATATGTGCACGCATTTCGAGTGTTTCATTTTCATCTCATGGCCACTGATGTGGGCGCGGCTGAGGTCCACTCACATTGGTGTAAGTCCATCTTGCATTGTGTATGCCATGTTTCAATACGTTGTGCATGTTATGTTGTTAGCATTGTGTGTGCCATGTAGTTATATTGCATGTTCGTATGTTTGCTTGCATGCTTAGGTCGCATGTGCATTGTTGTGCATTGCCTCGCCTCTTGACCAACCATGATTGAGGTTGGGTCCCTTGTATGTTTTGTGTGCATTGCATTTGACATTGAAATGCATACTTGACTCTTTGGCCATCATGCATCGAAATGCGTGATTGGTGGCCCGAGGGTCGAGGGCCATGTTCCCTTGAGTCCATTACATGATAGGGAGTGTGTCCATGCATACATGTGCCTGAAATCCTATGCCTTATGCTGTCTATTCTCTGTTGCTGTCAAAACTGTCTTCTGCAGGGAGCTTCTGCCGACCGCAGAATTTAGTGCCGACCGGCACTTTTTGAAATGCCGGTGACCCAATAAACAGCCGATGGAAGTTGTGAACTGCCGGTGGGAATTTCCCCTAGCCGGTGGTGCTCTGCAGCATGCAAGGAACCTGTCCTGGAGTTTTGGCAATTTTCAGAGAGACAGGGCAGTATAAACAGAGGTGGCAGTGTTATGGTACGGGCTTTCCGGACGAGACGGATCCGATCATGCATCACTCACGCATCCCAAGGCAGGGCTGCGGCCACCTTCTTGCTGCATTTATTTTGTTAATTAATTAAGGGTTTGTAATAATTAATTAGCTAGGATAGTCGATTTATCATTCGGATTGTATTATTCTTTTGTTCCCTCCGAGCGAGGGCAAACTTGTAATAAGTGTGGGTGCGTGTGTGCATGTCTTCCAACCCCCACTTCTTTCTCCCTTTTATTTACCCGCTTATGATGGTAGACTAGGGCATATTTAAATTAGCATAACAGTATGACAGCATGCGTGCATCCATACATTTGTCTTACATGCACCGGGCTCGGCACATCATGCTAACTGCACTTGTATTTCAATCCCAAGTTGAGTACTTGTTAGTTGCAGCATTTCACATGCCATCTTTAGGATAGCCGAGCCTGTTTAGATTGCATCTTTGCATGTGTTGCATTAGCCATTTTTAACATGAACTAGGATCATGCATATGATTACTAACTAGTTTCTGTTTTGGCTCGGAGTACTAGGTAAGCTTTTATGCTTTAGCATATCGCATGCGTGTGAATGTTGCCATGATAGCATGATTACCATGAGGCTAGCTGCTTATGTGATATAACTGCTTGAATGCCTGTGGATGGAGGTCAAATTACCTAAATTGGAATAATGCATTAAAACTGTGAGTTTTAAGCCCACTAGATAGTGGAAAAACCATCTTTTCTAAAGCCCACTTGAGGGTGGCAAAACCTGCATTTTAGCCTACTTGCGAGTAGCAAACCATTTTCAAAACAAACATGCAATGTTTTGTTCCAATTTAGGCGATTTGGTCTATACTTGTTTGCTGCGCGCATAAACATAGTAATTCTAGGCTAATAAATGGAATAAGAACACATAACGTTTTCAAAAACGGGTATCACGGTTAGTAGAGGCCGATCTTCGGATCGGGCGAGAGGGGGTGCTCATAGCTGACCTTCCCCAATCGTACCCAAGTTCCCGAGCCGAGGTAACTTTGGTGATGACGGACATGAGGCCTTCGGCACCGAGTCAGGGTTTCCTAAATTCTCCCATTTTAAATATTTAGGTGGCGACTCTGTATCTGGCAAAGCAGTCCATGTTTGGCACTTCTTTTCAAAAATCTGTTTCTCAAAACGATTTGCCGGATTTGGACTCTTTGGTTCAGATTAAGAACCGTGACACAAATTGAGTCCGAACTGTAGCGGGATCCCTCGCGGATGTGTTACACCCTGGCAATTCTGTGCTGATATCCTTGGATATGATACAACACCTTCAACCTTCTCTCATTAAGCAATATCAATTCTTCGAACCTGTTCTGCTGCCAATCCACCTCTGTTATCTGACACTCGACTATAATTCGCAATGACGATATTTCAATCTCAATCTGCAGAACAACTTCCATCCCATACACTAGAGAATAGAGAGTTGCTTCTGTAGATATTCGAATTCCCAAAGTGTAAATGGCAATTTATCTGGCCAATCCTTGTAAGTCTATACCATCTTCCGCAGGATGTTCTTAACATTGTTACTGGCAGCTTCAATAGCTCTGTTAGTCTGTGGTCTATATGTTGATAACTTGTGAAAAGTCACATTGTATTTTTGGAGCAAATCGACCATCTCTCTCTTAAAGTGCCAGCCGTTATCTGAGATGATCTTATTTGGTACCTCATACCTACAGATGATATTATTCCTAATGAACTTGGCCACATGTGACACCTTCAACACAGAGTAAGACTGAGCTTCCACCCACTTGATAAAATAGTCAATCGCTACTAAAATGTACTCATGTCCATTTAAACCCTTTGGCGAGACTATCCTAATGACATCAATTCTCCATATTGAGAAGGGTCACAGCGAAGTCATGTTGTAAAGCTTTGATGGTGGGATATTCATGCGATTAGCATGGATTTGACATTTGTGGCATTGTTGAACAAAACTAATACAATCTCCCTCCATAGTTGACCAATAATAGCCTTGTCTGAAGATCTTCTTGGCCAGCATCACACCATTCATGTGTGCTCTACACTCTTTTCCATAGATGGCCTCCATGAGACGTTTTGATTCTTCCTCTTCGACACAGAGCTTATGCATTCCCAGATGGCCTCTTTTGTATAGCTTATCCCTGTAGATGGTAAACTAGACGGTCAAACGCCGTATTCCCTATTTATCCTTAGCATTTGCCCCAGGTGGATACGTATCATTCTCCAGAGAATTCCAAATGTCGTAATACCAGGGGTTTTTGTCTTAAACCTCATCTATTACAGCAAGGTCTCATAAGTAGGCGTATATTTCTATTCAATGATGATCAAACGCATCTTTACTATAAGCAGTATGTCTACCATGGAAGATAGAGTTGCCAGTGCATCAGCGAACCAGTTGTTCTCTCTCAGCAGATGTGTGAACTTCAGTTTTTCAAACCTCGGAATTAGAATATCTAAGGTCTAATGATAAACCTTCATGTTCCCTTCCTTAACCTTCCAATCCCTATTGGCTTGAGAGACGACCAAATTCGAATCTCCGATGACGTCCAACCTTTTTGCCCCTAGTTCTAGGGTAGCTTTCAATCCACGGATACACACCTCATATTCTACTTCATTGTTGGACACTTTAAACCGGGGTTTGAATGCTAGGGGTATGTAGGAATTATCGGGTGCTATGAGCAACACACTTATCCCATAACCATATTGATTAGATGCTCCATCAAAGTACATTGTCCATGTTTCCTCTTCTACCTGCAGAATGTCTTCATCTGGGAATAGGTACTCTACTGCTTTATCTCCTTCCATGGGGTGGTCTACCAAAACTTCCGCTACTGCTCTCGGAGAGAAAGAGCAACCAAAGAGCTAGCCTACCCTTAAATGCTGGTTTCTCAAAAAGATATTTGATAGGATCTAATCTCAAAACCAGAATTACGGAATGAGAAAACAGGTAGTGTCTCAATTTCCTCATTGCCCAAACCAAAGCTAAACAAGATTTCTCTAGGGGAGTATAGCGGGTCTCGTAATCCAGCATCTTCTTGCTCAAATAGTAAATGGCTTTCTTCACTTTAGCTTCTGATTCTTAAGCTAGCATACATTCCATGGTCGAATCTGTTACTGACAAATACAAGATCAGTGGCTTCCCCGGCTCTGACGGTGACAATACAGATGGATTCTAAAGGTGCTGCTTGACCTGCTCGAAGGTGAATTGACATCGATCATCCCATTGAAACTTCTTTACTTTCTTCAAGTGACCAAACAGTGCTTCACAAGTCAAGGTTAATTTTGAGATAAATCATCTTATGAATTGCATTTTTCCTAGAAAGTCGTGCACTTTTTTTTCCAGTCCTTGGTGATTGCATTTCTGAAATGGCCTTAATTTTGGAAGGATCTACTTCAATTCCCCTCTACGTAACCAGAAATCCCAGCATTTTCCGTATAGTCATACCAAAGGTGCATTTCTATGGGTTCAACCTCAGTCTGTACTCCTTGATTTGTTCAAAGAATTTTTCTAGTGCGGCGTAGTAGCTCTCTCGTTCTTTGGACTTGACAATCATGTTGTCCATACCCTCAACTTCTTTATGGGTCATGTCGTGTAAGATCATGGTCGCAACCCTCTAATATATAGCCCCAACATTTTTCAACCCAAAAGGCATGACCTTGTAGCAGTAAGTTCCCACGGCGTAGTAAAAGCCGGTGCCATCAAAATTTGATTATACCCGAAAAATCCATCCATGAACGATAACAATGCATAGTCGGAAATAAAATCTACCAACTTGTCGATGTATGGCAATGGAAAGTCATCTTTTGGACTACCTCTATTCAAATCTTGAAACTCGACGCAAACCTCGATTCTGCCGTCCTTCTTCAAAACTGGAATGATATTAGCCAGCCAAGTCGGGTACTCTGATACCATCAAGAAACCCGCATCAATCTGTTTAGTGACCTCCTCTTTAATCTTTAACGCCCAATCTGGATAGACTCTGCGAAGTTTCCGTTTAGCTAGCCGGGCCTCAAGGTCAAGAGGGATCTAGTGCTATACAATCTCAGGATCGATCCCAGGCATGTCTTCATAGGACCACATGAAAACATCTTTGAAATCTTTTAATAAAGCGATTAAACGCTCACGTTCTTCCGAAGAGAATGTGGACCCAATCTATACGAAGCTGGGATCCTCCTCAGTACCCACATTAATTGCAATGACTTCATCTATGTAGGGCTTAACACACCTCTTCTCCTCTTGGTGAACCAAAATTTTCAAGACCCAAGGAATTTCTTCTTCTTCGTTTAAATCAAAATTTTCAAAATCAAGATTAGTGTAACAAACTAAGGGCACAGAGAAGTAAGTGAAATTTACTGCATTCTCATTAGTAAAATTCAGAGTAATCTACTGCTGGTTTATCCCCAATCATAGAGATAGTAACATTATCCTCCAAGTTAACGGGCTCAGCCTCGGCTTTAGAGCTCACTAGTAGGTTAGCTAATGTCATCCCTAACAATTCCTCATCATTAACGTCCAAGTTTGCATTCCTGGACTGCTCTATACTGATGCTCAGGTCAATCTGCTCATCATCTTCTTCATTATTTGGCAATTGGTGATCAAAGAAGATCTCAAATCCCAGGTACCTCATCTTGGTTTCCCGTTCGATCCATGGCTCCAGAAATCCACAAAAAGGGAAATCTTCCCCTTGGCGGACAAAGCGTCCGTTTAGGTTTCCCCGTATTGGCTTGTAGACCAGTTCATATTGCCTCTCGGCCCTTTTTGTTTTAACTCTCTCTCTCTCAATTCATCCCCCTTTCTCTTCTAGTCTTCTGCAGTTGGCTTGTACCCCAACCCAAAAGCATAGGGATTGTGACTTATCTCTCTGGCAACAGTAGTTCCTTGCCTACCATTTCTACCCAATCTCGATTCGAGAATGTGTCCTTGTTTATTCATCATATAAATGGACTGGGTGCTCACATAGTTCCCGTCATCCTCCGTCATGATAGATTGTACTAGTTGGGCCTCTGCCAAGGAGAAGCCGGAGAGGAACACATCCTCTTCTCCGTGGAATATTTCTAACAAAGGCTTGGTAATTCTTTGGAGAGGGTGGACCGAAAAATTGTCATAAATAGTAGCAATCCCACCTTTGAATGGATATTTCACCAACTGGTGAATTGTTAATGAAACTGCCCGCATCTAGTGCAACCAAGGCCTTCCCCAGAGCAGATTGAAAGTTCACATCCATAACATAGAATTCAACCTCATTCTTGGACGGGCCAATCAGTATTTGGCCCTTGAAAGTCCCCATGACATCTCGGCTGGTATTGTCATAGACTCGAACAGCTTGAGTTGTAGGCATGAAGTCAGCTGGCTTCAAACCTATGGCGTAGGCGGTTCTTGCCGAACACACATTAATTGCCAAGCCAGTGTCCACTAGTACCACCGGGATCCACTTCTTCCGGCTTTCCAGAGTCACATACAGGGGTCAGTTGTGATTAGCACCCTCAGGTGGTAACTCTTTGTCCGTAAAAGATAATACCGGACAAACATCCCCTGACGTAACCAATGACACCAGTTGGTCAGTGGTGGTGTTGATAGGCAGCTTAGTTCTATTCAATGTCTCTAGCAACGCCTGCCTGTGCTCCCAGTAAGCTATTAGCAGCCTCCAAATTGATATATCTGCCTGGATCTTTTTAAGTTATATAATATATGCTGGAGTTAACCAATCTGAGCACTCAAGTAAGCCAAATCAGATCAAGTGATGAAGCAGATGCATTATAAGCGGTTGGAGTCTGAAAAGTACTCTAAGTAGGAGCTCGAAAGTGTGGCTGAGATTGTGGAGCAAATGAACGTTCCTTCTTGAAAAAGTTGTACTTCCAATGACCCCTTTGATGGCAGAAGGCACACTCATCAACAACCAGAGACATTGTAATAACTAGAATACTGAGGGGTTAAAGTGTAATAAACCATATATAGAACAATATAGCCAAACCAGGGATCGAAGGGTAATACACAGAAATCTAATGGGGTAAAACCAATAAATCCAAAACCATAATGTAATAACTAGAAGAGTGTGAGGTCTAAATGTGAAATATAATAACAGTTAAGGTCCAAATATAATAATCAAATTTTTTTACCCTGGCCCACAAATATTAACTAGAGTTTTGAAGCCAAAAGAACTAGTTTGAAGCAGAGAGAACCAAATTAGAGAAAAGAGAGAGAGAGAGAGAGAGAGAGAGAGAGAGAGAGAGAGAGAAACTAAAGCCAAAGTCAAAGAAGAGGGAGGTTGCGTCTGAAGGTTACAAACCAATGAGAGGAGTTGTAAACTAGATGGATCACGATTCCTGCAATAACAGATCTGGTACAATGAGAACTCGAATGAAGGTCATGCAAGAGCCAAGAGAACTTTGATCGATTAGAGAACTTCGATCAGAGAGCTTCAAACTTCGTGAACACGACTAGAGAGAGAGAATTTTGCAAATACCAATCATGATTCTGGTGCTCTACAATCTGTGACTCAAGTATCATAAACACCCAGCAAAACTTCGAGAACCAGATTTGATCAAGGGAGAAGAAGACCTACAACTCACACAGAGATTGAAGAGGAAGACAATTTTTAGGGTTTTGGTGGTGGCTCTGATACCATGTAAGATTTTTGAATGATTTATGTATATTCAATTATAAAAGTAATACAAGGATACATTTGATTATATAGAAATCCTAACCCCAAGACTAAAAAACAAAACGAATATCTCTCAACATATATACAAAATATATACTACCATATATAGAGGTATGCTAAGCCACCAAACTTTTCTTTTCACTTTGTTTCCCACCTACATTTTTTCATCAACATGTCTTGCAAAAGATATTAATAAATATGAAGAAAAAATAAGATATTGACTCAATACACAAAACAAATGGGGCAAAGAAATAAAGATCTTTGGAATGGAATTGCCAAAATGCATTATAATGCACCCAATTAGGATTAAAAATCCTAACAGACCCTGTTCTATGTATGCTGAATTTACCATGCACATGAAGCCATTATTGGGGCAATTGTAAAAGGTTGGTGGACAAGTTTGAGAACATTTGTTCAGCTTTGAAGGCTGCATCTCTGTGCGAATGATGGCAGAAATTAGAGTTTGACCAAGTTTAGTCCTTCCTACTTCTCAATTGTCGAGATGCATGCTTGCCTGACATAAATCACTAATGACTTTTAGTATTCCTTTATCATCTTGCATTGTACTTTGACAGTTTGCAACTAACCTGTATTGTAGATAATCAAGGCAGAGGGACACAGGGACAGGGAGGTCACGTGCCCCCCCTGACTTTTCAATTATATATATATATATATTTTTTTTTTGGGGGGGGGAGGGGGGGAGTCTTAGCTCACACACACACAGTTAGATCCTCACATCTTCACTTTTCAAATAATATATATATATATATATATATATATTTTAAACTCCCAATCCCAACCAAACACACTGACACACACAGCCTCATCTCATCAATGTTTTGTTTTGTTTTGTTTTTGTTTTTGTTTTTGTTTTTGTTTTTGTTTTTGTTTTTTTTTTTTGAGTCCCAATCCCAACCAAACACTGACACACACATAACCCCAACCACGGAAACAATCTAAAAATTTGCTGGGCAAGGCTTTCAACAGGGGGTGGTAGGACCTCTAAAACCCTAAAAGTGTATGAAGTTCTTTATTTTTTTAATTTATTCACAGTACTTGTTAAGTGCCTCTGTATTTTCTTTGTCTTCTTTGTCTCCCTTTGTTACTTTGTAATTTACTGACTCGGGATTCACCAGATTAGGATCACATAACCCAGATTTGGGACCACACTACAATCTTGGTGTCTTCTCTTCATTGTTAACAAGTAACTTTATTTATTATTTTTTACTTTTAAACAAAAATTATGAGTATTAATGTATAGTTATTTGTTAAGTTTTTATTTGTAAAAATTTTTGATTTGTTATTATGTTAAAATAAGATATTTTGATATGCTAAAAAATCTTGATTGGTGGTGATTTATATTAAAATTAGAGATTTTGGTTTGTTGTTGTTTGTGCTAAAATTAGGGATTTGATTAGTGCCATCATTGTATTAAATTCCTAGCTCCACCACTGCAGATAATAATGCTTCTCTTGCTTTTATTTATCAAATAATAATAATAATAATAATAATGCTTCTCTTGCTTTCATGTTTTTTCATGGCCTTTTTATTGGAACTGATATGGAATTATATATTTATTCCCACTACAAAGTTTTATGGGAAAAAACAGTCCTCATAAGGTACAAATTATTTTCAATTCCCATATAGTGCTAATCAGTCTATTTTATTTACTGTGTACTATTTAGTATTATTTTTCACTTTGATTATTTTGATTATTCTTCATTGTCACACCAATAAAACTAATTAATAGTTAGTACTTGACCAAGAATTATGATCCTGCAATCTTCTTATAAGAGGCAAGTAAGAAACACTATGTGTAATCATGTCTTTGGTTTTATTTCTTTTTGTGAGATCCAAGTTATATATTTTATTTTAGCTGACTATGCTACCCATCCAAATTGATACTTTAAAACGTGATGATATGTAAGGAATGTGTTCCTTCTTTGATGACACTGCCACATTCATTCTTGCACTGTTTGGCTTCAATACCATGGGTAGGTTCATGTTTTTTTTTTATCGATTAACATCCTTATTTGATTTTCAATTTTGGATCACAGGTGAAAGTCATTTTCTTCTCAGAAATAGAGGAGTATGCAACTCCATTTGTGCATCAAGCTGCCCTAAATTATTGGCCTTATGCTGCTTTCGCATTAATGCCATGGTGAGAAGAGGAATCTTCCTTTTGGTGGAATGTGTATGTGGATTTTCTTTTCTTTTTTGAGAGAACGTATAGGGATGCTTCTTTTTCCTTCCTTTTTTTCAAAAAGAAAAAGAAAAAGAAAAAGAAAGATTAACTTCTTAAATGTTCTTACAAGCTTCCTTCAAAATAATTTCCTTGTTTTGTGAATAATATCAGAACTATTTTAAATTATTCCTTTTTTCAGTGGACAGAAGCAGCTATCATTATTCTTTCTTATCTTGGCTTGAAGGATTGATGATAAATGGGGAATTTTTTTTTGCAACAAAACCAGATTCTTTTGCAGTTGCAACAATCTACTTTATGTTAACTTTTGCTTTGATCTGAAGTTGTGCTTTTGTCCTATGTGAATTTCAATTTTTTTGGAAGGCTGTTATATCTTGAATAAGTGTAGTTATCAAATTTCTTTATTTATTGCAGTGGTAGGGGGTAGAAAACGTCTGTGGTCATGTTACCCATGACAATAATAAAGTGTTATCTGTGAACAAATTGAATCCTACTTATGTTATGATGGAAGAAGAATAACAAGCTCAAATTTGATAGTGAAATTTTTTTTCTTGCCTCACATGGAAAGACTTATACAAATTTTTTCTTTCAACGACATCCTATTTAAATTTCACTATGTTCAATTATATCCTTAAAGGGGATAACAATTTTCATTTCAGTATTATATGAAATATAAGGCATTTGACTGTGCAAGATGTCTGCCTGTAGCTTTACCCAGCATAAGATCTGGGTTTTTGGATTGACAGTTAGATCCGATATATCTACTCGAGCGCATGCTGCACAGCTTTAAAGGTGTTAGGGTTTGATTATTCATATTTCAAATCCTTTGAAAAATCTTGTGCAAAATTTTAAAATTTGCATTTCATGCTTCTGTTTATAATCTCAATTAGGATCACAAATGTTCTATATCATTTCATGCTTTTGTTGTCATCTCCATAAATTTTTATGTGGAGATTATGAAATCGACCTCCAAGCGTATTTATTTCCTCTGTTTTGCTTTTGACTATTAAATAACAACATAAGTTTGTAGATGAAAATCAAGCGAGGAAATTTCTTGTCATCAGTGTTGTTGAACATATCATGTATTGTTATATCACTTTTGTGCATTGTGTATCATGTCTCATGCCATATCAAGTATAACAAAATACGTTGACATATATGACTATAGATAAATAAATAAAAAGTACTTTCATATGACACATAAATATATTGAAAAAATGAAGTACTAAAGCATATAACCAATGACATGAAAAATTATCTTTAAAAACTTAGAAATTGGACAAAAAGGAAAATATGCATTCATTAGAAACCTAAATATTCAACTCATAAGAAATTGGAAAGAAAATTCAAAATTTAATATAACAGAAGGATTAATGAGATTTCATTGCAAATATAAAAATAACAGAAAAGGTTTTTGGTTTTCAATTGGGCCCAACTTCTTGATTGCTAGTTTGTTTGGTTCCCATTTTGCAATCAATGACATTCTTTAGGACTTGTTTGGATGAGTAGCTCAAACATACTTGTTATGAGGTATATGGTCATAATCTTGGGTCTCAACCCAAATCCAAATGGTCGGTGTGTGTAAGCTCTTTGTTTCTTTCATCTGAATTAGATCCATGTAGCGAAGGGAGTATGGGAATCATTTTTGCTTGCAGGTTTATTTGGATTTGGGTTTGTTCAACGAGTGCGGGCAATGGCAATTGACATTGCGAAATGCTGTTAATAGGGCAAAAGGTCAAAGAGAAGGTATTGATATCTAATCATGAAATACATG
This sequence comes from Camellia sinensis, assembly GCF_055761805.1. Lineage (NCBI taxonomy): Eukaryota > Viridiplantae > Streptophyta > Magnoliopsida > Ericales > Theaceae > Camellia > Camellia sinensis. The sequence goes on along the minus strand of NC_138975.1, from coordinate 102,388,331 downwards.
TTAAATTGTGATACAATAAGAAATTGATACAATACATAACATATTTCACAATTCAATCTACCAACATATGAATCTGTATTACATATATTTTTCATAATGATTCTGACAACACTGCTTTTCATAATTAATTTGCATTTCTTTTCTGAAATTTTCTTTTCCTTTTTCTACCTTTTTGTTCTTTTTTTTCTGGTAGGCATCTATTTTTTTTTCTTCCTTATTAAATAGTTCAGAGAAGAATCAAGTGTTCTTGTTTTTCTTTTTTGTCAATTTTGCATCAAGTTAAGGTGTTGGCTAGAAAGATTGGTTGCTCTAACTAGCATACTGTACTGTACTTTTACTTATTACATGTCATATATAAGGATAAATAATTACTATGTCACATATATGAACATTTATGTTAAATAATCATTTTTGAAGTATGACGGAGGAGAATAGGTATAAATTTACTTAATTTTTGTTTTATCATTAGATTTCAAGTTATTTTATTCAAACTCATAATATGTTTCATGTGTGTCTAAGTGTTGGAAAGTGTCCAATGAGTGTTGTGTCATGTTAGTGTCAGACACGACACGTTACCTTCTTAGAAATGTCTATGCTTCTTAGGTTGATACTTATTGAACTTTGTGGGTTTTTAAGGATGTATACACTCTAGAGCTTAGAGTTCTCTTTCATACAAGATGTTGTCTGCTTAAACCTTTTTTGTTTATCTCATTGCAGAGAGCAAAAACTCCTACACTAGTTCCTGAAGATACAGATCCTATTTGATTAGTAGGTTCCAAAACCATTATATCCGAAAGGACAGGAATGAAATAGAGAATTTGCAGCATCATGAATGAAATCCACAATCGCCTGGGAGATCCAAGGATTGGCCTAGTCTTGCTCTTGGGACCATTGATGTCTTTTGGTAGCATCTGGCTGTGAAGAAGCCAATTAACTAATCCAAGTCGATCAAATAATCAAACTCAACCGAGCAAAAAAATAAGTGATGGCATATTGCGCTCCTGGGAGCATTGTCATTGTTTGTTTTCCATATATTATTATCTTTATCTCCAATGTGATTTCATCGAGCAACAAACAATATGTGTATTTTTCTTTGTCATTATTCTTATAATGTTATTTTTTTTTTGAGTTGCATGTGCGGGTCGCTAGTATATATATATAATTATTATCATTGTCTTTATTTTTATATATGTGATGTATTGGCTGCATATCATTTTAGTTGATTAATTTAGTAACTTCTATTAATATTCTATTAGGATTAGTCCACCTATGTGATATATGTGAGTCCCATACAATTGTTAGGTTAATTTAAACATATATTTGGATGAGGGTAATAGAGTCCGTAATCTACTGGGGAACCCAATGTGTAGGTTTTGATTACCTAGTTGTATGGAACTAAGTTTTTTGTGAGTAGACTATTATAAGTAGTCATGGAGACTATAGGTTTTGGTGAGATTAAGAGGAGGATAAAATAGAGATGTAAGGGGTGACAAAAAATACCGTGAAGGCACCAGGGTTAACAAGGGCTCAACTACTCTTGAGCATGGGATTCTGGTAGTGATGTAGGTTTTGAGTGTGTTGACCACCTCACATGTATTATTTATTTTTATTCATAGTGAAATCTCTCTCCCGTGGATGTTGGCAATTGGTGCCAACCGCATAAATCTATTTGATTGTTTTTCTCTTTGGTGTGTGCATTGTGTGCTTCCATTCACATTGGTGGGATGTGGTATAAATCTCAACATATTCTTCAAAGTTTCCCTTTATTTAGTTCAAATGCAGTGACATATACCTGTGGGAAACAACCCTTTTTGTTTTTGTTTTTGTTTTTTTTCTTGACAATCAAGTTATTGCCTATTCAATAGCATTTTATTACTGCCACTAACAGATTATTGTATTGAGTGATAGCTTTGTGCATATCTCTGAATCATCTCATTGAACAATTCACATTTTCTAGCTTTGCAATTTTGAGAGACTCGTCATTCTCATTGAACGGCCCACCCCAAACTCTCAAACATTAAAAAAGACAGAAAAAAAAAAACCCTAAAGAAGGATTTTTCTATCCCTCTCACCACGAATCATTCTTGTATGATTGTTCCTTCATTGGGAATCTATTGCTTGCTAGTTGAAATTGTTTCCCTCACCACCAATCATTCTTGTATGATTGTGTTCCTTAATTGATATTCTTTGAATATTTTCTTTCACATTTATCCCCTACCATTTTTTTTTATTTTTTTTATGAAATCTTTAAAAAGATTTTGTTCAAGGACAATATTGATTTAGTGGCTCCTTTAGAAAAGGAAATTGCGTCTCACTTTGTGTTGAACTACCTAGAGGCTGTTGGTGTTATGTGTTCTATAGTTCCCAACCTTGAAACCCGAATAATTTTTAGAACCACTGTCGACATTTCTCATTTTGGCACCTCTTACAACTAATAATCAAAGTTTTTAAAGGCAAATGTGTAATGCCAGGCATTTTACCTCTTGTGAGGGGAGGCATAAGCCTCAAGCCATTGAGGCATATGAATTTTGAATTTTAAATTTTGTATTAAAATAATGAAAAAAATTAAAAATTAAATATGCTATAAGTACTTTTCTCTACAAGGCATCAAAATATTTCATTGTAGAGATGGAAGCTTGTTCTCATGAAAAGTGGAATTGGCATTTTTAGCTTAAGTTGTCGAGATTTTCACTCTTAGTAGCAAAAAATTCCGTCTTTGTTAACGTGTCTTTCTCAGAAACATGATTCCCAACCCCCAACGAAGAAAATTGTAAGAAACTCGCTTCCATTAAGGAAGAAACTCACACACAACTGAGATAGAACCTCTCAAACATACAAATCTCAAAGAAACAAAAGAAAAAACAACTCAAACTTATTGTCAACTTTTATTTATACTTAGCAAAAACAATTTACAGTTGACATCAATCTCCAATATTAATTCATATTTTAACACATAATTAGAACTAACAAACATAAACATCAGTGATCTTAAAAAGAATTCACTGCAGTGGGACTTGCACAAGTATGTTGTACTCTTTTTTTTAATGCATTTTATTTTCCTCTGTTTTCTATATTTTTGCTCATTCGCCATATGAAAATTTCCAAGATGACGAAGATAGACCAAATCGGAGACGCAAGAAGAGAGCAGTGTCAAATCAAGATCATCCTCCTTCCATCACTGACACAGAGCCAAAAGATGTTTACCAGAAGCAAATGACTGCCCAACCTATATACATAGATCATTTAGAAATTATACCATGAATTTTGGGAACCTGTTTGAATTGATAGTTTGTCTGTTTTTTGATGTGTGATTGAATCATAACTTTGGGATAATTTTTGATTTTCTTACCATTGTGTTACCTTTAAGAGCCGCATTACCTTTCTTATTTGGAAAAGGAAGCACATATGTGCTTGTATCACTAAGTTGTAAAATTTTAGTGAAAAATTCTCATGTAGTTGATTGAGTAGATATATGAAATTTTAGAAGGTTAATTCCCATAAAAGAAAATTTTCAACATGTTTAGAATAATATATTGTTCAAATTTAATGGAGTCTTAAGGTTAATTCCATATGCCTCCTTGAGATTTGGCAAGATAATATCTAGCCCCCAAAGGTTTCTAAGTAGGAAGGGTTGGACATGGTTGTCTCCATTGAGTCTTGTTAAAAGATAAAGGTGGGTGAAAGTAAGTGAAATGTAGCTATATTTTATGCATATGCTATCTAATTTTTTTTTTAATCGCTACTCAAATTTATGATTCAAATACAACTTAAAAATATAAGTATGCTCTTTTCATGATTTGAAATAAGGACCTCTTAACGATAATGCCCACGTGTAACAAATTGTTTTTACATTTGAAATTTTGATTTACCAGTTTCAATTATGTACGGATTTATTTGTCAGAAGGGTCATATGGCACATGCATTGCATGTGCATTAATTGATAATCCAAATATTATAAAAATTGCTGTTTAGTTCCTCGTGATACTCTTTGTATATAAATGTATGTATATATATAACAAGGTGGATATTAGATTTTTATCTAGAGGCTGTGTTGGTGACAATGGATAAAAAGTTAAGGAGTGATGTTTATTTGCACTTTATGTACCTGTGATTTATCTTTAGTAAAAAGTTGAAGAGTGACATTTATGAAGAATATTAATAAAAATGAAAGAAAGTGAATTTATCTTACTTTAGTTCTTTATCAAATCAAGTCCTATCCTTCATGACTATCCAATATATTTAAGACCAAGTCTTCTTCAATGTCTTTTTCCCTTGATTTCTCAGCCTCTTTCCTGGAGGATTTTGGTTGATCTAAGGCTGGGGTTTTGAAATACCGACCGCTTCTAGTCATGTGGTTAATTTCCTTTGCATTCCATGTATCTTCAAGGGTATCAGCTTTCCACCCTTCATCAGTATATGCATGGCTCAGATCACTATGTTCCCATCATTCCCCTACAGTCATTGCCAGGCCATTATCGGGCTTCACTCGGATCATATTCGCATCGCTTCCTTTGTCGGCATACCACTCCTCTTTTGTAACAGATTCAATCTCTGCCTTCCGATACTATTTGAGTTTCTTTGGCATCTTTCCCTTGTCACCAGACTCCCATATGGGCTTTTCCATGGTTTAGTCATTGTCCGTTGTTGACTCGGTCCGTTATTTTCTCTTTCCTTTTTCTTGCTCTCGGGCTATCTTTCTTTATATTTCCCCTATGATTTCTCGTTGGAATTGCTCCAAGGTTCGATTCTTTTTAGTCATAGGCACGACCTTGACCTTGCTATTCTCACTAGCTTCCTCTTGTTTCACAATCTCCTTTGCCTGCTCCTCCATATTTGATTCCTTTTCACTAAACCACCCGTTGCTGGATTCAGGCTAGCTTAGATCCCACCACCCAATCTGAATACGGCCTATATCCTCTTCTTCGAAGAAGTATAGGTTCTCCAAGTCTTTCTCTAGTTCTGCCAAGTCTTCTTCTAATTCTGTCAGGTAATCAAAGGCCAGTGATTTAGATCCTGCCCCAGCTCATTTTCCCTAATGGCGTTGACGCTGAAAGAGTCTGGCAGTATAATTATAGGCTTTGGCTAGTCAACAGCCACAATGTATTGGCTAGGGTCATACTCTTCTGCGAGTGAGGCCCCTTCTCTATAACTTGGGTGTCAAACAACCCCTTCTCTAATGCATTCCTCTTCTCTTCTAGCTTCGCCACCACAGACCCTGATTGGGTTTTGGGTGTTATATCCGTCATGCACATATTCGTGCTTTCTGGAATAACTACCTCAGACTTAGGTAGATGACATAGGGTGATATATGCACTGGGATTAAAAAGAGGGTGGTAGTGTATGTATAAGGTTAATATTCCTGGGTGAGGGGACTTGGTTATGGGCGAGAAGTGGGTTGGTGGTCACATTTGGTTTAGGGGCTATGATTTTATTGTCGATGAGATCTTGGCTCTCATGACATAGGCGATAGTAACGATCGGTGGGGTAACCGTGTTGTTGATGGAAAATGCAGTATTGGGTGGGCTCGTGTCTAGGTGGGAGTGGGTCAAGGAGAGGTTGAGGGTCGAGGGTTGAGGGGTTTGAGGTGCCCCTTCTCTATCAGGAGTTTAAGAGCATGGACTGGGCTCATGTAAAGGGGGGTAAAGGTTCTTTGGTTTCGATTTGGACTGGTGGGTCATGAGGTTGTGACGGTGAAAGGATCGGCCATTTTGGCTGCTATGGCGATGGTGCTGATCTCTGTAGGCCAAGGAATAGTGTTACTGCTAACATTGGTACTCCTGGTGAACAGCCTCTTCGCAGGTTTGACGGTTCTCTGAATGATGCCTTTCTTAAATACACTTTTAATTTGGACCCCCAACTCATGTAGAGCGGCAAATGTAGACAGTGATACTACTATCATTCTTTGTAACATATCTAGCTTGAGATTCTGAACTACCAACCGGATTTGTTCCCTTTCTGAGGCCTGTTTTTCATCCTGGATGCCTTTGCCCTCCATCTTGCAACAAAGTCGATAACGGGTTCCTTAGGATTCTGAGTGGTTGCTTCCAACTCGCTGATTGTCACTTCTATCTGAGTATTGGTCAACAAACCCCTCAGACAGTTCTTCCCAATTCCACTTAGTAGAATCCTCCAGCTTGGCGTACCAGATGCCACACCTGATAGAGTTCTTTCGAATAATGACAATTTCTAAGCCCGAGTCAGGCCCATTAGTCTCATAACATCCAAGAACAAGCGAACATGAACAATAAGATCCCCACTACCATCAAATCTATCGATATAAGGCATCCTGAACTTTTTCAACAATCTGACCGAGGCCTCGGTATAACCATCTTTAATACTTAGAATGAAATTGAAGCCTTGGGATTCTTGAGCGCCTTCTCTAGCCTGGCGATTTTGATCATAGCCAAATCAATGCCGTTGATGTCGAAAGAGAAGAGTCCCCCTTGGGGCTATGCTAGAGGCCTAAAAGCCAGTGCTTGTGCAAACATCTCTTGAGGATCCGGGACTTGAGGGTTTTCGACTAGTAGAGGTGGATCAGGATTCGGTTAGGCAGCTGAAACTGGATATATAGTAGATGCTAATGCCCCAAATGGGTGTCATATGTCAGCGATAGTTTCATCCTGTGCGGTTATCCTTTGATTCAAGGTATCCATAGTCCTCTGGAAAGCTATCATCATAACAGCAACCTCTTCTGCACTTTGTGCCATTACGGGTCTGGGAGAGTTAGGTGCTGGTAAACTGAGTGGGTGAGAATGGATAGGTGACTACTGAATGATCTGGGTTGGTGATGATAACTATTTGTTCTTTCTCCGTTGCACAATTGGTGAGAGCGAGACCAACACTGGCTAACCACCAACAAGGTCTTGGGTTTTTGCAAAGTCTGCCAGAGTGAGTCCACAAAACTTGGGGATATCGGGTTTGTTTGAAGCTATGATTGCAAACTACCTAGCAAAAGAAAAAAAGAAAAGGAAAACAATAATAAAAAATCAGACAGCATTTCAACCCAATTCGCAACAGATATAATCACAACTGAAGGACTGTATTTCCCACTAAACCCTGTTCCCACAAACTGATATCAACATGTACTACTGATATGAACAATTCTTGTACAGTTTCACTGTAAAGTACATACCAGGTAAAAAGAGAGCCAAAACACCCCTATGAGGGGGTAGGGTTACACTGTCCTAGATTTTGTCATGATCTAGGGTCTTACTACTTCGACCAAGTAGTTTCACAGCATCCTGTATAGGGGTAAGCATCCTTTCTTAAGTTGGAACAGTCACTATGGCTTTATTATATGCAGCTAGGCTGATTGGTCAAAAAGGGATACCTTAGCAAGATTACCTAATATACCTCTCACATCTAACACCGAGAAGTGAAAGGAAGATCAAACAGTACAACGGTAATTCAAATCCAAGGGTTGTGTTTCCAACATGATAGAGTCCACAACCGGTTAGCCTTTTGGCAAAATTTTGGGCAAGCCTCCGAAAAACCGTTCAGGAATAGTAGATGGAAAACATAATGACTTAGAGTAACAATGCAAATGCAATGCGAAAAACATATAAGTGTAGATAAAAATTCACATCACGAAGTTCAAGTCAAGTTCTCTTAAGTCTCCAGCAAATGTAGCTTTCTTTTTGAGCTCCTCGGAGGGGTTTAGTCTCCTCGGATACATTAGCCCTACAATTTGAACTCCCATGGTTCTGAATCTGGTTTCATAAGTGCAATGCGAAACAAAAAAAAAAAAAAAACACAAAAGAGTCCAAATCCGGTAAATCTTTGAAAAATCGAGTTTTAATAAAAAAAATGCCAAAAATAGACTGCTTTGCCAGATTTCAGAGTCACCACCTAAATATTTTTGAAAAATTTAGGAAACCCATGACTCGTGCCGAGGGCCACTTGTCCGTTATCACCAAAGTGTCTCGGCTCGGGAACTTAGGTATGAGAGGAGAAGGTCATGAATTGAGTACTCCACTCATCCGATCGAAGATCGGTCTCTACTAATCATGATGTAATTCTTATGTACAGTACATGCTCTTGTTCTGATTCTTATGCTATGTTTACTATGTGATGCACACAAGTATAGACTCATTTTCCCAATTTGGAACGTTTTGATTTCATGTTTGTTTTGAAAAAGCGTTTTTAATATGTACCACTTGGAAAAGTGATCTCATATGTACATTAATCAAATCATCCCAACTTAAGTGAAAAAGCCTTCATCCACAGACATTCGAACAGGTATATCAACTAAGCACTTAGCCTCATGGTAAACATGTTTGATATAGCAACACCAACATACACGTAATATGCTAAAGCAAAATCGCTCACCTAGTACTCTAAGGCAAGCCAAAGAAAACAAACATAAGTAGGAAAATGCATCATCCTAAGCAATGCAACATGACTAATGCAACGCATACAACATGAAACTATCGGATTCGGCTTCCTAACATGACATATGGATCAATTTCAAGACATATGATAGCACATGTATTCAAGCAAGGAATTTGAAATTGACATGTGATTAGTATGATGAGCCGAATCCTTATGCATGCAAAATAAATGGATGCAAGTCATGGAAAATGCTAAGGAAAACACGATGCTAACCATGATAAGCGGAAAAATAAAAGGGAGAAAGAAATGGGGGTTGGAAGACATATACAATATTACAATTTTACCCTTATACAAGAGGGTCCGAATGAATGTCCTAATTAAACTAACTATTACAATACCAAATAAATTAGCTACACTAACTAATTATTACAACTTGAATGAATCTAATCTAATTAATTAAAACACAGAATTAATTAACTAAGTAACTAACTGTTACAAGTTCAAAAGAATTTAACTAATTAATGAACTGGCTATTACAAGTTTCAAATAAATCTACTAATTAGCATTAACTTCACGAGCCATGGGAAGTAGAGAATTGTGTATGCGTGAACGGGAATATCCACCTAAAGCCACCTATGTTTTGTTGCCAGAACTGTTCTGTTTTGCAGTCAGAAAAATAATATGTTTCCACCCCAGCCTCTGCTTTGTTCTGCCATGAAAATGGTACTGTCTGCATAAAATCAAGTGGCCGACCGGCCTTGAAAAGTGGTCGGCCAGATGGAAAGGTGGCCGATCGGCCACTGTTTTGGGGGTCTGCCCTGCTGCAACAGATAGGAAACAGAGTGTTTTCAGGGGATGTTTGTCCTCTTTGCCTCTCTCTATCATGAAATAGATCAAAGGAGGGATAAACTCGATTCGCAAACCATCAATTGACGCAAACTCATTGCATCATGATCTATGAATCGATGGGACAAAGTCTCAATAAATGGAAATAAAAGACCAGCGAAACCTTCTCCCCATCATGGAGTTACTTCTCTAGGGAAGTGGTAGACATTGCTTCTTGAATCATTAACATTACTAATAAGTATGTAATGACTCGAGACGCAATAGGTTCAATTAACGTTCGATTGAACCCAAACCAATTTTATTGGCCATTTTTATTACCTTTCCATTATTTAATCATTTTATTCCAAAGTGTGAGAGTTCTGTCCACTAATGAAGAGAAATGTTAAACAAGGAGTTGTTCTTGGTATGAGAGAGATGTAATCCCTTGGTAATGAACCTCTAAAGAGATTAAACCATTAAGCATGGAAGGCCTCTTTCACATGCCTTAAAGAACACTCGTTTGAAACGACTCTTAAACAATGAAAACTAAGAAAGGAGGGAGGGTGTAGAGGTGGGTATTACAAGTGTGAGCACATGTATATGAAAGCCATGAAATAAAAACTATTAACTCAAATAGGTTGGTGTCTAAAGCCTAAACCACCAAATCTATGAGGACTACAATACTACAAGCATACTATGCAAAGCATAAATGAAATGAACACACTAACACAGTCCTAAAGCTCACAAAAAAAATGCTGGAAATACCTTGAAAAAGCTAAAAAAAAAAAAACTAAGCAAAAATGATAGGGAATTAAAGCTAGTAAGCAAGCCTAAGGACGAGTGGCTAACCCCTCCACTTTTTGGACCTCAAAACCACATATTTTAGCTTTTTAAAACTCTGAAAATCAGTGGCCAAAGGTTGAGAAAGAAGTGGGAAACACAAGGACAAAAGCTTAGAGAACAAGGTTCAAAGAAGGGTAGTTAACCCCTCCACCTTTGTAGCTTTAAGTCACAAGTTTCAACCCACAAAAATAGTCCAAAAATAGTATAAAAATAGTAAGAAAAGAAAGGAAAGAAGTAGTGTGAAGAAGGCAAAAGTTATACCACTTGAAGAGAGGTTACTTTTTGATTCACAAACCAACAAGTGATCACCCTCAAGAGTTAAAATTTTAGCTCAAGAACCTCAACAAGGAGCCTGAAATTTTTGGTTTAGAAAGTGTTGGTGTAGTGTATGTGTGTTGCAAGATAGAGAGAAAGAGAGAGAGAGAGAGAGAGAGAGAGAGAGAGAGAGTGTGTGTGTATGTGTGTGTGTGTGTGTATTTTGCAAGTATTTGAGCTTTCGTAATTTTTTCTAACCTACAAACATAAGATATAGTCAAGTATATATAGAAAAATTGGTTGCTATCTCAGAAATATCTGTGTTAAGCCAGCTGGTGCAGTGCATGCACATGGGGAGATAGCTAGCAACAAATATCTGTTCTGCCAGGAAACCTAGTCGGCCGGCTGGCCAAGTCGGGGATGGTTAGCCACTAAATTTTGGCCAACGGACCACCTGTTGGCCAGGAGGCCTCTGGGTGGTCAAGATTGGAAAAAATAGGCTTTGGCTCAAAGGAGGTGCAAGGTTTTTATGCTATGAAACTCAAAATCGAGGCTCCTCGCTGAAGAAAACAAATGTTTGCATAGTGTGCTAGTTCATCATCAAGTGATCAACTTGAGGCACCCAAGTCTTAAGGGTGGTCAAAAATTGGGTGTCTACACACCGCTTGAGTGACCAAGAACATCGCTCGAGTGAACAATGACCCCCTCCGAGAAGTTTTACAGACCTGTAGAAGACCGCTCAAGTGTAGGAAAGATAGCTTGAGCGAAGATCATCATACTCCTAGAAGTTTTGCAGAGCTGCAAAAATACTAGGAGATTTCAAAGACCGTTTGAGCGACCAAATCATCGCTTGAGCGAACAAGAAGAAAACTGGACATCAACTCTTTGAAAAACTAACTTCCAACCTGTTTCAAACCCAACCAATAACCCAACTCAACTACTAACAAGATAATACAGGACATGAGCAATAGTTAAAAGTACGAAATCCCAGATCTAAGAGTATTAAATGAGTTAGGTCTAAACCGAAACCGTTATATCTACATCGGTGTGACAACCTAACTCTGTGTTATGCTAATTAATCTTAACCATGCTTATAATTATGAGCTTGATATGATTTTGAATGTTAATTATATGATTATATGCGTTTGTGAAATTCTATCTGTTCACCGTAGGAAGATTTGTTTGATTTTTTGTTATAAAATTTAAATTAAGGGCCGTAGAGGTGTCAGAAACCAAAATTAATTGTATCATCGTAATTAGCAAAATTTTTAGAGCCTGTGATAAAATTTAATTAGAAATTTATTCAGATCAGAATAATTAGATTAAATTAAATAAGTGAGTCTTTGATTAAATTATCTTATGTATGATTAGGAGACTTGATCCAAGATTTGTGTTATAAGCTAATCACCACTATATATATATATGGAGACATGAGATGAAATCCATCTTTCTTGAGCTCAAATCAGCCAAGAAGAATATAGAGAGAGGGGGAGACGATTAGAGAGAGAGAGAGAGAACACAAAATTGAAGACTTAGACTCAAAGCTTGGAGAATTGAAGGAGAATTGGAAAATTGAGCTAGAATACACTTAGATTCAAGCTATCCGTATGATTGTTAACCTTGATTCTTGTAATAAGAATATGTAGAAGTTGAATTCACCTAATTCTTGAGTTCATTTGAATATAATTGTACAAAGAAATTATGAATCTCTTTGAAATGGAAAAATTAAGTTGAATTGTGTAGATGCATGCATGAATCACCAAGTTGAGCTTGAATTTCATGGAATTATCCTCATGCATGAAGCTATAATTGACATTTTTGGTGATGTTTCATAGTCTTACTACCTTTCATCTCATGCATGAGAGTTTTGGGAAGATTTGAAAAGAAAAGAGTACAATTCATCTTATGCATAGTTTCAACCTGGTGATTTAAGTTTGAATTTGGGACAAAAGTTCATGATTTTGAGTAATTGGTTTTAATTATCCATATTCTCATGTCCTATAATGGTTTTCCATGTTTTGGCATCAACTTGCAAGCTTTGGACCCTTGAACATCAAGTTTGAACTTCAAACAGAATTCTGGAAAACCTAGAATTCGGCTTGTCCGCTCGAGCGAGGAAAGCCTCGCTCGAGCGTGAAATTGTAGCTTCCAAAAGTTTTACAAAGATAACATGGTGGCTTGAGTGGACGAATCTGCGCTCGAGCGTACCCTGCCTTGCGTAACTCCTCGCTCGAGTGTCAAAAGCCTCGCTCGAGCGTAAATTACAAGCAACCAGAAGTTTTGCAGACCAAAAAGGTCCGCTCGAGCGGGGAACCCTGTTTCAGAAATTTTGTAAAGGCATTTTAAGTTTTGTTTTCCGTTTCCTTTTACTTCTAAGCACTCTTAGGCATGCATTGGACATTCTAATGAATTAAAGAGCATTAAAGAAGCTTAAGAACATTATACGACTTAAAGAACGGAATGAATTGAATTATGACCCAATGTGTTATGAATTATGTAGGGTCAAGCGCAAGGGCGAATCAAGCACCGGATCACTGTGAGTAATATCTTAGTAAAAATATTTTGTATATGCATTATTTCCTAAATGTTGTCCACATGGTAATTTCTAAACTTATGAATTCGCACTATAAATGAGTATTCTATCCACCCGTTTCGTGCAAGAATCTGTAAAATGAATGTAGTGAAAATGGAAAATGGGCCTAAGCCGTTTGGTATATTTGACAAGGACATAGATGGGGCCTAAGGTCGTTTGGAATGTTTAACAAGATAGATTAAAAGTCATCTTATACATGAATTGTGCCGCAGGCCGTTTTGTATGATTGATGAATGGACCAAAGGTCGTTTTGAATAAAGAATTGATTGGACCAAAGGTCATTTTGAGTATAAATATGGATGCGACACATAACTATGAATATGAGAATGTTGGACCCAAGGTCGTTTAGTATTATGGCATGAGAGACCGATGGTTATTGATACATGGATCTATTAGACCTAAAATTGGTCTATGAATGAGTATTGAACTCGAGGTCATTTTGTATAGATGGACCGAAGGTTGTTTTGTGTGCAAAGGACCTGAGGTCGTTTTGTACATGAATATGATGTGTTGGACCCGAGGTCGTTTTGCTCGTTATGGTCTATAAATCTGATATGAATGGGAATAGTAGTTCAACTGTTTAAATTATAAGTGTGACCTATTCATGAACGAATCTCATTCATTAACCTCTTTACTCTGGTATTATTCACTAGGCATTAGCTCACTGTTTATATTTATGTGTGTAGGTGAACAGCGGGAAGTGCACCCAGCCCTAGTGAGCGATGAGAAACCATGTTTTGGGAGATTAACCAGAGTCGCCTCACGTAAGAGGCCTTGCTTTTGCTTTACTACACTTTGAACCTTTTGTGGTCATGTATGACCAACCTTGACTAACCTGGTGTATAATGTGAACTTTTGTTAACACTGGTTTTGAATACTCCTGAGTGTATGTATGGCATACTTAATGTGAATATGCATATGGTATGAGTTATTATGTGAATGTATGAATGTTTGGTTAAGCCATGTATGCACAGCTCAACAGACAATCTTAGAAAATTTTCTTCCGCAATTTGGCCCCCTATTATTAAATATGTTTTGATTTTTGACTAAGGCTGCAGGTAATCTCGTGATTATTGGTCGGTTATGACTCTAATCTATAGGAGTATGTTGGGGTCATCACAGTTGGTGTCTACTTAGGACTCACTACAAGAATTTACACTTTTGGCGACTAAATTTTTAGTAGCCAAAAGTCACCTTTTAGTCGCCGAAACCTTTTAGCGACTAAATTTTTTGGTCGCAAGAGTAGTCGCTAAAGGATTGCCGGGAAAGGTAATTGGCGACTAAATTTGACTTGCCAAATGTACTGAAATGCCGACTAATTTTTTAGTCTCCAAAAGTATTGAAAAAAAATTAAATATCACATATTCAGCAACTAAAAATATTTTGTCGCAAAAAACCTTACTTATATCTACCAACTAAAGATTTAGTCGCCAATTTTTTTTTTTGGTTCCTCCTATTATTTTTTTTAGCTACTAAGTATATTAGTTGCCCAAAGTCTTACATTTTTCGCTACTAAACTTGTAGTCGGCAAAAGTGTTTTTATTGTTCATCAAAAAAAATTTGGCTACAAAATATTTTTGTCGCCAAATGTCGGATTGTTTTTGGCTACTAAGGTTTTATTTGCTGGTTTTCTTTTTGACTACTAATTTTTTAGTCGTTAAAAGTCTGACTTTTTTGGCTACTAAGTTTTTAGTAGGCAAATATTTTGTGTTTTGCCTACTAAATATTTAGTCGGCAAAAGTCTCACATTTTTTGGTACTAAATTTGTAGTCGGCAAATGTTTTTTATTTTTTTACTACAAATATTTTAGTTGCCAAATGTCTAATTATTTTTTAAGTTTTAGTCGCCTAATGTCTACTTTTTGTTGACACTAAGCTTTGTAGTCGCCATAATTGTTTTCCGAATTTTTTTTATTTTTAGCTACTAACATTTTAGTCATTGAAATATGTATTTTTTTTTTTACTACAAATTGTTTAGTCGCCAAAAAAATTTTATCCCAAAATTCTAATTTCTCCACAACCTGTCTGTATTCCATGCAACCTGTAGTATGTATATAAACAAAACAATACATATTGTATTAATCATTCAACAATGTAAAATTACCAATCATTCCACAATCCATATTACTTCGAACCATCAAAAAATGAGTAACTTTAAATGTATATATTTCATGCAAACTAACTATTGTCCAAACTAAACTTAGATTTCCATACAAAAATCCAATCCTCCATATACAAAAAATATATTTACTACCATGCAATATGGCCATTTGGCGCGGTACAAATTACAATCGTAATCTGTACCATGACGAAAGGTGATCTATATGCCACGCCAGCAACTATCAGTTGGATTACAAAAGTTATATGCGTCAGTAATACTAATCTACAGAAAAGCAGAGGACAACATAGTTAGCAGGATTATACAAAAGTGTCAAGTGTCCTCCATATACAAAAATATAGACTATCCACAAGTCCATGCCAAAAGGCATCTACAAAAAAAAAAAAAAAAAAAAAAAAAAAATGCACCCATTACAAAATATCAATTGATTCAGACATAGGAAAAAGGTTGTAATAACATGCATTTAAGGTAGAACAATCTATAAAAGCCTTTTTTTGAAATACAATCATATGTATGTATCATGAAAGATTTATTCCAAACTTGATTTTAATTTACAAAAAATACAATTTTTAGGAGCATACCTCTTCATAAAATAAATGTTTATTGCTAGAATGTTTTGGCTGTAAATTTATTTTAACTCTTCTTTATTTCCATTTTCCTAGTCAAAGTAAAATAAATGAGTAATCTACGAGGTTATCTCCATAACCATATCATGCTTTCTTAATACGTTTACCACCCAAATGACCATCATAAATGATGAAACATTAGCATCGTTTATAATCAAAATGTTGAACATTTATTGGATGTCAAACTCTCATTTTTTTCAGTTAAGTTTAATGCATTTTAGCTCTAACTCCCAACCTACGTGTGCTAATTACATTCCATCTATTGTCATAGGTCCTATTTGTTACGAGAAAGCTGGTCGTGACATATGCACGATGGTTTGGGGGATGTTTTGCAGTTTCTCCCCCTTTACGCCCTTTTTTGCTTAAGTTTAAAGCGTTTTTAGCTCAAACTCCCGACCTACACGTGCTAATTAGATTCTGTCTATTGTCACAGGTCCTATTTGTCATGAGGAAGTTGGTCGTGACATCCGTACAGTGGTTTGGGGGCTGTTTCGCATTTTCGCCCCCTTAACGCCCTTTTTTGGTTTAAGTTTAAGGCGTTTTCGACTCTAACTCCCAACCTACGTGTGCTAATGACATTTCGTTTGCTGTCATAGGTCCTATATGTCACGGGGAAATTGGCTGTGACATCCATACAGTGGTTCGGGGGGCTATTTCGAATTTTCACTCCCTTAACGCCCTTTTTCGGTTAAGTTTAATGTGTTTTCAACGCTAACTCCCAACCTACGCATGCTAATTACATTCCGTTTGTTGTCACAGGGAAGTTGGTTGTGACATCCATGCAGTGGTTTGGGGGTTGGTTCGTATTTTTGCCCCCTTAATGCCCTTTTTCGATTAAATTTAAGGTGTTTTCAGCTCTAACTCCCAACCTACGCGTGCTAATTATATTCCGTCTATTGTCATAGGTCCTACTTGTCACGAGGAAGCTAGCTGTGACATCCGTACGGTGGTTCGGGGGCTGTTTTTCATTTTTTCCCCCTTAACGCAATTTTTCGATTAAGTTTAAGGCGTTTTCGGCTCTAACTCCCAACCTACGTGTGCTAATGACATTCCATTTATTGTCACAGGTCCTATATGTCACGGGGATGTTGACCGTGACATCCATACTGTGGTTCGGGGGACTGGTTCACATTTTTGCCCCCTTAACGCCCTTTTTCGATTAAGTTTAAGACGTTTTCAGCTCTAACTCCCAACCTACACGACTCTAGCTCCCAATACATTCAAGATTCCTTTTAAGTGGAAGCATGCCCAAAATAAATAGTGCACGCATGTACACATAAAAGAGACACCAATATTTAATGTGGTTTGGCCCACACTGGCCAACATCCACAAGCGAGAGGTAAATCTACTATAAATAATAGAAAGTATAATGGGAAGATTAAAAAAAAAAAAAGACAACAACAAAACTCTAGTTCCTTACTTAAAGATAATTGAGTTCTTGACACCCAAACCCAATAGGGTTCCCACTCACTGGAATTTTTACATCTCACTTCCCTAACATCTATCTATCACACCCCCGCTAACAGCTCTCTCTACTCCTTAAGGCAACACACCTCTCCTAAATATATTTTTTCTACACCATAGTTGTTGCTGGTGTTGCATAGTTGGTTTTTTTCTACATCCATTATTGTTGTTGCCTTAGCTTCTCATTTCACATAGCTATTTGTATGTATACAAATTTACTAACACATACAAACTATAATACATAGAAGATAAAATTCAGAGGCCTCTTGAAACAAATGACCAATTTGTTGGGTTTACAAATATGACAATCTAAAAGGGGTTCCAAAAAAAAAGTATTTCGCAACTATATGAAAAGAATCAAACAAAAAAAATGAATCAAAGAATACACTCATGAGCAAGCAATCTAAGAAATAAATTGTTTGTGAAAACATGGCAATATGTTAAGTAATACAAAACAAAGTATTAAAACACTTTGAATCACTTATAAATCACTAAAACTAAGAACAGATCACATGCATAAAAAAAAACAACAAATTTAATTCAGCCTTGAATACTCAAGATGTAAGCTTTACAAAATCCTTGCTTAATTCTTAAGCCTCAAGATACATTAGAACTGCCTTGCCTTGAAAGCACTAAGAAAGCCTTCAAAACTCTGTTCACAATGATCTCTGCATACAACAATATGTTGAGCTAAATACAGAGCTATAAGACACTTGGTTTTCAGATGATGCAACTGCACTATTTTATAAAGACTAACATGCTCTATTTTGTATATCAATCAGCACAAGTATTGCTAACAGTGTAGTCATCCAGGAAATGAATATGAAAAATGAAATAGACATTTGCTTTGTTCATACCAATTATTCAATCATAATGTCAGCTCTTAGAAAATTCACAAATTGAAGATTTTCATTTTGGGAAACGTAAAGGACTCCTAAGGTCCTATTTCTACAATTTTTTTTTCTTGTTTCAACATGCAAGCTTATGAGGAATCCATGAAATGTGCAGCTAGTTAACAGCCAAAGTTAGACATTTGCCTAAGACGTTGAGAGTAAAACCCTAATTATAGATCTGGGTTTCAGAAAAAAAGGGGAAACAAAGGAACAGTCTAAATCAAGACGAAATTAAACCCTAAATCAACAATCAGAAAATGGGGAAACAGAGGTGGGCGAGAGAGAGAGAGAGAGAGAGAGAGAGAGAGAGAGAGACTATGAGCATGAGAGAGACACACACAAACAGACTGAGAGCTAGAGAGTGAGCTGAAGAGAGTGAGAGAAAGAACATGTGATCTGCGTCTGTGGCGGTAGTGATTTCTAGCGGTAGCAATGGTCGTGCCGACGTCCTCCGTATAGTGGGCTGCATTGAAGTGATTTCGTGTGAGGTTTGGTGTGAGAGAGTTTGAATATCATTTTGTCTAACAAAGGAAGCGCGAGCAGCAATAAATTGTTTCCCTCCATAAACTTTTAACATTTTTAGCGACTAAATCAATGCTTTGTCGGCAAATGAAATATATATGCCGACTATTCTATTTGTAGCAGAAGACAAATTAGTAGTGACTAACTTTTTAGTTGCCCAAAGTATTTTTGGCGACTAAAAATAATTTTCGTCGGTAAATGATCATATGTCACAACTAATGTTTTTTTTAGTCACCAAAACTTAAGAAATGCCGACTAATTGTTTTGGTCGCCAAAGAGTAACCATAAGAATATGCTTATTATTTGGCGACTAAAATTTATTTTGTCAGCAAAAAATAATATATGATGACGTAAAAAAAATTAGTAGCCTAAAATATAGACTTACGGTGACTAATACGATTTTTAGTTGCCAAAGTGAAGTTTTTGCCTACTATAACTAAATTTAGTTGCCAATAATTAATATTTCTTCACGAAAAATTTTTAGTATATATATCCTAAACCAACGCCGACTAACAAATTTTTTAGTCGTCAAAAGTGATACTTTTGGCAACTAAAATACTTTTATTCGCCAAATTTGGTCACCAAAAGTGTAAATTCATGTAGTGACTGGCCTTATTTTCTTGTTTCAAGTTGGATTGGACAAAGTTCATAGTCCACACTTGTAGTCGAACCATCAGAACCACATGATGAAAATACTATCTTGGGTATTGTCCAAAGAGACTTTCTAGTGATTGTGTATTGCTTAACCAAAACATATGTGAGGCAAGTTAGGAATGGTGGGTAGAGGGATTGGGACAAAAGAATATTAGAAGTGTTAGGCCTCCTAAGAGCTAAAACCTTCTAATATTAAAAGAGTTTGGCCTCGTTAGAGCGTGAAAAGGAACTTGATGGACACTCAAGTAGGTGTATAGGTTTTTAAGAGGAGGTTTGAGATTTGAGTTTATGGAGAAGACTTAGAAGCTTCTAACTGTGAAATTCTCACCAAAAAGAGAGTTGTATTTATCATTCCAACAATGATGAATAACTCACTCGAGGATTATAATCTCCTTCTAATAACCCAAAATTGGAAGAGGGATTAAAGAGACATCAGTATTAAATCGATATCTTCAATTCACACATTTATTCGATATATATTTGTATAGACATGAAAAATGTACTGATCAAAATATTGTCAATGGTCTCGTTGAACATGCGAAACAAATACACCAATTTCTGTATCGTTTTGGAAGAGCAGAGAAAAAGAAATTTTTGTTAATTTATTGCCGAAGCAATATAAACAAGAATACTCATCCGACGCAGTCAACTCCATTAGTTAAAACAGCTTCCATGAAGTTTCTGAGCCCATTTTCTTCTTCTTTAATTTTTTAACTTCTTAAATCTTTATTTGCTTTCGAAAAACAGGATTTGGCTCAAAATTGCCTGAAGGTCACTCATATTAAGTTCAAAGAATGGCTTGAATGAAAGCTGTAAAAACCAGCAAAGTTCATCATTCAGTGAAGATGGGATGTTCATTGAAAAGATGGCATCGGCCAATGAGTGACAAATTTATATAGAGTTTACACAAAATTAGAAGATGGATCCATGAGACTTTATCATTGAATTGATGGCTTCATATATATATATATATATATGAAAAATGTTAATCATGGATAAAAGGATTTTCAATAGTCTCGTTGAACATATAAAATTGTATAAAAATATATTAAAATCTATAAAAATGTTTTTAGACGTGTAAAAACTGTCTTAAAATTTTATTTATTTTTTAATATTTTTCTATTTTTGTTGGCAACTTCAAATCATCAACATGATCCTTCATGGTCATTGATTATCAAATCGAAAAGATTTTTGAATGTCATATTTGCATTTGTATTTATACCAAAGTACGAATGAATGACGTATAATTAGCAATGATTTTCAGGTTTAATACATCAGTGTCTCATCTAAGTTGATTAGCATATGAGTAAATATAAAAAAATATACACAAAATGTTATATTTTGTTGTGGCCTATCATCTTTAAATTAAAAATTCATAAAATATTTTTGTTTATAAAAAGACCATTGTCATGTTATTCTGTTAAATGGTTGTGTAAAAAAATTTGAAAAGTATTTTAATAGATTTTAACTAGCTTAATGTAAAACTGTTAGTAATGGGCGCCCATGTGGCATGACTATTTGAATTTGAATTTGAATTTTATCCAAATAGGTTTTGAAATTGAATTCAAACCTATTTAGGATAACCACTCAGGATACAGATATTATCTCCATTACTGATATGGATAGATAATAATAACATATTTTATATCTGATATATGGGTTATGGGTGATTATGAGATAAACAACGTATGATCTGAGTTTTATCCATATACTGACTCTCTCCCAAAAACAACGATCAAGTCATTTGCACTGTGATTTGTGTGGGTGATATTCATTCTGTAATATCACTTCACTGCTGGGTTGGTTTATCGGATTTTGGAAGCACGTGATTTACCCACGAGGTTCTATCATCTAAAGGTATGATCTAGATATTTTTCCGCTGCATGTTTTGTGTTTTGATTTACATTGGTATCAGAGCCATTGATGGGTATTTTCGTGCTTTCTTTTATCATGTGTATATTTATAAAAGAGGTAGAGATCCAAAATATTTCATTTTTATGATCATTTATGTCTTTTTTAAGACTATAAATGATTTTATTTTGAAAAAAAGAGTCCGGTAGTACAAAAATCGGACCAGAAAGCACCCTGGAAAGCGGCGCGTGCAGACCACGCGCCACCTGATGCCGTGAGCCGCAGCCACGGGCTCCCACGCGCAGCCACGCGCCCACACGCACCAGACGCCCTACAGACGCGCCTGCACGCGCCATCACGCGCGCGTCAGCGGCGCTGTCCACTCGCACGCCGTTCCGCGCCTCGCACGTGCGCCGCGTGCTGGAGCCGAGCGCCGAGCCGCACCGAGCCACGGGCTGAGCCGCGCGCCGAGCCGCTCCTTGAGCCGACTCGCGCCGAGTTGCGCTGAGCGGCGGCGAGCCGAGCCGAGCCGTTTTTCCCGCGCTAGCTTGGCTCTAAGGCTCTGTTTGTTTGTTTTTAATTCTGAATTGCGTTAATTGGTCATAATTTATTCGTTATAGCTTTGTTTTAAGCATGGTTGGTACCGTTAGACTCAGAATTAAATTTTTTATCTTCTGTAAATTTTTGAAAATTTTATGAAAATAAAAAATATTTTTCCTGAAATAATAATTCATTATTTCTAGTTTAAAATGCATCTGGTGTTGCATGATTAACTTTCTGGGGCTGAATTTTTTATTGTAGACTATTGATGTAGTTTACTATTTACTGGTATAGTTATAGCATTTTATCAGATTCTGGAAAATTTATTTCTAATTTTATGTGTGTTTATTAGTTATTTAAAATTCCAGAAAAATTCAGAAAAATTCCAGAAAATTTCAGGATGATGTACTTTCTGTTATGGCATAATCTGAATATTGAATATAGCATATTTTTTAGGTTTGTAATATGTTGTAATTAGAGGAGCATGATTATTTATTTATTTATTTATTTGAATTCCATTATTAAATGAATATAGCATGAGTTATTTGTAAATTTACATTAAGATGCTATTGTATGGAATTTATCATGCTTTATGCCATAGTCAGTGGGAGGTTATTCGGTTGAGAGAAATCTTTGTAGATTAACTCTTGAAAACCAATATTTTGCGCATAAATTAAATTAAATTTTGGATAATTGTCACCTGTGGCGCAAGAGATGATTACGAGCATAGCGGATTTTTGATCTTGCGACTTGTGTAATATTGTCACTATTTAATTTAGATTTTTGCGGCAAAATTATATTATGCTAATCAAATTAATCCTAATGCGAATTTCTCTCTAAATTGATTTAGCTTATGGAAGTTAATTTGGTTGACCTAGACTTAGGAGAGATGTTCAAGTGTGAACAAACTAATCCCATTCTTTAGATGAGCAAAAGTCTTGGAGACTTTAGGTCAAACCTTAATTGAGCCAAAGTAAGGAAACATGACTCAAAGTTGCCGTGGTTTTGTTGCCTTGTTTGGCACAATAAAAACTAATGTGTGCGCTATGGTTAGCGGCACGCTACATAGTTTTAGTTGGCGAGTTTTGGAGTTATGAAATTAGTAAGCCCTCAATAGATCTGTATATGATCTTGACTAATGAGCTGCGTGGATTGACTTTGTAATTTGACTTGTAAATAATGTTACATCATTGGATGAAGTAACATTCAAGAGTCACGTCATCCAAGAAATGCGAGCTTAAATAAATTAGTCATTAAGTGTAAGACGAGTAGCCAGTATGAGCAGTGTTTTGCTCTCTATCCAATTATTGGGAGTGGATTGAGCGAAATTTCATGCACTATATTAGTGTGTGTTGAAGTATCACTTGAAGATTAAAAGATTAGCGCTTAGTAGCAGCAAAATCTATTAACACTAAGTGAAAAGATTAGCGCCAAGTGGCTGCAAAATCTATTAGCATTGCCAACTTGTCTAAGTCTGGACACTTACTGTTTCCACACTTGAGTGTGAAACATGGATGACGTGCTTCTTTGTGTGATTCCTTTACTAGGCTAATGTTTTGAATAACATTTACCACTAAGCGCAAACGTTGCAGCATAGTAATGAAAAGGTCAAGGCTGACAAGGTTGTTATGACTCTAAGAATTTGACGCATGGCTCATGAGAGAAAGAGCATTGTGTTGAATTAGACTATTTAGCCTAATTCGCGCTTAAGTTACTTCAGGAGCTGTCATAGTTGATAGCTTATTCTCTCCTTCTTGTGAATAGTAGAATTAATTGCAAGTAACTATGAAGCGAGAAATAGATATGGCAAGAGGAGTATCGTCATCTTTCAACTAGATGTATTAAAGTGTATGGAGAATAAAATTGACTTGAAGGTGCAGGGGATTAGCACTTACTAGTTAAATTTGCGACTTAGGCGCAGTTGATATCTCCATGACATCCTTTTATGATCTAATGAATATGAATTAGTCCTAAGTCATTACCTAGTTGGGCCTAAACCTTTTAAACTTATCTTTGAGAACTCACACATTAAGATGATTGGAATTAATTTATGACATTGGTCATGAACCAGTGGCTTATTATACTTAATCACATTAATGAGATGATGACACGATGGTTTGAGTAGGCCTTCTCGGGCCCACTCGCTTATGACATCCTGCTCTCATGTGAATGTGTAACTTTGTTCGCAATGGGTGCGCACAAGTAAGTAGGAAAGCCGTAGAAGGTCATTTGTTTTGGCGCATTTAGTCCACTATGATATTTTGTGACTAGATATGTGTGAGGGTATGATAGCTAAGCCTTAATCTCGACACATTTATAGATTACGATACGCATCTGAGTCAAGACTATTTGATCTCCCATAAGTCAAGAGTTTTGAGATGATTTTTGACATTGCACATATGAGGTTGAGATCAATTAGATAAGAGCTTTTGTGCTTTTAGTTTTGACCAAGGTGGCGAGTATCTATTTGAGTTATTTTTAGAAAACTCTGTGAAGAGAGATGGATGCTTAGAAAATTGATTATTCCTAGTATTCAACAACATAATGGTATAGTAGAGAATAAGGAATTAAATATTGTTAATGTTTGGTGGATAATGGCACAAAATGTTTCCCAATTGGAAATTGCACTAGTTTGTTGTCTATATCCCTAACTAAGAGCCCTCCATATCAGTTTTTACACTCCAATTTTGAGTAATAGGTTAGTGGAGAGCCATCTATGGGCGATCTGTAACCGTTAAGCAGCTTATCTTTATGTTACTTCTCATAAGATTGTGAAGTTAAGACCTACGGTTCTATAGCGCATTATTGTATGCTGTCTTGTAAACAAAAAAGGGTCGTGTGGCGCATTATTGTATGCGGTCATGCAAACCCTCCGGGTCATGTACATATAGGTAAGCAGCTTTGTGGTAGTGTAACTAAGTCACATAAAGTTTTATTAGTAAAGGTGACGTGAATAGTGTTTTCGGAACTCTATAAGATGGAGAATTCCAAGCATAGCGCTCTATGTAGCCTAGTTGAGAATGGAAAGAAATTTCCAAAATCCTAGGGACAGTGGGAGCGATGTGCCTACTAATGGATTACTCCATTAGAGAAGAATACTCTACATTCTTAGTTGCGTGGTAGCGAACGTGAAAATTTTCCACGTCATCACTGGGTGATTGAGAGGGAAACATTCATGATTGCTCCGCAAGATGATAAAGAGCCTAGGATAATGCTTAAGGCTCTAGTCCCCTATTTTTAGAAAGTGGATCAATGTTGCGCAGTTTAAGACAAAGTCTTTGAGGATTAACCATTTTTTATAATTTGGTTGACTTTCCATTATGACGCAAAACTGTTATAAAGTTATACGTAATTTGGATAGTCATTGTTGAGGCATAAAGCTCGCTAGATACCGAAAAGTCTCACCATTGAGGAAAGTGTAGACCATGAGAAGACTTCCTCCTGGGGAGTGAGGTTATTTTGACTTAGGCTATGATTGACATAAGTTCGGAACATTGATTTGTGGACATTGTGACCCAACATTCTCGTTAGAGAATTGGATAAGTAGATCCGTAGGGATTTACCTTCTGTTTTTATGGTGAAAAGTTAGGAGCGCAAAAAGGTTGCTAGTTCTAACAAATCTTTTACAGCCTAAAACAGTTATCCAAATAGTGGTTCTTAGATTTCGTCAAGCCATGATAGGCCAACGATGATCGATGAAGACCACTGAGGCATGATCAATGGTCCAAAAGAAGTTTTTCCTTACTTAGTCATTATGAGCCAGGAATTTATAAGGTTGTCGCCACCTAGGGTGGGCAGTCCTCTATTTTAGATATGATGGACATGGGTGATGTAATTTATATGCTCGGATGTATGATCCTTAGGGATTGTTTTAGGAAAATTCTCGGTTTGTCTTCGATGACTTACATAGAGAATATCCTAAAATGATTCTAGATGCAAAATTGCAAATCCATTGACCTACCTATCAGTAAAAGCCAGAGCCTTAGCTATTGAGTGAATCCTCGGATTGTCTTTGGGAGAAACATATGATCTATATTCCTTGTTTTTTTTTTTTTCCTTTGTTGTGGGAGCCTAAAGTACGCTATGTGGGCGTATTCGGCATGATAAGTGTTATCTTTGGTAAATGGTCAACTGAGTTGTTTAGACATTGACCTTGCTCATTAGACTGTGGATAAAATGCTTTATTAGAAGCATATTAATTTGCTCCTTGTAAGATTCAATGCGCTAGTTGGGCGCATCTGCGCTAGTTGGGCGCATTAAGAATGAACGCAATATATCTTTAGAGAGGTTATTGCGCAAGAGGTAGTGATCTTAAATCATTTCATGTGAGGCGTACATGGTGGATTCCGTTGTATATACTTATCGCAAGAGGTGCTGATAAGGCTTATGTTTGGAATCTATAATTGCGCAAGCTGTGGTCAATTTTTTTAAAATCGATCACTTATTTTGAGATGATGGGATGTTGACACTATTATGGTTTGTGTCATAATGATTAGCAGATGATGATGTCAGCAGGCAAGATTGGCTCACTCACATGAGCAATCGCCCTTGGCGCTTGGGAGCGAGCAAGGATGAGACTGGTGGTTTATTTTTATTTGGAGCCAAAAGAGGCTTAAATCATCCACTATGTATGTCGCCTTGGTTATAACCAAGATGAGGTCGTGTTAAGGACCAAACATGGATGTTAGTACCCACTTTCCATGTTGTGCCTGTTATGATTAGCCAGATACGAGATCTCATTTGGCGCCTAGAAGGCGAGCAAATAGAGAATTCGGGTTAGGCGCTAGAAAGCGACTAGACTAATATCTGTATGGTGTATCGAGTATGACGTCACTCTTTATGGAAGAGTTACTCCACCGTAGCATGTATTCATACTATATGTGCTTGGCGACCGAGTAATGAGGTGAGAGAATGGATCCCTGCTTCCTCACCGTGTGAGTCTTACGTGTCATTATTGATATGACTTTCATTTATGTACCCTTTTGTGACTTTTGACTATGTCATAAGGTAAGGGGTTGATGTTCTGCTACTTTGGTATGTTGCATGCGGTCATGCATGATTCGACCTTAAGGGACATTACTGGGAAAGCGGTCAATCCTAAACTAAATGGCATGAGTGCAAAGGGAAAATCATCTAGTATTACACCACTGTTGTATATTCACTGCCGGCAACTCACATCGCTCTGTATGAGAGGCGAATTGAGTGTGAATATATTGCAAGAATTAAGAGGGTCAAACATGCTCCTTGTGAGGGATTAGAGATGTTTTTTGGACCGGTGTAATTAGGTGGGTCTGGGGTATATGAGACACTATTTCTATTCTTTTTGGGTTGATGTCTCTATGCTGGCTCATTTTGAGTTTCTAGTATAGAGCTCCCACATGCAGGTGTTCTCAGTAGTCGCACGGTGCAGTGGCTAGTATGAGATTGTTTATTTTTGGGAGATTGAGATAGAGATGTGGCAGTGTCATGCCAACTCATGTGCGAGTGGGAGATGTTAGTAATGGGCGCCCATGTGGCATGACCATTTGAATTTGAATTTGAATCTTATCCAAATAGGTTTTGAAATTGAATTCAAACCTATTTAGGATAACCACTCAGGATACAAATATTATCTCCATTACTGATGTGGATAGATAATAATAACATATTATATATCTGATATATGGGTTATGGGTGATTATGAGAGAAACAACGTATGATCTGAGTTTTACCCATATACTGATTCTCTCCCCAAAACAACGATCAAGTCATTTGCACTGTGATTTGTGTGGGTGATATTCATTCTGTAATATCACTTCACTGCTGGGTTGGTTTATCGGATTTTGGAAGCACGTGATTTACCCACGAGGTTCTATCATCTAAAGGTATGATCTAGATATTTTTCCGTTGCATGTTTTGTGTTTTGATTTACAAAAACAAATAAATAAATAGCCAAATTTCGATAGAGAAGCCCAATGATTATAGCTGGTTTGTTTCATTCCTACCAATTTTGATGTCGTAGGGGTTGTTTGGAAATTTGACTTTTTTAATAAATTTTTAGTTTTTTTAACTTCTTTGAGTTGAAGAACGTTAATGTGTTCCAAAATATTTATTTAATTGTATAGATAGTTGTATAAAAAATGTGATTCATCAATCGATGTGACCCTTTGTTTTGGGGATTACATTTTTTTATTTTGTCCATTTTTTTTTTATTATTATTATTATTATTTGATTTTTTAACATTTTTGACCCAAAACAATCATTTCGGAAATAATATAGTCTCAAATCAACGTATTAGCCCAATTGGTCAGAATTCTTACACCTTATTGGAAGATCGGTGGCTCAAATCTCACCACCGTGTTAGTCTCATTCCCTCTATATTCATTATGATTATAATTTATTATTGTAATATCTTATATGAATTAAAAAATAAAAATTTAAAAACTCAAATTAAAAATGCACTCTAACAAAGTACCATAAGCACAAATGGCCTCAAAGGATATTTTCATGTGGTTGGTGTTTGGTATGACTTTCGTTTTTTGTTTTTTGTTCTTGAAATCAAAAAGTAAAAATAAAATCCATATAACAAGTCACAACTATTTTTTAAAATTGCTTTTAAAAAAAGAGAGAATTATGAAGAACACTGAATTTTTAGAAAACATTTTCAACTACTATTTTGTTGAGTTTTTAAACAATATTTTTACACAAAAAATAAAGAGTAAATTACATTTTAGGGAAAATAATTCAAAATAATTGAACTTTTGAGCGTAAGTGTTGCACTTTTATTTATAATTATTTGAATAATTACCAACTTAATAACAAAGGTTAGATCACACATGAAAGCTATTTCTAACGAAATTCTTTTAGTAACAATTTTATCGTTTCACCTTTTTTGTGTTTGGTTTGGAGTTTTTTTAAATAATTTTTTGAGTTTTTAATCTGTTTTTTTTTTTAATAAACTTTTTATTTTTTTAATTTTACTTAATTTAGATACACTTAAAAAGTATGAAATTTGTGTAAAAAATCTTTTAAAAATTTACTAAAATACAACACAAAAATTCAGTATATTTTCTTATTTTTTGTACTTATTGAATTTTTAAAAAATTTCTTCACAAATATTTTACTTTTAAGTGTGTCTAGATTTAGTGAATTTAAAAAGTAAAAGTATTTGATTAAAATATTAAAAAAGTTCACTAAAAATAAAATAAAAAAATACAAATTGAAAATTCAAAAAATTGTTTTTGAAAATTCAGAACCAAATAAATGCAAATGAAAACAAAAGGGTAATTATATCATTTGCCCCTATAATGTGAGTGAAGTTTCATTTTAATATCTATTGTTTCAATTTGAATTTTATATTTTTAGTTTTGTTACAATGCGATCTCTCCGTTATGTGTCGTTAACTTTTTTAATGAAAAAATATTACGTAAAAAATTAGAGGCACTAAAGTAGAATTCAAAATAAAATATAGGAACCACCCCGTAATTTATTCGTTACACAGATGGTCTTTATAATTTCATTTAAATTCTACCTTGGTCCTTTAATTTTGCACATGATATTTTCATGTTCAAAATTCTAATGATAAGTGACTAATGGATATATTGCAACAAAATTAAAAATATAAAGTTTAAATTATTTAAATTGAAACTATGAAAACTAAAGTAAATTTCATATAAACTAAAGGGATTAACAGTATAATTTATCCTTATTTTCTTAGACATAGCAAGTCTTAGTTGTAAAAATGATATTTATTGTCCGAATCTACATGATAGGTAGAAAATAATAAAATTCATTATATCAATATTTTTTTTTTAATGATGGAAAGAGCTAAAATGCCAAAAAAGTATCTCCAACCTTACCCTTTTTTTTTGCCATCAAGTAAAGATTTGAGTTAAAAGTTTCATTTGATACCAAATGTTCCAACGCTAAATTTTCAATTTTTATCAAACAAACGGTCGACCAGCAGGACAACCAGGAGAATGTCTAAGCAGTCTTTCAGTGGTCGTTTTGTCTAGCGTAAATTTTCTTCAAATTTTACTAATCCGGTCGTCTACCCAGTTGTCCGGCTGGTCGTCCACCCAATTGACCTGCCGGTCATTCATCCAGCCGTCCACCAATGGTCACCTACAAGATTTGATGAAAGGTTAAACACCCTCTTAATTTGATGAAAAAAGTAGAGCTCCCTTGATTTGATACTAATTTGGTGAAACAGTTGAATCACCGTTTTCATCAATTTTCATAAATTTTAAATTTGATGAAAGATTTGAGTCTTGATTGGAGATGGTCTAAATAAGTACAAAAGGAAAAAAAATAGATTAATTTAACTAATAAGAAAAAATGTCACATTTAAACCATAATAATTTCACTTTTACTCTTACAACCATCACATCAGGAAAAAAAAAAAAAAAACACCTAAAAATTTTTCCCAAACAAAACTAATTTAGCTAGGCTAAATTAATTATAAAAAAAAAAAGGGTGTCCGGGTGATAAATCCAATTTTGAATTTTTCTTGTCCAAAAGTCCAGCCGTTACTTTCTTATGTCTATAAAGACAAACCTTTGTAAAATGACAAAAATATCCTTGTACATATATATGGTTCCCCAATCAAACCTGTTAGACTTATTTATTTTGATGATTTATTTAATTTTGTTTTTGATTTATTTGGAAGAGAAAAATAAATTGAAAATTTATTTTATTTCATTATTTTTTATATTAACTTTTATCCTAAATATTTTTGGAGTATATATATCTATTTGCTCAAATCAGGAGGTATTTTAAGCCCAAAAGCAGTGCCTAAAACAAAGCCCAAAATAGCCCAGCCCAGCAGCAATTCAAATAGCCCAGCCCAGCAGCAATTCAAATAGTCCAGCTCAACAAGGCACCGGACGTCCAGGTGGACATCCAGCCAGAGGACCGGCCAATGGCTTTTTGCCCATTTTTTCTTCAATTCAAATTTTCTTCACATCGACTGTCTACCCAGCAGTATCCTTGACATCCGCGAAAGCCATCCGGGCAGACATTCGGGTGGACGTCCCTCAAGAGCAAAATTTATTTTGGATAGACCACTCTGTACTGCAATGGCTATTTTTCAAAAAGAGTTGTCATCTGTCAAACCCATGCTTTGCCTCCATGCTTTGCCGTCTTCAAGATCTAATCAGTAATGGGGAATGCATCATTTTGAGTAGACTCAATCCTTTTCAATACACGCAATAGTCAGCAGCTCCATAATCTTCTCCTTAATAAATAGCAGAGCTTTTACTGAACAATACATAGGAAACAATACAAGCTAGAAAACATTCTCTGAGCAATCATCACTCTTTCATTTACCTGCTGAGAAGTGTTCTTCAAATTTTGGTTTACATTTTCTCTCAGAAATTATACATTGAGCCTTGTAGCTTTAAGCTCATCTTACCTGTGTGAGGTTTACAAAAAAATCAGAGCTTTATCTTATATATCTATCTTTGAGAGAAAACTCCTGTAGCTTTCTTTGAAAGCAAAAACAAGTTCATTTCAACCTTGTAAGAGTGTAGTACACTCAGTGTTCTTGACTCCTTGAGTGTGATTAAAAATCAGCTAAAGAAGGCAAGGGTTTGGACTTAGAAAGTCTGTGTAAAATTTGTGGAGGATCGCTCCATTTGTGAAGAGGTTGCTATCACCCCTGTGAAGCTAGAGTGTAGTGAAAAATCTTAAGTAAAGCTTGAGGAGTGGTGTAGGCTTGGTTGAAGCCGAACCACTATAAATCTATTTGCCTCTCTCCCTTATCTTTTTATTTTGTTTAACTATCATAGGTACATCTCACATTTTCCCCGTGCCAAATTCATTAACTGATATAGCCATGAGAACACTTGTTTTATTCATCTTTGTTTTATTAGCTATATTTATATGTTGTGCTAGTTGAAATTTTTATTGGGGTATTATTATTTTTATTTGTAAAAACCTAATTCACTCCCATTTTAGGTTATCTTTTGGGTGACAATTGGTATCAGAGCCTAGACTCTTGCTTTAGATTTAACCATCTGGGAGTCTTGATCCATGGCAACCTACCTTAGCTAGCACTAGCACTGGCACTAGCACTAGCATTGCTAAAGGACAATCCACCAATAGGCCACCATTGTTTGATGGAAATAACTATAGTCATTGGAAAGATAAGATGACCCTGTACCTTCAAGCCATTGATTATGTCATGTGGATTATTGTCACCAAAGGTCTAAAAATTCCTACCAAATTAGTAGACAACATTAGTGTACCTAAAACTGAAGATGAATGTGATAAGAGGGATTACAAATTATTGCAAGTCAATGCTAAAGTAAAACTCACCCTTGTTTGTGGATTAGACTCTAAGGAGTATAACAGAATTTCAAATTGTGATTCGGCAAAGAAAATTTGGGACAAACTTAAGGTAATGTATGAAGGTACTAATCGAGTGAAGAAATCTTGTATTGATATACTTGTTCATAGTTATGGATTGTTTAAAATGAAATCTATTTTAAGTATGTTTACTAGATTTACTGAAATTATAAACTCTTTGAAATCTCTTGGCAAAATTTATACTAACAGTGAGTTGGTGAGAAAAATTCTTAAGTGCCTACCAAAGAATTGGGAAGCAAAGGTCACCGCCATTATAGAAACCAAGAATCTCTCCACACTTGGATTGGATGAGCTTATGGGTTCCCTTATGACTCATGAGATCACTATAAAAGGACATGAGGATGTTGAAAACAAAAAGGAAAGTGGTATTGCATTCAAAGCTTTATCCAATGAAGAGGAATATGAAAACTCCAGTGATGATGAAAGCTATGTCATTTTTAGTAGAAATCTCAAAAAATATTTTAAGAAAAATATTTATGGTGGAAGAAGACCTTTTAAGAAAGAGTACAACAAAGATAACAAAAAAGAACCTATTATTTGCTATAAGTGCAAAAATCCTAGACATATGAAAATGGATTGTCCAAAATTGAAAAATTATGGAAAATACTACAAAAGGAACAAGAAGGCCATGGTAGCAGTTTGGGAAGAAAGTGAAGATGAAAGCTCAAGTAATGAAGTTGAAAATGAAATAGCCAACTTGTGTCTCATGGCTTTTGAAGATGAAGACTCTACTCAAGATGAGGTAACTACTCTTTATGAAGAACTTGAGAGTGCATTTCATGAATTACAAGATGAGTTTAAAAAAGTTTGTGTCAAAAATAATGTGTTGAAGAAATCTGTTGCATCTTTGTCTAGTAATATAGAAGAATTAAAGAAAGAGAAAATTGTTTTGAAAAATGATTTTGACACCATCTCTAATGAGAAAACTACTTTAAAAAACAATATTGATGATTTAACAAAAACACTTGAAAATTTTGTAAAAGGTAGAGATAATCTCAACATGCTTCTTGGAAATCAAATATGTGTTTTCAATAAAGCGGGTATTGGATATAACCCTATTAAGAAACAAAAAAATCTCAATACAATTTTTGAAAAGGTATCTCTCATGACACACCCTCATATTATTTGTCACTATTGTAGAAAAGAAGGTCGTTATATATCTTCTTGTCCATTCAAAAAGAATATGAACATAGGAATTAAAAAGATTTGGATTGTTAAGAGATCTAACAAAACCAACCAAGAAGGACCCAAGAAATTATGGGTACCAAAAATCAATAGTTGATTGTCATCTTGTAGGTTTGCTTTAAGTCCAAAGCTAAAGAAGAGAAGTGGTACCTTGATAGTGGATGTTCCAGACACATGACCGGAGATAAATCCTTCTTTACTACACTATCATCCAAAGATGGAGGATTTGTTACTTTTGGAGACAATAAGAAAGGAAAAATCATCAGTATTGATAGTATCGGTATCTCTCCTAACCCTTCCATTGAACATGTTTTACTTGTTGATGGACTTAAGCATAATCTTCTTAGTATTAGTCAATTATGTGATAAGGGTAATCGTGTTATTTTTGATAAATCACATTGCACAATTGAAAGCACAAATGATCATAAAGCTTTATTCGTTGGTAATCGTCATGATAATGTTTATGTTTTTCATCTCAATGATCTCTATGCTAGTGATGTTAAATGTTTATATGCTAATAGTGATAATAGTTTGTTATGGCATAGAAGACTTGGTCATGTTCATATAGATTTAATTGCTAAACTTTTAAAAAAAGATTTGGTCATTGGACTTCCAAAAATTAAATTCGAAAAAGATTGACTTTGTAGTGCTTGTCAACATGGAAAACAAACTAAAACATCGTTTAAATCAAAATCTCATATTTCCATAACTAGATACAATTATTGCATATGGATTTATTTGGTCCCTCAAGGACATCTAGTCTAGGAGGTAAACATTGTTGTCTTGTCGTTGTTGATGATTATTCAAGATTTACATGGGTTATGTTTTTGACACACAAAGATGAAACTTTTTCCTCATTCACAAAACTCTGTCGTTGAATTCAAAATGAAAAAAGGCTTTCTTATTACTAATATTCAAACCGACCATGGTAAAGAACTTGAAAATGAGAAATTTGAATTGTTTTGTGATGAGCATGGTATTGGACATAATTTTTCAACCCCTAGAACCCCTCAACAAAATGGTGTAGTAGAAATGAAGAATAAAACTTTAGAAGAGATGAGTAGAACAATACTTTGCGAAAATAATCTTCCTAAATATTTTTGGATTGAGGCTGTTCACATTGCATGCTATATTTTAAATCGTGCATTGATTACACCTATTCTCAAAAAGACTCTTTATGAACTTTGGCATTAGAGAAAACCCAACATTAGTCACTTGCATGTGTTTGGATGTAAATGTTATGTGCATAATAATGGTAAGGATAACTTAGGTAGATTTTATTCAAAATCTGATAAAGCAATTCTTCTTGGCTATTTCTTAACTAGCAAAGTTTATCATGTTTTTAATAAAAGAATTCTTGTTGTGGAAGAATCTATACATGTGGCATTTGATGAAACTAACATCTCTTTTCAAAAGCAATTGCTAGTGATGATATAGATTTGGAACCAAACGTGGAAGATTCGAGTATCTACAAAGAAGAGAACCAACAGTGTGAGTTGAACAAAGAAGTTGAACAACCTATTCTCCCACCTCAAGAAGAAGGAGGAAACAACGATGATTTGCCAAGAGAATGGAAGTTTGTCCATAATCACCCTAAGGATTTAATCCTAGGTGACCCTACCAAAGGTATTGCCACTCGCTCTTTATTTAGAAATATTTGTAGTAACTTGGCCTTTCTCTCACAGATTAAGCCTAAGAACTTTCAAGAAGCCAAATTCGATGAACATTGGATGATGGCCATGTATGAAGAGCTCAACCAATTCAAGAGAAACAAAGTGTGGGAACTAGTGCCAAAACCTAAAGATCATACCATTATCGGCACCAAATGGATCTTTCGAAACAAGCTTGATGAATCCAGTACAATTGTAAGAAACAAGGCGACTTGTCGCACAAGGATACAATCAAGAAGAAGGTATCGTTTTCGATGAAACCTTTGCTCTGGTTGCTAGATTAGAAGCTATTCGCATGTTACTTGCATTCACATGTTATAGAGATTTCAAACTTTATCAAATGGATGTAAAAAGTTCTTTTCTAAATGGTTTCATAAATGAGGAAGTTTATGTAAAACAATCCCCAGGTTTTGAAGATTATGTTTTTCCAAATCATGTTTTTAAACTATCAAAAGCTTTGTATGGTTTGTAACAAGCACCTCGTGAATGATATGAACACTTAAGTAAATTTTTGATTGAAAATGGTTTTAGTAGAGGAAAGATTGACACAACATTTTTTGTTAAAACAAAAAATAATGATTTACTTATTGTGCAAATATATGTAGATGACATTATATTTGGT
The DNA here is from genome assembly GCF_055761805.1 of Camellia sinensis. NCBI lineage: Eukaryota > Viridiplantae > Streptophyta > Magnoliopsida > Ericales > Theaceae > Camellia > Camellia sinensis. Next base: position 102,352,992 of record NC_138975.1, on the reverse strand, counting down.
GCTACCAATGAAACCTTGTGTAAGGAATTTGCTAAGTGTATGCAAGGTGAGTTTGAGATGAGCATGACGGGAGAGCTAAATTATTTCCTTGGGCTTCAAATCAAACAATGTAAGGAATGGATTTTCATCAACCAAGCTAAGTAAACAAAGGAACTACTCAAAAAATTTGGTATGTATGACTCAAAAAGAGCCGGAACACCTATGAGCACATCCATTAAGTTAGATAATGATGAAAAGGGTAAGTCCATTGATCAAACAAAATATCGAGGTATGATCAGCTCACTTCTCTATTTAACCACAAGTAAACCCGATATTATGTTTAGTGTTTGTATGTGTGCAAAATATCAATCAAATCCTAAGAAATCACATCTTAGAGCTGTTAAAAAAAAATTTAGATATCTTGTTGGCACTCAAAATTTGGGACTATTTTATCCTAGAAGTGTTGCATTTGATTTAATTGATTACTCGGATGCAGACTTTGCCGGATGCAAACTTGATAGAAAAAGCACCAGTGGTTCTTGTTATTTCCTTGGTAACTCATTAGTATCTTAGTTTAGCAAAAAGTAAAATTATGTTGCTTTATCAACGGCCGAAGCTGAATATATAGCTTCCGAAAGTTGTTGTGCCCAAATACTTTGGATGAAACAACAATTGGAGGACTTTGATTTGCATTATGATCATATCCCTATTAAATGTGATAATACCAGTGCCATCAATTTAAGCAAAAATCCGGTTCAACACTCATGAACAAAACATATTGAAATTCAACATCATTTTTTAAGAGATCATGTTCAAAAAGAGGATATTGTACTTAAGTTTGTAAACACCGACAAGCAATTGGCGGATATTTTTACAAAACCCCTAAGCGATGATTGCTTCACTTTTATTTGTGGTGAACTTGGAATGTTGAATTCAATTTAAAGTTTTTTTTTTTTCTGACTATGAAACTTGAATTTTTCTTAACATGATATATGTGTACTGTTGCATTGATATGGAAACTTTTATATCAGTTGAATGCTATCAAATATCTCATACATTTTTTTTGTTATCAATTTTAAGATTAGTATGTGTCCTGTTACATTTCTTTTCTGTTATCAATGCTATCAAGTATCTCATAGTTTGTTGTTATCAATTTTGTAGCATTTTTTTTTTCCAATAAATCTTTTCTACATCCTGAGATTAGTATGAATTCACATATACATTAGTGTTAAAACCTCATCATCTTCAAAAGCCCTAGATATGCCCTTCTAACAAGACAACAATTCCAAATTAATTATAAAAAAAAAAACCTACCGAACCGGTCGTTCGGGCGGACAACCGGTGCCCACCTGAACCATTTTAAATGCCTCTCACCAACTGCTCTGTCCAGTTTCCCCTTTCTTCTTCGACCCTCTATGCCCCAGCTCATCACCCCTCTTATCTCCTTTTTCTAAACCCCTCCAAAAACACATTTTCTCTCGCTCTTTGTACAAAAGCAAGTAAGTTTTCCTCTATTTTATATTTTTCCGTTCTTATTTTTGTCTCAAACACCATGATTGTGCTTAATGATTATATATCTATGGTGGGTTTGTTCCAAACTGAAAATGTTGTTATTCTCTTTTATTCATGTTTACAACTTGCATCATTTGCTTAGATTAGCCTAGATTGGTGATGATTAGTTCATTTTTTTGTCAATCTGTGCTTGGAAATTCCTTTTGAGCCATGTACATCTTGCCTTCATATATATATATATATATATATGTCTTTATATATATATTTTTGTCTATAACTATTTGTGGCTGCCTTGTAAACTCCTCACCAATTTTTTTCATCTTTGTGTTCGTTTGAAGATTGTGCACACCCTCTGTATGCTCACTTTCGATCTATTATGTCATCAATTAAGGATAAATTCATTTTTTTTTATTTATGCCTCTATTTTGTCCCTATGCTTAGGATTTTGTCATTTTTTTTACATTGTTGATTTAGGTTTGCCATATGACTACACATTTTGCCTAAAAATCAATTCTGCATTACTTCCCTCTACTAAAATTTTTTTTCCCTCTCCAATTTTATTTGCTCTCACATCAGTGCTTGCATTTTTTTTAAAAACAAATCCTTGTGTTGTTCATTAACCCTCAGTGCTTGAATTGGTATCAGTGCCTGAATTTTTTTTAATCTCCAAATTTTTTTTGCATCACTGCATTTCCCTTTATCCCGTGTTAACCTCATTTGAAACTTTTTTTTTTAAAATTACTTATCAACCCTTGTCCATTGCTTATTTATTTTTCTTTTCACACATTTATGGCTCCTCGCACTAAAAAGCCTCGAGCCAGAGAAGAAGGTCAGTCTTCACAGCTTACACATGAATGTCCAACTCTTGACTTTCTTACTCCCGTCAGAGAGCAAGCTTTTGGCGCCATGGCATCCCGCTCCATCATTGCCAGTCGCCGAGTTAGTCTTGCCCCACAACATGATGCTCTTCTAATGACTAAACTTGAACAAATAGGCTGGCAAAATTTGGTCAATTTACCGAAGAAGGTATATCATCATCTCCTCACCTTATTTTATGTCCACTTAGAATCTTCTAGTATCGACGAGGAAACTTACACGAGTAACTCCTACGTGAAAGACACTTATATTGAGTTTAATGTTAACACTTTGGCCACTATTCTAAATATTGACACTAGTCCTAACCAATTTTTTTTCCAAACTGAGGCCCAAATGGCTCAAATTGTGGGTAACATCACCGAAGTTTATACAACCATTTGTCTTGACAAAACCACCGGGTCCCATCTTCAAGCCAAACACCTTAAACCCCACATCCGCATTCTTCACGGCTTTTTATTAGAAAATGTCACTCCAAAAGCCGGTCATTATGATGTTGTTCCTACTTTTAATGCCTATCTACTTCATTGTTTTGAGATTGGGTACCCTCTTGATTTATGCTACATCACCATTAGGGAAATGGGTCTTGTTTCTACATCACGTGACAAATCATTAGCTTTTGGCGCTTTATTGACAAAACTCTTTAAACACTTCAAAGGCAAATTTTCCAAAGAAACTGAAATACCTATTGCCTTCGATATCATTGAATACACCATCACTCGTACTGGAGGAGGTGATGTTCTATTAGCCAGTATGGTTGCTCCTGATGTTCCCATGGAGCAGCCTTAAGATCCTTCTCTCGTTGCTATGCCACCACCTCACCAACCGCCTCCTACTTATTGGACGGATTTCTTAGCTTTGGAACAAGACCGCTACAACCAATGCCTTGCCTGGGAACAACAAATGATTCAACAATTTGGTGCCCTCAACACCCGTGTTAATCATATTGAGGCTCGCGTTGATGTCATTTATCACTATCACTTCCCTCCTCCTCCTCCTCCAGATTCTGAGCAGTGATTTCCTTTTGATAATGTTATAAGGGGAGAAACAACTGTGGTGATGTATTATATTGTGGTATTATATGTTTTGTATCGTGGCATTATGGTATTGTGGTACTATGGTATGGTATTATTTTTTTTGTTTCAAACTGATGTAGACCACCTTGTTTTTCATACTGATGATATTTGTTTTGGAAAACTGTTATATTGGAACATCTATAGTGTGATATATTAGTCTCATATCATGTCTTTGGTTAAATCATATTTATTGCTAATGTGTTATCTTATGTATCTAGTATGAACAAACATTCAGGGAGCATGACTTGAGGGGAGCTTTGCTTACTCCCAAACAAATCAAAACATCATAGTGTGCCATCATAAAAAAAAGGGAGATTGTTAGACTTATTTATTTTGATGATTTATTTAATTCTGTTTTTGATTTATTTGGAAGAGAAAAATAAATTGAAAAATTATTTTATTCCATTATTTTTTATATTAACTTTTATCCTAAATATTTTTGGAGTATATATATCTATTTGCTCAAATCAGGAGGTATTTTCAGCCAAAAAGCAGTGCCCAAAACAGCTCAGCACAGCAGCAGTTCAAACAGTCCAGCTCAACAAGGCACCGGACGTCTGGGTGGACATTTGGCCGGACGACCGGCCAAAGGCTTTTTGCCAGTTTTTCTTCAGTTCAAATTTTTTTCACACCGGCTGTCTACCCAGCAGCATCCTTGACATCCGCGGAAGCCATCCATGACGACCGGGATCCACCGGACGTCCGGGTGGACATCCGGGCAGACATTCGGGTGGACGTACCTTAAGAACAAAATTTATTTTGGATAGACCACTCTGTTCTGCAACGGCTATTTTCAAAAAGAGCTGTCATCTATCAGACCTATGCTTTGCCTCCATGCTTTGTCGCCTTCAAGATCTAATCAGTAATGGGGAATGCATCATTTTGAGTAGACTCAATCCTTTTCAATACACGCAACAGTCAACGGCTCCATAATCTTCTTCTTGATAAATAACAGAGTTTTTATTGAACAATACATAAGAAATAATACAAGCTAGAAAACATTCTCTGATCAATCATCACTCTTTCATTTACTCTCTGAGAAGTGTTCTTCAAATTTTAGTTTACATTTTTCTCTTAGAAATTATACACTGAGCCTTATAGTTTTAAGCTCATCTTACCTGTGTGAGATTTATAGAAAAATCAGAGCTTCATCTTATATATCTATCTTTGAGAGATAACTCCTTAGCTTTCTTTGAAGGCAAAAACAACTTCATTTCAACCTTGTAAGAGTGTAGTACACTCAGTGTTTTGACTCCTTGAGTGTGATTAAAAATCAACTAAAAAAGACAAGGGTTTGGACTTAGAAAGTCTGTGTAAAATCTGTGGAGGATTGCTCCATTTGTGAAGAGGTTGCTATCACCCCTGTGAAGCTAGAGTATAATGGAAAATCTCAAGTAAAGCTTGAGGAGTGGATATAAGCTTGGTTGAAGCCAAACCACTTTAAATCTATTTGGCTCTCCCTCCCTTATCTCTTTATTTTGTTTAACTGTCATAGCTATATCTCACATTTTCTCTGTGTCAAATTCATTAACTGATATAGATATTAGAACACTTGTTTTAATCATCATTGTTTTATTAGCTATACTTATCTGTTGTGCCAGTTGAAATTTTTATTAGGGTATTTTTATTTTTATTTGTAAAAACCTAATTCACCCCCTCTTAAGTTGCCTTTTGGGTAACAAAACCTAAGTCCCTAAATCTCTCTCTCTCTCTCTCTCTCTCTCCACTACTTCCTCTTACCCTTCGTCGCCACTGCCTCTAGTGCCGTCGCCACCTCCTCACCGAACTTCATTCCTCATCCTTCCACTATAGTCTTCATCTTCCTCAACACTATGCTGCTTTAGCGGTGAAGCACGATACCAAAGCGTCGATCACCGCGCTGCGGCAACTTCTGTCGTCGTTAACCACTCTGTCATTCATCGCATCTGTTATCTGATCCCTCGCCGCCTTCTTTCTCTTTCATTTGTTTCTCTCTCTCTCTCTCTCTCTCTCTTGGATCAATGATCCAAGTTAATGATCTTGACGAAACCGAACATGATCTCTGCGCCGAGACTACTTCGGCGACGATGAAGAAGTTAATCCAGTGACTGATCTCGCATGTTAAACAATAGATTGTCAAATCAAGTTAATATAGTCGCCCTTTTCCTTCTTCTATTAGCGCAAGTGATGGTGGATTCCTTGAACCAGACGAGCTTATCAATACTTCATGGCCATTGCAATCTCAAGACATCTCGAGACTTCACTCCATTGTCTTCTTCCTCAATCCGTTCGTCCTCTCTCTATGTCTCTCTCTCTCTCTAACATATGTTCTTTCTCTTTCTCTTTCTCTCTCTATGTCTAGTTGAATAAATTGTTAGTTTATTTAATTTATAGGAATTTCGACTAGGTCACTTTTTATTATTTATGATTTCAAATTTGGACACAGAATTTCTAGGTGTGGTGTTCAGACCCACCTCCATGACTACGAACCACCACCGTGAAGAAAAAATCGAGGCCTCTTAATGCTACTAATTCCATGGCTCCTAGATCTGATTTTTTTCCCCTATAATCTTATATCATTGATGAACAGATCTCATATATTTTTTTTATTTTCAGATTTTTTCACATTTTCAGATTTTCTTTTTCTATTATTTGTTGTTGTTGTTGATGATGATGATGAAACAGATATTTGCAACAAGAAATTAAAAATTTTAAACAGATATAAAAAATTAAATTTGTTTGGCTTGGTGAACTAGATCTGAAAAAATTGATATTAGTGGTGTTGTTGTTGTTGTTGTTGTTGATGATGATGAATGATGTTTTTGAGGAAGAAGAAACAAATTGGAACAGGTTAAAAAAATTGGACAGATCTATTCAAAAAAGATTTCTTCGATGATGATATGTTGTTTGAACGGATAAAAAATGAACAGATAAAAAAGGAACAGAGAGAAAATTTCAACAGATAGTTAAATAGATAAAAAAAAAAGTCAATGGGTGAAATTAGAAACAAAATGTTCTCCAGGACTTCTTACCAAACTATTACACAAATCGTGGACCTCTCATAAAAAAGGAAAAATAAAAAAATAAAAAAAATCTCTTGGATCTATGTTTTATACCCTCCTTATATTGGATTTATTATAGTGATTCGGGTTTTAGACCCCACCCATGTGATATTCTGGATTCAGATTTCTTGGTTTTGTATGGTTGTTCTTGTCTTATTTCTCTTTTTCCTCATTAACTTTGGTTATCGGGTTATGTTAGTTGTGTTTGGGACAGGTTGGTACATTGTCTTTCAAAAACCTTGTTGTCCAGAATTTTGCTCTTATGCTCGAGCGTCACTTTTTGCTCTCGAGCGGACTTTGTGAACTCTCAGTACTTTTACAGGCCTACAATAGTACTGGAAGAGTGTATTCTACGCTTGAGCAGTGTTTTCTACGCTCGACCAGTCTTACACTCGAGCAGCCATTCTTGCGCTCGAGTGAGTGTCTTCCCTCTATAAAACTATTAAGAGTGTATTTTACGCTTGAGCACCACTTGTTGCACTTGAGCGATGACACTCTTTTTCATTGTGTCTTGGCGCTCGAGCGTTATTTCTTGCACTCGAGCAGTAATCATTTTTGTATCTGGACGCTCAAGCCTCATTTCTTGCGCTAGTGACGCTCGAGCGAACTGTGCGTATATCAGTTCGTAAAAAGGTCATTTTATATTACTTTTTCATATATCTCTCTAAAATACTTCAAAACCCTAAATCTAGAGCTCCTCTCTCTAGAACTTGCTCTCTCTCTCTCTCTACAAATACACTAAGATCTATCAATTTCTCCACCATACTCTCTTTGTTAAAAAGTTAAAGCTCACCTAGAGTTTTGTTTTCATCGGAATAGAGTTAGATTTTGACTTTCTTGAGGTTTCTCCGCTCTCTGTTTGGTCTTCTTCGAGGTAGGGATTCTTTACACTCTTTTATTATTTTTAACTTAGCTATTTATTTTTCATAAATAATCTTGTGGTTTTGGAGGATTTTGAACAAACCTAGGGTTTTTGTTTAAAATCAAAAAGAGGGATTTTCAAATGGTTGTATAAAAAAATGGTCGTGGGAGTGGAAATGAGGTTGAGTTGTGAACAAATTGTTGATTTTGACCGTTGGGTTAGATTTTGGAAGAAAAGAGATTTTGACCTAAATGGCTCAAATATTTATTTTGTATAAATAAATGAAATTGATGTTGGATATGTAAAATTGGATGGATATTGATATAGATGGTGGAGGTTGATATATATTATCACTCACCTTGAAATTTAAAAGTTTATCTGTATGGGAGATTTTATATCTATTTAGAAATATCTGTTTTAGGCTATCGGTGGAGGATAGACATGATTGTTGTAAAATTTGCATGAGGATTAAGTGAATTAAAACTAATTTCTCATCTTTGTGGATTGAATATTGTTGCTTATTTAATACATTGCATATGTATATGAATTTGAGAAAAAAGAGGTGAATGTTTGAAAGAGGTGTATATCACCAAATTAAGTTGGCATGTGTCTCAAGGGTGAAAGTCTTGAAAAACGTGCATATACATGGGTGCCGATTCTCGAGGATGAAATATTTGTAAAATGACAAAGTAGTGCTTGTATAGACTACGTTTACATGAGTGTTGTTTGACGGTTTCCCGCGGATGAAATATTCGTAAAGGGTTGTACCGGTTTAAGAATTTCTCCCTTGTTTCTAATAGTAAAAGATATGATTTGAGAATTTTGATATAAATTGAGCATGGCATGATTCTGAGAAAGAAATGTAAACCGTTTTGACCTAGGCATTGCATATGCATTTCACCTTTATATCTTTGTTAATATTTATATATTGTGTTAGATTATTTCTACTGGGTTTTGGCTCACCTTATTTGGGGAAACCATTTTCAGATACTGGTGATATGCCTCCACCAAGGACTTGGCTTGGGAGGACTGTGGAGCTGAAGGCCCAATTTTGTTATTTTGTATTTAATGTTTGTACAAGCCTAGGGCCTTATTTGTATTGAGTTTACGACTCACTTTTGATGTACCCAAGCCTTGACTTGGAAAGGTGCAAGCCATTAGGGCATAGGATTACCTGCTTAGCTTTTATTACATTATTACTATTTCGTAACACATGTTGTAGATTCAGGATGTACTATTTATGAATGTATAACGCATGTGTCACCCTTTTATACAATCGAATCTCATGTAATAGAAGGACATTATACTCTGATTCATAATGTTATTTACTTATCGTTTTGGATGGTATATTGCATTTATTTCAGGGCGTTAAAACTTGACATCAAAGCGTACCGGGTTTGAATAGTTTAGGTATGTAGGAAGTGGTTATTACCACAATGGGTTTGTCTCGCTTGATAGAGACATTAGTATGTATGGTGTGCTACGTGATAACATGCTTATGTGATTATATAGGTATGAGATTTAATTCCTAAGATATTGATTGTGTTTACGGGTTTCTAGAAGTTCTGTTAGAAGAGCACTTGATCACTGCTGTTTCTAACCGGAACTCTGGTAACGTCGCGAGATGGTCATTATTTAGGAAGAAAATTCATATGTGTTTATGTGACTACGTGCTTACGTGGAGTGAATTACTGTTGTCTACCGCATTAGGATGCGAGTGAGTTAGCTTCGGTACATTTGTAAGTGTGCTAATCTCTTTTGTTACCTTCATTAGGATGTCAGGAAGTGGACGTGGACGTAGACGTGGTGGTGGTAGGCATGGTAGGCCTAGAAGGCATGAGGTGCCTTTACTGGATGATATTCCAGCGCAAGAGGAGGGAGTTGGTCAAGCTAATGTAGTTAAGCTGACTGGTTAACAGGCTATGAGCGCCTTAGCCCGCGAAATAGTCGGAGTGTTGCGGGAATCTATGGACATTCTCAGGGCTGAGAATCAAGTCCAGGCCCAAGCAGTTGAGGCAGGGCCATCATTCTTGAAACGAGAGTTTTTCCAGTCGAATTCGGATGAGTTTTTGGGTGATTCCAAGGAGCCACTGAAGGCGGATGCGTGACTAAAGCAGATGGTAAAGACGTTTGAGATGCTCGGCATCAAAGATGAAAGTTTAAGGGTGACCTTGGCATCCTTCCAGCTAAAGGTAGATGCAGGTCAATGGTGGAAGTATGCATGTAGGCACATTGGAGTGACTTGAGAGGCCTTTGTCAATGCTTTCCAAGACAAGTTCTTATCTCCCACTGTTAGGGAGAAGCTGAGGGACCAATTTTCTCAACTCAAGCAGTTGAGCACACCGATGGCCGAGTTTGAGGCCACATTTACTAGTTTATCGAGGTTTATATCAGAACTCGTAGTGACTGAGGAGCGTCATTGTTTAGAGTTCGAGAAGAGATTGAGGACTGGGCTCATGTTCAAAATGGTCGGGTCAATGATTAGAGAGTATGGACGCCTTGTAGATGCGGAGGCTCATCTTAAGACCATGATGCATATAGAAAAAGAGCGGATGAAGGGCTCCAAGAGGAGTTAGAATGTTTAAGAGGGCAGTAAGAGGTAGAGGAGTTCTAACCCACTGCAGTCCTAGGGAGCATAGTCGAGGTCTACTATTTTAGTGCCAAGTTCAGGTTCTGGGAAAGGTGGTCAGGGAGATTTCACTTGCTTTAAGTGTGGTCAGTTGGGCCACAAGTCTCTAGCTTTCCCGCAAAAAGTAGGAGGGCAACGGTTTGCATCATCTTTGGCTCGTTCTCAGAGCCAGAGCTAGGGAAGAGGGTAGTTGCTCACTTGTTATCAGTGTAGGCAGGCAGGGCACATGAAAAGGTTTTGCCCTCATTTGCTGGTTCGACGCAGACATAGAGCCACTAGCCTGCACAATTAGTTCAGGCCTCAAGGGCCAATCAGGGAGCCTTTTCGGCTTAGTCAGTGCATCAGACTCATGCTCCGAGAGGTAAGCAGGCAGATCAGAGGCCTTCAGGGCGTGTGTATGTTGTTACTGCGCCAGACCTAGTACCAGCGTCTTTGGTAGTAAGAGGTACCTTCTTGTTATGCAATTCTATTGTTGTTGTGTTGATTGATACAGGTGTGTCCCATTCATTTATCTTGTTTGCATTTGCATCGGCTTTGGGGTTAGAATTGGCTTGGTTAGCATCTCCTCTTAGGATTGAGTCACCTACTGGTAGTGAGATTATTTTGAAGCACAGGTGTCGAGGTTGTGATATAGAGATTACCGGTTGTCAACTTCCTTTTGCATTTGTGTTGATTGACATGTCTAGTTTTGATGTTATTTTGGGTATGGACTGGTTGTCATCATATCAGGCTGTCATAGATTGTTACCATCAAAGGGTTACTGTATGTACCTTAAGTGGTGATTGTTTTTATTTCTTGGGAGATTGGGTTGATAAAGTCTTATCATCAGTGTATGATTCTCATGGGCAGAGTGAACTTAGTTGTCTTCTTGCCAATTTCTTGGGTAATAAGTGTGATAAAGTTTGAGTCGAGTTGCTAAGGGTAGTTTGTGAATACCCGGACGTTTTTCTTGAGGATTTCACCAGTTTACCACCTCACCGTGAGATTGACTTCTCAATTGATTGAGTGAGTTGAAGATTTAACTCCAAGAACTGCTAGATAAAGTTTTTATGCGCCCTAGTATTTCGCCTTAGGGAGCACTGGCTCTTTTTGCCACAAAGAAAGATGGTGCATTGCGACTTTGTATTGATTACTAGAAGTTGAACCAGGTAACTGTTAAGAATAAATACCCAATGCCTCGTATAGACGATTTGTTTGATCAATTGAAGGGCTTTTGTTGCTTTTCTAAGATAAACCTGAGATTGGGTTATCACCAGTTAAGAGTAAGGGAGAGGATATCCAGAAGACGACATTCTGTACGTGGTATGGCCATTATGAGTTTCTAGTGATGCCCTTTGGGCTAACCAATGCACTAGTCGTGTTTATAGATTTGATAAACCAGATCTTTCATGAGTTCCTAAACCGTTTTGTGGTCGTCTTTGTTAATGCCATCTTAATTTATTCACCCTCTGAGGAGGAGCACGTGAAACACTTGCGAGTGGTGCTTGAGTTGCTTAGAGCCCACAAACTGTATGCTAAGTTTAGGAAATGTGAATTCTGGTTGAACGAGGTTAAGTTTTTAGGCCATGTGGTATCCGGGGAAGGGGTGACTGTAGATTCATTCAAGATAGAGGTAGTGCAAGATTGAGAACAACCTAAGAATGCATTTGAGATCTGTAGTTTCTTGGGGTTGGCTAGGTATTACTGGCGGTTTGTGAAAGATTTCTCTAGATTAACCTCACCATTGACTAAACTAACAAGGAAAGAAATTAAGTTCGTGTGGAGCGAGACTTGTGACAAATCTTTTCAAGAGCTTAAGGTTAGACTTACCATTGCTCTAGTATTGATTATTCCAGAGAGGGGCTTGGGCTATTCAATGTATTGTGATGCTTCACGAGAATGTTTGGGTTATGTTTTGATGCAAGAGGGGAATGTAGTAGCCTATGGCTCACGGTAGTTGAAAACACACGAGAGGAACTACCCTACTCATAACTTAGAGTTAACGACGATGATCTTTACCTTAAAAATTTGGAGGCATTATCTGTATGGTGAAAAGTTTGAAGTGTTTTTTGATCATAAAAGTCTGAAATATCTGTTTACACATAAGGACTTGAATCTAAAGCAGATGAGGTGGATGGAATTTATAGAAGATTATGATTTTGAGTTACATTATCATCCGAGGAAGGCTAATGTTATGGTTGATCCCTTGAATAAGAAATCTATTAGCAATATAGCTTATATTGCCATATGGGAATAGGAGATGTTGGGTGCTATTAGTGAGTTTGACTTGCATCTTGGCGAGTCCGTGGAGTCTGCAGCCTTGTTTTCGGTAATGGCACAACCTATACTTGTGAACCGAGTGATAGAAGCGCAGAAGAATGATCTTGAGGTAGAAATCCATCGGGAAAAGATCTCTAGTGGAAAGGTAGAAAAAGGCTTGAATGTGTATCCCGACTCAAGTGTTAGATACCGTGACTATCTTTTCGTGCCAGAGTCTTATCGAGAGGAAGTGTTATGAGAGTTTCACCATTTACACCTTGTGGTGCATCCGAGAAGCACAAAGATGTATCACGATCTTAGTCGCTAGTTTTGGTAGAAGAGAATGAAGAAGGATGTGGTCGTGTTTGTGTCGAAGTGCTTTACTTGTCAACAAGTGAATGCCAAACATCAGAGGCCAACAGGTTTGTTACAACATTTGCCTATAGCCGAGTGGAAGTGGGAGCATATCACGATAAATATTGTCATGGGCCTTCTGAGGACTCAACGGGGTAGTGATGCAATTTGGGTGGTAGTGGACCGGTTGACCAAGTCGGCGCACTTTATACCTATGTGCGTGAGTGGCTGGGTAGATTATCTTGCTGACCTTTATATTAGGGACATCGTGATGTTGCATGGGGTCCCTATTATGATTGTTTCAAATAGAGATCTGTGTTTCATGGCTTCATTGTGGCAGAGCCTATAGAGTGCCTTGGGCACGAGGTTGACTTTTAGCACTGCGTATCATTATCAAATTGACGGGCAATCCAAGTGTACTATTCAGATCCTTGAGGATATGCTTCACGGTTGCGTTCTTGACTTTAAGGGATCGTGGGAGAAACACTTACCCTTAGTGGAGTTTGCCTATAATAATAACTTCTAGTTAAGTATTGGCATGGCACTGTTTGAGGCTTTGTATGGCCGACCATGTAGATCCCTTGTGTGTTGGGCTGAGGTGGGTAATGCACTAATGTTAGGTCCAGAGTTAGTCCGGGAAATGACGGAGAAAGTCGCCCTTATCCGTAAGAGGTTGGTTATGGCCCGGAGTCGCTAGAAAAGTTAAGCTGACTGTAAGAGAAGACCTTTGTTTTTTAGGAAGGAGATCATGTCTTCTTGAAGATATCACCTAGGCAGGGTTTGATGAGATTTGGGACGAGTGAGAAGTTGTCCCCTAAATTTATTGGGCCTTTTGAGATTTTTGAGCCAATGGAGAGGTGGTTTATCGCTTGGCCTTGTCGCCACAACTTTTCGAGGTTCATGATGTGTTTCATATTTGTATGCTTCGGAAGTATGAGCTAGATCCATCGCACGTGTTGGACTGGACTGACTTAAAGGTAGATGAGGATGCCTCGTATGAGGAGAAATCAGTGAAAGTCTTGGATACTCGAGACCAAGTCTTGCGAGGCAAGACAATTCCCTTAGTTTAGGTATTGCAGCGACATCATGGGGTTGAGGAAGCAACTTGGGAAGGTGAGTTGGAAGTCTGTGAGAGGTATCCGGACCTATTTGTTAATGTTTGAGCATGTATTGAAATTTTGATATGTTAATTTATTATAAACATTGTATATGTTTTGGATATGTGAATTGTATATTCAGCATCAAGGACTTGTTTACCATATTGATAGGAATGAATGACCGGTGGATGAGTCCTGGTATTGGAATTGATTGACTATCAAAGTTGTAATTGGTTTAAACATGGTTTTATAGCTTGATTTGTAATTTCGGAGACGAAATTCCTTAAGGGAGGAGGTTATAGCGATTATAGTTTTAGACCCGACCCACGTGATATTCTGGATTCAAGGTTCTTGGTTTTATATGGTTGTTCTTGTCTTATTTCTCTTTTCCCTCTTTGAGTTTAGCTATCGGGTTGTGTTGGTTGTGTTTGGGACAGGTTGGTACATTATTTTTCAAAAATCTTGCTGGCCAGAATTTTGCTCTTACGCTCGAGCATCACTTTTTGTGCTCGAGCGGACTTCGTGAATTCTCAATACTTTTGCAGGCTTGCAAAAGTACTAGGAGAGTGTATTCTACGCTCGAGCAGTGTTTCTTACGCTTGAGCGGCCTTGCACTCGAGCGATGGTCTTCTGTTTGTAAAACTACTAAGTGTGTGTATCTTACACTCGAGTATCACTTTCTGCACTCGAGCAGTGACGCCCTTTTTCATTGTGTCTTGGCGCTCAAGCGTTACTTTTTGCGCTCGAGTGGTAATCATTTTTGTGTCTGGGTGCTTGAGTGTCACTTCTTGTGCTCGAGTGGACTGTGCATATATCAGTTTGTAAAAAAGTCATTTTACATCACTTTTTCATATTTGTCTCTCTCTAAAACACTTCAAAACCCTAAATCTAGAGCTCATCTCTCTAGAACTTGCTCTCTCTCTACAAATACACTAAGATCTACCTATTTCTCCACTCTACTTCCTTTGTTAAAAAGTTAAGGCTCACCTAGAGCTTTGTTCTCATTCGAATAGAGTTAGATTTAAGCTTTCTTGAGATTTCTTCACTCTCTCTTTGGTCTTCTAGCTTTGAAGTAGGGATTCTTTACACTCTTTTATAATTTTTAACTTAGCTATTTGTTTTTCATAAACAATCTTGTGGTTTTGGAGGATTTTGAACAAACCTAGGGTTTTTGTTTAAAATTAAAAAGATGGATTTTCAAATAATTGTATGGAAAATGGTTATGGGAGTGGAAATGAGGTTGAGTTGTGAACAAATTGTTGATTTTGACCATTGGGTTGGATTTTGGAAGAAAAGGGATTTTGATCTAAATGGCTCAATTATTTATTTTGTATAAATAAATGAAATTGATGTTAGTTATGTGAAATTGGATGGATATTGATATAGATAGTGGAGGTTGATATGTATTATCACTCACCTTGAAATTTGGAAAGTTTATCTGTATGAGAGATTTTTTTATCTATTTAGAAATATTTGTTTTGGGCTATCGGTGGAGGATAGTTATGATTGTTTTGTAGAATTTGCATAAGAATTAGGTGAATTGAAAATAATTTCTCATCTTTGTGTATTGAATATTGTTGCTCATTTAATACATTGCATATGTATATAAATTTAAGAAAAATGGGTGAATGTTGGAAAGAGGTGTGTATCACCAAATTAAGTTGGCTTGTGTGTCTAGGGTGAAAGTCTCAAAAAACGTGCATGTACATGGGTGCCGATTCCCGCGGACGAAATATCTGTAAAATGACAAAGTAGTACTTGTATAGACTACGCTTACGTAGGTGCCGTTTGACGATTTTTTGCAGACGAAATATCCCTGAAAGGTTGTACCAGTTTAAGAATTTCCCCCTTGTATCTAATGGTAAAGGATATGATTTGAGAATTTTGATATAAATTGAGCATGGCATGATTCTGAGAAAGAAACGTAAACCGTTTTGACCTAGGCATTGCATATGCATTTCACCTTTATATCTTTGTTAAGATTCATATATTGTGTTAGATTATTTCTACTGGGCTTTGGTTCATCCTATTTGGGGAAAATCATTTTCAGGTGCCGGTGATATGCCTCCACCAAGGACTTAGCTTGGGAGGACTGTGGAGCTAAAGGCTTAGTTTTGTTATTTTGTATTTAATGTTTGTACAAGCCTAGGGTTTTATTTGTATTGAGTTTGCGACTCACTTTTGATGTACCCAAGCCTTGACTTGAAAAGGTGTGAGCTATTAGAGCATAGGATTACTTGTTTAGTTTTTATTACATTATTACTATTTCGTAACACATGCTATAAATTCATAATGTACTATATATGAATGTATAACGCATGTGTCACATTTTTGTACGATCGAATCTCATGTAATAGAAGGACATTATACTCTGATTCATAATGTTATTTACTTATCGTTTTGAATAGTATATTGCATTTATTTTGAGGCGTTACATTTATTACCAATTAACCCTAAAGAAAACTAAAAAATTAGGCTAAATCAATTATTCCCAAATAAAGACTTTATGTAGAGTCTTCTACCTTACCGATCAAAACAAAAAAAAATGAAGGAAAAAAAAGTCTCTCATTTTCCTCCCATTTTTGTTTTTCTTGTTTGCCCCCTCGGCTACATTTCTCTTTAGCCATGTTTTCGTGATGTGGACCTTTTCCTAATTGAAACATTTAAGCCTTGTTTGGGATGTTGGGTATTTTAGTTGGCTATTTTATTTTTTTAGCTATTTTAGCTTGGTTAAAAAAAATTATGGTTGGAAAGTTGGTTGGTTTTTTTTTTTTTTTTTAGTTGATTTGATAGTTGTGAGAGAAAAAATGAAAAGATTATGAGTTGAATGTGACATTTTGTAATTGTTTGGGAAGTTGCAATTTTAGTAGACTATTTTAATTTTTGGCTATTTTAGTTGGCTAAATTTTTGTGTTTGGAAAGATAGTTGGATTTTTTTGTAGTTGGATGTGATGTTTGTGAGAGAAAAAGTAAAATGATTATGGATTTGATGTGACATTTTGTTTGATTGGTTATTTTAACCTATTTTGTCATTTTATGAATTTTAGCCCAAAAAGCTAAAAAAACCTTTGCCAAATACCCCATTTGTCTTATTCATCATTTTAGCATATTTTATCTTTTAGTGAGTTATTTTAACCTAATTCTCTTGCTAAACAAGGCCTGCTTGAGTAGTATTTAATTTAATAGAATAAAATAATTATTTTATCCAAATATTAATTCTTATGATTGATTAAAAACATAATAATAAATGTATTTTAAGTGGAATCGTGGTTTACAATTATAAGGGAATTATCATATCATATGAGACTAAAAAATAACCGTTCCATTTTATTCCATCTCATTCTGGTAAACAAAATAGAGCATCAACCATCCTGCTTAGATTTTTCCTTATGAGTTCTACAAAAATTGAAAAAATCACATAACTAAGGCCACATTTGAGAAAATGCTATTTCTGTTTAAAAAATAAAAATAAAATCAATCGTACACTTTTATTACAATTTCATTTTAATTCTTATACTTTTGCTTATATTTTATTTTGATCTCTTACTTTTTAAATTTCATCAATCTAAAATTAGATGAACATAAAAATAATATTACAATTTAATTTAAAATATAAAAGACTAACAGTCACAATTAAAAATGTAGAGATCTAAATGAGATTATAGTAAAAATGTAAGGGTGCTATGGTGCTGTTTGGGAAGTTAGTTTTGGATTTTTTTTTTTGTTTTTTTTCATTAAAAGACAAATTGGTTACAAAATCAAAAAAAAAAAATCCAAACAAAATATTATATAAAACTCCTTAATCATTTTACTTTTTCTCTCACAAATATCACATCCAACCACAAAAAAAACTCAAATATCTTCTCAAACATAAAAAAAATTTTCTCTAATAATATCCTACAACTAAAAAAACTCACTCTCCAAAACCCCACACAGTAAACCTAAATAAATTTGTTACGGTTCGCTTTACCATCGAGACCTGAATTCAGATCCTGGGTATGGGTCTCGGGTTCAGGGCTCCACCTAGACAGACTCTGCGATTTGCTAGCCGCGTGATCCCAGAAAAAATCATATCAAAATAGGAATTGATAAATGTTACCTGCTGGTGGACAGATAAACAGTGTACTCGCTCTATATGACAATACTATTTAGGTTTTATTTTATTTTATTTTATTTTATTTTTTACACGAAATCCCCCCACTTTCTCAGAGGTTAAAGGTAACGTCTTTGCAGAGATCACTAGGTGTTTTATTAATCGTTTCAAGCGAAGAAACTATGATCTGAAAACTTGTCCTCATCTCTCAAGATAAATTCTGCTTAAATTAGGACTCACACAGCGAAAAGTATTAAACTTACACCAAATGTTAATTAGATAATTTAAGATCTAATTTCCTAATTAATTATACTTCATCCAAGAGATTGGCTCAAAAAAAAAAATTGAACCTGTGATCTGAGAAGTTAATTCGGAGACCTTAATCACAATCCCCTGAGATTTAGGCCAAGTTTGGGAAGATTAAAAAAGTGCACTTTTTGTCTTTTTTGACTAAAAAATTGAGGTTGAAAATATGGATGTTTGGGTTAACTTTTTGACTTTTTATTGAAAAATGTGTAATAAAAAATTATAAAAATTGATTTGTAGGGAAAAATTTGAATTGGGAGTTGTGCAGCCGTAATTGTTGACTTTTGGTAAATAGTGTTAACTTTTTAACTTTTTGAGTGACTTTTTGACTTTTTGACTTTTTTTAAAGTCCCCAAACTTGGCCTTAGATAATTCAGTAAGGTCAGAAATATAATTGGATTTTTCTGTCATTTCGCTCACAAATCGAATACGTGCCTGTCTCTTCTAGCGAGTACAGAATCTTTATCTACTCCAGCGATTCCCCAGTCTAGACTGATATCATGCGCCGTGAGTGCAGTGCGCACCAACACTCATCATCCTCACTTTTACAGAGAACTCTCTCTCACTTCACCTTCAGACTGTACTTCCAGAAATTGCTGTGTCTCTGCCTCTGTCTCTGTCTGTGTCTCCCTCTCTCCACTCCTTAAATAACCCTGACTCCATCCTAGCACTTTCTCAAACCAAAAAAAATCTAGGGTTTCAATTCCACTACCTCTCTCATTCAGCTCAATTTCACAGACTTTCTTAATTATGTTTGTGTTTGTATTTTGAATGAGTTGCTGAAATGGATCCTCCGATAATCAACGAGGCTTCGTTCTCGGCAGCAAACCCTTCGTCGTACAGTTTAGCTGAGATTTGGCCGTTTCCGATCAATGGCGAGCTGAGCCGTGGAGGAGGAGGGTTAGGGTTGAGGATGTGTAACTTCGGCGCATTCGCAGAGGCCAACTCGAACCGTGACGTCTCCGTTGACGAATCGACGGTTACGGAGCAGAGCGGCGGCGGGAGGAAGCGGAGGGATGCGAATTCGGAGGAGGATGAGTCATCGAAGCTCGTGTCCACCAGTAGTGCCAAGGATTTGGTAATTCACTCTTTGTTCATTCAATTACTGCTCTTAATTTGTGGCTTTTTGTACATTCCCAATATTTGCGTATTGCTTTATTTTTGTTGTGATTTTATGGTCCCCCCCCCCCCCCTCTCCCAATCTAGCATTTATTTGTTGAATTTTATGATATTTTATTGGGCAAATTACCACCCAGTTGTATTTCTACAAAATTGTTACAAATTGATGGGAAAGTTTAAGAATTTAATTATTAATATTTATAAAATGTATCACTGATCTGTAATTATTATTTTTTTAAATATACACTGAATTAAAATTTCTCCTATTTTATTTAGCTCATGTATAACTTTCATGCCCTCCTTTGTTACTTTAAGGGGAAATTCCATGTCACTGGAATTTTCACAATTTAATTGCACATCCATGAAAAACTTATGATTTCACTTTTTATTACTTATAAAGTTTATCATAAATTTGAAAATATTTTTCTGAACTTATATTGAAATGAAATTATCCCTTAATTTTAAGGATTTTCTTGTATTGTTTCCTTGTTTTATGAGCACAATAAAATAAAATAAAATATGATTTTCTTCTTTGCTTGTCTTTCTTTTTATTGTTTTTCTTTTTCTTTTTGTTAATTCTATATTTATTGGGAGCAAATATTATTCAAGCATTTCAGCAAAATTTAACTATTATTTCTTTTATTTTTATTTTTGTTAATTTATTTAGTTCTTCCTTGGCTCATGGAAATTAAGATGTCTTGTGCAAATTTCTATTTACTAATTATTTTTTGTGCTTTTAAACCTTTGATCCAGGAATGACTTATTATGCTATTTTCCCATATTTTTTATGTCAAAAAATTGGGAATTTCTCAGTCCAACTATACTACAGTTTATCAAAATCAGGGGTGTCAACTCTGAATTGGTTTTGTTTTCTTTCTGGGCAGAAGAATTCAAATGGTAAACGAATGAAAAAATCCGGATCAAGAGATGAAAATGGTGGCTCAAAATCTGAAGTTGAAGCAAATTCTGGGCCGGAGAACAAACCTGCTGAGCAAAGCACAAAACCTTCTGAGCCTCCTAAGCAAGATTATATCCATGTCAGAGCTAGAAGGGGTCAAGCTACTGATAGCCACAGTTTAGCAGAGAGAGTAAACTATTCAAACCTCTTGTACTTGCAATTTGCTATAGCTCATTTATCCATTGAATTTTGAGATACTTTCTAAACTGAAACCTTTTTTTTGTCTTGTCAGGCTAGGAGAGAAAAGATCAGTGAGAGGATGAAGGTTCTGCAAGACTTGGTCCCGGGATGTAATAAGGTATGTGTATTTTGTTGTTAATTTTATGGTTAAATAATTGGAGAAATCTTAAAATGCTCTTGATAGAAAATAGAAAACCAGTTGTTTGAAATCCAGAAGTTTAGTTTTACCTTAGTTCCTACTTTAATTTTGTCATAGCATTGTATTCTTCCTGTGTATTTACATAATTTTTATTTGGTTAGGTTATTGGGAAAGCACTTGTCCTTGATGAGATTATAAATTACATCCAGTCACTGCAGCACCAGGTTGAGGTAACTGTATTTATCCGGACATTTTTATTGCAATTCTATGACATTACCAATGCTCCCTCTGTAGAAGCTAATTCCTTTTTTTCCCCATAACTTGGAAATTGTAGTTCTTGTCAATGAAGCTTGAGGCAGTCAATTCAAGGATGAACTTCCCTATTGAGGGATTTCCTTCTAAAGATGTAAGTCTAAATGCACTAACTAATTATACAGAGTAAAGTGAAAAAACTATTATTTATTTAAAAGTACCATCTAATTTTTTTTTATGTCTGATTGGAAATGCTTGTTTTTTAACTCTATTATTATAGAAACTGCTTTTTGTCATTGGAAAATTAGCAGAATAAGCTATCACAAAAGGTGGTGATTTGGGCTGTTATTTAGAAGGGTTCAATAAGATCAAAGGGGCAATTTTAACTGTGCTACTGCTAAACATAACTTCATTCCTTTTGATATTACATTTGAGGTCTAGATTAAAGATAGATTCTTGTATTTTCCAATAAGTCTTTTAGGAGTTGTTGCCATCAAACTGTTGGGATTTATACCACATCCCACCACGAGAACAGAAGCGCACACATCAAAGAGAAAAACAATCATATACAAACTTATCCATGGAAGACAGAGATTCCACTATATGAATAAAATAGAGAGTACATGTGAAACGGCCAAAATACTCAAAACCTACACCACTATCCGAATTCATGTTCAAAGATAGTTGAGCCCTCGCTCACCTCGGTGCCCTCACGGTATTTTTTCTCTCACCCTTTACATCTCTGTTTTTTTCCTTCTCTCAATCTCTCAGAAAAGCCTATAATCCACATGACTATTTATAAGAACCTATAAGAATTCTAATTCCATTCAATTAGGTAACCAAATCTTATACATATTGGATTTCCCAGTAGATTCCAGACTCTACTAACCTAACTCAAATACATGTTAAAATCAATCTAACAACTGTATCGAACCCACATATATCACATGGGTGGATCAATCCCAACACAAACACCTCGTATCAGAATAGCTCCCCAATAGCTACATGAAGTTCAATAACTTCATTTGGTTGCTCTTTTTTTGGCAGTTGGAAACTATGTTACATGGACTTTTCGTTTTCTGGCCAATACCAGTGTCAACACGACACAACACCGACATGGGTGCGGAATCTAGCTCGAACACGACGCTTTGAAAAAGGATACGATGGATTGAGGAAGACGAACCAATGATTGGGTAGATCGAGGAAGAAAAACACAGATCGAGGAAGATTGAGGCGCAATAGATGCCGATTCACATTGACGTTCGTCTTTTAATTACGGAATTCACGTTGACGTTCGTCTTTCAATTACCGAAGGGGAGAGAGAGAGAGAGAGAGCAAGTCAAAACCTTATCTCTTCTGTTACGTGGCAAATTGTTGCTCTTATCTTCATTTTTTTTCCCTATTGTTTTTGATTTAGTTTTTGTTTTAATCAACAACTAAAAAGAATAATCATAATGAGCCAGCCCACACTTTTGAAAGAATGATAATAGGCCTGCCCAAACTTTTATCACTGTTTGGGCCACAATACTTTATAGTCACGATATTAGTTGGACTAACTTTTCACTCTTCATATTATTAAACTTTAATCTAACTTATTTTGGCTTGTCCAAACCAAAATTCTACAAGAAAATAAAAAAATAAAAAAAAAATAAAATTCAAGATTTAGCGCCTAAAAAAATAGTATAAAAAAAGAAAAAAAACACAGTAGGATTAGACCTCTGCTAATTTTTTTAAAGGACACTCGGGCGGAAAATTCAATCTTGTATTTTTTATGCTCGAAGGTCCACACACTACTTTATTATGTCTAGAAGGACAAGCCTTTGCAAAATGATACAAATACCCATGTATATATATATACATGGTTTCCAAATCAAACCCTAGCCAAATCATTTTCGCCCTCTCTGTAGTGCTCTCTCTATCTCTCTCTCTGCCTGCCACATCCCTTCACCCTCCACCACCACCACTACCACCACCACCACCACCGCTGCCGCCGCCTTTGCCACCTCCTCACCGCACTCGACATCTTCATTAACATCTTCACAATTGTCGCCACGCAGCTTTATTGCCATTTTCCTTAATCGGTCACCGCTGTAGCTTTGTCGCACTCTCCAATCATGATTTGACACCGTCTCTCCGATGATCTCATCTCAAATACTCTCACCACCTCTCATCTCCGCTATGGTCCTTTCATTGTCACTGTTCGATTCCCAATCTTCTCTTCTCTGGCGCCGATGCCGATGCCGATGCCGATGCCGGCGCGGGCGCCGTCCGTGACTGGCACCGTCCAGAAGAGTGACGTGAAAATCACCACCACCCACTTCATCTTCTTCGATCCACGACCATGATCACTCCCCTGAAACTCCTCTTTAGATCCTGTGTTACATGGACTCGTCAGTTTATGGCAGAGTACTCGTGTCGACACGACATGACATGACACGACGTGACACGGGTGTGGGTGTGAGATCTGTGTTGGATTCGGCATGGTTTTCTCAGACACAGCTGGCATGAGAGGAGTGAAGAAGGATTATTGAGAAACTTACAAGTTAAAGTGGAGAAGGAAGCGATCGCCATCGCCATCTTTTATTCTCACTAGCGACCTCAATCTGTCTTCTTCTCTTTGTTGGTCTCTCAATCTTCTTCTCGTTGTCAATTGATTTTCTTCTCTTTGTCGATCGATCTTCTTCTTCTCTCTCTCTCTCTCTCTCTCTCTCTCTCTCACTCTCACTCTCAATCTTCCTCTTGTTTGCTCTGTCTCTCTTTCTGTGTCTATCCATCTTCTACTCTCTCTCATTCTCTCTCTTCTTCACTTTTTTTTTTTTTTGACTCTACTTATCTCATTTATAACACATACACATATATATAATATCAATTAAAAAAAAGTTTATATACATAAATTTAAAATATTTTTATTAAATATTTTATTTCTTATTTGTATGATATGTGAGACCTACAAAATATGATAATGCCTATAAAAAATAAAATATTAAGAATTTCTAGTATTACTCATATAAATAATGTATATACATTCTATTTTTTAATTTTATATTGTGATTTTTTTTTATATTTATATACAAAATAAATAAAAAAATTATTATGTTTATATAGAATTTATTTATATATGTGTCTTCTACAATAGAATTTAACGGTAATAAAGAAAAATTATTATATTTATATACAAAACTAAATAAAAAAATATTTTTTTACTTGGGGTTGATTTGGGAATGTAAAAAATTAGTAAAAAAAATCAAAAAGCTACCAATAAAGTCAAAATATTTATAAGGTTATTAACATTTCATATGCCGTGCCCCCATATTCATATATATTTTTTTGGATACTTTTTAACCGAATTCCCGTATCCTTATTTTTACGAATAGGCGAATCTGACACCTAGACACATACCTGTATCTGACACCCGCACCCGAGTCCGTGTAACGTAGTTCGGATCTCAGCTGCAGATCCACCACCTCCTCTCTCATGGACGACTCCACCTCTCGCCCCGTTGTCGTCATCGACAATGGCACTTTGTATATTACATATCCACCAACTGTTCAACAAAATTCCCTAATGAACTTCTTGCTACTGAATGGGTTGGTTGATTAGGGGTTTGTTTGTGCCATTGGTTCAAATCTTCTCAATTTTTTTTGGTTGTTAGATTATTATTATTATTATTGTTATTATTATTGTTGTTGTTGTGGTAGATTTGGATCTGTGGAGATCTCAGAGTAGATCTTTATTTTTATTTTTATTTTTTGTAGTTGTTTATTATTGTTGTTGTTGTTGTTGTTGCTGCTGTTGATGTTGATGATGATGATAATGATGATGATGATGATGAAACAAATTGCAACAGATCACAAAATTAAATTGATGATAGTCGCAAAATTAACAGATAAAAAAATATGCTTTGTAAATTTTAATAGATAGGAAAAAATTAGCAATTTCAACAGATATAATTTCAACAGATGGATAATTTTAACAGATATTTTCAACAGATAGATAATTTGGTTTGGTTTGGTTTGGCTTGGCATTTCAACAAATAAAAAAAATTAAACAGATAGATATAAATTTGAATAGAGGGAAAAAAAATTTAACAAATTGATATAAATTTGAACATATAGTCAAAAAAAATTTAAACAGATAAATATAATTTGAACAGATAGTCAACAGATAAAAAAAGGTCAATACATAAATTAAGGGGTAAAATTGGAAACAAATGTTCTCTAAAATCAACGATAAGACTTCTCACTAAATTATTTCATAAATGGAGGACATCTTAGCAACAAAAAATATTCACTAGACCTAATGCCTTACACCCTCCTTGTCTTGGACTTTTCAACAATTATCTCTTTTTTTTAATTCTTTTTGCCGTATCCACTTGCCCATATCTAATTTTCGGGTACATTCCGAGTCCCCGCATCTCTTATTTGGAGATTTGATGTGTCCAACCATTAGATACATCATAGAAAACATTCACTATGCTTGGTTATCATTTTTCAAAAACACTTTTCAGAAAATTGTACTTTCTTATTTTTCGTGTTTTTTTGTTTTTACTGATTTTTTTTAATATTTTGAGCAATTTTTTTTTAATTTTTAGACATACCTAACGTAAATATACCTAAAAAGTAAAAAAAAATTGAAAAAAATCTTTTAAAAAATCACTAAATATGAAAAATACAAAAAAATACGAGAATTCAGTACATTTTTTATATTTTTATGTATTTATTAATTTTTAAAAATATTTTTTCACAAATTTTTTACTTTTTAGATACATTTAAGTAAGGTGCATCTAAAAAATTAAAAAAAATGTTTAAAATTTTAAAAATATTCACTAAAACCAAAAAAACACAAAAACCAAAAAACTCAATTTTCAAAAAACTTAATTCAAAAAACTCAAACCAAACACACTGATTACTTTTTGATTACAAAAAACCTAAGTCCACGTAACATAGGTTGGAACATATGTTACTTTGCAGCTCATAGATAACTAAAAGGAAAAAAGTACCCTTCCTTTAGTAGAAGGATAGTTCAAGGGCGACTTTAGCTTATTATAGGTGGTGTCACTTGAACCCACTGGAAGATTGAAAAAAGGAAAAAAACTACTATATAAATTTTGGGATTTTAGGGAAATGTTAATACTATTGACACCACTCAGAAGATAGCTTCGAACCTCATTATCTAAACTCCACTACTTTGAATACATCACAGAAAACATTACTTTTTGATTATTTATTTATTTTTCCATTTTAACAAGTTTAGAAATATAGAACTAATCAAAATATCAACCACAAAGAAGAGAAAAAAATAAATATATATATATACATCAAACGTAAAAGTCACCATAAAAAGAATAATTTCACTCAAATTGTTCTATTTATATTTTTTGTGGTTGGTTATCTATATGTTAGCATACTTTTTTGTTTAAAAAATAGTAATGCATTAAATTTTCTTTGGACGGTTGTATATCACTAGAACCTTTCATAGCTGAAACTCTTCACATTCTATGTAGTTCTCACTAATTTTTAAATATGATAAGTCTTATACATATACATAATTTTTATTTTGTTATATACATAAGAAGCGAAATAAATTCGATGAGAAATAGCATTTCTCATTTTCTTTTGTTTGACTTAAGAATTTTAAATTATTTGTTGATTTATTGAAAATAAATATGATATAGGATTTATGAAAAGTTGGCTTGTTCACACTCCCGATAAACACTCTACTTTTTATTTAGTAAGAAAAATTGCAATAAAGCCAAATTTTTGTTAATTTTTTTTATTATTTCTCTTAAGCCTAAATATTTTTTTCCCCCTTCGGAGGGGCAGATTTGATATTTGTGTAAAAAGTTGCATATAAGTACAAAATATTGTGTGTGTGTGTTTGTGTGTTTTTTACTTTTTTATTATATTGAAAAAGGGGTAATAATATCACTTTTATGAAATTTAAAATTTTAATTGACACCAACAAAAAATTCTGGAGTCGACACTAGTGACTTGTGATTATTAACACTTGTTCTTTTTACAACTGTAGTTCCTTAGTGCATCTTTAGAATCCAGCAATATCATTGGGCTTTCTGCCCTCTTCTGAGCCCCCTTCTGCTAAGAGAAGAAGAAAAAGCAGCTGACGCGGGGAAAAGGACCTGTAGTGTTTGTTTCTTAGATGGGATTTTTTTTTATTTTTTTATTTGGATAAGTTGTTTCTTAGATGGCCTTGTTATAAATATAATGGAGCCAATAATGATAAATATGGGCAAAAAATTTATATGATTCTGCAATCTCTGCCTACGTCCATGGATTACTACTCTCGTCTACTATATCAAATATGTATTTACACATCCTCAACTTTCACTAAAATGATAATGGCTACGTCACATCGCGAAATATATGGGTATACAATAAATCGGACGGAGTCACAGTAATCTCATTTTCTTCTAGGAGATTTAAGCCCTTCTCGGTTGGCAAAGCTGTCACATCCGATAACCACCTGGTGCAACAAAATATCTCATATTATGACCTGTCTCCAGGATACAACTCCTCGACTGATAGTTGTGTTCACTCTGACAAACCCTACACGAGTAGGTGAGTCTAAGCGTCACCATAAGAAACAACCTTACGAGTTGTCTAATAATCTATGTATATAAACACAAAATATAGAGCAAATACACTCCACATCCATTCACTGCCACGGCATGGGACTGTTATATATATAGATCCAAATACATGAAAAGTTTAGAGATATAAAGCTACATGTTAATGCACTTAGTACATGTGAACAGTTATAAACCCTTGGTCAGCACATGATAACTCTGTAATAAATGAATGGAAGTCACCATCATAATTCATATATCTCAATGTTAATGTAGTAATCCAAACCAATAGTACGTTACGGGCATGTTTGATTGACAAGATTATAGCATGGGATTGGAATTATTAATCTGTGGGCCCGATAATCTTGTATTTGTTTTGAAATTTTGTTTCAGGATTATTAATCTAATGGATAATTAATCCAATAAATTTGTAGGATTATTAGTAATGGGGTAAGGGTGAGATTATATATCCTGAGCTGGGAAATAAAATAAAAACTCTTTTACCCTTGACTAATAATTAAAACACTTATTATTTTTTATATAATTTTATATTTTAGAAGGTTAAAAATAATTTTTAAAAATTTTAAAATGTTTTTTGATATTTATTTTATCAAATTAGTTTATATTTTTAAAAAAAAATTAAAAAAAACCAAACATGGCCTTTGTATTTTTATTTTGCTTTTATTTATTTATTTATTTATAATTTTTTTCAAAATCACGTTTATGAAGAAATTTTGATAAGGTAAAGATTGTGAAGAAACATTGATGGAGGGTAAGATTAGAAAAGAAGATAAATATAGTTGTAATCCTACATTCATATGTTTTCTTATCTAATGCAAATCAAACAATGGACATGGGGATAATTTATCCTACTAATCCAATTGGATAGTGAATACCACACTAATTTGATGGAATTATTAATACGTTCACTATTAGTCTTGTGAATCAAACATGACCTACATGTACTAACATCGTTAGTGATTATATCTCTACCAATGCAACCGATGACTCATGGAATTATCATGTAAATATAATTTAATATTAAAATTAAATGTGCATATATGCACCAACAAGCCTCTTACCCTTAATTCAGTTGGCCTGGAAGCTTCTGGAGCACACTTATTATGCATTACTATTTTTGTTTATCCTTTTTATCATTTACAATGTGGATTGATCTACTTCTGTTGTAAACTATTCAATACTTAACATCAAGTGTTTTAAAGTCCTGATTGCAATTTTGTTCATGCTAAACATTTTATCATATTTTCTATCCGCTCTAAATTAATAGTTTGCAAAAAGTCATGATAAGTACAAATGATTTAAAATGAATTATGGAAATGTAGAGTCGTCACTTGTGTTCTCTGATTTGTGAACAACAAATTTGCTTTTTCTATGCTCTTTATGCCAAGCATTATTTTGAATTTCTTAAAATGTGGTCCAAACAATTATTGATAATCAATTCTTATGTAAAACTTTTGGATTTTCGAAATGTTTACTAAAAAAACAAAAGAAAAAGAAAAATGCAATGCATAACTAGATGATCAGTTCAACCAAAATTTTCATGATAATACTGTAGCACCTCTTAGTTGGCTAATTCTGAAAGTACAGAACTTCCCAGGATTGGACATCTAAAAATTATATGGGCAAATTACCAATATGTCCTATTTTGGGGATTTATTACCCATCAAGTCATATTGATAAATTTATCAATGATAAATTTATTAGCTTTTCTTATTTTTATGAATAAATTTACAGTAATAAATTTATCAGCCAAGATCTGTAAGTAAATAAGTCTAATTAATAGGACTAATTGGTAAGTATCCCAAAATATATTGGAGTGATTGACCAAATTTTTATTACTTGTCCTTTTCTTTCTATTTAGTAGTTCAATACAAAGGGTGTGCCTTGTTTCCTTCTACCCTTCCTCTTCGCTTACACTTCCGATAATTTTATCTTCACCCTTGTTTTGGGGAAATGATGATATATGAATATTTCATTAAAAGATTATAAGAAATGCAAAATAACACTAATTCCTGAAGTTTAAAGGAAGAAAGATTAATATGTATAAATCTGCATTGTTTTCTTTTATCATTATATTTTGTAAGTTATTTTGTGCATACTTATAATGTGTTCTATATGTGTCTAAGCGATGGACGCAAGTGTCCAAAGTTTGGCTGGGTCTACAAAAAAATTTAAAATGACACATTTGGATGTGTGTCTGATACATGAGGAAGTGTCACTGTCAGTGTTGGACACGAATACGAACGTGACACAGACACATCTTTTTCGAAGTATCCGTGGTTCTTAGGTTTATGGTTATGCTTATAAATTGGTGCTGCCCTATTAGTCTTATAAATTGTCTCCTTCCTTTTCCCCAACACTCCCTCCTTTTCTTTTTCTTTTCCCTCCATCACTTTCTCCTTTTATTCCTGTTACTTACGAGTGCAATGCATTAGTTAACTTATTATCAAGCTTTTGAAAAGCGGTTGTTATGTAACACTATAAGTCACCTTTGTGACCTGTCACAACTGCAATATCAATGGGAATAAAAATCATAGTTATAATGATTGTTACGACCAAGGTTCTGAAAAGCGGTTGCGGTCGCCGTAACGGTGGCGGTGGCGCGGTTGCGGTTGCGGGGTGTAAAGGCCGTAGCATAACGGTTGTGGTAACCGGAACCGTGAATGTTTTTCTATTTCTCACACAATTTGAAAAAAACTTACAAATACACGTATTTTTTTTCCATGATCATATTTATTAGGTTTAAAATAAATATTGATCAATTTTTGTAAATTTTTAAGTATGACGCAATATATTTCATATTTTTAAACCACTATAAACTGAGTTTTTTACATTTTATTTTAATAATTAATGACTTTATATTATACAAAAAATCAATCACTAACTATTATATATAAGATAAACAATGACAAAAAGAAGAGTATAAATAAGAGCCTAAATATATATATATATATATCTATTTTAATCAAGTCAAATAGATAATGAATACACTTATTATTATCATTATTATTATTTTTAAACAATATATAGATAGACACATACAAACAAAATGGTTGAGTGATAGCAGCTGAATAGAATAACATAGGTCTTACAGTTTCAACAAATCAATAACAAGTTCTTCATCTTCCCTCTTTTCTCTCTCTATCTCTTGTTCCTCCTTCTCCCTTTATCTTCCATCTTCTCTCTATCCCTCTTCCCCCATTTTCAACTTTTTTTTTTTTGTGTGTTTTCGAAAGAAGCAGTTCAGAACCATTACATAACGGTGCGTAATAGGCCGTTACGGCACCGTTACGACCGCTACGGCCGACATACGTGTGAATCTCAATCATGCTGCAAAAGCGGCCGTCACGGGTGGCGGTAACCACCACAACCGTTACGTAACGGGTGCGGTCGCTTTTTAAAACCTTTACGACCATTATGGCTATCATAACAACACAGTTGGCTCCTCACTACATAAAAGCTCAAGTTTTTGCCTTTCAGCTTCTCGATCTCATACAAAACACACTGTTGGCCTTTGAAAAATCTAGATTTACAAGATTGGAGTCACCAATTTTCACCAATTCTCATACCTTGATCGTCAACCCAAAGTTCACAAATAAGGTTAGATCATCTTCTTTTTTTTTTTTTTGGCTTTTGTTTTTGTCCCCAATTGATTCCTTGTAGATTTGTTATTCTTAGATCTTCTATGTTGAGGTAGGATTTGTGTCACTAATATCATTGGGATGCTGCTAATGATAGCCCTAATGGCTGTCAATAAGGAACACAAAATGTCAAAATATTAATAATCCCAATACGCTTTTCAAATATCCCAAAACACTTTCATATATTTTTACAGATCTTTTACACATTTCAATACATTTTTCAACACTAACAACTTTGCATTTTCCATATCTTTTATTTCTACAAGTTTGAAACCCGACACTACAAGTCTATAAACTATTAGTAACAAAATACATACGGGAAAGGCTACCATGTGCACCCCAAAAAGGTGCATATGGTATGCATCTTATACAAAATGTATAACTTTTACCAAAAAAGTATTAACTTTTTGCTCATCACAAAAAATATCCGTTTGTTCATCACAAAAAATATTACTTTTACCACAAAAAAGCATAATGACTTTGATATTCATAACTTTAGGGTGCACAACATAAGTTCACCATTCATAACTTTCACAACAAAAATCATAACTATTGTTACGGTATGCACCTTTTTAAGGGTACACATTGTGGCATTTTCTTATACATAATAGTATAGTGGTGCATTATGAATTTATTATGACACAAAATTATTAATTGTTGAAAGAAAATATGTAAAACTTTGTTTATAGTTACTTAAAACCAGGATAAAAAAAGAGTACATTTGGACCATATTTTTAAAATCAAACAAAACCCATCAAAAACCATTTTAAACTTAAATAAATGTGATTGTTAAATAAAACATGTGTGTATCAGCAAGTAAAGTTGTATGAAGAAGAGGGTAATCATGGCTAGTTTTTTATACTGTTATGTTGTTGTCGAATGTGGTGTTGGGTGTGGTTTTATAGGGGAGTTTTTTGGGAAGGGACATGGTATTTTGTATTTGTGTGGTGTGTTTTTTTCCACAAGGTTGAACTTCTGGTGCAAAGAAAAGTCAGTCATAGAAAATGGATAAACTAAGGAATAATAAAAGTAGATTGGGAGATTAGTTGGTAGTAGCTTAATTTCATTAATTTCACAAGTGCATCAACATGGTTTTCTCCTATTATTAAGTATTAACTAATTTCCCTGTAGGTAGATGTTATTTATATGCCATATCCCATTAAGAGTTGTGATTTGCTTTTCTTATTCTCATGAACAGAATATATATTTCAGATGCTATTCTTGTTTACCCTTTTTTTTAATATTCTTCTGACTGAATAAATCTGGTGGTGTTCAGCTAGGGGCAGCAACATTTGACTCGACTGGAATGCTTTTGGGATCACAAGCAACAAGGGAATATATGCAAGGATCGCAACCTGAATGGCTTCACATGCAGGTTGGTAGTAGCTTTGACAGAGAAACATGATATGAAAACTAGGGAATCAAGCAGCATATTAGTCATCCATTTCACTCATCATCTTTAATCAAAGATGAGTTTTATTAATGGTTTCCACATCATAGTGCAGTGAGTTTTTTCTCTACCTATGACCCATTCTTAAATTTGTAATCAGAAGAAATACCATGTTTTGTGTAGAAAATTGCTGTCTTCATTCTGTATTATCTAACTTAGTAATTTACTGTAATTCATTGTATTGGTTCTGAACAGTTTGTTAGGGTGATTGTAGTACTTGAAATTTATATAATCAGAGGACTGTTTCCTAACCCCGCGGCATCATTTTAATCAGCTGATACAAAAAAATCCAATCATTTTGAACGGACTGTGGATTAAGCAAGCACCAAATCTTATAGAGAAGACTGACGAAAAAATTGTTATATACCTTGTAAAATGCTAAGAAAAATTGAGGTTACTATTATTTTTGGCCAAAAAGTGACCTTGTGATTTGCTTGATGAACTAATTTCAAATGCCCTTGTAATAATATGACCCCTTTGTAATTTATTTATTTGTTTTTAATGGTGTAGTTGACCACCTTGTAATTTTTTTTCCCAGGTAAATTACACTGTCCTTCCTCAAGATTTTGAGAAAATGCACAAAGTCTTCTAGTTTTGGTATAATTACACCAATATCTTTTTTAGTAGGTTAAAAAGACTGGAACTAATGCAGATGATTTGAAAACACAAAGATAGATAAGATAAAACATATATTTTAGTGTAAATAGATGACATCATCATTTTTTTGTCTATATGATTAACGAATTACTGATAAAAAGAAAGTTAGGTATTAGAATTGTAATATTAAAGAGCCTAAGAGCATCTTCATCAGTTCCCTTATAATAGTTTTTTGCAATTATAAGGGTTAATTCTTCAGAAATTCTTCCCCCAACAGATTTCTTATACCATCCCTTAAATTTAGGAATGTTACAATGACACTCTATTTGTAGGGAGTCACTGTAGCTTCCTTATATCTGAGAAACTCTTATTTTATTTCGCTGAAGGCGTGAAGGAGAAGTCCTCTGGATGTCCCCTCGGACATCCGCCATCCATGGATGTCCGTGAGTGAAGAAGAAAAATGCTCAAAAATATCCCAATCGGTCGACCACCAGGATGTCCGGCCGGTCAACCATCCGGACGTCAGGCCCCTGCGTTTGCTTTTGCTGCTTTCCTTTGTAATTGATTGACTCCAACTCTAGTGCTATAAAGAGCCTTCATTTTTGACTAGAATAGGGAGAGTTTGTTGGAGAAGGTAGCTGAAAAAGTAATTCTTAAAATAGGGAATAGATTTTTTTTAATAATATTTTAGGGTAAAATTTAAGTAAGCTGATAGAGATGCTCTAATATAATTATGCAAAACTTGTGAAGCATATTGTATTTTTTCAAAATTTTAAGAGAGTTTAGTGTAATTTAACCAAATAGAAATAGAAGTTGACAGAAAAGAAGAGAAACTAAATGGTAAACGAATATAAAAGGGCTAGCACAGAGACTTGAATTGAAAAAATTTCTCAACTTGAATTTTGTACCTTGTCGAGTTACTAATTGTTCTAAATCCTTCAACTGGTAAGATACGGGACTAACAATGTATATCAAATTCTTTAATTTCTCAACAGAGCAAACCTAAGATTAGACAATATTACCGTGCCTTCCTCTTTTTCCTTGAAGGTAGTTTTGTGTGCCAAAAATAGCCCTGTTTGATATCATTTCTCATTCTGGCTGTTCTTTTTCTAGAATAGTGAGACTACATATTCACAAAATTTACTTAGAATTCTACTCAGAAACAATAATGTATAATATACATGAATCTTACAATAAACCAATTGAGCTATTTTAGGAAGATGGTTATCTTTTAATTTTTAATTCATTTTGAGTCATATTATCTCACATCTTTTCTAAAAAAATTTAAAAAATAATTTTTTAATCATCTTCTCAAATTTTCTTGACCCTTTTGTTGGGTTAGAGCTTCTGTTTCTAGAACCCATTTAGCTGGATGTCATAAAAAGTCATAGCTAGTAGGGTCTAAAAAGATAGTAGGTGGGCAATCTTTTTCCGTTTTTTTTCGTTTGTTTGGTCAATCAAATTCACAAAAAATTTGGAATCGTAAGTAGACTTTGGAGAAGAATCTGACTTTGGATGTATTCTTCAATAAAAAATACGAGCACTAAAAGTAGAATTTTAATACAACAATGATTCATCCCACTAAAAATATCACCACTAATAGCACTAATGCATTAAAAAAGTAAAAAAAAAAAAAAAATACAACTCCAAGACCAAAACATCACATCATTAATGACGGGACTCACTGCCACCTAATTAGTGGGAGCACTAATTAGTGCTCCCAAGCATTTTTCATTTTAATAAGAACTCTTGAGTCTCACCCATAAGTGATTTGATATATGTGTTTTTTTTTTTTTTTTTTTTTTGGCTCCATACCACACTATTAAAGTCATTATTAGAGTTTCAAATTTAAAATTATAAATCATTGCTCTTTTTGAATATTGTGGCCTTGTTTGGGAACATGTTAATTTAGTAATTTTTTGGTTATTTGGCTAAAATATGAGTTAAAAAAAATTAGTATGTTTGGGATTATTTTTTGACTTTTTACAAAAAAATGTGCAAAAAGTAGAGAGAAAAGAGAATCTTTGACTTTTTGGTATGAATTGTTGGCTTTTTGATTTTTTGATGACTTTTTGACTAAAAAAGTCACTTGCCAAACGAGGCCTGAATATAAACATAAAATAGGTAAAAAGAAAAAAAGAAAATACAATTGTGATACAAGCAAATCAAAAGAGCAAAGGGAAGAATAAATGAATCATCCCCACAAATCACTTACTTACTTGATAAAAACACACACCAACTTATCCAAAAAATAGCCTAGTTGCCAAACTTGGATTTTATTCCTTTGACAACGGCTTCATCTACTTGGAAACCTTTAGTCAGCACATCATTAGGAATCGGCGGTGTAGAACCGAAGAGAGTCAATGGTAAGTTCACCACTCCTGGCAACTGACTATCGAAAACCGTAAAAGCCAAGGCCTTTCCCTTCCCAACATTCTTCTGAAAATGCACAAGCCCTCTCGGAATCACGAAAAGCTTGCCGCGAGTCACAACCTTGGAATGAAAAACATTCCCAGTCGTCACAAACCCTACAAGTAGCTTTCCTTTGATCACCAAAACCAACTCGGTTGAGCGGGGGTGAATATGAGGTGGGTTGACTGCTCCTGGAGCGAAGTCAACCCGGTTCATTGATAGTCCCAGCGTGTTGAGCCCGGGAAATGCAAGAACATTTCCTGCTGTGACATTTGCTCCGAATACGTTTCCTGTGTTTCCTTCCTTGCTCAGACCATCGAAGAAGAAGTCGTCAGAGCTCACGCTGGAGGCGGGTTTGCAGGGGAAGCCATTGATGGAAGGTTGAGCTTCCAGATCTGCAATACAGAAGTCCTGTAACGGGTCGGGATCAGCAAAAGAGAAGGGTATGGATGAAACCAACAAGGCAATCAAGAAGAGGGTAATCATGGCTAGTTTTTTATACTGTTATGTTGTTGTTGAATGTGGTGTTGGGGGAGATTTTAAAGGAGTTTTTTTTGGAAGGGACATGGTATGTGTTTGTGTGTGGAGTGTTTTTTTATACAAGGTTGAACTTTCTGGTGCAAAGAAAAAGTCAGTCATAGAAAATGGGTAAGCTGAGGAATAATAAAAGAAGATTGGTGGGATATAGTTGGTTTGTGACAGAGTATAGCATGATAATTACGTCTCATTTTGTTGCAGTCCGTTTTTCCAAGTCATGGGTTTGAACAATGACAAAACCCTCTTCCCCTTTCATTTGTACTTGAACTTGAGGGGTTGGTGAAATTATCACGGGGCTCGTTTTTATAATTTGAATTGTTAATTTTATATGTTTTGTATATATTATTTATGAAAAAAATTACAAATGAAGAGAATATGAATTTTAAATTGACTTAAATTTTTTTTTTCTATAAATGATATATGTAGAGAATCTTACAAAATGAATAATTCAAATCATTAAAATAGAATACGTGGTGAGCCTTACGAGCTCATTAAATTCTTTCAAATTCAAATTTAAGAGAAACTCAACCCTTGAATATGGATATAGATTTTTTTGACACTGTTGGGAATTAATGATGTCATGGGATTAAGGTTTTGAAATTAATAATATATAGGGTAAAGGTTAGGATTATGTATATTGGTACTATGTTTCAGTTGGTCATGGGTGTTTGGGGAGATATGGCCTAGCATTAAATTAATATTCCTGTAAAATATACTAATCATCTACTTGGACATGGTATTTCTCTATGGAAAACTATTGAATTCCAAAA
This sequence comes from Camellia sinensis, assembly GCF_055761805.1. NCBI lineage: Eukaryota > Viridiplantae > Streptophyta > Magnoliopsida > Ericales > Theaceae > Camellia > Camellia sinensis. The sequence continues at coordinate 102,316,273 of NC_138975.1, read as the reverse complement.
GGGATGAGATACAAAATGAGAAATTATGAGCAGGTTTAAACTAATTATTTAAATTATAAAATTAATACATTTTTTGTCAATTTTTGCTCATAATTTTAAGACATTGGATAGGATATATGATTCGAAGGGATTGATGATTCAAGGATTAACAGTCATACAAACGCTTTTCACATCTAATACAATATTCAAGCAAACATTAAGATGAGAGAAAGAAAATTATTTTTGATTATTGGATGGAGTGATGTGGCTAATTCCATGATCACAGGATTAACTTAACCTCCCCAAAATTAACAATATTATATTATCATGCGGTATTTGGTTTAATGGAATGAGAAGGAATAGAATGGAATGGTAATTCCTTAAGCTCCCTTATAGAATGATTCCCTTGTAATGGTATATGATGATTCTATTTGCAATGTATTTTTCATTTTTATTTATTTATTTATTTTTGTCAACCAAACATGTGAATGAATATTTTGACGGAAGGACTACTTTGTTTCACTCCATTCTAGTAAACCAAACACTACCTGAAAAAATTTCAAACCAAATTAAGTCTTGTATTCCAATCAAGTGAGGTGGCTATATGAATTACTTTTGTCCATTTAGCTCTATCAAGTGTTATATATTCTGTTAAATTCAATAAAATTATACTATATTTTTGCAGCATTACATCTTATGTCCATTTAAGTTTTCTTCCCACTCTAATATCTTTCCTTAAAATGATCCTCTCACTCTCCCTTATCATTAGATTTAGAGCTCGATACTATACTATCAACATCCCCATCCAACATTAAAACAAACATGATATTAAAAAAAAAGCGTGTGGACCCATGGGAGCCTAATGATATCATTGTCAATCACACTTAACACGGCTATCAAATGGGGACTAATAGTCAAGTTTTCTGTATCTAGTCTAATTATTAATTCTATGTGAAGAAAAATATAGATGACAATGATAGACAAGTTGTGGTTGTAGGGTCAGAGTTTTTGTTTTTTTTTTTAATTGGGAAGAAATTTTTTATTATAAAACTGATAAAAGATCAGATCAATTTGCTACAGCGGTATTACAAGATCTAAAAAATAAATAAAAACCTCTATAGAAGGAAGGATCCAAACTTCTACAGTGTAGAAAAGGCTCTCACAAGAAAGAGAAACAAATCTCCATGCAAAACGGATTACTACATTTACAAACTAAACGTTAAAAAAAAAATCAAATAGAAAAAAATCAAATCCAAGTCATCACCAAATTCATCCAAAACTCCACTCCTCTGCAACCTTCAACTTGGAATCTAAAGACCCCACCTCCATTGGTCAAGATAGATTATTGAGGTTGAGGTGGTCACCGAGTGTGAAATAAACATGTTATCCAGCTTCGGCCTTCGGATTGTGAGAAGACCTGAAGTCAGATCTTAAAGTTTTGGGTTATAGGGTGGAGAAGGTAAGGCGGTGATGGCCAGATTGGTGAGGCAAATAACCAATCCAGAGGAGGATCGAAAAGAGAGAAAGAAGAGGGAGATCGGAGAAATGGGAGAACCACTGCCATCTCCCTCTTCCCTTAAAGGAAAATCTAGGGAGAAAAAAAGAGAGTTTGTAAGGTCAGATTTTTGAATAGAAAAGTAACTTGAGATATTGTTATTCAAATGCCACTTGGTAATTTTAAATGGAAAATATTAAAAACAACTTTTATGGGCTGATGTTAGTATTGAAAAAATATATTCAAATTGTAAATGACAAGACCCATTTTGAATTAGACTCATCCAATTTGAACATTTTAAAATTTGTTTAAATTTGTCCAAATTCATAAACAAATTATTACATCTTATGAACTCATTTAAAATTAAAATTTAATAGGTTGAATATACATACAGGTTGGTTTTAATGATAAAAAAAAAATATGCAACAAAATAAGAAACCACCATACAACCATTTCCAACACTATCATGACCTCCACCTGCACCGCATTCATGGAATAGTAAAGACATTGACCACCCTAGTTATAGCGAAAACTGTAGCAGTTGTGGGCATAACTTTAGTTTTGAAATGAATCATGTAAACCTTGGGTTTTTAGTTTTAAGTGAACTATGTAAACATTGTGTCAACTAGGTACTAAGTTCGTTTTAGTAGCCAATACTTTTGCCGACAAGCCTTCGGTGACTAACTGGGGTGACTAAAAATTTTAAACGAGACTTTGGTGACTAATTTTTTAGTCACCGAAAGTGTATTTTCTTAGAGTGGTTCTTTGTGTGTGATTTATAATTCTTATGCATTTGTGCTTTTATGTGTTTCATGTCTCTCCATTCATGGTTAGGTATATTATGGATTCCTTAGCACTCACCACCACCACCACCACCACCACTAATGCTACCTCCACCTCCACTTCCACCATTCATTGAAAAAAGTGTTCAACAAAATAAAAAGAGTTAGTTTAACTTAACTTAAACCAGTTAATTAAAGGGGCAAGTTTACAAACAAGAACAACAACTTGCTCATATTATTTTAATATAATTGCATTTAACTTTAAAAAAAAAAAATTCTAAATGAACAAATTTAGATTAGATTTTTGATGCATAACTTAATTTGTTTTGACCTGTCCATATTCACTCATTTGTCATCTTTATTATGTATTTGAATTTTTTTTTCTTAATTTTTATAAAGTGGAACTTCAATCAACACACTACCATATGATTCAAGGAAGAAGTGGGAAGTATTGGAGTGAATGGTTCAAAGAAGTAGGAAAGTCGTGGTTTAATGATGATCTTTTTGGTGCACAAAAGTTCCTCATGGAAAATACATAAACAGATGACCAAAGAAAATTAGAGGAGATTAGTTGGTTTGTGACGTAGGATATAGCATCACAACATCTTAGTTATTGGGAAATATTAATCTTGTTATTTGCCAAAAGTGTTTTGACATTTCATTAGCTAAGGGTTATTTGGTAATGTTTCTGTTAGATTGTTTTTGAAATTTTTTTTTCAAAATAACTCAATTTTTAGGGTACATTTAAAAAATTATTTTTATATTTTCAATAACTATTGTCATAGAAAAATGAATATGATATGAACATTATGAGCATTTTTGAACTTTTCATTCCCTTTATTTATTTATTTTTGGAAAAACATGAAAAGCGCGAAACATCTTGGTAAAGGAAATCATATAGATGAGAATGATATACAAGTTATTGCAGGATCAAAATTTTAAACAGAAAATGCCTAAGAAGATGAATCTCCATCCATCATTCTTAAATGGTTTCAAGTTGTCCACTCTTTGGGATATCATGTTCCATCATTGATCCAACATTGATACACTTTGTGGGACCTGGTGAGGTGGTGACCTTGTTGTCAATTAGGTCTTAAATTTCATAGCGAAGGCGAAAACAACAGTCAGTTTCATGGCCATGTTGCTAATGAAAGGCACAATACTTAGCATAATCATGTCTAGCCGGAAGGCGATCAAGGAGAGGTTGTTGGTTAAGGTGTTTGAGATGGACGTTTTCTATGAGGATTTGAAGAGCTGTGGACGGAAACATGTGGAGGGGATGAAAGGTGCGACTACCAGTCTTGGAAATATTGATAGAGGGGTTGGCGGGTGTTGACTTGGTTAGGAGAACTCTTACAGGCTTAGGATTGGAGCTAGGAGGGGTTTCTGGTAAGGTATCCTTTTTCATGGCTTAACCCTTAATTCTAAGTGCCCCCAACATGGCTTCTTACACTGAATACATTTGTGGCAACCCCCACCCTGGCATCGGGATGTTGACCGACAAAAATTTCATCCATAATTCTTGCAACAATTGCAAGGACTTGCCATTTGTTTAGGCCTTTAATCTTCAAAGTCTCCATAACCTATCGGAGATGTGCATAAGGATCAATACTTGCCCCAACCTCATTCTTGCTACTTACTTCTGTTTTCTCAAGGAATTTGGTGGATATATCTGGAGAAGACATGATATCACCCAAGCTTGAGATGGCTTCAGGTTGACTCATTCCAATTTTATCCCACCCCAAGATTGGAAAATTTTTTGATATGAAATTTTTAGTATGTGATGCGGTCGATGATGGAGCCAAGATCCCAAAGGTTAAATCTGTCACAGTCCTCTAAAGATCCTCAATCATGCTCATCATCTCAGAAGTAGTGGGTTCGGTTATTGGTGCCCTCGGTGTCTCTAAATTGGATTGGTCCAGATGGATTGACTAGACTGGGCTCTTTTGAGGTTCAGGTGCACCCATCATGCACAAGTCAATGCCCTTTGGAATAAGCACTTCAGGCTTGGGCAAATGAATGGGAGTGATGTATATTTTGGGGTTGTAGGTGGATGGTAGTGTATGGTTTAGATTGAGGTGTGAAGGTAATGGATTGGCAGCGACCTTGGGTCTTTGTGGTTAAGGTAGAGTTATGGCTTTGATGTCGATGAGATCCGGAATCGCATGACGTAGGCGAAAACAACCATCAGTCTCATGACCATGTTGTTGGTGAAAGACGCAATATTTAGTGGTGTCATGTTTGGCTGGGAGAGGGTTTGGAGAAGGTTGAGGGTCAAGGAGCTTGATGTGTCCATTTTCTACTAGGATTTCCATGGCACAGGTAAGAGACATATGGAGTGGATACAAAGTTCTTTAAGGGGTTCGGGTGGAATTAGTTGTTTGCGGATTGGTATACACAAAAGGAACAGCCATTTTGGTAGTGGCAGTGACCTAGTTGACTTCAGAAGGCTTCATAGCTGTGCTACTACTGGTAGTAGCATTGGAACTGGGCCCAAAGGTTTTTGGTTCAGGTTCTTTGTCATCGACGATGATTCTCTACTTGATGGCATCTTCTATCTAGACGCCCATTTCGTATAGTTCCTTAAAAGTGAACAGTGGGAGAACTATCATCTTTTGCAGCATCTTGCTATGCAAATTCCTTACTACCATGCGAACATCTTTCTCAGGTGGTCTATTGGTCATCATTGCTGCCTTGCCCTCCATCTGGTGATGAAGTCTACAAGACTTTCATTTGGCTCTTAATGGGTTGTTTCTAACTCCCAGGTGGTCACTTCAATCTAAGTGTTATAAGCATACTAGATGATAAAAGCCTCGGCCAATTCTTCCCAACTCTGTTTCACCGAGTCCTCTAACTTGGCATACCAGATGGCAACCACTATTGACAAAGTCTGTTTGAATAGAGAGAGCTTTTGTGGACGAGTCAAATCCATAGGTTTCAAAACATCAGAAAATATACGGATATGCACCATTGGGTCGCCAGATCCATTGAATCTATCGATGTGTGGCATCTTGAATTGTTCAGGGAACTTCACAGCTATTTTTGTATACCAATCTTCGATGTCTGGGATTGAATTGATTCCTTGCGACCTTTTGAACAGTTTTTCCAATTTGGCTAGTTTCAACGTAGTTAGATCGAACTCATTTGTCTCCAAGGAAAAGAGCCCTCCTATTGGTTGTGGAAGGGAAAAAAGCCCTCCCGACGATTGCACAGGAATCCTCAGGTCTTCTTGCAAGTAAGGGTCAAGAAGCTCTTTAGATAGTGGAGGTGGACTTGGAATTGTATGAATCACCGGGGGTGGTTGGGTAGTAGACGCCCCAGATGGGCATCGCAATTCAGCGAAAGTGTCACCCTGGTTGGCAACCGTGTTTGCAATAGTATCCATGCTTCGTTGAAGATCCAAAAGCATGTCTACTATATTTTCTGGAACTTGGGCCATTGCTGATTCTGGTGAGTTGGGTAGGGATGATCTAGCTAATGGAGAAGGGGTACTTTGAATAGTTGATAAGGCTTTCACCCTTCTTTTTCGTGTAACTGGTGGTAAAGAAACTAACATTGGTTGTCCCTACCCTAAACCAAATCTGTGGTTCTGCTAAGCCTACCAGTGCGAGTCCAAAGAACTTGAGGAATATTAGGCCGTTTTGAAGCTATATACCTAACAAAAACAATGAAACCCTCAATCAGAATTTCAGCAGCATTTCGACTCAATTGATCGTTATACAACATACTGAAACACTAAATTCAACCCCTTAAGAAGAAATGCCTGAACCACTACTCAAAATTTTGAGAACCATAGGTCCCGTACATTGCACATACCAGGAAAGAAAACAAACACCTGTACGGAGGGTAGGATTATCCTATCTTCGCTTTGACATGATCTAGGGCTTCACTATTCAAACAAGTGGCATCATACATCTTAGAATGGGATAGTATCTTGTTTTATTTTTGGTAGTTGCTAAAGTTTACTATATGCACTAGGTCAGTCTTTGGTCAAAAGGGTACCTCAGTGAGACACCGATATACTTGCCCAATCTGATGGATCAAGTGGTACGTGGTGATCCCGATTCCAAGGCTTGTGCTCCCACCATATTAGAGCCATGACCGTCTATCCGCTCGAAGTTAAATAGCTGTTTAGGATAACAGGTGACGAGCACGGGACTTAGGCGCACCAATGCATGAAATGCAATGAACATATAATTAAGAATAAAAAGTATATCATGGAGTTTGAGTCAAGGTTTCTTTATAAATCTCCAATAGAGTCGCCAGAAACTGTAACACCGCCCGGGGGGGTACCTGCACACGTTAAACAGTTCAGACCCTCGATCTCTTCGATCTAGTCACACGAGTGCAGTGTGAAACATAGATGAGAGTCCAAATCTGGGAACTTTTATAGAAAATCCATTTTATTGCAAAACCTTTACCAGAAATAGACTACGTCATTAGATCTCAAAGTCACCACCTAATATTTGAAAAAATTAGAAAACCCGTGACTTGTGCCAAGGCTACTATTTGTTGTAACCAAGGATGCTTGGCTCGGAACCTTAGGTATGAGAGGGAAAGGTTATTAATTGAGCACCCCTACTTACCCGATCAAAGATGGGCCTCTACTAAAGCGTGATATGATTTTTATTTACTTTATGTGTTCCTATCCCGATTTATTCAATAAATCTAGAAATTACTATGTGAAACAAACAACTGTAGGTTGTGTCATTCATTTTCAAACGATTTGATTTCATGTATTTTTGAAAGAATTTTAAAAATGTACAACTCAAAGAAATTGAATTTACAAACATGAAAATCAATATTATTCTAAATTGAACGATACAACCTGTATTCACTGGTATTCATAAAAATATATCACTTAAGCATATAGCCGTATGGTAGGATGTTAAACATAATAAAAACAAAATATGTACAAGTGGGATATTAAAGCTATAAATATGCAAGATACTATATACAAAAGACAAATGCAATAATAAAAAATATTCAAAATTTCACAATTCTAACCTCGTGGTTGCGTCTGAAACGGTCCGTTTGGCTAGAACCAACATTCGTCGCACTTCCAGGGGCCTTACTTAAAAATTCTCCTAAAATTTGGGCCACAACACAGTTGTCTGAAAATTTTGGGCCAAATTGCAATTTTCAAAACTCATGGAATATTCTGTTGATATCATGGAATATTCTGTCCACTACAGCTAAAGCTGTCTGCCTATGTCAGCGATGAAGCCATCATCACTACATCATGCTAACGTTATCCTCCACCAAAATATAAAACACAAGAGATGTTGTTGGGAGGGTTTGAACCGAGGATCGAAACCCCAACACTCAAGATCTTAACCAGTGAGCCAAATCAAGCCTTGTGTTATGTTTTCCTTCAGATAATATTTAAACATTAAAACCAAAGAGCAAATTACCCAAGGTTGGACGTCTGGGAGGACGTCCAGGGAGACGACCGGTAGTCACTCTTTGCCCAGTTTTGCCTAGTTTCAGTCGGTTTTGCTAAGACCGATAGATATTAATGAGAATTGTTTCTAAAAATTCATCTTTAAAAGAAAAGATTTTGATTAACAAACTCTTTTCCTAACACTCTCAAGCTTATGGAATAAACTTTAAAATCTCAAAAAAAAAAAAAAAAAAGGGTTCAAATTTAAGCTTCAATGGAGTTTTTGAATTGGTTTCAGTAAAGAGAAGGGTATATCAGTGAATAAAGCTCTCAGGTTTAAGTTGTTGTATTTTCACAAAATATATCTCAAGTAAAATAGGTTTCTCTCTCAGACAACTTTCTTTTGCAAAGAAGCTCTCTCTCTCTCTCTCTCTCTCTGACTTTTTTCCTTTTCCTTTATTTGAAAGCAATTTTCCTCCTCATCTCTCCCTCTGACTTATCTCCCTCTTCTCAAAACCAATTCTTACCACTTTATAAAATCAAATTTTCCCTCTCACAACACCCAATAATTCCTCACAAATCACATGGCAACCCGTGAGGTTTCTCACAAGCTATGTGGTCATCTCATGAGGGAATGAGGCCAATTTTTTCAAAATTGCTCTATTTTCTAAATTTCGTCCAGAAAAAGGTTTTTGCATAAGTGTAAAATAATTTGGCCAAAACGGGTGTAAGGTTGGGATTAAAGCTTAAATCTAATTTTTCTTCTGAGAAATTCATAAAATAGCACATTTCAATTTTCATCATCAGGTGTTCGGAAAAAAGCGCACAAGTTTTAGGGCTGGTCAAAATGGGATGTCTACAGACACATACGTCACTGGATCTACAAGAACAGTGGTGAGATAGTCGTGATTGAAGCACCATGGTAGCGAGATCGTTGGCAGTGACGGAGGCGATGGTCGATTGACATCAAAGATAAAGAAGAAAAGAGAACAGAAAGAGAGAGAGAGAGAGAGAGAAAGAGTGTGTGTGTGTGTGTGTGTGTGTGTGTGTGTTTGGTTAGGGTGTGGTTTGGTTTGGGAATAATATAGCCTAACCACATGGTATGCAACGAATACAAGGCCTTATTATTTTTAAGTCGCCTGAACCCCCTGTTACTAGGCCTAGCAGTAGTAAAGCTCTATCCTCAGGCCACATGTTAATTCTGGCCCATCTAGATTGGGCATTCAGGGGCTTCAGGATCAAAGACTTGATAGATTATCTTTCTTCACCCTTAATCCCCTTCGGAAGGCTAAGAAATCTGGGAAGAAGAAGGCTCATGTGGAGGGCTTCTCCCATTTTGCTAGGCTTTATGGTCAGAAAGCCGCAACCATTAGTAAACATACATCCAGGTCTGTTATCTTCAGACCTACTGCTGTTGCTTTTGCTCAATCAGATCTGTCCGAGGAAGACTCAAGCTCAAATAGCCTCCTCCTTAAAGAAGCTAAAGCAACCATTAACTTAGGGGAGCAACTTGGTATTAATTTTAAGGGTAAAGAAGTTGTTGTGCTTGACAAGATTATCGATCTTGAGCTGAATGATAAAGAGAGAATCAATGAAGTGGGGTCGACAAAGCTGTGATAGCTGTGACTGGGGGCCTTACAGTGTATCAATTGGTCTCTATGAAGCTACTCTCTTGGAATGTCAGAGGCAACTCGAAAAGAGGGGCTGAATCAAACGTCTTTTGAGAGATAGACATATTGATGTTGCTTTCTTTCAAGAAACTAAGAAAGTAATGGTTTTAAATTTTGTTGCTCGTGGGCTTTGAGGAAATAGGAAAATGGAGTTTATGTCTGTGGACCCTGTTGGCACTGCAGGAGGGCTCTTTTGCATTTGGGATCCAGATGTTTTCCAATTATCCGGGAGCTGCTACAACAGGAGGTTTATTCTTTTCTTAAGTACACTCTACAATTCTTTTGATTGTGTTCTTCTAAATGTGTATGTACCTAATGATGTCAGTAGCCGATCCACTCTTTGGAATTCCATAATTAAGCTCAAAGACTCCTTCCCTAGCCCTTGGCGCTTAGGTAGTGATCTTAATGAAATAAGGCACATGCGAGAGAAAGTTGGATGTGTAGAAGAGATAGGGGAATGAACCATCTTAATGAGTTTATAGACAAATGCAAATTGAGTGACTTGCCCCTTCTTGGACGATCATACACTTGGTGTAACTCTCAGGAGGCCCAAAAATGGAGTAGAATTGACAGAATCATGCTCAGCCCAGAATGGTTGATCCACTTCAAAATGAAGCTTTGGGGCCTGCCTAGGTTAATGTCACATCATTGCCCTCTATTGATGATGGAAGATGAAAGAGATTGGGGCCCTAAGCCCTTCAGGTTTATTAACGCTTGGACCTTGCATTCCAATTTTTCTCATCTTTTCATTTCTTGCTGGGAGAACACTACTATTACTGGTTGGGCAAGCTTCATAATCCAGCAAAAACTCAAGCACCTTAAGGTGGAATTAAAGGTATGGAATACTGAAGTGTTTGGTAATATTACCACTAAACTCGAGGCTACAGAGGAGGAATTGCATGCCTTAGATAGAATTGCAAAGGAAAGAGTACTACTTCAATCAGAAATGGCTCGAAGAAGAGAAGCAAGATGTGAAGTGTGGGAACTCTATACAAGCGTGGAATGGTTATGGCATCAACAATCCAAAATGAACTGGTCTCTGCATGGTGACAAAAATACTAGATTCTTTCATGCTGTTGCAAGTACCAGACATAATTGGAACATGATAAATTCCATCTCAGTAAATGGTGTGTCCTTGGAGGAACCTAGTAGAGTTAAACATGAGGTCTTCCTTCATTTCAAGAAACACTTCAAGGAAAGCTGGGTTAATAGGCCTGTGTTGGGAGGGGAATTCAAATTAATTGAGGGCACTATCTCCTACCATCTTGTATTAGATTTCACTAAAGCAGAGGTATGGACTGCCATTAAAGAGAGTAATAGTAACAAGGCTCCTGGCCCAGATGGGTTTAACCTCCTATGCTATCAGAAGTTTTGGAGAATAATGAAACAGGAGATCATGCAATTCTTCTAAAATTTTCACAATCACAACAGTCTTACCTATGGAATCAACAGCTCTTTCATTACACTTATCCCCAAAACTTCTAATCCTATTAATTTGTCTGACTACAGACCCATTAGCCTGGTGGGTTCAATATACAAGTTTTTAGCGAAAGTTCTATCGGACAGATTGAAGTCCGTGATGCCCTCCACTATTGGTGACACTCAGATTGCTTTCATAGAGAGAAGGAACATCATAGATGGGGTGTTTAGTGCCAATGAAGTAGTCGATGGTTGGAAGAAGGCTAAGCAACAAGGGTTGATTATCAAGCTAAATTTTAAGAAAGCTTCGATTCAGTAAACTGGGAGTTCTTGTTCTCTTTGATGTCCAGCTTTGGATTTTGGCTAAATGGGTCTCTTGGATAAAAGCCTGCATGTCTACATCTAGAATTTCCATCCTCGTCAATGGTTCACCAACTAATGAGTTCTTACCGCAAAGAGGACTCCAGCAAGGTGACCCATTGTCACCCTTCCTTTTCAATATAAGGGGCTTAATATTCTCCTGAATAGAGCACTAAATCTTGACATCCTTCATGGTTTTTCAATTGGGGTTAATGAGGTTCTTTTATCTCACCTTCAATTTGCTGATGACTCAATCCTTTTCTGTGAAGCTGATATGGACGAGGTGATGATTGTCAAAAGACTTCTTCGATGCTTTGAAGTTCTTTCTGGGCTCAGAATCAATTATCACAAGAGCGTTGTATGTGGTGTAGGTGTGAATGATGTGTTTCTACATGCCTTTGCAAAGCTTTTGAACTGTAAGGTGCAAAGCTTGCCACTGAAATTTTTGGGGCTGCCTTTAGGCGCCAACCCAGGTAGAAAATCAACCTGGAAGCCTGTGCTTGATAATATTAGATCTAGACTATCAGGCTGGAAGAGGAAAATATTGTTCTTTGTAGGGAGGTTAACCTTGATCAAGTTTGTTCTCTCGAGTCTCCCTGTGTACTATCTTTCTCTCTTCAAGATGTCTAAAGGTGTGGCTCATGAAATTGAAAAGATTGAGGCTGCTTTCTTGTGGGGTGGTAATGGTCTAAAAAGAAAAGTTCATTTTGGTAAAATGGGTTGAGGTTACAAAAAGTGTTGCCCAAGGGGGCCTGGACATCAAAAGGATTAGGGATGTTAATCCATGCTTGCTTCTTAAATGGTGGTGGAAATTTGGAAATCAAATTTCAGCATTATAGATAAAAGTTATTTGCAGCAAGTATAAAATTGAGGTAGAGTGTTGGCATCCTCCTATGCAATCCTCCTACAAGCACTCTAGGGTATGGAAGGATATTACCTTTATAGGGGTTCATAGTTTGAATACGTTTCATTTCTTCTTGGAAAACTGCCAAATCAAGGTTGGGGACGGTAATCGTATCAGATTTTGGCATGATAAGTGGTGTGGATCTACATATCTCAAGGATGAGTTCCTTTCTCTCTTCAACCTGTCTGCTGATAAGAATGGATCTCTTTAACAATTTTATGCTAGGAAAACCAACACTACAGTCTTGAACTTTCCCTATAGAAGAGTCCTGTATGCTTGGGAAGTGGCCGCTGAAGCTAGGTTGATTATAACGTTATCCTCTACTCCCCCCTTGAGCCTTAACAATGCTGACAGTTTGGTGTGGTCCTCTGCAGCCTCAGGTTCTAGTGTTTTCTTCGTGTCTTCTTTATATTCTCTTTGCAATTCTCTCATTGGGCCTCATCTCATCATTAGCAAGTTCGTTTTGTGCAATATTTTACCTCTCAAAGTTCATTTTTTTTGGATAGTTAGCATGGAAAAATAGAATCAAAACAGTTATGTTTCTACTCAATATTGGTTTTCTTGGCAGCATTGTTTCTCCCTTATGTCCTTTCTGCAAAATGGCTCCTGAATCTGCTTCTCATGTTTTGCCTCATTGCCATTTCTCTTGGACCATTTGGTCATCTGTTTTATATGATTGGGGGCTCTGTTGGTGTATCTCACAATCTGTGACAACCCTGTTCAATTGGTGGAAAGGTGGCAAATTTAAGCGCCCACTCAGGAAATTTTGGGGAGCAATTCCACTAGTAGTTCTCTGGTCTCTTTGGAATCATAGGAATGAGTGTGTTTTTAGAGATGCTCATCCTAATTATGCAGACTTGTGGGAACTTATTAAGATCAGATTAGCTCTTTGGCTCAAAGCTTCTCTCATGGACTTCCTTTTCTCAGTCGAGGACGTAGTTCTCAATTGGAGACAAATTAGGCTCTGCTATTGAGTTTAGAAGAATTCCATCGCTGTGTTATAGAGCATCAGCTGCTGCATTCTTTGTGTTGTTTTCTATCTTAATCTGCTCTGTAATCTGTTAGTGATTTTACTGGTTGATTAATTCTGCTGTTTTGCTGGTTGATTGATTTTGCTGTCTTTCTCTGTTAGTGATTGATTTTGCTGTTGGTAGTTTGCCGATTGCTCTACTGCTCTGCTGATTGTTTTTGTTGGTTGATTGATTTTGCTATTAGTAGTATGCTGTTAGTGGCTAAGAACCTAAACTAATCTGTTAGTTATCTACAATTTGGTAGTTATTTGTTGGTAGTCTGCTGCTGGAGGTTCATGTGGAAGCCATTTTGTTGTTCTGCTGCTTGAGGTTCATGTGGAAGCCATTTTGTTGTTCTGTTTGTTCTTTCTTTGCTACTTGTTGGTCTCTCACCAACTGGAGCTTGGAGCTTTTGCTAGCTCCAAGCTCCTTTTTATTGATGTACTCTTTCATACTTTGTGTGTTCCCATCAATAAAGATTTTCTTTTGCCGATCAAAATAAATAAATAAACGGGGCGGGAAAAGAGAATGCAAAATCTATCCCAATAGCACTTCTTCATTGAGGCAAAAAGAAACTCGTGTGAACTGAGTCGAGAGACGCAAGGCAGAGCGAGACCGAAAAATTGACCATCCTTAAGATTTATATATATATATATATATATATTACAAAGAAGTGTGATATTTCCCATTGAGAGGCCTAAGTCAACAATAGCCTCACTGGCCTTACACTTATGGAGATGTAAATACCAAATATTGATTCTTTGCAGGGTTTATAGTAGATGCTTCCTATTAGAAAAACAAGGTTTGTTCTGTCTGATACAAAAGCCTGGCTTTCTTTTCTATAATTATATTTGAATTATAAGTTTAAATTTAAAAAAATGAAAAGAGAAATACAAATTGGAGAGAAAAGCAAATAAAATAGGACACTCGGTCCATAAATCCAATTTTAAATTTCTTCCGTCCAAGGGTCGCTAAATTACTCTACTCATAAAGACATTTTTATGCAAAATGATCAAATTACTCGTTCTCCTGTCTGTGAAGTCACACTTATAGAACATACAAAATAATTATCTGTTTTAATAATTTTGTTTCATTTCAAATTTTAAGGAACTGTAAATAACAGTTTGGCTTATAACTTTGACTTAAATCAAATCAAATCAAACCATACTCACTGTAATTTTAATTGGAGTACTCATTTAATACTGAAGGTTGGTTGCTGACAAGAAACTCATCATATGTTGAATCTCTTGATAAGATTTTAATCTCTTAATAAGACTTGTTTATTTTTAGAAAGGTAAGAAAGCATTTCACTGTTGATATTTAAAAATAACTAGACAAATATTTTTCCTTGAACATCAAAAACATTACAAGCAATATTTCTTAAAATGGTAAAAGACATAATTGACACCCTCAACAATGAATTTATAAGAAAAATGATCACAATAAAATAAGTGAGTTTCTTATCATTAGATCATTTCGAATAGAAACAAAGCCATGGAGCCAAATTCGACATTTTAGCCCTCACTTTTGAATTTATTAAAAAAATAAATATATCACAACAAAATAAGTTACATTTGGATAGTTGGCAATCAATTTTGAAATTTTAGCCCTCACTTTTGAAATTTTACTACTTCAAAATAGTGAAAGTTCACTATCCGAATGCTACAAGACTGAAATTTCATCTTTCTATATATATATATATTTCATATGTATTATAGGTCTACTCCAATAGACCTGAACGATCCAATTTTAAATTTTGATATCATTCAAAACTAAAACAATGTTCATGTTGAAGTGTTAATGTTTGAATTTTGTAATTTACAAACAAATTTTTTTAGGGAAAAAAATGATAATAGAAGGATTTTGTAAATTAGCTACTACTTCATCCACTTTTCACTTAAAAATCTCTCTCCAAATATAAGATTCAAGCATAACCTTAAATTGGCATCCAAGACATTATTGGAAGACAAACATTAACTGAAATCCCTAATTTAAGAAGTTAGAAATGATGAAATGAAGGTTTCTAATTGATCAAGTATAGCCATATCTTGTTCATGCACAGTCACCCATGCCTCTACTCCACCAGGATATTTAGAATCCATAATGATGATAGAGTTCTTAGTGTCCATGGTAGCAATACTCACCCAACTGGGCTTTCCCTACCCAAAATCTGCTTCATAGATTGGAAACCCACACCAACTACTGAACCTCAACACCTGCACTTTCCCTTTGGAAACCAGTTCACCTATTTTCTTCAAATCATTCATGACCACTTCAAAACCATCCTTCCCTTGTCTTTCTTTTACATAATCACAATCAATTTTTTCAATTGCAACCCTCAGCTTAGTCACCAAGGTAGCCAAATTTGTTTCGCCATTCGAAACTGCATTCGCCATCAAAAAGAGATTGCCAAAACAATGTTCTGGAAATGCTGGGACCATCCTTTTCCTTATATTCACTGGATGAAACGCCATTGATGTGCTTGCAATGGAACCGTACTTCTTCCATATTAGTGCTGTTACCACCTCCACTCGGGTAGGTTGTATGCCGGCCAGATAGGGTACAACTTCAAATTTTAGAGCAGCTATTGTTAAGGCACTAAAAACCAATCTTCTAGTAACAAGTCCTGCTTCTAGAATTCGACCTACGTGCTTGAAACCTGTGTGGGTGATTTTCTAATCACACTGCCCGTTTAGTAATCAGCTAGAGAGTACCGGCAGAATAGATGACTTCAGCTAACCTGTAACAGAAAGAGAAGGCTCCGGCGGTGGTTCTACCACCAGGGGGCATTCCGACGATCAAGTCAGTATATCTCTCAAAGATAATCAATAATGCTAAACTCAATGCTCAAAGCATAAATTGCGTACCTTAGACCCACGGGGGTGCCTCTCTTTTATAGTTAACTCAATCCTAGTCCCACTAGAAGCTTGACTTTTATGGACTCCAATTCAGTACTTACTTTGGACTCCTCAAGAGATAAGGATAAACTCCCTAAGAGCTTTATCCTCATCTTGACTAAGTCTCCTCTTCATTCTAGGACTCTTATCCCTTATCCGTTTATCTCGGATTCCGATATCTTCGGAGATAACCTCAACAACGCCGAGATAACCTCGGCATAATGACCAGGACACGTGGCACCTCGGCTGACACATCGGCGTCACCTTGCCACGTATTGGTACTCAGAAAATATATCCCCACAACTGCCCCTTAGGTTCTATTACCTCGGCATTTTGAGGTGATAGAACCTATATCGGTACTTCTTCCTGTACATCGGCTCAAGAACTCCTCAGCTGAGATCATTCATTTCAGGCCGACATGTTTTCTTCAGAGAACAAGAATTCCAGTGAACTCTTTCACGTGTGTGAGCTGTCACGTATCATTTACTCAACCGTTTCATTCACGCGTCTCCACCTCATTGGACCGTACCCATGACGCGCTTGTAATCCGTCTTGCATCTGTGGGCGTCGTCTGACGTATGTGTTGTTCCAGGCGTATTTAATGCTCCGTTTTGCCGCCGTTTCAAATTTTTGACAAAATCTTTCCCCCTTTCTTCATTTTTTCACTTTTGCATTCGATTTGTCTTCGCTTTTTCTCTTTCTAGCTCTTGAATACGCCATTGTTTCAGTCCCAAGTTCTGCAATTGTCTTCATTTGTCTTTCTGGTGAAGCTTTCACTACTCTGTTACTCCTATAACCATCGTCTGACTTCGGCGAACCTTATTCCGGCCTTACTTATTCTGGTAAGTTACTGTTCCTTTCGTTTTCAATTCTGTTGATATTCTTCATTACTTGTTGCCATTATTGTTTCAAATCTTGCGAATCACATATCTGAACGTATTTATTCAAATGGTTTTGATCTTACCCATATCTTGAATACATACTGTTCACCACTTTGTTGCTTTCTTGTTGCTTTCTTGTTACTGTTCTTGACCCTTTATTTCTCGTATTCTTTATGCTCTTGACATCCCATCCCTGTTCTTCATTCTAAAGCACGTCTTTGCCTTTCTGTCTTCCAGATCCGTGCCTTCAACCCTTGCTTTCATAGATCTAGGTTTGGGATTTGTTTGTGCAGAACCCATAATTTAGGAAAAAACTGGAACTAGTACTTTACCTAGGTTTTTGCTGAGGTCCCATCAATAAAAAACATCTTCTTTCTGAATTTTAACCCTTCTAATTCAGGCTGGTATCATGGGTATGTGGAGACATAGGGTAGACACCCCGACTAAACTTGAGTACTTTAGGCAAGAGTTCTCTATTCCTGCCGATGTCCATCTGATGTTGGCTGGAGATGATGACTCCATCATGCCCACAGATGATTCAATGCCCTTTCCCATTGTGGCTTTCACTGAGTGCGGACTCCGGCTTCCACTCAACATCCTTTTTCGCGAGATTCTTCACTACTATAAGTTGAACCCCATGCAACTGGCCATTAACTCTTATCGAGTGATCCATGGTGTCATTGCCTTAGCTAAACAGGAAAACACTAGGATCACCCTAGCCGATATCCAGTACTGCTATACCATGTGTGCCCTTAATTTGAAAGAAAAAGGCTACATTTATTACCTTAAGCCGAGGTCTACAAAATTCAAAATCGTAGCCGACCTTCCAGACTCCAACAAGGGGGCTGGAGATGACTATTTCATTACCTCAGGAAATTGGGAGTTTGCTCCAGACGAGGACGTCCATCTCTACCCTCTTCCTCGATCAGTTTTAGAGGGCAAGGGTAAGAGCCCAGTATTCAGCTTTGCCTATTTTCTTTCAAAGTCTTAAATACTTTGTTTGTTTCTGACGTCTGTTCTTCTTGCAGCTGTTTGTAAGCCACCGAAAAATTTTCGCCAATCCTTTGTTCCCAGCAAGGATTTAAAGAAACTTCTGGATTTGCCAGTCCATAAAAGGAAAGTGCCTGTGCTTCTCAATTTTATTCTAACATATAAGTCAACTTTGCTCGACGTTCCCAAAAGGAAGAAGAAAAGCCTTTCTCCACCCTCTGCTACAACTCCATTGACTGCATCCACATCACGAACAGGTCAAGGATCAACATCCAATCCAGCTGATCAGCCATCAGCTTTGGCTCCACACCTGGTCCCAATATCCGAACGAAAACGTCGGCGACGACTTGTCCTTACTGCCGAGATGCGTCGCCTAAAACCAGTTACAAAAGACCTCTTTGCCAGCATTCCATCATCTGTTGACGACCAACCAGCACAAACCCAACCTCCACCGAAGCCGAAAAGAATAAAGAAGGCTCAACCAAAGGCTAAGATAGCTCAGGTTGAATCTGAAGACACCTTGCCTATCTCAAAGTTGGCTAAAAGTGATAAATCTCAGCCTTCTGCTGGGAAGAGGCGCTCTGAGTCTCAACCACCAGAATCCCAAAAACCAAAAAAGCCGAGGTCTTCTTCTGCAACAACCTCGGGATCAAAAAAACCTGATGCCCCCTGGGCCCCCTCAATTACTCTGGAAGACAAGCCTGTTATGGCAAGTGACAGTACCGAGGATATTAATGTCGGCGTTGCACTCAACACTGCTCTACTATTACCAGGTGATTTGGAGCGAAACGCCTAGTACAGTGAGTATGAGAATTACGTTCTAATGCTTCAGCACTCCGTTCAGGTAGATATCTTCTATTTGGTAATTCTCTTCTTTCTTTCTCTTTATTTCGTACTTTGAATATTCTCTAATACCTCTGTTTTCTTTCAAGCCATCCAGCATGCCCACTCTTTCTTAATGCAGTCTTTTAAGAATCGAGAGAGGCTTGTCGAGATGAAGAGGGAGTTTTCTGCCCTTCAAAAGGCCAATAAAAACCTTCAATCAAAAATAAAGAAGTTGGAGGATCAGGCTGAGGCTGCTATCAAAGCCCAGACTGAGGCCGAAGACAAGGCCAATTCTGTCGAGGCCATAAGGAAGGTTGCTGAGTCCCAGAGAAAAGAGGCCGAGGAGAAAATGGCCCAAGCCGAAAAGGAACTTCAGGAGGCCCTGGCCACCAAAGACGCCGAAATCAAAGAAGCTGATGAAAAGGCGTACACTCAAGGCATGGCCGACATTACTGAGGCTTATGAACTTCAAGTGAAGCAGGCATGCAACAAGGGTTTCACCCTTGGTTGGATGTCCTTCTGAAAAAACTCAATGTCCCTGATGATTCGCCTCTGAGGAATGCCGATGATATTCCTCTTCCATTCCCTCCACCTCCTCCACCAGCTCTGTCCGATGAAGATTCAGAATCTGAAGATGAGGAAGAGGATGATGCCTTGGTAAGAAAAGCAAAGGAGGCTACTGCGTCCAAGTCCCCTCCTTAAAATGAGCAAGTCCTAGACTTAACTCAAGATGAGGAGGTTGAGGAGGTTCCCAAGGATGTGATTCCTTCAAAGGTATCATCGGATTCACTTCTTGCTGATAAGAGTATTGATGAGACCCTTGCCCAAATTGATGCCAAGATCGCGGTGGAGAAGGCGGCCGAGGTATCTTCTCAGCAGTCCTCCGACGTCCAAACCCAGCCTGCTGCCGATGTTGGGGAATCTTAGTTTTGATGTCATGTCTTTTCTTTTCTTGTCTTTTGTACTCTTGTACTTCTTTGTTTCTTTAGACGATGTAAGTTTTGCATATGGCCGATGTGCCTTCTTGTTTTGTGAATGCTAACTCAACTTTCTTTTTCTGAATGCTTGTATCTTTGTCTTCTTCTTACTGCTCTTGCATGATTCTATACTTAGGATATTTTGCATGTCTTATATACTCTTCCTTCTTTGTGCAATCTTCTCAGGGTGACACACCTCGGTTATGCCCCCTGACGATTTACTTCGGCGAGTACTTGTCCTGTAAATTGCTTACAAATTTTAACAAGGATAAACATATACTAGTTTAATCTCAACTTTGTAAACTTTTCTTAAGTTATAACAAGTGCCAAACAATGATCTACTTGTAAATTGTTACAAATTTTCACAAGTGTTAAACAATATATATCGGCTTAACTTCAACTTGTAAATTGCTACAAATTTCAAAAAGTGAAGATAAACAATTATCTCGGCTTAACTTCAACTTGTAAATTGCTACAAATTTCAACAAGTGTTAAGCATCACTTCGGTTTAACTTCAACTTGTAAATTGCTACAAATTTCAACAAGTGTTAAACATTTTATATCGGTTTAACTTCAACTTGTAAATTGTTACAAATTTCAACAAATGAAGGTAAATAATAATCTCGGATTAACTTCAACTTGTAAATTGCTACAAATTTCAACAAGTGAAGGTAAACAATAATCACGGCTTAACTTCAACTTGTAAATTGCTACAAATTTCAACAAGTAAAGGTAAACAATAATCTCGGCCTAACTTCAACTTGTAAATTGCTACAAATTTCAACAAGTGAAGGTAAACAATAATCTTGGTTTAACTTCAACTTGTAAATTCACACAGAATTTCAACAAGTGTTAAACATGACTTCAGTTTAACTTCAACTTGTAAATTCACATAGAATTTCAACAAGTGTTAAACATCATGTCGGTTTAACCAACTTGTAAATTACTACAAATTTCAACAAGTGGTAAACATCATGTCGGTTTAACCAACTTGTAAATTACTACAAATTTCAACAAGTGGTAAACATCATCTCGGTTTAACCAACCTGTAAATTGCTACAAATTTTAACAAGTGGTAAACATCATATCGGTTTAACCAACCTGTAAATTGCTACAAATTTCAACAAATGGTAAACATCATATCGGTTTAACCAACTTGTAAATTGCTACAAATTTCAACAAGTGGTAAACATGTTCTTCTTCTCTCTGCCCCCTGCATGGCTTCCACATACTCCTTTGCGAACCTTATAAAAGATCTTCAACCTGGCTAACTGTAGTCCAACCTTGTGTGTTTTTTTTTTATCTTCTGGGATCTGAGATTTGCTCACTGAGCTCTTCTCTTTTCGGACTTAAGTGCCGAGATCTTGTCTGCTAGAATCTTGGATCTGCTCACTTAGGTTGAGCTCTTCTCTTCTCGGACCTACTCATCTAGGCCGAGATCATGTCTTCTAGGATCCGGGATCTAGAATCCGGGATCTGCTCACTTAGGTTGAGCTCTCGTCTTCTCGGGCCTACTTGTCTAGGCTGAGATCATGTCTTCTCGGATCCGGGATCCAAGATCTGGAATCCGGGATCTGCTTACTCAGGATGAGTTCTTCTATACTTGAATGTTATCTCCTTGGGAGCGCTCATGCCCCTTGTCTTTGCATCCCTTTCGGAAGGGTCTTCGTTCCTCCGCAGGTATCTATCCTTCCATATCTAGAGGTCATCTTCGTTGTAGTATCCGCTTCGATCTGTTGTCTTTGGTGCGTCACCTTCCTGGCAGGCGTCTTTCACTCCGTGACTCTGGTCACGAGTTTCTGTGTTGCGGTTGTCCCCTTCAACGTCGAGGTTGATAGATCTCCCATTTCCAGCAGGAGCGTTGTCTCCAATCTGATCCTTCTGTCTGTCATTGGCCATATATTCTTCTTTCTTTTATTGGCCATCTATTCTTCTTTCTTTTCCACTGACGGCGCCAAATTGTGTGGGTGATTTTTTGATCACACTGCCCGTTTATTAATCAACTAGAGAGTACTGGCAGAATAGATGGCTTCAACTAACCTGTAACAGAAAGAGAAGGCTCCGGCGGTGGTTCTACCACCCGGGGGCACTCCGACGATCAAGTCGGTATATCTCTCAAAGATAATCAATAATGCTAAACTCAATGCTCAAAGCATAAATTGCGTATCTTAGACCCACGAGGGTGCCTCTCTTTTATAGTTAACTCAATCCTAGTCCCACTAGAAGCTTGACTTTTATGGACTCCAATTCAGTACTTACTTTGGACTCCTCAAACGATAAGGATAAACTCCCTAAGAGCTTTATCCTCATCTTGACTAAGTCTCCTCTTCATTCTAGGACTCTTGTCCCTTATCCGTTTATCTCGGATTCCGATATCTTCGAAGATAACCTCGGCAACGCCGAGATAACCTCGGCATAATGACCAAGACACGTGGCACCTTGGCTGACACATCGGCGTCACCTTCCCACGTGTTGGTACTCAGAAAATATATCCCTACAAAACCGATTGGCTCTCTTGGTGGGGACAAAGTTGCTGAGACGAAACTTGGACACACCAAACTCGGCTTGTCGCGTGCAGTGGCAGCCTACCCTTTGATGAATGTGCTCAGGGTGCACCCATCAGCAATCTTGTGTGAGATGCATAAACCGACTACTACGCCTCCGCAGTTGAATAAGTTAACTTAGATGGCTAGTTGTTGTTGTTGTTCTTCTTCTTCTTCTTTATCTATGCTCAATACTCGGAAACTTAATTTATAAGGAATCAATTGGTTCAACACATCAAGTTCTGGTCGATCAATGATATTCAAAAGCTGGCTATCAACACGGGTTTCAATGTAATCGACCCCCTTGTCGTTGCAATCCACTGAACTCTCACCTTTCACCCTTCCGGCCAGTGGGTAGAATTGAGTTAAGGTGTTTGATAGTGACGTTCTTAGCATAGAAGAGACCTCGGATTGTTGGACTTGAGTTGCTTCTTCAAGAGAGTAAAAAAGGACAAGAGGGACATATTGAAAAGGACAGATCTGATCAAATAAAGAGAGCTTGTAGTTTTTGAGGTTAGAAGGTGTAGGTGAGGATGGTTTGATGAGCTCTCTAGAAATTATGTCAATCTTCATTATCAAAAAATCAAAAATTAAATTAGTTGTGTGCTTTGGTTAAGTAACTAATATTCCTAAAAATATCATTTTGCTTTTGGGAGGAATCTTAGTAGAATTTTGCAAAGACAATGTTATCTTCATGGTAATTAGTATGTTAATAAAGGCTCCACAACACAACAAAGCTAATATGGTAATTTATCATCAAAAGCAAAAGATTAAAGACCCATAAAAAATTATTCATAACAAAGAAATAATTTTTTTTAACAATTTTCGAACATATCGATTCTTTTAGATTCTAAAAAAAAAATATAAAAACAACTAAAAAAATAATTGCCAAACTCACCCTGAATAAGTACTTCCCAGTAAAAATTTGATTTAACACAAAGAGTTGCATGTGTAGCTAGTTTTGGAAACAAGGTATGCCAATAGGAACTCTCAAGAATGATTGTAAAATTTTACAAGAATTTATAGAAATGGATATGCATTTATTTATATGAATATAATTAAGTACCTTTCTATGAATTTATGATCATGTCTTAGATGGGTTCTCCAAATCAATCCCACGTGTACAATGACTTCAATGTGACAATAAAAATAATTGTATGATTGTCAAGTTAGATCATGGTTTTTAACTATGAGATCCTCTGATTTTCCTTCGAACTTCTATGATGGCATGAAAGCAACTCTAAGGCCTTGAAGATGTAGTTTTCGCTTGATAGTATTATCCGTCATGACATATAACATTAATTGGCTTTACCAATTTGTTCTTTTCATTTGAAAATGTGTTTTGAAGGTTATGTTTAGATCATAAATTTAGATAGAGATTTGAAAACGGTTAAAAAAAAAAAAAAAAAAGGAAAAATATAAATAAAATCTAAACCAAATTTTTTTCTCCCTTTCTCTTTATTTTATTATTATTATTTTTTTCAAATCTCTATTCAAATTCATGATCTAAACATAACATAAAAAATAAGTGTCTTACATTGATTTTATAAAAGGGAAAATTAGCGATACATCGTCCATATAGTTTAAGTAGTTGAAGAGGTCCAAAATAATTTCATTTCCTAGTTAAGATATCTCACAGTTATTATTTTAGTATTTAAGTCATTTATTCCACCTTTTATATTATTTAAGTGATTTAAAAACTTTAAAATTTCATAACTTTTGATTTACATTTCTATTTTTTTTTAATTATATTTTTAGAATCCTATTGGCAAGTTCTTTTAAATAAGATTCATGAGTAATATAAAGGGAAATTGTTTGTTAAGGTTCTTGATATTAAGATTTTATAAGATAAAGAATATAAAATATTTATATAGTAGTTAAGCTCCCTCAACATTTTTACAGAGAAAATTCGATTAAGAGAAATTTCAATTTTCATGTAGAAAGTTCTCTAATTTCACATAGAAATTTCATCGAGAAACCTTAACCTAATAAAAAAAAAAAAATCTTTGGCCTCTCCTATTACACAAAGTTGAAGAGAGATATACTTCACTTATTTTCCCTCATATTAAAATTCTAGAAAAAAAAAATCAAGAAATTTCACTAGCTTGATCTTCGAAATTTCACTAACAAGCCGAAATTTCATTGACTTGACTTGGTCATTGAAATTTCACTAACCAAACAAAATTTCATTGACTTAGACTTAGTCATCACTGCCAACTGAAATTTCAATAACTTGTCTCAAATCAGTGAAATTTTGTCAAATTTTTTCTTTTAAAATTTTGTGTTAATTATGGATCTTATTTTATAGATCTTGATAAAATAATTTCAAAAATACAAATTATATATATTAAAAAAAAAAGAGATAGAGATCTACATCAAAAGTTGTAGAATTTTAAAATTTTAAAATGAGTTAAAAAAAGATATAGAATTTTGTCACCATATGTTTTAGAACACCTAAATTAATATAAAAAATTGTGTTATCAACCGAACCTTTTTCAGAGCCCAAGGAAATATTCATATTTAAATTGTAATTATAATTTTTAATATTTTATTTTCATCTATAATTAATTTTTGAGAGATTTATTAAAAATTTTTTTTTAAGTGTTTGTATCCCAATTAATCTATAAGATATTCTTGTATTTCAATAAGTCCAATTATTTAAACATTTGACCTATCAAATTATAATTATCATATTTAAGATATTTTATAGATATTTCTACCCTTACAAATATTTTTTGAACGGTTAGCAATTTAATGATGTGAACATTCATATTTTACAATGTGAATATTTACATTGACATGTGAATGTTCATATTGATAGTGTGAATATTCACATCACAGAACATTCGCACTGTAAATATGAATATTATTAGGGGTATTTTGGTAACTATGTCACCCATAATACTTATTGAAATATAAAAAAATAATATGAACTAAATGGAACATAAGTAGGTAAAAATGGATTTAAGAAAAAATACTCCTTAATTTTTCTTGCTTTTTTATAGGCAAAATTACTAATTAAGCTTGTCATTAAGTTTTTTGACAGATCTTCTTTGATTAATAAAATGGAGAAATCTACTTTATTTTTTGTGTGTCATGGTCAGTTTTAAGCAAGATTTAAAATTTGAAAATTTTATTTTTGCAAAAGCAATTGTAACAGTTATTGATAATAATAAGCAAAAGGAATCTAGTTTTTAATATTATTTGGTCTGTCAATTGGTATGTTTTTCCTTCCTCTTATTTTTATAAAAAAAATTTGAAATTTGTTTACTCATAAAGTAAAGTAAATTATCAAAATGATAAGAAAAAAAAAAACATCATGTTTCAGATAACTTTTATGATTAATAAAATATTTTTAAATTATCATTATTGAGTTATTTTAATTTTTTAACATTAAATAGAAAATAAAAAGATAATTAAAGCTTATAGCAGTACAAATATAAATATTTGAGGTTTAGAAGACAAACATTAAAAATATACATGACTTTTGTTAATATTGTCTTCATTAAAATTTTGAAATACTTGTACATTATTTATAAAAGTATGTTGTAACAAATACATAAGGGTAAATTACATTGACACCCTTTTAATATCGTTTCCCGTTTACATTTTGAAAATTATATTTCCCTTCCTGAATTTTGTAATCTTATTACAAATTGTTTCATCTTGTTAAGTGGACATTAAGAACTAAACAAAATTTGATGATGTCATACCTAAAGTTTTGTAAATGACCATCTTACCCTTTTTTCTATCATTTCTTCTTCCTATCATGATGATTACACTCTATAACTTTTCATCATTAAATTCTTCATGAACATATTCTTATTGAATAATAATATACAAATATAAATTTTATATAGAATTTCAAACACAATGATGTAGTTCAATGATAACGTTTCACTTTAAACCAAGACACCCATAGAGATGATTTATATTTATAACAATCACTATCACAATATTTTTATGATATTTTTTGTATAAATTTTATATATGAATAAATTTTTCCATTTTTATTTACACTATCGTTTTCTTAATCGTCAATTCACCTGCATTTATTACAGTATTAGCAAACACCACCATTCGCGTAAAATCTAACCGACCACCCAATTAAATTTGGAAGCACAAAAATACAATATATATATATATATATATATATATATATATATCCGTTTATACAAAATAAAATCCACAAAAATGTACTCCACAGCCTCATGGGGTATGTTTTTTTTTGAATTTTGAATTCTTATTTTTATAATTTTAATAATTTTTACAAATATTTTTAATCATTTTTTTTTGACTTTTTAGATCCATTTAATGTAGATACACTTAAAAAGTATAAAATTTGTACAAAATTTTTTTAAAAAATTCATTGAATACTACAGAATACGATAATATACTAAATTGATATATATATATATATATATATATATATATTTATATTTATATTTTTTGTATTTAGTGATTTTAAAAAATACAAAATATTATACTTTTTAAATATATCTCTGTGTATCTGAAAAAACATAAAAAAAATTGCATAAAATATTAAAAAACTTCTATAAAAACAAAAGAACATGATAAACAAAAAAAATCAATTTTCTAATAAGTGAGTTAAACCAAACAAGATGATTGTTGTTTTCCTTGGAATGACATAAATAAAATATCTGCATTATTTTATTATTTTACATATATAAAGGCTAAGAGGCAAATATGTCATTTTAAACCAAAAGTTAACAGCGCCAACATAATTACACTAACAGGTGGTCAGTGCAATTTTTTAAGTGTGAGGAGTGATCTGTATTAAACTTAAACCTTAGGGGTGTCAGTACAACCATAAATATTTGAGCGAATTATACTGATAGTCCTTATATTTTGATCTATATAATTTCAATTAACTCGATTTTGATCATGAATTTATGATTTTGTCTCAATTTAATCCAATTGAATACAATTATTATTGTTTTTTTAATAAAAATGCGTACATAAGTAGCAGGTGTCATGACTTTAAGGGTAAAATTATAAGTTTGTTCAACTCAATGAGTTAACCTCGATCAATTTAGTGATAATTTTCCATCAAAAACACTAATGATATTATCAACTGGACCAAATTGATACAAAATCTAAAATTAAGTATCAAAATTGAGGCAATTGAAAATATAGGAACCAAAATGACACAAAGGACAATGTAGAGATTAACGGTGTAATTTGTCCTAAATATTTTAAACTTTGTTAATTAATATCCTTAGAGCACTGATAAAAAAAAATATATAGATAATATAATATATTATGGATAGTGATTTATAATTAATGAAAGTTAAAAGATATATGATGAGAAATAAATAAGTGAAAATGAACACTAAGGTTGTGTTTAGGGATTTAGAAAAAAAAAATATTTGACAAAAAAATTAATTTATATTTCTTTCACATTTACTCATTTTTTCAAATTTTGTTTTTTAAAATCTCTCTATCTTAATTCATGATTCAAATAAAATTTAAATATAATAATTTAGATTTTAATTTTATCATATTCAAAAAAAATTAAGTGATATATTAGAATATAAATGGAGCCAGGACAGATTAAAATGGGAAAGGAGAAACAAAATCTATCCCGTCCTCAATAACAAAATTAAGATATATCTATTACAAAGAAGTGTGATCTTTCCCATTGAGAGGCCTCAGACAATAGCCTCACCGGCCTTACACTTGTGGAGATATAAATGCCAAAAATTGATTGGAAAATTTACCCATAAATTTCATATAGGGAAATTTTAATTCATTTAATTTTAAGAGTTTTCTTATGAATTAATTAGTTATTTTTATTTTGGAAGGTTATTGTTATTTTGGAAGGTTTTATTTATTTGACTTGGTGCTATTTGAGTTTAAGTGATTGTCCTTTTATGATTCATTTTTCAATTTTTTGATTCATTTATAAGATGAGAATGGAAAGATGAGGTGTGGAAGATTTTTTTTTCAGGGTTTGTGACTAAAGTGTTAATTATGAAGTGTGAAAATATACATTTTTATTGTTACATTGAAGTGTTACATTAAAGTACTACGTTTGGAAAAAGTACATTAAGGAGTTTTTGTAACGCTCTAAATTTCTATCCCAAATGATAATACAACAATCATGGCTCTTTCAAGGAAAACCGAATATAAATCTCCAAACTTACATTACATGATACAATAGTTCTTCATGCAACAATACATTAATCCAACAACAAATAAATAAACAAATAAATACCCCCAAGGGTTTACAAGTTTTCACGGCTTGAGCCTGGTTATACAAAACGGTTATTCAAACCCATACACATATAGCCCTTGACTTACACACAGAGTCACAGCAAAATGAGAGTCTCGTACAGGCGGTATCACCACATCTTTTCCTACACAAAAATCTCGTAAGGTGAGAATAAAGTCCAGTAGAAAATCCTTAACAAAGTATATATATTTTATACAAGTCTCAAGATATAAAATGCACATGCCATGCTATACCCTTTTGAAAGAAAATCACATCTTCATCTTTGAAAACCATCATGCTCAATGGTGTCATGAAATTTCAATTCTTCAAAACTTAACAATTCATTTCAAGAACGGTAAATACGAATCTAGTAATCCCTAGGTCGGTGTCTGCAAGTAGACTATACAAGTATTACCAATTTGTAATTTTTACCGGTATTAAGCAGAAGGCTCGACACCTATCCGCGCAGGTTTTCAGTCTTTCACTCCGGACTCCCAGGCCAACTTATTCAATATTATCTTCATCACCTATCAAGACTTACCAACGTATTTACTCCAAAATCATTCCATAAAAATTTGTTTCTCAACATTTTTTTCTCAATGCAAGTTTTTTAAATCTACTTTCAAAGTTTAATGTAATCAATGAATAGATATGCCAATAACACAAGATGAATATAAATACTTTTATTCCAATTCATCATCCAAGAAGTAACACAATTCCCTCTTCTCAAGTATCCTTAACAATTAGTCATTTCAAGACTATTTCAACATTTTGAACAACAATTTCCAAAATGAACAATAATTCTCATATTCCTTAAAATTCATCATTTATATAAATATAAATAAGAAATTTTCTAAACATCCATTTATTTTGACACACAAAATAAATATAACAATATCATTCATGGATTTTTAGTCTTTTAAATTTTTTTTTCCAAATTCTAGGTTTTCTCACAAAAACTATACAACTCAAATCTTTTGAAAAAAAACTTTCCAAAAACATATTTTTTTCAATCAACAAAGATCAAAACCCATAAGATCATTTTAAAAGAACAAGAGAGAAACCTACTTTCAAAATTGTTCAACTTCTTAAATCAATAATCAAATTTTCAAAGCTATCGAAAGATGATTTCGAAAATCATATAGATCTTAAAAAAATATATATATATATATATATATATAACTTTAAGAAAATCCCTACCTCAAGTTTTGAAGAAGAAATGAGATGAAACCCCAAATTTTACGGTGTTGAAACTCGATCTTCACCGCACACAACGAAGCCCTCGAGAAGTTACACAACTTTGATGAAGAACTTCAGTCTAACTCCCAACGGATCTTGAGAAATCAAGGTTTTGATCCAATTTGGCGTAGGGAAATGTAGAGAGAAAGGAGAGGAAATGTTTTTAGAGAAAGAGAAATATACAAAAGTGATCTAAAATACCATATTCACAAACTGATATAACATGGTCCGCTCGAGTGTGAAAAGCCACGCTTGAGCGTCGAATACACATTCCCAGTACTTTTGTAGACAAGTCAAACTTCTAGAATCAAACATTCTCCGCTCGAGCGCATAAACGGCTGCTCGAGCGGACAAGAAACTTCGAACGCATTTTTCATTTTTTCTTCGGGGGTGCTGCCCTCAGACTTACCAAGGGGTGCTGCCCCTTTGACCCCCACGAGCTGACCGGGCAGCTCGATCCCCGACCTGCCCAGTCGAAGTGGTAAAATATGAAAGAAGGGTCAAAACCGGGATCGCTACAACCATCCCCCCTTAAAGAATTTCGTCCTCGAAATTTCAAATCAAACCACCCAAACAAAGGGGTTTCTAGCGATTAAAACCACGCTATTTCATTTTCAAATCACAATACTAACTTTCAACCAGATTCCACTATTTCCACCATGGTTATCTCATTTACAACAACCTCCCAAATACGCATAAACATGAAATCTCCTAAAAAGTAATGGCAACTCTCAACAGCCTTATGCTTAAAACAACAACGCACATATCAACATGTAGTTAACAACTTTAAATACGTTTCCCTCAACACTAGGGAATATTACAAAGAAAAGCAACTTAAGCATATGCAAACAAATCCGGATATTTGGAGCGAACTTTTGCTTCCCGTTCCCAGGTTGCTTCTTCAATCCCATGGTGTCTCCACAACACCTTCACCAACGGTATAGTTCTGCCCTGTAGCATTTTCTCCCTGGTATCTAATATTTGAACCGGTCGTTCTTCGTAAAAGGCATCATCATCTACCTCCAAGTCAACCCAATCAAGAACATGAGAAGGGTCGGGTTCATACTTCCTAAGCATAGATACATGAAATACGTTGTGAACTCTCGAAAGTTGTGGCGGTAAAGCTAACCGGTATGCCACTTCCCTAATTCGCTCTAAGATCTCAAAATGCCCAATGAACCTTGGAGATAATTTACCACTCTTACCAAATCTCATCAAACCCCGCCTTGGTGAGATTTTTAGAAACACATGGACACCAACTTCAAAAGATAAAGGTCGTCTCCTCTTATCAACATAATTCTTTTGTCAGCTTTGGGCCGTAGCTAACCTTTTCCGAATGAGAACAGCTTTCTCGGTTGTCTCTCTAACAATTTCCGGAATCAGTAAAGGTGCATCACCCACTTCGGCCAAACAAACTGGTGATTTACAAGGACGGCCATACAAGGCCTCAAATGGTGCCATCCCAATACTAGCTTGGTAACTATTGTTGTAAGCAAACTCAATCAATGGAAAGTGTCAAGGACACAAGCTCTAAGCATGTCCTCCAAAATCTGAATAGTACATTCCAGCTGTCCATCGGTTTGTGGGTGATAAACGGTGCTAAGAGTCAACTTAGTTCCCAATGCCTCTTGAAGGCTTCGCCATAACCGGGCAGTAAAACGAGGATCCCTATCTGGCACAATAGTCACAGGAACTCCATGAAGTCGACCTATCTCTCTAATGTACAACTCTGCCAAGCATTAAACTGAGTCACTGGTGCACATCATAATGAAATGGGTAGACTTAGTCAACCTATCAACAATCACCCAAATGGCGTCATTGGCTCGTTGTGTTCTAGGAAGCCCAACTACAAAATCCATGGTAACACGCTCCCACTTTCACTCGGCTATTGCTAAGGGTTGTAACAAACCCGCTGGTCTTTGGTGTTCGGCCTTCACTTGTTGACAAGTAAGGCACTTTCGATACAAATAAAGCGACATCCCACTTCATACCCCTCCACCAAAACTGACGACTAAGATCATGATACATTTTAGTGCCTCCTAGGTGTACTGCAAGGTGTGAGTGATGGAACTCCCGAAGTACTTCCTCTCTACAAGATTCTGGTACAAACAAACGGTCTAGGTAACGTATACTCAAATCCGAGTGAATGTTCAAACCTTTTTCTTCCTTTCCATTGGAAATCTTAACACGGATTGATTCCACATCACGGTCTCCTTGTTATGCCTCTATGACCTTACTAACCAAGGTAGGTTGAGCATTCAAAGTAAACAAGATAGCACTCTCCCCGGACTCGCCCAAGTGCAAATCAAACTTGCTAATAACATCTAGCATATCCCATTCCCGAATGGCCACACTTACCAAACTATTCACAGATTTTCGACTCAAAGCATCGGCCACCACATTGGCCTTCCCTGGATGATAGTGTAAGTCAAAGTCATAATCCTCTATAAATTCCATCTATATCCGTTGTCGTAAATTTAAGTCTTTTTGAGAAAACAAATACTTTACACTCTTATGATTGGAGAAAACTTCAAACTTCTCACCATACAAGTAATGCCTCCAAATTTTCAAAGCAAAAATCACCGTTGCTAATTCTAGATCATGGGTGGGGTTATTTTTCTCATTAGTTTTCAATTGTTGTGAACCGTAGGCCACAACTTTTCCCTCTTGCATCAAGACACAACCAAGTCCATCGCCGGACGCATCACAATAGATAGTGTAATTCAAACCCCTTTTCGGAATTATCAAAACTGGTGCGGTAGTCAATCTAGTCTTAAGCTCTTGAAATGACTTTTCACAAGCCTCACTCCACACAAATTTGATACCCTTTCTAGTCAACCTAGTCAAAGGTGCAGCTAGTCTAGAGAAGTCCCTTACAAAACGTCGATAATACCCCGCTAATCCCAAGAAACTCCGGATTTCAAAAATATTCTTAGGTTGTTCCCAATCCTGTATGACATCTATCTTCGAGGAGTCCACAGTCACTCCCTCTCTAGACACTACATGCCCCAAAACTTCACCTCTGTTGACCAAAACTCGCATTTTTCAAATTTGGCATACAATTGGTGCTCACTAAGTAAAGCCAGCACTACCCACAAGTGAGTCTCATGTTCCTCTTCAGAGGTTGAATAAATCAAGATGTCGTCCACAAAAACGACCACAAAACAGTCCAAGTATTCCCGAAAAATTTTGTTCATCAAATCCATAAAGGAAGCCGGTGCATTGGTCAACCCAAAAAGCATTACAAGGAATTCATAGTGGCCATAACGAGTACGAAAGGCCGTCTTCTGAATGTCCTCCTCCCTGACTCTTAACTGATGGTACCCCGACCTCAAATCTATTTTTGAGAAGCAACGAGACCCTATTCTGGGTAGAGGATACTTGTTCTTAACTGTAACTCTATTCAACTTGTGGTAATCAATACATAACCGCAAAGACCTATCCTTCTTCTTCGCAAAGAGAGTCGGCGTTCCCCAAGGCGAGGTACTAGGGCGAATGAAGCCCTTGTCTAAAAGTTCTTGGAGTTGAATCTTCAACTCATGCAATTCGGCGGGTACAAATCTATATGGTGACATGGAAATCGGTGTCGTGCCAGGCACTAATTCAATGGAGAACTCGATCTCCCGGTGAGATGGTAAACTAGTAAGATCTTCTGGAAAGACATCCGGGTATTCACAAACTACCCTTGGTAACTTAACACGAGCCCTGCCACTCACACTATCCAAGAGAGTTGCAAGAAGGCCACTAAGCTTGCTCCTACTACGAGGGTCAACAACTGGCGACAAGGCTCTATCAACTCGGTTCCCTAGAAAATAGAAACGATCATCACCTGAAGTGCACACCGTAACTCTCTGATGGTAACAATCAATCACGGCTTGATAAGAACACAACCAGTCCATGCCTAAAATGACATCAAAACTCGACATATCTAGTAACACAAAAGCAAATGAAAGTCGACGCCTGACAACTTCTATTTCACAATCACGACAACCCCGGTCTAAATCCACTGTACCCCTAACAGATGACTTTACTCTGAGTGGAGACACTAACCGTGCTACCTCTAACTCCAATGTAGTAGATATAAATGAATGAGACGCACCCGTGTCTATCAATATATTAGCCAAAGAATTACACACAATAAAAATACCTCTCACAATTGAGGATTCTGGAAACTGCTCTGGCACGGTAACAACATACACATGCCCCTGTGGCCCCTGATTAACTTGCTCCCCTCTCGGAGCATAGGCCTTTTGTACTGACTGAGCCGAAGTGGCTCTCTGATTAACTCGCGAAGCTTGGACTGATTGAGTCTATTGGTGGCTCTGAGTCTGCCTCGACCCTGATACGCTAGATGCGCCTCCCAACTGTGGGCAAGTTCTCTTCATATGCCCTAGCTGACCACACTGATAACAATTAAACCCTTGACCTTTATTCTGAGACTGAGACTGAGATTGACTTTGAGATCGGTTAGGTGGTGGTAACATTATCTGCCCTGCTCCATTCTGTGGGCATAAGAAGGCTTTGTGACCCCGTTGGCCACACTTGAAACATGAGAAGTTACTCGATGCACTTTTTCCCAGACCCGCACTAGGCAAGGAAAAATGGATCTAGACTGCTGCGGTTGGGACTGGGATGGATAGGTGTTCTTTCTCTTCTTGTTCTTCCTATAGTCTCCTTGAGACTTTTGGCTCCTAGACCTTGAACTCCGAAGCCTCTCCTCCTCGGCTTGTATGGAAATTTCTACGTGTGTCGCCGTCTCCACGAGACGGTCATATTCCCAAATCATATTTCCAGCAAGCTTGAACATAATTTTTGTTTTCAATTTCTTTTCAAATTCAATGCAACGACGCTCTTCTGTTGCCACCAACTTTGGTGCAAATCTGGACAAACTAGAGAAGACCGCCTCAAACTCGGCCACGGGCATGTCGAGTTGTTTGAGGTCTTTAAACCCTTTCCTCAATCTCTCCCTAGCAGTTGGAGGGATGTACTTATCTTGGAAAGCAACCGCAAAGGCTTCCCATGTCGGCTCCACTCTACCCTTGGCATATTTCCACCACTGACCCGCGTCTTCCTTAAGGTAGTAACTCGCTAGAGTCACTCTTAGTTCACTATCATCGATGTGAAGCATTTCAAATGTCTTCACAGTTTGTTCGAGCCACTCATTTGCTTTCTTAGGCTCGGGACCACCATGGAACTCATCCAGTTTGGCTCGTAAGAACTCTTTAGTAAAAAAACTCGCCCTTGACTCCACAGATTTCTCTCGGGCTTGATTCTCCACCCTCAACAAGTTCATAGACTCTCTTAAAGCCCTTGCCATTTCTCGAGCTAAGGCCCCCATAGCAGTTTGACCTGCTTGTCTCACCTGCTCGGCCACATTAGCTTAGCCTGCTTGCTCGGCCATATAAGCTTGGCTGAACCCTTCTTCTTGCACCGGAACCCTATGGACCGGTACCTCATGCACACCTCGGCGAGCCTTACCATGCCTCCCGCCTCTACTACCATGGACTTGACCCCTTCCTAACATCCTAATAAAGGACACAAGAGAAATAATTTAGCACATTAACTCAAATGTGCTCATAACTTAACTCACACGTTCAACTACAACAATTCTATATATTTCTCTACCATATACACAATTCAATTTCACTCCACATAAGCACTTGGTCATGTAAACACATATGGACTATTCTTTTATGATGAAATTCGTCCCATGAAAAACCAAGAATTCTTAGTAGAACGAGTATTGATCAAGTAGAAGGAGTATTAATCAATTACCCTTCTAATGAGACCTCAAGGAATTTAACAGGCTCAAACAACATCCCAAAAGTCTAGTCCCATACCCATTTAGTCACATAAACATGTTATCACATAGTCACAAAATGCATAACACTTCCTAAGCATGCTAAATGAACCCATTGTGGTTAAAAAATCACTTCCCATGAGCTCAAAGTATTCAAACCCGGTAGTTCTGATACCAAGTTGTAACGCCCCAAATTTCTAGCCCAAATGATAATACAACAATCATGGTTTTTTCAAGGAAAACCGAATATAAATCTCCAAACTTACATTACATGATACAATAGTTCTTCATGCAACAATACATTAATCCAACAATAAGTAAATAAACAAATAAATACCCCTAAGAGTTTACAAGTTTTCATGGCTTGAGCCTGGTTACATAAAACGGTTATTCAAACCCACACACATACAGCCTTTGGCTTACACACAGAGTCACAGCAAAATGAGAGTCTCGTACTTTCAACACACATTTCCTTGCCTTTAGTTAAGCGGCATCACTACATCTTTTCCTCTACTAAAATCCCGTAGGGTGAGAAGAAAGCCCAGTAGAAAATCCTTAACAAAGTATATACATTTTATACAAGTCTCAAGAGATGAAATGCACATGCCATGCTATGCCCTTTTGAAAGAAAATCATATCTTTATCTTTGAAAACCATCATGTCCAATGATGTCATGCAATTTCAATTCTTCAAAACTTAACAATTCATTTCCAAAGCGGTAAATACGACTCTGGTAATCCCTAGGCCGATGTCTGCAAGTAGATTATACAAGTACTACCAATTTGTTATTTTTACTAGTATTAACCGGAAGACTCGACACCTATCCGCGCGGGTTTTTGGTCTTTCACCCCGGACTCTCAGGCCAACTTATTCAATATCATCTACACCACCTATCAAGACTTACCAACGCATTTACCCCAAAACCATTCCATAAAAACTTATTTCTTAATATTCTTTTCTCAATGCAAGTTTTCAAATCGACTTTCAAAGTTTAATGTAATCAATGAATTGGTATGCCAATAACACAAGATGAATATAAATGCTTTTATTCCAATTCATCATCCAAGGAATAACACAATTCCCTCTTCTTAAGCATCCTCAACAATTAGTCATTTCAAGACTATTTCAACGTTTTGAACAATAATTTCCAAAATGAACAATAATTCTCATATTCCCTAAAATTCATCATTTATATAAATATAATTAAGAAATTTTCCAAACATCCATTTATTTTGACACACAAAATAAATATAACAATATCATTCATGGATTTTCAGTCTCTTAAAAAAAATCCTCAAATTCTAGGTTTTCTCACCAAAACTATACAACTCAAATCTTTTGAAAGAAAACTTTCCAAAATCATCTTTTCTTTAATCAACGAAGATCAAAACCTATAAGATCATTTTAAAAGAACAAGAGACAAACCCACTTTCAAAATTGCTCAACTTCTTGAATCAACAATCAAATTTCCAAAGCTATTGAAAGATGATTTCGAAAATCATATAGATCTTGCAA
This sequence comes from Camellia sinensis, assembly GCF_055761805.1. Classification (NCBI taxonomy): domain Eukaryota; kingdom Viridiplantae; phylum Streptophyta; class Magnoliopsida; order Ericales; family Theaceae; genus Camellia; species Camellia sinensis. The sequence goes on along the minus strand of NC_138975.1, from coordinate 102,279,369 downwards.
AAATATATATATATATATATATAACTCTAATAAAATCCCTACCTCAAGTTTTGAAAAAGAAATGAGATGAAATCCCAAAATTTACGGTGTTGAAACTCGATCTCCACTGCACACAATGAAGCCCTCAAGAAGTTACACAACTTTGATGAAGAACTTCAGTCTAACTTCTAACAGATCTTGAGAAATCAAGGTTTTGATTCAATTTGGAATAGGGAAATGTCACGACCCAAACCCGGCCCTATGGGTTTAGCACCGTAACCGGCCAGTAATCCGAGATTACCGAAGGCCTGCAGAACAGTAGTATAGTAAAACAGAGTACAGGGCCTGGCGGAAGCCAAAATAGTAAATAAATAACGTCCATTGAGCTGTGACAGTCTGTATGCCAAAAAGATTTTTCAAGCATTCACATATACAAACAGTACAGTCTATACAAAATTTACAGTCACACAGTACAGGGACCAAATCCCTTGATAACAGTACAGTTAGTAGCTGACAGTCTATACAGTAAACCAAACAGTACGGAGACAGACGGGGGAAAAACAAGACACCCCAAAGCCATACCATGGCAACTCGGAACCTCGCAGTGAGGCACAAAGGCTGGCTTGACAAAACTGGAGTCTAACCCGTGTTCCTAGCTCCGATCTGGTGGCTGAGCACCTACATATATATATAAACAGTGAGCTAAAGCCCAGTGAATAACATAATGTGTAAGGAGGTTAAGAATGAAATGTCCTTACAGTAATGAAATCAGTTCATTAAACAATACTTCAGTCTTTCAGTCAAAACAGTTATTCAATCATATGTGGTACATCCATTAGCATAGCAGTAAACAGTAGGTCTTAAAGACCGAACAGTAATGATGGCCATCAATCAATAAACAGTAGTGGTTCCACGAGGGAACCGACAGAGATCTCTGTAACAGTAACAGTCAGTAACAGTAGTTGCTAAGGATGCCACAATACAGTTCAGAATAGAGGACATACATTCATTCAATTAACAGTAACAGTTCAGAAAGCAGTACAGTTCAATTGTTCAGAAGATAATCATTTTGAACATATCTTTACACAGTTGTTACTCACAGAGTTTGGGCTACAGTATGCTAGAGCGCGCCTCCCCAGTCGCCAACCCTACACAGTTAACAGATTGAACACACACTAAGCTACACAGTTGGGAGATAACATAATTTAACCCCTAATGCCTCGGTGTGTTCTACATCTATCCTCAACAAGATGTCTTAAACTAGGCCTAAGAATGCCTAGAATGGAATGAGGATGCAAAGATGTGATCAGAAGACTGTTTCAAGATTTTCAGAAAAACAGAGTCCCGCTCGAGAGCAGGTTTCCCCGCTCGAGCGGTCATGCAACAAAGGTACACGCTCGAGCGTCAACTTTCCCGCTCGAGCGTACTGTAAAAGTACTGGATGGGTGAAATCTCCGCTCGACGCCTGCTCGAGCTTGAGACATGACTCCGCTCGAGCGCCCAATCCTCCGCTCGAGCGGACTGTAAAACAGTGCAGAGATACTGGATGCTCGGATTCCACGCTCGAGCGGCACTTCCCCCGCTCGAGCGGAAGTGCAGAATCTGGGAATTCCAGATTGCACCTCCAAGCTCAAACTCACATTCAAATGCATCAAAATCAATCCTCTTGGGCCCATTTTCTGGAAAACATTTATAAACACATAGAATATCCTAGTTCAAAGCTCAATTTTGAGAAATCAAGGCCCAAGGGTGTTTAATTCAAACTCAATTTCAAACCAATTTCATGAACAATATGAACACGCAAACATGCATGAATTCAAATCATTTGGAAGTTCCAATCTGATGCTCTAAGGAGCCAATTGATCCAAAAACAAGTTGAAAACATGGACCATTACAAAATTATGAACATGCATGTTCCATTTCACCATGGATTCAACTCAAAACTCATCAATTCAAACATGCATACATGAATTATGTTCTAATCCTACATGTATGAACTAAAACATGGCTTAACTCTACAAATGAAGCATGAATCATGCAAGAATCAAGTCTATGACAACAACAAGAAGATGAATGTCCTACCTTAGTCTTGTGTTCAAGGTTTAGGTGTCCAATTTGACAATTTGCACTTCAATTCCAAGCAATTCAAGCCAATTCACTAGAACAATTCAACTCTCTCCCTTCCTCTCTCTCTAAGGCCGGTTGAACAAGGAGAAGGAACTAATGAAATGTTTTGATTCATGATTCAAGCATGCAAGGGCTCTAATGTGTTATATTGAGTGGGCTACTAAGGGTGGCAATTTGGTAATAAGTCCAGTTCATGTAATTTAACACCATTAATCTAATTTAATCATACCTAATCAGTTTTCAGATAATTATACCATAAAATCACATTAATTATGAGGATCCTAAAACATCAATCAATTCCCGGTTCGGCCGCCGACAAGGCCTTCAATTAGCAGTTTAAACGTAAAACACGAACAGATCAAATAATCAATCAAACAGATAGATGCACAATTAAACAGATAGACTCAGTCAATTAATTCCAGATTCCAGTCAGTCAGTTCAGTACTTTAATCAGTCCAATTATCAGTCATAATCAGTCATTAATCGGTAAACAGTATGAGGGTTGTTATAGGAAATGTAGAGAGAAGGGAGAGGAAATGTTTTTAGAGAGAGAGATAAAAAAGTGATCTGAAATATCAAATTCACGAACTGATATAACATGGTCCGCTTGAGCGTCGAATACACATTCCTAGTACTTTTGCAGACAGGTCAAACTTCTGAAATCAAACATTCTCCGCTTGAGCGTATAAACAGTCGCTCAAGCGGACAAGCAACTTCGAATGCATTTTACATTTTTGCTTTGGGGACGCTACCCCTCGACCCCAGCAGGGCACTGCCCCCTTGACCCCTGCGAGCTGACAGGGCAGCTCGATCCCCGACCTGCCCAGTCGACGTGACAAAACATGAAAGAAGAGTCGAAACTGGGATCGCTACAATTTTTGTGTGTTACATTGATTAGAGTGTTACATTTAGAAAAAATATGCTAAGGAATTTTTTTAGAATGTTACGTTTGAGAAAAGCATACTAAAGAGTTTTTAAGTGTGTTACATTGGAGTGTTACGTTTGAAAAAAATACACTAAAGTGTTTTTGTGTTTTACATTAATTGGAGTATTACGTTTGGTAAAAGTATACTAAGGATTTTTTTTAGAATGTTATGTTTCAGAAAAGCACACTAAAGAGTTTTTAAGTGTGTTACATTCGAGTGTTACATTCAAGTGTTACGTTTGGGAAAAATACACTAAAGAGTTTTTGTGTGTTACATTGATTGGAGTGTTACGTTTGGTAAAAGTACACTAATGAATTTTTTTGGAATGTTACGTTTTTATGTTTGATTAAACTACACTGAGGAGCTTTTTAATGTGTCACATTGGAGTATTGCATTTGGAAAAAATACACTACGACATTTGTGGGTTACATTGATTAGAGTGTTGTATTTGGAAAAAAATATAATAAAGAGTTTTTTTAGAGTATTACGTTGTTACGTTTAAGAAAAGTACACTAATAAGTTTTTTTGAAGTGTAACGTTTAATAATTTTAATATTTTGAAAAAACCTACATTTGTCCCTTAACACAAAATACACATGCGTTTATGGTTGCCCCTTTATGTAATTTACACTAGAATGGGTATAGCGATCCCGGTTTTGACCCGACTCTTGTGATATCTTGAACTCGGATTTCATGTTTTCATTTTGTTGTTTACCCCTTGTTTCCCTTGTATCTCTTTAAAATTGGTTTTTGGGTTGCTGTGGTTGTGTTTGGGCAGGTTGGTCGCTTGTTTTTTTCAAACCTTGTGTTGCCTTAAATTTTGGTCCCCCGCTCGAGCGGCACTTCCTGCGCTCGAGTGGGCTTTGCAAGCTCTCAGTACTTTTACAGGTCTGTAAAACTACTGGGAGAGTGATTTCTATGTTCGAGCAGCTGTAGACACCCCATTTTGACCGGCCCTAAGACTTGGGTGCTTTCTTTTGATTACCCGATTATGAAAATTAGAATGTGTTTATCATATAATCCTCAGTAAATATTCAAAAACATCTTGTTTATAGGTTTGGAGTTAAAGGAAATAGGAGGGGATGGAAGAAAACTAGTTTAGGAAAAGAATGAGCATCAAATCATTAAGAGGGAAATGAACAACCTTCACTAAATTAAACATATCTCTTTGTACACTTGGAGTTTAAATGTAAGGCCATAACCATTGGAAATTAGACTTTTGGGGCTTCAATTTAGACCCAAGAACCACCTAAGCCCAAGTCCAGATGAGGGAGATGTGCCCATTTGAAGGAGGGAATTGTTGACCTGGCTTAAGGGAAATGAACAACCTTCACTAAATTAGGCATATCTCTTTGTACAGTTGGAATTTAAATGTGGGGCAGCCACCATTGGAAATTAAACTTCTGGGGCTTCAATTTAGACCCAAGAACCACCTAAGTCCAAGTCTAGATGAGGGAGATATGCCTATTTGAAGTTGGGCTTAAAAGCAAATTTTGTTGACTCGGCCCAAAATAGCAGCAGCCCCGTTTTTCTTGGTTTTGGTTCGGTTGGGACACCCCATTTACCTATTTCTGATCCATTCAAGTTCACCTACTCATCCTCCATTATTTCCACTCATCCCCCATTGTCAAAAAGAGGTTTTGTTTGCATCCATAAAGAAGTATCCTATGCAACCACCTTGGAAATTTGCCTTCCTATTACATTCTTGTCTCCCACCTTCTTTTTGACCTTCACTCTCCCTCATTGCCTATATAGAATGATCATATTGTAAGAGAGAGAGAGAGAGAGAGAGAGAGAGAGAGAGAGAGAGAGAGAACTACGAAATTGAAGAGAAAAGAGTGAGAACAGGGTGAAAAAAGAGAGAAAATTTGAGTTTTTGAGCTAAAAATACACCTATTTTCCATATACACCCCATGCCTTCCATTGCTACTGAAATTCCTCATTTCCATACACCAAAACCACTCAAAAAATTCTGATATAGCCAAAGATCAATTGCCTAGATCATAAGGAAGAGTGTTTAGTGATTGAAAGTGAGAAAAACTAGAGAGTCAGCCACTTTCCATACCATAAACTCCATAATTTCGAATTGAGGATTTGAGAACACACTTCCTGCACTTGAGGGTGATCAAGAGGAAGTTTGGAAATCAAGAAGTTCAATCTTTTTTTGGAAGGTGAATTTCTAGTCTTCCATTTTCTTATATTTTATATCTCATATTTATTTTCTTGCTTCTTATTTCGTAGTGTTTTGTTATAATCCAAGTAGTTTGTTTATCTCATATTTATTTTCTTACTTTATATTTCATAGTGTGTTGTTATAATCCTAGTAGTTTGTTTAGCTCATAATTATTTATTTATTTATTTATTTTTATTCACATGCTTTAATTTCATATTAGTTTTATTGTAATCTTGCATGTTCTACCTCATATTTATTTTTCTTGTATTAGTCTCATATTAGTTTTCTTGTAATATTGTATGTTCTATCTTATATTTCTTTTATTGTTTTAGGTTTATGTTATAATTTTGCATTTTTTATTTTATTTTATATTTGTTTTCTTGTTTTTAATCTAACCGGTAGTGGTTAGTTGAGTCATCTACATATTTTTTGTTTGTTCCTTTTCTTGGTTTCGCAACAAGATAGTTTTGTTCGGCCTAGTTGGCCGGCCGACCTATTTGGCAGGTCGGTTACCTTTTTCCAGACAAGATGGCGTAATCTCCCAATCTTGACCAATTTCCGCCGGCGGTTCCAAAGAACATGAAGCTTTTATTTTATTTATTTTTATTTTGAGTGTTTTGCGAGGTTTTTATTTTGATGTAATGTCCTCCTCGTCCCTCTCTAATTTGGTTTGTAATTATTCTTTTAAGTGTTGTAATAATTTCCCGCCCCGCTTCTTTCTATCTCGTTCTTTAACTTGCTTTCTTTATCTATGAATATGCATCATATTTTGTCTTTCATTATATTCATGCTTTGCATCCATGTTTCATGTATCTTGATTCGGCTAATTTTGCATTTGTGGATTTAATCAATTCCTATGTGATTATGTGTGCTATCTCATGTTCTTGAGATGATTCACATGTCATATCTTAGAAGCCGAATCTTTAGTTGCATCTCATGAGTAAATTGCATTACGATTTTGTATATAAGATCATGTATGTTTTACTAACTTTGTTTTGTAGCTTGTTCGCAGGACGTCAAATATGTAAGTTTTTCCGGTTTAGCATCCCGTTTGTGTGTGTTTTTCTTACTATGTTTAGCATTGTACCATGAGGCTATTTGCTTATGTGATATAACTCTATGAATGTCAGTGGATGGAGGTTATGTTACTTAATTTGGAATGATGTTGATTTTCATGTTGTAAACTCAATTTATTTGGGTTGTACATCTTCAAAACTCTTTCAAAACTACATGAAATCAAGTTGTTCCAAAGTGGGTGACATAGTCTATACTTGTATGCTTCACATAGTAAATTTTAGGATTTACTAAATAATCAAAACATGAACATATAAAGAAACTAAAATTCATATCATGGTTAGTAAAGACTGATCTTTTGATCGGGTGAGCGGGGGTGCTCAATTAATGACCTTCCCCTCTCATACCTAAGGTTCTAAATTGAGACAACTTTGGTTACGACGAACAGTGGCCTTGGCGTGAGTCATAGGTTTCCTAATTTCCTAAAATAAATATTAGGTGGCGACTCTGAGATCTGATGACGCAGTCCATTTTTGACAAAATTGCAACAAAATGGATTTTCAATGAAAGTTGCCAAATCTAGACTCTCATCTATGTTTCACATTGCACTCGTGAGACTAGATCAAAGAGATCTCGGGAGTCCAAACTGTTTAACGTGCGCGGGTACCCCCCGGGCATGTTACAGTAGCGTTTCCTACACTCGAGTGGGTGGGCGCTCGAGCGGCCTTTCTTATGCTCGAGCGTTGGTCTGTTGTCTGCAAAACTACTGGATGCGTGTTTTTTGCGCTCGTGACTTCTTGCACTCAAGTGGAACAACTTATTGTGTTTGACGCTTGAGCATCAACTCTTGCGCTCGAGCGGACTGTGCATGTATTAGATCGCGAAAATGACTTTTTACTTCACTTTTTCAAATCTTTTCTCCCTAAAACCTAAAGTTGAGACTCTCTCTCTCTAAAATACTCTCTCTCTCTACTTTTCACCTTGTCACGACCCGAACCCGCCCCTATGGGTTAAGGCCATAACCGGCCAGTAATCACGAGATTACCTATGGCCTCAAACCAAATAAGACAAGACTCATCAGAGTAAAAGGGGCTAAACGGAAGCAAATTTAAAACTTTGTCCATAGAGTCGTGCTTATATGCACACCATAACATTCCATATGTACATATGTTAATAACTCACAACAGAAAGTGTAATGACATAAGATTCTATACAGACAGGATCATCCAAACTAAGTCAACCCATGAAAACCATATACAGACGTATTCAAAACTTCACCAACCTGACAAAATGTAAATACATAACGAAAGGGCGAAGACGGGTCTCGTGCGTGAGACACAAGGGCTGACTCTCTCAAAACCTTAGTTGTTCCATACAGACTTCACTGAGGCTGGGTCTGGACTTCTCTTGGCTCACCTACAAACACATGAATGAGCGTGAGCGAAAGCCCAGTGAATAACATCAAATCAAATACAGAAGTTACATAACAATGTAGAACAACATGTTCCAAACGGCCTTGGGCCCAATTCATATTTCTATTTAACAGATATATAACTATACGAAATTCAAATCAAGTGACTGTAGTTCTAAACATTCTGGCCTTTGGCCCATTCAGATTTCCATTCATATCAAAACGGCCTTCGGCCCATTCATTTATGTCAAAACGGCCTTCGGCCCATTCATTTCTATCAAAATGGCCTTCGGCCCATTCGTTTACATCAAAACGACCTTCGGCCCATAGATTCGTGTCAAAACGGCCTTCGGCCCACTCATTCATGTCAAAACGACCTTAGGTCCATTCATACATGTCCAAACGACCTTCGGTCCATTCATTTCTGTCAAAACAACCTTCGGTCCATTCGTTTACGTCAAAACGGCCTTTGGCCCATACATTCGTGTCAAAACGGCCTTCGGCCCACTCATTTATGTCAAAACGACCTTAGGTCCATTTATTTCTATCAAAACGACCTTAGGTCCATTTATTCATATCGAAACGACCTTCGGTCCATTCATTCGTTCATGTCAGACTTTTGTCCACAATCCCAATTAGCAACTCATAAAGCTTATAAGGGAATAAACAGTTGAACATTGCTAAGCTTTCAAATATCGATATTACTCACAGTGATCGGCTTGTGGATTTGCCCTAGAGCTTGACCTTACACATTTAATGAACACAAAAGGATCACTAACAGTTCAATCCGTTCTTTAATTCATATATTCCTCTTTAGGCTTTATTCTTATCTCGTTAACTCATTTACAATGCTCAATGCATGCCTAAGAGTGCTTACAAGTGAAAGAGGACGGAAAAGAGAACACAAAATGCAATTTCAGAATTTCAGAAAATAAGGTCCCAGCTCGAGCATGGACTTCCCCGCTCGAGCGGACCCTTAAGGCCTGCAAAAATACTGGTTACATCAAAATCACGCTCGAGCGTGAACTCTGCCGCTCGAGCGGATGGCCTGTCTAGATAGCTCCTCGCTCGAGCGTCCACTTCCCCGCTCGAGCAGGAACCATGTCTGCAAAAAGTGCAGGGAGCACGATTTTCCCCCTCGAGCGGCACTTCACCCGCTCGAGCGGACATAAAAAATCTAGGTTTTCCAGATTGACTTCTTGAGCTCCAATTCGACCTTCCAACCTCATTTCCTGCATAATATGGCTCCAACTTCACATATATTTGCACTAACATGATATAAACACCAAAACACAACATCATGGAGCCCAATTTCATGAATTAACTACATGAATGTCCCAAATTGGCACTAAACTCAACTCCAACACACATTCATGCATTCAAAGCTCCCATCTTCATAAATTGTACATGCATGTGATGAATTAGCCACATTCTCAACTTAGATAACACAAATGGTGATCATTCTCATGGAACACAACAAAAACATGCTTGATTATGCAAAATCATGGTGATCCTACACATGCATGTGCACATTAGCTTCAAATTCATCAATTATAGCACAACTCTTGTTCTTGATCACCAATTAATCTTTAATTCACAAAATCACAAGTTAAGTCTCATGAATTCAAAGATCAGAGCTTACCTAGAGGCTCAATTCTTCTAATCATGGCAATTTCTTGGGTTTAATCCCTCTATTCTTCACAATTAGAGCCAAACACCCAACTCTCCTCTTTCTCTCTCTCTAGCCGACTCCCTCCTCCTTCTCTTGAGTTAGATTCAGTCAAAATAAACTAAAGAGGGAAGTTTGAGTGTATAAAGCCTTTACAACAAAACCCACTAAGGCCAATATAATAGTAATAAAGTAGTTGGGTTCTAATTCATCAATTTAATCTGACCTGAATAAATTTCAATTAAATTTCACTGTAGGTTCTAAAAATTATGCCAATCACTATGGCGTAATCAATTTCGGGTTCTATGGCCGATAAGGCCTCCAATTTAATTTCCAAAGTAGGTTATTCAAACAGATATTCCTACGGTGAACAGATAGAACTTCGAAATCACATATATTCACAAAATGACACATAAAATCATATTAAACACATCATCATACTCATATTAAGGACCAATTAGCATGCTACAGAACAGAGGTATTACAGTCTTCCCCCTATTAGGAAGTTTGGTCCTCCAAACTTATTTCACCTTTAGTCGAACACAATTCGGAATACTTCTCATTCAACAGTCCCAATCTTTATTGATAGCCATTTACTTTAGTCTCAAAATCAAGCGACACTCTGTTCTCAATCAGTCAGAGACTTACCTTTTCCTCCATGCAAGGCTTGTATGGTGTTGCACCAAAACTAGAGTGTAAGCTGTGGTTATAAGCAAAGTCCGCCAACAATGGATAGTTCTTTCAAATTCCCTGAAAACTCTACTGCATAATTTGGAGCATTTCTCCCCAAATTGAAAAAGTTCTTGCCGATTATGCATCAATTCACGGACGGAAAGCAGCGCCAAATCACAGTTTAGTTCTTATTGCCTCTTGAAGGCTCGTCAAAATTCGAACACATTTTAGGATTCCTGTCTAAACCAATAGATACTAGGATTCCATGCCAACGAGTAATCTTATCGATGTAAACAGTGGCTAGTCCATAAGCATCATACGAAAACTCCACAGAGAGGAAATGAGTAAACTTAGTGATCTTACATACAATAACCCAAACGGGACTTATACCTTGGGTATCCAAGGCGGCCCCCACAATAGAATTCGTAGTCACATATTTCTATTTCCATTCCGAAATGGAGAGAGGTCGAAGTAGTTCCGTCAATATCTGTTATTCAACTTTGACTTGTTGGCACCGAAAATATTTAGACACAAATTCAACAATTTCCTTCTTCACAATAGGTCGCCAACATTAGATGTTTCAAATGCCAACTAACTTTACCATAGAAGGTTGGTCTATTTCCTTGTCACAAAAATTTGATTCATTCTCTAACAATCCCACAATCCACAATCCAATTCGGTATTTAGCTCAGTGACTTATCACAGTTATCCAAAGTCAATTAAAAGTCTACAGGAATATAAGGTGGATCCAGATACTAATTCTCGAATCAACAAAGATAGTATCGAAGCAGTTACCCATACAACGCACATAGTCCGTATATCCCCATAATACTGATTGTAAGATATAATAACATCGAAGCAGTCAATTTCTAACACAATACACGTGTTCTCAATTCATTCAACAGGTTACGATCTACAATTCAGTTCAATATTCAATTTCCTGCTCCATCGAGTCTTTCCACACTATTTCATAGTCGCAAAAGCAGAAGGCAATTCATATATTAATCCCCATGATGTCAAAGATAATATCAAAACAGTTAGTCACATGTTAGACACAATTTACACATCCTCAGAGCCCCAATCACAGAATATAACGGCACTGAGCAGTTATTCACAAGACGTACTGAATTCGCACATTTCCGGACAATCAGGGTTTTTCAAAGCTTTTTGGATGTTAATAACATCTACATAATACCAAGGGATAACATTCCGAACAAAACAAAGGAATAATCGCCTCGAAACCAAAGCACGCCCGTTCACAACCGTCAGTGGCCGACCCAAGATCGATTAGACAAACCCACCCGTACGAAACCGTCGGTGGCAAAAGATATCCTAACCAAAGGTGCTACATAGGCTTAACGTCCGCTAGCATGAAAGGACGCTCCAAGAATGTCATCAAAACAAACATAATACCATTCACTTTAACCTGATTTCCCAAAATCTAATAACACTGAAGCAACCACTCTCCCCTACAAAACATATTCTGATCAATCAAAGACAAATGTTCAGTACTGCTTATGATCAAATCAATCTGCCGTCATCGGTTCCCATAGCGTCAAACAAACAAAGATGAGACAATACTCCTTGCGACACCCAATCATGGGGTTTGCACAATTCGGTTCATTTTAACACATATGCCCTCAATAGTCGGGGGTTGGTTCTCAACGGTGTTTATAGTTAGGTCAATCTGTTAACAGCCCACAACAGGTCTTTCAAATAAGTCCAGTATTCTAAATGGATTCAAGTTTTGGGTCTATTAGTTTTTTGTCGAGAATAATCTGGCTATTTATTCATAAACAATTCTTAATCCCCTTTCAACAAAATCGAATTAGATAGAGGGTCTTATCGGTCGATCCAAACAAGGGTTTTGTCAGATTAAATCAAACAAAGGTTCCATCAAATTATATCCAATGAGGGTTCTATTAGATCAAATCAAGCAAAGGTTCTATCGGATCGAATCAGATAAAAGTTTTCTCAAATGGGGTACATTCGGTTCTGTAAGGCTCACTTCGTTTGCTTAGGCACATGGCTGATAGTCTCACAACTGTCTTAAGTTCATCAATTCTCAAGGTCATATCAAAACCATTAATTTCAACTGTTCATATCAAAGTATTTCAAGTCATGTACAATATGGCATTGTCCTCATAAGCTCAGGTGTAGTTGCATATGCATGCAGTTGTTCATATCAGGAGGTATGTATCATAATCGATATAGCAGCTCCCAAATAGGTCTTATATGTAAGCACATGGTGCGTAGTAACACATTAAACAAAGTTCATCTGTTGTACATAAGATAGGGTCTGTTACGCAAAAGTTCCAAATTAATCACAAAACATAGGTTTATGAGTCGAGCCCAGTATAGTCACATAATCCAGTCAATTTCCTACCAATCGAAGTGTATGGTTTCACAATCATAGAATTCATCATTTAGGGTGCTCAACTCGATTACACAATCACAGAATCATAATTCCAGTAGTTTAGTCATTGAAGACAGTAACATAATAAATCGCCTTGAGCATAGGTGTAGATATACATGTGCATGTGCAGAGTTAATCAATATCCCAAAACGTATTTCACAAATTTCCCAAACGGGGCATATACCTCCAATGAATGCAGTCTCGATCATGTGGGTCTAACCAATCTAGATACACATGCAGCAGATATGGAAAAATATAAAGATCCGAATCAAATAATATCCCAAGCGAAGATGTACAAACGTACTAATTCAGAATCAATCAACACATAGGCATTTGTTTATAAATAGTATAGATACCTGGGATAACGGTTGCAGTATTCTAAGTGCTTTCTGGGACGAGTGCAATTACTCTATCTTGATTAGCAATTCCCACCATTGGTACAAATTCAACTGAGGCAGAAGATTTACTCGCATTTGTTCAGTTCGGGGACAATTCCTTACCATATGGTCCATTTACCACTCCTATAACAAGCCCCCGAAATCCGACAACGACTCCTCGGCATTTCTTACATTGGTGGTGGCAGAAGTTCTTACCATAACAGCAACTGACGTTATTATCTTAAGATCTCTGCCATTTCTTATACCATTCTTTCCAGGCTATCAGGTCGGGCTGTAAAAGAGTCTGCCAACTCGTATGCCCTTACTTTAACCACGTTCTACACAAACTCTTATTAAATCATGCCAAATACAGGGATGTCCAATACAAAAATAAATACATAGTCACACATAGGCACGTCTTTATATTCTCATTTCACATCTCGTACGTAATTAATCACATACGTAACAGATAATTGCATACTTATCAAATATCGCATGCTGAACATTTACTAAGTAATTATATACTCAAATCATGTTCATATTTCACATAGACACCCGTAGGCAAAATTGAATGCACATAAACAACTTTTCATGATTCATATATTCATGTATGTGCATTATAACAAAACAAACTTGTTGTACACATTAGTGTAACAATTCATATCTCATATTCAAATCATGTGTGGTACTTCCTTTAGCATAGCATATCATGTTGGTCAAGCATATCAAGTTCCATAATGGAACCTCTGGTACCGGGTAACATATCTCATACATAGGCCGCGGTATTGTTTCCCCCGAGCGAGGGCCTGTGCCACGGTATTATTTCCCCCGGGCTAGGGCCTCATGACCATAAGTCACAGTATTATGTCCCCTGGGCGAGGGTCTCCGCTAAGGATACCACAATTACGTTCAAGGAGAATTTTGAACAATTATTCATTCATACAAAATAATAACTTTACAGAGTTATTACTCACCATCTGATTAAGCTTGCATTATACTATACACAAAAGAGTCACAAGTATGCATATACCAAAGAGCATACGTATCCAAATAATTTGTAATGCAAGCGAATCACAAACTTATAATACATAATCGTTCGCATTAAACATTTAAGCGTATTCTTGATGCTTTCAGATTCATATTTATCACATTAATGCATCCTATATCTTTTCTAGACGCTTATTGCTCTCTTGGACAAGTGTGTGAGTTATTAACTCGTGCTCTGATACCACTTTGTCACGACCTGAACCCGCCCCTATGGGTTAAGGCCATAACCGACCAGTAATCACGAGATTACCTACGGCCTCAAACCAAATAAGGCAAGACTCATCAGAGTAAAAGGGGCTAAACGGAAGCAAATTTAAAACTTTGTCCATAGAGCCGTGCTTATATGCACACCATAACATTCCATATGTACATATGTTAATAACTCACAACAGAAAGTGTAATGACATAAGATTCTATACAGACAGGATCATCCAAACTAAGTTAACCCATGAAAACCATATACAGACGTATTCAAAACTTCGCCAACTTGACAAAATGTAAATACATAACAAAAGGGCGAAGACGGGTCTCGTGCATGAGACACAAGGGCTGACTCTCTCAAAACCTTAGTTGTTCCATACAGACTTCACTGAGGCTGGGTCTGGACTTCTCTTGGCTCACCTACAAACACATGAATGAACATGAGCGAAAGCCCAGTGAATAACATCAAATCAAATACAGAAGTTACATAACAATGTAGAACAACATGTTCCAAACGGCCTTGGGCCCAATTCATATTTCTATTTAACAGATACATAACTATACGAAATTCAAATCAAGTGACTGTAGTTCCAAACATTCTGGCCTTTGGCCCATTCAGATTTCCATTCATATCAAAACGGCCTTCGACCCATTCATTTTTGTCAAAACAGCCTTCGGCCCATTCATTTCTATCAAAATGGCCTTCGGCCCATTCGTTTACGTCAAAACGACCTTCAGCCCATACATCCGTGTCAAAACGGCCTTCGGCCCACTCATTCATGTCAAAACGACCTTAGGTCCATTCATACATTTCCAAACGACCTTCGGTCCACTCATTTCTATCAAAACGACCTTCGGTCCATTCATTTCTGTCAAAACGACCTTCGGTCCATTCGTTTACGTCAAAATGGCCTTCGGCCCATACATTCGTGTCAAAACGGCCTTCGGTCTACTCATTTATGTCAAAATGACCTTAGGTCCATTTATTTCTATCAAAACGACCTTAGGTCCATTTATTCATATCGAAATGACCTTCGGTCCATTCATTCGTTCATGTCAGACTTTTGTCCACAATCCCAATTAGCAACTCATAAAGCTTATAAGGGAATAAACAGTTGAACATTGCTAAGCTTTCAAATATCGATATTACTCACAGTGATCGGCTTGTGGATTTGCCCTGGAGTTTGACCCTACACATTTAATGAACACAAAAGGGTCACTAACAGTTCAATCCGTTCTTTAGTTCACATATTCCTCTTTAGGCTTTATTCTTATCTCGTTAACTCATTTACAATGCTCATTGCATGCCTAAGAGTGCTTACAAGTGAAAGATGACGAAAATCAGAACACAGAATGCAATTTCAAAATTTCAGAAAATAAGGTCCCAGCTCGAGCGTGGACTTCCCCGCTCGAGCGGACCCTTAAGGCCTGCAAAAATACTGGTTACATCAAAATCACGCTCGAGCGTGAACTCTGCCGCTCGAGCGGATGGCCTGTCTACATAGCTCCTCGCTCGAGCGTCAACTTCCCCGCTTGAGCCGGAACCATGTCTGCAAAAAGTGCAGGGAGCACGATTTTCCCCCTCGAGCGGCACTTCACCCGCTCGAGCGGACATCAAAAATCTGGGTTTTCCAGATTGACTTCTTGAGCTCCAATTCGACCTTCCAACCTCATTTCCTGCATAATATGGCTCCAACTTCACATATATTTGCACTAACATGATATAAACACCAAAACACAACATCATGGAGCCCAATTTCATGAATTAACCACATGCATGTCCCAAATTGGCACTAAACTCAACTCCAACACACATTCATGCATTCAAAGCTCCCATTTTCATAAATTGTACATGCATGTGATGAATTAGCCACATTCTCAACTTATATAACACAAATGGTGATCATTCTCATGGAACACAACAAAAACATGCTTGATTATGCAAAATCATGGTGATCCTACACATGCATGTGCACATTAGCTTCAAATTCATCAATTATAGCACAACTATTGTTCTTGATCACCAATTAATCTTTAATTCACAAAATCACAAGTTAAGTCTCATGAATTCAAAGATCAGAGCTTACATAGAGGCTCAATTCTTCTAATTATGGCAATTTCTTGAGTTTAATCCCTTTATTCTTCATAATTTGAGCCAAACACCCAACTCTCCTCTTTTCCTCTCTCTAGCCGACCCACTCCTCCTTCTCTTGAGTTAGATTCAGTCAAAATAAACTAAAGAGGGAAGTTTGAGTGTATAAAGCCTTTACAACAAAACCCACTAAGGCCAATATAATAGTAATAAAGTAGTTGGGTTCTAATTCATCAATTTAATCAATTTAATCTGACCTAAATAAATTTTCAATTAAATTTCACCGTAGGTTCTAAAAATTATACCAATCACTATGGCGTAATCAATTTCGGGTTCTATGGCCGATAAGGCCTCCAATTTAATTTCCAAAACAGGTTATTCAAACAGATATTCCTACGGTGAACAGATAGAACTTCGAAATCACATATATTCACAAAATGGCACATCAAATCATATTAAACACATCATCATACTCATATTAAGGACCAATTAGCATGCTACAGAACAGGGTTATTACACACCTAGTTCTAGTGATTTCTTCATCCTAATCCCTTTGATAAAAAGGTAGGCCATCTCAAGATCTCCATTTTGATCCAAATAGAGTTGGATTTGGACATCTTTCAAGTTTCACTCTTGCTTGGCTCGTCTTCTCTCTTTGACGTAGGGATTTTCTACACCTTCATATGGTTTTTAACTTAGTTATTTGTCGTTGTGTAACAATGGTGGGATTTGGGAGTAGTGTGAACAAACCTAGGGTTTGGGTGTGTAATAAAAAGAAGGGTTTTTTTTGGGTGAATGTGAAATAAATGGATATGGAGTTTGAATATGAGGTTATATTGTGTCAAAATTATTGATTTTGGTACTTGGGTTGATACTTGGAAAAGAGGGGGTTTTGCCCTAATTGGGTTAAATTGTTATTTTGTATGAATAACTGAAATTGACATTGGTAATTTGTAATTGGATGATTATTGATGTAAATGGTGGAGTTGGACACGTGTTGTCTCTCATCTATGGAAATTTGAATAATTTATCTATTAAGAAGATTGTCTATCTATTTAGAAATATCTGTATTGGGTTATCGATGGTGGATAACTATGATTGTTGTAGAAATTGTATGAAGATTAGGTAAATCGAAACTAATCTAATGTTGCTTGTCATTGAATGCGACTATGCTTTAAATACATTGTATATGTATGATGTTTGGTAGGAGAAAAGGGATGTACTCCATTGGTTGGAAGGAGATAAGGGATGTACTCCATTGAAATTAAGTTGGCCGGAGTATCCATGGTGAAAGTCCCGAAATCTCGTATATACATAGGTGCCGATCTCGCGGACAAAATTTTTGTAAAATGGTAGATTGAAGTGTTTGTGTGATAATTGTGTTGATTAGAGGACCACTAAGTTGTAGTCTCAGTTGGGTTGTTGAAAGATAATGAAATTGGCTCATGAATTGAGAATAATAAATTAACTTGATATGAATTGAAGGAAAATGGATTGAAATATGAACTTTGGGACTTTACGATCATGTAAAATGTGATGTCTTGTCTTAAGCGTTGTATATGCACATTGTAATTATATCTTTGTTAAATCTCATATATTGTGTTAGATTATTCCTACTGGGCTTTGGCTCACCCTATTTGGGAAAATCATTTTTAGGTATTGGTGACATACCTCCGCCAAGGCAATAGCTTGGAGGGACTTTTAGAAGCAAGAGCTTCTTTATTTTGTTATATTCTTTTGTATAACAAATGGCTTAAATTGTATTAAGCTAGGCTCATTTTTGTGTAACCAAGCAATGGCTTGGAAAGATGTAAGCCTATAAGACATATGACTATATGTTTACTTTTAATTCTCTTAACATTGCAATACATGTTGTAGATTCAGGATAAACATTTGTGAATGTATGTTGCACGTGTTCACTTTTGTAAACAAACTATGATGAATGAAAGAATATTATTTCTATTATTCCTCTGCTTTAAAGATTGGATTTATTGTAGTATTTTTGGGGGTGTTCCAACTTGGTATCAGAACGTACCAGATTTGAATACTTTCGGTACGTGGAAAGTGGTTAGTACCATAATGGGTTTGTCTCATTTGGTTGAGACATTAGTATGTATTGTATGCTTATGTGATAACATACTTATATGATTATATGGGTATGAGATTTAGTTCCTAAGATATTGATTAGGTCTATGGGTTTCTGGAAGTCCTATTAGAAGAGCACTTGATCACTGCTGTTTCTAACTAGAACTCTAATAACGCCGCGAGACGGTCATTATCTAGGAAGGAAATTTGTATGTGTTTATGTGATTACGTGCTTATGTGGAGTGATTTACTGTTGTCCATCGTATTAGGACGTGAGTGAGTTAGCTTTAGCACATTTGTAAATGTGCTAATACCTTTTGTTATCTTTATTAGGATATCAGGACGTGGACGTGGTTATGGTAGGCGTGGTAGGCCTAAAAGGCATGAGATGCCTTTACCGAATGATATTCCGGCACAGAATGAAGGGGTCTGTCAGGCTAATGTGGCTGAACCGGTTGGTCAACAGGCATGGGCTCCTTAACTAGTGAAATGGTCAAAGCTTTGCGGGAATCTATGGACATTCTGAGGGTTGATAATCAAGTCCAGGTCCAAGTCGCTGAGGCAGGGCCATCTTTTTTGAAGAGGGAGTTTTTCCAGGTGAATCCGGATGAGTTTTTGGGTGATCTTAAGGAGCCACTGAAAGCGGATGAGTGGCTAGAGCAGATGGTGAAGACATTTGAGACGCTCGGCATCGAAAACGGGGGTTTGAGAGTGACCTCGACGTCTTTCTAGCTGAGCAAAGATGCGGGTCAAAGGTGGAAGTATGAGCGAGGGTGCACTGGAGGGACTTGAAAGACTTTTGTCGATGCCTTCCAGGACAAGTTTTTGCCTCCCACTGTTAAGGAGAAGTTGAGAGACCAGTTCTCTAAGTTGGTGTAGTTAAACACACCAGTGGCCGAGTTTGAGGCCACATTTACCAGTTTGTCGAGGTTTGCACCAAAACTTATGGCGACTGAGGAGCGCCGTTGTCTGGAGTTCGAGAAGCGGTTGAGGACTAGGCTTATGTTTAGAGTGGCCAGATCCATGATTAGAGATTATGGACGCCTTGTGGAGGTGGCAGCCCATCTTGACACTATTATGTTGAGGAAGGAGGAAAGGATGAAGGGCTCTAGGAGGAGTCAGGGCAGTCAGGGGGACAATAAGAGGCAGATGTAGTCAGTTAGGCCACAAATCTGGGAAAGGTGGTCAATGGGACATCACTTGTTTTAAATGTGGTCAGTTTGGCCACAAATATCTAACTTGCCCGTAGAGAAGAGGAGGGCAACGAACAACATCTTCTTCGGCTCGTTCTTAGGGCTAAAGTCAGGGGAGAGGCCACCCGCTCACTTGTTATTAGTATAGGCAGGCAGGGCACATGAAGATGTTTTTCCCACAGTTGGGTAGCATATCTAGTGCATCTAGTTTAAGGCAGACACAGAACCATCAGCCTGCACAGTTAGCATAAGCCTTTTTGGCCCAATCGGGGAGCCTCTTCGGCTCAGTCAATGCATCAGGCATATGCTCCGAGGGGTGAGCAGATTGAGCAGAGACCTACGGGGTGTGTGTATGCTGTTATAGCGCCGGATCTAGTACCAGCTCTTTTGTAGTGAGAGGTACCTTCTTATTTTGCAATTCAGTTGTTAATGTGTTGATTGATACGAGTGCATCCCATTCTTTTATCTCGTCTGCATTTGCATCGGTTTTGGGGTTGAAGTTGGCACAGTTAGCATCTCCTATTTGTGTAGAGTCACCTATTGGTGGTGAAGTTATTGTGAAACAGGGGTGTTGGGGTTGTGACATCGAGGTTGTCAGTCACCGATTACCTTTTACATTTGTATTGCTTGATATGCCTAGCTTTGATGTCATTTTGGGTATAGACTGCTTATCGTCATACCAGGCTATTATAGATTGCTACTGTCAGAGGGTTACTATATGTACCTTGAACGGTGATTGTTTTTACTTCTTGAGGGACTGGGTGGATAGAGCTTTATCACCGGTATATGATCCGCGTGGACAGAGTGAACTTAGTGGCCTTCTTGCTAGCTTCTTGAGTGGTGAGTATGATGAAGTCCAGGTGGAGTTGTCAAGGGTATTTACGAATACCCAGATGTCTTTCTTGAGGATGTTACTAGTTTACCACCTCACCGAGAGATCAAGTTCTCTATTGATTTAGTGCTTGGTACAACACCGGTTTCTATGACACCGTATCATTTTGCACCTGTTAAGTTGAGTGAGTTGAAGATTCAACCCTAGGAATTGTTAAATAAGGGTTTTATTCACCCTAGTACTTCACCTTAGGGAGCACCGGGTCTCTTTGCTAGAAAGAAAGATGGAGCGTTACGACTTTGTATAGATTATCGAAAGTTGAACCAGGTAACTGTTAAGAACAAGTACCCAATGCCTTGTATAGATGATTTGTTTGATTAGTTGAAGGGGTCTTGTTGCTTCTCTAAGATAGACCTGAGATCGGGTTATCACCAGTTGAGGGTAAGGGAGGAAGATATCCCGAAGACGGCATTTCGTACGTGGTATGGCCATTACGAGTTTCTAGTGATGCCTTTTGGGCTAACCAATGCTCTAGCTATATTTATGGATTTGATGAACTGAATCTTCCATGAGTTCTTAGATCGTTTTGTGGTCATCTTTGTGGACGACATCTTGATTTACTCACCCTCTGAGGAGGAGCACGAGGAACATTTACGAGTAGTACTTGAATTACTTAGAGCCCACAAGTTGTATGCTAAGTTTGGGAAGTGTGAGTTCTGTCCGAAAGAGGTTAAGTTCTTAGGCCATGTGGTATTCGAGGAAGGGGTGACTGTAGATTCATCCAAAATAAAGGCAGTGCAAGATTGGGGCCACCTAAGAATGCTTTTGAGATCTATAGTTTCTTGGGGTTGGCCGGGTATTACCATAAAATTGTGAAGGATTTTTCTAGGCTAGCCTCACCATTGATTAGACTGACAAGGAAAGGAATCAAGTTAGTGTGGAATGAGTCTTGTGATAAGTCATTCCAAGAACTTAAAGTTAGACTCACCACTGCTTCATTTTTGATTATTCCAGAGAAGGGTTTCGGCTATTCGGTGTATTGTGATGCCTCAGGGGAAGGTTTGGGTTGCGTTTTGATACAAGAGGGAAATGTAGTAGCCTATGGCCTGCGGCAGTTGAAAACACACGAGAGGAACTACCCTACTCACGACCTAGAGTTAGCGGCGGTAATCTTTGCCTTGAAAATTTGGAGACATTATTTGTATGGTGAGAGATTTGAGGTGTTTTCCGATCACGAGAGTCTGAAATATCTGTTTACACATAAGGATTTAAATTTGAGGCAAAGAAGGTGGATGAAGTTCACAGAGGATTATGATTTTGAGTTACATTATCACCCGAGGAAGGCCAACGTTGTAGCTGACGCATTGAGTAGGAAATCTATTAGCAATGTGGCTAGTATTGCCATCCTGGAATGGGAGATGTTGGGTGCTCTTGGGGAGCTTGACTTGTATCTTAGCGAGTTCGTTGAATCTGCGACTTTTTTTTCGGTAGTTGCCCAACTTACACTTGTGAACCAAGTGATGGTAGCATAGAAGGGTGACCTTGAGGTGGAATCCCTCTAGGAGAAGATATCTAGTGGGAAAGTGGAGAGGGGCTTGAATGTGTATCTCGACCAGAGTGTGAGATGCCGAGACCGTTTGTTCGTGGCGGAGTCTTGCCCAGAGGAAGTACTCCGATAATTTCATCATTCGCGCCTTGCGGTACTTCTAGGAGGCACAAAGATGTATCATGACTTGAGTCGCTAGTTTTGGTGAAGAGATATGAAGACGGATGTGGCAGTGTTTGTATTGAAGTGCCTTACTTGTCAGCAAGTGAAGGCCGAGCATTAGAGGCCAGCGAGTTTGTTATAACCCTTGCCTATAGCCGAGTGGAAGTGGGAGCATGTCACGATGGATTTTGTTGTGGGATTTTTGAGGACTTAACAGGGTTGTGATGTCATTTAGGTGGTAGTTGACCAGTTAACCAAGTCTGCGCACTTCATACCTATGCACGTGAGTGATTCAGTAGACTATCTTTCCAACTTGTATATCAGGGACATAGTGAGGTTGCATGGGATCCATGTGACGATTGTTTCATATAGAGATCCGCGTTTCACAACTCGGTTGTGGCAGAGCTTGCAGAGTGCCTTGGGCACTAGAACGACCTTTAGTACTGCGTAGACTAACAGGCAGTCCGAGCGTACTATTCAGATCCTTGAGAATATGCTTCAAGGTTGTGTCCTTGTCTTCAAGGGGTTGTGGGAGAGACAATTGCCCTTAGTGAAGTTTGCCTATAATAATAGTTTCCAATTGAGCATTGGTATGACACTATTTGAGACCTTATATGGCCGACCATGTAGATCCCTTGTGTGTTGGGCCAAGGTGGGTGATGCACCTTTGTTGGGACCGGAGTTGGTTTGGGAAACGATGGAGAAAGTGACACTTATCCGTAAGAGGTTGGTTACGGCTCAAAGTCGTCAGAAAAGTTATGCCGATCGTAGGAGAAGACCCTTGTCTTTTGAGGTGGGAGATCGCGTGTTCTTGAAGATATCACCTAGGTGGGGTTTGATGAGATTTGGGAAGACAAGTTATCCCCTCGATTTATTGGGCCTTTTGAGATCCTTAAGTGGATTGGAGAGGTTGTTTACCGTTTGGCGTTGCTTTCACAACTTTTCAGGGTTTATGATGTGTTTCATATTAGCATGCTTCAGAAATATGAGCCGGATTCATCACACGTATTGGACTAGACTGACCTAGAGGTAGATGAGGATGCCTCATATGAGGAGAGACCGGTGAGGGTCTTGGATACTCGGGACCAAGTCTTACGAGGCAAGACGATTCCCTTGGTTAAGGTACTGTGGAAACATCATGGGGTTGTGGAAACAACTTGGAAACGTGAATTGGAAGTTCGAGAGAAATATACAGACTTTTTGGTTGGTGTTTGAACATACATTGAGGTTTGATTATGTTAATGAAATGTAAAAGTATTGTATATGTTTTGAAATATGAGAACATTATATATGTTGAATATGTTTTGGAAACACAGGCGTAATATGAACATTGTATATGTTGTTTAAGTTTGAAAATGAGAATTTATTGTAAACATTGAATATGCTTTAGAAATATGGAATATATATTGAAATCGGTTAAAACTATGGGAAATATATGTTGAGATGCATATTGAGATTTGTTCATCATGTGATGGGATTGAGTGGCCGGTGGATGGGTCATAGTGTTGAAAATTGATTTGTAAATCATTGTGGAAATTTGTTTAAAACATGGTTTTGAAATGTGATTTGTAATTTTGAGGAAAAAATTCTTTAAGGGGGAAAGGCTATAGCGATCCCGGTTTTGACCCGACTCTTGTGGTATCCTGGACTCGGGTTTAATGCTTTCATATTGTTGTTTACCCCTTGCTTCCCTTGTATCTCTTTGAAATTGGCTTTTGGATTGCTGTGGTTGTGTTTGGACAGGTTGGTCGCTTGTTTTTTTCAAACCTTATGTTGCCCAGAATTTTGGTCCTCTGCTCGAGCGGGCTTTGCAAACTCTCAGTACTTTTGTAAGTCTACAAAACTACTGGGAGAGCGATTCCGACGCTCGAGCGACGTTTCCTACACTTGAGCAAGTGGGCGCTCTAGTGGCCTTTCTTGCGTTTGAGCGTAGGTCTGTTGTCTGCAACACTACTGGATGTGTGTTTTCTGTGCTCGAGCGTCACTTCTTGCGCTCGAGCGGAACAACTTATTGTGTCTGACGCTCGAGCGTCAACTCTTGCGCTCGAGCGGATTGTGCATATATCAGATCGTGAAAATGACTTTTTACATCACTTTTTTAGATATTTTCTCCCTAACCTAAAGTTGAGACTCTTTCTTTCTCTCTAAAATACTCTATCTCTTTACTTTTTACCTAGTTCTAGTGATTTCTTCACCCTAATCCCTTTGATAAAAAGGTAGACCATCTCAAGATCTTCATTTTGATCCAAATAGAGTTGGATTTGGACATCTTTGAAGTTTCACTCTTGCTTGGCTCATCTTCTCTCTTTGAGGTAGGGATTTTCTACACCTTCATATGGTTTTTAATTTAGTTATTTATCGTTGTGTAACAATGATGGGATTTGGGGGTAATTTGAACAAACCTAGGGTTTGGGTGTGAAATAAAAAGAGGGATTTTTTTTGGTGAATGTGAAATAAATGGGCATGAAGTTTGAATATGAGGTCATATTGTGTCAAAATTGTTGATTTTGGTACTTGGGTTGATACTTGAAAAAGGGAGAGTTTTACCCTAATTGGATTAAATTGTTATTTTGGATAAATAATTAAAATTGACATTGGTAATGTACAATTGGATGATTGTTGATGTAAATGGTGGAGTTGGACACGTGTTGTCATGACCCGAACCCGCCCCCGTGGGTTAAGGACATAACCGGCCAGTAATCATGAGATTACCTATGGCCTCAAACCAAACAAGACGTATTTTAACAGAGTTAACGGGGGCCAAACGGAAGCAATTTTAAAACTTTGTCCATAGAGCCATGCTTATATGCATAGCATAACATTCCATACATACATATGTTAATAACTCACAACAGAAAGTATAGTAACATAAGGTTCTATATAGACAGGATCATTCAAATCTAAGTCAGCCAAAACAAAGCTACATACAGACGTACGCCAAAGTTCTCGCCAACATGACAAAATAACATAGGATGGCAGAAGGGCGAAGACGTGTCTCGTGCGTGAGACGCAAGGGCTGACTCTTCAAAACCTTAGTTGTTCCATATAGACTTCACTGGGGCAGGGTTTGGACTTCTCTTGGCTCACCTACAAACACATGAATGAGCGTGAGCGATAGCCCAGTGAATAATATCAAACGAAAGAGTTATACAAACGGTATCTAGAACAACATGCTTCAAACGGCCTCGGGCCCAATTCATATTTCTATTTAACATATATATATACACAATGTAAGTCAAGTGACTGTGGTTCCAAACATACTGGCCTTTGGCCCATTTATCTTTCGTTTGTCAAACTGGCCTTTGGCCCAATCAACTTTCATTCATGTCAATCTGGCCTTTGGCCCATTCATCCAAGTCAAACTGGCCTCTGGCCCATCTATGCATGTCAAACTGGCCTCTAGCCCATTCATTCAAGTCAAACTGGCCTCTGGCCCATTCATGCATGTCAAACTGGCCTCTTGCCCATTCATTCAAGTCAGACTGGCCTCTGGCCCATTCAAGCATGTCAAACTGGCCTCTGGCCCATTCATACATGTCAAACTGGCCTCTGGCCCTTTCAAACTTTCATATCAAACTGGCCTTTTGGCCTTTCAAACTTTCCTTTGTGTCGAAACGGCCTTTGGCCCATCCATTTATGTCAAAACGGCCTTTGGCCCATTCATTCATGTCAAAACGGCCTTTGGCCCATTTATTTAGGCCAAAACGGCCTTCGGCCCAATTATTCATGTCAATCGGTTGTCCGTAATTCAAACTAGCAAACTTGTAAAGAAATAAGCAATTGGACAATTGACAAACTTCAAAATATCGATATTACTCACAGTGATCGGCTTATGGATTTGCCCTGGAGTTTCACCCTACATATCACATAACACATATGGGTCACAAATAATTCAATCCATTCTTTAATTCACATATTCCTCTTTAGGCTTCATTCTTATCTCTTTAATTCAATTACAATGCTCAATGTATGCCTAAGAGTGCTTAGAAGCAAAAGGGAACGGAAAACAAAACACATAATGCATTTTCAAAATTTCAGAAAATAGGGTCCCCGCTCGAGCGTGGACTTCCCCGCTCGAGTGGAACCTTAAGGCTTGCAAAAGTTTTGGTTAAGTCAAATTTACGCTCGAGCGTTCTTGTTGGCGCTCGAGTAGAAGGCCTCTCTACATGGCTCCCCGCTCGAGCGGACACCATGTCTGCAGAAAATACTGGGAACTGTTTTTCACGCTCGAGCAGCGGTTTCCCCGCTCGAGCGGGCACCAAATTTTCTGGGTTTTCCAGCTGAGTTCTTGAGCTCAAATCCAGCATTCAAACCAATCCAACTTACATTTTTTTGGCTCAAACTTCAAATATGTTTATGCTATCATGATACAAACACCCATTTACATCAATACGGAGCTCAATTTCATAAATCAAACACATGCATGTCCCAATTGACATCAAACTCATTTCCAACATGCAAATTCGTGCATTCATAGCTCCTATTCTTATCATTTGTACATGCATGTGATGTATTACCCTTATTATCAACCTAGATGATGGAAATTGTGTTCATTCTCATGAAACTCAACAAAAACATGCTTGCATGTATGATTTAACACTCATACTTCCACATTCAACTTAATACATGTTTGATTATGCAAAATCATGGTGATCCTATACATGCATGTGCATTTTTAACTTCAAATTCATCAATTAAAGCACAACTCTTGTTCTTGATCACCAATTAATCTTTAATTCACAAATTACAAGTTAATATTCATGAATCCATTTACCTAGAGGCTCAAACCTTTCAATCCAAAGAAATTTCTTGAGTAATCTTCCAAAATCTCTAAGCCTCAAGACCAAAACCTCAATCTTCTACACCTCCCCTCTCAAATTCGGCTCTCCCTCTCCTCTCTTGGAGTTGATTTCGACCAAGTGAAGAAAAAGAGAGGGGTTGGTGTAAAATGCTCCACTAAATACCATTTCACTTAATTACAATCATCAACATTACATATTTGAGCACTAAGTCATTATTTTAATACAATTAATTTGATCCGAATCAATTTCCAATTAAATTTCACCGTAGGCTCTAAAAATTATGCCAATCACAATGGCGTAATCAATTTCGGGTTCTGTGGCCGATAAGGCCTTTAATTTAATTTCCGAAGCAGATAATCAAACAGATATTCCTACGGTGAACAGATAGAAATTCAAAACCATATATATTCATGTAAATGGCACTCAAAATCATATCAAACACATAATCATATGCATAAGGAGGATAAATTAGAATAATATGGAACAGGGGTATCACAGTCTTCCCTCCTTTAGGAAGTTTGGTCCTCCAAACTTATTTTACCTTCAGTCGAAAGCAATTCAGAATACTTCTTATTCAACGGTTCCAGTGCTATCCTTTAGATAGTTATTTGCTCGGTCTTAAAATCAAGCAACATTCTGTTCTTAATCAATCAGAGACTTACCTTTTCCCCCATACAAGGTCTGTATGGTGTTACACCAAAACTAGAGTGTAGGCTGTGGTTGTAAGCAAGGTCTGCCAACAACGGATAGATCTTCCAAATTCCCTGAAAAATCTACTACATATATTTGGAGCATTTCTCCCAGAAGTTCTTTCCGATTATACATCAATTTGCAGATGGAAAGTAGCGCTGACTCACAATTCAGTTCCCATTGCCTCTCGAAGACTTGTCAGAATTCAGACACATTTTAGGATTCCGGTCTACTACAATGGACACTGGGATCCCATGCAACCAATCAATTTTATTGATGTAAACAATGGCTAGTCTATAAGCATCATATGAAAATTTCGCAGGGAGGAAATTAGCAAACTTAGTAATCCTATATACAGCAATCCAAACGGGACTTATACCTTGGGTGCTCAAGGTAGCCCCACAATGAACTTAGTAGTCACATATCCCTATCTCCATTCCGAAATAGAGAGAGATTGAAGTGGTTCCGCCAATAGCTGATATTCAACTTTGACTTGTTGGTACTGAAACATTTAGGCACAATTCAACAATTTTCTTTTTTAAAATAGGTCACCAACATATTTATTTCAAATGCCCACTAACTTTCCAATAGAAGTTCGGTCCATATCCTTGTCACAAAAGTTCAATTTGTTTTTCAATAATTTCGCAATTCACAATCCAATTCAGTACTTGGTTTAGTGACTCATCACGGTTATCCAAGGTCAATCAAAAGTCTTTAGGAACATAAAGTGGATCTAGACGTTGATTCTCGAGTCAACAAAGATAACAACGAAGCAATCAATCACATGACATACGTAACTCATATATCCCCATAGTACCAATTGTAAAGCACACTAACATCGAAGCAGTCGATTTCTGCCCCTATACACGTGTTCTCAATTCATTCAACAGTTTACAGTTTGCAATTCGGTTCAACATTCAATTCCCTGTTCTTTCGAGTCTTTCCACATTATCTCATAGTCGCCAAAAGCAGAAGGCAATTCGTCTGTTAATCCCCATGATGTCAAAGATGATATCAAAACAGTTAATCACATGTTAAACACAATTTACACATCCTCAGAGCCCCAATATAATGGCGCTGAGCAGTTATTTACGCAAGGCGTATTGAATTCACATACTTTCGGACAATCAGGGTTTTTAAAAGCTCATTTGATGCTAATAACATCCACATAATACCAAAGGATGACATTCTGGACAAAACAAAGGAATAATCGTCTCGGAATCAAAGCACACCCGTTCACGACCGTCGGTGGCTGACTCGAGACCGATTAAACAAACCCACCCGTACAAAACCGTTGGTGGCAAAAGAGATATCTCAACAAAGGTGCTACATAGGTTTAACGTCCCCTAGCACGAAAGGACACCCCAAGAATGTCATCAAAACAAACATAATACCACTCACCATAACCTGATTTTCCAAAATTCGATAACACTGAAGCAACTACTCTCCCATACAAAACATATTCTGACTAGTCAAAAATAAATGTTCAGCACCGCTTATAGTCAAATCAATCTGTTGTCATCGGCTTCCGTAGCATCAATTAAGCAAGAATGTGACAATGCACAAGCATCGTTCCATAAAACTCCCAATCACTGGATTTGCTCAATCCCGTTCACTTGTAACACGTATGTCTCAAACAACTATAGGTCGGTTCTTTATAGTGTTCATGGTTAGATCGGTCTGCTGATAGCCCATAAAAGGTCTTTTAAATAAGTCAAGTACTCCAAGCAGATTCAAGTTTTGGGTCTATCAGTTTTTCTGCCAAGAATAATCTGGCTATTTATTCGTACGTAACCCGTACTTCCCCTTAACAAGGTCAAATTAGATGGAGGATCTCATCAAATTAATCCCGTCAAAGGTCTTACCAAATAAAATCGAGCAAAGGTCCCATCAAATTATATCAAATGAGGGTTCTAACAGGCCTAATCAAACAAAAATTCTATCAGATTGAATCAGATAAAAGTTTTCTTAATGGGGTATTTTTGGTTCTATAAGGCACACTTCGTTGCTTAGGTACCTAGTCAATAGTTTTACAACTGTTCTAAGTTCATCAGTTCTCAAAATCATATTGGAGTCATTACTCACAACTGTTCATGTCAAAGTATCTCAAATCATGTACAATATGGCACTGTTCACATAAGTTCAGGTGTAGTTGCATACGCAGGTGTTCATATCAAGGGGTATATATCATAATCAGTATAGAAATTCTCAAATAGGTCTTATATGCAAGCACATGGTACACGGTAACACATTAAACAAAGTCTTTCGGTTACACATAACATACAGGATTTGTCACGCAGGGGTTCCAAATCAGTCACAACAATATAGGCTTACGAGTCAGGCTCAGCATAGTCACGTAATTCAATCAATTTTCTACCAATCCACATACATGATCTCGTAATTTGCAGAGTTTATTATTTGGGGTGTTCAACTCAGTTATACAATCACAAAGTCACGATTCCAGTGGTTCAGTTATTGAAGACAGTAATATAACAAATCACCCCGAGCATAGGTTTAGGTGTACATGTGCATGTGCAGAGTTAATCAATATCCCAATCCGCATTTCATAATTTCCCCAAATGAAGCATATACATTCAATGAATACGGTCTCGATCTGATGGGTCTAACCAATCTAGATACACATACAGCAGATATGAAGGAATATGCCGATCTGAATCAATTAATATCCCAAGCAAGGATGTACACATGCACTAATTCATAATCAATCAACACATAAGCATTCGTCTATAAACAATATAGATACCTGGGATAACGTTTGCAGTATTTTGAGCGCTTTCTGGGACGAGTGCAATTACTCCATCCTGAGTAGCAACTCCTACCACTGGTATGAATCTAGCCGAGGCAGAACATTTATTCACATTTTGCTCAGTTCGGGGATAGGTCTTTACCATATGGTCCATCTTACCACACTTATAACAAGCCTCAGAAATCCGATGACAAACTCCTCAATGTTTCTTACACTGGTGGTGGCAAAGGTTCTTGCCGTAGTGGCAACTGGCATTGTTGTCTTAAGACCTCAGCCATTTCTTGTACTATTCTTTCCAGTCTATCAAGTCGGGCTGTGGAAGAGCCTTCCAGCTTATATGCCCTTAACATACCCACTCTCTACACAAACTCTTATTAAACCTTGCCGATTACTAGGGTGCCCAATACAAAAATAAACACAGATACACATGGGTATATTTGCACGTTGTTATATTCTCATTTCATGTATCGTCAAGATACAATTAATCACATACGTAACAGATGATTGCATACTTATCAGATATCGCATGCTGAACATTTACTAAGTAATTATATACTCAAATCATGTTCACGTTTCACATAGACACCCATTGGCAGAATCGAATGCACATAGGCAACTTTTCATGATTCATATGTTCATGTATGTGCATTATAACAAAACAAACTTGTTGTACACACTAGTGCAACAATTCATATCTCATATAATCACATGTTCTCAACATTTGATCAAACTTGCATTATACTTTATACAAAGATTCACATGTATGCATATACTAAAAAGCATACGTATTCAAATAATTTGTAATGCACGCGAATCACAGCTTATAACACATAACTATTCATATCAAAACATTTAAGCATGTTCTCGATGCTTCCAATTTCATACTTATCACATGAATGCATCCTAGATCTTTTCTAGACGCTTATTGCTCTTTTGGACAAGTGTGCGAGTTATCAACTCGTGCTCTGATACCACTCTGTCATGACCCGAACCCGCCTCCGTGGGTTAAGGACATAACCGGCCAGTAATCATGAGATTACCTACGGCCTCAAACCAAACCAGACGTATTTTAACAAAGTTAATAGAGGCCAAACGGAAGCAATTTTAAAACTTTGTCCATAGAGCCGTGCTTATATGCACATCATAACATTCCATACGTACATATGTTAATAACTCACAACAGAAAGTATAGTAACATAAGGTTCTATATAGACAGGATCATTCAAATCTAAGTCAGCCAAAACAAAGCTATATACAGACGTACGCCAAAGTCCTCGCCAACATGACAAAATAAATAGGATGGCAGAAGGGTGAAGACGTGTCTCATGCGTGAGACGCAAGGGTTGACTCTTTAAAACCTTAGTTGATCCATACAGACTTCACTGGGGCTGGGTTTGGACTTCTCTTGGCTCACCTACAAACACATGAATGAGCGTGAGCGATAGCCCAATGAATAATATCAAACGAAAGAGTTATACAAACGGTATATAGAACAACATGCTTCAAACGGCCTTGGGCCCAATTCATATTTCTATTTAACATATATATATACACAATTTAAGTCAAGTGACTGTGGTTCCAAACATACTGGCCTTTGGCCCATTTATCTTCCGTTTGTCAAACTGGCCTTTGGCCCATTTAACTTTCATTCATGTCAATCTGGCCCCTGGCCCATTCATGCATGTCAAACTGGCCTCTGGTCCATTCATTCAAGTCAAACTGGCCTCTAGCCCATTCATGCATGTCGAACTGGCCTCTGGCCCTTTCAAACTTTCATATCAAACTGGCCTTTTGGCCTTTCAAACTTTCATTTGTGTCGAAACGGCCTTTGGCCCATTCATTCATGTCAAAACGGCCTTTGGCCCATTTATTCATTCCAAAACGGCCTTCGGCCCAATTATTCATGTCAATCGGTTGTCCATAATTCAAACTAGCAAACTTGTAAAGAAATAAGCAATTGGACAATTGACAAACTTCAAAATATGGATATTACTCACAGTGATCGGCTTGTGGATTTACCCTGGAGTTTGACCCTACATATCACATAACACATATGGGTCACAAATAATTCAATCCGTTCTTTAATTCACATATTCCTCTTTAGGCTTCATTCTTATCTCTTTAATTCAATTACAATGCTCAATGTATGCCTAAGAGTGCTTAGAAGTGAAAGGAAACGAAAAACAGAACACATAATGCATTTTCAAAATTTCAGAAAATAGGACCCCCGCTTGAGCGGAACCTTAAGGCTTGCAAAAGTTCTGGTTAAGTCGAATTTACGCTCGAGCGTTCTTTTGGCGCTCGAGCGGAAGGCCTCTCTACATGGCTCCCCGCTCGAGCGTTAACTTCCCCCGCTCGAGCGGACACCATGTCTGCAGAAAATACTGGGAGCTGTTTTTCACGCTCGAGCAGCGGTTTCCCCGCTCGAGCGGGCACCAAATTTTCTGGGTTTTCCAGCTGAGTTCTTGAGCTCAAATCCAGCATTCAAACCAATCCAACTTACATTTTTTTGGCTTAAACTTCAAATATGTTTATGCTATCATGATACAAACACCCATTTACATCAATACGGAGCTCAATTTCATAAATCAAACACATGCATGTCCCAATTGACATCAAACTCATTTCCAACATGCAAATTCGTGCATTCATAGCTCCTATTCTTATAATTTGTACATGCATGTGATGTATTACCCTTATTATCAACCTAGATGATGGAAATTGTGTTCATTCTCATGAAACTCAACAAAAACATGCTTGCATGTATGATTTAACACTCATACTTCCACATTCAACTTAATACATGTTTGATTATGCAAAATCATGGTGATCCTATACATGCATGTGCATTTTTAACTTCAAATTCATCAATTAAAGCACAACTCTTGTTCTTGATCACCAATTAATCTTTAATTCACAAATTACAAGTTAATATTCATGAATCCATTTACCTAGAGGCTCAAACCTTTCAATCCAAAGAAATTTCTTGAGTAATCTTCCAAAATCTCCAAGCCTCAAGACCAAAACCTCAATCTTCTACACCTCCCCTCTCAAATTCGGCTTTCCCTCTCCTCTCTTGGAGTTGATTTCGACCAAATGAAGAAAAAGAGAGGGGTTGGTGTAAAATGCTCCACTAAATACCATTTCACTTAATTACAATCATCAACATTACATATTTGAGCACTAAGTCATTATTTTAATACAATTAATTTGATCCGAATTAATTTCCAATTAAATTTCACCGTAGGCTCTAAAAATTATGCCAATCACAATGGCGTAATCAATTTCGGGTTTTGTGGTCGATAAGGCCTTTAATTTAATTTCCGAAGCAGATAATCAAACAGATATTCCTACGGTGAACAGATAGAAATTCAAAACCACATATATTCATGTAAATGGCACTCAAAATCATATCAAACACATAATCATATGCATAAGGAGGATAAATTAGCATAATATGGAACAGGGGTATCACACGTGTTGTCTCTTACCTATGGAAATTTGAATAATTTATCTATTGAGAAGATTGTCTATCTGTTTAGAAATATTTGTATTGGGCTATTGGTGGATGATAGTTATGATTGTTGTAAATTGTATGAGGATTAGGTAAATGAAAACTAATCTAATGTTGGTTGTAATTGAATGTGACTATGCTTTAAATACATTGTATATATATGATGTTTGAGAGGAGAAATGTGATGTACTCTATTGTTTGGGAAGAGATATGGGATGGACTCCATTGAAATTAAGTTAGCTGGAGTGTCTAGAGTGAAAATCCCAAAATCTCGTATATACATGGGTGTTGATCTCGAGGACGAAATTTTCGTAAAATGGCAGAGTGGAGTGTTTGTGTGATAATTGTGTTGATTAGAGGACCACTGAATTGTAATCTCAGTTGAATTGTTGAAAGATAATGAAATTGGCTCATGAATTGAGAAGAATAAATTAACTTGGAATGAATTGAAGCAAAATGGATTGAAATATGAACTTTGGGACTTCACGATCATATAAAATGTGAATGTCTTGTCTTAAGCATTATATATGCACATTGTACTTATATCTTTGTTAAATCTCATATATTATATTAGATTGTTCCTACTGAGTTTTGACTCACCCTATCTAGGAAAACCATTTTCAGGTGTTGGTGACATGCCTCCGCCAATGCAATAGCTTCAAGGGACTTTTTGGAGCAAGAGCTTCTTTATTTTGTTATTTTCTTTTGTATAGCCTAGGACTTAAATTGTATTGAGCTATGCTTATTTTTGTGTAACTAAGAAATGACTTGGAAAGATATAAGCCTATAGGACATATAACTGTATGTTTACTTTTATTTCTCTTAACATTGCAATACATGCTGTAGATTCAGAATGAACATTTGTAAATGTATATTGCATGAGTTAACTTTTATAAACAAATTTTGATGAATGAAAACATATTATTTATATTATTTCTCTGCTTTAAGGATTGGATTTATTGTAGTAGTTTTGAAGGCGTTACAATGGGGCCTTTAGGTGTATAGGAAAAAAGAAAAGACTAAACAATTCATTAGATCATTTTTTGTAATTTATTGGTATTTCACAGATATTGATTCTTTGTAGGGTTGATAGTAGATGCTCCGTAGTAGCAAACAAAATTTGTTATGTGTAATATAAAAGTTTATTTTTCTTTTTTTAAACTGTAATTGAATTATAAATTTAAATAAAAATATAAAAAAATAAAAATTGCTTGAGAGAAAAATAAATGAAATATAATTTAAAACTTCTTATTATTTCTTTTACAAATTTTCTTTCCTTTTTAAAGTTTATACATAAATTCACAATACAAACACATAATCTTAAAAAATATATTAAGGCCTATTTTGATAAGTAAGTTAAAAGTTAATTATATATATATATATATATATATATATATTTTTGAAAAAATATATAAAAACTAAAGAAATAATGTAATTAAAAAAATGAAAAAATTAAAAATATAACTTATTACCAGGTTATGAAAATAGACCTAAAACACTTTTTAACTGTATAGATGTCACTTCATGGACTAGCAAATCTTGGCATTTGATAATCCTTTATAATATTGATTAATTATTATGCCATGGTTCACCTAAATGTCAAATCACATCCAAATAATTTGATCACTGCAATTGGTGACAACTTAAATTTCAATAATAAAGTCACATACTTTAAAAAAATTAAAGGATACTAAAAATCAAAGCATATGTACACTTTATTCTGTGTGTGATTCATATTGTATTATATTTAAATTTATATGATTAATTTATATTGTAAATAACTTTAAATTATATTTATTTAATAATTTTAAATTTAGTTAAACTGAAATGTTGAAACTTCATATTTTAAGTTCCGAAAAAAGCTCAATTCGTGCTATGCAATCATTCATTGTCACCCACTCTAGAAGAATATTATATTGGGGTGTTTTGATCATATCACCTTTCTATTTTTTATATTAAAAAAGTTAAAAAATTATAAATAAATAAAAAAAAATAACTTGTTACTATCTTTTCAAAATACCATTTAGTCTAAGGACAACATTAGGTGGTGCACTCACTTCATTACAATTGGTTAAGTCCTTTGTTAGTAGAGTTGTGTAAAGATATATTAAATTAAGTTAATTCAACAGAGTATTCACCAATCAAATGCTAATAAAGCATGAACTAGCTTTGCACCTGAACCACCCCCAATAGCTTCTTTCACACCTCCCCCCCCCCCCCCCAAAAAAAAAAAATTTTACTTTTACATAAAAAGATGATTTCTTATTTATTTATCATAAAATTAATCATACCCATTCTTAAATCATGTAAAACTTTACGAGTGCAATCTTCGATTCTTTTGACTATTTTTATACGCTCTGCATTAGAAGGTCATAGACAAGAGTTAAATTAATTGATCATTTTTTTTCTTCTTATTATAAGGTTTGTTTAATTGATTGCTTCTCCATATTATGAGGTGTTTTGTTACACTTGTAGAATTAGACTTGTTAATTATAAATTTAATATTGTGATCAGTATATACTCTTTCTATATTGAATTTTAGGCTCCCCACTGCTCTATATTCTTTAATCCTTATTAGACTAGCCAATTTTATCTCATCATTAGTACTTACTAAAATATCGTTTGAAAGAGACTTTCATAAAATTATTCTGGCAATGGTGAAATCATTCTTGTAAGCTCAAACTTACTTAAGATTTATGATGAAAATTTTAATTATTTGCTCTTATTTTTGTTGTTTTTCTGAACAATCATCCGATATTCTTAATCTGTAAGATTAAAATAATTTTGATAATCAATGAACCATACCATGTTAGATTTCATACTTTTATAAAAAAAAAATAAAAATTCAATACATTATAAAGTGAAAGGAAAATAAACGTCCCTTTTATAATTTTTAATAATCAAGTGAAGGAGTGAGAAGGGTGCAACAAGATGAGTTGTTAAAAATCACAAAATTGAATGTAAATCATGGAATTTGGTTGGAAAGTGCCTTGATCTTGGATTTGTATATAAGTTTAGAAAGAGGAAGAGAAGGGAAAATTGATAAAAATTCCTATTTAAATCTAAAATTTAAATATAATCTTGAGATATGGACCGACCAGTGCATATCTATATTTAAGATAAACAATTTATGCATATTTAAATTCTAAAATCCAGACACAATCATGAGACATGGACTGATCGATGCATAGTCTATACTAAAGACAAACAATTAAGTCCAAATTTTCATGGTCTTGATTGACATTGGCGGACTATTATATGTTAACTTTCTCATTAATTCGTATGTAGATCATGATCCCCTTTAATCAGATTGCCACTAAGATGCTCACCAAAAGTAAACAAAGGTTGTTGCCTTTGATGCCAATAGGTCCCTTGTTTATTTTAATTAACACTCCTAGCCAAATATGTATTATCGATATCTCTTTTTTTAATTAAAATCAAATGAAATGAAAAAAAATAAAAATAAATTAATAATGGATTGTCAAATATGAAACAAGAAATAGTCTCTCTACATTGATATTAAGGCAATGTTCGAATTATTAATTTGGATAATAATTATAAAGAATAAAAAAGAAAGAAAGAAAAGGAATAGTGAAACAAATGTAAATTAAAGTTGTGCAGGAAATCCCACATCGGCCTGTGAGAGACTGCTTTCCCACCTTATAAGCAGGCTGGCTCCTCTTACATTGCATAGGCTTTTTCCCCCAGTGGGAGAGGAACAAAACCGTGCGGTCGGAATGCCAAAGCGGACAATATGTGCAAGGCACGGGGACCGGTAGCTTTATTTGGCGCTGTCTGGGCTAATGTGTGGAAAATCCTACATCGGTTTGTGAGGGACTACTGTCCCACCTTATAAGCAGGTTGGCTCCTCTTACCTTGCATAGGCCTTTTCCCCCAGTGGGGGAGGGACAAAACCGTGCGATCGGAATGCCAAAGCGGACAATATAATGCCTATGCAAGGTAAGAGGAACCAGCCTGCTTATAAGGTGGAAAAGTAGTCCCTCACAGAAGGATGTAGGATTTCCCGCACATTAGCCCCCAGCTGCGCTGGCTCCGGTCACCTCGGAGAGAGTTCCCACAGACGGCGTCAAATAAAGCTACCGGTCCCCATGCCTTGCACATATTGTCCGCTTTGGCATTACGACCGCACGGTTTTGTTCCTCCCCCACTTATGGAAAAAGCCTATGCAAGGTAAGAGGAGCCAGCCTGCTTATAAGGTGGGAAAGTAGTCCCTCACAGACCGATGTGGGATTTCCCGCACAAAAGTTTTTCTCAATTTCCCTTTGCCTTTTAAGTTAGATTAGGTTTCTCTTATATTGAGATCTCAATGTGAGAAAATTTGAATGATCTGTAAGGCTCACCACAGGTCTTGTTTCAATGATCCGAACGGTTCATTTTATAAGATCCTCAATGTATATTATTCATGAAAAAATTAGTTCGATCTAATAATCATAACTTTTTAATTATGCTGTATTTGTCTCTGCAAAAATATATTTTTAACATAGACCATTCAATTTTTTAAACATAAATGCAATAAAATGATACAATTACGATTGTCGGATTGTCTTAAAATTTTTCATACATAATATGCATTTAAAGACCTACAAAATAACAGTTCGAATTATCGAAATGAAAACCATGATGACCTCTACTAACCCCTCAATTTTCTCATATTCAAATCTAAATAGAAAAAGAAACTCAATCATTTTATATTCTTATCCAAATTAATTTTCACACAAGCATATGGCATTCGAGATTCCTAGACCAAACAATGTCTAGAGTCTTGTGCGTTGGATTTGTACATTATTCCCTATAAAATATGAACATTAAATGTTGTCACTTTTTTTTTGATTAATTTTTTATTATTTTTTTTAGATAGGTTTTTTTTTGTTTTTTTTGTTTTTGATTAAATTACACCTGCATCCTTGACCTTTTATTTAATTTTACTTTAATTTTTAATATCAAATTATAATAATTAAATCTTTAAAATTTTATCTTGTTTCCACGTAGTCCTCCCGTCACTCACAGATAAAAATAAATAAATTATCAATATATCCTAATAATTAGATTAAATTCTCATAAAGTCTTATTAAAAATAAATCTTACTAAAATCGTTATTAAAAATAATTTTTTTGTGACGTTTTTTTACACATGTCGCTAAAAATTAACAATTAATGTTTTTTTGTCATAATTTTTATAAATTGTGGATAAAACTTACAATTAGTGATATTTTTTTGTGACGAATTTTTTAAATTGTCTCTAAAAGTTAAAAATTAGTGATCTTTTTATGATAATTTTTTTATACCGTCTTTAAAACTTATAATTACTGACTTTTTTTATGATAACTTTTAAACTATCACTAAAAATTAATAATAAATAATATTTTTTAATAATATTTAATAAAAATATTATTAATTATCATAACCTGTTAAAATTTAGAAGTAAGTTTTCCTTAAAAAAATGTACAAACTTCACTCATATGATGGGTCCATTTGAGCATATTTTAAAGGCTGTAAAATAATCATGGGCTATTACAATTTTATCTTTTTAACTTTTCAGTCGATTTTTAAATGATAGAGTGATTGGAAGGCTATATTAAAGTTCGGTTTAAAATTTAAAAACTTAATTGAAAGAGTGAAATGTATA
Organism: Camellia sinensis; assembly: GCF_055761805.1. Taxonomy (NCBI): domain Eukaryota; kingdom Viridiplantae; phylum Streptophyta; class Magnoliopsida; order Ericales; family Theaceae; genus Camellia; species Camellia sinensis. Next base: position 102,240,029 of record NC_138975.1, on the reverse strand, counting down.
ATTTAACCCTCCTTCTTTTTTCTTTTTTTTTTCAATGACATGAAGTGTTGACATGTTATTGCATTATATTAAAGCTGAATTACTTTTTTGGAAGTGGACAGAAATTATTGTTAAATTAAAGTGCAATGTCCCTGATAAACTAACGCAATATAAGCAATCAACATCTCCAAATTAAATATATAGGGTAAATTATATCGTTAGTTGATGTTATCTAGCTAAAATGTTATTTTAATTTTCATAATTTTAGTTTTAATAATTTTAACTCTATATTTTTAATTTTCTTATAATGTTGTCACTTGGACAGAATAATTGGCCAGGTAATATTAGTGATACCAAATTTTCCTTCAATTAAATAACCAGATGTCTCATATGGGTGTGGGGTTTGCAATTTTGAGAACCCCATACTCATGTGAGACATTTGCGAACCCTATACCCATGTGAGACATCTAATCATTTATTTGGTAGAAAATTTGAGACCTATAGCATTTTCTTAATTGGCCTAATGATTCATGTAGTTATACCTTGAGAATGTGAGAATACTAGAGGTTAAGGGTTCGAGTCGATAGAGCAATTATGATCCTTCTGTTGTAAAACCATCTCCAACCGTGTATCAAACTTATCATCAAATTTGAATTTGATGAAAAATGATTCATTTTTCAACTCCAACGGTTTTATCAAATTGGTATCAAATCCATGATTTCACTTTTCTTTTATTAAATTGAGGATTAATGGTTGATCAAAAAAAAAAAAAAATTGAGGATTAATGTGTTTTTCATCAAATCACTATTCATTGCCGTTGGATTTTCACTACCGGATATCCTCCCCGGATGGCCACCTTAAGGCAAAAGTTTGTAAAAAAATTACACTGGTTGTCGACTGCCCCGTTGTCTTCTCGGTTGTCTGTCTGGTCAACGCCTCAGATGACCACCTCAAGAAGAAAAATTGTGAAAAATTTGCACTGGCTGGTCAACTAGCCAGATATTTGCTCTATCGTCAGCCCAGTCGACCGGTGGTTTGGCGAAGTCACAAAACCCTCCGTTAGAGCACTTGATTCACTACAAGAAAATCTGTTATATAACATGGAGGCTTTTGCGACGGGGCACCTGCCATCGCAAAAAATTGTAGTTGCCGTCGCCAAAAAAGTATTTTTGCGATGACGTTTATCTACCGTCGACGAAAATGGACTTTTGCGATGCAGGGGCATTTGCGACGCACGTATACCGTCGCAAAAAGTATTATTTAGTGACGGTAAAAAGTTACGGTTGCAAATGGTGGACCATTTGTGACGGCATAAGCCCATCGCAAAAAAAAATTTGTAAAACGACGTCATTTTAATTTGTTAATCATGTATCATTTGTGACGATAGTATATATTCCGTCGCAAAAAAAAAAAATTCACATCCCGCTCATTTCTCCCATTCGCGGTCATGCTAAAATCCCCAAAATCCTCAAATCAAAATCCCTAAACTCACCAAACCAAAATCCCCAAAATCCCAATCCCAGAATCTCCAAAATCCTGAAATGAAAATCATTCAGTGCCGGAGTGAAGGAGGGTGAACGACGGCATTCGCAGATTGATGAGGGTAAACGACGGCCTTCGCCGGAGTGACGAGGTAGCGACTTTGAACGACGAGTGACAAGGCAAGAACGAGGGTGAACGACTGCGAACTACGAGTGATGAGGCAAGACTGTGAATGACTGTGAACATTTTAAGGGTGAGTTCCACCACCTTCAATCCTTTCCATTCTTCAATTTGATTCCCACTTTGGGACCCCTCAGCCATTTCATTTTGTTTTAAGAATTTGGAGTCCTCCCATTCTTCAATTTGTCTTATGTCCTGGGGAAGTTGTCTGTGATGCATCCATTGCTCTGTACCAGCTCTCTGTAGCCTCCACTCCTCTAATCGAGCTGTTGCCGATTGTATATACATCTACCAGTTCAAAAAAGTGCTACTTTTTTTAGGTGAGTTGTATGTCAAAATTGAAAAGCATGAGAATTATTTTAGAATTTTTGAGATATCAAAATGGCTCATAAGATATTCAATTGAAATGGTTTGTAGGCTTTGAATGTAGTAGCTTTGGTGCTGAAAATTGGGAAGATATTCATTTGATTGGCATTTTAAATTTTGCAAATCATTTCAAAATTTGAAAAATGATTTCCCCCCTCTCTCTCTCACTTGGCAGTTCACGTTTCTCTCCATTCTCCAGCATCCAGTTTTGTTTTTTTGTTTATTTAATTTTTTTAATTCATTCATTCATTGTCGTTTTGGTACTACTTCAGGAATACTCCAGGAAAGAGTCCTCTAGAGGATCCGAATAAAGCCTACTTAAACTAGCTGTCACTCCTTCCTCGACCGTCCAAGACCCTAGAACCTAGAATTCGTTGTACCAGACCCATCTGGCCTAGGGTTACAATCTTCAATCGAGTCTGACCACTACACCTGCAACATTCAGGTATGAGATCGATCCATCTATCTATCTATCTATCTATACACATGAAATTGGATTCTAATGTGCTCATCTTTTATGAACATACATTTCTATGGACTGATGTTTCTCAATTTTTTAATTGGTTTTCGGTGAACTTGTGATTGTATCCGTCGATTATTGGTTCTGTATCTGTGAGATTCTCCTTCGTTTATTGCCATGCATGCCTAATTTTTTGATTGCTGTACCGTCATTTACTTGCTTGATTTTGTCTCTGATCGGTTTTGGGTTTATTTCTCCAAGGCATTTGCTGTCCCATGCGATTATTGTTGATGATAAATGTTAATTTATCTACCTGCCTCCCGAAGTTTGTTACTCTATATCCATTGAGTTAATTTTGGCATGCTTTCTGAAATTTATGTTAATGAATCAATCTAATATGAAAGTAAAAAACAAGTTTATGTTGATCTGTAAATATTTATGTGGATTACTCTACTTTTTGATAGCATCTTCAATGGTGTACTAAAACACCATCTAAAGTTAAAATTTTGCAAGATTTTTTCCCAAAACCTATCTCAATAGTTTGTAATTCATCTTGTCTAATTATAATTCAAAATTTGACAAAATATGTTCGATCTGCATTGCATTGCTAATATTGGGATCACAAATAACATTTTATTTGACATTGTTGTAAAAAGATTGAAGGACATCCTGCTGCAACAGAAGCGCATCCTTTACACGCACCTTCGTCCAGTTGCTCCTCATTTTCATCCTCTAACCTTGATACAGAGGTAGGTAATTCTTCTTCTTCTTTACCCCATCTGTTTCTTTACATCTCTTTCATTTTCTCCTTCACATACATCATGTGAAATGGTTAAAGATCATCCCATTATACAAGGCAACATACTAACAAAATAGAGAGTTAGCAAAGTGATTATCATAAAATTAGAGAGTCATCCTATTATGCATTTTACAAATTCTATTAGTAGTTCCACCATTGTAAATGTATAGTACATATAAACGCATAAATATGAAGCAATTAGGATTGACCTACACATCAATAACAGCCTTGAATACTAAAAATGCACAACCAAGGTTAGAAAAACAGCCTTAGTTGTTTCCAAATCGTGAAATGCAGTCAAACAGATTGTGGTTTCTATTCTGGCCACTTGTTTGACAGGTTTAAAATTTTACTCAATATCCATCTCACATTGCAAAAAATCGTGAAACATGAACTGAGATATATGTTTATCAGTTAGGTGATGTAGCTTCTTTTGTGAACTTCAAGTTGTAAAAGCATGTATTAGTGGCTGTTTTTTTTTTTTTTTTTTTTTTTTTTTTGAGGCATCAGTTTCAAGTTCCATTTCCCTTTATTATTGGAAACTATTATTAATGGCATGATGACCATCACATATCTTCTTTCACTCATTGTAGCATACGAGATGTATATCTCCCAGTAAGTTTGCCTGAAGCAAATTAATAGTGGGAAACACATATAAGGGAAGTACAGATGATGGATAAGAGTTGGATTGATTTGCCAAATAGGATGTCGAGGGAATACATTAATGGGATTGATCAATTCCTTGTGTTTGCCTACACCAATAGGGTTGAAGGTTCGATGATTAGTTGTCTGTGTAGAAAATGTGAGAATCGATACCATCTTGTGCGAGAGGGTGTACGGAAGCATCTGATTTTGAATGGTTTTTTAAAAAAGTACAAACATTGGATTAATCATGAGGAATCTTACGTATCTCTGCATGGTAATCGAGGGAATGAAACATTGGCTAATTTAGACATTGGCGACGATATGGTTGGAATGATACAAGGGGCTGTGGGAAATCCACATGCCGGTACAAGTGTTGACGGTAATGAAGCACAGTGGCCTGATCCCCATGCATCTGAACCCTAGCTCGGTCCAAATGCAGAGACTGCAAAGTATTTCAAACTTCTTCAAGATGCACAAAGTGAATTGTATCCGGGTTGTCAGAAGTTCACATCTTTGTCATTCATTGTTCGACTTCTACATTTGAAGGTGCTTAATTAGTGGACAGACAAGTCTGTTGACATGTTGCTTGAGTTATTGAATGAGGCGTTCCCATTGGGTATAAAACTCCCGGACTCATATTATAAAGCTCAAAAGGTCACAGCAGATTTAGGCTTCACATATGAGACATGGGATGCTTGTCCCAATAGTTGCATATTGTTTCGAAACGAGGACGCCAATCTTGATAAATGTGTCATATGCAATAGTTCAAGATGGAAATCAAATGATGATGGTAGTTCAAATGGTCCTCACAACGGTGGCAAACAAATAGCTACAAAACAAATGAGGTATTTTCCTTTAAAGCCAAGGTTATAGAGGTTGTTTATGTCATCCAAGACGGCTAAGTTAATGAGATGGCATGCAAAGAAACGAACTAATGACGGTGTCTTTAGGCATCCTGCAGACTCCCTTGCATGGAAAGATTTTGATCGTCGGAATATTGACTTTAGTAATGATTGCCGAAGTGTAAGGCTTGGCTTAGCATCTGATGGTTTTAACCCATTCAGGACGATGAACATAGTTCATAGCACTTGGCCTGTTGTACTCATTCCATATAACATGCCACCATAGATGTACATGAAACAACCATTTCTAATTTTATCTGTGCTTATTGACGACCCGAAAGGACCTGGTGACAAGATTGATGTGTATATGCAACCGTTGATTGAGGAGTTGAAAGAACTATGTAATGACGGTGTCTCCACATTTGATGCATCAACAAATCAAATGTTTCAAATGCATATAGCTTTACTGTGGACAATTAGTGATTTTCCTGCATATGCAAACTTGTCAGGATGGAACACTAAAGGCGAATATGCATGTCCTTGTTGCAATAGGAAAACTACATCGTGTTGGTTGAAGCATAGTAGGAAACAATCACACTTGGGTGATAGCAGATTTTTACCTAATGGCCATAAATTCTGAAAGGATAAAGTATCATTTGATGGTAGTCGGGAAATCAGATTCAAACCAAAATTGTTGTCTGGAACTGAGATGCTGCTACAATTAGAATCTGATGGTATTTTAACCCAATACAAGAAGGATGACCTTAAGGAGAGGCATAGGAGACAAGTAGAGAAGGAGAAAGCTAGACATCGCACCCATGGCTGGAAGAAAAAGAGTATCTTCTATGAACTGCCATATTGGGAGCACAATCTAATTAGATACAACCTCGATGTGATGCATATAGAGAAGAACGTTTGTGACAATGTGTTGTGGACAATATTAGGGGTTGCAGGAAAATCGAAAGATAGTGTTAATGCTCGGTGTGATTTACCAGAAATGAATATTAGAGAACCTCTACATTTGTAGTTAAGAGGGTCGAATAAAGCTTATATACCACCAGCACAATTCACGATGACCAAGGATGAGAAAGATTTGTTCTTGAAAGTATTGAATGAAGTTAGAGTTCCCAACGGGTATTCATCCAATATATCGCGTCGCGTGCGCTTACATGATAGAAGTATTGGGGGTCTTAAGAGCTACGATAGTCATATTCTGATGCAATAACTAATTCCATTGACCATTCGAAGATCGTTAACAAAGAATGTAATTGAACCTTTGATTGATTTGAGCAATTTCTTTAGACAATTGTGTTCCAAAGTGAATCGTGCGACGGATTTGCAATATATTCAAGATCGTATCGCCGTAACACTTTGTCATCTAGAGAAAATATTTCCTCCTACTTTTTTTGATATAATGGAGCACTTGCCTATACATCTAGTTGACGAAGCATTATTGGGTGGAGCGATTCAATTTCGATGGATGTATCCAATTAAGAGGTATCTTCTTACTTTGAAGCAATATGTGCGTAATAGAGCTCATCCAGAAGGTTCAATTTCTAAAGGATATCTTATGGAAGAATGCATGATTTTTTGTGCACAATATCTCAATGATGTGGAAACTAAATCTAATCAACCCGTGAGGAACTACAGTGGTGATGATAATCTGGGTCGTGCTGTTGGTGAAATCACAAGCTTTTATCTTGATAACACTTCTTGGGCACAAACTCATCGGTATGTCTTATTCAATATAGCCGCGGTTCAACCATTCATAAAGTAAGTTATGTCACTCACTCAATATTTTATTATGTTTCATTGAATTTTGAACCAAAATTTGTTTTTTGATAAAATTTCAATCTACACAGCAAACACCTTGAAGAACTTAAGGTCAAAATGCCTCGTGTTGACGATCATCAGCTTCGACGTGAACATTTTGAAACTTTTCACATTTGGTTCAAGGAACATGTATGTATTTAAATTACAGATTCTATTTACCTAAGTTGAACTATATTTAAATTTTACAATTTTTATTATTTAAAATAGGTTCAAACTTTAGGAAGGACTAGTGATGTCACATTTTCTGAAGAGATTACTATATTGGCAAATGGTCCTCATAACCTGGCAAGGAGGTTCAACGGGTATATAATGAATGGGTTTCGGTATCGAGTAAAGGCCATGGATGACCGTCGAGCCACACAAAATTGTGGTGTAGCTTTGAAGGCAGATACCATAAGTTATGCTAGTCGGAAAGACAAGAATCCTCGTGTGGGGTCTGTGTACTATTATGGACAATTGACAGATATTATTGAGATTTGATATTCTAATGAGAAGAAGCATGTGTTGTTTAAGTGTGATTGGATTGACAACATTCACGGGAAGATACAAGATGTCTTCAATTTCACGTTAGTCAACTTCAATCATTTGTTGTACCAAGATGATCGAATTACCAATGAATCTTTCATCTTGGCATCCCAAGCAAAGCAAGTTTGGTATGTTGCAGACCCGTTACAACCAGACTGGCAAGTGGCCAAGTTCGATTGATCCACAAATTGAGCCATATATGAGCCAACAATTGGAAGAAAATATAATGCTTCGTGATGAAGAAGTTGGTTGGGTGAGGGAAGCCGCAGAAGGGGAAATAGTTGATGTTCAAATAGGTTGATATTTAATCAACATTAGTAATTCAATTAAGGCCAAGGTTGTAGTTAATCATCAGTTTCTTAATTTACTTTGTCTTTGTAATTGTATTAGTTCAATTAATGTCATATTATAGTTGATGACAAACCATTGTCTATGTTTCTAATTAATGTTATATTGCTTGCAGATTATTATGGGAAAGAAGAGGAAACCTGATCATCCCTGGCGCATGATGTCCGATGCGGTACGTAAGAGGACATCAACGGCACCACCATCAGAGGAGGCATCACATTGACCACCATCAGAAGGGCCATTAGTGCCACCATTAGAGGAGGCATCACAGCGAGCACCATTAGTGCCACCGCATCGACCACCATTAGTGGCACCACAGCAACTATCATCTACTCAGCCACCATGGCTACCATTGGTGCGTCCACCATCAGTGGCACCACCATTAGAGGAGGCATCACCGCGAGCACCATCAGAGGGGCCATTAGTGCCACCGCATCGACCCCCATCAGTGGCACCACATCAGCTATCATCTACTCAGCCTCTAGGCCTACCATAGGTGTGTCCACCATCGGTGGCACCGCAACAACTATCATCCTGACTAGAGTCATCGGCTTATGAGCCATCCGCAAGTATATAAATTTGCTTTGATTTGTATGAAAATTATTTAAATATATATTTATTTGTTCTGATTACATATAACTTGTTTATTTTCATTGTATTTTTCAGATCCTTCGACTTCTTCACAGCCTCACTCAGGTATAAGAAATTGATTTGTATTCACATTATTTAAATTTACATTTGTTTATTATCATTGCATATTGTTTATTCTTATTGTATTTCACAGGTCATGTTAGTTCTTTATCAACCTCGAGTAGGCATGGTAGAGGATATGCCAAGGGCATTAGGGAGTGGGGTACTAGTACCAAGTTGGACATACAATTTGATGAAAATTACTGTCCAATGGGGGATAACGTGTCTAAGTTAACTACTCAACTTGGCATTATTGTACGAAATGGTAACATTGTTCCTCTTACTTTTCTTGACTGGAACACTGTGCCTGATGATATTCTTGATGCTATCTGGAAGGATGTGAAGGTAAAAGTATATTTTTGTCCAAAAATTTAAATTCCAAAATTGTGTCATTATTATTTAAACCTTGAAATTGTGTTTTATAAGACAATTTGAATATATGTCCAGAGGAGTACAAGCCAATCTGCATGAAAAACTGTAACAGCATATGGAAGGATCACAAGAATAAGATTAAGTCTAAGTATTTCAAGCCTAGAAGTGAAGATCCTAATCTGAAGGATGATGTTCCTTTGCATATTGTGCCAAGCCAGTGGGAAGAACTTGTGGAGTATTGGCGTACTTCCGATGTTGAGGTATACAAATAAGTTATATGTATGATATGTAAACATACAAATCATATTTATATACTTACATTTGTTGAACCTGTTATAGAAAATTGCAACTAGGAACGCTAAAAATCGGCGAGCTCACGGCATAGCTCATACCACAGGGCGTACTACTTTCGCTCCGATACGGCATGGGGTTTATATTTTATTGTTTTATTTTTGTATATAAACAAACATTGTATATTTGCAAATTATTTGGATTCTAATTTTCATATTTCTAAAAAAATGTAGATGACCAATAAGGGGGAGTCTACTGATAAGATGAATGTTTGGCTTATGACACGTAGAGCAGATGACCCAGAGGTTATCCAGACCTTGGTAGTTTCCAAACACCTTTGATTGTATTTAAAGTTTATTTTTTATTTTTTGTGTCAACCATCTTAATTTGGCATATACTTGTATTTCTTATTCAATACAGGATGAGTTTAATGGCCAACTCTCTATGCTACCTGAGGATTGTCGGACTTTGGAGGCTAGGAATGCCATTTTCCATGAGTTGATAGGTCATGACAATCATGGATATTACCGCACATATGGGAGAACTGTGCCTCGGAGAGCAGTGTATAAAGATGATGCAGGGCCATCACAGTCAGCACCCCAGCCATCGACTATTGTTCAGATCACCCAGCAGGTTCGTGCGGAGCTAAGGGATAAGTTGAGGGAGGAGCTGTGAGCAGAGTTCTCTACACATTTACAGCAGCTGAGAGCTAAAATGATGGCCTTTGTGTCACAGGGGGCAAGTGTGGATCCCAACAGACAGGTTCAATATAAATTAAATTGTTTGATAGTTAAATTGTCACACAACATTATGTATAAAATTCGAATATGATTAACACATTATGCATTGACTATCATAGGCTCCTGATGCATCGAATGGCCACCGAGCATTTAGGGAATCTGCAGAAGACGAGAATCCATATACACCACCACCAGAAGATCAGGTATAAAATGTAACTTTACATTCTAAGCTAAAATGTATATTTGCATTCTTTGCATTCTAAGCTAAGAGACTTGTGGGAGAAGACGGGACTCAAATTGGGTTCCCGGATTAGGAGTTAGTGATGGATTTCGCTCTAGGCAAACTAGTTCTTTAAAAAACTTGAATTCGAGGTGTTAACGCCCCAAAATCACCAAAAGGGGTCGGATTGGCACGAAACTTGGCACACACGGCCACCTAGGCACGAGAGACTTGTGGGAGAAAACGGGACTCCAATTGGTTTCCAGTTTGGGAGTTAGAGCCATATTTCAGCCTAGGCAAACTAGTTCATTAAGAAACTTAAATTCAAGGTGTTGATGCCCCAAAATCAGCAAACGGGGTCGGATTGGCACGAAACTTGGCACACACAACTGCCTAGGCACGAGAGACTTGTGAGAGAAGACAGGACTCCAATCGGTTTCTCGGTTTGGGAGTTAGAGCCATATTTCGGTCTAGGCAAACTAGTTCCTGAAGAAACTTGAATTCGAGGTGTTAACGCCCCAAAATCACCAAACGGGGTCGGATTGGCATAAAACTTGGCACACACAACCGCCTAGGCACGAGAGACTTGTGGGAGAAGACGGGACTCCAATCGGTTTCCCGGTTTGGGAGTTAGAGCCATATTTCGGTCTAAGCAAACTAGTTCCTTAAGAAACTTGAATTCAAGGTGTTAACACCCCAAAATACCAAACGGGGTCGGATTGGCACGAAACTTGGCACACACGACCGCCTAGGCACGAGAGACTCGTGGAAGAAGACGGGACTCCAATCGCATTCCCGAATTAGGAGTTAGAGACGGATTTCACTCTAGGCAAACTAGTTCTTTAAGAAACTTGAATTCAAGGTGTTAACGTCCCAAAATCACCAAAAGGGGTCGATTTAGCATGAAACTTGGCACACACGACCGCCTTCGCACGAGAGACTTGTGGGAGAAGACGGGACTCGAATCGGGTTCCAGGTTTGGGAGTTAGAGCCGTATTTCAGTTTAGGCAAACCAGTTCCTTAAGAAACTTAAATTCGAGGTGTTGACGCCCCAAAATCGCCAAACGGGGTTAGATTGGCACGAAACTTGGCACACACGACCGCCTAGGCATGAGAGACTTGTTGGAGAAAACGGGACTTGAATCGGGTTCCCTGTTTGGGAGTTAGAGCTATATTTCGGTATAGGCAAACTAGTTCCTTAAGAAACTTGAATTCGAGGTGTTGATGCCTCAAAATCACCAAACGGGGTTGGATTGGCACGAAACTTGGCACACACGACTGCCTAGGCACGAGAGACTTGTGGGAGAAGACGGGACTTGAATCGGGTTCCCGGTTTGGGAGTTAGAGCCATATTTCGGTCTGGGCAAACTAGTTCCTTAAGAAACTTGAATTCGAGGTGTTGACGCCCCCAAAATCACCAAAAGGGGTCGGTTTAGCACGAAACTTGGCAAACACGACTGCCTAGGCGCAAGAGACTTGTGGGAGAAGACGAGACTCGAATCGATTCCCGGTTTGGGAGTTAGAGCCGTATTTCGGTCTAGGCAAACTAGTTCCTTAAGAAACTTGAATTCGAGGTGTTGACGCCCCAAAATACCAAACGGGATCGGATTGGCACGAAACTTGGTACACACGACCGCCTAGGCACGAGAGACTTGTGGGAGAAGACAGAGCTCGTATCAGGTTCCCGGTTTGGGAGTTAGGGTTGGATTTCTGTCTAGCCAAAATTATTTACTTAACTATCTTTGTAATTATATAGTAATTAATTTTTTATGTTTTTTTGTAATTTAAATATTAACACATAATTATATTGTCATTAATTATTTTTATTTTTATTTTTATTTTTTATTTTCAAATATTTCCTGAGTAGCAGTTTGTTTCTTGTGGAATGCAGCCGTGTGAAGATTGCGACGAACTTTTGATTTTGTAACCCACGGAAGAATTATGAAGAAAACTTTTATTTTTGATTTACGTTATTAGATTTGTGAGTAACATTATGTATGTATTATGCAACATTATATGGTGGGATAATTTTGATGATGTGTTGTTATGAATGGAAGAGTACTTTAATTATGGATGAAATTTTATTTATTTATAAGAATTTTTATATTATTATATAATTATCGATATTTTTTATAGTTATTTTCATTTAATACAGGTAATTTTCATATTTTTAATAATTTTATTGCAGCTTTTTTTTAAGAACTAGGTTTTTTGCAGCGGCAGTATAGCCGTCGCCAAAGATATTGGAATTATTAATTAGTTGAAACAAAAGGCCTTTAGCGATGGGATTTTCACCGTCGTAAATAATATTTTAGAGACGGCAGATTTGCGGTCGCAAATAACAGTATTAACGACGGTATTTTCACTGTCACAAATAACCATTTTAGCGACGGTATTTTTACCGTCTCAAATAAAATCTTTTGCGATGGTATTTTTGCCATCACAAATAACTATATTAGCGATGGTATTTTAGTGCCGTCTCAAAAACTTCAGATTTTTACACATGAATGGCAACAGTATTTTGCCGTCGCTAAAAGGCATTTTTGCCGTCGCCAATATTTTGCGACGGTGTCTTACCGTCACTAAAGCCCTTTAGCAACCCCTTTTTTTGCGACCCCCCTCTTACCGTTGCTAAAAGTTATTTACCGTCGCAAAAAAGCTTTTGAGACGGCTTTTTGGATATTGGCGACGGTATTTTACCGTCGCAAAAAAGCGAATTTTTTGTAGTGATTCCTCAAATTTTTACTCAAATTTGATAAAAAAAATTGATGTACCGTCGAAGATGCCCTAATCTAACTTATTAACTCCCCAACATCCTATTGTATGACACCAAAAAAAAAAATGTTGTCACTCAATCATGCATCCTTAATATTTTAAACACACAAAAAAAATACATGTAAAATTAAAAGAATCAAAATAGAATTTAAAAAAAAAATACAGAGATTGAGGGATCACATTTAACAAAATTGAAAAATGTAAGGTTCAAATTATTGAAATTGAATTGGTTTCACTCAAAACTAAAAGGACCAATATTATAATTTGTCCATATATATATACCGTCCCATTTTATTAATCCATTATCTCATTTCTTGTTGTCCTAAAAGACATGTTCACTTTTGAAAAGTCAATACTTAAAATTTGAATTCAAAATCTAATAAAAATTTGAATTTTCAAAATGAACTGTCAATTGAGGAAGGGGTACTTGCTGCTGTTCGCAAAACGACACAATTTTGATGCATTTTGTTTTTCTTTTTCTTTCTTTTTTTTTATATATAATTTTATTTATTTATTTATTTGTTTGTGTGTGCGCGTTGCTGTTGGTTTATTTAATGATATATATTTTTTGATTTGAGCACACATGTCAAAACTACATTGCTTCAAGCAAAATTACTAAAAATAATAAGCGAAATTATAAAAATAAAAAAGGCTAAAAAATTGATCTTTGTAACAAAATAAATTAGGAGATTTTAATTTTGTCAATTTAAACTTTAATTTTTAATTTTTTTTTCAATCTAAAAATTGACCTATTTTCATTAAGTAAATTGATGAAAAATGATATTTTACAAATTTTATGTATATCTATATTGAGTTTAATGAATAAATTTTTCTTCGTTAGTTTTACCTAACAAAAATAGGTGAATGGTTGAGATAAAAAAAAAATTTAAAATATTAAGGTTTAAATTGATAAAATTAAAATTTATAATTTATTTTGTTACAAAAGTTAAACTTTGAGTATTTTTTTTTTTTTTGGTTGTAATTTCTCTAAACAATAACAACAACAACAACAACAACAACAACAACAACAACAATATTGTACTCATTTAGGCAAATCAATAAAGAAAATCATAAAATTCTTAAAATATTATTGCTAAATTTATTGGCACCAATGTGTATTATTACATATTATTTATCAACAACACTAAAAAATTAAATTTATGAATTTAGAATTTATCCAAAAAAAGGAAACAACGATTCAAATTTATTTTATTCATGAATCTCACATTTCCTCAATTTAATGTACACTACACAAACACATTCGGAATAAATTATAAATTGATAAAGGTGAGTTCATAATATTTTTTATTATTTATTGATTGTTGAAAAATCAACAAATAATTTGAGTCAATATATATACATTAAATATTATTGTTAAACTATTGGTTGGTTTTTCAACAAATATGCGTGCTCAAACCAAAAACTATACGTCATTAAAGAAACCAACAGCAGCATACACACCAACAAAAAAAACAAAGGAAAAATTATATAAAAGAGAAAAAAAGAATTTTAAATTAAACGCACCAAAATCGTGCTGTTTTGCCGAACAGCAATACTTGTTGTACAGCAAGTGGAGGAGTAATTAATTGACTTACTATTCTCGAGACACATGCATAACAACTTATGATGTCACAAAAAGTTATTTTTTTGTGACAGGAAGGGGTGCCATCGCTAAAAACTCATTTATTGGCGACAGCAAGTGGTGCCGTCGCAAAAAATTAATTTTGGCGACGGCAAGTGATGCCGTCGCAAATAATCAATTTTTGCGACGGTAAGCGATGCCGTCGCAAATGCTTCCGTGTTATAAAGTCCCTTTTCTTGTAGTGAGATGACCAAAGAAAATTAGAGGAGATTAGTTGGTTTGTGACATAGGATATAGCATCACAACATCTTAGTTACTAGGAAATATTAATCTTATTATTTGTCAAAAGTGTTTTGACATTTCATTAGCTAGGGGTTATTTGGTAATTGTTTCTGTTAGATTGTTTTTGGAAAAAATTTCTCAAAATAACTCAATTTTTAGGGTACTTTCAAAAAATTATTTTTATATTTCCAATAACTATTGTCGAAGAAAAATGAATATGATATGAAAATCATGGGCATTTTTGAATTTCATTCCCTTTATTTATTTTTTTGGAAAAACATAAAAAGCGCAAAATGTCTTGGTAAAGGGAATCATATAGATGAGAATGATATATAAGTTATTGTAGGGTCAAAATTTTAAACAGAAAATACCTAAGATATTTTATTATTCAAATTCAAACTTTTTTATGTCTTCTTAAACCTTAAAAGCTTCAGTTGTAGATTATTTTTTAAAAGTTGATTATTGGAGCAGTTACCCAAAGAAAATGAATTTCCACCCATTATTCTTAAATGGTTTCAAGTTGTCCACTCTTTGGGATATCATGTTCAATTTTTGGGATATATAGATTATATATATATATATATATATATATTATACAAGCACAAAAAATTCGTCGCATGCATACTTCTTGTGATCAAGTTTGAACCTCTACAAAAGGTCTTGTTTGTCTTGCAAAACAAGTCCGATGAGCTTGCTGGTGGGTGTGTGTCAGAAAACCCCTTCGATACTTAAATCAGTACTCAAGACCAATATGGGAAAAAACTCTATTGATTTTGATGAATAGAATTGCTTTACCTCCTTCTAGGTTATCTCAGAACTTTTATAATTTCTGCATGGTAGAATCCTAATAGGACTCTAATTCTTCTTCATAAAGTCCCACTAGGAATCATATTCTTAAAAGATGATGGCAATCGCTTCACATCCTTATCACTGATGTCTAAGTGAAATGGCCCAACTTTTTGGCCCGTAACCGAGCAAAACACCAGCCGGGTTGCTTACCACTAGCGTAGCTGACTAAGCCTTGCTAGCTCTAAAAATCGAGCAAAACGTCATGCCGCACTGAACTAGCTTGGCACGCCTCTAATCACTACACACTAACTTAGCTCGGCGCTCTGACTGGTCAACTAACTAATTATGTTCGGTCAAGACATTAAAGACATTTGACAGGCTAAATCTTGATACACAGCCAAACCTTCAAGCTTCCAAATCCACAGCCTGATCCAAAACACCATCTTGATTTATTCCCAGCCCATTAACTCGATACAAATTTCCCTCTCAATTGCCTCATAATTCCGTCTACTTTAGTATGACTGGGATTACTCTAGGCAGTCAAGCTAAATTCCAGTTCAGTCTCAAAATTGGCTGGTCTAAATCACCCGAGTGCTTAGACTGGCTTGCCAACTAACTGCTGACAACTTGTCACGTTTGGGACACATGGCCTATGCACACTGGATCCGTGCAATTGATACAACCGTCACGCACATTTCCCAATAATTTGAATCATCGTGCCCTTTCGATTTCTATATATATAAACAACACATACAACTTAAATTTCTTACTGTTCATCATCTTCCCAAAACTAAACCCTAAAAACCAGAGCACTATTACGCCATTTTCTTGTTTTTCAAACTAGAATTTGGAAGTTTCTCTCGCATCATTCAAATCGCCATCACCATTGGAGCATTTCTACCGATTGGAAATTAGTTTAAGGCTTTAAATCGTGAGTTCTCTATACTCTTAACCTTTGTTCTCATTATTGCTCTTCATGTTCTTGAGCTTTAAACTTCCAGATTGTGTATAAAACTTTGTTCAAGTTCCAAATAACAAACGAAAACTGGATAAAACGAAGGCTTAAACCATAACAAAGGACAAAACGACCATTAATCTTCCCTTCTCAGTGCACACAACCCAGATTCAGGAATGAATAGGCAAAACTGGGCAAAAACCTTGACTATGACTTGAGAACATGAACCAATCGAGCAAACTTCATGTTTTTGAAACTGATACAAACCGAATTATGAAAATCCGCATGCCCAGTGTTAGTATATGTTAGTATATTATTGTATATTAATATTGTATATTAGTAGTGTTAGTCATCATTGTAGTCTATCATTATGTTTCTGCTTTCATAATTGTTGTTCCCTCTTTCCGTTATGCTTTCGGTGCTAAGGCACCCTATGTCTCTTTTCCTCTCTATAAAAGAGAGGTGTACATCTCCTTCTAATTACACAGATATACAACAACTGAACAATTCAGTATTTCTCTCTCTCTCTCTATTCTCTATCACTCTCTCAAATTATTGTTTCATGGTATCAGAGCCCAGTGTTGCATTTCTGGCAATTTTCGATTTTGGTGTTTAGTCCCGTACACAGTGGCATACATCAAACCGCTCGGAATTTCCTCACGATTCCAACGGCACCAAGCCCGTCCTCAGAACACCCTCCACGCGCCCTCACGCGCCACTTTTGTCTTCGGCGCGTCACCACCTCCGCCACCACTCTCACACGCGCCCGCACGCGCCATCTGTTGCACCTTGCTTCCGCCACGCGCCTCCACGCGCCCACACAACCGCGGCTGACGTCAGCCCGTACGCCGCGCCTGCTACTGTGCGCTTTTCGTGCGCCGCGCCTGCGCCTGTCCGCTATCGTGCGCTGCCGCTTCCTGCTAACGTGCTCCTTCTTGCAGCCTGCTAACGTGCGCCGCTGACATCATTGCTGACATCATCTCTGTCCAGCATACCTTTCCTGGCTATTTTCGACCTTCCGGACTCACTGGTACACTCTGTTTTACCTAATTTTGCTCCTACAGGTCTATTCCTCTTGCTTTAATCCTACTCAACTCGTATTATGGATCGTCCTGATGCCTCCCATCCCATTTCCGTTATTTTGAATGGTTCCAACTATGTTCTGTGGGCCCAAGCCATGTCTTCCTTCCTCAAAGGCAAGAAGCTCTGGCGAATTGTCACCGGGGATGTGACTAAACCGGTTAAAGACAGTGTAACTACTGAAACCACTGCTCATACTGCTACATATGAAGACCAACTTGAGGAATGGGACAGTAAAAATTACCAAATCATTACCTGGTTTCGTAATACATCTATTACCTCTATCAGTCTTCAGTTTGGTCGCTTTCAGCTTGACTCTGTAAATACTCCTGCAAAGGACATATGGAATTTTTTGAAAGAACGATACCAGACTACTGGTCTTGCCCATCAATATCAACTTCAGAACCAACTTCATCGCATGCGCCAAGAATCCACTCAGTCCATTAATGACTTCCTTTCTCAAATGTACTCTGTTTGGGATCAGCTTGCTCTTTCAGAACCAACTTGGCATAACCACGAAGATGCTGTTTTATTTACTATCTATCGCAACCAGCAAAGATTGGTGCACTTTCTCATGGCTCTTACTTCCTCCTTTGAGCCCGTACGTGCCTCTCTGCTTCATCGCCATCCATTGCCCACTCTTGAACAAGCAATTTCTGAGTTGCTCTCAGAGGAGACTCGTCTTGGTACACTTCAAACTCATCATGTGGACTCTGTTCTTGCCACTCCTCCGTCCCGGCCATCATTTACCCAGCGGCCCACTGCTTGCCTCTATTGTCAGAATCGGGGCCTTTCTTCAACCCATCTCCTGGTCAACTGCCCCGTCAGATCCTGCCGCTACTGCAACAAACTTGGTCCTGGTCATCTACAACAGGATTGTTTTCGCAATCCTTCCCGATCATCCTCTAATAGCCACTCCTCTCGCGGTGGCTCTTCCCGGGGAAACTTTCATCGTTCCGGGAATCAGTCTCATCACACTGCTGCTGCTGCTTCCGGGAATCAGTCTCATCACACTGATGCTTCTGCCTCTGCGGAGTTCTCTGAGTCACCTGCTCCGTCTACCTCTCGCTTTTCTCCGACAGATGTAGAGGCCATGCTCAAACAACTTCTCTCCTCTTCTGGTACACCTCCTCCTACTGCTTTGTCTGTAATCCCAGGTAACTCTTCTTGGTATTTTGACTCTGCCTGTTGTAATCATATGACCTCCAGTTCTACTATCTTTTCTTCCTCCTCCTCATCTCCTCCTTTTCCCTCCATTCATACTGCTGATGGTTCCCTCATGTCTGTCCGTCATGTTGGTACTGTTTCCACCTCTTCTTTATCTCTACCTCAAGTTTATCATATCCCTGCTCTCACTTTAAATCTTATTTCCATTGGTCAATTATGTGAACTTGGTCTAACTGTCACATTTTCTGCTACTGATTGTTTGGTACAGGACCCTCAGACGGGGCAGACTATTGGGATCGGCCGTAAGCGTGGACGTCTCTATGAACTCATTCACCTTCATGTTCCTACCTCTCCTCAGATCGCTGCTCCTACCTCTACTTCCTCATTATCTCCCTTTCATCTTTGGCATTGTCGCTTAGGGCATATTTCTGTTAATCGCTTAAAGTCTTTGGTTTCTAGTGGACAGTTGGGTCATGTAATTCCCGATCATTTCGATTGTATACCCTGTCAACTTGCTAAACAACCTGCTTTATCATTTAATAAAAGTACTTCTGTTTCCCTTGCACCTTTTGATCTTATACATTCGGATATTTGGGGACCCTCCCCTACTCCTACTATGGGGGGATCTCGATATTTTGTTGTCTTTATTGATGATTTTTCCCGATTTACTTGGCTTTTTCTCATGAAACATCGGTCTGAACTTAAACACATTTATTATCGCTTTGCCCAAATGGTCCACACCCAATTCTCTAAAGTCATCAAAATTTTTCGCTCTGACAATGCTATGGAATATCGGGATTCAGATTTCCTTTCTTTTCTTCAGCATCATGGTACACTGCCTCATCGTTCTTGTGCTGGCACGTCCCAGCAAAATGGCCGCGCTGAACGGAAACATAGGCATATCCTTGACACTACTCGTGCTCTCCTTCTGTCTTCTTCCTGTCCTGAAAACTTTTGGGGGGAAGCTGCCCTCACTGCTGTTTACACTATCAACTGTGCTCCTACCCCTGTCATCCTTAATCAAACTCCCTTTGAACGTCTGCATGGCACTCCTCCTCCTTACGCCAATCTCCGGGTTTTTGGCTCTGCCTGCTTTGTTCTTCTTCAATCTCATGAACACACCAAACTTGAACCTCGTTCTCGTCTTTGTTGCTTTCTTGGATATGGAATTGAACATAAAGGCTTTCGCTGTTGGGATCCTCTCTCTAAACGTCTTCGTATCTCTCGCCATGTCGTTTTCTGGGAACACCAAATGTTTTCCTCGCTCTCCTCATTTCACCTACCCACACTTTCCACTTCTGTACTGTTTACTAATCCTTCCATCGATCTTTTCTCTGCTGATTTTGATACAGGGTCTTCATTCATTGAGACGCCCTTGCTCACTCCTGATGCTGTCCAGCCTGCTCCCTCTGAAGGTCTACCTCTTATTGCCACACCTCCTTCTCCACCGGTTCTTCCTCCCACCGATCCTCCTACGGGTCGACCACGCCGGGTAACTCAACCTCCTCTCCATCTTCGTGATTATATTGTTGGATCTGCTGCCTTCTCTACTTATGAACCTACCTCCTATCGTGAGGCTTGTACTAATCCTCTTTGGCAGCAAGCTATGACTGATGAACTCCAGGCCTTGGACAAAGCTCATACTTGGGATCTTGTTGATCTTCCTCCTGGCAAGACTGCAATTGGCTGCAAATGGGTTTACAAAATCAAAACACATTCTGATGGCTCTATTGAACGCTACAAAGCTCGTCTTGTTGCCAAGGGTTTCAACCAGGAATATGGTATTGATTATGAGGAGACATTCTCTCCTGTTGCTCGGCTTACCTCTGTTCGCAGTTTACTTGCCGTTGCTGCTGCTCGCCACTGGGGGCTCTTTCAGATGGATGTCAAAAATGCTTTCCTCAATGGTCATCTTCTTGAGGAGGTCTACATGCAACCTCCACCTGGGTCCACTTTTCAACCTCATCAGGTTTGCAAACTACAGCGTGCTCTCTATGGCCTCAAGCAGGCGCCTCGTGCTTGGTTTGCTACGTTCAGTTCTACCATTCATGACTTCGGGTTCACCTCTAGCTCCTATGACTCAGCTCTTTTTATACGGTCTACTTCTCATGGTACCATTCTTCTTCTTCTCTATGTGGATGATATGATTATCACTGGTAATGATGAAGCTGGTATTCTCCACCTCAAACAGTTTCTCCACCGACAGTTTGAAATGAAGGACCTTGGTACTCTTAACTACTTCTTAGGCCTTGAAGTCTCTCATGACTCTACTGGTTCCTATTTATCCCAGGCCAAATATACATCCGATCTTCTGGCTCGTGCTGGCCTTACTGATTGCAAAACTACCTCTACTCCAGTTGATCCTCAGATTCGTCTCACTCCTCTCGATGGGACTCTTCTCTCTGATGCTACTCTTTATCGCCAGCTCGTCGGCAGTCTTGTCTACCTCACAGTCACTCGTCCTGACATTGCCTATGCTGTTCACATTGTCAGTCAGTACATGTCGGCTCCCCGCACTCCCCACTATACTGCTCTACTCCGCATCCTTCGCTACCTCAAAGGCACTCTGTTCCATGGCCTTCACTTCTCTGCTTCCTCCTCTCTTGAACTGCGTGCCTTTTCCGATGCTGATTGGGCTGGGGATCCTACGGATCGACGCTCTACCACAGGTTTCTGCTTCTTCTTAGGGGATTCTCTTCTTGCTTGGCGTAGCAAAAAACAATCCCTCACTGCCCGCTCTAGCACCGAAGCTGAATACCGAGCTCTTGCTGATACTACTCAGGAACTTCTCTGGCTTCGCTGGCTCCTTACTGATATGGGTGTTTCTTCTTCTGGTCCTACCCCTCTCTATTGTGACAATCAGAGTGCCATTCAGATTGCTCACAATGATGTTTTTCATGATCGCACCAAACATATTGAGATTGATTGTCACTTCATTCGCCAGCATGTTACCTGTGGTACTGTTCATCTTCTCCCTATTGCTTCAGTCGATCAACCCGCTGATATCTTCACTAAAGCTCATCCTCCTGGCCGCTTCCATGATCTTGTTTCCAAACTCAACTTAGTTGATGCTTTCCCTCCTTGAGTTTGCGGGGGGATGTTAGTATATGTTAGTATATTATTGTATATTAATATTGTATATTAGTAGTGTTAGTCATCATTGTAGTCTATCATTATGTTTCTGCTTTCATAATTGTTGTTCCCTCTTTCCGTTATGCTTTCGGTGCTAAGGCACCCTATGTCTCTTTTCCTCTCTATAAAAGAGAGGTGTACATCTCCTTCTAATTACACAGATATACAACAACTGAACAATTCAGTATTTCTCTCTCTCTCTCTATTCTCTATCACTCTCTCAAATTATTGTTTCACCCAGAAACTAACCGAGCTAAATTCCATCTTTGGTATTGAAAATGGGGCTAAAGTTCTCAATTCTTCATATATAACAGAGCTGAAGTACTAACTCAAAAACAGAACCAAGCTAAAAACTCAACTCATACACTTGATCGAGCTGAACAAAGTAATAAATCTCAAATTTTCACCGTGCAAAATCCTAGGATTGACCAGGTACACCAATACGTGAACGACTCTTAAAGACCGAGCAGACGCTACACATAACTAGGCCGCCTTACGCAGCCAAGCAAAAAGTGCACAAATTAGCTTTTTCTTTTTAAGTTATTAAATTAAACTGAGCTCAATAGGCTAGTATCACGTCAAAGTGGCTTCTCCTAGAGCTATAGCTGAATTTCGTGAAGACTACAACATACCAGCTGATGTCAACATTAAGTTAGCTGAATAGGGAATCTTCTCCTGTTACCAAGAAGGATTCTGCCATTTTACAGTGCTATCAATTATTAAAGGGGGTCTTCGTTTCCTCGTGCAACCCTTGATTTGTGAATTCCTAAGGCAAACTTTTCCCCACACAAGTTTCCACCAATACTTACAGAACATAATAGTTGAGTTAAACCGTAGATTAAGCCTAAACAATGGACTTACCGAGATATTTCGCCAATACTCCTTTGGCTGAACTAACGATGGATTCTTCTCGTATCTAAAAATT
The DNA here is from genome assembly GCF_055761805.1 of Camellia sinensis. NCBI lineage: Eukaryota > Viridiplantae > Streptophyta > Magnoliopsida > Ericales > Theaceae > Camellia > Camellia sinensis. The sequence goes on along the minus strand of NC_138975.1, from coordinate 102,217,570 downwards.
AGAAGGAACTAGGAGCGCCTGGTGACAGGCACTCCACACATGGACTTGCATGATGACGACTTCCTTTGGGTATCTGGAAATTATGAGACCGCAAATGTGCCCGGCTGGTACATAAATTGTAATAAAGGGTAAGATGAATAGCTTGGTCGCTCCTCTTTCATTTTAGTCATTCCGCCAAGCTAACTAAAGTTTATGTTGTGTAAACTAGGTTCATTTGAGGGTGAACTATTCTCATCCCAACCATGACGAAATTAGGGTCGTGTTGAAGTGCAAACAACGCGATTGCCACAACCTTATGCATTATGAACCGAGCTACTGGTACTTTGCACCAACAATAAAGTTTATATTTTTTTTTCTGAACCCTCTTCTCCTCTAAACCTGACTTTACGAGGCATCCCCCTTATTTGCTTAACTGAAGAAGAAGACATGGCTAAACGCAAAGGCATAAAGAATCTAATGATTGTTTCCTCTAAAGACAAATTAACCACTTCCACTACTCCAACAAATCCAATCACCGAGCAAACTTCAGGGACCGTGATAGCCTTGGCTTTGACCGGGGTCTAATAAGCTAGCACAAAATCACGTCAAGCTTCAAAAAGGGTTCACGCCGATCCATCTGTGGAACTAACGGCCAAGCTGAGTATCGAGTAACCTGTTGAGGGGGCCTCTGTTGTCCCAGCCTAGAAACCATCGCTGATACATCAGAGAAAAGTTATCACGATAGCAGACTTCGTTGCCCAAGGCAAGGAGCATTTGCTCGGCTACAACCTTTCAAAGGCCTTGCTCCTATCTAATGACATGAAGAAGTGCAGCCACAACCCTGATACCGGGCTATCAAATTTGTGGTTAAGTCCATGACCAAGGTAATTATTCCACTAAACATTCTTTTAACTTTCTGCTTGGTTTCATTTGTTAATTCTTGCGTTCATTGCAGACCATTCAAAAATCTCAAGTTGCTATGGAGCAGCTGGTCAAACTAAAGCAAAACCTGAAGGACAACACTGACCGCGTTGTTGAGGTCAAAATCAAGCTAAGGTGATCTTTGGCTTCACTAGCTATGGCCAACTCTAAAAATGAACGACTTCTCGGTCAATTGGCTGATACCGAGAAAGCAAAGAATAAAGCTCTGGCCAAGCTAAAAAGATTGAAGAAAAAGTCTTCCGCATAGAAGATTGTTTTTGATCCCACGTAGAAAGCCGCTAAAGACAAAGGCTTTCATGAGGTTGAAGAGATCTATGGCATGCATGTTGATGCCATGAAAGACTTCTTCTTTTAGTCTGGTTAGAAGACAACTTGCGTAAAACTTGGCCATGCCCGCGACACCAAAGTATTCACCACACCTCCCCTTTACTTCTTGCCAGACTACATGGAAGGTATGCTGATGGGGTCTTCAAAGCGTTGGCCTCAGACGAAGAAGAATGTAACCAAGGCGAAGAGGGCGCTAAGCAAAATCAGCCTGATACAAACAATGGAAATGTTGTGCCTGAGGGAGGATAAGAAAATGCCAAAGAAGATCCGAGTCCTCCAGTATGAATCTATTTCTCAGCAAAGAGATCCTAAGTTGAACAAAACCTTCAACTTACTTAGCCGAACAAAAATCAGCTCAGTAAAGATTTTAAAAGTTGGAAAAAAAACCTCCAACGTATTTCACCGAACAAAAACCAGCTCGGCAAAGATTTTTAGCTAGAAAAAACCTCCAACTTACTTAGATGAGCAAAAACCAGCTCGACAAAGATTTTAGTTTGAGCAAATGGTAGCAAATTTGTTGCCCCTTGGGCCGTGCTAAATACGCTCAGCTAGTCTATACCGAGAGACTTGAGTGCATTACAACCAAAACACAATGAAAAAGCAACAAATAATGCAAAGTGTTTTAAAAAAAAAAATTTGTCTACTTGTTTTATTAATGACAAAAAAATTGAAAAGTATAAGAATTAAGACTAAAAATAAAACAACCTAAGATTGGCAGTGTTCTAAGGCCTAGGAATAGCTCGGCCGGCGATATTTTCCAGGTTGAATGCCTCTTTTCTAGACAAACCCACAATCTTGTAAGGACCTTCCCAACTTGCCTTATCTAGGCACAAGTATGTTGCCTATTATTTTACGCAGAACCTAGTCCCTAACCTTGAATTGTTTTTGGTGCACAATTTTGTTGAATTTTTTGGACAACTCTTGTTTATAAGCAGCAATATGGGCCAGTGCCTTCTTTCTTCTTTCTTCAGCGAGGTCCAGCTCCAAGGTAATTGCTTCTCTGTTCAAGTCAAGATCGAAGTTTTCACTTATGATGGTTGGCATTTCGATTTCAAGAGGAATGACGGCTTCCATGCCTTAAGCAAAGGTAAACGGCGTTTCCCCAATTGATCGTCTAGGAGTTGTTTGGTATACCCATAACACGTTAGGAAACTCTTCAACCCATTTTCCTTTAGCCTTGTCCAGTCTTTTTTTCAAACCATCAAGGATGTCTTGTTTGAAGCTTCTACCTGGTCGTTTGACTGAGGATAACCCGGTGTGGAGTTGTAGAACTTAATCTTCAAGTCTTCGTAAAATCCTTTAAAGATTTTCCCGTCAAATTGAGTGTCATTGTCAAATATCAAAGCTCTGGGAACCCCAAATCGGGTGATAATATTTTTCCATACAAAATTCTTCACATTTTTCTCCTTGATTAATGCTAAGGCTTCTTTTTTAACACATTTGGTAAAGTAATCAATGGTGGCTACAAAATACTTTCGGTAGGTTGGCACAGCTGGAAGTGGTTCCACTATGTCTAGACCCCATAAAATAAATGGCCAATGGCTTGATAGAGGCAACAACTTTCTAGCCGGTTGATGAATTTGGTGGGCAAACTTTTGGCATTTCTCACGTTTGCGCACATACTTTTGCATGTCAATTTGCATACATGGCCACCAATACCCTTGGGAGATTGCACGGTAGGCCAAAGATCTTCCTCTAACGTGACTTCCGCACATATCTTGATGAATTTCAAAAAGGGAAAGCCTCAACCTTGCTGGGTTGAACACACTTTAGATATGGCCCCGTGAAACATTTCTTGTACAATGCACCAGATGGAGAGAGCTAGAACCACTCAAATTTTATCCGAATTTTGTTTGCTTCTTTTTTTTTTTTTTTTGGTGGTTAAAATCCTACCTCTAATGAAGATGATGATGGGATCCATCCAAGATGGTTCCAACTTGGCGCAAAGTATCTTGACGATTTCTGGTTCTTTGATGCTTGGTCTTAGTCAGAGTTCAATCAATAACAGGTTAAGGACTGTTGTGTCTGATATGGAGGCGAAACCAGCCAACTCATCTGCCTTGGTATTTTTGTCTCTACCAATCTGTTCTACCCTTATTGCTTCAAATTTCTTAATTTCCTCTCTTATCAACGCCTAGTATTTGGCCATTCTATCATCCTTTGCTTCGTATTCTCCAAAAACTTGGTTCACCACAAGTTTGGAGTCACTATATACCATTAACTCGGTTGCCTTTATGCGGATGGCTAATTTCAGACTGACTAATAATACTTCATACTCAGCTTCGTTATTAGAAGCTAGGAATCCAAGTTTGATTGTTTGTTCAATAGTCAGGCCATCTGGCGATATGAGAACAAATCCTAGCCCAACTCCATGTCTATTGGAAGCTCGATCGACAAATAGCTTCCACATCTCTCCAACGAACAACTTCCAGTATTCTAATGGATTTGAAGATTTCTTGAGGTCTGGGATGATTATCACCTCCCCAATTGTGTCATTTGGTTATGTTTGAGTTTCGCTCAATTGTTCACCAATTTATTTGCTCAGTTGCCCTACATTATCCTCTTCAATTGGGTCTATTGTCACTTTGGATACATCTTCACACCCTAGCAATGCTCTATTACATTCAATAGGTTGTTGTACTATCTCCAAGCTTAGTGGCACGCTACTAAGTTCCTCTGTTGGTGGCAAAGCTTAAATTTGTTGCAAGGTAGCTGTAGGTTGTACAATTCTGATGATGCCTACCCCCTTGCACAGTTTCTTTAGTAAAGTCAACCGGGCATTCCGAACGAGTTTCTAGGGAGAACTCAGTGACAAAATCTACCAAGGCTTTAGCTTTTATCACAGTTCTAGGTTAAAATTTGACATCAAATTGACCTAGCTCCATCGCCCACTTCCAAATTCTTCTAAAAAAATTGGTCATTTCAAGCAAGGCTTTCAATGGAGATTCGGTCAGCACCATGATTGTATGCGTGTGAAAGTAATGTGCTAACTTTCTAAATACCATCATCAAAGCTAAGGCAAGTTTCTCCAATGATAGGTACCCGGTCTTTGCGCGAGCAAAGTTTTACTTACATAGAATACTGGCAAGTGTTGTATACTTTCTGCATGGACAAGAACTGCACTGACAGCGTGTTGAGAAAATGCAAGCTAGAGAAAAAACTCCTTCCTTGGCTTTGGAGTTACCAAGTGTGGGGTTGAAGACAAGTATTTTTTCAGTTCCTTTAGAGCGCGATTGCATTCTTCATTCCAAAAGAACTTTGATTTATGAGTTTGGAAAAATGGTTTGCATCAGTCTGAAGATCAGCTGATAAATCTATTCAGCCTGCCAACCAACCCAGCAAGGTATTGCACTTTCTTTGGAGTTTTTGGTCTCTTCAGCTCTTGGATATTGTTAATTTATGAAGGGCCTGCTTCTATTTCACGGTCGGTCACCAAGAAATCTAGTAATTTCCCTGATCCCACACTAAATGCACATTTTAATGCGTTCAAATGTAGCTTGTGAGTCTTCAGGATAACAAATATTTCTGCCAAGTCGCTGAGATGATCCAACTCACTTTTGTGTTTGACCACCATATCATCAACGTATGCTTCCATTGTCTTGCCTACCAAAGGGGTAAACATTTGGTGATCATCATTTAGAAGGTTGCCCCTGCGTTCTTCAAGTCAAAAGGCATAACCTTGTAACAATATAACCCCCTTAGAATTGTGAAAGACGTGATTTCTTAGTCCGGTTCGTACATAGTGATCTGATGATATCCATGATATGCATCTAGAAAGCTCAAATGGTTATGATCGGTTGTGGAGTCCACCAATTGACCAATCCTTAATAGAGGAAAGTTATCTCTGTGGCATGCTTTTATTGACTACCTTGTAATCAACACAAATGCGCTATTTGCCATTCTTTTTTGGTACAACGACTGTGTTAGAAATCTATTTAGGGTAATGGACTTCCTTGATTGCACTTGCTTTTAACAGATTTTTCACTTCCTCAGCCATTACCTTTGCATGGTGCAATGCTAACCTATGAGTTCTCTGGATGACCACTCTGGCATCGGAGAAGACATTAAGTTAATGACAGATGAAGCATGGATCAATGTCATGCATATCGTAAGGCGTCTAAGCAAACACCTCCATATCATAAGGCGTCCAAGCAAACACCTCCATGATTTCCTTCATTTCGTTGCTAAGCAAAGATGAGCCTAACAAAAGGAACATTTCAAGATCGTTTTCATCAACCCTTACCTCTATAAGTTCTTCAACAGCCATTTCCCCCTCCTCCTTACCGACGTCATCAAGAATTTCTTTGTCCTTGGGCTTTTCTATCATTTGAACAAAGTTTGTGGTAGCCCTGCTGCCAATTACTATGATGAAGTATTGCTTTGACATAATATGATCTCCCAAGACCTTTTCAATTCTCCCTGATACTGAGGGAAATTGGACCACCTGATGGAATGTTGGTGATACCGCTTGCATTGCGTGCAATCACGCTCTTCTAAGATAATGTTGTAGGTGAATGGGACTTTCAACACCCAAAACTCCACTTGGTTGATTATTGAGCCCGTTTTGACCTGCAGTGTGATCTTTTCTACAAGCCATTCAGGTTGTGAGTTAAAGTTGACTAGTGGAGATGTGGTTGTGGCCAAGTCTTTCTCTGTTAACTTGAGTTGCTTAAACGTATTGTAGTACATGATCTTAGCTGAGCTACCCTAATCGATTAGGATCCTTTTCAAGTCAAAGTTTTTGACTCGTAGCGTGACAACTAACACATCATTGTGGGTGTTATATTTTTATTCTTGGCAATCCCGTTTGACAAAACTCCTTTCAGTTGTAATTTTATTTGGTCTTTTTATTTCAGTGAGGCTATGATTTTTAGATGCGAATCTAACCCGAATTGTGCCTTGTAGAGAAGTTTGTGATGTTTGCCCCTAAAGCCAAAAGCAAAATTGCAGTCAAAATTGTTTGGTCACTCGAGCGAAGGAGTGTGAGCTCGAGCGAAGAATCTTTGGTCTTAGAAGTTTTCATTGGTTGTAAAAATACTGAGAAGTTGCATTTCCCGCTCGAGCAACACTTTGGTGGCTCGAACGAAGACACTTGAAAAACAGGCATTTTAGTCTCCTCGCTCGAGCAAGCATTCCTTCGCTCGAGCGAGAATTATGGCCCTATTTTCTATAAATATGTGTTTCAGTCCGAGTTTAGGGTTACAGCTGCCAGATCTTCTTCTTGGATATTAGGGTTTTCCTCTAGAGTTTATTTGTTAGTTTCTTTGATGTTTGTTTGAGTTTAACTCATGGTTTGAGAAGAATACATCAAAGGATTGTTTGTTTCATTCAATACAAAAGAGAGAGTTGTTCTTCGATGGATTCCGTGGAATTTGGGCCTGAAGCTTTAGTGGATTCTGGAGTGGCTCATCGTCATGGATTCAACATTGAGCATGACAGTTCCGTGGTAAAGACCGTGGTGGAAGAGGCATATAGGGGTCCGTTCAATTCGGGCGTGGATTCGCTAGGTAATTGAGAGTATACTTGTGTAATTCCTTTTGTCTTCTTAGTGGATTGTTTTATGGCTTTGGCCCGTAGTTTTTTGTCACAATTAGAGGCGCTCAAATTGTGATTTTTCTACGTTAAAATCGTTGTATTGATTTGTCTTGATTGTTTGATTGAGATTGTTATTTATTTCTTAAAATTGATACATAATCACAAATCAATATCTAGGGAATTTTTAGATTTTTCAGTGGGGAGTCTGAATCATTGCCAAATCTCTGTTGGAGAAAGATATCACATCTTTTTCCTCAGCCTTCATTTTTTTTGTGGGCTGGTTGGACACTAAGTACTTCCCTCATGTGTTCAGCATTTTTTGTCATACCTTTGAGCTCACAAACTTGTTTAGGTTCAATGATCTCATGGAATATGTTGATGACTCCTTAAGGGGGAGCGTCTCCAAGTGGCAAGCCATTTGGTATATTCTGATTCTGAGGAGCCATTCTGACTCTTCCCTTAATGAAACGATCTAAGTGGCCAACCGCCACTAATTCTTCGAAGTGTTGCTTGAGTGGCACACAATCTTTAGGGCGGTGCCCTCTTTCATCATGATAGGTGCAACGGTACTTGTCATCATAACCCCTCTGCGCCTCACCTAACTTGGTCGGCATCAGACATAGGGCTCATCACAGATTTTGCTTAGGATTCAGTAGATGGGTTTCTTGAAGACTGTGATGATAGTCGCATGGGCATTCAATTTCCTCACTTTCTCCTCTTCATCATTCCAGGGTGGATTAGCCTGGTTATTATTACTGCGGTTTCTCATGTTACGATTGTTACTACGATTTCCTTATTTATTTCCATCCCTTCCAACAATGTTAACCTTGGTCGTAGCCTTTTTGTTTGCCACTACTGGGTTGGTCTTTACTTTTGCCCGGGCAACATTTTCTTTAACCCTTATGTGCTAGTTAAACCTTTCCATTAATGCTTCCATGGTCAAGGGTGGCATCATTGTTAGCAAGTCCTTTAGTCTATGCCCAATTGGCAAACTGCGCTTATACTGAGCAGTGACCAAGTTGGAAGGATACTCGTTAATTTCATTGATTGTCTCCTAGTATCTGTTGTTCTATGACTTCGACATCTCCCAGGCCCCATGTCAATCGCCAACAAGTTGTCTACCTCCTTGGGCATCTTGGTGTTTGTTTTGAATCGGGTTACAAACGCATCTGTCACTACTAAAAAAAAACACTTTTTGCGACCGCTATAAACTGTCGCAAATAATAAAAAACAGTCGCAAAAGACTTTTTACGACGGCCCATGGGGGTCGCGAATATGGGGGTGGCAAATACTTTTTGCGACGGCAAAGCAACGGTCGCAAATTATTTGCGACCACCTAAATTACTTATGGCGACCGCTATTTTGCCGTCGCAAAAAACAAAGAAAAACACTAATATGATCTTTGGCGACTATCTTGTTATCGTCACAAAAAATAAAAATAAAAATAAAAATAAAAATAAAAATAAAAATAAAAATAAAAATAAAACAAATAAATAAATAAATAAATAAAAGTGTAGCGTTAAGCACTCTAGGAATAACAATGACAAAAATTCAGACAGTATAGCATTATAGTTTGATTGAACATTCTATTTGAGTCTCAAAATTTGAGCCATATGTAAAAGTTATTACAACTAAAAACTTAGAAAAAGTTGTTTTATGAAAAAAAATACAATCCAGAACTGGCCAATCTTCTCATCAATTTTCTTGCTCGGGTGTTTCTCCACTCTATCAATGAACTGGCATAACAAGTTGTACTCCCTAGTGCAAGAAATGAAAGCAATATGACGAGGGGAAAAGCTCCTTCTCCATAATTGAAAAAGGTAAGCTTTTATACTGCATTGTCACATGATTCCCAACATAAAGAAATCTTTTAGGATGTGAGCTAAAAAATAGTGATAAACCCCCACAACTAGAGACCATTTGTCCAAAACAAGGTAACCAGAATTATATGGCATACCAAAATTAAGCTCAAGGTAATTTTGAAGTCTCCCTCATTAAGCTCAAGGTAACCAGAATTATATAGCATACCAAACTCTGGATATAATTTTTGACCAAGCCCTACACACATATCTCCCACAGTTATGCAGAAACTCTGCACGAAGGAAAATAAGAATCTGAAAAAAGATTTCCCGGGAAGAAATGGAATGTCATTCTTCAGTTTCTTCAGTTTTGTCATTTTAGAAGAAGCTATCCTACAAAAATGTAGAGAATACTGTAAAATTTTGAAAAATGATGAGCAAAAATAAGACCAACAACATTGTTCATGCATCTATGGAATAAAAAACTAGAAGTCTGGACAAGAAGATATCTTTGGCACAAAAATGAAATACAGAAGGGAAAGAAAAACATACAAATAAAAAAACTTAAACCAACTAACCAAACACAGTCCTTCACACAAATGCTATGAAAAGATTGAATCCGAGGACGGTTCTCTTCATCAATGGGAGAAGCACATAATTCAAACAATCAAGCTCATACACAACACATACTGACCTTTCCTTAATTTGTAACTATTCATAAAAGCAATCAACTTAACCTATTTTTTAGAAAGTAATAAATGGCTGGTTCAATCTACAGAAAAATGTTTCTGGTTTTCGCAACAGTTTAGGTATTCGATGAACAAGAGGCTCCTTCAAATCAAACCACAAAAGGAGAAATATTTCAGCCCATTGTCTATATTACTGCTTTAAACACACACCTAAGGCTAACTTAAAATATATAATGTAAGTATCCACCTGGAAGGATCTACCAAAATGCAGCCAAAAATATTAAACACATAATCACATAGGTATTGAGTCACCCCTGAATGGGAATGCTCCAAAAGCACCATGCATACCCTTTATGCATATGCATGTTACTCGCTTTCTAGGTAAATGATGAATATGATTTAAAAAAAGGGGAAATTCCCAATAAGTTACTTTTTCCATAAAAGTACTATTGAATCCTATTAACATATGATTCAACCCTATCAACACAGTGTTGTTAATATGAGTTAGTGGTTTACTTTTATGGGAAAAGTAGGACTTTTTTGACAGTTTCCATTAAAAAAAAATGGAAGATCCTTGTAGTATATATTGCAAAACAAGCAACAAAACCTCACTTTGCTGATTAACAATTATAAACATTTTTTTTTTGTGGGGTATAGAGAGGGCTCACATGAGATTGACCCATATCCCCATGTCCTGCTTTAGCAAGGAGTTAATGGTCTCCAGAAACATTACCGGAAAGAGTTCTAGTTAATCCCAAAACATGTAATAGAATCTCATCTTGTTGACTGACAAGTCAAAACTTTTGAAGGAAAAAAAGTTAACAGATACGCCATCTATATAGCAAATAAATTAGTTGAAGACTTAATGACCTAACACTAAGAGATTCCCAAGTGCGAAGCCAGTGCAATGTAATAGTTCAATGATTAAGTTATCGAGTCAAAAGGATTTACTAAAAAAGTATTGACCCCAAAGAAATTGCTAGATTAATACCCTAAATCAAATAAATAGCCAAACCCAACCCAACTAAGATTTGTGTACCAATCAAGTGGGATCAACTAACCCTCAATTAAATAAATAAATAAAAAGACAACATGCCAAATTGAAGTACCATCCTAATGTGAAAAAGTTCACCCTATCTTAGCGTGAGTGGCATATCCTATCACCTCCAAAGCAGTATGGACAGGGTTCAAGTTCCGATAGGACACATGTCTTACTCATTTACTAGATAAATCAGTATATAATCATGCATACCCTTTATACATATCACTTTGTTCAGATCTTGCCATATCTATTTCTATCCCAAGAAAAAGACCCATTCTCAAAACAGATACAAATTCACTGATACTTGAACAATATAAGGGATCCAGATTGAACAAACAGCACACACACATACATATAACAGAGAGAGAGAGAGAGAGAGAGAGAGAGAGAGATTACCTAGAGATTGGACCTGATAAGAGAGGAAAAGAATGGAATGTACAAGGACAAGGAGAAGAAGATGATGTCTCTGAAGAAAACCCATTTGCAATTGAATCAGATTACAGTCTAAAGAAATATAGTGATATCCTTCAAGAACTTCATACACAACAAATATTATAAATACATGCAGAAATATAGTAGAGTGGCATACCTATTCATTTTCTTTTGAAGCTTGTTGCCCACTAGATGCATCTGACACCTATAATATGTTAGTATAATGTGTTAATAATTTCCATATGTATATATACAAATTGATAAAACGTAAAATTCGTTAATTTGTAAGTATTGCACCTCTCTCAAGCTCATACTCCCAGCCACACCCTGTGACTCTAAGAACAAAACACGTGCCGTTAGGTTCTTGATCGTCGTAGTGAACCTAGACTCAACGTCTTGTGTCACACGCTGTGTGATCTTATCAATAAATGAAGGGGCTGCTAATGATTGGAAATTTATTTACACAAAAGACATTACATATATGTTTTTGGATAAGTAAGATGATGAAATTTGAAAGGATAAATAACAAGGAAGAACTAATTACATTATCTTGAAGCTTTAGACCAGCCTGCTTCTTAAGAACCTATAAATTAAGAAATGCAAGGATCAGTTAAAAATTGAAGAGTATTTGGACATTTTAGCACATTGCCAAAACAGAAGCAAGATATCACCTCGTCATAATACTGTATACTCCCTTAATTGGAAAAATTACAACAGTAAACAAGGTGGAAATACCATATGATATTTTTTTGGTAAACTTCACATATTATGCCATCGAAAACTCACGTCAAGCAAACCTAAGTGTATATCCAATTGAATGAATAATTTTGTCTTTTAAAATCATAAAAACAAAGTGCCACAAGGAATCTGATAACCACCGTATTTCCACCCATTTCTAATGTCCAAAAGGAGAAGCTACTCCATAAACATCCTATTGAACAACCCTAGACAAAGACATGCCCTACAATATGATTTGATTTTGTATTAATATATTTGTGATTGCAATTTAATTTACAAGAAAATGCATGGACAAGTTTCATCCACAACATTAGTGAGGTAAAAGTAACCTTTAATATCCATGGAACACGATCTTTCTTGTCAGTCAAATTGGACACTCGAACCACTTTACACATCAAATGTTAGTCAAACATATCTTTGATCTCAAACCAAAGTGATTCTACGGTCAAATCATGGCATGTGCCATTACAGGTTTGGTTTCTTGTGCCATATGCCATGATTTGTAATGTTGTATCCACAATCCCAACAAAGACTAACCGAGAATGTGTCAAATGTTAAATTGTTAATATAAACTTTGGAACTATTACTTAACTGAAATAATCATGTCTGCTCGGCTCGCTGGAACCCGGTTCACTTGCCTTAAAATCGATGAGCCAGGGATGCATAATGCCTACATGATAACTGCAAGTCATAAAAAATGAATAATGAAAATTGAATACTAGGATACTAACAGCCATCCACAGTGCGCAATTTGTTTGGCTTAAAAATACAGAAGTTTCTTGGTGCTGTCCTGAAATGATCTAAACACATGGCTACTAGCATTTGAAATTGACACACACTAAAAAGGTTGACCCAAAAAATTGGCTTGAAAAATTAATTCCCTGACAGTACTGTGAAAATATCGATCAACATAAAAGAAAAATTGATCACTTCATCAATTCAAATGGAAAAATCCTGCTTTGCCTGGACCAAGTACTACAAAAGATATCAACTACAACAAGCATATTACATTTATATTACAGTTTACATAACTGAATCAAGCTAAATCTCACTACAGTGATGCCATGCTCAACAGGAATTCCTAATTCAAAGCAGAGGCCTTCAGGTTAGCTGCCAGCCACAATAGATTTTTTGTATATACTTGTATATCAGTTGAATTTTTTTAAATATCAGTTGAATTTTTTTTAGTAAAAAAAAAAAAAAGCATAGATGGGGACGGATCTGACCTCTATAGATCACAAATTTTTCAACAACAAAAAACTACTGAACAATGTTGAGGCAATGATCTGATTCTGAATGTGAGAAAACCATAAATCCAAATTAGAATTCCAGAATTTGATCCACAAATAATGAATACAAGCAGACAATGAAATTCAAATCTAAGTTGCAACACTAGAGAAATCAATTCTAAATGTAGAAAAAAATCATTTCAAATTCAAACTCTTTAGATCATAATTCGGATTTGAAATTTATATATAGGTTGCTATGATCATTTGTAAATGAAAATCAAAAGCTGAACTGTACTAGTAGAAGCAGTCCTGCTCGGTTATCTCCAATTCCTTTACTTTCTGTACAACAACCTGATCGATCGAGAAGATTGCAGTGAGATTAGTGGATAAGCAACAAGTTAACGAAAAAGGCGTGAAGATGAACAAGAAATGAATGCTTCAAAGAGATTTCTTTGATCTCACAGAGAAACTGAGAGAAGAGAGAGAGAGAGAGCAATTCAGAGCACACTTGATTTCTCGGATCATTACAGAGAAAGTTGAATCGATGAAGATGTGTTTAGGCTTACCGATTATGAAATCTTCAACAGTTGTGGACTTGAGAAAGTTGAATCGATCGACATATTCGAGCGAGAGATTCGAGCGAGAGAGGCAGTGAGATTCGAGCGAGAGTTGAGCGAGAGACAGATTTTGAGAGGGAGAGAAAGAGAGAGCTCAGATTTGGGAAAAAAGGGGGCGGATTGAGAGAGAGAGAAAGAGAGTCAAGTTTTATAAGATTTTGATCGTAAAATAAGATTTTGATGTCCAAAAATAATTGGGTCAGGAAAATGAGATGGCAAATTAAGATTTTGATGTCAAAAATGATTTTTTGCGACCGTTAAATAATCAGTCGCAAAAAATTAGACGTAAAAAGTCATATTTCTAGTAGTGTGTAAGTTGCGTTGATGTGTTAATGCTACCTTTTGGCAACTTTTCAAACCAAGTCAAGCCTAAATCCCCTAGGCTTGAGGGAAACACGATGCACATTAAGGCATTGATCCTCCTATAAACAACCATAACTTCTTGAAAGTTGCTAAGGTGCATGTAGGGATCTGACTTTTCGTCGTAGATGGAAAACTTTGGTTGGTGGAAGCCTACTAGAAGAGGCACGTTCTCAATCTCTAGTGAGAACGGTGTGCATTGCAATCTGGCTAGCTCCTTATCAACTAGCATTGGAATTACATGACGAGGTTGGCGCATAGCTACCCACACTGCATGAGTCTTAAGGGCCAACCTGTGCAAAGTAGGTATCCTTTTAGCGTGTCTCAAGCGTGCCCTCTTATCTAATACTAATATGAAATCCTCTATCCTGGGCAACTCTAAGTAAAAAGAAGATGTCTGCTGAGTATGGAGGGGCAATAGCTGCTTCCTTGAGAATATGATCTCTTCGACCTTGTCCTCTCAAACCTTCTCAATTGTGATCTAGATCTACAAGATCTGGATTAAGAATCGCCTGTTATGTAGCTTCTTCTGCTATTAGAAAGTACAAGCGTGGCGTGCCTATTCTGGTCCCCAGAATGATGGGATTGGGTGCGCTTACTGTGAATTTTTACCCAAGCAACACCGTTTCCATCACCTAGCGCTTCAGTAACTCTATATCCGCCGCCATCCTTATTATTATTTCATTTTTCTCCCTAACTCTATTCTCCAAACCTTGGGCAACGGCTTTCTCCTCCACCTATGCCCATCTACGCTTGAGAAATGTTGACGGCTCCGAGGGCGCTTGTCTCATGCCTCTCTAGGGTCTTCGTCTGGGGGTGTTCAAATCTTCAATCGAAGGTGTAGGAGGCAAATCCTTGAGCCACCTGTTGCTAGCCTCTGGTGTCTATTGGTAATTGATGATGTCATGGGATTAAGGAATGCTCAACCCTTGAATTTGGGCATAGATTTTTTTGGCACTGTTGGGAATTGATGATGTCATGGCGTTAAGGTTTCGAAATTAATAATACATAGGGTAAAGGTTAGGATAATGTATATTGGTACTATGTTTCAACAAGTCATGGGTGTTCGGGGAGATATGGCCTTGCATTAAATTAATAAATCTAGTAAAATACATTTGGCTAGAGTTTGGATTAATAATCATCTACTTGGACATGGTATTTCTCTATGGAAAACTATATTGAATTCTAAAAAGGATGAGATACAAAATGAGAAATTAAGAGCAGGTTTAAACTAATTGTTTAAATTATAAAATTAATAAATTTTTGTCAATTTTTGCCCATAATCTTAAGTCAATCCAAGTATGGGATATGATAGAAGATTTGAAGGGATTGATGATCCAGGATTAATAGTCATACAAATGCTTATCACATCTAATGCAATCTCGTCAAGCAAACATTAAGATAAGAGAAAGAAACTTATTTTTGATTATTAGGAGTGATGTGGCTAATTCCATGATCATATGACTAACTTAAGCTCCCCAAAATTAACAATATTAAACTATCATACTCTATTTGGTTTAATGGAATGAGATGGGATGGTAATTCCTTAAGCTCCCTTGTGGAATGATCATTCTCTTATAATGGTATATGATGATTATATTTGTAATGTATTTATTATTATTATTATTATTATTATTATTATTTTGTCAACCAAACATGAGAATGAATATTTTGATGGAATGATCATTCCATTTCACTCCATCCAAGTGACCCAAACACTACCTTAAAGTTTTCCAAACTAAACTAAAGTCTTGTGTTTCTATCAAATGAGGTGGCTACATGAATCATTTTTCTTCATTCAGTTCAAATTCTATATGTTCAGTTAAATTTGTTGGACAATCTTCACTATATTTAAAATAATTAATTCTGTTGTGTACTAAACAACAATAAGAATATAAAGAAATAAAGAAAATGAGAGAATTTGTTTGATTACAAAAATCAAACTAGAAATAAATAAGTAAAAACAGATTTTATTTTGTTACAAAAACAAAATTAAAATCTGATTTAATAAACAAATAAAACAGAATAATAAATTAAACAACTTACTTGATTAATTTCTTCTAATAAATATCTGATCAAGTCCAGTGTTTGACATTGTGTCCTTAAGACAGATTCGTCCTCTCCACGGTGCTTTCAGAATGTGGACGTTTACCTCCCAAGATGAAATGATCAACTACAAACAATAGCAACACTACAAATTATTTACCTAACGAACATACTAAGTGTTTATACTCTTCCAACAAAAATTAAATGCAGCAAAATGAAGAATAAATTTGCAGATGTGAAGTACGAAATTTTTGAATGTGTAAAACATCAAATGAGGGCTGTCCTATTTATAGATGGAATGGTGGCTGCATGTTTTGAATTAAACAAGTGCAAACCTGTTTGAACAGGTATGAAACCTGTTTGGTTTTGAATCTGTTGGGTTCACAATTCAAACAGATAAAAACGGGAAGGGCCCTGTTTGGGTGTACAGTAAAATCGAACCAGTTTATTTCCGGAATTAATTTGAATTCTGGATTTTAAATGTTTTTGACCCAAAAAGATAGGTATTGGGCCGGACAAGCCTAACCCAACCTCACACCACGCACACACGTCGAAGCCCAGCTAACCCGATCAGACAGACAACGGTACGCGTGTGGTGATTTTTGGATCCAATGGATCTAGCCCATTTTGCCCATAACCTCCTTCTCTAAAACACTTGGGTACCCCTTGGGGTACACCCCAAGTTCTAATCCCATGCCTTATAAACTCATTCAAAACTTCCTATCAAATCAATGTAGGACAAGCCTTATTCAAACCTTTAAGGATTTTCCACCAAAACTCCATTTCCATACTTTAGCTTCAATTTCCCATTCACTCGGCAATGGTTCTGAGTAACCAAATATACCGCGTGAATCACAACGCGGCGTAAAACGCGTTACCACTTTGACCCGCGAAAAACGACGCTCGGGTCCCACCTAAATAATAGACCAAACTTAGGAAAAAATTCTGGTTTTATCCAGAATTTTATAACCATTTCCAACAAAATTCAATAAAATTATACTATATTTTTTCAGCCTTGCATCTTAAGTCAATTTAAGTTTTCTCCCTCCTCTAATATCTTCACTTAAAATGATTCTACACTCTTCCTTATCATTTGATTTAGAGCTCGATAATGTACTGACAACTATCAAACAAGTAATCCCCATCTAATATTAAAACAAATATGATATTAAAAAAAAAAAACGTGTGGACCCATGGGAGCCTAAGGATATTGTCAATCACACTCTAACACGATTATCATATAGGGACTAATATCTCTTTTTTGTGTGTGTATATATGTGTCTTTGTGTGTGTGAAATAGAAAGAAAATGAGGAAAATTTAGATGGGTGGGTGGGGGACCTGAGAAAGATCATCATTTAATAAAATGGGGGTTCATTTTATGGGATTGGACTCCAAATTTAATAGATTTATTAATTCATTGTCTGATTTAAAAATTAAAAGTCAAACTAATAGTCAAATATATATTATTTTTGGCTAAATAATTAAAGAAATATTAATTTCAAGACTAACAGTTTATTACATTATAATTTTTCTTATATACTCCGTCCAAACAAATGAATAAACGAGTAATCTTGTTAAATAACAGGAGCAGATTTTATTGTCGAAAGCATTTCAATAGTCAAGTTTTCTATATCTAATCTAATTATTAATCCTATGTAAAGAAAAATAAAGATGACAATGATAGACAGGTTGTGGCTGTAGGGTCAGAGTTTTTGTTTTTTTTTTTTGTTTTTTCAATTGGAAAGAAAATTCTCATTGTAAAACCGATAAAAGATTAAATCAATTTGGTATAGCGGTATCACAAAATCTCAAAAATAGATAAAATCCTTAGAAGGAAGGATCCAAGCCCTTGTAAGGGAAGAGAAAAGGCTCTCATAAGGGAGATACACAAACCTACACATGAAGAATTATTACATCTACAAACAAAAAATTAAAAAAAAAAATCAAATAAAAAAATTCAAATCAAAGTTGTCACCAAACTCATTGAAAACTCCACTCAAGTTAAAAAGTTGGTGAGAAACCAATTGAAAACAACTGGAAAAACAGCCACCAAGAGAGCTACAACCAACCACCTAACACCCACTGCCAAACCTATCAGGTAAAATACATCAGCCCTCGAAGGACCATACTCAAAATCCTTAATTGTCCCAGCCCTCTGATCCTCCTCTGCTGCCTTGAGCAAGATCTTACCTGATATAAAATATACACCACATCATTGACAGAATAATGCACCCCTATTGAATTATATTTCAACCATAGAGCAATTCTAATTTTCACCAACTCACTAATGCTGTGTTTGGTTGGGGGATTTGGAAAGGGAAAGGGAAAAGGTGTGTGAAACCAGGTGAAATATAAACATATTTTATTCACATTTCACCTACCTTTTCCATTTCTTTTTCCAAATCTCTCACCAAATCCCCCAACCAAACACAGCATAAGTGTCTTGAAATCTGGTTGAATTCCCTGAAACAGACATTAATTTCTGAGCTTCCAAACAAGCCACATGAGAGCAAAGGGAATGGACTGCCATATCCTCCTTTCAAATCTGTTCAATTTTATGCCAGACCAACGTCCAATAGAACCATGTATGACCCAAAATCAGACCACACAAAGAATGTGATTGACAGATTCCACATCCTCCCTGCAAAACAGACAGACAATACTTACATTGGAGTCCAGCACTCCTAATCTTTGAAGGTAAGCTGCAGTTTTCACTCTTCCTCTCCAAGCTAGCCAACCAAAGAATTTTACTTTTTTGGTGGTGCACCATTACCCCAAAGCAATTTAGTAATGCTGATAGATGGGCCATGAGCCAACTCACACCTCCTAACAGAGGCAACCGAAAAAGATCCAGAGATGGGTCTGCAATCCACCTATCCTGATCCTCCATACTGACCCTACGATTAGGAACACCTTCCAACACCATAGTCAGTTTTCTGACCTCCTCCTCTTCCCAAGCTCTTAAAGGTCACCTGAATCAGAAATTCCACTCCCCTGATGCTTCTCTGTTTTGAATTGAAAGCTTCAGAGATCCCTCTTTATTCTCAGATAAACTTAAAAGCCTAGGGAAGGCAACCTTCAAATTTCCATTCATCAACAATCCATGCCACCAAAAATGGATCCTTTCTCCATTACCAATCACTATCTTAGTATTATTAACAAAGAATGAGTGAAGATTAGAATTTTCCAAAACAGATGATAATATGTCTTTCCAAACTATGGACATAGACCTATTAATCTCCACTCCTGGGCTCCACCCACCACCTTCATGACCATACTTACAACACACCACCTCCTTCCATAACGAGCCATTTTCAGATCCATATCTCTACCACCATTTTAATAACAAACTCTCATTTAGCTCCTTCATGTTATTCTCCCATCCCCAACATTAATTTTGGGTCCCTACCCCTCTCTACCAATCAAAACCTTATGGAACATTAGGTGTCCGTACTCCGGGAATACTGAATAATCATTCATCAAACACTCTGTTAGGATTTGAATTTTCCAAAAGAGTTTATGAGTTTTCAATTCGTATTTTTTTTATTCTTTAGTTAATTTTTAATTTTTTAAATGCATTTAATCTAAATGTACTTAAAAAGTACAATATTATGAAGAAAAATCTTTAAAAAGTTGAATAAATACAAATAGAAAAATAAAAAAAAATGTATTGAATTTTTTTATTTTTTATTTTTTAAGTTTATTTAGAATAGGTAGGACTAAAAAATAAAAAACAAAATTGATTAAAATATTTAAAAATTCAATAAAAATAAAAATGTATATTTTAAAATCTAAAAAATTATTTTTAAAAATTTCAAATCAAACATATTGACAGATACAAATGGAATATACCTTATACAAAAAAAATAATTTCTACTACAAAATATATAATTTTTTGTCCTCACAAAAAATATAACTTTTTACTCTTGCAAAAAGTATAACTTTTATCACAAAAAGTGTAATTTTAGTTATTCAAACTTTAACAGGGCACACTATAACATTACCATTCATAACTTTCACCATAAAAATTGTAATATGCAAATACCTATTGTAGCATCATGTCTGTGCTCAAGGTTGATTTATGGCAACAATAAAACAAATTTGTAAGTTAAGCTCCGTTTGTTTCGCAATAAAATATTTTCTACTCAAAATAATTTTTATATAAATTAATTTTGCAAAAACAAATTTTTTTTTCCATTTTCCAGTGTTTAATGTGGTAAAAGGGTCAATTCTTAAAAATCTACTTACACAATTATTAATGGTAAATCATTTTGGAGACTCTGACCGAAAAAAAAAAAAAAAAAAATCCTCAATTTTTTTATTTATTTATTTACATTTTATTTAGCCAAATAATGAAAATATATGAAAAGTATTCTTGAAAAGGAGTCGGCTTCTGAACTATCTTGGCCCGTTGGGCTCACTATCAATCCTATTATTTTGATGATACAAACCAAAATCAATAAGACGACTTGGTCGGTTATTCGGGAGAAATCAATAAGATGAAAGGGGCAACTCTAACTGTGCTATTGCTAAACAGTAACTTAATTCATTTTGGGGAAAGTCTGGAAATCAGACATATCCACCTAGAATTTTATGGGTGGATGGCTGTGTGGTAGAGATTAAATTTATGTAGTTTGAGGTTTATGTGTAAAATAAATTTAAATCATAAAATGATAATTCTAAATAATTTTTAAGTAATTAAGTTTAGGTTTGTAGAAAAAATAAACTGTGCATGAAAAATAGTCAGATTAAATAAAGAAGAAGAATAGAACAAAGGCAAAGCACATCCAGAATACTTTCTTTAAGATAGTAATTTTCTCTCTATTATATAAAAAGGTCTCTTGGAAATTATATCTCTAGGATACAATGCCTTATTTAAGAAAATAATACTAAAGTTGTATTCCTTAGATGTTTTCTAAACCAGAACCTTAACCCAAAATTAGAAGTCGAAACAGAGAAGGAAAAACCTGTATCTATCGGCTATTGAGGAGAGTTCCTTTTACGGAACTCGAACAAATACCAATCAAAGAAAGAATGTATCCTTTCTTATAGACACTATCTAAAATTCAAATGTTTGAACTTGTTCAACGTCCGTAAACCAAATTTTGGTTAGGAGTCCAATTTGAAATCTTTAAGTGTGTATTTGGTAACGTTTACGTTTTCAGTATATATTTACAAAAATTTTATAAACTGGTTTTTATTTATTTTTTGTTTATTTTTAGAAAAACATAAACTAAAAAGGCGTTTGGTAATTGACAAAATGTTTTAAAAAATTTTTAAATATAAAAAAGAGTGAGAAATGGCAAGTGGTGGCAAGTGGAAGACGGTGGTGGAAAGTGGTGACGGTGGGTGATGGATAGCTGGTAGTGGTGGGTGGTGGCAGGTGGGTGGTGGTGGTGGTAGTAGGTGGGTGGGTGGGGGACGGTGGCGGGTGGTAGCGAGTGGGTGGTGGTGGTGGTGGTGGTGGTGGTGGTGGTGGCGGGTTGTAGGTGGTAGTGGCAGGTGGGTGGCAGATGGCGAGTGGTGGTGGTGGGTGGGTAGGTGGGTAACGATGGCGGGTGATGGGTGGGTGGGTAATAGTGACAAGTGGTGGGTGGTGGTGGTGGTGGCGGCGGGTGGTGGGTGGTGGTGGCAGGTGGTGGGTGGTGGTGGTGGTGGTGGTGGTGGTGGGTGGGTGGGTGACGGTGGTGGGTGGTAGCGAGTGGGTGGTGGTGGGTGGCGGCAGGTGGCGGGTGGTGGTGGTGGTGGTGGTGGGTGGGTGGGTGACGGTGGTGGGTGGTAGCGAGTGGGTGGTGGTGGGTGGCGGCAGGTGGCGGGTGGTGGTGGTGGTGGTGGTGGTGGTGGGTGGGTGGGTGACGGTGGTGGGTGGTAGGTGGTAGCGAGTGGGTGGTGGTGGTAGTGGTGGTGGGTGGTGGCAGGTGGGTGGCGGGTGGGTGCTAGTGGCGGGTGAGTGGCAGGTGGCTGGTGGTGGTAGGTGGGTGGTGGTGGCAAGTAGGTGGCGGATGGTGGTGGTGGCGGGCGGTGGATGGTAGTGGCGGGTGGTGGGTGGTGGCGGGTGGATGGCAGATAGGTGGTGGGTGGTGGTGGTAGTGGTGGTGGCGAGGGGTGGATGGTGGTGGCGAGTGGGTGGTGGCGGGTGGGTGGTGAGTGGTGGTGGCAGGTAGTGGTGGGGAGTGGGTGGTGGTGGCGGAAGACGGTGGTGGAAAATAGTGGCGGGTGGTGGCTAGTGTTGGGTGGTAAAAAAAAAAAAAACTGAAAACTCAAAATGGAAACACATTTTTTGTGTTTTTATTTTTTGGCTAAATTTATAAACTGAGACCACTGATTTATAAATCAAAAATTTTACCAAACAAGTTTTTATTTGAGTTTTTTAAATTTTTGTAAATATAAAAAAAAACAGAAAACGTAAGTGTTACCAAACGCCACCTAACTGTTTTTATTCAAATGGTATGAAATTGTTTGTTTGAATATGTTATTTTATTTATTTATTTATTTCCATATATATATCAAAAAAACTAAAAGTTCTATCTCATGGTCATCTTTGAAACAAGACCTCGAATGAAACTTGAAGGAATATGGAAAGTTATTCATCTATTTATAGTAGATGAGAGGACACTAATATTTGCTCAAGATTTCAACGTAGGAATCAAGTTAAAAATTTGAATTCTAAATGCATGGATGAAAAACAAAATATTGAATTCCTACTAAGTAAAAGCGTAGAGGTTCTCTTAGGCCTAGTTTGGGAAGACTAAATAAGTGCACTTTTTGACTTTTTATGAAATATGGGTTGGGTTTGGGTTGGATTTGAAGTGATGTATTAGAGAGGTGATGTGACTTAAATAAGATGATGTGACTTAAATAGGATAGTAACTTTTTGACTTTTCATCTTTTTTATCTTATGCCAAACTTGACCTTAGATTTCAATGTGGGATCCGAAAAAGAACGTGAAAAAACATGAAGATTATTATTGTTATTAGTAAATAACATATAATAATAACTACATTTATTTGTTCCTTTTATGGCAGCTGGAACATATGTTACTTCACAGCTCATCTACAGTACTTATTAAGTAAAAAGGGGTTTTTAACCTCCAAGATCTGGGGAGTTTTAATATGTCAATCCTAATTTTTTAATTTTTTGTTTTTTTAAAAAAAAATTAACCTCAGCATTTATTAACTCTTCTCAACCTATAAGATTTTTTTTACTTCTCTTATAATTACTGTAGTACCTTTTCCAAAATAAATAATTTGTATATTAAAAAAAATTTAAAACAAATATAAATATCTATATCTATATCTATCTATTTATTTATATATATCTCTAACCCACAAGTTTTGTGGGAGTTCCAATATCTGAACCTTCATTTCTTAATTTTTTTGATTTTTTTTGAAAAAAAAAACTTAGCACTTAAATTCTTCAAAGTTTTTTAACTTCTCCAATACACACACTTTTTTTAACTTTTCACATACCTATTGCAAATAGTGAGTCTCCTTTTTGTTTTCTCCTTCTTAACTTCTCACTTCTATACTTTCAACTTCAGTGACCACGTACGCAAACAATAAGTCTTCTTTTTGTTTTCTCCTTCTTTACTTTTCCTTTTGTTTACTGTTTTAATATTGTAGTTAGATAGCGCATAAAAATATTTGTGATTTGTGTAGCGAATAAAAAATTATAATTTGATTTTTTAATATGATTGAAGTTAGATAAATATAAACCGTCATAAAGAGAAAAATGTGATTATAATTAGTTAAATGATTCTTTTTTTTTTTTAATGTGATTGTAGTTAATTTAATAGTTCTTTTTTTCATTTATTTATTTTTTTATGTGAAAAATGTGATGTGATTATAGTTTGTTCAATGACTCTTTTTTTTAATATGATTGTTGTAGTCAGTTCAATGGTTTTTTTTTTAATGTTATTTAATCTTTTTATTTACTATTTTAATTTTATTTTTAATTTTTTAATATGATTGAAGTTAGATATTTATAAACCCTCACAAAGAGAAAAATGTGATTATAATTAGTTGAATGATTCTTTTTTTTTTTTAATGTGATTGTAGCTAGTTTAATAGTTTTTTTTTTTCATTTATTTATTTCATTATGGGAGAAATGTGATGTGATTGTAGTTTGTTCAATGGCTCTTTTTTTTAAAATGATTGTTGTAGTTAACTCAATGGTTTTTTTTAATGTTATTTAATCTTTTTATTTACTATTTTAATTTTATTTTTAATATGATTGAAGTTAGATAAACATAAACACTCACAAAGAAAAAAATGTGATTGTAGTTAGTTCAATGGTTCTTTTTTTTTTTTTTTTTTAATGATAATTGTAGTTAGTTAATAGTTCCTTTTTTCATTTATTTATTTTTTTTATTATGAAAAAAATGTGATGTGATTGTAATTTGTTCAATGGTTCTTTTTTTTAATGTGATTTAATCTTTTATTTACTGTTTTAATGGTTTTTCTTTACAATTACTTATGAAAAAAATATGATTGTAATTAGATAGCATAAAAATATTTGTGATTTGATTTGATTTTTTTTCTGATTTGATTTTTAAAGTACCAATTATTGATAATTATTAGATTGTATTTTGAAAAAAAAATGCAATTGATTTTTTTAACTCACTGTGTTTTTTGAAAAGAAATTATTGTGTTTTTTTAACTATCAATTCACTTAATCTGTGATTTGATTTTTAACTCACTGTGCTTTTTGAAAAACAAAATGGATTGCACTCATTAGGGTCACATAATGTGCCAATTATTGATGATGATTAGATTGTATTTTGACCAAAAAAAAAATTATAATTGATCTTTTTAACTCACTATGTTTTTTGAAAAATAAATTATTGTGTTTTTTAATTATCAATTGACTTAATTTGTGAGTGATTTTTTTAAATTATTAATGATGATTAGATAGCATTAAAAAAATTATGATTTGTATGATTGAAGTTATCTCCATTTGTTTATAATTTTATTTTTTAATATGATTGAAGTTAGATAACATAAACACTTACAAAAAGAAAAATGTGATTGTAGTTTGTTCAATGGTTCTAAATAATCTTTTTTATTTACTATTTTAATGGTTATTTTTTTCAATTATTTTTTTATTATGAGAAAAATGTCATTGTAGTTAGATAGTATTAAAAAATTGTGATTTGTATGATTGCAGTTATCTCCTTTTGTTTATAATTTGATTTTTTAATATGATTGAAGTTAACTCACAAAAAGAAAAATGTGATTGTAGTTTGTTCAACGGCTCTAAATAATATTTTTATTTACTATTTTAATGGTTCTTTTTTTCAATTTTTTTTTATTATGAGAAAAATATGATTGCAGTTAGATAGCATTAAAAAAATTGTGATTTGTATGATTGAAGTTATCTCCTTTTATTGATTTGGTCAAATTCCCTGATCAGCATTTATTAACTTTTTTTAATCCACATATCTTTTCACATGCCTGCATTTATTGATTTGGTCAAAATCCCCTGATCAGCATTTAAAATCCCCTCATATAAATAATTATAGATACAATCCGTGTATAGTTACTGCAATACCCTTTTCAACTTCTCTCATACACTATGGTTAGTGATAAGATTGTTAAATTATTTTTATAAAAAATCTTAAAAAACATAATTTATATATTTAAAAAAATCTAAAACAAATATAAATATTTATAATTATCCCGTGCATAGCACGCGTGATATGTATCTATATCTATATCTATATCTAGGAAAATGAGGTTTCTAATCCCGAAACCTTATGGGAGTTTCAATATCTCAATCTTAATTTTCTAAATTTGTGATTTCAAAAAAAAAAATCTCAGTATTTATTAATTTGTTCAAAATCCCTTGATCAGCATTTATTAACTTTTTTCAATCCACATACCTTTTCACAAGCCTGCATTTATTGATTTGATCAAAATCCCTTGATCAGCATTTACTAACTTTTTCCAATCCACATGCCTTTTGAGAGCTTTGGTCAAAATCCACTCATACAAATAATTATAGTTACAACTCGTGCATAGTTATTGCAGCACCCTTTTAAACTTCTCCCATACACTATGGTTAGTGATAAGAATGTTAAATTATTTTTATAAAAAATCTAAAAAAAATAATTTATATATTAAAAAAAATTTAAAACAAATATAAATATCTATAATTATCTCGTGCATAGCACGGGTGATAGACTAGTAGATAACTAAAAGCAAAAATACCCCTTCTTTAGTCGAAGGATAATGAAATCCTTGTTTCCTCACCTTTAGTCACTTGTGATTATTAACACTTGTTTGTTTACTGTAGTTTCTTACATTGTGTTTAGATAGAGATTTCGAGACGGATTTAGAAAAAGAAAGGGAAAAAATGTGTGAAACTAAGTAAAATATAAATATATTTTATTCACATTTCACCTATATTTTTTCTTTTTATTTTTTAATCGTTTTTTAAATCTCCCTACCACACATAACGTTAGTGTATCTTTATAATCCAGCAATATCATTGGGCTTTCTGCCCTCTTCTAAGCCCCCTCTTTGCTTAAGAGAAGAAAAAGCAGTTGAAAAGGAAAAATGACGTTAGTGTTTGCTTCTTAAATGGCCATAGTATAATAACCAAAAATAAATAAATATATGGAGCCAATAATAAATATGGGTAAGAATTATCACCCTTAGAAGACATTATTAGGAATTCATCTGTTCCTAAGTGAGATATAAAATAACAAACAAGCAAGATAAATGAATCAAAGAAATTACACACACACAATAATACAAAGATTTATGTAATTTATCTCAGAACAGAGTTATGTCCATGGTTACTGCAGTTTTCACTATGATCAGAAAATAATACAACTCTTTTCACTACAACAAAATTAACTATTTACTATTTTACATTTACAACATGCATCAAATACATGTTGTAGTTAGTCTATTCTATGACATTTTTTTTTTTGTAAGTTGTTGATTTATATATTTATGACAAACAAAAATATACTGGAAATATACTTTTATGACTTGCAAAAGTTTGACATGGAATATTTGTACTTAAGACAATATACATTTCATATTATAATAGATCATAACTTTATACGGCATGCATTTACATGTCATGAAAAATTCTACTAAAAAAAATAAAATATACCACCAAATAAAATTAAGTGTGAAATCAAATAACATTTAGCTTCAAATAATAAAAGAGCTCAAATCCAATAAAATAAAAAATAAAATAAAAAGTGCTATTGTATTGAAGCTAAAATTGCTTTCTCTCTCTCATTGTTCTAAACAATTTGTTTAAACTATTTTTTTTTTTTTAATAATCTGTATCTAATTTTTTTCATTTTATGTCTATTCAGTTTAGAGAATTTAAAAGCAAAAAAGAAAAAAA
Organism: Camellia sinensis; assembly: GCF_055761805.1. Classification (NCBI taxonomy): domain Eukaryota; kingdom Viridiplantae; phylum Streptophyta; class Magnoliopsida; order Ericales; family Theaceae; genus Camellia; species Camellia sinensis. Next base: position 102,190,467 of record NC_138975.1, on the reverse strand, counting down.
AAATTGAGAAAATTTGAAAATAAAATTCACTAAACATAAATGGTGGTGCTACATGCACCAATTAATGTACATACTATTATACCAACTAGTGTTATGCCATTATTACTGACCCCACCTATTAGACAAATTTCAAATACCCAAAACCTCTAAAATTATGTCACATCATCTATTAGTATACTAGTTAATACATTAATTGATACATATAGTATTATTCTACTATAAATCAAATTATTAAATTTTTTTAATAAAAAAATACAACAGGTTTGTTTTTGAAACGCAAAAAATAAATGAATATATAGAAAAAAAAAAGTCATAAACATTATATTTTTTTAAGTGTATTAGAATTAGATGTATTTAAAAAAAAAAAAAAAAAAAAAATTAACGTAAAATATTAAAACTTTATTGAAGCAAAAAATAAAAAAAAAAAATAAATAAAATAAAATTTATGGCCCTATTTGGGACCTTGGGTTTTGACTAAAATAGTCAATAAAAATAAAATAAGCTTAAATAGTTAATAAGATAAAATGTTACATCTAAACCATAATCATTTTATTTTTTCTCTCATAACCATCAAATCAACTAAAAAAGAGTGCTGCTAAGATTTTAACGAGTTTGAGTTCGAGTTCGAGCTCAATAACAATTTAACGAACCAAGTTCGAGCCAAGTTGGTTTAAGTTTGACTCGAGATTGAGCCTGTTCACGAGCTTTAATGAACTAACAAATTTATAAATTCATACTTGCGTATGAGACTAAAGTGACAACTGAAACTTTGATTATATAATTATATATACAATATATACAAACATATTAAAAAAAATCAATATTTTACCAAAATAATAATATTTACCACCATTATTATATAAATGCACTATCTATACTTAACTATTATTTACATTTATATTTAAATGCATAAATAACATATTTATCTTATTTTTATACATATTTTTACATTATTTAATATATAAATAATAAATTTTAAATGAGCTATCTAGTGAATCGAGTTTACGAGCCGAGCTTTAGTATATTTGGACTTGTTTATTAAAAATTTAACAAACTCGAACTCGAACGGAAAAAAAAAAAAAAATTTAATGAAACGAATTCGAGCGAGCTTTTACCGAGCCAAACTCGAGTCTATTCATGAACGACTCTGTTAAATTTTTAGCCTTAGCTGCTATTAGCACCCATCAATTATTTTGGACTCCCTATTTTTTAGCTTATTTATTTATTTATTTATTATTACAATAATAACCTTAAATGAAATTAATAAAAAGGACGTTAATAATTTTAGGATACCCCATCTCACAATTAAGCCCACACATCTACTACATTATGACTTAAGATTTATGAGCGCACCCACCTCCATCACCACCTATCTATCCTCCCCAAATCCCAAACCATTTGATTAAATATACTTTTCCGGCGATGACAATGAGTGAAAGTTTTTTCTAGTAACCACAACTTCACGAGATGAGAAGAGTACAACAATAAAAGCTCATAGAAGATTCATAACTTTGATGGTGTTTTTAGTTCAGAGAAAATTAGCTTTATAAGGGTAAGTTTCTTGAAAAAAATGTCAAAAATAATAACAACTGTTCGTTATTTTTTTCGAAACTAAACTCCCGAACATATGACCAAAATTCAGGATCACAGGCCCAAACATTGTTTATATGTTTGAGAATATGTAACTGAACATTTCTAATAGAAGTATATAACTTTAAATTGAGAATGTTAGAGAAGACCCCAAGGAGAATAACAGTACTTACATGTACAGTGAGGTTACGGATGAATGATAGAAAATCAATTAGAGAAGTATGAAAATGGATTGTGTTGTGTTGATGAAAAGAGGTAATAGGGGGAAAAAAATCAATCAGATTCACAAACTTCGTAATGAAGCAAAAAAAAATAAAATAAAAATTCTTAATCACCACAAATTTTTTCAACTAGTTTTGGGAGATCCACCGTCGTGGGTTTTGTAAGGGTTTTGGGAGGGAGGTTTTTTGGGATGTGTGGGTGTGCATTTGAATGGATGATATGTTTTTACAAGGATAATTATGGTATTATTAGGGGGGAGAAAAGAAATTTTAAGGGTTTTAGAATTTATAAGTGGGAATTCAAAGAAATGTGGGGTCCAAAATAATTGATGGGATGCTAATAATAACACTTTTAAAAAAAATCGACTAAAATAGTCAAGTTTCCAAATCAGCCCATGGAAAACAAGCCTTGTTTGGTTTGTCTATTGAGAGTCAATTTTTGAGAAAATTTTTTAAAAATTTGTTTGGTTGAAAATTTTTGGAAAAGAAAAAAAAAATTCAAAATCACTTCTCTCTACTTCATATCAATTAATCACTTTTTCTCTCTCATTTCTCTTTCTCTCACATCCTACACATCAATCAATCACTTTTTCTCTTATACCCATCTACTCAACTAAAAAAAAAAAAACTAAATTATCCCAAACTCAAAAACACCAAAACTATTTTTAAAACATTTAACCAAACAAATTTTTAAATGTTGTAAACCCTTTCAAGAAAATTATTTCACAAACACAAATCAAACATCGCAACAAATTTCAATTGTCAAAACTAGAGAAAATTAGTGCACAAAATCTGTCCTAAATAAACTTTAAAACGTCTGGTGCTCTCTACTTTGTTTCTGATTCACTCAATTCAATTGCTCAAAACAGCTCTCACTCTCTTCGTCTCTATACGTATATATTTTGTATATGTCTGTAACTGTTTTATAAAACACAAATCATAAGGTTTTGCTCTATCATTACCTTGATTTGTTGATGCATCCCAAATTGAAAACAAAAGACTCTTCTTTTCGATTTTTTTAATAATAATGAAATTTTGTTTTAAGTAATTCTATTATGCTGTGTTTGGTTGGGGTTTTTGGGGTGGGATTTAGAAAAGGAATGAGAAATGTAATCCTATTTATGTTTGGTTATAATAAAAAATATATAGGAAAAGAAAGGGGGTGAGAAATAAATAAAGAAATAGGAGATCTTTTAGGACATCAATTTTATTTTATAACCAACACAACCAAACATAGTTGGGATTTGAAATTCTATTAATTCTTTCTCCTTTTCCTTTCATTTCCATTTCCCTTTCCATTTCCCTTCCCAAATCCCCCAACCAAACACAGCGTTAGTGTTGAGATTGATTCATTCTCTATGCTTGGAAAAGTGAAATAATGAATTCTATGAGTTGGAGAAATTAAATGTGTTGTAAATTGCTCTGCTTCAGGTGTTCCTACTACATATTTTGAGTGTTCCAAATTTTGGGGCTACATATTTAGGTTGTTCTGATTTAACTTGGCCCAATGGAATAGGATGACAATCCTTTATGGTGAATGATAATTTCAGCAAGTGATCATTCAAACCGATGCGGAGCAAGTAGTACAACACCTAATTGAAGAACCTAGAGAGAAATGTGTTGTACAAATTGTATATTTAAATAAAATTAAATAGATTCATATTTAATAATTTAAATTATAGAATAAGAAATCATGAAACTAAATGATACTAGAGATTACAATATGATTAACAGAAATATATATCAAACTAAAATATTGAAATAAAATAAGGAAGCAAATCGAAACATGTGTGATACCACAGTTTCCTTAAAACAGATTCGCCGCCTTATCGTGGGTGCTAGAGGTATGTCGGCGTCTGTCTCCTAAAATACGACCCTTTAGAACCTGCTAATGCAGAAGCACCTTTTCTTTAGCTCTGGCAAACTAACAATGGTAGTACTCTCTCACACTTAAAGAATTTGTTATGGCAGACTGACTATCACTTGAGAGCAAAGAATTTTTGTACCTAAAACCAAAGAGGAAGGCCTCCTGTTATACACAATATCAGAGAGAGGAGGAGCCTCTCAGCCATGAAGGCTGACAACAAATGCAGCCAAAACTGCCAAATTACTTTTGCAAAACTGATGGGACAAAAATGTGTAAGTTACACTCTTTATATACACGTGTGTATATCTGCAACCACCAAACATGCCTAATCCAAAAAAGATTAAGTTGATGAGCCACCAATTTGGCCAAACCCAAACCTAACCCATTCTAGCAAGTCCCAACATCCACGACCCACGGATCACAGACCATGGGCATAACCAACTTGTACCATAGTTTTGGCCCAAGCACATTCTTGAAGCATCCATAAATCTATTCCTTCGGAAAATTAGGGTGTCCCAAATGGCTTATACCATCATCAAAAACTTGAGATTTAAATACCCATCAATACTTTCCTCTACAATCAATGCAAAGCCCTTGAAATATGTATTTATTTTTAAGACCCTAATGATGAATTATTTTCTTAAAGCCCTCGTTTACTTGAATTAATTCGAATCTTGTTGATTAGCAATTACTATTTTTTATTTTATTTTATCAAAACAGAAATTCCCTAACCTAATTTAATTCTACCTAGGTAACATGTATTTAACTTCAAGCCCCCATTTCTTTTTTAAACTTGCCCCAAAATAGTACTTGTATCTTGTACCTTTGTATACCATCAATCTTGCAATATATATATATATATATATATGTGTGTGTGTGTGTGTGTATAAACACCTTGAGGAATGTGCCTAGGACCAAAATTAATAAAAAATTTGCCCCATCACACTCCCTCAAGGCTAGCCCTCTTAGGGAAGGGAGAGAGAAGCCAATTTTCTAAGACCATGATTATGAGATTCTAAAGAAACACAACCTAGTGACCTACCTAGGATGTAAAATCCAAGAATTAGTTTTATTACAACTAGATGTGGCCTTAACCAATGGAACAAGCCTCCTAAGCCCCTTCTATTCCTTTAGAATTCAATCAAACCCTAACCCTTCCATCCAATTCCAACTAAAGGGCTTTTATGTCCTTTTACCCCAAATTTGCCTATATATACCACACCCTCCCTAGCTTGCAAACATACACACAACACACTCACTCACACACACATTTTGGTTAGAGAGAGGGAGGAGAGCAAGGAAGAGAAGTCTATAGGAGGAGAGGGAAGAAGAAGAGAGTTTCTTATGCAAAGCTAGAAGGTAAGCCACCAACACAACCTTCTGTTCATTTTCTTTTCTAATGCATGTTCTTTTAAAGATTTTAAGTGATGTTTAAAATCTGTTATTATCATGTTCTTATGTTAAAAATACCAAGATTTGAGTATTGTTTCCATCTCTCTTGTATTTTCCTCATTTTGGTACAAACCATCTTCTTTTTGTACAAATCTCTCAACTTTTCAAGGGCACTCTTTCAAACAATTTTTCTGAGTTAAACATGTGATAGTTAGCATATTTTCTTCACAAAAGAAATGAAACTTTCCCCTGGTGGAACCCCCTTTTCATAAATCTTCTTAATTTGGGCATTCTACCTTAGAACCTGTTTTTGCAGCTAACTTTCAAAAATTCCAGAAAAATGTAAAAAAATATTCTGAACCTCCATTTTATGTCAAAACCTTCCCTTAGAAGTTATCTTTCAACTAAAATTTGTTTCATTGAAAAACATTGAACGGTTTTGCAAGAAAATCAAGTTTTCGTAACAGTCGACAGATCTGGGCAGATTCTGGGCAGATTCTGGACAGACCCTGGACAGCGCTGAAATATCTTCTAAATAACTTAGAATCTGGAAGAGCAACCCCAATTCCGAAAAATGCTCTAGAAACTAGATTGAATCCTCTACAAATCATAGGAAGGCCAAGCCCGATAAAGGATCTAAAATAGCTCTTTCATTTTAATCTTTATGCGATGCTAAATCTGGAAATTTTGTTAGGTATGGATGTTTTGTACCTTTGAGTTCATGAGATTGTTGTATCTTATAATCATGTCTTGACCTGATAATATATGTGTTGTGGTTATGTTATTTACCTTTATCGCCTTAAGAATGCATGCTTATATGGATATTAATGTTTTATATGTTGAACTAACCTTGTTTTAAAACACTTAATTCAACGGGAAACCTAATTGGGTGGGTATTGGGTTTTTCGAACATTTGAGTAATGAAGAGATGAGAATATGTGGTATATGGTATGTTGGGATGCGTTCCCTATTTAAAAGTTAAAGTCTTGCGCAAGTGGTTTTCGGAACCCTTGAACGGAGCGGTTGTATTCAGACCCTAGGTGGTTTGGTGTAAGGAGGGATTCGGGCAAGGCCCTATTTTTACCATCTCTTTTGAGGCCCTGCGGTTGGCGCTACACGGTATATAACCATTGGTAGGCATCCGAGGTTAGTTCTGCAACAAAGCAGCAAAAGAGGGGGCATACCGAATAATCCGCGTCCGATTCTTGTGGTTGGGAGGACGGAATCTCTTTGGGTGATTTCTAGTTTACTGACATCTAAATTAACTATTTATTTATTTATTGATTTATTTATTGGAATATCATGCTTTACTACTTGATGTTATATTTTGTGATTGTGTATTGGACTGGGAAAAAGGGGTAGGGTGTGTGCGTGTGTTTACTGGGCATTCAAAGCTCACGGCGTATCATGTCAGGTGACGAAGAGGAACTCATAGCTGGAGATGTCTAACCTGAAACATTTGAAGACTTTTGGCTATCCTAGAATATTAGAAGTTTCTTTTTGATATTTTTGTAAGACTCATGTAAGGTTTAAAACTTTCTTTTTGGGATGTAATGTAATGGAACAATCTTTTTAATCAGGTATATTGTGGTTATTATGTAATTATACTCGATGTACGAACCTTATCGTTGCTTATGAGACCTTGTGTCAATGCCTTGTAAGATCTGTCAAAAAGGAAGTGCGCTGCCTAAGAAAGCTGGACTTAGAAGGGAGGCTATTTTGACTCCTCCGGCGATCTGGGATCTTACTTGGTTATTGACCATAGGACTTACTAGTGACTCTTCCTTGACCGCAACCTATAGTGTAGAATCGGGGCGTCACAACTTGGTATCAGAGCCTAGGTTCAACCCTTAACCCTCGCAACCCTATACGCGACTCTAGAAGCCCTTACCCCTTATCTTATTTATTCTATCACACTATTATAAGAAGATTAACTAGTGAAACTCCTTTTCCCACCTTAGGATGTCATCGGGAGACTATCCAGGACGCGGCATCAGTATCGACTCGTGGGGTATTTTTCGTATACAAGGAAGAAGGGCCATGTCTGTCAGCCCCTACTTTAGCCGCCGACGCTGTGAAATCACCGCCGAGGAAATGATCAAAACCGAGACACGTAAGGTAGAGACGGAGTACGCCCGCTATACGAGGGCGCAAAAAAGGTCTTTGGTGCGGCGCCGCCTATAATTTCTGAGTCGGGCAGCAAGGAAGGCAGTTCGAATGGAGCAAGATGAACAGAGGATGGACTCCCTGATACACCGAGCTTTGACCACCATGGCACCGACTCAGGCTGAAAGCCACGAATCTTGTTACCACGGGCCAGGCGACAATCAATCGATGGATGTGGAGCAGCCACCAGAGCAGCAAGGAGCGAACCTAGCCACCCTATAGAGATATCATCTGAACATAATCCCCCCTCACCAATCTACACCCCTCGCTCTCCGGGACAAGCCACCGACTCCGCTGATGAAGACCCAGACGAAGACTTTGATTGGTCGGGAAACGAGAACTAATTTGAGGGGTAGTAAAACTAGACTTTTATAAGATCCGTTGATGAGGATCCTTAGAATAAGATAGCTTGAACTTGTATGTGTAGATGCTCTTGAATGTAACTCCGATATAGGAGCCCTTTTTGTAATGATGCCTATTATTATATATATAAATGATGTGTTGATCTATGTCATTGACTGTTACTTGCTTTAGTGCATCCTAAGGAAACTGAACCTTTATTTCAAATCTAAGTAGTAAGATTTTCTAAGACTGGAAACCAACTCACCTCGTGCCATGAATAGAATGGTAGACACGCGAGCTAATGGCTATACCGAAACCAGTAACAATGTACAAAACCATCCCAGGCATCAACATGAACCCATCCCCAACAACCTAAGTCATCAGATTTTGGAGGAACTAGGGAAAATAAGGAACAATCGACAGAATGAGAGGACTCGACTCTTTTTTGAGTTTCGGAAGCAGAGGCCCCCAAAGTTCACAGGCGTACTAGACCCGAAAATAGCTAAGAATTGGCTTCGGCAGATAGAGAAAATGCTAGACACCATGGGCATCACCGAGGCCGCTGATAGAATAGCTTTGGCAGTATTCGAGCTCGATGATGAGGCTGACCATTGGTGGGAGTTGATGAAGAACACTCGTGACGTAGCAAGCTTGTCATGGAACCAGTTCAGGGAACTATTCTTAAATAAATATTTCCCAAGTACTATCCACCGAGAACGAGTCAAGGAATTTCAGAACCTGGAACAAGGAAATATGACCGTGACCCAGTATGCTGCAAAATTCGAAGAGCTAGCCCGCTATGCAACTAGACTCGTGGCAAATGATGAAGAAAAAACAAGGATGTTCGAGTGGGGACTAGATCTTACAATCAGGGGAAGAGTCCTTCCGCAACGACTCCCCTCATATGCCGAGGTGCTGGAGACGGCATTAGAATCTGAAAGGGAAGTGAACGACGCCAGAAAGGCTTGGAACAAGAGAAGAGGAAGTCAGGCGACTATTGGACCCCAGAGGAACCAGAAGGGAAGCATGACCTCAAAGCCCTACTCCAGACCACAACCACAACAGCGACAACAGCAACCGCAGCAACAGATTCAGAGAGGAGGCTATCAAAGGCCAGCGGGACAAATCCAGTGCTTTCATTGCCAACAGTTAGGGCACAAGAAGAGCGAATGCCTCCAACTCCCTCCATCTGGATATCAAGGAGGAGGTTCCAGAGCAAATGCCCAGGCATTAGGTGGGCAGAAGCCTTGGACAAACAAGACCGAATCTACTGGGCAGCAGCACCAGAAGAGTGGAGGAATTCAGAGCACCAAGACCAATGGCAACCAGAAGGCAACCGGTAGAATCTTCGCCTTGCAAGAAGAAGAAGCGGACCCGTCTGTAATTGAGGGTAATTTAGTACTATACAATTCTTGGGTGCATGTTTTATTTGATACCGGTGCATCACATTCTTTTATATCCTCTGCTTGTGCTAAGTCATTAGAACTTGAATGTGAACCTTTAGAAACTACCTTAAGTGTAATGTCACCTATGGAAGGATATGTTCGAGTAGGATCGGTCTGTAAGGACTGTAAAATAGGGGTGTCGGACCTACGCCTAACTTGCGACCTGCGTGTCATGGAAATGTCAGACTTCGATATCATCTTGGGCATGGACTGGTTATCCACCCACCAAGCGGTGATCGACTGTCGTCAAAGGAAAGTGGTAGCTCACACGCAAAATGAAATACGTTTCCAGTTTAAGGGGGATAGACAAGACCCCATGGCTTCAACAAAGCATCAAACACAGTGGCGCGATCAACTTGCGGGTAGAATAGCAAGTCTAATTCTAAATGAGGAAGGTCGAGGAGAGAAAGAGCTTCCGCGTGTAGTGTGCGATTATGCAGATGTATTTCCCATGGAATTGCCAGGATTGCCACCAACCCTGGAACTACCCCAATATCCATGGCTCCGTATCGCATGGCACCAACAGAACTACGAGAATTGAAGGCACAACTGCAGGAATTGCTCGAGAAAGGATTCGTTAGGCCAAGTACTTCGCCATGCGGAGCACCCGTGTTGTTTGCTAAAAAGAAAGATGGGTCGTTGAGGCTATGCATCGATTATCGTCTACTCAATCGAGTCACGATTAAAAACCGATACCCACTCCCGAGGATTGATGATCTTTTTGACCAACTTAGAGGCTCTAGGTTCTATTCAAAGATCAACCTCAGGTCAGGTTACCATCAACTACGAGTCAAGAAGGAGGATGTACCAAAGACTGCCTTTCGTACTAGATATGGCCACTATGAATTTGTAGTAATGCCCTTCGGACTAACCAATGCACCAGCAGTATTCATGAGCCTAATGAATAAGATTTTTAGACCATACCTTGACCAGTTTGTAGTAGTATTCACTGATGATATCTTGGTATATTCAAGGTCTGAAGAAGAGCATGAGCAACATTTAAGGATTGTCCTCCAAGTTCTTAGGGACAATCGGTTATATGCCAAGGCAAGTAAATGTGAGTTCTTGTTGAATGAAGTAAAATTCTTAGGGCACGTGGTATCAAAAAATGGGATTGCAGTGGATCCAACCAAGGTGGAGGCAGTATTAGATTGGAGACAACCAAAAACCGTGTCAGAAATCTGCAGCTTCTTAGGATTGGCCGGTTATTATCGGAGGTTCATCCAAGATTTCTCCAAACTAGCTAAACCAATGACTCGTCTAACGCAAAAAGGAGTAAAGTATGAGTGGAACGAAGCTTGCGAAAAATCCTTCCAGGAGCTGAAGAAGAGGTTAACCAGTGCACCAATTTTGACCATTCCAGAATGAGAAGAGGGGTACACTATGTATTGCGATGCATCTAAAGAAGGGTTAGGTTGCGTGCTCATGCAAAATGGAAAGGTGGTCGCATATGGATCCAGACAGTTGAAACCTCATGAGCGCAACTACCCCACCCACGACTTGGAGTTAGCAGCCGTGGTTTTTGCCCTAAAGCAATGGCGACATTACCTGTACGGGGAACAATTTGAGATTTTCACAGATCACAAGAGCTTGAAGTATCTATTCACGCAGAAGGACCTTAACTTGAGACAGAGACGATGGATGGAGTATCTTGAGGATTTCCAGTTCACTCTCTCGTATCACCCTGGTAAGGCCAATGTAGTAGCAGATGCTCTAAGTCATAAGAGCAGAGGGATGATGGCTAAGATCTCCGTCAAGGAATGGGATATGGTTAAGACACTCAGTGAGTTCAGGATCCAAGTAGAATCTCAAGATACAAAGGCATGTCTTAGTGCGCAGAAGGTGATGCCTAAGTTAATGAATGAGGTCATGGAGGCCCAGAAGCACGACCAAGAGGTAGCCTACATCAAGGGACGTCTGGAATCAGGAGAGCCCATGCCCGATTGGGTAATTCACCCCGATGGAAGTTTAAGGTACCAAGGTAGATTGTTTGTACCTAGTGACGAGTTACTTAGAGAAAAGGTACTGAAGGAATGTCATTATTCTGCATTTGCGGTACATCCAGGAGGAACAAAAATGTACCAAGATTTGAAGAGGCAATATTGGTGGAATGGGATGAAGAAGGAAGTGGCTAAATTTGTAACAAAATATTTGACATGCCAACAAGTGAAAGCGGAACATTAGAAACCAGGAGAAATGTTACAACCTCTACCAATAGCCGAATGGAAGTGGGAGTATGTGACGATGGATTTTGTGACAAGGTTGCCTAAGTCACCTAGAGGGCGCGATGCTATATGGGTAATAGTGGACTGTTTTACCAAGTCAGCACATTTCTTACCCTATAAGATGACCGACACCTTAGAGTCTCTGTGCAGACTCTACATTGGGGAAATCATTCGATTACATGGAATTCCGGTATCTATTGTGTCAGATCGTGATCCACGATTCACCTTTCGATTTTAGGGAAGCCTGCAGGAAGCTCTTGGTACGAAGTTATGTTTTAGCACCGCCTTTCACCCGCAGACAGATGGACAATTTGAGCGCACTATCCAGACGCTCAAGGATATGTTGAGAGCTGCGCCATGGATTTTCAAGGAAGTTGGGAACGACACCTACCCCTAATTGAATTCACCTACAATAACAGCTTCCAAGCTAGCATCGGTATGGCACCCTTTGAAGCATTATACGGACGACCTTGTAGATCACCGATTTGTTGGACAGAAGTGGGTGACGCAAATCTGGTAGGACCCGAACTTGTCCTAGAAACTACTGAGAAGGTCAAATTGATCCGACAACGGTTGAAGACTGCTCAGGACCGTTAAAAGAATTATGCAGACAGAAGGAGGAGACCGTTGATGTTTGAAGTAGGCAGCCACGTGTTCCTAAAGGTGCAACCCAAGCGTGGAGTCGTACGTTTTGGGAGAAAGGGGAAGCTCTCACCACGATAAATTGGACCTTTCGAGGTATTGGAGAGAGTGGGCGAAGTAGCATATAGACTAGCTCTACCCCCATAGTTAGCAGGGATACACAGCGTCTTCCATGTATCTATGTTGAGAAAATACATTGCTGACCCGTCACACGTCCTCAAATGGGAAGATATCAGCCTTGACAAGGATGTTACATTTAAAGAAGGACCGGTAGCAATACAGGACAGTCGAGAGAAGAACCTCAGAGGCAAGACGGTTCACTTGGTGAAAGTGCTATGGCGTCACCGGGGAATTGAAGAATCTACTTGGGAGCGCAAGGATTGGGTAAAGGCAAATTACCCCGAGCTTTTCGAAGGCAGTATGTAGCTGCATTTCGAGGGCGAAATTGTTTTAAGGGGGATAGGTTGTAAAGCCCCTGAAATATGTATTTATTTTTAAGATCCTAATGATGAATTATTTTCTTAAAGCCCTCGTTTACTTGAATTAATTCGAATCTTGTCGATTAGCAATTAATATTTTTTTTTTATTTTATCAAAACAGAAATTCCCTAACCTAATTTAATTCTACCTAGGTAACATGTATTTAACTTCAAGCCCCCATTTCTTTTTTAAACTTGCCCCAAAATAGTACTTGTATCGTGTACCTTGGTATACCATCAATCTTGCAATATATATATATGTGTGTGTGTGTATAAACACCTTGAGGGATGTGCCTAGGACCAAAATTAATAAAAAATTTGCCCCATCACACTCCCCCAAGGCTAGCCCTCTTAGGGAAGGGAGAGAGAAGCCAATTTTCTAAGACCATGATTATGAGATTCTAAAGAAACACAACCTAGTGACCTACCTAGGATGCAAAATCCAAGAATCAGTTTTATTACAACTAGATGTGGCCTTAACCAATGGAACAAGCCTCCTAAGCCCCTTCTATTCCTTTAGAATTCAATCAAACCCTAACCCTTCCATCCAATTCCAACTAAAGGGCTTTTATGTCCTTTTACCCCAAATTTGCCTATATATACCACACCCTCCCTCGCTTGCAAACATACACACAACACCCTCACTCATACACACATTTTGGTTAGAGAGAGGGAGGAGAGCAAGGAAGAGAAGTCTAGAGGAGGAGAGGGAAGAAGTAGAGAGTTTCTTGTGCAAAGCTAGAAGGTAAGCCACCAACACAACCTTCTGTTCATTTTCTTTTCTAATGCATGTTCTTTTAAAGATTTTAAGTGATGTTTCAAATCTATTATTATCATGTTCTTATGTTAAAAATACCAAGATTTGAGTATTGTTTCCATTTCTCTTGTATTTTCCTCATTTTGGTACAAACCATCTTCTTTTTGTACAAATCTCTCAACTTTTCAAGGGCACTCTTTCAAACAATTTTTCTGAGTTAAGCATGTGATAGTTAGCATATTTTCTTCACAAAAGAAATGAAACTTTCCCCTGGTGGAACCCCCTTTTCATAAATCTTCTTAATTTGGGCATTCTACCTTAGAACCTGTTTTTGCAGCCAACTTTCGAAAATTCCAGAAAAATGTAAAACAATATTCTGAACCTCCATTTTATGTCAAAACCTTCCCTTAGAAGTTAGATTTCAACTAAAATTTGTTTCATTGAAAAAAATTGAGCGGTTTGCAAGAAAATCAAGTTTTCGTAACAGTCGACAGATCTGGGCAGATTCTGGGCAGATTCTGGACAGCGCTGAAATAACTTCTAAATAACTTAGAATCTGGAAGAGCAACCCCAATTCTGAAAAATGTTCTAGAAACTAGATTGAATCCTCTACAAATCATAGGAAGGCCAAGCCTGATAAAGGATCTAAAATAGCTCTTTCCTTTTAATCTTTATGCGATGCTAAATTTGGAAATTTTGTTAGGTATGGATGTTTTGTACCTTTGAGTTCATGAGATTGTTGTTGATTATAATCATGTCTTGACCTGATAATATATGTGTTGTGGTTATGTTATTTACCTTTCTTGTCTTAAGAATGCATGCTTATATGGATATTAATGTTTTATATGTTGAACTAACCTTGTTTTAAAACACTTAATTCAACGGGAAACCTAATTGGGTGGGTATTGGGTTTTTCGAACATTTGAGTAATGAAAAGATGAGAATATGTGGTATATGGTATGTTGGGATGCGTTCCCTATTTAAAAGTTAAAGTCTTGCGCAAGTGGTTTTCGGAACCCTTGAACGGAGCGGTTGTATTCGGACCCTAGGTGGTTTGGTGTAAGGAGGGATTCAGGCAAGGCCCTATTTTTACCATCTCTTTTGAGGCCCTGCGGTTGGCGCTACACGGTATATAACCGTTGGTAGGCATCCGAGGTTAGTTCTGCAACAAAGCAGCAAAAGAGGGGGCATACCGAATAATCCGCGTCTGATTCTTGTGGTTGGGAGGACGGAATCTCTTTGGGGGATTTCTAGTTTACTGACATCTAACTTAACAATTTATTTATTTATTGATTTATTTATTGGAATATCATGCTTTACTACTTGATGTTATATTTTGTGATTGTGTATTGGACTGAGAAAAAGGGGTAGGGTGTGTGCGTGTGTTTACTGGGCATTCAAAGCTCACGGCGTATCATGCCAGGTGACGAAGAAGAACTCATAGCTGGAGATGTCGAACTTGAAACATTTGAAGACTTTTGGTTATCCTAGAATATTAGAAGTTTCTTTTTGATATTTTTGTAAGACTCATGTGAGGTTTAAAACTTTCTTTTTGGGATGTAATGTAATGGAACAATCTTTTTAATCAGGTATATTGTGGTTATTATGTAATTATACTCAATGTACGAACCTTATCGTTGCTTATGAGACCTTGTGTCAATGCCTTGTAAGATCTGTCAAAAAGGTAGTGCGTTGCTTAAGAAAGCTGGACTTAGAAGGGAGGCTATTTTGACTCCTCCGGTGATCTGGGATCTTACTTGGTTATTGACCATAGGACTCACTAATGACTCTCCCTTGACTGCAACCTATAGTGTAGAATCGGGGCGTCACAATCAATGTGGGATAGGTGGTTATACACTATTTCAAATACCTTATTTATGAGGCCAACTTTATGAAACATTTTCTCATTCAATTCTCAATGGTTTTTGGTCATTCTTTTTGTGGTGTAAAGGTCTTGTTACAAATAATCTAAACCCATTTGATCCCATCTCAATCAGTGGTTGGGACCTACTTTAATTTCATATTAAAGTCACCATAAAACCATTTTTTCCAACAATCCCCCACATGAATAAAAATTGACCGAATAAAGAAAAAAAAGACAACGTTTAACAACAAAAATTCGGAGAGATAGCACATAGATTAACCATACATTAGAAAAGGTAGTTGTAGGCCTTGAACCTTTTGTAGTGAAAGCCTATCGGATTTACTGGTTGACCAATGAATGTGATGTCTTGAACTGTTCTGTCATTTTTGTAAACTAAGACAATAAACTTCACATAGGAGTTAGTCCAACCATTGTTCTTGTTCTCACTTATGTATCCAGTTTGGCCCTAGAACACTAGCCTGGTTTAGTGAGTGTTTTTAAAGAATTTGGCCTTGTTAATTTTTAAAGAAGTGACCCCACTTTACACTTACATAAGTGACCTATATAAGGTATTTCACTATACCACAGTTGACTATTCACATCACTTAAGTCATTCATGAGGCTAACTTGATGAGATAATTTCTCATTCAATTCTCATTGATTCTTGGTCATTCTTTTTGTGGTGTAAAGATTTTGTTACAAAGAATCTATACTCATTTGATCCCACCTCAACTAGTGGTTGGGACCTACTTTAATTTCACATTAAAGTCACCATAAAACTATTTTTTTCAACAGAATGTCCATTTAGGGAAGTTGTGGAAGACTCAAGGATCATCTTGAGAGGACGTGACTGCTCAGTCCAACATGTTTGAAGGGGAGGAAACATATGTGTAGATGCTCTTGCAAAATTAGGAGCTAATAAACCTGTTGAACTTCTTGTTGTAAATGATCCACTAGAGGAAATCCACAGCACTTTAGTTGCGGATATTGTTTACCTAGTTGGAGGAGATATCTTTTCATTGTACCCAAAAAAAAAATGATAATTTTATTCATAATGTATTTTTTATTAGTTTTTAGTCAGTCAAATATTATTTTAACAGAATGATCATATCATTCGACACTATTCTAGTGAACCTAACACCAACATAGTGTATCAAACTCCAAAAAGAGATTAGTCAATGAACTTCAATTTTTAATTCATAAGTTATTTGTATTTGTCGGTTCTTTCTCTCCCTAGGTAGTCCTTCAGTTTCATCAAAGTTTGGGAGTGTTGATGCCATATGACCATTGGAGTAGAAGGAAAAAGAGCAAAGAAAAAGCCTCTTCTTACAAGGTGTGTTCTACATGTTTCATTATATAGTATAATTATATATTGGTTGTATATGACATGTTTAGTTTACTAATTATCAATTAAGTGTTGATTGGTTTATTATGTAAATAGTGTTGATTGGTTATTATGTAAATGTAAGCTTATACAAAATACATATATATATATACACACATGTGGAGAAGTGGTTTGGAAATACTCTCTGGATCCTATAGGACGCTCTTGATCCTCAGCTGGTTACCTGAAAAGGAATAAACACTCCGGTCTGGAGTGCCGGAATTAGCACTCCGACGAATAAGTCAGTGTATACTCTCTTGGTTGCTTGTATCTTAAGTTAATCTTACTTGTTCACACATACCTTTTCTCAACTGATGCTCTTCTTATTTATAGTCGTCCTTGATGTTGATGGTTGGGCCCACCCTTCATCCAACAAATAATCGCTCATTCAGCTACCTGTTCGTACTCGGCCTGGTTTATAGGCGATTTGGTTATTCGGCCTTCGTTCCTCCGGGATAGAGCCATATAGTACATAGCTTAATTTCTCTCTTTAAGTTATTCGGCTTCCCTACGTATACCATTATTCGGCTCCCACAACACACTAGGGTGTGAGCCCACCTGATGGATGTACTTAAAATATAAATTTTAATTTTGAATTGAAAATATATCGTTTATGTTATTTATTGGTGAAAAAATTCTTTATTAAGCCAATGGTTATAGGTTCAAGTCTTGTATCCTTCTTATAACTATTATTTTTTTGAGAAAATTGGTGATAAATCCAATTTAGAGAGTGTCTAAGTTAGGTTCAAGTTATTTTTTTTATTGGTGAGAGATCCACCATTTGTGAGATAATTTGGTGAGAGGTCCTTTTACTTGTTTTAAAGGACGTTTTATTTCCAATTTTACCCCTTAATATATCTATTAACTTTTTTTTATTTGTTGAGTTTTTTTTGACTATCTGTTCAAATTATTTACTTATCTGTTCAAATTTGTTCCCTATCTATTTAAATTTTTATCTATCTGTTCAAATTATTTATCTATCTATTTAATTTTTTCTCTATTGGTTTAAATTTATATCTATCTATTTAATTTTTTTACCTATCTATTCAATTTTTTTTTATCTATTTATTAAAATTTAGATTTGTTTGATTTTTTAATTTTATCTATTCAAACTATTTTTTTTATCTGTATAATGTTCCCAACTAAGTCTATTTGTCCATATTTCTGATTCAATGAACCTAATCAAACGAAGCATCTATCTGTTCAATTTTGTATTTGTCTATCAAACCAAACATACGTCTCTCTCTCTCTCTCTCTCTCTCTCTCTCTATACACTTGTGTTTTCTATTTTCTCTTCTCTATAATCCCTTGATCTCTAGAATCAGATCCAAAATAAATAAATAAATAAAATAAAATGAGAGATGGATGAGTCATGAGAGCATAAAAATTATATCTAAAGTTAAACAAAATTAAATCAGAATTACTTCAAATTGAAAAAAAAAAAAAAGGGAGACGGAGGAGTCATGAGTGTAGATCTAGCCTCTACAAGATCAAATCAAAATTTTCAATTTGAGTAGTCAACCACAACGTATATATATATATATATGGGAGACGGAGGAGTCATGAGAGTAGATCTAGCATCTACAAGATCAAATCAAAATTTTCAATTTGAGTAGTCAACCACAACGTGTATATATATATATATATATTATGATATGTCCAGCAAATCCAAATAACCAAATATCCAAATATAAATTTCAAAATTAATGACATATTAGTGATGATGCTTACAGTGAATGCCTATATACATGTATATGTAATGGTGTGGGCACCGAGAAGAGGATTACCTAGAATGACAAATAGAGTACATTTAAGCCTATCTCAGATGGGTCGAAATGAAACCAAACCCATCAGACGTTGGGCCATTGCCAAATATACACAACAATATGGAGAGTATGTCGAGTAAAGTGTACTTTAGCCATAAGGTTGAGCCAAGTGTATCGGGAAAGTCGGCTCAACCAGGTTAGGTGAATCTAGATTGTCCTTTCTTTTAATAAATGTATGGTAGAAAGATGGGCCCTAACAGAGTAATGATGAAGGGCTAAGCTACACAGAGAAAATATCAAGGAGAATAACTATATAAAAGGAGGAGTGAAGCCTAAGAAGGAGGTATGTTCAAAAAATCTTGTACTTTAAGAAACTAAAAACACTAATCTTTCTATAGAGGCTAACTTACGCATCGGAGTGCTAATTTCGGTACCATCGATTGGAGTTTTATTTCTATTTTAGTTGGCGTATTCCAGAATCGAAGGAGTATTCCAAAACCACTTCTTCACAATTGGCTCTATATGTGGAAGTACTCAAACTCATACATGGCAAACCCAAACCAAGATCCTCCAGTTACCGGAGTTGATAGTACTACAGCAGGAGTAATTTTAGGCCCAGAAACAACCCTTGAAAGGAGGTCTTTATATTTTGACCCGATAACCTCATTTCAGCCTTCAACGTCTATGAAGGATGCCATGCAAACATTGATGAGTCAAATGCAACGTATATCAATTCTGGTTTAAACCCAACCCATTTGATGTCTTGGATCCGAGTTTCATTGTCTTATATAGTTATCCATGTCTTGTTTCCCCATATCTCTCTTTGAGTTTGGCTTTTGAGACGTGCTGTTTACGTTCATGTTGGTAGCTTGTTTTCTTTCAAATTGTTGATGTCCTGAATTTTGTTCCTTCGCTCGAGCCATACTTTTTGCGCTCGAACGGTCTTTGAAAACCTTCAGTACTTTTGCAGGTCTGTAAAACTACTAGGAGTTCGCATTTTGCGATTGAGCAAAGCTTTTTGCGATCGAGCGACAGTCTTTTGTCTGTAAAACTATTGGGAGTTTGTATTCTGTGCTCGAGCGGTGAAACTTATTGTGTCTAGTCACTCGAGCAACACATCTTGCGCTTGAGCAAACTGTGCGTATATCAGTTCGTAAAATCACTTTTCTAAGTCACTTTCTCATCTCTCTCTCTCTCCATTTCAAAACCCTATTTTCTCTCACTCTCTCTCTAAAACTCACCTATCTCCCTTAAATACACCTAGATCCATCGATCTTTCTATCGATCTTTTCACCCGTGTGCCTTTATTAAAAAAGTAGAGCTTGGCAAGGGTTTCGTTCTAATCAGAGAAAAGTTGAATTTCGACATCTTTAAGTTTCCATCCCTCCTTCAATCATTTTCTAAGCTTGAGGTAGGGATATCTCCACTCTTTTTATAATTTTTAACTTAGTTATTTGTTATTTCTAAACAATATTGAGATTTTTGGAAGATTGGGAACAATCTAGGGTTTTGGGTAAAAATCAAAAGAGGGGGTTTTTTAAATGGATCCTTGAAAATAATTTTGATATGGATGATAATGTTAAGTTGGGAATAAATTGTTGATTTTGAATGTTGGGATTGATTTTTATGGGGAAAAAAAAAAAAAAAGGATTTTGCCCTAAATGCGTCAAATGTTGATTTTATATAAATTATGAGATTGATATTGGAATTGTGAAATTGGATTGATGTTGATGAGGATGGTGGAGTTAGATATGTATTATCACTTATCTCTTGAAAATTTGAAGAGTTTATCTTTATTGATAATTGTTTATCTGTTTCGAAATATCTATTTTGGGCTATCCGTGGAGGATAGCTATGAGTGTTGTAGAAATTGCACGTGAATTAGAAGAATTGAAACTATTTTTCTTATTCATTTGTATTAAGCATTATCTTACACTTATACATTGGAAATCTTACTGTTTTAGAAAATGCGTGAATCTGGGAAAGGAGTTGTAATTGCATCAAATAAGTTGGCTTGTGTGTCCAGAGTGAAAGTTTCGAAAACTGCACGTATACATGGGTGCTGATCCCGCGGACGAAATTTCCGTGAAATAGCAATAGTAGTGCGTGTATAGCCTACATTTACATAGGTCAAGGTTTACGGTTTCCTTCGAACGAAATTTCCAAGAAAAGTTGTATTGTTTTGAAATTCCCAAAGTGTGATTCACTATCCTATTTTCTAATGTAAAGGAATGATTTATGAACCATGATATTAACTTGGCATTGCATGGTTTTGGAAAGAGAAGTAAAATGTTTTGGCACAAGCATTGTATATGCATTCACCTTATAGCTTTGTTAAGATTTATATACAGTGTTGGATTATTTTTACTGGGCTTTGGCTCACCTTATGTAGGAAAAACATTTCAAGAGCTGATGATATGCCTCCACCAAGGCAATATCTTGGGAGGACTTAGAGCAAGAGCTTCTTTTGTGTATTTACTGTATTTACTTTTGTACTGGCCAAGGGTTTTTACTGTATTGGACTTAAGTCCACTTTTGTTGTAACCAAGTGTGGCTCTCCTTTTTCCGTGCCCTGCCTTTCGGAAAGGTTTGAAATGAAAGGCCTCACAGTTCGAACTCCCGTGGTTCTGAATCTAATCTCACAAGTGCAATGTGAAACCGATAAACACCAAAGAGTCCAAATCCGGCAAATCATTTTGGAAAATTGATTTTAAATCAAATAATGCCAAAATTGGGCTGCTTTGCCAGATACGGAGTTGCCACCTAAATATTTTTTATTTTGGAGAAATTTAGGAAACCCTGACTTGTGCTAAAGGCCATGTGTCCGTCATCACCAAAGTTGCCTCGGCTCGGGAACTTGGGTACGAGGAGAGAAGGTTATGAATTGAGCACCTCCGCTCGCCCGATCAAAGATCAACCTCTACTAATCATGATATGAATTTTTATAAACATTATGTGTTTTTATTTCGGTTATTTAAACTAGCTTTACTATGTGATGTACACAAGCAATTATAGACTAGTTTGCTTAATTTGGAACAATTCAACTCATGTTTGTTTGCGAAAATGGTTTGAGTTTGCCACCTCAAGTGGGCTTGATGATGCGGATTTGCCACCAAACTTAGTGGGCTTAAAACATGAATTGCCACTTAACAAAGTGGGCCTAAAACTTATATTTGTTGAATTGTTCCAATTCAAACAACAAGCCTTCATCCACAGGCATTCATACAGTTTAGCATTTAAGCACATAGCCTTATGGTAAGCATGCTAATCATGGCAGCATTCACACTCATGCAAGTATGCTAAAGCATAAAAACTTACCGAGTACTCCAAGCCAAAACATAAACTAGTTAGAAAAATGCATGATCCTAACTATGCAAGATGCCTAATGCAATGCATGCGATAATGCAATTAATAGGCTCGGCTACTAATATGGCATATGAATCAATTTGAACAACATTCGATTTAAATACGTATTCAAAGAGGATATTGAAATAACAATGCAGTTTGAATGATACACCGAGTCTCGGTGCATGCAAGACAAATGAATGGATGCAATCATGCAAGCATAAGGTATGCTAATTGAAAATGTCCCTAATCTAACCATCAAAAATAATTAAATAAAAGGGAGAAAGACGTGGGGTTGGAAGACATACACACATGCACGCACACTTATTACAATATTACACCCTCACGAAGGAGGGTCCGAATGAATAAGCTAACCAACTAGCTACGCTAATTAAGTTAACTAATTATTACAAACCAAATTAATTAACTCTTCTAGTTAACTAATTACAAAATGAAATTAAATAACTAGTTAAACTAACTAATTATTTACAACACTTTATTAGCTACAACTAATTAATTACAACGCATATTTAAGCTAGATATTTAAGTGTTAAATAAGCTTGAAAATGCAAGGGAGGCTCATGCACATGCTCGGTTTCCACCCAAAAAGCCGCTGTTTTTCTTTTGCAAGCCTCTATTTGCACATTTAATCACTGAAAATTCTACCAACTTCCAGAACACCTCTGCTTCATCTCAAGAAACACTGTGCAAATTTCATTTCTGGTCGACAGGGGGGCCGGTAGGCTACCAATGGTGCCCGGTCGGCCACTGCTGGTTTGAACTTTCCTTGCTGCAACAGAGAGCAAAACAATTTATTTCTCAAGGGTTGTTTCCACATTTTGCATCTCATTTTTATGGGGAAAGCAAATGAGGGACAAGCTTTGGTTCACAAAACCACCAATCAAGCAATTTCATTGCATGATGGCTTGTGAAACCAATTGTGCAAGTTCAATAAATACAAAACAAGACCAAAATGTCCATCACCCTATCATGCATGATAAAGGGCAATGGAGACCAAGGAAAGTGACATATTTCATCACTTTTGAGTACAAAATGTCCCATTTTCCTTGTGTTTGAATTAACGTCCGATTCGAACACATGCAATGCAACACAAAAGATGCTTATCTTTTCTCTTTTATTTGCCAATTTTGTTCACTCAATTTAATTACCAAGCCATTCATTAATTTATTAAGTCCATTAGTGAGTGTCCTCTAATGGAAATAGGGCTCAAACCCCAAGTTACTTTGGACATGAAAGAGGCTTTACACTGTTGGTAATGAACCCCCTAAGGGATTAAACCATTAGGTGTAGCACCTCCATTTCACATTTATGCAATCAAGTGGCTTGAAACCACTTTTAAAGCAAATCAAAAGTAAAGAATTGAGGGGGATTGCAGAGATTGATTAATTGCTGGAAATGAATGATAAAAGCACTAAAACATGCAACCAACCCAAGCCAGTGATAGTTAAAGCCTTAAAACACTAAGCTAGTGAAAGGACTTACACTACAACTATGCAATACAAGACTCAAATGGCTTAACTAGCCAAAAACAGAGTTACAACAGTCCAAAAAAAGAGCCTAAATCATGCTGGAATTAAGCTACAAATTGCTAGAAAAATAGGCTAACACATAGAGCTATCTAAGCTAGCAAACAAGACACAAGGAGAGGAGGCTAACCCTTCCTATTTTGAACTTCAAAACATGATTTTAGCCACTGAAATAGCTCTAAAAATCAATGTTTAAAATCTTTGAAAAAGATGATGCAAGGGTGGGAAACACAAAGGCAAATGCCTCCATAACAAGGTACAAAGAAGGGCTATCAACCTCTCAACCTTTAATGGCCTTAGGACCCAAGCTTCAGCCGAAAAACATAGAGTTTTTATAGCCCAAAATTAGTTGGAAAACATGCTGGAATGAAGACAAAAGTAGCTAAAATAATAAGCTACAACATGAAGCTTTTGAGTTAGTAAACAAGAATAAAGAGGGGTGGATAACTCCTCTATTTTTGGGGCCTCAAAACAACATTTTCAGCCTCTGAAAACCACTAAAAATCAGTGGTAAAAAGCTCAAAAAAATTTGATGAAAGAATGGGAAACACAAGTGGAAAGGCTTAGAGAGCAAGGTTCAAAGAAGGGTGATTAACCCCTCTACCTTTAAGAGCCTTAAACCACAAGTTTCAGCCCAAAAAAATAGGTTTTAAAGAGTTTAAAAATAGCAAGAAAAGATGAAAAACAAATGGTGTAAAGATGATACAAAGGCAAGAGAAAGTATACCTCTTGGAGAGGAGTGAACCCTCAATCCATAAACGACCAATTTCCACACTCTCAAGTGCTTCAAGAGCTTAAATCCAAGCTCAAATCATCTCAGCAAGAAGCTCTCTAGGTTTGGTTTGGTGTGTTTGGGCATAGGCTATGCAAGTTACAAAAGAGAGAGAGGATTGTAGAGAGAGAGGATTTTTCAAAAAAACATTTCACTCCTAATGTTTTCTAACCTTGAAAGCAAGAAGAGAGGCCTTCTATATATAGAAAAACATCCCCTTAGGTCTAAAATATCAAGCAGTGGACAGTTGGAGCTTTTGGGGGACAACTGGCACAAAATATCTAGCTTTTTTCACCATTGGCCGTCAAGCATTGTTGGCCATCAAAAATCTACTTCCAGGTCTGACTTAAAATGGGCATATCTTCTTTATCCGAACTCCTTTGCAGGACATTCTTGAGCTTAAATTGAAGCCTCAGAAGTTCACTTTCCAATGAAAGTGGCCTCACATAAAAATTTTAAGTGTGCTAAGAGATATGCCTATTTTAGTGGTGGTCGCTCAGTTTTTCCTTAATCAGATTGATGCCTAGCTTCAACTAGCCATATCTCCCTCATCCAGACTCGGCTTGAGGAGATTATTATGTGTAAAATGAACCCGTTGAAGTCTAATTTCCAATGATGGTGGCCTCACAACTTAAGTCCAAGGGTACAAAAGGATACATCTGATTTAGTGAAGGCTGCCTAGTTCTCTCTTAACGGTTCATGCCCAACTTCTTCCCCAACTAGTCTTCTTTCTTCTCCTCCCATTTTCTTCAACTCCAAACCTCTAAATAAGATGTTTTAAAATATTTTTGAAAGAGTTCACCTCTCTTCCATTTATTTCCACTTTGTGCTTGCTCAGTTTACCGAAAAGTGCAACATTTAACGAAATGCGAGCCTCGGAACATCGTAAAAACTTTTCAAAAATATTTTGAAAGAGAGGGTTTTAAGGTCATAGTTTTGGTCCAAAATAGGGTGTAAGGTTGAGATTTAGAGCTCTTCTTGCTGAAAAAATCGAACATTTGCATAGCACAACTTTCATCATCGAGTGATCAATCGACGGCACCCAAGTCTTAAGGGCGGTCAAAAATGGGGTGTCTACACCAAGCATCATCTTGGAAAGTCGTAAGCCTTTAGGACATCTCTGATTTGTCTAACTTTTATCTTGTCTTTCTATTATATCACTCTTTTGTAAAGCTTAATTGTAAATCAATGAAAGATAACTACTTCATCATTGTGAGCACTTCTTGATGTTGAGTATGGTTGTAATAATTATTTCGGGGCGTTACAACTTGGAATCAAAACGCACCGGGTTTAAATACTTTGGGTACATGGGAAGTGGTTCTTACCACAATGGGTTTATCTCGTTTGATAGAGATGTTTGTATGCTTGTAATGCTATGTGATAACATGCTTATGTGATTATAGTGGTTCTTACCATAATGCTATTTAATAGGAATTCTTAAAAGAGCACTTGGGTCTACGGGTTTCTAGAAGTCCTATTAAAAGAGCACTTGATCACTGCTGTCTATAATTGAAATTCTGGCAATGTCGCTGGATAATCATTATTTATGAAGGAAATTCGTTTATGTTTATATGACTTCGTACTTATGTGGAGTGAATTATTGCTATCCATCGCATTAGAATGCGAGTGAGTTAGCTTTGGCACATTTGTAAATGTGCTAATTTATTTTGTTACCTTCATCAGGATGTCAGGACGTGGATGTGGTGGTGGTAGGCGTGGTAGGCCTAGAAGGCATGAGGTGCCTTTACTGGATGAGAATCCGACGCAAGAGAAAGGGGTTGGTCAGACCAATGTAGCTGAACCAGTTGGTTAACAGGACATGGGCGCTTTGGCCTGTGAGATGGCTGGAGCTTTGCGAGAATTTATGGATATTCTCAGGACTGAGAATCAAGTCTAGGTCCAAGTTGCTGAAGCAGGGCTGTCCTTCTTGAAGAGGGAGTTCTTCCGGAATCTGGACTAGTTTTTGGGTGACCGTAAGGAACCATTGAAGGCGGATGAGTGGTTAGAATAGATGTGAAAACATTCGAGATGCTTGGCATCGAGGATGACTATTTTAGAGTGACCTTGGCATCCTTCCAGCTGAAGGGAGATGCGGGTTAATGGTGGAAGTATGTGCGTGGGCGCATTGGGGTGACTTAGGAGGCCTTTGTCAACGCCTTCTAGGACAAGTTCTTGCCTCTCACTATTAGGGAGAAGTTGAGAGATCGGATTCTGAAGCTTAACCAGCTTACTTTGCCAGTAGCTAAGTTTGAGGCAACTTTCACTAGCCTCCCTAGATTTGCACCAGAACTCGTAGCGACAGAGGAACGATGTTATATTGAGTTCGAGGAGAGGTTGAGGACTAGGCTTCTTTTCAAAGTAGTTGGGCCAATGATTAGGGACTATAGATGCCTTGTGGAGGCAGCGACTCATCTTGAAGCCGTAGTTCAAGCAGAGGAAGAATGGATGAGGGGCTCCAGGAGGAGTCAAGAGGTTCAGGGGGAGAACCAAGATAGTAAGAGGTAGAGGGATTCCACCCCACAACAGTCCCAGACAGCACAGTCTAGGTCCACCTTTCCTGTGTTGAGTTCGGGTTCAGGGAGAGGTAATCTGAGAGGCTTCTCTTGTTATAAGTGTGGCCAATTGGGTCACAAGTCTCCAGCTTGCCCGCAGAGAGGAGGAGGGCAATAGTCTGCACTGTCTATGGCTCATTCTCAGAGCCAGAGTTAGGAGAGAGGGCATTTGCCTACTTGTTATCAGTGTGGGCAGTCAAAGCATATGAAAAGGTTTTTTGCTTAGTCAGGTGGTGCACCTGGTGCGTCTCGTTCAAGGCAGACATAAAGCCGCCAGCCTGCACAGTTAGCACAGGGCTCGAGGGCCAATCAGGGGGCCTCTTTGGCCCAATCAGTGTATCAGACTTATGCCCTGAGAGGTGAGCAGGTGGAGTAGAGAGCTACAGGGCATATGTATGTTGTTACCATGCCAGACTTAGTGCCAATGCCTTTGGTAGTACAAGGTAACTTTATGTTATGTAATTCTATTGCCAATGTGTTAATTAATATGGGTGCATCCCATTTATTCATCTCGTCTGCATTTACATCGGCATTGGGATTAGAATTAGCCTCGTTAGCGTCTCCACTTGGTGTAGAGTCACCTGTTGGTGGTGAGATTGTTTTGGAGTAGAGGTGTCAGGGTTGTAAGATAGAGGTTGTGGTCGCTGACTTTCTTTTGCATTTGTGTTGATTGACATGTTGGGTTTTGCTGCTATATTGGGTATGGACTAGTTGTTATCGTATCAAGCTGTCATACATTGTTACCATCAGAGGGTTACTGTATGTTCCTTGAGTGGTGATTGTTTTTATTTCATAGGAGACAAAGTTGATAGAGCTTCATTTCCAGTATGTAATCCACGAGGTCGGAGTGAGCTTAGTTGTATTCTTGCAAACTTCTTGAGTAGTGAGTGTGATGAAGTCCAAGTTGAATTACCCATGGTAGTTTGTGAATACCTGAACGTTTTTATTTAGGATCTCACTAGTTTGCCACCTCACTATGAGATTGAATTCTCTATTAATTTAATGCCTGACATGACACCAATTTCTATGGCACCTATAAATTTGCACCTGCCAAATTGAGTGAGTTAAAGATTCAACTCTAGGAATTATTAGATAAAGGTTTTATTTGCCCTAGTACTTCGCCTTGGGGAGCACCGGCTTTCTTTGCCAAGAAAAAAACGGTGCATTGCGAATTTGTATAGATTATCGGAAGTTGAATTGGATAACTATTAAGAACAAGTACCCAATGCCTCGTATAGATGATTTGTTTGATCAGTTGAAAGGGTCTTGTTGCTTTTCTAAGATAGACCTGAGATTAAGTTGTCACCAATTGAGGTGAAGGGAGGAAGATATCCAGAAGATGGCATTTCATACATGGTATGGCCATTATGAGTTCCTAGTGATACCTTTTGGGCTAACCAATGCACTAGCCGTGTTTATGGATTTGATGAATCGAATCTTCCGTGAATTTTTGGACCGTTTTTTAGTCATCATTGTTGATGACATCTTGATTTACTCACCATCTGAGGAGAAACAGGAGGAACACCTACGGGTTGTACTTGAGTTGCTTAGAGCCCACAAACTCTATGCTAAGTTTGGGAAGTGTGAATTTTGGTTAAGAGAAGTAAAGTTTTTAGGCCATGTGGTATCTAGGGGAGGAGTGACTATAGATTCATCCAAGACAGAAGTATACAAGATTAAGAACAACCTAAGAATGCTTTCAAGATCTGTAGTTTCTTGGGATTGGCCGGGTATTACCGTTAGTTTGTAAAGGATTTCTCTAGATTAGCCTCATCATTGACTAGACTGACGAGGAAGGGAATCAAGTTTGTGTGGAGCGAAACTTGTAACAAGTCATTTCAAGAACTTAAGGTTAGACTTACCACAACTCTAATGTTAATTATTCCGAAGAGGGGTTTGGGCTATTCGGTGTATTGCGATGCTTCATAGGAAGGTTTGGGTTGTGTCTTGATGCAAGAAAGGAAGGTAGTAGCTTATGGCTTGCATCAGTTGAAAACACATGAGAGGAACTATCTTACCCATGATTTAGAACTAGAAGCTGTGATCTTTGCCTTGAAGATTTGGAGGCATTAACTATATGGTGAGAAGTTTGAGATGTTTTCTGATCACAAGAGTTTGAAGTACCTATTTTCACAGAAAAATCTGAATTTGAGGTAGAGGAGGTAGATGGCGTTTATGGAAGATTATAATTTTGAGTTGTACTATCACCTGGGAAAGCCAATGTAGTGGCCAACGCTTTGAGTAGGAAATCCATTAGTAGTGTAGCTTGTATTGGCATCCGATAATGGGAAATGTTGGGTGCTATTGGTGAGTTTGATTTGCATCTTGGTAAGTCCGTTGAGTTGGCAATTTTGTTTTTAGTAGTTGCATAACCTACACTTGTGAGCCATGTTATAGAAGTGCAAAAGAGTGACCTTGAGGTAGAAGCCCTCCAGGAGAAAATCTCTAGTGGAAAAGTAGAGAAAGGCTTGAACGTGTATTATGACTTGAGTGTTAGATATCTTGACCATCTTTTCGTGTCAAAGTCTTGTCGAGAGGAAGTACTCCAAGAGTTTCACTATTCACGTCTTACGGTGTATTCGGGAGGCACAAAGATATATCATGACCTTAGTCGTTAATTTTGGTGAAAGGGGATGAAGAAAGATGTAGCTGTGTTTGTGTCAAGGTGCCTTACTTGTCAACAAGTGAAGGCTGAGCATCAGAGGCCAACGAGTTTATTGCAACCCTTGCCTATAGCCGAGTGGAAATGGGAACATATCACAATGGATTTTGTTGTGGGTCTTTCGAGGAATCAACTGGGTAATGATGCAATTTGGGTGGTG
This sequence comes from Camellia sinensis, assembly GCF_055761805.1. Taxonomy (NCBI): domain Eukaryota; kingdom Viridiplantae; phylum Streptophyta; class Magnoliopsida; order Ericales; family Theaceae; genus Camellia; species Camellia sinensis. Next base: position 102,161,290 of record NC_138975.1, on the reverse strand, counting down.
GTTAACTGATTGACCAAGTTGACGCACTTTATACCTATGTGCACAAATGACTCGGTAGACTATCTAGCCGACCTTTATATTAGGGACATAGTTCGACATCATGGAATCCTTATAACTATTGTTTTGGATAGAGATCCGCGTTTTACGGCTCGGTTATGGCAGAGCCTACAGAATGCCTTGGGCACTAGGTTGACTTTTAGTACCGTCTATCATCCTCAGCCTAATGGGCAGTTAGAGTGTATTATTCAGATCCTTGAGGATATGCTTCAAGGTTGTGTCTTTGACTTTAAGGGGTCGTGGGAGAGGCACTTACCCTTAGTGGAGTTTGCGTATACCAATAGCTTCTAGTCTAGTATTGGTATGGCACCGTTTGAGACCTTATATGGCCGACCATGTAGACCCCTTGTGTGTTGGGCCGAGGTGGGTGACACACCAATGTTAGGTCCAGAGTTAGAATGGGAAACGATAGAGAAGATTGCACTTATCCGTAAGAGGTTGGTTACGGCTCAAAGTCGTTAGAAGAGCTATGCCGACTGTGGGAAGAGACCGTTATCCTTTAAGGTGAGAGATTAAGTCTTCTTGAAAATATCACCTAGACGGGATTTGATAAGGTCTGGGAAGAGCGGGAAGTTGTTTCCTAGGTTTATTAGGCCTTTTAAGATCCTAGAGTGGATTGGGGAGGTAGCTTATCATTTGGCCTTGCCATCATAGCTTTTCAGGATTCATGACATGTTTCATATCTGTATGCTCCAAAAGTATGAGCCAGATCCGTCACACGTGTTGGATTGGACAGAGTTAGAGGTAGGCGAGGAAACCTCGTATGAGGAGAAACCTGTTAGGGTTTTGATACTCGAGACCAAGTCTTGGGAGGCAAGACGATTCCATTAGTAAAAGTGTTGTGCCAACACCACGGGGTTGAGGTGGCCACTTGGGAGCGTGAGGCGGAAGTCTGTGAGAAATATCCAGACTTATTTATTGATGTTTGAACATGTATTGAAAACTTTGTTACGATTAATGAAATATAAACATTGCATATGTTTTGAAAATGTGAATTGTATATTCAGTATTGAAAACTCGTTTATCATGATGATCAGAATGGATGACCGGTGGATGGGGCATGGTGATGAATTCTAATGATTGTTGTTGTAATTGGTTTAAACTTGGTCTTAATGTTTGGTTTAAATTTCGGGGACAAAATTTTTTAAGGGGGGAGATTATAGTGATTCTGGTTTAGACCAACCTATTTGATGTCTTGGATCAGAGTTTCATTGTCTTATATAATTATCCATGTCTTGTTTCTCCTTATCTCTCATCGAGTTTGGCTTTTGAGACGTATTGTTTACATTTGGAATATGTTGGTAGCTTATTTTTTTCAAATTGCTGATGTCAAGAATTTTGTTATTTCGCTCGAGCGACACTTCTTGCGCTCGAGCAGTCTTTGTGAACCTCCAGTACTTTTGCAGGTCTATAAAACTATTAAGAGTTTGCATTCTTTGCTCGAGCAAAGCTTTTTGCGCTCGAGCGACGGTCTTCTGTCTATAAAACTACTGGGAGTTCGTATTCTGCACTCGAGCTAGGTTTCTTGCACTCGAGTGGTGAAACTTATTGTGTCTGGTCGCTCGAGTAACACATCTTGTGCTCGAGCGAACTGTGCGTCTATCAATTCGTAAAATCACTTTTTTGAGTCACTTTTTCATCTCTCTCTCTCTCTCTCTCTCAACATTTCAAAATCCTTTTTTCTCTCTTTTTCTCTCTCTAAAACTCACCTATCTCCGTCAAATACACCTAGATCGATCGATCTTTTCACCTGTGTGCCTTTATTAAAAAGGTAGAGCTTGGTGAGGGCTTCATTCTAATCGGAGCAAAGTTGAATTTTGGCACCTTTGAGTTTCCATCCCCCCTTCAATCATCTTCTAAGCTTAAGGTAGGGATATCTCTACTTTTTTTTATAAGTTTTAACTTAGTTATTTGTTATTTCTAAACAATATTGAGATTTTTGGAAGATTTAGAACAATCTAGGGTGTTGGGTAAAAATCAAAAGAGGGATTTTTCAAATGGATCTTTGAACATGATTTTGATATGGATGATAATGTTGTGTTGGGAATAAATTGTTGATTTTGAATGTTGGGATTGATTTTTGGGACAAAAAAATGGGATTTTGCCCTAAATGCCTCAAATGTTGATTTTATATAAATTATGTGATTAATATTGGAATTGTGAAATTGGATTGGTGTTGATAAGGATGGTGGAGTTACATATATATTATTACTCACCTTTTGAAAATTTGGAGAGTTTATCTTTATTGATAATTGTTTATCCATTTAGAAATAGTTGTTTTGGGCTATCGGTGGAGGATAATTATGAGTGTTGTAGAAATTGCATGTAAATTAGAAGAATTGAAACTATTTTTCGCATTCATTTGCATTGAGCATTATCTTACACTTATACATTGGAAATGTTACTGTTTTGAGAAAATGAGTGAATTAGGGAAAGGAGTTGTTGTATCAAATAATTTGGCCTATGTGTCTAGGGTGAAAGTCCCAAAAACTGTGAACGAAATTTTCGTGAAATGTCAATAGTAGTGCTTATATGGCCTATGTTTACATGGGTCCCGGTTTACAGTTTCCTACAGACAAAATTTCAAGGAAAGGTTGTATTGTTTTGAAATTCCCAGAGTGTGATTCACTGTCCTATTTTCTATTGTAAAGGAAATGATTTATGAACCATGATATTAACTTGGCATTGCATGGTTTTAGAAAGAGACGTAAAATGTTTTGGCACGAGCATTGTATATACTTTCACCTTATATCTTAATTAAGATTCATATACTATGTTGGATTATTTTTACTGGGCTTTGGCTCACCCTATGTAGGAAAAACATTTAAGGTGCTAATGACATGCCTTTGCCAAGGCAATAGCTTGAGAGGATTTGGAGTGAGAGCTTATTTTGTGTTTTTGTTGTATTTACTTTTGTACAATCCAAGGGCTTTAACTGTATTGGACTTAAGTCCACTTTTGTTGTAACCGAGCATCGTCTTGGAATGATGTAAGCCTTTAGGGCATCTCTTATTTGTCTAACTTTTGTCTTGTCTTTCTATTATATCACTCTTTTGTAAAGCTTAATTGTAAATCAATGAAAGATAACTACTTTATCATTGTGAGTACTTCTTGATGTTGAGTATGAGTTTTAGTAATTATTTCGAAGTGTTACACAACATAGTGAACAACGTCTTGAAGACATGGCAACAGAAAACGAGCACCTGGGTCAGAAGTTGGTAAAGCCCCAACAACTACCACCGCTCTGTGAGTGCGGCAGATCGCCAAAAGTGCAGAAGAGGCAACATCAACCTTAGAGGCACAATAGCATTACATCAGACTCCTCCTAGGGAAAACCTAGAAAACGAGGCTGAGTAAACGCTTCTAGCTCGTCAGATGGTAGAAGTTCTCCGCAAGTGCGTCACGGGCAAAACAAAAGAGACGATGATTCAGATTTAAAGGACAAACATGATCCCTTTATACAAAGTATTGCCAAGGCCACCTTACCTAAGATGTTTAAAGCACTGTCCTTCACTCTTTACGATGGAAAGTCAGACCTTACGAACCACGTTCATCATTACAAGTAAGCAATGACACTGCATGCAGATGACGAGACACTCATGTGCTGGATATTACCTAGCAGTCTGGGGTCGCTCGCTGTCAAATGGTATTACAAGCTTGAGCCGACTTTGATTAAGAGTTTCTATCAACTCTAAAAGTCCTTTAGGGCTAGGTTCATCACCAACGAGACCCAGCCGAAACAAGTAGACTCATTATGCGCAATGAAAATCAAAACCAATGAAACTTTACGGGAGTATTCGGCACGCTGTTGGGAGTGCTTTAATTTGGTGGATAATGATTGGAACGACTCTATGGCAATCATAACCTTCCAGATGAGACTGCATCCTGATAGTTTGTTTGGGAGTTCATTGACTCAAAAGCCTTCCAAAACAGTATGTGCCCTAGTGAAGAAGGTAGAAGAGTACTGCAAAGTGAACGACGATGCAATATGAGTTAAAATCGGACTGCAAGCTATAGAAACGACAGCACCTATCCTGGTATAGCCACTAACTATTGCACCACCAGACAGAACCCTACCAAGGAGGAGCCTAGAGCCAAAATGCCGATCAAGAAAGGAGAACCGTCGAGATTCACCCCAACAAAGTGAACAATACCAGGTAGAAAACATGCACTCTAAGCGGTTAGATAAGAAATACACAAAGTTGTCTGAGCTGATCAGTAGGATTCTGCCAAAAATCTAATATATGGCTTTCTTCAAATGGCTGACCAGGATGGTCGGGCCTCCTGACTAGAGATGGAGAGACCTCAAATGCGACTATCGTAAAGACCATAGACACATAGCTGACAAATGTTATACCCTAAAGGATCATTTAGAAGACTTGGTCCAAGGTGGCCGATTAACTGAATACCTCCCAAGAAAGGCTGACCCAGCAGGTGTGTTTGTTGTATGCCCCGATTCACATCCACTCGGGGTAATCCACATGATATATAGCTTACCCCCGCCAAATAGGGTAAATATGATCCAGTCACAATGATCTTCCCAGCCCAGTTCTGAGCCCAATATATCATTCAAACAACTACAATTGCTGAATGAGATTAGCTTCTTCGATGCCGATCTTGAAGAAGTCACTATACCTCATGATGACGCCCTCATGATTGAGTTGTGAGTAAATAAGTTTGCCGTTAGGCGTATCCTGGTTGACCAAAGGAGCACCTCTAAAATAATATACTACAAAACATTTCTCAAACTCGGCTATAAGGACTCGGATCTCGTGTTGATCGATTACCGCATTTTCGGCTTCAACGCCAATTCGGAATACCCCTTGGGCAAGATCGGGTTACCGGTATGGGTGGGCACCAAGAAACTAAAGGTTAAATCCTAGTTGTCAAGCTCCCATCACCTTACAATATAATCCTAGGTTGAACATGGCTCCATGCAATGCAGGCCATACCGAGTACTTATCACCAGCTACTTCTATATTCGACTCAATTCAACATCGAGCAAATCTACAGTTCACAAAAATCGGCAAAGGATTGTTATCTCACCGCTATACAGAAGAGGCCAAAGGAATTTGAGGTGAATTCAATTGAAATTTTGAATCAGGAGAGTTTCGAAGATGTTGGGAAGCTTCCGGTTGAGAAGGCAAAGGAAGATCTGGATTGAATACTAATTAATGATGATCCTTAAAAATTATTTTTAGTCGGCACAAGTCTTAGTGCCGCCGAGTGAAAAGATTTGGTTTCCTTCCTCTTCGGCAGTATCATTGTTTTTGCATGGTCACCTTACGACATGCCAGGGGTTGAACCCAACATAGCTATGCATAGCATGAATGTCGATCCCAAATCTAAGCCTATCGTTCAACGAAGTCGTTGTTTAGTTACTGAGCATGCCACGACCGTAATTGATGAAGTTGACAAGCTATTGGATGCTGGGGCAATTCGCGAAGTTACATATCCCACATGGTTATCCAACACTATCGTGGTAAAGAAGAAGACAGGGTCGTGGCGTGTTTTCGTAGACTTTACAGATTTGAACCAGGCTTACCCAAAGGATTGTTTTCATTTACCCAGAATTGATCAACTTGTAGATGTAATTGCCCAACATCAGCATATAAGCTTCCTAGATGCTTACAGGGGTTACCACCAAATTGCCATGAATCCAGCCAACCAAGACAAAATGACATTTCTCACTCCTAGCGGAACCTATTGTTACAAGGTCATGCCCTTTGGAATGAAAAATGTTGGCGCAACATATCAAAGATTGGTCACTGTCATGTTCAAAGATCAAATCGGCAAAACTATGGAAGTCTGCATCGATGATATGGTGGTGAAATCCAAAGAAAATGTGGCACACTTAGCCGATCTTACCATTTGATGTTCTCCAGAAATACAAAATGAAGCTCAGTGCCTCAAAATGTGCATTCGGCATTGTTTCAGGCAAATTCCTCAGCTATATTGTCAACCATCGTGGAATCGAAGCTAATTTGAAACAAATCAAGGCCATCATGGAACTCGGCTCACCCAGTTTGGCCAAAGAAGTTCATAAGCTAATGGGAATGGCCACAATACTCAACAGATTTATCAATCGGTCCTTAGATCGGTGTAGGCCATTCTTTTAAACACTCCGACAGGGTAAACTATTTAAATGGACTCCTGAATGCCAAATAGCTCTAGAAGGGTGGAAAGTCTATCTCAATTCCATCCCACTTTTTTTTCACCCCCTTACCAGGCGTTGTACTTATCTTGTATCTGGTGGTATCTGATCGGGCAGTAAGTGTCGTATTGCTTAAGGAGGAATCAGCAAACAGAAGCCAATCTTCTTTGTTAGCAAGGTAATGGTGGACGCCGAAACCGGATATTTACCCCTGGAGAAGTTAATTCTAGCTCTTGTAGTGGCCGCTAGAAAACTAATGCATTACTTTCAAGCGTGTACCATTAAGGTTCTGATGGATCACCCCCTCCATTTAATCCTCCGTAAAGAAGAATCATCGGGGCGAGCTTCCAAACGATCGTTGGAACTTGGACAATATGACCTCCAGTTCACCAAGGACGACTATTAAGGGGCAAATCCTGGCTGATTTTGTTGCCGAGTTTACTACACCACAAGCGAAGCTAGACCTTTAGGATCAGCCGACTCCCCAGTCTCAGCCGGAATGGAGAATGTATGTTGGTGATAGCTGGCAGTTGTATTGTGACAGGTCATCCAACCAGTGCAGCAGTGGAGCAAGATTGGTTATTATGACCCTTGAAGGAGCAGTAGTAGAACAATCGGTAAAACTCGGCTTTGACACCTCAAATATTGAGGCCAAATACGAATCCCTGCTGGTCGGCCTTAGGAACTCACTTCAAATGGGAGCTAAATAGCTACAAATCTTCTGTGACTCGAAATTAGTCATAAACTAGCTGAAGGGTGAGTATGTAACTAAGAATGACCGCATGACGGCCTATATGAGGATAGCCAACCCCTTGCTCATGAAATTTGATAGCCATGAACTGAATTAGATTACTCGGGATCAAAATACAAATGTTGATGCTCTCATTTGCCTAGCTTTGGCTGTAAACTCAGAAGTTTAGCACACCATCGAAATGGGTTTCATTCCAGAACCGAGCATCAGTTCCTCTGAATGTCCCATTGTGAACACCATTCAAATGGGGCCAAGTTTAATGGATCACACTGCTGTATTCCTTGCTTCGAATCAATTGCCAGAGGACAAGAAGGAAGCTCACAAGCTGCGGAATAACGCTTTGAGATATTATCTGGATCTTCAAGGAAAACTTTATAGAAAAATCTTTCTCTGGGCCTTACTTAGAATGTGTCCATTTGGACAAGATTGAGGTTTTTTTGCCAAGATTCATGAAGGCAGTTGTGGTGCTCACTCAGGAGGAAGATCATTGGCTCATCAAGACATTACACAAGGGTATTGGTGGCCGACTATGTGTATTGATGCTGAGGATTATGTTAAGAAATGCAAACAATGCCAGAAGTTTTCTCCACTAACACATTTTCCCGTCGAAGAACTGAACTCCGTGACTAGTCCTTGGCCTTTTGCTCAATGGGGCTTAGACATAGTTCGGCCACTGCCGAAAGTGTCACGACCCAAACCCGGCCCTATGGGTTTAGCACCGTAACCGGCCAGTAATCCGAGATTACCGAAGGCCTGCAGAACAGTAGTACAGTAATACAGAGTATAGGGCCTAGCGGAAGCCAAAACAGTAAATAAACAATGCCCAATGAGCTGTGACCGTCTGTATGCAAAAAAACTTTCCATACATATGTACATAATCTGTACAGAGCAGTATGCACAATATATATAATCATTCAGAATAGGGACCCCGTCCCTTACATGACAGTACAGTAAACATTCAGTCTATACAATCCATTCAGTTATTACAAAACAGGAAGACAGTACAGAAGGGGGAATCCTAAAACACCCCTATGCCTCACTGCGAGGTTTGTCACGACCCAAACCCGGCCCTATGGGTTTAGCACCGTAACCGGCCAGTAATCCGAGATTACCGAAGGCCTGCAGAACAGTAATACAGTAATACAGAGTATAGGGCCTGGCGGAAGCCAAAACAGTAAATAAACAATGCCCAATGAGCTGTGACAGTCTGTATGCAAAAAGACTTTTCATACATATGTACATAATCAGTACAGAGCAGTATGCACAATATATATAATCATTCAGAATAGGGACCCCGTCCCTTACATGACAGTACAGTAAACATTCAGTCTATACAATCCATTCAGTTATTACAAAACAGTAAGGCAGTACAGAAGAGGGAATCCTAAAACACCCCTAAGCCTTAACAAGATAGGCTTGGAACCTCGCAGTGAGGCACAGTAGTTGGCTTGACAAAACTGGAGTAACCCTGACGCTCCTAGCCGTGGTCTGGTGCCTGAACACCTACATATATATATGAGTAGTGAGCTAAAGCCCAGTGAATAACATAATGCGTAAAGAGGTTAAGAATGAATGTCCTTACAGTATGAAAACAGTTCATTTAAACAGTATTTCAGTCGTTCAGTCAGTACAGTCATATGTGGTACATCCATTAGCATAACAGTACAGTAAACAGTAGGTCTTAAAAGACCGAACAGTAGTGATGGCCATCAGTCAGTAAACAGTGGTGGTTCCAACAAGGGAACCGACAGAGATCTCTGTAACAGTAACGGTAAACAGTAAACAGTAGGTGCTAAGGATGACACAATACAGTTCAGAATATAGGATATACATTCATTCAATTAACAGTATTCAATTCAGAAACAGTACAGTTCAGTTGTTCAGAAAATAATCATTTTTGAACATATCTTTACACAATCGTTACTCACAGAGTTCTGGGCTACAGTATGCTAGAGCGTGTCTCCCCAGTCGCCAACCCTACACAGTTAACAGGTTGAACACACTAAGCTACACTGCTGGGAAAGATAATAACTTAATCCCTAATTTGCCTCGGTGTGTTCTACATTTATATCCTCAATAAGATGTCTTAAACTAGGCCTAAGAGTGCCTAGAATGGGATGAGGATGCAAAGATGCACTTTTAAAAGCATTTTCAGATTTTTCAGAAAAACAGAGTCCCGCTCGAGCTCAGGTTTCCCCGCTCGAGCGGTCATGCAACTAAGGTACACGCTCGAGCGTCAACTTTCCCGCTCGAGCGTACTGTAAAAGTACTGGATGGGTGAAATCTCCGCTCGATGGACGCTCGACACCCGCTCGATCGTGAGACACATGCCTCCGCTCGAGCGCCCAATCCTCCGCTCGAGCGGACTGTAAAATAGTGCAGAGAAAATACTGGATGCTCGGATTCCACGCTTGAGCGTCACTAGTCCCCGCTCGAGCGGAAGTGCAAAATCTGGAAAACCCAGATTGCGCCTCCAAGCTCAAACCAGGTTTTAACAATTCAAAACTCGACCTCTTGGGCTGAATTTCCAGAAAACATTTGTAAACACATGGAATAACATGGTTCAAAGCTCAATTTGAGAAATCAAAGCCCACAGGTGTTTAATTCAAACCCAATTTCAAACCATTTTCAAGAATAAGATGAACATGTAAACATGCATGAATTCAAATCAATTCAAAGCTTCAATTTGATGCTCTAAGGAGCCAATTGATCCAAAAACAAGATGAAAACATGGACCATTACAAAATCATGGACATGCATGTACCATTTTACCATGAAATCAACTCACAACTCAACAATACTAACATGCATGCATGAATTATGCTCTATTACAACATGCTAGAACTAATCCATGGCTCAATTCTAAATTTGACACGAATCATGCAAGAACTACCTGTAGCACGCGCCCGCGTGGGGCCCTCGCTACAGTTCGGACTCGATTTTTGTCACGGTTCTTAATCTTGAACCAAAGAGTCCAAATCCGAAAAATCGTTTTGAGAAACAGATTTTTGAAAAGAAGTGCCAAACGTGGACTGCTTTGCCAGATACAGAGTCGCCACCTAAATATTTTTTAATGGGGGGAATTTAGGAAATCCTGACTCGGTGCCGAAGGCCACGTGTCCGTCATCACCAGAGTTACCTCGGCTCGGGAGCTAGGGTACGATTGGGGAAGGTCAGCTATGAGCACCCCCTCTCGCCCGATTCGAAGATCGGCCTCTACTAACCGTGATATCCGTTTTTGAAAACGCTATATGTTCTTATTCCATTTGTTAGCCTAGAATTACTATGTTATGCGCACAGCAAACAAGTATAGACTAGATTGCCTAATTTGGAAACAAGCATTGCATATCCATTTGTTTTGAAAAGCGCTTTGGAATTTGCTACTCGCAAGTAGGTTAAAACACGGATTTCAACGAGTTTTTCCAACTCAAACAATCCAACCTTCACCCACGGGCATTCAAACAGTTTATCTCATATAAGCACTTAGCCACATGGTAAGCACATTATCATGGCAACATTCACACGCATGCAATATGCTAAAGCGAAAATACTTACGTCGTACTCCGTGCCAGAACAACAAACTAGTTAGCAAACATGCATGTCCTAGTTCATGTCAAGTTGACTAATGCAACACATGCAAGATGCAATTAGAGTAGGCTCGGCTAACCTAAACATGGCATGTGAAACGCAACCAATTGATGCACGTATTCAATTTGGAATTGAAATACAAATGCAGTTAGCATGACGAACCGAGCCCGGTGCATACAAGACAAATACATGAATGCACGCATGCATTGCATAAGGTATGCTAATTTTAAACGTGCCCTAATACTAACCATCAAAGCAAGTAAATAAAAGGGAAGAAAGAAGTGGGGATTAGAAGACATACACACACTCACCCACACTTATTACAGATTTGCCCTCGCCCGGAGGGACCACATAAATAATACAAATTAATTAACTACGCAAGCTAATTAAATATTACAAATTGCCTAATTAATTAACCAACTAATTAAGCTTGGAAAAGCAGTAAACCGCCTCGGGAGGAGAGTCAGATGCAGCGCGTGCTCGGGTCCTGCTCGGAAGTGCACAGCCATGCATAGTCTGCCTCTGTTTTCCCTGCTCTGCCTCTCTGAAGACTACCAGAGTCTCAAGGATGCTTCTCTGGATACTGGAAATCACGGCAGTGGTATGTGGTCACCGGCCATCTGTGAAGCTATCGGCAGAAGGATAATTGCCGGTCGGCAATATATACTGCCGGTCGGCAAAGAATGCCTGCAGAACCTGCAACTCACAGCAGCAAAGGGCAGAACTTGCATGGCAATACAATTCAAGCAATGTATGCACCAATCATGTCCTCTATCATGTTTGTGACTCAAAGAGGCATGTGTCTCGATTCTCGGACCACCAATCACGTATTTCCATGCATGATGGCCCAAAGAATCAAGTGTGCAACTTTCATGTCAAATGAAATGCAAACCAAACAAACAAACCAAGGCCCAATTCCTATCACCAAGTCAAGGAACAAGGCATGCATGCAAGATGCAATACAACCTAGGCATGCAAGCTAAGGATGCAACATAGCATGGCAAGACACTTATGCAAGCATACAAGCAAACATGAGGCAATGCAAGCTGATGAAAAGGTGGACTTATACATGATTTAGGCAACTCTAATAAGGCCCAAAACAGTGGCCAAAGTGACCAAAATAAAGGATCAAACACATACACACATGCACATGTTAAAGGGGCCAACACTTAGGCACAAATGGGACAACTCTCAAATACATTTGAAAGAGGGTAATCATGGACATATAACATGCACGGTAAGCATTGAAAATCATGTTACAAAGGGTATTAAGCCAATTAAACAAGACAAACAAGGCATGCAAACAAAGCCAAAAACCCAAGGCAAGCCAAGAGGCTTAAACCAAGACTAAATCAACCAAGCCTTACAAGGCTAAGAGGGCTTAAAATAGGTCTAGTGCAGACCTAAACAACACCCAAGGGACACCTAGATGGCATCTAAATGGCTCAAAAATAAAAAGTATGCACAAAGGCCAAAACATGGGACACGCTACACAAGCTTTCAAAGCATTAAGGAGACATCCAAGGCAAACATATAGGCATGAAAAGGGGACTGAAATGACATGGTGGATAGTTCCAAACCACTAAATCAATGCAAGAATGTCATGCTATACACTCATACACTTAAGGCCAACAAGCCGGAATGCAAAGGAGCTATACTAAGCATGCCAAATCCGACCCAAACAACCTAGGACAGACCTTAAACATGGCAAAATGAGCACAAAACCTTCACAAGGCTAAGCCTAAAACATGCTAGAACAAAGGCTAACAACCTAAGGCATGTTAAGGCAATAACATGGCATTACATGGTAGGTATGCTAAGCATGCATGGTGTACCAAAACCAACACACAACAAGGTCATATCATGGCATAATAAGCATGGAAAACAGCCAAGACATGATCAATGCACACTCTAACATGATGCTCTCTCAAGAGGCCAAAAAGGGTCCATTTCAAGGACAACAAGGAGAGGGGGTGGCCCTCCCCTTTTGGAGACTTCAAGGCACCATCTCCACCACTGAAATCCCTCAAGATTTCAGTGGTGAAGAGGCCCAAACACCAAAGTCTCGAAACTTGCACAAAATAGCACAAAATGGGGCCTTTCAAGGCCTAAGAGGGGTCAAACACCTTCAAACCACAAAACACTCTTAATGAACAATCAAGAGGGCTAAAAAACAGAACTTTTTTGTATTATACACTAAGCTCAAAAACGATTTTAAGACAGGTAGAAATATAATGCAAGATTGGGGAATAAAGAGGCAAAATTGTTACCCTTGAAGACCCCTTCAACAATGGTGCTCCAACAGCTCCTTCTAGGTTGGAAACAGCTCCAAAACTTCAAAACCAACCTCTTAGAACCTCAGTATCTAAGTGAAGGTAAAACACTATGTGTTTGTGTGCAATAGTAAGACACAAACACAATTTAACACACACAAGAGGGAGATGTAGAGATAGAAAGTGTATGGTTTCTAACCCTAGAACTCAAAACCCTAAAAATGGCTGTCTAAAAATATCTAAAGTGTCTCAAGTGTCTAACCCTTAAAGCCAAGAGAGAAGACCCTCTCTTATAGAGCCTTTTGTCTTGTAAAGCTTACAAGACAAGCTTCTAAAGAGAGAAATCCCTCCATACACCCTCCATGTGTATGGAGGGGAGCCAACTGCAAGACAGCTGTGACTAAATATCTGAAAAAGCAGATGCACAGTAGTCGGCCGGCCAAATATGCCATTTTGGCAAAAGAGAGTGCCGACCGGCAACAAATAGTGCCGACCGACAATATACATTGCTGATGGCCTCTAGCCACTGCCGGTGGTGTGTGGGGATGCCTCACAAGGCATTCCCTACCCCTCCAAGGCAAAAAACAAGTGTTTGGTGCAAAACCAGACATAAAACGGTCAAGTTCGGAGATCCTGAGGCAGGGCGCGTAGCCGAGGCCTCCGGGAACTCCAAACGAACACAAACATGGATAATCACCGAGTGTTCAAACGGTGACGTCCAAGTCTTGAGGACGGTCAAAAATGGGGTGTCTACACTAGCTCAATTCATAAACAAGAGGGCAATTATTCTACCTTAGGTCTCCAATGCAAGACTAGGGGCTCAATTAAGCAATCTACACTTCAATTACCAAGCAATTCCACCAATGAACTCAAGCTCAACTCAATTCTCTCTCACTCTCTATTTCCCTCTCTCTAGTCGGTGATGTGCTCAAAAGAAATGGCTGAGCAAATGTTCATATTAAGTATAAGGCTCAAATGTGTGAGATAGTGGTCCAATAGGGGTAGTTTGGTAATTAAGTCCAAAACTCTTTAATTAGCTCATTTTAATCTAATTTAATCATACCTAATCAGTTTTCAGATCAATATACCATAAATTCACATTAATTATGGGGATCATGAAACATTAATCAATTCCCAGTTCGGCCGCCGGTAAGGCCTTCAATTAGCAGTTTAAACATAAAACATGAACAGATAGTCAAACATACATACTCGGTCAATTCAGTTCCAGTTTTCAGTCAGTCAGTTCAGTACTTTAATCAGTTCAATTATCAGTCATAATCAGTTCAGTTTAACGGTAATCAATGTTTGACGGTAATCAGTGGTGAGGGTTATTACAGTCTCCCCTCCTTATAAAGAGTTTAGTCCTCTAAACTTGGGTTACCTTCATTCTGGAAGAAAACAGGATTCAGTGGAAACAGTTCAAGATATCTTTAAGCCATGTCATCTTCCCTTTCCTAAGTGGCATACACGCCACCGTGGTTTTGCCAATCGACTTTTACCAGCGGGATTTCTTTGTTTCTCAGTTTCTTGATCCGTCTGTTTACAATCTGTATAGGCTGTTCATCGTAAGTGTAGTCATCACTCAGCACTACACGGGTAGGCTCTATCACATGAAAAGGATCCCGGAGGTAGTCTCTCAACATGGAAATGTGGAAGACGTTATGCATATGCTCCATTTCAGGAGGAAGCGCAACTTGATACGCCACCGGATTGATTTTCTCAATAATCTCATATGGTCCGACGTACCTTGGTGCTAACTTGCCTTTGACTCCAAAATGAGTCTGGCCTTTCATCGGTGTCACTTTCACAAATATGTGATCACCCACTTCATACTCTCTGTCTCGTCTTCTGACATCAGCATAACTCTTCTGTCTGCTCTGTGCAGTTTTCAATCTCTGTTGTATTAGTTTCACTTTCTCAGTTGTTTCATATACAATCTCGGGCCCAAGCAAAGGCCCGTCTCCAACTTCTACCCAGCAAATCGGAGATCTACATTTTCTGCCATACAATGCCTCGAAAGGCGCCATACCAATACTCGAATGGTAGCTGTTGTTGTAGGCGAATTCAGCTAATGGCAAATGGCTTTCCCAGTTTCCTTGAAAATCAAGGACACACATTCTCAGTAAATCCTCTAGAGTCTGGATGGTCCTTTCTGACTGGCCATCTGTCTGAGGATGATAGGCACTACTCAGTCTCAGTTCAGTACGCAGTGCAGTCTGTAGGCTTTGCCAAAATCTCGATGTAAACTTCGAATCCCTGTCAGAAACAATGGACACAGGTACTCCATGCAGTCTAACAATTTCATCAATATAGAGTATAGCCAATTTGTCCGCATTATAAATTGTCTTAACAGGTAAGAAGTGAGCGGATTTAGTCAGTCTATCAACAATAACCCAAATCGAGTCCATACCTTTACTGGAGTGAGGCAATCCCACTATAAAATCCATGGTAATATGCTCCCATTTCCACTCCGGTATCGGTAAGGGCTGCAATAAGCCTGCAGGTCGTTGATGTTCGGCTTTAACTTGTTGGCAATGAAGACATTTGGATACAAAATCGGCAATTTCTTTCTTCATTCTTGGCCACCAGAAATTCAGTTTCAGGTCTTGGTACATTTTCGTATTCCCTGGATGGATAGACAGTTTTGAATTGTGGCCCTCTTGCAGAACTCTTCTTCTCAGTTCAGTATCATTCGGTACATACAGTCTTTCTTGAAATTTCAATACATTATTCTCAAATTTGAATCCCGGTCTCGGTTTAGATTCTCTTTCCTCGATGATCTTTTTCAAGAAGTCATCCAGTTGCTGTTTCTCTTTAATCTCTTCAATCAGTGTCGGTTGAGCAGAAATAGCAGCTAAGGTTCCACCTTGTGCTTGTAAAACAATTTCAATTTCAGATTTTTCAAGGTCACAAAGCAGCTCTTTCTGTCCAGTGAGTAAACAAGCTAAGTTTCCAATTGATTTCCGGCTCAATGCATCGGCAACGGTATTGGCTTTTCCCGGGTGGTATAAAATCTGGAGGTCATAGTCTTTAATCAGTTCTAGCCATCTCCGCTGTCTCATGTTCAGTTCTTTCTGTGTGAAGAAATACTTTAAACTCTTGTGGTCGGTATATACTTCACATGTCACCCCATACAGATAGTGACGCCAAATTTTTAGGGCAAATACCACTGCAGCAAGTTCCAGATCATAGGTCGGGTAGTTCTTTTCGTGCGGTCTCAGTTGTCGGGAAGCATAGGCAATTACTTTCCCATTCTGCATTAAAACACATCCCAAACCCTTATGAGAAGCATCACTAAATACAGTATAGCCGTCTATACCTGAAGGTAAGGTCAGAACAGGTGCAGTCACTAGTCGAGTTTTCAACTCCTGGAAACTGGATTCCCTTTGGTCAGTCCAGTCAAATGATATCCCCTTCTGAGTCAGTTGAGTCAATGGTAAGGCAATTTTGGAGAAATCTTTGACAAATCTTCTGTAATATCCAGCCAAACCCAAAAAGCTTCGGACTTCAGTCACGTTGGTTGGTCTAGGCTAGTTCACTACAGCTTCGATTTTCTGCGGATCAACAGAAATTCCATCTTTGCTAACAACATGCCCCAAAAACATAACATGATCAAGCCAAAATTCACATTTAGACAGTTTAGTATACAGTTTTTGTTCTCTTAAGGTTTGTAGGGCAAGTCTCAGATGATGTTCATGTTCTTCTATACTCTTGGAGTAAATCAATATGTCATCAATAAATACAACAATAAAATTGTCAAGGTACGGTTTAAAAATTCTGTTCATGAGGTCCATAAATGCAGCTGGTGCGTTCGTGACTCCAAAAGGCATAACTAAAAATTCGTAATGTCCATACCTCGTTCTAAAAGCAGTTTTATCAATGTCATCTGATTTAACTTTCAACTGATGGTATCCGGATCTGAGATCGATCTTCGAAAATACTTTAGCACCCTGTAACTGATCAAACAGGTCATCAATACGCGGTAATGGGTATTTATTCTTTACAGTTACCTTATTCAGTTCACGATAGTCAATGCACAGTCTCAGTGAGCCGTCTTTCTTCTTTACAAACAAAACAGGTGCGCCCCATGGTGAGGTACTAGGTCTGATGAACTTTTTGTCTAACAGTTCTTGCAGTTGCACCTTCAGTTCTTTCAGTTCCGTTGGAGCCATTCGGTAAGGAGCTTTGGAAACTGGCTGTGTTCCGGGAATCACATCAATGGTAAATTCAATTTCCCTGTCAATCAAATCCCCTGGCAGATTATCTGGGAAAACATCTGAGAATTCTCTGACTATAGGAATACAGTTCACATTAGCATTATCATCAGTAAACACAGTCAATACAGAACACAGCTATCCCTTACAGCCCTTTCTAATCAATTTTACAGCTTTCACAGATGAAATCAGATACGGGGGAGGTACTACTCCAACCCCATGAAACACAAATTCAGGTAGACCAGGTGGATGGAAAACTACTTGTTTCGTTACACAGTCTATGGTGGCATGATATTTCGTTAACCAGTCCATCCCCAATATTACATCAAAATGATCAATGTTCAATGGTAGTAAGTCAATAAACAGATGTGCATCTCCAACAATGATTTCACAAGCAGGGTACATGTATGCACAGGTCATAGATCCCCCAACGGGTGATGATATAGCTAACAGATAATTCATAGGTTCTAAGGGTCTATTCAATTTACGCGAAAAAGCATGCAACACATATGAATGCGTAAACCCCGAATCAATCAGTACATAAGCATTCTGAGTACAAATAGAGAGAATACCTGACACAACGGTCTCGGTATTCTGGACGTCTCCCGGTACTAGGGCGAACACTCGGCCCTGCTTTATAGGCTCTTTCCCGGTAGCTTTGGGGTTTGGTTTCGGTGTAACAGTTGATGCCGCTACGCTTGGTGTAGCTTTACTACTAGCTTGTGGAGCAGAGGGACAGTCTTTAACCATGTGGCCCACTTTGCCACACCTGTAACAGGCTCCTGATATCTTGTAACAGACTCCCTTGTTATTTTTACCACATTCGGAACAGGGCGGTATTGTACGGTTTCCTTGACTAGACGTAGTCGTTGACCCCGTATTCTGTTTCTTGTTCGATGGACTATACTTGCCTTTCTTGAACTTGAAATTCTGCCTTTTACCCCGCCATTCAGGCAATGGCGTTTCAGTTTTCAGTGCTTCAATGTTTGATTCAGCCATCAAGGCTCTGTCAAGGACATTTACATAATTCAGTAGTTTCAAAACATTTATTCGGTCAAGAATTGCAACATTAAGGCCGCCTTCAAATTTTCTGGCCTTCTTATACTCAGTATCCACCATATGCGGTGCATATCTAGCAAGCTCAGTGAACTTCGTTTCATATTCAGCCACAGACATTGCTCCTTGTCTCAGCTGTTCAAATTCAGTTACTTTTCTGTCCTTAACACACTGAGGGACGTACTTTTCAAAGAAGGCTCCTTTGAATTGAGCCCAAGTCAGAATGGTATTTTCATCACGGATGAGCATCCACCACCTTCTAGCTTCTTCTTGCAATGTAAAGGTGGCTAACAGTACCTTGTGTGCTTCAGAGCACGGGAACACTTCAAACAATTTTTCAGTCTCCAGAACCCATGCTTTAGCTTTCAACGGTTCTAGGCCTCCCTAAAAGGATGGCGGTTTCATTTTGCTAAACTTCTGGGTGAGAGCAATTATGTCCCCATCATTTACATTCACATTCTGTTCCAGTACGACCGGAGGAAGAGGAGGTAGGGGCTGTTGGTTTAGTTGTTGGTCCAGTCTTGCAGTTATTAGTTCCATCATTTGTTCTAGTCTGGCCATTCTGGCCTCAGAGGATGAGGATTCAGTTTCATTTGGAGTGTTCGCGTTATCCATTTCACTATAAGCAGTTATAACCGTTTTAAACATAAGCAGTCATTTGTTTAACAGTTTAACATGTTAGCATATATTCAGTCATAACATAACCACACACTTATCATGCTCATGAGATGCCCTAATTACATTTCTAGGACACCCTATAGCTCATTTGGACACGTGTGTGCGGTATAACTCGTGGTAAGTATCGCTCTGATACCACTCTGTCACGACCCAAACCCGGCCCTATGGGTTTAGCACCATAACCGGCCAATCCGAGATTACCGAAGGCCTGCAGAACAGTAATACAGTACTACAGAGTACAGGGCCTGGCGGAAGCCAAAACAGTAAATAAACAATGCCCAATAAGCTGTGACAGTCTGTATGCAAAAAGACTTTCCATACATATGTACATAATCAGTACAGAGCAGTATGCACAATATATATAATCATTCAGAATAGGGACCCCGTCCCTTACATGACAGTACAGTAAACATTCAGTCTATACAATCCATTCAGTTATTACAAAACAGTAAGGCAGTACAGAAGGGGGAATCCTAAAACACCCCCAAGCCTTAACAAGATAGGCTTGGAACCTCGCAGTGAGGCACAGTAGTTGGCTTGACAAAACTGGAGTAACCCTGACGCTCCTAGCCGCGGTCTGGTGCCTGAACACCTACATATATATATGAGCAGTGAGCTAAAGCCCAATGAATAACATAATGCGTAAAGAGGTTAAGAATGAATGTCCTTATAGTATGAAAACAGTTCATTTAAACAGTATTTCAGTCGTTCAGTCAGTATAGTCATATGTGGTACATCCATTAGCATAACAGTACAGTAAACAGTAGGTCTTAAATGACCGAACAGTAGTGATGGCCATCAGTCAGTAAACAGTGGTGGTTCCAACAAGGGAACCGACAGAGATCTCTGTAACAGTAACGGTAAACAGTAAACAGTAGGTGCTAAGGATGGCACAATACAGTTCAGAATATAGGGCATACATTCATTCAATTAACAGTATTCAATTCAAAAACAGTACAGTTCAGTTGTTTAGAAAATAATCATTTTGAACATATCTTTACACAATCGTTACTCACAGAGTTCTGGGCTACAGTATGCTAGAGCGTGTCTCCCCAGTCGCCAACCCTACACAGTTAACAGATTGAACACACTAAGCTACACTGCTGGGAAAGATAATAACTTAATCCCTAATTTGCCTCGGTGTGTTCTACATCTATATCCTCAATAAGATGTCTTAAACTAGGCCTAAGAGTGCCTAGAATGGGATGAGGATACAAAGATGTACTTTTAAAAGCATTTTCAGATTTTTCAAAAAAACAGAGTCCCGCTCGAGCTCAGGTTTCCCCGCTCGAGCGGTCATGCAACTAAGGTACACGCTCGAGCGTCAACTTTCCCGCTCGAGCGTACTGTAAAAGTACTGGATGGGTGAAATCTCCGCTCGACGGATGCTCGACGCCCGCTCGATCGTGAGACACATGCCACCGCTCGAGCGCCCAATCCTCCGCTCGAGCGGACTATAAAACAGAGCAGAGAAAATACTGGATGCTCGGATTCCACGCTCGAGCGTCACTAGTCCCCGCTCGAACAGAAGTGCAAAATCTGGAAAACCCAGATTGCACTTCCAAGCTCAAACCAGGTTTTAACAATTCAAAACTCGACCTCTTGGGCTGAATTTCCAGAAAACATTTGTAAACACATGGAATAACATGGTTCGAAGCTCAATTTGAGAAATCAAAGCCCACGGGTGTTTAATTCAAACCCAATTTCAAACCATTTTCAAGAATATGATGAACATGCAAACATGCATGAATTCAAATCAATTCAACGCTTCAATTTGATGCTCTAAGGAGCCAATTGATCCAAAAACAAGATGAAAACATGGACCATTACAAAATCATGGACATGCATGTACCATTTTACCATGAAATCAACTCACAACTCAACAATACTAACATGCATGCATGAATTATGCTCTATTACAACATGCTATAACTAATCCATGGCTCAATTCTAAATTTGACATGAATCATGCAAGAACTAGCTCAATTCATAAACAAGAGGGCAATTACTCTACCTTAGGTCTCCAATGCAAGACTAGGGGCTCAATTAAGCAATCTACACTTCAATTACCAAGCAATTCCACCAATGAACTCAAGCTCAACTCAATTCTCTCTCACTCTCTATTTCCCTCTCTCTAGTCGGTGATGTGCTCAAAAGAAATGGCTGAGCAAATGTTCATATTAAGTATAAGGCTCAAATGTGTGAGATAGTGGTCCAATAGGGGTAGTTTGGTAATTAAGTCCAAAACTCTTTAATTAGCTCATTTTAATCTAATTTAATCATACATAATCAGTTTTTAGATAAATATACCATAAATTCACATTAATTATGGGGATCATGAAACATTAATCAATTCCCAGTTCGGCCGCCGATAAGGCCTTCAATTAGCAGTTTAAACATAAAACATGAACAGATAGTCAAACAGTCAAACAGATAGACTACAGATTAACATACATACTCGGTCAATTCAGTTCCAGTTTTCAGTCAGTCAGTTCAGTACTTTAATCAGTTCAATTATCAGTCATAATCAGTTCAGTTTAACGGTAATCAATGTTTGACGGTAATCAGTGGTGAGGGTTATTACAGAAAGCTCCAAGCAATAAGCAGTTTCTAATTGTTGTTACTAACTATTTCACAAAGTGGGTTAAAGCAAAACCATTGGCACATAGACAAGATGCAGATATCAAGCGCTTTGTTTGGAAGAATATCATCACTTTATTTGGCATACCCAGGGCGCTTATTTCAGACAATGGCACTTAGTTTGATTGCGGTGTCTACCGAGAGTTGTGCGACATGCATAGCGTTCGACCATATTTCTCTTCACCAACTTACCTGCAAAGTAATGGACAGGCAGAAGCTTCCAACAAAGTATTCCTGGATAGCATCAAGAAATGTTTGGAAAAAGCTAAGGGCAAGTGCGTTAAGGAGTTATCGAGTGTATTGTGGGCCCATCGCACTATGCCATGACGTCCTACGGGGGGAGACCCCATTTACCTTGTGTTTTGGCAATGAAGCTATCATCCCTTTAGAGATTGGCCTACCAACCTTTCAATCGAGGGCCTTTGATACAAGCCAAAATAATATGATGCTAGCCTTGGATATGGACTTACTTGAAGACCGCTGAGATCGGTCCCTTGTGACTATGGCGCGATATCAGCATTAACTTGCTAAATCATACAATCAGCAAGTGCATCTGTGCTGGTATACTTTTGGAGAGTTGGTCCTTAAAAAGTACTCCCTGCTGCTAAGAATCTTGCGGATGGTAAACTCGGCCCTAATTGGGACTGCCCATACCAGATCGACTCCATCGCTGGGGCAGGGGCATATCGACTCTCAGACATGAACGGAAAAAAGTTATCTTAACCCTAGAATTCTACTCATCTCCGCAAGTTTTGTCATTAGTATTGATGGTTAGTAAATATTCCTAGGCTTCTGTGTATATTACTACCTTCTATAGGTAGAGAATCAATGATACATGACGTTATTTTTCTTGTTTATTTAATTCTGATTGCCTTACTCTTATTCAGAAGTAGGGCTGCAAATGAACCGAGCTGTTCATGGACAACTCGGGCTTGGCTCGTTAAGAGCTCGTTCGAGCTTGATTCGATTAGCTAATAAACAAGCTCGAGTTACATTTCCAGGCTTGTTTGTTAAATAGGCCGAGCTCAAGTTGACTAAGGCTCGGCCTAGTAAGGCTTGTGAGCAATAGTATTTAAGTAAAAAAAAAAAATAGGGTTACTCTTTGTATCAGATTCATACGCTGCTCCTGCTTGCTACTCTTTGTAACCTACACAAT
This sequence comes from Camellia sinensis, assembly GCF_055761805.1. NCBI lineage: Eukaryota > Viridiplantae > Streptophyta > Magnoliopsida > Ericales > Theaceae > Camellia > Camellia sinensis. The sequence continues at coordinate 102,138,723 of NC_138975.1, read as the reverse complement.
CCTATCCTATTACTGCTGCAAACATTTAACACTCAACAATGCAGATTTGGCCAACACTTGAATCAATCACACAAAGAATTAATCTCATTAACTCTCAAACACTCAAACATCGACGACCGTATAGTTTCGTTGCTTTGGTGAAGATTTAAGACTGGGAGATTATTCTTCTCTTGAATCCGTTGTGGTAAGTTAATTCTTCTTCTTCTTCTTTTTCTTCTTCTTCTTTCTCTCTCTCTCTCTCTCTCTCTCTCTCTCTCTCTCTCTTTCAACCATGGTGTCTCACATGCTCTTATGCACACAATACACTTATTTCACCATTGACCCTTTCTCTCTCCTCTCCATTCAGTCTCAAATTTGTAAAATTAGGTATTTCTCACTACCTCTTCCAATACACACACTGTTATATATATTTTGTTCGTTTTCTTTACTAGAGTGAAACTTTAATCATGTATATATTTGTGCCCCCCCCCCTTTTGTTTTTGGATTGGTTTTTGTTCCCTATTTTGAACATATAAATTAGGGAAAAACCACAATATCTCTCTCTCTCTCTCTCTCTCTCTCTCTCTCTCTTTTATGATTCTATTTGATAGTTTTGATATTTTTTCAATTTATGAAGATGATTTTTGAGTTGCATAATGAGTGCATGAATATATATATATATATATCCATATTCAAATTTGGTCTTGGTTATATTTGTCAATAAAGATGATGTACTAATTTTATGCTTTAAAAGTTCAATTTTTGATGCTTTGTTTTGGATTTCACTTATTTGATACAATGGTGGTTCAATTTTTAGTATATATATTGTCTCCTTTTTTTTGAGTTGCATAATGAGTGCATACATTTCGTCACACAAAATTGTAGTTTATTTTGCAAAATTGAATGGCATTGAGCATCCTTGAACCAAACTCTACTTTGACTCGCAAAACCAGAATTGCTCTGCGATTTTGAAGATGAATTTGCATTTCGGTTCTGTATGTGATTTTAGTACTTCAATAATATTGTAGTTTATGGTACTGTTACTACTTCAAATATATGTGTGTGTATATATATATTCAAATATGGGTCTTGGTTACATTTGTCAATAGAGATGATTTACTAATTTTGTGCTTTAACAATTCAATTTTTGATGTTTTGTTTTGGGTAATTTTCTATCTTGGTTTCACTTATTGAATACAATGGTTGGTTCAATTTTCAGTTTCTTAATTTATTATTATTCTAGTTCAATTTTATGTTGATTGTTAATTTATTAGTACATTAATTTATTTCTTGCATTACTGTTATTTTTCTTAGATATGTCAGATAGACAAATTAATCTCACTTCTCCAGAGCAAGATTCTTGTACACCGTTTTCGTCATTTGAAGAGTCATCCACTAGTCCACTCATGGATACAGTTAATGAAGATGCAAATGATGTGGATAATTTAATTGAACTAGAGGAAGATGTAAGGGAAAATGGAGTTCTTGAAGACAACAATCCATTCCAAAAGAAGACTAGGAAACAAACATCAAAAGTTTGGAATGAAATTAAAAAAGTGGTTCTTTTAGATGGTACTAAGAAGGCTGAATGCATGCATTGCAAAACAAGATTTGCCATTCCTCCAATGGGTGCTACAACTCAGCTTCTTAGGCACTCAAACAATTGTGCTAGACGACAACTTGTTGACAAAAAGCAAAAGGTTCTATCACTTGAGACAACCGGGTCTGACAGTGTGACCAATGTGGCAGCTTTCAAGTATGACCAAGCAAAGGTGAGGGAAGCTACTTCTCATATGATACTTTATCATGAGTATCCTTTTATGAAAATAGAGCATGTTTTATTTAACAAGTTCATGAAAACTGCTACTCCACATTGGCAAAAGATAACTCGTACCACTGCAAAAAATGATTGTGTGCCGACTTATGATATAGAAAAGAAGAAGTTTAAAATATTATCAAAGATTGTTAATAGGATTAGCATTACAACCAACCTATGGAAGTCAAGGAAAAAAATTCAATACATGGTTGTCACAGGCCATTTCATCGATATTGATTGGAAGTTGCAAAATTATGTTCTTAACTTTTGCAATGTACCACCTCTACACACTGGAGTTAACATTTTGAATGCTCTTTACAAGTGTCTAGTTGAATGGGACATTGAAAATAAGGTGTGTACTATAACAGTGGATAATTTGCTTGAGAATTTTGAAAGAAACCTTTGCAATGAAAAAGTTATTTTTTGGTGGAAAATTTTTTCATGTACATTGTTGTGCCCACATACTGAATATCATGGTGTAAGATGGGCTTGGCCAAATAGGAGATATTATTGATGGTGTTCGAGATGGTGCAAGTACTTGAGTGTATTAGTGAGATTGCTAAGCAATTGCAGTTGCCTTCAAAAAAATTAATTTTAGATTGTCCAACCCGATGGAATGCAGCTTATATGATGTTGTCTGCTGCTTTGGAGTTTAAAGATGTCTTCCCTAGATATCAAGAAAGGAATCCAGGTTTTGTTTACATGCCTAGCCTTGAAGATTGGGTAAAAGTTGAGACTGTATGTCAATTTTTGGCAATTTTCAATGAAGTCACAAATATCATATCCGGGAGTAAATATCCTACTTCTAATTTTTTTCTTGCAAAGGTTTGGAGGATAAAAGAAATATTGAATGAGAAGTCGGTGGATGAAAATGACTACATAAAGGCAATGGCTTTGAAGATGAAAAAAAAAAAAATCGACACATACTGGGGTGAATATAATTTGTTAATGGCTATAGCTGCAGTGTTGGTTCCAAGATTCAAATTGATGCTTGTTCAGTTTTGTTTTCCAGAGATCTACCTAGAGGCAAAAGCTACTAGAAACATTTCTATGGTGTGTGAGGCCCTATATTAGCTTTACAATGAATATGTTGTTATTCATACTTCAAGTAACAATGAGCAAAGTTTGCAACAAAGCACTCAAGAAGCTAATGATTCTAGTAATGCTACTTATGATCTTGGAAAAGTTCTCGGGATGGGAAGATCTAAATTTGAATCTTTTGTTAGAAAAGCTGACACAATTCAGCTTGCAAATCTGACTTGGACATTTATTTAGAAGAAAGTGTTTACATATGCAATGAAGGTTCAAATTCCCATTTTGATGCATTGGAGTGGTGGAAAGTGAACAACCTCAAGTATCGGATATTGTCCAAGATGTCAGCTAATATATTGTCAATTCCAATGAATACAGTGGTGTTAGAGTCGACATTTAGTGTTGGGGGTAGAGTTATTGATCCCTATCGAGCATCATTATCAACGGAAATAGTCCAAATCTTACTATGTGGAAATGATTGGGTATGTGTACTACATGGACTCAAAAAGGGATCAGATGTATGTATTTTTTCTAATTATTAATTTTGATCCATACAATGACAAATTCCTTTATTATCAATTTATGTGAAACATAACATTGAAATAATATATTCTTGTTTCTTTTGATAGACTATGGAGTCATCTTTCAACAAGATTTTGCTTCCTTAGTTTGACATCTTTGGATATGTTTCATCTTTAATAAACTAAATTTCTTAAGTTTTATCATAAGATTAATTCATATATAATAATTCTACTGTTAAAGGATGAAGGCTCATGCGAAGTTCCAAAGAAATGAAGACTTTTTGGTGTGTTTTCAAGTGAATCAAGTCAAGAAATTAGTGGTTTAGTTTTTTGTTATTATGTTTTGTTTAAGGATGCACTGTGTATTGTCCTGTGTAATGTGTTTTATTTAAGGATGCACTGTATTTTTGGTAATTATGTTTTGTTCAAGGATGCACTATTTCACAGACTTTTTATTACTAGTTGTATAGATTTTTTATTTTTTATTTTATTTATTTATTTTTGGGTTTGATTTTTGTGAAAAAAAAATGTGATTGAAAAGTTTATTGAATTAGTGATAGAACAGTGTACATCACTCTCCATATGTGAATTGAAATTTCATTTTTTGAGTTATAGATGTGAATTTGAATTTTGAGCTTGTTCGAGCTTGAGCTCGTTCGAGCTTGTTTACGTTGTCGAGCCTAGATGAGCCGAGCTTGAGCTTTTAAATTAGCCAATGAGTCGAGCTCAAACATAATTTCTGAAGCTTGACTCGATTTCCCTTATTTTGACAAAGCTAAGCCTGAACATCTGAAAACTCGGCTCGGCTTGTTTGCAACCCTATTCAGAAGCACCATCAATAAAGCCTCTGAATTCGGAGCGCTCTTCGTGCTCGGTATGAAGCGCCATCAGTAAAGCCTTCGAATTTGGAGCACTCTTCGTGCTCGGCACTTAGCGCTGTAGACACCCCATTTTTGACCGACCTTAAGACTCAGACGTCATCGTTTGTACACTCAATGATTGTGCATGTTTGTGCTCGTTTTGAGTGCCCGGAGTTCTCAGCGGAACACCTTATCTTTGAGCCGATAAACCCTCTTTGTTTTGTGCTTGTTTTTTGATCAAACCTTGGTGCCTCTTTCCTGGAGGGGGGGAAGGCCTTGTCGGCCACTTTTGGCACTTGTCGACCACTTGAAGTGGTCGGTCGGCTAGGGGGGCCACCTAAAGTGGCCGGCCAGCCACCTAAAGTGGCCGACGGCCATTTTTCTCCTTTTTTAGATATTTATTGGCCAGCTATGCCAGCTGTTGTCCACTGATGCCATCTCCATAAACGTGTATGGAGGGATGAATGCAAGCTTTTAGCTTTCATTTCTATATAAGGGAAGGTCTCTCCCCTATTTGAGAGGTTACACAATTTTGTGAGAAAAATTTTCCTCTCTCTAGAATTCTCTCTCTCATTATTTTGTGCTTGAAAGTTGAAATTTTCTACACTTTTGTTCTAAGGCCCTTGACCAAACACCTTCACCTTGGAGCTGAGGTTCTTGGAGGTCTTGTTTGAGCTCTCAAAGATGGTTTTAGCTCAGAATCTTTGCTGTTTGTTGTTGTGCTTCAAAGGTATAAGGCTCACCCCTTTTAAGCTTTATTTTAGTTGCTTGTTTGGCCACCTTTGCATGCTGTTTTTGGCCTAGTTTTCAACTACAAAAATCTCTGTTTTTAAGGTTTAAAAATGGTGGTTTAAGGCCTTTTTGAAGTTAGGGGTGGTCCACCTTCTTTTGTAGCTTGTTTGCTAAGTGTTGTGCCATTCTTCAAAGCTTTTTGAAACAACATTTTTTGACCTTTTAACCACTGAATTCCAGGAAAATTTTAGTGGTAAAAACTTGGTTTTGAGTTCCAAAATAGGAGGGGGTGGCCTCCCCTCCTTGTGTCTTGTTTGCAAGTGTAGATGGCCTAACATGTGACCATGTTTTTCTACCTTTTTGCGACTTGATCTCAGCATGTTTTAGGCTTTGTTTTGACTAGTTTCAACTCTGTTTTGGGTTGGTTGGTGCACTTGAAGCTTGCTCTTTGTACTTCTACTGCAATTATGCTTACTAGTCTAGCATGCCTAATGAGTTAGTCCATTATTCTAGCTTGTGTTAGCTTGACTCCAGCACATTTTTGCTAATTTTTTTACATGCTTTAACTCTGTTTTGAGTGGTCTTGGTCATATGAGCCTTGCCTTGCATGGTTGTAGTGCAAATGACCTTTACTAGCTTTGCATTTTAAGGCCACAAACATGTTGTGCATGTGTTGATGGCATGTTGTAGCATCATTTAACATGTGATTTCAGTGCATATAGCTTTGTCACACTCTCATGTATCTCACTCTTTCATTGCTTTTAAGAGTTGTGCTTTGAGCCTTGCTTGCGAGCTAACAAATGAGCATGTTTTTCTTGCATTCTATGCTTCAATTTTAGTATGTTTTAGCCACTGTTTTGGCATGTGTTAGCTCTATCCAGAGCTGGTTTGGTCATTTGAGCTTGATATTGCATGTCTCTAGTGTAGTTCTCTTCACTAGTTTATTGCTTTTGGCCTTTGAGCATGTCTTGCATGTGTTGCTTTCATATTGTAGCACTATTTTTCATGCTATTTCAGCACTGAAAATTCTGCAACCTCCCCCGATTCTTCACTTTTTCATTTTCTTTGAGGGTTGGTTAACCTTATGGTTGTGTTTAAGCTTGAGATAGAGCTTGTGTTAATGGTTTTAACTCTCTTTTGAGGGTTTCTACCAACCAAAGGCATGATCTCTCTCATGTCTTAAGCCATCTTTTGGTTGATCCCTCTCTCGTTAGAGGGCACTCATCTTGGACTTAACCGGTTAAAGAATGGCTTGGTAATGTAAAATGTGTAAACAAGAATTAGATAAGTAAAACATGACCAATATAAGCATGTTGTGTTTGCATTGCATTGCGTTCAATTAGACGTTATATTGAACACAAGGTAGATTGGTCCATTTCATACTCAAAGTGATGAAATGAGCCAATCTCCTTTGTCGCCATCACCCTTGATCATGCATGATAGGGTGGCGGCCCTTTGAGTCTTATTTGTGCATTCGTTAAGCTTGTACAAGCTTGACTCTTTGGCCATCATGCATTGAAAGTGCTTGATTGGTGGCTTGAGAGCCGAGTGCCACACTCCTTTGAGCTTAGGAAATGATAAAGAGAGTGGCAGTACACACATTCCTTGAAAAATGCATTGCTTTGCCTCTGTTGCAGCAAAAACAGAAGTCTGGAAAAAGCAGTGGCCGACCAACCACTTGAGGTAGCCGACCAACCACTTATACTGGCCGACCGCCCAGTTAAGGTGGCCGACAGCCACGTTTTGTGGCCGACCGGCCACCAGTCCATTTTTGTGCAAAAGTGTTCCTGTTTTGGATCAAAAGCAGTTTGGAAGTTGGTGCAATTTTCGGAGATCAAGGCGAGTGCAAACAGAGGCAACCGAGGGCAAGGCGATGGATTTTCGGGAGGAAGCAACTGAGCATGCATATCTTCCTCGTCCGTGAGGCCACTTTATTGCTTCATTAGCTAGTTGTAACTAATTAATATATGTGTTGTAATTAATTAGTTTAATTCGTTTTGTAATATTTTAGTTAGCTTAGCATAGCTAGTTACTCAATTGTTGTAATAATTAGCTAGAATAGTTAATTAGTTGGCTTGTAATAATTAGCTTAGCTTAGTGTAGCTTAGCTTATTTATTCAAACCCTCATTTACGAGGGTGCATGTGTGTGTGCATGTCTTCTAACCCCACGTCTTTCTCCCTTTTACTTAACCGCTTTTGATGGTTAGTTTAGGGGCACATTTTGATTAGCATACCTTATGCCTTGCATGTTTGCATCATTCATTTGTCTTGCATGCACCAAGGCTCGGCGCATCATACAAACTACATTGTATTTTAATACTTATTTGAATACGTGTTTCAAAGCATGTTATCAAATTGTTGCATTCATATGCCATCTTAGATAGCCGAGCCTATTAATGTCATGTTGCATGTGTTGCATTAGGCATTTTAGCATAGTTAGGATCGTGCATTGTTTCTAACTAGTTTTTTGTTTTGACTTGGAGTACACTGTAAGTTTTACGCTTTAGCATACTTGCATGAGTGTGAGTGTTGCAATGATAACATGCTTGTCATGAGGCTATTTGCTTAAGTGATTAACTGTATGAATACCTGTGGATAAAGGCTTTGTTGCTCGAAATGGAACAATTCGATAAATGTGAGTTTTAAGCCCACTTTGTGAAGTAGCAAATCATGTTTTCTAAGCCCACTTGAGGGTGGCAAATCTGCTCTTTAGTCCACTTGCGAGTGGCAATTTCAAACTATTTTCGAAAACAAACATGAGTTGTTTTGTTCCAATTCTCACGATTTAGTCTATACTTGTATGCGTGCGCATCACATAGTAAAGTTAGCTAATAATCGGAATAAGAACACATGAGATTTATAAAACAACATATCATGATAGTAGAGGCCGATCTTTGATTGGGCGAGCGGGGGTGCTCATTTCATGACCTTCCCCTCTCGTACCCAAGTTCCCGAGCCGAGGCAACTTTGGTGATGACGGACACGTGGCCTTTGACACGAGTCGGGGTTTCCTAAATTTCCCAAAACAAAATATTTAGGTGGCGACTCTGTAATCTGGCAAAGCAGTCCAATTTTGGCATTATTTGATTTAAAATTGATTTTCCAAAATGATTTGCCGGATTGGAATCTTTGGTGTTTATCAGTTTCACATTGCACTTTGTGAGATTAGATTCAGAACCGTGATAGGAGTCCGAACTGTAGGAGACCAATTCGCGCCTCTCCGAAAGGGGGCACGCAGAGAAAGTCGAGTCTACAACCACCATCAGTAAACCCTCTGAATTCAGAGTGCTCTTTGTACTCGGCATGAAGAACCATCAGTAAAACCTTCAAATTTAGAGCATTCTACAAAGCATCATTTTTATTTATTTATTTACAGTATGTAATTTAGACACAATTGGTTTGACGAATACAAATAACCATAATTGTATTTTTATTAAGAAGAAACCATTACATTACATTTATCCTAAGGCTGATCAACGTCATAGTTATAGGAACCCAAATCAGTTTACCCTAAGGCCGATTGAGCTCCTCCTCATTTTCTATTTTCTTGGCATTGTAGGCTTCAAATAACATGACATAACTCTGATATAACGACAATGTAGAATCTACTCCCGCCGATTATAATGCTTTGATCCATCCATTTTTGAAGCCACGATTTTCACATCGACAAACATCGTCGGCCAGTTGCTCTATTTTGTTGTCAATACCAATCTTTCTTCCTTCAAAGAAGCCCTTACTATAAGCTCAGGTCGCTATAGTCTCTTTTGCAAAAATACTAGCAATATCACAATCAGCTATTGCACGATCCATGAGGCATTATTTAATTGTGTCTTTTGATATTGTCCCTCGCTGCCTTCAATTTTGTCACTCTAGCTTTCCAAACCTCGTTCCCTGCCTGCTTCTAGGCTTCTTCGAGTTGACGCTCTAAGTTCTGAATCCACCAATCTTTGTGTTCAATTTCTTTTCAAGCGGCATGAAGGCGCATGCCGACTTCATACGAACTATAGAATCCCTTGATGGCTCCGTGGACCCCTTCTCTGTAGACTTCGTAGTCTTCCCGATCAGTCATTGATTGGTGCACTTCTCAGGGAAAGATTTACCATGTGAATTCAACTGCCATGTTTGGGTCATGAACAATCGAATTGGCTTCGGTCATGGGCTTATTCCCAATAAAAATAGAGAAGCTGAATGGACGTTGCGGCCTATTCGGTGCATTCCGAAGTAGGACATGACAACTGGCGGTCATATTATTCCCTATTTTCTGGACCCCACTTTCGGAAGATCTACTTCAATCATCCCTTCTGGAAGACCTACTTCGTCGTGTAGGTGATCAACGCTTGCTTTGCTCCTCCGGTCCCATGGTGCCCTTGCGAACAGAATCCCGGGGCGCTTCTTGACTCATTTTCGCATCTAGCTCTTCCAAACTCTTCCCCTCACCTCTACTATTAAAGAACAACTTTCCTAACATATGTGACCCCACGAGCTTCGACGACAAAAAGGATTTCTCCTACGTTTGCTATTGCTCCGGTGAACCCTTCTCAAAACCTGAATCTCTTCGTCAAAAATGATGAATCTATTTAAAGTAACCAAAGTAATTACAAGTTGGTTGACCATACCACTTTATTTTCACAACAAAGCACTACTCTAGATGCTACCCAAAAGACTCCATGTATGCTTCATTCCTTTATTCACTAGTACGAACCGTCGATACGTATCGTACCTAGTCGGCCCATTTTTGGAGCACCATTACATTTCTGCTAAGGCAGGAGTAGATAGATGAATCTACTCGGTGAGAATACGTCGTCTTTCATGTTTAATTATTCAGCTGGCAATCTGCCCGCGTTCCCACCAAGGCAGGGGCAAATATATGAATCTACTCAGTGTGAGAATGCGTCACCAATCGCGTTCAAATATTCGACTTGCAGTTTGCCATCATTCTACCGGGGCAAGGGCAGATATATGAATCTGTTCAGCAGATAAGTGGTGAATCGCAGAAAGGTGCTGAACAAAAATAGTGTACCCCGTTTGAGAAGCAGCAACTCGGTTGTATGCCGAATTAATGCAATACTTAATTTATTGATTCTCACTGTTCAAATTACGTCAATAATTACGCTATGATGATTACATGAATACATTTCAATTATACCCATCCAACGAGACAATTTTGAAGCACAGTAAAATGTTTTCATTTATAAACTGACTAGATACATGACTAGGTCACTTTACATATGAAAATGACCCAAGTGCATCAATTCTTAAAAAAAACAAAAAAAACAAACAAAAAAACTATTACAATCGAAACTTAGTCTAAACTATTCAACCTCAGATCTATTCCTTTGGGTCTAAGTCTAGTGGCTCCACCTCTTCCTGCTTAAAAGGAATCGGCATGTCCAGCGTCACTTGTGCGGCGGCCAATGCCTTGAGTCAACCGTGTTTGAAGTCCCGATTCTCAAACTCTAGTGCCTCGTCGGCATACTTCTCCATAGCCAACAACTCCCCATCTCCAAATGCTTTGGCCGCCACCGATTATGCCTGTTCCGTCACCATCTTAGCTACCAGAAGCTCAGCCCTGAGGTTTTCCAGGTCTTCTTTTGCTTCTTTCAAAGCGGCATCCAAAGGATTTTCCCTTTCTTTGGTAACATGACGAAGTAGACCGATGTGTTTTGTCTTTTCCTCTTCGGAGTTGGCCCTTAAATGCTCTTCATCAGTCCTTTTCGCTTTAGCTTCAGCTCTCTACATCGCTATGGTCAATTTGGTAGTTGTCGGGTTTTCCTTACCTTGCTCAGTCACCACTTTTCCTTTAAGTTAGTTGATGAGCTCGACGGCGTCATGGTGGCGACGGCTAATCTTCGCAATCTGCTTAGCTGTATGCAACAGAGAATGTTTACATTAAGAAAGCAATAAGGTTTTACTAACTTATATGTTTGTTGAAATCAACTCACCCGAATAGCCGATTGTGCGGCCATAGTGATTGAGATAACATTCGGCTTAGTACGGAACATTGCCTTGTCCAAAGGCAACGTGATGGCTGTAGCCACACGTAGCGCAACGGCAAGCTCCTTCACCGCTGATATGCCCATGGGGAGGAACGACCCCTTAATCTTTGGGTGAATTGTAAACGACACCAAAGCGAGTGAAGCCCTTGGTCTTTTCTCAATCAGCCGCTCGACTAACTTGGTGGACACGGCGGGACGCTTCTCACCCCCTTTTGATCAGCTGACTACGCCGACTCTGTGGGAATGGGTGAAGTAGTGATCTCTTTGGACTAGGCCACCACCGGCAAGGGGATCTCTTGGCTACTTCCAGTGGCGCCCGTCTTCCTCATCGCTGCTATTCTCTCGGCATTTTATTTCGTAGCAAATTGGGCGAGTGACAGGGACTCACCTGCCATATCTTTAGCTCTAGACCCAAAAAGGTCATCCAAATCAAAAAATATATTGGCCTCTTCCTGAGTGCCTTCCAAATTAGCTCGAGCAGGAGACGACACTAATTCCAGACGCTGTTGGTTAGATTCTTCGCTTTCATTGATCTCGACAGCCGAATCAACGCCCTACTGTGCTTGCTCGACGTCTCCATTATCTATGCCTTCACTTCGTTTGACACACTAATTGGATTTTTCGGTGCTTGCTTTGTTACTTTCACTGTCTGTTACTTCAATGGTTCCCACGTCCCTAAAGTTGACGAAACTTTCGAAAACCAAAGCCATAAGTTGTTGTTCTCCTTCAGGAATGGGAATGTGATCGGCAGTAGCAAAACTAGAGTAAGATGGATCGTATCTAAGAAGGATATACGCATGACGGTCTTGTCCTTCGAAATTCTCTAGGCTAGTAGCGGTCTTGACTTGGGCTAAGACGGATTCGTCCTATGAAGTGATCGGCTTCTTCAGATCATTACTTGCAATGAAGCAAAGTTGTTAATAAATTGATAGTAAAATAGAATTGAAAATGACTGTTGAATTACTCGGCTACCTACTTCCCCTTTTTACCTAGGAATCGAGTCGAAATGGTCTTCCTTAGAGCCGAATTCCCATTGTCACCAGCTGGTGATCCGTGTCCTTGGCCCTAGGAAAGAATCGTCCTAGCCACCAAGATGATTTGGCAAGGGCATAGTAGTGCGGAATAACAAGGATGCCTAGATTGATTCGCAATTGGCAATTGAGTGATACGATACCCATGATTATTTAGTAAAAAATTACATTCGATTGTAAGGGAATCAAACCCTAATAATAGAGAACAGTTCGAAGAAAATGGTGCAGGGGAAATCGTACTCTGCCTTCAGTAATGGCTAGAAATAGAAACACTATGGTCGAAAATTCACCACCATGTTTGCAACGAGCTCTATTTGAACATCGTCGAGAATAGAATAATGGCGGCAAAAAGCTCAGATAACAAGGCTTTCAGATAGTTTGCCTTGGAGATGTTGAAGGATGGATAGACTGAAGGCAAAAAGGTGGATTGGTAGTGAAGCAAAGTCGAAAATTCAACAAAAAACACAAACAAGATGAAAGGGGGGTTCAGAAGACTTACAAGATCAAAAAGAGGAATGTCTGAACAAATGAGGTGTAACAACCCCGAACAGTGATTAGCCACTAATCCGTGATTAAGAGTGCCTAATCAGTAATTAAGAAGAAATTCTGAATTAATTGCATTTGTGTTACATTACTTGAATTTATATCTGCCTGCTGTAGGAATATCTTTCTGTGTTTCTTTTTCATTATGCGAATTGAAGGCCTTATCGGCCACATAATGTGAAATTGATTTGGTTTATGTGTTATTTGGAATTTTTAGAATTTTATGGTAGGTTTAATTGAAATTTGATTCAGAACCCAATAATTAGAATAAAATCATTAAAGTTAATAAGCTTAAATAAGACTTACTTAGACTTCCTAGTTAGCCTATATAGGGCTTATATATGACTCTAGACTCATTAAACACTCTTATTCCTTCAATCTTGAGGCACAAAAGTGAGAGGAAAGAGAGGAGGAGAGAATTGAGATCAAAAGGCAGAAACATAAGAGGAACTAAGGAGAATTAGCTTGGACACTCAAGAATATGACTACTTAAAGCTCAATTGGGAAGTTTAGGTAAGAATTCAAGCCCTTGATTATGTAATTAATTTATCTAATACATGAGTTCAAAAGAATTTCAAGATTAAGACAAGAATTTAGGTCATATTATAGGATCAAAGCATAGGACATGCATGCATGCTCATTTCATTGTGTTTTGGAGATGTTTTCAAAGAATTTCCTCTTGCATGTCCTCATTTTGGCTTTGTTCAAAGAATTCAACATGTATTTGAGTTAAACACCTCATTTGATCATGTTTTGAAAGCTTTGAAGTCAAGACAATTCATGCATGTTGTCTTCATGTTATGTTCTTTAAGTTCCAAGTTTGATTTTACACAATTGGCATGCTTTTTGGCTTTGATTTTGTGAAATGATTTTGAATTCATAATGTTTTACAAGTTTACAAATGTTCCTCAAGTTTTGGGCCCAAGAGGATGTGTTTTGAAGTCTTGAACTTGAGTTTTGAACTTAGAACTACAATCTGGAAAATTTCAGAACTTGCACCTTTCACTCGAACGGTGAAGTCTACGCTCAAGCAAAGAATGCAAGCTTCTAGTACTTTTGCAGAGTTTGGGGGTTGGCTCGAGTAGTAGAACTTGCGCTCAAGCGACCACCCTTATTTTTTACCCTCCGCTCGAGTGACCGAATTTACGCTCGAGCATAAAATGAGAGCTCCTAAACTTTTAAAAACCGCTCGAAACGCTCAAGCAAAGACCGTGTTTACTCAGTCTTTGGCTCGAGTGACCGTCGAGCATCCATTGAGTGGTAAAATCATGCAACAAGTACTTTTACAAACTATACAGACCGCTCGAGTGACAGATGTTGTGCTTGAGTGGATTACCCTATTTTTGAAAATTTGGCTAAGTGTTCTAAAGCACCTCTTAATATCCTCATTGCAACCTAGGCATTCCTAAGCCCTAATTAATACATAATAATGAGGATAAGACTTAGAAACACACTAAGAACGAAACATAATGAGTTAAATATTCTGAGTATGTGTTCCAATGTGTATCCGTTATCTGTTTGTGTAGGTCATGCGCCATAAGTTATTCGATCGGTCTGCTCTGTTTGTCTGCTTTTGGAGCCATCAGTGAGTAATAACTTACAGCTTGCTGCATTTGCGTGATCATTGAGCCATCATTACAGCTTGCTGCATTTGCGTGATCATTGAGTCGCATCTGGCCTTGTGCATACCGTTTTGCATTTTGCCCCCTGCCTGCGGGCATGCCTGCGGGCGCATCTCCGTTTATCTTACCTGTTTGTCTAAGTCTTCGGCCTTGTCAAAAATGGGTCATCTCTGGGCTTTGACATTCACTCCCGTCACTTATGACTTTCGAGTTCTGTCAAAGAGGGGCAACTGTAGACACCCCATTTTTGACCGACCTTAAGACTCAGATGTCACCGATTGAGCACTTGGTGATGTTGCATATCGTGCTCGTTTAGAGAGTTCAGAGTCTTGGCCGCGAGCCTTGCCTCCGGACTTCCGGACTCTTTCTCGCTTTGCCTCGGTTTGCGAACCAGGCTTTGTTTTCTTTGTTTTCTCTTCCGGAAGGGAGGGAGAGGTCTCATAGATCATCTCTCAGTGGCCGTAGGCTACGTTTCGTGGTCGTAGGCCATTTTGCCCGTTTGGAGTCTGGTTTCTAGTTTTTCGGAGCCGTTGGCCGTGTGCCTCAGTTCGGGACCGCTTAACCACCTCCGTTCGCTCCGGTTTTTGGCATACATCTCATTTGCTCCCTTTTGAGGGACACTGTGGCTCGAGAAACCAACTTCGTGGTCGAACACCACTCCCGGTGCCTAACAGTCAGTTTTCGGGGCCTCGGGCTGCGCGTTTCGGCCCCCGAACCTTCATTTTGCATCGATTTTGGTTTGTTTTTGGCAGGGACCTCTGTTTCATTGGTAATAAGGTCGTAGAAGGGTGGGAGGCCAACAATTGTTCAGACAACCAGTTTTATTCCTCCATCGCCCTCCGTCGCCCGTTTTTCCTCACTTCAAAGCCAATGTTGACCACCCTTGGGCCTTGTTCTTGCACCCTAAACCCCATATTTGTGATGTACACATCTGGGAGGCCACCAATATTTGGTGGCCGGCCAGTAACTTCTTTTGAACCTTTTGAACCCCTTTGAAAAGTGTGTTGTTCTCTCTCCTGGTTCACTATCTCCAGTGTTTAACTACATGGTTGTGTTGTGCACACATCAGAGGCTCTCTTTTTGGGGTGGCCAGCCACTAATGCTTCTTGACCCTTTTGACCCCTAGCCGACTGGCCATGGGAGGTAGCCAGCCGGCCACCTAAACCCTATATAACTGGCCGGCCAGAATCCTTGCATCAAGTACAGTGCAGATACACCCTCCTTTTCCCCCCAGATTCTGTATCCGGGGGGGGCCAATTTTTGGGGGGAAACTTGATTCATTTCCCTCCATTTTTTCCACCTTTTCCCCCCCTCTTTTGCCTATATAGCAGGCCTTCCAGCTGCATATTTAGGGTTACAAAATTTGCCTTAAGCCCCTTGCATTGCATCTCCCTCTCTCTACACTTCAACCCTCCAAACCTTTAAGTTCCTACACCCCTTTCTACACCACCACCTAGCACCATACCTCCAACCTCCATTGCAGCCACTTGAAGCTGCTTTCCAGAGCTAAGGAGCCACCAAACTCAAGCCAAGAGGCTGTCAAAGATTGGTCTTCAAGGGTGAGTCCCTATTCTCCTTTTTTGTGCTTTATTTTGTTCAATACATTAGCCATACTTGCTTGCTGTTTTGGGCTCCGATACTAACTGGAGCTAGGCTTATTTTGAGCTATTTTTCATGTTTTTTTAAGGACCTCTCACTGTTTGAGGCCTCCTTGTTTCACTTGCTTCATTAGCTCCCTTGTATGCCATTTTCTTGTGTAGTATTTTTGGCCTACGTGTAAACTGTTTTGAGCTCTGTCATAAACTATAAAGTTGCTTACTTTGAGCCCTTGTTCAACATTGTTGAAGGGCTCATCACTGTTGGAGGCTTCCATTTGCCACTTGCCTTTATATCTCTCTTTTGGCTCAATTTTTGCATGATTTGTTAGCCTCTTATGCTTCTGTTTTTGGGCTCTGGTCCGAACTAAAAATGACCTTATTTTGACCCCCATCTTCATGTTTCATTAAGGGTCTTTCATTGTTTGAGGCATCCTTTTTATACTTTGTGTTATAGCTCTCTTTTTGGCCTTATTTTGCATAGCATTTTGAGCATGCTTGAACACTGTTTTGGGTCTGGCTACCAACTGGAAAATATCATATTTTGGGCCCCTCTTCAACTTTGTTGAAGGGCCCTCCCGTGTTTGAGGCCAGAAACCCTCACTTGCTTCTTTATCCCCTTTTGGCCCATTTCTTGCACAATAGTTTAGCCATAATTGTGTTTGTTTTCGTGGCCTGTTGTAAACTATAAAATGCCATGTTTTGAGCCCCTCTTCAACATTGTTAAAGGGCCATCTCTTGTTTGGGGCCAGCAGCTGTGACTTGCTTCTTTATCTCACATTTAGGGCCATTTTTGCATGCTAGCTTAGCCCCATTTGTGTTCATTGTTTGGCCTTGCTTAAAACTGTAAACATGCTTTTTTTAGGGCTGCCTTGAAACTTTATTCACATTTCATGATCAAATAGTGCATGTTTTGTATAGCTATAGGCCATTGCGCATGCCTAGCTTTGCATTTCGGGTCCCATTCCATGCATCGGGTGCCATGTTTCCATGATTCGGGGCTGTTTTGGGTCATATTTTAGCACTGAAATTTGCATGTTTGCATACCATGTTTCATGCCTTGCCATGTCTTGTTAGAGTGGCATTTGGTGCCTTTGGTTCGGTCCTCGATTTGCGTGCATACGTGCACGCATTCCGAGTTGTCTCATTTTCATTTCATGGCCTCCTATGTGAGTGTGGCTGAGGTCCACTCATGTTGGTGTAAGCCCATATTGCATTGTGTATGCCATTTCATTTCATAGCATTGCGTATGCTAGGTTGTATGTTAGCGCATTGTGTATACCATGTCATCTCGTGCATCGTGTATGCCATTTCATAGCATTGTGTATGTTAGGTTGTATCTTAGTTGCATTTCATGCATATCATGCATATTGCATCATGCTTGGGATAGGAGTTAGCCCGAGCACGGGAAACGAGGGACGTTTCGTACTCTGAGTGATGGAACGTGTCTCAATTGCCAGTCACCGACACTCCGGATTATCCATGATGGAGTTAGGTTTTAGTTGAGTTTTAATGTGCATTCATTCTATATTGAGTAATGCAAATCGACTCCTCGGCCATCATGCATCGATATGCGTGATTGGTGGCACGAGGATCGAGGCATGCATACATCTGTGAAAATACATTGCTATGCCCTTTTCCTGCTCTCTGTTGCAGCAAATCAAGAATCAGCAGTCTTTCGGGGCTTGGCGCGCTTTCCAAGAATAAATTGCAAACAGAGGCTAATCGGGGCATCGCCGTGGATTTCCGCACAAGGCAACCCGAGCATGCATCATTCATCATCCGAAGCAGCGTCGAGGCAGTCCCTAGCTTGCATGCTAGTTTACAGCTTTCTTAGTTAAATTTGTAAATTAATTAGGATTTTGTAATTATTTGGACTGTAATATTTATTCGTTTGGGACTGTATTATTTATTTGGACCCTCTGCGCGAGGGCAATATTGTAATAAGTGTGCGTGTGTGTGATGCATGTCTTCCAACCCCACGTCTTTCTCCCTTTTATTTACCAGCTTATGATGGTTAGATTAGGGCATGTTTCAATTAGCATACAGTATGATAGCATGTTTGCATTCATTCATCTGTTTTGCATGCACCGGGCTCGGTGCATCATACTAACTGCATTGTATTTTCAATTCCAAGTTGAATACATGTTAGCTGTAGCATTTCATATGCCATGTTTAGAATAGCCGAGCCTGTTATAGTTGCATTAGGCATTTCTATATAGTTAGGATCATGCATGGATTTCTAACTTAGCTTCTGTTTTGGTTTGGAGTACTCGGTGAGTTTTATGCTTTAGCATCCTTGCATGCGTGTGAGTGCTGCCATGAATAGCATGCTTACCATGAGGCTATTTGCTTATGTGATATAACTGCCTGAATGCCTGTGGGTGAAGGTTGGGTTATCTGGATTGGAATAATTCATCAAATGTGTGTTCTAAGCCCACTAGATAGTGGTAAAATCATGGTTTCTAAGCCCACCCGAGGGTGGCAAATCCACGTCTTAGCCTACTTGCGAGTAGCACTATCAAACCATTTTCAAACAAATAAACATGAAACGTTTTGTTCCAATTCAGGCGACCCAGTCTATACTTGTATGCTGTCCGCATCACATAGTAAATCTAGGCTAATAACTGGAATGAGGACACACAATGTTTTTCAAAAATAGATATCATGGTTAGTAGAGGCCGATCTTTGATCGGGCGAGCGGGGGTGCTCACGAAGTGACCTTCCCCAATCGTACCCAAGTTCCCGAGCCGAGGCAACTTTGGTGATGACGGACACGTGGCCTTAGGCAAACGAGTCAGGGTTTCCTAAATTTCCCCAAAATAAAATATTTAGGTGGCGACTCTATATCTGGCAAAGCAGTCCATGTTTGGCACTTCTTTCAAAATCTGTTTTCTCAAAACGATTTGCCGGATTTGGACTCTTTGGTTCATATTTAGAACCGTGACACAAATCGAGTCCGAGCTGTAGCGAGGTCCCCCGCGGACTTGTTACACATATATATATGTGAACAAAACAAATGAACAAATGCACAAATGCACGTATGATTGTGTGTATGAATGTATGTAGCTGTGAATGTATGATTGCTCCAAAACTGTCGCTTGCTGGGAGCTGTGTGAAAAAAAGTAGGAATTTGTAACTCAAGTATTGCTTTTTAATGCTTGTACCAAGTTGGTCGAGTATGCATGTATAGCAGAGTGCTGAGATGATGATCGGTTAAGATGCCCCAATTGGAAAGTGAAAAATTGACTAAGATGTCCCGGTCGGCAATAAATGGCCATGGTAACGAAATGAATGATCGGGGAAGACAGAGGTTTATTTCCTAGCCCCACGATCTTGCTGTTGAAATTGTGTGCCGATCAGATATGATTTGGCCGTTGAACAATCTTGAAACTCTCGAACTTTTTAGGTTGTTGATCCCAATATTAGGCTCAGAATTTGTAGAATTAGACTCCAAAAACGGATTCTACTACATTATCTGAGTCACGTTATCGATGGGATTCCGAATTTATAATGGATTCTAATGGATTTTGTGGGATTCCGGAATTTTTGTTAATACTCTGCTATGAACTGAGCTTGAATGTTTCGACTAACTTTCGGTCGGTTGTTGATGGATGAATTTAGGGCCGAATAGAGCGAAGTAGCAAACCACGACTGCATGAGCATGTTCGTGAAGCCTTTGCCGAGTATGTAACATCTACAATGGCCGTCATGTTGGTTCGAATTGTGTTCGACAATGGTATGTTGAACAAATTAAGGTTGATTTATCCTAGTCTTGACCCATTACCTGCCAACGACTATTATTTATTCAAAAGAAATTTGGAATTTGCCAATGAGTTGAAATTTAAATGTGGGTTTGGCTCTGTTGACACGCCATGGTTGGTATATGCTAGGTCCAACAAAGTTTCCGAATCCATAAACAAAAGCGCAAGTGTTTCCGAGATAATGACAGCATAAAGTTCGACTAAGAAAATAGGTTGCCGAGAACAGTAGATGTGGTAGCCGAATCTTGAAGTTGTGAGCTTATAATCGTAAGGATTTTGTTGATGACTCAGCAAGCTTGTTATGAGTGCCAATCAATTTCTTTCTGGAATGGAAGAGCTTTTCAATTTACTAAAACTCTTGGTTGGTAACTTCTCTGAGGTTCACGGTGTGCCAAAACATTTGGTCAGCATCTCTTTGTGTTTGGCTTGGCTAAGAACTTGGTCAACAAGACCTCTTTATGTATGCAACAAGACTTTGAACTTCAATTTTGCTGAGATTTTGGTGGGCATCAATATGAGTCATTCATGAGAATTGATGTTGCTTTGGGATTAACAATAACGTGTTTTCTTTTTTCTTCATATGAATGAATGACTGTATATACAAATATATGTGTATAAGGGACATCAGGGACCTTTATAACGATGGGCCACCGTATTATATCCCCTGAGCAAGGGTGTAGGCCTGCGGTATTATATCCCTCGGGCAAGGGTCGTAGGCCGCAGTATTGTACCCCTTGGACGAGGGTGTAGGCCTACAGTATTATATCCCCCGAGCAAGGATATAGGCCTACGATATTATATCTCTCGAGCTAGGGTCATAGGCCGCTGTATTGTATCCCTCGGGAAAGGGTGCAGGCCTGCGGTATTATATCCCCTGGGCAAGGGTCGTAGGCCGCGGTATTGTATCCCTCGGGCAAGGGTATAGGTCTACAGTATTATATCCCCTGGGCAAGGGTGTAGGCCTACAATATTATATCCCCCGGGCAAGGGTCGTAGGCCCCTGTATTGTATCCCTCAGGCAAAGGTGTAGGCCTGCGGTATTGTATCCCCTGGGCAAGTGTGTAGGCCTGCGATAATATATCCCCCGAGCAAGGGTCATACTAAGGATGCCACAATTACTATATGTAGACTTGTTAATCATAAATAAGTGGAAAGTGGAAAAAAGTACACCAATGGTAGAGCATTAAAACATAGTATTGCTTCGTTGTAAAGAATTGCCGATTTATTTAAGTTGTGTTTTTTGTTGCTTTTTTCTTTTTGTCGCATTGTTATCCAATGTATAGTTTCCCCATTGCTTTCGAATGAACTTTGTTATTCGGAAGGAATTCATAATGATGTCGGCGGTTATATAATCGGGAAATCGCCAAATATTTTTTAGTTGTGGAAGTCGGCATCGATCAAACTCCATGTTTGGCCGCAAAAATAGTGTTTGAGTTGTGATGGATATTTTCTAGTTGTTGACTTTGTAAAAATAGATCATACAGATGTGTGCAGCAGGCTCCAAATAGTTGGAAACGACTGTTGGATCGTTGGAATTGGACTCTAGATGACGTAATTGTAGCCAAAATAAATCTAATAGCTCGAATCGGTTGAGAATTGTGAGTGGTTGAAATCTGCAAATTTGGGGTATGGAATTTGCAAAATCAGACCATACAGATATGTCTGAAATGCCCCAAATAACTAGAAATGACTATTGAATCATTGTGATTGGAATGCGGACAATGCTAATTGCATGTTGCGGAGCCGAAAGTAGAAGAAATCCAAGTGGGTCTTGCCCCAATGGGCGGTATACGACCAAGTGATGAATGAAGGATCGACGAAGATGGGTGATGTGTCCTAGCTTCATGAGCCTTCTGTTAAAAATGCATGTCGATTAGACACGATTTGACCGTTGATCTAGCATGTAACGTTCTCGATTTGCTGGTTTATTGATCCTAATCTGAGACTCAGAATTTGCAAAATTGGACCTCAAAAATGGATTCTACACGACGAAAAACTAGAAGGTAGGCATTCTTGAAGTTATTGGACCATCTAATTAAGTGAAATGCGGTAAGATGCAACGAAACACTTGTGTAGAGAAGCGCATGATGAATCCTTATTTCATCATCTTCATGCTATATGTCGTGAAAGGCAGAATGGTCCAGTTTTGAATTCGTGACTTTGAGGCCCTATATCTCCATCGTTTTAAGTCCAATTTTGATGCGGTCTATCGTGTTGGACTCATCTCAACGAGTGCTTCACACTAGTATAGTCAAAAGCTAGCTTTCGACAACTTTGAAAATTTTAGTTTTCTACAAATTTGGTCCATTTTGGAACTACCAGCGAACTTTGGTGACCTCTTGGCTCCTCGGGTTGGTGGGTTTGGACTCCTTGAGTTGACATGAATCCTCTGGTATATTTAGTTGTTGATTTCGACAAGCCGAGATGCTAGTTCCCTACCGAGAGCGAAAATGTCGATCAACATTGCTACCGAGAATTAAATCATGAGATTCGTACAGAAGAGGTAGGCGAATTGATAGTGTTTGTTCTAAGTGTCCAATGCTGTGGAACATGTTGCCGAGATGTGACTAAAAAAGAACGACTAAATTTGTTCTTGGCATTGTGCGACTAAATTCTAACAATCGAAGGTGTTGTCTTATCAAAATTGTAGTTATAGGTAAGACATGGTTTGAGTACCGAACTGACAAATAGGGGCCGAGGTTGTCGTTAAACGGCCAGTTAACGCGGAATGGTTGTCGAGTAGTGCGAAGGTTCATGCATGGACATGCCAAGTAGCTTTTTGCAAGTTGTGTTGCCACTACTAGGTTGCTTAGATGCCAAGTAACAATGGCCAGCTTGGGTGAGCTATAGTGATGCCAAGAAGGGTTGAATAGTTGCCGAACAGCCTTATTGGGTTGCCGAGCATCTCCATTGTTGGTTTGCCGAACAACCTTTGTTGACGAACATATGATTCTAGTTTTAACCCAACTGATTGAAAAACTGAGGAACTTAAGTTGTGTGCCAAATAAGTGGCGCCAAAACACCTAGATCCCTCTCGTTTATAATGTGATGACTTAGCCGAGAGCTTGGTCAACATCACTTAAGGCTGCAGTTGTAGCCACCATGATTATGTATACTTAAACCAATGAACGTGGTGATGGAATTGTAGTGCCAAGCATCCATAAATGGTTGAACGGCTGCGCGAATTTAACAAGGTGGTGGCCAAATAACTTATGTGTGGCCAAGTAATGTGATGTAGGAAGTGGGAATTTTCGAATAATGTTGTCGACTAAGTTAGCAACTTGATAAAGTTGCCGAATAATGTTACTACTGTTGAAAAAAAATTTATATATATAATCCCTAATAGTGTTCTCTGCAAACTGATATATATAAAATTCCTAATAATGTTCTCGGCAAAAAGGTAAGGGTTATAAGGCAACAATGTTCTTGGCAAACTCCTAATACCATTATATATATAAAATTCATTTTAATAGCCAAATTAATTGTACCTACTGGAGTGCTCCACAGAAAGGTAGGTGATAAAAGTTAGTTTCCAATTTTTAGAGAGAGAAAGTAAAGACCCAAGTTTGGAGTCCATAGAAATTGTTAGTACAGATATATGCATGAATATTCCAAGAAAAGATAAAATTTCATCAATCAGCTTGAACAATGTGAAATGCACTTGCATAAGTTGGTAAAGTGCCGACTAACAGCTTTAACAGCTTCATCAAGAAAATTTCACCACTTAGCTTTAATATGCCGAAAAGACGCTCTCCTTGAGAAAAGTGAAACCCATTTGTAGAGAGAGAAAATAGAGATGTAAAAGATTCACAATGAACAAAATTCTCTATTTTGTAAGTATAAACATATGTATATCCAATCCAAGAACCAATCTTAAAATAATTTTTAGAGAGCAAATAAATCAAAAGTATTATTAAATTTGTACTTACAAGAACATGTTTGTTGTGTTCTTCATTGATCTCATTCAGTCGTTCCCACAGACGGCGCCAATTGTGAGATCCAAAATAATCCCTCACATGGACTGTTGTTGAGATTCAATGAAGATAATCCCATGAACCTGCAAGAGATAAGTATAGTTGATGCCACCCAACCGGGGTTACTGGCCGGGGACACTCTGATGATAAAGTTAGAATCCATGAATGAAGAGTATAGATCAAAAATAGTCCAGAGTGTTGTGTGTGGAGTGCAAGGGAAAAAGACATTCCTCTTCTGTCTAGGGTCTCCTACTTTTATAGGGGATATAAGATATTTGTTTGGGTTAGGCCCATTATAGGCCCTGTTTGGGTTAACCCCAATAAGCTAGTATATATATTTTTCTGGCTTCCACAAGTTCCATTAACATTACATTCCAAAAATAAAGTTTCAGATGGACTTTTCAAAACAACAACAACAAAAAAAAATAAAATAAAATAAAAAATAAAAAAATTAACTTTTCTAGGATAGCCAAATGTCTTCGAAGGTTTCCGATTCATCGTCTTCTACTGCAAGCTCCTCTTCGGCACCTGGCATGACACGCTATGAGCTTTGAATGCGCAGTAAACGCCCACACACCCTGTCCATTTTTTTTCCCCATCTAATACACAATAGCAATTACAACAACAGAACATGATATTCAAATAAATAACAAAGGTTACATGGTTAGTTGTTAGTAGTCTAGAAATCCTCCAAAGAGATTTCATCCTCTTAACAACGAGAATTGGACGCGAATTATTTGGTATGCCCCCTCTTTTGCTGTTTTGTTGCAGACCTTACCTCGGATGCTTACCAACGGTTATATACCGCGTAGCGCCAACCGCAGGGCCTGAAAAAGACGATAAAATGGGCCTTGCCCAAATCCTTCCTCACACCGAAACCACCTAGGGTCCAAATACAACCACTCCATTCAAGGGTTCTGAATAATCACTTGCACAAGACTTGCTCGTTTTAATCCACCACTAATATCACACTTAACATTCTCATCATTCATCATATATAACTAGTGTGGTCATCAACCCTCTTTAGCAACCCATTTACCTTTCCCATTTTTCATTAAGTCCATTACACATTAATGGTTAGCACAAGTAAGAGCATAATCAGGCTATTCTACATAAAACACAAGCATGCAAGTATAACATATATTATAAACAAACATGTCATAATAATTTTAATTATACATGAATGATAGCACCAAGCATTAAATTACAACAAGAAACACACTGTTCAGATTTTCAGCATTGCACCAGCTAAAAAATAAATATAGAAAAAATATTTTTAAGGGTTTTAGAAATCTGGCTTCTTAAAGATTTGTAGAGAATCAAGCCTAGTTTCAGAATCATCTTACGAAAGTAGGGTAGCTCTTTTAGATTTCTAGATATTTAAGAAATACATAGATTCAGTCCAGATTTGACAACTGTTACAAAAACTGGTGTTTCTCTTAAAATATTCATTCATTTACATTGAAATAAATTTTGTTTGAAAGCTAACTATTGGAGGAAGATTTCAATATAAAAATGAACGTGAGATCAGTTTTCTGGAATTTTCTAGAAATTTCAAAAGTTTTCTATTTTTAACAAATTCTTTGCACCAAGTATTTAGGAAAACAAAAGAAGTCATAAAAACACATCCATGGTCTTAGCCAAAATTCTCACATACTCGATATATGTAAAATAATACCCCTTTAAAACAGATTTTGAGTTCATATGTCAAAGACTCTGCTGGTTGCCACTAGTCCTGGCATTCTAAGTTCCTCCACTCTTCTGGTGTTGCTCCCCGATAAATCCTATCTTGTTTACCCAGGGCTTCTATCCACCCAATTCCTGAGCATTTTCTCTGGAGCCTCCTCCCTAGTATCCTAATGGAGGGAGTTGGGGGGATTCACTCTTTTTATGCCCTAGATGTTGGCAATGAAAGCACTAGAGTTGTCCTGCTGGTCTTGGTTGATAACCTCCCTTCTGGATCTGTTGTGACGGTTGTTGGCGTTGCTATTGTGGTTGTGGTCTTGAGTAGGGCTTCGGGGCCGTATTTCCTTTCTGGTTCCTCTGAGGTCCTATAGATGTCTGACCCTCTTTCTACTTGTTCCAAGTCTTCTTTGCATCTTCTACTTCCCTTTCAAATTTTAATGCCTCCTCTAATACTTCGGCATATGAGTGGAGTCATTGTGGGAGAATTCCTCCCCTGATTTTAAGGTCCAGCTCCCACTCAAACATCCTTGCTTTCTCTTCATCATTTGCTATATATCTAGTTGCGTAACAGGCTAATTTTTCAAATTTTGCAGCGTATTGAGTTACAATCATATTCCCTTGCTCCAGGTTTTGGAATTTCCTAACTCGCTCTAGACGAATGGTGCTTGGAAAATATTTAATTAGGAACAAATCCTTAAACTAGTTCCATGAAATCTTTGAAATGTCATGGGTATTCTTGATTAGTTCCTACCAATGATCGGAAATAGATATATCAAGATATTCTATATAAAAAATATAGAAAAAATATTTTTAAGGGTTTTAGAAACGTGGCTTCTTGAGGATTTGTAAAGAATCAAATCTAGTTTTAGAATCATTTTACGAAAGTAGGGTGGCTCTTTTAGATTTTTAGATATTAAGAAATACATAGACTCAATTTAGATTTGACAACTATTACAAAAACTGGTGTTTCTCTAAAAATACATATGCATTTGCATTGAATTTTTTTTTTCTTGAAAGCTAACCATTGGAGGAAGATTTAGATATACAAATGAACATGAGATCATTTTTCTAGAATTTTCTAGAAACTTCTAAAGTTTTCTATTTTTAACAGATTCTTTGCACCAAGTATTTAGGAAAATAAAAGGAGTCATAAAAACACATCCATGGTCTTAGCCAAAATTCTCACATACTCTATATATGTCAAATAATACCCCTTTAAAATAGATTTTGAGTTCATGAAGGTTTTCTATAAAAAAAAAAATTCAAAACCTTGATAAGAGCCTGTTGGAAATTTCAAAGAAGGAGAAAAACATTTCATTTTCAAACCCTACTTCATCTAACAAATTTAGTAACCACTAGGAACATGTACGATGCATTTTTAGCATATATTATGAAGAGAAAAAAAAAGCATGATAATTCATGGAGAGAAGAGGCATATGGATTTACCTTAGTGTAGACACCCCATTTTTGACCGCCCTTACGACTTGGGCGCCACCGATTGCTCATCCGATGATGAATGCATATGCTTGTCCAAATGCTCGATGTCCTCAGCAGGACACCACAGTTTTGAGCGTCCAAGCCTTGTGCCTTGTTTTGGACCAAAACAGTGGTTTTTCAAGCCTAACCATCCAGGGACCTACAGACCCACAAGTGACTCCAGCTGCCCACTATTAGTGGCCGACCACCCCCTTTTAGTGGCCTGCTGGCCACTTATGCCAGTAAACCCACTTGTGACCCCAGCCGCCCACTATTAGTGGCTTGCCGGCCACTTGTGTAAAATTTCAGATCTTTTTGCCAGCCGTGCTAGCTACCTCCACAGGTGCATACATGATACCAGTTGAATGTATACTGATATTTTCGAGAGCCAAACAAAATTTTCTATATATACTTGACCCTCTCTCATAATTTAGGGTTGGAAAATTTTGAAACAAAAGTTTGGAAAATATTTGTCTCTCTCTATACAATTCTGTCTCTCCCTTGCAATTTCTATACCCTTTGCTTAGACACTCTAAACCAAACCTTGAGGTTTTTTGAGCTTGTATTTTTGCTCTTGAGGGCGTGGAATTGTTGGTTTGTAGATCAAAAGGATCATTCCTCTTTAAGAGGTGTACATTCTAGTTCTTTTGTACCATCTCTTTCTCATCATTTCTTGCTATTTTTGAGTTGTTCATCACTTGTATTTTTGGGCTGAAACTTGTGGTTTAAAGCCATTAAAGGTAGAGGGGTGGATCACCCTTTTTTGAACCTTGTTTCATAGGCTTTTACCCTTGTGTTTCCCACCTTTTTATCAACCTTTTTTGAGCTTTTAATCGCTGGTTTTCAGAGTTTTCCAGTGGCTAAAAATCATGTTTTCAAGACCCAAAAATGAAGGGCGTAGCCTCCCCTCCTTGTGCTTGTTTATTAGCTTAATTGCTCCATGTTTCTAGCTTACTCTTTTAGCTGTTTTTACTTTAATTCTAGCACAGTTTTGTGCTAACTTAGGACTATTTTTATGTGTTAGTTTCATTCATTCTTTGTATAGTATGCATGTAGTGTAATAGTCTTCATAGACTTGGTAGTCTAGGCCTTAGCCACCAACCTATTTGAGTTGATAGCATTTATTTCTTGCTTGCCATACTTGTGTTCACCTCTAAGCATCTCTACAATCACCTTCCTTTCTTGGCCTTTTCTCTTTGTTTTGAGAGTTGCTCCCAAAGGAGTGTTGTTAAAGCTTGAATGATGATATTGTGCTTAACGGTTTAATCCCTTTGGGGGTTCATCACCAACGACATGATCTCCCTCTCATGCCTAAAACAATGTTTGGTTTGACACTTCTCTCTAATAGTGGGCTTAAAGCTCATTATTGGACTTAATTGACTAATGAATGGAAGGTAATTAAAATAGAGTAATAAAAACTGGGGTTAAAATGAAGCAAGATAATAAAATGGTTTGAGTTCAATCGAACGTCAATTGAACATATTGAGTCTTGAGTCGTTTCATACTTGTTAGTGACGAAAACGGTTCAAGAATCAATGTCAACCCTTTCCCTTGATCAATCCATGATATGGAAGAAGTTTGTTGGCCTTTCCTTACCATTTATTGCAATTGTATCCCTTGGTTCATAAGTCATGATGCAATGAAATTGCACCGATTGATGGCTAACGAGTCGAGCTTACCTCTCCTTTGAGCTGTTTGATGATAAAGAGGGGTAGGGTGGACAAACATCCCTTGAGAATGCTCTGTTTGTGCTCTATTTATTTTCTGCTGCATCGAGGCTCGGTTTATCATTCTAACATGCATTGTTGTTTATTACTTCATTGAATGCATGTTTAAACCGCATGCTATGAAATTGATATTCATGTGTTATATTAGTAGTCGAGCCTATTAATTGCATCTTGCATGTGTTGTATTAGTCATATTTCATTAGTTAGGAGCATGCATTTTTCTAACCCTTTTGTTTTGGCTCGCCTTGGAATACTAGGTAAGCATTTATTGCTTTAGCATATTACACGAGTGTGATTGTTGCCATGTCAAGCATATTTTCATGAGGCTAAGTGCTTAAGTGACGTAACTCTTGAATGCCTCTGGATGGAGGCTAATTGCTTAAACTGGAATAGTTTGATCGAAGTATATATGAGATCACTTTTTCAAGTGGTACACATTTGTAACAATTTTCAAAAATAAACTTGAAATCAAATGTTCTAATTTTTGCAAATTAGTCTATACTTCTGTGCAATACATAGTAGTGTTACCCTAATAACTGGAACAAGAGCATATAATGTAAATAAGAATCACATCATGATTAGTAAAGGCCGATCTTTGATCGGGCGAGTGGGATGCTCAATTTATACCTTCCTCTCTCGTACCTAAGTTCCCGAGCTAAGACAATCTTGGTGATGACGAATACGTGGCCTTTAGCATGAGTCATGGGTTTCCTAAATTTCTCAAAAATATTTAGGTGGCAACTTTATATCTGGAAAAGTAGTCCATTTTTGGCATTTTGATTCAAAATTGATTTTCTAAAAGAATTGTTAGATTTAGACTCACTTGTGTTATCTATTTCACATTGCACTTGTGGAATCAAATTCAGAACCACAGGAGTCCGAACTGTAGGGCTAGTTGTATCCGAAAGGAGCACAAAGAGTCGAGCTATAGTTTTTGGTGACTCTATTGGGGATTTTAGAGAACTTAACTTGAACTTCATGATGTGAAATTTTATCTACACTTATATGTTCTTTGCATTGCATTTGCATTGGTGCGCTTAAGTCACTGTGTTTGCCAGCTACTATTCCTGGATGGTTTGCCGAAGGTTTACCCAAAAGCTTGCAAAAAGGCTGACCGGTCATGGGCTCTGCCATGTTGGGAACACAACCCTTGGATCTAGACTACCGTTGTACCGTTTGATCCTCCTTTCACTTCTCGTTGTTAGGTGTGAGAGGTATATTAGGTAGTCTTGCTGAGGTACCCCTTTTTGACCATTTGGCCTAGCTGCATATAATAAGCCATAGTGACTGTTCCAAACTAGGACAAGATACTCACCTGCGTGCAGGATTGCATGAAATCGTTTGATTGAAGTAGTGAAAACCCTAGTTCATGCCAAAACTAGGATAGGGTAACCTTACCCCCTCATAGGGGTGTTTTGGCTCCCTTTACTTGGTATCTTCTTTACAGTGAAACTGTACAGGAATGTTCATATCAGTGGTATAGTTGGTATCTGTTTTGGGGTAGAATTCAATGGGGAGTACATTCACTCAGCTGTGATCATATCTGTTCTCGTGAGATTGGGTTGAGGTGCTATCTATTTTCTCTTTTCCTAGGTAGTCTTGGAACCATAGCTTCAGAAGGCTCTGATATCCCCCGAGTACTCTAGACTCGTGTCAATAGACTTTGTAAGGTCGGGGACCTAGTTCAGGGGAAACCAATGTTTGTTTCACTACCGCTAGTTACAAGGCGAAGGAGGATCAGACAGAATTCACGAATCTAGTTCCTACAGCAGTCACCCCTCTGCTCACTTGTGTCCAGTCCGGTTCAGGAATAGTCATCTACTTCCAGTCCAGTACAAGACCAGTCACATATTCCAATGGCACAGTATCCCCTAGCCAGTATGGAGGAACTAATACATCATTTGCAACAGACAGTCGAGGCACTGCAGCATGACGTGGTCTGTCAAGCCGAGGTTACGACCCGTTGTAGACGTCCCCGAATATCCCAGGGGGAAATCCCCCGTTTTGTTCATTGGACTCACTACAGTTCATGACTCAAAGTCAAGGTCCTGTATCTAATCTCGCAGAGTGCAATGCATGACCGATGAATCATCAAAGAGTCCAAATCTGGCAAATCGTTTTTAAAAACAGATTTTTTGAAAGAAGTGGCAAACATGGACTGCTTTGCCAGATACAGAGTCGCCACCTAAATATTTTATTTTGGAAAATTTAGAAAACCCTGAATCGTTGCCTAAGGCCACGTGTCCGTCATCACCAAAGTTGCCTCGGCTCGGGAACTTGGGTACGATTGGGGAAGGTCACTTCGTGAGCATCCCTACTCGCCCGATCAAAAATCGGCCTCTACTAACCATGATATCTAGTTTTGAAAACATTATGCGTTCTTATTCTAGTTATTAGCCTAGATTTACTATGTGATGCGCACAGCATACAATTATAGACTAGGTCGCCAGAATTGGAACAAAACATTTCATGTTTGTTTATTTGAAAATGGTTTGATCGTGCTACCCGCAAGTAGGCTAAGACGTGGATTTGCCACCCTCGGATGGGCTTAGAAAACATAATTTTGCCACTATCTAGTGGGGTTAAAACTCACAATTAATGAATTGTTCCAATTCAAATAACCCAACCTTCACCCACAGGCATTCAGGCAGTTATATCATATAAGCGCATAGCCTCATGGTAAGTATGCTATCATGGCAGTCACTCACACACATGCAAGGATGCTAAAGCATAAACACTTACCGAGTACTCCAAGCCAAAACAAAAGCTATGTTAGAAATCCATGCATGATCCTAACTATACAGAAATGCCTAATGCAACACATGCAAAACGCAACTAAGATAGGCTCGGCTATTCTAAAGATGGCATGTGAAATGCTACAACTAACAAGTATTCAACTCGGAATTGAAATACAAATGCAGTTAGTATGATGCGCCGAGCCCGGTGTATGCAAGACAGATGAATGAATGCAAGCATGCTATCATACTGTATGCTAATTGAAACATGCCCTAATCTAACCATCATAAGCTGGTAAATAAAAGGGAGAAAGACGTGGGGTTGGAAGACATACATCACACGCACGCACACTTATTACAACATTGCCCTCGCTCTGAGGGTCCGAATAAATAATATACAGTCCGAATAAATAAAAAATCCTAATTAATTAACAAATTAATCTAGGAAAGCAGGTAAGTTAGCACGCAAATCCATGGACCGCCTCAGCTCTGTTCCAAATGATGAATGATGCATGCTTGAGTTGCCTGGCATAGAAATCCATTACGATGCCTCAGTTTGCCTTTGTTTGCAATTGTTCTTGGAATATTGCGCAACGCTCCAGAAGGCTGCTGATTTCTGATTTACTGCAACAGAGAGCAACAAAAGGGCACGGCAAAGTATTTTCACATATGTATGCATGACTACTCTTTAGGGAGTATAGTCCTCGATCCTCGTGCCACCAATCACGCATCTCGATGCATGATGGCCGAGGAGTCGAATTGCACGACTCAATGTGAAATGAATGCACATGAAAACACAACAAGACCTAAACTCCATCATGGGTAATCCGGAGTGTCGGCGACCGGGAATTGAGACACGTTCCGTCACTTGGAGTACAAAACATCCCTCGTTTCCCGTGCTTGGGCTAACTCCTATCCCAAACACAATGCAAATGAGATGGCATGCACAATGTGACTAACATACAACCTAGCATACGCAATGCTATGAAATGACATACACAATGCGCGATGTAACATGGCATACACAATGCTCTAACATACAACCTAGCATACGCAATGCTATGAAATGGCATACACAATGCGCGACGTAACATGGCATACACAATGCTCTAACATACAACCCAGCATACACAATGCTATAGGCCGAAATGGCATACACAATGCACGATGGACTTACACCAACATGAGTGGACCTCAGTCACACTCACATCAGTGGCCATGCGATGGAAATGAGAGAATCGAAATGCGTGCACACATACACGTATACCGAGGACCGAACCTAAGGTATAAAATGCCACTCTACCAAAGCATGGCAGGGGATGAAAGATGGCATACAAACATGAAATTTCCAGCACGGAAACATGACACAAAATGGTCTCGAAACATGCGAACATGGCACACAATGCAAGCTAGGGGGCCCGGGTACCGAAACTAGTGAAGTGCGTTACACTAGAGGTACCCGAAGCAATGCACCAAAGGAAAAACCAACCCCAAACAGACCCTAGGCAGGTCTGAAATAGTGGGGAATTGACCTAAAATGGTGGCTCGGAATGCAACGGAATGGAGCTCATTCAATGGTCGGTAAAAGGGACATACAAGCCCAACTCTCAAACACATTTAAAGAGATGAAAACATGGCAATATGACATTCAGGTAAGCTCTGAAATGTGATGAATGATAGGCTCAAAACATGAAAATATCTCAGTACATGCATGCAATGAACTTCAAAACTCGAAGATAGGCAAGTGCGTTGAACTACAAGCATGCAAAACTAACATCATTCAACCACAAGACCCAAAAACAAAGCTAAGGTGGCCCAAAATAAGCACATTATCAGTTTTAAGCATGGCCAAACAGTGCTAACATGACGGCCTAAAATAGCATGCAACATTGGCTAGTAAGTATGGGTTGTATTACAACTATAGGATGCGCATTAGATCTCATCAAACCAGCCTAAAACAGTGAACAAAACATGTCAAAATATGCCCAAATAACCACTGAAATGCAGCCAGTGCATACAAAAATAATGAGCTCCTTTAGAGGGCCATGCAAGGGGTTACTCAACACATACAACAAGAACACTTAGCATGGCAAAACCAACTCTGGAAATCAAATATGACAAGCCTAAAACTCACCAAATTGGCCCTGAAATGGGTCGGTGAAGCATATAATGAAAGGCCCCCCTCAAAAGGCCTTGAATGGAATTGTTCTATACATGCATTATAGACATAAAATATGGTCAAAGAGGCCCTGGAAAGACCTAGGGCAGACCTTGAAACTCACCAAATTGGGCCCAAAAAGTGACTTCACAACATGCAAGTGAGGGGCCCTTTGGAAGGCCAATAGGGCCAACCAACAATACAAGGAAAGAGGGGGTCACCCCCCTTTGATTTTAGCTCCCAAACATACATCCAAGCCACTGAAAATCCACTGGATTTCAGTGGCTAGGAGGCCGAACCAAGGCCAATGCGAATGCTCTAATGCATAGCCCTAAATATGAAGGAATGAAGCATGAAAGGGGGTAGATGACCCCAAAAATAGAAAGTGTCTGAAACAAACATATTTATAAGCTCAAAAGGAAACTTTTTCTAGTTTATGACAAATCTCGAAAATGCTCACAAATAAGACTAAGATATGATACAAAATAGGCCTACAAAGAGGGATAAAACATACAAGGGTGTAGGAGTCCTCAAACAGAAAAATGTCCTTAATCAATATTCAAGAGGAGCTCAAAATATGACACTTTCTAGTTTATGATAAAGTCCATAAATACTTTCAAGTAAGGCTAATCAATGGAGAAAAAAAATGCAAGTTTAAGGGAAATAGGCACTTACCCTTGAAGAGCAGCAAAGCTGGAGCTTTTGGACCAAGTTGGTGAACCTTCAACCCTTGCAAGTCAGTTCCAAAGTACTGGAATGGATGATGGAGGTGTGGTGCTAAGGGTTGTAGTGCAACAAGGCCAAGAAAACTAGGGTTTTGGAGCTTGGAATAGTGAATATGGAGAATGGAGGGTATAAGCCTTCACCAAATTTTGTTCATCCCTTGAACATGAAGCCAAGCCTCTCCTTTATAGAGGAGAGGCTCCAAAATATCTCCAAGAGACCCCAAGTATCCTCCATACACGTGTATGGAGGATGCACCAAATGGCCTCCAGCTGGCACAGCTGGATTACACTCAGAGAGAGCAAAAAGCAAGAAGCAGGCCGGCCAGTTCAAGTGGCCAGCAGGCCACTCCCCCTGGTCGGCCGACCAGGGGTCAAACAGGTCAAGAAAAATTTCTGGCCGGCCACCCCAAAAAGGTGGCCTCCTAGATGAGTGCAACACAGCTGTGTAGTGAAAAACTAGAAAATGTGACTCAAGAGAGAGAAAAGCTAGCTTTTAAGCAAGGTTCAAAAGGGTCAAGATGAATTTATGGCCAGCCTACCCATATTGGTGGCCTCCCAAATGAGCACAACACAATGGTGGTATGAAAAGGCAGAAAATGTGGCTCAAAAGTGGGAAAAACCAGCTTTCGGTCAGAAAAAACTGACTTTTGGAGAGAGAAAATGAGAAAACTGGTTTTTTAGGGGAAAAATTGGCCTCTCACCATCCTACCACCTTCCTAACAATGAAAATAGGGTCTCTATTAAAAATGGACCAAAACGGATGCAAAACGAAGGTTCGGGGGCCAAAACGCGCAGTTCGGGGCCCCGAAAATAGGCTGTTAGGCACCGGAAGTGGCGTATAACCACGAAGGTGGTCTCCTGGGCCACAGTGTCCCGCTAAAGGGAGGAAATAAGATGTGTGCCAAAAACTAGGGCAATTGGAGGTAGTTAAACTGTCCCGAACCGAGGCACACGGCTGACGGCTCCGAAAACCAAAAACTGGGCTCCAAACGGGAAAAATGGCCTACGACCACGAAACGTAGCCTACGGCCACTGAGAGATGGTCTACGAGACCTTTTCCTTCCTTCGGGAAGCGAAAACAGAGAAAACAGGACCTGGTTCCCAAACCGAGGCAGAGCACAAAAGAGCCCCGAAGTCCGGAGGCAAGGCTCGCAGCCGAGACTCTGAAACCTCAGAACGAGCACAATATGCAACATCACCGAGCGCTCAGTTGGTGACGTCTGAGTCTTAAGGTCGGTCAAAAATGGAGTGTCTACACCCGTCAGACTAATATTATAACCAGGCTACAACAATAGCACCCACAGCCAGCAGCGGCCTCTGCATCATATGTACCCACCGCAGCTATCCCTGTGCCCAGTGCCACTGCTAATATTGCCAATGTCCAAGAAAACCAAGACAATTTAACAGAGCCAATCCTAGCACAAGCTTCCAAAGCACCTGTTTATCATACCGAGGCACCATTTGAATTCAGAGTCAATCCAACTGCGCTCAAAGTCAACAAATTAGAGAAGTTGGTCAAGAGAGCACAAGGGGTTAACTTTGTCCTAGACATAGAGAATGGATACTCTAATTCTGCAGTTACATTGCCGGATCGGTTTAAGATGCCGCACATTGATCGTTTTTATGGCTCCGGGGATTCGATGGTCCACTTGCAATTGTTTTCTAATAGCTTGCGGCCGATGGGCTTAACTAGACCATAGAAGCTATCTCTCTTTCATCGCACCATGTCAGGTATAATGGCCATTTGGTATGCCAAGTTAGAAGATTCCGTTAAACAGAATTGGGAGAAGATGGCCGAAGCCTTCATTGCTCAGTACTCTTACAATACACAGATTGAGGTCACAACTTGTGATCTCGAGGTAACCCATCAAGAGCCCGAAGGAGGGTTTCTCTAAGTTTGTCACTAGATGGAGGGCCAAAGCCTCGATGCTGACCACAAGACCTTCCGAGAAGGATCAGATAAGAATGGTTGTTCAAAATCTACATGGCAAGTTACTATAGAAGATGATTGTTCTACCTCTATTTACCTTTACAGAGCTTCATGAAATAAGAGTTCAAATCGAGGATGCCATCAGACAAGGGATCATTGTGGAAGATAATGAGCCTGTGAGGAAGAATGTTATTCACAGTTCCAATGCTACTACCAGTGGTAGCACAACTATGAAATGCTCAGAAGTAAACATTGTCACCACTCCCATCAATAGCCAAAAACAAAACACTTCAACTCGGCCCCAAGCCCAAAATTCCCATCCTCTTTACATGAGTTTTTCTCAAGCCTTGAAAACGCTGCTAGAAAAAGGGCACCTAGAGCTTCTAGAATCTTGAACCCTCCCAAATCCTCTTCCATCAAGACATGACCCCGCAAAATAATGTGCTTATCATCAACAACATGGTCATGATACAAACCGTTGCATCCACCTTTGTCATAAGATTCAGGATCTTATTGACGACGAGATCATAGCTCCACCAAAAAGACCTCAATCCACCACTAACCCATTACCTCCACACCTCAACCTAATCCATACACTACCATCCACCTACAACCCTAGCATATATATTACCCCAGCTCATTTACCCACGCCTAAGGTGTTTATTCCAAAAAGCACAAACTTGTGTATGATGGATGCACTTGAAACCCAATCATCTCAAACCCATGAACCCACCACTTTTGAGCTAATGAGCATGATTGAAGATCTTTAGAGAACTGTGGCAGATCTAGCCTTTGGGATATTGGCTCCATCATCGACCACATCACATATCAGAAATTTCATGTCAAAAGGCTCACCAATCTTGGGACGGGTTGCATTTGAAGAAGGCCAACTGTAGACGTCCCCGAACATCCCGGAGGGGAATCCCATTTTGGTCATTGGGGCTTACTACAGTTTGGACTTAATGTCACGGTCCTGTATCTAATCTCGCAGAGTGCAATGCAAGACCGATGAATTATCAAGGAGTCCAAATCCAGCAAATCGTTTTGAAAAATTAATTTTTAGAAAAAAGTGTCAAAGATGGACTGTTTTTCCAGACAGAGAGTCGCCACCTAAATATTTTATTTTGGGGAAATTTAGGAAACCCTGACTCGTGCCTAAGGCCACGTGTCCGTCATCACCAAACTTGGGTACGATTGGGGAAGGTCACTTCGTGAGCACCCTCACTCGCCCGATCAAAGATCGGTCTCTACTAACCATGATATCGAGTTTTGAAAACATTATGTGCTCTTATTTCGGTTTATTAGCCTAGAATTACTATGTGATGCGCACAACATACAAGTATAGACTGGATCACCTAAGTTGGAACAAAACATCTCATGTTTGTTTTTTAAAGCGGTTTGCTACTCGCAAGTAGGCTAAAATGCGGATTTTTCCACCCTCAAGTGGGCTTAGAAAATATGGTGATTTGTCACTCTCAAGTGGGCTTAAAACTCGCAATCAATGAATTGTTCCAATTCAAATAATCCAACCTTCACCCACAGGCATTCAGGTAGTTATATCACATAAGCACATAGCCTTATGGTAAGCATGCTATCATGGCAGTCACTCACACACATGCAAGGATGCTAAAGCATAAACACTTACCGAGTACTCCGAGCCAAAGAAAGAAGCTAATTAGAAATCATGCATGAATCCTAACTATGCTAAGAATGCCTAATGCAACACATGCAAAAATGCAACTACAATAGGCTCGGCTATTCTAAGATGGCATTTGAGATGCAACAATCGATACATGTATTCAACTTGGAATTGAAATACAATGCAGTTAGCATGATGTGCCGAGCCCGATGCATGCAATACAGATGAACGAATGCAAACATGCGAACATATAGATGCTAATTGAAACATGCCCTAAAACTAACCATCATAAGCTGGTAAATAAAAGGGAGAAAGACGTGGGGTTGGAAGACATACATCACACACACGCACACTTATTACAACATTGCCCTCTCTCGGAGGGTCCGAATGAATAGTACAGAATAAACTAGCTAATCTAAGCTAATTAAACTAATTATTACACAACATTAATTAATTAACGAATTAACTAAGTAAGTAAACTAGCATGCAAATTAAACAAAATGGACTGCCTCAGCTCTGTTCCGAATGATAGGGATGCATGCATGCTCAAGTCGCTCTGTCGGAAAATCCATTGCGATGCCCCGATTTGCCTTTGTTTGCAACTGGTCCCAGAACACTGTACAAAGCTCCAGAAGGCTGCTGACCAGTTTTTGCTGCTGGTTTCCGGTTTGCTGCAACAGAGAGCGAGAAAGGGGCATGGCAAAGTATTTTCAACATATGTGTGCATGACCACTCTCCCCATCATTGCACAAGCTCCAGGGAGTGTAGTCCTCGATCCTCATGCCACCAATCACGTATCTCGATGCATGATGGCCGAGGAGTCAGATTGCACAACTCGATGTAAAATGAATGCACATATAAACACAACAAGGCCTAAACTCCATCATGGGTAATCCGGAGTGTCAGCGACCGAGAATCGAGGCACGTTTCATCACTTGGAGCACGAAACATCCCTCGTTTCCCGTGTTTGGACTAAACCCTATTCCAAACACAATGCAATATACATGGCATACACAATACGACTAGCATGCAACCCTAAACGCAATGCAACCTAATCATGCTAGCATGCGAAGGATGATATGTAAACATGCAACTAGCATACACAATGCTATGAACTAAGAATGGCATACTCAATGCACATGAACTATATGGCATACGCAATGCACATACGAAGATGGACATGCACGAAGACATGAACAAGGCATACACAATGCGACGATCAAGCAAGCGACAACATGGATATGACATACATAATGCAAGATGGACTTAAACTAAAATGAATGGGCCTCAGTCACACTCAAATCAGTGGCCATACATGATGAAAATGAAGCAACAACACACATGCACAAATGCAAGGGACCAAACCTAAGGCACAAAGTGCAACTCCACCAAAGCATGGTAAGCATGAAATATGGCATACAACCACATATTTTCCTGCTCTAAAATGACATGCAAGATGGTCCCGAATCATGCAAACACCTCACACAATGCATGCTAGATGGCCCAAATACCGAAACTAGTGAAGTGGATTACACTATAGGCATGCAAAGCAATACTCAAATGACCAAACCAGCCCCAAACAATCCCTATGCAAGCCAAAACAGTAACAAATATGGACTAAAATGATGGCTCGCAAAGCATGGAAATGAAGCTCATGCAATGGTCCAAAAATGAGGTATTCATGCATAACTCTCAAACACATTTAAAGAGTGAAAAACATAGGAATATGGCATACATATAAGCTCTGAAATATGATTCACAATGATTCCAAAACATGGAAACAACTCAAAATACGCATGCAATAGGCTTCAAAACTCAAAGCTAGGCAAGGGTAATGAACTACAACCATGCATAGCAATATCATTCAACCATGAGGCCCAAAAATAGAGCTAAGGCAATCCAAAACATGCACAAAATCATTTTAAGACATGGCCAAAAAGTGCTAGAATCAAAGGCCAAAATCGCATGCAACGTAAGCTAGTAAAGAGGATTTGCACTACAAGCATGTGAGGCAATCAAGAGGCCACTAAACTAGCAAAAGTCAAAGGTATGACATGCCAAATAAAGCCCGAAAACCCACTGAAAAGGGCTTAATGCATGCAAGAATGAGATGCTCCTTTGATATGCTATGAAGAGGGTTATTCTACACATGCAAGATGACATCCAATATGGAAAAAAAAGCTCTGGACAGAGCCTATGCAGGTCCTAAAACTCGTCAAAAATGACCTGAAACATGGCTTGGAGATGTGCAAATCAGGGCTCCTTTGTAAGGCCAAAAATGCTAGAAAACAAAACAAGGAGAGAGAGGGTCACCCCTCTCTGATTTTGGCACTCAAAATAGCATGCTAGCCATTGAAAATCCATTAGATTTCAGTGGCTAAAAGGCCAAACAAAGGCCAACACAAATACTCTAAGGCATGGCTCAAAACAAGGTAAAATGAAGCATGTAAGGAGGTAGATGACCCCCAACAGAAAAATGATCTAAACAAACATGTTAAGGGCCTCAAAATAAGACTTTTTTAAGTTTACACCAAATCTCAAATATGCTTGCAAGTATGGCTAAAAGATGGAGCAAAATAAAGCTTAAAAGAGGGAATAGTGTGTTACCCTTGTAGCTTCAGCAAAACCAGTAGCTTATGGACCAAAAATGCAGCTCCTTAGGACCTCTCAAGACCCTTCAAGAAGCTTAGGTTGGTGTTGGAGGTGTTAGGCTAAGAGGTAGTGTGCAAAGGGGCAAGAACTTAGCACTTTCTAAGCCTAAGTGTAGAGATACAGAGAGGGAGATATATTTTTCCTTCAACCAATTTCTGAACCCTTGCAAAGGAAGATGAGGCCTTCCTTTATAGACAAGAGGGACTAAAGCTTCTCCAAGAAGCTTCAAACCAAGGTGGAAGATCCTCCATACACGTATATGAAGGATCCAGTCTGTGCCTCCCAGTTGGCACAGCTGGAATCAACTCACTGAGACAAGACAAGAGGAAAGGGGCCAGTCAATTTAGGTGGTCGGCCAGCCAGTTCGAAAGGGTCAACTCAACAAAAAGTGGTCGGCAGCCCCATTTGGTGGTCTCCCAACTGAATGCAAGCTAGTGGTATGGTGGGAGACCAGCAATTGTGGCCCAAAAATACCTGACAAGAAAATCGGCTGGCGGGAGAAAAGTGGTCTCCAAGGAGAAAAGGTGGTCTCCCACCCTTGTACCGCCTTCTAAACAATGAAAATAGGGTCCATGCCAAAAATGAACTAAGACAAATGCAAAAAGAGGGTTCAGGGGCCAAAACGCGCAGCCGGGTGCCCCGAAAACTGACTGTTAAGCATCGAAAGTGGCATACGACCACGAAGGTAGTCTCCCGGGCCACAGTGTCCCTCTAGAGAGAGGAAACAAGGTGTGTGACAAAAATCGGAGCAAACAAAGAAAGTTAAGCGGTCCCGAACCGAGGCGTACAGCCGACGGCTCTAAAAATTGAAAACTGGTCTCCAAACGGGAACAGTGGTCTACGACCACGAAAAGTAGCCTACCGCCACTGAGAGATGGTCTATGAGACCTCTCCCTCCCTTCGGGAAGAGAAAATAGAACTTGGTTCGCAAACTGAGGTAAAGCACAAAAAGGGTCCTGAGGTCCGGGGGTAAGGCTCTCAATTGAAACTCCGAAACCTCAGAACGAGCACAACATGCACCATCACCGAGCGCTCAATCGATGACGTCTGAGTCTTAAGGTCGGTCAAAAATGAGGTGTCTACACCAACCCGAAGCTATCTCAAGTCTGGGTAATGACATGTCAACAATGAATGGGCCTCGCTTCAATATAGTCACCCAATCTCTTGGTAAAGCTGAAACAAATGGCAAGAACAAGGTCGGGGTAGGCATTGATCCCTATGAACATCTTCGGTGGGCTATTGAAGCTTTGAATGTCAAAGGGCTGAACAAACAGCAAGTTCTTGTAGTTGTTGCAAAAACTATGGATGCCACTTTTGTCGCGCTCAGGTTGGGAGCATGTTGAATCAAGGGGCAAGCTAGGAAAAGGGATGCCATACCAAAAACACCCATTACAGCTCCAATCCTACACTCGTAAGAGATCATTAAACCCTGTTAACACCTGCCGACCCCTTTGTCAATCCTGTCAGGACCAGTAACCCCACCTTCAATCCCCTTTTCATGACCTTATCCAAAGCTCTCCAAATCCTCATAGGATAAGGCCATCTCAAACCCCTTGACCCTCGGCCTCTCCCTAATCCCCTTCCAGCCAAGCGTAATGTTGCCAAGTACTATGTCTTCCATCAACAAACCAGCCATGACACTGACTGTTGTTTTCGTCTTCGCCATGAAGTTAAAGATTTGATTGACAAAAAGGTCATCACTCCACCGGGTCCTACAAAGTTGATTAGGGCTAGATCGAGGAACTCGGGGGATAATGTGACTATGTGATTAGGAATGAACCACCTACTGATAGCGCTCATTTGACTCCAGATGTGGTGGATGGCACGCACTGTTTTAGCATTTTGAAAATGCAGTTTATTTTACTTTCTGAACTGGGTATCGAGGCAGTCTTGTTGTATTGAGCCTGTCTTGTTGTATTGAGTCAGTCTTGTTGTGTTTAGGTTAGGTGATTTCGGGGCATGTTAACTTGGACATCACTTCCCTATTTGTTTTTGTTTGTCTTTTCACTCTTTCTTTTGAGTTTATTTCTACCATTGAGCCAGTTGCGCCAAAAGTTTTGAATGAAATGCAGTAATTTCCACCTACTTCTCTGTGCCTTTAAATCATTGCATTGACCAAAGCTTTTCAAAATTGTTTCCAAAACTGTGACGAAAACAAAGAGGAAGGAATTCCTCGGGATTTGCAAAATTTGATCGAGTGAGAGAAAGAGAGGCATGCTAAGCCCTTAATGAATAAGATCATGGCTATTAATGTGATTACTGAGAAGGATCCTAGCTTGGTCCATAGTGGTTCTATATTGTCTTCAGAGGAGCACAAGTGACTAGTCACTTTATTAAAATATTTCAAAAAATATTTTTACGTGGTCCCATGAAGACATGCCTGGAATTGATCTTGAGATTGTACAGCATAAGATCACTCTCGGCCTCAAGACTGGCACCCTTTGCTTTGAAACTTTGATTTAGAGTGTTTACAACCAAAGTATGAGGCTTACATGGTCGGATTGGAAGCAACCCTTGAACTAGGGGCAAGAAGGTCAGATGTCATCAAAGGAAGCTTGCATAGCTGGATGAGGAGCAGCCCTTGAACTAGGGGCAAAAAATGTCAGATGTGATCGAAGATTCAAAAATAGGTCATTTCTCAAACCAATGGAGATCGGCAAGAAAACTAAATCCTAGAATCTGAGAGAAGAAAATTTTTGTTGAAGGACACTCAAGTTCCAATCCATGACACTAGGGGTAAATTTAGACCCAATTGGATGGGCTTCTACATCATCAAGTCAGGAACAACAACCATTCTCGTGGATTCAGATGGCTTAGAGATCCTACGGCCAATCAACATGGACAAGTTAAACTTTTCTATCCTTGAGAGGCTCATTGGGCCGAAAACCCAGAAGGGCGACCCAGGAAAAGTTAGCAAGAAAAAGAACAAAAGAAGAAAAAAGAAAAGAAAAAGAATAAAAAATGCAAACAAAGAAAAAAAGAAAAGAAAGAAAAAAAAAGAAGAAAGAAGAACGAAAAGAAAAATAGCTCGCATGGTTGAAACCCAGAAGGGCGGCTTTAACAAAAGTTAGAGCACAAAAGGAGAGAGTTAATACCCGAGTGCACCTTAACCCTGGGAACTGCGTATGGCTTGATTCCTACTTTTGGGATACGTAGGCAACTTCATTCTGAAGCTCAGCCCCAACCATTTTTAACCTGCTTATCTCATCCATGTTGATTGGCTTATCCTTGTTTAACTCGGCTATCGTATCCATGTCCAATTGGCTCATCTTCGTTCAAAATCTATTGTCCTATTTCGTTAAAGTATTCAGCTGCAAGACAAATCAAGTTCAGATATGAGGTTGTGCATCTCAAGAGTTAATTCCTCGTTGGTCGGGTAGTAGCCATTTGCAAAAACAGTTTTTGAGGATTTTTAGTAAAGCTGACTAATTTTCTCAAAAATTATTCCTTTTTTTCCAAAACTGGACCATTTCTTGGACCCAAAAAAGAAAAAATTTCAGTGCTCACAACCTAACTTACATGATTTCAAAGTAGAAAATTGAACAAGCATGTTAATCTAACCCTCATGTTG
This sequence comes from Camellia sinensis, assembly GCF_055761805.1. Lineage (NCBI taxonomy): Eukaryota > Viridiplantae > Streptophyta > Magnoliopsida > Ericales > Theaceae > Camellia > Camellia sinensis. Next base: position 102,094,958 of record NC_138975.1, on the reverse strand, counting down.
GTCAAGATTGTTTTAGTAGAAAGCCAAAAACAAAAAAATGGTCAAAATGATGAACTAGGGGCACAATCGAGTCAAGTTTTCTGTCTTTTCTCCATCGTTAATGTACTTTCCAGAAAAAGCACAACTGAAGCTAACAGTAGAGGCCAAAAAATTCTCTTATCTTCCAAGCAGTGAGGTATCGAGCCAAGTGAAGCATGGACTAGAAATGAAGCTGGATGTTCGACCCCCTCATCTGGACAGGTTTGATCACACCCAAATTGGTGTCTGAATTGGAATGGGGAAGTAGAAAATGCAATGTGTTAGACCAATCAATTGTATACTTGGCCGATGGAACATGTTGTAGCTCATCTCGGTCAAGTTAAGCCAAGGGCAATACCAGGCTATGTCAGCTGCAGATCTGCTACACATCCAGTTGCATCACTATCCCTCTGAGGGAAAGTCAACTAGCCACTAGCAGAAGAAATAGAATCTAAGAAAGTACTCGGGGCAAGGGTCCACAACTTCCAGCTTATCCATCAACTACACCTAGAAAGGGATAAAAAATAAGAGAGATTAAAAAACTAAGGAGAGGGCTTTGAGAGAAAATAGAGATTGAGGACCAAAGTGATGTGAGAACCATAAATAAGAAAGGGTGGGAAACATTACCTGGAGAAGCAATGGGCTCTCCGTGAACCGAGAGGTCTCCCACTGGTGGAAAACATTCAAGTGTTGTGTTGTTGTTTTTTTTGTTTGTCTCGAGTCTTGCTTTGAGTCGTTTTGATTTCGGTAGGTGTAAATCGATGCGTTTAGGTTATTTTTACTTTGTTCTTCCTTTATTGAGTCGTATTTTGCGCTAGGTTCAATACCCAGTTCAATTACAAAAATAAATCGTTTTGTGCTTAGAGTGTCGTGTCATTCCCAACATGGTGTGCAAAACAAAATTCCTTTTTTTTTTATAAACTGCACGGTCCAACCTCGATCAAAATAAAGAGCAACAGAACGAGGACCTATCTGAAGCTACATAGGTTCCGGACTGCAAACAAAAAGCAAAAGAAAAAGATGGAAAATTGGAGAATCTAAGCAATTTCTGAGATTGCATTCCGAAGGCACCTTCCCAGACCTTGTCATTTCTCCGAAGTATGAGTGTACCTCGACCTCAAGTTCAAGCTTCTTTCAAGTCAAAATGGAGATCAAAATGCTCTTCCTGAACACCATTCCCTACTCGAGGCGTTTTGCTCTGTTTCCAATGAGTTCCTAGGAGGCCAACTACGACGGTGGAAACTAGAGTTCGAACAGTGATGCCTTGAATACAAAGGTTTGGAATTTCTGAGATTAAAGTCTGGTTTAAATACCCAGGGGTGTATCCTCGGCTTGAAATCTGTATAGCAGCCCCATAGGTTGAGGTAGCCTATATGTGCCTTAATTCTGGATACTAAACCAACCTAGTCTGTCACCTCGTTGGAGAATAGGAAAAGTTGTGAATATGATCAGGAAGAAAAATGGCATCCATCGCTTCTACTTGTAGATGTTACCCCATGTCAGCATTTGAGGGCCTTTGAATTGTGAGTTGAAGGTAAGAGTTCGAAGAACACAAGACGGAGATTGTCGTTTGAATAGAGCGGTACATCGCCACTCACCCGATGAGGTGCTTTTTAAAGCATCGCTTTCTTTGTTTACTAGATTTCCTAAGCATTATCCATTACATTGCTTATTAGTCACACATCATATTATCTATCGCACTTATTGCATTCATTTGCATCTTATGTTATCTTGTATCATTTATCATTTTCCGCTGAGTAGCATTTAGGATCATTGTCCCTTGGGGCTTTTTCTCAGGACGCGTAGAACGCGACCCTGAGTGGTTTTCTCAGGACCTCCTCCCACGATTTCAGCGTGGTTAGAGTGTTCCTTTCCTCACACGATTTCAGTGTGTTTGAAATTTATCTTAGAACGCGTAGAACGTGACCGTGAGCGGTTTTCTCAGGACCTTGTCTTATAATTACAGCATGGTTGAGTGTTCCTTTCCTCACGCGATTTCAGCTTGTTTGGAATTTATCTTAGGACTCATGAAAAACAACCCTGAGCTGTTTTCTCAGGACCTCTTCTCACGATTTCAATATGGTTTGAGTGTTCATTTCCTCACATGATTTCAGCGTGTTTGGAATTTATCTTAGGACACGTGGAATGCGACCCTAAGCGGTTTTCTCTGGACCTCTTCTCACGATTTTAGCATGGTTTGAGTGTTCATTTCTTCACACGATTTTAGCGTGTTTGGAATTTATCTTAGGACGCGTGGAATGTGACCCTGAGCGATAATCTTAGGACCTCTTCTCAGCGTGGTTTGAGTGTTCATTTCCTCAAACGATTTCAGCGTGTTTGCAATTTATTTCAGGACGCGTGGAGCGTGACCCTGAGCAATTTTCTCAAGACCTCTTCTCATGGTTTGAGCGTGGTTTGAGCGTTCCTTTTCTCACACGATTTCAGTTTGTTTAGAATTTATCTCAGGACGCGTGGAACGCGACCCTGAGCAGTTTTCTCGGGACCTCTTCTTATGATTTCAACATGGTTTGAGTGTTCCCTTCCTTACACGATTTCAATGTGATTCGCGACCCTGAGTGATTTTTGTCTTTGGACGCATGAAACGCGGCCCTGAGCGGTTTTTCTCCTCTTCTCACAATTTCAGAGTGATTAAAGTATCTCAGGACACGTGAAACGCGACCCTGAGTAGTTTCTCTTCTCTTCTCACGATTTCAGCGTGGGTAGAGTTATCTCAAGCCGCGTGAAACACGACCCTAAGCAATTTTTGTCTCATCTTTTCACGATTTTTGCGTGGTTAGAGTGCACATTTTTAGTTCATTCCATGTGAAATCCATTTTAATTTAAGCTTGAAGCTCATTCACATGTTGTTATCTTGTTATTTCTTATTACAACTGCTATTGCTTATTGCATCATCTTGCATAATTATGACTTTTCAAAATAGCCGGCTTCGCGAAGCGTGTGAGTACAGCTCTCAAAGTATATTTTTTTCATGCATGTCATTTGCATCCTGCCCCAGAACTACGTTGCTTTGATTCCCTACAAAGGGATACGTAGGTAGCTTTTAGGCTTAATTAATTTAATTTATGTCTTGATGGCTTGCCCAAGTCTTATAGCCTTGTCAAAATGGGTTGTCTCTGGATTTTGACATTCACTCACGTCATTTCATTACTTTGAGCTCTGTCAAAGAGGGGCAACTGTAAACACCCCATTTTTTACCTCACGACTTGGGTGCCACCGATTGCTCACCTGATGATGAATGCATACGCTTGTCCAATTGCTCGATGTCCTCAGTAGGAAACCTTAGTTTTGAGCATACAAACCTTGTGCCTTGTTTTGGACCAAAACAGTGGTTTTTCAAGCCTAACCATCCAGGGATCTGCAGACGCATTAGTGACTCCAGCTGCCTACTATTAGTGGTCGGCCACTCCCTTTTAGTGGCCACTGGCCACTTATGCCTGCAAACCCACTTGTGACTCCAGCCGCCCACTATTAATGGCATGCCGACCACTTGTGTAAAATTTCAGATCTTTTTGCCAACTGTGCCAACTGTCTCTATAGGTGCATGCATGATACCAGCTGTATGTATACTGATATTTCTGAGAGCCAAAGAAACTTTTCTATATATACTTGACCCTCTCTCATAATGTAGGGTTGGAAAATTTTGGAACAAAAGTTTGGAAATTATTTCTCTCTTTCTACAATTCTCTCTCTCCCTTGCAACTTCTGTACCCTTTACTTAGACACTCTAAACCAAACCTTGAGGGTTCTTTGCTGAGGTGTTTTTGAGCTTGTATTTTAGCTCGTGAGGGTGTGGAATTGTTGATTTGTAGCTCAAAAGGATCATTCCTCTTCAAGATGTGTACATTCTAGTTCTTTCATACCATCTTTTTCTCATATTTTCTTGCTATTTTTGACTTGTTCATCACCAGTATTTTTGGGCTGAAACTTGTGGTTTGAAGCCATTAAAAGTAGAGGGATGGATCACCCTTCTTTGAACCTTGTTTCATAGGCTTTTACTCTTGTGTTTCTCACCTTTTTATAAACTTCTTTTGAGCTTTTTACCACTGGTTTTCAGAGTTTTCCAGAGACTAAAAATCATGTTTTGAAGTTCCAAAAATAGAGGGGGTAGCCTCCCCTCCTTGTGCTTGTTTATTAGCTTAATTGCTTTACGTTTTTAGCTTGCTCTTTTAGCTGTTTTTACTTTAAGTCCAGCATTATTTTGAGCTAACATAGGACTATTTTTATGTGTTAGTTTCATTCATGCTTTGTATAGTATGCTTGTAGTGTAATAGTCCTCATCGGCTTGGTGGTCTAAGCCTTAGCCACCAACCTATTTGAGTTGATAGCATTTATTTCCTGCTTTCCATACTTTGTGTTTACCTTTAAGCATCTCTGTAATCTCCTTCATTTCTTGGTCTTTTCTCTTTGTTTTGAGAGTTGCTCCTAAAAGAGTGTTGTTTAAGCTTGAAGGGTGATATTGTGCTTAGCGGTTTAATCCCTTTGGGGGTTCATTACCAACGACATGATCTCTCTCTCATGCCTAAAACAACATTTGGTTTGAGACTTCTCTCTAATAGTGGACTTAAAGCTCATTATTGGACTTAATTGACTAATGAATGGAAGGTAATTAAAATGGAGTAATACAAATTGGGGTTAAAATGAAACAAGATAATAAAATGGTTTGGGTTCAATCGGACATCAATTGAACCTATTGAGTCTTGAGTCATTTCATACTTGTTAGTAATGAAAACGGTTCAAGAATCAATGTCAACCCTTTCCCTTGATCAATCAATGATATGGAGGAGGTTTTGTTGGTCTTTCCTTATCATTTATTGAAATTATATCCCTTGGTTCATAAGTCATGACGCAATGAAATTGCACCGATTGATGTCTTGCGAATTGAGCCTACCTCTCCTTTGAGTTGTTTGATGATAAGGAGATGTAGGGTGGATAAACATACCCTGAGAATGCTCTGTTTGTGCTCTGTTCATTTTCTGTTGCAGTAGGAGAAACCTAACATCAGTGGCCGGTCGGCCACCACTTCTAGCCTACCGGCCACTTTTTCCAACAAGGCAGTGTATGGTTTCCTGCAGAACAGAGTAAAACTGAGGTAAAAAAATTACTGCAATCTCTTGACTGTGCAACATAAGCATTTCAGTAGCAAAACGGAGAGCATTTTCAGATGGAAATCCACATCCATGCATAAACCATTCCTCGATTCTCAGGATCCGTTAAAATAATGTTGTAATAGTGGCATGTTGTACTTAAAGTAGCGGACTTATAACTAATTAGTTAGTTTAGTTAGAATAGTTAGTTAGTTTTGTGTTGTACTTAATTAATTAGCTAAAGTAGTTAGTTAATTTGTGATGTTTTAACAATTAGCTGGCATATTTAACTTATTTCATTTGGGTTGTAATAGATTAGTTAATTCGTAGTAATTAGCTAGGGCATTCATTTGGACCCTCATGTGTAGGGGCCAATATGTAATATTTGTGTATGTTTTCCAACCCCACGTCTTTCTCTCTTTTATTTATTTACTTATGATTGATATAATAGAACATCGCGTTTCATTTAACATAATCCATGATTTGCATCCACTTGTCTTGCATGCATCGAGGCTCGGTTCATCATTCTAACAAGCATTATTGTTTATTACTTCGTTGAATACGTGTTTAAACTACATGCTATCAAATTTGATTCACATGTTATATTAGTAGTTGAGCCTATTAATTCCATCTTGCATGTGTTGCATTAGTCATATTTCATTAGTTAGGACCATGCATTTTTCTAACTCTTTTGTTTTGGCTCGCCTTGGACTACTAGGTAAGCATTTATTGCTTTACCATATTGCATGAGTATGATTCTTGCCATGTCAAGCATATTTTCATGAGGCTAAGTGCTTAAATGAGGTAACTCTTGAATGCCTATAGATGGAGGCTAATTGCTTAAACTAGAATAGTTTGATCGAAGAATATATAATATCACTTTTTCAAGTGGTACATATTTGAAACAATTTTAAAAACAAACTTGAAATCAAATGTTCCAATTTTTCCAAATTAGTCTATACTTTTGTGCAACACATAGTAATGTTAGCCTAATAACCGGAACAAGAGCATATAATGTAAATAAGAATCACATCATGATTAGTAGAGGCCGATCTTTGATCGGGTGAGTGGGATGCTCAATTCATGACCTTCTCCTCTCGTACTTAAGTTCCCAAGCCGAGACAATCTTTGTGAGAGGGACACGTGGCCTTTTGCACGAGTTATGGGTTTCCTAAAGTTTCTAAAAATATTTAGGTGGCAACTCTGTATATGGCAAAACAGTTCATTTTTAGCATTTTGATTCAAAATCGATTTTTCAAAAGAATTGCTGGGTTTGGACTCATTTGTGTTTATCTATTTCACATTGCACTTGTGGAATCAGATTCAAAACCACGGGAATCCAAATTGCAGGGCTAGTCGTATCCGAAAAGAGCACGAAAAGTCGAACTACACTTAGTTGCTAGAGCTTTCCTATTTTCCTTCTCTTTTTCGTTCTTTCTCTCTTTTTCTATAAAACTTAGAAGCGCTCTCTCCCTCTCTCTCTCTCTCTCTCTTTCTTCTCTCTGAAAACCGGTTGTGTGTGTGTATTTTTGAGTGACAAAAATCAGCATGTAAGGCATTGTATTTACATGCCAAGAGGAGAGAGAAAGGCTTGTTTGGTTTGGTTGGATTCTAATGGGAACTATTCAAAGTTTGGTTGTATTCCAATTAGGATTAGTGTTAGGTAATCTTGATTAGGAAAAAGTAATCCTACTTAGTTGCTAATTGGGAGACAAAAGGACATAACAATAAATGCTAGTCATTCAAAATATATTTTCAAAGATATATCAAGATATTCTATATAAAAAAAAAATAGTTTTTTTTTTTTTTTCTTGTCCCTCCTACACTATTCATAACCGGCTGGTCCTCTTTTACACATGTGGGAAATCTTTTTTTTTTTTTATAATATATAATAGGTATTATGTATATATCAATATAATGATAGTTATACCTTATTTGATTAAAATATTTGGGGTTTTGGGGCCAAAATGCAATAATAAAGAAAGAAAAAAGCTGAATCTGAAATTTTAAAATGAAATATATATTTAAGTCATATAATCAATAAAATAACAATAGGAAAATAAATTCGGGTCACGTGGTGCTGGTTCGCCACAAAAGGCGAGATACTGGGCTAAAATAGTGATTACCGAAAATTAGGATTTTTCTCTTATAAATTTTCATTCTAGGATTTCTAAATTATTAATTTAGGATTTTTTTTTTTGTTTTTTTATATATAAAGTTCCCTAAGTTCTCAGAGTCGATCGAGTAGGGTTTGCCGGTGAGCTCGTGCAGTCGTTCCTAATTTCTAGGGTTTAATTTGCAAGAATTGGAGAAATAGGGTTTCTTATTGAAATTCTTCCACTATAAGGGTTTGAGGAAATTACAAAAAGTTAGGGGCCTCACAACCTATCCCCCTTAAACTAATTTCGTCCTCGAAATTACAATCACACACTAGGTTCAATAGTTGGGGATAGTTTGTCTGCATCGCGTCTTTACGTTCCCTAGTTGGTTCTTTAATTCCACGATGTTGCCGAAGTACCTTTACTAAATGAACCATCTTGCCCCTAAGATTCTTCTCTCGAGTATCTTGTATCGCTACTGGTCCTTCAAAAGTGGCAACTTTGTCTAGACTGATTTCCTCCCAGTTGACAATGTGAGAGGGGTTGGAGAAGTACTTTCGAAGAATCGACACGTGAAACACATCATGGATACTGGCTAGCTGTGGTGGTAAGGCTAGGTAATACGCAACTTCACCAACCCTTTGTATAACCTCGAAAGGTCCAATGTATCGTGGTGACAGTTTCCCTTTCTTCCCAAATTGAATGATTCCTCGTCGGGGTTGTATTTTCAAGAACACATGATCTCCGACTTCAAAGGTCAAAGGCCTCATCCTCTAATCTGCATAACTCTTTTGTCTGTCCTGGGCTGCCTTAAGTCGTTGTTGGATGAGCTTCACTTTTTCGGTTGTTTCTTGAACAATTTCTGGCCCCACTAACCCAGCTTCTCTAATCTCGATCCAACAAATCGAAGATTGGCAGGGTCGACCGTAAAGTGCTTCAAATGGTACCATCTGAATACTAGCCTGGAAGCTATTGTTATAGACAAACTCTACTAAGGATATATGTCGCTCCCAGTTGCCCTTGAAGTCCATAACACATGCCCTCAACATATCTTCCAATGTTTGGATGGTGCACTCGGATTGGCCGTTAGTCTGGTGGTGAAAAACAGTGCTGAAGCATAACTCTGTTCCCAAGCCCTTCTGCAAGCTTTCCAAAAATCTCGAGGTGAACCTAGGATCATGATTAGAGACGATAGATATTGGTACTCCATGCAATTACACTATCTCTCGGATGTAGAGCTGGTTCAACCGCTGGTTTTCCCAATTCTCTATAAATAGGCCGGCTTTTAGCTTCGAACGGTTTAGAGGGTATATCTGGACCGGAACCCCAACCAGTGGACTGGCCGGTCCGGTCCGATTTTGAAGACCATGCTTTCATTACTAAATCATTCTTTTCTAAATAAATGAATTTCTTACTTAGCTTCTTAATCAATTACTACTATGTCAATGACTTATTCTTTAACCAACTAATTTATGTTGATTGTTGGCTTATTAATCCTCAATGAGTTATAATTCATGCCTAAGAATGTATAGGAAGAGATAAGAATGGAAATATGAACTTAAATACAGTTTTTTCAAAATATGCTAAAAGGAGTTGTTCGCTCGAGCGAACCATTAGTTGCTTGAGCGGTTTGTAAAAGACTGCAAAAGTACTGGAAGCCTTCAATGTGCGCTCGAGCGGTAATTAGTCCGCTTGATCGGTTTGTAAAATCTCAAAATTTCGAATCTCTCAAAAATGTTTTTCAAATGCATTTTTCAATCTTTAGACCCATACATATCTTGATCAAAACCTTGAAAACACTTTACAAAACATAAACACTTATAAATCATTTGCTTAAAATCTCATAAAGTTGTCAAAACTTAAATCAAACTCCATGCATGCAAATATTTTCAAACTTCTCTTTCTTTGAAAAATAAGTATGAAATTAACCATGAAACTCATGAGTTTTCTGAAATACAATTCAATACAAAAACTTTCATATATCAACACTTTAAAATCCAAACTCAAAATCATGAAACATAATTATTAATTAATTTATTGGAATCAAAACGCATAAACTCATGAAAAATTCTTCTTCAAAATCAAATGCACAATAAAATTGTATGTAATTTATGAAATTTAATTTAACTATGACTTTCAAAATCAACCCAAAATAATTAATTTCTAAATTAACTTTCATAATCTTGAATCTAATTCAATTTCTTCATCCTTTTACTACTTTTCAAATTACATGAAATTGATTTCTAACTCTTTTCTATTTCCTTTAAATCATGAAATTGAAGCTAGAAAACTCTTAGAAAAGTATTTGCATGTATGAAATTAAGATCAAAACTAACTAATTTTATATTTTCAAATCATAATTTACTTCTTGAATTGCTCTAATTTAGATTTTTTTTTTTTTTTAATTCTCTTCATATCAAACCCAAATTTAAACTCATAGCCCTTTAAAACATGAAGTAAAGTCTAAAATTTTAAAATTCCAAGTTGCATGTAAGGATGAACTTCAAATTTATGAAAGATGACAAAAATCAAACTCAAATATTAAATCACAACATCAATTTCTTAATTATCAAACTTGACTCAAATCTTTTTCATTGTTTTCTTCATCCCTTTCTAATTTCATGAAATTAAACCCAATTACCACTTGATTTTAGTTGCTAAGTAATTAATATAAGGATTAAGCTTGGATTTCTTACCTAAACTCTTGAATTTGGTGAAGCCCTTCAAAATTTGTATAGTCTCTCTTCAATTCTTCATATTTCCTTTACTTTCTTAATTGTTTATCTTGAATTCTCTCACTCTCCAGCAAGCTTTCTTTTCCAACAACCAAGATGGGATGAGCTCTCTCTCTCTCTCTACACTCTCTCTTAACTCTAGAACTTACTCTCTTTCTAACTCTTCCAGCACAAACATGTATATTGAGTTCACCTCTTGACTCCTTCAATCTTACACACAACATCCCACTTCTTTGACAATGAAACACGCGCACACATACACACTTACAAAGCCTCCAGCACATTCCTTATCATGCAAATACATACACAGATTTCTCAGCACACACATAGATTTCCCAGCACACCCACACCCACACCCACACCCACACCCACATAATTTAATTAGCCTATTTGCCTTCAATTAAGGCTCAATTAATTTTATTTAATTTTTACCAATATAATTAGATTTTTAATCAAACTCCAAAAGATTCTTAATATTAAATTAAATTTATTTCCATCATCAATTTTGGTTTCTTAAATTATTAAGGCCTTCAATTTCAAATCAAACTCAAAATCTCCATCAATAAATTACACACTCAAATCGAACTTCTCATAAGTAAATTTAATTCATAATAATTACAATTACTAATCCTTATAATCATACTGGCTTAATTAATTTCAATTTAGACCCAATTAATCAAATCTTAATTTTACTAAACGGAATAGAATTGAATCGAATATTAAATTATACTCTCATATGATCCAATACTTGAAACTAAACTGATTCAACTCATCAATTTTACCTCCTTAGGCTATTTAGACTTCATTTCTAATTCCAAAATAAATTCTTAATAAAATCATTTACAAATCAGACTCAATAATTCTTATAAATTTCAAATTAAATCAGAATAATGGACAATTAAAATTTAAATCGCCTTAATTAATTAAAAGTTAATTATTATACTTGATGGGGTCGTCATACATTCATTTAAGTTTCAGGTTCGATTAAGATGATTATTTAAAACTTCAGGTTGTGGTCTAAAGAAAGGCAGCCTTTTCTAATTGAACGAGTTAGACCATGTTCAAATCTTACACATAATGTATTGTTTGTTCAATGAATGCAAAATGTAGATAACATACCATAATTAGATTTTTTTTTCCCACTTAAGTGAATCACAAATTTCAAACATTATCTAATTGTTACATATATAAGAAAATTATTAAAGGCATTGTTCCAAATTTTAATCATTTTTCATCATGACGGCTGTATTTTCTTCATTATTCTAGTCTATAGATTTCCATTTTCATGGAGCACACAAACAAGTTCTTAGTCCATTTTGGTTTCATAGTGAGTTAGTGACTATTGGTCAAACTCTGGTTTTATATAATTAATCAATCAGCATGCTGGATTATTCTGTGAATGCATCACAATCTCATGGAAAGGAAAAAGGAAAATAATAGTGCAAGCAACTACAATTGAAAGTTATGTGGAATTATACAATCAATTCCAATAGTACTAAATTTAAATTTCTTGTCCGAGCATTGCCACATCATTCCTGTAAAGTTATTTGTATGAATTTTAATAAATTAAGGTTGAAGTAGCAGAATCCAGACACCTAATAACTAACCTAGAATTTAATATTTCATCATTTATACACGATTATGAACATAAATTGAACTTTAGCTGTAAGGTTTACCTTGCATAAGAAATGGTGGCAACACTAATTTGTCCTACTGAGTGTACAAAAGATGCTAGGGTTTCAGCTTGAATTTTGATTGAATGTTTACCGCAAAACTTAGAACTTGAACTCAATGTCTACAAACTTAAGGGTGCACAGAGAGATGATAAATGATCCAAAATCATAGATAGAATATGAGAAAGCTAGATAAGTAGTTATAGGTAGATTAAGAGACCGAGAGATAGAGAGAAGCAAACTGAGAGAGATTGAAGCAATCAAATATAAATATTCACTATCACATTTTCCATTTTTTTCCCTTCAATTTCTGAGCAAGCAAACAAATTAATAGAGAGATTGAAGCAACAAATATCAAAAAAGAGCCAACACATCTAGAAATTAGCCCAACATATAATCACAAACTTCCACTCAATCACATATAATACATACCAAATCACTCCCAAATCTATACACATGTATTTGAAATACAAATAAATAAGAGAATAATTGAATTAAATCAAAGCAATTCAATCAAATAGCGAGAGTTCAAGCTCAATCAAATTAATTTCACACATAGGGCCATATACCATGAGATTACAGCTAAACACACATATTTCCACACAAAGAGAGAGAGAGAGAGAGAGAGAGAGAGAGAGAGAGAGAGGGAGAGAGACTAGGCGAGTGGAGGGTAATCAGCGTGAGTCATATCACGATTGACACAGAGAATTGTATAGAGAGCGTAAACTATTTCAGGAATGTAACCTAAGATCATCAATATCAAGCATATGAAGAACTCTACCTGCAATCCACAATATATGTATACATGTAAATATACAAATGTATATGTATATATATAGAGAGAGATATTCATACCACTAGAGTTATGACCATGGCGAACAAAAAGAGTGAGAGAGACAGAGTGCGAGAGAGCTAGAGAGACATCTCTGTTTGTTAATGTCGTGAAAGTGAAAGTGAAAGTGAAAGTGAAAGGGGCTTAGGGCATATATATAACAAAAGGGCAAAATAAATTGGGATCAGTGAAGGGAAGAAAAAAAATACGTGTAAAATAGGCCTTTTCCGCCTTAAGTTTGTTGTTGCAAATTTTTTTCTTTTTGCGACGGCAAATAGTCGGTCGCAAAAAAATTAGACGGAAAATGTCACTTTTTTTAGTAGTGTAGGTGGGAATCTTTTTCAATTTTTTTGTTTGTTTGGTCAATCAAATTCACAAAATTTGGAATCATGAGTAGACTTGTAAGAGAAGAATCTGACCTTGCATGTATTATTCCATATTGAATACAAACATAAAATAAACAAAATGAAGAAAGAAAAAAGAAAAATACAATTGTGATACAACACAATCAAATCAAAAGAGCAAAGGCAAGAATAAAAGAATCATCCCCACAAATCACCTACTTATTGATAAAAATACACACCAACTTATCCAAAAAATACCCTAGTTGCCAAACTTGTATTTTATGGATTTCACAACATCTTCATCTACTTGGAAACCTTTAGTCAGCACATCATTAGGAATTGGCGGTGTAGAACCGAAGAGAGTCAACGGTAGGATCACCACTCCCGGCAACTGGCTATCGAAAGCCGTAAAAGACAAGGCCTTTCCCTTCCCAACATTCTTCTGAAAATGCACAAGCCCTCTCGGGATCACGAAAATCTCCCCAGCAGTCACAACCTTGGAATGATAAACAAACCCAGTTGTCACAAACCCTACGAGTAGCTTCCCTTTGACCACCAAAACCAACTCTGTCGAGCGGGGGTGAATATGAGGTGGGTTGACTGCTCCTGGAGCAAAGTCAACCCGGTTCATCGATAGTCCCAGCGTGTTGAGCCCGGGAAATGCAAGAACATTTGCTGCTGTGACATTTGAACCGAATATGTTTCCTGTGCTTCCTTCCTTGCTCAGACCGTTGAAGAAGAAGTCGTCAGAGGTCACGTTGGAGGCGGGTTTGCAGGGGAAGCCATTGAGGGATGGTTGAGCATCCAAATCTGCAATACAGAAGTCCTGTAAAGGGTCGGGATCGGCAAAAGATAAGGGTATGGGTGAAACCAACAAGGCAATCAAGAAGAGGGTAATCATGGCTAGTTTTTGATACTGTTATGTTGTTGTTGAATGTGGTGTTGAGGGTGATTTTAAAGGAGTTTTTTTTGGATGGGACACGGTGTGTGTTTGTGTGTGGTGTGTTTTTTTGACGAGGTTGAAACTTTCTGGTGCAAAGAAAAGTCACTCATAGAAAATGGATACGGTGAGGAATAATACTAGAAGATTGGTGGGAGATTAGCTGGTTTGTGACAAAGGATAGCAACATAATTACGTCTCATTTTGTTGGAGTTCGTTTGCCAAGTCATGGGTTTGAACAATGACAGAATCCTCTTCTCCATTTCATTTGGGTTAAAACTTGAGGGGTGTGTGAGGTGATTATAGGTCTTATTTTGATAATTTAAATTACGTATTTTATAATACATTTTGTATATATAATATGTTGGAGAAAATACCAGAAACTAAACAATATTATTGATAAATGATGCAAAGAAAATGAGATACAAATAGATCAGGCTGAGGCACGGATATCTCGTTTTCTTTAAGGAGATCAAGCCCACTGCGGTAGGAAGAATCCAAATACCGATGCAGCAGTCACAATACTATGACTTGTCCCCTCCAGGATACAACAGCTCGACCACTTGTCGTATGGTTCAGGCCAACTCTGCACAAGATGGTGAACCCAAAGCTCCACTAATAAAACACCCTTCTTTGCTAGTAATCTCTCTTGTATAGAAAATAGCTTATCTCTATAGATAGAAAAGAGTAGACTATATATATAGGCTATAAGGACCTTACAGTTACACCAAAAATAATGACCATTAAACAAGAAAATGGTTACATCAAAATAATGACCATTAACCAAGTTCATAAATTCTATTAAACCTCTATTTATGACCAAGAGGTTACCAAAGTAATAAAACCCCATTAATGAAAAAGATAAATCAATAAATAAATATAAGATATTAAAATGGTCCAACATAATATATTAAAATAATTACGAATAAAAATATTATAATTATCGAATTGACCTAATTTTTTCATAAATGATATATACGAAATTTTTTTTAAAATGAATAGTTCAAATTATTACAACGGAATCCATTGTATACCTCACAGGCCCATTATAGCTCAACCCTTAATTATGGGTATAGATTTTTTTGGTACTGTTGGGAATTGATCATGTCATGGGATTAAAGTATCGAAATACATGAGGTAAAGGTTCGGATTATATATATATGTGTGGTAATATGTTTCATTAGGTCTTGGGTGTTTGGAGGAGCTACGGCCTTGCATTAAATTAATAATTCAACAAAATATATTTTAACGTTGGGTTAGAGTTTGGGTTAATAGTCATCTACTTGCATGATATTTCCATATGAAAAACTATTGAATCTCAAAAAAGATGAGATATAAAATAAGTTACTAAAAAGATATTTAAACAAATTGTCTAACTTACAAAATTAATAAAATCTTGTCAACCCAAATATGAAATAGAATAAATAATTCAAAGGGATTGATAATTCTAGATCTAAAAGTCTTGCTAATATTAGTTTCATCTGATACAATCTACACAAACAAACATTAAGATATGATTATTAGATGGAGTGATGTGGCTAATTCCATGATCACGGAATTAAATTAGTTTCTCCGAAATTAACAATATTAATCCTATCAAAGTAAATCAAGCAAAACTAAGTCTTGTGTTCCAATTAAGTGAGGTGACTACGTGGATCATTTTTCACCACTCAGCTCTATCAAGTGTTATATGCTCAGTTAAATTTAATAAAATTATTATTTTGCTTTCACCATCACATCTTATGTCAACTTAAGTTTTCTTCTTTCTCTAATAAAATGATCCTATCACTCTTCCTTACTGTTAGATTTAGAGCTAGAGCTTGATATTATACGATCAACTATCAAACAAGTAATCCCCATCTAACATTGAAACAAACATCATATTAAAAATAACAAAAATGTGTGAAGCCATGGGAGCCTAATGGTATTGTCAATCACACCCTTAACACGTTTATCAAATAGAGACTAATATTTGTTTTTTGTGTGCATATGTGTCTTGACTTTGTCTCTGTGTGTGTGAAAGAGAGAAAATAAGGAAAATTTAGAGGGGAAAGGGATTTGAGAAAACATAATGACTTAACAAAATATGCCGCTTATGTTTTATGGGATTG
This sequence comes from Camellia sinensis, assembly GCF_055761805.1. NCBI lineage: Eukaryota > Viridiplantae > Streptophyta > Magnoliopsida > Ericales > Theaceae > Camellia > Camellia sinensis. The sequence goes on along the minus strand of NC_138975.1, from coordinate 102,079,101 downwards.
AGACATGAGATTAGACTCCAAATTTATTAGATTTATTAATCCACTGTTTCATTAGAAAAATAAAAGTCAGACTAATAGTCAAATAAACACAATTTTTAACTAAATAATCGACAGAAAATTAACTCCAAGACTAATAATTCATTGCATCTCGATCTTTCGTTGCCTGGTCTGTCTAAACAAATATCTCCTCCGAAGGGTAAATAGGTAATCTTATTAAATGGCAGAAGAGTAAATATTAGGGAGCCTCTATTTGCACACCACCAAAACTATTATCCCACACCATTACTTAGTTCACACCACACACACATTTTTTTAAAATATTTTTTTTTTCAATTCACACCACCAAATTCCTAAAATACCCCCATCAACCCTAATCCCAAATCATTGTCACTGTCGGCATTTCCATCAATGGCTCTGATGTTGAAGTCCTAATCATAACCCTAACCAGTGTCGACTACCCCCTTCTTCTATTGCGACCCTCTTCCCAATCCCTCTCCCCTTCCCCTCGTCGCTTCTTTCTCCCCAGCCTTCTTCTCCTTGTGTCGTAGCCCCTTCGCCATCAATTCATCCTTTTGCCGCCGTCCCCCCCCCCTTCAGTCACAAAACCCTTCCCAACTCCCCTCCTCTCCTCTCAAAACCCTAGCATCCATTCTCCTCACCGCCACATCTCTCTCTCTCTCTCTCTCTCTCTCTCTCTCTCTACGGTGGATGAAGGCTTGCAATAGAGGTAGAGATGGATTGCGATGGCAAATCTGGGCAACAGGGTTTGACTGTGACGGTGAGGGTGGAGGCAAGGCTGTTAGCAATGGCAAATGGAGAATAGGGATGTTCGCAGTGGTGGAAGTCACCGGTGGTTGCAGAAGAGGGTTGCAGTGGTGGTCGGGGGTTGGCGGTGGTGAGGGAGAAGGGCAACATCGAAGAGGTGCTGCGAGGGTTGGAGATGGTGTTACCGGCTAGGGCACCGGCTAGGGTTTGAATGGATGAATATTTGTAATCTTTGGTAATTTTCTTGAGTGGCAAATTGGAAATTAAAAAAATTGAAAAATTGTATGGGATGAGAGTTTTTGTAGTGGGTAAATAGAAGCTCCCACCCGCTAGAAATTATTGTCAAGGGCATTTCAATAGTCAAGTTTTCTATATCTAATCTAATTATTAATCCTATGTAAAGAAAAATATAGATGACAATTATATAATTCTTATACATTTGTTCTTTTATGTATTTCACGTCTCACTGTTCCAGGTTAGGTGTTATGGATTCCTTAACACTCACCACCACCACCACTAACGCTACCTCCACCTCCACCATTCATTGAAAAAATAGTTCAATAAAGTAAAAGAGTTGGTTTAACCAAATTTACTTAAACCCGTTACTAAAATGAACTAGTTTAGATTAGATTTTTTAATACATAACTTGTTTGATTTGACCCATCCAAATTTGCTGGTTTGCCGTCTCTATTACATATTGACATTTTTATATTTTTTTATTTTTATAAAGCACAAATTCAATCAATAGACTCTATCATATGATTCAAAAAGTATTGGAATGAATGTTTCAAAGAAGTAGGAAGGTCATGGTTTTCTATGGGATAATCATTTTGGTGCACAAAAGTCCCTCATAGAATAAAATACATAAACATATGACCAAAGAAAATTAGAGGTTAGTTGGTTTGTGACATGGGATATAGCATCACGACAACATTTTTTATTATTTACTTATTTATTTATTTTATTTTATTTATTTATTTATTTTTTAAAAGGAAATCACGACAACATCTTAGTTGTTGGGTAGTCTTGTTATTTGCCAAAAGTCTTCTGACATTTCGTTAGCTAAGGTTTATTTGGTAATGTTTATGTTAGATTGTTCTTGAATTTTTATTTTATTTTACATTTTTTTTCAAACTCAAATTTTAGGAACTTTAAAAAATTATTTTTGAATTCTCAAAACCTGTTATTGCACAAAAATGAATGCGATGAGGAAATTATGAATTTTTTAACGTTATATATATATATTGAAAAACCAGGAAAAGCGAGAAACGTTTTGGTAAAGGAACCGTATAGATGAGAATGATATGAATGATATACAAGTTATTGTAGGGTCAGAATTTTAAACACAAAATACCTAAGATATTTTATTAGAAAATATTTTGTATTCCTAATTTTAGACTCCCAAACTAACCATTAGTGATGTGTCATAAATCACACTACTTGAAAATTCTACTAAAATATAAAAATTATTCAAAAAGTACTTGCCATGTCATTAGGAGTTGGTATTAGGGGTCCAAAATTGGTGGGAAGTAGCATTCCAAATTAAATAACTTGAGTAATTTTGAAGTGGTTGCATTTTTTGTCTTATTAAACCTTAAAACCTTCATTTGTAGATTAATGGGGTGTTTGATAATCTGATTTAATACTTAAAATTGAATATATTAATTGATAATTAATTAAGCCTATTTGATAACTATAATTAATATATCACTTAAAATTTTAAGTATCTCTTAAAATATAAGTTAAAATTTAAGAAAAATTTAAGTCACAATGAAACTTACTTAATTTTGACTAAATTTATAAATACTAAATATAAGTATTGATATACACTATTATAAACTTACTACCACCACCATTATGTCACTAACACCACCACCACCACCACCACCACCACCACCATCTGTAGACACCCCGTTTTTTACCGTCTTCAAGACTTGGATGTCATCGTTTGTGCACTCGATAATTGTGCTTGTTTGTGTTCGTTTTGAGCGTCCGAAGTCCTCGGCAGAACGCCTTGTCTTTGAGCCTCTAAACCTTACTATTTTGTGCATGTTTTTGGACTAAGGGCTTGTTGCCTCTTGCTTGGAAAAAGGGGGAGACCTGTCGGCCAGCCCTAGACCTTGTTGACCACAAGTTGTGTCTGTCGGCCATTAGTGGTGGCCGACGGCCATTAGTCTCCTTTTTTAGATATATGTTTGCCAGCTATGCCAGCTGTTGCTCACTGAACTGCATCTTCATACACGTGCATGGTGTAGACACTCCATTTTTGAGCGCCTTTAAGACTTGGACGCGACTGATGGTTTTGGAAGTTGTGCAGTGCAAATGGTCGATTTCTTCGGTAAGAGGAGAGTCAAATCTCAACTTCATACCCCTTTTTGGACCAAAAAAATCTTGATCAAAAGATTTTATACCTTAAAACCCTCTCTTTCAAAACGTTTTTGAAATAAAGTTTTTACAATGATCCGATGCTCGCATTTTGTCAAATGTTGCGCTTTTCGGTAAACCGAGCAAGGACAAATGAAAGAGAGATGCAATCTTTGAAAAATATTTCAAAACAGTTTGTTTAGGGGTTTGGAGTCAAAGAAAAGAGGAAAGGAGATAAGAAAACTAGTTTAAAAGAAAGTTCGGCATGAATACTGAATCTGCGCGGCTTTACCAAAACAGGCATAACTTTTTTCACAGGCGAAATTTTGATGCAAGGTTGGCGCCATTGGAAAGCTAACTTCCGGGGCTTCAATTTGGACATAAGAATGACCTGAAAAGGAGTTCATAAGGAGGAGTTATGGCCATTTAAAGTTGGACCTGGAAAGCAGAATTTTCCTAAAGTAGCAGGCCGACCACCCTCTCCTGAAAAAGTGGTCGGCCGACCAGGAAAAGTAGCAGGCCGACCAGGAAAGGTGGCCGGCCGACCACTTATGCCCAGAAAGCTCAGAATTGATAGATATTTTCCCTCCAGCTGTCTTCCACAACCTCCAGCTGTCTTATAATCAGATGTTTTCGAGCCAACTCTCATTTTTGATATGTATGAGTTATATCTCTCATTTTCAAAGGGATCTTGGATAAGCAAGCTTTGGGAGCTTCTCACTCTAAAAAAAATCCCTCTCTCTCTAGAAATTCCAGAGCCAAATCTCTGTCTCTCTCTCCTTCTTTTGCCTTTGTGTGCATAGCAAGAGATATACCTCTCCTTTGCCTAGGCACCCCTGATCAAACTCAACTACCATTGGGTTGAGGTTCTTTGAGGATCATTTTGAGCTCCAAAATCTGGTTTTAGCTCAGAATTTGGACCCCTTTTGCTGCTGTCTTCTTGAGCTTTAAGGGTAAGACACTAGTTCCCTATTTTGGTCATTGTTTTGCTCCATTGATTAGCCTTATTTTCAAGCATTTATGGACTTTGTCATAAATTGAAAAAGGTCCTATTTTGAGCCCCTCTTCAAATTTGTTTAAGGACACTTTGCTATTTGAGGTCATCTACTTTCCCTTACCCTCTATCTCTCTTTTAGGGCTATTTTTGCATCATATTTTAGCCCTACTTGTGAACATTTTTGAGAGTTTTCATAAACTGAAAAAGTTTTGATTTTGAGCCCCTCTTCAAGTTTTATTCAGGGCATTTTTCTTTTTGGGGTCATCCTCCCCTATGCATGCTTCATTCCTTCATGATTAGGGCCATGCATTAGAGCACTTGCATTGGCCATGGTTTGGCCTCTTAGCCACTGAAATCCAGTAGATTTTCAGTGGCTTAGATGTATTTTTGAGGGCCAAAATTAGAGGGGGGTGACCCCCTCTCTCCTTGTCTTGTTTGGTGGCCTTTTGGGCCTTCCAAATGGACCCTATTTTTCATGCTTCGAAGTCATGTTTCAGGCCTCATTTTGTGAATTTTGGGGTCTGCCTTGGCTCTATCCAAGGCCCTTTTGACTATGTTTTATGTCTACAATGCATGTGTAGAGCAATCCCATCCAAGGCCTTTCAAAGGGACCTTTCTTTGCATATTTCCTAGACCCATTTCAGGGCCAATTTGCTGAGTTTTAGGGCTGTCATAGTCCATTTCTAGAGGTGGTTTTGCTATGCTCCATGTCTATCTTATATGCGCTTAACAACCTCTTGCATGGCCCTCCAAAGAAGCCCCTCATTTTTGCATGCGTTGGCTACATTTCAATGATTATTTAGGCATATTTTGGCATTTTTATTCACTGTTTTTGGCTGGTTTGATGAGATCTCATGCGCATCATATAGTTGTAATACAACCCATACTTACTAGCCAATGTTGCATGCTATTTTAGTCCATCATGTTAGCATCTTTTGGCCATACTTTAAACTGGAAATGTGCATGTTTTGGGACTGCCTTGGCTCTGTCTTTAGACTTCATGATCAAATAATGCTTGCTTTGTATACTTGTGGTTCAATGCATTGGACTAGTTTTGAGTTTCGGGGCTTATTTCATGCATCGGGTGCCATATTTCCATGTTTCGGGACCATTTAGCATTATGTTTCAGTGCTGAAAATTACAAGTTTGAATGTCATGCTTCATCCTTGCCATGTTTTGGTAGAGTAGCATTTGATGCCTTAGGTTCGGTCCTCGGTATGCGTGCACGTGTGCACGCATTTCGGTTGTCTCTTTTCCATCTCATGGCTACTGATGTGAGTGTGGCTGAGGTCCAATCATGTTGGTGTAAGTCCATCATGCATTGTGTATGTCGTTTCGTTTCATAGCATTGCGTATGCTAGGTTGCATGTTAGAGCATTGTGTATGCCATGTTACATCGAGCATTGTGTATGCCATTTCATAGCATTGCGTATGCTAGGTTGAATGTTAGTCGTATTGTATATGCCATTTCATTTGCATTGTGTTTGGGATAGGAGTTAGCCCAAGCACGGAAAACGAGGGACGTTTCGTACTCCGAGTGACGGAACGTGTCTCAATTCCCCGTCACCGACACTCCGGATTACCCATGATGGAGTTTAGGTCTTGTTGTGTTTTCATGTGCATTCATTTCATATTGAGTCGTGCAATTCGACTCCTCGGCCATCATGCATCGATATGCGTGATTGGTGGCATGAAGATCGAGAACTGCGCTCCCTGAAGAGTAGTCATGCATACATATGTGAAAATACTTTGCCATGCCCCTTTCTTGCTCTCTGTTGCAGCAAATCAGAAATCAGCAGCTTTCTGAAGCCTTGCACAACATTCCAGCATTAATTGCAAACAGAGGTGAATCGGGGCATCGCAATGAATTTTCGCGCCAAGCAACTCGAGCATGCATCATTCATCATTTGGAACAGAGCTGAGGCGGTCCATGGATTTGCGTGCCAATTTGCCTGCTTTCCTAGATTAATTTGTTAATTAATTAGGGTTTTGTATTTATTCAGATTGTACTATTTATTCGGACTGTATTATTCATTCGGACTGTATTATTCTTTCGGACCCTCCGAGCAAGGGCAATGTTGTAATAAGTGTGCGTGAGTGTGATGTATGTCTTCCAACCCCACGTCTTTCTTCCTTTTATTTACCATCTCATGATGGTTAGATTAGGGCATGTTTCAATTAGCATACAGTATGATAGCATGTTTGCATTCATTCATCTGCCTTGCATGTACCGGGCTCGGCGCATCATACTAACTGCATTTGTATTTCAATTCCAAGTTGAATACGTGTCAGCTGTAGCATTTCGTATGCCATCTTAGAATAGTCGAGCCTATCTTTGTTGCATTTTGCATGTGTTGCATTAGGCATTTCTGTATAGTTTGGACCATGCATGGATTTCTAATTAGTTTCTGTTTTGGCTTGGAGTACCTGGTAAGTGGTTATGCTTTAGCATTCTTGTACGCGTGTAAGTAACTGTCATGATAGCATGCTTTACCATGAGGCTATTTGCTTATATGATATAACTGCCCGAATGCCTGTGGGTGAAGGTTGGGTTATTTAAATTGGAATAATGCATTGACTGTGAGTTTTAAGCCCACTAGAGAGTGGCAAAACCATCTTTTCTAAGCCCACCCGAGGGTGGCAAAATCTGCATTTCAAGCCTACTTGCGAGTAGCAAACCGCTTTCAAAAACCAAAATGAAATGTTTTGCTCCAATTCAGGCGATCCAGTCTATACTTGTATGATGTGCGCATCACATAGTAAATCTAGGCTAATAACCGGAATAAGAACGCATAATGTTTTCAAAACTAGATATCATGGTTAATAGAGACCGATCTTTGATCGGTCGAGCGGGGGTGCTCATGAAGTGACCTTCCCCAATCGTACCCAAGTTCCCGAGCCGAGGCAACTTTGGTGATGACGGAGACGTGGCCTTAGGCAACGAGTTAGGGTTTTCTAAATTTTCCAAAATAAAATATTTAGGTGGCGACTCTGTATTTGGCAAAGCAGTCCATCTTTGGCACTTCTTTCAAAAAATCTGTTTTCAAAAACGATTTGCCGGATTTGGACTCTTTGATGAGTCATCGGTCTTGCATTGCACTCTATGAGATTAGATACAGGACCGTGACACAAATTGAGTCCGAACTGTAGTGAGGCCCGAGGGCGCGTCTACAGTTTCTAGCGACTCTGCTGGGGATTTAGAGAACTTGACTCGAACTCATGATATCTTGTTTTGACTACACTTATGTGTTTCTTTGCATTGCATTTGCATTGGTGTGCCTAGGACACCGTGTTTGCCGTATGCTATTCCTGAACGGTTTACCAGAGGCTCGCTTTGCGAAGCGTGCCATAAGGCTGACCGGTTGTGGGCTCTGCCACGACGGGAACACAAACCCCAATTTTACCAGGGCACCCTCTTTGACCATTCGGCCTAGTGCATATCGAAATCCATAGTGACCATTCCAAACTAGGACAGGTTGCTTACCCGATTTTAGGTTATTTGAAACCGCTGCGTGCGTAGTGAAACCCTAGCTCCTAACAAGATAGGACAGGGAAACCCTACCCCTCCATAGTGGTGTTTTGGCTCTTACTTGCTTGATACGTGCTGTCAGAGTGTGTCTCTACAGGTTGTATGTGTCAGTTTGCAAGTCTGGGTATCAGGCCTGCGGGCATCAGTATGTGGAGAGTCAGTTTTACCTGAGGGTATCAGTTTACAGGCAGAATTTTGGACAGAATTCAGTAGAGAGCACACTCATTCAACTATGCTCATATCTGTTCAGGTGAAATCAGGCTGAGATGCTGTCTGTTTTCTCTTTTACTAGGTAGTCTTGGAACCATAGCTTCCGAAGGCTCCAATATCCCCCGGGTACACCGAACTTGTGTTAACAGACTTTGTTGGGTCAGAAATTCAGTTCAAGGGCAATCAGTGTTCCGTTACCAGAGGCAGGGTGAAAAGGTCAGTCAGGCACAGACCACCAGTACAGCAGCTACCAACTCAGTGGTCTTTGAATAGCCAGGTTGAGATTTCGAGTCTACTGTAGAGATAGATATACTGGTGGTTCAATCAGATCAGGACAGTATGTCAGGCTTAGAAGAGATGGTGCGCCAGCTCTAGGATAATATGAAAGCCATGCAGCAAGACGCTGCCCGTCAAACGGAATTCGCCAAGCAACAGGCCGTGGTCATAGCCCAACAGGCAGAGACAATTGCTATGTTAGAGCAGCAAACTGGTGTATCTACTTCACACCAGGCTCCTCCCCCACCAAGAGTTCCCATACTCAGGGAGGCAACCCATGTTCAGGATGATACAGATATTCCAGGCGGGCCAGCTCCCCCCCCCCCCCCCGGTTCTACCCCAGCTATCTAAAACACTCACCAACCTACCAGACTCCCCATTTGAGTTCGAGATGGACCCCACAGCATTGAAAGTGAGCAAGCTTGAGAAATTGTTCAAAAAGTCTCAAGGGGCCCACTCTATTCCTGATATAGAGGATGGTTATACCGACTTAGTGGTGACCTTGCCGGAGCGGTTTAAAATGCCGCATATCGATCGGTTCGATGGCTCTGAAGACCCAATGGTGCACCTCCAACTGTTTTCTGATATCTTGAGGCCAATGGGTTTGACCACAACCCAGAAATTGTCACTATTCGGCCGAACCCTGTTTGGGATAGCCGCAATCTGGTATGCAAAATTGGAGAACTCTGTGAAACAGAACTGGGAAGAGCTGGCTGAGGCCTTTATTGCTCAATACTCCTACAACACACAGATTGAGGTCACAACTCGTGATCTTAAAGTCACCCGCTAAGAGCCAAATGAGGGTTTCTTAGAGTTCGTGACGAGATGGAGAGCAAAGGCCTCAATGATGACTACAAAGCTTTCCGACAAAGATCAGATCAGGATGATTGTTCGGAATTTGCATGGCAAGTTGCTGCAAAAGATGGTTGTTCTACCTCTGTTTACCTTTCCAGCCCTTCATGAAATGGGGGTTCAAATCGAGGATGCCATCAGACAAGGGATCTTTGCAGAAGATAATGAGTCTTTGAAGAGGAATGTTGCTCGCAGTTCCAATGCTACTACTGATGGTAGCACAGCTGCGAAATGCTCAGAAGTAGACACCATCACCACTTCCCTCAATGGCCAAAAACCAGCCACTTCAACTCGGCTCCAAGCCCGAAAATTCCATCCTCTTTACATGAGTCTCTCTCAAGCTTTGGAAAAGCTGCGAGAAGAAGGGCACCTAGAACTTCTAGAACCCCAACCCCTTCCAAACCCTCTTCCACCAAGATATGACCCAGCTAAATACTGTGTCTATCATCAACAGCACGGTCATGATACGAACCGTTGCATCTGCCTCCGTCATAAGATTCAGGATCTTATTGACGAAGAGACCCTAGCTCCACCAAAAGGACCTTAGGTTAGTACTGACCCGTCACCTCTACATCTCAACCTCATCCATATACTGCCGTCCATCTTCGACCCCAGCGTATACATCACCCCGACCCATCTACCCAAGCCTGAGGTGTTTATCCTGGAAAGCATGGACTTATGCATGATGGGTGCATCTGAACCCCAATCATCCCAAACCCATGAACCCACTACTTCTGAGCTGATGAGGATGGTCGAAGATCTTCAGAGAACTGTGGCAGATCTTGCCTTTGGAGTCTTGGCTCCGTCATCAACCACATCACATACCAGGGAGTTCATGTCAAAAGGCTCCCTAGTCTTGGAACGGGTTGCATTTGAGAAATGCCAATCCCTTGGCAAAGTGGAGGCGAGTGGAAAGAACAACATAGGGGCGGACATGGATCCCCATGAACATCTCCTATTGGCTGTTGAGGCTTTGAAAGGCGAGGGACTGAACAAAGAGCAAGTGCTCGCATATGTTGCGAAAACTGTGGACGACATTTTCGCCACTCAAGTTAGGGGCAGTTTGAATCAAGGGGCAAGCTGGGAGAAGGGCCGTTGTACCAAGAATGTTCCTTTCAGCTCTAATCCTCCACCCAGAAGAGATCAGCAAGCCAAGCCAGCACATGCCAATCTCTTTTCTGGTGCGCCCAGCAAAAATCTACAAACCTTGAGGTACCAACCCCGAGGTCGGAGGGTTTTCCATGCCCTCTATATGCCTTTGTCCAAAGCTCTCCAAATCCTTGTTGGACAAGGCCATCTCAAACCCCTTGAGCCTCGGCCTCTCTCGAACCCTCTTCTAGCTACACATGATGTTACCCAGTACTGCGCGTACCATCAGCAAACTGGCCATACTACCGACAACTGCTTTCGTCTTCGCCACGAAGTACAGGATCTGTTTGACAACGGGGTTGTCCTCCCGCCAAGCTCTGCAAAGTCTATCGGCACTGGATCGGTGAACTTGGGGGATAATGTGAGTATGTGATTAGGGGATGAACCACCTGCGGGCGGCGCTCGATTAACTCCAAACGTGGGAATAGCACGCACTGTTCTGAGCAATATGCAAACACCAGTTTTTGTGCTTTCTAACTTGGGTATTGAGTCAGTCTTGTTGTTTTGTATAGAGTCAGTCTTTTTGTTTTGGGTCTGTCTTGTTGTATCGAGTCAGTCCTGTTTTGTTGGAGTCGGGTGATTTCGGGGGTGTTACCTCGGACATCACTTGCTTGTTTTGTGTTTGTCTTTTCGTTTTCTTTTGAGTTTGTTTCTGCCTTGGAGCCAATTGTGCCAACAGATTCTGATTGAAATAGCAGTGATTTTCGTACTCTTGTGTTTGCTTCTGCCGTGTGCTAGTTGTGCCGGGATTTGAATGAAACGGCAGTGCATTCCACCTGCTCTCTTGTGCCTTGAAATTATTGCATTGACCTAAGTTTTTCAAAACTGTTTTTGAACACTGCCGTGAAAACGAAGAGGAAGGAATTCCTCGGGTTTTGCAAAAATTTGATCAATTAAGAGAAAGAAAGGCATGCTAAGCCCTTAATAAATGAAATCATGCTTGTTAGTGTGAGTACTGGGAAGGATCCTGGCTTGATTCAGATTGGTTCTACACTGTCTTCAGCGCGAGCGACTGATCGCTTTCTTAAAAGATTTCAAAAAAATATTTTGCGCGGTGCTGCGAAGACCTGTGTGGAATCTCTCTTGAGATTGTGCAGCCTAGGATCGCTCTCAGCCTCGAGACTCCACCCCTCTTGATTTCAAAACTTGAACTTGGATTCAGAATGTTCAACGGTCAACTACAATGTAAGGCCTGTGTGGCCGGATCAAAAGCAGCCCGTGAAGTAGCGGCGACAAAGTCAGATCAAGAAGCTTGCGAAGCTAGATTAGGAGCACCCCTTGAACTAGGGCCAAAAGAATTTCAAATGTGCTCGAAGAGTCAAAGATGAAGATCAGCGAGAATGCCAAATCCCATAAGGGAGAAAAGAAGAAAGTATTGGTGAAGGACAACCAAGTTCCTATCCACAACACTAGGGGCAAATTCAGCCCCCATTGGATGGACTCCTGCATCGTCAGCGAATGGCAGCCATTCTCCTGCATTCAAATGATTTCAGGATCTCAAAACCATTTGACATGGACAAAGCTACACTTTTACCCTTGAGAGGCTCGCTGGGCCGAAAACCCGGAAGGGCGACCCAGGCAAAAGTTAGAGCAAGAAAAAAAGAAGAAAAAGAACAAAAAAAAAAGAAAAGAACAAAAAAAAAAAAAAAAAAAAAAGAAATGAAAAGAAAAAAAAAAAAAACAGAGCTCGCAAGGTTGAAAACCTGGAAGGACGGCCTTGGCAAAAGTTAGAGCGCAAAAGGAGACGTTAAATACACGAGTGTACCTTAACCCCGAACTACGTAAGGCTTGATTTCCATCTTTGAGATACGTAGGCAACTTCACTCTGAAGTCCAGCCGTAAAACACTTCAAATACGACTGTGTCCATGTGATGGTTCTGGTCATCTTTGTCTTCTCTGTATCCGAGAATTCGGTTGTGATCATCACCCTGAGGATTGATTGCAATGCGCTGCAGTGCCATTCAGACAAGGGGGAACTTTCCGTTGCCATACAACACGCTGTGGCGTTATTCAAACAAGGAGCAACTTTCCGTTGCCATGTAACTTTCCTCGAGCGAGGGGTAATTTTCCTTCATATCTAAGGTTATGCATCTCAAGAGTAGGTTCTGTGCTCGTTGAGCAGTGATCATTTGCAAAAATAGTTTTTGAGAATTTTTAATGAGGTTGACTAATTCTCTTGAAAATTATTCCATTCTTCTAAACTGGACCATTTCTTGGACCCAAAAAAGGAAAATTTTCAGTGCTCATAGCCTGACTTGCATGATTTTAAGTCAGAAAATTGAACAAGCATGTGAATCTAACTCTCATTTTGGTCAAAATTGTTTTAACAGAAAGCCAAAAACAAAAAATGATCAAAATGATGAACTAAGGGCACAGTTGAGTCAGGTGTTCTGTCTTTTCCCCATTGTCAACACACTTGCTAGAAAGGGTACTCTATCTGTCAGAAAGGGCATTCTACCTGTCGGAAAAGGGCACCACTGAAGCTAACTGCAAAAGGGCTGAAAGCTCTATCACCCTCCAAGCAGTGAGGTATCAAGCTAAGTGCGAAGCACGAACTGGAATGGATCAAGATATTCCACTTCCTCATCTAGATAGATCTGATCACGTCCAAACTCCCCAGCAAAGCATCATCAACCGATGTCAGCTGCAGATTTGCTACACACCCAGTTGTAGCACAACCCCTCTGTCGGAGAAACTCACTGTTGTGAACAAGAGTAAAAATCTGGTAGAATACCAGGGGCAAGAGCCCACAACTTTCTGCTTACCCATTAACCACCCAGGGGAGGGATTTAAAATGAGAGATTGAAGAATAGAGAGATGTGTGCTGAGAGAAAAGTGAGGAAAAAGGGTTTTTTTTCCAGAAAAACAAAGCCTGAGGGCCGAGTGATGTGAGACTCACAAATGAGAAAGGGTGGGAAACAATAACCGGAGAAACTGGCTCATCGCGAACTGAGAGGTCTCTCATTTTTGTAACACGTCTGTGCATCGTGTCTTTTGTTTTGTTTGTCTCGATTCTTGCTTTAAGTCGTTTGAGTGTCAACGGATGTGTATAGGTTGTTTACCTTTTGTTTTCCGTTGTTGAGTCGCTTTGGCTGTTCAATACCCGGTTAAGAACTCATTTCTCAATTTCAAAATGAATCGTTTTGTGCTCAGGGGTGCCGTGCCGTTCTCCAAATTTGTGCAAAACAGGATTTGTTCTTTCATAAAACTGCAGGGTTCACCCAGGTCATGTGAAAACAATAAAACCAGGGCCTATCAGAAGCTAGTTAGGTTTCGGACTGAAAAGCAAAAGAAAAGAGGAAAAATTTGGAGCATCTTAGCATGTTTCAACTTTAGCAAAATCCGAGCCTGCATTCTAGGTGCACTTTCTCAGGCCTCGTCGTTTCTCTGGAGTATGAGTGTATCTCGACCCTAAGTTTAAGCTTGCTTCAAGTCAGAATGGCAGTCCAAGCAGCACTCGAGGGTTTCACATGCAGATGTTATCTCTCACCAATATGAACAGGGTGTGCCCTTTTTGAGCTGAGTGTGTTGCAAAGTCCTCTAAGAGGTAAATCAGAGGCACCAGAGTACATATTTGATGCTCCTCTATTGCATAGAATGTGAACTTTCATATACACTGTTGTTGCATGCGCGCCGCGCATCGTTATGATTCATGCATAGAATATGCTTGTTTTCAATTCCGCATAGAATATGCTTTGCTTGTCTCATACATAGAATATGCTTTCAATATTGCATAGAATGTGCTTCCATACTTGCATAGAAGATGCATTTTTATCGCACTTTCTTGTGTATTTTATCTCACTCGCACTGTCTTGTGCACTTACACTTTGTATCTCACTAGCACTGTCTTGTGCATCTTGTGGTTGTATCTCACTCGCACTATTTTGTGCATTGCATATCAATCGCGCTGTTTAGCGTATCGCACTGTCTTGTGCATTTCAAATCAATCGCGCTGTTTAACGTATCACACTTTCTTGTGCATTTCAAATCCATCGCGCTGTTTAGCATATCGCACTGTCTTGTGCATTTCAAATCAATCGCGCTATTTAGCGTATCGCATTTTCTTGTGCATTTCAAATCAATCGCGCTGTTTAGCGTATCGCACTGTCTTGTGCATTTCAAAATCAATCGCGCTGTTTAGCGTATCGCATTGTCTTATGCATTTCAAAATCAATCACGCTGTTTAGCGTATCGTACTGTCTTGTGCATTTCAAATCACTCGCGCTGTTTAGCGTATCGCACTTTCTTGTGCATTTCAAATCACTCGCGCTGTTTAGCGTATCGCACTGTCTTGTGCATTTCAAATCACTCACGCTTTCTTGCGCATCGCACTATTTTGTGCAGTTTATCACTCATGCTTTCTTGTGCATCGCACTATTTTGTGCAGTTTATCACTCGCGCTATTTTACGCATCGCACTGTTTTGTGCAGTTTACATTCGCGCTATTTTACGCACCTCAATCACACTGTCTTATGCTTTGCATATCGCATCGCGCTACCTTGCGCACCATACCTGCACTTATTAGTGCATTGCATCGCGCTATCTTGCGCACCTTACCTGCACTTGTTAGTGCATTGCATCGCGCTATCTTACGCACCTTATCTGTATCGCACTGTTTTGTGCATTCACCATGCTCGTACTGTTTTGTACACCTTTAGCATCGCACTATTTTGTGCATCTTCTTAGCACTGTTTTGTGCATTCACTCTGCATCGCACTGTCTTGTGCACATTGTATTTTTGCATCATTCGCACTATCTTGTGCACTCCTTGGTCTAGGAGACCTTAAATCCTCTGAAGGTGCAATTCCTTTGGTGTTTGTCGTGCCTGAACGACTTCCAATGGTCTGGTATAGCCACCTGCCTGTGTTAGCGGTGAGTCCCTAGGAGACCAACTGAGACGGTGGAAACTAGAGTTCGAATGGCTCTTGCCTAGAACGCAAAGGTTCGGGATTTCCGAGACTAAAGTCTAGTTTAAATACCCAGGGGTATATCCTCGGCTTGAAATCTGTATGGCAGCCCCATAGATTGAGATAGAATATGTATGCGCCTCAATTCTGGATACCGAATCAACCTAGTCTGTCACCCTGTAGGAGAATAGGGAAAGCTGCGACCATAGTCAGGGAGAAAAGTAGTACCTGTAGTTCAACTGAGAAGAAGAGGAAGATTCCCACATCAGCATGAGGTAGGACATTGCCGAGGTAAGTCATTGCCAATTGCCCCTGTAAGGTACCTCCCTTTTCCTAGCTATCACATTGCATTTTAGTCATTACAGTGCATCACATAAATCCTGAATTTTCAAACCGGCTTCGCGTAGCGTATAAGTCCAATTTTCAAACCGGTTTCGCGTAGCGTATAAGTCCAATTTTCAAACCGGCTTCGCGTAGTGTATAAGTCCAATTATCAAAATCTTTATGCATATCATTTTGGATCCTGCCCCTGAACTACGCTGGTTTGATTCCTTGCAAAGGGATACGTAGGCAGCCTGCGGCACAACCATTTATTTATCTATATTTTGTTTGTTTGTCCAAGTCTTCGCCTTGTCAAAAATGGGTCGTCTTTAAGCTTTGACACTCACTCCCGTCACTTCTTGACTTCTGAGTTCTATCAAAGAGGGGCAACTGTAGACACCCCATTTTTGACTGCCTTAAAGACTTGGACGCGACTGATGGTTTTGGAAGTTGTACAGTGCAAAGGGTCGATTTCTTCGGCAAGAGGAGAGTCAAATCTCAACTCATACCCCTTTTTGGACCAAAATAATCTTGATCAAAATATTTTAGACCTTAAAACCCTCTCCTTTAAAATGTTTTTGAAATAAAGTTTTTACGATGTTCCGAGGCTCGCATTTTGTCAAATGTTGCGCTTTTCGATAAACCGAGCAAGGACAAAGTAGAAATGAATGAAAGAGAGATATAATCTTTGAAAAATATATCAAAACACTTTGTTTAGGGGTTTGTAGTTGAAGAAAAGAGGAAAGGAGATAAGAAAACTAGTTTAAAAGAAAGTTCGGCATGAATCCGGTTGAACAGAATCTGTGCGGCTTCACGAAAACAGGCATAACTTTTTGTACAGGAGAAATTTTGATTCAAGGTTGGTTCCATTGGAAAGATAACTTCCGGGGCTTCAATTTGGACACAAGAATGACCTGAAAAGGAGTTCAGAAGGAGGATTTATGTCCATTTGAAGTTGAACCTGGAAAGCAGAATTTTCCTAAAGTAGCAGGCCGACCACCCTCTCCTGAAAAAGTGGTCGACAGACCAGGAAAAGTAGCAGGCCGACCAGGAAAGGTGGCCAGCCGACCACTTATGCCCACAAAGCTCAGAATTGATAGATATTTTCCCTCAGCTGTCTTCCATAACCTCCAGCTGTCCTATAATCAGATATTTTCGAGCCAACTCTCATTTTTTATATATATGAGTTATATCTCTCATTTTCAAGGGGATCTTGGATAAGAAAGCTTTGGGAGCTTCTCACTCTAAAAAAATCCCTCTCCCTCTAGAAATTCCAAAACCAAATCTCTGTCCCTCTCTCCTTCTCTTGCCTTTGTGTGCATAGCAAGAGATATACCTCTCCTTTGCCTAGGCACCCTTGATCAAACTCAACTACCATTGGGTTGAGGTTCTTTGAGGATCATTTTGAGCTCCAAAATCAGGTTTTAGCCCAGAATTTGGACCCCTTTTGCTGCTGTCTTCTTGAGCTTTAAGGGTTGAGGTTCCCTTTCATGCGCATCATATAGTTGTAATACAACCCATACTTACTAGCCAATGTTGCATGCTATTTTAGTCCATCATGTTAGCATCTTTTGGCCATGCTTTAAACTGGAAATGTGCATGTTTTGAAACTGTCTTGGCTCTATCTTTAGTCTTCATGATCAAATAATGCTTGCATTGTACACTTGTGGTTCAATGCATTGGACTAGTTTTGAGTTTCGGGGCTTATTCCATGCATCGGGTGCCATATTTCCATGTTTCGGGACCATTTAGCATTATGTTTTAGTGCTGAAAATTACATGTTTGAATGCCATGCTTCATCCTTGCCATGTTTTGGTAGAGTAGCATTTGATGCCTTAGGTTCGGTCCACGGTATGCGTGCACGTGTGCACGCATTTTGGTTGTCTCTTTTCCATCTCATGGCTAATGATGTGAGTGTGGCTGAGGTCCAGTCATGTTAGTGTAAGTCCATCATACATTGTGTATGCCGTTTCGTTTCATAGCATTGCGTATGCTAGGTTGCATGTTTGAGCATTGTGTATGCCATGTTACATCGAGCATTGTGTATGCCATTTCATAGCATTGCGTATGCTAGGTTGAATGTTAGTCGTATTGTGTATGCCATTTCATTTGCATTGTGTTTGGGATAGGAGTTAGCCCAAGCACAGGAAACGAGGGACGTTTCGTACTCCAAGTGACGGAACGTGTCTCAATTCCCCGTCGCCGACACTACGGATTACCCATGATGGAGTTTAGGTCTTGTTGTGTTTTCATGGGCATTCATTTCATATTGAGTCGTGCAATTCGACTCCTCGGCCATCATGCATCGATATGCGTGATTGGTGGCATAAGGATAGAGAACTACGCTCCCTGAAGAGTAGTCATGCATACATATGTGAAAATACTTTGCCATGCCCCTTTCTTGCTTTCTGTTATAGCAAATTAGAAATTAGCAGCTTTCTAAAGCCTTGCACAACATTCTGACATTAATTGCAAACAGAGACGAATCGAGGCATCACAATAGATTTCTGCGCCAGGCAACTCGAGCATGCATCATTCATCATTTGGAACAGAGTTGAGGCAGTCCATGGGTTTGCGTGCCAATTTACCTGCTTTTCTAGATTAATTTATTAATTAATTAGGGTTTTGTATTTATTTAGACTGTACTATTTATTCGGACTGTATTATTCATTTGGACTGTATTATTCTTTCGGACCCTCTGAGCGAGGGCAATGTTGTAATAAGTGTGCGTGAGTGTGATGTATGTCTTCCAACCCCACGTCTTTCTCCCTTTTATTTACCAGCTTATGATGGTTAGATTAGGGCATGTTTCAATTAGCATACAGTATGATAGCATGTTTGCATTCATTCATCTGCCTTGCATGCACCAGGCTCGGCGCATCATACTAACTGCATTTGTATTTCAATTCCAAGTTGAATACGTGTTAGCTGTGGCATTTCATATGCCATCTTAGAATAGCCGAGCTTATCTTAGTTGCATTTTGCATGTGTTGCATTAGGCATTTTTGTATAGTTAGGACCATGTATGGATTTCTAATTAGCTTCTGCTTTGGCTTGGAGTACCTGGTAAGTGGTTATGCTTTAGCATTCTTGCACGCGTGTAAGTGACTGTCATGATAGCATGCTTTACCATGAGGCTATTTGCTTATATGATATAACTGCCCGAATACCTGTGGGTGAAGGTTGGGTTATTTGAATTGGAATAATGCATTGACTGTGAGTTTTAAGCCCACTAGATAGTGGCAAAACCATCTTTTCTAAGCCCACCCGAGGGTGGCAAAATCTGCATTTCAAGCCTACTTGCGAGTAGTAAACCGCTTTCAAAAACCAAAATGAAATGTTTTGTTCTAGTTCAGGCGATCCAGTCTATACTTGTATGCTGTACGCATCACATAGTAAATCTAGGCTAATAACCGGAATAAGAACGCATAATGTTTTCAAAACTAGATATCATGGTTAGTAGAGGCCGATCTGTGATCGGGCGAGTGGGGGTGCTCACGAAGTGACCTTCCCCAATCGTACCCAAGTTCCCGAGCCGAGGCACCTTTGGTGATGACGGACACGTGGCCTTAGGCAACGAGTCAGGGTTTCCTAAATTTTCCAAAATAAACTATTTAGGTGGCGACTCTGTATCTGGCAAAGCAGTCCATGTTTGGCACTTCTTTCAAAAAATCTGTTTTCAAAAACGATTTGCCGGATTTGGACTCTTTGATGAGTCATCGGTCTTGCATTGCACTCTGCGAGATTAGATACAGGACCGTGACACAAATTGAGTCCGAACTGTAGTGAGGCCCGGGGGCGCGTCTACACATGGTAGGATGAATTCAAGCTTAAACCTTAATTTTCTATATATAAGGGGTGTTCTCCCCCATTTAGAGGGGTTAGAATTTTTGGATCAAAAATTGCTCTCTCTCTCTCTCTTGTTATTTTGCACACACTTACTTAGTTTCTCTACACTTTTGCACATTAACCCTCAACCAAACACTCTTACCTTTGAGCTGAGGTCCCTTGGAGCTTTGTTTGAGCCTTGGAAGGGGATTTGAGCTTGAGTTTGTGGCTGAATTGCTTTTTGCTCCAAAGGTATTGAACTTACCTCATTTAAGCTTATTGTGCATACTTGCTTTGTCATCTTTTTCAATTGTTTTAAGGCTATTTTTGAAGTATAAAAAACTCTGTTTTTGAGGCATAAAAATGGTAGTTTGAGTCTTTGTGAGTTAGGGGGTTGTCCCTATTTTGATCCTTAGCTTGTATAGCTTTGTGTGCCTTCTTTCCTCACATTTAAATCAAACTTTTTAGGCCTTTAAACCACTGAAATTCAGAGTTATTTCAGTGGCAAAAAATTTCTTTTGAAGTCCAAAATGGAAGGGTTAGCCTCCTCTTCTTGTGCCATGTTTGCATGCCTAGATAGCTTAACATTTGAGGATGTTTTTCTAACATTTTGTAACTTAATCTCAGCATGTTTTTGTTACTATTTTGAATTGTTTTAGCTCTGTTTTGGACTGGTTAGGTCTTTTGAGGCTTGTATTGTATGGTTATAGGGCAATTTCCTTCATTAGTTTGTTGTTTCAATGCTTTGATCATCTTTTTTTTGAGTTAATAGTATGTTTTAGTGTTATTTTGCACTCCATTTCAGCACTGAAATCTCTGCAATCTCCCTCTATTCTTCACTCTTTTATGTGCTTTGAAAGTGGCTTTAAACTGCTCGCCTGCTTAAGTGTGAAATTGAGGCATTCATGCTTAATGGTTTAATTCATTCGGGAGTTCATTACCAACGGCATAAGGTCTCTTTCATACCCACGGCACTTATGGTTTAATCCCTCTTTCCATTAGAGGACACTCACTTTTGGACTAATCAATTAAAGAATGGATTGATAAGCTAAAATGAGTAAATGAAATGAACAAGTAAAAGGGGCAAGATAAAGTATCTTTTGTGTTGCATGGCATGCGTTCTGATTGGATGTTAATTCGAACACGAGGAAAATGGGACGTTTCATACTCAAAGTGATGAAATGTGCCACTTTCCTTGGTCACCATTACCTTTGATCATGCATGATAGGATAGTGGTTTTGTTGAGTCTTGTTTCGCACTCATTAAGCTTGTATAAGCTTGGCTCCTTAGCCATCATGCATGGAAAATGCTTGATTGATGGTTTGAGGGCCAAAAGTTACACTCCTTTGAGCTTGTGTAATGATAAGAAGAGTAACAGTGCACACAAACCTTGAGAATACACTGCTTTGCCTTTGTTTGCTCTCTGTCGCAGCAAAATAAGAAGCTTAGAAAAAGGGTGGTCGATGGCCACCAGCAGTAGCCGACCGGCTATCAATGGAGAAAGTTGCTCAGTGTGTTCCTGGGGGAGAGTAGAGGTATTCTAGGAGTTGGCACAATTTTCAGTGGTCAACAATGTGCAAACAGAGGCTGCAATGGCAAGGTAGTAGCATTTTCGGGTGGAGAAGCCGGGCATGCATGCATCCCTTAGGCCTCGAGGCCATTTAACTGCTTTATTTAGTTAATTAGTGGTAGCTAATTTACTTGCTTTGTAATTAGTTAGTTAAAGTGTTTAGCTAATTAATTCAGTTTGTAATAATTAGTTAACTAGAATAGTTAATTAGTTTCAATTGTTGTAATAGTTAGCTTAATTAATGTAGCTAGTTAGTTAGCTCATTCATTTGGACCCTCCTCCACGAGGGCATAGTGTTGTAATAAGTGTGTGTGCATGTGCGTGTGCATGCCTTCCAACCCTACGTCTTTCTCCCTTTTATTTAATCGCTTTTGATGGTTAGACTAGGGATCATATTTTGATTAGCATATCGCATGCTTGCATCCCACCATTTGTCTTGCATGCACCGAGGCTCGGCGCATCATTCAAACTGCATTGCACATTCAAATGCTTCTTTGAATACGTGTTTAATCGCATGTTGTTCAAATCGATTCATATGCCATATAATAGTTGAGCCTATTAATTGCATATTGCATGTGTTGCATTAGTCATTTAACATAGTTAGGTTCATGCATCTTTCTAACTAATTTTTTTGTTTTGGCTTGGTGTACTCAGTGAGTTTTATGCTTTAGCATACTGACATAAGTGTGATTGCCATATTGCCATGCTTCGCATGCTTGCCATGAGGCTATGTGCTTAAATGCTAAACTGAATGAATGCTGGTTGTTTGAATTGCAACAATTCAACGAATGTATGCTTTAAGCCCACTTTATTGTGGCAAATCATGTTTTACGCCTACTATGTTTGGTGGCAAATCCGCATCTTTAAGAGCACTTGAGGGTGGCAAATTCAAACCATATTTGAAAACAAACATGAGTTGAATTGTTCCAAGTCTTGCGATTAGTCTATACTTGCATGTGTGCGTCACATAATAAAGCTAGTTTAATAACCGGAACAAGAACACATAATGTTTAAAAAAATGCATATCATGATTAATAGAGACCGATCTTTGATCGGGTGAGCGGGGGTGCTCATTTCAAGACCTTCCCCCTATCGTACCCAAGTTCCCGAGCCGAGGCAACTTGGGTGATGATGGACACGTGGCCTTTGGCACGAGTCAGGGTTCCTAAATTTCTCCAAAATAAAATATTTAGGTGGCGACTCTGTATCTGGCAGAGCAATCTAATTCTAGCATTATTTGATTTAAAATCGATTTTCCAAAACAGTTGCCGAATTTCGACTCTTTGGTGTTTATCGGTTTCACATTGCACTTGTGAGACTAGATTCAGAACCGTGGGAGTCTGAACTATGAGGCCTTTGTTTTCAAATCTTCCGAAAGGGGGGTAAGAAAAAGGCGAGCCACAGTTTCTGGCGACTTTGCTGGGGATTTAGAGAACTTAACTCGAACTCATAATATGTTGTTTTATCTACACTTTTGTGTTTCTTTGCATTTGCATTTGCATCGGTGCACTTAAGACACAGTGTTTGCCATATGCTATTCCTGAGTGGTTTGCCGGAGGCTTGCTTGGAAAAGCTTGCCAAAAGACTGACTGGCTGCGGGCTATGCCACGATGGGAATACAACCCTTGGATCTGGACTACTGCTGTACTATTTGATCCTCCTTTCACTTCTTGGTGTTAGGTGTGAGAGGTATATTAGGTAGTCTTGCTGAGGTATCCTTGTTAACTAATCGGCCTACTTGCATATCGAAAGCCATAGAGATTGTTCCAAACTAGAACAGGTTGCTCACCCGAATGCAAGAATTGTTTGAAACTGCTTGCTTGCATAGTGAATCCCTAGTTCCTGATGAAATTAAGACAGGGTAACTCTACCCCATCATAAGGGTGTTTTGGCTCTCACTTGCTTGATACGTGTTTTTAGAGTGAAACCCTGCACGGATGTACGTATCAGTTGCAAGTCTGGGTATCAGTTTGAAGGTATCAGTTTTGGGACAGAAATCAGTGTTTGAGTACAGTTCTCCAGCTTATGATTACAACGGTGTGTTGTTTCTGCCTAAGCCGAGGTGTGGTGCGATTTCTGATTTTTGTTTCTTTTTTTTTCTTTTTACAAGGTAGTGTTTCACTATTGTTTCAGACGAGGCAGTTACGCCCCAAGCACTCTGGACTCGAGTAAGGCGACTTTACCGATCTGAGGATCTTGTAAGAGGACAACCAGTGTTTGCTTCGCTACCCCCGATTACAAGACGGAGGAGAGTCAGGCATAACTCATCGGTTCGACAGTTACCTTCATTCAACGAAGTCCAGTTTTCTGCTTCCACTTTGGAAAGAGAGTAAACACTAGTTCCGATAGACCAGCACCCCTTAGTCAACATGGAAGAAATGCTCCGCCAACTCCAATAAACTATTGAGAAGATGCAGCTGGATACTGCTCACCAAGTGGAAGTCACCGCCCGCCAAGCAGAAATTGCAGCCCAACAGGCTAAGTTGATCACTAGGCTTCAGTAACAACAGTTGCAACCTGTAGTAGCCTCAGCATCACATGCAACCCTAGCGGGAATCCCAACACCCAGGGTCACCACAAATGTCTAGGAAAATACAGGCATTCTGACAGAGCCGATCCCACCCCAGACCTCTAAAGCACCGGTTTATCAAATGGAGCCACTATTTGAGTTTGAGATCGACCCTACTGCGCTAAAAGTGAGCAAGTTTGAGAAGCTCTTTAAACAAGCTCAGGGTGTGAATTCGATCCCGGATATAGAGGACGGCTATACAGATGCAGCAGTAATGTTGCCAGACAGATTCAAGATGCCGCCGGTTTGACGGTTTCGGGGATCCTATGGTCCATTAACGGCGATTCTATGACATATTACGACCCATGGGTCTCACCAGATTACAGAAGCTATGCCTCTTTGGCTGGACCCTATCAGGCATTGCGGCCATTTGGTACGCTAAACTTGAAGACTCTGTAAAAAGAAATTTGGAGGAAATGGTCGAGGCCTTCATAGCACAGTACTCCTATAACACTCAAATCGAGGTCACAATTCGTGATCTTGAAGTAACTCGCCATAAGACGAAGGAGGGCTTCTTAGATTTTGTAACCCAGTGGAGGGCCAAGGCCTCCATGATGACCATCCGACCGGTTGAGAAGGACTAGATCCGAATGGTGGTCTGTAACCTGCAACTGAGGCTGCTATAGAAAATGATAGTCTTATCTCTGTCAACATTTGACGACCTCTATGAAATAAGGGTGCAAATAGAGGATGCAACGAAACAGGGTTTGATAGACCACGTGAAAGAGCAGCCCAAGAGGGCTTTCACACGCAATTCCAATGCCACTACGAGTAGTAGCACAGCTGCAAGGCCTTCCGATGTTAGTATGGTCACCACCACACTGAAAACTGCCTACCCTTTTGCCAGTACAGCCAACACACCCCCTCAAACTTCCAGCCATCAGGCCTGAGGCCAAAAGGTCTTCACTCCACTCTACATGTCTCTATCTGCAGCCTTAAGGGTCCTGATCAGGAAAGGGCATTCGAAACCGTTAGGACAACACCCATTGCCCAATCCTCTCCTTCCTAAATAGAACCCGACCAAGTATTGCGCCTTCCACCAACAACATGATCATGATACCGACCAGTGCTTCAGATTGCGTCATGAGATTCAGGATCTCATTGATAACAAAGTAATATATAGCGCCTCCCGAAAAACCCAACGTCACTACAAATCATCTCCCACCACATAACCAACCCCTTTCAACGGGTCAACAGATAATTTGGGATGGCTCAGTGATGAACATGATGTAGATGAGGGACTTAACCAAAGCTGGAACAGCCAGAAGCAGGAACTTCAACAAAGGCCGGAACAACCGAGGATAAGGGAAAGCTATCGGAGAACGCCGGTACTAAGAATTTTGCTCAAGAAGTGGGTATCATGGACACTGCTGATACCGAGCAAGAAGCCGGACTAAAGTGGTTTGAACAGGAAAAGGATAGGAATAGTCAGGAAGCTGGAAAAGCTGAATGCCCTGCGAGGAATGACTGTGATGTGAGAGTGATTACCACGAAACCGAACAATTGCCTGTCGGTTACTGGGGGAGTATGGTGGAAAGATAATGATCTGCATCTTGCCCACACTGATGAAGATTGGGGCCGAGACCTACGAGGCAACACTTGGTATTCTGAGAAAGTGGATCATATGATCGAAAGCGGGCGGTACTTCAAGCCCCCACACTTAGACCAACCAGAAGCATCTGGAAAGGATAAGGAGGCTGAAAAATAGAAGGATAAACAGTTGGAGGAAGAAGCTGTACTAAAGCAGCTAAAGAAGATCCAAGCAGACATATCCATCTGGGGGCTGCTCATGGCTTCGCGCGTGCATTGGCAGGTTGTCCTATCAACAATGGATAAGGCTAAGCTATTTATCAACACAACTCCAGAACAACTAGTGGGACTTGTCTTCCTAGGAGGTGATTCACCTATTCTGACCTTCACGGATAAAGAATTGCCGCCCGAGGGCTCGGCGCATAACAAACCACTATACATCTCTATTTTGTGTATGTCTTCCAACCCCACGTCTTTCTCCCTTTTATTTATTTACTTATGATGGATAGCATAGAACACCATGTTTCATTTAGCATATTCCATGATTTGCATCCACTTGTCTTGCATGCATCAAGGCTCGGTTCATCATTCTAAAAAGCATTGTTGTTTATTATTTCGTTGAATACGTGTTTAAACCGCATGCTATCAAATTGATTCACATGTTATATTAGTAACAGAGCCTATTTATTGCATCTTGTATGTGTTGCATTAGTCATATTTCATTGGTTAGGAGCATGCATTTTTCTAACTCTTTTGTTTTGGCTCGCCTTGGAGTACCAGGTAAGCATTTATTGCTTTAGCATATTGCATGACTGTGATTGTTGCCATGTCAAGCATATTTCCATGAGGCTAAGTGCTTAAGTGATGTAACTCTTGAATGCTTGTGGATGGAGTCTAATTTCTTAAACTGGAATAGTTTCATCGAAGTATATATGAGATCACTTTTTCAAGTGGTACATATTCGAAACAATTTTCAAAAACAAACTTGAAATCAAATATTTCAATTTTTGCAAATTAGTCTATACTTGTGTGCAACACATAGTAATGTTAGCCTAATAACTGAAACAAGAGCATATAATATAAATAAGAATCACACCATGATTAGTAGAGGCTAATCTCTGATCGGGCGAGTGGGGTACTCAATTCATAACCTTCCCCTCTCGTGCCTAAGTTCCCGAGCTGAGACAATCTTGGTTATGACAAACACGTGGCCTTTGGCACGAGCCATGGGTTTCCTAAACTTTCCAAAAATATTTAGGTAGGAACTCTATATCTGGCAAAGCAGTCCATTTTTGGTGTTTTGATTCAAAATCGATTTTCCAACAGAATTGTTGGATTTGGACTTATTTGTGTTTATCTATTTCATATTGCACTTGTGGAATCAAATTCAGAACCACGGGAATCCGAACTGTAGGGCTAGTCGTATCCGAAAGGAGCACGAAAAGTCGAGCTACGCTTAGTTGCCAGAGCTTTCCTACTTTCCTTCTTTCCTTCTCTTTTTCGTTCTTTCTCTCTTTTTCTATAAAACTAACAAGTTCTCTTTCTCTTTCTTCTCTCTGAAAACTGATTGTGTGTGTGTGCTTTTGAGTGACAAAAATCAGCTTGTAAGGCATTGTATTTATAGGCCAAGAGGAGAGAGAAAGGCTTGTTTGGTTTGGTTGGATTCCAATGGGAACTATTCAAGTTTGGTTGTATTCCAATTAGGATTAGTGTTAGGTAATCTTGATTAGGAAAAAGTAATCCTACTTAGTTGCTAATTGGGAGACAAAAGGACATAGCAATAAATGCTAGTCATTCAAAATATATTTTCAAAGATATATCAAGATATTCTATATAAAAAAAGTAGTTTTTGTTTTTTTCCTTGTCTATCCTACAATATTCACAACTGACTGGTCCTCTTTTACACATGTGGGAAATTTATTTATTTATTTATTTTTATAATATATAATAGGTATTATGTATATATCAATCTAATAATAGTTGTACCTTATTTGATTAAAATATTGGGATTTTTAAGGCCAAAATGCAATAATAAAGAAAGAAAAGAGCTAAATCTAAAATTTTAAAATGAAATATATATTTAAGTCAAATAATCAATAAAATAATGATAGGAAAATAAATTCTGGTCACGCGGTGTTAGTTTTCCATAAAATGCAAGATACTGGACTAAAACAGCGATTACTGAAAATTATGATTTTTCTTTTATAAATTTTCATTCTAGAATTTCTAAATTATTAACTTAGGGCTTTTTTTTTTTTTTTTAAAGTTTCCTAAGTTTTCAGAGTCGATTAGGGTTTTCCGGTTAGCTCGTGCAATTGTTCCTAATTTCCAGGGTTTAATTTGCAAGAAATGGAGAAACATGGTTTCTTATTGAAATTCTTCCACTATAAGAGTTTGGGGAAATTACAAAAAGTTAGGGGCCTCACAACCTATCCCCCTTAAACTAATTTCGTCCTCGAAATTACAATCACACACTAGGTTCAAATAGTTGGGGATAGTTTGTCCGCATCGCATCTTCACGTTCCCAAGTTAATTCTTCAATTCCACGATGTCGCTAAAGAACCTTTACTAAATGAACCGTCTTGTCCCTAAGATTCTTCTCTTGAGTATTTTGTATGGCTACGGGTCCTTCTTCAAAAGTGGCAACTTCGTATAGACTGATTTCCTCCCAGTTGACAATGTGAGAGGGGTCAGAGAAGTACTTCTGAAGCATCGACACGTGAAACACATCATGGGTACCGGCTAACTGTGGTGGTAAGGCTAAACAGTACGCAACTTCACGAACCCTTTGTATAACCTTGAAAGGTCCAATGTATCATGGTGACAGTTTCCCTTTCTTCCCAAAACGAATGATTCCTCGTTGGGTTGTATTTTCAAGAACACGTGATCTCTGACTTCAAAGGTCAAAGGCCTCCTCCTCTTATTCGCATAACACTTTTGTCTGTCCTGGGTTGCCTTAAGTCACTGTCGGATGAGCTTCACTTTTTCAGTTGTTTCTTGAACAATTTATGCCCCCACTAACCCAACTTCTCCAATCTCGGTCCAACAAATCGGAGATTTGCTGGGTTGACCATAAAGTGCTTCAAATGGTGCCATCTAAATACTAGCCTGGAAGCTGTTGTTATAGGCAAACTCTACTAAGGATATATGTCACTCCCAGTTGCGCTTAAAGTCCCTAACGCACGCCCTCAACATATCTTCCAATGTTTGGATGGTGCACTCGGATTGGCCATTAGTCTGGTGGTGAAAAACAATGCTGAAGCATAACTTCGTTCCCAAGGCCATTTGCAAGCTTTTCCAAAATCTTGAGGTGAGCCTGGGATCATGATTAGAGATGATTGATATTGATACTCCATGCAATCGCACTATCTCTTGGATGTAGAACTGGTTCAAGGAATCCAGGGTATCCGTGATCTGATATGGCGACCAGTTTGCTGGTTCAACCACCGATTTTCCGGATTCTCTCTAAATAGGCTGGCTTTTAGTTTCGAACGGTTTAGAGGGTATATCCGAACTGGAACCCCAACCGGTGAACCGACCGGTCCGGTCCGATTTTCAAAACCATGTTTTCATTACTAAATCATTTTTTTCTAAATAAACCAATTTCTTACTCGGCTTCTTAATCAATTACTACTAAGTCAATGATGTATTCTTTAACGAACTAATTTATGTTGATTGTTACACTACAAGAAATAACAGTTTTGCCGGCCAAAATATTAGTCACCAAAGGTTGCATTTTTAGTCGCTGATACCATTTAGCGACTAAATTTTTTTGTCGCCAAGTTAGTCGCCTAAACCTTGTCGGCGATTGTTTTAGCGACCAAACGTGTGTTTGGTCGCTGAAAGTGAAACATTTGGCTATTATTTTTTTTAGTCGGTAATGTTACCTTTTAGCTACTAAATTTAATTTGGTTGGCAAAATAGAATGTTTGGCTACTTAATTATTGGTCGCCAATAGTCAATTATATAAAATTAAATTATACATTTACCGACCAATACTCAAGGAATCAGCGACCAAACATTTTATTCGCCCAATGCCTCATTTTAGGCTACTAAATTATTTTAGTCGCCAAAAAGCCTCACTTTTGGCTACTAAATTTTTTTTAGGCTGTAAAAGCATCACTTTTGGGGACCAAACATCTTTTTAGTTGCCCAATGCCTCACTTTTAGCTACTAATTTTTTTTTAGTCGGTAAAAGCCTTACTTTTGGCTACAAAAATATTTTTAGTCGGTAAAAGCCTTATATCGGCGACCAAACAAATTGTTAATCGCCAAAACCTATACTTTTGGCTATTAAATTTTTTTAGTCAGCAAAATTTTTACTTTTAGCTACTAATGCTTTTTTAGTCGCCAAAACTTATACTTTCAGCAACTAAATGTGCTTTTTTAGTCGCTAAAGATGTTTTTTCTTGCAGTGTGACCCCAATTTATTTTTCCTTTTTGTTATATATATGGCCTAAGCCCCTTTCACTTTCATTTTCACGACATTGACAAGCAGAGATGTCTCTCTAGCTCTCTCGCACTCTTTGTCTCTCTCACTCTTTTTGTTCGCCACGGTCGTAACTCTAGTGGTATGAATCTCTCTCTCTATATATATATATAAACATATACATTTGTAGATTTACATGTATATATATATTGTGGATTGCAGTTAGAGTTCTTCATATGCTTGGTATTGATGATCTTAGGTTACATTCCTGGAATAGTTTACGCTCTCTATACGATTCTCTGTGTCGATCGTGATATGACTCGCGCTGATTACCCTCCACTCGCCTAGTCTCTATCCCCTTCTCTCTCTCTCTCTCTCTCTCTCTCTCTCTCTCTCTCTATGTGTGTGTGGAAATCTGTGTGTTTAGCTATAATCTCATGGTATATGGCCCTATGTGTGAAATTAATTTGATTGAGCTTGAACTCCCGCCATTTGATTGAATCGCTTTGATTTAATTCAATTATTCTCTTATTTATTTGTATTTCAAATACATGTGTATAGATTTTGGAGTGATTTGGTATGTATTATATGTGACTGAGTGGAAGTTTGTGATTATATGTTGGGCTATTTTCTAGATGTGTTGGCTCTTTTATAATATTTGTTGCTTCAATCTATCTATTAATTTGTTTGCTTGCTCAGAAATTGAAGGGAAAAAAATGAAAAATGTGATTTTGAATATTTATATTTGATTGCTTCAATCTCTCTCAGTTCACTTCTCTCTATCTCTCAGTCTCTTAATCTACCTATAAATACTTATCTAGCTTTCTCATATTCTATCTATGGTTTTGGATCATTTATCATCTCTTTGTGCATCCTTAAGTTTGTAGACTTTAAGTTCAAGTTCTAAGTTTTGCGGTAAACATTCAATCAAAATTCAAGCTGAAACCCTAGCATTCTTTGCACACTCAGTACGACAAATTAACGTTGCCACCATTTCTTATGCAAGGTAACAGCTAAAGTTCAATTTATGTTCATAATCATGTATAGATGATAAAATATTAAATTCTAGGTTAGTTATTAGGTGTTTGGATAGATGATTGATAATAAGGGATTTATGCTACTTGAGCCTTGATTTATTAAAATTCATACAAATAACTTTACAAGAATGATGTGGCAATGCTCGGACAAGAAATTTAAATTTAGTACTACTGGCATTGATTGTATAATTCTACATAACTTTCAATTGTAGTTGCTTGCATTATTATTTTCCTATTTCATCTCCATGAGATTGTGATGCATTCACAGAATATTCCAGCATGCTGATTGATTAATTATATAAAACCAGAGTTTGACCAATAGTCACTAACTCACTATGAAACCAAAATGGACTAAGAACTTGTTTGTATGTCGATGAAAATGGAAATCTATAGACTAGAATAATCAAGAAAATGCAGCCATCATGATGAAAAATGATTAAAATTTGGAACAATGCCTTTAATAATTTTCTTATATCTGTAAAAATTAGATAATGTTTGAAATTTGCGATTCACTTAAGTGAAAAAAAATCTAATTATGTTATGTTATCTACATTTTGCATTCATTGAACAAACAATACATTATGTGTGAGATTTGAACATGGTCTAACTGATTCAAATAAAAAAGGCTGCCTCTCTTTAGACCACAATCTGAAGTTTTAAATAATCATCTTAATAGAACCTGAAACTTAAATGAATGTATGACGACCCATCAAGTATAATAATTAGCTTTTAATTAATTAAGGCGATTTAAATTTTAATTGTCCATTATTCTGATTTAATTTGAAATTTATAAGAATTATTGAGTCTGATTCGTAAATGATTTTATTAAGAATTTATTTTAGAATTAAAAAATGAACGTCTAAATAGCCTAAGGAGGTGAAACTGATGAGTTGAATTAGTTTAATTTCAAGTATCAATGAAGGGAAGAAAAAAAAATACGTGTGAAATAGGCTTTTTCCACCTTAAGTTTGTCATTGCAAATTTTTTTCTTTTTGCGACGGTTAATAGTGGGTTGCAAAAAAATTAGATGGAAAAGGTCACTTTTTTTTAGTAGTGTAGGTGGGAATCTTTTTCAATTTTTTTGTTTGTTTGGTCAATCTAATTCACAAAATTTGGAATCATGAGTAGACTTGTTGGAGAAGAATCTGACCTTGCATGTATTATTCCATATTGAATACAAACATAAAATAAACAAAAAGAAAAATACAATTGTGATACAACACAATCAAATCAAAAGAGCAAAGGCAAGAATTAAAGAATCATCCCCACAAATCACCTACTTATTGATAAAAATACACACCAACTTATCCAAAAAATAGCCTAGTTGCCAAACTTGGATTTTATGGCTTTCACAACATCTTCATCTACTTGGAAACCTTTAGTCAGCACATCATTAGGAATTGGCGGTGTAGAACCGAAGAGAGTCAATGGTAGGATCACCACTCCCGGCAACTGGCTATCGAAAGCCGTAAAAGACAAGGCCTTTCCCTTCCCAACATTCTTCTGAAAATGCACAAGCCCTCTCGGAATCACGAAAATCTCCCCAGCAGTCACAACCTTGGAATGATAAACAAACCCAGTCGTCACAAACCCTACAAGCAGCTTCCCTTTGACCACCAAAACTAACTCCGTCGAGCGGGGGTGAATATGAGGTGGGTTGACTGCTCCTGGAGCGAAGTCAACCCGGTTCATCGATAGTCCCAGAGTGTTGAGCCCGGGAAATGCAAGAACATTTGCTGCTGTGACATTTGATCCGAATATGTTTCCTGTGCTTCCTTCCTTGCTCAGACCGTCGAAGAAGAAGTCGTCAGAGGTCACGTTGGAGGCGGGTTTGCAGGGGAAGCCATTGATGGAAGGTTGAGCTTCCAAGTCTGCAATACAGAAGTCCTGTAACGGGTCGGGATCAGCAAAAGAGAAGGGTATGGGTGAAACCAACAAGGCAATCAAGAAGAGGGTAATCATGGCTAGTTTTTTATACTGTTATGTTGTTGTTGAATGTGGTGCTGGGGGTGATTTTATAGGAGTTTTTTTGGATGGGACACGGTGTGTGTTTGTGTGTGTGGTGTGTTTTTTTTACGAGGTTGAAACTTTCTGGTGCAAAGAAAAGTCACTCATAGAAAATGGATAAGGTGAGGAATAATAAAAGAAGATTGGTGGGAGATTAGTTGGTTTGTGACAAAGGATAGCAAGATAATTACGTCTCATTTTGTTGGAGTTCGTTTGCCAAGTCATGGGTTTGAGCAATGACATCTTCTCCATTTCATTTGGGCTAAAACTTGAGGGTTGTGTGAGGTTATTATCGGTCTCATTTTGATAATTTGAATTATATATTTTATAATATATTTTGTATATATCGTATATAAAAATAATTACAAATATAAATGTTATAATTATTAAATTGACCTAATTTTTTTATAAATGATATAGACGAAAATTTTTTCAAAATGAATAATTCAAATTATTAAAACGGAATTCATGATATATCTCACGAGCCCATTAAAGCTCAACCCTTAATTGTGGGTATAGATTTTTTGGTACTGTTGGGAATTGATCATGTCATGGGATTAAGGTATCAAAATACATAAGGTAAAGGTTAGGAATATATATTTTTGTATTACATTTGGGTCTTTTGAGAAGAACAAAAAAAAGTCAATTTTTAGCTTTTTATCTATTATGGTTCACATTACCTTTCACATTTTTTATTCACAAAAAAACAAAATAGACTAAAAAAACCATAAAGTCAACTTTTTACCAACTTCTCAACACACTCATATGTTTCATTAGGTCTTGGGTTCCTTGTTTTAAATCAATAATTCAACAAAATATATTTTAAGGTTGGGTTAGAGTTTGGATTAATAGTCTTCTACTTGTGCATGATATTTCCATATGAAAAACTATGGAATCTCAAACAAGATCAGATATAAAATAAGGGATTAAAAAGATATTTAAACTAATTGTCTAAATTACAAAATTAATAAAATTTTGTCAATCCAAATATGTAATAGAATAAATAATTCAAAAGAATTGATAATTTCAGAATTAAAAGTCTTGTGAATGTTAGTTTCATCTAATACAATCTACTCAAACAAACATTAAGATAGGAGGAAGAAAATTATTTTTGATAATTAGATGGAGTGATGTGGCTAATTCCATGATCACGGAATTAACTTAGTCTCTCCAAAATTAACAATATTAATACTATCAAAGTAAATCAAACAAAACTAAGTCTTGTGTCCCAATTAAGTGAGGTGGCTACGTGAATCATTTTTCACCACTCAACTCTATCAAATGTTATATGCTCAGTTAAATTTAATAAAATTATATATTTTTTCACCATTACATCTTATGTCAACTTAAGTTTTCTTCTTCCTCTAATAAAATGATCCTATCACTCTTCCTTACCGTTAGATTTAGAGTTACAGCTTGATATTATATGATCAACTATCAAACAAGTAATCCCCATCTAACACTAAAACAAACATCATATTAAAAATAATAAAAACGTGTGAAGCCATGGGAGCCTAATGGTATTTCAATCACACTCTTAACACGTATATCAAATAGAGACTAATATCTGTTTTTTGTGTGTATACATGTGTCTTGACTGTGTCTTTTTGTGTGTGAAAGAGAGAAAATAAGGAAAATTTAGAGGGGAAGGGGATTTGAGAAAAGCTAATGACTTAACAAAATACGCAAAGTATGTTTTATGGGATTGAGACATGAGATTAAACTTCAAATTTAATAGATTTATTAATCCATTGTTTGGTTAGAAAAATAAAGTCAAACTAATAGTTTAATAAACACAATTTTTAACTAAATAATCGAGAGAAAATTTATGCCAAGACTAATAATTGATTACATCACAATCTTTCATTATTTAGTCCGTCTAAACAAATATCTCGTTCGAAAATAGGTAATCTTGTTAAATGGCAGAAGAGTAGATATTAGGGAGCCTTTAGCACACCACCAAAACTCTCATCCCACACCATTACTTAATTCACACCGCACACATTTTTTTAAAATATTTTTTTTCTTTATTCACACCACCAAATTCCTAAAATACCCCTATCAACCCTAACCCCAAATCATTGTCACTGTTGCCGCTTCCATTGCCGGCTCCGATGTTGAAGTCCTAACCCTAACCCTAACTAGTGTGGACTACCCCCTTCTTCCGCTACCACCCTCTCCCCAATCACTCTCCCCTTCCCCCCGCCGCTTCTTCATCTCCAGCTTCATTCTCCTTATGTCGTAGCCCCTTTATCATTGGCTCATCCTTTCGCCGTCACCCCTTCCCTTCAGTCACAGAACCGTCCCCAACTCCCCTCCTCTCGTCTCAAAACCCTAGCATCTACTGTAGCCACCACCACCTCTCAATCGTGATCTCTCTCTCTCTCTCTCTCTCTCTCTCTCTCTCTCTCTCTCTCGCGATCTATCTTTGTCTCTCTCTACGGTGAATGAAGGCTTGCGATGGCGGCAGAGATAGATAGTGATGGTGGATCTAGACAACGGATTTGATTGCGACGGCGAGAATGGAGGCAAGGTTGTTAGCAGTGGCGAATGAAGAGTAGAGTTGTTCGCAATAGTGGAAGTCACTAGTGGCTTGTAGACGTCCCCCGAACGCCCCGGGAGGGTTAGCTCCCGTTCTGTTCATTTAGGGTCACTACAGCTCAGGACTCTCAAATTGTCACGATTCTAAGTCTGAACCAAAGAGTCCAAATCCGGCAAATCATTTTGAGAAAAAACAGATTTTGAAAGAAGTACCAAACATGGACTACTTTGCCAGATACAGAGTCGCCACCTATATATTTTATTTTTGGAAAAATTTAGGAAACCCTGACTCGTTTGCCTAAGGCCATGTGTCCGTCATCACCAAAGTTGCCTCGGCTTGGGAACTTGGGTATGATTGGGGAAGGTCACTTCGTGAGCACCCCCGCTCGCCCGATCAAAGATTGGCCTCTACTAACCATGATATCAAATTTTGAAAACATTGTGGGCTCGTTTGGTTTGATTTTCTGAAAAAAATTTGGGAAATTTTCTCTACAAATAAGTTTTCAAAAATAACCAAACCAAACAAATTTTCCCAAAAACATTTCCCAAAACTTGTAAACCAAACAAGTTTTCCAAACAAATCTCTCTCTCACACACATCAAATCAATCACTTTTTCCAAAACTCTATCTCAAAATAATTTTCCAAAACATCTTTTAAAAAAAACCAAACCAAACATGTTTTCGTACTTTTTATCTCTAAAACACATCTCTCAAACACAAACCAAACATACCCTGTGTGTCCTTATTCCGGTTATTAGCCTAGATTACTATGTGATGCGCACAGCATACAAGTATAGACTGGGTCGCCTGAATTGGAACGAAACATTTCATGTTTGTTTTTTTGAAAGATGGTTTGCTACTCACAAGTAGGCTTAAAATGCAGATTTTGCCACCCTCGGGTGGGCTTTTAGAAGAGATGGTTTTGCCACTATCTAGTGGGCTTAAAACAAACAGTTGATGATTTATTCCAATCCAAGTAACTCAACCTTCACCCACAGGCATTCAGGCAGTTATATCACATAAGCAAATAGCCTCATGGTAAGCATGCTATTCATGGCAGTCACTCACACGCATGCAAGGATGCTAAAGCATAAAACTTACCGAGTACTCCAAGCCAAAAAAGAAGCTAATTAGAAATCCATGCATGATCCTAACTATACAGAAATGCCTAATGCAACACATGCAAAAATGCAACTATAGCAGGCTCGGCTATTCTAAACATGGCATATGAAATGCTACAGCTAACATGTATTCAATTTGGAATTGAAAATACAATGCAGTTAGTATGATGCGTCGAGCCCGGTGCATGCAATACAGATGAATGATGCAAACATGCTATCATACTGTATGCTAATTGAAACATGCCTTAATCTAACCATCATAAGCAGGTAAATAAAAGGGAAAGAAAGACGTGGGGTTGGAAGGCATACATCACACTCACCCACACTTATTACAATTATGCCCTCGCACAGAGGGTCCGAATAAATAGTACAGTCCAAATAATACAGTCCCAAATAATACAGTCCAAATAATACAAATTCCTAATTAATTTACAAATTAACTAAGAAAACTGTAAACTGGCATGCAAGCCAGGGACTGCCTTGACACTTCTGAATGATGTATGTTTGGGCTGCCTTGCGCGGAAATCCACGGCGATGCCCTGATTAGCCTCTGTTTGCAATTTATTCTTGGAAAGCGCGCCAAGTCCCGGAAGACTGCTGATTCTTGATTTACTGCAACAGAGAGCAAGAAAAGGGCATGGCAATGTATTTTCACAAATGTATGCATGTCTCGATCCTCATGCCACTAATCACGCATCTCGATGCATGATGGCCGAGGGGTCGAATTGCGCAACTCAATATAGAATGAATGCACATATAAACACAAAAAGACCTAACTCCATCATGGATAATCCGGAGTGTCGGTGACTTGGAATTGAGACACGTTCCGTCACTCGGAGTACGAAACGTACCTCGTTTCCCGCGCTCGGGCTAACCCCTATCCCAAGCACGATGCAATATGCATGACATGCATGAAATGCAACTAATATACAACCTAGCATACACAATGCTGTGAAATTGCATACACGATGCACAAGATAACATGGCATACACAATGCACTAACATACAACCTAACATACGCAATGCTATGAAATAAAATGGCATACACAATGCACAATGGACTTACACCAACATGAGTGGACCTCAGCCACACTCACATAAGAGGCCATACAATGAAAATGAGACAACTCGGAGTGCGTGCACATATGCACGCAAATCGAGGACCGACCCTAAGGCACAAAATGCCACTCTAACAAGACATGGCAAGGCATGGAAAATGGCATAAAAACATGCAAATTTCAGCAGCAAAACATGACCCAAAACAGCCCCGAATCATAGGAATATGGCACCCGATGCATGAAAATGAAACCGAAATGCAAAACTAGGCCTATGCATTGGCTTACAGCTATACAAAACATGCATCATTTGGATATGGAATGTAAAAACAGATTCAAGGAAGCCCCCAAAAAAGCATGTTTTCAGTTTTAAGCAGGGCCAAACAGGAAACACAAATAGGGCAAAACTAGCATGCAAAAATGGCCCTAAATGTGAGATTATGAAGCAAGTCACAGCTTCTGGCCCCA
This sequence comes from Camellia sinensis, assembly GCF_055761805.1. Taxonomy (NCBI): domain Eukaryota; kingdom Viridiplantae; phylum Streptophyta; class Magnoliopsida; order Ericales; family Theaceae; genus Camellia; species Camellia sinensis. The sequence continues at coordinate 102,041,575 of NC_138975.1, read as the reverse complement.
AACAGCTGAGGGTCCTTCAACAAAGTTTAAGAGGGACCCAAAACATGGCATTTTACAGTTCTGAAAAGAGCCCAAAAACAAACACAAGTATGGCTAAGCTCTCATGCAAGAAATGGGCCAAAAGATAGACAAAGAAGAAAGTGGTGGTTTCTGGCCTTAAACACAAAGGGGCCCTTCAACAATGTTGAAGAGGGGCCAAAAATAATGCATTTTACAGTTGATGGCCGGACCCAAAACAGTATGCATGCAAGCCTAAAATACTACACAAAATAAAGCCAAAAAGAGAGATATAACACAAAGTGTATAAAGGATGCCTCAAACCATGAAAGACCCTTAACGAAACATGAATATGGGGTCAAAATAAGGTCATTTGTAGTTCGGAGCAAAGCCCAAAAACAGAATCAAATGACGCTAACAAATCATGCAAAAATGGAGCCAAAATAGAGATATAAAGGCAAGTGGAAGATAGAAGCCTCAAATATCATTGAGCCCTTCTACAACATTGAAGAAGGGCTCAAAATAAGTCCCTTTACATTTTATGACATGCCTCAAAACAGATTATACCTAGGCCAAAAATACTACACAAGATAATGGCATACAAGAAGGATAGTGAAGCAAGTGCATCAAGGGGGTCTCAAACAGTGAGAGGCCCTTAAACAAAAGTGAAAAGGAGCTCAAAAAAATGCCACTTTCAGTAAGGACTGGAGCTCAAAACAGCAAGCATGTATGGCTAAGAAATGATACAAGAATAAGCTCAAAAGAGTGGGAATGGTACTCACCCTTGAAGACCAAACTTTGGTAACTTCTTGGACCAAAATGCAGCACTCCTAAGCTCTGGAGAACACTCTCAAACTGCTGGAATAGAGGATGGAAGGGTAGGGCTATGGTTTGATGAAGAAATGAGGTAGGGTTTGAGGGTTTTGAGCTTGGAGATAAAGAGGGAGAGGGATATAATGCAAGAGGCTCTTAGGGAAATTTTGTCACCCTAAACCAGCAGCTGGAGCTGCTGATATATAGGCCAAAGAGGGGGGGAAAAGGGGGGGAAAATGGAGGGAAAACCATTAAGTTTCCCCCCAAAATGCAGCCCCCCCGGATACAGAATCTGGGGGGAAAATGAATGCACCTCTGCACTGTAGATGATGTGAGGATCATGGCCGGCCAGTTATCTTGGTTGTAGGTGGCCGGCCGGCTACTTCACATGGCCGGCCGGCTAGGGGTCAAAAGGGTCAAGTGAGATTAATGGCCGGCCACCACAAAAAGAGAGTCTCTGATGTGTGCACAACACAACCCTGTGGTTGAACACTAGAAAAAGTGAACCAGGAGAGAGAACAACCCACTTTTCAAAGGGGTTCAAAAGGGTCAGAAAGGGTTACTGGCCGGCCACCAAATATTGGTGGCCTCCCAGGTGTGTACATCACAAATATGTGGTTTAGGGTTCAAGAAAATGGCCCAAGGGTGTTCAACATTGGCTTTGAAGTGAAGAAAAACGGGCGACGGAGGGCGATGAAGGGATAAAGTTGGCTGACAGAACAATTACTGGCCTCCCACCCTTCTACGGCCTTCTTACCAATGAAACAGAGGTCCTTGCCAAAAATGAACCAAAACCAATGCAAAACGAAGGTTCGGGGGCCGAAACGCGCAGTTCGGGGCCCCGAAAACAAGCTGTTAAGCACCGGGAGTGGTGTTCGACCACGAAGTCGGTCTCTCGGACCACAGTGTCCCTCAAAGGGGAGCAAATAAGATGTATGCCAAAAATCGGGGCAAACGGAGGTGGTTAGGCGGTCCCGAACCGAGGTACACGGCCAACGGCTCCGAAAAATCGGAAACCGGACTCCAAACGGGCAAAATGGCCTACGACCACGAAACGTAGCCTACGGCCACTGAGAGATGATCTAAGAGACCTCTCCCTCCCTTCGCGAAGAGAAAACAAAGAAAACAGAGCCTGGTTCGTAAACTGAGGCAAAGCACAAAAGAGTCCAGAGGCAAGGCTCGCAGCCGAGACTCTGAAACTTCTGAGCAAGCACAATATGCAATATCACCGAGTGCTCAACTGGTGACGTCTGAGTCTCAAGGTCGGTCAAAAATGGGGTGTCTACATGGCTGCAGAAGAGGGTTGTAGTAGTGGTCGAAGGTTGGCAGTGGTGAGGGAAAAGGACAGCAGTGGGGAAGTGCTGCAAGGATTGGAGATGGTGTCGCCGGCACGGGCTTCGGCTGGGTTTGAATGGATGAATATTTGGCCTCTTTGGTAATTTTCTTGAGTGACAAATTGGTAATTAAAAAAATTGAAAAATTGTGTGGGATAAGAGTTTTTGTGGTGTGCAAATAGCAGCTCCCACCCACTAGATATTATTGTCAAGGGCATTTCAATAGTCAAGTTTTTTGTATCTAATCTAATTATTAATCCTATGTAAAGAAAAATATAGATGACAATTATGTAATTCTTATACATTTGTTTTTTTATGTATTTCATGTCTCTCCGGGTCAGGTGTTATGGATTCCTTAACACTCACCACCACCACCACTAACGCTACCTCCACCTCTACCATTCATTGAAAAAAGAATTCAATAAAGTAAAACAGTTTGTTTAACCTAATTTACTTAAACCCATTACTTAAATGAACTAGTTTAGATTAGATTTTTTAATACTTAACTTGTTTGATTTGACCCGTCCAAATTCGCTGGTTTGTTGTCACTATTACATATTGAAATTCTTTTATTTTTTATTTTTTTTATAAGGCACAAATTCAATCAACGGACTCTATCATATGATTCAAAGAAGTATTGGAATGAATGTTTCAAAAAAGTAGGAAGGTCGTGGTTTTCTATGTGATGATCATTTTGGTGCACAAAAGTCCGTCAGAGAATAAAATACATAAACATATGACCAAAGAAAATTAGAGGTTAGTTGGTTTGTGACATGGGACATAGCATCACGACAACTTCTTTTTATTTATTTATTTATTTATTATTATTATTATTTTTTTTTTTTTTTTTTTTTTTTGAGGAAATCACGACAACATCTTAGTTGTTGGGTAATCTTGTTATTTGCCAAAAGTGTTTTGACATTTCGTTAGCTAAGGGTCATTTGGTAATGTTTCTGTTAGATTGTTCTTGGAAATTTTTTTTTTTTTTTTTTTTTAAATAAGTCAATTTTTAGGAACTTTAAAAAATTACTTTTGAATTCTCAAAAGCTGTTATCGCACAAAAATGAATACAATACGGAAATTATGATTTTTTTAACTTTATATATATATATATATATATATTGAAAAAACATGAAAAGCGAGAAAGGTTTTGGTAAAGGATCGGTATAGATGAGAATGATATAAATGGCATACAAATTGTTGTAGGGTCAGAATTTTAAACACAAAATACCTAAGATATTTTGTTAGAAAATATTTTGTATTCCTAAGTTTAGACTCCCAAACCAACCATTAGCGATGTGTCATAAATCATATCATTTGAAAATTCTACTAAAATATAAAAATTATTCAGTAAGTACTTGCCATGTCATTAGGAATTGGTATTAGGGGTCCAAAATTGGTGGAAGTAGCATTCCAAATTCAATAACTTGAGTAATTGTGAAGTGGTTGCATTTTTTGTCTTATTAAACCGTAAAACCTTCATTTGTAGATTAATAGAATATTTGATAATCTGATTTAGTACTTAAAACTGAATATATTAATTGATAATTTAGCCCTGTTTAATAACTACAATTGATATATCACTTATAATTTTAAGTATCTCTTAAAATATAAGTTAAAATTTAAGAAAAATTTAAGTCACAATGAAACTTAATTAATTCTGACTAAATTTATAAATACTAAATATAAGCATTGATGTACACTATTACAAACCTACCACCACCAACATTATGCCACTGACACTACTACCACCACCACCATCACTATCGTGATCACTACCACCACCATCACTACCGCGACCACTACTACCACCACCACCACCACCACGCCACTGCCACCACAACCAACACCATCATGCCATAGCTATCACTACCACTATTGCTACCACCACCACTACCACTATAATTATGTCACCGCTGATAAGCCAGAGCACACAGAGCTGCAGTCCCAGTCGCAGTTGTAGCAAATCAGCCAAGGCTACAATAATAGCATAATTGTTTCAAGTGGTTAGGCTATTAGAATTAAACCAAGGTTAGATTAGTTTGTTATAGTTAGGTTAGGTTGTTATGAATACTTTGTTATGATTAGCTTCAATATAAAATGTATTGAACCTCTGTAATCAAGGTATGAAAAAATATATTCAAATTTCCTTTATGGTATCAAAGCTTTCTCGGCCCTTGCGAGCAACGATCCTTGAAGGATTGAAGAAGCTTCGCAGACGTTCTTCAATGGCTTCTTCTATTTCTTCTACAACTTTACCTTCTAGTCTCACACTCCTAATCTCAAATCTCAATGCCTTCGTTGCAACAAAACTTGATTCAACGAATTACATCATATGGAAAAGTTAGCTTCAAAATATCTTGAGAGCTACAAATCTGCTTGTATAGATTGATGGATCTGAGGTATGTCCCTCACCTACAATGCTTCCAATAATCACGAAGTCCTGAATCCAATTTAGGCCAAGTTTGGCATATTACAAAAAAGGAAAAAAGTTAAAAAGTTGCTCAAAAAGTTAAAAAGTTAACACTATTCACAAAAAGCTAACAATTACGGCGGCACAACTCTCAATCCTAATTTTCCCCTACAAATTAATTTTTATAATTTTTTATTACACATTTTTCCATAAAAAGTCAAAAAGTTAACTAAAACATTCATATTTTTTTCCTCAAATTTTTAGTTCAAAAAGACAAAAAGTGCACTTATTTAGGACACCCCAAACAACCCCTAAGAGATCACAACTGATGCTCATCTTTTGAGTTGCATAACTGCCACTCTATCTCCTTCTATGTTCACATATGTTCTTCACTGTCAGACTAGTCATGAGGTTTGGAATGTCCTTGCCAAACGATTCACCTTTTATCTAGATCTCATATCCATCAGTTGAAAAATAAACTAAGTCATATTGTTAAGAAAGGATTTACAATGGAAGATTACTTGAATCAGTTCAAGATCATTTCAAATCAATTAGCTTTGGCCTCTTCACCTGCAGATGATGAAGATCTAGTCTTACTTATCCTCAATGGTTTACCAAAAGAGTATAATGTTCTCAAAACCACATTTCGTGCTAGATCAGATCCTTTTTTATTGGAAAATCTTTCATCTCTGCTATGTTCTGAAGCTATCCATATTGAATTCTCACTCAAACATACACATGCCTCTAAACTTCCTTTTGCATATTCTGCAACTAGAGGTACCTGCGTCAATAGAGGTGGTCATAGAGGCTCTTAACGAGGCAGAGGTTCCTTTTGGCTTCACAACGCAGAGATGGAAACAGGTCTCGAGGTACTCAGTCTGGTCAATATCCAGCGGAAATCAATTTCAGAAAGACAGGTTCAGTCCCAATCACACAGTCACCTGTCAGATTTGTGGAAAAGTCAATCACTCTACTCTTGATTGCTAGATTAGATTGGATTCTTCTTTTCAAAATCCACAGAATTCACAATCTTCCTCTTCCAATCATCCATCTACTTCTTTATCTCAGGCTCACTCTAAAGCATATGTTGCCTCAACATCAAATGCACCTCCTCCCACCAATTCTCAGTGGTTTCTTGATTCAGCAGCAACAAGCACTACAGCAAAAAACAGATTTGGCGACTAACTTTTTAGTCGCTAAAGGTTCAATTTTGGTCACCGACTAATATTTTTGGTCGTCACCTTTGTCATTGAAAGATGGTCGGGGACAGTAATTGGCAACTAAAAAAATTTTAGTCGCTAAAAGCACACAATTGGCGACTAATAATTTAGTCGCCAAAAGTGTTTCAATTAAATTTAACATGACATTTTCAGTGACTAATATTTTTGGTCGCCAAAACCTAAACTGTTTGGCTACTAAAACTTTAACCGCCTAAGGTCTAACATTTTCTGTTTGGCTACTAATATTTTAGTCGCCAAAAGCATTTTTCAACGACTAATATTTTTGTCGCCAAAGCACTAATTGCTTAACTACTAACACTTTCGTCGCCTAAGGTCCAATATTTCCTATTTTGGCTACTAATAGTTTGGTTGCCAAAAGTGTTTTTCCTCTTCTTTTTTTTCGCTACTAAATTACTAGTCGCCTAAAATCTTATTTGTTATGGCTACTAAATATTTAGACACCAAAGATTTGTTTTCATTTAATTCTTTTTTTTTAGCTACTAACTATTTAGTCGGCAAAAATATTGACTTTATTTTTGGCTACCAATTTTTTAGTCGCCAAAACATCATTTTATGTTTTTTTTTTTTTTTTTTTTTTTAATTTGTCCACACCCACAACCTGTATATATTCCATGCAACCTGTATGATATATACAAACTGGTTTATACATTTATTATCACCCATTCAACAATCTACATCCATTTCACTTCCAACCATTTAAAAATTAATACCTTCAAATGTCAATAATTCCATACAAATCAAATACATTCCAACTTAGAATAATAATTCCATACATAACATAAATGATCATAGGGAAATTTCATCTTCCGTATACAAAAATTTATTTACTACTATGCCAAATGACAATTGGCAAGGTACAAAACACCATGGTAATATGTACCACGACAAAAGGCAATCAATAGATCACGGGATAAATTATCTATTTGAAGGAAAAAGTACACAAAAAGTAGAGGACGACAAGAATTGAGGAGTTTACAAAAGTGTAAATTGTCATCCGTCCACAAAAATGGAATATCCACAACTCCATGCCAAAAGCCATCTACAAAAAAATAATAAATAAATAAAAATACACCAATTGGTTCCATGTATAGCATTTAAGCATAATGTCACACCCCTTGTAACTGTAATAGAACTTTATCCTAACATTCGTAATTTGATAAGCAAATTATGAAAACAAGATGCCAATACTAAAGATAAGCAAATTACTCTCCAACTCCAAGGAAACGTTGCAATTCGGTTGAAAGATCTGATTCACTATTGTATCACTAACACAGTCTCCCAAGACATAAAACCATTTCTTCTGGCTAGAGAACAATAGTTGCCTCCTCTAGGAGTCACAAACCTTCCTCTCAGTCATTCAAATATTATTTTTCTAAGATATGAACCAATAACATTCATTAATAAGTCAAGATAGTGAAGACAATATTTTGTTTGCACATGAGGCTACCAAATCAGATCGCAAAGCAAGGAGAGAAATTTAAGATTGAGAGAATAGGAACTTCAACTGACATTAAGTCCACTAATGCTAGAACCTACATGTATATCCCAACTTTTTTCTCACCATATTCTTTAAACTTATCTTTAGATTTCAAGAACTGTTGCATAAATACTAAAGGGCACAGAAGACTAGCATCATTTGCAACCATTTCAGGGGTGTATCAAGAACAGAACTACTTTAAAAACGAAGTTGAAGCAAGCTGTGGACAGGATTAATAATATTGGCAAGAAACTGAATTATTATGTGCCTTTCATATAATTCTACTTGTGCTAAAGTATCAGTTTCTATCAACATATCCCACCTACTAGATAGATCTGTACTTTCACTCTAATTAAAATTTCCCAAGTACAACCAATTTGATGCATTTTGATGTCCCATTGAAATCCCCTTCCATGATAAGACCACAAATAATAATAATAATACTAATAATAATAATAATAATAATAATAAAATCCACTTCAAATATCTTTAGCTCTTTGACCCAAGAATAACAGGTGCTTGGTATCACATTTCCCTACACATTTAATCTCTCAAGTAAATATACATACTTGGGAAGTATTGCTTTTGCTTTCAAGTTTAGGCATTGTAATATGACATAAGATGCAAAGAATGAGCCATATCTCTCCCAAGATCATCAGGATTTGCATGCACAACCACTGCCCTCCCCAATATGGAATGTTGCCCGCTTATCGGAATCTACAATTTTGAAAACAAGGTGTACACATAATTCTAGCAAATCAAAGCTTTCCATACCATTGAAAAATGAGAGATTTAAAATAGTATTCTATATGGCATTTGAAACTACAATTTTTTCGTCCAGCAATTGAAACAAGTTAATCCCTTACTGTGTGCAGTAGGTCAATAATCAAATTAACAGAATATGACATCAATTAAATCCTCTTTCTTTTCGTCATCATTATGAAACAAAAAGTAACAATTTTGGAATGAAGAAAATTGCTCTTAATATACGAGCATGTCTTTAATCATCATCTCTGCAACCCTGGAAACATGGAAACACAAGTATAGGCTATTAAATGAATCCACTCCAAATAATATCAATAGCAGCAATGAATAACAGAAACTTAACACACACCATCTGGGCCAGTAACAATATTACCTAAATTTCCGGCGTGACATTCTTTATCAGAAGGAGTTTCGTGATACTTCTTGAATGGATTAAAATGAGGTCCTGCTATTATAAATAATTCATCAAATCAGGAACCTCGATCAACCCCCCAACAACCAACAAACAGAACTCATTCATGATTCATACAAGAGCAAAGCTCTAATTAGAATTTGAATATAATAGACAAACATGTTGTGTTGTGGGTAAGCTTTTTTTTTTTAATAGTCATAATCTAAACACAATACAAAGTTAGGTTATCAGATGTATATTTTATTTTATTATTATTTTGTTTAGTGGGCCAGGGATGGATTATTTGAAAAATTGGTTCTTCATTACACTCTCTCCTTGAACTTTTGATTGCTAATACTTGAACCTTTGAATTTCACAAATGATTTGGCTAAGAGAACCCTGGAAAGAGTATAGAGACAGTGTTTGATTTGGTGGAGATGGAGGACGATGAAAGGCGAGCTATTGCAAATGTCAGATTCACAATTGTTGGATATTGCGTGGGTTTGCAACCGTTTCCCGAATATTCATATGACCTATGATATGGTTGATGGCGACAATGTGAGGGCTAGGAATGATGCCAATTTGCAGGTGACCCTTGAATGGGATCTTGAGGGTAGGACAGAGGTGGCACCCGTTGATGCCCCCAAGGTATCCTAAAACCAAAGAAGAAGGATGGTGGCTTGTGGTTGGTGATACCAAAAGTAACCAAAAGTAAGCTTGCCATCAAAAGAGTTTCCTTGCAGAGGAAAGCCAAGGTCAAGCTTGATTTTGCTGCCCATGGAGAAGCAGGAAAAAAGACCAATACCCTCTATTTCATGTGTGATTCTTAGCAGTAAAACTGATCACAATAAAATACATAAATCCACACCTCATTTAACTCTCTTTGCTTCAGAAAAACTTTTAAGATCAAACACAATGGCCCTAATAGGGGCATCTTAGATACAGCATTCTGAAAAGGGAACCACATATATACTAGAAATTGCAAAAACTAAATCAAAAGAACTCGTGCATTTGCATTTATACTTACTATGTGTTCAAAAACTAAGGCATTTTCGGGTCAACTCCAAGCCTACGCTTCCTAATTACATTCCGTCAGTTGTCACAAGTCATATTTGTCAATGGGAAGCTGTCCGTGAGAGCCACATGGTGGTTTGAGGGCTGTTTTGAATTTTCGGCCCCGCAACGCCCTTTTTCAACTAAGTTTAAGGCGTTTTCGGCTATAACTCCTAGCCTACGGGTCCGAATTACATTCCATCTATTGTCACAGGTCTTATTTGTCATGGAGAAGCTGTCCGTGAGAGCCACACGGTGGTTCGGGGGCTGTTTTGATTTTCGCCCGTGGAACGCCTTTTTTCAACTAAGTTTAAGGCGTATTCGGCCCTAACTCCCAACCTATTGGTCCGAATTACATGCCGTCAGTTGTCACAAGTCTTATTTGTCAAGGGGAAGCTGCCCATGAGAGCCAGATGGTGGTTCGGGGACTGTTTTGAATTTTTGACCGCAAAATGTCCTTTTTTGACTAAGTTTAAAGCATTTTTGGGTCTACCTCCAACCCTACGCATCCTAATTACATTCTGTCAGTTTTCAAAAGTCCTATTTGTCAAGAGGAAGCTTCTGTGATAGCCACACGGTGGTTCTGGGGCTGTTTTGAATTTTCGACCCCGAAACGTCATTTTTCGACTAAGTTTAAGGCGTTTTTGGATCTAACTCCAAGCCTACGGATCTGAATTACATTCCGATTGTTGTCAAAAGTCCTATTTTTCAAGGAAAAGCTATCCGTGACAGCCACATGGTGGTTCAGGGGCTGTTTTGAATTTTTGATCCCGGAACGCTCTTTTTCGACTAAGTTTAGGTGTTTTCGGCTCTAACTCCCAACCTACACATGCTAATTACATTTCTCCAATTGTTATAGGTTGTATTTTTCATGGAGAAGCTTGCAGTGACATCCATACAGTGGTTCGGGGGCTATTTCGCATTTTTGCCCCCTTAACGCCCCTTTTCAGTTAAGTTTATGGCGTTTTCAGCTCTAACTCTCAAACTACACGTGCTAATTACATTCCTTCTATTGTCACAGGTCCTATTTTCCATGGGGATGCTGTCTGTGACATTCGTACTGTGTTTCAGAGGTTGTTTTGCATTTTCGCCCCCTTAACGCCCTTTTTCGGTTAAGTTTATCGCGTTTTCAGCTCTAACTCCCATCCTACACGTGCTAATTACATTCCGTCTGTTGTTACAAGTCCTATTTGTTGTGATGAAGCTGGTTGTGACATCCGTACGATGGTTCGGGGGCTGTTTTGCATTTTTCACCCCCTTAACGCCCTTTTTCGATTAAGTTTAAAGTGTTTTCGGCTGTAACTCCCAATCTATACGTGCTAATTGCATTCCGTCTGTTATTACAGGTCCTATTTGTCATGGGAAAGGTGGTCATAACATCCATACGGTGGTTCAGGGGCTGTTTGGAAATTGGGTTTGTTTTGATATGTGGGTACTGTGTTGCCTTAGGCAATTCAAATATCTTAAAAGGCTTCTATGCATGCCAGATTTAAAGTACAGACAACAAAATTAATTAGTTGCCTTAGCCAGACAGTCTAAAAAAAGCTAATTTCAATTAGTAGAAGGGAAGTCTTTCCATGCATATGAAGTAAATATGAATAGTCCTTATAATGCAAGTCTAAATTTTGCAACCTTTGTCTTAGTTTTGCCACAAATTATGACAATCATGGACTGCTAATGTGTTGAATTTGCATCTAAGCAATGGACAAAGTGTTCCAATCTAATATAAACCTTCTACAACCAACCAAGAGGTTAAGTGAGATGAGACAATGCCTCTAGTGATGCAACTGACCTAGCTATTCTTATTAACATTGTAAAGCAAAGTAATAATTGTACAACACCAAATGAAGTGTCATCATCCAGAGCTCGAGACACTTTCAAAACCTAGATCACTAGTTTTGTCACTGAAAACAAAAAAAATAATGGCACGAATCGTAGTGTTATTAAACTAATAAATAGTTTCTGTCCAGGTCACAAGTGAACACCCCCAAAAACATAGATTTAAAGAAGAGAGACAGATAGAGAGAGGTAAACCACCACTTCTTCCCTGCCCTATTGGCAATTAAGAAAATTTTTTGTTGGGTGGTAGTATATCTCAAAACTAGCATGTTGTCAAATGAGGAAGCAAAGATGGATTACCTACCACATACATGCACACAACAAGAAAATCAAAACAAAATGATCACGTGTATTTGTAGTTTGTATTGGTAGGGCAGTATATTCTACATTCTAATAACATACAATGTATGGAACTCATCGAAAGAAATCTTGAAATACTAATCTTTTACTTTGTATATGCCATATACAAAATTGACCAATAAATTCTATCAATCAATTAATGAATTTAACATTTCATTCAACTCCAAAGAGGACTAACAATTTAACATCTCTAAAAAGTCCAACACAGTACAGAGTAACAAAAGCATGACCATCTTTCTCTAACAATGAGATGAGTCACCCTTGTGAAAATGCATGCTACAGATTTTGATTGGCTATGCCAGCCACAAGCTAATCAAATTGGTTTTGCTAGCAAAGTGATAATTACATTGCAAATAGAAACCCAAGCTCCGAAAAATAAGCACCATGTAGTTCTGAAAACGGCAAATTTTAGTAGTCCTTCCCTTAACTCAAACACTGAAGTTACCAAGATCACTCATCAAACAAGTGAATCAATATATTTCAAACAATTAACCATCAATTTAAGTCAACAAACAAGTTAAAAACATTTGAAAGTTTAAAAACAAATACTGTGTCTGTCTCAGCCAGTGTTAGCATAGTAAGTTGCTTTAGCTTGAGGGTTTGATCAAGATCCAACTGCGGACAACGACTAACATTACCTAAAAAATATTCCGTACCAAATTTCAGTCACAGTATTTCAAGCACCCAATCCATGAAACCACTTTTGAAAGAGAAGAATATATTAATAAATCAAACTACTTTTGTTTCTGCTTTTAAGTCTATAGTTTTAACTTTCTAAATGCCTATTCATATACATTATAAAAAAGTGACAAAACCTTTCTTTCCATGGACCTCAGGTTGCATGAAGAACCCTTTTGTGCTTCAACATTGACCACCTTTGGAAACAATAATGGGACAAAGACACGCATAAGTAGATGGAGTTAATTTGAAAACTCTTGAAATTGAAATTGAGATTGATTTTCCCATAGGTTTGTAACATTGATGAAGTAATAGCATAACGGCCTACCTGACCTTAAAGATGGAATTGCGTATCTTTTACCATCATCCAACTCTTGTACATCTTTTCCGCCTATCTTTTAGTTTTTACTTATTTGCAACATAGATTAAAATTTGGCAGCACATGCTTTAGAGATTGTATTCAAAAGTTAGCGTGAAACAACTAACAATTTGGACTATACAAGTAGAACGTAAACAAGGATAGAGGTAAAAAAGAATGAGCAAAAATCTTTTTATCATATTTATAAGTTCTTCAAAAAATATTTTCTGTTTTAAAAAATAAAAATAAAAAATATATGAAAATAATGAGAGGTTGAAAATATGAAAATATTTTCTGTTTTACAAATAGGAACATAGATATGATATGAGTAATTTGTGAGAAGCTAACTCATGAGATTTCTATGATGCATGAATTTTTATTTTATTTTTAAAATGTAATAACCTAATTACTGTTCCAGTCCTTTCTTAGCAAGTCCTCTCCTCTATGTGCACTCCAAAAAAAAAAAAAAGGGAAGATAATTAAAGAAAACATACACCTTTCTGGTACATTTTCTCATTGTATGTATGATAAACATATTCAAGCACGTACTGCACAATAATTGCATATTAGTAGATATGAATATGGTGAAGATCATATTTCTATCTTTGATGCCACTTCCTACCATCCCATTAGGAGTTTGGCAGGATTATTTGTTTTATTTGTGTATTTTTTTTTTTTTTTCTTGCATATGCTTGTGTACACTAACAACAAAAGAAAACGAAATGTTGGATAGGGTAAACAGGGGTAATGTAGGCAATAATGCTGATCCTTGATTTTTTCAGCCATATCAGGTGTTTCTTTGAAAGTGTATAATAATAATAATAATAATAATAATAATAACAAACCCATTTCAGAAATGAGCAGTAAATGCACAAACCCATTTCAGAACTCTAGTTTAGGTCCTAAATTAATTCCTCTGCAATGAAAAAATCACTGCTAAGATTACATTCTTAACTCTGGTTTGGGGGACAGTCATCATATGGACAAACCCATTTCAAAAATGAGCAGTAAATGCACCTAAATCAAGCATATAAACCAAGACAATGATGTATTGAAATGGGTTCGGCTAAGAGCGAGATTGAGAGAATAAATCAACTGAATCAAGCATATAAACCAACTGAATCGAGTATAAATCAAGCATATAAAATCCTAAAGCCACAATCAGAAAAGGGGGAAACAGATGCAGAGAGAGAGAGAGAGAGAGAGAGAGGAGAGAGATAGAGAGACTGTGAGCGAGAGAGAGATAGACAGACAGACACACCAACAACGAGAGAGCGAGCGAGGAAGAGAGAGATAGATAGACAGACACACCAAGATTGAGTTAGCGAGCGAGGGAGAACCTGAGATCTACGGTTGTGCCGGTGGTACTTTGTGGTGGTGGCGATGGTCGTAGCCATGGCAATGTCTTCCGTACGGTGGGCTGCGGTAAGGTGTTTGTCTCTTTGGTTTGGTGTCTGATTTTGAGGTTTGAATGTTGTTGTGTGTAACAGAGAAAGGGGCGGGCAGCATTAAAAGAGTCTGTGCGCGCGCCCTAAAAATTTTGAAGATTTAGCGACTGAAAGAAATTTTTGTTGGCAAAAGTGTTATTATAGGCGACTATCCGATTTTGTAGCCATAGGAAAATAAACAGTGACTATTTTATTGGTCACCAAATGTATATTTGGCAACTAAATCTCCACTTGGTCGGAAAAAATTTGTATTTGCCCACTAAATTTTTTAGTCACTAAAGATTAACCAAAAAAATATACCTGTTTTTGGCTACTAACATTTATTTTGTAGGTAAAAATTCATATATAACGACTAAAAAAAATTAGTAACCTAAAATTGAGACTAACGGCGACTAATAAATTTTTTAGTCGATAAAAGTGTCACTTTTGCCGACAAAAAGGTAATTTAGTCGCCAATAAATAATATTTCACTACTAAAAAATTTTAGTAGCTAAAAACAATACCATCGCCGACTAATACACATTTTAATCGCCCATAGTCAACTTTTTGGCGACTAAATTTTGTTTAGTCGCCAAAAGTGGTCGCCAAATGTGCAAATTCTTGGAGTGAAGCCACATGACAAATGATCTATCCAACCTTTCTTACTATCAACCATATCCAGGCAGTGATCAAGTTACTATTGGTGATGGCACAACTTTGCCTATCACTCGTACTGGTAAAGGACTCCTTTCCACACCTAATTTTCCTTTTCATCTTACTAAAATGCTACGTGTGCCCTCTATTTCTTCTAATTTATTCTTTGTTCATCAGTTGTCTGTTGATAACAACTGTATTTTTACTTTTGATAATAATTCCTTTATTATTCAAGACAAGAATACTCAGAAGGTGCCACATGAAGGCTGCTATGCTAATGGTCTCTATCCCTTTATACTATCACATTCATCCGTTGCATCCACATCTCAAGTATACTACTCTTGTTCCACCAGTTCCTCTTCTACTCCAAATTGGCATTTTCAACTTGGTCATCCTTCCTCCAAGAAGCTTCATCACCTTATGACTCGTCATCACTTAGGTTATTTTTCTTTATCTATTAAGAATAATACCAGTTTGTGTGAGCATTGTTGTGTGTCTAAGAGTCATAGATTGCCTTTCACATTGTCTAACTCTACTGAAAATAAATCATTGGCTCTTATTCATACTGATGTTTGGGATCCATTCTCAGCCTTAGTTTCAGGTTTTAAATACTATGTTGTTTTCATTAATGATTTTAGTAAATTTACTTGGCTTTTTCCTTTACATTACAAGAGTGAAGTCTTTACTAAATTTTTGGAATTCAAAGCTTTTATTGAAACTTAGTTTCACACCAAACTTCAAATTTTAAGAAATAATAATGGAGGGGAATGCCTAAGCAATTAGGTTCAAAAACTTAAGGGCATTGAACATCAGTTGATTTGTCCATATACACTTGCCCAAAATGGTGTAGCAGAGAGGAAGCACGTATATCTTATTGAAACTACCATTACTCTTATGCATCATTCATCCCTTCTTTTGCAGTATTGGTTTCAACATCTTGCAACTTTTGTATTTTTGATCAATAGACTTCCTACTCTCAAACTTCAAAATCTTACTCCATTTAAGGTTTTGTTCAAACAAAAACATGATTACAAGTTTCTTTGATCCTTTGGGTGCAGATGTTATCCTTGGCTTAGACCATACACTTCTCATAAACTTCAACCAAGATCTCTTCCATTTGCCTTCATTGGATATCAACCTTCTATTAAAGGCTACAAATGTCTTGATCCAAGCACAGGTAAGATTTATGTGTCTAGGCATGTTATCTTTGATGAAGATTTGTTTTCTTTTAAACTGTCCACAGTTACCTCCTTTCCTGCACATGCTCTTCCTCAGTTATTCATTTTTTTCTAGTCTATTACACCTGCACCTATCTCAACAGCACATACAACCTCTACTTCTACTTCTATACCAGCTACACATATACTCTTTTATACTCCTACAACATTATCTCCTACAGAACCAGCTTCTTATTCTCCAGACCCAGCTCCTATCTTAGCAGCACCAACTCCCTCTATTCCTATTTCCTCTATTTTCATTGATTTTCCTTGCCTTCTACCTTTTAATGTTCATCCTATAGTTACCAGGTCTAAAGCCCACTATACTTCCTGTTTTCTTGCTTCCATTGATACTTATGAACCACAGACTTATTAAGAGGCGGCCAAATCCTTTGCTTGGTAGGCTGTTATGCTTGATGAATATCAAGTTATGGGAGCCGAATATTACTGAATCAATAGGGACGAATAAACCCGTCCGGTCCGGAACGTAACTTCTATTCAGCTTTTATCCTAGTCAACCGAAGAGCCGAATAGAAATAATCGACACTCCAGCCAGTAGAGTAAAGGCCGAGTAGAAGTACGTGTAAAGGATCATGGATGGGCCTGGCCTTAAGGCCCAAAGAGAATACTATAAATATGGGATCATCAGTCAGAGAAAGGTATGTGAGAACTGTTATGCTTAACTTAGAATACAAGTAATCTTGAGTGTAGAGACTGACTTGCCCGTCGGAGTGCTGATTTCGACATCCCCGACCGAAGTGTTTATTCCTTTTCAGGTGACTAGCAGAGGATCACGAGCGTCCCCTAGGATCAGAAGAGTATTTCCAAACCATTTCTCCACAATTGGCGCCGTCTGTGGGAATACTCAAACACATCCATGGCGGGCGTAACGGAAGACCCTCCGATAGTCACTTATGAAACCACATAGAGAGATGACCTCACTCCAACAAACATGCTTGGACCGGAGACTATCCTCGCAAGACGCGCTTTGAACTTTGCCTCACCCTCGACTTCAGAGCATGAGGCAATGCAAGCGATCATGGAACAAGCAAAGCAAAATGAACAGAGGTTGGAGAACATGATCGCTGAGAACGAATGTCGCCGTCAGGATTTGGCCTTGGAAGTGGCGAAGTCCAAACAAGCTGTACGCCAAGATCCGGAACGACCTGTGAGGGCAGGTGGTCGACGATCTCGAGCTCGACAACAAGACACTGATAGCAACTCTGACTCATTATCCCCAGAGCCCAAGAAGAAGGGACGATCTGAAACTTCCAGTTCCTCTGAAGAGAGTCCACGTATAAGGCATAAGCGCAGGAGAAACAGCTCAGATGAAGATGACCAGCATGATCACTTTATACGACGAATCGCCAGGGCGGTTCTGCCCAAAAAGTTCAAAACTCCGTCGTACACTCTCTATGATGGAAAATCAGACCCCACCGATCACATCCGTCACTACAAGCAAGCCATGACATTACATGCAGACGACGAGGCCCTTATATGCCGAATATTTCCCAACAGTTTGGGACCATTGGCTGTCAGGTGGTATTATAAACTGGAGCCGGCTTTAATCAAAAGCTTCCATCAATTACAGAAATCCTTCAGGGCCAGATTCATCACCAATGAGGTCCAGCCGAAACAAGCCGACTCTCTCTGGGCAATACAGATCCAGCCAGGAGAAACACTAAGAGCGTATTCGGCACGTTATTGGGAGTGCTTTAATCTTGTTGATGATGCTTGCAACGATTCCATGGCCATCACCGCCTTCAAAATAGGTTTGCATCCTGACAGTGCTCTCCGCAGTTCCTTGGCTAGAAGGCCCCATAAAACAGTCTGGTCGTTAATGAAGAAAGTTGAGGAATACTACAAAGTGAAGGATGACACATTGCGAGTTAAAGCCGAAAACATGGCTAACAAGACGGCCCCTTCTGAAATTGCTCAACCAATAAATGTTGTAGCATCTCAGAGCCCTGAACCCGGCATCGGGCTAAACGAGACAAGAGACGGGATTCCCGCCGATTAAGCGACCAATGCTCCCACCGAGCAAATGAACAACTGCAAGTTGATAGCAGGCGCACGAAGCGCGCCGACAAGAAATATACGAAGTTGACAGAGCCAATTAGCACGGTTATGCCCAAAGTCCAACACCTTCCGTTCTTCAAATGGCCGTCCAAAATGGTAGGACCTCCCGACATGAGGAGACGGAATAGACGGTGAGAGTATCACAAGGACCATGACCATGATACTGAGAGTTGTTATGCATTGAAGGATCACTTGGAAGAATTGGTACAAGATGGTTGGCTACAACAATACGTCCGAAAAGGCAACTCAACCAAAGCAATAGCCTTAAGACAAGATTCTCCTCCACTCGGCGTGATCCACATGATATACAGCCTGCTGATGTCATCCATGGTGCATACTATTCAGTCAAATCCCGACCCTCAAGCTCAACTCACTCTAGCTAAACGACCCCACGAAGCTGGGAGCATTGCTTTTGATGATTCAGATTTGGCCGGAGTGACACTTCCCCACATCGATCCCTTGGTAATCGAGTTACGCATAAACCGATTCACAGTTGAGTGCGTACTCATTGATCCAGGGAGCACATCGGAGGTTATGTACTACAAGACATTCACCAAACTCGGCTTCTCTGAATCGGATCTCTTCCCGGGCCCTTATCCACTATTCGGCTTCAACGCTAATCCAAAGTACCCGTTGGGGAAAATCACACTACCCATTCGAGCGGGTTCCCGAACAGTGAATGTAGAATTCTTGGCCGTCAAGCTACCATCGCCGTACAATCTCATTATGGAGCAGACTTGGTTGCACACCATGCAGGCCGTGCCGAGTATGTACCATCAGCTGCTATGCTTCCTGACAGAACGCGGCATTGAGCAAATCTGTGGCTCCTAGAAATCAGTACAAGCATGTTATCTCCTCGCTGGAAAGACGCCAAAGGAGTTGCAAGCGAATTCCATTGAAGTGCCGGATCGGGAGAGCCTCGACGATGTTGGATGGCCCCCGAGTGAAAAGGCCACAGAAGGCCTAGACTGAGTTGAAATCTACGGAAGCCTAGACAAGTTCTTCATGGTCGGCGCCTCCCTGAATCAAGCCGATAGACAGCTGCTAATTTCTTTCCTGCTCAGCAACCTTGATGTCTTTGCGTGGACTCCATACGAGATGTCGGGTATAGATCCGTCCGTTTCACAGCACCGTTTGAATGTTGACCCTAAGTGCAAGCCGATCATTCAGAAAAGCTGGCGGTCAGTCGCAGAGCACACTGCCGCCGTTGTTGAGGAGGTTGACAGGCTGCTTGAAGCCGGGGCAATCAGGGAAGTGACCTACCCTACATGGCTCTCTAATACAGTAGTTATGAAGAAAAAAAATGGGACTTGGTGAGCGTGCGTCGATTTCACGGATCTAAACAAAGCCTGCCCCAAGGATTGTTTTCCCCTACCCAGAATTGACCAACTTGTAGATGTGATGGCACGCCATCAACGTATGAGCTTTCTCGATGGTTACAGAAGCTACCATCAAATCGCCATGCATCTAGAGGACCAAGAAAAAACTGCAATCCTCACCCCAAGAGGAACTTACTGCTACAAGGTTATGCCTGTTGGGCTTAAGAATGCGGGGGCAACCTACCAAAGACTGGTCACTGCCATGTTCAAGGAACAACTCGGCCACACTATGGAAGTGTACATTGACGATATGGTGGTCAAGTCCAAGGAAGAACAGAATCATATAGCTGATCTGGAAGAGACATTCGACATTCTACGTAAATATAAAATGAAGCTGAACGCTTCCAAATGTGCGTTTCTGATCGGCTCTGGCAAATTCTTGGGTTACATTGTCAACCACTAAGGAATTAAAGCCAACCCAAGGCAAATCACAACAATCCTAGAACTCGGCTCCCCTTGATCGGTCAAAGAAGTTCAGAAGTTAATGGGGATGGCCGCCGCACTCAACAGGTTCATCAGTCGTTCCATGGATCGCTGCCGACAATTCTTTCATACACTATGGCAGGGCAAGGCTTTTGAATGGTCCACCAAGTGCGAAGCTGCTTTCAACGGCCTCAAGACCTACCTCCGATTAGCCCCACTCTTGACAACACCACCGGCCGGTGATCCACTCATTTTGTATTTGGTAGTTTTCGACCGGGCCGTCAGCGCCGTACTGATAAAGGAAGAACTGGGGGAGCAGAGGCCAGTGTATTATGTGAGCAAGGCAATGGTTGACGCCGAAACACCTTACCTTCCGCTGGAGAAACTCATCCTAGCCCTAGTCATGGCGGCAAGAAAGCTGATGCATTACTTCCAGGGGCATAGCATTGGGGTGCTAACAGATTATCCCCTCTGATCAGTACTACGTAACGCAGAAGCATCAGGACATGTTTCAAAATGGGCTCTTGAACTCGGCCAATATGATATTTAGTTTCTACCTAGAACCTCAATCAAAGGACAGGTGATTGCCGACTTTGTTGCTGAATTCACCAGGGGTCTTGCCGACTTCAAGTCTGATGAAATTCAACTAAAGCCGAACTAGAGAATTTATGTTGAAGACATTTGACAGTTGTACTGTGATGGATCATCCAATCAACGGGGTAGCGGAGCCGGAGTAATAATCATGGCTCCCGACGGTGCAATAATTGAGCAGACCATCAAACTCGGCTTTGAAGCATCAAATAACGAAGCCGAATACGAAGCCCTTTTGGCCGGTTTAAGGAATGCACACATTCTGGGCACTCGGCGTTTGCTGGTATTTTGCGATTCAAAATTGGTGATCAATCAGCTAAAGGGGGAGTACGCAGCCAAAAATGACCGAATGGCGGCTTACATGAAATCGGCTAGCGCCTTGCTTGCCAAATTTGACCATCATGAATTGAATCAGATAACACATGATCAGAACACACATGCAGACGCCCTAGCTTGCCTCGCCTCTGCCATTAACTCAAAGATTAAACGGACAATCGAAGTAGGTTTCATCCTGGAGCTGAGTATCAACCCTTCGGAAGAAATCCAGGTCAATGTCATAGAGCCAGGACCGAGTTGGATGGACCCCATTGCCGTATTCTTGTCTTCCAAACAGCTCCCAGTGGACAAAAAAGAAGCGCACAAGCTGCGAAATAAAGCCCTGCGATACTATTTGGATCCGCAAGGAAAGGTTTATAAAAAATCCTTTTCTGGTCCATACTTGGAATGTGTACACCCGGACAAAGTCGAAGAGTTTCTGACTGAAATACATAAAGGCAGTTGTAGTGCCCATTTTGGCGGGCACTCTTTGGCCCATCGAGCTATAACACAGGGGTATTACTAGCCGACAATAAGAGCTGATGTCGAATGCTATGTGAAGAAATGTGAACAGTGTCAGAAGTTCTCCTCGTTAGCATATCTGCCTGTTGAAGACTTAAGCTCCATTACCAGTCCCTGGCCGTTCGCCCAATGGGGACTTGATATCATAGGACCATTGCTGAGGGCCCCAAGGAACAAGAGATACTTGATCGTCGCGACAGATTACTTCACAAAATGGGTCGAAACGGAGGCATTAATACACATTCAAGATGCTAATGTTAAGCGCTTTGTATGGAGAAATATCATAACACGATTCAGCATTCCGAGAGCTCTTATCTCAGACAACAGCACCCAAGTTGATTGTGGCGTCTACCGAGAGCTGTGCAGCAAGTATGGTATCCGGCCTTACTTTTCTACGCCGGCTTACCCACAAAGCAATGGTCAAGCCAAAGCCTCTAATAAATCCATCTTGGATGGCATCAAGAAGAGATTGGAGAAAGCTAAAGGCAAATGGGTCGAAGAATTGTCAAGTGTATTGTGAGCTTATCGAACTACGCCAAGGCGATCTACTAGAGAAACGCCATTTGCTCTATGCTTTGGAACCCAGACGATCATACCCCTGGAGATCGGCCACCCAACCCTGAAATCTCAAGTTTTTGATATGGGCTGAAATGACATGATGCTGGCTTTGGATTTAATTATGATCGAAGAACGAAGAGACTATGCCCTTGCGTCCATGGCACAGTACCAGCAGCAGCTTGCCAAGTCATATAATCAACGTATTCAGCTGGCCGCTACACACAAGGAGAGTTGGTCCTGAAGAAGGTACTTCCAGCTGCCAAGAAACCGGCTGATGGAAAATTGGGTCCTCACTAGGACGGCCCCTTTCAGATTTTATTCGATCGCAGGAGTAGGGGCATATCAACTCAAAGACATGTCAGGAAGAAGTCTGCCATGGCCTTGGAATTCCACGCATTTACGCAAATTTTATAATTGACCCGACTTGTGGGGCATGATACTTGTTCTTCACGATTCGCCATGTACATCTCATTTTTTGTAATGCAAAGATCCCTATTTACTCACTACAAAATCCAGTTCAAAAGTGTTTCGATAAAAGCCTTCGGATTCAGAGCGCCCTTCGTGGATATCACGATTGGCCAAACTAACTCTCCGGATTCGGAGCCCCATCAGCGCATGACGTCTTTGAGCCGGTAAAGCATTTGGATTCAGAGCGCCCTTCGTGGATATCACGATTGGCCAAACAAAGTCTCCAGATTCGGAGCCCCATCGACGCATGATGTCTTTGAGTCGATGAAGCCTTTGGATTCAAAGCGCCCTTCGTGGATATCACGATTAGCCAAACAAAGTCTCCGGATTCGAAGCTCCATCAGCGCATGACGTCTTTGGGCCGATAAAGCCTCCGGATTCGGAGCACCCTTCATGGATATCACGATTAGCCAAACAAAGACTCCAGATTCGGAGCCCCATCGACGCATGACGTCTTTGGACCGATAAAGCGTTCGGATTCGGAACACTCTTCGTGGATATCACAATTGGTCAAACTAAGTCTCCGGATTCGGAGCCCCATCGGCGCATGATGCCTTTGGGCCGATAAAGCCTCCGGATTCGGAGCGCCCTTCGTGGATGATGATTAGCCAAACAAAGACTCCGGATTCGGAGCCCCATTGGCGCATGACATCTTTGGACCGATTCAGTCTCCGGATTCGGAGCGCCCTTCGTGGATATCACGATTGGCCAAACAAAGACTCCGGATTCAGAGCACCATTGGCGCATGACGTCTTTGGGCCGATTAAGCCTCCGGATTCGGAGCGCCCTTCGTGGATATCACGATTGGCCAAACTGACTCCAGATTTGGAGCCCCATCGGCATATGACGCCTTTGGGCCGATAGAGCCTCCGAATTCGGAGCGCCCTTCATGGATATCACGATTGACTAAACTAGGTCTCCGGATTCGGAGACCTATCGGCACATGACGCCTTTAGGCTGATAAAGCCTTCGAATTTGGAGTGCCCCCCGTGGATATCACGATTGGCCGATAAAGCCTCCGGATTCGGAGCGCCCTTCGTGGATATCACGATCAGCCAGACTCCGGATTCGGAACCCCATCGGCACATGACGCCTTTGGGCCGATTAAAGTATGGCATTTGTACAGACCGTATAAACAAAGGCCAAAAAATGTAAATATTCAAAATGAGATTGTTCAAGCCGCATAAACATAATCTAAAACGTGCGAACATTCAGAATAAAATGTGTACTAATATAAATAACAAGTACGCTACAAATTGAAAACTAAGCGTTTTATTAAAATCAGCCAATAAATACATAATTTCACTTTCAATCTACATAAGCATTACAAGGTCTTCTTCTGTTCGGCGGCTCCTTCATCATCACTCTTCTCAATTTCGAAAGCGGAGAAGGGGAAATCATTCTGTTGGTATAACGGCAACGTAGAATCCAACCCTGCTGCCTGGAGAGCCTCAGCTTGCTGAAGTGCCTTGATCCAGCCGTGCTTAAATCCACGATTTTCACATCGGCAAACTTCTTCGGCAAGTTTCTCCTTGGTCTTTTGAATTTTGACCTTTGGGCCGTCATGGAAGCCTTTTTCATAGGTCGCGGTCCTCGCAGTCTCAATCGCGAACATGCTAGCCGTGTTCTGATCAGCGATCGCATCACTAATCAGCCTTTGAGTAACCCTCTCTTCCATAACCAGGTTGGGGTGGCTAGCTGATTAAGACTCGACAGACTTGATTTTCCTTAGCTCACGCTCGGCCTTCTCGGCGCGAGCTTCTATCTTCCGAATGTGTTTATCTCTCTGTTCAATATCGCGGCGAGCGGCGCGGAGACGCATGCTGATTTCATAAGCGGTGTAAAGTCCCTTCACCGCCCTGTGAACGCCTTCATGAAACACTTCGAAGCCCTGCCGACCTACCATCGACTGCTGAACTTCGGGTGGAAAAATATGTCGAGCGAACTCGACTACCACATTTGGATCTCGAATGATCAAATCCGCCTCTGTCATTGGTCTATTATTACCTACGAAGACCGCAAAACTTAATGGGCGAGGAGTCACGTCGTATTCCCTTGCAGGACAGGGTTGAGGAGACTTACATTGTGGCTGCTTGTCCCTCTTGGGCGACCTACTTCGACGAGGAGGAGATTGGTGTGTCTCCCGATACCTCGAAGTCCTACTACCCGTGCGTAAAGGTTCACCACTTTCGACTCATGTCTCCTCCTAGCTCAGCTAGCATCTTCGCTTCCCCTCTGCTGTTGAAGAAAAGTCTATTTGACATTCGCACTTGTTTAACTTTCCTCTAAGAACTGGACTGAGTTGCTGTCAGAGCATCTAAATAGGACCTTCGTTCACGAAGTACTCGCCCATTTATTCCTTACGAGGGCAGCACCTCCGAGACAATCTCATTAATATCGAAACTTCAACAGCCCAGCGCCAATTGAGTCACATGACCCAATCGCCCCATCAACCTCTACTATTCGGCATTCTACGTTCATGAACCAGCTGGGGCAAGGGTAGATTCATCAATCTAGTCGGCTCGAGTGCCCCAGCCGTTCCACGAATCGATTCATCAATACAATATTCATAAGTTCATTTTATTCGGCGTTCTACGTTCATGAATCAACTTGGGCAAGAGCAGATTCATCAATCTAGTCGGCTTGAGTGCCCCAGCCGTTCCACGAATCGATTCATCAGTACAATATTCATAAGTTCGTTTTATTCGGCGTCCCACGTTCATGAACCAGCTAGGGCATGGGCAGATTCATCAATCTAGTCGGCTTTAGTGCCCCAGCCGTTCCACGAATCGATTCATCAGTACAATATTCATAAGTTCGTTTTATTCGGTGTCCCACGTTCATGAACTAGCTGGGGCAAAATCTAGTCGGCTTGAGTGCCCCAGCCGTTTCACGAATCGATTTATCAGTACAATATTCATAAGTTCGTTTTATTCGGCATTCTTCTTCATGAACCAGCTAAAGGCTGACCTATCGGCACCTCATGAATTCATTTTATTTATGATTAAATCAAATTCATTAATTTAATTGGCTATTAAGCTTGCCGTCTCACGTAGTCATCACATTTTGTTCAAACTGCTGATTCTTTTAATTATGTACTCATACAGCAAACAATACAAGCAATAACTTGAGAACATAGAAAATTTTCATTCATAAATTGGGTGCTAACAGCGACATTTTACACATGAAAACCCAAAAAAGACGAAAATCAACTAACAAAGAACATACATTGAAATTAAGAATACCTAACAAAAATAATTTGATCCCCAAAATCAATCCTCGGGATCAGACTCTAGCGGCTCAACATCCACTTGCTCGTATGGAATCGACATGTCCAATGTCACTCCAGCGGCAACAAGGGCTTTGAGCCAGCCATGTTTGAATCCCCGATTCTCGAATTTGGGGACCTCTTCTACATAGTTTTCTAGAGCGATGCTCTTCCCAATCTCGAATGCTTCGGAAGCCTCAGAGTCGGATTTTTCCTTTGCAGCCTTCGACTCTACCAATTCAGCATCCAGCTTGGTAAACGCCTCCTTGGCTAACTTGAGCGATTCCTCACTCGCGTTTGCCCTCTCCTCGGCATCCGATCTAAGCTGGTCAGTAGTCCGCGCCCTTTCCTTCTCGACTTTGGCCCGCGCACTCTCCACCGTGGCTCTCATTGCCTCAAACTCGACCCTGTTCCTCTAACCGTCGACTTCCGGCTGCAAACGGCCAATCCTTTCAACGGCATCACGCTGGTGGCGGCCTAATTCGGCGATCCTTCCGACCGTCAGCAAAACAAGTTGGGATCGTCAGATACTAAGAAATACCGTATGCAAACAAATCCAAAACAAGGAGTTAGGATGAGGTCACATACCAGGAGGGCCGACTAGGCAGCTAACGCTATTGCTACCAAATTCGGCTCCGCCCGAAAGGTTGCCTTGTCAGCCGGCAACGAGACCGAGGCGGCCAAGCTCAACGCCACAGCAGGATCCTTCAAAACCGATGCTTCAGAAGAGATCGACGTGTTTTTTATCTTTGGTTGAACAACGAATGGAACAACCACATCCAACTCCTCCAAATGTGACCGTTTATTAACAGGGTTCTCCTCAGAGCCGGCATCGCCTTCGGTGGCACGTTTTTCTCCCCGATCCTCTGAAATCGGCTGTTCTTCTGAATCCGGCCGATTGGCTGCCTTTTTCGACTCAGCCACTTCAATGTGAGCCCGTTTCCACTAAAATAATGCGTTCGGAAGATTCAGTCGGGGCAGGTGCAGAACGGGTGGCCTCGACTTTCCGTCAGGTAGCCAGGCGTTTGGCATTTCTCTTTCGCGCCATCTATGTGAGACTTTCCCCAGCCATACCCTCGGAATAAGCACCGGGAAGGTCTCCCAAATTTGTAAAAATATATTCGAAGACGTCCCCTCGGCCTGATGTGGACGGAGGGTCAGACGAGTTCAGTCCAGCTTCCTCAAAGGCCAAGTTAACAGCTTCGTCAACCTCCGCTGCCAACTGATCTGGGTCCTCGGCGATTGGTTCCGCCGCTTGTTCTTCTAAGTGTTCAGAATCGGATGTTTCTAAACTGATCTACCTCAAGTTTTTGAAGCTGGGGAAGATGAGAGCTGTAAGATGGTTGTCGGCTCGCGCGATCGGAATGTTGTCTGCCGCCGAGAATGTAGTATAAGTCGGCTCGTACCGTAGGAGAATGTGGGCCGCCCTCCCTTGTTTTTGAAGGTTTGAACGGCCAACGAACTGTAGTGTGGTCTTAATTTCTTCGAGCACAACGTCGTCTCCTAAAACTAACACTCTCTTCAAGTCGCTGCCTGCACAAACAAAACGATTAGATGTATGTAGTGCCGAATACAGATATGGATATAACAAAAACAAAGTTGGCCTAATCAGCCACCTGGTTCGCCTTTTTGCCTTGGCACCGGGTCTAGGCGATCTTCACCTTCGCCAAATTCCTAATTGCCGCGAACAACGACCATCACATCATCGACACGCTTGCCAGAGTTGGCAAGCATGGTCACTAAGTGATGGTCAGTATCCTTGGCTCTAAGAAAGTAGCGTCCTAGCCGGCCAATGGATTTGGCTAGGACGTAATAGTGCCGAACAGCGGATATACCAAAGTTAATCCTAAGACGTCGATTCAGCTCTACAATTTCCATTACGATACGAAAGAAGTTCACGTTGGGCTAGGAATGGATCAGACCCCAGTATCGTAAAATGGCTCTCAAGAATGGATGAAGTGGAAAACGGACTCCGCCCTCAACAATGGACAAGAAGGGAAAGACAATTGTGCTCTCGTCATCTCTCTCCATGTCAGTGGTGCTGTCTGCCAAAAGTGACAGATAGACATCGTCAGCGATGGAAAAATGGCGACGAAAGCCAGAGATTCAGTCCGCTGAAAGGAGCTCCTTCAGATGTTTTGCCATCTTGACCAGCCCGAGGATTATGGAAAACTAAAAGCAAACAAGGAAGCGGAATCGAAAGTGAGGGAGAAGAAAACTTGTAGGAGGCGAAGAAGAAAAACAATAAACGAAAAGTTACAGAAGCCGCGAAGTGAAGAAGTTGCGATAAAAGGCGAACCAGATATCTTTCAGTACTCAGAACATACATTTGAAGAGACAAATTCAAATCGTATTAAATGAAGGCAGTGTACGAAGGGGTGGGAAAGCGTTACAATGACCAAAAAACGTGTGCGCGTTCTGACACGCATTGGGAAGAGGATTAACCGCCGAATTTTCGACTTCCCAGGCTAGAAACCAAAAACGCCGACTAACTGATGCAAGTGAGGTGTTTGGGGGGAAATTATGGGAGCCGAATATTACTGAATCAATAGGGACGAATAAACCCGTCCGGTTCGGAACGTAATTTATATTCGGCTTTTATCCTAGTCAACCGAAGAGCCGAATAGAAGTAATCGGCACTCCAGCCAGTAGAGCAAAGGCCGAGTAGAAGTACGTGTAAAGGATCATGGATGGGCCTGGCCTTAAGGCCCAAAGAGAATACTATAAATATGGGATCATCAGTCAGAGAAAGGCATGTGAGAATTATTATGCTTAACTTAGAATACAAGTAATCCTGAGTGTAGAGACTGACTTGCCCGTCGGAGTGCTGATTCTAACATCCCCGACCGGAGTGTTTATTCATTTTCAAGTGACTAGCAGAGGATCACGAGCGTCCCCCAGGATCAGAAGAATATTTCCAAACCACTTCTCCACACAAGTTCTTCAAAGAGAAGACACTTGGTCCTTAGTTTCTCTTCAACTTGGCAAGCAGGCTATAGGTTACAAATGGGTGTTTAGGCTCAAGAAAATTTTTGATGGGTCCATTGCTAGCCAGATGGGTGGCTAAAGGGTTTATTCAAACTGAAGGGGTTGATTATCATGAAACTTTCAGTCCACCCACTATCCGGGTTTTTTTATGTCTTACTTTGCACTACAACTGGTCCATTAAGCAATTAGACATTTCTAATGCATTCTTACATGGCATTCTTCAAGAAGAAGTCCGTATGCATCAGCCACAAGGATTTGTTGATGTTATTCATCCCTCTTCTATATGTAAACTTCACAAAGCTCTATATGGGCTTAAACAAGCTCCTAGAGCTTGGTTTTCAACATTCTCTCATTTCCTTCTCACTCAACAGTTCACTCCTAGTCACTGTGATTCTTCCTTGTTTATTAAGATGACTTCCACTTCTACCACTATTTTGCTCATGTATGTTGATGATAATTTCTTCATTGGGAATGATCCTCTTTATATTTCTACTCTTATTCAGTAAATGCATTCCACTTTTTCCATGAAAGAATTGGGGTTTATCAATTACTTCCTTGGCATCTCTGTTACTACCTTTTCTTTAGGATATGTGCTTTCCCAGGCCAAGTATGCATCTGAAATTTTAGTCGAAGTAGGCATGAGTGACTGCAAGCCTTACTCTTCTCCCATGGCAACTAAACATTCAGTTTCTTTTACTTATGATGATCTGCCATTTTCTCAGCCTTCTCTCTACAGAAGTATGGTTAGAGCCTTACAATACTTGACTATCACCAAGCCAGATTTAGTCTATGTTGTTAACTATGCTTGTCAGTTCATACAACATCCTTCAAACAGTCATTTTGTAGTAACGACTTCTTCGATATCTAAAGGGCACCTTACATCATGGTCTTCATTTCACTAGTGGTCCTCTCATTCTTACTGCTTTTTCTGACTCTGATTGGGTTGGAAGTGTGTCTGATCGTAGGTCCACTACAGGCTATTGTATTTATCTTGGTCCAAATTTAATTTCTTGGTGTGCCAAAAAGCAGCCTACTGTTTCTCGCTCTTCTTCAGAGGCTGATATCGAGCATTAGCCCATACCACTGTAGATTTAAGTTGGCCTGGCATACAATTAGTTTATTTTAATGTACATGTCCCTGTACTAACCCTTTGGTGTGATAATCTTTCTGCAATTGCTTTGACTAATAACTCTGTGTTCCACGCTCGAACAAAACACATTGAAATTGACTACAACTTTGTCCGAGAGAAAGTAGATGCTAAGCAACTTCATATCCAGCACATTTCCTCTACTGATCAAGTTGCTGATATACTAACTCAACCTCCATCTATCTCTCACTTTCAGTATCTTCAACACAAACTTCTGGTCCTTCCTAGTCCCTACAGTTTGAGGGGGAATGATAAGCTAGAGCACACAAAGCTGCAGTCCCAATCGCAGCTGTAGCAAATCAGCCAAGGCTATAATACTAGCATAATTGTTTCAAGTAGTTAGGCTGTTAAAATTAAACCATGGTTAGATTAGTTTGTCATAGTTAGGTTAGGTTGTTATGAATAGTTTGTTATGATTAGATTCAATATAAAATGTACTGAACCTCTGTAATCAAGGTATGAAAAAATATATTCAGATTTTCTTTAACCGCCACCACTACCGCTATCACCATCATCACCATTGTCATTGTTGACACAAGCACTACCATCATTTTACAACCACTATCATCAATATTGTTACCACCACCACCAACACTATCGCTTCCACCACCACTACCATGCATCGCCACCGCCACCACTATCACTGCCACCACCACAACCATCATACCATCACTACCACCATCACAATATAAAAACTGAAATACACAATTTGAAAATAATAAATTTCAAATTTGATTTTATACATATCAAAGAACTTATTTTTAGTTCAGCACTTAAATTTTCATCAAACATATTTTTAGCTTAAAAAATTCATCTTTTAGTTTTTAATACTTAATTTTTAGTTTTTAATTTTTATCAAAAATTACCTAATTTTTTAAAGGTTGGTTATTGGAGCAGTTACCTAAAGAAGATGAAAGCAAACTAGATCACCATCCATCATTCTTAAATGGTATCAAGTTGTCCAATCTTTGGGATATCATGTTCAATTTTTGGGATATATATATATATATATATATATATATATATATATATATATATATATATATATATACATACTAGTAAATCATGCACGTGTGATTTGGGGCTGTTGGGCTCACTATCGATCCTATTTCAATGATACAAACCAAAATTTATACGATGACTTGGTCCATTATTCAGGAGAAATCAATAAGATAAAAGGGGCAATTCTAACTATGTTATTACTAAACAGTAACTTATTCCTTTTGGGAAAAGTCTAGAAACCAGAAATATCCACTTAGAATTTTCTTGGTAGGTGGCTGTGCGGAAAAGATTAAATTTATGTAGTGTGGAATCCATGTGTAAAATAAATCTAAACTATAAGATGATAGTTCTAAGTAATTTATGAGTAGTTAAATCTGGATTTGTAATGTTATTGTTCCTTTTGATATTACATTTGTAGTCTAGATTAAAGATCAATTCTTGTATTTCCCAATAGGTCTTTTAGGAGATGTTGCCATCAAACACCTCATATCAAAATATCTCTCCCATAACTACCTGAGGTTTGATAACTACATTTAATTGTTCCTTTTAAGGCAATTGGTACATATGTTACTTCACAGCTCATAGATATCTGAAAGCAAAAATACCTATTCTTTAGTAGAAGGATAGTGAAATCCTTGATTATTCACTAAGTCACTTGTGGTTATTAACACTCGTTCTTTTAGAGCTGTAGTTTCTTAGTGTATCTTTGTAATCCAGCAATATCATTCTGCTTTCTGCCCTCTTCTGAGCCCCCTCTTTGCCTAAGAGAAGAAAAGGCAGCTGAAAAGGAAAAAAGACTGTAGTGTTTGTTTCTTAAATGACCTTGTTAGTATAATAACCATAAATAAATAAAGAGTATGGGTCTGATTTTCTGTCTTTTGGAGCTTTGTGAGTTCCTAAACTCTTCTTCTTCTTCTTATAACCACTATTGGTGATAGAAGCTAGAGGAGGTTGGAAGCCAGTTTTTAGAAAATGTCATGGTAGGTATGGATCATCATCAACAATTCAAATGGTGTTCATGGATAACATCCCTAATGATATGAGTCCAAAAGGATTGTATGCGTTGTTCTCTAACTTTGGGGTTGTAAAAGATGTTTTTATTTCAAATAAGAGGAACATAACCCAATCTAGATTTGGTTTTGTACGATATGACTATCCTATAGCCATTGGGGTTGTAGTATAGAAACGAACGGATTATGGTGTGAAGATAGAGTGCTAAAGGTGAAAAAGGTTAATTATACGACAGAGCAGGTTGGGAAGGATAAGCCTCAGGTTAAAAACATACTACCCAAGCAGAGACCAAAAGATATAGGGAGAAGAATCTCAAATGAAAGCATAAAAAGGGGCTCGTACGCTAAGGGGCTCATACCCCGAGATATTTGTTTGTGATTATATATCAATTTTAACCAG
Source organism: Camellia sinensis (assembly GCF_055761805.1). Classification (NCBI taxonomy): domain Eukaryota; kingdom Viridiplantae; phylum Streptophyta; class Magnoliopsida; order Ericales; family Theaceae; genus Camellia; species Camellia sinensis. The sequence goes on along the minus strand of NC_138975.1, from coordinate 102,009,408 downwards.
TAAATAACAATTTCAATCAATCAATCAATCAAAGACGCATCGACACAATGATTTAACGTGGAAAAACCACAATTGGAGCCCCTCCAATTGTGATAAAAAAAAATCACAGGCCAAAGCCACAAAACAATCCACTAAAAAGACAAAAAAGAATTACACAAGTGTACTCTCAATTACCTAAGGAATTCACGCCTAAATTGAACCAACTCCAATGTGCTTCTTCCACCATCGTCTTCACCTCGAAATTGTCTTGTCCAACGTTGAATACATAACGCCGATGTCAAATCCATGACGACGAGCCACTCCAAAATCCACCAAAACTTCAGGCCCAAATTCCACAGAATCCACCGAAGAACAACCCTCTCCTTTTTGAATAAAATAAAATAAAAATTTTAAAAAAACCTTTTGATAGAATCCACTCAACTCATGATATAAACTCTCACAGATATCAATGGAAACAAGCACAGAAGCTTCAGATGAAACCTTATTACCAAAAAAGAAGATCTAGAAGTCGTACCCTAGAAACTGAATTAATCGCAGATTTATAGAAAACATAATTGCGATCTCCGCTCGAGCGTAGGAATGGACGCTCGAGCGGTTTGTCTAAAACGAGTGTTTCAGAACAAGGATCTACGCTCGAGCGCAGGAAAGGCCGCTTGAGCGTAAAAATACAACCCCCTCGACCCCACCTAGGCGCTGTTCCCTGGACCCCCGTGAGGCAACCGGGCAACTCGATCTCCGACATAGTCAGCGAAGTGAAAAACATGATAGGATTAAGATCACAAACTCCTCTGCATAGGCACAATTCAGGTTGGATTCACATCTAAATACTTATAACCTCACTTAAATAAAAGATTGAATAAAATTACAACTGAAAGGAGTTTTGTCAAACGGGATTGCGAATTACAAAAACCTAACAAGTTGCATATAAGCGTAATACTGAATGTGTGAAGGGAGTGCAACCTATCGAGCCTCATATCAGAGTTACATAGCAAGGGTGTGAATGAAGCAAAAGTAAGAGAAGGTAGGGAAAGAATAGTGTATGTTTCTTTTGGGTCAAAGGAGGATATGAAATCTAAAATGAATGAGATGGAAGAATGGATTTACAAGTGGTGTGAGTCTTTCACCAGCTGGAAAAATGGGATGAAAATGGACATTAAGAGATTTGTTTGGTTAAATTGCTATGGTGTTCCGCCCAATATATGGAATAGCAAAAACGATCCAAGCATAGGAGAGCTATGTGGGGAAATCAACGAGATGGATGAGAATTTCTCAAGCATGGAGTCTCTGAAGTGTGAAAAGGTCAAAATATGTATGTCTCAACTAGAGAGAATTGATAAAATTGTATTATTGGAATGTAAGGATAGTGTGTACCCTATTATGGTAGTAGAGGATAACAGACATGAAGATGGATTCAATGAATCACATTACATGTGCAATAATAGACTTAGTGGACAAGCTTCAGTGGAAGGCATCAATGGTGTTGATCAAAGCTTTGAACAGTGGCAGGAGAACAAGGAAGAAGGTGAGGACGTGGCATGCACAGAGGCTGAGGTGGAAATTTAAAATGACATGGGAATGAAGATATGGTGCAATGTGGAAAAATGAATGATGGTGAAAGGGCACGCTTGTAATTTTTCATCATTATCAATGGTGAATGAAACGGTTACAATGATGCTCAAAATGCAGTGATGACAGCATTAATTGTTAGCCTAGGGCTCAAAAGACGTCGGAGTGAAAGAGGTGGCTAGAGTGAGAAGGAGTTAGGAAGACGAAGAGATGAAGAATTGGAAGGATATAAGTATCAGTGAGGGTGATATGAAAAGACCCAATATTAATCTGGAGGTGGTCTTAGGTAAGGATCAGTTTAATGGATTAGGTATTGTTATCAATAAAAAATTGGGCAGATGATTTGAGGATGGGCCCATATGCTGAGGAGGGGCAAAGTAGGCAACCCATTGGGTTAAAGTCTGGGCCAATCCCTGGGAGTAATATGGGCACACAGTCCATTTTTTGGCGTATTGTGTTGTGTTAATAAAGATCTTATCATGGAATGTGATAGGGTTTGGAAGGGTGGAGAAAAGACGCAGGGTGAAAGAATTATTAAAGGAGAAAATGGTGGATATGGTTCTATTAAAAAAAAAAAAAAAAGGTCAAAAATTGATGCAAATTGTGTGATATCTCTGTGGCCGAATGTTTCAATGGACTACATGTCTGTGGATGCGGAAGGTAGTGTAGGGGGCCTATTATGCATTTGGAAGCCAAAGGTGTTTCCTTAAAAGAATGTTGCTGCTCCCCAAGATTTGTGTTATTGGCAGGTATGATCTTCTCTAGTATTGGTGCGTTGTTGGCAATTTGTATGCTCCAAATGAGCAGGTTGATAGAAGATATTTGTGGGAGGTGTTGTTTAAAATGAAAGACTGCTTCCCTAAGCCTTGGTGTCTAGGAGGGGACTTAATGAAATATTATCAGTAAGTGAAAGAAAGGTTACATAAGGAGGGATAGAGGAATGTCTGAGTTTTGTAGCTTCATTAATAATCTGGGGTTTATGGATATCCCAATGTTAGGGAGGCAACACACATGGGGTAATTCACAAAATTGGAGTAGAATTAATAGATTTTTGGTGAATCCAGAATGGTTGGAATGGTTCAAGCTAAAGGTTTGGGGATTACCTAGATTATTATCAGACCACTGTCTCATTTTATTAATGGAGGATGATAGAAACTGGGGTCCCAAACCATTCAGGTTCATTAATGCTTGGGTACTCCACCCTATGTTTTCTAACGAAATTAAAAGGGTTTGGGAAAATACACAAGTGGTTGGGTGGGTTGGGTTCATCATTATGACCAAATTGAGAGCATTGAAGCAAGCCCTGAAAAAATGAAACATTGAGGTGTTTGGAAATGTTGATTTTAAACTTAAAGATGCTGAAGCAGAGATACATGCCCTTGACCTTGGGGCTGAGGCTAGAAATCTTATTGAGGCAGAAGTTGTATTCAGAAATGAGATGATCAGTTCGGTTTGGAAGCTTCAAAAGAGAAAAGAGTTGTTGTGGTTGTAGAAATCAAGGATGGGTTGGACACTAAAAGGAGATAAGAATACAAGACTTTTCCCTGTAATGGTGAACATGAGACAAGGCAGGAATATGATCAACTCAATGAATGTTGGGGAAAGCTCAGTGAAGGAACCAACTCAGATTAAACAAGCAGTGTGTAACTATTTTAAATCTCATTTTGATGAAAATTGGAGTTTCAGGCCTAGTTTTGGAGGGCCTTTTAAGGGGATGGATCAAATCCAAGCCAAGGAATTATTGGAACAAGAGTTCACTGAGGCAGAAGTATTGGAAGCAATTAGAAAGTGTGATGGAAATAAAGCTCCAGGTCCAGATGGTTTCAACATGATTTGTTATCAAAAGGGTTGAAGCTTATGAAAAAGGACATAATGAACTTTATGAAGGAATTCCATAGAAACAGCAGGTTGGGGAATGGGGTGAACTGCTCCTTTGTCACTTTGATCCCCAAGCAGGATTGCCCATCCTCGATTGGGGACTATAGACCAAGTAGCTTGATTAACTTTGTGTATAAAGCTCTATCCAAAGTACTGGCAAACAAATTTAAGAAAGTGTTGCATGTTGTTATTGACAATGTTCAATCTGCATTTTGAAAGGGAGAAACATCATGGATGGAGTTCTTATTGCTAATGAGGTCATTGATTGGAGGAAGAAGTCTAAGAATAAGGGTATAATCCTTAAGTTGGATTTTGAAAAAGTCTATGACTTTGTAAATTGAAACTTCTTGGTACATATGTTAGAAAATTTTGGTTTTGGATCAAGATGGATTGGGTGGATAAGGGAGTGCATCTATTCAGCAAGAGTGTTTGTGCTTGTGAATGAATCCCCATTCGAGGAGTTTGGTCAGAAAAGAGGGCATAGGCAAGGTGATCCACTCACACCTTTTCTTTTTAATGTTGTAGCTGTAGGGCTCAACATCCTACTGTTGAGAGTGAAGGAGTTTGGAATTATAAAATGGGTGGAAGTGGGGTCCAGAAAAGTTAATGTCTCTCATCTTCAGTTGGCGAATGATATAATTATCTTCTGTGCGGCAGAATGGTCTGAGGTGTTAGTTATTAAAAGAATCTTGAGATGTTTTGAAGTGGTCTCTGGGTCAAGAATAAATTTTCATAAAAGTGTTGTGTGTGGAGTTGGTGTGAATGAGGTGAGGGCGCTGGAGATTGCCTCTGATCTTAATTGTCTTAATCATAAACTCCCACTGAAATATTTGGGGCTATCGTTGGGGGCTGATCCTAGCAGAAAGCAGACCTGGAAACCAATTATTGATAATTTTAAAAAGAAGTTGTTAGGTTGGAAAAAAAGGTTGTTATCATTTGCAGATAGAGTGCTTCTCACAAATTATGTTCTCTCTTCCTTGCCTATTTATTATATGTCATTATTCAAGATGCCAGAGTTTGTAGCTAAGAATCTTGATAGGATGCAAGCTGCCTTTTTGTGGGGGGACACAGAAGCTAGAAGAAAGGTACACTTGGTTAAATAGAAGGAAGTCATATTGGACAAGCAGCAAGGTGGCTTGGGAATTAGAGATTTAAGACCTGCAAACCACTGCATGTTAATCAAATGGTGGTGGAGGTTTGTCTTAGAGAAGGGTGCATAGTGGAAAGCAATAATTTGTAGCAAATATGGATCTTCAAGAGGGAGGTGGATACCATTGATCACTGAGTCAAGGGATGCTTCCAAAATCTGGAGGGATATTGTGGGCATTGCACATATCAACTCAGATCTGTTTAACTTCTTTATGGAGAATATTGAAATTACAATTGGCAATGGCAGAAGATTATTGTTTTGGGTTGATACTTGGATGGGGGATAATAGTTTAAGCACACAGTTTCCTAGACTTCTCCAATTAAGCACAGAGGAGGAGATTTTGTTTAGTGCAATTTTATCAAGAGGAGATTTGTCCAATGAGTGGGATTTCAATTTCATAAGAGCTCTTCATGGTTGGGAAGAGAGTGAAGTCTTAAGGCTTACTGTTCTGCTGGGTACTAGTCCAAGTCTACAGCTGGAGCAGGGGGATTCCATGAGATGGAAAGCTAACCAAACTGGTGTTTACAAGGTGAGCAATGCATATAGATCGTGTGGATGGTTGAAGGGCCCAGCATTTAGCTCAACTGATTTAATCTGGAATGGTTTTGCTTCACCCAAAACTAAGCTCATAACCTGGTTAGCATGGAAAAGCAGGCTAAAGACAACTGAAATCTTGGGGTGCTGATGGGAAATGTTGATGCACTTTGTGTCTTCTGTAAAGAGGAGGTGGGATCTCTGAATTATCTCTTACTTTTCTGTCTGTTTGTATGGAAAATCTGGTCTTGCATTATTCATTGGTGGGGAATCCCATGGATAGTACCAGGGTCTATAGAAGGTTTATTACAGTGGTGATTGAGCTGGAAATTTAGAAAGGAAAAAAAAAAATATGGTCATGTTTGGAGAGCTATTCCTGCTACAGTGATTTGGTCAGCTTGGAAATGTAGAAATGAGCGCATTTTCTCAAGTCTATAACCAAACTTTGGGGATTTATGTGATGTCATTAAATTGAGAATTGCTTTCTGGTTGATTTCATTTGGTGCAAACTGTTCTTTTTCCATCAATGATGTTGTTTATAACATCTAGCAAGTGAGGAAATGTCTATAGGAATAAGAGTGATGAGCTGCAGAGCTCTTGGGTTTCTTAGGGTCTACTACCTATTATTTTATTTTATTTTATTTTGTTTTTGCTTTCTGTATGTGTCTAATTTAGCTTCAAATAATAAAAGAGCTCAAATCCAAAAAAATAAAATAAAATAGAAAAGTGCTATTGTATTGGGAAAAATTAGTGAATATCCCTCTTTAACTTTGTGTAGTAGGAGAGGTTCAAGATGATTTTTTTTTTTTTTATTAGCTAAGGTTTCTCAACATTTTTATAGAGAAAATTCGACTTAGAAAATTATGTTTGGCTCGGAGAAATTAATCAAAGAAATTTGTCTATGAAAATTGAAATTTCTCTGAATCGAATTTTCTAAATATAAATGTTGAGGGACCTTAACTATTATAAAAATATTATATATCATTTATCTTATAAAATCTTAATATTATGGACCTTAAAAAAAAATTCCCCATTGTATTGAAGCTAAAATTGCTTTCTCTCTCTCATTGTTCTAAACAATTTGTTTAAACTATTGTTTTATTAATCTGTATCTAATTTTTTTTTTTTTTTCATTTTATGTCTATGTCGTTTAGAGAATTTAAAAGCAAAAAAGAAAAAAAATGAGAAAATTTGAAAATAAAATTCACTAAAAATAAATAAATCAAATTATTAATTTCTTTTAATAAAAAAAACACAAAATGTTTGTTTTTGAAACGGCAAAAAATAATAAATGAATATATAGGAAAAAAATCATAAATATTATATTTTTTAAGTTTATCGGAATTAGATGTATTTAAAAAATTAAAATTAAAATTAATGTAAAATATTTAAAAATTTATTAAAAACAAAAAAATATATATTGGGAACTTGAGTTTTGACTAAAATAGCCAATAAAGACAAAATAAGTTTAAATAGTCTATAAGATAAAATGTTACATCCCAAACCATAATCATTTCAATTTTTCTCTCACAACTATCAAATCAACTATAGAACCAAAAAAAAAAAATGTATCTTCTCAAACACGACTTTTATAAAACACAAATCATAAGGGATTGCTCTATTGTTACCTTGATTTGTTGATGCATCCCAAATTGAAAACAAAAAAGCTTCTTTTCTTTTTTTTTTTTTAATAATGAAATTTGATTATAAATGTTTTGCAAATTGCTCAGTTTCAGGTGTTCCTACTACATATTTTCAGTGTTCCAAATTTTGGGGCTACGTATTTGGGTTGTTCTAATTTAACTTGTCCCGATTGAATAGAATGGCAATTCTTTATGGTGAATGATAATTTCATTTGTAATGTATTTTTTATTAGTTTTTAATCAACCAAATATTATTTTGATGAAATAATCATATCATTCGACACCATTCTAGTGAACCTAACATGAACATAGTGTATTAAACTCCAAAAAGGGATTAGTCAATGAACTTTAATTTTTATTTCATATGTATTTGTGGGTTCTTTCTCTCCCTAGGTAGTCCTTCAGTTTCATCAAAGTTTGGGAAAGTTGATGCCATATGACCATTGGAGTAGAAGGAAAAAGAACAGAGAAGAAGCCTCTTCTGACAAGGTGTGTTTTGCATGTTTCATTATATAATATAATTATATATGGTTGTATATGACATGTTTTGTTTTCCAATTGTCAATTAAGTGCTGATTGATTTATTATGTAAATACTGTTGATTGGTTATTATGTAAATGCTTGCTTATACAGAATATAGAAATGTGTGTTAGATTCAACCACTAATTACATTTGGTGACATAATTGAATGGAGAAAGAAATTAGTTAGTAGGTATGATGGAAGATGGTTCATAATTCTGACTTCCTTTCCCAAAATTCTTCAAACTCTGCTTTGGACTTGACCTTTTCTCCCACTTTATTTTCTCTTTTATAGGAGAAGTTTGTACAAAAACTTTATTGGGAATTTCCTGGAATTGCTCAATATGAGGCCTAGTTTTGGAGAAAATAAATATTTTAAATTAACAATGTTATCAAAGGTAAAAGGAAATGGCAGTGGCTGACATGAAAGGTGGCTTTAAGCTTCTTAAATCCAAAATCTTATAAATTGAAGCATTACAACTACTCAATTTATATTCCTCTTGTTCTATGAAATAGTCTTGGGCCTACTATTTTGGCAGTATTTGAGTAGGAGAGTGTAGTCACCGCATGGAGTTTTATAGATTTGATACAGCAAAGTTATTGCCCACTATTTGTCAAAATACTGAGGCTGTTATTTGGCAGTTGTCTTGTCTTGACCCGTAGAAGAGACTATAATGATGCTTTGAATTCATGCTCAATTCTTGTACATTTCTTTCTGACGGAATTAATAAATTAAAATTTTTTAACTCCATGCCTTCTAAGTATAATTGTCTCAAGTTTTTCCTCTTATTAGTTTCGTTCATAATTGTATAGTACAAAGAAGTACATGGATATGAAAAGGCTTAAAAATAATGTTCGACGTGTATACTAGACTTGTTTGCACCTATTTTTGCCAAACCCTATCGACAAGTGGTTCAGTCAGTAGAGGACACGTGGCCAAGTTCAGAGTAAATGGTTATCATCAGAGGACAGAGATCATCAACTAGAAGTGAGGTTTCCATGTGGGACTAACGTGGAAGCTGGAGCAGTTATTGGCAGTGTGGCCATAGACTTAGTGGGCTATCTTTAAAAGAAAGCATGAATAGAGTAGGAGTTTTTCTTTGTCGAAGGACGTGTAGAAGGACTCAGGGACGCGTGTTAACTTAAAAAGAATGAAGTTCGACAGGTCAAGGTAAAGTCATGATGCAGTTTGAAGGCTGGGAAGTGAGAGTGCAGTTGTGCCAATTATACAACAGCAGTTGTAGAATGAAGAGATCATGGGGTCGTGAGAAAGAAGAGCTATAAGAGACCAAAAGTTGGAAGAAATAGGACATCAACAACAACATAACAACTTAGCTTTTAGACTTAGGAGTAGTTGAGATTGTAATTTAGGAGTAGTTTCTATCACTGTAATATGTACTTGTTGAATGAACATAGGAGATTTCAGCATGAAGTTGCATTTGTTTGTTTAATCCACCTTGTTACCATCCGTTGATACAACAATTTGAAGTTGTTTTCTTTTTATTCAATTTACCTTGTTACCATCTGTTAATACAGAAAGCTTGTTTTCCTTTTTGTTTACTTTGTTGTCAATGTTTGACCCAAAGAAGTCCTTATTCTTTTGAGGCATTCGAACCAGAACCACAATTGTTTGATTGTTTCTGTTTAAGTTGTGTAGTTTGAATTATTGTTTAGTTGCTGTCGATCCAGCCCTAGCATAATTTTTCTAACAATTTTTGGCACGCCCAGTGAGACAATCTTGCATGATTTGGACAAGAAATGGTGAAGGCAAAGAAATAGGTTGATAAGCATGCTGAAAAGAGGCCTGCTGAGTTTGAAGAATAAGAGGTACACTAGGACTTGGTCTTTGTTGATGATGGTGGTGCTCAACATGTAGGCCAAGCAATGGCTCATTGTAGCTCGGCTTTTTCGCGCCTCATTTCGGAAGCTCGAAAAGCAAGCCCTATAGTTCGGATTCTCGTGGTTCTAAATCTATTCTCACAAGTGCAATGTGAAATTGATAAACACAGAAGAGTCCAAATCCAGCAAATCGTTTTGAAAAATTGATTTTGAATTAAAAACTGCCAAAATTGGACTGCTTTGTCAGATACAGAGTCGCCACCTAAATATTTTATTTTTGGGGAAATTTAGGAAACCCATGACTCTTGCCAAAGGCCACATGTCCGTCATCATCAAAGTTGCCTCCGTTCGAGAACTTAGGTACGAGAGGGGAAGGTCATCAATTGAGCACCCCTGCTCACCCGATCAAAGATCGGCCTCTACTAATCATGATATGATTTTTATAAATATTATGTGCTCTTATTCCGATTATTAAACTAGCATTACTATGTGATGCGCACAAGCAAGTATAGACTAGTTTGCTCAATTTAGAACAATTCAACTCATATTTGTTTTCTTGCAAAAATGGTTTGAATTTGCTACTTCAAGTGGGCTTAAAATTTGCAGATTTGCCACCAAACATAGTGGGCTTAAAACTGATTTGCCACTCAACAAAGTGGGCTTAAAACGCACGTTTGTTGAATCGTTCCAATTCAAACAACAAGTCTTCATCCACAGGCATTCAAGCAGTTTAGCATTTAAGCACATAGCCTCATGGTAAGCATGCTAAACATGGCAACATTTACATTCATGCGAGTATGCTAAAGCATAAAAACTCACCTAATACTCCAAGCCAAGAAAATATGCCAAGAAAATATGAGTTAGAAAACTATGCATGATTCCTAACTCTACAAGATGCCTAATGCAACACATGCAATATGCAATTAATAGGCTCAGCTACTAATATGGCATATGAAGCAATTTAAACAACATGTGATTAAACACGTATTCAAAGAATTATTGGAATGACAATGTAGCTTGAATGATGCGACGAGCCCCGGTGCATGTAATACGAATAAATGGATGCAAGCATAAGGTATGCTAATTAAAACATGTCCCTAATCTAACCATCAAAAGCGGATAAGTAAAAGGGAAAAAGACGTGAGGTTGGAAGACATACACGCACGCACGCACACTTATTACAACATTACGCTCTCGCAAAGGAGGGTCCGAATAAATAAAGCTAACTAGCTAGCTGAACTAAGCTAATTACGCTAATTATTACAACACTTCGAATGAATAACAAGCTTACTCTAGGCTACTTAATTAAAACAATTAAATAATTAACTATCTAAGCTAATTAAATATTACAAAGCATACTAATTAGCTAAATACTTAACTAATTAATTACAAAGCAACTAAGCTAATTAATTACAATATGAATTAATTAACTACTCTACTTAAATAATTACAACATTAATTATTTAGCTACAACTAATTAACTAATCACTTTAAACAAATGGTCCTGTGAGGCGAGGGATGCCTAATGCAAGCTCGGTTTCCACCTGAAGAACACCCACTGTTTTGCTTCCAATTGCCTCTATTACACACCCTATCCACTGGTCCTCCTTCTCCAGATCAACTCTGTTTTGCTTGGAAAGCTTTCTGCCAAATTTTCATTTGTGGCCGGTAGGCCAAAAGTGGTGGCCGGCCGGCCACTAGCTAGGGGTGCCGTCCAACAATGGTGGCATGCCGGCCACTGGTGATGCTCATTTTCTTGCTGTAACAGAGAGCAAATAGGGCAAAGAAGAGGCATTCTCACAGGTTGTTTGCACTATGTATCACCCCTTATCATCAACACAAACTGGAATGAGTGATACATTTGGCCCTCAAACCATCAATCAAGCAATTTCCATGTATCATGGCTAAGGGAGCAATTTGTACAAGTTCAATGAATGTTAAACAAGACTCAAATGGCCATCACCCTATCATGCACGATCAAGGGCAACGGAGACCTAATAAAGTGGCACATTTCATCACTTTTGAGTATGAAATGTACTATTTTCCTTACGTTCAAATTAACGTCTGATTTGAACACATGCAATGCAACACAAAGAATGTTTCTCTTGCCACTTTTACTTGCCAATGTTGTTTACACATTTTAGTTACCAAATCATGCTTTAATCAATTTGTCCATTGGTGAGTGTCCTCTAAGATGAAAGAAGTGTCAACCAAGGAATAATGTAAGGCAAGAGAGAGATCATGCCATTGATAATAAGCCCTCAAAGAGGATTAAACCATTAAGCATGACCTCAATATCAAGCTTAGAGGATCCCAAGCTTGAAACAACCCTCAAAAGCGAATGAAAGAGTGAAGCAAAAAGGGAGGTTACAGAGTTTATAGTGCTGAAATGGAATGGAAAACAACATCAAAAGATGATATCAACTCAAACAAGAGGCGTCTAAGACCCTAAAACACCAACCTGTGAGGACTATTACACTACAACCATACAAAACAAGACTCAACCGACCCTAACAGCCCAAAATAGAGCTAAAGCAGTCTATTTCAGAGGCAAAAACATGCTGGACTTGAGCTAAGTTAAACTAGAAAAACATACAAACATATGAAGCTAACTAGACATGCAAACAAGACACAAGGAGGGGAGGCTAACCCCTCCAAATTTGGACTTCAAAATGAGTTTTTTGCCACTGAAAAACCTCTAAAATTTAGTGGTTAAAAGGGCCAAAAAAGTTGGTTTGAAAGTGATAAACAAAGGTACAAAAAATTTGCAAACAAAGAAGTAAGAAGAGTGAACCACCCCCTAACTGAAAATGGCCCCAAACCACCACATTTAGACCACAAAAATATAGTTTTTTACAGTTCAAAATCAGGCCAAAAACAATTGAAAGAGATGGGAAAACAAGTATGCAAAACAAGTGTGAAAATGGAGTGTTATACCTCTTGAAGCAAGCAACAATTTTAGGCACAAAGTCAAGCCACAAAACACCTTCTAGAGATCTAAGAGTGTCCCAAGTAACCTCAACCCAAAGAGAAGCAACTTTGGTCAAGGGTTGATAGGCAAACTTGAAGTGTATCTACACTTATATGCACAAAGTTCAAGAGAGAGAGAGAGAGAGAATTTTGTTCCAAAATTTCTAACCCTCTATAATGGGGGAGAAGGTCCCATATTTATAGAAAAACAAGCTTTTGGCTAAGATATATCAGTCCATACACGTGTATGGTGATCAAGTTGATTGTGCCAACAACTGGAACAACTGTCGAAAAAATATCTGCAAAAAAAGTCATCAATAGTCGGCAGGCCACTAATGTAGCCGGTCGTCCACCAGTGATGGTCGGCAGGCCACTTGGGTGGCCGGCAACCACCAAGGGTTGCAGGCTAGAAGATGTTAGTCCAAAACAGGGCATAGAATGGATGGAGGTTTGAAGGCCCAAAGACAGGGCATTCCATCGAGGACTTCGGGTGCCAAAATGAGCACAAACAATCACAATTATCGTGTGCACCAACGATGACATCCAAGTCTTGAAGACGGTCAAAAATGGGGTGTCTACACCCATAAAGGCCAGATGGGTGGCCAAGCAGTGGGTACAGAAGGCCAGACAAGTGGCCATGCCAAAATTCCAACAGGGGTTTTGGTGGCTCAGATAAGGGATGCACTAGCAAACCAGTCACTAAAGGAGAACCAGATCCTTTTAAGAGAAGTGAGAAGTGTGTTGAAAGCTCTATCTATGGAGTATGCAAGCTAGAATGACGTAAAGACACAGAAGGTGTCCTCAAGAACACACATGGTGCCACCAACTGGTGTGCCACCCCAATCTGTTGGTGAGTCAATGTCCTTTTATAGGGACCCAACTGTAGAGGAAAAATTGCATGAGGTATTTCAAACCCCAAATGTTAAAATTCAAGGAAATTGGCTTGGGGGCACCCTAGGTCAAATGTTTTTTCTAATCCATTATATGGCCAAAGGTGTAGGAGACAGAGATTTGTTTGACACAGAATTTAATAGTTATCCTAACATGAGGCCAAGAAATAGTATGGGTTTTGAAAATTATAATCAAGGTTTTGGAAATCAAAATGTTGGGTATAATATGGATTATGGAGACCAAGGGGTTAATAATTATGGTAATATGGGTGCATACCCTAAAATGCACATGTCTAATATGTATCACGAACCATTTGGTAATGGCCCAAGGCCAAGAGGTCCAATACCCCCTTTACATGTTGACAGACATGAATTTCTTGAGAACAATTATGGGTATGGGGGGCAAAATGCTATTAATCATAGTGAAAATTTTCAAAGAGACCATATTATTCAAATTGTTCAAGACCTTTATGGTCCAGGGTTGAGAAGGCCTGAAAGGGATAGATTTAGGAAACCATACCCTCAGTAGGTAGATGAGGAACATTTTCTTAGGATCTACAAGGTACCTAAGTTTTCCTTGTTTCATGGTGAGGAAATCCAGTCAACAATTGAACACATAGGGAGGTTTACTTTACAATGTGGAGAAACATGAAATAATGACGTACTTAAAATGAGATTATTTCCACATTCTCTCTCTAAGACTGCTTTTACATGTTTATTAATTTGTCTGCTGATTCAATTCATAATTGGGTAGAGATAGAGAGTCAGTTTCATGCTCAGTTTCATAAAACTGAGCCTAAAGTAACTCTGGTAGATTTATCTGAAATGGGGTAGAAGTTTTCTGAGAGTGGAGAACAATTTATTGAAAAATTTAAGAGGGAAAAAAACAAGTGTCAAATGTACATGCCTGAGGTTGAAATTGTAAGAATGGCTCAAAATGGGTTCGAATTTGAGTTAAGAAAAAAGTTGAAGGGATGGAGTTTAGGGACTTGTTTTAGTTGTCATCTAAGGGAACAAGATATAAATCAATACTTAGAGAGGAGAGACATAGGAATGCAAATTCTAATGGGACTTATTTCCAAGAGGTTGATATGTAAACAGAAATTGATGTTAATGTGGCTCAAGTGGTTGGCAAAACACCAGTGGTTTGTGGGACTTTGAGGAAAATGGACAAACTAGTGAACATGCCAGTAACTCAGCCAGCCAAAAGAAATAAAAACCCTACATTTAGGTAGTATTCTTTTGATTTGTCCAAGGCTGATGCCATTTTTGAGGACTTATTAGCTAATAAATTTTTAACATTGTCCCCTGGACACATAATTCCAAAAGAAAAAGACAGAGTAGGAAAATAATATTGTAAATGGCATAATACTTTTAGACATTCTACCATCAGTTGTGTAACTTTTAGAAATTGTGTGTAGGACTTAATACAGAAGGGACTGTTGAAATATACAGAGAAGGAAAAGGGGGTCGTGGCAGTCAACAACAATCCCTTTCCAGAAATGGCACCAATCCATATGGTGTCAGCTAGCATTAAAAGGAAGACACCAAAACCAATTGTTTTGTTGTTTGACTTGGAAAGGATTCACAAGGAGAAGTAGGAAAAGGGAAAGAAAGTGACTGATGAGGACAAGTTTGTGTGTTCAACATGTGGGACTGAAAAGGAAAAATTGCAAGCTATTTTAGCTAACAAGTTGAAAGAGACTGTGAAAGATCATGGCTTAAGGTTTAATATCTTAGGTGGAGGTAACCTTCAAAATTTCAATGGAGACAAGTTATTGCTTGATGGGTAGGACCCTAGGATTTTTGGGCCTGTCAACAGGTCATATGCTGAAGAGAATGGTCCATTTTTATTCAGGTGGCAACCTGTATATCCTTCTTTTCATGGTACAGAAGGGGTTAAAGTTAAAGTAAGATAGTTGAATGATCAAAGGCCTTCTAGTGGCCCTAGTCATGTTCAAAAACCAGTATTTATGCCAAGACCATTTCCAAGGCCATTTATTGGTCAAGGTCAAAGGTTTTTTAGGCCAAGATAGTTTCATGGCCAAAGGGTGAGGTTTTCACAGGTTTATTCCCCAATGCAGCCAAGGATGGTGAAGCCAACAGTGCCTACACATATTGGTTGGCAAGGGATGGTTCATCTAAAATTTCCTTTGTCAGGTTGGAAGCCTATGGGCCCAACTAGGACTCGAGTAAGAAGGGAGCAAAAAGGTTTCATGCTATGTTTTCAACTAAAGAGCGAGATAATCCAAAGAGAGATGACCGAAACAATTTGATTTGGAAGAGAGAGAAGAATAAAGAAGAGTGTGGTGAGTCAGGCAAGACAGAGAATGTAGTAGATAAGATACCTAAGAAGATTCTCGTTAGGAGGCAGTTGAAGGAAATATCTAAAGCACTTTTGTTAAATGAGGGGAGTTAGGAGGATGAGGTAATGACTGATAGGAATGTTGTGGCAGGCAAGTCAGATGAAGTTCCTGTCGACAGCAAGGAAGGCACAAGGGAAGATACAAAGTCTGAAAGTTCTGAGCATTTTAGTGAGAAGGTAGAGGCAATTGGGTTTGGTTCTTTGCCTGCAAAAACTGATTGTAATATGATTTTGGCTTTACCAAAAAGATTTGAAGCAAGGCCTAGGCAATTAGAACAATTGGAAAGACATGTAGAAGACTTGTTAGAGCTTGTTGTGATGGTAACAACGATGAGTGAGACCAAAGAAAAGGCTGGTAAGTGCATTCAGGTGGGTAGAACTGGTAGTGGTGAGAAGGTGGTACTCTAATCACCTAAGCCAGAATTGGTAAGGCATCTGAGGCCCTTGTATATGAGTGCACACCTGAATGGTTGTCCTTTGACCAGGGTGTTAATTGATAATGGGGCTATTGTGAATATTTTTCCCACCAAAGTGTTAAGTGTGATTGGTAAAATTATTGATGATTTAATCCCTTTTGCTATGTCTATGAGTGATTTCTTAGGAGCATTATCTGATACAAGATGAGTGATTTCCTTATAGTTACAAGTGGGAGCTAGAGTTATAGGAGCAACATTTTTTGTGATTGACTCCACTTCAAATTACAATTTGCTACTGGAAAGGGATTGGATCCATTCTAATGGTTGCGTGCCTTCTTCCTTTCATCAGGCTTTAATTTTTTTAACTGTAGAGGGTCAAGAAAGGCGACGCAGGGAGGTCTATTGGGCAGAGGCAAATCCTTTTAAGGCTAATATTCACAATGTAAAAGTTATGTTGTATGCTAAAGAATTTAGCCCTTTTGTGCTAGAGATTGAAGAATTGAAATCCAGAGGAATTAGATTGACTTATGATCAATTCCAGAAATTTGTTGAAGAAGGTGTTTGACAGATAAGCTAGGAAGTGGCCAGGCCAAGTGTCTTGCAGACCAAGCCTATAGATGAAGTGCTGAACGAAGACATTACTAATAAAGATGAAGAAAAGTGAGAGTATATGTGATTCTAATGCAATTAAAAGTACTTTTGTTAGAATTTTTTTATTTCTTTTTAGAAAGGAGGTTAAGTGGTATGTTGCCCCACTATTTTTGGGCAGAATGTATGGTAGATGATAGACTTCTAGATTATAAGGAGGTGTAGTATGAGAATCTAAAGGCAACTCCTGCAAAGCTTAATGATCTCAATGCTGATGTGCAGGACCCTTTATAGGAGTTTAACTTAGGAAATGAGGCCTGCAAAAGGCTATTTATGTAAATGCTTTGTTACCTAATAAATGTAAGGTCAAGCTGGTTGGCTTGATTTCAGATTATTCTGATTGTTTTGCATGGAGTTGTGATGAGATGCGAGGACTTGAAAGGTTCTTGGTTGAACACAAACTGTCAATAAAATCAAATTATGTGCCACACAAGCAACCTTCAAGAAGAATGACAAATGATGTTACTCTCATGGTAAAAAATGAAACTGAAAGGTTGTTAAATGCTGGTTTCATCAGAACAACCAGGTTTGTGGAGTGGCTGTCAACTATAGTACCAGTTCTTAAAAAGAATGAAAAGATTAGAGTATGCATTGATTGCAGGAATTTGAATTTGGCTACACCTAAGGATGAGTATCTCATACCAGCTGCAGGTTTGTTAGTGGATTTAGCTACAAGGCATAAGATTCTTTCATTTATCGATGGCCATGCTAGATATAATCAAATCTTTTTTTAGCCCAGATAATGTTCATAAAATTACATTTAGGTGCCTGGGGCTTTGAGAACCTTTGAGTGGATGGTGATGCCTTTTGGGCTTAAAAATGCAAGGGCCACCTATCAGAGAACTATGAATTTTATTTTTCATGATCTAACTGGAAAATATTTAAAGGTATATATTAATGATGTGGCAATCAAGTCTGATGAGTTTGAAGAACATTTAAAACATCTTCGACAGGTGTTCCAGAGGATAAGGAAATATCAATTAAAAATGAACCCTTTGAAGTGTGCTTTTGGGGTATATGTTGGTAATTTCTTGGATTTTTTGGTCCATCAGAAGAGATAGAGGTAGATACAAACAAGGCTAAAGATATTAGAGCAGCACAGCCTCCATCCAATAAGAAGGAGTTACAAAGTTTCCTTAGACAAATTAATTTTTTTAAGGAGATTCATTGCTAATCTGGCAGGAAAGACTTTAGTTTTTTCTCCTTTATTAAAGTTGAGATTTGATAAAAAAAACCTTTAAATGATGAGGAGGGGTGTGAGCTAGCTGTTTACTAATTGAGTAGAAAGTTAAATGAAGCAGAAACTAGGTATAACTATGTAGAAAAGTTATGTTTAGCTTTGTACTTTGTAGCCATCAAACTGAGTTGTAACTCCCCCAAAATAATACCACGGATATAACCTATGAGCATATTTAAATAACAATATACATCAGAGTATAAAGTTCTTTCATTACATGAAGTTAATGGATACAAGAGTTTAACAGAAGTAGATGCCCTATTGGCTTACACATTTCCAAGCTTTAACTTGGTTAAAACAAAAGTGAACTTCGCTCATTACATCTTAAGCCCTTGGCTTTACAAAAATATACAATCAAAAGATGAAGCTCTTGCTTTCGAAAATTTCTCCAATGCTATTGCCTAGGTGGAGGCATGCCATCATTACCTGAAAAGTTATTCCCAAGTAAGGTGAGCCACATCCCAATAGAAATCATCTAACACAGTATATGAAATTTAACAAAGGTATAAGTATAAGTGCATAAACAATGCTCGTAATAACACTTTTCATAACGTTATACACCCGTAAAATATTCATTTCAAGTCTTTATCCATTTACTTTCAATTCATGTTCCATTCACTTATCTGACCCAATTCATAAGTCCCTTTCCTTATTTCTCAGCAACCGAAATGAGACTACAACTCACAAATTCTAAATCACATTATTAACATGTAAGCACTTCAAACTTTTCTTTCACAGATATTTCGTCTGCAGGCAGCCGTCAAATGGGACCCATGTAGACGTAGGCTATACAAGCACTACAATTGCCATTTTACGGATATTTTTTCCACGGGCTAGGCACCCATGTATAATTTCGGAACTTTCACCCAAGACACTCCGGCCAACTTAATTATAATGGAGTCCATCCCCTTTCTCCTCCCAAACAATCATTCATACATATGCAATATATTTAAACACAAACTCAAACAATAGAGTATATCCTTTTCCAACTCCCAAATAATCATACATATACAATGTACATAAATATAATCATGTTCAATGACAAGCACAAGTGATTAGTTTCAATTCACCTAATCTGCATGCATTTTCTACAACAATCATACCTATCCTCCACCAATAACCCAATACAATTATTTCTAAATAGATATAAAATCTCAGAACATATAGTTTATTCGAAACTATCAAAGAATGAAATAACACATAACCAATCCCACCATTCATATCAATACCCTCTCAATTTCGCATTTTCAATGTCAATTTCCATTATTTATACAAAATAATAATTAGATTCAATTAGGGTAAAATCTTTCATTTTTCCCAAATATTAGCCAAGTGCCAAAATCATCAAATTTTATACAATACAACATCATTTTCAAACCCCTAAAGAATTTCTTCACCTTCACCCAAAACCCCTCATTCTGTTTTATGTCCAAACCCTAGGTTTGTTTAAAACCTCCCCAAATTACTCCATTGTTACACAAGAGACTATAACTAAGCTAAATACTATATAAAAGTGTAGAAAGATCCCTACCTCAAAGGAAGAAGATGAACCACACAAGAGAGAAACTTCAAGAGTGCCGAAACCTACTTCTATTCAAATCAAAATGTAGATCTTGACGAGCTCTACCTTTTTCTTAAAGGCACTAGGGTGGAAATCTCAAAGGATGTAGATGAAATCTAAGAGAGAATGTGAATTGTAGAGAGAGAAGCTCAAGAACAAGCTTTTTGGAAAGTTTTAGAGAGAGAGAAAAGAAAAAATAATTCAAAATGTCATTTTTTCGGACTGAAATACACACAGCCTGCTCAAGCGTGGAAAGCCCGCTCGAGCGTTAGACACAGAGTTCCGTTCGAGCATGAAAAGCGGCGCTCGAGCGTGGAATGCACACTTCTAGTATTTCAAACCTGCAAAAAGAAATACTGAGAGTTGACATATCCCGCTTGAGCGCAAGAATGGCCACTCGAGTGGGGGAGAAAAATTGTGAAGCCCGCTTGGGGCGTGAGAAGCGGAAAAGCCAAAATCTGGGCAACACAAGTTTTGAAATACAAACAGCCAACTTGTCTCAAACGCACAACTACAACCCGATAACCAAAATGAAGGGGAAAGACAATGGAAGAAGATAAGAATAACTATTCAAAACCAAACCAACTCAAGTCCGGAGTATAATAAGTAATAGGTCAAAAACCGGAATCGCTATACATTACATGTTACTTGCAGAGGTTAATGTGATTGCTTAGATTGATGTGGTAAAATATATGTTATCAAGGCCAGTTTTGAGGGGAAGGCAAAGAAAATGTTTGTTGGCCTTAATTCAGTATTGCTTCAAGTATGTGCCTCAAAAAGCTGTGAGAGTCCAGGCACTAGCAGATTTTTTGGCTAAGCATCCATGTAGCCCTGTCGAGGTATATTTGAATGAGGTATTTTGAGTTGAAAAAGAGCCATGGAAGTTGATGTTTGATGGTTCAAAAACTGAAGAAGGTGTTGGTGCTCAGGTGGTGTTAGTGTCACCCCAAGGACAGATGTTTTAGTCCTCTTACTAGTTGGACGAAACTCAGGTGTTGTCAAATAATCAGCCAGAGTATAAGGCCTTGATTATTGGCCTAGAATTGGAAAAAAGTCTAAGGATTCCACATTTAAAAGTGTTGGGGGATTCACAGTTAGTGATAAGGCAAGTAATAGGCCAATATAGGTGCTATAGTGCAGTTCTTGGAGAATATTTAGAGCAGGTACTACAGTTAGTTAAAGGTTTTGAAATAGTGGAGTTTGAAAACATGTTCAGACTTGAGAATAAGAAGGCCAACAAGATGGCCCAAACAGCCTCTAGTTTGAGAATTCCAGAGGGTTTCTAGGAAAGAATAATTAGGATTCAGAAGAGAACAATGCCTTGTGCTAGGTGTCGATAGTTGCAAGGTTTGGCAATATTGACTTTGGAACTGTCAGAAGATGATTGGAGGTTTCCTCTGCTTAGATACTTAGGGGACCTAGAGGCAAAAGTAAATAGAAGAACAAAGTATCAAGTTATGAATTATGTGATTATGGGAGATGACTTGTTTTAAAGGACCCAAGTTGGGTTAATATTGTTATGTATTGGAGAGATGGAACAGATGCAGGTCATGGCAGAGGTGTCAGCAATGTTATTTCTGGCCCTGTATAAGGACCCAAGATTGCATTAATTATGCAAAAGGGTGTCAGCAATGCCAAAAACATGGCAATGCGCAAAAAGTGCCAGCTAGGGACTTGCATTCAATTGTCAAACCTTAGCCATTTAGAGGTTAGGCAATAGATTTGATTGGCCAAGTATTTCCTCCATCATCAAGACAACATGCATTCATATTAGTGGCCACAGATTATTTCACTAAGTGGGTAAAGGCAATCCTATTGAAAGTGGTGAATCAGTCTCATGTGATTGATTTTATCAAGAAACATATAGTACATAAGTTTGGCTTGCCACAAACAATTATTGTAGATCAAGGGACAGTATTTAATGGTGATGAAGTAATGGAGTTTTCCAAAGAGTATGGTATTCAAGTGTTGAATTCATCTCTATATTATGCCCAAGCAAATAGGCAAGCAAAGTCATCAAACAAAACAATCAAAGTGATACTAAGTAAAGTGATAGCAGACAATCCAAAAGATTGGCATAAGTTATTATTTGAGGTTTTATCGGCTTATAGGAATTCAAAAAGGGATAGTGTCCAAGCATCCCCTTATGAATTAGTTTATGGTCATGTTACAGTTTTACCCTTAGAAGTGACAATAAGGTCTAGTAGGGTGGCTAAGCACTATGACATTCCTGTCAATGAGTATGTAGAGACCATGTTCATGGATTTACAAGATGTGGAATGCAAAAGGATTGATGCCTTTGATTGTATGATGCCCCAAAAGAAAAAGACTGAGAGAGTCTATAACAAGAAGGTTAAATTGAAAATCTTTGGAGTATGTAACTTGGTCTGGAAGACCATTTTTCCATTAGGAACAAAAGACCCTGAATTTGGCAAGTGTTCACCAAATTGAAAAGGCCCCTTTAGGGTTCATAAAGTCCTTAGGGGAGGGGCATACCAGTTGGAGTCCTTGGAAGGGCAGCCACATAGGAGGAATATAAATGGGAAATACCTTAAGAGGTATTATCTAACCATGTGGGAGGCTTTCAAGGGGAGTTGATTAATGCATACAAGATAGAGCAATGCATAAAGAAAGAAAATGAACACAGAAGTACAACAGGCTATTCAAGACAAAATATTGATATTCATTAAAGTAGAGATTTGTACAGGAGTTTACTAGTTACACAAGATAGTAAAATGTTCTGTGCAATACAACAACAACAACAACAACAACAACAACAACAAAAAGGTTAATCTAAATCTTGGGAAAGAGAATGGCCAGAAGGCCGCATTCTAATTGGGCATCTGCCAACATAGTTTGGGCTTCTTCTAGCTCTACTTTGATAGTTTGGATTGAGGAAGGACCATGTGTAATTTGAGAAAGCGTAGTCCTTACTTCTTGGTTGAGTTGGTCTTATTGCTGTTGTAGGTGGAGCTTTCTTTGTCTGACAAAGACCTATTCTGCCACAAGCCTGGCTTCTTTAAGTTCAAGTGTGGCAAATTGTTCAGAAATGGCTGAGGAGGTTTGATGACTAAGTTTGAGGGAGGAGGATATAGTTTGGGCTTTGATTAGAAAATCTCTTTTGGTTTTGATGTTTTTGGAACAAGTTCGAACCATTTCCAAAAGAGTTGGCCATTCTGTGATGAGTTTGGCCAGTTGTTTTAATTGGATTTATAATGAGTTAAAAGGATTATGTGAAAGGTTTAGGATAGCAGTAAGGCAGGCCAAAGCTTCATCAGGTTGATTAAGGATTATTTCTTCAGGCGGGGTATTGATGAGATTGATGAAGGTGGTTAAGGTTTGTTGAGTTGCAGTTTGGAAGTGATGTAGCCTTTGAGGAAGTGGGGATATTTGGCCTAGGTGTTGTTAGCGAATAGAAAGTTTTTCCCAAGTATCCTTAGCTGGAATGATGGCCTATCGACAGTAATAGATTGGTCAGTTTGTATTCTGCGAGTAGTAGAAAATGAAGAAATTAAGGTTAGAAGTAGTACCTGCTCTGTAATATATGGAGTGTTTGCTAGAGGCTGGTTTTGTTCTGTTAAGGTTGTAGTGGTAGGAAGAACTGGTTTAGGGATTGTGGAGGTGGTAGCCTCAAGTGTAGGAAAGACAGTGGTAACATATGGACCCTCAAGACTTTTCTCTGGTTCACTCATTAGTGGAGGTGGTGCAGTGATTGTATTTTGTCCCTGTAGTTTTGAAAAAGAGAGCAATTGGTTAAAATTAGTAGAAATAAAGAGGATAGATGCTTAGTTACACTAGTAATCACACTTACTTTTTCTAATGGAGGGGACTTGATGTTGGGATTTCCTAGAGAAGATTGATGACTAGGAGGAGTTGATTGGCTATTGGTTGAATTGTCAATGTCAATCATCTCTGATTGTTTGTTTGAAGTTTGAGGGCTGGATAAATTGGATGATGATGTGTGACAACCCCATTTTGTATTACATTATTAATTCATTAATTATATGAGTGTTAATGAACTTGATATGAAATTGGATGTTAATTATGTGTTTTATATGAATTTTGAATGCCTATCTATTGACTGTAGACATATCTGTTACAATGTTTGCTATAATCCGAAATTAAGAGCTGTAGAGTTGTCAGAAACCAAAATTGATTAATTTATTATAATCATCGTAATTTTTAAAGCCTATAGTGAAATTTAATTAAAAATTTATTCGGATCAAATTAATTAGATTAAATTGAATTAAATTAAGTAAGGTTGAATTGTCTTAACTATGCTTAATTAGCTTAATTAGTCACCTACTATATATATTCAAGGAGATAGTGTTTAGACTCAATATTTTGAGCTCTATAACTTACAAAATCTACAGAGAATAGTATATATATATATATATATATAGAGAGAGAGAGAGAGAGAGAATTCTAGAGAAAAAGTGACGGTAAAATTGAAGAATTGAGTAAGAAGCTTGAAGATTGAGAAGATTAGCTTAAGAACTAGCTAGAATTTGGAAGTTTGGAGCTTCTAGGTGAGTAATTGAACTCAAATCCGTGAGTTTAAGTTCATAATTAAGTGAATTCAAAGATAATATGAAGCTAAGGACAAGATTTAAGATGAATATGATGAATTTGAAGTCAATATCCATATGCATGTAAGAGATTGCCATGAATTTGCATATTTGAGCATGAAACATGTAGTTCATGTAGATTTGAGAGTCATTTAATACATGCATGTAAGAATTACCATGGTATGAAACTCAATTCTAAGGATTCATATTTGTATTTGGAAGATTTTTGGAACATGATTTTGTTGACTCTCATGAGTTTGAGCGTCAATTATGCCATTTGAGATGAAAATAGAAGCTGCACCTCACATGTATGAAAGATCCAAAAAGGTACAAGATTTGTTTGCATAAGTTTTGAAGTTATGAAAATAAATTTGATATAATTGAACTTATGTGAAGAATTCATGGGAATTTAAGCTTCAAATCTTGTGAAATTGATATTTTTATCATGTTAGAGGTTGTATGGTTGACATATAGGCCATATCATGTAAGTTACACCATGTTGAGTGGTGTTTTGATGCTCAAATAGCTTGCTAGAATACCCAGAAACGACCTCTTCGCTCGAGCGAAGGAGTTGTTGTTCAAGCGAAGAATGAAGGCAACCAAAAGTTTTGCAGACATTAATATCCGCTCGAGCGAGAAGAGTTGCGCTCGAGCAACCACTCACATCCCTGAGTTTTGACTTAAGTGAGCAAAGTTACGCCCGAGCGTAAAAATAAAGCAACCAGTACTTTTGCAGACTAAAGGCGTTCGCTCAAGCGAGCAAAGCCAAACCCTGTTTCAGAAAATTTTGAAAAGCTGTTTTATGTTTTGTTTTCCGTTCTCTTTCAATTCTAAGCATTCTTAGGCATACATTGAACATTGTAAATGAATTAAAAGGTTAGAAAGGAGCCTAAGAGAATTAAACAAGTTAAGGAACAAATTAAATAGTATGGTGATCCAATTTATGTATGTGAATGAATTTTGTAGGAACATCTATGAGGATGAATCAACACTCAGAACACTGTGAGTAATATCTCAGTAAAGATATTTTCAAGTATCTTATTTCCAAATGTTGCTTCTGTATAAGCTTTATGGATTTGTTTATTTGAATTACGAATGAGTATTCTATATGCCTAATTTTTGTATAAGGCTTTGTGAAGAACATGATTTGGGCCCAAGGTCATTTGATATGTATGAATTAGGCCTGAGGCCATTTGATACGTCTAATAAGAGTATGAATTGGGCCTGAGGCCGTTTGATATGTCTGAAACAGACCTAAGGCCGTTTGCCGTTTGATACGTTTGAATATTATGATCGGCCAAAGGCCGTTTGAATATGAATGAAATAAGCCAAAGGTTGTTTGAATGAAAAGGTGATCATGATCATGAATATGAAATGCGCATAGATATGAATATGGAAATAATGGGCCGAGGCCATTAGATATGTTTGAAGTAATTGAATTGGGCCTGAGGCCGTTTGATGAGTTTGACAAAGTTATGCAATGGGCCATAGGTCGTCTGCTATGTTTGATAAGGATCTCAAATGGGTCCGAAGTCATTTGACATGTACAACACAAACACAGAAGCCATAGGTCATTTGTATATAAAATTTATGGGTTCGACATACTTAATATGAATATCATTCATATAACCCCCTTTACTTTGGTATTATTCACTGGCGTTAGCTCACTCTTATTTATATATATGTAGGTAAGCAAAGGGACATTCAACCCCAACCTTAGTGGCGTTTGAGAAAGGAACCCGAGTTTTGTAGAGCCAGCCCAGGTGCCTCACGCAAGAGGCTTTTTGTTTTTTCTTTTGCTACTTCCATTGGTCATGATAGACCATTTATGTGTATAAGCTTTCTTTTTAGTATAGTTGACTATATGTTTGAATGATCCTAGACCTATGTGGTGTGAGTTATTGTCAAGTATATGGGAAATATTTTTAATATGCCATGTAAGCACAGCTCATTGGACAAAAAATTTAAGTTTGCTTCCGCTTTGGCCCATTTATTACCATTAAGATACGTTTAATCTTTTTTGAGGCCGTAGGTAATCTCATCATTACTGGCTGATTATGACCTTAATCTATAGGGGCAGGTTCGAGTCATGACATGATGGTTGAGGGGTAAAGACTGAAGGTAAATTAATGGGTTCAGTTGCCCCTAGGTAAAGGACCTTCATTGGGAAAGCCCTAAGGGTAACATCCTTGAGAGCAATAGGAGGAGGTTTAGAATGTGAAAGCTGTGAAGATGGTTGTGGTGAAGACTATGAAGATGGTTGTGGTGAAGACTGTGAGGATGGTTGTGGTAAAGGCTATGAAAGTGGTTGTGATATAGGTTGTTTTTTAGATGATTGTGGAATTGGTTCTGGAATTGGTTCTCTTGGTTGGTTTGTAGAAGAAAGAGAAGATGGATGGATGCCTTGTGGAGAGTTGGAAGGGCTGTCCTCATCATCAGCAGTAGTGATAAGCATTCTTCTCCTTTTTCTCTACAAAAAAAGAGGTTGTCAGTTACATATAAATGGAAGGTGGTGTGATGTGGCAATGTGACAATAAGTGATAAGAAACCATACCTGGTAAAGTTTCCCTAGAGGATTTGGAGCTATCTAGCCAATTATTTAGCTGAAGGGTGTGTCCCAATCACTGGGATATGCCTCAGGAGTAGGAGTGGCTGGAGGCTCTTTTCTTTTTTTGGCCCTTATTTCTCTCTCGACAAGGGCAGCAGTGGTGATCCTCCTCTGGACCCTTTGTGCTTGTGTGTGGATGGCTGATAAGGAGTCCTTTATTAATTTGGGAACTATGGGTGTGTCTTTTTTTAGGTAGTTGGATCTATTGCAGCTTTGCCCTTCAGCTAGTCCCTGACTAAGGGTTCAGTAGTAGGCTCATTATTGGCTGCCAGAAATCAAAGAAGCTAGTATTCCTAAAAGGAAAAGAAAATTACCGAAGATAGTCAGGGTTATAAAGCATGTGAAATGAAAGGAAAAATAGTACTTGCAGCCACGAGCTTAGAATATGATGATATGGGGCCTTAATTGTCGATAGAAGTGTCTTGGAGGCAAGCTTCAAGTGGCTTGAAGAAGATGATGGCAGCCATGAGTTTCCACTAGTGATCAATAGTGGTGGTATAATCTGAGACAGGTTTGAAGAAGAAGGAACCAAAGTCTTTGGGAAGTCTAGTGTTTTCTATCAAGATGGACTCAGCTTGATCAAGATCCTTGAAGTTGATTCTAGACCCAATCTCTTCATGAATGGTTGAGTGGAAATAAGGGTATGGAATGCTTTGGGAAAAGCCAAATTGCCTAGGCCACTGATTGGAACAATATGTCTCAAAACTACAGCTGGACATTTTGGTGGAAGATATAAAACAACCAACCAAGATATGTCTACAGGTCAAAATGTGTCTCCAGGTTTCAATTTGTGCTTGGACTTGGTCATTAGTCAAATCAGAAAGGTCTGTCAAAAGGAATTGAAGTCTATTGGATGAGAATTGGCAATTGTGGAATGGTTTGTAAACGGTAGGAGGTTTGTCAAATGGAAGATTATAAAACATGGTAAGTGTAGCTCGGCCTTTTCACGCCCCTTTTCGGAAACTCGAAAAGAGCCCTACTATTCGGACTCTCGCGGTTCTAAATTTAATCTCACAAATGCAATGTGAAATTGATAAACACCAAAGAATCAAAATCCAACAAATCTTTTGGAAAATTGATTTTAGGATAAAAAATGCCAAAATTGGACTGCTTTGCCAGATACAGAGTCGCCACCTAAATATTTTATTTTTGAAAAAATTTAGGAAACCCATGACTCGTGCCAAAGGCCACATGGCTGTCATCACCAAAGGTGCCTCGACTCGAGAACTTAGGTACGAGAGGGGAAGGTCATGAATTGAGCACCCCAGCTCACCTGATCAAAGATAGGCCTCTACTAATCATGATATGATTTTTTTATAAACATTACGTGCTCTTATTCCAGTTATTAGGCTAGCTTTACTATGTGATGCGCACAACAAAGTATAGACTAATTTGCTTAAGTTGGAACAATTCAACTCATGTTTGCTTTATAAAAAGGGTTTGAATTTGCCACTTCAAGTAGGCTTAAAGGTTGCGAATTTGCCACCAAACATAGTGGGCTTAAAACTGATTTTGCACTCAACAAAGTGGGCTTAAAAACAAGCATTCATTGAATCGTTCTAATTCAAACAACAAGCCTTAATCCACAGGCATTCAAGTAATTTAGCAAATAAGCATTTAACCTTATGGTAATCATGCTTGTCATGGAAATCACTCATAGTCATGCAAGTATGCTAAAGCACCAAGAACTTACCTAGTACTCCAAGCTAAGAAAACATAAGTTAGAAAAATATGCATGCTTCCTAACTATACAAGATGTCTAATGCAACACATGCGATATGCAATTTAATAGGCTCGGCTACTAATATGGCATATGAATTAATTTGATAACATGCGGTTAACACGTATTCAAAGAAGTATTGAAACAATAATGCAGTTTGAATGATGCGCTGAGCCTCAGTGCATGCAATACGAATGAATAGATGCAAGCATAAGGTATGCTAATTGAAACATGTCTCTAATCTAACTATTAAAAGCGATTAAATAAAAGGGAAAAAGACGTGGGGTTGGAAGACATACACATTATTACATTTTGCTCCCATGAAGGAGAGTCCGAATGAATAAAAGCTAACTAACTAGCAACTAATTAGGCCTAAGCTAATTAAGCTAATCAAAGCTAATTATTACAAACCAAATGGAATAAAAAGCTAAACTAATTAACTAATTATTACAACACTTGAATGAACTAACTAGTAAGCTAACTAATTAATTTACAATACAAATGTAAGCAACCTAAGTAATTAAGATATTTAACTACGCTGCCATTACTCTGCCTCGGGAAATAGAAGATGCAAATGCTCAGATACCACCCGAAAAGACCTCCGTTTTTCTCTCGAAAGCCTCTATTTGCACAAGTTGAACATTTTCAAAACCATTTTACCCCACCTTACCAACATTCTGCTTAAAGTTTGCATCAATGGCCAGCCGGCCATGGATGAATGCTGTCGGCCATCTATGGTGCACTGCCGGCCATGGATAGTGGCCTGCCGACCATTGATGCACTAGATCATCATGCTGCAGCAGAGTACAAACAGAGCAAAAAGAGGGTATTTCCAAGGATTGTTTGCACAATTCACCTCTCATTTCCAAGGATAATAACTTGTGTGCTATGTGTTCAATCCGCAGAAAACACTGGTGGCCAACCATCACTACTGGTGGCCGGCCAGTCATCAGTGATGGCCGGCAAGGCACATCAATGGCTGGCAGACCAAAAGCTCTAGCCGACTTCCTTCATGGCCGGCAACCCACCAAAGACTGCAGGAGAAAAAGACCAAGACATGGTCCAAAAAGGAGACAAAATGGATGCAGGGTTTGAAAGGCTCAAACCTGTGGCGTTCCACTGAAGATATCAAGTGCTCGGCAAGCAATTAGACTCGTCATCGGATATACCTGCGAGAATATCCAAGTCTTGAAAGGCCGTAAAAAATGGGGTGTTTACAGTAAGGTGGTTTGTGAAAGTAAAGGTAGGCTTGCTATTAAAAGTAAGAAGTTGTTCAGCATAGGAGTGATGAAGCCTTATGGTGTTAGGTGATGGGGGTAATGCCTTAGAAAAATAGGCATACAACTAAGCTTGAAAGAGCTAGAATGGTCCACCACAGTTGGTAGAGATTTTCTTATCCATATGAGAGAATAGACCCTTGTAAAGGGTAACAAGAAGGTAAGGGGCAAAGGCCATAGCTTGGCCATCCTGGATACACAAGGCAAGTGGGAGGTATTCTTTGGTGACCTTATATCCAGGAACATAGAAAAGAAATTGACAAAGCCAAACTAAGTATAAGGCAATTCTTTCTTGATCCTCGACAGGGGAACTGGGCTTGCATTTGTATGTTTTGGTAAATTCTATGTAGCTTATATCAGTGTTTAAAATGAAAGTCACTTTTGGAGGTTCAAGTAAGGCATGAATTTGGTTGCCTAAAATTGAAAGGCCGGTTAAATGGGCTACATCTAGGATAGTGGGGGCAATCATGCCAAAATTCAAAAGTAAAGAGTTACAAGACTGGGACCAGAAGCATGTTGCAACAGCGATTAGCCACTTGTCCATGTCATATTTCATGGTCGACAGTCTGATTACCTGACTGATGCCCTGGTGCTTCCATACTTCAGAATCATAGGCCTCCTGACCCAGCTTTGCCATGTGGAATCTAGTGACCTCCAGGATCTGAGGAGGTTCTTCTTGGTATTCCAATTAGTCCAACTAAGTCTAGGTTGGTTGAGAAGTAGGTTCTAACCATTAGCAAGGAATAATATAGAGCTAACTCATCTGGAAAGTGGGACAAGAATGTAGGGCCTAAAGTGGCTTTAGCAATAAAGTTAGTGCTAGGCAATGAAGTAATACCTAGCTTTAAAGGGATGATGAGTGTTCTGATGAAATTTGGAAAGTAAAGGAGGTCTTCATTGCTTTCTTCTATGGGAACTGGCTCTGATTTCTTGGGTGTCATTGTCATGACCCGAACCCGCCCTATGGATTAAGGTCATAATCGGCCAGTAATCAAGGGATTACCTATGGCCTCAAACCTGATCAAACTTATTTTCAATAGAATAAGGGGCCAAAACGGAAGCAGACTTGAAAATTTTGTCCAACGAGCTGTGCTTACATGGCAAAACAAACATTCCATAATAACTCACACGTATAAACAAAGTTCACATTTTATGTGTCCAGGACCTTTCAAACATATAGTCAGCCTAACAAAAAGCCTATGTATATGGTGATCCAACATATTGATCAAAATAACAAAAGGGAAATCAAAGGTGAAAGAAACAACGCAAAGTCTCATCCGTGAGACGGTCAGGCTGACTCCACAAAACTTGACTCCTCTCATGTTTATCACTGGGACTGGGTTTAGACATCTCTTTGCTCACCTACACACACATAAATGAGAGTGAACGATAGCTCAGTGAATAATATCAAAATAAAGGAGTACATAACTGAAATTTATAACAGTCATATCATACGGCCTTAGGCCCATTCATGATTCAATCTAATATATCAAACGGCCTCAGGCCCATTTCGTTCTTATCAAACGTCCTTTGGCCCATTTATTTATATCAAATGACCTCTGGCCTAATCATTTATGTCAAACGGCCTCTGGTCCAATCATTCATGTCAAACAGCCTTTGGCCCAATCATTTATATCAAACGGCCTCTGGTCCATTCATTTAGGTCAAACGGCCTTTGGGTTCATGTCAAACGACCTTTGGCCCAATCATTCATTTCCATACTCGTATCCATATGTGTGTCATACTCATGATCGTGATCACATTCGTATTCAATTAGTCTTGTGTAAAAGACTGTCATTCAAACTATTCATCCATAATTCAAATTACAAACCCATAAGGCTTACATATAAGTAACATTATGGAAATATAACGTACTTGAACATATCTTTATTAAGACATTACTCACAGTGATCTGTTGGATGATTTGCTCTTGTGCTTGACCCTACATATTACATAAACATAATGGGTCACATGCGATTCAATTCGTTCTTAATTTATACATTCCTCTTAGGCTTTTTTCTTATCCTTTTAACTCACAATGTTCAATGAATGCCTAAGAGTGCTTAGAAATGAAAGAGAACACAAAACAAGTCACAAAACCACTTTTCAAAATTTCAAAAATAGGGACCCCTTCAGTCTGTAAAAGTACTGGTTATCTCATTTTTGCGCTCGAGCGTGATTTTGGACGCTTGAGCTAAAAGTCAAAAGGTGAGTCTGGGCACTCGAGCACAACCCCTCACGCTCGAGCAGGCATCAATGTCTGTAAAACTTTTGGGAGCTAACATTTAACGCTCGAGCGGCGGATTCTCCGCTCGAGCGGACAAGTCGAATTCTAGGTTTTCCAGAACTCAATTTGAAGCTAAAAACACGTCTTCAAATGTTCAAAACTCATATTATTGGTACAAAAACATGGAAAGCGTTATACAACATGGGAACATAAGCAAATTGAGTCTAATTTGTCCAAAACCAAGATTCATTTCCCAAATCATTTTACATTCTTCTTGGTATGTTCAAGGTTCATGCAACCAAACTTCACAATTACATGAATCATGTATGCTCCATTTTCAACTTAAATTGTACAAATGATGATCAATTTCATGACGCTCAACATATTCATGCTTACATGTGTCAAATAGCCTTCAATTCTTCATAAAATGCATGATTGTACTCAACTATGCAAGCTCATGACAATTCTTCACATGCATGTACATACACACTTCAAATTCATCAAATTCACTCAATTCATGCTTTTGATTACCATTTAATTGTAAACTCACAAAATTACAAACTCAAAGTCCTAAATTTATGCTCAATTACTCACCTAGGATTTCCAGTCTCCCAAATTATAGCTAATTCCTTGAGTGTAGCTTCCAAATTCACAAACTTTGAGCCAAAATGCACAATTTATGCCTCTTCTCTCTCTAGAACCATGCACTCTCTCTCTCTAGAGTGTATAACCAGATTTTGAGCTTAAAAAGAGGGAGCTAAGTGTGTTTGGCCCCCTTTATGTACACACCATTTATCAAATTTCATTAACATTAGTTAATTGTGCTTAATTAAATCAATTTAATCTAATTAATTTGGTCCGAATAAATTTTTAATCAAACTTCACCATAGCCTCTAAAAATCAAGTAAATCACAATGGCGTAGTCAATTTCGATTTCTGTGGTCGATAAGGCATTCAATTTTCAGTTCATAACAGTAAGTTGAACAGATTTTCCTATGGTGAACAGATATAAGGTCAAAACCACACTTAATCATGCAATTAGCACCCAACTTCAAATTAATCACATAATCATGATTAATTAACTTAACACAAGATAGGGTTGTCACAGTCATGGCTTAGGGTTTTGCAATGCTTTGGTTTCAGACGGAAGTGCTTAGGAAAAAAAAGTATAGTCTAGGAACTTCGAATCAGAGGGAAATGAAGTTGAAGTGGTTTGAAGTTGAAAATGTGGGTCTTTTATAGTTTTTGATAGGCCTAGTATTTTTAAAATATTAAAGCAGTCTTATATAGGGCTGGGGTTTCTTTTTGTTTTGGGCCTGAAGTACGTAGTTTTTTGTCTGTCTCATCTGTTGGGCCTACGGAGATAAATTTTTTGCTCTAAATTCAATTTGGGCCCAAGTGGCAAGTTTGTTTAAGTTAAAATCATTTGATATTCAGTTAACTTGAACAAGGGGACATTGTTTGCACCTATTTTTACCAAATCCTGTGGACAGGTGGTTCAGTCAGTAGAGGACATGTGGCCAAGTTCAGAGTAAATGGTTATCATCAAAGGACAGAGATCATCAACTAGAAGTGAGGTTTGCATGTGGAACTAACGTGGAAGGTAGAGCAATTATTGGTAGTGTGGCCATAGACTTAGTGGGCTGTCTTTAAAAGAAAACATGAACAGAGTGGGAGTTTTCCTCTGTCGAATGAGGAGTAGAAGGACTCAGGGACACGTGTTAACTTAAAAGGAATGAAGTTCGACAGGTAAAAGTAAAGTCATGATGCAATTTGAAGGCTATGAAGTGAGAGTGCAGTTATGGCAGCTACACAACAGCAATTGTAGAATGAAGAGATCATGGGGTTGTGAAGAAGAGCTATACTAGATCGAAAGTTGGAAAAAAGAGGACATCAACATCAACATAACAACTTAGTTTTTAGACATAAGAGTAGTTAAGATTGTAATTTAGGAGTAGTTTCTATCTCTGTAATATGTACTTGTCGAATGAACATAGGTGATTTCAGCATGAAGTTGCTTTTGTTTTTTTAATCCACCTTGTTACCATTCGTTGATACAACAATTTAAAGTTGATTTCTTTTTATTCAATTTACCTTGTTATCATTTGTTGATATAGAAAGTTTGTTTTCCTTCTTGTTTACTTTGTTGTCACTATTTGATCCAAAGAAGTCCTTATTCTTTTGAGATATTCAAACCCGAATCACAATAACTTGATTGTTCCTATTTAAATTATGTAGTTTGAATTATTATTTAGTTGCTGTCGATTCAACTCTAGCATAATTTTTACTAACAAGACTACTACTATTAGTTTGGCGATGA
This sequence comes from Camellia sinensis, assembly GCF_055761805.1. Classification (NCBI taxonomy): domain Eukaryota; kingdom Viridiplantae; phylum Streptophyta; class Magnoliopsida; order Ericales; family Theaceae; genus Camellia; species Camellia sinensis. Next base: position 101,975,472 of record NC_138975.1, on the reverse strand, counting down.
CATGTTGAAGACAATAACAAGCACTTAAATACCTATAGAAGATAAACTTACTAAAAATTTATACATGATTTCAAATGTATGCATGAATGAATGTATACTAAGAATTTATACATGATTTCAAATGCATGCATGAATGAATGTATGTTCTTACCTTCTACCCACATTCTATCCTGTCAACTCCTACTATTTTTTTATTTTCTCTTTGTGATTTTACAACTTCTAAATGTCTCTAATCTCCCTCCTCCTATTCTCTTATATTTTCTTAATGTAAATTGCTGTATTGATTGCTTGAATATTAAGAAATCCAACTGTATGCTTTTTCGAGCACATGCATTTTCACCCAGTATAGATTGACTTTAGTGCTAGATGGTGTACCATGGCTTTTAGTATATTCTACGTACATACAAGTGTTAATATTCACTTTGCTATTTTTACACATTGTTCATTTGAAAGTGTGAAACTGTGGACAATTTGGCCACTAAAACTTTTGCTCATGTTGATTTTTGCTGTTGGGCTGTATGATAAAGAGAGTTTTGTTTTCGCACGGAGCTTATCAAACGCTCCCAATAGTATATGCTTCAGCCTATCAAAAGCACTAGACATGGCTACATTTTCTTTTTAAGGATGCGTATACATATGAGACGAAAAATGTTTGGGGGCCCTAATTCTGTGGCTCAAATGTGGTTCAAATGGCCAAAACGACGTCGTTTTGGCCATTTTGATGTTGTTTTGTACTCAAAACGACGTCGTTTTGGCCATTTGAGCCACATTTGAGCCACAGAATTTGGGCCCTCTACCATTGCTCCATATGAGACGTATAATTTTATTCTTATTAGAAATTAATTTATAATTTTGTTCGGACTTGTAGAGTAAGAAATAAATTTCTAAAAGAATTGTATAAAACTAGGAGATATAGAAACAATATAATGTGCATATATTTTAAATAAAAGAAAATTCTATGATATATAAAATTGTATCGTAAAAAGTATAACAATTTATGTCATGTAAAAAAAAATCATAAAAGATGATATACAATATACAAAATATTTCATGAGTATATTAAAGATAACTTTTGATGACATGCAAAATTATATTGTAAAAAGTATAATGATTTATGGAATGCATAAATTATGTCATAACTGACAATAAACTTTTCAAGACATGTTATATAACAACATCTGCGTACATGCCGTGAAAGAATTTTTACGACATGCATTATAAGTCATAAAAATTTAAGAGGCATCTCCTTCAACTATTTATTAGTATACAATTAAGGTAACGCAGAGACAAACCTATTATTGAACATAGAGTTCAGTGAATAGTACCAATTAAATCTCAATTACTCACCTTCTTCATAATTTTCCTTATCCTTTTGCTGGATCAAAAGAGCCCTTGTTTGCCATAATGGGTTGGGACGGATTGGGGTTAAAATAATTACAGATAGACAAAATAAATTTTTGGGTAATGTTAGAGACTATTAAAAGTGATATTTTAAAGCAACCACTAATGATGTGGCATTCATTAAAAAAAAAAATAGACACAAAAATATTGTGACAGTGAGTGGGACCTTTTGTCACATTATTAGTGATGACACTAATTAGTACTTCCACTCATTTTCCTAAATTTTTTAACACAATATGACAAAATATTACATTTAAATCATACTTATTTTATTTTTTCTATAACAAAAATCAAAAAAATCAAAAAATTCATCTCAAATAAAATTTTTTAATCACAAATTAAAATAACCAAAAATTAAAAATGAAAAAAGTAACCCACGTTTCAAACCGAGCCAGTTTCTATTTCTAGATCCCACATTAGCTGGATGTCATAAAAAGGCATAGCTAGTAAAGTCTAAACATGTAGTGGGTGGGCAATCTTTTTCCATTTTTGTTTTGTTTGTTTGGTCAATCTAATCCACAAAATTTGGGCAAACTTTTTCCATTTTTTGTTTTCGTTTGTCTGGTCAATCTAATGGAATTGGGGCGCTGCTGGGCGGGGTGAACAGCAGCCACTCATTTGGGCTTTTTTTGGAGTTCATTTTAATAATTCGAACCGTTTACATTTTAGAATACATTAAGTAGGATATACTTGTAAAAACTCAAGTTAATCGAATATTGTTTACCCATTCATCCACTCACATTTGTATCTACAAAAATAAATAACAATTATAATTTAAAGTATTAAAATGAATACAAATGTGAGTGGATGAATGGGTAAACGATATCCGATTAACTTGATTTTTTACAAATATATTTTACTTGATATATTCTAAAATGTGAACGGTTCGAATTATTAAAATGGATCTCGAAAATGGCCCAATTAGATGCACAGCAGTGACCGCTATGCACCCCGCACAGCAGCCACACCAATCCCCAATCTAATCTACAAAATTTGGAATAATATTAATGAGTAGACTAGTTAGAGAAGAAGTTAAAAAAAAAAAAGAAAAAGAAAAAGAAAAATACAATTGTGATACAACACAATCAAATCAAAAGAGCAAAGGCAACAATAAAAGAAAGAATCATCCCCACAAATCACCTACTTATTGATAAAAATACACACCAACTTATCCAAAAAAAATAGCCTAGTTGCCAAACTTGGATTTTATGGCTTTCACAACTTCTTCATCTACTTGGAAACCTTTAGTCAGCACATCATCAGGAATCGGCGGTGTAGAACCGAAGAGAGTCAATGGTAGGACCACCACTCCCGGCAGCTGACTATTGAAAGCCGTAAAAGACATGGCCTTTCCCTTCCCAACATTCTTCTGAAAATGCACAAGCCCTCTCGGAATCACGAAAATCTCCCCAGCACTCACAACCTTGGAATGATAAACAAACCCAGTCGTCACAAACCCCACAAGTAGCTGCCCTTTGACCACCAAAACCAACTCCGTCGAGCGGGGGTGAATATGAGGTGGGTTGACTGCTCCTGGAGCGAAGTCAACACGGTTCATCGATAGTCCCAGCGTGTTGAGCCCGGGAAATGCAAGAACATTTGCTGCTGTGACATTTGATCCGAATATGTTTCCTGTGCTTCCTTCCATGCTCAGACCGTTGAAGAAGAAGTCGTCAGAGGTCACATTGGAAGCGGGTTTGCAGGGGAAGCCATTGATGGAAGGTTGAGCTTCCAAGTCTGCAATACAGAAGTCCTGTAACGAGTCGGGATCAGCAAAAGAGAAGGGTATGGGTGAAACCAACAAGGCAATCAAGAAGAGGGTAATCATGGCTAGTTTTTGATACTGTTATGTTGTCGTTGAATGTGGTGTTGGGGGTGATTTTAAAGGAGTTTTTTTGGATGGGACACGGTGTGTGTTTGTGTTTGTGTGTGGTGTGTTTTTTTTTTACGTGGTTGAAACTTTCTGGTGCAAAGAAAAGTCACTCATAGAAAATGGATAGCAAGATAATTACGTCTCATTTTGTTGGAGTTCGTTTGCCAAGTCATGGGTTTGAACAATGACAGAACCTTCTACTCCAACTTGGGGTTTTTTTTTTAATTTTAATTTTTTATTTTTTTAAAAAAAATAAAAATTGAGACTTCTAAGGCCCGTGAATCTCGATTTAATAACTTAGGTCTCGTTTGACAAGTGATTTTTTTAATCAAAAAATTAAAAAATTATTTAAAAAGTCAACAACTTATACTGAAAAGTTAAAGATTCTCTTTTCTCATTGTTTTTTGTACTTGTTTTCGTAAAAAGTCAAAAAGTCATCTCAAATATATTAATTTTTTTACAATATATTTTAGTCAAAAAAATTAAAAAATTACTAAAAAAAACATATTCCCAAACAAAATCTTAAACTATGTATTTTGTAAGATTTTTTTTTTTGTATATTTTTTTTTGGGTGAATATATATATTTTTTTGGTGAATATTTTTTTTTTCAAAAATGTTTAAGATCCATTTTTTTCCACCCCTTTTGACCCCCCTCTCTCATTGGTTGAATTTTTTTTATTTTTTTATTTATTTTCCTTATTCTCTAATTACTACATATCACATATGTGTAGAGAGTGATAGAGATGATAGTTGGAGGGAGTCTCCATCACTCATCTTCGTGGGAGATTAGTTTGTTTGTGGCAAAGGATGGCATGATAATTACGTCTCATTTTGTTGGAGTTCGTTTACCCACGTCATGGGTTTGAACAATGACAGAACCCTCTTCATTTGGGTTTAAACTTGAGCGGCTCGTGTCGCCGTCATGATTCTATTATGATGATTTAAATTATGTATTTTTTAATATTTTTTATTTATATTATATATGAAAATAATTATAAATAAAAATATTATAATTATTAAATTGACTTAATTTTTTTATAAATGATATAAATGAAATATTCTTTAAAATAAATAGTTTAAATTATTAAAACGGAATCCGTGATATACTAACTAGTTTATTAAAGCTCAACCCTTAATTATGGATATAGATTTTTTGGTTCTATTGGGAATTGATGATGTCATGGGATTAAGGTATCGAAATACATAAGGTAATGGTTAGGATTACATATATTTGTACGTTTCATTAGGCCTTGAGGTCTGTTTGTTTGGGATTATAGGGAAGGAATTGAGATTATTAATTCATTGGTATTATTAATGGGGTGTTTGTTTTGAGAGATGGAGAGGGAACTATTAGTCCCTTGGTATTAGTAGTCCCCTTGGAAAGGGGATTGGTAAGGAGGATGTAGAGATGGTATTAGAAAAATAGTGAGGGGATTAGAATTTTTTTTTTATATTTTATATATTGGGAATTTTTTTTAAAATATAATGTTTAATTTTTTTATTTTTTTATTTTTTATATAAAAATAATTTAACAATTTATCACTATCAATCCCCTCACTATTAATCCCCTAATTATGAATCCCTTCCATTCTATCTCTGAAAACAAACGGGACCTGAGTGTTTGGGGGAGATACGGGCTAATATTAAGGCCGAAAAATGCTTGGGAGCACTAATTAGTGCTCCCACTAATTAGATGGCAGTGGGTCCCGCCATTAATGATGTGATGTTTTGGTCTTTGAGTTGTATTTTTTTTTTTTAACTTTTTTAATGCATTAGTGCTATTAGTGGTGATGTTTTTAATGGGATGAATCATTGTTGTATTAAGGCCTTCTTTGTTATCTTTTTAAAAAGTTAAAAAATTACTATCTTATTTACGTTACATCATCTTATTTAAATCAAATCACCTCTCTATCACATCACTTCAAATCTAATCCATATTTTATAAAAAGTCAAAAAATGTACTTATTTAGATCATCTCAAACCACCCCTAAATTAATAATTCAACAAAATATAATTTTACAATGGGTTAGAGTTTGGATTAATAGTCGTCTACTTGTGCATGATATTTCCATATGACAGACTATTGAATTTCAAAAGAGATGAGACATAAAATAAGGGATTAAAAAGATATTCAAATTAATTGTCTAAATTACAAAATTAATAAAATTTTGTCAATCCAAATATGAAATAGAATAAATAATTCAGAGGGATTGATGATTCCAGAATTAAAAGTCTTACGAATGTTAGTCTGAATCTGCTCAAACAAACATTAAGATAAGAGGAAGAAAATTATTTTTGATAATTAGATGGAGTGATGTGGCTAATTTCATGATCACGGAATTAAGTCAATCTCTCCAAAATTAACAATATTAATACCATCAAAGTAAATTAAATAAAACTAAGTCTTATGTCCCAATTAGGTGAGGTGGTTACGTAAATCATTTTTCATCACTTAACTCCATCAAGTGGTATATACTCAGTTAAATTTAATAAAATTATATATTTTTTCATCATTACATCTTATATCAACTTAGATTTTCTCTTTCCTCTAATAAAATGATTCTATCACTTTTCTTACCGTTAGATTACCCTAAGGGTTGGTTTGGGATGTCCTAAAAAAGTGCACTTTTTGACTTATTGGTGGATTTGGATTGGGTTTGATGTGATGTGTTAGAGAGGCGATGTGATTTAAATAAGATGATATGACTTAAATAAGATAGTGATTTTTTGACTTTTTAACTTATAGTACATGCCAGACTAACCCTTAGAGTTAGAGTTTGATATTATACCATCAATTATCAAACAAGAAATCTCCATCTAACATTGAAACAAACATGATATGAAAAGAAAAGAAAAAAACGTGTGGAGCCATGGGAGCTTAATGGTATTGTCAATCACACTCTGACACGTTTATCGAATAGGGACTATTATTTGTTTTTTGCGTGTACATGTGTGTCTTGATTGAGCCTGTCTGTGTGTTAAAGAGCAAGAAAATAAGGAAATTTTGGATAAGTTTGGAAAGTTTCAGAAAAGTTAAAAAATTAAAAAATTATTTAAAAAGTTAAAAAATTATTATTATTTATCAAAAATTAATAATTACGGTTGTACAACTTTTAATATTAATTTTTTTTATATATTAATTTATATAATTTTTTAATATATATTTTTTTATAAAAAGTCAAAAAATTTACTCAAACATTCATATTTTCAACCTCAACTTTTTAGTCTAAAAAGACAAAAAGTACAATTATTTAGGACACCTCAAACAACCCCTTAAAAGGGAATGCGTATGTTTTATGAGATTGAGGGATGGGATTAGATTTCAAATTTTAATAGATTTATTAATTTATTGTTTGGTTAAAAAAATGAAAGTAGAATTAATATTTAAATACACACAATTTTTAACTAAATAGTTGAGAGAGTATTTACACCAAGACTAGTAATCCATTACATTACAATCTTTTGTTATTTAGTCTGTCCAAACAAATATCCCAAAAGGGCAAATAGGTAATCTTGTTAAATGAAAGAAGAGTATATATTTGTTAACACCACACAACTTTTTTTTAAAATATTTTTTTCTCAATTTATACCACCAAATTCCTAAAATACCCTCATTAACCCTAACCTTAAATCATTGTCACTGTCGTCACTTCCATCGCCAATACTGATACTGGAGTCCCAACCCTAACCCTAACCAGCGACGACAACCTCATTCTTTTGCCGCCGCCCTCTCCCCAACCACTCTCCATCTTTCCCTGCCGCATCTTTTTCCCCAACCACCTTCTCCTTGCATCGTGGCCCTTTATTATCGCCTCATCATTTCGTTGGTGTCCCTTCCTTTCAGTTATAGAACCCTTCTCAGCTTCCTTCCTCTCGTCTCAAAACCCTAGCATCCACTATCGCCACCACTAGCTCTTCATCATTATCTCTCTGTCTCTCTCTCTCACGAGCGAGCAAACAAGCAAACATGATCTCTCTACGGTGGATGAAAGCTTGTAATGGAGGCAAACATGGATCGCGATGGCGTTGATCGCGACGACGACGGTAGAGGCGAGGTTGTTTGCGATGGCGAGAGGGGAATAGGGTTGTTCGCAGTGGTGGGAGTCGCCGATGGTTAGGGAGAAGGATTGTGGTGGTGGTCGGAGGTTAGCAGTGGTGAGGGAGAAAGGCGCCGTCAGGAAGGTACTACAAGGGTTAGAGATGTTGTCGCGGTCACCAACTAGGGTTTGAATAGATGAATATTTGTCATCTTTGGTAATTTTCTTGAGTGGCAAAATCATAATTAAAGAAAGTTGAAAATGGTGTGTGATGAGAGTTTTTTGGGAGATTCTATTTGCATACCACTAATCTTAGTACACACCATTTACTTAGTTCACACCTCACACAATACGAATATTTTGATTTTGTCTCAACACGCACCACTAATTTTGAAATAATACCATATTACCTTTATCTTTCGTACCAAACCCTAACCCTAACTACCTCCACTGTAACCGTCACCCACTCCCTTACACAACCATTCCCTTCTCCGATACCATCAACAGTTGCCACCCTTTCCATCGCTGCCACCTCTACAACCTCATCCTCCTTATTATCATCTTCTTTTTCATCTTCTTCTTCTTCTTCTTCTTCTTCTTCTTCTTTTTCTTCTTCTTCAGTGATCCTTATCTCCCATCTCTTGCCCCTCAATTGATACAAAACCCTCATCTTCCTCAACCACAAACCCTAGCCATTGCCACTGTCGCCATTGTCGCAACCATTATCTCGTCAGCTATTACCGTTGTTTCTCTCTCTCTCTCTCTCTCTCTCTCTCGCAATCGCGATTGCAATCTACAATCTCTATATGTCAATCGTGGCTTCGTTGTTGGTGACACTACAAAGGGGGTAAGGTGAGTCATCGTTGTTGGGCAACGGTGGTGATGCACTGCGATCTCTCTCTCTCTCTCTCTCTCTCTTACTCTTCTTGCAGCGGGTTAGGGGCTGCGAAGGGAAATGAGAATGGTATCTAGAGGAGGCGACAAGGAGGAGTTATAGATCGATAGGTTGACTGGTGCATTCAAGTCCTCTTTGGCAGTTTTGTTGAGAAAGGTTTAAAGTGACAGAAAATGACCCCTAACGCCGGAGGAATTGACTAGTTTATTCAAGTCCTCTTTGGTAATTTTGTTAAGGGACAAAATGGCAATTAATTTTTTTTTTAAAATGTTAGGTACTGAGAAAGTGAGTGATGTGCAAATAGAATTACTCGAGTTTTTTTGGTATGTAAATAGCAACTCCCACCCGCCAGATATTATTGTCAAGAGCATTTCAACAGTCAAGTTTTTTTTTTTTTTTTTTTTTTTTTTTTTTTTTTTTTGTATCTAATCTAATTGTTAATCCCATGTAAAGAAAAATATAGATGATGTGGGTGTTGATTTCCGACCTCACAACCAAACAGGGAACTTAGCTGGAGAACACGCGGTAGAATAGATTAAACCAAATACTTGCCAACAACAAGACAAGAATACCACGATGATTCGTCCACCTAGAGGCACTCCGACAATCAAGTCAGTCAATCTTATCTTTTAAAGATATCAAACAAGTAACACAAATCTCAATTAAAGCGTACCTTAGACCCATGGGGGTGCCTTACTTTTATAGCCAGTAGTGCCCTCGTCTCCTAGAAGTCTCACTTCATAGCACTCGAGCATAACGCTTATCTCGGACTCTTAGTTAGATATGGACGAACTCTACAAGTGCATCATCCCTATCTGAACTAAGCGTCTCACTTATCTAGGACTCTTGTCCTCTATCCAATTATATCGGATTCCAGTATTACCGCATATATCTTGGCAACACCGCAATCATCTTGGCAATCTGGCTCGTCCACATGGCACCACGGCCACGTGACACGATCCTAAAAATAAATCCTCACAACTGCCCCTAGGTTCTATTACCTCGACAACCTGAGGTAATGGAATCTATGTCGTCTAATCTTCCATCATGTCTGCTAAATAACATGCTAGAGATACTCCACAGACTGAGATCATGACTCATTGGCATCGACAACCAAGGACTTAAGTGTCAAGAACGAAGATCCAACATCTCATTTGAGATTGCGCTAACAGCCGAGATCATGGCTCCACAAGTTCAAGAATTCAAAGAATCCTAATTGCGTGTGAGTTGTCATGCCATAACTGCCCAGTCGTTTTATCCATATGTCATCACCTGATTGGCTCGTATCTGTCTTGCGTTAGACACGCCGCTTCATCTCTGAACCACGCCGTCTGACGTCACCTGACGCCAGCCTTGCACATCGCCCAAGGGTTTGAAATCATAGGCCTTGCCGCTCTTTCACTTTTTAACAAAATTGTTTCCCTCTCTCTCCATGTCTTCACTTTTGCATTCACCACACACACTCTCTCTCTCTCTTCTCAAAGCTTCTCCCTCTAAACTCCATTGCCAACCCTTGAGGATTTTTGTGTCTGCTTCTATTCATCTTCTCTAGTGACCAAATCAGCAATCTACTCCGACTAAACATGTCATCTAACATCGGCAAATCAGATTCTGACATTTGTTTCTCTGCTTACACTCTGTAAGTCTTTCATTCTTCTCAATTTTAGTTTCATTACATTTTTTAATTTTTATATTCTTCTTTAGGTACTTGAGCCACGCACACATTGCCCTTGCATTTGAATTGTTGCCATTGCTTTGATTTTCCAAATCCATGGTTATGTTTAAATATGTTCTCGACGTGTTTTTGCCTGCACTTTTTCACTTTTCTTGTTCTTGACCTATATCCATATTTTTTGGCACTTCTCGTTCTTGATTTCTTATTCAATCTTTAAATTTTGAATCTATGCTATTCATACGTCTTCCAGATTTCTGCCCCTGTTCTTCGTGATCTTTTAGATTTAGGATTGGGATTTGTTTAGAACACTATCCACTAGGGAAACTGAAACATACCGAACGCCAAAATCCCCTACATTTTCCAAAACCTTCACCCGAGTACCCATTAGGTTTCATCGAGGTTCATAGAGCATTTCTCCATAGAAATTACCACCAAACCCACTAAGCTGAGGCCATGGGTATGCATAGGTGGAGGGTAGATAGCCTTACTAAGATTGAGAAATTTCGCCAAGAATACAATATCCCAGCCGATGTCCATATCAGACTCGCTGGCAAAAATGACTCCATTATGTCGAAAGATAATTACATGTCATTCGCAGTAGTGTTAATCATGGAGGGCAGAATTAGATTGTCCCTTAATATCCTGTTTAGGGAAATGTTCCACTTTTACAAATTGAACCCTATGTAACTAGCCATCAACACCTTCCGTGTCATCAATGGTATACCCGAACTCAATCGCTGATATAGGGCCTAGCTAAACCTTCAGGATGTCCAATATTGTCACACAATATGCACCCTCTAATCCAAAATTGGCATACTTGAAACTGAGATCCACAGCCTTCAAGATGATCGTCGATCTCCCTGATTCCAATAAGGGTGCGGGAGACGATTACCTTATTGTCTCAGGCACCTGGGAGTTTGCCCAAAACGATGACCTTCACCTATTTCCACTCCCCAAGAGCATTCTAGGAGACCACAAAAAATAAGTCACCCCTAAAACACACACTTGTTGTCCGTTATCCGCCTAAGTGTTTTACTTCACCACATTATTGACCACTTAACTTGCTTTTTGTTTAGGCCTTCCTCAACCTGATAAGAACTTCTACAAATATTACATTCCCTAGGCCGACTTAGAAAGGCTCCTGGACTTGTCCATCAACAGCCGTAAGGCCCCTTCTTGTTGGATTATACTACTACGTATAGGTCCCCGCTCCTCGACACCCCATCTCGAAGCAAAGCTCTTCCCTCAACGTCAACACCAACTACCTCCTCAAGGGTAAATCAGAGATCTTCTTCATACCCAACCGACTAGCCATTAACATTGGCTCATTCACAACATATTCTGCCTTTTGAATGCCGCTAGCATCAATGTCAGCCAAACTCTCCTGCAAGCAAGACCAAAAGCAAGAAGCGCTGAGGCTCAGGACTTTTGGCTTACAATCCAGAAATCCACCACTAGCCCATTAAACATGGGAATAGAGTCACCATCGCTGCCACCTCTACAGAGATAGGTCACAAACCTGTCATCGCAGAAGACCTTCTTGCCGGTCTCCCCGACATTATCACTGTCTACTCCTCTCCGTCTCCCCAAATAGTGGAGAAGCCAAATAGAGTAAAGAAGGCCAAAGTCACCGTCACATCTTCTTCCTCAAAGAAAGGTCCTGAGGATTCTATGCCAATCTCGAAGTTAGCAGAAGCCAAGAAGAAGTACGCCACCATTGACTCCAATGATACCCCTCCACCCAAACGATCAAAGTCCTCAACGGCCGAGGACACCTCTGATGTCTTTATTCCCAATATATCTATTGATGGTCATTCCATCAAACTAATCAGGAGTGCCTCCCGCCAGCCAGAGATAGTTGTGGCCTTGTCGGCTGTCGTGCTCCTGTCTACTGACATAGAAGCAATCAGTGACTTCAATGAATACGAACACTTTGCATTTATGATAAGGAACACCATTGTGGTAAGCTTATGTCTCTTCTGTTTGTATAGCATTTTATACAAATTATTATTCTTACCATTGTACTAATGCATCTTTTTTTTGTTACAGACCATGCAGTATGCCCATGCATTTGCCTATAAGGCCGAATTAATGAAGAAAGATCTTGTTAAGAAGACACAAGAGGCAACCCACACACTCCAACAACTTATCAAGGTCGAGGCAGCGAGGATAAGGCTACTAGATAAGTTCAATGTAGCGAGAAGAAGCGAGCAATGGGTCGAAGCTATGGCTAAGGCTGCTGAGGAAAGGGCTGCTAAAGCTGAGAATGATCTAGCCGAGGCATTGGCCACAAAGGACGCCGAGATCAAAGCTGCTGATGAGAAAGCCTATGCCGAGGGCCAAGCCGATGTCAAGAAGCAGTATCAAAAACAAGTTAGCTAAGCCCACAACCAAGGCTACTATCTCGGATGGACCGTGGTTGTGGAGAAGCTCTTTGTCTCCAAGGATTCTCCCATCAGGGATTTTGGCCAACTTAAAGTTCATTCCCTCCTTCTCCAGTCCAGTCCAGTCCAGTCCAGTCCAGTCTGATGAGAAAGAAGAAGAAGAAGTAGAAGTTGAAGTCGATGTTGCTGTTGGGGCTAAGTCCCCAACTTTGAATGATCAGGTCATGAACCTAACTGAAAAGGATGAGGTCGAGGTTTCCAAGAGCACAACTTCAAAGAAGGCTGACACATCTAAGGCTGAGATCGCCGTTGCAGGAAAGAGCCTAGATGACACTCTAAGGGAGATAGATGAGGAGATAGCTACTGATGCCAAGGCTGAGAATGGTACTACTCTGTCTACTAAGGCTGACACACTGCCAAACGCCGAGGTGGAACGGACCAAAGACACTAATCCATAGTCATGCACTCTAGAATTTTTATTTTTTAATTGTACTTTTTTCTTTCTTTTGTCTATACTTTGAGTGTTTTCCTTTTCTTTGCTAGGCCGAAGTGCCTTCTGATGTATTGGAGCAAGTTCATCATTTTATATGCATGTCTTCTTTTGGCTAAGTGTTGAATGTTTGTCTTTCATATGTCTTGTGTGATCTTCTCTTTATGCTCTGTTTCTTTTCAATAATTTTCTGAGTATAATATTTTCTATAATCATCTTAGATTAAACATCTCAAATATAACATCTCAGATAGAACCACTATCAATCATCTCGGATGATTTCAACTTGAAGAATTTTTCTGAAAGCTTTTTACAAGTGTCATATTCACTTTCATTAATACTTTTAGTCCCCGAATGTGAATCTAAGTATCACTTAGCTTCTCATTAAGGATGCACCATCTGAATCTTGCCTAAGGCTTAACCTTAGTGCACCAAAAGTACTATCTACCTTTACTTTTTGTACAAACAAGCCAGATCGTGGCTGGTTTTGTCTTGTTTCTTGTTGAAACATCACTTTAACTCAGTGCAACTTTTCCATTATTGCAAGTAAGGTTGTGCAAAATACCGCCTAATCCACTAAAACCGTACCAATCCACATCAGTTAGTACCGCTCTAACTGCTAATTGCGGTTTAAATTTTAAAATTTATAATGTACCAACCGAACCGCTCCGCTCCGCTATAGTTAATACATATATATTTTTTAACTTCCAATGAAATATCAATGTAAAAATGATTGTGAGAGAGATTTAAGATATGAAATTTATTACAAATTAGTGGTTACATATATGTAATATATTGTGTAAAATTACTTTGTGTTATATATCTAAAAACTATTATATAAATTAGTGTTATATATTAGGCAAATGTATGATAATTAGTTAGAATATTTTTCAATCCGCCAATCTAACAAAAAACCACCCAAACCACAATTTCTCAATTTGCCAATCCTCTAACCCGTCATTCAGTTTGAAATTTTACTCTCAAATCGCCCGAACCGCACCACGCACACCCCTAATTACAAGTCTAAGTTAATCGTCTTGTTCACCTTAAGAACATCAGCTTAAGACTTTTCAGTCTTATCTGACAATTATAAGTTTTAACAACTTTTTTTAATAATAAAATCGAACTAGTATTTTGTTAATACTTTGACTAAATCATTCAGATTACAATTGAAAACTTACTGATGAAATAATTTCAAGTTGTTGGTATTCCATGGCCTTAGTTATTCCTTGCAATCACTTTCTTTTAATTGGTAAGCAATGTTGCCAGCGACCAAGATGATTCTATACAGTCCTTCCCAGTTTGGGCCAAGCTTGCCCTCCATGGGATCTTTTATGTTTCCGACAACCTTCCTTAGGAAAAGGTCCCCAATTTTGAACTTCCTAGGATTCACCTTCTTGTTGTATGCCCTTGCAAGTCTCCACTGATATGCCACCAAGCGAATTAGTACCCATTTTCTTATTTCTTCAATTAAGTCCAAATCTCGGGTGAGGAATGCCTCGTTTGTCCCATTCACTACTCTCTGAGTTCTAACTCCAAGAATGCCGATCTCCAGAGGTATGACAGCCTCAGTGCCGTTAGCCATGGCAAAAGGAGATTCTCTAGTAGATCTTCTCGGTGTAGTGCGATATGCCCATAAAACATTAGGCAACTCTTCTACCCACTTGCCCTTGGTGGCTTCTAATCTCTTTTTTATTCCATCCAAGATGGTCTTGTTAAAGGCCTCAGCTTGGCCATTACTTTAAGGGAAGCTGAGAGTTAAGTAGTAATTCTTGATCTTGTACTTTGTGCAAAAGTTTTTAATCAACTTGTTGTCAAATTGGGTGTCGTTGTCTACCACAATGGCTTTTGCGATCCCAAATCTGGTAATAATGTTCTTCTAGATAAAGTTATTGACATTAACATCTTGAATTTTGGCCAGAGGTTCAGCCCCTACCCACTTTGTAAAGTAGTCTGTTGCCACCAATAAGAACTTTCTTTATCCAGTTGCCTTAGGCAATTGCCCAATCAGATCCATACCCCACTGGGCAAACGGTTAGGGACTCGACACTAGGTCCAGCTCTCCAGCTGGCTGATGTATTAATGGTGCAAATCGTTAACACTTTTCGTATTCTTTGACGTAGGCTTCGGAATCCTTTTGCATATAAGGCCACCAATAGCTCTATGATATGGCCTTGTGGGCAAGGGATCTACCCCCAGCATGGCTTCCACAAACTCCTTCATGGATCTCATTTAGAAAGTCTTCCACCTGGGAATGGTGCACACACCGTAGCAAGGGTCTAGTAAAGGATCCTTATCCAAAAGGCCTTCTGCCGATAAGTAGAATCTGGCCGACTTCAGTCTAATCTTGTGAGCTTCCCTTCTTTCTTCCAGCAGCTGGCCATCTTTGATGAATTTGACCAAGGCATCAATCCAGCTTGGGCCCAGCTCTATGCATATTGCCTCATATTCTATTATTAGCGGTTCTATGCTTGGGCCTGATAAATAGTCTACCATTATCTTTATTAGCATATTCGACTTTATGGTGCTGCCGAGGTTAGCCAGGGCATCTACATAGCTATTGTCTTCTCGACAGACTTCCTGCAATCGACAACTCTAGAATTCTACTAGTAACTTGATAACCTCTCTTACAAAAGCCACCATCCTCTCATCTTGGGTTGCGTATTCTCTCGTCACTTGGTTCACAATGAGTTATGAGTCACAATAGACCACCACCTCCTCGGCTTCAACATATGTTGCTAATTTCAATCCAACAATCAATGCCTCATTTTCTGCTTCATTATTCGAGGCCTTGAACCCTAGTCGGATTGATTGTTCTATCATCTATTCGTCTGGTAAGACCAACACTACTCCTACCCCCGTTTTTTGTCAGTTTGAACTGCCATCAATAAAGAGGCAAAAGGACTTGCCGATGTAGATGTCACAAGGCTTCAGTGTTTCTTGGTCTTTTTTATATCCTGCAGGCGTGGGTGTTTGTGGCACGAGTTGTGCTTCTTTTAGTTTTCTACGCACCCTAGGCCGAGGTATATTGGTAAGGACTTCGAGTTTGTGCTCGGTGTGAACTCAACAACAAAGTCGACCAAAACCTAACCTTTGCTTGTTGTTTTTGGTCTGTATTGTATGTTATCTTGACATAGAACCACAGCCCATTGTGTCACTCTGTCAGTCAAGTCCCATAGTACAGTAGGGACTTTAGTGGGTGCTCCATGAGCACCACCATCTTGTGAGCTTGAAAATAATGGTTCAATTTCTGTGATGCCATTACCAAGGCTAGTGTTAATTTTTCCAAAGGTAGGTATCCCGTCTTTACACTTGCCAGAGTCTTCCTCACATAATACACCGTCTTCTGCTCCCCTTCTTCTTCTCGACTGACCACGGCACTGACAGTGTGGTCTGAGACTGCCAAATACAGGAATAGCTCTCCTTTTGGAACTGGATTCGACAATACTGGTGGGGTTGTCAAATACCTCATCAAGTCGGCTAAGGCGGCTTTGCATTCATCTGTCTATAAAAAGTATGTTGCCTTCTTCAACAATTAGAAGAATGGCTTGCACTTATCTAAACTCTGATTGATGAATCTGTTCAATGCAGCTATCTTGCCGGTCAAAACTTGTATTTCTTTTGCTGTCGTCGGGCTCTTTAGTTCAATGATGGCCTTCATCTAATCAGGGCTTGCTTCAATTCCTCTCTTGGTCACCAGATATCCCAAGAACTTACCAGATCCTATTCCGAACACACACTTAGAGGCATTCAAACGAAGCCAGTATGCCTTCAGTATATCTGTGGGGAAAGAGGTTTGGAAATACTCTTTAGATCTTGGAAGACGCTAGTGATCCTTAGCTAGTCACCTGAAAAGATACAAACACTCCGGTCGGGGGTGCCGGAATTAGCACTCCGATGGACAAGTCAGTTCAGACACTCAGGATAGCTTCTTTACTAAGTTAAGTGAAGTGATTCTTACATACCTTTCTCAATCCATTGTTCCTGTATTTATACCTGTTCCTTTTGATCCTCGGGGCCAGGGCCTACTTTTTAATCATTGTCCTTTCTCTTATTCGGCTGTAAGGATCTACACTTATTCGGCATATGTATTGTATTCGACTTCCCATTCTCGTAGGATACAAACGATTAATATCAGTCTTCTAAGGTACGCACCTTCTGATCTTGCCATTTATTCGGCTCCCACAATTGCCCCCGAACTCCCCATTGACGGTAGCTAATCGGCGTGTTTGGTCTTGAATTGGAAAAGTCGAAATAGGTCAAGCGGCTTCGCGTGCCCCAATACAGATGTCAGAACGCGTACACCTTTTTGGTCATCATTACACTTTCCCGCCTCATTCGTGCGTCTCGCATTTATTGCAATTTGAAATTTCAGTCCTTTCGAATGCACATTTTGTCGAGTATTCGAGACTCTTGGACCGCCAGCGGGCAACCCTTCTCTGACTCACGTTTTCTCCAACTCTTCTCCGTCTATCCTTCCCCGTCTACTCGTAAGTTTTCTTCTCTCTTCTTTGCAACCCTATTTTCTGTTTGTCATTTTGATTTCGGCGGAACCTTGAATCCCCGTGAAAATGGCTAAACACTTGAAAGACCTCCTTTCTGAGGGTCGTATTTTCGGATTCCGGCAACACTTTTCCATTCCCGACGATGTCCACTTATCTCTTGTAACGGACAGTACTCTTGATATGGAGAGGGAGGATCCAAGTACGATCGTCTTCCCTCTCTTATCCATAGCGGAGGACAGACTCAGTTTTCTTCTACATCCATTACTTAGGGCTGTCCTTCGCTATTGGAGTCTGATTCCTTCTCAACGCAACGTAAATTTCTTTCGAATCATCATGGGGTTGATAGAGTTGAACCGACGCCTTAGGATCAACCTTGGCATTCTGGTGATTCGGCACTGCTACGCTTTGGCCAAATCTTTCGGTCGACTGGGGCGATACTTTCTCAGGGCCAAGGACACTGACCATCACTTGATAACCATGCTTGCCAGTTCTGGTAAGAGAGTTGACGACGTAATGGTCAATGTACGAGGTAATTGGGAGTTCGGTAAAAGCGAAGACCGCCTAGACCCTATTCCTAGACAGAAGGGTGATCCAGGTTGCCATGTAACGCCTCGCGTTTGTTGATCTGCCTTTTATTCGGCTTTTTTCCTTTAATCACCCCTTGTTCTTTGTAGGTAACAGATTGAAGAAGATTTTTCCCTCAACCGACGACGCAGTCCTTGAGGAAATTAAGTCTGTAATCAGATACTTCGGCCGTCCAAACGTACAAAAGCAAGGGAGAGCTGCTCACATACTCCTCCGATACGAACCTACTTATACTACATTCTTGGCCACGGACGGCATTCCAATTCCATCCGGATCAACACCTTTCGGCTCTTCTCTTTCCCAGCTTCAAGAGCCTTAGGCAAATTGGCCTCGAAGATTCGGATTCGGGGGAAGACGCGGAGCCGGTGGTGAAGGTAGTTGTCGAACCAACCAGAGAGGTCGCTGAGGAAGAGGTCGACGAAGCGATACGCTCGGCGTTCGAGGCTGCCAGACTTAACCAGCCTTCACCGTCCACTTCGGGTCAGGCAGAGTTCTCTTCTGGAGATATTTTTGTGAATTTGAGAGACCTACCCGGCGATTTTTCCGAAGGTATGGCTGGGGAAATCCTTATGCAGATGGCGTGAAAGAAAAATGCCGAGTGAATGGCTGCTCGAAAGAAGGCCGAGGCCGCCCATTCTGAGCCCACCGTGATTAAAACTTTCATACCCGTTACTGAAGAGACGGCTCAGGTTGCTGCGGCCGACTCGGGGAAAAAGGTTGAACAAGTGATTGACGAACGTCTGGTTCTGGATGAGCGGGGCAAAAAGCGTAGTGGTGAGGGAGAGACTGGGTCGGAGATTAGCCCTGCTTCCAAACGGCCTCGTTTAGAAGAGTCGGACGTGGTTTCTCCTTTTATTGTTCTGCCAAAGATCAAAGATACGTCGATTTCTTCTGACGCTTCAGCCATTGAGGATCCAGCCATGGCGTTGAGCCTGGCGGCTTTAATTTCCTTGCTGGCTTACACCGCAGCCTTTCGCGCGGTGCCGGATGTTATGGTTGTAGCCCTATCTGCGCATTCGGTGCTCCTGGTAAGTGACCATCTCAAATTCTCTTTAATTTGTTTTTATTAAGGTATCTGACGATCCCAACTTGTTTTGCAGACGGTTGGCAGGATCGCGAACCTAGGCTGCCGCCTGCATGATGCCCTTGGCAGGATTGATCGTTTGCAAACGGAGGCGGATGGTCAAAAGAGTAGGGCCGAGTTTGAAGTGATGAGAGCCACAATGGAGAGTGCGCGAGCTGAAGCAGAGAAGGAGAGGGCTCGCTCAGCTAAATAGCTCCGCTCTGACGCTGAGAGTAGGGCAAATGCGAGCGAAGAATCGCTCAAGTTAGCCAATGAGGCGCTTGCCGAGGTAAAGGTCCAGTTAGAGGAGCTCAAGGCGGCCAAGGAAAAAGCCGATTCTGAGGCTTCTGCGGCATTTGAGGTAGGAAAAAGTGCCACCTATAAGGAAAATGTAGATGAAGTCCCCAAATTCGAGAATTAAGGGTTCAAAAATGGGTGGCTCAAAGCCCTTGCAGCCGCTGGAGTTACATTGGCCTTGCCAATTCCCTACGAGCAAGTGGACGTTGAGCCACTCAAATCTGACCCCGAGGATTGATCTGGGACACATTTTAATTTTATTACGTATTTTTAATTCCGATGTAAGTTTTTGTTCGGTAGACTTAGACTTTTGTTGGTTCAGGGTAGTTTTCATGTATAAATTGGTTACTATTTGCACTCAATTTATTAATGAAAATTTCCTTGTTATTTCACCACCACATGTACACAGTTTGTGAAGTTATGTTAATGAAGAATGTTTTGCCTTTCACTACTTCGGATAAAATCATTGCTGTGTTTGAGCTTTCAGAGATTGAATATCTTATGACAATATTGATTTATCACTCATATGCCGAGTATTGTGGGCATTCAAGCCGAATATATTGATGAATCTTAAGTATTTTGAATAATCGATTCATGAGCCGTCTGGGGCATTTAAGCCTAATAGATTGATGAATCTACCCTTGCCCCAGGGGGTGCATGATCATTCGGGAGCCGGATGAGACGACCTTGAGAATTTTGAAGTCGATTTATGAGCCATCTGGGGCATTTAAGCCGAATAGACTGATGAATCTGCCCTTGCCCCAGGGGGTGTATGATCATTCGGGAGCTGGATGAGACGACCTTGAGAATTCTGAAGTCGATTCATGAGCCGTCTGGGGCACTTGAGCCGAATAGATTGATGAATCTACCCTTGTCCCAGGCGGTGCAT
The DNA here is from genome assembly GCF_055761805.1 of Camellia sinensis. NCBI lineage: Eukaryota > Viridiplantae > Streptophyta > Magnoliopsida > Ericales > Theaceae > Camellia > Camellia sinensis. The sequence goes on along the minus strand of NC_138975.1, from coordinate 101,955,378 downwards.
AATCATTCGGGAGACGGATGAGACGACCTTGAGAATTTTGAAGAGTCGATTCATGAGCCGTCTGGGGCATTTAAGCCGAATAGATTGATGAATCTACCCTTGCCCCAGGGGGTGCATGATCATTCGGGAGCCGGATGAAACGACCTTCAGAATTTTGAAGTCGATTCATGAGCCGTCTGGGGCATTTAAGCCGAATAGATTGATGAATCTGCCCTTGCCCCAGGGGGTGCATGATCATTCGGGAGCCGGATGAGACGACCTTAAGAATTTTGAAGTCGATTCATGAGCCGTCTGGGGCACTTGAGCGAAATAGATTGATGAATCTGCCCTTGCCCCAGGCAATGCATGATCATTCGGGAGCTGGATAAAACGACCTTAAGAATTTTGAAGTCGATTCATGAGTCGTCTGGGGCACTTGAGCCAAATAGATTGATGAATCTGCTCTTGCCCCAGGCAGTGCCTGATCATTCGGAAGTCGGATGAAACGACCTTAAGAATTTTGAAGTCGATTCATGAGCCGTCTGGGGCACTTGAGCTGAATAGATTGATGAATCTGCCCTTGCCCCAGGCGATGCATGATCATTCGGGAGCCGGATGAAACGGCCTTGAGAATTTTGAAGAGTCGATTCATGAGCCGTCTGGGGCATTTAAGCCGAATAGATTGATGATTCTGCCCTTGCCCCAAGGGGTGCATGATCATTCGGGAGTCGGATGAAACGAGCTTCAGAATTTTGAAATCGATTCATGAGCCGTCTGGGGCATTTAAGTCGAATAGATTGATGAATCTGCCCTTGCCCCAGGGGGTACATGATCATTCGGGAGCTGGATGAGACGACCTTAAGAATTTTGAAGTCGATTCATGAGCCGTCTGGGGCACTTGAGCCGAATAGATTGATGAATCTGCCCTTGCCCCAGGCGGTGCATGATCATTCAGGAGCCGGATGAAACGACCTTAAGAATTTTGAGGTCGATTCATGAGCCGTCTGGGGCATTTAAGCCGAATAGATTGATGAATCTGCCTTTGCCCCAGACGGTGCATGATCATTCGGGCGTCGGACGATTGAGGTTCTTTTTTTTTTTCAATTAATGAGATTGCCTCCAGGGCGCTGCCTCTGTAAAGGATAAATAAACAAAGGTACAACCTTTATGAGCTTAGTAAACAGCTGACTCCAGCTCTTAGAGGAAGATTTATCATGTGAATGTCGAACAGACTTTTCTTTAACAATAGAGGGGAAGCGAGGATGCTAGCTGAGCTGGGCGGAGACATGAATCGAGGTGGTGAACCTTCGCGCATAGGAAGTAGGAGTTCTAGGGATCGAGAGAGGCGTCAGTCTCCTCGACGTCGAAGCAGGTCACCCAAGCGGGACAAGCAGTCGCAGGGCAGATCTCCGCAACTCCGAGTCGAGAGGAGATCTGACGCGAATCCGTGCCCATTAAGCTTTGCGGTATTTCTGGAGAACAGACCCATGACAGAGGCGGACTCTATCGTTCGGGACCCAAATGTAGCGGTCGAGTTTGCTTGACAAATTTTTCCTCCTGAGGTGCAGCAGTCAATGGTAGGTCGCCAGGACTATGACGTATTTCGCAAAAGCATTCACGAGGCGGTGAAGGGGCTTTACACTGCCTATGAAATTGGCATGCGGCTGCGCGCTGCCCGTCGAGAATTGGAGAAGAAGAAGGAACATATTCGAAGTTTGGAGGCTCGCGCGGAGGCGACTGAGCGTGAGTTAGGGAAGACTAGGGCGGCTCAGGCACAACCCGCCGGGTAGGGAAACCCAATTGTAGAGGAAAGGGTTACCAGTCAGCTCATCAGTGCTGCGCTCTCCGATCATGAGACGACGAGTATGTTTGCAATGGAGTCTGCGAAGGGGAGGGCCTATGAAAAAGGTTTTCATGAAGGCCGAAAAGTTGGAATCGAAAAGGTCAAGGAGAAGCTTGCCGAAGAGGTTTGCTAATGTGAGAATCGTGGATTTAGGCACGGTTGGATCAAGGCATCTCAAGCCGCGGAAGCTCTTCGAGCGTCGGGCATTGATTCGACATCGCCACTCTACCACAGTAAACATTTTTCGTTTTCCGCTTTTGAAGTCGAGAAAAGTGAGGATGAGGGTGATGTTGTATAAGAATACGCATTGTAAGGTTGAATCGTAATAAAAACTATGTAATTTATTATTGGATTGAATAGAAACATTCTATTATAAATATTCTGTTGTAGTTCGTATTTGGTATATATGTGTTTCATTTTATTACATGGATGTTTGAATGAATGTACAAACATTGATCGTATAGTGATACGCCGGCTTATAGGCGGGATCGGCCCAATTGTGATGCCTGTTTATTCTTGAATGTGGCCACTGTAATTTCAAGAGGCCAAAAGCTAGTCCGTGGAGTGGCTGTGGCAAATTCCAGTCGGCGCGGGGTCTAAATGCTTGGTCGGTTGGATTGATAGGGCTCCCCCTGTCCCAGTCAGTGCATGTGTTCCAAAAAGCCGTTCGGGTACCTAGGCCGTGGTAAATGTCAACCGACGTTCGTCTCTTGGGATTTTGGCGTTAATGAAATTTCCTCGGGGTCACTGCCAGCATTTAAAAATAAATGGAATGGACTATTCGTGCCAGTGACCTTATTAATATAACGCCATTTATTGCGTGGGGTTATATAATATTGTGGATATAAAACAGAGTTTCTTTAATCAACCAAACTCGAACTTTGGCCGAGCTTGATGCCGCAATGGATCGCAGCGGAGAATTCTCCAGTGTGGGAGGTAGGTCGTTAAAAAAGAAACGGGAGGCGTGTCAGCCTCCAAGTCGTCAAAGCAGATCGCCCCGAAAGGAGACACAACGACCGTTGCCCTTAACCTTCCTTGTCTTGGATCTTGGCCTTGACATTGTCGATGGTGTCCGAGGGAGGTCCAAAGATACGCTGATTCAGGCACGGTTGGATCATGGCATTTTGAACTGCGGAGGCCTTCCAAACGACGTGCATTGATTCGGGGCCTCCGGTGTATCAACGTGATTAATTCCCCTTTTCGCCTTAGAAGTTAAAGATAGATATTGTAATGGTCGAACGCAGGTTGCGTCTATGTAACAACTGTTTGATCAAGTAAAAAGTTTTATTTCAAACATTTGCGTCTTACCCTGTATTTTTTTTTTTTTTTTTTTTAGCTAAGCACCTTATTTCGAATGTTGGCATGTGTTGTTTCGTTTTGTTCGTGCCGAAGGGTGCTCCGAATTCGGAGGTACGATCTACCCTAGGGTGTTACACGTCAGAGGCGCTGCGAATTCGGAGTCTTAATCGACCCAAAGACATCTTGCGCCGATGGGGCTCCGTAACCGGCGTTTCGATGCAGAGACTTTAATCAGCCCCAAGGCGTAATGCACCAAAAAGGGGCTCCGAATCTAGAGACTTAGTTTGGCCAATCGTGATATCCACGAAGGGCGCTCCGAATCCGGAGACTTATTCGGCCCAAAGGTGTCATGCACCAAAAGGGGCTTCGAATCCGAAGACTTAGTTTGGCCAATCGTGATATCCACGAAGGGCGCTCCGAATTCAGAGTCTTAGTCGGCTCTAAGGTGTCATGCACCAAAGGGGGCTCTGAATCCGGAGACTTAGTTTAGCCAATCGTGATATCCACGAAGGGCGCTCCGAATCCGGAGTCTTAGTCGGCCCTAAGGTGTCATGCATCAAAGGGGGCTTTGAATCCGGAGACTTATTTTCGCCAATCGTGATATCCACGAAGAGCGCTCCGAATCTGGAGACTTAGTTGGCCCTAAGGTGTCATGCACCAAAGGGGGCTCTGAACCTGGAGACTTAGTTTGGCCAATCGTGATATCCACGAAGGACGCACCGAATCCGGAGACTTAGTCGGCCTAAAGGTGTTATGCACTAAAGGGGGCTCCGAATCCGGAGACTTTATTTGGCCAATCGTGATATTCATGAAGGGTGCTCCGAATCCGGAGTCTTAGTTGGCCCTAAGGTGTCATGGACCAAAGGGGGCTCCGAATCCGGAAACTTAGTTTGGCCAATCGTGATAGCCATGAAGGGCGCTCCGGATCCAGAGACTTAGTCGGCCCAAAGCTGTCATGCACCAAAGGGGGCTCCGAATCCAGAGACTTAGTTTGGCCAATCGTGATATCCACGAAGGGTGCTCAGAATCCGGAGTCTTAGTCGGCCCTAAGGGCACCAAAAGGGGCTCCGAATCCGGAGACTTCGTTTGGCCAATCGTGATATCCACGAAGGGCGCTCCGAATCCAGAGACTTAGTCTGCCCAAAGGTGTCATGCACCAAAGGGGGCTCCGAATCCGGAGACTTAGTTTAGCCAATCGTGATATCCACGAAGGGCGCTCCGAATCCTGAGTCTTAGTCGGCCCTAAGGTGTCATGCACCAAAGGGAGGCTCCGAATCCGGAGACTTTAATTGGCCCTAAGGTGTCATATGCCAAAGGGGGCTCCGAATTCAGAGACTTAGTTTGGCCAATCGTGATATCCACGAAGGGCGCTCCGAATCCGAAGTCTTAGTCGGCCCTAAGGCGTCATGCACCAAAGGGAGGCTCCGAATCCGGAGACTTTAATCGGCCCTAAGGTGTCATACACCAAAGGGGGCTCCGAGAAATGAATTGAGCGACGAAGAAAAATGGTTTGCATTGCAGAAGTGATATATATACAAGTATCAAAGCCCACAGGTCGGGTCAGTGATAGGGTTTTCATAAAATCTCTACTTGTACCGATTACGGGGAGCCACGGATTTCTTCAATGCCATGGGCTGTCAGGAAGCGCACAAGCTGATGATAAGTGCTTGGAACGGCCTTCATAATAGGTAGCCAGGTGTAGACACCCAATTTTTGACCGTCCTCAAGACTTGGACGTCACCGCTCGAACACTCAGTGATCATCCATGTTCGTGTTCGCCTTGAGTTCCCGGAGGTCTCGGCTACGCGCCTTGCCTCAGGACCTCTCGACTCGACTGTTTTGTGTCTGGTTTTGCACCAAACACTTGTGTTTTGCCTTGAAGGGGTAGGGAATGCCTTGTGAGGCATCCCCACACACCACCGGCCATGACTCGAGGCCACCGGCCAGTGATTTTATGCCATCGACAATATATATTGCCGGTCGGCATTCTTTGTTGCCGATCGGCCATTTATTTTGTCAAAATGGCAATTTTGGATGGCTGATCACTGTTCATCTACTTTTAGTAGATATTTTGTACCAGCTGTGATAGCTGGCACCCACTCTGTTCCCCTTCATACACGTGTATGGAGGGATTTCCCTCTTGGATGGCTTGTTTTGGAAGCCTTACAAGAGGGAGTTGCCTATAAGAAAAGGCTTCCTCTCTTGGCATTAGGGTTAGAAAAAATTGTTAGAGGAGCTCTGGTTCTAGGGTTTTATATCTATCCTATATCTATATCTCTCCTTCTCTTGTATTGTATGTGTTTAAGCCTTAGTTTTGTACACAAACACACCTACCACACCTTTCCTTGGAGCTGAGGCCCTTGAGGGTTGTTTTTAGAGTTTTGAAATTGATTTCAACCTCAAGAAGCTGCTGGAGCTCCATTGTTGAAGAAGGTCTACAAGGGTAATCACTTTTCCCTTTTATCCCCCCATTTTTGCACACTACTTTCACCTATCTTACAACTGTTTTTTGGCTTTGCATATAATACGTAAAAGTTCTGTTTTTAAGGCCTCTAAATAGTTTGTTAAGATTGCTTCAAGCTTTGGGGTTGTTTAACCCCTTTTAAGCCTTGTAAGGCTCCATTTTATGCCATTTTGTGTGAACTCCGGGACCATAGTGTTTGGGCCTCCTCACCACTGAAATCTTGAGGGATTTTAGAGGTGAGGATGGTGCCTTGAGGTCCTAAGAAGGAGAGGGCCACCCCCTCTCTTTGTTGTCCTTGAAAAGGGCACTTTTGGCCTCTTGAGGGAGCACCTAGCTTAGGCTCATGTTGACCATGCCTTAGCTTCTTTTTTTTTATGCTTATTATGCCATGATATAGCATTGTTTTAAGTTGGTTTGGTACACCATGCTTGCTTAGCATATATGCCTTGTAATGTCATTTTGTTGCCTTAACATACCTTAGGTTTTAAACCATTGTTCTAGCATGCTTTAGGCTTAGTTTTGTGAAGCTTTCATGTTTATTTTGCCATGTTTAAGGTTTGTCCTTAGTTGTTTGGGTCAACTTTAGCATGCATTGCATAGCCTCTGCATTTTAGCTTGTAGGCTTCAAGGGTGTAAGTGTGTAGCATGCATCCTTCCCTCATTTCAGTGGTTTGGAACCACTTGCCATGTTATTTCAACCCACTTAGCATGCTCGTGTGGTTGCATTTGATCTCCCTTAAGTGTGTTCAAAGGTCGACATTCCATGCTTCATGTTTAGCCTCTTTGGTGCGCTTGCATGTTTAGGCCTCTTAGATATCATCTAAGTAGTCTTTTGGCTTTGTTTTAACATGCTAGAAATCTGATTTTAGTTGTTTAATGCGTGCCATGTTTGGTTTTGTCAAGGGTAGTTTAATGCCCCTTAGCTTACTTTGAGTTTTGGGACCTTGGTTGCATGCCTTGGCTTGTCATGTTTAATTGATTTGGTATCATATTTAGCATGATTTTAAAGCTTCCAATGCATACCATATGTCCGTGATTATTCCCCTTGAAGTGTGCTTAAAGGATATCCTTCGATGCTTAAGTGTTTAGGTCTTAACATGTGCATGCGTGTATGTGTGTTGGCCTTCATGTTTGAGCACTTTGGCCGCTGATTCAGGCTTGTTTGAGAGTGGCCTAATTTAGTTTAAGTCCGTCTCCTTGCTTGTTTGCATCGTCCTCTTGTATGTTTGCTTGCGTACTTGCATGTACACATTGCATTGCCTATGTTGTATGTTAGCTCACATGTTTAGGATTGCATTGCATTAACATGCATGCTATACCTCTTGAGTTGAGTATGATAGAGGTTGAGCCCCTTTGCTTGTTTATTTGCATTGCATTACATTTGAAATTGAAGTTGCACACTCGATTCTTTGGGCCATCATGCATCGAAATGCGTGATTGGTGGCCCGAGAATCGAGGACCATGTCCCTTTGAGTCATAAACATGATAAGGGATATGGTTGGTGCATACATTGCTTGAATTGCATTGCCATGCAAAGCTCTGTCCTCTGCTGCTATCAAACCGATTCTGCAGGAACTTTTTGCCGATCGACTGCACAGAGTGCCGACCGGCAATCCATCTGTGGCCGATGGATTCATTTTTGGCCGATCAACACCAAATCACAGCCGATGATGATTCCCTCCAGCCGGTGGCATTCCCCAACATCCAGTGAGCACATCCTAAGACTTTGGCAGTCTTCAGAGAAGCAGAGCAGGGAAAACAGAGGCGGCTTGTACATGGCACTGGACTTCCGAGAAAGACCCGTGCATGCGTGCATTGGACCCTCTTCCCGAGGCCCCTTTTTTATTGCTTTTCTTAGCTTAGTTAATTTGTTAATTAATTTGGTGATTTGTAATAATTAAATAGCTTGCGAGTTAGTTAATTTGTATTATTCTTTCGGTCCCTCCAAGCGAGGGCAAATTTGTAATAAGTGCGGGTGAGTGTGAGCATGTCTTCCAACCCCCACTTCTTTCTCCCTTTTACTTACCTGCTTTGATGGTTAGTAATAGGTCATGTTTAATTTAGCATACCTTATGCTATGCATGCATGCATCATTCATCAGTATTGCATGCACTGGGCTCGGCGCATCATGCTAACTGCATTAGTATTTCAAATCTAACTTGAATACATGATGTTGGTGCATTTCACATGCCACTTCTAGATTAGCCGAGCCTATTCTAGTGACATTTTGTATGCGTTGCATTAGGCACTTAACATGGACTTGGATCATACATTGATTGCTAACGAGTTCCCTGTTTTGGCTTGGAGTACTATGTAAGTATTTATACTTTAGCATACCGCATGCGTGTGGATGTTGACATGACAGCATGCTTACCATGTGGCTAGATGCTTATGTGATATAAACTGCTTGAATGCCTGTGGGTGAAGGTTGGATTGTTTGAGTTGGAACAACTCATTGAAATTCGTGTTTTTTAGCCTACTTACAAGTAGCAAATTTCAAATTGTTTTCCGAACAAATGGATATGCAATGTTTCGTTCCAACCTAGGCGATTTGGTCTATACTTGTTTGCTATGCGCATGACATAGTAATTCTAGGCTAATAACCGGAATAAGAACACATAACGTTTTCAAAAACAATATCACGGTTAGTAGAGGCCGATCTACGGATCGGGCGAGAGGGGGTGCTCATAGCTGACCTTCCCCAATCGTACCTAAGCTCCCGAGCCGAGGCAACTTTGGTGATGACGGACATGTGGCCTTTGGCACCGAGTCAGGGTTTCCTAAATTCCCCCATACAAAATATTTAGGTGGTGACTCTGTATCTGGAAAAATAGTCCATGTTTAGCACTTCTTTTTCAAAATCTGTTTTCTCAAAACGATTTGCCGAATTTAGACTCTTTGGTTCAGATTAAGGACCGTGACAAATTGAGTCCAAACTGTAGCACGAAGGCCTCACGTGGGCCCGTCTACACCAGGTTCGCCCCATGATAACATTATACGGCGAAGGGAGCTTTACGACCAGGAATTCTACTTCGACCATTCTGTAGCCCGCTCAAACAGGTAGTATGATCTTTCCTGACGGGTACTCAGGATTCGTATTAAAGCCGAACAATGGGTGAGGCACCGGAGACAGATCTGACTCGTTGAAGCCGAGTTTGATGAAAGTTTTGTAATACATAACTTCTGAAGTACTCCCTGGGTCTATGAGAATACATTCAATGGTGAACCGTTTTACGCGTAATTTGATGACCAACGGATCGATGTGGGAGGCAGTTGTGCCGCTAAGATCGGAGTTATTGAAAGTAATTGTCGGAGCTTCTCTAGGCCATTCGATCAGAATACGTTACTTTTGGGGGATTGGATGCGATTGAATTGTGTGCACGGTTGGGGACACAGGCAGGCTGTAGATTATATGGATCACGCCAAGTGGAGGTGAGTCCTGCCTCAAGGCTAATGCCTGGATTGGCTTTCCCTTTCTCATGTACTGTTGCAGTCGGCCGTCTTGCACCAGTTCTTCCAGGTGATCCTTTAATGCGTAACAGCTCTCGGTTTCGTGGCTGTGATCTTTGTGATACTCGCACCGCCTATCCCTTCTTTGTGTGTCGGGTGGCCTCACCATCTTTGACAGCCATTTGAAGAATGGAAGGTGTTAGACTTTGGTCATTATTGCAGTGATTGGTTCTAACAACTCTGTGTACTTCTTGTCAGCACGCCTCAAGCGCCTGCTGTCGACCTGCAGTTGTTCATTCGTCCGGTGAGAACATTGATCGCTTGATCGGCGAGAATCCTGCCTTTTGTCTCGTTTAGCGCGTTGCCGTGGCTCAGGGCTCAGAGGTGGCACGAAACTTATTGGTTTAGCACTTTCTAAGGGGGCCATTTTGGTGGACATTTGTCCGGCTTTTATTCTCAAGGCATCATCTTCCACTTTGCAATACTCTTCAACTTTCTTCATCACTGCCCAGACTGTTTTGGGGGGTCTTCTGGTCAAGGAACTACGAAGAGCACTGTCGGGATGTAGTCCCATTTTGAAGGCGGTGATGGCCATGGAGTCGTTGCAAGCATCGTCGACGAGGTTAAAGCACTCCCAATAGCGTGCCGAATATGCTCTAAGCGTTTCTCCTGACTGGATCTGCATAGCCCAGAGAGAGTTCGCCTATTTCGGCTGTACCTTGTTGGTGATGAACTTGGCCCTGAAGGATTTCTGTAATTGATGGAAGCTTTTGATCGAAGCTGGCTCCAGCTTGTAATACCACCTGACAGCTAATGGCCCCAGGCTGCTGGGGAATATTCGACACATGAGGGCTTCATTGTCTGCATGCAATGTCATGGCCTGCTTGTAGTGACGGATATGATCAGTGGGGTCTGATTTTCCGTCGTAAAGAGTGAATGACGGAGCTTTGAACTTCTTGGGCAGGGCTGGTCTTCTTCGTCTGAACTGCTTTTTCTGCGCTTGTTCCTTGTATGTAGACTCTTTTCGGAGGAGCTGGAAGTTTCGAATAGTCCCTTCTTGTTGAGCTCCGTGGGTGATGAGTTGGAGTCGCTATCGGTCTCCTTTGGTCGGGCTCGAGATCGTTGTCCACCTGCCCTCAGAGGTTGTTCGGGATCTTGGCGCACGGCTTCTCTGGATTTTGCTACTTCCAGGGCCAAATCTTGACGGAGATGTTCATTTTCAGCGATCATGTTCTCCAGCCTTTATTCATTCTGCTTTGTTTGTTCCATGATCGCTCGCATTGTCTCTTGCGCTGAAGTCGTTGGTGAGTCGAAGTTCAAGGCGCGTCTTGCAGCGATGGTTTTCTTTCCGAGCATATTTGCTAGAGTGAGGTCATCTCTCTGTGTGGTCTCGTCAGTGGCTATCGGAGGATCTTCAGTCACGCCTGCCATGGATGTATTTGAGTATTCCCATAGACGGCGCCAATTATGGGGAAAGAGGTTTGGAAATACTCTTCAAATCCTGGGAGACACTAGTGATCTTCAGGTAGTCACCTGAAAAGATACAAACACTCTGGTCGGGGGTGTCGGAATTAGCACTCCGACGGACAAGTCAGTTCAAACACTCAGGATAGCTTCTTTACTAAGTTAAGTGAAGTGATTCTTACATACCTTTCTCAATCCATTGTTCCTGTATTTATACCTGTTCCTTTTGTTCCTCGGGGTCAGGGCCTACTTTTTAATCATTGTCCTTTCTCTTATTCGGCTCTAAGGATCTACACTTATTCGGTATATGTATTGTATTCGGGTTCCCATTCTCGTAGGATACAGCTGATTAATATCAGTCTTTTAAGGTATGCACCTTCTGATCTTGCCATTTATTCGGCTCCCACAATATCAAAAACAACCTTTAGGTCGGCTAGATGAGCTGAAGGTTCCCTGCTCTTCACGACCATGTCGTCGATGTGGACTTCCACGGTCTTCCTAATCAGATGTTTGAATATCTTTGTTACTAACCACTGATATGTTGCCCTTGCATTCTTCAGTCCAAAGGACATCACTTTATAGCAGTAGAGTTCTTTTGGAGTGATGAATGTTGTCTTCTCCTCATCTGGAGCATACATGGCTATCTAGTGATAGCCTCGGTATGCATCAATGAAGCTCATTCTTTCATAGCCAAATGTGCCATCCATAAGCTGGTCTATCTTTGGCAAAAGAAAGTAATCCTTTGGGCAAGCCTTATTCAGGCTTGTAAAGTCCACACAAACTCTCCACTTACCATTCTTCTTCTTAACTACCACAATGTTGGACAACTACGTCAGGTAGTTTACTTCTCAAATTGCCCAGGCCCCCAGTAGCTTCTCTACTTCCTCTTCAACTACTTGTACATAGACCAAGGTTGGTCACCTGGCTCTCCGGACCACAGGTTTGGCCGACTTTTCTATGTTAAACTTATGGCCAGTGACCTCGGAGCTAATTTTTGGCGTCTCATATGGTGTCCAGGCGAACATCTCTATGTTTTCTCTTAAGAAAGCTTCCAATTTTCTTTCTTCTTCCTCGGATAAGCCCGAACCGATGAGGAAGAATCGTTTTTCGTCCCCTTCTTATACCTGGACCTTTTTCGAGGGTTCCTGGCTCTTGTCAACAAGTTCTTTGCTGACATTGTCCAAGTCCTCCCGGTCTTCGTCTTCTACTTCTACCATCTCTATTTCTCTAATAGCGCAAGCGTACTTCATTGCTGCCATGGAGCAATTTTTCGTCTATGCTTGGTCTCCTTTCACATCCATAGTCTAGAACTCAGTTAGGAATCGCAGTAGCTAATGTAGGGCTGAGGGAACAGCCCTCATAGCGTGTAGCCAAGGTTTTTCGCCACTGATTGATCACTTCATGTTGAATGTGTACGCTTGTCAAATCCTTGATTTCCTCAGCAGGAAACCTCAGTTTTGAACCTACAAACCTTGTATTTTGTTTTGGACCAAAACAATAGTTTTTCAGGCCTGTGCATCTAGAGACCTGCAGACCCACTAATGTGGCCTGCCGCCCACTTGTATAAATTTTTAGATCTTTTTGCCAACTGTGCCAGCTGGCTCCACAGATGCATGCACTGCACCAGCTGTGTTTGTATAGATATTTTTGAGGTCGTCTCATATATATCTATATATAGATGACTCCCTCTCATTTTTTTAGGGTTAGAAAATTTTAGAGGGCAAAAGTTTTGAAAAATATTTCTCTCTTCCTTGCAACTTACATAACCTTTGCCTAGACACTCTAAACCAAACCTTGAGGGATCTTTGCTGAGGTGCTTAAGCTTGCATTTTAGCACTTGAGAGTGTGAAATTAGTGGTTTGGAAGTTTAAGAGATCATTCCTCTTCAAGAAGTATACATTCTAGTTCTTTTGTACCTTCTCTTTCTCATCTTTTCTTGCTACTTTTGAGATGTTTATCACCTATATTTTTAGGCTGATACTTGTGGTTTAAAGCCATTAAAGGTAGAGGGGTGGATCACCCTTCTTTGAACCTTGTTTCATAGGCTTTTACCCTTGTGTTTCCTACCTTTTTATCAACTTTTTTTGAACTTTTTACCACAAGTTTTTAGAGTTTTGCAAAGGCTAAAAATCTTGTTTTGAAGTCCCAAAAATGGAGGGGGTAGCCTCCCCTCCTTGTGCTTATTTATTAGCTTAATTGCTCCATGTTTTTAGCCTACTCTTTTAGCCATTTTTACTTTAATTATAGCACTATTTTGAGCTAATTTAGGACTAATTTTATGTGTTAGTTTCATTTATTCTTTGTATTGCATGTTTGTAGTATAATGGTCCTCATAGGCTTGGTGATTTAGGCCTTAGCCACCAACCTATTTGAATTGATAGCATTTATTTCTTACTTTTCATACTTGTATTCACCTCTAAGCATCTCTACAATCTCCCTCCTTTCTTGGCCTTTTCTCTTTGTTTTGAGAGTTGCTCCAAAAGGAGTGTTGTTTAAGCTTGAAGGGTGATATTGTGCTTAATGGTTTAATCCCTTTGGGGGTTCATTACCAACGGCATGATCTCCCTCTCATGCCTAAAACAACAATTGGTTTGACACTTCTCTCTAATAGTGGACTTAAAGCTCATTATTGGACTTAATTAACTAATGAAAGCAAGGTAATTAAAATGGAGTAATAAAATTGGGGTTAAAATGAAGCGAGATAATAAAATGGTTTGGGTTCAATCAGACGTCAATTGAACCTATTGAGTCTTGAGTCGTTTTATACTTATTAGTGATGAAAACGGTTCAAGAGTCAATATCAACCCCTTCCCTTGATCAATCCATAATAGAGATGAGGTTTTGTTGGTGTTTCCTTACCATTTATTAAAATTGTATCCCTTGGTTCATAAGTCATCAAGCAATGAATTTGCGTCGATTGATGGCTTGCGAATTGAGCCTACCGCTCCTTTGAGCTGTTCGATGGTAAGGATGGGTAGGGTGGACAAACATCCTCTGAAAATGCTCTGATTGTGCTCTGTTTATTTTTAGTTGCAGCAAGAGAAATCCAACATTAGTGGCCGACAAGCCACCTTTACCTGGGCAGCATGCCACTATTAGTGGTCGGCCGACCACTACTTCTGGCCTGCATGCCACTTTTTCCAACAAGGCAGCGTACTGTTTCCTGTAGAACGGAGAAGAAACTGAGGTGAAAAATCAGTGCAATAAAATGGAGAGCATTTTCAGGTGGAAATCCACATCCATGCATGAGCCATTCCTCGATTCTCGAGATCTGTTAAAATAGTGTTGTAATAGTAGTATGTTGTACTTAAAGAAGTAGACTTGTAACTAATTAGTTAGTTTAGTTAGAATAGCTAGTTAGCTTTGTGTTGTACTTAATTAATTAGCTGAAGTAGTTAGTTAATTTATGGTGTTATAATAATTAACTAGCATAGTTAATTTATTTCATTTGGATTGTAATAGATTAGTTAATTCATAGTAATTAGCTAGGGAATCCATTCAGACCCTCCTCCGCGAGAGCAAAAATGTAATAATGTGTATGCCTTCCAGCCCTATGTCTTTCTCCCTTTTATTTACTTACATATAATGGGTAGTTTAGAACATCATGTTTCTTTTAACATTTCCCATGTTTGCATCCACTCGTCTTGCATGCATGAGGCTGAGCATATCATTCTAACAAAGCATTGTCGTTTAAATACTTTTTTGAAAACGTGCTCAAACTACATGCTATCAAGTTGATTCACATGCTATGTTAATAGCCGAGCCTATTTAAAGTTTCATATTGCATATGTTGCACTAGTCATTTGCATAGTCAGGGGCATGCATGTTTTCTAACACTTTCGTTTCTTTTGGCTCGCCTCGTAGTACTAGGTGAGCATTTTATTGCTTTAGCATATCGCATGAGTGTGATTGTTGTCATATCTAGCATGCTTTCCATGAGACTAAGTGCTTAAATGCTATATCTGCTTAAATGCCTGTGAATGATGGCTAATTGCTTGAATTGAGTTAATTTGAGTAATGTACATATGAGACCACTTTTTCAAGTGATACCTATTCGAAACAGTTTTCAAAAATATACATGAAATCAAAGAGTTCCAATTTTTGCAAGTTAGTCAATACTTGTGTGCAACACATAGTAAAGTTAGTCTAATAATCGGAACAAGAGCATATAATGTAAATAAGAATCACGTCATGATTAGTAAAAGCCGATCTTTGATCGGGCAAGCGGGGTACTCAATTCATGACATTCCCCTCTCGTACCTAAGTTCTCGTGCCGAGACACTTTGGTGATGACGAACACGTAGTCTTTGGCACGAGTCATGGGTTTCCTAAATTTTTCAAAAATATTTAGGTGGCGACTCTATATCTGGCAAAGCAGTTCATTTTTGGCATTTTGATTCAAAATCAATTTTTCAAAAGATTTTCCGGATTTGGACTCTTTTGTGTTTATCTATTTTACATTGTACTTGTGAAATCAGATTTAGAATTAGGGTAGTCCGAATTGTAGGGCTATCATATCCGAAAGAAACATGAAAAGTCAAGCTACAGTTTATGGCGACTCTACTGGAAAAAGAAGAGAACTTGACTCGAACTTCATGATGTGAAATTTTATCTATACTTATATGTTCTTTGCATTGCATTTGTATTGGTGGGCATAAGTCCCTATGTTTTTTTTTTTTTTTTTGCTATTCGTAGACGGTTTTCCGAAGGCTTGCCCAAAAGCTTGACAAAAGGCTAACCAGTTGTGGGCTCTGCCATGTTGGAAACACAGCCCTTAGATCTAGACTACCACTGTACCGTTTGATCTTCCTTTCATTTCTCAGTGTTAGGTGTGAGAGGTGTATTAGGTAGTCTTGCTGGGTTACCCCTTTTGACCATTCGGCCTAGCTACATATAGTAAATCCTTAGTGACTGTTCCGAACTAAAATAGGATACTCACCCGAATGTAGGATTGCGTGAAACCACTTAATTGCAATAGTGAAACCTAGTTCATGACAAAACTAGGACAGGGTAACCCTATAGGGGTGTTTTGGCTCTCTTTTAATTGGTATGTGCTTCATAGTGAAACTGTACAGGAATGTACATAGCAGTTGCAAAATTGGTATCTATTTTGAGGCAAGATTCAGTGTGAAGTGTAGTCCTACAGCTTTGATCATATCTGTGTTGATAAAACGTCTTTAGCTGAGACACTGTACGGTTTCTAATTGTTGCTCTTTTGCTTTATTTCTTTTTTTGCTAGGTAGTTTAAAACCATAGCTTCAGAAGGTTCTAATATCCCCCAAGTACTCTGGACCCAACTCGGAAGACTATGTAAGGCCAAGGATCTTGTTCAGGGACAACCTATGTTTACCTTACTACCACCGGTTATAAGGAAAAGGAGAATCAAACAGAGTTCACCTATTCATTTCTTACAGCAGTCACCCCTCAACGTATTTGGGTTTAGTCCAGGTCAAGAACAATTGTCTACTTCTAGCTCAGCTCAAAGACAATCACTCATTCCCATGGCACAGTATCCCCTAGCCGATATGGAGGAATTAACACTTCA
Source organism: Camellia sinensis (assembly GCF_055761805.1). Taxonomy (NCBI): domain Eukaryota; kingdom Viridiplantae; phylum Streptophyta; class Magnoliopsida; order Ericales; family Theaceae; genus Camellia; species Camellia sinensis. Next base: position 101,939,334 of record NC_138975.1, on the reverse strand, counting down.
GTTACAGCAAACAGTTGAGACACTACAACGCGATGCGACCCGTCAGGCCGAGGTTACGACTCGTCAGGCTGAGGTTATAACCAGACTACAACAACGATAACCACAGTCAGCTGCAGCCTCCGCATCCCATATACCTACCGCGGCTATCCCAGCACTCGGAGCCACCGGTCATACTGCCAATGTTCAAGAAAACCAGGGCAATCTAGCAGAGCCAGTCCCAGTACAAGCCTCCAAAGCCCCGGTTTATCAGACTGAGGCTTCGTTCGAGTTCTAAGTTAATCCAACTGCACTCAAGGTCAATAAACTGGAAAAGTTGTTCAAGAGAGCGCAAGGGGTCAAATCCATTCCAGACATAGAGGATGGGTACACCGATTCTACAGTTACATTACCTGATCCATTTAAGATGCCGCACATTGACCGTTTTGACGGTTCCAGGGATCCGATGGTTCACTTACAACTGTTTTTTGATGTCTTGCGGCCGATGGCCTTAACTAGACTTCAGAAGCTGTCTTTCTTTGGTCGCACCATGTCAGGTATAGTAGCCATTTGGTATGCTAAGTTGAAAGACTCCGTCAAGCAGAATTGAAAAGAGATGGCCGAGGCCTTCATTGCTCAGTACTCTTACAATATACAGATTGAAGTTACATCACATGATCTCGAGGCAAAACGCCAAGAGCCGAAGGACGGTTTCTCTGAATTTTTGACAAGACGAAGAGCTAAAGCCTCGATGATGACCACGAGGCCTTCTGAGAAGGACCAAAACAAAATAGTTGTCCGGAATCTGCATGGCAAGCTACTGCAAAAGATGATTGTCTTACCTCTATTTACATTCATAGAGCTCTATGAAATAGGGGTGCAAATTGATGAGCTATGAAACAGAGAATTATTACTGAGGAGAAGGAGCTAGCCAAGAGGCCATTTATTCGCAGTTCTAATGCTACTAGTGGTAGCACAACTGTGAGGCCATCGAATGTAAGTGTTATCACCACAACCAAGACGACTGACCCCTTCGCCAACACAGGCTCACAAACATCATCCAACCCTACCTGACCCCAGAGGACTTTTAACCAACTGTACATGACCCTTTCCAAAGCCATGCAGGTGTTAGTCAAGAAAGGGCACCTAGAACCCTTGGAACCTCGACCGTTGCCTGACCCTCTTCCACCCAAGCATAACCCCGCAAAATACTATGTTTTTCAATATCAGCATGGTCATGACACCGACCAGTGCTTTCAATTGCGTCATGAGATTCAAGATCTCATTGACAACAAGGTTATCACTCTACATCATTAACCAAATGTAACCACCAATCCACTCCCAACCCATAATCAAGTCCCCCCACCTCAAAACCTTAACCTTATCCATACACTGGCCACCTCCTACGACCCTAGCGTATACATTACTCCCTCCCACCTACCAAAATCGATGTTGTTCATTCCTAAAGGTGCAAATCTGTGCATGATGGACACGTCCCAACCTCAATCCAAGCTTGTGGTGAAGAAACTTATAATGAAAGGGGAGTCGATCTTGAAGGAAGGTATTAATCTGTTGTCGAAGTGTCCTGGCAACTTATCTGAGATGGTGTATGACTCGAGTTACTATATTGTGTCAACTGGTCAAACCAAGCCTGAAGTGGTGTTACCAATCTCGGTAGGCTACCAATCTCGGTAGGCATTAATGTGGTCAGGGAAGAGGGCCTGAGCCAAGGGTTAGACGATTTGGCCGACCTCAAAGAGGATTTGGACAACCTGCAGTTCTTTGATGAACATGATCAGGGAGATTTACAAATCGGGTGGTTCAACCTGAACAGATCAACTGATAATACTAGATAGCTAAGTGATTAACCAGATAAAAAAGAAGAAACCAGAGTAAAACCAGATGGAAATGAAGCAGAGGAGAAAGAGAAACTGCTAGAGAGCACATGCATAGGAAAACCAAGTCAAGAAATGGGAGTTGTGAACACCGCAGACACCGAACAGGAAGCTACACTGAGCTAGTTTGAACAATAAAGAATTGAAGACAGCTAGAGAACCGTAATTGCGTGGCACCCTGTAAGGGACACTTATGAAGTGAAGATGATACAAGCAGAGGTGGACAATCTGGCCACTAAAACTTTTGCTCATGTTGATTTTTGCTGTTGGGCTGTATGATAAAGAGAGTTTTGTTTTCACGTGGAACTTATCAAAAGCTCCAAATAGTATATCCTTCAGCCTATCAAAAGCACTAGACATGTCTACATTTTCTTTTGGGCAAATTATATATACCCCTCTCGAGGTTTAGCAAAATTACAGATACCTTCCTGAGGTTTGAAAAATTACAGATACCTCCCTGAAGGTACTATTTGCATAATAAATTAAGAGGCAAATTGTTATGAAAATATAAATCTCAGGAGACAATTTGTTATGAAAATATAAACCTCAGGGAGGTATGCGTAATTTTCAAAACCTCAGGAGATATCTGTAATTTAACTAAACCTCGAAGAAGGTATATATAATTTGCCCTTTTCTTTTTAAGGATGCATATATATATGAGACGTATTATTTTATTCTTATTAGAAATTAATTTATAATTTTGTTTGGACTTGAAGAGTAAGAAATAAATTTGTAATGATGTAAAGAATTGTATAAAACTAGGAGATATACAAACAATATAATGTGCATATATTTTAAATAAAAGAAAATTCTACGATGTGTAAAATTATATCGTAAAAAGTATAATAATTTTTGTCATGTAAAAAAAATTCATAAAAAATTATATATAGCATACAAAATATTTCATGAGTATATTAAAAATAACTTTTTATGACATGCAAAATTATACTGTAAAAAGTGTAATGATTTATGATATGCAAAAATTATGTCATAAGTGACAATAAACTTTGAAGACATGTTATATAATGACATTTGTGTGCTTAAAGAATTTCTATGACATGAATTATAAGTCATAAAAATTTAAGACGCATCTCCTTCAACTATTTATTAGTATATAATTAAGGCAACGCAGAAACAAACCTATTATTCAGCGTAAAGTTCAGTGAATAGTACCAATTAAATCTCAATTACTCACCTTCTTCATAATTTTCCTTAGGATCAATAGAGCCCTTGTTTGCCATAATGGGTTGGGACGGATTAGGGTTAAAATAATTACAGATAGACAAAATAAATTTTTTAACACAATATGATAAAATATTATATTTAAATTATAATTATTTTATTTTTTCTATCATAAAAATTAAAAAAAAAAATCAAAAAATTTATCTCAAATAAAAAATTTTAATCTCAAACTAAAATAAAAAAAAAATTAAAAAGTGAAGAAAGTAACCCACGTTTCAAACCAAGCCAGAGTTTCTATTTCTAGATCTCATATTAGCTGGATGTCATAAAAAGACATAGCTAGTAAAGTCTAAACAGGTAGTCGGTGGGCAATCTTTTTTCATTTTTGTTTTTGTTTGTTTGGTCAATGGGCAAACTTTTTCCATTTTTTGTTTTTGTTTGTTTGGTCAATCTAATCTACAAAATTTGGAATCATGAGTAGACTAGTTAGAGAAGAATTTGACCTTGCATGTATTATTCCATATTGAATACAAACATAAAATAAAGAAGTAGAAAAAAGAAAAAGAAAAAGGAAAATACAATTGTGATACAACACAATCAAATCAAAAGAGCAAAGGCAACAACAAAAGAAAGAATCATCCCCACAAATCACCTACTTATTGATAAAAATACACACCAACTTATCCAAAAAAATAGCCTAGTTGCCAAACTTGGATTTTATGGCTTTCACAACTTCTTCATCTACTTGGAAACCTTTAGTCAGCACATCATCAGGAATCGGCGGTGTAGAACCGAAGAGAGTCAATGGTAGGACCACCACTCCCGACAACTGACTATTGAAAACCGCAAAAGACATGGCCTTTCCCTTCCCAACATTCTTCTGAAAATGCACAAGCCCTCTCGGAATCACGAAAATCTCCCCAGCACTCACAACCTTGGAATGATAAACAAACCCAGTCGTCACAAACCCTACAAGTAGCTGCCCTTGGACCACCAAAACCAACTCCGTCGAGCGGGGGTGAACATGAGGTGGGTTGACTGCTCCTGGAGCGAAGTCAACCCGGTTCATCGATAGTCCCAGCGTGTTGAGCCCGGGAAATGCAAGAACATTTGCTGCTGTGACATTTGATCCGAATATGTTTCCTGTGCTTCCTTCTTTGCTCAGACCGTCGAAGAAGAAGTCGTCAGAGGTCACTTTGGAGGCGGGTTTGCAGGGGAAGCCATTGATGGAAGGTTTAGCTTCCAAGTCTGCAATACAGAAGTCCTGTAACTGGTCGGGATCAGCAGAAGAGAAGGGTATGGGTGAAACCAACAAGACAATCAAGAAGAGGGTAATCATGGCTAATTTTTTATACTGTTGTGTTGTTGTTTAATGTTGTGTTGGGGGTGATTTTAAAGGAGGTTTTTTGGAAGGCACATGGCGTCTGTTTGTGTGCGTGGTGTGTGTTTTTTACGAGGTTGAAACTTTCTGGTGCAAAGAAAAGTCGCTCATGGATAAATTGAGGAATAATAGATAATAAAGGAAGGTTGGTAGGTGATTGGTTGGGATTAATTGTTTTCATAAATGACACCAAGTTATGGTTGTGAACAATGACAAAACCCTCTACGCCAACTTGGAGTTTTTTTCTTTTTTGTTCCATTAAAAAAATAAATAAATAAATAAATAATAAAAAAAAATGAGAGGCTTGTGAGGGCTATGAATCTCCTTTTAATAACTTAAACTCTGTATTTTACAAAAAAAAAAAAAAAAAAAAAAAAAAAAAAAAATTGTATATATCATTTATGAAAACAATTACAAATGAAAATATTACAATTTTCATAATTGATATATGAAAAATTCTATTTTCACACACCCTTTTATCTTTGTGTATATAATATCTCAATTCACACCGTTATAAATTTGATTATATATTACTATTCACATTTCAGAGACTATGGATAAACTGAGGAATGATAAACGAAGATTGGTGGGAGATTAGTTTGTTTGTGACAAAGTATAACATGATAATTACGTTTCATTTTGTTGGAGTTCGTTTACCAATGGGTTTGAGCAATGACAGAACCCTCTTCTCCATTTCATATGGGCTTAAACTTGAGAGGCTTGTAAGGTGATTATGGATTCTGTTTTAATAATTTAAATTGTGTACTTTTTAATACTTTTTATATATATCATATATGAAAATAATTACAAATAAAAATATTATAGTTATCGAATTCAACTAATTTTCATGGATGATATACGAGAAAAATTCTTTAAAATGAATAGTTCAAATTATTAAAACAGGATTCATGGTGTACCTGACAAGCCCATTAAAGCTCAACCCTTAATTATGGGAATAGATTTTTTGGTACTGTTGGGAATTGATGATGTCATGGGATTAAAGTATCGAAATATATAGAAAAATACTATAAGTCTCAAATTTTCTATCAAATGAATGATCAAATGTCTCATATGAGTGTGGAATGTGAGACATTTAACTATTTATTTGGTAAAAAATTTGGTAAGCCTAACATTACCCAAATACATAAGGTAAAGATTAGGATTATATATATTTGTAGTACTATGTTTCTTTAGGTCTTGAGTTCTGGGATAGATACGACCTAAAATTGAATTAATAATTCAACAAAATATAATTTTACATTAGGTTAGAGTTTGGATTAATAGTCATCTACTTGTGCATGATATTTCCATATGAAAGACTATTCAGTGTGTTTGATTTGAGTTTTCTGGATTAAGTTTTTTGAAAATTGAGTTTTTTGGTTTTCGTATTCTTTTGTTTTTAGTGGATATTTTTAAAATTTTAAACATTTTTCTTACTTTTTTAGATGCATCTTAATCAATTGTATCTAAAACGTAAAAAATTTATGAAAAAATATTTTAAAAAATTAATAAATACATATAAATACAAAAAATGTACTGAATTCTTGTATTTTTTTTATATTTTTGGTATTTAGTGAATTTTTAAAAAAAAAAATTTACAATTTTTTTACTTTTTAGGTGTATTTATGTTAGGTGTGTTTAAAAAGTAAAAAAATTGCTTAAAATATTTAAAAAAATCAGTAAAAACAAAAAAATACAAAAAATAAGAAAGTAGAATTTTCTGAAAAGTATTTTTTGAAAAATAAAAACAAGCAAGCTTATTGAATCTCAAAAAAGATGAGATATAAAATAAGGGATTAAAAAGATATTCAAACTAATTGTCTAAATTATAAAATTAATAAAATTTTGTCAATCCAAATATGAAACAGAATAAATAATTCAGCGGGATCGATGATTCCAGAATTAAAAGTCTTGCAATGTTAGTCTCATCCAATACAATTTGCTCAAACAAACATTAAGATAAGAGAAAGAAAATTATTTTTGATAATTAGATGGAGTGATGTGATTAATTCTGTGATCACAGAATTAACTTAGTCTCTTCAAAATTAACAATATTAATACTACCAGAGTAAATCAAACAAAATTAAGTCTTGTATCCCAATTAAGTGAGATAGCAACGTGAATCATTTTTTATCACTCAACTCTATCAAGTATTATATGCTTTGTTAAATTTAATAAAATTATATATTTTTTTATCATTACAACTTATATCAACTTAGATTTTCTCTTTCCTCTAATAAAATGATTCTATCACCGTTTCTTACCGTTAGATTTAGAGGTAGAGCTAGATATTATACCATCAACTATCAAACAAGAAATCTCCATCGAACATTGAAACCTGTGGAGCCATGGGAGCCTAATGGTATTGTCAATCACATCCATTTATCAAAAAGGGACTAATATTTGTTTTTTTTTTTTTTTTTTTGTTTTGTGTGTGTACATGCGTCTTGACTAAGGGCTGGTTTGAGAACTCCCAAAAAATTTAAAAAGTTAAAAAATTATCATTATTTATCAAAAAAATATTAAAAAAATATTTTTCACATATTAATACAAATCAAAAAAAAATATAATTAACAAGGTATTGGCGTGACGGGCCTGTCAGTGACCGGAGGAAAAAAAATAGGGAGTAAAATATTCATTAAATTGAATGGTAGAGTTGGCCTGTGGGGGCCCATCATGAGTCCCGTTTTGATAATCTAAACCGTTAATATGTAGAACTCGTCTAGTACTATATGCCTGTAAAAAATTACGTCTATCGGATATCACTAAATATATGATCAAATCAGTTTTGTATAAAAATAGATGGTGTTATAGTTAATAGTTAACAAAAAAAACTAACACGATCAGATACCTATTGATATCCAATCAATGTGATTTTTTACAAACATATAGTACTCGACGACTTCTACACATTCAACGGTTTCGATTTGTAAAACGGGACCCGTGGTGGGCCCCCTATGGACCGAACAGAACCGACCAATTTATGCCCGAAAAGTAGAGAATGAATCTATTCCAAAGTCCTCTGCCGCGCTACCCTTTAGGCTGCCAGCCGTACGGCCTATTCATCATTTTATTCCCCTATACACTTATTTATATAATTTTTTAATACACATTTTTCCATAAAAAGTCAAAAAGTTAATCCAAACATCCATATTTTTTTCCTCAACTTTTTAGTCTAAAAAGACAAAAAGTGTACTTATTTAAGGCACTCCAAACAACCCCTGAGTCTGTGTATGTGTCAAAGAGCAAGAAAAAAGGGAAAATTTAGAGGGGAAGGAGATTTGAGAAAAGATTATGACTTAACAAAATACGCTGTGTATGTATTATGAGATTGAGATGTGGGATTAGATTTGAAATTTAATAGATTTATATTTCATTGTTTGGTTAAAAAAAAATGAAAGTCGAACTAATATTCAAATACACACAATTTTTAACTAAATAGTCAAGAGAGTATTTACTCCAAGAGTAATAATCCATTTCATTACAATCTTTCGTTATTTAGTCTGTCCGAACAAATATCTCCAAAGGGCAAATGGGTAATCTTGTTAAATGGTAGAAAAATATATATTTGTTCACACCACACATTTTTTTTAAAATATTTTTCTCTCAATTCATACCACCAAATTCCTAAAATACCCTCATCAACCCTAACCCTAAATCATTGTCACTATCGTCATTTCCATCGCCAGTACCGACGTTGGAGTCCCAACCCTAACCCTATCCCTAACCAACGTTGGCTACCTCCTTCTCCTATCGCCGCCCCCTTCCCAACCACTCTCCCCCTTCCCCCACCATATCTTCTTCCCCAACCTCCTTCTCCTTGCATCATAGTCCCTTCATCATGGCCTCATCATTTCATCATTGTCCCTCCCCTTCAATTACAGAACCCTCTTTAGCTCCCATCTTCTCGTCTCAAAACCCTAGCGTCCACTATCGCCGCCGTCAGCTCTCTATCATTCTCTCTCTCTCTCTCTCTCTCTCTCTCTCTCTCTCTCTCTCTCTCACGAGCGAGCAAGAAAACATTATCTCTCTCTACGGTGGATAAAAGCTTGTAATGGAAGCAAACATAGAACGTGACAACACACTACAGGAAAAAACACTTTTCGTGACCAACATTTCTGGTCGCAGAAAGATCAAATCTGGTCGCTAATAGTTTTTAGCGACCAAAAAAAGTTGGTCGCAATTTGGTCGCCAAAAGTCCGTCACATAAGGTTTTTGGAGACCAAAAGTGAAGTTGGTCGCGGAAAATCATCATTTGCGACAACATTCTTTGGTCGCGGAAGGGACTTGAATTTGTCAAAATTGATCCTATTGCGACTAAAAATTTGGTCGCTAAAAGTTAGCTTTTAGCGACCATCTATTTTGGTCGCTGAAAGATAACCATTTGCGACGAAAATATTGGTCGCAGAAAGTGGACTTTTGGCTACCAGAATAATTCTAGTCACAGAAAGGGAAAATCGACCACTTTTAGGTATAACAGTTGGATTTAAACTAATTATCTAAGTTATTGATTATAACCACTTTTAGGTATAATCGACCACTGCCCCATCTGGTAGTAAGTGTTAAGACATATAGAGTAAGGGAAAATTCCCACCAATAATTTGAGTTTGTTTGGCAGTGTTTTCATTTATTTTGTTTTTGTTTTTCATATTTTTGGAATAAAAAAAATAACAAAAATAATTTCAAAAAACTCCATTATTTTCTTATCATTTTTATTTTTGTACAAAATTTGCTTTCCTAACTTTTTTGTGCTTCTTAAAAAATGAATATCATACGTGTTTTTTAAAAATAATTCGTCAAATAAATTCTTTATCCTTTCTAAAAAATCAAGGGTTAATTACACTTTTTACGCTGCAGTTTTACCCAAATTTTACTTTAGTCTCCTCTATTGTTTTAATTTGAATAATTTGTTCTCTATAATTTAAGTCTAGTTCGGTTCTCCTATCTAAATTTTTGTTAATTTTGTCTACATATACACCTTAGAAAATTAACAAGTGTCCCAAAATTATTAATTTTAACTTTCAATTTAGATGGAAGAGAAGAGTCAAATTGAAAAAATAAAAAATTAGCAAGGGTCTCAAATTTGTTAATTTTAACATCTAATTTAGATGGAACAACCAAATTGAAACATTAAAAAGTTGACAAGTATTCTAAAATTGTTAAAACCTCCAATTAAGACAAAAGGACCAAATTGAAGCTAAATTTAAAATATAAAGACCAAATTGTTCAAATTGAAATTATAGGAACTAAAGTAAAATTTAGATCAAACTAGAAGGTGAAAAGTGTAATTAACTCAAAAATTAAAATTGTTTCAAAAAGAAAAAAGAAAAAAATAACAAACAGAGGAGAAAATTTTCAGGAAAAAAAAAAGAAAGTATGAAAATCAAAGAAAAATGAGAGAGAAGCACAGATCGATTACAAATCAATCAGAAATTCTATGAATGAAAATCAAATGATAGAGATTAAAAAAAAATCAGAAAGTATATATGAAACTCAAATAATAGAGATATAGATATAGACATAGACATAGATATAGACATGAACAGATCGGAAATGAGGAGTTGCAACGATGAAAAAGGATGGTCAATCGATCGATTATATATATATATACATGAACAGAGAGAGAGATTGAGAGAGAGAGACACTAACCTGGTAAGTACAAGGTGGAGGCGAAGATGAAGAGCGGCAAACCCAGGGGACGAAGTGAGGAGATGGTGGGTAGGGTTTGATGAACCGATCGGAAGCTCAAGGAAACAGGAAACTTTTTTTTATTAAGGAAGAGGGCAACAATGAGGGAAGGAAGAGGGCAACAATGAGGGAAGATCAAGGCTCAGAAACATATTTTTTATTTAAGAATTTCAAAACGACGTAGTGTGTATCATTTTTCCTTTTTGTGACCAAAATCTACTGGTAGCCAAAAGATTGATGTCCCGCCCTTTTTATTTCGCGCTCCCGCCATCACTTTTGGCGACCACATTTTGTATTTGGTCACAAATACTTAACTATTAGCCACCAAAAAAATGTTGGTCACTAAAACACCATCATCCGTGACCAAAATAAATTTTGGTGGCAGATTACCATACTTTTTGTGACCAATTAAAAATAGGTGGTCACTAAAGGTGTTTTTTCTTGTAGTGACAAGAGTAGAGGCGAGGTTGTTAGTGATAGCGAGAGGGAAATAGGGTTGTTCGCAATGGTGAGAGTCGTCAATGGTTGGGGAGAAGGGTTGCGGTGGTGGTCGGAGGTTAGCGGTAATGAGAGAGAAATGCGGCATTGAGAAGGTATTGCGAGGGTTGGAGATGTTATCACGGGCACCGGCCAGGGTTTGAATAGATAAATATTTGTCCTCCTTGGTAATTTTCTTGAGTGGCAAAATCATAATTAAAAAAAGCTGAAAAATGAAGTGGGATGAGAGTTTTTTGGGAGATTCTATTTTCATACCACTGATCTCAGTACACACCATTTACTTAGTTCACACCTCACACAATATGAATATTTTGATTTTGTCTCAACACGCACCACTAATTTTCAAATAATACCATATTACCTTTATCTTTGGTACCAAACCCTAACCCTAACTACCTCCACTATAACCGCCAGCCACTCCCTCACCAAGCCCTTTCCTCCTCGGATACCACTGGCGGCTGCCACCCCTCCCGTCGCTACCCCCTCCCCAACCTTTTCATCATCATCTTCTTTTTCTTCTTCTTCTTATTCTTCTTCTTTTTTAGTGAACCTCATCACCCCTCTCTTGCCCATCAATTAATACAAAACCCTCATCTTCCTCAACCACAAACCCTAGCCACTGCCACCGTCCCCGTTACCGCAACCATTATCCTTGTCAGCTATTACCGATGTTTCTCTCTCTCTCTCTCTCTCTCTCTCTCTCTCTCTCTCACACACACACACACACACACACACATACACACACACAATCACGATCGCAATCTGCAATCTTCATCTCTCAATCGCGGCTTCATCGTTGGTGGCACTACAAAGGGGTAAGAGTGAGTTGTCATTGTTGGGTTGCGCTGGCACTGCCCTGCTCTCTCTCTCTCTCTCTCTCTCCCTCTCTCTCTCTCTCTCTCTCTCTCTCTCTCTCTCTCTCTTACTCTTCTTGTAGCAAGTTAGGGGTTGCAAAAGAGAATGAGAATGGTGGCTAGAGAAGTTGATGAGGAGTTGTAGATCGGTAGGTTGATTGGTGTATTCAAGTCCTCTTTGGTAGTTTTGTTGATAAGGGTTTAAAGTGACAGAATGACCCTTGAAACCGGCGGGGTTGACTGGTTTATTCAAGTCCTCTTTAGTAATTTTGTTGAGGGACAAAATGGCAATTAAATTTTTTTAAAATGTTGGGTACTGAGAAAATGAGTGATGTGCAAATAGAATTACCCAAGTTTTTGTGGTATGTAAATAGCAACTCCCACCCGCTAGATATTATTATCAACAGCATTTCAACAGTCAAGTCTTTTTGTGTCTAATCTAATTATTAATCCCATGTAAAGAAAAATATAGATGATGTGTGTGATATCCCTGTTCCGTAATATATTAATTGGTCCTTAATATGAGCATGATTATGTGTTTAACATGATTTTGTGAGCCATTATGTGAAAATATGTGATTTTGAATTTCTATCTGTTCACCGTAGGAATATCCGTTTGATTATCTGCTTTGGAAATTAAATTGAAGGCCTTATCGGCCACAGAACCTGAAATTGATTGCGCCATTGTGATTAGTGTAATTTTTAGAGCATGCGGTGAAATTTAATTGGAAATTGATTCAGATCAGAATTAATTGATTTAATTGATGAATTAGTGCCCAATTTCTTTATTATTATTATATTGGAATTACTGGGATTTGTTGTAATGGGGCACTACACCCTTAAATTCCCTCTTTAGTTTATTTTGGTTGATTTTTTACTCTAGGAGTAAAGAGAGGGTCGGCTAGAGAGGGTGAGAGAAAAAGAATTGTGTTTGGCTCAAGTTTGTGAAGAATTAGAGGATCAAACTCAAGAATTTGCTATAGATTGAAAGAATTAAGCCTCTAGGTAAGTGAATTCATGAATTATAAGTTATCATCTTGTGAATTCAAGTTTGAATAATGGTCAAGAACATGGATTAAATTGATTATGAGGAAATTGAGTTGATTTTGTTGTATTTGAAGTCATTAGATGCATGCATGTAGGAAATTACTATAAATTTTCATGTTTAAGCATAAATTGTGTAATCCATGATGAATCTTGTTTGAAATCCATGTATTTGATCATCTCTTCACCAAATAATTGAGAATAATGAATATCTCTCACATGCAAGTGTAGATCATGGAGGTGTGGGTTAATTTGAGGCATGCATGTGAGAAATTCTTGGAATTAAGCTTCATAATGTTGAAATTTAGTGTTTATACCATGCTAGTATATATCTATATGAAGTTTGAGCCAAAATTTGGAACCTTTGAACATCAAGTTGAAGCTCAAGAATGTGTTCTGGAAAACTCAGAATTTTTTATGCCCGCTCGAGCGGGGGAATAGACGCTCGAGCAGGAAATTCGTGCTCCCAGTATTTTTGCAGACATGGATGTTTGCTCGAGCGGGGAAGTTCACGCTCGAGCGGGGAGCCATGTAGAGAGGCCTTCCGCTCGAGCGCTAGAGTGCACAATTGAGCGTAAATTCGACATAACCAGTACTTTTGCAGGCCTCAAGGGTCCGCTCGAGCGGGGAAGTCCATGCTCGAGCGGGGACCCTACTTTCTGAAATTTTGAAAAGACGTCCTGTGTTTCGTTTTCTGTTCTCTTTCACTTCTAAGTACTCTTAGGCATGCATTGAGCATTATAATTGAGTTAAACAGATAAGAATGAAGCCTAAAGAGGAATATGTGAATTTAGAACGGATCGAATTATTTGTGACCCATTTGTGTTCATGGAATGTGTAGGGTCGAGCTCCAGGGCAAACCAACCAACCGATCACTGTGAGTAATATCAATATTTTGAAGTCATCATTTATCCAATTGCTTATTTCCTTATAAGCCTTATAAGTTTGCTAGTTTGAATTACGGACAAATGTTTGACATGAATGAATGGGCCAGAGGCCAATTTGACATGAATGAATGGGCCAGAGGCTAGTCTGACATGAATAAATGGGCCAGATGCCAATTTGACGTGAATGAAAGTTGAATGGGCCAAAGGCCAGTTTGACATGAAAATCTGAATGGGCCAAAGGCTAGTTTGACAAATGGAAAATAAATAGGCCAAAGGCCAGTATGTTTGGAACCACAGTCACTTGACTTAAATTGTGTATATATATGTTAAATAGAAATATGAATTGGGCCCAAGGCCGTTTGAAGCATGTTGTTCTACGTACCGTTTGTATAACTCCTTTATTTGATATTATTCAGTGGGCTATCGCTCACGCTCATTCACGTACCTTTTTCCACTCCCCAGAAGCATCCCAGGAGACCACAAAAGTAAGTCACCCCTAGAACACACACTTATTGTTCGTTATCTGCCTAAGTGTTTACTTTACCACATTGTTGACCACTTAACTTTCTTTTTGCTTAGGCCTTCCTCAACCTGACAAGAACTTTCGCAAATATTACATTTCCCGAGCCAACTTACAAAGGCTCCTGGACTTGCCCATCAACCTCCACAAGGCTCTCTTCTTGTTGGATTATACTACTATGTATAGGTCTTCGCTCCCTGACATCCCATCCCAAAGCAGAACTCCCCCCTCTACGTCAGCACCAACTGTCACACCCCAAACCCGGGTATGACCGGCTGTGGCCCACAGGGCCTTAGCCCAAGGCACACGTAAGCCTAAACACGAAATCGTAATCAAATTAAACAACTAAACAAAAGTCCAATAATAAATATCCAAACTCAATCCAGTCATGCCACAATTATAAACAGAAAAATCAACCGTAATCAAAACCATCCAAACTTATGTAATATAAACAACCCACATATCAAAATAATCCTAGATGAACCTCAATAAAAATAAATATAAATATGCACAAACTTGACATAACACTCTAAAATAAATGAATGTCCTAGAGGTCCATGCAATCGAGTCCCCGCTACACTATAAATCCACTCTAAGTCCTTCTAACACCTGGAAATGATAACAACTAAGTCAGCTGATAGCTCAGTGAGTAGCAACATGGATAGTAAATACAGTTTTGAAAACAGGGTTTAATTCCAAAATAAGATATATATCACAGAAACTAGATTGGCATACAGTTTGGTAAAGAGAATCTATTTCAAAAAGAAGGTTCCACAGTTCAATACTTAAAATACTCATGTCGCGCAAGAACATGATAAATGACATTTTTCACTTAAAACAGATTACAACATGAACACCAATAATTTTCTGGGTACCAAGAAAATAACAAGTAATATGCCACACAGTTCTCAAGGCTATAAGCCCCGTTGGATCCAATACCGAACTAAGAGTCATCCTCAGGGTGGCAACCTGGGCCTTTTCTCAAAGACAATCCGATTAAAGGTCACCTAGCTTTTTTTAAGGTCTTTCCCTTACAATCGTTGAGCACTAGAGTCATCACGGCCCAACCCGGATCTGTTCCCTAGTGGCCAGAGTCACCACACACAGTGGAATAATTTCTCTGGACTAAATACACATATGGCCCCAATAATCAATACACATCAGTTTCTCAAAACATGGTAGTTCATCATTATAAACATGAGACCAAAACAAATAGTTTACAGTATGCCAAGTTCACACATGTTTCAGAAATAATTTGATTTCATTGATAATATAATAATTTTATCAAAACAGTTTAGTCCTGAAACAACAATTTAATTTTTCAACAGTTCAAGGTAGGGGAACATTTATAAAAATATGTAGCATGAAACTGCTCACCTAGAAACGAAATAATATAATTCTCAAATAGAGTATGAAAGTCCAACTAGTGCCCTGAACCAAGCATGAAAACTACACGTCACCACTAATTTGAAAATACTAAAGAATAAGAACTAAGTAACCCCAAACTAAAGCGTACTAATACCGCTCAACCCAACTCACCGTTACTCTTAAATATTACCTAAGCTCATGTTCTTCAAGGTCTAAAATTACCCAAGACATGGGTTCAAATCGAAACTTAATTAAAAGTAACTTTAAGATAAAACAGAATTTTAAACTAATTTTCTCAATCTATTTGCTAACTTTGAAAATAAAAAACCCACTCCACGTTGTTCGAAAAATTCTAAAACTCTCCAGATATCGACTAATATATCCTAAGTCTCAAACCCAAATGGTTTCACTTGATTTGCTTATCAAAATAATTATCTAAAATTAATTATATCTAAACAGGTTGTTTTCTACAGTACTTTAAAGAAATTGACGGTTCTCTTAGTATACACGAGCAATCAATGTAAGGTCAAAAATGCAAGAAATTAGACTCATAACTGGTTTTAATGACGCTGATTTGATAATTTTTGGATCTATACCCAAAGAGAACAACACTCCCGAAGTTACTGTTAAAAATCAGTTTTCTGGACAGATTTGAACACATCAGCTTATATGGATTTTGACTCCCAAAAATTATGAAAAAATTCAGATATGCAATTCAATATGTAATTAATCTACTGTAAAAATTTTAGATTAAAGTTCATCCGTTTGATATGGTTTCTTGATTTTTAAAGTTTGTGATTCTGTGCAGAATTTTTGGACTAAGAATTACACCATTCTTTATGCATAAAACACTATCCCAATCAGCCAAATATTTCATAGCCATGCCCAACACATGTACCTACTTCACTGATTTGATCCATCAACTACACAGCAACTCACAAGAAGAAGAAAAAGATAGTGAAGGAATAAAAATAATAAGGGATTTACCTTGCCAATGGCCACCACAAAACTCAACAATTTTCAACACTTTTCACCCAATGACCTAGACGTCTCTCTCCCTCCCTTTACCTCTCACGACTGCTCAGAAAAGTTGTGGGAAAACAATATCATAAGAATAAGGGTTTGTGTTTATTTTATTTTATATTAGTGGTGGGCACACATAGGTCAAATAAATAGATAAATATACAAAATACATATATAAGTTATATATGCAACTCAATGGTAAAGCCTTATTTATTACGTTTGTGGTCTAGAGTTCAAGTCACCCTCCTCTCTATTTATGTATTTTTTTAAAATAATAAATCTTGCCTCTAAATTAAAAACTTTCACCATAAATTTATTTTTGGTTTAAAATTAATTAAAAGACCTTCCAAATATTTAATTTGCACATTAGGATTCACCACCAAAATATTTGAGATTGTAATATTATTATTTAATTATTTACTTAATTTTTATATTCGGGTTCTCACACTACATCCTTAAGGGTAATTAGAGATCTTCTTCATACCCAGCCGACCAACCATCAACATCGACTCCTTCACAACATATTCTGCCTTCCGAACGCTGCCGTCGTTGACATTAGTAAAACTCTCCTACAGGCAAGACCAAAAGTAAGAAACGCCGAGGCTCAAGACTTCTAGCTTACGATCCAGAAATCCACCAGTAGCTCTTCCAGCCATCAGACTTGGGACCAAAGTCACCATGGCCGCTACCTTTGCAGAGATGGGTCACAAACCTGCCATCTCAGAAGACCTTCTTGCCGGTCTCCCCGACATTGTCCCTGTCCACTCCTCTCCGTCTCCCCAAATAGTGAAGAAGCTGAAGAGAGTAAAGAAGGCTAAAGCCAAGACCAAAGTCATTGTCACCCCTTCCTCCTCAAAGAAAGATCCTGAGGATTCTATGCCAATCTCAAAGTTGGTAGAAACTAAAAAGAGGCAAGCCACCATTAACTCCATCGATGCCCCTCCACCCAAATAATCAAAGTCCTCTGCGGCCAAAGACACCTCTGATGCCTTTATTCCCAACATCTCTATTAATGGTCGTCCCATCAAACTGAGCGAGAGTGCTCCTGCCAACTCGAGATAGCTGTGGCCTTGTCGGCTATCATGCTACTGCCTACTGACATGGAAGTAATCAATGACTTCAATGAATACGAACACTTTGGTTTTATGATGAGGAACACCATTGTGGTAAGCTTCTGTCTCTTCTTTATGTTCAGCATTTTATACGAATTGTTATTCTTACCATTATACTAATCCATCTTCTTTTTGTTACAGACCATGCAGCATGCCCATGCCTTCGCCTATAAGGCTGATTTAATGAAGAAAGATCTCATTAAGAAGGAGCAAGAGGCAACCGACACCCTCCAACAGCTTAACGAGGCCGAAGCAACAAGGATGAGGCTGCTAGATAAGTTCAATGCAGCGAGAAGAGGTGAGCAATGGACCGAAGCTACGACTAAGGCTGCTAAGAAAAGGGCTACTAAAGTCGAAAATGATCTAGCCAAGGCATTAGCCACAAAGGACACTGAGATCAAAGCCACTGATGAGAAAGCCTACGCCGAGGGCCAGGTCGATGTCAAAAAGTAGTATCAAAAGTAAGTTAGCCAAGCCTGCAACCGAGGCTACTGTCTCAGATGGGCCATGGCTTTGGAGAAGCTCTCTGACTCTAAGGATTCTCCTCTTAGGGATTTTGGCCAACTTAAAGTTTCCTTCCCTCCTTCTCCAGTCCAACATGAGGAGAAAAAGGAAGAAGAAAAAGAAGCTGACGCTGATGCTGCTGCTGGGGCCAAGCCCCCAACTTTGAATGATCAGGTTATGGACCTGACTGAAGAGAATGAAGTCGAGGTTTCCAAGAGCACAAGTTCAAAGAAGGCCAACACTTCTGAGGCTGAGATCGCCGTCGTAGGAAAGAGCCTAGATGAGACTCTGAAGGAGATAGTAGTTGATGCTGAGGCTAAGAATGGTATTGCACTGCCCACTAAGGCCAACACACTGCTAAACGCCGAGGTGGAACAAATCGAAGACATTGATCCATAGTCACGCACTCTAGAATTTTTGTTTTTAAGTGGTACTTTTTTCTTTCTTTTGTCTATACTTTGAACGTTTTCCTTTTCTTTGCTAGGTCGAAGTGCCTTCTGATGTATTGGAACAAGTTCTTCGTTTTATATGCGCGTCTGCTTTTGACTAAGTGTTGAATGTTTGTGTTTCATATGTCTTGTGTGATCTTGTCCTTATGCTCTGCCTCTTTTCAATAATTTTCTATGTATAACATTTTCTATAATCATCTCGAACATAACATCTCGGATAAAACTGCTATCAATCATCCCAGATGTTTCAACTTATATAATTTTTCTAAAAAAATTTTATACGTGTCATATTCATTTTCATTTATACTTTCAACCCCCTAATGTGAATCTAAGTATCACTTAGGTTCTCATTAAGGATGCACCATCTGAATCTTGCCTAAGGCTTAATATCATGACCCAAACCTGCCCCTATAGATTTAGCATCGTAACCGGCCAGTAATCCTTGAATTACCAAAGGCTTCTTGGCATAATGACATGTAGCAGGGGCTGCGGAAGCAATTAATCAAGACATACATAGTCCATAGAGCTATGTAGACATACGTGGAGCAGATAACTTAAATATTTTTATAACAGTAATACAAACTTTACACGTCACTTCCAGATACACATTACTAGATGTCTTGTCCAAACATAACATAGTATAAACATAGCCTAACATGATTACAAAAACAGCCATGAAACTAGACTTCAATCGGAACCTCCTCGGGAGGCACAATGGTTGGCTGACAAAACTGAAGTGTAGGCCATCAACTCTGGGCTTGATCTCGTGCTTGCTCACCTATATACATAATATAAATAGTGAGCTAAAGCCCAATGAATAATAACAGAGTAAAGATTTTAATAAATGATGCTCATAACATATCTCAAATCTCATAACAAAGCAAAATCATAATCATGTCCGTATTCAAATCATGTGTGGTACATCCCTTAGCACAAACATGAGCACAAACATGTCTCTTGGGTCAAGCTTATCAAGTTCCATGGAGGAACCTCCGGTACCGGGTAACATGTCTCATACATCGGCCACGGTATTATTTTTCCCGAGCGAGGGCCTATGCCACGGTATTGTTTCCCCCGGGCGAGGGCCTGGGCCACGGTATTCTTTCCCCCGGGCGAGGGCCTCATGACCATAAGCCACAGTATTATGTCCCCTAGGCGAGGGCCTCGGCTAAGGATACCACAATTATGTTTTAAGAAAATTGGACAATCATCCATTCATACAAAACATAGCATTTCAGAAACTTATCATCTCATATCATCATAAAATAATTAAAGTTAAGCATAACTTTACGAAGTTATTACTCACATATAATAGGTATCGTAAGTAGGCAATTTAGCTTCCTCGTAGCGCTAGACCTACATAGTTACAAAACGAACATGGTCCGGATTACACACCCATAGATGATGACTTAGCCTTTACTTGATTTGGTGTGCTTCTACTTCATTACTCTCATTATGGGGTCTTAATCATGGCCTAGGAATGCCTAGGTTGGAAAGAGGATGCAAAAATGCACTTGGAAACATTTCTCAAATTTTGCTGAAAATAGGGTCTACGCTCGAACGTGGCTTTCCCCGCTCGAGCGGACGTGCAACATGTGAAGGCTCGCTCGAGCGTGGCTTTCCCCGCTCGAGCGGACTGCAAAACTTGACAAAAGTACTGGATGCATGATTTCCACGCTCGACGGACGCTCAACCCCCGCTCGAGCGTGAGACTCAGACCTTCGCTCGAGCGTGAATTCCCTCGCTTGAGCGGACTGCAAAACATATGAGCTTCACGCTCGAGCGTGATTCACGCCACTCGAGAGGAAGTGCATGTACTCAGAGTGCACGCTCAAGCGTGAAGTTCCCCCGCTTGAGCGTGGATCAAATTTCTAGAATTTCCAGATTTGATCCACAAGTTCAAAACCAACCTTCAAGCCTTCAAACTCCATTTTTCTGGGCCAAAATCTTGGAAAACTCATAAAGACTCATAAAATAACATGTTTCAAGGATTAATTCAAGAAATCATGGCCCAAAAGTTTGCCAATTGAACAAAATTTAACATGAACTCAAGAATGTTTTATGAACATGACATGCATGGACTTCCTTGGAGCCCAACACACCAAAACATGATCAAACATGATGAATTGATGGAAAACATGGTAAACTCTCA
Organism: Camellia sinensis; assembly: GCF_055761805.1. Lineage (NCBI taxonomy): Eukaryota > Viridiplantae > Streptophyta > Magnoliopsida > Ericales > Theaceae > Camellia > Camellia sinensis. The sequence goes on along the minus strand of NC_138975.1, from coordinate 101,918,802 downwards.
AAATGTAAATGAGATGAGCACATGCATGGAAGTTTTCTTGACAATTAAACTCAAAACATGGGAATTTATGCATGCATGCATGGAACCATTTGACTTCCTTCAATCCTAGCCTAAACCTTACATGAATTCATTTAATTTGTTGAGATCTTGCAAAATCTAGTTCTATTACACAACCAAGAGCTTGATGTCTTACCTAGTGACGTGAATTCTCAAGACTTAAAGTTAAAGTTCTCTAATTCTTCATAATTCACCAACAATTCTAGCAATTCCAAGGTTGAATTCAATTCTTTTCTTCCTACCCTCCACTTTCTCACGTTTTCTCTCTTCTTGAAGACTCAAGTGTGATCAAATGAGATAAAAGAGGTGAGTGGGGCTCAATAGAGGCCTAATATAGACTTAGATATAGCATAGCTAATTAGGGTCAAATCAATAGCACTAATTTAATCTAATTTAATCGTCCCAAATCGAATTTCAATTAAATTTACCATAAAATTCTATAAATCCCACATAACTCATATATCAAATCAATTTCAGAGTCAGATGCCGATAAGGCCTTCAATTCACAAACCGAGACTAAAACATGAACAGATCTTTCTACAACAAACAGATATAAACACAATAACACAAAGCACACATGCAAATTAATTCAGAATTCCTCTTTAATTACTGATTAGGCATAATTAAGTATGGATTTACGTTAATCAGGGATCGAGGTTATTACACTTAACCTTAGTACATCGAGAATACTATCTACCTCGACTTTTCGTACAAACAAGCCAGATCGTGGCTGGTTTTGTCTTGTTTCTTATTAAAACATCTCTTTAGCTCTGTGCACCTTTGCCATTATTGCAAGTCTAAGTTAATCATCTTGTTCACCTTAGGAACTTCAGCTTAAGACTTTTCAGTCTTATCTGATAATTATAAGTTTCAACAACTTTTTTTAATAACAAAATCAAACTAGTATTTTATTAATACTTCGGCTAAATCATTCATACTACATTTAAAAAATTAATTATAAAAGAATTTCAAGTTGTTGGTATTCCATAGTCATGGCAATTCCTTGCCATCACTATCTTCTATTCGATAAGTGCCGTTACCGGCAACCAAGATGATTCTGTATGGTCCTTCCTAGTTTGGGTCAAGCTTGCCCTCCTTGGGATCCTTTCTGTTGCCAACAACCTTCCTTAGGACAAGGTCCCCAATTTTGAACTCCCTAAGATTCACCTTCTTGTTGTATGCCCTTGCAAGTCTCTGCTGGTATGTTCCCAACCGAATTACTGCCATTTCTCTCCTTTCTTCAATTAAGTGTAGATCTCGGGTAAGGAATGCCTCATTTGTCCTATTCTCTACTCTTTGAGTTCTGACTCCAGGAATACCGATCTATAGAGGTATGACAGCATCAATGCCGTAAGCCACGGCAAAGGGAGATTCTCCAGTAAATCTTTTCGGCGTAGTGCGATATGTCCATAAAACATTAGGCAACTCTTCTACCCACTTGCCCTTCGCGGCTTCCAATCTCTTTTTTATTCCATCCAGGATGGTCTTGTTAGACGCCTCAACTTGGCCATTACTTTGAGGGAAGCTGGGAGTTGAGTAGTAATTCTTGATGTTGTACTTCGTACAGAAGTTTTTGAGCAACTTGTTGTCAAATTAGGTGTCATTATCTGCCACAATGGCTCTTGGTCTGGTAATAATGTTCTTCCAGATAAAGTTCTTGACATCAACATCTCGGATTTTGGCCAAAGGTTCAGCCTCTACCCACTTTGTAAAGTAGTTTATTGCCACCAATAAGAACTTTCTTTGTCCAGTTGCCTTGGGCAATCGCCCAATCAGATCTATGCCCCACTGAGCAAACGACCAAGAACTTGAAACTGGGTTCAAGTCTCCAGCTGGCTATGTATCAAGGGCATAAATCGTTGACACTTTTCGCATTTTTTTATGTAGGCTTCAGAGTCCTTTTGTATGTAGGGCCACCAATATCCCTGTGATATGGCTCTATGGGCAAGGGATCTGCCCCTACGTGGCTTCCACAAACTCCTTTGTGCATTTATATAGAAGTCTTCCACCTAAGAAGGGTGCACACACCATAACAAGGGTGTAGTAAAGAATCTTCTATACAAATGGCCTCTACCGATAAGCAGAATTTGGCCAACTTCAGTCTTATCTTGTGAGCCTCCTTTTTGTCTTCCAGCAGCTAGCCATCTCTAATGAATTTGACCAAGGCATCCATCCAGCTTGGGCCCAACTCTATGCACATTGCCTCATATTCTGTTATTAGGGATTTCGTGCTTGGGCCTGATAAATAGTCTACCATTATCTTTATTGGCGTATCCAACTTTATGGCCCTAACGAGGTTAGCCAAGGCATCTACATAGTTGTTGTCATCTTGGCAAACCTGCTGCAGCCGACAACTCTAGAATTGTGCTAGCAACTTGATGACCTCTCTGACATAAGCCACCATCCTCTCATCTCGAGCTGCGTATTCTCTCGTCACTCGGTCCACGATGAGTTAGGAGTCACAATAGACTACCACCTCTTCAGCTTTGACAACTGCTACTAATTTCAATCTGATAATCAGTGCCTCATATCCTATTTCATTATCCAAGGCTTTGAACCCCAGTCAGATGGACTGTTCTATCATATGTTCGTCTGGTAAGACCAGCATTACTTCTGCCCCCACTTCTTGTCAGTTTGAAGCCATTGGCAAAGAGGCAGAAGGACTCGTCGATGTAGATGTCACATGGCTTCAATGTTTCTTGGTCTTTCTTATGTCCTACTGGCATGAGTTTTTGTGACGCGAGCTGTGTTTCTTCTATTTTTTCTACGCACCATAGCCAAGGTTTACTGGTTGGGGCTTTGGGTTTGCACTCGATGTGAACTCAGTAACAAAGTTAGCCAAAACCTGACCTGTGATTGCTATCTTTGGTCTGTATTCTATGTCATATTGACATTGCCTGTCAAGTTCCCATGGTGCAGGAAGGACTTTAATGGGTCCTCCGTGAGCACCACCATCTTGTGAGCTTGAAAATAATGGTTTAATTTCTTTAATGCCATTACCAAGGCTAGTGTTAGTTTTTCTAGAGGTAGGTATCTCGTCTCTACACTTGCCAAGGTCTTGCTCATACAGTACATTGTCTTTTGCTCTCCTTCTTCTTCTCGGACGGCCACGACAATGACAGCGTGGTCTGAGACTACCAAATACAAGAATAGCTCTTCTCCTGGAACTGGATTCAACAATACTGGTGGGTTGTCAAATACCTCTTCAAGTCAGCCAAGGCGGCTTCGCATTCGTCTGTCCATAAAAAGTCTGTGGCCTTCTTCAACAACTGGAAGAATGGCCTGCATTTATCCGAACTCCGACTGATGAATCTGTTCAGCGCAGCTACCTTGCTGGTTAGAACTTGGACTTATTTCGCTGTCGTTGGGCTCTTCAGTTCAAGGATAGCATTGATCTAATCAGGGCTTGCTTCAATTCCTCTCGTAGTTACTAGATTTCCCAAGAACTTACCAGATTCTACTCCAAAAGTGCACTTAGAGGCATTCAAAAGAAGCTGGTATGTCTTCACAATATCAAAAACAACCTTCAAGTTGGCTAGATGTTCTGAAGGTTCCCTGCTCTTCACGACAATGTCATTGATGTGGACTTCTACGGTCTTCCCGATCAAATGTTTGAACATCTTTGTTACTAACCACTGATATGTTGCTCTTGCATTCTTCAGTCCAAAGGACATCACTCTATAGAAGTAGAGTTCCTTTGGAGTGATGAATGTTGTCTTCTCGAGTACATGGTTATTTGATGATAGCCTTAGTATACATCAAGGAAGCTCATTCTTCCATGGCTAAATATAGCATCCACAAGCTGGTCTATCTTCGGCAAAGGGAAGCAGTCCTTCAGGCAAGCCTTATTCAAGCTTGTAAAGTCCACACAAACTCTCCACTTGCCGTTCTTCTTCTTAACTACCACTGTGTTAAACCACTACGTCGGGTAGTTTACTTCTCGGATTGCCCAGGCCTCCAGCAACTTCTCTACTTCCTCTTCAACTGCTTGTACATGGGCTAAGGTTGGTCGCCTAGCTCTCTGGACCACAGGTTTACCCAACTTGTCCACGTTAAGCTTGTGGCCAGTGACCTCGGGGCTAATTCCCAACATCTCGTATGGTGTCCAAGCAAACACCTCTATGTTTTCTCTTAAGAAAGCTTCCAATTTTCTTTTTTCTTCCTCAGATAAGCCCGAGCCGATGAGGAAGAATCGTTCTTCACCCCCTTCCTGTACTAGGACCCTTTTCAGGGGTTCCTGGCTTTTATCGGCGAGTTTTTTGCCAACATCGTTCAAGACCTCCTAGTCTTCATCTTCTATTTCTGTCCTCTCTGCTTCTATAACAGCGCAAGTGTACTTCATTGCTGCCATGGAGCAATTTTTCTTCTATACTTAGTCTTCTCTCACATCCTCAATCTCGAACTCAGTTGGAAATCACAATAGCTAGTGTAGGATTGAGGGAACAGCCCTCATAGCGTGTAGCCAAGGTCTTTCCAAGATGATGTTGTATGGGGAGGGGATGTCTATCACGGTAAACTCTATAGTGACCATATTGGTTCCTGCCTGAAACTCCAGGTTCGCGATGCCCAGTGGCCACGTCGGTGTTCCATTAAATCTGACCATGGGGCTGTTGGATTACCCCAAATTGTCCTTGTGAAGGCCGAGCTCCTTGTAACATCTGATGTGCATGATGTCACAAGAGTTGCCTTGATCTATCAATATGTGTCTTACCTGGCATTTTCCAACCTTCAGGGTTACTACCAGGGCATCGTTGTGAGGATATTGTACCATATCCAGGTCCTCTTCCATGAAAAGATCATCAGCCCCCGACGTCCTTCCATTCAAGGCTTCTTCTGCTGGACTTCGTAGATATGCTGCAGATGCCTTACCCTCTGCGTCTCACCTTAGATCTCATTCTCATTAACCTTTATGTGGATCACGTTGATAACTCGTGGTCCATCTGTCCGTGGTAGCAGGGAAGAAGGTGCTGCTTCTAGCGCCTGGGCTAGCTCCGTCTGTTCTTCTCGTATTTTCACTTCGTCTATCAGGTCTCTCAGGTGTCCCTATCTGGCCAGATCCTCCAAGTGTTGCTTTAGGGCCCTACACCCTTGAGTCATGTGCCCATTCTCATCATAGTAGGCATAATTCTTCCTGGGGTTCCTATCCATGTACTTCCTCAAGATCTTCTGAGGTGCCCTAAAGTATGGCTAATTCCTGATTCTTTCCAAGACCCTATAAATGGGGATTTTGAAAACCGTGCTCACGGCCAGCATAGTCTTCAATCCTAGTTCTGATTTGTCGGTGTCATTATTTCATCGGCTATGCTTTAGCAACCCGTTTCTCTTCTCTTGCTTTGTTATACCCATCTTATTTGCTTTCATGTCTTCCTCTACCCTTACATATTTCTCAATCCTTGCCATACGATCCTTCATGTTCTTTAGGAGGATCTTTGTAAGGGATTACTGAAGGGAGCAGTCGTCTTCCAAGCCGTTCTTAAAAGACACGATTGCAAGTTCCTAGTTACAAGCCGGGATCCGATTGTAAATCTTGTAATATCTCTTGGCGTAAGCCCTAAGGCCTTCACCATCGTTTATCTTCAAAGCCAATAAAGAGTCTACCCTCAGCGGCTGTAATCTATTCGTAACTAACCTGGCCACGAATATCTCGACTAGGCCTTCCCAGCATTTTACGCATCCCTTCGGCAGCTTGTGGAATCAGTCTGACGCTATTTCCCTAAATGTTGACGGGAACATCTTGTACAGTAATTATTCATTCCCACTCCACAAGGCCATCGCATTCAAGTATAAACCAACATGGAAGTTTGGGTCTGACTTACCATCATAGATCTGGAACCTCAGTATGCTAAATCTCTTCGGTGCCTCGAAGGCATCCAATTCCAATGAGAATGGGGTTTTCGGCTGGGTGTTAGATGTGATCTCAGCTTCCTACATCTTTCTTTATAGGTAATCTCACAAGTCTTCATTTGACCGTCTCGAAGCTCGGCTATCTGTCAACTTTAGCCTCTTTGGTGCACTACTTTCTGTGTTAGGTTTCATATTTTTGGACTTCTCCACATCTACCACGTCCTCAAAGCAGAGGCCCTATTCGTGGACCTGCCGAGATCCCTTAACCTATGCTACCTTGGTCCTCGGGGTTCTTTGAGACTCCTCCCATCGGGACTCTACCCGCCCAACATTTTTTTATCGCTGATGTGAAGTCCCTGGTTTTTTCACATGCTGGGGGACTGTTGGCACTGTAACCAGTCCTTCCTTCTAAGTGTTGGCATTTCTTTCAGGGGTCGGTGTTTTCAGTAAAGGCAACGCCTGCTGCATCACCTTACTCTACATCATAAAGTTCACCAAGGTTTGTAGATCAGTCAACTTGTTTGCTAAGTCCTTAAGCTCGTCATCTCTTCCCACGCATCTTTCTTTCCATACCTAGCAATCGCTTTCGTTATAGTATTTCTCCCAGTTGCCTCTTCTCAGGCCATTACGACCCCTTGCCACGTTGTTGGCCTCAGGCTTCACTTTCTGTACTTCTTCGTCATCATTTCCCACTCCAATGTTGGGTCCTCCTCACTGTACATGTCGTCCCCGACTCTCACCTCTTGTTCAGCGTTGGCCATCTACTCTATACTAAGTTCCCACAGATGGCGCCAAATTGTGGATGTTGATTTCTGACCTCACAACCAAACAGGGAACTTAGCTAGAGAGCACGTGATAGAATAGATTAAACCAAACACTTGTCAACAAGAAGACAAGAATAGCACGGTGGCTCGTCCACCCAGGGGCACTCCGACGATCAAGTCAATCAATCTTATCTCTCAAAGATGTCAAACAAGTAACACGAATCTCAATTAAAGCTTACCTTAGACCCACGGGGGTACCTCACTTTTATAGCTAGTAGTGCCCTCGTCCCCTAGAACTCTCACTTCATAGGACTCAAGTACAGCACTTATCTCGGACTCTTAGTTAGGTATGGATAAACTCCACAAGAGCCTCATCCCTATCCAAACTAAGCGCCTCACTTATCTAGGACTCTTGTCCTCTATCTAAATATCTCGGATTCTAGTATTACCGCACTGTATCTTGGCAACACCGCAATCATCTCAGCAATCTGGCTTGTCCACGTAGCACATCGGTCAACACTTTGGCGGCACCTCAGCCACATGGCACGACCCTAAAAATACATCCTCACAAATGACAATTATATAATTCTTATGCATTTGTTCCTTTTTTGTGTTTCATGTCTCACCGTTCCTGTTTAGGTGTCATAAATTCCTTAACACTCACCACCACTACTAACACCACCTCTACTACCTCCACCTCCACCATTCATTGAAAAAAGAGTTCATGAAGTAAAAGAGTTGACTTAACCTAATATATCCATTAATTAAATGAACAAGTTTAGATTAGATTTTTTTTAATACATAATTTGTTTAATTTGATCCATCCAAATTCACTTGTTTATCATCTCTACTACATATGGAAATTTTTTTATTTTTTATTTTTATAAAGTAGAAATTCAATCAACACACTCTATCATATGATTCAAAGAAGTATTCTCACTTTGCTTGGTTCCTTGTTTCTAAAAACACTTTCAGAAAATTTTACTTTCTTATTTTTCGTATTTTTTTTTTGTTTTTACTAAATTTTTTTAATATTTTAAGTAATTTTTTTTACTTTTTAGACATACATAACATAAATATACCTAAAAAGTAAAAAAAAAAATTGTGAAAAAAACCTTTTAAAAATTCATTAAATACCAAAAATGCAAAGAAAAAAAAAATACGAAAATTCAATACATTGTTTGTATTTTTATGTATTTATTAATTTTTTAAAATATTTTTTCACAATTTTTTTACTTTTTAGATACATTTAAGTAAGGTGTATCTAAAAAAGTAAAAAAAATAAAATAAAATTTTAAAAATATTCACTAAAAACAAAAAAAAAACACGAAAATCAAAAAACTCAATATTTAAAAAACTTAATCCAAAAAAGTCAAACCAAACACACTGATTAGAATTAATGTTTGAAAGAAGTAGGAAGGTCATGGTTTTCTATATCAGCTCCGATTCAGACCACTAAACTATGACCACTAATCGGAGCTCTAATTACATGGCATCAAATAAGGAAGGAAAAATCAGACCTTCATATTACAGTGTGTGTGTTTCACGCACTGTGAAAAAAAAAAAAAAAAATTCCCACCCAAAAATCTGATAACAGAGGGAGAAGAAATCGTGTCTATTCTGAAGCTCTATTCCAGGGAGAAGAAATCATGTCTCCGTTCCCATTTTCACCTTGCTCAAGCGTCTTCCCTCTCTCGTCTGAATCGGGGCTGTTCCAAGTAGAAGAAATCGTGTCTGCGTCCCCGTCTTTGTGTCGCTCAAGCGTCTTCCCCCTCTCGGTCAAGCGTCCTCCGCCGTCCCTCTCCTCTACCGTCCGACGTATTCAAGTTAGTGCACCATCTCTGGCGTCTTCGTCAGGCGTCTCCCTATCCGATTGTCGTCCCTCGTCCAAGTAAGTTTATCAATGGCTTTTGTCCATCTCTTCCTCTATACTTACACATATACATACATATATATATATATATATAATAGGATTTTGAGAATGCCAAATATGTAATGAAATATACATTGAAGCTTATAATTTCCACAGTAGAGTAACAGAAATTTTATAGCTTAACAGATTGAGAATGCCAAATATGTTAATTAACAGATTAAAACTCAAGTTGTAATGGCAATTAACAGGGTAAAACTCAAATTAACAGATTAGCATATTTGATAGGACCTTCTCAACATATTAACAGATTAGAAATTGTTTGGGAATACTAATTAACAGATTAAAACTCAAATTAACAGAAATTGTATGGCTGTCAAAATTGTAAGCTATACAATTTCTGTTAATTTGCTATGGAAATTGTTAATTAACAGTTTTAAGCTATACAGTTTTAATCTATTAATTAACATATTTCTGTCAAAATTAACAATTTTAATATGTGTTCAAAATTTTTGTCCAAAATCTGTTAATTAATAGATTATAACAATTTACAGTTTGGACAGTCCAAATCTGTTAAATTGTTTGGGAATCTGTATATTGTTTGGGAATGCTAATCTGTTAATTAACAGTCCAAAATCTATATATTGTTAATTAACAGATAATATGACAGTCCAAATCTGTTAAATTGTTATAAATTGTTAATCTGGTTTTGGACAGATTTTGGGTTAATCTGGTAACTTGCATTGTTAGAATTGTTATAATCTGTTAATCTAGTAATTGTTACAATTTGAAGCTCTTACAGATTAGAAATTGTTACAATTTGAAGCTCTGTTAATTTTTGAAAGGGTAATATGTTATAGTCTGTTGAAAGGGTAATATGTTATAATTTGTTCAAGAGCTTGCATTGTTAATCTGTGTGTATATGTGTAAGTATAGCAGAGTAATAACAGAATAGTTTGGTTCTATTATTCTATTAATCTATTAAATCATTTGATTTCATATGGTATTTTTGAATGAGCAGGAATGAAGAATGGTTCGAACAGTGCTGAGAATCCTTTATTAAATGAGAGTGAAGAAGTTGATGAACCGAAGAGAGGCATGTGTTTTAGCTCAAAGCAAGAAGTGTATTCATTTTATGCCAAATATGCTAAACATGTTGGATTTTCCATAGCTTATAAAACTCAAGTTTGTGGCAATGATGGGGAATTAAGATATTTTGCGATTGAATGTTCTCGATCAGGAAAGAGAATCAAAAAATCAGAAGTAAACCCTCTAAAGCCATCTTTGTATACAAAAATTGATTGCAAAGCAAGGGTACGGGCAACCTTACAAAAGGATGGGAGATTTATGTTAACCACAGTTAACCTTTACCATAACCATGACTTGATTCCCACCGACTCACGTCATTTTGCAATGAATACGAAAATTCTTACTCCTGTGAAGAGAAGATTAGAAATTAATGATCAGGCAGGGATTGGGGTGTCTAGAAATTATCACTCAATGGTTGTTGAAGCTGGGGGTTATGAGTCATTAACATTTGATGAGCGAGATGCACGAAATTACATTGACAGAGCTAGAAAATTGAGGCTTCGAGAAGGAGATTCCGATGCACTTCAAAAATATTTTTTGAGGATACATGCACAAAATTCGAGTTTCTATTATATGATTGATGTTGATACTGACTTTCGCATAAGAAACTTGTTTTGGGAGGACGCAATAAGTCGGGCAGCTTACAAAAAATTTGGAGATGTTATTTCATTTGACACAACTTACCTCACTAATAAATATGATATGCCATTTGCTCTGTTTGTAGGAGTTAACCACCATGGACAGTCGATTTTGCTTGGTTGTGGCCTGTTATCTAGTGAAGACACTGATCCATTTGTTTGGCTATTCAAATCATGGTTAAATTGCATGTCAGATCATCCCCCAAAAGCTATAATAACTGATCAATGCAAAGCTATGCAAAATGCGATAGAAAAAGTCTTCCCCAATACTCGACATCGATGGTGTTTATGGCATATCATGAAGAAAATTCTGAAGAAATTGAAAGGGTATTCCCAATATGAATCCATGAAGATGGATTTGCAAAATGCAGTGTATGACACATTCACAAAAGATGAATTCGAGATGAAATGGAAAGACATGATTGCAAAATTCAATCTTTATGAGAATCAATGGTTGGGGGTGTCATATGATGAGCGACATCGATGGGTTCTTGTTTATGTGAAAGATATTTTTTGGGCTAGCATGTCAACGACACAACGAAGTGAGAGTATAAATGCCTTTTTTGATGGATATGTCAACCCAAAGACTACATTAAAACAATTTGTTGAACAATATGACAATGCCTTGAGAAGTAAGGTAGAGAAAGAGAAGAAAGTTGACTTCAAGTCTCGACACAAAGTCTTTGATTGCCTAACTGTGTATGGTTTTGAGAAGCAATTTCAGGATGCCTACACCAATGCAAAATTCAAAGAAGTTCAAGCAGAGATGAAGAGACTAGTTTATTGTCAACCGTTTCTTTTCAAAGAAGAGGGTTCAATTTGTACATATTTTGTAAAGGAAGCTATGGTAGTTTTTGGGAAGATGAAGCATGTGGACTTTGTTGTCTATTATAATTCTACCGAATTTGATGTGCAATGTATGTGCCGGTTGTTTGAATTTAGAGGCATCATGTGTGCTCACTCACTCGTTGTGCTCATTGCAAGATGCATAAATGAGGTCCCAAATAAATACATTCTACCACGATGGCGAAAAGATTTGGATAGAGAGTACACATGCATAAAAACCACATACACTGGCTTTGGGGATGATTTCAATGCAAAGGTGTACGAGAAAATGAACTGAAAATTGGTTGGCATTGTACAATTTGCTGGAAACTGTGAAGGGAAAATAAAACTTATCGACCGTGGGTTGGATGAAATCAAGGCAAAAGTGATGAAAGATGATGAAGGTGGTGGGAGTAATGTAGCACCTTTGACTAGTAATGTACCACCTATTACTAGTAATGTACCATCTTCCTCGATTGGCAGCATTAATAGAAAAGCAATCAGTCATACCAAGTTGCTTAGTCCTTTGGTTGCTCGGCAAAAAGGTCGCCTAGTTACTAAAAGAAAGGTCGCCAAAGTAGATCAAATAGTGAATCGGTTTAAGGCAAGCAAAACAAAACATAACAAATCAAAGGTAAATTGGTATTCATTACTCTCTATTCAACTCATATTTTATTGTAATCATGTAATACATTTGAGGCATTCATTAAATTTTATGAATATAGGGTACTAAAGTGCTTGGAGGTGAAGGTGAAGGTCAATGTCAATCTCAACCTGAACACCGTGTACGTAGAGAGCTTTATCCTTATGTGGTTGGCATGGAAAATAGTATGTGTGTGCCAGTACGTGTACATCATAGGAATTTACATTTATGCAATTTATGTTATTTTTCAATTTATTTTAACATTTCATTTTAATTGAATAGGGACACATGGTCAATGCTATTGGAAGCACATCTCTCACCCCGGCAAGTGTGGACATTATGAGCAGACAAAGTTTCATAAATCCCCCAACTCAGATTTATGGAGTTGGCACATCGCTTACCCCGTCGGACTGTATTGGAGGCACACCGGGATTTATGAGAACTCAGCAATCCATGACTACTACGCATCAAATTTATGGAGCCGTACCATCTTCATTTGTTGACTTCAATGTACAAATGAACCACAATGACCGTGGCGGTAGTTTTCGTTAGTTGGGAAGTTGTAATTGTAATGCCTTTTATGTGACTAAACTTGGAGTTTATTTTGTTTTGGATAATTTATTTAATATATTTTTGGATTGTTCAGTTTCTTTATTTTTTGGTTGAGAACAAATTGATGTTGTTCCCTACTTTGTTGTTATCGTTAATGTTCCCAATTGATGTTATATTTGTGCTATGTCTGTTACAGATTTAATGTGTTCCAAAAAATCTATGTCCAAAATGTGTTCCAAATCTGTTACAAATCTGTGTGAAAAATCTGTTACAAATCTGTTCAAAAATTATGTCTACATATCTGTCTACACCCAAATGTGTGGAAAAATTTGTCTTCAAAAGTGTGTGAGAAAAACCTGTCTTCGAATCTGTCTTGAAAAACCAGTGTCAAAAAATTATGTTCTCAAAACTGTGTGAAAAACCAGTGTGAAAAAAAAGCTGTCTTCAAAAACCTGTGTGCAAAAATCTGTGTTCAAAACTATGTGAAAAAAACCTGTCTTCAAATCTGTCTTGGAAAACCTGTGTGAAAAAAAGGTCTTCAAAACTGTGTGAAAAACCAGTGTTGAAAAAATCTGTCTTCAAAAACCTGTGTGGAAAAATCTGTGTTCAAAATCCTGTGTGGAAAAATCTGTGTTCAAAAACCTGTGTGAAAAAATGTCTTAAAATCTGTCTTTAACAACCTGTGTGAAAAATAGATAAACAAAATCTAAGAAGAAAATGTGTCCAAATCTGTCAACCTGTGTTCAAATACACAAGAATGTATGTTCAAATACACAAGAATGTATTTCAACAATCTGTAAAGCACCTGTGTTCAAATACACAAATCTGTGAAGCACCAGACTGGAAGAATCTATGTTCCAAATCTATCCAAAATCTGTCCAAATATGTGAAGAAATTATGTTCATAATATGTGTTAACAAGCTGTCCAAATCTGTGAAGCACTTGTGTTCAAATAGACAAATACCTAAACAGAATCTGTGTTGAAAATCTGTCCAAATCTGTCAATAATCTATGTTCAACCAAACAAACAGAATCTATGTTCCAAATCAGTCCAAAATCTGTCCAAAATTAGTCCAAAATCTGTCCAAAATCAGCCCAAAATTCTGTCCAAAATCAGTCCAAATCTGCTCATAATATGTGTTCAAATAAACAAACAAATAACTTTCAAGCTTCCAATCAGATAACAAACAATCCACATGATTATATATTCATACTTCTCAATCCATAATTGTAATATATCATAAATCTTCATACATAACATCTTCATAATTAATACAACACAAATTACATGTTCTAACTTGTATAAAAACTTATTACATCTTCATAATTAATATAACACCAATTACAAGCAAGATGAAGATCCCATTAATACAACACGAATTTCTATTTATGTCTCTTTGCAATTTTTGCATCTGCGCGTTCTGAAATTGATGTTGTTCGCTTTGGAATCGAAGATGTTCGCCCATACTTTGAAGTTGTTCGGTGACAGTTGGTGTATTGTCCATTCGCACTTGTCCTTCCTCCCTACGTTGTGAATTTGTAGGCAAGCACCATGCAATAAACCCACTGCAATCAGGACAACAATAAAATAGCTTATTCTTGTTTCGTTCCGTCTTCGAAATTAGAATGATTGCTTTTTTCCGACATTGAGGACAATTTCTGTTGCAAAATGTCAATTGATCTGAGGTACTGCCGTTAACACTTGAAGTTGACATCTGCAAAAATATGAAGCGAAATCTGAAGTTGACATTATCACCTATAAATGTAACATCGATTGCCATATATACTTAATTGTATAATCAAATTCATATATTGCTCATTGGGCTGGCATTTATATGCAAAAGAATCCAGTGAGTGAACAGGGTGGCAACACCATTCATGTTTGTTGAAATCACTAGGTTAAATGTTTTGTGAAGTCATTGATACAAAAATGTGTCATCAGATGGTTTACATTCTCACAGCGAATAACTTATAATATCTGCATATTTGCACCTATTTTGGTTTGTTAGTTCGTGATGAATTGGTCTTTCTCTGGTAGTTTCTGCCACAAAAGAGTACAACAGTTTTGACATCTTTGAATTCTACTTGTACATATCTAATTTATATTATTCCTTATAGACAATTCAACTTTCAGTTGGGGACTAGGTGTTGGAATCATGCGTATAATGTCTGCTGGGAAGGCTGAAATCAGTATGATGTCTACTAGAATGTATTGATTTGAAATGCATATCTATCCAGGTGGAGCCTAAGGCCATCTTGCGAAATTGATCTTTGAAATATATTGATTTCTTTTTTTGATTAATAAGATACATTGATTTCAAATCTTATATAACATACCATAGAAGGCTATATCATTAAACTTGAAAACCTTGAATCACCATGCATCATCAAAAATCTACATTTCAAAACCAAAACCCACCACATGTAGATGTTGTAATATAAGGAAACTTGGAATTATGAATTACAAATGATCATACATTTCCTTAAAGAATGGAAGTTCAATATTATATTCTTAATTTCTTGGAGCTTAATAATATTAAACCATGCTACATTGATTAATTGCATTTGAATTATGTAAAAGTAGTCACCTTATAACAGTACGGATGTAATTTAGATCAACCTCTTAATTAATGCATTACGCAGCATTAGTAGATATAGACATATAATAGAGACATATACCGACAAGAAACCATTCATGCACACATTAAAATATGTACTCTGCTTTTGTTTATGTAACTCTTTGATCCCAAAATTGATAACCTACCTCCATTTCTAATTTTTGTTAAATCCCAACAGATCTGGATCTTGATCTATCCAGTGTCTTAATGCCACCACATAATTAATTATGATTTGTTATTGTCATAGATGACTCAAGGTTCTTCCAAACAACCTTGACAGTCTAGGTCTGTGGATGGTGAGGCAAGCTTCAATTTTTTAGTAGCCAACAAAAGCCAATGTGGCAGCAATGGCGCAATGCAGGGGAGGCAAGAGCTTCTGACTCTTATGAAAATTGGTACCACAAACATATATAAATAAAAGGACTAAGCAAATTAGGACTAATTTTAAATCAAAGTCAAAGTCACAATCTGTCTCAGTGGTAGATTTATTGTTCCTAACATCAGTCAAAATAGTCAGCAGGAAAAAAAGTAAACTAGTGAATATGGTGTTAGTCTGATCATTTTGGACCATGATAAACTAATTTATCCTTGAAGCATTTGTTCTACTAAGTGTATACATGCATACATATGATGGGACTTCTGAATTCTTATACAAAGCATATATAAATGTATGATTAAGGACCAATTCTATAACCACATTGCTTATTTTTTGAAGCTGTGCTTTTTTTCCTCATGTTAATCTGCTGGTTCTGATAATACTATTTTCCTTCTATTTGAAAGTGCATCGTTCATGGATTTTAATGGCGCAATGTAGGGGAGGCAAGAGCTACTGACTCTTACGAAAATTGGTACAACAAACATATATAAATCAAAGGACTAAGCAAATTAGGACTAATTTTAAATCAAAGTCAAAGTCACAATCTGTCTTCAACAAATTAGGGCATATATATATAGATGAAATCAAAGTGAAATCAAAGTCAAAGTCACAATCTATCTTCAACAAATTAGGGCATATATATATATATATATATAGAGAGAGAGAGAGAGAGAGAGAAATTATTTCACTGACTTGTGCACACAGATCTGTCGAGAAAACACGGAGAGTCGAGAGAAGCGAGTCCGGTGGGAAGACGGAGAGAGACTCGGTCGTCGTCGGTCATCAGAAGTTGTGCTCGTCGGGTCGCCGGGGTTGTAGAAGTTGCGTTCAACCTCGATCATCGCCGGGGTTGGAGAGCCGCACTCGTCCGGTCGGGTCGCTGGTGTTGTAGAGCTTCGGAGAAGAGAAGGAAGAATAGAGACAGTCTTCAAATGTATTGTGTGTTGAAAATGAATTTGAAATTTGAAATGAATAAGAAAGAGGGAGAAATGGGCGAGTTTGCATCCATTTTCCACGTAGGCAGCCACGTCATTAGTGCTAATTTAGTGGTGAACGTTTAGAGATCGGGAGCATTTTTCTTTCAACAATGATTTGGACCACTAAAAAATACATCACTAATAGCACTAATATATTGGGAATGGCAAAAAAAATAATAAAAAAATTAAAACAAGGCATAGAAAGTGGGCGGAGCCCACTACCACATCATTAGTGCTCCCTCTAGTGATCCTTTTTTAGTGCTCTCAAGCATTTTTCTTTTTCTTTCTATATGATGATCTTTTTGCTACACAAAAGTCCCTCATAGAATAAAATACATAAACATATGACCGAAAAAAATTAGAGGAGATTAGTTGGTTTGTGACATGGGATATAGCATCACAACATCTTAGTTGTTGGGTAATCTTGTTATTTGCCAATAGTGCTTTGACATTTCGTTAGCTAAGGGTTATTTGGTAATTTTCCTGTTAAATTATTTTTGGGAAAAAAATTCAATATATCTCAATTTTTAGGAACTTTAAAAAATTATTTTTTAATTTTCAAAAACTGTTATTGCACAAAAATGAATACGACACGGAAATGATACACAAGTTATTGTATGGTTAAAATTTTAAACATAAAATACATAAGATATTTTATTAGAAAATGTTTTGTATCCCTAATTTTAGACTCCCAAACCAATTATATGTCACATGATTTGAAAACTTCACTAAAATATAAAAATTATCCACTGAGTGCTTGTTATGTCACTAGAGGTAGATATTAAAGGTCCAAAATTAGTGGGATGTAGCCCTCCAAATTCAATATTTTGGATAATTTTGAAGTGGTTGCAGTTTTTATCTTCTTAGACCTTATAAAAAAATTTAAAAAAATGAAAAACATAAACAAAATTTTAAAAAATATTAAATAAAAAAAACCATTAAAAGCTTCATTTTTAGATTAATGGGGTGTTTAATAACCTGATTTAGCACTTAAAATTGAATATATTAACTGATTATTAATTAAACCCCATTTGATAATCACAATTAATATCACTTAAAATTTTAAATACTTCTTAAAATGTAAGTTCAAACTTAAGAAAAATTTAAGTCATAAAACTTACTTAATTCTGACTAAATTTATAAATACTAAACATAAGTATCGATATATACTATAATAAACTCACCACCACCACCATCACCATCATGCCACCGACACCACTACTACCACCGCCGTCGCCAAAACTGTTTATTTTTAGGCGGAACTTATTTTTTTAGCGACTAAAAAATAATTAGTAGCCCAAAATTACAGAATTGGCCAAAAGTGGCCTTAATTTTTTTTTAGTAAATAATTTATTTTTTACATAAATTATATTGAATAAAAATAATTATATTTATATATATAGTTTTATATTAATACGGGTCAATATACTATATAAATAATATATATTGCATATATATTTATGTGGTGTTGTAGTGGCATAGTGGAGGGAGTGTGCTGCTAAAGGTTTAGAATGTGGAATAGGTTGGTGGTTTGAATCTCAAAAAAAGCAAAGAAGTCAGTTTTTTTTTTTTCACGGAAGCACCTTTGGCGACTAAAATTATTAGTCGCCAAAAGTCTTTATTTTGGCGACTAAACGGTTTAGTCAGCGATTCAGTGAGTATTGGCGACTAAAGGATTAGTCGCTAAATGTATGATTTTCAAAAGTGTAAATCACTATTGGCGACTAAAATTTTGGTCGCTAAAGACTTGTTTTTTGCCGACTAAAAAAGTTTTAGTCGCCAATACCTCCGGCGACCATGTATTCACGACAAAAGCGGCGACTAAAAATTTTAGTCGGGGAAACTAAAAAGTCGACTTTTGGCGACTAAAAATGGACTTTTGGCGACTAAAAATTTTTAATCGCCAAAAGTGATTTTTCTTGTAGTGCCACCATCTCTACCACGACCACCACCACCATCGCTATCGTGACCACTATCACCACCATTGCTATTGTGACCACTATCACCACCATCATGCCACTGCCATCACTACCCCTACCTCTACTATCGCTATCATTACCACCACCACCACTATACCATTGCCACTACTAGTGTTATCACAATCGTCAATGTTGTCATAAACACTACTATCATTTTACTACCACTACCATTGTTACCGCTACCACCACCATTACGCTATCACTTCCACCACCACTACCATGCACTACAAGAAAAATCACTTTTCGCGACTAAAATAAATTTTTTCGTCGCTGAAAGTAGTACAAATGGCGACTAAAATGGATTTAGTCGCCAAAATTGGTGACTTTTGCCGACTAAAAGAGTTTAGTCGCCGAATACAAGGCTTTTAGCAACTAAAAGGCAGTTTAGTCGCCCAATGTGGGGGTTTTAGCGACTAAAGGTTGTTTAGTAGCCAAAAGTGACAGTTTTTGGCGACTAAAATAATTTAGTAGCCAAAAGTGATGGTTTTGGCGACTAAAAAATAGATTAGTCGCCGATTGTTGGTGCTTTGCCGACTAAAAACAGTTTAGTCGCTGAAAGTGAAGCTTTTTGGCTACAAAAAAAAAATTAGTAGCTAAAAACAGTCCATTGCCGACTAAAATTCAGTTTAGTAGCCAAAAGGGGACGTTTTTGGCGACTAAAAACAGGTTTAGTCGCCAAAACTATTTATTTTTAGGTGAAACTTAATTTTTTTGCGACTAAATTATAATTAGTAGCCGAAAATGATAGAATTGGCGACTAAAAATTTAATTTAGTCACCAAAAGTGGCCTAAATTTTTTTTTAGTAAATAATTTATTTTTTACATAAAGTATATTGAATTAAAAAAATTATATTTATATATATTATTTTGTATTAATAGCGGTTAATATACTATATAAATAATATATATTGCATATATATTCATGTGATGTTATTGTGGCATAGTGGAGGGAGTGTGTTGCAAAATGTTTGGAGTGTGGTGGTGGGATGTCTCAGGTTCAACATTTTTTTTTTTTTTAAATATGCTTTTGGCGACTAAAAGAGGTGGTCGCCCAAAGCTTCAGTATTGGCGACGAAAAAAATAGTCGGGAAATGTATAAATTAAAAAAAAATGATTTACTATTGGCGACTAAAAATTTAGTCGCCAAATGTATAATTTAAAAAAAATAAAGGAGCTTTGGCGACGAAATTTGTGGTCACTACAGAGTTTGTTTTTGGCGACTAAAAGTGGGTTAGTCGCCAATACCTTCCGCAACGTTTTTCCAGCGACCAACATGGCAACAAAAAAATTTAGTCGGAAAAACCTCAAACCCGACTTTTTGCAACTAAAAAGTCACTTTTGGCGACTAAAAATTTAATCGCGAAAAGTGATTTTTCTTGTAGTGATGCCACTACCATTACTATCAGTACCACCATCACAACCATCATACCATTACCACCATCATAATATAAAAATTAAAATACATAATTTAAAAATAATAAATTTCAAATTTGATTTTATACATATCAAATAATTTATTTTTAACTTAACACTTAAATTTTTATCAAATATCTTTTTAATTTAAAAAATTAACTATTCAATTTTCAATGCTTAATATTTAACCTTTAATTTTCAATTTTCAATTTTCAACTTTCAACTTTCAACTTTACGGAACATTACCTAATTTTTTTAAAGTTGGTTATTGGAGCAGTTAGCTAAAGAGATATGAAAGCAGACTGGGTCTCCATCCATCATTCTTAAATGGTTTCAAGTTGTCCAATCCTTGGGATGTCATGTTCAATTTTATACATATATATATAAATATATGGTACGATGTGTAATACTTGTGCAAATTTTAAAAAGTAATATTATAACGATAATAATAAAGAAAAATACAAATATAATATATATTGCTCAAGTAAAAAGTGTCTTATTTATCAAACCCATGATTCTAGTTTTGAATTTCATAATCTTTTTTATATAATTTTTGGGTACACACCAATTTCACGTAAATATTAGCATAGAAGATATATAAAACTTTAAAAAAAAAATTAAAAAAACAAACAAATAAACTTAATAAATTTTATAAGATAATAATTCGAATCAACAAAATAGAAAAAAAATACACTTACGAAAGTACATGTCTCTCACATTGATGGAAGATTCCAGCCTCAAATCCAATCCCTTCAAAATTTTGATTTTAAATTTCCAAAGAGAGTTTATGAATTTTTAATTCATATTTTTATTCTATAATTAATTTTTAATTTTTAACTTTTAATTTTTAGATATACCTAATTTAGATATACTTAAAAAACACAATATTTATGAGGAAAAATCTTTAAAAAGTTTAATAAATACAAATAAAAAATATATTAATTTTTTGTATTTTTTATACTTTTGAAGTATATATAGAATAAGTAGGCCTAAAAAACAAAATAAAATAAAATTGAATAAAATATTTTTAAAAATTAATAAAAATAAAAATATATATTTTTTAAAATCTCAAAAATTGTTTTTAAAACTTTTCAAACCAAATAGACTATAGACCTTATAAAATAATATAATTTCTACTAAAAATTATAATTTGACAATTAAAAATTTAGTCACCAAAAATGAAAATTCTTGTACTGTACTAAATGTATAATTTTTTGTCATCACAAAAATAGAACTTTTTACTCTCACAAAAAGTATAACTTTTATCACAAAAACATAATTTTAGTTATTTAAGCATTAAGGGTGCATACTATACCGTTGCCATTTATAACTTTCACCATAAAAATTGTGACTTGCAAACACATATTGCAGCATTTGTTTGTGCTCATAGCCAAGATCAAAGGTTGATTTATGGCAATAATTAGGGCTATACAAAATACCGTTCAATCCGCTAAAGCAATATCGATCTGTACTAATCCACTTGCTAATTACGAATTAGTTTGATTCGCAATTTGAAATTTATAATTTGTCTTCGAAACCGCCCGCTCTACTATAGTTAATACATATATTTTTTTACCTCTATTAAAATATCAAAGTAAAAATCAGTATAAGAGATATTTAAGATGTAAAATTTGTTCTAAATTAGTGTCATATATACATAAATATTATGTAAGATTAATTACTGTTATATATATGAAAAATATTTTGCAAATTAATATTATACATTATGCAAATATTTGATAATTACTTAAGATTATTCTTTAATCAATTAACAAATTGAAACTGCAAAAACCTTGATTTGATTATTTGTCAATCCGCTATTCACAATTTGATTAATAATTTTACTCCCAAACCGCAACGAACCGAACCACGCACTACCCTAACAACAACAAAAACAAATTTGCCAGTTATGCTCCGTTTGTTTTGCAATAAAATATTTTGTACTCAATTGTTTTTCATATAAATTAATTTTGCACCAAAAAAAAATGAAAATCCCAATTATTTTCATTTTTCAATGTTTAAGTGACACTCAAAATAAAAACTTTCTATTATATGCGTTGGGTTGAAGAATCACATTTTCACCTTTAAAAAGATTAATGTGTTGAACGGGTCACTTCTTAGAAATGGACATAGAAAATTTTTAATGGTAAATCATTTTGGAGAATGTGAAAAAAAAAAAAAAATTTCTCAAAAAATATTTTTACTTACTTTTTGTTTAATCAAATAACGAAAAATGTGTAAAAAAAATTTGGGAAGGAGGTGGCTTGCCCACTGTTTGGG
Source organism: Camellia sinensis (assembly GCF_055761805.1). Lineage (NCBI taxonomy): Eukaryota > Viridiplantae > Streptophyta > Magnoliopsida > Ericales > Theaceae > Camellia > Camellia sinensis. The sequence goes on along the minus strand of NC_138975.1, from coordinate 101,896,877 downwards.
CTTGTTGAGCTCACTATCGATTATGTTTCAATGATACAAACCGCGTATTTTGTCGAACTCTTTGCCTATATCACCTTTGGAAAAAAAAAAATAGATCAATTTGATAATTGTAACCCATTTAATTTATCACATTTATCTCTAAAAACAAAAAAGACAGGTGTATCTTTAAAAATAGATTTTATTTATTTTATTTTTTTTTTTTTTTGTAACAACCGCGATAAATTGAATAAGTTATGATTATTAGGTCAACCTAATTTTTTTCTATAGATGATTTATACGAATGATCTTACAAAATGAATTGTTCGAATTATCAAAACGAGACTCATGATGATACTCATGAGTCCGGACAACACTCCAATCCAAATCATGAAATAAAGAGAAAAAAAGGTTGGGTTTCTCTCATGTTCATATCTCAACATAAGAGAACTTGAGAGACTCGTGAGGCCCACTACAGATCATGTTTTGACAATCTAAACCGTTTATTTTGTAAAACTCTTAATATATATCATTTATGGGGAAAAAAAAATTAGTTCGATCAAATAATAATAACATTTTTATTTTATCACATTTATCTTCAAAAAAATAAATGACAAATACCTTTTCAAAAATAGACTATCTATTTTATTAAAGACAAACACGATAAAATTAAAAGGTTATAGTTATCAAATCAATCTAATTTTTTTCGTTAATGATATACATTGAAGGTCATACATAATAGATTGTTCGGATTATAGAAACGGGATTTGTGATAAAGTCCATGAACCCCTCAATTTTTTTCATATTGAGATATAAATATGAGAAAAACTCAAAAAAATATATATATTTTACACCAAACTAAACGGAATTTTAATAATTAAAATAAGACCAGCACAATCATTGTTCAAAAACTTAAACCTTTTCTAACTTTGACATCTCACCATTTCAGATCTTAACTTCAACATCAAATGCACCGGAAAACTTCAAACCGATATGAACCCTCAAATCAAGACTCATAAAATGGACAATTGACTTTCTTTTCTTTTTTTCTGTTTTTTCTTTTTTTTTTTCGAACTGGAACAATTGACTTCTTGAATGATTCAAAAACCACCTTTGTTTCTGATCCTTTTCCCATTCATTTGGCATTCTGTTAAAAAAATTACATATTTTTTTAAATGATTTTTATTAATTGGATAAACTACAAATACATCTCTATCAAGTTTGTTTAACATACGGATTGCCTAATATGATTTGAAAAATTACAAATACTACCTTGTTGGAATATTTTATTTAAGAGAATTAACTAAAAAATAAAATTTCTGCCTACTCTCCTATACAATAATAAAATTAGTTAAATTATTAATTAAAATAAATTTCTAATAACATTAAAAACAATTAATTAACTTGGTAATTTATTAATAAAAATGATCATTTGTTATGAAATTAAAAATTTTGAGAAGCAGGTTGTAATTAACGGAGCCACATGGGACAATTTGAATTTTAAGTAAACTTCAGAGAGTGTATTTGTAATCTATTCTTTTTAATTTTAATAATTTTATTTTTATATTTGTCAAAAAAAATTAATTTTCCGATCGATCTAATGTGGAAAAATCTAAAAAAATAAAACAAAATTTTAAAAAATCTTTAAAAATTCATTAAAAACAAAAAAAAAATGCAACTATTTTTTTTCTTTAGTCACTTTTTTTCTTTTCTTTTTTTTACTTTTATTGTTTATCTAGTCGAGTATATTTAAAAAGTCAATCTCAAACCACCTAAGTCAACTTGATTTTCTGTCTCAATAACAAAATTAATAAATTACCCTCTTCTGATTTAGTTCATGTGCAAATAATTCCTTATCATTTGAAAATAACCACATAACCCTCATAAGCTTTGTGAAGTAAAATTCACACTAATTTCAGTTCACAGAAAATGTGATTTGACCTTTATACTCTCCTCTTCTTCTTTCACTCTTCAAAACTAAACCGCCATACATACATATATATATATATATATATATATATTCTCTTCTTCTTCCTCTGATGGCTGCCAAACCCAACATGATGGCTATCTAGGTCTTCATTGAAGAGGGTCTGGTCAGAGTGATGCTAATGTTGGCCTGTATATGTTAGTTGAAATGGCCGGAGAAGGCGTGTGATCGCAGATCTCGCGGTGGCTTTAAGGCCATGTTTGTTTGGGCGGACTGAATTAGTATTCCCATGACTAATAGTCCTAGGACTATGAATCCGTTGGATTATGTATCCTATCTTAACTAATAGTCAAGTTTAAAATAATTAGTCTGTACTTCAATTGTTTAACCAAACATCGGATTAATAATTTTATTGGACTATTAGTCCAATCCCAAGCTCATGTCCACCCAAACAAACATGGTGTAAATGTATTGCCGATGGCCTAAAAAGTGTTGTCTGTGGTTGCCCTGATGGCAGATACAGATCTGCACTAGCCTCCGACCAAAGAAGACATGAATCTCCCAACGAAGGTGGTTTGAGTAGTGGTCGCCATTTGTTGGTGATGGTGGTGCAGAGGAGGTCGTAACAACAGAGAGCTCAGGATCCTAAAAATAGAGAGTCCATCTCCAAGTGATCCCAGTAATGGAGAGACTACAAAAGAAGATAAAAGAAAAAAACTCAAAACAAAACTTCATAACCAGACTAGAGAGAAATTTTGAATTCTTTTTGTTGTGAATGTTGTTTTTGTCTTCTACAGACTTAGTTTTGTTTCTTTTGACGGGAGTAGTTTGTTTTTGTTTACTTTTGTACTCCCTGTATAAAAGATGTGTATTGAATTTCATTATATATCTTTCTTTTTTTTGGGTTATAATATGACTTGTTTATCAAAAAAAGAGTAATAGAGAGCTCATGGGAGAAGAGTGAACATGACAAAATTTCAATATCAAAATTCAAAATATGAATTTACCCAGTTCATTGATTGCAATAGATATATGGCTATGAGCATAATTACAATCTGTTCAACACCCATTTTAACTCCATAATAACAAATTAACAATATACATATGTATGTATAAGTATTATCATAATTAAAGTAGTTATTTATTTTATAAGAGAAAAGGAAGGGAAGGTGGTTACTCAGCAATATGAGCTCAGTTTATATGGGCTGAATGATGTGAGTATAACAACCCAAAGGCTCCTCTGTTATTCATTGTGAGCTCATTTTAGAACCCAAGAGAGGTGTTTATATGATCTCAGTTTGTACTGCTATTTTCTTGCTCAATGGGCAGCTGCCCAACAAAACAAGGAGAATAGGAAGTTGGTTTGGTACAGTGGATTATGTTGGGTATACCTCCTTATTGGAGTGTATGACTCAATTGGTTTCGAAAAAAGACTTTAATTTGGTTCAGTATTAATTATAATATATTTTTATATATTATATTTAATTTGTAAAGACCCAATCAAATTTGGAAACAACTAAGGTTTGATAATAAACCCTAGATTCACAATATTTTGGGGTTTTTGTTTTTTTGCTCATCCCAAGGTGAAGAGAACGGCTGCTACACATACTCCACTTTGGTGAAATCAATTATTTGGGTGTGTGAATAGTGGAATTAATTTGGGTGGTTCTTCGCTTCGTTTTCGGTGTTGATTTGGTTCGTTATTTTGGATCTTCTACAATTCTGGTTCTGAAGATTTTTGTTCATCTATTTGGTGAGGTCTTTCCTCTTGTTTATTTGTGATTATTTGGAATTCACCTAAGGGTGGTTTTGTGAGACCATTAGTGTCTCGTTTGTAATAGTTTGGAACTTATTTGGTTGATAGTGGAATCGGATTTCGATCCCGTGGACGTACCTCACATTGAGGGAACCACGTAAAAATTCTTGTGTTGCCTTTGATTTAATTTTTCCGCATTAGTTTTTATTCCCATTAATTGATTTACTTGTGGGGAATCACATATTTTCCCTAACAACTAGTATCAGAGCTTACGGTTTATTTGGGTCTATTTATTTGTGTAAATCAATGGAGGGGAATGTGGGTCATATGTCTAGCCTCAATGGAAGCAATTGGATAACTTGGAAAACTAAAATGGAGGACCTATTATTTTGTAAAGATTTGTATGGGCCTATTGAGGGTGATAATGACAAACCCGAGGGTATAAAAGATGATGAATGGAAGAAGCTTAATCGAAAAGCCGTTGGTGTTATCCGTCAATGAATTGATAACAGTGTGTTTCATCATGTTGCTACTGAAACGTCGGCACATGATTTATGGAAAAAATTAGAAAGTCTTTATGATAGAAAATCAGCCACAAATAAAGCTTTTCTGTTTCGTAAGTTGGTTAATTTAAAATATAAAGATGGCAGCCCCATTCCAGAATATTTGAATGAAATAAAGAGTATTGTTAACCAACTTGCTTCTATGAAAATTATTTTCGATGATGAGTTGCAGATTTTGATGCTTGTAGACGTCCCCCGAACGCCTCGGCGAGGAACGAGTCCCTCGTTCCATTCGTATTAGGGTGAATTACAGTTCGGACTCTCAAATTGTCACGGTTCTTAATCTGAACCAAAGAGTTCAAATCCGGCAAATCGTTTTGAGAAAATAGATTTTTAGGAAAGAAGTGCCAAACATGGACTGCTTTGCCAGATACAGAGTCGCCACCTAAATGTTTTATTTTGGGAAAATTTAGGAAACCCTGACTCGTTTGCCTAAGGCCACGTGTCCGTCATCACCAAAGTTGCCTCAGCTCGGGAACTTGGGTACGATTGGGGAAGGTCACTTCGTGAGCACCCCCGCTCGCCCGATCAAAGATCGGCCTCTACTAACTATGATATCTATTTTTGAAAACATTATGTATTCTTATTCTGGTTATTAGCTTAGATTACTATGTGATGCGCACAGCATACAAGTATAGACTGGGTCGCCTGAATTGGAACAAAATATTTCATGTTCGTTTGTTTAAAAATGGTTTGATGGTGCTACTCGTAAGTAGGCTAAGACGTGGATTTGCCACCCTCAGGTGGGCTTAGAAAAACATGATTTTGCCACTATCTAGTGGGCTTAAAACACACATTTGATGAATTGTTCCAATTCAAATAACCCAACCTTCACCCACAAGCATTCAGGCAGTTATATCACATAAGCAAATAGCCTCATGGTAAGCATGGTATCATAGCAGTCACTCACACGCATGCAAGGATGCTAAAGCATAAAACTTACCGAGTACTCCAAGTCAAAACAGAAGCTAATTAGAAATCCATGCATGATCCTAATTATACAAAAATGCCTAATGCAACACATGCAAAAGTGCAACTATAGCAGGCTCGGCTATTCTAAAGATGGCATATGAAATGCTACAGCTAACATGTATTCAACTTGGAATTGAAATACAATGCAGTTAGTATGATACGCCGAGCCCGATGCATACAAAACAAATGAATGAATGCAAACATGCTATCATACTGTGTGCTACTTGAAACATGCCCTAATCTAACCATCATAAGCGGGTAAATAAAAGAGAGAAAGACGTGGGGTTGGAAGACATACATCACACGCACGCACACTTATTACAACATTGCCCTCGCGCAGAGGATCCGAATAAATAATATACAGTCCGAAATGAATATTACAGTCCAAATATGTACAAAACCCTAATTAATTAACAAATTAAATTAAGAAAGCAATAAATTGGCATGCAAGTCAGGGACTGCCTCAACTCTGCTCCGGATGATGGATGATGCATGCTTGAGTTGCCTTGTGCGGAAATCCACTGCGATGCCCCAATTAGCCTCTGTTTGCAATTATTCTCGGGATGCGTGCCAAGCTTCGGAAGGCTGCTGATTCTTGATTTGTTGTAACAAAGAGCAAGAAAGGGGCATGGCAAAGTATTTTCACATATGTATGCATGACTACCCTTCAGGGAGTGTAGTCCTCGATCCTCGTGCCACCAATCACGCATCTCGATGCATGATGGCTGAGGAGTCGAATTGCACGACTCAATATGAAATGAATGCACATATGGACACAACAAGGCCTAGACTCCATCATGGATAATCCGGAGTGTCGGCAACCGAGGAATTGAGACACGTTCCGTCACTCGAAGTACGAAACGCCCCTCGTTTCCCATGCTCGGGCTAACTCCTATCCCCAACACGATGCAATATGCATGACATGCATGAAATGCAACTAAGATACAACCTATCATGCACAATGCTAGGAAATGGCATACACGATGCACGAGATAACATGGCATACACAATGCGCTAACATACGGCCTAGCATATACAATGCTATGAAATGAAATGGCATACACAATGCAATATGGGATTACACCAACGTGAGTGGACCTCAGCCGCACTCACATAGGAGGCCATGAGATGAAAAATGAGACACTCGAAATGCGTGCACACATGCACGCAAACCGAGGACCAACCCTAAGGCACCAAATGCCACCCTAACAAAGCATGGCAGGGCATGGAATATGGCATACAAGCATGCAAATTTTAGTAGCAAAATATGATGCAAAACAGCCCCGAAACATGGCAATATGGTACCCGATGCATGAAATGAAACCCAAAACGCAAAACTAGGCACACGCAATGGCCTATAGCTATACAAAGCATGCATTATTTGAACACGAAGTGTGAAGACAGAATCAAGACAGTCCCAAAACAAGCATATTTACAGTTTTAAGTAAGGCCAAAAGGTGAACACAAATGGGGCTAAGTTAACATGCAAAAATGACCCCAAAAGAGAGATAATGAAGCAAGTAGCAGCTTCTGGCCCTAAATGGCCAAGATACCTTCAACAAAGTTGAATAGGGGCTCAAAATGAAGCACATTAAAGTTTACAACAAGCCACAGATCTAAACACAAACAGGCCTAAAACATTGTGCAAGAAATGGGCCAAAAGGGAGACAAAGAAGCAAGTGATGGTTTCTGGCCTCAAACAGAGGAGGTCCCTTGATCAAACATGAAGAGGGGGTCAAAATATGACCCTTTACAGTTTGGACCAGAGCCCAAAAATACAAGCACAAGGGGCTAACAAAACATGCAAAAATTAGGCCAAAAGAGGGATAAAGAGGCAAGTGACAAAAGGAATCCTCAAACAGTGAAGATCCCTTCAACAATGTTGAAGAAAGGATCAAAATAAGCCACTTTGAAGTTTATAACCAAGGTCAGAACAGTTTTAAAATAGGCCTAAAATACTATGCAAGAAAGAGGCATACAAGAGAGGTAAAGAAGCAAGTGTAAAAAGGAAGCCTCAAACAGGGAGAGACCCTTAAACAAACATGAAAAGGAGCTCAAAATAATGCTATTTTCAGTTAGGGTCAGAGCCCAAAAATGCAAGAAACTAAGGCTTATATACAAAGCAAAAAAAGACTAAAAAAGAGAAGAAAGTGACTCACCCTTGTAGACCAATGCTCCAACAACCTTTGAGCCAAGTTTGGGAGTTCTTCACCTCTGGAAATCAGCCTCAAGCTGCTGGAATGGAGGATGGGGGTGTGGTGCTATGAGGTGGTGTAGAAATGGTGTAGGGTTTGGGGTTTTGGAGCTTGGAATAGAGAGAGAGAGAGATAATACAAGAGCCTTAAACCAAATTTTCTAACCCCTGAAAACACAGCTGGGGGTGCTGTTATATAGGCAAAAGAGGGGGGAAAAAAGGGGGGGAATGGAATTCAAGTTTCCCCCCAAAAAGGCCAAACCCTCGGACATGGGTGAAGTGCAAAACAGAATACATGGCTGGAATGCACTTAGGTCAAGGATCATGGCCGGCCGGTTATTGAAGTTGCAGGTAGCCGGCCGGCCTTCCCCATGGCCGGTCGGCCAAGGGTCAAAAGGGTCAAGCAGTATTAGTGGCCAGCCACTCCAGAAAGAGGGCCTCTCATGTGTGCACAACACAACCATGTGGCCAAAAACTGGAGAAAGTAAACCAGGAGAGAGAAAAGCCCACTTTTTGGAGGGGTTCAAAAGGGGCAAACACAATTACTGGCCGGCCATGTGATATTGGTGGCCTTCCAGGTGTGTACAACACAAATATGTGGTTTAGGGCTGGAAAAAGTGGCCTTAGGGTGGTCAACATTGGTTTTCAAGTGAGAAAAACGGGCGATAGAGGGCGATGGAGGAATAAAACTGGTTGTCAGAACAATTACTGGCCTCCCACCCTTTTACGACCTTCCTAACAATAAAACAGAGGTCCCTGCCAAAAATGAACTCAAACTGATGCAAAATGAAGGTTCGGGGGCCGAAACGCGCAGCCCGAGGCCCCGAAAACTGACTGTTAGGCACCGGAAGTGGTGTTTGACCACGAAGTTGGTTTTTCGAGCCACAGTGTCCCTCAAAAGGGAGCAAATAAGATGTATGCCAAAAATCGGAGCAAACGGAGGTGGTTAAGCGGTCCCGAACCGAGGCACACGGCCAATGGCTCCGAAAAATTAGAAACCGGACTCCAAACGGGCAAAATGGCCTACGACCACGAAACGTAGCCTACGGCCACTGAGAGATGATCCACGAGACCTCTCTCTTCCTTCGGGAAGACAAAACAGAGAAAACAAAGCCTGGTTCGCAAACCGAGGCGAGACATGAAAAAGTCCGGAAGTCCGGAGGCAAGGCTCGCAGCCGAGACTCTGAAACCTCTGAACGAGCACGATATGTAACATCACCAAGCGCTCAATCGGTGACGTCTGAGTCTTAAGGTCGGTCAAAAATGGGGTGTCTACAGTTGCCCCTCTTTGACAGAACTCGAAAGTCACACGTGATGGGAGTGAATGTCAAAGCCCAGAGACGACCCATTTTTGACAAGGCCGAAGACTTAAACAAACAGGCAAGATAACAAAGATGTGCCCGCAGGCATGCCCGCAGGCAGGGGGCAAGATGCAAAATGATATGCAGGAAGATTTTGATAATTGGACTTATACACTACGCGAAGCCGGTTTGAAAATTGGACTTATACGCTACGTGAAGCCGGTTCGATAATTGGACTTATACGCTACGTGAAGCCGGTTTGAAAATTGGGGATTCATGCAATGCACTGTAATGTAGTGGCTAAAATGCAATGTAATAGCTAAGAGGTAAAGGTACCTTACAGGGGCAATTGGCAATGACTTACCTCATGCTGCTGGGGATCTTTCGCTTCTTCTTGGTTGAACTGCAGGTACTACTTTTCTCCCTGACTATGGTCGCAGCTTTCCCTATTCTCCAACAGGGTGACAGACTAGGTTGGTTCAGTATCCAGAATTGAGGCGCATACACATGCTATCTCAATCTATGGGGCTGCCATACAGATTTCAAGCCGAGGATATACCTCTGGGAATTTAAACCAGACTTTAGTCTCGGAAATCCTGAACCTTTGTGTTCTAGGCATGAGCCATTCGAACTCTAGTTTCCACCGTCTCAGTTGGTCTTCTAGGAACTTACCGCAAACATAGGCAGGTGGCTATACCAGACCACGAGAAGTCGTTCGGGCACGACAAACACCAAAGGAATTGCACCTTTAGAGGATTTAAGGTCTCCTAGACCGGGAGTGCACAAGATAGTGCGAAGAAATGCAAGTACGATGCGCAAAACAGCCTGAATGATGATGCAGGATTTAAGGTCTCCTTAGACCGGACGATAAAACAGATATGGTGCAATGGATGTAATAGATGTGATGCAACAGAGAGTACAATAGATGCAAAATGGTGACATACTCCAACCAGGTTGGACTCGTGAGTGGAGAAAGAATAAAGAAGATTAATCAGGAGCGCGCTCCATGCATCCTAAGATAAATTCCAAACACGCTGAAATCGTGTGAGGAAGGGGACAAAGAGAGAAACATAGGGACTTATCCCAGTGTTTCGGAATGGTATAAGCATTGGAACGTATTCCGAACGCTTTAACCGAAGGGGAAGAAACATAGGGACGTATCCCGGTGTTTCAGAATGGTGTGAGCATTGGAACATATTCCGAACACTTTTAACCGAAGAGGGAGAAACCTAGGGACGTATCCCGGTGTTTCGGAATGGCGTGAGTATTGGAACGTATTCCGAACACTTTTAACCGAAGAGGGAGAAACATAGGGACGTATCCCGGTGTTTCGAAATGGTGTGAGCATTGGAACGTATTCCGAACGCTTTTAACCGAAGAGGGAGAAACATAGGGACGTATCCCGGTGTTTTAGAATGGCGTGAGTATTGGAACGTATTCCGAACACTTTTAACCGAAGAGAGAGAAACATAGGGACGTATCCCGGTGTTTCGGAATGGTGTGAGCATTGGAACGTATTCCGAACGCTTTTAACCAAAGAGGGAGAAACATAGGGACGTATCCCGGTGTTTCAGAATGGTGTGAGTATTGGAACGTATTCTGAACACTTTTAACCGAAAATGGAGAAACATAGGGACGTATCCCGGTGTTCCAGAATGGTGTGAGCATTGGAACGTATTCCGAACGCTTTTAACCGAAGAGGGAGAAACATAGGGACGTATCCCGAAGGTTAGGGACGTATCCCAAGGATTAGGGACGTATCCCAAAGATCAGGGACATATCCCGAGGATTAAGGACGTATCCTAGTGTTACGAACAAGGAGGAGAAACATAGGGACGTATCCCGGTGTTTCGACAAAGAAGAAGAAACATAAGGACGTATCCCGGTGTTTCGGAGAGGAGGAGAAACATAGGGACATATCCCGTTGTTTCGGAATGGAAAGAGAAACATAGGGACGTATCCCGTTGTTTCGGAATGGAAAGAGAAACATAGGGACGTATCCCGTTGTTTCGGAATGGAAAGAGAAACATAAGGACGTATCCTAGTGTTTCGGAATGGAAAGAGAAACATAGGGACGTATCCCAATGTTTCGGAGAGAAGGAAGAAACATAGGGACGTATCCCGTTGTTTCGGAATGGAAAGAGAAACATAGGGACATATCCCGTTGTTTCAGAATGGAAAGAGAAACATAGGGACATATCCCGTTGTTTTGGAATGGAAAGAGAAACATAGGGACGTATCCCAGTGTTTCGGAATAAAAAGAGAAACATAGGGACGTATCCCAGTGTTTCGGAGAGAAGGAAAAAACATAGGGACGTATCCCGTTGTTTCGGAATGGAAGAAGAAACATAGGGACGCATCCCGGTGCTTTGGAAAGGTAGGAGAAACATAGGGACGTATCCCGGTGTTTCAACAAAGGAGGAGAAAGGGAAACGTAGGGACGTATCCCGGTGTTTCGAAAGAAGGGAGAAACGGAAATGTAGGGACGTATCCCGGTGTTTCAGAAAGGTATAAGAAACAAAAGGACGTATCCCAGTGTTTCCAAACAAAGGAGCGCGCAAAACAATGCAATGCAGGTGCACAAGACAGTGCGATAAAATACATTTTCTATGCAAGTATAGGGGCATTTTCTATGCAACATTGAAAGCATATTCTATGTAGGAACATAACGATGCGCAGCACGCATGCAACCGAAGTGTATATGAAAGTTCACATTCTATGCAATGGAAGGGCATCAAACATGTACTCTGGTGCCTCCGATTTACCTTTCGGAGGACTTGGCAACACAACTCTGCTCGAAAAAGGGACACCCTGTTTACATTGGCGAGAGATAACATCTGCTGTTGCTTTAATTGCAATTCTAACTTGAAGCAGGCTTAAGCTTGGAGTAGAGGCACACTCATTCTTCGGAGCACTGACAAGGCCTGAAGAGGTACATCCGGAGCACAATCACGGAGTTTTCCGAAGTTGAAGCACACTCAGATACCCGATATTTTCCTCTTTTACTTTTGTTTTGTAGTCTGGAACCCATATAGCTTCAAATAGGTCCTGGTTTTACTGTTCTCACATGATCTGGGTTGAACCGTGCGGTTTTATGAAAGAACGAATCTTGTTTTGCACAAACGTGAAAAATGGCACAGCACTTTGAGCACAAAACTATTTTATTTTTGAAATTGAGAGATGAGTTTTCGACCAGGTATTGAGCCTACAACTGAACACAGCAAGACAACTCAACACGGAAATAAAAGGTACACAACCTAAACACCACTCAACAAAGGAAAAACAAGGTAAAACAACCTAAATGCATCGAGACACGCTCGGAACGACTCAAAGCAAGAATCAAGACAAACAAAACAAGAGACATGACACACAGACATGTTACAAAGATGAGAGACCTCTCCGTACGCGAGGAGCCAGTTTCTCCAGGCATTATTTCCCACCCTTTCTCATTTGTGATTCTCACATCACTCGGCCCTCAAGCTCTGTTTTTCAGAAAAAGCCTTTTTCTCACTTTTTCTCTCAGAGCACACCTCTCTATTCTTCAATCTCTCATTTTAAATCCCTCCCCTGGGTGGTTGATGGATAAACAGAAAGTTGTGGGCTCTTAGCCCTAGCATTCCGCTAGATTCTTCTTCTTCTGCGCGTAGCTAGTGAGTTTCTCCCACAGAGGGGCTGTACTACAACTGGGTGTGTAGCAAATCTACAGCCGACATCGGTTGACGATGCTCTGCTGGGGAGTTTGGACGTGAACAGATCTGTCCAGATGAGGGAGTGGAATATCTTGATCCATTCCAGTTCGTGCTTCGCACTTGGCTTGACACCTCGTTGCTTGAAGGATGCGGGAGCTTTCTGCCCTTTTGCGGATAGCTTCAGTGGTGCCCTTTTCTGGCAGGTATGGTGCCCTTTTCTGGCAGGTATGGTGCCCTTCTTGGCAAGTATGTTGCCCTTCTTGGCAAGTATGATGCCCTTTCTGGCAAGTATGTTGACAATGGGGAAAAGACAGAACACCTGACTCAACTATGCCCCTAGTTCATCATTTCGACCATTTTTTGTTTTTGGCTTTTTACTAAAACAATTTTGACCAAAATAAGAGTTAGATTAACATGCTTGTTTGATTTTCTGATTTGAAATCATGCAAGTTAGGTTATGAGCACTGAAAGTTTTCCTTTTTTGGGTCCAAGAAAAAGGTCCAGTTTTGGAAAAATGGAATAGTTTTCGAGAGAAACTCAGTCAACCTTAGTAAAAATTCTCAAAAACTGTTTTTGCAAACGGCCACTGCTCAACGAGCATAGAACCCACTCTCGAGATGCACAACCTCAGATTCGAAGGAAAATTGCCCCGTGCTTGAAGAGAGCTTCCTGGCAACGGAAAGTTGCCCCTTGTTTGAACGACACCGCAGCATATTGAATGGCAACGGAAAGTTGCCCCTTGTTTGGATAGCACTGCGGCGCATTGTAGTCAGTCCTCAGAGTGACGAACACAACCAAATTTTCGGATTCAGAGAAAGCAAAGATGATCAAAACCATTACATGGACACAGTGTTTTACGGCTGGACTTCAGAATGAAGTTGCCTACGTATCCCAAAGACGGGAATCAAGCCTTACGTAGTTCGGGGTTAAGATACACTCGGGTATTAACCTCTCCTTTTTAGGCTCTAACTTTTGCCAAGGCGCCCGTTGCGGGTTTTCGACCTTGCGAACTTTGTTCTTCTTTTTTTTTCAATTTTTGTATCTTTTCATTCTTTTTCATTCTTTTTTCTTGCATTTTTTTTTCTTTCTTTTTTTTTCTTTTCTTTTGCATTTTCTTTTTTTGTTCTTTTGTTCTTTTCTCTGTTTTGTTCTTTTATTTGCATCTTGCTCTAACTTTTGCCTGGGCCACCCTTCCGAGTTTTCGGCCCAGCGAGCCTCTCAAGGGTAAAAGTATAACACGCCCATGCCAAATGGTTTTAGGATCTCGAAGCCATCCGTATCCAAGAGAGTGGCTGTTGTATCGATTTGCAGAAGGATCCATCTTCGGCTCTTCGAGCACATCGGACATTTTCGCCCCTAGTTCGAGGGGTGTTTCTGTTCTAGCTTCGCAAGCTTCTTCTGATGAGGTCTGATCTTCTTGATCTGACTTTGGTGCCTCTTGTTCGAGGGCTGTTTCAAATCTGGCCACACAAGTCTCGTATCGCGGTTGACCGTTGAACACTCTGAATCCAAGGTCAAGGTTTGAAAGCAAGGGCTCAAGTCTCGAGGCTGAGAGCGATCCTAAGCTGCACAATCTCAAGAGCGATTCCACACAAGTCTTCGCAGGACCGCGCAAAACATTTTGTTTTTGACAATTTTTAAGAAAGCGACAAATTGCTCGCACTGAAAATAGTGTGAAACCAGTCTGGATCAATCCAGGATCCTTCTCAGTACTCACGCTAACAAGCATGATTTCATTCATTAAGGGGCTTAGCACGCCTCTCTTTCTCTCAATTTGATCAAAGTTTTGCAAATTCCGAGGAATTCCTTCCCCTTTGTTTTCATCACAATGTTCCAAAGGTTTTGAAAAACTTAGGTCAATGCAATGATTTTCAAGGCACAGAAAAGACACAGCTTCTAGTCAGATACTGCCATCTCATTTGGAATTTCTAGTACAACTGGCACACGGCAGAAGCAAACATAAAAGCATGAAAAACCACTGCTGTTTATTCGAATCTGCTGGCACAATTGGCTCCCCGGCAGAAACAGACTCAAAGGAAAGCAAAAGGACAAACGCAAAACAAGCAAGTGATATCCAAGGTAGCACCCCCGAAATCACCTGACTCTAACAAAACAGGACTGACTCGATACAATAAGACAGACCCGACTGACTCAGTATGAAAGGACTGACTCAAAACAAAGAGACAGACTCAAAACAACACAACAAGACTGACCCAATACCCAAGTCAGAATGTACAAAACTAGCATTCACAAATGCTCAAAATAGTGCGTGCCATACGCCACATCTGGAGTAAACTGAGTACCGCCCGCAGGTGGTCCAACCTCTGATCATACCACATTATCCCCTACAAGTTCACTGATCAAGTGCCGATAGACTTTGCAGGACCTGGTGCGGGGATGACCCCGTTGTCAATCAAATTTTTTATCTCGTGGCGAAGGCGGACGCAACTGTTGGTTTCATGACTGGTTTGTTGATGGAAAGCACAGTACTTAGTCGGGTCATGTTTTAAAGGGAGAGGATCATGTAGAGACCGTTGCTCTAACGGTTTCAGATGTCCTTTCCTGAGTAGGACCCCCAGGGCATTAGACAAAGACATATAGAGTGGGGTGAAAACCCTCTTGCCTCGGGGTAGATAGTCTGAAGTTCGGGGGTTTGAAGTGGATGCACCAACAAAGGGGGTGGCTGCTCTTGGTGTGGTGGTGGCGACCATGCCCACTTCGGAAGATCTTGCAGCTGCATCACCACTGGTGGTCGCATTCGAACTGCAGGTAAACGCCCTCCTGGGCTGCTCCTTCTCCTGGTCAATGAGGCCCTGCTTCATAGCATCCTCGATCTGTACTCCCATCTCATGCAAATCTGAAAAGGTAGGGAAGGGGAGCACGATCATTTTCTGCATTAGTTTAGGCTGGAGGTTGCGCACAACCATCCGTATTTGATCCTTATCCGTTGGCCTAATGGTCATCATTGAGGCTTTGGCCCTCCAGCGGGCCACGAATTCTGAGAAGCTCTCCTTAGGCTCTTGTCTCGTCGTCTCAAGATCACGGGTAGTAATCTCGATTTGGGTATTGTATGAATATTGTGCGACGAAGGCCTCGGCCATCTCCTCCCAGCTTCGTTTCACTGAATCCTCTAATTTGGCGTACCAGATGGCCGCAATACCCGACAAGGTCCTGCCAAAAAGGGAAAGCTTCTGTAATCTTGTCAAGCCCATCGGGCGCAGAACTTTTGAAAACAAACTCAGGTGGACCATGGGATCTCCTGACCCATTAAAACGGTCGATGTGAGGCATCTTGAACCTGTCCGGCAGTGTCACAGCTACGTTGGTGTACCCGTCCTCAATGTCCGGGATGGACTTTACCCCCTGGGATTTCTTGAACAACTTTTCAAGCTTGCTCAACTTCAACACTGTATGGTCTACCTCGAACTCAAAGGGAGAGTCCGATGGGTTGATTGGTGCTTTAGACAGCTGGGGTAAGATTGGGAGCAGAGCCGGCCCTGTCGGAATGTCCGTACCTTCTTGGACATTTGGCGTCTCCCCGGGTATTGGAGCAGATGCTCCGTTTTGCTGTTGCAATCTGGTGATTAGCTCTGCCTGTTGGGCCATGACCGCAGCGTGCTGTTTGGCGAATTTAGCTTGGCGGGCAGCGCCTTGCTGCATGAGTTTCATACTTTCTTGGAGTTGGCGCATCATTTCCTCCATCCCTGCCATGTTCTGCTGTTTCGGCTGACTGACTGGTGAGGTGACTAAAAACTGATAAAAACTGAGGCCTCAGCCTGACTATTCACTGGTAGGGTGGATAAGGGCCACTGATCTGGTAACTGCTGAACCGGTGATCTGTGCCTGACTGGCCCTTTTACCCTGCCTCTGGCAAAGGAACACTAATTGCCCTTAAACTGAATCTCTGACCTGACAAAGTCTATCAGCACAAGTTTGATGAACCTCGGGGGATATCGGAGCCTTCTGAAGCTATGGTTCCAAGACTACCCTAGCAAAAGAGGAAACAAACAGCACCTCAGCTCTACTTCACCAAAACAGATACGAGTGTAGCAGGATGACTGTGCCCTCTACTGAATTCTGCCTCCAAAATTCAGCCTCAAATCTGATACCCTCAGGTAAACTGAATCCCAAAATACTGAACTGGTGCCCGCAGGCCTGATGCCCAAACTTGCAAACTGATACATGCATTCCTGTAGAGACGCACTCTAAAAGCACATAGCAGATAATTGAGAGCCAAAACACCCGTATGGAGGGGTATGGTTTCCCTGTCCTATTTTGTCAGGAGCTAGGGTTTCACTACGCACGCAGCGGTTTCAAACAACCTATAAACGGGTAAGCAACCTGTCCTAGTTTGGAATGGTCACTATGGATCCGAATATGCACTAGGTCGAATGGTCAAAAGGGTGCCCCAGTAAAACCGGGGTTTGTGTTCCCATACTGGCAAAGCCCACAACCGGTCAGCCTTATGGTCATGTCTTGACAAGACAAGCCTCCGGCAAACCGTTCAGGAATAGCAGATGGTAAACACGGTGTCCTAGGCGCACCAATGCAAATGCAATGCAAAGAAACACATAAGTGTAGTCAAAACCAGATATCATGAGTTCAAGTCAAGTTCTCTAAATCCCCAGCAGAGTCGCCAGAAACTGTAGACGTCCCCCAAACGCCTCGGGGAGGAACGAGTCCCCCGTTCCGTTCATATTGGGGTGAACTACAGTTCGGACTCTCAAATTGTCACGGTTCTTAATCTGAACCAAAGAGTCCAAATCCGACAAATCGTTTTGAGAAAACAGATTTTTAGAAAAGAAGTGCCAAACATGGACTGCTTTGCCAGATACAGAGTCGCCACCTAAATGTTTTATTTTGGGGAAATTTAGGAAACCCTGACTCGTTTGCCTAAGGCCACGTGTCCGTCATCACCAAAGTTGCCTCAGCTCGGGAACTTGGGTACGATTGGGGAAGGTCACTTTGTGAGCACCCCCGCTCGCCCGATCAAAGATCGGCCTCTACTAACCATGATATCTATTTTTGAAAACATTATGTGTTCTTAGTCCGGTTATTAGCCCAGATTACTATGTGATGCGCACAGCATACAAGTATAGACTGGGTCGCCTGAATTGGAACAAAACATTTCCTGTTCATTTGTTTGAAAATGGTTTGATGGTGCTACTCGCAAGTAGGCTAAGACGTGGATTTGCCACCCTCAGGTGGGCTTAGAAAAACATAATTTTGCCACTATCTAGTGGGCTTAAAACACACATTTGATGAATTGTTCCAATTCAAATAACCCAACCTTCACCCACAGGCATTCAGGCAGTTATATCACATAAGCAAATAGCCTTATGGTAAGCATGCTATCATGGCAGTCACTCACACGCATGCAAGGATGCTAAAGCATAAAACTTACCGAGTACTCTAAGCTGAAACAGAAGCTAATTAGAAATCCATGCATGATCCTAATTATACAGAAATGCCTAATGTAACACATGCAAAAGTGCAACTATAGCAGGCTCGGCTATTCTAAACATGGCATATGAAATGCTACAGCTAACATGTATTCAACTTGGAATTGAAATATAATGCAGTTAGTATGATGCGCCGAGCCCGATGCATGCAAAACAGATGAATGAATGCAAACATGCTATCATACTGTGTGGTAATTGAAACATGCCCTAATCTAACCATCATAAGCGGGTAAATAAAAGGGAGAAAGACGTGGGGTTGGAAGACATATATCACACGCACGCACACTTATTACAACATTGCCCTCGCGCAGAGGGTCCGAATAAATAATATACAGTCCGGAATGAATATTATAGTCCAAATATGAACAAAACCCTAATTAATTAACAAATTAAATTAAGAAAGCAATAAATTGGCATGCAAGCCAGGGACTGCCTCAACTCTGCTCCGGATGATGGATGATGCATGCTTGAGTTGCCTTGTGCGGAAATCCACTGCGATGCCCCAATTAGCCTCTGTTTGCAATTATTCTCGGGATGCGTGCCAAGCTTCGGAAGGCTGCTGATTCTTGATTTGTTGTAACAGAGAGCAAGAAAGGGGCATGGCAAAGTATTTTCACATATGTATGCATGACTACCCTTCAGGGAGTGTAGTCCTCGATCCTCGTGCCACCAATCACTCATCTCGATGCATGATGGCTGAGGAGTCGAATTGCACGACTCAATATGAAATGAATTCACATATGGACACAACAAGGCCTAGACTCCATCATGGATAATCCGGAGTGTCAGCGACCGAGGAATTGAGACGCGTTCCGTCACTCGGAGTACGAAACGCCCTTCGTTTCCCGTGCTCGAGCTAACTCCTATCCCCAACACGATGCAATATGCATGACATGCATGAAATGCAACTAAGATACAACCTATCATGCACAATGCTAGAAAATGGCATACACGATGCACGAGATAACATGGCATACACAATGCGCTAACATACGGCCTAGCATATGCAATGCTATGAAATGAAATGGCATACACAATGCAATATGGGCTTACACCAACGTGATTGAACCTCAGCCGCACTCACATAGGAGGCCATGAGATGAAAAATGAGACACTCAAAATGCGTGCACACATGCACGCAAATCGAGGACCAACCCTAAGGCACCAAATGCCACCTTAACAAAACATGGCAGGGCATGGAATATGGCATACAAGCACGCAAATTTCAGTAGCAAAATATGATGCAAAACAGCCTCGAAACATGGCAATATGGTACCCGATGCATGAAATGAAACTCGAAACGCAAAACTAGGCACACGCAATGGCCTATAGCTATACAAAGCATGCATTATTTGAACACGAAGTGTGAATACAGAATCAAGACAGTCCCAAAACAAGCATATTTACAGTTTTAAGTAAGGCCAAAAGGTGAACACAAATAGGGCTAAGTTAACATGCAAAAATGGTCCCAAAAGAGAGATAATGAAGCAAGTAGCATCTTCTGGCCCTAAATGGACAAGATCCCTTCAACAAATTTGAAGAGGGGCTCAAAATGAAGCACATTGAAGTTTACAACAAGCCACGGATCTAAACACAAACAGGCCTAAAACATTGTGCAAGAAATGCGCCAAAAGGGAGACAAAGAAGCAAGTGATGGTTTCTGGCCTCAAACAGAGGAGGTCCCTTGATCAAACATGAAGAGGGGGTCAAAATATGACCCTTTACAGTTCAAACCAGAGCCCAAAAATACAAGCACAAGGGGCTAACAAAACATGCAAAAATATGGCCAAAAGAGAGATAAAGAGGCAAGTGACAGATGGAAGCCTCAAACAGTGAAGAGTCCTTCAACAATATTGAAGAAGGGCTCAAAATAAGCCACTTTTAAGTTTATAAACAAGCTCAAAACAGTTTATAAATAGGCCAAAAATACCATGCAAGAATGAGGCATACAAGAGAGGTAAAGAAGCAAGTGTTAGAAGAAAGCCTCAAACAGGGAGAGGCCCTTAAACAAACATGAAAAGGAGCTCAAAATAATACTATTTTCAGTTAGGGTCGGAGTCCAAATATGCAAGCAACTAAGGCTTATATACAAAGCAAAAAAAGACTAAAAAATGAAAGAAAGTGACTCACCCTTGTAGACCAATGCTCCAACAACCTTTGAGCCAAGTTTGGGAGTTCTTCACCTCTGGAAATTAGCCTCAAGCTGCTGGAATGGAGGATGGGGGTGTGGTGCTATGAGGTGGTGTAGAAATGGTGTAGGGTTTGGGGTTTTGGAGCTTGGAATAGAGAGAGAGAGAGAGAGAGAGAGAGAGAGAGAGAGAGAGATATAATACAAGAGCCTTAAACCAAATTTTCTAACCCCGGAAAACACAGCTGGGGGTGCTATTATATAGGCAAAATAGGGGGAAAAAAGCAGGGGAATGGAATTCAAGTTTCCCCCCGAAAAGGCCAAACCCTCGGATATGGGTGAAGTGCAAAACAGAATACATGGCTGGAATGCACTTGGGACAAGGATCATGGCCGGCCGGTTATTGAAGTTGCAGGTGGCCGGCCGGCCCTCCCCATGGCTGGTCGGCCAAGGGTCAAAAGGGTCAAGCAGTATTAGTGGCCGGCCACCCCAGAATGAGGGCCTCTCATGTGTGCACAACACAACCATGTGGCCAAAAACTGGAGAAAGTAAACCAGGAGAGAGAAAAGCCCACTTTTTAGAGGGGTTCAAAAGGGGCAAACACAATTACTGGCCGGCCATGTGATATTGGTGGCCTCTCAGGTGTGTACAACACAAATATGTGGTTTAGGACTGGAAAAAGTGGCCTTAGGATGGTCAACATTGGTTTTCAAGTGAGAAAAACGGGCGATGGAGGGCGATGGAGGAATAAAACTGGTTGTCAGAACAATTACTAGCCTCCCACCCTTCTACGACCTTCCTAACAATGAAACAGAGGTCCCTGCCAAAAATGAACTCAAACCGATACAAAATGAAGGTTTGGGGGCCGAAACGCGCAGCCCGAGGCCCCGAAAACTGACTGTTAGGCACCGGAAGTGGTGTTCAACCACGAAGTTGGTTTTTCGAGCCACAGTGTCCCTCAAAAGGGAGCAAATAAGATGCATGCCAAAAACAGGAGCAAACGGAGGTGGTTAAGCGGTCCCGAACCGAGGCACACGGCCAACAGCTCTGAAAAATCGGAAATCGGACTCCAAACGGGCAAAATGGCCTACGACCACGAAACGTAGCCTACGGTGTCACGACCCAAACCCGGCCCTATGGGTTTAGCACCGTAACCGGCCAGTAATCCGAGATTACCGAAGGCCTGCTTAACAGTAGTACAGTAAAACAGAGTACAGGGCCTGGCGGAAGCCAATACAGTAAATGAGTAATGTCCATTGAACTGTGTCAGTCTGTATGCCAAAAAGATTTTTCATGCATTCACATATACAAACAGTACAGTCTATACAATTTTACAGTCACACAGTACAGGGACCTAATCCCTTGATAACAGTACAGTAAACATTCAGTCTATACAGAACAGTAGACGGTACAGAAGGGGGAATTGTAAAACACCCCTAAGCCTTAACACGATAGGCTCAGAACCTCGCAGTGAGGCACATAGGCTGGCTTGACAAAACTGGAGTCTAACCCACGCTCCTAGCTCCGATCTGGTGGCTGAGCACCTACATATATATAAACAGTGAGCTAAAGCCCAGTGAATAACATAATGCGTAAAGGGGTTATGAATGAAATGTCCTTACAGTAATGAAAACAGTCCATTAAATCAGTATTTCAGTCAGAACAGTAATTCAATCATATGTGGTACATCCATTAGCATAGCAGTAAACAGTAGGTCTTAAAGACCGAACAGTAATGATGGCCATCAATCAGTAAACAGTAGTGGTTCCACAAGGGAACCGACAGAGATCTCTGTAACAGTAACAGTAACAGTAACAGTAACAGTAGTTGCTAAGGATGCCACAATACAGTTCAGAATAGAGGACATACATTCATTCAGTAAACAATATCAGTTCAGTAAACAGTTCAGTTCAGTATTCAGAAGATAATCATTTGAACATATCTTTACACAATTGTTACTCACAGAGTTTGGGTTACAGTATGCTAGAGCGTGCCTCCCCAGTCGCCAACCCTACACAGTTCACAGGTTGAACACACACTAAGCTACACAGTTGGGAAAGATAACAACTTAAACCCTAATTTGCCTCGGTGTGTTCTATATCTATATCCTTAATAAGATGTCTTAAACTAGGCCTAGGAATGCCTAGAATGGGATGAGGATGCAAAGATGTGATCAGAAAATAGTCTCGGAGTTTTCAGAAAAATAGAGTCCCGCTCGAGCGCATGTTTCCCCGCTCGAGCGAACATGCAACAAAGGTACACGCTCGAGCGTCAACTTTCCCGCTCGAGCGTACTGTAAAAGTACTGGATGGGTGAAATCTCCGCTCGACGCCCGCTCGAGCTTGAGACATGACTCCGCTCGAGCGCCCAATCCTCCGCTTGAGCGGACTGTAAAACAGTGCAGAGATACTGGATGCTCGGATTCCACGCTCGAGCGGCGTTTCCCCCGCTCGAGCGGAAATGCAAAATCTGGAAATTCCAGATTGCACCTCCAAGCCAAAAACCAAGTTCAAAGGCATCAAAACCGATCCTCTTGGGCCCATTTTCTGGAAAACATTTACAAACACACAGAATAACATGTTTCAAAGCTCAATTTTAAGAAATCAAAGCCCAAGGGTGTTTAATTCAAACTCAATTTAAACCAATTTCATGAACAATATGAACACGCAAACATGCACGAATTCAAATCATTTGAAAGTTCCAATCTGATGCTCTAAGGAGCCAATTGATCCAAAAACAAGTTGAAAACATGGACTATTGCACAATTATGGACATGCATGCACCATTTTGCCATGAGCTCAACTCCAAATTCAACCAAGAACACATGCAAGCATGAATTATGCTCTATATCAACATGTATGAACTAAAACATGACTTAGCTCTACAATTAAACATGGACCATGCAAGAATCAACTTAAAGACAAACCAAAAGGATGAAATTCATACCTAGGTTCCTTAAGTACTAGTCTTGAGGTTCAATCTAGCAATCCACACTTCAATTAGCAAGCAATTCTCAAGTTAAGCTCAATTCTCTCCTATCTCCTCTCTTGGTCGGCTAGTGTAAGGAAAAAGGGCTGAGGAAATGGTTTTTTTTTATTCAAGTGTATGAGTGTATACAAGGCTGTGAGATAGTGGCCCACTTAGTGGCAAGTTGGTAATTACGGCAAACTTTGCAATTAACTCGTTTTAATCTAATTTAATCATACCTAATCCTTTTTCAGATAACTTTACTATAAAATCACATTAATTATGATGATCATAAAACTTCAATCAATTCCGAATTCGGCCGCCGATAAGGCCTTCAATTAGCAGTTTAAACACAAAGACATGAACAGATAATTAATCAACCAAACAGATGGAATGTGCAACACAATAGTTATACTTGGCTAATTCAGTTTCAATTTCAGTCAGTCGGTTCAGTACTTTTAATCAGTTCAATCATCAGTCATAATCAATTCAGTTTAACGGTAATCGATGGTTATCGGTAATCAATCAGTCACTAATCGGTAAACAGTATGAGGGTTGTTACATACGGCCACTGAGAGATGATCCACGAGACATCTCCCTCCCTTCGAGAAGAGAAAACAGAGAAAACAAAGCCTGGATCGCAAACCGAGGCGAGACACGAAAGAGTCCGAAAGTCCGGAGGCAAGACTCGCAGCCGAGACTCTGAAACCTCTGAACGAGCACGATATGTAACATCACCAAGCGCTCAATCGGTGACGTCTGAGTCTTAAGGTCGGTCAAAAATGGGGTGTCTACAATGCAACTTACTTCTTTGCCCGAAAGTTGGGAGACTTTGGTTGTGACAGTTAGTAATTCGGCACCCGATGGAGTTGTTACAATGGGCCAAGTCACTAGTAGCTTGTTGAATGAAGAAACTAGAAGAAAATCAGCGAGTTCCTCTCATTCAGAAGCATTTGTTATGAGAGGCCGAAGCAAAACAAGGGGAATGAGTAAGACTCCTCATGGTCGTGATCAAAGCCGTGACAAATCAAAAGATGGTTCTTTTTCAAAGAAAGACATTGAGTGCCATTATTGCCATGAGAAAGGGCACATGAAACGGGAATGCCGAAAGCTCAAGAATAAGGAGAAAAGGCGTAACAAAAGTGTGGACAAGAAGCAAGAAGACACAACGGCAGTTACTACCGATGATCTCATGGTCGTTTGTGAAGATGATTGTATCAATTTTGTGGGCCAAGAGAGTAATTGGGTGATTGATTCCGGTGCTTCTTTTCATGTGACTTCTCGAGTTGATTTCTTCACTACCTACACCGAAGGAGATTATGGTTTTGTTTGAATGGGTAATGAAGGTTTGTCCAAGATTATTGGCATGGGTGATGTTTGCTTGGAAACAAATTTGGGCTACAGGTTGTTGCTTAAAGATGTAAGGCATGATCCCGACATTCGTCTTAATTTGATCTCTACTGGGAAGCTAGATGATGAAGGCTTCAACAACAAATTTGGTGATGGAATATGGAAGCTCACAAAGGGTTCTTTGGTGGTGGCTAAGTACAAGAAGACTCATACACTTTATTCGATGCAAGGAAAAATTTGTACAGGTGTTGTCAATGCACTTGAAGATGATACTTCTACCGAATTGTGGCACAAGCGGCTTGGCCACATGAGTGAAAAGGGGCTGCAAGTATTGTTCAAGAAAGAGCTTCTACCCGGTTTGAAAGGTACACATCTCAAAACTTGTGTTCATTGTTTGGCGGGTAAACAACATAGAGTTTCTTTTCATAAAAATATTGCTTCTAGAAAAGAAAATGTTTTGGAGTTGATTCATTCGGATGTTTGTGGTCCTTTGAAAGTTAGAACGCATAGTGGTGCACTTTATTTTGTTACTTTCATTGATGATTATTCAAGGAAAGTTTGGGCTTTTCTACTAAAAACTAAAGATCAAGTTCTAGAAGTATTTAAGCATTTTCAGGTCATGGTTGAAAGAGAAACAGGACAGAAATTGAAGTGCATCCGATCAGACAATAGTGGTGAATACATTGGGCCATTTGATGAGTATTGTCGCAGCCAAGGTATTCGGCATCAAAAGACAGTTAAGAAGACTCCTCAACAAAATGGAGTTGCCGAGAGGATGAACCGCACCATTGTGGAAAGAACAAGGTGTTTGTTTTCACAAGCTAAATTGCCAAGATCCTTTTGGGGTGAGGCATTGAAGACAGCGGTTGACGTGATCAATTTGTCTCATTCCTATCCTTTGAATGGTGATGCTCCGGAAAGAGTTTGGACCGGCAAAGATGTGTCTTATAAGCACTTGAGAGTGTTTGGTTGCCGAGCTTTTGTTCACATTCCAAAGGATGAGAGGTCCAAGCTTGATAGTAAGTCAAGACAATGTATTTTTCTTGGCTATGGGCGTGATGAATTCGGGTATAGATTGTGGGATCCGGTCGACAAGAAAGTCATTCGAAGACGTGATGTTGTGTTTCTTGAAGACCAAACAATTGAAGACTTTGGCAAAGGTGATCAACCAGAGCCAAAAACTAGTGATCTCATTGACATGGATCCATCTCTTTCATCTTCAGTTGATGATGAAAATGAGGGAGAGATGCAGCCACCTCTTGAAGATGTAGATGATGATGTTATTCAAAATGAAGTTGAGCCAGAAATTAAAGAAGAGCATCTAACTCAAGAACTGCCACCACAACTTAAGTTGAGGAAATCTACAAGGGACCGACAACCTTCAAGAAAGTATCCTTCCAATGAATTTGTGTTGATTTCCGATCAAGGAGAGCCTGAGAGCTACCAAGAAGTAATTGAGCATGCAAAGAAAGGTGACTGGAAAAAGGCCATGGACAAGGAGATGAATTCCTTGCTTGAAAACCAGACTTATGATTTAGTGAAGTTGCATAAAGGGAGGAAAATTCTAAAAAATAAGTGGGTTTTCAAATTGAAGAATGATGGCAAGACTCTGAGGTACAAAGGATGTCTTGTTGTGAAAGGCTTTGGGCAAAAGAAAGGTATTGACTTTGACGAGATTTTCTCACCGGTTGTAAAGATGTCTTCTATTCGGGTTGTACTTGGCATGGCTGCAAGTATGAACCTTGAAGTTGAGCAACTGGATGTGAAGACCGCATTTCTTCATGGTGACCTTGAAGAAGAAATTTACATGGAGCAACCGGAAGGTTTTGTAGAGAAAGGGAAAGAGAAATTTGTTTGCAAATTGAAGAAAAGTTTGTATGGTCTTAAGCAAGCCCCGCGGCAATGGTACAAAAAAATTGACTCTTTCATGATGAATAATGGTTTTTCTAAAACCACTTCGGACCATTGTGTGTTTGTGAAGAATTTCTCGGATGGAAAATTTATTATTCTTTTGCTTTATGTTGATAACATGTTAATTGTGGGTCAAGATTCTAGCATGATTAACAGGTTGAAATTGGAGTTGAGCAATTCTTTTGCTATGAAAGATTTGGGACCGGCAAAGTAAATTCTTGATATGAAAATTGTTCGCGATCACAAAGAGGGGCTGATTTGGTTATCTCAAGAAAACTACATTGAGAAAGTTCTTGAAAGGTTCAACATGAATAAAGCAAAGCCGGTTGGTTGTCCACTTGCGAGTCACTTCAAGCTTAGTTTGAATCAATGTTCTACAAGTGAAAAAGACAAAGAGGAGATGTTGAAAGTTCCTTATGCTTCAGCAATTGGTTCTTTGATGTACGCCATGGTTTATACAAGGCCGGATATTGCTCACACTGTTGGTGTGGTGAGTCGTTTTCTCTCTAATCCGGGTAAAGAACATTGGGCAGCGGTAAAATAGATTCTAAGGTATCTTCGAGGGACTTCGAAGGTGTGTTTGTGTTTTGGGGATGCTAAGCCGATGCTTGATGGGTTCACAGATTCTGACATGGCTGGTGATATTAATTCTAGGAAATCTACTTCAGGGTATTTGATGACTTTTGCAGGGGGAGCTGTGGCATAATAATCTAAATTACAAAAATGTGTTGCTCTCTCAACTACCGAAGCTGAATTTATTGCCATTACGGAAGCTTGTAAAGAAGAGTTATGGTTGAAGAAATTTTTGCAAGAGTTGGGTTTGAAGCAAGAAAAGTATGTGCTTTATTGTGATAGTCAAAGTGCTATTCACTTGAGTAAAAATTCTACTTTTCATTCGAGATCGAAACACATTGATGTGAGATACCATTGGATTCGTGATGTGTTAGATTTAAAATTGTTACAACTCGAAAAGGTTTACACGGATGATAATATTTCGGATATATTGACTAAGACTTTGTCGAGGGACAAACATTTGAAGTGTCGAACTTTGGCGGGTATGGTTGATATCTGCACCTAAGTCGGTAAGGGGAGAATTGTTGGGTATACCTCCTTATTGGAGTGTGGGACCCAACTGGTTTTGGAAAAAGAATTTAATTTGGTTTAGTATTAATTATAATATATTTTTATATATTATATTTAATTTGTGGAGACCCAATCAAATTTGAAAACAACTAAGGTTTGATAATAAACCCTAGATTCACAATATTTTAGGGTTTTTGTTTTTTTTCTCATCCCAATGTGAAGAGAACGGCTGCTACACATACTCCACTTTGGTGAAATCAATTATTTGGGTGTGTGAATAGTGGAATTAATTTGGGTGGTTCTTCGCTTCGTTTTCGGTGTTGATTTGGTTCGTTATTTTGGATCTTCTACAATTCTGGTTCTGAAGATTTTTGTTCATCTATTTGGTGAGGTCTTTCCTCTTGTTTATTTGTGATTATTTGGAATTCACCTAAGGGTGGTTTTGTGAGACCATTAGTGTCTCGTTTGTAATCGTTTGGAACTTATTTGGTTGATAGTGGAATCGGATTTCGATCCCGTGGACGTACCTCACATTGAAGGAACCACGTAAAAATTCTTGTGTTACCTATTTTTCCGTATTAGTTTTTATTCCCATTGATTGATTTACTTGTGGGGAATCACATATTTTCCCTAACAGATTAGAGTAAAGGAAATACCAGGGAGAGGAGGAAGAAGAATGGCATGTTTTTGTGAATTTAAAGATGTGCAAAAGGGTATTCTGGTTTTAAAAATATAGCATACTCTCTTCATGAGTGTGTAAAGTTCATAACTAGTTAACTTGGATAGAAAAGTGGATGGTGTACTTTGGTCCACAGACTATGTAGGGATAATGTGATCATTTCCAAACGTTAAGAATGTAAACCGTATATGGCTCAAATTAAGGGATAAAATAAAATTTTCACTAAATAAAATCTTACAGGTACACAATTTTTTGGGTTTTACCAAACTTTTATGTTCATCACTTCCCCTAGAATACAAACCATCTTAAACAAATCTAAGTAATTTATACAATTTCACATCTTCTTTTGGCAATGTAAAATTTTACTCTGTGCCTCTATCAGATAATTCCTAGCATTTCAAGCAAAACAAGCTGCAACTTCTGGATAGGATTGCAAATAAATTGAGTTGTTCCTAAATAGTTCATGTACGGGAAAGAAATAAACCTTCTCATATAATCCTGTTGATCAAGTCTGCGCTCCTCCAAACGTCGTCGCTTTACTCCCTGAAAACACAAACGTGAGCTAGCCGGCGGGTGTGTGCCGGAAACCCCTCCAATGCCTAAGTCAGCAAAATAGACAAGTAGGCAAAAAGTTGTGTGTCTCCAAGAACCAAAGTTGTGTTACCTCTCCATAGGTGATGTTTGTGAGCTTTTATAGGTTTTGCGTGGCACAATCCTAGTAGGACTTTTACTCCTCCATGCAGAGTCCTCCTAGGATTCATACTCCTGAAAGATAATGCTTATCCTTCAACACCCCCCTCACTGCTTAAACCAAGTGAGATGGTTCTTCCATGGCCGACCTACCATTCGACCGAAGTAGTCACAACTATGCTTAGCCGACCTATACCTAGTTCGGTTCTCTGCCCATAGTTTTCTACAAACCATGGTATGCCCAAAACCGAACTATCTTTTATTAAGGTTTAGACCGATCTTGTTTCACTGCGCCATGACCGGTATAAGTTCAAAGCATCCTTAAACCGGTCTAACTATAAAGCGTCCTTCGACCGGACTAACATCAAGAGTCCCTCGGACCGGTCTACCTTCTGGGCTTGAGACCGGGCTAACTTTAAGCCTCTCCAAGACCAGAGTAACTTTATGACTTCTTTACTCAGCCCTTCGTACTGAGGCCCATAAAAGCCCAGCTCGGCCCAATTCACATAAAAATTACCCTCTCAATTGCCCCTTAATTCCATCTGCGTAGCATGATAGGGATTACCTGTCTATAAACCGGGCTAAAGTTTTACCTTTTCAGCCGAGCTAAAAAACCCTTTAGCCTTTCCAGCCGAGCTAAAACTCTGAAGCCTTTAAAGCCGAGTTGTGCTTGTCCAGTCACAACGTCCCTTCAATCACAGAAACTGAATCGATTCTCATCCCTATGACACGTGGCATGCTGGTATTGGCTTACTGCAGCTGTCGCGCCGCCCTCGTACTCCGCAAAATTTGAACAGTCCCGCTCGTTTTCGTCCTTCCTATATCCCAAAACAACATTTTCATCCTTTGAATTACCCTTATCGATCACTTTACTATTTCAAGCTCTTCTCTCTCTTTTTGCCTCCATTGTTCTCCATCCTTTGCAACTTGTGAAGCTCGCGCTCGCTGCTATTTTCTACTTCCATTTCTTTCTCTTCACCTGGTAAGTTTTTCAAACCTATTTTGCTTATATGGTCTTTGCATTTGCTTTCTTTCATTCTTGGCACACTGTTTCTGTTTTTGCAAAACATATTTTCTTGCTCTACCTTGCGTTTTCTAGGAAAAAACTTCATAAGAACCCCATAAACTTCATGAAGCTGTCTGCAGAACACTTAGTTTGATCCATAATTACCATCTAACCGAACTAAAAAGTAGTTTGTAGTCAATATCATTCTATTAGACTTCTTAACTGAACTAGCACTCCATGTTGGTACCATTAGTTTCAATAAGTCAAACCACTTCTTGATAGACCTTAGCCGAGGTATCCAACCAAACTAAGTCTGCACTTAGCATACTGGGAAACCTTAATTTCGACCGATCTAGGTCTTTGGGGCTAAACCAGCTTTCTTAGTTCTTAGACCAAACTCAGAAAGCTGTCCCTAGGCGCTCAACCGGTCTAACATTACCTACTAATCCATCCGAGCTACCAAGCACCTTGTTGAAACCGAGATAGAACTTGTAGCATCCACATAGCCGAAGTAGGACTCCTATTCTTGCTTTTATTTTGTAGCACAGTCCAATGATCTGTGCTTAACCCCTTTGTTTTCCACTTTGCAGACTTAGGTTGCCCACGCACTCCACTGCGCGCTCAACCGAGCTACTGAGCACAATTTTGTGACCGAACTAAATTATCCGTAACTTAAAAAATAAATAGGGAAGTATGGGTTTTTGGTAGAAACCCCTGGTGGCCTGGCCGAATTCTGAAGGGATTACAACATCCCTGACGACGTCCAGCTTATTCTGGCCGAACAAAATACCCTTCCATGGGAAAAACAGGGCTATGTACCTTTCACCCTCCTATCAATAATAGAAACCGAACTAAGACTCCCCATTCAACCCTTGATTTGTGAATTCCTAAGACAAACCAGAATATGCCCAACTCAACTTTCCACCAATTCTTACCATATAATAATGGGAATAGCCGAACTAAACCGTCGAGCCAGTCTTAATCTTGGTCTAACCGAAATACTCCACCAATACTCCATTGGCTCCAAAGATGACGGCTGGGTCTTGTAGACGTCCCCCGAACGCCCCGGGAGGAACGAGTCCCCCCGTTCCGTTCGATATTGGGCTCACTACAGTTCAGGACTCTAAAATTGTCACGGTTCTTAATCTGAACCAAAGAGTCCAAATCCGGCAAATCGTTTTGAGAAAACAGATTTTTAGAAAAAAAGTGCCAAACATGGACTGCTTTGCCAGATACAGAGTCGCCACCTAAATGTTTTATTTTGGGGAAATTTAGGAAACCCTAACTCGTTTGCCTAAGGCAACGTGTCCGTCATCACCAAAGTTGCCTCGGCTCGGGAACTTGGGTACGATTAGGGAAGGTCACTTCGTGAGCACCCCCGCTCGCCCGATCAAAGATCGGCCTCTACTAACCATGATATCTATTTTTGAAAACATTATGTGTTCTTATTCCGGTTATTAGCCTAGATTACTATGTGATGCGCACAGTATACAAGTATAGACTGGGTCGCCTGAATTGGAACAAAACATTTCATGTTTGTTTATTTGAAAATGGTTTGATGGTGCTACCCGCAAGTAGGCTAAGACGTGGATTTGCCACCCTCGAGTGGGCTTAGAAAACATGATTTTGCCACTATCTAGTGGGCTTAAAACATACATTTTAACGAATTGCTCCAACTCAAATAACCCAACCTTCACCCACAGGCATTCAGGCAGTTATATCACATAAGCATATAGCCTCATGGTAAGCATGCTATCATGGCAGTCACTCACACACATGCAAGGATGCTAAAGCATAAACACTTACCAAGTACTCCAAGCCAAAACAAAAGCTATGTTAGAAATCCATGCATGATCCTAACTATACAGAAATGCCTAATGCAACACATGCAAAATGCAACTAAGATAGGCTCGGCTATTCTAAAGATGGCATGTGAAATGCTACAACTAACATGTATTCAACTTGGAATTGAGATACAAATGCAGTTAGTATGATGCGCCGAGCCCGGTGCATGCAAGACAGATGAATGAATGCAAACATGCTATCATACTGTATGCTAATTGAAACATGCCCTAATCTAACCATCATAAGCTGATAAATAAAAGAGAGAAAGACGTGGGGTTGGAAGACATACATCACACACACGCACACTTATTACAACATTGCCCTCGCGCAGAGGGTCCGAATAAATAATATACAGTCCCAAATGAATAATTACAGTCCAAATAAATAATACAGTCCAAATATGTACAAAAATCCTAATTAATTACCAAATTAACTAAGAAAACAATAAACTGGCATGCAAGTCAGGGACTGCCTTGACTCTTCTTCAGATGATGAAAAATACATATCCGGGTTGTCTTTGCACGGAAATCCACTGTGATGCCCCGATTAGCCTCTATTTTGCAATAATTTTTTGAAAAGCGCGCCAAGCCCCGGAAGACTGCTGATTCTTGATTTGCTGCAACAGAGAGCAGGAAAGGGGCATGGCAATGTATTTTCACAAATGTATGCATGCTTCGATCCTCGTGCCACCAATCACGCATCTCGATGCATGATGGCTGAGGAGTCGAATTGCACGACTCAATATGAAATGAATGCACATATGGACACAACAAGGCCTAGACTCCATCATAGATAATCCGGATTGTCGGTGACTGGGAATTGAGACACGTTTCGTCACTCGAAGTACGAAACGTACCTCGTTTCCCGTGCTCGGGCTAACTCCTATCCCCAACACGATGCAATATGCATGACATGCATGAAATGCAACTAAGATACAATCTATCATGCACAATGCTAGGAAATGGCATACACGATGCACGAGATAACATGGCATACACAATGCGCTAACATACAGCCTAGCATATACAATGCTATGAAATGAAATGGCATACACAATGCAATATGGGCTTACACCAATGTGAGTGGACCTCAGCCGCACTCACATAGGAGGCCATGAGATGAAAAATGAGACACTCGAAATGCGTGCACACATGCACGCAAACTGAGGACCAACCCTAAGGCACCAAATGCCACCCTAACAAAACATGGCAGGGCATGGAATATGGCATACAAGCATGCAAATTTCAGTAGCAAAATATGATGCAAAACAGCCCCGAAACATAGCAATATGGTACCCGATGCATGAAATGAAACCCGAAACGTAAAACTAGGCACACGCAATGGCCTATAGCTATACAAAGCATGCATTATTTGAACACGAAGTGTGAAGACAGAATCAAGACAGTCCCAAAACAAGCATATTTACAGTTTTAAGCAAGGCCAAAAGGTGAACACAAATAGGGCTAAGTTAACATGCAAAAATGGCCCCAAATGAGAGATAATGAAGCAAGTAGCAGCTTCTAGCCCTAAATGGCCAAGATCCCTTCAACAAAGTTTAAGAGGGGCTCAAAATGAAGCACATTACAGTTTACAATAAGCCATAGATCTAAACACAAACAGGCCTAAAACAATGTGCAAGAAATGGGCCAAAAGGGAGACAAAGAAGCAAGTGATGGTTGCTGGCCTCAAACAGAATAGGGCCCTTCAACCAAGTTTAAGAGGGGCCCAAAACATTGTATTTTATAGTTTATGATCAAACCCAAAACAGTGCACATGCAAGCTTAAAATACTATGCAAAATAAGACCTAAAAAGAGGTTTAAACACAAAGTGTAAAAGGAGAGCCTCAAACAGAAAAAGACCCTTAATAAAACATGAAGAGGGGGTCAAAATAAGGCTATTTACAGTTCGGACCAGAGCCCAAAAATATAAGAACAAGGGGCTAACAAAACATGCAAAAATATGGCCAAAAGAGAGATAAAGAGGCAAGTGAAAGATGGAAGCCTCAAACAGTGAAGAGTCCTTCAACAATATTGAAGAAGGACTCAAAATAAGCCACTTCACAGTTTATAAACAAGCTCAAAACAGTTTATAAATAGGCCAAAAATACTATGCAAGAATGAGGCATACAAGAGAGGTAAAGAAGCAAGTGTTAGAAGAAAGCCTCAAACAGGGAGAGGCCCTTAAACAAACATGAAAAGGAGATCAAAATAATACTATTTTCAGTTAGGGTCGGAGTCCAAATATGTAAGCAAGTATAGCTTAGATTGCATGCAAAAGAAGGCTAGAAAAGGGAAGAAAGTGACTCACCCTTGTAGACCAATACTCCAACAACCTTTGAGCCAAGTTTGGGAGTTCTTCACCTCTGGAAAACAGCTCCAAATGGCTGGAATGGACGGTGGTGGTGTGGTGCTAGGTGGTGGTGTGGAAATGGTGTAGGATTTGGAGAGGTTTTGGTACTTGGAAGAGAAGAAGAGAGAGATACAATATAGGAGGCTTAGAGCAAAATTTTGTAACCCTGAAATGGGAGCTGGAGCTGCTGTTATATAGGCAAAAGAGGGGAGAAAAAAGGGGGAGGAAAATAGGGGGGAAAGAATTCAAGTTTCCCCCCAAAAGTGCAGCCCCCCGGATACAAATTATGGGGGGAAACAGAATACACTTCTGTAATGTACCTGGAGAGAGGATCATGGCCGGCTGGTTATTGAGGTTGTAGGTGGCTGGCCGGCTCTCCCCATGGCCGGCCGGCCAAGGGTCAAAAGGGTCAATCATGATTAGTGGCCGGCCACCCCAGAAAGAGGGCCTCCCATGTGTGCACAACACAACCATGTAGTCAAAAACTGGAGAAAGTGAACCAGGAGAGAGAAAAGGCCACTTTTAGGAGGGGTTCAAAAGGGTCACACACAATTACTAGCCGGCCATGTGATATTGGTGGCCTCCCAGGTGTGTGCAACACAAATATGTGGTTTGGGGCAAGAAAACGTGGCCTTAGGGTGGTCAACATTGGCTTTAAGTGAGAAAAAACGGGCGGCAGAGGGCGACGGAGGAATAAAACTGGTTGTCAGAACAATTGCTGGCCTCCCACCCTTCTACGACCTTCCTAGCAATGAAACAGAGGTCCCTGCCAAAAATGAACTCAAACCGATGCAAAATGGAGGTTCGGGGGCCGAAACGCGCAGCCCGACGCCCCGAAAACTGACTATTAGGCACCGGAAGTGGTTTTCGACCACGAAGTTGGTTTCTCGAGCCTCAACGTCCCTCAAAAGGGAGCAAATAAGATGTATGCCAAAAACCGGAGCAAACGGAGGTGGTTAAGCGGTCCCGAACCGAGGCACATGGCCAACGGCTCCGAAAAACCGGAAACCGGACTCCAAACGGGCAAAATGGCCTACGACCATGAAACGTAGCCTACGGACACTGAGAGATGATCTACGAGACCTCTCCCTCCCTTCGGAAAGAGAAAACAGAGAAAACAGAGCCTGGTTCGCAAACCGACGCAAAGCATGAAAGAGCTCGGAAGTCCGAACGAGCACGATATGCAACATCACCAAGCGCTCAATTGGTGACGTCTGAGTCTTAAGGTCAGTCAAAAATGGGGTGTCTACAGGTCTACTACCTTAGGATACGCCGTCGCAGAGAAAAAATAATAAAAGATACGCCGGATAAGGACTTAAACGATGATGACTTTTTCTGGGTGTCTGGCAATTTTGAAGACCAGGAAGCCCAGATCCCTGGCCGAAGTATAAACTGGAATAAAGGAGAACCTGGTATAATTACTTCGATTTTTGGCATGCTTTGCTTTATTTCGGTTACCTGCTCCTGAACCGAACTAACAGTTTGTCTTCTTTATGCAGATTCAGCCCATCTTCAATCTTTGTATAGTTACCCCAACATGAACATACTTCGCGCCGCACTACGTTTTTCAGAAAGAAGTTGGGCCAAACTTCTTAATTTTGAGCCGACATACCGTTACAGCGGTCGCCGAAAAGCCAAAGTAACAGACTTTCTGCTTGAGGACGTCCTCGAACCAGACCCAACCTTGCCACAAATTAGACTAATCCCACTGGCCGCTGAAGAAAGATGGCCAAGAGAAACAGAGTCAGGGCCCTCTTGACCGAAACCAACAGACCCGAAGTATCGCCACCAAGCCAAACGCAACATGCCGTTGTGGCCCTTCCTTCTCAACAGCCTTCTTCATCTCGGGTGAACAAGTGTGCCCGGACTAGCCAAACCGAGCAGCGCCTTGTGGACGAAGATGAGACCATTCTTTCGCCACCAAGCCTTCCACCGAGCCCTCAGCCGGAGTGATCCGACCAATCTAGCTCTTCCAAGTGGGCACCCAAGCTCACTTTCCAGAATCGAGATATCCAGGACACCGACTCGGTGGTCGCGGAGAAGGATCACGTACTGGCCTTCAATCTGGCCAAGAGTGTGTGTCTTCCAAAAGACATGGAGCACCACCACAACCAACTGAACACCGAACTGAAGTCCATCCGGTCTTCAACGAAATCAATGATTCTAGTAAGTAGGTTTTTTCGATCTTTCTAATTCTTCCAAGTTTTAGCTCGGTTAAAAAGAAACAATTCTTTTGCAGGCCATTCAGAAAAATAATATCACTCATAGGCGATTGTTGGAGCTATGGAAAACAACTAGGCAAGCCATGGCGGAAGCCGAAGCCAAGACTGCCGAACTAAATCAATCCCAACAGACAACGGCCGAGATGGAGGCCGAGATAACTCGTCTAACCGGACTAGTTACCTCGGCTAATACCGACAAGCAAATAGCGCTAACCGAGAAGAAAGACAAGTATTTGCAAGAACTGGCGAAACTTGAGAGTTTTAAGGACGCCGAAATAAAAGTTTTGAAGAAGAAAGCTGAAGGTGCCGAGCTGAAGGGCTTCAAGGCAAGCGAAGCTGCATACATCCAGCAGTGTGAAGCTACGAAGGACTTGTTCTTCAAGTGCGGCTGGAGGGGTGCCGTGGAGCAGCTCGGTTGCGGTCCCGACACCGAGGTCTACAATGCTCCTCAGTATTTATTCCGGCCTCACTGGCGGAGTATGCAGCCGATCTTCAGAAGCAATTCCTTGAAGCGTCTGACGACGACGATGAAGAGAATGAGCCAACTGACACTCCGGTTGACACTGTTCCAGCTAAGCAATCAGTTCGGGCGAAGCCTGCGGTAGATCTGACCATTGAGCAACCTGCTGAAACCGAGCTCCAGGCCGAGACCGAGCTCCCAACTCAAACTGTAATTCCGTCTTAAACCGGACTTCGGGTTGATGCCGAGCTGGATGTCGAAATAGATGACCTTTTTAGCTGATTATTATATTTTTTTTTTTTCTTCTTTTTGCTTCGACTTGTAACCGGGCTGGGAGCCCCTCCCTTGTAATTGCCTTGAACTTGATTAATGAGAATCATCTTCTTTTTTGTTCAACTTTTATTCCGATTTGATCTGTATGCTTGTACCTATAATGACTTTTTAATGACTTCTATTGCTCCAACTGTAATCTTGGTTTACTTTCCTGTTTGAGCATGCTTTCTAACTGCAACTTGAACGAAACACAATATTTTTCAGCCGAGATACTTTATTCTGGTCTTCGCTGAGCAATCTGACTGAGCTTACTAGCCAACCACTCTTTAGCCGATATACGTACTTCGGCTGAAGAGTACCAAGAGTGGTTTAATCCAGTCAACCACTCTTTAGCCGATGTCCTTACTTCGGCTAAAGAGTACTAAGAGTTGGTTTAATCCAGCCAACCACTCTTTAGCCAATGTCCTTACTTCGGCTAAAGAGTACTAAGAGTTGGTTTAATCCAGCCAACCACTCTTTAGCCGATGTCCTTACTTCGGCTCACGAGTACAAAGTGTTGGTTTAATCCAGCCAACCTCTAGATTGGTTTTTCCAGCCAACCTAAAGTAAAGTGTTTGGTTATTTCGACCAAATGTTCTGCAGCCTGGATCCTTATCCTGGGCTTAGGAAGGGTGTTGGTTTTGCCAGCCAACCTTTAGATTGGTTTTTCCAGCTAACCTAAAGTAAAGTGTTTGGTTATTCTGACCAAACATCCTGCAGCCTGAATCCTTATCCTGGGCTTAGGAAGGGTGTTGGTTTAATCCAACCAACCTTTAGATTGGTTTTTCCAGCCAACCTAAAGTAAAGTGTTTGGTTATTCCGACCAAACGTCCTGCAGCCTAGATCCTTATCCTGGGCTTAGAAAGGGTGTTGGTTTAATCCAGCCAACCTTTAGATCGGTTTTTCCAGCCAACCTAAAGTAAAGTGTTTGGTTATTCCGACCAAACATCCTGCAGCCTGGATCCTTATCCTGGGCTTAGGAAGGGTGTTGGTTTTTCCAGCCAACCTTTAGATCGGTTTTTCCAGCCAACCTAAAGTAAAGTGTTTGGTTATTCCGACCAAGCGTCCTGCAGCCTGGATCCTTATCCTGGGCTTAGGAAGGGTGTTGGTTTTTCCGGCCAACCTTTAGATTGGTTTTTCCAGCCAACCTAAAGTAAAGTGTTTGCAATGTTCCTAACTTCACTAAAACTAACTTTTACAGAAAACAACTATGCTGAAAAGAATCGACTTGTTTTATTGAGGAAAGAAAAAATTATACATGTTTGAAAGAGGAAAGCTAAAAATAAAATAACTTGAGATTGGCGGTGTTCCATGGCCTAGGGATTGCTTTGTCGTCCTTGTCTTCAAGGTGGTATGCCCCTTTGCCTGCTAACCCAACCACTTTGTAAGGACCTTCCCAATTAGGCCCTAGCTTGTCATCTCCTAGCACCAGGGTGTTTCCCATCACTTTGCGCAGCACCCAATCTCCGATCTTGAATTGCCTTAGATGTACTGTTTTGTTGTATTTCCTGGATAACTCTTGTTGATATGAGGCAATGTGGACTAGTGCTCTTTCTCTTCTTTCTTCGGCGAGGTCGAGCTCTAATGCTATGGCTTCTCCATTCAAGTCTAGATCAAAATTTTCACTTCGAATTGTGGGGAGGCCAACTTCCAGTGGGATTAATGCTTCCATGCCGTAGGCTAAGGAGAATGGTGTTTCTCCTGTTGATCGTCGAGGTGTGATGCGGTAAGCCCATAAAACATGAGGAAGTTCCTCCGCCCACTTGCCTTTTGCCTTCTCTAACCTTTTCTTCAGTCCATCCAAGACAACCTTGTTTGATGCTTCCGCTTGGCCATTTGCTTGAGGATATGCTGGTGTAGAATTGTAGAACTCTATCTTGTATTCTTCACAAAAGCTTCTAAAGATTTTGCCATCAAACTGGGTGTCGTTGTCTGATATGAGGGTTTTCGGTATGCCGAATCGAGTAATGATATTTTGCCAGACGAACTTCTTCACATCTTTTTCCTTGATTGATGCCAATGCTTCTGCTTCCACCCACTTTGTGAAGTAGTTTGTTGCTGCGAGAAAGAACTTCCTGTTTCCGGGTGCTGTTGGAAGTGGTCCTACTATGTCCAAGCCCCACATTGCAAAGGGCCATGGGCTGGTCAATGGTAGGAGTTCTCTGGCCGGCAGATGTATTTGATGTGCGAACTTCTGACATTTCTCGCACTTCTTCACATACTTCTCGGAGTCTGCTTGCATGTATGGCCACCAGTATCCTTGTGAAATGGCTCTGTAAGCTAATGATCTTCCTCCTTGGTGGCTTCCGCACACCCCCTCATGTATTTCGAACAAAAATGCTTCTACTTTACTAGGGTGGACACACTTTAGATAAGGTTCTGAGAAGGATTTTTTATACAATGCCATAGATGGGGAGAGCCAAAATCGCTGCGACTTTGCTCTAATTTTGTTGGCTTCTTTCTTTTCTTCCGGTAAGACGCCATCTTTTAAGAACAGTATGATGGGATCCATCCATGAGGGGCCTAATTCGGCGCAGCATATTTCTTCTACTTCGGGGTCTTCGATGCTTGGCCTTGGTAGGTAGTCAATTAATAGTGGGTGAGGGATGGATGTATCTGCCATTGACGCAAAGCCTACTAGTTCGTCTGCTCTGTTGTTTTCCTCCCTGCCAATCTGTTCTATCCTTACTACTTCAAATTTCTTGATCTCTGTTCTGACTAATTCTTAGTACTTGGCCATTCTATCATCCTTTGCTTCATAGTCGCCAGAAATTTGGTTTACCACCAGCTGTGAGTCGCTGTAGACCATTAGTTCGGTGGCCTTCATGTAGAATGCTGTTTTGAGTCCTGCAAGAAGTGCTTCATATTTCGCTTCGTTGTTTGATGTTGGGAAGCCAAGGTTGATTGCTTGCTCCACAATCAGGCCGTCTGGTGAGATGAGGACTATACCAAGTCCTGCACCATGCCGGTTGGATGCTCCATCCACAAAGAGCTTCCACATCTCTCCAACGAACAACTTCCAGCAAGTGGAGGGGTCAGATGATGTCGTGGGGTCAAGAATGTTACTGGTGTTTTCTTCAAGGTCCATGCTTGCGGTCTGCCCCTCGCTATCTGATTGTACCAAGTCTTTATTTGTTGGTGAGTCTTGGTTCGGTATAGCTTGGTTTACTTCTTCCTTGCTGTCTTTAGTCTGGTCTGCCATGGGATCTGATTGAGTATCCTGCACCAGGGGTTGCACTATTCCGGCGTCAACTTCTATCCCTGGTTTGGTGGTATCAGTTAGGTCGACTGGGCAGATATGATGACTTCCTGGAGTGAATTCTGCGACAAAGTCTGCCAAAGTTTGGGCTCTTATCGCAGTTATGGGTTGGAATTTGATGTCAAATTGTCCCAACTCTACTGCCCACTTTAAGATTCGCCCAGAAAAGTTTGCCCTCTCAAACAAAGCTTTTAATGGGAAAGCTGTGAGGACGACTATAGTGTGGGCGTGAAAGTAGTGTGATAACTTTCTTGAGGCCATCATCAAGGCCAATGCCAGTTTTTCCAGTGGCAAGTACCTTGTTTCGGCACCCAACAATGTCTTGCTGACATAATAGATGGGCAGATGTTGGATTCCTTCCGCACGGACCAACACTGCGCTAATTGCGTGCTGAGAGACTGCCAGGTACAGGAAGAGTTCTTCTCCAGGAATTAGGGTCACCAGCAGTGATGGAGAAGACATATATTCCTTTAAGCTTTCCAGAGCGCGGTCGCATTCTTCGTCCCACTCAAACTTGGCTTTTAGGGCATGGAAGAATGGTCGTAGTCTGTCCGATGACCGGCTTATGAACCGATTGAGCGCAGCTGCCATGCCGGTGAGATGCTGTACTTCTTTTACTGAGTTTGGTCTCTCTAAATCCTGGATTGCTTTGATCTGAGAGGGGTCTGCTTCTATACCCCGGTTGGTCACAAGGAAGCCCAGGAATTTGCCAGATCCTACTCCGAATGCACACTTGGATGCATTGAGGCGTAACTTGTGCTTTTTCAGGATCTCAAACATCTCACCTAGGTCCTTAAGATGGTCATTCTCATCCTTGCTCTTGACCACCATATCATCGATGTAAGCCTCCATTGTTCTGCCTAACAATGGTTCAAACATCTTGGTGACCATCCGTTGAAATGTTGCCCCTGCGTTCTTTAGGCCAAAGGGCATGACCTTGTAACAGTATAGTCCTCTTGGAGTTGTAAAGGATGTGACCTCCTGGACTGGTTCATGCATGGCGATTTGATGGTAGCTTCTGTATGCATCCAGAAAGCTAAGTCGGTTGTGCCCCGCCGTTAGGTCGACCAATTGATCTATCCGTGGTAGAGGAAAGATGTCTTTCGGACATGCCTTGTTGAGTGTTTTGTAGTCGACACAAACACGCCACTTGCCATTCTTCTTTGGCACCAAAACTGTGTTGGAGATCCATCTTGGGTAGTGCACCTCTCTGATTGCTCCTGCCTCCAACAGGTTTCCTACTTCTTCCGCCACTATCTTGGCATGGTGGAGTGCCAATCTACGAGTGCGTTGAATGATTGGTCTGGCGGATGGGTGGACATTGAGTTGGTGGCAGATGAAGTCGGGATCAATGCCTGGCATGTCGTATGGTGTCCAGGCAAACACTTCGATATTAGAGGTTAAAAATTCCAAGACCTCTAATCTCTCAATGTTGGACAACGATGAACCGAGCAAAAAGAACTTATCCGGGTTCTTTTCATCTATTCTTACCTCTACCAAGTCTTCCACCGCTTTCTGATTAGCTGCTTTGCCTACATCTGCGAATAGTTCATTGCTCTCAGGTTCTTCCACCGAATGAACGTATCCTTTGGCAGCGCGGCTGCCATTCACCGTGACAAAGCATTGCTTGGACATAATCTGGTCTACAAAGACCTCTTCAATTACTCCAGTTCCGTTGGGGAACCGCATTACTTGATGGTAGGATGATGCTACTGATTTCATGGCATGAAGCCATGTTCTTCCCAAGATGATGTTGTAAGTGAAGGGGACCTTCAATACCCAGAACTCCACTTGTTTCGTCACGCTTCCTGCCCTGACTGGAAGAATTATTTTGCCGACGGGCCATTCTGGCATGGAGTTGAATCCAATTAGAGGGGATACGGCAGGCGCCAAGTCTTTGTCTTGTAGCTTCAATTGCTTAAATGTTTTGTAGTACATGATTTCACATGAACTACCCTGGTCAATCAGAATCCGCCTGACGTCAAAATCCTTGACTCGGAGAGTGGCGACCAGGGCATCATTGTGAGGGCAATATATCCGTTCCAAGTCTTTATTCGAAAAAGACATGACGTTTGTGGCCTCTGTCTTCGCGTTCTTGATGGCAGGTTCGGCACTTAGCACCTCTCTTAAGTGTTCAGCCTTTTTGATTAATCCCTTGAGCTCGCATACACGTTCAGGTTCAAAGACTCCATGTATCACATTGATAATGCCTTGAGGTGGGGCGTCGACTGGCATTCCATTAGGGTTATTGTGATCCTGGGAGGCAGGTTGCGTCCCTCCTTCAATGTATTTATCCAGGTGACCGGCTGCCACCAACTCCTCCAGATGCTGTCTTAATGGCATGCAATTTTCAGTGCGGTGCCCCTTTTCTTTGTGGAAGGTGCATCGCGACCTTTCGTCGTAATCTTTCTGTGCTTCTCCTAACTTAGCTGGCCATCTGACGAAAGGCTCATCGCGTATTTCACTTAGAATTCGGTAGATCAGTTTCTTGAAGACCGTGGTTATGGCAGTGCGGACTCTCAACCATCTTTTATCCTGGTCCTCTTCGTTGTCTCATCTGCCTCGTCCGCTTTTGCTTGGACGGTCTACCGCGTTGACCTTTGCTGAGGCCTTCTTCTCTGGTACTGTGGTCGTGCCGGATTTTGTTTTGGCATGTGTGCCATCCTCTTCTACCCTGATGGGCTGATGCACTCTTTCCATCAAGGCTTCCATAGTGAGAGGTGGTGTCATGGTGATTGAGTCCCTTAGTTTGTTCCCAACCGGAAGGCCTCTCTTGTAGTGTGCAATGGCAAGATTGGTGGGACAGTCCCCAATCTGGTTGAATGTCTCCCAGTAGCGACTATTGTAGGACCTTAATGTCTCTTTTTCACCCATGTCGATGGAGAGTAGCTGGTCAATCTCCACCGGGGTTGTGGTGTTTGTTCTGAACCTTGTGACAAACGCCTCCGCCAATTGCGCCCAGGAGGCTATGCTGCCTTCTGGAAGTTTTTCAAACCAAGTCAAGCCTAGATCGCCAAGGCTTGACGGGAAGAGGATGCACATTAGAGCCTCATTTCGCCGATATACCGCCATAACCTGGTGGAAGTGGCTTAGGTGAATGCAGGGGTCCGTTTTCCCCTCGTACGTACTGAATTTGGACTGAAGGAAGCCTGTAGGTAGGGGCGCGTTTTCGATTGCCGGAACGAACGGCGAGGTCTGCAGCCTTGCTAATGCTTTGTCCGTTGGTTCGTAGGCAGGGCGTGGTAATGGCATTCCAACCTCGACGCTTCCATGCGATTGAGGAGCCAATCGTTGAAGGGCAGAAACTCTGCGAGGGTCGCGCGCCCTAGTATCTTTCTTAAAACGTGCCCTTTCTTCCAGCATGATCCACAAATCAGATGATTTGGGTAACTCCGTTTGCCTGGATGATGTCTGGTACGAGTGCGAGGGTCGGTAGGTACTTCCCTCTGTGTAAGACCTCAATGATCTCGTTCTCTCAGACCTGGAGTAACGAGTTCTGGAGGTTCTAGACTGAGTATCACCTGTCTTGAGGCTTCTACTTTCTGCTTGTGATGGTGTGGAATACCTTCCATGGTCTTCTGAGCGGCGAGGGGGCGTCTTGTTTTTGCGCCCCTCTCCTGTCGCCACTCCTTTTCCCTTCATCTGGCGCTTCAAGGCCTCCATGTCCGCCACCATCTTCCTTATTAATTCGTCTTGCTCCTTCACGCGGTCCTCCAAAACTTGAGGATCAATCCTCCGCCTTTGCCTGTCAGGACTTTGTGAACGAGAGTGATGGGGGCTGTTAGTCCGCCTCCCCCTAGTATCCCTCCTGGAGTTATGTCGTTGGGGCTCCAAGTCCGTCATGGGAGGGATAGAAGGTAGTCCTTCACGCCTTGCACCCCCATCTGGTGTTTGCCCGTCGATGGCGGACTGTGGCAATTCTTCATTTTGCGCCATTGTTCCTAAAGAGGTAAAGCTTGATCAAGAGGTTTTGTCCTGTCTGTGTTTCCCACAGACGGCGCCAATTGTACGGGAAAGAAATAAACATTCTCGTATAATCCTGTTGATCAAGTCTGCGCTCCTCCAAACGTCGTCGCTTTACTCCCTGAAAACACAAACGTGAGCTAGCCGGCGGGTGTGTGCCGGAAACCCCTCCGATGCCTAAGTCAGCAAAATAGACAAGTAGGCAAAAAGCTGTGTCTCCAAGAACCAAAGTTGTGTTACCTCTCCATAGGTGATGTTTGTGAGCTTTTATAGGTTTTGCGTGGCACAATCCTAGTAGGACTTTTACTCCTCCATGCAGAGTCCTCCTAGGATTCATACTCCTGAAAGATAATGCTTATCCTTCAACACCCCCCTCACTGCTTAAACCAAGTGAGATGGTTCTTCCATGGCCGACCTACCATCCGACCGAAGTAGTCACGACTATACTTAGCCGACCTATACCTAGTTCGGTTCTCTGCCCATATATATATATATATATATATATTGATAAAATCATTAAAATCGGTCAAAAGACCAACCAAATTACACAAAAATTAATTAATTAAAATTTTTAAATTTTATTTTAAGTTTAAATTTAAATG
The DNA here is from genome assembly GCF_055761805.1 of Camellia sinensis. Taxonomy (NCBI): domain Eukaryota; kingdom Viridiplantae; phylum Streptophyta; class Magnoliopsida; order Ericales; family Theaceae; genus Camellia; species Camellia sinensis. Next base: position 101,852,211 of record NC_138975.1, on the reverse strand, counting down.
TCTTCAACTGAAATATGCACAACAGTACAATATTAAATGGGAGCATAGGTTTACTTTATTTAAGTGAAACAATTCACTTTTTCCTTTTTTCTCGAAGTGGGATTGTGTAAAATAAAAATTAACAATTGTTTTGGTCGGGAATTTATTTCGAATCAAACAATATCAGTCATTTAGGCCAAGTTTGGGTACTTCCAAAAAAGTCAAAAACTCAAAAAGTTACTCAAAAAGTTAAAAAGTTAACACTATTCACCAAAAGTCAACAATTACGGCTGCACAACTCCCAATTCAAATTTTTCCATACAAATCAATTTTTACAATTTTTTATTACACATTTTTCAATAAAAAGTCAAAAAGTTAACCCAAACATCCATATTTTCAACCTCAATTTTTTAGTCCAAAAAGACAAAAAGTGCACTTTTTTAGTCTTTCCAAACTTGGCCTTAATCTTTAATTAGGTTAATTTTTAATTTTTTTTAAACTAAACAAATCTAACCAATATATTTTGATAAACCCGCTAAGATTGCGGTTAAACCGACGAATCAGTCGAACCAAAAACGATTCAACCTAATCAAAAGATCAGCTAACTTTTACAAAAATTAATTAATTAAAACTTTTAAATGTTATTTTAATTTTAAAATTTAAATTGTCTTGAATTAAGGTATGCACAACCAACAATGATTCATTCCACTAAAAATATCACCACTAATAGCACTAATACATTAAAAAAGTAAAAAAAAAAAAAAATACAACTTCAAGACCAAAGCATCACATCATTAATGGCGGGACCCACTGCCACCTAATTAGTGGGAGCACTAATTAGTGCTCCCAAGCATTTTTCTATGCACAACACTACAATATTAAATAGAAGTATAAGATTCATTTAGGCCTTGTTTGGGCACATGCTATTTTACTAACTTTGTGATTTTTTGGCTAAAATATGAGGTAAAAAATATTAGTATGTTTGGAATGACTTCTTAGCTTTTTACGAAAATGATGTACAAAAAAGTAAAGAAAAAGGAAAATTTTTGACTTTTTGATATAAGTTGTTGGCTTTTTAGTTTTTTTTATTGACTATTTAACTATTAGGCTGAAATATTGAGTTTCCAAATGAGACCTTAATATAAGTGAAACAATTTACTTTCTCCTTTTTTTCCCCATTTAAAATTGTAAAATAAAAGTTAACAATTATTTGAATGAGAAATTTATTTCTTATCAAGCAATCAGTTATTCAATCTTTAATCAGATTAATCTTTAGTTTATTTTGAATCAAACAAATCTAATCAATACATTTTGATAAAACCTCTAAATTCGCAGTTAAACTAGTAAATTAGTCAAACTGAAAATAATTTAGCCTAATCAGTTAGGTCAAAAGACCAACTGCCTTACACAAAAATTAATTAATTAAAAACTTTCAAATTGTATTTTAAAATTTATATTGTCTTAAGCTAAAACATGCACAATACTATAATATTAATGAGAGTATAACGTTCACTTTATATAAGTAAAACAACTCACTTTTTTATTCTTTTCCCAATGTAAAATTATAAAATAAATCATAAACTAATTGGTGTTTTAATTTTAAAATTTAAACTATTTATGTATAATACTATAATATTGAATAAAAGTACAAGGTTCACTTTATATAAATGAAACAACTCATTTTTTTCTTTTTCTCTCGATGTGGGATTATAAAATAAATCATAGACTAATTAGAATTTAATTTTTATATGGTTAAATGGAAGTTAATCAATGAAGATTTTTTTTTAATTGTTTAAATTAAGAAAATCATTATGAAAAATCATTATTAAACCGGCAAATCAGTCAAACAAAAAACAGTTTAACCTAATCAAGTCAAAAAATCAACTAATTTATACAAAAATTAATTAATTAAAACTTTTAAATATTATTTTAATATTCAATTTTAAACTATCTTAGATTGAAGCATGCACAACACTACAATATTAATTGGAGTATAAGGTTCACTTTATATATGTGAAACAACTTACTTTTTTTTTTATTTTCCTGATGTGGGATTACAAAATAAAAATTAACAATTGTTTGAGTGAGAAATTTATTTCTAATCAAACAATCTTAGTCATTCAATCTTTAATCAAATTAATTTTTAGTTTATTTCAAATCAAACAAATCTAACCAATATGTTTTGATAAAACAGCTAAAATTGCAATTAAAATAGCAAATTAGTCAAACCAAAAATAATTCAACCTAATCAGCTAAGTCAAAAGGCCAACCAACTTATACAAAAATTAATTGATTAAAACTTTTAAATTTTATTTTAAAATTTAAACTATATTGAATTGAAACATACACAACACTACAATATTAAATGGGAGTATAAGATTTATTTTATATAAGTGAAACAACTCACTTTTTCCTTGTGGGATTATCAAATAAATCATAAACTAATTAGAATTTTATTTTTATACGGTTAAATGGAAGCTAACCAATAGAAATTTTTTTAATTATTTAAAATTTAAAAAATTAGTATGAGATATTGAACCTCTCACAAAACTCCTCACTAAAACCTCATTTTGCTTATATAACATATAGATAAATATAAATTTAATTTAAGTTTGATTTTGTTTCTACATCAATAGCTGATACTTGTTTTTGGGTAGGGTAGGGTAGGCTTGGAGTCAAAAGTCCACTCAGAGATGGCAATTTGAAACCAGCCCAACAGGGACCCAATCTCCCGATCCCGATTTGAGCTGTTTTTTCTTGAAAAATATCTCCAACACGACAGAGATGGTCTTCAAAAATCAATCCCCAATCAGTTTCAGGCTAGGGATGAGGATAAGTGTCCCAACCCTGTACCCAACCCGTCTTCGTCCCAATTTGACTCCGAAGTGAAATTACTATTTTACCCCTCTATATATATAAACCAAACCCTCATCCTCATCTCACTTATCTCTTCCTCTCTGTCTAAGTGTCTTTGTCTCTCTTTCTCCTTCTCTCTTCCCTTTACTCTCTCTCTCACTCTCACACCTCTACTCCTCATCAGCGCCACCGCCACTGTCCGCGATGCCGATCGTCCTCCTCCGTCGTCGATCGCCTCCGTCATCACAATCACAGTGACCCATCCTCCTCAGATCTAGTTCTAATCTTGTTCAAAACTCCCAAATTTGGATCGATTTCGACTATTTGCGGAAGTCCATTCGCGCATGTAAAGATCAACTACAAGAATGTGAAGAGCTTTGATTTGTTATATAACGTCAAGATCAACTACAAAAATGGAGTCACTGATGCGTTCTCTGCCCTCAAATGTTTCGATATTTACCATTTCATATTCATTTTTTTTTCTTGATCTGGAATTTGATTTCTGCAATGGAACTTCACTTGGTTTGCTTTTCGAAAACATTTTTCTAAATCTTTTCTCAAAAAATCTAGTTTCATAAAAAATGAACATATGTTTGATTTTTTTTATTTATTTATTATTTTTTGTTGTTGATGATGATGATGGAATTTGTTTTTCTCATTGTGAATTTTTTTTTGTTTTATAGATCAAAAACATTTTGTTTTTTCTTGTTTTACAGATTGCTTAATCTTTCCTTTGAATAAAAAAATTTTTAAAAAAATAATTAAAAAAAAATCTAATATGCTATTTAATTCAGGGATTTTTCGTGGACGGGGATACCCGCCCGATCCCCGTTAGGGGCGGGGGCGGCGATGGGTTCTCCGCCGAAGATCAAGGGCGAGGATAGGGAATTTAACACTTTCAGGAATCGGGGACGGGGAGTGTAGTCTCCAGCCCCGCCCTGCCCCGCCCCATCCCATCCCATTGCCATTCCTAAAGTCCACTCTTTCCCAACCAAATAAGCACTTTTGCCTGACTGGTGCCTTCTCTTCAACAGCTACTTCAATCAATGTTAAGTTTGATTACGAGGCTTCTTAGCCCCTAACTGACTACTTAGAGCATCCATAGTGGGATGGCTAAAAAAGTGTGTTATGGTGTGTTATATGACAAAAAGTGATAAAAGTGGAGCCTAAAAATATGTGTTAAAATGTGTTAAGAGTTTCTTAATTTTAGAGAGAGTAGTGGTGTAATAGATGTGTTAAGGGGTGTGTTAAGGATATATATATATATATATATATACATAATAAACAAAATAAATAAATAATTTAATTTAATCAAAAATTTCAAATCCAAAATTAAATTTCAAGTCAAAAAAAAAAAATCTCAACAAGTTAAAAAAAAAATTCAATTGACTGCCCGGACGTCTGGTCGGTCAACTGATCAGACCCAAAATTTATTTTTATTTTTTTCCCTTTTCTTGAAGGGTTTGGATTTCTGGGAGGGATTTTCGGCCAGACGTTTTGGAGGATTTTTCCAGGAACACATCTCTCTCTTTCTTCGCTAGCTAAAACGCTGGCCACAGTTAACACACAAGTTAACAGCTGACCCTAACACACCCATTGCAGCACCCAATATATTTTTGGCTGGCCAAAAACTAACATCTAACACTAACTCACTCCCTAATGGATCCACTGTGAATGCTCTTATTGAAAAACCAAACTAAAAATGAAAAGTCGTACTACAACAACTGTAAATCTTCCCTTCCCGTTCTGACTTTGATCGAATTACCCGTGAGAACTTTGCTTTCTGGTTTGGAAATACCTCTGCCCTTTTCACTTCTTATTAATTTTTTCCTTCACTTTTTCTAACATTTCTAATGCCAACTTCAAATTCAAGTTTGTTTATATAATCGGGTTAACTTGAGCCGAATTTGAATTTCTCAAATACTTAACAATTTGAGTTTGAGCTAAATTTTTAAATTTCAACGTAAGCTCAATTAATTCTTGACTAACAAAACTGGAATGTCTCAAAATTCAACTCATTTGCAGTTCTTCTAGGAGATGCTTTCTAAAAATAATTACACAATTCAACTCATTTGCTGTTGTGGGAGACGCTGCCCAGAAATAAAGGCATTAGGTTTAACAAAGAAAAATGTATATTTATATTATTATATACTAACATATTACCCGTACTACGTATAGGTATAAATTAATAGAAAAATGACTCATAGCTCGAATTCGGTGGCCCGAATTCGGCTCAAAACCCAAAACGACGTCATTTTGGGTTTCAATTTTTTTTTTCTGCCTTTTCTTTCTCTTCCTTTTCTTTCTTTCTTTTCTTCTTCTTCATTGAACACAGGAGAAGAGCAGAGGCGAGAGAGAAACAGAGTCGTCGTCGGCAGCTCGTCAGCAGCTCGTCGCTTGTCGACCGATCATTGCATCGCAACCCCGCCTCTGCCTCCGCCCGCCGCCGCCTCTACCTCCGCCTCCACCTCCGCCTCCACCCGCTGCCGCCTCCGCATCCACCCGATTTTGTTGCCCCCTCCAGTCCACTTCTTTTTCTCCTTCTTCTTCCTCCTTCTCTTCTTCTTCTTCTTCCTTCTTCTTCTTCTCTTCTTCTTCTTCTTCTCCAAATTCGAGCCAAATTCAAGCCTCCAAATTCGAGCTACGAATCGGAACCGAAATTAATAAGCATAAATTCCTGAGATTTGAGTTTAATACATATCATTCCTTGACGTTTGGAAAATTACACTAACCCCCTATCATTGTAATTATTTAAACGGAATGCAAATATTGAACTCATGTACTCTCTTTTTTCTTGTTTTTCTTTACTTCCTCTGGTTTTTTTTTTCCCCTTTCCTTTTCTTTATTTTTTTTTTCAATGTAATTTCTTTTGTGTTTCTACTAGGAGTCATTGCCTTTTATATAAGTAGGGGTTTGTAAATTGAGACTAGTAACCACAGGGTTGGGAATGTAATTTCTAGAACGTTAGGGGGTGAGATGTAATTGGATCAAACCTCAGAAGGTGTCAATATAATTTACCCAATAAATAATCAAAAAATAGTTTTAAAATTAAATAATAATATAAAATTTATCTAAAGTATGTAGTAAAAATGATTTATAATCAATTAAATTTTATTTATTTTTATCAGACTTGTATATTTATGTCAACGTAACATTCACCTAATCATTAAAATTTGTCTTGGTCTATGCTCAACTTATAAATCATTTAACCTATTTATTTTACAAATTGGTACATAAATATTTATAAGTATTTTTTATAATAAAAATAAGAAATATGAACATATTTTATGCATATCTATTAAAAACTTTGAACGTAGGTTAAAAAACTTATATATTTATATTAACACTATGAAATAAATAGTTATATATATTCATATATTAAAAAACTATCTAAGATAAAGCTGCCCTATATTATATGTAAAAATATTTGATAATAATAAATTTAAATATTATGTATAAATTATGTCATAATTTATCAATTCGTGATCAATATGAATTAGTTTGAGAATTCTAATATTAAATTAAACATTAAAAATGAGTTTATAGTTTGAGTTGATTTTTTGCCAATATTTAAAAGTTTTGACACCCTTTTATCTATCTTCATATTGAAGCTAACAATCATTTGTTAGTTAGCATAGAAGTTGAAGGAAGCATCTAAAGAATGTGCTAAAGACTAAAGCCTCGAAAGAAGGTAAAATGACACCGAAAAATTAAATGAAATTGTTGGGAGGATACTTTTTCATATAAAAAGGAAGCAATGAAAAATATTTTTAAGAGATATTCTTAATTTATATAGCAGTAGTGAGACATGTTTCCTATGTAAGTTGTTGATTTTAGAAAGGAATTTTGAATATTCTATGTAGTTATAGAGGCTTATTAAGTAAGAAGGTTTTTTATTTTAGGAAAAAAATTCCTTATATCATAGATATATACTATAATTATCTTCTTGACTAAAAGTTTAAATTTTAAATTTTAAACCCCTAAATCATTTGTCTATATTGATAAATGTTACTAAAATTTTAAATTTTATTTTATAGTATCCGATAGATGTTTCTATTTTTTTTTAAAAAAATTAGAAGTCAACAAATTTAGTTTGAGCCTTTGGAATTCTCACAAATTTAGTGTGTATAAAAATAATGAGATTTGATATATACGTTGAGTTAGTGTATATGAAAATAATGAGATTTGATATATACGTTGAGTGGAAATGGCCATAGAAAAAAAAATGTTACAAAATTTTAATTATATAAATCATTTTATACTTTATGGTGAAGAATTTAAAATATTTTAATATAAAAAATATTTTACGACTTTTAATAGGAAAACTCATTCGTTTAAGTGTTGAGTGCGTAATTTATTATTATTATTTTTTAATTGGAAAACTCTTTCTTTTTTTTTTAGATAGGAAAACTCCTTCTTTTTTGAGTGTATGATTTATTAATTATTTTTTCTTAATTCGAAAACTCCTTCCTTATTCGATTGAAATAAATGAATGATTTTAGAGAAAATATCATTTTGCTCTCCAAATTTATAATTATCACAAAAGAGATCGGACTTTAACGTTCATACATATTTAAAAGTTCCAAATAAGCTGAAAAAATTATAAATTGTATCTTAAGAAAATCTCACTTTTTGGACCAACTAAGCTGAAAAAGTCAAATAATTTATAGGGGAAATATCATTTTGCCCTCCAAATTTTTACATGTTTTTCAATTTGACCCTCAGATTTCGTATAATATTAATTTGTCCTCCAAACTTTTGAGATTTTGATCAATTTAGCCACTGCCGTCACATTTCGTCTACAATCAAATAGAACTTGTTGATGTGGCACCAAACTTCATTTGGAAGTTCATTTTACCCCCTAACTATACCTTAAAAATCAATTAGCTTCCCAAATATTCAAAAAAATATATTTAATATTTAATTAATATTTTTTTTCCTCAAAAATGAAAAAAAAAGGTTAAATTTTAAATAAAAAATTGGCTATTAGTCTTGTTGAGTATTCTTTAAACAATAAATGAATTTTAAATTTTTCTCCTACTCAATTTTGAAATTACTATTAGTCGATCAATTCGATTAAAATTAATTTGGAGAATAAACTACTTACAATTGCGTGCGCACACACATAGAGTAGCCAAGGAATTTCGACTTGATAAGTTTCTCCAGGATCAACTGGAAATAATTTGAGACCTATGAAGTACAGGTACAGATATAAGTACTAGTGTTGATACGATACGAATATATCGATACGGTAAAATCCAAAAAAAAAAAAATTAGGGTACGGGTACAGCTTGATACGTTTGTAAAAAAATATTTATTTTTGATTTAGAGTAATACAAAAAAATTGATTAAATTGTTTAATTTGTTAAGATCCAACATACAGCTGACATTTAAGGCCAACAGTACAGTATAAGATAAACCAAAATTAAATATCATTATATTAAATAACATACAAGCTGTAACTTAATTTTAAAACCATACTAAATATAAAACTAAACATAAAAAGAAATCTAGTAAAAAGAATTTTATCTCTATAGTAGAAGAAAATATTATTTCGACTGAGATACGGCATGGATTAGGTATATGCTAGGCATGTCTGGGTATGCCAAAAATTATGAAATTTTTTTTTGAATATGTGTTCTGTATACCTGATTCATATGTAGAAATATCATACGTCTATAAGTACCAGATACGAGTACAACATGTTTGTCGAAATACCCATGCTTCATAGTCTCAAGACAATTCTAAATGAGAATTTTTATATTTTTATATTTTTTTTTTTTTGCGAAATATATATCATTTAAAATTTAATTTTTTTCATTATTGAGATAGAAAATTATTTATTAAATATTTAAACTTAATTTTTTTTATATTTGGGAGGACTAATTCATTTTTAAGATTTAGTTTGGGAGATAAAATGAAATTTTGTGCTACGTCAACAAGTTTCGTTCGATTGTAGACGGAATGTAACAGTAAGAGCCAAATTAATCAAAATTTCGAAAGTTTGGAAGGCAAATTAATATCATATGAAATCTAGGGGTCAAATTGAAGAACACAAGAAAATTTGAGGCGTAAAATGATATTTCCTCTAATTTATAATTTAAAATTATAACCAAACACCATTAGTTAGTTTTTTCTTTTAAGAAAATAATCTAAATAAATTAATTTATAAGTGCTACCAAACGGGCCTACTTGAGTTGCATATATCTTTTTTTTCTTTTTATTTTGAGAGTATATTCCAGACTATCTGGTTTAGTTTTTGCTTGCAACTTATTAAACGAAAATAACTTAAGTAAATTGGAAAAAAGAAGGCTAATTATTTGGAACTTAGGGACGGAGAGTTTTTTATTTTTGTTTTCTAATTAGAAACTTTTAACTCACAATAAACTTACCAAACAGGCACTATTTCGTAGGATCAAGCATGACAAAATGAGATAAAATATATGCTAAAGACGGATTTATGTTGTTTCTCTAAATGGACCTCCTTCCTTCCTCCTCCCTACCTAAAAAAATTTAAATAAATAAAATAAAATAGTGATTGTCAACTCGGAGTCAATATTCATTTAAAAGCGTTTAACTTAATCCAAAACTTTTAATTTTACTTGACTTAAAATATATGCTAAAGACGGATTTATGTTACAGTTTCTCATTGTTTCTGTAAATAAATGGGCCCCTCCCTTCCTCCTTCCTACTTAAAAAATTCTAAATAAATAAAATAAAATGGTGATGGTCAACTCGGAGCCAATATTCATTTAAAGTGTTTAACTTAAGCCAAAACTTTCCATTTTACTTGCTCAGGCCAAGAAGAGTCATACATAAGAAACACATTTTATGACTTGACATGGATACGGAAACATGTAAATTTTAAAAAAAAAAATACATGACACAACCCATCGAGAATGAGTGCAGACTATATAATTTTATATTTTTTTTATAAGTGATATTTTTAATATTATATATTTCTATATCAAATATTATTCTCATCGAATTCATCAACCTTGATATGTTATTTTGCTAAAAATAAACAAATAAGGGATATTGCATCTCCCCAACGTGTCCCTCATGTGTTCGATTCCTCCAGGATGTCCAACACATATATACTAGGAGCATGTCCGGGGTGACACATGTCGGACATCGAACCGTTGCCACCAGAGAGGTGTTTGTGCTTCATAGGTTAATACCAACTGACGTGAGTTGGCTACTCAGGTTCATTTTCATTATTAATTATAACTGTATCTTTTGTTTCATTTAATCATTGCATTTGGGTTATTTCTCACTGCCTTGGTCCAAATTTTTGTTCTCTTCTCTCTTTTTTTTCTTTTTTTTTTGTGATCAAACGTTTTAGGCCTTTTTAACTTGAATCAAAAACTTGTATGGCGATGCATTTATTGCTTTTGGCTGCAACCACGCGGTTTATATATATTTATTTATATAACCATTTTGGAGGGCTAGATGTAGAAACTGGAGGTATGAAATGCATTTATAATAGACTAGAGCTAGGTCCAGTTTCAAACTACAAGAGGAAAGTCATTTAAGATGGTTCACCCACCTATGAATACCAATGAAGACATAGTACTTGTAATTCACTCAAGTTCTGAGAAACCCAAGAACAAGAGAAGGACCATCAGTTGAGGCATTGGTATATGATTGATAGACATCATGATTAATGACTTCTAATTCCATGGTGGATATGATCACATGGAAAAAATATGGTCAAAATGCTAGAATAAATCATATTTGCAACAGTTTCAATTACACTTATTGAGCTTTGCTGAATTTGTTGAGTTTTAGTGTGACCCCATTTTGTATAGCCTTTCTTTTGTTTATTGAAAAGGTTTTCCTTTTAATGAGGTCCAAGTTGATTATCCTCTCTGTCCTTTCAACTATTATTGCAAGTCTTATAATCTATGTATTATTGTTGAACTTTTGAATTTTAGATGCCACATTTTTAACCATGTTGTTTTACTATTACAGATTGAGGATACTACTCGGTGGAGACTGTCACACTTTTAGCGGCTTTGAAAGTTCGTTATAGAGATAGAATTACAATTCTTGGTGGAAATCATGAAAGTAGGCAGATAACTCAAGTGTAAGACCTCCATACCTTTCGAGTCTGACAATGCCAAAACTGCAATAGCAGTATCTTTGCTAGTTAAAAATGATTTCATCTCTTATTTCTTAGTAACGGAAACTGTGTTGGCTCCTTTATTGTTTTGCAAAAATGCCTTTTTAAGCAGTTAGATATTCAAAGAGTCGTTTTCAATATGGTATTGTAATACTTACAATTTTAAAAGTGGTGAGAGTATTGTGATTGATGATGCAGCGTATTCCAGATGGAACGGGTCAGACTGATCCACGCTTCCCAAACCAATGCCCGAGGTACCAACCCCACCAGAAAACCTGCACTAGAGTGCAGCGTGTTCCAGATAGAACAGGTCAGACTGATCCACGCTTCCCAAACCAATGCCCGAGGTACCAAGCCCACCAGAAGACCTGCACAAGAATTCAACGGGGAACGGGGATTAGAGATAGAAAGCTTAACCTTCTTCTTATCTTCAACATCTGCTTATATCCTCTGGTAATCATTTCGTTGTCCCTTCCGACCTGGCCTCTTGGCCGAAAGGCTACGCTCTAGCTTACCTTGTTCATGGTGAGGCCGTTCTGTCTCGATGGGGAGGGGTTATCACAATAAATGTTGTAAGGGGTTTCATTAATGGCTGATGTGCAGTGCAATAACTTTGCAGGATCTTTGTCTGCTTATGTGGCTTGTCCTTTACTTACCACGTGTCTAGGTATCATTGGTTCTTAATGCCATGTTGAGCTCCAGCAACGCTGGGCTTTAGTATTTGAGTTATGTATTGGGCCATAAACGGTGGGCTATATCCTTTGTGGGCTTACCCGTGTCAGTAGTCCCCAATTCCCGAGTGCAACTTTAGTCCAACAAAGGGAATAAGGAAGAAAACGATGGTTGTGAAAGACTGGCAGGGAGAAGGCCAACCGAGAGGTGGGCCTACGGCGATGGGTGGCCACGAAGGGCGACTGAGTGGAGGGACCGACCGTGAGGAGGGGCGACCGCGAAGGGTGACCGAGTAGAGGGACCGACCCTGAGGAGAGCTGACCGCGAAGGGTGACCGAGTGAAGGGACCGACCATGAGGAGGGCCGACCGCGACGGGTGACCGAATGAAGGGACCGACCATGAGGAGGGCCGACCGTAAACGGGGAGTGGTGGTACGCGGAGCTCGAGGGGCGGCGGGGCACGTGGTGAAGTGAAGTGGAATAGACAGGGAAAGGGAAAGGGGCAGTGGATCGTGGTCGTACACGTGGCGGAATCCCGTGATGGGGAAGGTTAGGCGTTGAGCAAGAAATGAAGCGATAGGTTAATATAGGGTGTTGAAAAGACAGTTTTGGCGCATTTTTGGAAAATTTTCAAACTGGCAAAATTTAATTGTGACCCTTGGAATATAGGCAAGCCTTGGGCTTTTGGTATTATCCATTTTACCTATCTCTTTGCAAAAAACCAACACACTCTAGAAATAAACTCGTTTATTGCCGGTGATACGCCCCTGCAACACTTCATGAATTTTCTTGTGCCCGCATCCGAAGCCATTCGCAGACACACAAGAGAGATGACCCAAGAGGAAGCAACAACCGCAAGGGTTGATCCGTTAGACGATGACGATGCGGTGGATTTGGTAGAACAGTATCGTACGGAACGTAGAGAATGAGGGGTAGTTGGTGAGGCGGTGCAGGCTCGTCCAAGGATGATGATTGCAGCCGCGAAACCTATTAGTCAAGTGGAGCCGGACCACTGGCACACCAAACCGGACAGGTCCATACTTACGGCGGAGGAGTTGGAGGGAATAAGGAGGAAGTACCAAATTCCCGCGGAGATAGGGTTAAGATTGCCCACATCCAAGGAAAGGGCATCAAATGTGCAGCCGGGCGAGTTCAGCTTGTATGAGGAAGCGTTGCGAGGGGGTTTGCGGCTGCCTCTCCCCCAAGTAGTGGTGGATGTGTTAAACAAGTTAGAGGCAGCGCCAGGGTAGCTGATGTCGAATGCCTGGAAGATAGTAGTGGCCTACGCGAGTGCCTGGCTGTAGGCGACCGGAGGGACGGCAATGACAGTAGAGGCGTTCTTCTCCTGCTACAAGGCCTCCGGTCAGTAGGAGACTTGGGTGGCTCTGCAAGCATTAGCGGGGCGAGGGCTGGTAGTGGGTCTTCTATCTTCGGTAAAGGGGTGGAGACCGAGATCGTTCTTTGTGACAGCGAACGGTGGGGCAGGAGTTCGCACAACGTGGAAGGTCCCCACCAAATCGGTTGAGCCAAAGTTGGACGGGGCGGCCGAAGACCAAGTGGAGAAGGTGAGGGAATAGAGGGAGAAGAAGGCAGTAAGGTGGGACGAGCTGGTCCTTCTGTCAACGTTGTTTGCCCTGAACTTGGGACCACAACCGTTAGGGGACGATCCGGCAAGGGAGGAGTTAGAGAGGCAACGGAAGGCGGAGGAGGAGGAAGAAAAGAGATGTTCGCCCGAGCAAACAAATATAAGGAGACACAACTGGGGCCTGTTCCTAAGTTAGTGCCGAAGAAGAGGAATCGACCTCGTCCTAAGCCTTTGGGGGACAAGAACTTGACTGAGTTTGCCCCATTGCCACAACCCATAGACCCCCTGAAGGAGAGGGGCAGAAGAGAGGTTGAGGCAGAACTGAAGAAGTCGAAGAGGAGGAGAGTTGCCACTGAGGAGGCTAAGGATGCGCCCGGTTTGAAAAAGATGAGGGTTGGTGGCGAGGACACCCCCAAAGTGGGACCGGAGAAGGCGACGAAGGAGATGGAGAGTGGGGCGACTGTCCCTGAAAAACAAGTTAATGATGGGGCGACCGGCCCTCAAGAGGAGGCAGAACAACAGCCGAAGGGGGGGCCTACTCCCCAAGGAGAGGGAGAGAGGGTCAAGTTGAAGACTGCTATCTACCACACGCCAGCAGTTTTTGGGCAACTGGAGGGAGAAGGAGGCCCAGCCAGGACTGCTGCTGACCGGCTTTTGGGCGTAGTGGAGGACGCGGTAGTGCGTTCGATGGCCAGTTTTACTGAGGCCAAACTGCTAAGGGGGTTATACTCTGCCCAGATAGAGGCAACTGCCTTAGCAGGAGCCCCACTGAACAAGGCGGCGGCTACAAGAGGCGAAGTAAGGCCACTGAAGGCAAAGTTGGAGGAGGTGGGGTCTCAACTTGAAAGTTTGAGGAGGGAGACTGCAGGGTGGAGGATGACCGCGCGGAGTGCGTGTGTCAGGGGGCTGAAAGAGGCCCAGAAAGCGAAGAAAATTGAGGTGTTGGCGATGGTGCAGAGCAATGTTGCCGACCGTGCCCATGCTGAGTTGTTCGCAACCAAGTTGGGGTTAGAGACGGAAAGCCGCAAGGTGGTGTCGCTCGAGTTTTAGCTGGTTGGCGAGCAAAAGAAGCTGGAACAGGCCCAAAAAGCCTGCACCGTCGCCAACGAACAGTGGGACGAGGCCATGACCTGCAACGAAGATCTTCATGCTCAGTCGATCAAAGAAAAAGAAGAAGCGAATCTGAAGATCGCTGAGCTGGAGAGGACGTTGGCAGACGAGCGGGCCAAGTCAATAGAGGAGAAAGTGGGGTTAGAGAAGGCTTTGGAAGAAGAAAAGACCAAGTTAGCCTCTGAGAGGGCAGCGTACCCCGACTTATGTGTCGCAGCAGTAGAGTAGTTCAAGGGGTCCGCTGACTTCTAGATGGCTATCAATGCTGCGATCGCCAACAACTTCGCAAGAGAGGGGTCTAGAAGGGCTGGCTCGTCGGGAGCAACCGCTGGGAGCAGGAGTGAAGAAGAAATGATCCAGAGCTTCCAGCGGTCAGACTTTTACAAGCATGAGATGGCTGAGTTCTGGGACAGCAGCTGAAAGACTTTCAAGCGTAAAGCAGAAAAGTTGTTCCCAGACTTGGACTTCAGCAACGTAAGGATAGACGAAGACGATGTGGCCTAGACCCCCCTAGACGAGGGTGTTGACGAAGAGGACCTTGCCTTAAGTGAAAATGAATGATTGGTGTGAACAAAATTTGTAAATAGAATTTTGGTCGAATTTTGGTCAAATTTTGGTTGTTTTTGTTTTTGTCTTGTTGTTGTTGTTGTTTGTTTTTTCTTTTTTTTTTTTTTGTAATTTCTGTAGTAAACTTATGTTTAAGTTTGTGAATAAATAAAATCCTGAGTTGTGTTTGTCGCACTGTGGCCTTTATTTTTGTAAATCTAAAAAGAATGAGAATGGTTATTCAAATATGGCTTGTGTATAAATCGCAGTGAAAATTGAGAAGTAGAGAGCCATTCTAGCTTGTGAGAAAATTATGATGCAAAGAATGTTAACAATAAAAATGTTGAAATGTAAAGGTCTTAAAGTGTAAGAGTCTTAAAGTGTTAAGGCATGTGGTCAGAGTGTTGAGAAAATGTGAGAATGAAAAGGTCTCAGAATGTGACAGTCTTGAAGTGTTAAATGGTTGGCAAATGAAAGTTAAAAATGTAAAGAATGTTAAGAGGTGTAAAAGCATGGACCTGGAATTGGACCAAGTATGGCAACTATGCTACAAACATGAAGTTGTAAGAATGCTTGAGCCATAATTAACTCAGTCTGGCGGAGCCCTTTGTGCTCAGGCTGGCTGAGGCTTTAAGTAACTCAACCTGGCTGAGCCCTTCGTGCTCAGTCTGGCTGAGACTTTAAGTAATTCAGTCTGGCCGAGGCTGCAAGCAGGGTGTTAATGAAATATCACACAGATGACTGAGATATAAGATTGTTGTCTTTTAAAGTGCAGCCCTTTGATAATAAATTTACACCATGTGAATAAGAACATTTAAGTGCGTAGATTGTCAAAAAGAAAATACAGCAACTGATCAATACAAAAATAGGGCCTTATTGAAAATAACGCTTCAAGTGCTCGGCGTTCCACGGATAGGGGAGATCTCGACCTTCCATGTCCTAAAGTCGGTAAGTGTCTGAACGAGGTCTGGCCTTAACAACGTAAGGTCCCTCCCACTTGGCTGTCAACTTGCCCTCAGCTGGATTTTTGGTGGCAAAGGTTGCTTCGCGCAAAACAAGGTCCCCCACGGCGAACTCCCTCAGTCGGACTTTGCGGTTGTAGTGTGTTCTCATTTTCTGTTGATATGAGGCCCGTTTGACAGCAGTGGTCTCTCGGAGCTCTTCAATCAGGTCTAGGTCGGCTCGACGCAGTTCTTTAGTGAGTTCTGGATTTGGGTGCAGAACCCTTGGGGTAGGCAGACCGATTTCCACTGGGATGATCGCCTCAGGGCCGTATGTTAAGCGAAAGGGGGTCTCCCCAATAGGGGTTCGGGATGTAATATGGTACGCCCAGAGTATGTTTGGTAATTCCTCAGCCCAGAGTCCCTTAGTAGCTTCCAGCTTAGTTTTGATGATTTTCAGAAGAGAACGGTTGGTAACCTCAACTTGGTGTAGACGTCCCCGAACGCCCCGGGAGGAACGAGCTCCCGTTCTGTTCATTTGGGGTCACTACAGCTCAGGACTCTAAAATTGTCACAGTTCTAAGTCTGAACCAAAGAGTCCAAATCCGGCAAATCGTTTTGAGAAAACAGATTTTTGAAAGAAGTGCCAAACATGGACTGCTTTGCCAGATACAGAGTCGCCACCTAAATATTTTATTTTGGGGAAATTTAGGAAACCCTGACTTGTTTGCCTAAGGCCACGTGTCCGTCATCACCAAAGTTGCCTTGGCTCGGGAACTTGGGTACGATTGGAGAAGGTCACTTCGTGAGCACCCCCGCTCGCCCGGTCAATGATCGGCCTCTACTAACCATGATATCAAGTTTTGAAAACATTGTGTGTTCTTATTCCGGTTATTAGCCTAGATTTACTATGTGATGCGCACAGCATACAAGTATAGACTGGATCGCCTGAATTGGAACAAAACATTTCATGTTTGTTTTTGAAAGATTGTTTGCTACTCTCAAGTAGGCTTAAAATGCAGATTTTGCCACCCTTAGGTAGGCTTATAAAAAATGGTTTTGCCACTATCTAGTGGGCTTAAAACAAACAGTTGATGAATTGTTCCAATCCAAATAACCCAACCTCCACCCACAGGCATTCAAGCAGTTATATCACATAAGCAATTAGCCTCATGGTAAGCATGCTATTCATGGCAGTCACTCACACGCATGCAAGGATGCTAAAGCATAAAACTTACCAAGTACTCCAAGCCAAAAAAAGAAGCTCATTAGAAATCTATGCATGAATCCTAAGTATACAGAAATGCCTAATGCAACACATGCAAAATGCAACTATAGCAAGCTCGGCTATTCTAGACATGGCATATGAAATGCTACAACTAACATATATTCAACTTGGAATTGAAAATACAATGCAGTTAGTATGATGCGCCGTGCCCGGTGCATGCAAAACAGATGAATGATGCAAACATGTTGTCATACTGTATGCTAATTGAAATATGCCCTAATCTAACCATCATAAGCAGGTAAATAAAAGGGAAGAAAGACGTGGGGTTGGAAGACATACATCACACTCACCCACACTTATTACAATTATGCCCTCGCACAGAGGGTCCGAATAAATAATACAGTCCCAAATGAAAGAATAGTACAGTCCAAATATTACAGTTCAAATAATGTACAAATTCCTAATTAATTTACAAATTAACTAAGAAAGCTGTAAACTGGCATGCAAGCCAGGGACTGCCTTGACTCTGATGAATGATGCATGCTCGGGTTGCCTTTGCGCGGAAATCCATGACGATGCCCCAATTAGCCTCTGTTTGCACCTGTTCTTGAAATGCGTGCCAAGCCTCGGAAGACCGCTGATTCTTGATTTGCTGCAACAGAGAGCAGGAAAGGGGCATAGCAATGTATTTTCACAGATATATGCATGCCTCGATCCTCGTGCCACCAATCACGCATATCGATGCATGATGGTCGAGGGGTCGAATTGCACAATTTAATATGAAATGAATGCACATGAAAACGCAACAAGACCTAACTCCATCATGGATGATCCGGAGTGTCGGTGACTAGGGAATTGAGACACGTTCCGTCACTCGGAGTATGAAACGTCCCTCGTTTCCCGTTCTCGGGCTAACTCCTATCCCAAGCACAATGCAATATGCATGATATGCATGAAATGCAACTAATATACAACCTAGCATGCACAATGCTATGAAATGGCATACACGATGCACGATGTAACATGGCATACACAATGCATTAATATACAACCTAGCATACACAATGCTATGAAATGGAATGGCATACACAATGAAATATGGACTTACACCAACACAAGTAGACCTCAGCCACACTCACATAGGAGGCCATCAGATGAAAACAAGACAACTGGAAATGCGTGCACGCGTGCACGCAAATCGAGGACCGACCCTCAGGCACCGAAATACCACTCTAATGAGACATGGCAAAGACATGGAATATGATATACAAACATGCAAAAATCAGTAGCAAAATGAGGGGCAAAACAGCCCCGAAACAAGGCGAAATGACACCCGATGCATGGAATTTCTCCCGAAATGCAAAACTAGGTACATGAAATGGCTTACAGCTATACAAAGCATGCATAATTGGTACATGGAATGAAAATACAGAAGCAAGGCAGCCCAAAAATAAGCATTTTTACAGTTCAAAGCATGGCCAAAAAGTAAGCACAAATGGGACTAAACTAGCATGCAAAAATGGCCCTAAATGTGAGATAAAGAAGCAACTCACAGCTGCTGACCCAAAACAGATTAGGGACCTTCAACAAAGTTGAAGAGGGGCCCAAAACATGATCTTTTACAGTTTATGGAAAACCACAAAAACCAGCACAGGTATGGCTAAACTCTCATGCAAGAAATGGGCCAAAAGATGGCCAAAGAAGCAAGTAGTGGTTTCTGGTCTTAAACACAAAGGGGCCCTTCAAAAATGTTGAAGAGGGGCCAAAAATAATGCATTTTACAGTTGATGGCCGGACCCAAAACAGTATGCAAATATGTCCAAAATGCTATGCAAAATGAGGCCAAAAAGAGAGATATAACACAAAGTATATAAAATATGCCTCAAACCATAAAAGACCCTTAATGAAACATGAAGAATGGGTCAAAATAAGACTGTTTTCAGTTCTAAAAAGAGCCCAAAAACAGAAGCACAATAGGCTAACAAATCATGCAAAAATGGGGACCAAAGAGGGGTATAATGACAAGTGGCACATGGAGGTCCCAAACAGTGATTAGCCCTTCTTCACTGTTGAAGAAGGGCTCAAAATAAGCTCACTTACAGTTTATGACATGCCCCAAAACAGATTACACATAGGCCAAAAATAACATGCAAGATTAGGGCCTAAATGAGGGATAAAGAAGGAAGTGCAAGATGGGGACCTCAAATGACAAAATTCCCTTAATGAAACATGAAATAGAGCTCAAATAAAGGATACTTTCAGTTTTGGTCGGAGCTCAAAACAGCAAGAAAAATAGCTAGAAAAATGTTTCAAAATTAAGCTCAAAAAGAGGGAATTGACACTTACCCTTGGAGACCAACCCTTGGTTGCTTCTTGGCTTGAGAAGTGATGCCTCCTAGCTGCTGGAAAGTTCCCCAAGCTGCTGGAAATGGAGTAGTGGTGGTGATGCTAGGTAGTGGTGTGAAAATGGGATAAGATTTGGGTGTTTTTTTGAAGGAAATGAGAAAGGGAGAGGGATATAATGCAAGAGGCTCTTAGGAAATTTTCCAACCTCCAAACCAGCAGCTGGAGCTCCTGTTATAAAGGCAAAAAAGGGGGGGAAAAATGGAGGGAAAACCAACCAAGTTTCCCTCCAAAAGGCAACCCTCTCCCGGATACCAAATCCGGGGAAAATGAATACATATTTGTAATGTACCAACCCTGAGGATCATGGCCGGCCAATTATCCAAGCTATAGGTGGCCGGACGGCCAAGGGTCAAAAAGGTCAATGAGAATTAGTAGCCGACCATATGATATTTGTGGCCTCCCAGGTGTGCACAACACAACTATGTGGTCAAAAACTGGAGAAAGTGACCCAAGAGAGAGAACAACCCACTTTTAGGAGGGATTCAAAAGGGTCAAGCAACATTAGTGGCCGGCCATATGATATTGGTGGCCTCCCAGGTGTGTACATCACAAATATGTGGTTTTGGGTGCAAGAAAGTGGCCCTAGGGTGGTCAACATTGGCTTGGAAGTGAGAAAAACGGGCGTCGGAGGGCGCCGGAGGAATATAACTGGTTGCTGAAACAATTGCTGGCCTCCCACCCTTCTACGGCCTTCCTGGTGATGAAACAAAGGTACCTGCCAAAAATGAACGAAAACTGATGCAAAACGAATGTTCAGGGGCCAGAACGCGCAGTTCGGGGCCCCGAAAACTGCCTATTAAGCACCGAAAAGTGGCATTCGACCACAAAGTGGGTCTCTCAGACCTCAATGTCCCTCAAAAGGGAGCAAATAAGAAGTATACCAAAAATCGAAGCAAATGGAGGTGGTTAAGCGGTCCTGAACCGAGGCACACGGCCAACGGCTCCAAAAAATCGGGAACCGGGCTCCGAAATGGGCAAAATGGCCCACAGCCACAAAATGTAGCCCACGGCTACTGAGAGATGGCCTACGAGACCTCTCCCTCCCTTCGCGAAGAGAAAACAGAGAAAACCGAGCCTGGTTCGCAAACCGAGGCAAAGCATGAAAGGGTCCAGAAGTCCGGAGGCAAGGCTCGCAGCCGAGACTCTGAAACTTCTGAACGAGCACATATGCAACATCACCAAGCGCTCAATCGGTGACGTCTGAGTCTTAGGGTCGGTCAAAAATGGGGTGTCTACACTTGGCCATTGGCTTGGAGATGACCTGGGGAAGAGAAACATGGCTGGATTTGAAATTCTGCACAGAATTTCCTGAACTTGGCATTGTCAAATTGTTTGCCGTTGTCAGAGACGATGGCTTGAGGGATGCCAAATCAGCACACGATCGACTGCCAGATGAATCTAGTGGTGTTGCGCTCGGTAATTGTGGCAAGGGGTTCCGCCTCCACCCTTTTAGTGAAGTAATCAATGGCGCCAATTGCGAATTTGGTTTGGCCTCGGCTAGTGGGCAATGGGCCAACTAGGTCGATCCCCCATTTGGCGAATGGGTAAGGGCTGCAAAGTGTGATCAATTCTGTAGGAGGAGCATGAGGAATGTTGGCAAAGCATTGGCACTTATCACATTTGAGCACGAATTAAATGGCATCTTGGCTGAGAGTAGGCCAGAAGTAACCAGTGCGGAGTATCTTGTGCGCGAGTGACCTGGCACCCGAATGATTGCCACATACACCCTCGTGGACTTCTCTCATCACGTAGGTCGCTTGAGCAG
The DNA here is from genome assembly GCF_055761805.1 of Camellia sinensis. NCBI lineage: Eukaryota > Viridiplantae > Streptophyta > Magnoliopsida > Ericales > Theaceae > Camellia > Camellia sinensis. The sequence continues at coordinate 101,830,998 of NC_138975.1, read as the reverse complement.
GATTGAGGCATCTGAGGTATGGGCGTGAAAAGCCACGTTTGTACAAGAGACCGCTGATAAGAATGTAGTTGGATGACCGGGCCCTGACTTTGGCAGCCTGGTGCTTGTCGTCTGGCAGTTCCCGCTTTGTCAAAAATAGAAAGATGTTGGCCGCCCATGGAATAGGTTCGTTTTGGAGGAAGTGGACCTACTGCTGGTTTGGGGAAATGGCAGGGTGAGCTAGATATTCGAGGCGGACACCATGGCTGAGGTCTGACTGGTCGGCAGAAGCTAACTGAGCCATTTCATCTGCCTTGGAATTTTTCGTCCGAGAAATGTGCTTAATGTGGAAATTATTAAAGAGGCAAGCAAGGGGGAGTGCAATACCCCTGTATGCCCGCATTGTGTCTTCCTTGGCATCGAATTCCCCCGTGATTTGTCCGACAATGAGCTAGGAATTGCTGAACACTTGGATATGGTTGACACCAATGTCTCTGGCGAGGCAGAGACTTACGATGAGTGCCTCACATTCAGCCTCATTATTGCTTGCGTCGAACAAGAAACAGAAAGCACACTTGAAATAACCACCCTCGGGAGCGGTGAGGATGAGACCAGCCCCGCTGCCTTCTTTGCGGGATGATCCATCGACGTTGAGGGTCCAAGAGTGGGGGTCTTCTGCCTCAGTATGGGATTGCGGGGGCAGGGGAGCTGTGATTGGAGTGAGGTTAGTGAACTCCAGGATGAAGTCGGCGACAGCCTGCCCCTTGATCGTCGTTCGAGGTCGGTAGGAGATGTCAAATTGGCTGAGCTCAACTGACCATTGCATAAGTCGGCCGGATAACTCTGGTTGTTGCATTATCTTCTTCAATGGTTGGTCCGTGAGGACGATAATGAGGTGGGCCTGAAAGTAAGGTCAGAGTCGTCTTGAGGCTATGACCAAGGAAAAAGTCATTTTTTCAAGCAATGAGTAGTTCTATTCTGCTCCCCTGAGAGCCCGACTAATGTAGTAGATCGGTCGTTGGACAGAGCTGTCTTCTCTAATGAGTACTGCACTAACGGCGGTGTTTGACACGGCTAAGTAGAGGAAAAGGGGTTCACCCGTGATTGCCTGAGAAAGTAATGGGGGTTGGCCATGCACTGCTTCAATTGCTGAAAGGCCTCTTTGGATTTTGCCGTCCACTCAAAAGCTTGCCGAAGAACTTTGAAGAAGGGGAGACACTTGTCCGTTGCGCGGGAAATGAAGCGGTTGAGGGCGGCGACTCTGCCAGTAAGCCTCTGAACCTCCTTAACCGTTCTGGGCGATTGCATTTCTATCAAGGCCTTGATCTTTTCGGGGTTAGCTTCGATGCCTCGCTGACTGACCATAAAACCCAAGAATTTCCCAGATCCTACGCCGAAGGCGCATTTCTCCGGATTGAGTTTCATTTGATACTTTCGTAGGGTGCCGAAGGTCTCTCGCAGGTCGACCAGATGATCAGTGGAGAGCTTGCTCTTGACTAGCGTGTCGTCGACGTATACTTCCATACTCTGGCCTATCTGGTGATGAAAGACGGCGTTGACCAACCGTTGGTAAGTAACCCCGCCATTTTTCAACCCAAATGGCATGACACAATAATGGTAGGTTCCCCGGTCGGTGATGAAGGAGGTGTGTTCCCGGTCAGACAGGTGCATCAGAATTTGGTTATACCCAGAGAAGGCGTCCATGAAGCTGAGCATTTGATAGCCGGCCGTGGCGTCAACGAGCAGATCTATACGAGGAAGAGGATAATTGTCTTTGAAGCAAGCTTGGTTAAGGTCGGAGTAGTCAACACAGAGTCGCCATTTACCGTTGTTTTTACGGACCAGGACCACGTTTGACAGCCATCTGGGGTAGTCCACATTTTTGATAAAATTGTGCCTCAAGGAGCTTATCTACTTTGGAAGCAATAAGAGTGTTGCGCTCCGGGTGAAAGATGCGCTGCTTCTGGCGGAAGGGTCGGAAGTAGGGCTCAATGCTGAGACGATGGGTTATGAAGTAGGGGTCAATACCCGGCATGTCAGAGTGGGTCCAGGCAAATACGTCGTTATGCTCAATCAGGAGGGCAGTAAGGTTGGCATTTGCCTGGGAGGATAGTTGGCTGCCGATCTTGGCAGTTTTTGTCGGGTTGGTGGGATCAATGGGGACCTCGACAAGCTCTTCCACTGGTTTCCTCTAACCAGCTCATCATTGTCCCTAAGGTCGAGCCCTTCAATGATCATAGCCTCCTTTAGCTTGACCTCTTTAAGTGAAACGACATAACATTCCCTGGCCACGGTCGGCTTCCCCCTTACTGTATCGACCCCTAGGTCGGTGGGGAACTTGACAGCAAGATGAAAAGTGGATGTGATAGTTTGGAAAGCATTTAGGGCGGTGCGGCCGAGGATGATGTTGTAAGCAGAGGGACAGTCGACGACGAGGAAGGTGAGTAACTTTATGGTCTGCCGTGGGTATTCTCCGATTGTGATGGGAAGATCGATGGAGCCGATGGAGGTCACCCGATCTCCAGTAAAACCGACCAATGGAGTTTGAAGAGGGGACATACTTTCTTCCCCGATCTTGAGCTGGCGGAAGGCATTTAAGAAGATGATGTCTAAAGAACTACCGTTGTCGACGAGAACCCGTCTGACCTTGTAATTGGAGAGGAGGGCAGAAATGACGAGAGGGTCGTCATGGGAGTAACGGATGACTGTGCAGTCGGCATCCGTAAAGGTGATAGGCTCCGTCCACTGCTTAGGCTATTTGGAGGGTCGGTCCAATGTGGCAATTTCTTTGTCTGAGCCCTGCTTTATTTTTCTGAGTTCTGCCGCTGAGCCGAGCGAGATGGTCCTCCACAAGCAAGCTCGCCGGCAATAACTCTGATCTCTCCAACAGGGGGGGCGGGGTTCCCTTGTGCCCGAGGTTGCTGTGGAGGGTGATCCTGACCTTGATTAGGTTGTGCGGGTTGTCGGGTAGGGGTGCGCCGGCGGTTATTTCTAACAGGTCCAGTCATTTGCCTTTGCTGAGGGCGGGCGTCCGTGAATCAACTGAGACGTCCCTGACGTATCAAGCCCTCGACCTGGTCTTTGAGGTTAACACACTCTTCCGTGTTATGGCCGTGATCCTGATGAAAGCGGCAGTATTTGGACTGGTCTCGCAGGTTAGAAGGAGACCGTGATGGTTGGGGCCATTTTAGGGGATAATCTCGTTGAATCTGGTTCAAGACTTGTTCCATGGGGGAGTTGAGGGGTGTGTATCAATTGAACCAACTAGGCGGTCGGGTTGGTGCCGATCGGTCGGCTTGGGGTGGTCGGTCGGTATGCTGAGGTGTTTGGTTATTGTACTGAGTGTTTCTGGTTTCTGAGTCCTTTCTCTTCTCTCTGGGGGTCGAATTTTTGGCTGTAGGATCTTGTCGTGCGGCTAGGGAATCTTCGACGTTCATGTATTTTTGGGCTTTGGAAAGTAGGGTTGCCATGGAGGTCGGGGGGTTTTTAGAGAGGGAGAAAAGGAAATCAGATGATCGTAGGCCCACCATGAACGCCGTGATGATGACCTTGTCATCGTTTTCCGCTATCTGCAAGGCTTCGGTGTTGAAGCGGGTGACAAAGCTGCGCAGTAACTCCCCCTCAGTCTGACGAATGTTGAGGAGCTGGGTTGCAAGACGCCGCTGGCGCTGGGCTCCAATGAAATGGATGAGAAAAGAGTCACTGAGGTGCTGGAAAGTGGAAACAGAGTCTGCTGGCAGTTGACTAAACCAGAGTCGAGCCGACCCCTTGAGTGTTACAGGGAAAGCCTGACACATGATTTCATCAGGGAATGCATGGAGGATCATGAGGGTTCTGTAGTCGAACGTGGACATTTTAAACTTAGGAAGTAGAGGTTTGTCCCGGATGGAGGCAACGAATGGTGAGTTGGCTGTAGTAGATGGTTTATTCGATATATTTTGCATGACTCCTTGGAGCTGGAGCTTCATGGCTCGGAGTTCTGCGTCCCAGAAAGGGACGTTGTCACCTCCGGACTGGAGCGGAGACTGGACGTTACTGGCCTCGCCCTTGGGGATGGGTGCCCGGGCCGATGGGTGTGGGACCCGAAGTGGAGGGTTCATATCTGGGGGAGTGGGTCGCAAGCCTTCCAAATTGGGTGGATAGGGTTGCTGGATAGTATGGCTCGGGGCTTGCTCTTGGTTGGGTGGAATATCTGGAGGTGGTAGAGGAGGCATAGGAAGGTTTCTTTGGAGTAGAGCATTAATCAAGGCTTGATGAAATACTGTGGGGGGTTGTTTGGATTAGGAGGGTCGGCTTGGTGGTTGGCAACATTGTGGTGGGAAGCCATGGATCTAGTCGTGACCATCCACCTTGGTGGATGGCAGGAAGAGGTTATTGGGAAAGGGTCTCTGCGGCAATGAGCACAACTGGCACGCGGAACAGAAAGGATTCTCGCAGACGGCGCCAACTGATGATGCAGCGTGTTCCAGATGGAACGGGTCGGACTGATCCACGCTTCCCAAACCAATGCCCGAGGTACCAAGCCCACCAGAAAACCTGCACAAGAGTTTAACGGGAACGGGGAGTCCCCCAGCGAACCCTCTGACGAGCAAGTTAGAAAGAGAAGGTAGAATGTGGAGATAGATTAGAGATAAAAAGCTTAACCTTCTTCTTGTCTTCAACATCTGTTTATATCATCTGATAATCATTTCGTTGTTCCTTCCGACCTGGCCTCTTTGCCGAAAGTCTACGTTCTAGCTTACCTTGTTCATGGTGAGGCCGTTCTGTCTCGACAGGGAGGGGTTATCGCAATAAATGCTATAAGGGGCTTCATTAATGGCTGATGTACAGTGCAATAACTTTGCAAGATCTTTGTCTGCTTATGTGGCTTGTCCTTTACTTGCCACATGTCTAGGTGTCATTGGTTCTTAATGCCATGTTGAGCTCCAGCAACGCTGGGCTTTAGTATTTGAGTTATGTATTGGGCCCTAAACGGTGGGCTATATCCTTTGTGGGCTTACCCGTGTCAGTGATGTATTGGCCACTGAGTTTGTGGTTGTGTGCGCACGTGCACATGGGTGTGGTGGTGTGTGGGTGAGAGAGAGAAATTTTATATTAAAGCACATGTATTTATGTATTTTTTTTTATCTCTTTTGTCCTAAATAATGTCATTGTCTCAAGTCTTGTCGGAGGAGTGGCAAGTGTGTTTGTAATATAGAATCAAGCTTGTATACCTTGATTTCATTCTCATTTGTTGATTCTGAACTCAAGCATTATGTTTAAGATTAACACTTCAAATAAATAAATGCCCAATGGTTAGCATCATTGTGCATGTGCATGTGCATGTGCATGGCTAGGTATTTAACAACTAGATTTGATCATATGAATACTCAATGACAATTCCAAGGTTATAGAAAATGTCGATGTGGGTGGCATTGCAGACCAAGAAATGGGATGCCTCTGACATTATACCTCAGGCGTCTTTAGTATAGACAATTTTTTGAAAATAAAAACCTGGAAACGATAGGAAGCATTGAAAAACTGTGAAAACATTCAATGGGATAGTTGAATGCCATAAAATATTTGAAGGAACTTACATGCACTTGAATAACTCAAAAATCAAAACATTACACCAAAAAGCACGCTGTAGTCATATATTGGTTAAATCTTGACATGTTATTGGACTCTCATCATTCTTAATTAACAAAATATTTTGAAATAGTTATGTAGTGCATATTGTGAGCTTTACTTGCATCAGACAATTAGCTAGGTCCCTACTAGATTTCTGCAAACATGTTAACAACGTTGATCAGTTCCCAAACTTCCTCTTGTCTTTCTCTGGTTGTTTCCCATAGTGTGCCCTCAGTTATTGTCTCGTAGATCATAAGCAAGGAACTATTTTAGACATAAAAAGACTGTCTCTTCACTTCATCATTTTGTCAAGAAATGCAAACCACACTGTTTTGAGTGTTTTGAAGAATCATGGGAGGGATGCTATTTGATATGTCCTCAAGTTATTAGTCATTGCTTATGATTTTGAGTTTCTTGTTTTGATCAATAGTAGTAGTTTATTTTTCAAGTATGGTTCCTATGATGAATGCAAATCTGTGGAAACATTTCACTGACCTTTTTGATTATCTTCCCCCAGCAGCCCGTATTGAGAGTCAGGTTGCGATTTATATCATTGCCTTAACTTGATTATTCCCCGGATATTAGCTGGCAATCATGCCCTGACCTTGTAGATTTTCTGCCTGCACGGTGGCCTCTTCCCATCTTTAGATACATTAGATAATATCCGTGCCCTGGATTGTATACAAGAGGTACACAAACCATTGTTCCTCTTCCTGATATGTGTTGTCTGATTTAGAATTTCTTTGGTTTGGTTCCCTTTTGTCCTCTTCTTGACAACTTATACCCATATTTGACATGAAGCTGACCACTGGTTCAAGTTTCCTGGGGTTTGTAGGTTTAGCAATTCATGAACTTCGAGTGCTAAATAGAGTCACTAAACAAGTAATGGATGCTAGTTTAAATTAGAAACCATAACCCACATGATACATCACTTTAGTTTGGTGGTGCTTGGGTTCTTGGAAAAGGAGATGAATTAAATGACAATTCTTCATTTCAATGAAAAATTGAAATGATAAAATCAGTTTCTATGCGCTGATGTTGTACTATATACTATGGCCTGTGTTGAAAAATGGTGTTAGCCATTTCTGCGGTAATCATGATGGCTTTGATACTGAAACTCCCCTACCAGCTCACTTCTTGCAGAATCAACTGCTACTTTTTCCAATTTTTATTCAATTCTAATGTTCTTCCATTGTATGTGGGGAACAGGTTCCTCATGAAGGGTCAATGTGTGATCTCTTGCGGTCTGATCCAGATAACCGATGTGGATGGGGAATTTCTCCTCGGGGCATTGGATATACCTTTGGACAGGATATTCCTGCACAATTTAACCACACTAATGGGCTCTACCCTTATTTCTAGAGCTCACCAGCTTGTGATGGAAGGTTATAATTGGTGTCAGGTATGTAAATCCCAATTGAAAAGAACAATCAGTTTTTGTCTAATATTACCAGGTTTCTGTTTCTAACTTTTTACCTCACTGTTTGCAAGACAATAACGTTGTTACTGTGTTTAGTGCATCAAATTACTGCTATCGTTGGGGAAATATGGCTGCAATACTTGATATTGGGGAGAATATGGATCAGAGTTTCCTACAATTTGACCCAGCACCTCGTCAGAACTCCCCGACTACTTTTTATAATCTCCAAATCATACCACTCAGCAGCAATTCTTTTGTGATTGTGAAGACTTTCTCTGAAGAAGCGGACCTTTGGCTTCTCGTTGAGTTAAAAACGAAAAGAAATCATTGGTTTTACCATTTTTTGTTTAGAGCTGTCCTGTTGCTTTCAGTTGATTTTTTAGGAATACCTAGTGGCAGGTTTGTCATTGCATTCCTTTTGTATTGTATTCTGAATGTGAATGAAAGGGCAGTAGCATCTATTTTTTACATACTAAAGTGAAACAAATTCTAAAATGTTGTTTTTAACGTCTTACTTTTGTCACAAGTTGCCTTATTAAAGCAGAAGCTGTTGCTTATGGCTTTTCCCATTTCCTTCTGTCATGCTTGCTAAAATTTTATGCGTATTTGGTGGGGATCTCGTAGAAGATAGATTAGATTCAAAAACAAATTCTTAACCCAGGCTGGTTTGGGCTGATTCTGTCATTCTATGATCTCACTAGATAGAGATATTAAAGTGAAAAATACAATTGGTCTATGCAACATTGTGTTAACCCTAGGTAGGGTTAATTGGCCTTCCAACTGGAGACTAATATTCAGATTCCTTAGGTGTATGGTGAGAATGTAGTTTAACAGAATCCAGAGGTTATCATCTACTTGTACAAACCACAGGTCAATGATCCATGAGTATGGGTGAGATGAGAAATGAAGCTCAGGTACACACACCCTATGAGAAAAATCAGTTGATTTTATCAGAAAGATCTGATCTGTGGATGGTACAACAATGTCAATGAAAAACAGAAGTTTGAAATTGTCATGCTGCTATAAGCCACTTTATGTTCACAGAAGTTAGTTACATCAGCTATGAAGTTTACAGGCTCTCCTTACTTCGCATTCTGTAAAATCGCCAACTGCTTCGCACTTGTTCTGATGAAGGGATGTCAATCTTCCAACAGAAAACCAGGTGCTGATGTTTCAAGTTTAACGATCACATGCAGAAACAGGTACATGCTGTCATCTTAGTCTACACCTAAATTGACAAAGATTTTCCATCATCTCAGTCTTCACCCAATTTGACAAAGCTTTTTGAACTTGAGTTGATATAAATCGTAACATTGTAGGTGAAAAGCTTGCTGGAGATGTCAACAGCTGCATGCTTTGGATGCCGTTGGCTGCAGAAAAGTTGGTGAGCCATGAATTTTTTACTTCAATTTACTGTGAAAATATGACATATAAAGACGAGCAACTGCAATATGATTTTGTTTGTAAATGAAATGAAAGGTTAAAGAGATTATGTACAGTTTCTCTTTTGCCAAGGATGCCACAAAATTATATTCAAAGATGTTATTCTTGACTTTGTACTTATTTATTAAGTACTGACTCTTTTTTTTCTCTCTCTCTCTCTTTTATCTTCCATAAGTACGTGACATTTGATATTTATAATTATCCAAGTTCATTAATGTCAATTTCTTTAAGGTCTTAGTGATTAAACATATTATGTAACAAAAAAACTTAATCCTGTTAGTATCAAATCCAAATCGACTAGGATAGAACACAATGACACTTCATTTAACATTCCATGCCATATGAAGGCACATTAGAACTGAATTATTGCAGGAAGGATATTTTGAACAATGTTAAGTTATTAGGACATTTGCACCCCTCTGATTCTGATCTTTAAGAAATATATGGCAACACTTTTAGCTTATTTAAGAATACTTACAGTCTTGGTGAAGAGCCAAAATTCTGTGAACTCAACTCTTTAATAAATTTCCCTGGCCCATTATATGATCAGTTGTGCTACATGCCCAAAAACAATTACCCAGAAATTTACCCATAATTAAAATATGCGAACAAGATTCCTTCTGCATATGGCCCACAACATACTAAATTTTAATCTACACCCTGCACTTCACTTTCATGGTAAATTAGGTGTTCTACCCCTTCAAATCACACAAATCATTGTTGTTGCAGTACTTAACTACAACAAGATGGTCTCAGTGCTTGTAACTGATTTATTAATCATAAAAAGTTTTTAGAAGAATATTACGGAAAGAGGACAAGGAAGTGAGAACTGAAAGCTCCTTGAAGCTTCAAAGCTGGGACTTAATGTTCTTTCTTCTAACACGGGCAAATGCCAAGATGTATATACATCTAATATTAAAACAGATAGGGGGAAAGAAAAGGAAAGGAAAAAAGAAATCTGCAAACACAAAGTTGATTATATAAATGATTGAATGCTAGTTTACTTGGCATGTAGACTGGGTAACAGAACACAAAGTGTTGTTTCACATCACAAAGAAATTAACGAAAGCTAAGCCAAAAATGACTCTTCTAGAGTTCCATTCATCAATTCATGCTTCAAATTAGCAAGCATATATCGTTGTGCCTAAGTTGAAATATACATAAAAAAGCACTTTATTGATCAATGCAGGCATCAAATTTGTTAGTATATTATTGTATATTAGTATATTAGTGTTAGCATCTTTAGTATATTATGTACATCTAGTAGTGTTAGTCATAATTGTTAGTGTATCATTATGTCTAGCTTTCATAATGAGTATTCCCCCTTTGCTTTATGCTTTCGGTGCTAATTGGCACCCTATGTATCTTTTCCTCTCTATAAAAGAGAGTGCACATCTCCTTGTAATATATACAATAACATACAACAATCAATAATAGATAACAATTATGACTAACACTACTAGATGTACATAATATACTAAAGATGCTAACACTAATATACTAATATACAATAATATACTAACAAAATTAATGAACATATAGTTGTGAACAAGTGAAGACATAGAGACACAAACACTACCCATATGCGCATTTAGAATAGCAAGACAAACTTGCTAACTACAAATTAAAGCCTCTCAATTTTGCAGTATTATATGCATTTTCTTGATTCGTACGTAATACTTCAAAACCCATAATCTCCAGCGTATATCTCTAGTTACTGTCTGACAGTCTGTTAACATAGAATATAGGGTTCAATACTTGAGCCCTTAATGTCAAGGCCAATGCCGGACATCAGAGGTTTTGATGTCTCACATGATACTAGGACATCTTGTTTTTGCAGCCGATATATATATATATATATATATGCACTGTCTGTATGTTATGTAAACATATTCATACAATACCCAACTACAGCATCTGTTATCTTCTTTCTAGAAAAGCTATTAAGAATTGTTAGAGTGAGAAAGCTAGAGCATGTCAACCCACAGAGAGAGAGAGAGAGAGAGAGAGAGACATTGTAGGGCAAGTACCTTGAAAGTATATGAAAGAAGTCATGCATCCATATCCTCCGAGGGCTCTTTTGACTACTGCCTAAGCTTCCGCAAATGAAGAGCTATCTCTGTCAAAAGTTTTGTTCCTTCTCCTTCACTACCTCTGTGGAGTGTCATAGCAGCATGCTTTAAGAATCCACTATCTGCTTCGATTGCTCTCAATCTCTCCCTTAGAAGAGACATTTCTCTTGTCAGGACGGCCTTATTTTCAAGTCCTACCAGCCCACAAAATTCATTTAATCGTCTAGACTATATAACTCGATGGAAATAATTCAAGCAAACAAAATTAAAGAAAATCTAAAAAGAAAAGTTACCTATATCTTCAGCTTCACACTTTACCATGTCAGAGTTAGACTTGATAGGAATAATCCCATCATCTGAAGATTCATTGAATTTCTTCTCCAAATTTGCCAACAGACCAAAAAGAAAAGATCTCTCACCTTCAAAATCTAACGATGATTCATCAAGATTCCTCTTTCCACTTTCCTTATTCTCATTTTCACCATTATGATCACCTCCACTGTTGCTTCCACAATCAGATTTTTCACTCACGGATGAGAAAGACTGCGATTTCAGCTCTTGGTAATCGTCATCAGCATCAACTTCACATTCATCACTGCCTAGTCTAGTTATCTGTCCATATCTTTCTCTATATGTCTCGAGTTCAGCCTCTAAAACCTTAATCTCTTCCTCTCTCTTCATAAGCAAATCCTTCATCACTTGTAGAGCTTCCTGGTCATACTCTGCCTGCTCGTCCATCATTCTCTGATACTGTAAAGCTTCCATTTGAACTGCAGCTTTCTCTGCTTGCAACCTTGTGATCATAGCCATCGCGTTGTTTGCTGCGACAGCTGAAGCGCTTCTTTCTTCATCCAATTCCATGTACAATGCTATTAGTGACTTACGATCCAAACGAACTTGTCTCTTCAACTTATTCATAATGGAGTCACCGTCTGCTTCATTTGTGCCATTTGTGTCAACAGAGTCCGAAAAAAACTCCTTATCGAATGGCAGCTTCTTAGGAAACCTAGAAACCCACCTAGGACTCGCTGATGCTGAATCCGTAAGTGGGATTCCAAAAAACCTGTTTCCTCTAGTAAAGTTAGGGGTCTTAACTTCTTCAGTTATATCTTCAGAATCTGGTAGTAATGGCACCGAAGCGGTTTTGTTGTCTTCTCTACCTGCTAGACAAGATCAAAATAAAAATCATTTCCATGACAATGTCATAGTCTTGATTAAAAATTATTCAGTGCCATGGTAGTGAAAAGCTCTCTCTCTCTATCTCTCTCGATAATATTCAGTAAACAATGCAATAGACACAAAATGCAAGAACTTAAACCTATTCGTCAATTGTTACAAAATGAAAAAATCATGGTACTATTTCCGATAATACATGAAACCAATGAGCAAATCTTGTTATGGGATAATTTACGTTCAGCAATGCTATGTTTGGATCTAAGATTTGATATTAAAAATGAAGGAAAGGGAAATGTTTTTATTTTGTTTTGGAGAATTGGCTTTACATATTTTCTCTATTTCTTAGCCTAAAAAAACAAAAATTTTAAAATATATATATATAGTTTATTTCCATTTTTCTTTCTACCTCTTTCCCTTAACGAATTCTAGATTCAAACAAAGCATAAAAGTTAACGAAAAATTTTGGACACTTTCAAAACTTTAGTAGTTTGTTAAGTAGTAATATTGAACTATTGCAGGAAGAAGTAAAGAAGATAAGATACTTGAGAAGATAACTCACCTTCTAGATTTGAGCTATCTTCATCCTCCATAAGCTCTGATTCATTGTCTGACATAAACTTGAGCTCCGTGTAACGAATGTGAGGCAGTTCTAGATTACGCACTTCCTCATTTTTCCAGGTCACCACCGGTGGTGCTCGAGGGGATGGAGTAGGTGCTAGTGAAACAAGGCTCGCATTCATTGACGGACTACAATTCATAGCCTTCACCAAGGGCCTCACCTTCAAGGGCTCTCCACAGCAACAGCACCATTGATCATCTTTCCTCCCCGCAAGTGATTTCAAATTCATCATATCGTCGTTGTCCATAAAGCTATCGATATCCTTGTGCATAATCCCGACTATGGATTTGTATGTGTTGGTACCTGATTCTCTCTCCGTCCCAAACGAGAGGAGGCACCCTTCACACATGCACCGGATGTCAGAGAGCTTCCGGTGCACGTGGCAATAGGCGAGGGAGGAGATGTCCCTCTTGTGTACTTCACATATGGAATCATTGTAGTAAAAATTGGAGTTCCGGTGAACAAGATTGTGGTCAATCCTCGTGCAGAGCAAACAAGGAATGTTTAACTCAAACAACTTGGCAAATTCATTGGAAATGAATGCTAGAAATCCATCAATGAAGAGCAACAATATCATTATCCATTCAAGAAAGGCATAGATCACAAAATGTGGGAAGCTTCCCCATTCTTGCTCGACATAGCGTTTGAATGATCGTGAAGCCATGTAACATCTATCTGGAAAGAAGAAAAAAAACAATTGAAAAGTAGAAAGATTGGTGTTTTCTTGATTGTGTTTATGGAAAAAGGCCAAGTGGGTATCAATTGGAAGAGATTGAGAGGGAGGGATCAGAATGGAGAAAGAATGGTGATGGTGGGACAGATCATGACCTTGGTGGGGAGAACCAGACCTTGATCATGACCTCTCTCTTTCTCACTTTCTCTCTCTGTATCTATTATCTCTCTCTCTCTCTCTCTCTCTCTCTCTCTATGTGTGTGTGTGTGTAAGAGGAAGAGGAGAGAGAAATTCAACAATACAAAGGTTTGAAATTTTGGGTGGTGGTGTTGGTTTGGCCAAATATGGAGAAAGGGTCATCACATTTTGGTTCAAATATAGAGGTTTTTAGGCAGACATTACCTGAATTAACGGTCTGTCAAGCACTTTCCAACCAACCAAACATAATCTCTAGAATTGTTGTGGAATTACCATTTTGTGTAGCACTAGAAATTGGCAGATAATGGTGTTCCACTCCCAACTCTTGAACATGGCTAGCAGTATGCATTGGGGGGGGGGGCTTGATAATTGAACTGGGTATTTTTTTTTATTTTATAAATTTAACAGAAGCAAAACACCTAATAGACTTGAATTTTAGTTGGATGGAATTTGGATGAAAAAGTTGCTCATTAAGCTAAAAAATTTGAAAAATCTGTTCTTGAATTAAATAATTTTTTTTTAAAAAAAAAAAAAAAGAAAGAGAGAGAGAGAGAAGTTTTATAAATTGTGGCTTGAATAACATACACATTCGTTACAGGTTTTCTGTGTTTTCACGATGAAATGATTGAACACAAACATGGTTTTTTTTAATTTTTGAGTGAAAGTACTTTTTGAATATTCAATATCAACTTTTGTTATGTTTCTTAAAAAGTGGATATTTTCGTAAAATTTTTACAACAATTTTCTAAGCAGTTCGTCAAACAAAGATTTTATATTTTCTAGAAATTAAATGAAGACATAAAATGAAAATGATACCAAAGCATCCTTTAAGTTTTAAGAACATAGAGAAAGAGATATATATATATATATATATATATATATATAGAGAGAGAGAGAGAGAGAGAGAGAGAGAGAGAGAGAGAGAGAGAGAGAGAGAGAGAGAGAGTGTAGAGATCCTAATTTTTGTAATTACCGTTAAATCCCTAATCTTGAGTTTATTTTAATAAAGCGCTTGAATTTTCGCTTAATTGTGTTTTAAACCCTCGAATCGGGAAGCATCACGGATTAATTCGAGTAAACCCTAATCGATCCCAGTAGATTAATAATCACCTTTAAAACCATATTATTAATTATTAGACCCTATGATTATAGATTCATCACTTTAAAATCTTAATTCCCGGTAACGCCATTTTTGCTCGATTTCTCTCCTTTGTTTGCACTTTAATTTAACAGGATCCAAATTTTTTATTTTAACTATTTTCTAAGGCTAGTATATTGTATGCTAAATATCAAGGTTTCATAAATTTAAACTTGGTCCCTATATACTTTTATTTTATTTCATTCCAACCCTTAATTGTAATATTTTATTAATTAATGTACTTGTGCCTATTATATTATGTTTATAAATACAAATATCTTATACAAATATCTTATATATATATATATATATATGTATATATATATATATATATATATGTCTTGGAGCCCAAGTTGTTGACCATGTGATGGATGAAAAGAGCCATAATGGCAACTTTGACAATTTTTATAAAACTTGGCCCCTAAGAAATCTTCCAATCCTTCTCTACATATATGCACACTTCTCCCCCCTCATTTTACACATTTTTCAGCCTTGCACTAGAGGAGTGAGAGAGACTAATCTTGAAAAAAAAAAAAAAAGAGGGAAAGAGAGAGAGAGAGAGAGAGAGAGAGAGAGAGAAAAGAAGAAGGAAATGAAGAATTGTGTTGAGTCTTGTACAACAAAGGTAAGCATACATCACATCTTCTCTCAAGTTCTTTTACCACTTGTTTTTCCCCTCCTAATACATGTTCTTTGTATATATATGTTGTAGCATAGGCCTACACTCTTGTATAAATGTGTATTAATCAAGAAATAGTGTGCTTCTTTTTCTTTCTTAAATTTCCAACAGTAAATCTTTTCCCCCTCTTGAATTTATTTTTCTATCAAAACTCCATAAACTCAAAATCTGTTTTTATGGTGTAATATTTGGTATGTCTAGAGTATGTGATAATTTTGGTAGGACCTAAGAATGTATTTTTATAACCTAAACAATTTTTCTAAGTTTGTTACTCACTGAACCAGAAAAATAGTCAACTTTATCTATTTTTAGAAAATTCCAAAAAAATAATCTTGAGTCCAATTTTATGTCAAAATCTTAATCTGGGTGTTTTATTTCAACTAAAATTTGTTTGAACTCAAGAGAGTGAGGGGTTTGAGAGAAAAACCGATTTGCATAACAGTCAATGAATCTGGATAGATCTTGGTAATTCTGAATTATCTTAAAATATAAAATACCTATCCTATTTTCGTAAATTGGGTTTGAAACTACACTTATTTATCTACCAACTCACATGAGGCCAGGTCTTCAGGGCCAATAAAACTTTTTTTTGCATAGTTATTTTCAAACTGGTTCAAATCCGGAAATCTGGAAATTTGTGTTAACATGCTCTTATTTGGCTTACAACTCTTATATTCTATGTTTCTTGAATGTTCTAGTCTTGATATGTAATCTATGATAAATTGTAAATTTTCCTTACCATGAATAAATTACTTGTTGTTTAGTTTGGATTCGTAATTATATTGACCATGCTTTGCTATAACTGAAAACATAATGTACTTAATAAAGGGGAAATCAAATGGGATAGTAATGGGTTGCGATCATTGTATTAAATTTTATGAGATAATGAACGGTGGATTCAAGAGTATGATATAATGGAATGTGTTCCATTCTTGGGAAGTCTTGCGCAAGTGTGTTTTCGAACCCTAACATGGCACGGGAGGTATTCTGGTTGCTTAACGGAAATAGGACGCATAAGGGTGGCAGTGAGGGTCTCACACAGGGAAAGTATCCCTGGAAGCCCGTTCCCTTGGGGCAGACCGTGATGTCATCACTCGGGTATGTAACCTAGGTGCGTGGGCATCATTAGTAATTGTGTGGTAAGCGATGCACTGGTGGTTATGCGGTAAGCGACGCATTGGTATTGTATTAACCAAGGAGCAGTCAGAATTGCCGGTGGCCAGTGTTAGTGGTTGGGTAGGAACGGCATTCCGCGGGGATTTGCCTAGAACTAACTAAAATTGACTATTATTCATGAGAACTGAAATTTAATTATAAGCTCTGCTTAATTATTGCTTTCATTGTATGTTATGGTCATGCCATTATGTTCTTATGTATTTGGAATGGGAAAAGGGTCAGGGTGTGTGTGTTTACTGGACATTCCAAGCTCATGGCGTTTTATGTCAGGTGAATGCGAGTTTTACACCAAGAACAGAATCCCTAAAAGTTTCGCGGAACCACGCTGCCTTAGAGATTAGATTTCATATTTCTTGTATTTTAGATAATCTTTTTGTATCAATGAACTGATTTGTACTCAAAGACTTGAAGAATTTTTATTACTATTTTATTTTAGTGTAATTATTTGCATTTTGTTCTTAAAAATGAGGTGTATCCACTAGTTAAACCCCGATGTATCATTGTATTATATTATCAAAATTTGGGGCATCAGAGAGAGAGAGAGAGAAGCTATATGAAAATTTTATAGGTGCGTCTCCCTTTTCCACGGTCAGAATTTGGTCAATCTTATGTAAAATGAAGTCCTGAAAGTATGCTTTACAACGATTACGACCTCATATCAAAATTTAAAGTGTGAAGAGAAAAAGAAAAAAAAAAAGAAAAAAGAAAGTGTAAAAAAGTGTTAAATTATGCTTTGCACCTTTATATTTTACACTAAATTTTACTTCAACCCCCTATATTTTATACTAAATCTTACTTCAACCCCCTAAAATTATAAAAGTCAACTCCTACACTTCTGGTCAAATCTCACTTCGATCTCTATATATGAAATTGTGACAGTCAACCTCTTATATTCTCTGTAAAATCTCACTTTGGTCCCTGTATAAGTATTAATGTTCTCTTTCTGTTACTCAATTGTTTAAATCTTTAACAAAATCTAATCATGTCATAAGAATGTGATTACAACATGCGGGTAAGAAAGAAAAATCAAATACATTTTCCATCAATACCCATTTTATCCTAAAATTACACCTAATATAACTATATTAAGTTAAAATAAAATGCAGATTATAAACAATTAAGAAGATGAACTAGGGTTGTGGTTAAATTAGAATCACGAAACTTTATTTTTCACGGTAACACAGTTTTCTATCTATTCATCTTTTTTTCTCTTTATTTTTTTGTCGCATTTTTTATTAATTTATTTCAAAAGCTCTACTTTCTGACCTTTTCGTTTCAATTTTTACCATACGAACATATATATATATATATTGTACTACATAACTCTCATAGGTTTATCACGTAAAACAAAATGTATCGGTGGAAAGCATAGATGATTTTCTTCTCTTACCCTCGTTTCGTAATCACATTTTTGTCATATGACTAGATTTTGTTAAAGATTTAAAAATGAAATAACGAAAGAGAGACATTGACACTTGTGTAGAGACCAAAGTGGGATTTGACAAAAAATGTAGGAGGTTAACTGGCACGATTGCATGTGTAGGGGTCAAAGTGACATTTGATGCAAAGTGTAAGGGTGCAGAGTGTAATTAACCCTAAACAAAACTCAATAATATATTGTATAAATATTATTTATATTATATATATTTTACATATATAGTATTTATTTATTTATTACTGTATTTGTTGTCCTAAATTTGCAAGTTCAAAAATCAAAACCTTGCAAAGGCTCTCTTTAATTAAAAAAAAAAAAAAAAAAAAAAAAAAAAAAAAAAAAAAAAATTGATACAAAGTGAAAATGAAAGTGAAAGAAAAGAAATAAAATATGTATATCTATATTTTTTTTGCAAGCATTTAATTAAGATGAAAATTATATAAGAAAAAAAAATTAAAATAATTTTTAATTATAAATAACTCACATATTCAATTTTTCTTATGTTTTCTTGTATTTTTTACAAGAAATTAAAAATTAATTATAATGTTAATATGAATTATACAAGGAAATTAATTTTCTTTTACTTTTCACCACATTCAAGATAAATAAACTCATAAAAACCCCTTTTTCTCTTTTCCTTTTTTGTCCCTGTTTCCCTTAATTTCAATCTATTTCATTTTAAACAAACTGAAAATTGAAAGAGACAGAACTTTCATAGCAATAATTGAAATTTCAAGAAGATAAGCCTGCAAGTTGAAATAGTCAATGGAATGTTGGACAGACAAGCATACTTGCCTTGTGCCCAAAATTTAGCTTAGCTTGTATTCCAATTCTAAGTTGTTGGGTCAAGTGTTTCTCTACTCGAAAAGTGGCTTCTGGTCCAAATTTTGGTTCCAAGACGATAGCTGTCTAACTTATTGCCCAATATCTTAACAAACCAGTTTGCTTCACAAGCCCATTCAAAAGTAGTGGATTCAACGAGACATTCTTTTTGGATCCAATCAAGTGTTTGGAGGGCTAATTGGTAATGGTCAGGATGGTTAAACTGTTGCTCTTTTGTTCAATGTGCACACTCGCATCAAGGTCACCGATTGGAACCTTTATTTTTTTGCCATCCCTATGCATGGCCAATTCAGTCCGCGCGCAGAACTGTATATCTTACATCCAGACAACTGCTCGGGATAAAAGCAACCAGAGAGAGAGAGAGAGAGAGCGCCTTGAGATTATAGTTAAAACCCAGTCAATTATGGAGTTGTTTGTATTAACCCCTGGAACCCAACTTCCACTTTAAATGAACATCCTGTGATTTTAAGAACAATGCCACACAGTATAAAATGCATATCTAACAGATTATAAGGCCTATAAGTGAAGGGAGGTTGTGGTTGCCACTGCAACCTTCTACAAATATAGTTTGGGGGCATGTACTCCATTCAATATATATATAATTAAAAAAAGTAAAAAATAAAACAAAATATGGCTGGAGAAACAACAATGGCCCATCCCATGCAAGCTTTAGAAACTACTTCACTGGGTGACCAGCAGTATATAGGAGTCGTATGACAAAATTCTCACGCTAACAGCGACCACAGTTCTTTTAGTTTGTAGGCAAAACATTTGTAGACATGTAGGGTGAAATGCATCCCTGTACCTGAAAAGAATTAGCAGTTATAATAAGAAAAGGGCATACTAAACAATATTGGAATAGGTGTTTTGACAAAAATAAAATTGGGATAAGAGGTTGTGAAGCTGTTGAAAGAGGCGTGCACAAATATGACAGTGATAAGCCCTATGGTAATGCACAGTATAAGAGAAAAGAAGCCTGTATAGGTCCTTGGTACATTTCTACCATTTAGATATCCTGAGACACAAAACAACGGTAGTATTTTGGTAGCGTTTCCAGTATCTAGCGTTATATTGCACAAAACAGCCAAAGGGTTACTCGAAAGGACCCATAAATAAATTCATCCTCGCAGCATATCCTGATATAATTTATTGGCAACTACATGGACTTCCGGTTTCTTTTAAATCTTCACCCAAGCAGGTCTCCTAAACAATATCCAGTGTGCCACAAGCCCATAACTTTCTTATCCAATAATGACATTAACCTCATAAAACACTCCAACAATAGATTTTATCCAATAATGAGATTAATCTTATAGATGAAAAAAGATAAAAATAAAAAATAAAAACATCAACAAGATTAGTACATCTCGAAATTAACAAGCCTTTTTATATATCATGTAACCCAATCGAAAGCCAAGTAGAATGAGAGGAGGGATGGGATGGGATTGTAATCTCAACAATAGCTACATTTCCTCAATTATAAGCAATGCACAGAAATCGATATCAAGAATGACATGATGCAGAGATATGAGGATTGCAAGGGAATTTCAGGAGGAAAAAAAATTGAGCTATGCAGAAGAGACTTTGCCATAGGAGAGGGTATATGTTACCTGCAACAAACAAGTAGGAATTTGGATAAACCCCTGCAATAAAAGATCAACCTTCTCCAGAGTGTTCTGTGGAACAGGGGTAATTACATAGAGTAACTGTCTGAATGTGTCAATGCCTCTCACCAATCCTGGTTCATAAAGAATCAATTAATAAGACAAGAGCATGAGAAGTCTCGATTAATTACTGTCGTGTAATATTTCACCCTCAATTCTAACACAAATGGATTGGAATAATCAGTTATGCATATCACACACAAAACAATTCCAGCAGAAAAAGAAGTATTCAATGTTGTTGACCACCTGAAATTAAATCCAATTTGATTTCGTAGCAAAACATGACCTTCTCCATTTCTCTCACCGAACATGAGCAATCATTGGAGGAGAACCAAAAAAAAAAAAAAAAAAAGAGCTTCTAGGAGCTGCCTGCTACTCTAATCTATACTGTCCATTGAGAGAGCTACTGAGAATCTTTTGTGACTTTATATCATCATTATCAAGAAACACTGAGCTATCAGGACTAATATGGTCATATATATTTATTTAAGTCCAACAGTTTTACAAAAGACTGTACCATAAGTTAATAAAAGAATTTTAATATTTTGCAATAGATAAAATAGCTTATCTGTAATTTCACATCACAAACAGGCTAGAATAAAATTGAAATCATGACTAAACAAAACATTGAGGTGAGCCATACAACAAAGAAAAATAAGCTAATAAATAAAGATGAAGATAGTGAGTAACCCTACCCAGACCAACACAATGAGCCAACTGCTCAGAATCTTCAGAACTAACTGCCAAGCCAACAATAGTTGCATTCAAACTGTAGAAAATCTCAGTACTTGGAACCTAGAGCATAATTATTGTAGCATTAGAAAATGTCATATTCCCTTAATATGAATTTTTTTTTTTTTTTGATAAATATTCCCTTAATATGAATATTAAAAAGTAAAATAAACAATGTTGTAAAACTTGTCATCATTGACTTATGCCTCGGTGATTATCTGGGCTATCATAAATTGAGCAGGATAGGACTTCAGAGTGGAACTGACCCAAAAAAACACCAAAGAATATTTTACTACCAGAACAACCCTGAAGCACCTGTTTAACTTGTTGAACAAACCTGACAATGGAGATGTTTAATCTTGACACTTGATATAGAAATTTCATAAGGAGGGTGCGCGGCCAATGCATGAGCAAGTTCCTTGATTGTGGTGATATTCAAGTCACTTGGTAAACACTGTCTGAAATAAGCCATGATCCGTAAATCCCGTAGAAGACGTGCATCTCTTTGAACTAGTACCCTAAGAAACAATGATGGAGAGAAGGTAAAAGAAAGAAGAACTACATCTTTTGAAAAATTCCTAGTTAATGGAAAATCAGAATTTCCTTGCCAATTAAAATGACAAATTTCCATGAAGAAGGCAGACGTCAAATCACAAATAGCGGGATCAAATAATATTTCTTTTGATGGCATGTGGGTCCAACAAATCCCAAGATATAAGATCAAATAAAATAATCTAGCTTGATTAAGAAATTTAATTAACCAATAGTAGAATATAATGAAATAAATCATTGCCTTTTATTTGAACAAATGTATGTACTACAGTTAACTTCTTGATTTGAAGTACGCTTAACGTGAATCAGACTAAAAGTCTAGCAGCGGACTTGAACCAATATATCTTATGTGTATACTAGAAACAATGATTCATAATTTTCAGAAGGGGAAAATAAGTTAAAACAAATTTTGCAAAGCAAAGCAAAGCAAAACTTCATTTACAAAGTCAAGTTTCGGATCAAACACGAAGACAGCTAAGAACATACGATCTCTTTAAGGAATCCTGACGAGCTGAATTGACCTCAATTAGGGTCAATGTTGCATCATCATCATGTCCCTCATCTAACCAGAATGCCCCAGCCGGTAGGTTCTTACTCACAGCAGAGATGCAAATCTTAACTACATGGGTGGGAGAAATATATTTCAGCATATCCACCAGTACATCATAACCAATACCTGGAATAGATAGGAATGACATAGCACAATCAGTGTAGTGACGGAAACAATAATGAAGAAATTCAATGCAGAAATAACATACAACCAAAACAGACAGGTTCATCAATATATTTTAGAAGGAAAAGGAATAATTAAACAAGCATACCTTTTACCCAACCAGGAGTATTAACTACAAGAGGCAATCCAGTGTTACCAGGGCTTTCACTGTTGTTGGACATGCAGTACATTTTCCGATAGTAATCATATAGGGCAAAGATATGTGCCAAGTAAGCTGTTGGATCTCTTTTTGAAGAAATATCGCCATAGAAAAAACATCTGAAATAATGGGAAGAAAAAGAAAGAACTTTTAGTCATTATCATTGGTCTAACTTTTGATCAGATTTGGATTACTGCACCAAGTGGAACCATAATGAGGGGGTTGTCTATCACAAATTGAGTTCATGCAACTGGTTGCAGGACATGTTCAAACACCATTGCTCATACTTAATGTGGCAACATGCCATACCAGGCTATAAATCCATTACAAATTTCCAAGCAATTTTACTCCATGGGACTAAAACTCTATTAACTTTCATGAAAAATTTCACCTCCTAGACAACTCAAGTTCATTATGTAGCCACCCCACTTTTGGGACACAATGCTTTGTTTGGTTTGGGTAGGTTATATAATTCAAGTTCAAAGTAAAAAGCATATTACAAAAAAAAAATAAAAATTAAAAAAAACCCCTTAAATTCCCTCCAACTTCTACTACATGTTTTGCACTACGAAAAATATTCAACTTCCAAGGCAATCTCTGTTTCCTGTATCTTGCAGTTACTCATGCTTACATTTTGAATCATTGTAACCTATTCTACCAACCAACATTGAGGGGACCAAGTGTTCCAATAGTTCACCAAAAAAAACAAAATCTTGTCTAGACTGAAGCCCGACAAAGCTAATTTATTTTGAAGCCATATTAACCTGAATCCTGGCAAGACCAATTTAACTTCAAAATGCCATTATATTTGACAAAACGTGTAAAGAGATCCTCAATAAGCTTTATAAACTCATTATGCTTTGTCTGCCAACCTTAAAACAACCTTCCAAACACTTGACAGGTAACTGGCTCATTTTTGGGAGCCACAGACACATGCACAACTAATGTCCTCAAACCATGTGGCTCTATTGGAGTACAATATAAAAAATCAAGATATAAATTCCAAATTAGAGCTTGACACCACTTTTGTTTTTCTTTTCTTGTAAGGGTTTCATCAAGGATTATACTGTCTGCTGGAAATTTGTGTTAATGTATATAATATGATAGTGGTGTTGGTGAAGGATAGTGGCATGTATAGAATATGATAGTGGTGTTGGTGGGAGATAGTGGCATGTATATAATATGATAGTGGTGTTGGTGAAGGATGGTGGCATGTATAGAATATGATAGTGGTGTTGGTGGTAGATAGTGGCATGTATATAATATGATAGTGGTAGATAGTGGTAATATATAATATGTAAGTGGCATATAATGGGTTATAATGATGTTTGTAATATCTCCTATATAAGGAGTGTCATTTGGTCTTGTAAGATAAGAAGTTTTGAATATAACAAAAATATATTCCTTCTTCCTCATACTTTCGGAGTTCTTCTTCCTCATATTTTCTAAGTTGGTATCAGAGCAACAAAAAACACAGCAGCCCTAAAACCGTCATAGCCATGTCGGAAGTCACGTCCGAAACCACTTCAACCCCTGCCGCTGCCATTCCGGTGAAAACGTCCAACTCTCCCTCTGTCCAAATCACCACCATCCGCCTAAATGGTGATAATTTTCTCCGCTGGTCACAATCTGTCCGGATGTATATCCGTGGGCAAGGAAAGATCGGTTACATCACTGGTGACAAAAAGGCTCCTGCTGTTAATGATCCGCTGTTCGACAGTTGGGACGCTGAAAACTCCATGGTTATGACATGGTTGGTCAATTCCATGGAGGAGGATATAAGCTCTAATTACATGTGCTATACTACTGCACAAGAATTGTGGGATAATGTTAGTCAGATGTATTCTGACCTAGGAAATCAATCTCAAGTTTTCGAATTAACTTTGAAGTTGGGAGAGATTCGTCAAGGAGATGATTCCGTCACCAAATATTTCAATTCGTTGAAAAGGTTGTGGCAGGATCTTGACATCTTCAACACATACGAATGGAAATCGGTTGACGACTGCAACCACCACAAGAAAACTGTGGAAGACAGCCGTATTTACAAGTTTCTTGCCGGCCTCAACATTGAGTTCGATGAAGTGCGAGAAAGAATTATTGGCAGACCTCCTCTCCCATCCATTGGCGAAGTATTTGCCGAAGTCAGAAGGGAAGAGAGCCGAAGGAGCGTCATGCTTAAGAAAAAAGGTACTGGTGAATCAATTGAAATTTCTGCTTTAATTAGCGATGCTGCGGCCAACAAGGCTGTAAATTACCAGCACAGGTTTGATGATAAGCCACGGGTCTGGTGTGATTTTTGCAACAAGCCTCGCCATACACGCGAAACGTGTTGGAAGATCCATGGCAAACCTGTCAACTGGAAAAGCAGCAAACAAGGAGAGAAAAATCGTTGGCTTTCCTACCGCTAATGAAGCCGATTCAGGTCCCTTCAACAAAGAGCAGATTGATCAACTCTTAAAGCTGATAAAATCCAACTCCTCATCCGGTACTCCTAGTGTTTTGTTGGCACAAACAGGTAGAAATCCTAAAGCCTTCTCTTGCCTAAACTTCTCTCCGTGGATCATAGATTCCGGTGCCTCCGATCACATGACTAGTTTTTCCCATTTATTTAGTACCTATTTCCCTTGTTCTGGTCATGACAAAATCAAAATAGCCGATGGTAGTTTTTCACCTATTGCAGGAAAAGGATTTATTAAACTAACTGAGAAAATTAATCTCAATGCTGTTCTTCACGTCCCCAACTTAGCCTGTAACCTTTTGTCTGTCAGTAAACTATCTAAGGATTCTAATTGTCGTGTTACATTTTTTGAATCCCATTGTGAATTTCAGGACCAGAACTCGGGGATGATGATTGGGCGTGCTAGGATGCTTGAAGGTCTTTACTACTTTGATGAAGTACCTGTTAGTAATAAAAAAAGCTCAGAGCTTTAATAGTACTAGTTCAATCTCTGTTCAAGAAAAAATAATGCTATGGCACTATAGGCTAGGACATCCTAGTTTTCTTTATCTGAAACATTTATTTCCAGAATTATTTAAAGGGATTGATTGTTCTTCTTTTCATTGTGAAAGTTGCATTTTTGCAAAATTTCATCGCTCTACTAATTTGCCAAAACCTTACCAGGCTTCCAAACCTTTTTATTTGATTCATAGTGATGTTTGGGGCCCTTCTAAAATCACTACTCTTTCTGGTAAAAAATGGTTTGTTACATTTATTGATGACCATACCCGCTTATGTTGGATTTATTTGATGAATAAAAAATCTGACGTGAAAAATTTATTCACAAATTTTTACAATATGATTGAAAACCAATTTCAAACCAAAATTGGTATTTTACATTCTGATAATGGAACAGAATATTTCAATGAGCAGTTGGGTGAGTTTTTGAAAAAAAATGGGATTTTTCATCAATCTACATGTCGGGATACCCCTCAACAAAATGGCATTGCAGAACGAAAAAATAAACGTCTACTTGAAGTAGCACGTGCTATAATGTTTTACATGCATGTTCCTAAATATTTATGGGGTGAAGCAATTTTAACAGCCTCTTATTAGATAAACAGGATGCCTACAAAGGTGTTAACATACAAAACACCTTTTGATTGTCTCAAAACTTTTTTTCCTGACACGAGGTTGTTTTCTGATTTACCCGCCAGAGTTTTTGGATGTACTGCCTATGTTCATGTTCCCAGTCAATTTCGTTCAAAACTTGACCCCCGTGCTATAAAATGTGTTTTTTTGGGTTATTCCTCAAACAAAAAGGGGTATAAGTGTTTCGATCCTCAAACCAAGCAATTTCATGTGAGTATGGATGTGTCATTTGTGGAAACAAAATCCTATTTCCCCAACACTTCTCTTCAGGGGGAGACAAGTGGAGTAGAAGACCGTTTTTGGGATATTTCTATCCCGCTCCCCAATGTCATTTATCCTACACAAAAACCACATCTGTCTGATAATGATCACTTAGGAGAACCAAGTTCTATGGTGCCTAGTCAAGAAGATTCTTGTTTAGGGGGAGAAGTACTACAAAATGATCTAAATCCTGAGCTTTAGGTTTATACTAGGAAGCGATTTCATCTGAGGAATAATGACCCGAATGTCCATCCTAATGACCCGAATGTCCACCCGAGTTCTGGCATCGAAATTTTAGGTAATCCTATTCCTTCTATTTCCGACCTTGATGTTCCTATAGCAATTAGGAAAGGTGTCCGAAATTGCATTAAACATCCTATTGCAAATTACCTCTCCTATCAAAGACTGTCTAAAAACCATAGAGCTTTCACATCTAGGATTTCACACTTGTTTGTTCCAAGGAATATACAGGAAGCATTGGATGATCCGAATTGGAAATTAGCAATCATGGAGGAGATGAATGCTTTAACGAGAAGTGGTACTTGGGAGATAGTTGTTCTACCCAAAGACAAGAAAACAGTTGGGTGTAAATGGGTGTTTACGATAAAATGTAACGCAGATGGAAGCGTTGAGAGATACAAGGCGAGACTGGTGGCTAAAAGCTTCACTCAAACTTATGGGATCGACTATCAGGAGACGTTTGCTCCTGTTGCTAAAATAAATTCCATCAGAGTACTGTTATCTCTTGCAGTAAATTCAGATTGGCCTCTACATCAACTTGACATTAAAAATGCATTTCTCAATGGTGATCTTGAAGAGGAGGTGTTCATGAGCCTACCGCCGGGATTTGAGCAGACTTGGAAGCGACAAAGTATGCAGATTGAACAAGTCATTATATGGACTCAAACAATCACCAAGAGCGTGGTTTGAACGCTTTGGGAAGGCAGTTATCAGTTGTGGCTTCTCGCAGAGTCAAGCAGATCACACAATATTTTATAAACATTCAAAAAACAGTAAAATTGCAATTTTGATTGTTTATGTTGATGACATCATTTTAACTGGTAATGATGAAGCAGAGTTAGCAGCCCTCAAAGAGAAACTCGCAAAAGAATTTCACATTAAGGATCTGGGAGCTCTCAAGTATTTCCTCGGAATGGAATTTGCAAGATCCAAGGAAAGTATATTCGTTAATCAGAGAAAATATGTTCTTGATCTCCTTGGAGAAACAGGTATGCTTGGTTGTAAGATGGTGGAGACTCCGATCGAGCCTAACTTGAAGTTACAAGCTGCTAAGGCTGAAGAAGTCAAAGAGAGGGAACAATATCAGCGACTTGTAGGGAAATTGATTTACTTGTCTCATACGCGGCCTGATATTGCCTTTGCAGTCAGCATGGTAAGTCAGTTCATGCACTCACCAGGGGCAGAGCACTTTGAGGCCGTTTATAAGATCTTAAGATATTTGAAAGGAACTCCAGGGAGAGGCTTACTGTTCAAGAAACATGGGCATCTTCAAGTTGAAGTATACACAGATACAGACTGGGCAGGAAGTGTTACAGACAGGAGATCAACATCCGGATACTGCTCCTTTGTAGGTGGGAACCTAGTTACATGGCGGAGTAAAAAACAGAATGTGGTAGCTAGAAGTAGTGCAGAAGCAGAGTTCAGAGCTGTTGCCCATGGAATCTGTGAAGTAATGTGGATTAAAAGAATTCTTGAAGAATTAAAGCTTTCTCACCCGACACCTATGAAGGTCTATTGTGACAACAAAGCAGCTATATCTATAGCTCATAATCCAATTCTACATGATCGCACAAAACATATAGACGTGGATAAACATTTCATCAAGGAGAAAATCAATGCTGGCATAATCTGTATGACCTACCTTCCAACAGGTGAACAATTAACTGATGTGCTAACGAAGGGACTACACAAGAAGCAATTTGATAAGCTAACTAGCAAGCTGGCTATGGAAGATATCTTCAAACCAGCTTGAGGGGGAGTGCTGGAAATTTGTGTTAATGTATATAATATGATAGTGGTGTTGGTGAATGATAGTGGCATGTATAGAATATGATAGTGGTGTTGGTGGGAGATAGTGGCATGTATATAATATGATAGTGGTGTTGGTGAAGGATAGTGGCATGTATAGAATATGATAGTGGTGTTGGTGGTAGATAGTGGCATGTATATAATATGATAGTGGTAGATAGTGGTAATATATAATATGTAAGTGGCATATAATGGGTTATAATGATGTTTGTAATATCTCCTATATAAGGAGTGTCATTTGGTCTTGTAAGATAAGAAGTTTTGAATATAACAGAAATATATTCCTTCTTCCTCATATTTTCGGAGTTCTTCTTCCTCATATTTTCTAAGTCTGTCAAAAGTAAGCAACTACTCTGGTATTCTTCTGTAAAGTAAAAAATTGAACAGTGAAATATTGCAAAAAAAAAAAGAAAAGAAAAACATGTCTATCACTTGATAAAAATCACGGGACACATACACTGTGAATGGCTCAAAAATGCATAATGCCCATGATATGTAAACATCAAAACAACAAATACCATAATTGCAAAGTATGACCTCCATGGGTCAGTCATTGCATTAGAATGTAATTACTAATTACTACAAGTGATCCAGCCCCCAAATACATCATGATGTTCCACAAAATGTATAGAGGAAAAAAAAAATCTACCATTTTTGGGAAAAAATGTTTTTTAATTTTTGGACTTTGAATGAAAAAAAAAACACTTTAAAATGTTATAAAGTAACAATTTTAGAATATCCTAGGATCCAGACAAATGAAGATAAGTTCAATAATACATACCTCTCAGGCGTTTTCATGCATGGAATTGTCAAATCTAATTAAAGAAGACAAAGGAGAAAGAAAAAAAAACGATCAAACGAAAACCATCATAGATATAGATAACATAGAAGTGACAATCAATAAAAAATTATAAATAAATAAATAAATTTCGATACATTGACCACATTGGTTGGAATTTAAGGCATGGCCAGTACCTGGAGTTATCTTGTCAATTACAGTGAGTGATAAACATCCAGGAGGAGTGAACTCCGTCTGCCCAACATCTGTGTCCAAATACGCTACTTTTCTGTATCTGCACGATAAGATAAATTTAAGTAAAATATGATGAGTATTAAGCACAGTAATATCAAGCACATTTGCAGATCAAACTACAGTATTCATCTTCAAAAACACCAAAAAGAATAGAAAATAAAAAATTTAAAACAAAAACAAAAAGAGAAGCAAATCACTGAGAATAGCAAGCATAAGCCTAATTGAGCATGTTGATTGGTAAACTTACACAAGATGAAATTAAGAATAAATCACAGAAAATTCTACTATACACACCCCCTACCATATGCACCCCCAGTGTTATTAAAGGCGATAGGTGCACCGAGGAGCCAAGCTCTCTTGGGGCCTAGGCGTAGGGCAAGGCACAGGCTTTACCGAAGTAAGGTGAACCTTTTATGTAAATATATATATATAATTTAATATAAGCAAATAATTTAGGGTCCAACATAAGCAAAATGAAATATTAAAAATTAGAAATACAAATACCAACAAATTAACATTATTTCAAAATTTAACATAAAACATGAATAAAAAGAGGGGAGAAGAAGAACAAGAAGACGTAAAAAAATCTTATCAGTCCAAAGAAGGATGAGAAAGAGAAGGAGACCAGAGAATAAGAATAAGATAGAAGAAGATCACATCCATGTGAAGAAGAAGATAGCAACATAGAGAAGAGAAGTAGAGAAGAAGAAGAGAAGAGAATGAGAGAGAAACGTAAAAAGAAGAGAAGAAGACTGCAATATGAAAAAGAATTTTGGGAGTTGCAACGAAGGTAGGCAACAGCAAAGAGTTCTTCGGAGATTAGGAATTAGGGCTAAATTTTCTTCTATAGTTGATTTGGGGCAGAATGCCCAATGCATTGGCATGTGTACTTAAGAGTAGGGATTTTCTGTAGTTGCATCATATTAAATCAATGGTTAGATTTCAAACAAAACCAATCAAAGCAACAATAAAAAATAAAATATAAAAAAGCTCCCAAGGCGCATGCCTTGGGCGTTACTGTGCCTTGGCCCAGTCGCACACCTTAAGCGCGACTTATCGAAGTTGCCTAGCCTGGAACACTGCAAGGCGCAAACGTTGGGCCTGGATGGGATTTGGGCCTAGGCGCACGCCTAAGCACGCCTTTAATAACACTGTGCATCCCTAAGTTATATAATTTTCCTTTTTAATTATTATCTTATTTTAGTTATGACTCATGAGATATTTGTTTATGACTTTTTTAAGTTATAAGGTGCATATGGTACACATGCCATAGTCTTTCCCATAAATCACATATATTGTCATATCTAATTGAAAGTTTAATATTTTAAAAATAAACTAGGAAAACTATCAATTTTAAGCTGTTATCCAGGACAGCATGAGTCAAATTGAGCATCACAACTGAAAATTTTCCAAAATTCAATGCAACCCCTACATAACAGAATCATAAAATTCTTAAAACCCATTTCACAATGGATACCAATAAAAATGTATAGAGCACCTTAAACTTCAAAAACATGGCAGAGATACAAACATTCTGTCAAATACATAGAAGGCAAAAACAAAAGAAACGAATTTCAATCAGAAACCAAATTACCCATGAACAAAACATGAATTTTACATCAAACAGTGATCAATAAATGCATTTTGGATTATATTTTTGGTACCTCTGAAGGAGGATGTTGAGGAGGTGGCGAGAGAAGGTGGTTTTGCCACTGTTTTTGGGGCCGCAGATGAAGGAGATGGGAGGAGGGGAAGTAACAGAGTCGTAAGCTATGGAATCCGCAGCTTCAGACCACTCCTCCGGTATAAATATGTTTGGTGATGGATTTTCAGTCTCTGGAGACGAACCCATCTCTCTCTCTCTCTCTCTCTCTCTCTGGCTCTCTGTGTATGTAAATATGGACACACCGAGGGCGTGAAGCCTGGAGTTACAGGTCCGCGTTCATCGTGTGATGCCTCTACTGATTCGACACTGCCACTCTCGCTCTCTCTCTCTCTACTACTCTCTCATATGCCGCCGAGCCGAGTCTCTGTACCTTCGGTTTTTGTGGGCAGTCTAGGATGAGTTTGAGAGCATCTCCAAGGATAGTTAAACAAGGTTTGTTTAGGTAATGTTATTAATCCTTCATTTTTTTTAAGGGTAAATTACAAAATTGTGAAGGTTTATTTAAATTATAAATTATTTTTTTTAAAATTTTAAAAATTATATTATGTCTTCTAAATTTCATAATAAATAGCTCTTTTTATTAATAAATTATTAAGTTGATTAACGGTTTTTAATAATGTTAAAATTTTATTTCAATTAATAATTTAGATAATTTTATTATTGTATAGGTAAACAATTAGAAATTTCATTTTTCAATTAATTTTGTTAAATAAAAAATTCAGACAGTGAGGTATTTGTAATTTTTTAAACCACATGAGACAATTCGTATTTTAAGTAAATTTTAAAGAATGTATTTGTAATTTATTCTTTTTTAAATTTTGGGATAAATTATAAATACACTTAAATTACTATATGCTCTATGTGATTTTAAAAATATAAAAATATTTGCGAGCTCTAAATTAAGAGTTGTAAACGAACTCTAGGGTGTGGGGTCTATTTATTGATGTGATATTTTAACTTAACTTTTTTTTTCTCCCCGTCACATCATTAAAGCTTAATTAGAGTTCCAAAATTAGATGTATGTATTATTATTTTTAAAAATAATATCTTGTCTCTTAAAATTTTAAATTTCATAATAAATGATCTTTTTTGTAAATAAGTATAATTTAAATAAAAAGAAAATGTATAAAAATAACTAGAGAAATTTTTAAATAAAGTACAAAACTCTATTTTCAAAACGCATGCGCTTTTCTCTGCCTAAATTCAAATAAATCCATACAACTTTAAAATTCAACCAAAATTATTTACAGTAATTTGATCAATGATGTATAATTGTAAATATTATGTATATCAAGAAATAAGAAAAAGTAATTTTTTTTGTTCTTCAATCATCATCAAGGTAAAAAATAGGAAAACGACTTCTTTTTTTATAAGAAAGAAAGCCATTTGTTTATATTTATATAGGATTCTTGAAAGTAGATATATCTTTTTTGAGTGTTCAACTTTAAAAATAAAAAGA
The DNA here is from genome assembly GCF_055761805.1 of Camellia sinensis. NCBI lineage: Eukaryota > Viridiplantae > Streptophyta > Magnoliopsida > Ericales > Theaceae > Camellia > Camellia sinensis. The sequence goes on along the minus strand of NC_138975.1, from coordinate 101,798,660 downwards.
TAGTTGATTTATATAGGACTTTTCATGACTTTTAGAAAACATAGTTCATTTGATAGGGTAAAATTGGAATTTTAAAAAAAGTAGAAAACATGACTAGTTCTTCACACTTTTATAATAGTACTAGATAGCAGATAGTAGGTATAGTATGAGGGTGTAGGGGTGGTGCAGTGGTAGAAAAAAAGGATAAAAACAGGAATTACAAGGAAGGCAAGTGGTTTTGTTGTGCAATTTGTTACTTTTTTCGTAGTTCAAAGTTGTGGAGTTAATGGTAGAAAAGAGGAGAATAATGACTATAATGAAAAGGGGAGAACAATGGTTAAAAAAATGGAGAAAGGGCATTGGGGTGACGAGATTGTGGGTGACTGTCACGATCCAAACCCGCCCTTGTAGAGATAGCAATCGGAACCCGACTCGATGGAGGCCCAATCCCGACCCCGAATTGAGTAGTTATTCCCCGAAAAATACCCCTGACGGGCCAGGGATGGTATTCGAAAATGAATCCCCAATGACTTTTGAGCCGGGGACGGTGATACGTCTCCCAGCCCCGTCCCCGACCCGGCTCCGGCCCCGGCCCCCGTCCCCGACCCCCGCCCCGCTACTCCTCGAAATAAAATTACTACTACTTACCCCTGTGTATATATATATATATATATGTTGGCGCACACACATAATCACTTTGCTGCTTTTGCGCGTGAGAAAAATGGAGAAAGAGAGAGAGAGGGAGGGAGGGAGGGGAAGAGAGAGAGAGAAAGAGAAAGAGCCGATCCTCCGCCGTCGCCGAGAAAAGAGAGCTGTCCTTTTCACAACGCCGATCTCCTCTACCTACTCCTTCGCCGATCTCCTCCGCCGCCCTTCTCCACCGACTCATTCGCCGATTTGCTCTTCACAGTGCCGATCTCTATTCCATTCTCTTTCTCTGTGTTATACACACACACACATATATATATATATTATAGATTGAAGCTCAGATCTTGAGATCTATTATGATGATAATATGTTGTTGATTTTTTATTTATTTATTTATTTATTTATTTTGGATCTGTTGGTTTTTTTTGATCTGTTGTTCTTTTTTTTCTTTTTTTTTTGGTCTGTTGTTGATGATGATAATGATGGTGATGATCTGTTGGTGTTGATCTCTCTTTGTCTCCATGTTGATCTTCTTCTTTTTTTATCCTCCAACTTCAAAGCAGTTTTCCAAAAAAAAAAGGGTCGGGGGTTGTTCGGGGTCGGGGAAACCCAATCCCCGTTAGGAGACGGGGACGGGGGCGATGGCAGTGGCGATAATGAGTTCCCCGCCGGGGATTAGGGGTGGGGGCGGGGAAATTTGTATCTTCAAGGATCGGGGACGATAAGTGTGATCCCCGGCCCCGGCCAGGCCCGTTGCCATTCCTATGCCCCTGTAAATTTAGCGTCATAACCAGCCAATAAGGCCTCTGACCTGATTAACAAAATATAAGGGACTAGTGGGAGCAAATATATAAAATGCATTGTCAATAGAGCTATGCTGACGTACATGGGACCAAATATTTAAAGTTTAAATATATACATATGATGTTAAATTTCATAAGTCATGTATCAACACACAGATAATAAGAAAAGAGCTTAGTCCAGTGTATGGAAAAACAAAACAAAACAAAACAAAAACATCCTTAACATGATCCACAAAACTTGACTTTTTCAATAGGAACCTTCTCGGGAGGCACTGTGGCTGGCTGACAAAACAGAATTCTAGGCCATCAATCTTAGGCCTGGTCATGTACCTGATCACCTACATATATAATATAACTAGTGAGCGAAAGCCCAGTGAATAATAACAAAGTAAATGGTTAAATGAATGATGCCCCATATCAGATTCAGAAAGCAAAAACATATTCATATTCTTATTCTAAGTTCAGAAGCATGTACTTATTCAATTTCACAGAGGATCATACGTGGTACACCCATTAGCTCTACCAGATCAGATACAGAGCATTAAGGGTCATACTTGATCAGTTCCATAAAGGAACCTCTAGTATCGGGAACAGAGAACATACTTAAGCCACGGTATTGTTACCACTGGGCGAAGGCCATAAGACCACGATATTGTTGCCCTCGAGCAAGGGCTTTGTGCTCACAGACCACGGTATTGTTATCCCTGGACAAGAGCCATATACTAAGGATGCCATGATACTTGTCAATATATGGACAATCATTCATTGATACAAAAGATAGCATTTTAGAAAACAAATCATTTTTTGTCGTATCATATCATATCATATAGGAAAAATATTTAAATATGAACATATCTTTATAAAGTTATTACTCATTGATGGCTCCAAAAGCAAAACAGATATAGCAGAAGAATTAAGCGAGTTATGACGCATAACCTACACAAACACAGAACGAATACATATTGAATCACACACCTGAAATTCTTTAACTTAATTCTTGTCTTATCGTGGTGTGTTTCTAATCCTCATTATTATGTCTTAATTAGGACTTATGAATGCCTAGGATGCAATGAGAATGCCAAAATGCACTTTGTAATACTTAGCAAAATTTGCTGAAAATAGGGTCTTCGCTCAAGCGCAACTTCCTTCGCTCGAGCGGGGGTTCAAAAATAAAAATGGTCGCTTGAGCACAACTTCGGTCGTTCGAGTGGTCTGTAAACTCTGCAAAAGTACTGGTTGTATGAATTTTCCGCTCGAGCGTGAGACTGAGTTTTCGCTCGAGCAGAACTCTGGTCGCTCGAGCGGTCTGCAAAATTTGTAAACTTCTAGGAGCATGAATTTCACGTTGGAGCCAACTTTTTGTCGCTTGAGCGAAAGTAGAAAATCAAGAATGGTTGCTCGAGCATAGAATCTGTCACTCGAGCGGTGAGGCAGAATTCTAGAATTTCTAGATTTGCTCCCAAGCTTCAAAACTCGAATTCAAATGTTCAAAACAAGTTCTTTTAGGACCAAAAGCTTAAGGAAACACGTGTAAACTTGTAAAACATTGTGAATTCAAAATCATTTCGCAAAATCAAAGCCCAAAAGCATGCCAATAATTCAAATTAAGCTTGAAACTTTGAAAACATAACACATATGTATTCTCTTGAATTCAAACTTTTCAAATCTTGGCAAAATGAGATGTTCAGTACAAAAAGGAGTTGAATTCTCAAAACAAGTCTAAAATATGAACATGCATGTAGGAAAACCTTGAAAACAACTTCCAAAACACCATGAAATGCACATGCATGCATGGTATGACTTATACTAGCTCAATTCTCATACTTAGTCACAAGAACTTCTTGAATTCTCTTTATTAACAACTTAAATACAAATATTAGGAATCAATCACTCACCTAAGATCCTCAATTGAGTTCTAGATTGCCATGTCTTTGAGCTTCCAAGTCAATTTCCTCAATTTCCTTTAAATTGCTAGCAATTCCTTGTTAAATTCAAGTGTACTTTCCCGTTTATGTCATCAGGGTAATGAAATGTGCATATGTGTGTGCATTCTAAAATCATATGGGCCTTTTATAGGCTTGATTAGGAAGCTTCCTTAGTTATTAATTAAATAACATTATTTATTCTAATTATTTAGTTCCGAATCAAATTTAAATTGAACCTACCATAAAATTCTAAATAGTCCAAATAACACATAACCTAAATCAATTTCGTGATCAAATGTTGATAAGGCCTTCAATTCACATAATAGAACAGAAACACAAACAAATATTTCTACGACAAACAAATACAAATGCAAATAACATATAATGCATGCAATTAACACATGATTTCCTCTTAATTACTTATTAGACATCCTTAATCATGGTTTAACAGTTAATCACAGGTTGGGGTTGTTACAGTCTTCCCCCTTAAAGAGTTTGGTCCTTTAAACTCAAATTACCTTCGTTTTGGTAGAATATCGGATCCAAAGGGAACAAGTCAAGATATCTCTCCATCATGTCTTCTTCGATTTCCCACGTTGCATAGGTTCCTCCGTGGTTTTGCCAATCAACTTTCACTAATGGAATTTCTTTATTTCTCAATCTTTTGATTTGGCGATTCACGATTTGTATTGGTCGTTCCTCATAGGTATAATCATCTTTCAGAAGCACATGGGTTAGCTCAATCACATGTAACGGATCTCTCAAATAATCCTGAAGCATTAAGACATGAAAAACATTGTGCATATTCTCCATAATCGAAGGTAGGGCCACTCGGTATGTTACTGAATTGATTTTCTCTAAAATCTCATACGAGCCAATGTATCTTGGTGCCAGCTTTCCTTTCACCCCAAATCGTGTCTGACCTTTCATTGGAGTCACTTTTAAAAACACATAGTCTCCGACCTCATTTTTGTGTCTCTCCTCCAGACATCCGCATAACTCTTTTGGCGACTTTATACAGTTTTCAAACGTTGTTGAATCAGTTTCACCTTTTCGGTTGTTTCTAGCACAAGTTCTAGCCCCAACAATGGTCTATCGCTTACCTCAGCCCAACAAATCAGAGATCGGCACTTCCTGCCATATAAAGCTTCATAAGGAGCTATTCCAAGACTTGAATGATAGCTATTATTATACACAAACTCAGCCAAAGGGAGGTAGGTTTCCCAATTCCCTTGGAGATCTAGGGCACACATTCGTAACATATCCTCTAAAATCTTATTGGTTCATTCAGATTGGTCACTTGTCTATGGGTGGTAGGCACTACTCAGTCGTAGTTCAGTTCCCAAAGCTTGTTGTAGACTCTGCTAGAATCTTGATGTAAACTTTGAATCTTTGTCAGATACAATGGATACTGGCACACCATGCAATCTTACAATCTTATTCACATAAATGTTCGCTAACTTATCCGCATTATAAAAAGTTTTAACAGACAGAAAATAGGCAGACTTAGTTAAACAGTCAACAATAACCCAAATAAAGTCCATACTTCGAGAGGAGCGAGGCAATCCAACAATGAAATCCATTGTTACATACTTTCACTTCCATTCCGGTATTGGAAACAGCTGAAGTAACCCAGCGGGTCGTTGATGTTCAGCTTTAACTTGTTGGCAATGCAAACATCTAGCCACAAAATCAGTAATGTTTTTTTTTATTCCAGGTTACCAGAAATTCTGTTTCAAGTCATGGTACATCTTTGTACTCCCTGGATGCATAACAAATTTAGAGTTGTGAGAGTCAGTCATAACATGTTTCCTCAAGTCAGAATAGTCCGATACACAAAGTTGATTCTGAAATTTCAACACATTATTGTCAAACACAAATCCCGGCCTCAATTTTGAGTCAATTTCATCCACAATCTTCTTCAAAAATTTATCTTGTAGTTATTTCTCTCTAATTTCTTCGATAATTACAGGCTGGGCAGAAATGACAGCTAGGATCCCACCTTGTTCATGCAACACAATTTCAATCTCATTCTTCACCAAGTCACATAGTAATTCTCTCTGACTGGTGAGTAAACAGGACAAATTCCCAATCGATTTTCTACTTAATGCATCTATAAAGGTATTTGCCTTCCCTAGATAATACAGAATTTGCAAGTCATAGTCCTTGATCAACTTGAGCCATCATCCTTGTCTCATATTCAATTCTTTCTGAGTGAAGAAATATTTCAAGCTTTTATGGTCAGTATACACCTCACAAGTCACTCCATACAGATAATGGCCCCAAATTTTCAAAACATGCACCACGGCTGCTAATTCAAGGTCATGAGTTGGGTAGTTCTTTTCATGAGGGCGGAGTTGCCGAGAAGCATAGGCAATTACCTTTCTGTTTTGCATCAGCACACATCCTAAGCCTTTGTACGAAGCGTTATTGTAAATTTGAAACCCATCGGTACTATTAGGCAAAGTTAAAGTTGGTGCAATTACTAACATGGTCTTTAACTCTTGGAAGGCAGACTCTCTTTGATCAGTCCAATCAAATGGTGTAGTTTTCTGTGTCAATTGAGTGAGTGGCAAAACAATTTGGAAAAATCTTTCACAAATCTGCGATAATAGCCTGCAAGCCCCAAAAAACTTTGAACTTCTAATATATTGATTGGTCTTGGCCAGTCAATAATGGCTTCAATTGTCTGTGGGTCAACAGAGATGCCATCTTTATTGATTACATGCCGTAGAAAGCTTACACTGTCAAGCCAGAATTCATATTTAGAAAGTTTTGCATACAATTTCTTTTCTCTCAGAACCTGTAGAGCAGTTCTTAAATGATTCCCATGTTCCTCCCCACTTTTGGAATAAATCAAGATATCATCAATAAACACAATGATAAATTCGTCAAGGAATTGTTTGAAAACCCTATTCATTAGGTCCATAAAAGCTGCAGGTGCATTAGTTACCCCAAATGGCATTACCAAAAATTCATACTAGTCGTATCTAGCCGGGAAAACGGTTTTCTCCATGTCTTCTATCTTAACTTTCAATTGATGATAGCCCAATCTACGGTCAATTTTGGAAAACATTTGGGCTCCCTGGAGTTGGTCAAACAAATCATCTATTCGGGACAATGGATATTTATTCTTGATAGTTACTCTATTCAATTCCCGGTAATCTATACATAACCTCAAGGACCCATCTTTCTTCATAACAAATAAAACTGGAACACCCCAAAGTAAAGTGCTCGGTCAGATAAATTTCTTGTCTAGCAATTCTTGGAGTTGGACTTTCAATTCTTTCGATTCAGAGGTTGACATTCGGTAAGGGGTCTTAGAAATTGGTTGTGTCCCGAATACTACATCAATAGTGAATTCAATTTCCCTATCAATTAACTCCCCGAGTAGGTCATTAGGAAATACGGTAGGAAATTCACAAACAACAGGAATAGTTTCCACATTAGCACTATCCGAAGATACAGTCAATACACAACACAAGTAGCCCCGACAATCTTTTCTCAACAACTTCCTGACTTTCATAAACGAAATCAAATATGGTGGAGGAACTACCCCATTTCCAGTAAAGACAAACTCAGGCACACCGGGTGGTCGAAACACAATAGATTTACTCACACAATCAATTGTGGCATAGTATTTAATTAACCAATCTATACCAAAAATACAATCAAAATAAGTGATATCCAACGGTAGCAAATCAACATATAATAACATATCCCCAACCATGATGTCACATGCTGTGTGATATCCCTGTCCCGTAATATGTTAATTGGTCCTTAACATGAATGTGATTATGTGTTTAACATAATTTTGTGTGTCATTATGTAAAAATATGTGGTTTTGAATTTCTATCTGTTCACCGTAGGAATATCTGTTTGATTATCTGTTTTGGAAATTAAATTGAAGGCCTTAACGGCCACCGAAACCAAAATTGATTGCGCTATTGTGATTGGCATAATTTTTAGAGCCTACGGTGAAGTTTAATTGAAAATTGATTCGGATCAAATTAATTAGATTAAAATGTAGGCACTCAAATTATTTAAATATTTGTTATATTGGTTAGTGGACTTATACATAGAAGGCTTTATATACTCAAGCTCTCTCTTTAATCAACTTAGCTGATTTAACTCTAAGAATAGGGGGGAAGGGTCGGCTTAGAGAGAGAGGGAGAGCTCACAATTGAAGTTTGATCTTGAAAGCTTAGAGGTTTTGAAGATTACTCAAAGATTTGCTATAGATTGGAAGAATTGAACCTCTAGGTAAGCTTGTGAGCATGAATTTAAAAGTATAAGCTTGTAAATTGTGTATTCGAGGTGGATTAATGATCAAGAGTAAGGGTTGAAGTGGAATTGAGTGGTTTATGTTGAATTGAAGGCCAATGTATGCATGCATGTATATAATTGTCTTGAATTTACATAATTGGGCTTGAATTACATGACTCATGTTGAATCTTGGTTGAAATCCATGTATTTGACCACCTTTTCATCATATGAGGTGAGAATGAGGGTTATATGTCACATGCATGTACAACCCATGGGAGTAGAAGCTTTGAATGCATGAAGTTGTTATGTTAGTGATGAATTTGGTGGAAAATGAGCCATGCATGGACTCGATTTACGAAATTGAGCTTCAAAATGTTGTAATTTAGTGTTTGTATCATGTTAACACACATATATATGAAATTTGAGCCAAAATCATGCTTCTGGAGCCTTTGAATTCGAAGTTATAGCTCAAGAACACATTCTGGATTTTCGAGAAATTTGATGTCCGCTCGAGCGGGGAAACCGACGCTCGAGCGTGAATTTCGTGCTCCCAGTATTTTTGTGCAGGCATGATGTCCGCTCGAGCAGGGAAGTCCACGCTCGAGCGTGGAGCTACGTAGGATGGACTTCCGCTCGAGCGCCAGAATGCACGCTCGAGCGTAAAAATGATGCATCCAGCACTTTTTGTAGACATGGTGTCCGCTCAAGCGGGGTAATTTCACGCTCGAGTGGGAAGCCACGAAGAGATGCCTTTCGTTCGAGCGCTAGACTTCAAGCTCAAGCGTAATTTTCATGCTCCCAGTACTTTTGCAGGCCTCAAGGGTCCGCTCGAGCGGGGACCCTGTTTTCTGAAATTTTGTTTATGCATTCTGAGTTCCGTTTTCTGTTCTCTTTCACTTCTAAGTACTCTTAGGTATACATTGAGCATTGTAATTGAATTAAAGAGATAAGAATAAAGCCTAAAAATGAAAATGTGAATTTAAGAACGGATCGAATTGTTTGTGACCCTTTTTGTGTTCATGGAATGTGTAGGGTCAAGCTCTAGGGCAAATCCACAAGCCGATCACTGTGAGTAATATCTTAACAAGATATTTGAAATATATTGTTGTCCAATTGTTTACTTCTATGCAAGTTTTGTAAGTTCATTAATCTGAATGGTGGACAACGATTAACATGAATGATTGGGCCGAAGGCCGATTGATATGAATGATTGGGCCGAAGGCTGATTGATATGAATGATTGGGCCAAAGGCCGATTGACATGAATGATTGGGCTGAAGGCCGATCGACATGAATGATTGGACCGAAGGCCGATTGATAAGAATGATTGGGCCAAAGGCCGATTGATAAGAATGATTGGGCCAAAGGCCGATGGACATGAATGATTGGGCCGAAGACCGATTGACATAAATGATTGGGCCAAAGGCCGTCTGCTGTAACTGTTTCAAAGATTGTTTATGTATCTATCTTATTTGATATTATTCACTGGGCTTTCGCTCACGCTCATTCATGTACATGTAGGTGAGCCAAGGGACGTCTAGAACCAACCCCGGTGAAATTGTGAGAAACAGTCAAAGTTTTGAGGAGTCAACCCAAATGTCTCACGTACGAGACTGTCTTCGCTTTTGTCCTTGTTCATAGTTTTTGTTATGTTGGCGAAAGCATTGGACTACTTTTGTATATAAGTCTTGGATTTGACTGACTTAAACTTGTATGATCCTATATGCACAATGTTCTGTGTTAGTGAATATTTTGATGTGAGTTATTAACACATAAATGTTTAGAATGTGATGGTGTGCATATAAGCACAGCTTTATGGACAAAGTTTTAAATTTGCTTCCGTTTGGCCCCTTTACTCTAATGAGTTTTGTTTTTGTGGTTTGAGGTCGTAGGTAATCTCGCGATTACTGGCCGATTATGGCCTTAACCCATAGGGGCGGGTTCAGGTCGTGACATGCAGGATACACATAAGCATATAACATAGAGCCTCCAGATGGTGCAGATATAGATAGCAGATAATTCAAAGGTTCTAAGAGTCTAGTTAATTTCCGAGAAAAAACATAAGACATAAAAGAGTGCATAAAACCAGAATCTATCAATACATAGGCACATTGAGTGCAAATAAAGATCATACCTGACACCACTGACTCGGTGTTTTGTACATCATCAGGTACTAATGCAAAAACTCAGCCTTGCGTTAAAGTTTCTCTCCTTGTATTAGTTCTCACATTTGTTTTTGGTGTATGAGCAGATCCGGCTGAACTTGCCGCAGGACGGTTAGCGTCGTCGGATTTCATCGGACAATCTCTAATCATGTGGCCAGTCTTGCCACACCGAAAACAAGCACCTGATGCACGTTAACACGTGCCTTTATGCTTCCTCCCATACTCAGAATAAACTGTCATAGATCCACTACTTTGACTAAAGCTATTGGAGGATCCCATGTTTTGCTTCTTTGAAAACGACCGACCCTTTTTGAAATTGAATTTGGATCTCTTCCCTTTCTATTCAGTTATTGAAGCTTTAGCTTGTTTCATTGCTACCAAAGTGGCCTCTGCCATTAATGCTTTGTCAAGCATATCTACATATGTAAACAACTTCAAAATGCCTACTCTATCAAACACGTCCAGATCTAAGCCCCCTTCAAATTTTCGAGCCTTTTTGTAATCTGTGTCAACCATATGAGAAGCAAATTTGGCTAACTTAGTGAACTTAGCCTCAGACTCGACTACGGACATCTTGCCTTGTTTAAGTTCTTAAAATTCTAACACTTTACGGCCTCTGAAACATTGGGGAAAATATTTCTCATAAAATATTACTTTAAACTGGCTCTTCGTCATTGTCCAACTAGCATCTCGAATAAGCATCCACCATCGTCTAGTTTCTTCTTTCAGGGTGTAGGTGGCCAAAAGAACTTTCTGAATTTTCAAGCACGAGAACACTTCAAATATCTTTTCAATTTCAAGCAACCATGTTTCAGCTTTCAACGGCTCAATACCACCCAGAAAGATTGGCGACTTCATTGTATTGAACTTTTGTATTAGTGAAATAATATCAGTGTTTTCTAGCTCAACTGGCACTAGAGGTGGTGAAGGGAACATAGGTGGTTGACTTTGTTGCTGTCTCATTGTTTCTGTTAAAGTTTCTAACATTTGTTCCATCCGGCTCATGCGAGCCTCTGAAGATTCAGTTGTACCGTCACTTCTTGTAATTTCCATTTGTTATAGGTAAACAGAGCGCTTATAAACATAAGCAAATAATTCTTTTCACAATGTTCGAAGTATTCAGCTTTAGTTCATTCTTTTCAATTTCATATGTTCATGTTCAGATTCAGTTTTCACATTTATAGAAATTAACACACACTCACACATGCAGATGAAATGTCTCTAATTCTTTTCTAGGACATCCTATAGCTCATATGGACCCCTGTGTATGGTAGAACATGTACTCTGATACCACTCTATCACGACCCAAACCCGCCCCTATAAGTTAGCGTCATAACCAGCCAATAATCCTAGGATTATAAAAGGCCTCTGACCTGAATAACAAAATATAAGGGGCTAGCCGAAGCAAATATATAAAATACATTATCCATAGAGTTGTGTTGATGTATATGGGACCGAATATTTAAAACTTAAATATATACATATGACGTTAAATTTCATAAGTCCTATGTCAACACACAAATAATAACAAAAGGGCTTAGTCCAGTGTATGGATAAAAAAAAACAAAACAAAAACATCCTTAACATGATCGACAAAACTTGACTTCTTTAACAGGAATCTCTGCGAGAGGCACTGTGGCTGGTTGACAAAACGGAACTCTAGGCCATTAACCCTGGGCCTGGTCATGCATCTGGTCACCTACATATATAATATAACTAGTGAACAAAAACCCAGTGAATAATAACAGAATAAATGGTTAAATGAATAATGTCCCATATCAGATTCAAAAAGCAGAAACAGATTTATATTCTTATTCTAAGTTTAGAAGCATGTAGTTATTCAATTTCACAGAGGATAGTACACCCATTAACATTACCAGATTAGATATAGAGCATTAAGGGTCATACTTGACCAGTTCCATAAAGGAATCTCTGGTACCAAGAACATAGAACATATTTAAGCCACGGTAGTGTTACCCCCGGGCGAGGGCCATGAGACCACGGTATTGTTACCCCCAGGCAAGGGCCTTGTGCTCACAAACCACAGTATTGTTACCCTCGGGCAAAGGCCATGTGCTAAGGATGCTACAAATACTTGTCAATATATGGACAATCATTTATTGATACAGAACATAGCATTTCAGAAAACAAATCATTTCTTGTCGTATCATATCATATCATATAGAAAAAATATTTAAATATGATAATAGCTTTACAAAATTATTACTCACTAATGGCTCCAAAAGCAAAACAAATATAGCAGACGGATCAGGCGAGTTATGGAGCGTGACCTACACAAACACAGAATGAATACACATTGAATCACACACCCAGAATTCTTTAACTTAAATCTTGCCTTATCTTGGTGTGTTTCTAATCCTTATCCTCATTATTATGTCTTAATTAGGACTTAGGAATACCTATGATACAATGAGCATGCCAAAATGTACTTTGTAACACTTAGCAAAATTTGCTGAAAACAGGGCCTTCGCTCGAGCGGGGGTTCAAAAATAAGAGTGGGCACTCGAGCGCAACTTCGGTTTCTCGAGCGATCTATAAACTCTACAAAAGTACTGGTTACATGAATTTTATGCTCAAGCCAACTTTTTGTCATTCAAGCAAAAGTGCAAAATCAAGAGTGGTCGCTCGAGCGTAGAATCCGTCACTTGAGCAGTGAGGCAGAATTTTGGAATTTCCAGATTTGTTCCCAAGCTTCAAAACTCAAATTCAAAGGTTCAAAACAGGTTCTTTAGGACCAAAAGCTTAAGGGAACATGTGTAAACTTGTAAAACATTGTGAATTCAAAATCATTTCGCAAAATCAAAGCCCAAAAGCATGCCAATTATTCAAATTACGCTTGAAACTTTGAAAACATAACACATATCTATTCTCTTGAATTCAAACTTTTCAAATCTTGGTAGAATGAGATGTTTAGTACAAAAAGGAGTTGAATTCTCATAACAAGTCTAAAATATGAACATGCATGTGGGAAACCTTGAAAACAACTTCCAAAACACCATGAAATGCTATGGTATGACTTATATTCCCTTAATTCTAGCTCAATTCTCATACTTAGTCACAAGAACTTTTTGAATTCTATTCATTAACAACTTAAATACAAAGATTGGGAATCAATTACTCACCTAAGATCCTCAATTGAATTCTAGATTGCTATGTCTTTGAGCTTCCAAGTCAATTTCCTCTAAATTGCTAGCAATTCCCTTGTTGAATTCAAGTCTCTCCCTTCCTTCATCTCTTTTACGTTTATGTCATCAAAGTAATGAAATGTGCATATATGTGTGCATTCTAGAATCATATGGGCCTTTTATAGGCTTGATTAGGAAACTTCCTTAGTGATTAATTAAATGACATTATTTATTTTAATTATTTGGTTCCAAATCGAATTTAAATTGAACCTACCATAAAATTCTAAAAAGTCCAAATAACACATAACCTAAGTCAATTTCTTGATCGGATTTTGATGAGACCTTTAATTCGCAGAATAAAACAGAAACACAAATAGATATTTCTACGACAAACAGATTCAAATGAAAATAACATATAATACATGTAATTAACACATGATTTCCTCTTAATTACTTATTAGGCATCCTTAATCATGCTTTAACAGTTAATCATAGGTCGGGGTTATTTCAGTGACTAGATGGTAGTAGGAAATAGGGCTACAAATGAGCCAAGCTGCAAATGAGCCAACCCCAGTTTTGCTGAGCTCGAGCTCGAGCTCGAACTCAGCTCAATAACTAATTAGGCTCGGCTCGACTCGTTAATATTAATAAAATTTAAACTTGGCTTGGCCTGATAAGATTTTTTTATTATTTATATTATTTAAGTAATGTATTTATGCTATTATTTATATATTATTTAATATATAAATAATGTATTTATCATATAATTTAAATAAAGATAAACTAGTTGAGTTTATGCAAGCTCGAACTTGGCTCGTTTACTAAACGAGCCTAATATTCAAGCTCGAGCTCAACTTGTTTACTAAACAAAACAAGTTGAGTCGAGCCCTTAATGAGCCAAGCTAAGCTAGCTCGCGAACAACTCAATTTGTTTGCAGCCCTAGTGGAAAGGGAATTATGGTGGCAAAAGAGTGGTGGGTAGAGAAGGCATGTGGATGACGAGATTGTGGCATGAAATGGATTGAGATCGCTAAAGGGTGGTGGGATTGTCACAACCCATATTTACAAAATTTGACCCACGAGAATTTATTATAAACAATATGGAAAAGATAATATTTAATATAATTAAATGGTCACTTTTGTATATATATGTATTAAAGCCATTCAAAATGAATGTACAATATGTAATCCAAAATCAATGGCAATAAATATAATTAAAATGTTCTTAGGTTTACATCAAAGAAAAGGGTACAACCCTCACAAAAGATGGCACTCGGCCTACAAATAAAGAGCTTAAGGCCTACAAAATCAAAAGAGTTCTCTTCTATGCACATATCCCACGTCTTGCCTCAAGGTCGGGGTATATCACCAATACTTGAAAAAAGATTTCGATCACATAAGTTCCTTTCGATTAGAAATCAGTAAATTTGAGGGTGTTTAGATGATGTTTAGTAATGGTCACTAGAAGAGTGATTCTTCTAATAGCTCACTAGTCTAGGTGTTGCTTAGCGATGACCACTGAAAGATACATGTACTTGAGAGGATTCACCAAGTTAAAATTAGTGAAATTGAGAAACATTATTTTAATAGAAATTTTTGGTTTAGTCATCGAAATTGATATAAACTTTTTGGCGAAATAGGAAATCATTTTGAGCATATTATGTATATGTAGCATCATGATCATTATTCACCCAAAAAAGGCATCATGATCATGTGCATGTGTAGAGACATATTATCTTGTGAAAAATTATCCTACTCGTGCGGGTTTTTGATCTTTTGTCATGGACTATCAAGCTAAATTATTCTCATCTATACATGACCCGAATTCACCATTTACATTCAATTAAAACTATGTTGTTTAAATGTAATAATGCAACAAGTGCCATTATTCAATTCTAATAAAATATGCTCAACTCACCTCCGTCCAACAACGGATTTTCATTCTATGAATTCAACAATTCATTGTGTATTAAAAATAGGTTTTGTCATCCTATTGTGTTAATCTCTACAACAATGTCATTCTCCACCAATAGCCAACAACAATATCTAACAATGCTATAATTTCACAAATTATACATATTTATCTCCAATTTCAAGATAATAGCATAAATTCCCCATTCATGAAATTTCCCAAACTAGGGTTTTCACAAAATTAGGACTTTCTCAAATTAAAACACCCTCATGTTATTTTTATACAATGATTATAGAGAAATACTCAATTATTACTAAACCCTAACATTCTAATGTGCAATTTCTCAAATCTCTACCAATGTCCCAAAATTATCTATCAAAATATCCACACATATACCCATAAGTCCATATTAAACAAGTGAAAGGAAATCCTACCTCAATAGGAGAAGAGGAGAAACACAACTTCTCAAAAATGTCCAAATCAAATTTCGGCTTGGATAATCTCAAAGTCCTCTCGAGCTCTACGATGTAAATATTTGGGTCAGAGATCGGTTCTGATTCTAAAAGCACTAAATATAAGGTTGAATTTGGGAGTTATAGTGAAGAGAGAGAGAGTGAGCGAAAGAAATAAGTGAGAATAGTGGGAGAGATCTTAGACAATAAAAAGGGATTTCAAAATGCTAGGCTGGAAGGCTATCATGTCGCAAGTTTCCAGGCTTGGCCGCACGTACGGAGTATTTACCCGTACTTGTGATTTCATGTAGCCCAAAATTCCAAAAATGCATTTCCATCATATGTGCGCCACTTTCAGCCTCACGTATAGGACCCACGTTGCACGTATGAGACTCTACTTAGAATCTCCCTTTCTTACTACACTAATCTGCACATTTAGGATATCTCTCATCACACTTGTGGCCATACTTGGTGAAATATGATTCTATAGCGATTCTGGTTTGGACCCGAACCATTTGATGTTTTGGATTCGGGTTTCATTGTCTTATATAGTTATTCATGCCTTGTTTCTCCTTATCTCTTTTTGAGTATGGCTATTGGGATGTGTTGGTTGCGTTTGGAACTAGTTGATAGCTTGTTTTTCAAGCTGTCGTTGCCTAGAATTTTGTTCCTTCACTTGAGTGACACTTCTTGCACTCTAGCGGTCTTTGCGAACCTCTAGTACTTTTGCAGGTCTGTAGAGATACTGGAAGTTGGCATTTTTCGCTCGAGCGGTGATTTTTGTGCTCGAGTGTGGGTCTTCTAGCTGTAAAACTTCTGGGAGTTTGTATTCTTCGCTTGAGTGAAACTTCTTGCGATCGGTGTAACTTATTGTGTCTGGTCGCTTGAGCGACACTTCTTGCACTCGAGTGATCTGCATGTATATCAGTTCGTAAAGTCTCTTTTCTGAGTCACTTTTTAATCTCTCTCTCTCTAAACATTTCAAAACCTAATTTTCTCTCACTCACACTCTCTCTCTAAAACTCATCTATTTCACTCAAATCTGCCTAGATCCATCAAATTTTTTCACCCGTGTGCCTTTGTTAAGAAGATGGAGCTCGATGAGGGCTTCGCTCCAATGGAAGCAAAGTTGGTTTTTGACGTCTTTGAATTTTCTACACTCTCTCTCTCTCTCTCTCTCTCTCTCTCGTGTTCTAGCTTTGAGGTAGGGATATCTCCACACTTCCTTATGATTTTTAACTTAGCTATTTGTGTTTTGAAACAATATTTTGTTTTAGGGAAATTTTTGAACAAATCTAGGGTTTTTGGTCAAAACTCAAAAGAGGGGTTTTCCTAATAGTTTTATGGAAATGGTTGTGGAATTGAAAATGAGGTTGAGTTGTGATAGAATAGTTGGTTTCGTTATGTAGAATTGATTTTGGAAGAAAATGGAGTTTTTCCTTAATTATATTAAATGTTGATTTTATATAAATTATGGAATTGGTGTTGGGAATATGAAATTGGATTGGTTTTGATGAGAATGGTGGAGTTGAATATGTATTATCACTCACATCTTGAAATTTGGAGAGTTTATCTTTATTGACAATTGTTTAACTGTTTAAAAATATTTGTTTTAGGCTATCGGTGGAAGCTAGCTATGATTGTTGTAGAAATTGCATGAGAATTAGGAGAATTGAAACTATTTTCTCATTCAATTGCATTGAGCATTATCTTACACTTTTACATTGGAAATGCTTATCGTTTTGAGAAAAAAAATGGTGAATCTAGAAAGTATGTATTGACTCGTTGAAATAAGTTGGCATGAATGTCCATGGTGAAGTCTTAAAAATCGCGCGTATACATAAATGATGATCCCACAGACGAAATAATTGTAAAATGACAATAGTAGTGCTTGCATAGCCTACATATACATGAATGTCGTTCCCGCGGACGAAATGTCCGTAAAATGGCAATAGTAGTGCTTGTATAGCCTACGTTTACATGGGTGTCGGTTCACGGTTTCCTGCGGATGAAATTTTCGTGAAAAGGTGTATTGGTTCTGAGATTTCCAAAGTGTGATTCATTGCCTACCTTCTGTTATGAACGAAATGATTTGTGAACTATGATATTAATGTAGCATTACATGGTTTTGGAAAGAGATGTAAAACGTTTTGGCACGGATATTGCATATGCATTCACCTTATAGCTATGTTAAGATTCATATACTGTGTTGGATTATTTCTATTGGGCTTTGTCTCACCCTATGTGGAAAAAACATTTCAGGTGCAGATGACATGCCTCTGCCAAGGCAATAGCTTAGGAGGACTTGGAACAAGAGCTTAATTTTGTTGAATTTTTTTTTTTTTTTTTTTTTTGTATATGTTTTGTACAAGCCAAGGGCCTTTAATTGTATTGGACTTGAATTCTACTTTTGTTGTAACCAAACACTGTCTTGGAAAGTTGTGAACGTTTAGGACATTTCTTATTTGTTTTAACTTTCATCCTATTTCTTTATTGTATAACATATGCTATAGATTCAGGGTTAGGCTTGTGAATATATATCAGCATATGTTATTCTTTTATAAAACTTAATTGGAAACTAATGAAAGATAATTACCTTATCATTGTTGTCACTTATTGATGTTATGGATAGGTTATTGCATTTATTTCAGGGCGTTACAACTTGTTATCAAAGCATACCGAGTTTGAATACTTTGGGTACGTGAGAAGTGGTTCTTACCACAATGGGCTTATCTCGCTTGATAGAAATGTTTATGTGTTTGGTATGCTATGTGATAACATGCTTATGTGATTGTATGGGTATGTGATTTAATTTATAAGCTATTGATTGAATCTAGGGGTTTCTAGAAGTTCTATTAGAAGAGCACTTTATCACTACTATTTCTAATTAGAACTTTGGCAATGCCGCAAAATGATCATTATCTAGGAAGGAAATTCGCATGTGTTTATGTGACTACATGCTAATGTGGAGTAAATTACTATTGTCCATTGCCTTAGGATGCAAGTGAGTTAGTTTTGGTACATTTGTAAATGTGCTAATCTCTTTTGTTACCTTCATTAAGATGTTAGGACGTGGATGTGGTAGTGGTAGGCATGGTAGGCCTAGACGGCATGAGGTGCCGTTACCGGATGAGATTCCGATGCAAAAAGAAGGGGTTGGTCAGGTCAATGTGGCTAAACCAGTTGGTCAGTAAGCCATGGGCACTTTGACCCGTGAAATGGCCAGAGCTTTGCAGGAACTTATGGACATTCTCAAGGCTGAGAATCAAGTCCAGGCCTAAGTTACTGAAGCAGGGTCGTCCTTCTTGAAGAGGGAGTTTTTCCGGTCGAATCCGAATAAGTTTTCAGGTGACCCTAAGGAGCCACTAAAGGCGGATGAGTGGCTAGAACAGATGGTGAAAACGTTTGAGATGCTTGGCATCGAGGACGATGTGTTGAGAGTGAACTTGGCATCTTTCCAACTGAAGGGAGATGCGGGCCAGTGGTGGAAGTATGCGCGTGAGCGCATTGGAGTGACTTGAAAGGCCTTTGTCAACGCCTTTCAGGACAAGTTCTTTTCCTCCACTGTTAGGGAGAAGTTGAGGGATCAGTTTCCAAAGCTTAAGCAGCTTAGTTTGCTAGTAGCCGAGTGTGGACTCGCTTTTTTCTGCGCCCCCACCTTTCCAAAAGGGTTTGAAAAGAAGGCCTCACAGTTCGGACTCCCGCAGTTCTGAATCTAGTCTCACAAGTGCAATGCGAAACTAATAAACACCAAAGAGTCCAATCCGGCAAATCTTTTTGGAAAATCAATTTTCAATCAAATAATGCCAAAATTGGACTGCTTTGCCAGATTACAGAGTCGTCACCTAAATATTTTGTTTTGGGGGAAATTTAGGAAATCCTGACTCGTGCCAAAGGCCATGTGTCCATCATCACCAAAGTTGTCTCGGCTCGAGAACTTAGGTACAAGAAGAGAAGGTCCTGAAATGAGCACTTCCGCTCGTCCGATCAAAGATTGGTCTCTACTAATCATGATATGATGTTTTATAAACATTATGTGTTCTTATTCCGATTATTAAACTAGCTTTACTATGTGGCGCACACATGCAAGCATAGACTAGTCGCAAGACTTGGAACAATTCAACTCATGTTTGTTTTCGAAAATGGTTTGAATTTGTCACCCTCAAGTGGGCTTAAAGATGCGGATTTGCCACCCCAAGTGGGCTTAAAACAGGATTTGCCACAACAAAGTGGGCTTAAAACACACATTCGTTGAATCGTTCCAATTCAAACAACAAGCCTTCATCCACAGGCATTCAAGCAGTTTAGCATTTATGCACATAGCCTCATGGCAAGCATGCGAAACATGGGAATATGGCAATCACACTCATGTAAGCATGCTAAAACATAAAAGCTTACCGAGTACTCCAAGCCAAGAAAGAAAACAAAGTTATAAAAATGCATGATTCCTAACTATGTTAAATAACTAATGCAACACATGCAATAATGCAACTAAATAGGCTCGGCTACTTAATCATGGTATTTGCAACACTTTGATAGCATGCTTTCAAACACGTAGTCAAAGAAGTATTGAAATTACAATGTAGTTTGAATGATACGCCAATCCTCGGTGCATACAAGATAAATGAATGGATGCAAACATGCAAGCATAAGGTATGTTAATTGAAAATGTCCCTAATCTAACCATCGAAAGTGATTAAATAAAAAGGAGAAAGACGTGGGTTTGGAAGACATACACACACGCACGCACACTTATTACAACATTGCGCCCTCATGAAGAAGGGTCCAAAAGAATAAACTAACTAGCTACGCTAATTATGCTAACTATTACAAAACGAGTTAACTATTCTAGCTAATCAATATTACAAACACGATATTTAACTAACTATACTAAGTTAATTAAATATTACAAAACAAATTAATTAGCTAAACACTTCAACTAACTAATTACAAAACAAGTAAATGAATTAATTAGCTACCACTAACTAATAAAGTAATTAAATAGCCTCGAGGGGCGAGAGATGCATGCATGCTCGGATTCTCCTCCCGAAAATGCCACCGCCTTGCCATTGCAACCTCTGTTTGCACATATTTGACCATTGAAAATTGTACCAGCTCCCAGAACACTTCTGATTCCCTTCAGGAACACATAGAGCAACCTTCTTCATTGATGGCCGGTGAACTACCAATGGTGGCCATTGGCTACCATTAGTGGCCGGTCGACTACTGCTGGTGGCCGTTGGCCACCATTTGTGGCCGGTCAGCCACTTCTTTCCTGAACTTCTTTTTTTGCTGCAACAGAGAGCAAACAGGGGCAAAGCAGTGTATTCACAAGGTTTGTATGTACTATTACTCTCCTTATCATCACACAAGCTCAAAAGAGTGTAACTCTTGGCCCTTAAACCATCAACCAAGCATTTTCCATGCATGATGGCTAAGGAACCAAGCTTGTACAAGCTTAATGAATGCACAAACAATACTAAAAATAACCGCCACCCTATCATGCATGATCAAGGGTGATGGTGACCAAAGAAAGTGGCACGTTTCATCACTTTGAGTATGAAACGTCCTATTTTCTTTGTGTTTGAATTAACGTCTGATCTGAACACATGCAATGCAACACGATGATGCTTTATCTTACCTCTTTTACTTTGTCCATTTTTATTTACTCATTTTAGTTACCGATCCATTCTTTAACCCGTTGATTCCAAAAGTGAGTGTCTTCTAATGGAATGTGGGCTTAAACCACAAGTGTCTTGAGCATGAAAACCCCTGAGGGGATTAAACCATTAAGCATGAATGTCTCAATTTCACACTTAAGCCAACAAGGGGTTTAAAGCCACTTTCAAAATAAATGAAAGAGTGAAACAAAGGAGTATGTGACAGAGTTTATGATGCTAAAATTACATGCAAAATAGCACCACAACATGCAAGCAACTCAAGCAATTCATGTTTAAAAGCCTAAAACACCAAACTGGTGAAGCCCTTTACACTACAGTCATGCAAAACAAGACTCATACAACACAAACAACCCAAAATAGAGCCAAAGCAGCCCAAATCAGAGGTAAAAACATGTTGGAAAAAGGCTAAGATAAGCTACAAAAACATGCTAACTTATGAGGCAACTAGGTATGCAAGCAAGACAACAAGGAGGGGAGGCTAACCCCTTCAATTTTGGACTTTAAAAAAAGGTTTTTGTCACTGAAATAACTCTAACTTTTAGTAGTTATGAGGCCCGAAATTTTTGATTTAAAGGTGATGAAAGATGGTGCAAAAGTTTACATAATTAAGTAACAAGAAAGGTGGATCACCCCTTTACACAAAATAGCCTCAAACCATCATGTTAAGCCTAAAAAAATAGAGTTTTTTGTAGTTGAAAACCAGCTCAAAAGCAATACAAAAGGATGGCAAAATAAGTAGTCAAAGCAAGTACACTAAGCAAGTGAACTACCTCTTGAAGCTCTAACACAAAATAGCCCCAAATTCCAACTCAAACCTCCTTCAACACCTCAAACTAAACTCCAAAGAACCTCAGCCCAAAGGTGAGAGTGTTTGGTTAAGGATTGATGTGCAAAAGTGTAGAGAAACTAGACGTTAAGGCACAAAATAAGAAAAGAGAGAGAATTCTAGAAAAAGAGAGAGAATTTTTAAAAATCTAACCCCTCCAAATGGTGGAGAACACCCCCTATATATAGAAAATCAAGGTTTGAGCTTGAAATCATCCCTCCATATACGTGTATGGAGATGCTATTCAGTCAGCAATAGCTGGCACAGCTGGCAAACAAATATCTGAAAAATGAGACAAATGGTCGTCGACCACCACTGGTAGCTGACCGGCCACCACCGGCAGCCGTTGGCCACCATTAGTGGCCGACAAGGTCTAGGGCAGGCCGAAAGGCCACCCTCCTCTCCAGGCAAAAGGCAACAAGCTCTTGGTCCAAAAACAAGCACAAAACAGTCAAGGTTCACGGCTCAAAGTTAGGGCGTTTCGCCGAGGACTTCGGATGCTCAAATGAACACAAACAAGCACAATCACCGAGTGCACAAATGATGACGTCCAAGTCTTGAGGACGGTTAAAAATGAGGTGTCTACACCAAGTGTGAGGTAGCTTTCACAAGCCTCTCTAGATTTGCACCGAAGCTTATGGCGACAGAGGAACGTCATTGTATCGAGTTCGAGAAGAGATTAAGGACCGAGCTTCTTTTCAAAGTAGTTGGGTTAATGATTAGGGACTACGGATGCCTTGTGGAGGTGGCGGCTCATCTTAAGACCGTGGTTCAGGTGGAGGAAGAATGGATGAGGGGCTCCAGGGGAAGTTAGAAGGTTCAAGGGGAGAATCGGGATAGTAAGAAGCGGAGAGGTTCCACCCCACAGCAGTCCCAGGCTACACAGTCTAGATCTACCTTTCTTGTACTAAGTTCAGGTTCAGAGAGAGGTAATCAGTGAGGCTTTTCTTGTTTAAGTGTGGCCAGTTGGGTCACAAGTCTCTAGCATACCCACAGAGAGGAGGATGGCAACAGTCTGCACTGTATATAGCTCGCTCTCAGAGCCAGAGTCAGCAGAGAGGGCATCTGCTTACTTGTTATCAGTGTGGGTAGTCAGGGCATGTGAAGAGGTTTTTTCCTCTGTCATGTGGCACACTTGGTACGTTTGGTTTGATGTAGACACCAAGCCACCAGCCTGCTCAATCAGCACAAGCCTCGAGGGCCAATCAGGGGGCCTCTTCAGCCTAGTCAGTGCATTAGACTTATGCTCCAAGGGGCGAGTAGGTGGAGCAGAGGCCTATAGGGCATGTATATGTTGTTACTACACCAGACTTAGTGTCAGTGCCTTTAGTTATGAGATGTACTTTCTTGTTATGCAATTCTATTGCCAATGTGTTGATTGATACAAGTGCATCCCATTCTTTTAACTCTTCTGCATTGTCATCGGCATTGGGGTTAGAAGTGGCTCGATTAGTATCTCCACTCAGGGTAGAGTCTCCTGTCGGAGGTGAAGTTGTTTTGGACCAAGGGTGTCGGGGTTATGATATAAAGGTTGCCAGTCGCCGGTCGCCAACTTCTTTTTGCATTTACATTGATTGGCATGTCAAGTTTTGATGCCATATTGGGTATGAACTGGTTGTCATCGTATCGGGTTGCCATAGATTGTTACCATCAGAGGGTTACTGTATGTACCTCGAGCGGTGATTGTTTTCATTTCATAGGGGATAGAGTCGATAAAGCCTTATTGCCTATGTGTGATCTGCGTGGTTGGGGTGAGCTTAGTCTCCTTCTTGCTACATTCTTAGGTGTTGAGAGTGATATGCTCCGAGTTGAGTTACTGATGGTAGTTTGTGAATACCCGGATGTCTTTTTCGATGATCTCACCGGTTTATCACCTCACCGTGAGATTGAGTTCTCTAGTGATTTAGTGTCTAGCACAACACTAATTTCTATGGCACCGTATAGATTTGCACCTGCCAAATTGAGTGAGTTGAAGATTCAACTCTAGGAATTGCTAGATAAGGGTTTTATCCACCCTAGTATTTCGCCTTAGGGAGCACCAGCTCTCTTTGCCAAGAAGAAAGATAGTACATTGCAACTTTGTATTGATTATGGAAAGTTGAACTAGGAAACTATTAAGAATAAGTACCCATTGCCTTGTATAAATGATTTGTTTGATCAGTTGAAGAGGTCTTGTTGTTTCTCTAAGATATACTTGAGATCGGGCTATCATTAGTTGACGGTAAGGGAAGAGGATATCTAGAAAATGGCCTTCTATACGCGGTATGGCCATTACAAGTTCCTAGTGATGCATTTTGAGTTAACCAACACACCGGCTATATTTATGGATTTGATGAATCAGATCTTTCATGAGTTCCTAGACTGTTTTGTAGTTGTCTTCATTGACGACATTTTTATTTACTCACCCTCTGATGAGGAACACAATGAACACTTGTGAGTTGCGCTTGAGTTGCTTAGAGCCCCAAAACTATATGCTAAGTTTGGGAAGTGTGAATTCTAGTTAAAAAAAAACAAAATTCTTAGGCCATATGCTATCCGGAGAAAGGGTGACTGTAGACTCGTCTAAGATAGAATCAATGCAAGATTGGGAACAACTTAAGAATGCCTTTGAGATTTGTAGTTTCTTGGGGTTGGCCGAGTATTATTGTCAGTTCGTGAAGGATTTCTCTAAATTAGCCTCACCATTGACCAAGCTTACGAGGAAAGGAATCAAGTTTGTGTGGAGTGAGACTTGTGAGAAGTCATTTCAAGAGCTTAAGGTTAGACTTACCATTGCTCCAGTGTTGATTATTTCGGAGAGGGGTTTGGGCTATTCTATGTATTGTGATGCGTCACAGGAAGGTTTGGGGTGCGTTTTGATGCAAGAAGGAAATGTAGTAGCTTATGGCTCACGTCAACTAAAAACACATGAGAGGAACTATCATATCCATGATTTAGAACTAGTAGTTGTGATCTTTGCCTTGAATATTTGAAGGCATTACCTATATGGTGAGAAGTTTGAGGGGTTTTCTGATCACAAGAGTCTGAAGTACCTGCTTTCGCAAAATGATCTGAATTTGAGGCAAATGAAGTAGATGGAGTTTACGGAAGACTATGATTTTGAGTTGCACTATCATCTGAGAAGGGCCAATGTAGTGGTTGATGCCTTGAGTAAGAAATCCATTAGCAGTATAGCTTGTATTGCCATCCGAGAATGGGAGATGTTGGGTGTTAGTGGAGAGTTTGACTTGCATCTTGGCAAGTCCGTTGAGTCAGCAACTTTATTTTTGGTAGTTGCATAACCTACACTTGTGAGCCGAGTTATAGAAGCACAGAGGAGTGACTTGAGGTAGAAACCCTTCAAGAGAAGATATTTAGTGAGAAAGTAGAGAAGGGCCTGAACGTGTATTCTGACACAAGTGTTAGATACCTTGACCATCTTTTCATGTCGGAGTCTTGTCGAGAGGAAGTACTCCAAGAGTTTCACCATTCATGCATTGTTATACATTAGCCTTTAGTTTTGGTGAAAAAGAATGAAAAATGATGTAGCCATGTTTGTGTCGAGGTGCCTTACTTGTCAACAAGTGAAGGCCGAACATCAGAGGCCAGCGGTTTTGTTACAACCCTTGCCTATAGCCGAGTGGAAGTGGGAACATGTCATGATGGATTTTGTTGTAAGTCTTCTAAGGACTCAACTAGGTAATGATGCCATATGAGTGGTAGTTGATCGGTTGACTAAGTTAGCGCACTTTGTACATATGTTCACTAGTGACTCGATAGACTATCTTGCTGACCTATATATTAGGGACATACTTCGACTTCATAGGGTCCCTGTGACTATTGTTTCAGATAGAAATTCGCGTTTCACAGCTAGGTTGTGGCAGAGCCTACAGAATGCCATGGGCACATATTGACTTTTAGTATCGCTTATCATCCTCAAACTGATGGGTAGTCAGAACGTACCATTCATATTCTTGTAGATATGCTTCAGGGTTGTGTTCTTGACATTAAGCAGTTGTGTTCTTGACTTTTAGGCAAGGCGCTTGCCTTTAGTGGAGTTTTCTTATAACAACAGTTTCCAGTAGAGTATTGGTATGGCACCGTTTGAGGCCTTATATGACCGACTGTGTAGATCTCCTATGTGTTGGGCCAAGTTGGGTGATGCATCTATGTTAGGTCTAAAGTTAGTCTAGGAAATGACGAATAAAGTTGCATTTATCCGTAAGAGGTTGGTTACGGCTCAGAGTCGTCAGAAGTGTTATGTCGACCGTAGAAGGAGACCGTTGTCCTTTGAGGTGGGAGATCACGTCTTCTTGAAGATATCACCTAGACGGGGTTTGATGAGGTTTGTGAAGAGCGAGAAGTTGTCTCCTAGGTTTATTGGGCCTTTTGAGATCCTAAAGCGGATTGGGAAGGTAGCTTGTCATTTGGCCCTGCTGCCATAGCTTTCCGGGGTTCATGACGTGTTTCATGTCCGTATGCTTCGGAAGTATAAGCCGGATCCATCATGCGTATTGGATTGGACGGAATTAGAGGTAAACGAAGATGCCTCGTATGAGAAAAGACCAGTTAGAGTTTTAGACACTCGAGACCAAGTCTTCCTTTGGTAAAAGTGTTGTGGCGACACTACGAGGTTGAGAAGGCCACTTGGGAGCGTGAGGCGGAAGTCAATGAGAAGTATCCGGACCTATTTGTTGATGTTTAAACATGTATTGAAAAATTTGTTATGTTAATGAAATATAAACATTGCATATGTTTTGGAAATGTAAATTGTATATTTAGTATTGAAAATTCGTTTATTATGTTGATGGGAGTGGATGACCGGTAGATGGGTCATAGTGTCAAGTTTGAATTACTATCATTATCATAATCCGTTTAAGCTTGGTTTTAAATGTTTTAGTTTAAATTTTGAGGACGGAATTCTTTAAAAGGGGGAGGTTATAGCGATTCTGGTTTGAACCCAAACCATTTGATATTTTGGATCCGGGTTTCATTGTCTTATATAGTTATTCATGTCTTGTTTCTCCTTATCTCTCTTTGAGTTTGGCTATTAGGATGTGTTGGTTACGTTTGAAACAGGTTGGTAGCTTTTTTTTCAAATTGTTGTTACCCAGAATTTTGTTTCTTCGCTCGAGCAACACTTCTTGCGCTTAAGCAGTCTTTGTGAACCTTTAGTACTTTTACAGGTCTGTAAAGATACTGGAAGCTAGTATTCTTCACTCGAGCGATCCTTCTTGCGCTTGAGCGGTGCTCGCTCAAGCGGTGCTTCTTGTGCTTGAGTGTAGGTCTTCTGTCTGTAAAATTTATGGGAGTTTGTATTCTTCACTCGAGCGACACTTCTTGTGCTCGAGTGATCTGCGTGTATATTAGTTCATAAAGTCTCTTTTCTGAATCACTTTTTCATCTTTCTCTTTCTAAACATTTCAAAACCCTATTTTCTCTCTCTCTCTCTCTCCCTAACACTCATTTATTTCACTCAAATTCGCCTAGATCCGTCGATCTTTTCACCCTTGTGCCTTTGTTAAAAAGATAGATTTTAACGAGGGCTTCGTTCTAATCGGAGCAAAGTTAGTTTTGGGCGTCTTTGAATTTCCTACACTCTCTTTCTCTCGTGTTCTAGCGTGAGATAGGGATATGTCCACACTTCCTTATTATTTTTAACTTAGCTATTTATGTTTTGAAACAATATTGTGATTTGGGGAAATTTTTGAACAAATCTAGGGTTATCAGTCAAAACTCAAAAGAGTGGTTTTTCTAATAGTTTCATGGAAATGGTTGTGGGATTGGAAATGAGGTTGAGTTGTGATAAAATAGTTGGTTTCGTTATGTAGAATTGATTTTGGAAGAAAATGGAGTTTTTCCCTAATTATATTAAATGTTGATTTTATATAAATTATGGAATTGGTGTTAGGAATATGAAATTGGATTGGTTTTGATGAGGATGGTAGAGCTGGATATGTATTATCACTCACATCTTGAAATTTAGAGAGTTTATCTTTATTGACAATTGTTTAACTGCTAGAAATATCTGTTTTGGGCTATTGGTAGAGGATAGTTATGATTGTTATAGAAATTGCATGAGAATTAGGAGAATTGAAACTATTTTCTTATTCAATTGCATTGAGCATTATCTTACACTTTTACATTGGAAATGTTTATCATTTTGAAAAAATGCGGTGAATCTGGGAAGTATGTATTGACTCGTTGAAATAAGTTGGCATGAGTGTCCATGGTGAAAGTCCTAAAAACTGCGCGTATACATAGGTATTGATCCCGCGAACGAAATAATTATAAAACGACAATAGTAGTGCTTGTATAGCCTATGTATACATGGGTGCCAATCCCGCGGACGAAATATCCGTAAAATGACAATAGTAGTGTTTGTATAGCGTATGTTTACATGGGTGTCGGTTCGCGGAAAATGACGAAATTTTCGTGAAAAGCTGTATTGGTTCTAAGATTTCCAGAGTGTGATTCACTACCCTACTTTCTATTGTGAAGGAAATGATTTGTAAACTATGATATTAATGTGGCATTACATGGTTTTGGAAAGAAATGTAAAACGTTTTGGCACGAACATTGCATATGCATTCACCTTATAGTTTTGTTAAGATTCATATACTGTGTTAGATTATTTCTACTGGGCTTTGTCTCACCCTATGTAGGAAAAACATTTCAGGTACAGATGACATGCCTTCGCCAAGACAATAGCTTGCGAGGGCTTGGAGCAAGAGCTTCATTTTGTTGAATTTTTTTTTTTTTTTTTTTTTTTTTTTTTTTTGTACAGGCCAAGGGCCTCTAACTGTATTGAACTAGAATTTTACTTTTGTTGTAACCAAGTACCGTCTTGGAAAGTTGTAAGCCTTTAGGGCATTACTTATCTGTTTTAACTTTCATCTTGTTTCCTTATTATGTAACATATGATATAGATTCAGGGTTAGGCTTGTGAATGTATATCAGTAATGTTATTCTTTTGTAAAACTTAATTGGAAACTAATGAAAGATGATTAATTTATTATTGTTGTCACTTATTGATGTTGTGGATGGATTATTGCATTTATTTCGGGGCGTTACAACTTTCTTAGTTGAAAACACACTTCCATTTTTCATTCTTACGCCTAAAACTCTAATATTAAATATGTTAGACGCCAGATAAGAATTAATACTAACTCAATCACAATCATCAAAACACAACCTGTCATACCAAAGGGTTGAAATTGTATTGGTACATCCATATTAGTGGGTTTAAGTCGAGTTTAAGGCCCGGGGGTACTACAAAGAGGGTGATAGGTGGGAGTTGGGATGGTTGGAGAGGGAGGAACTAAGGTAGTGGTGATGGTTGTTAGATAAGGTGGTGCTAATGGTGAATAAGAAAGTTATTATAAATTATGTATATATAATATAAGGTAAATTACACCAGTAGCTCTCGTACTTTGGCCAGGGTCATTTAGGAATAGACTATTTTAGTTGATTTTTTGGCTTTTTACAAAAAGAAATACAGAAAAGTAGAGAAAGATATGACAATTGACTTTTTAACTATATTAGTCCCTTCCCAAACATGGGTTTATGTCATTTTGATCCCTCTAATTTTATTTGGTTTGATTTTGACTATGAATTTTTTTACTTTGTTTTAAATCGGTCCAATTGATTCCAATTATTAGCATTTTTTTTTATGTCAAATGCGTACATAAGTGGCATGTACCATGCTTTTAGGAGCATAATTGTATTTTGATCAATTCAATGCCTTAACCTCAACCAACTTAGTGAATATATTCTATAACAATGTTATCAATTGAACCAAGTTGAAGCAAAATTTAAAGGTCAAAATTGAGCCAATTGAAATTGTATAAACTAAAATGGCTCGAATGACAAAATATAAGGACTACAGATGTAGTTTGCCCTATAATATATAATTAAAGAAACATAATAAATTGACAAAAGTACCATTTATTTGTTAGTTCAGTTAACAAAAATATAAATTGTTTGATATTAAACTATAAGATTAGGGTTTAAATTAATGAATTTACAAATTTAGGGTTCAATATGTTATAGAGGTCAAATCTTGTGTTATTTTATTTTATTTTTGTAATTTTTCCACTTTTTTTTTATAAATATAATCCTACCTCATTGTAAAATTTCAACCCTAACCCTTATAACTTCCCAAGCTCTAAACCTAAACCACTCTAGTCACCATCTCTTGTTGCTACAACCACCACTTTTGGATATTGATCTTAGCTCTCCTACCATCCCAACCTCTTCCCAGTATACCTTGCTAGTTAGTGGCCCATTCACACTGTCTCCCCACTCTAATAACCTTTTCTCATCCATTCCCCGTCACCTTAAACCCCTCTCAACCATCTCCAATTTGTTTTCATCCTACCCACTGCACTTTTTATCTATAGTTGCCACTTGAAGCCTTTATAGCCCCCGCAAGAGAGAGAGAGAGAGAGAGAGAGAGAGAGAGAGAGAGAGAGAGAGAGAGATTATGAGGCGAGAGTGAAAGAAAGTTAAGCGAGAAGGGAAAAAAAGAAGAGAGAGAAGGAAGAAAAAAGGGTTACAGTGGTAGGACGGGTTGTTACGGGTTGCAAGGGTGGATAATCTTCATGAAGACTTTTCAAGATATTTCTTTCATGATACCTAATATTATTGTGCTAGAAAATGTGAGGGAAAAAAAATGGGCTTAGGGAAACATTGTCACATGAAATAGTTGGATAGTGGTTACACTTTCAAAAAGTTAGAAATTAGGGGGACTTATATGTAGATCCTAGTAGGTGGACTTATTGTCTAATAAGTTCTATGATAATGAAAGGCATTTTTCACTAAACACTATTAAAAAAAAGTCACTAATTGTTAATTTTCAGTAACAGTTTGAAAATTTTGTCCAAAAAAGTCACTAATTATAAAGTTTAGTGATAGTATAAAAAAATTATCACAAAAAAAGGTTATTAATTTTTAATTTTCAGCGACAATTCAAAAAATTTGTCATAAAAAAATCAATAATTTTAAGTTTTAGTGATAATTTATAAAAATTATGACAAAAAAAAAGTCACTAATTATCAATTTTTAGTGACATGTGCAAAAAATCGTCACAAAAATTATTTTTAGCGACGATTTTACTGTGACTTATTTTTAATAGGACTTAACGAGATTAAATCCAACTATTAGGACATGTTAGTAGTTTACCTTAGAGATTAAAGTTGGTGTTAAAAAGAAAAAAAAAAAGTTAAGTAATGAAAAAAAAAAGATAAGAAAAAAAAGGCGAGAAAAAAAGGCGAGGCTACATGTTTTACTATTGAAAAATGTTTGAGATTTTCAATTTTTTTTCATAATTTAATCCACAGTGATGTGATTTGATAAATGTCAATTTTTAATTAGTTATACACTTAATGATATGAAACTCACCACCCTTATTACATCATTACAAATACATTTATAAGTATAAAATGTGGGTTTTGTTGTGAAATATTTGGATAACTATCAAAGAAATGCAATTAGAATTCTAATGAGTTTTTTGGCCAAAGTGGAAATAGGGGATAGTTTTACCATGTAGGAAGTATGGTATGCCATGTGGTAAACCATATGGTGTGGTGAATAGTGGTAAATAGTGAAAATTTTATCATCTATAAATAGGTGAGGTTGCATGGTAATGAATATATAGAAAAGTTGTTTATTAATTGTGTGGTCCTTTATTTCCTCTTCCATTGTGGTTCTTTCTTCTTTATTTTCTTTAGTGTTATAACATGTTATCAGCACGAGATTCCAACCAGCTGAGAAGGAAAAGTGGCATCACATACAAATAAGATTGGTGTGATTTTTCTACAAAGTGGTTGAGATAAGTGTAAATAAATTCTGAATAAATATTTTCTAAGAGCAGTTCATAATAAAGACTAATTCTATATTTTTCTTAATATATCCACACAATACTGAATATATTATTATTGTTGTGTTGAGTGCACAAATATGTCAAATCCTTCAAAATCAAAATTCATAGATTTTGATATTTTGGGAAATTTATTTATCTTGGACACTTGATGTTGAGATCCACCTTGAGGCAATATTGGATCTTGGAGATACCATTAAAAATGAAAATGAAGTATCTCTGAAGGATCGCGCAAAGGCAATGATATTCATTCGCCACCATTTCCAAGAAAAATTAAAACTGAATACCCCATAGTAATAGATTCACTATTTTTGTTCAATAATTTGAAGGAGAAATACGAGTACCAACAGACTGTAAACCTCCCAAAAAGCTCCCCACAATTGATTGCACCTGAAGTTGCAAATTTATGAATCAGTTAATAAATACAATATATAGGTCAGTACAATATATAGAATATGTGTTGAAATGTTCACGCTGATAATATGCTCCTGTAGTAGCAATATAAAGAGTGTTGATCTACAAAATACTCTAAACTGATTTCATGTCTTCTTGTGGCTGAACAAACTAAGCAACTTTTATTGAAAAATCATCAATCCTGCTTTGTTCCATTCCCTGAAGTGAATGAAGTTGCATTTCATGGTCGTGGACAAAGGAGAAGTCATGGTTTTGGACATGGCTGAGGTAAAATTACAGAATCCGTAGGGGACATGGTCAGAAACATTCGAGCAAAAATATCACGTCATTCCACCTAAAGTGGGATAATCCTAAGATATCATAGGAAAAAAAGAAAAAGTTTACATAATAGAATCTCCCAAAAACGATGTATGTATATTTGCATGTATTCGTGTTGCATATGCATGGTGCATGTTGCATGACAAATATATCTGTTAAAAATATACTGATTACTATACATAAATAATTATTGTTCATCTTTGTTCACCTGGAAGTTCACTATTCATCATTGTGCATTCTTTTAACAATTTTCTCAAATTACTATTCATCAACAGTATTTTACTATTGAAATCTTTTCCACTTTGAGCGTCTGCCTTCTAGATAACAAGTCTCGATAAAAGAAAAAAGAAAAGATTATTGGTAATAAAAATTTTCACACTAATTTCTGAATATTATATTTCTTTTAGTTATATTTTTGGAATTTATATTTTCCTGTTTAATCATGTTTTGGAAATGATGATTAGCTATTTATATACATGGATTGTATTGATGTATTGACTAATTCTAAAATGTTGAGTAAAATATCAATTTAGTAGATACTATGATGACACCCATAATTATTTGTAATGAAAAACATTTGACGATGACAAAAGCTAATGTAAAATCTCAAGTTCTGCAAACTTGATTGAAAGCTCTGGAAGAACCAATATTATGATTGTCAAATGGAATCAAATTTGATCTTGATGAAATATATTCTACCACATCCAGAAGACATCTATTAAGTTTTAAAGATATATGTTGTATTGGTTATTGAAACCATAAATAAAAGGTAAAGAAGAATATCTATATATTACTTTTGCTGAAGTTGCTTGATATTCATATGAGTTATATTATACAGCAATAAAAGCGATTGAATCAAATGTTGAGATACACTAGACGTGCTCCAATTTAATGCACCAAAAGTGTTATAATCCAAAAAGCGTTCATGTTAGGGCATGATTACCCTGAGCATCCAAGATCTATAAGGATGCATTGAATTATTAAAAATTCAAATAGGACATCCATTAAAGAACCATAACATTCTTTTACCAAGAGATTATCTATCAAGTGATTATCCACACTCAGTCTGTTCACTGAGAAAATTAATTATTAGACTATCTCATTCATATCAATATGGACTCTTTATTATTTTATGATTTTGATAGATATATTAACTAGATAGTCTCATTCATAACACAACTTTTAATGATTATTGCATACATGTTAGTATTGATGTCAAGCATCTCACTGCCAATGTTCATACTCAAGATGGTGTAGTTTAATATTAATTAAATGACTTTAGTTGATCACTCAACCTTTGCTTATGAAAAATAAATTACTTGTTTCAGTATGGGGTCATGCTAGACCAACTGTATAAATAAATACTCACCATTATAGCTTGTATTTGGTCAACCATCAAATATTATTTATTTAGAATGTTTTGTTATGCTGTGTATATTTCTATTGTAAATGGGTTCTCAACGTAAACTTGGAGTTTATGTTAGTTTTGATTCTTCATCTATTATTAGATCTCGAATCCTTAACATGCAATGGATTTAGAGTATGTTTTGAGGATTGTTATTTTGATGAAACAGTCTTCCCATTATCAGGAGGAGAAAAGTCGCAGCTTGAAACTCAACGTGAAATCACTTGAAATAATTCGATGTTATCTTATCTTGATCCTCATACTAATCAATGTGAACTAGAAGTTCAAAGGATTATTTATTTGCCAAGTATAAACAAATCAATTACCGAATGCCTTCACCGATATTAAAAATATAATAAAATCCTATATTGCAACTGCTAATGCTTCAACAAGAATTGATGTTCCCGAAAGACAATACGCTGGTATGGTTGTAAATGTATCTAAGTCATGCCAGAAGCATAGTAGACTTGGAGGTGCAAAAGACAAAGTTTCTTGAAAGAAGAAGACAATTAGTATTCCTGAAGAGATCATATCTAGTGCTCCTGAAGAGGCTATATCCGCGCTCTTGAAGAGGTGCTCCATAAGAGATTATACCTAGCACTTTTGACGATAGGGGTGTCCGCAGATCGGTTTGGGACAGTTTGCAGTTCGGTTTGGACCCGCCTGCATCTATGCGGTTTGAGGAAAAGTCAACCCGCAACCGCCCGCAGTGCGGTTTGTGATTTGTGCAGATAGAGTTCGCGGATGTACGGGCGGTTTGCGGATTGGATTTTTTTCAAAATTTTATTTTTAAACCTTTTTTTCACCAATTTTGTCAATATTTATTTTGGACCCTTTTCCTCCCATTTTCTAAAATGCTTCAACATTAATAATTAATGAATTAAAACTTATAAAATAAAAAACACAACAAAATCAATTTGTAACCCAAACAAATCATTCAAAATCTACATTCATCATTAACTTGCATTCATGATACATTCATCATTCCTAACCCAAATAAAAAAAAATCCTACATTGAAAATCCTACATTCATCATTCCTAACCCAAATACCAAAAAAAAAAAAAAAAAAGTAATTCTTCAATAACTTACATTCATCCAAAATGCAAGAATAAATAAATAAAAAATAAAAATTCATTAACTTACATTCATCCAAAACCAAAATGCAATTAAAAAATAAATATTTGTTGTCAAATTTTATTCAATTCAAACCCATGAAATAAAATAAAAACATTTCTAAGATATCAAACTTCATCATGAACTGCATCCAATCCAACTTTCAAAAATTCCAATTTCAATTCCATGCATTTGGTTGATGAACCTTGGACAAAAGCAAACTGAAAAAATATAAACTTTAATCTTCAATCTTCATAATTCCTTCGAGACAAAAAGTGTAAAAGAATAAAGTAATGAAAAGATAAACAAATGTCTATATATTGCATCTTAATACAATAAGAAAATGTGTTGAGTATATGAAAAAATTACCAATGAGCAAATGAATATTAGAGATCAATTATAGCATCAACATTATAGGTTGAACTTAAAGATGAGCTTGACTCCAAAGTACTTAATCAGGAGTCAACAAGAGAAGATTAATAAAACTTACATTAGAAAATGAACAACACAAATAAAAATGAAGATAAATAAATTCTCATATTACCCGAGTCATATTGCTCAAATTCCTCTACATCATCCATCGCCTTTCGAAGAGAAATTGAAAGGTTGCTTCGAAGCCAATTTTGAGTACATACAAAAGCTTCAACCATAGAAGGCGAGAGTGAACTACGAAATAGGTCAAGAATACACCTCCCCATACTAAAAGCCGACTCCGACGTAACGGTAGAAATAGGCATGGCCAACACATCCCTTGCAAGTTGTGATAACACCCTATATTTGGTTGCATTCACTTCCAATAATCCAAAATCTCAAATGTTTGATTCTTTGCAAAATGTTCAACCACGAATAAATATTATTCCAATTTCGACTTAGATCCACTAGTGCATCGCCCCTCCAAATAAGAATTAAATTGGGAGTCAACCAAAGAATAGGGATCATTATTATCATCATCTTCCACCATATTCACAACTTCACTCACACTTGGAAGTTTCTCATTTGAAAGATAAAGTGTGACATATTGGCTATACAAACAACTTAAACAACTCTTAACCTTGTCTACCATATCTTCTGTACGGGGAGGAAATAATTCTCCTCGTATAATCCTGTTGACCAAGTCCACGCTCCTCTGTACGACGTCGCTTTGTCGCCTGAAAACACAAACGTGAGCTAGCCGGCAGGTGTGTGCCGGAAACCTCTCCGATGCCTAAGTCAGTAAGCTTGACAAATAGACAAAGTTTTATGTTCTCAGAAAGGTTGTGTTCAATTACCTCCTCCAAGGTGATGCTTGTGAACTTTTATAAGTTTCCCGTGGCATAATCCTAGCAGGACTTGTATTTCTCCATGCAGAGTCCTCCTAGGATTCATTCTCCTAAGGATAATGCTTATCCTTTTACACCCTCCCCCACTGCTTAAACCAAGTGGGATGGTTTTCTTTATGGCCGAACTTCCATTTGACCAAAATAACATTGGCTATGCCGAACCGTAGAATAGACCATACTAACCGTAGTTCGGTTCTTCTTGCCACACCATATATTGGTTCTCCCATACACGAACCGTGGTGCATTTGAACCGCTCTACCAAGTAATAACATTCCGACCGATCTTGACCGGAACAACTTATAACCGGACTATCTCGGAGATCGGTTTAACTAGAAGCCACCTCGGACCGGAGTAGCTTTACATCCCTGAGCCGAAGTAACATTTACTTCTCCCAGCCGGAGTAACTACGCTTCTCCTGGGTCGGAGTAACATTGCTCTCCTGGGCCGGAGTATCCTTTACGGCCTTCTTACTTAGTCCTTCGCGTTTTGGGCCTCAAAGCCCAACTTGCAGCTCGGCCCAATTTTTTTCAAAAAATTACCCTCTCAATTGCCCCTTAATTCCATCTGCATAGCATGATTGGGATTATCAGTCTATCGACCGAGCTGGCGTCGTTT
The DNA here is from genome assembly GCF_055761805.1 of Camellia sinensis. Classification (NCBI taxonomy): domain Eukaryota; kingdom Viridiplantae; phylum Streptophyta; class Magnoliopsida; order Ericales; family Theaceae; genus Camellia; species Camellia sinensis. Next base: position 101,761,814 of record NC_138975.1, on the reverse strand, counting down.
TGAGCTTTTCCAGCCGAGCTAAGAATACTTTAGCCTCTCCAGCCGAGCTAAAAACTCTCGAACTTTTAAGCCGAGCTAATTTCACTCCGGGCCCCGTTCTGCCCGGTCAAAAACGTCTCTTCAATCATAGCGTCTGTAACGCTTCCCATCCCAGTGACACGTGGCAAGCTCTGATTGGCTGGGAGCAGCTGTCAAGCCGCCCTCGTAGTACGAAATTTTTGAATAGTTCCCGCCCTTTCTCTCTCCTTCCACAAAAAGATCATCCTACCCTTGAACCATTCACCTTCTTCTCTCTCTGTGCCTCTACTTCTCCAACCTCTGAGCCTCCTGAGTCTGTGTTCTTCGTTGGTTTCGTTGCTCCTGCCCTCTGCTCCATCTTTTCCTGGTAAGCAATCCTTTTTCCTTTCCTTTGTTTTGCTTTCATATTCTGTTTTCTACGCATTGCTTGCTTTTGCAAAACATTTTTCTTCCAGCCCTGTTCTACTTTAGTACTTTCATGGAAAAATCAGAAGAGCTTCGTGTGTGTATGAACTATTATGTAGAAAACCACTCTTAGATCCAAAATCACATAGCAACCGAACTAGGATCCTGTTTGCCCCAAATAGGTAGATCTCTGTAGTTAATGACCGAACTAGAACTTTAGCCGAAATAAGATCAAAGGGGTTACCAGTGCCTAACTCGCTTTAGCCGAAATAAGATCACCAAGTTTTGAATATAGCAAACTAGGAACCTTGGTTATCAACCGAACTAAGCTTTTGGGGCCAAGCCGGCTTTCTTGGTTCCTTTATGCGAACTCAGAAAGCCGCCCCTAGAGGCTTAACCGAAGTAACTCTATTCATACCACAACCGATTTAGGCCTTGGGGCTAAACCAGCTTTCTTAGTTTTTTAGACCGAACTCGGAAAGCTGCCCCTAGACGATAAACCGGTCTAATCTGCTCAAAACCGAGCTAACAAACCTTCTGATGAACCGAGGTAGAACCAGCCCACTAAACCGAAGTAGGATTTGTATATCTTGCTTATAATTTGTAGCGCGGTCCAACGATCTGTGCTTAACCCCTTTGTTTTCTACTTTGCAGACTTAGGTTGCCCAGGCACTCCTGCGTGTGCTCAACCGAGCTACTGAGCCAAATTTTTGTACCGACATAAATTATAAGTAATTTATTCACCAGATGGGTAAGTATAGATATCTAGTTGAGACCCCTGGTGGCCTAGCCGAATTTAGGGAAGATTACCAAATTCCTGACGACGTCCATCTGACGTTGGCCGAAAAAGATGCTACTCCCTGGGACAATGAAGGCTTAGTCCCTTTTACCCTTCAATCCATAATAGAAACCGGACTACGGTTTCCTGTCCAACCGCTAATCTGCGAATTTCTTAGACAGACTAGGTTATGCCCCACCCAACTGTCCACCAATACATATCGTATTATAATGGGAATAGCCGCATTGAACCACCAAACCGGACTAAACCTTGGCCTGGCCGAAATCTTTCATCAGTACTCCATTGGCTCAAAGAATGCTGGGTGGGTCTATTACCTTAGGATTCGCCGTCGCCGAGAGAAGATAGTTAAACACACACCGGATAAAGATCTTAATGATGATGATTTCTTTTGGGTCTCTGGGAACTTTGAGGATTTTCAAGCCTAAATTCCTGGCCGGCCTATAAATTGGAAAATGGGAGAGCCTGGTAATTCAACTTCGGTCTTCTTCCTTGTACGTTTACATCGGTTTTTCTAGTCTGTTGACCGAACTAACACTTTTTCTTTTTTGCAGATTTTGCCCACCTCCGTTCTCTATATAGCTATCCCAACCTTGCAATTTTGCGAGCCGCACTACGGTGCCAAGAGAGGAGTTGGGCTAAGCTTCTGAACTTTGAACCGACCTACCGGTACAGCGGTCGCCGAAAAGCAAGGGTAACCGATTTTCTTCTTGAGGAAGACCCAGAACCGGACCCAACTTTGCTCGAAATAAGACTTGTTCCATTAACTGCTGAGGAAGAAATGGCAAAGAAGAGCAGAGTCAGGGCCCTTCTAACTTCAACAACCAGAGTCGAAGTACAACCATCCGTCGAGGCACAGCCTGCCGTTGTGGCCCTCCCTTCTCAGCAGCCATCTACATCTCGCCCTTCCAAACGCGCCCGACCTACATCGACCGAACAGCAACTTGTCGATGAGGTTGAATCCATCCCCCAGAGCCCTCAACCTTCCCCTCAACCGGAGCAAACTGACCGAGCTGAATCTCCGAAGTGGGCTCCGCCGCTGACCTTCAACGACCGAAACATCAAAGCCACTGACTCGGTCGTAGCTGAAAAAGACCACCAACTAGCCTTTAACCTGGCCAAAAGTGTGTGCCTCCCCAAGGACATGGAGCACCACTTGAAGTAGCTGAACACCGAAATGAAATCAATTCGGTCTGCTTCCAAGTCCATGATCTTGGTAAGTAGCTCTGTCTGTTTTTTCTGTCTAAATTTTTCCAACTTTTACTTCGGCTGAGAAGAAATCTTTGTTTTGCCAGGCCTTGCAAAAGAACAATATCACTTATAGGAAAGTCCAAGAACTCCGCAAGACCACAAGGCAAGCGATGGCGGAAGCCGAAGCGAAGGCGGCCGAACTAGTGGAGGCCGAAAGGAGAATGACCGAGCTTCAAGCGGAGAACGGCCGACTTGCCGAGCTGGTTAACTCGGCTGAAGCGGAGAAGCAAAAAGCGGCCATTGTAATGAAAGACAAATATCTGCGTGAGCTGATGAAGCTTGAGAAGAGAAAAGACACCGAAATAAACGAACTGAAAAAGAACATGGAGGCGGCCGAAAAGGAGGGGTACAAGCGAGGTTTCAAGGAGGCAGAGGAGGCCTATGTCAAACAATGCGACGCCGCCAAGGAGCTTTTCTTCAAGTGCGGCTGGAGGGCGGCTGTGGAGAAGCTCGGTCATGATGAACAGACCGAGGTCTTCGACCCTCCAGCGTACTTTATACCGAAGTCCCTTGCGGCGTATGCAGATGCCTTGCAACAAGAGTTCCTGGAGGACTCTGACACTGATGACTCCTCTGCTCCTGAAGACATTCCGGTTGTTGGTGCCGACCCATCACTTCGGTTGGAACCCATGGTAGAGGACCATCCTAACGAACAGCCGAATGAAGACGTGGTTCCAACCGAAGGAATCATGGCAGCCGAGAGTGAACTTCCTCTTGAGGCCGGTCTTCGAGTTAGCGATGAAGCGGCTTTTGATGCTGAAATTGATGAACTTTTCTCTTAATTTTTTCTTCTCTTTGTAACCGAAGTATGCCCATGTAATGACTTCTCTTTGAATGAAAATTTTACGCAACTCTTATTCCGGTTGTTGTGTGTATGCTTGCATTTTGTAATGTCTTCTATTTCTCCAACTTCTATTTCAGTTTTGGCTTTTTAATCTATGCTTACCAGCCAACCACTCCTTAGCCGATATACTTACTTCGGCTAAGGAGTACAAAGTGTTGGTTAATTCCAGCCAACCACTCTTCAGTCATGCACTTACTTCGGCTGAAGGGTAACAAGAGTTGGTTTATTCCAGCCAACCACTCTTCAGCCGTGCACTTACTTCGGCTGAAGAGTAACAAGAGTTGGTTTATTCCAGCCAACCTCTCCAGCCATGCACTTACTTCGGCTGAAGAGTAACAAGAGTTGGTTTATTCCAGCCAACCACTCTCCAGCCATGCACTTACTTCGGCTGAAGAGTAACAAGAGTTGGTTTATTCCAGCCAACCACTCTCCAGCCATGCACTTACTTCGGCTGAAGAGTAACAAGAGTTGGTTTATTCTAGCCAACCACTCTTCAGCCGTGCACTTACTTCGGCTGAAGAGTAACAAGAGTTGGTTTATTCCAGCCAACCACTCTTCAGCCTTGCACTTACTTCGGCTGAAGAGTAACAAGTGTTGGTTTATTCCAGCCAACTATTGAAGTTAGTTTTTCCAGCTAACTTATAGTATTTGGTTATTCCGACCAAATGTCCTGCAGCCTGGATCCTTATCCTGGGCTTAGGAAGGGTGTTGGTTTAATCCAGCCAACCTCTAAGTTAGTTTTTCCAGCTAACTCAGAATAGAATGTTTGCAATATACTTAAGTCTTGAAAGCTAACTTTTACAAAGAGTAATTTGTGCTAAAAAGAATTTCTCATTTTATTGAAGGTAGAGAAAATTACATATGTTTGAAAAGGAAAAGCTAAAAGTAAAATAACTTGAGATTGGCCGTATTCCATGGCCTAGGGATTGCCTTGCCATCATTGTCTTCTAGGTGGTATGCCCCTTTGCCTGCTAACCCAACCACCTTATAAGGACCTTCCCAATTTGGGCCTAACTTGCCGTCTCCTGGGACCAAGGTGTTTCCCATTACTTTGCGTAGTACCCAATCCCCAATCTTGAATTGCCTTGGATGCACCTTTTTGCTGTATTTTCTGATTAACTCTCGTTGGTATGAGGCGATGTGGACTAACGCTCTTTCTCTTCTTTCTTCTGCAAGGTTGAGTTCTAGGGCTATGGCTTCTCCATTTAAGTCTGGATCAAAATTTTCGCTTCGTATTGTGGGGAGGCCAACTTCTAGTGGGATCACTGCCTCTATTCCATAGGCTAAGGAGAATGGTGTTTCTCCAGTTGATCGCCGAGGAGTGGTGCGGTAAGCCCATAAGACGTGAGGAAGTTCATCCGCCCACTTGCCTTTTGCTTTCTCTAGCCTTTTCTTTAGTCCATCCAAGACGACTTTATTCGATGCTTCAGCTTGTCCATTCGCTTGAGGATATGCCGGCGTGGAATTGTAGAACTCTATCTTGTATTCTTCACAAAAGCTTCTGAAGATTCTGCCGTCGAACTGAGTACCATTGTCTGAGATGAGTGCTTTTGGTATGCCAAACCGAGTGATGATATTCTGCCAAACAAACTTTTTCACATCTTTTTCTTTGATTGACGCAAATGCTTCTGCTTCCACCCACTTTGTGAAGTAGTCTGTTGCTGCGAGAAAGAATTTTCTGCCGCCGGGTGCTGTTGGAAGAGGTCCTACTATGTCCAAGCCCCACATTGCGAAAGGCCATGGGCTAGTTAAGGGTAGGAGTTCTCTTGCTGGTTGATGTATTTGGTGTGCGAATTTCTGGCATTTTTCACACCTCTTCACATATTTCTCTGAGTCTGCTTGCATATATGGCCACCAATATCCTTGCGAAATAGCCCTGTAAGCGAGCGATCTTCCCCCTTGATGACTTCCACATACCCCTTCGTGTATTTCAAACAGGAATGCTTCTACTTTGCTGGGATGAACGCACTTGAGGTAAGGCCTAGAAAACGACTTCTTGTATAATGCCAAAGATGGAGATAGCCAAAACCGCTGCGACTTTGCCCTTATTCTGTTGGCTTCTTTTTTCTCTTCTGGTAGGATGCCGTCTTTTAGGAATAGGATGATGGGATCTATCCAAGAAGGGCCTACTTCTGCGCAGCATACTTCTTCTGCTTCGGGGTCTTCTATGCTTGGTCTTGGTAAGAAGTCGATGAGTAATGGATGAGGGATTGATGTATCTGCCATTGAGGCAAGGCCTGCTAGCTCGTCCGCTTGGTTGTTTTCCTCCCTGCCAATTTGTTCTATCCTTACCACATCAAACTTCTTGATCTCCGTTCTGACTAACTCTTGGTACTTGGCCATTCTGTCGTCCTTTGCTTCGTATTCGCCAGAAATTTGGTTTACCACCAGCAGGGAGTCACTGTATACCATTATTTCGGTTGCTTTCATGAAGTGTGCTGACTTGAGTCCTGCAAGAAGCGCCTCATACTCCGCTTCATTGTTGGATGCTGGGAAGCCAAGGTTGATTGCTTGCTCTATAACCAGGCCGTCTGGAGAGATGAGGACTATGCCAAGCCCTGCACCATGTCGGTTGGATGCTCCATCCACAAAGAGCTTCCACATCTCTCCAACGAATAGTTTCCAGCAAGTGGAAGGATCAGATGATGCCGTGAGGTCAAGAATGGTGTTTTCTTCAAAGTCCATGTTGGCTGTCTGCCCTTCGTCCTCTGTTTGAACTGCTGGTGAGCCTTTGTTTGGCTCTTCCTTGTTGTCCTTAGTATGGTCTGCCTTTGTGCTTGATTGACTACCTTCCACTAGGGGTTGCGCTATTCCGGCGTCAACTTCCGTCCCTAGTTCGGTTGTGTCAGTTAGGTCGACTGAGCAGATATGATGACTTCCAGGAGTAAACTCTGCGACGAAGTCTGCTAAAGATTGGGCTTTTATTGCTGTCTTGGGTTGGAACTTGATGTCGAATTGTCCCAATTCCACTGCCCACTTCAAAATTCGCCCACTAAAGTTCGCCCTTTCAAACAAAGCTTTTAGTGGAAAGGCCGTGAGGACGACTATGGTGTGGGCATGAAAGTAGTGCGCCAATTTTCTGGATGCCATCATTAATGCTAATGCTAGTTTTTCCAAGGGCAAGTACCTTGTTTCGGCTCCCAACAATGTCTTGCTGACATAAAAGATGGGCAAGTGTTGTATTCCTTCTGCACGAACCAACACTGCACTGACCGCGTGCTGAGAGACTGCCAGGTACAAAAAGAGTTCTTCACCAGGTACTGGAGTAACAAGTAGTGGTGGGGAGGACATGTATTCCTTCAAGCTTTCCAGAGCTCGGTCGCATTCTTCATCCCACTCAAATTTGGCCTTTAAAGCTTGGAAGAATGGTCGTAGTCTGTCTGATGACCTGCTTATGAACCGGTTGAGTGCAGCCGCCATACCAGTGAGATGCTGCACTTCTTTGACTGAGTTTGGTCTCTCCAATTCCTGGATTGCTTTGATCTGAGAGGGGTCTGCTTCTATACCTCGGTTGGTCACCAGGAAGCCCAAGAATTTGCCAGATCCAACTCCGAATGCGCATTTGGACGCGTTGAGGCGCAACTTGTGTTTCTTCAGGATCTGGAACATCTCGCCCAAATCTTTCAGATGGTCATCCTCATCCTTGCTTTTGACCACCATGTCGTCGATGTAAGCCTCCATTGTTCTGCCTAACAATGGTTCAAACATCTTGGTGACCATCCTTTGGAATGTCACCCCTGCGTTCTTTAGGCCAAAGGGCATGACCTTGTAGCAATATAACCCCCTTGGTGTTGTGAAGGATGTGACCTCCTGGTCTAGTTCGTGCATGGCGATCTGGTGGTAGCCTCTGTATGCATCCAGGAAGCTAAGACGGTTATGCCCTGCCGTTAGGTCCACCAGTTGATCTATCCTTGGTAGAGGAAAGCTATCTTTTGGGCACGCCTTGTTGACTGTTTTGTAGTCGACGCAGACACGCCATTTACCATTCTTTTTTGGCACTACGACGGTGTTGGAGATCCATCTTGGGTAGTGCACTTCCCTTATCGCTCCTGCCTCCAGCAGGTTGCCTACCTCTTCTGCCACTATTTCGGCGTGGTGGAGTGCCGATCTGCGCGTGCGTTGGATGACTGGCCTGGCGGATGGGTGGACATTGAGTTGGTGACTGATGAAGTTTGGATCAATGCCTGGCATGTCGTAGGGCGTCCAGGCAAACACTTCGATATTAGAGGTCAAGAATTCCAAGACCTCTGATCTCTCAGTGCCGGACAACGATGAGCCAAGCAAGAAGAACTTATCCGGGTTCTTCTCATCTATTTTTACCTCCACCAAGTCCTCCACCGCTTTCTGATCAGCCTCTTTGCCGACGTCCGCGAATAGTTCATTACTTTCTGGTTCTTCCACCGAATGAACGTATCCTTGGCAGCTCGGCTTTCATTCGCTGTGGCGAAGCATTGTTTTGACATGATCTGATCGCCATAGACTTCTTCAATTATACCGGCGTTATTGGGGAACCGCATTACCTGATGGTATGATGATGCTACCGAACGCATGGCATGCAGCCATGTTCTGCCCAGGATGATGTTGTAGGTGGAGGGGACCTTCAATACCCAGAATTCCACCTGTTTTGTTACACTTCCTGCTCTGACCGGAAGGATTATTTTGCCGACAGGCCATTCTGGCATGGAGTTGAATCCAATCAGGGGAGAAACTGCTGGTGCCAAGTCTTTGTCTTGCAGCTTTAGTTGTTTGAATGTGTCGTAATACATGATCTCACATGAACTACCCTGGTCAATCAGAATCCGCTTGACGTCAAAATCCTTGACTCGGAGAGTGACAACCAGGGCATCATTATGGGGGCAGTAAATTCTTTCCAAGTCCTTATCTGAAAAGGACATGACGTTTGTTGCCTCCGTTCTCCCCTTCTTGATGGTAGGTTGGGCACTTAATACTTCCCTAAAGTGTTCAGCCTTCTTGATTGAACCTCTGAGCTCGCATACGCGCTCAGGTTCAAAAACTCCATGAATTACATTGATAGTGCCTTGAGGTGGTGCATCGATTGGCATTCTATTGGGATGGTCATTATGATCTTGGGGGGCCGGTTGCGCTCCTCCTTCAATGTATTTGTCCAAGTGGCCTGCTGCCACCAATTCTTCCAAGTGCTGTCTCAGTGGCGTGCAATTCTCAGTTCGGTGCCCCTTTTCTTTGTGGAAGGTGCACCGTGATCTGTCGTCGTAATTCTTCTGAGCTTCCCCTAGCTTGGCTGGCCACTTCACAAATGGCTCGTCTTTTATTTCGCTCAGAATCCGATATATTGGTTTTTTAAACACCGTTGTTATGGCAGTGCGGATTCTCAACCATCTTTTGTCTGGGTCTTCTCCGTTATCTCGTCTGCCACGCCCGTTTTTATTCTGTCGATCTACTGTATTGACCTTTGCTGAGGTCTTCTTTTCTGGTACCACGGTTGCACTAGATTTTGCTTTTGCAGGTGCGCCATCCTCTTCTACCCTGATGTGCTGATGCACTCTCTCCATCAGGGCCTCCATAGTGAGGGGTGGCATCATGGTAATTGAATCCCTTAGTCGATTACCTATTGGTAGGCCTCTTTTATATTGCGCAATGGCTAGATTGGTGGGGCAGTCTCCAATCTGGTTGAATGTCTCCCAGTAGCGACTGTTGTAAGATCTGAGGGTCTCTTTTTCACCCATGTCGATGGAGAGTAACTGGTCTATCTCCACCGGTGTTTTAGTATTTGTCCGAAACCTCGTTACGAACGCTTCCGCCAGTTGAGCCCAGGAGGCTATACTGCCTTCTGGGAGTTTCTCGAACCAAGTCAAGCCTAGGTCGCCAAGACTTGACGGGAAGAGTATGCACATTAAGGCCTCGTTTCGCCTGTACACAGCCATGACTTGGCTCAAGTGGCTCAAGTGTGAATACGGGTCCGTCTTCCCTTCATATGTATTGAATTTCGGCTGAAGGAAGCCTGATGGTAGGGGTGCGTTTTCGATCGCTGGGACAAACGGCGAAGTCTGTAGTCTTGCCAATGCCTTGTCCGTTGGTTCGTAGGCCGGTCGCGGTATTGGCATTCCAACCTCGACGCTTCCATGCGTCCGAGGAGCCAACCGTTGTAAGGCCGAAACTCGGTGTGGATCTCTTGCCCTGGCATCCTCCTTGCATCGTGCTTTTTCTTCTAGCACGGTTCGTAAGTCGGATGACCTGGGCAGCTCTGTTTGTCTGGATCTGGTTTGGTGTGAATGTGAAGGCCAATACGTGCTTCCTTCAGTGTATGATCTTTCGGATCTCGTCCTCTCAGACCTGGAGTGACGAGTCCTTGAAGATAAGGAGTGAGTGTCGCCTGTCCTGAGGCTTCTGCTCTCTCCTTGGGAGGGTGTAGTATTCCTACTACGATTCTCTGAGTGGCGAGGGGGCGTCTTGTGCTTGCGCCCCTCTCCTGTCGCCACATCTTTAGTCTTCATCTGGTGTTTCAAAGCCTCCATGTCCGCCGCCATCCTTCGAATTAGTTCATCCTGTTCCTTTACGCGATCTTCCAGGGCTTGAGGATCAATCCTCCTCCTTTGCCTGTCGGGACTTTGAGAGTGACGAGGGCTGCCATTCCGCCTTCCTCTGCCACTCCTCCTGGAATTATGTTGTTGGGGCTCCAAGTCCGCCATGGGAGGGACAGCAGGTAATCCTTCACGCCTTGCGCCCCCTTCTGGAGTTAGTCCGTCGACGGCGGACTGTGGCAAGTCTTCAATGTGTGCCATTGAATGAGAAAAGGAGAATCTTAGTCAAGAGGTTTTTGTTCTTGTCTGTTCTTCCCACAGACGGCGCCAATTGTACGGGGAGGAAATAATTCTCCTCGTATAATCCTGTTGACCAAGTCCACGCTCCTCCGTACGACGTCGCTTTGTCGCCTGAAAACACAAACGTGAGCTAGCCGGCGGGTGTGTGCCGGAAACCTCTCCGATGCCTAAGTCAGTAAGCTTGACAAATAGACAAAGTTTTATGTTCTCAGAAAGGTTGTGTTCAATTACCTCCTCCAAGGTGATGCTTGTGAACTTTTATAAGTTTCCCGTGGCACAATCCTAGCAGGACTTGTATTTCTCCATGCAGAGTCCTCCTAGGATTCATTCTCCTAAGGATAATGCTTATCCTTTTACACCCTCCCCCACTGCTTAAACCAAGTGGGATGGTTTTCTTTATGGCCGAACTTCCATTTGACCGAAATAACATTGGCTATGCCGAACCGTAGAATAGACCATACTAACCGTAGTTCGGTTCTTCTTGCCACACCATATATTGGTTCTCCCATACACGAACCGTGGTGCATTTGAACCGCTCTACCAAGTAATAACATTCCGACCGATCATCAACATCCTTGAAATAAGGTTCAAAGTTGGAATCCACAAACTTCAATCGGTTAAAAGCCTTCTCATACTTTCCGGCAGCCTCTAACATCAAATAGGTAGAGTTCCACCTAGTTGGTACATCTAGGCATGCAAGAGCTTTTGAATAAAGTTTGAGTGTGGCCATACACTTCTTAGAAACATCATGCCTATGAGGAGAAGACCTCACATATCTCACCCCAAGTCTAATGTTAGCAATAGAATCGTCCATTTCTTTCAATCCATCATTCACAACGAGATTAAGAATATGCGCACAACAACGCATATGAATAAACTCATGTTGCAAAATAGTCCCCTTCCAATCTTTGGTTGTCATTTTCAAATATTGAATGGTAAGATTATTAGAACTAGCATTATCAATTGTTAAGGTAAATATGCTATCAATGTTCCACTCAATCAAACACGACTTAATTTTTCGACCCAATGTTTCTCCTTTGTGATCCTTAACTTGTTAAAAATTTATGATTCTTTTTTGAAGTTTCCAGTTATCATCAATGAAATGAGCAATCAAACACATGTAACACAAATTCTGAATAGATGTCCAAGTGTCCGTAGTAAAGTAAATTCTGCAACCCTTCATGGCCTTCTTTAACTTATTCATTTCATTCTTGAATATGTTAAGCACTTCTCTAGATATGATTTGACGAGAGGGAATTGGTGTGAATTTGGGTTGCATGACATTACAAAATCTTCTAAACCCAACACCCTCCACAAATCTAAATGGCAACTCATCAATGATCACCATCTCCACAAGAGACCTTTTACAAGTATCAAAATTAAAAATTGTTGCTACAACCTCAACACCCTCTTCATTTTGTTTCGGTTTAAGATTTAATGTTTATTGACCATCTGTATCCCTATTTGGATATTCTTTAAAATTGGGTGTATGACCTCTCAAATTGCTAGTCCCATGAAGTCTAGATTCAGCCATATACTCTTTCTTGCAATATTTACATACGGCTCTACGCTTTCCATCGGTCCCAACAACCTTGTCAAAATGATTCCAAACTGTGGATGGCGCTCTCCCCCTTCCACCCTCACTCTTTCTCTTTGGGGGCCTAGGAGGCTTAGGTTCAGGTTCGGGTTCGACTAAGAGGGGATTCATCTGAGAATTAGAGGATTCGGGGGGTAGAAGATTGATTGCGGGTGATTGAACACTATCCTCCTTTTAAACTAGATTACAAAAATTACAAATTGAATTTCAATAAGATAACAGATTCAACACAGTCACAGATTCAATTTTAATTTTAATAATAGATTCAATACAGATTCAATTCTATACAGATTCAATACAAATTCAACAGAATCCTATATTCAATGTTAATTTTAATAACAAATTCAATTCTATACAGATTCAATTCCAATTTCAATAACATATTCAATTCTATACAGATTCAATTCCAATTTCAATAGCAGATTCAATACAGATTGAGCAACAAATTTAATTCAAATTAAACAACAGATTCAATACAGATTCAATTTTCACTTCTCACAGATTAAATAACAAATTTATTCCAATACCACAGATTTAATTCCAAAAACACAAATTCAATTCCCCAAAAAAAAAAACAGAGATAAATCTGTTTACATAAACACAGATTCAATTTCCACTTTTTCACATCTGTTGCTACAAAAAAAAATCATATTTAATTCCAAACAAACATATACATTCAATTTGCACTTCTCACAGATAGATCTGTTGCTACAAAAAAAAATTAACAGATCTGATAACATAAAATAAACAGATCTAATAAGATAAGAGAGTGAGAGAGACAGATCAGGGAGAGAGATTTGATATGTTGCTAAAAAAAATCAAAGATCGGGAAGAGAGATAGAGACAGAGAGAGGGGCTTACCTGTGAGGTCGATCGGTGCGATGAGAGAGTGAGGTCGATCGGTCGATCTTGTGATGAGAGAGAGTCAATCGGTGCAGATGCAAAACCAAAGCGTGAGAGACTGATGAGATAAGAGAGTGAGGGAGACAGATCAGAGAGAGAGATCTAATATGTTGCAAAAAAAAATCAAAGATCAGGGGGAGAGAGAGACAGAGACAGAGACTGAGAGAGGGGCTTACTTGTGAGGTTGATTGGTGCGATGAGAGAGTGAGGTCGATCGGTCGATCTTGCGACGAAGTCGATCGGTGCAGTGCAGATGAAAAATGTGATAGTGAGAGACAGACTGATGAGATGAGAAAGTGAGTTCGTGTTTTGGTTTTGGAGTTTGAGAGATAAATAGATTAAGATTAAGGTCATTTTTTTTTGTTTGTTTGTTATAGTCTATAGATTAAGTGAGATGAATGGTCAAATTTGAAGGGAGGGAAAAAAAAAAGTTTAGGCGAGCGGGTTGGGTTGGTGCAGTTCAAATCAGCAACCCGTCCGCAACCCGAAAATTAGATAAAATCCAAATCGCATCCTACCCTAATGTGTTTGCAAAACCGCCCATACGTGTGCGGTTCAGATTGGGTAGGGCGGTTTGGGCGGGTCGGATAACCCTACGCCCAGCCCTACTTGACGAGGCTAAACCCACAAAAAATTCTTTGTGCTTTTGGAAAGGCTAGCCCCACAAAACATACTATTATAATAAATCTATCTAAATCTCCTACTTATAAACCTCTTGAAATGGAACCTCCAGAAGAAGAATCTCTTGAAGAGTTATCCCCTGAAGTGAAACCTCCTGAAGAGTTGTCTCGTGAAATGGAAAAGGTATCCGAAAATAATGAGATCTCAATACATTATATGAGTACATGAGATATTTGTGATAGAAATTAAACTGTTGTCGACAATATATTTTTGTTTAAAGTTGCTCTTAATATTACTAGAAGTAATGGTGAAAGCATTACGGAAGTGATGATGATAATAAGCCACAAACCGTTGAAGAATGACGACATATAAATAATTGGCCAATGTGGAAAGAAGCAATACAAGTAGAATTAAACTCGATTACAAAAACGTGAAGTATTTGGACCTATAGTCTAACCCCCTAAAGGGACATAGCTTGTCAAATATAAGTGGGTATTGTTGGATATAAATGGGTATTTGTGCTACAGCGCAATAAGAAAAATGAAATTATTAGATATAATGCGCAAGTTATTGTGCAAGGTTTCTTGTAGAAACTTAGTATTGACTATGAGAAAACTTATTCACCCGTAATGAATGCAATTTCATTTAGATTTCTCATCAGCTTGGAAATTATAAAAAATTTAGATATGCTTTTAATGGATGTGGTTACAACATATTGATAAATCACTAGATAGTGATATATATATATATATATATAAGTCCTTGAAGGATTTAAGGTGCTAAAAGCATTTAATTCAAAACTCAAAAGTGAGGAATCCAGATTTGTAATTGTTACAGTACATGTTGAAGTTTTGAATCTTGTGGAACTCCAGAAGAGCTTGCATAAACTACAGAATATTTAAAATGAATTTGAAATGAAAGATCATAATAAAATAAAATTTTGTATTGGCCTGCAGATCGAACATTTGCCAAATGAAATTCTTATTCATCAATTAAAAGTCCTGAAACACCTTTATATGAAAAAAGCTCATCCATTAAATACTTAAATGGTTTTCTTGCCCTCCAGAAGATAGTGAAGAAATTCTTGGTCTTGAAATACTATATCTCAATGCAATTAGTGCAATTATATATTTTATAAATTGTACTTGGCCCAATGTGACGCCCCAAAATCTACACTAAGGGTTTTAATCAAGGGAAAGTCACTAATGAGTCCTATGGCCAATAACCAAGTAAGATCTCAGATTGCCGGAGGAGTCAAGTTAGCCTCCATTCTAAGTCCAGCTTTCTTAGGTAGTGCACCATCCTTTTGATAGATCTTAAAAGGTATTGACGCAAGGTCTCATAAGCAACGTAGGGAACTATATTGGTGTTTTAAGTATAAGTACATAACAATAATAGGATAGTTACAAACATCCTTGGTTACAAAAGTTAGTTCCATCAACATTACATTCCAAAAATAAAGTTTCAGATAGACTTTTCAAAACAACAAAATGAAATTTCTACCTTTTCTAAGATAGCCAAATGTCTTCGAAGGTTTCCGGTTCGTCGTCTTCTACTACAAGCTCCTCTTCGGCACCTAGCATGGCACGCCGTGAGTTTTGAATGCCCAGTAAACGCACAAACACACTATCTCTTTTTTCCCATCTAATAAACAATAACAATTACAACAACAGAGAAAGGGAGCTGCTATTTAATAAATAACAAGGTCACATGGTTAGTTGTTAGTAGTCTAGAAATCTCCCAAAGAGATTTCATCCTTCCAACCCTAAGAATTGGATGCGGATTATTCTACATGCCCCCTCTTTTACTGCTTTGTTGCAAACCTTACTTCGAATGCCTACCAACGATTATATACCGTGTAGCGCCAACCGTAGGACCTTAAAAGAGACGGTAAAATGGGCCTTGACCAAATCCCTCCTCACACCAAAACCACCTAGGGTCCGAATACAACCGCTTCATTCAAGGGTTTTGAACAACCACTTGCGCAAGACTTGCTTGTTTTAATCTACTACAAATATCAAACTTAATATTCTCATCATTCATCATATATAACTAGTGTGGGTCAACCCTCTTTATCGACCCATTTAGCTCTCCCCTTTTATCATTAAGTCCATCATACATTAACGATTAACACAAGTAAGAGCATAATAAGGCTATTCTAGGTAAAACTCAAGCATGCAAGTATAACATGTATTATAAACAGATATGTCATAATAAGTTCAATTATACATGAATGATAGCACAAAAGCATTAAATTACAACAAGAACCACACTGTTCAAGTTTTCAGCGCTGTACCAGTTTAAAAATAAATATAGAAAAATTATTTTTAAGGGTTTCAGAAATATGGCTTCTTGAGGATTTGTAGAGAATCAAGTCTAGTTTCAAAATCATTTTACGAAAGTAGAGTGGCTCTTTTAGATTTTTAGATATTTAAGGAATACACAGGCTCAGTCCATATTTGACAACTGTTATAAAAACTGGTGTTTCTCTTAAAATACTCATTCATTTGCATTGAAATAAACTTTGTTTGAAGGCTAACCATTAAAAGAAGATTTTGATATAAAAACGAACGTGAGATCATTTTTCTGGAATTTTCTAGAATTTTCTAAAGTTTTTCTATTTTTAACCAATTCTTTGCACCAGGTATATAGAAAACTAAACGGAGTCATAAAAACACATCCATGGTCTTAGCCAAAATTCTCAAATATTCTATATATGTCAAAAAATACCCCTTTAAAAAAAAATCAGTTCATGATGGTTTGCTATAAAAAAAATCAAAAACCTTGATAAGAGCCTGCTGGAAATTTCAAAGAAGAAGAAAAACATTTCATTTTCAAACCATACTTCATCTAGCAAATGTAGTAACCACTAGTAACATGTAAGATACATTTTTAGCATATATTATGAAGAGGGGAAAAAAAAACATGATAATTCATGGAGAGAAGAGGTGTATGGATTTACCTTAGTTGTTGGGGCTTTCCTACTTTCTCTCTCTTTTTCGTTATTTTTCTCTCAAACTTACAAGCTCTCTCTCTCTCTCTCTCTCTCTCTTCTCTCTTAAAATCGGTTGTGTGTGTGTGTGTTTTTGAGTGAAGAAAATCAGCTTATAAGGCATTGTATTTATATACCAAGAAGAGAGAGAAAGGCTTGTTTGGTTTGGTTGGATTCCAATGGGAACTATTCAAGTTTGGTTGTATTCCAATTAGGATTAGTGTTAGTTAATCTTGTTTACGAAAAAGTAATCTTACTTAGTTGCTAATTGGGAGACAAAAGGGCATAGCAATAAATGCTAGTCATTCAAGATATATTTTCAAAGATATATCAAGATATTTTATATAAAAAATAAATATATATATTTTTTATTGTCCCTCCTACACTATTCACAACCGGCTGGTCCTGTTTTACACATGTGGGAAATATTATATATATATATATATATATAATATAATAGGTATTATGTATATATCAATATAATAATAGTTGTACCTTATTTGATTAAAATATTAGGGTTTTGGGGACAAAAATGCAATAATAAAGAAAGAAAAGAGTTGAATTTGAAATTTTGAAATGAAATATATATTTAGGTCATATAATCAATAAAATAACGATAGGAAAATAAATTCGGGTCACGTGGTGCTGGTTCGCAACAAAAGGCGAGATACTAGGCTAAAATAGTGATTACCGAAACTAGGGTTTTTCTCTAATAAATTTTCATTCTAGAGTTTTTAAATTATTAATTTAGGGTTTTTTTTTATAAAAAAAAAAAAAAAAGTTCCCTAAGTTCTCAGAGTCAATTAGGGTTTGCCGATTAGCTTGTGTAGTCGTTCCAAATTTCCATGGTTCAATTTGCAAAAAATAGAGAAACATGGTTTCTTATTGAAATTCTTCAACCATAAGGGTTTGGGGAAATTACAAAAAGTTAGGGGCCTCACAACCTATCCCCTTTAAACTAATTTCGTCCTCGAAATTACAATCACACACTAGGTTCAAATAGTTGGAGATAGTTTGTCCTCATCGCATATTCACGTTCCCAGGTTAATTATTCAATTCCATGATGTTGCCAAAGCACCTTTACTAAATGAACCGTCTTGCCCCTAAGATTCTTCTCTCGAGTATCTTGTATCGCTACAGGTCCTTCTTCAAAAGTGACAACTTCGTCTAGACTGATTTCTTCATAGTTGACAACATGAGAGGGGTCGAAGAAGTACTTCTGAAGCATCGACACGAGAAACATGTCGTGGATACCGACTAACTGTGATGGTAAGGCTAGGCGGTACGCAACTTCACCAACCCTTTGTATAACTTCGAAAGGTCCAATGTATTGTGGTGACAGTTTCTCTTTCTTTCCAAAACGAATGATTCCTCGTTGGGGTTATATTTTCAGGAACACATGATCTTCGACTTCAAAGGTAAAAGGCCTCCTCCTTTTATCCGCATAACTTTTTTGTCTGTCCTGGGCTCCCTTAAGTCGTTGTCAGATAAGCTTCACTTTTTTGGTCGTTTCTTGAATAATTTCTGGCCTCACTAACCCAGCTTCTCCAATCTTGGTCCAACAAATTGGAAATCGGTAGGGTTGACCATAAAGTGTTTCAAATGTTGCCATCTGAATACTAGCTTGGAAGCTGTTGTTATAGGCAAATTCTACTAAGGGTATATGTCATTCCCAGTTGCCCTTGAAGTCCATAATGCACACCCTCAATATATTTTCCAATGTTTGGATGGTGCGTTTAGATTGTCCATCTGTTTGTGGATGAAAAGTGGTGCTGAAACTTAACTCGGTACCCAGAGCTTCTTGCAGACTTCCCCAAAAACGAGAGGTAAATCGTAGATCGTGATCCGATACTACCGATATTGGAATTTCGTGTAGTCGAATGATTTCTCCAATGTAGAGCTTGCACATGGACTTTAAAGTGTTGGTTATGTTATAGGGTAAGAAATGCGCTGACTTAGTGAGGCGATCCATTATTACCCATATAGCATCACGCTTTTTGGGTGTCCTGGGCAACCCGGTCACAAAGTTCATTGTCACGTGCTCCCATTTCCATTATGCTATTGGCAAGGGTTACAACGTTCTTCATGGTTTCTAATGTTCTACCTTCACTTGATGGCACGTTAGACACCTTGCAACACATCTAGCCACATCCTTCATTATTCCGCTCCGCCAATACTACCTTTTCAAATCATGGTACATTTTAGTTCCTCCTAGATGTACCGCAAATACAGAGTGATGACATTCCTTAAGTACTTTTTCCCTAAGCAACTCATCATTTGGCACAAACAATCTACCTTGATATCTTAAACTCCCATTGGGGTGAATTGTCCAATCGAGCATTGGTTCTTTTAACTCCAAACGTGTCTTAACATAGGCTACTTCTTGATCATGCTTCTGAGCCTCTATGATTTTACTTATTAACTTAGGCATCACCTTCTATGCACCAAGGTATACTTTCATGTCTTGAGCCTCTATTTGAATTCCAAATTCATTGAGTGTCTTAACCATACCCCATTCTTTCACGGCTAATTTAGCTATCATTCCCCTATTCTTGTGACTCAGCGCGTCTGCCACTACATTGGCTTTATCGGGATGATATGAGAGAGCGAACTGAAAATTCTCAAGATACTCCATCCATCGTATCTGTCTCAAGTTAAGGTCCTTCTGTATAAATAGATACTTCAAGCTCTTGTGATCTGTGAAAATCTCAAATTGTTCCCCATACAGGTAATGTCGCCATTGCTTTAAAACAAAACCTACGGCTGCCAATTCCAAGTCATGCATTGGGTAGTTACACTCATGTGTTTTCAACTGCCTGGATCTATATGCGACTACCTTTCCATTTTGCATGAGCACGTAGCTTAACCCTTCCTTAGATGCACCGCAATACATAGTGTACCCCACTTCTCATTCTGAGAAAATCAAAATTGGCGCACTAGTTAATCTTTTCTTTAGCTCTTGGAAAGATTTTTCACAAGCTTTGTCCCACTCATACTTTACTCCATTCTACGTTAAACGAGTCATTGGTCTGGCTAGTTTGGAGAAATCTTGGATGAACCTTCGGTAGTACCCAGTCAATCTTAAGAAATTACGAATTTTTGATATAGTTTTCGGTTGTCTCCAATCTAAGACTGCTTTTACCTATTCTCAAACACTACGTGTCCCAAGAACGTCACTTCTTGTAACCAGAACTCACATTTGCTTGTCTTGGTATACAATTGATTGTCTCTATGAACTTGAAGAACAATCCCTAAATGTTGCTCATGCTCTTTCTTAGACCTTGAATATACTAAAATATCATCAATGAACACTACTACAAACTGGCCAAGATATGGTGTGAAGATCATGTTCATTACGCTCATAAATACTGCTAGCACATTAGTTAGCCCGAAAGGCATTACTACAAACTCGTAGTGACCATACCTGGTTCGAAAGGCAGTCTTTGGTATATCCTCATCCTTGACTCGTAGTTGATGATAACCCGACCTGAGATCGATCTTTGAATAATACTTTGAGCCTCTAAGTTGATCAAAAAGATCATCAATCCTTGGGAGCGGGTATCAGTTCTTGATCGTGCAATTGAGTTTACGGTAATTAATGCATAGTCTTAAACCCATCTTTCTTTTTAGCAAATAAAATGGGTGCTCCTCACGGTGAAGTACTTGGCCTAATGAATCCCTTTTCGAGCAACTCCTATAGTTATGTCTTTAATTCTTGTAGCTCTGCCGATGCCATACAATACAGGGCCATAGATATTAGAGTAGTTCCAGGTTGTAGCTTAATACTAAAATCCACCTCCTGAGTTAGTGCAATCCCAGTAATTCCTCAGGAATACATCCGCGTATTCACATACTACTCGGAAGAGTTCTAATTCTGTTTGGTCTTCCTCATTTAAAATCAAACTTGCTATCCTACTGGCAAGTTGATCGTGCTACCGCGTCCTACGTTTTGTTGAAGTTAGGGAATCTTTCCTATCCCCCTTAAACTGGAAACGTGTTCCGTCGGATGCGTGAGCCATTACCTTCCTTTGACGGCAATCGATCATCGCTCGATGGGCAGACAACCAGTCCATGCCCAAAATGATATCGAAGTCCGACATCTCCATGATGCGAAGGTTTTAAGTCAGACGTAGGTCTGAGACTTCTATCTTACAATCCTTACTTAACAACCATATCCGAACGCACCCTTCCATAAGTGGTATTACACTTAAAGCTGTTTCTAAGAGTTCACATACAAGTTCTAATGACTTAGCACAAGCAGAGGATATAAAAGAATGCGATGCACCAATATCAAATAAAACATGCAACCAAGAATTATATAGTACTAAATTACCCTCAATTACGGACGAGTCCCCCTCCTTTTCTTGCAAGACAAAGACTCTGCCGGTTGCCTTCTGATTGCCACTAGTCCTAGCATTCTGAGTTCCTCCACTCTTCTGGTGTTGCTGCCCGGTAGATCCTGTCTTGTTTACCTAGGGCTTCTGTCCACCGAATACCTGGGCATTTGTTCTGGAGCCTCCTTTTTGGTATCCTAATGGAGGAAGTTGGGGGCATTAACTCTTTTTGTGCCCCAGTTATTGGCAATGAAAGCACTGGAGTTATCCTACCGATCTTGGTTGATAACCTCCCTTCTGGATCTGTTGTTGCAGTTGTTGCCGTTGCTGTTGTGGTTGTGGTCTTGGTCTTGAGTAAGGCTTCGGGGTTGTATTTCCTTTTTGGCTCCTCTAAAGTCCTACAAATGTCTAACCCTCTTTCCGCTTGTTCCAAGTCTTCCTAGCATCGACTACTTTCCTCTCAGATTCTAATGTCGTCTCCAATACTTCGGCATATGAGTGGAGTTGTTATGGGGGAACTCTTCCCCTGATTGTAAAGTCCAACCCCCACTCGAACATCTTTGTTTTCTCCTCGTCATTTGCTATATATTTAGTTGCGTAATCTTCAAATTTTGTAGCGTATTGAGTTACGGTCATATTTCCATGCTCTAGGTTCGAGAATTCCCTGACTCACTCTCGTCTAACTATACTTGGAAAACATTTATTCAGGAATAAATCCTTAAACTGGTTCCATGACATGTTTGTAATGTCATGGGTATTCTTGATTAGTTCCCACCAATGATCGGCTTTATCATATAGCTCAAATACCGCCAAGGTTATTCTATCAATATCTTCAGTTATCCCTATAGTATCCAGCATTTTCTCTATCTACCGAAGACAATTTTCGGCCACTCTCGGATCTAGTACTCCTGTGAATTTTGGGGGCTTTTGTTTTATTAACTCCAAACAGAGTCGAGTCCTCTCGTTTTGCCGATTGTTCCTTAGTTGTCCTAGTTCTTCTAGAATTTGATGCCCGAGATTATTAGAGATATTGGCTTCCATGGGTATGGGTCCATGCTGATTTTTGAAACAGTTCCAGGCATTGTTGCTAGTCTCTGAGTAGTTATTGGCTCGCGTATCCACCATTCTGTTCATGGTACAGGGATAAGTTGGTTTCTAGATTTCTAGCTAGAGGTAATATTTCTACTAGATTTGAAATTAAGGTTTAGTTTTCGTAAAGTGTGACGAATATTAAAACAAGTAACAGTCAACAGATATAGATCAAATCATGATTTCATATACTTATATTAGGCATTAGTACAGAAGGCTTCCATATCAAAGTTTCATTCAAAAGGCATTACACACGACATAGTCACAAAGTTACTACATACATCTTAAGGATCCCTACCATGAGTGGATCTTACAAAAAGTCTAGCTTACTATCCCTAGATTAACTCTCATTTCTCGACCAGTCGAAGTCTTCTTCAAGGTCCTCATCCGCCAAGTAGGTTGCCTGGTTAGGAGAACAGGTTGTATATATCAGCGAAGGGGGGAACGCGCTTAGAGGACACCTCGATTAGGAAGGCTGGGGTTGTTCCTAGCTGCACCGATGGTTGTTCCACTCCATTAGTTGATTGTTATTCTGTCCAGGGTAGTGAGACTCGTCACTTTCCACTTGCACCGGGAATTGGTGTGGTCATTCGCCTGCCAAGGCTCGGCGCATCAGAGTGTCCATATTTAGGTGATCCTGCTCCTTTCGGACTACATTTTTCGCTACGTGACTTAAGTATTGTAGGCGTCATCGAACTAAGGACTCCTTTTGCTCCTTCGTATAGTAAGAATAATCCATTTCTACCTTTTGTATCTCCTTGATAATCATCTCTTCGGTGAGGAATTCACATCGTCAGCAGCTGAAGTAGGTATTGAGGGACGGGGCCCTCCTGCTTTGTATGCGGAATGCTCATCACGTGTCAAGACTGATGTCGGTTGTCTGGTGGCTTGCTGATGACATCCTAGGGTGGACAGAAAAGATTTTAATTGTTAGTTTCTTTTAAATAAATATAATAATGTGATAGTAAATTACACTAGTGTGCAAGAGTAAGGGATTCTAGAGTTGCGTATTGGGTTGCGCGGACTAAGGGTTGAACCTAGGCAGTGATAACAAGTTGTGAAACCCCAAAATCTACACTATGAGTTGTAGTCAGGGGAAAGTCACTAATAAGTCCCATGGCCAATAACCAAGTAAGATCCCAGATCGCTGGATGAGTGAAGTTAGCCTCCCTTCTAAGTCCAGCTTTCTTAGGTAGCGCACTATCCTTTTGACAGATCTTAAAAGGTATTGACCCAAGGTCTCATATGCAACGTAGGAAACTATATTGGTGTTTTAAGTATAAGTACATAACAATAATAGGATAGTTACAAACATCCTTAATTACAAAAGTTAGTTCCATCAACATTACATTCCAAAAATAAAGTTTCAGATGGACTTTTCAAAACAACAAAAAGAAATTTCTAACTTTTCTAGGATAGCCAAATGTCTTCGAAGGTTTTCGGTTCGTCGTCTTCTGCAGCAAGCTCCTCTTTGGCACCTGGCATGACACGCTGTGAGCTTTGAATGCCCAGTAAACGCACACACACCCTGTCCCATTTTTCCTCATCTAATACACAATAGAAATTACAATAATAGAGAAAATGGAGCATGATATTCAATAAATAACAAGGTTACATGGTTGTTAGTAGTCTAGAAATCTCCCAAAGAGATTTCATCATTCCAACCCCAAGAATTGGACGTGGATTATTCGGCATGCCCCCTCTTTCGTTGCTTTTACCTCGGATGCCTACTAACGGTTATATACTGTGTAGCACCAATCGCAGGGCCTCAAAAAAAACAATAAATTGGGCCTTGCCCAAATCCCTCCTCACATCAAAACCACTTAGAGACCGAATACAACCGCTCCATTCAAGGGTTCCGAACAACCACTTGCGTAAGACTTGCTCGTTTTAATCAACTACTAATATCAAACTTAACATTCTCATCATTCATCATATATAACATTCTCATCTTTACCAACCCATTTAGCTTTCCCTTTTTCATTAAATCCATTACACATTAATGGTTAGCACAAGTAAGAACATAATAAGGCTATTCTAGGTAAAACTCAAGCATAAAAGTATAATATATATTATAAACAAACATGTCATAATAAGTTCAATTATACATGAATGATAGCACAAAAGCATTAAATTACAACAGTAACCACATTGTTCATATTTTCAGCACGACACAGGTTTAAAAATAAATATAGAAAAAACATTTTTAATGGTTTCAGAAACTTGGCTTCTTGAGGATTTGTAGAAAATTAAGTATAGTTTCAGAATCATTTTATGAAAGTATAGTGGCTCTTTTAGATTTTTAGACATTTAAGAAATACACAGGCTTAGTCTAGATTTGACAACTGTTACAAAAACTGGTATTTCTCTTAAAACACTCATTCATTTGCATTGAAATAAATTTTTTTTGAAGGCTAACTGTTGGAGAAAAATTTCAATATAAAAATGAATGTGAGATAATTTTTCTAGAATTTTCTAGAAATTTCTAAAGTGTTCTATTTTTAATAGATTATTTGCACCAAGTATGTAGAAATATAAAAGGAGTCATAAAAACACATCCATGGTCTTAGAAAAAAATTCTCACATACTCTATAAATGTCAAATAATACCTCTTTAAAACATATTTTGAGTTCATGAAGGCTTGCTATAAAAAATATAAAAAAATCAAAAACCTTGATAAAAGCTTGCTGGAAATTTTGAAGAAGGAGAAAAACATTTCGGGTTCGTTTGGTTTGTATTTCTGAAAAAATTTTGGGAAATTTTCTCTATAAATAAGTTTTTAAAAGTAATCAAATCAAACAAATTTTTCCAAAAAAATTTCTCAAAACTTGTAAACCAAACAAGTTTTCCAAACAAATCTCTCTCTCACACACATCAAATCAATCACTTTTTCCAAAACTCTCTCTCAAAATAATTTTCCAAAACATCTTTTGAAAAAAACCAAACAAAACAACTTTTCGTACTTTTTATCTCTAAAACATATCTCTCAAACACAAACCAAACATACCCTTCATTTTCAAACCATACTTCATCTAGCAAATGCAGTAACCACTAAAAACATCTAAGGGGAAGTGTTGTGAAATATTTGGATAAATATTAAAAGAGATGCAATTGGAATTCTAATGAGTTTTTGGGCCAAAGTGAAAATAAGAGATGTTATACCATGTGGAAAGTAAGGTATGCCATGTGGTAAACTACATGGTGTGGTGATTAGTGGTAAGTAGTGAGAGTTTTATCACCTATAAATAGGTGAGTTTAGGAATGGCAACGGGGCGGGGCGGGGCCGGGGATCACACTCCCCGTCCCCGATGGTAAAATTTTCCCCATCTCCGGCCCCGATCCCCGACGGGAACCTATCACTGCCTCCCGTCCCCGCCCCCTAACGGGGATCGGGTTTCCCCGACCCCGAAATTCCCCGAACCCAAAAAAAAAAAAACAAAAAAACCAACAACAACAAACAAACAGAGAGGGAGAAATCTGATATACATTGATATACATCTTAAACATCACAAACAACATCATCAACATCAGGGCAGATCTGATGCTGTTTTTTTTTTTTTGAGTCAATCTGATCTGAGAGAGAGAGAGAGAGAGTAGAGATCTGATCTGAGTTGATCTGCTCGTCTAAATTCAAAGGGCAGATCTGAATCTGATCTGGCCTCGATCTGCTCGTCACCCGTCGTCCTTCCATCTCTCTGCTGCTCGTCGTCGTCAGAGGTGGCGCTCGTCGTCGTCGTCCTAGTTGGAGGTGGCGTCGTCGGAGACGGACCGTCGTCGTAGTCGGATGTAACGTCTCAGACGGAGAGGAAGAGATAGAGAGGGAGTAGAGGGAAGAGAGAGAGAGAAGAGCATTAATGAAATGAAACAAAAAATAAAAATGAAAGAGGACTGAATGAGAGACGGAAACAAATAATAAAAAAATATATTATATATATAGATCAGTTCGGGGACATACGGGGCGGGGCGGGGTCGGGGCCGGGGATTGGGCACTTATCACCGTCTCCGGCCCGAAATTAATCGGGGATTGGTTTTTGAATATCATCCCCGTCCCGTCGGGGGTATTTTTCGGGGAAAACCCGTTCAAATCGGGGTCGGCGGATCGGGTCCCCGTCGGGCCGGTTTCAAATTGCCATCCCTAGGTGAGTTTGCATGGTAATGAATATATAAAAAAACTGTTTATTAAATATGTGGTCCTTTATTTCCTTTTCTATCGTGGTTTTTTCTTATTTATTTTCTTTAGTTTTATAACAGGCTTTAAGTATAATTGTTTTACAATTGGAGGGATTAGGTGGTGTATTATTTTAATCTTATAAGGAAATTATTTATTTATTTAAATTGCTGACGTGCCAATGTATAAGTGGACTGTACAAATTACAATGCATTGAAAGAAGGGTAATGTTAAGAATATTAAATTTTTTATTAAAATAAATTACCAAAATATCTCACATAAGTATAGGGTCTACATTTACTCCACACGCATGGAAGATAATTTATCATTTATTTAGTAAAAAATTTAGAGTCCATAATTTTCTTTGAAAAAATTACAACACTGATATAGATATAGGTCTGGCTGAATTAGATGTTGACCAAAGGTCAAACATACACCAATCCAACGGCCATTATTCTACCTTACTTTGCCGTCAAATAATCAATCACACATCCTTACGGTGAGCGTCAAAACCGCCTTAGTCAAAGAAAAAAAAAATACAGATAAAAAAAATGAAAAATAAAAAAGAATAAATTACACTTTAGTCTTCTTATGTTCCGCCATTCAAATTTATTTGTTTTTACTTTGATTTTGATATTTTAAATTTTTTCACTTTATTTTTAAAATTAATTTTTATTTAAAATTATATAAAAAATATCACAATAACTGTTATATAATATAAAAAATATATTATTATATTATAATTTAAGTTTGTGCTATAGAAATGAGCATGGTTTGGATCGAACCGATTTAGTATGAAATCACGACCAATTCGTGAACTACGATTCCATAAAAATTAGAATCAATTCGAACTGTTTAAACCATAGAATCAAACTGAACCAAACCATTTAAACATGGATCAGTTTAGTTTGAAACCACGATTTCACACAATAAAAATCATATAATATTATTCTAAAAACATTCAACATTTAGCAAATGAATATAAGTTTATCATCTAATAAATAAATATAAGTTCAACATCTAGCAAATAAAACTCTCATTTAACAAACATTTTGTTGTGACAATAACAATTACACAACTAAACTTAGGGGGATGCACCAATAAATCCCAAATTAATAACTTATAGACTGTTTAGTCCTAAAAGTT
The DNA here is from genome assembly GCF_055761805.1 of Camellia sinensis. Taxonomy (NCBI): domain Eukaryota; kingdom Viridiplantae; phylum Streptophyta; class Magnoliopsida; order Ericales; family Theaceae; genus Camellia; species Camellia sinensis. The sequence goes on along the minus strand of NC_138975.1, from coordinate 101,734,850 downwards.
TTCTTATACACTGAAAGGTCCCATTACAATGTTTCAACACATCAGATTAATGTTTCGAACATTAGATTTCGAACATCAGATTAATGTTTCGAACATTAGATTTCGAACATCAGATTAATGTTTTAAACATTAGATTGATGTGCAAATGAGACTAAATGGAGCATAAGAAAACTTTTAGGACTAAATGGTTCAACTTTTCAGAAACTAGGACTTAGGGGTAAATTTTTCCTAAACTTATGCTAAATAATTTATTAAAAAAAAGTAACAAAAGTAGCAGCACAACATAGCAATGGTCCTGTTTGGTATAACTGTTAAAACAAATTATAGATTATAGTTTAACAGATTATTGATTACGACTTTAATCAAAAGATATTAATCTGTTTGGTATCGCTGTTAGATTATAAATTTAAGTTGCTGAGTAGTGTTTGTTAAATAAGCTGTGAAGTAGTTTTTTCAATTAACTTTTATTTTTTATTATTCATTATTTGTCTACATTTCTCATAAATAATAATAATAATATTTTATAGTTCATATGGGTCTTTTTCTATTTTAAAAAAAATAAAAAAATCTAAGAGTATAACCATGAATTAACATGTCTACAGCAGAAACTGATAATCAGAAGTAAATGATGAACAGCTTCTCAGAATCAGTTTTTTTGACTTAAAATAAGTTGTTAGAATCAGAAGCTGTTTGAAATAAGTTTAACTAAACAGTCCAAAATAACTTTTAAAAGCCAAAAGTCATAAGTTGGCTCAAAAAAATTCCACCAAACACCCCCAATATCAGCAACCCAAATCAATTTGTAATATTAATAAATTGATTATTGGTAATTAGTGATAATTCCATTGACAGTAGCTTTTTTTTATTTTCTTTGGAAGATTCCTTATTTGGGTTTTATATATAAAAAGTTGGGATCGTATATAATGAGTGTAATGTATAATAATAGAGTGGGATAATAAAAGGTTTGAATCAGATTCAATCTGAAACTATGTATTATAATTCATAATCGATCCGTGAACAAGATTTCTAATTTTCAAGCCAATTTGAAAATCATGGATTAGAAAAATTAAATCAAACCCGTCAGATTAGACTGGATCAGTTTGAATTGTAATTTTTTTGGTTATTTGCTCACTATATTATGTTAGATGTGTGAGTCATATATAATCAAATATTTTTATATTATGCAATAGATAATGTGTTATTTTTTTGTCTAACTTTTAATAGAGATTAATTTTAAAGTAAAGTGAAAAAAAATTTGAAATACAAAGGTTAAAAGTGAAAAAAGCAAATTTCAAAGACCCAAATGGAAACGTGAATGAACATAATGGGGAAGTGTAATTTATTTATCCAATAAAAGATAAATACAAAAGGAAAAAGCGAAGCAGACACTACACTACCACCAATTCACATCACATCGTATACACAGATACATAGCTATATATCTGTATCTATCAATCTGTCTACAGTATCTATATATTTGTTGTTTGGGGTTTTGGGATATCGATTGTCTTCTTCTCTGAGTTTGGGCGAGTCGTGAAGAAATGGAGCTCCAGAACACAGTTAAAGAAGCCCTAAACGCACTCTACCACCACCCAGACGACGCCGTTCGCATGCAAGCCGATCGCTGGCTTCAAGATTTCCAGCGCACCATCGATGCTTGGCAGGTGATCTTTCCCTTCTCTCTCTGTCTCTCTTCTCAATTCGATCAATCGATGTTGATTCATTTGCTTTCGATATTCAATTTCTGCTTTCAATTCGCGACTAGTTGTGACAGTGAATCAAACATTTTCGGATCGTTTCTGGGATTATGGGGCTCTCATTCAGTTGTAATTGACGAGTGCGAGGTTTTGTACTACCTAGTGATTGGTGGTACGGATTTTTAGATTGTGTTTGTATAAGATTTATGGTGAATTTGAGGGGTTTGAATTCAAATTGTGGGGTTCTTTTGAATTCTGCATGTATCTAAGCTTACAAGTTCGTTAATCATCCGCCACTTTTTGCAAATATTGCCAAATGTTAGGTTTTCATCCATCTATCCTATGCCGGCACCCTATAGTGGTCAGAACAATGCTGGGTAATGGTATTTCCTTTCCCCCCGGAAAATGTTGAAGAAGGAAAAGCAAATAAAATTTATTAATATTTAGTTGCTTTCTATTTTTCCCTTCGAATATTAACACATTTTCTGCATGGTGGTTTCCAAAGTGACCTTATAGAGAGGTGACATTTATTGGATTGCTTACTGTTGGCATCATGTATGTAGAGACCATTTGAATGATTTTCATAATAATTGTGAATTAACGTTATTAACCGATTAGAAGTGAAATTGTACCCTTACCTTAATGGCACAGACTTTAAGGTAGTCTAAATGACAAAGGCTTTTGTCAGAGCCAGGATTTGTGTTAATTCAAAAATCTTAACGGAATATGGTGGTTTGTCAAACAAGGGCCCCGGTTTGGAAACTTGGCTATTTTAGTTGGCTTTTTGGCTATTTTATGAGATGCAAAAAGGTTGTGTTTATTTAGGATGATTTGTGGGTTTTTTTTAGTTGAATAGATAGTTGTGTGAGAAAAAGTGATTGATTGATGTGTAAGATGTGACATTTTTTCTTATTGACTATTTTAGCCTCTTTTTTTATTTGGTTTTTATTGTCTATTTTAGCCAAAATCCTTCATGTCAATCACCCCCAAGGTGATTCACTTTAGATATTTGAATAGATCCTAATAGATGAGCTAATTCTAGACAAAGAGAGCTGGACCTTTTAGGCTTTTGGATATTTTCACCGTTACATGTGTCGGTTTATGTTTTTTGAAACTGTGTGTGCTACGGAGTCTATGGGAATAACTATTTGAGTTGTTGTCTTAGGCTTTAGCTACGGAGAGCACTCATGTGATAATAAATTTAATTGTCTCCATTCAGTTATATTGCTTCCAATTCACCTTCCTTGTCGTAAGATTCTATAAATAGATAATCCTGACAAACAATGATGAGATTACATATCCTCTTTGTCAACCAATGCTCTATGAAATCACTCAAATATATCATAATAGACTAATAATAACAATTCACAAAAAATAACTCATTCACTAGGTGATCATCTATTCTCCAGCAAATTTGTCGTCTTCTTAACTAGAGCCACAATTGTTTTTGTTTTGTTTAATCCACAAGTTTCCGTTTCTAGTGAATGAGTTATTTTTTTGTGAATTGTTATGATCAATTTAAGTGGTTTCATAGAGCATTGGTTGATGAAGAGGACATGCAATCTCATCATTGTTTGCCAACATTGTCTATTCATAGAATCTTACAACAAGGAAGGTGAATTGGAGGGAATACAACTGAATGGAGACAATTATGAGTTTTGAGTGAACCCATAAGTGGATAGAACCAAAACCAGCCATCAAAGATAGGCTGGTCGGTGGGGAGGTAATTAAATTTTCATGAATCTATAACTAAAATGACCAAAATAACCAAAATGAAACTCTTACGCGTTCTATATGATAAGAGATCAACAATTTAAAAGGCATTAAATACACAAGTGGCTTATTTTCAGTGGCTGCTCTAGAAATATCGGTCAAGGTATTCATTCAAAACAAAACCAAACCAAGACTTAAGTCCTATCAAATGGAGTCGGCTGCATGAACCATTTTTCTCTACTCGACTCTATCCAAGGCCATTTCGTTAGTCAAATTAAGGAGATTGGTATATCTATTTACTACACTAGTCCATGTCAATCTAGGCCTGTTCCTTTCCCTAATACTGCCATCTACAGTCATTGTATCGCATCTCTTCACTACTGCCTCTGTTGGTCTCCGTTGTATATGATCATATCATCTTCATCTATTCTCTCTCAACTTATCTTCTCTCAGTACAACTCTTACCCATTCTTGAATATACTCATTCCTAACTTTGTCTTTTCTAGTTTTAATATTTCCAAAAAAAAAAAAAAAAAAAAAAACTGTATTTTTTAGTCTTGTCCCACATCCACCTTGACATCCTCATCCCAGCAACACTCATTTTCTCCACATATTATTTCTTAGTTGCCCAACATTTCGTCCCATAAAACATCGCTGATCTAATAGCTATTCTATAGAACTTCCTTTTTAGTCTAATGAGTACTCGTTTATCGTATAGTACTCTAGACGCACTCCTTCACTTAAGCCACGCCGCTTTAATTCTATGCACCATATCCGCTCTAATCTTCTCAGTCGTTGTGATAATCGACCCTAAATAACGAAAATATTCACTCTTCAGTAGTTTTTGGTTCTCAATTTTCACTTCTCCTCCGCTCCCATTGTGGCTGTTACTAAAATTATACTCCATATACTCTGTTTAGTTTTGCTTGTCCTAAATCCTTTAGATTCAAGTGTTTTTCTCCAAATCTCCAACTTAGTGTTAACTCATTCTCTAGTCTCATCTACTAACACGATATCATCTGCAAAAAGGCATACACCATGACACGTCATCCTGAATATCGCGCGTCAACTCATCCATAACTAAAGTAAAAAGATAAGGACTTAAGATTGATCCTTGGTGTAACCTTACAGAAATTGAAAATTCACTTGTCTCTCCAGTAGACGATCTAATAATGGTCACCACACCTTCATACACATTCCTAATCACATCAATGTAATCTTTTGTCACCCATTTCTTCTTTAACACTCATCAGATTATATCCCGAGGCACTCTAGTATATGCTTTCTCAAAATCGATAAAAACCATATGGATATCTTTTTTCTTTTCTCTATACTTTTCTATTACTCTCCTTAAAAGATAGATTACTTCCATTGTTGACCTACTAGGCATAAACCCAAATTGATTTTTTAACACCTCTATTATATCTCGCAATCGATGTTCCATCACTCTCTCCCACACTTTCATTGTGTGACACATTAACTTGATTCCTCTATAGTTGTTACAATTTTGAACATCTCTTTTATTCTTATATATTGGCACTAAAATACTCTTCCTCCACTTTCAACATAAGCTATATTTACTCAGAGGTTTTGGATATCTCTTTTTTTAATGTAAGGATATTTATTTTAGTCAACTATCAATACTCAGAAAATAATGGCGTCGAAATATGGTTGAGTTGCCTCCTCTCCACCTTCTCCGACGGCCAAGAATATAGCTCAGATCATCGATCTATTCTTTTCATTGCTCTTTGTCGCCAATCTCTCCCTCCTGCTATTCTCCGTCACTGATCTCACTTTTACGCTACTCTCTATTGTTGTGTCTCTCTGGAGACAAACAAGGGGGAGGAGAGATGTAGATTTGCAATGGCGGGTTCGCAGCTTAGATCCGTGTTGTGTGAACTTCGATCTTCGACGACGGATCTTGCAAGGTTAGGTATCATTCTTGTGAACTCTGGTGTCTCTGTTTGTGTTTGGACTTGTTTGTGAACTCTGGTGTCTTTGTTTGTGAACTCTGGTATCCCTTTAATTGAGGGTGTGAACTCTGGTATCCCTTTAATTACACTATCGGGTTTGAATTTGTTTGTGTCAATATTGGGTTTGGACTTGTTCTGGATTTATGATTTGGAGAAGTCAAGAACAGGGAGATATACAGAGCAACTTTGGCTATGGGATGGAGGAAAAAGTAGTGTCATACGGGATGGAAAAAAGATTCCGAGAGGGTAGAGTTAGTGGAGGTTGGAACCAAGGTCTGAGAAGGAAAGAGGGTAGCAATATTGGTGTCCAAAATGGTGGATTGTTCACTATTTTTGTGGATAACATTCCTGAATCAATGGGTCCAAAGAGCTTGTACATCCTGTTCAACAAATTTGCGGCAGCTAAGGATGTGTTCATCCTGGCGAACAGAAGGATAGTAACAGGTGCAAGATTCTGCTTCATTAGATTCGATTGCTCGGTAGCAAAAATTTGGCTATTCAAAAGGCAAATGGTTTGTAGGTTGAGAATAAGGAGCTAAAAGTTAAAAATGCAGTGTTCACCAAGCCTCAATTCAAGTAGCACTGGTCGGAATCAAGTAAACCTTTGAAGATAGATTTACAAAGGCAGTCTAAGCAAGAAATACCAGTGGTTGGAGGTCAGAAATCTTATGCTGAAGTAGTAAAAAGTGGAGCTACTGATGGGAAGGATTATTTAGTGGCAAAAGCTTTTGAGTTTGATAATGAATGGCTCTTTGTCAGTTTGATAGTGAAGCTCAAAAACTTCTTCTCTTTTTCTGCATTTAGAAACGAATTTTGCAAGAAAGATTTAGGTGAGATATTAGTCAGAAGAGGGGGAGGTAGAAGTGTAGTCCTAACCTTCAACTCATCACAATCTATGAAGGAGGGGTATGACCAACTGAAGGGGTGGATGTATGATTGGTATGTTTCAGTAACAGAATGGGGAAAAGGGGTAAATCTCGATCAGGAGAGATGTGTTTGGCTGTGCTATTATGGAGTTCCATTTAACTTATGGAATGCTAACACATTCAAAAGCGTTGGTAGCTTATGGGGTGAGGCAATCCAGTTTGTTGAAGTTAACAATACAGATTCTTTTGTGTATAGCAAGGTCAAATTGATAACGAATAGCATGAGGCCTATAAATACGGTGATAAGTTTGGAGTACAAAGGAAACATATACCCTGTTAGGATATGTGAAACCTTTGATTTTCATGGTGATGTAGCTCTCAAATATAGTTCAAGGAAAGATCAAATCTCTGCCAATGGGGAAAAAAGAGTTTGGAGTAAAAAAAAAGGTGCTTTCTTCAAATTCAAACAAATCAAATGAGTCATCAACATCCAGCAATCAGCGTTTGAAGAGTAATGGTTCTTATGGAGGATCTCAGCTAAACCTAGTGCAAATGAAAGCTCTTAAATTTAGGAGTGTGCTTGGCCCACAACAAAAATCTGGGCGTGTTCTTTCATTATTTTGGAGGCCTAAATCCACTGCTGTAGATCTAGGAGTTCTTATTGGAAATAATATGAGTGTGCAAGTATCTTATGAGCCAAGTCTTGGGCCAAAAGGAGTAGTGGAAGGGGTTGACGTTGTTAAAAAGCCTTCTATTCTGGTAGTGAGTAGTAATTCGGTCAAGATTGAGGAATATTCTAAGAGGCATGAGGATAGAGATGATTATAAGGCCTCAAACCCCAACAATGCCAGTCAAATAAATAAAAGAAGGAAAAAGAAGTTATTGAAAGCATCAATGGTACTTCCAAAATTCAAGAGATGGGGTATTGGTTTGAGGTGATTGTTTGTTATGAGTGTCCGAATTGGAAGGGGTTTTGTTTGGTATGAGGTGTAGATGGACTGTTAAGATCGGTGTTTTGGGTGTTGGGGGTGGGTTGTATTTCCTTTCTTTTGTTGTTTGTTCGGTTGGCTTTTCTCCAGCCTTGGGGTAGTGCTAGTGGATGATTGACTTGCGTTCCGGTCCCAACTTAGTTGGAATCGTCTAGTTTGTTTTGATGCTTTGGCACTCGCCTCCCTATGTTTATCTTTGTATTCTGTACATCTGATTTTCATCAATAAAATTCTTTTAAAAAAAAAAAAAAACTCAGAAAATAAAGTGTATGTACTATACACATTTTGGGTATGATGTACACCTCATATCCTCTTTAAATGTATACCGTACACTTCATTTTATGGACTCTTTTTTTATTTTATTTTTTTTATGTATGTTGAGTTTCTGACAAGGGTATTACATTCAAAATTAAAAGATGTGGTGATTGGGTTATAGGGAGGGTATGTGAAGTTTGGGGTGTGTGAGTTGGGCATCCAAGATTTGTGAGATATGTATTCAAAATCTATAAATTTAGGTGTTCAAATTATAAGTAGTGAATGATTAACAAATATTACCTTATATATACCTTACATATATAAGGTAATATTACCTTATATATATAATTAACAAATATACCTTAATATTACCTTATATATACACCAAAAAAAGGTCAGGGTATTCGATTGAATACCTTGCCATTAACGTGTTGCCGCCCCTGCTTATTGCTTACGGATCATAGAAATTTGGAATACATGAGAAAAATTATCTCTAACAAGAACATGAAGAATTGACAATTTCAAATTTGAGCATTTCTCATGTCAAATGTGGAGGAGGCTTAGCTACCTAACCAAACCAAACCAAGCCTTGTGTGTCCCAATCAAGCGAAGTCGGCTACACGAATCATTTGTCTCCATTTAGCTCTATCAAGGACTATATGCTTATTTAAATTAAATAAATTCATGGAAGATGGTTAGATATCTTAATATAATTACTTTTTTCTACTTATTTCTAGTTTATAAAAGCCTACATTATCTGATTATAATAACAAGATATGACGCAAGGCAACACTATATCTATGCAATGATTTTCTAAAAAATAAAATGTTATCAATGGCCATGAGAATTGGGTAAGATATTGATTTCAATTACTATCCTAAGGTTTAGAAACCATAAACTCAATAAGACCCTGGATTGCAAAACTGTGGTGAAAAACAATGAAAATCAGTGCCAAAATAAAAAAAGTTCTCAATATGCATGAAAGTGACTAAAATAGATTATAAATTTATAATGAACAATGCTTCTATTCTAGTGTTACTTTTTATTGTGACTCTAATTGTCCATTGTAGAATATAATACATGAATGTGACTTATCAGTGACAATACACATGTTAGACCAAATAAGAGAGATTAAAGGACATTGTTGATTGTGATGGACTAGCGTTGTCCTCTCTTCGCTTCAACCCTACAAAAAATGAGATAAATCTTGTGGCTGAAGTTTGTAACACTGATGGATTGGCAATGGTTTTGGGTTACAGGATTGGGACTTTTACTATAGGGTTGCAACTTGGGATGTCCACCTAGAGTAACCCAAATTCTATTGTTAATATATAAATCTTGTATGTAATAAACATGAAATATACATATAAAATACTAGTTATTTTCCCACCATTGGATTAAATCATACTGCATCATGATAAATTTTATTGCTTTGATATTCATGATGCAAACCAATTTGCTTATTATGTTCTACGTTTGTAATTTTGTACCATGTTTTTCTTTTTTATTTTCAAAAAGTGCAACACTTTGGTTTGGAAACTAATTTCTTAACACAAGATAAATTTTGGGATAAACTACCAATAGGTCCTAATAGTTGGACATAATTCCCATCAAATCCTATTGAAAATAAGTCCTAGTAAAATCGTCGCTAAAAATATTTTTTTTGTGATGATTTTTTGGATATGTCTGTATTTAAGTGATCCGCAAGGTGATAAAATTTTGACCTATTATGAGACCCAAAATCTCTTATTTGACTTTTCTCCAAGTTCCTCAATATTCGAGATCTTAGTCAAGATCTAAATCATTGAGAGATTCTAGACGAATGTCGTCGACTGTGTGGTTCTCAATCTAAACTCATCCTGTAATGTACTGGTGTTAACAGCATGTTAGAGTACCAAATCACTTTTCAAAGTTGGACTGACAGTTAGGATATATATATATATATATATATTTGATAAATAGGATATATATGTATACAGATAGCTGTTTTATTTGTTAATATGTACATAATTGGGAATTTGGGAGAAAAGAAGGCTTGGATCAAAGCTGTCTTTCCTTTCATTCTTATCTTAAAAAGAACAGTATTTATTGGTTATGAGCAAATAATCTCCTTGACCTTTCAATACTCAAGAAATGCGGGGAAGATAAAAATTACTATGATTTATGCTTTTAGAATTCGGACAGCAAAGGGAAGCTGCCAAATCATCAGTTTGGCTTCATGGGACTGGTAGATCTTGTTCTGTCATTCTTCTCCAACACGTTCCAAAACATGGTGTACGTTCATTCCAAAATGGTGAATTCAACAATCCAAAGTGATCCCAAAATTATTTCTTATTTGATTCCTTTAAGGTTTTCTTCGGAGGAAAGTTTAATGAACTAAAATCTAGGGAGGGTGGAGTTTTGGAAGGACAACATGTAAAAAAAGGGGGTCATAATACTTCTAGAAATGTGTTTTTACAAACTACATTATTAATTTGGAAAAGAATAGATTATATTTTATTGGATGCTTAATTTTTTGTTGAAAAATATTGTTGGATGTCTAATTGTTAAAAGAAAATTGATCTAGAAGTATCTTACTTAATATGTGTCATCTATACACGTCTACTTGAATCATATTTTGTTTCTTGAGGAAACTTTCTTATATTTCTACCAGTTAATTACTTTAAGGAGTATGCAATTAAACTCAAACTGGGGTTCTAATATTCTTTTCGTTAATTTTCTTCTCACAAGTGGGACTTCTTCATGGGGCATTATTTCTAAATTCAAAGATTCAGTGACTTGACTGATCTTGAATGGAATTTATACATCTAATACGTGTACCCCCTCTCTTATGCACAAACACTGGCAAATAGTTTGTAAACAACTTGTTTCTTGTTTTTGAAGATTTTCTTTTGAATAAGGAATTATAGAACATAGGAAGAGAACATAAATTTTTTTTCACTGGAATCCTTTTTCTTTCTGTTTCTTTCTTTGCTTAAACAATGGTCTCTCTGTACTGTGTTGATCTTAACTTATATAAGATTATGGAAATATAGATTTTTCTTAACTTTTGAGGGAACACACTTTAATGGTAATGTTAGCATGAAATTCCTTATTACTCTACAACTCATACGTCATTAGAAGAGTTTCATGTTTACTGGCCTTCTGATCCAACTTGCAGTTGGATGCTTTCCTCTGAAATGATTAGGAATTTAGAACATTTTTCCACTGCGTACTAGTTCGTAGTTTTCCTTTCCTTCTGATCCAGCTCTTTTATGGATCTTTCCTTGCCTGAGTAATTGCTACGAAGGTGTGTTTTGGTTAATATTTTAATCTCAAAATATGTTTTCTTATTGTCTAGTTTATTTTACTGCTGGGATTCATTATTCTGTATTTTATTCTATCACTAGTCTTTTGAAGGGTTAATTAAACATTTTTTTGTGTCACATTTATTGGTTTTGGATTCCTTCATATTACTGGGCATGCTAGTTAAATTGTTTTTTTTTTTTAAACTTAATTTTTCCATCCATCTTTTGACTTGTAAATTGCTTTCAAAATGTAGTTGGTTTCTTATTTAAATAGACAGCAATTGATAAGTGCTTTCTCTTCAAATTATCGCTTGCATGTTAAGCTAGGCTTTATTGAGTGCAAAGGGGATTCACTAGAGACATATTCTATATTCACGGTATTATACCTTTGTATTAGTGCCTGCCTACTTTATTTATTGGTGAAACTTTGATTAAAGAGTATCAGAATGTGTTTTTCCATTAATTGGGGTTCATTGAAGTATTAGGATTTTATGGCCCCGTTTGGTGTAGCTGTTAAAACAGCTTATAGATTATAACTTAACAGATTATAGATTATGACTTTAATCAGAAGTTGTTAATCTGTTTGGTTTGGTGTAGCTGTTGGATTATAGATTTAAGTTGCTGAGTAGTGTTTGTTAAATAAGCTGTGAAATAGCTTTTTCAATTAATTTTTATTTTTTGTTTGTCTACATTTCTCATAAAAAATAATAATAATAATCTATAGTCCATTTGAGTATTTTTCTATTTTTAAAAAAATAATAAATAAAAAAATTTAAGAGTATAACCATAAATTAACATGTCCACAGCAGAAGCTGATAATCAGAAGTAAGGGGTGAGCAGCTTCTCAGAATCAGCTTTTTTGAGTTAAAATAAGCTGTTAGAACCAGAAGTGTTTGAAATAAGTTTAACCAAACAGTCCAAAATAACTTTTTCAAAGCTAAAAGCCATAAGTTGGCTCTGAAAAGCTGAAACAAACACCCCTATGTATGTAACTTGAGCTTATCTTGGAGTAAAAAAACGGTGGTATGATGGAAGGTGTTTTATATTGAAGAAAGTTTCTCTCCACTAGGATTCTCATTGGAGTTTCTCTCTTGCTTTAACTTGAGTGTTGATATAAGGTCTTCTATATTAAACAACGTTTTTTCCACTGGGATTTTCACCAGAGTTCCACAGCTGCTTTTTTGCTTCCTCACTTGCCAAATTTTAACCCTTTAGTAGCTTCCACTTGTGTTTTGATATGCTGCTGCCAATGTATCTTGTAGTATCAAGAACATAGTGTTCTTTTATATTTTTATCTACAAAAATTCTGTTTATTTGGATGAATCATTTTGAAAATTTGGAATTCTGAGTTTTTCTGATTTGACACAAATGTTTTACACAACTCATTTCTTACTGAATCTCAAGTTGAGATTCTCAACTATGAAATATGAACCATTTGGGCAATTTTTCTTTTGGTTACAAAATGGGTTGTACTTGTCAAACCTGAGTACAATCTGGGTGATTGCTTTTGGCTCTTATTTTCTAAGATTTCTTTGGCATGATGAGCTGTGCAGAATTGTTATGGGAATTGGCTTTGATTGAGACCTTGCTCACTTTGTACGAACTAGGAAATGGTTAAAATGGAAGCCAACAAAAATAGAATCGGTAGAGAAGTGGCTATACACCTTTCACAGTTGGGCTACATTTTGCCAAGCATGGCAATTTGGGTTTGAGTCAGAGTAGCCTCTTTATGCAAATTATCGGAAAAATTAGGTTTATATTCTGTCTGCCCCTCCCAGCATGCCACACTAATGGAACCAAACTAGGTTATGGCCTCTTTTTATGTATAGATCGTGTAAATAAATCATCGTGTCCTATCCTCAAATAGAACCTCAACTGCATGCTGCTTCTTCAATGTGGAATTCATCAATTTGCAGTGATATTTTTTGCCTTTTCCCCAGGGTTGGGCATCGTGTGTAATGTTTGGGTCTTGTCATATCGGATTCGTGTGTGGAAAGTATGAACAAGAACACGGCCTGTTAATAATCGTGTCAACCCATGGGTCACACGATTGACACGATTAATTTCTAAACCTATTTATTTACCATGACACGACATGACACGATTGACCTAATCAAAAACCTATTTGAGAGAGAGAGAAGCAAACTTGGAAAATCTTGTTTGGAAGAAAAGAAAAAGAAAAAAAAAATGAAGAGAACAAAAAAGAAAATCTTCTTTGGAAGAAAAGAGAAGAAAAAATCTTATATAAAATGATAAAAAAATCAAGAAAGCAAAAAATGATATCACTCTCAATTAATTAATATAAATATCTATCTATCTATATATACATACACTAATATATATATATATATATGAAGTTACACAGGTCGTAAACTGGTCATTTTTGGGTCGCGAGTTGTGTTCATGTTAAAGGGTGACATGCTAAAATAAATGGGTGTCATTTTTGGGTTTCGCAGCTTCAATCCGAACACGACCTGTTTATTATACGGGTTCATGGATTGTGTCATATACGTGTTCGTGTTGAAAAATGCTCAACCCTAACCCGCTAACTTCGTGCACGGTTCAAGTCGTGTCAGGAATTCCCACCCCTACGTTTTACCCCCTTAGGTCCTTTAAAGATACCTTTTGTATAGCAAGCATGTTGTTTGTTCTACAGTCATAAAATTGGTTGGATCTCCTCTGCTAATGTACATATCTTTCCTCATGTATTGGTTGTTATCCTAATATATGAACCTCGGATGAACTAACATGATACATATTCATTGTAGTACTTGATTCTGTTCTTATCATGTATTGGTTGGATCTCATTTTTTTTAATTGTTGAGATTTACTAATATGTTATTGCTTGTTTAGGTCTCCGATAATTTACTTCATGATGCTAGTAGCAATCAAGAAACTTTAATCTTTTGTTCTCAAACCCTCAGAAGCAAGGTAATCTGATTCTCCTGCTATTCATTATCTGTGCATTTGTGATTTGTACCAAAGGTTACTGTTGTATAATGCTATTCACCTGTGAATGTCTTTCGATTTGCATTTATTATAGGTTTTGGTATATCAAAGCAGCCTTTCTTTTCACATATCATAGTGCATTTTGCTTGTGATGGACAGGTACAACGAGATTTTGAAGAGCTGCCTTCTGAAGCTTTTCGCCCGTTACGGGATTCGTTAAATGTAAGAATATTTATAGTTTTTACACTTTTATGATGCTCTCATTCAGAATTTGAAATGAGTTATTATATGATTTGTTGGTAGTGCCATTTCCATGTATAATTTCATTGTTTACTGGGGGAGCCTTGGGATCTACATGTTTGCTAATTGAAAGGGGCAAATGCTATACCATAGTTAGTGGGAACTGAAAGTTATGCTTTACATAGATTCTTTATAAGCTTAGCTTGTTCTTCCATCCTTTTCTTTCTTGATAAATCTGCAGTAGTGTTCTTTCTTATCCACTATAAAGACGTGTGAGGATTGCAGGTCATATTAAGGCATGGGCAGTTTGTAACTTTGTATATCTTGAGCAAGATCCTGCAATCTGAAAAAAAAATATGCCAACGTTGGTGTCCCCAGTGCCCCCTTTCCCTCACTGTTTCTTGCCCTAATTTTCGACTGTTTGTAGTGTCAAATAAGTTTTGTCTATATGCTTCTTTCTTCTGTTTAGTGCATGTAAACTTGTTTTCTTGCAATTGCGTGCATATATTGATTCATGTTTGTGATGCAAAAGAGTTTCTTTGACTGATTACCAGCTTTCACATGGTTGTTGTAAATGCAGAGCTTATTGAAAACATTTCACAAGGGCCCCCCTAAAGTTAGAACCCAGGTATTATTGTTTTCTCTGTACAACCACATACACTCTTGTGCGCGCACACAAAACTTGGTATGTAAATACAAAGATGTGTCTGGCTAAAATTTGTCACCTTTTAGATTAGCCTTGCTGTGGCTGCATTGGCTGTTCATGTTCCTGCTAAAGATTGGGGTGATGGTGGCATTGTAAGTTGGCTTAGAGATGAGATGAATTCTCACCCCGAATGCATACCAAGCTTCCTCGAGCTACTAAGAGTTTTGCCTGAGGTATACTCAATTCTGTTTAGAAGAAATATTTAATTTGAAATCAAGTTTTGTCTGTCGATGAGATCATAAAAGGGATGGCGTCATTGGGCCCCAGGTAGATATGTTATTGGGTGCTACTACTTATCTTGGGGATTTGACTGTGGCTTAAAGAACTCTTTTTAGAACAAAATAAACTTCAAGTTAGGAAATTGTGTAAATGTGATGTCATCAAGAAGTTCGGCAATGCTCATGCATATGTGCACTTCAAACTATCTTTTAAATAAATTCAGCTAAATAACTCGAGGGATGAATGCTGTTTATGTGACATTATGCTTGCATGAGGCACCATGCTTTTGATTTATCAATAAAACATGCCAACAATGTAAGAGGCAGGTTTTTTAAATTAATAGTAGTTGATATTATTAGATGGTTAATGATTGAGATGTCTCACATTTGTACCGGAAAGAAAAGCTAACTTAAATCTGGGAAAAATGGATTAAAATTTGAGGTACATTTTGGGAATTAAAAAAGGTACAACTTGAAATATAGTCATGAACACCGAATATATAATATTCAATGGTCTGGCTAAGGAGAAACAAAAGCATCACTCTCTTATGTGTATTTTTCAGTGATTTTTTGAAACAAATTTAATACCTATGATTGGTAGGTTTATGGTAAATTCTAACAGCCCCCCGCAAACTCAAGGAGGATAGAAACTAACCAACTTGAGTTTGAAGAGAGGAACAAAACAAGAAAATACATAAAAATAAAAAAAGGATAGGAGACACTGTATGGTCGTGTCAGACCGTTGGTGAAGACACTGAAAGGTGGTGCCATAACGTGGTAGAGGACACTGGATGGTGGTGTCATACCGATGTAGAAGACAGTTTATGGGGTCATGTCGGACCGTTGTAGCAGACAATGTTGTGACAGTTGTTGTGACAGTTTACGGAGTCGTGCTGGACCCTTGTAGAAACTAACCGGAATCAATGTCGGGACAGTTTACAGAGTCTTGTCGGACCCTTGTAGAAACTAACCGGAATCTATGTCGGGACAGTTTACAGAGTCTTGTCGGACCCATAAAGGAGCTAACCGGAATCAATGTCGGGACAGTTTACAGAGTCTTGTCGGACCCTTGTAGAAACTAACCGGAATCAATGTCGGGACAGTTTACAGAGTCTTGTCGGACCCTTGTAGAAACTAACCGGAATCTATGTCGGGACAGTTTACAGAGTCTTGTCGGACCCTTAAAAAGTCGCACCCTCAAAAGGTGTGCCCAATTTTTCAAAAGGCGTGCCATCAAAAGGCGTGCCCAATCCATAAAAAGGCGTGCCATCAAAAGGCGTGCCCAAGTCATAAAAAGGTGTGCCTGACATGATGGCGAGGCACGTGGGCGCCTTGGCTTGCGCGCCCGTTGGTCGGCTGTCGGCAAGTGGCGCGCGATGCGCGGATCGACCCTGGCTATTTAAACCAAGGTTGAGGCAGAGGCTGAGGCAGACAAAAAACTTCTGAAAATCCTCTGAAAAAACTCTTCCTTTGCTGAGAGAGAAACTCTGTAATATTCTGTAACCAACCCGTCTCTGAAACACTCAGCAACATGGCCTCTTCTTCCCGTCCAGCTACCCAGAACAGGGCCTCCTCTTCCCGTGGGTTGCTCACGCTCTTTCCAGAACTGAACGAGTCCACAAAAGAAATAACTGGTGCGGTGGCCAGTGAACCTCAACCAAACACCTCTGGTTTTGCTCCGTTGAACTTTCCGATGCGGTCGGTGGAGCAAAAAATGGCGGTGCAAACTGATATTGAGGCCAATCAGTATACTCTGAAGTCATGCGTGGAAACCATGACTGCGGTCACAAATTTGTCGCACCGGCTGCAGAGCAGGACAAATGAGGTGCAACAGTTAAACTCCCAGCTGGCTCTGCTCCAACGCATGTATAAGGATGCGCGAGCAGAGATAAGTACGCTGAAAGCGGAAAACAAGGAGCTGAAGCGGAAGGCCACCGTGATGTTCCGTTTTGGAGGTCCGCCATATGCTGCAGTGGAGGAACAAGGAGGAGGCAACTTGCTTGGTGGTCTAGGAAGTATAGAGGCAACACCGTCAAGGGCCGCTCAGGACGGAGGCAAGAAGAAGAGACCAGCGGCAGAGTAGAGAAGAAAAAGCCCACTGTGGGTGCGGGTTTTGTTGTTGTTGTTGTTGTTTTTTTTTTTTTTTTTTTTTTGTGTGGTGTAAAATGGTGATCGGGGTGAGCCCCGACATGAATAAAATGAGTTTGATGTGCAGTTCGTCTGCTGCCTATTTTGTTTTTTGTTTTTGTTTTTTTTTTTTTTTTTTGGTTTTTTGTTTTTTTGTTTTTTTGTTTTTTTTTTGTTTTGTTTTGTTTTTTTTTTTTGTTTTTAAGAGAAATAAAAAAAAAAGGAAGAAATAATAAGGATATATGGGAAATCAAAACGAGAGAGTGAGGGAAAAAAAAAAATTGGTTCACGTGGGTATGTGAAAGAGATTAAAAGTGATTTTGAAATCAAATAGAGGAGATTAAGAGATGGGTTCACGTGTGTATATATATATATATATATATATTTTTTTTGGAAATGAAAAGGAAAGATAAAATAAAATAAATAAAGGTAAAGTGGGGTGTATTGATTATTTGATATAATAATAATAGTAATAAAAAAAAAAAATTAAAAGGTAGACCACCTGGAGATATCCTTGAGATTCGTTTGGTAGGGTGTGATTAAAAAAGAAAAAAGAGGAGAGAGAAAGAGGTGCACATGGGTTGATAGTTTCAATCCATTAACCTGTCAAAAAAAAAAATAGAATAAAAAAAGTGCACATGTTGGAAAGTGAAAAAAGTGCACATGGGTTGGCAGTGCACATGGGTCC
The DNA here is from genome assembly GCF_055761805.1 of Camellia sinensis. NCBI lineage: Eukaryota > Viridiplantae > Streptophyta > Magnoliopsida > Ericales > Theaceae > Camellia > Camellia sinensis. The sequence goes on along the minus strand of NC_138975.1, from coordinate 101,717,142 downwards.
GCCACATGCATGAGAGGTTTTGAGGGTTGCTTGGTGTTGCTGCCTTTTTCAGCTTGTTTCCTTACCTGTGGGTGATTAGGTCACTGGTTTTGTTTGCTGGTTCAGAGAGATAGAGGGAGCCCCCCTGTATTGTTTTCTCTTTTCTTCTTTATGATCCTTAAGAGAGAGAGAGATGGTTACATGATGATGAGGATGAGCATTGTTCCTGGGGAGGTGCTCCCCCTTTGCCCATGGTTGGGGCTTTCAAGCATGACTGGCGGGAGAGGGTTTGGATCGGACGGCGGTGACTTTCTCGACGACTTTAGCAACAGCAACAACCACTTCCTTGGGTGGCGCCGCCACTTCTTCCGCCGGAGCAGAAGTCTCGGCAGGGACTTCACTTTGAGATCTCACTTTGAGACACCAACTGCCACATGGTCACAAGATATATATCAATTGCTACTGTCCGGGCTGGGTCAAGACTGCCATGATTGGTTGGGCAGGGCATACTTCACCAGAGGAAGGGGCTTTCTTTTGGCCTTAAAAGAAGCCGATTCAGAGAGAGAGAATTGTATGTGTCTATGTGTGCTGTCTGTGGTTTGTGCACTCAGCAGGTTGAAGAAAGGAAATTTCAAGGTATGTGTAGAAAATTTTAGCAGACTAGGTTGAGGTCCGGCGGGCGGCTAAGGTGAGGTTGCCGCCCGCCGGGGAAGCGAAAATATTAGGTTCTAAACCTGCTCTGATACCAAGTTAAAATTGATGTAATATTGATTGATGTATTGATATTGTGTGTTTATTACAATTACAAGGATTCCTATTATATAGGAGTGTGTTTGGGAGTAGGTGGAGAGTAGGTGAAGTGGAGGTGGTAGTGGTGTAGTGGGTTAGGTTTAGTGGAGTAGGTGAGGTGGTAGTGGTGGTAGGTTTATGGTAAATTCTAACATCTATGATGTTTCATGTTAAGATGTTTCTTTTGTCCCCACATGTCTAATGTGTCCAATTCCTCCAGCTTATCCGACATGTGTTCAGGGCATGTTCATGTCTAACAAGTGTTTGACATCGTGACCGTCATAGCGGTGTCCTTGCTTCATAGGCTAAGAAGCACGACATAAACACTACACGGATGTGTCGACCGGAATATTTTCAGACAATGTCGGACATGACACGTGGATGACACACAAAAATATATAGATTTAAATATTTATTATATATTATATATAGTGTAAGCAATTATTATATGTTATGTATATGAATATTTATTTTTTTATAACAAAATGCAATGCAACACTAATTTTCAAAGCCTAAAGGATGAGAATAGGCTAAAATTTATATATATATTTTTATCATTATATTCCAAGTTATTTTATTCAAACTTGTGCTTCATGTGTGTCTAAGCAGTAGACATGTGTTTTCCAAGTGTTGGAAGCATGTCTAAGGCCTCGTTTGGGAACCCTCCATTTTAGCCAAAAAGCCAAAAAGTTACTAAATTAGCCAAAAAGCCAACAACCCATACCAAAAAGTCAAAGATTCTCTTTTCTCTCTACTTTTTGCACATCTTTTCGTAAAAAGCCAAAAGGTCATCCCAAACATACTAGTTTTTTTTAGTTCATATTTTAGCCAAATAGCAAAAAAATTACTAAATTAGCCTGTTCCCAAACGAGGCCTAAGTCTAGAAATTTTTTAAAAAATAATAAGATATATTTGGAGGTGTGTTTGACAGTTGCCGTGAGGTGTTCGATGAGTTGTGCATTGTGTCAGTGTCTGACACGCCATGCCACAAAAGTGTCTGTGCTTCTTAGGGTAGTGTAACAGTTTTTGACATGATGGATTTTTTTTAGAAAAATTGTTATAATAGTCAAAATTTGTACGTGCTATGCAATATGTGTGTTTTACATTTGCCTTGCATATTACATTAGTTATCTGAAGATTTCCTTAAGATGTGATTCTAATTTATTGCATTAATTGATGTTTATATAGGCTATTGCTTATATATAGTGTTGGTCCATAGATAATAGGAAGTTTCTAATGAATATTTTGTTTTCATTATCAGGAAGTATTTAACTACAAGATATCAGCTCGTCCTGATAGACGCCGCCAATTTGAGAAAGAACTTACCTCTGCAATGGAGATTGCTCTCAATATCTTGAGTGCTTGTTTGAATATTAATGAACTTAAGGAGCAGGTGGGAGCTCTTCTTTTGAATGTATGTTAAATAAAAATGAAATTCTATAATTTAATATTGATCCCCGAAAATATTATTGCTTGCTTTGAAATAACTTTTTCGTATGATTTTCTCATAATTTATTTACATGGCAGGTTCTTGAGGCATTTGCTTCTTGGCTTCGGCTAAGACATAGGTGTGGATTTCTGTTCTTTGTACTCCAAATTTGGTTGTCTTAGAAATGGAAGTATTTGGTTATGTGCATTTTGCCAAGTATGTCAACAAGGATCTCTTATTAGATTAGAAATTTAGATAACTCTATACCTGAGAGTAGTGGTTAGGTTTGCAGATATGTACGTTAGCTTGGATGATAGTTCTGTGTGTGTGTGTGTGTGTGTGTGTGTGTGTGTATGCATGTGTCTGTGTTACTCTTGGGAAACTGAAAGCTTTGTGATTGGGTATTTTTGGCTGTTCATGTGGATGTTCTAAATTCTTATGTGATTATGATATCCATTTTGCACAACTTCCCCACTCTAGTTTACATGATAGAACTCTCATAACTTGTTTGAATATCTGTTTGTTTCAGGATCCCTGCTTCTACACTTGCTTCTCACCCATTGGTGCTAACAGCTCTCTCTAGCTTGAATTCTGATATCCTTTCAGAGGCATCCGTGAATGGTACAATGATTGACACAAACTAATTTTTATATATGGTCGCACTATGATTTTGAACTGGCTTCATTGGTATTTGTAAGCTTTTTGTAGGTATCTGTAGTGCACATTGTTCTCAATTAGATGTGAAGACTTCGATTGTGTGATTTTTTCTATTTTTGCTACTAAGAAATACACATAATATTTCAAAGTTTTGTTTGTGTATGTCAGTAAACAACCAGATTCTGGTAGTTATCTGATCCTTGACAAATATTGTGATCATCCGTACCAATGAGACAAGGATAGTGGCCTTCCATGTGTTGGCATAAACTAACATGTCAAAGAAAAAGGTAATATGACTAAAAAACTATATTTATTACTTTTAGAACAATAGGGTCCCTTCGGGGACATCTGATAAATTTGTAATACAGAGAAGATTACCTTTAGTCTTTAGAACCATGGGAAATCACTTTGTAGTTGATGTAATAGACACGTAAGAAGGATAAAATAGAACATGAATGTATGAAGGTAGGAGGGGGTGAACAAGTGGGGAAACTTGGGGAACACATTCTGTTCTGACCTTTAACAGAAAGCATTATTTTTTAGTAGCAAACAATTTTGCTCCATAGTATTGAAAGATAGAAGGAACGCTATCGAATGCATGATGAATCATATATCTGGTGAAGAATAAGTGCTGCATAATATATTGATTGGATATATTAGTCAGTAATAGGACATTGATATTTAATGTTAACCATGTAAATAATGATGCTTCAAATTAAGTTAATAAGAGAATTTTGCTGAAAGTGGAAAGAGAGAAAAAACATATGATATGTGGTCATAAAATCTTGTGTGCAAGTCATTAAAAAGAAAGAAGAAAAATAATATCCTGCAAGTTGTTAAAAGAATCATGCAGATGTTTAGAAAATGATGAAGATGAGAATTAGTCCAAAACAATGAAAAAAGAATAAAAGAGTAGTATAAGAGAATAAGCATGGGAAACGTTATTGTAATTTGATGTTGTAGTTTTTTTCTAATAAATTTCAAGAGATAAGAAGTTAGAAATTCTATTCATTTTGAAAGACTGAGAAAAGTGAAAGGAGGATGACTTTTTTTTTTTTTTAATTTTATATTTATTTTATTACTATTCTTTTTATTTTTAAATTTATTTATTTAAAGGATTTCAACAATATAACTAAATACTTCAATATTCCGTAGAAGGTTATGCAATTATCAAATTGAACAATAAGTTGGACTAATATTTCACAAATTGTCTGATTTCCTTGCTGAAAAGTGAAACAATGGAAACCCAACTCATTACCATTTTATTTTATCTCAACCATATGTGGTACTTGAGATATCAAAATATATTGATGATATTGTCAAGATTTCATTCATGGGTGTGGGGTTTTGGGTGTCTACTTGGTGTAAAATTTGTCTGGGGACCACAAAGCGATCATAGTATCTCTTCAATAGGAGATTCATAAGCGAATTGCTTTCGAGGCCTCTCAGATTGCCCATTCATGAAATAAGGTGCAGGAGTTCTTTGCATTCCTAGAGGAGTTAAGTCTGGCTGTGACTGACATAGGCCTGCTTATTGGAGAGTGTCACCGTCTGATGGTGGAGAGGGATGCAGCGACCTCAGATCTGGCTGATCTTGGGATGACCATTGCTCAGGTTCAGTTGGAGAGAGGCCCCGCTCTTGGTGAGGTAGGCCTCCGTGTGGCTAGAGGGATCAGCTGCAGGGTCAGGTTGCGGGTTTTGAGATCAGGGAATTCTTACTTGGTACTGCCCTTGAGATTGTTAGCAACTGCTTGGCTCAGATTGTTACTGATGAGCGAGATTGAAATTTTATTAGTTTTTTCAGGTGGGTTACACTGTACAATTGTGAGTAACATTAATTCAATATAGGTAGTCAACAGTAAACAGTATGTTAATGAAGGTTGTGAACCAAACTAAGGCTCATTGTTTCCCTCATTCTGGAACATATGGCGATGTTCATGGAGAATGGGTCAGAATCCAAATGGGAGTAAATGATCTGATCCTGTAATTATCAAACCAAAGGGAAAATGATAGGGTTGGGAGATTACCAGCCACTAGAAAGAAAAGTACAAGGTTCCTGTCTTTCGTTCAACAAGGAGCTTTGCCATTAAGAGGGATGCTTTATGCATGTAGGAGACTGAGCAGTATCATTTGTTAGTTTCAGAGCAACTGTCTGCATTACAGTTGAATGTTTGAGAGAATTTAGCTTCTCTTTTCTTTTTCTTTCTCTTATTATTATTTTTGGAGTGTTTGGAAGTGGAAGCTTTTCATTGAATTAAATGAATCAAACAAAATGTAGGCTTTTGGACAAGGTCAGGTTTATGTATATAAAAAGAGAATATTGGTTTATGATTTTGGGGTGGGATCCTTATTGGTGATTGTCCCTTTGACTAATTTTGATTTTGGTCAAGTGGTAAAGTTGAGAGGAAAAGGAAATAGAAAATTTAATGCAAAACTGATATGGTCAATAGCATAGAAATCAAGCTTCAGAAAAGGATCCTGTCCTATCCTCTCGGTGTTGTTTGGTAGTTATCCGTATTCAGTTACTGTTGCTTTGACCTTGATCTTTTAAAGCTAAACCTTAGGTGCTATGAGAAATTCTTCTTGGAAGCTCATAGCCCTACTGACAGCTGCTGAGGGCATTGTTTGCTTGAAAGGTTATGCAATTCCAAACCATGGATGATTTAAAAGTAGAAGATGAATTGTTAGTTGGGCACAGTTACCATAAAATAATGAGCTGGGTGTTCCAGTGAACGGGCTAAAAATCCAAAAAAGGAACTGTAACCATGATATATATATTTAAAATATTCTCCTTCTGTCTTCTAAGATGGTTCTCTACAAGAGTACAACACCTTAATCACATCAACCTTGTGAGATCCAGATTGTCCTTATGGACAGGAACATTATCTGACACTTAACTGGACATTAGTATATCTTAAACAGGTGGAGAGTAATCAGGCTTTATGAATTGAGAAAGTGTTTTCAAGCAACATAAAATACCCTTTGGATTTTGCTGAAAATGCTGGATGAACATAAGGGTGATTGGGGCATCTCAGGAGGACAATCCAGTTTGGATGATTTTGCTGCTAGAAAAGGGGTGGTGAAAAGAGGCTTTTAATGGTTAGATCCTTTGATGAGTTCATAGACCCAAATGGTTTTGACATCCCCAAATATGTTCCCCCCCCTCCTGCAATTGATCATCCTCTGACTATGTATTCTTTTTGGAAGTGGTGCCAATTTGTAGATTACTTTTTTGCTTTGTTTTTCAGCAGCTCAGAGCTATGGGCTTTTTGATGTTCTTTTTGCTTAAGCTTGGCTTTTGTATGCATAAGAATCAGTCCCTTTGTACTTAAGAATCACATATTTTCTCTGTTTTCCCATTGTTTTTCCCCCTGCTGTTGTACCAGTATTATTGCTTTCTTTTCTGTTTTACACATTTGCTTCTTAAGAATTTATTTTTTCTAGTGTAGCTTTTCTTTTGGTTTATCTTGTTTTCTTTTCCCCACTCTGAAATCTCAATGTTCCTGTTAGTTTAAGACATTTCTCTCTCTCTCTCTCTCTCTCTCCCTCCCTCCCTCCCTACCCTTTTCCTTGTTTGATGTTGGTAAAATTGAATATTGAATTGTAAGCATTAATTTATCTTAGACAAATTTAGTGGCATATCCTTCTAAATGATTTTATGAACAGACTGTTTTATGTTAGTGTGAATGTTTAGGGTTAACACTCTGACTTCCTCACCTTTTCTCATATACGTCTGGAAACTAACCCATAAACATTCTTCGTGATTACTTCATTTATAACTGTTGAGAACATAAATAATTCAGTTAACCTCTCTTTAACAGTTTAAGCTTTAGATGAGGTGGTCAACAATTTATCAGAGCTGGCAAAGATCATTCAAACCTTTTTTCAATAGCAAAAGATCATTCAAACCTCATTGCCTATCTGGTAATTTTAATACTTGTATGTTTTTGGCATTCTTATTGTGGAGAACCTAGCCACATGTGAGGGGGTGTTTAGAGAATTGTTATGAACGGTTTAGCAATAACCTTAAAATTTTTGTGAGTTTTTCTTTTCTTTTTGTTTATTTGTTATTTTTCTGTTAGATTCCATGAATTTTCACATGTTATGATGGCGCAGTGTTTGGAGTTATTCTCATGATAGTTGTATCCAATATACCAGATTTAAAAAATAAATGTTATGAGTGGCTTTAATTTCTTCAAATATTCTATTAGAACTTAAGAAATTGATGCATTGATATTCCCTTTGATGGTTTTTGCAGTAATTTCTGAATTAATACATTACACAGCAGCAAGAAACTCAGGTGGTGTTTCTGCACAGATGCCCTTAATTCAAGTTATTGTGCCTCAAGTTATGAGCCTTAAGGCACAGCTTAGAGATTCTTCAAAGGTACTGCCTTGACGAAGTTCAATACATTTTCCTTTTTCTTGGATCCCTGTAAGAAATAATGTATAGAGAAAGAGAGAGAATAAATTGTATGTATTATTATTGATTGATATATTGATGTAGTTGATATATTTGTTATGGTTACAATGATTCCTATATATAGGAGAGGGTGAGTGTGTAGTAGGTGAGGAGTAGGTGAAGTGGAGGTGGTAGTGGTGTAGTGGGTTAGGTTTAGTGGAGTAGGTGAGGTGGTAGTGGTGTAGTGGGTTAGGTTTAGTGGAGTAGGTTTAAGTGGGTGAAGGTTTAGTGGAGTAGGTGAGGTGGTAGTGGTGTAGTGGGTTAGGTTTAGTGGAGTAGGTTTAAGTGGGTGAAGGTTTAGTGGAGTAGGTGAGGTGGTAGTGGTGTAGTGGGTTAGGTTTAGTGGAGTAGGTTTAAGTGGGTGAAGTAGGTGGAGAGTAAGTGGATTTTAACAGCCCCCCGCAAACTCAAGGGGGATAGGAACTAACCAACTTGAGTTTGGAGAGAGTAACAAAACAAGAAAATACATAAAAATAAAAGAGGATAAGAGACACTGTATGGTCGTGTCAGACCATTGGTGAAGACACTGGATGGTGGTGTCGTAACGTTGTAGAGGACACTGTATGGGGGTGTCATAACGTTGTAGAGGACACTGTATGGTGGTGTCATAACGTTGTAGAGGACACTGTATGTGGGTGTCATAACGTTGTAGAGGACACTGTATGGTGATGTCATAACGGTGTAGAGAACACTGGATGGCGGTGTCAGACCGATGTAGAAGACAGTTTATGGGGTCATGTCGGACCGTTGTAGCAGACAATGTTGTGACAGTTGTTGTGACAGTTTACGGAGTCTTGCTGGACCCTTGTAGAAACTAACCGGAATCAATGTCGGGACAGTTTACAGAGTCTTGTCGGACCCATGTAGAAACTAACCGGAATCAATGTCGGGACAGTTTACAGAGTCTTGTCGGACCCATGTAGAAGCTAACCGGAATCAAATGTCGGGACAGTTTACAGAGTCTTGTCGGACCCCTAAAAAGTCGCACCCTCAAAAGGTGTGCCCAATCTTTCAAAAAGGCGTGCCATCAAAAGGCGTGCCCAATCCATAAAAAGGCGTGCCATCAAAAGGCGTGCCCAATCCATAAAAAGACGTGCCATCAAAAGGCGAGCCCAAGTCATAAAAAGATGTGCCGGACATGATGGCGAGGCACGTGAGTGCCTGGACTGGCGCGCCCGTTTGTCGTCTGGTGTCAAGTGGCGCGCGATACGCGTGGCTGCCTCGCTATTTAACCAAGGTTGATGCTGAGGCTGAGGCAGACAAAAAAACTTCTGAAAATCCTCTGAAAACAACTCTACCTTTGCTGAGAAAGAAACTCTGTAATACTCTGTAACCAACCCGTCTCTGAAACACTCAGCAACATGGCCTCTTCTTCCCGTCCAGCTACCCAGAATATGGCCTCCTCTTCCCGTGGTCTGCTCACGCTCTTTCCAGAACTGAACGAGTCCACAAGAGAAATAACTGGTGCGGTGGCCAGTGAACCTCAACCAAACACCTCTGGTTTTGCTCCGTTGAACTTTCCGATGCGGTCGGTGGAGCAAAAAATGGCGGTGCAGTCGGATGTGGAGGCCAATCAGTATACCTTGAAGTCATGTGTGGAAACCATGACTGCGGTTACAAATTTGTCGAACCGGCTGCAGAGTAGGACAAATGAGGTGCAGCAGTTAAACGCCCAACTGGCTCTGCTCCAACGCATGTATAAGGATGCGCGAGCAGAGATAAGTGTGCTAAAGGCGGAAAACAAGGAGCTGAAGCGGAAGGCCAGTTTTATGTTCCGATTTGGAGGGCTGCCATATGCTGCAGTGGAGGAGCAGGGAGTAGTGATCATGCCCAGTGGAGTGGGAAACGCGGAGGCAACACCGGCAAGGGCCGCCCAAGACGGTGGCAAGAAGAAAAGACCGGCGGAATAGGCGAGAAGAAAAATCCCACTGTTCCGATTTGTGTTGGTTGTGTTTTGGTTTGTTTTGTGTTTTTTTATTTTTAGTTTATTTATTTATTTATTTTTTTTATGGTGTAAAATGCTGATCGGGGTTGATCCCCGGCATGAAGAAATGACAAGTTTGTAAAATGTTATTTTTTTTTTTTTTTTTTTTTTGTTTTTTTTTTTTTTGTTTTTGTTTTGGGAGTGTTTTGTTGAAAAAATAAAAATAAAATGAAAGAAAACAAGGGAGAAAGAAAATAGATAAAAAATATTTGTAGATGGATTATATGAAAAACATCAGTGCGATTGTTTCAAAATAAAGTGGGGTATTTAAAAAAGAGGAAAAGTGACTTGGAAAAAATAAATAAAAATAAGTGATTTTTGAAATCAAATGGAGGAGAGAGGGACAAACCCATGTGATAAAGTGGAGAGAGAGTCGGTGAGTGGGGTGCAAAAGGTGAAGGAGAAATGATGGATTGAAAATGGTTTGGGTCAAAAGTGGACACTGTTAGTGGGGAACATGAGTGCATTGATTATTTGATATAATAATAATAATAATAAAAATAAAAAGTTAGAACAGTTGGAGAGAATGAGTGGAGTATGGTAAGGGTTTCATCCAAAGCCAAAATTCCTGCAGCGAATCACTTCGCAAATCCTAGCATGAACTTTTTCTCTTTCCAGGCTTATTCATGAATTTCCTGGTGATTTCAAGAGCCTCTGGTGGCATTGTGGCAGAGAACACCCCAACCTGGATTTTGGGTGGCAGCAACTGGAAAATATCATAGATCTGATTTTTAAAAACCTCGTGACAGCATTTCATCAGCTTCATCCAAGACAAACATTTTGATGTAAACAGGGCGAAGTGATTGTCTCCGCAACATGTCAAACACACGACCAGGAGTACCAACAACAACATGAACCCCACTGGAGAGAATGCGCTGATCTTCGCGCACACTAGTCCCTCCAACACAAGCATGAACCTTCACACTTTGCTGGGCAAGTTCAAGAGTGGGTGGAAGAACCAAAGCTTGGCACTCAACCAAGCTATAATCTAGCTGCTGCAGAATTCCAGAGCAGAATGTTGCAGTGTTTCCAGTTCCAGACTGTCTCGTCATATGAGGTGAAGAATTCTTCTCCATCAGCCTCACACATGACTACAGTTGCACAAATCTTTGTTGATTTTATCAGCGGAATAGGTTGAGGTCCGGCGGGCGGCTAAGGTGAGGTTGCCGCCCGCCGGGGAAGCGAAAATACTAGGTTTTAAACCAGCTCTGATACCATGTAAGAAATAATGTATAGAGAAAGAGAGAGAATAAATTGTATGTATTATTATTGATTGATATATTGATGTAGTTGATATATTTGTTATGGTTACAATGATTCCTATATATAGGAGAGGGTGAGTGTGTAGTAGGTGAGGAGTAGGTGAAGTGGAGGTGGTAGTGGTGTAGTGGGTTAGGTTTAGTGGAGTAGGTGAGGTGGTAGTGGTGTAGTGGGTTAGGTTTAGTGGAGTAGGTTTAAGTGGGTGAAGGTTTAGTGGAGTAGGTGAGGTGGTAGTGGTGTAGTGGGTTAGGTTTAGTGGAGTAGGTTTAAGTGGGTGAAGTAGGTGGAGAGTAAGTGGATTTTAACAATCCCTGATGGCCAACAATAGGAATGAATAGATCTTCTTGTTAAAATGGTGGATAAATCCCCCTTTCCATCCTCCCCCAAAACTGTACAAGGTAGTGCGGGATAATTCTAATGATGTTGTTTATGTTTAATTTTAAACCAAACTGTGTTGATTTTCATGTGAAGAATTCGGGGTTGGTTGGTACTGTCATGGTAAGCTGAAGGTAGTCATTTTAATTGACTTCTATTGTTGTATAGTAATTTTCTCCATTGTGCAGCATCTTGTATAGTGGTCTTTTTTTCGCTATTTGATTTCTAGGGAGGAGATAAACATAGCTTTAATGGTGATACTGCTAGAACTGATTCTATTAAAAAAAAAAGATAATGCTAACTGATCCTTACTATCTTTTTTTTTTTGGATCAACAACAAAAGATTTTATTGATAAATCAAAAAAGGGAGCGGGGATAAGGCATCCTCTTACAAAAGGAAAATGAAATACAAAGAACATCAACCTAACAAAATTATCTCAAGCAAAAGCCTATTTGTCACACACCGATAACCAATTTCTAGTTAACAAAAAAAGTGGAACCCTCTTAAGAGAGAATTCCCCGACGCCCAAAAGGAAGTTGAGTGACAAACTTTATCCCACAAACAATCCACTTTCCAAAATTTACCTTCGAACAACAGAGCATTTCTTTCCAACCACAGAACCCAAAAAGTTGCAAAGGCAGCACAAGACTATAGCACTTTGGCTCTCTTCGATTCTCCGAAAGCACAAAAATCAACTAGGAGCATATGCACACTACCTTTTGGTGCCACCCACATAACATTCCTCAAAAGAAACAATTTGTGCTATAAATTCAAAGCAATTGGGCAGTGCAAAAATAAATGATCCAAAGATTCTCCATTCTTACAACACAGAATGCACCACTGAGGATTTAGAAAATGATTAGGTCTCTGTTTCGGTGATGTATCATTTGTCACGATGCCTCCATGAATCAAGACCCACATGAACACCTTCACCTTTAGAGGAATACAAGCCTTCCAAATTCTTTTGCAAAAAGGAAACTGAGTAACATGAGGATTATCGATGATTTTATCAAAAAAAGACTTGCAAGAAAATATATCGGATGAATGAAGAGCCTAAACTTTTTTATCCTCCAAAAGAGGAGCCAAAGAAAAATGATCAATTCTGGATAGCAAAGTCGTCAGCTGTGAAGCCTCTCTATCATTAAGATTCCTAAAAAATTTTAAATTCCAGGAAATAGGAGCTAAAAGTGAGCAAGTCATCGAAGCAATAGAATAATTATGGGATCAAGCCACTCTATAAAGATGTGGAAAATCTGAAGCAAAAGAAGATTGACCCATCCAAACATCCTCCCAAATCGAACGAGTTCCCCATTGCTCACCCTTACAAAAAGATAACGAGACCAAAATGTGTAGATTTGAGAAATTGATGTCCAAGAAGCATGACTGTTACCCCTCAAAATCACCTGTGAATCCCTACCATTGTCTTAAGTCCCATACTTGCTTCTAATAATTGAATGCCATAATGAATCACCCTTAATTGGAAATCTCCATTACCATTTGCCAAGAAGATCTATGTTCCTAGCCACAATGTTACCAATAGCCAAACCTCTCTTCTCCTTAGGCAATGAAACAAAATCCCAATTCAACAAGTGATCTTTCTACCCCTCATCCTTACCTTCCCAAAGAAAATCCCTCATCAACTTTTCTAATGACCTTGCCACCTTCATTGGAATCTTGAACAAAGATAAAAAATAAATAGGAATACTACTCAAAACCATCTTAGCCAAGTTGCATCTACCCCCATATGACAGTAAAGCCTTACTCCACTCTTCCAATCTCTTACCAATCTTTTCCACTATTGGATTTCAAAAAGATTCACATTTAGGATTACCCTCCAATGGAAGACCCAAATACTTGAACGGGAGAGTCTCGATACCACATCCTAAAAGAGCCGCCCTACTCTGAAGCTGATCTTGCTTCATATTAATGCCCACCACACTACTTTTCTCTAAATTGATCTTAAGCCTTGAACCCAAAAAGTCTCAAAATCGAATAAAGATTAACAATTTTTATTTCCTCTCCTGAAGAGAAAAATATGGTAGTATCTGCATATTGCAAGTGTGTCACACTAACTCAATACCTCCCAACCTCTAGTCCCGCAAAAAGACCTACTTCTCTGGCTCTATCAACCATCCTTCCCAGCACGTTAGCCACCAAAATAAAAAGAAAAGGGGATAGTGAATCCCCCTGACTTCCTTCGAAAATTTATTTATTTATTTTACTTATTTACCACTTTTTGGTTAAAGTTGTCATAGGGCATTTTGGTTGTGAGGTTAGAGTTAGAGGTTGTGACCTGGCATGATGACAAATGCTATTTTCCCCCAGCCTTGTGGCATGGCTTCAAGTCACAGGAATAAACATTTCCACAAAAAATAGTGGGGTTAAGTTTTCCTACTTGTTACTTCTCCCAAACCATGCTGTAAGTAGGGACATTGTGCACTGGTACGACCTTTATAGTCACAGGCTTCCATTGGCTGAATCCCATTTATTGATTATAGAACATACTCAAACCTTTTTTCAGATGTGCACTTTCTAGTTTGAATTTTGACAGTGTATTGCACACCGTTGTTGCTTTTCCAATTGATGCTTGGATTGTGGCCTATGTATTTCAAGCTTAAGCCTATTTTTTAGCTTTGAGGAAAAACAATTTTGTTGCATTCATTTTCCTTCTTGATTATGAGCACAAACAATTTAAGAAAGTGGCGTGTATGTGTCGGACACCGGCTCTAGTTGGAAACTTTCTGAAACTTGTCAGACACATACAAATGTGTCCTTTTATTTTTTAAATTATTTTAAATCCATAAATGCTTTGGAAAAAATAACTCGGGTCCAATAATAAAACAAAAACAATGTAGATTTATGCATATCACTCCCTCCTCTTATAAACCTTTGAAATTAGTATTATGTTGTATTTTGTAATTTGTTTTTGAACAAGACATTCATATATATGACATATAATAAATATACTATATATTTTACACATGTTCCCCACATGTCGAGTCCGACAATTTTATGAAAATTGCTGTGTTGCCATGTCGCATGTCGCATGTCATGTCGTGTGTCCATGTTTTTTAGAGTCTAATAATGTTTTAGTGTCTTTTTGTTTATCTTGCCATCCAAACGTTTGTACAATTACTTTAACTTCTTACAAGTAGCTGCTCTCTGCTTCAATTTTGAATCACTGTTCTTTAACAAATCATATTTACAAAGAGTATCTCAGAGGCAATTTACAATGATGATCCTGCCTGTTTGTTCACCACTGATGTGTTGTTGACCTTTTGTGCACTGGAAAATCTTGTTTCTGCTCTAGCTAATGCTTGCCTGATATATTCATATAATATTACATCTTACTGCGTTTGATTCCTGTAAGATTATGAATGCAATTTATGTATAAATATGACACCTTCATTGAGATTCTGAAAGCCAAAATAAAAATTCATCAGTGAGTTTCCCATTGAGCAATCTGGTTAAATGTCATTCATGAACATCCATGAGAGGAACAAATTGTGAAAGTTGTTTAAGGCCTACTTTCTATTTAAGGAATGCAAGGAAATCTCAAGTGTCAACAGTTTTGAATGTCAGTGGTCCATAATTAAATATTTTCTGTTCTATCGCTGGCCTTTTCTTGCTCTTCCTAGTTCCACAAAATGAAGGTGATATGTTTTTGTTTTGTTTTATTTTGTTATTTTTTGAAAAATAAACATTTTTCTTGCAAGAGCAATTTATTCAGAAATAATTTCAACTGAACTTCATTTAACAGAGTAGTAATCAAGTTTAACATATTTATTTATTTATTAATTATAATTGTTAGAAATTTGGAGACTGTCTGCTCCAAGTTTCTCCTCTTCTTAATTATAATGTTTTTTTTATTTCATTTTTAATATTCAAAACATTATACCTGAAATTGCAATAATGAGGCTTTTATTTTCCATTTTATATTTATTTTCAGGATGAGGAAGATGTGAAGGCCATTGCTCGTTTATTTGCTGACATGGGCGATTCATATCTTGAATTGATTGCAAATGGTACTTCTTCTCCTTTTATTTAAGACACTTTCCAATATTTATAGCATGCCCTTCTGTTCCAAATTACCAGGTTGTACTGTGAGTTGCAAGTTTATCTTCAGTTTGGCTTTTCATGTAACTTTGAAAATTTTGCAGTCTCTGATATACTTTTTTTCCTTTTGGTAAAAAAATAAAAATAAAATAAAATAAAATTTGTTCAGGTTCTGTTGAGTCAATGTTAATAGTGCATGCGTTATTGGAAGTTGTTTCACACCCTGAATATGATATTGCTTCTATGACATTCAACTTCTGGCACAATCTTCAGATTAACTTGATTGAAAGGTAAGTCCTGGAGTTCAGTTCAGCACATGTTAATATCAAAATCTGGATGTGACGATTGTAATGTCTCAGGGATTCCTACGTATCATTTGGCAATGAAGCATCGATAGAAGCAGAGAGAAATCGGAGGCAGTCGGTTTTTCGTTCGTCATATGAATCACTTGTTTCCTTGGTAAGTCTTCTTACAATTTTCCCATCAAAT
The DNA here is from genome assembly GCF_055761805.1 of Camellia sinensis. Taxonomy (NCBI): domain Eukaryota; kingdom Viridiplantae; phylum Streptophyta; class Magnoliopsida; order Ericales; family Theaceae; genus Camellia; species Camellia sinensis. Next base: position 101,701,662 of record NC_138975.1, on the reverse strand, counting down.
GTTAGGATTAAACACTCTACAGTTTTGTAATCCTATTCTATGACACTCTGTTTCAAAGGAAATCATTTAATGGCCCAAAATCCAATTTTGAATTAAACACTGGTAAAGTTTTGTAATCCTGTTCTATGGTGCTCTGTTTCAAAGGAAACATTTGATGTCTCAAATTCCAATTTTGAGTGTCCAGACGTAACAAGAAAAATTAGTTTTATGGGTAATTTTTAGATAACGTGGAAAGAAATTTTCTTTCTTTCTTCTTAATCATGACTCATGAGGAGATGCAGGCATCTGTGGAGTATAAGAAAATGGATTTCCTTCTTTGTTGCTATGTTTTATCAGTCTCCTACTACATCTTTTAGCCAAGGGATGGTTTTCTTACGAACAAGAAGAACTTAAACTATTTTTGTAGTTGCAAAATGTAATGGAATTTCTTGCTCAAGGAAAAGAAAAACAATTAACAATAGCTTTTATAACCGGAAGCAACTAAGCTGCTCAATGATATGATATTGTTGGAATTATAGTTTAATTGTTTATCTTTCTTTTTCCCTGGCTTGCAGGTTTGTTTCAGAGTTCAATACCCTCAGGACTATGCAGAACTTTCAAAGGAAGACCTTAAGGATTTCAAACAAACTCGATATGGTATCCATTGAGTGTCTAATAGGGGTTAAATTATTTATTGGCATTAGCATTCCATAAAATTCTTCGAACTTATGTTGAATTTGTTTTGAGAAGTATTTTAATGACCTTTTTCTTTTAGATGACATACATAGGCATGCAGTATGTCTTTATTATATTTCTTAACTGACTGATTAATAAAGTAACAAATTAAAATACTTAATGATGTTAAAATTCTGTTTTCTTCCCAACATTTTTGATCTTTTAAGTTAGATATGATGTTTCATTTTGTACTGTGCCATTGTACTTCTACAATTAGATATATTTGACATCCTCTTGTCTTCAGTTACATTGTTTAAAATCCTACAATTATCATAAAACCAAACCAAACCAAACCAAGCCTTAAGTCCCATCAAATGGGGTTCGCTAAATTATAATCTCCCTCCTAGTCATTACTCTGTTCATCGTCTTAGATCATGTATTCAATTCAATCCATTGCGAACTCTATTAGATAAAGAAATTAAAATTCAAACCTTTTAGTTGGACCTGCTTATGTGTGTAATTTTTTTCTTTTAGATAATTGTACTTTGTGAACTTTGTTCATATGGTTTAGTGTCTTATTCATGTCAATGTACATAATCATGGATGGCAATAAGGCCCCCCCCCCCCCTTCCGCCGGGGGGGGGTTGTTACCTAGGAAGCACGGATACGGGATACGGATACGATACGATACCGATACGACAAATTTTGAAAAACTAGGATACGGGTACGGCGGGGATACGCTCGTAAAAAATATTATTTTAACAATTTTTAGTAGTGCAGTATGCATAAAAATAAAACCTAAAGCAAAAGACAACTTGATAAAGAAGAAAGATTCCTACAAAACTAAGAGTCTTCAAGGTCAATAGCTTCAACTTGTTCCCCTTCATCATTGAATATCACAAGACCTTAACTAAAGCCAAAAAACCATTCTTAAATAAAAATTTCAGCAAATATATTTTTTTAAGTCATCAATCGCCTAGGAAGCACGGATACGAATATGGTGATATGGGGATGTGGATATGGCGATATGTCAAAATTTGAAAAAGTACGATACAGGTACAGCGGGGATACATTCATAATTTTTTTTTTAAATATAATTTTAATAATGTAATATGCATAAAAATAAAACTTAAAGTAAATTAATAAATAAGGAGAGGGATTCTTATTAACCTAAAAGTGCTCAAACATTCATAAAACATCCAAAACTAAAAGCAAAAGCAAAAGCAAATGCAAATGCAAATTAAACATCATCCTTACATGCCAACACCAAAAAAAGAATGAGAGCAGAGAGAAGAAACGTGAGAGAGTGAAAAAGCGAGAGAGAAGTGAGAGAGACAACAAGGATACATCAATTTGATAAATTCTATTACTTTAACTCTCACTATATTCCTCTTATCAAAGAACTAAACAAAATATTATAAGTAATATATAACTTCGAGTATCCGATACTTTAAAATTAAGTATCCGATACTTCAAAATTAATAAAAAATTAATTAAAAAGTATCTGATACTTTTAAGAAGTATCCGATACGTATCCGCGAGTATCCGAGGAGTATCGGTATCCGATAAGTATCCGATACGGATACGTCACCCTTTTTGAAGTATCCGTGCTTCATAGGTTGTTACAGAGGGGACATGGCACCCTACTTCCACACACCCCTCCCCTGAAAAAAGAGGAAGAAAATTTCTATTTTTGTCCCTTATCATGGTATTTGCTTGTTTACCCTATATTTCATGCTCTTATTTTTTTTTGAATTTTTTTTTTGGTGGTTTCGTGACGTATTTTATCTGCTATAATATAATTCAGTAAGTTTTTTAGTGTTATGATTGTTCATTTATAGTTTTTATTTTGGGAAGTCTTGGCACTCTGCATTTAACTGTTCTAAATGAAGTTTGTGATGTTGCTAGATGTCGCGGATGTCTTAATTGATGCAGCATTGGTTTTAGGAGGAGAAGTAACACTGAAGATTCTTTACATCAAGCTTGTTGAGGTACACAATTGTTTTCTTTGATGCTGTAAAGTGGTCTTCGTAATGCGAATTGATCAAACCAAACTTTTATCATAAAATTTCTATAAAGTTGGGACTTGTTTAAAGGCAAAATTTAGCAGTTGGAATTTCTCATGGTGTATAAAATTGCTAATTGTTGACTACTTGTCCAATCTAGCAGCTAGCTTAATTTAAAAATGATTTTATGTAATTTGAGATAAGTTGTCTTAGGCTTTGAGCATTAATTTTTGTAGGCAAACAACGATTGATGGCTTCTAGAAACTATGTATATTTTGGCTATAATGTCTCAAAATAGACATTCATATGGTTTTTATCGATCTTGAGAGAGCATATGATAGAGTGCTTCGGAATATAATCTGGTGAGTGTTAGAGAAGAAAGGGGTGACAAAAGGTTATATTGATATGATTAGGGATATGTATGAGAGTGTGGTGACCGTTATTAGATCGCCTGTTGGAGAGACAAGTGAATTTCTAATTTATGTAGGGTTACACTAAGGATCAATCTTAAATCCTTATCTTTTTGTTTTATTTATGGATAAGTTGACGAGAAACATTCAGGATGATGTGCCATGGTATATATTTTTTGCAAATGATGTCGTGTTAGTGGATGAGACTAGAGAAGTAGTTAGCGCTAAGTTAGAGACTTGGAGAGAAGCACTTGAATCTAAAAGATTTAAGATAAGTAAAACTAAGACAAGGTACATGGAGTTTAATTTTAGTAATAGTAACAATGGAAGCAGAGGATAAGTGAAGATTGAGAATAAAAAATTATCTAAGAGAATATTTTCGTTATTTAGGATCGATCATCACAATGACTGGGGAGGTTGGAGCGGACGTGGTCTATAGAATTAAGGCGGGGTGACTTAAGTGGAGGAGTGTGTCTGTGTTATTGTGCGATAAACGTGTACCCACTAGACTAAATGAGAAGTTTTATAAAACGGCCATTAGATCAACGATGTTATATGGGACGGAATGTTGGACAATTAAGAAGTAACATGTAGATAAAACGAGTGTTGTTGAGATGAAGTTGCTAAGGTGGATGTGTGGCAAGAGTAAAAAAGACAGTGTTAGGAATGAGTATATTTGAGAATGGGTAGGAGTAGTACTGATAGAAGATAAGTTGAGAGAGAATAGATTAAGATGGTTTGGTTACATACAACCAAGATCAACAAAGGCAGTAGTGAAGAGATACGATACAGTAACGGTAGATAGAAGTGTTAGGGGAAGGGGCTAACCTAGATTGATGTGGGCTATTGTAGTAAATAGAGATACGAATCTCTTTTATTTGACTAGCGAAATGGTGTATGGGACGGAATGTTGAACAATTAAGAAGTAACATGTAGATAAAACGAGTGTTGTTGAGATGAAGTTGCTAAGGTGGATGTGTGGCAAGAGTAAAAAAGACAGTGTTAGGAATGAATATATTTGAGAATAGGTAGGGGTAGTACTGATAGAAGATAAGTTGAGAGAGAATAGATTAAGATGGTTTGGTTACATACAACCAAGATCAACAGAGGCAGTAGTGAAGAGATGCGATACAGTAACGGTAGATGGAAGTGTTAGGAGAAGGGGCTAACCTAGATTGATGTGGGCTATTGTAGTAAATAGAGATATGAATCTCTTTTATTTGACTAGCGAAATGGTCTTGGATAGAGTCGAGTGGAGAACAAGGATTCATTTAGCCGACCCCATTTGATGGGACTTAAGACTTGGTTTGGTTTGGTTTGGTTTGGTTTGGTTAATGTCTCAAAATATTTATCTTGAAGGCCATAATGCTGCACAATTTGGTTAATTTCATCAATACTTATGTAGGCAGCTTCATAGTTCGTATAGAAGCTGAACACCGAGTGGTTTCAGCTAAGGAAGAGGTTTAATTTCGGAGGGGAGTAGTAGAGGGAGACACTAAAGGACAAGAAATGGATGAAGAGAATCTCGTGAAGTGAGAATTGGCATATTGGCTTCATTTTGCCATTTTGTTATGCATCTTCATGACAGTTTGACTACTTCAATGGATTGTAATGTCATGGACGATTTAGATATTATACGTTGATCAATTAAATAGAGATGTAGATGTTTAGCAATATGTTGTGACATTATCATTTACGATACTGTTGCCAAAAGTGACTATATTGCTGGCCTAGGTGCTAAGGCTAGTTGAGCTGGCTACAGAATGCTTTAGACACCCCTAGCAAGGTAGAATTTCATCAGATGCTGCCTACAGGACAGTGTTGTAAGAGACCATTATTGAGGAAAATACATCCCTGAAGTCAATTTTTTGTTTTTGGGAAAATTTTGTGCTTGAATCAAACAAAGCCCACCCCATGTAACAGTGGAATCTATTTGTGATGGGAGTTACTAGAGTGCACGGTTACTGTTATGATGTCCTCATCCCTTTATTGTTCCTTTTTTTTTCCTTGTTTTATTGATTTTATTTATTTTTTATTTTTTTAAGGGAATGCTCCTGCATAGAAGTAGATATTTAAGAGATTTTTATTCCTTAGCAGAATACTCTTTTTTCTTTTTTTTTCCATCCCTTCAGTTTGACAATGATGGATGGTTATAATGATCTGTAAGTAGATTCTGTATTTAGTAGTATTTCATGTGAATTTTGTGACATAGGATCTGATGATTTTCTACTTCAATGATATCTTAGGCTGTAGGTAGCTGTGGCAATGATGAGCATAGCAATTGGCGTCCAGCAGAGGCTGCTTTATATTGTATTCGGGCTGTATCAGATTATGTTTCTGTCACAGAAGCTGAAGTAATGCCCCAGGTTTGAATGTCGTTCAAATTTCTCTTGCTGAGATGTGAAGGATGTGACATGACTTCTCCCGCGCCCTTTCTGCTGTGGTCCCATGTTTTAACTTTCTTTTGGAAAATAGTTCCGTCCTATTTCCTTTTCCTTTTTACATAATTTATCTGTGGTTTTATGAGATTTGTAACTGGTAAAGGTGTATAATGTATGCATTAGCTGGCTGTGTTAGTTCCTTCTTGCTAATTCTGGTTTTAGACCATCTTTTTGTCTGCTACTTAATGTTTAACTGTTTTGTTTGCTTTATACAGGTCATGTCTTTGCTTCCAAAACTTCCTCACCAACCCCAGCTTCTAACTACTGGTACAATATCCTTCTTTATTTACTATTTATCAACAGCATTCTTTTTCCTTTTCCTGAAAAGAGCACAAGGGTGACTGGTGGAAATGGTAGGTTATTCCTACCAAGGGAGATATGCATTTGTTTCGAATCTTCCAATTCCCAAAAGGCCACCAAGCATGGCCTTAATAAACATTATCTTTCTATCATCATAAATAAGCTAATAATTTTTCTCCCTCCAGTGTGCTTAACCATTGGAGCTTATTCAAAATGGCTTGATGCTTCGCCTAGTGGACTCTCATTCTTGCCTCCACTCATAGATATTCTTGTGAGTGGCATGAGCATGTCTGAAGATTCTGCAGCAGCTGCTGCTTTGGCTTTTAGACACATCTGTAATGGTATGTAGACTCTACTCTGCTAAGTATTTTGCACCGTATTTTTTCGTTCTGTCATTAATCTGTCTAGTATGTTACTTTACTTGAGCTATTTGATTTTTCATGCATGTTGAAAATCAAACTCATCATGTCAGATGATCCAGTTTTTAGATTCTATGCAACTTGCTTTGATTTATTTATTCAATATTTACGAGTCTGGGATGAGTTGCAAGTTTTATATGATTTTAGGCTTTGTTCTTCTCCTTTAAGGACGTTGAGTTATTTGGAATTTCATAATTAATGAGCTCTTGTACTGCTCATATCAAAAGATTTTAGATTTACCTGTGGGGTAAAAGCCAGTCACTCTGGAAGTGAAATCTTTAGAAATATTGAATTAAATGACGGAAAAAGAAAGTTGTGTAAGCTTGAGAACAGAAATATGATTTTGATAGATACATATGAACCTTCCTAGAGTCCGCAGTGGTGGGAGACTTGTGCACTGGGATGCCCTTTCAGAACTGTGTATTTTTCATGTATTAAAAAGTGTTTGAAAGTTGAGAGCTTAGAAAGGAAAACCTTGATCTTTTTGACAAAATTTATTATTTTGTCGAAGTGTTTCTAATTTTGCATTCAGCAGTTTGAATAGTTGTATTACAGTGATTTTGTGCATGGGTTATTTGGTTTGATGGTTGGAAAGTCCTAGGTAAGAAAGTTTGTTAAGGATGTAATAGTTGATTTAAACAAAGTTTCTGTGATTGCTGTAACCCCTAGTTGTTTAAGGCACACCTAAAGCCCTTACAAAAGTGCTAAGCTCATTAAGTCATGGAGAAGTTGCTTTATTGTATACCAGGCAAGGGCTCTAGAGTCGGCCAATTAAAGTCCTCAGAGACTTACCTTCTTGATTCCAAGTTCCTAAGATACTACGATAGTTACTGATGATCTATTGTAAATAAATGAAAAATTAATGAACTGATACATGTATATTCTAACCCTCTTAAATTGATATGCCAAAAGTTTCTCCTCCCTTCACGTTACATATTGTGAATTGTTTTGGGGGTCTATCATCCATGTGCCTTTGCTCAGGCTCGTTCCTGTGCTGCACCATGCATTTGGGCTTTTGGAGTCGTTGGCACCTTAGTATGCCTTGAGCCTTTAATAACTATGTTGTATATTTAGCAATATAAAATGTTTGTGTAAAATTTGAAAGTATCAACTGCCGCTCTAGGAAAGCCATGCTTCAAAGCTAATAATTGCTGGCGGTGTGCTAGCTTGGTTGAGCATCACTATAGCCATTGGATTACGGTGAAAAATGAGTATTGGTTTGAATTATGTGATCCAGGTAAAATACTTGGTGTGCTGTGTGGCACGTCCTTCAAGTTTTGTTGAATTGGTTTTGACATTTGAATGACGCTTTTCATGCTTAGATATGGTGCAGCTGCTGCCTCATTCTGCTTAGAAGATATTTGAATTTCGGAAAAAGGATGCTTCTTCTTCTTTTCTCCTGCGCCCCCCCCCCTCCTTTTTTTTCCTCCTTTACCTGATATGTGTCTGCTTCTGATATTTTGGTCAGTTTTCAACTTATGTATTACCGTTTGATCTCAATGCTATAATTTGCAACTCTTCTGTGGTGCTTCGGCTTTAAGCTTTCCATTCTTCTGATACATCAGGACTTCTGTATTTTATGTGGTTCTGCACTCAACACATTTACCGGTTACTAGTTGTCACTATGCCTAAAAATGATGTCACAGTAGCTATATATCAACAGCATAGTCTTTCACTTTGATTGTTCTGAAGTCTTGATCACACTTAATTTTTATGACTGTAGACTGTGGGAAAAGGCTTTGTGGATCCTTGGATGGTCTTTTCAATATATACCAAAGGGTCATAATTGGGGAAGGTACCTTTAAGGTCTCTGCTGAAGACTCGTTGCATCTGGTTGAAGCTTTAAGGTATTTTTGTTTTTTTGGAAACATTTGTCTATTGCCATATAAATGAAATGCTTCATTCGATACCTTCAACTTCCTTTGCAGTGTGGTTATTACAGAACTTCCTTCAGACCATGCTAAAAAAGCCCTCGAGGTCTTGTGCTTGCCTGCTGTTACTCCATTACAGGTTAGGCTGATTTCCGATATAGATTTTGAATTGAGCTTCTGTAGGATGATACACCAATTTATGTGATCCACAACAGGAAATTATTAATCAAGGTCCTTTGGTATTGGGGCAAATAACAGCTCGTGAGTTAACAGTTCATATTGATCGACTTGCAAATATCTTTAGGTATGGTTGCTTCCTTCGTTGTGCCCATTATTTCCTTAATCTGTGAACATTATTATCAGTTGTTAAATTCAAATTATATGTAGATATGTAAATTATCCTGAAGCTGTTGCTGATGCAATTCAAAGGCTTTGGCCAATATTCAAAGCCATCTTTGATCTGTAAGAATTTGTAAACTCTGCCTCAGTAGGATGATTTCCTGAAGCTTATATACTTCTTGTTCTTGGTCTGATCTGAGGTTGAAAATGATTACTTTGCAGTCGTGCTTGGGATACGCGGACGATGGAGTCTCTTTGTCGGGCTTGCAAAAATGCTGTGAGTTTACTCGAAATTAATCTTTGCTATAAAGGCTTGGTGAATTTGTGAAATAAGACTTTCAATATGGAATAATGAAAATTATTGAAGACATTTTTTCAGAGAGTCAAGACTTCCATTACTTTCAAAATTGTGCTGAATATTCAGAAGGCCATTTGAAAAATTGGAACCGGACTGCACCGATTGCAAAGCCAGCCAAACTCAACAGGTTGAGTTGGGCTTGGCTTGGCTTGGGCAGTGCAAGTAGAAGTTGGGTTGGGTTGTGCAACAGTATAGGGGTGTTTACCTTTGGTTAAGATTGAACTGACCTCCAACTTAACTCAGTTACGGTTTTCTATACCCATTCCCTCTTTTCTTTCTTTCTTTGCGATACAGTTGTATCTAAGAAGCACGGACACTTCTAAGAAGATAACGTGTCGTGTTCAACACCAACATGACATGACACTCATCAGACACTTCCCAACACTTACATACATATGAAACACATTACAAGTTTGAATAAAATAAGTTTGAATCCAATGATAAAACAAAAACAATGTGAATTTATATCTATTATCTTCTTTTGTACTTTAAGAATTATTATATTTAATGAAACCAAACAAAGTTTTGTATCCCAATCAAGTGGGGCCGGCTTCATTATGTTTTTTGGCTTAATTATTTATTCTTATATATGACAATAAATATATAATTATATTTTGCATGTGCCTCTCCATGTGTCGTGTCTCACATTTTCTTGAAATTTACATGTCGGCATGTTAGTGTTGTGTCAAGTGTCCATGTCTATGCTTCTTAGGTTGTCGCTCTAGTGATCATGCCAATTTATAGGGGCTTGGGTGCAACCGGGTTCTCTTTTTGATGTGTTGCAGAGTTTGGGGGGAGGGGGGATAGGTTGGGCGGAGGTGGCGGAAGGCATGGTTGCTTGCTTCTTATTCTCATTGTTTGCTTGGTTAGTGTGGTTGGAGCGTAATAGACATGTTGTTCAAGGTGTTGCTCATTCAGTTCCATGGTTAGAGAATCGTCTAATTGTGGTGCCTCATAGTTGGGTTACACTTTCGGCGGATTCTAATGTTTTGACATTTTTAGATTTTGTGGAGGACTTGATTAGTTAGTTTTGTTTTGGGCCTGTGGTAGGTTTTGTTCTTTTTGTATTCTTTGCATCGTCTTGATGCTTTTCTAATAAAGTTTGTTTATTTATTAAAAAATGATCATGCCAATTAATAGGTCTCATGGCTCTGATCCTTTTCTTGTGGATTTCAAAGACTATGTCTTCAATAGTACTTGAGATTTCAACTTTTTTGTATACTATATGTCACGACCCGAACCCGCCCTTAGAGGTCTAGGTCATGACCGGCGAGTAATCTTAGATTACCTTTGACCTCAAAGACAACAATTCAATTAATAAATTATGGGCCTTCACAGAAGCATAACAAAATATAAATAAGTCCATTGAGCGGTGCTTACATGACAAATTTCATAAGTAATTTGAACTTTATACATCATCCATAACAACATTTACATTAAGTTTAAACTTCGACTTCAACACCATACATACAACATGTTTTCAAATATCAAAAACAAAAGAACTAAACAAGAGGAGTTGACAAAAGCTTAGCTCCACTTGAGACCAAGTATTGTCCCATCACGGAGGCATTTCACGAACGGCTTTACAAAAAGAGTGGACTTCTGAAGCAGCTTTAGACTTGACGATCCGCATGCTCACCTACATATATATATATATATATATATAAGGGAGAGGGGGTGAGGTAGAGCCTGGTCAGTAACATCAATAGGGTTAATGAATGAAATCTAACATTTCGTAAAACATATCTTTCAATTTCCAAAACAATTCATATATCCAATCATATCAATCCTTTGTGATAACAATAACCATTCAAATCATTGTACGTGATAATATCCAATAGAGTAACAAAATATCAATATGCCGAAGCCAATGAGACCATAAATGTCAATTCAATGGGACCACGACGAGTCAAACAATAGAACCACAGCGGATAATTCAATGTGGACCACTAGAGTCTGACATCAGAGATCTCTATGTTTCAATTAATCCAATGGGTCTTGGTATTATGTCCTCCAAGCAAGAGCCTCACTAAAGGATGTCACAAATATATTTTCAAAAAGAACATTCATTCATAGATACAAAATAAGATTTCATAAACATCACTATTGAACAATTTCAAAATATATTTTGAATATATCTTTATATAGATATTACTCACAGTAGGTTTGTACTAATGTTAACCTTCGGGTGACCAACCTACACAAAATACATAACAAAGGTACAATGAAACATACCACTCAACAATTAATTGATCCAATCTCATTCCGATTCAATTCAATTTCTTAAGTTGATTTCTAGCTTATTCCTTCCTTAATGATGCCTGAACAATGTCTAAGAATGCTTAAAAGAGCACAAGGATAAAAATATCCATATGGAAGTATTTTTCAAAAATTACTGAAAATAGGGTGTTCACTCGAGCGCACCTTAGGTTGCTCGAGCGGTATCGTTAGTTTGCAAGAGTATTGGATGGTGTCAAAGTAGGCTCAAGCGGTCACTTGGTTGCTCGAGCAGTGTTGCAAAGAAAAACGGAGTTTGCTCGAGCGAATACTTGGTTGCTCGAGAGATATGTAATGCTCAGAAAAAAATACTGAAAGGTCGCTAGGTGCGCCCGAGATGAGGTCGAATTCTGGATTTTTCATAACAGAATTTGAGTTCCAAAATATGATTTTAAGTTTCGAAAGCTTGCATGGCTGGACTAAATACATTGAAACAGAAAAACATGAATATAAAACCAAATTAAAGCCATGAGTTCAAAAGCATCATGAATTTACAAAATTGAAATCAAAACTTCCATGCAAGTATGGAATTGCTTTCAAACTCTTTCCAAAACCTTTAAAACATGAAACTAAACTCTTAAAACTTGTAATTCTTTGATGCATGTATAGTTCAACTCCCAATTTCATCAAGAATACCAAAACTCATGCTCAAAATGGTAAAATATGATGGAACTATGCATGGATGTATGCTCTAGCTTCAATTTCATCCTCTGTTAGCTCATTACTTGTGATTAAACTCATATTCTTCATGTATTCATCTACTAAGTGAGTTATGGCCAAGAATTGAGGTTGGATTTCATACCTAGAATCTCCAATTAAGCTTGTTCTTGCAAAAACTTGACCTCTTCTTCTTAATTCTTCAATCCTCCAAGTAATACTTCAAGTTCTTTAGCGTGCGCTCTCTCTCTCTCTCTCTCTCTCTCTCTCTCTCTAAAATGGTCTCACTCACTCTCTAGACTAGTTCTACCAGATTTTTGAGCCCAAAGATGTAATAAAATGGATTCTAACTCTACTTAGCTCATATATATACATAGAATTAAATTAGGCTAATTAAGTAAGCTTAAGTCTAATTAATCCTACTCAATTTTTAATTGATTAATCCTAATTAATTTAATATGAATCAAATTTTAATTATACTTTCCAAATGGTTCTAAATATTCTAATTAGTCTATTAAACTTGTCAATTTATGTTTCTAAATTCATTGAGGCTTTCAATTGCTGATTCGAATTAGGCATTCTAACAGATATTCCAAAATCAAATAGATATATAAACAAAATTAAGCACACGAACATGCAAATTCACATAATAATATAATATGCAATAATGGTATGCATGTTAGGGTTGTCACTCTATAGTTTGATGTCACTAATTTTGTGTTTATCCATTTTGAACTTAAGATCTGAAAATCTCTGCCATTGGTTCTCTCCATACTTGAGCAAGCCATCTTAACAAGTAGTGCTTATTATTTCTAAAGCTGGTGAGTCCAGATTGAATTTACAAAGTTAATAATCAAGTTCACTCATAAAGGTGTTTTCTATAATCTGTTGCAGGTAGCAACTTGGGTGCATTTAAGTTTGCACGCCATGTTCCTGTTTTAGTTGTGCTTTTGAACCAACAAATCTTACACAAATATCTCATTAATCTTGTCTAATTGGTACTGGACTTGGTTTTGTTTTTTCTAGAATTTTTACATCCCATATGCTCTATCGTACATACCCTTGAAGTCTGATGACAAATTCAATGTTGTCTAATGATTTCATACATCACAATCTTTTTTTACTTCTTGCCAGTGACACTGAACTGTTAATGTGTAGGTGAGAACTTCTAAAAGGTTCATGGGAATTACAATTGGAGCAATGCTAGAGGAGATACAAGGCCTGTATAATCAACACCACCAACCATGTTTCCTTTATCTCTCTAGTGAAGTTATAAAGGTATATATCGTTCTCTCTGAACTTTAGCGGTGTTTATTTAACTGTTTATTTTTCTTGAGCAATCATTGGATCTTGTGATGCAGATATTCGGGTCTGATCCATCTTGTGCAGACTTCTTAAAAATTATGATTGAATCACTGTTCAGCCAAACTATATGTTTGCTTACAAAAATTCAGGCATGGTGTCAATTACTAGTGTGTTGCCCTTTCCTCCCAGATTTACGTGTATTTTCATTGATTTGATTGAAGGAATCTGCTTTTTAGGACTTCACTTCCAGACCGGACATAGCAGATGATTGTTTTCTGTTGGCGTCGAGGTGTATTCGCTATTGTCCTCATTTGTTTTTCCCTTCAGCAGTATTTCCTTCATTAGTGGATTGTTCTCTGATTGGCGTCACAGTGCAGCACAGGTTAAATCTCTCTCTCTCTCTCTCATATGCACACACATGCAAATGCGCGTGCACTTGTGCAAGTTCTAACTGGAATTTGAGATCTCAGTATGTTTTGTATAGTTGGGTGGTCCGGTAAGGTGGATCTGAAGTTGTTTGTTTTCTTGGATTTGTAAATGACTTGATTGGTTAGGTTCTTGCCCAGTTTTCTGGGCTCCGGTTTTGAATTCTTTGCATCTTCTTGATGCTTTTTGCAATAAATTTTATTTGTCAAAAAATAAAAATCTCTAGTTTTGTAGGTATCTTGTTCCCTTGTCAACCTTAATGTTGGGGTCACATATCCTATTCATTTTGCTGAACTAAAAAAATAAAATAGAAGTAGGGCTAACAGATTATTCCTTGGAAAAAGATGGTTATGCAAAACCAAAGATTTAAAAAAAAAAAAAAGAAGAAAAAGAAATGATAAGTGTGTAGCTGTCACAAGAGCATGAAAATTTGAGCATTTTTATCAGAAGCTTTTTTTTTTGGGTTACTTATAGTATATTAAGGACTTGAACAGCCATGAAGTTAATTAGTGGTTTGTTCATTTTTTTGGAGTTCAAGAGTGGAAGAAGATCCAATTTATTCCCTTGCTGGAATCTTGCCAAGGGATTCAATAGTCATGCTTAAGTTTGGCTGTCTCTTGAAGTATGATATAACGTGCAATACTGCTTTGTTTGGGTGTATATATTATTAAATCAAAAGGCCACCAGGGGGTGCATCTCCGTATACAAAGCAAAACAAAAATATGATGGAGACTGAAAGTGAAATTTGGACATTATTAATATTGCTTTATTTTTTCACTGAAAGTGACAATAATAAAATATAATGACAAATTATGATTAGTAGTTTGAGAACTGCTACAAAAAGAGAGAATTTCAAAGAATACATGTTGCTAACAGTCAATCTAGCAACTGTTCAATTCTTACTTCCTTGTAGTTTCTTGCAAAATCAACCTAGCCAAACTGATATTCGTTAGGTCACTTGTCATGTGGTTAGGGCTGCAAATGAACGGAGTCGTTCATGAATAGGCTCGAGCTCGGCTTGATAAGAGCTCGTTCGAACTCGGTTCATTAAATTTTTTTTGCGTTCGAGTTGGAGCTTGTTAAATTTTTAATAAACAAGCCCAAACACTTTAAAAGCTTGGCTCATTAGCTGGCTCATTTAATATTTATTATTTATGTATGTATAAAAATAAGATAAATATGTTATTTATATATTTAAAATTTTAATGTAAATAATAGTTAATTATAAATAGTACATTTATATAATAGTGGTAATAGATATTATTATTTGATAAAATATTGACTTTGTTTTTAGAATGTTTACATATTTTGTATATATAATTGTATAATCAAAGTTTTAATTATAACTTTAGTCTGATATGCAAGTATGAATTTATAAATTTTTTGGCTCGTTAAGGCTCGTGAACAGGCTTGTGAACAAGCTCGAGCTCGAGTCAAGCCTAAGCCAACTTGGCTCGCGCTCGGTTTGTTAAATTTTTATTGAGCTCGAGCTTGAACTCAAGTTCGTTAAAATCTTAATAACTAAGTCCAAGCATACTAAAGCTCGGCTCGGCTCGGCTTGGCTTGGCTTGGCTCGTTTGCAACCCTACATGTGGTGAGTGCTTTCTTGTTTAATTAAATCATGCATGAAAGGCAATCCGGGATTTGAGTGAGCTTGAACTTGGATTTCAGCATAAAGACCATCCTTTCTGTTCATTTTTTCTGCATGTTCATATGATCAATCTTAAAATAATTAGCGATTCATTTGACTAATATGTAATTGTGTCCTCGTATTTTCCTTGCAGGGAGGCCTCCAACTCCATATTGACTTTCTTATCTGATGTATTTGATCTTGGAAACTCAAATCAGGGCGAAAAATATGTATCTATCAGGGATAGTGTAATTATTCCTCGAGGTGCCACCATCACCAGAATTTTGGTTGCCTCTTTAACTGGAGCACTCCCAATTTCTCGACTAGAAACGGTAAAACCTTTTTTCTAAGAAAAAAAAACAAAACAAAAAACTTTCAATTCAATTTGCCAAATTGGAAGTTGCAATTGTACATATTTTCAATTTTTATAAATTTCCACAGGTAATATATGCTCTACTAGCTCTAACTCGGGCATATGGGTCAAGAGCTTTAGAATGGGCCAAGGATAGCATTTTGCTAATTCCATCAACTGCTGCAACAGAAGTGGAAAGGTCAAGATTTTTGCAGGCATTGTCAGAAGTGGCATCTGTGGGTGATATTAATTCCCTCATGATTCCCATTGAAGAGCTATCAGAAGTTTGTCGCCGTAACCGAACAGTTCAAGATATTGTCCAAGGTGCGTTGAGGCCACTAGAGTTGAATTTCGCAAACGCTATCGCAGTCTGAGAGTAAGTTGAAAAGAGGCCTTTTTTTCCGGCTTCATCTGTCATTTATTTTCATTTGATTTTGTGTATTCAGTCAATCATTATTCGCCAATTTTTTTTTTTGTGGGTGCAAATGATTGGGAGGTATAGAAATGTTGTATGTTCTTTTTTTCCAGATTTTCGAGCGGTTTTTAATCATTGGAATGGTTTGGTATAGAGTTGTAAATTTGGTATTTAATGTATTAGATTAAGAATAAAGAGGGTGGTTGTGTCTAGCTTTTTTACATTGTAAAGATGAAATGTTTTATGTCAAAAACGCATACCTGGCCAGAGTTTAGATTTGCAAATCATCTGTTGCATTCAACTGAAGAGTGGATTTCTTTTGTTTAGGACTTTCACAATTGAAATCATTCATGACCAATGTATATTTTCTTTTCATTAGATCAACAATACAGATCAAGTTTTAAGATGTCAAGGTTCCTTAGGCAGTGTAGAGGAGGGGGAGGGACTGGGCGAGGGGTCAGGTGGCTGGGGATGGGTTGGGTTGTGGCAGCTGAAGCTAGGGATGTGTAGGGGTGGGCGGCTGGAGTTGGTGGTGGTGGTTGGAGTTGGTGATGAGTTAGGGTTTGGTTTGGGATGTTAGAGATGGGGGCAAATATGGGATTTTATTATACTACGATAAAATGGTAATATTTTTTTTAGATGATGAGGGGTCTAAAGAAATTATGTAGGGCATTTAGCGGTTCTGAAAATTGATTACACTAGTATGAAATTTAATAATTTTTGGACAAGTATCTTTCAACTTTTTTCTATCTTTCCTGTGTTCTCTCTCTCTCTCTTGGTTGCCCTGTTGACATACCCACCCACTGTAAATAATATCAAAATAACGTGTTTATCTCTCTCTAAATATCTATAGACAAATAGAGAAAGGTGTGAAAGTAACAACCTTATGTTATGGCCGCCCCAACTTATGGACTTTACGCTACTACTATTATGACGTGAGCGGTTCAAATTGATTTGATGTTTTCCAAATTATCCTATGGAGAAACTTGTAAGCAGAAGCATTTGCATGCATAGAAGTTTGGAATTCTTTTGTTAGCTGAATCTTAAGGATAGGAACCCACCCTATTCTCAAGCCTCAGCCAAGCTCTCTACCCTCCTGACATTTCCTTTTGTTCCTCCATTGATGAAAGGACCGTGCTGGAGACTCCCGTCTCCAAGCACCCCCACCACCCCCTTACACACATGTGGGGGCTTGGTTATTAGATTAAAAAATATATATATATATACACCAATCACACTTTACTGGGACCCTAGGGGGTCACCCCAGTGGGTAGGGATGACAATAGGGGTTAATGGGATGGATATTAATTCTCCATTCCCATTCTCATTCCCATTCCCTTATAATTATTTTTTCTCATTTCCTATTTTTCATGGGTACTATCTTTTCCATTTCCTAATAGGTTTGGATATTCTCTAACGTAACTTGACTTTTTTTATTTTATTATTATTATAAGATTCACAATCAAAATTAAATATACATTCAATCTTTTTTTTTTTTTAAGATTCACAATTTTTTTTTTTTAGTAAGATTCACAATCAAAGCTAAATATACATTCAATCTCTTTTTATTTTTTTTAAGGTTCACAACTATTTTTTTTTTTTTTGAAAGATTCACAACTAAAGTTGAATATACCTTCAATCTTATTTTATTTAGCTCAATAACAAAATCAAATACACATTAATTAACATTGTCATATTATTCTTGTCAAATTTTTGTATATCTAGAATTTTTAAAATTTATTTCGAAAAATTCAATCTTAACCAAAGCTAAATATACATTCAATCTTATTTTATTTTATTTGATTCAACAACAAAATTAAATACACATTAATTAACATTATCACATTATTCTTGTCAAATTTTATGTATATCTAGAATTTTTTTAATTTATTTAGAAAAATTTTATTCTTACAAAAAAAAAAAAAATTCCATCTTGTTTTTTAATTTTTTTTTAATTTTATGTATCTCCTTCTCCTTTCTATTAATTGATCTTCGATAATCTGAAGGTGAGTTATTGCTCTCGTTTCTATCTTCTTCTTTTTCTTTTTTTAAATTTTTATTTGCATTTATAGAATGAATTTTCTTATTTCAATATCTCCTGCAATTGTTTTATTGGATTTATTTCTGATTTGATGGTAATCTTAGATTGAATTTTTTAATTTTCATCTTAACTAGTGATCACCTTAATTGAAATTTTGTATATTTTTGTCTTCAATTTTCATGTTTTGGTTATGATTAATTGCGCGTTTTTTATCGATAGTCACAATCTTGTCACCGATAGATTATCGTCATCGCAAATCGTCGTTGCTGTAGTGAGAGGATGAGAGAGAGTGAGAATTAGAACTCTAATTGTCAACAGAGTAGGGATAACAATGGATAACCTTCCATGTAGGTATCCATGGAGACCTAACCCAAATACTTGGGTTTCTCCTTTTTTCTTGTTTGTCAGGTAAGGTAAGTGATATTCTTTAAATCTCAACCGGGGATAGGTACCCACTAATTTTTCCATATTTTTTTTAGGTACATCGACAAAATAATTTCTTCATATGTTTTCACTACTCTGTTGACAATTAAAGTTCTAATTCTCACTCTCTCTCATCCTCTCACTACAGCAATGGCGATTTGCGATGACGACAATCTAGCGGTGATAAGATTATGACTATCGATCAAAAATGAGCAATTAATCATAACCAAAATATGAAAATTGAAGACAAAAATGTACAAAATTTTAATTAAGGTGATTGCTAGTTAAGATGAAAATTGAGAAATTCAATCTAAGGTTACCATCAAATTAGAAAGAAATCCAATAAAACAATTGCAGAAGATATTGAAACTAGAAAATTCATTCTATAAATGTAAATAAAAATTTTTAAGAAAAGAAGAAGAAGAAGAAGAAGATGGAAACGAGAGTAATAACTCACCTTCAGATTATCGAAGATCAAATAATAGAGAGGAGAAGGAGGTACATAAAATTAAAAAAAAAAATTTAAAAAGAAGATGGAATCTTTTTGTAGGAATAGAATTCTTCTAAATAAATTTAAAAATTTCTAGATATACATAAAATTTGACAAGAATAATGTGACAATGTTAGTTAATGTGTATTTGATTTTGTTGTTGAGCTAAATAAAATAAAATAAAATAAAATAAGATTGAATGTATATTTAACTTTGGTTGTGTATCTTAAAAAAAAAAAAAAAGTTGTGAACCTTAAAAAAAACAAAATTTAAAAAAAAAAAAAGAAAAGAAACAAGATTGAATGTATATTTAGCCTTTGATTGTGAATCTTAAAAAAAAAATTTAAAAAAAAATTGGTTGTGAACCTTAAAAAAAAAAAAAAAAAAAAGATTGAATGTATATTTAGCTTTGGTTGTGAATCTTAAAAAAAAAAAAAAAAAAAAGAGCCATATGGAGAAATTAGTGGGTATCCATCCCTGTGGATATTTAAACAATATCACTTACCTTACCCGACAGATAAGAAAAAAAGAAAAAATCTATGCCTCCGTTTGGGAAGTGGGTTGGCTTTTTGGCTTTTTGGCTTTTTTGGCTATTTTAGCCTGGGCTAAAAAGCTTGGTTTGGGAAGGGCTTTTTGGCTTTTTGGCTTTTTTGACTTTTTTTGTGAGAGAAGAATGTAATGATTATGGGTTGGATGTGATGTTTTGTTTGTTATGACTAAAATAGCCTATTTTGTTTTTTGTGACTAAAATAGCCAAAAAAGCCTGAAAAAACCCTTGCCAAACGGAGGCTATATATTTGAATTAAGTCTTCATAGATATTCATAGAATAAGTTATTCATTGTTATCCCAACCACTAGGGTCCGGGCCAATTTCTGAAATGTCTGAAGCATTCCCATTCCCACTTTAACCATTCCTCCATTAATGACTATCAATGCCTAAGTCATCCTTCCATCCATCAATAATTTGAAGTACTATGAACACTTCAATTTTACCATGAATAGGGATGTAATAATGATCAAGCGGCCCTCACGGGCTCCCTTTTTTTTAGCGGGACTGAGCTGACCCATGAGTCAAAAAGTAAGATCTAGGCCCAAGTCCAGGCCCACTCATAATAGGGCCTGAGTTGTGGGCAGCAAGCTTGCACTTGGATAGTGGGCCGGGCCTAGTCGGGCCTCTTTTTTTTTTTTAAAAAAAATGATAAATATATTATTTATATAGATTATTTATTAGGAATAAAAAATAAAAGAAAAATTATACTAGAGTATTTTAATTAAAATTAATGAGATATTTTGTTTAGTTATGTTTCAGGGTGGTATTTAAATTGAATTATGTATGACTTATATTTTTTTAATTATGAACTTATAACTATAAAATATGCAATTATATAAAAAAAATTTCTTCCGAAATAATTAATTATATATATATATATGAAAATGAAACTTTCAATGTTACAAAATTAAATTAATTATATAATATTTATTGAATGAATAATTTTTATTTCAAAATAAAATAAAATATTATAAAAATTTATATTATTAAACAAAATAGGTATAGATTATTGATGATGGTAGAGCAATTGCATCACTATAAGTCAAGTACTTTCCAACTAGGTTGGCACCTACTAACCTATCAATCATTTGCATTATAATCCACCTTAATAATCTAATACAAAAAATAAAAAATAAAAATGAAATGAAATAATAAAAAATAAATTGTTGATCAATTATCAGAGGAGGCAGACATTTCAGTTGCGTTTCCCAAGGATATGTTATCTAAATCATTTTGAATTCGCTTCTTTTTACTATAATTTTGTCTTCTCGTAAACGCAAGCATATGATCTCTAGATATCATTAGTGCCTCAACCATTTGGGGTGAAAGCATGCTCCGGTAATCATTCAGCACCCGTCCATCTACATTAAAAACTGTTTCCGCAGTAATTATAGAAATAAGAACAGTTAGTATATCACAGGCCATCTGTAAAACCACATGCCACATAGTTTTATTTTGTTTCCACTATTCCAAAATGTTAAAATCATCGGAATCATCTATTGACGGGCTTTCCAAATAACGTTGTAATTCAGGACTACTTACGCTTGTATGTTGAGATATTCTTCTACTTTTTATTGTTGAAAAAATACTTAATCTCTTTCCTTGAGATGAGACTACTAGTGTAATGTGTGTAGGTGTATTTACAGATACAACTGCCTTGTATTCATCAAATAATCTATTGTATGTTTGCATAATAGGAGCAAATTGTATTTGATCAACAAAAATAAGTTTTAAAAATTCTTGTAAACCAATTTCTTTACATATAGGATCAATTATTATGGCTAAACCTAAAAGATGGGGCAAATGATCAAAATATTTATCAAATTTTGCTTTCATTGAAGTAATAATAGTTACATAATATTCATTATCCATATATTTTACAAAAATTTTGATTATTTTTGCTAGCATATGTAAAATAAATGGCAAAGTAGGAATATATATATATATATATATAAGAAAATAATTTTGTTGAAGTATAAAAAACTTTTAAAAAATCTTTATACAACGCTACTTTGCACCAATTAAGTTCTGTGGGAGTCAGTGCTCCTCCTATTGATATTGTTGTAAAAAATAAATCTATTGCTATTCTTTTTAGCATATTATACGTTGAATTCCACCAATTATCTATATCTAAAATTAATTTTTTAAATGGCATATTTTCTCGTTGATAAATTTTTTTATATTCTGAAATTCGATTAGCGGAAGACGTAATAGTAACAATTGCATTTTTTATTATAAGTACGAAGTCTCGTGTACATACATAGTTTCTTGCACAATCAAGTTCAAAATATGGGCACAACAATTAACATGAAATAAATTATCATCAACAAGTAATTGTAAAGTTGATTTTAAATGGGCTACAATTTGATTGTAATATTCTGCATTATCTAAACTAATCGTAAATATTTTATTTTGTAAAGCCCACTCATAATATGCATTTCTTATTTCTACACCAAGCGAATGATCAGTGTATGGAAGTTTAACTAATTTAAATGAAATAATTCTTTTATTTAATTTTCAATCATTATCAATAAATGTGAAGATACATTGATATTCGAAACTATTATTTGACTACAGATCAGATGCTAAACAAACTCTTCTATTCAATTTTTTAAAGATGTCAAATTATTCACTTTTAACATCCTCAGATTTCTTTAAAATTATGTTCCAAATAATATTTCTTGAAAAACTTTGAAATTGCGATGCAAAACTTTCGTGAATCATTTGGGTAGAATCAGGACATTCGCTAGTAGTAAAAAGTTGTTCTTTTTAAATAATATAATTAACTATATAATTTTGTGCACGAATAGGATCATATGAAAATGTTTGTAAATTACTAGTTGATGTAGCCCCTAATTGCATTTGACTCCTAATATTATGTTGTTAACTTTATAAATGTTTCTTAGCATGCCTTTTTAAATGACTACTACCCTTGCAGATATAGCACTAAGTAAATGTGCATAATATTTATATTTTGCTTTAAATATAATTGTACCATCAGGATTATTTATAAATATTTTTTTAAAATGTTCCCAAATAGTACTAATTGTGCCCATAGATGATGATCCAACTGTTAGAAGAGGGATATTATAAAAAGAATCAACAGATTCATGTTGTATAGTATATGTATCAATATCGACATAAACATTAGGAATATTAAGATTCATAGTAATGAACGTAAAACAATATATAAAAATTAATAATTAATTTAAATAATGTGTAAATACAATGAGTAAAAAATAATAATTGATATATGTTTACAAATAATTAATGAAAAAATGAATAGCTAATAAATTTAATTAAACTAATTAATGATACCGACTGGCGAATGCGATACAGAAATTAGCTTCTTCTGATAAAAGTTTATTGTTGCACAATTGCAATTGCCACTTAGGGATGACACTTCAAAATTAATTGAGACTTGAGAGAGATTAAGAGTTTAAGAGTTTGAGAGAGAGAGAGAGAGCGAATTATTTGTGAGATTTATTTTGAAATAGAAGGGATATTTATATTAATTTGAAAGATTGAAGTAAATTTATAAATAAAAAAAAAATTATTACCGTTGTATTAAACGGTATATATATATATATATATATTTTAAAGTCTACAGAGGTGCTCAGGTGCAGAATATTATTATTATTATTTTTTTTTTTCATTCAATGAATGTGAGTGAAGAGTGAGTTGAGTGATGCAAGTATAGCACAGAGGTAAGCCATAGGGGGCGACAGGGACAGGCAGCAAGTGAGCTACAGAATATTTTTAATTTTTTTTATTCATTGCAATAGTAACTTGATGTGAGTGAAAGAGTGATGTGATGCATGAAGAGGGGCTGGGCGGGGGCTGGGGTCTAGAATTATATATATATATATATATATATTTATTCATTGCAAGGAAATGACTGTTCTGTTGTTTTATTTTATTTTGTGTGTTTTTTTTTTATAATATTTTTGCAAGATCAATCTTTTTTATTTTTTAACTGTTGCAAGTTGCCTTTTATTTTTATTTTCTTTGAAATTTGACCATTGGTAGAGAAGGCCGGGCCGGCCGGGTTGGCAGCAAGGCCTAATTTTTTTTTTGGGCGGGGCTAGACCGGGCTTCAACTAGAAGGCCCATGCCTAATTGGGCCGAAACAATCCCGGCCCACCTTTGGCCTTGTGCGGGTTTCGGACTGTCCACGGTTCTCGGGTCATTTTGACACTCCTAACCATGAACATGAAATGTAAATTTAGTATTTGACTCATATATAAAATGAATCTTATTTATGTTTTATGTTTTTAGTGAAATTTCAAGTAATTTTTTTTCATTATGTAGTGATGATACAGTTATGATGATAGGACAGGTTAGACTGATCCACGTTCCTCAAGCCTAATGTCCGAATGACCAAGCCCACCAGAGAACCTGCACAAGAGTTCAATGGGGAACGGGGAGTCCCCCAATGAACTCTCCGATGAGCAAGTTAGAAAGAGAAGTAGAGTGTAGAGATGAATGAGAGATAGAAAGCTTAACCTTCTTCTTGTCTTCAACGTCTGCTTATATCATTTGGTAATCATTTCGTTGTCCCTTTCGACCTGTCACCTTGGCCAAAAGTCTATGCTGTAGCTTACTTTATTCAGGGTGAGGGTGTGCTGTCCCGACGGAGAGGTGTTGTTGTAATAAATGCTGTGAGGGGTGCATTAATGGCGATGTGCAGTGGCAATAACTTTGCAGATCTTTGTCTGCTGATGTGGCTTGCCCTTTACCTGCCACGTGTCTAAATGTCATTGGTCCTTCATGTCATGTTGACTTCCAACTAGGGCTGGGCATAGGGTTATCCGACCTGTCCAAACCGCCCTACCCGAACCGAACCACATGCGTGTGAGCGGTTTCGCAAACACATTAGGGTAGGGTGCGGTTTGGATTTTATATAAATTTCGGGTTGCGGGCGGGTTGCGGGTTTGAACCGCACCGGCCCAACCCGTCCGCATTAAATTAATTAATTAATTAAATTTTTTTTTTCAAATGTAACCGTCCAATGTCCATCATCATCTCGTTTACTTACCTCATCTATACACCAAACCAAACAAAACAAAAAAACCCTAATCTAATCGTCTCCCTCCCTCACTCTTTCAGTCTGCACTCTCTCTCTCACTCTCTCGTTGTTCATCTCTGCACCGATCACTCTCTCACTCTCTCATTGTTCATCTCATCGCACCGATCATCGCACCGCCGATCTACTCACAGGTAAACTCTCTCTCTCAACCTCTGTCTCTCTCTCTCTCTCGGCCCGATGGTTGATTTTTTTTTTGTTTTACATATATATATATATATCAAACATGATCTAATCTCATCAGATCTTGAACCCTATCTCTCTGATCTAATCTGTCTCTCGCACTCTCTCATCTCATCAGATCAGTCTTATCTCTGTCTCTTTCTCTCTCGCCCCGATCGACTCACAGGCAAGCCTTTCTCTCTCTTTCTCTCTCGCCGATCTTTGATTTATTTTGCAACATATCAGATCTATTAATTTTTTTTTGTAAGCAACAGATCTGTTTAATGTATGTGTCTGTGTATTGAAACAGATTTTTTGTATGTGTTTTTTTGTAAGCAACAAATTTTTTTTTTGTGTATTACAACATATCAGATCTATTTTTTTGTTTAATGTATGTGTCTGTGTATTGAACCAATCTATTTTTTGTTAATTTTTAAATTTGTAGCAACAGAGTTTTTGATTTAAATCTGTCTGTGTATTGAAATTGAAATTGGATTTAATTTTTGAATCTGCATTGAATTTTTTGATTTAATTTTTGATCTTTGAATTGAATCTGTGTATTGGATTTGATTTAATATGTGAATTGAATCTGCATTGATTTTTGATTTTTGAATCTGTGTATTGGATTTGATTTAATCTGTGAATTGAATCTGCATTGATTTTTGATTTTTGAATTTTGAATCTGTGTATTGAATCAATTGGATTGGATGAGCACTTTGGTGACACAGGTTCTTAGTGCCTCGTGGGTATTCTCAGCTTTAACTGCACTGGTCCTTGTAATTGAACAACAAAATAGTATTCTCTAGGAATCATTCGTTAGTGTGCTATTGTGTTAATTCTCTTAGTTGTAATTTAAACATGGTTGTTACTGCTAATCTGGATATCAAATCCTTGAACCATTTCAGAAATTTGTCTTGAACTCTGAGCATGCTTGCTTGTTCATGTTTCATGGAATTTTTTACATGTCTTCTTGGTTTTGAAGAAGCTAAGTAATAGTAAAACAAAATGGGAGGAAAAAAAGGGTCTAAAAATAATTTTTGAAAAAAAGTTCAATCTGCAAACCGCCCGCAACCGCCCGCACATTCGCGAACCCTATCCGCACAAACCGCAAACCACATTGCGGGCGGTTGCGGGTTGACTTTTCTCCAAACCGCATAGATGCGGGCGGGTCCAAACCGAACCGCAAACCGTCCCAAACCAAACCGCGAACACCCCTACTTCCAACTGTGTTGGGCCTTATCAGTTAGATTATGTACTGGGCCCTAAGTGGTAGGCTTGGGTTGTTCATAGCGGGTTATGGGCTTTATGAGCCTATCCACGTCAATAGTCCCCCATTCCCAAGTGCAGTTTTAGTCCAACGAAGGGAATAAATAGTGAAAGGAACGGCCGACCAGAAGTGGCCGAGTGGAGGGACTGACCGTGAGGAGGGTCGACCATGAAGGGTAGACGAGCAAGGGGACCGACCATGAGGAGGGTCGACCACGAAGGGTAGCTGAGTGGAGGGATCGACCATGAGGAGGGCCGACCGAGAAGGGTAACCGAGTGGAGGGACCGACCATGAGGAGGGCCGACCGCGAAGGGTAGCCGAGTGGAGGGACCGACCATGAGGAGGGTCGACTGCGAAGGGTAGCCGAGTGGAGGGACCAACCATAAGGAGGGCCGACTGCGAAGGGTAGGGTGGAGGGGCGCATGGCTCGAAAGGAGGCGGGTCACGTGACGACTGGAAGTGGGAAGGGGGGCAGTGAATCGTGGTCGTACACGTGGCAGCATCTGGTGGGGGGAGGTCAGGCGTTGGGCCAGGAGTGAAACGATAGGTCATTATAAGGTGTTGAAAAGACAGTGTTGGCGGTTTTTTGAAAAATTTTCAAACTGGCGAAATTTAATAGGGACCCTTGGAATACGGGCAAACCTTGGGCCTTTGGAATTACTCACTTTACCTATTTTTTCGCAAAATATCAAAACATTCCCAGCGTAAACTCCTTCATTGCCAACGATACATCCCTGCAACACTTCTGGAATTTTCTTGCGCCTGCATCCGAAGCTATTCGTAGACATACAATAGGGATGGCACAAGAGAAAGCAACCACCGCAAGGGTTGATCCCCTAGAGGATGATGACGCGGTAGACTTGGCAGAACGATATAGGAGGGAGAGGTAAGTGGAGAAATCAGGGGAGCCGGCAGGTTTAGCTCGTCCGTTGACGATGATAGTGGCTCCGAAACCAATCAGTCAGGCTGAGCCAGATCACTGGCATACGAAGGCTGACAAGTCAACCGTTACGGTGGAGGAGTTTGAGGGTATATGGAAAAAATACGAGGTGCCTGAGGAAATAGAGTTGATGTTACCGACAGCAACGGAGAGGCCTTCTGACGCTCGATCGGGGGAGTTTGCCCTATACGAAGAGGCGTTGAAGGGAGGGTTGAGGTTGCCGTTTCCACAGGTGGTAGTGGATGTCCTCAACCGACTGGAAGTCGCGCCAGGCCAACTAATGCCCAACGCATAGAAGAAGATTGTACTGGCCTGTGAGAGTGCGTGGCCGAAGGCGAACGAGGGAGCGGCCATGACGGTGGACGAGTTTTTTGCCTGCTATAAGGCCTCAGGCCAGCAAGAAACTTGGGTCACTTTGCAAGCGGCGGCAGGAAGGGGTTTGGTGGCGGGGTTGCCTTCATAAATTAAAGGATGGAGGCTGCGGTGGTTTTACGTATCTGCGAACGGCGGAGTTGGAGTACGCACGGTGTGGAGGGTACCCACCAAGTCGGAACCAAAGCTAGGGGCTGCAGCGGAGAAGAGGGTGAAAAAGGTGAAGGCATGGAGGGAGAATGAGGGGGTTAGATGGGACGACCTCGTTCAGCCATCAGCTTTGTTTGCTGCAGGATTGGGCCTCAGCCGACCGGTGGGGACCTGGCACCGGCAGAGCTTGAGGCGAAGAGGAAAGCGCAAAAGGTGGAGGACCGGGCCATTTTTGCCAAAGCCAATAAGTTCAAGGAAGTACAGTTAGGCCCGCCACCAAAACCGGTCGCGAGGGAAAGAATCTGACCGCGCCCCAAGCCGCTGTGAGGAAAAGACTTGGGCAGTTTCGAGCCACGACCGCCCCCCGTTGATCCAGTGAAGGAAAGAGCAAACAAGGAGGGGGAGGTCTTGAAGAAGAAGAAGAAGAGAAGGGTTGCCCTTGAGGGGGCCTCAGATGCGCCTGGGCCGAAGAGGGAGAGGGTGGGTGGTGAGAGCACTCCGATGGTGGAGGAAACAGGGAAGAAATGGGTAGAGGCTACTCTAGAAGCGGTCGTCGTCCCAGAGGTACAGGGGGAGAAGAGCCAAGGGGTCTTAGGGGAAGAAGGGCATGCGAGCGCCCTGGACCCCAAGGTGCAACTAGAAAGTGGGTCGGCTGACCCTAAGGAAATGATGGAGCAGCAGCCCAAGGGGGGCCCTGCGCCCCAAGGAGAAGGGGCCAGGCTGACGACTGCAATCTACCATGCTCGCGCCATGTCTGGGCGGCTGGAGGGAGAAGAAGGCCCAGCAAGGGCGGTTGCAGATCGCCTTGTGGGGATTGTGAACGAGGTAGCCGTGCGCTTGGTTTCCAGGTTCAATGAGGCTGAGCTGCTAAGGGGGTTGTGCTCTGCCCAAATGGAGGTAACCACCTTAGCAGGGGCTCCGCTGAGAAAGGCGGCGGCTGCAAAAGTCAAGTCGAAGGAGGCTAAGGCCCAGCTTACAAGTTTCAAGAAGGAGAGTGCAAGCTGGAAGAAGGCTGCACGAAGCGCGTGTGCCAGGGGTTGGCAGGAGGTTGAGAAGGCAAAAAAGATGGAAGTATTGGCGATCGTGCAGGGCAATGTTGCCGACCGTGCCAATGCTGAGCTACTGGCGGTCAGGTTGGAGCTAGAGGACGAACGCCGCAAGGTAGTGTCGCTCGAGTTCCAGCTGGCTGGCGAGCAGAAGAAGCTGGGAGGATGCCCAAAATGCTTGCACGGTCGCCACCGAGCGGTTTGAAGAGGCGATGATCAACAATGAAGAACTGCGCGCCCAGCTGATCAAAGAGAATGATGAAGCGGACGTGAAGATTGTTGGGCTACAGAAGGAGCTGGAGGATGAGTGTGGTAGGGCGATGGAGGAGAAGGCATGTGAAACCCCATATTTTAAAAAATAATAATAATAATAATAATAATAATAATAATAAATAATATATATATATTTTAATTTTCTTAAGTAATTATTCACAATTTTTTTGAATTTAACAGTCTGTATATTTTTATACTGAAAAGTTATTCAAAATAAGATAAAATAAAATATTTTTGACTTTATTACTCAATATTAATTTCTGAGCCGTATAATATTTTTATTATATTGCTCTCTATATTTTTTTGTAATCAAATTAAACTGAAACCTAATATTTTCTGCACTAAAATTCAATCAGAAACCATGGGTTTGCTCCCCATGTTTTCTCACCGCCTACCTTCCACGTGCAACCATCTTCTGTATCAAAAGAAAATGTGGTGGACATGCAGATGCTATATACACCAGGTGTTGCATTCTTCTTTTTAATTTCTATCTTCTTTTACTCTTTCTTATTTTTCCCATAAATTGAGCCTAACTTTTCCTTATATTTCATCTTTTGCTTCACTTCCAGCTTCATCTTTCTCTTTCTCTCCGTCGGTTCTCCCTCTCCCTCCACCTCTCATTCTCAAAACTCTCTTTCTCCTTCTTTATCTATGTTTTTCCTCCTCCCCCAACCTCCATAGCCATGGCCTCAACCCACATTATCGCCAACCCGCGAACTTCACCACCATTGGCGCACCGTCGGACCGCCACCACCACCATCACCTATTTCTATTATCATCTAGAACCACCATCCACAAAGTGTTGTAGGTGAAGAAAGAGAAGAAGAAAGAAGATGGAGGAGAAAGAAACAAAGTTAGAGAAGTTTATTTTGAAGTACAAAAGTTGGTTTTCGGCTTACTTTCAGCATGCCAAAACCATCCATTCTAGGAAGAAGTGAGAAAAATAGGCCATGTAAGATGAAGTACGAAGTAAGTTGAAGAGATTGGCGAAAGAATGAAGTAAAACCATTAAGAATTAAGAAAGTTATGGGGTCCGAAAGATGGTTCGAAAAAAATGTCCGAGACGGTAGGAAAATAATCTTATTTTTCGTCAAATTTTGGAGATCCGACGGCATGCAAAAAGAGACGGAACGAGGCGTGTGAGTAGTGAACCAAAAACTAGGTCGTGAGTTGAATCCAATGACAGAAAAATAAGATAAAACGGAGTTACGATGAAGAAGATACAAGCATTTGAACTGGTGACATTGAAACTAAAATTCTGGATCTTCTGTTCGTGCATGCTACGGCTGTTGGAGAAGATGAGCTTAAATTTTGTCCAGTGTTTCTCGGCCCATGGTGCTACGGTGCACCCTAGTACCTTTAGGTTAATCGAGTGGTCCTATGACTTTGGGGATGACCACCCTTAGGTTTCTCGACGTGTAGAATCCATTTTTGGGGTTAGATCTTGCAAATTCTGAGTCTAAGATGATAATCAACAACTAAAAGTTCTAAGAGAATCCAATGGAAGAACAACGGTGAGATCGCGTCCGATTGATGTGAAATTTCAGCAAGACGATCATGGAGCGAGGACGATCATATCTTACGATCAGAATCATAAATCAAATTCGGACGATAAATCGTTAACAACCTAACATAGTAAGAAAACTCTCATAACCGTCTCATTCTTTTTAATTGTTAAATTTTTAGATTTGTGTTCATATGTTAACATAGCTAAAACTTTAGATAAAATTTTGTTTATAGTTGTATGGAAATTTGTGATTGGTATGTTAAATATTTGAAGGTCATTTCTTTATTAGTAGCCTTAAAATCATGATATAATCTTGGATTTAGACTTGCATGTGTAGTTTGTGCCATTAAAGAGATGATTAAAGATTTTATTTGGTTTGATTATATAACTCTTCAATCTGCCAGAAACTTGTACAAATTTTTAGACAATTTTATGCTCAAAATTTTGAAATGATTTCTTCTACAAAGTTGTTGAGAATGATGTCTAGTTCATCCAAGAATTTTCTTAACAATTATTGAGTTTGGTACGAATTTATACAAATTTATAATTAAATCTGCTACTGTAAGACAGATTTTAGTATATGTTTAAAAGCTTATTAAAAATTCTATATTAAGCCAAATCTAGTAATTTCTAACTAAAATATGAAATTTGAGAAGTCGAATTTCATATTAAAATTTTATATTGTGGATTTGATTTATAAATTTAAGTATGGAATTAATTTAAGAAAATGTGATAAATCTGTGTCATAAAATTTATGGGAATTTTACAGAATTATTTATAACTTATTTTTGGGAATTTATTTCTGAAAAATGACCCAAACATATTTATTGAATATTCTGTATATTTTCACGAATTTTAGAACTGTATAAATAATTTATTTATAATTTTTATTACCTAAGGTATAACCTGAAAATTTCTAGATAGGTTTAAGATCATGACTTCAATTATTTATTCGGATAAAAATCGGTTATTGTGTTAGTCCAATTCATCAAATATAGTAAATTAGTAATCCATGTATGGGTGTATTGTAGTTTATTTAATATTGTGGTAGTCTAATCTTGTAAATTAAAGATCCATGCACGTGTGTGACTTTGGTTTATTTTCTCTGTATCTAAATTATTATTTTATACCATGGTTTAAATAAATTGTTTATTTAAATGCTGTACATTTATTTATTATTGTGTGACATGTGTAATATTTTATGTTGAGAATTTTAATGAGTTGATATAACATCAATTGTGAGGCTTTTGTTGCCCTGGCGTTTTATGCCAGGTTTTGGCGAGGAAATAAATGAAGCTGAAATGGAGTTGACGCTAATGTAGAGCCCTGGCTGACTTCAAATCATGACTAAAGTCGAATAACTTTATTATCTTATAAATTAGCTATTAACGACCTTATAATTTCATTTGATGTTGTATTTGGATAATCTTAAGTTTTTATTAAATATTATTTGAACCTTTGGTTATGTACGAGAGCTGGAATGTCCTATTAAGATGTCAACTTTTTAGTTTATTAAGTCATTTTGTTTATTTAATTTCCCTTGATGTTCCAAAAATAAAATTCGGGGCGTCACAAGGCAAGGTTGCAGAAGGAGCAAGAGGATTAAAAGACCAAGGCAGCCTCTAAAAGAGCAGCATACCCCGATCTGTGCATTGCAGAAGTAGAGCAATTCAAGGGGTCTGTTGAATTTCAGATGGCAATCGATGCCGCGGTCGCCAGCAACTTGGCAAGGGAGGTGTCTGGGGGGCGGGCCCGTCGGGAACGACTGCTGGGGGCAAGACTGAAGCAGAAGTTATTAAGAGCTTCCAGCGGTCGGACTTCTACAAACACGAAATGGCTGAGTTCTGGGATAGTGGCTGGAAGATGTTCAAGCGGAAGGCAGAACAACTGTTCCCAGGCTTGGACCTTAGCGGTGTAAGGATTGATGAAGACGACGTGGCCCAGACCCCTCTAGATGAGGGCATTGAAGAAGAAGACCTTCTTTCAAGTGAGGAAGAGTGATTGGTGTGAACCGAACTTGTACTTAAAGTTTGTTTTGTGTTTTTGTGTTGTTGTTGTTGTTGGTTTTTTTTTTTTTTGAATGACTGTAAGAAACTTATGTACAAGTTTGTGAATAAATAAAATTTTGAGTTGCTTTCATGCTACTGCTTTTGTTTGCGCATCTGAAATGAATGAGAAAGGCGACTTGTACAAGGCTTATGTGTAAATCATTGTGAAGTGTAAAATGTAAGGAAAACTCAATGTAAAGTGAAGTTTAACGTGTAAGAAAAATTCGATGCAAAATGAATGTGGGAAAGACTCAATGCAGAGTAAATTTTAACTTGTAAAAATTCAATACAGAGAGAATGTGAGAAAAACTCAATGCAGAGTGAATTTTAACTTGTAAAAACTAAATGTAGAGTGAATTTTATAGATACCGACCCAGCGAGGAACAAGACTGATTTGGAAAACGTTGGACTGGGATGTGACTAAGTATGGCCACTATGCTTATGATCATGAAGGCGTGATGGTGGCTTCGGCCTGGCTGGGGCTTGAAACAACTCACTCTGGCGGGGCTCTGCATGCTCAGTCTGGCTGAGGCTTTAAGTGACTCGGTTTGGCTGAGCTCTTTATGCTCAGTCTGGCTAAGGCTTTTTGTGGTCAGTCTAGCTGAGGCTTTTGTGGTCAGTCTGGCTGAGGCTTTAAGTGACTCGGTTTGGCCGAGCTCTTCATGCTCAGTCTGGCTGAGGCTTTTTGTGGTCAGTCTAGCTGAGGCTTTAAGTGACTCGGTCTGGCTGAGCTCTTTATGCTCAGTCTGGCTGAGGCTTTTTGTGCTCAGTCTGGCTGAGGCTTTAGGTGACTCGGTCTGGCCGAGCTCTTCATGCTCAGTCTGGCTGAGGCTTTTTGTGCTCAGTCTGGCTAAGGCTTTAGGTGACTCGGTCTGGCTGAGCTCTTCATGCTCAGTCTAGCCGAGGCTTTTTGTGCTCAGTTTGGCTGAGGCTTTAAGTGACTCGGTCTGGCCGAGCTCTTCATGCTCAGTCTGGCTGAGGCTTTTTGTGCTCAGTCTGGCTGAGGCTGCAATCAAAGCGTTATTAGGATACCACAGGTAATTGAGATATAAGCTTGCTGTTATACAAAGTGTAGCCCGTGGGGTCACAAATTTACACTATATGTGGAGAAAATGAGAACATAGATGGTCAAAAAGAACATACACCATTTTGGACGATACAAAGATACAACTTTTATTGAAAATAGAGCTTCAAATGTTCAGCTTTCCAAGGGTGGGAGAGGTCTCGACCTTCCATGTCCTGAAGTCGGTAAGTGCCCGGTTGTGGTTTGGCTTTCACAACGTAAGGCCCCTCCCATTTGGCTGCTAGTTTGCCTTTAGTCGGATTTTTGGTGGCAAGAGTTACTTCTCGCAAAACAAGGCCCCCCACGACGAACTCCCTTGGTCGGACTCTGCGATTGTAATGTGTTCTCATTTTCTGTTGGTATGAGGCCCGTCTGACTGCAGTTGTTTCGCGGAGCTCTTCAATCAGGTCTAGGTCTGCCCAACGCAGCTCTTCATTTAGTTTTGGATTCGGATGTAGAACCCTTGGGGTAGGAAGACCGATCTCCACTGGGATGACCGCCTCTGCGCCGTATGTTAAGTGAAAAGGGGTCTCCCCTGTAGGAGTCCGAGCGGTAGTGCGGTAATCCCAAAGTACATTCGGCAACTTCTCAGCCCAAAGTCTCTTAATAGCTTTCAGCTTAGTTTTGATAATCTTGAGAAGAGAACGGTTGGTGACCTCAACTTGGCCATTGGCTTGGGGATGGCCTGAGGAGGAGAAACATGGCTGGATTTGGAGCTCTGCATAGAATTTCCTGAATTTGGTATTGTCAAATTGTTTGCCGTTGTCGGAGACGATGGCTTGAGGGATACCAAATCTGCAGACGATTGACTGCCAAATGAATTTGGTTGTGTTCCGCTCGGCAATAGTGGCAAGGGGTTCTGCTTCAACCCATTTGGTGAAGTAATCGATGGTGATAATGGCGAATTTGGTTTGACCTCGTCCAGTGGGCAGTGGGCCAACCAGGTCGATCCCCATTTGGTGAAGGAGTAGGGACTACAGAGGGTGATCAATTCTGTGGGAGGGGCGTGGGGGATGTTGGCAAAATGTTGGCACTTATCACATTTGAGCACAAAATCTGCCGCGTCTTGATTGAGAGTAGGCCAGAAATAACCAGTGCGAAGTATTTTGTGGGCTAGGGATCTGCCACTCGAATGATTGCCACATACGCCTTCATGGATTTCTCTCATCACGTAAGTCGCTTGAGTAGGATTGAGGCATCTGAGGTATGGGTGTGAAAAGCCCCTTTTGTACAAAAGACCATTGACAAGAATGTAATTGGACGACCGGGTCCTGACTTTGGCGGCCTACTGTTTGTCCTCTGGTAGTTCTCCCGTTGTCAAAAATAGAAAGATGTCGGATGCCCAGGGAATAGGTTCATTTTGGAGGAAGTGGACCGCTTGTTGGTCGGGGGAGATGGCAGGGTGGGTCAGGTATTCGAGGCAAACACCATGGTTGAGATTTGACTGATCTGTAAAGGCTAATTGAGCTATCTCACCGGCCTTAGAGTTTTCCGCCCGAGGGATGTGTTTGATGTGGAAGATATTGAAGAGGCGAACAAGGGTAAGGGCTATATCCCTGTAAGCCCGCATTGTGTTCTCCTTGGCATCGAATTTTCCCGTAATTTGTCCGACAATGAGCTTGGAGTCACTGAACACCTGGATGTGGCTAACACCAATATCCCTGGCTAGGCGGAGACCTGCTATCAATGCCTCATACTCGGCCTCATTGTTGCTGGCCTCGAACAAGAAATAGAGAGCACATTTGAAATAACCACCATTAGGGACGGTGAGAATGAGACCAGCCCCGCTGCCTTCCCTGCGAGATGACCCGTCGATGTTGAGAGTCCAAGAGTAAGGGTCTTCTGGGTCGGTAAGTGTTGGTGGGGGTGGAGGGGCCGTGGTTGGGGTAGGTTTAGTGAACTCCAGGAAGAAATCGGCGACAACTTGTCCCTTAATCGCCGTTCAAGGCCGGTAGGAGATGTCAAACTGGCTGAGTTCTACTGACCACTGCATGAGTCTGCTAGAGAGTTCTGGTTGCTGCATTACCTTCTTCAAGGATTGGTCGGTGAGGACCACTATGGAATGGGCTTGGAAGTAAGGACGGAGTCGTTTGGAGGCGGTGACCAAGGCCAGGGACAATTTTTCTAACAGTGGGTAATTCTACTCTGCTCCCCTGAGAGCCCTACTGATGTAGTAGACCGGCCGTTAGACAGAGTCATCTTTCCTGATAAGAGCGGCACTGACTGCGGTGCTTGACATGGCTAAATAGAGGAAAAGGGGTTCGCCCCTGATTGCCTAAGAAATGAGGGGGGGTTGGCCATGCACTGCTTCAACTGTTGAAAAGCCTCTTCGGACTCGGTCGTCCATTCAAAAGTTTGCTGAAGAACTTTGAAGAAGGGGAGGCACTTATCCGTTGCGCGGGAAATGAAGCGGTTGAGGGCGGCAACTCGGCCAGTGAGTCTCTGAACTTCCTTAACCGTTTTGGGTGATCGCATTTCAATCAAGGCCTTGATCTTTTCAGGGTTAGCTTCAATGCCCCGCTAACTGACCATGAAACCCAAGAACTTCCTAGATCCTACGCCGAAGGCGCATTTCTCCGGGTTGAGCTTCATTTGGTACTTCCGTAGGGTGGCGAAGGTCTCTCGCAGGTCGGTCAGATGGTCAGCGAAGAGTTTGCTCTTGACTAGCATGTCATCGACATATACTTCTATATTTCGACTGATCTGATGATGGAAAACGACGTTGACCAACCGTTGGTAGGTGGCCTTGGCATTTTTCAGTCCAAATGGCATCACACGGTAATGGTAGGTGCCTCGGTCGGTAATGATGGAGGTGTGTTCCCGATCAGATGGGTGTATCAGAATCTGGTTGTACCCAGAGAAGGCATCCAGGAAGCTAAGCATTTTGTGATCGGCCGTGGCGTTGACCAGCAAATCTATGCGGGGAAGAGAATAATTGTCTTTGGGGCAAGCTCGGTTGAGGTCTGAGTAGTCGACACAGAGTCGTCATTTACCATTGTTCTTGCGGACCAGGACCACGTTTGACAACCATCTAGGGTAGTCCACGTTCTTGATGAATTGTGCCTCAAGGAGTTTGTCGACCTCTGTGGCGATGAGAGTATTGCGCTCCGGATGGAAAATACGCTGCTTCTGGCGGTAAGGTCAGAAATGGGGTTCAATGTTGAGGTGATGGGTTATGAATGAGGGCTCAATACCCGGCATGTCACAGTGGGTCCAGGTGAATACATCATTGTGCTCGATTAGGAGGGCAGTAAGGTCGGCCTTTGCTCGAGGGGACAGTTGGCTGCCGATTTTGGCAGTTTTCGTCGGGTTGGTGGGGTCGATGGGAACCTCAACGAGCTTCTCCACAGGTTCCCCTCTGACCAGCTCGTCCTCATCCCGGACGTCAAGTTCTTCAATGATCATAGCTTCCTTCAGCTTGATTTCTTTGAGTGAAGCGACATAGCATTCCCTGGCCACGGTCTGCTCTCCCCTTATAGTCTCGACCCCCAGATCGGTGGGAAACTTAATGGCAAGGTGATAAGTTGATGTGATAGCTTGAAAGGCATTTAGAGCAGTGCAGCCAAGGATAATGTTGTAGGCGGATGGGCAGTCGACAACAAAGAAGGTGAGCAACTTTGTAGACTGCCGTGGGTACTCGCCGATTGTGATGGGAAGATCGATGGAGCCGATCGAGGTCGCCCGGTCGCCAGTGAAACCGACCAAAGGGGTTTGGAGAGGAGACAAACTTTCCTCCCCAATTTTGAGCTGGCGAAAGCAGTTGAAAAAGATGATGTCTGAAGAACTACCATTGTCGATGAGAACTTGTCTGACCTTGTAGTTGGAGAGGAGGACGGAAATGACGAGAGGGTCATCATGAGGGTAGCGGATGCCTGTACAGTCGGCGTCTGTGAAGGTGATAGGCTCGGTCCACTACTTGGGCTATTTGGAGGGTCGATCGACCGTGGCAACTGCTTTGTCTGAGCCCTGCCTTATTTTTCTGAGTTTTGCCCTCTGAGCCGAGCGGGACGGTCCCCCACAAGCAAGGCCGCCTGAAATGACTCTGATTTCTCCAATAGGTGGGGGGGTTACCTGGCGGCCGAGGTTGCTGTGGAGGGCGATCATGGCCTTGGTTAGGTTGGGTTGGCTGCCGGGGGGTGCGCCGGCGGTTGTTTCTGAGGGGCTCAGTTCTTTGCCTCTGCTGAGGGCGGGTGTCCGTGAACCGGCTAAGACGTCCTTGGCGTATTAGGGTCTCGACCTGATCTTTGAGGTTAACGCACTCATTGGTGTTATGTCCATGGTCCTGGTGAAAAAGACAATATTTGGACTGGTCTTTCCTATTGGAAGAGGTTCGTGAAGGTTGGGGCCATTTGAGGGGGTAGTCTCGCTGGATCTGATTGAGGACTTGTTCCATAGGGGAATTAAGAGGTGTGTACCGCTCGAACCGACTGGGCGGTCGGGCTGGTACCGACCGGTCAGCTCGGGGGGGTCGGTTGGTATAGTGCGGTGTTTGGCTATTATACTGGGTGTTTCTGGGTTCTAAGTCTTTTCTCTTTTCTCTGGGGGTTGGATTTTTGGTTATTGGATCTTGCCGGGCGGCTAGGGAATCCTCAGTATTCATGTATTTTTGGGCTTTGGAGAATAGGGCTGCCATGGAGGTCGGGGGGCTTTTAGAGAGGGAGAACAGGAAGTCGGACGACCGCAGACCGGCCATGAAAGCAGTGAGGATGACCTTGTCATCATTTTCCGCTACTTACAGGGCTTCGGTGTTGAAGCGGGTAACGAAACTGCGTAGCAACTCCCCCTCGGTCTGTCGAATGTTGAGGAGTTGGGTTGTCGGGCGTCGCTGGCGCTAGGCTCCAATAAAATGGCTGAGGAAGGAGTCACTGAGGTGCTGAAAAGTGGAGACGGAGTCTGCTGGTAACTGGCTAAACCACAGTCGAGCTGACCCTTTCAGTGTCACGGGGAAAGCTCAACACATGATCTCATCAGGGAATGCATGGAGGATCATGAGGGTTCTGTAGGTCTGCAGATGGTCGACTGGGTGCGTCGTACTGTCAAAAGAGTTGATGGTGGGCATCTTAAACTTGGGAGGTAGGGGTTTGTCCCGGATGGAGGCAACAAAGGGTGAGTTTGCTGTGGTGGAGGGTTTATGCTGGATGTTCTGCATGACCCCTTGAAGTTGGAGCTTCATGGCTTGGAGCTCTGCATCCCAGAGGGGAATGTGGTCATCGCTGGAGGGCAACGGGGGCTGGACGCTACTGGCCTCCCCTTCAGGGGTTGGTGCCAGGATCGACGGGTGCGGGGGTAAAGGTGGTGGATTTATATTTGGAGGAGGAGGTTGTACGCCTTCCAAGTTGGGTGGATAGGGCTGCTGGATAGTATGGCTCGGGGCTCGTTCTTGGTTAGGTAGAATATCTGGAGGTGGTGGAGGGGGCATAGGAAGGTTTCTTTGGAGTAGAGCATTTATCAAGGCTTGGTTTTGCTCGGTCATGCGGTTGATGCTGTTAGTAAGCTCGATGAAATACTGTGGTGGGTTATTTGGATTGGGGGGGTCGGCTTGGTGGTCGACGGGATTTTGGTGAGAAGCCATGGATCTAGTCGTGACCATACACTTTGATGGGTATCAAGAAAGGGTTCTTGGGACAGGGTCTCCGGCGACAATGAACATAATTGGCGCAAGGAGCAAAGCGTTCCCACAGACGGCGCCAACTGATGATACAGTTATGATGGTAGGACGGGTTGGACTGATCCACGTTCCTCAAGCCTAATGGT
This sequence comes from Camellia sinensis, assembly GCF_055761805.1. Classification (NCBI taxonomy): domain Eukaryota; kingdom Viridiplantae; phylum Streptophyta; class Magnoliopsida; order Ericales; family Theaceae; genus Camellia; species Camellia sinensis. The sequence continues at coordinate 101,662,630 of NC_138975.1, read as the reverse complement.
CGAATGACCAAGCCCACCAGAGAACTTGCACAAGAGTTCAATGGGGAACGAGGAGTCCCCCAGCGAACCGTCCGACGAGCAAGTTAGAAAGAAAAGTAGAGTGTAGAGATGAATGAGAGATAGAAAGCTTAACCTTCTTCTTGTTTTTAACGTCTACTTATATCCTTTGTTAATCATTTTGTTGTCCCTTCCGACCTGTCACCTTGGTCAAAAGTCTATGTTGTAGCTTACCTTGTTCAGGGGGAGGGTGTGCTGTCCCGACAGAGAGGTATTGTCGTAATAAATACTGTGAGGGGTTGCATTAATGGTGATGTACAGTGGCAATAATTTTGCAGATCTTTGTCTGCTGATGTGGCTTGCTCTTTACCTGCCACGTGTCTGAATATCATTGGTCCTTCATATCATGTTGACTTCCAGTCGTGCTGGGCCTTATCAGTTGGGTTATGCACTGGACCCTAAGTGGTAGGCTTAGGTTGTTTATAATGGGTTATGGGTTTTATGAGCCTATCCACGTCATGTAGCACAATTGTTCTTCCATTGGCAGCTAACTCGCCATCCTCCATTATCTTAACTGGCCATTGTAAATTTAAAGATGTAGAAGGATTTTCAAAAACAGTTTGCTCTACTAAGGCGAATGACTTTAACATGCCATTAACTTGAATGGAAAATTGGCTGTTCGCTTTGATTCACAAAGCGGCTTAGGTGCTTATTTTCAAATATTAGGAGGTTATTTTTTATTTGTAGAGATTTATTCACGTAAAAAGTGAAATTTGTCCTAAAAATCATTTGTAAAGAAAAATTGAAAATTTTGTAAAGTATTATTCATGCAAATATATATATATATATATATATATATATATGTTTGAGTAAAGTTTTGATAAAAAAATGATATTACATTATTATTGACACGTGAATTCAATATCTAATAATAAAACACTTCAGAAATCATTAAATCTACCACTAAATCCAATTGGACCTACTAATTAACACTTTTGCATTGCGAATACATTATGCTTACATATAATTTATGATTGGATGATGACACAATATAGTGTTGATGATGACATAATATTACAAGTGGGTGGAAGATTTATATTTTGCTTTGGAAACAAATAGAGGTGGCACTTCATCTTAAATCTTATTAGATAAAAAGTAAGATCCATTACTTTTGTGTCTCTTTTTTTTTAATTATTTTTTTATAAATATAAATGGTGTGGTGCAATGCTATAAGACTACTAAATAATTTGTCTACAAAATGATGAGTTTAAACCAAATATAAAGAGTTGGAGCAAAATGACCAATTATAAAGTGGTAAAAAGAAAGAAAAAATAAAATAATTATTCTCATACAACCTATATTAACATTGTAACTAATTTTGTATTTTTTTTTCAAAAAAACACAAGAAAACTAAAAAAAAAAAAAAACTAAAAATAATTAATGTGCATAAGGAGTTATCTATAACTAAAATTTTAAAAGTTCTCCATCATTTTCTAACAAAATTTTTATCCAAATTAAATACTTGCAAGAAATATATGGGACTTTCTTTTTCTGCTCCTTATAAAATATTTGGTACTCGTTTAAGGACAACTAAATAGGTTTTCTAGTTCAATGACATTAACTTTTTTTTCTAGACAAAACTACTCTTAATTTAGTTTCAATATTCTACCACCTCCAATTGCCACTGATACCTTTGGATGCCCATAACCACCCCCGGTTGTCGGTGCCAACTTTTAGTGACCATTTCTGGTTGCCAATGACCATTTTTGGATGAAAGTTTTTGGCTCCTGTCCATCGAAGTGACATTATATTGACTTGGTATACTGAAATTCCCTAGCAACTGTTTCTGATGACTATCTGATGAAGTTAAATTTCACTATGCTAAGTTAATAAAATTCTATTGTTTTAAAAAATCAATTAATTGCTAAAAATTATAAAATTGAAAGTCATGTTAGAACATTGAAATTTATTTGACTTTAATGAAATTTCACTTTTAAATTAAGTTAAGGAAATTTTCACCGAGTGGTTACAAATTGTAAATTAAAAATTAATTGAATTTTCACCATCTTAGAAAGGTGAGTGAGTGTTTAGTGAAATTTTGCCGACTAAAGCCAAATGGAATTTCACGAATTTTGTGAAATTTCACTAACTAAAGCCAAATGGAATTTCACCAATTTAGTGAAATTTCACTAACCAAATACAATCAAATTAAGGTCTGCCGATAAAAACAAAGTCAGCGAAAATTCATTGACCAAAGCCTCTGTCATTGCAAAAAGGTAGTAAAATTTCACTGACTTTAATCAAAGAGAAATTTCTCTATCTTTTACTTAAAATTAGTAAAATCTATCTAATTACAAAAATTTCATTGATTTTTACTTAAGGAAATTTCATTGAGTATGAAAGAGAGTATAGTAAGAGAAAACATACAAAATAAATAACAACAATGAGATCTTTATTAACTAACAACTTGCAAATCAACAAATAGAGAAATAAAATAAACATAGAGTGAAAAATGACATTGAAGGTGAGCAACGTCTAGATCTAGACTAGTGAGATGCGTAGAGCAAGACATAACTGGTAATTGATAAACTGGTGATGATAACAACCGTTTCGAGTGAAAAAACCACGTTCAGTACTAGAAGCTGGCATAAATTAAGAGATTGACAATGGCGACAATGGAAATTTCTAGTGAAAAGAACATAAAGCAGCGCCTGCAATGGTGATAGATGTCATTATGAGTAAGAACGAGAATATAGGCGGTGAGATGCATTAGAGAGAGAGAGAGAGAGAGAATTGGTGAGATGTGTCTATATCTCACCGGCTATTTCTGATGACTCTTTGGTGATGGCGGTAGATGTTGTTGAGATGGCACTGATAAACATAGTAGAGCCAACATCGGAGATAAAGAGAGAGAGAGAAAGAGATGATATATATATATATATATATAGAGAGAGAGAGAGAGAGAGAGAGAGAAAGAGAGTTCAAAGATTTTTTTTTTCTTTAAAAATATTTGTAGGAATAGTTTGGTCCGTTTAGTTTGGCGATGGTAATAGATGTTATGGGTAATTCTATTTCTACATACTAATTATTCTCAATATACATACTTAATGGAAATTTTTCTTAATATAATTTTATCCCAAAATAACAATATTACAATATCTTTATCTTCTTCCATCCTAACCTTTAATCATCATTGCTAGTGCTACCTCTTTTCTTCACCACTCCTCATGTCGCCTTTTTTTTTTCTTTTCCTTTTCTTGTGACTGCCTTCTATCATGAATCATACACTTTCACAAACTTCCCGTTGCAAACTATCCATTTTTGAGATTGACTGAAGAGGTCTAAGATGGAAAGTGTAGACACCCCATTTTTGACCGACCTTAAGACTCAGACGTCACCGATTAAGCGCTCGGTGATGTTGCATATTGTGCTCGTTCAGAGGTCGCGGAGTCTCGGCCGTGAGCTTTGCCTTCGGACTTCCGGACTTTTTTGTGCTTTGCCTCGGTTTGCGAACCAGGTCCCGTTTTCTCCGTCTTCTTTTCCCGAAGGGAGGGAGAGGTCTCGTAGATCATCTCTCAGTGTCCGTAGGCTACATTTCGTGGTCGTAGGCCGTTTTTCCCGTTTCGGAGCCCGGTTCTTGGTTTTCGGAGTCGTCGGCCGTGTGCCTCGGTTTGGGACCGCTTAACCACCTCCGTTTGCTCCGATTTTTGGTATACACCCTGCCACCATCCATTCCAACAACTTGGAGCTGTTTTTCAGAGCTTAGGAGCACCATTTCTCAAACCAAGAGCTGCTCGTCCATTGGTCTTCAAGGGTAAGCTTCTTTTCCTCTTTTTTGTTCCTATCTTGCTCTATATCTAAGTCTTTCTTGCAAGCATTTTTGGGCTCCGACCCAAACTGTAAATAGTCATATTTTGAGTTCCTTTTCATGTTTGATCAAGGGTCTTTTGCTGTTTGAGACTTCCTTTTTACACTTTGTGTTTAAACCTTCTTTTAGGCCTATTTCTTGCATAGTATTTTAAGCTTACTTGTGCACTGTTTTGGGCTCGGCCATAAACTGTAAAATACATTTTTTTGAGCCCCTCTTCAACTTTGTTGAAGGGCTCTTCATTGTTTGGGGCCAGAAGCTGCTACTTGCTTTTTTGTCTCTCTTTTGGGGCCATTTTTGCATGTTAACTTAGCCCTATTTGTGTTCACTTTTTGGCCTTGCTTAAAACTGGAAATATGTATGTTTTGGGACTGTCTTGATTCTGTCTTTATGCTTCATATTCAAATAATGCATGCTTTGTATAGCTGTAAGTCATTCCATGCGCCTAGTTTCGAGTTTCGGGTCTCATTTCATGCATCGGGTGCCATGTTTCCATGTTTCGGGGCTGTTTTGCATCATATTTTGGTACTGAAATTTGCATGTTTTCATATCATGTTTCATACCTTTCCATGCTTTGTTAGAGTGGCATTTGTGCCTTAGGATCGGTCCTCGGTTTGCGTGCATGCGTGCACGCATCTCGAGTGTCTCATTTTCATCTAATGGCTACCGATGTGAGTGTGGCTGAGGTCCACTCACGTTGGTGTAAGCCCATATTGCATTGTGTATGCCATTTCATTTCATAGCATTGTGTATGCTAGGCCGTATGTTAGCGCATTGTGTATGCCATGTTACCTCGTGCATCATGTATGCCATTTCATAGCATTGTGCATGCTAGGTTGTATATTAGTTGCATTCATGCATGTCATGCATATTGCATTGTGTTTGGGATAGGAGTTAGCCCGAGCACGGGAAACGAGGGACATTTCGTACTTCAAGTGACGGAACGTGTCTTTATTCCCAGTCACCGACACTCCAGATTATCCATGATAGAGTTGAGGTCTTGTTGTGTTTATATGCGCATTCATTTCATATTGAGTCGTGCAATTCGACTCCTCGGCCATCATGCATCGATATGCGTGATTGGTGGCACGAGGATCGAGGACTACACTCCCCGAAGAGTAGTCATGCATACATATGTGAAAATACTTTGTCATGCCCCTTTGTTGCTCTCTGTTGCAGTAAATCAGAAATCGACAGCCTTCCGGAGCTTGGCACGCATTCTAAGAACAATTGCAAACAGAGGCAAACTGAGGCATCGCGAGGGATTCTCCGCACAAGGCAACCCGAGCATGCATCATTCATCATCCGGAGCAGATTTGAGGCAGTCCCTGGCTTGCATGCCAATTTATTGCTTTCCTAATTTAATTTGTTAATTAATTAGGGTTTTGTATATATTTGGACTGTAATTATTTGGGATTGTATATTATTTATTCGAACCCTCTGCGCGAGGGCAATGTTGTAATAAGTGTGCGTGTGTGTGATGTATGTCTTCCAACCCCACGTCTTTCTTCTTTTTATTTACCCGCTTATGATGGTTAGATTAGGGCATGTTTTGATTAGCATACAGTATGATAGCATGTTTGCATTCATTCATCTGTTTTGCATGCACCGGGCTCAGCGCATCATACTAACTGCATTGTGTTTTCAATTCCAAGTTGAATACATGTTAGCTGTAGCATTTCATATGCCATGTTTAGAATAGCCGAGCCTGCTATAGTTGCATTTTTGTATGTGTTGTATTAGGCATTTCTGTATAATTAGGATCATGCATGGATTTCTAATTAGCTTCTGTTTTGGCTTGGAGTACTCGGTAAGTTTTATACTTTAGCATCCTTGCATGCGTGTGAGTGACTGCCATGATAGCACGCTTACCATGAGGCTAATTGCTTATGTGATATATCTGCTTGAATGCTTGTGGGTGAAGGTTGGGTTATTTGGATTGGAACAATTCGTTGACTGTGAGTTTTTTTTTAAGCCCACTAGATAGTGGCAAAATCATGTTTTTCTAAGTCCACCCGAGGGTGGCAAATCCACGTCTTAGCCTACTTGCGGGTAGCACCATCAAACCATTTTCAAAATAAACAAACATGAAACGTTTTGTTCCAATTCAGGCGATCCAGTCTATACTTGTATGCTGTGCGCATCACATAGTAAATCTAGGCTAATAACCGGAGTAAGAACGCATAATGTTTTCAAAAATAGATATCATGGTTAGTAGAGGCCGATCTTTGATCGGGCGAGCGGGGGTGCTCACGAAGTGACCTTCCCCAATCGTACCCAAGTTCCCGAGCCGAGACAACTTTGGTGATGACGGACACGTGGCCTTAGGCAAACGAGTCAGGGTTTCCTAAATTTCCCCGAAATAAAACATTTAGGTGGCGACTTTGTATCTGGCAAAGCAGTCCATGTTTGGCACTTCTTTCAAAATCTGTTTTATCAAAACGATTTGCCGGATTTGGACTCTTTGGTTCAGATTTAGAACCGTGACAATTTGAGAGTCCTGAACTGTAGTGAGCCCAATATGAACAGAACGGGGCTCACCCTCCCGGGGCGTTCGGGGACGTCTACAGAAAGGGATAAGTTGGGAGTGGAAATGGTGGTGGCAATGGAGGGTTAAAAGTGGAGGCAATGGTGGCAAAATAGGAGTAGATGGATGGAAGAAAAATTAGAGTTTTGAAATTAAAGATGATAATATTATTGAAACAAAGAGATGTATACTGAGTTTTTATTTTTTTATTTTTTTTAAATATATTTATTTAAAAGATGTTCGTTTAGTATGTGTGTTGGAAAGAAAAAAAAATAATGGGCAAAAATAAAATTAACCAAATGTTACATAGAAATATCTCTCTAATTTTTTGAAGGAATATATTTGACACTTTCAAAACGTATTTACAATTTTACCTCTAAATGTGATATGATATGTGTTAATTTTTAATTTGTTATACACTTAATGATAATGAACCCAACTCCCATGTCACATTATAGATGAATTAATAAATTTAAATGTGTGAATCTCTAGTATTACTCTTCACTCAAAATAATATTTTACTTTGTTACCGTTTGGTAATCGATTTTTTTAATTGATCTTTTGACTTTTTGGCTATTTTAGATTGAAATTAAAAGTTTGTTTAGTTTGATTTTTTTTGACTTTTAGGCCTCGTTTGGGAATACGCTATTTTAATACATTTTTAGTTTTTTACGAAAAGACATGCGAAAAAGTAGAGAGAGTGATATGATAACTTATAGTGACTTTTTTACTTTTTGGCTAAAACAAAATGTTGCCAAACAACGCCTTGTAAGAGAAAAAATAAAATGATTATAGTTTGAATATACCATTTTGTCTTATTGATTTATTTAAACTATTTATCTTTTGGATTTTTGAGTAAATTACAAATACACCCCCAAGATTTGCGTAAAATACAGATTAGTTTCTATAGTTTGAAAAATTACAAATACCCCTTTATTAGAATTTTTGATTTAACATAATTAATAAAAAAAAAAATTCATAATTGCTCTCCTATATAATAATAAAATTACTTAAATTATTAATTGAAACATATTTTTAATATCATTAAAAACTGTTAATTGACTTAATAATTTATTAATAAAAGGGACAATTTGTTATGAAATTAAAAATCTCAGAAGGTGAAATATAATTTTTAAAATCATAAAGGGTGATTCACATTTTAATTAAACCTTAGGAAGTGTATTTGTAATTTATCTTAATTTTTTTAACCAAAAGGCCAATGCTAAACAAACCCTTTGCCATGTTTTGAGAATCTGACTAAAAGTTAATTTTTTAATTTTTGTAAGTCTTATCACTTCTCTATATTTTCATATATTTTTATAAAAAAAAATTAAAAAAATTAGTTTTTAACCTACTTTTCAAAATAATTTTTGTATTTCATTTCTCTCAAGAAAAATGTTAAAAATTTTAAAAATTTTATCAAATTTTTTTATCAAATACTTCACATGAATATAAAAACCTCGCAGTGTTTAGGAAATTTGTTTTTTGATTTTTTTTCACTAAAAGACAAATTGGTTACAAAAAAAAAAAAAAAAACAAATTCAAACAAAACATCATATTAAAATACATAATCATTTTACTTTTTTTTCACAAACATCACATCTAATCATAAAAAAATTTAATTATCTTTTTAAATACAAATTTTTTTTTTCTAATAATATTCTATAACTAAAAAAAATTTTAAAAAAAATTTTCTCCCCAAACACCAACATAAATCTCATATCATAAATTTTTTTAAATTTCCAACACTACGCTTCTTTCAATTTCGCTATCCATCTTTTTCGTTGTTTTCAAACGCAGCCTTTGTGTGAGCTTATATTATTGCATCATCGCGCAGTAATGCGTCAATTATTTGCTATTCCAAAACAAAAAGCCTCTCTCTCTCTCTCTCTCTCTCCCCTCTAAATCTTCACACCTCTCTTCCTGATTCTCTCTCTGTCTCTCTCTCCCCTGCTTTCGACCTTGATTCTCTCTCTCTCTCTCTGGTTCAGATCTCAAAAACCTGTCTGTTTCTTAAAAAATGTAATCCCCATCCTCTCTGCCTGCCTTGAATGGGTTTCTCGGCTGGGTTTTCATCATAATGATGGTATATACAGCTCAAAAGAAGAAGACACTCCACGCAAAGCTTGCGAGCAAGCTGAGCAAGCTCACAATCCCAGAATCCTCATCTTCTTCCCCATCCCAGGACTTCGATTTCTCCGATGTATTCGGCCCTCAACCCTCTTCTTCATCTTCGTCTTCCTTACTCCCCTCCTCCGAAGACGACCCCCAGATCATCCACCACCGCTCCCACTCCTTCGTCGGCCCTTCCCCCCGATTCACACGCTCCAATTCTCTCCCTTTCAAGTCCTTCGACCCTGTTCTCGATTCCGATAGCTCCGAAGAAGACGAGATTATTGGAGGTGGAAATACTCCAATTGAAGAAGCCCATTCCCCCCATGTGGTGCTGGTGGAAAAGGGGAAAGAGGAGGTGCGTAAGATTGGGCCTGGGGATTTTGAGATTTTGAGGGTTGTGGGTAAGGGTGCTTTTGGGAAGGTGTTTCAGGTGAGGAAGAAGATTCATGATGTGGATGAAAATGGTGTTGGTAGTAGTGGGGATGATGGGATATTGGCTATGAAGGTGATGAGGAAGGAGACTATTATCAAGAACAATCATGTGGATTACATGAAGGCTGAAAGGGATATACTCACTAAAGTTGTGCATCCCTTTATTGTCCAGCTTAGATATTCTTTTCAGGTATTGTTAACCCTTGTAGATCAACTTCAATTTTCTTGTTTTTTATTTTATTTTATTTTATTTATTTATTTTTTTAAGGCTAAGTTTGGATTTGGGTTTGTAAAAGATGTGATAAGAAATGAAGTGAAGATGCTCAATTCTTTTCTTTTCTTTTGTTTGACTGGGTTAAGGAAATGTACTTTGTCAAAAAAAAAAAATCAATTTTTTTGTTTAGTTACCCATAAAAAAAAAAAATATGTGACAAATATTATGATTTGAACATGACATTAGGTTGCGGCATTAGTGTGGGAGTTTTGATGTCATATTGCAATGGAACAGTTGAATCATGCAATATGAGCTGTAAGCATGGACGCAAACACACACCAAATATGCACTTTTATAGTTGAAGTTGGGTTAGATACAGTTCAAATAGGGAAACGTATTTGTTTTGTCCTCAAAGAATTAAACTAAGATGATAACAATGGTCAATAATGATGTCAATATATACTAATTGTTATAAGAAACTTTCTTGTTATTTTATTCCGTCACAAAAAGATGACCGAATAAACATATGGATGACTATTGATGTGTATATATACATAAATGGGGATTTGAGTTAAGGGGAGGGTTTGAAAGAAATCAAACAGTAGAGAGAGAGAGAGAGAGAGAGAGAGAGAGAGATACAGAGTGAGTCGGGAGGGAGTATAGTGTGTGTAGTAGAGAAGATTGTGGATTGGAGAGAAGAGGAACCATTATCTTGTGTTGCTTGTTGTAGACAGGAGACCATCATCTGTTGGGTTTTGAGGGACCAAACTAAATTGGAGATGTAGGAAGGAAGGATAAATAAAGCCTAATGAGTTGTATTTTGAAATCCACCAATTATACATTCTAAAATACTATTTTTATTTATTTATTTATATTTAAATTCAAATGCAAAATGATTTAGAAGAGTGTGGATTTGAGTCCTGAATTGTAAATCCAACAATAGCCTTAGCTATACTCTCAAACTCATCCATGCTGTCATTATCATTTTAAGTGTCCTCATCTCATTCATGACTACTTTCATATTGCTACTCAAGCTGGAGTAAAGGAATCTTGTGTCAATTCAATGTTCAAGACTTTTTCTATTTTTGAAGAAGCAAATTTTTGATCGTAGTAAGTAAAGCACAACCCATCATATCAATGTTCAATTCAATTATTTAACAGGCTCATATAAGTTTACTCTTAGTAAATTATACACCAATGTATGTGAGAGCTTATGGAATAATACTGAGGAAGTGTTAATTATAAATATCCTCTCTGAGTGAATCAGAAAAGGAGTATTGCCTTTGGTTATTTCTAATACTACATGTGTCATTGGGTGATTAATTCCTCTTTTCAATCAAGTGTAAAGATTGAACTAGTTAATTAAACATTGTTTAGGGGTGTTGACACTTTTCCCTCCCCCCTTTGAGATATATGGGGTTTATCTTCTAAAGCAATCAACAAGTTGTTATTCTGCTGCATCAATATGGTTGCAGATCAACTGGTCCGTAGACACTTGAACTGCATCTTTTAAGTTGCATTCAATTTAATTTTTCACCACATTCATCCAATAAGCATTGATCCCATTTCTATTGATAAATGCTTAACACTAGGCTTCCCCTTCTCATTCTGTGTTGGTTACTTCAGTGCATTGCTTGAACTTCATTATGTTCTCATTGCTCCTTTTCCTACAATTCTACAGACAAAGTCTAAGCTGTATTTGATCCTGGATTTTATAAATGGAGGACATCTCTTCTTTCATTTATACCGGCAAGGAATTTTCAGGTATCTTTTATTTTAATCCTTGAACAATTTATCATATGATTTTTGTTTTCTTTTTTTTGATTCCAGCTCTTGGATATGTCTTGGGTAGTGAGGATCAGGCAAGGATTTATACTGCTGAGATAGTATCTGCTGTTTCACACCTCCACAAGTGCGGAATTGTGCATCGGGATCTTAAACCTGAAAACATTCTCATGGATGCCGATGGACATGTAACGATCAGGCCCATAAACTCAATGTTGTGGCAGTATCATGCATAAACCATGAAATATAATTTGTGGTGATTAAATATTCTTCAAATCATTTTGCTGCACTCCTAAATTTATTTTTTGACATCCAGGTTGTGCTCACTGATTTTGGACTGGCAAAGGAAATCGATGAATCAAGCAGATCAAATTCAATGTGTGGTACAACGGAATACATGGCTCCAGAAATCCTTCTTTCTAAAGGCCACAATAAAGATGCAGATTGGTGGAGTGTTGGGATACTCTTGTATGAAATGCTAACCGGGCAGGTGATGCATCTTTCAACAATGAAAGTCCATTTACTTAGTGATCTTTGACTGATGATTGTCGCTAGTGATCATGAAAGATCTTGAAAACCAACACAAGGACTGATGCATTAACTTGATTTCTGTTAAATGCATATTTTCTCAATGGTCATCCCCCTACACAAGGCATATTTTTTTGTTGTAACTCATGTAACTTGATTCTGTTAAATGCATTTTGAAATAGAAAATCTATAAGGATTACTTTTTTTCTAGATTTAGTTCATAAAGTGGACAATGCTACTCTAGGAGTTAAGGCTCTCTCTCTTTCTCTCTCCAACTGTTAGATGTGTATAAAATAAGCCTTCCCTTTTTGTTAATATTTTTGTTGCTGCCCCAACATAGATTGTTTTAATACCTATATTATTATTATGATGTTATTGAGGCACCTGATTTGTGCTGCTAGTTGCTTTAAATTGGACCATGCAAAGATCTTTCCTTTGGCCAATTCCTGGTTTTGGAAACATGCACATGGAGTCTGCCTGATCCATTCTTGTCCACTTTCGTAGGGATGAGGAACACGTGGGTTCTAGTTCCTTTTCAACTGTACTCTAATGATAATTAGGCTGTTCTAATGGATCAAACTAGCAGTTACATGAAATTCTAAGTTTTTGGCTATGGTTTGTGTTGCATATAATTGATCATATTTCCTGCAGCCCCCATTCACTCATGCAAATAGAAAGAAGCTTCAGGAGAGGATTATCAATGAGAAAGTGAAGCTTCCACCACGCTTAACTAGTGAAGCTCATTCCTTGCTCAAAGGAGTAAGTATATGACCATATTTTGTCGTGTTTTCCATTCTTTGACTATATGCTTTTATGTTTTCTATTTCTTTTCTGATTTTATCAAATTTGCAACCACAACCAATGCAATTTTGCCTTTACTTTTTTCAGCTGCTGCAAAAGGAACCATCAAAAAGGTTTGGCAGTGGGCCTAAGGGAGCTGATGAGATCAAAAGTCATAAATGGTTTCGCTCAATCAACTGGAAAAAATTGGAGGCTAGAGAAATGCAGCCCAAGTTCAAGCCAGATGTGAGTGGAAAAGACTGCACAGCCAATTTTGACAAGTGTTGGACAGCAATGCCTCTGGATGACTCACCAGCTCCCACACCAACAACAGGCGAGCATTTCCAGGGGTATACATACGTGGCCCCTAATCCTTGGCTTTCCTCTACGTGAATTGAAGGATCATTGATGCAAGCAAGCAATCCAGTTTATGGACTTAAGTTCTGTAAGTTTATTAATTTTGTTTTTCTCCAACTAAGAAAATGGGGAAAAAATTGTAATCTCATCTCTCATGTACAATATATTTATACTTTTCTTGTCAATGTATTTGTAGTTTCCTTTTGTTGTTTTGGTTTCCTGTGGCTTCCCTTTTTCGCTATTCGTTCACAACATGCTTTTAAATGCTGATATCATGTGTGGCTACAAATATACTTCCTGAGTTATATCAACTCTTATTTCTGCTGACAACCCCATTCAACCAAGACCAGATAGAACTAATTAAACCCTCTGAACTTGAGTTTATACTCATGGACATGTAAATTGAGTGCTTTATAATCTTATAACTGGCTCAATATTTATTTTGTATAAAATGTGATGTGCTGCCAATATTATTTTGACTGGACTTAAAATTATTTTTGTATTTTAACATATATTAGAGATTTTTGCTGAGTAACAATTTATTTCCAATATTCTTTGATTTGTCTGAATTTGGAAAATGGTATTTGAATTTGATATAAGGTGAAATTTGATTTAATAATGTAAAATGCTAGGTTTGTACCCAATCTACCTCTCTCAAATTCCCATCCAATGGGGATTAAAGGAGGAATACTTAAGCATGAGGTGATAATTATCTTGCTATTTCTTTTTTCTTTTTTGGTTGGGATCCTAGTTCAAATTCAGATAGTTTTGTAACTTTGACAATTAATATGAGTTTTGTTGTACCAAACTATCATATGGAATTTTCTAATCCTATTATTGTCTGGCTGACATACTGAAATATTGTTGAGAACCTAACCTATGCAAATTTGTAATATTTACCTAGCCTTTCCTTCAGTTGGAAGTCAAACTAAGTTACATTCTGGATTAAATACATTTCTTTTTCTTACACTCGAAGATTTCAGTGGCAGGAGTACTTTGCGCTGATTTTGGTTCACAAGGTTTGATGTCTTCATTACATTGTCAGCTAGCTTATTCAAATGTTTTGAAGGATATTACTGCAGTGGCGTAACTTTTGAAGTTATATTACAGTGTAAATGATTGCACTATGTTTATTTGGGGAAACTTTTAGAAGCAATTGTCTCTCATTTTTCCCTATTTAGCTTTAGATTGGTTGAAGCTGTCCAAACATTTTCTTCTTCACCAAGAAAATATCTTGGGAGAGGTCATTTGATATATGTGCCCATTTACCTAATTGTATTGCATGCACTCATGTTCTGCTTGCAAACAAATATAGTTAGCCATATTAAGAATATTGAAAACCTGTGAGTTGAGAACTGTGGGAAAATGCTTTGGAAATTAGATGGTTCAAGTCAAGATCCTTCTAAGACTCAACCCTACAGCCTGTGAGTTGATAATTTCAAGCTGCCTCCCTCCATTCAAGACAGGAGGATTGGTTTGGTTAAGATGATTCTATGGGAAATTGGAAACATCGAAGTGAACTATGGCTTATAAATAGGAAGATTAGGAGATAACGGGCGAATAAGTACTAGGACTAGTACACAAGCCATTTATAATAGATAAGACTAGAGGGAACAAAGAGTGCTTTTATATTATTAAAAACCAATTGGAGAATGAAAGATTGTTGCTCCTAACAAAAGGCCATGACCTGGAGCGATGACAAGTGTTATTTGCTCCAAAACTTGTGGTTGGGGTTTGAGTCACAATAATTAAGAATTAACATGTCCACATCAAAAGTGGGGGAAAGTTGCTTACCTACTACCTCTCCCATACCCTGTTGTAAATGGGAGCTTTGTGCATTGGGTTCTGTTTCTTCTTCTTCTTCTTCTTTCCCTAGTTTTAGAATGGGATAGATGATGATGGAAATGCTCTTGGGCACATGGTAATTATTGAATGCATATTGAAATTAAATATCTAGAAAATTGTCGGAATTCATGTTCATAAGATGTGAATAATATTAGTTCTACGCTAGACAGCCATTTATCACAATCCCACTCCTTTCTCTGGGCTTTTGACCAACTATGTCAAAAAGACATTGAGTACAACTATGAGGACATCTACCATTGTGCTATTAGAATGTTGAGGCATGAGTGACAATTGACCTGAAAATAAAAAAATATAAGTTAAATGTGGCGTTGATTGAGGACAAGGTGTATAAGAGGAAGTCTTGCAACAAATTTTTAGTCATTTGCAGACTACATTAGTAATGAGTTTAGTTATTTGGTTACAAGTTGAAGATACAAAAGGTTGATAAAAGTTGGAGAGAATGTGGATTGTGGTTTTGACAAATAGTGTCCTGTGGCTCAACTAAAAGTTAGGTCATGCTAAATCTGAAAATATTATTGACATAAGTGATTGCACTGAGGCTTCATTTAAGTGATGGGGCAGTGAGGCCCTCTTAATTGAATGGTAGATTAATTTATGAAAATATATGAAGATGATAAACAAGTTTATGCTTATATCTGTGAGTAGGTGTATGGGTGTGTGTGTGTGTGTGTGAGAGAGAGAGAGAGAGAGAGAGAGAGAAGATTCTGCGAAAACTTCCTCATGAAGGTGATTTAAGGTAGTGGCGAATAGAAAATGCAAACATTAAAATGATTAGTATTAAGGGGATAGTAGGTGATTTAAAGTAGTGGCGAATAGCAAAGAGAGAGAAGGAAAATTGATTAGTATCAAGGGGAAAGTAGTAGAGAATATAGTATTTCCAACTCACACTACTTTAAACCGGATAAGATAGGAGTATTATGATGCACTTACAAAAACAGTAACATAACTACGTCATTAATCATGTGGTTCACATATTAATGGAAAGCAATAGTGAAGCATCTTGTTCCAACTTGCTTAACTTTAAGCCATACAAACATGTTATATATTTAGAAATACATCTTAATACCTCAATAATGACGTGGTTAGCTACATCAGCACATACTTATTAAGAAATCTCTTATTCTTCTGCCCGATTTTCTATAGGTAGTTGTAATATCCGGCATATTTTCCTTCTATGTGGACTAGATTAATCATATTTGAACTGCAGAATATTGAGCATCTGTAGGAAAACATGAAATAAAAAGTTGTGATCTGTAGTGTGGCCTTAAAAAACAACAGAACATAACATGTACTTCCTAGAAAATAAGGAAAAACCCCACCTATTGTGTGGGACATGTCAAGCATAGATAGAGGATAGATTCTCCCTAACATTTAGTACTCTAGAAAAGGAGCAAAAATCTCATTCCATGGTGCAAGGAAGGGATCCACAAAAATCCACAATCATTCTTTTCACATTGCTTCAGAAGCAAGTGTCATTGGCCTATAAATGTCCCAGTTTGCTAGTGTATCAGCAGTCATTTCATCTTTGTCTTGAGAGTAAGGGCAGTTAGTTATAAACAGTTAGGAATGGACATGAACAACAGGGGCAGAAGCAACAAGTCTCTCTGCGAGAAGTCAATGGAGATGGTAGTTAACATTGTCAAGCTATCATCCTTCTCCATTGCCAAGATGAGTCTTGGAACAGCCGGTTCTCCACCAGCTACCAAAAATATTGCATCTTTCTCAGGCTCTGTTGCCAATACTCCACCGCTAATGCCTCAGTTTCCTGTGAGCCAGAGGGCACAAGAGCCAAAGAGCGGCTCAAAGCCTGTCTCTTTTCTGATTGAGCCAAATGGTAATGGATCTTCTTCGCACGTGATTCATGAAGAGGAGAGTGTTGATGGGAAGGCTACAGATTATATCAGAAAGGTTCATGCGAAGAACCGAAATCATTCCAGTGAACCATCAACACTTTCTCCATACATACTGCCTCCGCCACCTCATGTACTGATGTAGCTATCTCTAATGTGTGTGTGTTTTTTTCCCTTTTTTTTTTTTTTTGTTTTTTTAAAAAAACTGTTCTTCGTGTTACTGTTGTGGTTGAAATAAATCAGTTTGATAGATAATGTGGTTTGCTTGCTTGAAGCATAATCGTCCCTCTCTGCTTTAACACTTGTCGTGTAAGAAGACCTCATGTTTCTCAAGTAGAGCTTTTGTAGAGCATTACTTTGTGAAACCCTTGGTCCCTGTGATTAATATATATAGTGGTTCTTCTTGTGCTTATTGACAATATCTATTGTTCTCTGATTGTGTTTTCCAGGCTGTTAAATTCAAATACTAGATAACATTTTCTTTTATTTTTCTTTCCTCATTGTTGATGACTTATAAAAATAGATAATAACTTACCCCAAGAGAAACGAAAAACGAAAGAAAAACGAAAATGAAAATGGATGCATAATATGCAGTGAGTGAGGTCCAATTTTACTGTGTTTTCATTTGCTAAATTTCACTTCAAGCATAAAGTTGAATTAAAGTAGGAAAGAAATAGAAGAGAGAGAGAGAGAGAGAGAGAGAGAGAGAGAAGGATAAAAAGCAAGGCAGAATATAATTGGACTTTGACAGGAAGCAATATAAAAAAGAGTATTGGGGAAAACTACAGAGATGCAACATTGGGTGTAGAAAGTAAGGAGTGGTAAGGGATAGAAGAATCTCCAACAAGTCTATTTGCTTACGCAATGCCTAATGGCAAATGCAAGTGATTCTTCTAAACAAGCCCTTTTCATTATTGGTACTAGTAAGTGAGGAGTACCTCATCTAGAAATTTGGAATCTGTACTCTTATCTTAGCATCTCCAGTAGTCCAGTGATTTTGTTTATAATATGGTTGTGTTTAGTTTATTGATTTGAGTAAAAATTTTAAAAAGAAAAAGAAAAAAAATGAGTAAAATATAATTATAATTTACTTATATTTCACACATTTTTTTTAAAAAAATCTTTATCTAAATTTATGAAATAAACACAACGTAAAGTAAGGACTCGTTTAGGAGTTGACTTTTTTAGTATCTTTTTGGTTCTTGATAAAAAAGTACATGCCCTAAGCTCATATGATATAGTTAAAATAATACTATAATTTGGCAATCATAATGTGAAGTTTTGGCCAATAGTTCCTCTAAACAGGGTTTTTTCCTTCTTTATTTTTTTTTTGAGGGGGTTAAACTTCTTCAAAATTGATTTTGATTTAAGTTTTAATTCACATAATATTTAACTAATTTATCCTTATATTTTTACATCATTTGTATTAATTTTAATCTTTTTAATATTACTAAAAAAAACCAATATAATTATCTTAAAATTATGAATCTTGATATAATTTTCTAAATCTTAAAAGAGATTGGTGTAATTTATCCATTGATTTTGTATGCAAATAAGTACACAAATACTATGTCCAGAAGTATTAGTTAGTTCTCAGGCATTGCTAGATAGTATTCAACAATGTTGTGATTGGTAGATGAAGTGAGGTTTCCTTTGGGAAGAGAGCAAGGATCCTCTAGAGTGATTTTTTCCTAAAGTTTCCTAGAGTGTTACATTATGTGGTTGAGATTTATTGGCAAGTCACATCAATTTTTCTGATGTGACTTGCCAGTAAATCTGAACCACACAATATAGCACTCTAGGAAACTTTAGGAAAATTTCACTCTAGAGGATCCTTGGTGTTGGGAAGACGGGTTGGGTTGGGTTGGGTTGGGTTTGGGGTTATTTTAGTCACAAAAAGATAAAATAAGCTTTTTGGTCTAATAAGTTAAAACATCACATTCAATCCATAATCATTACATTTTTTTCTCAAAACAAGTCAAAAAAAGCCAAAAAATCTTTCCTAAATGAGACTTTTTAGCCCTCATACTAAAATAATCAAAAAGTCAAAAAGTCAAAAAGTCAACCCATTTCCCAAACAAACCCTGAGTCTCATAATTTTATGTTAAATGATTAATTTTTTTTTTTTGATAGGTTATGATGAACCAAGGATATTGTCACATGATGCTGAAGAATTAATACTACCAATCATGAAAAAAATATCATGAAAATAATTATGAAAGATTCTCCACCTCTGGATTATATCTAGAATAAAACACCACACACTAATCAATGGATGAAAAATCTTCATGCTGCGTTTTGTGATATTTTTTTCATGACTTCTCGTATTATTCTTTTTTTTATGTGCCTTTATTTTGTGACCTTTTGATATGGATTGGATGGGTTACGCTAATTGATTATGCTTCTTCAATTGGCTAGTTGAGATGAGTCCGGATCCTCTCCAGCCAACCTCTCCAGCCATTCCTCCTGTCAAGGGCCAGGATTTGGCCACATCACTTTGCCCAAAGTCTACGGCTCAGATCAAGTTTGGTTAAAAAAAAAAAAAATTGAATTTCTTCGGTTTTCTTCTCTCTACTTCTTCAAGATCGTCTTCTTCTAATCTGATTTCTTTCAAATACATACAAATCTATTTATGCATACATAAAAAGATCACCCACCATCAAAAGCCTTGTATTAGAGAAATTTCAACAAACACATATAATGAAACTATACATATAAATACAATACAATTACATATATCTATTTATGCTTTACATAGAAAGATTGAGATACAATAATCCCACAATTGAATCTTCTCCTTCTATCTTCTTCTATCTTCTCTCTCTCTTGATTTTCTGTCTGTTTTTCTCTTTCTAGCTGTGACTGCATAAATCCAAGAGCTTCTTCACCCTTAAACAATCTCATCAAAGAAATCATCAAGCTGGCCATTGATATTCTTAGTCAAAACCCCAAAACAACCCTTCAAGTTGTCCACTTTCTCTCTTATCCCAACCTCTGTTTCCCAATCCATTACCACTCTATGTGAAACACACATCATTGTTCAAGTTTTGAAAATGACAGATTATTTTGGGAAAAATCAATGAAAAAAACATACAGATCAGGGCTTTGGTTTGTGGGGTTGTCGGAGCTCTAGTTCGCGGTTGAAATTGCGGTTTAAATCTTTAGAGTAAGACAGAAGAGGAGAGGGACAGACCGTCGATGTTCGCCGCCGATCGATGTTCGCCAAAGCTTCGAAGAGGGAGGGAAAGGGAAGCTCTGTTGCTGTGTTGAATAAACAAAATTCAATTTTTATTTTTTTATTTTTATTACCAAGCATCTGATCTGAGCCGTAGGCTTTGGCCAAAGTGACGTGGCCAAATCTTGGCCCTTGACATGAGGAATGGCTGGACAGGTTGACTAGAGAGGATCCAGACTCAGTTGGGATATGTGAAATTTCATTAGGGACATTTTTTAAATTCATTTCTTGGCTAATCAATCAAATTGAAATTCGCAAAAACTATTAGGTATGACATATATTTAGGAATATCTAGAATTAATATCATGATTTTTAGGGTAATTTTATTTTTTAATTAATTTTGGTTTTTGTCTATTTGATTTTTTTGGAACATAGAGAACTTTTATATGAAAATTGGAAGTATTGTGATCATTGTGGTGGTTAGTAAAAGGTTAATGGAAGCATTTTTATATTCACATAGTGAAATTTCACACAAAGATATTTTTTTAATTTTTTTTTAATCTAATTATTGGAATTGAATTTTTGAAACTATTTTATATGCATTTAGACATATATTGAGGAATATCCAAAAGGGGAAGTTATCCATAAATTCTAAATGTTGATATCTTGTGTTTCATTTGGTCCTAGTTTTTTCTTGTGATCCATTTGGTCCTCTCTATTGTGGAAAAGACACAACTGCCATTGGGTTAATCATGAGTTACTTTATGTAAGGTTTTTATTCAATGTATGTTTAAAACTTGCCACGTTATGCACGCGGATGAGTGACACACAGCACAAAAGTACACTAAGGCTTATTATACTTCTTGCTTTGTGGGTTGATACATTGCACGTGACACATGAACTACTCTCTCTCCTCATTACTCGACCCGTCACGTTAGAGTGTCATATTTGGGAAAAGTACACTAAAGCGTTTTAAATTTTTTTTAAAGTGCTACATCATACCCGCCACGTTGGTGTGTCACATGTCACATTTGAGAAAAGTATACTAAGAAGTTTTTAATTTTTTTTAGAGTATCACATCATACCGCCATGTTGTCACGTTTGAGAAAAGTATACCAAAGAGTTTTTATTTTTTTTGAAGTGTCACATCATATCCACCATGTTGTCACATTAGGAATTTTTATTTTTTTGGAAGTGTCACATTATACCCGCTACGTTGTCACATTAGGAAAAAGTACACTAAAGAGTTTTTATTTTTTTTTGGAGTAAAAGTTTTGGAGTGTCACATCATACCTATCACGTTGTCAAATTTAGAAAAAGTACACTAATGAGTTTTTAATTTTTTTTGAATGTCACATCATTGGAGTATCACATCAGTACCTGCTACATTAGAGTATATTTTTTTTAGAGTGTCACATCATACCCGTCATGTTGTCACGTTTGAGAAAAGTATACTAAGGAATTTTTATTTTTTTTGAAATGCCACATCATACCCGCCACATCGTCACATTACGGAAAAGTACATTAAAGAATTTTTTTTTAAAATGTCATATCATACCCGTCACGTTGTCACATTAAGGAAAAGTATACTAAAGAATTTTTTTTTTTGAGTAAAAGTTTTGGAGTGTCACATCATACCCGCCACGTTGTCACATTTAGAAAAAGTGAGTTTTTAATTTTTTTTAGAGCATCTCATCGTTGAAATGTCACATTAATACCTGTCATATTAGAGTATCACATCATACTTGTCACATTAATAAAAGGGTATAGCTGTCCATCAAAACACTATCAAAATAAAAAATAGGACCACATGGAAAAAAAACTTTCCATTAATTGGACTTAATAGATCAATAAAAAAAATTTGGGACTAATTGAAGTCCTTGTTTGTGAGATGGGAATTATTGGTAAATATGCCTATCCCAAATTAATTTCATGATTTTTAAAGAAAAATGATTTTTTTAAAATTATTTATCAATAAGAAATTTATATCACTTAATTTTTTTTCTTGTTTTATATTTAAAACAATAAGAAATTTGATATGAAAATTGGAAAGTGTTGCGATCATTATATGAACATTTTTATTTGCAGTGAAATTCACTGCATAACGCTATAAAAAAATTAAGATTTTAGAGATTAAAATTTTGGGATAAAATAAATTTTTAGAAATCAAATATTTTTGTTACAAAAAGTATGGTTATTATATTTTTAGTAACAAAAATTAGATATTAGTAATGAATTATTATCTTTTTAGATTAAATTTTTTGTCTCAAAACGTAAACCATTTTGAGACCAAATTATTTTTTTCTAAAAGTATATTTGTTAGTAATATTTTCAAAATTTTATAGCTAAAAGTCTTATTTTTAACTTTTTGAGACGATCTTTAAGCGATTATTTTTACGACGATAGAAATTAATTTTTAAATATCTTTTATAACAAAATTTTTATTTTTAAAAATAAAAAAATTGATCTCTAAAATTAGTGTGAAGTCCTTTTTTTTACAGTAAGAAATTTTTGCCTAGTTTGGTTTGTATTTGCGAAACTTGTTTTGAGATAAAAAGTATAAAAATTTGTTTGGTTTGGTTTTTTTTTCAAAAGATGTTTTGACAAATTATTTTGAGAGAGAGTTTTGAAAAAAGTGATTGATTTGATGCGTATGAGAGAGAGATTTGTTTGGAAAATTTGTAAACCAAACAAGTTTTGAAAAAATTTATTTGATTTGATTACTTTTAAAAATTTATTTATAAAAAAATTTTTTCTAAATTTTTTTAAGAGACACAAATCAAACAAGTCCTTTATATTCATTCGCTAAATTTCTTACACTGATTTCTTCATCCACTTGAAGCATAAAGTTGAATTAATGTAGGATAGAAATAGAAGAGAGATAAGGACAAAAGGCATTGAATGAGGCAGGACAATTGGACTTTGACAGGAAGCAATGAAAAAAAGAGAGTATTGGGGAAGACTCTAGGCCGTTTGTTTTGAGGTATGGATGGGGAGATGAGATTAGAATAGAAATGTGATTTATTTAATGTTCAGTTTGTTTGTAAGTTTGGGAAATGGATTTATAAGTTGCAAAAATGATTTGGACCACTAAACAAAGACTTCTAATGCATTTTTAATTTGTCTTTTTCTTTCTTCTTTTTTGTCTTTTACTTCATTGTTGTTGTTTTTTTTTTTTTTTTTTTTTTTATGGTTAGACAGCTCATTAGAGTTGCACTGTTGCAGCTCTAATTAGAGCTCCGGAGCATGACCCTTATAAGTTGGGGGGTGTCAGATGGGTCTTGGACATTAGATTCACAATCTGTTCCAATGTTTGGTATTAAAAATTAATCCGTTAGTATTAAGAGAATAATTTACTTATTTACTTATCATTACCTAGCTCATCCTTAAGTAGAAGCAGCAACAGGAGGAAGGAGAGGTAAAGAGAAGCTCTCTTCTTCAGATTTTTGATTTGAAGCTCATCTCATCTTATCACTATCTCTCAAAATAAACATAAACTATTATTAATTCATTAATTATTAGACAAATATAACTTTTTTTTAATTTCCTCACTAATAAATTCCTCCATTTTTACTCTAAAAATAAACCAGCCTAGAGATGCAAAACATTGGGTGCAGAAAGAAAGGAGTGGTAAGGGATGGAAGAATCTCCTAAAAGTCTATTTGCTTACGTAATACCTAATGACATATGCAAATAATTCTTCGAAACAAGCCCTTTTCATTATTGGTACTAGTGAGTGAGGGAGTACCTCATCTAGAAATTTGGAATTTGTACTCTTATCTTAGCGTCCCTAGTAGTCCAGTGATTTCGTTTAAAACACACACACATGAAAGATGCTTGGGAGCACTAATTAGTGCTCCCACTAATTAGGTGGCAGTGGGTCTCGTCATTAATGATGTGATGTTTTGATTTTAGAGTTGTATTTTTTTTTATTTTTTTTTTACTTTTTTAATGCATTAGTGCTATTAGTGGTGATATTTTTAGTGGGATGAATCATTGTTGCACACACATTTGAGTAAAATTTAAAAGAAAAGTATTTTGTATCACTAATTTAGCACTAGGAAAATGGCTCGTAGCTTGAATTCGGTGGCCCGAATTCGGCCCGAAATCCAAAATGACGTCGTTTTAGATTTCGATTTTTTTTTTCCTGCCTTTTCTTTCTCTTCCTTTTCTTTCTTTCTTTTCTTCTTCTTTTTCTTCGTTGAACGCAGGAGAAGAGCAGAGGAAGAAGAGCGGAGAAGAGAAAGAGGAGGAGAGAGGGAGAAAGAGAGAGGAGGAGAGGAGATCGTTGCAGGGGTATGCATAATACCGCCGAAACCGCTGAAACCGCCAAAACCGCACTGAACCGCACCGCCAAGGCAAATTCGTTATTATTTGTCAATCGAACCGCCGGTTTTTGGTAAGAAAAATGGCAAATTCTAGTGACACTTTTATCAATCCGCCGGTTTCTATTTTTCTTCCAAACCGCACCGACCCGCACCGCTATTAAATCATGTTTTATAAGATTCTAAAAATTCTTTTTTACTTAAATTTGCTTGTTGTTCTATACCTTAGAATATAGTATTACATTACTGCTCAAGGGGAATTTTATGTATTGTATTTGATCATTGTAGCTTCCACAGATGCTTGTAATGAACTGATGGCATAGTCGTTCATATTATCATGTTGTTGCTACACTTGCTGCATCAGAAGAAAACTTCGCAAGATGCTTAACATCACGGTATCTCTCGTCTTTTTTTTACTCTTTGATTTAAGTTTTGTAATTTGAATTATATTTTTTATAAACCGCCAATCCGCCCGAACCGCCAAGGCAAATCCACCATTATTTGCCAACCGAACCGCCGGTTTTTGATAAGGAAAATGGCAAATTCTAGTGACACTTTTATCAATCCGCCACCCGCCATACGGTTTCTATTTTTCTCTCAAACCGCACCGACCCGCACCGCGCACACCCCTAAGCACCACTGCCGATCGTCGCAGCACCATCAATCGTCGCAGCACCACCGCTGTTGCCTCCGGCCCCGCCTCCGCCTCCTCCTTCCCCTGTGATTATGCCCCTCCAGTCCTCCTCCTTCCTCCTTCTCTTCTTCTTCTTCTTCTTCTCCGAATTCGAACCAAATTCGAGCCTTCAAATTCGAGTTACCTATCGGAACCGTTAGCACTATTAATGTAATCAATAATGATATGACATTATGTGAATCTTACTATTAATGTGATAGTTTGACCTTTGTTTTTATTTTTTTTCTTACACTTGTCAATTCATTAGTGGTGCTTTTAGAACTTCTTGAGCGGGACTGAATTTAAAAAGAAAAAAATAATAAGTAAAATATAATTATAATTAACTTATATTTTATATATTTTTTAATATCTATTTAAATTTATGAACTAAACAGAACATAAGAGTTTGTTTGACAGTTGACTTTTTAATTTTTTTTTTTTGCTTTATACAAAAGTGTAAAAAAAAAAAAAAAGATCAATTCGATAATTTGTAATACTTTTTTTTTTTTTTTGACTAAAATAATTAGTTCTCAGACATTCCCTAAGCTCATATGATATACTTAAAATAATACTATAATTTGGCAATCATAATGTAAAGTTTTGGTCAATAGTCCATTTAACCAGTTTTTTTTTTTTGGGGGGGCGGGGGGTGGGGGGGGGGGGGAGAGGACATCTAGAGTGATTTAATTGGCTTGATATGGTTGGTATTTAGGTAAAACAATTTCACCAAATTGATAATATTAATTTTATTATTTTGAACACTGATATAAACTACTTCTCCTATCAAATCGCACAGAACCGAACCAATTGAAACGGTTCGAATCGGTGCAACTTAATCGGTGTAGGGTCTTTCAAACTTAAGCCGTTTTAAATATACTTACTAATCTATATAAAAATATTTAATTAGTTATTTATCCATCATTTCAAATATATCCAATCCATCCATTTAATAATTACTTTTTAATTCCTAGATTAACAAAAATAAAAATAAAAAAAGTTTAAAAAGTAAAGTTTCAAGAATAACGAGTTAGATTTAAAATTATATATAATAAAAGTTTATAAACTTAGGTTATAAATATGATAAAGTTAATTAATTAAGGTTAATAATTTATTATACTTATTAATATCAATATATTATTAGAATATATATATATATATTATAAATATAATATATGTTGAAGTGGTCGGTTTTGGTTTAATTTGGTGTACAAAGTGCTTGAACCGACGTCGAGCTGAAAATAAAAAAAAAATCAAATTTAAAAACTGCACAGACCGATTCTTGTTAAAAAAATAGACTATATATAGTCAATTTGGTCCGATTCAATCGATTTGGTTGATTTTTATTTATTATTTATTGTTCTTACATTCCTAGACATCTATATAAATTTCTACAAAATTGATTTTGACTAAGTTTTAATTCTCATAACACTTAACTCATATTTTATTAATAATTTGCTAGACTAATTAAAAGCAAATATTATCATATCTTTTACATTAAAATGTGTATTTTTCTTTATTTATCCTTATATTTTCAAACCATCTGTATTAATTTTTAACTTTTTAATTCTACTAAAAAAAATTAGTATAATTATATCAAAATTATGAATCTCAATATATATATATATATATATATTTCAAATCTTAAAAGAGATTGGTGTAATTTATCCATTGATTTTGTATGCAAATAAGTATACAAATACCATGTGCCTTTAGTACATTGTTAGCCCCAAGGTTATTCATCTTTAAATTTCTATTGATTTTGATCATGAACAAATATTTTGAACTTATTTTGTTACTTAAAGTTTTCAAAATAAATGTATAATAATTATGCTTCATGGTTTTAGAAGTTACATGATTCTAAAGTATTATTTTTCAATGGTATTTGGGCCTTCAAAACATGAGGATCAAAACTTGATTGTAAATCTCTATACATGCTTAAAACAGGATTAAGGGTCGACACCAAGATAGCAAGGATAGACATCAGAGTAAAACTCAAATGCCTAAGTGTTCCAGTTGCAAGGGTCGACACCAAGACCACAAGGGTCGACACTAAAATTCAGAATACAATCCAGCAATAAGGGTTGACACCAAAAGCAGCAAGGGTCGATACCAAATTTCAGTGTGCAATCCAGTAGCAAGGGTTGACACCAAGATTAGTAAGGGTCGACACCAGAGTCACCTAGAACTTAACTTAGAAAAGAGAAAAAGAGCTAAGGGTCGACACCCAAGTTGTAGGGGTTGACACCCATAATATCTGGGTTTAAAAATCCTACTTGCCAAATCAGATCCAGACTGCTGCAGATCATTTCTCAGTCACTTTTTCAGAATTCTATGCATATTATGTCATCTTTTTTGACCTCTGAATAGATCATCTGGAACCATATCCTCTCTAAGAAGTTGATCTATGAAGAAGAGCATTAAATAAAAAGCATATGCATTTAATGATCCTTCCCTTTCCAAGACCTGTCCACAGTCTGCAATTTACCATACTCTGATCAAACAACAGTTGGAAGATATCATGCTTGATCTGCTGCAACGGCTAGGAATTTCAAAACCTCTCTCTCTTTCTAATAGTGAAGCCATTAATGCTATAATGACGAAGCTCTTCTTGTTCATTCAATACACTTCTTGAACACAACAAGCCTAAAGCATTCAAGAGCAATCAAGAGCTTTTAATATACTCTATTTTGTACTTCCATTTTCATAACTGAGTGAGTCTTAAATTACTTGAGAGCTTACACTTTCATATCTATCTTTTGTGAGAGAATATGTAAGGCCCCGGTATCCCACATCAGGAATGGAGGGGGAGTTCCTGGGCTATAAAAGTAAAAACCTAGACCCTTATATAGCATCGAGGCCTTTTCCCAAGTGGTGAAATCCCTATTAGAACTCTCCAGTTAAGCGCGCTTAGGTTGGAGTAGTTCTAAGATGGGTGACCCACTGGGAAGAACAAATCCGTGCGGGCGTGACCCAAAGCGGACAATATCGATGACGTGTAAAGGGTCGGGGCGTTACAGAATATTTGTAAAAGAGGATAATTGTACCTCTTATTCATATTCATTATTTTCTGAGTGACACACTTGTAAAGTGAGGCATTTAGTTGAGAGGTCCTCAACAAATTGAAGTAAGTCCTTGTAAAAATCCGCAAGCTAGGTGAAGCTTGGTGGTGCATCTATTCATAGTGAAGAAATTCTCAAGAAGGTGTCTTGAGGAGTGGACGTAGGCCGGTGAGCCAAACCACTATAAATCCTTGTGTCAAGCTCTTATTTCCTTTTCTTTTATTTTTTGTGTATTCATTTATTGTCATCTGTCTTAAATCACTTAGTCTTTGCAAATTTATTTTTGGACCAAATTTTTAAATTACCCAAATTTTTAAATAGGTTTTTTAGCCAAATAAGACAAAACATCACATTCAACCCATAATCATTACATTTTTTCTCTCACAAAAAAGTCAAAAAAGCCAAAAATCCTTCCCAAACCAAGCTTTTTAGTCCCAGGCTAAAATAGTCAAAAAAGTCAAAAAACTAAAAAGCCAATCCACTTCCCAAACGAACCTTAGGCAAGTTGATTTTTTTTTATTATTTATAAATATTATTATCAATTCTGATTCTTGTTTATTTGTTTTTATATGTAAAATCATTAAAAAATTGATATGCAAATGAGAAAGTGGTGGTCATTATGGTGGTGATAGTATAGTGGTGAAATTTCACTGTCCAAGCTAATGTTAACATATTAAAATTTTACTATATTAACGTTATCTATGAAAATGAAATGTTTGTTTTCTTCATAATTTCATCATCAACATAAATATTGTTTCATAGATTTTGAAATGATTTTAAAAATATTAATTCTATCACAAACAAAATAATATAACAAAACTTATGGAATTGCAAACTTAAAAAACAAAAAATGAAATTAAGCAGTAGAGGTATTTTGGGTAAAAGAAACGTACGCCGTCCTCACAATGCATCAAAACTTCACCACATGTCCTTTTGGCAATAAAATTTTACAAGGAGGGGGACTTAAAAAAAGAAAAAAAGAAAAGAAAAAAATGCTAATCTAATTGTGCAAATCTCATTTCTTCTATTTATCTAACATAATACCAAACTATGAAGCACGGACACCTCTCCGAGGGCTCCGTACCAGTGTCGGACACGGACACGCGTCGGACACGCGATGGACACGTGTCCGACACGCACTAGAGAGTGTCCGATTTCTTTTTTATTTTTTTTGAAGCCGGACACGTCCAGGACACGTTATGGACACTTTCGGGACACGCACGGGGTCAATTTCAGAATTTACAAAACATTTTTAGGGTCAATTTCAGAATTTACAAAATATTTTTGGGGTCAATCTGTAAAAAAATAAAAATAACTTCTGTTTGCCCTAAATCGATCAAAGAGCTGAGCAGAAAACAAAAAGAGAAAGAGAAAAGGCGAAGATAACAGAGGAGAAAGAGAACCTGGTCGCTCGTCCGTCACTCGTCATCGCTCGTTGTTGCTCGTCGCTCGTCGCTCCTCGACCGTCGCTCGTCGTTCGTAAGGTACACCTTCTTCTTCCTTCCTCGGCTTCGGTCTTCTTCCTTCTTCTTCTGGTCTTCGTTCGTCAGTCGATGTTTCTCTCTCTCTCTCTGTCTGTCGACGTCTCCTCTCTCTCTCTGTCTCTCTCTCTCTGAGTATATTTTTGTTTTTTATTTTGTTTTTTCGCGTCTTTTTTTTTCTATTTTCATTTTATATTTTTTCCCCTCTATATGTCTTATTTCAGAATATATATATATATATATTTATTAATTAGTTCTGTTAATATGTCTTATTTCAGAATATATATATATATATATATTTTATTAGTTTTGTTAATTTTAATAATAATGTGTGTTTATTAATTTTATTATAGGAACAAATTTGTAATTCTGAAACAATGGCTACTACATTGGATAATTCACATTTGTAATTCACATTTTCTGATATTTACGGATTTTGTAATAGATGATAGTTGTTGGTACATTGGATAATTTTATATTTTGTGGTTTGATTTTCATGCATTTTGTAACAAATGATGGTTGGTAGCTTCGAATGACATGTTATGTATTGATGGAATGCAATTTTATGTTATTTCAATATTTTTTTAATTTTTTAAAAATAATTTTATGACATATAATAAATAAAATTAATTATATATATTAAACGTGTCACCAGCGTGTCGTGTCCCCCATTTTTTGAAAATTTGCGTGTCGGCGTGTCCGTGTCGTGTCACGTGTCCGTGTCTGTGCTTCATTCATACCAAATAAAAATATCATATGTGAACGCTATCACAAATAGAGAGAAAGTGCATCTGTAAAATTTTAGCAATGGGGATAATATTCCATTAAAAAGCTTAGGAGTTGAGTTTGTTTTTGATAAATTTTAAAAATGGCATCTCCACTACAAAGTGAAGATGCTTTTACGGTTTTTTCCCAAAAGATCTTGTAAGAGTAGCTTCATTGGTCATTATCAAAATAGCAATACCAAAGTTCGTAGACTATATAGGGCTAAAATGTCAAATTTTGAAAATGTTACAATAGTTATAATTTGACATGCCACTTTTAAAAATGTTAAAATTTTCCAATATTACTCCACTAGTGCAAATAAAGCTTACAATTGGAGAAATTTTTGTTGATTGGTAACAGGCACATCACTAAATCAAATTGGGTTACTTCTGTTGGCAAACTTGTACCTTATTGAAAGATTAATCATTCGAGTCTTGTATGTGAGAAGTTTCTTCTCACCCCAAGATAAGGTCTTTGATGTACCTAAAATACACATTTCTTTGGACCACTTTGCCCCTCAGTTTTCACTTCCAAAATATATTGAAATCAATGACTTCCCCCATCTATTTGAAGCATAAAATTTAGTGCAAGTACAAAATAAGTAGATGAGATAAACCCCTCAAACAATAGAATAAGCCAGAATAATTTAACATGAGTAATAATATATAAACAATAGATTCATATAGAATTTTCATATATAATGTTGTGGATTAATGTGTACATTTCATTTTAAAATAAAAAATTCATAAAGATAAACATATTTACACGAATGACGTCGCTATATCATTTTTGCGAAATTTTATGTATGAATGGAATTTTCCATGTGACGTTGATAGGGACCCATGGAAAGCAATATATGGGAAGTATTAAACAAAATGACGAATTATACTAACGGTCTCTGTAGTTTAGAGCTTGTGTTATTTTGGTTTTTGACCTTTCAATTGTGATACATTTGATTCTGAATTTTGAATCTTGTTTCAAATAAGGACAATTGAATATATTGTTGCTCTATTTCAAAGGCAAAGTCGTCAATTTGATAAAATATAAACTAGTTTGATAAAAATAAATGTCAAAAAATTATATTTAAATTTAAAAAAATTGTTTCTACTCACCAAAGGTAAAATTATATAAAAATAATAAATCTTTTGCATTTTTATTTTTTTATCAAATTAATTTTTAGTATGTGTTTGGATATGATCATGTTATGGGTGGATATTTTTGTTGATATTTTTGGATAGTTATCATGTAATAGATGGTTGTATTTGTTGTTAATAGATATTTTTGGATGATTATCATGTAATAGATAGTTGTATTTGTTGTTAACAGATATTTTTGGATGATTATTATGTAATAAATGGTTATTAGGCTGTATAATCAACACGTCTAATATATGAATATTTTTAGTTTTGAATTTTTTGATTTAATAGATTGGTTTAATAATGATGTCAAAGTTATCGCCATATTTGACTTTTACAAAAATAAAAACTAATTTAATGAAAACAAATATCAATAAAAATTATTTAAAAAAATTATTTCTACCATCCAAAAGATAAAATTATATAAAAATGATGTGTTTTAAATTTTTTTCACTAATTTAATTTTTAGTTACCTAGAAAATTTTTCTGAAAATAAATTCTAAGAATCAGACTAAATAGAACTTTATAATTAAAATTTTTTTAACGTTATTTATTAAAAAAAATGTCATTATATTTCAAACAATATATAAATTAACCAATACAAAATAAGTTGTATGACGGCTTTACCGTTCAAATAGAGTAACAATGTCTTCAATTGTCTTTATTTAGAACAAGATTCAAAATTTATGGTCAAATGTATCACAATTAAAAGGTCAGGGAGCAAAGTGATACAAACTTCAAATTATAAAGACTGTTGGTGTAATACGTCCTAAACAAAATATCAATATCCAAATTATGACATAATAATGTAAAAATGCAAATAATAATACCCCCTTCGTCCCAATTTGTTTGTCCATTATGAAAAATTCAACTTATTAAGGAGATATGCAATTATTACATTTTCATTCAAATTTTGAATTTTTTTGTCCCACCATTGCCGTTCTATTTGAATTTAAAAATGTGTTTATAATAATTTATAGTGGGCAATTTTAAAAATCTAATAAAATTTAATATCTCAAAATAAAAAATGAATAAATATTTTAGAACCAACTAAATTGTAAAGGTGGACCAACAAAATGGGACGGAGGGTAGTGTGCAATTCCATTCCAAAAAACAATAGCTCACTAATCTTCTTATCGGGAGAGGATTCTCTCCGGTTGGGCTTCCAATTGGAGGGTAATGTTGGGTTTTTGTGGGCCCACTATGGAGTCCACATCAATAATCCAAACCGTTTAATATGTAAAACTCGTCGAGTACTTCATCCCTGCAAAAAATCACATTAATTGGATATTGATAGCTACTTAATCAAATTATATTTGTATCAACAATTTATTTTTAAAATTATAGTTACCGTTGACACAAATGTGATTCGATCAAGTATCTATCAATATTCAATGAATGTGATTGTTTGCAAGGACAACATACTCGGCGACCTCTGCACATTGAACGGTTCAAATCATCAATGGGGAATCTATAATGAGCCCACGAAGACTCAACAACAACCTCCAATCTGATATAAGCTAGAGAGAAGTGTTAGCTCTATCCCACATAGACAGGCCTGGCCCTGAGGGAAGGCCCAAGAGGCCTGCGCCTTGGGGCCCCAGATTTGGGCTGAAAATAGGGCCCCAAAATTTGATTTTTTGTTTTAGATATAAAAAAAAAAAAAATCCAAATGTTATAAACCCAATTGAATATAGGCCCAAAAAATATATATATATATATATATATATCATAATAGAGGCCCAATAATGTTTATAATAGAGGCCCATAACAAAATCAGTTGGCTACATTAATCATTATGAACATGGGCCCAACCAAGATATACCCACCTGGAAGAAGAATTCACATGGGTCTTTACAATTTGATTTTGACGAAACACATTTGTCATTTTGAGAAAAACGAAACACAGCAGCACAGCAAGCACCTGATAAGAATGAAATGAAACACATCTCTGTTCTGTCTCCTCCATATTTGACGAAACCGTGAGTCTTCTTGCATTGGGCATCAAAATCGTGAGTCTCTCTCTCTCTCTCTATATATATATATATATATATATATCACATTTAAATAGAGGAAGTTTTTGCCCTAATTTGTTGCCCTAATGTTTCCTCTAATGTTTCCTCTTAATTTCTTGCCCTATAATTTTATTTTTGTTGTGTTCTAATTCATGTTTGGTTGATGAAGATTTTTCTTGCCCTATATCACATTTATTTTTGTTGCCCTAGATTTTTGATGAAAGTCTATAATTTTTGTTGTGTTCTAATTCTGAAAATATATTATTTGCAGAGATCAATGATTGTGAATTTGTGTGGATTTGTGATTATATAGAGTAGTCATCATGCCTCCTAGGAAGTATATTTTTGGATGTGAAAAAAGGAAAAAGAAGCAAAAATTAGAAAATTTTATTCAATCTCAATCGAGAGCGCTTGAAGAATTTTTTTGGTAACAAGAAACAAATAGAAAGTTCATGTTTGGTTGATGAAGATTTGGTAATTGAAGAACTTAATCAATGTAATGAGAATGATAATGAAGATTTGGGTGTTGAAGAGCCTATTGAATGTTTGAATGAGAATGACAATGAAGATTTGGTGAATGAGAAAGCTACTGAAAGTGAAGATTTTAATGTTGAATATGGACCTTTAAATATTAATGACCCAAGTAATTGGGACAAGATTGATGAGAATTTCAGAGATTTATTAGATGAAAGAGGTTTTATAAGAAGTGATGTTGTCAATTTTCCTAGAGATGACAAGGACAGGCATTTCTCCTCTACACATTACATTCGAAATTTACCAAATGAAGAGAAGGAATATAGGAAATGGCTAGTATATCCAGATGCTTCAAACAAAGTATTTTGCTTTTGTTGTAAGTTATTTAAGGAAGATGGGAACAAGACTCAGTTGGCTACTAATGGATTTAAAGATTGGAAAAATCTAGGTCACAGGCTTAGAAGTCATGAAACTAGCAATGAACACATGACTTGTATGAGCAAATGGATTGAATTGGAAAAAAGATTGCAAAAGAATGAAACAATTGATAAAGGTGTTCAAGAACAAATCAATAGGGAGAGAGAACATTGGAAAAAGGTGTTACTAAGGATAATTGCTGTTGTGAGAACTCTTGCTAAAAATAATTTGGCGTTTCGTGGAGACAATGAGAAGATTTATCAAGAAAGAAATGGAAACTTTTTGAGTTTAATTGAAATGATTGCTCAATTTGATTCGGTAATGCAAGACCACCTTCATCGCATTGAAAGGAATGAAATTCATTACCATTATCTTGGTCACAAAATCCAAAATGAATTGATACAGATGTTAGCGGGTGAGATCAAAAGTACAATTGTGAAAAGAATCAAAGAAGCGAAATATTTTTCAGTTATTCTTAATTGTACTCCAGATGTTAGTCATGAAGAACAAATGTCTCTTGTAATAAGATGTGTGGATGTTTCAACTAATCAAGTAAAGGTGGAAGAGTTCTTTTTAGAATTTTTAAAGGTGGATGACACATCGGGATTGGGTCTTTTTAATGTACTTAAAGAGGTATTGTGCACACTCCAACTTGATATTGGTGATATAAGAGGGCAAGGATATGATAATGGCTCTAACATGAAAGGGAAACACAAAGGTGTACAGAAAAGGGTACTTGAAATAAATCCTAGAGCATTCTACACACCATGTGGTTGTCATAGTCTTAATCTTGCACTTTGTGATATGGCTAACTCTTGTCCCAAAGCTATCTCTTTTTTAGGAGTGTTACAAAGTATATATTTATTGTTTTCATCTTCTACAAAGTGGTGGAAAGTTTTCAAAGATCATGTGGAAGGTCTCACATTGAAGCCATTGTCACAAACAAGGTGGGAAAGTGGCGTTGAAAGTGTTAAAGCAATAAGATATCAAGCTCCACAAATAAGAGATGCTTTAAATCATTTGGCAAATCTTGGTGAACCCCACAATACAAAGAGTGAAGCTGAGTCTTTAGCAACATATGACATTGAGAACTTTGAATTTTTTCTTGGCATGATTATTTGGCACAATTTATTGTTTGCAGTTAACTCAATTAGCAAAATATTTCAAAGGGAAGACATGCATATTGATGTTGCTATAATTCAGTTAAAAGGACTCATTACCTTTCTTGAAAAGTATAGAGAAATTGGATTTTTGGATGCCATGATTGAGGCAAAAGAAGTTGCTACTCTAATGGAAATTGATCCAGTATTTCGTGAAAAGCGTGTCATTCGTAGAAAGAAGCAATTTGATGAGAATGTTAGTGAAGAGGTGACACAGACTGCTGAAGAATCTTTTAGAGTTAATTACTTTATGTATATAATTGATCAAGCTCTTTCTTCACTTAAGAGTAGGTTTGAACAATTTCAAGTATATGAGGAAAATTTTGGATTTTTGTTTGATTTGAAAAAGTTGAGTTCTACCAACAAGGAATGTTTGAAGACTTATTGTGTTAATCTTGAAGATTTTCTGAAACACGATAAACTTTCTGATATTGATGGGAGAGATCTATTTTCAGAATTGAATGTCTTGAAATAAGTTTTACCGGAAGGAATCAAAAGGCCAATTGAAGTATTAAATTATTTGAAAACAATGGATGGTTGTTTCCCAAATGCATGGATTGTGTATAGAATTTTGTTGACTATACCTGTTACAGTGGCCTCTGGAGAAAGAAGTTTTTCAAAGTTGAAGTTAATCAAATCTTACCTTCGGTCAACTATGTCACAAGAAAGATTGAATGGGTTAGCTTTGTTATCCATTGAAAAGGATATGGTGGATAATTTCGATTATGCAAGCTTCATTAGTGATTTTGCAGCTAAAAATGTGAGAAGAGTAATGTTTATGTGATAGTTGGTTCAATTGTAACTGGATATTGCTAAACTATAAAGCAACAAAACCAGATTTTTAGTTTTTTGAGTATTTGTAATGATTGATTCCTATCTTAATATATGAAAGTAAATTTTTGTTTATAATTTTAATGATTATATGTGCAAATAGTTTTTTTATCCATTTATCCATCAACTTTTTTTTTTTCAATGTAAGAAAGGCCCCATTTCCGAAGGTCGCCTTGGCCCCCCTAAATCTCAGGGCCGGCCCTGCACATAGAGGAGTTATTAAAGGGTGTCTCTCAAAGTCAAGAAGTAGGAGGGAAGATTGCAAGTGGCAGCCAACCCAATAACTCTCCTTCCTTGACTTTGTTTCCTATATATATATATATATAGAGGCTGAGAGGAAGAGAAGAGATAGGCAACACAGAGTGTATAATCTGTGTGTATGAGAGTGAATTCTATAGATGGTTGTGAGGTGTGAGTTGTAATCTCCTTCTTGGATAACTCTATAGTGAGAAATATCTCTCCATGGACGTAGACTATTGCTGAATCACATAAATCTCTTGTGTCTCCTTTCTGTGTGTGTGATTAATTTCTGAGTGTGCCTTAATCCTAGCAAGTGGTATCAGAGCCTTGGTTGGTGAAAAATGGTGTAGTTTTAAAAAATTATCAAATTTTGAAGTTGCTCAAAATCAACTTTTTAGCACACCAAGAGGTGCGTCTCTTCGAAATGATTCCGACGATATAAAATTCGTAAAAATCGGAACTAAAACGAGTGCCTTAGAGCTTGTCAAAGATTCGTCAGAATTTTACCAGAAACTTCAGTTTGGCGAAGGAATTTGAAGAAGAAGGCTGATGTCACTGTGACGTCATCATTGCATCAGCAAAGTTTCTGAAATTGTAATTTAGCTTCCGAAGTTGTGGTAAATTGCATTTCAACCTTTGAAGTTTCTGAAATTGCAATTTAGACCTTGAAGTTGTGGTAAATTATATTTCAACCCCTGAAGTTTCTGAAATTGTAATTTGACCCCTTTGAGTTGGGAGAAATTTCATTATGGTCCTTGGAAAAGTGGGAGGAGTGCTTTTCTGGCTAATTGACCATTTTGGACTCAACGGTGTTGTCCGTTTCTCCAAATTCAGATTTTTTTATACAACTAAGAAGACAATGGAGGAATCCACATCAACTTCAGGATCGATGATAAAGTTAAATGCTTCTAATTATGGAATCTGGAAGCCGCAGATGGAAGATGTCCTATACTGTAAAGACCTGTTTGACCCTATTACTCTAAAAGGGGTTAAACCAGAAGTAGAGAAAGTTAAAGATTGAATAAAGATGAACCGGAAGACTGTCGGTCAAATCAGACAATGGATAGAGCACAATGTATTCCACCATGTCGCCCAGGAGACAGATGCATATGTCCTCTAGACAATATTAGAAGGAATGTACCAGCCAAAGACCGCCCGGAACAAAGCCTTGGTGATGAGAAGGCTTGTAAATCTGAAGTGAAAGAATGGTGTGTCTGTTGCTGAGCACAACAGTGAATTCAAAAATCTGGTGAATCGCTTGCAACCTTCAAGATGCCCTTAGACGATGAAATGCAAGCCGTACTACTGCTCAATTCTTTACTAGACAACTATGAGACGTTGGTGGTTTCTCTCAACAACTCTGCACTAGAGGGGAAGCTGACTATGAGCATGGTCATAGACGCCATGTACAATGAAGAGACAATGAGGAAAGACATGAGAGGTAATCAGACCCATGCACTTGTCACAAAAGATAGAGGCAGAGATAGAGGTAGAGGAAGAGGCAGAGGAAGAAGCAAGAGTAGAGCCAGATGGAACAACATGAGTAAATCTAGAGACAGTAAAAGTGAAGGTAACTCCAGCTTCACTTGCTTTCACTGTGCCCAATAGGGTCACATAAAGAGGAACTGCCCAAGCCGGAAAGATAAAGGCTGAAGTAGTAAGTCAAAGGGAGATGAGAACATGACAGCCACAACAACTGATCAAATATTTCTTGCAGTTGGTGAGGAGGAGGATTGCCTTCACGTGGTTGATCATAGCTATACAGAGTGGGTGATAGACACAGCTGCATCCTATCACGCCACTTCCCACATAGAACTATTCAGCTCGTACAACGTTGGAGATCTTGGCACTGTTCGAATGAGAAATTCTAGCTATTCGAAGATTGTAGGTATTGGAGACATTAGCATTCAAACTAATGTCGAACACAAGTTGGTTCTCAAATATGTGAGGCTTGTTCTAGATTTGCGCCTCAATCTTATCTCCGGAAGTGCCCTGGATCGATAGGGCTATACAAGTACATTTGGAAATGGCTGTTAGAAGCTGACAGGAGGAGCTTTGACAATCGCTAGAGAAAAGATATCTTCAACACGGTACAAGACTCGAATGAAGATCTATTTGGGAAGCCTTAATACAGTAGAAGACAAGGAGTCACCGGACTTATGACACAGAAGACTGGCTCACATGAGTGAAAATGAATTGCATTTGTTGGCAAAACAATCCAAGATACCCTTATCCAAAAGAAGTGCCCTGAAGTATTATGGCAAGCAGTATCGAGTATCATTCAGTTTAATGAGCAAGAAGAAAACAAAAGTGCTTAGTATGATATACTCAGATGTTTGTGGACCAATCGAAGTGGAGTCACTTGGCGGCCGTAAGTGTTTTCCGAATTTCATTGATGATGCATCAAGGAAGTTGTGGGTGTATTTCCTAAAGATGAAGGACGAGGTATTCCAGCATTTTCAGGAGTTCCATGCAATGATGGAAAGAGGGATCGGAAAGAAGTTGAAGTATCTTCACACAGACAACTGTAACGAATGCACTTCCAATGCTTTTGAAGCATATTGTGCTAGTAGAGGTATCCGGCACGAGACAACCGTTCCTGGTACCCTACAACACAATGGTGTGGCAAAGAGGATGAACTACACTATTGTTGAAAGAGTCAGATGCACGCTCAAAATGGCAAAGTTGCCAAAGTCATTCTGGGCTGAAGCTGCCTGTATAGCTTATTATCTCATCAACAGGTCGCCTTCAGTCCCGTTGAATTTTGCAATACCTGAGACAGTTTGGTCTAGAAGAAAGGTATCATATTCTTACTTGAAAGTCTTTGGGTGTAAGGCGGTCGCACACATCTCCAAGGAAAACAGACATAAGCTTGATGACAAGTCCACTCCATATATATTTGTAGGCTATTCAGATGCAGCATTTGGGTACAAGTTGTGGGACCTAGTGAATAAGATGTTCAGGAGCAGAGATGTTGTGTTTCAGGAAGACCAGACAGTAGTAGATTTTGAGAAGTCTGCAAAGTCTAGAGATATCATCACTCTAGACTTGTTACCATCTCCTAAGCCATCACAAAATGCTAGATGTAATGATGTGTAACAAGAAGTGCCAGAGTTGTAGGATCTTATGCCAGAAATTGAGAATCAAAAGGAAAGAGATGAAGACCTGGATGAAGAGGGTGTTGAGCAGGGGGAGCAATCCCCTCAACCAGAGGCAACTAGGCCTCAGTTGCGAAGATCTGGAAGAGTTGCTGTACCATCAACCAAATATCCCGCTTCTCAGTATATTTTGATTACTGATGAGGGGGAGCCCAAGAGTTTTTCGGAAGCAAAAAGTCATACAAAGAAAGACTGTTGGACGCAAGCCATGAAGGAGGAGATGAGTTCTTTGCAGAAGAACCACACTTATGAGCTTATTTCACTTCCAAGGGGCAGGAGAGCCTTGAAGAACAAATGGGTACATAAGTTGAAGAAAGATGGCAACGGTAAACTATTGCAGCATAAAGCTCGCTTGGTGGTCAAAGGTTTTGGGCAGAAGAATGGATTACTTTGATAAGATCTTCTCCACAGTTGTGAAAATGACTTCCATTTGAGTAGCTCTGGGATTACCAGCTTGCTTAAATCTGAAGGTAGAATAGATGGATGTCAAGACTGTCTTTCTCCATGGTGATTTGGAGGAAGAGATCTATATGGAACGACCAGTAGGATTTGAAGTCAAAAGGAAACAGAATCTAGTTTGCAAATTGAAGAAGAGTCTCTACGGCCTGAAGCAGGTGTCGAGACAATGGTATAAGAAGTTTGATTCATTCATGGTGGATCATGAGTACAAAAGAATAGTAGCAGACCAGTATGTATACTTTTGACGGTTTTTGGATGGAAACTTCATTATCCTACTGTTGTATGTCAATGATATGCTAATCATCCGATAAGATATTACTATGATCAACAAGTTGAAAAGGACTTGTCGCAGTATTTTGACATGAAGAATTTAGGCCCAACACAACAGATTTTAAGCATGAAGATTGTTCGTGACAGGAAAGCCAAGAAGATATAGTTGTCATAGGAGAAATATGTTGAATGGGTGATTGAAAGATTCAACATGAAAGATGCCAAGCCAGTCAGCACACCACTAGCCAACCATTTCAAGTTGACAAAGCGTTCGTGTCCCACGACCAGCTCTAAAAGGAAAGAAATAGAGGCAATCCCCTATTCTTTTGCAGTAGGAAGTTTGATGTATGCTATGGTGTGTACCTTGCCAGATATAGCTCACGCGGTTGGCATTGTGAGCAAATTCCTCGCCAATCCAGGAAAGGAGCATTGAGAGGTGGTCAAATGGATTCTTCGGTACGTGAAGGGAACTTCAAAGATGTGTCTATGTTTTGGGAGAGCTGAACCAATTTTGGAGGGATTTACAGATGCAAATATAGCATGTGATCTTGATGGTAGAAAATCTACATTAGGATTTCTATTCACCTTTGCAGGGGGAGCTGTTTCATGGCAGTCCAAACTACAAAATTATGTTGCTTTATCTACAACAGAGGCAGAGTACATTGTTGCCGCAGATGCTGGAAATTAAATGTTGTGGTTAAGGAGGTTTCTCCAAGAATTTGGTCTACAGCAAGAAGAGTATAAGGTACATTGTGATAGTCAGAGTGCAATTGATTTAAGCAAGAATTCCATGTACCATTCACGTACAAAGCACATTGATGTCTGGTATAATTAGATATGAGAATTGATGGAAAAGCAGTTGATGAAGCTAGTGAAGATTCATACGGACAAGAATCCTTCTAACATGATGACCAAGGTTGTCACCAGAGACAAACTGGAAGTTTGCAAGAATCTGATCGGGATGGACTTCAAGTGAGAAGTCAGTTATCCATATGGGTGTGGGGGGGGGGAGGAGGAGAATTATTAGCTCCAGCCCACATGAAAGAGTCATTAAAGGGTGGCTCTCCAAGTGAAAAAGTAGGAGGAAAGATGGCAAGTGGTAGCCAGCCCAATAACTCTCCTTCCTTGACTTTGTTTTCCTCTCCCCGTATATATATATATATATATATATATAAGCTGAGAGGAAGAAAAGAGATAGGCAACACAGAGTGTATAATTTGTGTGTAAGACAGTGAATTCTATAAAGGGTTGTGAGGTGTGAGTTGTAATCTCCCTTCGAGATAATTCTATAGTAAATATCTCTTCGTGGACGTAGGCTATTGTTGAACCACATAAATCTCTTGTGTCTCCTTTCTCTGTGTGTGATTGATTTTTGAGTGTGCCTTAATCCTAACAAGAAGCTTTTTATCATTCATAGTGCCTCATCGTCGT
Organism: Camellia sinensis; assembly: GCF_055761805.1. Classification (NCBI taxonomy): domain Eukaryota; kingdom Viridiplantae; phylum Streptophyta; class Magnoliopsida; order Ericales; family Theaceae; genus Camellia; species Camellia sinensis. The sequence continues at coordinate 101,621,242 of NC_138975.1, read as the reverse complement.
CCAAATATTTGGAATCATTAATCTCTATCCTATTCTATTCCTTTGCACATTGATTTTCTATAAAAATCTCCATAAAGTTGAAGTCGAAACTGACATTTTTTCTTTCGTGAAAACAAGATGAATAAAAAAAAAAAGGTGAAAAAGTAGCAGTTTACTAGGCATCTTAGAGAAACATGAAAAAAAAATATAAAAATGAAATGCAGCTGCATTTGCATCATTTCAAAATGTGTCGAGCCGAGTCGAAACAAGACAATTTTTCTACATTGAAAAATCTGGTTAGTACCCATAAGCAGAATTGGAATCAACCCTATAGATCAAAATTTTCTGATGAGTGTTTCTCAACTTTGTATAATTTTATTTCTGAAAATGATTATGAACCAGGTATCAAATTCTCAAGTAAGTAGTTAAGACGTCGACAAGAATGAAATAAAAACAAAAAGTACTCTTCTAGTTGTTTTTAGTTTTGGAATTGTTTCAAAACTTTTTTAAAAAATTAATACTTTTGAAATCATCTTGTTAAAACCTTTCAAACACGACTAATGATGAATATGAAATTCTAAAATAAATTATGAAAATTGACTGTCTTCATTGTTTGAAGATGTAGGAAAAATATACGGGTAATCATATTACTTGATATGGAAAACAGTTTAGATCGAATGCTTGAATTATGAGTCTCGTCTGGAAAACTCCCCGTCAATTGAGAAGTTACTAGAGTTTCTCATTATTTATCCACACTCCAAATTCCTAGGCCTTCAAGAAGATAGTCTTAAGATAAACGAATAGAGAGAGAACTTATTGTTTTTGGTGTATCTATATAATGTTGAGCATGAGCCCGTAGAGCATCTCCAATGGAGCTGCTATTCAAGTTGCCAAAGCTAAAATTTGATAGGAATGGCAAAAAGAGGTCTCCAATGGCCTGCTATTTTACATGCCAAAGATAGCAGATGCCATATCTGTTCTCAAATTTGGCAAGTTGAATAGCAGCTCCCAAGCTTGCCAGATCAGCAAATATCAATAGAAATTTGGCACCAAATTTAGTTCAAAAAAATAGAATTGAAATAGTAGGGAACCCAATTTTCAGAATTAAACCCAATTTTCTATTTTGTTGCCAAATTAACAAATTTCAGAATGAAACTGGCAAACCCAAATTCGGTTTCTCTAAAATTTTTAATTTTTTTTAATCATTTATCACCAAATCAGTCAATCCAAATCAGATGGTATGCATTCACAATAAACCAAACCAAATCAGATGGATATTATCATAATAAAATGATCGGATGAACAAAAATTGATGGATGAAAAAAAATTAAACCAAAAATCAAAATAAATAATTAAGAAAATTTGAAAAAAAAAATACCAAATTGTGTTCTTTGAAGAACCTTCTGGAGATGCTTGAGTTCTTTGAAGATCCGATTTAAATCCATCGCCAGATAGATGGAGATTGTACCAGAAACAGAGAGTAGACAGATCGGAGGTGAAGATTGGGAGGGAGACAGATCGGAGCTTCATAGGTAGAGAAAGAGAGAGAGAGAGAGAGAGAGAGAGAGAGAGTACATTTCGATCATGGAGGAGGAGAAGTGACTGGTTTGAGGAGAGGAAAGACAGACAGAGAAAGATGAAGAGTGAAAATAGAGAGGGGGAGAAGACAGAGTGAGAGACTAAGATGGAGATAGAATGAGAGAGTGAGAGAGGGATTTCAATCACGGAGGAGAAAGGAGAGTGGTTTGAGGAGAGGAAGACAGAGTGAGAGAGTGAGAGGGAGACAAAGTGAGAGAGGGGTTTCGATCATGAAGGAGAAGGGAGAGTGGTTTTAAGAGAGGAAGACAGAGTGAGAGAGAGAGAAATATGGTGGATATCTGTGGATCATTCTAGACACATGACAATCAACCATTGATGTTTATACACAGACGGTGGATGTTCTCTCATTGAGTATAAAAAGAGCCGTTATGCTCTGTTTGGATTTTTTTTTTAAATATATATTTTTTTTACAACAACTATCTTCAAACGGCTATTTCCCCAAACGGTAATATTTTAAATTTCTATAAATTGAAACCCTCCATATCACTTTTATTTCACAGAAACATTTGGATTTAATTTTTTTTTCTCCTCTCTTCTCTAAATTTGATTTCACAGCAAACCTCTTAAATTATTTTCTTTTTAGTTTTTTCATCCAATCACTATGGAAGGTTCATCAAAAACAAAGAGAGGAAAATAATTCACCATTGAAGAAGATATAGCAATTTGTAAATCTTGGTGTCACATTTCGGAAGACCCAATTGTTGGCAATTCGCAATCGTATGCTGACTTTTAGGGGAGAATTTACAAAAATTATTGCTTGCTTCAGAATGATCAGTCCAGAACACAAGTGTCTATTCAATCTCGATGGGGTATAATCATGAAATGTTGTAACAAATTTCGGGTGTGTTTAGCGCAAGTCGAAAATATTCACTCAAGTGGGATTTCTCAAGTTGATATAGTAAGTTTTTATATTCAGTTATTATGTTTAGTTTCTTATTTTGGTATCGTATAAAAATTAAGTAGTTAAATAATGTTTCAATTTTTTTAAACAGATGCTTGAAGCAAAACTGTTATACTATTAAGATAAAAACAAATATTTTGCTTTTGAACATTGTTAGCCAATCTTCCAAGGCAATATCAGGTGGCAAGATGAGTTTCTTATTCTGGTATCGTATAAAAATTAAGTAATTAAATAATGTTTCAATTTTTTTAAACAGATGCTTCAAGCAAAACTGTTATATCATCAAGATGAAAACAAATATTTTGCTTTTGAACATTGTTGGCTAATCTTGCAAGACAATATCAGGTGGCAAGATGTAGCTCCTACGAATATAGTAAAATCAATGATGCATACAACGTTTACCCCTAATTCAGCCCCTAATTCCCCTATGGATAATTGCATTTCTCTTGAAGATAACAACAGTCTAAGTGTTGGTAACAATCCAACTGCTGGTGAGGGCAGTGTCTCTGCAAGGGGTAAAAGACTTATGGGTAGGAAAGCTGCAAAAGAATTATTTCGGAGAAATCAAGTCATTGAAACTGAAGTCCAAAAATTGAGCATACAATTGGAGACATTTAACCAGCACCTTACTGAGAAAGAAAAGAAAAAAGAGGAAAGAAAAGAAAAAAGGATTCAAGCACTGCAGGAGATGAAAGAACTTGAGATGAAAAAAATGACTTTAAGATGAAAAAGGAAGAATACATAATAATGACTACGGATATTTCTCATTTGGACCCTCAGATGAAAGCGTAGTACACAATGCGAAAAAATGAGATTTTTGCCAAGTGATCCTCAAATGTGAGCAGCCTAAATTTTTATTTCCCCTATCTCTTGATGAATAATTACGAGATAATATATTTTTAAATTTTGCAATATGATTTATTTTTTGATGTGATTGTTAGTCTTTATTTGCAATGTAATTTTTATTTTGTAATGAAATTTCATGTTTTTATTTTTTTATTTTTGAGTATTTTCTACTTCACAATGTGATATTATTTTGTACTTTACAATGTAATGAAATTTTTCAATAAAGTATAATGCAAAAAAATAAATATATTTTTTCAAATGAAGGCAATAAAAAGATAAAATAAAAAGACAATAAATGAAGATAATTTTATTAGAATAAAAAGACATTAACTGACATTAAATGACATTAACTATCATTAAAAAGATAAAATACAAACTTAATCTAACTCTCCAGCTCGGGACCACAAGTGTTCAATTAGATCATTACAAATTGCATTATGGGCTAGTAGATCTAATCCTCTGCCGATTCAACATATATTGAGCATACTCCTCATTCGGATCGCGTGACACTTGACAACCCAAATTACTGGTATCAATCTCAAGTTATGCTGCACTGCGTTCATTTTCTAGAATATCACGTTCGTCTTCAATGATCATATTGTGCAAAATAATGCACATCTTCATGATGTAGTACAGGTCCTCATCACTCCAATCTTTAGCTAGAACTCTGAAAATATTAAATCATGCTTGGAGCACTCCAAATGCCCTTTTGACATCCTTCTGACATGCCTCCTGCATCCTTGCAAATAGTTGTCTCTTTGCACCTTGAGGTTGAGATATTATTTTCACAATCGTTGCCCAACGAGGATAGATATCATCAGCAAGATAATACCCCATGGTATACGCGTGATTATTGATAGTGTAGTTGGCAGGAGGGGCACGTCCTCTAGTTAATTCAGCAAATAAAGGCGACCTGTCAAGAACAATAATATCATTTAGAGAGCTAGGCATGCCAAAGAAAGCATGCAAAATCCACAAGTCATAGGAGACAATTGCCTCGAGAATAACTGTTGGTTTGTGGTAGTGTCTAGTGTAAGCACTGGCTTAGGCAGTTGGACATTTATCCCAACGTCAGTGCATACAATCCAAACTCCCTACCATTCCAAGAAACCCGAGTTACTCTCCCTCTTGTAATAATCTGGCGACATTTGCTTCATTTGGGGATCTTAAGTAAATGGCTTCATAGGTAGCAATAATTGATCTCGTAAAAAAATTCAAGATGGCAATTGCAGTACTTTCTTCGATTCTAATGTACTCATTTACAGCATCAGCAGGCGCGCCGTACCGCAGGATCCGAAGTGCTGCAGTCATCTTCTGCACATCGAATAATCCAGGAGCACCAGTGGCATCACGGGTTTGGATGAAGTACTCATTCGCTTGTTGAATATCATGTAAGATACTAACAAACAATGACCGCCTCATTCGAAAATGTCTTCGGAAGTATTCTTCTGGATAGACAGGATTATTTGCAAAATAATCTCTATAAATTTGTTTGTCGCCTTTGACTCTCTCACGATTAATGTATCAATGACCATTTGTGGAGCCAACACCTCTGATTTGTTGGTTTAGGCTTAACGTCTGTATTCTTTATTTTTGCGCTATGAACAGTATCATGATCATATCATCATCAGATAATGAAGATTCATCAAAATCTCCATTCAATATGGCTTTAGTCAAATTATTCATTATAGGTAGATGGGTGAGTGGGTGAATATGAAAATTGTAGAAAATCTTTTGGGTAGGTACAGAGAATTTAGAAGATATGAAAATGATAGGTAGGTGAATATGAAAATTGTTGAAAACCGTGTGTTATATTTATAGAGAAAATTGTGGATGGGTGAATGATGGATGGTTGTTGGGTGGGTGGATGAATAATGGGTAGTTGTTGGGTGGATGGATGAATAATGCATGGTTGTTGGGTGGATAGTAGTTAGTGAGTGACTGCTGGGTCAATAATGGATGGTTGTTGGTGAATGAATAATGGGCGAATGATGGATGATTGTTAGTGGATAATTGGTGATTGTTTATTTTTTATGTGTAGTTCAAAAAAATTATTAAATATGTAATGATATGTTTTTTGGTAGGGTGAATTATATTTAATTTTTTTCTAATTTTTTATATTTGTCTAGTTTGGAATAATATAAATATATAATTTTATTTACAAACAGGTAAAAAAATGTCACAAAAGACAAAAAAATAAAAAAAAATCACAAAAAAAACCTGTATCCAAACAACACCTACATACTTAGAGTGAAAGTTGGTCGAGATTTGCCAAAATAGCAAATGACCATTGGAGCACCATTGTTATAATTTGGCAAAATAACATTATTCATTGCCAAGTTATAGCAATAGCAATAGCATTATAACAGTAATGGTTGGAGATGTTCTAAGATACTAATAAACAATGACCGCCTCATTCGAAAATGTCTTTGGAAGTATTGTTCTGGATAGACAGGATTATTTGCAAAATAATCTCTATAAATTTGTTGGTCGCCTTTGACCCTCTCACGATTAATGTATCAACGACCGCTTGTGGAACCAAGACGTTCTGCTTGTTGATTTAGGCTTAACGACTATATTCTTTGTTGTTGCGCCGTGAACAGTTGCATCATGTTGAATTCATCATCAGATGATGAATATTCATCAAAATCTTCATTTAATATGGCTTCAATCAAATTATTCATTGTAGGTGGATGGGTGAGTGGGTGAATATGAAAATTGTACAAAATCTTCTGGGTGGGTACAGAGAGTTTAGAAGATATGAAAATGATGGGTAGGTGAATATGAAAATTGTACAAAACCTTGTGTTATATGTGTAGAGAAAATTGTGGATGGGTGACTGATGGATGGTTGTTGGGTGGGTGGATGAATAATGGATGGTTGTTGGGTAGATAATTGTTAGTGAATGAATGCTGGGTTAATAATGGATGGTTGCTGGTGGTTGGTTGTTGGGGAATGAATGATGGGCGAATGATGGATAATTGTTGGTAGGTAATTGGTGATTGTTTATATTTTATATGTAGTTAAAAAATTTTGTTAAATATGTAATGATATATTTTTTTGGTAGGGTGAATTATATTTAACTTTTTTTTTTTTCCAATTTTTCATTTTTTTTATTTGTCTTGTTGGGAATAATATAAATATATAATTTTATTTACAAACCGGTAAAAAAATGTCACAGAAGACAAAAAAAAATAAAAATAAAATAAAATAACAAAAAAACCTATATCCAAACAACACTTGCAAACTTGGAAGGAAAGTTGGTGGAGATTTGCCAAAATAGCAAATGACTATTGGAGTACCATTGTTATAATTTGGCAAAATAGCACTATTCATTTAAATTATAGCAATAACAATAGCATTATAGCAGCAATGGTTGAAGATGTTTTAAGATACTAACAAACAATGACCGTCTCATTCAAAAACATCTTTGGAAGTATTTTTCTGGATAGACAGGATTATCTGCAAAATAATTTTTATAAATTTTTTTGTCGTCATTGTCCCTCTTACGATCAATGTATCGACGACCACTTATAGAACCAATACGTCTAGTTTGTTGGTCTAGTCTTAATGTCTGAATTCTTTGTTGTTGCGCTGTGAACAGTTGCATCATGATGATATCATCATCAGATGATGAAGATTTATCAAAATCTCCATTCAATATGGCTTTAGTCAAATTATTCATTGTAGGTGGATAGGTGAGTGGGTGAATATGAAAATTGTAGAAAATCTTCTAGGTGGGTACAGAGAGTTTAAAAGATAAGAAAATGATGGGTAGGTGAATATGAAAATTGTAGAAAACCTTATATTATATTTATAGAGAAAATTGTGGGTGAATGAATGAAGGATGGATGTTGGGTGGTTGCAGGGCCGGCTCTGAGATTTAGGGGGCCCAAGGCGACCTTCGGAAATGGGGACTTTCTTACATTGAAAAAAAAAAAAGTTGATGGATAAATGGATAAAAAATTATTTGCACATATAATCATTAAAATTATAAACAAAAATTTACTTTCATATATTAAGATAGGAAGCAATCATTACAAATACTCAAAAAACCTCAAAAAACTAAAAATTTGTTTTTGTTGCTTTATAGTTTAGCAATATCCAGTTTACAATTGAACCAACTATCACATAAACATTACTCTTCTCACATTTTTAGTTGCAAAATCACTAATGAAGTTTGCATAATCGAATTTATCAACCATATCCTTTTCAATGGATAACAAAGCTAACCCATTCAATCTTTCTTGTGACATAGTTGACCGAAGGTAAGATTTGATTAACTTCAACTTTGAAAAACTTCTTTCTTCAGAGGCCACTGTAACAGGTATAGTCAACAAAATTCTATACACAATCCATGCATTTGGGAAACAACCATCCATTGTTTTCAAATAATTTAATACTTCAATTGGCCTTTTGATTCCTTCCGGTAAAACTTCTTTCAAGATATTCAATTCTGAAAATAGATCTCTCCCATCAATATCAGAAAGTTCATCGTGTTTCAGAAAATCTTCAAGATTAACACAATAAGTCTTCAAACATTCCTTGTTGGTAGAACTCAACTTTTTAAATCAAACAGAAATCCAAAATTTTCCTCATATACTTGAAATTGTTCAAACCTACTCTTAAGTGAAGAAAGAGCTTGATCAATTATATACATAAAGTAATTAACTCTAAAAGATTCTTCAGCAGTCAGTGTCACCTCTTCACTACCATTCTCATCAAATTGCTTCTTTCTGCGAATGACACGCTTTTCACGAAATACTGGATCAATTTCCATTAGAGTAGCAACTTCTTTTGCCTCAATCATGGCATCCAAAAATTCAGTTTCTCTATACTTTTCAAGAAAGGTAATGAGTCCTTTTAACTGAATTATAGCAACATCAATATGCATGTCTTCCCTTTGAAATATTTTGCTAACTGAGTTAACTGCAAACAATAAATTGTGCCAAATAATCATGCCAAGCAAAAATTCAAAGTTCTCAATGTCATATGTTGCTAAAGACTCAGCTTCACTCTTTGTATTGTGGGGTTCACCAAGATTTGCCAAATTATTTAAAGCATCTCTTATTTGTGGAGCTTGATATCTTATTGCTTTAACACTTTCAACGCGACTTTCCCAACTTGTTTGTGATAATAGCTTCAATGTGAGACCTTCCACATGATCTTTGAAAACTTTCCACCACTTTGTAGAAGATGAAAACAATAAATATATACGTTGTAACACTCCAAACAAAGAGATAGCTTTGGGACAAGAGTTAGCCATATCACATAGTGCAAGATTAAGACTATGACAACCACATGGTGTGTAGAATGCTCTAGGATTTATTTCAAGTAGCCTTTTCTGTACACCTTTGTGTTTCCCTTTTATGTTAGAGCCATTATCATATCCTTGCCCTCTTATATCACCAATATCAAGTTGGAGTGTGCACAATACCTCTTTAAGTACATTAAAAAGACCCAATCCCGATGTGTCATCCACCTTTAAAAATTCTAAAAGAACTCTTCCACCTTTACTTGATTAGTTGAAACATCCACACATCTTATTACAAGAGACATTTGTTCTTCATGACTAACATCTGGAGTACAATCAAGAATAACTGAAAAATATTTCGCTTCTTTGATTCTTTTCACAATTGTACTTTTGATCCCACCCGCTAACATCTGTATCAATTCATTTTGGATTTCGTGACCAAGATAATGGTAATGAATTTCATTCCTTTCAATGCGATGAAGGTGGTCTTGCATTACCGAATCAAATTGAGCAATCATTTCAATTAAACTCAAAAAGTTACCATTTCTTTCTTGATAAATCTTCTCATTGTCTCCACGAAACGCTAAATTATTTTTAGCAAGAGTTCTCACAATAGCAATTATCCTTAGTAACACCTTTTTCCAATGTTCTCTCTCTCTATTGATTTGTTCTTGAACACCTTTATCAATTGTTTCATTCTTTTGCAATCTTTTTTCCAATTCAATCCATTTGCTCATACAAGTCATGTGTTCATTGCTAGTTTCATGACTTCTAAGCCTGTGACCTAGATTCTTCCAATCTTTAAATTCATTAGTAGCCAACTGAGTCTTGTTCCCATCTTCCTTAAATAATTTATAACAAAAGCAAAATACTTTGTTTGAAGCATCTGAATATACTAGCCATTTCTTATTTTGCTTCTCTTCATTTGGTAAATTTCGAATGTAATGTGTAGAGGAGAAATGCCTATCCTTGTCATCTCTAGGAAAATTGACAACATCACTTCTTATAGGACCTCTTTCAACTAATAAATCTCTAAAATTCTGATCAATCTTGTCCCAATTACTTGGGTCATTAATATTTAAAGGTCCATATTCAACATTAAAATCTTCACTTTCAGTAGCTTTCTCATTCACCAAATCTTCATTGTCATTCTCATTCAAACATTCAATAGGCTCTTCAACACCCAAATCTTCATTATCATTCTCATTACATTTATTAAGTTCTTCAATTACCAAATCTTCATCAACCAAACATGAACTTTCTTTTTGTTTCTTGTTACCAAAAAATTTATCAAGCGCTCTCGATTGAGATTGAATAAAATTTTCTAATTTTTGCTTCTTTTTCCTTTTTTCACATCCAGAAATATACTTCCTAGGAGGCATGATGACTACTCTATATAATCACAAATCCACACAAATTCACAATCACTGATCTCTGCAAATAATATATTTTTAGAATTAGAACACAACAAAAATTATAGACTTTCATCAAAAATCTAGGGCAACAAAAATAAATGTGATACAGGGCAAGAAAAATCTTCATCAACCAAACATGAATTAGAACACAACAAAAATAAAATTATAGGGCAAGAAATTAAGAGGAAAATTAGGGGAAAAATTAGGGCAACAAATTAGGGCAAAAACTTCCTCTATTTAAATGTGATATATATATATATATATATATATATAGAGAGAGAGAGAGAGAGACACAGTTTTGATGCCCAATGCAAGAAGACTCATGGTTTCATCAAATATGGAGGAGACAGAACAGAGATGTGTTTCATTTCATTCTTATGAGGTGCTTGTTGTGCTGCCGTGTTTTGTTCTTCTCAAAATGACAAATGTGTTTCGTCAAAATCAAATTGTAAAGACCCATGTGAATTCTTCTTCCAGGTAGGTATATCTTGGTTGGGCCCATGTTCATAATGATTAATGTAGCCAACTGATTTTGTTATGGGCCTCTATTATGATATATATATATATATATATATATATATTTTGGGCCTATATTCAATTTGGTTTATAACATTTGGATTTTTTTTTTATATCTAAAACAAAAAATCAAATTTTGGGGCCCTATTTTCAGCCCAAATCTGGGGGCCCAAGGCGCAGGCCTCTTGGGCCTTCCCTCAGGGCCGGGCCTGGGTGGTTGTTGGATGAGTGGATGAATAATGGATGGTTGTTGGATGGATAGTTGTTAGTAAATGAATGTTGGGTTAATAATGGATGGTTGTTGGTGAATGAATGATGGGCGAATGATGGATGATTGTTGGTGGCTAATTGGTGATTGTTTATTTTTTATGTGTAGTTAAATTTTTTTATTAAATATGTAGTGATAAGTTTTTTGGTAAGGTGAATTATATTTAATTTTTTTTCCAATTTTTTTTTAATTTTATTTTTTGCATTTGTTTAGTTGGGAATAATATAAATATATAATTTTTTTTTACAAAGAGGTAAATTTTTTTTAAAAAAGGCAAAAAATAATAATAATAATAATAAAATAAAATTACAAAAAAACCTATTTCCAAACAACACCTACAAACTTGGAAGAAAAGTTGGTTGAGATTTGCCAAAATAACAAATAACCATTGGAGCACTATTGCTATAATTTGACAAAATAGCACTATTCATTGCTAAATTATCGCAATAGCAATAGCATTATAGCAGCAATAGTTGGAGATGCTCTAAGATACTAACAAGCAATGACCGTCTCATTCAAAAACGTTTTCGGAAATATTTTTCTAGATAGACAGGATTATCTGCAAAATGATCTCTATAAATTTGTTCGTGGCCTTTGACCCTTTCACGATTAATGTATCGACGACCACTTGTGGAACCAACTCGTCTGGTTTGTTGGTTTAGACTTAACGTCTGTATTCTTTTTTGTTGCGCTGTGAACAGTTGTATCATGATGATATCATCATTAGACGATGAAGATTCATCAAAATCTCCATTCAATATGGCTTTAGTCAAATTGTTCATTGTAGGTGGATGGGTGAGTGGGTGAATGTGGGTGGATAAATAATTTGTGGTTGTTAGATGAGTGGATGAATAATGGATGGTTGTTGGATGGATAGTTGTTAGTGAATGAATACTGGGTTAATAATGAATGGTTGTTGGTGAATTAATGATGAGCGAATGATGGATGATTGTTGGTGGATAATTGGTGATTATTTATTTTTTATGTGTAGTTAAAAAAATTTATTAAATATGTAGTGATATGTTTTTTGGTAGGGTGAATTATATTTAATTTTTTTTCCAATTTTTCATTTTTTTTATTTTTTTATTTGTCTAGTGGAAATAATATATATATATATATATATATATATATATTTATTTATTTATTTTTGACAAACAGGTAAAAAAATGTCACAAAAGGGGAGAAAAAAAAATCCCAAAAAAACCTAAATCCAAACAACACCTACAAACTTGGAGGGAAAGTTGGTTGAGATTTGCCAAAATAACAAATGACCATTGGAGTACTATTGCTATAATTTGGCAAAATAGCACTATACGTTGCCAAATTATAGCCAAGTTATGTTGCTTTCTGTTACTAATTGAAAAATTATTTCTTTGTCTCCTCATTCTTCTACTTTGAACTTGCTTATAGGCTTTTGGCTTAATCTGTTCAAATTTTATCCGTGTCTTTCCACGTTGCTATTAGCCACCCATCCTTCGTCCCAAGTCCTAGGTAAGTCCTTTGGTTAGGCAGTTTTGGATCTTAGGGGTTCTCCGAACTGGGTATGTGTGAACACATAGTATGTGAAAACATGACAAAATTAGACAATGTATTGAGCTCACTGTAAACTATTTTATTTCTAGAAAAATGAGTCTATTATTTAGAAGTAATTCTTCAGTTAGTTCTAGGTCAACAACTTTACCCTCTATACCTAATCAAGGTTTAGTAATCAATGAAGAAGATATAGAAATACAAAATGATAAAATTGATTTAAGTTGGAATATACCTCGTTTACCAATTAAAGAAATTTACAAAACTACTTTTATCCAGAATACATTTAATGTTAATCTTCATGTTAAAACTTTAGAACAAGTCTATGCCTTAGAAAAGCCTAAAGAAACTTGTCAATTATTTGATGCTAATACTATTAAACGTCATATAAAAATTGGTCACAATTTTATTCATTTAGGGTTAATTCAAGTTGGAATCAAACCATTAACACAACAAGGTAAAAATACTTCTGTTTTACTATGTTTAAGAGATGCTCGATTTCTTGATTATAATGATTGTTTAATGGGTATGATGGAAACTGGTCTTCACAAAGGACCCGTTCATTTTAATTGCTTTCCTGATTTTACTCTTAGTCTTAGAGACCTTCATATATTAGATGCTTTAACTTTAAATATTCAATTACATGGCTCATTTACAAACATGAAAGAAATAGTTCATAATATTGCTTTAATTTATCGTGTTTATTATAAATGTATTAAAACCAATTTAAATGTTCAAGCCTTACATAAAAGTCCTAAAGACAAAACCTTATTAATCCAAAGTAGTAATAATGATACTAATATAAATATTCCTCAAATGATTGAATGGAAAAATATTACTCTCCCTGACCAATGGGTTACAGTTAATGAAAATTACAAACATAATCAAAGACAATCTACTTGTCAAGATATTCAAGATATACAACAATTTATTGATGGATCTGTTAGGATTAAATTTAATCGATCTCAATCTTCTCGTCATAGTACTTCTAGTATACCTACTGATACTGAAACTGAAGACGAAATATTTAATACACATTTGTTTAGAAAAAATAGTCAAATTCATATTGGTCAAACTTCCTATAGTAAAATAAAAGGCGTAGATAACTCTACCACTTCTCAAATTAGTAATCCTATTTATTCAACACACACACATTTACCTGAAGATAACACTGAATCTTAAGATTCCCTAACTCAAACTGATTTCGAGATTATACCTCCAATTAATGTTCAATTAATGACTATTAGTAAACCTTTTGCTCTCGATCTTGATAAATTACACATTGAATTTAAATCTAAAATTAATAAAACCAAACGTCATGCTTATCGACTTAAATATGATTCTAATCAACAATCCATAATCACTCAAAAATGGTACAAATTTATGATTGGACATAATATTGAAATTCCTTTCTTTGAATATTTAGAAGATCATTACAAAAAAGTTAAAACAATCACAAAACATAAATAGAATACTTCTCCTAATACTACTGTTCGTTCTAGGCACCCTCCTTTATCTACTATACTCATTGAACATCAAGGATCTACCATTCAGGCCTCTCGCTTTAAGTTAACTAGCACTGACCCTGAAATTAAAAAAGTTATTGAACAAAATAATTATACTAATCAATGTTTAAAAATGATAGGTAAACAATTAGATAAGATAGAAACCAACTTAGAAGATTATTCAGCTAACCATACCTCTTCTAGTAAACAAACTTTGGACCAACCACTATTAAATTTACCTAGTAATCGGTCTAAACGAGACAGTCTAATAACTAAAGATAATTCTACTGTCAAAGTTATAGAACAATTATTTTCTAAATTAACTACTGAACATGCTTCTCCTTCTACTGAAAAATGTCTTACTATTTTAAATCAACAACATACTCTAGAACCTATTTCTACTTAAACAGAAACTGATACAACTGATAATGAAATTAATATTTTAGCTCAACAATTTCAATCGACTAATCTTAATAAACTTTATTATCCTAAACCAACTCCAACCACTTTTACCAAAAATTGGTATTCTCGACCCACATCACCTGATCTCCAATATGAAGAAACTAATCTTAATAATCAATTTTCTGTATCTGCTAAAAAGTTATACGAATGGAATATCGATGGTCTGAGTGAAGATCAAATCCTTCAAAAATTAAATCATTTATCTATGGTTGCAAATAGTTATCTTGGTAATTACCTGTAGACGCGTCCTTGGGCTTCATGCTACAGTTCGGACTCAATGTCACGGTTCTTAATCTGATCTCACAATGTGCGATGCGAGATTGATAAATCACCAAAGAGTCCAAATCTGGCAAATCATTTTGGAAAACTGATTTTTGTAAAGAAGTGCCAAACATGGACTGCTTTGCCAGATACAGAGTCGCCATCTAAATATTTATTTTGGGGGAATTTAGGAAACCCTCACTCGTGCCTAAGGCCAGGTGTTTGTCATCACCAAAGTTGCCTCGGCTCGGGAACTTGGGTACGATTGGGAAAGGTCATGCAATGAGCACCCCCACTCACCCGATCAAAGATCAGCCTCTACTAAGCATGATATCTTATTTTTGAAAACATATGCGTTCTTATTCCGGTTATTAGCTAGAATTTACTATGTGATGCGCACAACACACAAGTATAGACTAGATCGCCCAATTTGGAACAAAGCATTGCATTTTCATTTGTTTGAAAATGGTTTGAAATTTGCTACTCGCGAGTAGGCTAAAATGCGGATTTCAATGAATTGTCCTAATTCAAGTAATCCAACCTTCACCCACAGGCATTCAGGAAGTTATATCATATAAGCGATTAGCCCCATGGCAAGCATGCTGTGTAACGCCCTCAAAATAAACCCAATATATGTATATCATCAACATGCATTATTTCAAGAAAACAATCTATTAATTCATTCATCAGAGTATTACTAAATAAAAACATTACATGTAACATCAAATCAAATGCCCTATGGGCTTACATCTTTCCAAGCCAACACTTGGACACAAATTATGAGTTCTAACTCAAATACAATTAAAGCCCTAGGCTTGATTATTTATCAAATAAAAACAAACAACTAAAGATAGTCTTCAAATTTCAAATCCTTCCATGCTAAGTCCTGGGAGGTAGCTTATCACCTGGACCTGAAAATGATGTTCCCATAAAGGGTGAGCCACAGCCCAGTAGAAATATACTAAACCACATATAAGCAATGAATAAAGCAATAGCATTCAACAGATGGTTAACCAAGATAATCAATTACTTCATTTTACAGTCTCATGACACTATTGTCTAAGACACGCTTTACTTTCCAACTTTATCAACATGGCTCAGAACCTGGCCAAACTTACAACAGTGAATTATATATATCATATTCACATCCTTCCAATATCAACAAACAAATGAGACTCAAGCTCAAATCAAAACACTTCATACTTCCAGATTGATACACATTTTAGTGTTGTATCAATAAAAACACTTCTATATAAATAAGCACACATAAAAGTGATGCTAATGGAGTCCATCCCCTATCTCCTCCCAAACAAAATCCGGTTTAGAGGTCCATCCCCTATCTTCCCCTAAACCGTGGAGCACATCCCCTATCTCCTCCCACACAAAACAATGTATGCAAATGCAATGCTCAATCAATACACGTATTTTCTGTATCAATGCAATAGTCAAAATTAATGACTTAACCAATGTGATTAGTTTCAGTTATTCCTAATCCACATGCAATGTCTACAACAATCACGACTATCCTCCACCGATAGCCCAAAACAGTTATTTCTAGACTGGAAATAAATATATCAACAATTCAATGGGCGAGTGATTTACATTATCCAACTACACCATTTAAGCAATAAATTTTCCAATTTCATGAATTTAACCAAATTCCCCAATTCCGTTAAATTAATTATACAAATTAATTAATTTAAACAACTAGGGTTTTTCCCCAAAATTATCAAAGTAACCCCAACTTATCAAAATACCAAAACTTAGAACAAAACTTATAGAATGGAGTAGGAAATCCCTACCTCGAAGAAATAGCCCCAAAAGAGAAGATGGAGATGAAGACCCAAACTTCAAAGTGCTCCAAACAACCAACAATTCAGATTAAAACGAAGCCCTCGACTCACACACACTTTTTAATGAAGGATCTAGAGTAGAAACACACCCTAAGTAGATCAATCCTAAGAGAGAAGGTGTGTATAGGGAGAGAAAACTCGTAACTAGGGTTTTGGAATATGAAAGTGTATGAAAAACAGATCTGAAACACGCTGCTGCCTATTTAAACCTGACAGGCTCGCTCGAGCGAAGACTTGGTCGCTCGAGCGACCAGACACAGAGAAGCTACGCTCGAGCCAAGGAAGCCTTGCTCGAGCCAACAACCCAAAAGCTCGCTCGAGCGAAAGAAAACTCGATCGAGCGAAGAACTCAAACCCTCAGGTCTGTAACCAGACACACGCTCGAGCGAAGGAACTATCGCTCGAGCGAAGAACGAACTAACTCGCTCGAGCGAAGAAAAGCTCGCTCGAGCCAAAAACCTCTGCTCACAGGTCTTACTACAAAACGCAATCCTCGCTCGATCGAAGAAACCCTGGCTCGAGCGACGGACCAAAACAAAGAGCTCGCTCGAGCGAAGAACTACTCGCTCGAGCGAAGGGTCAAAATTCTGGGCAGCAACCCTTTGCTCCCAAGCTCAACCAACCTGCTACCAACCTGCCCAATGCATCCCCCAACTCAGAAATAGTAAACTAAAGGATGGTAACAATCATAATACAATGGCAGGAGCTACGGAACCTAAGTCCGGAAACAATAATCAAATGGGAAAAGACCGGGGTCGCTATAACCTCCCCCCCTTCAAAGAATTTCGTCCCCGAAATTAAGCATAAGTTTTTTTTGAAAACAGATTCTCTTTCTTTTTTTTTTTTAATATGACAATTCAATAGTAAACAACTTGACCAAAACTGGTCATTTCATCTCTTATCAATAAGCATATCATAATGTGTACATAAAACAACATATATTTCAGCCTGCATCACTATTATGCATTATTCCTTTCAATGTTAGCAATTCCCATATCATATTCAAGTGCATGATATAAACAACTCATTCAACAATGTAATCAACATATGCAATGTTACACTAAACTTCTATAATGAAGCAAGTTTCAAGATACACCCATTTATAAAAACATACTCAATGTTTTACAACTTAAGACATATGTAAGGCTCTTAAGTTCTATAATATTACAAAATCTAAATTACAAGATTACAAATCGATAAACATGTCCGGGTATTTTTCGCGAACTTCCAACTCACGTTCCCAAGTGGCTTCCTCCACTCCATGATGTTTCCACAAAACTTTGACCAAAGGGATGGTTTTGCCTCGCAAAACTTGATCCCGCCTATCCAAGACCCGAACCGGTCTCTCCTCATACGAGACATCCTCATCAACCACTAAATCGGTCCAATCCAACAAATGTGATGGATCCGGCTCATACTTCCGAAGCATACTGACATGAAACACGTCATGTACTCCGGACAACTGCGGTGGCAAAGCTAAACGATAGGCAGCCTCGCCAATCCTCTCAAGGATCTCAAAAGGACCAATGAACCGAGGGGACAACATCCCGCTCTTCCCAAACCTCATCAAACCCCGTCTAGGTGATATCCTCAGAAAGACATGATCACCCACCTCAAACACTAAAGGTCTCTTCCTACGGTCGGCATAAGATTTCTGACGACTCTGTGCTGTAACAAGCCTCTTACGGATAAGCTCAACTTTCTCCGTCGTTTCCCTCACCAACTCCGGACCCAACAGAGGTGCATCACCACCTCGGCCCAACAAACAGGAGATCTATACGGTCGGCCATACAAGGCCTCAAATGGTGCCATACCGATACTAGACTGGAAACTATTGTTGTAGGCAAACTCCACCAACGGCAAGTGCCTCTCCCACGACCCACTAAAGTCGAGAACACAACCCCGAAGCATATCCTCAAGGATCTGAATAGTACGCTCGGACTGTCCGTCAGTCTGAGGATGATAAGCCGTGCTAAAGGTCAACTTAGTGCCTAAGGCACTCTGCAAACTCTGCCACAACTTGGCAGTAAAACGAGGATCTCTATCTGAGACGATCGTCACTGGAATCCCGTGTAACCTCACTATGTCCCGAATGTACAAGTCGGCAAGATGATCTACCGAATCTCTCACGCGCATAGGAATGAAGTGCGCCGACTTAGTCAACCGGTCTACAACCACCCAAATAGCATCACTACCCCGTTGAGTCCTCGGAAGACCCACAACGAAGTCCATAGTGACGTGTTCCCACTTCCACTCGGCAATAGGCAAGGGTTGCAACAAACCCGATGGCCTCTGATGTTCGGCCTTCACTTGCTGACAAATAAGGCACTTAGATACGAAAACTGCCACATCTCTCTTCATACCCCGCCACCAGAACTGGCGACCCAAATCCCGATACATCTTAGTGCCTCCCGGGTGCACCGCAAGGCGTGAATGATGGAACTCTCGGAGTACCTCCTCTCGACAAGACTCCGGCACAAACAGACGGTCTCGGTATCTCACACTGAGGTCGGGATACACTGCCAAACCCTTATCAACTTTCCCACTGGAAATCTTCTCACAAAGAGATTCTACCCCAAAGTCCCCTCTCTGGGCCTCTAACACTCGAGTCACAAGTGTAGGCTGTGCAACAACAGAAAACAAGGCCACAGCCTGTAACGCCCTCAAATACGACATGCATTTACATATAAACTAACCACATTCTTTTATTTTATTGAGTTTCATTACATAAGTATTACATGTTAACATCAAAACAAAATGCCCTACGGGCTTACAGCTTTCCAAGTTAACACTTGGTTACAACAAAAGAGTACTAACTCGTTTACACATTAAGCCCTTGGCTTGAAGTTACAAGTAATACATCAAAAGTAAAACAACTACACTATGTCCGCCTCTAGCCTCCCAAGCTATGTCCTTGGAGGTGGCATGCATCTTGTACCTGAAAATGATATTCCCATATAGGGTGAGCCACAGCCCAGTAGAAATGCACTAAACCAACCATGGACAATGACTAAAACATTAGCAATTGATAGTTGGTCAACACCGATACAATCACATAAATAACATATTTATGTCAACGACTTACAAGTCCCAATTACTTTTCATTTTCCCTTTAACAACAGATAAGCATACTAGCTCTATCATCATTTCCACAGATATGTATAAAAACTATATCTCACATTCAGATAAGCATACAAGCTGTATCCACACTTCACAAAGATAAGCATATGAGCTCTATCTTCACTTCTCTAGACAAGCATATGAGCTGTGTCTACGGAGTTCATCCCCTATCTCCTCCCAATACCTATCCGGTTTAGAGGTACATCCCCTATCTTCCCCTAAACCGCGGAGTACATCCTCTATCTTCTCCTCCACACATAACGTATACAAACACAATGGTTCTATATACAATCACCCAATACATACAAATAATGTATTCTATCAACCGTTAAGTTCCATGACACATTTCATTGATTAGTTTCAGTTTACCTAATCATCATGCATTGTCTACAACAATCACGACTATCCTCCACCGATAGCCCAAAGCAGTTATTTCTAAAATAGAAAATAAATGCACAAATGGATATTCAATCAACATTTCATTTCTTCATTCTTCTCAATTAATTATCCCAATTAATTAAACAATGTAGTTAGGGCAATTCCCATAATTAACATTTCAACCCTTAGGTCCCATTTTCATCAATGATTCAACAATCATTCCATTCTTTTCATGCCAAACATGCATCTAGGTTTATTATGAATAAAACCCCAACTTTTGTAAAATTACACAAAAGTCCCAAACTTTCACAAAATTACCAAACCAAGCCCAACATCTCAAAATACCAAAATTTAAAGACAAAACCCATAGAGAGGAGTAGGATATCCCTACCTCAAATTCGGAGTCCCAAAGGAGAAGACGACAAAACCCAACGTGCTCCAAAACCCGAGATTTTCAGATTAAAATGAAGCCCTCGACGATCAACAACTTTTTTGTAAAGGCCAAAGGTGAGTAAATCACTCCTACTAGATCAAAACCTAGAGAGAAGGTAGAGTCTAGAGTGAGAGGCTCAACAATGGTGATTTTGGAAAAGTAAGAGAGAGAAGAGAAAGTGAAAAAGTGATTTGAAAAGTCACAATTTCGGGACTTTAACCCAGGTCTCCGCTCGAGCGTAAAACACCCCGCTCGAGCGTCCACTCACAGACTTCCGCTCGAGCGGCCAACCGCCCGCTCGAGCGCAGAATGCACTCGCCCAGCACTTTTGCAGAACCAGGACTCCGCTCGAGCTCCCAACCATACGCTCGAGCGGCCACTCACACAGATCCGCTCGAGCGGCCAACTCCACGCTCGAGCGTACAACACTGCACAACAACTACTGGATGGGTGTATTACCCGCTCGAGCGCCAACACCTCCGCTCGAGCGTACAGGCCAAAAATCTGGGCAACTAGTTTTGTTTTCTAAACTCAACCAACCTGAAACAAATCCGCCCAACACATCCTATAACTCAAATACGAAGTAAAAGGATGTAAACAAAATAATAAACAACTACCAACATCCACGGACACATGTCCGGATCACGGTATAACAAGGGTAAACCCGGGATCGCTATAACCTCCCCCCCTTAAAGAATTTCGCCCCTGAAATTAAGCACAAGTTTTCAAAACAAGTTTTCCTTCATTTTAGACAATGTTACAATTTAACATTCAACAATTCGACCCATTACCGGTCATCCCATCCCTTTAACAAGAGACATATCACAATATGTAAACAACATATGTATTTTCAACATGCATTAACATTATGCACTATCTTTCCAATTTCAACAATATATTCAACACATATAGTGTCACATTCAACTTCCATATGAGGCAAGTTCCAAACATACTTCCAATAATCAAAACATTTTCAATGTTTCACAACTTAAGACATATATAAAAGCTCTTAAGTTCAACAAAAAGTAAAATTTAAATACAAGATTACATATCAACAAACAAGTCTGGATATTTCTCACGGACTCCCGACTCACGTTCCCAAGTGGCTTCCTCCACTCCGTGATGTTTCCACAAGACTTTCACCAAAGGAATGGTCTTGCCACGCAGGACCTGATCCCGCCTATCCAAGACCCGTACCGGTCTCTCCTCATACGAGGCATCCTCATCTACCTCTAAATCAGTCCAATCCAACACATGTGATGGATCTGGCTCATACTTCCGAAGCATACTCACATGAAACACGTCATGCACTCCGGACAACTGCGGTGGTAAGGCTAATCGATAAGCAACCTCACCAATCCTCTCAAGGATCTCAAAAGGACCAATAAACCGAGGGGATAACTTCCCACTCTTCCCAAACCTCATCAGGCCTCGTCTAGGTGATATCTTCAGAAAGACATGATCACCTACCTCAAACGCCAAAGGCCTCCTCCTACGGTCGGCATAACTCTTTTGTCGACTCTGGGCTGTAACAAGCCTCTTACGGATAAGCTCAACTTTCTCCGTCGTCTCCCTAACTAACTCTGGACCCAATTAAGGTGCATCACCCACCTCGGCCCAACACACTGGAGACCTACACGGTCGGCCATACAAGGCCTCAAACGGTGCCATACCGATGCTAGACTGAAAACTGTTGTTGTAGGCAAACTCTACCAATGGCAAGTGCCTCTCCCACGTCCCACTGAAGTCCAGGACACAACCCCGAAGCATATCCTCGAGGATCTGAATAGTACGCTCGGACTGCCCGTCAGTCTGAGGATGATAAGCCGTACTAAAGGTCAACTTAGTGCCCAAGGCACTCTGCAAACTCTGCCACAACCTAGCAGTAAAACGAGGATCTCTATCTGAGACGATCGTCACTGGGACCCCGTGCAATCTCACTACGTCCCGAATATACAGGTCGGCAAGATGATCTACCGAATCTCTCACGCGCATAGGAATAAAGTGCGCCGACTTAGTCAACCGGTCTACAACCACCCAAATAGCATCACTACCCCGCTGAGTCCTCGGAAGACCTACAACGAAGTCCATAGTGACATGCTCCCACTTCCACTCGGCAATAGGCAAGGGTTGCAACAAACCCGCTGGCCTCTGATGCTCGGCCTTCACTTGCTGGCAAGTAAGGCACTTCGATACGAAAACAGCCACATCTCTCTTCATACCCCGCCACCAAAACTGGCGACCCAAATCCTGATACATCTTAGTACCTCCCGGATGCACCGCAAGGCGCGAATGGTGAAACTCTCGGAGTACTTCCTCTCTGCAAGACTCCGGTATAAACAAACGGTTTCGGTATCTCACACTCAGGTCGGGATACACCGTTAAACCCTTCTCAACTTTCCCACTGGAGATCTTCTCTCGGAGGGATTCTACCTCAAGGTCACCTCTCTGTGCCTCTAACACTCTAATCACAAGTGTAGGCTGCGCAACAACAGAAAACAAGGCCGCAGCCTCGACAGATTCGCCCAGTAGCAAATCAAACTCGCCAAGTGCTCCCAACATCTCCCATTCCCGGATGGCTATACAAGCTACATCACTAATGGTTTTCCTACTAAGGGCATCGGCCACAACATTGGCCTTTCCCGGATGATAATGCAACTCAAAATCATAATCCTCGATGAACTCCATCCATCTCCTCTGCCTCAAATTCAAGTCTCTCTGTGTAAACAGATACTTCAAACTCTTATGATCCGAGAATACCTCGAACCTCTCACCATAAAGGTAGTGCCTCCAGATTTTCAAGGCAAAGATCACAGCTGCTAACTCTAGGTCGTGTGTGGGGTAATTCTTCTCGTGTATTTTCAACTGACGTGAGCCATAAGCTACCACTTTCCCCTCTTGCATCAACACACAACCCAAACCCTCTCGTGAGGCATCACAATAAACCGCATAACCCAACCCTCTCTCCGGAATAATCAACACCGGAGCGGTGGTCAATCTAACTTTCAGCTCTTGGAACGACTTTTCACAAGTCTCACTCCACACAAACTTGACTCCCTTCCGAGTCAGCCTAGTCAACGGTGACGCTAACCTGGAGAAATCTTTCACAAACCGACGGTAATACCCAGCTAATCCCAGAAAACTGCGGATCTCAAACACACTCTTAGGCTGTGCCCAATCTTGCACTGCCTCAACCTTGGATGTATCAACAGACACCCCTTCCCCGGATACCACATGGCCTAAGAATTTGACTTCCCTCAGCCAGAACTCACACTTCCCAAACTTGGCATACAGCCTATGGGCTCTAAGTAACTCAAGCACCACTCTCAAGTGTGCCTCGTGCTCCTCCTCAGAAGACGAATAGATAAGGATGTCGTCCACGAAAACAACCACAAATCGGTCTAAGAACTCCCGGAAAATCCGGTTCATCAAGTCCATAAAGACTGCCGGTGCATTGGTAAGCCCGAATGGCATCACCAAAAACTCATAATGGCCATACCGCGTACGGAATGCCGTCTTAGGAATATCTTCCTCCCTGACCCTCAACTGATGGTAACCCGATCTCAAGTCTATCTTAGAGAAACAATGGGAACCCTTCAACTGGTCAAACAAATCATCTATACGGGGCATAGGATACTTATTCTTAACCGTAGCCCGATTCAACTTCCGGTAGTCTATACACAATCTCAAGGCACCATCTTTCTTTTTAACAAAGAGTGCCGGTGCTCCCCACGGTGAAACACTAGGGCGAACAAAACCCTTATCTAGCAATTCCTGGAGCTGAACTTTCAACTCAACCAACTCTGCTGGAGCAAAACGGTAAGGTGCCATAGAAATCGGCGCCGTGCCGGGCACTAAATCAATAGAGAACTCTATCTCTCGGTGAGGTGGCAAACTAACAAGATCTTCGGGAAAAACATCCGAATACTCACAAACCACCCTCGGCAATACAACCTGGGTCTCATCACACTCACCAGTCTCAACACTAGCCAAAAGACTACTAAGCTCACTTCGCCCTCGCGAATCATACCCCGGTGGCAAAAACTACCAACCCGGTCTCCCAAGAAATGGAACCACTCCCCGCTCAAGGTACATAACGTGACCCTCTGGCGGTAGCAATCAATAACAGCCCGGTATGACGATAACCAGTCCATACCCAAAATAACATCAAAACCCTTCATGGGCATGACAACAAACGGAAAAGGAAGCCTATAATCGGCGACCTCTATATCACATCCTCTAACACCCTGTTTCAGGATCAACTCACCACCCAAAGGCGATATCACACAAATAGGAGATGCTAACTGTGCTAACTCCAATTCCAAAACAGATGCAAATGCAGCAGATACAAAAGAATGAGATGCACCCGTGTCTATCAACACATTAGCAACTGAGTTGCAAAACAGAAAAGTACCTCTCACTACTGATGGAGCCGGTACTAAATCCTGCGCGGTAACAGCATACACGCGCCCCGTAGGCCCCTGGTCTACCTGCTCACCTCTCGGAGCAAAAGACTGCTGCACAGACTGGGATGACGAAACTCCCGGATTGGCCCTCGAGGCCTGCACAGACTAAGCTGGCTGAAAACCCTGCGTCTGCCTAGAACCAGACGCTCCCGAAGTGGCACTCAACTGTGGGCAAAACCTCTTCATGTGCCCAGGTTGTCCACACTGATAACAAGTCAAGAGCTGCCCCCTGCCCAAACTCTGACTCTGCGGTCTAGCTGAAGAAGAAGCAGCTTTCTGACCCCCACCCTTCTGCGGGCAAACAGAAACCTTGTGACCCAGCTGGCCACACTTGTAACAAGTGAATTCCCCCTGACTGCCTCTCCCCGAGCCTACACTCGGCACTGGAAAGGTCGATCTAGAGACTACACCCTGAGACTGCTGAGGGTTATAACCCTTCTGTCTCCTGCCATCACCCTGACTATCCTGGCTCCTCTTGGAGCCTCTCTGACCCTCATCCTCCTCCTGCATCATAAGCTCCATATGAACTGCAGCGTCCACTAGGTGTCTATACTCTCGAATATAAGACCCACCAATTCTCAACTTGAGGCCCTGCCTCAACTTCTGCTCAAACTCATAGCAACGGCGTTCCTCAGACGCCACCAGTTCAGGTGCAAACCTAGACAGACTGGTAAAAATAGCCTCAAACTCGGCCACTGACAAGCCCTGCTGATTAAGCCGGCTAAACTGATCCCTCAGCTTCTCCCTAGCTGCTGCTGATAAAAACCTCTCCTGAAAAGCATTCACAAACGCCTCCCAAGTACCACCAACACGAGCTTTCTCGTACTTCCACCATTGACCCGCATCTCCCTTCAGTTGGAAGGATGCCAAGGTCACTTTCAGTGCTCCGTCCTCGATGCCAAGCATCTCAAACGTCTTCGTTGTCTGTTCGA
The DNA here is from genome assembly GCF_055761805.1 of Camellia sinensis. Taxonomy (NCBI): domain Eukaryota; kingdom Viridiplantae; phylum Streptophyta; class Magnoliopsida; order Ericales; family Theaceae; genus Camellia; species Camellia sinensis. The sequence continues at coordinate 101,595,524 of NC_138975.1, read as the reverse complement.
GCCATTCATCTGCCTTAAGCGGCTCTTTAGGATCCCCTATAAACTCGTCCGGATTACACCGAAAGAACTCCCTCTTCAAGAAGGAAGGCCCTGTCTCAGCTGCTTGATTCCCAGCTCTAAGAATACCCAAAGCTCCTGCTATCTCTCTGGCCAAGGCACCCATAGCCTGCTGACCTACTGGTTCGGCCACATTGGCCTGCCCAACTCCCTCCTGCACTGCCGGAATCTCACCAGGTAACGGTACTTCCTGCCTCGCAGGTCTACCACGCCTAGCACCTCTTCCTCGTCCTGACATCCTAATAAAGGCAACACAGAACATTAGCACATTCATAAATGTGCCGAAACTAAACACTCACGTCCTAATACATGGACAACTGTAATTCACTCCACATAAGCACATAAACACATAAGCACTTACGAATTTCATTTCCGGATAATGATAGTCCCGAGACGTTACTAGAGTTCCGGTTAGAAACAGCATTGATCAAGTGCTTTTCCAACAAGACTCCTAGAAACTCAAGGATCCAATCAATATCCCAGAAATTAAATCCCATACCCACATAGTCACATAAGCATGTTATCACTTAAGCCCATAGCATATGATACTATATCTAAGTCTCTATCAAGCGAGACAAACCCATTGTGATACTAATCACTTCCCACGTACCCAAAGTATTCGAATCCGGTACGCTCTGATACCAAGTTGTAACGCCCTCAAATACGACATGCATTTACATATAAACTAACCACATTCCTTTATTTTATTGAGTTTCATTACATAAGTATTACATGTTAACATCAAAACAAAATGCCCTACGGGCTTACAGCTTTCCAAGTTAACACTTGGTTACAACAAAAGAGTACTAACTCGTTTACACATTAAGCCCTTGGCTTGAAGTTACAACTAATACATCAAAAGTAAAACAACTACACTATGTCCGCCTCTAGCCTCCCAAGCTATGTCCTTGGAGGTGGCATGCATCCTGTACCTGAAAATGATATTCCCATATAGGGTGAGCCACAGCCCAGTAGAAATGCACTAAACCAACCATGGACAATGACTAAAACATTAGCAATTGATAGTTGGTCAACACCGATACAATCACATAAATAACATATTTATGTCAACGACTTACAAGTCCCAATTACTTTTCATTTTCCCTTTAACAACAGATAAGCATACTAGCTCTATCATCATTTCCACAGATATGTATAAAAACTATATCTCACATTCAGATAAGCATACAAGCTGTATCCACACTTCACAAAGATAAGCATATGAGCTCTATCTTCACTTCTCTAGACAAGCATATGAGCTGTGTCTACGGAGTTCATCCCCTATCTCCTCCCAATACCTATCCGGTTTAGAGGTACATCCCCTATCTTCCCCTAAACCGCGGAGTACATCCCCTATCTCCTCCTCTACACATAACGTATACAAACACAATGGTTCTATATACAATCACCCAATACATACAAATAATGTATTCTATCAACCGTCAAGTTCCATGACACATTTCATTGATTAGTTTCAGTTTACCTAATCATCATGCATTGTCTACAACAATCACGACTATCCTCCACCGATAGCCCAAAGCAGTTATTTCTAAAACAGAAAATAAATGCACAAATGGATATTCAATCAACATTTCATTTCTTCATTCTTCTCAATTAATTATCCCAATTAATTAAACAATGTAGTTAGGGCAATTCCCATAATTAACATTTCAACCCTTAGGTCCCATTTTCATCAATGATTCAACAATCATTCCATTCTTTTCATGCCAAACATGCATCTAGGTTTATTATGAATAAAACCCCAACTTTTGTAAAATTACACAAAAGTCCCAAACTTTCACAAAATTACCAAACCAAGCCCAACATCTCAAAATACCAAAATTTAAAGACAAAACCCATAGAGAGGAGTAGGATATCCCTACCTCAAATTCGGAGTCCCAAAGGAGAAGACGACAAAACCCAACGTGCTCCAAAACCTGAGATTTTCAGATTAAAATGAAGCCCTCGACGATCAACAACTTTTTTGTAAAGGCCAAAGGTGAGTAAATCACTCCTACTAGATCAAAACCTAGAGAGAAGGTAGAGTCTAGAGTGAGAGGCTCAACAATGGTGATTTTGGAAAAGTAAGAGAGAGAAGAGAAAGTGAAAAAGTGATTTGAAAAGTCACAATTTCGGGACTTTAACCCAGGTCTCCGCTCGAGCGTAAAACACCCCGCTCGAGCGTCCACTCACAGACTTCCGCTCGAGCGGCCAACCGCCCGCTCGAGCGCAGAATGCACTCGCCCAGCACTAGAGAGAAGGTAGAGTCTAGAGTGAGAGGCTCAACAATGGTGATTTTGGAAAAGTAAGAGAGAGAAGAGAAAGTGAAAAAGTGATTTGAAAAGTCACAATTTCGGGACTTTAACCCAGGTCTCCGCTCGAGCGTAAAACACCCCGCTCGAGCGTCCACTCACAGACTTCCGCTCGAGCGGCCAACCGCCCGCTCGAGCGCAGAATGCACTCGCCCAGCACTTTTGCAGAACCAGGACTCCGCTCGAGCTCCCAACCATACGCTCGAGCGGCCACTCACACAGATCCGCTCGAGCGGCCAACTCCACGCTCGAGCGTACAACACTGCACAACAAATACTGGATGGGTGTATTACCCGCTCGAGCGCCAACACCTCCGCTCGAGCGTACAGGCCAAAAATCTGGGCAACTAGTTTTGGTTTCTAAACTCAACCAACCTGAAACAAATCCGCCCAACACATCCTATAACTCAAATACGAAGTAAAAGGATGTAAACAAAATAATAAACAACTACCAACATCCACGGACACATGTCCGGATCACGGTATAACAAGGGTAAACCCGGGATCGCTATACAGATTCACCCAAAACTAAATCAAACTCCCCAAGTGCACCCAACATCTCCCATTCTCGAATGGCTATACCAGCTATGTCACCAACAGGTTTTCTGCTAAGGGCATCGGCCACCACATTGGCCTTTCCCGGATGATAATGCAACTCAAAGTCATAATCCTCTATGAACTCCATCCACCTCCTCTGCCTTAAGTTCAAGTCTTTTTGTGTAAACAAATATTTCAGACTCTTATGATCCGAGAATACCTCAAATCTCTCACCATAAAGATAATGTCTCCAAATCTTCAGGGCAAATATCACAGCTGCTAATTCTAGATCATGCGTAGGGTAATTCTGCTCGTGAATTTTCAACTGACGTGAGCCATAGGCAACTACTTTCCCTTCTTGCATTAATACACAACCCAGACCCTCTCATGAGGCGTCACAATAGACTGCATAACCCAACCCTCTCTCTGGAATAATCAATACTGGAGCGGTGGTCAGTCTAACTTTCAACTCCTGAAACGACTTTTCACAAGTCTCACTCCATACAAAATTGACTCCCTTCCGAGTCAATCTAGTCAAAGGCGAAGCTAATTTGGAGAAATCTTTCACAAACTGGCGATAATACCCCGCTAACCCCAGAAAACTGTGGATCTCAAACACACTCTTAGGCTGTGCCCAATCTTGCACCGCCTCAGTCTTGGAGGTATCAACAGACACTCCTTCCCCAGAAACTACATGGCCTAAGAACTTGACCTCTTCTAGCCAGAACTCACACTTCCCAAACTTAGCATAAAGCTTATGGGCTCTAAGTAACTCAAGCACCACTCTCAAGTGTTCCTTGTGCTTCTCCTCAGAAGGTGAATAAATAAGGATGTCGTCCACGAAGACGACCACAAAACGATCTAAAATTTCCCGAAATATTCGGTTCATCAAATCCATAAAAACTGCCGGTGCATTGGTGAGCCCAAATGGCATCACCAGAAACTCATAGTGGCCATACCGTGTACGGAATGCCGTCTTCGGAATATCCTCCTCCCTAACTCTTAACTGATGATAACCCGATCTCAAGTCTATCTTCGAGAAACAACGAGAACCCTTCAACTGATCGAACAGATCATCTATACGAGGCATAGGGTACTTATTCTTAACCGTAGCCCGATTCAATTTCCGGTAATCTATACAAAGTCTCAAAGCACCACCTTTCTTTTTAACAAAGAGGGTCGGTGCTCCCCACGGCGAAACACTAGGACGTATAAAACCCTTATCTAGCAACTCCTGGAGCTGAATCTTCAACTCAACTAACTCGGCTGGGGCAAAACGATAAGGTGCCATAGAAATCGGCGCCGTGCCGGGCACTAGATCAATAGAGAACTCAATCTCCCAATGCAGTGGCAAACCAATAAGATCCTCGGGAAAGACGTCCGAGTACTCACAAACCACCCTTGGCAACACAATCTGAGTCTCATCATCCTCACTAATCGAAAGGTTAGCAAGTAGACTACTAAGCTCACTCCGTCCTCGCGGAACATATCCCGGTGGCAACACATTACCAACCCGGTCCCCCAAAAAATGAAAATACTCTCCGCTCACAGTACAACAAGTGACCCTCTGGCGGTAGCAATCAATAACTGCCCGATATGACGATAACCAGTCCATACCCAAAATAATATCGAAGCCCCTCATAGGCATAACTACAAATGAAAATGGGATTCTATGATAATCAACCTTTATATCACAACCCCTAACACCTTGTTTCAAAATCAATTCACCCCCAAGAGGTGACACTACACAAATAGGAGATGCTAACTGTGCTAACTCCAACTCCAAAACAGATGCAAATGCAGCAGACACAAAGGAATGAGATGCACCCGTATCAATCAAAACATTAGCAACCGAGTTGCAAAACAAGAAGGTACCTCTCACAACTGATGGTGCTGGCACAAGATCCTGCGCGGTAACAGCGTACACGCGCCCAGATGACCTCTGTTCAACCTGCTCACCCCCTAAGAGCATAAGATTGCTGTACCGACTGGGACGATGAAGCCCCCTGATTGGCCCTTGAGGCCTGACCCGACTGAGCTGGCTGCTGACCCTGAATCTGCCTCAAACCAGATACACCAGGTGTGCCACCCAACTGAGGGCAATACCTCTTCATATGCCCTGGCTGACCACACTGATAACACGAGAGTGGCTGGCCTCTACCCTGACTCTGGCTCTGAGATCGAGCCGTAGATGATGCTGCTCTCTGCACTCATCCCCTCTGAGGACAAACTGGAGACTTGTGGCCCAGCTGGCCACACTTGAAACAGGTAATGTCTCCCTGACTGCCTTTCCCTGAAATAGCACTCGGCACAGGAAAAGTCGATCTAGAAAAGCTACCCTGAGACTGTTGAGGATTAAAACCCTTCTGTCTCCTACCATCACTCTGACTATCCTGACTCCTCTTGGAGCCCTTCTGTCCTTCTTCCTCCTCCTGCATCATAATTTCCATGAGGGCTGCAGCATCAACCATAGGCCCATAATCCCGAATCATAGTTCCCCCAACTCTCAGCTTGAGGCCACGCCTCAACTTCTTCTCAAACTCAATACAACGGCGTTCCTCAGACGCCACCAACTCAGGTGCAAACCTGGACAAGCTAGTAAATGCAGCCTCAAACTTGGCCACTGAAGAACTCGACTGCTTAAGCTGACAAAACTGGTCTCGCAGCTTCTCCCTGACTGCTGGAGATAAGAATTTCTCCTGGAAAGTATTCACAAAAGCCTCCCACGTACCTCCTATACGACCCTTAGTAAACTTCCACCACTGACCTGCATCCCCCTTCAACTGGAAAGATGCCAAGGTCACTTTCAACCCCTCGTCTTCGATGCCAAGCATCTCAAACGTCTTCGTTGTCTGTTCGAGCCATTCATCTGCCTTAAGCGGCTCTTTAGGATCACCCACGAATTCATCCGGATTAGACCAGAAGAACTCCCTCTTCAGAAAGGAAGGTCCTGCATCTGCAACAACATGCCGAGCTTGATTCTCAGCTCTGAGAATGCCTACTGACTCCCTAAATGCCCCTGCTATCTCTCGGGCTAGAGCGCCCATAGCCTGCTGGCCTACTGGCTCGGCCACATTGGCCTGGCCAATACCCTCCTACACTGCTGGAATCTCCTCTGGCACAGGCACCTCCTGCCTAACCGGCCTACCACGCCTACCGCGTCCTCGTCCCCGTCCTGACATCCTAATAAAGGAAACAAAGACATTAGCACATTAATAAATGTGCCGAAGCTAAACACTCCCGTCCTAATGCATTGGACAACAATAATACATTCCACGTAAGCACATAATCACATAAGCACCTACGAATTTCATTCCCGGATAATGATAGTCCCAATGCGTTACTATAGTTCCGGTTGGAAGCAGCAGTGATCAAGTGCCTTTCCAACAAGACTACTAGAAACTCAAGGGTCCAATCAACATCCTAGAAACTACATTCCATACCCACATAATCACATAAACATATAACATTACACTAAGTCTCTATCAAACGAGACGAACCCAATGTGATACTAATCACTTCCCACGTACCCAAAGTATTCAAACCCGGTACGCTCTGATACCAAGTTGTAACGCCCTCAAAATAAACCCAATATATGTATATCATCAACATGCATTATTTCAAGAAAACAATCTATTAATTCATTCATCAGAGTATTACTAAATAAAAACATTACATGTAACATCAAATCAAATGCCCTATGGGCTTACATCTTTCCAAGCCAACACTTGGACACAAATTATGAGTTCTAACTCAAATACAATTAAAGCCCTAGGCTTGATTATTTATCAAATAAAAACAAACAACTAAAGATAGTCTTCAAATTTCAAATCCTTCCATGCTAAGTCCTGGGAGGTAGCTTATCACCTGGACCTGAAAATGATGTTCCCATAAAGGGTGAGCCACAGCCCAGTAGAAATATACTAAACCACATATAAGCAATGAATAAAGTAATAGCATTCAACAGATGGTTAACCAAGATAATCAATTACTTCATTTTACAGTCTCATGACACTATTGTCTAAGACACGCTTTACTTTCCAACTTTATCAACATGGCTCAGAACCTGGCCAAACTTACAACAGTGAATTATATATATCATATTCACATCCTTCCAATATCAACAAACAAATGAGACTCAAGCTCAAATCAAAACACTTCATACTTCCAAATTGATACACATTTTAGTGTTGTATCAATAAAAACACTTCTATATAAATAAGCACACATAAAAGTGATGCTAATGGAGTCCATCCCCTATCTCCTCCCAAACAAAATCCGGTTTAGAGGTCCATCCCCTATCTTCCCCTAAACCATGGAGCACATCCCCTATCTCCTCCCACACAAAACAATGTATGCAAATGCAATGCTCAATCAATACACGTATTTTCTGTATCAATGCAATAGTCAAAATTAATGACTTAACCAATGTGATTAGTTTCAGTTATTCCTAATCCACATGCAATGTCTAAAACAATCACGACTATCCTCCACCGATAGCCCAAAACAGTTATTTCTAGACTGGAAATAAATATATCAACAATTCAATGGGCGAGTGATTTACATTATCCAACTACACCATTTAAGCAATAAATTTTCCAATTTCATGAATTTAACCAAATTCCCCAATTCCGTTAAATTAATTATACAAATTAATTAATTTAAACAACTAGGATTTTTCCCCAAAATTATCAAAGTAACCCCAACTTATCAAAATACCAAAACTTAGAACAAAACTTATAGAATGGAGTAGGAAATCCCTACCTCGAAGAAATAGCCTCAAAAGAGAAGATGGAGATGAAGACCCAAACTTCAAAGTGCTCCAAACAACCAACAATTCAGATTAAAACGAAGCCCTCGACTCACACACACTTTTTAATGAAGGATCTAGAGTAGAAACACACCCTAAGTAGATCAATCCTAAGAGAGAAGGTGTGTATAGGGAGAGAAAACTCGTAACTAGGGTTTTGGAATATGAAAGTGTATGAAAAACAGATCTGAAACACGCTGCTGCCTATTTAAACCTGACAGGCTCGCTCGAGCGAAGACTTGGTCGCTCGAGCGACCAGACACAGAGAAGCTACGCTCGAGCCAAGGAAGCCTTGCTCGAGCCAACAACCCAAAAGCTCGCTCGAGCGAAAGAAAACTCGATCGAGCGAAGAACTCAAACCCTCAGGTCTGTAACCAGACACACGCTCGAGCGAAGGAACTATCGCTCGAGCGAAGAACGAACTAACTCGCTCGAGCGAAGAAAAGCTCGCTCAAGCCAAAAACCTCTGCTCACAGGTCTTACTACAAAACTCAATCCTCGCTCGATCGAAGAAACCCTGGCTCGAGCGACGGACCAAAACAAAGAGCTCGCTCGAGCGAAGGGTCAAAATTCTGGGCAGCAACCCTTTGCTCCCAAGCTCAACCAACCTGCTACCAACCTGCCCAATGCATCCCCCAACTTAGAAATAGGAAATTAAAGGACGGTAACAATCATAATACAATGGCAGGAGCTACGGAACCTAAGTCCGGAAACAATAATCAAATGGGAAAAGACCGGGGTCGCTATATGCTGTCATGGCAAAACTCACACTCATGCAAGATGCCAAAGCATAAACACTCACAGTGTACTCCGAGCCAAAACAAGAAACTAGTTAGAAATCATGCATGATCCTAGTTCATGTTAAAATGGCTAATGCATCGCATGCAAAGTGCAACTAGAATAGGCTCGGCTAATCTAAAATGGCATATGAGATGCGACAATTCGATACATGTAGTCAACTTGGAATTGAAATACAATACAGTTAGTATGATGCGTCGAGCCCGGTGCATGCAATACAGATGAATGGTGCAAACATGCATATCATAAGGATGCTAATTGAAATATGCCCTAAACTAACCACTGAAAGCAGGTAAGTAAAAGGGAGAAAGAAGTGGGGGTTAGAAGACATGCATCACACACACGCATGCTTATTACAAAATTGTGCCCTCTCGACGGAGGGACCGAAAGAATAATACAAATCATCTAATTAACTAACTAGCAAGCTAATTAATTAATTACACAACCAAATCGAAATAAATAACTATTCTAAGTTATTAAAAACACTGAAATGGCCTCGAGACGAGGGATGAATGCATGCTCGGACAGCTGCGCTCGGAAATCCATCGCCATGCTTCATGTTGCCTCTGTTTGCACTGCTCTGTACCTCTGAAAATTGTGCCAACTTCTGTGACACTTCTGAACCATCTTGTGTACACTGTGAGAGGTCATCGACCAGGATAGGAAGGTCATCGACCAAATATAAGGCTATCGGCCAAGTGTTTGTTGCCGATCGGCTCTGAATGTGGTCGATTGACCATTTCTTCCTTTGAAAAGCTCTTGTTGCTGCAGTATAGGACAAACAGAGCATGGCAATACATTTACAAGACAATGTCTGCACAACTACACCCCTTATCATGTTTAAGACTCAAAGGTGTGTAGTTCTCGACCCTCGAACCACCAATCACGCATTTCAATGCATGATGGCCAAATGAGTCAAGTGTGCAATTCAATATCAAATGAAATGCACAAAAACACATAGGGGACCTCAACCTCTATCATGCTTGATCAAGAGGCAAGGCAATGCACACACAATGCAATGCAACCTAACCCAAGCATGCAACAACATGCAACAAGATCATGCAATGCATCTAATGTGCAATAGGCATACAACCTAAACATGTAAAGATGCATGGCATAGGTATGTGACAACAATACCAACAACAAGCATGTGACAACATGTAACAAGTATGCAAGATGGTTGAGCATGCAACAACATGTCAATTAGCAAGCATGTAATGACATGTAATGGACCAAGTACGCGACAAACATATAAGCATGATGTAAAGTAATAACTTTGAACAACATGGTAAGATGCAACATGAACATGCAAACATGCAAGGCATGTAAAGGTGGACAAGTATGCAACAACATACAAAATGAGACAAGCATGCGACAACATGGTAAAATGGACTTAGACTAAAGATGGATGGACCTTAGCCATGCCCAAAATCAGTGGCCGAAATGCTATGGAAATGAAGACAAAGGTACATACAAACATGCATGCCAATTGGCCTATCACCTAAGCATAGGAGAGCAACTTTCAAGAACACTTACAAGGGGACAAATATGGACATGTGACATACATTGTAAGCTCTGAAATCATGTTAGGAAAGGTGCCAAACCAACCAAACAAAGCAAGCAAGTCATGCGAAAAGGCTTAAAGCTTGAAACTAGCCAAGGGGCTCAAACCAAGGCTATGCAAAATCTGAAGCAAATGACAAGTATAATCTAAAACAGTCCTAGATCATGCTAAAATGAGCCTAAAACATGCAAGGACCAAAGCCAAAACAAGCTAGAACAAAGGGCCGAAAGCATGAGGCATGCAAGGCTACAAAAGAGGTGTTACATTACACCTATCAAAACCAAACATGGCATGACTTAAGCAATGAAAAACAGAGTTATGGCATGGTAAAACAAGACCAAAAACCCACTTAGATGGCATCCCAAAGACCTAAACATGATGGCACACACAATGACCCATTCATGAGGCATAAAACATCAACTCTTTAAAGCATTAAAGGAGTGACAAGTGCAAGTGTTTGAGCATGAAACATGGGCTGAAATAGTATAACAAATGATGCCAAATCATTGAAATGGTCCAAGTAAAGCATGCTAGCGACTTGGACACTTAAGGCTAACAAGCTAGAATGCCTTATGGCTATACAAAGTATGGCATATATGGTCAAAACAACTCAAATCAGAGCTTAAGCATGTTACAACAAGACTAAAAACTTCGTGGAGTTGAGCCAAAATCATGCTAGAAACATGGCTTAAAGCATGATGCATGTTAAGGCGAATGAAAGGATTGCAAGGCAAGTATATGAAGCATACATGGTATGTCCAAACCAAGTCAAAAAAGTGTTACATCATGGCAAAACAAAGCCTAATACATACTGAAATGAAGCTAAAACAAGCCAAGCAAACATGCTACCAATATAAGCCATTTATACTAGCATACAAGACAACAAGGAGAGGGGATGACCCTCTCCTATTTAGGACTCCAAAACCACCTTTCCACCACTGAAAATCCTTTGGATTTCAGTGGTAGAAAGGTCATTCAAAGCCAAGAACAAGAGCCAAAAGGGATGGCCTAAAAGAAGGCCAAACAAGGCCTAAGAGGGGGGTAAACAACCCCAAACCAAAAAGTGACCTTAAACAAAGGTCTAAAGCAAGTAAAGATAGAACTTTTATCAGTTAACAGCTAAGCTTAAAATAATAAGCAAGAAGGGCTAAAAGCTTAAGCAAGAATGGGGTATTAAAAGCAAGTTTGCTCACCCTTGAAGAACCTCTTCAAGAACACCACTCCAGCAACTTTCTCTGATCAAAATCACCTCAAGAACCCTAACACCAACTCCCTAGCACCTCAGCAACCAAGGATGGTGTATTGCTAGGTGTTTGTGTGCAATAGTGAGAACAAAACACCCTTTAGAGCATAAACACACACACAAAGATGTAAAGAGAGGGAAATATAGAGATAGATAGATACAACTTCTCTAACCCTATTTTTCAGAACCTCTGAGAAGGGAGGAGGAGCTCCCTTCTTATAGAATTCCAAATTCTAAAGCTTCTTAAGCAAGCTAATCAAGGGGCAAATCCCTCCATACACGTGTATGGATGGGGTGAATTGTGCATGCCAGCTGTGACAGCTGGCATAAAATATCTACATAAAGCAGATGAACAGGGTTCGGCCAGAAAATATGGCCGATCGACCAACATAAGGGCCGACCGACCAAAAAAAGTGTCGATCGGCCAACACTTTTGGCCGATGGCTTCATGCCTTGGCCGATGGGTTGAGGGAATGGCCAACAAGCCACCCTCTTCCCTCAGAAGCAAAAACACAAGTGCTTGGTCCACAACCAAGCACAAAATAGTCAAGTTGAGAGATCTTGAGGCAAGGCGCGCTGCCGAAACCTCCGAGAACTCAAAACGAACACGAGCATGGATGATCATCGAGTGTTCAAACGATGACGTCCAAGTCTTGAGGACGGTCAAAAATGGGGTGTCTACCCTGATTATACTCAACCTGAAATTGTCTCATTGATAACCTCTGGTTTTACTGGTATGCTCAAATCTTGGTGGGAAAAATATCTTACTGAAGAACAAAGAGAATCCATTTTACATGCAAGTCAAAAAGATGAAAATGATTTACCTATATTTGATGAAAATATTGGCTATTATATACCTGATGGTATTAATACTTTAATCTATACCATAGTCCGACATTTCATAGGTACCCCTACTAATATTTATTCTTGCATAGATGATCAACTTAGTAATCTTACTTGCCCTACATTAAGTGATTTTAGATGGTATAAAGATGTCTTTACCTCTAGAGTTATGTTGAGAGAAGATTGTACTAAATCATTTTGGAAAGAAAAATTTATTAATGGTCTACCTAGCCTCTTTGCCCACAAAATTAGGGATGTACTTATTAGTCAACCTACAGGTATTATTGAATATGATAATTTAACTTATGGTGATATTATTAGTACTATTAAAAAAGAAGGTTTAAAAATGTGTATTAATCTGTAGACGTCCCCCGAACGCCCCAGGGAGGAACGAGTCCCCCCGTTCCGTTCAATATTGGGCTCACTACAGTTCGGACTCTCAATTTGTCACGGTTCTAAGTCTGAACCAAAGAGTCCAAATCCGGCAAATCGTTTTGAGAAAACAGATTTTTGAAAGAAGTGCCAAACATGGACTGCTTTGCCAGATATAGAGTCGCCACCTAAATGTTTTATTTTGGGGAAATTTAGGAAACCCTGACTCGTTTGCCTAAGGCCACGTGTCCGTCATCACCAAAGTTGCCTCGGCTCGGGAACTTGGGTACGATTGGGGAAGGTCACTTCGTGAGCACCCTCGCTCGCCCGATCAAAGATCGGCCTCTACTAACCATGATATCTATTTTTGAAAACATTATGCGTTCTTATTCCAGTTATTAGCCTAGATGTACTATGTGATGCGCACAACATACAAGTATAGACTGGATCGCCTGAATTGGAACAAAACATTTCATGTTTGTTTGTTTGAAAATGGTTTGATGGTGCTACTCTCAAGTAGGCTAAGACGTGGATTTGCCACCCTCAGGTGGGCTTAGAAAACATGATTTTGCCACTATCTAGTGGGCTTAAAATACACAGTGAATGAATTGTTCTAATCCAAATAACCCAACCTTCACCCAAAGGCATTCAGGCAGTTATATCACATAAGCATATAGCCTCATGGTAAGCATGCTATCATGGCAGTCACTCACATGCATGCAAGGATGCTAAAGCATGAAAACTTACCGAGTACTCCAAGCCAAAACAGAAGCTGATTAGAAATCCATGCATGATCCTAACTATACAGAAATGCCTAATGCAACACATGCAAAAATACAACTATAGCAGACTCGGCTATTCTAAACATGGCATATGAAATGCTACAGCTAACATGTATTCAACTTGGAATTGAAAATACAATGCAGTTAGTATGATGCGCCGAGCCCGGTATATGCAAGACAGATGAATGAATGCAAACATGCTATCATACTGTATGCTAATTGAAATATGCCCTAATCTAACCATCATAAGCTGGTAAATAAAAGGGAGAAAGACGTGGGGTTGGAAGACATACATCACACACACGCACACTTATTACAGTTGTGCCCTAGCACAGAGGGTCCGAATAAATAATATACAGTCCCAAATAATTACAGTCCAAATATGTACAAAACCCTAATTAATTAACAAATTAAATTAGGAAAGCAATAAATTGGCATGCAAGCCAGGGACTGCCTCAAATCTGCTCCGGATGATGAATGATGCATGCTCGGGTTGCCTTGTGCGGAGAATCCCTTGCGATGCTCCGGTTTGCCTTTGTTTGTAATTGTTTTCGGGATGCGTGCCAAGCTTCGGAAGGCTGCTGATTTCTGATTTGCTACAACAGAGAGCAACAAAGGGGCATGGCAAAGTATTTTCACATATGTATGCATGACTACTCTTCAGGGAGTGTAGTCCTCGATCCTCGTGCCACCAATCACGCATCTCGATGCATGATGGCCGAGGAGTCGATTTGCACGACTCAATATGAAATGAATGCACATATGGAGACAACAAGGCCTAGACTCCATCATGGATAATCCGGAGCGTCGGCGACCAGGAATTGAGACACGTTCCGTCACTCGGAGTATGAAACGCACCTCGTTTCCCGTGCTTGGGTTAATTCCTATCCCAAGCACAATGCAATATGCATGACATGCATGAATGCAACTAATATACAACCTAGCATGCACAATGCTATGAAATGGCATACACAATGCACGATGTAACATGGCATACACGATGTTCTAACATACAACCTAGCATACGCAATGCTATGAATTGAAATGACATACACAATGCACAATGGACTTACACCAACATGAGTGGACCTCATCCACGCTCACATTAGTAGCCATGAGATGAAAATGAGACACTCGAAATGCGTGCACACATGCACGCAAACCGAGGACCTATCCTAAGGCACAAATGCCACTCTAACAAGGCATGGCAGGGCATGGAACATGGTATGCAAACATGCAAGTTTCAGCACTGAAATCTGATGCAAAATGATCCCGAAACATGGAAACATGGCACCCGATGCATGAAATGAGACCCGAAACTCGAAACTAGGCGCATGGAATGACTTATAGCTATACAAAGCATGCATTATTTGAATATGAAGCATAAAGACAGAATCAAGGCAGTCCCAAAACATGCATATTTCCAGTTTTAAGCAAGGCTAAAAAGTGAACACAAATAGGGCTAAGTTAACATGCAAAAATGGCCCCAAAAGAGAGATAATGAAGCAAGTAGCAGCTTCTGGCCCTAAATGGCCAAGAGCCCTTCAACAAAGTTGAAGAGGGGTTCAAAATGAAGCACTTTACAGTTTACAAAAAGCCACGGATCTAAACACAAACAGGCCTAAAACATTGTGCAAGAAATGGGCCAAAAGGGAGACAAAGAAGCAAGTGATGGTTTCTGGCCTCAAACAGAGGAGGGCCCTTCAAAAAAGTTTAAGAGGGGCCTAAAACATGGTGTTTTACAGTTAGTGACCAAACCCAAAACAGTGCACATGCAAGCTTAAAATACTATGCAAAATGAGGCCTAAAAGGAGGTTTAAACACAAAGAGTAAAAAGGGAGCTTCAAAAAGCAAAAGACCCTTGATCAAACATTAAGAGGGGGTAAAAATAAGGCTATTTACAGTTAGGACAAGAGCCCAAAAATATAAGCACAAGGGGATAACAAAACATGCAAAAATAAGGCCAAACGAGGGATAAAGAGGCAAGTAACAAAAGTAAGCCTCAAACAGTGAAGAGACCTTCAACAATATTGAAGAAGGGTTCAAGATAAGCCATTTTACAGTTTATAACCAAGCTCAAAACAGTTTACAAATGAGCCTAAAATACTATGCAAGAAAGAGGCATACAAGAGAGGTAAAGAAGCAAGTGTAAAAAGGAAGCCTCAAACAGGGAGAGGCCCTTAAAAAAACATGAAAAGGAGCTCAAAACAATTCTATTTTCAGTTAGGGTCGGAGCCCAAATATGCAAGAAAGTATGGCTAATATATTGAGCAAAATAGAGCAAGAAAGAGGGAGGAGAGGACTTACCCTTGAAGACCAAGTCTTTGACAACTCTTGGACCAAGTTTGGTGGCTCCTTAGCTCTGGAAAACAGCTCCAAGTGGCTGGAATGGATGGTGGTGGTGTGGTGCTAGGTGGTGGTGTAGAAATGGTGTAGGGTTTGGGAGGTTTTGAGGGTTGGAGTGTAGAGAGAGAGAGATACAATGTGGGAGCCTCAAAGCAAATTTTGTAACCCTCAAAACACAGCTGGGGGGCCTGCTATATAGGCAAAAGTGTGGGAAAAAAGGGGGGGAAATGAATTCAAGTTTCCCCCCAAAAGTGCAGCCCCCCGGATACACAATCTGGAGGGAAACAAAATACATATCTATAATGTACCTAGAGAGAGGATCAAGGTCGGCTGGTTATTAAAGTTGCAGGTGGCCGGCCGGCCCTTCCCATGGCCGGCCGGCCAAGGGTCAAAAGGGTCAAGAGGTATTAGTGGCCGGTCACCCCAGATTGGTGGCCTCCCATGTGTGCACAACACAACCATGTGGTCAAAAACTAGAGAAAGTAAACCAGGAGAGAGAAAAGCTCACTTTTTGGAGGGGTTCAAAAGAGTCAAACATAATTACTGGCCAGCCATGTGATATTGGTGGCCTCCCAAGTGTGTACAACACAAATATGTGGTTTGGGGCAAGAAAAAGTGGCCTTAGGGGGGTTAACATTGGCTTTCAAGTGGGAAAAACGGGCGACGGAGGGCGATGGAGGAATAAAACTGGTTTTCAGAACAATTACTGGCCTCCCACCCTTCTATGACCTTCCTAACAATGAAACAGAGGTCCCTACCAAAAATGAACCCAAATCGATGCAAAATGGAGGTTCGGGGGCCGAAACGCGCAGCCCGAGGCCCCGAAAACTGACTGTTAGGCACTGGAAGTGGTGTTCGACCACGAAGTCGGTCTCCCGAGTCACAGTGTCCCTCAAAAGGGAGAAAATAAGATGCATGCCAAAAACCGAAGCAAACAGAGGTGGTTAAGCGGTCCCGAACCGAGGCACACGGCCAACGGCTCTAAAAAATCGGAAACCGGACTCCAAACGGGAAAAATGGCCTACGACCATGAAACGTAGCCTACGGCCACTGAGAGATGATCTACGAGACCTCTCCCTCCCTTCGGGAAGAGAAAACAGAGCCTGGTTCGCAAACCGAGGCAAAGCATGAAAGAGTCCGAAAGTCCGGAGGCAAGGCTCGCAGCCAAGACTCTGAAACCTCAGAACGAGCACAATATGCAACATCACCAAGCGCTCAATCGGTGACGTCTGAGTCTTAAGGTCGGTCAAAAATGGGGTGTCTACATGATCTTAAACTTATAGTCAAAAAGTTATTAAAGATAAACACAAAGCTAAATATGAATTAGGTAACTTTTGCGAACAATATGGTTTACCTCTAGTTGCACCTTCTCGCCGTAAAAAACATAAATACAATAAACCTAAATCTTCTTCAAAATATTATACTAAATATAGAAAAAATTATGCACCTTCCAAATCAACTGATAAATTTTATACTAAACCTAAAAAGAAATATTATAAGAAATCACATCCAAAATCAAAGTCTACTAAAGATATTACTTGTTATAATTGTGGTAAAAAAGGTCATTATTCTAATAAATGCAAAGAAAAACAAAAATTAAAAGATAAAGTTAATCAACTCCAAATTAATGATGAATCCAAGAATCAATTATTTGAAATTTTCTAATTAAACCAATCTGCTAGTAATTCTAATAATGATTCTAGTAATCCTCAACATACATCTTCTGATTACCATTTACCTAGTGATAATTCTGACGATGATATTGAAATAGGATGTAATGGTGTTTGTTGTAAACCAGTTAAACATATCACTGTTCTTACTAAACAGAACCAAGAAAAAACCGCTCTTATTGAATTAATTAGTAGATTAGAAGATCCAGAATTAAAACAGAAATATACTGCTAAATTAAAATCTTTATTAACTGATAAGAAATTGAAACCTGACAAACCAATTATTAGTTTATCTAAAACTTTAGAAAGATTTAAGAATAAATCAAAAGACATTACTCTTCAAGATTTACAACAAGAAATTAATCAAATCAAACATTTAATCAAAGATTTACAAAATAAAGATAAATTATTAGAAGATGAAATTACTGTTTTAAAAATTAATAAAAGTTTAGATAATTTCCAAGCTAATGCTGCCATTTCTCCAGAAGAATCAGATAATGAATCTGAACATACTAATCCTAATAATCTTTTATTTGATAATCGATCCATTTATTCTTCTGATCATGAAAACAAAAGATTAAATCTTATTAATAAAATTCATATTCAAAAATGGTACTCCAAAATTAAAATAGTAATTAATGATTTTGAATTAGAAGTTATTGCTCTTATTGATACTAGTGCTGATCTTAATTGTATTCAAGAATGATTAATCCCTACTAAATATTATGAAAAAACTAGTGAAAAATTAACTTCTGCTAATGGTAGTCAAATGCTTATTAAATATAAATTACCTAAAGTTCATATTTGCCAGAATAATGTTTGTTTTAAAACATCTTTTGTTTTAGTTCGAAATATGACTGATAAAGTTATTTTAGGCACACCATTTATATTTTTGCTCTATCCATTTACTACCTCCAATCAAGGAATAACAACCCAAGCCCTTGGCCAAACAGTTACTTTTAAATTTTTATCTCCTCCTGAAACGCTTGAATTACATCAATTAAAAGATTGTTCTATTTCCCAAACTATTAATAGACTAACTTGTCAGATAAGATTTCTTAAAGAAGAAGTTAATTATAAAAGAATTGAACAACAATTAATTGACCCAATTCTTATATCTCAAATTGAAGAATTTAAATTAAAATTAGAAACAACAGTTTGTTCAACTCTACCCACTGCCTTCTGGCATAGGAAAAAACATGTAGTTCCACTTCCATATATTAAAAATTTTAATGAAAGACAAATTCCTACTAAATCTAGACCTATTCAAATGAATCATGAATTAGTTGAAATGTGTAAAAAAGAAATCAATGAATTAGTAAAAAATAAGATTATTAGTCATAGTAAATCACCTTAGTCTTGCCCCCCTTTTAATGTTAATAAAAATGCTGAATTAGAACGAGGTGTCCCTCGCCTAGTTATTAACTATAAACCATTAAATAAAGTTTTAGAATAGAGTAGCTATCCAATTCCTAATAAAAAAGACTTAATCAAGAGACTTAGTCAAACTGTTATTTTTAGTAAATTTGATTTAAAAAGTGATTTTTGCCAAATCCAAATCCATCCCAAAGATAGATATAAAACTGCTTTTACTACACCCTTTGGTCACTATGAATGGAATGTCATGCTTTTTGGATTAAAAAATGCACCTAGTGAATTTCAAAATATAATGAATGATATTTTCAATCCATTTAGTCATTTTTCCATAGTTTATATGGATGATATTCTCATTTTTTCAAAATCAATTAGTGAACATTGGAAACATCTTACTGCTTTCTTTTATACTATTAAAAGTCATGGTCTAGTTATATCTGCTTCTAAGATTAAATTGTTTCAAACTAAAGTTAGATTTTTAGGATATGATATTCACCAGAATACAATTCTACCAATTAGTCGCTCAATTGAATTTGCTTCTAAATTTCCTGATGAAATTTTGGATAAAACTCAATTACAACAATTTTTAGGCTCACTTAATTATATTGTTGAATTTTATAAAGACCTTAGGAAAACTTGTCAACCCTTATTTGATCAGTTAAAAGACAATCATCCCCCTTGGTCTCCTACCCATACTGCTATTGTTAAACAAGTCAAACATTATGTCAAATCTCTTCCTTGTTTTGGTATTCCTACTGAAAATTCATTTAAAATTATTCAAACTGATGCCTCTGACATTGGTTATGGTGGTATCCTTCTCAAAAAAATCACTCCTCAGTCATCTGAACAAATTGTTCGATTTCATTCTGGTATCTAGAATAAAGCACAAAAGAATTATAGTACTATTAAACAAAAAAATTTATCAACTGTTTCATGTATTAGTAAATTTTAAGATGATATTTTAAATCAAAAATTTTTACATCGTGTTAATTGTAAATCTGCTAAATATGTTTTAGAAAAAGATGTTCAAAATCTTGCTAGTAAGCAAATTTTTGCCCGTTGGAAATCTATATTAAGTATTTTTTATTTTGATATTGAATATATTCTTGGTTGTCAAAATTCTATTCCTGATTTTCTTACCAGAGAATTTTTACAGGGTGGCTAATGCCTATTCCCTCTATTTCATACCATAAATAGAAAATTAAACACTACAAATCCCTGATTAAGCATACTACTTCTCGCCTTGCTTTCCTCAAATCAACCCATTCACCCACTAAACGTACTCAATACATTCAGTTCCATCGAATTAAAGCTCAACACCAGCAACTTTCTCATTATATTAACTGTTTACATTCACATACTGATTAATTAGATATCCTCTGTGGATACTAATTTCATTTATCTATTTCACAGATGTCTCGTCCCAGGCCTCCTTCTAAAGCTTTGGTCCCATCTAGTCAACCTTTTGTTCCTCCTCCTTTGGAGTTAGTCACCAAATATCACCCTACTAAATTGGTTAACCGTTACCAAATTCTTGGTAACATTCCTAAGCCTAGTTATACATCTGCTTTGGCTACTGATCCCTTTGCTTCATCCAGTCAAGCAGTTACTTCTTATCCTCCTAACCCTATTAAATCTGCTCGGTCTAATTATGTTAAATCAACTACTACTAATCTCTTTTTCAAAGAACCTAGTCACCCAAAGAGTCATTCTGTTCATGATTTGGTAAAATCCTATTTCCCTCCTGGATGGCATTTTGTTCCTCTCCATCCAGAAAAGACAATTACTTTCTACAAAGATATCCTATTCAACCACCAGTCTATTGTGATTAAACCTATTTATGATCGCACTTACACAAGTAAAATTGCGTACCATTCACTTTATATTCACAACTTTGTTTCTCTGGATGATTGGGGTTCTCCTTATCAGCTCAGAAATTTGCCCGATCATTCAATTCAATACAGTTACTATGATTACATTGATGCTTGATTCAAAGTTCTCTTGCATTAAAATGAGTCAAATAGTTACTCCTGGTTTCTCCAGTTTGATCAAAAGTTCAAATCTGAATTACCTACTTGGTTTCTGCGATGGTGGACTCAGTATGGCGCTATTCCAGAAATCTTCCCATCTGTAATTATGGAACAAGTCAACTATTTCTCCATTGTTTTCTCATTCACTCCACAGCAATGGAAATCTCCTCCATTACTTATTTTTATATCCAAATACAAAATCTCTTGGATATTCAAATGGCAATATGGTATTTCTGATGATGTTTTTTACCGTCAACACATGGTTAAATGGTGGGATAATTTCAAAATTCCATGCATTGTTGAAATTGTTCAAACTGAATTCCCAATCAACATACATGCTCCAACTCCTGCTATGGTTAAAGCTCAGCAGATCCCAACTGCTTCATTAACACAAGGAAGCCAACTTCCTCCCGTCAATCTTGGACGCCCAACATCCAGTTCTTCCAAGCCCAAGTCATCCAAATCAAAGATTAAATCCAAGTCAGCAAAGCCCAGTACTGTTCAGCCCAAGTCAAAGGTAAGCCCAAGTCCAAGGTTAAGCCCAAGTCCAAGTCATCTAAAGATGAGCTCCTCGAAATGGCTCGTCTCCTCTTGGCCCAAGCCAAGTCAGATTCTGATAACAGCAGTTCAGAAGTTGGTTTAGATAGTTCAAACTCTTCTGAAGGATCAACTACTTAAAATCCATATGGACCCGTATTTCAAGATGCTCAAGATCCATATGCCTAGTCAATTATTCAACCAGTCAACATTGGATTCGATATATACATATTATAGCTTCACTCTCTACTCATCTTTTGAGAAAAGCTGCTATTTTGTCTATATATTGATTTCTATCAGTCATACCACCGAAAGTGAATAGTAAAAGCCAATGTTACTATTCACCAGTCAAAAGCAAGTCACTACAGTCAAAAGATTCAATCACTTTTAGTCAATCAGTCGAAAGTAGCAGACAACACCCATGTGCTCCATCATGCTCTTCCAGCTACCATTCCAGCTATTAGTCACAAGCTGCATAGTCATTCTACTTTGCCTATAAATTTGTAATTCTAGTCAGTTATAAGACAGAGTTAGAAAAAATTGAGAGTATTCCATCCTCAAGAAAGACTATCTCTGTAATTTATATTCTATGTATTTCAAAGCAATTCTTTGTAGTTACTTCCATTAAACAATTGTAACTATTTTGCCAAATTATAGCAATAGCAATAGCATTATAGCGACAATGGTTGGAGATGCTCTAAGATACTAACAAACAATGACCGCCTCATTCGAAAATGTCTTCGGAAGTATTCTTCTAGATAGACAGGATTATCTGCAAAATAATCTCTATAAATTTGTTTGTCGCCTTTGACCCTCTCATGATTAATGTATCGACGACCACTTGTGGAACCAACACGTTTGGTTTGTTTGTTTATGCTTAACGTCTATATTCTTTGTTGTTGCGCTATGACTTGTTCCATCATAATGATGTCATTATTAGATGATAGAGATTCATCAAAATCTCCATTCAATATGGCTTTAGTCAAATTATTCATTGTCGGTGGATAGGTGAGTGAGTGAATATGAAAATTGTGGAAAATCTTCTAGGCGGGTACGGAGAGTTTAGAAGATATGAAAATGATGGGTAGGTGAATATGAAAATTGTAAAAAACCTTGTGCTATATGTGTAGAGAAAATTGTGGGTGGGTAAATGATGGGTGGGTGAATGATGGATGGTTGTTAGGTGGGTGGATGAATAATGGATGGTTGTTAGGTGGATAGTTGTTAGTGAATGAATGCTGGGTTAATAATGGATGGTTGTTGGTGAATGAATGATGGGCGAATGATGGATGATTGTTGGTGGGTAATTAGTGATTGTTTATTTTTTATGTGTAGTTAAAAAAATTTATTAAATATATAGTGATTTTTTTTGGTAGGTGAATTATATTTAATTTTTTTTTTCAAAATTTTAATTTTTTATATTTGTCTAGTTATGAATAATATAAATATATAATTTTATTTACAAACAGGTAAAAAAATGCCATAAAAGACAAAAAAAATAAAATCACAAAAAAAACCTATATCCAAACAACACCTACAAACTTGGAGGGAAAGTTGGTTGAGATTTGCCAAAATAGCAAATGACCATTGGAGCACCATTGCTATAATTTGGCAAAATAACATTATTCATTTCCAAGTTATAACAATAGCAATAGCATTATAGCAACAATGGTTGGAGATGCTCCAAGATACTAACAAACAATGACCAGCTCATTCAAAAACGTCTTTGGAAGCATTGTTCTAGATAGACAAGATTATTTGCAAAATAATCTCCATAAATTTGTTGGTCGCCTTTGACCCTCTCACGATTAATGTATCAACGACCGCTTGTGAAACCAACACGTTTGGTTTGTTGGTTTAGGCTTAACGACTATATTCTTTGTTGTTGTGCTGTGAACAGTTGCATCATGATGATATCATCATCAGATGATGAATATTCATCAAAATCTCCATTCAATATGGATCTAGTCAAATTATTCATTGTAGGTGGATGGGTGAGTGAGTGAATATGAAAAAATTAGAAAATCTTCTTGGTGGGTACAGAGAGTTTAGAAGATATGAAAATGATGGGTAGGTGAATATGAAAATTGTAGAAAACCTTGTGTTATATGTGTAGAGAAAATTATGGGTGGGTGACTGATGGATGGTTGTTGGGTGGGTGGATGAATAATGGATGGTTGTTGGGTGGATAACTGTTAATGACTGAATGCTGGGTTAATAATGGATGGTTGTTGGTGGTTGGTTATTGGGGAATGAGTGATAGGCGAATGGTGGATAATTGTTGGTTGGTAATTGGTGATTGTTTATATTTTATGTGTAGTTAAAAAATTTTATTAAATATGTAATGATATTTTTTTTGGTAGAGTGAATTATATTTAATTTGTTTTTTCAATTTTTCATTTTTTTTATTTGTCTAGTTAGGAATAATAGAAATATATAATTTTATTTACAAACAGGTAAAAAAATGTCACAAAAGACAAAAAAAATAAAATAAAATCACAAAAAAAAACTATATCCAAACAACACTTACAAACTTAGAGGGAAAGTTGGTTGAGATTTGTGAAAATAGCAAATGACTATTGGAGTACCATTGCTATAATTTGGCAAAATAACACTGTTCATTTCAAATTGTGACAATAACAATAGCATTATAGCCGCAATGGTTGAAGATGCTTTAAGATACTAACAAACAAAGACCGCCTCATTCAAAAACGTCTTTGGAAGTATTCTTCTAGATAGACAGGATTATCTGCAAAATAATTTTTATAATTTTTTTTGTCGTCTTTGTCCCTCTCACGATTAATGTATCGACGACCACTTGTAGAACCAATACGTTTAGTTTGTTCGTTTAGTCTTAACGTCTGTATTCTTTGTTGTTGCGCTGTGAACAGTTGCATCATGATGATATCATCATCAGATGATGAAGATTCATCAAAATCTCCATTCAATATGGCTTTAGTCAAATTATTCATTGTAGGTGGATGGGTGAGTGAGTGAATATGAAAATTGTACAAAATTTTCTAGGTGGGTATAGAGAGTTTAGAAGATATGAAAATGATGGGTATGTGAATATAAAAATTGTAGAAAACCATATGTTATATTTATAGAAAAAATTGTGGGTGGGTGAATGAAGGAAGGTTGTTGGGTGGGTGGATGAATAATGAGTAGTTGTTGGATGAGCAGATGAATAATGGATGGTTGTTGGATGGATAGTTGTTAGTGAATGAATGTTGGGCTAATAATGGATGGTTGCTGGTGAATGAATGATGGGCGAATGATGGATGATTGTTGGTGGATAATTGGTGATTGTTTATTTTTTATGTGTTGTTAAAAAAAATTATTAAATATGCAGTGATATGTTTCTTGGTAAGGTGAATTATATTTATTTATTTTTTCCAATTTTTCATTTTTTTTTATTTTTTATATTTGTCTAGGTTGGAATAATATAAATATATAATTATTTTTTTTACAAACAGGTAAAAAAAATGTCATAAAAGGCAAAAAATAATAATAATAATAAAATAAAATTACAAAAAAACCTATATCCAAACAACACCTATAAACTTGGAGGGAAAGTTGGTTGAGATTTGCCAAAATAGCAAATGACCATTGGAGCATTATTGCTATAATTTGGCAAAATAGCACGATTCATTGTCAAATTATAGCAATAGCAATAGCAATAGCATTATAGCAGCAATGGTTGGAGATGTTTTAAGATACTAACAAACATTGACTGCCTCATTCGAAAACGTTTTCAGAAACATTCTTCTAGATAGACAGGATTATCTGCAAAATGATCTCTATAAATTTGTTCGTGGCGTTTGACACTTTCACGATTAATGTATTGACGACCACTTGTGGAACCAACACGTCTGATTTGTTGGTTTAGACTTAACGTCTGTATTCTTTGTTGTTGCGCTGTGAACAGTTGTATCATGATGATATCATCATCAGACGATGGGGATTAATCAAAAACTCCATTCAATATGGCTTTTGTCAAATTGTTCATTGTAGGTGGATGGGCGAGTGGGTGAATATAAAAGTTGTAGAAAATCTTGTGGGTGGGTACAAAGAGTTTAAAAGATATGAAAATGATGGATAGGTGAATATGAAAATTGTAAAAAACTTTATGTTATATATATAGAGAAAATTTTGGGTGGGTGAATGATAGATTGTTGTTGAGTGGGTGGATGAATAATGGGTGGTTGTTGGATGAATGGATGAATAATAGATGGTTGTTGGATGGATAGTTGTTAGTGAATGAATGTTGGGTTAATAATGGATGGTTGTTGGTGAATGAATGATGGACGAATGATCGATGATTGTTGGTGGGTAATTGGTGATTGTTTATTTTTTATGTGTAGTAAAAAAATTTATTAAATATGTAGTGATATATTTTTTGGTTGGGTGAATTAAATTTAATTTTTTTTTCGAATTTTTCATTTTTTTATATTTTTTATATTTGTCTAATTAGGAATAATATAAATATATAATTTTTTTTTTTTACAAACAGGTAAAAAAATGTCATAAAAGGCAAAAAAAATTAAATAATAAAAATAAAATAAAATCACAAAAAAACCTACATCCAAACAACATCTACAAACTTGGAGGGAAAGTTGGTTGTAATTTGCCAAAATAGCAAATGATCATTGGAGCACCATTGCTATAATTTAGCAAAATAGCACTATTCATTGTCAAATTATAGCAATAGCAATGGCTTTATAGCATCAATGGTTGGAGATGTTTTAAGATAGTAACAAACAATGAACGTCTTATTCAAAAACGTCTTTGGAAGTATTCTTCTGGATAGACAAGATTATCTGCAAAATAATCTCTATAAATTTGTTTGTCGCCTTTGACCCTTTCACAATTAATGTATATACGACCACTTGTAAAACCAATACGTCTAGTTTGTTGGGCTTGGCTTAACGTCTGTATTCTTTGTTGTTGCGCTGTGAACAGCTGCATTATGATGATATTATCATCGGATGATGAAGATTCATCAAAATCTCCATTTAATATGGCTTTAGTCAAATTATTAATTGTAGGTGGATGGATGAGTTAGTGAATATGAAAATTGTATAAAATCTTCTAGGTGGGTACAGAGAGTTTAGAAGATATGAAAATGATGGGTAGGTGGATATGAAAATTGTAGAAAACCTTATGTTATATTTATAAAGAAAATTGTGGGTGGGTGAATGAAGAATGGTTGTTGGGTGGGTGGATGAATAATGGGTGGTTGTTGGATGAATAGATGAATAATGGATGGTTGTTGGATGGATAGTTGTTAGTGAATGAATGTTGGGTTAATAATGGGTGGTTGTTGGTGAATTATGATGGGCGAATGATGGATGATTGTTGGTGGGCAATTGGTGATTGTTTATTTTTTATGTGTAGTTAAAAAAATTTATTAAATATGTAGTGATATATTTTTTTGTAAGGTGAATTATATTTAATTTTTTTTCCAATTTTTTTTAATTTATTTTTTATATTTGTCTAGTTGGGAATAATATACATATATATATATATATATATATATATATATTTACAAATAGGTAAAAAAATGTCACAAAAGGTAAAAAAATAAAAAAATAATAATAAAATAAAATTACAGAAAAACCTATATCCAAACAACATCTACAAACTTGGAGGGAAAGTTGGTTGAAATTTGCCAAAATAGCAAATGACCATTGGAGTACTATTGTTATAATTTAGCTAAATTGCACTATTCATTGCCAAATTATAGTAATAGCAATAGCATTATAGCAGCAATAGTTAGAGATGCTCTAAGATGCTAACAAACAATGACCCCCTCATTCGAAAACGTCTTCAGAAGTATTCTTCTACATATGCAGGATTATCTGCAAAATGATCTCTATAAATTTGTTCGTAGCCTTTGACCCTTTTACGATTAATGTATCGACGACCACTTGCGGAACCAATACGTCTGGTTTGTTGGTTTAGACTTAACGTCTGTATTTTTCTTTGTTGTTGCGCTGTGAACAGTTATATCATGATGATATCATCATCAAACGATGAAGATTCATCAAAATCTCCATTCAATATAGCTTTAGTCAAATTGTTCATTGCAAGTGAATAGGTGAGTGAGTGAATATGAAAATTGTAGAAAATCTTCTGGGTGGGTACAGAGAGTTTAGAAGATATGAAAATTATGGGTAGGTGAATATGAAAATTGTAGAAAATCTTATGTTATATTTATAGAGAAAATTGTGGGTGGCTGAATGATAAATGGTTGTTGGGTGAGTGGACGAATAATGGGTGGTTGTTGGATGAGTGGATGAATAATGGATGTTTGTTGGATGGATAGTTGATAGTGAATGAATGTTGGGTGAACAATGGATGGTTGTTGGTGAATGAATGATTGGCGAATGATGGATGATTGTTGGTGGGTAATTGGTGATTGTTTATTTTTTATATGTAGTTAAAATAATTTATTAAATCTGTAGTGATATGTTTTTTGGTAGGGTGAATTATATTTAATTTTTCTTTCCACTTTTTCATTTTTTTTTATTTTTTTATATTTGTTTAATTGGGAATAATATAAATATATAAATTTTTTTTACATACAGGTAAAAAATGTCACAAAAAGCAAAAAAAATAAAATAAATAATAATAATAAAAAAATCACAAAAAAACCTATATCCAAACAACACTTACAAACTCGGAGGGAAAGTTGGTTGAGATTTGCCAAAATAGCAAATGACCATTGGAGGACCATTGCTATAATTTGGCAAAATAACACTATTCATTGTCAAATTATAGCAATAGTAATAGCATTATAGCAGCAATGTTTTTAGATGTTTTAAGATACTAACAAACAATGACCGTCTCATTCAAAAACGTCTTTGGAAGTATTTTTCTAGATAGACAGGATTATCTGCAAAATAATCTCTATAAATTTATTTGTTGCCTTTGACCCTCTCACGATTAATGTATCGACCACCACTTGTAGAACAAAAAACGCCTAGTTTGTTGGTTTAGGCTTAACGTCTGTATTCTTTGTTGCTGCGATATGAACAGTTGCATCATGATGATCATCAAAATCTCTATTCAATATGGCTTTAGTCAAATTATTCATTGTAGGTGGATGGGTGAGTGGGTGAATATGAAAATTCTAGAAAGTTTTCTGGTCAGGTACAGAGAGTTTAGAAGATATAAAAATGATGGGTAGGTGAATATGAAAATTGTAGAAAATCTTGTGTTATATGTGTAGAGAAAATTGTGGGTGGGTGAATGATGGATGATCTTTGGGTGGGTGGATGAATAATGGATGGTTGTTGGGTATGCTTTTTGTGAATGAATGCTGGGTTAATAATGGATGGTTGTTGGTGGTTGGTTGTTGGTGAATAAATTATGGGCGAATGAAGGATAACTGTTGGTGGATAATTGGTGATTGTTTATTTTTTATGTGTAATTAAAAAAATTTATTAAATATGTAGTGATATTTTTTTGGGTAGGGTGAATTATATTTAATTTTTTTTCCAATTTTTCATTTTTTTATTTTTTTATATTTGTCTAGTTTGGAATAATATAAATATATAATTTTATATACAAACAAGTAAAAAAATGTCACAAAAGACAAAATAAAATAAAATAAAATAAAATAAAATCACAAAAAAACCTATATCCAAACAACACTTACAAACTTGGAGGGAAAGTTGGTTAAGATTTGCCAAAATAGCAAATGACCATTGGAGTACCATTGCTATAATTTGACAAAATAACACTATTCATTGTCAAATTATAGCAATAGTAATAGCATTATAGCAACAATGGTTGGAGATGTTTTAAGATACTAACAAACAATGACCACTTCATTCAGAAACGTCTTTGGAAGTATTCTTCTGGATAGCCAGGATTATCTGCAAAATAATTTCTATAAATTTGTTTGTCGCCTTTGACCCTCCCATGATAAATGTATCAACGACCACTTATAGAACCAATACGTCTAGTTCTTTGGTCTAGTCTCAACGTCTGTATTTTTTGTTGTTGCACTATGAACAGTTACATCATGATGATATCATCATCAGATGATGAAGATTCATCAAAATCTCCATTCAATATGACTTTAGTCAAATTATTCATTGTAGGTGGATTGGTGAGTGGGTGAATATGAAAATTGTAGAAAATCTTCTGGGTGGGTATAGAGAGTTTAGAAGATATGAAAATGATGGGTAGGTGAATATGAAAATTGTAGAAAATCTTATGTTATATTTATAGAGAAAATTGTAGGTTGGTGAATGATGGATGGTTGTTGGGTGGGTGGGTGAATAATGGGTGTTTGTTGGATGAGTGGATGAATAATGGATGGTTGTTAGATGGATAGTTGTTAGTGAATGAATGTTGGGTTAATAATGGATGGTTGTTGGTGAATGAATGATGGATGAATGATCGATGATTGTTGGTCGGTAATTAGTGATTGTTTATTTTTTATGCGTAGTTAAAAAAATTTATTAAATATGTAGTGAAATGTTTTTTGGTAGGATGAATTATATTTAATTTATTTTTTTAATTTTTAATTTTTTTTATTTTTTATATTTCTCTAGTTGGGAATAATATAAATATATAATTTTATTTACAAATAGGTAAAAAAATGTGACAAAAGATAAAAAAATAAAATAAAATAAAACAAAATCACAAAAAAAAACCTATATCAAAGCAATACTTACAAACTTGGAGGGAAAATTGGTTGAGATTTGCCAAAATAGCAAATGACCATTGGAGTACTATTGCTATAATTTGACAAAATAACACTATTCATTGTCAAATTATAGCAATAGCATTATTATAGAAATAATGGTTGGAGATGTTTTAAGATACTAACAAACAATGACCGCCTCATTCAAAAGCGTCTTTGGAATTATTCTTCTAGATAGACAGGATTATCTGCAAAATAATTTCTATAAATTTGTTTGTCGCCTTTGACCCTCTCATGATTAATGTATCGACGACCACTTGTAGAATCAATGCGTCTAGTTTGTTGGTCTAGTCTTAACGTCTGTATTCTTTGTTGTTGCGCTGTGAACAGTTATATCATGATGATATCATCATCAGATGATGAAGATTCATCAAAATCTCTATTCAATATGACTTTAATCAAATTATTCATTGTAGGTGGATGGGTGAGTGTGTGAATATGAAAATTGTAGAAAATCTTCTGGGTGGTTACAGAGAGTTTATAAGATATGAAAATGATGGGCAGGTGAATATGAAAATTGTAGAAAACCTTATGCTACATTTATAGAGAAAATTGTGGGTGGGTGAATGCAGGATGGTTTTTGGGTGGGTGGATGAATAATGGGTGGTTGTTAGATGAGTGGATGAATAATGGATGGTTGTTGGATGGATTGTTGTTAGTGAATAAATGTTGGGTTAATAATGGATGGTTGTTGGTGAATGAATGATAGGCGAATAATGGATTATTTTTGGTGGGTAGTTGGTGATGGTTTATTTTTTATGTGTAACAAAAAAATTTTATTAAATATGTAGTGATATGTTTTTTTGGTAAGGTGAATTATATTTATTTTTTTTCCAATTTTTCATTTTTATTTTTATTTTTTATATTTGTCTAGTTGGGAATAATATAAATATATATATATATTTTTTACAAACAAGTAAAAAAATGTCACAAAAAGGAAAAATAAAATAAAATAAAATCACAAAAAAACCTATATCCAAGCAACACTTACAAACTTGGAGGGAAAGTTGGTTGAGATTTGCCAAAATAACAAATGACCATTGGAGCATCATTGCTATAATTTGACAAAATAGCACTATTCATTGCCAAATTATATCAATAACAATAGCATTATAGCAACAATGGTTAGAGATACTCTAAGATACTAACAAACAATGACTGCCTCATTCGAAAACGTCTTCGGAAGTATTCTTCTGGATAGATAGGATTATCTGCAAAATAATTCCTATAAATTTGTTCGTCGCCTTTGACCCTTTCACGATTAATGTATCGACGACCACTTGTGGAACCAACACGTCTGGTTTGTTGGTTTAGACTTAATGTATGTATTCTTTTTTGTTGCACTGTGAACAGTTGTATCGTGATGATATCATCATCAGATGTTGAAGATTCATCAAAATCTCCATTCAATATGACTTTAGTCAAATTGTTCATTATAGGTGGATGGGTGAGTGGGTAAATATGAAAATTGAAGAAAATTTTCTGGGTGGGTACAGAGAGTTTAGAAGATATGAAAGTGATGAGTAGGTGAATGTGAAAATTATAGACAACCTTGGATTATATTTATAGAGAAAATTGTGGGTGGGTGAATGATGGATGGTTATTGGGTGCGTGAATGAATGATGGATGGTTGTTGGGTGGGTGGGTGAATGATGGGTGGTTGTTGGGTGGATAGTTGTTTGTGAATGAATGTTGGGTTAATAATGAATGGTTGTTGGTGAATCAATGATGGCCGAATGATGGATGATTGTTGGTGGGTAATGGGTGATTGTTTATTTTTTATGTGTAGTTAAAACAATTTATTAAATATGTATTGATATGTTTTTTGGTGTGGTGAATTATATTTATTTTTTTTTTCCAATTTTTCATTTTTTTATATTTTATATTTGTCTAGTTGGGAATAATATAAATATATAATTTCTTTTTTACAAACAGATAAAAAAATGTCACAAAAGACAAAATAAACAAAAATAAAATCACAAAAAAACCTGTATCCAAATAACACTTGCAAACTTAGAGGGAAAGTTGGTTGAGATTTGCCAAAATAGCAAATGATTATTGGAGCACCATTGCTATAATTTGGCAATGAATAATAATTTGGCAAAATAGCACTATTCATTGCCAACTTATAGCAATTGCAATAGTAATATAGTAATAATGGTTAGAGATGCTCTTATATAGGCATATATGGTAAACCATGTGTGCCATGTGGTTAGGTCACATCATGTGTATTACATGTCCAAGACCATGTGTCTCTCTCATGATTTCCAAAACTATGTGTCCCTTATGGTTAGGTCATGTGTGGATGGATCATGTGTAGCATGTGGCCTTCAAGGTTAGGCCACCATGTGTACTGTGAGGTCACATTATCTATATTTACCACATAGTTTTCCACCGAAGACAATGGAAATAGTAAAACTTCATTGTCTTGTGATAGTGAAATTTATTGTCTTCACAGTTATTATGAAAAATAATAAAATTTAACTTTTTGAAGATTTTGAAATTTCCTATCCCCAAAAAAAAAAAAAAAAAAAAAAAGAAGAACAAGATATTGAAAGTTGTATTGCCTTCACTATTATTAAACCATTGAAATTTGACATTATGAGGACACTGAAATTTCTTCAAAACAGAGAAATTTCTTTAAGGACTAAAAATGCATAATTGATGACCAAAAATTATTAATTTATGAAATACTGACTGCTTTGAAACTGGTCAGTGACTCAGTTATGTTTGAAATGCACTTGAAGTGTAGTTTTTGAAGCATGTTCAAAATGTTGGGAAAATTGGTTTTATAAGGATTATTTTGGGCCAACTTTGAGCCCAAAATTGAGTGGGTCCCAAACGCCTTTTGTAGTGAGTTCGAAGAGGTAACGTGGTCCTTGCCGCATGTCAAGTCACATGGTGAAGACGGTTCGTCAAAACCATTTATGAGTGAATGAGAACTTGATGTCGTTTTCAGGTTTGTGGAATCGATATTTAAAGAAGTAAAATGTGGGTTTTCTTGAAATGGTTATCCCACATTGAAACTTTAAGAGAGCTTGTGTATGTATATAAGCTCTAGATTGCAACATTTGGGTTGGGCCCCAAGTGGCACCCTAAGTTTGTAGAAGGGAGAAGTTATGGACAAATGGAACCTTGGCTCAAACCACCACACACGCCACGCGCGCCATCGTTCGCCTGGCCGGCCAAGTCGTGTCGGATGCAGGTGTGTGTTGGGTCAGTTCTAATATTAATTTTTTTGGACAAATATTTATTTGAATTTTTCCAGAAATTCTTAATGAAATTAAATTCCAATTTTGAGCCAAAATTGAAATTAATTTTCTATCCAAAATTTTACCACCTTCAGTCCGAAATTCCACACAGGTTCAAACTATGTTACTGTTATAAAACTGCCATATAACTGCCCAGCAGTTTCCAGCAGCAGTTTCTCGTTGAATCTGCCTCCAGATCTATTTGAATTCAAACAGTATCTGTTCAAATTCAAAAGTACACCTGTTCACTTCCTTGGTACCTGTTCGGGTCAGATTGGTTGCCTATAAATACCAGCCCTATTCCAACAGATTAGACATCCAAAAATTGACTGAAAATTTCATTTTGCTATCCCATTTTTCTAATTTGCCTTATTTATTCTTCATTCTAGTTTTAGAGAAAATTAAAGAGAGTATAGAACTCAAGGTTCTAGTTTGCCAGACAAATTTGTTTGGAGTGCTACTACAAATTTGTGAAGATCATTGTATTTTGGGAGATAGACACCACTTAACCGTAAGCACCGTAGTGAGGCGAATCTGTCTGAAGGACAGAGTGTCACACACTCAACTTGGTCTTTAAATATTCATTTGGTTCGGTAAAATAATTTTGGTACGTTATTTATTTTATTTGTTTGATTTAGTTTCAATTTATTCTTTGGACACAGAAGATTGTTCCAACAATCTTAAGACATATTCGAATTATTCTATTTACAAATTTTTTTGATTGTTTCCCTTTCTCTTTCTTCTTCTTATAGAAATTATTTTTTGGGATTTTACAAAAATAATCTTCTGGTTGGAAAACAAATAGTAGTAATATATTGTTTGACAAATAGTAGTTATACTGTCTATTTTCTTTGACAACTAGTAGTAATATACTAGTCTTATTAACAATTCAGAATATTTATTTGTGGAATTTTGTCAGAAATTAATTTTGATTTTCAGAAATTATTTCTGAGTGTTTATTAATTAAAATTTTGTTTCAGTATTTTAATTATTGAAGTGTTACAAAAATTTAATTTTCTATGTGGAATTAATTTGGTTAAATAAAATTTTATTTTATTTTCAAATTAATTGGAAATAAAAGTTACAATTCTTGTTTCTTTTATTTTACAGAATTTAAAATTTTGTGGATTTGGATTAATTTTCTGTGTAGTATAAAATTCTAATTATAATTTTGTTTTATAATTTAGAATTTATGGCTACTGAAACAAATGTTCAAACGAGTACTGGTATGGTTGCTGCAATTGCGCTAACCCCCTCTCCTGTTGTAACAGTACCGATAAATCACAGTGAGAAGCTAGAGAAGTTCTTTGGAATTGATTTTAAAAGATGGCAGTAGAAAATGATGTTCTATCTTACAACTCTGAACCTGGCTCGTTTCCTCCGTGAGAATGCTCCTACTCTGAACGAGGATGAAACTGACCGGCAAGTGGTTGCTGCGGTCGGTGCCTAGAAACATGCTGATTTCCTTTGCCGGAACTACATCTTGAATGGACTTGACAACATATTATACAATGTCTACAGTCCTATCAAGACAGCAAAGGAACTTTGGGAGTCTTTGGAGAAAAAGTACAAAACGG
The DNA here is from genome assembly GCF_055761805.1 of Camellia sinensis. Lineage (NCBI taxonomy): Eukaryota > Viridiplantae > Streptophyta > Magnoliopsida > Ericales > Theaceae > Camellia > Camellia sinensis. The sequence goes on along the minus strand of NC_138975.1, from coordinate 101,560,703 downwards.
AAGATGCCGGCTCAAAGAAATTTGTGGTTGGCAAATTCCTGGACTTTGTGATGGTTAATTCTAAGGCTGTGATCAGCCAAGTTCAAGATCTCCAACTCATTCTCCATGACATTCATGCAGAAGGCATGTCTCTTAGTGAATCCTTTTAAGTTGTAGCCTTAATTGAGAAATTACCACAAGGCTGGAAGGAATTTAAGAACTACCTCAAACACAAGCGCAAAGAAATGTCTTTGAAAGAATTGACTGTGCATTTGAGGATTGAGGATTGAGGAGGACAACCGCAATTCAGAGAAGCGGGCTGGTAAGTATCCAATGGAGTCAAAGGCAAATGTGGTGGAATATGCTGCCAAAGCCAAGAAACGAAAGTTTTCTCGAGAAAGTTCATCACAAGGCTCTAAAGGAGGGAAAACTAAAAAGTACAAGTTTAATGGCAAGTGTTACATCTGTGACAAAGAGGGAAATCGAGCCAAAGATTTCCGTAGCAAAGGCAAAAGCAAAAGAAGAACAAGCAAGAAGCCTGCTCAAGCCCATATGACCGAAGTGGACAATATTTTCAATGGTGTAGATGACATCAATCTTTCTGCAGTTGTTTCCGAGGCAAATCTTGTCGGAAATCCTAAAGCATAGTGGGTGGACACTGGTGCTACTCGCCACATTTGTGCCGACAAAAAGATGTTCACATCTTATTCTACAGTGGACAACGGTGAACAACTTTTTATGGGAAACACCTCAACTTCCAAAGTTAAAGGATAAGGAAAGATTGTTCTAAAGATGACATCTGGAAAGGAACTCACTCTCAACAATGTGCTGTATGCACCAAACATTTGTAAGAATCTTGTTTCCAGATCTTTGTTGAGTAAGAATGGGTTTAGGCTAGTGTTTGAGAGTGATAAATTTGTAGTTACTAAGAATGGGATGTATGTAGGAAAAGGTTACATGTCTAATGGCCTTTTCAAGATGAATATAATGATCGTTGTACCCTCAATTATTAATAAAAATATATCTTCTTCTTATTTGCTTGAGTCTTCAAATTTATGGCATGGTAGACTTGGACATATTAATTATGGATCTTTGTGTAGATTAATTAATATGGAATGTTTACCTAAATTTGACATTGATTCAAATCATAAATGTGAAATTTGTGTTGAGACAAAATTATCCAAAACTCGATTTCATTCAATTGAAAGAAGTACGGAACCACTTGAATTAATTCATAGTGACATTTGTGATTTTAAATCAATTCAAACTAGAGGTGGGAAAAAATATTTTATCACTTTTACATATGACTATACTAGATATAGTTATGTTTATTTAATTCGAACCAATGATAAAGCTTTGGAAACTTTTATTCAATATAAGAATAAAGTTGAAAATTGTAACACTTAGTACTTTTGAGTTTAAAATTGATATGAAGTGTAATTGAATGTTGTTAAGAATTGATAGGTATATATATATTGTTGCTGTCATGCCTTGTTATTAGATTGGGGTTTGTTGCTACGTTTTATCATGGTTTTGAGAACGGATGCAATTTTGGAGACGAAATTTCTTAAGGAATGAAGATTGTAGCAATCCAGAATTTTTCCCTCCGCTCGAGCGGGGGAGTTGACACTCGAGTAGACTTATGAGGCTTCCAGTACTTTTGTAGTCTGTCTCAAATTCTGAGAGTTTTGAATTCCTGCTCGAGCATAGGAGTGGTCGCTCGAGCGGTCGGCCTTGTTGGTCTACGCGCTCGAGTGCAAGATTGGGCGCTCGAGCGGTCTTCCTGGTTGAGTTTGACTTTTTGAGATTAGTGGGATTGTGTTTGACCTTTTATTATTGTCTTTGGAGCCTCCTAGTTTTATTTTGGGGCATTGATCGAAGTGGTAACATGATGGTAAAGTAAGATTGGACCAAAACCTTTAATTCGGATAATCTTCTTACGAACATCCGTCACTCTTTTGCCCCTTTGTTTTTCCACACTTTGAATTTGGATGTGAGGCTAGAACTATTGGAAATCTTGTTTCCGGAGCTTCAATTTGGACACAATAACGACCTAAAACGGAGTCCGGATAAGAGAGTTATGCCCGTTTGAAGTTTTAGTATCTGTACTGGAAGCAGGTACGCTCGAGCGGCAAAAGTGATGCTCGAGCGGACTGCGCGAATTCAGGGACTTAAAAAGTGAATTTATAGATCATTCTTTGCATTTTTCTTTTCCTTCTTCCTTTCTCTCACCCTAGGTCTGAAAACCCTTGATCTCTTGACCCAAATATCTTCCATTCATCAAAGATTTGGCCAAGATTTCTTACCAAAAAGTGAAGAATGCTTGAAGATCTCACTTTTCAACCAATTGAAGTTTTGATTTGTGAAGGAATTTCATCAAAGCTTTGCTCTTTTGCTTGAATCTTGAGGTAGGGGTCCTAGTTCTTCTTCAATACTTGCATTTATAGATAGATTTGTAGTATTTGATTATATAAATACAAAATCTTCATTTTTGAGCATATAGTGTTATATCATGGAATTTGGGGGTTTTGGGTTTTAAATGTTGGGGTTTAATTGTTGGGTTAAGCTTGTGGATTATGAACCTTAGGAGTACAATCGAGGGGAAAATTATAATTAAAAGTAGTAGTGTGAGAAGTTTCAATTGTTCTTGAAATTCTTGATTTTTCTTGAAAACCCTAAGTTGATTCATGGTGATAATTAATGATTTTGCCTAAATTGAAAGTAGAATCATGAAATTGAGGTATTGAATTATATATATATATATATATATATATATATACCAGTTTAATTGAATTTTGGAAGTGTTTGAAAATTATGTTAGAAATTAGCGAATGAACCTTTATTATAGATATTGTAAATCATGCTATACTATGAAATGAAATTTGGGGAAAAAGATTTGTTAATGATATGGATGGCATGAGACTTGGGATGAAATGATGAAATGGGGATTTAAGAGTTCACCTTGAATTATGTTGAATTACATTTAGTGGAGTTGAATTGATTCATGTTGAAAGTGTTGATTATATTGAATTGTGTTGACTATGTTGAATTAAGTTGAGCTGTGTTGGGTTGTATTGAGTTTGGGTTGATATAAGGGGAGTTTGCCCTAATTGGATTAAATTGTTATTTTGTATAAATAATTGAAATTGTCATTATAAATGTGAAATCAGAGGATTATTAATGATGATGGTGGAGCTTGATATGCATTGTCACTCCTATATGAGATTTTGGAAAAGCGTATCGTTAAAGGAATTTATTTATTGGTTTAGATATATTTGTTTTGGGCTCTCGGTGGAGGATAGCTATGACTGTTGTAGAAATTGCATGTTGACCAGGCAAACAAGACTATTTATAAATTATGCATATCAGGGAGTCTGGAATGGATTTTGAGGATTTAAACTATATGTTTTGGAAAATGATTTTGAAAATTTTTGTGCTATGTTTTAAGGGCACTTGTTTCATTTTGAAAATCATATTTTGGATCACATATATTGTGCTAGTTGAAAAGGGTAAATAATATGATAAGTCTGAGAAATGGTTGTCATTGAATATGACTGTGTTTTTAATACATTGTATATGTGTGATTGTTTGGGAGGAGAAAGGAGATGTACTCCATGTGTGATTATGTGATTAAATACATTGTATATGTATGTTTGTTTGGGAGGAGAAAGGGGATGGACTCTATTATAACTAAGTTGGTCGGAGTGTCCTGGGTGAAAGTCCCGAAATTTATACATGAGTGCCGATCCCACAGACGAAATTTTCGTAAAATAGCAGTCTGAAGTGTTTATGTGTGTTTTGTATGATTGGAAAACCACTGAGTTGTAGCCTTAGTTTGGTTGTTGAAAGATAATGAAATTGACTCATGAATTCAAAAGAATAAATGAACTGGAAATGAACTAAAGGAAAATGGATTAAGGATTGAAATTGACATCATGCGGGTAATTGGATTAGGGGCCAGTGATGATGAACTCAATAGATTGTTTGTGACAAAAGGGAAGATTATGAGCTTTGATTTGTAAGTAATTGGGAAATTGAATTAAAGAGGGTTTGTGATTCTTGTGTTATGTTTGAACTCTAATCATTTGGATTTTGATGTTATGGAGTATGGTAATTGGGAATGGAAATGAAATGTGTAATATTAGAATGGAAATGAAATGTGGAATATTAAAATGGAAACGAAATGAGAAATAATTTGGAATCGGGTTAATGAATTTAAGATGATGTTCTTCCTTAAGTGTACTTGTTTTCAAAGCAAATTTATGGCTTCCTAATGATGAGATTCTTGCTTGGCATTTGTGCTCACCCCTCGTTGTTTTATCATTTTTTAGGAAGAGAATTTTAGATTCATTAGTTGAAGAGAATTGATTCCATATATCTTTTTGTATAAATTTTATCATAGATGTTAAGGGAATGAAAAATGTATCTTGTGGTTTGTAATTATTTATTTGTAGCTCCGTAGCGGAATCTTGGCATGTATTATTGTTGTTACATTCGTTGAGAGAGAGAACATGTATTATTATGTTTCTATCACCCAAAGGTAATAGACATAAAAAAAAAAATGGACCTAAATTACAAGCTTTGGTAATATTTCCGATTAATTAAAATGTCAAGAAGTGACAACTTTGTATCAAAGCTAACTGGGTTTGAATACCTAGTGCTCGTGGGGAGTGGTTTTTACCACAATGGGTTAGCTTCGCTTGGTAAGGATGGTTGCATATAGAAGTAGGAGATGTAAGACATTATGTGTTGCATGTTGTGAGCATGAGTAGAGTTTCAAGGATAGTGCTTGTAGCCAGCTAACTTGCTTTGAGATCTCATTGGAAAACGCGTCTGATCAACATGGTTTCCAGTGAGAATTCCTTGGAAGTTCCGGGATAAGTGGCTATCCTTGTAGACTTGACTCAATCATGTGGTTTATTGCTTAAAATTTGTTTATGTGCTGTGTGATTATACGTTAAGTTGGTTTGTGTCTTGGTAGGAGAAGTAAGTGTCTCGGGAAACGGTTAGAGTTCGGTTGATCGATGTTTGAGATTGTTATTGATAGAATGTTAAGGCAAGCTCGAAGAGATCACGTTGGGACTAAGGATGTCGGTAGGGGGCATGTAATTGAACTTGGAACTTGTTTATAGTGGGATGTGTTATAAGAAGTTATACTTTTCAAATTTTGTTGTGTAACAGTTCCTATTTTTCAAATGGGGTATGTATTGATTTATGAGCTTTAAAAATTGAATTAAGATGTTTGTGGAAAGTAGGAGTTGTATGGTTTGCAAGGGAGCATAGTTGGGACGAGGGGGAACCCTAGGATGGTATGAGGTTAGTTTGAGTTACTTAGCAAATCGTGAGAGTGCTTGGTGGTGGTATGAAAATTGTGCCTCATGGTGATAAAAGTAGTGCTAGCATAAGGTGTTGTGAGCTAGTGGTTGTGTGTGTATAAAGGAGTTAGCAGCATTGGAGTATGGGGTTCATGAGTATGAACAAATGCTAGAAGTGGTTCTTGGGAGGAAATATGAGTCGTGTTTCCTAGTAGTGAGTGTTGTGCGGGTGGTAATTGTTTTGTGTGACTCGAAATAGATGTTATTATATTGGCTTGAGAATGGTGGGACTATTGGGAATGGTGCTAGTGCGATGTATATTCGAGAAGTCCAGTGAGATTTTAGAAACGTATATGAGGATGTATGAAGCTCCATCTCGGAGTAGACGGAGTGAAGTAACATGTAAGTGTTGGTAATCCAAGTATAGGGGTGGAGTGTTATGAACTTCTTGGCTTTATTTGCGTGAGAATAATAGGTGCTGATGATTATGATGATCATGAATTGTGAATGTGAAGTGATGTGTGTGTCGATATTTGAACCATGAGAGTGGATAATTGGTAATTTGGACTAAGTTGCGTAGAGAATGTGGATTCTTGTAGTCGCTCCCTTTTGTGGGATTTAAGAATTGGTTTGGGTTAGTTTGTTTTGGTTTGACTTGCAACCGATGGTTTCCATAAATGCTATTTAAATTCAATTGATGCCTAATTATCTTAGGATTTGCTTTGTTTTGGATAAATAGAGATGTGGTTGGGTAGTGCCCTAGGTGGCACATGAAGACATTGGATCTTACTCGTATATATATGTACGTTGTTGATGTGAAATTGTGAAACCACTCTAATTGAGTTAAAAATGTTTGAATGTAAATTGTTGTAAGCGCACTTGTGCCAATATATATCTCGATTGCTCGTGTTAATATTTGTAATGATAGGGAGACTTCTAACTTGTGGGAAGCCGCATGTGCTATGCTACTTTTTGGATGCACTGTAATTGTTTCTATTCTTTGTTAACACAAATATGTATAGAAAATGTGTTGTGATGTCACCGGATGGGTGGTGGGGGTTATTTGGTGGTGATTGGAATTCACCTGGAGAATGTTGAGATTGATGTGGAAAATGAAATTTTCTTTTCCATGTGTGTGGCCTGGGAAAGCACGGTTGAACTAAATGTTAAAAACTTAATCTGAACATGTTTATGAGTGATTTTCACTTTTTCACTTTTAAATGCTATGTTGAATAAAGAATTGATAATGTCACTAATTGAGATGCAATTGAAAATTGTGGTATTGGACCGTATAAGGTGATATGTCATTTGTTTTTGCTTGTGTTGACCTGGTATTTGGTTTAACAGTGGTTTTTTTTTTCTATGAAATTGAGTTTTGGCCATTCGATAGTCATTGTCCGCGTTGTTGTTGGTTGGGGAATTATTGTGGACTTTGGGATATTAAGTGGTTGATATTGCTTCTTACCCATTGGATTCCGATGTATGTGTTGATCGAAAGGTATTTATGATCTCTCCCTTGTGATTCTTCTTATTCAGTTGTCTTCGGGGAATTGAGGTATTGAACCGAAACTTGATAATTTATCTTGAGTGGAGCCTAGCTTTTGGTTGGTGGTGATGTCTTGCCATTGGGTTTGAGTAGTTTTCGTTTCGCCTCTTATTTTAAATTTGGGAGAACATTTCAAGAGTGTTAAGTTAAGAGTTGTGCTCCATCCGTGGCGGGTTGACTAGTGTTTCGATTTCTCTAAATTTCGAGGATGAAATTTCCTAAGGTGGAGAGATTGTAACACTTTGTACTTTCGAGTTTAAAATTGATATGAAGTGTAATTGAATGTTGTTAAGAATTGACATATATATATATATATATATTGTTGCTGTCATGCCTTGTTATTAGATTGGGGTTTGTTGCTATGTTTTATCATGGTTTTGAGAACGGATGCAATTTCGGGGACGAAATTTTATAAGGAGGGAAGATTGTAGCAATCCAGAATTTTTCCCTCCGCTCGAGCGGGGGAGTTGACGCTTGAGCGGACTTGTGAGGCTTTCAGTACTTTTGCAGTCTATCCCAGATTCTGAGAATTGTGAATTCCCGCTTGAGCATAGGAGTGGTCGCTCGAGTGGCCGACCTTGTTGGTCTGCACGCTCGAGCGCAAGATTGGGCGCTCGAGTGGTTTGCCTGGTTGAGTTTGAATTTTTGAGATTAGTGGGATTGTTTTTGACCTTTTATTATTGTCTTTAGAGCCTCCTAGTTTTATTTTGGGGCATTGATCGAAGTGGTAACATGATGGTAAAGTAAGATTGGACAAAAAACTTTAATTCGGATAATCTTCCTATGAACAGCCGTCACTCTTTTTCCCTTTTCTTTTTCCACACTTTGAATTTGAATGTGAGGCTAGAACTATTGGAAAGCTTGTTTCCGGAGCTTCAATTTGGACACAAGAACAACCTAAAACGGAGTCCGGATAAGAGAGTTATGCCCGTTTGAAGTTTTAGTATTTGTGCTGGAAGCAGGTACGCTCGAGCGGGAAAAGTGATAATCGAGCGAACTGCGCGAATTCAGGGACTTAAAAAGTGAATTTCTAGATCATTCTTTGCATTTTTCTTTTCCTTCTTCCTTCCTCTCACCCTAGGTTCGGAAACCCTTGATCTCTTGACCCAAATATCTTCCATTCATCAAAGATTTGGCCAAGATCTCTTACCATAAAGTGAAGAATGCTTGAAGATCTCACTTTTCAACCGATTGAAGTTTGGATTTGTGAAGGAATCTCACCAAAGCTTTGCTCTTTTGCTTGAATCTTGAGGTATGGGTCCTAGTTCTTCTTCAATACTTGCATTTATAGATTGATTTGTAGCATTTGATTATATAAATACAAATCGCCATTTTTGAGCATATAGTGTTATATCATGGAATTTGGAGGTTTAGGGTTTGAAATGTTGGGGTTCAATTGTTGGGTTAAGCTTTGTGGATTATGAATCTTAGTTGTATAATCAAGGGGAAAATTGTAATTAAAAATAGTGGTGTGAGAAGTTTCAATTGTTTTTGAAATTCTTGATTTTTCTTGAAAACCCTAAGTTGATTCATGGTGATAATTAATGATTTTGCCTAAATTGAAAGTAGAATCATGAAATTGAGGTATTGAATTATATATATATATATATATATACCAGTTTAATTGAATTTTGGAAGTGTTTGAAAATTATGTTAAAAATTAGCGAATGAACCTTTATTATGGATATTGTAAATCATGCTATACTATGAAATGAAATTTGGGGAAAAAGATTTGTTAATGATATGGATGGCATGAGACTTGGGATGAAATGATGAAATGAGGATTTAAGAGTTCACCTTGAATTATGTTGAATTACATTTAGTGGCATTGAATTGAATCATGTTGAATAGTGTTGATTATATTGAATTGTGTTGACTATGTTGAATTGTGTTGAATTAAGTTGAGTTGTGTTGGGTTGTATTGAGTTTGGGTTGATATAAGGGGAGTTTGCCCCAATTGGATTAAATTGTTATTTTGTATAAATAATTGAAATTGTCATTGTAAATGTGAAATCGGAGGATTATTAATGATGATGGTGGAGCTTGGTATGCATTGTCACTCCCATATGAGATTTTGGAAAAGCATATCGTTAAAGGAATTTATTTATTGGTTTAGATATATTTGTTTTGGGCTCTCGGTGGAGGATAGTATGACTGTTGTAGAAATTGCATGTTGACCAGGCAAACAAGACTATTTATAAATCATGCATATCATGGAGCCTAGAATGGATTTTGAGGATTTAAACTGTATGTTTTGGAAAAAGATTTTAAAAATTTTTGTGCTATATTTTAAGGGTAGTTGTTTCATTTTGAAAATCATATTTTCGATCACATATATTGTGCTAGTTGAAAAGAGTAAACAATATGATAAGTCTGAGAAATGATTGTCATTGAATATGACTGTGTGTTTTAATACATTGTATATGTGTGATTGTTTGGGAGAAGAAAGGGGATGTACTCCACGTGTGATTGTGTGATTAAATACATTGTATATGTATGTTTGTTTGGGAGGAGAAAGGGGATGCACTCCATTATAACTAAGTTGGCCGGAGTGTCCTGGGTGAAAATCTCGAAATTTATACATGAGTGCCGATCTCGCAGACGAAATTTTCGTAAAATGGTAGTTTGAAATGTTTATGTGTGTTTTGTATGATTGGAAAACCACTGAGTTGTAGCCTCAGTTTGGTTGTTGACAGATAATGAAATTGACTCATGAATTGAGAAGAATAAATGAACTGAAAATGAACTAAAAGAAAATGGATTAAGGATTGAAATTGACATCATGCGGGTAATTGGATTAGGGGCTAGTGATGATGAACTCAATAGATTGTTTGTGACAAAAAGGAAGATTATGAGCTTTGATTTGTAAGTAATTGGGAAATTGAATTAAAGAGGGTTTGTGATTCTTGTGTTATGTTTGGACTCTAATCATTTGGATTTTGATGTTATGGAGTATGGTAATTGGGAATGGAAATGAAATGTGTAATATTAGAATGGAAATGAAATGTGGAATATTAAAATGGAAACGAAATGAGGAATAATTTGGAATCGAGTTAATGAATTTCAGATGATGTTCTTCCTTAAGTGTACTTGTTTTCAAAGTAAATTTATGGCTTCCTAATGATGAGATTCTTGCTCGGCATTTGTGCTCACCCCTCGTTGTTTTATCCTTTTTTAGGAAGAGAATTTCGGATTTATTAGTTGAAGAGAATGGATTCCATGTATCTTTTTGTATAAATTTTATCATAGATGTTAAGGGAATGAAAAATATATCTTGTGGTTTGTAATTATTTATTTGTAGCTCCGTAGCGGAATCTTGGCATGTATTATTGTTGTTGCATTCGTTGAGAGAGAGAACATGTATTATTATGTTTCTATCACCCAAGGGTAATAGACATAAAAAAAAAAATGGACCTAAATTACAAGCTTTGGTAATGTTTCCGATTAATTAAAATGTCAAGGCATGGAAAAAATCAACTTGGTAAGGAAATCAAAAAACTAAGAAGTGATAGAGGTGGTGAATATTGGTGAGTTTTGTAAAGAACATGAAATAATTCATCAAACCATCGCTCCTTACTCACCTCAGCAAAATGGAATTGCAGAAAGGAAAAATAGGACTCTAAAAGAAATGATGAATTGCATGTTAATAAGTTTTAGATTACCGCAGAACTTGTGGGGAGAAGCAATACTTTCTGCTAATTATATATTTAATAAAGTACCCCGAAAAAAAGTGGATCAAACACCTTATGAATTATGGCATAGGAGAGTACCATCCTACAAATACTTAAAAGTGTGGGCGGTGTTTGGCTCAAGTGGCTATTCCTAGTCCTAAAAAGACTAAGATAGGTCCTAAAACCATTGATTGCATTTTCATTGGTTATGTCAAGAATAGTAGTGCATAACGGTTTTTGATTCATAAATCAGAACATTCCGAAATGCATGTAAATACTATTATTGAATCTCAGAATGCATCTTTCTTTGAACATGTGTTTCCAAATAAAACTGGACAAGAGACTATTAATAATAAAAGATCTTTTGATGTTATTACTGGTAATGATCAAGAACAAGATCAAGAGCAAGAGATAGATCAAGATGAGGAAGATGAACCTAGGCGTAGTAAACGTCCTAGAACCTCAAAATCTTTTGGTCCAGATTTTCTAACTTTTTTGTTAGAAAATGAGCCTTTAACTTTTAAAGAGGCTATGTCCAGACCTGAAGCTCATTTATGGAAAGAAGCTGTCAATAGTAAAGTTGAATCCATCTTGCAAAATCACACTTGGGAATTGGTGGATTTGCCACCAAATTGTAAACCTCTTGGATATAAGTTGATTTTCAAAAGGAAAATGAAAATAGATAAATCAATTGACAAATACAAGGCAAGACTTGTGGTCAAAGGGTATAGACAAAAAGAAGGTCTAGATTACTTTGACACATACTCACCGGTTACTAGAATAACATCCATTAGAATGCTAATTGCTATTGCGTCTTTGTACAATCTAGAAATTCACCAAATGAATGTGAAAACTATTTTCTTAAATGGTGAGTTAGATGAAGAAATTTACATGGAACAACCAGAAGGTTTTTTTTATTCTAGGAAAAGAAAAGAAAAGAAAAGAAAGTGTATAAATTGGTTAAATCATTATATGGTTTAAAACAAATGCCAAAACAATGGCATGAGAAATTTGACAAGGCAATGATGTCAAATAGATTTAAAATTAATGAGTGTGACAAATGTGTTTATATTAAAAACACAGACAAAGATTATGTCATTGTATGTCTTTATGTAGATGATATGCTCATCATAGGTTGTAATAATGAAATGATTAAAACTACCAAGAAATGTTGAATAAACATTTTGACATGAAAGACATGGCATTGCTGATGTAATTCTTGGTATGAAAATTACCAAAACATCAGAAGGTTATGCTTTGTCACAATCTCATTATATTGAGAAAATAGTTGACAAATTTAACAAAGATGATGATCATCTTGCTAGAACACCTGTCGATGTTAATTTGTTTCTTTCTAAGAATGTACAGGAAAATATTTTTCAATTAGAGTATGCCTAAATTGTTAGAAGCTTAATGTACTTAATAAACTGCACTCGCCCGAATATAGCTGATGTAGTAAGTAAACTAAGTAGATATACTAGTAACCCAGGAGTGGAACACTGGAAAGCAATTATAAGGGTTCTAAGATACCTCAGATTTACTCGTAACATTGGGCTGAATTATACAAGATATCCAGCAGTACTTGAAGGATACTGTGATGCAAATTGGATATCAGATACTAGAGATTCAAAGTCCACCAGTGGGTATGTTTTTACTCTTGGTGGTGCGGCTGTATCTTGGAAATCTTCCAAACAGACTTGCATTGCTAGGTCTACTACAGAATCAGAATTCATAACTTTAGACAAAGCTGGGGAAGAAGCAGAATGGCTTCGCCACATCCTTGAAGATATTCTAATATGGCCAAAACCGGTGCCTGTTATTTGCATACATTGTGATAGTCAATCAGCAATTGGTAGAGCACAGAGTCATGTGTATAACGGTAAGTCTTGACACATTCGTCGTCGACATAACACCGTAAGACAACTACTCTCTAATGGAATTATTTCCATTGAATATGTGAAGTCTAAAGACAACATAACGGGTCCACTAACCAAAGGGTTAGAAAGAGAGTTAGTTGAGAATTCATCGAAGGGAATGAGACTTAAGCCTATTAAATAAGAGTTACCACAACAGCAACCCAACCTAGTTGACTGGAGATCCCAAGATCTTGGTTCAAAGGGACAACCGAGTTGTGTATGACTCTGAAGGATCCCTGAAGAGTCTAACTCCTACCCATTTCTATGATAAAATAGTGATGTCTGCAGCGTTTTAGGTTAAGTAAAATTTTAATGATTCTTATATCTAGGTAAACCTAGTGGAGTATGGCAGGATATTCTTCATAAGAATCACCTATGTGAGTGTGAATTAGGCCGGTTCTATGAGATTTGTGAAGGGCTACAATTCTCTAAAGCACTCATGAAAGACTAGGTTGTTCAAGACCAAAATGAACACAATAGAGAGAACTAAACTGTATCTGGTGATATATTGTGTGAGTTTTATTGTTTTGATTTACACAAATGACTGAACAGTTCAAGACATCATGTTCACTGGTTAGCTAGTAAATCCGATAGTGTCTCACAAGGGAAGGTTCAAAGCCAAAAGCTACCTATCCTTAGCAGAATATTTTCAATTTCTATACTCTCTGTAATTAGATCATGTTGTTACATTTTCTCTCCACCAAATTCCATTCATATGAGAGATTGTTGGAAAAATTGGTTTTATAAGGCTTGTTTTAGGCCAACTTTGAGCCCAAAATTGAGTGGGCCCCAAACGTCTTTTGGGGTGGGTCCGAAGAGGTGACATGTTCCTTACTGTGTGGCAAGTCACACGGTGAAGATGATTCGTCAAAATCATTTATGAGTGAATGAGAACTTGACGTCGTTTTCAGGTTCGTGGAATTGACATTTAAAGAAGTAAATTGTGAGTTTCCTTGAAATGGTTATCCTACATTGAAACTTCAAGAGAGCTTGTGTATGTATATAAGCTCTAGATTGCAAAACTTGGGTTGGGCCCAAGGGGCACCCCAAGTTTGTAGAAGGGAGAAGTTATGGCTAAATGGAATCTTGGCTCAAATCACCACACACGCGTGCGCGCGCTGCCGCCGCCTTCTAGCCGAGCAGTGCTGGGCCGGTTGTGGGTCGAGTCGGTTTTAATATTAATCTTTTGGACAAAATTTTATTTAAATTTTTCCAGAAATTTTTAATGAAATTAAATTCCAATTTTGAGCCAAAATTGAAATTAATTTTCTGTCCAAAATTTTACCATCTTCAGTCCGAAATTCCACACAGGTTCCAATTATTTTACAGTTATAAAACTACTATATACCTGCCTAGCAGTTTCTAGCAACAGTTTCTGGTTGAATCTGCCTCTAGATCTGTTTGAATTCAAACAGTATCTATTCAAATTCAAAAGTATACATGTTCACTTCCTTGGTACCTGTTCGGGGTCAGATTGGTTGCCTATAAATACCAGCCCTATTCCAGCAGATTAGACATCCGAAAATTGATTGAAAATTTCATTTTGCTATCCTATTTTTCTCCTTTGCATTATTTATTCTTCATTCTAGTTTTAGAGAAAATTAAAAAGAGTATAGAACACAAGGTTCTAGTTTGCCGGACAAATTTGTTTGGAGTGCTACTACAAATTTGTGAAGATTATTGTATCCCGGGAGATAGACGCCACTTAACCGTAAGCACCGTAGCGAGGCAAATCTGTCTTAAGGATATAGTGTCACACACTCGACTTGTTCTTTAAATATTCATTCGGTTCGGTAAAATAATTTCGGTATGTTATTTATTTTATTTGTTTGATTTAGTTTCAATTTATTTTTTGTACACAGAAGATTGTTCCAACACAAACAATCTTAGACAATTTACCACATCATAGAACAATTGACATTGTTCTTAGATAATAGAAATGGTTGCTAGATTTTTTAATTAATTAATTAATTTAAAAAACACAGTAGACAAGTAAAATAATAACCATACTAAAATTGGGCAATTTCAAACATTACTATTTGGGAGGGTTACCTTTATATTAAAATGGTTCATACCAATATCAAAGGTAGAGATAGAATGGAAAATTTTTCTATAAAATATGGATGCATGAAAGAACGTCTAAGAAGAAAATATGGATATATCTTTACAAGAATTGTCAAAGGAGTCTAATTTTCAAGCTAATGAAGTAGAATTTGTATAGAAGGAAACAAAATCTTCCTTGAAGATGTTGAGAAGTTGAAGAACAAAATATGGATATTATATATATGATATATCTTTATAGGAATTGTCAAAAGAATCTAATTTTCTAGCTAATGAAGTAGAATTTGTGTGGAAGGAAACAAACATCTTCGTTGTAGATGCTGAGAAGTCTGGCATGCAGTCCTTGAAGAAGATAGGAAGTTGCCAAAATTTCATGAAAGATCATATGATAATCGATATTATTATATAAAGTGTATAGTTCAAAACGCGAACATGTAATAGTAAATATAAAAGCAAATATGATGGCACCATCCACTACTTTGTTGGTTTGAACTCAAAAATAGTTCATGAAAACTTAGAAAAGGTTCAACTATTAGACCGTTTAGATTGTAACCTAAAGTTCACAAAAAAAAACTTCAAAAAATTCTTATTGTTGAAGGCTCAACTTTCAAAGGCTTAATTAGATAAAATTTTATTTTAATATTTAGTCTTGCACCTCCAAAAATCTCGGACCATTCCTGCAAAAACCATTATGTTGATTTGATCACATAACAGTGAAAGGATCCCCCCCCCCCCAAAAAAAAAAAAAAAAAAAAAAAACAGCATTTCCAAAGTTTAAAAAACGAGAACCTAAGTTAGAAAGCACTCGCAAGCAATTTTCTAAATATCGGCCGGTACGTGTCGTACCGGCCGGTTCGTACCGGAAAATGGGAGGACCGAGTCGGATACTTACCGGTATACCGGCGAGAATGAATTTAGCATCCGTATCGGCCGATTCCCGATACGTAACGGCCTGAATCCGATACGTAAGCGATTTTTTTCCGATACTGTCCGATACGGTTGATGCTCTGTTGAAGGTTTGTTGAAGGTTTGTTCTCTGATGCTCTGTTTGTATATGTGAATGTGATGCTCTGTTTTTTTATTTTGGCTGAAGAAGTCATATATATGTGATGCTCTGTTTTTTTACAAAGGGGATATATATAAGAAGTATAAAAAGTATATGTGATGCTTTGTGAAGAAGTCACCTTCGATTGCAGCTCTGTGCAGTGCCACATAACAACCTGCAAAAATGGCCAACAGAAAATTCAAAGTAAATTTAAGTTTTTAGATGCTGTTTTAAATATTATTCAATCGTCTTCTCCACAGCTCATTAAGTTTTACTACTATTTCTGTACAATAGGAAAGAATTTCATTTCGGGAGTAAGACTTCTTTTCAGCGCTTTAAAAGGAATATAATATACATTATTTAAATTATAAAATTTTATTATTGGATGTCAACATCAAATTTTAAGAAAAATTTATATAGAAGTTTTGGTAAATGTAACCATATTCCAAGGCTGAGGGACAAAAAATTGTGTGGAGGTTGACGGAGAGTGAGGAAAAAGATGGTAATCTAGGTAGATAAAAGCCAAATATTGGGTACTCTCAAAATTTTGATTAAAATATGATAAATTAAGATTAAAAGAGTCAAAAAAAATGCATAAAATTGAGTTTTAGATGGATTGCTGATGATTTTTGAAATTTCACAGTCGCGACGCCCGATACCCGATACGTACCGGTTGATACTACCGATACCGATACTCTGCGATCGATACTATTACGTTACCCGATACCGCGATTTAAAACTATGCTCGCAAGTAAAACTCTAACTCAGATAGATTTTTGTTCAAGAAAGTATCACAAAATTTATATATCTATTGTTCTATGATATACTGTCTTGATTAAAAGTGGTAGAGCCAAAACATATAGGAAGGGCATCTATTAATTATAATCTCAAAATTTTTCTTTTTCTGTCAATAACAATAACATAATAATAATTTTTTGAACTAATATTAAACACAAAAATAAATATTCATAATTTTAGCACAAATCAAATCCTCAATTTTAACATAAACAACAACAAATTAAAATCTCTAATTTTAATATAAATTACCACTAATTAAGATTCATAATTTTAGCATATGAAAATCTCTTATTTTAATATAAATAATAACAAATCAAAATTTTTTACAAATCAAAACTTAACAAATAACTATAAATAATACTCATAATTTTTATTTAAAAGTAAAAAATAATAAATAAAATTATCTGTAAACAATGAAAATAAAACACCAAGGTTGTAGTGTGGCCTTAAATTTGTGTTGTGTGATCCCAATCTGATGAATCACGAGTTAATAAATTACAAAGTAATAAAAAAAAATTAAAAAAATACAAAATATTTAACAAGTGTTATAAATAAATAAATAAATTCATACACTTCTAAGATTTTAGAGTTCCTGCTGCATACCACTGAAAATCTTGCCCAACGAAGTTTTTTATTTTTTTTAAATTTTTAGATTGACCGTTGCCTAGCAAGTTAAGAATTTAATATATATATATAAAGTCGAGACTTTGGAAATTGTTTTGGGAGGGTGGGGGGCTATGCACGTGGTTGGGGCAGTGTTAGTGTTTGGTTGGGAGTTGTGTTGTGTGTCAGTGTTTAGTTAAGATAAAATAAAAATAAAAATAAAAATTGAAAAGTTAGGACGTGATTGGGGGTGTTAGTGTTTAGTTGGGGGTTATGGGTCAGTGTTTTGTTAAGATCCAAAAAAAAAAAAAAAAAAAAAAAAGTCAGGGGAATTAAGTGGTTGTTTGGAATGACATAAATAAGTATATTTTTTATCTGCAGAAAAGTAGAGAGGTGATGTGATAGAAAAAAAATAAAAAAATAGATTATTTCTAAGTTGTCAAACTTGACCTTAGTACCTCCGCCTATTGATTAATATATATATATATATATATAACGGTTCTTCTTGTACTTTTTATATCCGTTTGGAAAAATAATCATATAAGAGAAAATATATTATTTTAATTAAATAGAATAAAATGTCATATCTAATTCATAATTATTTTATTTTTTTTAACAAAAATTAAAAAAGTCAAAAAACTTATTAC
Source organism: Camellia sinensis (assembly GCF_055761805.1). NCBI lineage: Eukaryota > Viridiplantae > Streptophyta > Magnoliopsida > Ericales > Theaceae > Camellia > Camellia sinensis. Next base: position 101,543,122 of record NC_138975.1, on the reverse strand, counting down.
TAACAAGACTTTTTAATCTCAAATTAAAATAATCAAAAACTTAAAAAGGCAACTCACATTTCAAAGGAACTCATGTGTATTATTCTCCCATTGTGTTTTCCAGTCTGTTAAATTCAACCTACTAGATAACAATTTTCTTTTGTTTTTCTTTCCTCATTGTTGATGACTTATAAAAATAGATAGTAAGGCCAAGTTTGTGGACTTTAAAAAAGTTAAAAAGTCAAAAAGTTACTCAAAAAGTTAAAAAGTTAACACTATTTATCAAAAGTCAACAATTACGCCTGCACAACTCCCAATTCAAATTTTTTCCTACAAATCAATTTTTACAATTTTTTATTATACATTTTTCAATAAAAAGTCAAAAAATTAACCCAAACATCCATATTTTCAACCTCAATTTTTTAGTCCAAAAAAACAAAAAATACCCTTTTTTAATCTTCGCAAACTTGACCTAACTTAACAACCCCCGGGTAATATCTGCCTGTCCTTTTCTAAAGTGTGCAGTAATCATCCCAGTGGAGCATCAAATTTGTCTTCCATATTTGTTTACTTGGGCTAAATTACATGAGATTATTAGTTTTGAAATTATCAATCGTTTAGGATTTATACTTTATTTTATGTTTGGCATGTTTGGATTACGAGGAGATTAGTGAAATCTGATCTTATCCCATTTTGTTTAGAATCACTAATGATCATAATTTAAGAATATTTGTATTTTGTAAATCTCTTAATTTGAATAGACGATTTTAATCTCTTATTATGTATCCCACTCTTATAGTAAGACTCGATAGTTTCACCACATAGGGGACATAAATTGTCAAAATATGAAATTTTACTTTTGTATCCGAACATGAGATTTCAAATTAACCAAAATAAATAGTCTAATCGAGTAATGATACATACCTCTAATTTAACAGCTCTAAATAGAGTACTAGTGAGGTGGAAGAGAGAGAGATAGAGAGAAGAGTGCGGGCCCTACCTTCACATGGGTGCTCTCCACATCATTAGAGTTGCATTAAAGCTTTCAAATTAGAATTCTCAAATATTATTGAATTTGAAATCTGTACTCTTATTTAGCATCTCCAGTAGTCCAGTGATTTTGATATGGGGGAATTTCAATTCATGTTCTGAGTAATTATTGTAAATAAGTAATAAATTTTATAAAAGGAAAATGATGCTATATACACCATATCACAAATCGACATGATTTTATTACAAAATTTCATAACACCAATTGCAAATTAGATTAACAAAATGTTCAAAATTCTGTAGTTGATGTTATAAAAGTTTGTGACTGGTTACGACATTTTTTGTTATATTAATTTGTGACGAGATTATATATTTTGTGATTGATATTATAAAATTTTGTGATAAAGTTACGTTAATTTATGGTAGGGTGCATATGCACACCATAAGCTTTCCCATAAAAAATATTAATAATTAAAATCATAAAATTTTTCATTAATTTGTAATAGGTTTTTAAAATTTTGACTAAAACTTAAATTCCCCTTTTGTTATTTTTACACAAGGCCTATTTTAGGAAGTGTATGTTTTTGTTAAAAAAAAAATTTAAAAAGTCATTACAAAAAGTTAATTCCATTTTTATACTTTTTTTTTTCAAATAACTTTTCATAAAAAGTGAAAAACTCAGTTAAAAAAAATCAATTTCCAAAACAATCCTAATTTGAGAATTTCCAAAACGGGGGTTTTGGGAATTACCAACCCTATTTTGCCAATTTTCAAAACAACCTAAAAAAGCTCATATATATACTTAAAATAATACTATAATTTGGCAACCATAATTTTAAATTTTGGCCAATAGTTCCTTGAGCCTTTTTTTTTTTGGATAATGGAAAGGATATCTATGTAAACTTCATCAAAATTGATTTTGACTTTTTTAATGTTTTAATTTATATAATACTTAATTTATTCTTTTATTAATAATTTATTAGTCATATTGATAAATAAAAAAATGAAAATTTTATATCTTTTAGATTGAAATTTGTAATATATTTTTCTGTTATCCTTGTATTTTCATGTGCCTTTAGCACATGACCCTTTTGATGTGGACGGGTTGTGCTAATTGATTATGCTTCTTCAATTGGGTAGATGAGATTTGATGTGGATGGCTTGTGCTAATCGATTATGTTTCTCCATAGCCACCGCCTCCTCTTTCTCCCTCTTTTGTTGTCGCCGGATTCGCCTTAGCCACTGCTTTCACTGACTCTTCTTTGCCGCCTCTTCCTCGCCGGTCTTCTCCATCGTCGGATTTGCTTGATTGTGGGTCTATCTTGTTTGGTTTTACTTTTGTTTGTTTTTTGGTTTTTCTTTCAACGGTTTGTGTTGTTTCTGAGTTTGTTTGGTTCTTAGAGTCCACCTGTGCGTGTTTGTTTAGCTTACCCTCATTGTGGTTGGGATTTATGATTTATTTTGGACATGCTCTATTGTCGAACTTTTATGATTGACTCTGCATTGCGGTACGAGCACGAGTACGATATGTACGTCTGAATATTTTCATAGTTTTCTTCCTTGGTGCTTCTTGCATTATTTTCTCTTTGTTTGGTGTTAAATGGACTCTTGTAAATGCCGTTTTGGCTTTATTAAATGAAATTTCTCTTCCGATCAAATAAAATAAAATAAAATAAAAAAACGAAGGAAAATATATGTTTCACAGTAAAAGCATGGTGAAATTTCATTGTGTGGGGACATTTTTTTAATTTATTTTTTTCCAATTAATGATATTGAAATTTTGAAGTTACACATATATTTAGGAATATTTACAATTAATTTCATAATTTTTCGAGCAAGTTTATTTTTTAATTACTTTTGTTCTTGTTTATTTAATTTTTATGTTTAAGAACATGAGAAATTTTATATGAAAATTCGAAAGTGTTGTGATCATTGTGGTGGTTAGTAAAAGGTTAGTGGAAGCACTTTTATAATTAAACATAGTGAAATTTCTCTACACATGGATATATATATATATATAAAATCTAATTATTGGAAATGATTTTTTTAAAACTGTTTTATGTGCATTTAAACATATATTGAGGAACATCCAAAATTAAGTTCATGATTTTTGAAGAAATTCAATTTTTTTATTTATCAATTTTGGGAGTTATTTTATTTTATTTTATATTTAAAACAAGAAGAAAATTGATATGAAAAATCGGAAGTGTTGTGATTATTATGGAAACATTTTTATATTTGCAGTGAAATTCACTGCATGAAGCTTTTTTTTTCATTTTTTAAATCTAATTAATGGAATTTGAATTTTAAAAATTGTTTCATATGCATGATTGGCATATTTAAGAACATTTAGAATTTCATGATTTTTTGAAGCAAGTTGTTTTTTTTTTCTTCTTAATATTATTATCAATTCTAGGTCTTGTTTATTTAGTTTTTATATGTAAAATCATAAAGAACTTGGTATGAAAATTGGAAAGAGGTGATCATTATGGTGGTTAGTAAGCGTTGTTTGGAAACTTGGGTTGGGAGTTTCCTTTCGGATAAAATAGCCAATTAAAACAAAATATGTTAAAATAGTTAATAAGACAAAATGTTATATCCAAACTTTAATCATTTCACTTTTTCTCTCACAAATTGTAGTGGCAATATTTTATTGTCCAAACTAATGGTAACATAGTAAAATTTTATTGTGTTAATGTTAGCTATGGCAATGAAATTTCACAATGTTTGTTTTCTTCATAATTTATCATCAACATAAATACTATTCCTGAGATGATTTAAAAAATACTTAATTCTATCACAAACAAATTTATACAACAAAACTTGTGGAATTTCAAATTTTAAAAAAATAAAAAATTGAAATTATGCAGCAGAGGTATTTTGTGTAAAAGAAGTGTGCAATGTCCTCAGTACATCAAAACTTCACATGTCCTTTTCGCAATAAAATTTTCGGTTCCGATTCGTAGCTCGAATTTTTCGTGGCTCGAGTGGCTTGAAATTCCAAAACGACGTCATTTTAGGATTTTTTTTATTCTCTTACCGGTAAGATAATATTTTTTATACCATTCGCGCCATTCGAGCCTCACTTCCTCGAGTTACGGAGCATTTTCCTAAAATTTTACAATGAGGGGATTACAAAAAAAACCGCTAATCTAATTGTGTAAATCCCATTTCTTCTATTTATTTAACACCATGCCAAATCTAACACAGAGAGAGAGAGAGAGAACTATAAAATTTTAGCAATGCTATAATTTAGCAGTGGGAATGACATTCCATTAAAAAGCTTAGAAGTTGCGTTTTTTCGTCAAATTTTAACAATGACATTTCAAATGGCAGACTATTGAAGATGTTCTTATGGCCTTTTCCTAAAAGATGTTGTAAGAGCAACTTCATTGATCATTTTGATGGCAATACTAAAGTTCGCATACCATAGGACTGAAATGTCAAATTTTATGAATGTTAAAATAACTATAATTTGGCATGCTACTTTTCCAAAATGTTAAATTTTAACAGTATTAGTGTAAATAGAGCTAAATTATTTGAGTCTTGTAAATGAAATGTCACTAACTATTATTGGTGACATTTCAGTCCTATGATCAAGATAAATTTTAACGGATGCATAAAATTTAGTGCAAGTACAAATTAATAAAAATCTTGAAACAACAGAATAAGTCACAATAATTTTACAAGAGTAAGGACATATAAACAAGAGATTCATACATAATGATATGACTCAATGTGTATCTTTCATTTTGAAATAAAATATTCATAAAGACGAATTCGTTTATAAGAATAATATTGGTACATCATTCTTGTAACTTGTAAACTTTTTTGTATAAATGAAATATAATGATAGGAACCAATGGTAAGCAATATAGGCCCCGTCTGTTTAGAGAGTTAGACGGCAGATTGTGATTGGTAGTGAAGTGGGACCCACTAATATTGTATTTGTTTTGAGAGATGGGGAGAGGATTGATAGTGAGCCCCGGATTAGGATGGGCCTCCCCAAGGGAATTCGGATGGGACTCCAGGACTTGGTATTAGAAAAATAGTCCGGCGGACTAGAAATTTTTTTTTTATTTATTTTTTATTTTATTTTTTACATGTCGGGTATTTTTTTTTTTTTGAACATTAATGTTTAATTTTTTGTATTTTTTGTTAAGTAAAAATCATTATTTTATTTTTTTTCTGGAAATTTTTTATTTTATTTTTATTTTTTAAATTTTTTTTACATGTTGGGTATTTTTTTCAAAACATTAATGTTTAATTTTTTTTTTGTATTTTTTGTATTATTTTATATTTATTTTATATAAAAATAATTTGACAAGCCCTACACTAACAACTATCATCAAAACAAATACAATTTTACTTAATCCCCTCACTAACAATTCCCTCACTATTAATCCCCTACATTCTATATCTGAAAACAAACGGGACCATATGGAGAAGTATTAAACAAGCAAAAAATCAACACCCAAATAATGACATAATAATGTAATAATGCAAAGAGTAATAGCATGCAATTTCATTCCAAAAAGGCCACAAGTTCTGTCCAGTCATAGTGCCTCACCATCCTCATCTAGATATTTGGAATCAGTACCCTCTATCCTATTCCATTCCTTTGCAGATTGATCTTCTATAATAAAGTTGAGGTCGAAAACCGACAATTTTTTCTTTTGTGAAAACAAAATGAATAGGCATGGAAGTTTAGATTGTTTAATTATGTTTGGCCACCCCTATTTCAAAATAATTTTCTTTAGATACTATATTTACACATACAGGATTCCTTTGAAGATATATATATATATATATATTAATAGTTAATTATTATCCCTTCCCTTGTTTCCCTTATTTAGGTATCCCTTCCCTTGTTTCCCTTATTTAGGTCTCATTTGTCAATTATATATTTTAGTCAAAAAGTCATTATAAGTTGTCATATCACTCTTTATATTTTTTTACACATCTTTTCGTAAAAATTTAAAAAGTTACTAAAATAGTCTGTTCCCAAATGAGGCCTTGGTGGACAAAGAAATTTTTTTTTCCTTGTCCTTCTTTTACTTAAGGGAAAACTTATGGTACACACTCTTTTACTATTAGAAAAGTTATAATTTTTGTGGTGTTAGCAACGAACCATTATAGTTATGTTATGAAAGGACACACCATAAGAAAGTCTTAATTATGAATCATTGTGGTCAAGTCATGTATGGGGGAAAATATGCTTTGCTTATGTACTTTTTTTGTCCAAGCTTTGCTTTGCTCCAAACTATGTCGCACGGCCTGAAAGCACAACGTCGGACGGTCGTTAGGATAGCTTTGTGTAATGAAAGATTGTAGACCTCTGGCATGGAGCAGCCGCAAGGCATATATAGTTTCCACGTGCACTACCTTGTTCGTCCTTTTTTGGACGTATGGACATACTATTCTCTCTTTGCCTTACACGTGTTCACGCCAAAACTGCAAAACATTATTAACCAAACCTCCAAATGATATTGACGCATATGGATGGCGGGTTTTCCTCCTCACACTTGGATTGGGCTACGTAGCTCACACCTACTGAGATAACTTTTGCTCAGTTCGCGACGAGCATACACTAGACCAAACTGGTTGTGGTCAAACTATCACACACCACTTTCCCAACTTGGTCTGCTTGACTGGCACCTCGATCAAGCTGTGGGTAACTCATCCCAGCCAGAACTTGCAACTCGGTAGAAGTCTTATTACCTCGACCTCTCATCGGTCTGGCATAGGGGTTTAATCAACACGTTCAGCTCAGTCGTGGCTGAGATGCCCACTTCGGCCACTTCATTAGCCTGGTTAAAACCTTGCTCACCTTCCAAGGCAAATCTTGCTTAAGTCTAGAGTTTGGCAAAAGTCATTGGACACCAAACCTTAGCCTTGTTGAAAACAAGGCCGCTATTTAGCCCGACTAGACATCTCGATCCTATACTTGGGCGCCTTTCCAGTTTGGTTGAGAGATCTTAGAGCATAGCCTAAATCTGACTTTGCTTGGCCCATTTGTTCGACAGAAATCCCTTCTCAATTACCCCTGAATCCCGTCTACTTTAGCATGACTGGGATCACTTCTCGTGGCCGAGGTAACCTTGTCCAGTTTCTAAAGCTAGCCTAGTGGAAGTCCACTTCAACCTGACCTTTTCACTTACCACACTAACACCACGTCGCTTCAATTTCATGTGGCACATCCTCAATGGATTCGTGTAACCCTTTATCTATCGTGCACGGGTTTCCAAAATTTGAATTATGGCACATTTTCACTTTTCGATATATATAGGTGGGACATACACAAACCTCCCCCACTGACACTGTTCATCTTCCCCAATAGAAAAGTTTTGGAACCAAAGCAACCATCATTGATTTCTTGCATCTCACATCCAAATCAAAGCATTCCTTTTGCGAATAGTGCACCGTCACTGTCGTCGTAGCATTCCTCACTAATCAAAGTGTAGATTGGAGTCCTAACCCATAAGTTTTTCATGTCCTTTATGTTTTTCCTTTTATCATTCATGGTGTTCTTGATGTTCCTGAGCCCTAGTTGTGATACCCGCATTCAAAACATAATAATATCACCCAAAACCATTGAAAACTTGGTTAAACAAGAGTTTCAAACCATCTTGAGTGTTAATTGGCCCCCTGATTCTTCATCATTCAACACACTATTCATCTTCTAAGATGAAGACGGAAGGACCTGCGCCAAATTAGGCAAAAATCCACTTTTTGATCCAAAATCATAACTTAACCGGGCAAATATCATGTTCGTGACAGTTGGGATGGGGACCGAGTTGCAGCTCAACCAAGTCACCTAATGCAATGCACGACCGAGCTACTATCTAGTTCATTTCTGCGGCCGAGCTGAAACAAAGCCATCCGTGCGACCGAACTAAAGGCCTAAGCATGTTATGCGACCGTGCTGGAATTTAGCTCACCTGTGTGACCGAGCTAAAACCCAGCTCATTTGTGTGATCAAGCTAAAATCCAGCTTACCTGCGTGATTGAGCTAAAATCCAGCTTATTTGGGTGACCGAGCTAAAATTTAACTCATCTTCGCGACCGCGTTACCACTTGCACTTAATTTTGATTTTCCACCATGCAAAATCCTAGAAGACCAAGCACACCAACACAAGCGCTCTCAAAGGCCGAGCAGTCGTTGTACATAATTTGACCGACACATTCTGCCGATCAGATTACGCCAAGCTCCATAGAACGCTATCACTTCTTTGTAAACACGCCGAGAGGATTAGCGGAGTTTTGTAAATATTACGGCGTTCCAGCAGACGTTCATTTTGAACTAGGCAAAGAAAACATTTTTCCTTAGGGTAGAACAGATGCTTGCCTCTTTACCATGCTGTCGATAGTAGAAAGAGGGCTCCGTTTTTCGATTCAACCCTTAATCTGTGAGATCCTGAGACGAATCGGGTTGTGCCCCACACAAGTGTCCACCAACACATTCAAAATAATAAACGGAGTTACCGAGCTGAATCGGCTGCTTGATTTGAACTTAGGTCTGGTCGAGATATTGCTCCAATCCACACTTGGCCATATAACTGATGGTTTTAATTGGTACTTAAAAATAAGATTGGGTCGCGAACGCTTGGTGACTGGCACATCGGACAAAGACTTGCATGATGACAATTTGTTTTGGGTGACCAGCAACTACGAGACTGCTGATGTGCTGGTACATAAGCAAAAAGAAAGGTTCAACAAGTAAGCTAAATTCAACTGGTCAAATTGTTTGGATTTTTTATTCTGAGCTAACTAATTTTTCTTTCACAGATATCGCTGAGCTACAAGCACTGTATCCTTATCCCAATGAATAGGTAGTGAGAATCATACTAAGATACAAAAAGCATAGTTGCCATGATTTTCTTGGTTACGGACCGACTTACCAGTATTCAACAAAGCAAGGTCACCAACTTCTTAGCAGAACCTTCTCCTCCTCCAGATCTAAATCTTCCAGATGTTTCACTTATTTGTTTAATCGAGAATGAAAAAATGACGAAAAGAAACCAGATCAAGAACCTCATCCTGTTACCTCCTTTGATCCACTGACCAGCTCATCGTCGTCCGCGCCGCTAATTGGTCAAAATTCAAGAACCGTACTGGCCTTGGCTTCCACCGCTATTCAAGCGGGCTTGCACAACTGATTATTCAACTGAGCTAGTCGCCGAGCTAAGCACTAAACAGTTGGTTGAGGAGGTTGAACCAACGCCTGCCTGGTAGCCCGAGCTAAAGCACCAGGAAAAGGACATCCCAGCGAATGCTTCCATCACTGGGGGCAAAGAGCACCTTCTTGCCTTTGACCTAACTAAAGCGTTACTGCTGTCAGTCGACATGATGGGGAGCCACCATGTTCTAGATACCCAGATGCAAGTCCGTGATAAAATCCATGGCTAAGGTAAGTGTCTTTACGAAAATTGTTTAACTGTTTGCTCGGCCACCCCTTCTAACATTTTTGTCTTGCAGGCAATTTAGAAGACCTATCTTGTGATGGATTGAGTTGTTAAGCTACGACAGAAAGTGGCTGACAAGATCACGCAAGGGAAGTAATTTAAAACCCAGTTGGGTGCAAGCTAATGCCTCATAGGAGATTGCCAATGATGATGATAATGTCAAGCTTTTCGGCCAACTCGCTAAAGCCGAGCAAGAGAAGGATACGGTGTGCGCCGAGTAGGAGAAGCTGAGGAAAGAGAAGTCTAACACCAAGAAGAAAGCTGAGGATAAGGGCTTCAAAAAGGCCGATGAAAGCTATACCAAGCAGGTCGACGCCACTAAGGGCATCTTCTTCAAGTCTAGCTGAGAAGGTCGGGTGTAATGACTCGAATTCTAATTCACATTGGATTGATATAAAGTGGTGCCCGTCACCTTAAAACTTGTATGGTTGTTGGACTCTTGGTATTGATGGGTTGACAAGTGAACTTTAAATATTATAATTGAGGACTCTTGAGTGATGTTTGGAACCTTGATTGAAACTTTAACAAGGTATTTAGGTAAGATTAGATCAAAAGCCCCAAGTTTTCGTTTTCTTTTTTAACCAACCTTCACTTTTTTTCCCCTTTCTTCTTCTGTACTTTGAATTTGAATGTGACGCTAGATCCATTGGAAAGCTTGTTTCCAGGGCTTCAATTTGGACACAAGAATGACCTAAAACGGAGTCCGAACGAGAGAGTTACACCTGTTTGAATTTTGAGTTTCTGTGCTGAAGCATGCTCGCTCGAGCGAACTGCGCGATTTTCAGAGATTCTGGGAGCGTGTTTTCTAGGCTCGAGCCAAGCTTCCTTCGCTCAAGAGACCAAGTCGCTAACAGACATTATAAAGTGACTTTTTGGCCCAAAAACTTTACTTTTCTCTCTCTCTCTTCTCCTCCCATCTTCCAAACTGGAAAGCCTAACTTTCCAAACTCTTGATTTCTCTACTTTTTACCAAATATTCAGCCCAAATCTTTCAAGAAGGTTGAAGAACAGGCATGGATCAAGACTTTTACCGATTATTTTGTGATTTCATTAAAGTTTGAAGATAGGTCTTCACCCTTAGCTTCCAATCTTGAGGTAGGGGTCCTAGTTCTTCTTCAATACTTGCATTAATAGATAAATTTGTAGTATTTTGGTTATATAAATACAAAATCTACATTTTTTAGCATATACTGTTACATCATGAGATTTGGGGGCTTAGGGTTTGAAGTGTTGGGGTTCAATTGTTGGGTTAAAATTGGGATTATGAACCTTAGGTGTATATTTTAATTTTTCTTGAAAGTTTTGATTTTTCTTGAAAACCCTAAGTTGATTCATGATGATAATTAATGATTTTGCCTAAATTGAAAGTAGAATCATGAAATTGAGGGGTTGAATCATATATATACAAGTTTAATTGAATTTTGGAAGTGTTTGAAAATCATGTAAAAATTAGCGATTGAACCTTTATTATGGACATTGTAAATCAGGTTATAATATGAAATGAAATTTGGGGGAAAAATATTTGTTAATGATATGGATGACATAAACTTGGTTATGGAATGTTGAAATGAGATTTAAGAATTTACCTTGAATTATGTTGATTTGCATTTAGTGTTGTTGAATTAAGTTGTGTTGACTTATGTTGAATGGAATTGTGTTGAATCATGTTGGGTTGTGTTGAATTGTGTTGTGTTGGGTTGTGTTGAGTCGGGTTGAGTTGTGTTGGATGGTGTTGTGTTGGTACCTGCGCGGGGAGTTAAAAATGTTTTTTGGGGCCCACGTCCCGCCGTATAGTAGTCGACAAATATGGGGGTGGTTGTGAATTAAATGTGCCCAATTGTCCTGTCTAGGCTTATTGCTGGACGAATATGGGAAAAATGATTTTTGGGTGTTCACACAGTCCCGCCGTATAGTAGCCTTCAAAAGTGGAAAAATAATTTTTGGGTGTCCACATAGTCGTGCCGTATAATAGCCGGCAAAAGTGGAAAAACGGATGGTTTGCGAAAATGTTTTGGGTGCCCACGTCCCGCCGTATAGTAGCTGGCAAATGTGGGGGATGGTTTTAAAATGTTAAAAAATGGTTTTTGGAAGTTTACTTCCCGCTGTATAATAGTCGGCAAAAGGTGGAAAGTGTTATGGATTGGGTGCTCGTTATCCCGCCGTAGTAAGTCGGCAAAAGGTGGATTGTGTTGAGATAAGTGTTGAGAAGTGCGTTGAGTTGAGGATGTTATTTATGACTTGTGATAAATCGGTGAAATTGCAAATTGATGTGTAATTTGGTATAAAGAGGAAATATACATAGACATTATTTGTAAAGAATGGAACCCAAAAATGGGTAAGGGGATTATGGATTGGTGATGGTGGACATAATGAATTAGTGTGACAATAAAGGTAAATTATGAGTATTGTTCTGTAAATATAATGAGAGATTGAATTGAAAGGGGTTTATTAATCTTGTGTTATCTTGAAATGAAATTTGAGAGTGTAATTAACGGTGTGAATTGAGTATAGGAGAATTGTTAATGAATCAAAGAGGGAACTTGAACTTGAAGTTATGGAGTTCTAAATAAATATAATGAGTAAAAAAGAAGAACGAAAGAAAAAGAGGAATATTAAAATTGGAAATTAAATGAGAAATATTTTGGGAATTGGTTAATAATTTTTAAATAATGTTGTTTCTCGAATATGTTTGTTTCACAAGGATCTATGGTTATCTAATGTTAATGGATAATTTTTAATGGGTGAAGGTTTTTTTTAAAGCATTTAAATAATTTTTTTGAGAAAATGGTACCTTTTTTTTTTTTTTTTTTTTTGATCAAGAGAAAAATGATACTTTACTTATGATATTTTGAAATTATAAAATGTCACCCTACTATATGGTATCACCCTGCATGCATGATCATTTCTATTTGTGTGTTAGTTATTGATTCAGAACTATGAAATTCCTACTGGGCATTAGTGCTCACCCCTTGTTGTTTTATCTTTTTACAGAAAGAAAGTTTGGATTCTTTGATTGAAGAATTATGGAGTCGTTGAGTCCCTTTTGTATAACTTCATAGTAGATGTAAAGGAAATGGATCTTGTATTTGTATTTATTTATTTGTAGCTTCACAGTAGGAGATTGGCATGTATTGTTGTCATTATAATACTCTTTGAGAGAGAGAGAACTTGTATGATTGTATTTCTATTACTCAAGAGTAATAGATATTTAAAAAAAAAAAAAAAAGAACCTAAATTACAGGCTTTTAGTAATGTTTCCAAGTAATTAAAAATTTGGGGCGTGACATCGGGCACGAGCCATTGACCGAGGTGTTCACCACTCAAGAGGAGCTCAGTGGGAGCAAAGAGGATGCTACTAACGAACAAGAGAATACTGCAACCGCAAAGGATTTTGCTAATGACCTGTCTCTGTTGGTTTTATTTTGTTTTGATTTTCTTTCTTTTTTCTTCTGTTTTTGAACCGTGTAACTAGGCTGTTTGCCCATACTTATGTACTTGAATTATTTAATCAATGAAAACTTCGCAACTTTTTGTCATATATGATTCCAAATTAATGTATGAGCCAACAATAACACCTTGAGAGAAAACTTTGAACAAAACACCAACTCAACTTGTTGAGCAAAAATTAGCTCGACAAGGAGTTCTCTGTTGAATAAAACATCAACTTCAACTTGTCGAGCAAAATCAACTCTGCAAAAAGCTTTAAGTGGAACATCAACTTATCTTGCCAAGCAAAATCAGCTCAGCAAGGAATTTTGAGTCGAACAAAACATCAATTCAACTTGTCAAGCAAAATTAGTTCAATGAAAAGCTTTAAGTTGAACAAAACATCAACTCGTCTTGAGCAAGATCAGCTTGGCAAGAAACTTTGAGTTGAACAAACATCAACTCAACTTGTCGGGTAAAATCAGCTTGGCAAAAAGCTTTAAGTTGAACAAAACATCAACTTGTCTTGCCGAACAAAATCAGCTCAGCAAGGAACTTTGAGTTAAACAAAACATCAACTCAATTAGCTTGGCAAAAAGCTTCAAGTTGAACAAAACATCAATTCATCTTACCGAGCAAAATCAGTTAGGCAAGGAACTTTGAGTTAAACAAAACATCAACTCAACTTGCCAGGCAAAATCAGTTCAACAAAAAGCTTTAAGTTGAACAAAACATCAACTCATCCTGCCAAGCAAATTCAACTCGGCAAGGAACTTTGAGTTGAACAAAACATCAACTCAACTTGTTGGACAAAATCAACTCGGCGAAATTTTTAAGTTGAACAAAACATTAACTCATCTTGCAAAGCCAAATTAACTCGGTAAGGAAATTTGAGTTGAATAAAACATCAACTCAACTTGCCGAGCAAAATCAGCTGGGCGGCTTGTTGCCCCTTGTCACGACAATATATCAGAAGAGAGTGAAAAAAATACAACAACTTTCATGTGAAGTAAATTATTGTTTCCATTACATTAACAAATTTACAACAAAGATTGGAAAAATTACATCATGAAATGATGGGGTCACATTGAAAGCATAACTAGAAGTAAAATAACTTCAGATTTGATGTGTTCCATGGCCTGGGTATGGCTTGGCCATCTACACCTTCCAAGTAATATGCCTCTTTGCCTACCAAATCAGTTATCTTGTAAGGTCCTTCCTAGTTTGCTCTCAATTTTACTGCGCCTGATACTAGGATGTTGCCAATCACTTTGTGCAAGACCCAATCCCTAATCTTGAACTGCTTGGGATGGACAATCTTGTTGTACTTCTTGGACATCTCCTATTGGTATGTCACGACATGGATGAGCGATTTTTCCCTCCGCTCTTCTACATGATCTAACTCTAGAGCAATGACTTCTACATTTAAGTCCAGTTCAAAATTTTCACTACAAATGGTTGGCATGCCGACCTCAAGTGGCATGACTAGTTCCATGCCATATGCCAAGGCAAAAGGCGTCTCCCCGGTCGAACCTCTTGGCGTTGTTTAAGTAAGCCCAGAGGATATCAAGAAGTTCCTCGGTCTATTTTTCCTTTGCTTTCTCCATCATTTTCTTTAATCCATCAAGAATGATCTTGTTTGACGCTTTGGCTTGGCCATTCGATTAAGGATAGGCCGGTGTTGAATTGTAGGATTCTATCTTTAACTCCTCGCAGAATCCTATAAATAGATTTCCATCAAATTAGGTGTCGTTATCAAAGATCAAGGCCTTAGGGATTCCGAACAGTGTTATTATGTTCTGCCAGACAAATTTCTTCATACCTTTCTCCTTAATAGTTGCCAGACGTTCAGCTTCGACCCATTTGATGAAGTAATCTATTGTTGTGATGAAGAGCTTGCGGTTGCCTGGCGCGGTTAGGAGTGATTCCACTATGTCTAGCCCTCATATTGCAAATGACCAAGGACTTGCAAGAGGAAGGAGTTCTCTGGTTGGTTGATAAATCTGGTGTGCAAACTTTTGGCATTTTTCATATTTTCTCACGTATTTCTACCCGTCGGCTTGCATGCATGACCACCAATACCCTTGTGAAATAGCTCAGTAAGCCAGAGATCTTCTGCCAATGTGGCTTCCACACATACCTTCATGGATTTTAAAAAGAAAGGTTAGACTTTGCTTGGATGGACGCATTTCAAGTATGGCCCTGTGAAGGATTTCTTGTACAAGGCACCAGACGGTGAAAGCCAAAACCACTCAGACTTAACCCGTATTTTGTTTCTTTCTTTCTTGTCAGTCGACAAAACTCTGTCCTTCAGAAAGATTATGATAGGGTTCATCCAAGATGGCCTTAGCTCGGCACAAAGGGCTTATGTTGCTTTTGGTTCTTCAATGTTAGGCCTTGGAAGGTATTCAATTAATAGAGGGTTAGGTGTTGATATGTCGACCATAGAAGCCAAATCGGCTAGCTCATCTGCCCGGCTATTCCCTTCACGGACAATTTGTTCAACTCTAATCGCTTGAAACTTCTTGAGTTCCTCCCTTACTAGGGTCTGGAATTTGGCCATTCTACTATCATTCGCCTCGTATTCTCTAGATACTTGGTTGACAATGAGCTGGGAGTCACTATAAACCATTAGCTTGGATGTTTTTAGCCAGAATGCACTTTTTATCCCAGCTAGCAATGCCTCATACTCAGCCTCATTGTTTGATGTTGGGAAGCCAAGCGTGATTGAATGTTCTATGGTCAAACCATCTGACGAGATCAAAACAATGCCTAGTCCAGCAGCATGTTTGCTTGAAATACTATCGACAAAAAGTTTCCATATTTCTTCAACGATCAACTTCCAACATTCTGAAGGATCTTGAGATTTTTGAAGAGCCAAGTGTTCTCTGTCTTTATTGCTTGGCTTAACTGTTTGTAGGAAAATATCTTTGCTTAGTGGCTTAGTTATTTCTACTTTAAGCGCGCCATCATTGATTGCAACTTGCATAACCTATTCCCCCTCTAACGATGCATTGTTAGGTCTAACAAGTTATCTTGTTATTTCCAAACTCACCAGTGCATTGCTAGATCCTGGTTGCTCTTTAATTGGTAGGTTAACGGTCTCCCGTGCAACTTCTACAACATTTTTCCCGCTTTGTTCGGCTAGTGGGTGAGGATTAGTTGGAGACGGTGTAGGCTATGAAATTTCCGTGGTGTCCACGTCGCTTTCTCCAGTTGCGTCGGGTGAGTCCTCAGTGAGAACTTTGCAATGAAGTTAGCCAATGTTTGGGCTTTAATGGCCGTTCTAGGCTAGAACTTGATGTCGAATTGCCCCAATTCGGCTGCCTACTTCAGAATCTGACCAAAGAAGTCTGCCATCTCAAAGAAGGCCTTCAATGGAAATTCCGTTAGCATGACGATTGTATAGGCATGTAAATAATGTGCCAATTTCCTAGAATCCATCATTAGTTCCAAGGCAAGTTTTCCCAACGGTAAGTATCTTGACTCTGCTGGGAGAAAGGTTTTGCTCACATAGAAGATTGGGAAGTGATGTATGCCTTCGGTCCTGATAAGCACCACATTAATGGCATGTTAGGAGACGGCCAAATAAAGGAAGAGTTCTTGACCTAGTTTCGGCGTAACATGGAGTGGCGCGGATGACAAATATGACTTCAACTCTACCTATTCACATCATCATCACAACTTTAGCTTTTGATCTTGAAAGAAAGGACGACAACGATCTGATGACTGGCTTATGAATATATTAAGCGTGGCTGCCATTCAAGTAAGATGTTGTATGTCCTTTGCCGAGTTTGGCCGTTTCAACTCTTGTATGGCCTTGATTTAGGAGGGATCCGCATCAATTCCTCAGCTAGTCACCAAGAACCCAAGAACTTTCCAAACCCCACATTGAAGGCGCACTTAGACCCATTGAGGCGCAATTTGTGTCTGTAGATACCCCATTTTTGACCGTCCTCAAGACTTGGACGTCACCATTGGAACACTTGGTGATTACCCTTGTTTGTGTTCGTCTTGAGTTCCCGGAGGTCTCGATTGCGTGCCTTGCCTTGGGATCTCTCGACTCGACTGTGTTGTGTCTGGTCTTGCACCAAACACTTGTGTTTTGCCTTGGAGGGGCAGGGAATGCCTTGTGAGGCATCCCCATACATCACCGGCCACGGCTTGAGGCCACCGGCCAGTGATTTTATGCCATCGGCAATGTATTTTGCCGGTCGGCACTCTTTGTTGCCGGTCGGCATTGTGTTTGGTCGGCCGACCACTGTTTTTGATCAATCGGCCACTTCTCCTGGCCGAGACCTTTTTTTGAGGGAGCTTGACCCTTTTGAACCTTTTTAGCTTCTTGAGGAAGCTTGAACCTTTTTAGCTTCTCCAGGAAGCTTGACCCTTTTTAGCTTCTCCAAGAAGCTTGACTCTTTTTAGCTTCTCCAAGAAGCTTGACCTTTTTTAGCTTCTTGAGGAAGCTTGACCCTTTTGAACCCTTGGTTTTAGCTTCTTGCAGAAGCTTGAACCTTTTGAACCCTTGGTTTTAGCTTCTTGAGGAAGCTTGAACCTTTTGAACCTTGGTTCTAGCTTCTCCAAGAAGCTTGAACCCTTTGCTCCAAGCTTCTCCAAGAAGCTTGAACCCTTCTAAGCTTCCAAGAGAAGCTTGCACCATTTGCACCCTTATTCTAGCTTCTCCAAGAAGCTTGAACCCTTTGCTCCAAGCTTCTAAGAGAAGCTTGAACCCTTGTCTAGCTTCTCCAAGAAGCTTGACCCCTTTGCCTAGCTTCTCCAAGAAGCTTGGCCCTTTTGCTCCAAGCTTCTAAGAGAAGCTTGACCCCCTTGACCCCCTTGACCCTTTTTTTTGCTTAGCTTCTCTTAGAAGCTTCAAGCCTCCATCTTCTCTATAAATAGAGAGCCTATCTTTCCATTCAAGGGGTTGGAGGAATTTGTCTAAGACAAAAACCATACACTTCCCTCCATATCTCTACATCCCAAGCTCCAAACTCTATTGTTCTTGCTCCATTACACACCACCTCCTATCCTAACACCTCCACCACCACTCTAAGGATCTTGGAGGCCACTTTCAGAGGCTAAAGGAGCTGGTTTTGGTCCAAAAAAGGGGCTGTTTTGCTGAGCTACAAGGGTGAGCACACTTTACCCTCTTTTATCCCCGTTTTTGCACAAGTTTTTAGCCTGTCTTGCTTTCTGTTTTGAGCTTTGTGTATAACATAAAAAAGTTCTATTTTTTTTTTGTGTTTAAGATACTTCATTATGGAAACTTTTGTGTTTGGGGTCGTTTACCCCCTCTTAGGCCTTGTTTGGCCCCATTTTGTGCTATTTTTGGTGAGCTTCGGGACCACCTTGTTTGGGCCTCCTCACCACTGAAATCTTGAGGGATTTCAGTGGTGAGGATGGTGGTTTGAGGTCCTAAGAAGGAGAGGGCCATCCCCTCTCCTTATTGTCTTCATTACTTGCATTTTTGGCCTTACAAAGGGGCCTATGTTTGCACACTTCTTTGGCTCAGTTCAGTCTTTTTTCAGTGGGTTTTAGGACCCTTAGAACTCATTTTCAGAGTTGATTTGGTCTTGCTAAATGTCTATCTTGCATGTGCTTAATAACTCCTTGCATGGCCCTCTAAAGTAACTCATCATTTTTGCATGCCATGGTTGCATATTAGTGGTTATTTGGGCCTATTTTCATATGTTTTATTCACTGATTTTTGATGGTTTGGTGAGATTCCATATGCTTCACACACTTGCCATGTAAACCATGTTTGCTAGCCTATGTTGCATGTTGTTTTTGGCCAAGCATGCTAGATTATTTTGGCTACATTTCATACATGTTTTAGCATTATTTTGGGCTGCATAGGGACTATTCGGGGCTGGTCTCATCATTCGAGCATCGCTTTGCATGTTTATAGTGTATTGCATTTCACTAGCTTTAGTGCTTGAGTCCTTAACAATGCATTACATGAGTGTTTGCATGCTTTTGAGTCATTTTGGAGTCATTTGGCATGCCATTTCAGATCTGGAACATGCACCATTGTATGCCATATTCCCTCTTTGCCATGCTTTGGTAGAGTTGCATTTTTGTGCCTTAAGCTTGGTTAGTGCATTGTGCATGTATTCCATGTATTTTGTTGCCTCACTTGCATCATTATGGCCACTGTTTTGGGCATAGTATAGGGCTGCCCAAATTAGTTTAAGTCCATTCTTTACATGTTGTTACATGCCTTACACTTTGCATGCTTTGATTGCATCACGTCTCGCATGTCCACTAGCTTGCATGTTTGTTCATTGCTTGCTTGTTTGCATCACCATGTTGCATACTAGCTCACATGCCTAGGGCGCATTGCATTGGCATGCATGCTTGGCCTCTTGACTTGAGTATGATAGAGGTTGAGCTCATTGTTTGTTTACGTGCATTTCATTCCACATTGAAAATGCACACTTGGTTTCTTGGGCCATCACACATTGAAATGCGCGATTGGTGGTCCGAGAATCGAGACACATGCCCTTTTGAGTCACAAACATGATAAGGGACATGATTGGTGCATATATGCCTTGAATTGTATTGCCATGCAAGTTCTGTCCTCTGCTGCTGTGAGTTGCAGGTTCTGCAGGCATTCTTTGCCGACCGTCAGTGTAAATTGCCGACCGGCAATTAGCCTTCTGCCGATAGCTTCATTTTGTGCCGGTGACCACATGCCACTGCTGGTGGTAATTCTACTCAGCCGGTGGTGAATCCCAGTATCCAGAGACGCATCCTTGAGACTTTGGCAGTCTTCAGAGAGGCAGAGCAGGGAAAACAGAGGCAGACTATGCATGGCCGTGCACTTCCGAGCAGAACCGAGCATGCATTGCATCGAGCTCTCCTCCCGAGGCGGTTTATCTGTTTTCCCTAGATTAGTTAATTTGCTTAGCTAATTAGATGGTCTGTAATATTTAATTAGCTTGTAGGTTAATTATTTGTAATATTCTTTCGGTCCCTCCGAGCGAGGGCAAATCTGTAATAAGTGTAGATGCGTGTGTGTGCATGTCTTCCAATCCCCACTTCTTTCTTCCCTTTTATTTACCTGCTTATGATGGTAGACTAGGGCATATTTAAAATTAGCATACCTTATGCTATGCATGCGTGCATCCATGCATTTGTATTGCATGCACCGGGCTCGGTACATCATACTAACTGCATTTGTACTTCAATTCCAAATTGAATACGTGCATCAATTGACTGCATTTCACATGCCATGCTTAGGTTAGCCGAGCCTATTCTAATTGCATCCTGTATGTGTTGCATTAGTCAAATTTGACATGAGCTAGGATCACACATGTTTGCTAACTAGTTTATTGTTTTGGCACGGAGTACATTGTAAGTATTTATGCTTTAGCATATCGCATGCGTGTGAATGCTACCATGACAGTATGCTTACCATGCGGCTAGATGCTTATGTGATAAACTGTTTGAATGCTTGCGGGTGAAGGTTGGATTGCCTGAGTTGGAATAGCTCATTGAAATTCGTGTTTTAGCCTACTTGCGAGTAGCAAATTCCAAAATGTTTTTTCAAGACAAACGGACATGCAATGCTTATTTCCAAATTAGGCGATTTAGTCTATACTTGTGTGCCGTGCGCATAACATAGTAACTCTAGGCTAATAATTGGTTTAAGAACACATAATGTTTTCAAAAACGGATATCACGGTTAGTAGAGGCCGATCTTCGGATCGGGCGAGAGGGGGTGCTCATAGCTGACCTTCCCCAATCGTACCCTAGCTCCCGAGCCGAGACAACTCCGGTGATGACGGACACGTGGCCTTTGGCACCGAGTCAGGGTTTCCTAAATTCCCCCAAAATAAAATATTTAGGTGGCGACTCTGTATCTGGCAAAGCAGTCCATGTTTGGCACTTCTTTTTCTAAAAATCTGTTTTCTCAAAACGATTTGCCGGATTTGGACTCTTTGGTTCAGATTAAGAACCGTGACAATTTGAAGAGTCCTGAGCTGTAGTGACCCCAAATGAACAGAACGGGACTCACCCTCCCGGGGCATTCGGGGACGTCTACAGTGTCGTTTAAGGATTACGAACATCTCAGCTAGGTTGGTCAAGTAATCGGCCTCACATTTGCTTTTCACCACCATATCGTCGATGTATGCCTCCATTATTTGGTTAAGTAGAGGGGCGAACATCTTGGTAATCATTCTCTGAAAGGTGGCCCCAACATTTTTCAGCCTGAAAAGCATGACTTTGTAGCAAAATAACCCCATTGGGGTCGTAGAAAAGGTGATTTCTTGGTTTGGTTCATACATGACGATCTGGTGGTAGCTATACTAAATATCGAGAAAATTGAGCCAATTGTGTCCGGCCATAAGGTCCACCAATTGGTCGATTCAGGGCAATGAGAAGTTATCTTTGGGGTAGGCTCTGTAGACCATCTTGTAGTCGACGCAGATTCGCCACTTCTCATTCTTCTTGAGCACCACGACTGTGTTGAAAAATCCATCGAAGGTAATGCATTTCTTGGATTACCCCTACTTCTATCAAGTTTTTAACTTCCTTTGCCACTACCTCGATGTGATGAAGTGCTGATCGTCGCCTTCGTTATATGACCGGTCGAGCATTGGGGAAAATATTTAGCTGATGGCAAATAAAGTTTAGATCGACACCAGGCATGTCGTAAGGCATCCATACGAATACTTCAATGTGAGCTACCAGGAAATTTACAATCTCCCATTGCTCTTGAGAGAATAAGGACAAGCTAAGCAAAAAGAATTTACTAGGGTTGTTTTCATCAATCCGCACTTTCACCAAGTCTTCAACGACTTTGTCTTCGATTTTTTTGCCGACATTATCTAGGACCTTCTGATCTTACAGTTCTTCGATCATTTGCACAAAGTCTTTGGCGGCTCGGCTTCCATTTACGGCCATGAAACACTGTTTGGCCATGACTTGATCACCCCATACTTTCTCTATCATCTCAATGGCAGAGGGGAACCTCATTACTTGGTGGTAAGTTGATGCCACCGCTTGAATGGCATGAAGCCATCCTCTACCTGGGATCAGGTTATCAATCGAAGGTACTTTCAACACCTAAAACTCCACTTGCTTGACGATAAACCCCGCTTTGACCAGTAGGATAATTTTCCTAATTGGCCATTTTGGTTGTGAGTTGAAGCTAACCAAGGTCACTGGGGTTAGGTCTTTGTCTTCCAGCTTAAGCTGTTTGAAAGTGTTATAATATATTATTTCGATTGAGCTGCCTTGGTCAATCAAAATACATTTGATGTCGAAGTCTTTGACGTGCAGTGTGATAACCAGTGCGTCATTGTGTGGGGCTTGAATTCACTCCAGATCTCTACTAGAGAATGTGAGGACATCTTTCATTTCGATCATACCCGTGTTGGCTCGATGATCCCATGGATTACATTGATCACACCTTAGGGAGGGGCGTCTAAGGCGGCTAAGTTGTTAAGCTTAACTTGGCCTTGAGGTACGGCTTTGACTCCTCCATCGATGTAACGGTCCAAATGCCGAGCTACTACCAATTCTTCTAAGTGTTGTTTCAAAGGGACGTAGTCTTCTATGGGTGCCCTTGCTCGTTATGATAGGTGCAGTGGTACCTTAGATTAGAACCTCTTTAGACATCGCCTAGCTTAGCCAGCCGCCAAACATATGCCTCGTCTCGGATCTCGCTAAGGATATAATAAAATAGAATTTTAAAGACCGTGGTGATGCTAGTTCAGGCGTTTGACTTTCTCTTAGCATCGTCTGTGGCATCATGGGGATAGTTTGCCCGGTCGGTGTTGCGATTCTTGCCATTGCGACTGTTTTTGCGGTTCTGCTCTCTTCCACGATTGTTCGGACAATTATCCTCTTGTCTGACTACGTGAACCTTTACCGCTACTCTCTTGTCTACCACTACCAGATTTGTTTTCCCAATAGCTATGGCTACATCATCTTCAACATAGTTGTGCTCATTGATACGTTTTCTGAGCAACTCTATGGTCGACGACTAGTTCATGGCAGGCGAGTCTCTGAATCTAGGTCCAACTTGAAGACCACGCTTACATTGAGTGATTGCTAGGTTAGTAGGGCAATCAAGGATCTCATTGAATGTCTCCCAATACTTGGTGTTGTACGCCTTCAAAGAGTCGCCTCAATTTTATCTTGATTCCCAAAAGATGGTCAACTTCATTGGGCATTTTAGTGTTTGTCTTAAATCTGGTGACAAACACCTCTGCCAACTGCTGCCACCTTTTGATACTCTCTTCCAGCAGCCTCTTGAACCATTTTAGGCCCAATTCGCCAAAACTCAATGGGAAAATAAGGCACATTAATGCGTCGCCCCTCCTTTGTCCGGCCATAACTTGCCGAAAGTGACTTACGTACATGTACGGATTAGTTTTTTCATCATAGAGCATGAATTTTAGCTAGTGAATTCTAATAGAGAGTGGGTGTTCTCTATCTCGAGGGAAAAATGGGTGGCGCTTAGCCTTGCTAAATTCCTATCTAGTGGTGCATGCATTACCAAACGCGGCGATAGCATTATGACCTTCTCACCAGCACTAGCACTAGCACAACCTTTGAGAGCCAACCACTGCAGTGTCGACAACCTTTGAGCCTCCCGTTAGCACGTTCGCTCCTCTAATACACCCCTTAGATCTCCAGATTAATCAGAATATGAGTATCTCGACGTCGTCGACGGGCGTAAAGGATGATAACTGCTATCTCTAGTGTGAGACACCTTCGTTGGTGCGACGAAGTCATCATCTTTGAAACTCCTCGAAATAGAAAGTGAAGGAGTTGGCCGCCTACTACGACTGCCAGAATGACAGGGCTAGGCGCGCTCACTATGGGTTTTCATTCCAACAGCATCATTTCCTTTCACTTGTCGCTTCATAGCCTCCATCTCTATTGTCATCTTTCTAATGATGGCGTCGTGGTCTCGAGCTTGCTCTCTAGATCTTGAGTGTTAAACTCTTGCTGTTGGCGACGCCCTTTTAGGCTCAATGAGCGCCCAAAACTCCTTGTACGTTTGCCTCGCGCATCTCTGAGGGGCCCTTGTATGGTGGTCTCCAAACCATCCATCATCAAAACAGTGGGAAAGTCATCGCATCATTAGACTGACAATGGAATAATGCCGTTGATAACGGACATCAGAATGTCATCGTTGTTTGCCATGTGATTAGAAAAGCTTGGAGGTCAAGATTTTATCTATCGGATTTCCACAAATAGCGCCCATTGTACGGAGGGCAAAAATTCTTTGCTTTCGTACTCCTTTCGTCCAAGCTTTGCGTTGCTCCGAACTATGTTGTACAGCCTGAAAGCACAACATTGGTGAGCTACCCGGTCGGTGTGTTGCTGGAAAACCTCTTTGACAGTCAAGTTAGCACCCTTAGAAAAGAGATGACAAAATTGAGGATAGCTCTATGTAAGGAAAGATTGCAGACTTTTTGCATCAAGGTGCCACAGGGCTTATATAGTTTGTGTGCACACTACCGTGCTCGTCTTTTTTTGGACGCATGGACGTATTATCCTCTCTTTGCCTTACACATGTTCACGCCAAAATTGCTAAACACTATTAACCAAACTTCCAAATGGTATTGATGCGTACGGACGGCGGGTTTTCCTCTCCACAATTGGATTAGGTCACGTAGCTCACACCAACTGAGCTAACTCTTGCTCAGTTCACTTTAGACATACACCAGACCAGACTAGTTATGGCCAAACTACTACGCACCACTTTTCCAGCTCAGTCTACATGACTGGCACCTTGGTCAAGCTATGGATAACTCATCCCAGCCGGAACTTGCAGCTTGGTAAAAGTTTTATTACATCGATCTCTTCTCAATCTGGCATAGGGGTTTAACCAACACGTTCAGCTTGGTCACAAGAAGAGATGCCCACCTCGGCCACTTCATTAGCCCGGTTAAAACCCTGCTCACCTTCCAAGGCAAATCTCGCTTAATTCCAGAGTTCAGCCAAAGTCATTAGACACCAACCCTTAGCCCGGTTGAAAGCAAGGCGGCCATTTGGCCAAGCTTGCCCCTTGGCATAAGCCGACCAGATATCTTGGTCCTATACCTGGGCACCCTTCTAGTTCGTCAAGAGATCTAGGAGCATAGCCCGAATCTGACTTTGCTCAGCCCATTTGTTCAACACAAATTCCCCTCTCATGTCATAAACATTAAAACTATTTCAATGAGAAAAGTCATAAACCATTGTAATTTTGTTACAAATCATTGTGCTGTAATTACAAAGGAACATACATATTTTAAGAGTATGTACTATAATTGTTTTTGTTCACTTAATTATTTTCCTCTCATACTCGTTAGTGTAAGATAACTTCAAAAACCTGTAAATCATTACCATTCATATACTGAATTAATTATGAAATACTTCTTTTAATTTGTAACTTTTTAGCGATGAGTCATTAAAGTTCAAGTTATTGAAACAAGTTTAGAACATTCTCATTATTTATTAATTCATTTTAAATAATAATTTATTTATTTTAATAATTATTTAAACTATTTAGCCTGTCCTAATCCTATCAGTTGAACTTTGCCTAATACCTTACTTTCAACCCCCATTCAGTCATCAAATCCTAACTCCGCCCCTAAAAGTAGTAGTTTGCTTGGCATCTTGGACTTGGAGAGAAGAAACTTGAGGAAAATACAAAAATGGACTGCATATGTATTTGTATTATTATAAAATGTGCCAAACCGAGTCAAGACAAGATGAAGTTTTTCTACATTAAAAAATTTGATAAGTACCCATAAGCATAATTGCAATCAACCCATAAAGTAGAATTTTTTTATTGGTGTTTCTCAAATTTGCATAATAAACCAAAAAAAAAAAAAAAAGTGTTTCTCTAGTTGATTTTAGTTTTGGAATTGTTTCTATAGGGGGTAAGAGTCCAACCCAACAAGAATATAGACTCAAATAGGCCCAATCAACCCAAACGAGCAAAGCCCAAAAACCAAGGAGGGATTCTATTTATTTACATCAAAAAAATTATTAAGTACTCTTAATTTCTCAATACATTTTGTTTAATTATTTAAGATTTTATGTTACTCTTACTATACTCTATAATTTTTCCCAAATTACCCATTAAGGTACATTCAAATAAAAACAAAGTCAACATTTTCGAACTTACAATGCCGAACAATATTATTTCGTTTTGACTTTCAGATCCAAACATTTGACTTTATTCATATCTAAAAGTCCGAACAATAATGACGTTGAACAAGCTAAATATTTGTTTTTATGTTAAAAGAAAAAAAACAAAAATCAAGAAGTGTACTTTGATATTTATGTGAATGCTTACTCTTCTTTGATGGGTTGTTTCACAAAAGACAATTTTCATTATTCTTCGCATTCATTGTTTGATTTCGTTTAAACTTTATTCTATTCGCAAGGATAAGAAATAAGGATGTTGATGTTGTTGGAACAATCTTCTGCGTAAAACAAACAAGTTGAAACAAATCAAACAAATAAAAATAAATTACGTATCGAATTTATTTTACCGAATCGAATAAATAATTAAAGATCAAGTCGAGTGTGTGACACTCTGTCTTTAAGACAGATTCGTCCCGCTATGATGCTTACGGATAAAAGGCGTATATCTTTCAGGATACAATGATTTTCGCAAATTGTAATAGCACTCCAAACAATTTGTATGGCGAACCAAACGTGTGATCTTAACTCTTTCAATTTTATTCTAAAAGTTGTATGAAGAATAATGATGCAAGAAAGAAAAATAAAGCCAACAAAATGAATTTTTTTCGGATATTTTTCAACCCCTAAATGCCAAAAAATGCTAGATTTTATAGGCCAAAAGATCTGTCCAAACAGGTACAGATTTTGAATGAACAAGTATACACTGTTTTGAACAGATATAGATCAAAATTTGAACAGATCTAGTCACAGATTAATCTGGGCAGTTTCTGACAGTTATAAACCTATCAAAAAAAAGTTTTAAATCTGTTCAAAATTTTATTCTGTTAAGGAATCAAATGAACAGGTATAACCCAAACTCAGACCTGTTAAAACCCAGTTTCAATCTGTTCAAATCTGCCTGGGCAGATTTAAATCTGTTTGGGAAAAAAAAATTTGTCCGGGTGCAAAAACTGTTTGGACAATTTTAATCTTGTTCAGAAAAAATGGACTGGAGAAGTTTAACATTGGACAGGAAAATAAATTAAGTTTGAATTAATTTCAGTTTAGAAAATTAAATTTTCCCGCAAGAATTTTATCCAAAAAATTAACATTAGACCCGACCCACACCCGCGCCTGGCATAGACGAACGACGGCGGCGGCGCGCGTGTGTGGTGATTTAGGTTAAGGTTTACTTTGTCCATAACTCCTCCCTTCTACAAACTTGGAGTGCCCCTTGGGGCCCAACCCAAGTATTGCTACTTAGAACTTATATACACACATAAGTTTTCTTAAGTTTCCAATGTGGGACATGCCTTACAAGGAAACCCACATTTAATTCTTGAATTGTCTATTCCACAAACTCAAAAACGACGTCAAGTTCCCATTCACTCATAAATGGTTTTGACAAACCGTCTTTACCGTGTGACTTGGTATGCAGTAAGGAACATGTCACCATTTCAGACCCACCCCAAAAGACGTTTGGGGTCCACTTCATTTTGGGCTCAAAGTTGGCCCAAAATAAGCCTATAAAAACCAAATTTTTTAACAATCCCCCACATGAATGGAGTTTGACAGAGAGAAAATACAGCAACATGATCTAAATGCAGAGAGTACAGAAATTGGAAATATTCTACAAAGGATAAGTAGCTTTTGACTTTGAACCTTCCCTTGTGAGACACTATCGGATTTACTAACTAACCAGTGAACATGATTTCTTGAACTGTTCAGCCGTTTGTGTAAACCAAGACAATAGAACTCACAGTATATCCCCAGACACAGTTTAGTTCTTACTATTGTGTTCCTTTTGGACCTAAACAACCTGGTCTTTCATGAGTGCTCTAGAGAATTGTAGCCCTTTACAAATCTCATAGAACCGGCCCAGTTCACACTCATATAGGTGATCCTTATTTTGAGTCTCTTAAAAACTCCTCTTGAAAGATAACCCTCTAAGTTTTTTTTTTTTTTTTTTTTTTTTTCAAGATATAAGTGATCATTAAAAGCATAACTTACCGTGAGTCCCCTACATACAACACATGTTTGCAGATATAACTCTCATCATAGAAATGGATAAGAGATTGACTCCTTTAGTGATTTCTAGCAAGCCATACATAACTTAGTTGTCCCTTTGAACTTAGTTCTTGGGATCTCCAGTCATCTAAGTAGGGTTACCATTATGATGACTCTGATGTAATAGGCTTTAATCGCATTCCCCTCTATGAACTTTCCCTCATTTGCTCTCTGGTCCAAACTTTTTGTTTAGCGGATCCATTATATTATCTTTCGATAATATTCACAACTGAAAGCAAATGTCCTACGGTGTTAAGTCTTTGATTACATCAAAACTTACCGTTACTCTATGTCACTCCCATTTTCAAATGTAGATAATAAACATAGAATAGTTCCTTAGGAGTTAATGAAACCGCTTTTGCTTCTACTCCAACTTTGTCCTATAGAAAGAATTGAGATTCTTTGTGGACCTATTATCGGAACCGTTACTTCTCCAAGCACCCCCGCATTTTAAGCATTCTAAGAAACTTAATTTCTTTTGCTGGTGTATAATTTCACAAAAATATTAATACACCCTCACAATTCTGAGGTAAACTAGAATATATTAATTGGTGTGCTTGAACTAAATAACAAGATGTAAATTGCTTTGTGAATATAATCACAATACTGATTTGTCTAAAATATAATTAGACTTCATAACTTTCTTTTTGTAGTACAAAGGAAATATGGATAATACTGGTTGTGATCACAACACTATCAAGAAACATTTCTTCAGCCATGCATTATTTCTTTTTGGTTAACTGCAACTCTTAATTCCAATCTCAACATGAAACAAAAATATCACCGTATAATGACATTTACATCTTGTTTGTCTTATCCAGTATTGGTAGCTACGACGACAAGTACCAAAGCGCCTTTCACCCATGAAATATTTTAACTCCATATAATATTTCATTATGGAGTTATTAGTCACCACACCAATACTTGTATGAGTATTAGTTTCTATAGCCATCAATTAGGATTTATTAATTTTACACAGAAAATTAAACCAAAATCATAGAATTAAATTTGTAAAATAAAAAAAACTTTTATTTCCAATTAATTTGAAAATAAAATAAAATTTTATTTAACCAAATTAATTCCACACAGAAAATTAAGTTTCTGTAACACTTCAATAATTAAAATACTGAAACTGAATTTTAATTAATGAATACTCAGAACTTATTTCTGAAAATCAAAATTAATTTCTGACAAACTTCTACAAATAAATATTCTGAACTGTTAATGACACTAGTATATTACTACTAATTGTTAAAGAAAATAGACAGTATATTACTACTATCTGTCAAACAGTATATTACTACTATTTGTTTTCCAACCAGAATATTATTTTTGTAAAATCACAGAAAATAATTTCTGTAAGAAGAAAAAAGAAGAAAGGAAACAAACGAAAAATTCTGTATAAACAGAATAATTCGAATCTGTCTTAAGATTGTTAGAATAATCTTCTATGTAAAACAAATAAGTTGAAACAAATCAAACAAATAAAAATAAGTTACTTACCGAATTTATGTTACCGAACTGAATAAATAATTAAAAGATCAAGTCGAGTGTGTGACACTCTGTCCTTAAAACAGATTTGCCCCACTACGGTGCTTACAGATAAAAGGCATCTATCTCTCAAGATACAATGATCTTCATAAATTGTAGTAGCACTCCAAACAATTTGTACGATGAACCAAACCTGTGATCTTAACTCTCTGAATTTTATTCTAAAACTAGTATGAAGAATAATGATGCAAGAAAGCAAAATGAAGCCAACAAAATGAATTTTTTCTGGATATTCTTCAACCCTCAAACTGTTGGAAAATGCTGGATTTTATAAGCCAAAAGATCTATCCAAACAGGTACAGATTTTGAGTGAACAGGTATACATTGTTTTGAATAGATACATATTCAAAATTTGAACAGACCTGATCACAGATTAATCTGTAAACTGCTGGGAATTACTGGGCAGTTTCTGGCAGTTATAAACCTGTCAAAAAACTGTTTTAAATCTGTTTAAAATTTTAATCTATTAAGAAATCAAATGAACAGGTATAACCCAAACTCAGACCTGTTAAAACGTAGTTTTCAATCTATTCAAATTTGCCTGGGCAGATTTAAATCTGTTTGGGAAAACAGAATCTGTCCGGGTGCAAAAAACTGTTTGGACAATTTTAATCTTGTTTGGAAAAAATGGACTGAAGGAGTTTAACATTGGACAAGAAAATAAATTCAACTTTGAATTAATTTTGGTTCAAAAAATTAAATTTTCCCACAAGAATTTTGAAAAAATTCAAATGAATTTTGTTCAAAAAATTAACATTAGAACTGACCCGACCCACAACCTGGCACAACTCGGTCGATGGCGGTCATGTGCGCGTGTGTGGTGTTTTGGGCTAAGGTTTACTTTGTCCATAACTCCTCCCTTCTACAAACTTAGGGTGCCCTTTGGAGACCAACCCAAGTGTTGCCACCTAGAACTAATATACACACATAAGTTCTCTTAACTTTGCAATGTGGGACAAGCCTTACATGGAAACCCACATTAAATTCTTGAATTGTCCATTCCACAAACCCGAAAATGACGTCAAGTTCCCATGCACTCATAAGTGATTTTTGACGAACCGTCTTCACCGTGTGACTTGCTATGCGGCAAGGAACACGTCACCTCTTCGGACCCACCCCAAAAGACGTTTGGGGCCCACTCTATTTTGGGCTCAAAGTTGGCCCAAAATAAGCCTATAAAAACCAAATTTTCCAACAAATGTTAATGGTGAGTTTTAGTGGGATGGTTTAGAGTTTTGGTGTGAGAAAGAAGAACAAGAAGAAGAAAAAAAAAAAAAAAAAACAATTGAAACTGGGGAAAGAAGACAAAGAATACATATATGTGATTAGGTATATCATGAGAAAAAAATAATATTTCATTTTAAGGTTTAATATGTATTGTCCTTGTTAGTAGATTTACATTAGGGTATAATAGGAATTAAAACTTCAAAATTTTATTCGGGCGTATTTAACGATTTTTTCGGTGTAAATAGAATCCCTCAAAGCCAATGGTTCTGACTAGCATGATCGGGCATATCAGACATAATCAGGCTCAAATCACAGACTGACCTCTGATAAAAGGCTGACTACCCAATTAAGAGAGATCTGACAACCAAAAACAATTGCAACTTGGCCACTAGAGAAGTGACCCTTAACAAAAGGTTGATCGTCCGATCAAAGGAGATCCAACGGTCAACAACGATTGCAAGTTGGCCAGTACAGAAGTGACCCCTGGCAAAAGGCCAATCGTCCGATCAAAGGAGATCTAACGACCAACAACGATTGCTAGTTGGCCACTACCAAAGTGACTCCTGACAAAAGGTTGATCATCTTATCAAATGGGATCTGGTAGCCAACAACTATTACAAGTTGGCCACAGCCAAAGCAATCCTTGATAAAAGGCCGACTGCCCAATCTAAAGAGATCCAATGGCCAATAACGAGATATCAATTGACTATAAAAGGAAATCAAACAAACTGGTAACAAACCTTAGTCGCACGAAACGGGAGCAGGAGCGGGAGCGTGGCCACTTACAGTCATAGATTGGGAGCATTTATGTATTATTTTTATTGATAATATTTTAATTTATTTTTATATATATTGTTTTTAATTTTTAATTGACATATATATTATAAATAATTAAATAAAAAGGTATAACAAATAAGGAATAACAAATTATGTTCAAAGAAATAAAAAATAAAAATTATTTTAGGCATAAAATAAATCATATTATGATTTTATCAGATTTATTTTTAAAAAATAAATAATTTTTTTTTATTTTTTCGTAAAAATATAAAATAAAATAGTTTTATTATCTTTTAAAGAGAAGATAAAAAGCAGAGAGGAGAAGAGAGAGAGAGAGAGAGAAGACAGATCAATGATTGACAAAGAGAGAAGGTAGACGACAATCGACAAAGAGAGAAAAAGAAGATGAGACGAGATCAAGATCAAGATCACAAAAGAGGAGATCGAAGACAGATCTAGATTGCATTTCTCTCTCATCAGAAGCGCGATTCTTCTCCGATTCTTCTTCCTTAAAAGGACAAAATCGAGCTTCTTGCTCAGATTCGTAATGAATTTCGACGATTCCTGCTAATGAACACAACAAAATAGACAATATATAATAACTATCACACACACACTTTTACATAATATTACTCTACACAGCCATGTTGGATCAAAGTGTTGACTTAATCATTGGAGGGTCCTCCCAACCTACTTAAATTGGGAGGTAATCTCTAACATTGGGTTTCTTTTGCAAGTCTAGGATAAGACGTACCATCTCACTGATCACTTGTGGAGACAAATTTATCATTCACAATTTCAAAACTTTCAACCAAAAAAAAAAAATTAATAATAATATTTTGAAATCGTCAAGAGATCTTTCAAACACAACTAATGATGAATATGAAATTATAAAATAAATGACAAAAATTAACTATCTTTACTGTTTGAAAACAATGAAAATAGTAAAACTTCATCGTCTTGTGATAGTGAAATTTTATTGTCTTCATGGTTATTATGAAAACCAATAAAATTTGACTTTCTGAACATATTGAAATTCCTATCGCATTCACCCGAAATTCCTATCGCATTCACCATTATGAAACTATTGAAATTTGACTTTATGAAGACGCTGAAATTTCCTCAAAACAGAGAAATTTCCATAACGACTAAAAATGCATACAACGAAATTTCTGTAAGGACTATTACCAAAAAAAAAAAGAAATTTCTGTAAGGACAAAAAATGCATAATTGAAGACCAAAAAAATTAATTTATGAAATAGTGACTGCTTTGAAAAAGATAAGTGACTCGGTTATGCTTGAAATGCAATTGAAGTACAGTTTCTGAAGAACAATCAAACAATCTTGGATAATTCAGCACATCATACAACAGTTGACATTTTGCTTGGATAACAGAAATAGTTGCTAGATTTATTTATTTTTAATAACACAGTAAACAAGTAAAACAATAACCATTCTAAAATCAAGCAATTTCAAACATTATTATTTGGGAGGGTTACCTTCATAGTAAAATGGTTCATACCAATATCAATGGTAGAGATAGAATGGAAAATTGTTCTATAAAATATGGATGCACGAAAGAACGATGAAGAATCACTACAACATATAAGAATTTTAGAAACTAAATTTTTTGGTCTCTAAAAGTGAAAATTGTGTTGCAAAAGACATTTAGGGACCAATTTCTATCGTCGTGAGGATAGTCACTAAAAGGTCGTCCCGAAAAATAAAAAATAAGGCTTTTAGCAACAAATTTTGAAAACGTCACTAACAAATACACTTTTAGAGACAAAATGATTTGGTCTCAAAATGATTTATTTTTTGAGACAAAAAGTTTTGTCCCAAAAAGATAATAATTCATCACTAATGTCCAATTTTCGTTGCTAAAAATATAATAATGACACTTTTCGCAACAAAAATATTTGGTCTCTAAAAAATAATTTTATCCCTAAATTTAGTCTCCAAAACCTTAATTTTTTGTAGTGAATAAAATATGGATATATATATATATATATATATCTTTACAAGAATTGTCAAAAGATTCTAATTTTCAAGCTAATGAACTAGAATTTGTATAGAAGGAAACATACATCTTCCTTGAAGATGCTGAGAAGTTGAATAAGAAAATATGGATATTATATATATGATATATCTTTATAAGAATTGTCAATAGAGTCTAATTTTCAAGCCAATGAAGTAGAATTTGTGTGGAAGGAAACAAACATCTTCCTTGTAGATGCTGAGAAGTCTGGCATGCATTCCTTGAAGAAGCTAGGAAGTTGCCATAATTTCATGAAAGATTATGTCATAATCGATATTATTATATAAAGTGTATAGTTCAAAATGCAAGTGTCATGATTTGTCCAACTATTTCATTTACATGTAATAGTAAATGTACAAGGAAACAAGATGGCACCATCTGCTACTTTGTTGGTTTGATCTCATAAAGTTCATGAAAAAATCAGAAGAGGTTCAACCATTAGGTGACTTAGGCTGTAACTTAAAAGACACAAAAAAAATTTAAAAAGCTTTCAAAAAAAATTTATTGTTGAAGGCCCAACTTTTTGAGGGCTTAGTTAGATAAAGTTTCATTTTTATATGGGTGCTGCTATTAGCTTGGGGCCTTCATTTCTTTTGACCCCACTCTTTTTCTTTGGATCCCACCATAATTTTCAAAGGACCCCCTTCTTTGGATCTCCACCCTTATCACAACTCTTCTTCTGGCAAATCCCCACTCCCTCAACCCCCACTTTCGGTCAACTCCCACTACAAAAAAAAAAAAAAATTAAAGTTTTAAAAACTAAAATTTAAAGACAAAATTATTTTTTAATAACCAAATAATTTTGTTACGAAAAGTGTAGTTATTATATTTTTAGCAATAAAAATTAGACATTAGTGATGAATTATTATCCTTTTAGGACCAAATTTTTTGTCTAAAAAAATAAACTATTTGGAGACCAAATTATTTTGTCCCTAAAAGTCCATTTATTAGTGATATTTTCAAAATTTTGTCGCTAAAAGTCTTGTTTTTGATTTTTCGGGACGATCTTTTAGTAACTATTCTCATGGCGATAGAAATTGGTCCTTAAATGCCTTTTGCAATAAAATTTTCACTTTTAGATACCAAAACACTTAGTTACTAAAACTCTTATTTGTTATACTGTCCACCCCCACCTCTGGTGGTCTTTTTTGCCCACCCAATCCCCTTTCGCACCTCCTCTATCGCCCCAGTAGTAGCCCTTCCTCAGCCCAAGAACTATTTTTGAACATTTTTTCTGTGTTTGATTTTTGTTAGGATAACAAGGGCCGGACATAATTATTGATTTGTTGTTTGGCCGAACAAATACAACTAGAAACAACTGGAAAAACCATGTCTGGTATAGCCAACCAAGCAAGACAATTAGTGAAATTGATCACGTTTGATCTTAGTAGTCTAAACAATATTAAAATGTTCAACTGCCATAGATCGAACAATCTCAGACGTTCAAAAAATTTAGGCCGTTATTGTGAAAACCATTACGTCGATTTGATCACATAATGGTGAAAGGAGCATGCACAGACCAAAATAAAAAAATAAAAAAAAAACACTTATATTTCCAGAGCTTAAAAATACAAGAACCTCAGTTAGAAAACACTTTCAAGTAGAAGTCCCAACTCAGTGAGACTTTTGTTCAAGAAAGTATCACAATTTTTTCCATCTCTGTTTGGGAAGAAAAAAGTCAGGCTTTTTTGGTTAAAATAGCCACAAAAAATAAAATAGGCTATTTTAGCTACAAAAAACAAAACATCAAATCCAACCCATAATCATTACAATCCTCTCTCACAAAAAAAATCAAAAAAGCCAAAAAGTCAAAAAGTCCTTCCCAAACCAGGCTGAAATAGGCCTGGCCAAAAAGGCCAAAAAGCCAATCCACTCCCCAAACGGAGACTTTGGTTCTCACTTTTTTTACTAGCTTTTAATTTTGGCTTAAACTGGAAAAATTATTATTATTATTATTATTATTTTCAATATGCAAAAATATCAATCGAAAAAGTATCCATAAAAAACAAAATCCCATTAAAAATAAAACACAGCATCCACGCTTAGTGGAGTCCTTTTTTTAACACAAAATTTGAAGAGTTCCACTTTTGATGGTAAGCAGGTGCCGGGGTACTATGCCATAAGAACTAAGGCATTAAAACAAACAAACTAGTTAAAATTTCATTTGAATTTAACCTATTAGGAACTCAATTTGATTAAAATGTATTTGAGATGGATTCAAAAAATAAATAAATCAAACTTTACACATAAAATAGAAACACATAATGGAACGAAAGTATTTTGGCATGCTAATATTTATTTTAAGGGTAAATTATAATAAGAGTCCTGCTACAGACCCCCACTGGGGGTCGACCCCCAGTGACGTGGCGAACAGCCATTCGCCAGTTTTCTTTTTTTTTTTTTTTTTCCTTTCTGGCCAATCACCCACAGCCACGTGGGCTGGGGGGTCGCTGGGGGTCGCCCCTCACTGGGGGTCCCCCGCATTTTCCTTATAATAAATCATCTTATGACACATTAAATTTTAAAATTCAATGGGTAACTTTTTTTAAGTAATATTTTGTTACACTCAACTTTTTTTGCTAGGATTATACGAGGAATTTACGCAAATTCAAGTCATTTGTAAAACACATGACACACTTATTGAATTTTTAAGATAATAATGTCTTTATCTTGTGATCTCATTTTCATTTTGCCACTAAGATAAGGAAAGAAAAATGTAATTAAAAAAATTAATAAGTGTATCATGTGCATCACACATGACCTAATTTCATTTAAATCCTTAATATAATCTTAACAGAAAATATTAAATATGACAAGATAATACTTTAAAGTAATTAATTGTTTGAGTTTTGAAATTCATAGGAGCAAAACTCATGAGTTAATAATTTAAGATAATTTACTATAATTTATCCATATTTTGAATGTAAACCCCACCATAACGTTTAATCGCAACCGTCGATGATTTTTTTTGCTGCCAATGTCCATTTTGTGTGCTTAACATTTCTTGTTCTTCACTTAAACACAGTTTATTAACTAAATTTAAACAATAATGCCAGTTGCACAGCTAGAACACAGAAAATATCTCTATTTGGTTTTATTTTTTAAATAAATAAATAAATAAATTTCCTTTTGTCTTTAGGAGTGCATTTTCTGTGGGCTTACCATACTATCGACCACTCAACTTGTTTAATAACTCAAAAAAGTTTTTCAAAATCAGAAATTAAATTTGATTTTCAAACTCAATAATGTAACAATCAATTAGCATATTAAAAGTAACATTCTCTCTCATATTTTCGCTAATCATCAACTAATCATATCACTTACACATCATTAAGTAGATTTTTATATCATTTTCGTAACTCAAAAGTTTTAACTAGCCAAAGGCTCTTCAATGTCAAAATTTTCACTATGGGAAATATGTAAACCAATAATATAGCAACCATTTGAGTCAAAATCAAAGCCATAAATGCACACCCACAACCATACAAACAACACCCATATCCTTTTCCTCATTAAGAACTTGGATAACATATCCATCCCACAATCCACACCTTAAAGCCCTACCACTAACAGCAGTTCCCACCATCATTTTGTGAGGGCCCAATTCCTATCCACTATCATAGAAAGAAAATTAATATCATATCTTCATACAAAGAAATACAATGACAATCAATACCCACCAGTCACCCCACATTTGATATTTCTCCCACTTGAACTATGAAATGAAAACCACTTGAATCAAACCCCACCCCAGATCAGCAGCAAGGCCATACGGTACTATTGCTTTCAGATTTGTTCAACTACATAGAAAAACAGACAAATAAACAAGAATCTAACATAGGGTAGCATAAAACAACAGAGTACAACAAGGCATCACATTGTTTTGGTCTGTACAAAATCACAAAGGACCGATTCTAGTCAAACTAATTACCTTTCTCTAATTACGAATCTTATCTTCTTCTCTCTTTTTTTTTTTTTTTTTTTTTTTTTTTTTTTTGGGGGGGGGGGGGGGTCTTTTTTGCGGTGATATCATTCTCATGCAACACTGATAATGCTATCCCCATTGTTGAAGCTTGACATCACCCGAAATGCGGAATGCCTTGAAAACTGATTCTGATCGGACGATAGTGACAGATTGAGAGACAG
Source organism: Camellia sinensis (assembly GCF_055761805.1). Classification (NCBI taxonomy): domain Eukaryota; kingdom Viridiplantae; phylum Streptophyta; class Magnoliopsida; order Ericales; family Theaceae; genus Camellia; species Camellia sinensis. The sequence continues at coordinate 101,505,319 of NC_138975.1, read as the reverse complement.
TGGCACTGGATCTTCCATGGATTTCTGATTTAAGTTAAGATCCACCATTGTCGTTGCATTGGGGATGGGAAGAACTGGAATTGGACGGATGAGCATTGCGGACTCACGATGTAGATGATCCATTTGTCCAAGGGTTAGTTTTTCCATTGGATTCTCAATCTGTACCGGCACTAAAACAGGATGGACTGTCATGGGGAAGGGAAGCACTTGAGATCCACTGATATTAGAAGTTTCTGGTGGAGGTAGTTGGGTTGGTGCCTGAAGTGGCTGAGCTTTGCCTTCTTGATGAACTTTCTCTTCTTCCATTGGGATTGAATTAACCTAGTAATTATCAAACACACATGTTTAGGGGGACAAAAAACCTAACAATGAGTAAGAATGACCAATATCATCAAATCTTAGAGCATCTCCCATCATTACTGCTTCTTTTTTTTTTTTTCATGTCCTAAAAACCTATTTAACCAATTTTGATGGAAAAAAACCCATCTCCAATCCTTACTCTCTTTTTTAAATTTCATCAAATTTAAATAAAAATATGACTCTTGGAAATTTAGTGAAGAATTATCTCTCTCTTGATTTCATACAAATTTGATGAAATGGTTAGAGTACACTTTTTTATCTATTATGTCATCAAATGCAGGATTGGAGATGCTCTGAGACAATATTTGATCAGCATATTAGTACTTTGATCACTTTTGAAATATGAAATTGTTGAATTTTTCCCCGTGAAAAGTTATGTGTGAAACAGTATCAAACTAGTAAAAGAGTAAAAATGATGTTATTAGATGAAATTGAAGACATATTTGATATCAGAATCCAATTACCGATTCGGTGGTGATGTCAAAGAGGCTAGATCGACGGCGACGGCGATTGAGGTTGCTCCGCCGGAGAAAGTATTTCTGAGCGTGGCTGGCGACTTGTGTGGGAGTACGAGTCTTCACAAAATTCCTTGAAATTCCTCTCCAGTCTCCTTTGCCTACTTTTTTAAGTCCTAAGAGGAACAACTTGTGCTCTTCCTCTGTCCATGGAACTCCTAATCAATTTCCAAAATCAACACAAATCACTCATTTTCGGATAAAAATTTCCACAACAAATTCAATTTCTATTTAATTTCGCCTCGGACGGTCCAAGCAAATAAACTACAAGATTAATAACATTCCGATGAAAATCCACAATATTTACCTAAAAGATCAAATAATTGTTGGTTCCAAAAAATTGTATTTACAAACATATCACACATGTACGCATAGACATAGATTAATTATCAACAACATGAAAAATAACTTGCAGCGAACAAATCAATAAACTTCAAATTACAGTAATTAATGAAAAAAGTAAAAAAATCAAGGAGAGAAGAGATGATCGGAGAACTAACCACGTTTGCGCTCGCGATTCCCGGAGGAGTGGTGGTGAACGGCCTCGTCAGCGGAGGCGTAACCTGCGGCGGCGGCGGCAACATTGGAGGACTCCTGTGGCTGCTCGTACTGCGAGAGATTGTTCATGCTGACGCTCTTCCTCATCGGATCGACCTTGACTCGGACTCCAAAAAGCATGATCTCGGTGTGGGAATTGTGGCCGTTGGTGGCGGACTCCGAGCAGAAGCTTGACATCTTCAACAATCGATGTTTCTCCCGATTGAGGAATCTTTAGAGGCGGTGATGGAAGAATGAGAAATTATAAAAAAGAGTGGAGTGTGTGAATTTGTGAGTTTGTGTGGGGTGTATTTAAATATCATAGGGATGGACAGGTGTGACTTGCGAGTGACAGGGCATCATGTGGCAATGGTTTTTTTTTTTTTTTTTTTTTTTCTTTAAATGTTACATGGCTTTTTGATTGACCGGTTACCTGAATCTTATATCCCAAAATAATCGGTGATATAATCGGTGCGTTTGATTTGAACTTTTTGGATTAAATTTTTTAAAATTTGAATTTTTTAATTTTTTTATTTTTGAGTGATTATTTTTAAAAATTTTTATTTTTTTAGATACACCTTATTTAGATATATCTAAAAAATAAAAAAAATTATAAAAAAATATTTTAAAAAATTAATAAATACAAAAAAAAAAGTACTAAATTCTTGCATATATATTTTTTTTGTATTTTTGGTATTTACTGAATTTTAAAAAGATTTTTTTTACAATTTTTTTACTTTTTAGGTGTATTTATGTTAGGTGTATCTAAAAAGCAAAAAAATTACTTAAAATAGTAAAAAAATTCAGTAAAAACAAAAAACACAAAAAATAAAAAAGTAAAATTTCCTAAAAAGTGTTTTTGAAAAAAAGGAACTAAACAAGCTAAATAGTTTCTTTTAATAGTATAATTATTATATTTTAAAAAATTATTTTTTTTAAATTATCCATTGATAGTACGTTTTTTTTTAAAAAAATATCACTTGTCCTAATTACACTGCTTACGTTGTTGACGAATTAGGTCAATTACAAATACATCCATTGAGATTTGATTAAAATATAAATTGTCTTCTGTAATTTTGGAAATTACATTCCACCCCTGAAATTTTTAATTTCATAACAAATCATCCCTTTTATTAATAAATCATCAAGTTAATTAACAGTTTTTAATGATGTTAGGAATATGTTTCAATTAATAATTTAGGTAATTTTATTATTGTATAGGAAAACAATTATGCATTTCATTTTTTTAGTTAATTCTGTTAAATAAAAAATACTAACAACGAGATATTAATAATTTTCCAAATCACAGTGGCAATCTGTATTTTAAACAAATCTTTGGAGGTGCATTTGTAACTTACCCTAATGAATTTAAAAGAAAGGGAAAATAAAAAATTTATATTATTTTTGTCCTTAATTTTTGAAAAGAGACTAATATTTTGGAATAATAAATAATAAAATAAGGGACTAATATTTTGAAACGGATGGAGTAATTGTTTCTTGAAAGACTTAGGGTCACACCCGTAGGGTAAACATCGTGTCGTATTCGATTATATTCGTATCGTATTATTTTGAGTTTGTGTTAAAGTTACTTTAACACTAACTTGACTTATTTATTATTTTGTGTTATCGTGTTGTGTTATTTTTTTATCCGTATTCGGTTTGTGTCGTGTTAACCTATCATGTCAAAAAAAATTACTATTAACTAAAAATATCAAATGTTTGTAAAAAATTTCTTCACAAGTTAAATTTAATTAAACTAATTTCTATTAAATGAAATTATTTATAAAAATATTTGATTTCAATTTAATTTTATTTTCTTAATTTATAAAAATTATATTTTATTATTATATTTTTTACTAGATTAACTCAAATAATAGACAAAAAAATATTTTAAATTCAATTAAAAGAAAAAAAAAACAAGGAAAATCACTCACACAAGGAAAATCTTCCGAAGAAGAAGATCATTTGATCAGAAGTACAAAGAAAATCAAAAGCTCCGAGTCTACCACGGAAGGCAGCGAAGGCAAGGCGATTGATACGGAAACAGAACTCCCCACGGATGATCTTGGCGATCAAAGACGCCAAGATATGGGTTCTGCCCCTCCTAAGTCTTTCAAAGAAGCCTTAACTTCTGCTCATAATAAAGACTACATCTTTGACAGTAGAGTGGATATTCTATCGTCTGATGAGGAGAAGGATGACGATCCAAAGGACCAGACTACTATACAAGGAACCTCTTCAGAGCAGCAAGGCCTCCCTTCAATATCTCTCCCCAAGAAGCTTCTGGATAAGATTAGGAAACCATGGGAGAAGGCCCTTATTATCCGACTGTTAGGGAAACATATTGGCTACAAAATGCTCTGCTCCAGAGTCAGAAATCTCTGGGGTCTTCAGGGTGAATTTAATGCAATTGACCTGGGTTGCAACTATTTTCTATTTAAATTTTCAGATCCGACTGACTGTGCTAATGTCTTCACAGGTGGACCTTGGGTCATCATGGATCACTACCTAACTGTGCAACGTTGGGAACCTAATTTTAGACCATCGGAAGCATTTGAAACCACAACCGCAGTTTGGGTTCGGTTTCCTGAGCTTCCGATTGAGTACTATCAAGAAAAAGTTCTATTTGCAATAGCCAAAATTATTGGTAAACCTCTTAAAATTGATTGGAATACTGCGATGGCGACACGGGGAAAATTTGCTCGAGTTTGTGTTGAGATGGATCTTAGCAAACCGTTAAAGCCCAAATTCTTTTTAGAGAGTAGGGTATATAACATTGAATATGAATCTTTGCATTCCTTCTACTTTCTCTGTGGCAGAATTGATCACCGTAAGGAGGCATGTCGTTTCAAATCCACCAATGCTCCACCGGCGGTGGAAAATATAGTCGTTTCCAGTACTGCTACATCTGAGCTTTCACTTGTGATTGATAACGGCCACCTGCACCAGCCTCCTGAAGAAGATGTTGCTTTTGGCCCATGGATGTTAGTGACTAAACGCCCTAAGAGACCAGCCCAACACAAAAGGGCCCAAAACCCCACTAGCACAGTTACTAACACCAATCTGTTTCGGTATTTGGAAGAGGGCCAAGATGGACTTGGTTCTGCTCAAACGAGTAGGCAGACTCCTCAACATACAGGGGGAAAAGCCCAAGGAGAACCCAGCCCCTTAAGTGGTCCAATACAAAATCCAGCTTCCAAGGGTAAACATCAACAAGGGCTCCAGCATAATAGAGCTAAGGAGATAGGCACCCGTAGCAACCAGCAAGTTGTCTGGTAGCAAATGGGGGAAAGTTCAGCCTTACACGCCATTGTTCTGCAAGCAGAGGGCACTTCTCGTGATCAAACCAAGATGACAACACATCTCACTGCGAATCAATTTCAACAGAACACCTCTGACATGTTCATTACATTGGAAACCACCCCAAGTCCAGCAGACTCTACTATGGTTGAGTTAACCCAATCTCTACTTTTTCTTACCCACCAGTTACAAACCCAGCTCCCAACCCTATTCATCCTTTACACCCAGATCAGGAACCACCAGACCCAGGTGAAACAAATGATGGAGAGAGCAGATCACATGACCTGGGAAAACTCCCCCCTGGAGGTGATCGAGCATCGGAATCAACAGGATACTGTGAGCCTTTTGTTAGAACCCGAGAACGAAGCAACTCACCTAATCGCTTTCGTCTGGTGGATAGAACAACTCCGAATGACAATCGCCCCAATCTGGGCAACTCAGCACCAGAGTCCTCTGCACTCGATCCAACTTGCCTCCATGAGGTCAGCAGAGGCAAATCGGCGAAGGATTCGAACCATTGTTAAAGATCTGGTAACTGAATCACCCTTTCAATTCCCTTCTATGGATTTATTTAAACTTCTTTTCTGGAATTGCCGCGGCGCCGGTAATAACAATTTCAAACGAAATTTTGTGGAGATCATCCGTACCCATAAACCTGAGATCATCATACTTATGGAGACTAAAGTGCCTTTTAACTCCATGGGAGATTTCTTTAACCGCCTGGGTTTCACAGCCTCAACCTTTGTTGACCCTGTCGGCAGAGTAGAAGGGATTTGGATCATTTGGGACCTTACTCAGGTCAATGTAAGAGCCTCTTCGGTAAGTCCCCAAGCTATTCATGCCACTATTCATAAAGAAGATTTTGAGGAATGGGTCCTTGCTGCCGTCTATGCCAATCCAAACCCTGTCCTGAGGGAGAAACTGTGGGATGATTTGGAAGAGGTGGCAGCAACCATGTCTAAGCCTTGGTTGGTCGCTGGGGACTTCAACGACTATGCGAATCAAGGAGAACGTCGAAGCTTCACCTCACCCACAACCTATGCAAGAACACAAAAGTTTTTAGAGAGGATCAACAACTGTAACTTAGTCGATTTAGGTAGCACAGGGCCCAAAATGACATGGACCAACAATCGCCAAGGTTTGGCTAACACTATGGAGAGACTTGATAGAGCCCTAAGCAATCCTGAATGGAGAACTATGTTTCCAGAAGCAACTGTGAGGGTCCTCCCTCGCACCTACTCAAACCACTCCCCTCTGCTAGTCTATACCCAAGGTATGCATCCTCTTAATCCTACTCAGAGGCCTTTCAGGTTTGAAGCTGTCTAGATGTCTCACTCTGGCCTTATTGATATCATTCACTCTTCTTGGACTAATATGCATCATAACCTCCTTGAATCTATTGATGAATTCACGCGTAGAGTGATTGTGTGGAATAGAGAAGTCTTTGGGAATATATTTAAGAGGAAAAGACATCTCCTTGTGAGGATAGAGGGCATTCAAAAATCTCTAGCTAGTAACTTTTCTCATAATCTGCATGTCCTTGAACAAGATCTTCTAAAACAATATAATGCGACTTTGTTCCAGGAAGAAACTCTTTGGTTTCAGAAATCTAGGGCTAAGCACATCACTCTTGGGGAAAGAAATACAAAGTTCTTTCACATTTCCACTATTAATAAGAAAAGGAAAACCAAAATTAATGCTCTCAAAAACCCTGATGGTATTTGGCTCACTGAGACTAATCAGATAAAGGCTGCCATTCTTGACTATTTTCAAAATCTGTTTAATTGTGAAGATGTTATCCAACTTGATCACTGGAATAATTTAGCTTCATCCTATTTTACTCATGATGACAATAATGGGTTCCTTACCCCCATTTCCAATGCTGAGATTCTGAGGGCTGTTACAGACATTGGTGCTTTCAAAGCGCCAGGGAAAGATGGCATGCAGGCCATTTTTTATCAGACTTACTGGAAGTCTATAGGTAACTCTATCTGTCAATTTGCTAAACAGTGCTTTCGCAACAAAACTGTGCCTCCTAAGGTGAATGAAACTCTTATTGTTCTAATACCCAAAGTTGATTGTCCTGAAACTATTGCACAATTTCGACCCATTAGCTTGTGTAATGTTAACTATAAAATCATAACTAAGATTATTGTGGGTCGTATTAGACCTCTCTTGGACAACATCATCTCTCCTAATCAAAGTAGTTTCATCCCTAGTAGGACCACTACGGATAATATCATTATCACCCAAGAGATCTTGCACACTTTAAGGCATAAGAAAGGCAAAAAAGGTGGCATGATTTTCAAAATCGACTTAGAGAAAGCCTATGATAGACTTTCTTGGACCTTCATTAAAGATACTGTTCTGGAATTCAAACTTAATGGTACTTGGGTTGACCTGATAATGAGCTGTGTTACCAATAATCACTCTTCCATCCTATGGAATGGAGAAATCATTGATGGGATTCAAAATAGGAGAGGTCTCTGACAAGGAGACCCTCTCTCCCCTTACCTCTTTGTTCTCTGTATGGAAAGATTATCAAATATGATTCGTTGTAAGGTTCATAAGGGCTCTTGGAAAGGACTCAAAGCCTCCAGACATAGCCCATCCTTATCCCACCTGTTTTTTGCTGATGATCTTATTCTTTTTGCTCAAGCTACTTCATCTACTTGTGATATCATCATGGATACCCTTTCTGAGTTTTGCAATGTGTTTGGGCAGAAGATAAATCTCCTCAAATCCAAACTCTTTGTTTCCCCTAATGTTCCTAGGAATCATGCTAAAGCCCTTAGCTTTCAAAATGGAATTCCCCTCACCTACAACCTTGGCAAATACCTTGGTTCCCCCCCTTCTTCATCAGAGAGTTACCAGACACTTGTTCAATGGCATCTTAGATAAGATAAAAACCAAACTCTCAGGTTGGAAAGCTAGAACCCTTAGCCTAGCTGGTAAAGCAACCCTCATATAAGCTGTAACCTCTGCCATACCCACCTATATTTGTGATGACATTGACAGACTTAATCGAAATTTCCTGTGGGGAGATTCTGACACTCAAAAAAAGGTTCACTTGGTTAATTGGGATAATGTGTGTCAAAGCAAGGCTGAGGGTGGTCTTGGTATCAGGAAAGCTAGAGATCATAATACCACCCTCCTAATCAAACTTGGATGGAAAATCTTGAGTGATAATAATAACCTTTGGTGTCAAGTTCTTCACACCAAGTACCTGCACCAACATAACCTTTTTACTTGGCCTATGAAGAAAAACTCTTCTCACTGTTGGAGAAGTATCTGTAAGGTTAGGCACATCCTTAGGAAGGGAATTAAATGGATTGTTGGGGATGGGAAGAACATATCCCTCTGGACTGATTGGTGGTGTGGTTCTCAACCTCTATCCCAACAGAATAGCAGATATCCGGTTGATGACTCTGTCAAGGTTAGCTCCATTTTAGATGCAGAAGGTAATTGGGACATCACTACTTTGTCTACTCTTGTTTCCAAACAAGACCTCACTGAAATCCTAACGATGCACAGACCCAGATATGTTACCTTCCCTGATATCCTTACCTGGGCCCCTTCGGAATCTGGTAACTTTACTTGTGCCTCTGCTTTTAAATTCATTACTAATGCTGACTTAGATCACAGGAACTGGAAATGGATCTGGAAAATTCCGATCCCACAAAAGCTGAAACTATTTCTCTGGTTGATTTTAAAAGATAGACTATTGACAAACCAGTTAAGATTGGTCAGGAATCTAGCTCCCACTGCTGATTGCCCCAGATGTGGCCATCACAGTGAGAACATGGCACATTTGCTCAGAGACTGTGTAATCTCGAAAGAGTTTTGGACCAACATCCAGAATATTACTTGGTGGGAAGAGGGCCAGAAATTGCCTCTAACTGAATGGGTTATTGTGAATATGAAAAGCAAAAAATTCTTTTATGGAAAAAAATGGTACCTTGTTTTCATTGTTACTCTATGGCATATTTGGAAAGACCGAAACAAACTGATTTTTGACAATCTGTCCAACCCACTTCAGCTCAATCTTAAGAACATCTTCCAATATGTTCAAGAGATTGAGGAGGCCTTTCTATCCCCTCTCTGCCCATCCCCTGCAATTCCTAATCTAATTCATTGGTGTTGCCTAACTGCAGGTAAACTAAAGCTCAATACTGATGGATGTTCGAAAGGCAACCCAGGACAGGCCGGCTATGGGGGACTGCTACGAGATGAAACTGGTAACTGGGTTTGGGGATACTATGGAAAGCTCGGACATTGCTCCAGCTTGGAGGCAGAGATTTGGGCCATTTACCGAGGCTTGACCATACTCTTTTAGAAAGGATCTAGAGATGTACAAATTGAATCTGGTTCTGCCCAAGCAATCAACCAACTTCTGCATGGTCCAGACCATAATTCCCCATATAAAGCTCTCATCAAAGATGCCAAGTTCCTACTTTGAAGAAGCAACAGCTCTCTTCAGCACACCCTGCGTGAGGGAAACAAAGCTACTGACCTCCTAGCTAACTTGGGAGTGGATCAAAATGAACATGTTGTTTTTCTTGACAACCCCCCACCTGAAATTACTACTTTCCTTATTGAAGACATGACTGGAGCTAGTGTTGAGAGGGACTAGCCCTCTGTTTGCTGTATCTGAACTTCTTTCTTGTTCTATGTTTCTTATGAATCTAAAAATTAAAAAAAAAAAATAACTAGAAACCTTCTTAGTTGATATTTGAGCCTTGATTGGGCGTTGCCACAATGGTTGGGCGAGATTGGATCAAAAACTCTAAATTTGAATAGTTGTTCTTGAATAGTTTATACTCTTTTATCATTTTTTTCTCTACACTTTGAATCTTGATGTGAAGCTAGAACTATTGAGAAGCTTATTTTTGGGGCTTTGATTTAGATACAAGAACGACCTAAAATGAAGTTTGAATGAGAGACTTATGCACATTTGAAATTTGTGTACCTAAGTTGTATGCATAGTTAGCTCAAACGAACTTTTAACCGCTCAAGTGGTTTGTTCAAGATTTTGAAATTCTAAGAGCCTAATTTCACCGTTCGTTCGAACTTTTGACCGCTTGAGCAGCCCATTCGAAGTCAGCCACTTTAAAAGTCATTTTTGGCCCACTTTTCTTTACTTTTTCAAATCTGCCAGTAATCCTGGGATTACCAAAGGTCTCTGAACAAATAATTTATATACAGGGGCTAGCGGAAGCAAATACAAACATAATAATGTCCATAGAGCTGTGTAGATATACATAGGACTGAAAATTTAAAAACTTAATCTACATAATCAAGACATCAAACCAACATCACCATTCATACATACAGACAAACAAAAGGCTTATTCAACTAACAAAAGAAATACAAAATATTTTTAACATGATTCACAAAAACTTGACCACTGCAAACGAGAACGTCATCGAGAAGCACTGTGGCTGGCTGACAAAATGAAACTCTAGGCCATCAACTCTGAGCCTAGTCACGCGCTTGGTCATCTACATACATACATAATAATACGGTGAACTGGAGTCCAGTGAATAACAACAGAGTAAAGGATTTACGAATGATGTCCAAACAGCTTCAAGAATCGGAGTTCATATTAGAGATAGATTCAGATTCATATACGTAACCAGAAGTCATAAGCAGTTATATGTGGTATATCCATTAGCTATCATATCATCTTAGTCCTAGGACCCATATGCATAGTCGGTACCGATGACCCCAAAGGTCTACATCCTGTACACAAGTAGCCATGGTATTGTTTTCCCTAGACAAGGGCCACATGATCATAAGCTACGGTATTGTTTCTCTTGGGCGAGGGCCATATAAACATATGTCACGGTATTGTTTCCCTTGGGGCGAGGGCCTTGTGAACTAAGGATGCCGCAAATACATTTCAGAAAATTGGACATTCATTCACTATTCATAAAATAGCATTTCATAAAACAGATCATATCTTAACATTCTGAAAATACTTGTAATCAAACATAGCTTTACAGAATCATTATTCACAAATAGCCCTGATAGCAAAATGGACAGAGCAAACAAATTGGATAGCCTATGGCGCGTGACCTATGCAAACACATAACAAATGCACATTGAACTCACGCCCAAAAAACACATAACTCATTCATTTTCTATCTTGGTGTGTTTCTAATCCTTATCCTCATTATTATGTGTTAATTAAGGCTTAGGAATGCCTAAGATGCAATGAGGATGCCAAAATGTAAATTGAAACACTTAGTCAAATTTTAAAAAACAGGGTAGTCTGCTCAAGTGCAACTTCGGTCGCTCAAGCGATCTGCAAAGTCTGCAAAAGTATTGGTTGCTTGATTTTTCCGCTCGACGGTCGCTTGAGACAAAGACTGAGTAAAAGGGGTTTCCGCTCAAGCGCAACTTCAATCGTTTGAGCGGTTTACAAAAATTTGTAAAACTTCTAAGAGCATAAATTTTACACTCGAGTTTAGACTACTTCGCTCGAGCGCAAGCACAAAACAAATGATGATCGCTCAAGCATAACATCTGTCGCTTGAGCGGTGATGCCGAATTCTAAAATTTCCAGATTTTCTTCCCAAATTCAAAACTCAATTTCAAAGCTTCAAAACACAGCATTTTAAGCCAAAACTTGGTAAAACATTGAGAAACTCATAATATATGAAGAATTACAAACCATTTGGCAAAATCAAGCCCAAAAGCTTTGCCAATTATACAAAACAAAACTCAAAACTTTGAAACACAACATGCATGTATAGAATTGAAATATCTTCTTCTCAAAACATAAATTCATGGAGTGAAAAGTGTAAAAACATGAAAAATCCTTCAAGTCCTTCTACAAAAACCTCATGCATGTGAGAGTTAGTTGAAATTCAAAATAAAAATGGGATTAAAATGCATGTATGCATGATATGATCTTCATTTCTATTCCATCAACTCAATTCTTGCATTACTCAACTTATTTCTTTGAATTCATGTGCTAAGTGACTCAATTACAAGGCTAAAAGGTTGAATTCTTACCTTAAATGATCAATTATGCTTAGATGCTAAGTTGATTAAGGTCACAAGTCAAATGCTCCAAATTTCTTCTCAATTCAACCTCCCTTTCTCTTGAACTCAAGCTCCTAAACTTAAACTCTCTATTTCTCTCTCATACGTTTTGCTCTTAAAGAAATGAAGATAAATGTTATTGAGTCATCAATAGCCTTATATAGGCCTAATTAGAAAGCTCTAATTAATTCTTAATTAAGCTAAGCAATTCATAATTATTTTATTCTAATTATTTTAGGTCCGAATCGAATTTTAATTAAACCTATCATAATTTTCTAAAAATTCCAAATAACACATAAACCAAGTCAATTTCGTGATCAGATGCCGATAAGGCCTTCAATTCACATAACGAAACAAAAACACAGACAGATCTTCCTACACCAAACAGATACAAACACATATAACACAATACACATGCAATTAATGTAGAACTTCCTCTTAATTATTTATTAGGCATGCTTAATCATGGTTTAACAGTTAATCACAGATCGGGGTTGCTACAGTATTTCCCCCTTAAAAGAGTTTGGCGCTCCAAACTCGGATTATCTTCATTTGGGAAGAATATCGGGTCCAAAGAAAATAAATTAGAGTATTTTTTCATCATATCCTCTTCTGTTTCCCATGTTGCATAAGTTTCTCTATGATTTTGCCAATCAATCGTCACCAATGGAATTTTTTTATTTCTCAATCTTTTGATCCTGTCGTTTACAATTTGGATTGGTCGTTCTTCATGTATATAGTCATCCTTCAGAAGTACATGTGCTGGTTCAATAGCATGGTGCGAATCCCGTAAATATTCCCGAAGCATCGAAACATGAAAAGCATTATGCATGTTCTCCATAATCGAATGTAAAGCCACTCGGTACGTCACAGAATTGATTTTCTCAATAATTTCAAACAGCCCAATGTATCGTGGTGCCAACTTTCCTTTAACCCCAAATCGAGTTTGCCCTTTTATTGGAGTCACTTTGAGAAACACATGGTCATCGACTTCATATTCCCTTTCTCTCCTTTAAACATCCATATAACTCTTTTGGCGACTTTGGCCAGTTTTCAAACGTTGTTGAATCAGTTTCATTTTCCCAGTTGTTTCTTGCACAAGTTCTGGTCCTAACAACAGTCTATCACCTACTTCGACCTAGCAAATCAGAGATCAACATTTTCTACCATACAAAGTTTCATAAGGAGCCATCCTAATACTCGAGTGATAACTGTTATTATGCACAAACTCAACCAGAGGCAAATAAATCTTCCAATTCCATTAGAAGTCCAACACGCACATTCTCAACATATCTTCCAAAGTTTGAATGGTTCATTCAGATTGCCCATCTGTCAGCGGGTGATAAGCACTACTTAGTCTTAACTCAGTTCTCAAAACTAGTTACAGACTTTGCCAGAATCTTGATGTGAACTTAGGATCTCTGTCAGATACAATAGACACTAGCACCATGTGTAATCTCATAATCTCATTCACATAAATTTAGCCAGTTTATCCATATTATAAAAAGTTTTGACAAATAAGAAATGTGTAGATTTAGTCAAACGATCAACAATGATCCAAATAGAATCCATACCTCTAGAAGAGCGAGGTAGACAAACAATGAAGTCCATAGTGATATGCTCCTATTTCCATTTCGAGATCGGAAGCGGTTGAAGTAATCCAGCGAGTCATTGATGTTCGACTTTCACTTGTTGGCAATGCAAACATTTAGCTACAAAGTCAGCAATATGCTTTTTTATTCAGGCAACCAGAAATTTTGTTTCAAATCCTTATACATTTTCGTGTTTCCCGAATGCATAGCAAATTTGGAATTACGAGCTTCAGTCATAATGCGCTTTCTCAATTCTGAACAATTTGGTACACACAGTCTACCCTGAAATTTCAACACACTGTTTTCATACACAAATCCAGGCCTCAGTTTTGAACCAATTTCATCAACAATCTTTTTCAAGAATTCATCTTGTAATTGATTTTCTTTAACTTTCTCAAATATGGCCGGTTGTGCAAAAATGGCGGCCAGAACTCCACCCTGTTCACACAACAATTCTTTCTGGCCAGTGAGCAAACACGACAAATTCCCAATCAACTTTCTACTCAAAGCATCTACAACGGTATTTGCTTTTCTCGGATGATACAGAATTTGCAAGTCATAGTCTTTTATCAACTCAAGCCATCATATCTGTCTCATGTATAATTCCCTTTGAGTAAAGAAATATTTGAGGCTTTTATGATCAATGTATACTTCGCAAGTCACACCATACATATAGTGTCACCAAATTTTCAAAGCAAATACCGTTGTTAAATATCTTTCGTACCCAAACTACCCGTATTTTGAGCAAAATTCTTAACACCGGTGCTCTCCGGCGATGCATCTTAATTCCCGGCCCTTCCGACCACTATTGATGTCCCCATCCCTGACGGACCCTGTTCTAGCTGAGGTTGTTTAACAACATCCGGCTGGTCGTCAAGCCACCCAGTAGACTCTGCTGACCCATCCAAATAAAACCAGTTGACTGTCACGTCTGCCAGATCTTGTTCGTTGAAAAACTGAAGGTTAGCAATGTCCTCTTCCAGACCACTAGGTCATCTAGCCCCTGATTAGGTTCATCCTCCCGTACTACATAAATCTCTGTCCCCACTGGCAATTCCACATCGGCCTAGCCTGGCCTGCTGATGTAATGTAACCGCTCGGGTTGTACCTAAAGCTCACAGACCCCTCAGGCTCTGTATAATCATTCTCATCTGCCTCCACAGTCGACCCACTTCTATCTTTGATAGCCACCACCACCGTTTCAGGTTGGGTTTGGGAGATGTCTAACATGCACAAGTCAGTGTTGTCAGGAATGAATACTTCCGGCTTGGGTAAGTGAGAAGGGGTGATATATATGCTAGGGTTGTATGACACAACCCCAGTTTGGATGTTGATGCGTTTGGGAGGTGGAGCTTGGTTATGTAGTGGGAGAGGGTTGGTTGTGACATTCGGTTTCACCGGAGGCACGATCACCCTATTGTCAACGAGATCCTGAATCTCGTGACGCAATTTAAAGCACTGGTCGGTGTCATGACCATGTTGTTGGTGAAAAACGCAGTACTTCGCCGAGTTATGGGAAGGGGGAAGTTTTTCTGGCAATAGTCGTGGCTCTAAGGGCTTCAAGTTCCCTTTCCTAATCAAAACCCCCAAAGCCTTGGACAAATACATGTATGGTGGGGTAAAGGTTCTTTGGCCTCGGGGTGGAAACTTGGTTGTTTGTGAGCTACTTCCGGACGCACCGGTGAATGGTGTAGCTGTAAGGGTTCTTGGGGTGGTGGTAGTGGTGACCATTCCCACATCTGAAGCTCTGGCAGCTGAAGCACTGCTTGTGCCTGCATTTGTACTGCGGTTGAATGCCCTTTTGGGCTGTTCTCTCTCATGATCAATGAGGCCCTTTTCATAGCGTCCTCGATCTGCACCCCTATCTCATGTAGATCTGCAAAAGTGAGGAAGGGAAGAACGATCATCTTCTGCATGAGCTTGGTCTGAAGGTTGCACACAACCATCCGAATTTGATCCTTGTCAACAGGCCTGATGGTCATCATCGAGGCTTTAGCCCTCCAACAGGTCACGAAGTCGGAGAAGCTCTCCTTCGGCTCTTGCCTAGTTATCTCGAGATCACGAGTTGTGATCTCGATCTGTGTATTATAGGAGTATTGAGCTACAAAGGCCTCAGCCATCTCCTCCTAGTTCCTCTTGACGGAGTCCTCTAGTTTTGTATACCAAATAGCCGCTACACCTGATAGGGTCCGGCCAAACAGGGAAAGCTTCTGCAATCTAGAGAGGCCCATCGGCCTTAGTATATCCGAGAACAGTCGCAAATGCACCATAGGATCCCCGCACCTGCCGAAACGGTCTATGTGCGGCATTTTGAACCGGTCTGGCAGAGTCATGGCCGAGTCAGTGTATCCATCTTCAATGTCCGGGGTGGACTTCGTACCCTGAGACTTCTTGAAAAGCTTTTTCAGCTTGCTCACTTTTAACGCTGTGGGATCTACCTCAAACTCAAACGGTGTGCCCACTAGGTTGGTCTGTGCTTTGGATAGCTGGGGTAAGATTGGGGGCGGAGCTGGCCCTATTGGAACGTCCGTATTGTTCTGGACGTGTGCGGTCTCCCCGAGTATTGGAACTCTTGGTGGGGGAGGAGCCTGGTGCAAAGTAAATGCTCCGTCTTGTTGTGGTGGTTGTTGTTGCTGGAGTCTAGCAATCAACTCTACTTGTTGGGCCATAACCTCGGCCTGGCGTGTGGCAAATTCTGCTTAACGGGCAGCGTCCTGCTGGATGGCTTGCATACTTTCCTGAAGTTGACGCATCATCCCCTCTATACCTACCATATTATGCTGATCTAGTTGAATAACCGGTATATCTGTCACTGTAGTAGAAACTGAGACCTCAGCCTAACTGTTCACTAGTGGGGTAGACCACTGATCTGGTGGCCGCTGTACCGATACACTGTACCTTTTTGACCTCCATCTGGTAACCAGGGGTAAAGAAAGGAACACTGCTTGTCCTTCTATCAGATCCCTGGATCGATTAAGTCTACGACCTCTAACCCAGAGTGCTCGGGGAATATCTGCCTGGTCGGATGCAATGGTGCTAAACTACCTTGCAAAAAGATAAATAAAGCATAATAAGGAAACAATGAATAGAAAAACGGACAGCATAACAGCTTAAATAAAGACAACACACAGTTGGCAAACACAAGCTGAAAGAACTGTTCTCAACCACTGATCGGTGTTCCTAAATCACTGTCCCGAATTTGAATCTAATACCCGCAGGTAAAACTGATTCCCAAATACTGATGCCCGCAGGCCTGATACCCAAACTTGCAAACTGATACGTGCATTCCTATAGAGGCCAACTCTAAAAGCACGTAGCAAGCAAGTAAGAGCCAAAACACCCATATAGAGGGGTAGGGTTTCCCTGTCCTATTTTGTCAGGAGCTAGGGTTTCATTACGCACACAGCGGTTTCAAATAACCTATAATCGGGTAAGCAACTTGTTCTAGCTTGGAATGGTCACTACAGTTTCCGATATGCACTAGGCCGAATAGTCAAAAAGGATGTCTCGGTAAAAATCGGGGTTTGTGTTCCCGTCGTGGCAGAGCCTGCAACCGGTCAGCCTTATGGCACGCTTCTCAAAGCGAGCCTCCGGCAAACCGTTCAGGAATAGCATACGGCAAACATGGTGTCCTAGGCGCACCAATACAAATGCAATGCAAAGAAACACATAAGTGTAGTTAAAACAAGATATCATGAGTTCGAGTCAAGTTCTCTAAATCCCTAGTAGAGTCGCCAGAAGCTGTAGACATGCCTGAACGTCACAGCCCCACACACAAAACGGCGTGAAATCCGTTTTGTTCATTAGCTACTACAGTTGGGACTCAATATCACGGTTCTGAATCTAATCTCACAAAGTGCAATGCAAGGCTGATAAATCACCAAAGAGTCCAAATCCGGCAAATCGTTTTGGAAAACTGATTTTAAGAAAGAAGTGCCAAACATGGACTGCTTTGCCAGATACAGAGTCGCCACCTAAATATTTTGTTTTGGAGGAATTTAGGAAACCCTGATTCGTGCCTAAGGCCACGTGTCCGTCATCACCAAAGTTACCTTGGCTCGGGAACTTGGGTACGAAAGGGGAGGGTCATGCAATGAGCACCCCCACTCGTCCGATCAAAGATCGGCCTTTACTAACATGATATCTTATTTTTGAAAACACATGTGTTCTTATTCCGGTTTACTAGCTAGCTTACTACGTGATGCGCACAGCATACAAGTATAGACTAGATCACTTAAGTTGGAACAAAACATCTCATGTTTGTTTGAAAATAGTTTGAAGGTGCTACTCGCAAGTAAGCTGAGACATGGATTTGTCACCCTCAAGTAAGCTTAGAAAACATGTTTTTGCCACTCTCAAGTGGGCTTAAAACTCGCATTTCGATGAATTGTTCCAATTCAAGCAATCCAACCTTCCCCCACAGGCATTCATGCAATTTTAACACTCAAGCAGTTAGCCTCATGGCAAGCATGCTATTATGGCAACACTCACACTCATGCAAGATGCTAAAGCATAAACACTTACAGTGTACTTCGAGCCAAAGAAATAAGCTAGTTAGTAATCAATGCATGATCCTAGCTATGTTAAGATGCCTAATTCAACACATGCAAAAATGCAACTAAAATAGGCTCAGCTATTCTAAGATGGCATATGAAATGCAACTTGATAACATGCTGTTGAACACGTATTCAAGTAAATGTATTAATATACAATGCAGTTTGTATGATGCACCGAGCCTGGTGCATGCAATACGAATGAATGGATGCAAACATGCAGGCATAAGGATGCTAATCAAAATATGACCTAGAACTAACCATCGTAAGCGGTTAAGTAAAATGGAGAAAAACGTGGGGTTGAAAGACATTTACACATGCACGCACACTTATTACAAAATTCGCCCTCTCAATGGAGGATCCGAATAAATAACACAAACTGGCTACGCTAAGCTATTCTAACTAATCTAATAATCTAATTAGACTAATTATTACAACACCAAAACTAATTAACTAACAAGCTAATTAATTATTGCAACCCAAATTGAAACAAATAACTACACTAAGCTAAATGAATATTACAAAACCAATTAAAAAATTAAATTACATGAACTGATCATGAATACTGAAATGGCCTCGCAGGTGTAGACGCGCCCGAATGTCCCGGGAAAATCCCGTTTTGTTCATTTGGGCTCACTACAGTTCGGACTCAAATGTCACGGTTCTGAATCTGATCTCGCAAAGTGCAATGCGAGATTGATAAATCTCCAAAGAGTCCAAATCCGGCAACTCGTTTTGAAAAACCAATTTTTAGAAAGAAGTGCCAAACATGAACTGCTTTGCGAGATACAGAGTCGCCACCTAAATGTTTTATTTTGGGAAATTTCCGAAACCCTAACTCGTGCCTAAGGCCACGTGTCCGTCATCACCAAAGTTGCCTCGGCTCAGGAACTTGGGTACGAGAGAGGAAGGTCATGCAATGAGCACCCCCGCTCGCCCGATCAAAGATCGGCCTTTACTAACATGATATCTTATTTTTGAAAATACATGTGTTTTTATTCCGGTTATTTAACCTAGAATTACTATGTTATGCGCACAGCAAACAAGTATAGACTAGATCACTTAAATTGGAAAAAAGCATTACATATCCGTTTGTTTGAACATGGTTTGAGGTTTACTACTCGCAAGTAGGCTAAATCGAGGATTTTAATGAATTGTCCCAATTTCAAGCAATCTAACCTTCACTCACAGGCATTCAAGCAGTTATATCACATGAGCAGTTAGCCTCATGGCAAGCATGCTATCATGGCAGTCACTCACACACATGCAAGGATGCTAAAGTATAAACACCTACCGAGTGCTCCGAGCCAAAACAAAAGCTATGTTAGAAATTAATGCATGATCCTAGCTATGTCAAGAATGCCTAATGCAACACATACAAAATGCAACTAAGATAGGCTCGGCTATTCTAAAATGTCATGTGAAATGTAATTTGATACAAGTATTCAAACAGGAATTGAAATATAATGCAGTTAGTATCATGCGCCGAGCCCGGTGCATGCAAGATAGATGAATGGATGCAAACATGCGAGCATAAGGATGCTAATTGAAACATGCCCTAAAACTAACCATCGTAAGCTGGTAAATAAAAGAGAGAAAGAAATGGGGGCTGGAAGACATGCATCACACACACGCACACTTATTTACAACAGTTGTGCCCTCTCGACGGAGGGTCCGAATGAATAATACAGAACCAACTAGCTAATCTAAGCTAATCCAATTAAACTAGTTATTACACAACAAAATGAATAACAAGCTATAGCTAATTATTACACAACTCTAACTAATTAACAAATTAACTAAGTTAGCAATTGAATAAACATGTAAACTATATGGAATAGGCTGCCTCCAATCTGCCTTGGATGACGAAGGATACGTACCCGGTCACCTCATGCGAAAATCTGTCGTGATGCCTCGATTTGCCTCTATTTGCAACTGATCTCAGAACACTGCAAAAAGCTCCAGAAGGCTGAAACTCCATCATGGGAATCTGTAGGAGGGAGGCCGACCAGTTGTTGGCATTGGAGACCACCTGCCGACCACTTTTTATGCTAAAAACCAGAAAAAATGGTCGGCCAGCCACTTTATCTGATCGATCGACCAGTTTTTGCTGCTAGTTTCTGGTTTACTGCAACAGAGAGCAAGAAAGGAGCATGGCAAAATATTTGCAACACATGTATGCATAACCACCCTCCCGCTCATTACATAAGCTCAAGGGGGTGTGGTTCTCGACCCTCGTGCCACTAATCACGCATCTCGATGCATGGTGTCCGAGGAGCCAAATTGCACAACTCAATATGAAATGAATGCACACACGAACACATAAAGCCTAAAACTCCATCATGTATAGTCAAGAGTGTCAGCAACCGAAAATTGAGGCACGTTTCATCACTTCGAGTATGAAACGTCCCTCGTTTCCCGTGTTTGGACTAACTCCTATTCCAAACACAATGCAACAAATAACATGGCATGCACAATGCTATGAAACATGGAATATGTGATATGACTTAAGCATGCAGACATGCAAGGGACAAACATACAACGACATGTAATGCAACACGAACAACCTAACAAGGTTAATGGCATGCACAATGCACAATGCTAAAACATGCATACTCAATGCAAGACAACATAATTATGTAACAATATGATACAATACAACTAGCATACACAATGTGGATGTCAACTAGCATACTCAATGCGAATGAGCTACATGGCATACACAATGCAATGATCAATATGGCATACTTGATGCAAATGGAAACTAGTATATACAATGCAATGAACATGGCATATACCATGCTATGTGACCTAAGCATACACAATGCAAAGGATAAGGCATACACAAGCAATGAACCACATGGCATACACAATGCTCGATGGACTTAAACCAAAATGGATAGGCCTCAGCCATGTCCAAATCAGTGGCCATAATGCTAAAATGAAGGCATCGAAAACACATACAAACATGCATGCCAATTGGCTCACCAATTGAGGCACTAAGGTGCAACTCTCAAGAGCACTAAAAGAGTGAAAAGCATGGAAGTGTAGCAACACTAAATGCACTGAAATGAGGTAAGAAATGATGCCAAATCATGCAATCAACACAAGTATAGCATGGTAGGGTACTTAAAGCATAAAGCTATCAAAGAGGACTGCAAAGGAGGCATGCAATTCATGGCAAAAATGCATGAACTAAGTATGAATAGAGCTTAAGTAGGTCAAAATAAGGACCTAAACATGCTGAGATGAGGGCTCAAATACCTAGGCAGGATGGCATGCATGCTAGGCCACAAACAAGGCAACAATGCATAACACTCAAAGGCATTCAAAGCATGAATGAAGCGGGAACATGGCAATGCTATAAGCTCTGAAATGAAGTATTATATGATGCCAAATCATCTAAATAATTCAAGGATAGCATGTAATGGTGCTCAAAACTTGAGGCAAGCAAGAGCATTTATACTACAAGTATACAAAACATGAAGCATGTGACCAAGGCAACCCAAAACAGTCCTAGTACATGTTAAAATGAGTCTAAAACATGCATGGAAGTAGGCCAAAATATGCTAGCATGAAGGGCATAAAGCATGGTGAATGCAAGGCAAATAAGGTGGATTACACTACACCTATTAAGACCAAGCATGTGATGACTTAACCAATAAAAATCAGAGTTATATCATGGCATAATAACCCCAAATAACCATTGAAATAATGGCTCGCAAGCTATGGAATGAAGGCATACACAATGATTCATGTTAAGGAATAAAGGGGCAAACCCTCCAACGCATTGAATGTGTGACAAATGTGAATGTATGGCCATGAAACATGGACTGAAATTGCATAACAAGTGATGCCAAATCACTAAAATAGGCCAAGTAATGCATGCTAGTGGACTCAATACATAAGGCTAACAAGCTAGATTGAACCAAGGCTATACAAAGCAAGTCATGCATGACCAAAACAACCAAAATCAGACCTTAGACATGATAAAACATTAACAAAATCTTCTTCAAGCTAAGCCAAAAGCATGCTAAAATGACATGTCAAAGCATGATGCATGTTAGGCTATTTCAAGGGGTTGCACTACAAGTGCATGAGGCATGCAAGGGCTAACCAAACCAGCCAAAAATAGAGTCATGGCATGTCAAATGATGGCCAAAAATCTACTAAAATGTAGCCAATACATGCTAGAAAGACATGCTACTTTAATAAGTCACAAATGAGAATACACTACACATACAAAAAGCAAACACAAGGTGGCCAAACCAACCATAGACAGGGCTAAGGAAGGCCCTAAAAATCATGAAAAAGTGCCTGAACCAAGCCTTGAAAGTATGAAGATGCATGCTCCTTTGATAGGCCAAAAATACAAGCAAACAAAACAAGAAGAGATGGGATCACCCCCCTCTGATTTGAGACCTCAAAACCACATGCCTACCACTAAAAATCCACTAGATTTCAGTGGCTAAAAGGCCTAGCTCAAAGGCCCTAAACCATGGCACAAAACAAGGCCAAACAAGGCATGCAAGAGGGTAGAAGACCCTCAACACCCACGAGGCCTTAAACACACATCAAAAACACTTAAATACAAAAAAAATTCCAGTTGAAAGCAAGGCCTAAATAAGCATGCAAATGAGACCAAGAGAGCAACCAAAATAAAGCTTAAAAGGGAGAAAAGAGGTTACCCTTGAAGCACTGCAAAACCAGCAGATTTCTTAGCCAAGAATCAGCTTTTTAACCTCCAAAAAAGTCCTCCAAGAACCTCAGTTCAATGATGGGGGTGTATGGTTAAGAGTTGTGGTGCAAAAGTGAAGAACAACACACTCTTTAGGCACCAAATATAGAGATATAGAGAGATATATGCTTATGCCTTAGGGAAATTTCAAAACCTCTCCCATGGAGAGGGAGAGCCTCTCTTATAAAAAAAACAAAGGTTCAAGCTTCTTGGAGAAGCTAAAACTTGGTTGCAATCCCTCCATATGGAGGATACAGTCTGCGCCCTCTAGCTAGCACAACTGGCATCCACACAGTCTGCCAAAATAGGAGAAGAGGTACCGACCAGTTAAAGTGGTCGGCCTATTACTTGCAGTGGTTGGCCGACCACTTTAAGTGGTCTCCCAGAAAAAAAGGTGGTCGGCAGGGGGAATGGTGGTCTCCACACTGAAAGCAAGCCAATGGTGGGGGGGAGACTAGACAAAGTGGCCTAAAGACCAAGAAAAAGCAGTTTCCCGACCAGAAAATCGGGTGGCGGGAAGGAAAGTGGTCTCAAAGGGGAAAAACTGGTCTCCCATCCTCGTACCGCCTTCCAAGCTAGGAAAACGTGGTTTGTACCAAAAACAAACCAACATGGATGCAAAACAAGAGTTCGGGAGGCAAAGCGTGCAGCCGGGAGTCTTGAAACCCAGCTATTAAGCACCAAAAGTGGTACACGACCACAAAAATTGGTCTCTCGGACCACAGTGTCCCTCTAGGGAGAAGAGACAAGGTGTGGTTCAAAAACCAAGCCAAACGGAGAACGTTAAGCGGTCCCGAGACAAGGCACACGGCCGAAGGCTCCAAAAATCGAAAACTAGTCTCCAAACGAGAAAACTGGCCTATGACCACGAAAAGTAGTCTACGACCACAAAGAGATGGTCTACAAGACCTTTTCCTCCCTTTGGGAAGAGAAACGGAGTTCGGTCCTCAGACCGAGCCGAAGCACAAAAGAGTTCAGAGGCCCGGAGGCAAGGCTCTCAGCCAAAACTCCGAAACCTCTAAACGAGCACAACATGCACCATCACCGAGCGCTCAATCGATGATGTCTGAGTCTTAAGGTCAGTCAAAAATAGAGTGTCTACAGAAGGCGATGAAGAGATGCATGCTTGGTCGGCTTCGCTCGGAAATCTGTTGGCATGCCTCATGTTGCTTCTGTTTGCACTGTTTTTTACTTCTGAAAACTGTGAAAATTTCTGTGATGCGTCTGAACCACCTTATGGGCACTCTGAGAGGCCATCGGCCAAATGGTGTGGTCATCAGCCAAAGGATAAGGGTCATCGACCACTTATGAGGCTATCGGCTAAACATTGTTAGCCAATCGGCACACCAGATAGCCGATCGGCCATCTCTTCCTGTAGACTGCTCCTTTTGCTGCAGCAGAGTATAAACAGAGGCATGGTAATACATTTGCAAGAAAATGTTGTGCAACTACACCCCTTATCATGTTTGAAACTCAAAGGAGTATAGTGCTCGACTCTCGAACCATCAATCACGTATTTCGATGCATGATGGCCAAAGAGGCCGAGTCGCACAATTCAATGTGAATAAAATGCACAAAAACACATAAGGGACCTCAACCTCTATCATGTTTGATCAAGAGGCAAGGTATGCACACACAATGCAATGCAACCTAAGCATGCAAGCAAAGCTAATGCAACATGAGTATGCCAACAACAATGTCATGCAATGCAACTAGCATATAACAACATGCAAAGACAAATATATTAAACCAATGTAATGCATGCATGATTAACTTAACAAAGCAACACAAGCATGCAAATATGAGGCCATATAACAAGCATGCAACGACATGCAATGCAATAGGCATGCAACAACATGCAAACCACATACTCAATGGACTTAAACTAAAAATGGACAGACCTCAGCCATGCCCAAATTAGTGGCCAAAATGCTATGAAAATGAAGCATGAAAGCATATACAAACATGCATACACATTGGTTCATAAACAAGGCATGAAGATAACAACTCTCAAGCATGAGCAAAGAGTGAAAAGCATGGATGTGTGACAACACTATAGGCCCTGAAATCATGTATGGAATGGTGCCAAACCACTCAAACAAGACAAGCATAGCATGCAAGAAAGCTCAAAGCTCAAGGCTAGCAAATGGACTTACACCATGGCCATACAAAGCAAACCCCAAAGGGCCAAGGGTAACCAAAACAGTCCCAAGGCAGGTTAAGATAAGGCCAAAAACATACTTGAACCTAGCCAACACAAGCTAGAACAAAAGTCCAAAAGGCATGAGGCATGCAAGGCTAACAAAGGGTATTACACTACACCTATTACAACCAAACATGGCATGACTTAACCAATAAAAATCAGAGTTATGGCATGTCAAAATAAGCCCAAAAACCCACTTAGATGGCATCCCAAAGGCCTAAGTATGGTGGCATACACAATTATCCACTCTTAAGTCATAAAACACCAAACCTTCTAAGCATTAAAAGAGTGACAAAGGCAAGTGTATGACCATGAAATATGCACTGAAATATCATTACAAATGATGCCAAATCATGAGAATAGTCTAAGCAATGTATGCTAGTGGACTTGATACACAAAGCTAACAAGCTAGAATGCACTGTGGCTATACAAAGCATGGTATATATGATCAAGACAACACAAATCACAGCTTGAGCATGGTAAGGGCTAAAAGCTTCTTAGAGTTGAGCCAAAATATGCAAGAATGATGGTCCAAATGCATGATGCATGTTAAGGCAAATGAGAAGATTGCACTACAAGTGCAGAGTGCATGCAAGATGCTATTAAACCAACCTTAGACAGCGGTATAGCGTGGCAAAATAACACCAAATACTTGCTAAAATGGAGCCAAAACAAGCTAAGCAAACATGCTACCATTATGAGCCAACAATACTAGCATACAAGACAACAAGGAGAGGGGATGACCCTCTCCTATTTGAGACCTCAAAACCACCTTTCCACCACTGAAAATCCTCTGGATTTCAATGGTGAGAAGGTCAAAACAAGGTGGCTCCAAAAGCTTAAAAGGAAGGCACAAAACAAGACCAAACAAGGCCTATGAGGGGGGAGACAACCCCCAACACAAAAGTGACCTTAAACAAACATCACAAGCATGAAAAATCAGAACTTTTTATAGTAGAAAGTTAATCTTAAATCAGCATGCAAATAGGTCTAAAAGCTAAAGCCAAAACAAGAGATTAAAAGGTAGTTGACTCACCCTTGAAGAACACCTTCAAAAACACAACTCCAGCTGCCTTTCTGAGTTCAAAACAACCCAAAAACACTAAAACTAACTCCTCAGTACCTCAGCAACAAAAGGATGGTGTTCTAGTAGGTGTTTGTGTGCACTAATATGAAGATTTTACACTTTTGAGCAAAAACAAGGGTAAATATGGAGAAAGAGAGGAAATATATAGAGAGAGAGATATATATCTTCTATATCCAATTCTTAGAACCTTTGGAAAGAGAGAGGGGCCTCCCTTTTTATAGAATTTCAATTCTCAAGCTTGTTGAACAAGCTTGAGTCTTGAAACAATCCCTCCATACACGTGTATGAAGGATGAGAATTGTGCTCACCAGCTGTCACAGTTGGCACAAAATATCTGCAAAAAGTAGATGAAAAGGTCTCGGCCAGAAAATATGGCCGATCGACCAAAAAGAGTGCCGATCGGCCAACACTTATAGTCGATGGCAAGGAAACAAGGCCGACGGCACAATGCCTTAGCCGATGGGTTGTAGGGATGGCCAACATGCCACCCTTTTCCCTCAGAAGCAAAACCACAAGTCCTTGGTCCATAACCAAGCTGAAAACAAACAAGTTAAGAGATCCTAAGGCAAGGCGCGCAGCCGAGACCTTCGGGAACTCAAAATGAACACGAGCATGGATGATCATCGAGTGTTCAAACGATGACGTCCAAGTCTTGAGGACGGTAAAAAATGGGGTGTCTACACATTAGTTCTTACATTTGATCTTGGTACAGAAACAGATCATGCCGAACTTGTCGCAGGACAGTTGGCATTTTCAGCTATGAGTGGGCAATCTTTCGTCATGTGGCCAACCTTGCCACACCGAAAACAAGCACTGGATGCACGATAACAGACACCCTTATGTTTCCTTCCGCATTTAATACAAACAGGCATGAATCCACTACTTTGACTTGAGCTGCCAGTAGATTTTGTGTTTTGCTTTTTGTTCATAATAAATGAACGACCCTTTTAGAACTTATACCCAAATCTCTTGCTTTTTTATTCAATTATTGGAGCTTTCGTTTATTTCATTGCAGCCAAGTTGGCTTCAGTCATTAGACTCTATCAAGCACATCCACATATTTGGGCAGTTTTAAGACACCTACCCGATCAAACACATCTAGATCCAATCCTTCAAATTTTTGAGCTTTCTTATAATCTGTATATACCATGTGTGGGGCAAAACGGGCTAATTCAATGAACTTGGCATCATACTCGGCCACTGACATGCTACCTTGCTTAAGCTCTTGAAATTCAGACACTTTCTATCTCGAAAACACTAAGGGAAGTATTTCTCATAGAAAATCTCTTTGAATTCATCCCAAGTCAAAGTCCCATTGCTATCACGGACAAGCATCCACCAACATCGAGCTTTGTCCTTTAAGGTGTAAGTGGCCAACAAAACTTTATGAGTCTCAGTACATAGAAAGACTTCAAATAACTTTTTAGTTTCTAGCATCCATGTTTCAGCCTTTAGCGGTTCAATACCACCCAGAAAAGTCGGTGGCTTCATCTTGTTAAATTTCTAAATCAAACTAAGAATGTCATTGTTGACCGGCTTTACTTGGACCGGAGGGGGCGAAGGAGGCAAAAGTTGTTGCCTTTATTGTTGCATCATTGCTTCTATCAAAGCCTCAAGCATTCGTTCCATTCGGTTCATTCTAGTCTTGGAGGACTCAACTGTACCATCAATTCTTCGATTTTCCATTTGCTATAGATAAACAGAGCACTAATAAACACAAGCAAATAATTCTTTGCAGGTCCTTAATGTTCATGTTCAATTCAGAGATGTTCATGTCATTTCACTTTAGTTTAAATATGTCCAGATAATTCACACACACACTCACACATATAGATGTAATGTCCCTAGTCTTCTTACTAGGACATCTTATACCTTATATGGATTCGTGTGTGTGGCAGAACACATGTTTTGATACCACTCTGTCACGACCCAAACCCGTCCCTATAAGTTTAGCATCATAACCGGACAGTAATCCTGGGATAACCAAAAGCCTGTGAACAAATAATTAACATACTGGGGCTAGCGAAAGCAAATACAAACATAATAATGTCCATAGAGCTGCGTAGACATACATGGGACTGAAAATTTAAAAACTTAATCTACATAATCAAGACATCATACCCATGTCACCATTCATACATACAGACAAACAAAAGGCTTGTTTAACTAACAAAAGAAATACAAAAAATCTTTAACATGATTCACAAAAACTTGACCACTGCAAATGGGAACATCCTCGAGAGGACCTATGGCTGGCTGACAAAACGAAACTCCAGGCCATCAACTCTAAGTGTGGTCACGCGCCTGGTCACCTACATACATACATAATAATACGATGAGCTGGAGCCTGGTGAATAACAACAGAGTAAAGAATTTATGAATGATGTCCTAATAGTTTCAAGAATCAGAGTTCATATCAAAGACAGATTCAGATTCATATACGTAACTAGAAGTCATAAGCAATATCATCTTGGTCCTGGGACCCATATGCATAGTCGATACCGATGACCCCAAAGGTCCATATCTTGTGCACAAGTAACCATGGTATTGTTTCCTCCAGGCAAGGGCCATATGATCATAAGCCACGGTATTGTTTCCCCCGGGCGAGGGCCATATAAACATATGTCATGGTATTATTTCTCCCGCACAAGGACCTTGTGAACCAAGGATGCTACAAATACATTTCAAAAAATTGGACACTCATTCACTATTCATAAAATAGCATTTCATAAAACAGATCATATCTTAACATTCTGAAAATACTTATAATCAAATATAGCTTTACAGAGTCGTTATTCACAGATAGCTCCGATAGCAAAATGGACAGAGCAAATAGATCGGATAGCCCATGTCACGTGACCTACACAAACACATAACAAATGCCCATTGAACTCATGCCCAGAAAACACATAACTCATTCATTTTCTATCTTGGTGTGTTTCTAATCCTTATCCTCATTATTATGTCCTAATTAAGGCTTAAGAATGTCTAAGATGCAATGAGGATGCCAAAATGTAAATTGAAACACTTAGTCAAATTTTCAAAAAAAGGGCAGTTTGCTCGAGAGTAACTTCGGTCGCTCGAGCAGTCTACAAAATCTGCAAAAGTACTGGTTGCTTGGTTTTTCGGCTCGACAGATGCTCGACGGTCGCCTGAACCAAAGACTAAGTAAAAGGGTCACCACTCGGGTGCAACTTCGGTCACTCTAGTGGTCTGGAAAAATTTGTAAAACTTTTGAGAGCATAAATTTCATGCTCGAGCTTAGACTTCTTCACTCTAGCGGAAGCACAAAACAAAGGGTGGTCACTCGAGCACAACATCTGTCGCTCGACCGGTGATGCCGAATTCTGAAATTTTCAGATTTGCTTCCCAAGTTCAAAACTCAATTTCAAAGCTTCAAAACACATCATTTTGGGCCAAAACTTGGTAAAATATTGAGAAACTCATAGTATGTGAAGAATTACAAACCATTTCGCAAAATCAAGCCCA
Source organism: Camellia sinensis (assembly GCF_055761805.1). NCBI lineage: Eukaryota > Viridiplantae > Streptophyta > Magnoliopsida > Ericales > Theaceae > Camellia > Camellia sinensis. Next base: position 101,475,895 of record NC_138975.1, on the reverse strand, counting down.
AAAGCTTTGCAGTTGTACAAAACAAAACTCAAAACTTTGAAACATAACATGCATGTATAGAATTGAAATCTCTTCTTCTCAAAACATAAATTCATGGAGTGAAAAGTGTAAAAACATGAAAAATCCTTCGAGTCCTTCTACAAAAACCTCATGCATGTGAGAGTTAGTTGAAATTCAAACTCAAAATGGGATTAAAATGTATGCACGCATGATATGATCTTCCTTTCTATTCTATCAACTCAATTCTTGCATTACTCATCTTAATTCTTTGAATTCTTGTGCTAAGTGACTCAATTACAAGGCTAAAAGGTTGAATTCTTATCTTAAATAATCAATTATGCTTAGATGCTAAGTTGGTTAAGGTCACAAGTCAAATGCTCCAAATTTCTTCTCAATTCAACTTCCCTTTCTCTTGAACTCAAGCTCCTACACTTAAACTCTCTCTCTTTCTCTCTCTCATTTTGCTCTTAAAGAAATGAAGATGAATGTTATTGAGTCATTAATAGCCTTATATAGGCCTAATTAGAAAGCTCTAATTAGTTCTTAATTAAGCCAAGCAATTCATAATTACTTTATTCCAATTATTTTAGTTCTGAATCGAATTTCAATTAAACATACTATAATTTTCTAAAAATTTCAAATAACACATACACCAAGTCAATTTCGTGACCAGATGCCGATAAGGCCTTCAATTCACATAATGAAATAGAAACACATACAGATCTTCCTACGCCAAACAGATATAAACACATATAACACAATACACATGCAATTAATGTAGAACTTCCTCTTAATTAGTTATTAGGCATGCTTAATCATGGTTTAACAGTTAATCACAGATCGAGGTTGTTACATCCAAGCTCTTTAACCCTTGATTTCATCCATTTCTAAATATCTTTGTCCCCTAGTTCCACATATCAAAAAAAAAACAAAAAAAAAAAAAAAGGCTTAGCGAGTGCTTCCTTTTGATCTGAGTTGATCGTCGTTTCATTGCCAATAGATTTTGGGGATTTATTCTCTTCTCTTCCAGAGGTAGGGCTTTCCTTCGCTTCTCTTCACTACCTTGTTATAGATAAACTTGTGGCATTTTCTATTGCATAAAATCATGGTTTGAAAAGATATTTGTGAAAAACATGTAGATATGGGTTAGGGTTTTGAATTTCAGAAATGAATCTGATGTTTTTATGTTGATTTTGATAAAATGATGATGATAGAGCATGGTTGTGAATGAAAAATCCTAATTTTCTTTATTTAAATCATAATTGAGAAATAAGATGATTAGCTAAAATTCATGGATTTGAACTATATTAATTATTATGGAATGTGATATGAGACGAGAAAATAGAAATGAATTATGTTATGGGATTAACATGATGGTGGTTAATGTCTATATTTGTTGAGTAATTGAGTAATGGTGATGAGATTGAGTAAACTATAAATGTGATCAATGATAGATATGTAATGATGTGTTGTTGAAAGTTTAAGTCATGTGATGATGCTGTAGGTGTGGGAATTTTATGAGACTTCACTTGTTTCATTTCATGATAATTGTGCTAGATATTGTTAGTCTTGTTGGTGGCCATCAGTGAATGATGGTATTGGTTGTTGTTGAATAGGTTATATGTGTATTTTCCTCGTTAATGATTTAGTTGTGAAACTTAGAATGTTGTGATGACATATGAGAGATGTGAATGGTTCGTTTCTTTTTGGCTTGTGACTGGTAAAGCATGGAATATTGACAGAGGTTCCGCATTCCTTCCGGTTTGTGCTCAATAAAGCGTGGTTGGAGGTTCCGCATTCCTTCCGGACAATGATCGGTAAAGCATGGCGCATGGAGATAGGGTTTTCTTACCTCCCGGTTTGCGTCTAGTAAAGCATTTAAATTATTGGGGTTATATAGAAGTTCAGCTTTCCTTCCAGTTAGCCACCAGTAAAGCATGGCACGTTGAGATAGGTTACAATACTTTCCACTTAGTGCTCAGTAAATCGTGTTTCGATTTTGATGACTCATACAGTCAATGTTGTGGTATTAGATTGATAGGTGTCCAATTGCCCTTCCATGCCGAGGCCAGTAAATATAAGAGTAATTTATGATGTTTATTATTATGTTGTATGACTCATGCAATAATGATAGTTATATGAAGAGGATCGATGGGTATAATTGTATGTTATAAATTGTCAATGATAATAAAATTGTTTTGTGAAACTAAATGGGGATTAAGGAACTGGTCTCTTTTGAAAATATTATAAATGACTTGTAAGGATAAGGAAAAAGAAATGATATTTCTTGGTTATTAAAAATGGAACATTTTTTAAAGATATATATATATATATATATGTATGTATGTATGTATGTATGTATGTATGTATGTATGTATGTATATTTTGTGTATTAAAAATGACACCCTATGTATACACCTATAACATCCAGCATCATGATCATTTTTACCTACGAAATGTTATTGTTTAAATCATTGTGAATCCCTACTAGACCTTTGTGTTTCCCTCATTGCTAAACTATTTTTAGGTGCCGAGTAGGTTACTTCCTTCAAGGATCCATAAATGTTTTCAATTAAGGACTAATTCTTGATGATTGTGGGTGAAGAGTTTATTTGTTATAGAAATGATATTGTTCATGCCTTGTAATTATTGATTTTGTAATATTCGATGTAAGTTTAAAGTCATGGATTGTAACTTGTGATATTGTAGGTTCCATCATTTATATTTTTCGGGAGAGAACATTTTCTATTTATTCATTTATACCTTTATTTCTATATTTGTGTTATGAAGTTAGACTGTAATAAGGAATTTAGTAATGTATCTGAGTAATAAAATTAGGGCATTACAAATAATATTAAAATATTTAACTAAGTTTTCATTATACAGGTTATCCGTGTCAATTTCGTGTTATATAGATTTGACAGTAACTCGACCTGTTTAATATTCGTGTTATCGGATCGTATCATATACATGTTCGTGTTAGGAAATAGTCAACCGTAACCTGCTAACTTCGTGTACAGTTTGAGTCGTGTTATCGTGTTGTGTCGTAAATTTACACCCTTATGTGCATCATATGTACCATATAATTAAGGGGAAAAAATGATATAACTTTATATTTTTTTTAGTCATAACTAAAAAAAAGAAGTCATAATTAAACACTACATGAGGTATAATCAACTATCTGAAAATAATATCATAATTAAATAAGAAAAGGGTCATAACTAAAGAAAAAAAAATGACATAATTAAAAATGCATATGATATGAGATGTGTATGATAGATTTACAATTCATAATCTGGACTAGAAGTTGTTATTAGGTCCGTAAAACTCATCACAAATTTTATTTTAATGATTTAAACTATTTATTTTGTTAAGCATTTTGTATATGTTATGCACACATAAAATTAAGGCGATCCGATAATAATAACATATTCTATTTATTGCATCTATGACTCCAAAAAAAATGACAATTGTATTTTTAAAATATATCATTCATTTTTTGGTAACAAATGTAATAATTTAATATGTTACAATTATCAAATCGATTATAAATGATATACACAAAGTGTCTAATAAAATAAACGGTCAAAAGTGAGATTCCTAAAAGACCCCCACTAATCCCGATAAAATGGGCTTGTATTTGAGGATAAAAGAAAAATAAAATCTATATGATTATTTTAAAGGAGACTTCTGTGTAGGTCTTACTAAGTGAAATTATTATCCAATAAATTATATGATAATTACTGATATTTTTTATCATAAATGTCACTAATTGTTCATTTTCAACGACAGTTTAAAAATTGTCACAAAAAAAGTCACTAAATATAAATTTCAGCGACAATTTAAAAAAATCGTCACAGAAAAAATGTTACTAATTTTCAACTTTCAACGACAGTTTAAAAAATTCGTCACAAAAAAATTTCAATAATTATAAGTTTTAATGACAATTTATAAAATACCATGACCAAAAAAAAAACACTAATTGTCAATTTTTAGTTATATATAAAAAATCATAATAAAAAAATTATTTTTAGCGAGGATTATACTAGGACTTATTTTTAATAGGATTTAATGGAAATTAAATTTAACTATTAAGATATATGGGTAATTTACCATAAATGATTGGAGAGAATGAGAAATCTTCCCATGTAGAGGGAAACGGTTGCACCTACCCCCGTTCACCATGTAGAGACAAAGTTTTGTATGACCACATTTTAGTAAATGATGAAGCAAGTTGTGATTGTGATTTTATTTTATTTTTTTGAAGTTACACATTTTATTTATATTTTTGGGTTAAGAACAAAAAGTGAGAAAATAATTTTTTTTAAGAAAAGACCTATAGTTTAGGAGTAAAAGTGTTACTCTCTATTTCTATAAATCAATTAAATCCCTGTGGCATTTTTTTTTTTTTTTGTCACAAAAGTAACTGTTATTAAAATTTGGAGCAAAAAAAAAGAGCTTGATAGAATAGAGATCTCCACAAAAAATTAAAAAAATTAAAAAAAATACTAAAAATATTTCCAACCGTATATAAAAGATAACTTGAGAATTTAAATGTCACAACTAAATAAATATTGAATGCAATGATGGCTAATTTAACCATAAAAACACATATCATTAACAATATTATTACTAATATATTACCAATTAAAAGGTTTAGAGTGTGACAGTGGGATGCTTGTGCAAAGATCTTTGATGTTCAGCCACAGTTGTCTAATATTGTTCCCTATATTAATTATCTGTATACATAATGGATTTTTGTCAATAAAAAATATAAAATTTCAAAATATTTATAATTTTAATATATTTTTAAGTATTTTAAAATATTTTTATATAGTTTAATATACCTTTTACATAATTTTTTAGAGAGACGATGCCACCTCTATGTTGATGGGTCCCATCCCCCATCAAACAGACAAAACTTAAAAAACAAAAAAATTATATTATTAATATTTTATTATATAATTTGGTTCTTTTAAAAAATTAAAAGATCCTATCAAATAAGAAAAAATATTCAATATATTATTGGTATCATCATCTGATAACATCTTATCATTTACTTTCTCAAATATCGGTATATGTGGCAAGCAGTTGGGTTCACCCTCCACGTGTAAGTTTGTTGTTGGCTCACCCTCCACATGTGTCACTGATGACATGGTATCACTGTGATATTAAATTTTTATTTTGTTTGGTAAACAGTTTTCAAAAATAATTTTTAAATTTTTATTTTTGTATTGCTTATCTTTGGTGAAGTTTTTTTAAAATATTTTGAGCATATTTGTTTTACATTTTAGATTCATTTAGTCCGAATACACTTAAAAAGTAATATATTTGTAATTTTTTTAAAAAAAAATTATTAAATATAAAATCAAAAATTCAGTATATTTTTCAGAAATATTTTATTTTTTTAAGTGTATCTAAGAAAATGACTAAAATTTTAAAAATAAAAATCTAATAAAGACAACAAAACACAAAAAATTAAAAAAAAAGAAACTCAAAAACTATTTTTAAAAATTCAAAATCAAACACAACAAATAGTATTCAAGTTAAAAGTTTGATGTTTTAAAAATCTGTAATCAAAATCATGACCCATCTATAAAAATTCTTGAAGGCGCTGCTAGTTTTTTCAATAATTTTAGATATAATGATAGTCAAAGAGGCAACTTAGGGGCATTTTGGGAACATATCAAAAAAAGTCAGTTTTTTGGTTTTTTAATTTTTTTACATAAAAAAATCACAAAAAAAAATTATAAAAAAAATTTTAAAAAATCAAAAAACTAATTTTTTATCAACTTTCTAAAACACCAAAAAAGGAATCAAAATAGGATAGTGGTTTCGGTGATTAAATTATCTGACAATCTTCCTATCTGAATTTTGTCAAGTTGTAAAAAGATAAGATATCTTCAGATTTGTGGTACAATAACAATAAGAAAAATGCCGCAATGCTAGGGCCTTGAATTGTCGAGTCTCGAGTGCTTTGACAATTTTTTTTTATTTTGTTTTTTTCTCTCTTTTTTTTATTTGTTGGTTTTGGTTTGGGTTTTTTTTTTTTTTTTTTTTTTTTTTAGGGATGAGTCAAAAAATTAAATATCTCGCACTAATTTAGCTTAAGTTGAATTGGTGATGTGATAAAATTGACTGATTAGTTAGGCTGCTGGTTAAAATTTGTTAATTTTATATCATTTTGTACGAGTCTCTGGTGATTGAAACAAAAATATAACAGGTACCCATACAAAATTATATGAAATTAATAAATTTTAACGAGCAGCCTAACTGATCAGCCAATTTTATCATCCAACCAGTCCAGCCTAACTTACTCACCTTATCAAATTACATAGGTTGAGTTAGTGCAGGATATCTAATTTTTTGGCACACCCCTACAGATAACCACTCTTCAAAAAAGAAAAAAGAAAAAAAGAAAGAAGTCGAGACATTCGAGCCTCACAATTCGAGGCCCCAAACATTTCCCATAATCATAATACCCTTATGGACAGCTCTAATCATTCTCCTTTTTGAGGCATAGGTTTTTTTAGTTCTTTTAGTCCCAAAAAAAAAAAAAAAGGCAAAATAGGTTGAAAAGTTAATAAGATAAAATGTCACATCTAAATCATAATCATTTCATATTTTCTCTCATAAAAGTTAAAGTCAAAAAACTCAACTCAAACGAGTCTTTTTAGGCTTAGAGTAAAATAGCCAAAAAATCACCTCACATCCAAAAGAAGGTTTTGTTAATGAAAATAAACATTCTTCCAAATGAAAATAAACATTCTTCCAAATGAAAACCCCAAAATACCCTTGAATTATGTCATCCACGTCCACCACTGTGGAAAATATGTTGGAAATGGTTGGAAAATTCTGGGTAAAACCAGAATTTTTCTCTAAGTTTGGTCTAATTTTTAGGTGGGCCCCGAGCGTCAATTTTCGCTGGTCAAAATGATAACGCGTTCTATGCCGCATTGTGATTCACGTGGTATATTTGGTTGCTCAAAACCATTACCGAGTGAATGGGAAATTGTAGCCAAAGTATGTTCCATGAAAATGGAGTTTTGGTGAAAAAATCCTTAAAGGTTTGAATAAGGCTTCTCCCACATTGATTTGGTGGGAAGTTTTGAATGGGTTTATAAGGCATGTGTTTGGTACTTGGGGTGTGCCCCAAGGGGTACCCAAGTGTTTTAGAGAGGAAGGTTATGGGCAAAATAGGCTAGACCCATTGGACCCAAAAATCAACACGACCGCCGCCAATCAAGCGGGTTGGGCCTAGGCTTGGGCACAGGTGCATGGTGTGTGGTTGGGTTGGGCTTGTTCGACCCAATACCTATCTTTTTGGGCCAAAAACATTTGATTTTAATTTTATTTTTTGGTAAAATAAAATAATTAAACCGGAAATAAACTGGTCCAGTTTTTTGCTGTACACCCGAACAGGTCCCTTCCGTTTTTGAACCCAACAGATTCAAATTTGTTTAAATTCAAAACCAAACAGGTTCATACCTGTTCAAACAGGTTTACACCTGTTTAATTCAAAACCTGCAGCCACCAATCCATCTATAAATAGGACAGCCCTCATTTGGATTTTGTAATTCTAATTTTCGTCCTTTATAATTCTGGAAACATTCTCTTCATTTTGCTACATTATTTTCTTGTCAGAGAGAATATAAACACTTAGTGTGTTCGTTAGGCAAACAATTTGTAGTGCTGCTATTGTTTGTAGTTGATCATTTCATCCTGGAAGATAGACGTCCACATTCTGAAAGCACCGTGGAGAGGACGAATCTGTCTTAAGGACACAATGTCAAACACTGGATTTGATCAAATAATTATTCAAAGAAATTAATCAAGTAAGTTGTTTAATTTATTATTCTATTTTATTTGTTTATTTAATCAGATTTTAATTTTATTTTTGTAACAAAATAAAATCTTTATTTATTTATTTATTTATTTCTAGTTTGATTTTTGTAATTAAACAAATTCTCTCATTTCCTTTATTTCTTTATATTCTTATTGTTATTTAATACACAACAGAATTTAATCTATTTAAATACAATGAAGATTGTCCAACAAAATAATACCCCTAAAATAGTTTGATTAATTGTTTGATTAATTCTGATAACTTCTATAATGAAAAGATTGTGTGTTGAGACATTATTTTTTGTCAATATGGAAAAATAAAAAAAAGGTGTGATGGGGAAGGTGGTCAACTTCAGGATTAGCATTAGGAATGTGAGGTGACCGATTGTGGAAAGGTAGTTTTGTAGGACAACATCTTAGTAAATGATGAAGCAAGTCGGGATTGTGATTTTATTTTAATTTTTTTTGGAGTTACACATTTTATTTTATTTTAGTTTTGGATTAAGAATTGTAACGTCCCCAAATAACAACAACAAATAAACTTATAAGGAACTCTAATCATGCAGAAACTAACAATGTTTCGTTCTTTCATTAATTCATTTGATAATATTTACAAAAGGTACTACATGCATTATACATTCATAAATTTTAGATTCTGAATCTATTACATGTGAAACAAGGCGATACATAGAAAATGAAAGGAAATTAGGAGAAGTCTATGCCTTAATGGCTATATATTTCCAAGATGATATTTAGTTACAACAAAAGTGGATCAAGCTCCAAAATAGATAAAAAGAAATATTTACAATAAAGAAAAACAAAATGAGTCTTCAATTCTGCAATCCTCCTAAGCTAAGTCATTAGTAGAGGCATACCGTCAACATCTGAAAGTTGAATTATACATAGGGTGAGCTAAGACCTAGTAGAAAATACTTGAACACACTGTATGATGCTTAACAAAATCGCATGGTGAATGCATATGCATGCTATTTACTAAAACGTTATACTTCCTCTTTCGAAACAATGCAATGCCAAAATTATAAATCAATTCGTAAAATAATATTTTTAAATCAAAAAATAGGACAGTGGATACACAACGCTATAAATCTTTAGATACGTGTCTGCCAGTAGGCTATATAAGTACTACCAAAGCCATTTTAACAGTACTAACTGGAAGGATCGGCACCTAACTGCACGGGTTTCTGCACTTTCACCAAGAACACACAAATCAACATAATTAATACCACAAACACACCCTCTAACCAAATTTACCAAGGTATTCACTCATTTTTCTCAAAATAATACTTTTCAGTGTGTAAATATGAAACAATGTTCAATACAATATGTATGAGTAGTTAGTTTCAATTTACTTAATCGTTATACAATTTCTACAACAATTAAAACTATCTTCCACCGATAGTCCAAACAAATGTATCTACACAAAAGATAAATCTCCAACAACAATTATAGTTTCATAATCTCAATATAGGAACAATAATATATATCCAACTTCACTCTCATCATCAATAGATACATCTATTTTATTTTTTCAAAAACTAAACATCTTTCCCTTTATTCTTAGTTCAAAATCAATGATTTCCAACAAAACATCTATTCCTTTTAAAAACACATTTAAATGATAAATTTTCAATATTTCAACACAACCTATCAATATACTCATTCCCACAATATTTTCCATGAACCTATTTGAAAATCTTTCTTTATATTCCTCAAAACCAAATCCTAAATCAAACCCACTACTTCTAAATCACTACCCTTCTCAAGGAATACATAATGAGGCTAAAAATCATATAAAGAGGTTGAAGAAATTTCTACCTCAAGAGTAGAAAGAAAGAAGAACAAGACCTAACTTTTGACGAAGTTGAAAATGAAAACATTTCCGATTAGAATGTTCACCTTTTGATCTTTACACTTTTCTCCAAAGCACTACAACGGCGAGATCAACGGATTTGAGTGTATAAGGGTGTTGAGACAAAAACTATAGAGAGAGAGAGTGAAGAAATTTGGTAAAGTTACCTTTTAGAGAGAGAGAGATAGAGATCAAAAAGTGAAAGAAAAGACCTTTTTTCTGTACTGATATACGCACAGATCGCTCAAGCAACCAAACACCGCTTGAGCGTCAAACACAATGAACCGCTCAAGCGACAAACTTAAGGCTTGAGCGCATAATGACCCCCGCCCAATATATCAGACTTGCAAAAAGACTGCTTGACCGAAATAAAGACCGCTCGAGAGTCAGATACAAAATACCGCTGGAGCAACTAATCCATGACTCAAGCGAAAAACACTCCACTCCCAGAGGTTCAGACTGCAAACACAGATACTGGAAAGAACCAAAGACCGCTCGAGCGAAAGACATAGCGCTCAAGCAAACCTAAAGAGAAACATACAGAAACTCTTTTGAAAAACTAACTTCCAACCTATTTAAAACAAAACAGACAAATACAATCAATCAATCTCGCATTTCAACAAAACAACAAGTATAAAAAACAACCACAAGTATTGGGTTTCACTTCAAAGAATACAAGAAGGTTGAATTTTAACTCGAATCCCTATAAGAACCAAAAGTGAGAAAATAATTTTTTCTTTCTTAAGGACCAAATCGAGAAAAGGCCTATAATTTAGGAGTAAAAGTGTTACTCTCTATTTCTGTAAATTTTCCTTAGACATGGGCCAAGTCTAAATCAATTAGAACCCCATGGCATTTTGTTGTCACAAAGTAACTGTTATTAAAATTTGGAGCAAAGTAAAGAGAATAGATATCAAAATGAGATTCTTTAAGGGGGTAGGAAAAAAAAATCCATAAAAATATTTTTAACTATATATAAAAGATAACTTGAGGATTTAAATGTCACAACTAAACAAATATTGAATATAATGTTGACTAATTCAACCATAAAAACACATATCATTAACAACATTATTTCTAATATATTACCAATTAGAAGGTTTAGAGTACAATAGTGCTTGTGCAATATCTTTGATGTTAATATATTACCAATTAAAAGGTTTAGAGTACAATAGTGCTTGTGCAATATCTTTGATATTCAGCCACTGTAGGGGTGTAATTTTGGCCCGCCCAGCCCATTCGGGCTTGGGCCGGGTCGATGTCGGGCCTTGCGGGCTCCTATTAAAAAAAATCGAGCCGGGTCGGGGCCCGGGGCTTGGACCTGGGCTCGGGCTTTAGACGAGCCTAAACAATTTTTTTTTTTATTTTTTTCACTAAAATTTTATTATTTTTCATTAAAAATAACACTGGACATCGGGTGAGTGGGTCGGGCGGGCTGGGCCTTGAGCCGGGCTTCAAAATGGTGGCCCACGCCCTAGCCCAAGACCTCGGGCTGGGCTTGAGCTCGAGCTCGTGTCTAAATGAACCTTAACGGGCCGAGCCCACCTCAAACCACGGACAGGCTTCGGCCCTCTCACGGACCAAAATTACACCCTTAAGCCACCGTTGTCTAATATTATTCCCCATATTAATTATATGTATATATAATGGATTTGCTACTCACGGTTCTCAAGGTTGTCAATAAAAAATATAAAATTTCAAAATATGTATAATTTTAATATTACATAATTTTTTACAGGGCGCCGCTACCTTTATGTTGATGGGTCCCATCCCTATCAAACAAACAGAACTTTAAAATAAATTATATTGTTAATATTTTATTTTATATAATTTGGCTCAGGATCTCATCAAATATGTTTAATGTAACGGTGATACTATATTAATAGTATCATTATCCAATAATATCTTATCATATATCTTCTCATATATTGGTATTTGTGGCAAGGCAGTAGTTGAGTTCACCCTGACATCTGTCAATGATGATATGATATTACTATGACATTGAATTTTTATATTTTTTGGTAAACAATTTTCAAAAACAATTTTTAATTTTTTATTTTTTGTATTGCTTATTGTTGGTGAATTTTTTAAATATTTTGAGCATATTTTTTTTACATTTTAAATTCATTTAGTTTAGATACCCTTAAAAAGTAAGATATTCGTGATTTTTTCAAAAAAAAAAAATGCTAAATATAAAATACAAAAATTTAGTATATTTTTTTAAAATATTATATTTTTTTAAGTGCATCAAAGAAAATGACTAAAACTTAATAAATAAATAATCTAATAAAGATAACAAAACACACAAAAAAAAAAAAAAAAACTCAAAAGCTATTTTTAAAATTTTAGAACCAAACATAATAAATGTTATTCAAGTTAAAAATTTGATGTTTTAAAATTTTGTATTTAAAATTATGAAATGACCCATTTATAACAATTCGTGAAATCGTCGCTAATTTTTTGTTAATGATATTAAGATTTCGTTTGGCAAGTGATAATTTTAGTCAAAAAGTTAAAGTGACTAAAAAAATCAAAATCCAACCACCTATACCAAAAAATTAAATATTCTTTTTTCTCTCTATTTTTTTCACATCTTTTCATAAAAAATCAAAAAATCATTCCAAACATATTAATTTTTTTACCTTCTATTTTAATTAAATAATTAAAAAATTATTAAAGTAACAAATTCTCAAACGAGGCTTAAATATATATAGCACTAGTCAAAGAGGTGTCATTTTGGGAAGTGGGTTGGCTTTTTAACTTTTTTGACTGTTTTAGGCTGGACTAAAAAGCTTGGTTTGGGAAAGACTTTTTGGCTTTTTTATTTTTTTGACTTTTTTTATGAAAGAATAGTGTAATAATTATGAGTTAGATGTGATATTTATTTGTTGTGATTAAAATAATTTATTTTATTTTTTGTGACTAAAATAATCAAAAAAAAATCTCCAAATAACTCTTCCCAAACGGAGCTGATGACAAAAAAGGAATCAAAATAAATTATCTGACAATCTCCTATCTGAATTTTGGCAAGTTGTAATAAGATAAGATATTTTAGATCTGTCAGATTTATGGTACAATAATAACAAAAGTAATACACTTATGGATCCTATCTAAAATATATATATATATACATTTATGGACATAAAATTTTATTTTTACACATCTACTTATATCTATGCATGTGCTTAATAAAATTTTATTTTAATGATAATTGTGTCCTAAAGCAAAATTATTACAATAGCTATCAAAACACACCCACAACATTATATTAGAATTTTTTCTATATACATCTTTTTAAAACAAAAAAATCTCAATACATAACGAACTTCAAAGAATTCAATTTTAGAATCTCAAAATCAAACCTTTTGATAAATTTGTGGCCTGGCTTGTTAATTTAGTCATCTATGTTATAATGTTATTGTTTTGCAGGCACAACTTCTTTTCAAAGATAAAAGGATGTTTAAATTAATGGTCGATCCAAAGCTAGAAGGCAACTACCCTACGAAGGGTCTGTACCAAGCTCTTGCAATAGCGGTAGTGTGTCTCGAAGAGGACACTAGTACTCGACCTTTGATCAGTGATGTTGTAACTGCTCTTGAGTTCTTATCAACAAGAAAGACAGTAGACGTTACAACAAAAAAAAGTTTTTACGGTGCACAATGCACGCCGTAAAAGCCTTTCTACGACGTGCAGCGCATGTCATATTATAACCAGTCATGGAAAGTCATTTACTTTTAACCACATGTTTCGTTCGCTGTTAAGGAGTAGAAAAGAAGACAAAACCAGTGTCTTCTGGTAGAAACATAGTTCTAGAAATCAAAATAGACACATCAAGTGGTGCTTAGGAAACAAACTGATGAAAAGGTGTTAAAAAAGCTATATCGACTGTGATTGCGACACCAAACTCCTTGTTGTTTCAACTATCTTTTTTCACACACACACACACTCTCTCTTTCTTTCTCTCTCTCTCTCTCTCTCTCTCTCTCTTAGTTGGTTTTTGTTGAGATCTTATGAATTCTTGTGGATTCAAAGATCCGAATTTTGAAGAAAGAAGGGATGAAGATTAGGGGAGTGCTTTTTGGTGCAACATGAGGCATGGTTGAATATGGGTAAAGAGGATAAATGTGTGTTGAAAGATGGTTTAGGTTGTATATGTATAAGAATATGAGTTAAGGTATAATTGGAATATCAAGTGTGTAGAATGAGAAGAATAATCAAAAATTAAATTAATAAGTGTATGCACTAAAAAATGATGTGCATTGAGGTAAGTAGACGTGTGAGAATAGAATTTTTCTTTTTATGAGCAGCTCTAATCATTTTCCTTTTCTTAATGAAAATAAACCTTCTCCCAAGTGAAAACTCCAAAATACCCTTGAATTATGTCATCCACCCTGTGGAAAATAATGCCCCTAGAATGGTTTGATTAACTATGATAACTTTTATAATAAAAAAAATTAAGAATTAATTACTCAAAAGTCTTATTTGTAGACATCATAGTAATAGATGTTGTTTGATAAAATTGAAATTTGAAGACTGAGAATTAAGTATTAAAAGTGAATGTTGAATTTATTAAGTTAAAAAACTGTTTAATAAAAATTTAAGTACTAAATTAAAAATAAATTGTTTGATATGTATAAGGTTAAATTTAAAATTTATTATTTTCAAATTATATATTTTAATGATGGTGGTAATAGTGGTGGTGATGGTATGATGATAATGGTAGTTGTGGTGTTGGCGGTGGTCGCAGTGGCATGGTGGTGGTGGTAGTGGCAGTGGTAGCGGTAGCGATCGTGGTAGCGGCGGCGACAACGGCAACGGTGGTGGCATAATGGTGATAGTGTGTTTATAATAGTGTATACTAATACTTATATTTAATATTTATAAATTCAATCAGAATTAAATAAATTTCATATGATTAAAAATTTAAATTTTAGCTTACATTTTAAGAGATATTTAAATTTTTAAGTGATATCAATTATAATTATTAAACAGAGTTAATTAATTATCATTTAATACATTCAATTTTAAAGATAGAATCATTTTATCAAACATCTCCTTAGTTAAATCCTCTCCTAAACTTTATAATCCATGAAGTCCTCATTTGAAATTGTTTCAATAATGCTTGAGGCCTCGAGTTTGTCTCGATTTTTTTTTTTTTTTTTTTTTGTGTTAGTTTGGGCTTTTTTTAAAAAAAAAAAAAAAATTCCTCTCTTTTCTTTTCTTTTCTTTTTGTAAGGGTTTGTACTAAAAAATTAGACATTCCGCACCAACTCAGCCTGTATGATTTGATAAAGTGAGTGAGTTGGGTTGGACGAGTTGGATGATAAAATTGAATGATCAATTAGACTAATGGTTAAAATTTGTTAATTTTATATAATTTTGTATGAGACCACACTATATTTTTATTTCAAATCAAGAAGATTCAAAGGAAATTGAAATCAAAGTCATTTCAATTTCTTTAGAATCTTTTTAATTTGAAATAAAAATATAGTAGCGATTCATACAAAATTATATGGAATTAACAAATTTTAACCAACAACCTAACTGATCTATCAATTTTATCATCCAATTAGTCCAACCCAACTCCCTCACCTTATCAAGCTACATAAGCGGAGGAGTTGTTTTTTTTTCTTTTTATTTGTTAGGTTGTGTTCAGTGGCAGAGAGAAAGAAGGACGGGTTCAAATGCCCCTTCATAGTTTTGAGAATTTTTTTTTTTTGTGTGTCTTGTTGTCATATATAAAATGTATTTTTTTTTTCTTAACATATTTTTTAGTTAAGGATTTATTGTATTGTTCACAACAAGTAGTTATTTGATACTTTGAGGGCACTATGCGGTATTATTTATGTAATAGTTTAAACCAATAGTATAGTGAAAAATCTTATAAATTGGATATAATGAACTGATTATTTCCAAGCAGTTAACAGACTGCTTAGTATGATTTGTGATTTCTCATGCTTTGAGCATCACGTAGGCAATATTATATGGTATTCTAAGACTATTTAATAATTTTCATTCAAAACACATTATTTATAAGTAATGTCATCTCTTTAATATTTTTTTATCAAATAAAAATTAATTACATCACCATCTCGCACCAAGCTATTTTAAACTATTATAGAATTTTAATTTGTTCCCATTAATAATGAATATGTAATTTTTTTTATGCTTAAATTTAGCTCATAAAATTATTAATCTTACTGTTCATCATGATTTTTTTTAATAAAAAATTATAATTAATAATGCCCCCCTCTAACTCAATTTCCCAGCTCCACCATTGGCTATGTTGATTTTTTTTTTTTTTAATTTTATTTTATTTTATTTGTTGGGCTATGTTGGTTTGGTTTTTTTTTTTTTTTTTTTAAAAAAGTGATTATGTGTAGGGGTGTGCAAAAAAATTAGACAATCTCGCACAAACTCATCGTACAAAATTATATAGAATTAACAAATTTTAACCAGCAACTTAATTGACTGATCAGTTAGGTTGTTGGTTAAATTTTGTTAATTTCATATAATTTTGTATGATGAATTAATAAGAAATGTTTAATTTTTTTGACACATTCCTACACATAACCACCCTTAAAACAAAAAAATTAAAAAAAAAAAAAAAAACAAAGGAATTCGAGGCAAATCGGCCTCTAGCACTGCCTTTTTTTTTTTTTTATACGATATTACCATTCACGGCCTGGGTGAAGGAGACGATGAATGCTAACATAAAAAAAATTATTTGGAGGTCCGGGGTAAAATACAAGTGGTGCCCAACATGGTTTTAATTGGTTGTAATAATAAGACCAGTATTTTTTGTTAGGTAAGGTTAGAGATATTAAATTTTTTATTAAATAAATGATCAAATATGTCACATAAGTGTAGGGTTCACAAAAGTATGAATCCTACACTCATATGAGACATTTGATACAAAATTTAAAACTTATAACATTTTCCTTTTCTGATAATTTTCAAATTAACAAGTGTCATCTTATTAATGGAGCAGACAATATCCAAGACCACCAAATAGCTTCTCATCTAAAATCCAGGTGATGTGACCACGATGATGTGTAAAATAATTTTTGTTTTATAAATTTTAAAATGACATAACTTTTTGAAGAAACGACAATGCTACGTAGCTCAAATTTTGTGGCTCAAAAGTGGCTCAAATGGCCAAAACGACGTTGTTTTGGCCATTTGAGTCACTTTTGAGCCACAAAATTTGAGTTACGAGACATTTTCCTTGAAGAAATTACTTAACAGTGACACTACAACAAAATGATAAAAAAAAATTATGATTTTAATTATTAATATATATAAAATTTATCATTTATTTGTAATTTTCTTCAAAAACATACACTGCATTAAAAAAAATTTTGAACTTTTATTTTAGAAAAAATTAGTCTAAGGTCCCTTTCTCATTTTTAGCAATGGGAGAAGTCCACAATATTATTTTGTAATGTCTAAGATCCTCATTCACTCCATATATCTCACCTATTTTCATTCTCTCTCTCTCATCTCTGTCGATGCTTCTCTCGCGGTCACCACCTTTTCGTTGCTACCTTTAACGTCCCGTCTCTCTCTCTCTCTCTCTCTCTCTCTCTCTCTCTCTCTCTCAGTTCCGAACGCTACTCAACACCGCCACACCAGATCTATAAGTCTCATTTACAAGTCTCTCTCTCAGATCTCTCTCTCTATTTCTCTCCCCCCTCGAATCTCCTCCGATCTAAGATCTGAGGCCTCTGTAAATGAGAATCGGCCGGATTTAACCGTTTTGGAGTCGCCATTTTTGGAGTGAAGGTCTAGTTTGGAGAGAGAAAGAGAGAGAGAGAATCTCAGTGGTGTGGATGTTTCTTTAGCGACAGTTGAAAGCTTCAATTTTGTCGGTCCGCTATTAAATTTGAGCTCAGAGATCCTCAAACATTTAGATACTTTTGATATGTTGGTACTCTACTCTGAATTGCAAATTGTACCTAAAAAGGGACATTCAGAAGATAGCTACAAGATTTTACTGAGATAGATTATGGAATCAAAATTAATAGGCATAAACAAGTCTTGATGTTTGATATTGCACAATGAGGGTGCAATTGTCCCAAATATGCAGTGTTGAGAGTTGGGTGATCACTGATCAGAAATGAATGTCACGTACGAGTTTAAAATGGTTAAGAATCCAAAGATCTGTGCCAGAGATATGGAAGATGTGAAGCTTGAAACCATCATGAACACACTACTCTTACAGCTGCAAATAGGCCAGTAAATTGAACAAGTCAGGCCAAAATGTTGTGCATTATGTGTGCTGATGAGGACTTTACAGTGCGGACTTGGAGGATTACCTCATATATGTCCTTGGTAAGATCTCTCTCCCTCAAAATTCTTATTGATACATATTGTATATATCTTTAACGGTTTCAATTTTCTCTGGATTTCTCTAGTTTGAACTTAAAGAAATTTTAATTTTTTCTGGTTTGAATCCAGAGAAGCTAGAGAAATTCTTTGTGAACAAAGCTAGAGAAATTTCAATTTTCTCTAAATTTCCCTGGTTTGAACCCAGAGAAATTCTTCTTTCAGTCAGTCAGTTTCTCTCTCTCTCTCTCTATATATATATATATATATATTTATATTGGTTGTTGTTGCTACTTATTTAAGTGGTCGATTTTGTGTATTGCACATCATGATTGGGAAGGCAGAGAAATTTTCTGGTTTGAACCTAGAGAAATTTTTGCAAAAACTAGAGAAATTCTCTTGGAAGAAATTTTCTAGAAAGTCCAGAGAAATTCTCTGGATCAAATTTTCTCTAAATCAATTTTAAGAGATCTTAGACATTATAAAAATATTTAATATCTTTTATGCTATAAGATTTTAATATTAGGGATCTTAAAAAAAATCTTCTTTATTTTATACATCTGATTTAATATATATATATATATATATATATATTTAGAATATATTTGTTGAGATCTATTAAATAAGATCAATATTGATTATAAAATTATATAAAAATAAAAAATATTTTTTTAGCCAAACAATTGTATTGTATGGAACATTATTGGGATTTTGGGTGAGACCCCCCCTTTTTGGGCATTTTTTTAAGATAAAGGACAACTCAATAAATTCTCCATCAAAAAGCCCCTGAGCAAGAGAAGCCCAGCTCAATAAGAACATTCTATAATTTGAACATATTGCCCTCATATATATATATATATATATATATCATATATTTGAACAATCTCAGCTCATGCATATACTAATCTTGAAGACGATCTGCGAAGTGAAGATGGTCTGCGAAATCCATGAAGACGATCTCAAAATCTAAAGATCTCACGGCTAACGATCTCGCCTTTGGTCAACAATACATGATCTTGCCATCAAAGATCAACACTCTCAATTAAATGAGAGATTGCGTTTCAAATTTGTACAAATTTGTATCAGATTTAGAGAGTTTCATCGAGATTTGTGAGTGTTGATGAAGTTTTAGAGGTTTTGCTTCAATCACGTGTTTGATTATTGTTTGAGTTCAATCAGGTATGTTGATTAGTTTTTTTGTTTTTGTTTTATTCTTGTTGATTTGCCGAATTCAATTAGGTGTGTGCTCTATTTTTGTTTGACAGAATGAGAGTAAAATTTTACTCTGATTTGTGCTCTATTTTTGTTTGACATAATGAGAGTAAAATTTTACTCTGGTTTGTACTCTGTTTTTGTTTGACAGAATGACAGTAAAATTTTACTTTGGTATGTGCTGTGCTTTTGTTTGATAAAATGAGAGTAAAATTTTACTCTGGCATGTGCTCTATTTTTGTTTGATAAAATGTTGCTCTGTTTTGTTTGATAAAATGAGAGTAAACTTTTACTTTGATGTTATCTGTTTTGTTTTTTATTATTTTTTTATGCAATGACAGTAAAATTTTACTCTGTTATTGCATACTTCTGTTATCTGTTTTTAGACTCCTAGTGACAGTAAAATTTTACTTTGATTGACAGTAAAACTTTACTGTCAATTGATAGCAGATTTGAAAAATGGTTCCATCTCTTATGTTGTTATGCAAGTATTGTGATCATACCATTGTGTTCAAGGTTGTGTCAAACTACACATTGAAAGACTTAACTGATTTCTTAAGTTGTAAATTGAAGAAGTTTGACAGTAGTGGTTCCATACTATTATCGTACTGTTTACTTGGACATTCGCAATGCATGATTGATGATGATTATGATTTTCAGAATATGTTGTCGTTTGTTTATCTCCTTGGTGTTGACCAGGTTGATGTGACTGTTACTGAAATAGGCATTTCAAATGAAAAACATGGAGTTAGAGAATTGAGTAAGGCTAGTGGATCCAACGTTATTGATGATGAAATGGATTTACTCCCTATGTTTTGTCAACATGAAGAAAGGACTTTGTTGTCTTCTAGATGTGTAAATGGAATTGCTCATGTAGGTCAAAGATTATTGGAGGTGCAAAGGATTTCCGGACTGTATTATGTAAATATGTCATTGAGATAGGATTTGAGTTTGTATATCTGAAGAATGAAAAGTGTCAGGTCACTACTGTGTGTTCAATACGGAAGTCTAAAGGTTGTTTATGGCGAGTACATATATCTCTAGAGAGTGCTAATAATTTTTTCTACATTAGGACTTTACATGATGAGCATAGTTGTGGAGCTGTAATTCGTACTTCTAAAAACTCAAGGATGAGTTCAAATTTGGTTGTAAGTTTGATTGTTAATGAAGTTCGTGCGAATCCCCAAACTCGTCCAATTGATGTTGTGCGCCAATTTACAGATAGACTCACCATTACATACAATCATGCTTAGTTAGGAGTTGAGAAAGCTAGGACTACTACTTTTAGAGATTTTTCTATGTCTTATGATGAGATTCGATGGCATATGGATATTGTGATGAGCACAAATCCTAGTAGCTATTTGCAACTTGATTATAACCATCAAAGTGGACAGTTTAAGAGGTTTTTTGTTGCAATTAATGCTTCTATTCAAGCATTTAGGCATTGTCGTCCTCTATTGTTTATCAATGGTACTTTTCTGAAAGGAAAATATAAGGGCACCTTGTTAACAGTTACAGCAAAGGATGGTGATCAAGATACATATTACTATAGTTTATTGAAAAGTAACAAGTTACTTATTCTCAGAGTAACATGTTACTTATTTTCAGAGTAAGATGTTACTGTTATTTAAAGTAAAAATTTACTATATTTGTCCTTTTTGTTTAATATACTTACCAATTGTAAAATGTTATTTTTTAGATTTTTTCCCTCTTGTAATGGCAATTGTCGATATAGAGACTACAGACAATTAGAAATGATTTTTTATGCATTTGTCAAATATATTGTTGGATAAAAGACCAATTACCTTCATATCTAATCGCAACACTGGACTTTTGGAGGCTTTACACAAGGTTTTACCTACTGCTTACCACCATTTTTGTCTCCAACACTTAAAGGCCAATTTGAGGGATAGGTTCTCCAGTCCAAGTTTCAGCAATACTTTCAGGAGTAGAATAGTTTTTTTGTTTTCTTCATGTGCTTATGCTCCGACAGTGGAATGTTTTAATCAGTGTTTGAAAGAATTACAAGATGAGAGAAAAGGTGTCATTTGTAGGTTTCTATACAATTTGCCCTATAACAAGTGGACTAATGCATATTTTAAAGGACAAAGATACGGTGAAATGCACTCAAATGTGACAAAGTCATTCAATTCATGGATCCGTCAAGCTCGTCATTTGCCCACTACGAAGATGATTGATTCAATTAGGTTGAAGATCATGGATTTGATGTCAAGAATGAGAGAACAAGCTAAAAAATGGAATACATTTCTTTGTCCGGAGATGGATTCAACATTAGTAAATGCTCTTAAAAGTGGAAGAACTTGGTTGGTTAGTCGTTCAAGTGATCATGTTTTTGAGGTTCAATCCTGGCCATCGGTTAACATTGACCTCTTGAATAGAACTTGCTCGTGTTACCAATGGAAATTGAATGGATTTCTTTGTGCTCACGCAGCGACCGCTGTCCAAAAGAGCGGAGGTGATTTGTATGCACATGTGGAACCATTTTATTACACTAGCAAGTTCAAAGCTTGCTATGCTGAGTTCGTTTATCCAATACCCACAGTTGAGAAACCTCCTGTAACTATGGATGATCCTGTTGTCCTTCCTCCAATTTGTAAGAAGCCACCTGGTAGGCCAAGGAAGAATAGGATTCCATCTAGGGGTGAGAAAATAAAACGAGTACAGTGTGGTAGATGCAAGAAGTAAGGTCATAATAAGAAGACTTGTAAGGAGACATTGCCATGAAAGACATTATTACTTTGTAATAAAAGTACGAAAATAATGCAGTTCTTCTGCAATAAATAGTCCATAGCAATAAAAGTCTAGTCTTTTAGACTAGACTTGTAAGGAGACATTGCAATAAAAAATATTTTTACTATGTTTTTAAATGGTTGTCTATCCAAGTTTCTGATTTGCTTTGTGGTTGAATTTGACATTTTAATATAATTTTTTTAGTGTGGTTGAATAAGTTTTATGTAAAGGAACTTATAATGGAGTTTGTCTAGTAAGTGTGAAGGATTGAAGTAAAATTCTAGTCTAAAATGAAGTAAACATGAAATTAAAACTTTACCGCCTTTTAGAGTAAAATTTTACTATCTTGTTGAATAGTTGTCTATGGCTGTGCTCAGCCTGTGCTTCCAGAGTACAATTTTGCTGTACTTCAGAGTAAACTTTTACTTTTTTTGCGGCTTAAAATTTTACTTTTTTCAGAGTAAAACATTACCTTCATTAACATGAAAGTAAAACTTTACTGTCTTTCAAAATAAAATTTTACTATCTTTTAGAGAAATTTACTTTGCAATGAAAGTAAAATTTTACTATATTGTTGAATGGTTGTCTATGAGCCTGTGGTTTCAGAGTAAAATTTTACTTTATTTCAGAGTAAAATTGTACTTTATTTCAAAGTAAAATATTTCTTTAGTTCAAAACAAAATTTTACTTTATTCAGAGTAAAACATTACCTTCATTCACATGAAAGTAAAACTTTACTACTTTTCAAAGTAAAATTTTACTATCTTGTAGAGAAATTTACTCTGAAATGAAAGTAAAATTTTACTATATTGTGGAATGGTTGTTTATGAGCCTGTGGTTTTAGAGTAAAATTTTACTTTATTTACGAGTAAAATTTTACTATATCGTTGAATAGATGTCTATGAGCCTCTAGTTTCAAAATTAAATTTTACTTTATTTCAGAGTAAAATTTTACTATCAGACAGTATGTATGTCCCATTGAAAAACATTTCCAACCTGCATCAAAATTTACCACGATACACAAACTCCCTTAATGCTTATCATGCAATCTTTGTGCAAAAATAATCCAAC
This sequence comes from Camellia sinensis, assembly GCF_055761805.1. Lineage (NCBI taxonomy): Eukaryota > Viridiplantae > Streptophyta > Magnoliopsida > Ericales > Theaceae > Camellia > Camellia sinensis. Next base: position 101,452,818 of record NC_138975.1, on the reverse strand, counting down.
AAAACAACCACAGATATTATCAAAACACACAAGTATAACTTGCATCATTGTATTCTATCCATAACAATGTTCATTCCTAGTTAAAACAATATCCTGCTATAATAATGTATTAATCATCAAATCACAGTAAAATTTACTAGAACAATAAACATAGTGTGTACTATCTATTACTCTTTTAGTATTCTTTCACTTACAATTACTTTTCCAACATTCTTTCATTTACAAAAAGTAAGATTACATAAATCATTCATAGTAATTTCCAAAAGTTGTCCACGTCGTCATCCTCAAGGTCTTATCTCTTAGCTATTTTTCTTTTAAGGTTGAATTGTTCCTTACTCCATGCTTCTAGATAATCATTCAAAAATTGATGCACTATTGATGCTCGAAAATTGTTAATTTCATTATCTTCTATAGAATTTTCAATAGGCTCATCTTGTATGATTTGGCGCATGATATAACATACAATAATTCAGCAATCAATACTATTAATAAAAATGAAGATCTTGTTAGATTTACTCAAACTTGAAAACTACCAATTCAAGCATGTAATAGTAGCGTGAAATACTTACAATGTTGGGCGTTATTGTGAACTATCTTTCACCGAAACCAAGTTTACAAACTTTCTTGTACCTCTCTTCCTTTTGTTGCCCAACTTGTTCTCCACATATGTTATCTAATATCATTGCATAATTGTTTGGTCACAATTAAATACAAGAATAAAACACGGTAAAAATTTACTATTAATGTGATGCAGAGCACTTACAATCTGTTTTGCATCCTTAAGGTAATGATCATCTTTGTTGCTTCTTGGCCTTAAAGAATTGTAATGCCTCCACTCATCAAATTCAATGTCCAATACAAGGAACGTCCAGTGATAGGGTTTTTCTTCCTTCTTGATCCCTTTGGAGTTTATACAAAAATGAAGAAATCTGTATCCACTCAAATCTTGCTCAAGCACTTCGTCAATTAAATGATTACTCAACCCCATTTCACTAATGATTGCATTCAATCATATAAGAGTGTCATGTGTCAAGTTGTGTTGATGACACACTATATGAGTTATCAATATTTGGCAAACCAAATAGTAAACATTAACTCTAAAATACAGTACAATGCTACACTAAACCACAGTAAAAGTTTATTAATTCAAAATAAACACAAATTGATGGCTTACCCAACAAAGGCTTCAGAAAGAGAATGACTTATTCTTTTCTGACTTCTTTGCTTGTTGCTCAATTTGAAGCATTTCTACAAAGTTGTCAATGACCTATAAAAACAAAAATAAATTAAATATATGTTAATAAAATGAACTATTTTTAGTTATTGAAGTGAAAATTTTATGGTCACTTACACTATTTGCAGTATCACCATCTCTCATAATTGCATCCACATCATGCAATGTAACATATACTCTATTTTCTATGTCGAACCATATGATTGCACTAGTCATAAGGTAAAAAAACATGTTGATTAACACGTTGCAATTTGATAATAGTAAAAATCTGTTATTTGATAAAATTAAAATGGTCTTACTCTATAGTTTCCAAATTATAAATCTTGCTTAGTAGACACTTATCATTCTCATCAAGCAATTTGCATATTGCAGCCTTATTTGGAAACAAAACCCTTTCAACTGATTTGGTTGGCTTAGAGGCAAGTTGTCAACACAAATCACTTCTTTTCATATCACTTCAATTGCTTGTTTTGTGGTCTTTTTTTTCCCTGCCTCTCTTGTTTCACATTCAAAATCAGACATTTATTTTTTCTTCCTCGTCTTTATTTTGATTTTCTTGACCATGGATGTTTGCAACGGCTCTATGACTACAAGTGTTTCTTTTAATGTAGCCTAAATCCCAATGTTTTGCTCTTGTTATACTCCTTTAGCATGTGGCATTTTTTTAGAAGCAAAAGCTTGGGTAGCCGCATGAACTGCATTTTCTTCAATTTGTCCAACCAATTCTTTATTTTCAGATTCGAGTACTTCAAACTCCTTTCTTAGTTTCTCCATTTCTTTCTCTGTGTTGCTCATCTTTTCCATCATATCTTTTGTTTTCGCCTCTTGATCCTCTTGTATTTTTTGCATTATTTCCCTCATTTTCTTTAGTTCTTCAACTAATGCCATATTCTCACTTTTCAGCCTGTTGTTTTCTTTTTGAACTCGTTCTAATCTCCCAAGATCAATGAAGTCCTTCAAAGGTTGATCATCTCCTATAGCTTCAGCTACATGATTTTCATCTTCTTCAATCTCCAAATTTTCCTCTATGTCCATTGCATCTTCTTCTTCATGATTGCGAATGAGATTCGTTTCTTCTCTGGAAATGGGGTTCAATTGATTATGATTCACCTACATTTGAAAATTAGAAAAAGAAAAGAAGTCAACAATGAAGCAAACTTTAACCAACAGAGTAAAACTTTACTCTGATTGTAAGTAAACTTTTACTCTGAATTTAAGTAAAATTTTACTCTGTCCAAGAGTAACATTTTATTATGTAACTATAATTTTAAGCAAAGCGAACCAATAAGGCTGAGATTAAAAAGATGATACCTCTTCAGGCTTTAGATTTTTCAATGACCTCTTCATTAGCTTTTTCCTCAACTTTGGTAAGTCCCATCGAAAGAGCCTTGGACACAAATTTTTGCCTTTAGATTGAATGAGGGTAGTGTGCTCGCATAACCAGTACTATAAAATAAAAAATCGAAATTAGTTAATTTTCTAAAGATGGATTGTGTATATTTCAAGTAGTTCAATTTACTTAGCAAAAGAAGTACACATCCAGTCACATTTTCAAGACTTCCTAATGAAGACTGGATTGAAGTAGTCAATGTATGTAACTGCACTTGACTATGCATATGAATTCATCATTTTCAAATCTTCTATAAGGGCGACAAAAGCACATCCAACTGTTAGACCGGTTGTTGGGAATAACAAAGTTGCCACAACGAATAAACACATTATTCGTGCAACATCCTGAACATCAACTATCGTTGTGTCTTCCAATGCATCTCCTAATGCCTCCCGCAAAATCTTTACAGATACTCTTGACATATTATGAAACCTTTTTCTGGACAAAATGTGTTTCTTGTTTCTTCCCATATGAGACATCTACTTTTTTTGTTCCCAACTTTATCCCAAAAATCAAAGTAACATCACTGTCCCGTATGTCACATGTTTTCCCCCCCAAGCTTGAATCCCTTTGTATGAAAATCATAACACTTGATCACATCCATGACATTATCGTCAACTTTCTTAAACTTTTTCAACACCACATCTTCTTTCTTCCAAAAAAAATTGAATAACATCCCAAAAGATGTTCTCTCAAGAGCAGTAATGTGTCTTTCAGTGAACTTCATGTCTCACATTAGGTTTATCAATGAAACAATATTTGACGTATATTATTTCACGTAATTCTTCCTCTCTTGTACTCCATGTACAATATTCGACTTTGAAGGTTTTCCTGTTGAAGGGATTGGATTGCTTTCATGAGAGCTTTCATCCTCACTAGGGGAGCGCTTTCTCAGTCTCGTTGATGCAAGCACAAAATCGTCATTACATGTATCATCCACATTGCTCATGGATTTTTTGCTGCGCTTTTCGGGGAGTTTCTTCTTTTCTATAACTATTGGTGGAACTTCAAAATCATCGCCATCATCACCATCCTTACGTTTGCTTCTAGAAACAACCATTTTTTAACACTAAAAAGTTTCCCTAAATCAACAGTGTAACATTTTACTTTAAACAACAAAGTAACAAAACAATAAGCACTAAAGAAAATGAAGAATAATGCAACAAAATAAAAATGCAAAAACCTTGTAATGAAATAGTAAAGTTTTACTGTGAAAATAAAATTTTACTCTGATTGGAAGTAAAATTTTACTCCGAACAATATACCCTAGGAAATAAACAAAAACACCTACAAAAATTCTACAACCAATAATATTGACAAAGGTACATCGCCATATTCAAGAAATGATAGCGAAGAAATAGAGATAGTTCTAGCAAAGTATAGAAATTACATATAAAGACCACAAAAAGATATATTCAACAAAATACACTACAATCATATTCACATACATAAATAGATAAATATATACAAATATATTCATATACAAATTAATATACACGTTTATATAATAAGCAATGGCTAGAGAACACATAAAGCAAGAAATCAAAAGGCATTGATGAAATCATAAAAATGCACAAACATTTTAATGAAACAACAAAGTTGTAACGTAAAATTTTACTCTGAACAATATACACTAGAAAATAAACAAACAAAATAAATAAATGAATAACATATATTGGACAATATACACTACAATCACATTCACATACATAAATAGGTACATATATACACACATATATTCATATACACATTGATATACAATAAGCAAAGGCTAAAGAACACATATAACAAGAAATTAAGCGGCATTGATGAAAACATAAAAATGCACAAATATTGTGATGAAACAGTAAAGTTTTCAAGTAAAACTTTAACATTGAAAGTAAAATTTTATTTTCAACAATATACACTAGAAAATAAACACACAAAAAATACATATATTGAATAATATACACTACAATCACATTCACATACATAAATAGATACATATATACACACATATTTTCATATACAAATTGATATACACATTTATATAATAAGCAAAGGTTGGAGAACACATACAGCAAGAAATCAGAAGGCATTGATGAAAGATCTGCAATGTCGTTTGCACCATCGCTCACGGTGGTGGTGGAATGAGGGTTTCGGATACTACTGCAGTGGTGGAAGTAGGGTTTCAAATACTCACGGTAGTTGTGGAATGAGGGTTTTAAATGCTACTGCGGTGGTGGAAGTAGGGTTTCTGATGCTAAGGTTTGTGAATCACGCTTTTCAGAGCAACAAGTTAATCGATGAAACAGAGTGAGGGTGAGGGAGACAAAGGGTTCGTATTTGCCCATTTATATATAAGGGTATTTCTGTCTTTTCACCATTTTTTTAATTTGAGGGGCTTTTGGAATCATTATTTTATTCCATGAGTTTCACACAAAAAAAGCCCAATGGAAGGGACTTTTGACCAAATTTCCCAACATTATTATGCAAACTGAGAAATTCTTAGTCTCGTACAGTTGAAAATTTTCTCAACTCATTTTGTGAAATTTTTTTAACTTGAAAATTTTCTTACATTTTTAGTTTGTGAAAAAAGATAAAGTTCAGAAAAAATACTATTAACCTTGTTTGGTTATCTCTGTTGTTTTGAAAATTGAGTTTTTTTTAATTTTTTTAAATTTTTGGTGAATTTTTTTAATATTTTGCATAATTTTTTATTTTTTAAATACACCTAATCTCGATACACTTAAAAAAAACAATATTTTTGAATTTTTTTATAAAAAAAATTACCAAATACAAAAAATATTTTTAAAAAATACTAAAATTCAATACTTTTTTTTTAATTTTGAAAATCAATCAGCTTATTTGGTTTGGATTTTCAGAAAATTGAATTTTTTTACTATTCTACGCAAATTTTTTTAATTTTTAGATGCACCTAACATAAATGCACTTAAAAGTGTAATATTTGTGAAAAAAATTATTTTAAAAATTTACTAAATACCAAAAATTTATAATAAAAAAAATAATTGAGAATTCAATATATTTTTCATATTCTTGTGTATTTATTTATTTTTTAAAATATTTTTTTACAAATAACTTACTTTTTAGATATATCTCAATAAGGTGCATCTAAAAAAATTACTAAAAAAATTGAGTGCAGAAAATTAAAACCAAACGTATTGAATGATTTTTTTAAAAAAAAATTGTACAAATTTTATAATTTTTAAGTATATCAAGATTAAGTGCGTCTAAAAATCAAAAAATAAATGATTAAAATATTTTTAAAAATCACTAAAAATATAAAAATACTACTATTTTTGAAAACTCCAAACCAAACAGAGTGATTAAGATTGGTCCACATTGTAACTTCATTCAATCTCGTTGTGTAGATTTCAAATATATAAATTGTAGTATAGTAAAAAAAAAAAATAGTTTAACAAAAATTATAATGCTTTAAATTTTCAAACACTAAAAGCAAAAAAGGGGGGAAAGAGTAAATATCACATCAACAATGTAAAAATGAAGATGTAAGCATAACTCTTGCCCAAAATTCACATACATGCATTTGAGGATTTTTGGGGAAAAAAAGGTACTAGTAGGAGTTATTGGGTTAAAACTTTTTAAAGAGAATCTAATCTCAAATAAATATACAAAATGGCACTTGCTAGTAAATGTCTCAAAAATTAATTCTGATAGCCAAATTTAATAGAAATATAGAACAAGAAATAAGGACCTGGCTACGGACACACCATTTTTTTATTGCATATTCTGCACCCATTGTAAATTGGATGCAAAATATGCACTAAAAAATAGTGTTTTTAATCTTTTAGATTTAAGCATGGTAAAGCATATGCAAAATTTTACCCAAAGCTTTTAACCTAAAATTCTGATTTTTATTTTTTATTCAGGTCCATTTTATGTCGAACAAAATCAATCTATATTTATGAACATTTTCCTGTGATTTGGTTTTTAGTCCACAAACTTGTAAGCATTATATCTATCAGTACTAGTCATGCCCAAACGTCAAATTTCGTTCAAGGCCATATTATAGTTTTTTTTTTTTTAATTCTATAATTTGTTTAAGTACTTAATGATTATCTTCAAAAAAGGAAATCAATTAAGAATATCCATATAAGAAGTAATATAAAATGATGATAAAAAAAACCGATAATATTGTGACGTTTGGTAATGTTTAAATTTTTTTGTTTATGTTTATAAAAAAAATTATAAATTAGTTTTTATTTATTTTTAGAAAAACAAACTGCAAACATGTTTAGTTTGAAGAAAATATTTTAAAAAATTTAAAAACAAAAACTCAAAAACATATTTGTTAATTTTAATGCATAAAATGTTTATTTATGACAATGAAAATCATCCAAATCATAATTTCCGTGTTTTTGGGTTTTCAAATTTGATTTAACATCTTTTTGTGTTTATGTTTTTCAGCCTTATTTATAAACTGAGACTAACTATTTATAAATCAAAAAAATTATCAAACAAATTTTTATGTTAATTTTTTTAAATTTTATAAATATTTAAAAAAATTAAAAAAAAAATAGTTGCCAAACGGACCATTTTAATAATCTCTCTTAAAATTATTAAGACTATTTCAAGCTAAGCATACCGAAAGCTAGAAATGTTTATCCCACAAAAATTTCATTTATGGAACCACCATCATACTTTGTTTTATTTTCATTTTTTTTTTTTTTTTTGGGTACATGGGTGTTCTCTCTCTAGAGTTGAGAACCAGCATCATACAATCCAAGAAAAAATATTACTTGCTATTAAGAAACACACATATAGATAGATAGATTTCTCGGTAGTTTGGGAATACAGTCACGTGATATTTCATAATAATATGATTGATAAAGAAAATGGAATATTAATTATTTATGTGGATGAATGAGAAATATAAAAAGGTATAATAAATAATAATTAAGGACAAAAAAGTTTTAAAAAATCAAAAAAATAATTTTTAACCAACTTTCTAAATTACGTAATAATATTATGAAAGTACCCAATAATTTTTCAGATAGATACTAATAAAATTATGATTCCTTTGGCTTGAGCACACAACTAGTGGTTAAAAAGGTGGATATTTATTAGAAAGGGACCCTCGTCTAAGCATATTCTCTTTTTGTTGAGTTGTGAGATCTTTTATCAATATATTTTTTTTTAAATGTAATAAAATAACTTACTCAAGAGCTTAGCCACCATATCGATGGATCTCACTAAAAGATTAAAGGTTCGACTTCTATCTATATTGTATTCTGATATTACAAAAAAATAAAAATAATTATCCACCACTGGCCTTGTTTGGTTTGTGTTTCTCAAAAACTTTTGAGAAAAATTTTCTACAAATAAATTTTCAAAAGTAATCAAACCAAACAAATTTTCTCAAAATTTTTTTCCAAAACTTGTTTAGTTTACAAGTTTTCCAAACAAATCTCTCTCTCATACACATCAAATCAATCATTTTTTTCAAAACTCTCTCTCAAAATAATTTTTCAAAACATCTTTTGAAAAAAAAACAAACCAAACAAATTTTCGTACTTTTTATCTCAAAACATGTTTCTCAAATACAAACTAAACAAGCCCTATTTCTATTATGATAAATCAATAAATAAATAATTTTCCTTATACCACATTTACATTATTGCTTTTTATTGGTGGGGTGCTACTGGGGAAGATAAGCCAAGAGAGATAAGATGTTGTCTGGCCCATGCTCTAGAGAGAGAGAGAGAGAGAGAGAGAAGAGAGAGAGTGAATTGAACCATGTCTAAGCTTAATTTTTCAAGTCATTTTTGGATTAACTTCTTAAGGCTGCATATGTATATACACCTTTTTATTTTTTATTTTTATATATATCAGCTTTTACATGTTCATTAAACCTTTGGTTTGCCTTAACTTTTTACTGTGACATTGATATTTATTCTTCTCTTTCATTCTCTGTATATGTAGCATTCTGTCTTTTGAGCATGTGATCTTCAACCTTTTTCATTGTGTGATCTTTAACTTTTTCTTCTTTTGAATCTTTAGCTATCATGTCATCTATTGAGTGTTTTCTTAGGGCTGAAGAAAACCAACTTATCCTGCATGCTACATGTGGATATTGAGATTTTTCAAAGCCAAATTTCATTTTTACCCTCATGGTTTGTTTTGATTTGGAAATTAAAAGTGCATTGCTAAACTCATTAACAGTAAACCATGTTGAGGCAAACCACGTACACTTCTGTCGCTTTCTTGGAATGCAAAATTAACATTAACCCCTTATCATCTAACATACGTGTGGTTCACGTTTTAACATTTAGAAATAAACACATAATCACCTTATTGCTGATGATACATGTTTCACATTTACTATTAATTTCTTGGACAAAATTCTTGACGGAGCACTTCAGTTCACAAACAGTAAAGAGTTATATGCTTAAATGACATAGGGTGAATCGCATACAATGGTGAAGTATGCCCATTAGGCAATGTCTTGGGTTTACACATTAAGATTGTGTTTAGATTTTAAATTTGCAAAGAGAAAAGAGAAAAAAAAATTGTGTAAGTTAGTTTATTTATTTATTTATTGTTTTACAACCAATCCATATTCAAATAGAGATTTAACTTCTATTTCATTCATTTTTCTCTTCATTTTTGTCTCTTCTCAGCACAAATCCCTCCCTCAAATTATTGATCCAAACAGAGCCTCTCCATGGCTAAAGCATAAATAACTATTCAATTGGGAATGGAAACAATAGCATAAACAACCAGTCAAGATGTACTGCTCTGGAAACCAAAACCCAGAAATGATACATCCATCTAATTTGGAAAAAAAGCACTAATGATGTGGAAAATAAAAAAATAAATGAAAAAAAAACCAAGGTTACAACATCACATCATATGAAACTCACACACCAATTAAAACTACTAGAAATGTTAATTTAGAGCTCCCTATCTTTTTTCATTAAAACCAGCCTACACTACTTTGACAATAACAATTTATTCTATCAAATAAAACATACATCTTATTTGATGTGAACATTGTCACGTTTTCATTTTCTAAGTAGGTGTTTGGGATCACTTAAAAAATATAAAAAGTTACTATAAAAGTAAAAAAGTTTATCAGCAGTGCTAGAGACCCCCACATGGGGATGACCTCCACCACCCCCACATACACGTGAGGGTCAAAGAGTGGAGAACAAAAAATAAAAAATTTTGAGCCAATCAAAAATTAGTAGAGGTGGTGGGGGTCACCCTCACTGGGGTCTAAATCATTTTTGAAAAGTTTATACTATTCACAATTTTTTTGAGGGAAAACTGGGGTTGAGTAGTCAGATATTCAAAGACAATTTTGCCCTTATTTGTCCCATTCCAACAGTCAGCTCACGTGTGAGAAAAAAAAGAGAGTCCAACACAGTGCAACACAGTTCACTGACAAGTACCCTCACTGACCTGCACTAACTATAAGTACAAGGGTAGTTCGGTAATTTTAGTATTTTGTATAATATTTTATTACATATTTTTTCGTAAAAAATAAAAAAGTTATCCCAAACAATTGTATTTTTTTCCTCTACTTTTTTAAACAAAAAGTCAAAAAATGTACTTATATAGATCATCCCAAACAACCTCTAAGTGTTCTCTTCAAATATAATAATTGTTACATTCAATAACTATTAAATAAATTATTGTTTTTTTTATTCATTAAATGGTCCAAAATTGCTAAACGATTTCCCCGATCAAATAATAAAAAAAAAGTCATATATTTCACAATTAGCAATAAAGACTAGGCTTGGTTTGGCATAAACTAAAAAAATTTTAAAAAAAATTACTACAAAAGTCAAAAAGTCCACATTATTTAGGAAAAACTTGTGAGGGAAGCCTAGAGGTTTTATTTTGGAAGCTTGTGGGGGAAGCCTATAGGACAAATTTATTATTGAAAAATGACTTGAACCCCCTCTCTCTCCCTCTCCCACCATCCCCACACACACGTGGAGGTTAGGGATTGGAAGAGGAGGAAAAAAAATAAATAAAAAATAAATAATAAAAAAAATAAAGCCTGACCAATAAGGAGTCAGTGGAGGTCGTGGGGGTGACTCCCACTAGGGGTCTCAATCACTGTCCATTATTATTTTGCCCTTTAAATTCAACAATCCAGAAGTCAATAAAAATAGAATGGTCATTTCAGTTTTACTATAATATTTTATTACATATTTTTTCATAAAAAGTCAAAAATTTATTTCAAACATATTTATTTTTCTTTACTTCTTTAATAAAAAAGGCTTCGTTTGGGAAGCCATGGTTTGGGCTTTTTTGGCTATTTTAGTCACAAAAAATAAAATAGTCTATTTTAGCCATAACAAACAAAACATCACATCCAACCCATAATCATTACATTCTTCTCTCACAAAAAAACTCAAAAAAGCCAAAAAGCCAAAAAGTCCTTCCCAAACCAAGCTTCTAAGCCCAGGCTAAAATAGTCAAAAAAGCTAAAAAGTCAAAAAGCCAACCCACTTCCCAAACGGAGGCAAAATATACTTATTTAAAACATTCATAAATTGTCAATCTTCCTCAATGGTTGAAAATGGAGTTAGAAAGCATCATGAAGGAGTAATTTGACAATGTGGTAAAAAGCCACTTTTTTAATTTTTTATCCAGTTTTTTCAAAAAAAAAAAAAAAGTCACAAAAAATCATTAAAAAAGTCAGTTTTTTTTTCAAAAAAATTAAAAAAATTAAAAAATTAACTTTTTATCGACTTTCCAAAATATCCCGAAATTACCTTCCGTCATTGAGAGCCCAGGCCATCATTGGGATTTTGAAGGCAGACTGCTAAGCACAGCCCTTGAGTCAGGAGGAGCATCGTGCATTGTTGAAGATCAGGGAGCATTAACAGAAGGCTGTGATTGGACACCTGGAAGAGGAAATACCCATAAACCCCTCAGCCCCATTGGAAACAATCCTAGTACAATTATTGAGTTTTTTTTTATCGACATACTAATAATGACATAAGTACAAAATCAATCCTATGATATCTTCTTCGACAGAGGCTAGAGATAACGAGCAAGGATCTTCTCTTTAGCTTCCTTGCATCACTTCTTTCTTGTAATAATCAAAAGAGTAGTGATTGGGAGCCCGAAAAAGGTTGCCCCGAATGCCCCGAATCTACGAAACGACGTCGTTTTGGCGTTGTAATTTTTTTTTTTTTTTTTGTCTGTTTTGGATCAGAAATCAGAAGCAGAGGAAGACGAAGACAGAAGAAGAAGAAAGAAAGAAGAAGAGAAGAAGAAAGAAGAAGAGAAGAAGGCAGAGGGGAGGCGACGGCGGCTGGGCGGAGGCAGCCGGACGAGCTGCGACGATCCGCCGGGCTGCGACGATCCGCCGGGCTGCGACGATCGCCCGAGCTGCGACGATCGGCCGATCGGCCGGAATGCACGGGCCTCTCTGTGTGTGTGCCTCCATTCCCTCTTCTCTCTTCTCTCCCTCTCTTTCCCTCTCTCCTCTCCTCTCTCTTTCTCCCTCTCTCTCTTTCTCCCTCTCTGCAGGTCGAAAATGGCAGAAAAAAAAAAAAAAAAAGAAAATTTCGAGCCACATTCGAGCCAGACACATTTCGGGCCCTGAAGCATTTTCCTAATCAAAATTCATTTGAAGAGAATTGGTGTAGATTATTTCTAAAAAAATTATTTTTAATATTTTTAATAAAGTTATCTGAGTCATTAAATTTTTTTAGGGCAAATTACATATACCCCTCGAGGTTTGGCTAAATTATAAATATCCCCCTGAGGTTTGAGAAATTACAAATTTTCCCCTGAATGCTATATTTGCATAACAAATTATGGGGTAATTTGTTATGAAATTTAAAACTCAGGGGGCAAATTGTTATGAAAATACAAACCTTAGGGGGCGGGATGTAATTTTTGAAACCTCAGGAGGGTATCTGTAATTTAGTCAAACCTCAAGGAAGGTCTATGTAATTTGCCCATTTTTTTAAGATGAATCTTGACCATTACAAAAAAAGAGTGATGTAAGGAGCGCTCAGAGATAACACCATGTAAAATATCATACAATTATCAATTTATATTAATTCATATCGTTCTATTTATTAATCTCAATTTAAATTTTAAAATGTATACTCGTTTTAAAATTATTCCATTCCGTTATAATTAATATATATAAATATTATACGAATTAGTATTATATATTATGGAAAAACTTAATAATTTATTAAAATATTTTTTAATCTATTAATCTGTTCAAAATTACTTAAATTGTAATCACTACTACAAAAATAGTTAAAGATCACACTTTGATAAAAAAAAATATCTCACTTTTATTGAAAGTGTGATAAAAAAAATTAGATTGATATTTTAATCACACTTAATTTGATTAAGTGTGATCATATTTATTTTTTATGTCACTTTTCAATTAAGTGTGATTATATATACATTTTTTTAATCACACCTTCTAATTAAAGTGTGATTAAATATATACTATTACTTTTTAATCACACTTTTTATATAAGTGTGATTATATATATATATATATATATATATATATATATATATATATATATATATATATATATATTTTAATCACACATTCTAATTAAAGTGTGATTATTTTTATATTTTTTAATCACACTTTCTAATTAAAGTGTGATTATATATACACTACTACTTTTTAATCACACTTTTAAAATGAGTGTGATTATATATATATATATTTTTTAATCACACATTCTAATTAAAATGTAATTATTTATATATTTTTTTAATCACACATTCTAATTAAAGTGCACACTATTACTTTTTAAATAAGTGTGATTATTTATATATATTTTAATCACACATTCTAATTAAAGTGTAATTATTTATATATTTTTTAATCACACCTTCTAATTAAAGTGTGATTATATATACCCTACTACTTTTTAATCACACTTTTTAAATAAGTGTGATTATATATATATATATATATATTTTAATCACACATTCTAATTAAAATGTGATTATTTATATATATCTTTAATCACACATTCTAATTAAAGTGTGATTATATATACACTATTACTTTTTCATCACACTTTTTAAATAAGTGTGATTATTTATATATATTTTAATCACACATTCTAATTAAAGTGTGATTATTTATATATTTTTTAATCACACCTTCTAATTAAAGTGTGATTATATATACACTACTTTTTAATCACATTTTTTTTAAATGAGTGTGATTAGATCACACTTTAACAAATGAAAATATCTCACTTTTATTAGAAGTGTGATAAAAAAAATTAGATTGATATTTTAATCACACTTGATTTGATTAAGTGTGATAGTATTTATTTTTTATGTCACTTTTCAATGAAGTGTGATTGTATTTATATTTTTTAATCACATTTTCTAATTAACATATGATTAAAGATCACATAAGAAGAATTAAAAATATCTCACTTTTATTAGAAATGTGATTAAAAAAATTAAAATGATTTTTTAATCACACTTAATTTAATAAGTGAGATAATATTTTTTTCAATCACACATTTTAAATAAGTGTGATTATATATATTTATTTTCATCACAGTTTGGTGTGATTATATATAATTTTTCAATTTAATTTTTATATTAAATAATTATTCCCATATTGTATATAAGCTCATGAAATTGCTTTGGTAGAGAGAGAAAGAGCTGGGTAATTTCTTTCTAGGGTTTCTTGCGGCTCTCCATCTCGCCTCTGTCGTCGATGGCCACTGATCAACGCGTCTTTCCATCTCCCCTCTTGCTCCTCCTCTTTTCCTTGCTGATTAGCGCCGCCGCTGCTCTTTCTAGTCGCCATCGTTGGCCTTTCCAGCGTTGCTTCTCCTCTCACCGTTGCTGCTTCTCTCTCTCTAGTTTATGTTTTCTTATTCACTATAAGTTCTTCAATTCCTTCCCCAACCCCATGAACTTTTGATATGCTAGTTGACCTTAACCACGTGCACTGCACTCTTTGTGACCAATGAACCATTCATTTTTTATGGAATTTTTTTGTTGTTGGAATAGCTTGTTGATATTGTGATTCTTATCGTACCATTTTCCTTGTATGTCAAATGTTCGATAAAATGTGTCAATGGAAAATTTTTGTTATTTTTATTTTATCTTTTAATTTTTAGCCAAACACCGAAAAATAAGAATTATAATGAAACTTTTACGGTAAAATGCTCTCTTTGTAAACCCCCCCCCCCTTTTTTTGTCCTAGTTTTTGTGTATATTATATGCATCATTACACTTTCTGATTATCTATGTGTTGTTTCCCTTAGATTCATGATAATCTATATGGCAAATTATGGAGCCTATATTTCATCTACTAGGCAGATTTTAATTTTTATATGTTATGCTTAGTATTTGAAATCATTCAATCCAAACTAGGTGTTAATGATTTGGGGAGGTTGAGGCTCAAAATTCTGTTCTGGAGTTTGTGGGTCATCCACGGTAGGGGGATTATTCACATGGGTATGGATTCTACATTTTTAGGATTTTTTTTTCTGGTTAGGCTTGATGGTAAGGTAATGCTAATGTTAATTCATGTTGGTATGGATTATAGATTGCATGTTGACAACATATTTATGTTAGTTAGTTATCTCAAAATGGGATTTCTTTATCAGCTGTTATTGGTGGCTTGTATATACGCATTTTGTGCATGAATTACATAGCAGATGTAAACATGGCCATGATTACCGCGTGCATGCTTCTCTAGTAGTATAACTATATACGTTGTGCTTTGATTTATAGAGCTTGAGACAAAGAGAATATTGCTTAATATTTTCAAAAAGAAGCAACAAAAGAGTGCTGAAGCTGGCACAATTTCAAGCTTCTAAAAGGAGGTAAGCATTGTTATTGGTGCTTAGGTATTTGAATTAATATAGGCCAGGTGATTTTGTCACTTTCTTTCTTTGGTATCTACTTGGATAGAACTTGAGTACAAAATTTGTCCATTTATTTTGGTATCTATTTGGATAGAACTTGAGTGCAAATGCTAGAGGGAGAATGTCCCTTATTTTCATATAGTTTTGTTGGTTTCGTTAATGTGATATTGTTTTTTTCGATTTTTTTTTTTTTCCGTATTCTGTACTTGCTTTAGCTCCCCCTTATTTTGTTTTCTGCTTCCCCTTTGTTCAAATACCAGAATAAGGGTCCATCAGTCACAGGGTTCAGAGGGTGGCTAAATATCATTTTCTAAAGGTATCATTTACAGTTTTCCTCATTTGTTGACTGTTGACAGTCATCATCACTTAATCAATTCATCTTTGGCAGATCGAAACAAGCGTATATCTCTTTGTCTCTTGGTGTGATATTGGGACTCCATATTGCCATTTTTTTTCTTTCTAGATTGAATCTTTAAAAGTTTATTGAGTTGTGCAAGATTTCAATATGATTTCATTTGTAGTGACTAATTATTTGGTTTAGTATTAGGATGTGGATTGGCAATAATTCATCATTCCGTACATGCAGAAACAATCTGATCTTTTACTAAATGCTGATGATCTGGATGTTCAAAATAAAAAAACACCACACTAATTATATGGCACTTGTACATAATTAATTCTAGATATTCAAAATATGGAGTATGAAAAATTCAAGTTACTTTTCCTCAATGAAAAACAATTAATAGTTGTTTGAGATTAATCAAGCATTCTCCAATAGAAGTTTTCATCTCTTTTTTTGTTGCGTACATGACTACTAGTAAATATATTACAAAGTTTAGAAACATAGAAATCAAAAATACATATATGATTCTTTTTGAAAATAGATTTCACCAATCAATCTTGTAATATCTTGCTCGTCCATATATTTTCTATGCCTGATTCTATATTTGATTTCTATGCTACTACACTCATTGGCCCACATATGTCCTTGACAGTAGGCCTAATAATCTTTAAATGGTTTGTTTTACTTCACCCATATTTGCTACAGAACATTGTTTTGTTTTTGTTTTTGCTAACAATTTTTGGATATATATCAGGTGGGACTGCAAGTTATCTACTAGGAATGAGTGGACATATTGCAGCTCAAGCAGATGACGCAAGCAACCCAATCAATGTGAAGAATCTATCTTTGGGTTGGATGATTGGTTTTCTCTTTCTTGTCAGCTTTGTTGGTCTCTTTTCAATTGTCCCCCTTAGAAAGGTATAATAATAATAGATTATTACAACAAACCAATTTTAATTTTAATAATATATTTTATTGATAAGCTTTTTAATTTGTAATTTTTTTTGAATTGTTTTTCCTCTCCTCCTCAGATGATGATACTCAAGTACAAGTTAACATACCCTAGTGGAACTGCAACTGCCTACCTCATCAACAGCTTTCACACTCCTAAAGGAGCCAAACTAACCAAGTAATTAATACTATCTATTACCCTAATCTTATTTAATGTATCTATTTAAAACTAAAATTGATATTATTTACCACACAATGTAACTATTTAGAACTAAGATATTACTTACCACTTGGCCCTTAGTGCCTCATGAAGCATTAAAGTTTGAGATTCAACTCCCATTGAAAATATTATTATCGTCTTGGAGCATCACATGGTAATACTCTTACCAATTATCAAATGTCATATCCCTCGTTGTTCTTCTATTGCCAAACACCAAATTATAGGCTCCACTCATTCTGCCAATCACAATATTCCTGGACACTACCTAGCCATGCCCCAAGACCACCACATAACTTCTCCTCCCATTGAGTGCTATCAATTGCTCAAGGACTATGCCTGTGAGCATAGTCAAAGATTTGCCTGACTCGCGTGGAAGGAAATGCTTTGTGTGAGTCTTGAGATTAGTCGAGTACACCCAATGAATACTTTGACCCTTCTATGGATAATGTAGGAAAAAAGAGAAGAAATATTTATACCACACTTTTTCTAGCAAAAACAATTGACTTCTAACATTTAGGTTTATTCATATTCTTGATCTACAATTTTTCCTTTTACTTTTATCTTTTTTTTAAATTTTAAGTTGTGAGGGCTGGTGGGGAAAATTATTAGAATTAGCATCTTGTTTATTTATTTTTAAAAAATTTTTTGGGAGCTAATGAGTTAATTAATTTGGATGCGGGAAACAAGTAATGATGCTATTCTATTCCTTCTGTGGTAGCTTTACTAATGCACTTTTTCAATGGTTCTTTGCTGCTACTGATGGCTGTGGATTTAATAACTTTCCCACCTTTGGTCTCAAAGCCTTTAGCCAAAGGTTAGCTCTTTCTCAACTTTTCCTAATAATCATTTTATTATTTTATTACTTACTGCTTGTTTAAGTAATATTAGTGAAAGGAAAATGAATGATATTTTTGAATTTATGAGAATCATATATAAAAACTATGTTTATGTATCATTATTCTTATTGAAATTAGTGATGGGAGGATGGAATGTCCTTTGGGATGGAAGGCTTTATACCTTTTTGATATTGGCACACCATAACCTAATTAATGTCTTCAAACTTAACCATGCCCAATTTAATGTTATTCAGTTGTTTTATGAATACCGAAAATTTTCATAAAAATGTATTTATGACTCATCATTTGTCTCAAATCTGTATTTGTCTAACATGTGTAATTAGATATTTACCCATAAAGTGTATTAAGTAATTTGAGTTAATAAGGCCTGTAAATACCAAGGTGCCTAATTATTACAAAAAATTATTATAGTAATTTTTTCTTTGATAAGTAACAACAGTGAAATGAGTAACACAAGTATATAGGAAAATAGAAACTTAACCACCACCACCACCACTAATAGCATAAACTTCATATGCAAAAGAAAGGATTCAGAGCAATAGATAAACAAACAGTGGCTGGTGTAAACTTCAACATAAAGACAACAAGCAACATAGCATACAAATTTTATCGTTTTACATGTAGGTGGTGACATTAACAGCTGTCATTAAGCCACTTTGTTCTGAATTGATTTCCAAGGGTGTGTGCTTTGCTCTGAAACTTGATTGATTTTAGGATTTGATTGTGTGTTGTTTATTCGAGGAAGAAAAATAGAAAATGAATAAGAGAGCATGATCCTTCCTGTAACAAAATATCTCTGATAAATTACAACATTGAAATATAGAAGTTGGAGAAAAGATTAGAGCATCTGCAATGGAGTGGCTAAAAATGTGTTTTATTGAGAATCTGTTTGACGTGGTTATGATTCATGTGATGATCGTTAACACTTATACTATGCTCCTTGTGGCAGGTTCTGATGAACTTAACAAATGACAACCCTGTGTGCTGTCAGCAAATTGCTGCCTGTGGAGGACTGGGAAAACCTTGTCTTCATTGATTGCTGGCCACTTTCCATCATTCAGTTCATCTTTGCCTCTCTTCAGCGATATAAGAAATGATACTTGTTGTCCAAGTCTTAAGACATTTGAAAGGGTGTGATCGGTAGGACTTTATCTTTTGTAAGACTAGAACAATCTCTACAAATAGTTAGTTTATTCATATGCTTCTAGCGGTTTCTGAATTAATTTTTGTTTTCATTTTTCAGGTTAGAAATTCTTGGAGAGATGCAAAATATGGTCAAAGAATTCAAGAACTTAGTTTTTTAAGTTTTTTCATTTTTTAGTATATGTAAGCATGGTTTAAAACTTTTTATTTAATTCCTTTGCATATACTTTTGAATATATTTAATTTTCATTTATGAAATATATGACATTATTCTATTCAATATGTGGTTGTGATTCAAAATATAGTATATAGTGTGTATTACATTCTTAAAATGCGCGTATAAAAACAATATTGATTATTCTTCAAATATGTCGAATTTTTTTTTATTACAGATTTTATTAGTTATTAATCACACTTAAAAGATGTGATCTAAATATTATTAATCACGCTTAAAAGGTGTGATCTAAATATTTTTAATCACACTTAAAAACTGTGATCTAAATGTTTTTAATCACACTTAAAAGATGTGATCTAAATAATTTTAATCATATTTTAAAGATGTGATGAAAGTATTTTTTAATGACACTTAAAAAGTGTGATTAAAAATGACCCCTTTTAATCACACTCCCAAAGACCACACTTTAATAAAACTTAAAAGGTGTGATTAAAAAACATACATCACACAAAAAAAGTGTGATCTTTATCTGTATTTGTAGCAGTGAATTTGTCAATCCGTCAATCTATTAATCCGCCATTCGATTTATAATTTTATTTTCAAATCATCCAAATTACACCACACACATCCCTAACTAAGGATTAGGGTTACCTTTGCTAATTTGGCTAAAAAATATAGACAAAATTACTTAACAATGACAAGTGAGAAAAATAATTACAAAAAGGTGGTAAGTGTAACTTTTTCATAAGAATTCAGGAGAAAGTTGTACTCCCACTCCCAATACTTGAGTAATTATTTTTGGTCTTATAGCCTGAACAGTAATTTTCTCAAAAGTATAAATAAATCAAGACTGGGAGGAGTTGAAAAAGATGAATTTGGAAACTGATTTATAAATCATTTCACAGACTTAGGATTTATTTAGAAATAAGTTATTTTAGTAATTTATAAAAAAAAATTAAAAAAATATGTAAAAAAAATAAAAAAAAATAATAATATAATAATTTATAATGAATTTTTTATTTTTAACCAAAATATATAGTTATTAAACGAGATTTTAGATAGCTGACAATTCCACTTTATTCATTCTATATGTTTACTTCTTTATGACATAATAAATAATTGTCTGTCCAATAAAAAGCTCAAAATTACCTTTCAGCCTAATTCATCAATAGTTCCTGTATCACCAACTTTGTGCACATTGGGTTGTAAAATACTTATAAGGTCCATTTGGATGGATCTGAATTTCAAATTAAGGGCCTTATCATTTAAGGATAATAACTCGAATTTAGATGTGGTAGTTTACTTATGAATTTTAAGATTAAGTTAAGGCTCCGTTTGGGAAGAAAAAAGTCAGACTTTTTTGGCTAAAATAGTCACAAAAAATAAAATATCAAATCCAACCCACAATCATTACAATCCTCTCTCATAAAAAAAGTCAAAAAAACCAAAAAGTCCTTCCTAAACCAGGCTAAAATAGTCAAAAAGTCAAAAAGCCAACCCACTTCCCAAACGGAGGCTAAATAATTTTATTATGATGAATTTAAAATGACTATATAAAAGTGATTATTTGAAATGATACTTAGGCTTGGCTTGGGAAGTGGGTTAACTTTTTATCTTTTTTACTTTTTTAGATATTTTAGCCCAGGACTAAAAAGCCTAGTTTGGGAAGGGTCTTTGGTTTTTTTAATTTTTTTTTGAAAAAAAGAATGTAATGATTATGAGTTGAATGTGATATTTTGTCTTATTGCGGCTAAAAAAATTATTTTGTTTTTTATCGTTATTTTAGCCCCAAACCCACACAAACCCACTTCCCAAACAACCCCTTAAAAGGTTTCTCTTTTTAGCTACAATAATCCTACTAAAGTATATATTTTCTATCTGAACTTATCTTTTTCCTTCTTTTTTTTTTCTATCCATTTAACCTTCAAATCGTTTGATTTGAAGTTCATATCCATCCAAATAGATACTAAGTGGTGTTTTGAGAAGTTGGTAAAATAATTAACTTTTTGACTTTTTTAGTCAATTTTGTCTTTTCGAAAGTAAAAAATGTGAGAGATGATATGACTCAAAATGGGTAAAAAGCTAAAAATCGACTTTGATTTTTTTGCTTCCCAAAAGACCCTAAGACTGTGTTTGGTTGAAGGATTTGAAAAGAGATTTTGAAAGAAAAATGAAAAATGACGGTAAAATATGAATAAAATACACTTATATTTCATCTAATTTCACACATCTTTTCTTTTTTTTTCTTTTCAAATCCCACCCAAATCTTTCAACAAAATACAAGGTAACAGAATTTGTCATAAATTTGTTCAGGAGCTAGATTGATTGAGGATTTTGTTTTGACGGCTGGGTTTCGCCCAAACTAATCCCCAAAGTACATATAGTCTTCCGTCTCACCCATACTAAATAATTACTAGGCATAATCCCTAATATAACCTCAAAAGGAAAGTGGGGAATGGAACGTAAGACCTCTTGCTTTTGCTTCTCTTTTTCTTTTTCCTTGTTTTTTTTTTATTTTTCTTCTTTTTTATTTTTTATTCCTACTAACACTTTTTTCCTGTATTTTCTTATCTTTGATTAGACCTCAAGTGAATGTTGACCCTACAAAGTGCTGCACTTATAACATTTCTAAAAATGTAACAAACACAGTGATCAATCAACTCTGCATACTAGGTGAATAAAGATAAAAGCCAGTTGGAGTAGCAATAAAGAGACTTTTCAAATAAGGTACAACAAAAAGCACAAAATGGCAAGCACAGTGTACATATATAGGCACAGGTTTGTCAAGAATTGCATGCTTAAGCACATATGTGAAGTGCAATCTAACCTTTTATCAAATCAAAGTGGATTTAAAAGAAAGAAGACAAATTGGCCACTCAAATGTCATTAACTCAAAAGTTATCACATAGAAATCAAGAGCAAATAAGGTTAAGGTAATCTCAAAATGTTTTGCATCTGTGATATTGGTAGAACTTCTTGCAATATTAGTTGTGCATAAAAAACAATCCCTATATTTTTTTCATGATGAGTTGTTAAATAGCTGTTAAACTAATAATAAACCTTTGTAATCTTAACATAACACTTGGGTTGGTTTGGAATGTTCAAAATAAGTGTACTTTTTGACTTTTTAGTTAAAAACGTATGAAAAAATATATATATGTTTGAGATAACTTTTTAACTTTTTACGAAAATGTATTATAAAATATTGTAACAAAAAGCAAAATTACATTTCTACCCTTGAGTGGACCTCCGACAAAGTTGCAGTGCCTGGCAACTTTTGTATTTCAAGTATTTTTTTTTAATTTTTTTTACATACTGTTGCAAATTTTGCATGGACCAACGTGTGCCACATGTTTATAGATAGGGTGATGAGATGCCACAACTGGAAGGGGAAAAACTGTCTTTTTGCCGTCTGAATTTTCAAACATATATTCCCACCCAAACAAGGTAAAAAGATGAATTTTTTAATAATTTTTTATTTTTTAACTTTTTTAAAGTATGTCAAACGTACACTAAATAAGACTTAAACCAACCCAATCATTTTCACTACCTAGGTTCTAGACTAGAATTATCATTACTCATGTGTTTAATAAGTATAATATCTAGCCTTGGTGGGATGCAAATGAGACTTTTTCTTCTTTCTAGCCTACTTTGTGTGTATATTATGTAAAGAAAGGAGACTAAAATCCTGTAAAGTTGGTTAGGATATACATAAAAAACAATAATAATAATAATAGTAAGTTATGTACTAGTACAAGAGATGCTCTGCAAGTTGTAGATTTTTAATATATAATGTTTTCTCCTCTGTGATTACATATTCTACAACTTAGCTCATCTACACTTTCTTCCCCTTTAGTCCAGTGGAAATATGATCTTTTCAAATCCATTTAAGTGCCAGTAGAAGGGGGGGAAAAAAATCCATCTTTTCTTGTTCATTCCCACTAGTGCTAACTCCATAACTAGGCCACAATTGAATCTACCCAATCACCATGGAAGAAGATTTATTTATGAAAAGAACATCCCTCTCCCTCAAATGGAACGTTTAACCTCCATCAAGGGCGGCATGTATGTCACACAGACTATTCCAAATGTATGTGTAATTGGACAATCACCTAACAACAGGATATTTGGTAATTCGAGTTTACATAAAACTATGCATAAAATTCCCATATTTTGTATGAAATGCTCCATTTTACTTTTAAAAATACGTAGGTAAAATAATAAAATAAGTAATGTTAAGAAATATGATTACTTTGTCATGCCCTAGTATTCTTGGACATGAGAATTAGATTTAAATGAATTGAATATTTAGGCCTTGTTTGGTATGTCTAAAAAAAAGATAAAAAATTAAAAAGTTATCATTATTCACCAAAAAAAAAATATTAAAAAGTTAATTTTACATACAAAATTACAAGACAGATCTGACCGGTTCAAATCTATGCCTGCGTTTCTTAAGAAAAATTAGACAGTTGGGGTGTAATTTTAACACACTGTTGTTCAGCCCGTGGGGGTCCATCACGGATCCCGTTTTAATAATCTGAACCGTTCAATGTGTAGAATTCACCAAGTACTATATGTCTGAAAAAAATCACATTGATCGAATATAGCTAATTACATGATCAAATCAGTTTTGTATACAAAAAATGGATGGTGTTATAGTTAACGATTAAAAAAACCAATCTGACCAGATAGCTATCGATATCCGATCAATGTGATTTTTTGAAAGTATATAGTATTCGACGAGTTCTACACATTGAACGATTCAGATTATCAAAACGGAACCCGTGATGACCCCCATGGGCCGAACAGTACCGTCCAGTGCAATGCTCGAAAAGTAGCCAATCATTTCTTAGCCTCCATTCAGTCGCGCAGATAGTACGGTTGTACACCTCACACTCCTAATCTTCTCCTGCACACTAATTTATACAATTTTTTAGTACACATTTTTTCATAAAAAATCAAAAAAATTAACCCAAACAACAATCTTTTTTTTCGTCAACTTTTTAATCTAAAAAGTCAAAAAGTATATTTATTTAGGACACCCCAAATAACCTCCAGATTTGGACGGCCACACCTGAATCTAGTCCATGTAAAATAGACTCTATCTGCTTGATTGATGATCAGCTCATGTTTATAACACAGCCAATTTATTGGCAGTTTGGGATTCCATATCAGAAAATTTATTCTACAATAATTCTTGACATTTTCTCCATCATATAGCCATTTAGATACTTTCCACATGCTCAAACCAAAGGAAATTTAGTCAAAATCTCTCCATTGGATTCTTGTTTGGTAAAAAAAATAACTCAATTTATTTTGTTTCATAAATTCCCTAAAAAGGAGGCGCATAATTGAGTAAGGACAAAATATATATTTTTTTCTTAGATAATATTGCCAAAGTAATATGTTACTGCGAACCAAAGTAACATGTTACTGTGAGATAGAGTAATATGTTAACATGTTACTGTTTACATCAATTTCGACGGTAATAAATTTTTTTTTTTTTAATAATTTCATAGTCAACATAAATTTTATTTGATAGATATTGATAAGAGGATTATAAAATATTAATTTTATTAAAAACTGACATATAGATGAAAAGTTATATTATTTTAAAGTTTAATATTTTGATAATAGTAGTATTTGTTAGATTTTTTAAAGAAAACTTTTTATATTTATCTTTAATACATTAAAATTTTATTATGAGGGAATTTTAACTAAGTGGTTGTTTGGGATGTCCTAAATAAGTGCACTTTTTGACTTTTTAGACTAAGGGGTTGTTTGGGGTGTCCTAAATAAGTGCACTTTTTGCCTTTTTGGACTAAAAAATTGAGAAAGAAAATATGGATGTTTCGGTTAACTTTTTGACTTTTTATGGAAAAATGTGTAATAAAAAATTGTAAAAATTGATTTGTAAGGAAAAATTAAGATTGGAAGTTGTGCAATCGTAATTGTTGACTTTTGTTGAATAGTATTAACTTTTTAACTTTTTGAGTAACTTTTTGACTTTTTTACAATATGCCAAACTTGACCTAAAAAGTTGAGAAAAAAAATATAGTTGTTTAGGTTAACTTTTTTACTTTTTATGAAAAAATGTGTATTAAAAAATTGTATAAATTAGTGAATAGAGAAAAATTAAAATTGGGAGTCGTGCAGCTGTACTTTTTGACTTTTGGTGAATAGTGATAACTTTTTAACTTTTTAAGTAATTTTTTGACTTTTTAACTTTTTTTTAACGCGCCAAACTTGCCCTAAATCTTCCAAATTATAATGCCAATCTGTTCTTAAATTAAAGGAATGAAAATTGGGAGAAAATTTAGGATTCTACATTGCTTTCTGGAAGTCCAGGAGTTTAATTACTCCAAATAGCCTTGAAGCAACTACCTAGCTGATGTTTTGACACAAAAATTGCTATGAGGAAATCTTAATATATTCTTTTATGTTTTTTTTTTTCAGGTAATTATTTACATAGAAAAAAAATGGTAAATTTCAAATACACCATTAGAGGTTTGTTTTAAATACAAATTGCCTTCTACAATTTGAAAGATTACAAATACCCCTATTAAAATTTTTTATTTAACAAAATTAATTAAATAAAATTTTTAACTGCTTTCCTATACAATAATAAAATTCCTTAAATTATTAATTGAAAGAGATTTTTAATATCAATTAAAAACTATTAATTACCTTGATAATTTATAAATAAAAAGGACTATTTATTATGAAATTAAAAATCTCAGGAGGCGAGATGTAATTTTCAAAACTACATAAAATAATTCATATTTTAAGCAAATTTCAGAAAGTGTTTGTAATTTAACACCCCCCCCCCCCCCCCCCCCCCCCCCCCAAAAAAAAAAAAAAGAAGACCTCCAACTGTTGTCATGATTGAGAGACCAACTGGGTAGCACTTGACAGTCTTTGCCCTATAAGACCAGTGGTCACTAAAATACCTGCAAACTCGCAAGTAGCTCAAGGAAAACAATACATAAGGGACCCTCTAACCCCACTTCACCCAGCAGAAATATATATATATATATATATATATATATATGTATATATATTCTCATTTTTAAAAAATCAAGCATGTATATTTCATTCACCTTATGAAATATGAAGCAGATCTACCAATTAACATTTCTCAATAAATTAGTAAAAAATGTTGAAAACAAGATATACATGTACATTTGATTTTTTAAAAAATCAACCATTTTGGGAAGGGAAACCATATAAAATTCCTCACCTCTGCTCAACTCCCTATTGGTAAAGCCAGAGAACAAAATTGGCTTCAACCAAACTAGTAGGCAACTGCCTCAACTGGGCATTATATCTGCTACTTGCCTATCTTTAACATATTGGCAGGCTGGAAGCCAACTGAATGCAATCCTTCAATCCTCAGTTCCTTTCAATTAAATTGCCATGATCTCCTAGCCAGAACAGCCAGCCCTGAAAGCTGCTCTATAGGTTTTGTTTAATCTATTATTAAACCATGCTTGTCATAAGCTCTGTAGTCATTCTAATTCTTGATTCACTATCAGCACTTCCATGTTGATCACCACTAACATCACTCGGGGGTGTTCTTGTCCCCAAAAGGGGAAAGGGAGAGTTAATTAAAGTTATTAACTTATCATTTTCAGACCCTTCTGAAGATCGTTCTGTAGCTGACAAAATCCTCTTAAGCTGAGGCCGCTGACAGATGATTCGCCCCTTGTTCCACCCAGGGAAGCAAAAGGATGACGATACATTATCTTTCAGAAAAGGATAGGTAGCCTTTGCAATAGGGAAGTCCCTTGTTATTGAGCTCTTCTCCATCTGCCCTCGTCTGGTTAACAGACAAATATAATATATCATTGTTATTCGTAAACCAAACCAAGTATCTTCAAATTGATTTGAGAAGTTTTTGAGGAAATAATTAAAACAACCATTCCCATAGGATGGTGCAATTGCAATGGATCAGGTTTTATATTTAGACAAGCAACATTACTAACCAAGAGAGAGTTGAAGGAAGAATAATAATTAGGAAGAAAGAACTTACACTACAACAACAGTTGCCAATTGAGGAAGATCCTCCCCATTTTTGAACATTGCATACATGTTGTTGAGCCAAATAGATATTGCTGTGCATGCACCACCTGCCCACATCCTGCAGAATCATCAACACCAATACAACAATAAAATTAATTGCACAAAACATGGTGACATTTTTTTTTTCCCTCCCCTTCTTTATGGTAAGAGCAATGGATGATTGAAAAATGTTCATCATACCTGTGTACATCTACAGACCACACAAGTTTGTTCTTACGAAACAACTCCGGAAAAAGCCCCCGCTTTGTTGCTTCATTGAGAACTCTGGCACCCCGTTCTTTCTGCCCCAGCCACCAAAGTGCTTCTAGTAGTGTGTTGTAGAACCTTATCCCCAAACCACACCCTTCAGACTTGAGTTTGTCAAACACATACTCTACCATCTGCCAGTTCGAGTCATCATCATAATCTCCCTTGATCATCTTCCCAATCACTTGATGAATATTGGATGCCCTATTTGTCAACATCTCATCCAGCAATTTATAGGCATCATCCCACCTGAAAAATAAGGATGCCAGGATATGGGGTGAATTCACAAACAGGCAGATGATGAAAGAGAAACTATCTTAAAATCCACAAAACTCCAATTCATTCCACAACTAGAGCAACCAACATGCAACCAAAGTTGAATATTTAGACCTTTTCAAAATCTAATTAATGCTTTGGTTCTAAAGAGCCAAAAAGTTCGGCATAGTGTTTAAAGCTCACAAAGAAATTTCTATGCAGTAAAACAATAATAATCCATCAAACTACCAGAGATGGCTCCATTTCAACTCCAAACTGCACTGCATTTACTCCAACATCTGGATTTGTTCCAAACACTATATTTGATGGAACTATTGCAGTAAAAAGTAAGGTGAATGAGGACTGTTCTATTGATGTTGTCAAGAAAGAAGCCGTGATTTTAATTTCGGTCAGTCATGTGCAGAGGGGGAAATTAAGTACAACAAATATTCTCACAATGTTATCTATCTAGAAATTTTGCAACTTGAATAGAAAATTTCAGCACTGTTATGTCAACAAATACTACCTATTCTTGTACTGTAAAAGAAACTACTCGCCCAGGCAACTCATTTATTCTCATTATTATTAGGAGCAAAATTTTAGTCATGAAGCTCCTGCACCTTTGGCCAAGAGCAGAAGGCTCTGCCAAGCCAACTGGCATTTGGCTAGACAAACTCTCTATCCTCATACAATACAATACCACAGGTTTTATGAAGTTGCATAAATTATAATCATTTTCCCAGCCTGAAACATCTTCTTGACCATACATGTTAAGAAAGAAAATGAAAGGGGGAAACGACAAAAGAAAAAAAAGAAAGAAACATCTAACCATCATCTCCTCCTAGCACACCTTCAAAAGCAAACTCTCACTACTCGTAACTGCCAATCTCAACAAAATTTTTACTAACAACCTTAGGAAACTCAAAAACACTGCAAATCTGAACTACTTGGGACCAGCTCATCACATGAGGGAAATTCTAACAATGAACACTGCATATGTCTTCAATAGACCTTGTTACTCATTCATCAAAAGCTATTGTTCTATAAACATCTAAGTCTAAAACCTTTAAAAGCTATATTATCATAATCTTACGATTTGCGATTCGATTCCCAATTTGATTCGCAATTTTTACAAAATCGATACAAATCTATAGATGAATCCATTTTGAAAGTGAATCTCTACTGAATCGCAAGATTCACAATCGATTCATGATTCGATTCACTTACGATTCATGTAATTTTTGAAACTATTGTGTCCAACATATTTTCGACTCTTTTTTCTCCATCTTGTGAAAATGACATAATACAAATTCTAATAGCATTTAATACCAAAATAACCAATATGTATAAATGATTTGTTATTATTTTAGTGATCATGGAGTTTTTAATAAAATCCAATTAGATTCGGTCAGACTCAATATGTTTTTAATTTTTCTTCTCATTTTTTTCTTTTAAAAATCAAAATATATCTTCTAAAAATGTTTAAAATTAAAGTAACTTATATCATGAATTATCTATTGCTATTTTATTAAATTAAATATAGTTGAATATTTCATGGGTGAAGTCAATTATACATTTTAAAATGTTTTAGGCTTTAAAATAAAATATTCCAAATAATTCTTTCTTATTATTTGATCATTGTTACTAGGAAAAGTATGTATACTTATTGTCCAAATTTCAATATGGTCAAAATATTGTTACTTTGAAAATTGATAGTTTGTTTTTATTTACTGTCTTTATTAAGAATGGTTGATAAGAAATATCTAAAAAGAAAAAAAAAAGATAGTGATCTTACATAGGAACCTTTATTAATTTGTTACTTATTAAACTACGTAATCATCATTCAGAACAACAATTTCATTGATTTAAGTCTAAATGTTTCATATTCATAAGATATGTTTAACATCCAAGTGTGTAGATATATTGCTGGAAATTTGTGTTAATGTATATAATATGATAGTGGTGTTGGTGGTAGATAGTAGCATGTATAGAATATGATAGTGGTGTTGGTGGTAGATAGTGGCATGTATAGAATATGATAGTGGTATTGGTGGTAGATAGTGGCATGTATAGAATATGATAGTGGTGGATAGTGGTAATATATAATATGTAAGTGGCATATAATGGGTTATAATGATGTTTGTAATATCTCCTATATAAGGAGTGTCATTTGGTCTTGTAAGATAAGAAGTTTTGAATATAACAGAAATATATTCCTTCTTCCTCATATTTTCGGAGTTCTTCTTCCTCATATTTTCTAAGTTGGTATCAGAGCAACAACAAACACAGCAGCCCTAAAACCGTCATAACCATGTCGGAAGTCACGTCCGAAACCACTTCAACCCCTGCCGCTGCCATTCCGGTGAAAACGTCCAACTCTCACTCTGTCCAAATCACCACCATCCGCCTAAATGGTGATAATTTTCTCCGCTGGTCACAATCTGTCCGGATGTATATTCGTGGGCAAGGAAAGATCGGTTACATCACTGGTGACAAGAAGGCTCCTGCTGTTAATGATCCGCTGTTCGACAGTTGGGACGCTGAAAACTCCATGGTTATGACATGGTTGGTCAATTCCATGGAGGAGGATATAAGCTCTAATTACATGTGCTATACTACTGCACAAGAATTGTGGGATAATGTTAGTCAGATGTATTCTGACCTAGGAAATCAATCTCAAGTTTTCGAATTAACTTTGAAGTTAGGAGAGATTCGTCAAGGAGATGATTCTGTCACCAAATATTTCAATTCGTTGAAAAGGTTGTGGCAGGATCTTGACATCTTCAACACATACGAATGGAAATCGGTTGACGACTGCAACCACCACAAGAAAACTGTGGAAGACAGCCGTATTTACAAGTTTCTTGCCGGCCTCAACATCGAGTTCGATGAAGTGCGAGGAAGAATTATTGGCAGACCTCCTCTCCCATCCATTGGCGAAGTATTTGCCGAAGTCAGAAGGGAAGAGAGCCGAAGGAGCGTCATGCTTAAGAAAAAAGGTACTGGTGAATCAATTGAAATTTCTACTTTAATTAGCGATGCTGCGGCCAACAAGGCTGCGAATTACCAGCGCAGGTTTGATGATAAGCCACGGGTCTGGTGTGATTTTTGCAACAAGCCTCGCCATACATGCGAAACGTGTTGGAAGATCCATGGCAAACCTGTCAACTGGAAAAGCAGCAAACAAGGAGAGAAGAATCGTGACTTTCCTACCGCTAATGAAGCCAATTCAGGTCCCTTCAACAAAGAGCAGATTGATCAACTCTTAAAGCTGATAAAATCCAACTCTTCAGCTGGTACTCCTAGTGTTTTGTTGGCACAAACAGGTAGAAATCCTAAAGCCTTCTCTTGCCTAAACTTCTCTCCGTGGATCATAGATTCCGGTGCCTCCGATCACATGACTAGTTTTTCCCATTTATTTAGTACTTATTTCCCTTGTTCTGGTCATGACAAAATCAGAATAGCCGATGGTAGTTTTTCACCTATTGCAGGAAAAGGATTTATTAAACTAACTGAGAAAATTAATCTCAATGCTGTTCTTCACGTCCCCAACTTAGCCTGTAACCTTTTGTCTGTCAGTAAACTATCTAAGGATTCTAATTGTCGTGTTACATTTTTTGAATCCCATTGTGAATTTCAGGACCAGAACTCGGGGATGATGATTGGGCGTGCTAGGATACTTGAAGGTCTTTACTACTTTGATGAAGTACCTGTTAGTAATAAAAAAGCTCAGAGCTTTAATAGTACTAGTTCAATCTCTGTTCGAGAAAAAATAATGCTATGGCACTATAGGCTAGGACATCCTAGTTTTCTTTATCTGAGACATTTATTTCCAGAATTATTTAAAGGGATTGATTGTTCTTCTTTTCATTGTGAAAGTTGCATTTTTGCAAAATTTCATCGCTCTACTTATTTGCCAAAACCTTACCAGGCTTCCAAACCTTTTTATTTGATTCATAGTGATGTTTGGGGCCCTTCTAAAATCACTACTCTTTCTGGTAAAAGATGGTTTGTTACATTTATTGATGACCATACCCGTTTATGTTGGATTTATTTGATGAATAAAAAATCTGACGTGAAAAATTTATTCACAAATTTTTACAATATGATTGAAAACCAATTTCAAACCAAAATTGGTATTTTACATTCTGATAATGGAACAGAATATTTCAATGAGCAGTTGGGTGAGTTTTTGGAAAAAAAAGGAATTTTTCATCAATCTACATGTCGGGATACCCCTCAACAAAATGGCATTGCAGAACGAAAAAATAAACATCTACTTGAAGTAGCACGTGCTATAATGTTTTACATGCATGTTCCTAAATATCTATGGGGTGAAGTAATTTTAACAGCCTCTTATTTGATAAACAGGATGCCCACAAAGGTGTTAACATACAAAACACCTTTTGATTGTCTCAAAACTTTTTTTCCTGACACGAGGTTGTTTTCTGATTTACCCGCCAAAGTTTTTGGATGTACTGCCTATGTTCATGTTCCCAGTCAATTTCGTTCAAAACTTGACCCCCGTGCTATAAAATGTGTTTTTTTGGGTTATTCCTCAAACAAAAAGGGGTATAAGTGTTTCGATCCTCAAACCAAGAAATTTCATGTGAGTATGGATGTGTCATTTGTGGAAACAAAATCCTATTTCCCCAACACTTCTCTTCAGGGGGAGACAAGTGGAGTAGAAGATCGTTTTTAGGATATTTCTATCCCGCTCCCCAATGTCATTTATCCTACACAAAAACCACATCTGTCTGATAATGATCACTTAGGAGAACCAAGTTCTATGGTACCTAGTCAAGAAGATTCTTGTTTAGGGGGAGAAGTACTACAAAATGATCTAAATCCTGAGCTTCAGGTTTATACTAGGAAGCGATTTCATCTGAGGAATAATGACCCGAATGTCCATCCTAATGACCCGAATGTCCACCCGAGTTCTGGCATCGAAATTTTAGGTAATCCTATTCCTTCTATTTCCGACCTTGATGTTCCTATAGCAATTAGGAAAGGTGTCCGAAATTGCATTAAACATCCTATTGCAAATTACCTCTCCTATCAAAGACTGTCTAAAAACCATAGAGCTTTCACATCTAGGATTTCACACTTGTTTGTTCCAAGGAATATACAGGAAGCATTGGATGATCCGAATTGGAAATTAGCAGTCATGGAGGAGATGAATGCTTTAAGGAGAAGTGGTACTTGGGAGATAGTTGATCTACCCAAAGACAAGAAAACAGTTGGGTGTAAATGGGTGTTTACGATAAAATGTAACGCAGATGGAAGCGTTGAGAGATACAAGGCGAGGCTGGTGGCTAAAGGCTTCACTCAAACTTATGGGATCGACTATCAGGAGACGTTTGCTCCTGTTGCTAAAATAAATTCCATCAGAGTACTGTTATCTCTTGCAGTAAATTCAGATTGGCCTCTACATCAACTTGACATTAAAAATGCATTTCTCAATGGTGATCTTGAAGAGGAGGTGTTCATGAGCCTACCGCCGGGATTTGAGCAGAGACTTGGAAGCGACAGAGTATGCAGATTGAACAAGTCATTATACGGACTCAAACAATCACCAAGAGCGTGGTTTGAACGCTTTGGGAAGGCAGTTATCAGTTGTGGCTTCTCGCAGAGTCAAGCAGATCACACAATATTTTATAAACATTCAAAAAACAGTAAAATTGCAATTTTGATTGTTTATGTTGATGACATCATTTTAACTGGTAATGATGAAGCAGAGTTAGCAGCCCTCAAAGAGAAACTCGCAAAAGAATTTCACATTAAGGATCTGGGAGCCCTCAAGTATTTCCTCGGAATGGAATTTGCAAGATCCAAGGAAGGTATCTTCGTTAATCAGAGAAAATATGTTCTTGATCTCCTTGGAGAAACAGGTATGCTTGGTTGTAAGATAGTGGAGACTCCGATCGAGCCTAACTTGAAGTTACAAGCTGCTAAGGCTGAAGAAGTCAAAGAGAGGGAACAATATCAGCGACTTGTAGGGAAATTGATTTACTTGTCTCATACGCGGCCTGATATTGCCTTTGCAGTCAGCATGGTAAGTCAGTTCATGCACTCACCAGGGGCAGAGCACTTTGAGGCCGTTTATAAGATCTTAAGATATTTGAAAGGAACTCCAGGGAGAGGCTTACTGTTCAAGAAACATGGACATCTTCAAGTTGAAGTATACACAGATGCAGACTGGGCAGGAAGTGTTACAGACAGGAGATCAACATCCGGATACTGCTCCTTTGTAGGTGGGAACCTAGTTACATGGCGGAGTAAAAAACAGAATGTGGTAGCTAGAAGTAGTGCAGAAGCAGAGTTCAGAGCTGTTGCCCATGGAATCTGTGAAGTAATGTGGATTAAAAGAATTCTTGAAGAATTAAAGCTTTCTCACCCGACACCTATGAAGGTCTATTGTGACAACAAAGCAGCTATATCTATAGCTCATAATCCAGTTCTACATGATCGCACAAAACATATAGAAGTGGATAAACATTTCATCAAGGAGAAAATCAATGTTGGTATAATCTGTATGACCTACCTTCCAACAGGTGAACAATTAGCTGATGTGCTAACGAAGGGACTACACAAGAAGCAATTTGATAAGCTAACTAGCAAGCTGACTATGGAAGATATCTTCAAACCAGCTTGAGGGGGAGTGCTGGAAATTTGTGTTAATGTATATAATATGATAGTGGTGTTGGTGGTAGATAGTGGCATGTATAGAATATGATAGTGGTGTTGGTGGTAGATAGTGGCATGTATAGAATATGATAGTGGTGTTGGTGGTAGATAGTGACATGTATATAATATGATAGTGGTAGATAATGGTAATATATAATATGTAAGTGGCATATAATGGGTTATAATGATGTTTGTAATATCTCCTATATAAGGAGTGTCATTTGGTCTTGTAAGATAAGAAGTTTTGAATATAACAGAAATATATTCCTTATGATTCACAATTCGATTTGATTCGCAATTCGATACGAGGCTATTTTGATTCAAGATTCGAATCTCGATTTGACAACTATGCTTAAAAGTCAAAAAATTTCATATCTTGAAAGGAATTGTGTTGAGATCAAGGCGTTGGCTTAGCGGGTGAAGCGCTTCCTTACTGGGCATGATGCCCAAGTTTGAGGCTCATCATTGCATGATACAGTTTACCCTTCCCATAAAAGAAATATATTAAAAGAAATGCTACCAACCTCCTACGACTCTTTTCTCATAGTGCATCGACAGAGGTGAGGTGCATTAGCGAGCAACTTCCTTCCCTGCTATCATGCGCAAAGCAAAGCTTAATTGATCTGTCTCAAGGCTCTCAATGAAAGAAATGTAGATCTAGTTGCTAAGCTATTCTGCAGTTTTTAAAGAACTTAAGAAATGCTGTGGTCTTCTAGAGATTTGTCCTATGTAAGTGGAGTCTAGTGGTGTAGAGGAAAAACTAAAATCTTCAACTTGACAAATAAAATTCATGTGGTGAAGAGTTTTTGTAGACAGGTGGAAATGGTTAGACAAAAACACAAAATTTCTCGAGTAGGTAATCGAGTCTTGAATCTTGATCTTATCCACACAACATTAATAAATTCACATTGATACATGCAAAACATGAACATATAAAAATAATGATGTCCTCTTAGATAGAATAGCAATGGACACATGAGATGGTAGTGTTTGGGAAGCACGGGCAAAAGATCTAGATGGAACACTCATCAAAATTTAGAAGTACGACAATTTTTTTGTCTTTCAAGAGATTCAATTGTGTTACCTCCTAGTGTGGTTATTGTTTGTGGGATAACACCTAATTGCAAAAAGTTCAAAGAAACGGCTCACCAATGTTGAAAAAGCTGCAAGTGGATTTACAAGATCCAACATAAAGCAGATGGCTTGGTAGAGAGATACAAAGCTAGATTAATAGCTAAAGGATTCCTTCAAGAATATTGGTCGAACCCATTTAGACATAGGGGGTATAGAGATGTCATGCTCATTAGTCTAACCCATTGCTCAAATACAAGTGTAACACTCAATTTTCAGTAGCTGGTCTTTTCTAGGTCAGTAACAATAGAAGTACCTTCAACATGCGCAACAAAAGCAAGCAAACAGAGCACCTGGTGACTTGACAAGATGAAATACAGAAGTTACAAGTTTAAAGTGTTTCAAAATTCTGTCAACCTAAATATTAAAGATTGCTTGATGTATATTTTGGAGAATTCAGACCCAATAATGCCTAGTTCGGACATCTATTCAAATGATTGCAATGGGTTTAGTTATATATCAGAGACGATTTAATCTTTTATGCAGCTTTACAGCCTTACAAATAATCTTCTAAAATTGCACCAAAAAAGTAACCCGAGGCTTACATTAACTGGTACAATGATAGGACAGCAAGGGAATCTGGTATAGGCTTATATTATATAGATCTCATAGTTGGGATGTGTTGAGGTATCTCTAGATGCGACAGTCAAATCTATAAATAATCGATGATTGCATGTAAGATATATATACTTTCATACTCAAGGACGCATGCTAGACTTTCAACTTTAGGAAATATGTTATATTTGGAAGAAATATTATAAAAACATAAAACTTGGTGTATCTACTGTAAGTTGAGCCATAAGTGAACTATGATATGACCCTTTTGTTAGATATTTTTTTTTTAAAAACTCTTTTAGAATTCAATTTATTTTTTCCCAAAGTAAATTGATAGAAAGAAGACTACTGGAAAAATTGTGCAAGATTAATTTACATCAAGCAATTGACGATTATTGATAAATAATTGTGGGTATTTGAGGTTAGAGGTGGTTGTTGTGGGCTTCTGGGAAGATGGTAGGCACTTCATGGCTCGAGATCACCAGAGGAAAAAGAGGAGAAGACCAAGGTAGCTTAGAGATAGAGAGGGTGGCATTGAGAGACATTGAACACTTACGGTTTGTGTATTGTGATCTCTGTTATTAGAATCTTACGATTCGCGATTTGATTCACGACTCGATTCGCAATTTTTGCAAAATCGATACAAATTTATGGGTGAATCTATTTTGGAAGTGAATCTCCAGTGAATCGCATGATTCACAATCGATTCACGATTCGATCCACTTTTTAAGATTCGTGCAATTTTTGAAATTATTGTACCCTACATATTTTGGGCTCTTTTTTTCACCATCTTTTTAGTGAAAATGATATTATACAACTTCTAATACCGTTTAATACCAAAACAACCAACATATATATATGATTTGTTATTATTTTAGTGATTATGGAGTTTTTAATAGAATCCAATCATATTCAGTCAGACCAAACATGTCTTTAACCTTTCTTCTCATTTTTTTTTTCTTTAAAAAATCATAATATATCTTCTAAAGATGTTTAAGATTAAAATTACACTATGAATTATCTATTGCTATTTATTAAATTGAATATAATTAAATATTGCATGTGTGAGGTCAGTTATACCTTTTAAAATACTTTAGGCTTTAAAATAAAAGATTCTAAATAATTCTTTCTTATTATTTGCTCACTATTACTCAGAAAAGTATGTATGCTTATTGCCCAAATATCAATATCGTTATTAATTATTGTTACTTTGAAAATTGATAGTTTGTCTATTTAGTTATTATCTTTACTAAGAATGGTTGATAAGAAATATCTAAAAAAGAAAAAAGGTAAGATGATGATCTTACATAGGAACCTTTATGTTAGAATTTCCCATCTTTACCTTCACCTACTCCACTACACACTCCACTTCACTTACCTCCACTTCACCACACACTCCACTTCACCTAACCCACTATCACCTCCACTACACCTACTACCACATTTTCTTCTATATATAGATTGTATAGGAATTGTAATATAACAATCTTGTAATCAATCAATCAATATACATCAATTTTAACTTGGTATCAGAGCAAGGTTAAGCACTTAGTATTTTTCGCTTCACCGGCGGGCGGCAACCTCGCTTTGGCCGCCCGCCGGACCTCAACCTAGTCCACTAAAATTTTCTACACATACCTTCACTCTTCTCTGTCCTAAAGTCTGATCTTTCATTCCGATCCGATCCGACCAGCCCCATCTAGACCCTGGCCAGACCACCCTTGAAGACACTGCTTGGAGCCTTTGGCCTATGAATCCCTCTCAGGCTGGTACATCCAATTCCACCCTTCCTCCTGCTGGTTCTGTGGGGTTACATATGAGGTCTACCTCACGAGTTGCAAATGACAACATAGCAAACGTACTTGCCATGGCCGAAACCGTACGGGAGGTGCTTCCCCACATCCCAGGTGAATTAATTTTCCAGGATTTGCAGCGTACAAATTTTGTTACTGTTACCGTGAATAATCTGCTCCCAAGACCAGGCTTCCCACTCTATGAAGCCCGTGCTGCATTTAGCCATCTTGAAGTCCGCCACTATGATCTTCTTCCAAAGAAAGGTTGGGAGGTAGATCTTGATGCAGTTGAAGCTCTAGCAAATGAAAATACTGTCGCTATGGCTATTATTACTCCTGGCAATCCTTGTGGGAATGTCTTTACATATCAACATTTAAAGAACGTTGCTGAGACTGCAAGAAAGCTTGGAAGATGGTTCTCTTCCAATCCCATATGATATTCTTAAGCTGAGGAAGCTCAGATTCAAGAGTGAGGGATGCGGCATAAATCTGAGGAATGCCAGCACCGAATTGGTACTCTGCTCACAGTTCTATTGTCGCTTTCACGAAGACGTATTGGGAAAACAAGTGTGAGTGGATCTGACACTCACTCTCCATTCCATTAATCAACCCTTCTCACAGCTCATATTTTATTAATCTATTAACATATTCTCCACCCACATGCCTTCTCTCTCTCATCTTTTCACTTTCCAACCCACTTTGCATCCACCGCCACTTTCCCCACTTTCTATATTTTATATATATATATATATATCTCTTTTTTTTTTTTTTTATTATATATTAAACAAAAAAAAAATAAAAATAAAAATAAAAAAATCATCTCTCCTCTGTTTGATTTCACACTCCATTATTTTTATTTATTTTCTCCAACCCACTTTCCTTATTTCCCCCATCTTTCATTTTTGATTTCAAATATATTTTTATTATTTTTCTTTCCCATTATTTTTAATCTCTTTCCAATTCCATTCATCCCATATAGCTTTGCACACCAACCATATTTTATTCATCTCCGGGATCAACCCCGATCACACTTTTACACCAAAAAAAAAAAAAAAAAAAAAAAAAAAAAAACAGAAACAAACCAAACAACCACATCCACAGGCGGAATTTTTCTCTACTCTGCCGCCGGTCTTTTCTTCTTGCCTCCGTCTTGGGCGGTCCTTGCCGGTGTTGCCTCTGTGTTTCCCACTCCACTGGGCACGATCACTACTCCCTGCTCCTCCACTGCAGCATATGGCGGTCCTCCAAATCGGAACATCACGGTGGCCTTCCGCTTCAGCTCCTTGTTTTCTGCCCTTAGCACGCTTATCTCTGCTCGCGCATCCTTATACATGCGTTGGAGCAGAGCCAGCTGGGAGTTTAAATGCTGCACCTCATTTGTCCTACTCTGCAGCCGGTTCGACAAATTTGTGACCGCCGTCATGCTTTCCACACATACCTTCAAAGTATACTGATTGGCCTCCACATCCGACAGCACTGCCATTCTTTGCTCCACAGACCGCATCGGAAAGTTCAACGGAGTATACTCCGGGGCGCTTGGTTGAGTTTCCAGTGCCACCGCTCCAGTTCTCTCTCTTGTTGACTCGTTGAGGTCGGGAAAGAGGGTGAGCAGCCCGCGGGAAGACGATGAAGCCATTTTCTAGGCAACAGAGTGTTACAGACTCTCTCTCTCAGCACAACTAAGAGTTTTTCAGACTCTCTCTCTCAGCACAACGAAGTTTTTTTCAGAGGGTTTTCGCAGCTTTTCTCTGCCTCAGCCTCAGCATCAACCTTGGTTAAATAGCCAAGGCAGCCACGCGCATCGCGCGCCTCTTGCCACCAGCCGACAAACGGGCACGCAAGCCAAGACGCCCACGTGCCTCGCCATCATGTCCGGCACACCTTTTTATGGATTGGGCACGCCTTTTGATGGCACGCCTTTTGAAAAATTGAGCGCACCTTTTGAGGATGCGATTTTTTATGGGTCCGACAAGACTCTGTAAACTGTCCCGACATTGATTCCGGTTAGCTCCTTTATGGGTCCGACAAGACTCTGTAAACTGTCCCGACATAGATTCCGGTTAGTTTCTACAAGGGTCCGACAAGACTCTGTAAACTGTCCCGACATTGATTCCGGTTAGTTTCTACAAGGGTCCAGCAAGACTCCGTAAACTGTCACAACATTGTCTTCTACAACGGTCCGACATGACCCCATAAACTGTCTTCTACAACGGTCCGACATGACCCCATAAACTGTCTTCTACAAACGGTCCGACATGACCCCATAAACTGTCTTCTACAACGGTCCGACATGACCCCATAAACTGTCTTCTACAACGGTCCGACATGACCCCATAAACTGTCTTCTACAACGGTCCGACATGACCCCATAAACTGTCTTCTACATCGGTCTGACACCACCATACAGTGTCCTCTACAACGTTATGACACCCCATACAGTGTCTTCACCAACGGTCTGACACGACCATACAGTGTCTCCTATCCTTTTTTTATTTTTATGTATTTTCTTGTTTTGTTACTCTCTCCAAACTCAAGTTGGTTAGTTTCTCTCCTCCTTGAGTTTGCGGGGGGCTGTTAGAATTTCCCATCTTTACCTTCACCTACTCCACTACACACTCCACTTCACCTACCTCCACTTCACCACACACTCCACTTCACCTAACCCACTATCACCTCCACTACACCTACTACCACATTTTCTTCTATATATAGATTGTATAGGAATTGTAATATAACAATCTTGTAATCAATCAATCAATATACATCAATTTTAACTCTTTATTAATTTCTTACTTATCAAACTATGTGATTATCATTCAAAATAACATTTTCATTGATTTAAGTCTAAGGCTTGGTTTGGCATAACCTAAAAAAGTCAAAAAGTTAAAAAGTCACTATCCTATTTAAGTTACATCATCTTATTTAAATCACATCAATTTTCTACCACATCACTTCAAACCTAACCTATACCCAACCCATATTTCATAAAAAATCAAAAAGTGCACTTATTTAGTTTATTCCAAACAACCTTTAAATATTTCATATTCACCAGACATATTTAACATCTAAATGTGTAGATATATATTTTTAAATAATTCAAAAAAAGTGGCCGAATCTTTACGAATCACGACTTGATTCAATTCGCGATTCGGTACAAAGCCATTTCAATTCACGATGTGAATCCCAATTTGACAACTATGATTGTAATAGATGTGTTGTTATTAGGGGTGTTCAAAAAACCGAATCACTCGATGAAACCGACTAATCCGAACCAAACCAATTGATTATTGTCGGTTTCGAAAAACCTGATGGGTCGGCTTGGGTGTAATATGGCAAATCCGCGAGTATTACGGTCGGTCAACAATTCTTATATTTCAAAACCGATTAAATCCGAACCGACCAAAAATCCTTTGATAAAAGAAATTACCTTCACGTGATACCTCTTTAAAAGCCTGCATTCTTTAACAAACATAAGATTATAATAATATAGATATGGGAAAAAGGAGCACTTGTCTTGAAAAACATGTCAAATCCTTTCAACTTCTCACATTTTCAAATGCAAGAAAGTAGACCCATAAATACCTAAGCTTATTGCATAGTAGTATAGGTGAATAATTATATATGTTTCATACATACATGCATGTGATAAAATATAATAACATACATATTTTTCTATACATGCATACATGAGATAAAATATAATAACATACATATCATCATCACAACACTATCCATACCCATACATAACATTATATGAATCCGTGCAGTATATATAATAGTGGTCTGTATATGTGATTATGTTGTTAACATGCTCTATCTCCATAATTTTCGCAGATCTGCGATGACTCTCCCTCTCCCTCTCCCTCTCCCTCGTTCCCTTCCCGTTTCCCATTTCACCCTCTCTAAACCCCTCCCCATCAACAGCAACCTTCCAGATCTCAATGTATTGATGTTCATGGCCTGAGCTAGATCAACATTAGTGTTAGAATTTACCTACACCTACCACCACCTACTACCACACCTACTACACCTACCACCAATTTACCCTCACCTACTCCTCACCTACTACCCAAACTCTCTCCTATATAATGAGCCACTCTGATTTGTAATATAACATATCAAGATATCAATATCAATCAATAATACATAAATTTTTACATGGTATCAGAGCGAGGTTAAGAACTTAGTGATTCCGCTTCACCGGCGGGCGGCAGCCTCGCCTTGGCCGTCCGCCGGACAAACCCAAATTTTCTAATTCTCTCTCTCTATACTCTAGCTTTCTCTCTCTAAAACTCCCTGTTTTTGTAGTGTTTCTAGAGAGAGAAAATCAACTCCAATGGCTTACCCGAGCGTAGTGGTGTTTTTGATGTTCGCTTTGGTGGCTGGATCTGCCATCGCTCAGGCTCCGGCAGCTTCAACGACGAAATCTCCGATGGCGTCGCCGCCGAAGGCCGCCGCGACTCCTTCGGTGGCTCCGACACCGTCCGTGAAGCCACCGACCTCATCTCCTAAGTCCTCACCCGGGTTAACTCAGTCTTTAGCGAGCGCGTCTGTTCTTCCCATGGTGTTGAAATCGGCCATTGAGCTTGACCTTTTGGAGATCATGGGTAAGGCTGGTCCAGGTGCCTATGTGTCGCCGTCGGAGGTGGCGGCTCAGCTGCCGACGAAGAACCCAGATGCGGCGGTGATGCTGGACAGAATTCTGAGGCTCCTAACTAGCTCCTCTGTTCTCAAGCCGACATCTCCGGCGCTGTCTCCGCTACTGAGTCCTCCGACGCCGCCTACTGGAGCTCCGGCGCCGTCTCTCCCGTCTCTCATGGGCTGCCCTGGTCTTGATGATGAGGTCCTTGCAACCCTAAAGCATAGTTGCAAGTCGCTAGCGGTTATTAATATATCGAACTGTCCGAATGTCAGTCACGTGGGTTTGTCTTCTCTGCCATACACACGCTGACCCAACAATCCCCCACACACCCACGTGATTTTCTTTTATCTATTTCTTTTACTTTTTTAATTCCTTCCCCTCTCCAATAAAATACTTATCCCCCTATACTTTTTCTTTTTCATTACACTCCTGTTCCCCACTCTACTTTCTTTTTTTTTTATATCTTTATTTTTTCATCTTTTTTTTTTTCATTATTTTTTTTTTCTTTGCACACAAAAAACAAAAAAAAAAAAAAAAAAAAAAAAAAAAAACAACAACAACAACAACAACAAGGAGGAAGAAGATGAACTGCACACCAACTTATTTTATTCATGTCGGGGCTCACCCCGATCACCATTTTACACCAAAAAAAAAAAAAAACAAAAAAAAAAAAAAAAAAAAAAAAAAACCACAAACAACACAACCACACCCACAGTGGGATTTTTCTTCTTTACTCAGCCGCAGGTCTCTTCTTCTTGCCTCCGTCCTGAGCAGCCCTTGCCGGTGTTGCCTCCGTGTTTCCCACTCCACTGGGCACGATCACTACTCCCTGCTCCTCCACTGCAGCATATGGCGTCCCTCCAAATCGGAACATCACGGTGGCCTTCCGCTTCAGCTCCTTGTTTTCTGCCCTTAGCACGCTTATCTCTGCTCGCGCATCCTTATACATGCGTTGGAGCAGAGCCAGCTGGGAGTTTAACTGTTGCACCTCATTTGTCCTGCTCTGCAGCCGGTGCGACAAATTTGTGACCGCAGTCATGGTTTCCACGCATGACTTCAGAGTATACTGATTGGCCTCAATATCAGTTTGCACCGCCATTTTTTGCTCCACCGACCGCATCGGAAAGTTCAACGGAGCAAACACAGAGGTGTTTGGTTGAGGTTCACTGGCCACCGCACCAGTTATTTCTCTTGTGGACTCATTCAGTTCTGGAAAGAGCGTAAGTAGCCCACGGGAAGAGGAGGCCATGTTTTGGGTAGCTGGACGGGAAGAAGAGGCCATGTTGCT
This sequence comes from Camellia sinensis, assembly GCF_055761805.1. Lineage (NCBI taxonomy): Eukaryota > Viridiplantae > Streptophyta > Magnoliopsida > Ericales > Theaceae > Camellia > Camellia sinensis. The sequence goes on along the minus strand of NC_138975.1, from coordinate 101,408,954 downwards.
AAGTGTTTCAGATACGGGTTGGTTACAGAGTATTACAGAGTTTCTCTCTCAGCACAGGGAACTCTCTTTCTCAGCAACACGAAGGATTTTTCAGAGGTTTCTCTCAGTTTTTCTCTGCCTCAGCCTCTGCCTTCGTCTTGGTTATATAGCCAAGGCAGCCACGCGTATCATGCGCCGCTCGGCGCTAGACGACAACCTGGGCGCGCAAGCCAAGTCACGCGCCTCGCCATCATGTTCGGTACACCTTTTGATAAAATGGGCACGCCTTTTGATGGCACGCCTTTTGACAAAATTGGGCACACCTTTTGAGGGTGCGACTTTTTATGGGTCCGACAAGACTCTGTAAACTGTCCCGACATTGATTCCGGTTAGCTCCTTCATGGGTCCGACAAGACTCTGTAAACTGTCCCGACATTGATTCCGGTTAGCTCCTTTATGGGTCCGACAAGACTCTGTAAACTGTCCCGACATTGATTCCGGTTAGTTCCTTTATGGGTCCGACAAGACTCTGTAAACTGTCCCGACATTGATTCCGGTTAGTTTCTACAAGGGTCCAGCAAGACTCCGTAAACTGTCACAACAACTATCACAACATTGTCTGCTACAACGGTCCGACATGACCCCATAAACTGTCTTCTACATCGGTCTGACACCACCATACAGTGTCCTCTACCACGTTATGACACCCCCATACAGTGTCATCTACAACGTTATGACACCACCATACAGTGTCCTCTACAACGTTATGACACCACCATACAGTGTCTTCACCAACGGTCTGACACGACCATACAGTGTCTCCTATCATTTTTTTTTTTTATGTATTTTCTTGTTTTGTTCCTCTCTTCAAACTCAAGTTGGTTAGTTTCTATCCTCCTTGAGTTTGCGGGGGGCTGTTGGAATTTACCTACACCTACCACCACCTACTACCACACCTACTACACCTACCACCAATTTACCCTCACCTACTCCTCACCTACTACCCAAACTCTCTCCTATATAATGAGCCACTCTGATTTGTAATATAACATATCAAGATATCAATATCAATCAATAATACATAAATTTTTACAATTAGCACTCCACAACAACAGGCCTCTCACTTTCTTGCTCTCTTAAATCTGTATGTGTTTTGAGGAAGAGGACAAACGCAGTCCAGATAGAAAGATAATCTGATAACTCGACTGAACCGACCGACAAATTACATGGCCCGATATCTCCGGTTTCGAACAATGCTTGGGTCAAAATCAGATGTAAGTTTCTCTCACCCGTAGTGGTTAGGTCAAGTGACGGTTTAGTAACAAAACCGATTCGACCTAACCCGTAAACACCCTTAGTTGTTATTATTAGCTATCGTACTCATATGTTATATAAACTCCTGGAGTATTGAAGTCCAAGCAACTTGTTAGATAGGTGGCGAGCTCTTCTCAACTCAACAAGGAGCTGATAGCAGCCCTACCGCCATTTGTGATTCAGGATGGTAGGTATGATATCTTAGGCAGCATATCATGCATGCAAAGGCGTGAGTGTAAGAGCTCTCCTCAACTCAACAAGGTGTTGATATCAGCCCCACTAACATTTGTGATTTAGGCTAGTAGGTATGATATCTTGGGCAACGTATCATGCATGAAAAGACATGAGTGTAAGGTCAACATCACCTCTCTTTAAGCCTGGTCAAAGTGGCGCTATCATAGCAGGAAGATAGCCAAGCAAACCTTGAAGCCATGTTTGTTTTTAGAGATGAAGGACGGGATTGAATTAGTAGTAAGGTGGGTCCACAAAAATCATGTTTGTTTTGGAAAATTGCTATGGGATTAATAGTCCCATGGGACCATGAAACCCCTCCAAGGAGAGGATTAGCAATCTCATGGGAGAGGTGGTATTGAAATCTAATCCCATGAGATTGAAGGTAAAAATATTATCTTTCCCATCACTTTACAAAAATAACAAAGTCACCTTCTATATAACAAGGATTTTTACTTAATTTCATAAATTTAATCCCAACCAACTAATATCACTATATAATTCACAAACCAACACAATTTATTTTACATATCCAACTTAATATCACCACACTAATAATCTCCTCAATCAATCCTACCGTACTAATAATCCCCTCACTCAAAGAAACGGGGCCTGAAGATCTCGTGGCCTTAGCCTCCAATCCACAATCTTCCAATGATCCCCAGTTGGATGCTTGGGTCCTACTCCCAACCCAAGAAGCAAAGTGATAAAAAGAGTAAGCACATGAGCAAGCCAAAGGCTCAACCTATGCAGCCTAGTGAACATAGGCAAGCGATGGGCCTAGCTATGCTGCTAATGGGCGTGTAATGAGTAAGGAGGGAATCATGTCATGCATTCCCTCCTAAATAACGTATGAAGAACCATGGTCTCCGAGCGAGCCATGGTGCTGCCAGGTGAGCCTAGCTCCACTGTCCGACTCTTCACACTTGACTCATTTGCTCTTGGGCTCCTACCCATTGGGGTTGCAATCATGCTAGTGAGCTAAGTATTCTACATTTGGTGGTGCATATGCCCCTGCTTAGGTTAGGCATACAACCCTATTTATCCTGTATGAGGACATCATGATGCCTTGTAGGTCTACCAAGCGGGTAAGGCAATGATGACATGGCGCCTGAGGGGCTCACCATATGTCGAGCGTGGTACAAGTACGCCCAAATTTTGTACTCATAAAGAAGAAAACTAGAGTAGGGTATTAGTGTTTTCTAGCTACCAAGATCCTTTGTTGAAGTTACATCAAAGTCAAGGAATTGATGATTTTTCTAATATAGTGAATCACAAACAAAACAACAGAACAGAACCACAAGTATAAAAACAAATCGGCAGATTAAGAAAGGATGACCAACTGTTACAACTGAATTAATCCTGACCTGTCACCCCTTGCATAAACTGCCAGCATCATACAGTAGCACATGACACTGGGCAATATGCCCAATGCTTTAATTTCCTGAAACTGTTCCTCACTCTCATCAATAAGATCTGCAAAGCAGTAAACACTCAACACTGCCTCAAGGGTACGCTCATCAGGATCACATCTGGCCTTTTCCATCTCAACATAAGCTTTTATAGCTTCTTCAAATTGGCCCCCTTGTCTAAATCCTTCAATGATACCATTGAACGAATCACTGTTCTGCATGATACCACACTCACCCATTCTCCAGAATATCGCTTCAGACTCCTTGTAAAGCCCCCCTCTTGCAAATGTGTGAATCAAAGAGTTGAAAGTTTCTACGGTTGGCTTGCTTCCCACTTCATTCATTGTATTAAAGGCAACAAGAGCTTCCTCATACAATGCAGCCTGTCCAAATGCTTCAATAACCCCTGTGTATGCCTTTGAACTTGGCACTAACCTTTTCTCATTTATATGAAGTAAAATTTTCTTTGCATCCTCATGAAGCCCTCCCTTTCCACAGGCAAATATCAATCCCTCATAAGTCTCCATATTTGGTTCAATACTCTCCTCAACCATATCGTTGAACAAAGTCACTACCTCCTTAAAATACCCACCTTCCCCAAAAACCTGTATGAGAATATTGTAAGTAGCAGCATCGGGCTCTGTATTACTCACTTTCATCTCAAGAAAAAGTTCACGAACATCATCATACCTCCCGTGCTTCCCATACAAATTCAACAAAATACTATAAGTAGACGCATTTGGCGTGCAACCAGCTTCTTGCATTTGCCTAAACACTCCCATTGCCTCTTTAATCGATCCCGAATGTGCATAAGCCTCTAATAACACATTATAAGATGATATCTCCGGCAAATTCCCACCGGACTCCATCTCACGTAGAAGTTCAGAAACCTTCTCTAACCTACCCAAGGACCCAAATGTCTGAACCAAATAACTATAAGTAGTAATATCAGGCAAAACACCACCCTCATTCATAGTCCTAAAAACCTTCTCTGCCTCATCAGCTAAACCCCTATTCGCACAAGCATTAAGCAGTGTATTATAAGTGACAAGATCGGGTTGTATACCTTCGTGTCGCATTTCAGCAAACAAACCCAACAAGCCTTCCCAATCATATCCACCTCTCGCACAAGCATTGATCACTGTATTGTAAGTCAAACTACTGGGCGAAACTCTCTCCTTCTTCATCCTCCCCAGAAGCTCCAAAGAAGTCTCGAACTGACCGTTTCGGCCATAGGCATTGATTATAGCTGTGAAAGAGAAGACACTGCGAGGCACTCCTTGGCTAGGCATTTCGTCGAACACCTCGGAGCATTTCTCGAGCAAGCCTTCACGCCCAAGCACACCAATCATGATAGTGTAGATGTGTTCGTTAGGTTTACACCAGATTTGGCGCTGCATATACTTGAAGAGTCGGAGCGATCGTTGCCAATCGCCGCGAGATGCGAATTCTTTGAAGACGAGAGCGAAATCGCTGAGGCTGAGCTTGTTCTTGAAGGAATCGAGGCAGCGAGCGATGCTTCCTCGAGGAGGCAAGCTCGAGAGCTTGTTGATTAGGGTTTCGACATCATAGCTGTATTTTCCCTTTTCGACTGTGACCGAGGGGTTTCCAAGGACGAGATCTTTGGCTTTGGCTCGGACTCTTCCGGTGCCGGAGCTGAGGAGTCTCCGGCGGCCGCGGCCGGAGAATTCGAGTTTTTTTGGGAAATTGTGGTTTGGGTTTGGAGGGAGGATTGGGGGAGAGAGAGTGGGAGGGTTGGGAATGGAGATTAAGTGTGATGATGAGCTCATTTTTGTTTGGGTGTTAGGTTCGCATGAGAGAAAGGATTGTGATTGAATTGGTTGAATTTTGGAGGTGAAGAAAAGATGAGTTTTTTTTGGTTGTTTCAGTGGAATGGAATGGTCACTGTGAGAGTGAGAGTGAGATGAGAGAGAGCTTGGATTGGAGAGTGAAAATGGTGAAGCTGTGTTTGAAAGAAGAAGGACACGTGGAGCTTGGGGGCGTTGTGGTTGTGGATAAAACAACCTTGGTCGGGACTGGTTAACCATTCGACCCGGCCCACCAGTCATTTTTTCATTACAAAAATGCTTTCTAGAAATTTTTTTTTTTCCTCTTAAATTATTTTTCTTGATTTGGTGATGATGTGAGACAACGATGGAAGTGTGAGTATAGATATGTGCCTATTTGGCACAGCTTATAAATAGTTTATTTAAGTTTTTAGTTTATATGAAGTTATTTTAGAGTATTTGACACAGTTTATCAAAATAATTTATAGCTTAAGTGAAGTTATTTTTAGTTTATTTTCCAAAGCAGCTTGGAGGATGCTTAACCAAATTCAACTTAGCCGGGTAGCTGGTAAAAGGGGACTAAAATTACTTAAATGTCTTTGTCAATACCCAACTATATAAATCCTATTTCGCAAAACACTGTTTATTGCTCACTTGAGAGAGAGAGTGGCGATTTATGGCAGATATTTTTCGGCAAGAGTGATTTCCAGGGAAGGCAAACTAGAGTTCTCTTTCGCTATCTCTTCTCTCTCTTTTCGCGATCTCTCATCTCTTATCTCGCTCTCTCACGATTTGAAACTATCTCTCTGTCACCACCGCCATCGCGATCTGATCAAATCAGAGCTCTCTCTCTCTTCTCTTCTCTCTTCGTGATCTCTCTTTTTCTTTCTCTCTCGCATCTCCGACGTTGTTTCGGCGGTGGCTAGGTCAGTGACGGTGACGGCGAGTCATCTCCGGCCCATACCCAACAATTTATTGACACTAAAATTGACACAATTTAAATAAAGAAATAAATTGCTCAATTTATTTCAATTAATATTGATATAAATTTATTTTAATTAAATAACTTCTAATAAAAGAATTTTATATTGATACAAAAAAATTTGGTATCGTTAAACAAAAAATAAATAAATAAATAAAATTTGATATTAATCCAAAAAAATGAAATAAATTTAGCCATTAATGAAATAAATTTTATATTAATTGATACTAATTAATAATTTTAGTATTAATTGATGCTAATTAATTCATTAATTAACACTAATTAATTTATAATGAAAAAATGAAATGATTTTATACTAATTCATACTATTAATGAACGTAATAATTTTTATTATACTAATTATATTAACTTTTATTAATAAAATAATTTATTTAAAATTAAAACTGAAAAAATGACAAAATAATCATTTTTATATCATATAAAGGTAAAAAGGACAATTAAACAGTAAAAAGTTATTTTACAACTTATCAATCAAACACTACTCTACTACTCAAATCCATAATCTCACAACTGTACTAAACAGGTTAACAGCTTATGTTCACAGTTATAAGTTATAATCTGTTAAGGTATAATGTATAATCATTTTTTTATAATTCTATCAAACGGGGCCATGGAGGTAACGGTGGTGGGTTGGTAGTGGAGGTGATAGTATTTTTTAAAAAATATTTTTATATGTTTGGTGATAATAGTGATAGTGGTAATAGTAGTTATGATGACATTAATACGATTTTAATTTAAAAATATTTTTAACTTTTAAAAATAAAAAATATTTTTTTTATTTAAACAGTCTAATTGTTTGTTGAATATAAAAATATTTTCTATCTAAACAAATGATATGTTTCTTTATTTAATTTTCATTTCTTTTGACAAATGGTACTGGTATTTATTACCCCTTACCTTTTATCATTTTATTTTGTGACATTTACAAGTCCCATGTTAGAGAATCAGTGCAACGTAAGTCTTCTATAATAGTTTTTAACCTAATAATAAGGGTGTTTGGAAAGAAAGTTTTAATCCTCTTTAAATTAAAATTCATAAAAAAATAAAATAAGTTAAAATAATTAATAAGATAAAATATTAAACTTATAATTATTTTATTTTTTCTTTTATAAATATCATATTTAATTATAAAAAAATTCAATCATTTTCTCAAACGCAAAATAATTTCCCAAACACCCACCTTATAGTCTTCAAATACCTTTTAACTTTTGAAGTCATTTGGTCCATTATCATTTTCTTTAATCTTTGTTTTCTCTCCGTTGCAACATTCACTTTGGGCAGAAATATTAAAGTAGTTTGGAATGATTTAAGTAAGTATATTTTTTTATATCTGTTGGATATAGATTAAGTCTAAAGTGATGTAGTAAAAAAGTAATATTATTTAAATAAGATAACGTGATTTAAATAAAATAAAAATATTTTAATTTTTTTAAATTATAACAAATAAGGCCATAGTCGTCCAATCCTTTTTTTTTTTTTCCTCAATCATCTTCTTTGGTTGTCTAATCTATTTCGCTTTCAATCATTTTGCTTTTGTCTTCATTGATGTCCTCTATTTTCTTTGTAACAGTTGAATATTTGCTTCATTTGTTCTTTCATTTATGGGTGAATTACATTTACGTCTTCTTATATTTGAGTTTAATATATATTATCTCTTAATATTTGAAAAATTACACTAACTCCTCTATCATTATAATTATTTAGATGGAATAAAAATATTGAACTCATACACTCTCTCTCTTTTTGCTTTGCTTTACTTTCTTTTTCTTTTTTTTTCCTTTCCTTTACTTTTTTTAATGTAATTTCTTATGTTTTTCTATTAGAAGTTGTTACTTTTTATATAAGCAGGGGGTCTATGAAATGAAATTATTAACCACAGAATGTGGGAATGTAATTTTTAAAATATCAAGGGATAGATAGTAATTGAACCAAACCTCAAGAAGTGTCAATATAATTTGCCCTTCATTTATTTAGTCGCTCCTTTTCAACCTTCCTATTCGTTGGTCTCTCCATTTTTGCAAAGATATTAAGGTGAGATAGTCTTCTTCTAAATTTAGATTTCGTTTGAGAACAAATTTTTTTAATATTTTTTTAATTTTTTGGTTAAAATATGATGTAAAAAAAATTAATATATTTGGGATGTCTATTTGATTTTTTATATAAAAAAAATATGCAAGAAATATAGAGAAAATGAAAATTTTGACTTTTTTGTATATATTATTAGTTTTTTGATTTTTTTAGTGATTTTTTAGCTTTTAAGTTAAAAAGTGATGTTACCAGATAAGGCCTTATTCAATCCAAAGTAGAAAGAGAAGAGATTGTACCAATTTTAAATCTTTAATTAATTTTCTTCTGAGACTCATTACCCATTTTGGTTGATATCTCAACATATTCTAATAGTGTTTCAATTGAAATGTAGATTTCATGAGTTCCTTGTACATAGATTTCGCCTTATAAATATGAAAATATTTAAATAAATAATCTTTAACAACTTCATGAATAATAATAATTGTAAATGTAAAAATTCGAATATGTTGTCCTCCTCATTTATGCCACTTTGATGTAATCAAGTTGAATTGTTGACCGTCTGATTTATTAGAGGACTTTTATTTCGATTAGACTCAAAGCTTTTGTACACAGAAAAAAACACCTACATTCTTTTCCAATATGTACACCGTTCTTGCTCATTCTCTTGTTGCGAATCCATCTCTATGATTCAATAATATATATAAATTAAATTTAGAAAAAAAAAATTTATAGAAACTGTAGCAATTTTAACATTTTAAAATCTTGCAACAGCTTCGTACGACTAATTTTGTTGACAGGCAGCTTGCTACTGTTGCTATTTGCAATTTGTCAAATTGTAACAAAATTTGGAAGTGTTAACAAAATTGGCAAAAAAAACTTAACTTTGAATTATTTGTCTACATGGAGCATAATTTCAAAATGTCAACAACATCATATAAACATAATAGAATTGGTAATAACATATACGAACTATGGGCAAGGGTTGAGTGTCGCCGCCTAACGACACAACTCAATGCCCTCCTTGTCACTTTGGTATGCCTCCCTCATGTCGCGGTCTAGGTCTGACATAGGTGTAAGGTGCCACCAAATGTTAGGCCACCAACTTTTGAATGTCAAGCTGCTAACTGTTGGATTTGTTTTCTGGTGTGGCCCAATAACCTACATATTTTTTACATGTTTTATTTTATTTGGACTCCACAATTAGATAAAGTCAATATTTGAGAAAAAAATTAGTAATTAGAATTTTAATATAATTACTCTTCTAAGATAAGAATGAAACCTTGATGGATAAGAATTCTTCTAATAGAGTTTATTTGGTCATTTTCTCTCCTCTATATAAGGATGGATGATAAGTATTTTTCCATCACTCTAAGTTCTATAGTCATCCCAATTAAGAGAGACAGAGAGAAGAAAGTGAGCCAAGAATTCAAGGTTCAACTATTAGGGGTATTTTCTCAACTTGTCTAATTCAATGGCTAACAAAGGTATATTTGTTTTATTCTTTAGATGTATTGAATTCAAGATCCTGCAAGGTTCAATTCCGCATTATTATTATGGTTACATGTATTTTAATTACTTACACGTGGTATCAGAGCCTTAGTTTTGTGAATCAATACACCTTGAAATATTAAATATCTAATATTTATAATTATTATCATCATCAATTGTATATATTGTTGATGAAAATTCTGTAGTAAAACTTTTACGTTAATCGTGAGTTGTTATTCTATTATGTTAGTTGCTTGTTGGTTAGCTGTAAACGAGTTTTTCAAATATTTTAAACTAATTTGAATTTTTGATCCTATACACCACCGCATCGCAATCCTCGAATATTTTGTTAAATAATAATATTTTATGAGATTTGATTTAAATTAAAACAGTCTCTTCTTATATAAAAATAGGAGACTTCAAAATTTCTAGAACGTTTGACATTGTGGACCATCATGTGATCGGTAATTATTATTCATAAGTAAGGTGATTACCAGTAAGCTTTTTTGTATGTATATATTTTATAATTGTTGAAAATTTTATATGACACATATTAGGTGTAATTCTTATTGACCATTCTATGAGATATTCATGATTGTCCTATTGCATAATTCGATATATATATATATATATATATATTCATGTTCATTTAGAGTTATTAACATTATCATATTGGTAATTGCAATCACATAAAAGAAATTCTAGAAATCATAAAATAGTGATTTTACTAAAATAGTGATTGAATTAATGATAATTAAATAACTCAAATTAATAAAGAATATTGTTGGTTAGTTCCGTATTCATAGGGTTTACTGATTTAGTAGCTGCCAAAGTGGCATAGATTTATAAAACTTATGAATATAGAACCACATAAAAGAATTGTTAAAAGGGTAACATTAAGGTCGATAATATTCTCAATTGTAGTTATAACTATAAGATTGAGACTAGCCCAAAGGAGAGTCATTTTCAAATAATTATGAATTGGGTAGGATAATGTAACTAATGTAATTTGACAGATTAGAATTGAATACCCAAAGGTAACATGACTAGCTGAAAAGTTGCGTAAATTACTTTAGACCTACATAAGTGATTCTTGACGAGTGGACAATAGATACACCTAAGTTTTGCCCAAAGGAAAAACTTATGTGACTGTAACATGCCCGGGGAGTACCCGCGTGCGTTAAACAGTTTGGACTCCCGAGATCTCTTTGATCTAGTGTCATGAGTGCAATGTGAAACATAGATGAGAGTCCAGATTTAGCAACTTTTAGAAAATCCATTTTATTGCAAAACCTTTTGCCAGAAATGGACTGCGTCATCAGATCTCAGAGTCGCCACCTAATATTTTTGGAAAATTAGGAAATCCATGACTCGTGCCAAGGTCACTGTTCGTCGTAACCAAAGTTGTCTCGATTCGGAACCTTAGGTATGAGAGGGGAATGTCATAATTGAGCACCTCCACTCACCCGATCAAAGATCGACCTTTACTAACCATGATATGAATTTTATTTTCTTTATATGTTCATGTTCTGATTATTTAATAAATCTTAAAATTTACTATGTGAAACATACAAGTATAGACTGTACCATTCATTTTGGAACAATTTGATTTAATGTATTTTGAAAGAGTTTTGATGTATAACCCAAATAAATTGAGTTTACAAACATGAACAATCAACATCATTCCAAATTAAACGACACAACCTCCATCCACTGGCATTCATATAATTATATCACATAAACAAATAGCCTCATGGTAGAATGCTAAACATAGTAAGAAAAAACACACACAAACGGGATGCTAAAGTATAAAAACTTACATGTTTAACGTCCTGTGAACAAGCTACAAAACAAAATTAGTAAAATATGCATGATCTTATATACAAAATCCTAATGCAATTCACTCATGAGATGTAACTAAAGATTCGGCTTCTAAGATATGACATGTGAATCATCTCAAGAACATGAGGTAGCGCACATAATCACATAGGAATTGATTAAATCCACAAATGCAAAATTAGCCGAATCAAGATGCATGAAACATGGATGCAAAGTATGGATATAATGAAAGACGAAATATGATGCATATTCACAGATAAAGAAAGCAAGTAAAAGAACGGAATAGAAAGAAGCGGGGCGGGGAATTATTACGATACTTTGAATAAATTATTACAAACCAAATAAGAGAGAGAGAGAAGGGAATATTACAACAAATTAAAAACCTCACAAAACACTCAAAATAAAAATAAATAAAATAAAAGAAACTTGATCTGCTTTGGGAATTGTCGGAAAATATTCTACTTGACACGAGAGGACTGCTCCGTTCTGCCTGGGGAAACTTATTTTGCGGGAGCACTATTCATCCTGGGGCACTATTCATTGCCAACAATACTATTCACCACAATAATTACTATTCACCAATTTTTATCGTTATTCATCTTACCGGACATTTTTCGTTCGCAGTTACTATTCATCACCGGAGGTACTATTCATCGTCGGGGTTACTATTCACCGTCGGAGGTTACTATTCATTCGGTGGGGTAAATTATTTAAAGTAATAAATTACAGCAGTTTATATATAATATTTAAATTACAGCAGATATGTGGGTGGTGCAGCCTTCCCGTTAAAGCAGTAAAACAGTTATATAAAAATAAATAAATTACAACAGATATGTGGGTAGTACAGTCTTCCCATTATAATGGTAAAACAATTATATAAAAAAAAAAGTAATTTACAACAGAGATGTGGGTGGTGCAACCTTCCCATTAATGGTAAAACAATTATATAAAAAGTAATTTACAGCAGATATATGCATGGTGCAGCCTTCCCATTAAAGCGATAAAAAAAAAGTTATGAAAAGCAGTAAATGAAGTATTTAAACAAATTATATCACATTTTTAAAGTAAATGAAAGTTTGCGAAAACTCACCTTTCGGGGAAATGATGAATTTTCTGATTCACAAACTTTATTTTCATTACGCTCAAGTCTGAGGAATGTGTTCTCAATTCTCGGTCCAAAAATTGGAATTACATCTTTAACGGTTGGTTTTGGAATGATGTATTGATGAAATGGAAATAAAAATATCTAAGAAAATATTTTTATTTTCCCTCTCTCTCTCAAAAAATAATTTTCCTTCTTTCTGATTCTTTTTGTAATAACCCAACCCTCTATATGTTTTCTGGTATGCCTTCGGTTTCTTACTGTGTGCATTTATCTGTTTAAATGTAAAATTTCATGTGGAAATAAGCTTAATTGTGTGAGCCTTATGATTATAGGCTCATATCCGTTTAATAAGAGAAAAAAAAAACCTGTTACAATTATAATGTTTAGATCAGAAATTGAAAGCCTTAGAAGCTTAATAATCTGAAATTGATTTTATATTTGAGACCAGCATGATTTTTAGGTCATGATATGATTTTCTGTGAAATTTGGATTTGGAATGATTAAACTGATTGATTTTCGTCCTTATTCATCTTTTATATGTATATATATATATATATATGTTCTTTAAACATTTGAAGCCATTACACAAATATCTCCTGAGAGAGAGTTAGAGAAGAAGAGAGTAGAGAGAAGAAGAGAAGTTCAACAAGGAAGAGGATTGGGAAAATTGAGAGGGTTTGTAAAGATTTGAACCAAGGTATGTATGATCCACCTAGAATAACCTCTCTAATTAACTTAAGTGAGCTCTTCTAAACATTTTGTGAGCTAGGGTTTACAATTGAGGTAATGAGTGTATCAATTGATTAGTTGGAGAAATGTTTAGTGATTTGTGTTACTTTGAGTTATTTGGAGATGAATTACATTATATCCCTTCCTTTTCCATGCTTGAATTTGTGTATGTATTTAGATGATTACATATTTGAGAAACTAAATATGGTTAGAAACTCAAAGTGATTAAATTGTGGTTATGAGTTTAAAGCTTTCAAGGATCAAATAGAGTTTGTGAATTATGTTTATGGTAATAATACATCCTAAAAATTTCATTGTTATGCCTATATTTCTACTCTTCTATGTATTGGCTTTTGTTGCATTTGTGGCTTGGTTCGGACTGTTTGATTTTGCCCAGACCGCACGAGCAGCCACGGGCACCGCACGAGCGGAACATGAAAAAAACAGAGCATTGCATTCTGCTTAACCCACCGCTCAAGCGGCCAAGTCCACCGCACGAGCGGCCAAAGTGGGCGCACGAGCGGCTATCCCTGTTTCAGCATATACTAGGTAACTTTGAATAAGCATATCTTTTGCATCCGGACTCCGTTTTGAGTGATTCTTGAGCCTAAAATCAATCCCCGGAAGTCTAGTTTCCAATGGTGGTAATCTCACCCCTAAATTATAAGTACAGAAATAGTTATGCCCAAATTAGTGACGATTGTTCACTTTCTATTTACCGATTTGTGCTGTTTCTTCGCTTAAACCATTTTCCATCGATTCCTCCTATTTTCTCAGACATGGATTATAAGTTATTGAGGAATAATGAGCTTGGTACCACCATGTCTAAGTGATTAATTGACCAAAGAGAATAAGTAAATTATCGGTTATAATCTCATATTATGTGTTGTGCACTGTGTTTGTAGGTCGAGACGAGGACATCGTCCCATTTTTACCGGAAGTCAATCACCGTGAGTAATAGTACTGTAGCAATATATTCCGTTTATGGTTAATGGTTATCATTAATGTTCTGTTATCTGTAAGTTGCCTATGTCTCCGCATGAGAATTGCATACGAACTGTTAATACTGGATTAGTCTAGAGATGAACATAGTTGAGAATATCTTTATTATGATAGAAAGTGACCTATGTTATGGGAAGACATGAATCGTGTGCTTAAGGGAATGATTTCTACTGTGTTTCTGTATTTGGAAATTGATACTGTGGAATTTGTTGACAGGAAGAAATTGTGAATATAAACCCTGCCTACTGAGAACATGATATTTTGAATGTTCTATAATGGACTCTTACAGCCTTGTTTTGTTCAACACATGTTCTATGAAATAGATATTTGCCTAAAATGAATCATCGAAATGAATAATCGGATAGAACTATGGGTTGCTTTATATGTTAATGACCGTTAAGAAGCTATGATAAATATCGGATTGACCTGCGAATTACTCAAACTAAGGAAGAAATTAAATATCTATAGCATCGTTATGTGACTCACATTATGATGTGAATTGTTCTGTCCCTATGACTGTAGTGATACATGCGCTTTTTGTTAATAATTATTAGTAATGTTCCGTTATACGCACGACAACTATGTCGGCCTGTAATAAACCATGGAGGAAAATTTATATGCACTACTGTGTAATGGTATTCTTATGAATCTGGGATTATTCTGTATAATCTATTAGGCCTATGACCGTTCTGTATAATCTGTTAGGCCTATGGCCGTTCTGTGTAATCTGTTAGGCCTATAGTCGTTCTGTGTAATCTGTTAGGCCTATGGCCGATCAGTATAATCTGTTGGGCCTGAGGCCGATCTGTATAATCTGTTGGGCCTGAGGCCGCTCTGTACAATCTGTTGATATCTGGGCCCAAGGCCATTCTAGAATGTTTACAAGATAAGATTAATTATATGACCTCTGCACTTATATACGTTATAAATATTACAATTCAAGTTTAATCATTAAATTGTTTGAGTACTATTATTCACTGAGCCTTGCTCACTTTGTGTTATGTCTGTTTTTGTAGGCAATCAACCTGGAGGTCGGTCTTAGTTCAGCTTTGGTTACCCTTTCTTGGTCAAGCCATGTAGAGAAGCTTATGCATTTTGTGGGGTTCCCTTAATGACCCATAGTTTGGTCCTTAATCTTTTGTCTAATGTAATTAGTCGTGTATAACCTCCTTTACCAATATTTTTGTTGTATGCCCACGTGTGGGGCTGGTTCTGTACATATGTGCCCATATATGTTATTATGTGAATGCAAATATCTGCTTCTTGTATATCTGTCTATCATGTGAGGAACTGGTAATTGGCATATTGAGATCCTGGTATATAGGTGTTAGCTCGATGGATGGTAATTTATGTTATTTTATGTTATTGAATACTTCCATTCAGGCCCCATATGTTGTATATATCAAATTAAGTGTCCGTTTCTGAAATGTTCATGCCCAAACTTTTAGGGGCGGGTTTGGGGCGTGACACTTTTTCTCTCAAACTCTCTCGCACCACTTCTTTTTTTTTCTTCTCTGATTCTCTTTTTCAATTCTCTCAGCCCCCTTTGATTTCTCTATCACTTGCTCTTTTATAGGCAATATAAGCTCACAAGCAAACAAAACTTCAAATAGTAGAGGAGTGAATTTTCAAAATGTGCATAGTAACTTTATAATATTATAATATATAAAATGTATAATTAGCATAAACATATGTACAAATACCCAAAACAATATGTAAAAACACACAAAAGCATTTAAATTATAAAATAACAAAATAAATGGACTGATAAAATAAATTTTAGTAGGCCAAATATATAATATAATTTGACCAAAGCGGGTCTAAAACAAAAAATCACATGATGGAAGTGTAGTGAATTTTTTAGAGGGGGAATAGAATCCTCATATAATATAATAATATATAAAATATTTAATATATATATATACAAAAATATGGTGTGTGGGTGAAACCATGGCACCGAATAAATTTAATAAAATATTATATAATAATATAACATCATATATATATATATATATATAATACATAATAAAGAAGAAGAAAACGGAGAATGGGTCTAAAATAATTTGGCAAAAACAGGTATAAGGCTGGGATTAAAGCTTACATTCTATCTTTTCATTGAGAATTTTGTAAGATAGCATATTCTTATTTTCATCATCGGGTAATCAAAAGAAAGTGCCCAAGTCTTAGGGTCAGTCAAAATGGGGTGTCTACAGTGACATCAATAGTTCATCATTATATTTCTCAAAGCTTTAATATTTATATTGTTTATGCCTATTTCTACGTTACTTATGAGATCTTGTGTTAATATCTCTTAAGATTTGTCAAAAAGATAGCTTACTATCTAAGGTTGTTGGACTTACAAGGGAGGCTGAGATCTTACTTGGTTATTGACCAAAGAATTTTTTAGTGACGTTACTGTCACGACCCAAACCCGCCCCTGTGGGTTTAGCACCGTAACCAGCCAGTAATTCGTGGATTACCAAAGGCCTCTGAACAGATTAGCAAATAATAAGGGGCTGCGGAAGCAATAATACAAAATAGACAAGGTCCAATGAGCTGTGATAACGTACATGGGACAGAACATTTCAAAACTTATTTATATATATATAAACATGCCAGTCAAGGGACACCACTATTTACAAAGTATTTACGGAAGTACACATCTCAAGACCTGACTTTACAAGACAGTCACAGAGACTAGCATGAATACAAAAACAGCCATATAACGAGACTTTGATCGGAACCTCCTCGGGAGGCACAACGGTTGGCTAACAAAAATAGAACAGAAGGCCGTCAACTCTGGCCCTGATCACCCGCTGGCTCACCTACATACATAATATAAACTGTGAGCGGAAGCCCAGTGAATAATAACAGAGTAAAGGGGTTTTATGAATGATATCCAGCACAAGTTAGGATCCAGTATTTAAATCAGAACATATTCAGACTTTAAAACATAAATAGATTTAGATACACACTCATGTTCATATTCAGATTTTGCATAAGATCATACATGGTACACCCATTAGTTATCAGATCAATTTGGTCAAGAGACCCACATGCATAGTTGGTACCAACGACCATAAAGGTCCATATCTTGCGCGCAAGTAGCCATGGTATTGTTACCCCCAGGCAAGAGCCACGTGCAGATTGGCCGCGGTATTGTTACCCTCAAGCGAGGGCCACGTGCAGATTGGCCGTGGTATTGTTACCCCTGGGCGAGGGCCACGTGAACTAAGGGTGCCACAAATACTTTTCAGAAAATTGGACATTCATTCATAATTCGTAAGGTAGCATTTCAGAAAACAGATCATGCTATACCAGTCAGAAAATACTTAAGTTAAACATAACTTTACAGAGTTATTACTCACAGTGGGCCTTGAGACAAACAGACGGAGCACGTTAGTCAGGCAGGACGCGACACGTGACCTACATAACACAAAATAGATACACACTTGAAACACACGTTCTAATTGTACAAAACTTACTTCGTTGGCTCTTAGTGTGTTTCTAATCTCTTATCCTCATTAAAGGGTCTTAAACATGGCCTAGGAATGCCTAGGATGAGATGAGGATGCAAGAAGCTTCGCTCAAGCGTGGACTTCCCCGCTCGAGCGAATTGCAAACTTATGAAAAATTGTTGGATGTAAGAAATTCACGCTCGACGGGCGCTTGACCCCCGCTCGAGCGTGTGACACAGACCCTCGCTCGAGCGTGGCTTCCTCCGCTCGAGCAGACTGCAAAACACACAAACTTCTGGGTATACGCATTTCACGCTCGAGCGTGACTCTCGCCGCTCGAGCGGAAATGCCTGTACTCAGGCTTCACGCTCGAGCGTGGGTCAAATTTCTGGAAAATCCAGATTGACTTCCAAGCATGAAACTCAACCTTTAAGCCTTCAAAACTCATTTTTCTGGGCCAATATTTGAGGAAACATATAACAACTCATAAAACAACATGTATTAAAAATCATTTCAAGAAATCTTGGCCCAAGAGCAACCCAATTTGTGCAAAATCAACATGAACTCTATGAATATGCTATTAATTCAACATGCAAGAACCTCCTTGAATTCAAACCCTCCAAAACCTAATCAAACTTGATAATTTGATGGAAAACAAGTTGAATGACCATAATGTGAGTGAAATTAACACATGCATGGAAGAAATCTTAGAATTCAAACTCAAAGCATGGAAATTTATGCATGTATGCATGGATTGACTCTCAAAACCACACATTGAGTTAAGTCTAGACTTTAAATACCAATTTCACCATGAATCTAGCAAAGACAACTCAAATTCATAAATAAAAGGATGAACTCCCTACCATAGGTCTTCAATTCCAAGTATAGAGGCTCAATTATGCAATTCTTCTACAATTCTGCAAGTTCTCCAAGTAATTTTCTAGATGAAACCAAACTTCTCCTCTCTCACTCTCTCCTATGGTTTTGGTCAAGAAAATGGCTGGGGAGAGATGTTTCTAAGTGTAATGAGGTGTAATATAGTTGATCTCAATTTAAGCCACTAAGTGGCAAACTTGTAATAACTCAAACAAGTGTAAATTAACATTATTTAATCTAATTTAATCATACCAAATCAAATTTTAATTAAATTTACCATAAAATCACATATATTCTAACTAGTATGAAACACTAATCAATTTCGAAATCGGGCGCCGATAAGGCTTTTAATTCGCAGTTCAAAGTCTAAACATGAACAGATCATTTTATGGAAAACAGATAGAAACGCAAAGATAATGCAATACATATGCAAATTAATTCGAGGTTCCTTCTAAATTACTGTTAGGCATAACTAATCATGGATTAGCATTAATCGGAGGTCGGGGTTATTACAGTTACTCTAACCCTTAGAGTAAAATTTGGGGCGTTATATGTTCTATCTTATTTCAGTGACAGTTCTCATCTCATTGCACTCTCTTGTATCGGGCGTCCTTCTACTTACTAGCTCAAATTTTTTGGAATGGTATGAACATGTTCAGTTTACACTGGGTGTGTTGGACCTCGATATGGCATTGCTTGAAGATAAACTTCTAGACATTACTAAAGATAGTCTTACAGAACAAGTTGCCCTTTCTGAATCTTGGAAAATGTCTAATAGACTCAGTTTGATGTTCATGAAGATGACCATTGCAAATAATATCAAGACTTCCTTACCTCAAACTGTTAATGCATTGGAATGCTTAAAGGCTGTTGAAGATCGATTTAGATCTGTTGACAAGTCACTTGTTGGCACTATTATGGCTGAATTGACAACAATGAAATATGATGGCAACTGAGGAGTTCAGGATCATATTCTCAATATGGCTAACAAAGCTGCAAAGCTTAAAACTTTAGGGATGCAAGTTGATGAAACTTTCCTTGTGCATTTTATTCTCAATTTACTTCCATCATAGTTCGGCACATTCAAAATTCACTATAACACCAATAAAGATAAGTGGAGTTTGAATAAGCTGACTAATATGTGTGTTCAGGAGGAAGTGAAGTTGAGGGAGGAAGGATGTCAAACTGCATTGGCTGTAACTCATGGAGCTCTAAAGAAAAAGAAGGGTAAGTTTGTAAAATTAAAGAAAAATCAACCTAAGAAAAAGAATGGGCCATCTGGGGAAGAAAATCAAGCTCAAAATGGTTTCACTATCAAGTGCTATTTTTGTGGCAAGAAGGGACATGTGAAGAAAGACTGTAACAAGCAAAAGACTTGGTTCGAAAAGAAAGGTAAGAAATTTTCTTTTGTTTGTTATGAATCAAATTTTGCTAAAGTACATTCTAATACTTGGTGGATTGATTTTGGGGCCATGACCCACATTACAAATTCCATGCAGGGATACCTCTCAACTAGGAAATCGAAAGAACGTGAAAGATTTGTTTATATAGGGAACCGTCTCAAAGTCGAAGTTATAGCTGTAGGAACCTATCGACTGATCTTAGAGACAGGTCATCAGATGGATCTAGAAGAGACTTTTTATGTTCCTTCAATTTCTAGGAATTTAGTTTCGTTATCCAAATCAGATTGCGTTGGATATTTAATTTTATTTAGTTGTGGAAAACTCAATTTAATGTTTAATTCAATAATGATTGGTTCTGGTAATTTATGTGATGGTTTATATAAAATTGTCTTAAATCATGAGTTTGCACAATCATTAGTAACTCTGCATTAGAATATTGGTTTAAAACGTGGTCTAATTAATGAAAAACTCTCGATCTTGTGGCATAGACGATTAGAGTATATCTCTAGAAATAGAATTGAAAAATTGGTGAAGAATGGGATTTTGGAAAAACTAGACTTTACTGATTTTGAGATATGTGTGCATTGCATTAAAGGAAAACAAACCAAACACACCAAGAAAGGTGCCACAAGAAGTAATGAGCTTCTTGAGATAATTCATATAGATATTTGCGGGCCACTCAATATCCCATGTCTTGGTGGTGAAAAACATTTCATTACATTTATAGATGATTTCTCACGTTATGGATATGTGTATCTAATTTGTGAAAAGTCTCAAGCTGTTGACACCCTTAAGGTATATATAATTGAAGTCGAGAGACAATTACATAGAAATGTTAAAATAGTGAGATCAGACAAAAGTGGTGAATATTATGGTAAATATGATGAGTCAGGCCAAAATTCTGGTCCATTTGCTAAATTCTTAGAAAAGAAAGACATTCGTACTCAATATACAATGCCTGGTACGCTACAGCAAAATGGAGTTGCTGAAAGGCGTAATCTTACACTTAAAGATATGGTAGGAGTATGTTAAGTTACCCAATTGTACCCATTTCACTGTGGGGTGAAGCTTTAAAAACTACAATGTATATCTTAAATAGGGTTCCTAGTAAGGCGGTCCCAACAACTCCTTTTGAGTTATGGATTGGTACGAAACTTAGTTTGAGACACTTACATATTTGGGGTTGTCTAGTAGAGGCAAGAATCTTCAATCCACAAGAGTCAGAGTTGGACTCAAGAACAATATCTGGATATTTCATTGGTTATCCAGACAAGTCTAAAGGGTACAAATTTTATTGTCCTAATCACAGCACGAGGATAATGGAGACTGGTAATGCTAGATTCCTAGAGAATGGTAAAATTAGTGGGAGTGAGAAAACACGAGTGGTGAATTTCGAGGAAATTATGGTGGATGTGCCAATATCTGACCCTTATTAAAAATTGTTGTTCCTCATACTATTCCACAGGTTGAGAGAAACGAACAACATAATGAAAATCCTTCATCACCTCATGTTTTACCACTTCATAAAGATACCACCATTGAAAATAATATAAAACCACCACAACCGACAGTTTTTAGAAGATATTAGAGGGAAAGAAAGCCTGCCATTCCAGATGATTACATGGTGTATCTACAAGAATCTGATTTTGATATTGGAATTAACAAAGATCCAGTCTTATTTTCACAAGCCATGAATAGTGATGATTCTACTAAATGGGTCAATGCTATAAATGAAGAGTTAAAATCCATGAAACAGAACGGTGTTTGGGATCTCGTCGAATTGCCTAATAATTATAAAAAGGTCGGGTGTAAATAGGTCTTCAAAACCAATTGCGACACAAAAGGCAATATCGAACGATTTAAAGCCAGACTTGTTGTCAAGGGTTTTACTCAAAAAGAAGGCATAGACTATAAAGAGACCTTCACTCCAGTATCTAAGAAGGATTCGCTTAGAATCATCCTAGCATTGGTAGCTCATTATGACTTAGAGTTGCATCAAATGGATATGAAAATTGCTTTTCTAAATGGGAATTTGGATGAAGAAATTTATATGGAGCAGCCAGAAGGATTTGCAAAAAAAAGTAAAAAACATTTAACTTGCAAATTAAAAAAATCTATATATGGCCTTAAACAAGCTTCCAGGCAATGGTATTTAAGGTTTAATGATACCATTACCTCCTTCGGATTTAAGAAAAATGCAATTGATCAGTGCATATATCTGAAGGTTAGTGGGAGTAAGTTCATTATTTTGGTGCTATTTATGGATGACATTTTGTTAGCTAGTAATGACCTTGACTTATTGTATGAAACTAAGGAAAATCTCTCAAAGAACTTTAAAATGGTCGATATGGATGAGGCAAACTATGATATTGGCATATAAATTTTTAGGGATCGATCTTGAGGATTGCTAGGACTATCTCAGAATAGATATATTGATCGTGTTTTGGAGAGATTCAATATGCAGTTTTGTTCAGCCGATGATGCACCCATCGTAAAGGGTGATAAATTAAGTGAAAAACAGTGTCCAAGGAATGACTTGGAAATAAAACAAATGAAAGACATTCCATATGCATCAATAGTAGAGAGCTTGATGTATGCCCATACATGTACCAGGCCAGATATTAGTTTTGCAGTTGGAATGTTGGGAAGATTCTAAAGTAATCCTGGAATGGAACATTGGAAAGCAGTGAAGAAGGTTATGAGATATCTTCAGGGAACAAAGGACTATATACTTACCTATAGGAGATCAGAACAGGTGAAAGTGATTGGATACTCAGACTCAGATTTTGCTAGTTGCCTTGATAGTAGAAAATCTACATCAGGTTTTGTTTTTCTACTAGCTAGTGGGGCAATTTCATGGAAGAGTGTGAAGCAGTCCACTATTGCTTGATCTACTATGGAGGTTGAGTTTGTGGCATGCTTTGAGGCTATAAATCAGGCTTTATGGTTGCTAAATTTCATCTCAGGACTTGGTATTGTTGACTTAATTGCTAGGCCACTGAAGATATATTGTGACAATACCGTAACAGTTTTCTTTCCTAAGAATGGAAAGTACTCCAATGGTTCCAAACACATGGAAGCAAACTACTTAGTTGTTAGAGAAAGAGTCCAGAAACAACAAGTGTTAATTGTAAACTTAAGCACCTCTTATGATTGTTGATCCATTCACAAAGGGATTGCCATCAAAGACATACAAAAAGCATGTTATTAAGATGGGTCTTTTAAGCAACCCATGATGTGTATGGTTAATCTTGAGTGCCTATTTTTTATTTGACACTATTTGCGCAATAATAATTGTCACGACCCAAACCTGTCCCTAAAGGTTTAGCGTCGTAACCGGCCAGTAATCCTTGGATTACCAAAGGCCTCCGAATAGAATAACACATAATTAGGGGCTGCAGAAGCAAATATAGAAACATACATAGTCTATTGAGCTGTGCAGACCTATATGGGACATAATTTTTTTTAAAACTTTTATACACATATACCTGACGTTATATTGTCACATTCATTATAGATAGAACCAAAAGGGACTTAGCCCAATATACAGTTAACAGAAAACTTGTTCATAATTCAAAAGAAAACAAAGCCTTAACATTCACAAACACGACCATATGGAACCTCCTTGGGAGGCGCAACGTTGGCTAACCAAAAACTCTCCAGGCGATCATCACTGAGCCTGGCCACACGCCCGATCACCTACATACATAAATAATAGAGCGAGTGAAAGCCTAGTGAATAATAACAAGGTAAAGAATTTAATGAATGATGTCCATCTCAGAGTTAGAAAACAGAGTTTATATCAGAAATAGATTCTTATACATATTCAAATCTCAAATCAGAAACAGAATCAGATTCACATACTTATCCAGAAATCGTTACAGTTATAGGTGGTACATCCATTAGCTATCATATCAACTTAGTCCTGAGACCCACATAAATAGTCGGTACCGACGACCATAAAGGTCCATATCTTGCGCGCAAGTAGCCATGGTATTGTTACCTCCAAGCGAGGACCATGTGAATATAGGCCTCAGTATTGTTACCCTTGGACGAGGGCCGCATGAATATAAGCCTTGATATTGTTACCCTCGGGCAAGGGCCACGTGCATATTAGCCACGGTATTGTTACCCCCAGGCGAGGGCCACGTGAACTAGGGATGCCACAAATACATTTTAGAAAAATGGACATTCATTCACGTTTCATAAAATAGCATTTCAAAGAACATATCATATCATATCAGTTAGAAAATACTTATAATTAAACATAGCTATACAAAGTTATTACTCACAATTAACTGATGGCTTCAAGGCAAGCAGACAGAATGGGCAAATCAAATGTCTTTGTGGCGCGTGACCTAGGCTACCCAATTGAGCTTCAAGTCGTCAAAATCTTGAGTAATTCTCAAATCTCCTAGCAATGTCCTTCTCTACCTCAAGTTTGGTCCCAAGTTCCTTAGTCTCTCACTCTCTCTCACGTTCTGGTCTCACTAGTGCAAATTAAGTGATGAAGAAGTGAATTTAAGAGGTGTATTGGCCTTATATAGGCTTACCTAATGGTAGTTTAAGTAAAGCTAATCAAATGGGCATCAAATTAATCTAATTAATCGCTCCAAATCGAATTTCAATTAAACCTACCATAGATTCCTAAAAATTCCAAATAACACATAACCGAAGTCAATTTTGTAATCGGATGCCGATAAAGCTTTCAATTCGCAGGACAAAACATAAACATGAACAGATTTTTCTACGATAAACAGATATAAATACAAATAATGCAACACACATGCAATTAACGCAAAATTTCCCTTTAATTACTTATTAAGCCTTCTTAATCATAGATTATACGTTAATCATGGGTCGGGATTGTTATAATAATTTTGTTTCTATTTTTCTTGTTTCTAAAAGTATGTGCATACATTAATTTGAATATTGATAAATAGGAAATGTCTTAACAAGACAAATTACAGGGGCCTTTCAAACAAATAATTACATATCCCGATAATGGACTGAGTTAGTGAATGTTATTGATGGTGTGATGCATAGAAGGAAATATGACATAAATGTTATATAACCGTTATGACTCACATTGGTGATCTGAAGTAATCATAGTATTATAGTCTCTAATATATCTGAACTTATTGGCTATTTTTAAAATTTTGTGATCACGTGTCAAAGTTTTTTTAGTGTGAAATCCAATGAGTCAAAATTTTTATAAATTGCATACTTTGAAAAAAAATAATAATAAAAAAAAAAAAAAAAAACAAACAAACTCATAGTTACATCATAATCGGCTTAATGGGCCAGGTGGGAGAATGTTGGATTTATTTTTTGGTGTGGCCCAATAGCCTACATATTTTTTACATGTTTTATTTTATTTGGACTCCACAATTAGATAAGGCCAATATTTGAGATAAAGTTCAGTAATTAGATTTTTAATATAATTATTCTTCTAAGATAAGAAGAAAACCTTGATGGATGGGAATTCTTCTAATAGAGTTTATCTGACCCTCTTCTCTCCTCTATATAAGGACGGGTGACTCTCCTCTGTTGAGATAAGTATTTTTCCATCACTCTAAGTTCTATAGTCATCCTAATTAAGAGAGACAGAGAGAAGAAGGTGAGCCAAGAATTCAAGGTTAAACTATTAGGGGTATTTTCTCAACTTGTCTAATTCAATGGTTGACAAATGTATGTTTGTTTTATTCTTGAGATGTATTGAATTCAAGATCCTACAAGATTCAATTCTGCATTATTATTATGGTTACATGTATTTTTATTACTTACACTAACACCTAGCTACTTTGAAAATAGTGATAGAAACTTACTACAACTAGCGAGCAATATTTTATATTAATAGTTCAAAAGTAAATAATTAAAGTAAAGAGTGTTACTGGAATGTATACTGAAAAAGTGACTAGATAAAGTAATGAAGTGCAATTTTGGATAACTATTTTGGTTGATACTATTAAGTTTAGATCCTCTATAGTGCTTGTGTAGTACACCAAAACAACATCGTTTTAGTGCCAAAAAAAGAAGAAGCAAAACTATATTTCGCCATTGCAACTAACACCACCTTTGACGACCCCTTACAAGAACCAACCCACTCCTTTCCTCTATTCTCTTCTTCCTTCTTATCTTCGTTGTCACAAACCTTACCCCATCTCCCTTGTTGTTCACATCTTTTGCAAAATCTTTTCTTAATCTATGTACTTTTCTCTATTGACAAGTCTGTCAATGATATACACATCGAATATTCTCTTTATCTCATTTTTTTTCTTATAGGTGTAACATGTAAATTGTTTATTTGATTATTTGATTGATCAGATATTGAAACCTTTCTTCGATTCCCTTTTCTTTTTTTCTTTTTTTTTTTTGTATGTGTATGTGTTTGAATGGGTTGATTAGTTGAATTAGGTTGATTTGTGAGGTTTTGAGTTTTGTTGTGGCTTCAATTGAAGATAGAGAAGTTGTTGTTGAGTAGAGAATTGATTTTTCTAGATACTTAGGTTCTTAGATGAGAAGATGTTCAAGGATATAGTTCCCAAGTAAGGGATTTTTGTACTCTATTTTTTTCTGTTATTTTTTTCCTGTTTACTTGGGTATGATTGTGTGAATTTTTGTTGTGTTTTGGAAAAGAGAGGGTTTTTCTTTTAATTGATTTATAGTTTTGTGCATGAAGAAAGAGTACAAGCAAATAAAAAAATAAATAAATAATTATCTCAAAACAACGTTGCTTTGAATGCATTATAAATTGTACTGTAGACAATCACTAGAGACAATCTGAACTCAACATTGTTAGAGATGCTTTAACATGCCCAAGTACAAGCAAACTCAAGAAAGAGAGTAAAAGGGGAACATTTTTACCACCATTTTGACATTTAAATTCAACCAATGCAAGACTTATACATGTTAATCATTATTTTAAAAAATGATAAATTTCATTTTCTTTCAATGCGGTTTGGCCCTTGTGTGAATTTTCTCCCTCTCATTTGAAAATAATCACATAACCCCATTATGATTTGTGGACTGAACTATATCATTATGTCGTGAACTATTTAATGTGTAAGAGTAAAATACCTATATATATATATATAAGTAATGTAAGTGTAAACTACGAATATTTTCGTCATTTGTTTGGAAGAAAAAATGTACTTTAATCACCTGTGCTTTATTATATGTGCAATTTACCCTATTGAAATTTGTAAATAAATGTATAACCATATATATCTGGCACGTGTTTTACAGTACTGTTAAGTTGGATGAAATGTTTAACAGTGCATTTCAGTTCAAAAATTACAAAAGGGTTATGTAATAATTACTTCTAAACAAAAATACTAGAGACTCCAAATAAATTATCAAATATTTTACTAAATACTCATATAGATATATGTCCCATATTATGGACTCCACAACCATGTGAGTATTGTGTAAAGAGAATGGTTCCTCTCCAGTTCAAATCGAGCTGGAGGGTGCTATTGGGCCTTTGTGTGTCTTTTACGAAACACCCATCAATGATACGAATCATTCAATGTGTATGACTTATTGAGTATTTTATCCTTGCAATATTTAGGTGATGTTTGGTAACGTTTACGTTTATAAAAATTCTGTAAACTAATTTTTGTTTATTTTTAGAAAAATAAAAATTGAAAACACGTTTGCTTTGAACAAAATATTTGAAAATTTTTCAAAAACAAAAAAAACTTTCGAGAGCTGTCTCCATGGTTTGATCAACTAAGAGCATCTCCTATAGTTTTCCATTGGAGTTGCTAAAGCTATATTATAATAGTTTTGAGGAAAAAAGGTTCTCCAATGGTCACAAATAGCAACTGTTAAAAATGACAAATGCCAAAGTTGTTGCCAAGTTTGACAACAACTTTGGCAAATAACAAATCTGCCAGCTCACCCAAAAACTAACTGATTTTCTTCCTTCCCTCCATCCCTTTCTCATCATTTTCAAGAAAAAAAACTCAAACAAAAATAGATCAATAATTTCATTTTGCAAAATTCAAGAATTGTTTTTTAAACAAAACTCATCAATTTGTTTAAACAAGGTTGACAATTGACATTTGGAAAAAAAAAAAATCAACAATTCATTTTTTAAACAAAATTTCAAACAATCTCAACATATTCAATTTTTTTTTTTTTTTTTAAATGTAAATTGTAACAGTGAATTAGCATAACCAATCGAACCAACCTTCAGCAAAAAGAACCCTTTGATTGTAGAGCAACACGATCTCTGTCTCCATACAGAGTTTTCCAAGTACCTATGGGAAGAGGAATAATAGCTGTGGTTGCAACGGAAAAATATCCTCTGAAGAAATACACAGCTTTGGTCATGGAAAAGCAGACCGACCCGACTTCGCATACTCTGCTACGACCTTCAATGACGCCATTGAAGAAAACTCCAATTAGATTATAAACCTAGAGTTTTTCGAGACGACAAATAGGGTTGAAAGGATGGAGCTATGATGGTACATACGGAGATTGGAGACGATTAGCATGAGCGATTCATTAGACGTTGATGGGAAATTTTGAGAGAGAGAGACAGCGAAGTGGAGTATGATTCCAGAGAGATAGAGATGAAGACAGCGAGAGAAAGGGAAACAGAGGCAATGAAGAGAGACATAGAGATATATTTTGAGAGAGAGCCAAAGGTTCATCTCTATCCAAACATTTTGAGAGATAGATACTTTGAGAGAGAGCCCAAATATTCTGAGTTTTTAAATTTATTTTTTCAAAATTTCAATTTCTTTTTCATTTTTTATATTTGTCTAGTCAAGTATAATATAAATATATAATTTTTTTACAAACAGATAAAAAAAAAAAAAATCACAAAAGACAAAAAAATAAACCGAAAAAAATCACTAAAAAACTTATATTACAAACTTGGAGAGAAAGTAGGTTGATATTTTCCAAAATAACATGTGTACCATTGGAGCACCATTGTTATAATTTGACAAATTATTAATATTTATTGCCAAATTATAATAATAGAAATAGTATTATAACAACAACCATTAGAGACCCTCTAACTTCGTACAAAGTCAGCCACCTTTCTTCCGCTTTGCTATTTTGTGTTCTTCATGCATTTTTTTAGTTTTTAAACTTTTGTACTTTAAAAATAATTATAAAAAAAGTATTATTTTTTTTGGCGGAAATGAGCCGTAGCTTGACACCAAGGGCTCGAATTGGCTCGAAAGAGGGAGAGGAGAAAGAGATGGGAAGGAGAGGAAGAAGGGAGGGAGGAGATCGTCGCGCAGCACCACCGCCGTCGCCTCGCCGCCGATCGTTGCAGCTTCAGACCGTCGCCTCGCCGATCATTGCACCACCGCCACCGCCTCGCCGATCGTCGCAGTCGCAGTCGCAGCCCCGCCTCCTCCTCTAGCCGATTTTTATGGCCCCCTCCCCTCCTTCCTCCTTCCTCCTCCTCCTCCTCCCTTCTCTTCTTCTCCCTTCTTCTTCTTCTTCTTCTTTTTCTTCTTAGTTCTGCAACAAAAACACGGAAAAAAGAAAAAAAAAAAAAAATCAACACCAAAACGACGTCGTTTTGGTGTCGAGCCAAACTCGAGCCACGAGTTTCGAGCTACGTAGCACTACCGTTTTTTTGGGAATGTTGTTCCTGTGGTTCAAACAATTGACCTTGTGCACCACAAGGTCCTCCATGATCCTTCCATGTGTTTTTTTCGGTTTTTAAATTTTTGTAAATATATTTTTTTCCTTTTATAATTTTTAATTTGAGAGATTGGTTTATAAACTTAAAAATTTACCAAACGAATTTATATGCCAATTTTTTTAATGAATATGGAATAATTATCAAACAGGCATTAGTAATCCATTTAGATTCCCTAATATATCTTTATTTCTATATCAGAAAGGGGGTAATTCGCAACAAACAAAAGTACAAGGGTAAAGTGAAATACGTTCATTAAAAAATATAAGAACTTGTCAAGTAAATTTTGAATTTAAACTTTTACAAATTTGAATCAGTTTGGCGGTTTAAATTTTTACAAATTTTAAATTTAATATAATAACTTGTCAATATTTTTTGTGGGATAACAATTCAACTCAACATAATCAAAAGATTATTAAGTAAATTGACAAATACCAATAATAAATACATATAAGAAAATTATGCATTATCAAAACTATTTCATTACTTTTTTTATTCAAAAACTATTTAATTTGATTTTTAAAAATGACAAAATTAAACCTTATATTTTCAATACAAAAATATCAAATATCAACACTTATTTGATAAAATGATTTCCAAATTGAAAACACAAGAGAATATCTAAACTCTTTTTCAATTGAAAATACAAATAGAATATCTAAATATATTGAAAATACAAAATTTTACAAATTACTAGGAGTACTCGAGATTTGACGGTTCTATTGCGGTCAAAGGAATTTCAAATCCGCCATCTGTTGAAAACTAGGCAGATTAAAAAATCAATTTACAACTGTCCACTCGTCATTGCGTATCCGTTTAAAATGCGACAAATTAATTCAATTCAATCGATTTAAGCGACTCAAAATATCTATTGTTCATTCCTAATATACATATCTACGTACAAAAATTATTTCCACACTGTTCATCTGTCACCAACACTATCATCATAGTTAGGGATGTAATTAGTTCGGTACGATTAGTATTTAGCTAAAAAATTACATCGAACCGATAATGTCGGTTTTATTATTTTGAATACTGATATAGACCGCTTCTCCCATCAAACCGCACCGAATCGAACCGATTGAAACGGTTCGGTTTAGTGCGGTTTAATCGGTTTAGGATTTTTCAAACTTGAGCCACTTTTAAATATAATCATTAATCTATATAAAAATATTAAATTAGTTATTCGTCTACCATTTTAAACATATCCAATCTATCCATTTAATACGTACTTTTTAATTCCTAAATTATCAAAAATAAAAACAAAAAAAATTTAAAAATACTAAAATTTCAAGAATAATGAATTAAAGTTAAGATTATATATAATAATAGTTTACAAATTTAAGTTATAAAGGTGATAAGATTAATTAACTAATGTTAATAATTTATTATACTTATTAATATCATTATATTATTAAATTATATATATATATATATTATATACAATATATGTTAAAGCGGTCGATTTCGATTTAAATCGGTATATAAGGTGCTTAAACCGATACCAATATCGAACTGAAATTTAAAAATATTCAAATTAAAAAATTATACAAAACGATTCTTATTAAAAAACAAATCAAATATAACCGATTTAGTCCAATTCAATCGATTTGATCGATTTTTCCAGTTTTTCTTACCTTCCTAATCATATAGCCGCATAGCCCAAGCCTTCGCACGGTCAGCCCACACATTAACCCACGTGCCTTATTCCACGTGGAATCTAATTATACGAAGTGTCGCCCAAGTAGCGGGCCCACTACTTTAACATACTGCCACGTCACCCAAGGAAAAGGGTTTGGTAGGGCCCCCATTCATGACGCCGCGCGGACACCGGGTCGTCTAATAACCTTAGTTTACTTTTTCGTAATAATCACGGTTTTACGAGGGCAATATGGTAACAACGTTAACAGAAGTTTCAGTCAGTTCATAACAGACAGCAGTGAGCAACGAAAGCGAAAAACAACCTCCCTCCCTCTCTCTCTCTCTCTCTCTCCTCACTTTCTCTCTCTACTCTTCGGTCCTAAAAACCAGAGAAATGGACGCTGACGAGGTAAAGAATCTCATCCATCACTCGCCGGAATCTGACCCACACCACCACCACCACAACCACAACCACCGCCACCAACCGCTTACTTGATTTAAGATTTCTTCAGAGATCGATTTTGATCTCCTTTTAACCTTTTTTTTTCTAATAATATTTTTGATAGGTTTTATTTTTATAATTTTTCTGTGTGCAGAGATTGACGGCATTGAAGAAGGCATACGCCGATATAATCTTGAATACAGCGAAAGAGGCGGCGGCTCGGATTATGGTTTCGGAGCGAAAAGCTCTTAGGTTTCAGCAGGAGCTGAATGCCACCAGACAACAGGGGCTTCAGATGTTGCTTCGACTCAAACAAATGTTGGATTCTAAGGTTATACTGTTTTTTCCCAAATGGGTGTGCCTTTTTTTTTTTTTCTTTTTAATTTTTTTTTTTTTGGGTTTTGAATTTTGGTTTATTTAATGTGCTTAATTTGTTTGTATTTTTGTCTCTGTGGTTCAATGTGGTTCGTGTTTTGTAATCTAGGTTTGCTTTGAAGGGCTTGAATTGATTTGGCTGGGAGATTTTGAGTGTGAATTTGGTGCAAAATCTTTTAAGAATCCATAATGATTTATTTAGTTATTTATTTATTTGCTTATGCTAATTGTTTTTACAAGTGGAATGCACTTCTTTTTATGTAAAATAGGTGAGGATACAATGCACTTATATTCTTTTATTTCTTTGCAACTTTCAACCAATTCAGAAATTTAAATCCCTTTCTTATGTGTACAATTTCGAGTATGTGAGTCCTTTTTTCTTCGAAATTGATGTCAATTTGAATTTATAGAAGGTGATGCATCTAAGACATTGTTTGTTGCTTATTCTGTTAATTGAATTTTGTTCTTCAACTTGGTGGATGTCAAGAATGTTGTAGGACCTTAGAATAACTTATTTTCCTCGTTAGGCAAGTAAAATTCTCTACTGATATGACAGAGGATTACTTTTGTTTTGTCCGTTTGTCTTGGCCATTATTTATGGTTATGTGATTCTTGTAGCCATTATAACTTCTGTGTCTTCAATATGTGCCCCATTGGGATTGATATGAGAAAATATCATTAATTTGAAAATTGTTACTAATGATGAAAAATGATATGCATTCATTAAATTTTTATGCTCTTTTGTCTCTCATTAACTCTACACACACACACACACGCATGTGTATATGTGACACTTGCTGACTCATTACATATTGTTGGGCTTTGCAGATTGGTGCTTGCTATATTTATCGCAGTTTGGTGCTTCTTAGTAAAATTTGCCTGTATAAAAAAATTACTACAGTTGTTCTGGTTATCTGGAGTCATACTAATTCTCATGACTAATGCTTGTGTTGATGTTGTTGTATGGACTTCAAGTTGGTTTCAATCTGAAAGTTTTTGGAAAGGAAAGGACTTATCTAGGTTGAGCATTGTTTGCTCTGATATCTGAATAAATTTGAATTTACAAAACTTTAAAATGTTGTTCTTATAGGGATCCCAAACTCAAAAAGGAAATTGGGTTCATGGACTGGTTGCTAAACTAATGTGTAGAAAGGCTCTTGCTTTCTAGATCAATCACATAGTATCACAGTAGTTAACCGGATAAACTGTTTCATTAAATGACTCAAATGTTTGACATTTTGGTACATCTTGGAACCGATGTGCATATCATTTGAAGTTTATATCAACTGAGTTAGTCAAAGTTTATTTCACATTTTTTAAAACTATTTTGCTCTGTGTTGCTTTACTTTCTTTGTTTAACTTCTGCTTAACAACCATGGCACTGACATACCAGACCAAATTTGTAGTCCAATGAAGCAGAGATGACATATTTGAGTCAGCAGAGAAAGATTGGAGAGCTTGAAGGACAACTTCGGGACGCTGAGGATAGAGTAAGAAATTTAGTTATCTCATCATATTATTAACAAAATGACACAAGTTTCTTAAATTTTTTTTAACTAGATCTTCTTAAGCCTCTTTGTTTGTTTGGAAATGGAATTACAATCTTCAGAAAAAGAAGAGATGCAGAATTGGTTGACAAAAGAACAATATATGTTTTCTAGAAATATATAGTTCCATTCAAGAAAACTCTAATTGGAATTCACTTGCCTCTAGTAATGCAAAGATAATTGTGTCTCTACTTGCACCCTCAAGTTGTGCCTTAGAGAGTAATGGGGCCCAATCTTATACATCTGTCATGAGATGAAATATGCCAGTGATCATGCTAAGTGTCATGAATTGAAGTCTTTGGCACACACTAAACCAAAGCAAACTAAGCATTGCATCCCACACACTGTTTATTTCATTTTTTGTTCCTTCAAATTCAAATATCAATAACATCTCTATTGGTCCAGTTAGGCCATTTCTGTATCATTATCTTGTGTGAGATTTGTAATATTTACCATTGTAGAAAGTTTTGAACAAGTGTCAAGTGTTCACTGGAGAGTGGAAACACATGTCAAGGACACCAGAGATAGTGGGAGTGAGAGACTAATTAGACCATGAGAGAGAGAGAGAGAGGTACCGGAGACCCCCAGTACATGGCTTAAAATTCGGAGAGTAGAGGGATGACATTTAGTTATGATGTATGCTTTCTATTTGTTGAGGGTTGGTCACGCGATCCTTAACAAACTCTCTCAAATATACAAGATTTTTAAATCTTCAAGAGTATGTGCATGAACCCAATGCTATGATCTCTCTCTCAGGAAGATTGGCCCAAGACAATGACACCTGTGGGAGGTCATGTTGATTGAAGCCTACTGTCTCTAGCCACTAAGCCATAGGACTCTAGAGTTCCATGGTGCATGCTAATAACACAGCCATACGCAAGGAATCTGAAAGTGACACTGTCACGTGGTACAACATCCACTGAGGTGAACTAAGGTCGATAGTGAAATGCTGAGATGCACAGTATAACTGTCTCAGTATGATCTCTTGCAGTAGGACTTGGGCACATACAAGATGCTAGCAAGTCCTAAAGCGCTTAGTCCTATGCCGAACATGTCAACTGGACACATGTCCCCTAACGGCTAACACATGTGGGTTCTTATGTCAATGTGTAAGCTACATGTTGTTCACGTGAATATAAAATGTGGTGGTTCAGGAGATAATCCACAACCATTTGGTAAAATCTTAGCTAAGATTTGAATCCCTCTATAAAATCAAACAATCAGAGGTCTTCATTTTCCCCATTTTCTGTTTCATTCTTAGATGATAAGTGAAACAGAGGTAGAATGTATCTTGCTTAATTATGCTTAAGGAAACAAGTCCATTCTTCTAAACACCTTGGATTAATCGGATGAATCCTAGTAAATGAAATATCAGTTTCATGAGTCTCTTCAATTTACTAGCATGCTTTGAGCCCTCAAACTACAAATTCAGTCCAGATGAGACTAAACAGTGTGTAGACTCTTCTATTTTCCCCAAGGCACCCATATCCACTTGATATGACAAGGGTATGGGCGTGGGAAATGTGTTCGACACCCTACTTAATTTAGACACTTGGATGCTTTAATTCATTATGATATATGAAGAAAAAGAAACTCACATTTTCTAACCTCCCACATGGACGAGAGATAGGAATTTTTATTTTTTTTGTAAATTCTATTTAATTTTAAATATACTTCTACATAATCTACAATATTTTGTTTAAGAATTTTATACAATATGCAGTATATATCTATAATGGCCCCTACACCCATATCCAACTTTTGGATACATATCCCAATACCTAAGATTTAGGTTTTTGAAGGTCTAACGCTTGGGCATGCACCAACACCCGATACTTGTACTCGAGTCTATGTAACATAGGTGGGCAGACATATGTGCAATGACCAGCTATCTTCCATGCAATGTATGATTCTATACTGATAGCAAAAAAAATTCAGTGATGATCGAGTTGGTTAGCTGCTAATCAAATGTGTGGAAAGCTGCTTACTTTTTATTTTAGATCAGTCACATAGTAGTAATTAACAAACTAAACCATTCCATCACATGCCAACATTATAAGTTTGCCTCATGACCCGCGCACACTATTGGAGCACTTCACCTCTTTTACATATACTGAAAACATTAGTATAATTTGACAACCATTCAATCAAACTGATGATGACAACGGATCCAGAGTTTATGTTCCGTTCTTTAAATCTATTTTGCTTTCTCTTGATTTGTTACAACTTCAGCTTAACAACTATGATACTGAAATGCTGGTTTGAATTCATAGATCAATGAAGCAGAGCTGACGACCTCGAGTCAACAGAGAAAGATTGATGAGCTCGAAGCACAACTTCATGAAGCTGAGGATATAGTCAAAGACCTCAGAGAAGAGTTGAGAGAAGTGCAGGCTCAACTGGAGAGGGTGAGAAGCAACAAGTTACAGCATACTAGTGAATGTGATACAGCTACTCCGGAACAAACATCACAGGAGAATGGATTCGATACTTCTCAGTCTTTTATATTCCCTCCACCAGCATCACGACTTGAATCTTTCACAACTTCTGACATGAAGAATTCGGCTTTCAGTCAAAAGAATGAGGTTTACAAGTCCTACAATGGGAATGATTTTCGTAATGGGAATTCTTATATTGGTAGACCTGATCTTCCCTCTACATCAGAGGATAACAGACTAAATACATCTCAGTCTATTATATTGCCTCCTCCAGAATCACAGCTTGAATCTTTCACAGCTTCTGACATGAAGAGTTCAACATTCAATAAAAAACATGAGGTCTATAAATGCCATAGTACAAATGATTTTCATATGGGGAATTCCCATGTTAGTAAACCTAATCTCCCCTCCATAATACTGAGAAGCAAGGAACCTGAACTCTACAGAAATCGACGCACTCAGAGAATTCGTGCATTCGAAGAGAAACTGATGGCTGGAGAATTGTCCTTTTCTCAAACAATAGATGATGTGAATTACGAAACAAGTAATAGAGAAGATGGTGAACGTGAAGGGATCTGTAAGACACCAACTCACAAGGCTGATAACATTTGTAGTACAGAAAAGAAAGATGTAGCGCAGGCTGATAGCAGTTGGCACCAAGTTAAAGTCAAGTCTTTCCGAAAAAGGAGAAGAGCTACAGGATATACAAGAAACAAAACCCCCTCGTCTAGGTATCTCTCCAATCAGGTCCTGAAAAGGGTCCAAAATTATGATGGCACAGAGGCAAATTTTGTCAATAACAATGTTCAATCCGGTGGAGACCCTTCTAACATGGCCCCAAGATTATCAGCTGATACAACAGAGAATGGCACACTGTTGGGATGTACGGAAATTACTGAAAGCGATGCAGAGTTTGTTGAAGTGAGTAGTGTCCAGAACACTATGAACAAGGAGGAGGTGTCAACAGATAAATTATTGCTGATGAGATCAGAAAGTGGATCTGCAGAGAGTTCAGGGGTTCCAATTTGTGGAATGGGCGTTGAGAAAGTGGATGTGCCGGTAGTAAACTCAGAGACAAAGACGCCTGGCACATCCAGTGGGATTCCTTACAATCATGTAGCTGATAGGGTTATCAAGTACACATTCCAAAGGAAGCGGAAGAAAGAGTCTCTGAGCAGCTCTGATGGGAATGCCGCTCTTGAAGAGTGCATTTTGAAGAAAAAGACAGCAGATAAACAAAATGGTTCACTGGAGATGGAGAAGTCTAGCTCAATAA
This sequence comes from Camellia sinensis, assembly GCF_055761805.1. NCBI lineage: Eukaryota > Viridiplantae > Streptophyta > Magnoliopsida > Ericales > Theaceae > Camellia > Camellia sinensis. The sequence goes on along the minus strand of NC_138975.1, from coordinate 101,371,908 downwards.
CTGAGTCATCTCGAGACAGTCGGCGTCTAGCACAGGTTGCTCGTCAGGTTGGTGATATATTATATATATGTGATGTTTTATTTATTTATTTATTTATTTTCTTTTCGTTTGCCTGTTTGTCTACATATTTAAGTAGATATCTATGCACGGTAGAATTTCTTTTGATAAGCTCCAAGTCTTGGAGAATTCTTGTGAGGTTTAGTAGGAGTGGCATATGTTCTGCTGGATTGGCATCACCAGTATAGGTACTAGCCCAGCTGGTCTTTTCAAACCATTGCCAACTAAATTCAACTTTGTTTCTTGCCTGACCTTGCTTGTATTTTTGAAGACTGTTTGCAACTTCGTCCACTTGCTGAATGACTCGGAGACTTCTAGGGGTGTAAATTTAGCCTTGCCTGGCCCAGTCCACTGTCAGGCCATGTGGGCTCCAGCTGAAATTCGAGCCAGCCCGGCCCACATGGCAAAAATCTAGGCCCAGGTCCAAGCCCAAGCCTACTCAAAATAGGGCCAGGGCCTGGGCTCGAGCGGCAGGCTGGGCTTGGCGGGCCTTTTTTTAGTTTATTTATGAGGGATAAAAGCCAAAAGAAAAATTGTACTAAAATATTTTAGTTAAGATTAATGAGATGTGTGGTTATGTTTTATGTGGTATTTAGTTATTATGACTTATGGTTTTTTAGTTATGACTAAAAAAAGTATGAAATTATGTAATTTTCTTTTGTTATGTCATTATTTTAGTTTTGATTCATGAGAGCTATTTGGCCATGTCTTGTGTGGTTTTTAGATATGACTTTTTTTTTATTTTTTTATTTTAAGTTATGACTAAGTATCAAGTTATGTCATTTTTTACTTTAGTTATGATTAGTTTTCTTCTGAAGTTATGACATTATTTTAGTTATGATTAGTGAGATATTTGGTTATGTTATGTTTTGTAGTTATGACTAAAAAACATTTAAAAGTATGCTATTTTTTTATTTAGTTATAAGGTGCGTACATAGTTTTTCCCAAAAAAAAAAAAAAATGAAATGAATAATTTTATATATATCAAAATGAAACGAAATATTACAATCATTAAATTAAATAGATAACATTTAATGAATAATTTTTATTTCAAAATAAAATAAAATATTACAAAAATTAATATCATTAAATAAAATCGATAAATATTACAAAAAATTATTTTTTGGGCTCACAGGCTGGTGGGCTAAATTTACACCCCCAGTTACTTCGCTATCAAGTTTCAATATGACTTTTTGTCACCTATGGGACAGGATATCATTAATCACCTTAACAGATAATAGATGCAATTATATTATATATTCTTAAATTTCAAATATTTCACCCTCTCAACCTAGATTATAGTCTTCAAGAATGATTAATTTTTTCTGTACAACATTTATGATGTGGGAGTTTTCTCTATATGTTTTTTTTTCCTTCCTATCTTACCATCTCAACCTAGTTTTCTCCATATGATGTGGGAGTTTTCCTATCTCTGAGGGCATTGCCAGTTTTCATGTAACTTTGCAATGCATATCTAGCAATAAAAACACCCTCTACAGTTCACCTTTGAGATTGGCTTTGTTATTAGTGGACTATACCATTGAATATTGATCTGCTTGATGCAGTTCATGAGACACTCAAGGCTAACTAAAATTAAATAATAAACTTTGGAAATCGGAATGAGTTCAAGGGGAGAGCTATTGACACTATGTTAATCATACTAGAGTCTATGCTATGTCTATTTAGCTGAAGTATGAATCTGGTTAGTTTTTCATGTGGGGGGGAGCAATTTTTGTAAATTCTAGTTTTCTAGTCATGGGTGCTAGTGGTTGTCCATGGGTCATATTAAGGGTCATGCCATTGGGTTTGTAATGTGTCTTTTTAGAATGTTTTGGATAGGCTTTACAAGTCCAAATTGTTAGCTTCTAAATTTGGAGTCATTGTCCTTGCAAGTTTGTAATGGTATGTAATTCTTCTTATTCAATGTGTAGAGCAGAAGCTTAGTTAATTTTCTCAAGCTTTGAAGCTTTTGGGGCTGTGTGATGCAAGTTGCAACCCTAACCCTGTGTGTGATGCCCAGACGTAGACTCATCTCCACTTTATGACCCACAGTAAGATCTTATTACTCAGTCTTGTTTGGGCATTAAGTCCCATTTAATTAGCCCAATTATGATCGCCATCAATGAAAACCCTACCAGCCAAAATAGCAAAAGAAATTCCAATTTACTGCTCTTGGGGTACTGCGCACAGCATCTGAGCAGCTTTCAAAGTCCCAAGTGATCTTCAAACATAGATTAATTTTGAGCTAAACCATACACTTTTCCAAAGAGCCCAGGCTTTCCTAGTTGGTTCAAACCTCTTAAAGTCAATTACAAACGTCTGAACACATTAGGAACATAATACCCAAAGCCAAAACAATTGGGCATTGCAATAGCAAATGATGCATAAATACTCTCCTCATAGTAGGAAAAATGAAGATAAAACAGAGGGAAGAAAACTAATACAAAGCGATCGGGCTGCTTATAAAAAGTTTAAGCTACTCATTTAGGGGAGTGTAGTATTAAAATCCTTTTATGGCAAGAATTCCTGTTGTATTTACATAACGGCTTTTTATCACTACAAAGAAAATTATGTTCAATATGTTTTACATGTGGGTGCACGGCCTACCCTAAGCGATAATATTATGTATATATTTTAGTACACATGATCCAATGGTGAAAATCTGTATGTGCATGTGTTGTGTGTTAACAACTTTCTAGCACTTGGAACAAAAGATATGTACAGAGGTTTCTCAGGGCTAACCTCATTTTCTCTTGAGAATAGCTAATTGGTTACTTATATGTACCTTTTATTGTTCTCTTTCATTGTAAGTTTTCTTTTGTGCTTTCTCTCTCACATCTAACCTTAAGTTCTTCCCGCATGTTCTTTTGCACAGCTTATATCTTTGTCTGAGAAAAAATGGTGGCAGTAAATCTGGTTGTTCATGCATCCAAAGGCGAGGGTGTTGAACTTGAGGGGAAAGAAAACAGTTCTTCACCAACATCGATGTGAAAGCATTTTGTCAAAGAATCCTGTCGAATTGCCTGCTACTTTATGAAGATGAGAGAGTGTACATCCTCGCGTTACTAATTTTATGGGCGTAATTCCCAATAAATGGTTACAATTATTGTATTTCTTGCATCGTTCTATTTTCATTAGTACCATAGGTTATCATCAACTTCTCTTTTCCTTTTTAGGCAATGGTTTCATCTTTGATTTAGCATATTAATATATATAGCAATTTACATGTTTCAATCTCAGTTTTCTTACTATCTTGGTAATTGATAATCAATTGCTCTATTTTTATCTTATTGTCCTTCCTTTGACACTTGGAACAGATGAGAGAGAACTTGTTGGATCTTCATGTTGTTTCAGTTTTGGAGGTCTATCTGGCCTCACTTTCATTTGCAGGTAGGTGTCTGACCGTCATTACAGACAACAGATTCTTTTTTCCTTTCTTTTCTTTTTGTTCTTTCTTGTGCATAGTAATGTTATGCCTTCGGATTTAACGACCTGTTCTTTGTTGAATGTGTTGCACCATGGGGAATTAACGGAGAAAAACAGAAGGATTTGAGTTAGGATGTGGTTTAAGCTTTTATGAGGATGATTTTTCAATCAGAATCTATCTTAGGTCCCATTTGTTTTCAGAGATAGAATGGAAGAAATTTATAATGAGAGGATTGATAGTGAGAGGATTAAGTAAAATTGTGTTTGTTTTGATGATAGTTGTTAGTGTATGGATTGTTAAATTATTTTTATATAAAACAATACAATAAATAAAAAAAAATACAAAAACATTATACATTAATGTTCAAAAAAAAAAAAAATGCCTTACATGTAAAAAATAAAAAAAAATTCAAAAAAAATAAAACAATGATTTTTACTTAATAAAAAATACAAAAAATTCAACATTAATGTTAAAAAAAAATGTCCAACATATAAAAAAATAAAATAAAAAAACAGTCCGGCCGACTAAGTTTTTAATATCACCTCCACCTCCACTTCTTTCATTTCAATCTCCCTTTCAAGGCCTATTCTAATACCAAGGGACTAGGAGTTTCTTTTCTATCTTTCAAAACAAACATAACATATAGTGGGTCTTATCTCATTATCAATCTCAATCTCCTTTCTATAACTCCAAACAAACGGGTCTTATTGTTAAAGGATGTTAATTACTTTTACAAGTTATGACATTTGTAGTGTTGATTAACACAACTGTCATAATCAAATCAAACACATAAGGTATAATTGAATTTTCTTTTATGATAATTAAAATAATAATTATAATAGGTCATAATTAATATCATAATTAATATCATTATGAGTTATAATTAAGTCACAACTAATCTCACAAATGTTATAACTAGATCGTATAGTACAAATCCCAGTATAGAATTTCCTTTAAAATATAATAAAATTATATTTACTCATGAAATAGTTGAAGTTGTTATCACTGGGGCAGGTTGTCCCAGTGGTACGGGCGCACACGTGGCTGTGTGGGTAAGGCGCATGGTTACGGGTTCGATTCTCCACTTGGTGAGTGCTTGCAGCAGTTTGAAAAGGGTACACGGCTTTCCCCGGGCTACTTACCTCGTAGGATTAGTCCTGGCTTCCCGAACAGCAGTTTGAAAAGGGTACACGGCTTTCCCTGGGCTACTTATCTCGTAGGATTAGTCCTGGCTTCCCGAAAAATTAGAGGGGTACCTGGCTTCCCCTAGGCTACTTACCTCACAGGATTAGTCCTGGCTTCCTGAAAAATCAGAGGGTGGGGATACCTGCGTTATCAAAAAAAAATAAAATAAATAAATAAATAAATTTACAAAATTATTAATTTATTTTTGTTTCTTTAAAAACACATATTTTTCATTTTTCGCAATATTTACAAATTCTAAATATATACAAATGGAATATTGCACATATATGATTTGGTTGTAACATAACTTCAATATTTTTTTTTTCTTACACGATCACAATAGTTGAAAGTATTTGCTGCTGGTTCACTGGACAATATATATCATAATGAGAAATTTTGTAATTAGTTCATTTAGAGTTAGTTTGGGAAGTGACTTTTTTTAGTAATATTTTTAGTTTTTGGCTAAAATATGAGACTAAAAAAATCAATAATTATATAGAGGAAATTAGTGAAAAGTTCAATTTAAAGGAGGTATGAGACATTAGATCCAAATTGAAATCTTATTTGGTGATAAGGACATACTGGAAAAGTTGTCGGCGCCAGAAAAGTCGCCAAAAAATTGGCTAGAAAATTGGCTACTGGTGGCAGTAGATGGTGGTGATGAGGTAGAGAAATGTGTGATATTTAACAAATAGGGTGTTAAATGAGTAACATGTTTCGTTTCAATAGATAGATAGTTTAGTAAATTTCAACATATGGACAAATTTGGTGATTTTGTGAGATAAGATGATTTCAAAAGATAAAAAGATAGGTTGATTTCAATATATATAGCTATCTTTTTGGACAAATTGTATCTTTTGACTAAATGAGATTAGAGTTTGGGTTTAACGACCTAAAAGATTAAGAAATAGACTTATAGCTTAACTGTCTTAATATATTTGAAAAGAATTTTTTGATTTCTTACCAAAAAAAAAAAAAAAAAAAAAAAAAGTAGAACTTTAAAAGATTAAGAAATAGACTCATGCCTATTTTATAAAATAGTCATTTTTTCAAAAGTAGAACTTTGTTTCTCATTGACTTTTTAATTTTTTTTTTTTTTTAAGATATGAATTGAAATTTTTTTAATGATTTAAAAAAAAATTTGGTTAAAATTGTCTCTTCTCAAAAACTGACTTGCTATTAAATTGCTTTTATGACTATTATATATGTAAATGCTTATTTTATAATTAATTATGGAAATATATCAAAAAGTGAAAAGTTAAAAAAAATAATTACAAACTCACGAACGTGCAACTCTTATTTGCACCAATTTAATGCATAAACTACTTGTACTTTCATGAGTTTGTAATTATTTTTTGAACTTTCCATATTTTTGAAATTCTCCCATTAATTATGAGTAGTGCTATTAGCACCCCATGAATCATTTTGGATCTCCTATTTCTTTAGACTCCCATTTATAAATTTTGAAATTCTTAAAATTTCTTTTCCTCTCCAAATAATATCAAAATTACTCTTGTGAAAACATTCAATCCATTGAATACACACCTTCCACACTCCCAAACCCCAAAAAAACCTAACTTCCAAAAAAATCCTAACAAAGCCCACGAAGAAGAGGAAGAAGAAGAAGAGGCAATGTGATTACTGTCTTTGCTGTCTCATCTATCATTGTCACAGGTGGTATGCTATCCCCTCTCTCTCTCTCTCTCTCTATATATATATATATACATAATTCCTTAATTTTCTCATAATAATTTCGTCTCTTGTAGAAAAAAATTATAATAATTGGTTTAGTTTTTCCAGTAAAATAGGTCCGAACTTATAAATAATGTTCGATTACCTGTTTCCGAACAAATAATAAATATTCGGTTATTGGTTCCTGAACAAAAAAACAATGTTCGGCCCTGTGTTCCCGAATTTCGGTCATATGTTTGGGAGTTTAGTCCAAAAAAAAATGACAAACAGATTTTATTATTTTTGTCATTTTTTACGAGAAACTTACCTTTACAAGGCCAATCTTCTCTGAGTTAAGAATAGCATCAAAGATATGAACCTCCTCTAAGCTTTTATTATTGTATTCCTTATGTCTTATGGAGTTGTAGTTGTCAAAAAAACTTTCACTCATTGTCATTGCTGGAAAAGCATAGGTAATCAAATCGTTGCCACTATTATTGTCGGAATATTACCACCAAAGGGTTTTCAAGGTTTTGAGGGTGGGTATGTTTTGAATGTGAGATTTGGGAAAGATGAATGGGTGATGATGGAGGTAGGTACTCTCATAAACCCTAATTCATGATGTAGTGGGTGTGTAGGTTTAATTGCGAGATCAGGTGTCTCAAAATTAATGTTGTCCTTTGTAGTAATTTTATTTGAGGTTATTATTGTAATAAATAGATAAAAAAATGCTAAAAATTGAGAGATCCAAAATAATTTATGAAGTGTTAATAGCAGTACTTTTAATTATTTATGTTACCAAAAAATTATGGAATAATTACCAGAAGGTCTTAATTAGTGGATTTATTTTCTCACAAGTCTTAAGTAAATTTTTTTAATCGATTTTCCCTTTGTTTGGATAATGAATTTTTTTTAAAGATTTTTTATGTGTTTTGTGCTTGTGAAATGAATATTTGGAATTGATAATCACACTGATAAATTTATTAAAATGATAAATAATTTTGATATATTGAATTTTGTTTTATTTTTAATTTATTTGTGTTAATTTATATTAAAATATGATAAGTAGTTGAATTGTATTTTTTATTTATTTATAAAAATTACAATAATAAAATTTTCACTAAAAATTAAAGTAGAATTTTTTAATAAATAAGTCCAGTTCACAACCTATTCGGAATTACCTCAAAAATTATTCTATTACTTTATATTTATTTAATAACTACGAACACTATGCATGCCGCCGCGTCACTAGTACAAAATGGAAGGGTAAAAATATAATTTTATTTGAAACTTCCTGCATCTCTTCTTGTATGTTAATTGTCCAAAAATTCCACCGACAATAATTGGAAGCTGATAAAAAGGGGTATTATAGGGAAAAAAAAAAAAGAAGACAAAATAGAAGCCATGGGAGTAGGGCTGAGCAAGGAATCCGTGAAATCCGTAATCCGATCCAGTCCAGTCCAATCCGATAGGTTTGGATTGGTTTTTTGAATCCGTGGTTCGGTTCCGGATTGAAAAATTAAAAATCCGTAGTACACGGATTGGTTCCGGATTGAACTCCACGGTTCCGGATTGGAACCGATCCGGACCGTATACAAATAGTATATATTTTTATTATACATTCTCCCCCATAATATCTTCTCTTATTCTATATAAAATCTAAACTCAAACCTAAAACCGTATAATATCTTCTTTTATTACTTTTGTTTGTTAGTTTTTAGTTTTAATTTGTAATGGTCTAAATACTTATGGTGAAACCAGTTTTCTTATGGTTGTTTAAATTCTAGCACAGTATGTCGCTATTATAGAAATAGATGTTGCTATTGTGGAACTAATATGACGCTATGTTTATATTTTTATGAAATTAAAGTGTTATATATATTTTTTTGTTATTTAATTATGCGAATCCGTGGTCCTAAACCGATCCAATCCGTATTTAAATGATTGGTTCGGATTGGTTCCATGATTTAAACGGATTGGATTGGTTCCAATTTTTCAGGAACCGTAGATAACGGATTGGTCCTGATTTTATCCCAATCCGGTCCAATCCGAACCATGCTCACCCCTACATGGGAGTTTCTATTTTCGCCCACCAATTAATTTCTGTCCATACATTTAATGAAATTTTTTTTATTACCATTTTATCTGAAAATAAAATTACAATAATATTCTTATGTTCTTCATCCCAAATCCTAATTATGCAACTATCAATCACAATACCATCACCCTCATTGCCAATGTTGCCTCTTCCATCCGCTATCCTCTCTCGTCGTCTCTTCTCCACACAATTGTGATCTATCTCTCTACTATGAATCACACCCGCTCTTGTGAAACCACTCCGCCACAAGTGCCCTCCACTGCAAGCAACCACCACCACGAACGCACATCCCCAATCCCTCTCTCTTTTGTCACAAGCATTCTTTTTGTAACACAACCTTCCACTTTTACAAAGTTTTATCGCCGTCATCGTCACTACAAAAATGAAAAAAAGCTGCTTGAGGGTTACAAGATAGAGAGATCGTGACCATGAGGGAAAAAAAAAAGTTCTTTGGATCGGAACTGATAAAATCCAAACAGACTGAATCCGCCATTGTCATATCCCACATCAAATCATCCGGGTTCAATAATTTTCAAATGTTCAACCCGATAACTCAACCCGATCCAATAACTTTCCCATTATTGTTTACATGAAAATACTTTGTTGTATAATTTCATGTCCATAACAATTATGCAGATTCATTTTGAGAGTGAAAACTTAACCAGACCCAGATTATCTGTGTATATAGGTCAATGCAAATATATATATATATATATATATGATATAGAATCATTGTCTGAAAACAAACATGATATTTAGCAATGGCAATACAATGAAAAATAATGAGAATGCATTGTCAAACAATGAAATGGGTCCACAAGAAGCTGTAAAGTTCATCTTTTCATACCAACCAAAAGAAAATAACAGTATCAGGCCCACTTGGTATCCTTTTCATATTTTCATATCTTAAAAATTGATGTTTGGCAAAACTTTTTCTGAAAATAATTTGCAAAAACAACCTTCACGTTGCTCATGGTAATCCAGTGTTCTGAACAAAATCAACAGGTAATTTTTCTTCAAGTCATAGACACATGTTTAATCAACCATCTCATAACAAGCCTTCGGTATCATATCAAATCAATTAATATTCGAACCAACAAAGAATGGAAAAAAGGAATTCCCAGCCAAAAAATGAAATGAAAGAAAGAAATGTTCTTCGCTATACATGGCGATGCTTCATATTCAAGACTGCAATAATGGTAGTGAGTCTAGTGACCTGTCCGTTCTTGCAGTTGAAAAAACTGAAAGAGATCGGAATCTGAACCCAAAATAACAGGTTACTGAATGAATTGGCTGGGTGGTATATATGCAAAGAGCAATTACTACTTCAGTAGATAATACAGTAAAAGAACTGCTTCCTTTGCGTACTCCATAAGCACGTAGTTAATAGATAATAAGATTATATATCCAGCAGCATACAGCTAAATGAGTATTGCAACTCAAACTTCATTCAATCTCAGCAGCTCATCTGATTGAAAAAACAAAATAAAAATTAAATTAAATTAAAATTTAGAAGGTCAATAGAAGTGTCAAAATCCAGCCACAATTTATTCAACTTGCGGAATTTTAATTTATTTAATGGAAAAAAAGGATGTAACTCCCGCTTACAACAGGGTGGGAGCGGTTGTGAAGACGATGATTGCTGTGACTCAAAGCCGTGCCACAGTAATGGGCGAATAGAATTTGCCATCTCTCCTAATTTATTTATGTAGGAAAAACACTTTTGAGGATGGCTGATAAGAAACAGTTATTGTGCAAGCAGTGCCTGTGATACTCTACAGATAAGTAATACAAGTTTCAGGGTACACCCTATGTTACCTAGAACACAGATTGTTCTGGTACAAGGAATAGAAATAGGAATATGATACACCAAATGCTCTAAAATGTGGGGTACAATAAGGGTAAAGTTCTTAATTTGATATCCAATATACTACCGTGTATTTTTCTTCATATTAATCATTCAACAACACAAATGTTTTAAGCATTATGACCCATTGTTTTACATTTTGTCAATCTAAAACTTCATCTAGATTTTAGTTCATTGTATCATACTTTTTCCCTATTAAGAACTTTCAATGAAAAAGATAGAAAAAAAATTTTGGAATCTCTTTGGATTGCTAAATTTACCATTTCGGGATGAAAACGTACTATGTTTTGGAACGTACATTCCAAAACATAAATCGCTAGGGTGTTGGCATTTTCAGGTAAACAGGGAGGTCAAAACAGACCCTAAATATCCATCCTCAAACCTCAACTAAATCCTACCTTCCAGGGTTTCCAGATGTCTGCCTGGATGCATTACACAAGCATTAGGTGAGCATTCCGTAGTGTGTATCAGTGCATGTGTATAAAGATTCAAGTAGTCCCGTAATTTTGAAGTCACAAAGTGAGATTGAAAGACAGAAGAAAATGAGGGCCACAAATGAAATTTGTTATACAATACCTGCTGATGATTTATCATATGGCATCTTGAACATTCCTTCAGACTCTATTTGGAGAGACCTCAGATATCCCATGGGCATCATTATGAATCCGAGCCAAAGGATTCACAATAAACCCACCAGCACTTTGAAGCCGAAATCTTCTGTTCTCCAAATTAAATGTTTCAGCATTGCCATTGTTATTGCCTATGTTATGGATGGCAGCCAATGGCGGTGTGCCTCCAGAAGAAGAGAACCGAGAGGTTGAATGCCGGGGTTCAGTTCTCCTCCAGAACTTCGGACTCAAAAAATCTGCACCAGGTAATTTACAACATGTGGTTCCTTCAGAATCAATATTTGACATCCTGCCAGTTGTCACAGCCAAATCATATGAGATCTCATCCAGTGCTAGCTCTAATCCGTGCACCCGTGTCTCTAGAGAACGCATTCCATTTTGTGAGCTCCCAATGAATGTCTGAATTAAGAAGAGGAGCAAAATGTGTGAACAAGGTTTCATAGCAGTCAAAAGGCATAATAAATCAGCAGAAGACCACAAAGCACCAAGAATACCATGTAACATGGAACAGATGTATTTGGTTATTCAGCTTCGGGAATAAAAGAATATGCATATGTTGCAGGCGAAGAGGGAAAAATTCAAAACCCTGAAATCTTATAAAATATGCAAGATGCTTGCTTAAAAAGAAATTAACAGTCAAGAGTTCCAATATAGTTTCTCCGATATATCTCATTGAGAGTATGTTAAGAGAACATAGATTCTAAAGCTATAAAAGGATGGATTGCGGTTTCATTCACATTATGAAGTAGGACAAAAGAATAATTCATGTTTTGGTGATGGTAGTCAAAATGAATATTAGATGATGCCATGCCATCCATTGTTTGGTACACTCAAAGCTTCAACCATAAGGAAGCTAATATCAGCAAATCTATCATAGTCAAATTGTAAAGAGATTGCCCAACATCTTTATTGCTTTCGTTTTGCAATAATAACATTTTGTATGCAACATGATCAAAATCAAACTAAAATTTATGTTTCAACTGTCAAAATATTAGTGTATCTCATTCCATGCACAAAAAGCAGTTTGCATCAACTTATATCTGCAAGTGCATCCAGTGCCAGTGAATCATCTGTAACCTCAATTTTGACTTCTAAATGTTAGATCAAAGTTAAAATCAAAATTTAGATCTTCTAATAATTAGCAAAAGTTATGTAGTACAGATAGAAAAGAGGATATCCAAAACCAAAGGAACAATCTCTCAACATTGAATATCACAAGAAAAGAATAGAGATAAAACACAACTTATTGGCAGCTAAAATCATGTCAAATTCATGACTTGCGTAGTAATTTCCAGCAAAATCTTGTTATTATCAGGAGACAATTCATGATTTATACCTTGAAGAGTATATGAAGTAATTATGAGGATAACAAGGACAACATCACATTTTTTTCAGTAATAATAAGTTGAGGGAACCTTGGCTGATGTAAATTCTCAATCCAGTAAACTAATGTTTATATCAAAGTAAAACCATACATATGAAAAGCAATTCACTTAGCATAGATAAAATTATTTCTGAAATATGTTCATATCATAAGATGGCAAAAATCAATTACTTCAATGAGGGAGTGTAATGGTCAAATGTAAGAGAATTACCTGGAGGAGATCTAATAAACTGGATTGCTGATTTTCAATATGAACGAGCTGCTTGCGGATCAAAGATAGATCCTCACCCTCTTTCTGGTTCTTATGGATATTCTCAGTAATGTTACCAACTGCAACGGCAGATTCTGAGCTGTCATCATGACACGGAACTACCCGAGATCCAGCTTTGACACCGCCAAATTTGAGCATTTTGTGATCATCATTCTTATGGAAGAGAGCCCGTCTTATTTCCGGCTTAAAAAATCTACTTTTCTGTTTTTCACCTTTCTCATCTCTACTCCTAGGATCATCCTCACAAACCACTGTAGCAGAGGGAGTACGAGAGGCAGAAATTTCTATTTTCCAATCAGTGGGTTTTTTACGGTCCAGCTTTCGAAACATTGCTGGACCTGATTTCTTCTCACCACTATCTAGAGGACTTCTTTTCTGGAAAGTAGTTGCAAGTGATCCATCAGGTAAAGCAGACCTGTTTCCTAGGATGCTTTTCTTCCTCATTTGAGGAGCTCCAGAAGTAACAGTGCAGGATGTTTTGGACCCAGGTGGATCTCGTCCATCACTAGCATCCTCTGTCAAAATTTTTAGAAACAAGATAAAATTTAGCTGTAAACAATACCTAGAAATGTAACAAATAGGGGCCAATATATTCATGAAAAGAAAAATAAGAGCGTCAGTTATACAAAAAAGGAATGCAAAGAAAATAAGAGGATTGGCACTTCATTTGTCATGGAATTCAAGAAAACCAAGAAGATTGTGAAAACCCAGAAGTCTAAACTAATTATAAGTTTAAACATATCAAATTGAAATTACATACGGAACCACTGATCACAAGATGAGAAAATTCATTATATTTGGTTGTGAAAATTCATATATCATAATGTTATATTTTCCAAGAACAAAGTATGAATTTGAACAACCAGATCGGACCATCAATATTAAAGAAAATCCAATATATAAATGTTGGCAAGAGAAAATCTTGTACCTTTGGAAGAAGATTGTGGTTCAAGAGGCGGCGAAACCTCATCTGAAACATTGGGAATTTCTTTCCAAGCCTCCACCAATTGAATCATGGTCTCCCTCACCATTTTCACCTACACAAACAACATCAAGCAAAACACGCTCAATTTCAATCCACAATTTCAAATAACCAAATCCATAATCTAAAAACTTAAAAATCGAGTCAAACCTTATCAAATTTTCTAGCCTCAAAAGTCTTCAAACACGAAACCTTAAACTCCATCAACAAATCTCTCTCCACCAATGCCAACTTCAGCAGCGCCTCCGCCGCAGCCTTCCTCGCCGCCCAATCTTCAGAACCTATAAACTCAACCAAACACGGCACTAAATTCTTCACAATTTGGTGAGTTGAAGCAGCCCCAGATCCGATCACACTTCCGATCAGCGTCAACAGCGCAGGCTTCGCCTTAAAGCTATCACACTTCAACAACCTCTCGAGTTTCGGCAACAATTTCCTCAAATACATAGCATCCGGATCTGACGCAGCATCGATCGCCGACGCGAGGCACAACGCGGCTCCGATCTGAGAATTCTGATCTTGTTCGGTGACCAGAGATTCAACGAAGGGCTTGATGATGGAAGTGAACGGAGGTTTGGTGAGGTGAGAGGAGATAGAGGCGGTGGCGGTGATGCAGGCGGAGCGGACGGAGGAGTCGGGGTCGCGGAGGCGGCGGAGGACGGCGGAGAGGAGTTTGGAGAGGTGAGGAGAGAGAGAGTCGCCGTGAGATTGGGAGAGGAGGGAGATGAGGCGGAGGCATTGTTTACGGACGGGGGACTTGTCGGAGGAGTCGGTGGCCGAGATGGAGGAGATGAACGGAGGAATGGAGTCCTGAGTTAGGGTTTTGGCGATGGATTCGAGCTCTGTTGCGGCGGCGGAGTGGGTGTCGCGGTCGGAGAGCTTGTGAAGGCATGTTAGGACTCGGTGTTTCAGCTCTCGAGTCGAGGCTGCTTGGGACCTTGCTAGAGCCATTGTGGTTGTGGTGGTGGTGGTGGTGGTTTTAGGGTTGAGATGGTGGTGTTTCCGGCGACATTGCCCGGGAAGAGAAGGAAATGTCGGTGGCGTTAAGCCAGTTTATGGGTTCAGCTTTTTAATAAGCACTTTTTGTTAGTCCTTCCTTCTTCTCTCTTTTTATAAAGAGGAAGCATGAGGGACTGTAAAAGGAAGTTGCTTTTCACTTGTTTACTGATGTAAATACGACGTCGTCTCTTTAACGAAAGATAGACTCTACCAGATTACCACATTGCATATCCTGAGCATAGCTGGATATTTTTAATTTATTTCTTCAAAACAAACATTTATGTGGTAAATCCTTAAGATATGTGATTGGATATAGCTCAAAGTTCATTATGTTAAGATATGTGATTGGATATAGCTCAAAGTTGAATATGGGGGTGTTTGGGAAGAAAAAAATAGCCTAGTTTAGGCTAAAAATTACAAAAAGACAAAATAGGTTAAAATAGCTAATAAGACAAAATATCACATCAAACCCATAATCATTTCATTTTTTCTCTCACAAACATCACATCCAACCACAAAAAAATCCAATCATCTTCCCAAACACAAAAAATTTAGCTAACTAAAATAGCCAAAAACTAAAATAGCCTACTAAAATAGCCACTTCCCAAATGAAGCCTATGTAGTTTATATGATGAAAAATGGTTGCCCACTAAAATAGAGGGAGTTCGATTCCGCCCGAATGATATGACTAGACGATTGATCGAATAATTTTTCAGACGATTTTTCAAATGATAGGTGTCATCCTTGACAACTAGCGTTTGCTAGGATGATTAGCAAGACTACTTCTTGAATGACCAATGTGTCTATCGATATGCACAAATTCAATCAATTCCAATGAGCCCAAATTCAACTAATATAGCATTATTGTTATATGAATTTTAAAATTTTATAACATTTCCTATCTCAAGTCTTTCAATGGGTACTCTAGGACTATTAAATGAGTTTGGAATGTTACTCATCTCAACTTAAGAGAGTGTTTAGGTTTGGCATGTTCCTTTTGATTTTAGGTCTCATTAAATAGACTATTCATATAAAAAATCAATATGACCAAACATCGATAGTTATATATTTGAATTAAATTTGTATTACAAAATTACATGACTATTCTTGAAATTATATTTATCATCTATTTTTTTTAAAAACAAATATGATTCAAATATATAACTATCAATATACAATTATCTTAAATTTTTGCATGAATATTACTTAACAAATCCTAAAAATTGAATGGTTTGGATGATCAAAATTGTTACAAAATGGACCTACCAAACCCAAATGCTCTCTCAAGTTGAAATGACAATTTTAGAGAAACCAAACCCTTAAAAAGATTAGAAGAAAATTATGTGAAATTATTTATGTAATATTCTTAGTTAACAAGAAATTGTAACACATTAAATAAGTAATTATTTATCTTTACTTAATAAAGATGAATTAGTATATTTTACCTTCAAAATTTTTTATTATATAGACAACATTGTAGAGTGTTTCATACTATTATAAGTAATAACGTAAATTATAAATAGAAATGTAACTATTGTACCACATCACTATAATTACAGTTAGACAATAAAAACTGTCGGCATAGCATGTTGACTGTCGGCATAGCATGCTGAATACATCTTATTTTTTATTTTTATTTGAATAACTAATAACCTCCAGATAAATATGAAAACTGTTTTTTTTTTTTTTGTGTTATTTATTTATTTTTTATTTGTTATTTATTTATTTATTATTTATTTTTATGTTATTTTTATTATTTTTAATTTTTTTATGGGATGAAAAGTGTGTTTGAAACTATTAAAATTTTTAAATGAGATAATAGTTTCCAACTGTAAATACAAGGCTCGGATTTTATGCTGCTAAATGCAGCATTAGTATCATACCATAGGGTTGAGCAACGGTTTATCCGAACCGCTCAAACCGCCCAATCCGCATATAAATGGGCGGTTTCGCAAATGTGGACGGATGCGGTTTCAATTATGACAAATTTGCGGGTTGCGGGCGGGTCGCGGTTTAAACCCGCAACCCGCAAAAACCGCCCGCACTTTAATTATTATTATTATTATTATTATAATATACCAACTTTGTAACTTTTACAGGAGCACCATTATATTATCTATGATACTATAGGATCCTTATTTTTTAAGTATTTCTCAACTTTCTTAATGCCGTAGAATCATCAAGTCCTAAACTTGGTTTCTTATATGATTTTCATTGGTGATTCATCCACTTTTTCCTAATAAAATTTTCCTTCTAATGGTCGATGGAACTTATAGTTTGATTATTGATTACTGAACTGGCAATTCTAATTGAGTACAACCTTTAATGCATTGATATACATTTTTTTCATGGCAAAAATGCTAGTGTATGGTCTCTTTGTTTTAGGTACTTTCATTTAATGCATTGATATTCAACTTTTATTTGTAAACTCATCAAAAAATTGTTATCACAAATATATAAAATGAATTTGATGCCTAAATTCGCTGGGAAAAAAAAACTCAAAAATTAATTTTTAAAGAAAAAAAGTGTAAACAGCAAACCGCCCGCACATTTGCAAACCCTATCCGCACAAACCGCAAACCGCACTGCGGGCGGTTGCGGGTTGACTTTTTCCCAAACCGCATAGTTGCGGGCGGGTCAAAACCGAACCGCAAACCGCACAAAATCGATCCGCGAACACCCATGTCCAAAAACTAGAGCTAATTAAAAATGATAAGATTTGAACCCACATTATTACAAAATAAAGAAAGAATTAAAAAAAAAAAGAGAGAGAGTATTGTAATTAAGGCTGCAAACGAACTAAGTTTTTCATGAACAGCTCGAGGTCAACTCGTTTAAAACTCGTTTAAACTCGACTCGTTTATTAAATGAACGAGTTTGAACTTGATTTTTAGACTCGTTTATTAATCAAGCCGAGCTTGAGTAGCTCTAAGCTCGGCTCGATAAGGCTCGTGAATATAAAAATAAATAAATAAATATTTATTTTTAATAATATATTAAATAAATTTTGAATAATCTATTTTATTTTTTATCTATGTTTAGTATTTGTGTAAATTTACATATTTGATTGATGAAATTTAATATTAATATAAGTATTATTTTAAATTTTACTTATAATTTTGTGGTTTTTTTTAATCTTAATAAGTAAATTAATTTAAATTTATTTTTTTTTCAAGTTCGAACTCGAACTCGAACTCAAACTCGGCTCGTTTATGTAATCGAGTGAGCTTGAGTTCAACAAATATTTAACGAGCCGAGTTTGAACTTGATTTTAAAGCTCGACTAGAGCTCGGTCCGAACTCAAGTTTGATTATTCTTAATAAACAAACTTAAATATTTAAAAATTTAACTCGATTCTGCTCAACTCGTTCACAACGCCAATTGTAATGGAAATTGGAGTGGTTCAAAGTAACATGAATTGGGATTTGAAAGGGTCAAAAAGGCTGGTAATTTGAGAGCCAGAGTGGTCCCAAAAGTGAGGATTGGCAAGGTTATTAAAGAAATATTAATTATAATATGGAACATTCTATTAGCACACTACAAGAAATATCCGATTATACCATTTGTTTTATTTGGATATAAATTTTTAAGTAAAAGATAAATATTCAGACATAAATTAATAAACAAATATAAATTGTTGAAATATATATTATGTTCAACTATTTATTTCTGAACAATTATTTTTTAGTCAAAAATTTATATTCAAAGGTTTGATTTTTGTTCAAAAATTTATACCTGAACAATATAATGGTATGTGGTGATGTTTTTTGTGATGTATAAATTGAGGCTTCGTTTGAAAAGTTGGATTTATAGTTAAAAAGTCACTATAAATTGACATATTATTCTTTTTACTTTTTATACGTTATTTATAAAAAGTCAAAAATTTAATTATAATAGTCAATTTTCAAATGGGTCTAAATTACCCTTACGATATATATAAAGGAAGGGATTTTCAATTTCCGTAAACAATTTTCTTTGAATAAATTTACTTATTTGGATATCAACTTCCAAATAAAATTACATAATATCAACTTTCAAATAAAATTATATTATATCCAAATAAAAGTTGTTATAAACGAATTTCTTCTTTTATGCCTAGTTATAAGGAGAAAAAAATGATATTTAAATATAATTTTTATATAGAAATTAAAAAAAATGATGTGACGATAACACTTTTATAATTATAAATTTAAATTATAGACATTTTAATTTTCGATAAATAAATATAAATGTTAGCCATTATTCTGTATAATTATATATATATAATTTTTATTTGTACATCATTATCTATGTAAAAATCTAATAAAAATATATTTATATATAAAGTTAAAAGTGAGTAATTTGCTCCAACTTTCAAGTAATCCAGTGAGTGAGAGTGGTGGGGGAGTAGGATGCAAGTAAACATATGGTCATATAATCAAGTTGCTTTTAACTACTTCAACTCTAATTATTACTTGCTCATTATTAAAGTTTGTGTTTGTTGAGCTTCCAATCTTCTATACCTTTCTCATTTTTATTTTTTATCTTTTATTTTTATTTTATTTTTTTAATTTGGCAGCATGTCAACAAAATGGGTCATGTGACAGTGGAAGGAACAAGACTAGGGATAAAGTATTAGTACTGTGTTTGGTTTTTGATTGCAGTTTTTTGTGTATGCAAAAATTAATTATAAAATAAGATAAATTTTTTTTATATGAGTGTGAAATTCATAAAAGGAGAGACTTATTTCCCGGGAGAGAGTTGTGTGAATTAATTTTCTGTTTTCGTAAATTTTTTCTCTCCATTGAAGCAAAAGTAACTTGATTGTTGTACTCATCAATGACTTCATCAAACTAAAACATGGTTTTGGAGCCAAGTTTAACGGCATGTTTGGTATTACAGTTTGATACCTAGGTTTGAAGTGAAATCTGGCCTACCCTTTTGCTTCTCTAGAGTTGTAATCCATGACAATATAAGATAAATAATGCTATTTACTTATCACCTTTTAATAAGTAATATTATAATGATGTGTTTGTATGTCATATTTGGGTTAACAAGCTATTATTGTATTGGTAATATATATGATTGGTGGAATTCATTCAATTAATACAATAAATCTCGAGCAGAGCTTACGGGTGTGGCTTTAAAGAGTTGATAGCACCTAATGAGAGTTGAACTTTAGATCTGGAGAGAGCACATCCCCAAGTCCCAAGCTGCATCCATTAGGTTCAGTTATATGGTTATCATTTTGGTTATGACTAAGAGTTTTTTAGTTATGCCTTAAATGATGTTTGGTTATGACCCATTGTATTTGTGGTGTTGTTGATGACTTAATTATGATTATTCTAATTGTCATTTTGGTTATATCTATGTAGTGTTTGGTTATAATCTATTATAAGTCATTTAGTAATAATTGACAGTAATTTAATTATAATATTTTATGGTATGAACACTGTCAAATGTTATAATTTGAATATGATACACCCTTTTGGAGGGTGTATTGTAGGACCCTGAATAAGAAATATAATGTCAACACTTTTTTTGAGATGATACACAAATGTTATATAGGTTTCGTTTAGGAAGTGGGTTGATTTTTTTGATTTTTTGACTTTTTTAGCTATTTTATTCTGGGGTTAAAAAGCCTAGTTTGGGAAGGACTTTTGACTTTTTTGATTTTTTGTGAGAAAACGAATATAATGATTATGGATTGGATGTGATGTTTTGTCTTATTGGACTAAAAAGCCTATTTTATTTTTTATGATTATGTTAACCAAAAAATCCTTAAATCCAACTTCCCAAACATAGACATAAAATATATTACTCAAATAAGATGGCTTGGATTTAGGGTATTTGGAAGTGAAACCTCTTTTTTTTTCTTTTTTCTTTTTTTTTGCTGCAAATGAAAGCAACTACTACTTGAAATTAGCACTGAATTGGACTTGGCATATTCTTCGGAATAGTCAATGTCTAAAATCATCACATCTAACTGTTCGTGAAACTATATTCTAAGTAAAATGAATTAAGTCAAAAGGGAAAAAAAAAAAAAAAAAATTGATTAACTTTTATTTTTGTTTGTTAATCATTCAGAAATTTATGTATAAAAATAATTGAGCTTGTTCGTACTTACAAGAAAACAGTCATGGCGAGACTCACATTTTCTTGTTAGAAATGAAAACAACTTTTTATTTCTTATTTTTTATTTTTACATCATTTGAATGCAACCTTTAAGTAGATTTTTATATTTCAACTTCAAAAGAAATTGTTTTACGATATTAAGTTGTCAAGAATATTGTGCGGGCCTATTCACAAAAGTATGTTTCTTTAAAAAAAAAATAAATTAAAAGAAAAGAAGAAAAAAAACAAATGATGATTTATCTATCCGTTCAATTCACAAGAAAGTTTATGTACAAAAATAATTTAAAATTTCCAATTATGAAAAACATTTACTTCTAGAAAATAGTTATGATAAGACTCAAAATTTTCTGCGAAAAACTAAACATATACGTTAAAAATAAAGAGGACTATTATTTATTTTTTTCACCATTTTATATCACAACCTATTTGGAAAATTATTATTTGCTTTCATCAATGATTCAGACAAGAAAATCAATTATTTGTATCTAAATAGACAATAAGACAAAATGATAATAAAAAAATAGATAAATTATACTCATCTCCCTTAAAATTTGAAAAAAATTACAATTAATCTCACATTTTTGACATAATAATACTAACCTCCATTTGAGTAAGGCTAAATGACCAACTAATGCATATAATAAGAACACAATGAAAAAATCTAGTAGAAAAAAGATGACAATATTATTTTTTTTTTATTCATACGATTACAAATTATTGATTAGGAATGGGTTAACTTTTATATGAATTAAAAATTTAAAAAAGTGTAAAACTCATTATATACTTTTTTTTTTTTTTTTTTTAATCTCGATAGATGTGAGTGTAATTCACACTAAAAAAATTGATAATATATAACGTCTCTAAAAAAAATTAATTTAATTTATTCGATCCTTTCCCGTAAATTGAAGGCAAGAGGATACAAACAAAAATGGATCAACACAACACGCAATCCATGCAAGCATACTTATGCAATCCAACAAATAAAGATTCTGATTATGCCATGGATTCTCTCATAATCCAAGAAGCAAATGTGATTGTGATATTCATGATTATTGCTCAATTCCGTCCAAATTTTAAACCTACTCAAACATTGTTTGCTCAACCTCCCTACCTACCCAACTACTTCAATTATAGTGTTTCTAATACTTTTTTTTTTTTTGGGGGGGGGGGAGAGATTAGCGGCTCATTTGATGTAAAGATGTCATTAGTTTAGTTTGATCAATGTCAATTTCAAGAACAAGAAGTAGAAGGCAAAAGGGATCAAAATCATGACATAATGAGGTTTTTACTATTGCTAAACATTTCGATTTGAAAGTAATCACCATAATTAATTACATCCACGAGTTTGAATTAGTTGGCCTAGTTTTACTTAGAGGTCAGGGATCAAAATCATTGTTGTTGAAGCTGGGTTTATGGGTCTATCTTATTAAACTTTCTTTCATAATTGATTATTCAATCTAATGAATAAATAATAGTACTTTTGGAGAGATTACCGGCTCATTTAATTGATGTAAAGATATCATCACTTTAGTTGATCAATTTCAATGTTCAACAAGAAGTAGAAGAAGAAAAAGGGGTGAAAAGCAAGAGATAAGGATGTTTTACTATTGCTAATTACCTTCCATTTGAAAGTAGGCAAAATCCTTGAACCAAGACAAGAAATATATTGCTTTATTAGGGATCATTCTTTATTTGTTCATTTCTTTAAATTCTTTCTTGTATTGTTTTTGCTATATGGTTGTTATTTGAGTTGGATTTGCGGTATTGTCTTATTAGACTTTCTTACATAATTGATTATCTAGTCTGGTTAAGAAATAATTGATAAATTATACTATTTACCTTTATAGTTTAACTCAAATTTTACTTTCCTCATTATTTCAATTTGAATAACTAAATCTTACATTTTAACTCTATTTTCAACTTAAGTCATTCCATCAAAACTATCATTTAGTTTTTTATTTTTTATTTTACATCTTAGGAGTAGGTGTGTGCGCGGTGCGGGTCGATGCAGTTTGAGAGAAAAATAGAAATCGTATAGCGGGTGGCGGATTGATAAAAGTGTCACTAGAATTTGTCATTTTTCTTATAAAAAATCGGCGTTTGGTTGGCAAATAATGGCGGATTTGTTTTGGCGGTTCGGGCGGATTGGCGGTTTATAAAAAATATAATTCAAATTACAAAACTTAAATCAAAGAGTAAAAAAAAGGCGAGAGATACCGTGATGTTAAACAACTTGAAAAGTGAATTGGAATCCAACTTTATTTTGGATTACTGACATCTTGAATTCCCCTCGAGCAGTAATGTAATACTATATTCTAAGGTATAGAACAACAAGCAAACTTAAGTAAAAAAGAATTTTTAGAATCTTATAAAACATGATTTAATAGCGGTGCGGGTCGGTGCGGTTTGGAAGAAAAATAGAAACCGGTGGATTAATAAAAGTGTCATTAGAATTTGTCATTTTTCTTATCAAAAATAGGCGGTTCGATTGACAAATAATAACGAATTTACCTTGACGGTGCGGTGCGACTTTGACGATTCCGACGGTTTCGACAATTTCGGCGGTATTATGCACACCCCTAACTTAGGAGATTAATATTTTCCTATTTTGTATGTTGTAATGCAATAGTAAAGATAGGTAAATTAATCATTTTGCATTTAATAAAAACAGTACTAATAGTACCCACTTTGTTACTGTAGAACTCTCAATTATTAAAATTGATCCCTACTGTCTTTTTTTTCTTTAAACCTCTAGCATAATCTAAAAAATACCATTTTTGAGGACCTCTACCCCTGCCACCAACTTTCTTTGGCAGCCTCTCCACCTTCCATGACCTTTCCTCCGATAATTCCTCTCTCCGGCCACATTTACTTCCAGTTATAGTTGCCACCACCACCTTTGGCGACCCTCCTTAGTTCTCTCCCACCCTCCCCAGCTATTCCTAGCAACCCTCAGATCCACTTCAACCAGTCCTACTTTCCCTCCAGTTGTACAACTACAGAAAAATACACCTTCGGCTATTGAAAAATTAGTCACCACAACCCTCGTCCTACCCTTGCAAAGCCTTTCACATGAACCCCTCTACCTCACAAAGCACCCTACAATGTGACCCCCATGTTTGATTAAGATTGATACACGAGTGACAACGAGATCAACAATAAACAATGGTGAGAGAGAGCGAAAGAGGAAGGGAAAAAGGAGGCTTCCACTAAACAAAATATGGCAATGGTAGTAGATAGGGATTGAGAAGGAGCAAGCAATGGTGGAGAGGGTTGCCGAAGTTGGGATAGGCAAGGAGGGTGCTAGTTGAAGTTGGTGGCAGTGAGGGTGATGGTAGACTTTGAGGTAAGGATAGGAGTAGGGTTAGGATTAGGTTTTGATGGGATAAAGATGGGGATAAATGGGAATTTCATGTTAGGATAAAATTATAATAGAACAAAAATAAAAAAGGTAAGGATCCAAAGAAGAAAAGTAAATGCTATTAATGACACTCAAAAAAATAAAATAAAAAGCTACCAAAGTTACTGAATGCTAAAGAAAAATGTTTGGTGGTCACAAATTCTGTGATTTAAATGATTCGAAACTGTCAAAACGACGTCGTTTTGACAGTTTCGGACTATTTGAACCACATAATTTGTGACCCTCTAGCATTGTTGAATGCTAAAAGTTCGTAACCATTGAAGAAGTAGGAGAAAAAAAAGGGATGAAAAGCATGGGACAGTGAGATTTTACTTTGGGTGAATTATACTAACGGTCTCTATAGTTTGGGTCTTCTGTCACTTTAATCTCTAATTTTTCAATTATGACGCATTTGATTCTGAATTTTAAATCTTGTTCCAAATAAAGACAATTGAACATACTATTGCTCAATTTTAAGGACAAAGTCATCAATTTGATAAAATATAAACTAATTTGTTAAAAATAAATTTCAAAAAAATAATTTTTGAGCTTTTAAAAATTATTTCTACACACTAAAGATAAAATTATATAAAATTGATAATTTTTTTAGACATTTATTTATTTATTTATTTTATCAAATTAATTTTTATTATGTGTTTAAATGATGATCACGTAATGGGTGGTTGTTCTTATTTTCATTAAATTAGTTTATATTTTTTCAAAAATCAAATATGGCGACAACTTTGGTATCATTATTAAACCAATCCATTAAATCAAAAAATCCAAAACTAAGAACATTTGATATATTAAATATATCAATTACACATTAAAAATCTAACAACTACCCATTAAATATTAATTTGGTTACTAAATAAATAAATAAATAAATGTTTAAAAGATTTATTCATTTTACATAATTTTATTTTTGGTAAGTAGAAATTATTTTTAAAAATTTAAAATATTTTTTTGACATTTATTTTTGTCAAATTAGTTTATATTTTTATCAAATTGACAACTTTGCCCTTGAAATTGAGCAATGGTATCCTCAATTGTCCTTATTTGGAACAAGATTCAAAATTCAGGGTCAAAAGCGTCACAAATGACCGGGAACAAAGTGACACGAACCCCAAACTATAGAGACTATTAGTGTAATTCGTCTTTTTACTTTTTGCTAAAATCTTCCAATTTGAAAAGAGTAATGCTAGAGATTCTAAAAATTTTATCAAAATTTTTACTAAATATCTCACATAAGTGTGGGACCCATACCATGTAAGTTCTATGTGGGTCCCACATGTGAGATATTTAGTAAAAATTTTGATAGAATTTTTGAGATCTCTCTAATATTTTTGATTTGAAAATGGCAATGATTAATTACAACAATGAGTTAAAAATCCTGGGACCCTTTGTGGTTGTTAATGTGTTGCAATTGTCAATGAATTTACCTTACATCCATGTGAGATATTTATTAATAAAATTTTTGAGATTTTTAATATTTTTGATTTGAAAATGGCAGTGATTAATTATTCCAATGAGTTAAAAATCCTGCGCCCTTTGTGGTTGTTAATGTGTCGTGATTGTCGGTTGAATCCAGACAAATTATCAAGTAAAATTATTATTTTTTTAAAAGTATACATATATCTAAAAATTTAAAAGCATTTTATGTTAATGTACTATCAAAATATCAATTCAAATGGTAAGATAAATTATTTAGATCATATTTATTGTATTTGGTTTTAATTTTTTTAATTTAATTTTTTAAAAATTGAGTTTTTTTATTTTTTGTATTTTTTAAAGTGAATATTTTTAAAATTTTAAGTAATTTTTTTACCTTTTTAGATTCACCTTACTTAGATGTATCTAAAATGTAAAATATTTGTAAAAAAAAATATTTTAAAAAATCAATAAATACACAAAAATACCAAAATGTATTGAATTCTCTTTTCTTTTTCTTTTTTTGAATTTTTGGCATTTAGTGATTTTTTTTTTAAAATTCACAAATATTATATTTTTAAGTTTATTTATGTTAGGCTTATCTAAAAATTTTAATAAAATATTTAAAATATTAAAAAAAATTCGGTGAAAATAAAATAAAATGAAAAAGCATTTAATTTCTGAAAAGTAAATCTTGAATTCTGAATCCTAAAAGAATAATACTAGGGATCATGGAAAAAATATCATGAAATGCATCATGAAGGTTTTTCATCTTTTGATTAGTGTGTAGTATTTTATTATATATGTAATCCAAGATAAATAATTTTTTATGATTATTTTTATAATATTTTTTCATGATTCCTAATATTACTCATTCTGAAACTAAACAAGCTGTTTAAAATCTTAAATTTTAAAAAATTTAAAATAATTTTAATCCTAGTAATCATAATGTAGAATTGCACTACGATTTCAATTATATTATAGTCTTGATCCTACCACTTTTTATTATTATTTATTTTTTTATATGTATACATATATGTGTATATTTATATAAAAATTTTGAATATAAACTCCATTTGCAAACGCCTTCTTTAATTTCTATTAGCATAGAAAATATATAATATTAAATTTATCATTTTTATTTAATAATTTTAAAGTTAATTGCCTGCATTATTATTATAAGACTTGATTCAAAAGTTTTTTTTCCCCCAATAATTCTACATAAGATCCCAATATTAATGATTTGTACACTGTTTATTGCTTGATTTGTTATGGGGAAAAATATTTATAAATATATAAAAAAAATTAAAATTTTAATTATTAATGTTTATAAAATATACTTGGGTGATAATTCCATTTTTGAATTTTCTTTGCCTAGAAGTTGAGGTGCTGAAACATTATGTCTGTAAGAACAACTTCATGGGAAATGACCACAATGCCCATCTTTATATTTATGTATAGTATACATGGTGGAATATGGACAAAACCCAACCCAGCCGTCCTCTTTCACTTCTATCTCTCTCTTCTCTCTGACGATTTAAGATCTAAAATACATATGAGGTAATCCTCTATGTCGTCAATCCTTCCATCTCCGACAATCTCTCTCTTACTTTCTCTGACGATCCGCCATCTCCGATGATCTGTCTCTGACCGTTAGAAATGGACTTCGATAAGGTACTTCTGCCATTCTCTCTCTATACTCTCCTTCTAACTTCCACGTTCTCTTTGCGATAATCTCTCACTCATCTTCTAGGACTCACCATTTGGTTTTTTTGGAACAAATTTGAGCTCAATCTACTCTAATTCGTCATTAATCTATCTTCAAACCTTCAATTTCTCCCCGATGTCTGTGTTCTCGTGTTCTAAACAAGGTCGTCGACAATAATGTCGTAAGGCAGGCACTGCCTCTTCCAAGATCAACGAAGACAATTAGATGATGTTGATGAAGGATTTTTCTTGATAGTTCATTCGTTTTATACGAAATTCGCTTGCTGCAATGAATTTTAGTAGATTTAGGGTTCATATGGTGAGTAGGATTTATGATGCGAATTGTTTTGCTTAGTTGGTAGTACTTGTATCAACTTCATTCTAGAAATGAAAATTCTCTACTATCAAATTGTGAAAATACGAGGTTCTATTTCTTGTTGGATTGTGAATGCTTTTGTACAAATAAAAATTTTGCAAATGAAAATTTGTACAAATAAAATTTGGATAGAAAATTTGAACAGATAGAAAATTTGCACTGAATAATTTGAATAGATAAACCAAAAAATTGAACAGATAGACAAAAAATTTAAACAGATGTATATATAAATTTGAACAGATAGTCAACGAAAAGTCAAATAGGTTAAAAAAAAGTTAAGTGGTAAAATTAAAAATAAAATGTTCTCTAGAACTTCTCACCAAACTATTTCACAAAGTGTGAACCTCTTACCAATAAAAAAAAAAAATTAGGATAAATTACAAATTCATTCCATGAGGTTTGCTTAAAATACGAATTGTCTCTTGTGATTTTAAAAATTACAAATACCTCCCTTTCATAAATTTTTATTTAACAGAAATAATTGAAAAAGTGAAATTTCTAACGAATCTATACAATAATAAAATTATCTAAATTATTAATTGAAATAAAATTTGAACATTATTAAAAATTATTAATTAATTTGATGATTTATTAATAAAATGACCTATTTGTTATGAAATTATAAACCTTGGGGGGCGTAATGTAATTTCTAAAATTATAAGGGGTAATTTGTAATTTAAGTAAACTTTAGGGAGTGCATTTTTAATTTACCCAAAAATTACTAGACTTAATACCTTAGACAATTGCTAGAATGAATTTTTTTACCAATTTTCCCTTATAAAATTTATTATTGCTGTTTATTTTTTATTTATTTATTTTACACTGAATTGATATTCCCCCTTTGTTATTGGGAGTATGGATTAGGGGAAGAATAATACTATATACATCAATCGATATATTAATTAGTATACTAACAGATGATGTGATATAATTTTAAAGATTTTAGATATTTATAATTCGATGGTGCTACATGCACCAATTAGTATATTAACTAGTGTACCAACACTAGTTATGACATTATTATTGATCCCACTCATTAATCACATTACAAATCTCAAAACCTCTTAAATTATGTCACATCATCAATTGGTATATTAATTAGTACATTAATTGATATATATAGTATTATTCTTTATAATTTGTATAATGAATAAGATCAATAATAATATTATAACATTTATTAATACACTGGCTAATATATCAATTAATTCTTACTATAATATCACCCGGGCTATGCACGGATTGCGTTTACAATTATCTATATATGTGAATTGTGATTTTTAAATGTTTTTTTAAAAATATCTTCTTTTTTTCCTTTTTTATATTATATTAAAGTTTAATATTTTGATAATAATCATACGTGTTGGAATTTTCAAAGAATTAAATGTCTTTTTATTATTATTATTATATTATATTAAAGTTTAATATTTTGATAATAATTATATGTGTTAGACTTTTTAAGAAATTTTTTTTATGCTTGTTCTTAATGCATTAAAGTGTTATTATGAGGGGTAATAATCATATGTGTTGAGACTTTTCAAAGAATTCATATGTGTTGAATTTTAAAGAATTTTTTTTATATTTATTTTTAATGCATTAAAGTGTTATTATGAAGGTAAGATTTAAGAATTAGAAAAAGTTAATAAATACTAAGATTTTTTTTTTAAATAAAAAAATCAAAAAATTTAAATTAAAAGATTAAAACTCCCACAAAAAGTTAAAAAACTCTTCTTACTTAATATATAATATAGATACTACCACCATTAGAGAAACATTGGCGCAATTATGACAGCGGGAGAAGCGTGCACAAATGCAATCAATGACCCATCATTTTAGCAACCCCTACAATTAACTCCTCCCTTTCTCTCTTTCACCTCTCTCTCCGGGAAGTGCTTGCAATTATTAACACTAATGTTATGTCTACAATAAACATTATAAAAATAAAAATATTCAGATATCTCAAAAATTTTATTTAAATTTCTATCAAATATTTTATAGAGATGTAGGACTCATGTAATATGAAATTTATACTTATGTAAAATATTTGATAAAAATTTTAATAAAATTTTTGAGATTTCTAATATTACTCTTATAAAAATATTTATAAAAAATGAGTCTCGCTAACTTGTTAACATTTGCCATAGAAAATCTCTAGAATCATATATTATGTTGTGTTTGGTTTAGTTTTAGGGTTGGGCTCCCCTATACTCCTCCGATCACGAACTATAGAGTACTATTAGACCCCGTGGAGATCTATCACGGGTCCCGTTTTGATAATCCAAATCGTTCAATGTGTAAAACTCTTCGAGTAATATATGTCTGTAAAAATTCATGTTGATCGGATATCGATAGCTATCTCATCAGATAATATTTTTGACAACTGTTTATTTTTTCACCGTCCATTTTTTTATACAAAATTGATTTGATCACGTATTTATTGATATTCAATCAACGTGATTTTTAACAAACATATAGTACTCGACGAGTTTTACACATTGAACGGTTCAGATTGTCTAAATGGGACCCGTGATAGGCTCCCATAGGCCCAATAGTACCCTACAGTTCGATCACAAACTGGAGGGAAACCAGTCCCTAGTTTTAAAATCATGATTTGAGAATATAGTTATATTTTGAATTTGTGAGTTGTTGAATCATGATTTTTAAAAAAAAAAAATTATTTGGTTATGAGTTTTGAAAAAAGTTTTGAATTGAATTTTGAATTTTTGAAATGAGTTTTGAAATAAGAAAATTTGTGTTGGTTATGAGTTTTGAAAATATTTTTCAAAACTTAATTCAAAAACTTATAATTCATAACCAAACGCACAAAACTCTATTGAAAATTACAGTCAAAACTCATAACCAAGCTCTTTTTCAAATTTAATTCAAAAAATAATTATTGAAAAAAATAAATTTTTTATTTAAAAAATTCAAAAAATTATGAAATTATTTTTTATTTAAAATATTAAAAAAATTATATATATTTTTCGTTTAAAAAAATATTCAGCTAGTGCTTTAAAATTACTTTTGATTGTATATTTTTTTAATTGTTTTGTTTAAAAAAGTTTTTTATTTTTTTAAAATTACTGTGAGAAATTAATTTTTATTTAATTTTTTTTGTTAATTTTAAATAAATGGCCAAATGATTTGTCATTTTGGTCTAAAAAAATAATTTTATATTTAAAAAATATCAAAAACAAATATAAATTTTTTTCCCCAAATAACAGGTGCCAATTGTGGGGGAAAAAAAGAAAAAGAAAGAAAAAAACAATGTTTTGGTCAACCGGCCGTACAACCGGCCAGATGTTCAAGAGAATGTCCAAGTAGATAATCAGATAGACTCAATTCGCTCTTTTCAAAATTTAAAATTTAAAAACTCTCTTCTCTGCCAAACATGTTTTCAAATAAATTTTAAAATGTGGCCTTAAAATTAATTTTTAAAAACTTAAACTAAACAAAGTATTAAAACATATGAGGGTGGAATCATATTTTGAGAGTTAAACCAAATTTTTTTCTACTTACTTCCCTTTCCGTATTCTGTGATTCACAGATGACCCATGAATAATTAATTTATGAATAGCCAATAAATAGGCTGACAACTCACCAATCTGGAAACCTTGCATTACACTGATGGCATGTTTGATTGGAAGGATTAAAGCATAGGATTGGGATTATTAATCCGTGGGCCCAATCATCCTATGTTTGTTTTGACATTTTAGTTTAGGATTATTAATCCAATGGATAATTAATCCAACAAATTTGTAGGATTATTAGTAATGGGGTAGGGGTGGGATAACTAATACCACACTAATTTAATAGGATTATTAATACCTCACTATTAGTGTTGTGAATCAAACATGGCCTGAGTTCTTATGTTAGGGAATGGTATAATACTAAACGCACTAATTGATATATTAATTAATGAGTTATGTTAGGAATTTTAAATATTTTATTAAATATTCTATTAAACTTTTGTGGGACCCATACATGTGGATTTGTGTAAATTCCATCTTATGTGACAGATTTGATAGAATATTTGGTAGAATGTTTGAGATATATAGCATTTCTCTTAATTAATATAGTAATGAATGATATCATATAATTTTACAAATTTTAAATTTTTATAATTTATATAATAAGTATTAGGTGGGGTTATAATATTAAAATAGTAATGTCATAATATATATTAATATACTAATTAATATATCAATTGATGCGTGTAGCACATTGTAATAAAACTATGACTAGTCCCATTACTTTAAATTTCATAATTAACACCATGTCAAATAAAAATTTGTGGTTTAGACTTCCAAGTTATTCATTTCTCCTACTTATTTATTTTTTTTCTTTTCTTTTAAATAGAAATATTATTTATAATTAAATTTATTTTATTTAATTTATATAGCCTTTTATATGCTTTAATACAACAAACACGGTACGACCTATCATATTTAAATAAAATAAAAAAAATAAAAAAAGAAGAAGAAGAGAGTAAAATACGGATCTTTCCTGAATTTTTTTAAATAATTACATTTAACCTTACAATTTTAGTATAACTACATTGGACTCCTTAAATTTTTTTAACCATATAGATTAAAAAAAAAAAAACTATATTGTCATTTTTTTTATACTAAAATATATATTTTATCATATTTAACTCTATATCTTCCCACCATCTATATTATTAGCTGTTTGGAATTAGTTTTTTTTAGTGATTTTTTGACTTGATTTTTTATGAGATTAGAAAAAGGTTAATGCTTTTGAAAATCTTTTTTAATTGTGTAGAAAAACGTAAATGACTAATATCGTACTTTTATTTTTTGCTTGAATTTATTGTTTTACGTTTTCAAAGATATCTGCCGGGAGTAGTTTGGTCTTTTCAAATTAGAAGAAAGATTTCATAACTTTTTTTGGTTCATGCAAAACACATTTTAACTTATTTTTAGCCACAAAAACAGCGTCCCAAACAGGAGCTTAGTTGTGATCTTTTTAGCCAAGTAAACAAGAAATTAATGTAATTGTAAAAACAAATTATAGATTTTGATTTTTTTTTTTTTTTTTAAAACCTCTCGAGTGGTCTATGTAATTTACCCTTTAAAAATTAATAGTACCCGCCATGCCACATGAAAATTCACATAAGAAGTTAAAACTTTTGGTAAAATAATTTAGTAATATACAATAGTTCTCTTTAAAACAATGGTTAATTATACCAAAACACTCTCAATTTTTTGTGATATCATTTTACCTCCTCATCTATAAATCTATTCAAATTAATCCCCTCAATTATAATAATCGTTAAAATACGCCAAAACCTATTCTGATGGTTTCATTGAGTGTTATAAAATTCGATTTGTTGCATGGGGGTTTATTCAAGAATATATAATTGATTATGAGGAAACATTTGTTCCCGTTGCTCTTCTTACTTCAGTTCGCAGGTTCCTTGCCATTGCTGTTGCTTGCCATTAGAGTATTTGTCATATGGATATCAAGAATGCTTTTCTTAATGGTGATCTCACTGGGGAAGTTTATATGCAATCTCCTCTTAGTTCCTCAGCTCTGTCTACCAAAGTTTGCAAATTTCGCCATGCTTTGTATGGTTTTGAACAAGCTCATTGTGCTTGGTTTGCCTAATTCAGTTATACCATTCATGACTTTGGCTTATCCTCCAGTGCCCATGATTCTGCTCTGTTTATACGAAAGATAGAGCGTGGTATTATTATTCTTCTTTTTTATGTGAATGATATGATCATCACTAGGGATGACACAGTGGGTATCTCTAGTCTCAAACAGTTCTTCTATCGCCAGTTTGAGATGAAAGATTTGGATCTACTTAGCTACTTCCTCGGCTTGAAAATTTCTCAAGATCCTTCTAGTTACTTTCTTACCTAGGCCAAGTATACATCTGATCTCTTAGCTCGTGCTGGTCTTACCGATTGCAAGACCGCGCCTATCCCAGTTGATCTTCAAACTCGTCTCACACCTCTTGATGGTCACTTGTTATCTGATGCTATTTTAAATCGTTAGCTAGTTGGCAGTTTTGTCTATCTTACGGTTACTTGTCCAGACATTGCCTACGCTGTTCACATTGTCAGTCAGTTCATGGCCGCTCCTCACTCTCCACACTATGATGCTCTGGTTCGCATTTAGCACTATCTCAAAGGCACTATGTTTCATGGTCTTCACTACTCGGCACACTCTTCTCTACAACTACACGTCTTTTTTGATCCAGATTGGACAGGGGATCCTACTGACCGCCGTTGTACTATAGGGTTCTGCTTCTTTCTGGATGGCTCTCTCATTGTCTGACGTAGCAAGAAACAAACTTTTATTGCTCATTCTAGTACTAAGGTTAAGTATCGTGCTTTTGCTGACACTACTCAAGAGCTTGTGTGGTTTCGTTGGCTTCTTTCTAATATGAGAGTTTCTCATCCCCCTGCTATTAACCGCTATTGTGACAGTTAGAGTGCTATTCAGATTGCACAAAATGATGTCTTCTATGATCGCAGAAAGATATTGAGATTGATTATCACTTCATACGGCAATATGTTGCTAGTGGCACTGTTCGTCTTATTTTTGTTACCTCTGTTGATCAGACAGCCAACATCTTCACCAAGGCTCATCCTTCAAGATGCTTTTCTTACTTACTTTCCAAGCTCAAGTTGATATATGCATTACCACTTTGAGCTTAAGGTGGTGTGTTAGCTGTATATATCTATATTATCATTTGTGCATTACCATATTATGTTTTACCATACTTAGCTTCTCCTTCACCTATATAAAGAAATCTTGTATTCACTCATATCCATTCATTGAAATATACAGAGTTATATTTTTTTTTCCCCTCTCTCTCTCTATTCTCATAACACCAAAAATGATTTAAAATAGGTGAAAGTGGATTAAAGAGATTAAAATATATGAATTTATAAATGAGCGAGTCAATTGAAATTTGCAAATAATTAAAGGGGCCTTGATGTAAAAGTAACACACAATTAATAAACTTTTTAATTTCTTTATAATCTGAAGAAATGAAATGGTGAAATAGTTATTCGTTTAGCTCAAAACTTTGGTGAGGTGTCAACCGATTAGTTGCGGTCCGAAAACTTATTCTAGTCCGTGAATAAGTAAAAGTTTTTCTGTCATGTGAATGCATATAATGATGATGAAATGGATTTTTTAATAATTTTTTTAAATAATGTGTTTGAGAAATTATTAAAAAAAATAATTTTGTGTAAGTGAAAAAAGTACGTAGCGTTTAATTTTTTTTTTAGCGGATGACAAATGACTTATGTGTCGTTTGGTTTTGACTTTTTTAGTTGATTTTTTAATTTTTTTGATTTTTTAGCCTGAAATTTTTTTAGTTGTTTGGTATTTTTATTTGACTTTTTTGACTTTTTTTGCTTTAGAATGACAAAATTATCCTTAGTATAGAATGATGCTTTTTTGACTTTTTGTTTGTATATAGGGTAGTTTAATACTTTTGTAATTTTTTTATTTTTTTGTGATTTTGTAGCTTTTTTTTTTTTTTTATTATCTTTTGTGATTATATAGCCTAGAAGGAAAACTAAACCAAGGCTCAGGGGCTTTTTGACTTTTTTTTAACAAATTATATATATTTTTTTACGTCTTTTGAGATAATTCTAAAAAAATTCATCTTTTAGTTAAAAAAATAAAGAAATTCAGTAAGTTGTTTGTTATGAGCTAAAAAAATTAGGTTTTTTTTTTTTTTTTTTTTGAAAAAAAAAAAGCTTCCTCCACTTGTATGGGAAATTTAAGGTTAGAAGATAAATTAATTATAATGGTTTTTGAAGAGTTAAATTATTATTATTATTATTATTATTATTAATTTTTTTTTTTCATATGCACATACGTCCTCATATTTCTGTAAGATAAAAATTCTTTAACTACTACTGTATAGTGTGATAAATAAAAACTATCGTATATTAGTTTTTGTTCTTTTGTTTTCTTCAAATGGTTCTAATATGATGATCACCTCACAACATTTATGAAGGTACTGTTAGAAAAACTTCATTAGAAAAATATTTTATTTGATTTAATTTTTAGAATTTTTAAATTTATTTTTAAAAAATATTAAATTAGTTTGACAAAAATAAATATAAATATATATTTAAAATTTTAAATATTATTTTATATTCCAAAAAAAAAACATATAAAAATAATTAGTGTTTGATTTTTAAATTTTTTTTTCCACCAAACTAAATTTTAATTTCTTTTAGAAAAACATATTAATATATATATATATATATACACCTTTGAAACATATCCAATATACAATTTGATAAAATACACTTCAAGTATAAGTTAATATCAAGGCGAACATGTTCAAATTGAAAATAATATAAAACATTAAATTTGAATAGAAAAAACTAATAGTTGCATTTTAATTTAAAATTATATGAGGATTTTTTTAATTATATTTCAATGGTAGAGGGTAAAATGTTTCAGTCTCAAACCACAAGGGATTAAAATTTAACCTTTAATCATAGTGATTAGTAGATTCTATTTTTCCTGAAAAGCATTGAAAGTCACCTTCTTTTTCAATAAATTAATTCCTTTTTTTTTTTTTTCCATCTGATTTTACTCACTATCTAAGACATTGTGATCTTCTCCATTGCATATTTATAATTGAGAGATTCCATTATATCATCCAATAATATGTATAATAATCTTTTTTTTTAATTTAAACTAATTATAAATTTACATTTATATTTTATAATCATTAAATATATCATGAAAATTTTCCATCACACATGTATGAAATAAAAAGGATTAAAGTTCAGAATTAATTATTCTCTTTGTTCGATTCAAATCAATGTGAATGAATAGGGCATGGTGGTCCCAAAACAACCACTTGGGCCAATGGCCGCCACTGAAAAATCCCACCTCAAGTGGATGGAATATACAAAGCACCACCATCAAAGTCAGTCAGTCGGTGTTAAAGGATCTATACTAGGCTTCATGAGATGGAAAATATTGTTGTACATTACAAACATCAAAGTTTGACTGAGATATCTAAAACCCATCTCAATAACACAAGTGTCTCCATATGAGGATACATTGTCACATGTATCTCATAACTCTCTTCCCCCACCCCTCCCGCGCGGGGACTCTGGGATTGTTTTGAGGGTGATTATAATTTATTTTAATTTAAGAATTTGTGTCAAACTGTTTAGTATAATTTCTATTTATAGTTTATTGGGCAGAAATAACTTAAATAAATTAAAAAAAATTGATTATTTAAAAGTTAAGGTAGGGTGTCTCCATATGAGGATGCATTGTCACATGTATCTCATAACTCTCTTCCCCCCCTTTTTGGGACTGTTTTGAGGGTGATTATAATTTATTTTAATTTAAGAATCTGTGTCAGACTATTTGATACAGTTTATACTTATAGTTTATTAGGCAAAAATAATTTAAATAAACTGAAAAAAATTAATTATTTAAAAGTTAAAATATGAGTGTTTTTAATTTTTACTTTTTGATTATTAATTTTTAACTTTAAAAAACTCTAACAAACAGGCCCCTCTTTCTCTTATGTACAGTATCTTTGTTGGGGGGGGGGGGGGGGGGGGTTGTTAGTATTGCTTCAAATATCCGTACTCTCTCTGCGTGTGCAATTTGCTCCTAATAGGTAGACATACAACTTGAGAGAGGGAACAAATATTAATATCGGGTACGGATTTAAGATTGGGACTTTGAATGGTTACTTTATTACTTGAAAAATTAGGAGAGACTACTCTATATAATTTTGAAATTATTTAAAAAAAATTTAAGAGTATGAATTCTTATAATTTTAAATTATTTTAAAATTTTTAATATAGTATATGATACTTTTAAAATTTTTAAAAGTGCGGCCACTCTCTAGCCACCCCTACATCCTATCATTAATTAATATTGGTTCAAGCAAATTGGAGATGGAGTAATGTTGTTGTTCTCATAGGGCTTCTCACACTTGGCATAAGACATTCTTTAGGTGTCATGACCGAAACCTGCCCCCTGTAGGTTTAGCACCGTAACCGGTCAGTAATCCGTGGATTACCAAAGGCCTCTTAACAGATTAGCAAATAATAAAGGGCTACGGAAGCAATAATACAAAATAGACAAGGTCCAATGAGCTGTGGTAACGTACATGGGACAGAACATTTCAAAGCTTATTTATATATACATAAACACGCCAGTCTAGACACACAATATTTACAAGGTATTTACAGAATGTACTTCCCAAGACTTGACTTTACAGAGCATATACACAGACTAGCGTGAATACAAAAACAACCATGGCTTAGGCTTCGTTCGGAACCTCCTCGGGAGGCACAACGGTTGGTTGATAAAAACAGAACAGAAGGTCGTCAACTCTAGCCCTGGTCACACGCCGACTCATCTACATACATAATATAAAGTGTGAGCTAAAGCCCAATGAATAATAACAGAGTAAAGGATCTCATGAATGATGTCCATCACAGAGTTAGAAATTAAATTCTTATTAGAAACAGATTCATATACATATTCGTAATAATTTCCATATTCAGATTTTGTATATAACCATACGTGGTACATCCCTTAGCGTTAACAAATCCAATGGCCCATAAAGGGACGGCCTTAAAGGCATTCTGATGACTCATGTGCACAGAGACGTTTCTGATGATCCATAAAGGGACCTGATGACCCATAAAGGGATGCATATCATATGATGTTAAGGATGCCACAAATAACTTTCAGAATTTTGGACAACCATTCATTCATTTCAAACATTGCATGGCATTTTAGAGAACTAATTACCTCATATCATAATATTCAAAAAATACTTAACATTAAATATAACCTTACAAAGTTATTACTCACAGATGATTGGTAGCCCTAACTAGATGGTAAGGTGGCCCTTCACTTGTTCTAAGGCACGTGACCTACATGAACATACATACGAACACACACTTGAAATACACGTTCGAATTGTATATAACTTATGTCGTTTGCTCTTAGTGTGTTTCTAACCCTTAATCCTCATTATGGAGTCTTAAACATGGCTTAGAAATGCCTAGGATGGAATGGGGATGCAAGAATGCGTTGGAAAACATTTCTCAAGATTTGCTGAAAATAAGGTCTACGCTCGAGCGTGGCTTCCCTCGCTCGAGCGGACATGCAGACAATAAAGCTTCGCTCGAGCATGAATCTCATCGCTCGAGTGTACTGTAAACTCATGAAAAAGTGCTGGATGCATGATTTTCACGCTCGACGGGCGCTCGACCAACGCTCGAGCGTGAGACTCAAACTGTCGCTCGAGCGTATATTTCCCCGCTCGAACGGACTGTAAAACCCACAAACTTCTGGGTATATGCATTTCACGCTCGAGCGTATACTTCTACGCTCGAGCGGAGTGCACGTACTCAGAGTTCACGCTCGAGTGTAAAGTCCCACGCTCGAGCGTAGATCAAATTTCTAGAAATTTCAGATTTGATCACCAAGCTCAAATTCGACCTTTGAAGCATCAAACTCAATTTTCTGGGCCCAAAACTTTGGAAAACACTTAATAACTCATAGAATAATATGTTTAAAAGATCATTTCAAGAAATCATGGCCCAAAAAGATATCAATTTTGCACAAACTCAACTTAAATTCAAGATCAATTTATGAACATCACATGCAAGTACATTTTTGAGCTAAGGCTCTTCAAAACATGATCAAATGCAATGTTCAACCCAAAAGCATGATCAACTAAGATAATATGACATGGAACATGAGGAATTTCTAAAACGAAGCTTGGATTATGACATGCATGCAAGAATTCTTTAGAAAGGCAACCTCAAATGTTATGAATTATACATACATGTATGCATTGAGCTTTAATTCTCCAATCTTAGTTTAATTGACCACCTAACCTTCTTGAGTTCATTTACTTAATGCTCTAAATACAAAGTTTAAGAGTGTAGTTCTCACCTAAGGTTGATTACAAGTGTGATTCTAACTCAAAGCTTCAAATTATCTTCAATCTTCTAGCCAATTTCCCCCATTGTGAAGTCAATTCTTGAACTAGGACCCAAATCCCTCAACTCTCTCTCTCTCCCGTCTCTTGCATCAGTTGTGGAAGGAATGAAAATGAGAAAGGCAACTTAGTGAGGTCAAAAGGCCTAATAAGTGGTAATTGACAAAATAAAGCAAATAACATTATTTTAATCAAATTTAATCGTTCTGAACCGAATTTTAATTAAACCTACCATAAAATTCTATAAATTCTAACTAGTATATAAATCAAGTCAATTTCTTATTCGAATGCCGATAAGGCTTTCAATTCACGACCGAAACTAAATCATGAACAGATCGTTCTACGCCTAACAGATATAAACACAACAATGCAACACGAACACATATATTTTAATTCAAGATTCAACTAAATTTCTAATTAGGCGTAATTAATCATGGTTTGGCGTTAATCAGAGGTTGGGGTTGTTACATTAGGTCTCTGTCTCTTTGTTGTCATGTGCTCGTTTATTTAAAATACATAACGTTTGCATTACCATTTTACACAATTATCGAGTGCATCTATATTTTGGCACAAATAAAAATCCATATTAATTCAAGTATTTTTTTTTATAATGACAAAGAAATAAACAATTAAGAAAGACATAATTAATCTTGTCCTTGATAATGATTGACCCACTAATTTTTCTATTAAAAGTATATGAAAGTAACCATCTGAACTAATTTGGGAAGTGGGTTGGCTTTTTGGCTTTTTGACTTTTTTGGCTATTTTAGTCTGGGCTTAAAAGCTTGGTTTGGGAAGCGTTTTTTGGCTTTTTGGCTTTTTTGAGTTTTTTTGTGAGAGAAGAATGTAATGATTATGGGTTGGATGTGATGTTTTGTTTGTTATGGCTAAAATAGCCTATTTTGTTTTTTGTGGCTAAAATAACCAAAAAAGCCTGCAAACCCACTTGCCAAACACAGGCTTAATTGATTAGTTTGAACGTACCTCAAATTATCTTGAGACTTATGTAAAGTGCCTCCTTCACTTGAATCGAGTAAATCTCGGGCAAAGCTCACGGGTGTGGTTTTAAAGAGTAGATAGCACCTAGTGAGAGTTGAACCTGAGATCTGGAGAGAGCACATCCCCACGTCTCAAGTTGCATCCACTAGGTTCGGTTATATGGTTATTATTTTGGTTATGACCTAAGAGTTTTTTAGTTATGCCTTAGATGATATTTGGTTCTGACCCATTGTGTTTGCGGTGTTCTTTATGACTTAATTATGATTAGTAATTGTCATTTTGGTTATATTTAAGTGGTGCTTGGTTATGATCTATTATAAGTCATTTAGTAATAATTAAAAATAATTTAATTATAATACTTTATGGTATGAACACTATCAAATGTTATAATTTGGATATGATACACCCTTTTTTGGGGGGTGTATTGTGTGACCCTGAATAAGAGATATATAACGTTAACATTTTTTTTTGAGATGATACACAAATGTAATATAAAATGTATTACTCAAATATGATGGCTTGGATTTAGGGTATTTGGAATTGGAAGTGAACCTTTTTTTTTTTTTTTTTTGCTGCAAATGAAAGCAACTTGTACTTGAAATTAGCACTGAATTGGACTTGGCATATTCTTCTGAATAGTTCAATGTCTAAAATCATCACGTCTAACTGTTCATGAAACTATATACCAAGTAAAATGCATTAAGTCAAACGGGGAAAAAAAAATTACAATTGATTAATTTTTATAGTTGTTTGTTAATCATTCAGAAATACAATGGATCAACACAACACGCAATCCATGCAAGCATACGTATGCAACC
Source organism: Camellia sinensis (assembly GCF_055761805.1). Lineage (NCBI taxonomy): Eukaryota > Viridiplantae > Streptophyta > Magnoliopsida > Ericales > Theaceae > Camellia > Camellia sinensis. The sequence continues at coordinate 101,330,498 of NC_138975.1, read as the reverse complement.
CAACAAATAAAGTTTCTGATTATGCCATGGATTCTCTCATAATCCAAGAAGCAAATGTGATTGTGATACACATTATTATTACTCAATTCCATCCAAATTTTAAACCTACTCAACTCAAACATTGTCTGCTCAACCTCCCTACCTACCCAACTACTTCAATTATAGTGTTTCTATTTTTTTTTTTTTGGGGGAGAGATTAGCGGCTCATTTGATGTAAAGATATCATTACTTTAGTTTGATGATGTCAATTTCAAGAACAAGAAGTAGAAGAAAAAAGGGATTAAAATCATGACACAATGAGGTTTTTACTATTGCTAAACATTTTGATTTGAAAGTAATCACCATGATTAATTAAGAGTGGTACTACTAGCACCCTATCAATTATTTTGGATTCTCTACTTCTTTGGGCCTCCACTTATAAATTTTGAAACTCTAAAAATTTCTTTTCTCCCCTCCCAAAAAAAAATAATATCAAAATTATTCTTGTGAAAGTATTTCACCCATTAAATGCACACTTCCCACACCCTCACATCCCCAAAAAACCCATCTTTCAAAAAACCCTAACAAAACCCACCAAGAGGAAGAAGAGTCAATGTGATTACTGTCTCTACTGCCTCATCCACCATGGTCACAGTTGGTATGCTCTCTCTCTCTATATATATATATACACACACACATATAATTTTTTAGTTTTCACGTAATGATTTCTTCTCTTGTAGGAAAAAAATTATAATAATTGGTTTGGTTGATTTTGTTAGTAGATATTATAAAATTGTGTATTCAGCAGAGAATTTACGCAGCAATATTATCAAAATTATGTGATGAAGGAATAACTTTTGAACCTGATAATGGATTTGGGCTACTTCCGATAACTTCTACAAATATTAAAAAATTTGACCATTCAATGTGTTAAGAAATTTCATGTATTCCAGAACTTGAAAAAATAAAAATTTCTATAAGCGTTAACAATTTTGACCGTTCAATGTGTTAAGAAATATTCATGTTTGGACCTGCATTTCTGAATATTACTTATTTGTTCCTGATCAAATAAGTAATGTTCGAGCCTGTATTCCCGAGCTTGAAAAAAAGAAAACTTTTGCAAGCCTTAACAATTTGACCGTTCAATGTGTTAAGAAATTTTCATGTTCGGACTTGCATTCCCGAACATTACTTATTTGTTCGGGAATGCCTTTCCGAACAAATAAACAATGTTCATGCCTATATTCTTGAATTTCGGTCATATGTTCGAGAGTTCAGTATCGAAAAAATAACGAACAATTTTTTTTTATTTTTGTCATTTTTTCAGAAAATTTATCCTCACAAGGCTAATCTTCTCTGAGCTAACATCAAATCTATGAATATCTTCTAAGCTTTTATTATTGTACTCCTCTCGTCTTGTGGAGTTGTGGTTACTAAAAAAAATTTCATTTATTGTCATTGCCGGATAAGTATAGGTAGTCAAATGATTGCCACAGTTACCGCCGGAATATTGCCGCCAAAGGGTTTCAAGGTTTTAAGGGTGGGTAGGTTTTGAAGGTTGGATTTGGAAAATATAGATGGATGGTGATGGAGGTGGGTACTCTCATAAACCCTAATTCATGATGTAATGGGTGTGTAGGTTTAATTGTGAGATGGGGTGTCCTAAAATTAATGATGTTCTTTTTAGTAATTTTATTTAAAGTTATTATTGTAATAAAAAAACAATTAAAAATTGAAGGGCCTAAAATAATTTGTGAAATACGAATAACAACACCCATAATTATATCCACGAGTTTGAATTAGTTGGTCTAGTTTTACTTAGAGGTCAGAGATCAAAATCATTTGTTGTTGAAGCTGGTTTATGGGTCTATCTTATTAAACTTTCATTCATAATTGATTATTCAATCTAATGAATAAATAATAGTACTTTTGGAGAGGTTACCGGCTCATTTAATTGATACAAAGATATCATTACTTTAATTGATCAATTTTGATGTTCAAAAACAAGAAGTAGAAGAAGAAAAAGGGATGAAAAGCATGAGATAAGGATGTTTACTATTGATAATTACCTTTCCATTTGAATGTATAGGTGTTGGCTTTTTAGTTTTCGAAGGTTATTTTTGTAATTATGAGCGTGCCAACAAGGATCAATCAGTCCTTATAGAATTGTAATTGCCAACCAATTATTCCGACGATTGTGTTATAGTTCTTTCAGCCTCAATGAAGAGGACTTTTATTGGTGGCTTACTGATAGCTTGATTTAGGAGAATTTAAGTATAAGAACAGTTAAATAAATTGAAGCATTTCATTAGTATGAAAAACTTACAATGATCTCAGCCTCGTAGAGATTTACAGCGGCAATATACTCGAAAACTACTCCTACGAATGAAGTGCAGTGCAGGAATTTAAAGTACAGAAATGTAAAGAACATGAAATATAAAAACTGGAATATGTAAAGTAAGACTGGTTTTCTTTAGATCTGAGCCCCCCTTTTCTCTGAGGTCCTTCATACTATTTATACTCCCCAAAGATAACCATCGAACTGCACTTTAAACTGTCGAACTGCTCCTCTATAATCGCTGATCATGCTGCCTTATGAATAGTTCCACTACGCTTTCACTTGCAGTTAGGCTTCCCTCCTATATTTAAATTTGAATGTGAGTAACCGTTGAAGCCACGTCACTTTGCATCTCTTTGTTGATCCACTGTTACTCAGATCTTATAACAACCAATTTTAACTGCCATGTGTATGATCAGGATCGGAGACTTGACAGATTTCCCCATATTGCCCTTACTTTGCCACACGTCGAATTGTCACTGGCTTGTACAAAATATGTAGCCAACATTACCTCCCGCACTAATATACCCAAGACTTGGTGATATTAGTGGCTTAGGGTCTTTTCCCCACGTCTTAAAACGTGCATGGGTTTTGCATCTACCCAGAAATGCAACTGTCACTCACCATCTGTATTAAACTCTCGTTTAATCCTTTAAGCGCTTCCACTGTCTTAGCATTCGAACAGACTGATACATTTCATGGCCGAATTAATTTTTTCCTTCAGTGATCGAGCACACGAAGAGTCATATGTCGATGTTGTTCCTCCTCGAAAGAACGTCCATGCATTTATTAGCCACCTTTACCCACCTTTCTATATTCAAGTCATGGATGCCTTTGCAAATTACCAACCTTTGGACTACGAACATATTGTTCTTAATCCTTCGATTCAGAAAGTTGCAGGTATAGACATAAGAAGTTCTTCCTCTAACTCACCCTTACAATTCGAACAAATTGTTCTCAAACCTTTGATTCGAAAAGTTACAAATATGGACTTAAGAAACTCTTCTTCACAAGTCTCTGTATGGGATAAAGCTGCAACTTCTTCCTCTTCTGAGGGTTCTGACTGGACAAGCCGGTCAACACCTGAGACCTGTGATTTGAAGGAGCGAATCAACCACCATTTTGTTAAGTTTACTGACCCTTTAGAGTTTCCTTCCTATGCTCGAAGTTCAGTGGTCTATCCCTATGTGCCCATTGACCATCAACGTAGTCTGGAGGAGAATCTACTTGTAGCATGGTATACATCATCCATGCCTACAAAGATAGTGCACGCTGCCCGCCGCCTAGAAGAAGCACAAGGGTACAACCCATCATTCTTAGCCCAGAAGGCGAAGATTTGTTCTCCTGACTAGCTTGATTATATTAATGCCTTTGTTTCTTCTGCTCCCGTGTCATCTCCGAAAATAGAAGCGTCCACACCTTCTTCTTCGTCTCCCAGAATTGAAGTATTCATACCTTCTCCTCCGCCAACTCTTTGCTGGACAGAGAGACCGAAGCTTGCCCTATCCATGAATAACGTCTTTCCACCTTATAAACCTCTACCTTCTCCTACTCCAGCTGAGCGGAAACAAGCTCAACTTCTGCTTGCAGCTTTCTCTCATTTGCTTTTTAATGTTCTTGAGGGGGAAGTCCCTCTCAAGAACCTTTGATGGGCTTGTGATATTTTGACAAGGGGCCATGTCCTTAATCCCCTTGCCCGGGCAGAACTTCATATGTTTCTAGACCAACTTCCATTGCTTCTTCACTGGCATCGAAATTCTGTGGCTACTACACAATCTTTAGACCAACTTTCGTCTCTTCGAATTCATGCTCAATACGAAGCAGAGAACTTCATTGAAGAATTCGGTGATTTCAAGAATAAAGATTCTGCGTATTGGGATGACTTAGACATTGACGAATGATATGATCGGGTTGTTCCTGCTAGGACCCTGGATCTTCAAGAACTCTGCCTTCTCGATGCTCTCAGATTATCCAGGGTAACTATCTCAGAGGACCCTTTTCTTATTCTTGCTGCCTTGTGTTTTTGGAATCCTATCTTTAACTTCTTTCAATTTAGATACGGGATAATGGCCCCTACTGTTCTTGATATTTGTCATTTACTAGGATTATCCCCCATTTGTATCCCATTTGGACCGGATTACCCTGATTTAGCAGTCCCTTTCTCTCTCCCCTCCCTTAACTCATCTTATAGTGATTTCGCTAGGGCTGAGAATAAAAGACAGGGCCTTGTGACTGATAGAGAATTCTTTTCTTTCTTATTGTATTGGCTTTGCAAATTCCTCTTCTGCACCTCCTCTCAGAGAATCATGCCTGAATTTGCCCCTCTTGCCAAAGCCTTTGTTTTACAGAAAAGGTGGCCTTAGCCCCACATGTTTCAGAGCAGACACAAAGGCTTTAAAAACCCTTTTGTTTCGTGCTCTGAAACCACTTGCTCTTTTAACGCACAAACCCCTTTTTCTACCGATCTTCGGCTTCTCTTTACTTCCTTTCTCGGTTTTACTTTCAAGAAAAGCATACTGTCAATGGCTTCTCCTTTAGTATCGGTCGTAGAGCGTACGAGCCCATCTGTGGCCTTGAAGAGGATCATTGATGCAGAATGTGAGAAGTACAAAGCTGGGGAGAAAAGCGCTATTGATGGACGCATCTTCGTCCCTCGTCGCCATGTGCAGGAAGACTACGTGCTTGGGCCCATATTCAAAGAGATCCTTACTGAGCTCCCAGCCCTATATCCCCGTCTGGAAAACCAATGTCTCCTTTACGAAGGTGGTCTTGACTGGAGGAACTGGAGGATAAATCGCCCCCACCGATGTTGGCCCACGGTGAGACCAGAGTTACAAGAATGGTATGATCGGGTTGTTCCTGCTAGGACCCTGGATCTTCAAGAACTCTGCCTTCTCGATGCTATCAGATTATCCAGGGTAACTATCTCAGAGGACCCTTTTCTTATTCCTGCTGCCTTGTGTTTTTGGAATCCTATCTTTAACTTCTTTCAATTTAGATGCGGGATAATGGCCCCTACTGTTCTTGATATTTGTCATTTACTAGGATTATCCCTCATTGGTATCCCATTTGGACCGGATTACCCTGATTTAGCAGTCCCTTTCTCTCTCCCCTCCCTTAACTCATCTTATAGTGATTTCGCTAGGGCTGAGAATAAAAGAGAGGGCCTTGTGACTGATAGAGAATTCTTTTCTTTCTTATTGTATTGGCTTTGCAAATTCCTCTTCTGCACCTCGTCTCAGAGAATCATGCCTGAATTTGCCCCTCTTGCCAAAGCCTTTGTTTTACAGAAAAGGTGGCCTTAGCCCCACATGTTTCGGAGCAGACACAAAGGCTTTAAAAACCCTTTTGTTTCGTGCTCTGAAACCACTTGCTCTTTTAACGCACAAACCCCTCTTTCTACCGATCTTCGGCTTCTCTTTACTTCCTTTCTCGGTTTTACTTTCAAGAAAAGCATACTGTCAATGGCTTCTCCTTTAGTATCGGTCGTAGAGCGTACGAGCCCATCTGTGGCCCTGAAGAGGATCATTGATGCAGAATGTGAGAAGTACAAAGCTGGGGAGAAAAGCGCTATTGATGGACGCATCTTCGTCCCTCGTCGCCATGTGCAGGAAGACTACGTGCTTGGGCCCATATTCAAAGAGATCCTTATTGAGCTCCCAGCCTTATATCCCCGTCTGGAAAACCAATGTCTCCTTTACGAAGGTGGTTTTGACTGGAGGAACTGGAGGATAAATCGCCCCCACCGATGCTGGCCCACGGTGAGACCAGAGTTGCAAGAATGGTATGATCGGGTTGTTCCTGCTAGGACCCTGGATCTTCAAGAACTCTGCCTTCTCGATGCTCTCAGATTATCCAGGGTAACTATCTCAGAGGACCCTTTTCTTATTCCTGCTGCCTTGTGTTTTTGGAATCCTATCTTTAATTTCTTTCAATTTAGATGCGGGATGATGGCCCCTACTGTTCTTGATATTTGTCATTTACTAGGATTATCCCCCATTGGTATCCCATTTGGACCGAATTACCCTGATTTAGCAGTCCCTTTCTCTCTCCCCTCCCTTAACTCATCTTATAGTGATTTCGCTAGGGCTGAGAATAAAAGAGAGGGCCTTGTGACTGATAGGGAATTCTTTTCTTTCTTATTGTATTGGCTTTGCAAATTCCTCTTCTACACCTCCTCTCAGAGAATCATGCCTGAATTTGCCCCTCTTGCCAAAGCCTTTGTTTTACAGAAAAGGCGGCCTTAGCCCCATATGTTCTAGGTCATGTATATAGAGTCTGCTCCCTTTTCTGTGAGAAACCCTTAGATGCTAATCAAGGGGGGCCATTTTGGATTCTTCAGTTTTGGCTTTTCGCCTATTTTACTGAGTTACAATCCAAATGCCTTAAATTTTCTGAGCCAAACCCTTTTACTCATGGCATAAGGCTGGCCAATGCTTCACTTTACCCCTCTACCTTTGCTTTTTATTTCTCTTTCTTCCACCAACTTCCAGCTTCCCTTCCTACTTACCGTTTCCGTCCCTTCGAACCCACCATTGGTCCATCTTGGTTGAGAAATTTCCTAAGTGACCAGTCCTGTACTTCACCTATTCACAAAGATATATGGACTTCCATTCTGATTCCTAGAGAGTTATTTATCGGGACTTTGAACCCGAAGGCCTACAAATGCATTGCTGAACCTTACTGTCCTGCTCAATTTGCTAGACAATTTGGCCTCACACAAGGGGTCCCAATACCTCCCTGTAGCAACACAAATCTCAGCCTTACTAGAAGGGATCTGAAAGTCCGGAAGTCCAGGCTAGAAGAGGCAACTTTTAAATTTATAGACGACTTGGTCAATTTCGAGTATACCCCTTTCATTCCTCAAGATACCGTATTGAAGAGATACCAAAACTAGTGGGTAACTAACATGGAAATCTACTTGGCCATTTCACCTCAAGACCTACTAACGGTGTTAGATGTGGCCAAGCCCAAAGGAGCTGGAATTGTCACTTCTTCCACTGTTTCAGTTGTAGCACATGCTACAACACAATCTGCTCCTGCTGCTTCAATTCCTCCTAGAGTTACTCGGGCTGTCTCGAAGAAAGGTATATACCCTTGTCCCTTCTTCTTTTGTCTTTTTATAATGCATTTTGCCTTATCTTTAATTCTTCTTTTGTGGAGGTGGCCAACAACAAAAGAAAAAGAGGCTCTTTGAGCTTGAGAAGGAAACATCCGATATTCAAGGAGAAGAAAAAGAAGAAGCAGATCAAGAAGAAGAGTTACCCTTGAAAAGAAAGAAGAGAGTGATCATCTCTTCCTCTAACTTGGTTAGAGATGAGACAACTGTCAAAGAGATAGAAGATGAACTCATTTCTTCGGAATCCAGATCTCAGCTTGAAGACGTTGAGAAGGAAATTGAGAAGGAGCAGACCCTGCCAATACAGAGAAAAAGGAAAAGAAAGGTGACTGTCTCTCCTTCTGATATGGTCGAAGACTCTGATTCCGAGACAATTGCCAAAGCAATAGAAAAGAGAAAAAAAGTGTCTGTTTCTGCTCCTATCTTGGTTGAAGATACCATCCATGAAGCAGCCGTCAAGGCAGTAGAACAAGAACATTCTAAAGCCATGATTGTCTTCGAGAGAGCTGAGAAGAGACGGCAGCAACAATTTCTGAGAGATGAAGCTGCCGCTGCTGACATACTACAAAGGGAAACTGCAAGAAGGCAACAAACTGCCAGACATTACTCCCTTCGTAGTTCTCCCATCATCGCCGACACTTCTGGAGCAGGTAATTCTTTATACTTCTACGGTTTTTCCTTTGTTAGCCTTTGGTATTGAAGTTTAACATTGCTTTACATTTCTTCCTCTTGCAGCAGCAACTTCTGAGTTCATCTTTCCAATGAGACCTCTCTCAGTTTCACTTGAGGTTGATCAGATGCAGGATGTAAGGGCTATTCAGACCATACTTCCACTTCCAAGGTCTACACTTCTTGCACTTTTCCTGAGGCCAAGCATTCCTGCACTTCTTTCTCTTGGTTTGACTCCACGTCTTTCCCACTTGTCCCTTGACTTTCCTCAATTTACTTCTCTGTCGAGTCTTGCTCCTCTTTCTCCTTTCAAAGAGATTCCAACTGCTACCTTATCTCTGATGGCAGTTGATTCCCCTATTGAGGGTGCTGACAGCTCTCCAACTCGTGATTTATCACCTTTACCTAGCTCCAGCCCTCCTTCACTTGATTCATTGGTGGCTAGGACCATGGAGACTGTTAAAGATGCTCCACCCATTTCTCCTATCCCTATGCAGTCTTCTGTGTCTCCCATGGCAACTCTCTCTGCGCCCCTCATGTCTAATGATGAGGTTGATGTCTTCGAAGTAAGATTAGCTAGTCTCTTTAACATCACCTCTACTTCTCCGACATTCGATAAGGAAGCTGAGCCATTAGTTTTGGCTGACTCTTTGCTGGAAATTTTTGAGAGTTTTCCTTCCTCCAGCAGCAAGCCTTCTGTACCTTCGATAGACTTAAACACCTGCCTGGACCTGTTAATTTCCTTTTCGAGGATTCCCTTCGAGGCTCTACAAAGGCCTATAATTAAAAATGGGTTTCTTCAGTGCTGCAAACTTGTTGAGCAGTCTGGTATGGATGTCTCAAATCACCTATCCCAGGCAGCAGCTACTATCGACTTCTACATCAGCATTTGTCATGCTGCCAAGGCTGCGGATGAGAAATTGGTTAGAGACCAAAGTTTTGTTTCTCAAGTGCATACTGAAGTATCGAAGCTTAAGGAACAACACTCCTCTGTCTCTCACTTTCGAACTCAACTACTGGAGAGGAAAGCTCAACTCGAAGAGGAGCTTTCTGCAGTGAATCAGGCCTTAATCCGAACTGACATCAAACTGCAAATCACCAATCAAGGACTGGCTGATCAAAAGAGAGACATGGCTGCAGCTATTCAACTATTTTCGTCATTTACCAATAGGAAATCTGTTGTACAAAAACAACTAAAACATTGTAATGATTGTTGGGCCAATTTGTGGCACGATGTACTTGACTCTTTATGAAAAACATTTTCTTGTTTATCATCTTATGTTCTTGTATTCAGTGTTTATTTTATTCCTTGTGTTTCCCAAATAGTTGGAAAATAAGGCTTTAAATATCTGTCATTAATCTTTTTGGGATGCACATAACCATTCAAAATTTTCAAATGGTATGCTCCAAAAGGTAAAACTCTATGAATTTGATATGGTCCTTCCCAGTTAGGTGACCATTTGCCAAATCTATGGCTTTTAATTCCTATTGGAAGTATTGTCTTCCACACCAAATCACCTTCATCAAAGCCAACATGTTTGACTTTCTTATTATAATTTTTGGCTGCTTTCTTCTTCTGAAAGAGAATGCTATTTAATGCCAGAATTCTAGCTTCATCTATGTCTTCTAACTCCAAGCACATACTCTGATAGTACTGCTCAGGATCCAACTGGTCTTGACATCTTACCCTCAAGGATTTAACATTGATCTCCACAGGTAATACTGCATCATGCCCATAAACTAAGGCATAAGGAGTGACTCCTGTGCTTGACCTTGGGGAAGTTCTATAAGCCCACAATACATCCAATAATAAGTTATGCTAATCCCTAGGATTATCTTCCACAACCTTTTGTATTCCTTTTTTCAAGGACTTATTGGATGATTCAGCTTGACCATTGGCATGTGCATAATATGGGGTGGAATTAACAAGGCTAATTCCAAACTCAGACACAAAAGACTTTACCATTTTCCCATAAAAAACAGTCCCATTATCAACCGTTATCGTTTGTGGGATGCCAAATCTATGGATCAAATCTTTAATGAACCCAATAACCTCCGTCTGATCTACAGCTTTGTATGGCTTAGCTTCGACCCATTTGGTGAAATAATCAGTAGCTACCAAAATGAAACAATGATGCTTCGAAGAAGGTGGGTGTATTTTCCCCATCATATCCATGGCCCATCCTCTGAACGGCCAAGGCTTTATTACTGCATGCAGATCAATTATGGGCACATGCCTTATTGTACCATGCTTTTGACATGCCTGGCAGCCCTTTGCATATTCTATGTAGTCTTTAAGGATAGTTGGCCAATAATAGGAATGTCTTCGAAGCAGCCATCTCATCTTTACACCAGGCTGATGTGCACCACAGATGCCTTCATGAACCTCAGCCATAGCTGTTAATGCTTCTTTTGGTCCTAAACATTCCAACAATAGACCATCTCCCCCCCCCCCTTTTGTAGAGATCATTGTTATATATGATGTATTGCATAAATTGCAATTTAACTCTTCTGCTGGCTTTTGAGGATGAGCCAGCCAAGTACTGTATTATTGGATGCCTCCAATCTTGTTCCTGCAGATCATTATGATTGATTTCCAGGACCACATTCCTTTTATTTAAGGATGGTATAGATTTTTGGTATGTTGTTTGGCTTACGTCCGGTTGGGTACCATCCTTTCTCTTGAAATTCGAAACTTTCTGAGCCACATCATTAGCTCTATTATTCAAGAATCTCGGAATATGAGTTACATTTGCTATTTCAAATTGAGAGAACAAATGTAATGCAACAACATAATATGGCAGCATACTTATACTTTGACAATTGAAAATCCCTTTTACTTGGTTAACGACCAATTGGGAATCTCCAAATATGTCAACTGCATGTACTTGTAATCCAATAAGAATTTCCAATCCCACTATCAAAGCTTCATATTCAGCTTGATTATTAGAACAAGCAGTTTCATCCACTCTGAAACCATGTGTGGTTTCTATTCCTTGTGGTGACTTGATCACTATACCAATTCTAGTTAGGCCATTGGCTTTCGATCCATCGAACCACATTTGCCATGGCTCGACACTAGCCATATTAAGTTCCATTATCTCTTGACTCTCTGTTTGAGATGGATGGTCTGCCAAAAAATTGGCTAAAACTTGTCCTTTCATTGCCTTTTGGGGCACATATTCTAAGTGAAATTCTGACAAGGCTAATACCCATTTACCAATTCTTCCCCTCAACATAGGTCTAGATAGCATATACTTAACCAAATCTGTGGTTGCAATTACCAAGACAGTTGTAGGCAAAAGGTAATATCTTAATTTCATTACAGCAAAATACAGCGCAAGGCAAAGCTTTTCTACAGCTGAATATTTACATTTACAAGAATTTAAAAACCTACTAAGGTAATAAGCAACTTGCTCCCTGCCTTCCTCATTGTCTTGGGCTAAGAAAGCTCCCAATGAATCTTCTGCTGCAGCTATGTACAACTTCAAAGGCTTAACGCCATTTGGTGGCATCAGTACTGGAGGGTTGGCCAAGTAGGCTTTGATTCCGTCGAAAGCACTTTGATACTCCGTTGTCCACACAAATTCCTCTTCTTCTTTCGGCCTTAATAAGGAAGAAAAAACTTTAGTTTTCCCTGCAGTGTTAGAAATGAATCTTCGAAGAAAATTAACCTGTCCAAGGAACTTTTGTAATTCTTTCTTACTTGATGGAGGTCTGGCTTCAATGATGGCTTTGGCTTTATTCTGGTCGATCTATATTCCTTTCTTGTGTACTACATAGCCCAAGAAGTTTCCAGATAGTACGCCAAAAGCACACTTAAGAGAATTAAGCTTCAATTTGAACTTTCTCATTCTTTCAAAGGCTGCCTCTAGGTGAAACAGATGTTCCTTCATGGATTGGAATTTAACAACAATGTCATCAATATAACACTCTAAATACCCTCCAATAAGGTCATGAAAGATAGTGTTCATAGCCCTCTGATATGTGGCCCCGGCATTCTTTAGGCCAAACGGCATTTTAACCTATTCGAAGATCCCGATATTCCCAAGACATCTAAATGCTGTCTTGTGAACATCCTCCTCTGCAATACAGATTTGGTTATAACCAGAGTGCCCATCCATCATTGATAAAATCTGATGTCCTGCTGAGCTATCCACCAGCAAATCTACTATAGGCATAGGATATTCATCTTTCAGAGTTGCTAGATTTAGGTTTCTAAAATCGATGCACACCCTCATTTTGCCATTCTTCTTAACTACAGGCACAATATTAGATAGCTACTCAACATACCTGGCTGTCCTGATAAAGCCTGCCTTGAGTAGTCTAAGAATTTCTTCCTTAACTTTCTGGATCACGTTTGAACCCATTCTTCTTAGTTTTTGTTTGTATGGCTTGAAGTTAGGCTTCATGGGAAGCCTATGTTCCACTAATGCCCTATCCAATCCTGGTAGTTCATTATATGACCATGCAAAACAATCTTTATATCTTCTCAGAATAACCAACAACTGGTTCCTATCAAGAGAATTCAACCAAGCACTTATATAAATGGGTTGTTGTACAGAATCTTCCCCTAAATTTATTTCTTCTAAGGGGTCTTGTATCTGAGTACTTACTGGAACTCCTTCTTTGATCCCTTCTGGCTTCGAAGCAGTCTCCTTGCTGTGTTCTGTTTCCAGGCTCTTTGATTCCTACTCTTTATTCTCCTCCTCATAGACAAAGTCTGTCCACAAGGTTTCTTCTTCCTGTATTTCTTGGACTTTCGTTTCTATGTCCAATGCACAGTATTTATCAAGGGTCAAAACTCTGGCTTGTTACTGCTCCTGCTTGTAGCCAATCGTCATGACTTCTTTCTCTTGCTCCCGTTCTTTCTGGACTATTGACTTTACATCCAATATTGAAAACTCAATTAAAGCCAAAGACCTGGCTTCTGGTGCTTCATCTTACTGCCTATAACCAGGCATCATTGTCATCTTTAACGACCAGCTCTTCATCAGCACTCTCCTAGACTAAGTGCTTCAGGTGTGCTACTTCCTCATCAGCCGGTACTTCGGCTGAGCCATTGGATTTCATCAGTATACTGAGCGGTGCCACGCCATCAATATACAACTTGGCTTTTGAGAAATCTACACAGGTTATGAAAGGTTGAGGATCTGCATTAATTTCCTCCGTCTCCCCATTACCTAGAGCCATTATCATTTTCTGATGCAAAGATGAAAGCACACATTTATTAGTGTGGATCCAATCTCTACCAAGTAAAGCATTGTACTTCGCATTGTTGTCGATGACAAAAAACGCCGTCATGCAGTCCTTGGTTCCCACACTCAGGTTGATGGGTAGAATTCCTGGGCCATCTGTTTGTCTCCAGCAAAACCAACAATGGTTGTACTGGTTGGGATCAACCTAGGGTTCTTCTTCCCTAATTTCTTCAAGGAGGATTTCGGTAGTAAGTTCACCGCTGCCCCATTATCCACTAAGACTCGGTTTAACTGTACTCCATCGAAGAAGGCCTTAATATACAAAGGCTTAACATGCTGCGTCATAGAATTCGAGGGATATTCAAATGGATACGAGAGGTTAATACTTACCACTTCTTCACTCTCATACTCAGCTTCCATTAGGGTAACCATTCCGAAATTATCTTGTACCATACTCGCTTGTGAATCTTCACTAGAGATTGAAATTGGATCAATTTTTTGCCCCTCTTGACTCTCATCTCTAGCTTGGAATTCCTGCGGTAGTATGTGTACCATGTTTACTGATACTGGGGGAAACGAGCCAAACTGGATGGCTGGCTGTACCTGTTTCCCCTCTTGGCCACCTTGGTCAATTACCTCAGAAACATCCTGCATGCTGCATTCTGGTATTTCATTGCTAACAGGTTCCTTCGAATGATTTTCCTCGACTGGTTTTCCAACCAAAAATGTTTGCTTGGCCATGAAAGCTTCGAACATTTTTTCTTCTACCATTTCTTTCTTTTGGCTCATGCCAATTCTTCTTCTGTCTCACTACCACTTTCCATCAGAGCTTTCTCCAATCCTGCTAGGCTATCCTTCTCTCTGACTTTTAGTTCAGAATGAACCTTGGCCAACTGTTCTCTGTTGCAACCCATCTCGCTCTGTAGAACTGGCTTTGGAGTATGGTCTGGCTTTCGATTCTTCTTTTCTTCAGTCTGGATAAATGAAGAACTCTCTCCACTTTCTTTCAGGTCTTGCTGGTATTGGGTTTACCTACGCTGAATTTTCCTCCTTTGTGATCTGGAAATAACGGGGACCATATCTGGTTCCTTCGTTCTTGGGTGTTTCAGCAATACCCAGTTGTTGGGGGCCACCAAAGGAGGCTTAACCATCCTACCTTGATTTCCAACATTCCTTTGGGTAGGCATTTCCCTAGGTTTGTTTTGCATCACAAACCAATCTGGGACCCCGGGTACCCACGAACTTATTGACCCAGACGTTGAACTGCCCTTTTCTTCCTTCGAGGTCACCTTCGAGGCTGGCTGTGAAGGCAATTGTTTGGCCTTGTCTCCAAGCTTTGAGCCTGATTCATGCCTTCGATGATGGTGATCATTTTCTGTCCTCCGTGAAGCTAATCTAGGGGGCCAATTTCTGGCTTTGATCCTAAAACCTGAACTCTTCTCCAACCTTCTTTCAGAATGACTACTCTCCATTCTGTAATAGTTAGGTGACCTGGTCTCATATAAGGGCCTCTTCCCTTAAGCATGCATTCTATCAACTGCAGGCTCAACCACTAATGGCTGCCACCTAACATTAGCCGGATACGGCCTTTTATTATAAGCATTGGTTGGTTTGGGACGCCTCTGCACATCCCTGTAATATTGCTTCCCATCAACTGGAAGGCCTTTCAACCACTTATTACTCAGTCTGCACCTAGGACACATCCTCTACATTACGGCTGCCTCTAAGGAGTCATCATCCAGTGCTTCTTCATTAGAGTCTTCCCTCTGATGTGAGAAATCTCGTCCAATAGCTGGTAGATTTCTAGTGTCTTTTTTGATTGTTGTCTGGTTGGCCACATGCATCTGTACATTGACTTCTTCCAATTCTTTCAAAGACAGGTTCTGAAAGTCTAACATAATGACATTGGCTGCCACCTCTCCAATTTCTGGTTGCTGACGATCCCCATGGCTTTTTCAGCTTTGGCTGGGAATTTCAAACTCCCTTTCCGAATTTGTTCTTGGATACTGTCTCGAAAAACAACACAGTTTTTAGTCGAGTGAGACCAAGAATTATGCCATTTACAATATACTTTTCCTTTAAGTTCATCAAGAGATGGAATTTTAACCCCTTTTGGTAACTTAAGGAAGTTGGCCGCAAACAAATGATTAAAAATGTTATCTGCCTTAGTTAAATCGAAAGAATACTTCTTGTGGAAATCTTTCTTTTTAAACTGCTGGTCAATTGTCGTATCTTTATGAATTAATGCTTCACAGATCATAGGCTCTTTTCCCACAATCTCTGCTGCATCAATCTCATAATTAGGATCTTTGTAGTATGTCCTATATGATGCATTATTTCGATCTTGTTCCTCTTCTAGTAATGCTTCATATCTAGATACTTTGTAAGTCAGTTCCACTAAATCCCTGAACTCTGTTGAATCAAACGTCTTTCGAAGCCTGAACTCTAAGCCATTTTGGGCCAATCTTACGAATTCTGGTTCTGGCAAGATTACTCTACATTTATTTCTAGCCCTCTTAAATCTGGCAATAAATTGAGTAGCCTTCTTTTCAGGCCTTTGACTCAATCTTGCCAAGTCTGCCATGGAAACTTCTGGCTCTGATTGGAAGAATGGGGCATGAAATGCCTCTTCCATTTGCTGCCAAGTTTGGATGGAGCCAGGTGGAAGGTTAATGTACCATACAAATGCTCCCCCAGTTAGAGAATTTGGGAATAGTCTCAACTTCATATAGTCATGATTGGTAAATTCACCACATTGAGCAGCAAACCTAGCAATATGCTCTACTGTTGATTGGTTTCCGTTCCCATAAAAAGGATAAAATCTGGTATCCTAAAACCTCTTGGATATTCATGTACCCTGTCGACCCATTCTGGGTATGGTTTTCTGTACACAGGAGTTTAGAGCCCCCGAGCCATTGGTCCACACAGCTCCCTAACTATATCAGCAATTTGGTCCCTAGGGACCATATTTTGTGCCTGCTGAACCACTACTGGGGGAACAAACACAGGATTTGGTGGACAAACTTGTGCTTGTGGTCCTCTTGGTCCATAGGGTGGTACATTTGGGACTGGCTGTCCCTGTGGTACAGGTTGTTGTTGGGGGTGTAGGTAACCTCTTTGAGCCTGTCTTGCGAAGGGACCCACGAAAGGTGCTGGAACAAGTATTGTATCCCTTCCATTTGTGGGAAAACCTTCCAACCCCCCGTGTATAAATTCGAATAAGGGATTAGTGTACCCCCTAGTGCCAGGTATGGCTTCGAATGTGGGGTTTGGAACCATTCTTATGCCATTTTCTTGTACTGGGCCAGATCCACCAATTTGCATGGCTTCACTGTTGAACATTGAGGCATTCTGGCCTGCTACAGGCCTCGAAATGGGTTCGTACTAAGACTGAGGTGGTAATCTTTCATGAATTTGATTATTGGTTTGACCATTAGAATGTCCATTAACTTGCATAGGCTATTTATCTCTAGCCAATCTTTGCTGAGGGACATTTACTTCCTCCATGTGTCTTACATTTGTTGGTTGGTGGTTATTCATTTGATCCAAAAAGGATGTTGCCCACCTTTCCATTGTGTTTATTAATTGCGGTCCCATGGCATCTCCTAAGCCACCCCACGGATTTACTGGCTGAGTATATGGGACATTGGATGGTCCAATTCCTTGGTCTCGTCCAATATTACGAACAAATGGTATTTGCTCTGAAGTACTGGTCTGTTCGACCACGGGTTCCGATAAGATAGGAGTCTCCACAGGATGTGTTATCACATTATCCTCTAGATTAGGTATCTCCGCCTCTCCTTCCACGCCTTCTTCCAAACGTTCATTTTCTCCTTGTCTCCTATGTCTAGCCATTTTAAATGGTCCCACCGGGCGTGCCAAAAATATATGTTGGCTTTTTGGCTTTCAAAGGTTATTTTTGTAATTATGAGCGTGCCAGCAAGGATCAATCAGTCCTTACAGAATTGTAATTGCCAACCAATTATTTAGACGATTGTGTTATAGTTTTTTCAGCCTCAATGAAGAGGACTTTTACTGGTGGCTTACTGGTAGCTTGATTTAGGAGAATTTAAGCATAAGAACACTTAAATAAATTGAAGCATTTCATTAGTATGAAAAACTTACAATGATCTCAGCCTCATAGAGATTTACAACGGCAATATACTCGAAAACTACTCCTACGAATGAAGTGCAGTGCAGGAATTTAAAGTACAGAAATGTAAAGAACAGGAAATATAAAAACTGGAATATGTAAAGTAAGACCGGTTTTCTTTAGATCTGAGCCCCCCTTTTCTCTGAGGTCCTTCCTGCTATTTATACTCCCCAAAGATAACCATCGAACTGCACTTTAAACTGTCGAACTGCTCCTCTATAATCGCTGATCATGCTGCCTTATGAATAGTTCCACTACGCTTTCACTTGCAGTTAGGCTTCCCTCCTATATTTGAATTTGAATGTGAGTAACCGTTGAAGCCACGTTACTTTGCATCTCTTTGTTGATCCACTGTTACTCAGATCTTATAACAATCAATTTTAACTGCCACGTGTATGATCAGGATCGGAGACTTGACTGGTTTCCCTATATTGCCCTTACTTTGCCACACATCGAATTGTCACTGGCTTGTACAAAATATGTAGCCAACAATAAGCAAAATCCTTGAACCAAGACAAAAATATATTGCTTTATTAGGGATCATTCTTTATTTGTTCATTTCTTTAAATTCTTTCTTGTATTGCTTTTGCCATATAATTGTTATTTGAGTTGAATTTGCGATATGTCTTATTAGACTTTCTTACATAATTGATTATCTAGTCTGATTAATAAATAATTGATAAATTATACTATTTACCTTTATAGTTTAACTCAAGTTTTACTTTTGTCCTTATTATTTTAATTTGAATAACTAAGTCTTACATTTTAACTTCATTTTTAATTTAAGTCATTCCGTCAAAACTATCATTAGTTATTTTTTTATTTTTTTATTTTACATCTTAGGAGATTAATATGTTCCTATTTTGTATGTTGTAATGCAATAGTAAAGATGGGTAAATTAATCATTTTGCATTTAATAAAAATAGTACTAATAGTAGTACCCACTTTGTTACCGTAGACCTCCCAATTATTAAAATTGATCCCTATTATCTTTTTTTCTTTAAACCTCTTCCATAATCTCAAAAATACCATTTTTGAGGACCTCTACCCCTGCCACCAACTTTCTTTGGCAGCCCCTCCACCTTCCACGACCTGTCCTCCGATAATTCCTCTCTCCCTCCACATTTACTTCTAGTTATCATTGCCACCACCACCTTTGGCGACCCTACTTAGTTCTCTCCCATCCTCCCTAGCTATTCCTAGTAACCCTCTGATCCACCTCAACCACCCTTAGTCCTACCTTCACCTCCAGTTGTTCAATTACAGAAAAATACACCTTCGGCTATTAAAAAATTAGTCACCACAACCCTCGTCCTACACTCGCAAAGCCTTTCACATGAACCCCTCTACCTCACAAAGCACCCTACCATGCGATCCCCATGTTTGATTAAGATTGATACACGAGTGACAACGAGATCAACAATAAACAATGGTGAGAGAGAGCGAAAGAGGAAGGGAAAGAGAAGGAGGCTTCCAATAAACAGAATATGGCAATGGTAGCAGATAGGGATTGAGAAGGAGCAAGCAATGGTGGAGAGGGTTGCCAAAGTTGGTATAGGCAAGGAGGGTGCTAGTTGAAGTTGGTGGGAGTGAGGGTGAGGGCAGAGGTTGAGGTAAGGGTAGGAGTAGGGTTAGGATTAGGTTTTGATGGGATAAAGATGGGCATAAATGGGAATTTCATGTTTAGGATAAAATTATAATAAAACAAAAATAAAAAAGGTAGGGATCCAAAGAAGGAAGGTAAATACTATTAACAACCCTCAAAAAATAAAATAAAATAAAAGCTACCAAAGTTACTAAATGCTAAAAGATCGTTAGAAAAAACCAAAACTAAAAATATATCAAACAAGTGACACTTTTGTAATTTTATTTTTAACAAATAAATTAATTTTTTAAGTAACTTTCAAAGATTATTTTAGTTGATCAATGAAAACGATTGAAGAAATAGGAGAAAAAAGGGATGAAAAGCATGAGATAGTGAGATTTTACTTTTTGTTAAAACCTTTCAATTTGAAAAGAATAATGTTAGAAATTTTAAAAGTTTTATCAAAATTTTTACTAAATATCTCACATAGGTGCAGGACCCATACCATGTAGGTTCTATGTGGGTCTCACACCCATGTGAGACATTCAATAAAAAAATTTATAAAATTTTTGGAATCTCTAGTATTTGTGATTTGAAAATGGTGGTGATTAATTACATCAATGAGTTAAAAATCCTGGGGCCCTTTGTCGTTGTTAATATGTTTTGATTGTCGGTTGAATCCCCTTACACTTATGTGAGACATTTAGTAAAAATTTTAATAAAATTTTTGAGATCTCTATTATTTTTGATTTGAAATGGCAGTGATTAATTACATCAATGAGTTAAAAATCCTGGGGCCCTATGTGGTTGTTAATGTGTCGCGATTGTCGGTTGAATCCAGACAAATTATCAAGTAAAATTATTAGTTTTTTAAAAGTATATATATCTAAAAATTTAAAAGCATTTTATGTTAATGTACTATCAAAATCTCAATTCGAATGGTAAAATAAATGATTCAGATCATATTTATTAAATTTGGTTTCAATTTTTTGAATTTAATTTTTTAAAAATTGAATTTTTTATTTTTCGTATTTTTTTATTTTTAGTAAATATTTTTAAAATTTTAAGTAATTTTTTTTACCTTTTTAGATGCACCTTACTTAAATGTATCTAAAATGTAAAATATTTGTAAAACAATAGTTTAAAAAATTAATAAATACACAAGAATATGAAAATGTATTGAATTCTCTCTCTTTTTGTTTTTGCTTTTTTTTTTTGTATTTTTGGCATTTAGTGATTTTTTTTTATAAAGAAAATCACAAATATTATAGTTTTTAATTTTATTTATGTTAGACATATCTAAAAATTAAAAAAATATTTAAAATATTAAAAAAATTCAGTGAAAATAATAAAAAAACATGAAAAAATATTTAATTTTTTGAAAAGTAAATCCTGAATTCTGAATCCTAAAAGAATAATATTAGGGATCATGGAAAAAATATCACGAAATGCATCATGAAGATTTTTTATCATTTGATTAGTGTGTGGTGTTTTATTATATACGTAAACCAAAGATGAAGAATTTTTCATGATTATTATTATAATATTTTTTCATGATTCCTAATATTACTCATTCTAAAACAAAACAAGCTGATTAAAATCTTAAATTTTACAAGATTTAAAAATGATTATAATCCTAGTAATCATGATATAGAATTGCACTACGATTTCAATTATATTATAGTCTTGATCCTATCACTTTTTTATTATTTATTATTTATATATGTGTATATATATATATATATATGTGTGTGTATTTATATAAATTTTTTGAATATAAACTCCATTTGCAAGCGCTTCTTTAATTTCTATTAGCATAGAAGATATATAATATTAAATTTATCATTTTTATTTAATAATTTTAAAGTTAATTGCCTAGATTATTATTATTGATTAATTTTAATTGTATTTTGCATAGAAAATAGAATTTTATGATCCTTAATCCCACAATCCCACATAAGACCTGATTCAAAAGTTTTTTTTTTCCCCAATAATTCTACATAAGATCCCAATTTTAATAATTTGTACACAGTTTATTGCTTGATTTGTTATGGGGAAAAATATTTATAAATATATTTAAAAAAATTAAAAATTAAAATTATAGTTATTAATGTTTATAAAATGGGTACTTGGGTGATAATTCCATTTTTGAATTTTCTTTGCCTAAAGTTCAGGCGCTAAAACATTATGTTCGTAAGAACAACTTCATGCAAAATGACCACAATACCCATCTTTATATATATATATATATAGTATACCTGGTGGAATAGAGACAAAACCCAACCCAACCCTTCGCTTTCTTTCCCATCTCTCTCTTCTCTCCGACGATCTAAGATTTGAAATACATATGAGGTAATCCTCTTTGTCATAGATCCTTCCATTTTCAACATTCTCTCTTCTACTTTCTTTGACGATATGTCATCTCCGATGATCTCTCTCCGGCCGCTAGAAATGGACTCCGATAAGGTACTTCTGCCATTCTCTCTCTATACTCTTCTTCTGACTTCCATGTTCTCTCCGCGACAATCTCTCACTCCTTTTCTAGGACTCACCATTTGGTTTTTTTGGAACAAATTTGAGCTCAGTCTATTCTAAAGTGTCATCGATCTATTTTCAAACCTTCAATTTCTCCTCGATCTTTGTGCTCTCGTGTTCTAAACAAGGTCGTCGGCAATAATGTCGGAAGGCAGGCATTGTCTCTTCCAAGATCAACAAAGACAATTAGATGATGTTGATGAAGGATTTTTCTTGATAGTTCATTCGTTCTATACGAAATTCACTTACTGCAATGAATTTTAGTAGATTTAGGGTTCATATGGTGGGTAGGATTTATGATGTGACTTGTTTTGCTTTGTTTCATTTTAGAAATGAAAATTCTCTACTATCAAATTGTGAAAATACGAGATTCTATTTCTTGTTGGATTGTGAATGCTTTTGTACAAATAAAAATTATACAGATGAAAATTTGTACAAATAAAATTTGGATAGAAAATTTGTACTAATAAAAATTTGGACAGAGAGAATTTGCACAGATAAAATTTGAATATGTAGACAAAAAAAAATTGAACAAATAGACAAAAAATTTTAACAGATATATATAAATTTGAACAGATAGTTAACAAAAAGTCAAATAGGTTAAAAAAAATTCAAGTAGTAAAATTGGACATAAAATGTTCTCTAGAACTTCTCACCAAACTATTTTACAGAGTGTGAATCTCTAACCAATAATAAAAAAAAAAAATTAGGGTAAATTACAAATACACCTCCTGAGGTTTGCTTAAAATACGAATTGTCCCATGTAGTTTGAAAAATTACAAATACCTCCCTTTTATAATTTTTTATTTAACAGAAATAATTGAAAAAGTGAAATTTCTAACTGTTCATTTATACAATAATAAAATTATTTGAATTATTAATTGAAATAAAATTTTAACATTATTAAAAATTATTAATTAATTTGATGATTTATTAATAAAAGGACCTATTTGTTATGAAATTATAAATCTTAGGGGGTGTAATGTAATTTCTAAAATTACAGGAAATAATTTGTAATTTAAGTAAAGCTGAAGAAGTGTGTTTGTAATTTACCCAAAAAATTACTAGACCTAATACTTTAGACAATTGCTAGAATGAATTTTTTTTTACCAGTTTTCTCTTATAAAATTTATTATTGATGTATATTTTTTATTTATTTATTTTACACTGAATTGGTATTCCCCATTTGTTATTAGGAGAAGAATAATGCTATATACAATAATTGATAATTTTAAAGATTTTAAATAATTATAATTTATATAATGAGTGAATCAATAATAATATCATAATATATATTGATACATTAATTAGTATGTTAATTAATACATATATTACCACTGTAAAGAGATACATGGCGCAATAATAACAGCAGGAGAAGCGTGCGCAAATGCAATCAACGACCCATCATTTTAGCAACCCCCACAAATGCTTGCAATTATTAACATTAATGTTATGTCTACAATAAACATTATAAAAACAAAAATGTTACATATCTCAAAATTTTTATTAAATATTTTATATGGATGTAGGATTCAGCGTAATATAGATCTTACACCTATATAAGATATTTAGTAAAAATTTTAATAAAATTTTTAAAATTTCTAATATTACTCTTATAAAATATTTATAGAAAATGGGTCTGGCTAACTTGTTAACATTTGTCAGAAAATCACTAGAATCACATATTAGGTTCCGTTTGGTTTAGTTTTAGAGTTGGGCTTCTCTACAGTCTGATCACAGACTGTAGAGTAGTGTTAGGCCTATGGGGCCCACCGCGGGTCATCTTTTTGATAATCCAAATCGTTCAATATATAGAACTCGTCGAATACTATATGTTAATAAAAATTCACGTTGATCGGATATCGATAGCTATCTTATTGAATCAGTTTTTTGGCAACTATTTATTTTTTCACCGTCCATTTTTTTTATACAAAATTGATTTGATCACGTATTTATCGATATCCGATCAACTTAATGTTTTACAAACATATAGTACTCGACGAGTTCTACACATTTAACGGTTCAGATTATCAAAACGGGACCCGCGATGGGCCTCCACGGACACCCAACAGTACCTTTTAGTCTAATCACGGACTGGAGGGAAGCCAACCCTTAGTTTTAAAATCATGATTTGAGGATATAGTTATATTTGAATTTGTGAGTTGTTGAATCATGATTTTAAAAAAGAAAAATTTATTTGGTTATGAATTTTGAAAAGAGTTTTGAATTAAATTTTGAATTTTTGAAATGAGTTTTAAAATAAGAAAATTTGTTTGGTTATGAGCTTTGAAAAGATTTTTCAAAACTTAATTCAAAAACTTATAACTCATAACCAAACGCACAACTCAAAACTCTATTGAAAATTATAGTCAAAACTCATAAGCAAACTCTTTTTAAAATTCAATTCAAAAAAATAATTATTGAAAAAAATAATTTTTTATTTAAAAAATTCAAAAAATTATGAAATTATTTTTTCATTTAAAATAGTAAAAAAATTATATATATATATTTTGTTAAAAAAAATATTCACCTAGTGCTTAAAAATTACTTTTGATTGTATATTTGGTTGGAAATTTTTTTTAATTGTTTTGTTTAAAAATGTTTTTTATTTTTTTAAAATCACTGTGAGAAATTAATTTTTATTTAATTTTTTTTGTTAATTTTAAATAAATGACCAAATAATTTGTCATTTTGGTCTAAAAAATAATTTTTATATTTAAAAAATATCAAAAATAAATATAACTTTTTTTTTTCCAAATAACAGGTGCCAATTGTGGGGAAAAAAAGAAAAAAAAAAAAAAAAGCAATGTTCCGGTCAACCGGCCGGACGACTGACCGGATGTTTAGGAGGATGTCCAGGCGGATAATCGGGTAGACCCAATCCGCTCTTTTCAAAATTTAAAATTTAAAACTCTCTCCTTTGCCAAATATGTTCTCAAATAAGTTTTGAAATGTGACCTTGAAATTAATTTTTAAAAACTTAAACTAAACAAAGTATTAAAACATATAAGGGTGGAATCATATTTTGAGAGTTAAATCAAATTTTTTTCTATTTACACCCCTTTGTGTATTCTGTGAAGAGAGAGACTTATTCACAGATGACCCATGAATAATTAATTTATGAATAGCCAATAACTCACCAATCTTGAAAACTTGCATTACACTGGGTTCTTATATTAGGGAAACGTATAATATTAAATGCACTAATTGATATATTAATTAGTATATTAATAAATAATATAATATAATTTTATAAATTTTAAATTTTTATAATTTATATAATAATTATTAGGTGGGGTTATAATGTTAAAAAAGTAATGTCATAATATATATTAATATATATATCAATCGATGTGTGCAGCACACTGTAATAAAACTCTGAGTAGTCCCATTACTTCAAATTTCATAATTAACACCATGTCAAATAAAAATTTGTGGTCTAGAGTTCCAAGTTATTCATTTCTCCTACTTATTTATTTTTTTCTTTTCTTTTAAATAGAAATATTATTTATCATTAAATTTGTTTTATTTAATTTATATAACCTTTTATATGCCTTAATACAACAAACACAGTACGACCTATCATATTTTAAAAAAAAAGAAAAAAAGAAAAAAAAGAAGAACAGAGTAATATACGAATCTTTCTTGAAATTTTTAAAATAATTACATTTAACCTTACAATTTTAGTATCAAAAATGCTGGGGACCCAGCACCCCACCTCCACGTGGGGGGCTGTAAGAGCAAGACAGAAAAAATAAATAAATAAATAAATTTCAGCCAATAAAAAAACAGTGGGGGTGCTGGGGTCCAAGTCATTTTTGTTTTAGTATAATTACATTTTAAATTTTTTTAACCATATAGATTAAAAAATAAATAAATTATATTGTCATTTCTTTTATACTAAAATATATATTTTATCATATTTAACTTTGTATCTTCCCACCATCTATATTATAGGTGTTTAGAATTAGTTTTTTTTAATGACTTTTTGACTTAATAATTTTTTTATGAGATTAAGAAAAGGCTAACGCTTTTGGAAATCTTTTTTAATTGTGTAGAAAAATGTAAATGACTAATATCGTACTTTTATTTTTTGCTTGAATTTATTGTTTTACGTTTTAAAGATATCTACTGGGAGTAGTTGGTACGTGCATGGAAAACACATTTTAACTTATTTTTAGCCACAAAAATAGCGTCCCAAACAGGAGCTTTGTTGTGATCCTTTTAGCCAACTAAACAAGAAATTGATGTAATTGTTAAAAAAAATTATAGAATTTTTTTTTTATAAAAAAACCTCATGAGTGGTCTATGTAATTTACCCTTTAAAAATTAACAGTACCCGTCATGCCACATGAAAATTCACATAAGACGTTAAAACTTTTGGTAAAATAATTTAGTAATATAATATAGTTCTCTTTAAAAAAATGGCTAATGAAACCAAAACACTCAATTTTTTGTGATATCATTTTGTCTCCTCATCTATAAATCCATTCAAATTAATCCCCTCAATTATAATAATTGTAAAAATACGTCAAAACCTATTTTGATGGTTTCATTGAGTGTTATAAAACTCGATTTGTTGCCTGGGGGTTTATTCAAGAATATCGGATTGATTATGAGGAAACATTTACCCCCGTTGCTCGTCTTACTTCAGTTCGCAGCTCCCTTGCCATTGCTGTTGCTCGCCATTGGAGTATTTGTCAGATGGATATCAAGAACGCTTTTCTCAATAGTGATTTCACTGAGGAAGTTTATATGCAACCTCCTCCTGGTTCCTCAGTTCCGTCCACCAAAGTTTGCAAACTTCGCCACACTTTGTATGGTTTGAAACAAGCTTATCGTGCTTGGTTTGCCGAATTCAGTTACTCCATCCGTGACTTTGGCTTCTCCTCCAGTACCCATGATTCTGCTCTATTTATACGCAAGATAGAGCTTGGTATTATTCTTCTTCTTTTTTATGTGGATGATATGATCATCACAAGAGATGACATAGTGGGTATCTCTAGTCTGAAATAGTTCGTCAGTCGCCAGTTTGAGATGAAAGATTTGGGTCTACTTAGCTACTTCCTCGGCTTGAAAATTTCTCAAGATCCTTCTGGTTACTTTCTCACTCAAGCCAAGTATACATCTGATCTCTTAGCTCGTGTTGGTCTTACCGATTGCAAGACCGCGCCTATCCCACTTGATCCTCAGACTCGTCTCACACCTCTTGATGGTCACTTGTTATCTGATGCTATTTTATATCATCACTAGTTGGCAGTTTTGTTTATTTTACGGTTACTTGTCTAGACATTGCCTATGCTATTCACATTGTCAGTCAGTTCATGGCCGCTCCTCACTCTCCACACTATGATGCTCTGGTTCGCATTTTGCACTTTCTCAAAGGCACTATGTTTCATGGTCTTCACTACTCAGCACACTCTTCTCTACAACTACACATCTTTTCTGATGCAGATTGGGCAAGGGATCCTACTGACTGCTGTTCTACTATAGGATTCTGCTTCTTCCTGGGTGACTCTCTCATTGGCGTAGCAAGAAGCAAACTGTTATTGCTCGTTCTAGTACTGAGGCTAAGTATCGTGCTCTTGCTACACTACTCAAGAGCTTGTGTGGTTTCATTGGTTTCTTTTTGATATGGGAGTTTCTCATCTCGTTGCTACTAACCTCTATAGTGACAATCAGAGTGCTATTCAGATTGCACATAATGATATCTTCTATGATCGCACAAAGCATATTAAGATTGATTGTCACTTCATACGGCAACATGTTACTAATGGCACTGTCCGTCTTATTTTTGTTACCTTTGTCGATCAGACAACCAACATCTTCACCAAGGCTCATCTTCCAAGACGCTTTTCTTACTTACTTTCCAAGCTCAAGTTGATATATGCATTACCACTTTGAGCTTAAGGTGGGGTGTTAGCTGTATATATCTATATTAACATTTGTGCATTACCATGTTGTGTTTTACCATACTTAGCTTGTTCTTCATCTATATAAAGGAATCTTCTATTTACTCATATCCATTCATTGAAATATACAGAGTTATCTCTCTCTCTCTCTCTCTCTCTATTCTCATAAAACTGAAAATGATTTAAAATAGGTAAAAGTGGATTAAATGGGTTAAAATATACAAATTCATAAATGAGCGAGTAAATTGAAATTTGCAAATAATTAAAGAGGCCTTGATGTAAAAGTTACACACAATTAATAAACTTTTTAATTTCTTTATAATCTGAAAAAATGAAAAGGTGAAATAGTTATTCGTTTAGCTCAAAACTTTGGTGAGGTGTCAACCAATTAGTTGCGGTCCGTAAATTACTTATTCACGTCCGTGAATAAATTAAAGTCTTTCTCTTATGTGAATGGATATATTGATGATTATGTATATAGGTGAGTTTGGAAATGGATTTTTTAATAATTTTTTTAAATAATGTGTTTGAGAAATTGTAAAAAAAAATTAATTTTTTGTAAGTGAAAAAAGTACGTAGCATTTAATTTTTTTTAGCTGATGACAAAGGTCTCAGTGGTTTTTTGACTTTTTCTTAACAAAAATTTATATTTTTTTTGTATGTCTTTTGAGACAATTCTGGAAAAATCCATATTTTAGCATAAAAAAAAAAAAAAAATTCCGTAAGTTGGTTGTTATTAGCTAAAAAAAATTAGGGTTTTTTTTAAAATTTTTTTTTTTAATATCATCCTCCACTTGTATGGGAAATTTAAGGTTAGAAGATAAATTAATTATAATGGTTTTTGAAGAGTTAATTTTTTTTTTTTTTTCATATGCCAATACATACTCATATTTCTGTAAGATAAAAATTCTTTAACTACTACTATATAGTGTGATAAATAATCCATCTTTTGTTTTTTTTCAAACGGTTCTGAGAGGGTAATTTTTGGGAAAAATTGGGCCGAGCTTCGAGTTGGGTTTTGAGGCCCAAAACGCAGAGGACTAGGTAAAAAGGCCGTACTGAATACTCCGGCCTAGAAGGCAAGGTTACTCCGGCCTTGGGGAGACAAAGTTACTTCGGCCCGAGGAGGTGAGTTTATTCCGGCTCAAGAAAGGATAGTTGCTTCGGCCCAAGGAGGAGTAAAGCTACTCCAGTCCAGAGGCAACTCGGAGTTAGGCCGGTCTCATTGTTAGTCCGGTCGCGACATACTCTGGTTAGGTCAGTCAGAACTTGCTACTTGGAAGTTTGATCTAAATGCACCAAGGTTGAACAAGGGCAGCCTAAGTAATGAGTTAGTAGAGAAGACCGAGCTAAGGATAGTTTGGCCTTCTATGTGGCTCAGCATAGCCAGTGTTATTTCGGTCATGTGGTAGTTTGGCCATGGAGAAAACCATCCCACTTGGTTTAAGCAGTGGGGGAGGGTGTAAAAGGATAAGCATTATCCTTAGGAGTATGAATCCTAGGAGGACTCTGCATGGAGAAATACAAGTCCTACCAGGATTGTGCCACGGGAAACTTATAAAAGCCTACAAGCATCACCTTGGAGGAGGTAATTGAACACAATCTTTCTGAGAACTTAGAGCTTTGTCTATTTGTCAAGTTTTCTGACTTAAGCATCGGAGAGGTTTCCGGCACACACCCGCCGGCTAGCTCACGTTTGTGTTTTCAGGTGACAAAGCGACGCCGTACAGAGGAGCGTGGACTTGGTCAACAGGATTATACGAGGAGAATTATTTCCTCCCCGTACAATTGGCGCCGTCTGTGGGAAGAACAGACAAGAACAAAAACCTCTTGACTAAGCTCCTCCTTTCTCGCAAATCAATGGCACACATTGAAGACTTGCCGCAGTCCGCCGTCGACGGACTAACTCCAGAGGGGGGCGCAAGGCGCGAAGGATTACCCTCTGTCCCTCCTATGGCAGATCTGGAGCCCCAACAACATAATTCCAGGAGGAGTGGCAGGGGAAGGCGGAATGGCAGCCCTCGTCACTCTCAAAGTCCCGACAGGCGAAGGAGGAGGATTGATCCTCAAGCCCTAGAAGATCGCGTAAAGGAACAGGATGAACTGATTCGGAGGATGGCGGCGGACATGGAGGCCTTGAAACGCCAAATGAAGACCAAAGATGTGGCGACAGGAGAGGGGCGCAAGCACAAGACGCCCCCCCTCGCCACTCAGAGAGTCGTAGTAGGAATACTACACCCTCCCAAGGAGAGAGCAGAAGCCTCAGGACAGGCGACACTTACTCCTTATCTTCAAGGACTCGTCACTCCAGGTCTGAGAGGACGAGATCCGAAAGATCATACACTGAAGGAAGCACGTATTGGCCTTCACATTCACACCAAACCAGATCCAGACAAACCGAGCTACCCAGGTCATCCGACTTACGAACCGTGCTAGAAGAAAAAGAACGATGCAAGGAAGATGCCAGGGCAAGGGATCCACACCGAGTTTCGGCCTTACAACGGTTGGCTCCTCGGACGCACGGAAGCGTCGAGGTTGGAATACCAATACCGCGACCGGCCTACGAACCAACGGACAAGGCATTGGCAAGACTACAGACCTCGCCGTTTGTCCCAGCGATCGAAAACGCGTCCCTACCATCAGGCTTCCTTCAGCCGAAGTTCAATACATATGAAGGGAAGACGGACCCGTATTCACACCTGAGCCACTTTCGCCAAGTCATGGCCGTGTACAGGCGAAACGAGGCCTTAATGTGCATACTTTTCCCATCAAGTCTAGGCGACCTAGGCTTGACTTGGTTCGAGAAACTCCCAGAAGGCAGCATAGCCTCCTGGGCTCAACTGGCGGAAGCGTTCGTAACAAGGTTTCGGACAAATACTAAGACACCGGTGGAGATAGACCAGTTACTCTCCATCGACATGGGTGAAAAAGAGACCCTCAGATCTTACAACAGTCGCTACTGGGAGACATTCAACCAGATTGGAGACTGCCCCACCAATCTAGCCATTGCGCAATATAAAAGAGGCCTACCAGTAGGGAACCGACTAAGGGACTCGATCACCATGACGCCACCCCTCACCATGGAGGCCCTGATGGAAAGAGTGCATCAGCACATCAGGGTAGAAGAGGATGGCGCGCGTGCTAAAGCAAAATCAAGTACGACCGCAGCACCAGAAAAGAAAACCCCTGCCAAGGTCAACACGGTCGACCGAAGTAACAAAAACGGGCGTGGCAGACGAGATAACAGAGAAGACCCAGACAAAAGATGGTTGAGAATCCGCACTGCCATAACAACGGTGTTCAAAAAACCAATATATCGGATTCTGAGCGAAATCAAAGATGAGCCTTTTGTCAAGTGGCCAGCCAAGCTTGGGGAAGCTCAGAAGAATTACGACGACAGATCACGGTGCACCTTCCACAAAGAAAAGGGGCACCGAACTGAGAATTGCACGCCACTAAGACAGCACTTGGAAGAATTGGTGGCAGCAGGCCACTTGGACAAATACATTGAAGGAGGAGCGCAACCGGCCCCCCAAGACCATAATGACCATCCCAATAGAATGCCAATCGATGCACCACCCCAAGGCATTATCAATGTAATTCATGGAGTTTTTGAACCCGAGCGCGTATGTGAGCTCAGAGGTTCAATCAAGAAGGCTGAGCACTTTAGGGAAATATTGAGTGCCCAACCTGCCATCAAGAAGGGGAGGACAGAGGCAACAAACGTCATGACCTTTTCAGATAAGGACTTAGAACGAATTTACTGCCCCCATAATGATGCCCTGGTCGTCACTCTCCGAGTCAAGGATTTTGACGTCAAGCGGATTCTGATTGACCAGGGTAGTTCATGTGAGATCATGTATTACGACACATTCAAACAACTAAAGCTGCAAGACAAAGACTTGGCACCTGCAGTTTCTCCCCTGATTGGATTCAACTCCATGCCAGAGTGGCCTGTCGGCAAAATAATCCTTCCAGTCAGAGCAGGAAGTGTATCAAAACAGGTGGAGTTCTGGGTATTGAAGGTCCCCTCCACCTACAACATCATCCTGGGCAGAACATGGCTGCATGCCATGCGTTCGGTGGCGTCATCATACCATCAGGTGATGCGGTTCCCCAATGACGCCGGTATAATTGAAGAAGTCTATGGCGATCAGATCATGTCAAAACAATGCTTCGCCACAGCAAACGGAAGCCGAGCTGCCAAAGGATACGTTCATTCGGTGGAAGAACCCGAGAGTAATGAACTATTCGCGGACGTCGGCAAAGAGGCTGATCAGAAAGCGGTGGAAGACTTGGTGGAGGTAAAAATAGATGAGAAGAACCCGGATAAGTTCTTCTTGCTTGGCTCATCATTGTCCAGCGCTGAGAGATTAGAGGTCTTGGAATTCTTGACCTCTAATATCGAAGTGTTTGCCTGGACACCTTACGACATGCCAGGCATTGATCCAAACTTCATCAGTCACCAACTCAATGTCCACCCATCCGCCAGACCAGTCATTCAACGCACACGCAGATCGGCACTCCACCACGCCGAAATAGTGGCAGAAGAGGTAGGCAACCTGCTGGAGGCAGGAGCGATAAGGGAAGTGCACTACCCAAAATGGATCTCCAACACCGTCGTAGTGCCAAAAAAGAATGGTAAATGGCGTGTCTGCGTCGACTACAAAACAGTCAACAAGGCGTGCCCAAAAGATAGCTTCCCTCTACCAAGGATAGATCAACTGGTGGACTTAACGGCAGGACATAACCGACTTAGCTTTTTGGATGCATACAGAGGCTACCACCAGATCGCCATGCATGAACCAGACCAGGAGGTCACATCCTTCACAACACCAAGGGGGTTATATTGCTACAAGGTCATGCCCTTTGGCCTAAAGAACGCAGGGGCGACATTCCAAAGGATGGTCACCAAGATGTTTGAACCATTGTTAGGCAGAACAATGGAGGCTTACATCGACGACATGGTGGTCAAAAGCAAGGATGAGAATGACCATCTGAAAGATTTAGGCGAAATGTTCCAGATCCTGAAGAAACACAAGTTGCGCCTTAACGCGTCCAAATGGGCATTCGGAGTTGGATCTGGCAAATTCTTGGGCTTCCTGGTGACCAACCGAGGTATAGAAGCAGACCCCTCTCAGATCAAAGCAATCCAGGAGTTGGAGAGACCAAACTCAGTCAAAGAAGTGCAGCATCTCACTGGTATGGCGGCTGCGCTCAACCGGTTCATAAGCAGGTCGTCAGACAGACTACGACCATTCTTCCAAGCTTTAAAAGCCAAGTTTGAGTGGGATGAAGAATGCGACCGAGCTCTGGAAAGCTTGAAGGAGTACATGTCTTCCCCACCACTACTTGTTACTCCAGTACCTGGTGAAGAACTCTTTTTGTACCTGGCAGTTTCTCAGCACGCAGTTAGCGCAGTGTTGGTTCGTGCAGAAGGAATACAACACCTGCCCATCTTTTATGTCAGCAAGACATTATTGCCCTTGGAGAAACTAGCACTAGCATTAATGATGGCGTCCAGAAAGTTGGCGCACTACTTTCACGCCCACACCATAGTCGTCCTCACGGCCTTTCCACTAAAAGCTCTATTTGAAAGGGCGAACTTCAGTGGGCGAATTTTGAAATGGGCAGTAGAGTTGGGACAATTCGACATCAAGTTCCAACCCAAGACCGCAATAAAAGCTCAATCTTTGGCAAACTTCGTCGCAGAGTTTACTCCTGGAAGTCATCATATCTGCCCAGTCGACCTGACTGACTCAACCGAACTAGGGACGGAAGTTGACGCCGGAATAGCGCAACCCCTAGTGGAAGGTAGTCCATCAACCGAACCAGGGACGGAAGTTGACGCCGGAATAGCGCAACCCCTAGTGGAAGGTAGTCCATCAAGCACAAAGGCAAACCATACTAAGGACAACAAGGAAAAGCCAAACAAAGGCTCACCAGCAGTTCAAACAGAGGACGAAGGGCAGACAGCCAATATGGACTTTGAAGAAATCACCATCCTTGACCCCACGGCATCGTCTGACCCTTCCACCTGCTGGAAACTATTCGTTGGGGAGATGTGGAAGCTCTTTGTGGATGGAGCATCCAACCGACATGGTGCAGGGCTTGGCATAGTCCTCATCTCTCCAGACGGCCTGGTTATAGAGCAAGCAATCAACCTTGGCTTCCCAGCATCCAACAATGAAGCGGAGTATGAGGCGCTTCTCGCAGGACTCAAGTCGGCACACTTCATGAAAGCAACCGAACTAATGGTGTACAGCGACTCTCTGCTGGTGGTAAACCAAATTTCTGGCGAATACGAAGCAAAGGATGACAGAATGGCCAAGTACCAAGAGCTAGTCAGAACGGAGATCAAGAAGTTTGATGTGGTAAGGATAGAACAAATTGGCAGGGAGGAAAACAACCGAGCGGACGAGCTAGCAGGCCTTGCCTCAATGGCAGATACATCGATCCCTCATCCATTACTCGTCGACTTCTTACCAAAACCAAGCATAGAAGACCCCAAAGAAGAGGAAGTGTGTTGCGCAGAATTAGGCCCTTCTTGGATGGATCCCATCATCCTGTTCCTTAAAGACGGCATCCTACCAGAAGAGAAAAAGGAAGCCAACAGAATAAGGGCAAAGTCGCAACGATTTTGGCTATCTCCATCTTTGGCGTTATACAAGAAGTCGTTCTCTGGGCCTTACCTCAAATGCGTTCATCCCAGCAAAGTAGAAGCATTCCTGTTTGAAATACACGAAGGGGTATGTGGAAGTCATCAAGGGGGAAGGTTGCTTGCTTACAGGGCTATTTCGCAAGGATATTGGTGGCCATATATGCAAGCAGACTCAGAAAAATATTTGAAGAAGTGTGAAAAATGCCAAAAATTCGCACACCAAATACATCAACCAGCAAGAGAACTCCTACCCTTAACTAGCCCATGGCCTTTCGCAATGTGGGGCTTGGACATAGTAGGACCACTTCCAACAGCGCCCGGTGGCAGAAAATTCTTTCTCGCAGCAACGGACTACTTCACAAAGTGGGTGGAAGCAGAAGCATTGGCATCAATCAAAGAAAAAGATGTGAAGAAGTTTGTTTGGCAGAATATTATCACTCGGTTTGGCATACCAAAAGCACTGATCTCAGACAATGGAACTCAGTTCGACGGCAGGATCTTTAGAAGCTTTTGTGAAGAATATAAGATAGAGTTCTACAATTCCACACCGGCGTATCCTCAAGCAAATGGGCAGGCTGAAGCATCAAATAAAGTCATCTTGGATGGACTAAAGAAAAGGCTAGAGAAAGCAAAAGGCAAGTGGGCGGATGAATTTCCTCATGTTTTATGGGCTTACCGCACCACACCTCGGCGATCAACTGGAGAAACACCATTTTCCTTAGCCTATGGCATGGAAGCAGTGATCCCACTAGAAGTTGGCCTCCCCACAATTCGAAGCGAAAATTTTGATCCAGACTTAAATGGAGAAGCCATAGCCTTAGAACTCAACCTTGCAGAAGAAAGAAGAGAAAGAGCGTTGGTCCACATCGCCTCATACCAACGAGAGTTAATCAAAAAATACAGCAAAAAGGTTCATCCAAGACAATTCAAAATTGGCGATTGGGTATTGCGCAAAGTAATGGGAAACACCTTGGTCCCAGGAGACGGCAAGTTAGGCTCAAATTGGGAAGGTCCTTATAAGGTGGTTGGGTTAGCCGGCAAAGGGGCATACCACCTAGAAGACAAGGATGGCAAGGCAATCCCTAGGCCATGGAATACGGCCAATCTCAAGATATTTTACTTTTAGCTTTTCTTTTTCAAACATTATGTAATTTTCTCTTCCTTCAATAAAATGAGATTCTTTTTAGCACAGATTGCTCTTTGTAAAAGTTAGCTTTCAAGACTTAAGTATATTGCAAGCATTCCATTCTAAGTTAGCTGGAAAAACTAACTTAGAGGTTGGCTGGATTAAACCAACACCTTTCCTAAGCCCAGGATAAGGATCCAGGCTGCAGGACATTTGGTCGGAATAACCAAATACTATAAGTTGGCTGGAAAAACTAACTTTAATAGTTGGCTGGAATAAACCAACACTAGTTACTCTTCAGCCGAAGTAAGTGTAAGGCTGAAGAGTGGTTGGCTGGAATAAACCAACTCTAGTTACTCTCCAGCCGAAGTACGTGCAAGGCTGAAGAGTGGTTGGCTGGAATAAACCAACACTTGTTACTCTTCAGCCGAAGTAAGTGTAAGGCTGAAGAGTGGTTGGCTGGAATAAACCAACACTTGTTACTCTTCAGCCGAAGTAAGTGTAAGGCTGAAGAGTGGTTGGCTGGAATAAACCAACACTTGTTGCTCTTCAGCCGAAGTAAATGCAAGGCTGAAGAGTGGTTGGCTGGAATAAACCAACACTTGTTACTCTTCAGCCGAAGTAAGTGTAAGGCTGAAGAGTGGTTGGCTGGAATAAACCAACACTTGTTGCTCTTCAGCCGAAGTAAGTGCAAGGCTGAAGAGTGGTTGGCTGGAATAAACCAACTCTAGTTAATCTTCAGCCGAAGTAAGTGCAAGGTTGAAGAGTGGTTGGCTGGAATAAACCAACACTTGTTACTCTTCAGCCGAAGTAAATGCAAGGCTGAAGAGTGGTTGGCTGGAATAAACCAACACTTGTTACTCTTCAGCCGAAGTAAGTGTAAGGCTGAAGAGTGGTTGGCTGGAATAAACCAACACTTGTTGCTCTTCAGCCGAAGTAAGTGCAAGGCTGAAGAGTGGTTGGCTGGAATAAACCAACTCTTGTTACTCTTCAGCCGAAGTAAGTGCAAGGCTGAAGAGTGGTTGGCTGGAATAAACCAACTCTTGTTACTCTTCAGCCGAAGTAAGTGTAAAGCTGAAGAGTGGTTGGCTGGATTAAACCAACACTTAGTACTCCTCAGCCGAAGTAATTATGTCGGCTAAGGAGCGGTTGGCTACTAAGTATAGTTTAACCAACCAAAAACCGAAATAACACTTGGAGTAATAGAAGACATTACAAATGCAAGCATACACACAACAACCGGGGTAAAAGTTGGCGTAAAATTTTCATTCAAAGAAAAAGTCATTACAAACGAGTGTAGTTCGGTTACAAAGAAAAAGAATACAAAGTCAAGCGAAAAGATCTTCAATCTCGGCATCAAAGGCAGCATCAGTGATAGCTGGAAGACCGGTCTCTGGCGGCAGGACTCCTTCAGTCACAATAGTGGTATCGACCGGAGCCACAGTTTCATTTGGCTGCTCAACAGTCAGATCTTCCACTCTGGACTCCGGTCGATCTATCTGATCCACGTTTTCAACCGGAGTATCCTCAGTGGCAGAGTCTTCATCTGAACCTGAGTCCTCAAGGAATTGCTGCTGCATCGTATTGGCGTATTCCAGCAGGGAGTTCGGTATAAAGTAGGCTGGAGGGTTGAAAACCTCGGTCTGAGGATCATGACCGAGCTTCTCAACGGCTCCCCTCCAGCCGCACTTAAAGAAAAGATCCTTGGCAGCATTGCATTGTAGGGCGTAAGCATCCTCTGCCCTCTTGAAGCCCTGCTTGTCAGCCTCTTTTACCTTCTCCTTTATTTCGGCATCCTTTTTTCTTTCAAGTTTTAACAACTCGCGCAAGTACTTGTCCTTCAGAACTATGGCAGTCTTTTGTTTTTCAGCTTCGGCTGAACTAACCATTCCGGTCAGTCGGCCGACCTCACCTCGGAGTTCGGCCAGTTCCTTTCTGGCTTCTTCTAGTTCGGCCGATTTCGCCTCTGCCTCGGCCGCTGCTTGCCTAGTCACTTTCCTCAGCTCCAGTACTTTCCTGTGGGTGATTTGGTTTTTCTGAATAGCCTGACAAAGCAAACAACTTCCCTTTAACCGAAGAAAGAGTTAAAAAGAAAAAGAAACATAAACAGAAAAGCAACCGAAGTCACTAACCAGAATCATGGATTTAGTAGCAGACCGGATGGACTTCAGCTCGGTGGTTAACTGTTTTTGGTGATGTTCCATGTCTTTGGGCAGACACACGCTCTTGGCCAGGTTGATGGCCAACAGGTGGTCTTTCTCAGCAACGACCGAGTCTGTGTCTAGAATGTCTCGGTCGTTGAAGGTTAGTTTCGGTGCCCAGCAGCCGATGGTTCGGTCGGAAGACTCCGGTTGGGGGCTCGGTGGTAAGCTCGGCTGAATAGGAATTTCTTCATCAATCAAAACTCGTTCGGGTTCGGAAGTTCGGGCACGTTTGGTTCGGCGGGAAGAGGATGGCTGTTGGGAAGGAAGGGCGACAACAGCAGGCTGCGGTTGGCTGGGAGGCGCCACTTCGGGCCTAGTTGTTTCGGTGAGAAGGGCCCTGACTCTGCTCCTTTTCGCCATCTCTTCTTCTGCGGTTAGAGGGACAAGTCTTATCTCGGGCAAAGTTGGGTCCGGCTCCGGTGCCTCTTCAAGAAGGAAGTCAGTCACCCTTGCTTTTCGGCGACCGCTGTAGCGATAGGTCGGCTCAAAATTTAGAAGCTTGGCCCAATCTCTTTCTTTAATCCGAAATGCGGCTCGCAAGACTCCGAGGTTGGGATAGCTATACAAGGAATGGAGATGGGCGAAATCTGCAAAAAAGAGAGAAGTGTTAGTTCGGCTAATAGACTAAACAACCGAGATAACACACAAAGCAGAAGACCGAAGTAAAATTACCAGGCTCTCCCATTTTCCAATTTATAGGTCGGTCAGGAATTTGAGCTTGAAAATCCTCAAAGTTCCCAGAGACCCAAAAGAAATCATCATCATTAAGATCTTTATCCGGAGTGTGCTTAATTATCTTCTCTCGACGGCGGCGAATTCTAAGGTAGTAGACCCACCCAGCATTCTTTGAGCCAATAGAGTATTGATGAAAGATCTCGGCCAGACCAAGATTTAGTTCGGTTTGGTGGTTTAATGCGGCTATCCCCATTATAATACGATATGTATTAGTGGATAGTTGGGTGGGGCATAACCTAGTCTGTCTAAGAAATTCGCAGATTAGCGGTTGGACAGGAAACCGTAGTCCGGTTTCTATTATGGATTGAAGGGTAAAGGGGACGAAGCCTTCATTGTTCCAGGGGGTAGCATCTTTTTCGGCCAACGTCAGATGGACATCATTAGGAATCTGGTAATCTTGCCTAAATTCGGCCATGCCACCAGGGGTTTCGACTAAATATCTATACTTACCCATGTGTTGTATAATTTATGAATAAATTATTTCGGTACAAAAACTAGGCTCAGTAGCTCGGTTGAGCACACGCAGGAGTGCCTGGGCAACCTAAGTCTGCAAAGTAGAAAACAAAGGGGTTACGCACAGATCGTTGGACCGCGCTACAAATTATAAGCAAGATATACAAATCCTACTTCGGCTTAGTGGGCTGGTTCTACCTCGGCTCATCAGAAGGTTTCTTAGCTCGGTTTTGAGCAGTTTAGACCGGTTTAACGTCTAGGGGCAGCTTTCTGAGTCCGGTCTAAAAAACTAAGAAAGCTGGTTTAGTCCCAAGGCCTAAATCGGTTGCGGTGTGAGGAAAGTTACTCCGGCTGAGCCCCTAGGGGCGGCTTTCTGAGTTCGGTTTCAGAACTAAGAGAGCCGGCTTGGCCCCAAGGTCTTAGCTCGGTTGGAGACCGAAGTACCTAGTTCGGTAAGTGCAAGCTTGTTCGGTGAACTTATC
This sequence comes from Camellia sinensis, assembly GCF_055761805.1. Taxonomy (NCBI): domain Eukaryota; kingdom Viridiplantae; phylum Streptophyta; class Magnoliopsida; order Ericales; family Theaceae; genus Camellia; species Camellia sinensis. The sequence continues at coordinate 101,291,349 of NC_138975.1, read as the reverse complement.
TTGGCTAGAGTGGGTCAGAAGAAACTACTGACATTCCTACAAGTTTTAGTCCGGTTATCTCCTAAATCTATATACATAACACAAACAGTATCCTAGTTCGGTTACTATGTGATTTTGGATCCAAGATTGGTTTCTCTACATAACAGTTCATACACGTACAAGTTCTATGATTTTTTCATGAAAGTACAGAAGCAAAAACAAGAAATACACAAGCATGCTTCACCCAGATAAGAGAAAACAGAAATGAAGAAAGCAAAAAAACAACAAGTTTTCTCAGAACTTACCAGGGGGAAACAAAGGCAAAGAAGGAAGAATGGTAGCAAAACCACAGCTTCTTCGAGAACAATGGAAGAACAGTTAGAGCACACAGAGAGAAGACGAAGGATTTGAAGAATGTAAGTGAATGATTCAAAAGTAGAATGGTTCTTTTGTGAAAAAGGAGAGAGAAAGAAGCGGCAAAAAGGGGCGGGAACTGTACGAAATTTTTGTAGGGCGGCGTGACAGCTGGCCACAGCTTATCAGAGTTTGCCACGTGTCACTAGAATGGGAAGCGTTACAGTCGCTGTGATTGAAGAGACGTTTTTGACCAGATATAGTGATACCCGAGGTAAACTTAGCTCGGCGGGAAAGGCTAAAGGATTTTTAGCTCGGCTGGAAAAGCGTAACAAACTCTAGCTCGGCCAGAAGGCTGGTAATCCCAATCATGTTGCACAAATGGAATTAAGGGGCAATTGAGAGGGTAATTTTTGGGAAAAATTGGGCCGAGCTTCGAGTTGGGTTTTGAGGCCCAAAACGCAGAGGACTAGGTAAAAAGGCCGTACTGAATACTCCGGCCTAGAAGGCAAGGTTACTCCGGCCTTGGGGAGACAAAGTTACTTCGGCCCGAGGAGGTGAGTTTATTCCGGCTCAAGAAAGGATAGTTGCTTCGGCCCAAGGAGGAGTAAAGCTACTCCGGTCCAGAGGCAACTCGGAGTTAGGCCGGTCTCATTGTTAGTCCGGTCGCGACATACTCTGGTTAGGTCAGTCAGAACTTGCTACTTGGAAGTTTGATCTAAACGCACCAAGGTTGAACAAGGGCAGCCTAAGTAATGAGTTAGTAGAGAAGACCGAGCTAAGGATAGTTTGGCCTTCTATGTGGCTCAGCATAGCCAGTGTTATTTCGGTCATGTGGTAGTTCGGCCATGGAGAAAACCATCCCACTTGGTTTAAGCAGTGGGGGAGGGTGTAAAAGGATAAGCATTATCCTTAGGAGTATGAATCCTAGAAGGACTCTGCATGGAGAAATACAAGTCCTACCAGGATTGTGCCACGGGAAACTTATAAAAGCCTACAAGCATCACCTTGGAGGAGGTAATTGAACACAATCTTTCTGAGAACTTAGAGCTTTGTCTATTTGTCAAGTTTTCTGACTTAGGCATCGGAGAGGTTTCCGGCACACACCCGCCGGCTAGCTCACGTTTGTGTTTTCAGGTGACAAAGCGACGCCGTACGGAGGAGCGTGGACTTGGTCAACAGGATTATACGAGGAGAATTATTTCCTCCCCGTACAGGTTCTATTATGGTGATCACCTCACAACATTTATGAAGGTACTGTTAGAAAAACTTCATTAGAAAATTATACTATTTGATTTAATTTTTAAAATTTATTTTTAAAAAATATTAAATTTGTTTGACAAACATAAATATAAATATATATTTAAAATTTTAAATATTATTTTATATTCCCAAAAAAAAACCATATAAAAATAAGGAGATTTTTTTAGGGTCCCCGATATTAAGATTTTATAGCATAAAGGACATTCAATATTTTCATAATGTCTAAGGTCCCTCAAATTGATCTAGAGAAATTCTCTGAACTTCACAGAGAAATTCTTTCTAGAGAAATTCTCTCCAAAATTAGAGATATTCCATTTTCTAGCTTTCTACTCATTTCTCAGACCCACTTCATCTTCTTCACCATCTTCATCACAGACCTTCAATCTAATAATATTCAAATTTTAAGTTTCTTCCTATTTCATACATTTTCTTAGCAACCAAACGCGCAACCACTGATACAAAGTCCAGAGAAATTCTATCCAAAATTTCTCTGGACTCTTAGAATTTCTCTGAACTTTCTAGAAAAATTCTCCCAAACCTAGAGAAATTCTCTCCAAAATTAGAGAAATTCCATTTTCTAGCTCTCTACTTATCTCTCAGACCCACTTCATCTTCTTCACCATCTTCATCACAGACCTTCAACTTAATAATATTCAAATTTTAGATTTCTTTCCATTTCACACTTTTTCTCAGCAACCAAACACACAACCACTGATACAAAGTCCAGAGAAATTCTTTCTATAATTTCTTCGGACTCCCAGAATTTCTCTGAAATCCCCAACCAAGATCAAAACTAGAAAAAATTTCAAACAAACCTTTCCAGAGAAATTTTCTCAAATCTAGAGAAATTCTTTCCAAAATCAGAGAAATTCCATTTTCTGTAATTTCCAATATCTCTCAGACCCACTCCATCTTCAATAGTCTTTAATGATGAGCAGCTCACCACTTCTATCAGAAAGCCCATACTCCATGGCCGCTTATACCAAAATCAAGAGCATAAGTCCACCATAAAACCCCCAAACCCGTAACACCACCCCAAAGCCAACAATTCATGAGTAATTGTAATTGTAATTGTAACAACAACAAAGGTGATAGCAAAATCTGAAATTCTATAAAATTAAAATAACAAACAAACAAACAACTTGGGATTAGACCAACTACGTCCCCATGTGTGAAGAAATTGAAAGAATTAACACATTTGCAGTGTTGGTACCCTAAAGTTTTGACAAGAAAAAAGAGTAAGAGAAGGAGCTATGTGAAAAATGACACACATAGAGACAGATTGGTGGCCCACGTTGGCCACTAATAGTTCACGGCGTTCCATAGCGGTTTGGTTTTTGGTGGTTTGGCAAGAGAAAGACGGATGAAAGAGAATGCGAGCAATACAGAGATCAGAGAGAGAGAGAGAGAGGAGAAGAGATGAATTTAGCAGAAGAGTTTAGAGTGAGAAAGAGAGAAAAAAATGAGATTTGATTTGAGAAATTTCTCTATAATATATAAGTGTGGGATTGAGGGACCTTAGACATTATAAAATAATATTGTGAATTTCTTCCATTACTAAATATGGGACAGGGACCTTAGACTAATGTCCATTACGTACTCATATTTCTGTAAGATAAAAATTCTTTAACAACTAGTGTGATAAATAATCCATCTTTTGTTTTTTTTCCAACGGTTCTACTATGGTGATCACCTCACAACATTTATGAAGGTAATATTAGAAAAACTTCATCAGAAAAATATATTATTTGATATAATTTTTAAAATTTTTAAATTTATTTTTAAAAAATATTAAATTAGTTTGACAAAAATAAATATAAATATATATTTAAAATTTTTAATATTATTTTATATTCCCAAAAAAAACCATATAAAAATAATTAGTGGTTGATTTTTTTAAATTTTTTTTCCCACCAAACTAAATTTTAATTTCTTTTAGAAAAACATATTAAAAAAAAAACAATATATATGTATACCTTTGAAACATATCCAATATATATACAATTTGATAAAAAAACACTTGAAGTATAAGTTAGTATCAAGATGAACACGTTCAAATTGAAAATAATATAAAACATTAAATTTAAATAGACAAACTAATAGTTGTATTTTAGTTCAAAATTATGTGAGAATTTTTTAATTATATTTCAACGATAGAGGGTAAAATGTTTCAATCCCAAACCATAACAGATTAAAATCTAACCTTTAACCTCAGTGATAAGTAGATTCTATTTTTCCAGAAAAGCACGGAAAGCCACCTTCTTTTTCAATAAATTAATTCATTTTTTTTTATCTGATTTTACTCGCTACCTAAGATATTGTGATTCTTTCCATTACATATTTATAATTGAAAGTTTCCATTATATCATCCAAAGTAAGTATAATGATTTTTTTAATAATTTAAACTAATTATAAATTTACATTTATATTTTATAATCATTAGATATATGATGAAAACTTATTATCACATATATAAAATAAAAAGGATTAAAGTTCAGAATTAATTATTCTCTTTATCCGATTCAAATCAATGTGAATGAATAGGGCCTGGTGTCCCAAAACAACCACTTCGCCAATTGCCACCACTGAAAAATCCTACCTCAAGTGGATGGAATATGCAAAGCACCACCATCAAAGTCAGTCAGTCAGTGTTAAAGGATCTATATTAGGCTTCATGAGATGGACAATAGTTGTTGGTAATGTTAAAAAATTCTGGATAAAAATAGAATTTTTTTTCTAAGTTTAGTCAATTATTTAGGTGGGACCAGTGTGTCAATTTTAGCGGGTCTAAGTGGTAACACGTTCTATGTCGTGTTGTGATTCACGTGGTATATTTGGTTGTTCAAAACCATTATTGGGTGAATGAGAAATTGAAGCCAAAGTGAGCTTCACGGAAATGGAGTTTTGGTGGAAATTCCTTAAAGTTGGAAAATGGCTTGTCCCACATTGATTTGGTGGAAAGTTTTGAGTGGGTTTATAAGGCATGAGATTGGACCTTGGGGTGTGCCCCAAGGGGTACCTAAGTTTTGTACAGAGGGAGGTTATGGACAAAATGGGCTAGACCCATTGGACCAAAAAATCACCACACGCGCGCCGCCGTCCGCCCGGGCGAGCTTGGGCGCGGGTACGTGGTGTGTTGGGTTTGCCAAAAACATTTGAATTTAATTTTATTTTTTGAAATAAAATCTGTCCAACTGTCCAGAATTCAAATTAATTCCGGGATTAATCTGTTCCGATTTTATCTGTTTGAATTTTGAACCCAACAGATTTAAATCTGTTTAAATTCAAGGTTTCATACCTGTTCAAAACAGGTTTGCACCTGTTTAATTCAAAACTAATAGCTACCACTGCATCTATAAATAGACAGCCCTCATTTGATGTTTTAATTGATCAGATTCATCAAATTCGTACTTCCCTTCTGCTAAATATATTCTACATTTTGCTGCATCTATTTTTTGTGAGAAATAGTGTAAACACTTAGTGTGTTCGTTGAACAAATAAATTGCAGTGCTACATTTATTTGTTGTTGATCATTTCATCTTGGGAGATAGACGTCCATATTCTGAAAGCACCGTGGAGAGGACGAATCTGTCTTAAGGACACAGTGTCTAACATTGAACTTGATCAGATTATTATTCGAATGAATTAATCAAGTAAGTTGTTTAGTTATTTTTCTGTTTTATTTGTTTATTTAAATCAGATTTTAATTTTGTTTTTGTAACAAAAAAAAAAATTTGTTTTTTTTTTATTTTTTTATTTCTAGTTTGATTTTTATAATCAAACTTATTTCTCTTATTTCTGTTATTTCTTCTGTATTCTGTTTGTTGTTAAGTACACAAACATAATTTATCTTTTTAAATACAGTGAAGATTGTTCAACAATCTTAAGACAGAACATATTTGGTGTCTTCATTGTGTTTAATTTTCTATGTTTTCAAAGTAATATTTTGGTTGGAAAATGCAAATAGTATTTATAAACTATTTGACAGATAGTAGTAATATACTATCTATTTTCTTTGACAACTAGTAGTAATATTGGTGTCATTAACAATTGCAGAATATTATTTGGTGTTACAGAAAATTATTGTAGTAATTTATTTTCTGGTTTTAGTAATAAGGAAAATAAAATTGTTTTGTGTTATAATTTATTTTCTGGTTTTAGTAACTCGAAAATTAATTTGTGGTTTGTTTTTCTGATTTTTGTAATTAGATTTTATGGCTACTACAACTGGTGGTGGTACTCCAACTGTTATACCAACTCCGGTCCCTATCCAGAACCATGTTCAAGTACCAATAAATCATGGAGAAAAATCGAAAAAATTTAACGGTACTGAGTTTAAGAGATGGCAGCAGAAGATGTTGTTCTATCTTACAACTCTAAATTTGGCCCGGTTTTTCCGTGAAGAGGCTCCAGCACTTAAAGAGGGTGAAAGTGATCGGCAAGTTGTTGCCACTGTAGATGCTTGGAAACATTCAGATTTCCTATGCAGAAACTACATCCTCAATGGCCTTGACAACATGTTGTATAATGTTTACAGCCCTCTGAAAACAACAAAAGAATTGTGGGGTTCTTTGGAGAAGAAATGCAAAACAGAGGATGCCGGCACGAAGAAATTTGTTGTCGGTAAATTTCTGGACTTCGTTATGGTAGATTCCCAAACGGTAATTTCTCAAGTTCAAATTTTTTAATTAATTTTACATGATATTCATTCTGAGGGTATGTCTCTAAGCGAGTCATTCCAAGTCGCTGTTTTAGTTGAAAAGTTACCACCGGCTTGGAAAGATTTCAAAAATTATTTAAAATTTAAACGCAAAGAGATGACCAAGGATGAACTTATTGTAAGTCTGAGGATTGAGGAAGGTAACCATAAGGCTGAAAAGAGGAATGAGAAAAATTCCATTGAGTCCAAGGCTAATGTGGTTGAACAAGTTCACAAACCACATAACAAAAAGAGGAAGTTTACTGGAGATGGTCCTAAACAAGGCAACAACAATGGCATCAAGAAGTTCAAAGGAAAATGCTATAACTGTGGCAAAACTGGATATCTAGCTTCTGACTGCCGCCGCCCTAAGAAGGATCGCGGAGATACAAGCAAGAAGACCACCAATCAAGCCAATGTGATAGAATTAGATTACATCTCTGACGGGATAAATGACATCAACCTCACTGCTGTGGTGTCTGAGGCTAACTTGGTTGGAAATCCCAAAGAGTGGTGGGTTGACACTGGAGCAACTCGTCACATATGTGCAGACAAGAAGATGTTCACTACCTATAATGAGGCTGCAAATGGTGAACAACTTTTCATGAGAAATTCTTCCACTTCTATTGTGGTTGGACAAGGAAAGGTGATCTTGAAGATGACATCAGGGAAAGAACTGACCCTCAACAACGTACTGCATGCACCTGACATCCAGAAGAATTTGGTTTCTAGCTCTTTGTTAAGTAAAAATGGTTTTAGGCTTGTATTTGAGTATGATAAATTTGTATTATCAAAGAGTGGTATGTATGTTGGTAAGGGATACATGAGTGATGGTCTCTTCAAATTAAATGTAATGACAGTTGTACCAAAAGTTGCTATGAATAAGAATAACACATCTTTTGCTTATATTCTTGAGTCAAATTTATGGCATGGTAGATTAGGACATGTGAATTTTGATGCTTTACGTAGATTAATTGGTTTAGATTATATACCAAAGTTTGAAATTAATCCTAATCATAAATATGAAATTTGTGTAGAAGCAAAACTAAGTAAGGTTTCATTTAAATCGATTGAAAGAAAAACCGAACCTCTAAAATTAATTCATACAGATGTATGTGATCTTAAATTTGTTCAAACTAGAGGAGGCAAAAAGTATTTCATAATATTTATCGATGATTGCACAAGATATTGTCATGTATACTTAATTAGAAGCAAAGATGAAGCCTTAGAAATGTTTAAACTCTACAAAACTGAAGTTGAAAATCTACTTGGTAAAACCATTAAAATGGTTAGAAGTGATAGCGGTGGTGAATATGATGCACCATTAAATGAATTTTGTGTACAACATGACATTATTCACCAAACTACAGCACCCTATTCTCCTTAACAAAATAGAGTTGTTGAAAGGAAGAATAGAACCCTAAAAGAAATGATGAATGCCATGTTACTAAGTTCAGGCTTACCACAGAACTTGTGGGGGGAAGCAATTTTGTCTGCTAATTATGTTCTTAACAAAATACCCCATAAGAAAACCAACAGCACTCCTTATGAATTGTGAAAGGTCGACCACCTTTCTACAAATACTTAAAAGTATGGAGTTGTTTAGCAAAAGTTGAAGTTCCTGTTCCAAAAGAGACTAAGATTGGACCAAAAATAGTAGATTGTGTGTTTATTGGTTATGCTCTAAATAGTAGTGCATATCAGTTTCTGACTTATAAATCAGAAATACCTGATATAAATGTGAACACTATTATAGAGTCAAGAAATGCTGTGTTTTTTTAACATGTCTTTCCTTACAAGAAAGGACAGGAATTAAGTTTACAGAAAAGAACTTATGATTGTACACAAAGTCAAGAGACTAATGACAATCAAATACAAGAGACTAGTAATGATCTCGACCAATAGGATTTAACTGATGATGAACCAAGACGAAGTAAGAGAGCGAGAACATCAAAATCCTTTGGTCTAGATTTTCTGACATACTTGATAGAAAATGAACCTCAAAACTTTAAGGAAGCAATGACAGGTCCTGAAGCACCTTTGTGGAAAGAGGCTGTTAATAATGAAATTGAATCCATTATGCAAAATCATACATGGGAATTGGTGGATCTTCTACCTGGTTCTAAACCTCTTGGATATAAGTGGATATTCAAGAGAAAAATGAAAGCAGATGGTTCAATTGACAAGTATCAAGCAAGACTTGTAGTAAAAGGTTACAGACAAAAGGAAGGTCTGGATTATTTTGACACATATTCCCCTGTGACAAGAATAACATCCATTCGCATGCTTATTGCTATAACAGCGTTGTTTAATTTAGAAATACATCAAATGAATGTTAAGACAACTTTCTTAAATGGTGATCTAAATGAAGAGATCTATATGGAGCAACTCGAAGGGTCTGTAGTGTCGGGGCAAGAAAAGAAAGTTTGTCGGCTTGTAAAATCTCTTTATGGATTAAAACAAGCACCTAAGCAATGGCATGAAAAATTTGATCATGTAATGCTTACTAATGGATTTGAGATAAACGAATATGACAAATGCGTCTCTGTTAAAAACACTAACCAAGTATATGTCATAGCTTGTCTTTATATGGATGACATGCTTATCATTGGAAGCAGTCAAAACAGGATCAAATCAACTAAGCAAATGCTTAACAAAAGATTTGATATGAAAGATATGGGGGTCGCAGATGTTATATTAGGAATGAAAATTACTAAAATATCTGACGGATATGCATTATCTCAATCACATTATATTGAGAAAATTCTTGGTAAATTTATCAAGGATGATAGGAATATAGTTAGAATACCTGTAGACATCAGTCTTTATTTATCGAAAAATAAAGGTGATGCGATATCTCAGTTAAAATACTCCCAAATCATTGGAAGCGTAATGTACCAAATGAATTGCACTCGTCCTGACATAGCTTATGCAGTCAGTAAATTAAGTAGGTACACTAGTAACCCCGGAGAAGACCATTGGAAAGCAATCATTCGGGTTCCTAGATATCTAAGACTTACTCATGATCATGGTTTGAACTTTACTCATTATCCAGCAGTACTCGAAGGTTTTTGTGATGCCAATTGGATATCGGATACTAAAGATTTAAAATCCATTAGTGGACATGTCTTTACTCTGGGAGGCGCTGCTATTTCTTAGAAGTCCACAAAACAAACATGCATCGCACGATCCGCAATGGAATCCGAGTTCATTGCTTTAGACAAAACATGAGAAGAAGTAGAATGGCTTTGTCACTTCTTAGAAGACATTCCAATATGGCCAAAACCTGTGCCAACTATTTGCATTCATTATGATAGTCAATCTGCAATAGGCAGAGCACAGAATCATATGTATAACGGTATGTCACGATATATTCATCGTCAACATAATACTGTAAGGCAATTGTTGTCAAATGGAATAATCTCAATAGATTATATAAAATCTAAAGAGAATATTGCGGATCTATTAACAAAATGTTTGACAAAAGAGCTAATATATAGTTCATCAAAGGGGATAGGATTAAAGCCTATTACATAAGAGTCATCATAATGGTAACCCTACTTATATGATTGAAGATCTCAAGAACTAAGTTCAAAGGGATAACTAAGTTATGCATGGTTCGCTAGAAATCACCAAGGGATTAAAATTCCATGCCCATTCCTATGGTGAAAGTGATATCTGCAACATGTGTTGTCTGCAGGGGTATAAGGATAAGCTTAGCTTTTAATGATTACTTATATCTTGATTTAGGCATGAAAATCAAGACGAGTATAAGGAGATACTCACAATAAGAATCACCTATATGAGTGTCGAACTGGGGCCGGTTCTATGAGAATGAAGAGGCTAAATTCTCTAGAAACACTCATGAAAACCAAGAGCATTCAAGGCCAAAATGAACACAACAGTGAGAACCACGATGTGTTAGAAGATATTTTGTGTGAAATCTATTGTCTTGGCTTACACAAATGGCTGAACAATTCAAGGCATCGCGTCCATTGGTTAGCTAGTAAGTTCGATAGGTTATTATTAGGGAAGGTTCAAGGCCGAAAGCTACATATCCTGATGCAAGATATTTTCGACTTATACTCTTTCGATAAAGTCTGCATATTGTTGCATTTCCGTTGTCATCAAATTTCATTCATGTGGGGGATTGTTGGAAATGGTTGAAAAATTCTGGGTAAAAACAGAATTTTTTTCCTAACTTTGGTCTATTATTTAGGTGGGACCGTGCGTCAATTTTGGCGGGTCTAAGTGGTAACGTATTCTATGCCGCGTTGTGATTCACGTGGTATATTTGGTTGTTCAAAACCATTATCGGGTGAATGGAAAATTGAAGCGAAAGTGAGCTCCATGGAAATAGAGTTTTGGTAGAAATTCCTTAAAGTTGGAAAATGGCTTGCCCCACATTAATTTGGTGTGAAGTTTTGAGTGGGTTTATAAGGCATGAGATTGGACCTTGGGGTGTGCCCCAAGGGGTACCCAAGTTTTGTAGAGAGAAAGGTTATGGACAAAATGGGCTAGACCTATTGGACTAAAAAATCACCACATACGCGCGTGCCGCCGTCCGTCTGGTCGGGCGTCTTGGGCTTGGGCGCGGGTACGTAGTGTGTGGTTGGATTGGGCTTGTTCGGCTCAATACTAATCTTTTTGGGGATTTAATTTTATTTTTTGAAATAAAATCTGTCCAACTGTCTAGAATTCAAATGAATTTCGGGATTAATCTGTTCCGATTTTTCTTTACACCCAAACAGGTCCCTTCCGGTTTTATCTATTTGAATTTTGAATCCAACAGATTTAAATCTGTTTAAATTCAAAACCAAACAGGTTTCATACCTGTTCAAAACAAGTTTGCACCTGTTTAATTCAAAACTAATAGCCACCACTGCATTTATAAATAGACAGCCCTCATTTGATGTTTTAATTGATCAGATTCATCAAATTCGTACTTTCCTTCTCCTAAATATATTCTGCATTTTGCTACATCTATTTTTTGTGAGAAAAAGTATAAACACTTAGTGTGTTCGTTGAACAAATAAATTGTAGTGCTGCATTTATTTATTGTTGATCATTTCATCTTGGGAGATAGACGTCCATATTCTGAAAGCACCGTGGAGAGGACGAATCTGTCTTAAGGACACAGTGTTTAACACTGGACTTGATCAGATTATTATTCGAAGGAATTAATCAAGTAAGTTGCTTAATTATTTTTCTGTTTTATTTGTTTATTTAAATCAGATTTTAATTTTATTTTTGTAACAAAATAAAATCTATTTTTATTTATATATTTTTTATTTCTAGTTTGATATTTGTAATCAAATTTATTTATCTCATTTCTTTTATATTCTGTTTGCTGTTAAGTACACAAACATAATTTATCTTTTTAAAAACAATGTACATTGTCCAACAATATTGTCGTACATTACATACATCAAAGTTTGACTGAGATATCTAAAACCCATCTCCATAATAAAAGTGTCCCCATACGAGGATGCATTGTCACATGTATCTCATGGCGTTCTCTCTCTCCCTCTACTGATTATAATTTATTTTAATTTAGAAATTTGTGTTAAATTATTTGGTGCAATTTTTGTTTATAATTTATTAAATAAAAATAATTTAAATAAATTAATAAAAATTAATTATTTAAAAATTAAAGTACAAGTACTTTTAATTTTTACTTTTTGATTATCAATTTTTACCTTAAAAAAACTCCAGGCCCTCTCTCTCTTATGTACAGTATCTTTGTTTGGGGAATGTCCAATGGAGTATTGCTTCAAATATCCATACTCTCTCTGCATGTGCAATTTGCTCCTTGTAGGTAGACATACAACTTGAGAGAGGGAACAAATATTAATATTGGTTCAAGCAAATTGGAAATGGAGTAATGTTGTTGTTGTTCTCGTAGACATAGGACTTCTCACACTTGGAATAAGACATTGGGAGTGTTTGTTTGGATTTTTTTGAGCCAATTTATGACTTTTGACTTTTGAAAAGTTATTTTGGACTGTTTGGTTAAATTTATTTCAAACAGTTTCTGATTCTAACAACTTATTTTAAGTTAAAAAAGCTAATTCTGAGAAGCTGCTTACCCCTTACTTCTGATTATCAGTTTTTACTATGGACATGTTAATTTACGGTTATACTCTTAGATTTTTTTTTATTTTTTATTTTTTTAAAAATAGAAAAAGACCCAAATGGACTATAGAATATTATTATTTTTTATGAGAAATGTAGACAAGCAGTGAATAATAAAAAATAAAAATTAATTAAAAAAGTTACTTCACAGCTTATTTAACAAACACTACTCAGCAACTCAAATCTATAATCCAACAGTTACACCAAACAGATTAACAACTTCTGATTAAAGTCATAATTTATAATCTATTAAACTATAATTTATAATCTGTTTTAACAGGCACATCAAATGAGATTATTCTTTAGGTCTCTGTCTCTTTATTGTCATGTGCTGGTTTATTTAAAATACATAACATCGCATTATCATTTCACATGATTAACGAGTGCATCTATATTTTGGCAGAAATAAAAATCCATATTAATACAAGAAAAAAATTATAACGACAGAGAAATAAACAATTAAGAAAGACATAATTAATCTGGTCTTTGACAATGATTGACCCACTAATTTTTCTATTAAAAGTACATGAAGGTAACCAACTGAACTAATTTAATTGATTAGTTTGAACTTATCTCAAATTATTCCGAGATTTACGTAAAGTGCCCCTCCACTTGAATTGAGTAGATCTCGGACAGAGCTCACGGGTGTAACTTTAAAGAGTTAATAGCACTTAGTGAGAGTTAAGCCTGAGACTTGGAGAGAGCACATCCTTAAGTCTCAAGTTACATCCACTAGGTTCGGTTATATAGTTATTATTTTAATTATGACCTAAGAGTTTTTCAATTATGCCTTAAATAATATTTGATTATGACCCATTATATTTGTGGTGCTGTTTATGACTTAATTATGATTAGTAATTGTCATTTTGATTATATCTAAGTAGTGTTTGGTTATGTTCTATTATAAGTCATTTAGTAATAAATAAAAATAATTTAATTATAATACTTTATGGTATAAACACTATCAAATGTTATAATTTGGATATGATTGTATGACCCTGAATCACAGATATATAACGTTAACACTTTTTTTTTTTAGATGATACACAAATGTAATATATTACTCAAATAAGATGGCTTGGGTTTAGGGTATATGGAAGTGAACCTTTTTTTTTTTTTTTTGGGCTGCAAATGAAAGCAACTTGTACCTGAAATTAGCACTGAATTGGACTCGGCATGTTCTTCTGAATATTCAGGTCTCGTTTGAAAACAAGTTAATTTAGTAATTTTTTAACTATTTGATTAAAATATGAGCTAAAAAAAATTGGTATGTTTAGGATGACTTTTTGACTTTTTACGAAAAGATATGCAAAAAGTAGAGAGAAAATAAAATCTTTGACTTTTTAGTATAAGTTGTTAACTTTTTGACTTTTTTAATAACTTTTTGACTTTTTAGCTAAACAGGAAGGTTCCCAAACAATGTCTAAAATCATCACATCTAACTGTTCATGAAACTATATTCTAAGTAAAATGAATTAAGTCAAAAGCAAAAAATAAAAATAAAAAAATACAATTGATTAACTTTTATTTTTGTTTGTTAATCATTCAGAAATTTATGTATAAAAATAATTGAGCTTGTTCGTACTTACAAGAAAACATTCATGGTGAGACTCACATTTTCTTGTTAGAAAGGAAAACAACTTTTTATTTTTTATTTTTACATCATTTGCATGCAACCTTTAAGTAGATTTTTATATTTCAGCTTCAAAAGAAATTGTTTTACGATATTAAGTTGTCAAGAATATTGTGCGGGCCTATTCAAAAAAATATATTTCTTAAAAAAAATAAATTAAAAGAAAAGAAGAAAAAAAAAATGATGATTTATCTATCCGTATTCATAAGAAAGTTTATGTACAAAAATAATTTAAAATTTCCAATTATGAAAAACATTTACTTCTAGAAAATAGTTATGATAAGACTCAAGTTTTTCTGCGAATAACTAGACATACATGTTAAAAATAAAGAGGATTATTATTTATTTTTTCACCATTTTATATCACAAGCTATTTGGAAAATTATTATTTGCTTTCAGTCATGGCTTATACTTATCTTCAGACAAGAAAATCAATTATTTGTATCTAAATTGACAACAATACATAACGATAATAATAAAAATGAATAAATTGTACTCATCTCCTTTAAAATTTGAAAAAAATTACAATTAATCTCACATTTTTGATATAATAATACTAACTTCCATTTCAGTAAGGCTAAATGATCGACTAATGCATATAATAAGCAGACACTGAAAAAATTTAGTAGAAAAAGATGACAAGATATTTTTTTTTTATTCATACGATTAACAAATTATTGATTAAAAATGGGTTAACTTTTATATGAATTGAAAAATCAAAGGAGTGTAAAACTTATTGTATTTTTTTCAAATCTCAAGAGAGATGAGAGTTGATTTGTCGGACGAGTGATGGGTCAGACAAGATCCTGATGCTTCACGAATTGGCCGAACTTCGTCTTTCCAACAATACCTGCACCAATTCCGGTCGGAAGGTCCCAGGGGGTGGGGTTTCTTTTTGAGGACTCTCCGATGGTTAAGTTAGATGAATATCTAGCAGGAATGGAAGCTTGGAGGAGAAGTAGAGAGATAGAGAGAGAGTTACTTGTATCTTTCATACCTTTTTTGGCCTCTTTTCCCACTGTGCCCCTCTCATGATTGCTCTTATGTCTCTGTGTTTTCACCCTGTCTTATTGGCCGTAAGCCTACGGCTTATCTGTAACTAGTTATGGTAGTGTTGCCATGTCGCAGAAATCATAGAAGGGAATGAGGTGGCTCGTCTTTTCTTTTTGTCTAGCCACTGGGCCTATTGGGCCACCCATTTGGGTTATGCCCATCAGTAGTCCCTCATTTCCGAGTGCAGCTTTAGTCCAACGAAGGGAATTAAAAGTATCTCGTTTGTTGCTTAATCGTGTACTTACACACCATCGGGCCATTGCTTGACCTATCATGATGGTGCACGGTGATTCCATGTGAACGGTGAGCTGTCTTGTTCTAGGCCATGTCGGTGGATCTTCTTCAGAGTTCAATATTCTGGTCGGTCTTATAAGATGTGGCCGAGCCGTTGCTCACGTACACTTATTATACATTAGCTGGGGTGCAATTGAAGTGGGCCAAGGACAAAGGTGGATTGACTTTCTTTGCTTGAAAATAATGCATGTTGCACGTGTGCTTGATTCCATTAGCTTGTTGAATTTGTCATGGGAACCCACAAACGTTATTAAATTGGTGAGTGCTGTGAAAATGTTGCTGGAAAGTTCTAGTTGAGTGTGTATTTATTTGGCTTCAAAATTCCAATAGCTTGGTCCCACTCGAGGTAGTAATTGATTTTGGGTGGAGTCCATGCAAGACCGTTGTTTGTTATGATCACCACGGGACCCGCTAGCTTTTTGACTGTTGACTGCTGTGCTTGGTTGGTTTTCATTTCTTTTTCCAAATTCAATATTTATCTCCATGTTTGGAATTATTGAATTAACATTGCCCCACCAATTGATTTGTTGAATGGTATGCATGATTGATGTTTTGTCAAGTCGTTCATAAAAACTCTTCTTTTTCTCAAATTTCAAGAGACCCACTACAACAATCCTTTGAATCACATCGACTTATTTAGAGAGATAGAAGCAAAATTGTTTTACTTTCTTTCTCTCTCTCTCTCTCTCTCTATATATATATATATATATCTACATACCCATGTACTTGAAAGGCATGGAAGCCTGCGATTTTTTTGGGTTTGGTTTTGGGTGTAAAGAGAGGGAGGAATCCGTTAAAGTGTGATGTTATTGGTTGTGGGTGCGCCAACGCACTTCACGGCTTTGTTCATTGCTCTCTAGGCTGTGGTGGACCAACGCACACCGGGGGTTAAATGCGTTTGGCTAGAGAAGGTACTTCGTCGTTGTTTAACTATGATAATATCATGAGCAATAATAGGTCTCAATATTTGGACAATGACGATGAAAAGCTCCGAAACAGAGTGGCTATAGAGGCTTTTGCCAATATTTCAGCCATGAAAATAGCATATGCCCAATTACAGTTTGTTTAGTCTTTGTTTGATGTTGATGAGATTCAAGTTGTTAATCAGCTGATGGTCTCCCACATGATGGTCTTTTGCATGGTGGTCTTCTACATGAAGGTCTTCTACATGGTGGTCTCAGGCATGGGGTTCTTCCGCATGGTCTTCCACATGGAGGTCTTCCACATGGTGGTCTCCCACATGGTCTTCCATATGGCAGACTGATGTATATTAGTGCTTGGTTCCACTTCATGATGTTGACCTCCTTCGTTTGTTCTTGTCTTCATCTTGGAGGCATGTTTATCTGTTGCTTTTGAGTCATCAAGACCGTAAGATCGTATACCCCAGATGGGTGCCTTGGGCGGTTAGTTGATGGATTAGCTCTTACCGTAAGGTTTGACTCAGTCTGACTGATGTCTTCGTGCTCAGTTTGTCTAGGTCTTGTGGACTCAGTCTGGTTGAGGTCTTCGTGATCAGTCTGCTTGAGGCTTTTGGACTCAATCTGGCTAAGCTCTTTGTGCTTAGTCTGGCTGAGGATTTTGGACTCTGTTTTGCTGAGGTCTTCGTGCTTAGTCTACCTGAGGCTTTTGGACTTAGTTTGGCTAAGGTCTTCGTGCTCAGTCTAGCTATGGCTTTTAGACTCAGTCTGGCTAGGATCTTCATGTTCAGTCTAACTAAGGCTTTTGGACTCAGTCTGGCTGATGTCTACGTGCTTAGTCTGGATGATGTTTACGTGCTCAGTCTGCTTGAGACTTTTGGACTCAGTCTGGCTAAGGTCTTCGTGCTCAGTCTGCTTGAGGTTTTTGGACTCAGTCTGGCTAAGGTCTTCGTGCTCAGTCTAGCTGAGGCTTTTATACTCAGTCTGACTAAGGTCTTCGTGCTTAGTCTGACTGAAGCTTTTGGACTCAGTCTGGCTAAGGTCTTCGCGCTTAGTTTGGTTGATGCTTTTACACTCAGTCTGCCTAAGGTTTTCGTGCTTAGTCTGACTGAGGCTTTTGGACTTAGTCTGGCTGAGGCTTTTAGACTTAATCTGGCCTTCGTGCTCAGTCTAGCTGAGGCTTTTGGACTTAATCTGGCCTTCGTGCTCAGTCTAGCTAAGGCTTTTAGACTTAATCTGGCTGATGTAACGCCCCAACCTTTCACATGTCATTGATATTGTCCTCTTTGGGCCACGCATGCATGGATTTGTTCTTCCCAATGGGTCACCCACTCCATAACTACTTCAGCTTAAACACGCTTAACTGGGGAGTTCTGTTAGGGATTTCACCACCTGGGAAAAGGCCTCGATACTATATAAGGGTCCAGGTTTTTACTTTTATAGCCTAGGAACTCTCCATTTATTCCCGATGTGGGACACCGAGACCTTACAATCCATCCCCCTTAGGGCTGCACGTCCCCGTACAGTAGCCTGCCAACTTACAAGCCCGCCTACATGCACCGAGAGACGCCAAGGGCCCACACTCGGTACTCCGGAGAGTCGGCTCTGATACCATATTTGTAACGCCCCAACCCTTCACATGTCATCGATATTGTCCGCTTTGGGCGACGCTAGCACGAATTTGTTCTTCCTAGTGGGTCACCCATCCCAGAACTACTCCAGCCTAAGCACGCTTAACTGGAGAGTTTTGCTAGGGATTTCACCACTCAGGAAAAGGCCTCGATGCTATATAAGGGTCCAGGTTTTTACTTTTATAGCCCAGGAACTCCTCCTCCATTCCTGATGTAGGACACTAGGACCTTACAGCTGAGGTCTTCGTGCTCAGTCTCGTTGAGGCTTTTGGACTCAGTCTGGTGAGGTCTTCATGCTTAGTCTGGTTAAGGCTTTTGGACTCAATCTGGCTAAGGTCTTCATACTCAGTCTACCTGAGGCTTTTGGACTCAGTTTGGCTAAGGTCTTCGTGCTTAGTCTGGCTAAGGTCTTTGTGCTAAGTCTGACTAAGGCTTTAGGACTCAGTCTGGCTAATGTCTACGTGCTCAATCTGGCTGAGGCGTTTGGACTCAGTCTAGCTGAGGTCAATATGCTCAGTCTAGCTGAGGCTTTTGGGACTCAGTCTGGCTGAGGTTGAGGTCTTCATACTTAGTCCGGCTGAGGTTTTTTAAACTCAGTTTGGCTGAGGTCTTCATGCTCAGTCTGCTTGAGACTTTTGGACTCAGTCTGGCTAAGGTCTTCGCGCTCAGTTTGACTGAAGCTTTTGGACTCAGTCTGGCTGATGTCTACGTGTTCAGTCTGGCTGAGGCTTTTGGACTCAATCTGGCTAAGGTCTTTGTGTTCAGTCTGGCTGAGGCTTTTGGACTCAATCTGGCTGAAGTCTTCGTGTTTAGTCTGCTTGAGGCCTTTGAACTCAGTCTGGCTAAGGTCTTCGTGTTCAGTCTAGCTGAGGGTTTTAGACTCAGTTTGGCTAAGGTCTTCGTGCTCAGTCTGACTAAGGCTTTTGGACTCAGTCTGGCTAATGTCTACGTCCTTAGTTTGACTAAGGTTTTTGAACTCAATCTGGCTAATGTTTACGCGCTCAGTCTGCTTGAGGCTTTCGTGCTCAATCTGGCTGAGACTTTTGGACTCAGTTTGGATGAGGTCTTCGTGCTCAGTCTGCTTGAGGCTTTTGGACTCAGTCTGGCTAAGGTCTTCATGCTCAGTCTAACTGAGACTTTTGGACTAAGTCTGGCTGATATCTTCGTGCTCAGTCTGGCTGAAGCTTTTGGACTCAGTCTGGTTGATGTTTACATGCTCAGTCTGCCTGAGGCTTTTGGATTCAGTCTGGCTAAGGTCTTTATGTTCAGTCTGCCTAAGGATTTTGGACTCAGTTTGGCTAAGGTCTTCGTACTTAGTCTGGTTGAGGCTTTTAGACTCAATCTAGCTGAGGTCTTCGTGCTCATTTTGGCTGAGGCTTTTGGACTCAGTTTGGCTGATGTCTACGTGCTTAGTCTGGCTGAGGCTTTTGGACTCAGTTTGGCTGCGGTCTAGGTACTCAATCTGCCTAAGGCTTTTGGACTCAATCTGGTTGAGGTCTTCGTGCTTAGTCTGACTGAGGCTTTTGAACTCAATCTGGCTGAGGTCTTCGTGCTTAGTTTGTTTAAGGCTTTTGGACTCAGTCTAGCTAATGGTTTTGTCTGAATTTAGCTGAGGCTTTTAGATTCAGTCTGGCTAAGGTCTTCATGCTCAGTCTGGCTAAGGCTTTTTTTTTTAAAACTTAGTTTCGCTGTGGTCTTTATGCTTAGTCTGGCTGAGGTTGAGGTCTTCATGCTTAGTCTGGCTGAGGCTTTTTGTACTCAGTCTAGTTGGCTGAGGTTGAGGTCTTCATGCTTAGTTTGGCTGAGACTTTTTGCTCAGTCTAGCTGGCTGAGGTTGATGTCTTCATGCTCAGTTTGACTGAGGTCTTCATGTTCAGTCTGGCTGAGGTTTTTTGATTTTAAACTTACGAAATGTGCAAAACAGATTAAAGAAGTTGAATATCTTACTCATGAAGTCCTGCCAAGGTCAGCTTATACATTACATTGTAAAGAAAAAATACAACGAGTGATTGGAATTAAATAAGTAAGACAAATGGGACATGAGAAAAAGGCTCCGTTTTATTGAAAATACCGCTTGAAGTGCTCAATATTCCATGAATGAGAGAGATCTGCGCCCTTTATATCTTGTAGATGGTAAGTGCCCGAACGTGGTCTGGACGTGACAATATGGCCTTTCCCATTTGGTTGCTAACTTGCCCTCAGCTGGGTCTTTGGTTGAGTTGCGAACCTTGAGGAGAGATAGGTAGGCCATTCAGATTTGACGAAGGTGCTCACGAGACGAGTGGTGGAAGAAGTGGTCCTTATTGTGTTGCTGAGGACGGTTGTCTTGGACTTGATCTTGATTTTGATGGATGTTTTGTAGAGGCGGAGGGGTAAAAACTGGTAATTCTCGTTGGAATAGGGCTTGGTTTTTCTCAATTAATCGGTTAATGTTGTTGGTGCTCTTCGTGAAGTATGGAGATGGATTATTTGAGTTGTAGGGCTCGGCTTGAGGCTTTCCGGTTATATGCTATTGTCACGACCCAAACCCGCCCCTATGGGTTTAGCACCGTAACCGGCCAGTAATCCGAGATTACCGAAGGCCTGCTTAACAGTAATACAATAATACATAGTACAAGGGCATGGCGGAAGCCAAAACAGTAAGTAAACAGTGTCCAATGAGCTGTGACAGCCTGTATGCAAAAAGACTTTTCATACATATATACAATCAGTGCAAAATAGTTTGTACAACATTTAGAATCATCCAGGTCAGGGACTTAATCCCTATTAAGACAGTACAGTACAATGTTATCAGTCTATACAAAAACATAATAGAAATGGAGAAACTAAAACACACCCATAGCCAAAGCTTGAACGGACTCGGAACCTCGCAGTGAGGCACATAGGTTGGCTTGACAAAATTGAAGTTTACCCCGACGCTTCTAGCAACGGTCCAGTGCTTGTACACCTACATATATATATGAGCAGTGAGCTAAAGCCCAGTGAATAACATAATGCGTAAAGAGGTTAAGAATGAATGTCCTTATAGTAATGAAAACAGTTCATTAACTCAGTATTTAAGTCACTCAGTCATAACAGTCATATGTGGTACATCCATTAGCATAGCAGTACAGTAAACAGTAGGTCTTAAAAGACCGAACAGTCAGTGATGGCCATCATATCAGTAAATAGTAGTGGTTCCAATATGGGAACCGACAGAGATCTCTATAACAGTAGCAGTAACAGTAATAATAACAGTAGTTGCTAAGGATGCCACAATACAGTTCACAATTAGGACATCAGTAACAGTATCATTTCAGAAAACAGTACAGTTCAATTGCTCAAAAGATAATTATATTTGAACATATCTTTACACAGTTGTTACTCACAGAGTTTTGGGCTACAGATAAGCTAGAGCGCGTCTCCGGATGCCAACCCTACACAGTTACAGAGTGAACACACACTAAGCTATACAGTTGGGAAAATATAACTTAATCCCTAATTTGTCTCGGTGTGGTTCTACATCTATATCCTCATTAAGATGCCTTAAACTAGGACTAGGAATGCCTAGAATGGAATGAGGATGCAAAGATGCACTTTAAAAACATTTTCAGAAGTTTCAAAAAACAGGGGTCACGCTCGAGCGTCGATTACTCCGCTCGAGCGGACATGCAGACAAAGGTTTCCGCTCGAGCGCAAACTTACCCGCTCGAGCGTACTGCAAAACAGTCAAAAGTGCTGGATAGGTGAAAATTACGCTCGATTGGACGCTCGACATCCGCTCGAGCTTAAGACACAATGTCCCACTCGAGCGGACTGTAAAACAGAAGAAAATACTGGGAGCACGATTTCCACGCTCGAGCGCCAGTCACCCCGCTCGAGCGTGAGTTCAAAATCTGGAATTCCCAGCTATTCCTAGTAACCCTCAGATCCACCTCAACCACCCTTAGTCTCACCTTTACCTCCAGTTGTACAACTACAGAAAAATACACCTTCGGCTATTAAAAAATTAGTTGCTACAACCCTCGTCTTATCCTCGCAAAGCCTTTCACATGAACCCTTCTACCTCACAAAGCCCTCTACCATGCGACCCCCATGTTTGACTAAGATTGATACACGAGTGACAACGAGATCAACAATAAACAATGGTGAGAGAGAGCGAAAGATGAAGGGAAAAAGAAGGAAGCTTCAAACAAACAGAAGATGGAAATGGTAGCAGGTAGGAACTGAGAAGGAGCAAGTAATGGTGGGGAGGGTTGCCAAAGTTGGGATGAGCAAAGAGGGTGCTAGTTGAAGTTGGTAGGGGTAGGGGTGGGGATGAGGGTAGAGTTTGAGGTAAGGGTAGGAGTAGGATTAGGGTTAGGTTTTGGTGGATTAAAGATGAGGATAAATGGGAATTTCATGTTAGGATAAAATTATAATAGAATAAAAATAACAAAGGTGGGGATCCAAAGAAGAAAGGCAAATACTATTAACAACATTCAAAAAAAAAAAAAAGGCTACCAAAGTTACTAAGCACGTTAATGCTAAAAGATCGTTAGAAAAAACAAAAACTAAAAATATATCAAACAAGTGACTCTTTTGTAATTTTATTTTTAACAAATAAATAAATTTTTTAAGTAACTTTCAAAGAATATTTTAGTTGATCAATGAAAACGATTGAAGAAGTAGGAGAAAAAATGGATGAAAAGCATGACATAGTGAGATTTTGTTTTTTGCTAAAATCTTTCAATTTGAAAAGAGTAACGTTAGAAACTTTGAAAGTTCTATTAAAATTTTTACCAAATGTCTCATATAGGTATAAGACCCACACCATGTAGGTCCCACGTGAATTCCACACCCATGTAAGACATTTAGTAAAAATTTTGATAAAACTTTTATGATTTTTAACATTTTTAATTTGAAAATGGCAGTGATTAATTACATCAATGAGTTAAAAATCTTGGGGCCCTGTTCGCGATTGTCGGTTGAATTCAGACAAATTATCAAGTAAAATTATTATTTTTTTTAAAGGAAAAATTAATCTAAGGTCCCTCTCCCATTTTTAGTAATGAGAGAGATCCACAATATTATTTTATAATGTCTAAGGTCTCTCAACCCTACACCCATTTATTACAGAGACATTTGACTCTCTCAAACCAAATCTCATTTCTCTCTCCGTCTTCTCTATTTCCTCTCTCTCTCTCTCTCTCTCTCTCTCTCTCTAAATCCAAACCTCCCCAAATCTCTCTTTCGAAAATGAATCGCAATCGCAATCGGAATCCAAACGCAAATCTGAATCCAAATCCAAATTCAGAGTCGAAATCGCATTCTCCCTCTTTTTTACCTTCAATAGACTCGATTGCTTTCCCCAATCGATCGAAGCTCTTCAATCGAGCTTCAACTCTCTTTAATCAATTCGTAGCTTGAGACATCCCAGCGAGCTTGTCGAGGACCAACGATGGGTTGTCGAAGGAGAAGAAGAAAGGGTTGTTGAAAAATCTAAAAGAGTTGTGGCAAAGATACGTTTACTGGCTCTATCAGCACAAGGATTTGGGGCTATATTTGGATGTGAGTCGAATCGGATTCACGGACAACTTCGTAGAAGAGATGGAGCCCAAGTTTTAGGCGGCTTTCAAAGCCATGGAAGAGATTGAAAAGGGATCGATTACGAATCCTGATGAGGGTGAATGGTTGGGCATTATTAGCTTCGAAACCCTAAGCTTGATCCGAAGTTGATCATAAGATTGCAGATTGAGAACACGCTTGAAGCTGTATGCAAGTTCGCCAACAATGTCGTCAGTGGTAAAGTAAGTTTTTTTCACTCATATTGTGGATTTTTTTTTTTTTTGGTAGAGAATTGATAAGAATGCTTAATTGAGTGTGTTTGTAGAAGCATATTTGTTATGTTGTAGTTTTATTGCAATTCATCAAAAGAGAGTGAGCGAGCAGACCCTAGTTGTGGACTTTGGTTTTAGCCAAAGATAGAATTAGGAGAAGACTTATGTGAAGGTCTTTGCTTTGTTCAAATTTCTTTGGTTGTTCAAATTTCTCTAGTATTGGATTTTTTCTGCATTGACGATTTTTTCAACAAAATCGAAATTTCTCTGGAGAGAAATAGAGAATTTCTCTGGGTTTGATTTGTACTTTTCAACTCCAAATTGATTGTTCTTATTGCATTTATGGTTCTGACTTTGGATTGTCTCTGCATTAGCGATTTTTTCAACAAAATCGAAATTCCTCTAGAGAGAAACAGAGAATTTCTCTGGGTTTGATTTGTACTTTTCAACTCCAAATTGATTATTTTTATTGTATTTATGGATCTGACTTTGGATTGTAGATTAACAGAAAATTTCTCTGGCAGGGCTTTGGTTGTTCAAAATTTCTCTGGTATTGTATTTTTTCTGCATTAGTAATTTTTTCAACAAAATCGAAATTTCTTTGGAGAGAAACAGAGAATTTCTCTGGGTTTGATTTGTATTTTTTAACTCCAAATTGATTGTTCTTATTGCATTTATGGTTGTGACTTTGGATTGTCTCTACATTAGCGATTTTTTCAACAAAATCGAAATTTCTCTGGACATTAATAGAGAATTTCTCTGGCAGGTCTTTGGTTGTTCAAATTTCTCTGGTATTGGATTTTCTCTGCATTAGATTTCTACTTTTCAACTCCAAATTGGTTGTTCTTATTGCATTTATGGTTCTGACTTTGGATTTTCGCTGTATTAGCGATTTTTTCAACAAAATCGAAATTTCTCTGGAGAGAAACAGAGAATTTCTCTGGTAGGTCTCTGGTTGTTCAAATTTCTCTAGTATTGGATTTTCTCTACATTAGCGATTTTTTCAACAAAACCAAAATTTCTCTGGAGAGAAACAGAGAATTTCTCTAGGTTGGATAGAATTTCTCTGGAAATCCAAAGAAATTCTCTAGATGAAATTTCTTTAGATCAATTTGAGAGACTTAGATATTATGAAAATATTAGATGTCCTTTATGTTATAAAATCTTAATATCAGGGACCCTAAAAAAAAAATCATTTTTTAAAAGTATATATATCTAAAAATTTATAAGCATTTTATGTTAATGTATTATCAAAGTCTCAATTCGAATGGTGTAAAATAAATGATTCAGCCTCCGTTTGGGAAGTGGGTTGGCTTTTTGGCTATTTTAGCCTGGGCTAAAAAGCTTGGTTTGGGAAGGGCTTTTTGGCTTTTTTGACTTTTTTTGTGAGAGAAGAGTGTAATGATTATGGGTTGGATGTGATGTTTTGTTTGTTGTGGCTAAAATAGCCTATTTTGTCTTTTATGGCTAAAATAGCCCAAAAAAACCCATAAACTCACTTCCCAAACGGTGCTTCAGATCATATTTATTGTATTTGGTTTTAATTTTTTGTTTTTAGTGAATATTTTTAAAATTTTAAACCTTTTTATTTATTTTTATTTTTTTAGATGCACCTTACTTAGATGTATCTAAAATATAAAATATTTGTAAAAAAAATATTATAAAAAATCAATAAAAACACAAGAATACAAAAATGTATTGAATTCTCATTTTTTTTTTTTTTTGTATTTTTGGTATTTAGTGAATTTTTTAAAATTTGTTTTACAAATATTATACTTTTTCAGTTTATTTGTGTTAGACGTATCTAAAAATTTTAAAAATTATTTAAAATGCTAAAAAAATTCAGTGAAAATAAAAAAAAAAAACATGATTTTTTTATTTTTTATTTTTTATTTTTTATTTTTCTACAAAGTAAATCCTGAATCCTGAATCTTGAAAGAATAATATTAGGGATCGTGAAAAAAATATCATGAAATGCATCATGAAAATTTTTTGTCATTTGATTAGTATGTGTGTTTTATTATATGTGTAATTTAAAAATAGAGAATTTTTCATGATCATCTTCATAATATTTTTTTTATGATTCCTAACATTACTCATTTTGAAACTAAACAAGCTGATTAGAATCTTAAATTTTATAAAATTTAAAAATGATTATAATCCTAGTCATCATGATGTAGAATTGTACTATGATTTCAATTTTATTAGCGTCTTGATCCTACCACTTTTTCCTATTATTTATTTTTTATATATGTATATATATATATATATATAAAAAAATTTGAATATAAACTCCATTTGCAAATGCCTTCTTTAATTTCTATTAGCAAAGAAAATATATTATATTAAATTTATCATTTTTATTTAATAATTTTAAAGTTAATTGCCTACATTATTATTATTGATTATTTTTAATTGTATTTTGCATTGAAAATAGAATTTTATGATCCTTAATCCCACAATTCCACATAAGATCTGATTCAAAAGTGTTTTTTTTCCCAATAATTCCACATAAGAACCCGATTTTAATAATTTGTACACTGTTTATTGCTTGATTTGTTATGGGGAAATTACTACTTAGTGAAGCTGTGAAAAAAATATTTATAAATATATAAAAAAAATTAAAATTTTATTTATTAATGTTCATAAAATAGATACTCTTCCATTTTTGAATTTTCTTTACCTAGAAGTCCAAGCGTTGAAACATTACGTCCATAAGAACAACTTCATGCAAAATGACCACAATATTCATCTTTATATATATATATATATATATATAGGCTTGTTTTGGGAAGTTGGCTTCTAGTCATTTTTTTTGGTTTGTAGCAAAAGCTAAAAGTTGACTTTTTTGAATTTTTTTCCATTTGGGAAGGTGGTTTTTAGCCAAGGGTATAATTACAATTTTACCTCTCATGAGTCAAAATATACTACATGGGTGAAGTTGTAATATTTTAAACTAAATAGGGATAGTTTGGTCATTTGATTATGATTTGACATCATAAACAAATATTAATCAAAAAAGCCAAAAGTCACTTTTTACCAACTTCCCAAATCATTTGTCTAAAAAAGCCAAAAACTTGGTTAAAAGCTAAAAAGTCACTTTTTACCATCTTCTCAAAATAAGCCATCGTATACACGGTGGAATAGGGACAAAACCAAACCCAACCCTCTTCTTTGTCTCTCCTCTCTCCTCTTTTCGATTTCCTCTCTCTCTCTCTCTCTCTCTCTTCTTATCCTCCTCTCTCCGATAATCTAAGATCCAAAACATATCTGAGGTAATCCTTTGTATCGCCGATTCTTTCTCTCTCCTCTCTCCTCTTTTCGATCTCCTCTCTCTCTCTCTTCTTATCCTCCTCTCTCCGATGATCTAAGATCCGAAACATATCTGAGGTAATCCTTTGTATCGCCGATCCTTCCATCTCCGACAATCTCTCTTCTCCTTTCTCCAATGATCCGACGATCTCTCTCCAATCATTGGAAATGGACTCCGATGAGGTGCTTCTGCCACTCTCTCTCTATACTCTCCTGCTAACTTCCACATTCTCTCAACGGTGATCTCTCACTCCTCTTCTAGGACTCACCATTTGGTTTTTCTATAACAAATTTGAGCTCAGTCTACTTTAATTTGTCGTCGATCTATCTTCAAACCTTTAATTTCTCTCTTATCTTTGTGTTCTCGTGTTCTAAACAAGGTCGCTGTCAATAATGTCGAAAGGCAGGCACTGCCTCTTTTAAGATCGACGAAGACAGTTAGATGATGTCGATAAAGGATTTTTCTTGATAGTTCATTTGTTATATACGAAATTCACTTGCTGCAATGAATTTCAATAGATTTAGAGTTCATATAGTGGGTAGGATTTACGATGTGAATTGTTTTTCTTATTTGGTAGTTATTATATCAACTTCATTCTATAAATGAAAATTCTCTGCTATCAAATTGTGAAAATATGAGGTTCTATTTCTTGTTGGATTGTGAATGCTTTTGTACAGATAAAAATTATACAGATGAAAATTTGTACAAATAAAATTGAGATAGAAAATTTTACAGATAAAAATTTGGACAAAGAAAATTTGCATAGATAAAAAATTTGGACAGAAAAATTTGAATAGATAGAAAAAAAAATTGAACAGATAGACAAATAATTTAAACATATAGATATAAATTTGAATAGATAGTCAACGAAAAATCAAATAGATTAAAAAAAAATTAGAGGGTAAAATTGTAAACAAATTATCCTCTAGGTTTCTCACCAAACTATTTCACAAAGTGTAAACCTCTTACCAATAAAAAAAAAAATTACTACTAAACTTAATGCCTTAAACAATTGTTAGAATAAATTTTTTTACCAATTTTCTCTTATAAAATTTATTATTGATGTGTATTTTTTTTAATTATTATAATTTTACACTTAATTGGTATTTCCCCATTTGTTAATGGGAGTATGGATTAAGAGAAACATTGGCGCAATAATAACAGCGGGAGAAGGGTGCACTAACGCAATCAATGACCCATCATTTAGCAACCCGTACAATTAACTCCTCTCTTTCTCTCTTTCACCCCTCTCCATGAAGTGCTCGCAATTATTAACACTAGAATAAAGCTTGAGACCCCACCCACAGTGACCCTCCAGTGTCACGTGGCACCGCGTGATTGGAAGAAAAGAAAAAAAAAATTATTTTTGAGCTACTGGGGGTGTTGGGGGTGCCCCACTGGGGTCCCTAGCACCACTGATTAACACTAATGTTATGTCTACAACAAACATTATAAAAATATTTATAGAAAATGAGTCTTGCTAACTTGTTAACATTTAAAAATATTAGATATTCTGAAAATTTTATCAGATATCTCACATGAATATGGGTCTATATGTAATTCATATTGTGTGAGTCCTACACCCATATAAAATATTTAATAAAATTTTTAAGATCTCTAACATTATTCGTTAACATTGCCTTAAAAAATCTCTAAAATCACATATTCATTTTTCTATTTAATCCCCTTTGGGTGTGTTTGATTGGGAGGATTAGGGGGACTAAATATTGTTTAGATTGTAATCCGATGGAGACTTTTTGGCCGGCGTTTATTTTTTTTTTAGTCCGCCAGACATGGAGTCCGCCCGGACTTCATATCCCTCATATGAGGGACTATTGCATCCTAGGAGGGGAGAGATTATTTCCATGAGACTATTTACTGTTGGGATTAGGTGATGAAATAACTATTTTGACCATTTACTATTTAATTATGTATTATATTTAGTAAAATTCAATAAAATATAAATGTTTCAATTTAAAAATAAAATAATTATATTTAACTTTTTATTGATGTTTTATTTATTTAATTTTTTAAATTAATTTTTTTATAGATATTTTATTTTAAAATTTTGTTTATATTTTATTTAATTTCATTATTATCATTTTTAGAAATAAATTTACTTAAAATTTTAATTAAAAAAATAACTTATATTTTTATTGATATTTTATTTATTTAATTTTTTAAAAATAAATTTATTTAATTGTGTAAAATATAAAATAAAATAAATTTTTATTTAATCTAGCTAAAAATAATTAAAATATTAAAGATATCCTTAATATTGCTATTACTTAGTAAACAATTAAAAAATGATAAAATAATATTTTGCTCATTTATCTTATCCAGTCTGTCTAACCAAACATTGGATTCACTAAAAATAGTCATTTCTAATCTCATGAGAAAATAAATATACATCCAATCTAACCAAATAGTTCAAAAGATTCATAATCTCAAAATTTAAATCCGATAAATTCTTATCCCTCTTATTGAGTTCGTTCAATCAAATACATCATTTGTGTATTCTGTGGAGAGAGAGGCTTATTCACAGATGATTCATGAATAAGTAATTTATGAATAGCCAATAATAGGCTGACAACTCACCAATCTTGAAAACTTGCATTACACTGAGTTCTTATATTAGGGAAATGTATGAGTTATAAAACCCAAACAAATTATCAAATTTTTTTATTAAATTTTTTACATGAATGTAAGATCTATACATATGTAATTTGTGTGAGTCTTTTACTCATGTGAGAGATTTGATAAAAAATTTAGTAATTTATTTAGTATCTAAATACTCTAATTGATATATTAATTAGTATATTAATTGATGATATAACATAATTTTAGAGGTTTTAAATTTTATAATTTATATAATAGATGAAATCATAGTCTTAAAATAAAGAAAATGCTATAGACCTCAAATGAATTACCAAATATTCTATCAAACCTCTTACATGAGTGTAGGATACACACATGTAATTTGTATGGATCACACACCATATGAGAAGTTTGATAAAATATTTAATAATTCATTTGATATCTCAAACCTAACTCTTAAAATAATAATATTATAATATATGTGAATACATTAATTAATGTATCAAAGTGAAACTCTCGCTAGTTCCATTATTTCAAATTTCATAATTAACATCAAGTCAAATAGAAATTCGTGGTTTAGAGTTCCAAGTTATTCATTTCTCCTACTTATTTATTTTTTTTCTTTTCTTTAAAATAGGAATAGTATTTATCATTAAATTTAGTTTGTTGAATTATATAACCTTTTATATGCCTTAATACAACAAACAAGGTACGAGACTTACCATATTTATAAAAAAAAAAGAAAAAGAAAAAAGAGAGTAATATACGGATCTTTCTTGAAAATTTTAAAATAATTACATTTAACCTCATAATTTTAACATAATTACATTAGATTCCTTAAAAAAAATTTAACCATATAGATAAAAATAAAAATAAAAATTATATTGTCATTTTTTTTTATACTAAAATATATATTTTATCATATTTAACTTTGTATCTTCCCACCATCTATATTACTGGGTGTTTGAAATTAATTTTTTTTTGGGTGACTTTTTGGCTTAATAATTTTTTTTATGAAACTAAAAAATGGTTAATACTATTAGAAATCTTTTTTAATTGTATAGAAAAACGTAAACGACTAATATCGTACTTTTATTTTTTGCTTGAATTTATTGTTTTACCTTTTCAAAGATACCTACCAGGAGTAGTTTGGTCTTTTCAAATTAGAAGAAAGATTTCATAACTTTTTTTTGATACATGCAACACACATTTTAACTTTTTTTAAGCTAAAAAATAACGTCCCAAACAGGAGCTTAGTTGTGATCCCTTTAGCCAACTAAACAAGAAATTAATGTAATTATAAAAGAAAAATTATAGATTTTGATTCTTTTTTTTTTTTTAAGAACCTCATAAGTGGTCAATATAATTTACCCATTAAAAATTCATACTACCCGCCATGCCACATGAAAATTCACATAAAAAGTTAAAACTTTTGGTAAAGTAATTTAGTATAACGCAATAGTTCTCTTTGAAAAAATGGTTAATTAAACCAAAACACTCTCAATTTTTTGTGATATTATTTTACCCCCTCATTTATAAATCCATTATGATAGTTTCATTTAGTGTTACAATGCTCGACTTATTACCTAGTAGTTTACTCAAGAATATAAGATTGATTATGAGAAAACATTTACCCCCATTGCGCGTCTTACTTCAGTTTCCAGCCTCATTGCCATTGTTGCTGCTCGCCATTAGCGTCTTTGTTAGATGGATGTCAAGAAAGTTTTTCTTAATGGTGATCTCACTAAGGAAGTTTATATGCAACCTCGTCCTAATTCCTTAGTTCCATCCACTAAAGTTTGCAAATTTCGCCGTACTTTGTGGTTTGAACAAGCTTCTTGTGCTTGGTTTGCCAAATTCCGTTATACCATTCGTGACTTTGGCTTCTCCTCTAGTGCTCATGATTCCTCTCTGTTTATACGCAAGACAGAACGTGGTATTATTATTCTTCTTCTCTATGTGGATGATATGATCATCACTAGGGATAACACAGTGGGTATCTCTAGTCTCAAATAGTTTCTTAGTCGCCAGTTTGAGATGAAAGATTTGGGTCTACTAAGCTACTTCCTCGCCTTGGAAATTTCTCAAGATCCTTGTAGTTACTTTCTCACTTAGGCCAATTATACATCTGATCTCTTAGCTTGTGCTGGTCTCACCGATTGCAAGACTGCACCTACCCCAGTTGGTCCTTAGGCTCGTTTCACACCCCATGATGGTCCACCTGTTATCAGATAGTACTTTATATCGTCAGCTAGTTGGCAGTCTTGTCTATCTCGCCGTTACTCGTTCAGACATTGCCTTTGTTGTTCACATTGTCAATCAGTTCATGGCTGCTCCTCACTCTCCACACTATAATGCTCTGGTTCACATTTTGCACTATTTCAAAGGCACTATGTTTTATGGTTTTCACTACTCAACACATTCTTCTCTACAACTACACGTCTTTTCTGATGTAGATTGGGTAGGGATCCTATTGATCGGCATTCTACTACAAGGTTTTACTTCTTATTGGGTGACTCTCTCATTGCCTGACGTAGCAAGAAGCAAACTTTTATTGCTCGTTCTAGTACTGAGGTTGAGTATCGTGCTCTTGCTGACGCTACTTAAGAGCTTGCGTGGTTTCGCTGGCTTCTTTTTGATATGGGAGTTTCTCATCCTACTGCCACTAACCTCTATTGTGACAATCAAAGTGCTATTCAGATTGTACAAAATGATGTCTTCCATGATTGCACTAAGCATATTGAGATTGATTGTCACTTCATACGGCGATATGTTACTAGTGGCACTGTTCGTCTTATCTTTGTTACCTCTGTCGATTAGACAACCAACATCTTCACTAAGGCTCATCCTTTAGGACGTTTTTCTGACTTACTTTCCAAACTCAAGTTGATATCTGCATTACCGCCTTTAGCTTGAGGGGAGTGTTAGCTATATATATCTATATTACTATATTGTGCATTACCATATTATGTTTTACCATAGTTAGCTTATCATTCTTTTATATAAAAGAGTCTTGTATTCACTCATATTCATTCATTGAAATATATAGAGCTATACTCTCTCTCTCTCTCTCTCACACACACATACAAAATTTCTCTCTATTCTCGTAACACTGAA
This sequence comes from Camellia sinensis, assembly GCF_055761805.1. Taxonomy (NCBI): domain Eukaryota; kingdom Viridiplantae; phylum Streptophyta; class Magnoliopsida; order Ericales; family Theaceae; genus Camellia; species Camellia sinensis. The sequence continues at coordinate 101,258,565 of NC_138975.1, read as the reverse complement.
AATGATTTAAAATAGGTGAAAGTGAATTAAAAAGGGTTAAAATATACAACTTTATAAATGAACGAGTAAATTGAAATTTGCAAATAATTAAAGAGGCGTTGATGTAAAAGTTTTTCTCCTATATTGTAGCCCGTCGATAAATTACGTATTCACGGCTCATCCGTGAATAAGTAAAGTTTTTCTCCTATATGAATGCATATATTGATGATTATGCATATAGGTGAGTTGGGAAATGGTTTTTTATTAATTTTTTTAAATAATGTGTTTGAGAAATTGTTAAAAAAATTAATTTTTTGTAAGTGAAAAAAGTACTTCGCATTTGATCTTTTTAAGACTAGACTTTTTGACTTTTTTTAACAAAAAAATTATAATTTTTTTTGTATGTCTTTTGAGATAATTCTAAAAAATCTATCTTTTAGCTAAAAAAAATAAAGAAATTCAGTAAGTTGTTTGTTATGAACTAAAAAAAATTAGGGTTTTTTTAAATTTTATTTTATTATTATTTTTTTTTTATCATCCTCCACTTATATGGGAAATTGAAAGTTAGAAGATAAGTTAATTATAATGGTTTCGAAGAGTTAGTTTTTTTTTTTTTTTTTTCATATGCGCATACGTGCTCATATTTTTGTAAGATAAAAATTCTTTAACTACTATTGTATAGTGTGATAAATAAAAACTATCGTATATTGGTTTTTGTTTTTTGTTTTTTTAAACGGTTCTAATATGGTGATCACCCCCACAACATTTATGAAGGTACTGTTAGAAAAACTTCATTAGAAAAATATATTATTTGATTTAATTTTTAGAATTTTTAAATTTATTTTTAAAAAATATTAAATTAGTTTGACAAAAATAAATATAAATATATATTTAAAATTTAAAATATTATTTTATATTCCCAAAAAAACCATATAAAAATAATTAGTGTTTGATTTTTTTAAATTTTTTTTCCACCAAACTAAATTTTAATTTCTTTTAGAAAAATAGATTAAAAAAACCCAATATATATGTGTACCTTTGAAACATATCCAACATACAATTTGATAAAATACATTTGCAGTATAAGTTAATACCAAGACGAACACGTTCAAATTGAAAATAATATAAAACATTAAATTTGAATAGAAAAAATTAATAGTTGCATTTTAGTCCAAAATTGTATGAGAATTTTCTAGTTATATTTCAACAATAGAGGGTAAAATGTTTCAGTCCCGAACCACAAGGAATTATAATTTAACCTTTAATCTTAGTGATAAGTAGATTCTATTTTTCCTAAAAAGCACGGAAAACAACCTTCTTTTTCAATAAATTAATTCATTTTTTTTTTCATCTGATTTTACTAACTACCTAAGACATTGTGATCCTCTCTATTGCATATTTATAATTGATAATTTCTATTATATCATCTAATAATGAGTGTAATGATTTTTTAATTTAAACTAATTATAAATTCACATTTATATCTTATAATCTATATAATAAGGCACAAAACTTTTTGAAAAATGTATCAAAATGTATGTGAGATACATTTTGATCCAAGGGCTAAGATCAATCCCAAATATATATCAATGGTTGGGATGTATTTGATTCCCGCCCAAACACGCTCTGCTCTCTCTCCCACGCCTACCAAACACGCCTGCCTCTACCCAAACGTTATCCTCAACTCCCTCTCCCTCTCTCTCTCTCTCCCTCTCCCTCTCCCTCTCTCTCTCTCTCCCTCTCCCTCTCCCTACTGTGCTTCACAACCGATCTGAGATCAGATAGCATTGCTGAAGGAGGTCATCAATGGCTGAGATGTGTTCGATCTAGGGCTGCTGCTGATAGATCGAGATCTGGCGTTCCGATCACATGGCCCATTCAGTAGTTCTCGCCTCGCCAGCGTCGGCGCTGCCACATCGGATTGATGGAAAAATTTCCAATTTCCAATTTCCAATTTCCAATTTTTTTTTCGACTTCTTTGGTTATTGATTTGTTGATTTTGCAGACTTCTTCCTCCTGAAGTGCTTCTGTGGTTCTGTGGTTTCTGCTTCTGTGGTATCTGCTTCTGTGGTTCTGTGGTTCTACCTCCTGAAGTGCCCAAACTTCTTCCCAAGAATCGCCTTCTCTCTGAAGTAAGTAATTAGGGTTTAAAGAAAATGGAGTGGAATTTGGAGACATGTTTTCAGACATGTTTTCTTTGATTTTGGTTTTGAATAGAAATTTCGCCTTCTCTCTGTGTTGTCATTAGGTGAATCTTTTTTATTTTGGTTTTGAATAGAAATTTCCTTTGGTTCTGTCATGAAAGCAAAGAAAGAGTTGATTTGATCAAAATCTTTTATTTTATCCAAAAAAAAGTTGATTCGGATCAATGATCACTGGGAAGGTCTCAAATTTTGGAATTTCAGACAAATTGGACCAGGGCAATGATTGTGGATTGAGGAGGGGAAGTTTAGTTTATTTTAGGGTTTAGTTAGATTGACTCTCTAATTGTAGGTAACACAGTTTTGGGTTTTTGCTGTTATTGAGTGTTTGATCTTCATTGGGGAATGTTCTAAGGTAATAGTTTATTAATTTATTTATGTTTTTGAATGATGTGGATAATACACAAGTCTAAAAAAGATTACGTAAAGAATAAAAATTAACAAAGAATTCATTTTTCAAATTTGCTCATAATATATAGCTTAGAATTGTTTATGTTCGTTTTTTTATGGCCCAAAAGAATATTTAGAAAATGGGGGGAAAGGCTCAAAAATAAATTTTGTAAGGAAAAAGTGCAATCCGCAAACTGCTCGCGAACCGTACTTGCACAAACCGTAAACTATACTATGAGCGATTGTAGGTTCACTTTTCCCAAACTGCAGGCCATTGGACTCATGGGTCCAATTAGTAGTTCGAACCGCTTAAAACCAATCCGTGAGCACCCAATGTTTTATGAGAAAATTCACATTCCAGTAGATCAGTTTATGAGAAAATTTGATCAGTTTATGAGAAAATTTGATCAGTTTATCAGTTTAAAGAAAACAAAACACTTTTGATGGTATCATATATTTGATAATTTTTGATGGTATCATAATTTATATTTCACATTTCACATTTCACTTTTGATGGTATCATAAATTTGATAATTTCACATTCCAGTATTTCACTTCCGAAACACTCTGAACTATCAGCAGCAACAGGAGAATAGTGGTTTTTCTTAGGGGTGTGGGAGTGAGTGTTTAGAGAGATGGAAAATTGGGTTTAAAGATTCATTACATCTCCTTTCCCTTTATCCATTAAAAAATAACACCTTTTTATACCCACCTTCAAATTCAAATACCCACCTTCAAAACCCACCTTCAAATTCAAACCTTCGATTCCCTCTCCCTTCAGATCCGTAGCGTTCCACTCCAATCCCACCCCAAATTCCGAATTCTTGCCGAAGAAAACCCCTTGTTTCGCCTCTCTCTCTCCCTCTCGCATTCGGTGTTTCTCTGCTTCTGTTACTTTCTCGAAGTCGTGTGAACAGGTATGTTCTGTTTCTCTGCTTCTGTTTCGCAACCTTTTCTTGAATTTCTAAATTCTAGGGCTTATTTGGTTTCTGTTTTAGTCAACCAACACTCACCCCCTCAAGAATTCAAGTTTCTTTTTCAGTATGTGTACTTTTCTGATAATTGAAAGGTAAATTGGGTTTTTTTAGGATAGCGAGTATGATTTTATTTTATTTTATTTTATTTTTTAGTTTGTAAAACTTTTCTTTTTTTTCTTTTTTTTTTAATTTGCTGCTCATTTATTGCTGTCAAAACTTTGAACTTTGTGGCTCATCGCATTCAACATTCCCTTCAAAATTTTGTGTCAGACCCCTTGAAGAATCAACATTAATACAGAACTCTCTCTCTCTCTCTCTCTCTCTCTCTCTCTCTCTCTCTCATACCCTCAATCTTTATTGTTTTCATCTTCAGTAATATCATAGCTTCATTAAATTGAAATGTGTGAAGAGAATAGTCCAAGTACAAATTAGAACAAGAGACACTCTAGGTTATACAACATTTTTGCTTCTGGGTACTGAATAGTGAAGACCGAATTTGCTTTGATGGGTGTTCTTCTAATGAATTTGTTTTTTTTTTTTTTTTTTTTTTTTTTTTAATATCAGCTGCTTATGACAAGGAAGGTTTCGACTAAATTTAGACGTTTTAGGCATTTTAATCGGATGTGTTTTGCTTATTTTTGAAGTAACTGGGTTTGATTTCTATTTGTTGCTCGAAATTGTGAAGTGGGAAATTTAGGGGAAATTTATGTTCTTCTCGGATTCTCTTACCTTTTCGGGAAGAAAGCGGGGATGAAGAGCTTTCTGTTCTTCCTAGGCACACCAAAGTTATTGTAACAGGAAACAACAGAACAACAGAACAAGGTGTCGTCAAGAAGGCTGTTGGTCTTGGTGGTTGGCATTGGCTAGTAATTTTCTTTTTTACCTTTACACCAATTTATCCTCTACTCATTTGACTTTAATCATATCATTGCTATTTTAAATTCTTTTGCCATGTCACATTATTGTTATCTTTCTAGCTTTTTCAATTTCTAAGGCCTGTGGTGCTCTCTTGCTAGGTGCGATTCCTGAGTTTGAGCTCCTATTTCCCTTCTATTGAATGTAAAGAAATAGAAGTGAAAATCATCCAAATTTAAAATTTTGTTTTCTCACTAAACATTTGTATTATCAAACATATATCTATATAATAAGGGAATAGGGTTTTTGGTGTTCTGTTTGTGCATTCTTATCCCAATTTTTATTTATTTATTTTTTTATGTAGCTTATGGGTTTGGATTTAATTTTTTAAAAAATTTTGGGTCTGAAATGTATCATGATTGGCAATGAACTTTTACTTTGTTCACTTATTCTTTATTTTTATTTTTATTTTTCCACAAATTTAATATCCCAATACAACATCAAGGAACCGGCAAGGACTGCTGAATATGTAGCTGAAGTGTTATTTGGGGTTAGACCCAAATGTTTCTCTGCTGAATGGAACCATTAAGAGCACTACAATTTATATATAGAAAAATTAATGTGGTTTAAATTCATTATGGTTGTAGTCTTCACATTACCTAGAATCAATTTGCATATTGATTTTGTATGCATGTTTTTTTGATTTTTATGCGTACATGGAATTACTGTCGTATTTAATTTAGTTTTGGGATCTTTCCAATTATATAACTCTCCATAAGAAAATGATGTTTTATTTTAGATATTTAAATTTATTATTAGCAACACATTTAATTATCTATTTCTTGGCGAATTTTAATTGAAAGAACAAGAATTTTGTTTACGAAAGATAGAGGGTAACTCTTCTAGATTAATGTTAAAGACTTGCACTTTGGAATTTACAATTCATTTGCAATGACATCGCAATGGAGTTGAGTTACATGATTGAATTTGTAATAAATCAAAAGTTAATATGTAATTTGTCATATCATTACATATAAAATTAGAAGAGATTGTTTTTTATTGGTGTGAATTCTTTTTCCAATTATTATTATTTTGTTTGTTTGTTTGTTTTTTTTTTTTTTTTTTTTTTTAGGACGTATACATTGACCACTTCCCATCATTTCTCCCCTTATTTTATTAAGGGTAGCTCTAATTTAATGGATAAATAAAAAATATTGGAAATAGCATATTAGTTGCTTTTTAAGAACAATAATTAAGAAATTGAGGTGATTCACTTACAAAGTGGCTTATCAAATAATGTCAGCTACTTCATACGTTAAAAAATACTAAGAAAAATAATATATAGATCAAGAATTCAAACACAAAACAAATGTTAATAAAGTAATGTATGTTTTAAATTCACTTCACATGTGAATTCGACTGTAACCGAGTTAAACCACACACTGTTTTTTTAATTTTTTAATTTTTTAATTTAATATTCTAATTTTTTTAAATTCACTTCACGGGTACACGACTGTAACCGAGTTAAATTCACTCCCCTTATTTTATTTTATTTATTTTTTGATATACTATTTAAGGCTATATTTGTTTGGGTATACTACATAATTTCTCTTAAGTAGTTTTATGAAAAATCATCTAACCTTTGTAGGTCGATTGATTGATCCTGAACATTTTTGGCTATTTGATCACAACTTTGAGACACTTTTCATAAAACATTTTTATGATCGTTAACATTTTTGCAACACATAGACTGTAATATAAGAATTTTATTAGATTGTACCTTCAGGCACGGGCAATCTCTGTTATTTTTTAAAAAGGTGTTATTTTTAAAATGAAACTGGTATTTGATGAATCTTTTTTCTCTTTGTTTCACTTTTTCAGGTTGGTGATGATATACGGATGATGATCCAAGTTAGGTTTTTTTTCCAATCAATTTGTTTCGTATGAATAAAAATTTCAGCATCGACAACCACCCTCCCTTCGAACTCACACTCGCAAGGTTCGATTTCTGCCTCTCCCCTTTCGTAGATCAGTTTATTACTTCTTTTAATTAATTTCAATAAATTTCTTGATTTCTAATTTCGTAGATCAGTTTATTGCATTCCAGTAGATCAATTTATGGCTATGTCTGGTTTGTCTATATGGTTGCAACACCACCACCGCTGCTCATCATCACCACTGCCGCTGTTGATGCAAAACCCACTTCATGCTCAAACAGAATGTGTTCAAGGAAAGCTTCAAGTAAAATTCTTCAATACTTTGAAATAGACCACAGCTCTATTCATACTTTTTTTATTTTTTTATTTCTCAATCAATAAGTAACTAATTATAAATACGAAAAATATTTATATTATCAAACAAATCACTAACTCATACTTTTGTACAGTATTATTACTATTTTTTTAAATAAGTTTTAAACATCCAATACAGACTCAACACAATGTATGCTACAACACTATGGATTGGGAATCAGATCACAGTGAACATTTTGAGTTGTGTATTGTATGTGTCTGTTTGAACCTACATGGAAGGAAGCACATGCGAATTTGGGACAGTGACTGGATACCCTTTCTCTTTCTTTTGATTTTTTAAGTATCTACTGTATTGTTCTGCATGCTAATTTTGTAATTAAGTTCTGATGTCAAACTTAAACATTTCAATTGACTTAAACCCACTTCATATTGTATTGTTTTGCATGCTACATCCTTTCAATTTTCTCCCACAAAAGCACCCTGTCACAATTTTATATATATATTTTAATCTTAATATATGTATTCCTTGCCTTCTATAGCTCCTACAGTATTACCTACACTTCCTTCACTGGGACAAACTTCATATATTATACCAAGGGATTGTTGATAGTGTATTATTTGCTTCTTTTGACAGTGGCATATATTCTTCAACCTTGAATAGATTTAATTTTTTGAATTGGATATTTTGATGGCTATACTAGAAATGTATCAATGTGCTCTATCTTCATTTATTTATTTTTTTGAATTAATGATTGAAGACTGAATAGTGATCTTTGAAACATAAACTTGATACGGAGACCTGGCCATAATGCAAATGAAGATGTTCACTCAGTGAGGAAATCTACAGCAGGTCCGCATTTGAATATGAGAAATATGGGATTTGTTACGCTACACTAGATGTAAATTATAGTATTTATGGTGCATATATGGTGGTGAAAATCCATTAGAAAAGGAGATTGTAAACTTAAGACCAGGGAAAGCTTCGAGTAACTCACTTAGAGATCAATTAAAATTTGTTATTTAAAATATTAACATATAGTTCTGGGAAAGCTACTGAAGATTAAAGTTGGTTTTGTTGGTTGTTGTTTATGTTGGTTGTTGATTTACTTGATAGATAGTATAAATTTGTTTTGTTTTTTTGTTTTTGTTTTGTGGCATAAATTTATGTTTGGACTTTCTAAATAATAAATGGTGAACTTCAAAATACTTATGATTATAACGAATTTTGATTTTGGTTTTAATTTGAATTGGATACTTTGATGATGGTTATACTAGAAATGTATCAATGTGCTCAATCTTCGTTTATTTATTTTTCTTAATTAATGATTGAAGACTGGATAGTCATCTTTTAAACATAAACTTGACATGCAGATCTGGCCATAGAGCAAATGAAGATGTTCACTTGATAGTGAGGAAATCTCCAGTCCTCGATTTCTGCCTCTCGAACTCGGCTCGCAAGGTAGTCCTCGGTTTCTACTTCTCCCCTTCTCTCTCTGTTGGGCTGTGTGTTTTTTTTATTATTGCGATTTCTGATACTGTTTGGTTAATTTTAGGTTTTTTTTTTTGAGTTCATCGTGTCCTGCCTCTCTCTTTCTCTTTCTGACGGGCTGTGTCTATTTTTTAATTGTATCTACATATGAATAATTGCGATTTCTGATGTTGTTTGGTTAATTTTAGTAGTTTTTTTGAGTTCATTATGAAATTCGATTATATTTGATTTGATGTTATTGTTGTTGTTTATATTCATGTTATTGTGTGTACAAATTTTTCCCCGGAAAAAAGTACCCATAAAGTGCCTTCAATTTATAAATGTGGTTTCACACAATCACAGCACCTTCGATCTTCCTTACCATTGCCAGATTTGGCTTAGAGAATGAGATTCAATTATTATGGTGTTACCCTCCCTCCGAAACTTCGACAATTTTTATTTTATTTTTAACAGGAAATTTCAACATTGTCGAGGAAGCATCATTGTATCAGTGAAGTTTCGGTTCAGTTCTTATCCTCGAGACAGTAAGTCTTCGCTCTCAGTTTTTGGATTTGATACATTGATTTCAGTAAATTTCTTGATTTCTAATTTATCTTATTTGAAATATTGCATTCCAGTATAAAAATTATTAATTTCTGTGTTTGATATTAAAGATTTAGATTTTGTAACAATTTTATCTGATGTAAAAATGTGAAACAGCACAATTTCATTAAGGAAACAAGTCACCAATTCCTTTGTTGTTTTTCAGCTATGTTAACTCACAATTTCATTATTCTTTTTTGTTTTCCTCAAAGATGTTTGGTTCATAGAATTGTACAGCATTTGAGGATAACAGAGTATTTAACAATTCTTCCAAATTTGAGTTTGAATTCCCAAACGAGGCACAACTCTTGATAAAACAATGTAACCAAGAGCAATAAAATGGCTGCATCATCCACAAAATAAAAATTCAATGATATGATCAATTTTTTTTAATATGATATCACCGTGATATTAATTTTTTTTTTTTAACGTCCAATGCCCATTTACAAACGAGTGATAGTGTGATAAGTAAATTTGTTTATCTTATCATCATCCTTACATTAGTGGAATGGATCCCAATCATTAATTCAATTTGTTTTTATGGGATGATTGATAGTGGTATCATGGCTCAACACAATCCATATGTTGCACATATTGTTTTATAGTTTGGGAACTTAATTTCAATAGGACTTCTAATATAATATATCCTTTTAGTCATGGGGGAACCAAAATTTAAAGCTTAAATAAAAAAATAAAAAATAAAAACTATCCATGCATTCTTCTTTAATTGAATTGTCATTTGTGCTTCTATTTTATTGCACTTTTCATCAGGTTTATTTAAGAAAATTAATTCCATGATTGTATCCATAAATCCTATATCACATCTCTCTTGCTTGCTTTGTATCACATCTCTCTTGCTTGCTTTGTATTTTAAAGTGCGTAGGTTTCTTGATTTCAAATTTAAAACTCTCTCTCTCTTTTCTCTCTCTCAGCTTTTGTTGTTTCCTTCTTTCCCCCATCAGATCTCACTCCGGTAAGTTATTTCTCTCAGATTTTGTTGTTTCACTCCTCTCCTTCTTTCTCTTTCAGCTTTTGTTGCCTTCCGTGAAATTTATAATTTTAAAGTTGCCCTTTTGTTCTCTATTCTGTTTAAAATATGTAGAAATTCAAACATGTCTACAACTCCAGATATTGATTATTCTTTGTTTTTCCTTTTTCCCTCCCGTTTTTGCCTCTGCTACATTAATTTTGTTTCCTAGCTCTTTGATTTACACATTATGATGAGAAGGTAGACCAATGTAGCTCTTTTTTATTTTTTAGATAACTAAATGAAGAATTATGTTCGAAATCAAAATTACAGCGCTGATAGGAAGTTGACTGACTGGAATACAGGGAGAAACTAAGCCTGGGCGCAAAACACTTCTCCTGATGATGGTTTATCAGACAGACTTATGCCACTGGGACACCCAAGTATGTGTTCCATCAATGCAATGGTGTTTTAAAGTGCGTAAGTTTCTTCATTTTTCATTCAAAAATTTTAAATATGATTCAAACTCCAAGGTTTATTTGGTAGCACATTGTTGTTCATTGTTGGTTTTCAAATAATTTCTTCTTCCATGTGTTTGTTTTTTTTATTTTTTATTTTTATTTATTGAGTTGGCCTTCCATGTGTTTTGTATTAGCCACAACTGGTTGCATATGCAATGCTTGATAAAAAGGTTCAGTTAGAAGGATCATTTGCTTGCATATGTATTATCATGTGCAACGTCTCCTATTTGGAACTCTAGAACCTTTGTACACTTGAGAAAAGTCTAATATCTATATTTAAACATATTATTGTGATTTGTGAATAAGGTACTGCAAGTCCAAGGAAAAATCAAACACTGAATTTTCATTATTGATGAGTTCGTTTTTTTAACTTTTACATTTGATTCATTGTTTCCAGATTTATAGATGTTCATTTAGGTAATTTTTGTGTAGTTAGTTCAGTTTATAGTTGTAGCAAATTTTGAAAATATTTCTCTTATATTTGGTTAGAATGGTTTAGATAATTCCAACTAAAAAGTGAAGCGTTGAGATTTTTTTCACTCTCTCACTATTTCCATTTCTCTCTTCTTTCTCACCATACCTCTTCTATCTTCTATTGACTCTTTCTCTTCTTTCCCTACACCTACAACACTGCTGTTCACCCCTAAGCCATCACCGACTCTGTTTGCCTCACATGTGCCTCCTCCGCATCCTCTTCATTCCCTGCTAATGATGTCGCCACCAGTGGCAATGGATGCCTCCCAAACCTTTTTTTTTTTTTTAATCTTTTTCCCATTTGTATCCTTTTTCCCATTTGTTTTCTTTACACCATGCTTTTAGGTACGGGCATACACTAAATTTTCTTTACACCGTGCCTCCCAAACAATATATGATGCTAAATTTTCTTTAGGGAATTGACCCACAATGCCTAAAATATTGTTCTGTTGCTATACATGGTGTAATTGGTATTGTTTATGCATTTGTATTTATTGTATAGGTACTTTAACTCATTGCAGAGTGAATGCTTTTCTGTCTGTTTCCAATCTGATGTAAATATGGTCATTTCTGCACCAACGGGAAGTGGAAAAGCAATATTTTTTGAGCTTTGCATTTTGAGACTGCTCTCAAGGTTCATCTCTACAGAGGGAAGATTTATTCACTTAAAGCGAATGCTTAAAACAGTAGGCTTTCTACAATTTTGTATATGAAAATTTTTTAGATGTTTATTTAAACACTGAAAAGTGTAGAAGATTATTGATTTCACACCTACAGATGTTCTTTATTTCATTAACTTTGTATTGTTGGTTGGTTTTGGGAATAAACTTTTCATGTTGTGGAAGGAATTTTGTTATTATTTGATTTATATACAGATATATAATATATTTTTAGGGTCTATTATACCTTATTGTCTGACTGATGAGGTCTATTGTAATTGTTAAATCCATAATTGCTTCAACAGTTGAAATCTTTTCCTGTATGCGTTCACATTTATCAGTGATTAGAAAAGGGATGTACCTTACAAAACATTTACAGTAGTATTTAGTCCTTACATAGGTGTTTCCATGATTTTATATATCTGTTGTGTTACATAAGGTTTGAACAAAATATATATGGTCTCTCTGCACCATTAGTAAGTTGTTGTACTTGATTTTTTCTTATTTCCATGTGGCGTAGATTGTGCTGAGAATACATTTTTTAAAATCTCATGTGACCATGTAGGCAAGTTAAATTTTTTTTTTTCCCCTATATTTTTTCTCATGTAGTTTTGGGTTTATAATTTGCAAAGAACTATTACAATGTTAAGTTGTGGCAATAGCACTAGCAAGTGTGCATTGCTTGGTGTTTAAAATTATTTTTTTTTAAATTACAAAGTATTGGTTGGTGTGTATTTCAATTTTAATTTTTTTATAGATTATAGAGCACTGGCTGGCATGCATTGTTTGATATTCAATTTTAATTTAATTTTTTTTTTGTAATTGTCAAGCATTGGTTGTGCATTGTTTGGTGTAATTTTTTTTGGATTATTGTGTTAACAAATGTACAATATCTTTGGTTTGTGCGTTTTATTTTGTATCTATAAATTTTTTTTTTTTTTTTTTGACTTGCTTGGTAAGGATGCTTTTATTTTTAATTTTTGTGTTGATATGAAGTTTATGCTTTAGAGTCATAAAGTTTGTTAATAAAATCAAAATGTTTATGATTGAATTACTTGCCGTACTTTAAATAGTTGATTAGGAAATGTTTATTTTCAAGTTTTTTTTAAAAAAAAGAACTTTTCAAAATTAACCACACCTTGATTTATATTTTGACTTCAATTTTTTAGCAACAAATAGAATAAATTATATTTTAACCCAACAATTTTATATTCAATTACATTTTGATTTTATCATTATTTGCACCGTGCCTTTAGGCACGGGCATACACTAGTCATTAGATATATCAGGAAAGTTTTCCATCACATGAAATAAAAAGGATTATACTTCTGTTGGCTTTTTGGGCTTTCGAAGGTTACTTTCGTAATTATGAGCGTGCCAGCAAGGATCAATCAGTCCTTACAGAATTGCCAAACAATTATTCAGACGATTGTGTTATGGTTCTTTCGGCCTCAATAAAGAGGACTTTTACTGGTGGCTTACTGGTAATTTAACTTCAGAAAATTTGAACATAAGAACAGTTAACTAAACTGGAGTATTTCATTAGTATAAAAAGAACTTACAATGATCTCAGTTCCGTAGAGAATTACAGCGGCAATATACTCGACAACTACTCCTACAAATGAAGTGCAGCGCAGAAACTTAAAATACAGGAATATAAAGGACAGGAAATAACACTGGAATATGTAAAGTGATTCTTTAGATTTTTCTCCGTCCCTTCTCTAAAGTCCTTCCTGCTATTTATACTCTCCGAAGATGACCATCGAATTGTACTTCAAACCGTCGAACTGCTCCTCCGTAGTTGCTGATCATGCTACCTTATAAGTAGTTCCACTACGCCTTCACTTGCAGTTAGGCTTCCCCCTTATATTCGAATTTGAAATGTGAGCAACCGTTGAAGCCATGTCATTGTACGTCTCTTTGTTGATCTGCTACTACTCAGATCCTATAACAACCAATATTAATTGCCACGTGTATGATCAGGATCGAAGACCTACCTGGTCTCCCCATATTACCCTCACTTCGCCACGCGTCGGATTGTCACTGGCTTAGTACAAAATGTGTAGCCAACATTACCCCCCGCACTAATATACCCAAGACTTGGTGATATTAGTGGATCAGAGTCCCTTTTCCCACGTCTTAGAACGTGCATGGGTTTTGCATCTTCCCAGAAATGCAACTGTCACACACCATCTGTATTAATACTCTCGTCTTGATCCTTAAGTACTTTCACTGTCTTATTATTCGAACAGACTGATACATTTCATGGCCAAATTAATTCTTTCTTCCAATGATGAAGCATACGAAGAGTCATATGTCGATGCTATTCCTCGTCAAAAGGATGCATTTATTAGCCACCTTTACCCACCGTTCTATATTCAGGTCATGGACGCCTTTGCAAATTACCGACCTTTGGATTACGAACACATTGCTCTTAAACCTTTGATTCAGAAAGCTAAAATCAAAGACATAAGAATTTTTCCTTCTGACCTACCTTTACAGTTCGAACAATCTGCTCTCAAACCTCTGATTTGTAAAATTACAAATATGGATTTGAGCAACTCTTCTTCGCAAATTTCTGTATGGGATAAAGCTGCAGCTGCTTCCTCTTCTGGCTCTTCTGGAAGTTCTGACTGGACAAACTGGTCAGTACCTGAGACTCCTGATTTAAGGGAGCGAATCAACCACCATTTTGTTGAGTTCACTGACCCTTTAGAGTTTCCCTCCTATGCTCGAAGTTCAGTTGTTTATCCTTATGTGCCCATTGACCATCGGCGTAGTCTGGAGGAGAATCTTCTTGTAGCATGGTATACATCTTCCATGCCTACAAAGATAGTGCACACTGCCCCACGCCCAGAAGAAGCCCAAGGGTATAACCCATCATTCTTAGCCCAGAAGGCGAAGCTCTGTTCTTCTGACTGGCTTGATTATATTAATGTCTTTGTTCCTTCTGCCCCCGTATCATCCCCGGAAACAGAAGCGTCCACATCTTTTTCTTCGTCCCCCGAAGTTGAAGTGTGCACACCTTCTCCCCCATCAATTCTTTCCTGGACAGAGAAACTAAAGATTGCTCTATCCATGGAGAAAGTCTTTCCCCCTTATAAACCTCCACCTCCTCCTACCTCAGCTGAGCGGAAACAGGCTCTACTCCTGCTTGCAGCCTTTTCTCACTTGCCTTTCAATGTACTCGAGGATGAAGTCCCTCTCACAAACCTTCAATGGGCTTGTGATATTCTGACTAGGGGTCATGTCCTTAATCCCCTTGCTCAGGCAGAACTTCACATGTTTCTAGACCAACTTCCATTACTCCTTCACTGGCATCGCAATTCTATGGCTACTACACAATCGTTAGACCAGCTTTCGTCCCTTCGAATTCATACTCAATACGAAGCAGAGAACTTTATGGAAGAATTCAATGATTTCAAGAATAAAGACTCTGCCTATTGGGATGATTTAGACATTGATGAATTGGAACAAGGGTTAAGAGAAGTGGCCTTCGAAATAAAGGCTGAAGAGCTCTACTATGAAGTGAGAGCACATCAACTTATGCAGCCGATGGTAGAAAATTTAGAAGATAGAATAAGGAAAGAACAAAAGTTCATTGATCATTGTTGGACCAAATTTCATGATCTTGTTATTTATTCCATTCCTTATTTTTATGAGCTCGAGTTCATACCGAGATAGGGTCAGCTGATGTAATCACTCTGATCTTAATATAAACAACATTTGTCTCTGTTTGACTCTGTCTTCACTTGTATTTTTTACTTGTGTTTTAAAAGTCAACTCAGAGCTTCGAACTTCGAACAATTTCATCTTTTAAATTTGGACTTAATTGTTTTAAATAAAACACTAAATGAGCCAATTGTAACCTTTCCAATTTGTGGAGTTGAGTTTTGGCTGATTTTCAATTGGAAACAGTGCTTCGAATTTAACAATCTTACATTCAAAACCTATTTTGACCATAGTCAACATCTAGTCATTGTCATTATTGCTTTTGATGTTTCGAACACCAAATCTCATCCTTAAAGAAACTCAAGTTTTGCTTCGAAGGACATTACCTTTATTAAAGAAACTCAAGAAACAGGTTTTTAGCCCCTTTTCAAAATAAATACTCGAGTATTTTTATTTCTTGGGTAGGGCGACCCATTTCGAAGCTGGTTTCTCTGTTTTCGAAGCCGTTTGACTCGGCTTCGAAGCAAAAATATCTTACTTCGAAGCTAGCCTTAACAACCGGGCTTTGTTTTTCCCTCCAAAAGCATCAACGTTGAAGGAAGCTTTTGTACTCGTACTTTTAATACTTAACAGCTCATGTAATATATTTTCAAATACGAGGGCTTTAAAAACCCTTTTGTTTCGTGTTCTGAAATCACCTGCTCTTCTAATCGCACAAACCCCTTTTATTATCAATCGTCGGCTTCTCTTTACTTCCTTTCTCGAAGAAAAACATACCGTCAATGGCTTCTCCTTCGGTATCAGTCGTAGAGCGTATGAGCCCATCTGTGGCCCTGAAGAGAATTATTGACGCGGAATGCGAAAAGTACAAAGCTGGGGAGAAGAGCGCTATTGATGGACGCATCTTTGTCCCTCGTCGCCATGTGCAGTCAGACTATGTGCTTGGCCCCATATTCAAAGAAGTCCTCACTGAGCTTCCAGCCCTGTACCCCCGATTGGAAAACCAATGTCTTCTCTATGAAGGTGGTCTTGACTGGAGGAACTGGAGGATGAATCGCCCCCACCGATGCTGGCCCACGGTGAGACCAGAATGGCAAGAGTGGTATGATCGGGTTATTCCTGCTAGGACCCTGGACCTTCAAGAACTCTGCCTTCTCGATGCTCTCAGACTGTCTAGGGTAACTATTTCAGAAGACCCTTTCCTTGTTCCCGCTGCTCTATGTTTTTGGAATCCTGTCTTTAACTTTTTCCAATTTAGATGTGGGATGATGGCCCCTACTGTTCTTGATATTTGCCATTTACTGGGACTATCTCCTATTGACACCCCTTTTGGACCAGATTATCCTGATTTAGCGGTCCCCTTCTCTCTCCCCTCCCTTAACTCATCTTATAGTGATTTTGCTAGGGCTGAGAATAAAAGACAGGGCCCTGTGACTGATAGGGAATTTTTTTCTTTCTTATTATATTGGCTTTGTAAATTCCTTTTTTGCACTTCTTCTCAGAGAATTATGCTTGAATTTGCCCCTCTTGCCAAAGCCTTTGTTTTACAGAAAAAGGTGGCCTTAGCCCCACATGTTCTTGGGCATGTATATAGAGTCTGCTCCCCTTTTTTGTGAGAAACCCTTAGATGCTAATCAAGGGGGGCCATTCTGGATCCTTCAGTTTTGGCTTTTCGCCTATTTTACTGAATTACAATCCAAATGCCTTAAATTTTCCGAGCCAAACCCTCTTACTCATGGCATAAAGATAGCCAATGCTTCACTTTACCCTTCTACCTTTGCTTTTTACTTCTCTTTCTTTCATCAGCTTCCAGCCTCCCTTCTTGTTTACCGCTTTTGTCCCTTCGAACCTTCCATTGGTCCATCTTGGTTGAGGAATTTTCTGAGTGACTAGTCTTGTACTTTGCTTGCTCACAAGGATATATAGGCTTCCATTCTAATTCCCAGAGAGCTATTTATCGGGACTTTAAACCCGAAGGCATATAAATGTATTGCTGAACCTTACTGTCCAGCCCAGTTTGCTAGACAATTTGGCCTTTCACAAGGAGTCCCAATACCCCTCTGTAGCAACACAAATCTCAGCCTCACCAGAAGGGACTTGAAGGTCCGGAAAACCAGGCTAGAAGAAGCAACCTTGAAATTTGTAGACGACTTGGCCAACTTTGAATACACTCCTTTCATTCCCCAAGGTACCGTGTTGAAGAGGTACCAAAACTGGTGGGTGACTAACATGGAGATTTATCTGGCCATTCCACCTTTAAGTCTACTAACAGTGTTAGATGTGACCAAGCCCAAAGAAACCGGGGAGGTTACTTCTTCCACTGTTTCAGAATTGGCACATGCTGCTCCTGCTGCTTCAATTCCTCCCAGAGTCACTCGGGCTGCCTCGAAGAAAGGTATACTCTTGTCTCTTCTCCTTTCGTCTTTCATAATGCATTTTGTCTTATCTTTAATTCTTCTTTTGTGGAGGTGGCCCATCACAAAAGAAAAGGAGCCTTTTTGAACTTGAGAAAGGAACATCCAATGTTCAAGGGGAAGAAAAGGAAGGATCAGATGAAGAGAAAGAGTTATTTTTAAAAAGAAAGAAGAAGGCGATCGTCTTTTCATCCGACTCGGTAACTGCCAGAGAGTCAGAAGATGAATTCATTTCTCTGGAATCTAGATCGCAGTTTGAAGAACTTGAGGGAAAAGTTGAGAAAGAAATTGAGAAAAAACAGACCCTACCAATACAGAGGAAAAGGAAAAGAAAGATGACTGTTTCTCCTTCCGATATGGTCGAAGACTCTGATTCTGAGACAATCGCCAAGGCCATAGAGAAAAGAAAAAAGGTGTCTGCTCATGTTCCTATCTCAGTCGAAGATACCATCGAAAAAGCAGTCATCAAGACAATAGAGCAAGAACATCCTAAAGCCATGATTGTCTTTGAAAGAGCTGAGAAGAGGCGGCAGCAACAGTTTATGAGAGATGAACCTGCTGCTGCTGACACACTACAAAGGGAAACTGTAAGAAGACAACAGACTGCCAGAGCTTACACCCTTCACAGTTCCCCCATTATCGCCGATACTTCTGGAGCAGGTAATTTTATGCTTTTTGCGATTTTTCCCTCTATTAGCCCTTGGTATCAAGATTTGACATTGCCTTACATTTCTTCCTCATGCAGCAGCAACTTCTGAGCTCATCTTCCCGATAGAACCTCTCTCAGTTTCATTCGAGGCAAATCAGACGCAGGATACAGGGACTACTCAGACCATACTTCCATTTTTGGGCTTTAGATTTTCTATCCTTTTCCTGAGGCCAAGCATTCCTGTACCTTTTCCTCTTGGTTTGGCTCCCTATCTTTCTTACTTGACTCTTGACTTTCCTCAATCTACTTCTTTACTGAGTCTTGCTCCTCTCTCCCCTTCCAAGGAGGCTCCAAGTGCTACCTTGTCTTTGATGAGTGCTGATAGCTCTCCAATCCGTGACTCACCATCTTTACCTAGTTCCAGCCCTCCTTCTCTTGATTCATTGGTGACCAGGAC
The DNA here is from genome assembly GCF_055761805.1 of Camellia sinensis. NCBI lineage: Eukaryota > Viridiplantae > Streptophyta > Magnoliopsida > Ericales > Theaceae > Camellia > Camellia sinensis. Next base: position 101,240,027 of record NC_138975.1, on the reverse strand, counting down.
CATGGAGACCATCAAAGATGCTCCACCCATTTCTCCTGTTGCTATGTAATCTTCTGTGTCTCCCAAGGCAACTCTTTCTGCTCCCCTCATGTCTACTGATGAGATTGATATTTTTGAAGCAAGATTAGCTAGTCTTTTTGACATCACTTCTACTTCTCCAACATTCAATGAGGAGACTGAGCCATTAGTTTTAGCTGATTCTTTGCTGGAAATCTTTGAGAGTTTTCCTTCCTCTAGCAGCCAACCTTCTGTGCCTTCGATAGACTTGGACACCTGTCTAAACCTGCTACTTTCTTTTTCGAGGATTCCCTTCGAGGCTCTACAAAGGCCTATAATAAAAAACGGGTTTCTTCAATGCTGCAAACTTGCTGAGCAGTCTGGCATGGATGTCTCTAACCACCTATCCCAGGCAGCAGCTACCATTGATTTTTACATCAGCATCTGTCATGCTGCCAAGGCCGCAGATGAGAAATTGGTCAGAGATCAAAGTTTTGTTTCTCAAGTGCATACTGAAGTATCAATGCTTAAGGAACAACACTCCTCTGCCTCTCACTTCCGAACTCAATTGCTGAAGAGGAAGGCTCAACTCGAAGAAGAGCTTTCTGCAGTGAATCAAGCCTTACTCCGAACTGACCTCAAACTGCAAATCACCAATCAAGGACTGGCTGATCAAAAGAAAGATATGACTGCAGCTATTCAACTGTTTGCATCATTTACAAATAGGAAATCTGTTGTACAAAAACAGCTAAAACATTATAATGATTTTTGGGCCAACTTGTGGCACAATGTACTCGACTCTTTATAAAGTATTTCCTTGTTTATGTTCTTGTGCTCACTGTTTATTTTGTTCCCTGTGTTTCCCAAATAGTTGGAAAATAAGGTTTTAAATATCTGCCATTAATCTTTTTGGGATGCACATAACCACTCAGATCTTTCAAATGGTATGCCCCAAAAGGAAAAACTCTATGAATTTGATATGGTCCTTCCCAGTTAGGTGACCATTTGCCAAATTTATGGCTTCTAATCCCTATTGGGAGTATTGTTTTCCACACCAAATCACCTTCATCAAAGCCAATGTGTTTGACTTTCTTGTTATAATTTTTGGCTGCTTTCTTCTTCTGAAAGAGAATGCTATTTAATGCCAAAATTCTAGCTTCATCTATATCTTCTAATTCCAAGCACATACTTTGATAGTACTGCTCAGGATCCAACTGGTCTTGACATCTTACCCTTAAGGATTTAACATTAATCTCCACTGGTAACACTGCGTCATGCCCATAAACTAAGGCATAAGGAGTGACTCCTGTGCTTGACCTTGGGGAAGTTCTATAAGCCCACAATACATCTAACAATAAGTTATGCCAATCTCTCGGATTATCTTCCGCAACTTTTTGTATTCCCTTTTTTAAGGACTTGTTGGATGACTCAGCTTGACCATTGGCTTGTGCGTAGTATGGAGTGGAATTCACAAGGCTAATCCCGAACTCAGCCATAAAGGACTTCACCATTTTCCCATCAAAAACAGTCCCATTATCGACCGTTATCGTTTGTGGGATGCCAAATCTATGAATCAAATCTTTAATGAACCCAATAACCTCCGTCTGATCTACAGCTTTATATGGTTTGGCTTCTACCCATTTGGTGAAATAATCAGTAGCCACCAAAATAAAACAATGATGCTTCGAAGAGGGAGGGTGTATTTTCCCCATCATATCCATGGCCCACCCTCTAAATGGCCAAGACTTTACTACTGCATGTAGATCAGTTATGGGCACATGTCTTATTGTACCATGCTTTTGACATGCCTGGCAGCCCTTTGCATATTCTATGCAATCTTTAAGGATAGTCGGCCAATAATAGGAATGTCTTCGAAGCAGCCATCTCATTTTTACACCAGGCTGATGTGCACCACAGATACCTTCGTGAACTTCAGCCATAGCTATTAATGCTTCTTTTAGCCCTAAACATTCTAACAATAGACCATCTCCCCCTCCCTTGTAGAGATCATTGTTGTATATGATATATTGCATAGATTGCAATTTAACTCTTCTGCTGGCTTTCGAGGATGGGCCAGCCAAGTATTGTATTATTGGATGTCTCCAATCCTGTTCCTGCAGATCATTATAGTTGATTTCCAGGACCATGTTCCTCTCACTCAAAGGAGGTATAGGTTTTTGGTATGTCGTTTGGCTTACATCCCAATGGGTACCATCTCTACTCTTGAAATTCGAAGCTTTCTACGCCACATCGTTAGCTCTATTATTCAAGAATCTCGGGACATAAGTTACATTTACTATTTCAAATTGAGAGAGCAAATGTAATGCGACGACATAATAAGGCAGCATACTTATACTTTGACACTTGAAAATCCCTTTTACTTGGTTAACGACCAATTGGGAATCTCCAAATACGTCAACTGCATGTACTTGTAATCCAAAAAGAATTTCCAATCCTACTATCAAAGCTTCATATTCAGCTTGATTATTAGAACAAGCAGTTCCATCTATTCTGAAACCATGTGTGGTTTCAATTCCTTGTGGTGACTTGATTACTATACCAATTCCAATTAGGCCATTGGCTTTCGATCCATCGAACCACATTTGCCATGGTTCGACACTAGCCATACCGAGTTCCATTATTTCTTGACCCTCTGTTTGAGATGGATGGTCTGCCAAAAAATTGGCTAAAACTTGTCCTTTCACTGCCCTTTGGGGCACATATTCTAAGTGAAATTCTGACAAGGCTAATACCCATTTACCAATTCTTCCCCTCAACATAGGTCTAGATAACATGTATTTAACCAAATCTGTGGTTGCAATTACCAAGACAGTTATAGGCAAAAGGTAATACCTTAATTTCATTACAGCAAAATACAATGCAAGGAAAAGCTTTTCTACAGCTGAATATTTACATTCGCAAGAATTTAAAAACCTACTAAGGTAATACACAGCTTGCTCCTTGCCTTCCTCATTGTCTTGGGCCAAAAAAGCTCCCAATGAATCTTCTGCTGCGGCTATGTACAACTTCAAAGGCTTAACGCCATTTGGTGGCATCAGTACCGGAGGGTTGGCCAAGTAGGCTTTGATTCCATCGAAAGCACTTTGATGCTCCGTTGTCCACACAAATTCCTCTTCATCTTTCAGCCTTAATAAAGAAGAAAAAATTTTAGTTTTCCCTGTAGTGTTAGAAATGAATCTTCGAAGAAAATTAACCTGACCAAGGAACTTTTGTAATTCTTTCTTACTTGATGGAGGTCTGGCTTCAATGATGGCTTTGGCTTTATTCTGGTCGATCTGTATTCCTTTCTTGTGTACTACATAGCCCAAGAAGTTTCCAGATGATACGCCAAAAGCACACTTAAGAGGATTAAGCTTCAATTTGAACCTTCTCATTCTTTCAAAGGCTGCCTCTAAGTGAAACAAATGTTCCTCCGTGGATTGGGATTTAACCACAATGTCATCAATATAACATTCCAAATACCCACCAATAAGGTCATGAAAGATAGTGTTCATAGCCCTCTGATATGTGGCCCCAGCATTCTTCAGGCCAAACGGCATTTTAACCCATTCGAAGGTCCCAATATTCCCAGGGCACCTAAATGCTGTCTTGTGAACATCTTCCTCCGCAATGCGGATTTGGTTATAGCCTGAGTGTCCATCCATCATTGATAAAATGTGATGTCCTGCTGAGCTATCTACCAACAAATCTACTATAGGCATAGGATATTCATCTTTTGGAGTTGCCAGATTTAAGTTTCTAAAATCAATGCATACTCTCATTTTGCCATTTTTCTTGACTACAGGTACAATATTAGATAGCCACTCAACATACCTGGCTGTTCTGATAAAGCCTGCCTTGAGTAGTCTAAGAATTTCTTCCTTGACTTTCTGGATCACCTCTGAACCCATTCTTCTTGGTTTTTGTTTGTATGGCTTGAAGTTAGGCTTCATGGGAAGCCTATGTTCCACTAATGACCTATCCAATCCTGGTAGTTCATTGTATGACCATGCAAAACAATCTTTATATCTTCTTAGAATAACCAACAACTGGTCCTTATCGGGAGAACTCAACCAAGCACTTATATAAATGGGTTGTTGTACAGAATCTTCCCCCAAATTTATTTCTTCTAAGGGGTCTTGTATCTGAGTACCTACTGGAACCCCTTCTTTGATCTTCTCTGACTCCGCAGGAATCTTCTTGCTGTGTTTCGCTTCCAGGCTCTTTGATTCCTCCTCTTTATTTTCCTCCTCATGGACAAAATCTGTCCAAAAGGATTCTTCTTCCTGTATCTCTTGGACCTTTGTTTCTATGTCCAATGCACAGTATTTATCAAGAGTTAAAACTCTGGCTTGTTGCTGCTCCCGCTTGCAACCAATCATCATGACCTCTTTCTCCTGCTCTCGAACTTTCTGGACTATTGACTTTATATCCAATATTGAAAATTTGATTAAAGCCAAAGGCCTGGCTTCTGGTGCTTCATCTTGCTGCCTATAACCAGGCATCATTGTCATCTTTAACCTCCAATTCTTCACCAGCACTCTCCTGGACTAAATGCTTCAGGCGTGCTACTTCCTTATTAGCCGTTTCTTCGGCTGAACCATCAAATTCCATCAGTATACTGAGCGGTGCCACACCGTCAATATACAACTTGGCTTCTGCGAAATCAGCACAGGCTACGAAAGGTTGAGGATCTGCATTAATTTCCTCCGTCCTCCCATTGCCTAGAGCTATTATCATTTTTTGATGCAGAGAGGAAGACACGCATTTATTAGTGTGGATCCAATCTCTACCAAGCAAGGCATTGTACTTCGCATTGCTATCGATGACGAAAAACGCCGTCATGCAGTCCTTGGTTCCCACACTAAGGTTGATGGGTAGAATTCCCTGGGCCATCTGCTTGTCTCCAGCAAAACCAGCGATGGTTGTACTGGTTGGGATCAACCTGGGATTCCTCTTCCCTAATTTCTTCAAGGAAGATTTCGGTAATAAGTTCACCGCCGCTCCATTATCCACCAAGACTCGGTTTAACTGAACCCCATCGAAGAAGGCCTTAATGTACAAAGGCTTAACATGCTGCGTCATGGAATTCGAGGGATATTCAAATGGATACGAGAGGTTAATGCTTACCACTTCCTCGCTCTCATATTCAGCTTCCATCGGGGTAACCATTTCGAAATTATCTTGTACCATACTCGCTTGTGAATCTTCACTAGAGACCGGAATTGGATCAGCTTCCTGCCCCTCTTGATTCTCATCTCCAGCTTGGAATTCCTGTGGTAGTATGTGTACCATGTTTACTGATACCGGGGGAAACGAGCCAAACTAGATGGCTGGCTGTACCTGTTTTCCCTCTTGGTCACCTTGGTCAATTTCTTCAGAAACGTCCTGCATGATGCATTCTGGTGTTTCGTTGCTAACGGGTCCCCTCGAATGATTTTCCTCAACTGGCTTTCCAACCAGAAATGTTTGCTCAGCCATGAAGGCTTCGAACATTTCTTCTTCCACCACTTCTTTCTTCTAGCTAACGCCACTATCTTCTTCCGTTTCGCTGCCACTCTCCATCAGAGCTTTCTCCATCCCTGCTAGACTTTCCTTCTCTCTGGCCTTTAGTTCAGAATGAACCTTGGCCAACTGTTCTCTGCTGCGGTCCACCTCGTTTTGTGTAACTGGCTTTGAATTATAGTCTGACTTCTTCTTTTCTCCTATATGGATCATCGAAGAACTTTCTCCACTTTCTTTCAGGTCTCTCTGGTATTGGGTGTACTTACGCTGAATTTTTGTCCTTTGTGATCTGGAAATAACGGGGACCATATCTGGTTCCCTCGTTCTTGGGTGTTTCAGCAATACCCAGTTATTGGGGGTCACCAAAGGAGGCTTAACCATCCTACTTTGATTTCCAAAATTCCTTTGGGAAGGCAGTTCCCTAGGTTTGTTTTGCATCACAAACCAATCTGGGACTCCGGGTACCCACGAACTTACTAACTCAGACGTTGAACCGCCTCTTTCTTGTTTCGAGGTCACCTTCGAAGCTGGCTGTGAAGACAATTGTTTGGCCCTGTCTCCAAGCTTTGAGCCTAATTCAGGTTCTCGGTGATGATGATCATTTTCTGTCTTTCGTGAAGCTGGCCCAAGGGGCCAATTCCTGGCTTTGATACCAAAATCTGAACTCTTTTCCAGCCTTCTTTCAGAATGACTACTCTTCAGTCTGTAATAGTTAGGTGATCTGGACTCATAGAAGGGCCTCTTGCCTTTAGCATATATTCTGTTGACTGCAGGTTCAACCACTAATGGCTGCTGGCTAACATTAGCCGGATACGGCCTTTTGTTATAAGCATTGGTTGGTTTGGGACGCCTCTGCACATCCTTGTAATACTGCTTCCCATCGACTGGAAAGCCTTTCAACCACTTATAACTCAGTCTGCACCTGGGACACATTCGTTGCATTACGGCTGCCTCTAGGGAGTCATCATCCAGTGCTTCTTCATCAGAGTCTTCCCTCTGATGTGGGAAATCTCGTCCCATGGCTGGTGGACTTCTAAGGTCTTTTTTGGTTGCTGTCTGGTTGGCCACATGCATCTGTACATTGACTTCCTCCAATTCTTTCAGAGACAAGTTCTGAAAGTCTGACATAATGACATTGGCTGCCACCTCTCCAATTTCTGGAAATGGATTGCTATCGATCCCCATGGCTTTTTCAGCTTTGGCTGGGAACTTCAAACTCCCCTTCCGAATTTGTTCTTGGATCCTGTCTCGAAAAACAACACAGTTTTTAGTCGAGTGAGACCAAGAATTATGCCATTTGCAATATATTTTTCCTTTAAGTTCATCAAGAGATGGAATTTTAACACCCTTTGGTAACTTAAGGAAGTTGGCCGCAAGCAAATGATCAAAAATGTCATCTGCCTTAGTTAAGTCGAAAGAATATTTCCTGTGGAGATCTTTCTTTTTAAACTGCTGGTCAATTGTTGTATCTTTATGGATTAATGCTTCACAGATCATAGGCTCTTTTCCCACAATCTCTGCCGCATCAATCTCATAATTAGGATCTTTGTAGTATGTCTTATATGATGCATTATTTCGATCCTGTTCCTCTTCTAGTAACGCTTCATATCTTGATACTTTATAAGTCAGTTCCACTAAATCTCTAAACTCTGTTGAATCAAACTTCTTTCGAAGCCTGAACTCTAGGCCATTTTAGGCCAATCTTACAAATTCAATTTCTGGCAAGATTACTCTACATTTATTTCGAGCCCTCTTAAATCTGGAAATAAACTGAGTGGCCTTCTCTTCAGGCCTTTGACTCAATCTGGCCAAGTCTGCCATGGAAACTTCTGGCTCTGATTGGAAGAACTGGGCATGAAATGCCTCTTCCATTTGCTGCCAAGTCTGGATGGAGCCAGGTGGAAGGTTAATATACCATACAAATGCTCCTCCGGTCAGAGAATTTGGGAATAGTCTCAACTTTATATAGTCATGGTTGGTAAATTCACCACATTGAGCGACAAACCTAGCAATATGTTCTACTGTGGATTGGTTTCCGTTCCCATGAAAGAGGACAAAATCTGGTATCCTGAAACCTCTTGGATATTCATGTACCCTATCGACCCATTCTGGGTATGGTTTTCTATACACAGGGGTTTGGACCCCCCGAGCCATTGGTCCACACAACTTCCTAACTATCTCAGTGATCTGGTCCCTAGGGACCATATTTTGTGCCTGCTGAACCACCACTGGGGGAACAAACACAGGATTTGGTGGACACACTTGTGCTTGTGGTCCTCTTGGTCCATAAGGTGGTACATTTGGGACTGGCTGTCCCTGTAGTAGAGGGTGCTGTTGGGGGTGTAGGTAACCTCTTTAAGCCTGTCCTGCGAAAGGACCCACGAAAGGTGCTGGAACAGGTATTGTATCCCTTCCACTTGTAGGAAAACCTTCCAACCCCCCGGGTATAAATTCGAATACAGGATTATTGTACCCCCTGGTACCAGGTATGGCTTCGAATGTGGGATTTGGACTCATTCTTATGCCATTTTCTTGTACCGGGCCAGATCCACCAATCTGCATGGCTTCACTGTTGAACATTGAGGCATTCTGACCTGCTACAGGCCTCGAAATGGGTTCGTACCAAGACTGAGGTGGTAATCTTTCATGATTCTGATTACTAGTTTGACCATTAGAATGTCCATTAGCTTGCATAGGCTGTTTGTCTCTAGCCAATCTTTGCTGAGGGACATTTACCTCCTCTATGTGTCTTACATTCGTTGGTTGGTGGTTGTTCATTCGATCCAAAAAGGATACTGCCCACCTTTCCATTGTGTTTATTAATTGCTATCCCATGGCATCTACCAAGCCACCCCACGGATTGACTGGCTGGGTAGATGGGACACTGGATGGTCCAATTCCTTGGTCTCGTCCACTATTACGAACAAATGGTATTTGCTCTGAGGTATTGGTCTGTTCGACCATGGGTTCTGATAGGATAGGAGTTTCCACAGGATGTGTTATCACATTATCCTCTGGATTGGATGTCTCCACCTCTCCTTCCACGCCTTCTTCCAAACGTTCATTTTCTCCTTGTCTCCTACGTCTAGCCATTTTGTTTTTAAAAGGTCCCACTGGGCGTGCCAAAAATATATGTTGGCTTTTTTGGCTTTCGAAGGTTACTTTCGTAATTATGAGCGTGCCAGCAAGGATCAATCAGTCCTTACAGAATTGCCAAACAATTATTCAGACGATTGTGTTATGGTTCTTTCGGCCTCAATAAAGAGGACTTTTACTGGTGGCTTACTGGTAATTTAACTTCAGAAAATTTGAACATAAGAACAGTTAACTAAACTGGAGTATTTCATTAGTATAAAAAGAACTTACAATGATCTCAGTTCCGTAGAGAATTACAGCGGCAATATACTCGACAACTACTCCTACAAATGAAGTGCAGCGCAGAAACTTAAAATACAGGAATATAAATGACAGGAAATAACACTGGAATATGTAAAGTGATTCTTTAGATTTTTCTCCGTCCCTTCTCTAAAGTCCTTCCTGCTATTTATACTCTCCGAAGATAACCATCGAATTGTACTTCAAACCGTCGAACTGCTCCTCCGTAGTTGCTGATCATGCTACCTTATAAGTAGTTCCACTACGCCTTCACTTGCAGTTAGGCTTCCCCCTTATATTCGAATTTGAAATGTGAGCAACCGTTGAAGCCACGTCACTGTACGTCTCTTTGTTGATCTGCTACTACTCAGATCCTATAACAACCAATATTAATTGCCACGTGTATGATCAGGATCGAAGATCTACCTGGTCTCCCCATATTACCCTCACTTCGTCACGCGTCGGATTGTCACTGACTTAGTACAAAATGTGTAGCCAACAAGTTCAGAATTAATTATTCTCTTTATTCTATTCAAATCAATGCGAATGAATGGGGCGTGGTGTCCCAAAACAACCTCTTGGCCAATGGCCACCGCTGAAAAATCCCACCTCAAGTGGATGGAATATACAAAGCACCACCATCAAAGTCAGTCAGTCAGTGTTAAAGGATCTATTAGGCTTCATGAGATGGACAATATTGTTGTACATTACATGCATCCTAGTTTGACTGAGATATCTAAAACCCATCTCCATAATACAAGTGTCCCCATATGAGGATGCATATGTATCTCATAACTCTCTCTCTCTCCCCCTCCCTAGACTGTTTGTTATAACTTTCGAGGGTGATTATAATTTATTTTAATTTAAAAATTTACGTCAGACTGTTTAATGTAGTTTCTATTTATGCTTATTAGGCAGAATTAGCTTAAATAAATTGAAAAAAATTAATTATTTAAAAGTTGAGGTAAGAGTACTTTTAACTTTTACTTTCTGATTATCAATTTTTAACTCAAAAAACTCCAGCAAATAGGGCCCTCTCTCTTATGTACAGTATCTTTGGCGCGGGGGGGGGGGGATGTCAAATGGAGTATTGCTTCAAATATCCATACTCTCTCTGTATGTGCAATTTGCTCCTAATAGGTAGACATACAACTCTAGAGAGGGAACAAATATTAATATTAGTTCAAGCAAATTGGAAATGGAGTAATGTTGTTGTTGTTCTTGTAGACATAGAGACAGGACAATACGTATGGGACTTCTCATATTTGGAATAAGACATTCCTTAGGTCTCTGTCTCTTTGTTGTCATGTGCTCATTTATTTTACATACGTAACATTTGCATTACCATTTTGCACGATTAACGAGTGCATCTATATTTTGGTACAAATAAAAATCCATACTGATGTCTTTGATAATGATTGACCTACTAATTTTTCTATTAAAAGTATATGAAAGTAACCAACTGAACTAATTTAATTGATTAAATAGTTTGTGCTACAATTGCTAACTACTTGTGTTGAGCCACTATTCACTGGCTCTTTAATTTTTAATTCTTAAACCATTTATCTTTTTCTCTAATAAAAACATAAAAGCATTAAATGAAAATAGCTAAAATAGATAGCATTGTTAAATTGAAAAAGTGACTAGCAAGCATCTCTAATGGTTATTGTTATTTTGACAATGTCAAAATTATAATTTAACATGCTATAGTATATCAAAATATCAAATTTTAACAATATTACTCTAATAAATGCCATTTTGACACAACCAACCAACTTTATTTTTATTTTTTTTACCCACTTTTGGATGAATCTCAATCTAAACAGCAAGCTAACCATTAAAACAATAAAATTGGTTCGAGAAGAATTAACAGAAAAAATAATTAACATTTTTAAATATTATTTTTACTCCAAAAAAGAAAAAAGAATTCTTATGACAATAATGTGTTTTTTATTTTATTTTTTCTCACCAAACTAGTTTTTTATTTTTTATTTTTTTAAATTCAAAAAACATAATTTGATGATAATTTAGAAATAAAAGTGAATTTAAATTTTGGTTTTAGTTACCATTCTTTAATCATATATAGTGACATGATATATTTGACATTGCAAAACTTATGCTAATTTGCCACAAGTTTTGATATTGCTATAATTTGGTAGCCGTTATGACATGCCACCCGGGAACACTTTTTTACTCAAGCTGACATTTTTTTGGCAATGACGATTGTTTTAGCTAACCATTGGAGGTGCTTTAAAGTAATAAGATAAGATTTTGGCTAGATGTTTTGACTAATATTGCTAAAAATGCTCTTTCACCTATATAAATTTATAATTACTTTCATCACTTTCTACTAATTTATAATTCTCTCAATAAATTTTCGGAATTAGATTTAGATATTGAGAAAAAAAATTGCATGCCTAGAAATCAAAGTGTGTGATGTAAATTTAAATTGGTGTAGTTAAGTCATATTTAAATACATTTCATTTTTAAAACACTTCCTACATATATAGTCATGTTAAATGTGAACGCCTTTACCTTTGTTTAAAAAATATCTTGGGAAAATAGTTTTTGAATTTTTAATTCCAATTTATTTATTTATACTGTAATTTAGTTTTATCTAGTGTTTGGTTGGAATTGAATTTAATATTTTATGTGTTTATTACCATGTGATCAAGTTCTGAAATAATCCAATTTATCTTATCTTGGGATTATTTGTCCAATCTCTATAAAATTATGTATGAGCTCATTTTGAACTGTGAACTATAACACCCTTAATGTACCTTAAACTAGGCCAAGCTTTTATTTTCCCTTCATTTTCTTATTACCATCCCTCTATGGAGATGAGGTGACTTAGAGTTAAAGCAAAGGAGAGAGAGAGAGAGAGAGAGAGAGAGATTACTTCTTCATCTTATGATTTGGGGGTCCCCATGCCATTTGGTGGACCAGCCCTCCCTAGCATTACCCAAAAAGGAAAATGTTAGAGGTTACAAATTTTCTACTAAATAAATGATCAAATGTCTCACATGGATGTGGAGCCCACAAAATTGCGGACCCCACACCCATGTGAGACATTTAGTCATTTGTTTGGTAGAAAATTTGGTGTCCCTAGCATTACCCAATTTATATTTAAGATTATAGCAAACTCTAAAAATATATTTATTTACATAATGAATTTATCTCAAAGAATTCAACACAACTCAAACTTGACAAATTTGATTCATTTAGGGTTATATATATATATATATATATATTTGTGGTTCCACCATTACCAACACTGACTTTCAAATTTGTCAAGTTTGAGTTGTGTTGAATTCTTTGAGATAAATTCATTATGTAAATAAATATATTTTTAGAGTTTGCTATAATCTTAAATATAAATTACTTAGGCACCGTTTGGGAAGGTGGGTTGGAGGCTTTTTTGGCTATTTTAGCCACAAAAAACAAAATATGTTATTTTAGCCATAACAAACAAAACATCACATCCAACCCATAATCATTACATTCTTCTCTCACAAAAAAACTCAAAAAAGCCAAAAAGCCAAAAAGCCCTTCCCAAACCAAGCTTTTAAGCCCAGGCTAAAATAGCCAAAAAAGCCAAAAAACCAAAAAGCCAACCCACTTCCCAAACGGAGGCTAAATTACTTGTGATAAATTCGATTGAATACCTCGAAAAATGTATAAATTAAGTTTGAACAAAATTTTGAATCTCATCTAATTTTTAAATTAAACTTGACCAATTGATTCGACTAGTTTAAAGCCCTATATATTTATATGTATATATATATATATATATATAATATGGAGCTTTTTTGTGCACATTAAACGTATTCTAAAAGTTTAAATATTTAGAATGATTAATAATTTTATTATTTATATTTTTTAAAACACCCTCTCACTTGTGGGTACACAATCTAAGATTTATTTATTGTCTATTTTGATAGTAGAGAAATGAACAATTTTATTATTTATATCTTGAGAGAGAGATACTTCTTGTATTCTTGATACAAAATTTAAATTCTTAATCTCTCTGGATTGTTTTGGAAAGATAATTAAAAGTTACTTTTTAAATTTTTTTGACTTTTTTATGAGAGAAAAAAATAAATTAAAAATTAAAGAATGATTTTTAATTTACTTCTCAAAATAGGCCATAGTGAATTGTGAGCTCCAAAAAAAAAAAAAAAAAAAAAAAAAAAGCCCTGACTATTGTGTAGAGCATTTTATGCATGATGGCAGGTAGCTACAATGATTAATATTTATATCATCATTATCCTTTTCATAATTCCACATGCAAGCAAATGAACAATCATGAGTTGGTGTTATTGGCTTCTTCTCTTGTCCGCAAATGTTTTTTCTTTGTTTTTGGTTCTGTTGTTTTTAATATTTTATTTTAAAGTTAATATATATATATATATATATATTTATGTACTTTCGTACAGTTTATTATAACCAAACTCCAAAAACAATGGGTTGTTTAATTTTTATTAGTTAACAAAAGGGGACAGCTTGTGTCCAGTTCGACATTGGATAAGATGTTACTGTTGGGCTCGTAGGGGTCCACCACGGTCCTGTTTTGATAATTCGAATCGTGAAATATATAGAACTTGTCAAGTACTATATGTTTGTAAAATATCACGTTGATCGGATATCGATAGCTATGTGATCAAACAGTTTTTTGTCAATCATTAATTTGTTCACCGTTTATTTTTTTTTTTGGTATACAAAACTGATTTGATCACATAGCTAACAATATTCGATCAATGCAATTTTTTATAGGTATATAGTACTCGACGGGTTCTACACATTCAACGATTTGGATTATCAAAATGAGACCCATGATAAATTCCCACAAACCTAACAGTACCGCCTAGTCTGATCTCAGACTGGACATCCCTTTGCTGTTCTTTGGAATTGTTTGAATCAGGTCGTTTGAATTAATTAATTAATTCTCAATAGATCTCAAGAAGCCAAAGAACCACCAGGTGGCCACAAGCAATTCAAATTTCTTTTACTTTTAATATGGTTTTCTAAACAATTGGAGCATGCTCAGAAGACAACTTCTTTTTTTTTTTTTAATAGAATTGAATAATTCAAATCTTCCATACGACTTGGAATATATACCAACTTTCAGATAAAACAAAAAAGAGAAGTTTAAAAAAATAAAAAAATAAATAATAATAATTTGAAAATGAAAATGAAACTGAACTCACCTCAACAGGCCTAAATTCTTATTATTTGGCATAGTTATATTAATTGAATTTTTGATATCATTTCATGCGCCGAGTTTTGGATACTAATGAATTGGTGACAGATGATGATAAATTTAATACCTAATTGATTGTTGTATCATTAAGTTATGTTTGTTTAATTAGATGGAATTACATAAAATAGTCTTGAAATAATCAATCACATTTCTATTTGGTTTTAAATTTTTAATTATATTTTTGGGTTTTTAAGTTTTTTATTTTCATATTTTTGTGTTTTTAAGTGAATTTTTAAAATATGTATACTTTTAATTTTTTAGATCCACCTAATTTAAATGCACTTAAAAAGTAAAATTTGCGAAAAATGTTTTAAAAATTCACTCAAAAAAATAAAAATACGAAAAAAAAAGTAATTAAAACCACAAAAAAAAAAAAAACTAACAGCCAAACGATGATTACATATCCTATCTTGTGTTTGGGATGTTCATGAATTAAGAGGGAAAATTAGTAGATTCACATGCGTTCTCATGTTCATTTGGAATCACTAAAAATAGACTTTATAGTATAATAATCATAGTTCAAACACATTTTAACTTTTAACTTTCTAATCCAAACCCCTTAATCCAGAGATCTGCTTTAGGCGGTGTTTGGGAACCTATTAGACAATCTATTTTAGCCTCAAATTGCAAAAATGCCTTTTAGCCTCAAATTACCCCGCCTAAACCATTTGATTTAAAAAAAACAAAAGAAAAGCAGAGGCTGTCAGCAGCACAGACAGCCTACACTGTCGCCAACACAGTGTAGGCTGAGGCTACCACTGTCATCTCACAGACAGTTAAATGACCATTTTACCCCTATAGATCAATTTTGGAAAAAAATAAGGTTAGGGGCAAATTTGTTATTTCAACCTTAAACATCATTTCAAACACATTTTTCAATACAACAATCAACCCAAAAATTTAAACCAACTTTCCAAACCCGAAAAATTAAAACAGCTTACTAAAATAGCGAAAAAACTAAAAAACCTAAAAAAAGCCACTCCCCAAACACCCACTATCCAAACATGAAATTTTGGATTAATCAAATACATAATTTAATATCATAGTCTCCCTTCAAACAAACACAATATTAATGTCATAGCAATCCCTAAGTTACCAATGGATCAATTGACCAATTAGTTAAAGGCAAAATTAAATTGAAACAACTTAAAAAGATAAATTTTATTGTGAGTGCAGAGTCTGCAGAGACCACTCCTGAACACTGGCAAATAAATAAAAAATGGCCATATGGCCACCTCCAATTCATTCTTTAGACCAAATCTTAAACCTCCCTCTTTCTACTTTAGCTTTTCAAAACTTCATGAACTACAAAAGACCAAACCTGAAAAAGAAAAGAAAAAGAAAAAAAAAAAGAAAAGAAAAAAGACAACAATAATGTTATCAATAGAGCCACTCTAGAAACTTATAAATGGAAGGTGGATTCCCTCCAATCAAAAATCTAAAATGGAAAGTGTTGTTTGCACCTTTAGGGCTAAACACAGTTTCATTTTAATAATTCAAACCATTCATTTTGTCGAATATTTTATATATTTCATTTACAAAAAAAAAAAAAAAAAAAAAAAAACTCAAGTCGATAATTGTAACTTATTCAATTTATTGTATTTGTCACTAAAAAATATATATAATTTATTTTTAAAAACAGCATTGTCCTCCATTTTTTTGGTGACAAACGTGGCAAATTGAATAGGTTATAATTATCAAATCTACTTAATTTTTTGTGTGAATGAAATTTACAAAATGCCCGACAAAATGAACAGCTCAGATCATCGTAATGGGCCTAAACAATGCCCTCCAGTCCAGATTTTGGATTGGAGGAGATTTGTCTCCTATAAAATATTACCCCTTAATTTACACGAACTATCGCGGTAGAATTGGATCTTAATTGATTGATTCCTAAACGAATCAACATCTAACATGCAAATGATCCACATCATTAAAGATAATTTCAGAGGTGATGTTTTAAGAATCTCAAACATTTTTCATATTGATACGTTTTAGGGAGAATCAACCGAGGATAAACCGAGAGTGCTGTTTGGGTGAGAAAAAACCATGGGAGAAGCGTGATTTTCGGCCTTGATTTCCGGCAATGGTGCAGGGTGTTTGGCTTAGTGCCGTTTTGGGAAGAGACAAAAGCGCTCGCTTTTTTGTTGCTTCAGAAAAAAGCTGGCTCAGCTTTTTGGGCAATTGTTGCATTTGGCAAGTGATAAAAAAGCTAGGCTGGCTAATTACGTAAATACCCTCTAGGTCAACAAATTGTGTAGAATTTCAAAGTTTGACAAGGGTATTTTGGTCATTTTAATTTGATTTGACACTATAAATAAATATTAAACTAAAAAGTAAAAAGTCAGTTTTTCACCAACTTCCCAAATCACTTTCAAAAAGTTAAAAAATTTAATAAAAAGTCAAAAATCAACTTTTTACTAACTTCTCAAAACACGTTAGAGTGTTGGTTTTATGAGTGTTGGTGCAAAGAAGGCTTCATAGGGACAATGGGAGGCGCGTGCGATTGAGGAGCTGCAGGAGGCGCGTGCGACACCTTTTTTTTAGGCAGCTTGGAAACACGCGTGGATTTTAAGAGTGTAATGTGTTTCAGGACAGTGTGGAGGACAAGTTTGGGTTTGGTTAAGTGGTTTGGGTGTTGTGTTTGTGGGGCGCAAGTGTTTGGTTCGTAGTTTTAATTGTTTTTTTAAATGTATTTAAAATTCGTAAGGTTGTGAGGTTAGTTGTAAAGACGCGAGTAGTAGTAATAGGAGAATGAAAAGTATTTTGAAAAGTTGATAAAAAATTAATTTTTGACTTTTTATCAACTTTTTAAATTTTTTAAAAAGTGATTTGAAAAGTTGGTAAAAAACTAGCTTTTGACTTTTTAGTTTAATATTTGTTTATGGTGTCAAATCAAATTAAAATGATCAATACCCTTACCCAACATAAGAAATTTATTTATTTTTATTTTTTTGTCATAGGCCCCGATTGTAATTTTACACTTGCATTTTTATAACTTCCTAAACCAATTTTGTTGCGTTTTTGGCCACTTGCGTTTTTGAAAAATGATAAAAAAAAAAAAAAACGTGACTTTTTTCTAAAGTTCCCAAAACAGCACTGAATCTGTACTTTTCGAAACTCTCTCAATGCGTTTTTTTTTCCTTGTACCTTTAAATTTTTTATTTTTAATGAAATTTTTTCTTTGCCAATCAAAAAAGGGAGAATTGTAAAAAAATTATATCAATATAGAATAATTTTAATGTTATGAAAGTATAAAGAATTTATGTATTAGATTGTGTAACTAAGTGTTATATTTATCTTTACAATTATTTTGAGTTTATATCATTTTTCGACAATTGTCCGTATGTTCTAAGGCTAATTTTGGATGGAAAGTCCTAAACAGAGAAGAAAATGTGAAAATTAAATTTTTGTTTGTTTTGGTTTGCAAGAAATGTCAAAAAACAATCCTAAAAATTAGGAACCATATGTAATGGTTTTATTTTGTCGGAAGCATGACTTATGATTTCTTGCCAAAAGGAGAAAAGAAAACAATGGAAAAGTAAGAAGAAAGAGAACTTTCAATTTAACCAAGTGTAGGTTGAAAAGTTAATTTTCTTTTTCACTTTTTTCTTTTTTTATATTTACTTTTTACTAATTTTCCATTATGACCAAACCAGGCATTAGGGGGAAAAAAGAAAAAGAAAAAGTACAGAAAAAAATAGAAAAATTTATCCATAAATTTTATATGGGGCAATGTTAATCAATTTAGTTCTAAGAGTTTTCTTATAAATCAATTAGTCTTTTTTAAGTGAATGTTCTTTTATGATTTATATTTCTAATTTTGTGATTCATTTTTGAAATGGAAATAGGGAAAGATGAGATGTGTAAGATTCTTTTTAGGGGATTGGTGGTTGAAGTGTTGGTTGTCAGCCTGAAAATCTACATTTCTATTAGTATAGTTTTTTATTGTTACATTAGAGTACTACGTTTGAAAAAAGTACACTAAGGAGTTTTATGTGTTACATTGACTGGAGTGCTACGTTTAGAAAAAATATACTCTGGCGTTTTTTTACATTGATTGGAGTGTTACGTTTGAAAAAAATACACAAAGTAGTTTTTTTAGAATGTTACGTTGTTACGTTTAAGAAAAATACACTAAAGAGTTTTTTAGTGTGTTATGCTGGAGTATTACGTTTTTAGAGTGTCACGTTTTTAGAGTGTCACGTTTAGAAAAAATACACTAAGGAGTTTCTGTATGTTATTTTGATTACAGTGCTACGTTTGAAAAAAGTACATAAAGAAGTTTTTTAAAATATTCCGTTGTTACGTTTGAGAAAAGTATACAATGTATTGCATTTGAGTGTTACATTTGAAAAAAGTACAGTGTTACGTTTAGAAAAAGTATACTAAAGAATTTTTTTTAAGTGTTATGTTTAGTAATTTCAATATTATGAGAAAATCTACACTTGCTCCTCAATACAAAAAACACGCACGTTTATACATGGCCTATCTATATAATTCACACTAAAATGAGATATTTAGGTTCATAAAAAAATAAATACATATAAGCCAAATAATTCATAAAATTACAATCTAAAATTTATGGGTACTTCACCTAAAAAAAAAATGTCTGTCAGACAGTAAGAAAATCTTGGCATATCGTGATCAAAATAATAAAAAATGTAGTCTTGCGTAAATGTATACATATTTGAATTTGCAATTGGATTGAGAAGTAAATTGGATACTAGTCACTGTGAAACTGGTAAATTGAACAAACCAACTCGTTACACCCTTCATGAATTATTTTGGATCTCTTAATTTTTTTATTATAATAATAATCTCAAATAAAATTACTAAAAAGACATCATTAATTTCTGAACACTCCTCTCACAATTAAATGTAAACACTATTACATTGTGAATTATAGTTTATGAAAGCGCTCACCACAATCACTACCCATCCATCTTTTACAATTCTCACCTTCAAAACTTATCCACCCTTAAAATCTTGAAAATCCTTTAACAGCAATATTTTGACGATAACAATATCAACCATTTGATTACCCACATTTCTTCAACAATGATAATAAGTAGAAACTTTTTTGACAACCACAACTTTATGAGACGAGAGGAGTACAATAATGAAAGTTCAAAAGAAGTTTATAGCTTTGATGGTTATTAATTCAGAAGAGATTGGCCTTATAAGGGTAAGTTTTTTAAAAAAAATGGCAAAAATAATAAAATTTATTCGTCATTTTTTCGCCACTGAACTCCCGAACATATGACCGAAATTCGGGAATACATGTCCGAACACTGTTTATTTGTTCGGAAATCGGTAACCAAACATTTATTATTTGTTTAGGAATCGGTAACAGAACATTAATCACCGAAGAAAATGATGATGCACAGAGAGAAAGAGAGAGGAGAGAGAGTAATCACACTTGGCTCTTCTTCTTCTTCATGGGTTTTGTTAGAGTTGTTGGGTTATAAGGGGTGTGCATTCAATTGAATGAGTGAAATGTTTTTATAAGGAAAATTTTGGTATTATTTGAGAGAAGAAGAAATTTTAAAGGTTTTAAAATTTATAAATAAGAATCTAAAAAAATAAGATAGTTCAAAATAATAGATGGAGTGTTAATAACACTGCTCTATATGTGGTTGATCATCAAAACAAAAAATCCAAAAAATCAAAGCGAAAAATCCAAAAAAAAAAAAAAAAAAAAAACCTCGGGATTAGCTGTCTTGGTGGTTGGGTTGGAAAGGAAGAGGTGAACTAATTGGGACATAGACCTATTCTCTGATTCATTGAATTTTGAAAAGGGGTCGGCCTCCCTCAGTCCACGGATTGGAGAGAGTATTGCTAGATTTGTAGGGATTCATATGGTTTCGTTTCAATAATTTAAATCGTTTACTATGTAAAATTTATTGAATATTATAGGCTTATAAAAAATCACGTTGATCGGATATCGATAACTATCTCATCGAATTAGATTTCTGTTAACCGTTAATTTTTTCACCGTCTATTTTTTTTATACAAAACTGATTTGATCACATAACTATCGATATCCGATTAATGTGATTTTTTATAGACATATAATATTTGGCGCGTTTTACATATTGCATGGTTTAAATTATTAAAATGAAACCCGTGATGAACTCCTATAAATCCAACAATACCCTCCAGTATAATTACACACTAGAGAGAAGCAAAACCCTTTTAAAAATCCTTCAATTCAGGTTGTTGCACCCTTGATAAATGTCCCCTTTTTACTTCAAAAAAAATAGATGGCTTAGTTTGGCCTACGTTAATTGTCTTTGTCCAATGGACCTCCCAACCACCATAACCTTCAATTTTTATTTTTTATTTTTATTACCGACTATCCGGATTAATTTTCCCGTATCTCGATTAAGCTCAAAATCAATATAAAGTACTCCCTTACGTAGATTAAGTAAATCTCAAACAGAGCGTGCGGGCGTAGCTCAAAAAAATTGAAAATATCTAATTGGAATCTAAGATCTAGAGGAAACACATACCCAGTTCCAGACTCTAAATTACACTCACTAAGCAAACCCATGGAGTTCCAAAAACCTTCAATTCTATGGAGAAAATTGAAATTAAAAAAGAAAAAAAAAAGAAAAAGAAAAATTGCATGCACATTAAACACAGTTGTACATGAGTAGGAAATTCAGTGTTGGGTTAAATACACTGATGATGTCGAGATGAATAACGCGCAACTGCAAAATATGGAGGGCACGCTGGAGGACACTATCCTATGATGTTTAAGGCAACCTAATCTCCATGAACATGATGATGCTAATAATCAATTTATATGAGATTGAGTACTTGGACCTTAACGCTGAGTTTAGAGAGGACTCTAAACCAATCAAATAATTAGCGATCCTGATTAAGTTTGATTTGTTTAAATAAATGAATTCAAGCCTGACTTTTAGGCTCATTAAATAAATATTAATTTCATAACAATCTCTAAGTTACCAATGGATCAATTGCCCAATTACTTAAAGGCAAAATTGAATTGAAACAACTTAAAAGATAAATTTTATTGTGGGTGCAGAGTCTGTAGAGACTACTCCTGAACACTGAGCTAGCTTTGGGCAAATAAATAAAAATGGCCATATGGCCACCTCCAATGCACTCTTTAGACCAAATCTTAAACCTCCCTCTTTTCTACTTTAGCTTTTCAAAACTTCATGAACTACAAAAAGACCAAACCTCAAAAAAATATATATATATATAAAAAAAAGGACAACAATGTTATCAATAGAGTAACTCTAGAAACTTGTAAAATGGAAGGTGGATGCCCTCCCATTCAAAGTTTGAATCGGAGGACGCTATTCGGGTCTTTTAGACCCAATACGTGTCCCGTTTCAATAATGTAAATAATTTATTTTAGAAAAATATTTTGGAGCTTTAATAAAAGAATTCTAATAACTCTAATGGAGTGTGGGTCCCACTGTGATAGTGATATTTATGTCTTGTGTTTTTTTTTTTTTTTTTTAACTTTTCATGTCATTAGAGCTCATTGATTTAAAGGGATGTATCATTGTTATTCATTTTATCGAATACTTCGTGTATTTCACCCACAAAAAAAAAAATTAGGTCGATTCCATAATTGTAACTTGTTCAATTTATTGTATTTGTCACTAAAAAAAATATGGTTTATTTTTAAAAATACAATTATCCTCCAATTTTTTTTGTCACAAATGCGATAAATCAAATAGGTTACAATTAGCAAATCGATCTAATTTTTTTGTATGAATGAAATATACAAAATATCTAACAAAATGAATGGTTCAAATCATCAAAACGGGCCTAAACAACATCTTTCAGTCCAAATTTTGGATTAGAGGGAATCTGCCTCCTATAAAATATTACTCCTTAATTTACAGATACTATTGTGGTAGAATTGGATCTTAATTGATTGATTTCTACACAAATCAACAATTAACATACAATAATCCACGTCATTAAAGATGATTTCAGAGGTGATGTTTTAAGAATCTCAAATATTTTTCTTATTGAGTTTAGTCGTTAGATTGTGTATTCTTATTGAGTTTAGTCGTTAGATTGTGTAACCAAGTGTTATACTTATCTTTACAATTATTTTGAATGTATATCATTTTTCATCAATTGTCCCTATGTTCTAAGGCTCATTTTGGATGGGAAGTCTTAAAAAGTAAAGAAATTGAAAAAAAATTAAATTATTTTTGGTTTGGTTTGCAAGAAATGAAAAAAAAAAACAAAAAAAAATCCTAAAAATTAGGAACCATATGTAATGGTTTAATTTTGTCGGAAGCATGATTTATGATTTCTTCCCAAAAAAAAAAAAAAAAAAAACTTTCTGTTTAACCAAGTGTCGGTTGAAAAGTTATTTTTCTTTTTCACTTTTTTATTATTATATTTACTTTTTTTACTAATTTTTCCATTATGACCTAACCAAGCATCCCCCGGGGGGGCTTAGTACAGAAAAAAATAGAAAAATTTGTCGGTATTTTAAATGCGGGAATGTCGATCAATTTAATTTTAAGAGTTTTTTTTATGAATCAATTAGTTATTTTTTGTTTTAAAAAGTTGTGTTTATTTGATTTGATACCATTTGAATGTAACTAAATGTTCTTTTATGATTTATATTTCTAATTTTGTGATTTGTTTTTGGGATGAGAATGAAAATATGAGGTGTGTAAGATATTTTTTGGGAGATTGATGGCTGAAGTGTTGGTTGTCGAGCGTAAAAATCTATATTTCTATTAGTGTAATTTTCTGGTGTTATATTAGAGTGTACATTAAAGTGCTATGTTTGAAAAAAAATATACTAAAGAGTTTTTATGTATTAGATTGACTGGAGTGTTACATTTAGAAAAAAAAATAAACTAAGGAATTTTTTTGAAATGCTACATTATTACGTTTGAAAAAAATACACTAAAGAGTTTTTTAGTGTGTTATACTGGAGTATTATTATATTTTTGTAGTCACGTTTGGAAAAAGTACATTAAGAAATTTTTGTGTATTACATTGATTGCAGTCCTACATTTGGGAAAAGTATACTAAAGAGTTTTTTAGAATATTACGTTGTTATGTTTGAAAAAAGTTCTAGAGTGTTAGGTTTTACATTGGAGTGTTACGTTTAGGAACAGTACACTAAAGAGTTTTTTAAAAATATTATGTTTAGTAATCTCAACATTATGAGAAAATCCACATTTGTCCCCTCAACACATAAAACATGCGTGTTTATACTTGGTCCATTTATGCAATTCACACTAGAATAAAACCTTTAGGTCCATAAAAAAAAAAAAGTAAGGACTAAACAATTTATAAGATTACTATTTAAAATTTATTGATATTTCATCCAAAAAAATAATTGTGTCACACTCAGAAAATCTTGGCATATCTTAATCAAAATAATAATAGTAATAATGTAGTCTTGGGTAAATGTATACGTATTTGAATTTTTAATTGGATTGAGAAGTAAATCGGATACTAGTCACTGTGAAACTGGTAAATTGAACTAACCAACTTGTTATACATGGTTGATCATCAAAGCAAAAATTCCTAAAAATCAAAGCAAAAAATCCTTAAAAAACACCTCGGGATTAGATGACTTTGTCGTTGGGTTGGAAAGGAAGAGGTGAACCAAATGGGACATAGACATTAATAGATGGCTTAGTTTGGCCCACATTAATAGATGGCTTAGTTTGGCCCATATTCTCTGACTCATTGAATTTTGAAAATCTTCAATTCAGGTTGTTGCACCCTTGATAAATGTCCCCTTTTTATTTCAAAAAATAGATGGCTTAGTTTGGTCCACATTAATTGTCTTGTCCAATGGACCTCCCAACCACCAATACTTTGAATTTTTATTTTTTATTTTTATTACTGACTGTCCGAATCAATTTATGCATATCTCAATTAAGCTTGAGACCAACGTAAAACGCACCCTCACGTGAATTAAGTAAATCTCAGGCAAAGTGTGCAGGCATAGCTTGAAAAAGTTGATAATACCTAATGGGAACCTGAAATCTGAATGGAGCACATACCCAGACCCTAAGCTGCACCCACTAAATCAACCCGTAAAGTTCAAAAAAACCTTCAATTCTATGGAAGAAATTTAAATTAAAAAAAAAGAAAAGGAAAAATTGGATGCACATTAAGAAACACAATTGTACATGAGTAGGAATTCAGTGTTGGTTTAAATACATTGATGATGTAGAGTTGAATAACGCGCATCTGCAAAATATAGAGGGTGCGCTGGAGGACACTATCATATGATGTTCAAGGCAACTATGCTGATAATCAATTTACATGAGTACTTGGACCTTAAGGATGAGTTTAGATAGGACTCTAAACGAATCTAATAATTCGCGATCTTGATTAAGTTTGGGAAGACTAAATAAGTACACTTTTTGACTTTTCTTGTATTATGTGTAGAAAAATTAGAGAAGAGATGTTGATTGATGTGATCTAAAAAAGATAAAAAGATGAAATAAGTACACTTTTTTAGTTTAGCCAAACTTGGCCTAAGTTTGGTTTGTTTAAATAAATAAATAAATGAATTTAAGCTTGACTTTTAGGATCGTTATGTAAATGAGAGTTTGAGGTCGAATAAATTCGACTCATTTATTTTTATTTAAATTATAGAATAAATATATTATTTATATATTAAATAATATATAAATATATATAAATAAAATAAAAACATAAATATATGATTTGTATGTTAAATAATTAAATAATAGTAAAAGAAATTTCATTATTGAGTTTCGAGTCGAGCCAAGCCCGAACTCAAATTGGATAATCGAGCTAGGTAAATAAATGAACCAAGCTTGAGCCTTCCAAAGTTCGGTTTGGCTCCTTTATAGCCCTATGTTTAGATCATAGATTTAGATAGGAATTTGGATTTAGAAAAAAAAAATTAGGGTGAATTATACTTTTTACCCCTATAGTTTAACCCAAATTTCGCTTTAGTCTCTACTATTTCAACTTAACCAAATTGGTCCTTACACTTTAATTATGTCAATTTGGTTTCCAACCTATCACGTCTGTGTTTAAACGGTCCCTACCAATGTTTCTGTCCAAATTTCATAGTAAAAAAAAACTGTGTTTTTGTCAAAATTTAGATGGAAAATGACACTCAGAACACAAATTGATGATTAAATTGACACAGTTAAAATATTAAAGATCAAAACGAAACACTGAATATTTTGAAGAGCGACAACATATTTAATCCCTCACTGTGGCTTCTCATGGTACAAGCTTGACCATGTGTAGAAAATGTTTCATAAAAGGACATGATAATAGTTTTAAACACCAGTTGAAATTGACCCCTACAAGGCCACACTAGAGTAAGAAATCGAGAGGCATACAGAACAAGACTACACTCTCATATATGTAACCACCAACCAAAAAAAAAAAATGCCCATATAAACTTGATGATATAACAGCATATAAAGATAAGCATATGGGACAGTTTAAAACTGTTAATATAACAATAATTTTTGGTTCAACCGTTGCTACTGATTCGAAAGCGATTCACGATTTCATTTTCTTTGGTAGGTAAGCTGTGGCCAATATAGCTCACTCAAGAAATTAGGATATGAGAATCAGTAGTATGTGTCTAGCTCGCTTTATATAATTGGAATGATGAATTTGCTTTAGAATTTCACAGTTCTGAAGGGAATTGAAACAAATATAGAATGACAGTCTTAGATGATGTAGAAAAGAGAAAAATAGCAAATTCAAATCTCTATTGGTATCTTAAGATTTCATATTGGATACGGGGTGGATCCGTTGGGGACACAAGGACCACTGTCTTGAATTTGTTGATCAAAAGTCCATGCGTAAGGATTTAACAGATTTAGTTCCATAAATATCATCTATCTGTTCAAATTTTTATTTTATTTGTTTGATTTTTTTTAACCTATCTATCCAAATTATTTTAACCTATCATTTTCAATATTTTTAACCTATTTGTCCAAATTATTTTTAACCTATGTATTTTAATTTGTTCAAAAAAAAAAAAAAAAAAAAAGATATCTATTACTAAATTATTTTAACCTATCTTTCTTAATATTTTTAACCTATCTGTACAAATTATTTTTAATCTATATGTCCAAATTATTTTTAACATATGTATGTCAATCTGTCCAAATTTATTTTAACATATTAGTTACAATATTTTTAACCTATATTTTCAAATTAACCTAACTTGCTAATATTTTTATTTTTTAATCTATCTATCCAAATTGTTTTAATGTTTTCAATCTATCTGTCCAAATTATTTCAATCTATTTGTCCTAGTATTTTTCTTATATGTGCAAATTGATTCTCTCTATCCTAATGTTTTTTGCTTTATCTATACTAGTATTTTTTTATCTGTACAAATTGAATCTATATTATCTATATAGGATTTTCTGAAAAATTGAAACAGTATTGAAAAATACAAATACAAAGGCAACAAAGCAAAAAAATCTATATTCACAAAGTGACGCATGTGCTCTGCTTGTAGAAATTATTCAATTCTAAACTACATCACTTCAAATCAATCCAAATGAAGAATTTTCATTAACTAGACCAAAATACAAAGTCTCAAGCACAAAATGGTTCTATATTTCGATGATTAACAAGTGAAAAAATTGAGACAATACTAAAAACATATATTAATATGAGAAATAGTATGAAAATCCAAAAACAAAATTGTTATAAGAAATTCAAAGGCGTTACTTGATCAAGACAGATGTTTCCGTAGATGTTATCATGAACAGGCTTCGAGAATCGTGGATCCTCCATTGATCAGCAGGTCTTCGTTGTTGCAAGAGAGATAGAGTGCGTGTGTGTGTGTGCGCGCGCGCGCGCGCGTGTGTTAGGGTTTCAAACTAATTGAAAGCAGAATGCGCGCGTGCGCGTATACAAATACACACAGAGAAAGAAAATAGTGTGAGATAAACATATAGTGTTGTTAATGACCCAAACATTTGAATAGATAGACATCTACGGTCCTTATGAATCCAAACAAAATGCTAATTTGGACAGTTAGACATATAATGTCCTTATGTATCCAAACAAAACTCGATTGGATCTATAGCATTCTTAAAAGGCAATTTTACCGGCCGATCCCAATAATTAGATGTATTACCCATTAAGTCTTGAGTTTTTGTCTCATACACCACGAAGTCTTGTTATATTTTTTTATCCCGATTTTGTTCCTTTGATGTTATACATTGCGTGTTTGGTTTGAATTTTGTGGTTCTATTTGATTTTTGTGAGCTTCTGGGAGCAGGAATTTGAATATGGAACTGGTTAGTGAGTGAATGGAACTGATTCTATACTTGGAGATCATCGGTGAGTTGTTTTCAAATCTATTTGCGATTTGAAGTTGAGTTACAATTGATTTGGAGTTTATTGCAGTTGATGATCGTAGAGTTTAGCTGCAACTGTAGTTGATTTTTGTGATCATGTTGCGTGATTTTGTTAGGTTTTTGGTTCGTTTTATTGATATGCATATGTGTGTGTGCGCGCGCGCGCGTGTGTATCTATATCTATACATATATGTGATTCTATGATTATGTGATTCTTTGATTTTATTGATTTGTTGATTTTGGAAATTGTTTGATTATTTGTTGATTTGTTGCGATTTATTGTAAGAACAGTGTATTATTGTGTGAAATTTATATAAAGGGATATGTATATAGAGTTATATACTTTTTGTTTGAGTTTTTTATTTTGATTTTGTTTTTGATATTAGTGTTATGATGTTGTTTTTGCGATTGAATTTGTGTTTTCATCATGATATTGAAAGGTTTTAGATATGTTCATGTGATGAATATTAGATTTTGTGTTGCAAAATTGTTTTGGTTGAATAGAGTTGCTGGTTTGTTATTTTTTGCGATGATAAATTTATCAGTAAGTATAAGATTAGGAAATGAAAAAGTTGTGTAGTGGTTTAATTGTGTAGATAAGGGTGCTATTTTAACTCATTATAATCTAGAAGATGAGAATAATACCCTCAATATACTTGCTAGGAAATCTTTTATGCAATGAGATGTCCACACATTGAATTTTCTAGATTCAATGTAAAATTGTAAATGGGATGATATGTAAGATTAATATGATTTTGTGATTTTTGGATGTGTTTGAGTTGGACAATAATTTTATCACTGTATTAGAATTTTGTTTTAATTTGTTTGAGTTGTTTGCTAAAATATAATTGTTGTATGTGGTAGGATTTATAGTGATCGAAAATTCTTTGTTTATTATGTGCAAGTTTAGATGTATGATATTAGTTATCAAGTATAATGATAAATTTAATTTCAAGGATTTAGTATATAAATTATGTGCAAAGTGGAGTGAGTTAGTTGGTAGATCTTTGAATCTTTCGTATTCAATGAATGGACATTCTTGTTGTGGTCTAAAAAATTATGAGCATTTGGAGGTTATGGCTAGACTTGCACTTTCTTGTGATATTTGCCATATTAATGTTTCTATTAAGTGTGTTCTTTGTGTTAGGTTTTTATTCTTGGCAATCTCATTTGACAAAACTCTTTTCAGTTGTAATTTTATTCAATCTTGTATTTAAGTGAGGCTATGAGTTTTAGATGCAAATCTAACCCGAATTGTGCCTTGCAGAGATGTTTCAGGAGTTAATTCTTTCACATTTGCCACTTCGCTGACTATGTTGGGGATTGAGCTGCCCGATCAACTCACAGGGCCCTTGGCAATTCCGGGGCAGCGCTTGGGCAGGGTCGAGGGGCAGCACCCTCGAAACAAGAAGCAAAATTGCAGTCGAAATTGTTTAGTCCGCTTGTGCGGGCATTCTTGCCCTTAAGTGGAGATCACGACCTTTCAGAAGTTTCACTAGCCTACAAAAATATTGGGAGTTGTTTTTTCCCGCTCGAGCGGCCATTCCTGGACTCAAGCGTAGATCCACTCGCGCGGAGATCACGGATCAATTTTCTATAAATATGTGATTTCATCCGTTTTTAGGGTTACGGCTTCCAAATCTTCTTCTTGGGTATTAGGGTTTTTATCTGGAGCTTCTTTACTTGTTTCCTTTGATATCCGTGAGAGTTTATATCATGAATTGAGTGATTATATCAAAGGGTTTATTTTATTTTGTTTTATTCAAAAAGAGAGAGTTGTTTTTCGGTGGATTCTGTGGAATTTGGACTTGAAGCTTTGGTAGATTCTAGAGTGGCTCATCGTCACAGATTCAATATCGGCATTGTGGATTCAACGTTGGGCAAGACAATTCCGAGGTAAAGACGAGGCTAGAAGAGTCACATAGGGGTCAGTTCATTTCAAGCGTGGATTCGCTAGGTAATTGAGAGTACACTTGTGTAATTCCTTTATGCCTTCTTAGTGGATTGTTTGTGACTTTTGCCCGTGGTTTTTTTATCACAATTGAAAGCGCTCTAATTGTGGTTTTTCCACGTTAAAATCATTGCATTGATTTGTCTTTGATTGTTTGATTGGAATTGCTATTTTCTGTTAAAATTGATACATAATCACAAATCAATATCTAGGGGATTTCTAAATTTTTCACTTTGGGTGAAAGTTCAATAATTTGTGATGGTGAATCTAGTAGTATTAGTAGTGTTGTTTGTGAAACTTATTTTTTGCCTTCATTTTATTCAAACCAACAGAAACCTTTGCTCTCCGATGGTTGGGTTAGTTATATAAAAGGAGTGGGACAGAGGTTTGCTCAAGGAATTGTTGAATTTGGGATGGGTTGTCAAAGTATTTTATTTATTTCGATTTTAATTTTGATTTCATTAAAGCCTCCGTTTGGGAAGTGGGTTGGCTTTTTGGCTTTTTGACTTTTTTGGCTATTTTAGCCTGGGCTTAAAAGCTTGGTTTGGGAAGGGCTTTTTGGCTTTTTTGAGTTTTTTTGTGAGAGAAGAATGTAATGATTATGGGTTGGATGTGATGTTTTGTTTGTTATGGCTAAAATAGCCTATTTTGTTTTTTGTGGCTAAAATAGCCAAAAAAGCCCAAGAACCAACTTGCCAAACAGAGGCTTAAGAATGATAAAGATCGTGTCACTGTTCATTATAAGACAAGGGCTGATTTGGGATATTTATGGAATGTGTATGCTAGAGTGGAAAATTATAGTAAAGCTTTTGTTATTAAACAATTTGATGATGTTCATATGTGCAGATTTTCTTTTCATACAGTTAAGCATGTTAGGATGACTTCGAGTATGATTGGTGGGTTAATTTCAGGTGAGGTTCGTAATAAGCATTTGACATCGGTTAGTGAGGTGGTTCATGATTTCAATGACTACTATTGAACAAAAGTTTCTTATCGACAAGCATGGATGAGTGTTGAAAAAGCAAGGGGTGCTGTTTTTGGTAACTATTCATTGTCATTTGACGATCTTCATTGGCATGTTGCTGCCACTAATGATACTAATCTAGGGAGTGTTTTTGATATGGAATTTGATGTTGATAGTAAAGGAAGACATTATTGTTTTTCACTTTTGAGGCATGTATTCATGGTTTCAAGTATTATTAGCCTGTGTTGATGCTTGATGGAACTTTCTTGAAAGGAAGACACAAGGGTTGTTTATTGGTTGCTACAAAAAAAGACATAACCAAGGTATATTTTGTGTCATTTGTTATTATTTTTAAAACAGTGACAATTTTATCATTTTTGTTACTGGAGAGCGTTGATTATGGAGTATGGTCAATCTATAAGTGATAAATTTATCATTGGTTTGGTATTATTAGTTTTGCTTTTGTTTTGTAATCATTTTTATTTGTTACTAATAATGTGAATATTTTTTTGTATGGTTATATCCGTTATATTTTTCCATTGTTGATAATGAAAATTATGATAGTTGACATTGGTTCTTGTCAAAATTATTGGTTATTTTGACTCTGGGAAGGAATATTGTGTTTGTGACCGATTGATACGGAGGTTTGCTGAAAGCTTTAGCTGAGGTATTTTCATTTTCTTCTCATTCTTTTTGTCAATGAAGAGTCATGAATCTAAAGAGTATTTGCTTACTCTTTTTAGCATATATGCATATACTCCTACTATTAAGTTGTTTAATGAGCTATTTGAAGAATTTAAGGGTTGTTGTAGTCGTAGTGTTTAGAAGTTTTTTGAGAATTTGCCTAATGGGCTTTGGTGTAATGCTTATTTTCAAAGCAAGAGATATGGTGAAAGTGCACAAATGTTGCAAAATCTTTTAATTCATGGAATAGGGATGAGCGCCATTTGTTTTCAACTAGTCTTGTTAATGCTTTACAAGTGAAACTAATGGAGCGATTTTCAAATAGGAGAGAAGTTGAGAATACGTGGAATCATACTGTTTTTTTAATGATACAAAGGCATGGATAGTTATGAAATGTAGCGATGACATTTATGAAATCCAATTAGATCATTCAGTTATGGTTGATATTGGGAAACGTTCTTGTTCTTGTTGATTGTAAGAAATTGATTCTTTTCCTTGCAAACATGGTTTTTGTGCTATAAAGAGGGATGAGAAGGATCTGAATTGTTTTTTTGATGATTACTACCATGTTCATAGCTATTGTGATTTGTATTCGCAATCAATCTATCCAGTTCCTAGTATGTGGAAGCCAAATGTAATTGATAATGGTGACGTTGTTCTACCTCCTCTTTGTAAAAGACCAGCTGGACGTCCAAGAACAAAGAGAATACATTCTAAGAGTGAAATCAAGAGAATTAGGTGCAATACGTGTGGAAAGATGGGAATTCATAATCGCAAGACATGTAAAGAAGCTTTGGTTTAGTTGTATTATTTTTAATTGAATTACTTTCTTGAGAGGTGCTAGTTGCATTGAATGATTGAACATTTTTGGAAAGATATATCATTTCGGTAATGCATTGAATGATTGAGGAATTTTTTGAGATTTTTTTTTTTTTTTGTTGATATTGTTGTTAAATGTTGTTTTTTTTTTTTTTCTTACAGTGATAAATTTGTCACTAGTTGGTTAGAATGAGTTGGTGTATTTTTTTTTTTTTTTAACAGTGATAAATTTATCACTGTCTAAATAAAGCAATCAAGCATCAATGGGGTTGTTGAATTTTGTTATTTTCAATAAAAATAAATTTATCAGAGACTGTATAGGAAAAGTTGATTTTTTCTTACATTTATCTTAGTGGCTGATAAATTTAGCACTGTTATATCCAACCAAATATTTTTTGTATAGTGATAAATTTATCACTCGCTAAATTAAGCAATCAAGCATTAATGAGGTTGCTGGTTTTTTACATTTATTTTCAAACTTGCTAAATACCTGGAAGTTGCAAAATGTAACAGTGTTTGTGTTTTAATTTTTAATTTGGATAAAAAAAATTTATTTTTTATACTGTTTTCTTTACTTTAGTTGGGAAAAAAGAATGTGAGAGAGAGAGAGAAAGAGAGAGAAAGAGAGAGAGAGAGTTGCCGGTTTTTGTTAATTTTAACAATGATAAATTTATCAGTGTAAAAAAAATGAAAAGTGTTCTGTTAATAACCAAGAAATTCAAACCTGCTATTAACCTTTAAATTTGACACAAATAATCAAATTATAATCAATATTCAAAATAGTTCATTCTAACGTGAATAGTAAATCAAATAGCAAAAGAATGGCATTTGTATAAAATAATAATGATATCTGTTAGGTTTTTGTTATTGGTAATCTCTTTTAACAAAACTCCTTTCAGTTGTAATTTTATTCATTCTTTTATTTCAGTGAGGCTATGAGTTTTTAGATGCGAATCAAACCCGAATTGTGCCTAATAAATTTAGCACTGGCTAAATCAAGCAATCAAGCATTAATAGCCTATTTGGTAAAAACTGATTTTTTTACAATAAATCAAAAACCAACTATAAACCATTGAGTGTTCTACATAAAATTGGAAACCAATATGATGAATGTCAAACAAACCATATAGACAAACTAGTTTTCTGATCAAATAAACCATACTTACTATTTTATCAAATTCGTTGCTAAAATATAAACCATTGAGTGTGTGTGAGACAATGTTAAATACTGAAGAACTGAAGAAAAACCAATAAAGAGACAATGTAAAATACCTCTGATTTAGTGTTGAACAATGGGTCTTAAAGCCACTGTTGGGGAAAAAATTTCAAATATAAGTTAAGGATTAAAAAACCTCAAGATTGTCAAAAACATTAAAAAAAAATTATGGGTTTGGGAAAATGGCATGTATTAGATTGATTAAAAGCCCTAAAATTAGTGGGTTTGGGAGACAATACCCAACCTAAATGACCCATAAACAAAATCCTAAAATAATTATCAAAACAGACACAGCATACCAAAACAGTCACAGCCCCACAGAGAGAGAGTTCGAGAAAGTGCAACTCAAGGCAGAATAGTGTTCGATCATTGTGGTAGGTCTCTCATAGGCAAACTATCAAACATGTTATGGCCATAGAGGGCTTGTGTTAGGTAAAACAGATATGCGTATGCATAGCACTGCGAAGAGATAGTACTCGAGGTTAAAAATAATGAAAACCGCCAATTATCAATTAACAATCATTCAAACAATTAATAAATAGAAATTTAATATACAATTGTGAAGTTAGATTTAACCTTTAAGTCTGTATTGGCCACCAAATTCTAATAAAAACAGGAAATCAAACCCCAAATTATACAGATTGGAAGGCCAAATAAACCCAATTTTAAACCCAGAATGTGTATTCATGAAATGAAGGAAAAGAACAGAGAGAGAGGGGAAAAAAATATCAAACCCAATCAATAGAACTACAGAATGTAAAATAAAGAACTGCAGAAGCCCAAAATTAGCGTAAAATACCTCTGTTCTTGAAGACGACAGTGGGTCGTCATCGCACACATGAAGTATCCCAATTTGAAACAAATGAGACCTGGACATTGCTGTGATCGAACCATACCTGTTTATCACGAAGCTGCCACAGATAAGGGAGAAAGCTAAAGAGAATTGAAATCTAAAAGCACAACCAGTGGATGTATCAGTTTAGGCATAGGAGGGGGGGCGATACAATCAACAACGGCGGAGGCGGAGGTGGAGAAGGAGCAAAGAAG
Organism: Camellia sinensis; assembly: GCF_055761805.1. Classification (NCBI taxonomy): domain Eukaryota; kingdom Viridiplantae; phylum Streptophyta; class Magnoliopsida; order Ericales; family Theaceae; genus Camellia; species Camellia sinensis. Next base: position 101,205,857 of record NC_138975.1, on the reverse strand, counting down.
GAGGTGGCAATCTTTTTCGAGGATGAAGCGGTCATCGTGGAGAGGGGTGGAAGAGGTAGTAGGCCACAGAGAAGAAGAGCGTGAAGAAAATGCCGTTGGTCAGGTATAGAGGGAGAGGTAAGGCAATCGTGTAGAGAGGGAGTTGAGGAGAATGTGTGTGGTACTGAAAGCAGACATGTTTGGGCAGACGTGTTTGGGCAGACGTAGGAGAGAGAGAGAGAGAGAAAGCAGAGAGGGTTTGAACGGGAATCTAATTGATCTGCACCGTTAATATATTTTTAGGATTGATCTCAGCCATTCAAAAGAAATGTATCTCTGATACATTTTATATATTTTCAAAATCCGCTCTGCTTTATTATATAGATATATATAATTACGAAAATTGGCTTACCTTTGTATTTTCTGTTTTTTTTTTTTAATTTAAAAAATTTGACATGATTTAAAAAAAAAATCACTAAACACAAAAATAAGTCGAACTAAAAAGTCAAAAAAGGATGTTCCCAAAAGAAGCCAAAGTTTTACATCTGATGATGACTTATCCAAATTCTTCACAATAAACAGATGCCAAGGATTCCCTAGACTGGTCCTCTGTGATTTTTATTTTTGAGAGAGATTTTGAAGCAGAACTATCATCTTCCTTAGATCCATAAACAGTTTTGGGAAGGGGAGAACCAGTGTCAACTGCTTATAACTTGAAATCTTCCACCAAATGCAAGAACGGATCCACCTGAGAAGATATAAACATAGTAAAGCATATAAGTGTGAGAATAATATTAGTATAGTATATACTATACTAATATTATTTTCACAATACAAGGTAGTCTTCATGATGTAAATGAGAATGACGATGCAAAAAATAAAAAAATAAAAAATAACCCAAAAGAATTGGCATTCAGCAGCATTGATTGCTTTAGGAAATAATTGACAAGGATATAGAAATAAAACCCTGATCTGCAATGAACCACATACCGTTTTATCTATAAGAGCAGCCTTGATATATGGAAGAAGGGAAAGTATATTGTAGCTTTCGATGAAAGGATAATCATCGAAGTTGCCAAAGTAAAGAGGGATTGGCGTCATGACAATGGCAATGGCCTCGTGGAAACAACAGGACATGTCTTGAGTTGGCACAGTTGATGTCCCACTAAGTCACTGTTACTCATTCATTACATCGCTATTATGGCATTTCATTAAACACCAAAAATGGAAATAAGAACAAAACATATATAAAAATATAAAAATTAAAATTAAAAAATTAAAAGAAGAAGAAGCACCATATATAGGCAAATTAAATGCAATTCCATCCAACCTACAAAAATATAAGTATAATAGTTGGTTTGGATGCTAACCTCCTTCAATGAAAGAAATTCTTTTCAAGGAAAAATCTAGCTGAAAACTTTGGACTAGAGCCTCTTGACTGGAGTTTTGCAAACATGATGAGTTGTAATAAGAAAAGGCCTCTAAACGTAGACCCAAAAAAAAAAGAAAAGAAAAAAGAAAAAAGAAAAAAAAAAGGCCCAAAAAAAGATATTGAGGCAGACAAAGGATAATTATGCTTATTACATATGGCGAATTGACCAAATTTAACAGAATTAGCAAAATCTACCATAGACTACCAGATTACCACATGTCATGGAAAATTTGATTTAACATGCCTGATGATCCAATGAATGAATTTCCAAAATCACAGATCTCGTGGGGAACTATATCTGATAAAGGAAGTTCCCCAATAGCCTAGAAAGCTGCCATGCCACTTGTTTTCTAGCAACCAGGGGCAAAAAGATGGCAGTGGAACAACTCCTACCTGGAAAACAGTGGTTGGTTAGGATGATTTGTAATAATTTTTTATCAAATAAATATAAATAATTGTTAAAATACTACAAAAGAGGGAGAAGAAAAAGTTGTTGTACGGTTTCTCTTCTAACAAAAGCAAATTATTGCAAAATTGAATAATATGAAACCTAAAGATGGAATGAATCACTGATAAATGAAAGCACAATGTGAATGTAAATCATAGCAATATCAAGACATGTGTTGCTGAGTGAATAAGGGGAAGAATAAAGAGAGAAAAAGACAAGGGAAAGAGTAAAGGAGGAAACAAATGGGGAAAGAGGGAAAAGCAGGGGAACCAAGACAACATGTAAATACATATACATGCTGTTAACAAAATTGATTGAAGCCAAATCTACAAGATAACATTAATTAGTTCTGAAGACTAGATGAGCTGTATGCGCAAGTTTTATGCTCTAGCTGAAGGAACCAAGTCTCTACAAGGGCTGAGGAGAGGCCAAACAAATTCAGAAAACTAAACCTCCCTGTTTAGGATTTTAATAGAAATTGTGATGCAAGTGTGTTATGAACATAGATGAAACTTCCACAACCCAAATAATATTCTATAAAAAAAGAAAAAAAAAGAATATCAGAATAAACCGTAAAACCAAATACAAATCAATAATTACCTTGCCACAAGAGAACAGTAACACTAGGTTGCATGTATGAGTAATTGCTTTATAGTTGCTAGGCGTATTTGCAGGAGAGATGGATTGTGCCCAAACTGATGAAAGTAGAAGGCTAATCTGGCGGCTACTCAGCCTAAGAGAAGTTACTTCCTGGTATTGAAAGAATAAAACAATGGTCATATGAGTCAACAATCCAAAATATATGTGACTTGATACCTATAAGGAATCTTAATTAAGGGCTAAAGTCAGATCTTAAACTAATAATTATGCCAAAAGCTTAGGTTGTTAAGAAATGGGCCTAACAATGTATATTAAGTTATTTAACAAATAAGGGCTTCTAAACAGAAATGAAAATGCCAAAACCTACCAAATCCTTAGTTAAATTGTTGAAAGAATTTTCAGCTACTGTTGGAAGTACTAATACACTTTTGATGCTATAAACTCGACTATAAGTTGACTTAATTCTGTTCAGCATCCCGCTGTTGTTGTTTGTTCGCTGTCCTTCAGTAACTAGTTTTTCTTTGTTATTAAGACTAACATTTCCCTTTGCGAAAGACCTTTCATTTCCCATCTTCCCAAACAGGGCAGCTAAAGAAGAAAAGACAAAAACAGTTCTTGAGAGAGTTCTTGCAAGATTTGCAGCACACTTTCACTCAGGACTAACTGAACTTGCTTGAGGGCAAACTGAAGATGGCATAAGAACAACAAAAAACAGTGAGCTCCGATTTGAGTTTCATGATCTGGATGGACAATAGCTGGGAGTAACTGATGAAATAAAGTCTCAGGAAATGCCTGAAGGGAAAAAGATAAACTCAGATGCAAGGTTGGATAAAGGATTGAAATAACAAGAGAAAGCAATATAATCATTAAAAAAATTTAACTTCCTTGAATTGTTTTTATATGACAAATTTGGTATAGAGGCTACGGTTTGAGCAATACGAAAAACGGCAGCAATAGTAGTTCTGGCTATAACTGTAATATTTGAGATGTTCTCTAACATCACAGCCATGGTGTCAAGAATTGGGCCTACTTCTCCAACCTGTTTGTTAATGGCAATTCAATATCAAATCTCTCAAAATATAGTTACAAAATTCTTTTAAAAGTTTAGGACACTTAGAACAAGTGAAATATTTAAAATTCAAATACAAATTATAAACCAAAATGTAGCATCACAAATATTTCAAGCTCGAGATCCAAAGAATGCCAACAATCTCCTTCTTGTGAAGGATATCTAAAATCCAAGTTAAATTAGAAAAAACAAAGACCAAATAAATAGATTCATAAGCGAGATTCAAATTTTATTGTAGGCTTTCATTTTTCATACTGAGATAATCTAGAGTTAACTTGAATTTTTATACTTTAGGGTTTCGGCCCCCATTTGTACCTAAAACAAAGTAAAAATTCAATTCAAGTAATGAATTCTTTCATTATGATAAATGCAATGTAGCACTATGTCATTGAAACAAACATGACACTATGCATTAAAAAGTAAGTCAAACACAATTAACAAGTTTCTCCATTACTAACTATAATTGCCAACAATTCTAACCATAACCTGCCCTACTAAATGAACATAGAATGGCATCATTTCAGGTAATCAATCTTAAACCACCTCACATTAATATGTAGTTCAGTTCACTTTAGAGCTCATTTTTTAAAATGGTTCAAATTGTTGCAATGAAAGTTAAGAGAGGAATGATGAGTTTTATACAAGGTTGTTGTTTGTAAAATGAGTGTACTGATGAGAGTAAGCGTTCTTCTAGGAAAACCAGGAAAATATACCCATTTTGGAATGTCATATCAAATTAGAAATACATTATCAACAAGGAAAATAGACCCATTTTGAAATGTCATATCACATCAAAAATGCATTATGAACAAGGGATATTTACCCATTTTGGGATGTCAAATCAAATCAATCCTAAGAGTTTTCTTACGAACCAGTTAGTCCCTTTTGTTTTAGAAAGTTGTGTTTATTTCATTTAGTGCCATTTGAGTTTAAGTGAATACCCTTTCATGCTTTATTTGTGCAATTTTGTAATTTATTTTTGGGATGAGAATGGAATGTGAGCTATAGAAGATTCTTTTTCAGGGGGATCGATTTGTAAGCTTTCCTATATCGATAGCAAGAAATTCAGCAATGCCAACATTCTTCTTGTTATGAGGGATATCTAAAATCCAAGACAAATAAGAAGAAACAAAGACCAAATAAATATATTCATAGGCGATATTCAAATTTTATTTTAGACTTTCATTTTTCATACAAAGATAATCTAGAGTTAGTTTGAATTTTTATACTTCAGCGTTTCGACCCACATTTGTACCTAAAATAAAGTAAAGATTCAAAGTCAAAAAATGAATTCTTTTATTATGATAAATGTAGTGTAGCACTATGTCATTGAAACAAAAATGACATTGTGCATTAAAAAATATGTCAAACAAAATTAACAAGTTTCTCCATAACTAACTATAATTGCCATCTATTCCAACCATAGCCTGCCTTACTAAATGAACTTAGAATGGCATCTTTCAGGTAATCAATTTAAACCACCTCACATTAATCTGCAATTTAGTTCAATAGCCATTTTCATAGCTCGTTTTTTAAAATGGTTCATAGTTGTTGCAATGAAAGCTGAGAGAGAAATGACGAGTTTTATATAAGGTTGTTGTTTCTAAAATGAGTAGACCAATGACAGTAGGGGTTCTTCTAGACTATAATATTCTTTTCTATTGTACATAATATATTTTTCAATAAAAATATATTATGAACAAGGAAAATTCACTCGTTTTCGAATGCCTCATCAAATCAGAAATACATTATCAACAAGCCAAATTTGTCCATTTTGGAATGTCATATCAAATCAGAAATACATTATGAACAAGGAAAATCTACCCATTTTGGAATGTCGTATCAATTCAGAAATGCATTATGAACTAGGAAAATCTATCCGTTTTGGAATGTCATATCAAATCAATCCTAAGAGTTTTCTTATGAATCAATTAGTCCTTTTTGTTTTGGAAAGTTGTAATTATTTGATTTGGTGCCATTTGATTTTAAGTGAATATCCTTTTGTGATTCATTTGTCCAATTTTCTAATTTATTTTTTGGATGAGAATGAAAATGTGAGCTGTAGAAGATTCTTTTGGGGGGGATCAATTTGTAAACTTTCTTATATCGATAACAAGAAATTCAACAGTGCCAACATTCTTCTCACTGTGAGGGATATCTAAAATCCAAGTCAAATTAGAAGAAACAAAGACCAAACAAGTAGATTCAAAGGCGAGATTCAAATTTTATATTAGATTTTCATTTTTCATACAGAGAAAATCTAGTGTTGGCTTGAATTTTTATACTTTAGGGTTTCGGCGCTCATTTGTACCTAAAATAAAATAAAAATTCAAAGTCAAGAAATGAATTCTTTTATTTTGATGAATGCAATGTAAGACTATGTTATTGAAACAAACATGACACTACGCATTAAAAAATAGAAAAAACACAATTAACAAGTTTCACCATAACAAACTATAATTGCTAGTAATTCCAACCATAACCTACCATACTCAATGAACTTAAATGGCATCACTTCAGGTAATGTCATGCCCCAAATTTTAATTACTCAGTAACATTACCAAAGCCAGTAATTTAGGTCCATTTTTTTTTTTAACAAATATCCATTACCCTTGAGTAATAGAAACATAATAATACATGTTCTCTCTCTCAATGAATCCAATAATAACAATAATAAATGCCAAGCTTCTGCTGCAAAGCTACAAATAAATAATTGCAAACAACAAGATACATTATTCAGTCCTTTCACATCTATGATGAAATTATACATAAAAGATACATGGACTCCATAACTCTTCGACTAATCAATTCGAATTTCTCTTCCTGAAAAGAATAAATCAACGAGGGGTGAGCACTAATGCCCAGTAGGAATCTCATAGTTCTACAACAATAGCTAATACATAAATAGAAATGATTATGCATGCAGGGTGATACCATATAGTAAGGTGACATTTTGTAAATTCAAAATATTATACGAAGAGTATCTTCTTCTTAAAATTTTATTTGAACCTTTAAGAAAACTCCATGCCATATATGTAGTCTCTCATCATTAGCAAGCCATAAATTCTCTTTGAAAATAAGTACATTTAAGAAAGAACATCATCTCAAATTTATTAACTCAATTTCAAATTATTCTTCATTTCATTTCCGTTTTTCCCCTTATACTACTTCCAATTACCATACTCCATAAAATTCAAATCCAAAGGATTGGAGTTCAAACATAACACAAGAATAACAAACCCTTTTTAATTCAATTTCTCAATTATTTACAAAACAAAACTCATAATCTTCGCTTATAGTCACAAGCAATCCATTTAGTTCATCATCACCAATCCCTAATCCAATTACCATTTCATTTTCCATTCATTCAATTAAGTTCACATCAAATACCGGATCCAATACCAAGTCATCTCCATGAGTCACACGCTTTACTAGTCATAAGCCGGAAGGAATGCGAAACCTCACGTTTTACCGGTCACAAGCCGAAAGGAACGCGAAACCTCACGCTTTACCGGTCACAAGCCGGGAGGAACGCAGAACCTCAACATACCACACACTTTACTGGGCGCTACTCTAGAAGGAAAGCAGAACCTATCTCAAGCACTACGCTTTGCCAGCTCAATAAATGGCAGGAAACGAACCCCAAGGTAACATCACAATCCATCATTAAAATTAATGGGCAATGCCAACACATCTTCTATTATTTTCATAACACATTAGTTCAATACACATCCATCATATATTAAAATTCCATTTACATAACAAGTACAAATATGTTCCACGATGTCACGACCCAAACCCGGCCCTATGGGTTTAGCACCGTAACCGGCCAGTAATCCGAGATTACCACAGGCCTGCAGAACAGTAGTACAGTAAAATAGAGTACAGGGCCTGGCGGAAGCCAATACAGTAAATGAATAATGTCCATTGAGCTGTGTCAGTCTGTATGCCAAAAAGATTTTTCATGCATTCACATATACAAACAGTACAGTCTATACAAAATTTACAGTCACACAGTACAGGGACCTAATCCCTTGATAACAGTACAGTAAACATTCAGTCTATACAGAACAGTAGGCGGTACAGAAGGGGGAATTGTAAAACACCCCTAAGCCTTAACACGATAGGCTCGGAACCTCGCAGTGAGGCACATAGGCTGGCTTGACAAAACTGGAGTCTAACCCACGCTCCTAGCTCCGGTCTGGTGGCTGAGCACCTACATATATATATAAACAGTGAGCTAAAGCCCAGTGAATAACATAATGCGTAAAGAGGTTATGAATGAAATGTCCTTACAGTAATGAAATCAGTTCATTAAACAATACTTCAGTCTTTCAGTCAGAACAGTTATTCAGTCATATGTGGTACATCCATGAGCATAGCAGTAAACAGTAGGTCTTAAAGACCGAACCGTAATGATGGCCATCAGTCAGTAAACAGTAGTGGTTCCACGAGGGAACCGACAGAGATCTCTGTAACAGTAACAGTAAACAGTAGGTGCTAAGGATGCCACAATACAGTTCAGAATATAGGACATACATTCATTCAGTTAACAGTAATCAGTTCAGAAAACAGTACAGTTCAGTTGTTCAGAAAATAATCATTTGTGAACATATCTTTACACAATCGTTACTCACAGAGTTTGGGCTACAGTAGGCTAGAGCGTGTCTCCCCAGTCACCAACCCTACACAGTTAACAGATTGAACACACTAAGCTACGCAGTTGGGAAAGTAACAACTTAAACCCTAATTTGCCTCGGTGTGTTCTACATCTATATCCTCAATAAGATGCCTTAAACTAGGTCTAAGAATGCGTAGAATGGGGTAAGGATGCAAAGATGCACATTTGAAAGCATTTTCAGAAAAACAGAGTCCCGCTCGAGCGCATGTTTCCCTGCTCGAGCGGACATGCAACAAAGGTACACGCTCGAGCGTACTATAAAAGTACTGGATGGGTGAAATCTCCGCTCGACGCCCGCTCGAGCTTGAGACATGACTCCGCTCGAGCTCCCAATCCTCCGCTCGAGCGGACTGTAAAACAGTGCAGAGAGATGCTGGATGCTCGGATTCCACGCTCGAGCGGCACTTCCCCCGCTCGAGCGGAAGTGCGAAATCTGGAAAACCCAGATTGCACCTCCAAGCTCAGAACCAAGTTGTTAACAACTCAAACCGATCCTCTTGGGCTCATTTTCTGGAAAACTCTTATAAACATATAGAATATCATAGTTCAAAGCTCAATTTGAGAAATCAAAGCCCAAGGGTTTTTAATTCAAACCCAATTTCAAACCATTTTCCAAGAACAATCCTCAAACATGACATGCAAACATGCATGCATTCAAATCATTTCAAAGCTTCAATTTGATGCTCTAAGGAGCCAATTCTTTTCAAAACATGGTGAAATCATGGACTTAAACATGATTATGAACATGCATGTAACCTTTTGCCATGAAAACAACTCAAACATCTACAATACAAACATACATGCATGAAATGAGCTTCAAATCAACAACAATGAGCCAAAATATGACTTAGTTCTACAATGACGCATGACTCATGCAAGAACTAGCTCAATGGCAACAATAAGAAGGTGAGTTTCCTACCTTAGTCTTGTATTCAAGGTTTAGGGGCTCAAATGTGAAATCTACACTTCAATCCAAGCAATTCTTCAAAATAAATTCCAAGTTCTCTCACTCTCTTCCTCTCTTGGTCGGCTAGAGCAAGAAAATGGCTGAGCAAAATGTTGCCTAAGTGTATATTGAGGCTCAAATATGTTATATTGAGTGGGCCACTAAGGGTGGCAAAATGGTAATTAAGTCAAACTCTTTAATTAGCTTAATTTAATCTAATTTAATCATACCTAATCAGTTTTCAGGTAAATACACCATAAAATCACATTAATCATGAGGATCATAAAACATTAATCAATTCCGGATTCGGCCGCCGATAAGGCCTTCAATTAGCAGTTTAAACATAAAACATGAACAGATCAAACAAACAGTCAACAGATAAAATGCAATTCAAACAGATGTATTCATTCCATTCAGTTTCAATTTCGGTCAGTCAGTTCAGTACTTTAATCAGTTCAATTCTCAGTCATTATCAGTTCCGTTTAACAGTAACCAGTGATTATCGGTAATCAATCAGTCATTAATCGGTAAACAGTATGAGGGTTGTTACAGTCTCCCCTCCTTATAAAAAGTTTAGTCCTCTAAACTCGAGTTACCTTCGTCCTGGAAGAAAACAGGGTTCAGTGGAAACAGTTCAGGATATCTTTTAGCCATGTCGTCTTCCCTTTCCCAAGTGGCATACACGCCACCATGGTTCTGCCAGTCGACTTTCACCAATGGGATCTCTTTGTTTCGCAGTTTCTTGATCCGTCGGTTTACAATTTGTATAGGCCGTTCCTCGTAAGTGTAGTCATCACTCAACACTATCTGAGTAGGCTCAATCACATGGAAGGGATCCCGGAGATAATCTCTTAACATCGAAATGTGGAAAACATTATGCATATGCTCCATTTCAGGAGGGAGCGCAACTTGATACGCCACTGGATTAATTTTCTCAATAATCTCATACGGTCCGACGTATCTTGGCGCTAACTTGCCTTTGACTCCAAAACGAGTCTGGCCCTTCATTGGTGTCACTTTCACAAATACGTGATCACCCACTTCATATTCTCTGTCTCGTCTTCTGACATCAGCATAACTCTTCTGTCTGCTCTGTGCAGTTTTCAGTCTCTGTTGTATCAATTTCACTTTCTCAGTGGTTTCATAAACAATCTCGGGCCCAAGCAAAGGCCCATCTCCAACTTCTGCCCAGCAAATTGGAGATCTACATTTTCTGCCATACAATGCCTCGAAAGGCGCCATACCAATACTCGAATGGTAACTATTGTTGTAGGCGAATTCAACTAATGGCAGATGACTTTCCCAGTCTCCCTGAAAATCAAGGACGCACATTCTCAGTAAATCCTCCAGAGTTTGGATGGTCCTTTCTGACTGGCCATCTGTCTGAGGATGATAGGCACTACTCAGCCTCAATTCAGTACCCAGTGCAGTCTGTAGACTTTGCCAAAACCTTGATGTAAACTTCGAATCCCTGTCAGAAACAATAGACACAGGTACTCCATGCAGTCTTACAATCTCATCAATATAGATAACGGCCAATTTGTCCGCATTATAGATTGTCTTGACAGGTAAGAAGTGAGCAGATTTGGTTAGTCTATCAACAATAACCCAAATTGAATCCATACCTTTTCTGGAGCGAGGCAATCCCACAATGAAGTCCATCGTGATATGCTCCCATTTCCACTCTGGTATGGGTAAGGGTTGCAATAGTCCGGCAGGTCGTTGATGTTCAGCTTTGACTTGTTGGCAATGAAGACATTTGGACACAAAGTCGGCAATTTCTTTCTTCATTCCCGGCCACCAGAGATTCTGTTTCAGATCTTGGTACATTTTCGTATTCCCCGGGTGGATAGACAATTTCGAATTGTGGCCTTCTTGCAGAACTCTTCTTTTCAGTTCAATATCATTCGGTACACACAGTCTTTCATGAAATTTCAGTACATTGTTCTCAAATTTGAATCCCGGTCTCGGTTTAGATTCTCTTTCTTCGATGATCTTCTTCAAGAAGTCATCCAGTTGCTGTTTCTCTTTAATCTCTTCAATCAGTGCCGGTTGAGCAGAAATAGCAGCTAAGGTTCCACCTTGTTCTCGCAAAACAATTTCAATTTCAGATTTTTCAAGGTCACAAAGCAACTCTTTCTGTCCTGTAAGCAAACATGCTAAGTTTCCAATCGATTTCCGGCTCAATGCGTCGGCAACGGTATTGGCTTTTCCCGGATGGTACAGAATCTGTAGGTCATAGTCCTTAATCAGTTCTAGCCATCTCCGCTGTCTCATGTTTAGTTCTTTCTGTGTGAAGAAATATTTCAAGCTCTTGTGGTCGGTGTATACTTCACATGTCACCCCATACAGATAGTGACGCCAAATTTTCAGTGCAACACAACTGCAGCAAGTTCCAGGTCATGGGTCGGGTAGTTCTTTTCATGTGGTCTCAAGTGTCGGGAGGCATAAGCAATAACTCTCCCATTCTGCATTAAAACACACCCCAAACCCTTATGAGAAGTATCACTAAATACAGTATAACCATCCGTACCTGAAGGTAAGGTAAGAACTGGTGCAGTCACTAATCGAGTTTTCAACTCCTGGAAAGCAGATTCTCTTTGGTCAGTCCAGTCAAATGATGTCCCCTTTTGTGTCAGTTGAGTCAACGGTAAAGCAATCTTGGAGAAATCTTTGACAAATCTTCTATAATATCCAGCCAATCCCAAAAAGCTTCAGACTTCAGTCACATTTGTTGGTCTAGGCCAGTTCACTACAGCTTCAATTTTCTGCGGATCAACAGAAATTCCATTTTTACTAACAACATGCCCCAAAAACATAACATGGTCAAGCCAGAATTCACATTTAGACAGTTTAGCATACAGTTTCTGTTCTCTTAAGGTTTGTAGGGCAAGTCTCAGATGATGTTCATGTTCTTCTATACTCTTGGAGTAAATCAATATGTCATTAATAAATACAACAATAAAATTGTCAAGGTATGGTTTAAAGATTCTGTTCATAAGGTCCATAAATGTAGCTGGTGCATTCGTGACTCCAAAAGGCATAACTAAAAATTCGTAATGTCCGTACCTCGTTCTAAAAGCAGTTTTATCAATGTCTTCCGGTTTAACCTTCAGTTGATGATACCCCGATCTGAGGTCAATCTTAGAAAACACTTTGGCACCGTGTAACTGATCAAACAGGTCGTCAATACGCGGTAATGGGTATTTATTCTATACAGTTACCTTATTCAGTTCACGATAGTCAATGCACAGTCTCAGTAAGCCATCTTTCTTCTTTACAAACAAAACCGGTGCACCCCATGGTGAGGTACTGGGTCTGATGAACTTTTTGTCTAACAGTTCCTGCAGTTGCACTTTCAGTTCCTTCAGTTCAGTTGGGGCCATTCTGTAAGGAGCTTTCGATATCGGTTGTGTACCCGGAATCACATCAACGGTAAATTCAATCTCCCTGTCAATCAAATCCCCTGGCAGATCATCTGGAAATACATCTGGGAATTCTCTGACTATAGGAATACAGTTTACATTAGCATTATCATCAGTAGATACAGTCAATACAGAACACAGATATCCTTTACATCCCTTTCTAATCAGTTTAACAGCTTTCACAGATGAAATCAGATACGGAGGAGGTACTACTCCCCTTCCATTAAACACGAATTCAGGCAAACCAGGTGGACGGAAAACAACTTGCTTGGTCACACAGTCAATAGTGGCATGATATTTTTGTAACCAATCCATCCCCAATATTACATCAAAATGATCAATGTTCAATGGCAGTAAATCAATAAACAGATGCATATCCCCAACAATAATTTCACATGCGGGGTACATATAAGCACATGTCATGGATCCCCCTACGGGTGATGATACGGCTAGCAGATAGTTCATGGGTTCTAAGGGTCTATTCAATTTCCGTGAGAAAGCATGCGATACATAAGAATGCGTAGATCCCGAATCAATCAATACATATGCATTTTGCGTACAAATAGAGAGGGTACCTGACACAACGGTTTCAGTATTTTGCGCGTCTCCCGGTACTAGGGCGAACACTCGACCCTGCCTCATGGGCTCTTTCCCGGTAGCCTTGGGGTTCGGCTTTGGTGCTACAGTTGATGCTGCTGCGCTTGGTGCAGCTTTACTATTGGCCTGCGGCGCAGAGGGGCAGTCTTTAACCATGTGGCCCACCTTGCCACACCTGTAGCAGGCTCCAGATATTTTGTAGCAGACCTCTTTGTGCTTCTTGCCACACTCAGAACAGGGTGGTATGAAACCACTCCCTTGGCTGGGGCTAGTTGTCGACCCCGTATTCTGTTTCTTGTTGGCTGGGTTGTGCTTGCCTTTCTTAAATTTGAAACCCTGCCTCTTACCACGCCATTCCGACGTTGGTGTTTCAGTTTTCAGTGCTTCAATGTTTGACTCGGCCATTAATGCCCGGTCGAGAACACCCACAAAAGTCGGTAGTTTCAAAACATTTATTCTGTCAAGTATTGCAACATTAAGGCCACCCTCAAATTTTCTGGCCTTCTTATACTCAGTATCCACCATATGCGGTGCATATCTGGCAAGTTCAGTAAATTTTGTTTCATATTCCGCAACGGACATTGTGCCCTGCTTCAGCTGTTCAAATTCAGTCACTTTTCTATCCCTTACGCACTGAGGGAAATACTTTTCAAAGAAGGACTCCTTGAACTGAACCTCAACATACCACACACTTTACTGGGCGCTACTCTAGAAGGAAAGCAGAACCTATCTCAAGCACTACGCTTTGCCAGCTCAATAAATGGCAGGAAACGAACCCCAAGGTAACATCACAATCCATCATTAAAATTAATGGGCAATGCCAACACATCTTCTATTATTTTCATAACACATTAGTTCAATACACATCCATCATATATTAAAATTCCATTTACATAACAAGTACAAATATGTTCCACGATGTCACGACCCAAACCCGGCCCTATGGGTTTAGCACCGTAACCGGCCAGTAATCCGAGATTACCACAGGCCTGCAGAACAGTAGTACAGTAAAATAGAGTACAGGGCCTGGCGGAAGCCAATACAGTAAATGAATAATGTCCATTGAGCTGTGTCAGTCTGTATGCCAAAAAGATTTTTCATGCATTCACATATACAAACAGTACAGTCTATACAAAATTTACAGTCACACAGTACAGGGACCTAATCCCTTGATAACAGTACAGTAAACATTCAGTCTATACAGAACAGTAGGCGGTACAGAAGGGGGAATTGTAAAACACCCCTAAGCCTTAACACGATAGGCTCGGAACCTCGCAGTGAGGCACATAGGCTGGCTTGACAAAACTGGAGTCTAACCCACGCTCCTAGCTCCGGTCTGGTGGCTGAGCACCTACATATATATATAAACAGTGAGCTAAAGCCCAGTGAATAACATAATGCGTAAAGAGGTTATGAATGAAATGTCCTTACAGTAATGAAATCAGTTCATTAAACAATACTTCAGTCTTTCAGTCAGAACAGTTATTCAGTCATATGTGGTACATCCATGAGCATAGCAGTAAACAGTAGGTCTTAAAGACCGAACCGTAATGATGGCCATCAGTCAGTAAACAGTAGTGGTTCCACGAGGGAACCGACAGAGATCTCTGTAACAGTAACAGTAAACAGTAGGTGCTAAGGATGCCACAATACAGTTCAGAATATAGGACATACATTCATTCAGTTAACAGTAATCAGTTCAGAAAACAGTACAGTTCAGTTGTTCAGAAAATAATCATTTGTGAACATATCTTTACACAATCGTTACTCACAGAGTTTGGGCTACAGTAGGCTAGAGCGTGTCTCCCCAGTCGCCAACCCTACACAGTTAACAGATTGAACACACTAAGCTACGCAGTTGGGAAAGTAACAACTTAAACCCTAATTTGCCTCGGTGTGTTCTACATCTATATCCTCAATAAGATGCCTTAAACTAGGTCTAAGAATGCCTAGAATGGGGTGAGGATGCAAAGATGCACATTTGAAAGCATTTTCAGAAAAACAGAGTCCCGCTCGAGCGCATGTTTCCCTGCTCGAGCGGACATGCAACAAAGGTACACGCTCGAGCGTAAACTTTTCCGCTCGAGCGTACTATAAAAGTACTGGATGGGTGAAATCTCCGCTCGACGCCCGCTCGAGCTTAAGACATGACTCCGCTCGAGCTCCCAATCCTCCGCTTGAGCGGACTGTAAAACAGTGCAGAGAGATGCTGGATGCTCGGATTCCACGCTCGAGCGGCACTTCCCCCGCTCGAGCGGAAGTGCGAAATCTGGAAAACCCAGATTGCACCTCCAAGCTCAGAACCAAGTTGTTAACAACTCAAACCGATCCTCTTGGGCTCATTTTCTGGAAAACTCTTATAAACATATAGAATATCATAGTTCAAAGCTCAATTTGAGAAATCAAAGCCCAAGGGTTTTTAATTCAAACCCAATTTCAAACCATTTTCCAAGAACAATCCTCAAACATGACATGCAAACATGCATGCATTCAAATCATTTCAAAGCTTCAATTTGATGCTCTAAGGAGCCAATTCTTTTCAAAACATGGTGAAATCATGGACTTAAACATGATTATGAACATGCATGTAACCTTTTGCCATGAAAACAACTCAAACATCTACAATACAAACATGCATGCATGAAATGAGCTTCAAATCAACAACAATGAGCCAAAATATGACTTAGTTCTACAATGACGCATGACTCATGCAAGAACTAGCTCAATGGCAACAATAAGAAGGTGAGTTTCCTACCTTAGTCTTGTATTCAAGGTTTAGGGGCTCAAATGTGAAATCTACACTTCAATCCAAGCAATTCTTCAAAATAAATTCCAAGTTCTCTCACTCTCTTCCTCTCTTGGTCGGCTAGAGCAAGAAAATGGCTGAGCAAAATGTTGCCTAAGTGTATATTGAGGCTCAAATATGTTATATTGAGTGGGCCACTAAGGGTGGCAAAATGGTAATTAAGTCCAACTCTTTAATTAGCTTAATTTAATCTAATTTAATCATACCTAATCAGTTTTCAGGTAAATACACCATAAAATCACATTAATCATGAGGATCATAAAACATTAATCAATTCCGGATTCGGCCGCCGATAAGGCCTTCAATTAGCAGTTTAAACATAAAACATGAACAGATCAAACAAACAGTCAACAGATAAAATGCAATTCAAACAGATGTATTCATTCCATTCAGTTTCAATTTCGGTCAGTCAGTTCAGTACTTTAATCAGTTCAATTCTCAGTCAGTTATCAGTCATTATCAGTTCCGTTTAACAGTAACCGGTGATTATCGGTAATCAATCAGTCATTAATCGGTAAACAGTATGAGGGTTGTTACACACGACCTTCTTCATTACCCATCAAATCATTCATTATCCATCAAATCATTCATTATTTTATTACAAAAATATAACAACACATCCATAGAGACATAAAGATTCATCTTTAAAGTGTTCACAATTCTTGGGTTCAAACTATTTCTTTACTTTTCCATATTATTATCAAGTCTTCAAATTCAATGTTTACAACACATTGATTATCAATTACTACCTAAGGTTATAAATTAAATCTCTAACATTTAATTTCTTTGATACAACTCCTTCATATAACACAATCATATTTCACAATCTTCCATTTATCATCGTTCACACTCATCTTAACCCAACATAGACTTAATTTCATAAATTTAATGTTAATTAAAGTATTCTTCATTTTCCAAAATAAAACTTCATAACTAGAATTAAACATAAATTTGGGCTATTAGTTTTGAAGTATAAAATCACTTTCTAACTACACAATAAAATTCTTAAATATTCACTTCATCATCTTATCACAAATTCCATATCATCCATATCATTAACAAATTTATTTACCCAAATTTAGTTTCATATTATAACATAATTTAAAAAATCAACAATAAGAGTTCAATCGCAACTTTTACATAAATTTCCAACCACTTTCAAAATGCAATTAAACTTGTGTATGTACAATTTAACACTCCAATTTCATAATACTACTTTCAATTTAAGCAAAACCATATTCTATTTTTATGAACCAAACTAGTGTTTTAAGAAAAATTAAGCTTTTCACCCAAACGCTTTTTTATTCCAACTCTTCTATTAATTATACACCCAATTTCATAAGCCCATAATCATAACCCAACAATTAAACCCCAATATTTCAAACCCTAAACCCCCAATCTTATGATTTACCACAATATGCTTAAAAATATAAATTTAGTGTTTATATAAAGAAAATACCACAAATCTATCTATAAATGATAGTATTGAAGGAGAACTAGAAATTCCTACCTCAAAGGCTAAGCAAAGAAGCTAGATCAAGAGCCTCCTTTCAAAAATCCAAAATCCAATCGATTGAAAATGTTGAGCTTCAAGTATTCTTCACTTTTGGTAAGAGATCTTGGTCAAATCTTTGAGAAATGGAAGCTATTTGGGTCAAGAAATCAAGGGTTTTCAGACCTAGGATGAGGGAAAGGAAGAGGGAAAAAAGAAGTGGAAAAAATGATCTAGAAAATCACTTTTAAGTTGCTAAATTTGTGCAGTCCGCTCGAGCGCCACTTTCTGCGTAGCGCTCGAGCGCACTTGTTTTCAGCACAGATACCAAAACTTCAAACAGACATAACTCTCTCACCCAGACTCCGTTTTAGGTCGTTCTTGTGTCCAAATCGAAGCCTCAGAAGCAAGATTTTCAATGGCTCTAGCCTCACATCCAAATTCAAAGTGTAGAAAAAGAAAAGGGCAAAAAAGTGATGGTTGTTCATAGGAAAATTATCTGAATCAAAATTCGTGGTTCACTCTTACTTTACCATTATGTTACCACTTCGATCAACATCCCAAAATGGAACAAGGAGACTCCAAATACACTAATAAAAATGCCAAGGGCAACCTCACTTTCTACGCTCAAGAGACACTTCCTGCGCTAGAACGGCCGCCTGCAAACACATAAGATACTAGGAGCAATAATTCTACGCTCGAGCGCCACTTTCTTGCACTCGAGCAGTCACCTAGACAGACTATCACAATCTCTCCCCCTTTAGAGAATTTCATTCCCGAAATAACATCTGTTCTCAAAACAATAACAAAACATAGCAACAACCCCCAATCCAATAATAAGGCATGATAGCAACAATGTATATATCTATCGATCCTTAACAACATTCAATTACACCTCATATCAATTTTAAACCCAAAAAGTACAAAGTGTTACAGGTAATCAATCTTAAGCCACCTCACATTAATCTACAATTCAGTTCAATAGCCATTTTCTGAACTCGTTTTTGAAAATTCATCAGAGTTGTTGCAATGAAAGCTGAGAGAGGAATGATGAGTTTTATATAAGGTTGTTGTTTGTAAAACGAGTGTACCAATGACAGTAGGGGTTCTTCTAGACAATAATATTCTTTGCTATTGTACATTTTTTATTTCTCAATAAAAATACATTATGAACAAGGAAAATTTACCTATTTTGGAATGTCGTATCAAATCAGAAATACATTATGAACAAGGAAATCTACCCATTTTGGAATGTCATATCAAATCAGAAATACATTATGAACAAGGAAAATCTATCCGTTTTGGAATGTCATATCAAATCAATCCTAAGAGTTTTCTTATGAATCAATTAGTCCATTTTGTTTTAGAAAGTTGTAATTATTTGATTTGGTGCCTTTTGATTTTAAGTGAATATGCTTTTGTGATTCATTTGTCCAATTTTCTAATTTATTTTTGAGATGAGAATGAAAATGAGAGCTGTAGAAGATTCTTTTGAGGGGCATCGATTTGTAAGCTTTCTTATATCGAAAACAAGAAATTCAACAATGCCAACATTCTTCTCATTGTGAGGGATATCTAAAATCCAAGTCAAATTAGAATAAACAAAGACCAAATAAGTAAATTCAAGGGCGAGATTCAAATTTTATATTAGATTTTCATTTTTCATATAGAGATTATCTAGTGCTAGCTTGAATTTGTATACTTTAGGGTTTCAGCCCTCATTAAAAATAAAAATAAAAATTCAAAGTCAAGAAATGAATTCTTTTATTTTGATAAATGCAGTGTAGCACTATGTAATTGAAACAAACATGACACTATGCATTAAAAAATAGATCAAACACAATTTACAAGTTTCACCATAACTAACTATAATTGCCAGTAATTTTGACCATAACTTGCCATACTAAATGAACTTAGAATGGCATCACTTCAAGTAATCAATCTTAAGCCACCTCACATTAATCTGCAATTCAGTTCAATAGCCATTTTTAGAACTCATTTTTGAAAATTGTTCAGAGTTGTTGCAATGAAAGCTGAGAGAGGAATGATGAGTTTTATATAAGGTTGTTGTTTGTAAAATGAATGTACCAATGACAGTAGAGTTTCTTCTAGATAATAATATTCTTTGCTATTATACATAGTATATTTTTCAATAAAAATACATTATGAACAAGGAAAATTTACCCATTTTGGAAAGTCATATCAAATCAGAAATACATTATGTACAAGGAAAATCTACCCATTTTTGAATGTCATATCAAATCAATCGTAAGAGTTTTTTTATGTATCAATTAGTCCTTTTTGTTTTAGAAAGTTGTATTTATTTGATTTGGTGCCATTTGAATTTAAGTGAATATCTTTTTGTGATTCCTTTGTCCAATTTTTTAATTTATTTTTGGGATGAGGATGGAAATGTGAGCTGTAGAAGGTTTTTTTTTTTTGGGGGGGGGGGTAGGTTCAATTTTTAAGCTTTTCTATATCGATAACAGGAAATTCAACAATGCCAACATTCTTCTTGTTGTGAGGGATATTGTCACGACCCAAACCCGGCCCTATGGGTTTAGCACCGTAACCGGCCAGTAATCCGAGATTACCGAAGGCCTGCTTAACAGTAATACAGTAAAACAGAGTACAGGGCCTGGCGGAAGCCAGTACAGTAATTAAACAATGTCCAATGAGCTGTGACAGTCTGTATGCCAAAAAGATTTCTCATGCACTCATACATACACAAACAGTGCAGAACAGTATGTACAATATTTACATCCATTCAAACTAGGGACTCAACCCTACATAACGGCACAGAAAACATTCCGTCTGTACAAAACAGTACGGTCTATACAAAATTTACAGTCACACAGTACAGGGACCTAATCCCTTGATAACAGTACAGTTAGCAACTGACAGTCTATACAGTAATCCAAACAGTATGGAGACAGACGGGGGGAACAAACAAAACACCCCAAAGCCATAGCATGGCAACTCGGAACCTCGCAGTGAGGCACAAAGGCTGGCTTGACAAAACTGGAGTTACCCTGACGCTCCTAGCTCCGATCTGGTGTCTGTACACCTACATATATATATGAGCAGTGAGCTAAAGCCCAGTGAATAACATAATGCGTAAAGGGGTTTAGAATGAATGTCCTTACAGTAATGAAAACAGTTCAATTCAATCAGTATTTCAGTTGTTCAGTACAGTAAACAGTCATATGTGGTACATCCATTAGCATAACAGTAATAGTAGGTCTTGAAAGACCGAACAGTAATGATGGCCATCAGTCAGTAAACAGTAGTGGTTCCACGAGGGAACCGACAGAGAATTCTGTCGCAGTAACAGTAACAGTAAACAGTAAATACTAAGGATGCCACAGTACAGTTCAGAAATAAAGGACATACATTCATTCAGTAAATAATACCAGTTCAGTAAACAGTTCAGTTCAGTATTCAAAAGATATCAGTTGAACATATCTTTACACAATTGTTACTCACAGGGTTCTGGGCTACAGTATGCTAGAGCGTGTCTCCCCAGTTGCCAACCCTACACAGTTCACAGATTGAACACACACTAAGCTACACAGTTGGGGAATATCATAATTTAATCCCTAATTTGCCTTGGTGTGTTCTACAACGATATCCTCATCTAAATGTCTTAAACTAGGCCTAAGAATGCCTAGGATGGGATGAGGATGCAAAAATACACTTAGAAAACATTTCGCAAACTTTGCTGAAAATAGGAGCCTCGCTCGAGCGAGACTTTCTCCGCTCGAGCGTAAGTCCAAAATCAAAGGCTTCGCTCGAGCGAGTAATCCTTCACTCGAGCGGTCTGCAAAATAGTAAAAATACTGGATGCTGAGATTTTACGCGCGATGGTCGCTCGATGGTCGCTCGAGCGGAGCCCTGGACAAAGGTGCTCGCTCGAGCGGGGAACCCTTCGCTCGAGCGAGGAAGCCAAATCTGGAATTTCCAGATTTGCCTCCCAAGCTCAAACCAAGCATTCTACCACTCCAAACTCGACCTCTTGGGCCTAAATTCTGGAAAACATAACTAAATTCAATGTATAACAAGTTTCAAAGCTCAATTTATGAATTCAAGCCCCAAAGGTGAGTCAATTAAAACCACATTCAAACCCATTTTCAAAAATATGAAAAACATGCAAACATGCATGGATTCAAACCAAATTCAATCTTCAAAGCTTGTTCAATGGGCTCATTTCTTCAAGAACATGATGAATTCATGGAGTATGACCAAAAGATGGACATGCATGTAACCTTTTGCCATGAAAACAACTCCAACATCTACATTACAAACATGCATGCATGAAATGAGTTTCAAATCAACAACAATGAACCAATTCTAGACTTGAAGCACTAGAGGCTCAAGAATCTTACATGAATGAGCTTAAACACAACAAAGAGGGGTTGAATTCCTTACCTAGAGCTTTAGTTACAAGGTGAGGAAGCTAAATTTGCAACCTATGTTCCAATTCCTTCAATTTCCAAGCAATTCACAAGGTAGAACTCAATTCCTCTCCCTTTCCCTCTCTTGGTCGGTTAAGCTCAAGAAATGAGCTGATGAAATGCTCTGATTGAAGTGTATACAAGGCTCAAGTGTGTGCATTTGAGTGGACCACTAAGGGTGGCAATTCGGTAATTAAGTCCAACTCTTTAATTAGCTTATTTAATCTAATTTAATCATACCTAATCAATTTTCAGATAATTGTACTATAAAATCACATAAATTATGAGGGTCATAGAACACTAATCGGTTTCGGATTCGGCCGCCGATAAGGCCTTCAATTAGCAGTTTAAACATATGAACATGAACAGATAATCATACTGTCAACAGATAAAATGCAATTTAACTAACGTATACTCAATCAATTCGGTTTCCAATTTCAGTCAGTCAGTTCAGTACTTTTAATTAGTTCAATTATCAGTCAGTTATCAGTCATTATCCGTTTCGTTTAACAGTAATCGGTGATTATCGGTAATCAAGCAGTCATTAATCAGTAAACAGTATGGGGGTTGTTACAGATATCTAAAATCCAAGTCAAATTAGAAGAAGCAAAGACCAAATAAGTAGATTCATATGTGAGATTCAAATTTCATTTTAGACTTTCATTTTTTATACAGAGATAATCTAAAGTTAGCTTTAATTTTTATACTTTAGGGTTTCGGCCCTCATTTGTACCCTAAATTAATTAAAAATTCAAAGTCAAGAATTAATTATTTTATTATGATAAATGCAGTGTAGCACTATGTCATTGAAACAAATATGACATTGTGCCTTGAAAGTAGATCAAACAGAATTATCAAGTTTCTCCATAATTGACTATAATTGCCAGCAATTCCAACCATAACCTGCCATACTAAATGAAGTTAGAATTGCATCATTTCAAGTAATCAATCTTAAGCCACCTCACATTAATCTGCAGTTTAGTTCAATAACCATTTTTAGAGCTTGTTTTCGAAAATGGTCCAGAGTTGTTGCAATGAAAGTTAAGAGAGGAATGATGAGTTTCATATAAGATTGTTGTTTGTATAATGAGTGTACCAATGACAGTAGGGGTTCTTCTAGACAATAATATTCTTTGCTATTGTACATATTTTAATTTTCAATAAAAATACAATATGAAAACGGAAAATTTACCCATTTTGGAATGTCATATCGAATCAGAAATACATTATGAACAAGAAAAATCTATCCATTTCGGAATGTCATATCAAATCAATAGTTTTCTTATGAATCAATTAGTCCTTTTTGTTTTAGAAAATTGTATTTATTTGATTTGGTGCAATTTGAGTTTAAGTGAATACTATTTTGTGATTCATTTTTTCAATTTTCTAATTTACTTTTTGGATGATAACGGTAATATAAGCTGTAGAAGATTCTTTTCTTCTTCTTTTTCTTTTTTTTTCTTTTTCTTCTTTTTTTTTTTTGGGAGGGGGGTCGATTTGTAAGCTTTCCTATATCGATAACAAGAAATTCAACAATGCCAACATTCTTCTTGTTGTGAGGGATATATAAAATCCAAGTCAAATTAGAAGAAGCAAAGACCACATAAGTAGATTAATAAGCGAGATTCAAATTTTATTTTAGTCTTTCATTTTTCATACTAAGATAATCTAAATTTAGCTTGAATTTTCATACTTTAGGGTTTCGGCCCTCATTTGTACCTAAAATAAAGTAAAAATTCAAAGTCAAAAAATGAATTCTTTTATTATGATAAATGCAGCGTGGCACTATGTCATTGAAACAAACATGACACTATGTATTGAAAATTAGATCAAACACAATTAACAAGTTTCTCCATAACTAGCTATAATTTTCAGCAATTCCAACCATAGCCTGCCATACTAAATGAACTTTGAATGGCATCATTTCAGCCTGACATTAATCAGTAGTTCAGTTCAGGAAATCAATCTTAAGCCACCTCACATTAATCTGCAGTTCAGTTCAATAGCCATTTTCATAGCTCGTTTTTAAAATGGTTCAGAGTTGTTGCAATGAAAGTTGAGAGAGGAATGATGAGTTTTATATAAGATTGTTCTGTGTAAAATGAGTGTACCAATGACAGTAGAGGTTCTTCTAGACAATAATATTCTTTGCTATTGTACATAGTATATTTTTCAATAAAAATACATTATGAACAAGGAAAATTTACCTATTTTGGAATGTCATATCAAATCAGAAATACATTATGAACAAGGAAAATTTATCCATTTTGGAATGTCATATCAAATCAAAAATACATTATAAACAAGGAAAATCTACCCATTTTGGAATGTCATATCAAATCAGAAATACATTTTGAACATGGAAAATCTACCCATTTTGGAATGTCATATCAAATCAATCGTAAGAGTTTTCTTATGAATCAATTAGTCCTTTTTGTTTTAGAAAGTTGTATTTATTTGATTTGGTGCCATTTGAATTTAAGTGAATACCCTTCTGTGATTCATTTGTCCGATTTTTTTAATTTATTTTTGAGATGATAATGGAAATGTGAGTTGTAGAAGATTCTTTTTGGGGGGGTATCAATTTTTAAGCTTTCCTATATCGATAACAAGAAATTCAACAATGCCAACATTCTTCCTATTGTGAGGGATATCTAAAATCCAAGTCAAATTAGAAGAAGCAAAGACCAAATAAGTAGATTCATATGCGAGATTCAAATTTTATTTTAGACTTTCATTTTTCATATAGAGATAATCTGGAGTTAGCTTGAATTTTTATACTTTCGATCGGCCCTCATTTATACCTAAAATAAACTAAAAATTCAAAACAAAGAAATGAATTCTTTTATTATGATAAATGCAGTGTAGCATTATGTCATTGAAACAAACATAACAATGTGCATTGAAAAGTAGATCAAGCACAATTAACAAGTTTCTCCATAACTAACTATAATTGCCAGCAATTCCAGCCATGGCCTGCCATATTAAATAAACATAGAATGGCATTATTACAGGTAGTCAATCTTAAGCCACCTCACATTAATCTGCAGTTCATCTATTTAGGCATATGTGTCAATAAGTAATTTTATCCAAATTGATGGTTTCATGAAATTTTTTAGAAGCATTTCTGAGTGCAGAAATAGAAAAAACAAGACAAGTACAAAATAAAACAGTCTTAGTGATAAATTTATCAATAAATCAGAAAATCTAAACAATATAACAATCAGTATAGTTTAGAATGGATAAACATCAATATGATAAATTATACGCATTCAGTGATAAAATTATCACTGATAAATTTGTCATTGATAAATTTAGCATATTGATTTGTAAAAAATTTACAAATAGAAAATTTGGTTCACTCACTCATACTTGCACTCTATCGCTTACAATAACCCATCATTCCCACATACACACAAAAAATAAAATAGTATGATTTATCAGTAAATTATAAAGTTTAAACAATTTAACAAACAATATAATTTAGAATGCATAAACATCAATATGATAAATTATATACATCTAATGATAAATTTATCATATTAATTTGTAAAAAAATTACAAATAGCAAATTTGGTTCACTCACTCACACTTGCACTTTATCACTCACAACAACCCATCATTCCCACTTACACACATAGAAAATAAAATACTCTAATTTATCAGTGAATTAAAAATTTTGAACAATTTAACAATCAGTATAGTTTAAAATGCATAAACATCAATATGATAATTATACACATTCAGTGATAAAATTATCACTGAAAAATTTATCATATTGATTTGTAAACAATTTACAAATAGCAAATTTGGTTCACTCACTCGCACTTGCACTCTATCATTCACAATAACCCATCATTCCCACATACATACATAGAAAATAAAATAGTCTGATTTATCAATGATAAATTTATCACTTTATCTGATAAATAAAACTAAATTATTTTAAAGATCTAAAAATCATTTTTAAAAAGTTATGTTGAAAACCATCTCACTCTGAAACAAAATATATATATTGTGAAGAGATTCATGACCAAGACCAACAACTATCCAGCTCTACCGGAGCAAGGATCCCCTCCTTGACTTCCTTACTTAATTTCTTACTTGATGGACCATTGGGCCAACTTTTGGGTTGAATTTTGATGATCCGAACTGTTCACATTTTAAAATTTGTCATGTATATCATACTTGTAAAAAATCAAGTCGATCGGATATCAAAAACCACGTGAACTAAAAGTTTTATTAAACAATAAAATTGTTTATCAAATTATTTTTAATAAACGGTTTTTAGTTCTTCCGATATTCGATCAATTTGAATTTTTACAGGTATGATGTACATGACAAATTCTAAAATGTGAACGGTTCGGATCATCGAAATTGAGCCCAAAAATAGACCCAATAGCCCATCAGGTAGGGAGTCAAGTAAAGAAGTCAAGGAGGGGATCCTTGCTCTATTTCTCAAGCTAGTCGAAATGGAGGACCTGTTTAAGTGTACTCCATAGGATTGGCCTGTAATTGCCCCTTCATAAAATGAATTTATGGACTGAGCCCCTTTTTAAGATGTACAATTTAGATTATTTCAGATTAGATGATCTAAAATGTTAAAAAAAAAAAATTAACTAACGAAATAAATTGATAATTTGATTCATACTCTGTTGCTCAACAAATTCTTAGCTCAAAAGTGAAGTGGGCCTGACTGGCAGTGACTGAGGCTGAGTCCAATAGCACTGGAGGAGATCAAATTATGTTGGGCCCAAAATTGGCATCATCATCTTATTAGGTTTAAATCATGAATTTAGTAGAAATTTAAAAAGTTCAAAAAAAAAAAAAAAAAGTGAGTAAATGTCGCTATATTTTATTCATTTTATATATATACTAGTGTATACTCGTACCAGAAGACACGGTGTAAATAATGTTAGGATTATAATATAATTGAAATCCCAATACTATTTAAATTTATTTTTTAATTTGATAAAATCACAAATTTATTATAAAATTTTGGAGTTCTCACTAAACTTCTCATAAAAACTCGCTTTTGCTTATATAATATATAGTTAGATAGATAGATGTGCTTGGCATACATACAATTTCCACGGACATACATATAATATTGCTTTTGATTATATAATTATATGAAAATTGTATGTATGCCTATAATATCCTAGTGTATTACGGGCATACATACATTCTATAGAAATATGTGTAAAATATATTGAACAAAAAGGAGAAAATAAACAAATAGAGAGAAAAATAAAAACGGAAGAAAATAAAAAAATAAAAAAAAAAAGAGAGAGAAATGTGAGATCATGAGATCATGAAAGGATGGGTAAGAAAAGAAAAAAGTAAGAGAGAGAGAGAAACGGGAAAATAGAAAATTTACATGTAGGATATTTTTTGAAAAATATATCTCAACCGTTATTTTATAATTTGAATAGATCTAGGCTGTCCAAATGTC
Organism: Camellia sinensis; assembly: GCF_055761805.1. Lineage (NCBI taxonomy): Eukaryota > Viridiplantae > Streptophyta > Magnoliopsida > Ericales > Theaceae > Camellia > Camellia sinensis. The sequence goes on along the minus strand of NC_138975.1, from coordinate 101,178,473 downwards.
CTAATAAGACAAATGTGTGTAAAACAAATTTAAAAACCATCTTGCTTGATTATATATATATATATATATATATTTCTAAATCTATAATCTAAACATAATTTAGAGATGCACACATAGGCCTGATGGTTAACTGCGTTCATTTTAATAAATTAAATTTGAATTGAACAGCATTTCTTTTTCTTTTTCTTTTTGTCACGAAGAAATTAAACAACGTTAATTTTTTTAAATGCATATCTAAAAAAAATGGACAGAATAATTTGAATCAGACTGAAGAAATGGTTAAGTTGGACTTTACCTATGCAGGCTCTTATAGGCCGGATTCATAGGTAGGCTCGCGTTACAAACAGTTGTTCAAAATTTTAAATTATCTTTTATGAATTAAAATAGGTTAAATACTAAAACAATTTGGTATGGGTCATGGGACGAATGGGACAAATTAATTAATATCGAGTGTTGTATCAGTGGCCATTTGATAACCCCTAGTGGTACCAAAAAATATTATTGGAAGTGATAATATGACCATTAAAAATCATAATAGTTATGTTCAACCCTTCCTAATTCATAGCTACTGAATTTAAATTAGAGTAATATCATCATTATAAATTGATTTATTACAATCGTGTGGTATATATTTCATAAAAGCTTCTCAAATTCCAGTGAACTTCAATGGGAAATTCTTCCATTAACCTGAAAGAAAATCCGAACCCACTTCAAGAAAATGAAATCCAGCTAACCAAACATACCCTAACTCTCATTTCCCAAACCATATGTATATAATCTCTCTTTGGTTCAAGGCCTTTCCTCTTTGTAGCTCTGATACAACTCTTCAATGGATCAACATCAACCCCAAGAACCCTACCATTCCGACTCTGACTCTTCTGACTCGTCAGTCAATTCTCTCTTTATGTTTCTAGTGTTCTTGAAAAATTGAAAAATGTTTATATATGTATGTGTATGTACATTTTTCATTTGAATAGGTCTTGGATTGTATGACATGTAACAGAATTCAATCAACAATTGAATATGAGGAACTGACTCTGATTGCACCAAAGAAAAAGCTAAATCAAGAGGATGCTCTCAAATTTATGCTTTCTGTGAAAATTACATTTGGGGGAAAATCTGGGGAGTATGCAGAGCTTACCCAAATCATGAAAGATTACAGGGACAGAAGGTCTGTTTGTTAGTTGCTTGCTCTGTGTTATCTTTGTTAGTTTAGATCATTCCTCAATTGTTTATGCCATGTTTGATTTGATTATTTTGATACATTCACCCACAAGAATTGAATTGAATTGAATTGAATTAAATGTTGTTGTATTTATATTGGTAGTTGTGATGGCTGAAAATTTTTTACCCTGTTCTTGAATTGTTCAAAAGAATGAAATAAATTATGGCATTTAGCATGTTTTTTTGATCATTTGGATTGCTATTAAGGCTCAGTTCTTGTGTCAAATCTTCTACTTTCCTAGGTTCTTGGCTCAAGATACTATGGTGACATGGGAAACCATAAATAAAATGTTAATTATGTTCTGGCACTTAAACTTTACATTTTCTCAATTTGGTCCTTAAATTATTGAATCTTTGTCAATATGGTGTCGTTGGAAATTACCATCAACAGAGAATACCACATTGCGTTCAATTGAATGGCCAAAGCTAAGAAGCACAAATATAGATATGTGACAAAACACATGGGGGCACAAGCAAAAAATATAGTTATATTATTATATATATTTTGTCATATATGTAACACTAATTTCTAAAGTCTACAAGATGAGAATAAATTTAAATTTACATTGTTTTTTATTATTAGATTTATTCTCTTCGAACTTGTAATATATTTCATGTGTGTCTAAATGATAGATACATGTGTTCCTCAAGTATTTGAAATGTGTTCCGACTCTAGGAAGTTTCTAAAAAATAATAAGACATGTTTGGACTTGTGTTTGACAAGTGTTGAGAAGTCTCCAATGAGTGTCGTGTCATGTCGTGTCGGACAACCCACCTTCTTAAAAGTGTCCATGCTTCTTAGGGCCAAAGTTAGAAAAGTGCAATACTTGAAGGGTCAAAGTGAGAAAAGTTTCAACACCACGTGACATTTTTCGTCCAAAAATTCGACAACTGTTACTAACCAAACCACATTGACAAAAATCCAATAATTGAGGGACCAAATTGAGAAAATCTGAAGTTTTAGATCCAAAGTGAGAATTGAATTATACTTTAATGTTGTATTTGGATTATGGATTTGGGTAGGAATTTAAAAAGGGAAATGGAAAAGGTGAGAGAAATGTGAATAAAATATATTAGTTTTTTTCTCCATTTCTCATTCCCTTGTCAAATATCTTTCGAAATCCATGATCCATACATAATGTAATGGTGCAAAGTATAATTTACCCTAAATAAAATTTCAAACACAAACTGTGTAGAAAATATATATATATATATATAATAGATATGTTGCAAGTAACAACTGAAAGCAGCTGGTTTCAGGACCTTCTATGGTGTTATGACTTGATTTATGAAAGTGAGTGTGTGCTTTTGCATGTATGACCATCCAAGAAAAAATTGGATTGGATTTTTTTAATATAAACCCTATGTACATGTACTATTTGTTATCATTCTTGTTTGTGAAATGGTCAATTTGCATTGAATTTTAAATTCATTATTATTATTATTTTTTTTTATGTTGAAAATAATGTCTGTGAAATTGTCACATGATTTTATGTTTATGAATGCCCCCACCCCACCCAAAAGGAAAAAATAGCAAAAATAGGAAAAAAGAAAATCAAACACCATTTTTTTTTTTTTTTTTTTTTGAACTACAGAAAATGAAACACCTTGATCAAAAGTTGTTTTACTTATTATTTTATCACTATTTTATTTCCTATCCAAATTTGCTAATCAATTTGGGACAAGTTTGCCAGCAGTTTGTGCTTTCTGTTCTCCATTTTGCTTGTTATTTTGTTTTTGTGTTTTTTTGGTTTTTATCTCTGAATTTTGCATGTAAACAGTTCCTTATTCCCATTTTATTTTGTTTATGTTTTACTTGTTATTTTTTTGTTTTGTGTGTTGTTATAGTTTTTTACTTTTGAGAAAACAAGTTCAGCAGTGTAATTAATTTCTTTATTCTCCAATTGTTTAGAACATTTACCTTGCATCTCTCAACAATTATGTGCCTTATATCAATGGAGCACTTCCTATACTAGAGATTCTAGAATCTATCAACATTAGTTGTTAACATTTTTTTTAATGTATATTTGTGTATTTGCTTACATATATATATGTATACACAAACAACACAAACCTGCTATATCCCTTTACAATCCAAGGATATTGTGAAAAACCTCAATTGTATTATGAATGTCGTGGGAGAGGCTCCTAAGATATAATGTTTTATTGGCATTCTCTTATTCAAAATCTTTGTATACGTCCCATGCTTTTTATAGCAGGATAAACAAAGCTAGAATGTCCAAGGGAGTCTGCAAAGATCTTTTAAAAGAATTAACTTGTTTTTGTGGCTAATATTGGTCATGATTGAAGATGCTAGATGTCTGATCTCAAACTGTGATTGGTGTTGCTAACGTGCTAAGAAGCGCAGACAAGGATACGTGACATGAAATGACAATTTTCAAAAAATACAGAACACAACACGAGGGGACACGCACAAGTTTAAAGGATGAGGGATTGATAGGTATAAATACACGTTAAAAAAGGCATTGACGTTGAAAGGATAAGGATTAATAGGTAGAAATCTGCACACCCTTCTTAGAACTATTCATGCATTTTAGACAACATGTGTCGTATTGAGTGCTTTGGGAATAGTGCATGAATGATGGACGCCCGATTTTTGTTGCTTTTATCTTTGCAGTCCCACAAAGATTTATGCTGCAAGCACATTTGATATCAGACAAATATCTGGTTTTAGATGTTATGCTCAACCTTCTCATTTAAATAAGAATTTTCGATATCAAGTATGGGGTAAAAGTTTCTACCAAACTGGAATTTTATTGACACACCAATTTGTACTGAAATTTGTTCTAAGAAATTTTTTGGTTAAAATTCATTCCACTTGAATTCTTCAAAGCTCTACTAATATCATGATTTCTCTATATGATTCAAGTTGGGGTAATATCTTAATTTTATTGTGTAGATCTGATATCAATGTAGTTCGATCAAGGATCAAATTTTTATTCAAGGAGCACCCAGAACTTGTTGCAGGGTTCAACATCTTCTTGCCAGCTGGATATGAGATCTCCGTACCAATCCAGAAAGATTACTCAGTTTCAAATGCAGTTGGAGTAGAACAGACAGTAAGTTTTGTTGACAAAGTCAAGGTACCATGCTAGCAGTAGTTCAGAAAAGTTAATTACTAAATTAATTGATTAGGCTCTCTAAGCTTTAGATTGAATTTAGAATATATGTTGCACTTGCAGGTAGAGTACATGCATGATGAAAGACGCTAAAGTCCTTTTTAGACATTCTCGAAGGATATTGGAATAAAGAGAAGAGTATTGACGAGGTGCACGAGGAAGTTGTTAACTATAAATCTTTTTCATGTTTACTTTTGTATATCTCATTGTTAATGGGAGATAGATTCAGGTCCAAACTTAACATCCCATGGTTCATATTATTGGTACCATTTTAAGGATAACATCACTAGAGCAAACCCATCTATCCTTTAATTGAAGCCATTCTCTTCCTGTTATGGCATGGAGATCTTAAAGAGAATTTTATTTCAACTTCTTAATGATAGGAAGAGAATGGCTTTCATTCAGTGGCCAAGCCACTTGGCCCAAGCAGGGCACGTGTCCCTCCACAATTTTGCACAAAATACATTTTAGTCCAAGCAAGGTTTTAAAAAGCGGCCGCAACCGTTACGTAACGCCGTTACGTAACGGTTTTGGCAGTTACCACCACCCGTTACGGCCGCTTTTGCAGTGTGATTGAGATTCACAGGTGTGTCGGCCGTAGCGGTTGCCGTAGCGGTCGTAACGGCCTGGTATGCACCGTTACGTAACAGTTTCAAACTGTTAGAGAGAAGAGGGAAGATAAAGAGAGAAAATGGAGAAGTAAGAGATAGAGAGAGAGAGAAGAGGGAAGATGAAGAGCATGTTATTGATTTGTTAAAACTGTAAGACCTATGCTATTTTATTCAGCTGCTATCACTAAACCATTTTATTTGTGTGTGTCTATCTATATATTGTTTGAAAATAATAATAACAATAAGTGTGGTCATTATCTATTTGGCTTAGTTAAAATATATATATATATATATATAAGCTCTTATTTATTCTTTTACTTTTATCATTGTTTATCTTATATATAATAGTTAGTGATTGATTTTTTATATAATATAAAGTCATTAATTATTAAAATAAAATATAAAAAACTCAGTTTATAGTTATTTAAAAATATGAAATATATTGCATCATACTTAAAATTTATAAAAATTGATCAATATTTATTTTTAACCTAATAAATATGATCATGGAAAAAAAATATGCATATCGGTAAGTTTTTTTCAAATTGTGCAAAAAATAAAAAAATTCACAGTTCCGGTTACCGCAACCGTTACACTACGGCCTTTACACCCGCAACCGCGTCACCGCCACTGTTACGGCGACCGCAACCGTTTTTCAGAACCTTTGAGTTCAAGGTTTTGAAAATATTTTTTTTTACCCTAAAAAATTATGTATGTACCCCCTAATTTTTTTTCATTCTTCATCCAATAAACATGACGCACCATTGACTAGAATACGGAGATAGATTGACTTGCTTCAAAAAAAATTTAAGAAAACATTTCCTTTTATTATGTGTATTTTCTTGACATTTTACCTTCTTTATTGCTTGAGAGGTCTATAGATTTGAATGGTTACAATGGTTTTGTTATGTATGATATTGTAATAATTTTGAAATGTTGGTAATTGATCTTTTACTAAATCAAACAAAACTAAACTTTGTAACCCTAATCAATCCGACTGAATAATTTCCCTGAATTTTGCCCCTCGGCCAAATTCCTAGCTCTGCCGGTGCTTCCATTGGCCATGATTTCTTTCCGTAGAGCACGCATCAGAATTGGACCATACTTTATATGTTTCTTGTTATTTAAGCAACTATGGTCATATGTTCTGATGTATGTATTTGTAGTTCTATCCAAAAAAGTATATCCATATAACAGAAACGAAAACAAAACAATACAAGGAAACAATAGCTTTCTACCTATATATGTAGATTCTTCAAAAATTCACACTTACATGTTTGGTACTATTATGTCTTTGTTTTTGATTTTCGCTGTTCCAACTTATTTACTAGTTTTTTATGTTGTAGGTTTGCATTTGCTTTCATGATAAGCCAGATTTAGTTGCGGATTTTTGTCAATTGTTTTGTGCTTCATCAAACTCAATGACTACAATTCACCAGAAGAAGCTGAAAAGACTACCCAAAAATTTGAAAAAGAGCCGCATTCTGTTTTATCTAATCGTATTCTTTCTTGCATTGTCACTTGTTGTGGCTTTTGGATTGGGGATTAACCTTGGATTTTATCTGTTGGAAGATTGAAAAGCTTTCTGTCATCTTTGAAGTGTATCACTGCTATACAAGAGCTAGTAATCAAACATTTTGATGTGTACAGTCTTGTCAGTATACTTTGTAAAGAAATAAGATAGTAGGGTGGTAACAGTTGTTTGTTTTGTAATCTCTATCTTTTGGAATGATAAGAGGTGAAACTGTCTTGTACAGTTTGTTCTGGAAAAAAGTTATAAATGAGTTTGATTGGGAATCAAATTAAAATGTATCTATTTTTATTTCAGGCAGTTGTGGCTTGGTTTAACTAAGAACTGCATGGAAGGACACTTGAAAGAACAATGTCTAAGCTCTTTGCTTAGTTTGGATCCGAACAATGTCATTTCAAATCCAGCCACTTGAACAATCAGGACTTTTATCTGAATTAGGAATTGCTGGAGATGGAAGTTTTTCAAAATCTGGAAGAAAATTGACGATGGCCAGAATGGTGTCAACAGATTGTAGGTAGCAGATACCTTCCAGTCAATTGTGCGTGCGTGTGTGTGTTTATGGCTACTAATCATCTGTAACTAGGGTTACAAATGAATCAAGCTGTTTGCAAGCTCGAGTTGGATTAGTTTTTGAGCCAAATTCGAGTCATGCAAAAGCTCGACTCAACTCAATTCATTTAAAGTCCTATCTGCAACTAAGAAATTGCAGCTGAAGTTATTTGAGAAAGACAAGATTTTGCGCACATAATATAGCTAGAGAAATCTCATTATTTTCAAATGAACTAAATGTCACAAAGGCAGAGTACCATTCAGAGCTTAATTGTTTGAAATAATCTTTAACAGTTATTTTTAAGCAATACCTCTATCCTGACATTTAAAGTTTAATTTCTTTCAGTTGTTCATAAACTGAGCAAGGCATGATCCTCTTTTATGTCCCTCAGGGAGCTCTCTCCACCACTTGGCAAATGTCGACTCACCCAAGAACATATCTCTGCCAATCTCGCCACGTTCAACCCACGCAGATAAATCTTTCTCTAATTCCAAAATCTTTCCCATGTCTTCATCTGGTTTGTTTCGACTTTTTAGTTCCTCCACTTCAGCCCAAAAACACGATTCAGAGCTGGACCCTTGCGCCATTCTCTCAGCATGTTCGCGCCACCTTTGTGTGTATCGATAGCGTTTTGGCCTAGCCTTGACCAAGTAAGGTCCGGTGTCTTCATTCTTCGAGTGTCTATAATAGTTTGCAATATCTAGAGGCTCTACTAATCTTCTGTACTTAGTTCCCAACTCTATCCACTCTTTTCGACCCTCAAATTCGTCTGGGAGTTCGTACCTTTTTAACATTTCGATAATCTCATCCCACAATCCCGCCAGCTCGACCCTCCTGACGTTTGCATAGAAGTCCCTGTCGTCTTTCTGTATCTTGAAGGTATCATAATATCCAACCTTGCACCCTTTTTGGTAATCTTGTATGATTTTGAGTTTTTCTTCAATCTCTTTTTTGTTTGAATTTATCTTTCTTTCGTTTCTCTGCTTTTGCTCTTGTAATTCTCCTGCAGCTCGAAGACACAACCGTGCTCTTGTGCTCTGGCGCATTCAATCAAAGCACTTGCAATTAGAGAGGGTTCTATGTTGTATTTGATTTTTCAAAAATTGTTTTTGGACGATTTTAGTTTGTCTTCTCATATTTGTATTAATTTTTTTAAAAAAAAAAATAGATACACCAAATTTAGATATATTTAAAAAGTTTTAAAAAAAAATTAACTAAAATATTTTAAAAAATCACTAAAAACAAAAGAAAATTCAAACAAAAATCGGATTTTCGCTTATTTTCAATCAATTTTTTTAATATTTTAATTAATTTTTTTACATGCATTTAATCTTGATATATCTAAAAGTAGAAAACACTAAAATATGAAGAAAAAAAAAGGTTCATTAAAGAAAAATGAAAACTCGTTTGAAAACAATTTTTGAAAAATCAAACCAAACAAAGATAATTGGCTAATTGTGAAAAAGGTTAGTTACATTAATAGTCCCCAAAGTATACGTTTTGTGACACTTTAGTACTCAAATTATCAATTGTTCCACTTTAGTCCTCAAAATATGCAATTTTTTACAGTTTAGTCCCTAACGTCCACATCATTCAAAATCAGTAACTGAAGTGTGGTATTTTTGAAATTTAACAAGAAGGCTTCAACAAAATCAAAATGGCCAATGACACACATGGCCTAAAAAAACATGCATTTTAAGTTTTGTTTCATTTTAGTATCCGACGTAAGTATTTTCATACATTTATAGTCTCTAATCTTATAATTTTGTTTAACTTTGTTTTTGTAAAATTATGAAAATAATTACCCTCTCTTCTGTTATTGATTTTAACTGATACTGATACTAGGGACTAAAGAATAACAAATTGTACTCTTTAGAGATCAAAATGGAACAATTAAAAGATTCAAAACTAAATTGTAACAAAACGAATACTTTATAGATACCCTGCCTCCTATTATTGATTTTAAATGATACTGATGCTAGGAACAAAAGTGTATATATTTTAGTGACCAAAATGAAATAATTAAAAGATTGAAAACTAAATTGTACAATTAACCCTTGGCCAAAAAAAAAACAAGAAGAAGAAGGGGCAGGGGCAGGGGTTGAAACTCACCAGGCCGAGATCATTCAAGGCTGCATTAACAGTGGCTGCCTCACCAACCACACTGGCATCCGAAGACAGAGGAACCTCTTTCAAGTAATTATCCAAATAAACCACATTTTGCATTTCTAAACTCCCTTCCAACTCATTTTCATATCCAGAATGTTCTTTCAAACTCTCATAACCAACCTCTCCGATTTCCTGTCCACTCTTCAACTGACAACTATAAAACAGTAGTTGCAGCACTGCATCAGAATTCTCCACCACAACAAGCTTTCCATTCCCCGAACACAAAATATAGGTTCCAAAAGGCCTATAAGGGCTGAGTTGTACAAAACTAGTAATAGTTTGGAGGAGCGGATTTGTGGACCCCATCATATTACAAGCTGCATGGCTTGTAACAGATTGTACATTCTTCATTACAGTCACGAAAAAGTTGGAAACGTTTTCGTGTGTAGTGATTGGAGATTTTGTTTTGAGAATGTTGAGAAATTTTTGGAAATCTTGTTGGATGGAGGAGGGGGGAGAGAGAGTTATGCGAGGGACGATGTCGTGTTTGGTGATGAAGTGTATGAAAAAGTTGTCCCAGTTTTCGCGGCGAAGGGAGTGGGGGAAGATCCGATCCCCAAGTAATGGGGAACCGAAAGTAATGCAGCGGGGAGTGATGATTTGAGTTTTGTTTGGTTGCACTTGAAGGTAATGGTCTAAGAACCAGAGGGTTGCTAGAATGGCTGTTGCAGCACCTGAGGAATGGCCTGCAAATACTATCTGCTTCTTGTCTGTCACTGCTTTCTTCACCTGTGAATCAATGAATTACATACATGCTACTCATTATACTTGTTTTTCAACATGCTTTAATGGAAATTATGGTTTTTTTGTTTCAAGAAGAAAATTGGTGTTTTTTATTTTTGTTTCAAATTCTATCGATTTTGTGAATTAGTCAATTAGTCCAAATTCTTCTTAATTCCCCATTTTAGCGAGATTAGCAAAATTCTAATCAATTTCATAAGGGTAAATTATACTGATCTCTCCGAGTGGTTTGAAAAAACAAAACAATATTGAACGGATTTAATACATATAGTACAAAAACACAAAAATAAATAGTGTTAGTATACATTTTTGTGTAAAAGGGATGTCAATATTATTTTTTCATTCATATAACCAACAAATTATTGATGAAAATGAGATTATGTGTTATATGAATTAAAATCTCAAAAAAATTTAATGTAATTATATCAAAACTATAAGACTTATTGTATTTTCTCTGAATCTTAAAAGAGATCAGTATAATTTAGCCATTTCATAGTTTAGCCAATTAATCCAATTTTTTTTCTTAATTTCCCATTTTGTATCTTACTTCCCCTATTGGATTAGTAGGATTATGTCCCGTGGACTATTAGTTCGGATTTTAACTTTTTTATCCAATTATAAGATTATGTATTTTATCAAATTATTAATCCAATTTTCATATCATGCTCTCAAAACAAACATGGCCAATTGGTTTTCAACATTGAGGGGGGAGTGGATTCAAACACAATTAATATATTTTTGCAATTTGAATGGAAATTAGATTTATTTATTTTTTTAACAAGAAAATCTTTTTTTTTTTTTTTTCAAGTTCAATCTTTTCTATTTTTAATTTTTTCGGATTGATTTTTTCTATTTTTCTCAATTTTTAGGTGCTTTTAGTGTAAAGAACACCTAAAGGCCATGTTTGATTCACAACACTAATAGTGAGGTATTAATAATCCTATCAAATTAGTGTGGTATTAGCTATCCCACCCCTACCCCATTATTAATAATCCTACAAATTTGTTGGATTAATTATCCATTGGATTAATAATCCTAAACCAAAATGTCAAAACAAACATAGGATGATTGGACCCACGGATTAATAATCTCAATCTCATGCTTTAATCCTTCCAATCAAACATGCCCAAAAAGTAAAAAGGCAAAACAAAACAGCATTTAAAAATAAAAATAAAAACAAACCAATGAAATGAGTGATGATTTTTTCTTTTTTTTGGTAGTTTTACTGTTATGCATATATTATATATTTCATGTTAATTTGTTTTTGACAGAAAATTTAATCAGTAAGCAAAAACAGCATTTACTATTAGCATTCTCCAAAAAATAGTGAACATAACAGAACAACACTGCAAAAAAAAACACAAACACTAGGATTGATATTGAAATTGGAATTGATACCTCGTTTTTAAACGAAGTTGTCGTGAGAATTTCGTTAAATCTTTGAAAAAATGCATCGTTGACCGCGGCCACTTCATCGACGTTGCCGATATTCCTAAGTGAAGGAAACAAATCCAGATCAACCTTAGTTTCTCCAAAAGCCTTGCCACTAGTACTACTGAACCAATCACCAATAGACCATGATCCTGAAAAGACGAAAATGACCTCCGGGAACGCTCTGCCGCGGACTTTCTCAAGAAGATATGGCTTCCCAGGAGACTTGTGAGCTTTGAAAGAAAGAGAACAAGCTTTCTTGATAAGCTCTTCTCTCACCTTTATGCGCTCTCCAAGTCTCTCTCCCACCATTTTTGTGTTTTCTGTGTTTCTTTGCTTTTGCTTTGCTTGTTCTTGTTCTTGTAGGAAGCAAGAGGAGGAATATTGGTTGGTGGGTTAATAACTGTATTGCCCTTGGTGGAGGCTGGTTTTTACTTATGAATGGTATGATTTATGGAAATGGAAATTGAGGTTGTTTTTGTCATTGGATAATCATTGACTTGGAGTCTGCTTGACTTGTCGGTCTTGGCAAGTCAGTGAGCGGAGGGGAGGGACATTGTTAGGAAATTGCTTCTACCTTTAATCTAGTCAAGCATATTCTTTCATCACTTGAAAAAAAAAAAAAAAAAAAAGAAAGACACCTCAACAAGTTAACATGGTGCTTCAAAATAAATAGAGCAATGCTATAAATCACTAATTTATCATCACTAATCCTACCACTAGTGAGGTGACAATTGAAAAAAAAAAAAAAAATAAGGCAAAAAACACATGTGGCAGTGGGTGGGATCCACTGCCACATCATTAGAGCCACCACTAATTAGTGGTCTAAAGCATTTTTGAAATAAATAAGACTAAAATTACGGTATTTTCAAATCAATAAGAGTAATAATCATAGAATTGATGAAGTTAATGTGACCCATTGAACTAAAAAAAAAGAAAGTTAACTTCATTAATTTACATTTTAAGAGCACCACATGTACAAATTACGATACTACTTAATATTTTTCCCACTATTTATATGACACTAAGGTGGATGTGCTTGGTGTCACTGTTGTGCTCCTTGGTGGGATCTATTATGAGCTTACCTCAATAATTTAAACAATTCATTTTCTAAGTCTGTTGAATAGATCATTTATGTAAAAAAATTTAAGGTAATTTGATATTGATAATCACGTGATTGGATTCAATTTTTTTTTAAAGACAGATAGGATCTAATCATATGGCTATCAATATCTGTCAAATCTATTTTTATGATTTGAATTGTAATGCCCAAGGCACAATGGAGCAACCTTACCACCAAGACCCACCCAAGGGTGAGGCGAGGGGTCCTAACCCCTTCAACCTTCTGCAAAATCTTCATTTTATATGTATGCTTTTGTGTCACAACCCAAATCTGCCCCTATGGGTTTAGCACCGTAACCGGCCAGTAATCCGAGATTACCAAAGGCCTGCTTAACAGTAAAATAGTAATACAGAGTATAGGGGCTGGCGGAAGCCAAAACAGTAATCAAAATATGTCCAATGAACTGTGACAGTCTGTATGCAAAAAGACTATTCAGAACATATTCATATTCAGAACAAAAACAGTATATACATACATTACTTACAGGCATTCAGGTTAGGGACCAAATCCCTACCATAACAGTACAGTACAAATATTATTCAGTCTATACATAATAGAGACGGATAGGGTGAATCTGAGACACCCCAAAAGCAGCCTTAGCTTGACAGCACTTGGAACCTCGTAGTGAGGCACGTTGATTGGCTTGACAAAAAGAGAGTTTAAACCCCATGCCCCTAGCTCCGATCCGGTGCCTGGATACCTACATATATATATATAAACAGTGAGCTAAAGCCCAGTGAATAACATATGCGTAAAGAGGTTAAGAATGAATGTCCTTTCAGTATTGAAAACAGTCATTTATCAGTATATTAGTCATTCAGTTTGTGGCTCATAATTCATGCCAAAACAGTCATTCGGAAACTATAATAGTCATATGTAGTACATCCAATAGCAAAACAGTACAGTAGGTCTTAACAGACCGAACAGTCAATGATGGCTATCATATCAGTAATTGATGGCTATCATATCAGTAAATAGTAGTGGTTCCAAATATGGGAACCAACAGAGATCTCTGTGACAGTAGCAGTACAGTACAGTAACAGTAAATTGCTATGGATGCCACGAATACAGTTCACAAATAAGACAAACATTCATTCAGTGAGAAATATCATTTCAGAAAGCGGCACAGCTGCTCATTCAGAAAATATTCATGATTGAACATATCTTTACAATATTGTTACTCACAGAGCACTGGGTTATAAGCAGCTAGAGCATCCTCGGATGCCAACCCTACAGTTACAGAACGAACACACACTAAGCTACACAGTTGGGAAATAATAGCTTAATTCCTAATTTGCCTCGGTGTGGTTCTACATCAATATCCTCATTAAGATGCCTTAAACTAGGCCTAAGAATGCCTAGGATAGAATGAGGATGCAAAGATGCACTTTTAAACACTTTCCAAAATTTTGCTAAAACAAGGGTCCCGCTCGAGCGTGGCTTTTCCGCTCGAGCGGACATGCAGACAAAGGAGCTTCGCTCAAGCGTGGTTTCCCCCGTTCGAGTGGACTATAAAATCATGCAAAAGTATTGGATGCATGCAATTCACGCTCAACGAACGCTCAATCCCTGCTCGAGCGTGAGACACAAGTCCTCGCTCGAGCGTGCATTCCCTCGCTCGAGCGGACTGTAAACATAGGCAAAGTACTGGATACACGCATTTTCCGCTCGAGCGTAGGAATACACGCTCGAGCGAGGACTTGTGTCTCACGCTCGAGCGGGGACCGAGTGTCCGTCGAGTGTGAATTGCATGCATCCAGTACTTTTGCATGATTTTACAGTCCGCTCGAGCAGGGGAAACCACGCTGGAGCGGAGCTCCTTTGTCTGCATGTCCGCTCGAGCGAAGAAAGCCACGTTCGAGCGAGACCCCTGTTTTAGCAAAATTTTGAAAAGTGTTTAAAAGTGCATCTTTGCATCCTCATTCCATCCTAGGCATTCTTAGGCCTAATTTAAGGCATCTTAATGAGGATATTGATGTAGAACCATACTGAGGCAAATTAGGGATTAAGCTATTATTTCCCAACTGTGTAGCTTAGTGTGTATTTGTTCTGTAACTGTAGGGTTGGCATCCGAGGACGCTCAAGCTGCTTATAGCCCAGTGCTCTGTGAGTAACAATGTTGTAAAGATATGTTCAATCATGAATATTTTCTGAATGAGCAACTGTACCGCTTTCTGAAATGATATTTCTTACTGAATGAATGTTTGTCCTATTTGTGAACTGTATTCGTGGCATCCATAGCAATTTACTATTACTGTACTGTACTGTTACTGTCACAGAGATCTCTGTTGGTTCCCATGTTTGGAACCACTATTGTTTACTGATATGATGGCCATCATTGACTGTTCGATCTGTTAAGACCTACTGTACTGTTTTGTTATTGGATGTACCACATATGACTATTATAGTTTCTGAATGACTGTTATGGCATGAATTATGAGCCACAAACTAAATGACTGATATATTGATAAATGACTGTTTTCAATACTGAAAGGACATTCATTCTTAACCTCTTTACGCATATGTTATTCACTGGGCTTTAGCTCACTGTTTATATATATATGTAGGTGTCCAGGCACCGGATCGGAGCTAGGGGCGTGGGGTTTAAACTCCATTTTTATCAAACCAACCAATGTGCCTCATTGCGAGGTTCCAAATGCTGTCAAGCTAAGGCTGCTTTTGGGGTGTCTCAGATTCACCCTATCTGTCTCTGTTATGTATAGACTGGATAATATTTGTACTGTACTGTTATGGTAGGGATTTGGTCCCTAACCTGAATGCCTGTAAGTAATGTATGTATATACTGTTTTTGTTCTGAATGTAAATATGTTATGAATAGTATTTTTGTATACAGACTGTCACAGCTAATTAGACATCTTTTAATTACTGTTTTGGCTTCCGCCAGCCCCTGTTCTCTGTATTACTGTTTTACTGTTAAACAGGCCTTCGGTAATCTCGGATTACTGGCCGGTTAAGGTGCTAAACCCATAGGGGCGGGTTTAGGTCGTGACAGAGTGGTATCAGAGCGATACTAAACCACGAGTTATACCTCACACACGTGTCCAAATGAGCTATAGGATGTCCTAGAAAAGTAATTAGGACATTACATGAGCATGAAAAGTGTGTGTGGCCATGACATGAATATACGTGCTAATGTGTTAATATGTTAAGTATGCGACTGTCTATATTTATAATTGCCATAATTGCCTATAATGAAATGGAGAATGCAAGAACTACTGATGAAACTGAATCATTTGAGGCTAGAATGGCAAGGCTAGAAAGAACAGTTGAAATGTTGACAGAGGCCTTAAGGCAACAGCAACAACAGAACCAGCAGCCTCCACCTCCTCCGATACAGCCGGAACAGAATGTGAATGATGGCATCATTGCTCTAACACAGAAGTTCAGTAAGATGAAACCGCCATCATTTCAGGGAGGCGTTGAACCATTGAAGGCCGAAGCGTGGGTGCTAGAAACTGAAAAATTATTTAAAGTGTTTCCGTATTCTGAAACACACAAAGTGCTACTAGCTACCTTCACCTTACAGGAAGAGGCCAAAAGGTGGTGGATGCTTGTCCATGACACCAACACCGTTATGACTTGGGCTCAATTTAAGGGAGCCTTCTTTGAGAAATACTTCCCACAGTGTGTCAGGGACCGAAAGGTGACCGAATTTGAACAACTGAAACAAGGCACCATGTCGGTAGCAGAGTATGAATCAAAGTTTACTGAACTTGCCCGATATGCACCACACATGGTGGACACTGACTACAAGAAGGCCAGGAAGTTTGTAGGCGACCTTAATGTAGAAATTCTTGATAGAATCAACGTTTTGAAATTGCTGAAATACGTGGATGTTCTTGATCGAGCAATAATGGCTGAGTCGAACATCGAAGCATTGAAACAGACTGAAACACCAGAGTCTGAATGGCGTGGTAAGAGACAGGGTTTTAAATTTAAGAAAGGCCGGAACAGTTCGTTGAACAAAAAGCAGAACACAGGGTCAACAAACAGTTCTAGTCAAGGAAACCGTTCTATACCGCCCTGCTCCAAATGTGGTAAGAATCATAAGGGGGTTTATTATAAAATCTCTGGTGCTTGTTACAGGTGTGGCAAGGTAGGCCACATGGTGAAAGATTACCCTTCCACATCTCAAGGCAATAGTAAAGCTGCACCAAGCGCAGCAGCATCAACTGCCCTACCGAAACCCAACCCCAAAGCTACTGGAAGAGAACCTATGAGGCAAGGCCGAGTGTTCGCACTTTTACCGGGAGACGTACAGAATACCGAGACCGTTGTGTCAGTTATACTCTCAATCTGTGCTCAAAATGTGTATGTTTTGATTGATTCGGGGTCTACACATTCATATGTTATTCACTAGGCTTTAGCTCACTGTTTATATATATATGTAGGTGTCCAGGCACCGGATCGGAGCTAGGGGCGTGGGGTTTAAACTCCCTTTTTGTCAAGCCAATCAACGTGCCTCACTGCGAGGTTCCAAGTGCTGTCAAGCTAAGGCTGCTTTTGGGGTGTCTCAGATTCACCCTATCCGTCTCTGTTATGTATAGACTGAATAATATTTGTACTGTACTGTTATGGTAGGGATTTGGTCCCTAACCTGAATGCCTGTAAGTAATGTATGTATATACTGTTTTTGTTCTGAATGTCAATATGTTATGAATAGTCTTTTTGCATACAGACTGTCACAGCTCATTGGATATCTTTTAATTACTATTTTGGCTTCCGCCAGCCCCTGTACTCTGTGTTACTATTTTACTGTTAAGCAGGCCTTCGGTAATCTCGGATTACTAGCCGGTTACGGTGCTAAACCCATAGGGGCGGGTTTGGATCGTGACATTTTGCCAAAAAAAATTTATATATTACATAATGACCCCCTCAATTTCAATCTAACACTCAAAAAAAAATTGTAAAAACCCTAATATAGTAGAGTTACCTTTCAAAGAAAACATTTATTATAATGTTATGGTGATCATATTTTCTTATTATGTATTGTTTATCCTCTTATTTGTCAGTACTATATTAGTATCAAATATGAATGGTTAAGGTAATAAACAAATTGTGATTAAAAAGATAATCATTCTAACATTATTGTAGTTCCAAAAAAAAAAAAAAATTGTAACATTATTGAAAAAATTTAATCCAGTCTCTGTTAAAAACAATATAGTTTATTTGTGAGTTTCTTTAATGTATTTAATGGAATCACTTGTAAAACTTTATGTACCTAAGGATATTGTATAATAGATTAATTATATTAAGATTTTTTTAACTATTACCAAATATTACCTTAACGTTTATCTATAAATACTTACATTTTAACCTTGAAAAATTTAGAAATCCCCCAGATATTGATTTGTGTTTATGTATCAATTTTAAGCAGCAAATAACAATCTCAATCAAACAATCAAGACAAATCGATACAACGATTTTAACGTGAAAAAATCACAATTGGAGCGCCTCCAATTTTGATAAAAAAAAAAATCACAGACAAAAACCACAAAACAATCCACTAAGAAGACAAAATGAATTACACAAGTGTACTCTCAATTACCTAGCAAATCCATGCCCGAATTGAACCGAACCCTATATGGCTCTTCCACCACGGTTTTCACCTCGGAATTGTCTTACTCAATTTTGAATCTACAAAGCCGATGTCAAATCCACGACGATGAGCCACTCCAGGAGAAGGAATATTGGTTGGTGGGTTAATAACAGTATTGCCCTTGGTGGACGTTGGTTTTTAGTCATGAATGGTATGATTTATGGAAATGGGAATTGAGGTTGTTTTTGCCATTCGATAATCATTGGCTTGGAGTCTGCTTGACTTGTCTGTCTTGGAAAGTAATTGGAGGGAGGGACATTGTTAGGAAATTGCTTCCACCTTTAATCTAGTCAAGCATATTCTTTCATCACTTGGAATATTAACTCAACAAGTTAACATGGTGCTTCAAAATAAATAAGACCAAAATTACGGCATTTTCAAATCAATAAGCGTAATAATCATAGAATTGATGAAGATAATATGATCCATTGAATTATAAAATAAATAAAAAAATTAAAAAATAAATAAATAAATAAAAAGTTAGCTTCATTAATTGAGATTTTAAGAGCACCACGTATACAGACTACGATAATACTACTGAATATTTTTCTCACTATTTATATGACACCAAGGTGGACGTGCTTGGTGTCACTGTTGTGCTCTTTGGTGGTATCTATTCTGAGCCTACCTCAATAATTTAAACAATTCATTTTCTAGATCTATTGAGTAAATCATTTATGCAAAAAAAATTTAAGTTAATTAGATATTGACAATCACATGATTTGATTCAATTTTATTTTTAAGATAAATAGGATCTAATCATGTGACTATCAATATATGTCAAATCTATTTTCATGATTTGAATTGTGATGCCCAAGTCACACTGGAGCAACCTTAGTGCCAAGACCCGCCCTTACCTGATAACCATAAGGTTCTTGCCAAAGGAAGAAATCTTAGTTGTAAAATTTGTAACCATAAATATGGAAAATCTATGATGTGCACCAGAGCACATTGTCAAAAAGTTAAAAAATTTTGTGGTGAAAGATACGAATGTTTGTTATGTGTTATGTTAGTTTGTGATAAAAATTACGAACAACCATTTTATAGTGTGTACATTAAAGTGAAAGTTATGCATTTTTTGTATGAGCAAAATGTTATAATTATTGTGATATGAAAAGTTATATCATTTTATGGTTTATGTTACGAAATTTTGTGTGCTGTTATAGTGGTGCACATAGTGTAACATCTCCCAGTTATTATGTTATCAACTAGTTCCCTGTTGCAGCTAGTTTTCAGCAGGTTCAAGCTCACTCCCAAGAATAGTAAACATTATGGATAAAATTTTGGTGATTAAATTTGCTTCTTGTTCTACCACCAGTTACCTTAATGTACTCATTATTAAAGTTTCTTAATTTTATGATCGAATACACTTCACATTTTTGTCGTTGTGATCTTAGCCTCCGAAATGGATGACAATACCAACTGCTCACTTTCCATGCCACTTTGAGTTACAGGATTCCCAATATACTTTCCAAATCTCATTCATATACAATGAGTGTTGGATCTCCTTATATGGTTAAAGATTCTTTGCAGGTGGATTCTTATCAATCTGAGTTCTAAAAATGTTTTGTTTTGGTTCAGTGACAGTTGGAATTCCTGAGTTTTTGAGTGGGAGTGGTAAAAGTGTTGACAATCACAGGCAAAGCTTGGAACACAGACAGCCCTTGTGCTCAAGAAACTTGGCATTCTCTGCAAACACATAAGTTAAAAGTATGTACTTTCTAATCTAGTTCATATCCATGTCTTACCTCTAATTGGGTAAGCAGTTGATGTCAGTTTTATTTCTTTGATCATAATTGCTATGACATGTTGGTTTTTGGACAATTACAATTCATTCAATTTTGGTTTCTGCTGATAATTTACAAATTATAAGTTGGTTGTTAATAAAGAAACTAAAAGCTATATGGATTTTCTAAATGAAAGAGATTTTAAATACTTCTCCAAATGTAATTTATTATAGGCTAAGAAATTAGGGTGGATACATCTGTATGGGGAAATACTTCTCAATTTATGCTCTTACCTTAGCTTCCTTGTTTCTAAGGTGAGATTTTTCCACTAAATCCATAGACAAGAAAGATTAATTTCTAACCAACCATAGAGACAGAAAGTATCATGACCCAAACCTGTCCCTAAAGGTTTGGCATCATAACCGGCCAGTAATCCGTGATTACCGAATGCCTAACTTTAAAAATCAAACAAACAGGGCTAGCGGAAACTAAGATATAAGAAAGTAAAACATCCAACGAGCCGTGAACCCACATGAGACAAAATGCATTACTATAGATACATATATATACATATGTACACCAAGGTAGCACAAGTTTATCAAAATACAACTAAAAGAGAAGAGACATTCCCATTAACCACGGGTATAATGCCAACGGCAACCGACCCTAACACGTGAGTGATTTCAAAAGGGTGCTCACTGGACCACCTACGTGTTTCAACAGATAGGAACCTCGCCGTGAGGCACAAAAGGTAGCTTGACCAAAACGGAGGCGAGGTCGTCATCACTACGTCCCCTCCTGAACTGGATCACCTACATATATATATATATATAAAAACGTGAGGTAGAGCCCAATGAATAACAACTGTATAAAGGGGTTCTGAATGATGATCATGATGTAAGACAAATCACAAACTGAATAGATTCTTATCTCACACAGAAAGCATAAAAGTACACGTGGTACATCCCATAGCAAGCCAATACAGGCGATTTAGAAAACCAAACAGACGGTCATAAAGACCGGTACGTAGACATGATGGTCATCAAAATAATAAACAGGAATTCCAGGAATTGGAACTGACAGAGATCTCTGTAATCATGTAAACAGGTGCTAAGGATGCCACGATATACAGTGTAAGAAAAATAGGATCATCATTCATAAACATAAGAAAGAGCACGTCGGAACAGAGCATAAGATAAAGCAGGAAAGAGATACTTTAAGTTAAACATATCTTTACAATATTGTTACTCACAGTTGGCTCCGTGATGCACGTGACTGGGACGTGGTGTTTGACCTACACAGACAGATATAAGCGTAGCACACTTAATTCGCTATACAACCAACTAATTATTTTCATTATTCAGGAATTGGTCTTTTATTCTCTTTTAATGACCGTGCAATGCAAATGTACGTCAAATATGGATGCAAATCACGCTAACGGAGGCCCGATAGTAGGGTAAACGAAGCAGAAAAATGAAACTGAGGCTGCCAAACAGCAGCACGTGCGGAGCAACTTTAAAGTTGAGAAGAAAACAAAACCGATGCATATGGGAATTCTATGTTTCAACAAAACCATGGAAATCTAACTTAAAATCATGCAAGACCAATTTGGTGAGCTTTATTCATGCCAAGATTTGGAGAATTCCTCTAGTTAGGGTTTGTAACACAACTTACACTACCCAATCTCTCCTTAAACTCCATGAGTTCAAGATGAAAATTATTCTCATGCAAGAAATTAGAAAGAATTCTTACCTCAATGAGTTAATTTAGTGAAGTTGCTTCAAGTTCTCTTCTTCTCCCTTTCTTTCTCTTCTTCTCTCCTTGTTCCCTAGAATACTCTCTCTCTCTCCCTCTCAGATTATATCCCTCTCTCTCTTATTTGAGTTCATCTTAGATATAAAAATTATCTAATTTTACTTAACGTGAATTAATGAAATTAGAACCACATCACTTGAATTAATTATCTAATTAATTAAATTATTTCTTACTGGCACCTAAGTTAGCTGAACCCTACTTTAAGGGGAATTAGGCTCTACCCACCTAGTCCATTAGTTAATTGGCAATCTTACAATTTAACGAAATAGACAGGTCTTTTCACAAATTAACGTGTCTGTCAAACAAAGCATGGTGCACATAACATATAAGTAAACATAAAATGCACGTATAAATACATAATTAAGATTAACCATAAAATTAATGGCTAATTGAGAGGCGGGTGTTACAGAAGGTTGTTATCAGCACAATTAGACCACCACAGTTTGACTTCAGTGGAGTGAAAACTGGAAGGCACAGTGAAATTAAGAACAAAGAGTCGTGATGTTCAGAGATCTGACTGCCTATCTTCAGAACAGTAATGATATGGTGATCAAATTTGTGCACCAAATTTTGAAGCTAATTCCTTCCCCTTGTAAGCTTTTCTGAATTAATTAATTTTATACTGAATTCTGACATCAGAAAGGAAAAGTCTCTGTGCACTGAAAAAAGCAAACCGAAAATGGACCGACCTCTCTCAGGTTGATGGCTGCCGCAACGTGTGTGCTCCACCAACCTGTGAGAGTTCAGTATGCTGTCAGTACGGCTTTTTCAGTGCACTAAGCATTGCTGTCGTCAGAAATCACCGTCTGATTCGCTAGAAGATGTTGTCCCGGGCTTATCTGGCATAAAATATGACTGGAAGTTTTGGAATCTCGCTGGAGTCATTGTTGGCGGTGATGGTGGCGGTGACGATCCTACAACACTTGTCACATTCCTCTTTTGTAGCTTCCTTGTGATGTCAATACAAACTTGATCAACCATAGCAAGAAAGTCCTTCACAATAACAAACAATTGAAGTGGGTGTACCCCTTTGTCCTTGGAAGCTCCTGCTTGGTAATATGCCGTTGTTTTATTCACGAGCTCCATTACCCTTATTTGTTCCTCTCTCACCACCTTAAGCTCCTCTTCGCATTCCTCTAAAAATCCTTTCATTTCTCTCACAAATCCACCTCTTTCACCATTTCCACAGTTCATCAAAAGCTGCCAAATCTCAGCAATCCTGGTTGTGAGATTGGAGCACATATTAATGAAACTATCATAGTCAATGGTGGCTGCTTTCTTGACATGAGAGAATTCCACCCTCAAGCTTCCTAATATTGGTAATCCTAACACTAAGTACTCTCTGTCTGTCTCTTCCTTGGCTGTGAGGCTATCAAAATTTGGATCAGTATCATTGCTACTTTGATTATCCCTTCTTCCGAGGCTATGATTTTGATTGATGGCACAACGTTCACCCTCAGATCGAACAACTTGTTCCACAACAAAGTGAAGTAGAGTAGTCTTACCATCAGTGCTTTTCACATAAGAAAGTTTTCGAAGAGATCCAAGGTTAAATCCTTGTGCATTGCCTCTAGCTGTTCCCGCATTCATACGGTTACCAGCCTTGAGAATGGCTTCAAGAAGTTTATAGAAGATGCCGCGAGCTCGTAATTCCTTGCAACCCAATTCAAGGGTTTGCAGAGACTCCTTGAGATGCAGGATTTCAGAGTCATAATTTGACTTGAAAAGCATTGCATTGAAACGGAAAAATGCAGAGGGAACAGCTTTCAGGATGTGGTAGAGGAAAGATTCAGCATCAGCAAGTTTTGTTGGGTTGCCATTGAATTGAAGGACTTTGGATATTTCTTCTTGAGTTGGGGAGATTTTCGCAAGTTTTTCGAGTATATCAGAATTAAGGCCTCGGCCCTCAAGGAGGGCATCAAGGATTTCTTTTCGAGATACTGCAAGAGATCTAAGTACTATTGCTGTGTTTTGGGATTTCCGAGGCTCAAGGATGAAGATTTGAGCAGGTGGAACAGAGCTGGAACTAGTTGAACTTGAAATTTTACTGTTTTCAGGAGATCTGTGATTGGTGGCATTGTATCCAAATAGAGCTTCCATAAGATCATCATCAAATCTGATGAACACAGAAGACCAATAACAAGGAACAAAAATGTGAATTATCAGACGGATAGTAAAGAAGAAGAAAAAAAAACATGAATATGTGGTTAAATTCAAGGCTTATTTACCGGAAAGATCCATCATTGATCTCATCCCAGACCATTGAATGATCAGCATTGGCTATAACCTTGTCCCAGTGCAGTGGCTTCAGATTCATCCCTCTTGTGCTTTCTCCGTTGGGAGCCTCTACCCTACTAATGATGCTTGTCTTTCCCCTTGGTACAGGAGAGGGCTTCATTGATGAAACCAAACCACCAGTCCCAGGTGGTGGAGGTGGTGGTGCAGGATTTCTCTTTGCTGAAGTTGGTGGTGGAGGAGGTGGTGATGGTGGAGGAGGCTGAGGAGGTTGTGGTTGAGGGGGGCATAATGGCTGTGGTGTTGTCACAATGGGTGATGGAATAAGTGGAGCTGGTCTTGCCACTTTGGCAATATCAACCATATTACTTGGCTCATGAAGCAATGGGATTTCCTGAATTCTTTCAGAGTTCTTGAGTTTATCTCCTCTAGTATAAATCCTCTTTTCTTCTTCATCTTCTTCTTCTTCCATTGAAATTGGATTTACCCAAATTTTAGAGAAACAACTCATGAGGTGTCTTTGTTCAAGTTTTCTCAAATAAAGAACATCCAACCCATTCTCATCAACAATTAGTCCTTTCAGAGTTCCTCCTTGTTCTCTGAACTCTTGATGACTCACCACCACTGTTTCTTCTCGACGAAAACTTGAATCAAATTTCTCTCTGTGATATTGTTGAGCTATGGTTAATTTGTAGAAGAACAGGAACAAGATCCCAACAACAACTAGGGTACTTGCAGCTGTGGCCACAACAGCTTTAACATCTCTTCGATCCAGCAATCGAGTTGCCTTTATGACTGGCACTTGTGCCGGAGAGATTGGAAGATCGTTCAGAATTCCAGGTGTTGGGCTTACTACTGGAGAATTATATGCAGATGAAGAATTAATGTTTTGTGGAGTTTCTGATTGAGAAAAGGAGAGGGAACAAAAATAGAACAAGACAAACAGGATTATGAAAAAGGGAGGAAACCCTGGCTGACCCATTTGAAGCATTATGGACTTCTGATTCCTGCAAAGAAAGTGCAAGAAAGTTTGTTCTTCTTTCCTTCTTTTTTTGTTATTTTGAGCAATACAAAGATAATTTAGTGGTTGTTTGTGTTTGGGTTTTGATTGTTGACAGTTTCAAGAAGGTGGTTGATGTTGGTTGGTTTCACTTAACTCTTCCCTGACTTATATACTTCAGTGTTGTGTAAAGTCAGTATTGGTGTCATGGGTACTTGTCCTGTTTGAGTTCCATTGTGATCGATGGATGACATGTGTTGTTATGTGATGTCTCTTGTAGCACCATATCACAATAAGTAGATTGTGTTAATGTGTTATGTCTCTTGTAGGACCATATCGCAATAAGTAGGTTGTGTTCGGTTATGTGAATGAATTTGATGCACGTAGAAGAGTTGATATGCTTGTATATCATACCCTTTTTTTTTAAATGCAGGAACATCATTTATATTATGATACTGGGGATATTGGGGTGGACACCAGTTCCACACCAACTGTTATGTAATTGATGTCATCAAATATGCCAATAATTAATAAATATCGGCATGGTTTGGCAAGTGGGTTTGGATAGGTTTGGGGCTATTTTAGTCATAAAAGACAAAATAGACTATTTTAGCCACAACAAACAAAACATCGCATCCAATCCATAATCATTACACTCTTCTCTAAAAAAAAAAGTCAAAAAAGCCAAAGAACTCTTCCCAAACCAAGCTTTTTAGCTCAGGCTAAAATAGCCAAAAAATCAACCCACTTCCCAAACGACACCATCAATTGGTGGGCATTGAGCTCGGCAAGGTTGTAATTATTTTTTTTTAAATTAAAAATGAATTAACTGCTTTTATGATCTGAACAAAGTGTTGAGGATCGGGGGCACACCAGGGAACTCAAACAAGCAATAACACACAAGTTTTAACGTGGTTCGGCAAGTCGCCTACGTCCACGGGCAGCGGATTCACTATATTGAACAAAATGGTGAATTACAACACTCTCCTGTAATTCTCTCTCTCTTTGCTCTCTACTCACACCTCTCAGCTCCACATCTGATATCTATATCCTCTCCCTCCCGTCTCTATTTATACACAAAGGAGTAGGTGGGAGAGCCCTCATTCTTTGACTTTTGACATGGTTGGTGGCCTTCCATTGTTGACATGAGGTTGGTGGCCTTCCATTGTTGACATGAGGATCACCCCTTTCACATGGGGTGACCTCCAGAATCTGTAGCCAATTCAACAAATCTCCACCTTGGCGAGGATTCTCTTATCCAACATAGTGATCGATCAACACTGCCATGCACCCGAAGGTGCTCAGTTCCGAGAGATGTTGACCAAGTCCAAACAATGTTGGAACTTGATCCCAGAAACTACCTTTGTGAGCATATCGGCCGGATTATCTGCAGTACCAATCTTTTGAAGCAGAATATCCCCTTCATTCACTATTTCTCGGATGAAATGGAAACGGACATCAATGTGCTTGGTGCGGGCATGATGAACCTGGTTCTTTGCCAAACAAATGGCACTCTGACTGTCACAAAACACCTCAACGTGCTTCTGAACAATTCCCAAGTCTTCAATCAATCCATGTAGCCAAATAGCTTCCTTAAAGGCTTCCGTTACTGCCATGTACTCTGCCTCTGTAGTAGACAAAGCCACCGTTGACTGAAGCGTTGACCTCCAACTTACCGGCCCTTTAGCAAGCGTAAATAAATACCCTGTTGTTGACCGGCGTTTGTCTAAGTCACCAGCATAATCTGAGTCCACATATCCTTCCAAATTCTGCCCGAGTCGGTTATCTCTCTCGAACTTCAATCCCAGATTGACCGTGCCATGTATGTACCTTAGGATCCATTTCACTGCCTGCCAGTGATCTTTTCCTGGATCATGCATATACCTGCTTACCATACTCACAGCATGCGAGATGTCAGGCCGTGTACAAACCATAGCATACATTAATGCACCAACTGCATTTGCATATGGAACTTGTGCCATATGCTTCCGTTCTTCTTCTGTGCGTGGAGACAACGAGGCACTAAGCTTGAAATGAGAGGCCAATGGTGTACTTACAGCTTTGGTTTTCCCATTGATGCCAAATCTGTCTAACACCTTTTTCAGATACTGGGTTTGTGTCAGACAAACCGTGCCCTTCTTCCTGTCTCTCTTGATCTCCATGCCAAGAACTTTCTTTGCTTCTCCCAAATCCTTCATTTCAAACTCCCTTGCTAACTGTGCCTTGAGTTTGTCAATCTCCACCTTGCTCGTAGATGCAATCAGCATATCATCTACATATAAGAGCAAATAGATGAAGGAACCGTCGGGAAGCTTACGGAAATATACACAATGATCAAATTGACTTCTTGTGTATTCTGTCTCTATCATGAACCGATCAAATCGCTTGTACCACTGTCTCGGGGATTGCTTCAATCCGTACAACGATTTGTTCAGCTTACAGGCCCAATTCTCTTTTCCAGCAATTTTGAAACCATCTGGCTGGGACATGTATATCTCCTCTTCAAGATCTCCATGTAAGAAGGCAGTTTTGACGTCGAGTTGGGCGAGCTCGAGATCAAACTGTGCAACCAAAGCTAACAAGATGCGAATAGACGTGTGCTTCACAACAGGTGAGAATACCTCATTGTAGTCTATTCCTTCCTTCTGAGCATAGCCTTTAGCTACCAATCTAGCTTTGAATCTGATGTTGTCTCTGCCTGGAATGCCTTCCTTCTTGGTGTAAACCCACTTACACCCAATTGCTTTCTTGCCTTTTGGAAGTTGCACCAACTCCCAAGTCTGGTTCTTGTGAAGTGACCCGATCTCTTCATCCATAGCCTCCTTCCATTTGACACTTTCTACATTATGCACGGCTTCTTTGAAAGTGCAAGGAATATTGTCTTCAATGATTGGAAGTGCATAGGCTACCATATCGGTCATCCAACTGGGTTTCTTAGTCACCCTTTTCCCTTTCCTGATTGCAATGGGTTCTGATTGATGCGGAGCCTCTGGATCTTCATTTTCATCTGAACTCTCTTCAGAGCTATCCTCTGAGACTTCTTCAGGATGGTTGATTGGCTGACTAGTCTTTGTTGGAGTCTCAAACTCCACCTGCACTGACTTCTTCAATGCTTCCTCATTCTGTTGAGGATCTAATTGCTTCAGCATTACAGACTCATCAAAGGTAACGTCTCTTCTGATGAGAACTTTCTTTGATTCAGGGCACCACAGTCTGTATCCCTTGACACCGTCACCGAAGCCCAATAAGATGGCTTTCTTGGCTCTTGGATCCAACTTAGATTCTGTAACATGAAAATATGCTGGACATCCAAAGATACGTAACTGATCATAATCAGTAACTGGGACTCCTGACCATACCTCCATGGGAGTCTTCCCATCTAATACTGCAGTAGGTAGTCTGTTGACAAGATGACGAGCATAGTTCAATGCCTCGCCCCAAAATGCCTTGCTCAATCCAGACTGTGACAGCATACACCGGACTTTCTCCACCAAAGTGCGGTTCATGCGTTCTGCAACTCCATTCTGCTGCGGTGTTCCAGGAACTGTGAAATGTCTCACTATCCCTGCATTCTGGCAAACCTCAAAGAATGGATCTGATGTATATTCTCCACCATTGTCAGATCTGAGCTTCTTGATCCGTCTGCCTGTCTGGGTCTCAATCATCTTCTTCCACGTAAGAAAGATGTCTAAGACTTCATCTTTGTGTTTCATTGTATAAATCCAAACTCTTCTAGAGAAATCATCAATGAACGACACAAAGTAGTGTTTACCTCCCAACGAAGCAGTCTTGGAAGGACCCCATACATCAGTGTGGACGTAGTCTAGAATCCCTTTGGTACAGTGAATTGCAGTACCAAACTTGATTCTTGTTTGCTTGCCCAATACACAATGCTCGCAGAACTCAAGCTTCCCCGTCTTGGCGCCTTTCAACAGGCCTTGCTTTACCAATCCTTGTAAAGCCTTCTCACCGACATGCCCTAGGCGCATGTGCCAAAGTTTGGAAGTGTCTGATGCATCATCTTCTGAGCTGGAACTGGTGGAGACAGCCACTCTCCCTGTGACTGTAGAGCCATCTAGGAAATATAAATTTCCCTGTCGAGTACCCTTCATTACAACCAATGCTCCTCGAACAACTTTAAGGACTCCACCTTCCATGGTTATTCTGTAACCTTTGGAGTCTAAAACTCCCACTGAGATGAGATTCTTGGTTAGATCTGGTACATACCGTACATCTTCAAGAATTCTGATTGTTCCATCATGGCTCTTCAGTTTAATTGTTCCAATCCCCTTTGTCTGGCAAGCTTGGTCGTTGCCCATCAGCACAACTCCTCCATCGAACTCTCGTAAGCTCGAGAACCACTGCTTGTTAGGACACATATGGAATGAACATCCGGAATCTATTATCCATTCATCCGACTGGCCATATGATGAAACTGTGAAGGCTCCTCCTTCATCATTATCTCCATCTCGTGCAATATTCACCTTCTCTTCTGTCTTGTCTTTATTTGGACAATCTTTTGCCCAATGCCCCTTCTGGCGACAAGCTGCACACTCGTCTTTTGCAAGACGTCTTTTGTCTGAAGGTTTCCCCCTGGATTTTGAGCGAGACTTTCCTCGCCCTGTATTTCTTCTGTTATTTGTTCTGCCTCTGACTGTTAATGCCTCGGATGTTGAGTCCCTGTTTGCAGACTTATCTTTCCTTCTGAACTCATTGTTCACCAAGGCGTTTGCAACATCAATATACTTGATCTTCTCTTTACCGTACAGTAAAGTAGTAGTGAGATGATCATACGAGTCAGGCAAGGAATTTAACAATAACAGTGCTTTATCTTCATCACCAACATGATCATCCAAATTCTTCAAATCCGTAATAATTTTGTTGAAGTTATTTAGGTGTTCGTTCATCGAAATACCTTTAATGTAGTCGAAACGAAACAACCTCTTCCTCAAGTAGAGCCGGTTCTCAATGCTCTTTGTCATGAACTTATCTTCCAGCGCCTTCCAAAGCTTCTTCGCAATATCATATTCTGTAAAGGCATACTTCTCCTCTTTTGCAAGGCAAAGTCGGATGGAACTACAGGCCAGGAGATTCACCCTCTCCCATTCTATCTCGTCCATGTCATCTGGTTTGTCTCCCAGAGTGAAGTGCAGGTTCATTTGGACAAGCATATCCTTAACTTCGCATCTCCACATGCCGAAGTTGCTGCTTCCATCGAACTTCTCTACCTCGAACTTGGCATGGGACACCGGGGTCCAATGCCTAGAAGTGCTTGTACTGGCTGGATTACTTACGGACTCGGATGCTCTAGATTCTGCCATTTTTTAGAAACTTCAATTCAAAAAACTGACCGTACAGATGTGTCCGGAATACTCCAAATAGTTGGGAAGCACTATTGGATCGTCAAAAACGGACTCCGAATGGCTCCGATCTGGCAAAAACACTTTGGACGGGTCAGATCTACAGAATCTGGTGCGCTGAGATGCACCGGATACTTTCTCCCGTCAACGGCTGGTCAACGGCTCAGTCAACGGCGCAGGCGGCGCGGTCAACGGCAGCGCAGGCGGCGCGGTCAACGAGGCTCCGGCTCGGTCAACGCGGCTCCGGCTGACTTGGGCAGGACACGTGGCTGACACGTGGCTGACACGTGGCTGACGTGTCGGATGACGTGGCCCGCGCGTGTATTACACGCGCCTTCCCCCACTCGTCTTCTTCCTCCGTCAGCGCGTGGGGCGCGTGCGTGAGAGTGGTATCACGCGCCGGTTCTCTGAACGGCGCGTGTGGGCGCGTGCTGAGACTGTGGGTGACGCGCTTTGTTCAGAGAGCGCGTGAGGGCGCGTTGAGAAGCTTCTGGGCTCTGTTTTTGCTGTTTTGGACTCCTCTCGGGGAGTTCTTCCTCCTGGTATGGTCAAAAGTGGATTTTGAGCACTTCGAAATCTGGGCACTTTCGGGAAAAATTCGATTTTTCGCAACCCGAGCTCTGATACCAATTGTTGAGGATCGGGGGCACACCAGGGAACTCAAACAAGCAATAACACACAAGTTTTAACGTGGTTCGGCAAGTCGCCTACGTCCACGGGCAGCGGATTCACTATATTGAACAAAATGGTGAATTACAACACTCTCCTGTAATTCTCTCTCTCTTTGCTCTCTACTCACACCTCTCAGCTCCACATCTGATATCTATATCCTCTCCCTCCCGTCTCTATTTATACACAAAGGAGTAGGTGGGAGAGCCCTCATTCTTTGACTTTTGACATGGTTGGTGGCCTTCCATTGTTGACATGAGGTTGGTGGCCTTCCATTGTTGACATGAGGATCACCCCTTTCACATGGGGTGACCTCCAGAATCTGTAGCCAATTCAACACAAAGTTGGATAATGATCATGAAAAATTTGCAGGTCAGCCACCGCGGAGTCATTCACAAGCTGAAATCCAACCACATGGAAGGGGTTGTTGATCAGATCAATTTTTACACCAGAGCCTGAAACCAGTTGTTGTAAAGCCATACCAGCTCTGGAACAGTTAATTCTGGTTTTCATTATCCTAATTTTGGAGTTTATAGGTATGGAGTAATTTGACAAGGAGGCTTACACTGGTAAGATTTCCCATTTTATTTTGGTGAAATATTTTATTCCCATTATTTTTGTTCTTCTGAATTTACAATAGTGATTCATGCAAAGAAATGTATACGAATGACCCAAGTTCATTCTAGGATCACACCCAAAATGAATGCGAGTCCAATATCATTTTTTTTTGTGCATAGTTTTTGGATTTTTATTATACGTAGCATTACTATTGAACTTTTTATTGAATTTCGAGTCACACACTGATGGAGTTGGACCAAAGAACTGTCCCCTTTTCTCCAATCTAGGTTTTAAAAAAGGCTGGAGGAAAAAAATAAACATACATGCTTTCTAAATTATGTAATAAGGATAAGATCAAATTTATATTTAGATAAAATTCCAATGTGATTAAATGAGAAAGATAACTCTTTTCTTGTCTTTTCTTTCTTCTGGTTGATAAGAAAGTTGACATAATCAAGTCCTCTAGCATTCCATACATAAATTTTGAGCTACCCACAATTATGATCAATTTATTTATTTATTATTATTTGATTGGCAGACCTATAAAGATTACTCCTATATTTAAAGTCGGAAGTGAAGATGTGAACTACCAAATTATTGTTACAGAAGGATGAAGTGATGATATGCCTTGGAAGGTGTACTCATTTATAGTGAAATTTAGATGATTTTAGGCATGGCATGAGGCAGAGAAGTCACAGAGTGGGACTCACAGCTCCTTCCAATAGATGATGGAGTGCATTTGGTGTTGGAAAAATAATGATTTTCGGTAACTTCAATTCGAAATTAAAGTGGGATTTAACCGCCTGTTAAAGTAGGTATGAGTGGTTTTGTATTCTCTCAAATAAGAAAATTACAATATAAAAATGGAGAGCCGAAACCATTGAGTTATGAATGAGAATTGTCTCATAAAATGGACATCAATAAAAGTTAGGCACATTTAAATCTTTATTGGGCTCAAAACTCTTCATTTCATGAGCCCAGTACCTCATTCGGTATGCTGTATGCACTGAAAAAAAAGGCTCAAAAATATAATGGTGTGTCTTCTATGGGTGGTAATTTGCCCCAAGCATGTATTCGTATTTCCCCGTCTCATTCTATGCCTATTTTTCTAACTCCGATAAGAAATCAGAAGGGGAGGGAATTTGATTTCCATGTTCCCTTTTTTCTTCCTTTTTTTTGTCCCAGCCCAATTATATTAATTAAATAACTTTGTTATGTTCATATATCTATATATAATTTATAAATTATTTAAGATGATTTAAATAAGTATACTTTCGATTTTTATAAAAAGATGTACAGAAAAATAAGAAATAATAGAACTCAAATAAATACACATATCTAAATAAATACACTCATTTAAGAGATGCCAAACAAACTTTTAATTTGTTAACTATTAATAGAGTACAACACCAAAACATTTGTAAATATGTCATTTGTCAACTCTATCTCCCATCTTTAATCTATTTATTTATCAATCTTTATTCCACGAGATTATTGTGTTTATGCTATTGAGAGTTTGGCCTATTAAATCTCCCGTCTAGTAGGGGTGGGCGTGGGTCGATTGCGGCCACGGAACCTCCAATCCGCCATCCGTCTGTCAGATTGGCGGATTAGAGAAAATCAATCCGCATCCGTCCGCCAGATTGGCGGATGTGGATTGAGCGGATTGGCGGTTTGGCGGATGGATGCGAATCGGTTTGGCGGTTTGAAATTTTATAAATTTTCAACATAGTTCAACTTGTGCACTTCCTCAAAAAAAAAAAAAAAAAATATTACAGTCAATGACTTAAAAAAGTATTACAATTACTGCATGTCTCATCCAAAGAAAGAAAGTTTGAAACTTTAGAATATCAGAATCACTGCATGCCTCATCCACATAAATTATTATAATATGTGATTCTTAAAATATAAAAATAATTCAAACCACCAAAACCATGAACAGAGCAATAGTAGAGATTGTATGTCTCTGTGTTGTTACATTTATATATGTTTTTGAAAACAAAAACCAATCAGCATATATTATATTTTCTATTTATTACTTTTAGAGTTAGATTTAAAAACCAAAAAATATAGATAAATAATACGTTTATTTTTTTCAAATCAAAAAATATATTCAAGTTGAAAACTTTTTTTCAACAGAATATTTGAACTCTTTTTCAATTGAAAACACATACAAAATATTTAAACAAATTGAAAACACAAAATCTTATAAATTACTAAGGGTGCTCGCGGTTTGGCGGTTCGGATGCGGCCAAAGGAACCTCAAATCCGCCATCCGTCCGCCAAATTGGCGGATTGGAGAAAATCAATCCGCAACCGTCCGCTCGTCATCACTCATCCGTCAAAATGCTGCGGATCGGTTCGGTTCGGTCGGTTTTGGCGGGTCGATATATCCGCTGCTCACCCCTACCGTCTAGGCACTAGGACTGACAATGGGGTGGGACGGTGCAAATTTGTGGTAATTCGTTCCCGTACCATTTTTGTCAAGGCGGCTCATTTGACTTAGGTTCCAGTCTCGCTGTCAGTAGTCCTTTGTTAATGGACGATATTGCGTAACGTTTTTCCTGACCCTGGAATGGAGTAACCTCCCCTCCTCCTAAACTTTTTTCTGAATCAAAAAAAAAATCATAGGGCCTCGTTTGGGAACAGGCTAATTTAGTAACTTTTTAGCTATTTAGCTAAAATATGAGCTAAAAAAACTAGTATGTTTGGGATGATTTTTTGACTTTTTACGAAAAGATGGGTAAAAAATAGAGAGAAAAGAGAATTTTTGACTTTTTTATATGAATTGTTGACTTTTTGACTTTTTTTAATAACTTTTTGACTTTTTAATTAAACCGACTAGTCCCCAATCGAGACCTAAGTGTCAGGTAAATTTGGTACTCTCAAAAGGGAGCCGACACTAATAACGTAGAGATAATATAGAAAATTTTAGGAATATTAAAAAAAATAAAAAATAAGAATAAAAATAGGTACTTCTTGATGCAAACAATCCATTAGAAAAAAAAGTTTCATGTCTTGAAAGCAAAGCTGGCAAACTCAGGCCAAGTCTGAGAAGTGGAAAAAAAATTAATAAGTTAAAAAATTATTCAAAAAGTAAAAAAGTTATCACTATTCATCAAAAGTCAAAAATTACGGCTGCACAATTCTCAATGCTAATTTTTCTCTACACACTAATTTATATAATTTTTTAATACACATCTTTCTATGAAAAGTCAAAAAATTAATCCAAACAACCATATTTTCTTCCTCAACTTTTTAGTCCAAAAAGGCAAAAAGTACACTTATTTAGGACACCCCAAACAAACTCTAAATTTTTTTTTAATGGCGGTTGATAGTGTCACAAATAATGTCTATCATGACATCAAAGTGTCAATCTCTACTCGTTAGAAAAGCCATTAGAACAAGGGTTTGAATGCAAAGGTCAAAGAAAACGATTTTCAATCCAATATTGTGTTAGAAAATAATGATTTTTCGGTAACTTTAATTCGAAATTAAAGTGGGATCCAACCGCTGATTGAAATAAGTCTAAGTGGTTTTGTATTCTCTCAAGTGAGAAGATTAAAAATAAAAATGATGGGCCGAAACCATTGAGGTGTGAATGAAGATTGTCTCATAAAGAGGACATCAATAAAAGTTAAACTTAGATTTGGACTTCTTAATTTAGACTGCGCCTAGACTTGTACTTGTGCTTGTGCATGTGTTGAATTTGGTCATGGACTTAATCTTAAGCTTGAGTTAAGGTATGTTATGTTGGGCTTAGTTTGTGCATGTGTTTGAGAATGGGGTTTGGATCGAGTTGTAACCCAACATTGGTATCCATTGTGTGACACATCTAATTGGTTTATTCAAATATCATTATATACATATTTATTTGTATATATTAAGCATATTGGAGGTTTAGACCTTTATAACTCTCATCTTTCGATGATGGAGTTAATGACCATATTAGTGGCCATAGATTTTCAACCTTAGTAGCTCTAGTCCTAATGGCTAGAATTGATAGCCTTAGTTATAATGACATTTGATGGCCCTATTAATGTATAGCCTTTATGGTTAAGAATTCCCCTACTTGTATAAATAGAGGCATTTCCCTTCCAACTTAGTAGAAGAATTTAAGAGAGATTTTTTATGAAAAATGATGATGTTGTTTTGAGATAAAAGAGTTGGAGATGGTTTTTACACCAAAGAAAAATTTCTTATCTTTTTTTGCTAGTCCCTTCTTTGGTTCTTGTTAAAGAGAATGCACAATTATCAAGTTCACCGAAACTATTCAAAAAGTGCTTCTGCATTAGCTGATTTTGACTGTCGTCTCTTGAAAAACAGAAGTCGACATACCTCCAACACCCATAGTGAGCCGGTTAATCTGTTTTAAAGACACTGTGATATCACATAACCTTCAGTTTGCTTTTTTTATCTTTTATCGTATTGTGTATTTCTATAGTTATAATATTCAACATATTTTCTCATTCTATTATACAATTCGATTAATCATAAACCTATTTATCTTGTTTAATTACACAATTTGTACAACATCTTGAATGTGATTTACGCATCTTTATCCACAAACTCGCAATCTTGAATGTGTTTTACACATCTTTATTCACAAACTCGATCTCTACTCACAAGTGGCTCTAAACACTCTTTATCAGTTATTTTTTACTAGATCTTCACTTCATGAGGCTCTTATTGCAATTGACCGACGGTAGGATCAACTAAATGCATTAAGAATGATCTAAATGAAATGAAAGGTATGACGTTTTTCATCAAAACATTCAGAGAAGAGTTCTGTTCTGAATATATATAGCAACTAGACTTCCAGGATCCGGAGCGGTTAAGTCAACTCCATAACTTCTTGAGCCGTGTTTGGATTAAAATAAAAAATTTAAATAGGAATGAAAAAAATATATATATGAAATATAATTATATTACATACATATTTCTCCAACCTCTTCTTTCTCTTTTCAAATATTTATCCAAATTCACGCATCAAACACTTTTCAAATATTTACCTAAATTCATGAATCAAACACAACATCAAATCTTTATCAAAATTTATGAACCAAGCACATCAATAACCATTGGATGGAGAGGGCAAATCAAATCCTTAACCTCATAGTAAAGTTCATGAGCTATAATTGCTTTAACTAATCCCAATAATTAACAAAGTTGTTAATTAGTTTTTAAGTGATTTCCCCAATGCAGATTCAGTCTAGTCCTAAAGATTCAAGGTAACCCTGCAAATTAAGTGAAGCATTAGCTAGGGCAAAAAACAATAAACAAAATAA
Source organism: Camellia sinensis (assembly GCF_055761805.1). Taxonomy (NCBI): domain Eukaryota; kingdom Viridiplantae; phylum Streptophyta; class Magnoliopsida; order Ericales; family Theaceae; genus Camellia; species Camellia sinensis. Next base: position 101,141,681 of record NC_138975.1, on the reverse strand, counting down.
AAATATATAGGAAAAAAAGGCCTTAACACCCCTCCACATATTTGTTACTTCCCTTGTATTATCATAAAATCTTATCTCCTTAGTCCTACATATAAAACCAGGGAACAAAAAATGAAAATCATCTCCCAACTTTTTCATCAAGCCAGGAACATCACTCGCAATGACATCTAATATTTGAGTTACATATAGAACTACGAGTGTGTTAAATGCAAAAGAAAACAAAAATGTGTCACACCCCATCATCCAAACAAGGAACACTATGGATATATGAGCAAGGAATGGTAAGAATATTCAAATCTCGCAATGACATCTAATATTTGAGTTACATATAGAACTACGAGTGTGTTAAATGCAAAAGAAAACAAAAATGTGTCACACCCCATCATCCAAACAAGGAACACTATGGATATATGAGCAAGGAATGGTAAGAATATTCAAATCTACTATAAATGAGAGTAGATCAATCAACATTGCGCTGGAGTCTAGGCCGCTTTGTAGGAGGTTGTATTGATGGTGGGGATGGACTTGACGATTGATCAAAAGCAAACGTTGTTGGCAGCGATGGCGATGATGATGGCATGTAAGCATCTTGTAGTTTTCTCTTGCGACTTTTTCTCTTGACATTTTCCTCTACTTGCTCTCTTAATACAGAATCTTTCAGGCGTTTCACGTCTGAGAGTTTTACTGGCTTCAAGAGAAAGTCCTCTGCCCCTTCTTCCAAACATCTGTTACCAATCAGAAGTAATGCTGTAAGAATGTTTTCAATAGAAAGCCTATTGTCTTGCAAAATCAAAGACAAATCTGATCAAATTAACAAGGTGTGGCCACAAAATTGATATGCAACAAACATTTGAGTTCAAATTAAACTGTTAATTTTGTGATCAATGATGTTCATGTCAATATTTAAGTTGAAGTGAGGTGAAAGATAGATGAATCTCATATTTCAGCTAAAACTAGTCTGCTGTTGTAAAGACCTATGGACTAAAATCAAACTTAAAATTTGAAACCCATGAACAAACATGCATCATCACCATTCCAATTCATCTGAAGCTGAATGAAAATTATGATTTGATGGCATGTGTACAAGCAATAGAATCCAATATTTGCTATCCAAATCCATTATAATATTTTCTAAACGATATTTAACACAATAATACCAGGGACGGAACATGGTATGTCACATGTTCTAAAATATATTATGATAAATATAGATAACACTATAATTTATTCAGATTCTTTTAAGTGTAAGAGCAAATTTTTGCTAACATGTACACATTCACGATGTGTTTGGTTTGGGGATTTAGAAAGAAAAATTAAAAAAATAGGTAAAATGTGAATAAAATATGCTTATATTTCACATAATTTCACACACTTTTTCCATTTCTCTTTCCAAATCCCTTCTCAAATCCTCCAACCAAACAGAGCATCAATGAAACATTCTATCATCTTCAAATTAATCATATAAAATCACATTCCCAAAAGATTCCCCATTTCACATATAAAGACACAATTCTAGATGCCCCTCTGTTACATTTTGTTTTTCCAAAACTCCACTTCTCTAGATTTTATTTCATTATATTTGAAATCATAACAAAGTGAAAGCACTAATTTGAAACAAACACAAATTTAAAAACTGAAAGCATACCTATCTATACGGGTTAATATATTCTCAGATGACATGATCACCACCGGTATTTCTCTCAAAGTAGATGACTCCTGTTCAATAAAAGTTAACAATTTTAGCATTTTCTAACAATTTGGCAAAATTAAATCATCTTCAATAGAATCATGCTTGTTTGGTTGCCTAGATAACTCAGGAAAATAAATAAATCCAAAAGCCCTAACTCAAACTAATACAGCTACTTTTTTGTTAATTAAAATACTATTAAACAATAGAATAAATAGGATTGTCTCGTGTGGTTTTAGAAATTACAATATACTTCTTCAAGTCTCTAATTGCATAACCAATTACCTCTTTTATCAATTACAATTCATATAATTCATTGTTGAATCAGAAGGTAGTTAAGATTTTATTTTTTATTTTTATTTTTTAGTTCTGTACAATATAAAATTCCAACCGAGGATATTTGTAATTTTCAAAATCACAGATCAATCCGTATTTTAAACAAATATGTTTCATCATTTCATTTTCTTCCTAGAGTTTTCTCGTCAACCAAACAGAACAATCAATCTTACAAAAATCAACCCTCATAACTAACCTTGATCTTCTTGAGCAGCTCATATCCTGTCATCCCAGGCATCGAATAATCCGTCATTATTAAATTCACCTTCAAATCCTGAAATCAAGCAATGAAAAACACCATAAATGACCATAACATCAAATTAACTCCATAATGTTTGGCTGCAGAGAAAATCGAAATTTCAATTTCTTACATCGAATCCAACGGAGCTCTTCTCTCCATCCAAACCGAGATATTGCAAAGCTCTCCGCCCACTCTCTACAGCCGTAACTGAAAATTCCAAATCCAATCGGCTTCAGCACCAAAATCAAAACCAAACAAACAAAAAAATGGCTAAAACCTAATCAGTCGATCGTAGTACCTCTACAACAAGAGATCTTCAGCAACTTCTCGATCACCTTCCGGTCGACGTGGCTGTCATCAACGGCGAGAACATGGAGCTCCTGTGAACCCGATGACAGACAATCCATTTTCAATTCTCACTCTGTCTATGTATCTCTCTGCTTCTCTATTTCTCGGTCTATAAATACAGTAGGAAATAAATACATATATCTATATATAAAGAAATAAATACATATATCTATATATAGATGATACTGTGATTGCGTACATGAGGAGAAAATCTGGAAATCTACATTACTTTAATTAGGGGTAAAAAAGGTGGTGGTGGTGGTGGTGGAAAAAAGCTGAGAGAGATTCTGAGAGATCTTGGAAAATCTAATCGAATATTTTATCCACCACTTTGTCTCTTTCTCCTGACAAAATACTATTTTCAAATCCAAATCTAATAACTTTCTCGCCTCTTTCTTTCTTTTTTTCTTTCTTTTTTTTTTCTTTTTTTTTTTTTTTGATACAGATATATGTGATAGAAAATAAAAAAAAATGTTATAAATCTTAAATTTTTTATTAAATAAATAATTAAATATTTTATATAGATGTAAAATTTTAAAAATATCAACTCTATATTTAGAGATTATTTAAAATATTCTAAATAAATATATTTTTTAAATTTTTATAAAATATAAATTAAATTTAAAATGATGTGATTTAAATAAAACAATATGACTTAAATAAAATAATAAATTTTTAACTTTTTTTAAGGCATTCTAAACAAGGCCCTATGTGAAATCATTTATTTAATAAAAAATTTCATATCCCTCCTCTTACCCAAAACAAAAATGTACTACTACTGTTTGAGTAATGTGTAAACGCATCTTTGGACATCTTTTCCAATCATATGATATCTTCCTTTTTCTTTGCGCGTTACGAAATCTAATTGGGTGGTGAAAAATGTTTTCAAAAATATTTGATATATTTAATTTATTATTTTTAAAAATTATATTTAATGATATATTTAATAAATGCTAATTTATTAAATATTTTATCATGTAAAGTCTAATTTTAATATCATACGATTAAGAATAATTTAAAAGTGATAAGGTCTCGTTTGTCAACTATACATTTTAATTAAAAAGTCAAAAAATCACTATAAGTTATTACATCACTCTTTCTATTTTTCTGTACATCTTTTTATAAAAAGTCAAAAAATTATTAAAATAGACTATTCCCAAACAACAAGGCACCTGAGCTGCACTGAGGTAAGGCGAGTAAGGCTGCCACATTGGGCTTCCAGATTTTGTCTTAAAACTAGGTTTCGAAATAATTTCGATCTTAAGTTATGTTTGAAGTTAATTATTTCGGTCTTAAGCTATGTTTGGTTTATTAAAATAAAATTGAATAGGGTAATTATTCTATCATAATGTTCATTTTTCACACTTGATTACTAAAAAAGATTACAAACGAAATCAGCATTCACCATTTTGATAGAATAGTAATTTTATGACTAAGGAATGATTATTCCATTTAATTCAATTTCATTTCAATGAACCAAACACTGCATTATAGTATTAGTAGTTAAAAATAAAAGTTTAAACAAACAATTGAATTGGTGAATTATTTAAAAATAATAGATGGTTGTTTGTCAAATGTATGAATTATTTATAGAGTATTATTTGACTATACGAGTTACAATTGTTTGTGGAGAAATAATTTTTTTTTTAAGTTGAAGTTAATCAAATTTAATAATTTAATTTACTACATTGGAAAAAAAGTGTGAATAAATTAATAGTGTTTATAATAAAAAATATTCAATATTTATCTCAATAACTATGATTTATTTCAATAAATGTGTATACCGTATGCAACAAATTTATAAAAGGTACAACCAAAAAAATAAAAATAAATTGAAGAACTCGCATTCTCAATAAGTCGGTACATGACATGCTATCACCGTTTGGTCCATATTGTTTTAATTTGCTTAATTTTGACAGGGACTAAATTGACACATTGTATAAATTATAAGAATCAAATTGACACATTATTTGAGTTTTCGTGTACCAAACCTAACGATTGTTATTTATTAAATTAATATAACATAATACGTTAAATTAATGAACAATATCGAGCAAATTAAAATAATAGAAACCAAATTAACATATCATATAAATTCCATGACTATTTATATAATTTATCCATAAAAATATGTAAGTTAAAAATGTTTCCTTAGCTTTATATTTATAATAATCTATATGTAAACAACTTTTTTTAAAAAAAAAAAAAATTGTTAATGAAATGTATAGTTATTTAAATTAAAAATTAATACACGTAACTATTTTATTAATGACAAATATGAGTGACAAATTTTATTAGACTAACACAATAATAACATGACATGGCAAATATTTTAATAGGTCTTATTATTTGTAACATAAGAAGAAAGAAGAAATAAAAAAGTGATGAATACACTTTTCACTAAATTGAAAAAAAAAAAAAATCATTTATTTTAATTTTTCTATTATTTTCAAAACACGTTTTACATTAACATATTTCTTTGAGCACATGTTAAGAAATCTTATAGAAATATATTCTTTGTTATACATAAGGATAGCAATTTGAAACCAGTCCGACGAGAACCTGACCCCCCGACCTCGAATGGGACGGTTTTTCCCCGACAAAAACTCCCCACGGGCCGGGGATAGTATTAAAAAATAAATCCCCGATCATTTTCGGACAGGAGACGGTGATACATTTTCTAGCCCCGGACCCGCCCCGACCCCATCCTCGTTTGCCCCGGTATGAAATTACAATTATACCCCTCTATATATATATATATATATGTAACTATGTTTCCTATTCTGTCTCTGAACTCAGTTCACTAAACTGAGTTTAGTCTCTCTCTCTCTCTCTCTCTCTCTCTCTCTCTCTCTCTCTCTCTCAAAAACCCTTCCCTCCCTCCGGCGTCGCTCCCTCCGATCTCCCTCCCTCCCTCACGCTGATCTCCCTCCCTCTCTACGATCTCCCTCCCTTCCGACCTCATTGCCTCACCTCTCGATCTCCATCACTACCTCCCTCCGATCTACTTCACGCCGATCTTTCTCCCTCCCTCCGATCTCACGCCGATCTCTCTCCCTCCCTCCGATCTACCTCACGCCGATCTCTCTGCCTCCCTCCGATTGTCGTCGGCCTTCCATTCCGTCGCTTCTGTCGCCTCCTCCATTCCGAGCTCAGATCTGATGAAAATGTGTTAGATTTTTTTATTTTTTTATGTTTTACATTTGATGAATTATATATTTTTTACATTTGATGAATTTTTTACATCTGATATACATTTGATGAATTATATATACATTTGATGTGTTAGATCTGTTGTTGAATGATGTTTATGTTGTTGATGTTTTTTAATTTTAGCCAGGGAATTATCGGGGTCGGGAAAACCCAATCCTCGTTGGGGGACGAAGGCGGGGGTGGTGACAGGCTCCCCGTCAGGGATCGGGACCGGAGACGGAGAAATTTCTATCATCGGGGATCGAGGACGGGGAGTGTGATCCCCGGCCCCGCCCCGGCCCGTTGCCATTCCTAGTTATACATAAGTATTGTATATTCTTTATTCTTTATTTGAATCGCATCACTTTTTTATTTTTTTTTTTGGTATGACCTTTTGTAATAAGTAAATAAATTAATTTATAAATCATAAGTAAAACAACACTTGTTTTGAAACGTTGATTAAAAGTTAGCATTTAAATTTTAATTTTTTTTTAAAAAAAAATCATATAAAAAAAATAGAGTAATAATGTGATCCAAAATAGATTAAAGTCTTGTTTGGGAAGCGATCGGTTTAGCTAAAAAGTCAAAAAGTTACTAAAAAAGTTAAAAAGTTAAAAAGCCAACAACCTATACCAAAAAGTCAAAGATTTCTTTTTTTTCTCTACTTTTTGCACATCTTTTCGTAAAAAGTCAAAAAGTTATCCAAAATATACTAATTTTTTTACATCATATTTTAATTAAAAAGTCAAAAAGTTATTAAAAAAATATGTTCCCAAACGAGGACTAAGTGGTGTTTTGAAAAGCTGACTTTTTGATTTTTTTAATTTTTTGTGACTTTTTTGTGTAAAAAAAATTGACTTTTGTAACTTCTTTTTTTTGTAACATTTTTTTGTGTAAAAAAATTTAAAAACCAAAAAATAACTTTTTTAACTTGTTTCCAAACCAAACTAAACCAAGCCTTAAGTCCCATTAAATAGGGTCGGCTACATAAATCTTTCTTCTCCACGCAGCCCTATCAAAGGCCATTTTATTAGTCAAATTAAGTAGATTCATATATCTATTTAAAACGCTAGTCAATGTAAATCTAGGCCTACCCCGTCCTCTAACACTTCTATCTATCGTTATAGCATCGCATCTCTTCACTACTGCCTCTGTTGGTCTCCGTTGAATATGACCAAACCATCTCAAACGATTCTCTCTCAACTTATCTTCTATCGGTGCTATTCCTACCCATTCCTGAATACACTCATTCCTAATCCTGTCTTGTCTAGTCTTACCACACATCCACCTTAGCATCCTCATCTCAGCCACACTCATCTTATCTACATGTTGTTTCTTGGTTGCCCAACACTCCATCCCATACAACATAGCTGGTCTAATAGCCGTTCTATAAAACTTACCTTTTAGTCTAGTGGGTATTCGTTTGTCGCACAATACCCCAGACGCACTTATCCACTTACACCATCCCGCCTTAATCCTATAGGCCACATCTGCATCAATCTCTCCCGCTGTTGTGATAATTGACCCTAAATAACGAAAATATTCACTCTTTGGCAATTCTTGGTTCTCAATCTTCACTTCTCCTCTGCTTTCATTGTTACTGTTACTAAATTTACACTCCATGTATTCTGTCTTAGTTCTGCTTATCCGGAATCATTTAGATTCAAGAGATTTTCTCCAAATCTCTAGCTTTGTGTTAACTCCTTCTCTAGTCTCATCTACTAGCACAATATCGTCTGCAAAAAGCATGCACCATGGCACGTCATCCTGAATATTTATCGTCAACTCGTCCATAACTAAAGCAAAAAGACAAGGACTTAAGGTAGATCCTTGGTGTAACCCTACAGTGATAGGAAATTCATTTGTCTCTCCAACTGGCGATCTAATAGTGGTCACCACCCCTTCATACATGTCCCTAATCACGTCAATGTAACATTTTGTCACCCATTTCCTCTCTAACACCCACCATATTATACCCCGGGGCACTCTGTCATATGCTTTCTCAAGGTCGATAAACACCATATGAATGTCTCTTTTCTTTTCTTTATACTTTTCTATTACTCTTCTTAAAAGATAGATCGCTTCCATTATTGACCTACCAAGCATAAACCCAAATTGATTCTCTGACACATCTGTTATATCTCGCAATCGGCGTTCCATCACCCTCTCCCACACTTTCATTAGATGACACATTAGCTTGATTCCTCTATAGTTGTTACAATTCTGGACATCACCTTTATTTTTATAGATTGGCACTAAAATACTCTTCCTCCACTCATCTGGCATGTTCCTAATCAACAAAATTTTGCTAAACAACCTAGTCAACCAACCAACTCCCTTTTTACCAAAACACTTCAAAGCTTCAATAAGGATATCATCAGGTCCTAAAGCCTTATTTGGTTTCATCTTCTGAAGTGCAATTTCCACTTCAAAGTTCCTAATCCTGCGATAGAACCTATACTCTTGGTTTATCGTATTACTGGTTATTTCTTCCCTTATTGTCATACCTCCATGTTTCTCATTTAATAGTTTCTCAAAATAATTCTTCCATCTTTCCTTAATCTCATCATCCTTCACCAATACGTTAGAATCCTCACTCTTGATGCACTTTACTTGATTAAAATCTCTTGTTTTCCTCTCCCGTATCTTAGCAAGTTTGTATACCCTCTTCTCTCCCTCCTTACTATCTAGTCTAGTGAATAGGTCATCTTATTGGTCAATCTATAGCTCTTAAGGTTTTTTTCAGTTCTACCCTTCTGCCACTTTTTAAAGCACTCTTTTTTTGCCTTAACTACCGTTTGAACCTCTTCCCTCCACCACCAAGTTTCCCTAGAGCTAGGTCCCGTTCCTTTCGACTCTCCAAGCACTTCCCTTGAGATTCTCCTCATACAATTGGCCATCGAGTTTCATATAGTGTTAGCATCACCTTCTAAGTCCTAAGTACCTTCTTTATCCATTTGATTCTTAAATATTTATAGTTTATCCCCTCTTAGGTCCCACCATCTCGTCTTACGACGTCCACCATCCTTCTTAGCTTGGTATTGCCCTCCAAAACATAAGTCTAGTACCAAAATCCTATGTTGAGAGACCAGACTCTCTCTAGGAATCACCTTACAATCATTGCATTTTAGGCGGTCCACTTTTCTCACAAAGAAGTAATCTATTTGACTCTTAACTAATCCACTCTTAAAGATTATCAAATGCTTCTCCTTCTTCTCATACATAGTATTGGCCACCACCAGGCCAGAAGTCAACGCAAAATCTAAGATACTCTCTCCAGCCTCATTTCTGTCACCAAAACTGTATCCACCATGCACCATTTCATAACCTAGTTTATCTATGCCCACATGGCCATTAAAATCTCCACCTATAACTAGGTTCTCTCCTACGGGTATCTCCTGTAAGATCTCATCTATTTGCTTCCAAAAATCTCTCTTAGTCTGATCATCTAACCCTACTTGAGGGGCGTATGCGCTAATAATGTTCACTATATTCCCTCAAATAACTAGTTTAACTAGCATAATCCTATCTCCTTTCTTAGTGCCCACCACTACACTTTCCACAAGACCCTTAACAATTATGATTCCTACCCCATTCCTGCGTCTATCCTTACCACTATAATATAGTTTAAAACCGGTATCCTCAATTTCCCTAACTTCTCTCCCGTCCACTTAGTTTCTTGTATGCAAGCTATACTAACTCTCCTCCTAATCATAACATCTACTAATTCCATCGTCTTATCGGTTAAGGTTCCTATGTTCCAAGTGGCTACCCTAAACCTATAGTCTTGGACTAGCTTCTTTACCCGCGCTAGTCCAGAAAAGCGCGAAAACCTTTGCCCATTTTTCACCGCACCCAGGCGTCGATGCAGCGCTCCTTGCTCACTTTTCAAAACACCCGGAGGCAGGCGCAACGCGTCACTTGAGGGGAACGACCTAACATTTAAACGATTCAAAATAGGATTCATTTTCATAAGGGATCCAAACGGCTTTTTTTTCCACATTGAGCCATTGAGAAGTGTATAAAAAATATTTTAAAAATAGTATAAAAAACTGAGAGGGTAATTTATGATCTGGGGTTGGGCCGAGATATTGACCGATCAGGTTGAGAGCCCAGCAGTGCATTGGGCCGAGATGATCCACTGTTCGCCCAGAGAAGGGGAGCCAAAACTTGGGCCGGGCAGAGTTTGGACCGAGTGTGTGCCACCCCGGACCGTACAGAAATTGCTCGGCCGGGAAGCGACCGGTCAGACCGGGATGTTCGGTCCGAGGATGGTCGAAGCCAGGCATGCTGAGAGACCGGCGCCCGGAAAGGCGCGGTCAGCCGAGGTAGTTGATTGACCGGCAGGAAGGCCAACCGAAGGAGGTGCCCGGGCTAGGCTTTGCCGAGACGCCGCCTAGCCCGGTCATCCACGTGTTTGTCCGGCTGGGCGCATGAGTATGAAGCATGACATGGCCGAGGAAGAGCAGCTCGGCTGCCGAGCTCCAGCTGCGAAGTCAGGCAGTTGAGGTTAGGTGGTGAATGGCATGGTTTATGCTGACAGATGGGATAGTAGAGCCACGTGTCAGGAGATGACTGGGAGTGGATATGGGGCTCAGAAGGTATATAAGCATGTCTGCGCCCCCCATACGCAACAGACGAACACTCTGTAAGGAATTTCTTACACTCAAACACTCTCTTCCTTCTCTCTATTCCCTCTAAGGTGTGTGCTAATTTGACCGTCGGAGGGTGTTTCCGGCCACACACCGCCGGGTAGCTCACCGTTATTTGCTCGCAGGTGATCGGATATCGACGGAGCTCGGAAGAAAGGAATACGGGCACGCCGGAATATTTGCTCCCCGTACAATTGGCGTCGTCTGTGGGAAACTTGACAGACAAAACCTTGTCTTCCAAGTTCATCTGATCGCCGTCATTGGCGAACAACGACGAGTTCCCGTTGTCCGCCATCGACGGAGCCACCCCGGAGTATACCCGAAGGAGAGAGGGACCACCTGCCGTCCATCCAATGGCTGACTTGGGGACGCCCACTGGAGGACAGTCAGGAGACGCGCGGGATAAGCGCGGAAGGAGTCATGGGCATTCACGGAGTCCAGACGGTCACCGGCGGAGAGACTCACACGCTAGGCGACTGGAAGGCAAGTTAAGGAACCAAGACGCTGTCATCAGGCGGATGGCGGCAGAGATGGAAGATCTCAAGCGGCATGTCAAAGGGAAGGGTGTAGCTGGAGTGAGAGACCACAGTGAGCGCACCCCATCCCGCCGGTCAGGCGATCAGAGTCAGCGACGTACTCAGTCCATTTCCATCACCAGGAGTTACCAGGTTGGTGATTCCGACATGCGTGCAGAAAAGTCTAGCGCGCAAGACAGCACTTACAAACCCTCACGTCCGGCGACGACGTCGAGGTACTCTTATTCTGCTCAGTCAGAGGACCTACGGGCAGTGTTAAGGGAGCGGGCTCGCCGGCGCGAAGCTCAGAGAATACCAGCTTTCCAGCGGCTCTCCTACGGGGTGCACGGCAGCAAGGAGGTCGGAATGCCTCCACCCCGCCAAGCAATGCCAATATTCGAAGATACAGACTTGGCAAGGCTGAGTGCCACTCCTTTTTCCCTGGAAATAGAAACAACGCCGCTTCCGGCAGGCTTCCACCAGCCTAAGTTCACACTTTACGACGGAAAAACCGATTCGTACATGCATGTGAGCCACTTCCGACAGGTTATGGCCGGACATCGGCGCAATGACGGACTTATGTGCCTAATCTTCCCGTCAAGTTTAGGCGAGCTGGGCCTAAAGTGGTTCGAGAGGTTGCCGGAAGGGAGCATACAAAGGTGGCATCAGTTGGCCGAGGCGTTTGTTACGCGCTTCAAAACCAACACAAAAACACCAAAGGAAGTCGATCACTTGCTAAGTGTCAAGATGGAACCGTGCGACACACTGAAGGCGTACAATTCAAGGTATTGGGAAACCTTCAACGAGATCTTAGACTGCCCGGTCAACCTTGCTATCACGCAATATAAGCGCGGTCTCCCGGTCGGACATAGACTGCGGGACTCGCTTACCATGCACCAACCGACCTCCATGGGCCAGCTCATGCAGCGCATCAATGAGCACATCCGAGTAGAGGATGATGCGTCGGCTTCCACCGTGAAGGCCACTCCGGTCGGAACAGACAAGAAGACAGCAGGCAAAGTGCACGCAGTTGGGCAAGAGTCCAACCGCTCAAATGACCGAGCAGAGGAATCAGACCGAGGTTCAAATCGAAAAAACCGGGGTAGAGGACGTCGGAATGACCGGGATGATTACCCCCGAGATGACGTTGAGGACGCAAACAGAAGAATGAAGGCAAGGACTGGCATAACCACGGTCTTCAAGATTCCAATCTATCGCATACTTAGCGAAATCCGAGACGAGGAGTATGTCCGGTTTCCTGCTAAGTTGGGCGATGGACAAAAGGGCTACAATCCTCGGTATCGTTGTACGTTTCATCGGGAGAGGGGCCACCGGACTGAGGATTGTCTGCCTCTGCGACAACACTTGGAAGAACTGGTTGCGGCCGGGCATCTGGATCTTTACATTGATGGCGGCGTGAAACCGAATCAGGCTCCGGTCGATCCCAGGGGACAGGATGACCGAGATGCACCACCACAAGGAGTTATTAATGTCATCCACGGCATCGTAGAACCGGAGCGTGTCTGCGAACTCCGGGGCATGATCAAGAAGGCAGAGCATATGAGGGAAGTTTTGTCAGTGCAACCTGCCATCAAGAGGGGGAAGACAGAAGAGAAAGATGTGATAAGTTTCACCTCAAGAGATTTAGAGCGTATCCAGACGCCGCACAACGATGCTCTTGTAGTAACACTACGCGTCAAAGAATTTGATGTTAGACGGATCTTGATCGATCAGGGAAGCTCGGTCGAGATCATGTATTATGATGCGTTCAAACAGCTCAAACTCCGTGAGACAGACTTGGCTTCGGCCACTTCGCCACTGGTTGGATTTAACTCGCAGCCGGAGTGGCCATTGGGAAATATTATCCTGCCGGTCAAAGCGGGATCCGTGGTCAAGCAAGTGGAGTTTTGGGTGCTACAAGTGCCTTCAACGTACAACCTTATCCTTGGAAGAGGATGGCTTCACGCCATGCAAGCCGTAGCATCGACCTACCACCAGGTGATGAGATTCCCCTCGGCTATGGGGGCAATCGAGGAGATTTGGGGTGATCAGGTCATGTCCAAGCAATGCTTCGTGGCAGTCAACGGGAGCCGGGCTGCCAAAGGATTCGTTCAAATGATCGAGGGACCGGAGGACCAGAGCGTCCTGGATGATGTTGGCACCAAAGCCGAAGACAAGGTTGTTGAATAATTGGTTGAGGTGCGGATTGATGCCGAGCAGCCGGACAGATTCTTCTTGCTCGGTTCAAGTCTCTCGGCCATGGAGAGAACCGAGATGATCGAGTTTTTGATGGCAAATATCGAAGTCTTTGCATGGTCGCCCTACGACATGCCTGGCCTTGACCCAAGCTTTATCTGCCATCACCTCAATGTCTTCCCTGGCGCAAAGCCAGTCATCCAGCGAACAAGGAGGTCGGCGCTGCATCACGCCGAGGTAGTAGCAGAGGAGGTAAAAAACTTGCTTGAAGCACGAGCTATACAGGAAGTGCACTACCCTCGGTGGATTTCCAACACAGTAGTGGTGCCTAAGAAGAATGGAAAGTGGCGAGTTTGTGTTGACTACAAGACAGTCAACCGAGCTTGTCCAAAAGACAGCTTCTCTTTGCCGCGCATTGACCAGCTAGTGGATTTGACGGCTGGACACAATCGGCTCAGTTTCTTGGATGCGTACCGCGGCTATCATCAGATTGCCATGCATGGGCCTGACCAAGAAATCACCTCTTTCACGACTCCAAGGGGACTCTTTTGCTATCGAGTTATGCCTTTTGGTTTGAAAAACGCCGGGGCAACCTTTCAGAGGATGGTGACCAAAATGTTTGCTCCTTTGCTCGGTCGGACAATGGAGGCTTACATCGATGATATGGTGGTAAAGAGCCGAGATGAGGCGAACCATTTGTCTGACCTAACCGAGATGTTCGCCATTCTAATGAAGCACAAGCTGCGCTTGAACGCCTCTAAGTGTGCCTTTGGTGTGGGATCCGGGAAATTTTTGGGTTTCTTAGTCACGAACCGAGGCATCGAAGCAGACCCTACTCAGATTAGAGCCGTGCAAGAGTTGAAGCAGCCCAGCTCGGCTAAGGACGTGCAGCATCTGGCCGGGATGGCCGCCGCGCTTAATCGATTTATAAGCCGGTCATCAGATCGCTGCCGCCCTTTCTTTCAAGCATTGAAGTCAAAGTTCTCATGGGATGACGAGTGTGACCGAGCTTTGGCCGAGCTCAAGGATTATTTGTCTTCTCCGCCGCTGTTGGTTACACCAGAGCCCGGTGAGGAACTCTACCTTTACCTTGCCGTCTCCCAGCACGCAGTAAGTGCGGTGTTAGTCCGGGCTGAAGGGATCAAGCACCTCCCAATTTTTTACGTAAGTAAGACCTTGCTGCCGGCTGAGACGAGGTACTTGCCGCTGGAAAAGCTTGCGTTGGCACTGATGATGGCTTCAAGGAAATTGGCACATTATTTTCACGCCCATACCATCGTCGTACTGACCGAGTTTCCCCTCAAGGCCTTGTTTGAGCGCGCAGACTTTTCAGGCCGAATTTTAAAATGGGCGGTCGAGTTGGGACAGTTCGAAGTGAAGTTCCAGCCGCGCACCGTAATCAAAGCCCAAACCTTGGCTGATTTTGTTGCCGAGTTCTCACCTGGCACTCATCCGGTATGCCCGGTCGACATTGCCGAGGCAGATGATGAGACGCACCCAATGCCAACCGAGGAACAACCAGCTGAAGAAGGTCGCGCCGCGGAGTTAGCGCGCACCATCGAAGTTCCCTCAATTTGCACGGTAATACCACCCGGCGATGCGATGACGGAGTTGTGTATCACCAACCTATCCGCTCTGTCCAGCACCGCATCACCAAGGGGGGAATGAATGATTCCACACAGCTCAGAACTTGATGATTCGCCTACGGACTTGGGCATTCTGAACCAACTAGCCGAGTCCGGTGCCGACTCATCAAGGGGTGAAGAAATGGTTCCAGACAGCTCAGAACCTGCGGCCGGCTTCACACCGCAACCTGGTGATTCGCCTACGGACTTGAGCATTTCAGACAAACTTGCTGAGTCCGGTGTCGAATCACCAAGGGGCACTGAATTTGAACCGGTCAACACCAAACTTGACACCGCACAGCCGAGCAGTTGTGATCCCATTTCCCTTCGCAACTCTCAGGACCCATCTGACTGCTGGAAGCTTTTTGTGGGGGACATGTGGAAGCTTTTTGTTGATGGAGCGTCCAACCGTCATGGTGCCGGCCTAGGTATTGTTCTTATATCCCCGGACGGCCTAACTATTGATCATTCTATCACACTCGGCTTCCCGGCGTCTAACAACGAGGCTGAGTACGAGGCGCTTCTTGCCGGGCTCAAGAGCGCAATTCAAATGAAGGCTGCCGAGCTTCTGGTATATAGTGATTCCCAGCTTGTGGTTAACCAAGTTTCAGGGATTTATGAAGCGAAGGACGACAGGATGGCGAAATACCAAGCTCTGGTCAGGGACCATATCAAGCAGTTTGAGGCAATCAGAGTCCAACGGATTGGCCGGGAAGAAAACAGCTGGGCTGATGAACTCGCCGGCCTCGCTTCCATGGTAGATAGTACGTCTCCAAACCCCCTGTTGATTGACTTTCTTCCGCGGCCGAGCATTGAAAACGCCGGGCAGACGGATGTCCTCTGCGCCGAGCTAGGTCCTTCATGGATGGACCCCTTGATCTTGTTCCTCAGAGACCGGACCCTTCCAGCAGACAAGAAAGAAGCACACAAAATCCGGGTGAAGTCAGAGCGGTTTTGGCTCTCTCCATCAGGCGCGTTGTACAAGAAGTCCTTCACCGGTCCTTATCTCAAGTGCGTGCACCCGAACAGTGTGGAGGCCTTCTTGTTTGAAATTCATGAAGGCATTTGTGGCAGCCACATCGGGGGCAGGTCCTTGGCCTACCGAGCTATTTCGCAGGGATACTGGTGGCCGTGCATGCAGGCCGACGCGCAAAAATATGTCCGCAAGTGCGAGAAATGCCAGAAATTCGCCCATCAGATCCACCAGCCTGCCAGGGAACTTCTTCCCCTCACCAGTCCTTGGCCTTTCGCCATGTGGGGGCTAGATATAGTGGGACCGTTGCCAACAGCACCGGGCAACCGGAAATTCTTCATCGCGGCCATAAATTACTTCACAAGGTGGGTTGAAGCTGAGCCCTTGGCAACCATCAAAGAGAAAGACGTGAAGTGATTTGTCTGGCAGAACGTTGTCACGCGGTTTGGTGTCCCCAAGATTTTGATCTCTGACAACGGCACCCAGTTTGACGGTCGCCTATTCAGAGGATTTTGTGAAGATCTGAAGATAGAATTCTACAACTCCACCCCGGCCTACCCGCAGTCCAATGGTCAAGCCGAAGCATCAAACAAGACTATACTGGATGGGTTGAAGAAACGGTTGGAAAAGGCTAAGGGCAAGTGGGCTGAAGAATTACCGAGCGTTCTTTGGGCATACCGAACAACCCCGCGACGTTCGACCGGGGAAACTCCATTTGCTTTGGCTTATGGCATGGAGGCGGTCATACCATTGGAAGTTGAAATGCCCACCCTCAGAACTGAGAGTTTTGAGCCCGAGCTAAATGCCGAGGCTATTGCCTTGGAGTTGGACCTAGCGGAAGAGCGCCGGGAGAAAGCCCTCATCCATGTGGCCGCCTACCAACAAGAGTTCTCTAAGAAGTATAACAAGACAGTGCACCCCAGACCGTTCAAAGTTTGGGATTGGGTTTTGAGGAAGATTATGGGCAACACCCTGGTGCCAGGAGAAGGCAAACTAGGGGCAAATTGGGAAGGACCCTACAAGATCACTGGTCTGGCTGGCAAGGGGGCTTACCACTTGGAGGATCTAGAGGGAAGAGCCATACCCCGGCCATGGAATGCGGCCAACTTGAAATTGTATTATTTTTAAGCTTTTTACTTTCCTCTTTTTGTAAAGCAATTTTTTGGCTTGCAAAGCAGAATGTAATTCTTTTTGTCAAATTATAGAAGTCATTTTGCATTAGCACTTGGATTATTGTTTTAATGTTACGGACCGAGATGATGTGCTCCGGTTGGAAGATTTGGTGTTTTGTCCAACTTTGGACTCCCAACCGAGATGACGTACTCCGGTTGGTAGAGTTGGTGTTTTGTCCAACTTAGAATTCCCAACCGAGATGATGTACTCCGGTTGGAAGAGTTGGTGTTTTGTCCAAACTTTGGATTCCCAACCGAGATGACGTACTCCGGTTGGAAGAGTTGGTGTTTTGTCCAACTTAGAATTCCCAACCGAGATGACGTACTCCGGTTGGAAGAGTTGGTGTTTTGTCCAACTTAGAATTCCCAACCGAGATGATGTACTCCGGTTGGAAGAGTTGGTGTTTTGTCCAACTTTGGATTCCCAACCGAGATGATGTACTCCGGTTGGAAGAGTTGGTGTTTTGTCCAACTTTGGATTCCCAACCGAGATGATGTACTCCGGTTGGAAGAGTTGGTGTTTTGTCCAACTTTGGATTCCCAACCGAGATGATGTACTCCGGTTGGAAGAGTTGGTGTCTTGTCCAACTTTGGATTCCCAACCGAGATGGTGTATTCCGGTTGGAAGTGTTGATTTGTTCAACTTTGTTACAGCCGAGATGGCTATTTCGGTTCATGAATTGGTCTTGTTCTGCTGAAGTACTTAGACCGTGTTATGTATTCTGGTTCGATGAGTTATACCGAGATGTTTTGCTGAAGACAGAACTGATTACAACCGTGCATACACTTGCAAAAATTTGAATTTTCATTGATAAGAAATTCATTACAAAAAGTGGGGACCAAGCCCGGTTACATCAGCAGTGTTGAAAGCAAAAATTACAAAAGAGAAGAAAATTAAACTAGAGGGGATAGATGAGTGAATTCGTCCTCGCCGGCTTTAAGATCAACGGTTGGACCGGTATCTTGTTCACCGGGCTCCTCATTGCCGGGCTGCTCTTGCACTTCGGCCTCTTCTTCCTCAGAATCTGTCTCCCCGTCCCCATCTTCAAGTCCCTCCTCGGCCTCAGTCTGTAAAGCGCTGAAAACATCGTTGGCATATGGCACGAGATAGACCGGTAGTGAAGCTTTGGGAGGATTGGCAAAAACGTCGGTATCAGAGACCTGGCCGAGCTGTTCGCAAGCGGATTTCCAGCCAGCCTTGAAGTATATGTCTTGTGTTGCAAAGACTTGCTTCTGGTAATTCTTCTCGGCCTCGTTGAAACCCGCGTTGTTGGCAGCCCGGCAAGCCTTCCTCTTCTCCTTCTTCAGAGTGTCAACCTCGGCCTGGAGCTCGCTCTGTTTTTTCTCGGCTGCATTCAGTTGACCGAGCAGCCTGTTATTATCATTGTTGGCCATCTCGAGAGAAGCTTTAGCCCGGCCGAGCTCGGCTTGAAGGCTCTCTACCTGGCTGGCTGTATCGTTCGCCTTTTGCCTAAGCCGGTGGATGCGCTCCAAGACAAAATGTTGTTTTTGAATGGCCTGCACAAAAGCGAAGTAGATTAGAAAGGAGACCGAGAAGAAAAATTACCGGGCAAACGCTTTGTGAAATTTTCAAAAGAACGCCGACTTACCCTGGCCATAGACTTCACGGATGATTTGACCAACCGAGTGTCAGGGACGTGGTCACTGCCGACCACGTCGCTCGGTAGTAGGAATGCTTTGGACAGATCAAAGGCGAGCAGATGCTCTTTGTCAGCCTTGATCGAAGCAGTTGCCGGGATGTCCTGACCCCGGTGTTTCAACTGTGGACGCCAGGCCGGTACTGGGGCGGGGGCGTCAGTCGGATGCTCGGTAGTTAGCTCGGCGACTAACTCGGCAGATGGGTCTGCCCGAGCCCTTTTCCCGGCCCGCCGTGCAGAAGGTTCTCGGCTGGATTGGCCGGTCGGTTGAGAGGCAAGGGCGACCACAGCGCCACTGGATCGACCGGCGACGGGTGAGCGAGTTGAAACGCTCGGCAGCTCGGCGGACGTGGCGGTGAGCAAGTTCTTGATTCTGCTGCGCTTGGCCATCTCTTGTTCTTCGGTCAGGCGAACGAGGGGCACGTCTGGCAGAGTAGGATCCGGTGGAGGAGTTGGAGCTCGGAGGAAGTCGGTGACCTTACTCCGGCGGGGAGCAGAGTATCTATATGTGGGACTGTAGCCGAGGAGTTGGTTACAATCTCGGTCGCGGTAGCGAAGCGCGGCCCTGATCGCCTCGACGTTGGGGAAATTGTAATTGGCTTACAAGGCTTGGATGGCTGCAAAAGAAACAAGAGAATCATTAGTCTACAGAAACGTCAAGTGTAAAAACCGAGATAATTTGCACGGCTTACATGTGCTCCCAAAATTTTTGCTAATCATCCAGCCCGGTACCTCGGCTGTCTCGTAGTTACCAGACACCCAGAAGAAGTCATCGTCATGGAGATCCTTGTCTGGTGTGCCGGTCACGATTTTCTCTCTGCCCGGTCTAATCTTGAGGTAATAGGCAAGACCATCGCCGGTGTGGCCCATCGTGTATTGCCTCAGTATCTCGGCTAGACCTAAGTTGATGCCTAGCCGATTGTTTAATTCGTGAACGCCGTTGATTATTCTATAAGTGTTGGTGGACACCTGTGTGGGTGCCAGCCCGGTGCGACGGAGGAACTCGGTTATAAGAGGGTTGAGCGGGAAACGAAGACCCCCTTCAACGATAGATAGCACGGTGAAGGGGCACTCATCCCTACCCCAAGGTGTGGTCTCCTCTTCTGCGAGCTGCAGGTGGACATCGGTCGGGACGCCGTACTCCTCCCTGAATGTAGCCAGCGCAGCCGGAGTATCCACTAGGAAGCGGAATTTCCCCATTTTTGGTCGGCCTAGTGTATCCCGACTGAGGGGTTTGGCTCTGGGTATTGGATGTTGCCCGGTCCTGCGAGCCTCAGGAATGACAGTGGTCCCTTTGGACTCTGCAGGAAAAGGATGGCAAGTGTTAAGTGTTAGCGCGGTCGCGCGAAAGGAGCTGGATTTTAGCTCGGTCATTAAGGGTGCCAAACTACCTCGGTTGTCTATCCTATCTAAGGAGCCCGGTCGCCCAAGCGGACCAGATGTTAGCTCGGTTGAACGGCCAAGCCCTTTTGTTATCTCGGTTTTCGCTGGGGCTGAAACAAACATGCTGTTTGCCCGGTTTGGTTAGTTTTTTGGATCAAAAGAAGGCCCATAGCCCGGTTCGCCCCAGTTCTCCAATGTTCTTCAGGAAGACGAAGAACACCAAGAACAGTGGGAGGTTTGGAACGGATTCTATGGCCTTTACCCTAAATGCTACGTTTTTTGTACCCTAATATGTGCAAAATAGGAGAAAATAGCAACGTAAGAGGGATTGAGTATCTTACCTGTGAAGGGCTGAAGGTGTTCTTCCTAAACACGAAGAATGGCAGAATGGCAGTCGAGCTTGAGCTTCAGAATCGTCAGAGATGGAGGCAGCAGTAGGAAAAAATGGAACGATGGGGGGCGAGTTTGTATAGGCGAAAGAGACCGCCCAAATTCAAAGTCTGACAAGAATGGCGGGTTGGCTTCTCGATGACCAATGGGAGCTCGCCACGTGTCCCCATTTATGGCTACGTCAGGATTGAAGCGACGGGATGAAGAGACGAAGAGCCAGCCGAGCTACTTTCGACGAAAAGGCTGTAAGCCGAGGAACATGACCGGGGAAGGATAGCAGATTAGCTCGGTGAAGGCTTGGCGTCTTGACGACCGGAGAGATGTTATCTCGGTCGAAGTGAATAATCCCAGTCACGCTTCCGCGGACGGAATTAAGGGGTAATTGAGAGGGTAATTTATGATCTGGGGTTGGGCCGAGATATTGACCGATCAGGTTGAGAGCCCAGCAGTGCATTGGGCCGAGATGATCCACTGTTCGCCCAGAGAAGGGGAGCCAAAACTTGGGCCGGGCAGAGTTTGGACCGAGTGTGTGCCACCCCGGACCGTACAGAAATTGCTCGGCCGGGAAGCGACCGGTCAGACCGGGATGTTCGGTCCGAGGATGGTCGAAGCCAGACATGCTGAGAGACCGGCGCCCGGAAAGGCGCGGTCAGCCGAGGTAGTTGATTGACCGGCAGGAAGGCCAACCGAAGGAGGTGCCCGGGCTAGGCTTTGCCGAGACGCCGCCTAGCCCGGTCATCCACGTGTTTGTCCGGCTGGGCGCATGAGTATGAAGCATGACATGGCCGAGGAAGAGCAGCTCGGCTGCCGAGCTCCAGCTGCGAAGTCAGGCAGTTGAGGTTAGGTGGTGAATGGCATGGTTTATGCTGACAGATGGGATAGTAGAGCCACGTGTCAGGAGATGACTGGGAGTGGATATGGGGCTCAGAAGGTATATAAGCATGTCTGCGCCCCCCATACGCAACAGACGAACACTATGTAAGGAATTTCTTACACTCAAACACTCTCTTCCTTCTCTCTATTCCCTCTAAGGTGTGTGCTAATTTGACCGTCGGAGGGTGTTTCCGGCCACACACCGCCGGGTAGCTCACCGTTATTTGCTCGCAGGTGATCGGATATCGACGGAGCTCGGAAGAAAGGAATACGGGCACGCCGGAATATTTGCTCCCCGTACAAAAACTTTTAAAAAAAAGAAGTAAAAAATGTTATTAATTTAATTTTTTTTAATCTTTTTATTGCCTTCTCATAATACTTGTTAAGAAAATATTATTATTTTTAAATTTCTTAAACGTATATTTTATTATTGGGTGCTTTGGCAATAAGGTAAAAAGTCAGTTTTTGATTTTTTACCTATTTTAGATCATATCACGTCTCATATTTTTTATTCATTAAAAGACAAAATAAACTAAAAAAGTTAAAAAGTCAACTTTTTACCAACTTTTCAAAACACCAATGTGCTCTTTTAGGAAGCTGGTAAAAAGAAAGGTTCTAATTTTTTTACCAATTTTAGATCATATTACCTCTCACATAACTTACCTACAAAAAGACAAAATAAGTTAAAAAACCAAAAAGTTAATTTTTTACTAACTTTTCAAAACATCCCTATATACATTAATAGAACTAGTCTATCACCCGTGCTATGCATGGGATAATTATAGATATTTATATTTTTTTAAGATTTTTTTTAATATATAAATTATATTTTTTAAGATTTTTTATAAAAATAATTTAACAATCTTATCATTAGCCATAGTGTATGAAAGAAGTTGAAAATGGTACTTCAATAACTATACACAAATTGTATCTATAATTATTTTTATGAGGGAATTTTAAATACTGATCAGAAAATTTTGACCAAATCAATAAATGCAGGCATATGGAAAGACATGTGGATTGAAAAAAAGTTAATAAATGTTGATCAAAGGATTTTAACCAAATCAATAAATGTTGAGTTTTTTGTTAATAAAAAATTTAGAAAATTCAAATTGGGATATTGAAACTCCCACAGGTCTTGAGATTAAAAACCCCCTTTCATTTAGGGTTGGTTTGGCAAATTTTAAAAAAGTAAAAAAGTTAAAAAGTCACTATTCTATTTAAGTCACATCACCTCTCTAACACATCACTTTAAACCTAATCCAAATCCAACTCATATTTCACAAAAAGTCAAAAAATATATTTATTTAGATCATCTCAAACAACCCCTTAATATATAGTATAGATTCTTAATTTATAAATGTGATTATTATGATATTATCAGTGTGTTTGGTTTGAATTTTTTGAATTAAATTTTTTGAAAACTAAATTTTTTAGTTTTTGTATTTTTTTGTCTTTAGTGAATATTTTTAAAATTTTAAATATTTTTTTTACTTTTTTAGATGCACCTTACTTAGATGTATCTAAAAAGTAAAAAATTTGTGAAAAAATATTTTTTAAAATTAATAAATACATTAAAATATAAAAAATATACTGAATTCTTGTATTATTTTTTTTATATTTTTGGTATTTAGTGAATTTAAAAAAAATCAATTTTTTTTACGTTTTAGGTATATTTATGTTACGTATGTTTAAAAATTAAAAAAATTATTTAAAATATTAAAAAAATTTAGTAAAAATAAAAAAAATACGAAAAATATAAAAGTAAAATTTTTTTTTAAATATTTTTAAAAAATATAACCGAGCATGTTGTTAAAACTGTAAATTGGGGGGTTAGAGAGAGAGAGAGAGAGAGAGATATTTTTGGGTGAATAGAGAGAGAGAGAGAGAGATTGTCTCAAGAATGGTAGAGTCAACAATCAGAAGTGAATATTTGACTTACTGACTACAGACTAGTAGTCGTCAGACCTTCGAGTCAGCTTCCCCCCAACTGGCGGCGTCAAAACCTGGAAGTTCGAGTCAGCTTCCCCCCAACTGGCGGCGTCAAAACCTGGAAAGCCGCCCCTGTGTTCTTCTCCGCGTACCAGTAAATTTTACAAGAAAGGTGTGTATTCATTCAACAATAAAAAAATTTAGGCCTTGTTTGGATATTTTAAAAAAAATTAAAAAATCAAAAGTCATTATCTTATTAAGTTACATTATCTCTTTATTATATCATTTTAAATTCAATTCATACCCAATTCATATTTTATAAAAAGTTAAAAAGTACATTTAATTAAATCATTCTAAATCACCAGGAATTATATTTTAGTGGAAAATATTTAGATTAATTATAAAATGATTTAAAATTTCATGCTTTTTTTTTTAATTTTAAATTACAGTATTTCAATTCAACAAATTAAATTTTGAAGTTTTATCTGTATTCCAATGAGTTCCTCCGTTCATTTTCATCTGGATTAGTGGAGGACATTGAAAATAAAAATACGTGAGAATTTTTTGTGTAATTAAATATTTTTTAAATTAAAATCACTAAAAATAGGGTTAATTATAAAATAAAATCAAAAATTTCACGTATTTTTCCCTTTAAATTCTAATATTTTTCATTTTAAACTCTCTCTATTATCTTACATAGACGGAGATAGATGGAAGAAGCACGCTGAAATATGAATGAAACTCCAAGGTTTAATTTGTCAAAATTGAAACACTAGAGTTTAAAGTAAAAAACACGTGAATTCTTAGGGATATGTTTATAATTAATCCAAAATTTTGCACAAACATTATACCCCCGCAACCTTTCATTTACACTCCATCACAAATCACTTTTTTATAATTTTTTTGGTATTTGAAATTCCCCTCTAACTTAAGGGCTGTTTGGGAATTATCTAAATAAGAGCTTGTTTGGCATGAATTAAAAAAGTACATTTATATATCATTTTTTTGTCACATTATCTCTCTATTTTTCTACACATTTTTTTGTAAAAAGTTAAAAAATATACTTATTTATGTCACATTACATCTCTTTTGTATAGCTTTTTGTAAAAAGTTAAAAAATATACTAAGACTTTGTTTGGGAATAGACTTTTGTAGTAGTTTTTTGACTTTTTGGCTAAAACATGATGTAAAAAAAATTACTAGTATGTTTAAAATGACTTTTTAACTTTTTACGAAAATATATACAAAAAGTAGAGAGAAAAAGAAATTTTTGACTTTTTAGTATAGGTTGTTGGCTTTTTGATTTTTTTTATTGATTTTTTAACTTTTTAACTAAAAAAATACTTGCCAAACAAGACCTAAATAAGCAAATCCTAAACAATCAAAGTTGGGGCTAAAATAGCCACAAAAAATAAAATAGGCTATTTTAGCCGCAACAAACAAAACATCACATCCAACCCATAATTATTACACTCTTCTCTCACAAAAAAAGTCAAAAAAACTAAAAAGCCAAAAAGCCCTTCCCAAACCAAGCTTTTTAGCCCAGGCTAAAATAGCCAAAAAAGCCAAAAAGTCAAAAAGTCAACCCACTTCCCAAACGGAGGCTTAATGTGTAATAAAGGAAAATAAGGCATAGTTTGAGAAGACTAAATAAGTGCACTTTTTGACTTTTTATGAAATATGGGTTGGGTTTTGGTTGGGTTTGAAGTGATGTGTTAGAGAGGTGATGTGACTTAAATAGGATAGTGACTTTTTGACTTTTTATCTTTTTTCAATCATACCAAACTTGACCTAAATTGCAAAACTCTTCGTACAATTTTTTTTTATAAAGAATAATGAGAGGGTAATTTTTGGTAAAAATTGGGCCGAACTATGACATGGACTTTATGGCCCAAAGTATGACGGACTGGGTAAAAATGGGCTGAGAAGTTACTCCGGCCCGAGAGAGATAAATTACTTCGGTCAAAAGAGATGAAGTTACTTCGGCTCAGGAATTGTAAAAGCTACTTCGGTTTGGACAACTTGGAGTTAGTCCGGTCTCCGAGTTAGTCCGGTCACGACGTAGTATGGTTAGAACGGTCAAAGCCTTGCTACTCGGTAGTTCGGTCTAAACACATCATGGTTGGACAGGAGAGAACCGAGATAAGGAGTGGATGGAGAAAACCGAGCTAAGGATAGTTCGGCCTACTTTGTGGCTCAGTATAGCCAGTATTATTTCGGTCATGTGGTAGTTCGGCCATGGTGAAAACCATCCCACTTGGTTTAAGCAGTGGGGGGGTGTAAAAGGATAAGCATTATCCTTAGGAGTATGAATCCTAGGAGGACTCTGCATGGAGAAATAAAAGTCCTACTAGGATTGGGCCACTCGAAACCTATAAAAGCTTACAAGCATCACCTTGGAGGAGGTAACATAACACAATACACAATTTTGCTTTCTGAGAACATAGAGCTTTGTCTATCTGTCAAGTTTACTGACTTAGGCATCGGAGAGGTTTCCGGCAGACATCCGCCGGCTAGCTCACGTTTGGGTTTTTAGGTGATAAAGCGACGTCGTACGGAGGAGCGTGGACTTGGTCAACAGGATTATACAAGAAGGCATATTTCTTTCCCGTACAATTGGCGCCGTCTGTGAGAAGAACAGACAAAGCGAAACCTCTTGACTAAGCTTCTCATTTTCTCAATCAATGGCACACATTGAAGAATTACCTCAGTCCGCCGTCGACGGGCTAACTCCGGATGGGGGCGCAAGGCGTGAAGGATTACCCTCTGTCCCTCCCATGGCGGACTTGGAACCTCAACGACATAACTCCGGAAGGGATGCTAGGAGAAGGCGGACTAAAAGCCCCCGTCACTCTCGTTCGCAAAGTCCTGACAGACAAAGGAGGAGGATTGATCCTCAAGCCCTGGAAGACCGCGTGAAGGAGCAAGGTGAATTGATAAGAAAGATGGCGGCGGACATGGAGACTTTGAAACGCCAGATGAAGAAAAAAGAAGTGGCGACAGGAGAGGGGCGCAAAAACAAGACGCCCCTTCGCCACTTAGAAAATCGTAGTAGGAATACTACACCCTCACAAGGAGAAAGCAGAAGCCTCAGGACAGGCGACACTCAATCTTGGTCTTCCAGAACTCGTCACTCCAGGTTTGAGAGGACGAGATCTGAGAGATCATACACTGAAGGAAGCACATATTGGCCCTCACATTCGCACCAAACCAGATCTAGATAGACAGAGTTACCCAGGTCATCCGACTTACGAACCGTGCTCGAAGAAAAAGCACGAAGCAAGGAGGATGCCAGGGCGAGGGATCCACATAGAGTTTCTGCCTTACAGTGGTTGGCTCCTCGGACGCATGGAAGCGTCGAGGTTGGAATGCCAATACCGCGCCCTGCCTACGAACCAACGGACAAAGCCTTAGCAAGACTACAGACTTCACCGTTTGTTCCGGCGATCGAAAACGCGCCCCTACCGTCAGGCTTCCTTCATCCCAAATTCACTACATACGAAGGGAAGACGGACCCGTATTCACACTTTCGCCACTTTCGCCAGGTCATGGCTGTGTACAGGTGAAACGAGGCCTTGATGTGTATACTCTTCCCATCAAGCCTTGGCGACCTAGGCTTGACTTGGTTCGAAAAACTTCCAGAGGGCAGCATAGCCTCCTGGGCTCAATTGGCAGAAGCGTTCGTAACAAGGTTCCGAACAAACACTAAAACACCTGTGGAGATCGATCAACTACTCTCCATCGACATGGGGGATAAAGAGACCCTTAGATCCTACAATAGTCGTTACTGGGAAACATTCAATCAGATTGGGGACTGCCCCACCAATCTCGCCATTGCACAGTACAAAGGAGGCCTTCCAGTCGGGAACAGACTGAGGGACTCGATCACCATGACGCCACCCCTCACCATGGAAGCCCTGATGGAGAGAGTGCATCAGCACATCAGAGTAGAAGAGGACGGCGCACGTGCCAAAGCAAAATCTAGTGCGACCGCAGTACCAGAAAAGAAAACCTCAGCAAAGGTCAATGCAGTAGATCGGCAGAATAGAAACGGACGTGGCAGACGAGATAACGGAGAAGACCCAGACAAAAGATGGTTGAGAATCCGCACTGCCATAACAACAGTGTTCAAAAAACCGATATATCGAATTCTGAGCGAAATAAGAGATGAGCCTTTCGTTAAGTGGCCAGCCAAGCTAGGAGAAGCTCAGAAAGACTACGACGACAGATCACGGTGCACCTTCCACAAAGAAAAGGGGCACCGAACTGAGAATTGCACGCCGTTGAGACAGCACTTGGAAGAGTTGGTGGCAGCAGGTCACTTGGACAAATATATTGAAGGAGGGACGCAACCAGCCCCCCAGGATCACAATAACCCCAACGGAATGCCAATCGACGCCCCACCTCAAGGCATTATCAATGTAATACATGGAGTCTTTGAACCTGAGCGTGTATGCGAGCTCAGGGGATCAATCAAGAAGGCTGAGCACTTTAGAGAGGTGTTAAGTGCCCAACCTGCCATCAAGAAGGGAAAGACAGAGGCAACAAATGTCATGTCCTTTTCGGATAAGGACTTGGATCGAATATACTGTCCTCACAATGATGCTCTGGTCGTCACTCTCTGAGTCAAGGATTTTGACGTCAAGCGGATTCTGATTGACCAGGGTAGTTCATGTGAGATCATGTACTACGACACATTTAAACAACTAAAGCTACAAGACAAAGACTTGGCGCCTGCAGTTTCTCTCCTAATTGGATTCAACTCCATGCCAGAGTGGCCCGTCGGCAAAATAATTATTCCAGACAGAGCAGGAAGCGTAACAAAACAAGTGGAGTTCTGGGTGTTGAAGGTCCCCTCCACTTACAACATCATCTTGGGCAGAACATGGTTGCACGCCATGCGTTCGGTGGCGTCATCCTACCATCAGGTAATGCGGTTCCCCAACGACACCGGTATAATTGAAGAAGTCTATGAAGATCAGATCATGTCGAAACAATGTTTCGCCACGGTAAATGGCAGCCGCGCTGCCAAAGGATACGTTCATTCGGTGGAGGAACCTGAAAGCAATGAACTATTCGCGGACGTCGGCAAAGAGGCTGATCAAAAAGCGGTGGAGGACTTGGTGGAGGTAAAAATAGATGAGAAGAACTCGGATAAGTTCTTCTTGCTTGGCTCGTCGTTGTCCAGCACTGAGAGACTAGAGGTCTTGGAATTCTTGACCTCCAACATCGAAGTGTTTGCTTGGACGCCCTACGACATGCCAGGCATTGATCCAAACTTCATCAGTCACCAACTCAATGTCCACCCATCCGCCAGACCAGTCATTCAGCGCACACACAGATCGGCACTCCACCACGCCGAAATAGTGGCGGAAGAAGTAGGCAACCTGCTGGAGGTAGGAGCAATTAGAAAGTGCACTACCCAAGATGGATCTCCAACACAGTCATAGTGCCAAAGAAAAATGGCAAATGGCGAGTCTGTGTCGACTACAAAACAGTCAACAAGGCATGCCCAAAAGACAGCTTTCCTCTACCGCGGATAGATCAACTAGTGGACCTAACGGCGGGGCACAACCGACTTAGCTTTCTGGATGCATATAGAGGCTATCACCAAATCGCCATGCATGAACCAGACCAGGAGGTCACATCTTTTACAACTCCAAGAGGATTATACTGTTACAAGGTCATGCCCTTTGGCCTGAAGAACGCAGGGGCAACATTCCAACGGATGGTCACCAAGATGTTTGAACCATTGTTAGGCAGAACAATGGAAGCTTACATCGACGACATGGTGGTCAAAAGCAAGGATGAGAATGACCATCTTAAGGACCTAGGCGAGATGTTCCAGATCCTAAAGAAGCACAAGTTACACCTCAATGCGTCCAAGTGTGCATTCGGAGTAGGATCTGGCAAATTCCTGGGCTTCCTCGTGACCAACCGAGGTATAGAGGCAGACCCCTCTCAAATCAAGGCAATCCAAGATCTGGAGAGACCAAACTCAGTAAAAGAAGTGCAGCATCTCACCGGCATGGCAGCTGCACTCAACCGGTTCATAAGCAGGTCGTCAGACAGACTACGACCATTTTTTCATGCCTTAAAAACCAAGTTTGAGTGGGATGAAGAATGCGACCAAGCTCTGGAAAGCTTGAAGGAGTATATGTCTTCCCCACCACTGCTCGTTACCCCAGTACCTGGTGAGGAACTCTTCTTGTATCTGGCAGTCTCTCAGCACGCAGTTAGCGCAGTGTTGGTTCGTGCACAAGGAATTCAACACTTGCCCATCTATTATGTCAGCAAGACATTGCTAGGAGCCGAAACAAGGTATTTGCCACTAAAAAAACTGGCATTAGCCTTGATGATGGCCTCCAGGAAATTGGCACACTACTTTCACGCCCACACCATAGTCGTCCTCACAGCTTTCCCACTAAAAGCTTTGTTTGAGAGGGCGAACTTTTCTGGGCGAATTTTGAAGTGGGCAGTAGAGTTGGGACAATTCGACATCAAGTTCCAACCCAGGACCGCAATAAAAGCCCAATCTTTGGCAGACTTCGTCGCAGAGTTTACTCCTGGAAGTCATCATATCTTCCCAGTCGACCTAACTGACACAATCGAACTAGGGACGGAAGTTGACGCCAGAATAGCGCAACCCCTAGGAGAAGGTACTCAGTCAAACTCCAAGGCAGACCAAACTAAGGACAACAAGGAAGAAACAAACCAAGGCTCACCAACAGTACAATCAGATGGCGAGGGGCAAACAGCAAGCATGGACCTTGAAGAAAACACCATTCTTGACCCCACGACATCATCTGACCCCTCCACGTGCTGGAGGTTGTTCGTTGGAGAGATGTGGAAGCTCTTTGTGGATGGAGCATCCAACCGGCATGGTGCAGAGCTTGGCATAGTCCTCATTTCCCCAGACGGCCTGGTTGTTGAGCAAGCAATCAACCTTGGCTTCCCAGCATCCAACAATGAAGCAGAGTATGAGGCGCTTCTTGCAGGACTCAAATCAGCATACTACATGAAGGCCACCGAACTAATGGTATATAGTGACTCTCTGCTGGTGGTAAACCAAATTTCTGGCGACTACGAAGCAAAGGATGACAGAATGGCCAAGTACCAAGAGCTGGTCAGAACAGAGATCAAGAAGTTTGATGTAGTAAGGATAGAACAAATTGGCAGGGAGGAAAACAGCAGAGCAGACGAACTAGCAGGCTTTGCCTCAATGGCAGATGCATCCATCCCTCATCCATTGCTCATCGACTACTTACCAAGACCAAGCATAGAAGACCCCGAAGCAGAAGAGGTATGTTGCGCAGAATTAGGCCCCTCTTGGATGGATCCCATCATCCTATTCCTAAAAGACGGCATCCTACCGGAAGAGAAAAAAGAAGCCAACAGAATAAGAGCGAAGTCGCAGCGATTTTGGCTATCTCCATCTTTGGCATTATACAAGAAGTCATTCTCAGGGCCTTACCTAAAATGCGTTCATCCCAGCAAAGTGGAAGCATTCTTGTTCGAAATACACGAAGGGGTGTGCGGAAGCCATCAAGGGGGAAGATCGCTAGCTTACAGGGCCATTTCGCAAGGATATTGGTGGCCATATATGCAGGCAGATTCAGAGAAATATGTGAAGAAATGTGAGAAATGCCAAAAATTCGCGCACCAAATACATCAACCAGCAAGAGAACTCCTACCATTAACTAGCCAATGGCCTTTCGCAATGTGAGGCTTGGACATAGTAGGACCACTTCCAACAGCACCCGGCAACAGGAAGTTTTTTCTCGCAGCAACAGACTATTTCACAAAGTGGGTGGAAGCAGAAGCATTGGCATCAATTAAAGAAAAAGATGTGAAGAAGTTCGTTTGGCAGAATATCATCACTCGGTTTGGCATACCAAAAGCCCTAATCTCAGACAATGGTACTCAGTTCGACGGCAGAATCTTCAGAAGCTTTTGTGAAGAATACAAGATAGAGTTCTACAATTCTACACCGGCATATCATCAAGCAAATGGCCAAGTAGAAGCATCAAATAAAGTCGTCTTGGATGGACTTAAGAAAAGACTAGAGAAGGCAAAAGGCAAGTGGGCAGACGAACTTCCTCATGTTTTATGGGCTTACCGCACCACACCTCGACGATCAACAGGGGAGACACCATTCTCCTTAAGCCTATGCAATAGAAGCAGTAATCCCACTGGAAGTTGGCCTCCCCACAATCCGAAGCGAAAATTTTGATCCAGACTTAAATGAAGAAGCCATAGCGTTAGAACTCGACCTTGCGGAAGAAAGAAAAGAAAGGGCATTGGTTCACATTGCTTCATACCAACGAGAATTAATTAGAAAATACAACAAAAAGGTGCATCCAAGACAATTCAAGATCGGCGATTGGGTACTGCGCAAAGTAATGGGAAACACCTTGGTACCAGGAGATGGCAAGTTAGGGCCAAACTGGGAAGGTCCTTACAAAGTGGTTGGGTTAGCAGGCAAAGGGGTATACCACCTAGAAGATAAGGACGACAAAGCAATCCCTAGGCCATGGAACACGGCCAATCTCAAGTTATTTTACTTTTAGCTTTTCTTTTTCAAACATGTGTAATTTTTTCTTTTTTCAATAAAACAAGCGATTCTTTTCAGCATAAGTTGTTTTCTGAAAAAGTTAGCTTTAGTAAAGATTAGGTACATTGCAAACATTGTTCTAAGTTAGCTGGAAAAACTAACTTAGAGGTTGGCTGGATTAAACCAACACCTTCCTAAGCCCAGGATAAAGGCTGCAGGACGTTTGGTCGGACTAACCAAACACTATTCTAAGTTGGCTAGAAAAACTAACTTAGAGGTTGGCTGGAATAAACCAACTCTTTGTTGCTCTTCAGCCGAAGTAAGGGTATGGCTGAAGAGTGGTTGGCTGGAATAAACCAACTCTTTGTACTCTTCAGCCGAAGTAAGGGTATGGCTGAAGAGTGGTTGGCTGGAATAAACCAACTCTTTGTACTCTTCAGCCGAAGTAAGGGTATGGCTGAAGAGTGGTTGGCTGGAATAAACCAACTCTTGTTGCTCTTCAGCCGAAGTAAGGGTATGGCTGAAGAGTGGTTGGCTGGAATAAACCAACTCTTGTTGCTCTTCAGCCGAAGTAAGGGTATGGCTGAAGAGTGGTTGGCTGGAATAAACCAACTCTTTGTACTCTTCAGCCGAAGTAAGGGTATGGCTGAAGAGTTGTTGGCTGGAATAAACCAACTCTTGTTACTCTTCAGCCGAAGTAAGGGTATGGCTGAAGAGTGGTTGGCTGGAATAAACCAACTCTTGTTGCTCTTCAGCCGAAGTAAGGGTATGGCTGAAGAGTGGTTGGCTGGAATAAACCAACTCTTGTTGCTCTTCAGCCGAAGTAAGGGTATGGCTGAAGAGTGGTTGACTGGAATAAACCAACTCTTTGTACTCTTCAGCCGAAGTAAAGGTATGGCTGAAGAATGGTTGGCTAGATTAAACAGTGTATTCCTCAGCCGAAGTAATTATATCGGCTAAGGAGTGGTTGGCTGGTAAGCATGGTTAGTTTAAACCATTTAAAACCGGAATAGCAGTTGGAATATTAGAAGAAATTACAAATGCAAGCATACAAATCAAAACCGGAATAAAAGTTCAAACAAAATTTTCATTCATTGAAAAGCAAGTACAGAGGGGCATAGCCCGGTTACAAAGACAAAAAGTATCAAAAAAGAGAAAAAGTACAAAATCAAGAAAAAAGTTCTTCAATTTCGGCATCAAAAGCTGCATCAGCATCAGAACGAAGACCGGCTTCAGGCGGAAGGTCGTTTTCAGTCGCAAGTGTGGTTTCGGTCGGAACCACGGTTTCACCTGGTTGATCAATAGTTAGATCTTCCACTCTGGGCTCCGACCGAACTGTCTGATCTACATGCACAACCAGAGTATCCTCAGGGGCAGAGTCTTCATCAGAGTCTGAGCCCTCAAGAAACTGCTGTTGCATGGCATTTGCATATTCCATGAGGGAGTTCGGTATAAAGTAGGCTGGAGGGTTGAAAACCTCGGTCTGTGAATCGTGACCGAGCTTCTTAACGGCTTCCCTCCAGCCGCACTTAAAAAACAGATCCTTGGCAGCCTCACACTGTTTGACATATATATCCTCTGCCTTCTTAAAACCTTTCTTTTCGGCCTCTTTTGAGCTCTCCTTCGCCTGGGATATTTCGGCATCTTTCTTCCTTTCAAGCTTTACCAGCTCCCGCAGATACTTGTCCTTCAGAGCAATGGCAGCCTTCTGCTTTTCGGCCTCGGCCGAACTAACCAGTCCGGTCAGTCTGCCGATCTCACCTTGTAGCTCGGCCATTTGTTTTCTGGCTTCTTCTAGCTCGGCCACCTTCGCTTCGGCTTCCGCCACTGCTTGCCTTGTTGTTT
Source organism: Camellia sinensis (assembly GCF_055761805.1). NCBI lineage: Eukaryota > Viridiplantae > Streptophyta > Magnoliopsida > Ericales > Theaceae > Camellia > Camellia sinensis. The sequence continues at coordinate 101,108,109 of NC_138975.1, read as the reverse complement.
TTCTGAGCTCAAGGACTTTCTTGTAAGTAATGTTGTTTTTCTGTAAGGCCTGACAAAACGAAGACTTCCCTTGAGCCGAAGTTAAAGTTGGAAAAATTAGACAGAAAAACGGACAGAGCTACTTACCAAAATCATGGACTTTGATGAAGACCGGATGGACTTCAATTCGGTGTTTAATTGCTTTTGGTGGTGCTCCATATCTTTGGGGAGGCACACACTCTTGGCCAGGTTGAAGGCCAATTGATGATCTTTGTCAGCAACAATCGAATCAGAATCTCTGATATCTCGGTCGTTGAAGGTTAGCTTCGGTGCCCAGATGGTGGTAGTTGGGTTGGTAGGCTCGGATTGGGGGCTCGGTGGCAGGCTCGGTGGAACAGCAGCTTCGTCTTCATCAACCAAGTTTTGTTCGATTTCGGCAGTCCGGGCTCGCTTGGTTCGGCGGGATGAGGACGGTTGTTGTGTAGGAAAGGCCACCACCGCTTCTTGGGTTTGAACTGATAGTGGTACTTCGGCCCTGGTTGTTGCGGTCAGAAGGGCCCTGACTCTGCTTTTCTTTGCCATCTCTTCTTCAGCGGTTAGTGGGACAAGTCTTATTTCGGGCAAGGTTGGGTCCGGTTCTGGTGCATCTTCAAGAAGGAAATCGGTCACTCTGGCTTTTTGGCGACCGCTATATCTGTAGGTCGGCTCAAAGTTTAGAAGCTTAGCCCAACTCCTTTCTTTAAACCGTAATGCGGCTCGGAGTGTGTTCAGATTTGGGTAACTATACAGGGAAGCAAGATGAGCTAAGTCTGCAAAGAGGATACAACTGTTAGACCGGTTATGACATCTGAAACCAAAGTAAAAGAACATGCATAAAACCAAAGTAACTATACCAGGTTCTCCTTTTTTCCAATTGATACTTCGGCCTGGGATTTGGGCTTGCTGATCTTCAAAATTTCCCGATACCCAGAAAAAGTCGTCGTCATTTACATTCTTATCCGGCGTATCTTTTATTATCTTTTCTCTACGACGGCGTATCCTAAGGTAATAAACCCAACCATCGTCTTTGGAACCTATGGAGCACTGGTGGAAGATTTCGGCTAGACCGAGGTTCAGGCCTGCTTGGCGGTTTAGTTCGGCTATACCCATTATTATCCGGTATGTATTGGTGGATAGCTGGGTTGGGCATAGTCTGGTTTGCCTAAGAAACTCACAAATTAAAGGCTGGACTGGGAACCTTAGTCCGGTCTCTATAATTGAAAGCAGGGTAAAAGGTACAAAGCCTGCTTCACCCCATAGTATGATATCCTGCTTGGCTAGGGTAAGGTGTACATCGTCTGGAATGCCATAATCCCTTCGGAATTCGGCCATACCACCAGGGGTCTCTACTAGATACCTATACTTACCCATTTGTTGTATAATTTACGAATAAGTTATGTCGGTGCAAAAATTGTGCTCAGTAGCTCGGTTGAGCGCACGCAGGAGTGCCTGGGCAACCTAAGTCTGCAAAGTAGAAAACAGGGGTTAAGCACTGATCATTGGACCGTGCTACAAATTAAAAGCAAGGTATAAAAGCCCTACTTCGGCCTTGTGAACTGGTTCTACCTCAGTTCGTCAAAAGGTTTGGTAGCTCGGTTTGAGAAGGTTGCTTATTAGACTGGTTCATCATTTAGGGGCAGCTTTCTGAGTTCGGTCTAAAAACTAAGAAAGCTGGCTTAGCCCCAAAGGCCTAAATCGGCTGAACTATGAGTTTTGTTACTTCGGTTGAGCCTCTAGGGGCAGCTTTCTGAGTTTGGTTTAGAAACTAAGAAAGCTGGCTTAGCCCCAAAGGCTTAGCTCGGTTGAAGACCGAGGTTCCTAGTTTAATGTGTTCAAACTTTGTTCGGTGATCTTGTTTCGGCTAAGTTGGATCGAAATTTGGTTATTTTTTGAAGCTGCTGTTATCTCTACAGGTTCTAATTCGGTTGTTGTCTAAAGTGATCTACCTATATAGGACAAACAGTATCCTAGTTCGGTTGTTACATAATTTTGGATCAAGGCTAGTTTTCTACAGAATAATTTATACACGCATGAGTTCTACTGATTTTCTCATGAAAGTACAGAAGCAAAAACAAAAATGTACAAATATGTTTCGCAAAAACATAGAAAGTGAGATACGAAAGCAAAACAGAGGAAGAAAAGGGGGTTTACTTACCAGATTAAAGAAGAGGGAACCGGAGATGGAGCAGTTGCAGCAATGAAAAGCACGAACTCAGGATTGAAGAAATAGAGACACAGAGAGAGAAGACGAAGAATAGTAGAGTGAGTGATTAAAAAATGGAAGGGTTGTTTTGTGTAAAGGACGAAAGGCAAAAAGGGCGGGACTTTTCAAAAATTTCGTAGTACGAGGGCGGCGTGACAGCTGCTCCCAGCCTATCAGAGCCCGCCACGTGTCATTGGAAAGGGAAGCGTTATAGTCGTGATTGAAGGAACGTTTTGACCGGACAAAACAGAGCCCGGAGTAAAATTAGCTCAGCTGGATGGGCTAAAGGGTTTTTAGCTCGGCTGGAAAGGCTTAAAAAACTTCAGCTCAGCTGGTAGATTGGTAATCCCAATCATGCTGTGCAGATGGAATTAAGGGGCAATTGAGAGGGTAATTTTTGGTAAAAATTGGGCCGAACTATGACATGGACTTTATGGCCCAAAGTATGACGGACTGGGTAAAAATGGGCCGAGGAGTTACTCCGGCCCGAGAGAGATAAATTACTTCGGTCAAAAGAGATGAAGTTACTTCGGCTCAGGAATTGTAAAAGCTACTTCGGTTTGGACAACTTGGAGTTAGTCCGGTCTCCGAGTTAGTTCGGTCACGACGTAGTATGGTTAGAACGGTCAAAGCCTTGCTACTCGGTAGTTCGGTCTAAACACACCATGGTTGGACATGAGAGAACCAAGATAAGGAGTGGATGGAGAAAACCGAGCTAAGGATAGTTCGGCCTACTTTGTGGCTTAACATAGCCAGTATTATTTCGGTCATGTGGTAGTTCGGCCATGGTGAAAACCATCCCACTTGGTTTAAGCAGTGGGGGGTGTAAAAGGATAAGCATTATCCTTAGGAGTATGAATCCTAGAAGGACTCTGCATGGAGAAATAAAAGTCCTACTAGGATTGGGCCACTCGAAACCTATAAAAGCTTACAAGCATCACCTTGGAGGAGGTAACATAACACAACACACAATTTTGCTTTCTGAGAACATAGAGCTTTGTCTATCTGTCAAGTTTACTGACTTAGGCATCGGAGAGGTTTCCGGCACACACCCGCCGGCTAGCTCACGTTTGGGTTTTCAGGTGATAAAGCGACGTCGTACGGAGGAGCGTGGACTTGGTCAACAGGATTATACGAGAAGACATATTTCTTTCCCGTACAAATAATGTGGTGGTATCAACGCAACTCAACAGAGTTGTGGCGGATTGAGAAACTGTCAGGCCAAGCTTGAGTTGTAAGTGCTATCCAAGCTTAATTTAGAACTTAGGTCATGTTTGTTTGGATAGACATGAGTTTGAGATTAGACTAATAGTCTAATAAAATTATTAATTCGATATTTGATTAAATAATTAAAGTACAGACTAATTATTTTAAACTTGACTATTAGTTAAGATAAGATATATAATCCAACGGATTCGTAATCTTACGACTATTAGTCATGAGAATACTAATCCAGTCCGCCCAAACAAACATGGCCTTAATGTTGTATGTACAAGCCCAACCTGAGTTAGGTTTGAATTATCTAAATTATTTGAATTTAACCATTTTTATTTTGTTTTTTTTTTTGCAATAAGAATAATTAATTTGTTAAAATTAGACCCCATTAACAATATTTAGAGTAAAACTATTAGTAACATTAAAATAAATAACTTATATGATGTAAGAGAGATAAAAAGAGAGAGATTAGAATTGAGAAACCAATATGACACTGTAATAGTCTTTGTAATTTATGAGTGAGAAAAAAATTTAAGGTTTTGTATTGTGCTACTTGATATAAAATATATATGTATATATATATAGAGTAAATATGATCTAATCATTCAAATTATATTTACATTATCCAACGGCTAATTTTATTTTTATTTTTATTATGTATAGTTAATATTTATATATACAATTTGGGATTTAGGTTAGTTTTTCTATCCAAACTGAATCTAAATTTTAATTTGGACTTCTAAATTTTTGCTTAAACTCATACCAAATTAAAAAATATGTTACCCAAATTGTAAAATGTTTTAGCTGGGCTCAGGTTGGTTGAGTTCAGCTCATCTAATTGCATCACTATATGATAGTGGCATATTAAAAATAAAAAATGTCTCGTAACTCAAATTTTGTAGCTCAAAAGTGACTCAAATGGCCAAAACGACGTCGTTTTGGCCATTTTTATGTTGTTCTGTACTCAAAACGACGTCGTTTTGGCCATTTGAGCCACTTTTGAGCAACAAAATTTGAGTTACGTAGCATTGTCGCAATTACGTAGCTCAAATTTTGTGGCTCAAAAGTGGCTCAAATGGCCAAAACGACGTCGTTTTGAGTACAGAACAACATAAAAATGGCCAAAACGACGTCGTTTTGGCCATTTGAGCCACTTTTGAGCCACAAAATTTGAGCTACGAGACATTTTCCTAAAAATTGTAAGCCACTTTAATAAAAATTTTGTTTTAAAATGAATGAAAATATATTTATCACTTCATTCTGCATGAATTTTTGTGTAATTTTTTTTTTTTTTATCTTTATGTTTTTAAAGTCTTGTTAATTAGTGTTACACAAGATAAAGATAAAATAAAGTGAAAAATATTTGACAACTTTTATTAATTTTAAAATACTTTTTAATTGATTTTAATTTTTCAAACTTTCTTATTGTTTTATAAACATATTTACACAAATACTAGTTATAGTTATTATTATTAGAACAAATTATATTTTAGCCCCTTAAACTAATTTTTAATATCACTTTACCCCTTAAACTAAAAATTATAACATTTAATTCCGCTCATCTATTAATTTTTTTCAATAACTTTAGTGACGAATATAACCTTTTAACTATAAGAGTAAATTATTAAATTTCAACTCTAACAAATTAACTATTTTAGTTTTGGTGGATTTAACTCAATAATATAGCTAGTGGTTGGACATTAAAAAATATAATTTTTGATATTTTGGAATTATTTAGATAGAGTTTATAAAATTAATTTTAAATTAAAATTTTAAAAAAATTAAATAGCATGGAAAAATGATAGAAAGTTTGTTAAAGAGTGTATTTAAAATGTTTTTGGTCAAGATAAAAATATAATTTTTAAATTAAAATATAATAAAAATTTAACTAATTTGATGAGGATGCTAGAGCATAGCATCCACACCAATCTCTTTAAATTTTTAGTCAAATTATAACTAAAAAAGTCATTTTTTTATTTTAGCTAATTACCCCACTGCATCAAACTCTTTATTCTAACTCAATCATATTAAAATATTTGTTTTTTTTTTTAATAATTAAATTGATGAGCTGATAGCCAAACAATTCTTATATTCCTTTGTAAAGGTAAAACTGGAAGAAATGTATTAAAAAAAAAATGTCGTTGACCGGTTGACTGGCCAGACTTCCAGACGAACATCCGGCAATACACAAGTAGCGATGAATAGTACCTCCCTTGTTGCAGCGAGATACTGTAGCAAACTTAAATTTTAACGAGCTGCAAGCAAGACCAATGGAGGTGGTTTATTGAAATTTATATCGTTAATTTAGCTAAGAAACGATTTTAACAATCCTGATGTTGACGCTCTTAGGAAGCTTTTAAAATAATTTATTTGTATAGATAGGTAAAATGAAGAATAACATTGGAGTACATAAATAAATAAAAAATTAAAATAAAGAACATACTTTTTTATAATTAGCTAGCGAAAAATGAAAAAGTATGATAGGAGATAGTCTTTCAATTTATAATTGAATGGAGTAAAGTGATAAGGATCCCTTTAATATTATCAGTAATATTATAAATTCATATTTAATTATCTAAATTTTTTTTCAAAATTATTATTTTGTAATTCAGATTTATTCTACACATTAAACTCATACTATACAAATTTAATCTCTATCACATAAACACTTGTCTAAAAAAAATTTGGAAGGATATATTTGATTTCAGACTTTTCCTAAGACCATTTCCAATGGTTGCTCAGCTTTGTCATCAAATTTGAATTTGGTAAAAATGATAATTTTTTATGCTTCAACGGTTTCATCAAATAGGTATTAAATCCACGATTTCACTTTTCATTCATCAAATCACTGTTCATAACCGTTTGATTTTCACTAACAGATATCTCCCAGATGTCCCCCAGATGTCCTCTTAAATGACTATATCTCAAGGTAAAAATTTGTAAAAAAAATTATACTAGCCGGTCGGTTGCCCAATTGACTACCTCAAAGCAAAAAAAAAAAAAAAACTTACACTAACCAGTCGATCGACCGAACATCCACCTAATCGTCCGTCCCGTCAATCAGTATTATGATGAAACTCTAAAATTCTCTATTAGAATACTTGTTATGAAAAGAAATTTTTATTTAAATGTAATAAAAAAAATTAATACACCACTAAAGACGCTCTAATATTAGGCTATTTTGAAAAATGAATTAAAAGTCACTTCTTAATTTTTAAATTATTTCTCTCTCTCATAAAAAAAAGTCAAACAAAAATTAAAATGCAATTTTTAATCATCTTTTCGAAACACCCAATTATTATTAATGAAGTTGAAGCAAATGATTTGCATTTGGATGTGTAATGTTTTTTTTTTTCTTTTCTTTTTTACTTTTTACTTTTTTATTTTTTAAATACTATAATTGGAGTTGTAATGGCTTTTCCAGAGAATACGGATCAAACTTAGATATGAATGCCGATGGCAACTGGTGGTGGTGGTGCTGTGGAAGACGAGAGATCAGATCAGATTACAGATATCAGGGGATCGGATCTAATCGCATTGGATCTCCTTTACTGTGGGAATAGAGACTATCTATCGTCATTTCTTTTTCATTCAGATTTGTGGGTCCCCCACGCCCTCTCGTTAATATTTTAATTACTTTATTACACTTTCCCTCAAGTATCTTTACCATTTTTCTTATTTTAGTCCCTAAAAAGAAGATTCTCGGTCTGGTAAGTCGCCTTTTATTATTATTATTATTATTATTAAAATAGTTAACAAAAATAAAATAAATTAAAATAATTAATAAAATAAAATATCACATCTAACTTATAATAATTTATTTTTTATCTCATAATTATCAAATCAATTACAAAAAAAATTTAATTATATTTTTAAACACAATTATTTTAATCAGATTAAAATAATTAAAAAACTAAATAATCAATTAAAATAATTAACTCCCCAACGAAGGCCTTATCACTTTGATCTTTGGGTTTGGAGTGGTTGTTGTGCAACCAAATAGATTCAATTTCAGATTTATTTTGATGATCTGAATAATTGACATTTTAGGATATATTAAATAAAATATATTTGTAAAAAATTAAGTTAATCAGATATCGTTAATCTTTTCATACACTCATATTTGTATATATAAAAATAAATGACAATTGTGATTTAAAGTATTAAAATAAATATAAATATGAGTGGATGAGAAGGTTAACGATATCCGATTAATTTAATTTTTTAAAAGAATATTATATTTAATGTACTTTAAAATATGAATAGTTTGAATTATTAAAAGGAAAATGAGTGAGAGCACTAATTAGTGCTATCACTAATGATGTGGCAGTGGGTCCCACCAGGAATGATTTGATGTTCAACAATGATTCATCTCACTAAAAACATCGCCACTAATAGCACTAATGCATTAAAAAAGTAAAAAAAAAAAAATACAACTCCAAGACCAAAACATCACATCATTAATGGGGGACCCACTGCCACCTAATTAGTGGGAGCACTAATTAGTGCTCCCAAACATTTTTCTTTGATGTTTTGGCCTTGATATTGTATTTTTTTTTATTTTTTATTGAGTGCCATATCATTAATGATCTTTTTAGAGCTCCAAAATTAGTGATCTCTATCATTGTTGTTATTAAAATTAACTCAAAATAAACCCATTGAACTACACAATAGAGGCAACTACCCTCTAAAAAAAAAAAAAAAAAAAAAAATGATCTCCATGCTCTCAAACTCTTTATATTTTGTTCCAAATTCTAGATTTGGTTCCATTTTTTAGAAAATTTTACTTTTTTATTTTTCGTATTTTAATGTTTTCAATAAATTTTTTTAATATTTTAAGCAATTTTTTTTTTAAAATTTTAGACACACCTAACATAAACACACTTAAAAGGTATAATATTTGTGATTTTTTTTTAAAAAAATATACTAAATACCAAAAAATAAAAAAATATGAAAATTTAGTATATTTCCGTATTTTTTGTATTTATTAATTTTTTAAAATATTTTTTCACAAATATTTTATTATTTAGATACATCTAAATAAAATGTATCTAAAAAAGTAAAAAAAATTACTTAAAATTTAAAAAATATTCACCAAAAACAAGAAAATACACAAAAATAAAAAATTTAATTTTCAAAAAACTGAAATCAAACACACTAATTTATATTTTTATCACTTAACGTAGATTACACCTTTACTAAATAAAAAATTCTCATTTTGATCTCCAACTAAAAAATAAATAAATCAATAATTATTAATAATCCTTGGGATTCTTTCGCTTGCAATATTTGTAGGTCAATTTATTTGACCTTTCAACGTAACAAGCTCAATATATATATTTATTTGACCTTTATATATATTTGTTTGACCTTTCAACGAAATAAGCTCTATATATATACTAGCGTATATCCGTACCTAAAGATACGGTGTAAAAATATTAAGATTAAATTACAGTTATAAAAATATATTTAACAGATTATACTCTATAATTCCAAACAAATCAAATATAAAAAAATTAAATATCAAATATGCACACAAATCAAAAGAAATCAAAAGAAAACTCTTCTATCATTAAAGCATTGCAAAATCAATAAAACATTGTGATCCATTGACAAAGATTAAAGGAATAGAACACATGAAGCAAAACCCACATTATAGCCTCCTTTCTATTTACATTACATTAACAAAACAATTAACACATTTCACAGCACCAACACTTCAAAGATTCCCCCCTCCCAAAAAAAAAGCATGAAATTGAACAAAGAAAACCATACACGACGATTAAAAAAAAACGATTGAAAATAATAAATTTCAAATTTTATCTTATACATATCAAACAATTTATTTTTAGTTTAGTACTTAAATTTTGATCAAACAACTTTTTAACTCAATAAATTTAACATTCAATTTTCAATACTTAATTTTTAATTTTCAACTTTATTAAACATCACCTGAGTCCAAACCTTATCATAAGACATAGAACTAAAGTCGGAAAATATAAGTAGAGTAATCTACCTGAAACTCTATCTTTTATGTAGTAAGTTTGTATTTGTAAACTTGTTACAAATCTTTTATAGGTTAGGGCAAATTACCGTGGGTAAAACTAATAGCTTGAATTGCCCTCAATTATGTATTCATTCGGCGGAAAGATGTTGCTATTGAGACTGGACCAACCGCAGGATTAAGCTTGAGTCTGCATAAAAACCCAATTCAAGTAAAATTAATACATTAAAGACTATCAAATCTTGTGAATTTAATAGTTTGTTGAACTTAATTAGCAAGAAAAACAGAATAAGGGTGTTGAATACTCACAGAGGCCGACTATAGGTGGTAAATTCGAAAGCTTTGAATAACTTATTCCCTGCAGTGTGAGATAAAATCGACATGAGATCTAGGAAAAATGTATAGCTTTTCTTCTTTGCTATATATTTTTCTGGGATAGTATATGACCCCGATATGTGACATAGAACAAATAATTTTCCTAGCCGTTTAGTTGTGTTTCTGTTTGTAGTTTTTTTGAAAAACGAAGACAATGAAAAATTCTAAAAATGGCCATCATTTTAATATTTATGATTATAAGTACTTGTTTAGTTGTGTTTTCATTTTCTGTCATCTGTTTTTCATTTTTGGAAAAATACCCAGAAATGTGACATAAAACTGGATAATTTTCCTACATAGCCCTGTTTGGTTATGCTTTTGTTTTCTTTGTTTTTCATGCTTTTAAAAAAAAAAAAAAGGAACAATGAAATGTTAAAATAAAAAATAAAATAAAAAAGTAGTTTTTTTATTGATAAGCAAAAACCGACTGCTATGAAGAATGAATAATGCCCCAGCTCTCATGAGTCATATCCCCAGTTTAAGGTGAATACACAATGAAATCTATTGAAAATTCATATGCCAAAGATTAATGTTTAGGTAAATTAGTAAACAATTTCATATGCATAGTAAAAAATAAACAATTTCTCTAAACAATTTCTTTGATACAATAGTAAAAAATAGGAACAATTATTATCTTTGATATAATAGTAAAAAATAAACAATTTCTCTAAAATTAATATTACTATATAACATTCTAATAATTTAATATAAGACTTATTCCACACTATATAAACAACGTAAAACAACAAAACATACTCAAAAATCACTTTCCGCAGTTTCATATGCATAAATCTAAAAACAAAAACAACAAAACAAAACAAAACAAAATTTGTCCAAAATAGATTACCAAGTGTAAAGTTATGACATGTTAACAATGTAATCCCACAAATGTTTTTTTTTTTAAGTTTCAAGTATCTCTATCTGTCCAAATTGATGTACGTATTTTTCAATTTTGAAAACAAATAAGTTAAAATAATTTAAACATATAAGTAAAAATTTATTAATTAAAATAAGTGGACAGATAGGTTAAAATTTATTAATTAAAAAAAGTGGACAAATTTATTAATTAAAATAATTTGGACAAATAGGTTCAAAAAAAATGGAGTTAAACCCATATAAGGATAGAACTAATAAGAGGCTGATTAAAATCATAAAACAACCCGAATTGAATTAGTCAAGGTCAGAAGATTACATTAACAACATTTTCTACACTCACCTTAACATTGCTATCATGAACTGGGTGTTATCATCAAATGATGCCTGCAAAAATCAAGTCAAGATAATAAAAAAAAATACTGGATCAATTATGTTCCAAATGCATCATGTGATCTTAAATGGATTAGGCATGTTACCCTTTTTGAGAACAACAATTGATGTTCCACACATAATTGTCTAGCCATTTCCTGAATAATAGATAAGAATGAATGAGAGAAAAGAAAATAAGAACAAATAGAAACTTTTCCAGAATAAAAAAGCAATCCTACAACACTTTTATTTGAATTTCATAGAGAAGAGTCGGAGAAATACTGCAGAAGCAGATAAGCAATATCACAAATGTGCATACTAAAGTAAGCAGCATTGGCTTGTGCCCAAAAACTAAAACACAAACTTCCAAGGGGTACTGTACATTGCTATCTGGCAAGATGTCATTCATGTTGTAACTCTTATGCATTAGCTTCACATAGTCCATTGTCTTCCTTTCCCTCAAGAGTTTAAGGTTACAACCAAGTCTTATGTGATTCACAAAATCATTTCACAGAGTGCTGCCAGCTTTCTGAATTCATTGTTCCTTTCTAGTAATTAATTGATGCAATAGATCCAATAATTGCAAAGTGCAACCGTAGGGAAAGATTTAATGAAGTAAAAGGTTTGTGCCATTTTGATTGATTTGAATGGTGAATTATTGCTACTATCTGTTAAAACATGTCAAATGTAACAAAGAGGATTGATGATAGTAAAAATGGAGTTAAACCCATATAAGGATAGAGCTAATAAGAGGCAAGACCACAGAAATTAGAGAGGCTTTAGTTCAAATAGGTACTAATGCAATAAAAAAGGAAAGAACAAAGAGAACAATGGTAATACAATCTTGATCACTGAAAACAACTTCGTTGGAGGCACAGAACAGAATGACATGGACAACTCAAGAAAACCCAACTGTCGATTAATCAAGGTCAGAAGACTACATTAACGACATTTTCTACACTCACCTTAACATTGCTATCATGAACTGGGTGTTATCATCAAATGATGCCTGCAAACATCAAGTCAAGATAATAAAAAAAATATTGGATCAATTATGTTCCAAATGCATCATGTGATCTTAAATGGATTAGGCATGTTACCATTTTTGAGAACAACAATTGATGTTCCACACTTAATTGTCTGGCAATTTCCTGAATAATAGATAAGAATGAATGAGAGAAAAAAAAATAAAAACAAATAGAAACTTTTCCAGAATAAAAAAGCAATCCTACAATCCTAAAGGCATTGATAATTCTAAAGCTAATAAATTTAAGAATGTTAATCTTATCTAATTCAGCCTGCCTAAACAAAGAATAACTTAGGATTCAACTCTTTCGTCCCCTATAATATATTGAGAAAGAGTAAAATTATTGAATGGACATCCTATAACTTTTAAATGCACAATAAACTTGTAAGAGAACTGTAGTAACATGTTTGGTTGTATTTTCATTTTCTTTGCTTTCAAAAACAAAAACAATGAAAAGTTCAAAAACATCCATCATTTTCAAATCCTGCAAAAACCAATTCCAAAAATTTGAAAACATTTATGGTTGCCTACCCATCAATATGATAACAAAGTATAGGTTTCATTCTAGCACATATTCTCTAAACCCTAAATTGATAATGAACACAATCCCTGTATGCACACTAAAAAAAATGGAATGCGGTCCAGCAGGTTAGCGAGAGGAAGAATGTCATCTCTAGTGTTGTCCTGAACTTCCCAATTCCCATTTTGTAGCCTCCACAATCAACCATTTAATGGGAGGGTTGGGAAAGGGCGCAGTCCCATTCAAAAATCATGCCTATGCATCATGTTACAACAACTTTGGGAATTTATTCCTAAGTCTCAAAAATTATTGGCCTATTAAAAGATATAGAAAATTTAAGTCAAGAAAAATAAAAAACCAAAATTAATGTACAATATACAGACAGCGAGAGTGCTGGGGGGGGGAGGGGGGGCGCGGCGGTGTTGGGGGGTGAAGTCCTTTCGGATAAGTAAGTTTACTAACTCTCTGTTTCTGCGTCAGGACATAGCATCCCTCCGTCGATGTCACCATCTTTCTTATCAGAAGCTACCTCAATCTTCTCCTCTTCCACTATGCTCCTCTACTACAACTCATGCTTTAACCTTGTGATCTCATCATCCTTCTCTTCTACACTATCTTGCAAGATAAGCACCTGCAATAGAATAGAACCCATGTTCAAATTGCACATCTCAATCAAGCAATTTCAGCTGCACACAATGTCATCAGCTCTAGTGTATTTGTAAATTCAGCTCGTCTCATTGTGTGTTCAGTGTTAGATAAAAAGACACATAATTTCTTACCAATTTGGACCATCTAAACCATACCAGAGATTCTTTAACAAAAAGCTGTAACATTTGAAACATTTAAGACTATAGCCATGATTAAATTAAACCATCAATGGCCAATTGAAAGTTGAACATGCGGCTTTTTCATAAAACCAGCAGCAGCATAATCAAACAGAACAGAGCAAAAAAAAACCCAAAAACCAAAGCAAAAACCCCAGCAAAATAGTACACAACATCAGCAGAAATTAGCAGAACTGAGAATGAAGACCCAAGGCAACTCTTGAGTTATTAAAAATTGAAAACAACTCCATTAAACAACTCCCAAAACAACTCTTATTATATAGATATGTATATATATTGAATTAATGGTAGTTTTTATGAATTTTGATGTTTGGTAACATAAAATTAATTGCAATCGTAAATAAATATATATATAAATAAATATAAAAAAAAAATTGTTGTGTCCCTGCCATGTCCATGTCCCCATTTTTTTAAAATCATCGTGTTCCATGCCTGTGTCTGTATCTGTGTCCGTGCTTAATAGGCTAGGGTCACTTACCTTAATTGAGAGGTCAAGGTCAATTCTTGTGAAAGTGAAGCCTGATTATTTCCTTCATATTAGCTTTTTCTTTAGTTGTTATTCTTCCCTTTATGGACTCTTTTCATATATTAAGAGAGGTTAGTGTAAATTTCTAGTCAAAGTAGAGACTAATTATTTATTTCATATTAGGTTTTTCATTAGATGTTATTTTTCCCTTTAAACTCTTTCATATATTAATATCGTGGCTGTGATGTTGAGTTGTGGTGCATATTCTAAAAATGGCATACTGTATTACCACAACAAACTTAACATAACCACAAATACCTTAACATGTAACTTTTCTCACCAAAACGATTTGTCACTACAAATGGTTCGTAACATTTTCAGCACATCGTTCATAACTAATCAACATAATCACAATGGTTTAGAACTTTCACGTTAGGTGCACACCATAAATTCCCTATTCATAACTTTTACCCAAAAAAATTCATAAATTTCTTATGATAGGAGTGTGCATATTAGCATTTTCGTTGCAGGTATATATAATTGGACTTTCTTACGTAATTACTTGTTCTATTTAATGTAATTTTCTAATATATTTTGTAAATATTCTCCTCCCAATTGACTAAAATAAAAATTAAAAACTTTAAAAGGAAGCAAGCTAGTAAACATGAGTGATCTCACCTGGATAGTTCTTTTCCTTAGCATAGGAAGGCCTGAGAGTATGAAAAGCCCACAAAGTCTCACAATTGAAGTCTGAATTCTTCAAATGTATGTATCAACAAATAAATCTTTGCCAAAACCCAGAAATGCCAACCCCCAGAACTCCACAAAACAGCCAAATCACCAGATCGGTTATTGACTTCCTCTGCATTTGCTCACAAAACCCAATAAACCCTCAATTGGGTATTTCAAACAAATCACCATATTACCATATTTATAGGTGTTGAATCAAGAAAACCTTACCAACATGGACATAAGGGTTAATGTGTACTATTCCTGTGTAGTACTAACCTGGGTTTGTAGTACAAATCGATTGGAGCATTAATGAAGTCTAAATTTAGCACCTCTGTTTCACATCATTTTTATCGAACAGTTGGTGGGCAAGATTGCTCCTCCTTCAGATTGACTCCACTGTTTTATATAATATGATAGAGAAAGAGAGAGATGTGTTTTACTTTCAGGTATGGCAAGGGTTTTGGAGAGAGAGAGCTTCTCGTCTGGGATTGGGACCAGACTTTTCTCAGATGGTGTGGCCATCGGATTAGCTTCCGATTCAACTTTCATCGTCCACTTCCGATTCAAAATCTATATATAAAATCTACATATATATACATATACATACATATATATATACATCCATAATCATCCATAATCATATATAAAATCACATAATCATACATAATACACACAAATGCATATATATACATACATTCGGTCTCATCTCTGAATCTCCCATCTCTGAATCATATATATAGTTGCTCCCTTCGGTCGAAAGAGAGAAGATGACGATTAGGAAGAGAGAAGGGAGGAAGAGAGAAGATGAAGAGACTAATAGGGATTTTGGGTTTGGTCGCCTGCAAGGGTTGATGGGGAGAGAGAGAGAGAAGGTGGGTATGATTTCAAAATTTGAAATCAAAAACAAAAAGATGAGAGTGTTTGTGTGAGAGACGAGTTGTGGGTTGAAAATGACTTTGCACCAAATAGGGAGTAAGACACTGTAGACTTTTGGATTGAATTCAATCCAATGATTCATATTTTGACAAAGAGACAGAAGTCCCATCAAAAAAAAAAAAACAGAGTTATTTTATTATATATATATACTAGTGTATGCCCGTGCCTGAAGGCACGGTATAAATAATGTTGTGATTAAAATACAGTTGTAATTAATACGTATTATATTAAAATTTATTATGAATTCTGTAATTTTTTTGACAAAAATATTGAAAAAATATAAAGAAATACTATTCTTTTTAAAAAATTGTAACAATTTTACTTGTATCATAAGTTTTATAAAACTCAAATAAAGTAACAACAAAATAACTTAAAACTCCGGTGATGCAGCTCACAGAGAAGCACTGAAATACTCCCACTGTCGGCAAACAAATAATTATTCTATTGTTTATACCCATTGATATATATAATACTACCAAATAAATAATTATCATGTTGTTTAAAATTTCAATTTAGTAGTTTGTCCAACAAACAATAAAAGCTAAATAAATTAAGATTTTAAAAATAAAAATAATAATAAATACAATAATTTGATTTCTCAAAAGTCGTGAAATTTTCTGACCTCTTCCTAATTGGTGGTGGGTCACCCAAAGATCTTTCTTTTTATTTTTCTTTTTTTTTTAATTTTTTTTATTTATTTTAGACTTCACTCTCTATTGGCTTGCTTTTTCCATTCAGCCAATCACATTCCATCCGCATGGTTTTCGTTTTGATGAACTAATTTCCAGAGTCTTTAAAGCTTACAACAACTTGAAAGTGCTCAAAAAGTTCAACTTCTATCAATATATTCTAACACCTTCAAATTTTAACACCTTCAAACTACCGATTTATCTAATAATAGATTCTAACACCTTCAGATTTTAACACCTTCAAACAACTGATTCATCTGGTAATAGATTCTAACCAGGCAAGTCCCCAGGGTTGGTTTGGAGGTTTAAAAATGTATATCCGTGTCTGAATTAATTATAAGATTAAAATATAATTAAATTTAAAAGTATTGATTTCAAATGTAATTTATCAAATTTATTGATTTTGAAATGAATTTTGTAAAAATAACCAAACATAAATACACCCCAATAAAATTAAAATAAAAATTAAAAAATATAATTTATTATAAGAATTTGAAGTCAAAATTCTATTAATAAAAAAACTCTTCTTTTCACTTTTTGAACAAATCACCACTCGCATTATTTCTTCTCTTTCTCAAAATTCACTTTTGTGATCATTTTTTTAAGGTAACCCAATTTAAACCTAATTTAAATTTTGAGTTCAAATTTATCTACACACACAAAAAAAAGCATTTTCTATATAAACATGACTCATAAACTCAATTTATACTTAATTTTCATACAAATTTAAATTCACCATTTTTTTAACAGATCTCAATTTAAACTCCAGATTTTAACACCTTCAGATTCTAACACCTTCAAACTACTGATTTTTCTGGTAATAGATTCTAACACCTTCAGATTTTAACACTTTCAAACTACTGATTTATCTGGCTTCTCACAAATATATGTTAAGTATCTGAAAAACCAAAACTACTCGACATTTTTTTATTTTTTAATAAAAATAAATAAATTGTTAATATAAACACAATTATTTAAACAATAACAATCATGTAGCATTATTCTTTAAACAATTCTGTGCAATTATTTAACTAAAGCTACTTTTTCTTTTCTTTTTCTACTTCTTTTTGCTTTTGTTCTTTTTTGAGCAGATAGCTCTGTCCCTCTTTTTCCTCTACGTCTCTCTCTTCCTATTTGAATTCCATTGCTGTTCAAGGTTGAGCTTCGAATGGGAGTCATAACCCAGTTAATAAACATTACAACACATTAAAAATCACAAACCCAAACCCAAATCTTAGAAACACAAATTCAAACACAATAAAACCTTTGAGAAATCAAAACACATTTCAAAATGAAACCCATTCGAAGTAGATCAAAGAGAAATTTAAAATTCATAGTAACTTAAAAACAAACTATAAAATCATTATTATTAAAATTTATAAATTTTAACACTAATTTGTAATTTTTTTTTCCACATTTACCCTGTGCAGTTGTTTCCCCTAAGTATGATGATCAAAATGGAGCTCTTAAATAAGGTTGTTAACTTAATTTATATATATAGTGAATTTAATCATTTATTTAATAGTGAATTTATATATATAGTGAATAAATAGCAAAATTTTCAAACCAATGATGGGAAATGTATTTAAGGCATGCAAGCAGGATCATAACACCAATTGCTTAGAAACGTCCTTACAAGTAATCAACAGAAGAATGCTGATATGGTTGAGTAGAAAGGTAGGGCCCGTAGGGGGCATGTGCCTTCCTTATTGTGTTTGGGTTTGCTTCAGATAATCCAATGAACTTTATTTTACCCTCTTCCACCAACTTCTTAAGTTCCCCCATCTGCCATTCAAGAAGAAAATTTCATTCAAACATCACATACACAAAAAATTACAAATAATACTAATAAAAAAATTATTCAAACTCCAATAATACCTCCCTGTTTTTTTAAAAGAAGAATAAACCAGTAAACTTTAGGTACGGTTTCCTCTATAGGTAAACCAGTAAACTTTAAAAGAAAAATAAACCAATAAACCAGTAAACCAGTAAACTTTATCGGAAAGAAGAACCAAGACACATACGGTTTCCTCTATAGGTACTGATGTGTCAATCCGGTGTACATAGTAGAGATCAATGTAGTCCACACCAAGGCACCTCAGGCTCGCCTCGCAACAGGAGCGAACATATTCAGGGGTGCTTTTCACCACAATTTGGGTAGGTTCAATTTTGGCAATACCAAATTTTGTGGCTAATTCGATCTTTCCTTGAGGTAGCTGCTTTAGTGCCTGCACAATTCAGGATCTACTAAATGAAAAAGCACTCCCAACAACAAAAAAAAGATGTATTTTAGGAAATAGCTAACCAAAAAATAAAATTAGGCTGAAGTAGAAGTTTAGGGAGCAGTTGCATATTTAGTTAAAATCATGAATCAAAAATCACATTTGTCAACATATGGCACATGCAAATGACCAACATTCAATGAATCATATACTTAAAAGTGAAACTTTGTACTTCACAATCCACACTTACAAACAAATTCTATTTACATTTCAAAGTACCATCCCTCCCACCACAATCCCTTCAACAGTCGACCAAGCTTATAAACAATAAGAAGTCAAAATCCAGGTGTAGAACTATTTTAGACCTGGCAAAAAAGAGATTAATGCAAGTTAAAAATGGTAGAAAAGCTGGTGGAGGAAGGCAGGGTCACACATGAATAATGAATTAAGCAACACCCTTGCTTCAGGAAGAAGAAAACATAACTCAAACTATCACACAAAAAGCCACGGTCAAACATGAATAATGAATTTGAAAAAGCAGTTCAGTTTATCATTTATTAATTCACAGGAAGAGACATTGTATCTGAATCTGGTAAAAATAATAAAAAGAAGTGACAACCTGTTCCAGCGAGCTTCCTTTTGTTTTTGATGCCTCATTTACTTCAAGTGACAATGCTAGTTCCAAGGCCTTAGAAGCACAGTGTTGTAACAGCAGTTACTCTATGAATTCCCTTGGCAATTCCCTCGGCAATTCCCTCCTCAGACAACAGAGCAAACACAGTAGATTAATCCCATTATTTACACCTTATAAGCATAAATGGATTTCCACCTTATAATTAAACACCTTAGTCCACCTCATATAATTTCCACCTCATATATTAAATGGATTTCCACACTAAAACACCTTAGTCCCTCTCATTATTTACACTTTATAAGCATAAACCAAGATTAATGGATTTCAATGGATTTCCAAAAATGGATTTCAATGGATTTCCCTCTCTGTATCAATGGATTTCCAAAAATAGTGTAATCGTATATACTCAATGCAATCAAAACACAATAATTTACCTAACATTACTAAAAAACACCTCTTCGTAATTTTTGATTTCAAAATCAAAAATTAACATGTTCACAGCCTGAATGTTAGGATTACAAACCCAGAATAAACAATGGAAATAGCTCTAAAAGAAAACCCTAAAATAACCTGTTCACCTGACAGAGAGGATTACAAACCCAAAATAAACAATGGAAAATAGCCCTAAATAACAGAAAATAGCCCTAAAACAAAACCATAAAATAACCTGTTCACAGCCCGACAGAGAAGATTGGAGAGACAGAATAAGTTTTCGAGGACTGGAGAGGCAAACACAAACAGAGAGAGAATGGAGAGGTAAAAATCTTACCTTGCGAGCAGCGTCGGGACAGATACAGCCGAGTTCGAGAGGCAGAAGACTGGAGAGCAGCGGCAGAGGGAGGGTAGGAAAGAAGAAGAACAGAGAGGGAGATAGAGATAAAGAGGGAATGAGAGGAGAGTGGGTGAGAACAGAGAGAGAGAGAGAGAGAGATAAAGAGGAAATAGGGAGGAGACGTGGATAGGTGGAAGGGTGAGGGAGAGAAATATTTGGGCGGGAAATACATTGATCTCAGTCATTGATATATACCCAGGTTGATATGGACCATTGGATCAAAATGTATCTCTAACATAAATTAGACATTTTCAAAAACCCTTTTCCCTTATTATATAGACTAGTGTATGCCCGTGCCTGAAGGCACGGTATAAATAATGTTGTGATTAAAATACAGTTGTAATTAATACGTATTATATTAAAATTTATTATGAATTCTGTAATTTTTTTGACAAAAATATTGAAAAAATATAAAGAAATACTATTCTTTTTAAAAAATTGTAACAATTTTACTTGTATCATAAGTTTTATAAAACTCAAATAAAGTAACAACAAAATAACTTAAAACTCCGGTGATGCAGCTCACAGAGAAGCACTGAAATACTCCCACTGTCGGCAAACAAATAATTATTCTATTGTTTATACCCATTGATATATATAATACTACCAAATAAATAATTATCATGTTGTTTAAAATTTCAATTTAGTAGTTTGTCCAACAAACAATAAAAGCTAAATAAATTAAGATTTTAAAAATAAAAATAATAATAAATACAATAATTTGATTTCTCAAAAGTCGTGAAATTTTCTGACCTCTTCCTAATTGGTGGTGGGTCACCCAAAGATCTTTCTTTTTATTTTTCTTTTTTTTTTAATTTTTTTTATTTATTTTAGACTTCACTCTCTATTGGCTTGCTTTTTCCATTCAGCCAATCACATTCCATCCGCATGGTTTTCGTTTTGATGAACTAATTTCCAGAGTCTTTAAAGCTTACAACAACTTGAAAGTGCTCAAAAAGTTCAACTTCTATCAATATATTCTAACACCTTCAAATTTTAACACCTTCAAACTACCGATTTATCTAATAATAGATTCTAACACCTTCAGATTTTAACACCTTCAAACAACTGATTCATCTGGTAATAGATTCTAACCAGGCAAGTCCCCAGGGTTGGTTTGGAGGTTTAAAAATGTATATCCGTGTCTGAATTAATTATAAGATTAAAATATAATTAAATTTAAAAGTATTGATTTCAAATGTAATTTATCAAATTTATTGATTTTGAAATGAATTTTGTAAAAATAACCAAACATAAATACACCCCAATAAAATTAAAATAAAAATTAAAAAATATAATTTATTATAAGAATTTGAAGTCAAAATTCTATTAATAAAAAAACTCTTCTTTTCACTTTTTGAACAAATCACCACTCCCATTATTTCTTCTCTTTCTCAAAATTCACTTTTGTGATCATTTTTTTAAGGTAACCCAATTTAAACCTAATTTAAATTTTGAGTTCAAATTTATCTACACACACAAAAAAAAGCATTTTCTATATAAACATGACTCATAAACTCAATTTATACTTAATTTTCATACAAATTTAAATTCACCATTTTTTTAACAGATCTCAATTTAAACTCCAGATTTTAACACCTTCAGATTCTAACACCTTCAAACTACTGATTTTTCTGGTAATAGATTCTAACACCTTCAGATTTTAACACTTTCAAACTACTGATTTATCTGGCTTCTCACAAATATATGTTAAGTATCTGAAAAACCAAAACTACTCGACATTTTTTTATTTTTTAATAAAAATAAATAAATTGTTAATATAAACACAATTATTTAAACAATAACAATCATGTAGCATTATTCTTTAAACAATTCTGTGCAATTATTTAACTAAAGCTACTTTTTCTTTTCTTTTTCTACTTCTTTTTGCTTTTGTTCTTTTTTGAGCAGATAGCTCTGTCCCTCTTTTTCCTCTACGTCTCTCTCTTCCTATTTGAATTCCATTGCTGTTCAAGGTTGAGCTTCGAATGGGAGTCATAACCCAGTTAATAAACATTACAACACATTAAAAATCACAAACCCAAACCCAAATCTTAGAAACACAAATTCAAACACAATAAAACCTTTGAGAAATCAAAACACATTTCAAAATGAAACCCATTCGAAGTAGATCAAAGAGAAATTTAAAATTCATAGTAACTTAAAAACAAACTATAAAATCATTATTATTAAAATTTATAAATTTTAACACTAATTTGTAATTTTTTTTCCCACATTTACCCTGTGCAGTTGTTTCCCCTAAGTATGATGATCAAAATGGAGCTCTTAAATAAGGTTGTTAACTTAATTTATATATATAGTGAATTTAATCATTTATTTAATAGTGAATTTATATATATAGTGAATAAATAGCAAAATTTTCAAACCAATGATGGGAAATGTATTTAAGGCATGCAAGCAGGATCATAACACCAATTGCTTAGAAACGTCCTTACAAGTAATCAACAGAAGAATGCTGATATGGTTGAGTAGAAAGGTAGGGCCCGTAGGGGGCATGTGCCTTCCTTATTGTGTTTGGGTTTGCTTCAGATAATCCAATGAACTTTATTTTACCCTCTTCCACCAACTTCTTAAGTTCCCCCATCTGCCATTCAAGAAGAAAATTTCATTCAAACATCACATACACAAAAAATTACAAATAATACTAATAAAAAAATTATTCAAACTCCAATAATACCTCCCTGTTTTTTTAAAAGAAGAATAAACCAGTAAACTTTAGGTACGGTTTCCTCTATAGGTAAACCAGTAAACTTTAAAAGAAAAATAAACCAATAAACCAGTAAACCAGTAAACTTTATCGGAAAGAAGAACCAAGACACATACGGTTTCCTCTATAGGTACTGATGTGTCAATCCGGTGTACATAGTAGAGATCAATGTAGTCCACACCAAGGCACCTCAGGCTCGCCTCGCAACAGGAGCGAACATATTCAGGGGTGCTTTTCACCACAATTTGGGTAGGTTCAATTTTGGCAATACCAAATTTTGTGGCTAATTCGATCTTTCCTTGAGGTAGCTGCTTTAGTGCCTGCACAATTCAGGATCTACTAAATGAAAAAGCACTCCCAACAACAAAAAAAAGATGTATTTTAGGAAATAGCTAACCAAAAAATAAAATTAGGCTGAAGTAGAAGTTTAGGGAGCAGTTGCATATTTAGTTAAAATCATGAATCAAAAATCACATTTGTCAACATATGGCACATGCAAATGACCAACATTCAATGAATCATATACTTAAAAGTGAAACTTTGTACTTCACAATCCACACTTACAAACAAATTCTATTTACATTTCAAAGTACCATCCCTCCCACCACAATCCCTTCAACAGTCGACCAAGCTTATAAACAATAAGAAGTCAAAATCCAGGTGTAGAACTATTTTAGACCTGGCAAAAAAGAGATTAATGCAAGTTAAAAATGGTAGAAAAGCTGGTGGAGGAAGGCAGGGTCACACATGAATAATGAATTAAGCAACACCCTTGCTTCAGGAAGAAGAAAACATAACTCAAACTATCACACAAAAAGCCACGGTCAAACATGAATAATGAATTTGAAAAAGCAGTTCAGTTTATCATTTATTAATTCACAGGAAGAGACATTGTATCTGAATCTGGTAAAAATAATAAAAAGAAGTGACAACCTGTTCCAGCGAGCTTCCTTTTGTTTTTGATGCCTCATTTACTTCAAGTGACAATGCTAGTTCCAAGGCCTTAGAAGCACAGTGTTGTAACAGCAGTTACTCTATGAATTCCCTTGGCAATTCCCTCGGCAATTCCCTCCTCAGACAACAGAGCAAACACAGTAGATTAATCCCATTATTTACACCTTATAAGCATAAATGGATTTCCACCTTATAATTAAACACCTTAGTCCACCTCATATATTAAATGGATTTCCACACTAAAACACCTTAGTCCCTCTCATTATTTACACTTTATAAGCATAAACCAAGATTAATGGATTTCAATGGATTTCCAAAAATGGATTTCAATGGATTTCCCTCTCTGTATCAATGGATTTCCAAAAATAGTGTAATCGTATATACTCAATGCAATCAAAACACAATAATTTACCTAACATTACTAAAAAACACCTCTTCGTAATTTTTGATTTCAAAATCAAAAATTAACATGTTCACAGCCTGAATGTTAGGATTACAAACCCAGAATAAACAATGGAAATAGCTCTAAAAGAAAACCCTAAAATAACCTGTTCACCTGACAGAGAGGATTACAAACCCAAAATAAACAATGGAAAATAGCCCTAAATAACAGAAAATAGCCCTAAAACAAAACCATAAAATAACCTGTTCACAGCCCGACAGAGAAGATTGGAGAGACAGAATAAGTTTTCGAGGACTGGAGAGGCAAACACAAACAGAGAGAGAATGGAGAGGTAAAAATCTTACCTTGCGAGCAGCGTCGGGACAGATACAGCCGAGTTCGAGAGGCAGAAGACTGGAGAGCAGCGGCAGAGGGAGGGTAGGAAAGAAGAAGAACAGAGAGAGAGATAGAGATAAAGAGGGAATGAGAGGAGAGTGGGTGAGAACAGAGAGAGAGAGAGAGAGAGATAAAGAGGAAATAGGGAGGAGACGTGGATAGGTGGAAGGGTGAGGGAGAGAAATATTTGGGCGGGAAATACATTGATCTGAGTCATTGATATATACCCAGGTTGATATGGACCATTGGATCAAAATGTATCTCTAACATAAATTAGACATTTTCAAAAACCCTTTTCCCTTATTATATAGATGTTGAAGATTCATATGATGTCTAAATTTATAAAGTCTATTAGGTATTCAATATATTTAAAAATAATAATTAATTGTTCAAATTCATTTAATTTGTGGACTATAAAATTCATTAATTTAATCTCCATTACACACAGTAAAATCTGACTTCTAATTCTAGAATCACATACTTTTCCATAGAATATGAATAAAAATAAGTGAACAAAAATGAGAAAATAAACAAATAGAGAAAAATAAATAAAAATAGGAAAATAAAATAAAAAGAAAAAGAAAAAAAGAAAAAGAAAGAGGAAGGTGGGATCATGTGATCATAAAAGGATGTGTGAGAAAAGAAAAAAGTAAGAGAGAGAAACGAGAAAAAAGAAAATGTACATGTAAGATATTTTTTGGAAAATATATC
Organism: Camellia sinensis; assembly: GCF_055761805.1. Classification (NCBI taxonomy): domain Eukaryota; kingdom Viridiplantae; phylum Streptophyta; class Magnoliopsida; order Ericales; family Theaceae; genus Camellia; species Camellia sinensis. The sequence goes on along the minus strand of NC_138975.1, from coordinate 101,082,975 downwards.
TCAGCTGTTGTTTTATAATTTGAATAGATCTGAGCCGTCCAAATGTCCTAGTAAGACAAATATGTGTAGGACAAATTCAAAAACTATCATACTTTATTATATAGATGTTGAAAATTTATATGAGGTCTAAATTTACGAAATCTATCAGATATTCAATATATTTAAAAATAATAATTAATTGTTCAAATTCATTTAATTTGTGGACTAAAAAATTCATTAATATAATCTTCAGTACGCATAGTAAAATCTGACTCCTAATTCTGGGATTGCAAACTTTTCCATATGTGAATAAAAATAAGTAATCAAAAAGGAGAAAAAAATAAAAACAAATAGAGAGAAAAATAAAAATGGGAGAAAATAAAAAACTAAAAAGAAAAGAAAGAGAAATGTGAGATCATGAGATCATAGAAGGATATGTGAGAAATTGAAGTAAGAGAGAAGTGGGAAAATAAAAAATGTATCAACAATGATTCATCCCCCATTTTCCCCCCACCCCCTTTGACCCCCCCTCTCTCTCATTGGTTACCTTTTCTTTTTCTTTTTCTTTTTCTTTTTTTTCCTACTCCTCTAATCATCACCCGCCACGTGGCAAAGGGGGGTGAGAGGGTGACCCCCAAAAGGGGGGGTCCCAAGCATTATTCAAAATGTATATATAGGATATTTTTTGAAAAATATATCTCAGCCATTATTTTATAATTTGAATAGATCCAAATCGTCCAAATATCCTAATAGGACAAATGTGTGTAGGATAAATTTAAAAACTATCCTACTTTATTATATAGATATATTATTAACATTTGGTGGACATGGCCAAAAAAATTTCTTCCAGGGGAAGTCAATGTATATCCAAAACACAAGCCCCACTAAAAATAATAAAATAAATAAATAAATAAATAAAAAGACGAATTACACTAATCGTATTTATAGTTTAGAACTCGTGTTACTTTAATTCTTCACTTTTCAATTGTAATATATTTGATTATAAATTTTGAATCTTATTTCAAATAAAAATAATGAAAAATACCATTACTTAATTTCAAGAGCAAAATGGTCAATTTGATAAAAATATAAACTAATTTGATAAAAATGAATGTCAAAAAAATATTTTTTTAAAAAATTATTTCAACCTAGTAAACATTAAAATTAATAAATCTTTAAGACATTTATTTATTTTTTTTACCAAATTAATTTTTATTATGTGTTTAGATGATAATCATGTAATGAGTGGATGTTGTGATTTTAATGTGCAATCGAATATTTAATATATAAAATATTTTTAGTTTTGGATTTTTTATTTAATGGATTGATTTAATAATAATATCAAAATTATCGTCATATTGGACTTTTAAAAAAATATAAACTAATTTAATGAAAATAAAAACAACCACTGATTACATGATCATCATCTAAACACATAATAAAAATTAATTTGTTAAGATAAGTAAATAAATAAATGTCTAAAAGATTTATCAATTTTTTTAAAATTTTATCTTTAGTGGGTAGAAATAATTTTTTAAAATTCAAATATTTTTTTAATATTTATTTTTGTCAAATTAGTTTATATTTTACCAAATTAAAGATTTGGCCCTTGAAATTAAGCAATGATATCTTCAATTATCTTTATTTGGAACAAGATTTAAAATTCAGGATCAAATGTGTCACAATTGAAAAGTCAGGGACCAAAGTGATACAAGTCCCAAACTATAGAGACCGTTAGTGTAATTCGCCAAAAAAAACAAAAACAAAAAACAATTCATTACTATGGGAAAATTCTATTTCCACACACCAAATTATTGCTGTGTACATATTTTCTCAATCTACACATTTATTAACTTGATTTTTACTTTTTTATCTCAGTCTATACACTTCACCTTCCAAATATATTTTCACATTCTCTGTGCACATCCTCTTTTATAATAATTAATTTTTTAAATATGTGTGATATCTCATATACGATATTATAATGAGTATGAACTAATGTGAAATGTCAAGTGAAAAAGAGTTTGGGCTACATCTCGACAGTGATTCAACAACGAGTTATAATATAGACCAACCATGGGGACAAGGTTGTGGGAATATTGCATGAAACAGGTTCTAAAGAACTTGTAATCGTATGCCATGGATTTAGATCCTCAAAGGTTGGTAATTGTAATTGGAGCTGTGTTTTGATTTGACAGATAATATGAATAGCAACTGTTGGTGGTGTTGTTTTATTTTTATTTTTAATGATTGTCCTTTGTTATGATTTTCAGGATCGCATTCCTATGGTAATATTTGCGGCTGTTCTAGGGAGGCAGGAATTAGGTCAAGTTTGGCTAACCAATAAAAGTGTACTTATTTCATCTTTTTATTTTTTTTGAGTCACATCAATTAACATCTTATCTCTATTTTTTCTACACATAATACAAAAAAAAATTAAAAAGTGCACTTATTTAGTCTTCCCAAACTTGACCTTAGTTCCGCTTTGACTTTGCTGGCAATGGGTAAGTTGTTGGAAGTGAAATCCAATAGAATTATGAAAAAATTGTGAGATGTGTGGGTGAGATAGTGATGGGTGAGATGGTAATTTTGTTAAAAGATAAAATTGTGATTCTGAAAAAATTTATTAAGTATGTGAAGTAAGGAAATTTGGTGTGTGGAAATAAAATTTATCATTACTATGGCCTTGTTTGAAAGACTTTTTTTTTTATTTTTTTATTTTTTTATACTTTTAGGGTAAAATTTACAAAAAGTAAAAAATAAAATAAGTTAAAATAGTTAATAAAAAAATATCACATCAAATTCATAATCATTTCACTTTTTCTCTCACAAATATAGTATCACATTCAATTACAAAAAAATTTAACCATCTTTCTAAACACAAATATTTTAGTCTACTAAAATAGCTTACAAAAATAACTAACTTTCCAAACGAGACCTATGTAAACAAATTCATCATTTTAAAAAAAATTTAGGATTCGTTTAGGATGTGGATTGACTCTTTGGTTATTTTAGGTTCAGACTAAAAAATCTCGTTTAGGATTAACTTTTTGCTTTTTTGATTCTTGTAAGAGAAAAAAATGAAATGATTATGATTTTAGTGTTATATTTTATTTTATTGGCCCTATTTTGTCTTTTTGTGACTATTTTCGTCTCATAATCTTATGCCAAATGAATGCTTAATAATTTTATTAAATGTATTAAACTAAAAAGTCATTAACAAATTTATATTTATATATATATATATATATATTATACACCACTTATTTTTATATTTTTTTTGTTACATTGGAAAAGGAAACGATAAACAAACGAACTAAGGGAAAGAAAAATTAGCTACCCCTAGGATACTACTTGTGATAGCTTTAGCCAATTACATCTGCCACTAGTTGGCCTCGAATTTCTTTCGGGGGATCATCCATGACAACCAATACTTCATTTTGATCTACGCCCATTTTGGCTAGTCCGTTAGCTCTCTCGTTGCCCTTTCTTATGGCATGTTGAATCGTGTAGCTGCATTTTTGGATGAGAAACTTGGAATCATCCACTAGACTTTGAAGTGGGAATGTGATCTTAATGTTCTCTTTTAGTATATCAATGGCATATTGGGAGTCCGTTTCGATGATAAGATTGTAGGATGACCCGGGTGTGACAACTCCAATATGTATATTATTTTTATATATTATTTCATTGAGCATATGTGCATAATTATGTGTTTAGTTGGTGTTTATCTGTTTGTTTATGAAATATTTGTTAGAATACCAACTTTGAATTTGAAATTGAAAGCCTAAACGAATTCAGAAACCAAAATTGACTATTTCAATAAACTAATTTGAATATTTAGAATCATATGATAAGTTTGATTAAAATTTGATTCGGATCAAAATAATTAGATTAAATCAATTAGTCTTGATTAGAATTAAGGTTAATTAATTAGCCCTAATCTCATTTGATTAACTTAACTTAATCCAACCATATATACATATGTTAGAAACATGTTTAAAGAGCACATTCCTCATCAAAAATAGGCTGAAAATGTGTGTGTGTGTGTGTGTGTGTGTGTGAGAGAGAGAGAGAGAGAGAGCAACATTTGTAGAGAAAGAGAGAGAAGAATTATGAAGGAGAAGTATTGAAGAATTAAGCAAATCTATACCTACATTCAAACTCTAGGTAAGAATCTCACCTATAATCCTTGTAGATAATCCTTGTAGAAGTTGAATTCATGAGGTCGTAGGATCATTTGCGTGAAATTGTTAAAGAAATGCTAGGATTACTTTGAATTTGGTAAACAAGAGCAAAATTGGGATATGCATGCATAATTCATCATCTTTAAGTTTGATTTCCATCAAAATCTTTACATGGATGAAGCTATATTTGCTATTTTTGAGAATTCTTCATGCTTTTACACTTATTATTTCATTTGATCATGTTTTGAAGGGAAAGAGGTTGAATTTATTACATGCATGGCAAAACTATGGAGTTTTGAGTTTTGTTTTGGAAAATTTGAAAGAGATTTTGAATTATAGTTTTTAGTTATTAAAGTATTCATATTTTATGAAGTGTTCCTTCATGTTTTCTTTAGCCATGCAAGCTTTGGACTTGAAACTCATGTTTTTGAACTTCAATTGTAATTATGGAAAACTTAGAATTTGTCCACTTCGCTGGAGCAATGCATTCGTCGCTCAAGCACACTTTACATGCCCCAAGTATTTCACGGACATTTGCACTTGGCTTGAGCGACCGAGTGATGGCTTGAGCCAACTTGAACACCATCCAATACTTTTGCAGACAAACTACACTGCTCGAGCGACCAAAGTTACACTCGAGCAAATTGCCCTGTTTTCAGCATTTTTGAAACAAACTCCCTTGTACATATTTTCATCCTTATGCTCTCTTAAGCATTTTTGGACATTGTTTAGACAACATTAATAAGAAAATAAATTAGAAACACATTAAAAGGGAATTGAATTAAGATAGAATGGTTGATTGAGACTTGTGTTTCAATGTGTACTTCGTTATGTGTGTCACGAGCCGCTCTCCGTACCCAAGGATTAAGCATTGTGATGGTCAGTAACTGAAGTTACCTCCGGCCAATTCTTAAACAAATCACTAAACGCGAGTGGAAAAATATTTAAGTGAGGGTACCAAAATAATCATTGGAGTTTCTACTTTTATAACAAAATTTATTGACAAAAAAGGTCGATATTTACATATGAAAAATAGAATTATAAATACTATAAAAGTGTTGTGTGTATCTATTCTGCAGCCCCGCATCTAAGACTCTCCAAAGTTATTTCTAAATTGCATTGCTTCCTAAAAATTGGTAAACAGCTATAAGTACATGGCAGAGTGAGAAATATTATACTAAAAGCATAAGGGTATAAAATTCACTATGGATAATTATTGGCTAAACAAGGTTTGATATTAAAATACAGAGTATATAATACAGATATCATTTGACATATAATACAGAAATCATATAAACAAAATAATCATAACCACGGTACAGAACGGAGCATAATAGATGTGTGGACTCAAGAGGTGACTTGTATGAACTCTAGAGGTGGCTCCCACCATAGCGTAGCACTTAGCTCCGTACAACACTTTGTTCCACACTAGAAATCATAACCACGGTATGGAACAAAACAGATATATGGACTCAAGAGGTGGCTCGTACGAACTCTAGAGGTGGCTCCCACAATAGTATAGCACTTAGTTTCGTACAACACTTTACTCCATACCAGAAATCAGAGTGTCGGTGGATCCATGACAGACAGAGGATCACAAAGTGACTAATTAGAGGGCCAATGGTTATTTAAGTCTCCCAAGGCATGAGACTTCTGTGGTGGTACTTACAAAACATAATTGTTTATAAAATCATAATGAAATAATTATTAAAAGTTAAACAAACATATCCATGGGTTTCAATTAAAACAAATAGAGGTCAGAAAATAATTCACGTAATCGAGATATTAATGTAATTTATAAAATACAAATTGCATAAAATAAATTATGGTAACTCAAAACGTACGTAAAATATATTATGATGACTTAAGGTATAATATAACTCACATTTATATTAATCCATTATCGAAACATCCTCTTTTACTGACTGACTACTCTTTCCTTACTCCTCATTTCTCACCCGAGGCACCTTTTATAGGTGCTTCCCAACCCTTTTGATTCAATTCACTTGTTGCCCAAATAAACACGTGACCCTCCACTTAATTCACTCAAATGCATGCTTATCCATATGGCTCCCTTATCCATTGATTTCTCTTTTTTCTTATTTTTTATTTTTTATTTTATTTTGAGCTTATTCGAGCTTTATCTACAACAACCATCGGCTTAATTCTACATTGATTCTAATTAATAAAATATTTGCACAATAACGCTTAATGTAAATTAAATTACATTTTATTATATACCATCATAAAATTAATTGTTTTATTTTACTATTGCTACCATTATTATTATTCTTGTTGTTATTATCATAATTAATTGTGGTACTAATTAAAATTTAGGATTTATCTTATTTATAATTAAATAATACTAATATAAAATTTAAGGGACAACTTAAATTTTCAAGTTGTTACAATGTGTATTATGTAGGTGGATGTCTAAGGCTTAATATCGGTATAATACACTATAAGTAATGTCTTTATAAAGTTATGTTCGAAAAGTATTTTGAATTGGTTAAGAATGATATTTTGAATTTTATTTTGTTATCTATGAATGAATGTCCTTTTCGAAATTGTAATCGTGACATCCTTTAATGAGACCCTCGCTTGGAGGAAACAATACCATGACCCATTGAATTAATTGAAACACAAAAATCTCTGATGTTAGACCTTAATGGTCCACATTGAATTATGGATTATTGATTGACCTGTTGTGGTCCCATTGGATTGACCTAGTGGTTCTATTGGCTTTGGCACATCGTTTCATTGTTACTCTATTGGATGTACTATGTATAATGATTCGAATGATTATTGTTATAGCAAAGGAATGATATGATTGTTAATCAAATTGTTTTGCTTATCGAAATGAATTATTTTAGGAAATTAAAGATATGTTTTGTATCATATTGGACTTCATTCATTTAAACCCTTTATATTGATATTACTCACTAGACTTTAGCTCACCTCTCTGCCTTATATATATATATAGGTGAGCAAATGGAACGTTAAGTCTAAGGCAACCTCAGAGTCTACCCCTGTAAAGCCATATTTGAAGTGCTTCCGTGATGAAGCGTGTTTGGACTCAAGAGGAGTCAAGCTTTGTCAACCTTTCCATTTGTTTTGTTTACTTTTGTTATTTTGGAACTTGTTACGGATGAATGTTGTATAAGAAGTCTATCTTTGGTGTAATGTATATAAGCATGTATGAAGTTTAAAGTTTTAAATATTTATGAATTTGGCATAAATGCACTGCTCAGTGGACTATCTTTTATATTTGATATTGCTTCCGCTTAGCCCAGTTATAATATTACGATTGATTTTGTGATTGAGGCTGAAGGTAATTTGGGATTATTAGCCGGTCATGACCTAATCTTATAGGGGCGGGTTCGGGTCGTGATAGAATGGTATTAGAGCACGAGTTATATCTCATTCATTTGTCCATTAAGCAATAAGGTGTCTAGAAAAGACGTAAGGATTGCATTTATAGGCATTGGAATATTAGAATGAGATAACTTCTGTAATTGTGTACGTGAATATATGTACATATATTGTGTTTGTTACAATACAAGGTTCATATAGATAATAGTGTGAACAAGAGTGGATGAATTGGAGAAATCTACCTCCTCTCGACTTTATCAAATGAAAAGAATGATGCATGATATGGCCAAAAGCTTAAGACAACAACAACAATGGCAACAACAACAACCACTAACCCCACTTTCAATACCCGTACCACCACCTGTACAAGAACAACAATCAAATGATCGAACCATTACTCTCAACAAGGAATTCAAAAAGATGAAGCCACCTTTATTTCATGGAGGAGTAGACCCACTCAAGGCTGAAACTTGGGTCTTGGGGATTGAGAAATTATTTGAGGTGTTTCCATGTACTGAGCGCAAAAAGTCCTATTAGTTGCATTTACTTTGGAGGATGAAGTGAGGAGATGGTGGATGCTAATTCATGACGATAATAAAGAGATTAGCTAGACTCGATTCCTAGAAATCTTTTATGAGAAGTATTTCCCATAATGTATCAGGGACAAAAAGGTGTTCGAGTTTGACAACTAAAGCAGGGGAGCAAGACAGTGGTTGAATACAAAGCCCAATTTACAAAGTTAGTACGTTTTGCACCATGGCCGATATAGATTACAAAAAGGATTGGAAGTTTGAGGGAGGTCTTTGTGATTCAATCTTGGAGAGAATTAATGTCCTTAAATCACCAAAGTATGTTGATGTACTGGATAGAGCATTGATGCCAGAAGCAAACATGGCTGCTCATAACCAAAATTTCGAATGAAGAGGTAAAAGACAAAACTTCAACGCAAATAAGGAAATGTCATCGATGAACAAGAAATCAAAATCACAAACTTCTAGTAATTCAAGTTCAAATTATAATGTCAATTCAGTACCCACTTGCATTGTATATGGAAAGAAGCATCGGGGTGTTTCTTACTTTGCTACAAGAGCATGCTATCAGTGTAGGAAAGTTAGTCACATGGCAAGAGATTGTACACAACCACAACAAGGCGGTAATCGGGGTGCTACAATTTCAATCGGGTCAGCTCTAACAATGAAATCAAATGCAACACTTGCTGCAACAAAAAATGATTTAAGGCAAGGAAGAGTCTTTGCACTCATTCTAGGGGATACTCAGAACATAGAGGCTGTGGTTTCAGGTACACTTTTTATTTGTGGCCAAATTGCGTATGTATTAATTGATTTAGGATCCACACACTCTTTTGTTTCTATGGTATTTACTGATAAATTGAATAGACCTATGGAAACCTTAAGATACATATCGTGTGTTGCAGCACCAATGGAAGGATCTATGTTGTATTCATCTGTTTATCCTGTATATGAATTATTACTTGGAAAAACCACCTTATATGCTGATTTGTTAGACCTTGATATAAGACACTTTAATGTTATTTTGGATATGGACTGGCTATCTAAGTACCATGCAACTATTGATTGTGCTTCTAAACGAGTGATATTTCGATCTCTGGGTCAAGATGAATTTTATTTTGAGGATAAGGGTGCAGTTCCTCCACCATATCTAATATTAGCAATGAAAGCTCATAAACTGATTAGTAAGGGATGTCAAGGGTATTTGTGTAGTGTAATAATTGATCAAACCATGGATATCACCTTGGACAGTATTCCAATAGTAAGAGACTTTCCAAATGTGTTTCCAGAAGAGTTACCAGGACAATTGATTGATAGAGAGATTGAGTTTACAATTAATGTAGTACTAGGTACTTAACCGATATCTAAAACTCCATATCGTATGGCCACCACTGAAATGAAGGAACTGAAAATCCAATTGTAGGAATTACTTGATAAGGGGTTTATTTGACTAAGTACATTGTCGTGGGGGGCACTGGTCCTTTTTGTAAAGAATAAAGATGGCACCCTTCGGTTGTGTATTGACTATTGGGAACTCAACAAGGTAACTGTAAACAAAAATATACTTTGCCATGTATTGGTGACTTATTTGACCAGTTACAAGGGGCTCAAGTATTCTCAAAGATTTATTTGAGGTCAAGATACCATCAATTAAAGGTTAAAGTTGAGGATGTTGAGAAATCTACTTTCTGAACAAGGTATGAACATTACGAATTTTTAGTCATGCATTTTGGAGTTACTAATGCACTTGCAACTTTTATAGATTTGATGAACTGGATCTTTAAACCATTTTTAGATGAATTTGTTGTTGTATTTATTGATGACATTTTGGTTTATCCAAAACGTAAAGAAAAACATGAACAACATCTAAGGGTAATCCTTCAAACAATCAGGGAGAAACAATTGTGTAGGAAATTTAAAAAGTGTGAATTTTGGTTAGATGAAAGTACATTTTTGGGGCATGTTATTAAGAAAGGTGACATTTCAATTGACTTGCAAAAAATTGAAGCGATTATAGATTGGCTTACTCTAACTAACGTAACAGAGGTTCGAAATTTTATGGGATTGATAGGTTACTATTGGAGATTTGTCAAAGATTGTCGTTGACTCAACTAACACAGAAGGGGGAACTGTTCGAGTGAACAGTCCAAGGGATTTGCATTCCAAGAGTTGAAAGCAAGACTGACCACAGCTTCAATCCTTACTTTACCGTTAAGTACCGAAAGATTTGTTATTTTTAGTGATACTTCTTACAGAGGTTTGGGTTGTGTCTTAATGCAGAATGATAAGATGATTTCTTATGTATCTCGACAATTGAAACCACATGAGAAGAACTACCCAACGCATGATCTAGAACTTGCTGTTGTTGTTTTTGTACTAAAAATCTGGCACCATTACCTTTACAGGGCAAAATGTGAGGTATACACGAATCACAAGAGCTTGAAGTACTTCTTTACATAGAAAGTGTTAAATATGCGACATAGGAGATGGCTTGAATTGGTCAAAGACTATGATTTGCAAATTCAGTATCATCTGAATAAGGCCAACACTGTAGCCGATGCACTCAGTAGAAAGAATATGAAAAATTTGGGTTATGTGCTTACAGATCAAATAGAACTCTTGCAAGAATTTGAAAGACTTGAAATAGAAGTAGTGCCTTATGAGCAAGACAATTTATTAGCCGCAATTTCAGCATAACCAGCAATCATAGAAGAGATCAAAGAGAAGCAAGTGAATGATGATTTCTTTAAGAAAATATGTGATGAGTTCGAAACTAGACCTAGACTGGGGTTCACAATTGAAGATCAAGTGTTGAAATTTCAGGGAAAGCTTTGTGTACCTAATGATGCGAACTTGAAAGGAAGAATTTTAGAGGAAGCCTACAAATCAATGTTTGCTATGCATCTGAGAAATACCAAAATGTATTAAGACTTGAAGCAAATATATTAGGAACATGAAAAGAGAGATTGATGACTTTAACTCCAAATGTCTCCAGTGCCAACAAGTCAAAGCGGAACACCTGAAACCAGCAGACATACTTCAATCCCTTCCTATTCCAGAATGGAAATGAGAGTACATTAGCATGGATTTCATTGTCAGTCTACCTTGGACATCTAGAGGTATGAATGCAATTTGGGTTATAGTAGACAGAATCATAAAATATGCTCACTTCCTTGTTGTGAAAACTTCATTCAATGCGTATAGACTTTTTACTATCTATATTGATGAAATTATTCGATTACATGGGGTTCCAGTGTCTATTGTTTTGGATAGGGATCTTAAATTTATTTCTAGATTTTGGCATAGTCTACAAAATGTAATGGGAATGGAGTTAAGATTCAGCACTGCCTCACAAATTGATGGGTAAACAAAGAGAACCATCCAGACCTTAAAGGATATACTTTGTATGTGTGTTTTGGAGTTTCAAGGCAGTAGAGAAATGTATTTACCATTGGTTGAGTTTGCTTATAACAGTAGTTTCCATGCTAGTATCGGCATGGCACCATATAAGGCATTATATAGAAGGAAATATAGGTCTCCAATTTGCTAGACCGAGGTTAGGAATAGAGCCTTGTATGGATCCGAACTTGTACAAGAGACAACCGAAAAGATAAAGATCATTCAACGAAGGCTCAAGACTTCTTAAAGTCAATAGAAAAGCTATGTGGATTATAGACGAAGGAATTTGGAATATGAAGTGGGTGATCGTGTGTTTATCAGAGTCACACCGATGAAAGGGCAAATGAGGTTTGGTAGAAAAGGAAAATTGACTCCACGCTAGATCAGACCATTTCAAATTCTAGAGAGACTTGGCCCAATCGCCTACCGAATCGCTTTACCACCAAGAATAAAACAAGTGCATAATGTGTTTCACGTATCGATACTTCGAGGTTATCTTTGGGATCCATTTCATGTAATAGACTACCATCGGATAGCCTTAGATGATTATATGAAATACGAAGAATGGCTGGTACAAATCATTAACCAACAAGTGAAACAATTGAGAAATAAATCGATTCCAATGGTAAAGGTGGAGTAAAGAGAACATTATGGGAATGAAGCTACTTGGGAGAAAGAGGATGAAACGCGACAACGATATTCGCACCTATTCTTGAATGGAGGTAACTTAAGTTTGGAGGACCAAACTTTCCAAGGAGGAGAAACTGTGACGACCCTAACGCGCATATTTCTTTTATATATTATTTCATTGAGCATAAGTGCATAATTATGCGTTTAATTGGTGTTTATCTATTTGTTTATGGAACATCTATTAGAATATCGACTTTGAATTTGAAATTAAAAGCCCAAACAGATTCATAAATCAAAATTGACTAGTTCAATTGGCTAATTGAAATATTTAAAATCATATGATAAGTTTGATTAAAATTCGATTCAGATCAAAATAGTTAGATTAAATCAATTAGACTTGATTAGAATTAAGATTAATTAACCATAATCTCATTTGACTAACTTAACTTAATCCAACCATATATATGTTAGAAACATGTTTAAAAGCTCATTCCTCATAAATAATAGGCTCAAAATGAGAGAGAGAGAGAGAGAGAGCAACATTTGTAGAGACACAGAAGAATTGAAGAATTAAGCAAACCTATACCTAAACTCAAGCTCTAGGTAAGAATCTCACCTATAATCCTTGTAGAAGTTAAATTCATGAGGTTGTAGGATCATTTGTGTGAAATTGTTAAAGAAATGCTAGGATTACTTTGAATTTGGTTAACAATAGCTAAATTGGGACATGCATGCATAATTCATCATCTTTAAGTTTGATTTCCACCAAAATCTTTACATGCGTGAAGCTATATTTGCTATTTTTTAAGAATTTTTCATGATTTTACACTTATCATCTCATTTGATCATGTTTTGAAGGGAAAGAGGTTGAATTTATTACACACATGGCAAAACTATGGAGTTTTGGGTTTTGTTTTGAAAAATTTGAAAGAGATTTTGAATTATAGTTTGTAATTATTAAGTATTCATGTTTTATAAAGTGTTCCTTTATATTTCTTTAGTTATGCAAGCTTTGGACTTGAAACTCTTGTTTTTGAACTACAATTGTAATTCTGAAAAACCCAGAATTTGTCCACTTTGCTCGAGCGATGCATCTGTCACTCGAGCGCACTTTGCATGCTTTTTGTATTTTTGCAGACATTTGCACTTGGCTCGAGTGATCGAGTTATGACTCGAGCTAACTTGAACACCACCCAGTACTTTTGCAGACAAGCTACACCGCTTGAGCAATCAAATTGTGCTCGAGTGAACTGCCCTGTTTTCAGCATTTTTGAAACATTCCTATTAGGGGTGTAAAAATGGCCCGAGACTCATGGGCGGCCCAAAGCCCGCTTGAAGATCGAGATGAGCCCGGGCTGTTTCGATCCAATTGGGCCCAGGCCCGATCCTAGCTAGCCCGTGACCTTAGGCTTGGGCCTAGGCCTTCCATTTAAAGCCCGACCCAGTTCGTTGACCCATTGGCCCAACCAAAAAAAAAAATTGGGCTCTACAAACGGCCTGGCCCACCCGACCCTCTATTTGCCAACGATCAAATTTCAAAAAAAAAATAAAAAAAATAAAAATTAAAAGCAAGTTGAAACTTTTAAAATAATTAAAAAATATAATAATATAAAATAAAATAAAATAAAATAAAGGCTTGATCTTGCAACAACGGTAAAAAATAAATAAATGAAATGGTTATTTCCTTGTAGAGAGGCAGAGCTGATCCCTTGTCATGTATCATTCTTCACGCACATCATCATTGCAAGTTGCAATGAATGGAAAAAAAATATTCTGCACGTCTGCTGCTGTGACAACCACCTCTTTAATTAATTAAGTTAATTATATGATTTATGTTGATTATGTGTTAAATTTTAATTGAGAAATTAGCCATGTGATTAATTTGTACGTATCTGTCTGATTCGAAATATATGTTGAGATTCTTGTCTAGAATTTAAAATTGATGGCCTAATTGATGTCAGAAATCAAAATTGATCACTTTATTGTGATTAGCGTAATTGTAACGCCCTCAAAATAAACCCATAATAACCATAACATTAACATGCATTTATAAAAGAAAACGAATCATTTGAGTTATTCATCAGAGTATTCTTATTGAAAGACATCACATGTAACATCCTGCAACATCAAAATAAATGCCCTAAGGGCTTACATCTTTCCAAGCTAACACTTGGACACAAAAAGGATGAGTACTAACTCATTTACAAGTTAAGCCCTAGGCTTGAATGTTTACATGAAATCTCAAAAATAACAAAATAAAACATATAACTAAAGACAAGTCTTCAAAATCCCAAACATCAAATCCTTCCAGGCTAAGTCCGTGGAGGTAGCTTATCACCTGAACCTGAAAATGATGTTCCCATAAAGGGTGAGCCACAGCCCAGTAGAAACATACTAAACCAAATATAAGCATTGAATAAAGCTATAGCATTCAATAGATGGTTAACCAAGATAATCAATTTTATCATTAGACAGTCTCATGACACTAATGTCTAAGACACATTTCACTTTCCATTATTATCAACATGGCTCAGAACCTGGCCAAACTTACAACAGTGAATTATATATCATATTCACATTACTTCCAATATCAACAAAACAAATGAGACTCATGCTCATATCAAAACACTTCATACTTCCCATTTGATACACATTTTAGTGCTGTATCAATAATCATGTAAAAACACTTCAATATAATAAGCACACATAAAAATGGTGCTAATGGAGTCCATCCCCTATCTCCTCCCAAACAAAAATCTGGTTTAGAGGTCCATCCCCTATCTTCCCCTAAACCGTGGAGTACATCCCCTATCTCCTCCCAAACAATATGCATATGCAATGCTCAATCAATACATGTAATTTCTGTATTAATTCAATAGTCTAAATTTATGACTTAAACAAATTGATTAGTTTCAATTTTCCCTAATCCGCATTCAATGTCTACAACAAGCACGACTATCCTCCACCGATAGCCCAAAACAGTTATTTCTATACTCGAAAAAAATAAATATACCAACAATTCAATAGGCGAGTGATTTATATTATCCAACTACACCTTTAAATCAGTAAATTCCCCAATTTCATGGATTTAACCAAATTTCCCAATTTCCTTAAATTAATTACTCAAATCAATTTAACAATTCAACTAGGGTTTTTTCCCAAAATTTTCAAAGTGTCCCCAACCTATCAAAATACCAAACTTAGAACAAAGCATATAAAATGGAGTAGGAAAATCCCTACCTCGAAGAAAATAACCCGTATGGAGAAGATGGAGATGAAGACCAAAGACCAACGTGCTCCAAATCCCAAGTTTCTCAGATTAAAACGAAGCCCTCAACTCACTCTAACTTTTTAATAAAGGATCTAAGGTAGAAACTCACTCTAAGTAGATCAATCGTAAGAGAGAAGGTGTGTAGAGGGAGAGAGAGAGATAAAAACACTCCAGGGGCGGTTTTTTAAAAAGTTATGAAGGAAAAGTAGGTCAAAAAGTGATCCAAAAAGTGAAATCACGGACTGATATAATCGACTCTACGCTCGAGCGTAGAAAGCCCCGCTCGAGCGTAAGACACAGAATCATGCTCGAGCGTGAAGAAATCCGCTCGAGCGTCGATTGCACCCTTCCAGAAGTTTTGCAGGCGCTAGCACCCGCTCGAGCGTCAAACTCCCCGCTCGAGCGGAGGAGCAAAAACAAGGGATCACGCTCGAGCGTAAAAACTACCGCTCGAGCGGAAGAACTGCAGAGCAAAATACTGGGAGATGGAAAATCACGCTCGAGCGTCAAAATTCCCGCTCGAGCGGAGAAGCAACAACGAAGGGACCGCTCGAGCGTTAAAACTTCCGCTCGAGCGTGAAGGCCAAAATCTGGGCATCACCTATCGGCATCTAAAATGAACCAACCTGTAACAGACCCGCCCAACACAACCTATACTTCAAATACAAAGAGATTAAAGGACAACAACAACCAATAAGTAATGACAGGATCCACGGAACCTAAGTCCGGATACAATAATTTAAAGAGAAAAGACCGGGGTCGCTATAGTAATTTTAAGAGTCTATTGTGAAATTTAATTAAAAATTAATTCAGATTAAATTAATTAGATTAAATTCAATCAAATGAGACATGAGTGAATCAGTAATTTATACAAGATTAAATTAAATAGCGGAGATAGGCAAGTAGAGCCTAATTCATATTAGTGTGATTAAATTTAGCACAATTTACATTAAATTATGATGTATATGATGAGAATTGAGTTAGTTAAGTAGATTTGACATATTAAACTATACTTGGGATTAATTAAGACCTATAGGAATTATTAGTGGCTAATGAACCCATTAGCTCAATTCAATAAAAGATAAGTCTTGAGAGAAAGAGACTAGTGGGTTTTTTTGGAAAGTTATACCACATCAAAGAGAGTTCTAGAGAGAGAGAGAGAGAGTGTGTGTGTGTGTGTGTGAGAGAGAGAGAGAGAGAGAGAGCTCAAGAAAGGAAGAAAAGAAGAGCAAAAAGAATAAAAGCTTTGATCTCCATAAATTCATCCACTTAAGGTAGGAATTCTCTTCTAATTTCATGAATTTGACTTGTTATACTCATGAACCCATGGAATCTAAGTTTAATTAAGAAAGAATCAAGCCTAATTGGAAGTATTATGGAATAATTGAAGCAGAAAACATATGTATGAATAAGACAAGGAAGAAATTGGTGAACTCTCAAGTATATGGTTTAATGGTGTAAATTAATATTGAGAACTCATATGAGCATACAAGAGAAGAATTGTAGAAATTAGTTCAAGATTTGAACATGCATGGCTTAATTTCCATGAAATCCATGATCATCTAATTGTTTCCTTACTTCTTGCTTGAGTTTTCAAAATGTAGGAGGAAAACTCCATGCAATTCAAAGATTTGGAGCTTAATTTGTATAAATTATGATTTTGTATTTAATTTCAAGAGGTTGACTTTTTGCATGGATTTTGAGCTTCAATTCGAAGTTATGATTTTGTTTAAAGCTAGATATGTTACATTCAAGGTGTTTTTGACAAGTTTTGGGACTTGAATTACATAAAATTGAAGTTGGAATTGCAAAATCGGACCTTCACAATAAGAGTAGATTTTCAGACTATTTTTGAAGCAGAACTGCACGTGTGGCTTGAGGCCCCGCACGTGCGAAAAACAGGACAGATGGGAGTATGCATGTGACAACCCTCACCACTGATTAGTGCTAATTTATGATTAAGCATGTTAACTGACTGATTGACCGAAATTCTAAACTGATTGATTGAGTGTATTAGTTTAAATGCAAATCTATCTGTTTGACAGTTAAATGATCTGTTCATGTTTTATGTTTTAAATTGCAAATTGAAGGCCTTATCGGCGGCCGAATCTGAAATTGATTAGTGTTTTATGCTAATTATAATTTATGTGATTTTATGGTATGTTTAATTGAAATTTGATTTGGTATGATTAAATTGGATTAAATAGTGTTGAATTACATTAGTTGCATTAATTACCAAAATGCCGTCTAGTGGGCCACTTTTATTAACATCTTGAGGCTCAATTCATACACTTAGACATACCATTTCATCATCTCTTCCATTTCACTAGACTCAACCAAAAAAGAGAGAGAGAGATAGGTGACAACTTGAGTTCTTCAAAATTGGCTTGGAAAATTAGAAGATTTGAAGGAAATTTGTATTCTTGAGCTTCCATTCTTGAAATTGAAGACATAAGGTAGGATATTCATCTTCTTGATTATGAATTCTAGTTGTACCTTGCACGGTTATTGAGTCTTTAGTGATCTAAGTCTAGAATTGGTTCAAAATGTTGAATTGAAGCTTGAATCTTGCATGCATGTATACATTGTTGAGTTTTGAGGTTGTTTTCTTAGAATCCTCACATGCATGCCCATATTTGGGTTATAGTCCATGAATTCATCATGTTTTGGAGTGTTGACTCATTTGATCATGCATTGGACGCTTTGAAGTTGATTAAATTCATGCATGTTGCATGTTCATTATGTTCTTGAAGTTTATTTGAAATGGTGTTCAATTGACTTACCTTTGGGCTTTGATTTTGCAAATTGATCTTTGAAACATGTCATATTATGAGTTTTAAAGTGTTTTCCAGAAAATTAGCTCAAAAGGATCGAATTTGATGCTTTAAATGTTGAGTTTCATACTTGGAGACAAATTTGGAAATTCCAGATTTGGGATCCACGCTCGAGCGAGGAACTTCACGCTCGAGCGTACACTCTGAGATCATGTAATCCGCTCGAGCGAGAAAAGTAGCGCTCGAGTGTGAAATGCATGTATCCAATACTTTGCATGTGTTTACAGTTCGCTCGAACGAGGGAATGCACGCTCGAGCAAGGACTTGTGTCTCACGCTCGAGCGGGAATCGAGCGCCCGTCGAGCGTGAATTTCATGCATCCAGTACTTTTGCAGTCCGCTCGAGCGAGGAAAGTCACGCTCGAGCGGAGATCCTTTGTCTGCATGTCCGCTCGAGCGTAGAAAGCTACGCTCAAGCGAGACCCCTATTTTCTGAAAATTCTGAAAAGTGTTTTAAAGTGCATCTTTGCATCCTCATTTCATCATAGACATTCCTAGGCCTAGTTTAAGGCATCTTAATGAGGATAATGCTATAGAACCACATCGAGTCAAGACAGGGATTAAGTCATTGTTTTCCCCAAACGTAAAACTTAGTGTGTGTTCATCCTGTAACTGTATAGGGTTGGCATCCGAGGACGCTCACTAGCCTATCTGTAGCCCAGAACTCTGTGAGTAACAATGTTGTAAAGATATGTTCAATCATGAATATTTTTTGAATGATCAACTGTACTGCTTTCTGAAATGATATTTCGTACTGAATGAATGCTTGTCCTATTTGCAAATTGTATTCGTGGCATCTATAGCAATTTACTGTTACTGTACTGTACTGCTACTGTTACAGAGATCTCTGTCGATTTTCATGTTTGGAACCACTACTGCTTACTGATATGTTGGCCATCAACTGTCTGTTTGGTTTGTTAAAACCTACTGCATTGTTTGCTATTGGATGTACCACTTATGACTGCTATGATCGAATAACCGATATACTGTTTAAATGGCTGTTTTAAATACTGAAAGGATATTCATTCTTAACCTCTTTACGCATATGTTATTCACTGGGCTTTAGCTTACTGTTTATATATATTTGTTGGTGTCTAGGCATCGGATCGGAGTTATGAGCGTTGTGTTAAACTCCCTTTTTGTTAAGCCAACCAACGTGCCTCACTGCGAGGTTCCAAATGTGTCTAAGCCAAGGCTGCTTCGGGGTGTTTTAGATTTCTCCTTTTTTGTCTCTATTCTGTATAGACTGTTTAGACTTGTACTGTACTGTTATGGTAGGGATTTGGTCCCTAACCTGAATACCTGTATATGATGTATGTACATATTGCTTTTGTTCTGAATGTGATTATGTTATGAAAAGTCTTTTTGCATACAGGCTGTCACAGCTCATTGGACATCTTTTATTACTGTTATGGCTTTCGCCAGCCCCTGTACTCTGTATTACTGTTATTACTGTTAAGCAGGCCTTCGGTAATCACGGATTACTAGCCGGTTACGGTGCTAAACCCATAGGGGCGGGTTTGGGTTGTGACAATGCATACTGCTTTAATTTCACGTGCGGGGCGCACGTACAGTAATGGTTCGGCACATGTGGTCAGTACCCTGGTTTCATTTTCGCTCCGTTTTTCTAACTTCCAGGCCTCTATTTACATGGTTTTCCAATGTATTTCACATTATGAACATAAAAGAAATCAACGAATGATAATTATAAGCAAACGACAAAGTAACGAATAACCAAATAGGTTTAAGAATCGATTGAACGAATTGAATGTAATTTTGGGATATTGTGCTTGAACATATTGTGTAGGTCGCGTGCACGAGGAGTATCATCCGGTCAAGCACTGCGAGTAATATCTTTGTAAAGATAGTTTCGTATATGAATTACTTTGAAAATGACTATATCATCCGATAATTGGTGAAACCTATGTTTTGTTATGAAATGTTTGATATGATAAAATTTTGATTAAGAACGTCGGAACTGTTAAGATATGCTTGAAACTTTGAATTGTATACGATACGATATGTTTATGAAAATGAGATTTTGATAAGAATGAATGAGATCCCCATTTTTTTTTTATTATCGAATGTGACACCCATGAACATATGCTTGAATGTTCAGAAATCTCCATTATGATTATGTCGATCCATAGTGGTCGTTATGTCAACGTCAACCCGTTGTGGTTGTTTTGTCTAAGTCTATCAATTGTGGTCGTTATATATATTTCGATCCGTTGCGATCGTTATGTATATGTCGATCCCTTGCGATCGTTATATATATATGTCGATCCGTAGTAGTCGTTATGCCTCTGTCCTCGATCCATTGTGGTCGTTTTGCTAGTATTTTGTTCAGTACTATTGGTTATATCACGAAATGTAAGTAACTTTGAATGGTTTGATGATCATATATGATAAATGCTTCGTTTTGTCGTGAACGTTCTGTATAGTATTTTGTCAAAGGTTTACTAATACTTTTGAAAATGTACCACGCTATGTGTTCCACTATGAAAGGTTCTCTGAAGGTTTGAGGAACTTTATTTATTGTTACACTTATCCGGAAAATACTTTGCTCATATTAAGAACATTGTTTGATTTTATAAGCTATGAATCTTATTTATTTAACTTCTTTACATTGAGATTATTCACTGGGTTTTAGCTCATCGTTTATTATATGTATGTAGGTGATCAAGCACCGGATCGATTTTAGAGGCATCGATCCGAACTTGTTTTTTCAAGCCAACTATTGTGCTTTACCGTGAGGTTCTGAACCGTCAAGTTTTAAGGGCTTTTGGGTGGTTTCTAAGTTCACCTTTTTGACATTATCTTAAACTGATGTAAATGTTGCCTAACTTTTGTTACTATTGTTTTGGAAATGGGATTTAAATTCCCTACCTGTTGTTTTC
Organism: Camellia sinensis; assembly: GCF_055761805.1. Taxonomy (NCBI): domain Eukaryota; kingdom Viridiplantae; phylum Streptophyta; class Magnoliopsida; order Ericales; family Theaceae; genus Camellia; species Camellia sinensis. The sequence goes on along the minus strand of NC_138975.1, from coordinate 101,061,874 downwards.
ATTTTGTGTATAAGTGTATTATGGACTTAAGTGTTTATATACATATTAAAGTTGTTTGTTCATATAAGTCCTCATAGTTCATTGGACGACATATTTTATTATTTTTCAACTTCCGCCAGCCCCTATTATTGTATTACTATAAAGCAGGCCTTTGGTAATATCTGATTACTGGCCAGTTATGACCCTAACCTATAGGGGCGGGTTTGGGTCGTGACAACTGCTGCCCAGTGCCATCCGCCTACCCCTGCCCTCTTGTCAATGTCATGCATCACTCACATCATGTTCAAAGTTGCAATGAATGAAAAAAAAAAAAAAATGTCGCACCGTTACCTAGCAGTGCCGCTGGCCTACTTCTACTCCTCTTTGCATCAGTCACATCAAGTTCAAAGTTGCAATGAATGAAAAAAAAAAATGTCTACACCTCTGCAGACTTTAAAAAAAATTAATAATAAAAATAATATAACGATCATATTACCATTTAACATAACGGTATTTTTTTTTTATTTATAAATTTGCTTCATCTTTCCAACTTCTATAAATATCCCCCATTTTCCAAAATAAATCTCACAAACAGTTCTCACTCTTAAACTCTCAATCTCTCTCAACTCTCAATTAATTTTGAAGTGTCATTCCTAAGTGACACTTGCAATTGTGCAATAAAAAACTTTTAGAATAAACTAATTTCTGGATCGCATTCGCTAGTCGATAACATTAATTAGTTTAATTAAATTTATTAGCTACTCTTTTTTTTTCATTAATTATTTGTGCACATATATTAATTATTATTTTTTACTCATTGTATTTACACATTATTTAAATTAATTGTTAGTTCTTATATATTATTTTACTTACATTATTATGGATCCTAATATTCCTAATGTTTATGTCGACGTTGATACATATAGTACACGATATGAATCTATTGATTCTCCTTCTAATATCCATCTTCCAACAGTTGGATCATCATCTAGGGGCACAACTAGTAGTGTTTGGGAACATTTTGAAAAAATATCTATAAATAATCCCGATGGTACAATTACATTTAAAGTAAAATGTAAATATTGTACACATTTACTTAGTGCTGCATTTGTAGGGGGTACTAGTCATCTAAAAAGGCATGCTAACAAACATTTACAAAGTCAACAACTTCATATTAGAAGTCAAATGCAATTAGGGGCTTCATCAACTGGTAATTTGTAAACATTTTGATATGATCCTATACGTACACAAAATTCTGTAGTTGATTATATTATTAAAAAAGAACAACCTTTTATTACTAGTAAATGTCCCGATTTTACCGAAATGATTCACGAAGTTTTGCACCGCAATATCAAAGTTTTTCAAGAAATACTACTAGAAACAGGATTTTAAAGAAATTTGAGATTGTTAAAAGTAAATTATTTGACATCTTTAAAAAATTGAATGGAAGAGTTTGTTTAATATCTGATCTGTGATCAAATAATGGTTTAGAATATTAATGTATCACTGCACATTTTATTGATAATGATTGGAAATTAAATAAAAGAATTATTTCATTTAAATTAGTTGAATTTCCATACACTGGTCATTCGCTTAGTGTAGAAATAAGAAATGCATTATATGAGTGAGTTTTACAAAATAAAATATTTACAATTAGTTTAGATAATGCAACATATTATAATCAACCTGTAACCCATTTAAAATCAACTTTACAATTACTTGTTGATGGCGATTTATTTCATGTTTGTTGTTGTGTCTATATTTTAAACTTGATTGTTAAAGAAACTATGCATGTATACGGGACTTTTGTACTTATAATAAAAAATGCAGTTGTTATTATTATGTTTTTTACTAATCAAATTTCGGAATATAGAAAAAATTATCAACGAGAAAGTATGTCATTTTAAAAATTAATTTTAGATATAGATAGTAAGGGGAATTCAACATATAGTATGTTAAAAAGAGCTTATAAACAAAGAAAAGCAATAGATTTTCTTTGCAACAACATCAATAAGAGGAGTATTAACTCCTACAGAACTTAATTAGTGCCAAGTAGTCTTGTATAAAGATTTTTTAAAAGTTTTTGATACTTCAGCAAAATTATTTTCTTATATATATATATATATTTCTATTTCACCATTTGTTTTACATATGCTAGCAGAAATAATTAAAGTTTTCATAAAATATATTAGTAATGAATATTATGTAACCATTATTACTTCAATGAAAGAAAAATTTGATAAATATTTTGATCATTTGCCTCATCTTTTAGGTTTAGCCGTAATAATTGATCTTAGGTATAAAAAAATTGGTTTACAAGAATTTTTAGAACGTATTTTCGTTGATCAAACACACTTTGCCCATATTATGCAAACATGCAACATATTATTTGAAGAATACATGGCAACTACATCTATAAATACACCTACACACACTACATTAGTAGTCTCATTTCAAGGCGGGAGATTAAGTGTTTTTTCAGTAATAAAAGTAGAAGAATATCTCAATATACAAGCGTAAGTAGTTATAAATTACAACGTTATTTGGAAAGCCTGTTAGTTGATGATTTTGACATTTTGAAATTGTGAAAACAAAATGAAACTATGTGGCCTGTGATTTCATAGACGGCCCGTGATATACTAATCGTTTCTATTTTTACAGTTGCTTCGGAATCAGTTTTTAATATAGGTGGATGGGTGTTGAGCGATTACCGCAGCAGGATTTCACCCCAAATGGTTGTGGCACTGATGATTTCTAAAGATCATATATATACGTTTACGAGAAGACAAAATTATAGTGGAAAATAGTGAATTCAAAATGATTTGGATGACATATCCTCGGGCAATGTGATTGAATTGTCTATCTCCTCCGATGATTGATCAACAATTTATTTTTTACTATTTCATTTCATTTTTTTTGTACTAGATTATTGAGGTGGAGTATGATGCAAATGATTGGTAAGCAGTAGGTGCCAACCTAGTTAGGATGTGCTTGACCTACAGTGATGCAATTGCTCTACCATCATCAATAATCTATACATATTTTATTTAATGATATAAAATTTTGTAATATTTTATTTCATTTTGAAATAAAAATTGTTCATTCAATAAATATTATATAATTAATTTAATAGTGTAATATTGAAAGTTTCATTTTCATATATATAAAATTATTTATTTCAAAAGAAAAAAAATTACATAATTGCATACTTTTTTAGTTATAAATTTATAATTAAAAAAATATAAGTCATACATAATTAAATTTAAATACCATCACGAAACATAACCAAACAAAAATCTCATTAATCTTAACTAAAATACTATTGTATAAATTCTCTTTTATTTTTTATCCCTAATAAATAATCTACATAGATAATGTATTTATTGTTCATTGTTCCAAAAAAAAATAAAAATAAGGCCATAGGCCCGACCCTATTCTAAATGGGCCTGGGCTTGGGTTTGGGCCCCACTTTTTGGCCCATGGACCAGCCTGGCCTGACCTGTTAAAAAATCGGAAGCCTACGAGGCCTGCTTGGGTCGGCTCGAGCCAGGATGGGCCAAGCCGGGCATTATTGCATCTCTAACTCCCATTTGCATGTTTTCATCCTCATGTTTTCTTAAGCATTCTTGGACATTGTTTGGACAATATTAATAAGGAAATGAATTAGAAACATATTAAAAGGGAATTGAATTAAGATAGAACGTTTGATTGAGGCTGGTGTGTCAATGTCTGCTTCGATATGTATATTGTGTAAGTGGACGCTCGAGGCTTAATATCAATACAACCCACTGTGAGTAATGTCTTTATAAAACTAAATTCGAAAAGTATTTTGAATTGTTTAAGAATGATATTTTGAATCTTATTTGTCATTTATGAATGAATATCCTTTTGAAATTATAATCGTGGCATTCTTTGGTGAGATCCTCGCGTGAGGGAAACAATATCATGGCCCATTGATTAATAGGCCTTCGCTTAGAGGAAACAATACCATGCCCCATTGGATTAATTGAAACACAGAGATCTTTGATGTTGGACCTTAATGGTCTACACTGAATTATGGATTATTGATTGACCCGCTGTGGTTTCATTAGATTGACCGTAGTGGTCCTATTGGCTTCAGTACATCGTTTCATTGTTACTCTATTGGATGTACCATGTATAATGATTTGAATGATTATTTTTATCGCAAAGGATTGATATAATTCTTAATCGAATTGTTTTGCTTAACGAAATGAATTGTTTCGGGAAATGAAAGATATGTTTTGTGTCATGTTGGACTTCAATCATTTAAACCCTTTATATTAATATTACTCATATGGGCTTCAGTTCACCCCTCTCCCTTATATATATATATATAGATGAGTAAGTGGAACGTCAAGTCTAAGGTAGTCTCGGAGTCTACCCCTGTAAAGCCATTTTTGAAGTGCTTCTGTGATGGAGCGTGCTTGGACTCGAGAGGAGTCAAGCTTTGTCAACTCTTACCTTTGTTTTGTTTACTTTTGTTATTTTGGAACTTGTTATGGATAAATGTTGTATAATAAGTCTATTTTTGGTGTAATGTATATAAGAATGTATGAAGTTTAAAGTTTTAAATATTTATGAACTTGGCATGTATGCACTGCTCAATGGACTATCTTTTATATTTGATATTGTTTCTGCTAAGCCCCGTTATAATATTACGATTGATTTTGTCATTGAGGCCAAAGGTAATCCGAGATTACTAGCCAGTTATGGCCAAAACCTATAGGAGTGGTTTCGAGCACCTGGGGTACGCGAGCGCGTTTGACAGTTCAGACTCCTTATCTTTAATCTAGTCTCACAATTGTAGTGTGAAACATAAATGAGAGTCCAGATCCGAAAAATCTACAAAAAAAAATCCACTAATCACAAGATATGCTAGAAATGGACTACATTACCAGATCTCAAAGTCGTCACTTAATTTTTTGAAAAAATTAGAAAATTTATGACTCGTGCCAAAGACTACTGTCCGTCATAACCAAAGATGTCTCGGTTCAAGACCTTAGGTGTGAGGGAGGAAAATCATGAATTGAGTAACTCCGCTCACCCGATCAAAGGATCGGCTTCTACTAAACCATGAAATGAATTTTATAAACAATATATGCTCATGTTTTGATTATTATTAATGCTACAATTATTATGTGAAGCAATAAGGTATAGACTATGTCATTCACTTTAGAACGCTTTGATTTCATGCATTTTAAAGAAGTTTTAAACAATGTACAACTCAAAGAAAACTGAGTTTACAAGCATAAAATCAACACCATTCTAACTTGAGTGACACAACAGCCATCCATTGGCAATTATTGAGATAGATCAATTAAGCAAGTAGCTGCATGGTAGAATGCCAACACATAATAAATAAATAATGTACAAGCGAGCTACTAAAACTATTTACTTGCTTCCAACAAAAGATGAAAAAAAGAGTTAGCAAAATATTCATGATCCTATATGGAGAATATTAATATAATACATACACAAGAATGCGATTACAGATTTGGCTACTAGTACATGACTTGTGAATCATCTCAAAACATGAGGTAACATACAAAATCACATAAAAAATGATAAAGTCCATAAACACCAATGAACCGAATCCAAATGCATGAAACATGGATGCAAGCATAAGGATTATGATAATGAAAACATGATGCTATCAACATATATGAAAAGTATGGAAATAAAAGGGATAGAAAGAAATGGGGAGTGAAAGATGTACATGGAAAGTGATAGAAAGAAATGGAGGTTGGAAGTTATTACATCAAGCCCTTATAATGAAAGAAATAAAAAGAAGTGGGGTTAGAAATTATTACAACAAACAACTATAATGAAAAGAATAGAAAGATATAATGATTACAAAGAATTACAACACATGCCATCGGGCTTCCATTGAGAGTTATATGATAAAATAGTAATAATGAATAGAGATACATTCTTGTTACATTACAAGGATATTTCGCCAACAATTAATCAGTCTCTAAGTCACAACAAAACAACTCTTTGACTCTTGGATGACGCATCCGACTCTGCACGTAAAAAATTGTTTAACAACTGGGATGAACACAACGGTCTAGTAGGGATTTACAATGATTCTAATCAATAATAACTTGTAAGTATATGTGATCATGAATGTACTCAAATGATAATTGAATAAGTAATGTGTCTTTTAGTATCCAAAAATACATACATAGTACACGTTTTCAAAATAACTTCCCTTAACAATTCAAGAAAATCCTCTCTTTTTCTTCTATTCAACTTTATCTTTCTCAAAAATTTTCCGATTTCTATCACAATTAGGAAAATCATATTCACCCAGATCATCTCATTATCTCACAAATAAAAGACAACTATAAGGATCTACAACCTTTACCAAGCCTTACATTCATCACTTACGACAACGATCATAAATCCAATTCATTACAACACTGTCACGACTATGCGTTTTAAGTCCCTATCATGATTCCACCATGTAAACACACATTTCCACATAATTACACAAATAACCTATGAACAATTCACTTTTCCCAACCTGTCTTCATCAAGTTATTCTAACACAATTTACCGAGTGATAACCGAAACAAAACTGGAACCTATCTCAAAGCACCACGCTTTACCGATAGCTAGTCGAAAGAAAAATGAAACCTCTATATAGCCCAACAGACCACATGTTTTATCGGGTGCAAACCAGAAGGAAAACAGAACCTACGTCAATGCGTTATGCTTTACTAGGTCCTAGCAATAAGGAAAGCGGAACCTCCATATAGCACTTTCATCATTCATCATGTTCCTACTTGAATTAAACCAAGCAAACAAAATAACAACACATAATATGTCCGACTCATTCTACAACACACAATATCATCATCCACCAATGGTCAAGGATAAAACCTTTAAGTATTAACTAACATAAACCATCAAAATTGAATAATATATAACTCTATCATCAAAATCATCTAATTGACGTCCACAATAATTGTTTAACATGACTACCATACCCAATCTCGATATTTTCAACGTCAACTAAATTCCTAACATTATCAATCAAAACAATACATAGTTCCTTTAATTAAGTTCCATAATTTTCTAATTTTCAACATAACTTAATTTCTCATCAACCATTCATTTCTTTCCGTCTCTTCTATTTCACATTTTGAATCACAATCATCGATATAGTTCATTAATTCTTAGAAACATCATTTACCTCGTTACTAAACATCATCAAGCAAATTAAAGTTAATTTTTTTTTGATTTAATCACCATGAATATGTTTCATTATTTATTCTACTAATTTAAATCACTAAAAATTATAATAAAACCAATCTCAATAAACAAAAATAATTTCTTTCCTTTCTTAAATGTATTTTCTATCCAAAATTATTAATTTAATTATGTAATCATGAAATTTATCAACTTGTCTTATCTCTTAAGATTTTCAAACACTAAGAAATTAGGGCTTTTTGTATTAAACTTCATAAAAATGATATCTAATAGCTAAAATCTTCCACAATACACAATAATTGAAGGTTTAAGTTCCAAATCCAAAAACTCTAACTATCACATAAATGTATTTCAAAAATCCATTCTAAAATCACATTTTATGCATTAGAAAAATACCACTCATCTATTTATAGAGAAATATTAAAAAGAAACAAAGAAATCCTTACCTCAAGGGAAGAAGAGGAGAAAAGCTTTAAAAATTGACTTTGCTGGATTTCAATCTCCACTAATCAAAACGTAACCCTCGAGACGCTCGCCATTTTGGCATTAAGAACTACTATAAAAAACCAAATAGATTTTGGTGGATTGGAGAAAATGCGAATTTTTTTGGTGGTTGCTTTAGAGAGATAAGAGAGAAAATAAGGTTTAGAGAGAGGGGGGACCAAGAGAGATGAAAGAAAATGAAATGGGGTTCAGCTGATCAAGTGATTATGCATGAAAAATGAAGTAAAAATGCGCTTGGCTGCACGCGTGGAGATCTTTACCGTACATACAGGACTCCTCACCGCACGTGTGGATTACTCTAGAGGGAAAATTCCAAATTGCTCCATTGTCGCACATGTGGGCATGCTCCACTACATGTGCGGGACCTACCTGTCATGACCCAACCCTAGAGGATTAGGACAGGAATTGTAACCTATTAAATAATTTTAATCGTAACAAATTAAAGGCGCAGGCGGAGGCAATATGGAAATAAGAAAAAAAATTAAACATAAAATTAACTTCATTCGATTATTTTGATAAAAGAAAGTACATTTATAGGGTTTTTATTTATTTATTTATTCAGCGATTGACCCTCAATAAAAAAAACAAAGAGAAAAAAAGGAAAGGAAAACAAAATAACGGATCAATATCAAATTCTTGTATGGGTTCCACTACATGAGGTTACGGGTCTTCCTTACATCTCGTCACCTGAAAGGGTAATAGCTATAAGTACACAGCAAAGTGAGAAATATTATGCCAAGAATATAGGGAATACAAAGCTAAAACATTACATAACTTAGGCCTAGTTTGGGTAGTATGAAAAAATCTAAAAAGTCAGAAAGTTACTTAAAAAGTTAAAAAGTTAACACTATTCACCAAAAGTCAACCATTACGGCTGCGCAACTCCCAATCCTAATTTTTCCCTACAAACCAATTTTTACAATTTTTTATTACACATTTTTTTATAAAAAGTCAAAAAGTTAACCCAAACATCCATATTTTTTCCCTCAACTTTTTAGTCCAAAAAGACAAAAAGTACACTTATTTAGGACATCCCAAACAACTCCTTAATTTGAATAACTAAATTATTTAATTGGTAGGAACTGAAAAACAAAAATTATGTAAATAATTAACCATAACCACAGTACAGATCAGAACAGAACAGAGGTCACATGAGTGACAGTCAGAATAAAGGTCAATGGATCCATGACAAACAGAAGACCACAAAATGGCCAAACAGAGGTCAATGGTTATTTAAGTTCCCTAAGGCATGAGACTCCCGTGGTGGTACTTACAGAAAATAATTGTTTACAAAATCATTGTCAAATAATTTCTAAAATTTAAACAAACATATTCATGGGTTTTGATTTAAGTAAATAGAGTTCAGAAAATAATTAACATAATTGAAATATAAATATAAATTATAAAATATAACTTATATAAAATAAATCATGGTAGTTCAAAACATATGTAAAATAATTCTCCCTTTTTCTACTGACTTACTTGAAGCACCTTTGTTTCTTATCTTTCTATGGTTAAACTATGCTTTATACTCCCATTTATACTAGTGTTGCTGCTGTAAATTACTGCCACGTTTCCCAGGTCTAAGTATCTTAGGAGCTAACCTTGCTGAGCCTTATCTCCAAGCAACTTAGCTTGCTACTTCCAAGCAAGTAGGAGATTAGTTAGAATTCATGCTTATTTTACACCTTGGCCCAAATATCCAAAATAATTACATTTTTTTAAAAAAAAAATGTTTCTGTTGAGCTTATTTACAACTTTGCTTAATTCTATATTTATCCTAAATTAAAACACATGCTTATCATATTCATTTATAAAATTCAATATTTTGTTTTACTTTTGTTCTTGTTATATTAATTCAATATTTGGAGTGTCACACCACCTGATGATCAAAAACTTTTATAAGGCATTCCACATTCTACCGATTCATCTTTACGCTCAAAAATCGAAAATTCTCATTTGGAAAAACGTCAAGAAGATTACACAAGTTTAAATCGTCAACCACTAATACATCACATTACACTTGGGACACCGAAACTAAAATAAATAATCTGAAAGGTATAGAGTTGGGTCTAAGACTTGAGACATACCAGTCATTAACTTCAAAACTTAGAAATTAGTTGAGGTGGCCTGAATATCAGATTACAAAAAATAAAAAAGACTCAAAAATTAATTGAGTTGCACTCAAATAGACTCCAAAATTCAATTATTAAAAAAAAAGAAAAAGAAAAGAAAAGAGAAGGAATGAGTTGCCCATGTTGCAGTACTTGTCACAAAAATATAACATGAAAATTGTAGTAAAGTTATAAACGAATAGTTTAAAAGGAAGCAAAATGAGAAATAAGCATACTTGAAGAGATAAAAGTGTAATTTATCTAAAATTCCGTTGATAACAAAAAAAAAAAATTTATTGATCAACCTTAAAAATCACATAATCATACCCTACACTAATCATAATTCACCATCATATTTATTAATCACTAATTAGAAATTCGTGAATGTCACCACTTCACTCACTGCACTACCATTTAGACCCACATGACGGTGCCAAAACCCACCAATAACTTGTCAGTGATAATACCGTTAACAAATAGAGAAATTACAATATATATTTTCAAAAAAATATATATAATATATCTTTTATAATTTTTTTACAAAATTTCATAATTTAAATATAAATAATTTTTTTACTATAAAAATTATAACCTTCTTTTACTAAAAAAATATCATAATAAAATCTTAAAATGAGATAACAAAAATCACAAAATATTATTACATTATCATTCCTTAACTTCTAACTTCTAAGGTGCACATGCACATTGTAAATTTCTCCGTCAGCAAAACTGCCTTCAAAATTCTGAGCTCCTCCTCAACAATCTTTCGAGTTTAAACTGTAATAAGCACAAGCTCAAAACTTGCATGGATCCAAGTGCTGGAAAACGAGCAAAAGCTTGAAATTTGACTCCGAAAATGTTCGCTCTTTCCAATCAAATTCCCAGAAACAACCACACCACTCTTCTTCCATATCTCAATCTCCTTCCTCACAACCTCACCACCACCACCACCACTCCACCACCACAACCACAAGACGAAACCTCCATTGCCAACCTAGTCCTCAAATCCGACCCACAAACCCTAACCACAGCCCTACAAAACCACCCAGTTCAATGGACACCCGAATTGGTCACCAGAGTCCTCAAACGCCTCTGGAACCATGGTCCCAAAGCTCTCCAATTCTTCAAAACCCTCGATCGCCACCACTCCTACACCCACTCCTCCGCCGCCTTCGACCACGCCGTCGACATCGCCGCCCGATTGCGCGACTACAAGACCCTCTGGACCCTCGTCGCTTCCATGCAGACTCGCCGCCTCGGACCCACCCCCAAAACCTTCGCAATCATCACCGAAAGGTACGTGGCCTCTGGCAAACCCGATCGAGCTGTTAAAATTTTCTTGTCAATGCACCATCATGGTTGTCCTCAGGATTTGAATTCTTTCAATACTATTCTTGATGTTCTCTGCAAATCTAAGCGTGTCGAAAAGGCTTATTCGCTTTTGAAGATTTTTAGGGGTAGATTTAGGGCTGATACTGTTAGTTATAACATAATTGCAAATGGGTTTTGTTTAATTAAGCGAACGCCCAAGGCGTTGGAGGTTTTGAAGGAGATGGTGGAGCGAGGATTGAATCCGAGTCTGATTACGTATAATATATTGCTTAAAGGGTTTTTTAGGGCAGGTCAAATTAAGGAAGCTTGGGAGTTTTTCTTGGAGATGAAGAATAGAAAATGCGAGATTGATGTTGTTACTTATACTACTGTGGTTCATGGGTTTGGTGTTGTGGGTGAGGTAAAAAAGGCTCGAAAGGTGTTCAATGAAATGATTGGCAAAGGTGTCCTTCCTTCGGTGGCAACGCATAATGCATTAATTCAGGTTTTGTGTAAGAAAGATAGTGTAGAAAATGCAATTGTGGTTTTTGAGGAGATGTTAAGGAAGGGTTATGTGCCTAACTCGACGACTTATAATGTGGTGATTAGAGGATTGTGTCATGCGGGGAAAATGGATATGGCTATGAAATATGTGCATAGAATGAAAAATGATGAGTGTGAGCCAAATGTTCAGACTTACAATCTTGTGATTCGTTATTATTGTGAAGCTGGAGAAATTGACAAGGGTTTAGAAGTGTTTGAGAAAATGGGAAGTGGGGATTGTTTGCCCAATTTAGATACGTATAATATTTTGATAAGCGCGATGTTTGTCAGGAAGAAATCGGATGATTTGTTGGTGGCTGGGAAGTTGCTGATAGAGATGGTTAATAGAGGGTTTCTGCCTCGGAAGTTCACTTTTAATCGTGTCTTGAATGGGCTTTTGCTTACTGGTAATCAAGGTTTTGCAAAAGAAATTTTGAGATCGCAGAGCAAATGTGGCCGGCTTCCTCGTCAGTTCAGATTGTAAATCACATTTTGGCTAAGCAACTATAAAATATTGCTTAACTCACGTCCTTTGTGTGATTGTAAAATGATTCACCATTCAAAAACATTCATATGGTTGTTGAGGCTGTCCAGATTTATATTGTTCACAAAATGCTTCCATTTGACATTGATGGGATGATAACATTCTGCGAATGTTGAAGCTCCTGAATGCAGTTTGGAGTGTTATTGCTTCTTCTCCCTTTGGAATAGAAATTTGATTGGTCACCCAATTTGTGACTTTAAAGCCTACTGTTTAAGTGCTTCACAGGATGGAATTGTTGTTAAGAAGATATCACAAGGAAGAGGTTGAACAATGGAGGCTAAACAAAACCAAGCCTTGTAACCCAATCAATTGAGGAAAAGTACGCTCAGATTTGAAAATTGGAGGCCTAGATTTGAAAATGTTGAGACTCTGAGATGGGGAATTTGATTTTTCTGAGAGCCTATTGGCTTTGGTCCATGATCAGTAGGAATCACCTTTGAAGATCAGAGCAAATTATACAAATGAATTTTGACCAAGCAGGAACTGGGATCAAAGTTCACGGTAGTTGGGGCCTCTTAGAAGAATCCATGACTTCATTGTTGATGTGATCCTGATGCAGTTTGGAGAATGAGTGCTTGTTTTCCCTTTTGGTACGAAATTTGAGTAGTCACCCAACTTGTGACTTCAAATCCCCCAATTCGAAGAGCGTCAAAGGATAAAATTGTTGTTATGCAGATCTCACAAGGAAGGTTGAACAATGGAAGCTAAACCAAACCAAGCCTTGTGACCCAACAATTGAGGAAAAGTGTGCCCAGATTTAAAAATTGGAGGCTCAGATTTGAAAATGGTAAGACTGAGATGGGGGATTTGATTTTTCTGAAAGCCTATTGGCTTTGGGTCATGATCAGTAGAAAATTCTTTTGCAGATTAGAGCAAATGATACAAATGAAAACTTGTCGGTGATTTGGTCAGATTGATATTTCTCATGCGTTGATTACTATTTCCATCTCAATTTTGCTGTTACCACTGTCATCTAATCTGATACCAGCTATTTGTCTGTCTTCCTATGCTCTTTTTGGTTCCATCAAACACAGAATAAATGACAAGGTTTCAAAATCCCCTGATAGTATGTGTGTGTATGTGAGGAGGTTTGATTGAATTTGGTACACTTTTTAGGTCTTTTCTATTTGTTCAGTAATGTTACTGAACAAATATGTTTAATTGATCATGCCAATTGCATCAATATGTTTATAAACTCCTGTGATAGAGAGTGTGTGTGTGTGTGTGTGACAGAGAGAGGTTTTAGTGATTTTGGTACTACTGATGCAAGACAAGATTTTAAAAGTTTCTGTATTTTAAATATTTTTGATATAGTATTTTATTACGAAGCTTATAATTTTAGTATAGAATATTCCAGAATTATTAGGTTTTTTAATTTGGTTTGATTTTATTTTCCTAATTTTAGGTTATTTGCTTTGCAAGAATTAAACTAGTTGATTGTCTTCTAATTTTTAGATTTTTTGGTGTCCAAAATTACTTGAACACCAAGTCTTAGGTTATTGTAAATACATATGTAAGTCTTGAGCAAAATTATAACTTTTGATCAATAAGTTTTTGTCTTCCTTGTGGATTTAAGGTTTCATATTTCTTATGGATTCAAGACCCCCTACATCTACTAGAACAATATGTAATTATCGTGTGTATTCCATTGCGTCATTCTTGGTCTTGGGTTTTTTTGATTTGCTCACTAATGTTACCTAATGATCATATCAATTGTATTGATATGTTTATAAACTGATGGGTGTTAACTTATTGGCTGTCCACCAGTGCATTTTGCATGCAAGAATATATGGATTTTTCCATCACAAGCACCAAATGAACAATGTGATTGTGTTGTATGAGAAAATCTGATGGAAAGAGAACTTTGAGGAATTTGTCTGGTTCTAGATACATGCTTTGGTCTAGCTGATTATGGACTTGATCGTCATTGTCATTATCCTTCTCAACGAGAGTAGGTTTTTTGAATTCTATTTTACTAGAACAGTAAAACTACTTCTGAACTTTAGACACATTGTGTTTGTGCTATCTAGATGAAAATTAAGTAGGGTGTCCCACAATGATGATATTGACTGTATGTTGTTATGCAGCCTTGGGTAGAACTCAACCCCAAAAGTTAGCTGTTGAAGTGGGGGTGTCCTCACGCTTATATATTTAACATTACTTTTGTTTGGTTTGGGAATTGGCTTTTTTAGTGGCTTTTTTGACCTTTTACGAAAAAAGTAGAGAGAATGGGTTGACTTTTTGTAGTGTTTTTTTGACTTTTTGGCTAAAACTCCAGTTTCCCAAACAAGGCCAAGCAATGTGGGACTTTGCTTCATAGTTTCCCGTTCCTATTATTGAAGATTTGAGAGGTTTTCATATCTTGTCCTACAGGCTTTCTACATTACTTAAGAGCAGTAGGAAGGATATAGGGAGGACAGGGGAGGGGGCACCCCGTTTTTCCACTGGAAAAGGATTGTGGATCTCTGTCATAAAGTTTTTGATCTATCATCACAACCATTACCAAATCCATATATGAAGAGAGAACATTCTTTCAATTGTTATTCGTTACTTTTGCATATGCTAATTGGTCTTATACTCGAACTCAATCCCATCTTTGGAAAAAAAAAAAATTATGCACTTTGGAACTTATACCTCAATGAAAATGATTTGTGCAGTTGATATGCTCTATTACAAACCCTAGAAATCATTATTGGAATTCAGGGATTGGGATTCTTGTGTGAACAGACCTGAGCCCTGGATACTGTGACTTTTGGCTATGAGCCAAATGGGCACATTTAGTGGTGTTGTGCTGTTATCTTGATATTTGGATATCATATTCTCATTACTTTACAAGTTCATGGTAAAATTCCATTTTTTGAATCTGCTCAGCAGATGTGTAGTCCTTTCACAAGCCATTGAGGAGCTAGTAGTTTTCAATTATGATTAGTGTTGAAAATAAGGTGGTGATGAGAATTTGTATTTATTTATTTTTATGTAAAAAAATAGCATTAACTTAAAGAAGTTAACATTTCTGAAATTTTGTGGTGTCTGGAACTGAGGTGTCTAGATTTGATAAATAATGGCAATCTGCAGACCTTCAGCCCTGTTTTGAAAGTTAAAGATGAAATGGATGTTACATTGATTCAGGTTCCAACTTACAGTATTGTTCATGAGTTGGTAAGCATGTATCTAAAATTCTCAGATAGTGTGTTAGGAAAGAAATGAAGTCATTAACTGAGAGTAATGTTTTTTAGAAGAAAAATGGTTGACTTCTCTCAGATCATCCACTTCTTGTTGTAGATATTGTGCTATGGATGTGTTTGAATGCCAGAAGAAAAAAACAAGATGGTGTGATGAGATCTGTTGTGGCATTGTAACAATCATGTTTTGAATTTTTATGGTATTAGTTTAGCTGCATTTTCTTCAAAAACCACCGGGTTTACTTTTCCTGCTAAGCGGGATTTGGGAAAGGGTTGATGTATGCAGTCTAACCCCTGCAAGCGGAGAGGTTGTTTCCTCGGCTTGAATCCATGACCACTAGGTCACCAAGGGGTAGCTTTACCGTTACACCAGGCCCGACCGTCTGATATTTCTCAAAAGTAAATAAAATTAATTTCAAATTATGAATGAGTTTAGGAAGAATTCGATACGGATCTACGAGTGTCCAAGGAGTGTCATTATTTGATGCAGATACGATTTCCTTTTAGAAGTATGTGCGTTTAGTATTCAAATTCAAATTGGTTTCTGGTATTGGTAAGAGAAATCCAGTTTAGGCCAAAAAATCGGGGTTTTGTTACATATGTTTGGGGCAATGCTTTGTGTTTTATTTTATTTTATTTTTTTGAATTATTAGAATGACAATGGAGAATCGAAGTCTGCTGAATCTGGCAAATTGTATTACGAGGTCTATGATAAAGCTACACAAGAAGTGAGCTCTTAGTTATGGCTTTACGGTTTTTCATGGGGTGCGTGAATTTGTGTTTTCAATTATAGCATGAAATCATCTACTACCTCCTTGATGTATAGCATTGTAAAATGGCATTGGATCATTTTATTCAATCATTTGGCCTAACAATGGAATATTGAAATGATGCCTAGCAAATTTGGGAGGATTCTGCCTGCCTAAGTGTGTGTGGTTCTTAAGTTTTGTTAATTTTGTGAGGGGACACGTATTTCATTCATATTGACTTGTTATGCATTACTAGATAGTGGCTCTCTGTTTCACTCTTCCCTCTAATAAGTTGACTATGATTTCTAGTTGAGCCATCTCATTTGTGCTACTTGTATAAGCTCTATAGCCTTGTTAGCTTTGTTTTGTTTAAAATTATTTTCTCTTTCTTTTTTCTTTTTCTTTTTCTTTGTTTTTGGGTGCAAAATGTGGACTAATTGGAGGCATTATTTTTTTGAAAAGGTTTATCACAATGGAGTTCTGCATATAGGTATGCAAATTCTCTAGTCTGACAATTATTATTATTATTCTAATTTATAGTTAGGCTGAAATTCTCCAAATTGATATCGCTCCTTTTTGTATTTCTGTGGCAACAAAAATGGCACATACTGCATTTCTTTCTCTTGGAAAAACTAAACTAATGATTTAAATATATTAGCAATATAAATGATGAGAGAACCCCTATATGTATTTCTTCTCTCTTTCTTTTATTCCTATACGTATATATGTTTTAAATATTAGAATGTTGCTATGGAAAAATGCAAAAAATCATGTGGTTAGATGGCATTATAACATAAATCAGAATGTTGCTATCCGTATCACCCATGTTCATACTAAACTGTTCAACAGGAGACTGTTCTCCTTCTTCTGTAGTTGCATTGGCATCCTCTTTTTCCATGGCTGCAACTGCATCAGCAGGATCCTCAGCCAGTTCACCAGTCGCCCTATCCTTCCCAAATAGAATAAGCCAATCTTCATAGAATGGGAATGGCCTATTTCGCATCCCTTTTGCCTCTGGCACCCTCTACACAAGTGATTATGTTATTATTAAAAAAGAACAAATTGATTTATAAGTACATACACATACAAATAAACAACATAAAAATGAGATTTACCCGGACATAGTTCTGCCATATGTCGTCACTATCAACAAGCACCATCTTTTGTTCATCATTCCAACCAAAACCACTCATGTTTAACACATCTTGCAAAGCATTATATTGTTTCCTCCAAAATTTAATCTTCGAGTCGATGTGGGGACTGGCTCGAAGATCAGTTCCAGGAAAGTCACTTAAGATCTTCTTCTCACATTCATTGTAGAAGCCTGCCCTAAACTGATTATTATCAAGCTTCCACCTGGGATTACTTGCTATTACATCCTTCATGGTTGTAATGAGGAATACTTCCTCACGGTGATTCCAAAACCTTCGAGGTTTCCCCTTCTTACGAGAACTAGTGGTACCTGTGTCATCCATACCTATATATATGTATATCATAAGTTTAAATCATAACACACATGTCAATCATAAATAACAAATCAACTTACACAACATTTGTTACAAATACCACACAAAAACTAAACAAATAACGTTCGAATTACATGGCATAATAAACTCTCACTATTACATAAAAAACATCATACAATACTAATTTATTGACCTCTGCTTGCTTGCCGTTCATTAAACATTTGGATTGCCAAGGCAGTTCTCCATTCACTCCATTGATCAGATGCTTCAACAACATCAATCATTTCATCTCCTAATTCAGTAGCTAGAGGAGGAGGATTCATTTCCTCGTTCTCATCATCATCAAGATCCATAGGCATTTCACGTTGTATGAGATTGTGGAGAAGGCAACATGCAGTGATAATACGAAATTGAGTCTTGATTGGAAAGTAAGAATAAGTCCTCAATATTGCCCACCTCATTTTAAGTAGTCCAAAACACCTCTCAATGACGTTACGAGCAGAATAGTGCCTCATGTTAAAAAACTCTTGTGGAGTTGTTGGGGCACCCCCTTCTCTCCATGTGGAAAGATGGTAACGTTGTCCTCTATATGGTGCAAGAAAACCCTCCCCATTTGTGTAACCCGCATCTACGAGATAGTAGTGGCCTGTAATTATGTAAGATGGTTTCACTATGTATATAACAAAAGAATTGTTTAATATAGATATAGTGTACCCATAATTAGAACAATATATAATTATCATACCAGTAGGGACTTTTAACCCATTGGGCCTACTGACAGCATCTCTAAGTACCCTAGAGTCAGAAGCAGATCCTTCCCATCCAGGCAAGACATATATGAATTGCATGTCTTGGGAGCACACACCCAATACATTTGTGGCAATTTCTCCCTTTCTTGTTCTATACCTTGGTTTGTCTATTGCAGGGGCAAGAACCTTAACATAGGTTCCATCTAAAGCACCAAGACAATTCTAAAAAAAAAAATTATAAAATTAATATAGGTAATACAAAAATATAATATGCTAATTAAGCGAAATTGTAAAAATATTGTACCTGAAAACAACTCCACCTATCATCTGTACAATTAGTAGTTATCAGTTCGGGCTTCTTAAGGAGGAGACCATGGAGGCGCAACACAGCCTTCAGAACATTATTGTAGTGCTTACTAACTGTTTGACCACTCCGCATAAAATTAAATTTAATTTTGCGGTTCTTAGTGTGATGTGCAATCACATTCAAAAACATTGCTACTTGCTCCTCTAAAACGACATACTTTGAATCAGATAATCCAACACTTCGCACCAACCCACATAAAAGCATGAAAGTACGCCTATTCATCCGAAGTTGGTCATGACAATTTATGTCACTATCGTTGACCAATCTATTCAAATGGTCAATTTGTTTTCCATAGGGGTGAAGTGATCTAGGTAGTTGCAACCTAATTTCTTTCTTCCTGAATGCAGCATGTAAAATCACTATATACATAGCACATGCATAATTAATGGATGAAACAACATGTTGGAGGGCTACAAATTCCTCTATAAGGTCCTTTCTCCTTTTCTTAGTGGCATAATTATTATTCATCTACAAAAAATGAATAAACAATAAGCGACTAAAGTTAGCACAAAAAGTATAACAAATAATAGATAATAGAAAGTGTTTAATATGATAAAACATATTGTAACGGCCAAAAAGCCATAGTAGAGTGAGTTTGATAAGAAACTTATAATATTTGTATATAATGTATGGAAATATGTGTAACATTCAATGTACAATCAATTTCAATATTATTAACTAATGTCCTTAAGACACTCGTTAATCAAACCTATAAAAAAATATAGATATGATTTAGATAAACAGTTTTATAAATTTTGTCTATTCATGATTTTGTTTAATTTTTGTACTTCTAACATTATTGTTAAGCAAAGAGATGTTGAAAGGGTAAAAAAAGGAATTGATGAGGGGGACCAAGTAATGAGTGATAATGAAAAAGTGAATAAAAAATAAAAAAGCAAATGTTGTAATAAGTCTGACAACTTATGCACTTATTTGTAAGAAAATGGCAGCAAAGAAAGGCTTCAACCTGTCATACATTTTACGTAAAGGCTGATAGGATATTTGGTTTGTCATTGCTCACTGCCTCTTTGGAGTATTCAAAATGCTCTCGACATGTTTTCAAATTTATAGGTGTATTGTGTTCCCTTTTCTTTAAAAAAATTCTGCTTTATCTAGACATCCATATTATGTTCATACTATGGAGGAAGCAATGACAACTGCTAGGTGGAAGAAATTGAGGGATGTGGATTTGTTGAAGAAGCAGATGGAGACTTATTGTGAAAATGGTTTGGAGCCTTGGACACCAGATAAGCTCCCCTATCCCTCAGGTATTTACCTTATGTTGCTTTGAACTACAAAAAAATTAATGAACATATGGACCAGTAAACTTAACTAAAAATTTACTGATAAAAATGATATAGTTTAGAATCAACTCTTATGTAGTGGAATTTGCATTTAGAATGAATTTGGACCAATTATTAATTTTTTTAAGTACTTTTTTAGATAAAATTTTTTGGGGTCTTAGCATTGTTGCTCAAAAATATGTCATTCCATTACATCATTCACATCCCTCCATTTCTTCCACCTAGCAGTTGCCATTTCAAATTATCAAAATTTCCCTTTTGCAATGATTGATTGCAGGAAAGTGAATTTTCTTGGAAGAGAGTTTTATATCAGATCCTTCTGTCATATTTATCAAGACATTTCTAAACAAACACAACTCTCATATACTCTCTCACCTGTGCATCTAATTTGGCCCTCTTTGCCTTTGCTTTTACAAAATTGTTCGTAAAACTCAAAACCCAATCTGACATATACCCAAGCATGCAAGTTTAGATCTATTATACAGAGCATAGAAAAGCCACAGATGAATGCAAGTTTAGATCCAAGCAACGATGAACTAAATCGAACTAAATAAAAGAAATAAATTAATTAATTAATTAAACTGAGAACAAGATTGAAACACCAAACACCAACAAGATTAATTAATTAAACTGAGAACAGAAAATCTGAAGATTAAAACACCAACAAGATTAATAAATTAATTAGCTTTTCTCACCTGCAACACCAACAAGATTGAAAATCTGAAGAACAAGAGCTTTTGGAGAGAGCTTGCTGTACGAGATTGGAAATCTGAAGAAGAAGAAGAGCTTCTGTTGCCTCTCCCTTTTGCTGCTGCTACTTTGATGAGTTAGGGCTAGGGCAACATGGGTAAAGAAGTAATCACACTCCTTAATACCAACGGACTAGCTTTGAATACCAACATCAGGGGCAGACTGTGAATCCCCTCTGCAAGGCCTTTATGAAGCCGTTCGGCTTATCAATCCATCCCTCATCTCTGTAAACAAACAGGGTATTAAGTGGGACCCACAGTTAACCTAATCCCAATCCCCCTCTTATCCCCCAAAACAAACGGGGCCTATATGTTCTATCCACACTTCAAAAAAAAGAGGAAAAATAAAAAGAAAAAGAAAAATAAAAAGAAAAGAAGGGAAGTGAGAATGCCGTCTCCTTTTTATTTTATATTTTTTTTCTTGTCAAGTTTGGTGACATGGAATATGATTAGGAACTTTTATGGGTCGGTGGAATTTGGTGGATGATAAATTTTATAACATTTGTTTGATAAATGAGGTTTCTTGGATCTGAGGTATCCTGAAATGTTGCCACCTCTTGCTTAGCTACCTAACTTCTAGTTTTTGAGGTCTTCATTTTAGTATTCCATGATTGTACCATGAGATGTAAGTGAAAATTATATGATGTAATGTTACTCCATTTATGTGATATGAAATTAATTCTCAAAGAATCTAGTAGAATTTAAAAAGAAACCTAAGAATCATTTGTATCTTATCATGTTGAAGGATAACAATTGCCCACTCTTGTATGTACAATAATATGTAGCTATTATGCTGATCAATAACTAACAAAACATCTCTCTATTATGCGGCTGCATTAGAAAAAATATCTTTTTCTTTAGGAAACTTGAATTTTTTGCTAAGTGGTTCGGGTAAGAGCAACTTAAAAAAGAATGAATTCCGATTAAAACTGTGTTTTAGTTCTTGTATGGTTATAGCTATCATCAGTACATGTTGAATCAATCTTCAAATGAAATGAAGTGTTTCTTGATAGTTTTGGAAACGGTCACTTCGAACTTGGAAGAGATGTGATCAGTAGTTCCCTGCCTTGTTGGATTGACAGTTGTGGCGTGAGGTTTCAGTTCTTTGCCAATGCTGCCTACCACATACTTCCACATGAAAACATAAAAATTGGTGTCCTAATGTTTTGCTGGTAGTCTATATAATAAGATGAGAATTTGCATATTTGTAATTTGCAAGAGTCAAATAGCCATAAAGAGGCCGAATATGAGACATTTGCATTTTTTTTTCTTTTTTCTTTTTTTTATGATAGTTGTCTTATGCGATTATCTTCCTCTCACTCTGGTTTGGTTTTCCTTCTCATTATTGGATATTATTTAGTGTAAACTGTTTTTTTCTCCTCTATATATCAAAATGGTACTTAAACTGGTTCCAGTAAAGAGGTACTTATTTTTTCTTCTTACACTTTGAGTTGCTATTCCAGGCTGTTCTCTTATTCACTATGTGGAAAACATTGAATTTGCAGGATGCATATTGGATAGAGAGGCTGGCTTTGCAACATGTCAATCTCTGTGCAGGATATAGATTGTTTAAAATCATGGCTCTCCTAAAAGCCTTTTTTCTGACCTCTTCCTAAAGATTGTTCCTCTTATTGATCACATTAGAGGTAACCCGGTTTCTCTTATCTCTTCTAGCATGGAAGAACATTTATAGCCCAATAGTTCTGATATATGCACCTTAAAAAGTAGTGAATTCATTTAGTTTTTATCAGTACCTAAGACAGGGATCGTACTCTCAAATAGAAGCCTAGCAAAATGTAGTTCTTGTGACAAAAATAAAGGTAATGATAGTATGTGAAAACAATACCATTTTATTTTGGATAAATTACAATTACACCCCCTGAGGTTTGATTAAAATACGAATTGCCCCTTGTGGTTTTAAAAATTACATTCCATCCTGAGGTTTCTAATTTCATAACAAATCACCCATTTTATTAATAAATCATATAGTTAATTAACAGTTTTTAATGATGTTAAAAATATGTTTCAATTAATAATTTAGGTAATTTTATTATTGTATAGGAGAACAATTATGAATTTTATTTTTTTAATTAATTTTGTTAAATAAATTTTTTTAATAAGGGGGTATTTGTAATTTTTCAAATCACAGGGGCAATATGTATTTTAAGCAAATCTTAAGGGATGTATTTGTAATTTACCCTTTTATATTTTAAAGAAAGCTTCACTTAAAGCATTAACAATTTAAACAATTCCATATGATTTTCTGACTAGGATTGATGTTGCTTTAAAATTCTACACATTTTAAGATCCTAATGTGATTCGAATTGCTTGGCCCAACTAGAATCGTAAAATCATAAGTTCTAGTACCATGGTTGGTGTTTTAGCAAAATGAAGTGTTAGGTTTTTATTCTTGGCAACCCTGTTTGACAAAACTCCTTTAAGTTGTATTTGTTTTCGCACTTTTTATTTCAGTGAGGCTTTGAGTGTTTAGATGGGAATCCAACCCGAATTGTGCCTTGTAGAGAAGTTTGTGATGTTAATACTTTCAAGATTGCCACTTTGCTGATTATGACGGGGATCGAGCTGCCCGGTCAGCTCGCGGGGGTCTAGGGGGCAGCGCTACGGCGGGGTCGAGGGGCAGCACCCCCAAAGCAAAATGTAAAAATGCATTCCAAGTTGCCTGTCTGCTCGAGCGGACATTCCCCCGCTCAAGCGGAGAATCCTTGGTTCCAGTTTGATCGCCTGTAAAAATACTGCGATATGTTTTTTCCCGTTCGAGCGGAACTTTTCATGCTCGAGAGGAGATCGCGGGACAGTTTTTCTATAAATACGTGTTTCAGTCCAAATCTAGGATGACTTCTCCAGATCTTCTTCTTGGGTTCTAGGGTTTATATCTGGGGATATTTTGCTAGTTTTCTTTGATGTTTTGATTGAGTATTCAACTCATGGTTTAAAGAGTATACATCAAAGGATTATTTGTTTAATTCTATACAAAAGAGAGAGTTGTTCTTCGGTGGATTCTGAAGAATTCGAGCCTGAAGCTTTGGTGGATTCCGGAGTGGCTCATCGTCAAGCAAATTTCGAGGTGAAGACGGGGTTGGAAGAGGCACATAAAGGTTGGTTCAATTCGGGCGTGGATTCGCTAGGTAATTGAGAGTATACCTGTGTAATTCCTTTATGTCTTTTTAGTAGATTGCTTTGTGGCTGTTGCCCGTGATTTTTTTTATCACAATTGGAGGTGTCCAATTGTGGTTTTTTCACGTAAAATCGTTGTGTCGATTTGTCTTGATTGTTTGATTGGGATTGTTGTTTACTGCTTAAAATTGATACATAATCACAAATCAATATCTAGGGGATTTCTAGATTTTTCATGGAGAAAAAAGAAAACAATGATATAAGGGATTGAATATATGCTTCCATGGATTTGGGTTTGCTCAAATGGTGCATTATTAAATGTAAAATTTGAATGAATGTTGTGCCTTATTAACAAGAAATGAAAGTCTCATTATTGACATGTTTTATTATAGTTCTGTTAACTGAGTTAGATGGTGAAGTCTAGAAGTGCATTAATTCATGCAATTCAATCAATGCCTATTAAGGTATTATGCATCCTCGAATAGTAAAATCCAATCTCCTGCTGGAAGCAAGTCACAACAATAATTTACTTTCTTTTGACGTTGCATTCTCTAAATGTTATGCCCTCCGTCCTTTAATCTGTTGTTATATATTTTGTTGATAGAGAATTTTTTCCAGGGTATGCTTTGAATTTACACAAGTATGACTACTATGGGCAGTCCTATGAATGACGGATCCATTAGAGTCAAAATGTGGCAGTAACTTTTCTATGTGGCATAGATAACTTAGCTAACAAAAGAGTCTCTCTCACTTTAGCATGCAAGAGCACGGCACCAATAAAGGAGTGAGGAACGTGGTCAAAGAAAAAGCGAAGAAGCAATTCAGAATATGAAGAATAATAGGAGTAATAATAATGAAGAAGTTCCAAAGCAGAAAGAGCGTCACATAGTTTCATGCTTTCAAGAGATCACTTCCTTCTCCGTTATGTCCTCTGTTTTGTTCTCTTAATCACTTGACTGGTTGGTTTGTCATGCATGGATTACTTGACTTGCAGGAGGATGATATACTTCGCGAGCAAATTCGTATTCATGGAACCGAAAAGTATAATTTTCTAATCAATTTTCATTTTTGATGTATTGATATGATTAGAGGTCAGTGTTGATGAATGAAATTGATGATTTTTATTAGAATGTATGTTTGTAGTTCGCCTATCATTGCATCAAAATTCAAGAATAAAACAATCAAACAATGCCGAAGAAGGTTTAAACATAGCTTTACCTATGGTCTTAATGCAAGTTATAAACTTAATAGTTCCATATATGAAAGGTATATTATGTAAATATGGTTACATGAGTTTGTAGAGGCACGTGCTTGTATCATGGCTTATGAAAGGCATATTATGTAAATTTGGTTACATTATCTAGATTTTTTAAAGAATTTTGTTAGGTGCTTGTGCTTGTAAGAAATGATGTACGATGTTTATAATAAAAAGTTATTTGCGGCAACAAAAAATTCATTTGTTAAAAGCTATTATTGTATTATTTATAAATGTCATTGAAAACTATTTGCGACAGTAACAAGATGGTTGCCAAAAAATTGTTAGTATTTTTTCTTTATTTTTTGCGACGGCAAAATAGCAGCTAATATAAGTAGTTTAAGTGGTCGCAAATAATTTGCAACTATTGTTTTGCCGTTGCAAAAGTATTTGTTACTTCCACATTCATGTCCTCCATTTGCGGTCGCATGGGCTGTTGCAAAAGGTTTTTTGTGACTGTATTTTTATTATTTGCGACAGCCTTTGACGATCGCAAAAAGTATTTTTTTTAGTAGTGATGGTTCTTTCTATTGTACAGGGCATTGCCAATCAAAGCCACCTTAAGCCCTAACTTTCTCATAATTGGCTTTGCCACTGCAGGCCATGCCCTATAGGCTTGCCATGACCTTTGTCAATGACTCAACTTTTTTAGTTACCAAGTTCTTTTTACCCCCTTCAACAAAACACTCCCTTATGGAGAACAAGCACCACCGGTGCCACAAAACCATTAGTAGCATAGAAACCAAACAACCACTTGTTCACTATCGTTATCGCCAAGAATTGTTTTGTTACTATACCATCACAAGCTAGAGAGAGAGACTTTGCAATTGGCCCTCTATACGAAATAGAGTGAAAGGGGAAGTGGGGTTATTGATTCGTTGTGCCTTAATGTGAGGCTCATGACGGGCTTATTTTTATGATTTAAATTGTTTGTTTTGTAAGATTCATCGAGTATTTTATGCAAGTTAAAAATTATATTGATTGGATATCGGTAACCATGTGATCGAATCACATTTATCATAAAAAATAATAATCTATTTTTCTTTTGAGAAATACTATTAAAAAGTTGTAATTTGATCACGAGGTTATTAATATCGAATCAATATAATTTTTTTGTATGTATAAAGTATTCGATGAGTCCTATAAAATTGACTGTTCATATCATAAAAATAAGCCCTTAATGAGCCTCACATCAAGACAAAACAGTTGCTATTATGGCGAAGCAAAACAATAACCTCATATCTAGATGTGAAAAGGGAGTGGTGGTGTAAAATGATGAGGTGGTGATATGGAAAATTTTGGAATTTTAAGTTAAAAAGATGAATTAATTGTTACTATATGTTTTACGCTAAGTAAGCAAAGATAAAGAGAGCTTGAGGGAAAATTGTTAGGTATTTCTTGAGTATTATATGTTTATATTTTTTCACCAATTATTATTTATTATGTCTTATTATATTTCTCAATCACCCAACACAAAATCATAATATCCCACCTTCTTCACCAACTAAAATATTATAGAGTATCACATGACTGCAGTATCCAATAATCACTCGACTTTTAGAGAGATGACTTTGGGCTGTTAATAGTTATTGGGTTAATAGGAGTCAAATTGGTTGACTAATCTCTAATGGTTCTACTATGGTCAGATTGGGGAAAAAAGTAAGTTATCTTTTACGGCAATGTTTTGTTTGGCTTGTTGAAAGGATGATATTATTTTATGAGGGCGAAATTTCACTATGTTTGCTATTTTTTTTGGAATGGAAATTTTTTGAAAATGAGAGCTAAAATTACAAATTTGATGCCAATTGTGAAAATTGAGTACTCATTTCCAAATTTATGCTTCAAGTTTTCAAATTAAGAGCTCCAAATGACAAAATTTAAAAACTCTTTATTTTCAAATAGAGAAATTTCATTATTAATCAAATATAACTTAACATAACAAAGATAGTAAAATTTCACTATTTTCAAGCTTTGAAAATTTCAATTAAAGACTAGAAATTCCAAAATTTAAAAAGAAAGCACAAAAAGAAATCAACACCATTTATTTTCCAATTAGATAGGATTTTACTTTCACTTTTCGATTAAAACAAAACCAAAAACAAAAACAAAAATTGGGAAAGAATTCAAATTATTGAGTATTTGAGTGGATTGGATCTAACAGTGTGATCATGCATCATCATTAAATTCTCCCAAAGCATCACTCACTTCTATCCCCATTTATATAAATTTAATAAAGGCACAATAATTGAATTAGAAATTAAATTAAATTTGTGTGTCTAATATGTTATTGATGCATTTATTTGGTGAATCTGTTTTTTTTTTTTTTTAAATGCATTTGTGATGTGATAGATGATGTTCAAATTTAAACATCACAATATTAGAGTATATCTAATTAGATAGTTGAAAGAGTAATGTTAAGGATATCAAATTTTCTATTAAATAAATGATCAAATGTCTCACATGAGTTAAGGGTCCACATTTTCCACACCCATGTGAGACATTTGATAATTTATTTGATGAAAATTTGAGGCTTATAGCATTTTTCTAGTTGAAAATGTGTGTTAATGTGTATAATATAGCAAAAAGTGATAAGAGTGAGGGGATTCAATTTTGTGTGTTAAATATTTGTTAATTTAAAGAGTAAGTTCCAATAACATAATTAAGGGTATGGCTCTGTCCAGTTCGGGATCGGACTGGACCGTGCTGTTGGGTTCGTGGAGGCCCACTACGGGTCCCGTTTTGATAATCTGAACCGTCAATGTGTAGAACTCGTCGAGTACTATGTGCTAGTAAAAAATCACGTTGATCGGATATAGATAGTTATGTGATCAAAACAGTTTTTTGTCAACTGTTAATTTTGTTCACCGTCCAATTTTTTTAATACGAAACTGATTTGATCATGTAGCTATCGATATCCGATCAACGTGATTTTTTACAGGCATATAGTTCTCGACGAGTTCTACACATTAACGGTTCAGATTTTCAAAACGGGACCCGTGGTGGGCCCCCACGGGCCCAACAGCACGGTCCAGTCTGGACAGAAGCCATACCCTATAATTAAACTGTGTTAAAAATATGACTCATGTAAAAGCGAAGTCCACTTAGATAGAGTCTCTCACCAGTTAGGCTATGTTTATTTGGGTGGAGATGAGTTTGGAATTGGATTAATAATCCAATAAAATTATTAATCCGATGTTTAACTAAACAATTGAAGTACAAATTAATAATTCATCCGGATATAATATTATACATATGATAGACTATTCAATCCCACAGAGGGGGGTGAGATATAAATTGGAGGACTAAGCCAAAGTCTAGACTATTAGTCTATTCTTATAATCCTAACTCAATCCAAACATAGAATATGATACACAACCTAAAGAGATTTATAGTCTTAGGACTATTAGTCGTGAAAATGTTAATTCAACCTAATCCAATCCGTCCAAACAAACATACCTTAGTGTTTGCACTAATTATTGACATGGCTTATTAGGGCAGTCCTGCTTTTTAAAGCTATTGTTAGTACCAAATCTTGAACGCAAAGATTCTCATCGAAGCCGTGAGAAAGATAGGAATCCTCTAATTTCGATCATCCCATGTACCCTCTGCTGACCAATAACTAGAGGCAATGGGTCCCAACATAGAGGGCCACTCCTCTTCATTTTTAATGGCTCGAGCAGGACAAGCAATCTCCTCAAGAATGGGCAATCAACAACAAAAATTATTGATATTTGGCTATAATGAGATGGCTAAAAGAGCTTTAGAACGTTTGGTTTGGTTTAGTTTTGAGAATTAATTTTGAAGGATAATATTTTAAGAAGCATTTGTAAAATTTGAAATTTCATTTAATTGTATATTTTGAAAATAGTTTGGAAATAGTTTGTAAAAATTTTTTGCAGTTAAATAGACAAGTGTGATAAAAAAAATGATTGATTAATGTATATAATGTGAGAGAATGAGAGATAAGAGAAAAAAATGATTGATTAATATGTACAAATAAAAAAGAGAGGAGAGGAAGAACAATTTTGAATATAATTTTTCTAAAATTATAAAACAAACAATTTTTTAAAAAACATTTCATTACAAAAATTGATTTAAAACATAACCAAACACAACCAAACTTTGTTAAGTGATGTGTCAATTGTGAGAGCCCACTAACTGCGACGAGAGAGCAAAAATGCTTTAGAGCTCTAATATAGGAGCTCTAATGTCACGACCCAAACCCGGCCCTATGGGTTTAGCACCGTAACCGGCCAGTAATCCGAGATTACCGAAGGCCTGCTGAACAGTAATACAGTAAAACAGAGTACAGGGCCTGGCGGAAGCCAAAACAGTAATTAAACAATGTCCAATGAGCTGCGACGGTCTGCATGCCAAAAAGATCTTTCATGCATTCACACATACACAAACAGTACAGTCTATACAGAATTTACAGTCACACAGTACAGGGACCTAATCTCTTGATAACAGTACGGTAAACATTCAGTCTATACAGAACAGTTAGACAGTATGAAGACAGGCGGGGGAAAACAAACAAAACACCCCCAAGCCATAGCATGGCAACTCGGAACCTCGCAGTGAGGCACAAAGGCTGGCTTGACAAAACTGGAGTTACCCTGACGCTCCTAGCTCCGATCTGGTGCCTGTACACCTACATATATATATGAGCAGTGAGCTAAAGCCCAGTGAATAACATAAAGCGTAAAGGGGTTTAGAATGAATGTCCTTACAGTAATGAAAACAGTTCAATTCAATCAGTATTTCAGTTGTTCAGTACAGCAAACAGTCATATGTGGTACATCCATTAGCATAACAGTAACAGTAGGTCTTAAAAGACCGAACAGTAATGATGGCCATCAGTCAGTAAACAGTAGTGGTTCCACGAGGGAACCGACAGAGATCTCTGTAACAGTAACAGTAACAGTAAACAGTAGGTACTAAGGATGCCACAGTACAGTTCAGAAATAAAGGACATACATTCATTCAGTAATACCAGTTCAGTAAACAGTTCAGTTCAGTATTCAAAAGATATCAGTTGAACATATCTTTACACAATTGTTACTCACAGAGTTTGGGCTACAGTATGCTAGAGCGTGTCTCCCCAGTCGCCAACCCTACACGGTTAACAGATTGAACACACACTAAGCTACCCAATTGGGAACGGTAATAACTTAATTCCTAATGCCTCGGTGTGTTCTACATCTATATCCTCAACAAGATGCCTTAAACTAGGCCTAAGAATGCCTAGAATGGAATGAGGATGCAAAGATGTACATTTAAAAGCATTTTCAGAAAAATAGGGTCCCGCTCGAGCGCATGTTTCCCCCGCTCGAGCGGTCACGCAACAAAGGTACACGCTCGACCGTAAACTTACCCGCTCGAGCGTACTGTAAAAGTACTAGATGGGTGAAATCTCCGCTCGACGCCCGCTCGAGCTTGAGATAAGACTCCGCTCGAGCGCCCAATCCTCCGCTCGAGCGGACTGTAAAACAGTGCAGAGAGATGCTGGATGCTTGGATTCCACGCTCGAGCGGCATTTCCCCCGCTCGAGCGGAAGTGCGAAATCTGGAAAACCCAGATTGCACCTCCAAGCTCAAAACCAAGTTCAAAAGCATCAAAACTCGACCTCTTGGGCTAAATTTCCAGAAAACACATGCGAACTCATAGTTAAACATGGTTCAAAACTCAATTTGAGAAATCAAAGCCCAAGGGTGTTTTATTCAAACCCAATTTCAAACCAATTTCAAGAACAATATGAACATGCAACATGCATGAATTCAAACCATTTTGAAGCTCCAATGTGATGCTCTAAGGAGCCAATTCTTTTCAAAACATGGTGAAAACATGGACCATTACAAAATTATGAACATGCATGTAACCTTTTGCCATGAACTCAACTCAAAAACCAACAATACTAACATGCATGCAAAGATTGAGCTTCAATTCACCATTAATGGACCAATTCATGACTTAGCTCTACAACTAGACATGAACCATGCAAGGACCAGTTCAAACACAAGAATGAGAAGATAAAATCCTTACCTAGAGCTTGTATTCAAGGTTTAGGAGTCCAATTAGGCAAATCTCCTATGATCTCTTCAAGCCTTTCAAGCCAATTCTCTAGAACAATTCCACTCTCTCACTTCCTCTCTCTCTAGTTCGGTGGTGTGCTCAAAATATGGCTGAAGAAATGTTTTGATAAAGCATACACAAGGCTCAAATATGAGTAAACAAAGGCCTCACTAGATGGCAAAAGTGTAATTACGTCAAACTCTTTAATTGGCTTATTTTAATCTAATTTAATCATACCTAATCGGTTTTCAGATAATTATACCATAAAATTACATTAATTATGAGGATCATAAAACACTGACCAATTCCGGATTCGGCCGCCGATAAGGCCTTCAATTAGCAGTTTAAACATATAAGCATGAACAGATAATCATACAGTCAAACAGATAGAATGCAATTCAAACAGATGTATTCATTTAATTCAGTTTAAAGTTCGGTCAGTCAGTTCAGTACTTTAATCAGTTCAATTATCAGTCAGTTATCAGTCATTATCAGTTCCGTTTAGCAGTAATCGGTGATTATCGGTAATCAATCAGTCATTAATCAGTAAACAGCATGAGGGTTGTTACATCTAATAGCTCTAATGGGAAGGTGGGTCCCACCCTGATGTGATGTTTGTGCCTTGTTTTGTTTTGTTTTGTTTTGTTTTTTTTTTTTGCTTTGACACATCATTAGAGCTCAAATTAGAACTCTATATTTAGAGCTCTCTATCATTTCCCGACGAGAGAGAAGGACAACTTCTGCCACATGGCAAGTGGGATACACTTTGGCTATCTTTGGAAAGTCAAGTTTGTTGTTTTTTTTTGTGCGTGGTTATTTTAGTCCAAAAAAAATAAAAAATAAAAAATAAAGTAAGTTTTTTAATTTAATAAAGTAAAAGATTACATTTAACTTAGGATAAAGATCCGTAGCTCGAATGCTTGGCTCGAAAACTGGCTCGAATTTTTTTTTTTTTTTTAATTCTTTTCCTTCCCTTGCTTCAATAACCGACAGAGGCCTTGCTTTTCAATAATAGACAGAGGCGAGATAGAGAGGAGAGAGAGAAAAGAAGAGGAAGAAGAAGAAAAGAAGAGGAAGAGAGGAGGCGATCGGTGGGGAGAAGAGGAAGAGAGAAGGGGCGGTTTTTTTTTTTTTTTTTTTTTTTTTTTTTTTTTTTCTGGATCTAGGGATGTTGATGATGAAGATGTTGATAATGAAGATGTGCTGTGTTGATGAAGATGTTGATGATGAAGATGTGCTGTGTGATGAAGACATTGATGATTTTTTTTTTTCTAGATCTGGAGCTGAAAATGAAGGGGGAAAAAAAATCGATGTTTTGTTTGATGTTTTGTTTGATCTGGAGCTGATCTGGAGCTGAATATGATGAAGACATTAATGATTTTTTTTTTTTTTCTTCTAGATCTGGAGCTGAAAATGAAGGGGGAAAAAAAATTGATGTTTTGTTTGATTTGGAGCTGAACAAGAGAAGACATTGATGTTTTGTTTTTTTTCTTCTTCTTCTTCCTATTCTCTTTTCTTCTTCTTCTAGTTCTGGTCTGTTTCCTCTTCTTCTTCTTCTTCCTGCAAGAAAGAAAAAAAAAATTAAAAAAAATTGTTGATGAACAAATTTTTTTTTTTGATGTTGATGATCTGGATCTGCAGCTCTTTTCTTCTTCTTCTTCTGTTTTTTCTTCATCTTCAACTTCCAAAAAACGAGAATGAAAAAAAAAAAAAAAAAATTTTCTCCAAAACGACGTCGTTTTGGATTTGAGCCAATTTCGAGCTCGACAGTTTCGAGCTACGTAGCAGTTCCGTTTAACTTATAATCATTACATTATTTCTTTTACAAAAAAGTTTAAAAAGCCAAAATCCCTTTCCAAATGAGACTTTTTAACCCAACGCTAAAATAGTCAAAAAAATTAAAAGGTCAAAAAGTCAACTTACCTCTCAAATGAACCCTTTCACATAATATATATATATATATATAAAATAGTTTAAAAAGATTTGTGCAATGCATTAACTATTATTACAGTATGCTTAAATTTTATATTTTGATAATTTTTTAAAAATTAGAATATTGTTTTATGAAATTAAATAGAATAAATTATTAGATATATGATAGAATTATATGGTATAATATGTATTATTTTTGGTTTGTTATACACCTAATGATGTATTCCTTCCAAATTTATAAAAAAAAAAATTATGATGTGTAACTTTTCTCAACAAATAAATACAAAACAAATATTAAAACCATCTCCAATAGTTACTCAAATCTATCATCAAATTTGAATTTGATGAAAAATAGCTCTATTTCCTGTTCCAACGGTTTCATCGAATAGGTATCAAATTTAGGATTTCACTTTTCTTTCATCAAACTGATAACTAATGTGTCTTTCATCAAATTACTGTTCATAACTGTTTGATTTTCACCACCAGATATCTCCCGGATGACCACCTCAAGGTAAAAATTTGTAAAAAAATTACACTGGCCGGTCAACCCTCCAGTCGACCACCTCAAGGCAAAAATTTATGAAAAAATTACACTGGCCGATCGACCTGCCAGTCGTCTTCTCGGTCGTCCTCTTGAAGGACCACCTCAAGGCAAAAATTTGTGAAATTTACATTGGCCAATCGACCGACCAGTGTTCTGATGAAGCTTCAAAAACCTCCGTTGGAGATGCTTTTACTTAGATTTGTAAAAAATTTGATGCACCGTTAGAGATGCTCTAAGATAATTTTCCCATTTAAAAAAAAACTACTAACATAATTAACTGAACTAATAAAGAAGCAGAAGAAAATATATATATATATATATATACAAATGACTAATTTTATTAATACATAAATCATACTCGCATAACAAATTATCAATTTTATTAATAAGTAAATTATGAAATAAATTAACAAATTTTAATGATATGAAAAATATTTTCAGTTAACCATTTTGTTTATAAATAAATCATTAAGTCAATTAACGGTTTTTAATGATATGAAAAATATTTTTCAATAAACAATTTTGATAATTTATTATTGTATAAGAGAATATTTTTTTCGTGAATATTGTGTTAAATTAAAATTTATAACAAACAATAATTGTAAGTTCTAGTATTACTGGACTGATTTATATTTTAAACAAATCTTATGGATGTATTTGTAATTCGTTAAAAAATAAAAGATTTATATTTTATAATTGACCATAAATGTTACATAATTACGAAAAACCTGTTTCAAAATTGACCAAGAATATTTGCGTAATTATTAAAAAACATTCACTCAACATATAGGTCACCATTAGTAAATTATTCAAAATGAAAAGGTAAAATCAGAAAGAAAAAGCGAATCTTAAACAAGTAAGTGATTCTTATATATGTATAGATATATTATTCACTTAACATACATTTTAGAGCAATCACTGCTCTTTTAAATAAATAAATATTTAACATATAAATTTAGATTATATATTTATTACTGTTTATCATACTACACATTTTAAAACATAATTTTAACTAATTCATTGAAGATGCTCTTATTAGTTTAACAACATTGAAGACAAAATGATGGAAGCAAATTATATTAGTTGAACATCGTCACAAAACGACTTGGAGATGATGCTATTTCTGATATAAATTTAAACAGATGTATTTATACATGTCCTTGCGATTTTACAATCATTTTTTAGGAATAAAATTCTCTCGTGGGTTTCTCAATTAGATCATATAATTATGGAGTCTACATCAATGATTCTAATGCAAGACTAAATTATTTATGTCAGTATATTGACCCATATAATATGATAATATGAATTAGAGATTTGACAAGATTATGATTCCATATTTTTAGCTACAATTAATTGGTAATAAAAGAAGAGTGTTTTCCAA
This sequence comes from Camellia sinensis, assembly GCF_055761805.1. NCBI lineage: Eukaryota > Viridiplantae > Streptophyta > Magnoliopsida > Ericales > Theaceae > Camellia > Camellia sinensis. The sequence goes on along the minus strand of NC_138975.1, from coordinate 101,026,755 downwards.
GTATCTTACCTTAATGACAAAGTGAAATTACTGTTGAATAAGGAAACTAGTCCTCTCTCTCTACCTATAAAAGGACATACAGACTACCTATCAAAATAATTCTGAATTCAATGTATTCTAAAGAGGGTGAAGAGAGTAAAACCTTTTCCCACTAATATTGATATTAGATTTACGTTCAATCAATTATGGATCACTAATCCGGGTATGTTATTTATTTTCCGCATTGTGATTTATTTGTGAAAATAATGATAGTTTACGATTTTGGATTATGAAAGTTGTTATATGTATAACACCATAAAATTATTTACATCTAATTGTTCAATGGGTAGGATTCATTGAATATTTCATTCTTGTAAAAAATTATATTCATCAGATATCAATAGTCACTTGATCATAACACATTTATGTCAATAATTTATTTTTAAAATCATCGTTACCATTGACATAAATTTAATCTGATTAAGTGACTATCGATATCCAATTAACTAATTTTTTACAAACATAAAAAATTAAATGAACTCTACTCATCGAATAGTTTATATCATTGATATGGATTTCTTAATGAACACATAGAACCCAATAATACGCTTTAGTCTAAAATCAGATTGAGGACAAGTTTGTGACTATTTTTTGTGTTTTCGAATCAACATGATATCATGTTGATTAATCATGGTTAAAAATCAACAAAAATAATTGGAATTGTTATTGAATTATTTATATAATAATAAAAAAACAAAAACAACAATAAAAAATGCAAACGTTGTTGGTGGCCCTAGAAAACAAAGTAGGCGCGTCTCTCCATGTTATAACGAAACGTAGTAGTAATTTGAATTCCCGCTAGCAGCTTCATGTCAAGCCTCGTCCTCGCTCCTTTTCAAAATTTTAAAAACATCCCTCCTCCAACCCCCGCCAAACTCAACAACTTTTTCTTAACGGTCCCTTCTTTTCTCTCTCTCTCTCTCTCTCTCTCTCTCTCTCTCTCTCATATATGTATCCCAACAACACACTCTTCTCTCTCTCTCTCTCTCTCTCTCTCTCTCTCTCTCTCTCTCTTTGTGTTTTAGAGTTTAGATTTGATATATTCCTTCAGATCTGGTGTAACAATGGCGTTGCCTCCATCTGCATCCAACGAATCTGGATCTGCCAATTTTCCATATTGCAGAAAGCAGAAATCTCTTGGTCTCTTATGCACCAAGTACTCTCTCTCTCTCTCTCTCTATATATATATATATAAGGAAAATTGAAACCAAACATAGTGTATAATTTTTTTTCTTGGTTTTTGATAAAATTGTGGCAGTTTCTTGAGCTTGTACAATCAAGACAACGTGGAAACAATCGGACTTGACGATGCCGCCACTCGATTAGGTCTTGATCTGATCTATCGTCATCTCCATCTCTTTCTAATTTATGTCTATGACTTTGCACTAATTCCATAACTTGTCACTTGTGATTTTGTAGGAGTTGAGAGGCGTCGGATCTACGACATCGTCAATGTACTAGAAGGTGTTGGTGTAAGATCTCTAATTCCCCCCTTCTTCTTCTTCTTCCTTTTTTTTTTTTTTTTTTTTTTCCAGCATCTTGACCTCCACATATCATAATTTATCTTACTCTATTAGGGTTTTGATAATTTTATTCAGGTTCTTGCAAGAAAGGCAAAGAATCGATATTCTTGGAAAGGGTTTGGAGGAGTTCCAAAGACTCTGCAGCAGCTAAGGGTAATTAATTGTTATTATATGTTGATTTGTTACATATCCATGAAGTTTTGATTCTGCAACTTGGGTTTTTGTAGCTTATTTATTTGATAGCTTTTTTTTTTTCTTCTTGATGCTATGATAGGAAGAGGGTTTGAGGGAGAATTTCAATACATTCAATGGAAATAACTATGTAAAAGTAAGTTAATTAGGGCTTTTAGTTGAACAAATCTTTAGTTCTTAGCAAATTGGATTTGGGTTTTTTTTTTTTTTTTTTATTTAATTTATTGCAGGGCTGATATTTTTATTACTTTCTTATTAGGTTTCAGATGATGATGAGGATGAGAAAATTTCCAATCCAATTACAAGCCAGAATGACAAACTAAACCCTAGTTCTGTCACTAAATCTTCAACAGCATCCAAAACTGGTATAGTGTTAAGAACTAAATGCAATACTTGCATATGCTACTTACTGATCTTTTTGTTTTGTCAATTGGTAATTATACTTGAACAATTGGACAAGTCAATGTTATTTTGTAATTTTATGTTTTGAGTCTTGGGTCAATTGTTGAACTCACCATGAAGGGATACTTTTGTTGACAGATAATAGGAAGGAAAAATCTTTGGGACTTCTTACACAGAATTTTGTCAAGCTCTTCCTTTGCTCTAATGTATGTAAAAGTTTTAAATTATTGCACTCTATTGTCTATCCTGTTATGCATAAGTATCTATTAGCTTTGGCCTGATTGTTTAAAACCACTTTCTTTAGGTTGATTTGATCTCCCTTGAGGAAGCTGCTAAGATATTGCTTGGGGATGCACATGATCCATCAATGATGAGAAGTAATGATTCTTCACTTGGCTATCTGAATATTTTACTGATTGAAGGAGTGTTGATAAACTTTTAGCTAACACTTTCTTCATAAGATAATTCTGCAGCTAAAGTTAGACGGTTATACGATATTGCAAATGTGTTGTCTTCAATGAATTTCATTGAGAAGGTACCGTTACATATGAAATTACTCTCTTAATTTCTCTCAGTTCATTTAAGTTATGTTAAAGTAATCTAATCTGGATCTTTCTTGAATGGCACTCAGACCCATCATCCAGAGACAAGGAAGCCTGCCTTCAGATGGTTGGGAACGAGAGGAAAATCTGATAATGGATCTGCAAATACTTCTGTTCTTAATGAGTCCAAAAAAAGGATATTTGGGACTGAGATCACAAACACCAGTTTTAAAAGGACCAAGGTGGTTTCAACAATTGATGAGAATTCCAACCAGATAACAAAGACGCATTTGCAAATGCTTGTGAAATGTGAGGATTTGGAAAATGAGGTTGATAAGAGCAACTTTAAACAGGATTTAAGACACAGTTCTAAGAATTTCCAATTTGGTCCCTTTGCTCCGGTCACGGTCCATGTGTCCAAATTTGGCGCTACCCAGAATAGTACGGTGAAACAGGTTCACGATTGGGAAAGTCTAGCCTCTACTTATCGTCCTCAATATCACAACCAAGGTATTGTTTGTGATTCATTGATTCAGTATCAGTTGTCAAATTCTTGTAGCTGTAATGTTATTATTTATTGATGTAGTGGTAAAGTTTACATTGTGACCCACCTGAGCTTGAAGTAATACTAGTAAAAAGGTACACGGAATAATTATAGTTGGTAAAACAGGAAAAAAAAATAAAATTGTGACAATCCAATCCAATATGCAGATATTCGCATGCTTGGAATCCAGAATCCCTTTCTTTGTAGTCTCCAAACAATGTTAATTTTCCATTTTTGTTAATAAAAATTTATAAATTGAAAGAAAATATAATCGATAAAGCATTTTTAATGTTTTTTTTTTTATTATCAACAAAAGTCAATTGTTAGATTAGTAACTAATGAAAGTTAGCCTCTAACCTAGCAAAGCATGGAGTGCTTGAACCCATGACTTTCTCCTCGGGACTAAGCCCTTAAGAGAGTCATGGTAGCCAATTAAGTTAGGCCTAGTTGGCTATGAAGCGTTTGCCAATAGAGATAATGATTAACCTTTTCTTTCTGCTGAGTATTTTTTGTTTTCGTTTGACACTAAAATATACTAACAAATATATATATTTTTTTCTTTCTTTTTTAATATTGTTTCAGCTTTGAGAGATCTCTTTGCTCATTATGTGGAAGCATGGAAATCTTGGTGCTCTGAAGTTGCCGGGAAGAACCCGATACAACTAATCTCCTGATGGGTTCCTCAATTCACCCACAAGTTCCTTTAACTGATCAACTACACAACCAGATGATTGATTCCTTTTTATTTTCTTTCATAATTGACAAAGAAGAGATGGCCTTGTCGAATGCATTATCTCTTTGCATTCTATTATTCATTTTTCTAATTAATTTAGGTTCATTTGATACACCCTTATGAGTGTTGATGTCACTCTACAAATGTCTCTCTTTCTTCTTCTTTATTTTTTATTTTTAATACAAACTATCAAATAATGTTTTGTAGGTTCTCAGAGAGAGAATTTTTGCCAAATTTTGGTATTCTGCTATAATTTAGCATGAAAAATATTAGTTCATCAGAAATGAATTTGAAAAAGTTGCTAAATTTTAACTTCGACATAGAAGATAACACATGAATTGTAGGTGCTCTAACGCTGTGTTTGGTTGGGGAATTTGGAGAGGAATTTTCGAACGGGAAAGGGAAGATGTGTGAAATTAGGTGAAATATAGGTATATTTTATTCACATTTTATCTATCTTTTTCATTTCTGTTTTTAAATTCTTTCTTAAATCTTCCAACCAAATATAGCATAGTGTGAAAAACAAGACTAACTTCCTGGCCCCAAGATATGCATTTTCAGGTGATCTCCGTGTGATATATAGGATATAGTGTAACTTTGTGAGGGCATTCATTTGATGGAAAAACGTCTTTATCTTTAATGTTTAAATACTATTCTAATGTTTTAGTGGGATAAAGAGTAGGCATTTGACGAGCTTCTAAATCACAAACTCATCTCCTAGAATGTTTAAAATTCAATTTTAGACAACTCTCTACACATCAATGGAATGTCATCCCAAGGACAATGCATAGATCATCAATGCTTTAACATGAAAATTGCAATCATAAAGAGTTGGAATAAAATTACTTGCTAGTTCGATTGGATGTACTAGATATCACACAATGTAGACTGTCGTTTTGAGTCCAAAAGCCGAGCATCTCAAAGATATTCTACGGACTCAAAAGAGTCATGTGATTGTCGAAATTGTATAAGAGAAATAGAAATACAAAACTGAGGTTTGATTACCGAGTAGTCTTGATTCAATCTTGCAAATCAAAATAAATACTCACTGTTAAATGAATTAGTTATCGGTGTGAAAAGTTGAAAAATGTTCATTTCATCAAATCAAAATTGGTAAAACTAATTCCAAGAGTGAAATATTATAGCTCATGGAGAAAATGAATTTATATTCATCATTACTTTCTAATGTTTATAACAGAGATGTTGTCACGGTACCTAATTCAAAACTGAAATACCCACCCCCACCCTAGATGCCCACAACCAATTATGTCTCGATTCAGTATTAGTGACAAATCTTGATATTGTCACTTTGAAGCAAGACTCATTAAGATGTCTTGTATTTTCAAAATGTCACTACACAATATTCTAGTGAAAAAATTATGTACAGATTTTGCCTTTCTTTTTCTTCTTCTTCTTCCTTTTTTTTTTTTTTTGGTATATTGGAAGTAGGAAGAGAGAGTCTCATTTATGATAAAACTTAAATCATTGACCTCCTTATAAGAAAATACTTCTTTCTTTTTTATGTGATGGTTTCAGATTACTTATATTTTTTTTGTAAAATCAAAAAAGCTCATTCTAGAGCTTGATTTCCGGGAGTTGAACGGAGTTTTATTTTCTCCTTTATTTTTGTTTGCATGCAAACATATGTACCCAAAATCATACTTGTAATTTATTTGTTTGCAAACCGTTGGTATTTTAGTATATTAAAATACAAATCAATTTAGTTTTAATTCTAAAAGAACTTAGATATAATACTTAGCTTGGCGATATTTGAACAGGAGTATGCCATGCTAATGTAATTTTGATGATTCACATCCCAAGGTCGGACGCTGATAAGCATATTGAACTACTCATATGACTAAGACCTCACACAACATTGCAATTATTAGGGACACTATCTCCCATTAAACTGTTTGCAATTGTTTGAATGTTATATAAAACTTGTTTATTAAGGCCTTAGGTAGAGTTGTTAAATAAATCAAATTACTTGAGTTTGACTTGAGTTTGACTTGTTAAAAGTTCGTTTAAAATTGACATGTAAATAAACAAAGCTTGAATACAATTTTAAACTCGTTAAGTTTTTAATCCAAATTTAAACATGTTACTTGGCTCAAAAATTATACATGCACTATAAAAAAATCAAGCTACTCGAGCTTAACTTGTGTTTGACTCGTTAAAAACTCATTTGAAATTGATTCATTATATAAACAAACTAAACTTAAATATATTTTGAAACTCGTTAAGTTTTTAAACTAAACTTAAACGAAGTACTACTCAATTTGTTTACCGCCCTAGCTTTAGGAGCCTTTAGATCCCCATTTCTCCCCTTAAATCATTCCCTTACCTATTTTAGGGGGTTAAAGCCCCCTTATATCACTCGGGTCCTGCTAGGTTTCATGAAAACTGTCATGAAAACTGTCATGAAAATCATCTGCACCGTTGGATCATGAGACACATACATGATCTAACGGTGCAGATGGTTTTCATGAAAATTCTTCATGAAACCTAACATTTCCCATATCACCCCTATCAGCTCCCTTATACCACACTCTAAACTAATATTTGCTACAGTGACTCTTTATTTGTAGAGAGTTAATGTAGCTCCCTTATATATATATATATATGTATATATATATATATATATTGTTTTGCTTTGTTTAGGGAGTGCAGTATACATTTATAATTCTAATCTCTTTTAAATTTATTATTAATGAAAATCCTAAGTGATTCGTGATTAGATCAAGATTCAAATATTCCAAATCCCAAAAATCTAAAACACACAATCTAAATCAACAAGCACTTACGAAAGTGATTTAGATTGTTTGTTTTTCAGAATAAATAATAAATCGACACAAACGATTTTTACGTGGAAAAAATCACAATTGGACACCTCCAACTGTGATTAAAAAACCACGGGCGAAACGCCACTAATCAATCCACTACTGAAGTAAGAAAGATTACAAAAATAACATACAAATTACCCAACTCAGTCAATTTGTCTTCGAATCTTCTGTAACTCTTTCTCCACGACTTCGTCTCGGAACTGATCAATCCTGAAGTTGATTCCACAACCTCACTTGTCGAATTAACGACTACGTATAAAATCAAACGCCTTTTGAAACTATACGCTTGAATCTTCGGAATCCACCGAAGAGAACTCTCTTTTGAACTTAAAGTAACCAACTCCTTGATGTATGTATTTTAGATCATGAGTGAAGAACTCTTCTCAAAACATCAAGGAAAACTCACCAAAACTTCAGAAGAACACTTCAAACAAACCCTAGGACTCTTGAATGAGATCTAGGAAAAAAGTAAACCTAAAACAGACCCAACAAGCGAATTTATAAATCTGAGATCGCGCGGTCCGCTCGAGCGTGGGTCTTCCCGCTCGAGCGGAGACTTCAAGTTCTGTGATTTCATACAGGCTCCACGCTCGAGCGGCAGTTTCCACGCTCGAGCGTCGAATCACACCATCTAGTATTTTTTCAGGCGACTGCAGAGATGCTGAGAGCTTCCAATCCCCGCTCGAGCGTCACTTTCCCCGCTCGAGTGGGGAGACCAAAATTTGAAAAAACTGGAAAACTGAAACCTGTAACAACCTTGGTTTTGATCCATGGATTTTGACAACAAAGGGTCCTAACAATTAAAAATAATATTTTAATAGAATAGAAAAAAAATTGAGAGTTTGTTAATAAAATAGAGAGAGAATAGGGAGTTTGTTGGGAGAAGTAGATGAAAAAGTGATTTCTAAAATAAGGAATGAATTTTTTAATAATATTTTAAGGTAAGGGGTACATACACTTTTCACTTCTGTACTTTTATTCAAATTTTATTTTAATTTCTATAACTTTAGAGTAATGTTAGAAATCTACAAAGATTTACCAAATGTCCAGTTGGGGTTTTTGTTGTGCCTTATAGCATAGTAGGCTGCTATGAGGCCTATTGAGGGCATGTCCCGAGTCTTTTTAGATGATCCTAACCTTTTATATTGTGATGTTTGTCAAATAGATCATCCATGTAAAAAATCAAATAAATTGGACATCTGCAGCCTCCTAATAATAGCGCATTTGTTTTTCAAAAAATAAATGGTTAACATGATTTTTATAATTTTTAAAAACAATTTGGACTTGATCATGGGGTTATAGATATCTGATTAATTTGATTTTTTATATGGATGATATACTCTACAAACCTTATAATATGAACAGTTCAAATTATCAAAATACAATCAGAAAATACCCCTACGAGACATCACAACAGGACTGCTGTGCCATAAGGCACAACAACAACCCTCAACCCCAAATGTCTCACATAAGTGTGGGATGTGGATCCCATACCTATGTGAGGCATGTGGTAAAAATTTTAATAAATCTTTTGGGATTTTTGACATTTTTTATATTTTTAAATTGAATAATTTGATTTGTATACTTTAAGTATAGTATCAATTTGGTCATTTCATGGAGATTAAAATTAAAAATTTTAGAAACACTTGTCAATTTTTTAAGGTGTACAAATAAAAAAAAATTAACAAAAATCTAGATGGAAGGACCAAATTAAAATTAGACTTACAATGTAGGGATTAAATTATTCAAATTAAAATAATAAGGCCTAAAATAAAATTTGGGCCAAACAAATTTGAAAATAGCGATTGGCTTCTAGTATACCTATTTTGTGTTGGATTTACCAAATATTATTTCCTATAAGTTTTTGGGAGAGGGGAAATATCTTTAGTATGCGTGTAAGGTTTCCAACAGAGAAAGAGGTCATTTTAAGGGTTGGTTTTCTACTTTTTTTATTTTTTATTTTTTTATCAGTAAAGAGAAATTTCATTTAATAGCATGAAATTAAAGGTACAGGAAGATGACATGCATCGAGAGAGATTCGGAAGTATAAAAATATCCCTACTACTGCTACTCGCATCCATACAACCAACCCCTAAGCTTCTCGATTTTTTAAACAAAAAAGTTAAGAATAACTTAGCTAGAGAATTAAAATACATGAATCCCCACATATTCAACCCACCAAAACACCCAATACAAACTAAACGAACTACCCTGCACCCAAACTAAACTAAATTAACTAAACCAACCCCGGGGACAACACCAACGCCTCTGCCAAGTCCACTCCTCCGACGCTGCTGCAAGAACAAGACACGCCTCTGCAGCTTCAACCACCCTCTCCTAGTCCAGCTTCAAGGGTTGGTTTTCTACTTTGGTTCAAGTATTATGTAATAGGGTTAATTATATTTTTGGTCTTTAAAGTCTCGTATTATTTTGGTTCTTAATGTTTAAATTATATCAATTTAGTCTTTTGTATATAAAAAATATTTTAATATAGTCTCTCAATGGGGGTGTTTGGCAAGAAAAAAATAGCCTAGTTTAGGCTAAAATTCACAAAAAGATAAAATAGGCTAAAATAGCTAATAAGACAAAAAATTACTTCAAACCCATAATCATTTCACTTTTTCTCTCACAAATATCACATCCAACCACAAAAAAATCCAATCATCTTCCCAAACACAAAAATTTTAGCCTACTAAAATAGTCAAAAACTAAAATAGCCTACTAAAATAGCAACTTCCCAAACGAAGCCAATGTTTCAATTGCGCCTATAAAAACTTGGGCAATTTAAATATTGAGGGGCTTACTTAAAACTTTTTTTATACATTAGGAATCAGATTTACACAATTAAACAATGGGGGACCACATTAGAACATTTTTATACATTACAGACTAAATTGACATAATTTAAACATTTAGAGACTAAAATGACACAACTCTCGTACTTTGGAGATTAAAAATATAACTAACCCTATGTATTATGCATGCAAGTGTATTAGTTAAATTTTTGCTTGATTTGAGGTGATCAAACATGTTATACCTACATATTTGCGACATCTGCAAATGGACAATTGTAGGGAAGCGATGGTAGAAATTTGGAGGGTATGATGCTGTTAACTTACTATACTGGGTCAAGTATTCAAAGAGATGAAAATATACCCTAAAAACAATGAAAACACGTCTCTTTAGATGAGTGTTTTGTAACTTTTGTTTTATTTAATCTACTTTTTGTTATACGTCTAACTTATTAAATTAATTTGTGGTTTAAACAAATAATATTTGAAAGAAAAAATGGTTGAGAAGTCCATTTTTAGCGTGTATGGCATTAGGTTCAATTATGGTTTTGTTTTGGTTGTAAGGACAGATTAATTAAATTGCTGGGTGAGAAGGACATTATTATTTTGAAATATATATTTTTCATTTTTACCCCATTGTCATTGGATTGTCGGTCGCTGAAAATATCATTGGTGCTAGAGGTGATTGACGACAGTTAGTCGTGGTGGTGATATGGACAGATAAGTTATACTAGATAGATATGTGGACAAATAGATGATACATGAACAAATAGGTCACGTGAATGAATAAGTGACATAGATAGATAGATAGATAGATAGATAAGTAGAGATAATTTAGTCTTTCAAATTATTATTATTTTTATGGGCCAAGTGCTCTATTTTTAACCCCTCATTTTCGACACATAGATATCCTAAAATTATGTGACGATAATTATTGTATCAATATGATTTTTTCATTTACAATCTATACATATAGCTCTAGAAAGTGATATCAAAACATCAAAACAGCTGACCCCCGTTCAGTCTTCTCCAACTAAAAAAAGATGGATTCTTATTTTTTTCTCTCCTATTTTTATATAACAATGCTAAGAACTCAGAAAAAAAATATTCAAAAAAAATATATATTAAAAACCATTGTGTTGTTAAAATTTATTTAATGTGTGATTTTTACTATACAAAAATTAAATTTTTATTAGAGTTAAATTTGTGCTACAACATCATTTTTCTGGATAAAATCAAGAGTGATTTTTACTACTCTTAGCTTTTTATTTTATTTTTTAATTTTGATTTTAAGTAGGTTTTGTGGTTGTACAAAATATGGATCTGTCATGCGATTTACAAGTGTAATAATCTACAAATACAAAACGTATCATAAAAAGTATCTAAATAGATTGAAATTTATTTTAAATGTAGATCATATTATAATCGAATTTAATCTACCGATTTATTATATATTTTCTATGAATCACTTAATGATCGATTTAATATTCTAGCATTACTCTTTACAATCGCAACACATTTAATTGTGAACTTTGGCCATTGAAAAATGCAAAAATGCTACAGGCACATAAATAGAACACTAGAAAATATACAAAAAGCATGGTATGATTGAGATGAACGTAGTGTGAGCCATAATTAAAAAATATATATACGAAACAAACAATATGTTTTCGGTACATTTTTTGTGCAATGTTTTTGCGCACCTAAAATTATTCTTGAAAGACATTACATTCAACTCATGTATGACAACAACCATTTCAATAATAACAAAGCCATGTATAAAAGAACTTCTCTTTCCTTTTTACTTTCCATGCAACACGGTTGTTGTATACAACAGTACAAATATTTGAATGTATTATCATATATTTTAACCATGATCATCAAATCAACAAACTCAAAGAACATATTAAAAAAGAATGAGGAAAAGCAATCTCTCTCTCTTGATCACTTCCATGGCTCTCTTGAAGCCTTGAATATAAAAATTGAATTCAATCATGTATTAACGGTGTTAATTGCATCACACCGGTACCTCACCTCTCCCTCCTTCCCGGTCTTAACACCGTATACACTCGTCTTCTCCATTGCCCTTGCAAATGTATGGAAAAATGCGGTCTGATTCCTTGCATACAGCTGGACGAAGGGCCTTGTTCGTGGATCCGTCAACAACACTTGGTCCGATTGCAAAAGCCCCAACCCCCTTTGTAAATTTTGAAAGTACATGTTATCGAATGTCCCTGGTGTCATGGGGTCATTAAACGCAGCTTGGTTTGGTTTAGTGTGGTAATTTTTGCACATGCTTTGAAGCCTCTGTGCGAATTTAGGGTTTAATGCAGGATCAACTTGCGATGTCCTACTATAATTGAAGATCCTATTGCTGAATTCCTTGCAGTGAGAGAATCCGATTGTGTGTCCACCGCCGGTCAACGCCACCATTTCTTCGACAGTGAAACCCTTTTCCTTAAACATGTCGATCATACGATCGATTGATGTGTTAACCCTAGCTAGGTTTCCCTCGACATGCGAAGCCTTTGACACGAGGCCGTCTTTTCGGCCCAATAAGATCTTAAAAAAGGGCCCACCGACGATCTTGACAAGGTTACGTGTCGTGACAGCTAAAATATCAGCACATGAGACAACACCGGGGCAAGCGAGCTCGAGGGCTTGCTTGGCGCGTGTGACTAGGTCGAAGGCATCCCCAGCGAGAGCTTCATTGAGGTCGGCTTCACGCTCGGCCTTGTTGAAGGAATTGGAGGAAATGAGGACAGAGGCGTCACAACCCTCGACCATGCAGTCGTGGAAGAAGACGCGAAGGGTGGCAGCGGCGGTGGTGGGGTTGGAGATCTGTTTGGTGGTGACAGTCTCTTGAATGATTTTATCGAAGCTTGGGCATGTTTTTGCGTAGTAGTTTTCAGTGAGGCGGGGACTGCGGTGGGCATGAGGGTGCGGATGGTGTTGATTTGAATGGGCAATGGGGGCAAAGGAGGAGAGAAGGGAGGTGAGGATGAGGAAGAGAAGGAATGGGGAAGCCATGGTCATAGAGAGATGACCCGCTTCCTCACAAGCATAGGTTGTGGGGAAGAGATAGGAAACTGATGCTTTTGGGTTTTAAAAAGAAGTGTTGAGAGGTGAAATGAAAATGGAGAGGGAGAGGCCATGATGTTGTGGAGGAGAGGGGTTTTAGGGAAAGGTTGGTATTTTGAGAGAGAGAGAAAGAAAGAGGAGCTATATATGCATGGTATTAGACTTTGTGATATTTGTGGATTGATTTTCTTGGAGAAGTTATTTGATGTGCTCGTGATATAATTAGATAGTATTTTATAATTTTTGTGATTGGTGAAAAAAATAAAATTTATAATTTTATATTAAATTATATAAAAAATAATAAGAATATAATAGTTTGTAATTGGTGTGTCATATATGCCGCATAATGTTCTATGGGCACGGGATAATTAAATATGTTTTTTTTTTGGGTCAAAGACATGGAAGAGATGGGACACACCTTTGTTGTCGGCTGGCCAATCCATGGCAAATTTTTAGGAAGTTGGAAAAAAAGAAAAAAAAAGAAAATAGAAATAGAGAGATTGGGCCATAAATTTATGGATTAATTTTATTTTTATCTTCTAAATAGTCGTTACTATTATTGTTATTTTCTTTGTCCTTAAATTATTAATTGTATTTATTTAATTTCTAAAATTGTTAATTTAAACTAATATATGGCCTAATTGGAGGTAATTGTCCATATCAATTTGATGAAAAAAAAATTATTTCAAAATTTCAACAATTTAAATTATACAATTAAACATTTATTTATTTATGGATTGCCCTTTTTATGTTTGATCACCTTTTCATTTTGGCCTTTAATTTTTTTTTTCACTTTGGCCTTTTACGCTTTAAATTTTTTCCAATTTACTCCTCAAATTAATTTTTGTTCAAAATTAGACAAAAAAATATTATAATAATTGTCATATAACATAAAAATATATTATTATATTGAACTTTAAGCTCATATTAAAGATGTGAGTTATATATAATAAAATATTTGTATGTCCTATGATTGTTAATGTGTTATTTTTGGTCTAATTTTTAACAAAAAGTTAGTTTTAAGAGTAAACTGGAAAAAAAAACTTGAAATATAAAGGGCCAAAATAGAAAAAAATAAACTTTAGGGACCAAAGTGGGAAAGTGATCAAACATAAAGATGGCAAAATATAATTTACCCCTTATTTATTTATTATTTGCAATGATGGGCGAATAAATGATAAGTGTTTGTATAAAAACCCTCATTTTGCCTAGTCATATTTATAAGAATTTACATAATTTTTGTCTTGTTAAGCTTGCATCTTATAGACCTTAATATTTTGTCTAAATATGATATCCTGTCTTGTTTTGTTACTATTTTGTTTTGCCTATGTATAAGATCCCTATTTTGTTCCTTACCTTGTGTGCTAAAACTAGGCTATCTACCTTTGCTATCTCATAGCTAGGTCACATCTTTGAACCTCTTACATTTAAGTCGTTGAGTGTCAACACCTATAGGACTATCTTGGAACTATCTTGGTTGATCTCTACCTCCACCTCGCACCTAGGCCAAGGTGTACACCACCTAGGCCGATGTGTTCATCGCCTAGGCATTTGAGATCTTGGATTATAAAACCTTGCAGTTGTGTTGGGCACATTCTTGCCGAGTTGTGCACCTTAGCCCACACCTAGCAGCCTTGTTTCGTGACTTGTACAACCTAGGCCGAGGTGTGTCATACCTAGGCCAAGTGTCACCCCTCCTAGCCGAGGTCAGGGAGACCTTACTTGTTTGAAGTCTATGTTTTGATTCAAGATCCTTCCCTTATTAGAAGTAACCATGCCACCTGTAGACACCCCATTTTTGACCGTCCTCAAGACTTGGACGTCACCGTTTGAACACTCGGTGATTATCCATGTTTGTGTTCGTTTGGAGTTCCCGGAAGTCTCGGCTACGCGCCTTGTCTCAGGATCTCCGAACCCGACCGTTTAGTGTCAGGTTTTACACCAAACACTTGTGTTTTGCCTTTGAGAGGCAGGGTAGGGTTTGTAGACCATCCCCACCCACCACCGGCAGTGGCTAGAGGCCATCGGCTGGTTTTTGCTGCCACCGGCAATGTTTATTGCCGGCCGGCACTATTTGTTGCCGGTCAGCACTTTTTAGTGCCGATCGGCACTCTTTTTGGCCAAGATGACATTTTTGGCCGGCCGACTACTGTGCATCTGCTTTTGCAGATATTTTAAGACAGCTGTCTTGCTTTTGGCTCCCCTCCATACACGTGTATGGAGGGATCTCTCTCTTGGAAGCTTGTCTTGTAAGCTTTACAAGACAAAAGCTTCTATATAGAGAGGGGTTGGTCTCTTGGCTTGGGAGGTTAGACACTTGAGATATTTTGAGAGCTTAGACAACCATTGTTAGGGTTTGAGTTCTAGGGTTAGGGTTAGATACACATTCTATCTCTCTTTCCCTCTCTTTTGTGCTCTTGTGTGTGTTTTAGTCCATACTATTGCACACAAGCACCTAGTGTTTCACCTTTCTCTTGGAACTGAGGTTCTAAGGGATTGATTTTGAAGTTTTGGTGTTGGATTCAAGCTAAGGAAGGCCATTGGAGCATCATTGTTGAAGAAGGCTTCAAGGGTAAGAATCTCACCCCTTTTTACCCCATTTTTGCATTGTATTTCTACCTATCTTAAATTCATTTTTGAGCTTAGTGTATAATACAAAAAAGTTCTGTTTTTAAGCCCTCTTGGTTGTTTGTTAAGAGTGTTTGTGGTTCGGGTAAGTTTGAATACCCTTAGGCCTTAAAAGGCCTCATTTTGTGCCCTTTTGTGTGAACTCCGGGATTTTGGTGTTGGGGTCTCTTCACCACTGAAATCTTGAGGGATTTCAGTGGTGAAGGTGATGCCTTGAAGTCCCAAGAAGGAGAGGGCCACCCCCTCTCCTTATTGTCCTTGAAAAGGGCATGTTTTGGCCTCTTGAGGGAGCACCATGTTAGAGGGTGTATTGACCATGACTTGGCTGCTTTTTATGCTTAATATGTCATGTTATGCCTCTGTTTTTACTCGGTTTTGGTACTCCATGCATGCTTAGCATAGTTGCCATGTAATGCCTTGTTATGCCTTAACATGTCTTAGGTTGTGTGCCTTTGTTTCTAGCATGTTTTAGGCTTACATTTGTGAAGATTTTGTGCTTATCTTGACATGTTTTAGGTCTGTCCATAAGTGTTTGGGTTGATTTTGGCATGCTTGGTATAGCTCATTTGTATTTGGGCTTGTTGGCCTTGAGCATATGAATGTATAGCATGACATCTTTGCATTGATTTGGTGATTTGGGGTCACCTTATATGTTATTTCAGTCCCATTTTCATGCCTATGTGTTTGCCTTGAATACATCTTTAATGCCTCATAAGCTTGTGTAGCAATGCTCCTTGTTTTGGCACTTGTGCATGCCTCTAAATTTGAGCCACTTAGATGCCATCTAAGTAGTCTTTTAGCCTTGTTTTAACATGCTAAAAACCTGTTTTTAGTTGCTTAATGCATGCCATGTTTGTTGTGATAAACGTGCTTCAAAGCTTCATGACTTGCCTCAAGTACTTGGACCATGCTTGCATGCATTTGCTTGTCTTGTTCAACATGATTTGGCATCATTTTATGACATGATTTTTAATGCTTATGTTGCATGCTATGTGTCCATGATTACCCCCTTTCAAATGTGTTTGAGGATTGTTCAATTTGTGCTTAAGTGTTGGCCCTCAATTATGTGCATGTGTGTATGTATTTGGTCCCCCCATATTATAGCATTTTGGCTACTGTTTTGGGCCCTATTAGAGCTGCCCAAATCATGTTTAAGACCACCTTTTCATTGGCTAGAATTGCCTCATGTTTGCTTGCATGCTTGCATAAGTGTATCGCCATGCCATGTTGCATCCTTAGCTTGCATGCCTAGGTTGCATTGCATTTTGCATGCATGCTTTGTTCCTTGACTTAGTGATAGGAATTGGGCCTTGTTTGGTTTGATTTGGTTTGCATGCATTTGAAATCAAAGTTGCATACTTGGTTCCTTGGGCCATCATGCATGGAAATGCGTGATTGGTGGTCCGAGAATCGAAGCACATGCCCCTTTGAGTCATTATCATAATAAGGGACATGGTTGGTGCATATATGCCTTGAATTATGCTGCCATGCTTTGTCTTGCCCTCTGTTGCTGTGAGTTGCAGGTTCTGCAGACTTTCTTTGCCGACCGGCAGTATATGTTGCCGACCGGCATTAAATCACCAGCCGATAGCTTTGTTTTGTGCCGGTGACAATACCACACTGCCGGTGGCAATTCCATTCAGCCGATGGTGATCTCCATTTCCCAAGGAAGCAGTCCTGAGGTTTTGGCAACCTCCAGAGGAGTGAAGGAAGGAAAACAGAGGCAGCTCACGCATGGCGGCGCATTTCCCGAGGCGATTTACTGCTTTCTCAGTTTAATTAAATTTGCTTAGTTGATTAGGCAATTTGTAATATTTAATTAGCTTGCGTAGTTAATTAATTTGTAATATTTATTTGGTCCCTCCGAGCGAGGGCAAATCTGTAATAAGTGTGCGTGAGTGTGTGTATGTCTTCCAACCTCACGTCTTTCTTCCCTTTTATTTACCTGCTTATGATGGTAGATTAGGGCACGTTTAATTTAGCATATCTTATGCTATGCATGTGTGCATCCATGCATTTGTATTGCATGCATTAGGCTCGGTACATCACGCTAACTGCATTTGTACTTCATTTCAAAAATTGAATATGTGATAGTTGATCGCATTTCATATGCCATGCTTAGGTTAGCCGAGTCTATCTAATTACATCCTGTATGTGTTGCATTAGGCAATTTAACATGAACTAGGACAAGCATGCTTGCTAACTAGTTTATTGTTTTGGCACGGAGTACGATGTAAGTATTTATGCTTTAGCATCCCGCATGCGTGTGAGTGTTGCCATGACAGTATGCCTGCCATGCGGCTAAGTGCTTATGTGTTAAATTGTTTGAAATGCCTGTGGGTGAAGGTTGGATTGTTTGAGTTGGAAAAACTCATTGAAATCCGTGTTTTAGCCTACTTGCGAGTAGCAAATTCCAAAGCATTTTCAAAATAAACGGATATGCAATGTTTCTTTCCAAATTAGGCAATCTAGTCTATGCTTGTTTGCTGCGCGCATAACATAGTAATTCTAGGCTAATAAATGGAATAAGAACACATAACGTTTTCAAAATCGGATATCATGGTTAGTAGAGGCCGGTCTTCGGACCGGGCGAAAGGGGGTGCTCATAGCTGACCTTCCCCAATCGTACCCATGCTCCCGAGCCGAGACAACTTCGGTGATGACGAACATGTGGCCTTCGGCACCGAGTCAGGGTTTCCTAAATTTTCCCATTAAAAAATATTTAGGTGGCGACTCTGTATCTGGCAAAGCAGTCCATGTTTGGCACTACTTTTTCAAAAATCTGTTTCTCAAAACGATTTGCCAGATTTGGACTCTTTGGTTCAGATTAAGAACCGCGACAACAAAAAATCGCGAGTCCGAACTGTAGTAAGCGAGGGCCCCCTCCGCGGGCGCGTCTACACCACCTTACTTGTTGTATACACTTTGATATACTCTTGTTCTTTCATTTTGACACCTTTTTTAGAAGATTTGACAAGATGATTCCATGTGTCCCAGTAGTAGGTTTAAGTTAGTTAGCTGTTGGGAAACCTATATCTTTGCCATATTTTTGTCTTGACGAGAGAGAAGCTCTAGGAAGAGGAAGAGGAAGTTCTTGGAGGAAGCTAAATTTTACAAGCTTGATTATTAGACTTTGAATAATTTGATTTGTGTTTTGAGATTAGATTCTTAATCTACTTTTGTTGTTCTTTATGTTAATCTGATTACATTGCATGGACTAGCATGATTCATGAGCCATGTATTGATTAAAAATTTAGTATTAAAGAGAAAAAGTAATATTCTTGAAGAAAAATCATGTTTTGATCCAAAAGTTTGTAACAAGTTCTATGTTTCTTTGTGTTTGTTTTCATGAAATCTTCAAGTATGGATACCTAGGTCCATGTTTTTAAACTCATATTATGAAATCTCAAATTTTGAATAAGAAGTTATGATTTTGGCATTCATATTCTTCATCTTCATGTTCATATTCTTTATGTTCTTCAAGAGAAAATCCAGATTTCTAGATTTCATTATTCCCTAAATATGGTCATCGATACTTGCTCTTGTCCAGCTCTACACCTAGTCCAAGCATTATATTTCACCTTGGCCTACCTTGCATGATCAGTTACACCTTGGTCTACCTTGCATACATACCTAGGCCGACCACTATACATCTTTGTTGACACCTTGTAACATCCCAAGTAGGTAGCCCACATCTCGGCCATGACCTTCTGAGTTCACCCAACTAGGCCATTTTAGCCAAGCTCATCTCTGTGCATCCATTCCTCGACCTGGTTTATACCCATCATGCTTTTCCAAGAAGAAAAATATTGATTTAACTTCCAGAACATATTTTGCTTTGTTTCGACTTGGTTTTGGGAAAAAATGTGTCACGCCCCGGAATTTGGACAATTAAATATTAAATTAGGACTAAACCTCAATTAATATTCTATCATCCAAATCTTAGGGATGAAACAAAAGCTAACAGTTCTCGTCCCATAAGGTTTACGTAAATTTTAATGCTAAAAAAAAATACAAGGGATAAAAAAAGGGGTAAATTATGCAAATAGTCCCTGTAGTTTACACGATGTGTCAATTTGGTCCCTGTAGTTTTAATTTGCTCGATTTTGTCTTTTAATTTAATGGATTGTGTCATTTTAGTCCAATAAATAACGGTGGTTAAGTTAATTTACGGAAGGTCAAACAATGTGTCAATTTGGTTCCTATACTTTACATGATGTATCAATTTAGTCCGTGTAGTTTCAGTTTTCTCGATTTTGACAGGGACTAAATTGACATATTGTGGAGAATACAGGAACTGATTAAGGCTAAATTATACAATATTGAGGCCGTTAATTAGGATGTCTTAACTTTACTTGCTTGTCAGACTGCATATTTTATGTGTGTTTAATGTCAATCTGGTTGTACATAGTTGGAGCATAAAATGGGCAAAAATACAAAATTTGAAAAGAAAACAGCTTCTCGTACGTGCGTTGACTTTTTCCGCACGTGCGTTGACTTTTCTTGGAAAATGGGACTGATGTTTTAAACCTTTTTGAAAGGTAGCAGAAGTATAAATAGACAAGAAGGAGGCTGGATTAGGGTTCTGAAATTAATTTGCAAGGAAAGAGAGGTAAGGTTTTTCAAGAGGTGATACTTTCCCAAAGCTTCAAGGAGACTTCTATGGGGGCTTTTTCTTCATTCTCTTCTTCTTTCCACTCCTCCATGAGTGGCTAGGTTATTCTTTTCTAAGGTTTTGATGAAACCCTAGCTATGTAATTATGTTTTCTTTTTGATTTTTAGTTATGTGAAGGTTTGAACAATTGTATGGAGTTTTAGAAGTTTCATATATTTATTTTCCATTATTTCTTCAAGTATTTGGCTTTCTGTGATTGTTGAATGTTTTCCATACAATAGTTTTTTATTCTTTCATATTTAAGGTATGAGACGAACCATACTATGAGGGACGAGTCGTGTCGCTACCCTAGTTTAAAGTGAACGATTTGTACTACTTAAGATGGTTCGTGCCTGTACATTGAACGTGATGATTTTCTTGTTAAATGTTTTGAACTTGTAGTTGCGAAGCATTATTCCGTTCGAACCGTAACATAATTGATTTCAATTTGAAACCCTATTTGTGTAACTAGTGGTGAACTCATTGCCCTAGATTTTTCCCAAATCAGTAAATCAAATTTTATTTATAATTGCTAGTTTAATCACTTCATTTATTTTATATGTTATTAAATTAGGTTATGAACAATCAATATTTTTAATCAAAATTAATAAAGGAATTTAGCAATTAAATAAGTTTAATTTCACAATTGTCCATGTGGATCGATACCTGGACTTGCCATTATTCTAAAAGAATTTGGTATAGTTTAGTGTTTAATTTTGGTGTGTGCAACGACCCATCAAATTTTGGCGTTGTTGTCGGAGACTTTTGGCGAAATTAATTAATTTAAAGTTATATTCTTATTTTAATTTTTAATTTAGGATTTTATGCTTTCATATTGTTAAGTGTGCAGAGCGTTTGAAAGTGAAAGCTATCACTGAAGTGCAAGCGGAGCCAACTGAGCTTTAAAAAAAAAAAAAAAAAAATTGCAGCACTAAAGTGCTTAAAAAAGAAGCAAACAGTCGCAAGTAAGGCACCAAAGTGCTACAAAGAAAGACAAAGCTTAATTGGAGGTTGAAGACAACGTTTACATGTCAAGCACCTGCAAGACGAGTAAAGCGTTTTCGTTAGATCGTTGTGAGTATACTCTTCTTTGGTACTTTTGCTTACATAACTTAGTGCACAGAGTCGGAACTTAGTGTGTGTGAGTGAGTAGTGTATGCACGGGCGCCGTTCTTGTCGCCCTGAATTGTGGAGTTTATACCTTGAACTAGAAAGGACTCTTAGGAAACTTAGAGTCTCTGCCCGTGTTCCTAGGCTTGAATATTCATATCCATACATTGAGCCATTAGAGATGGAAAATCCAAATGTCCCGAATGGGCCCAACCAGGCCCTTAAGGATTATTTCACACCCACTGCATATACAGCACCATCATGCATCTAATTACCCGACACCACTGCTGCTCATAATGAGATTAAGTCCAGCACTATACAAATGCTCCCATCATTCCATGGATTAGCTCATGATGATCCTTATAAACATTTGAATGAATTTCTAGAAATTTGCTCTACAGTGAGGATCCAGAATTTCACAAATAAGGCCTTAATGTTGCGATTGTTTCCATTCTCGTTAAAGGACAAAGCCAAACACTGGCTGAACTCCTTACCTGCTAATTCAATCACAACTTGGGACCAATTACAACAACGGTTCTTGGAGAAGTACTTTCCCATCGGTAAAACCAACTAACTTAGGCGAGCCATCACCAATTTTGCTTAAATTGATGGCGAGCAATTTCACGAAACATGGGAGAGACTTTGTGACCTTCTCCAACAGTGTCCCCACCACCAAGTGCCTGATTGGCAACTTGTGCAGACCTTTTATTATCGCTTAACTGAGCCTCACCGCCAAATGGTGGATTCTTCGTGTGGTGAAACATTTATGTCCAAAAATGATGCCGAGGCATGGCAATTGTTTGAGAACATAAGCGATAATTCCCATCACTATGCCTCCGCAGCCTAGCAAGTTCGGCAACTAGTCGTTGGAGACCCAAAAAGAGGGGGCATTTATGAGGTCGGGCAAAACCTAGATTTAGCCCAACAAGTAGAGGCACTGTCCCACAAAATGGACCAATTATTAACTGCGGGACATACCCCTACACAGCAAGATCAGCCTTAACTTCACGAGGCATGTGTTATTTATGCGAGCCCTGCTCATGACTTGAGTGAGTGCCCTTCGACATCACAATTTTCGGAATTAGTCCAGAGCATGTGAATGCGACTCAAGGATTCTCCAACTCGGGTAATGACCCATACTCCAACACATACAATCTAGGATGGAGAAATCACCTTAATTTTTCATGGAGACCTCATTCACAAGGCATTTCTTACAATCCTCCACCACAAAGGTAGAATTTTAATAATTTTGCCAATCAATCATTTTATCGACCATCTCAACCTTATCAACCGCCACAACCGCATCGGCAACCACAACCCCTGCCTGTTCCTTAGGGCAACTCTGCCTTTAAGACTCAGGTGTTGGAAGTTCTCTTAGAACTTAAGGGGTTAGCATCGGTAGTTCACTCCCATACTTACTCTATTGCCAAGCTAGAGGCCCAATTAGGTCAAATGGCTAACAACATGAATAGGAGGGAGGAGGGAAAATTACCGAGTCAGACTGTGGCCAACCCTAAGGGTCAATATGGGGTAGAGAGTTCGGGTGGGAATGGAAAGCACCATGAGCAAGTGTAAGCTATGATTACCTTAAGAAGTGGGAGGAAGTTAGAGCCTCGGCCAGTTACGTCTGATGCAACTAGGGCTAAGAAGAGTGACCACGGTGGTACACCCAATGAGAGCAAGGGTGAGGGAGAAACACCTAAGAGGGATGACTTAGTCTCTAGCACTTCACATGAGCCTAAGGCACTATATGTGCCTAAGGCACCCTTTCCCTAATGCCTTGATACACTGTCCTGTTTTAATAAGAAGGCGGCATTCATGGAAACAATGATGGAGGTTTTTAAACAAGTGAAAATCAACCTCTCCCTGTTGGAAGTGATTAAGCAAGTACCTTCCTATGCTAAATTTTTGAAGGACCTTTGTACGCAAAAGCGTAAATCTAGGACACACGTGTCCCAAAAGGTCATACTCACGAAGCAAGTAAGCTCCATCTTGTTGAATGATACACCCCTAAGCTTAAAGACTCGGGTACCCCAACTATTATATGCATTACAGGGGACCATTTCATTGATAGGGCCTTATTAGATTTAGAGGCTAATGTCAATTTGTTACCGTATTCTGTGTACAAGGAATTTGGGCTTGGTGAGTTGAAGCCCACTACTGTTACTCTCTAGTTGGCTGACTGGTCCCTCAAAGTGCCACGTGGCATGATTGAGGATGTGCTAGTAAAGGTTGATAGGTTTTACTTTCTTGTTGACTTTTTGGTGTTAGATATGGAACCGGTAGCCAGTTCTAGGAAACAAATCCCGGTGATCTTAGGTCGACCTTTCTTGGCTACAGCCAACGCATGCATAAATTGTTTTACCGGGGTTATGGAAGTTTCATTTGGTAACATGCAAGTGAAACTTAATGTTTTCCAAGCATCCTAACAATCCCATGCGAGAGAGGAGTGCTTATTTGTAGATGCTGTGGATGGCATTATGGAAGAAGCATTGCCCTTCATTCTTGTAGAGGATCCTCTAGAGACTTGTCTAGCTCATCTCAGGCTTGAAAATTTTGATATTGACGGGTTGGTTGAGGAGGTGAATGCCTTGCTTAATGCTTCTTCTACACCAAATTTTCCTCCGTGGAAAGTCTGGTTTGAGTCACTTCCTCCTTTGCCGAGAGAGCCTGTAGACGTCCCCGAACGCCCTAGAAAGGTGAGTCCCGTTCTGTTTATTTGGGGTTCACTACAGTTTAGGACTCTCGAGTTGTCACGGTTCTTAATCTGAACCAAAGAGTCCAAATCCAGCAAATCGTTTTGAGAAAATAGATTTTTGAAAGAAGTGCCAAACATGGACTGCTTTGCCAGATACAGAGTCGCCACCTAAATATTTTATTTTGGGGAAATTTAGGAAACCCTGACTCGTTTGCCTAAGGCCACGTGTCCGTCATTACCAAAGTTGCCTCGGCTCGGGAACTTGGGTACGATTGGGGAAGGTCACTTCGTGAGCACACCCGCTCGCCCGATCAAAGATCGGCCTCTACTAGCCATGATATCTATTTTTGAAAACATTATGCGTTCTTATTCCGGTTATTAGCCTAGATTTACTATGTGATGCACACAGCATACAAGTATAGACTGGATCGTCTGAATTGGAACAAAACATTTCATGTTTATTTTTTAAAGTGGTTTGATGGTGCTACTTGCAAGTAGGCTAAGACGTGGATTTGCCACCCTCAGGTGGGCTTAGAAAACATGATTTTGCCACTATCTAGTGGGCTCAAAACACACATTTGATGAATTGTTCCAATTCAAATAACTCAACCCTCACCCACAGGCATTCAGGCAGTTATATCACATATGCATATAGCCTCATGGTAAGAATGCTATCATGGCAGTCACTCACACGCATGCAAGGATGCTAAAGCATAAAACTTACCGAGTACTCCAAGCCAAAACAGAAGCTAATTAGAAATCCATGCATGATCCTAATTATACGGAAATGCCTAATGCAACACATGCAAAAATGCAACTATAGCAGGCTCGGCTATTCTAAACCTGGCATATGAAATGCTACAGCTAACATGTATTCAACTTGGAATTGAAAATACAATGCAGTTAGTATGATGCGCCGAGCCCGATGCATGCAAAACAGATGAATGAATGCAAACATGCTATTATACTGTATGCTAATTGAAACATGCCCTAATCTAACCATCATAAGCGGGTAAATAAAAGGGAGAAAGACGCGGGGTTGGAAGACATACATCACACACACGCACACTTATTACAGTTGTGCCCTCGTTCGGAGGGTCCGAATAAAATAATATACAGTCCCAAATAAATAGTACAGTCTAAATAAATACAAAACCCTAATTAATTAACAAATTAAATTAAGAAAGCTGTAAACTAGCATGCAAGCTAGGGACTGCCTCGACTCCGCTCCGGATGATGAATGGTGCATGCTCGGGTTGCTTGGCACGGAAATCCACTGCGATGCCCCAATTAGCCACTGTTTGCGATTGATGCCGGAATGCTGTGCAAGGCCTTTGAAAGGCTACTGATTCTTGATTTGCTGCAACAGAGAGCAGGAAAAGGGCATGGCAATGTATTTTCACAAATGTATGCATGCCTCGATCCTTGTGCCACCAATCACGCATCTCGATGCATGATGGCCGAGGAATCGAATTATGCAACTCAATATAGAATGAATGCATATGAAAACACAACAAGGCCTAACTCCATCATGGGCAATCCAGAGTGTCGGTGACAGGGAATTGAGACACGTTCCGTCACTCGAAGTACGAAACGTCCCTCGTTTCCCGTGCTCGGACTAACTCCTATCCCAAGCACAATGAAATATGCATGACATGCATGAATGCAACTAATATACAACCTAGCATGCACAATGCTATGAGATGGCATACACAATGCACGATGTAACAACGCATACGCAATGCTCTAACATACAACCTAGCATATGCAATGCTATAAAATGAAATGGCATACACAATACACAATGGGCTTACACCAACATGAGTGGACCACAGCCACACTCACATAGGAGGCCATTAGATGAAAATGAGACACTCGAAATGCGTGCACACATGCACGTAAACCGAGGACCGACCTTAAGGCCCGAATGCCACTCTAACAAGACATGGCAAGGCATGGAATATGGCATACTAGCATGCAAATTTCAGTAGCAAAATATGATGCAAAACGGCCCCAGAACATGGAAACATGGCACCCGATACATGGAATGAGACTTGAAACATGAAATTGGGTACATGGAATGACCTATGGCTATGCAAAGCATGCATTATTCAAACATGAAGTGTGAAGAAAGAATCAAGACAGTCCCAAAAAAAGCATATTTACAGTTTTAAGCAAGACCAAAAAGTGAACACAAATAGGGCTAAGTTAACATGTAAAAGTGGCCCCAAAAGAGAGATAATGAAGCAAGTAGCAGTTTCTGGCCCTAAATGGCCAAGAGCCCTTCAACAAAGTTGAAGAGGGGCTCAAAATGATGCACTTTACAGTTTACAACAAGCCACGAAAACAAACACAACTATGGCTAAACTATTGTGCAAGAAATGGGCCAAAAGGGAGACAAAGAAGCAAGTGATGGTTGCTGGCCTCAAACCGAGGAGGGCCTTTCAACAAAGTTGAAGAGAGGCCCAAAATATGGTGTTTTACAGTTAGTGACCAAACCAAAAACAGTGCACATGCAAGCTTAAAATACTATGCAAAATAAGGCCTAAAAAGAGGTTTAAACACAAAGAGCAAAAAGGGAGTTTCAAACAGAAAAAGTCCCTTAATCAAACATGAAGAGGAGGTCAAAATAAGGCTATTTACAGTTTGGACCAGAGCCCAAAAATACAAGCACAAGGGGCTAACAAAACATGCAAAAATAAAACCAAAAGAGGGATAAAGAGGCAAGTAACAAAAGGAAGCCTCAAACAGTGAAGAGCCCTTCAACAATATTTAAGAAGGGCTCAAAATAAGCCACTTTACAGTTTATAACCAAGCTCAAAACAGTTTACAAATAGGCCTAAAATACTATGCAAGAAAGAGGCATACAAGAGAGGTAAAGAAGCAAGTGTAAAAAGGAAGCCTCAAACAGGGAGAGGCCCTTAAACAAACATGAAAAGGAGCTCAAAATAATGCTATTTTCAGTTAGGGTCAGAGCCCAAATATGCAAGCAAGTCTGGCTAATATATTGAGCAAAAATAGGCAAGAAAGAGGGAGAAGGAGACTTACCCTTGTAGCCTATGTCTTCAACAACTCTTGGACCAAGTTTGGAAGCCCTTGACCTCTGGAAATGGCCTTGAAGCTGTTGGAATGGAGTGTTGATTGGTTGGCTTGGAGATGGTGTAGGACTTGAGGGGGTTTGATGGGTGGAATATAGAGAGAGAGATTGAATGCAAGGGCTTAAACCAAAACTTTCTAACCCTTAGAAATGCAGCTGGAGGTGCTGTTATATAGGCAAAAGAGGGGGGAAAAGAGGGGGAAAAAAGGGGGGGAATGGAATTCAAGTTTCCCCCCAAAAGTTGGCCCCCCCGGATACACAATCTGGGGGGAAACAAAATGCATATTTGTAATGTATCAGCAGAGAGGAGCAAGGCCGGCTGCTTATTGAAGTTTCAGGTCGCCATGGCCGGCTGGCCAAGGGTCAAAAGGGTCAATGAAGATTAATGGCCGGCCATGTGATATTGGTGGCCTCCCAGGTGTGCACAACACAACCATGTGGTCAAAAACTGGAGAGAATGAACCAGGAGAGAGAAAAGGCCACTTTTAGGAGGGGTTCAAAAGGATCACACAGAATTACTGGCCGGCCATGTGATATTGGTGGCCTCCCAGGTGTGTACAACACAAATATGTAGTTTAGGGCTGGAAAAAGTGGCCTTAGGGTGGTCAACATTGGCTTTCAAGTGAGAAAAACGGGCGACGGAGGGCGATGGAGGAATAAAACTAGTTGTCAGAACAATTACTGGCCTCCCACCCTTCTACGACCTTCCTAACAATGAAACAGATGTCCCTGCCAAAAATGAACTCAAACCGATGCAAAATGAAGGTTCGGGGGCCGAAACGCGCAGCCCGAGGCCCCGAAAGCTGACTGTTAGGCACCGGAAGTGGTGTTCAACCACGAAGTTGGTCTCTCGAGCCACAATGTCCCTCAAAAGGGAGCAAATGAGATGCATGCCAAAAATCGGAGCAAACGGAGGTGGTTAAGCAGTCCCGAACTGAGGCACACGACCAACGGCTCCGAAAAACCGGAAACCGAACTCCAAGCGGGCAAAATGGCCTACGACCACGAAACGTAGCCTACGGCCACTGAGAGATGATCTACGAGACCTCTCCTTCCCTTCGGGAAGAGAAAATAAAGAAAACAGAGCCTGGTTCGTAGACCGAGGCAAAGCATGAAAGAGTCCGGAAGTCTGGAGGCAAGGCTCGCAGCCGAGACTCTGAAACTTCTAAACGAGCACGATATGCAACATCATCAAGCGCTCAATCGGTGACGTTTGAGTCTTAAGGTCGGTCAAAAATGGGGTGTCTACAGTTGCCCCTCTTTGACAGAACTCGAAAGTTATAGGTGACGGGAGTGAATGTCAAAGCCCAGAGACGACCCATTTTTGACAAGACTGAAGACTTAGACAAACAGGTGAGATAAACAAAGATGTGCCCACAGGCATGCCCGCAGGCAGGGGAAAAATGCAAAATGATATGCAGGAAGATTTTGATAATTGGACTTATACGCTACGCGAAGCCGGTTTGAAAATTGGACTTATACGCTACGCGAAGCCGGTTTGATAATTGGACTTATACGCTACGCGAAGCCGGTTTGAAAATTGAGGATTCATGCAATGCACTGTAATGTAGTGGCTAAAATGCAATGTAATAGCTAAGAGGTAAAGGTACCTTACAGCGGCAATTGGCAATGACTTATCTCATGCTGCTGGGGATCTTTCGTTTCTCCTTGGTTGAACCACAGGTACTACTTTTCTCCCTGACTATGGTCGCAGCTTTCCCTATTCTCCAACAGGGTGACAGACTAGGTTGGTTCAGTATCCAGAATTGAGGCGCATACACATGCTATCTCAATCTATGGGGCTGCCATACAGATTTCAAGCCGAGGATATACCTCTGGGTATTTAAACTAGACTTTAGTCTCGGAAATCCCGAACCTTTGTGTTCTAGGCATGAGCCATTCGAACTCTAGTTTCCACCGTCTCAGTTGGTCTCCTAGGAACTCACCGCAAACGTAGGCAGGTGGTTATACCAGACCACGGGAAGTCGTTCGGGCACGACAAACACCAAAGGAATTACACCTTTAGAGGATTTAAGGTCTCCTAGACCGGGTGAGTGTACAAGATAGTGCGAATAAATGCAAGTGCGACGCACAAAACAGTGCAAGTGATGATGCAGGATTTAAGGTCTCCTTAGACCGGACGATAAAACAGATATGGTGCAATGGATGTAATAGATGTAATGCAATAGATAATAGATGCGATGCAACAGAGAGTATAATAGATGCAAAATGGTGGCATACTCCAACCACGTTGGACTCGTGAGTGGAGGAAGAATAAAGAAAATTAATCAGGGCGCTCCATGCATCCTAAGATAAATTCCAGACACGCTGAAATCGTGTGAGGAAGGGGACAAAGAGAGAAACATAGGGACTTATCCCAGTGTTTCGGAATGGTATAAGCATTGGAACGTATTCTGAACGCTTTTAACCGAAGAGGGAGAAACATAGGGACGTAACTCGGTGTTTCAGAATGGTGTGAGCATTGGAACGTATTCCGAACGCTTTTAACCGAAGAGGGAGAAACATAGGGACGTATCCCGGTGTTTCAGAATGGTGTGAGCATTGGAACGTATTCCGAACGCTTTTAACCGAAGAGGGAGAAACATAGGGACGTATCCCGGTGTTTCAGAATGGTGTGAGTATTAGAACGTATTCCGAATGCTTTTAACCGAAGAGGGAGAAACATAGGGACGTATCCCGGCGTTTCAGAATGGTGTGAGCATTGGAACGTATTCCGAACGCTTTTAACCGAAGAGGGAGAAACATAGGGACGTATCCCGGTGTTTCAGAATGGTGTGAGTATTGGAGCGTATTCCGAACACTTTTAATCGAAGAGGGAGAAACATAGGGACGTATCCCGGTGTTTCAGAATGGTGTGAGCATTGGAACGTATTCCGAACGCTTTTAACCGAAGAGGGAGAAACATAGGGACGTATCCCGGTGTTTTAGAATGGTGTGAGTATTGGAACGTATTCCGAACACTTTTAACCAAAGAGGGAGAAACATAGGAACGTATCCCGGTGTTTCAGAATGATGTGAGTATTGGAATGTATTCTGAACACTTTTAACCGAAGAGGGAGAAACCTAGGGACGTATCCCGGGAGAAACATAGGGACGTATCTCGGTGTTTCAGAATAAAAGATGCGGGCATTGGAACGTGTTCCAAATGCTCTAAACCAAAGGAGGTATAAGTCGTCGCACGCGCGAGGAGAAAGAATGATAATTGCAAGTGAATTGGTGCATAACAATGCAATGAATGAGCATAACAATGCGAGATAGATGCGCATAATCAATGCAATGAATAGTTATAACAATGCTAGTGAAGTGTATGCATCACGATGCAAGTGAAGTGGGTGCATGACAATGCAATTGGGACACGCATCACGATGCAAATGGAACGTGCGTGACAACGCATATTTAAAACAAAATGCCGAATAAGGGAATACAAGCCTTAACGAGACCAAATTCAAACGTGACCTCTGATTTACCTTTCAAACGGGCACACCCTGTTCATACCAGAGAGAGATAACATCTGTGTAACAAGCCCGCGGGGGGGGACCTCGCTACAGCTCAGGACTCTCAAATTTGTCACGGTTCTAAGTCTGAACCAAAGAGTCCAAATCCGGCAAATCGTTTTGAGAAAACAGATTTTTGAAAGAAGTGCCAAACATGGACTGCTTTGCCAGATACAGAGTCGCCACCTAAATATTTTATTTTTGGGAAATTTAGGAAACCCTGACTCGGTGCCAAAGGCCACGTGTCCGTCATCACCAAAGTTGCCTCGGCTCGGGAACTTGGGTACGATTGGGGAAGGTCACTTCATGAGCACCCCCGCTCGCCCGATCAAAGATCGGCCTCTACTAACCATGATATCAATTTTTGAAAACTTTGTGTGTCCTTATTCCGGTTATTAGCCTAGGTTACTATGTGATGCACACAGCATATAAGTATGGACTGGGTCGCTGAATTGGAACAAAACATTTCCTGCTTGTTTATTTGAAAGATGGTTTGCTACTCGCAAGTAGGCTTAAAATGCAGATTTTGCCACCTTCGGGTGGGCTTAGTAAAGATGGTTTTGCCACTATCTAGTGGGCTTAAAACTCACAGTCAATGATTTGTTCCAATTTAAACAACCCAAACTTCACCCACAGGCATTCAGGCAGTTATATCACATAAGCATATAGCCTCATGGTAAGCATGCTATTTATGGCATTCACTCACACGCATGCATGGATGCTAAAGCATAAAACTTACCGAGTACTCCAAGCCAAAATGGAAACTCATTAGAAATCATGCATGAATCCTAAGTATACAGAAATGCCTAATGCAACACATGCAAAAATGCAACTATAGCAGGCTCGGCTACTCTAATCATGGCATATGGAATGCTACAGCTAACACGTATTCAATTTGGAATTGAAAATACAATGCAGTTAGTATGATGCGCCGAGCCCGGTGCATGCAATACAGATGAATGATGCAAACATGCTGTCATACTGTATGCTAATTTAAACATACCCTGATCTAACCATCAAAAGCGGATAAATAAAAGGGAGAAAGACGTGGGGTTGGAAGGCATACAACACACACACGCACACTTATTACAGTTGTGCCCTCGCGCAGAGGGTCCGAATAAATATACAGTCCCAAATGAAAGAATATTACAGTCTAAATACTACAGTCCGAATAATATACAAATTCCTAATTAATTAACAAATTAACTAAGAAAGCTGTAAAACTGGCGTGCAAGCCAGGGACTGCCTCACTTCTGATGAATGATGTATGTTAGGCTGCTTTGCGCGGAAATCCACCGGGATGCCCCAATTAGCCTCTGTTTAGCAGTTATTCTTGGAAAGCGTGCCAGACTCCGAAAAGTTGTTGATTCTTTATTTTGCTGCAACAGAGAGCAGGAAAGGGGCATAGCAATGTATTTTCACAGATATATGCATGCCTCGATCCTCGTGCCACCAATCACGCATATCGATGCATGATGGCCGAGGAGTCGAATTGCACAATTCGATATAGAATGAATGCACGTGAAAACACAACAAGACCTAACTCCATCATGGATGATCCGGAGTGTCGGTGACTAGGGAATTGAGACACATTCCGTCACTCGGAGTATGAAATGCACCTCGTTTCCCGTGCCCGGGCTAACTTCTATTCCGAACACGATGCAATATGTATGACATGCATGAAATGCAACTAAGATGCAATCCTAACATACACAATGCTATGGAATGACATGCCTCGAAATGTGTGCACACGAGCATGCAAACCGAGGAGATGCATGAATGCGATCTAAGATACAACCTAGTATGCACTATGCTGTGAAAATGAGATGCCTCGAAATGGGTGCGCACGGGCACGCAAATCGAGAAAATGACATATGCAATGCAAATGACAGAGAAATATGATATGGGCTTACACTAACATGAGAGAGCCTCAGCCACGCTCACATAAGAGGCCGATGGATGAAAATGAAGTGCCTCGAAACGCGTGCACACGGGCACACAAACCGAGGCAATGGCATACGCAATGCAATGGCATGAAAATGACATATAGAATGCAACATGGACTTATACTAACATGAGAGAGCCTCAGCCACACTCACATAAGAGGCCGATAGATGAAAATGAAGTGCCTCGAAATGCGTACACGCGGGTACGCAAATCGAGGCAATGGCATACGCAATGCAATGGCATGAAAATGACATATAGAATGCAACATGGACTTATACTAACATGAGAGAGCCTCAGCCACACTCACATAAGAGGCTGGTAGATGAAAATGAAGTGCCTCGAAATGCGTGCACACGGGCACGCAAATCGAGGCAATGGTATATGCAATGCAAATGCATGGAAATGACATATAGAATGCAACATGGACTTATACTAACATGAGAGAGCCTCAGCCACACTCACATAAGAGGCCGATAGATGAAAATGAAGTGCCTCGAAATGCGTGCACGCGGGCACGCAAACCGAGGCAATGGTATATGCAAAGCCCAAACTGAAAAATTCCCTTCTACAACATTGAAGAGGGACCAAAAATAAGCATATTTACAGAACTGTAAAAACCCAAAAACAGTATACAAACATGCTAGAAATGCAATGCAAGATGAGGCCCAAAAGAGGCTATAACACAAAGTATGCAAAATATTCATCAAACAAGCAAAGACCCTTAATAAAACATGTTAAGAAGGTCAAAATAAGGCCATCTCTAGGCCTGTAAATCGTCCCAAAATGGAAGCATAATGGGCTGCCAAAGCATGCAAGAATGGGGACCAAAAGAGGGATATTGAAGCAAGTGCAATATGGGGGCCTCAAACAGGGTTGAGCCCTTAATGAAACAAGAAAATGAGCTTAAAAGAAGGCCACTTTCAGTTTTGGTCGGAGCTCAAATCAATAAGCATGTATGGCTTAGAGATGGTGCAAAAATGAGCTAGAAAGGAGGGCAATTGGACTTACCTTTGAAGACCAACACTTTTGTTGCTTCTCGGACCAGATTTGGTGACTCTAAGCTGCTGGAATTCTTCCCCTTGCTGCTGGAATGGAGGGGTGATGGTAGAGCTTGAAGATGATGAAGAAATGGAGCCCAAAACTTGAAGAAAATGGGGGTGCTATGCATGTATCTCCTCCAAGCAACTCTTGTAACCCCTTTTCTTGAGTTGGGAGGCTAGCAATATCCAAGAGAGAGAGAGAGAAGAGTCTAGCCAAAGTGGAACCAAAATGAAGCTCTTGTTCCCCCACAAAATATCCCCCGGATATAGATATTTTCTGGGGGAAACAGCTGTACAGCTGTAAAGTGTGCACTGCAAGGAATATGGCCGGCCACCCCCCCTAGCCGGCCGGCTAGGGGTCAAAAAGGCCAAGTAGAAATAGTGGCCGGCCACCACATGTTGGTGGCCTCCCAGGTCTCCTCTTCACAACCCTGTGGTTCGAATTTGGAAACTCTAAAACAGGAGAGAGAACAAGCCAATTTGAGGAGGGGTTCAAAAGGTTCAAATGGAATTAATGGCCGGCCATAAACTTTTAGGATCCTCCCAAGTGTGTACATCACAAATATGTGGTTCAAAGTTCAAGAAAGTGGCCCAAGGGTGTTCAACATTGGCCCGGAAGGAGGGGTTCAAAAGGGTCAATAAACATTAGTGGCCGGCCATGAACTTTTAGGGTCCTCCCATGTGTGTACATCACAAATATGTGGTTTGGGTTTGAAGAAAATGGCTTCAAGGTGTTCAACATTAGCTCGGAAGTGCGAAAAACGGGTGTCGGAGGGCGAAAATGGAACATAACTAGTTGCCAAGATAATTGTTGGCCTCCCACCCTCCAGTGACCTTCCTGGGGATAAAACAGAGGTACCTGCCAAAAATGAACGAAAATCGATGCAAAACGAATGCTCGGGGGCCAAAACACGCAGTTCGGGGCCCCGAAAATGAGCTGTTAAGCACAAAAAGTGGCGTTCGGCCACGAAGTGGGTTTCTCAGACCCCAGTGTCCCTCAAAAGGGAGTGAATCGGAGGCATGCCAAAAATTGAAGCGATAGGAGATGGTTAGGTGGTCCCGAACCGAGGCACACGGCCAA
The DNA here is from genome assembly GCF_055761805.1 of Camellia sinensis. NCBI lineage: Eukaryota > Viridiplantae > Streptophyta > Magnoliopsida > Ericales > Theaceae > Camellia > Camellia sinensis. The sequence goes on along the minus strand of NC_138975.1, from coordinate 100,992,294 downwards.
CGGTCCCGAAAAACCGGAAACCGGACTCCGAAATGGGCAAAATGGCCTGCGGCCACAAAATGTAGCCCATGGCCACTGAAAGATGGTCTACGGGACCTCTCCCTCCCCTCGGGAAAAGAAACAAAGAAAACCGAGTCTGGTTCGCAAACCGAGGCAAGGCATAGAAGAGGGTTCGGAAGTCCGGAGGCAGGGCTCACGGCCGTGACTCTGAAACTTCTGAACGAGCACATTATGCAACATCACCAAGCGCTCAATCGGTGACGTCTGAGTCTTAAGGTTGGTCAAAAATGGGGTGTCTACAGTTGCCCCTCTTTGACAGAACTCGGAAGTCACAAGTGACGGGAGTGAATGTCAAAGCCCAGAGACGACCCATTTTTGACAAGGCCGAAGACTTAGACAAATGTACAAGATAAACAGAGATGTGCCCGCAGGCATGCCCGCAGGCAAAGGGGGCAAAGTGCAAAATGATATGCAGGAAGATTTTGAAGATTTGACTTATACGCTACGCGAAGCCGGTTTTGAAAGTTGGACTTATACGCTACACGAAGCCGGTTTGAAAATTGAGGATTCATGCAATGCACTGTAATGTAATAACTTGAAATACAATATAATGGCTAAGAGGTAAAGGTACCTTACAGGGGCAATTGGCAATGACTTACCTCATGCTGCTGGGGATCTTTCGCTTCTTCTTGGTTGAACCACAGGTACTACTTTTCTCCCTGACTATGGTCGTAGCTTTCCCTATTCTCCAACAGGGTGACAGACTAGGTTGGATCAGTATCCAGAATTGAGGTGCATACAAATGCTATCTCAATCTATGGGGCTGCCATACAGATTTCAAGCCGAGGATATACCCCTGGGTATTTAAACCAGACTTTAATCTCGGAAATCCCGAACCTTTGCGTTCTAGGCATAAGCCATTCGAACTCTAGTTTCCACCGTCTCAGTTGGTCTCTTAGGAACTCACCGCAAACATAGGCAGGTGGCTATACCAGACCACCAGAAGTCGTTCGGGCACGACAAACACCAAAGGAATTGCACCTTTAGAAGATTTAAGGTCTCCTAGACCAGAAAGTGCATGAGATGGTGTGAATAAATGCAAGTGCGATGCAAGTACGATGCACAAAAAAAAACAGCGCGAATGATGATGCAGGATTTAAGGTCTCCTTAGACTAGAGGGTTTAAGGTCTCCTGTACCAGGGAGTGCACAAGACAGTGCGATGCAGAGTGAATGCACAAAACAGTGCGATACAGATAAGGTACGCAAGATAGCGCGATACAATGCACTAACAAGTACAGGTGAGATACGCAAGATAGCGCGATGGAATGCATGCAAAATGCAAGTAAGGTGCACAAAACAGTGCAATGCGCAAGAAAGCGCGAGTGATTTGAAATGCACAAGACAGTGCGAGTGACGTGCGTAAAATAGCGCGAAATGTAAACTGCACAAAACAGTGCGATGCCCAAAATGGCGCGATTGAAATGCACTAAACAGTGCGATACGCTAAACAGCGCGAGTGATTTTGAAGTGCACAAAACAGTGCGATACGCTAAACAGCGCGATTGAAATGCACTAAACAGTGCGATACGCTAAACAGCGCGAGTGATTTTGAAGTGCACAAAACAGTGCGATACGCTAAACAGCGCGATTGAAATGCACTAAACAGTGCGATACGCTAAACAGTGCGATTGAAATGCACTAAACAGTGCGATACGCTAAACAGCACGATTGATTTGAAATGCACTAAACAGTGCGATACGCTAAACAGCGCGATTGAAATGCACTAAACAGTGCGATACGCTAAACAGCGCGATTGATTTGAAATGCAATGCACAAAATAGTGCGAGTGAGATACAACCACAAGATGCACAAGACAGTGCTAGTGAGATACAAAGTGTAAGTGCACAAGATAGTGCGAGTGAATGCATGTTCTATGCAAATGAGGTGCATTTTCTATGCAAGTATGGAAGAGTGCATTTTCTATGCAAAAGATACGAGCATTTTCTATGCAAGAAAAAGCATATTCTATGCAATATTGAAAGCAAATTCTATGCAGAAACGAAAGCAAGAATATTCCATGCATGAATCATAACGATGTGCGGCACGCATGTCACAGAAGTGTATATGAAAGTGCACATTCTATGCAATGGAAGGGCATCAAACATGTACTCTGGTGCCTCCGATTTACCTTTCGGAGGACTTCTGTAACACACTCAGCTCAAAAAGGGGACACCTTGTTTATATTGGCGAGAGATAACATCTACTGCTGCTTTAATTGCCATTCTGACTTGAAGCAGGCTTACACTTGGGGTCGAGATACACTCATACTCCAGAGAAATGGCGAGGTCTGGAAAGGTGTACCTGAAATGCAGTCTCGGATCTTGCCAAAGCTGGAACACCCTAAGATGCTCCAAATTTTCCTTTTTTCTTTTGCTTTGCAGTCTGGAACCTACATAGCTTCAGATAGGTCCTTGTTCTACTGTTCACACTTATCGGGGGTGGACCCTGCAGTTTCATGAAAGAACAAATACTGTTTTGCACAAATGTGGAGAATGGCACAGCACTTTGAGCACAAGATGATTTTTTGAAAATTGAGAAACGAGTTCTTAACCGGGTATTGAGCCGATGACTGGCCACAGCCAAAACGACTCAACAAGGAAAAGACAAAGGTAAACAACCTAAACACATCGAGTAACACTCGAAGCGACTCAAAACAAGAATCGAGACAGACAAAATAAAACACAAGATTCGAATGTGCACATGGAGCCTGTTTCCCCCAAGTATTGTTTCCCACCCTTTCTCATTTGTGATTCTCACATCGCTCGGCCCTCAGGCTCTGTTTTTCTGAAAAAGCCATTTTCTCACTTTTTCTCTCAACGCACATCTCTCTATTCTTTAATCTCTCATTTTTCATCCCTCCCCAGGGTGGTTGATGAACAAACAGGAAGTTGCGGGTTCTGGCTCCAAGCATTCTGCTAGATTCTCTTCTTCTGCTCACAATAGTGAACTTTCTCCCACAGAGGGGTTGCGATGCGGCTGGATGTGCAGCGACGATGCTCTTACTTGGGAGTTTGGACGTGATTAGATCTGTCCAAACAAAGGAGTGGAATATCTTGATCCGTTCCCGTTCGTGCTTCGCACTCGGCTTGATACCTCGTTGGCTGGAGGATGTAAGAGCTTTCTGTCCTTTGTTGTTAACTTCAGTTGTGCCCTATTCTGGCAGGTAGAGTGCCCTTCTTGGCAAGTATGTTGACAATGGGAAAGTCAGGAAGCCTGACTCAACTGTGCCCCTAGTTCATCATTTTGACCATTTTTGTTTTAGTTTTCTCTTAAAAAATTTGACCAAAATGAGAGTTAGATTACCATGCTTGTTCAATTTTTTGATTTAAAATCATGCAAGTCAGGCTGTGAGCACTGAAAATTTTCCTCTTTTGGGTCCAAGAAATGGTCCAGTTTTGAAAATGGGATACTTTTCGAGAAGATTTAGTCAACCCTAGTAAAAATTTTCAAAAACTATTTTTGCGAACGACCATTGCTCAACGATCACGGAACCTACTCTTGAGATGCACAATCTTAGATCCATAGCAATGGAAAATTGCCCCTTGTCTGAAGGACACTGCATGGCAACGGAAAGTTGCCCCTTGTTTGAAATGACACTGCGGCGTTCTGAATGGCAACGGAAAGTTGCCCCTTGTCTGGATAGCACCGCAGCGCATTGAATGGCAACGGAAAGTTGCCCCTTGTTTGAATGACACCGCGGTGCATTGAATGGCAACGAAAAGTTGCCCCTTGTTTGAATGGCACCGCAGCGCATTGTAGGCAGTCCTCAAAGCGACGAACACAACCAAACTCTCGGATACAGAGAAAGCGAAGATGATCAGAACCATCGCATGGACACAATCGAACTGTTTTACGGCTGGACTTCAGAATAAAGTTGCCTACGTATCCCAAAGATGGGAATCAAGCCTCACGTAGTTCGGGGTTAAGGTACACTCGGGTATTAACCTCTCCTTTTTAGGCTCTAACTTTTGCCAAGGCGCCTGTTGTAAGTTTTCGACCTTGCGAGCTTTGTTTTTCTTTTCTTTTCAATTCTTTTCATTTCTTTTCTTTTCTTGATTTTCTTTTTTGTTCTTTTCTTTGCATATTTCTTTCTGCTTTTTTTTTTGTATTTTTGTCTTGCTCTAACTTTTGCCTGGGTCGCCCTTCCGGGTTTTCGGCCCAGCGAGCCTCTCAAGGGTAAAAGTGTAGCTTTGTCCATGTCAAATGGTTTTGAGATCCTGAAGTCATCTGAATCCAGGGGAATGGCTGCTATTTTGCTTTGTAAGCTTCTTCTGATGAGATCTGATCTTCTTGACCTGACTTTCCTGGCCTCTTGTTCGATGGCTGCTTCAAATCCGGCCGCACAGGCCTCACATCATAGTTGACCGTTGAACCTTCTGAATTCAAGTTTCAAGGTTTGGAAGCAAAGGGGTTGAATCTCGAGGCTGAGAGCGATCCTAAGCTGCACAATCTCAGGAGTGATTCCACACAGGTCTTCGCAAGGCCGCGCAAAACATTTTGTTTTTGAAAATTTTTAAGAAAGCGACAAATCGCTCACGCTGAAGATTGTGTAGAACCAATCTGGATCAAGCCAGGGTCCTTCTCAGTACTCACGCTAACAAGCATGATTCCATTCGTTAAAGGCTTAGCACGCCTCTCTTTCTCTGAAATGATCAAATTTTTGCAAAACCTGAGGAATTACTTCCTCTTCGTTTTCACCGTAGTGTTCAAAAAGTTTTAAAAAACTTAGGTCAATGCAATGATTTTGGGGTGCAGAAGAGTAGGCGAAAAGTACTACCGTTTCATTCAAACTTTCTGGCACAATTGGCACACAGCCGAGGCAAACACAAGAGCGTGAAAAACCATTGCTGTTTCATTCAGAATCTATTGACACAACTGGATCCCTGACAGAAACAGACTCAAAACAAAACGAAAAGACAAACACAAAACAAAATGGTGTTGCCACCCCCTGGAATCACCTGACTCGTATACAACAGGACTGACTCGATACAACAAGATAGACCCAAAACAAAAGAGACTGACTCAAAACAAAACGACAAGACTGACTCAATACCCAAGTTAGAATGTAGCGTTCGCCAACTGCTCAAAACGGTGCGTGCCATATGCCATGTCTGGAGTAAACTGAGCGCCGCCCGCAGGTGGTTCATCCCTCGATCACATCACGTTATCCCCTACAAGTTCACTGATCAAGTGCCGATAGACTTTGCAGGACCTGGTGCGGGGATGACTCCATTGTCAAATAGATCCTGTACTTCATGGCGAAGACAGAAGCAGGCGTTGGTAGTATGGCCAGTTTGTTGATGGTACGCGCAGTACTGGGTAGTATCATGTGTAGCCGGAAGAGGGTTCGGGAGAGGCCGAGGCTCAAGGGGTTTGAGATGGCCTTGTCCGACAAGGATTTGGAGAGCTTTGGACAAAGGCATATAGAGGGCATGGAAGACCCTCCGACCTCGGGGTTAGTACTTCAAGGCTTGTGGATTTTTACTGGGCGCACCATCAAAGAGATTGGCAGGTGCTGGCCTAGTTTGCCGATCTCTTCCGAGTGGAGGATTAGAGATAACAGGATCGTCTCTGGTATGATAGCCCTTTCCCCGATGTTCCCTTTGATTCGGACTGCCTCCAACCTGAGTAGCGAAAGTGTCATCCACAGCTTTTGCAACAACTGCGAGGACTTGCTCTTTGTTCAGTCCCTCGGCTTTCAAAGCCTCAACAGCCAACAGAAGATGTTCATTGGGATCCATGTCCGCCCCTATCTTGTTCCTCCCACTCACCTCCATTCTGCCAAGAGATTGGCTTTCCTCAAATGCAGCCCGTCCCAACATCGGGGAGTCTTTCGACATGAAGTTCCCGGTATGTGGTGTGGTCGATGATGGAGCCAATGTCCCGGAGGCCAGATCCGTCACGATTTTTTGAAGATCTTTAATCATTCCCATCAACTCGGAAGTAGTGGGTTCACGGGTTTGAGATGGTTGAGGTTCAGGTGCACCCATCATGCATAAGTCCATGCTTTCTGGGATAAACACCTCAGGCTTGGGTAGATGGGCCGGGGTGATGTATATGCTGGGATCGAAGGTGGATGGCAGTATGTGGATGTGATTGAGGTAGGCAGGAGATGTTTGGTCATTGGGGTCTGAAGGTGGAGCTATCGTTCGGTTGTCAATGAGATTTTGGACCTCATGACGAAGGCGGTAGCAACGGTCGGTGCCATGACCGCGCTGCTGATGGTACACACAGTACTTGGCGGGGTTATGTCTGGCTGGGAGTGGGTTGGGAAGAGGTTGAGGATCGAGGGGTTTGAGATGCCCTTTTTCCATCAAGGCTTTTAGTGCGCTAGTCAGGCTCATATAGAGGGGGGTGAAAGTTCTACCCTGAGCTCGGGCTAGGCCAGCTGTTTGTAGGCTTGGTTTGGCAAAAGGGTCGGCTGTGGCGACTGTATTGATTTCAGTGGGTGTGGGAATAGCGCTACTACCAGCGTTGGTACTCCCTGAAATCACCTTCCTTGTCAGTTCCCTTGTCCTGGGAATGATCCCGCTGTTGAACGCATTCTCGACTTGAACCCCCAGTTCATGCAAACTTTTGAAAGTAAATAGTGGAGCGACTATCAACTTTTGCAACATATCATGCTCGAGGTTTCGGACCATCATCTGCACTTGATCCGTCTCAGAAGGGCGACGATCTGTCATTTGTGCTGCCTTTGCTCTCCACCTTGCAATAAATTCCACAAAAGGCTCTGTTGGGTTCTGGCGAGTTGCTTCAAGCTCTTGGATGGTCATTTCAACTTGGGTATTGTAGGAATACTGATCGACAAAGGCCTCAGCCAGTTATTCCCAGTTTTGCTTCACTGTATCCTCCAATTTGGTATACCAAGTAGCTGCTACACCCGACAGGGTTCTTCCATACAGAGAGAGTTTTTGTGGCTTAGTCAGACCCATCGGCTTCAGGACATCTAAGAAAAGTCGGATATGTACCATTGGATCTCCAGACCCGTCGAAACGGTCGATATATGGCATTTTGAATCTGTTTGGGAGCCAGATGGAAGCCTCGGTGTGCCCATCCTCAATGCCAGGAATGGAGTTAAGGCCCTGTGCCTTTTTGAATTGCTTCTCAAGGTTTGCAATTTTCACTGCAGTCAGATTGAACTCATCAACATGAAAGGGTTGAGTTCTCTCATTAGGCCGCACCAGGGGTCTGAGCACCTGAGCTTGAGCCAATTCTTCTTGAGGATTCAGACACTGCAAATCTTCAACTGGCAGAATTGGGTCAAAGTTCGGCTGGGGTCCCAAAGCTGGATGTGAGGCAGATGCCCCAGATGGGCGCTGCGTTTCAATACTGGTCTCAGCTTGCATGGCAGTTCCCTGATTTAGCGCTGCTATCATGATCGCAAATTCTTTCGAACCTTGTGCCATCACGGTCTGTTGAGTCTGAATAAAGGTGATGTGACTGGCGACTGACGGATTAGATGAACAGATAAGCCCTAACCGGCTTTTCTTTACCTTACCTCAGCGAAAGAACACTGGTTGCCCTTGAATTGAATTTCTGACCTAACAAAGTCTATCAGCACAAGTTCGATGAACCTCGGGGGATATCGGAGCCTTCTGAAGCTATGGTTCCCGGACTACCTAGCAAAAGAGAAAACAGACAGCATCTCAGCCTGATTCCACCTGAATAGATATGAGCCTATTTGAATGAGTGTGCTCTCTACTGAATTCTGCTCCAAAATTCGGCCTCAAAATCTGAGTCTGATACCCACAGGTAAAGCTGACTCCCAAATGCTGAACTGGTGCCCGCAGGCCTGATGCCCAAACTTGTAAACTGATACATGCATTCCTATAGAGACGCACTCTAAAAGCACATAGCAGACAAGTGAGAGCCAAAGCACCCCTATAAAGGGGGAGGGTTTCCCTGTCCTATTTTGTCAGGAGCTAGGGTTTCACTACGCACGCAACGGTTTCAAACAACCTATGATCGGGTAAGCAACCTGTCCTAGTTTGGAATGGTCACTATGGATCCGAATATGCACTAGGTCGAATGGTCAAAGAGGGTGCCCTGGTAAAACCGGGGTTTGTGTTCCCATACTGGCAGAGCCCACAACCGGTCAGCCTTATGGTCATGCCTTGACAAGACAAGCCTTCGGCAAATCGTTCAGGAATAGCAGATGGCAAACACGGTGTCCTAGGCGCACCAATGCAAATGCAATGCAAAGAAACACACAAGTGTAGTAAAAAATAGATATCATGAGTTCGAGTCAAGTTTTCTAAATCCCCAGCAGAGTCGCCAGAAACTGTAACAAGCCCGCAGGGGGGACCTCGCTACAGCTCAGGACTCTCAAATTTGTCACGGTTCTAAGTCTGAACCAAAGAGTCCAAATCCGACAAATCGTTTTGAGAAAACAGATTTTTGAAAGAAGTGCCAAAAATGGACTGCTTTGCCAGATACAGAGTCGCCACCTAAATATTTTATTTTTGGGAAATTTAGGAAACCCTGACTCGGTGCCAAAGGCCACGTGTCTGTCATCACCAAAGTTGCCTCGGCTCGGGAACTTGGGTACGATTGGGGAAGGTCACTTCATGAGCACCCCCGCTCGCCCGATCAAAGATCGGCCTCTACTAACCATGATATCAATTTTTGAAAACTTTGTGAGTCCTTATTCCGGTTATTAGCCTAGGTTACTATGTGATGCACACAGCATATAAGTATGGACTGGGTCACTGAATTGGAACAAAACATTTCCTGCTTGTTTATTTGAAAGATGGTTTGCTACTCGCAAGTAGGCTTAAAATGCAGATTTTGCCACCTTCGGGTGGGCTTAGTAAAGATGGTTTTGCCACTATCTAGTGGGCTTAAAACTCACAGTCAATGATTTGTTCCAATTTAAACAACCCAACCTTCACCCACAGGCATTCAGGCAGTTATATCACATAAGCATATAGCCTCATGGTAAGCATGCTATTTATGGCATTCACTCACACGCATGCAAGGATGCTAAAGCATAAAACTTACCGAGTACTCCAAGCCAAAATGGAAACTCATTAGAAATCATGCATAAATCCTAAGTATACAGAAATGCCTAATGCAACACATGCAAAAATGCAACTATAGCAGGCTCGGCTACTCTAATCATGGCATATGGAATGCTACAGCTAACACGTATTCAATTTGGAATTGAAAATACAATGCAGTTAGTATGATGCGCCGAGCCCGGTGCATGCAATACAGATGAATGATGCAAACATGCTGTCATACTGTATGCTAATTTAAACATGCCCTAATCTAACCATCAAAAGCGGATAAATAAAAGGGAGAAAGACGTGGGGTTGGAAGGCATACAACACACACACGCACACTTATTACAGTTGTGCCCTCGCGCAGAGGGTCCGAATAAATATACAGTCCCAAATGAAAGAATATTACAGTCCAAATACTACTGTCCGAATAATATACAAATTCCTAATTAATTAACAAATTAACTAAGAAAGCTGTAAAACTGGTGTGCAAGCCAGGGACTGCCTCACTTCTGATGAATGATGTATGTTAGGCTGCTTTGCGCGGAAATCCACCGGGATGCCCCAGTTAGCCTCTGTTTAGCAGTTATTCTTGGAAAGCGTACCAGACTCCGAAAAGTTGCTGATTCTTTATTTTGCTGCAACAGAGAGCAGGAAAGGGGCATAGCAATGTATTTTCACAGATATATGCATGCCTCGATCCTCGTGCCACCAATCACGCATATCGATGCATGATGGCCGAGGAGTCGAATTGCACAATTCGATATAGAATGAATGCACGTGAAAACACAACAAGACCTAACTCCATCATGGATGATCCGGAGTGTCGGTGACTAGGGAATTGAGACACATTCTGTCACTCGGAGTACGAAATGCACCTCGTTTCCCGTGCCCGGGCTAACTCCTATTCCGAACACGATGCAATATGCATGACATGCATGAAATGCAACTAAGATACAATCCTAACATACACAATGCTATGGAATGACATGCCTCGAAATGCGTGCACACGAGCACGTAAACCGAGGAGATGCATGAATGCGATCTAAGATACAACCTAGTATGCACTATGCTGTGAAAATGAGATGCCTCGAAATGCGTGCGCACGGGCACGCAAATCGAGAAAATGACATACGCAATGCAAATGACAGAGAAATATGATATGAGCTTACACTAACATGAGAGAGCCTCAGCCACGCTCAAATAAGAGGCCGATGGATGAAAATGAAGTGCCTCGAAACGCGTGCACACGGGCACACAAACCGAGGCAATGGCATACGCACTGCAATGGCATGAAAATGACATATAGAATGCAACATGGACTTATACTAACATGAGAGAGCCTCAGCCACACTCACATAAGAGGCCGATAGATGAAAATGAAGTGCCTCGAAATGCGTACACGCGGGCACGCAAACCGAGGCAATGGCATACGCAATGCAATGGCATGAAAATGACATATAGAATGCAACATGGACTTATACTAACATGAGAGAGCCTCAGCCACACTCACATAAGAGGCTGGTAGATGAAAATGAAGTGCCTCGAAATGCGTGCACACGGGCACGCAAACCGAGGCAATGGTATATGCAATGCAAATGCATGGAAATGACATATAAAATGCAACATGGACTTATACTAACATGAGAGAGCCTCAGGCACACTCACATAAGAGGCCGATAGATGAAAATGAAGTGCCTCGAAATGCGTGCACGCGGGCACGCAAATCGAGGCAATGGTATATGCAAAGCCCAAACTGAAAAATTCCCTTCTACAACATTGAAGAGGGACAAAAAATAAGCATATTTACAGAACTATAAAAACCCAAAAACAGTGTACAAACATGCTAGAAATGCAATGCAAGATGAGGCCCAAAAGAGGCTATAACACAAAGTATGCAAAATATTCGTCAAACAAGCAAAGACCCTTAATAAAACATATTAAGAAGGTCAAAATAAGGCCATCTCTAGGCCTGTAAATCATCCAAAAATGGAAGCATAATGGGCTGCCAAAGCATGCAAGAATGGGGACCAAAAGAGGGATATTGAAGCAAGTGCAATATGGGGGCCTCAAACAGGGTCGAGCCTTAATGAAACAAGAAAATGAGCTTAAAATAAGGCCACTTTCAGTTTTGGTCGGAGCTCAAATCAATAAGCATGTATGGCTTAGAGATGGTGCAAAAATGAGCTAGAAAGGAGGGCAATTGGACTTACCTTTGAAGACCAACACTTTTGTTGCTTCTTGGACCAGATTTGGTGACTCTAAGCTGCTGGAATTCTTCCCCTTGCTGCTGAAATGGAGGGGTGATGGTAGAGCTTGAAGATGATGAAGAAATGGAGCCCAAAACTTGAAGAAAATGGGGTGCTATGCATGTATCTCCTCCAAGCAACTCTTGTGACCCCTTTTCTTGAGTTGGGAGGCCAGCAATATCCAAGAGAGAGAGAGAGAAGAGTCTAGCCAAAGTGGAGCCAAAATGAAGCTCTTGTTGCCCCACAAAATATCCCCCGGATATAGATATTTTCTGGGGGAAACAACTGTACAGCTGTAAAGTGTGCACTGCAAGGAATATGGCCGGCCAAGTATTGGACTTGGAAGTGGCCGGCCGGCCACCCCCCCTAGCCGGCCGGCTAGGGGTCAAAAAGGCCAAGTAGAAATAGTGGCCGGCCACCACATGTTGGTGGCCTCCCAGGTCTCCTCTTCACAACCCTGTGGTTCGAATTTGGAAACTCTAAAACATGAGAGAGAACAAGCCAATTTGAGGAGGGGTTCAAAAGGTTCAAATGGAATTAATGGCCGGCCATAAACTTTTAGGATCCTCCCAAGTGTGTACATCACAAATATGTGGTTCAAAGTTCAAGAAAGTGGCCCAAGGGTGTTCAACATTGGCCCAGAAGGAGGGGTTCAAAAGGGTCAAGAAACATTAGTGGCCGGCCATGAACTTTTAGGGTCCTCCCATGTGTGTACATCACAAATATGTGGTTTGGGTTTGAAGAAAATGGCTTCAAGGTGTTCAACATTAGCTCGGAAGTGCGAAAAACGGGTGTCAGAGGGCGAAAATGGAACATAACTGGTTGCCAAGATAATTGTTGGCCTCCCACCCTCCAGTGACCTTCCTGGGGATAAAACAGAGGTACCTGCCAAAAATGAACGAAAATCGATGCAAAACGAATGCTCGGGGGCCAAAACACGCAGTTCGGGGCCCCGAAAATGAGCTGTTAAGCACCAAAAGTGGCGTTCGGCCACGAAGTGGGTTTCTCAGACCCCAGTGTCCCTCAAAAGGGAGTGAATCGGAGGCATGCCAAAAATTGGAGCGATAGGAGATGGTTAGGTGGTCCCGAACCGAGGCACACGGCCAACGGTCCCGAAAAATCGGAAACCGTACTCCGAAATGGGCAAAATGGCCTGCGGCCACAAAATGTAGCCCATGGCCATTGAAAGATGGTCTACGGGACCTCTCCCTCCCCTCGGGAAAAGAAACAGAGAAAACCGAGTTTGGTTCGCAAACCGAGGCAAGGCATAGAAGAGGGTTCGGAAGTCCGGAGGCAGGGCTCACGGCCGTGACTCTGAAACTTCTGAACGAGCACATTATGCAACATCACCAAGCGCTCAATCGGTGACGTCTGAGTCTTAAGGTCGGTCAAAAATGGGGTGTCTACAATATGCTGCTGCTTTAATTGCCATTCTGACTTGGAATAGGCTTAAGCTTGGGGCCGAGATACACTCATGCTTCAGAGTAGTGACAAGGCCTGAGGAGGTACATCCGGAGTACAATCACAAAATTTGCTGAGGGTGAAACACACTAAGATGCTTCGATTTTCCCTCTTTTCTTTTGCTTTGCAGTCTGGAACCCATATAGCTTCAGATAGGTCCTTGTTTTATTGTTCTCACATGACCTGGGTTGAACCATGCGGTTTTATGAAAGAACGAATCCTGTTTTGTACAAATGTGGAGAATAACACAGCACTCTGAGCACAAGATGATTTTTTGAAATTGAAATAGGAAATGGGTTCTCAACCGGGTATTGAGCCTACAACTGACCACAGCCAAAACGACTCAACAGTGGAAAACAAAGGTAGAACGACCTAAACACAACTCAACAAAAGAAAAATAAGGTAAAATGACCTAAACACATTTGTTGACACTCAAACGACTTAAAACAAGAAACGAGACAAACAAAACGCACAAACACAATACTCAGCTGTGTTACAAAGGCGAGAGACCTCTCGGTGCACGAGGAGCCAGTTTCTCCGGGTATTGTTTCCCACCCTTTCTCATTTGTGATTCTCACATCACTCGGCCCTCAGGCTCTGTTTTTCTGAAAAAGTCCTTTTCTCACTTTTTCTCTCAGTGCACATCTCTCTATTCTTCAATCTCTCATTTTTTCATCCCTCCCCTGGGTGGTTGATGGACAAACAGAAAGTTGCGGGCTCTTGCCCCTAGCATTCCGCTAGATTCTTCTTCTTGTTCACAACAGTGAGTTTCTCCCACAGAGGGGTTGTGATGCGGCTGGATGTGCAGCAGATCTATAATTGACATTGGTTGGTGATGCTCCACCGGGGAGTTTGGACGTGATCAGATCATTCCAGTTCGTGCTTTGCACTTGGCTTGATACCTCGCTGCTTGGAGGATGTTGAGAGCTTTCAGCCCTCTTCTGTTAATTTCAGTTGTGCCCTCTTCTGGCGAATACGATGCCCTTTCTGGCAAGTAGAGTGCCCTTTCTGGCAAATGCATTGACAACGAGGAAAAGACAGGAAGCCTGACTCAACTGTGCCCCTAGTTTATCAATTTGACCATTTTTTTTTTTTTTTGCTTTCTAAAACAATTTTGATCAAAATGAGAGTTAGATTAACATGCTTGTTCAATTTTCTGATTTAAAATCATGCAAGTTAAGCTATGAGCACATAGAGTTTTCCTTTTTTGGGTCCAAGAAATGGTCCAGTTTTGAAAAATGGAGTACTTTTCGAGAAGATTAGTCAACCTCAGTAAAAATTCTCAAAAACTATTTTTGAAAACGACCACTGCTCAACGAGCACGGAACCTACTCTTGAGATGCACAACCTCGGACCCATAGCAATGGAAAATTGCCCCTTGTCTGAAGGACACTGCATGGCAACGGAAAGTTGCCCCTTGTATGAAATGACACTGCGGCGTTTTGAATGGCAACGGAAAGTTGCCCCTTGTTTGGATAGCACCGCAGCGCACCGTATGGCAACGGGAAGTTGCCCCTTGTTTGAATGGCACCGCAGCGCATTGAATGGCAACGGGAAGTTGCCCCTTGTTTGAATGGCACCGCAGCGCATTGAATGGCAACGGGAAGTTGCCCCTTGTCTGAATGGCACCACAACGCATTGTAGTCAGTCCTCAGAGTGACGAACACAACCAAATTCTCGGATACAAAGAAAGCGAAGATTATCAAAACCATTACATGGGCACAATCAATTAGGAGTGTTTTACGGCTGGACTTCAGAATGAAGTTGCCTACGTATCCCAAAGATGGGAATCAAGCCTTACGTAGTTCGGGGTTAAGGTACACTCGGGTATTTAACCTCTCCTTTTGCGCTCTAACTTTTGCCAAGGCCGCCCTTTGCGGGTTTTCAACCTTGCGAGCTATGTTCTTCTTCTTTTCAATTTTTGTGTTCTTTTCTTTTCTTTTCATTTCTTTTTTGATTTTCTTTTTTTGTTCTTTTCTTTGCATCTTTCTTTTTTGTTCTTTTGTTCTTTTCTCTTTTTTGTTCTTTTTCTTCTTTTCTTGCTCTAACTTTTGCCTGGGCCGCCCTTCCGGGTTTTCGGCTCAGCGAGCCTCTCAAAGGGTAAAAGTGTAACAAGTCTATGCCAAATGGTTTTAGGATCTCAAAGTCATCCGTATCCAAGAGAGTGGCTGTTGTATCGATTTGCAGAAGGATCCATCTTCGGCTCTTCGAGCACATCGGACATTTTCGCCCCTAGTTCGAGGGGTGTTTTTGTTCTAGCTTCGCAAGCTTCTTCCGATGAGGTCTGATCTTCTTGATCTGACTTTGGTGCCTCTTGTTCGAGGGTTGTTTCAAATCTGGCCACACAGGCCTCATATCGCGGTTGACCGTTTGAGCACTCTGAATCCAAGGTCAAGGTTTGAAAGCAAGGGCTCAAGTCTCGAGGCTGAGAGCGATCCTAAGCTGCACAATCTCAAGAGCGATTCCACACAAGTCTTCGCAGGATCGCGCAAAACATTTTGTTTTTTGAAAATTTTTAAGAAAACGACAAATCGCTCGCGCTGAAGATAGTGTGAAACCAGTCTGGATCAAGCCAGGGTCCTTCTCAGTACTCACGCTAACAAGCATGATTTCATTCATTAAGGGGCTTAGCACGCCTCTCTTTCTCTCAATTGATCAAAGTTTTGCAAAACTCAAGGAATTCCTTCTTCTTCATTTTCATCGCAGTGTTCAAAAAATTTTTTGGAAAACTTAGGTCGATGCAATGAATTCAAGGCACAGAAAAGACACAGCTTCTAGTCAAATACTGCCATCTCATTTGGAATTTCTGGTACAACTGGCACACGGCAGAAGCAAACACAAAAGCATGAAAAACCACTGCTGTTCATTCGAATCTGCTGGCGTTACTGGCTCCAAGGCAGAAATAGACTCAAAACAAAACGAAAAGACAAACACAAAACAAAATGGTGACGCCCGAGGTAGCACCCCCCAGAATCACCCGACTCCTATACAACAGGACTGAACTCGATACAACAAGACAAACCCAAAACAAAAGAGATTGACTCAAAACAAAAAGACAGACTCAAAAACAAAACAACAAGACTGACCCAATACCTAAGTCAGAATGTACAAAAACCAGCATTCACAAATGCTCAAAACAGTGCGTGCCATACACCATATCTGAAATAAACTGAACGTCGTCCGCAGGTGGTTCATCCCTCGATCACATCGCATTATCCCCTACAAGTTCACTGATCAAGTGCCGATAGACTTTGCAGGACCTGGTGCGGGGATGACCCCGTTGTCAATCAAATTTTGTATCTCGTGGCGGAGACAGACGCAACTGTCGGTGTCATGACCGGTTTGTTGATGGAAAGCACAGTACTTAGTCGGGTCATGTTTTGGAGGGAGAGGATCGGGTAGAGGCCGTTGCTCTAATGGTTTCAGATGTCCTTTCCTGAGTAGGACCCCCAGGGCTTTAGACAAAGACATATAGAGTGGGGTGAAAACCCTCTTGCCTCGGGGTAGATAGTTTGAAGTTCGGGGGTTTGAAGTGGATGCACCAACAAAGGGGGTGGCTGCTCTTGATGTGGTGGTGGCGACCATGCTCACTTCGGAAGATCTTGCAGCTGCGGCACCGCTGGTGGTCGCATTCGAACTACGGGTAAACGCCCTCCTGGGCTGCTCCTTCTCCCTCCTGGGCTGCTCCTTCTCCTGGTCAATGAGGCCCTTCTTCATAGCATCCTCGATTTGTACTCCCATCTCATGCAAATCTGAAAAGGTAGGGAAGGGGAGCACGATCATTTTCTGCATTAGTTTGGGCTGGAGGTTGCGCACAACCATCCGTATTTGATCCTTATCCGTTGGCCTAATGGTCATCATTGAGGCTTTGGCCCTCCAGCGGGCCACGAATTCAGAAAAACTCTCCTTAGGTTCTTGCCTTGTTGTCTCAAGATCACGGGTCGTAATCTCGATTTGGATATTGTATGAATATTGTGCGACGAAGGCCTCGGCCGTCTCCTCCCAGCTGCGTTTCACTGAATCCTCCAATTTGGCGTACCAGATGGCCGCAATACCTGACAGGGTCCTGCCAAAAAGGGAAAACTTCTGTAATCTTGTCAAGCCCATCGGGCGCAGAACATCTGAAAACAAACTCAGGTGGACCATGGGATCTCCTGACTCGTCAAAACGGTCGATGTGAGGCATCTTGAACCTGTCCGGCAGTGTCACAGCTGCGTCGGTATACCCATCCTCAATGTCCGGAGTGGATTTTACTCCTTGAGATTTCTTGAACATCTTTTTTAGCTTGCTCACCTTCAGCGCTGTAGGGTCTAACTCGAACTCAAAGGGTGAATCCGGTAGGTTGATCGGTGCTTTAGACAGCTGGGGTAAGATTAGGGGCGGAGCCGGTCCTGTCGGAATGTTCGTATCTCCCTGGACATTTGGTGTCTTCTCGGGTGTTGGAACTCCTGGTGGGGGAGGGGCTTGGTGCGAAGAAGATGCTCCATTTTGCTGTTGCAATCTGGTGATTAGCTCTGCCTGTTGGGCCATGACCGCAGCCTGCTGTTTGGCGAATTCAGCTTGGCAGACAGCATTTTGCTGCATGAGTTTCATACTTTCTTGGAGTTGACGCATCATTTCCTCCATCCCTGATGTGTTCTGCTGATCCATCTAATTGACTGGTATCTATCCCTGTAGTAGAAACTGAGAACTCAGCCTGACTGTTCACTGGTGGGGTGGATAAGGGCCACTGATCTGGTAACTGCTGAACTGGTGATTTGTGCCTGACTGGCCCTTTTACCCTGCCTCTGGCAAAGGAACACTGATTGCCCTTGAACTGAATCTCTGACCTGACAAAGTCTATCAGCACAAGTTCGATGAACCTCGAGGGATATCGGAACCTTCTGAAGCTATGGTTCCCAGACTACCTAGCAAAAGAGAAAACGTGCAGCATCTCAGCCTATCTTCACCAAAACAGATACGAGCATAGTAGGATGACTGTGCCCTCTGCTGAATTCTCCCTCCAAAATTCAGCCTCAAATCTGATACCCTCAGGTAAACTGAATCCCAAAATACTGAACTGGTGCCCGCAGGCCTGATGCCCAAACTTGCAAACTGATACATGCATTCCCGTAGAGACGCACTCTAAAAGCACATAACAGATAATTGAGAGCCAAAACACCCCTATGGAGGGGTAGGGTTTCCCTGTCCTATTTTGTCAGGAGCTAGGGTTTCACTACGCACGCAGCGGTTTCAAACAACCTACGATCGGGTAAGCAACCTGTCCTAGCTTGGAATGGTCACTATGGATTCCGAATATGCACTAGGTCGAATGGTCAAAAGGGTGCCCCGGTAAAACCGGGGTTTGTGTTCCCATACTGGCAGAGCCCACAACCGGTCAGCCTTATGGTCATGCCTTGACAAGACAAGCCTCCGGCAAACCGTTCAAGAATAGCAGATGGCAAACACGGTGTCCTAGGCGCACCAATGCAAATGCAATGCAAAGAAACACATAAGTGTAATCAAAACAAGATATCCCCGAACGAGTCAAGTTCTCTAAATCCCCAGCAGAGTCGCCAGAAACTGTAGACGTCCCCGAACACCCTAGGAGGGTGAGTCCCGTTCTGTTCATTTGGGGTTCACTACAGTTCAGGACTCTCGAGTTGTCACGGTTCTTAATCTTAACCAAAGAGCCCAAATCCGGCAAATCGTTTTGAGAAAATAGATTTTTGAAAGAAGTGCCAAACATGGACTGCTTTGCCAGATACAGAGTCGCCACCTAAATATTTTATTTTGGGAAAATTTAGGAAACCCTGACTCGTTTGCCTAAGGCTACGTGTCCGTCATTACCAAAGTTGCCTCGGCTCGGGAACTTGGGTACGATTGGGGAAGGTCACTTCGTGAGCACCCCCGCTCGCCCGATCAAAGATCGGCCTCTACTAACCATGATATCTATTTTTGAAAACATTATGCGTTCTTATTCCGGTTATTAGGCTAGATTTACTATGTGATGCGCATAGCATACAAGTATAGACTGGATCATCTGAATTGGAACAAAACATTTCATGTTTATTTTTTAAAGTGGTTTGATGGTGCTACTCGCAAGTAGGCTAAGACGTGGATTTGTCACCCTCAGGTGGGCTTAGAAAACATGATTTTGCCACTATCTAGTGGGCTTAAAACACACATTTGATGAATTGTTCCAATTCAAATAACTCAACCCTCACCCACAGGCATTCAGGCAGTTATATCACATAAGCATATAGCCTCATGGTAAGAATGCTATCATGGCAGTCACTCACATGCATGCAAGGATGCTAAAGCATAAAACTTACCGAGTACTCCAAGCCAAAACAGAAGCTAATTAGAAATCCATGCATGATCCTAATTATACGGAAATGCCTAATGCAACACATGCAAAAATGCAACTATAGCAGGCTCGGCTATTCTAAACCTGGCATATGAAATGCTACAGCTAACATGTATTCAACTTGGAATTGAAAATACAATGCAGTTAGTATGATGCGCCGAGCCTGGTGCATGCAAAACAGATGAATGAATGCAAACATACTATCATACTGTATGCTAATTGAAATATGCCCTAATCTAACCATCATAAGCGGATAAATAAAAGGGAGAAAGACGCGGGGTTGGAAGACATACATCACACACACGCACACTTATTACAGTTATGCCCTCGCTCGGAGGGTCCGAATAAAATAATATACAGTCCCAAATAAATAGTACAGTCCAAATAAATACAAAACCCTAATTAATTAACAAATTAAATTAAGAAAGCTGTAAACTAGCATGCAAGCTAGGGACTGCCTCGACTCCGCTCCGGATGATGAATGGTGCAAGCTCAGGTTGCTTGGCACGGAAATCCACTGCGATGCCTCAATTAGCCTCTGTTTGCGATTGATGTCGGAATGCTGTGCAAGGCCTTTGAAAGGCTACTGATTCTTGATTTGCTGCAACAGAGAGCAGGAAAAGGACATGACAATGTATTTTCGCAAATGTATGCATGCCTCGATCCTCGCACCACCAATCACGCATCTCGATGCATGATGGCCGAGGAGTCGAATTGTGTAACTCAATATAGAATGAATGCATATGAAAACACAACAAGACCTAACTCCATCATGGGCAATCCAGAGTGTCGGTGACAGGGAATTGAGACACATTCCGTCACTCGAAGTACGAAACGTCCCTCGTTTCCCGTGCTCGAGCTAACTCCTATCCCAAGCACAATGCAATATGCATGACATGCATGAATGCAACTAATATACAACCTAGCATGCACAATGCTATGAGATAGCATACACAATGCACGATGTAACAAGGCATACGCAATGCTCTAACATACAACCTAGCATACGCAATGCTATAAAATGAAATGGCATACACAATGCACAATGGGCTTACACCAACATGAGTGGACCACAGCCACACTCACATAGGAGGCCATTAGATGAAAATGAGACACTCGAAATGCGTGCACACATGCACGCAAACCGAGGACCGACCCTAAGGCCCGAATGCCACTCTAACAAGACATGGCAAGGCATGGAATATGGCATACTAGCATGCAAATTTCAGTAGCAAAATATGATGCAAAACGGCCCCAGAACATGGAAACATGGCACCCGATACATGGAATGAGACCCGAAACATGAAATTGGGTACATGGAATGACCTATGGCTATGCAAAGCATGCATTATTCGAACATGAAGTGTGAAGAAAGAATCAAGACAGTCCCAAAAAAAGCATATTTACAGTTTTAAGCAAGACCAAAAAGTGAACACAAATAGGGCTAAGTTAACATGTAAAAATGGCCCCAAAAGAGAGATAATGAAGCAAGTAGCAGTTTCTGGCCCTAAATGGCCAAGAGCCCTTCAACAAAGTTGAAGAGGGGCTCAAAATGAAGCACTTTAAAGTTTACAACAAGCCACGAAAACAAACACAACTATGGCTAAACTATTGTGCAAGAAATGGACCAAAAGGGAGACAAAGAAGCAAGTGATGGTTGCTGGCCTCAAACCGATGAGGGCCTTTCAACAAAGTTGAAGAGGGGCCCAAAATATGGTGTTTTACAGTTAGTGACCAAACCCAAAACAGTGCACATGTAAGCTTAAAATACTATGCAAAATAAGGCCTAAAAAGAGGTTTAAACACAAAGAGCAAAAAGGGAGCTTCAAACAGAAAAAGTCCCTCAATCAAACATGAAGAGGGGGTCAAAATAAGGCTATTTACAGTTCGGACTAGAACCCAAAAATACAAGCACAAGGGGATAACAAAACATGCAAAAATAAAACCAAAAGAGGGATAAAGAGGCAAGTAACAAAAGGAAGCCTCAAACAGTGAAGAGCCCTTCAACAATATTTAAGAAGGGCTCAAAATAAGCCACTTTACAGTTTATAACCAAGCTCAAAACAGTTTAAAAATAGGCCTAAAATACTATGCAAGAAAAAGGCATACAAGAGAGGTAAAGAAGCAAGTGTAAAAAGGAAGCCTCAAACAGGGAGAGGCCCTTAAACAAATATTAAAAGGAGCTCAAAATAATGCTATTTTTAGTTGGGGTCAGAGCCCAAATATGCAAGCAAGTATGGCTAATATATTGAGCAAAAATAGGCAAGAAAGAGAGAAAAGGAGACTTGCCCTTGTAGCCTATGTCTTCAACAACTCTTGGACTAAGTTTGGGTGCCCTTGACCTCTGGAAATGGCCTTGAAGCTGCTGGAATGGAGTGTGGATTGGTTGGCTTGGAGATGGTGTAGAAATGGTGTAGGACTTGAGGGGTTTGATGGTTGGAATATAGAGAGAGAGAGATTGAATGCAAGAGGCTTAAACCAAAAATTTCTAACCCTTAGAAATGCAGCTGGAGGTGCTGTTATATAGGAAAAAGATGGGGGGGAAAAGGGGGAAATAAGGGGGGGAATGGAATTCAAGTTTCCCCCCAAAAGTTGGCCCCCCCGGATACACAATCTGGGGGGAAACAAAATGCATATTTGTAATGTATCAGGAGAGAGGAGCAAGGCCGGCTGCTTATTGAAGTTTCAGGTCCCCATGGCCGGCCGGCCAAGGGTCAAAAGGGTCAATGAAGATTAATGGCCGGCCATGTGATATTGGTGGCCTCCCAGGTGTGCACAACACAACCATGTGGTCAAAAACTGGAGAGAATGAACCAGGAGAGAGAAAAGGCCACTTTTAGGAGGGGTTCAAAAGGGTCACACAAAATTACTGGCCGGCCATGTGATATTGGTGGCCTCCCAGGTGTGTACAACACAAATATGTGGTTTAGGGCTGGAAAAAGTGGCCTTAGGGTGGTCAACATTGGCTTTCAAGTGAGAAAAACGGGCGACGGAGGGCGATGGAGGAATAAAACTAGTTGTCAGAACAATTACTGGCCTCCCATCCTTCTACGACCTTCCTAACAATGAAACAGATGTCCCTGCCAAAAATGAACTCAAACCGATGCAAAATGAAGGTTCGGGGGCCGAAACGCGCAGCTCGAGGCCCCGAAAACTGACTGTTAGGCACCGGAAGTGGTGTTCGACCACGAAATTGGTCTCTCGAGCCACAGTTCCCTCAAAAGGGAGCAAATGAGATGCATGCCAAAAATCGGAGCAAACGGAGGTGGTTAAGCAGTCCCGAACCGAGGCACACGGCCAACGGCTCCGAAAAATCGGAAACCGAACTCCAAGCGGGCAAAATGGCCTACGACCACGAAACGTAGCCTACGGCCACTGAGAGATGATCTACGAGACCTCTCCCTTCCTTCGGGAAGAGAAAATAGAGAAAACAAAGCCTGGTTCGTAGACCGAGGCAAAGCATGAAAGAGTCTGGAAATTCGGAGGCAAGGCTCGCAGCCGAGACTCTGAAACCTCTGAACGAGCACGATATGCAACATCACCAAGCGCTCAATCGGTGACGTCTGAGTCTTAAGGTCGGTCAAAAATGGGGTGTCTACAGAGCCCGCCATACCATCTTTGGTCACACCACCTACACCTGAGTTGAAGCCACTCCCGGCAACACTCAAGTATACATTTTTAGGGCCTTAGGATACTTTACCAGTCATCATTGCATCTGACTTGACTGCAGAGCAGGAGAATCAGTTAATAAGTGTTCTCGTGGCACATCGAAGTGTTATAGGGTGGTTGGTGGTTGATTTGAAAGGGATAGATCCCTCTGTGTGCATGCATTATATACACCTAGAGGAGGACACTAAACCTTCTCGTGAAATTCAATGGAGGCATAATCCCAATATGAAAGAGGTGGTGAAAAAGAGATATTAAAATTATTGGATGCGTGTCACGACCCAAACCCGGCCCTATGGGTTTAGCACCGTAACCAGCCAGTAATCCGAGATTACCGAAGGCCTGCTTAACAGTAATGCAGTAAAACAGAGTACAGGGCCTGGCGGAAGCCAATACAGTAATTAAACAATGCCCAATGAGCTATGACAGTCTGTATGCCAAAAAGATTTTTCATGCATTCATACATATACAAACAGTACGGAACAGTATGTACAATATTGACATCCATTTAAACTGGGGACTCAACCCTACATAACCGTACAGAAAACATTCCGTCTGTACAAACAGTACGATCTATACAAAACAGTGAAACAGTACAGAAGGGGGAATTGTAAAAGACCCCTAAGCCTTAACAGGTAGGCTCGGAACCTCGCAGTGAGGCACATAGGCTGGCTTGACAAAACTGGAGTCTAACCCGCGCTCCTAGCTCCGGTCTGGTGCCTGTACACCTACATATATATATGAGCAATGAGCTAAAGCCCAGTGAATAACATAAAGCGTAAAGGGGTTTAGAATGAATGTCCTTACAGTAATGAAAACAGTTCGATTCAATCAGTATTTCGGTCGTTCAGTACAGTAAACAGTCATATGTGGTACATCCATTAGCATAACAGTATAGTAGGTCTTGAAAGACCGAACAGTAATGATGGCCATCAGTCAGTAAACAGTAGTGGCTCCACGAGGGAACCGACAGAGATCTCTGTAACAGTAACAGTAACAGTAAACCGTAGGTACTAAGGATGCCACAGTACAGTTCAGAAATAAAGGACATACATTCATTCAGTAAATAATACCAGTTCAGTAAACAGTTCAGTTCAGTATTCAAAAGATAATCAGTTGAACATATCTTTACACAATTGTTACTCACAGAGTTCTGGGCTACAGTATGCTAGAGCGTGTCTCCCCAGTTGCCAACCCTACACAGTTCACAGGTTGAACACACTAAGCTACATAGTTGGGAAATCTCATAACTTAATCCCTAATTTGTCTTGGTGTGTTCTACAATGATATCCTCATCAAGATGCCTTAAACTAGGCCTAAGAATGCCTAGGATGGGATGAGGATGCAAAAATACACTTAGAAAATATTTCGCAAAGTTTGCTGAAAATAGGAGCCTCGCTCGAGCGAGACTTTCTACGCTCGAGCGTAAGTCCAAAATCAAAGGCTTCGCTCGAGCGAGGAATCCTTCGCTCGAGCGGTCTGCAAAACAGTAAAAGTACTGGATGCTGAAATTTTACGCGCGATGGTCGCTCGATGGTCGCTCGAGCGGAGCCCTGGACAAAGGTGCTCGCTCGAGCGGGGAATCCTTCGCTCGAGCGAGGAAGCCAAATCTGGAATCTCCAGATCTGCCTCCCAAGCTCAAACCAAGCATTCAACCACTCTAAACTCGACCTCTTGGGCCCAAATTCTGGAAAACATCATTAAATTCAATGTATAACAAGTTTCAAAGCTCAATTTATGAATTCAAGCCCCAAAGGTGAGTCAATTAAAACCACATTCAAACCCATTTTCAAGAACAACATTCAAACATGTCATGTATGAGTTTTAAATCAAATTAAAGCTCCAAAGCTTGATCAAATGAGCTCATTTCTTTTCAAACCAGTTGGAAACATGGTCTATAACAACAATATGAGCATGCATGCACTAATGTCCATGTAATCAACCTCAAAATGCAACAATACCAACATGCATGCAAGAAATGATCTTCAATCCATCATTAATGAACCAAATCATGACTTAGCTCTTCAAATTAACATGAATCATGCAAGAATGAACTCAAGAACAGCAACAAGAAGATGGATGTCCTACCTTAGTCTTGTATTCAAGGTCTAGGAGCTCAAAGTAGCAATCACACTTCAATTTCCAAGCAATTTTCAAGGTAGAACTCAATTTCTCTCCCTCTCCCTCTCTTGGTCGGTTAAGCACAAGAAAATGGCTGAGCAAAATGTTCTTCAAGTGTGTACATAAGGCTCAAGTGTGTGTATTGAGTGGGCCACTAAGAGTGGCAAAATGGTAATTAAGTCCAACTCTTTAATTAGTTTAATTTAATCTAATTTAATCATACCTAATCAATTTTCAGATAATTATACTATAAAATCGCATAAATTATGAGGGTCACGGAACATCAATCGGTGTCTAATTCGGCCGCCGATAAGGCCTTCAATTAGCAGTTTAAACATATAAACATGAACAGATAATCAGACAATCAAACAGATAGAATGCAATTAACTAATATATACTCAGTCAATTCAGTTTCAATTTCAGTCAGTCAGTTATCAGTCATTATCAGTTTCGTTTAACAGTAATCGGTCAGTCATCAATCAGTAAACAGTATGAGGGTTGTTACAGTCTCCCCTCCTTATAAAGAGTTTAGTCCTCTAAACTCGAGTTACCTTCATTCTGGAAGAAAGCAGGATTCAGTGGAAACAGTTCAGGATATCTTTTGGCCATGTCATCTTCCCTTTCCCAAGTGGCATACACGCCACCGTGGTTCTGCCAGTCAACTTTCACTAACGGGATCTCTTTGTTCCTCAGTTTCTTGATCCGTCGGTTTACAATCTGTATAGGCCGTTCCTCGTAAGTGTAGTCATCACTCAACACTACGTGGGTAGGCTCTATTACATGGAAGGGATCCCGGAGATAGTCTCTCAACATAGAAATGTGGAAGACGTTATGCATGTGCTCCATTTCAGGAGGAAGCGCAACTTGATACGCCACCGGATTGATTTTCTCAATGATCTCGTATGGTCCGACGTATCTCGGTGCTAACTTGCCTTTGACTCCAAAACGAGTCTGGCCTTTCATTGGTGTCACTTTCACAAAGACGTGATCACCCACTTCATACTCTCTGTCCCGTCTTCTGACATCTGCATAACTTTTCTGTCTACTCTGTGCAGTTTTCAGTCTTTGCTGTATCAGTTTCACCTTCTCAGTTGTTTCATACACAATCTCGGGCCCAAGCAAAGGCCCATCTCCAACTTCTGCCCAGCAAATTGGAGATCTACATTTTCTGCCATACAATGCCTCAAAAGGCGCCATACCAATACTCGAATGGTAGCTGTTGTTGTAAGCGAATTCAACTAATGGCAGATGACTTTCCCAGTCTCCCTAAAAATCAGGGATACACATTCTCAGTAAATCCTCCAGAGTTTGGATGGTCCTTTCTGACTGTCCATCTGTCTGAGGATGATAGGCACTACTCAGCCTCAATTCAGTACCCAATGCAGTCTGTAGGCTTTGCCAAAACCTCGATGTAAACTTCGAATCCCTGTCAGAAACAATAGACACAGGCACTCCATGCAGTCTTACAATTCCATCAATATAGACAACAGCCAATTTGTCCGCATTATAAATCGTCTTGACAGGTAAGAAGTGAGCAGATTTGGTTAGTCTATCAACAATAACCCAAATTGAATCCATACCTTTTCTGGAGCGAGGTAATCCGACGATAAAATCCATCGTGATATGCTCCCATTTCCACTCTGGTATGGGTAGGGGTTGCAATAATCCGGCAGGTCGCTGATGTTCAGCTTTGACCTGTTGGCAATGAAGACATTTGGATACAAAATCAGCAATTTCTTTCTTCATTCCCGGCCACCAGAAATTCTGTTTCAGATCTTGGTACATTTTCGTATTCCCCGGATGGATAGACAATTTCGAATTGTGGCCTTCTTGCAGAACTCTTCTTTTCAGTTCAGTATCATTTGGTACACACAGTCTTTCTTGAAATTTCAGTACATTATTCTCAAATTTGAATCCCGGTCTCGGTTTAGATTCTCTTTCTTCGATGATCTTCATAAAGAAGTCATCCAGTTGCTGTTTCTCTTTAATTTCTCCAATCAGTGTCGGTTGAGCAGAAATAGCAGCTAAGGTTCCACCTTGTTCTCTCAAAACAATTTCAATTTCAGATTTTTCAAGGTCACAAAGCAACTCTTTCTGTCCTGTAAGCAAACATGCTAAGTTTCCAATCGATTTCCGGCTCAATGCATCGGCAACGGTATTGGCTTTTCCCGGATGGTACAGTATCTGTAGGTCATAATCTTTAATCAGTTCTAGCCATCTCCGCTGTCTCATGTTCAGTTCTTTCTGTGTGAAGAAATACTTTAAACTCTTGTGGTCGATATATACTTCACATGTTACCCCATACAGGTAGTGACGCCAGATTTTCAGTGCAAATACTACTGCAGCAAGTTCCAGATCATGGGTCGGGTAGTTTTTTTCATGTGGTCTCAGTTGTCGGGAAGCATAAGCAATAACCTTCCCATTCTGCATTAAAACACATCCCAAACCCTTATGAGAAGCATCACTAAATACAGTATAACCATCCGTACCTGAGGGTAAGGTAAGCACCGGTGCAGTCACTAATCGAGTTTTCAACTCCTGGAAAGCAGATTCTCTTTGGTCAGTCCAGTCAAATGATGTCCCCTTCTGAGTTAACTGAGTCAATGGTAGAGCAATTTTGGAGAAATCTTTGACAAATCTTCTGTAATATCCAGCCAATCCCAAAAAGCTTCGGACTTCAGTCACATTTGTTGGTCTAGGCCAGTTCACTACAGCTTCAATTTTCTGCGGATCAACAGAAATTCCATTTTTGCTAACGACATGCCCCAAAAACATAACATGGTCAAGCCAAAATTCACATTTAGACAGTTTAGCATACAGTTTCTGTTCTCTTAAGGTTTGTAGGGCAAGTCTCAGATGATGTTCATGTTCTTCTATACTCTTGGAGTAAATCAATATGTCATCGATAAATACAACAATAAAGTCATCAAGGTACGGTTTAAAAATTCTGTTCATGAGGTCCATAAAAGCAGCTGGTGCGTTCGTGACTCCAAAAGGCATAACTAGAAATTCATAATGTCCATACCTTGTTCTAAAAGCAGTTTTATCAATGTCTTCCGGTTTAACCTTCAACTGATGGTATCCGGATCTGAGATCAATCTTGGAAAATACTTTAGCACCCTGTAACTGATCAAACAGGTCATCAATACGCGGTAATGGGTATTTGTTCTTTACAGTTACCTTATTCAGTTCACGATAGTCAATGCATAGTCTCAGTGAGCCATCTTTCTTCTTTACAAACAAAACTGGTGCACCCCATGGTGAGGTACTGGGTCTGATGAACTTTTTGTCTAACAGTTCTTGCAGTTGCACTTTCAGTTCTTTCAATTCAGTTGGAGCCATTCGGTATGGAGCTTTAGAAACTGGTTGCGTTCCGGGAATCACATCAACGGTAAATTCAATCTCCCTGTCAGTCAAATCTCCTGGAAGATTATCTGGAAAAACATCTGGAAATTCTCTGACTATAGGAATGCAATTCACATCAGTTTTAACACTATCATCAGTAAACACAGTCAGTACAGAACACAGATATCCCTTACACCCCTTTCTAATTAGTTTAACAGCTTTTACTGACGAAATCAAATACGGAGGAGGTACTACTCCACTCCCATTAAACACAAATTCAGGTAGACCAGGTGGACGGAAAACAACTTGCTTGGTCACACAGTCAATAGTGGCATGATATTTTTATAACCAATCCATCCCCAATATTACGTCAAAATGATCAATGTTCAATGGCAGTAAATCAATAAACAGATGCATATCCCCAACAATGATTTCACATGCGGGGTACATATAAGCACATGTCATAGATCCCCCTATGGGTGATGATACGGCTAGCAGATAGTTCATAGGTTCTAAGGGTCTATTCAATTTCCGTGAGAAAGCATGCGATACATAAGAATGCGTAGACCCCGAATCAATTAATACATATGCATTTTGTGCACAAATAGAGAGAATACCTGACATAACGGTCTCGGTATTCTGCACATCTCCCGGTACTAGTGCGAACACTCGGCCTTGCCTCACAGGCTCTTTCCCGGTAGCTTTAGGGTTAGGCTTTGGTGGAGCATTTGATGCTGCTGCGCTTGGTGCAGCTTTACCACTGGCTTGTGGAGCAGATGGGCAGTCTTTAACCATGTGGCCCACCTTGCCACACCTGTAACAGGCTCCAGATATTCTGTAACAGACTCCCTTGTGCTTCTTGCCACACTCAGGACAGGGTGGTATGAATCCACTCCCTTGACTGGGGCTAGTTGTCGTCCCCGTATTCTGTTTCTTATTGGCTGGGTTGTGCTTGCCTTTCTTGAATTTGAAACCCTGCCTTTTTCCATGCCATTCAGTTGTTGGTGTTTCAGATTGTTTCACTGCTGCAATGTTCGACTCGGCCATCAATGCCCGATCGAGAACACCCACAAAAGTCGGTAGTTTCAAGACATTTATTCGATCAAGGATCGCAACATTAAGGCCACCTTCGAATTTCCTGGCCTTCTTATATTCAGTATCCACCATATGCGGTGCATAACGGGCAAGTTCAGTGAATTTTGTTTCATATTCTGCAACGGACATTGTGCCCTGCTTCAGTTGTTCAAACTCAGTTACTTTCCTATCCCTGACACACTGTGGGAAGTACTTTTCAAAGAAGGACTCCTTGAACTAAGTCCAAGTCATAACAGTATTTGCGTCGCGGATCAACATCCACCACTTCTAGCCTCTTCTTGTAGGGTGAAGGTAGCTAACAATACTTTATTTGCTTCTGAGCACGGAAACACTTCAAATAGTTTTTCTATTTCAAGCACCCAAGCTTCAGCCTTTAACGGTTCGAGGCCTCCCTGAAAGGATGGCGGTTTCATCTTGCTGAATTTATGGGTGAGAGCAATAATATCCCCATCATCCACATTCGCATTAGGTTCCGGCTGTACCGGAGGAGGAGGAGGTGGGGGCGGTTGGTTCTGTTGTTGTTCAAGTCTAGCAGTTATCAGTTCTATCATTCTTTCCATTCTTTCCATTCTTGCCTCGGTAGACGAGGATTCAGGTTCATTTGCATTGTCCATTTCACTATAAGCAGTTATAACAGTTTTAAACATAAGCAGTCATTTGTTTACCAGTTTAACACATTAGCAGATATTCAGTCATAACGTAATCACACACTTAACATGCTCATGAGATGCCCTAATCACTTTCTAGGACACCCTATAGCTCATTTGGACACGTGTGTGCGGTATAACTCGTGGTTAAGTATCGCTCTGATACCACTCTGTCACGACCCAAACCCGGCCCTATGGGTTTAGCACCGTAACCGGCCAGTAATCCGAGATTACCGAAGGCCTGCTTAACAGTAATGCAGTAAAACAGAGTACAGGGCCTGGCGGAAGCCAATACAGTAATTAAACAATGCCCAATGAGCTGTGACAGTCTGTATGCCAAAAAGATTTTTCATGCATTCATACATATACAAACAGTACGGAACAGTATGTACAATATTGACATCCATTTAAACTGGGGACTCAACCCTACATAACCGTACAGAAAACATTCCGTCTGTACAAACAGTACGGTCTATACAAAACAGTGAAACAGTACAGAAGGGGGAATTGTAAAAGACCCCTAAGCCTTAACAGGTAGGCTCGGAACCTCGCAGTGAGGCACATAGGCTGGCTTGACAAAACTGGAGTCTAACCCGCGCTCCTAGCTCCGGTCTGGTGCCTGTACACCTACATATATATATGAGCAGTGAGCTAAAGCCCAGTGAATAACATAAAGCGTAAAGGGGTTTAGAATGAATGTCCTTACAGTAATGAAAACAGTTCGATTCAATCAGTATTTCGGTCGTTCAGTACAGTAAACAGTCATATGTGGTACATCCATTAGCATAACAGTACAGTAGGTCTTGAAAGACCGAACAGTAATGATGGCCATCAGTCAGTAAACAGTAGTGGCTCCACGAGGGAACCGACAGAGATCTCTGTAACAGTAACAGTAACAGTAAATCGTAGGTACTAAGGATGCCACAGTACAGTTCAGAAATAAAGGACATACATTCATTCAGTAAATAATACCAGTTCAGTAAACAGTTCAGTTCAGTATTCAAAAGATAATCAGTTGAACATATCTTTACACAATTGTTACTCACAGAGTTCTGGGCTACAGTATGCTAGAGCGTGTCTCCCCAGTTGCCAACCCTACACAGTTCACAGGTTGAACACACTAAGCTACATAGTTGGGAAATCTCATAACTTAATCCCTAATTTGTCTTGGTGTGTTCTACAATGATATCCTCATCAAGATGCCTTAAACTAGGCCTAAGAATGCCTAGGATGGGATGAGGATGCAAAAATACACTTAGAAAATATTTCGCAAAGTTTGCTGAAAATAGGAGCCTCGCTCGAGCGAGACTTTCTACGCTCGAGCGTAAGTCCAAAATCAAAAGCTTCGCTCGAGCGAGGAATCCTTCGCTCGAGCGGTCTGCAAAACAGTAAAAGTACTGGATGCTGAAATTTTACGCGTGATGGTCGCTCGATGGTCGCTCGAGCGGAGCCCTGGACAAAGGTGCTCGCTCGAGCGGGGAATCCTTCGCTCGAGCGAGGAAGCCAAATCTGGAATCTCCAGATCTGCCTCCCAAGCTCAAACCAAGCATTCAACCACTCCAAACTCGACCTCTTGGGCCCAAATTCTGGAAAACATCATTAAATTCAATGTATAACAAGTTTCAAAGCTCAATTTATGAATTCAAGCCCCAAAGGTGAGTCAATTAAAACCACATTCAAACCCATTTTCAAGAACAACATTCAAACATGTCACGTATGAGTTTTAAATCAAATTAAAGCTCCAAAGCATGATCAAATGAGCTCATTTCTTTTCAAACCAGTTGGAAACATGGTCTATAACAACAATATGAGCATGCATGCACTAATGTCCATGTAATCAACCTCAAAATGCAACAATACCAACATGCATGCAAGAAATGATCTTCAATCCATCATTAATGAACCAAATCATGACTTAGCTCTTCAAATTAACATGAATCATGCAAGAATGAACTCAAGAACAGCAACAAGAAGATGGATGTCCTACCTTAGTCTTGTATTCAAGGTCTAGGAGCTCAAAGTAGCAATCACACTTCAATTTCCAAGCAATTTTCAAGGTAGAACTCAATTTCTCTCCCTCTCCCTCTCTTGGTCGGTTAAGCACAAGAAAATGGCTGAGCAAAATGTTCTTCAAGTGTGTACATAAGGCTCAAGTGTGTGTATTGAGTGGGCCACTAAGAGTGGCAAAATGGTAATTAAGTCCAACTCTTTAATTAGTTTAATTTAATCTAATTTAATCATACCTAATCAATTTTCAGATAATTATACTATAAAATCGCATAAATTATGAGGGTCACGGAACATCAATCGGTGTCTAATTCGGCCGCCGATAAGGCCTTCAATTAGCAGTTTAAACATATAAACATGAACAGATAATCAGACAATCAAACAGATAGAATGCAATTAACTAATATATACTCAGTCAATTCAGTTTCAATTTCAGTCAGTCAGTTATCAGTCATTATCAGTTTCGTTTAACAGTAATCGGTCAGTCATCAATCAGTAAACAGTATGAGGGTTGTTACAATGCGGGTATTATATACCCCATCTCGGATAGCAAGTGGGTGAGTCCCACACAAGTGGTGCTCAAGAAATCGGGCATCACTGTTGTTGAGAATGAGAGAGGAGAGTTAGTCCCCACACAAACCGCTACTGGGCAGCGAGTGTGCATTGATTATAGGAGACTGAATTCCACAACTACGAAGGATCATTTTCCCTTACCTTTTATTGACTAGATCCCAGAGCGGTTAGCGTGGCAGGGTTTCTATTGTTTTCTTAATGGCTACTCGGGGTATAATCAAGTCCCGGTGTACCCCACTGACTAGGAAAAGACCATATTTACTTGCCTTTTTGGCACTTTTGCTTATAGGCACATGCCCTTTGGGCTATGTAATGCACCGGCAACTTTTTAACAGTGTATGATAGCCATTTTCTCCGATATGGTGGAGAAATTCTTAGAGGTTTTCATGGATGATTTTTTGGTGTTTGGACCTATTATCCAAAAGACAACCTAAGAGGGGGGTGAATTAGGTTTTTACAATTAACAATAAATAATACCCCAATAAAAATTATGACTAGCATAATAGATAAATATAGCTAATGTAATAAAGATAATTAAACCAAGTGTTCTAACAACTATATGAGTTAATGATTTTAGCATAGTGAAAATATGAAATATAACTATGACAATTTAAATAAAATAAAGAGATGAGAAAGAGAGAGACAAACAAACTTATAGTTGTTTGGCTTCAACTCGGCCTACGTCCACTCCTCAAGCTTCACTTGAGATTTTCCACTATACTCTAGCTTCACAGGGGTGCTAGCTAGCAACCTTTTCACAAATGGAGCAATCCTCCGCGGATTTTACACAAACTTTCTAAGTTCAAAACACTGAGTGTACTGCACTCTTACAAGGTTGAAAAGAAGGTGTTTTTGCTTTCACAAAAAGCTACAAGAATTATCTCTCAAAGATAGATATAAAAATAAAACTCTGGATTTTCTGTAAACCTCACACAGAAAAGATGAGCTTAATGCTATAAGGCTCAGTGTATAATTTCTGAGATAAAGATGTAAACAAAACTGAATAACACTTCTCAGAGAATTTTTAGAGAAAAGATGAGAATGATTTTTGATCAAGGAATTTTTGCTAGGTTGTATCTCTTGTATATATAGTTTTCGTAACTACTCCTGCTTGTTCAACAGAGGCTTTGTATTTATAATGAAGTTTATAGAGCCGTTGGATTCATTTTGAATATAAATCATTTCATCATTACTTTGATCTAGGTAGGCGGCAAACCATGGTTTGAAACAGCTTTACTTTGAAAAGTAGTCGTTGTAGCTCAGAGTCGTTGAGCAGAAAATTCGAACCGAAGCAGAACTGAGTAGAAATGGCTTGGCCGGTCGTCTGGTCGGATGACCGGCCGGATGTCCACCCGGACGTTCGGTCCTTTGACAGATTTGAACCTTTTGGACTGCTGTTGTGGTGGGCTGTTTGAACCTCTGTTTTGGGCTATTTGAACCTTTGATTTTGGGTTGTTTGAACCTCTGTTTTTGGGCTGTTTGAACTCCTGATTTAAGCAAATATTAAATACATTCTAACAACATTTAGGATAGAAGTTTAGGTGAGAAATAATGCGGCAAAATAAATTTTGATTATATTTTTCTCTTTCAAATAAATTAAAGCATAATTAAATAAATCATCAAAATAAATATTGATTCTATTTTTCTCTTTCAAATAAATCATCAAAATAAATTTTGATTCTATTTTTCTCTTCCAAATAAATTAAAACAAAATTAAATAAATCATCAAAATAAATAAGTCTAACAGGATCGTCTTTTGAGAAATGCCGAGACTAAAGTTGGAATTTCCGAGGCTAAAGTCTGGTTTGAATATCCAAGGGTGTGGAGATTGCTTCAAAACCACCCCGACTTGCACTCTGTATGGTAGCCCATAGGTCGAGTTAGCCTTAGGCACCTCGATTCTGGAAACCGAATCAACCTAGTCTGTCACCCTGTTGGAGAATAGGGAAAGTTACAAACACTGTTAGGGAGAAAAGTAGTACCCGTTGTTTTTGCGTGAAGATTATACTTTTAGTGAGCAATTAGTTATTTCTGTAATGCTTTATTTATTTCAGATGTGAAACTAAGGTAGAAATTATTTGAATTTTTACCGGGGTTGTAGTTCTTTATAATTTTATTTGGGTTGCATTAAAAAAAAAAAAAGGTCCGGCACGTGCGGCACAAAATTTCAATCCTTAGTTGCGTACTGCATTAATTACAGGTGCCCGGAGGAGGTGCATCAACCTAGCTGCATATGCGGCTTGATCCCCGCATGTGCAGAACGTCGTTCACACAAAAAAAAAAAAAGGGAAACGCCGCACGTGCGGCTTGATCCTCGTACGTGCGGGAACTTTTTTTGAATCCAACTCCACACCTGCTTTATATGCAGGTGCGCGGCTTGGTGCGAGGTGCGTCCGCACGTGCGTGGAACAATCCCGCACGTACGTGACGACGTTCAACATAAAAAATAAAATAAAAAAAATTAAAAACTTGCAGATTTTGTTTTGTTTAATTTTCTTATTTCAAAAAATAAAAATAAAAAAAAATTTAAAAAATTATTTATTTATTTTATTTACATATATAAAAAAATTGCAATTTTTATTTATTTATTTATTTTTCTATTTTCGTTTTTGAAAAAAATAATAACAAATAAATAAAATAAATAAAAATCTGATTTCTTTGTTCAACTTATTTTATTTATTTTATTTTATTTTTCATTTTTTTTTTAAAAAAAATTAACCTCATAAAAACCTAACCCAATTCTCTCACAATCACTCATAGATTTTGACACACTCTCTCTCTACCTCTCATCATCTATCTCTCTCTTTCTCTCACAACCCCACAAACCCACCAACTCATCACACCCCACCATCACCAACCCTTCAACTCTCAACCCTTCTTCCTTTTTCCTCACCACTATCTCACCGCCGGCATTGCTATTTCCTCTCCGTCCGTCGAATCTCCGGTGACCACCATTTTTTCGGGCGAATCTCCATTCTTTCTCCCTCTTTTTCCACTTTTTCAAGGTAAACTTTACTTTTTGTTTAGATTTGTGGGTGTAGGAGTAGAGAGGTAGAGTTTTGTTTTTATTTTTGTTCAAATCATGATCTACGGTTCATTTAAAAAAATAAAATAAAATTGGGCAGTCCTATAAGACGACTGCCGCACGTGCAGCCATCTTCGGCGCACGTGCAGTCACTTTTCTAAAAAAAAAAAAAAATTATATTATACTTAGCTTTTCTAGTTCATTTTAGTTCCTAGGTTGTCTAGTTATTTTTTTATTTTTATTTTATTATTTCTTTATTCTTTATTAGTTTAATTCCTTACTTGTTAGTATAGTTTGTTTTTATTTATTTAATCAGTTGTTATATACATAAAATGTTAATGTGTCTAGTTGGTTTTATTTTAGGTTTCATATATTGTACCAAAAAATATATATATATATATATATAATAATACAAACAAAAATATAAAAAAATAAAATAAATAAATAAAAAAGAAATTAATTAATAAATATATATTTTTTAAATGTTTATTTTAGGTTCAGTAGTTAGTTTAATAACTAATTGTGTAACCAGTTTAGTTGTTGTTCATTTTATTTTTATTCATATTTTATTTTGATTCATTTATTTCTCTATTAAAATAAATAAAAAAAATAAAAAAAAAAAAAAAATTCTAATACCTAGTTTTTCTAATTCATTGTATTTTTGATCTATTTATTTAGATGTTTGGATGTATTCTATTATCTTAGTATTAGTTGTTAGTTTAATTCAATACTTGTTAAAGTGTTAATATGTAAGTTGATATTATTCAATTTCATTTTGTTTAAAAAAAAGAAAAGAAAATGAGAATTGCATGTGGTACATTAGTGAGCAGACTTGTGCTTTCATATTTTGCTTTATTCTCATGATTGGTTTCACGGGTCTGTGTCTATTTGCTTTTGGTGTGTGCAGGATATGAGTAGCAAGACGTTCCACCTCCTCGGCGCCACCACCACCACCGTCACCACCATCCTTACCACCGCCACCGGTTGACTTGTCACGGTCGGAGTGGGCTTCACGCCCACTTCACAAGCTCACACAATTCCAGCTCACCTATTTTCAGAATGACCCACTCACATCTTGGGCTGTTGAGTAGCTCCGCTTCCGGCAACAGTTGGGCCTTTGCACTGTGACAGCTCCAACTTATCCTCGTCTGGTACGGCTCTTCTACCAGATCTTGTATGAGTCACTTACCGAGGCTGGACTGATGTCCACCATTGATGGCCATCTCGTCAGTATCACCGAATCCATGATTGCTGACGCGTTAAGGTTCTTATCCAAGCCAGAATATAGCCCTCCCTGGAAGTTGAGGACCAACAATCCCTACACAGCCTCATCCAACAGTACTTCCCAGGGGCCCACGGTGACATAAGTTTCACATGCTTGCGGTGGAGCAAGCTGCTTGGCTGCCTGCTATTCATTGATTTCATGGTCCATAAGAATGCCCTTCCACTTGGGCATAAAGCTGAGCGCCGCTTGGAGTTTGTTCGGGTCTTACACGATTATTAGCATGGCTATCAGATCCCGCTTGAGCACATCATCTGGATGCATGTGCAAAAATTTCTACGAGAGGCAGTTCGGCCTCAATCTATGTAGAACTTGACTTGGCCACTGTCATTTGCCAACTTGCTCACACTTGTCTTCGAGCTGAATGCGGCCTCCCCATTGATACGAATAAGGAGATTGATAGAGCTTATCCGACTTTTGGCCAGCGGAAATGGCAGCATAGCATATCTCGTATCCCACAGCAAGTTAGTGCCCCGGTTGATGAGGCCCAGGACCTTGTCCACAACCAACCACCTCATCATGCCTCCCTTGGGCCTCCCCAAGGGGACCCATTCTACATGACTCACGAGGAGTACTTACAGCTTCAGCACTCTATGGATCAGGTCCACAGTACTCTTCAGGCGCATCACTATTCTTAGGCAGCCTTCGACCAACTATACGCTCGCCAGCTCGACATTCAGCAATCAGTTGCATCATTGCAAACTGACTTTTATACGTATCGAGAGTCGAGCTAGCAGCGTTTTGATCATTTCGGCCAACGCGTTTAGGATAAAGCCTTTGAGACGTGATCTTTGATGAACACCTTGTTTGCCCAGCATTTCCTGCCACCACCGCCACCGGATTCTCCCTAGTACCGACCTATATTCTGCTTTGTCTCTTTTATTTTTATTTTTCTTTTTAGTTATTTATTCTTTTCATTAAAAAAAAAAATGTGTGAAGTGTGTGTCTGTTACTCTATGCCTACCTGGATGTGCACCTACAATTTCTGGTAATATTCTCTCATTTCTCTTTACTTTTCCATTGAGGACAATGTCATATTCAAGTTGGGGGATGAGGGTTATATTTTCTTTTGTGCATTTTTATTTGGCTCATAATTCATGCTTATACCTGTTTCATTTGATTGTATTACTTCACTTGATGTGACTTGTTATTAGTAGGGTGATGATATTTGTATATGTTAAAATACGGAGCATAGTAGACTTTTATGAAAATGGTTTAATGGGTAGATACTTGCATGTAATGTTTGCACTGGGAGAGTTGTTTGTGTTTGTGGTATTAGTACACTTGTCATGAGTATGCCTTAATTCACATGAACACACTATCATAGCGGTGACCTCTTTATTATAATCTCTGGTATACATCATTGATAATGGTTAGGGTTGCAGAAAAGAATAAATGAGGAGCCAAGATTCTTTAAAAAAAAAAAAAATACTTGACTTGTTTGGGTTTGTAGCTTTTTTAACTCGAGCTATTAAGCTCGTATGGGTGTCTCTACACCTAGTGCCCTAAAACCAGCCGGTTTGCGAGTCATTGGCCCAATACTTGCTACATGGGTTAATTGGAAAGATTAAGAGACTTAGACATTGCACAGTTAATGAAAAATAAGGAGAATGACTTGTTCGGATTCGTAGCCTTTTCAACTCAAGTTATTAAGCCCGTAGGGGTGTCTTCACACCTAGTGCCTTAAAACCGTCTGGTTTGGGAGTCATTGGCCCAATGCTTGTTACATGGGTTGATTAGAAAGCTTAATGGATTAGGACATTACACAGTCATTTAAAATAAAAAAATAAAATAAAATAAAATAAAAAACTTTTGAGAATCTTGGCTGCAACAATTTAGCTTTTCTGTATATGTTGGGTGTTATTATGAGTTACACTGGACTATTATAGTGGACAATTAACTAATATGGAGATTGCACTTTACACTGAGGGTACTGATGATTTGTCTACTAGCATGCACAAGTACAGGGGACTTTACTTTTGTATTAACTGAATTGTAGTTTTGACTCATTAGATTCCGTCATGCTTGTCCACTGTGCCTTTAATGACTCATTATGTCTTAATATCACATTGTAGTGGCACATAAGTTGATGGGTATGTGGAGTAGTGTGGTTAATTGTTGGGCATAAATGAATATATTAATGTTTATGGGTATCATTTCTGGAAACCCTTACGAGACTTTACTCGTCCATTTAGGATAACTTTATGGTTTAAAGACTTGTTGCATATGCTAAATGCAACCATTTTGCCACGGAAGAGGAAATAGCTAGATTTTGTTTAATTTTATTTTATTTTTATTACTTGATTGAAGACTAGCAAGTTGTAAGTTGGGGGATGTGATTAAGGCCAAATTGTACAACATTGAGGCTGTTAATTAAGATCTTTTAACTTTACTTGCTTGTCAAACTGTATATTTTATGTGTGTTTAATGTCAATCAGGTTGTACATAGTCGGAGCATAAAATGGGCAAAAATACAGAATTTGGAGAGAAAACAGCTTCTCGTACGTGCATTGACTTTTTCCGCACGTGCGTTGACTTTCCTACACGTGCGTTGATTTTCCTTGGAAAACGGGCCCGATGTTTTAAACCTTTTTGAAAGGCAGCAGAAATATAAATAGACAAGAAGGAGGCTAGATTAGGGTTCTGAAATTAATTTGCAAGGAAAGAGAGACTAGGTTTTTCAAGAGGTGATACTTTCCAAAAGCTTCAAGGAGACTTCTATGGGGGCTTCTTCTTCATTCTCTTCTTCTTCCCACTCCTCCATGAGTAACTAGATTATTCTTTTTTAGGGTTTTGATGAAACCCTAGCTATGTAATTAGGTTTTCTTTTTTATTTTTAATTATGTGAAGGTTTGAACAATTGTATGGAGTTTTAGAAGTTTCGTATATTTATTTTCCATTATTTCTTCAAGTATTCGGCTTTCTGTGATTGTTGAATGTTTTTCATATAATAGTTTTCTATTCTTTCACATTTAAGGTATGAGACGAACCGTACTACGAGGGACGAGTTGTGTCGCTCCCCTAGTTTAGAGTGAACGATTCGTACTACTTGAGATGGTTCGTGCCCATACATTGAACGTGATGATTTTCTTGTTAAATGTTTTGAACTTGTAGTTGCGAAGTATTATTCCGTTCGAACCGTAACATAATTGATTTCAATTTGAAACCCTATTTGCGTGACTAGTGGTGAACTCATTGCCTTAGATTTTTTCCCAAATTAGTAAATCAAATTTTATTTATAATTGCTAGTTTAATCACTTCATTTATTTTATTTGTTATTCAATTAGGTTATGAACAATCAATATTTTTAATCAAAATTAATATAAGAATTTAGCAATTAAATAAGTTTAATTTCATAATTGTCCCTATGGATCGATACCTGGACTTGCCATTATTTTAAAAGAATTTAGTATAATTTAGTGTTTAATTTTGGTGTGTG
Organism: Camellia sinensis; assembly: GCF_055761805.1. Taxonomy (NCBI): domain Eukaryota; kingdom Viridiplantae; phylum Streptophyta; class Magnoliopsida; order Ericales; family Theaceae; genus Camellia; species Camellia sinensis. The sequence goes on along the minus strand of NC_138975.1, from coordinate 100,951,972 downwards.
TAACGATCCATCAGGGACCAAATTGACACATTGTTTGACTTTCCGTTAAATTAACTTAACAACCGTTATTTATTGGACTAAAATGATACAATCCGTTAAATTAAGGGGTAAAATCAAGCAAATTGAAACTATGAGGACCAAATTGATACATCGTGTAAACTACAGGGACTATTTGCATAATTTTTCCAAAAAATAATTAACGAACACCAACTAAACTATCCATCATAGATTCATAACTATCAAATACCTCCAACATTAAAGTAACAACAATTAGTCAAAACAACTGAAATAATATAACGTTAAAAAAAATAATCCACAATGTCAAATTGTCAAAATACTAAGGTCATAAAAAAATAATAATAAATACAATAAACTAATATCAACCCTAAGCTCAAGAAAACAAAAGAAGTCCAAGAGACATGCCTAATAACTATAATTATTTCTCGTTACCACTGTAGCTCCAACTAATCTTGCAAAGGAAGCTCGGATGCGCTTAAATAGAATGTACCCGAGATGCCAAGAGATAAAATGGATCAGTATACAAGTATACTGATATGAGTACAAATATTTAACACCCACGTGTCCACCAGACACAAATAAAAGTACATTTAGTTCTTATTACGGGACAAGACAAGTAGTTCCACCCACACCGAGACAAAGGAGTAGTTTCTCACGATACGGTGACATTTAGTTTCTTACCCGTACATAATTAAATATAAATTGAGTATAAAATAAATAAAATAAACATAAAAATACGGTGGGTCATCCTTTCATAAAAAGTTAGTAAGACCCACCATTCTGCCAAAAAATAAAGTTAGTATATTTAATCATAAGTAAATTACTGAAATAGTATCAATATGCACTGTTTCATGCTTATATCATTCGAATTAACCAAAATTCAAAGAACAAAAGTTGTATAGAATCCAATTTTTTGAAGAGTGTCATGAAAGGATTTAGTATAAACTAAACAGGTTGAGAGAAAAACTTGATAGAAGAATCTAGATAGAATTCGACCGAAAAATCTGAAACTGAAAACGAAAAGAAACTGGCCTAAGGTGATTTTTTTCGAAAATGTTCAAAACATGAAAAGTGTCCAGAATAATGTTTTACTTTAGTTTACGTGAAATCAATAAAAATGAGCTCACTTCATGGATTAAAACAGCATCTAAAATCTACATTGCTAAAATGAATAAAAACTATTATAACCAATATCATCTGATTAAAAGTTCTAATCAATCTTTTTAGTACAAAGTTAAAATACAAAAATTATCTAGAATTACGTATACATGCTTCTATCCAAATTTCGTAATTTATCAAGGCCGTTTACTAATTTTCAAGATGTACAAATTAATACAATTCAAACTATACCGATAAGTTCATATTAATTCTGTGTACCTTAACTTCACAACTTCGGCCCTTCACTTTCGGCCTACACATATATCCCGTGTGCCTTTCGTATACCTAATACCGCTCTGAAGCCAAACTTGCACGGGAATATCGTCCCAAGTTTGACCCACACTCTCCGGATGGTTAGAATATACGTACGCGCGTAAATCAAAGCACCCGTCTACTCTTGAGAACGAGGCAACAATATATATATACACAACCTCTCAACTATTCATGAGAACAAATATAACAATGCCAAGTCTAAGGCATTGAAATCAATCTCATAATCCTCACTTTTTTTTCTTTCTTTTACACTTTTTCTCACCAGCACTCAAATAAAACAACAATCGATAGAGTCATGATGGAGTATAAGGAATTTATCTATAGGTTCCCAATTTATTTTAATTTCATATATTCATGAGTGTGATTACATCCATAAAATAAATATACATAAAAACTCTATACTTTGCGTACACATCTAACCAAATAATGAAATCAATCCATCATCTACATGCCAATACAAAATCAAATAAATAAATAAAAATAACGAATTAAACATAAATCAAGGGAAGTGGGTTTTGTACTCACAATATTTTTTTGAATATTAAAGAATCACTTGAAAAATTAATGAAACTACCAAAATAAAACCCTAACCCTTATTTTTCTCCCCTCTCCCGCCATCTCTCTTTCTCTCGGCTATATTCGCTGGTTGATTTTCTTTGATGATCACCAAGAGTCTCTCTCTCTCTCTCTCTCTCTCTCTCTCTCTCGGCATGCTACGGCTCCTCTATTTTTTGTTTTGTTTTATTCCTTTTTTTTTTATAACACTTCTCTAATGCTTATAACCTAATGTGACAATATATTATATTTTATTTATTAAATAATCACAACATATATAAATATGCTATATATTTTATTAATATATAAAACACTTTTTTTTATATATAAAATATATAAATAATCAGATTAATTATATATAATTACCTATCACATTAAATTAATTAAATACCACATTAAATTCTCATGTAGCCACACAATTAATAAAGTCTAAAAATAAAATAAAATAAGATAATAATAATAATAAATAATGACTTAAGAAAAATTGGAGTTGCTACAATATACACACCTCAAAAGAATCTTGTCTCGAGATTCGAGAGAAGAGAGTACTAGGCAAAAAGTTCCAGGTCCATACGCCGAACTTTCTCTTTTAATTCTCAATTGATATTGTTCTCATCCTCGCTCCATTGCACTTTCACCGAGTTCACTTTCTTACACCGCAAGTACTTTACGTCTCGGTCTAGAATAGTAACCGGTCGCACCACATATGTTAGATTGTCACTAATCTCCAACAATTCTAGTGATGCTACTTGGGAAGGGTCTTGCACACACTTCTGCAATAAAGATACATGGAACACGTTGTGAATCATAACTAAAGCAGGTGGTAAGGTTAATTTGTAAGCCACATTACCAATCCTCTCAGTGATCTCGTATGGTCCCATAAATCTAGGTGCCAACTTTTCATTCTTTCCGAACCGCATGATACCCTTCATCGGCGAGACCTTCAAAAACCCAAAATCTCTAACATTCAACTCAACCCCCTTATGTTTTCTATCAGCGTAACTCTTCTGACGTCTCTGTGCAGTCTTAATACGTTCTCGACTAATGTTCACCTTCTCTGTGGTCTCTTTCACCAACCTTGGCCCTAACAATGGTGTATCTTCTACCTCCGTCCAACATGTAGTTGATCGACATGGCCTTCCATACAAAGCCTCAGAAGGTGCCATCCCGATACTTGAGTGATAGCTGTTATTATGAGCAAACTCCACCAATGGCAAGTGTTCTTCCCAACTATCGCCAAGATCGAGGACACAAGCTCTCAACATATCCTCTAAGATCTGATTTACCCGCTCAGTTTGCCCATCCGTTTGAGGATGATAAGCCGTTCTTAGGTCTAACCTATCACCCAAAACATGCTGAAAACTCACTCAAAACTCTGCCACAAATAACGGATCACAATCCGAAACTATAGAAATTGGCACGCCATGAAGTCATACCACCTCCCAAATATACAGCCTAGCTAGTTTATTCGTCGTTCGGTGAACACTGATAGGAATAAAATGAGTAGACTTAGTGAGTCAATCCACTATCACCGAAATAGATTCATTGTCTAAGACCACGACAATCCATCCACGAAATCCATAGAGATGTACTCCCATTTCCAATTAGGGATCTCGAGAGGCTGTAAAAGTCCAGACGGTCATTGGTGTTCCGCTTTAACCTGTGACACACATAGCATCGAGAAACATACTCTCTTACATCCTTCTTCATACCTTCTCACCAAAACGTCCCCTTCAGGTCATCATACATCTTTGTCCCATCAGGGTGAATGGTATATCGGGACCTATGGGCATCATCCATAAGCTCTTTCCTCAATTCAACAATGTTAGGTACACACAACCTGCCCCTGAATCACAATCCCCCATCTGAGTCCACAGACCAATCAGTAGGATAATCATCAGTCAAATCCACCACAAGGGCATCGACCTTGTTGACAATGAACCCATCTAAATACTGCATCTGACGAACTTTACCCAGTAACATCGGTTGCACGGTCAAACTACCAATGTATGTCCTCTCAGCACTCTTTATTGGTTGAACCTCATGCATCAAAATTAACTCTAAGGACTTCCATTCCTGAATCATCAAAGAAGCTATAATCCTATGTTGTCGACTAAGTGCATTTGCAACCATATTTCCTTTCCTCGGATGGTAAAGGATCTTGAAATCATAACTACTGACGAATTCAACCCACCTTCGTTGCCTCATGTTCAATTCTTTTGGAGAAAAAAAATATTTGAGGCTCTTGTGTTCTGTGTACAACTCAAAACACTCCCCAAACAAGTAGTGTCGCCACATTTTCAACGCAAAAAAAAAAAAAAACTATTGCCAACTCTAAGTCATAAGTAGGGTATTGTCGCTTATGAGGTTTTAACCATCGAGAAGCATAAGATACAATCTTCTGATACTGCATCAACACACATCCCAACCTAGTTCCACTCGCATCAGTAAACATTACTAACTTTTCCCCTTGTACTGGTATAGTTAACATTGGTGCTGTACTCAACTGCTGCTTTTAACTCTTGGAAAGCTCTCTCACAATCATCTGTCTATAAGAACTTCGCATTCTTGCGGGTCAACATGGTCATGGGTGCTGCAATAGTGGAAAACTTCTCTATAAATCTCCTGTAATAACCAGCTAATCCTAAAACAGTCCTTACCTCTGAAGGATTTGTGGGCTGCTTCCATTCTTTGACTGCAACAACTTTATCAAGATCTACCACTATCCCCAGATTAGATACAACATGTCCCAAAAATCAAACTTCTTTCTCTCAAAAGTGACACTTACTGAACTTGGCGTATAACTATTGTTCCCTCAAAGTTTGCAACATGACTTTCAAGTGTTCTCTATGCTCTTCCTCATTCTTAGAATACACCAGGATATCATCTATGAAGATAATCACAAATTTATCTAGATACGATTGAAAAATTCTGTTCATCAAGTCCATGAAATAGGTAGGAGCATTTGTTAAACCAAAAGGCATTACAGGAAACTCGTACAACCCATACCGAGCCCAAAAAGCAGTAAGCGGTATACTTTCCTCTGACACACCCATCTAATGATAACCCGTTCTAAGATTAAACTGAGAGAACATGGCAGCCCCCCTCAACTGATCAAACAAGTCATCAATTCTAGGTAGCGGATACTTATTCTTGATAGTCACTTTGTTCAACTCTCTATAATCTATGCACATGCGGAGAGCGCCATCTTTCTTGGAGACAAAAATTGCGGGTGCTCCCCACGGGGAGTTACTTGAACGTATGAACCGTTTCTGAAGCATCTTTTCCAGTTGCTTCTTCATTGCTACAAGCTCTGTAGGTGTCATTCTGTATGCCGCCTTAGAAATCGGTGCAGTTCTTGGCATTAAGTCAATGCAAAATTCTACTACTCGTCGAGGTGGAGGTCCAGGTATCTCCTGAAATACATCCTCAAACTCATGTACCACATCTACCTCACAAATATTCTGCATAGGGATTTCTACTGAGCACAGAAAACTCGTCATTATCGACTCTTGTCCATCGCCAGAAGTATGGGTAAGCCATTTCATACCGGAAATATCTATATCTACAGTCCTCCCAGCACAATCTAGAGTCACAAAGCGTTTTCGCAACCAATTCATACCCAAAATAATTACAAACCCCTTAAACCCTAGCACAATAGGTCTGCATACAAGACTCTGCTCACAAAGTCAATCTCAAAATTTTGAACAAAAAACATTTTAAACTTTTTCGTGCAACTAAGTATTGCTATTGATGTCCCTGGTGAAAAAAGTATCATTTTCAGGCAAGACTATTTGGAAAGGTATTGAATTTTACTTTTTTACATGTTTAACTCTTCGTTGTCAAGTTTTGTTACTCTTTTAACACCTATCGCACCATGTTTTCTTTGGAGAGTTAACCTTCTCTTTTGGCCTAGCTTTCTTCAAATTCATCCCCATGATGGCTATGATGGTATATTGTTATATTTAGATCCCATGAGGTGGGGAATATTGGTTGATAGCTAGGCAATCTGTCATTGTTATGTTTATCTTTTCATTACCTTAACTAGCCTGTTTTTGAGGCTACAAGCTAGTTTTCAATTTGAATATGTTTATTGCACTTTTGTTAATTGAACTAAACTGTTTTCGCAAATTTTTAATTTTATTTTCTGTTTTGTGGGTTTTGGTTTTCAAAGCACAAGAAATTCACTCCAAGAAGTGCAGAGAAAACACTACCAGTTTTGTTTGATTTGTTTACAGTCTAGACATAGAAGGGGCTTACATAGTCAAATATATATAATAAATAAAAAAATAAAAGTTAAAGTTGAATTTATTTATTTTTCTTTGAAAAGTTCAAGTTGATTCATATAGTCTAGTCATTGCAGGACTGTGATTCTATATAGATTTTGGAAAAATTAAAGTAATTGAATCAATAATTTTTTTTATTTTATTTATGGTTGTCTTTTTAATTAGGTCCCATATATATGTATATATATATATATATATATATCATTTTCTAAGGAAAATTGATGATCTAATTTAATGAAGAAAAACTGATTTCATGAAGAAAAATTATAAATGCTCAAATGTAATTGGTTGTCCAAAAAGTAATAATATTTAAACCACCAATAATATTTGGACATGAATGTTTTTAGTAGAATTGTTAGTAAGATTTTAAGTAGATTTACCATTACTCAAATGTGAAGTACTATAATCCATGATAGTGAATTGCTAAGGGTAGTTCTAAGAGATATAGATTTCCTTTTAATTTATTGCTCACATTTTACTAGTTAATTTAATATCCCTTTCTTGCTCACATTTTAATGTGAATATGCTTTGCTTGTGCCACATTGGTGCTGGATTAGATATAGTTGGTACCTTTTGAATTATGTTATGATATTTTCTATTACTTCTTAAAAACTATGGAATCAAGCGTGTATGTCAATGGGGTTTCTTGTCTTCCCTCACGTGTTACTTCTCCTTTCTTATTTTATTGTACATATGTGATTCAAAGTATTTGGGCTTCAAATTGTAACTTCGTTTGAAGGATTTAGTGATTATTTTTTTTAAAAGTTAACCTGTTAAATGTATTTTACTATTAATTGTTGTTTCTTTATCCAAAACTTATGTTGATTTTGTTCTTGTAGGTGTGAAAGTTCTTGAACATGTGTCAAGGGGAGTTGATTGGAGAAGCTTGATATTCTCATTGTGAATACGTTCTTGGGACTGGTAATGCTCAGATATCTATTTCAGAACTGCAATTATCAGGTAGATAAAAAAAGGGTGAATTACACTAACAGTCCCTATAGTTTGGGGCTTGTGTCATTTTGGTCCCTGACTTTTCAATTGTGACACTTTTGACCCTGAATTTTGAATCTTGTTCCAAATAAGGACAATTGAATATACTATTGGATTTTTTAAGGGCAACATTGTCAATTTGATAAAATATAAATTAATTTGACAAAAATAAATGTTAAAAAAATATTTATGAATTTTTAAAAATTATTTCTACCTACTAAAGATAAAATTGATAAATCTTTAGAATTTTTTTTTAACCAAATTAATTTTTATTATGTATTTGGATGATGATCATGTAAATTTAATTTTTAAAAATTAATCATGTAATTTTTATTAATTTTTATCAATTGTACATAATTTTATTTTTGGTGACTAGAAATAATTTTTAAAAATTTTAAAATATTTTTTTGACATTTATTTTTGTCAAATTAGTTTATATTTTATCAAATTGACAATTTTACCCTTGAAATTAAGCAATGGTATGTTAATTGTCCTTATTTGGAACAAGATTCAAAATTCGGAGTCAAATTTGTCACAATTGAAAAGTAAGGGACTAAAGTGACACAAGCCCTAAACTATAGGGACTATTAGTGTAATTTGCCCATAAAAGAATATGAATATAGATTAAGAGGTTTTGATGCTTCAACTAGAGGATCAACAACTAGCACGGCCTAAGCAGAGTAGTTTGACACTAAATTCTAAATGCTACTAATAACTCTGCTGTATAAAGTAGTTTATCACTTGGAACCTTGTAAATTAACTTACAACAAGCATGTATAATTGGGTGGGTATGATATGGCGGAAGGAGCAGTTCCTTCAAGTACAGATATAAATGAAGGATATGTATACCACATAAGAACTTCTAAAACATTAGGATGCCGATATGCCAAGAACACTGGAAGACATATATATATATATATATATGTAGTATATGCATGTATGTGTATATAACTAAAGAATAACCTACTATAGACTTATGCAACAAAATCTTTCTTTACGAATCTTTCAAACGTTCTAAAATTTCTAACTTGTAATACAAAATTCACAAAAGCAAATTGAGAGTAATGTTTTGTGGACACGATCTACGGACCAAAGATGTGTTTTAATCTCATTACCCCAATGTTTCTTCACTAAGAAGTCGTCAAAGTTCAGAAACTCTTGTTATGTTTCCTAAGAACACTATAATGCTATACTGGAAATGTCACACATCTCATAATTTGCTTTTGCAATATCAGACAACTAATGCTCACAACATGTCATCGCCGATAAAGTACGATTTGTGGGCACAATGCTATCATACTATTCATATTCATTCTACTTTTTATTTGAGCAACTTTTTTACCTTAATATAAGTGAAAGAAACCTCAAATTTAAGATTTAGGTCCTTATTTCAACTTAGTCATGAAAGTAAAGGTAGCACTTTGGATGAAATCTCATTCCATTAGTAGCTCTTACTCAGTTGATATTTGCTTTTATTTTGGAACCTTGAAATTGGATTTGATCAGTATTCCATTATGACATAATTTGAGCTAGCTTTTGGTTGTATAATATGTGACTGATTTACAAACTTGTAGAGATATTGCTTGTAATTAGTTCATATATGTCAAGTTTTAATTGGTGAATCACGTGTTACTTTTTGATTTTGGTATATTGAAATCTTGTAATTCACCGTAGGAAAATTTTCTCATAATTTTTTAATCTATAATGTGAAACCAATGTTTTCAGACCAAGAATTTTATTATTAACATTTTAACATTGTAATTTTTTTCATATATTTGACAGATTGGCAATGGACAGAATATAGTTCGGGGAACATCGAAGGATTACATTTTGAATTTTTGGATATATTTTGTCATAGGTTTTTGTTATGAATTTGCAAGCTTAGAATGTTTTTTTTGGAATTGCATGTTTGAAGTTTGGGATTGTAAGAGATTTGTACTTATATTGGATGTTTTGGATTTGATATTTTGCTTATATTTAATAAGCTACTACTTTTGAATGCTTTGCACAAGTGTGTTAATTTGAATTATGTTTTGTTTATGTTTATAGGTTTTATGAATTATGTACTGAACAGGGAAATTGTAAAAAAAAATTACAAATAATGAATTTTTGGTGACAGGCTTTTCAGTTGTAAATTTACTTTTGGTGACACTTTATTTCTGTTGCTGAAAGTTTGTGTGAATAATTTTTTTAGCGACCCAAAACTTGATTGGTCGCCAAAAGACTTAACATTCAACAACCAATTCATTTAGTCACTGAAAGATATTTTTAGCAACATATTTATATGTTACTAAAACCTAACATGTCATCCGCTTAATGTTACTTTTAGCGACTAAATGTTAATTTTTGGCGAAATTTTTTTAGCCTTTTGGCAACTGAAATATTTGGTCGCCGATTTATTTATAAGGCAACCAAAATTTATTTGGTCATTGAACCATTTAGTGACAAGGCTTCAGGGACCAATTTTGTTAATGTCTCGGATACTTTCAGCAACCAAAATTACACTTTTGGTGACTAGAAAAAAGGTTGCTAAAAATGCTTCTTCTTTTTTTTCTTTTTTTTTTGTAATGAAAGCTTTACACATCACATAAAGAGTAATTGCCCCTTCTAAAGGGGTCTCAACGCGAATAGGTCTAGATAAGGAGGTAGTTACATGATGTTCTCTTTCTACAAACTGTCTAGATATGAAAGAATGAGAGGCATCAGTATCAAAAAGTACTCTAATGGACTCTTGAAAAAGATTAAAGGTACCTTACACTTTGTCATTTCCTGGCATCACTGCAAATGCCTTGGCTGGAGTTGTCGGACCTTGTCGTGCCTACTGTTTTTTAGGGCAATCCTTGACTACATGTCCCAACTGTTGACGCCCAAAACACTTCCTATTGATCAGTTGAGATGCTACTGCTTTGATACCAAACTGTCATGCCCTGGAACTTGAACAATTAAATATTAAATTAGAACTAAACCCCAATCAATATTCCATCATCCAAATCCTAGGGGCAAAACAAAATCTAACAGTTCTCATCCCATAAAGGTTTAAGTAAATTTCAATGCTCAAAAAAAAAAAAAATATAGGGGATAAAAAGATAATTAACAAACACCAATCAAACTATCCATCATAGATTCATAACTATCTGATATCTCCAACATTAAAATAACAATAATTAGTCAAAACAACTTAAATAATGTAAAGTTGAAAAAAATAACACACAATGTCAAATTATCAAAATACTAAGGTCATAAAAAAAATACAATAAACTAATATCAATCCTAAGCTCAAGAAAACAAAAAAAGTCCAAGAGACATGTCCAATAACTATAGTTATTTCCCGTCACCACTGTAGCTCCAACTAATCCTGCAAAGGAAGCTCAACTACACTTAAATAGAATGCATCCAAGATGCCAAGAGACAAAATGGGTCAGTATACAAGTATATTGGTATGAGTACAAATATTTGACACCCACATGTCCACCAAACACAAACAAAAGTACATTTAATTCTTGTTACGGGACAAGACAAGTAGTTCCACCGGCACTGAAATGAAGGGGTAGTTTCCCGAGATACGGTGACATTTAGTTTCTTACCCGTACATAACTAAATATAAATTGATTATAAAATAAACATAAAAATATGGTGGGTCAGTCCTGTATAAAAAGTTAGTAAGATCCACCATTCTGCAAAAAAATAAAGTTAGTATAATTTAATCATAAATAAATTGCTGAAGAAATATCAATATGCACCATTTCATGCTTAAATCATTCGAATTGACCAAAACTCAAAGAACAAAAGTTGTACATAATCCAATTTTCTAAAAGGATTTGTGGAAGGATTTAGTATAAACTGAACAGGTTGAGAGAAAAACTTGATGGAACCTAGATAGAATTCGGCTGAAAAATCTGAAATTGAAAACGAAAAGAAACTAGCTTAAGATGATTTTTTTCCGGAAAATTTCAAAACACGGAAAGTGTCCAAAATAACATTTTACTTTAATTTTCGTGAAATCAATAAAAATGAGCTCGTTTCGTGGGTTAAAACAGTATCTAAAATCTACATTGCTAAAATGAATAAAAACTATTATAACCAACATCATCCGATTATAAGTTCTAATCGATCTTTTTAGTACAAAGTTAAAATACAAAAATTGTCTAGAATTACGTATACATGCCTCTGTCCAAATTTCGTAATTTATGTAGGTCATTTATTATTTTTCAAAATGTACAAATTAATCCAATTCAAATTATACCAATAAGTTCATATTAATTCTTTGTATCTTAACTCTACCACTTCGGCCCTTCACTTTCGGCCTACACATATATCCCATGTGTCTCCCGTATACCTAATGCCACTCCGAAGCCAAACTTGCACGGGAATATCGTTCCAAGTTTGACCCACACTCTTTGGATGGTTAGCATTTAAGTGCGCGCATAAATCAAAGCACCAGTCTACTCTTGAGAACGAGACAACAATATATATATATATATATACAACCTCTCAACTATTCATGAGAACAAACATAACAATACCAAGCCTAAGGCATTCAAATCAATCTCATAATCCTCACTTTTTTTTCTTTTTTTTTTTTTACACTTTTTCTCACCAGCACTCAAATAAAACAACAATCGATGGAGTCATGGTGGAGTATAAGGAATTTATCTATAGGTTCCCAATTTATTTTAATTTCATATATTCATGAGTGTGATTACATCCATAAAATAAATATACAAAAAAACTCTAAACTTTGCATACACACCTAACCGAATAATGAAATCAATCCATCATTTACATGCTAATACAAAATCAAACCAACATCAAATAAATAAAAATAAATAAATAAAAACAACGAATTAAACATAAATCAAGGGAAGTGGGTTTTATACTCACAATATTTTTTTTGAAGATCAAAGAATCACTTGAAAAATTAATGAAACCACCAAAAAAAAACCCTAACCCTTATTTTTCTTCCCTCTCCTGCCGTCTCTCTTTCTCTCGGCTGCACTCTCTGGGCAGTTCTCTTTGATGATCACCGAGAGTCTCTCTCTCTCTCTCTCTCGGCTTGCTGCTGTTTCTCTATTTTTTGTTTTGTTTTATTCCTTTCTTTTTTTCAACATCTCTCTGATGCTTATAACCTAATTTGACAATATATTATATTATATTTTATTAAATATAACATATAAAAATATACTATATATTTTATCAACATATATATAAAACACTTTTTTTATATATAAAATATATAAATATATAAATATTCGGATTAATTATATATAATTAATATTATATTAAATTAATTAAATACCACATTAAATTCTCATGTAGCCACGCAATTAATAAAGTCCAAAAATAAAAATAAGGTAATAATAATAAATAATGATTTAAGAAAAATTAGGGTCGCTACAAAATGCCGAGATCTATTTTATTCATTTGCAGTTTTTTTTGAATGCATTACATAACCATCTTTGAGTATATCTTCTTGTCTTCTTAAAGTGCATTCAATGCGATTTACCATGCATTTGAAGGTCTTGGATCTTTGCCTTAATTTCCCTTTACCAAAGAGCTATTATAAGTGGTATTTTTAGTAAAGTTATGTTATAATGTTTTGGATAAAAACTTTGTATTGTTTTGAAAAAGTATTTGGTCAAATATGAATGATTATCCTTTAGTTTTGTATCAAGTATTATGTTGGCTTTGATGACATTCTTGAAAGGTCCTTGTGTTAGGGACTTTAATATGACTAGTACCTTTCTTTGAGATATCTCTTTTGCCACTGATGGGTGGGCTTGTCTAATCGATTTTGGGTTGGTTATTCCTTTATTTTGTCAATGAATGTTTATCTTTGTGTTATGTAGATGTTAGTAAACATCCTTTGAAGCTTTGAAAGCCTTTGATTAATGAACTGGTCCATCCTTTGATTTGTTACAAGCTATGATATGTATTATTTTGATAAAATCTCGAATATTATTCATTCAAATCTTTAGTATTTATATCATTCACTGAGTTTTTAGCTCATCTCTCTCCCTTATATATATGTAGGTGATGAGCAAGAAGGTGTTGTCGCCTAAACTTTGTGGAAGATGTGTTTTGTTTCATGTTTTGTATTCATCTTGAAGATTATACTTCTTCACTTTGTAAATCATTTCTTTTGTATGTTTTGGCTTGAGAAGTCGTTTAATCAAAATGTAATATCAAGTTTTGTTTTATTATTATTATTATTTTTTGTATCCAATTTATAACACCATTTTAATGTGTATGTCATTTCATTTAATCTATGCACAACTCTTACAGACTAATTAGATCTAAATTTATTGATTTTGCACATGTATGCCCCATATGTATACTTTATATGTATAAATCTTTATAAGTTGGCCTTCGGCAATCTAAGATTACTGGTCATCACGACATCATTATATTAGAGGCGGAATGGGGTCGTGACTATTTACTAATATGATTAAAAGTGTCTAAATTGTCAAATTACATATATTTTTGCCCCTTAGATGAAGAATCCATTATTATTGAAAAAATTAAGGGACTGCATAAATGAATAATTTATAGATGAAATAGAACAAATAACAATAATTTAGGAGATAAAAGCTCAACCCTAAATTAACGTTTTAAACTTTTTTCTCAATAAGTCTAAGCACTTTTTATTTTTTATTTTTTATATATAGTGTTGCTATTTGCTCCACTTACACTTTTTTGGATCGCCATCCACCAAATTAGTCATTTTTTTTCTTTGAATACTCACCATAATCCCAGTTATACCCTTTCTTTGGACATTTACCATTGTCACCACTTTCTCTAGTATCTTCTTGCCACTCCTATTATCGATAGCCCTTTTCTAGCCACATTCATCTCTCGAAGCTCCTTTATTAGCCGTTATCCCTCTCCGCCACCCATTACTTTCGGTGCTCCTAATATTTTTTTTGTAGCCTTTGACACAAAGAGATAGAGAGAGCGTCAGAAATAAAAAAAGAGTGATAGAATGATAGAGATGGAGAGTGAGTATGAAATCAAGAGAGAGAGAAAGAGAAGTCAACATAGGGAAAAAATGACATCTATAGAGAGAAGTAGAGCGAGAGATCAACAAAGAGAGGAAGAGAAAAACCAAAAGATCAATACACAGAGAGAGAGAGAGAGAGAGAGAGAGAGCAATAGATGAAGAGTTGGGACTAGAGAGCGGTAGAGAAGGGCTAGGGGTAGTAGAAAGAGGTTAGAAAATGACAAATGAGGGTGGTTGCATGTGAGGTAAGTTAGGGTTTGTGAGGATAAGAATGGGAATAAAATTGATATTTTATGATATGATAAATTGTAATTAAAAAATTTGGAGTAGGGGTTCAAAGAAATTAGATGAGAAGTACTTCATTTTTAAGTAAAGCCACAATGAAATTGTGGTGGAATACCCCTTATTAAAAAAATTAGTTATTTGCTGTTTAACATCACAAGCAAGAAGGCTAATTTTTTTTGACAAAAATTCTTATATTTCTTTAGGTGGTCTGTTGTTTGAATTTTTTTCCTACTAATATTACTTAGAAGAATAAGGATAAACAATTTTCTAGCAGTAGTTTAGGTCTTCTAGCAAACAGAGCTAATAATTTTGGACAAAAATAACCCCCCATGGTTAGTTAACTTTTATGTTGTTTAAATAATTTCAAAACTTTAAAATTTAATAACTTTTGATTTACATCTCTATTTTTTGTAAAATTTATATTTTTAGACCTTCATCGACACGATCTTTCAAACAAGATCAATGAGTAATACGAATTCTTAATATTAAAATTCATAAAATTTTACTATGTTTATTGTTTTGTCACAGTGAAATTTCTCTAACTTTGTATAGAGTGAAAAATATAAGAACACAGAGAAAATTTTGTGTTTTAACACAGAGAAAAACACAAAAATAAAGAGGAAAATTTGTTTCAACACAG
The DNA here is from genome assembly GCF_055761805.1 of Camellia sinensis. Classification (NCBI taxonomy): domain Eukaryota; kingdom Viridiplantae; phylum Streptophyta; class Magnoliopsida; order Ericales; family Theaceae; genus Camellia; species Camellia sinensis. Next base: position 100,936,770 of record NC_138975.1, on the reverse strand, counting down.
AAAAAAATACAGAGACAGAGAAAATTCTATTTCAATACAGAGAAAAACACAGAAACATAGAGAAAATTGTGTTTAAACCTAGATAAAATACAAAAGAAAGTTTTGTATTTCAACATAGAGAAAAATAGAGACAGAGAATTTTCATAATTCAATATAGAGAAAAACACGGTGATACAGGTCCATAAGCAATAAAAAATTCTGAAGAAAAAAATTCATGAAATTTTACTGTATTTATTGTTATGTCATAGTGAAATTTCTTTGACTTTCGTACAGAGTGAAAAATATAAAAACACAGAAAATAGGATTTTTTTTAAAGTCATTCATATTAAGATTTTATAAGATAAATAATATATAATATTTTCATAATAGTTGGGGCCCCTTAACATTTACAAAGAGAAAATTCGATAGAGAGAAATTTCACCCTAACACAGAAAATTTTTATCGAGGGACCTTAGTTAATAAAAAACACACATATTGGACCTCTCATACTAACCAAAGTTAGAGAGGAATGTTTTACTAATTTTTCCGAAACATATGTGTTTCAATATAGAGAAAAACACAGAAATGCGAAGAAAATTTTGTTTTAACACAAATAAAAATACATAGACAGAGAAAATTTTGTTCCAACATAGAGAAAATTATATTTAAACATAGAGAAAATACAGAGAAAATTTTGTATTTCAACACAAAGAAAACAAAGATAGAAATTTGTGTTTCAACATAGAGAAAAACACAGAGACATATATCCATAAGTAATATGAAATTCTGAAAAAAAAATTTATGAAGTTTTATGGTTTTCACTATTACATCACAGTGAAATTTCTTTGATTTTGTATAGAGTGAAAAACATAAAAACATTAAAGGATCTTAATTAGGAAGAGAAATTATCGTGGATTTCCCCTACTATCCAACTATATGGAGAATATATTGCTAATTTTCCCAACTAAAAACCCCATTATAATGATATGATGGATTTAATTTTTTTTTTTTTTGGGTGTAATATTCACTCTATTTGGTTTTGAATTTTTAAAAATAATTTTAAGTTTTTGAGTTATTTGTTGTTGTTGTTTTTTTTTTAAAAAAATAATTATATTTAGTGAAGTTTTTCATATTTCAGTCATTAAATATGTTTGAAAAATAAAATATTTTTGAAAAAAATCTAAAAATAATTCAATAAATATAAAAATATGAAAATGCACTTTTTTATTTTTTTTTTTTGAATTATTGATTTCTAAACTAACACTGACCTCCCATGTCATTTTGCCCTTAACATTAACACTAGTAAATAGTGAAATAACAATGAGCAAAATAAAAAAGTGTAATCCATTACAGTCTCTCTGTCTCTCTTTCACCAAATCTTTATTATTTTTTTTTGATAAATCCACAACGGAGGTGACTAATTGAGGTTGATATTAGAGTAGAGAGAGCCGATGGATGGAGAAGTTGCAACAGTAAGAGAATATGGGGAGGGGGTTTATGCATTTGTGGTATGTTCTCTCTCTAAAAAATCTCATTTTCTCAACTATTAAAATAATAATTATATATATATATTAATAATCTCATTAAAAATCTTAATAAAAATATAAGAGGTCAAATGTGATTAGTTGTACAAAAAAAAAAAATGACATCTAAATATCTAATGATGTTTAGACATGTATGTTTTAATAAGTGTATGACACGATCCGAGGATGTTGCCAGAAAATTTGAAGGTCACTGGAAAAGTCGCCAAAATTTTTGAATGTCTACCGAAAAATTCAAATGTCGCTAGAAACTTCGAATCTTCTAGAAACAATGAGAGGCTTAGATTCTTCAACGGTTGGAACTTAAAAACACAATAACAAAAAGATGATTGAGATAAGAAATTAGGTGAAGAAGAAGGCAAAATAATTATAAAGAGAATAATGGCAAGGTTCTTCTATAGATCTTCCACTTTCACTCTTAAGGTAGATAATGGAAAAGGGAAATTAGTTCTCCTCTAAAAATTCTCTCTCCAAAATTCATCCATTGTAAAGTTATGGGTGGGTGCTATTTATAGGCACCTTATGATGTAGAATAGAGCCCATGTGCAAGGCATATAGGGAATATTCTCTCTAACCACTTTGTTTGAGGAGGTAACCTCTCCGAAGATGAGAAAAATCCTAAAGGGAAGATCAATCTCTCGATGAATCCTTATTCTTAGCCACACCTAACCAATGATCCACAATTATCCTAGAGGCTCAGGGGTAGTCCTAGAGGACATTGTATTGCAAAAGGGTCAAGGGTAGTTCAAGAGAACACTCTACCATAAATATCGCTGAGTTTTAAGAATCTCCTAGATCGTATCACCTCAACTCAGGTATAGGCTAGATTGTGTCACTTTGACCCGAGTATATGCTAGTTTAATTGAAGAGTAAATTTGTCTCCACTCATCGCCCTCGGGATCGGGTCATTTGTTTGGACTCTGTCACGCTCATGGTTTTAGTGCGTAGATCTCAAAACGCTCCAAGCCAATTAGTGTTCTAGGACTCATTAACGAAGCGACTTCTAAATTGTATTCGAATACATTCGAAATCAAGTGCTTCGGATCTTTAGGTTTGTGTATCTGAACCCTTTCGAGTCTGAGCTCAATAGGTCTCTAGGTTCATGGTTTCGAATCCTTTCGAGACTAAGCAAATACGTTGAACAATAGATTTCCTTCGAGGGTTTCACCTCTTTTGAAAGCAACGGTTAACCTTTTCGGATGCCAGTATGATTTGGGCCTCTTCGGACGGGCTTGTTGGACTTTCTCTAGAGATATAAGTTCAATAGGTCTTCCTCAGCCCAATTTGTTGACTTTCTTATGGGTTCATTCAATAGAATTCATTTGAAGCCACTTGGTGATAATTTCTCTGGACCCGTTAACTTTTGGGCTTTTCGATTGGGCTCCGATTGGACCTAATTAATTTAATGGGCTCAAGTTAACCCCTCTTACAATAAGATTGTTAATAGGTTTTTAGATAGATGTGGCATTGTTCGTATTAAAACTAGGGTAAAGATGTAACAGTGAAGATGTTGGAGGGTAAATCTAGGGAGATGAAGAGTAAAAATGGTTGTGATACGATGGAGGGTTTTGATTGGTGAGGAGAATATCTTTTGCTCTATTTCGATCTTTTGTGCGATCAGTGATGATTGTGGATTTTTGCATCTTTTTTCGTTTATAAAAGTTAACACAAAGTGCATGGAGGGGTGAATTTGAAATAGAAAAGTGAAGCAAAAAGGGGAATGTTAGCGTGATTTTAGAAATCTCAAAGGAGTTAATGTGTAATTTTATTGTTGATAAATCAAAAACTTTATACTTTTTAAATGTAAAAAGTAAAATAAGTAATATTAAAAAAAATTCAGAAAAGAATCAAAATATGAAAATTCAAAATTATTTTTAAAAATTACGAAAACAAAAAAGAGTGCTCATTTGTACCTAATTGATAAATAAAAAAATTATATGAAGGTTATGAAGTTTTTTTTTTTTTTTTTTTCGAATATTGAAAAGGATAATAAGATGTGTCATCACGCTAATATTTGAGTATTGAGACAACTCTTTGATATTCCTGTCATTTGGTAACATTTACGTTTTTAATTTTTTATTTATATTTATAAAAATTTAAAAAGTTTAAATAAAAATTTGTTTGGTAAAAGTTTTGATTTATAAATCAATGGTCACAGTTTATAAATTTGGCCAAAAAATAAAAATATAAAAAATATATTTCCGTTTTGAGTTTTGAGTTTTTTTTTTTTACTATCCAACACTAGCCACCACCTGCCACTATTTTCCACCACCACCACCCACTACCCACCCCTCACCACCACCGGCCACCACCCACTCGCCACCACCACCCACCCCTCGCCACTACCACCACCTGCCATCCACCCGCCTCCACCATCACCCGCCACCTACTTGCCACCATCACCCGCCACCTACTTACCACCACCACTCACCGCCCACCTGCCACCACCATCCACCACCGCCCACCCACCACCACCAGCCACCTGCCACCCACTTGCCGCCACTACCACCACCACCATCACCCACCACCCATCCGCCACCCACCACCACCCACGACCACCACCATCCACTCGCTACCACCTACCACCCGCCATCGTCACCCACCCACCCACTCGCTACCACCCACCACCCGCTACCGTCACCGTCACCCATCCACCCACCTTCCACCACCACCCGCTACCACCACCCACTCACTATCACCCACCACCGTCACCTACGTACCCACCACCATCACCGTCACCCACCAACCCACCACCACTACCCACTCACTACCACCCACCACCCGCCACCGTCACCGTCACCCACCTACCACTACCCACCGTCACTACTTTTCACCATCGTCTTCCGCCGTCACTTGCCATTTCTCACTCTTTTTTATATTTTTATTTTTTTAAAATTATTTTATCAATTACCAAACACGTTTGTAGTTTACGTTTTTCTAAAAATAAAAAAAAAACATAATAATATAAAAAAAAAAAAAAAAGTTTATAAAATTTTTGTCCACGTTACCAAACACACCCGCCATTGTTTGGGAAGTGGGTTTCCCTGAAGCGTGCTTGTCTTCTTCGCTCGTCCACCAGATCTACAATTCTCTCATCTGTACTCTGTCCCAGTCATGTGTCCTCGCAATTCTGGGACATGGGTTCTGATTTTTCTCGTTATATCTCCCACCATCTTCTACAAATCTATGTCTGAACTCGATCCTCGTTGGGCAGCTAAGAAGAGACGCATGAGTGAGAAAGTTCGCAAGATGTGAGTCAAATCCCCATTGAGTTTCACAATTTTATTTTTATTTAACTAGATACCATGTGCATTTTGTGTATTCTGATTTTTTTATGGATGTTGGGCAAATATAAGTCGAAACATCATCAATAATTTAGCTATTTTTAGCTGAATTTATGCAACTTGTTGCTATTTATTTGCTTGGCCTATTTCTTAAATATGGGTTGATTACTATGATGAATCCCAGGTTGAATTTAACAAAAGTTTGGCTGTACACTGTCCAGTTATATAAGCTGTGCTGGGTTCTTGAAAAGTAGGAATTAATCATCTTGGTCCACTTATTCATTTGTTAAATCTCATTTTTTTTAAAATTTTTTTTTTTGGTGTTTGGGAAGATAGGTGTGTTTTTTTTGTGGTTGGACGTGATGTTTGTGAGGAAAAAATTGAAATGATTATGAGATTTGATGTGATATTTTATTTGGATTTGTTTGTTTTGTTTTTGCAAAAAATTTGTCTTTTAGTGAAAAAAATGAAAAAAACCCCAAAAAAAATTGTTGCCAAACACCGCGGTGTAAGTTCTATTTAGAGTTATAGATTTCTGAAAGGAGTGAATTCTCATGTTCAACTTGATTTTTTGGTGTTAACACTAGCAAGTTGTTTACTGTCCACTTTGCGGGTAGTCTTTAGTAATGATCGATTTTATGCATTTTCACTACCCAATTTAATTTTTTTTTTTTGGGGGTCAAATTATGCATAATTAGCATAAATTACTATATCAGTTTGGTTTCGTGTGATGGGGTTCTGTGAAATACAGATGTTGCCATGCCCTATAAGATTTTTGTGGTTTTATTATTTAGTACCCCCCCACTTTATTGCCGTGCTGAATTTTTTGAACTATTGAATATCTAACTTCAGACTTGCGGCCTTTCTATAGGTTTCAATTTAAAAAGTGCCTAGCACTCATCAAAAAAATTATGGAGTTTCTAATAACAACAATTCCAATGAAAGGTATCAAATGTGTCATTGTTTTCCATGTGGTTGTTTGGAAATTAGAGGAAAATAGAAGAAAGGAGTATAACGGTTAGTTTTTGGTTTTTTGATTAAAAAAACTAGTTAACTAAACTATGTCTTTCAATACTTATAGTTTTAGTTTAGTTGTGGCTTTGATTTTGCAGGAAGCAAACTGAAGAATATGTTTGACTGAAAATTGTTTTCCTTTTCCTCGTTCCTTGATAACCAAAGCAAGTGTAGGGGTTTTATTTGAAGCTATTATCAATATATTCTAATTTTTGGGTATGAATGTTGTTATCAAACGAGAAAAGGAAAGAAAACTATGATCAAAGAAAAATGGAAAACAAAAAAGAGGCTTCTGCATTGTTGAAATCTGGCATCTCTTTCTTAACCTTCCAATGTGGAAAACATGCTTTAACAGTATAATGTTTTTTTCCTCCTTTTTCAGGTTTTACCATGCTTATGACAACTATATGACTTATGCTTTTCCGGTTAGTTCTAGTTCCAACTAATTATTTGGGAGAGAAATATTATCTTTGTATAATGACATGAATTTCTATCTTTTTGTTATTGTAGCATGATGAGCTAAAGCCCATTGCCAAAACATACACTGACTCCCTTGTCGAGCTTGGAAATTTGAAGGTAATTTTATCACCTGAAATCCTTTGCAGTTATCAGCGTTAAAGGGATAATTTAATTGTCTACCATCTCAAATTTTAGCTTGAACATTTGCCGCAAGAGTATAATGGATCTGCCCTTACACTTATAGAATCATTGTCCAGGTATGATATACTCTTTCATAGAGAGAAGTTCATTGATACAAGGGTATAGTTGTACTTTTATCTTCTAGGCCATTAAAATATTGTAACAGATCATTATCTTAACACTCTTCGTTTCTATTTTTTTTTTTTTTTCTCTCTCTCAGCCTTGTTATCATGGGGAACGACACAGAATTTGAAAGGGCAGTTCTTTGGCTTTCTGAAAATTTAACATTTGATGTCGATGCAAGGATAAATCTTTTTGAGGTATAACTTCAAAAATTCTAATGTAAAATATAGGATTTAATGTTTTACTCAACACTTCATCTAATGTGGCTTCAATGTCCTACTGAAATAAATCTTGAGTAATGCCACCTTTCTTTTATTCTTTACCAAGGAGTGCTGTTTATGGTGAATCAAGTTGAATTTGGAATGCTTAATCGTGTTTTCGCTATTGTGTAGTGCAACATAAGAGTACTTGGAGGACTTGTTTCTGCTCATATTCTTGCAACTGATTCTACAAACAGGTTGGTCCAAGGAAAGTACAAGAATCAACTTCTTATTCTAGCTGAAGATTTGGGGCAGCGCTTTCTACCTGCTTTTGATACCCCTACAGGATTGCCCTTTGCATGGATTAACTTGAAGGTAATTTTTACGTCTTGCTTAAGTTAAAAGAATGATTTTCAATTTCAAATTAATCCATAAAATGTGAAGTATTCAAAATGCTTCATTTATCTTTGTATAGTAGCTTTGAATTACTTGTTTCCCTTCAGATTCTGAATGATTCTTTTTGCTTGTTGCACTAGCATGGTCTCAAATGTTTGCATTCCAATTCCTCTTTAATCCACAAATTTTGATATTTTTAAGATTCTTCATTTATGCTTTTGGGAAGTAGCTTTGACTTGCTTGAGTCTCTTCATAATCGTGAATGGCTCTTTGTGCTTGTTGCACTAGCATGGTTTCAAATTTTTGAGTTAATAGGGACATGGAGCTTCAATAACTGATTTCATAATGTTGGAAGTAAGCATGGATTATGTTGAAGATGAGACATTTTTAATCTGACAAATGTCCTTGATGTCTTTGTTATTGAAATAAGGAATTTTATTTTTTATTTTTATTTTTAAATTTCAATGCATCAATGAGTAAAAGCTTGAATTGTATGTCCCCTCTTCAAATGAACTTGTTTAGAGTTGCATGGGTAGAGCATCAAATTCCATACAGTGATAGGTGTGTGATGGTTCAATGACCAGAAGGGAACATGTCTTTACTAAAGAGAATAGAAGTTTTTTCTTATCCAAGGGCATGCGTTGCGTCCATTTAAGAAAGTAGGCCGAGGACGGAGAAGTTTTCTCTGCCAAGAAGTGTTTCATGCATCATGAGATAAGCTTTAAAGAAGTAAAATAATCAAATATTTTGAATGATTACTTGAAGGGTTATGCTTGGCCTTACTGGATTATAATTTGATGTTGTAGACTCCCTTCTTTGGGATTGTTTTCCCTTGCATAGAGTGAGCGTCCATATTATAAGTTTAAGAAAGATTCAGGATCTTTGAACCATAAAATGCAATTTCCAAAAAACCAATTCTAATTAAAATGTGAAACACATCTCTCTATCAACTACTGAATAAATTGAGAAGTTACTTCCCGACTGCATTTTTTTGTTCTACTTGTATATTCTTTCTTTTTCTTACTACATTTCACACTTGTTCTCTTAATATCTTGCGATAAGAAAATTAATGCTCATGTGCTTTGCCTAGGAACACATATTAAGCTTTTAAAACAACTCCCTTAAACCATAGTTTCATTTTAAAACCTTCTTCTACCAATTTTTAACAAATAACTATAAATCTATTTCTTCTTTTTAGATCGGCAATAACTAAAAATCTATTTTAGAGCAAACCACAACCTAAGAATTCTCTAAGGTGCTGAAACTTCAAAGGTCCTGCCTCTAGATAGTGTTGGTCTACGAAGCACGGATATCGGTACGAGTACTAATACTAGTACCATACGGATACGTCGATATGGTAAAATTCAAAAAAAGTAAGGTACGGATATGGCTTGGTACGCTTGTAAAAAAATATTAATTTTTAATTTAGAATAATGTAAAAATTAATTAAATTATTTAATTTGTTAAGATCCAACCTATAATTAACATTAATGCCAAAAGTAAATGTATAAATTAAAATTAAATGTCAATATATTAAATAACTTACAAACCATAGTTTAATTTTAAAATCATGCTAAGTATAAAACTAAAAATAAAAAAGAAGTCTAGTGAAAGGACTTCTCTGTAGTAGAAGAAAATATTGTTTCAACTGAGGTACGGTATAGCTTGGGTATATACTAGGTACGTCTAGGTATGCCAAAAATTAAGAAGAAAAAATTTGGGTATGTGTTTCGTGTACCCAGTACGTATGCAGAAGTACCATACGAGGTACCATACGCCTGTAAGTATCCGGTACGGGTACGGCATATTTTTTAAAGTACCCATGCTTCATAGATCTAGATGCAGGACCTTTGAAGTTTCAGCACCTTAGTGAATTCTTAGGTTGTGGTTTGCTCTAAAATAGATTTTTAGTTATTGCCGATCTAAAAAGAAGAAATATATTTATAGTTCTTTGTTAAAAATTGGTAGAAGACGGTTTTAAAATGAAACTATGGTTTAAGGGAGTTGTTTTAAAAGCTTAATGTGTTCCTAGGCAAAGCACATGAGGATTAATTTTCTTATTGCAAGATATTAAGAGAACAAGTGTGAAATGTAGAACAAAAAAAATGCAGTCGGGAAGTAACTTCTCAATTTATTCAGTAGTTGAGAGAGAGATGTGTTTCACATTTTAATTAGAATTCCATTTCCACAAGTTACTCTTTCTTTTTATATGCCTCACAAAATAAACACAATTATTGTGTTGAAAGCAGTAAAATTTAGTTTGGAAATTTTGGAAATTTTTTTTTTGAGAAAAACTTGATTTAAGCTTTTGTATAATGTGTAATCTATGAAGCACAAATGCATCTCTTGAGGTCATGTTTCAGTGTACCACACGTATCGGGCACCAACATGCCGCAGACATGTGTCAGACATGCTTCAAACATGTTGGAGGAAGTGTCTCGTTTTTTCCTCCCTTATGTCGGACACCCTATGGAAATGGGGGGGGACACGCGGTGTCCCATTCTATTTATTTATTTATTTATTTTCACTGGAGTAGCATTACGCAAGGTTGATGAATTTGATAAGAATAAATATTTGACATAAAATAATTATATAATATTTAAATGTATGACATGTAATAATTTTTTAAATTACATACTGTGCACGTATCCCATGCATATTGTGTCCTACATTTTTTGAAAAATTGCATTTCTGCGTTTTCTTGTTCATGCTTCTTAGCATGGAGCTCATGACAGATTTATTATATGCTGTGTGTTGACATTATGTTGTGGTTTTATGCTTGGGACTTCTAGGCTGAAAATGAGTGCCACTGCAGGCTAAAAATAAATACCACAGGCTGGCAAATTAGTAGGCTGATACACCATTCTTTATGATCACAAGATTCATAGTAGTATGAAAGTTGGTTTTATAAATTTGATGCTATTTGAAACGCATAATCATGAACACCTATGGAGCTATAAAAATAAATAAAGCTTCCAACAAAGTGACAAGATTTTAAATTGTCATCCATTTAAACTTTCATTGTGGCATGTGTTGCTTTTCAGAATCTATATTACATTCAAAACATGCTTGGGCATTTTTTTTTTTCAATACGTTCGGTCTTTCCATATTCTCCATTAAAAGATTGGAAAGTATGAATATGGTTTGCTGGTTTTGTTTGTAAGAAGGATTTATGACACCACATCAATGCAAAATTCTGTGGACAGTATGGGGTGATTGAGAATGAGACAACTGAAACAAGCACATCCGGGTGTGGTGAGGAGCACATTTTTTGCAGTTTGAATGAAGCCTTTGAAAAATTTCTTGAAGTAAGCTAATTTTCTATTTACGGATTCAGGTTCACTGATTCTTGAAATGGGAGCTTTATCACGATTAACTGGTGAACCCAGATTTGAATCTGCAGCCTTGCGTGCTCTTCGCAAGTTATGGAGCATGCGGAGTTCTTTGAATCTTCTAGGAACTACTTTGGATGTGGAAACTGGAGAATGGATAGAGTACTCATCTGGGATTGGGGCAGGTATGTTCTCTCAGCTTTGATCCATTCTTGTGATGGATTATGTGCATAAAGTTCATGGGAGTTGCTAAAATACTTGAATCTTCCTTCAGTTGCATTAGGTAGTGTGGTGTTCAAGACTTAGTTATTTGTTAATAAACATGAAATGACTAGTTATACATTGGCATATTGCATTCCTTGGTAGTAATCAACTTCCCTCTCCATATATGGTTTGGAGACATTACTCTTTCTGATGCTGTGTTCCTTGTGGTTTCCTCAGGGGTTGATTCATTCTATGAGTATCTATTGAAAGCCCACATTCTTTTTGGAAGGGATGAGTTTTGGAGAATGTTTCAGTCTGCTTATCTTGGGGTGCAGAAATATTTTAGACATGGCCCGTGGTACAGTACCAGCTAATTATCTTCTAGTTCAATACAATGCTCTTTTCTTTCCCCAATGCAGAACCAGCTGATTAGCTTTTAATGTTCAGAACTGTAAAGTATGCTATCGTGGTCCTGATTTATTTATTTTACTAAATTGATGTTTATGCACCTTGATCATCTTACATCCTGAGAAAAGAGACTAACACCAATTTGGTGGTTCATTTTGTGAGAATAATATTAGTGTAGTATATATTATGTGAATTTTGTTTTCTATTTAGGATTGGTTTAGGTTTGTTCTTGTTTCCTATTTAGGATTAGGTCTAGAATTGCTATATATATATATATATATTAGATGTACACATTGTATTAAAATATAGTTGAATATACAAGTTTATTCAAAAACTTACATGTTATCAAAGCCGTGTCTGAAACCCTTGTTCGAAGCTCCCTCTAGTTCGAAGTTCTCCCTTCGATTTGAAGGTTCCCTCTCGTTCGAAGTTTTCTCCCTCTAGTTCGAAATCATATCTGGTTTGATTTCTGGATTCGATCGAATTCGAGTCATGGGTTCACCTTTTGCTTCGTCTTGCTTGTGCGACTCATTTGAGTTCAAATCGTGACCCGTCAACTTGCGACCCACGTGATTCATTGTAAGACTTCGCATCATAGCCCATTTGGTTCGACTCACCTTGTTCCGTTTGACTCACAACTCATCTGGTTTGCATTGCGAAGTTCTTTGGTTTGAAGTTTTGCTTGTTTGACATCTCTCTGTGGTCTTAAGAGTTACAATTGACATCGTGATCAGCATCAGCCTTTGTCATATCCAAACCTACCTGGTTGGTTCTGGATGTGCGACACTCGCTTGATCTCTCTTATTCTGATTCATCTTCATCTGACTCTGCCTGTGAGGTCTTGGTGGCCCCTGATAGTTGGTTCTATTTTGGGATTAGTATATTTGAGCCCCCTAATTTTTTGTTTATTACACTTTGCCCAATCAGTTCTTTATTTTTGGTTCATTACAATGTTAGGTGATCAGACTCAGGCTATTAGTTCTCCATTTGTCTTCTTGGATTCTGCTAGGCCCAAGGCAAGATGCTTGGCTTCCGATGAGTGTGCCTTTTGCCATCAGAGAGGCCATTGGAAGTATCACTGTCCCAAGAAGGGATGTCTTTTTGGCTCGTCTTCTCAGCAGTCTCGGACCCAGTTTTGCTGTTCTTCTTCGAGTAATTTTCAGGCTCTCGCCAGTTCTACTGCATCCGCTCCAGCTCCTGATATTGACTTGACTGTCTTGAGTGCTCAGATTAGTCAGTTTCAACATATACTGTCTACCTCCTAGCCATCCTCATCTACCTCCATTGTTTCCTCTCTTTATTTAGGTTTGCTTGGGTCTTTTTCAGGTATCTCTTTGTCTGTCTAGATTTTTGACTTTGGTGCCTCTCATCATATGACTCCCCATCTCATCTTACTTCAAAATTGTACTCCCCCTCCTTTTCCTATTACTGTAAATGCTGCTAATGGGTCTGGTTTGTCTGTTATATTTGTTGGGTCTATCTTACCGTCTGCTATGGCTGTCTCTATTTCATCTAGTTTTGATGTTATCTTTTCTTTTTCTATCTGTTTTGTGTAGGATCGGATGTTTAAGTAGCAGATTGGGACTAACCATAGAGTTGGAGACCTTTATGTGGCGGAGAGCTTGCATCTGCCTATGACAACTTCTCCAAATGCTTTTTCCTCTTTTTAGTTAGATTCTCTGTCTAATTCTTTCTACATGTGGCATTCTAGATTAGGGTATTTGTCTGCTAACCGCTTACGGTCTTTAGCTCAGTTAGGTATATTGAGTAAAGTTTCTCTTAGTGAACTTACTGAATGTCGGGAGTGTAAACTTGCCAAAATGACAGCCTTACCTTTTCGTAAAAGTACTTCTATATTTGATACACCGTTTTCTTTAGTTCATACTGATATTTAGAGCCATTCTGTTCTCACCAAAGGGGGTTCTACATACTATGTGCCATTTGTTGATAACTGCAACTTAGAAAATATGAGGAAGAAGAACTCCGAAAATATGAGGAAGAAGGAATATATTTCTGTTATATTCAAAACTTCTTATTTTACAAGACCAAATGACACTCCTTATATAGGAGATATTACAAACATCATTATAACCCATTATATGCCACTTACATATTATATATTACCACTATCTACCACTATCATATTATATACATGCCACTATCTACCACCAACACCACTATCATATTCTATACATGCCACTATCTACCACCAACACCACTATCATATGCCACTACCTTATTATATGCATTAACACAAATTTCCAGCACTCCCCCTCAAGCTGGTTTGAAGATATCTTCCATAGCCAGCTTGCTAGTCAGCTTATCAAATTGCTTCTTGTGTAGTCCCTTCGTTAGCACATCAGCTAATTGTTCACCTGTTGGAAGGTAGGTCATACAAATTATGCCAGCATTGATTTTCTCCTTGATGAAATGTTTATCCACTTCTATATGTTTTGTGCGATCATGTAGAACTGGATTATGAGCTATAGATATAGCTGCTTTGTTGTCACAATAGACCTTCATAGGTGTCGGGTGAGAAAGCTTTAATTCTTCAAGAATTCTTTTAATCCACATTACTTCACAGATTCCATGGGCAACAGCTCTGAACTCTGCTTCTGCACTACTTCTAGCTACCACATTCTGTTTTTTACTCCGCCATGTAACTAGGTTCCCACCTACAAAGGAGCAGTATCCGGATGTTGATCTCCTGTCTGTAACACTTCCTGCCCAGTCTGCATCTGTGTATACTTCAACTTGAATATGTCCATGTTTCTTGAACAGTAAGCCTCTCCCTGGAGTTCCTTTCAAATATCTTAAGATCTTATAAACGGCCTCAAAGTGCTCTGCCCCTGGTGAGTGCATGAACTGACTTACCATGCTGACTGCAAAGGCAATATCAGGCCGCGTATGAGACAAGTAAATCAATTTCCCGACAAGTCGCTGATATTGTTCCCTCTCTTTGACTTCTTCAGCCTTAGCAGCTTGTAACTTCAAGTTAGGCTCGATCGGAGTCTCCACCATCTTACAACCAAGCATACCTGTTTCTCCAAGGAGATCAAGAACATATTTTCTCTGATTAACGAATATACCTTCCTTGGATCTTGCAAATTCCATTCCGAGGAAATACTTGAGGGCTCCCAGATCCTTAATGTGAAATTCTTTTGCGAGTTTCTCTTTGAGGGCTGCTAACTCTGCTTCATCATTACCAGTTAAAATGATGTCATCAACATAAACAATCAAAATTGCAATTTTACTGTTTTTTGAATGTTTATAAAATATTGTGTGATCTGCTTGACTCTGCGAGAAGCCACAACTGATAACTGCCTTCCCAAAGCGTTCAAACCATGCTCTTGGTGATTGTTTGAGTCCGTATAATGACTTGTTCAATCTGCATACTCTGTCGCTTCCAAGTCTCTGCTCAAATCCCGGCGGTAGGCTCATGAACACCTCCTCTTCAAGATCACCATTGAGAAATGCATTTTTAATGTCAAGTTGATGTAGAGGCCAATCTGAATTTACTGCAAGAGATAACAGTACTCTGATGGAATTTATTTTAGCAACAGGAGCAAACGTCTCCTGATAGTCGATCCCATAAGTTTGAGTGAAGCCTTTAGCCACCAGTCTCGCCTTGTATCTCTCAACGCTTCCATCTGCGTTACATTTTATCGTAAACACCCATTTACACCCAACTGTTTTCTTGTCTTTGGGTAGATCAACTATCTCCCAAGTACCACTTCTCCTTAAAGCATTCATCTCCTCCATGACTGCTAATTTCCAATTCGGATCATCCAATGCTTCCTGTATATTCCTTGGAACAAACAAGTGTGAAATCCTAGATGTGAAAGCTCTATGGTTTTTAGACAGTCTTTGATAGGAGAGGTAATTTGCAATAGGATGTTTAATGCAATTTCGGACACCTTTCCTAATTGCTATAGGAACATCAAGGTCGGAAATAGAAGGAATAGGATTACCTAAAATTTCGATGCCAGAACTCGGGTGGACATTCGGGTCATTAGGATGGACATTCGGGTCATTATTCCTCAGATGAAATCGCTTCCTAGTATAAACCTGAAGCTCAGGATTTAGATCATTTTGTAGTACTTCTCCCCCTAAACAAGAATCTTCTTGACTAGGCACCATAGAACTTGGTTCTCCTAAGTGATCATTATCAGACAGATGTGGTTTTTGTGTAGGATAAATGACATTGGGGAGCGGGATAGAAATATCCCAAAAACGGTCTTCTACTCCACTTGTCTCCCCCTGAAGAGAAGTGTTGGGGAAATAGGATTTTGTTTCCACAAATGACACATCCATACTCACATGAAATTTCTTGGTTTGAGGGTCGAAACACTTATACCCCTTTTTGTTTGAGGAATAACCCAAAAAAACACATTTTATAGCACGGGGGTCAAGTTTTGAACGAAATTGACTAGGAACATGAACATAGGCAGTACATCCAAAAACTTTGGCGGGTAAATCAGAAAACAACCTCGTGTCAGGAAAAAAAGTTTTGAGACAATCGAAAGGCGTTTTGTATGTTAACACCTTTGTAGGCATCCTGTTTATCAAATAAGAGGTTGTTAAAATTGCTTCACCCCATAAATATTTAGGAACATGCATGTAAAACATTATAGCACGTGCTACTTCAAGTAGATGTTTATTTTTTCGTTCTGCAATGCCATTTTGTTGAGGGGTATCCCGACATGTAGATTGATGAAAAATTCCCTTTTTTTTCAAAAACTCACCCAACTGCTCATTGAAATATTCTGTTCCATTATCAGAATGTAAAATACCAATTTTGGTTTGAAATTGGTTTTCAATCATATTGTAAAAATTTGTGAATAAATTTTTCACGTCAGATTTTTTATTCATCAAATAAATCCAACATAAGCGGGTATGGTCATCAATAAATGTAACAAACCATCTTTTACCAGAAAGAGTAGTGATTTTAGAAGGGCCCCAAACATCACTATGAATCAAATAAAAAGGTTTGGAAGCCTGGTAAGGTTTTGGCAAATAAGTAGAACGATGAAATTTTGCAAAAATGCAACTTTCACAATGAAAAGAAGAACAATCAATCCCTTTAAATAATTTTGGAAATAAATGTTTCAGATAAAGAAAACTAGGATGTCCTAGCCTATAGTGCCATAGCATTATTTTTTCTCGAACAGAGATTGAACTAGTACTATTAAAGCTCTGAGCTTTTTTATTACTAACAGGTACTTCATCAAAGTAGTAAAGACCTTCAAGCATCCTAGCACGCCCAATCATCATCCCCGAGTTCTGGTCCTGAAATTCACAATGGGATTCAAAAAATGTAATACGACAATTAGAATCCTTAGATAGTTTACTGACAGACAAAAGGTTACAGGCTAAGTTGGGGACGTGAAGAACAACATTGAGATTAATTTTCTCAGTTAGTTTAATAAATCCTTTTCCTGCAATAGGTGAAAAACTACCATCGGCTATTCTGATTTTGTCATGACCGGAACAAGGGAAATAGGTACTAAATAAATGGGAAAAACTAGTCATGTGATCGGAGGCACCGGAATCTATGATCCACGGAGAGAAGTTTAGGCAAGAGAAGGCTTTAGGATTTCTACCTGTTTGTGCCAACAAAACACTAGGAGTACCGGATGAGGAGTTGGATTTTATCAGCTTTAAGAGTTGATCAATCTGCTCTTTGTTGAAGGGACCTGAATCGGCTTCATTAGCGGTAGGAAAGCCACGATTCTTCTCTCCTTGTTTGCTGCTTTTCCAGTTGACAGGTTTGCCATGGATCTTCCAACACGTTTCACGTGTATGGCGAGGCTTGTTGCAAAAATCACACCAGACCCGTGGCTTATTATCAAACCTGCGCTGGTAATTTGCAGCCTTGTTGGCCGCAGCATCGCTAATTAAAGCAGAAATTTCAATTGATTCACCAGTACCTTTTTTCTTAAGCATGACGCTCCTTCGGCTCTCTTCCCTTCTGACTTCGGCAAATACTTCGCCAATGGATGGGAGAGGAGGTCTGCCAATAATTCTTCCTCGCACTTCATCGAACTCAATGTTGAGGCCGGCAAGAAACTTGTAAATACGGCTGTCTTCCACAGTTTTCTTGTGGTGGTTGCAGTCGTCAACCGATTTCCATTCGTATGTGTTGAAGATGTCAAGATCCTGCCACAACCTTTTCAACGAATTGAAATATTTGGTGACGGAATCTTCTCCTTGACGAATCTCTCCCAACTTCAAAGTTAATTCGAAAACTTGAGATTGATTTCCTAGGTCAGAATACATCTGACTAACATTATCCCACAATTCTTGTGCAGTAGGATAGCACATGTAATTAGAGCTTATATCCTCCTCCATGGAATTGACCAACCATGTCATAACCATGGAGTTTTCAGCGTCCCAACTGTCGAACAGCGGATCATTAACAGCAGGAGCCTTCTTGTCACCAGTGATGTAACCGATCTTTCCTTGCCCACGGATATACATCCGGACAGATTGTGACCAGCGGAGAAAATTATCACCATTTAGGCGGATGGTGGTGATTTGGACAGAGTGAGAGTTTGATGTTTTCAACGGAATGGCAGTGGCAGGGGTTGAAGTGGTTTCGGACGTGACTTCCGACATGGCTATGACGGTTTTAGGGCTGCTGTGTTTTTTGTAGCTCTGATACCAACTTAGAAAATATGAGGAAGAAGAACTCCGAAAATATGAGGAAGAAGGAATATATTTCTGTTATATTCAAAACTTCTTATTTTACAAGACCAAATGACACTCCTTATATAGGAGATATTACAAACATCATTATAACCCATTATATGCCACTTACATATTATATATTACCACTATCTACCACTATCATATTATATACATGCCACTATCTACCACCAACACCACTATCATATTCTATACATGCCACTATCTACCACCAACACCACTATCATATTCTATACATGCCACTATCTACCACCAACACCACTATCATATGCCACTACCTTATTATATGCATTAACACAAATTTCCAGCACTGCAGCTGTTACACTTGGGTTTATCTTATGACTCATAAGTTCGATTTCTATCACATATACCGTATCTTTCAGTTTATGATTACTACTCAGTTTGGGTCTACAATTAAAGTGTTACGGTCTGCCTTGGGTGGGGAATATTTTAAAAATGAGTTTTGAGTATTTGGCCAATTTGGGTACCATTCACCAAACTTCCTGTACAGATACACCTGCCCAAAATGGTCGAGCCGAGCGTAAACACCGTTATCTCCTTAAAACAGCTAGGTCTATTCTTTTCTCTACCTCAGTTTCGGCTCCATTCTGGGGGAAAGGCAGTTCTTACTGCTACTTTTCTCCTCAACCGCATATCTACTCCCCTTCTTTTTGGTCGGTCTCCTTATGAGGCTTTGTTCTTCTAAATTCCTAAGTACTCTCTCCTTTGTATGTTTGGGTCTGCCTGTTTTGTCCTTTTTTTTTTTTCCCGCAAAGATAGGACCAAACTTAGTGCCTGGTCTGTTTTTTGTGTCTTTTTGGGTTATAGTCCTACACAGAAAGGCTATCAGTGTTACGACCCTGTTTCCCTCTTCGTTATGTCCCCGTTATGTTTTTTTTCTCGAACGTCTACCTTACTTTTAGCTTCCTCCTCTCACCGCCTCAGTTTCCAAAGAGGATTTGGTTCATATTGATCTATTTCCTTCTGAGGTCCCGTCTGATAAGTACATCTCCACAGTTCCTCCTAAGCTTGTTCCATCTTCTCCTCCTGCTTCACCTCTGGTTGCTTTTGCTCCTTCGGTTTCTTCTCCTCCTCCTTCGTTGTTAGTTTATTCTCGTCGCAAGGCTCCTCCTCTACTGGTTGTCTCTGCCCCTATTGCTGATCCTCCTACTTCTGACGACTTTGATCTTGCTGCACACCGATATCCTACTCGAGCACGTCATCCTTCAAACAGATTGGGTTGGTCTAATACATGTTTTTCTGCTTTCTATCGTACTTTTTTGTCTGCTATTCACTCTTTTTCAAAACCTCAATCTTACAAGGAGGCCTATTAGGATCCTTATTGGGTTCAAGCTATGGAGGATGAGTTGTTTGCTTTACAGAAAACTAGTACTTGGGAGTTGGTTCCTTTGCCTGCTGGTAAGAATCTGGTTGGTTGTAAACGGGTCTACAAAGTCAAGAGTCATTCTGATGGTTCTCTTGAGCGCTACAAAGCTCGTCTGGTTGCTAAAGGTTTCTCACAGGAGTATGGTATTTATTATGAGGAGACCTTTGCTCTTGTTGCTAAGATGATTACTGTCCGTACTTTAATCTCTGTCACTGCTATTCGTTCTTGACCTCTTTATCTGATGGATGTTTAGAATGTTTTTTTTAATGGCCATTTCACTGAGGAGGTTTACATGCGTCCTCCCCTCGGCCTTCACCATTCCTTTGGACAGGTTTATCGCCTTCGCGCGTGCTCTGTATGGTCTGAAGCAATCTCCTCGTGCTTGATATGATCGCTTTCAGGCTGCTATTTGTCACGACCCAAACCCGCCCCTATGGGTTTAGCACCGTAACCGGCCAGTAATCCGTGATTACCGAAGGCTTGCTTAACAGTAACGACAGAAATACAGAGTAAAGGGGCTGGCGGAAGCTAAAACAGTAAATAAAAGATGTCCAATGAGCTGTAAATAAAAGATGTCCATTGACAACCAAAACATATATATATATATATGCAACATATACACAAACATCCATGTCAGGGATCAAATCCCTAACTATAACTGTACAGTCAAGTCTATAACATTTGTTACAAAACGGAGACAGAATGGTGTGGAACTGAGACACCCCAGAGCAGCCCTAGCTTGAACAGACGTGGAACCTCAAAGTGAGGCACAAAGGTTGGCTTGACAAAATGGGAGCTTAACCTGACGCTCCTAGCTCCGGTCCGGTGCTTGGACACCTACATATATATATAAACAGTGAGCTAAAGCCCAGTGAATAACATATGCGTAAAGGGGTTAAGAATGAATGTCCTTTCAGTAATTAGAACAGTCAATTGCATCAGTGAATCAGTCATTTAGAACCATAATAGTCATATGTGGTACATCTATTAGCAAAACAGTACAGTAGGTCTTAATAGACCAAACAGTCAGTTGATGGCCATCATAACAGTAAACAGTAGTGGTTTCAAACATGGGAACTGACAGAGATCTCTGTGACAGTAGCAGTAAAAGTACAGTAACAGTAAATTGCTATGGATGCCACGGATACAGTTTACAAGTAGGACAAATATTCATTCATTAAACAATAACGGTTCAGTAAGTAGAACAGTTGATCATTCAGAAAATAATCATAATTGAACATATTTTTACAACATTGTTACTCACAGAGCACTGGGCTAGGGACAAGCTAACGAGCGTCCTCGGATGTCAACCCTACAGTTGCAGAACGAACACACACTCAGGATTAATAACTTAGCCCCTAACTATACAGGTGTGGTTCTATAACATTATCTTCATTAAGATACCTTAAACTTGGCCTAGGAATGCCTAGGATGGAACGATGATGCAAAAATGCACTTTCAAACACTTTTCAAATTTTTGCTGAAACAGGAGTCTCGCTCGAGCGTGGCTTTCTACGCTCGAGCGGACATGCAGACAAAGGAGCTCCGCTCGAGCGTGACTTCCCTCGCTCGAGCGGACTGTAAACTCATGAAAAAGTATTGGATGCACGATTTTCACGTATGACGGATGCTCGACCTCCGCTCGAGCGTGAGACTCCGATCCTCGCTCAAGCGGATTGCAAAACATATGAACTTCTGGGCATATGCATTTCACGCTCGGGCATGACTTTCTACGCTCGAGCGGAAGTGCATTTACTCAGAGTGTACGCTCGAGCGTGAGGTCCTACGCTCGAGCGTGGGTCCAAAATCTGGAATTTCCAGATTGATCCTCAAGCATGAAACTCGACTTTTAAAGCTTTAAATTTGATTCTTTGGGCTAATTTTCTGGAAAACACTTGAAAACCCATAATACAACATGTTTCAAAGATTAATTTGTAAAATCAAAGCCCATAGGTAAGTCAATGGAACACAAATTCAAAGGAAACTTGAAGAACAATGCAAGAACATCACATGCAAGTTTTCCAATGGATTCCAATGTTCCAAAACATAGCCAAATGCAAGTTTGAACTCCAAAACATGATGAATTCATGGACTACAACCCAAATGTAGACATGCATGTGGAAATTCTTATGAAAACAACCTCAAAATGTTAGAGTCTGTGCATGTATGCATGGATTAGCTACTCAAATCAACTCTTTAATTCAATTCTTGACTCTAGTCACCAAATTTCCATGAATCATGCAAGAAACAATTTAAACACATGAATAAGAGGATGAACTCCCTACCGTAGGTCTTGAATTCAAGTATGGAAGCTCAATTATGCAAATTTCTTTCAATTCTCCTAACTCTCCAAGCCAATTTTGATGAACTCAAGTTTTCTCTCCTACTCTCCCTCTCTCACAGTTTGGTCTCAAGAAGATGAGCAAATGATGCCTCAAACATATGCAAGGGTGAGAGAAGTAGTGGCCTAGCATAAACCACTCAATGGCAAAATGGTAGTAAATGCAAACTAATGTAATTTAACTTTATTTAATCTAATTTAATTGTTCCAAATCAAATTTCAATTAAACCTACCATAAAATCACATAAATTCTAATTAGCATAAAATGCTAATCAATTTCTGGTTCGGTCGCCGATAAGACCTTTAATTCGCAGTTCAAAGTTAAAACATGAACAGATTCATTCAGAAATCAAACAGATAAAAATGCATTCGAAACAATACACTCATACAATCAGTTCAGAATTTCGTTCTTATCAGTTACTTATCATGCTCAGTCACAGTTTAACATTAATCAGAGGTGAGGGTTGTCACACTATTACTGAGGATTCTGCTTTATTTCTTTTCTACTCCTCTGTTGGATTTGTTGCGTTATTACTGTATGTGGATGATATAATCATCATTGGTTCTGACTCTTTTGCTATATCTGAGGTCAAGCAGCATATTTTTCGCACCTTTGAAATGAAGGATCTGGGCCCATTGCGGTATTTTCTTGGTATTGAGGTAGCTGTTTCTCCTAAGAGCTACTTTCTCTTTCAGGCCAAGTATGCCAATGAGGTTATTCATCGTGCCGGTCTTACTGACACTAAGATTTCTGATACCCCTATTAAGCTTAATGTAAAGCTCAACACTACTGATGATGTTCTTCTGAATGATCCTACTCTATATCGAGAGCTCGTGGGTTGCTTAGTCTATCTAACGGTTACTCGTCCTAATCTTGCCTATGCTATTCATGTGGTTAGGTAGTTTGTTTTTGCTCCTCGCTCCGCACATTGGGCTGTCTTGGTTCGGATTTTTTTCTATCTCCGAAGTACTATATTTCAAGGTTTACTATTGTCCTCTACTTCCTCTCTGGATTTGGTGGCCTATGTTGATTCTGATTGGGCTGGTAATGTTACTGATCGCAAGTCTACGTCTGGTTTCTGTATGTTTCTTAGCGATTCCTTGATCTCTTGGAAAAGCAAGAAACAAATTGTTATTGCTCGCACTACTGCCGAAGCTGAGTATCGTGCTATGGCTCATGCTATTGCTGAAGTTGTCTGGCTTCGTTGTCTTCTCTCTGACTTGGGCGTTCCTTAGTCTTTTCCGATCTTCCTCTATTGTGACAACCGTAGTGCTATTTAGATTGCACATAACATTGTCTTCCATGAGCGGACTAGGGGTGTAAAAATGGCCCGTGGCTCGTGGGTGGCCTGAAGCCCGCCCGCGGCCCAAGATGGGCTCGGCCCGTTTAGGTGTGCTTGGGCCCAAGCCCGAGCCCCTACGCTA
This sequence comes from Camellia sinensis, assembly GCF_055761805.1. Taxonomy (NCBI): domain Eukaryota; kingdom Viridiplantae; phylum Streptophyta; class Magnoliopsida; order Ericales; family Theaceae; genus Camellia; species Camellia sinensis. The sequence continues at coordinate 100,913,789 of NC_138975.1, read as the reverse complement.
GGGCTTGGGCCATCGTTCTGAAGTTCGGCCCGTGGGCCCGCTTAAGGCCTACTTAGGGCCCGGCCCACAAGAGGCTCAATGTATTTTTTAATGGAAAATAATAAAATTTTGGTAGAAAAAAATTAAAAAAAAAAAAAATGGTCAGGCCTGCCCAAGCTCGAGGCTAGGCCCAAGCCCGTTGGGCTGGCCCACCGGCCGAATACCCCTGGGCTTGGGCTTATTTTTTTGGCCAGTGGCCTGGCCCAGACCGAATTTTGGCGAGAACCCGCGAGGCCAAATTTACACCCTTAGAGCGGACCAACCACATTAAGATTGATTGTCATTTTATTCGTCAGCATCTGCAGTGTGGCTCTATCTGGCTTTCTTTCGTCTCTTCGGCTCTGCAGCTTGCTGACTTCTTTATCAAGACTCGCACCACTGCTCGGTTTTAGTTTCTTTTTAGCACACTTTCAGTGTTTTTTGCCTAAACACCTTAAGTTTGAGCGCGGGGGGAGGGGGAGGGGGGTGAGAATAATATTAATATTATATTATTATTTCCTGTTTGGGATTAATTTAGGTTTTTTCTTGTTTCCTATTTAGGATTAGGTCTATAATTGCTATATATATGAGATGTACACATTGTATTAAAATACAGTTGAATATACAAGTTTATTCAGAAACTTACACATTTATCCTCATTAAAGCTTCTAGTCCATATAGGCATAGGCATTTCTGTTCTTTTTGGCTGATACCAAGTTTCAGAGTTTTATTTATCATGAGTTTAAAGGAATTTCCAAAATCTTCGTCCAATTTTGGAGGGCATTGAAGTTGCCAAATTTGCTAAAACATCTTATACGGGTAAATTCCTAGTTTTCCCAATGTTAGTGTAAGGTCAACTCTGAAATTATCTGTAGTCTCAATAACAGTTCTTGTTCAAATCCAAATTCAGGTGGTGAGTCATTTGATTTGGATTGACCAACTAAATGTCAATATAAAAGTCCTGGCCATGAGCTGGACTGTTTCAGAGATTCACAATAATTTTTTTAGAGCAATAACAAAATGAAAGGGAGTGTTCTAAAGACAAGATCCCTTCAAATAAGAACTATACCTGTTTTTAGTTGTAAAAATACACACACACACACACACACACACGGCCCTATTTAGCAAGGTTAGGTCTAATTTGCTTTAGAAGTTAGATTTCTGCAATTCTAAATCATATTCTTCTTTTCAATTTTTTATAATTATATAATTAGAATTTAGAGCTTAATGTCTTCAACATTTTTTTATCTTCCTTAACATTTCGAATGTACGACTAGCCTCTTTTTCAAATTACAAAATTTACATCTGGCAGGCATATCATAAAACTACTTTTCATTTATTTGAGATAGAAATTCAATAAAATATTTGACATCCTTAATATAGTGTACATACTTAGAGAAAATGAATGGTGGTTTTGTAAATTAACTTGACAACTATTTGATTTTGGGAGTGATATGAATCATTATACTGTAATTTAGGTACCATGAAGCTGATATGAGGACTGGACAAGCAACTTATTGGCAACTAACAAGCCTTCAAGCATTTTGGCCTGGTCTACAGGCAAGTAAACAAGGACCATTATATGTTCCTGCACATCTTGAACCTGGAGCACAATTTTGATATTTTATTATGGTAATTAGGTACTTGTTGGGGATATTACAGCTGCTAATTCATCACACCGTGAGTTCTTTTCTGTATGGGAGAGGTTTGGAGTTCTACCAGAAAGGTATCATCCTTCTTGTTCTTATGAGGTTATCTCCTCGTCTTTAATATATACAGACATTTTAGATGAATCTAATAATCATCCCTAAAATTATTTAGGTATTTGCTGGATCGTCAGATGTTACACCCTACAGAAAAGTATTATCCTTTGCGCCCTGAATTGGCAGAGTCAACATTTTATCTTTATCATGCAACCAAAGGTCTGTTTATTTTATTATTTGGTAGTTCCCATTTCAAATTTTATGCCAAAGCATAAATTTCCGTTTCCTTTAATTTGTTTTATTATCTAAAATGATTATCTATATTACATTCATTCTAAAAAACAGAACAATAAGAACATCAATATGATATGCTTCATGTTAGGGATGTGCATGGGTCAGATTGGTTTGAGTTAGGGCTACACCCAACACTGGACTGACGTTGGTCAGTTCTCAATTTTGGACCTTGCACTGAACCAACCAAGGTGTAGAACTGAACCCATCCAAAACGAGAAAATTTGGGTTGGTTCAAGTTGGATATGCGGATTTAATTTTATTGTATAAAAATTGACTTATTCATTGTATAAAAATTGACTAATTCGTTAAAACAATTTTGATTACTATAATGCAAAGCAACAAAGACCTATTAATATTACATATTATGATTTTGTGTAAGAGTGTCTACATAAAAAATATATACAATCAATAACACTGAGTCATGTTAATTAAACTATAAAATTTATAAATATATCTATTTATATATGAAAGGCAAGGTTCTAAAAAGCGGTTGCGGTCACCATAACAGTGGCAGTGGCGGTAGTGGTGGCGCGGTTGCAGTTGCGGGGTGTAAAGGCCATAACGTAACGGTTGTTGTAACTGGAACCGTGAATTTTTTATTTTTCACAGAATTTGAAAAAAACTTACCGATACGCATATATATGTATATATATATATATACATTTTTCCATAATCATATTTATTGGGTTTTAAAATAGATTTTGATTAATTTTTGTAAAATTTTAAGTATGATCCAATATATTTCATATTTTTAAATCACTATAAATTGAGTTTTTTACATTTTATTTTAATAATTAATGACTTTATGTGTCATAAATTCATATTATACTTGTGGCAATTTTTTTTTTATTGGACTTAGATGTATAAAATTATTTTGTTAATTATTATATTTGTGGAAGCACAAGTAAATTTTAACTTGAATAGTTTTAAAAAATAAATTATAATGCTAATGTAATCATATAAAAATTAAAAAATAAATTATAATTTTTTTTTTTTTTTTTGTGTCTGCATAATTTGAATATTCATTCTCCCTTTGGATAACTTGTAGATAAAAATAAAATAAACTAATTAACAAAAATTGATATGTATAAAATATGTATTAATATATAATTATAGGTGTTATGCTTTTTAGATATTTAAAAAAAAAATCAATTACTATCTATTATATATAAGATAAACATGACAAAAGTAAGAGAATAAATAAGAGCCTAAATATATATATATATATATATAGTATATTTTTTAATCAAGCTAAATAGATAATGATCACACTTATTATTATTATTATTATTATTAAGCAATATATAGATAGACACACACAAACAAAATAGTTGAGTGATAGCAGCCGAATAGAATAGCATAGGTCTTTTAGCTTCAATAAATCAATAACAGGTTCTTCATCTTCCCTCTTCTCTCTCTGTATCTTTTACTCCTCCATCTTCCCTCTTATCTCTCTATCCCTCTTCTCCCATTTTCAGCTTCTTTTTTTATTTATTTATTTTTTTCGAAAGAAGCAGTTCAAAATTGTTACGTAACGGTACCGTCACGGCCTACACACCTATGAATCTCAATTACACCACAAAAGCGGGGGTAACGCATGGTGCCCTACCGCCGCAACCGTTACGTAATGCTGCATTTTGATACCTTGAGAGGTCAGTTCTCGGATTAGTTTGGTTACCCAACCACCAATTAGAGAGCCGAATCGATTTGGTCGGTTTTGGAATATTTGGATGCAAAATCAAAACAAATGAATATTAAATTCAATCAACCCAACCCATGAAGGCCAAGTTCAGTTCACAATTTATTCGATGCTTTTATGAATTCCTACTTCACGTTGTGGCAGGTCTTGGTCAACCTAGTCTTGTGGGTTTTCCACTCTCGCAAACTAGTCAAGGTGCTAGTCTCCTCAAGGGAGGGAAGGCAATGGCCAAGGCACCTTAACGGATTCTAAGCGGGCAGTTCTTGGCCCTGGTGCCAGCATAGGTAAGCAACATAGCGTCGGGGGTCCAAGTCTGGAGAATTAAAGCTCCTAGAGATGTTTAGCTTAGTTGTGGGAAGTGGGCGGGCTAATCATTGTAGAGATGGTGTGCTCTGCCGGAGAGTGAGTGCACCTTGAGGCCTGGGTGCAATCTCTGGTGGAGTCACTCAGTTCCCATTTCTAGGCATGACTCACCGAGAAGGGGTGAGCCTCATTCCTTGGCACTATGGCTTGAGTTTGAGGCATTGACTGCATTAGTAGACCAGGACTAAGTTGGCGGTTTATGTGCCCCGGCTTAGGCTAGACACATGACCCCAATGATCATGCTGTGCAGTTGATGTGGCATCTATGATGTCTTGCCATGTGTTAGAAATAATGCCGATGTGGCATTGACAAGGCTTGCTACATGGAAATTAAATGCGAACACCTACTCAAAGTTGTTCTATTCAGGTTATTTGTTGATGAACCTTGGAAATTTTAACTCTAACGTGCTTATTATAGTTTGGGTATGTATTTGTTAAAAATATTGTATTGTATTATTGATTGATATATTGATTTTATATTCTGTCTATTACAAATGGTTCCTTATATAGATGTAGGTGTAGTGGATGGTGTGTAGTGGATGGTGATAGTGGTGTAGTGGGTTAGGTTTAGTGGAGTAGGTGAGGTGGTAGTGGTGTAGTGGGTTAGGTTTAGTGGAGTAGGTGAGGTGGTAGTGGTGGTAGGTGATAGTAAATTCTAACAGCCCCCCGCAAACTCAAGGAGGATAGAAACTAACCAACTTGAGTTTGAAGAGAGGAACAAAACAAGAAAATACATAAAAAGGAGAGGAGACACTGTATGGTCGTGTCAGACCGTTGGTGAAGACACTGTATGGTGGTGTCATAACGTTGTAGATGACACTGTATGGGGGTGTCATAACGTAGTAGAGGACACTGTATGGTGGTGTCAGACCGATGTAGAAGACAGTTTATGGGGTCATGTCGGACCGTTGTAGCAGACTATGTTGTGACAGTTGTTGTGACAGTTTACGGAGTCTTGCTGGACCCTTGTAGAAACTAACCGGAATCAATGTCGGGACAGTTTACAAAGTCTTGTCGGACCCATGAATGAGCTAACCGGAATCAATGTCGGGACAGTTTACAGAGTCTTGTCGGACCCTTGTAGAAACTAACCGGAATCAATGTTGGGACAGTTTACAGAGTCTTGTCGGACCCATGAAACAGACAGTTTACGGGGTCATGTCGGACCGTTGTAGAAGTTGCACCCTCAAAAGGTGTGCCCAATTTTTCAAAAGGCGTGCCATCAAAAGGCGTGCCCAATTCATCAAAAGGTGTGCTGGACATGATGGCGAGGCACGTGAGTGTCTTGGCTGGCGCGCCCGTTTGTCGTCTGGCGTCAAGGGGCGCGCGATACGCGTGGCTGCCTTGGCTATTTAACCAAGACGAAGGCGGAGGCCGAGGCAGAGGCTGAGACAAGAAACTGAGAGAAACCTCTGAAAATTTGCATTCTGAAAGACTCGGTAAACACTCTGTAACCCAGAAAAAAATGGCTTCGTCTTCCCGTAGTCTGCTCACTCTCTTTCTCGACCTCAACGAGTCAACAAGAGAGATAACTGGTGCGGTGGCACTGGAACCTCAACCAAGCGCCCCGGAGTTTGCTCCGTTGAACTTTCCGATGCGGTCGGTGGAGCAAAGAATGGCAGTGCAAACGGATGTGGAGGCCAATCAGTATACATTGAAGTCCTGTGTTGAAACTATGACTGCGGTGACAAACTTGTCGAACCGGCTGCAGAGTAGGGCAAATGAGGTGCAGCAGTTAAACTCCCAGCTGGCTCTGCTCCAACGCATGTATAAGGATGCGCGAGCAGAGATAAGTGTGCTAAAGGCGGAAAATAAGGAGCTGAAGCGGAAGGCCACTGTGATGTTCCGATTTGGAGGTCCGCCGTATGCTGCAGTGGAGGAGCAGGGAGTAGTGATCGTGCCCAGTGGAGTGGGAAACACGGAGGCAACACCGTCAAGGGCCGCCCAGGACGGAGGCAAGAAGAAAAGACCGGCGGCAGAGTAGAGAAGAAAAATCCCACCTGTGAATGTGGGTGTTGGGTTTTTTTTTTTTTTTTTTTTGTATGTGGAAACATGGTGATCGGGGTGAGCCCCGACATGAATAAAATGAGTTTGGTGTGCAGATCTTCCTGCGGTTTTTTTTTTTTTTTTTTTTTTTTTTTTTTTTTTTTTTTTTTTTACGGAAGATAGGATGATGCTCATGAGTTGTATAATAAGGAAAATGGATAGAAAAAGAAAGATAGAATAAATAAAATAAAATAAAATAAAATAAAAGTAGGAGTAGTGAAAATATATTATAATAAATATAGATATATAGTTAAATAAAAGAAAAGGGGGAAAGAACGTGGGTGCACATGGGTTTGGTTTGATGATGCATTATTTTAATATATATATATATATTAAAAAAAGAAATGTGAGATGGAAATTGGGTTGGTGCGCAAAGCTGGTGATTCGGTTTTGTTTTCAAAAAAATGGATTAAAATAAATATAAAAAAAGGAAAAGAAAGTGGAGACCATGATGAAAGGTGGGAACAAGTGTGCTGGTGCTGTGTTGTAATGGTCAAAAAGAGAGATAAGAAAATAAAATAAAATAAGTTTCAAGGTGCTGTGTTGTAATGGCATTGAAATATCCACCATCATAAAGAGTATCAGGGGGTCCAATAATGGTAACACTCCATTCAAAGATGTTGCTCTCGTCAACCAAACCTGCCGAGAACCCATCAACAGGGTGCTTACAAAGATCTCTGAGTTGTTTCTGAAGGAGGAGGCTTGCTTGTGTGGCCATACCAGAGAGAGAGAGGCTTGCTGTTAATATAGGAGATGCCGGTGCTGTTGAGGGCTTGCTTGGACAGAGGAGGGAATACCAGTGGTGTCGCCGTAGGCGGAGATGGAGACGGTGGAGAAGCTTGCCAGAGTTGTGCCGGTGCCGGTGGCAGCGATGAGAGATGGCTCGGCTTGGCGGAGGAGCCACTCGATGGTCTGGCCGTCGGACTTGTGGCCCAGCTCGCGAGTGAGCTGGAAGACCCTGGCGGCGCAGATGATCGGCATGCGGATGCGGCGCCCTCGGCCGTCGACTTTGCTGTGTCGGTCTTTCGCCGGCGGCTCTGGACTTGCAAGAACTTGGACACTCCACATGACCTTGAGAGGTCCTTCTGTATGGATCGCTGTTTGCCGCTTCCAGTAGCTATACTAGTAGCCATTGGAAATTTTTTTTTTTTTTTTTTTTTTTTTTTCGAAACCCTGGTTGTACGATTGTTGTTCAGAGGATCTGAAGCAAAAAAGAGAGAGAGGAGAGAAGAGTTTTGTGCTTGGACAGCAGCTGGGGAGGAAGCACATGCAGAGTGATCAAGGTATGTGTAAGAAAAATCTTAGCGGACTAGGTTGAGGTCCGGCGGGCAGCTAAGGTGAGGTTGCCGCCCGCCGGGGAAGCGAAAATATCAGGTTCTAAACCTGCTCTGATACCATGTTAAAAATACTGTATTATTGATTGATATATTGATTTTATATTCTGTCTATTACAAATGGTTCCTTATATAGATGTAGGTGTAGTGGATGGTGTGTAGTGGATGGTGATAGTGGTGTAGTGGGTTAGGTTTAGTGGAGTAGGTGAGGTGGTAGTGGTGTAGTGGGTTAGGTTTAGTGGAGTAGGTGAGGTGGTAGTGGTGGTAGGTGATAGTAAATTCTAACAGTATTTATATTAGATTCTTTTGATTTTGACTTATATTTTGGATTAATAGTCGTATAATCATTTTTGAGTAATTTGCTTTATCTTCTTTTTAACTTTGAGCTCAACAGGGTTTGTGATTTTTGGTGTAAATTTACATGGCGTTGTTGCCTATGGCATTTGAGTTTAATGATTTGAGATGTGTTAGTTTGTTCTTCAAGAGTCTCTCAAGAAAAATAGGCACAACTTAAGATAATTGTAACTTCATTTTTAAGACATCAACAAGAAAAAAACAGATAAATTTCCCTTTTCTGACATGAAAACTTGTATGATTCATAGTCTTTAATATATTGTTGGCGACTATATGAAAGATTTCATCAGGTAACGGAATTTATTACAAGTGAGAATTGTGATGATAAATAGAAATTCAGATTGATAACCCAAACTTCTGGCCTCTTACTCTCCCCCTCTTTCTTTTACCCAGGATTTGGGTTGGAATTCTATTTCAAGTTTCATTTTCTGTTAATATGAGATATGTTATGCAAAGAAAGACAGAAAGAAATACATAAAAAGAAAGGATGTGTTTAGCCTTCTCATCATTCTTGATCTATTCATCCCCCACACAAAAAAATAAAAATAAAATGATAAATTGAGTATGTTAAATTTGTAGTCAATGACTCGAGAGCTCTATGAGCTCTTTATTAGGGTTTTACACTATGCTAAGTTCTACCCTTGGTGCAGTTAGATTGTGCCTTGATTGCCTATATGAACTTTTAGTGGGATGATGACATGCTGCACAAAGAATTGTTCCACAAAAATGTGACTATATGGTTGGCTTTTAACTTGCATTTTACTGGTGTAAATTACAAATAACCAACTAATTAAGGTGTTGAAAGGTTAAGTGTTCGTTTTAATTGGTCAATGAGGTCGTAAGGTTAACCCGCAGAAACAGAAATGACAGTACTGGAGTTCCTTGCCTATTTCCAATCATCTACGGGTCTAGGTGTTCATTTTAGATTTTTCTTTTGTTGAGTACCAAATGCTTGTTAGTGCTTTCAAGCAGGCATTAGTTTTTGCTCCAAATTCCATGTAGCCTTGTTGTTTATTTATATGCAGGTGTAATTTTGATAGCATATCATTGGTTATCATGCCTCAAGTCGTTTCGCTTTCCTTTTCAGTGCTTTGATTATTACCTTCTTTACTAAATAACATCTTCCTTGTTCTCAGATCCGTGGTTTCTCGAAGTGGGTGAATCAATTGTAAATTCTCTCAATTCATACACCAAAGTTGAAGGCGGGTTCGCAAGCATTAGAGATGTCAGTTCCATGCAATTAGAAGATCATCAACATAGTTTCTTCCTTGCTGAAACGTAAGAATTCTGTAATATCATGCAAATGTAAAGGAAATTACTTTGGTTGGACTATTGTGTTTAACATCTATCAAATTGTATATCAAATAATGGTTCTAGTTTTAGGTTTAAGACTTTTTTGCTTGCTCGTCCAATTATTATAAAGCAATATGTTTAATCCACATGTCAAGTTAATTTGATGTATCATCTGTATTTTTGTAGGTGCAAGTATCTATATCTTCTCTTTGATGATTCATTTTTGGTTGATCGCAATTATATTTTCACAACTGAGGGCCATCCTCTTCCAATAATGAGTGCTTGGCACGATAGGCTTCCGGAGACCTACATCCCAAGCAACTGGACTTGTGTCAAGGTGACCTTTCCGTTCTTTCCCACAAGTGTGATAATGTCTTCATTATTAATTTATTATGATAATATTAACATCAGACGTCCATTTTGTTTTGATATGATGGACACTTATACTAGCAATTTGCCCACTAGCTGAAATCACACTGACGTCTTTAAATCCAAGAAATGAATGTATTGAGAAAGATCATGCGACTTTGGGTCTTTCATTAAAGCATACTCCTTAGAAAATTTTCCTGGAAAATGTTTTCCATATTTTCCGACTTTTGATACATTGGAAAACAAAAGTTAACGGAAAAGTCCATTTCGGCAAAATGATTTTTACTTTTAAAAGGTGAAAATATTTTTTGGACTAAGATCTTACCAATACCACGCCACCGCCGCTACCGCTACCGCCATCACCACTGCTGCCACCACCACCTTCACTATCACCGCAGCTGCCACCTCCACTACACTACCACTAATACAATCATTAGTATATTAGTCAAATGGAGCTTTAAGGACGCGGCCAAACATAGGAATTTTCTACAGAATTTTCTGTTGCAAGACGTTTTCGGCAGAAACAAACGGATCATTGGTTCAGAGCATTGACAATTTCAGTCATTTCATTTGGAAGAAATTGGAAACTGCCAACATTGTTTGGCAATTTTATTTGCACATTATGCACAGGTGTTTCAAAATACGACAGTGCCATTTTTGTACTGTATGCAGATAGCAGCATAATTACTTAGACTTGCTAAAAGCGAAGCTTTTATTTCCTGCAGAGTGAACTGCAAGCAAAACGAGCGAGTGCAATGTCCATGCAAGTCTGTCCAGCAACGTCATTGCTATCTGGGCAGAGCGGTGAATGGATTGAGAGTGCTTGTCACATCCCTGATCTTCGTGATGATCACAGGTGCTTGGTAGACGAGGATTGTGGAGTTGATGCAATCACATGTAGGCGAAGATCGTGCAGCATGGCAGGCTACTGTGGCCTCTGGTTGTTCATATGAAGCCCTCTAAAACTTGAAATTCTTTTTGCAAGATGGAAATAAATGCAGATTCTGAGGTCCAAGACCTGCAATGCAAGGATAATTTATTCCGGGTATGTAATCTCTTACACCAGATTGATGAGAGAACCAAAAGAGATAACAAAATGCCAGTATTTTAGTACAACTTTTGTGCTTAGATTTTATTTCACAGCATAGGAACTAGTTTTTTTTCAATGTTTTGAAAAGGTTTTGTAATAACATTACTAAACATTGTGGTTAGATTAGCAGCTCAGGAGATCTAATTTAGAAGTGAAACTCTATGAAGTTTTTATTTTCAACACATTTTGCTTTGCTTTAGGTAATATTTGAAACGCTAAGCCGTCTCTCAAAATGAGTTCATCATACTATGTGGAAGGTAAATAAAATAGGAGGGGAAAAGTGAATAAATTGTAAGTTTGTTTGTGTTTTTTCCCCTCCTACAGATCTAACATTTACACCTAGAATACAAAAATACACATTATAGTTTGTATTAATAATAAATTACATGGACTTTTCTTGAGTTTTGAGAAAAATGTAATATATTTCGTAAGTTAAACATAACTATGAGGGTGGGCCACCTGTCATCTGTTAAGGGTTCGCCCGCCTTGTTGCTTAGCGGCTTTCCTTCCCCGTACATTTGGAGTAGATTAGATATAATTTGTATTTCGGTCCTAAAAAAATTATTAATTGACCTCTGCAAAATAAAATATATTTTTGGTAAAAAAGAGATGGCGGAATAGTTTTTTCATTTATATTATTCACAATATGATAGTTGGTAAGACGTAAAGTATATGAAATAATTTTGTAAGAGTCCAATGTAATTATACTAAATTTAGTAGGTTTTTTTTGTAAATTTTATTATTTTATTTTATTTTATTTTTATTTTTTTATAGAGTGGCTATTCGCTGAAAATGATGAATGCTGATTTTGTTAACAATGTATTTCTTCTTCTTCTTATTATTATTATTATTATTATTATTATTATTATTATAATCAATCCAATAAAAGAATGGATATTCAGTGGATATTTTATTTCACTTTATTCTAATAAACTAAACGTTAGTTAATAGTATTAAAGAAGGCAATATTTTAAAATCTTTTGTACTTGTTGAGTGTTTCTTAACAAAATCTGAGTGGCCTCTCATTTCAATCTTCAAGTGCATTGGTTACATAAAAATATGAATAAATTATAAATACATTTATGAGATTTAATAAAAAAATCTCTATACTTTTGAAAATTTTATTATAAATTTCTAATATCATGACAAATAATTTTGCCTGTTACTTAATCTAGTGGTTTGTATTATATAAACAATCTATTTTAATTTTTTATTTTTTTTGAAATTTCCATTTTAACCTTAAGAAGACAAATTATTTTCCCCCGTCTTTCTTTTCTTTCTTCATTTATCCATTTTCTTTTACGCTGTGTTTAGTTGGAGGATTTGGAGAGAAATTTGGAAAGGAAAAGAGAAAACGTGTGTGAAACTATGTGAAATATAAGTATGTTTTATTCACATTTCACTTACCTTTTTCATTTCTCTTTCCAAATCTTTACTCAAATCTCCCAACTAAATACAGTCACCTACAGTAACCCACCACGGCCCCCCAGTACCTATGGTAGCATCAACATGCCAAACAACCACAACACCACCAATCTAGCCATAACTCCTTGTCACTCACCCAAACCACCAACCACATCACTACCCTTCCAGCAAATCTGCCCATCTCCACCATCATACCTTACCACCTCTGTTCCATAATCCCAATGACCACCATGAACAACCTCGAACCCTAGTTTGCACATTGATATGTATCTACCTCATTTGCCTACCTACACTATCTACCTTCACTGCCCAAACTGACACTCAATGTTCCAAATCCCTCAAATCAAACACAATTCATCACTCAATGCAACCCCCCGACTACTGCAACATATCACCAATTCAGACCCTCAATGGCATCGATAAAAAGCGTTGGTAAAGCACAACCACTATTCGAGAAGTGAGGCCACGGATTTTGTCATGAAATAGGTTTCTCCAGTTAGCGCTGAAGACATTGATGCTTCCTGTTTGCTGCACTAGTCCTTGGATCTCTTCACAGTATGTGAAGAAAAGTAAGAGGAGATCGAAATGCCATATCTTCTTGTTTGTGAGGTGGAGGTCTATAGTGATACCCTGTTTGCGCTGGCAATGGATTGTATGAGAGATAAAAAGGTTTTCTAATACCGTGTAACTATGTGAGTATGTAACTTGTGTTTTTATGTATGGCATTTGCCTATATGTATGTTAGGTCTTGATTGGAAGGGTGGAGGAGGAGGAGACCAGACATGTTGGCATTCATTTGAGTGCAAAAGGAAAGAAGGGTAATAAAGTAAATTTGTATTATGATATAAGGGTAATAGGATAATTTAATTAATTTTGTTAACTCGATTAAGGGTAATTCTATTTATACAACACAAATAGCTTATTACACCCTATATTTTCAAAACAAAATTATTACACTTTTTACCCATTGTAAAATTACTAAAACCCACCTCAAAATCTCAACTCTAATTTCTTATCCCTACATTTCCACCATCTCAGTTAGGGCTGGGCATAGGGTTTTCCGACCCGCACAACCCGCCCTACCCAAACCGAACTGCACATGTATGGGCGGTTTCACAAATTGAATAGGGTAGGGTGCGCTTTGAAATATATAAGATTTTTGGGTTGCGGTTATGAACTGCACCCGTCACAACCCACTCGCACTTAGCCAAATATATATGTATATATATATATTTTTTTTTTTGAAAAAAAAACATGGATTGTTCAGTCATTATCTAGATCTATCTATTCTATCCTATCTATTTCACATTGTTCAGATTACTCTCCCATTGTCTCAATGTAAGCTCGTTCCTTTCTCTTGTTATGTTCACCAATTGATAATTGGATGTTTCCACTATTGTGATAGTACACCCAGTTTAATTGCATAGAAAATTGAAAAAAAGGGAATAAATAAGGTTCAAAAATGGGATTTTGTTGTTTTTAATTTTATAAGTTTTAGTTCATTAATTATTAATGTTGAAACATTTTAGAAAATTGAAAGAAAGTGACTCGAAATAAATATTTACAAAATGGAAAAAAAAAACTCAAAAGTTAATTTTTTTAAAAAAAAATCTAAACCGTAAATCGCCCGCACATCCGCAAACCCTATCTGCACAAATCGCAAATCGTACTACGGGCGGTTGCGGTTTGACTTTTTCCCAAACCGCATAGGTGCGGGCGGGTCAAAACCGAACCGTAAACCGCACAAAACTGATCCACGAACACTCCTAATCTCAGCTACTTTCGGCACCTCTCCCATCAACATCGCGTAGCCCTTTGCCGCTACAACATCATTTCTCCGTTGCCATATTGTCAAAACCATCACCATTATCACAACCACCACTTTCATAGCCTCACCACTGCAACCACACTCCTTTGTTGCCCCACTGCCCCTACAATCACCACCGTTGCAACCACACCCTAGGGTTTTCTCTCTCTTTCTCTCTTACTCACTTTTGCAACAATGAAAGGAGGTGGCACTACAAAAAAAATGACTTTTTGCGACGGTAAAATACCGTCGCTAATACTCCTAATGCCGTCGCTAATACTTTTTGCGACGGGAAAATGACTTTTTGCGACGGCAAGAGGGGGGTTGCAACTGCAGGGGTTGCAAAAGAGTTTTTGCGACGGTAAGTGCCGTCGCTAATGTTTTGCGACAGCATTTTTTACCTTTTTGCGACAGCACCTTGCAGTCGCTAATAACATTTGAAATTTCTTGACTTTTTTGCGACGGCCCTATTTTACCGTCGCTAAAAATATTATTTGAGACAACAAAAAATACCGTCGTTAAAAGTCTTTTTTTTTTAAAAAAAAACACTGTTTTTTGCGACGGTGTGGTACCGTCGCAAAAAGTATAAAAAATATGAAATTTTTTATTTTTTACGACAGTGTAATGCCGTCGCAAAAAATATTAAAAAATAATAAAAATTTTATTTTAAATAATAAAATTTCCATTTTTTGCGACAGTATAATGTTGTCACAAAAAATAAAACCTATAACAAAATTAATAAAAATATTAAAATTTTCTATTTTTTCCGACAGTGGTGCCGTCTCTCTCTCTAAGAGCTGATTATTTACATTCCATTCACAAAAACATCATAACAGAATAAAAATAAAAATTGATCAAACCATCAAATTCAATATTTTACAAAGAATAATTAAACTGTACATGTTCATAAAAACATATTTAAATTATAAAATTCACCCAAATCCTATAAAATAATAAAATAAAATCTAAAATTCACCAATCAGCACATTGGATATTTAAATGCTCTTACAAAAAATAAAAAAATAAAAAATTTCCAACAAGATCTCAATTTTGAACCTATTTCAAAAATCCAGCTGCAAATTCCTTACTTTTAGAATCAGATCTTCCCCTCGGCAAAATTTATCCTTTTGACCTACAAATAAATAGATAACAGTTGCAAATTATAATCTTTTGGAGAAACCAACTATTTAAACACCAGTAATGAAGATAATAAAAACTGTGGAAAGAACACTTACGTTGTCATCAGGAACAACTGCATATCTCTCAATTGGAGAAACAAAAGCTTTCCCTGCTCACAAATAATAATAATAATAATAATAATAATAATAATAATAATAACAACAACAACAATAACAATGGAATTCAATGTAGTACTCAATTACATCACTCTTCCTTACAATTGAATCCATAGGTCTTTGTTATACATGACTAAATCATCTTAGCATCTTCTCACTCAATTTATCTTCAACTAATAGTACTCCTACCATTTCGCACATATATTCATTTCTAATCCTATCTTTCACACATCCATCAGTAATCAATTTAAAGAAAATGATAAGGTAAAATTTTATTAAATTTGGATGATTAGATAAGGCAACAGCAACATTCACCAATCAGCATCACGGCAGAATTTGTGCATTGACAGACATTTGAGACTACTGCATTTCCTTATCTTGGAAAAGTAAGAATTAATTTTTCAGTCAGCCCAACTAGCATGTGGATGCCAAAGCTTTGCTTATGCCCACATAGCATATGCATCATTTTGAAAGAGAAGGTTATGCAACAAATGATTAAGTAATCAAAACCCTACAAAAAGTAAACAGATAATGAGGAGGAATTCCACCAAAAAACCTGCACTTCTGTGGAGCAAAATTGATTCCTATAGAAGCAGGGGCAACTCCACACAGGTATGAGTGGAATTAAATTTTTATTTACTACATATAATTGTTCATTTGATGAAAACCTTAAAATAGTTGTCACCACTGGAAAAGGAGTTTGAACACACTGCCCATTTAGTCCAATTCTAAACATCCCAAAACATCCCAATCCTCCATTGGGTCTACTCTACTCTACTCTACTCTACAAAGTCCATGCTAGAAAATCATTTGTTTGTGTATGTATTTAGTACAAATCATTTTGAAAATTGATGTAATTTATTCAAATTAGGACCTAAACTAGATGGAATTGTAATTTGAAGTCAATTTTTTGTTTTTTACTACGTGCAAATTGATGCATCAAATTGACAGTGTTGTTTATTTTAAATCTTTTATATGATCAAAATTTCTAAAAGAACATCAATTGTAGTGCAAGATTCATCTTCTACCCAAGAAATGTGGGGTGATAGTCGCATAGAAAATTATTTTCAGCTAAGTTGTGTTGACATGAACAATCTTCTATGAGATCCAAGGAAAGCATGCCTAGTTTAGTCCTCACTGAATAAGGGTTTAAAAGGAGGAGTAGATTGAGTCCAAGGCTACAATAAAAAAATCTCATCTTATCAATTCTAAAACTTCATCTACTTGAGTGGCTTTTTTGTTAAAACAATTTATTTATGATTTGAGACATTAAAGTTTCTCGACTTCTTGGAAATAGGTGATAGATATTTATAGGTGTGAATTTCTATAGTACTGGTAAAATTCAGGGTGTGTTTGGTATCATTTTTGTTTTCATATTCTATTCTCAAAAATTGGGAAAATGAAAATTTTGTTTGACAAATTGATTTGCTGAAACACTTCTATTGGAAACACTTTATTATTTTTTCTGATAAGCAACAAAGAAGATTGTAATAGATAAAGTAGAGAGGGGGCACAACCTGAGTACAATCACACAAGAAAATCAAAAGAATGAAAAAGGAAAAAAAAGTATTGAGGAAACTCCAAAATCCTACAGAAAACCGTAAAATAAAAAAGATAAGTTGATGAATGGGTGTTTTTTTATTGTTTTTGTTTCTGAAAATATCGAAGATAAAAACGAATTTTGAATTCCTACTGTAAAGAAATAAAACGCCTGGGGATTCAAAAGCACAAAATTTATTAGTTGTGATCCATAATATAACAATACAATAAAAAAGAGTAAGAATAAATGAAAGAATAAATTACCAGCAATAGTAGCATTATCCCATCCTTGTAGTAAGTTACCCATTGCTGCAGCAACAGCCACCAGAACTGCTCCACTCATCTTGCTCTCTCTCTCGCTCTCTGCATTATGAGAAGTGGCGCATTCGCATATGCACCACCTCAGCTTGTGCAAGAGCCAACTGGGTCTGAAGAAGGTCAATTTGTTGCTGCAACGATGATATTGCCCCTACACATCCGTACACTGGATCACGTACCCTTGCGTTTGCCTCATATACCATGGAACTCACTGCATCTCCTCGTTGGTGCATTGGCAACTCCTGCAAATTTCACGTTAACCCATCAAATCTGAAATTAAATTTAATTGTCAAAATCATAAAACAAAATCAAATTGAACCAATTAGACGCAATTTAGTTTTATTTTATTTTTTTTCAAACTATAATTTCTAACAGCTTGTCTTGTCATTATTCTCTGATCACAAAATCTTATTCAATTCTCAAACATTAAGCAAAATGCATCCTTTTCAAACAGTAAGTAATATGCCATCATTGACTTTTTTTTTTAGAACAAAATGTCAACCTTGTCATCATTTTCTAAACAACATGCAATTTGTCATCATTTTTTCAAAAAACAAAAAGAAATTTGTCATCAGTTTTCAAACATCAATTAAACAATCAAAATATTCCTGCTCACAAGCAAGAGCATTGTCAAACAATATAGAATTGAAAACTAGTACAAATTTATTTCAAGATTGCCTTGATCAGCGGCTAAAAGCTGTTGAAATGAAACTACTACTCATTCGAGCCGCAAAATTTTTCATAGGCATCTACAGCAGTTTTTTTTTTGTTGTTGTTGTAATGATTAAGCATGAGCAATTTGATTCTGTGTCTTTGTACTGCATGCATGTACTGTTTTTTGATGAACGGTTTGACGCGCGCCCTAAATCCGTCTTTTTGGACTTCAATTAAAAGGCGCCTCTAAAATAAAGGTGCTTTACATAATATTATTTGTAAAAATGTTTGAGACTTCTAAATGAGGAATTCTAGAGGTGAGCTCCCATTTTATGATTTGATGTTTTGACTTGTAATGTTACATTATTTATTTATTTATTTATTTATTATGTATTGCTACATCACTAGAGTTGGCATTAGAATTCCAATCCAACTCTAGTGCTTTCTATCATCACTCTATTATTTGCATTCGGATGTCAACATCTCTATCTCGGCACAGAAACAACTTGACTTGGATATTCATATTAAATGTACAATCTAGCGTCACCTTCGTGGATTGTTCACTACAAGGAAGGAGCCATGGCTTGGCCTAGGGTGGCCATGGCCCCCGTTTTTCAAACTCCATTTATAGATAGTATATATAGGGTGATTATATGCAAGGACTTCTCAAGTTGCAGGTATTGATTGACCTCACTACCCAATTAGAATAGTAATAT
Organism: Camellia sinensis; assembly: GCF_055761805.1. NCBI lineage: Eukaryota > Viridiplantae > Streptophyta > Magnoliopsida > Ericales > Theaceae > Camellia > Camellia sinensis. Next base: position 100,895,473 of record NC_138975.1, on the reverse strand, counting down.
AAGCCACAAAACAAAAGTCTCATAAAGTCTTTTAATTACACTTGACCCAACAACCCATCACCATTCTAAATAAAAGAGTAAATAAATAAATAAATAATACAATTGAATTTTTTTTTTTTTTATGTGCATCAAGTATAATGTTTAAATTTTTATGTAGTATAATATTTGGCCCTCTTTAAGATAAAATCCTAACTTTGTCCTTAATTCTCTGTACACATTTTTAGTTATTTTATTTACCAATATTTTATTCATATTTCCCGTTTCCTTTCTTCTTATCCTTCTTTTTTTTTCCCCACAAATTTCTAGTCAAAATTAAGATCCCAACGCACCCAAAAGACAAATACTTCATAGAGATTCCAATGGCTCCAAGAACTATAATCCTATTTGGGCCCCAAGCCTTGACTAATGATAAACGTTGCCGTGATCCCATAATTACACTACTTTAATTAGTTTCAACAACTTAGAATTACAATGGGTTTGTTTGGTGCAGCTCATCAGAAGGATACCCAGTTCACATTAGCTCAGAAGATCAAAAATCACTGTTTAAAAACGATTCAAGAAGTCCATAAAAAAAGAAAGCCCCATTTTGGCTATTTTTCACCGACTATACTTGGTTCGGATTCAAATTTTAACAACTAAAGGAAAAATCAATGGCATCAAAATTTAGAGAAAAACCATAAAGATTGAAGTTTGTGGAACAAAAAATGTTAAATAGAAAACAGTTTAAGTATAAATCCATTAAACGCATATAAAATTGTCAGAGTTTTCAGTTATATGAATTAAAACCCTAAGAACAACATAGAATTAATTTAAAACCCTAAGAACAACATAGAATTAATAGCAAATTAATTAAAGATGAACAATAATTTAGTTAGTTCAATTATAGGATTGTGATGCACCAGAACATGAGATTTTACGATAAACATCGTAAATTAAGTGGATCAGAAAACTGAAAATTGAGAGAGAGAGAGAGAGAGAGAGAGAGAGAGACGTACCCATTTGTGAGAGTTTAAGAAGGCCGTGGATTTGGTAGCTGAAGAAGGAAGGGGCGGATGAGAAACGTATGGGTTCGGCGAGAACCACTGTTCCTTTAGCCACGAAGCTGTAGATCAAAGACTGTTGCCCCATCTCTCTCACACTCAAAACCCTAAAACCTAGAGAGACAAATGGGTAGAGAGAAACGGAAGGAGAGATTGGGGATTTTGGGTTTTTCGGTGGGGATTTTGGTTGAAGAGGTTGGGGTTTTTGGGGGGGGGGGGGTGGGCGGGGGGGAGAACCCGATTGGGGATTTTGGGGGGAGAGGGAGGGGGAATGGAAAACAAGAAACAGATTGGGGATTTTGGGTTTTTGGGGGTTGTTGGGGGGGGGGGGGGGGGGAATGGAAAGAGGGAGGGTGAGAACCGGGCGGGAATGAAGGGGGGGGGGGGGGGGGTTTTTAATTGTCATTACAAATAAATATTTAAATAATAAAATGATTTTTTTTTTTTTTTGCAACAGAGGATGTCATTGCTAAAAAAAATTATTTTTTATTAAAATAATTTTTTATAGTTAATGAATTTTTATTTTTATATTTTCATTTAGTAAAGTTGAAAATTTATTTGTTTCATATTTATTTTAATGAATAAAAAATTATTATTTTTTTTTTATTTGGTAGATGTAGGGATAATATTTTCCATTCAAATAAAGTTAATTTTTTGCGGTCAATGTGGCATTTGCAGTGGTAGTAGTGGTAATAATGGAATGACATTTGCAGTAGTGGTGAATGTGGTAGAGAAAATGGGTGGTGAGAGAGAGATGAATAAGAGACACATAGAGAAGAGAGATAGAGAGAGAAAGAGAGACAGACAGATAGACAGAGACAAAGTGATGAGTGAGAGAGAGACAAAGTGGTCGCTAAAAGTGCATTTTCTTGTAGTGGAGAGCTCGGTAAATAGAGAAGAGATGAGGGAGAAAGTGAGCAAGGTGAACACAATGGGAGAGAGAGACAAGCAGACAGACAGACACATAGAGAGAAAGAGAGAGAGAGAAGAGCGAAAGACAGACAAACAGACATAGAGAGAGAAAGAGAGAGAGAAGAGTGATAAGTGAGAGAGACAAAGAGAGAAAGAGATATAGGGAGACAGAGAGAGAAACAGATAGAGAGAGACATATAGAAAAATAAGAGAAACAATAGATGAGCGAGAGATAGACAGGGTGAGAGAGAAAGAGAGCGAAAAAAGATGATCGAGAGAAAGACATAGAAAAAGAGAGAAACGAAGAGAGAAGAAAGATGAGCGAGAGAGACAGATATAGAGATAGAGAGAAGAGAGATAGAGAGATGAGAGAGATAAAGAGAAGAGAGATGAGCGAGAGACAAAGAGAGAGAGAGAGAAAGAGAAAGAGACAAAGACAAAGACTGACAGACAGAGAAGAGTGATGAGTGAAAGAGAGAAGAGAGGTAATATTTTGTGGTAGAGAAGAGGAACTGACAGTAGTGGTAAAGGTGGTGGATAAGAGATGATGGTGGTGGTGGTGGTGGTGGTGATGACAAAGGAGATTAGTGGTAAAGTTGTGGTAGTAGTGGAGTAAATGGAGTAACAGAGGTGAAAGAGAGGTAAAGGTAATAGTAGTAGTGGTAGTGGTGGTAGTGAAGTGGTGGCGATGGTAATAGTAATGGTAGTCGTAGAGGTCAAATGGCGACCGTGGTAGTAGTGGTGGTAGTGAAATGGCATTTGCAGTAGTGGTAAAGGTGGTAGAGGAGATGAGTGGTGAGAGAGAAAGATGAGTGAGAGACACACACACACACAAAGAGAGAGAGAAAAGAGATAAAAGAAGAGATAGATGAATGAAAGACACAGAGAGAGAGAGAGATAAATAGACAGACAGAGAGAGGAGAGTGATGAATGAGAGAGAGAAAGAAAATAGGGAGAAAAAGATGAAAAAATTGGTGAAAAGATATAGACAAATAGAGAGACAAAAAGAGGAAAAAAAAAAGAGCGAAAAGAGATAAACGAGAGAAAGACAGAAAGAGATGAGCGAGAGAGAAAAAAAATAGAGAGAGAAGAGAGACAGAGAGAGAAGATAGATGAAAGAGATAGAGAGAAGAGAGATGGACGAGAGACACAGAGAAAAAGAGAGACAGACAGACAGACAGACAGAGAAGAGTGATGAGTAAGAGAGAGAAAGAGAAGAGAGACAAAAACATAGAGAGAAAGAGAGAGACGAACAGACAGAGAAGAGTGATGAGTGAGAGAGAGACAGAGACAGAGAAGAGAGACAGAGACACATAGAGAAATGGAGAGATAGACAGACAGAGAAGAGTGATGAGTAAGAGAGGAAAAGAGAAGAGAGACAGAGACAGAGAGATAGGAATATGAAAAAATGGGTGAAAAGAGAAATGTTCAAAAGAGTAAGACGACGTCGTTTATAGTGGATCGATAAATCGAGAAGGAGCTCGATAAATAGAGAAGATGAGAGTAAGAGAGTGAGCAAGGCAAACATAGTGAGAGAGAAATAGACAAATATACAAGTAGAGAGAGAGAGAGAAGAGTGACGAGTGAGAGAAAGATCAGAAAGAGAGAGAGAGATAGAGATAGAGGGAAAGATAGAAAAAGAGAGAGAAACAACAGATGAGCGAGAGATAGACAAAAAGATAGAGAAATAGAGCGAAAAGAGTTGAGCAAGAGAGAGACACCAAAAAAGAGAAAGACAGAGAGAGAAGAGAAATGGACGAGAAAGATAGAAAGATAAGAGAGAGAGAGAAAATAAATGAGAGAGATAGAGAGAAGAGAGATGAGTGAGAGAGACAGAGAGAGAAAACAGATGAGAGAGATAGAGAGAAGAGAGATAGGCGAGAGACACAGAGAGAAAATGAGAGAGAGAAACAGACAGACAGAGAAAGAAGAGTGATGAGTGAATGAGATAAAGAGAAGAGAGAGAGATAGAGACAGAGAGACATGAAGATGAAAAAATGAATGAAAAGAGAAATGTTATATCAAAAGAGTAAGAAGACATTGTTTTTTTAAATTTTTTTTTTCCGACAGAAAAAAGTACTAGAATTTATTCAAACCATTTTGTGACTGTATATATATGAAGCTGTCTCAAAACAACAATCACTATGCTAGGTTAGAGTTTTCCAAAAACTCTTTTGAAAAAATTATACTTTATTGTGTTTCTGTGTTATATTGTTTTTACTGATTTTTTTTAATATTTTAAGTATTTTTTTTTAAAATTTTTAGACACACCTAACATAAATACACCTAAAAATTTTTAAAATTATAAAAAAAAAATCTTTTAAAAATTCACTAAATACCAAAAATATAATAATTCAATACATTTTTTTTTTGTATTTTTATGTATTTATTAATTTTTAAAAATATTTTTTCATAATTTTTTTTTAGATACATCTAAGGTGCATCTAAAAAAAAATTCAAAATTTTAAAAATATTCACTAAAAATTAACAAAAAACAAGAAAGTCACTTTTTGCGACGACAGAATATGCTGTCTCAAAAAAGCAGAGTATTTGCGACGGCACCAAATGCCGTCTCAAAAAAGCAGAGCATTTGCGACGGCACAAATTTGCCGTCTCAAAAAAGTAGAGTATTTGCAACGGCAGAAAATACCGTCGCAAATGCTCTTATTTTTTGAGACGGCAAATTGTGCCGTCGCAAATGCTCTGCTTTTTTGAGACGGCAAATGGTGCCGTCGCAAATGCTCTGCTTTTTTGAGACGGCATTTTCTGCCGTCGCAAAAAGTGACTTTTTGAGACGGCAAGTGTGCCGTCGCAAATAGTCCCGTCTCATATACCCACTTTTCTTGTAGTGTGGGTTTGGTTTGTGATGGGGGCTAGGATTTTGAAGCTCAATAGATGGCTGGGTTGCGATGTGGCGACGATGAGAGGCGACATGGAAAGAAGATGGGAAAGAAAGAGATGAGAGAATAAGGATCGGCAACAAGGGATGGCCTAAGGAAGGGGTGGCGGCTGTAAGAGAGGTTGTCGGTGGGAGTGAGTTTGGATGTTGGAGTCGGAGATGTTGGTTGTGGCAGTTGTGAGGGAGATCGTCGGTGGTGTTGAGTCTAGATCTTGGATCGAAGATGGTGGTCGTGGCTGCCGGAGGTGGTGGTGGGAGGTGGGAGAAGAGTTATGGTTTGTTAGTTGTGGGTGTACAGAGGAGGATTGTAATGGGTATTATGGTAATTGTAAAGAGAGAATTGAATTATTATTATTATTATTTTTTTGTATAGTAAGAAATTCAGTGTAACGAGAAATTTTTGTTATATATATAGAATTACCCCTCGTTAATGGGCAAATTTGAACAAGGAGATAATTATAATTTTTAAAGCTATAAGAGAAAATCACTATTTTTAATAAATCTCAAGAGTTGTATTTGTAATTTGCGCTGAAAACAACTAACTCATTATCTTTTATAATGGAATATAATAGTATTATGCAGTAGGCAAATGTACTCTCCAAGCACGTTTCCAAAACAATTGTAAATAAATAAATAAGAAAAATACTCATGATCATGACTATTTTCTTTTTTTAAGGTATGTATACTAAATTAGAAAGGAAGACGAAAAAAATGTGCAAAATAGTGAAATTTGCTAAATATAAAGCTTAAAATTCTTCAAAGAGAAAATAGTTTTCCACCACAAAGTTGTAATTTCATATTCAATGAGAAGTTTATAACAAGGCTAAAGAGTTTAAAAAAGATAAAAGGATAAATTTACAAAGAAAATAGAAGAGACTTAGAAATATATCATTATGTTGTGGGAAACTATGTTGTAAATCTATATCTTAGCCACCTAAAATCAAAAAGGAAAGTGTTATTTAAAACTACAAATACTATATAAAGTGATTTGTGAATGATATTTTTATAATTTTAAATTACAATCATAAATGTTTTGATTCGAAATAAAAAGATCAAAGAAAAGCATATTATTTTGTATGAATTTATTGTACAAAAATATTATTTGTATAATATTACCCTATATATATATATATCCCCTTTTAATTTTATTAAATACACACATCTCTACTTCAAATGTCAAAAAAATAATTCTAAGATCATACAATGAACATGAAAAAGACCCAACTTTTGGAAGGTGGTAGTGATTTATAACTGATGTGGGCGTGCACATCTACATCTATATTATATTATTATTATTATATTAAGTGAAAGTTATACTTGCTATTAGGGGTGTGCGCGGTGCGGGTCGGTGCGTTTTGAGAGAAAAATAGAAATTGTATGGCGGGTGGCGGATTGATAAAAGTGTCACTAGAATTTGTCATTTTCCTTATCAAAAACCAGCGGTTCAGTTGGCAAATAATGACGGATTTGCCTTGGCGGTTCGGACGGATTGGCGGTTTATAAAAAATATAATTCAAATTACAAAACTTAAATCAAAGAGTAAAAAAAAGACAAGAGATACCATGATGTTAAGCATCTTGCGAAACTTTCTTCTGATGCAGCAAGTGTAGTAACAACATGATAATATCAACAACTATGCCATCAGTTCATTACAAGCATCTGTGAAAGCTACAATGATCAAATACAATACATAAAATTAATATCATTTAGGGTTTACAATATATTGAAAATGTTTACTGTTGAAAAGTATTTAGATTGAAAAGTGAGCTGATGCAAGTTTGCCACATGGCGAGAAAAAAAAAAAAAAGATTGAAAAGTGAATTGGAGTCCAACTTTATTTTGGATTACTGACATCTTGAATTCCCCTCGAGCAGTAATGTAATACTATATTCTAAGGTATAGAACAACAAGCAAACTTAAGTAAAAAAGAATTTTTAGAATCTTATAAAACATGATTTAATAACGGTGCGGGTCGGTGCGGTTTGGAAGAAAAATAGAAACCGGCGGATTGATAAAAGTGTCACTAGAATTTGTCATTTTTCTTACCAAAAACCGGCGGTTCGATTGGCAAATAACAACGAATTTGCCTTGGCGGTGCGGCTCGGTGCGGTTTTAGCGGTTTCGACGGTTTCGGCGGTATTATGCACACCCCTACTTGCTATCCAAATCTTTGCTTTCTTTTCTTTATGCCACATGTTCTTTATTTTTCTATTTAAAACAACAAAAAATAGATAGATGGGAAGAGTGAAATTCGAACTTTGGATCTTAGGTCTACTGAAGAAGACCCTTACTACTTAAGTGACATACACTATATAATAAATATTTTATTTTATTTTATTTTTACTTATTTAAATGGTAAACCCTTACTACTTAAGTGACATACACTATATAATAAATATTTTATTTTATTTTTGCTTATAAATGTATCACATGTGTCAACTATTAATTAGTAATTAAGTGAAGAGATATAAAATAGGGAAAACTTCATTTTTATTCAGTATGTATCGTATGACCCAACAATCAAAGGAGGGACGTATTGTAGGGAGAGTTTTTTAAGTAAATGATTGTCTATTTAGTATGTATTGTACGACTCAACAATCAAATGAGGGACGTATTGTAAGGAGGGTCTTTTAAGTAAATGACTGTCTACTTAGTATGTATCGAAGGAGGGACGTATTATAGGGAGGGTCTTTTAAGTAAATGATTGTCTATTTAGTATGTATTGTATGACCCAACAATCGAATGAGGGACGTGTTGTAAGGAGGGTCTTTTAAGTAAATGATTGTCTATTTAGTATGTATCGAAGGAGGGATGTATTATAGGGAGGGTCTTTTAAGTAAATGATTGTCCAAGCAAGATATTTTTTTTTTGGAAAAAGAGAACTTGAATAATTTTACTTTTATGAAGGAAGTTAGTTCATGCAAAAATGTTTTGGAGCTCTAATAGCTCTAATGGGGTGTGGGTCCCATTGTGATAGTGATCTTTGTGTTTTTTTTTTTTTTTTTTTTTTTCAAGTCATTAGAGCTCATTGATTTAGAAGAATGTATCGTTGTTAGTTCATGTGTGGTTTTCTCCTCATTTAGAAATAAGTACATAATTATAAATGATTTGACGATCAGACATCGCATCTATATTGTCAAGCATGAAAATGTGTCTTGATATAAGTTTATTTTGTTCATATCTAAATGTTAAGGGGTAAATTGCATGTTAAATAAAACATGAGGAGATAAAGTGTATTTTTTCAGAAAAAAATAACAAAAGTACACTTAATTTACGCAATGATATTACTCATGTACAAGAGGTACAGGCAGAGGTGAATTGAAATTATCTATTTTATTTCAAATATTAAGGTCTCTTTTGGGATATTCCAAATAAGCTGCTTATTGATTTATTTCTATCACATCACATATGTATTTTCATAATAAGCAAAAAAATTCAAAAATAAGTTATACCTAAAATAATCTTAAGAGATAAAACCACACGTAGAGTAAATTAAATGAAGGTAACGTGTATAAGCATAAATAGTTTATATAATAAAAAATAATGTCATTCCTTTAATTCAATGCCTAAAAATTTTCAAATGAAAAAAAGTTGTCTAATCATGTAAATTGTTATATGAAAAAAATTAAAAAAGAGGTTAAAATGATGAAAAAATGCCTAAAAATTTTCAAATGAAAAAAAGTTGTCTAATCATGTAAATTGTTATATGAAAAAAAATTAAAAAAGAGGTTAAAATGATGAAAAAATCAATTGGAAAAGAATGTAAAAGAGGCCTTGATTATAGTGATTCTATATTTTTGTTGGAAAAATATTAGAAATTCATATTTTTAAATTTTATAAATTTAACCATAATAATATGGTAAAAGAGTTAATTTATTATTGGTGTGTAACAAATTAAAAATACCCATTATATAACATTATTGTGAGTCAAATTGTAAATTTTTTTTATGAGTTTCAATTTTTTTTTTTCATTTCTACTACCGCTCGGTCCCCCCCTCCCAAAAAAAAAAAACAAAAAAACTTTTACACCCCATCATCAAATTTTATTTTTGTCATTTATTTTTTTAATTCTAGGCACTTTAGAAATACACCACCACCACTGTCCTTCCCCCCAACACCACCATCACCGTCTTCCATTCGAAGAACGAGTTGGAGCTTTAGAGATTCGTTCATAGCGGTTTGATGCACCGCCGGCGGTTGTTGAAGCCGACCACCGCTCGTCTCATCACCATCGGAGCATGACTCTGACGGCAATGCTGCTTCTAGTTCCAAGAAGTCTAGCACCGCCATTGAACCCACCGCCACTGCCACCGGCCGGCGTAGATTCGTCGAGAGAGAGGAAAAAGAACACCTAACCAAAGCTTCATCCAGATTCGCCGCCGATCCTCCAGATCTACCTCCCCCTCTCTCTCTCTCTCTCTCTCTCTCTCTCTCTCTTCTATGATCTCTCTCTATATGTATATATATACACTAGTGGGTGGCACACACGATGTGTGTGCAATTTAAATAAGTAGGAATAAAAAATAATAATAATGAAATTAATATTATAATGTGTACTTAGCTTAAGTGGTATGAGTTCTCGTACTTAAACCCATGGTCATGGGTTCAAGCCTTGCCCATCTCTTTGTTTAAGTTTTTTTTAAAAAATAAAAAATACTACCACATGGCATGAAGAGAGTAAAGCTTCAGGACACCAAAGTTCCTGTTCACTTTATAATAGTATAGATAGATAGATAGATAGATATAGATATATCACCCATTCTTACAGATTGCACTTTTTAAGTTACGCAACTTTGAATGGGATTTGCAATAGAATGGGAGCTGAAGCATATAATCATGGATATATGTAACATATGCAAGCATTTTGATTTTGTGTATTTCTAAAGTGCCTAGAATCAATGGTTAAAGCTGCTCATGATGCAGCTAAGGAGGCTCTGGCCAAGGGTAGTTAGTTTTGGACGGTCCTGGTTTTTATTTATTTATTTTTATCTGTGGTTATCTCTCTCTGTGTTTTTTATCTGTTCAAATTTTGAACATTTTCTTAGATCTGTGGTGTTTTGTGTTTGATTCTTGGCGAGATATTTTTGCTGAAATCTCGTTGGAGAGATAGGTAAAGGAGTTTTTGTTGTTGTTGTTACACAAATCTTCTTCTTGTTGAACAAATAGTGGCTTAGACAATAACAAAGAATTATAACTTTTAATGAATTTTTGTAGGAACATTTGAAACATGCTGCTTGGAATTAAATATAAGTTGTCTATGTTGGAAATGGTTATAAAATTCTGGATAAAACCAGAATTTTTTCCTAAGTTCGATCTATTTTTTAGGTGGGCCCCGAGTGTCGATTTACTCGGGTCAAAGTGGTAACGCGTTCTATGCCGCGTTGTGATTCACGTGGTATATTTGGTTGCTCAAAACCATTACCGAGTGAATGGGAAATTGAAGCCAAAGTGTGCTCCATGGAAATGGAGTTTTGGTGGAAATTCCTTAAGGTTGTAAATTGGCTTGTCCCACATTGATTTGGTGGGAAGTTTTGAAAGGGTTTATAAGGCTTAGGGTGAGATACTTGGGGTGTGCCCCAAGGGGTACCCAAGTGTTTTAGAGGGAGAGGTTATGGGCAAAATGGGCTAGACCCATTGGACCCAAAAATCACCACACACGCGCGCCGCCATCCGTCGGGCTGGGCTTGGGCGCGGGTGCGTAGTGTGTGGTTGGGTTGGGCTTCTAATCTTTTTGGGCCAAAAACATTTGAATTTAATTTTATTTTTTATTAAAATAAAATCCAGAATTCAAATTAAATTGGTTTGGATTTTTTGTTCATCCAAATAGGGCCCTTCCCGTTTTCAAACATAATTAAACGGATTTGAATTTATTGCTCATCCAAACAGAGCCCTTCCCATTTTCAAACAGAATTAAACGGATTTGGATTTATTGCTCATCCAAACAGAGCCCTTCCCGTTTTGCTATCTGTTTGAATTCAAAACCAACAGGTATCATACCTGTTCAATTCAAAACCAAGAGCCACATACCTGTTCAATTCAAAACCAAGAGCCACTTTCACATCTATAAATAGGACCACCCTCATTTGATGTTTTCCATTCAAAAAATTCGTATTTCACTTCTGCTAATTATATTCTTCATCTTGCTGCATTTTATTTCCGAAAGAAAGAGTGTAAACACTTAGTGTGTTCGTAAGGCAAACAATTTGTAGTGCTGCTATTGTTTGTGGTAAGATCATTTCATCCTGGGAGATAGACGTCCGAATTCTGAAAGCACCGTGGAGAGGACGAATCTGTCTTAAGGACACAGTGTTAAACACTGGACTTGATCAGAAAAGTTATTCAAATAAATTAACCAAGTAAGTTGTTTAATTTTATTTTGTTTTTTATTTGTTTATTTAATCAGATTTTGTTTTTGTTTTTGTAACAAAATAAAATCTGTGGTTTTATTTATTTATTATTATTTCGAGTTTGGTTTTTGTAATCAAACAAATTCTCTCCTTTTATCTATTTCTTTTATTCTTGTTGTTGTTTTGTACACAACAGAATTTAATCTATTTAAATACAGTGAAGATTGTCCTACAGTCTATACTTTCGTCCAATTTCTCCCTTTGTATTGTGTTCTTCATCATAGTTCTTGTTTTGTCAGAGAAAACCGAAGACTAGAGCAAACACAACCATTAGAGAGAGTAGTCTAGTTTGATTGCTTGCAAAATTTTATAGATATGAGAATTTTGTATAGATAAAATTTGGATAGAAAATGTTCAGATAAAAATATTAAGCAGATAAATTTTTGTTGGTTGTTGATGATGATGATAATGAGGAAGCTGATTGCAACAGATAGGGAGAGAGAGGTAGAGAGAAGAAAAGATTTCAATAGATGGAAAAAAAAAATTGAGTAGATAGTCAACAAAAGTCAACAGATAAATTAAGGAGTAAAACTGGAAACAAAATGTCTTTTAAAACAAACAAAATAATTTTTTACCAAATTATTTCACAAATGATAGACCTTGTACCCTTATTAGTTTAGACTTTTCAACAATATTGCTTATAACAATTAATATTTTGCACTTTTAGTTAAGTTGTAATATGGTTGCTTTGTTAGTCTGGAGTTAAATTCACTAATAAAAATTTTCATATAACCCTCACATGATTTTTTTTTTTTTTTGACAAAAATGTAATTTTATTTGTTGGTAGTAAGTATACACTATAAAGGAAAGAAATATGTAATTTTACCTCTAAAAATGTTTCATGCGAGAAATTAGTGAATTTAGCATCAAACTAATGGAAAGACAATATTACAACTTGATCAAAAGTATAAGAGGTTAACGATTACAATTGAAAAATGAGGGATTAAATTCAAATTCGATTAAAATTCGATTAAAGTGTAGGGGTTTGAAGTGTAATTTATTAAAGAGTTTCTCATATTTGTACTTATTTTTCTATCGATTGACAAATAAAAAATAAAATTCACAAATTTCATTTATTAGGTGACATGACTAAATTAAAGGTTGGTTTGGGAAGTTATTTTTTTAGTAGTTTTAAATTTTTTTTAGCTAAAATATGAGATCAAAAAAATTGAAGTGTTTAGAAATAATTTTTTGACTTTTTATAAAAAAAAAAACGTATAAAAAATAAAGAGAATAAGAATGAGAATGAATCTTTAACTTTTTTTTTTTTTTTATGACTTTTTGATTTCTTGACTTTTTAATCTTTTGACGTTTTTAATGACTATTTAACTATAATAACCAATTGCCAAATGCATCTTAATTGAGTGGTTCGGGTGACTATCTTTGTAAGTAACTCCATTGGTGACTCCAGGGGCGGAGGCAGTGTATGCCCAGGGGCATGTGCTCTCTCAAGTTTTGATAATTATATTGGTACCTCTATGTATAGATTATAACATATATATCTTTTATAAAATTATAATAATATCCATTCTTTAAATTATAATAGCCTGTTTATTATAAATTTTCTTTCTTATTACAATAAACCTACTAAAATAAGTCTTTTTATTATACACATTCAAAAGGGGTGTACCATATACTAGTTATTACTTTATGGTATTGATATTATAAATTTTTATAGCTAAATTATTTTCATTCATAACTAAAATGACTACTATATAAATTATAATCAAACAACACATCTTTAATTATAACCTAAAAAAAAAAAGAATTATTTATTTATTTATTTATTTTTACAATAAGTCATAACTAATATTAAAATGAGTCATTACAAATCATTACTTGATGTATAATCAAAGACCTCTTCAATCATAACTAAAATAACAACCACAAGAAGTTATAACTAAGTTACATCCAACATTATAACGTGCCTGTTTGGTAGAACTTAAAAGCTGTTTATTTCAACTTTTAGATTATTTTAAGCTATTTTGGTGTGTTTGGTAGAGCTTAAAATCACCTTTTGTAGCTTAAATTAAGCCAAAAAAGTGATTTTTGGTTGAGTGGCCTTTGGGGTGCTTCTGGATTGAGCTTAAGCGGGAAGCTAAAAATTGAGGGGCAATATTACTTAAATGCCCCTAGTCAATCTCAACTATTACTAAAAACCCAATTATATAAACCCCATATTCTCAAACACTGTTCACTTCAGAGAGAGAGGAGAGGTGATTTCCGGTGGGAGATTTCCCGCGAGGAGGCGATTTCCAGAGCTCTCTCTCTCTCTCTCTCACGAACTAGAGGTGGTGGATAGGGCATGATTTGCTCCGTCGCTGCCTCTCGTCACCAAGGAGCGATTAAGCAAATTTAGAGATCCTAGGGACCCAAATCCCTAACTATTAAGAATACTTATACGTAACAAGAACAAGAACATAACCAGTAGATTTCTGATACGAGGATTGTATGTGTTATATATATATATATATATACACGTAAGAGCCAAGTTCACGAGATTCATGGAGGGAAAAGAAGGTTACAATGGAGATTCTCCGAAGAAAGTTGCTTTAGAGGATACCATTTAATCGAGTTCGTATTTTCCTCTACCTCCAATCATGTGTATCTATATCTATATGTTTGTATTTCTAGATAATTGTTTTTCTGGGTGTGATTTCAAAATGTAAATTTTTGTGGGTTTTAATGGAAGATTGCTTTTTCTTTTTTTCCAATTCCTAACTTGTATGAGTTGATGTTGAGATGCTTGTTTTGCGTGGTGGTGGAGGAGATGGATGAGCTGAGAGAGGGTTTCTTGCAGATCACCAGAGGCGGCTCCGACAAAATCAGATCTAGGGTTTTGCAAAATTGTAATGAAAAAAATTAAAAAAAGAAAGAAAGAATTTTTTTTATTATTTCAATTAACTTCCATTTAATTTTTTTTAAAAATATTTTAATTAATATTGAAATAAATTGTGCAATTTATATCCATTAAATAAATTACACAATTTAAATAAAGAAATAAATTGCACAATCGTTATATTATTAATTGTAATGAAAAAAAATAAAATAAAATCAGAATCACAATCACAATTTTTAAAAAAAATTAAAAGTGAAGAAAAAAAAATTAAATACAAAGAAAAATATTATAACTTCTATTAAATAACTAATTGAAATTAATATAAAAAAAATAATATATAATGACATCAAAACATTAATATAAATACAAGGATATTAATTGGTATTAATTGTAATGAATTAATAAATTAAATAAAAAAAAAAGTAATGATGCTAATTAAGCCATTAATTGACACTAATTAATTTATAATAAAAAATGAAATAATTTTATACTAATTGATACTATTAATGAAAATAATAATTTTTGTAATACTAATTATATTAACTTTTATTAATGAAATAACATTTTTAAAATTAAAATTGAAAAAATGTCAAAATAATCGTTTTTATATCATATAAGGATAAAAAAGACAATTACATAGAAAGTTATTTTACAGCTTATCAATTAAATACTACTCTACTGCTTAAAATCTATAATCCCAGAGCTGCACCAAATAGGTTAATAACTTATGTTCACAGCTATAAGTTACAATCTGTTAAGTTATAATCTGTGATCACTTTTCCACAGCTCTACTAGACAGGGCCAATATGTCATAACTAAAGATCACAAAGATCATAACTGCAATATATGATAGATATAATTTTTTTTTTTGCGGTGTGCTTTATAGAATTTCTCTATTAAAATATATAATTTTTATCACAACTTATCTTCTTTTTGAATTTTTCAATCCACCTAAAATAGTTACTCCACAATATTTGTATAAAATTTAACCTCAAATCCTTTACTTTAAAATTTCAATCTATCCAAATAAACTCATAATATTTCCGTTTAGTGATATCTTATTGTTGTTTATTATGAGAAAAAAATAAAATTAATATTATCAATAATTTGTGTCTATTCTACACTGAATTTCTGGCTCCGCCATTGGGTGACTCCTTTACGCTCTCAATTGAGAGGTTCGGGTGACTATCTTTGTAAAAAAAAAAAATATTAATTAATTATTTTTATTTAGTTATTTATTTCTTTATTATTATGGAGCCCTTAGTTGTTGTTGGGCTTGCGGGTTTGTATGATTCAACTTTTTAAAACAGTTGATTGTATTTGTTTTAATATTTTTAAAATTGTAAGTATTTTGTACCGATTAAAAAAAAATTAATTCTCCACCTTTTAATTCACGATAAAACAACTCAATGTTTTATTTAATTTTGAAGTTACATGTAAATTCAAAAACTTTTAAATTACCACAAATTCAAGCATTTAAGGTCTTTGACTCACTTATTACATCATTGTCAAACAAACCAAAAATATTAGAGATCCCAAAGTCCTACTAAAATTTTTATCAAATGTCTCACATGATCCCACACCTATGTGAGACATTTGGTAAAAATTTTAATAGAACGTTTAGGATCTGTACTAATACTCTAAATAAATTTAAAATTTTAAATGGTAAGTTTTTCACATTTATTTTTACAAAATGGTGAACAAAATTAGGTGAATGAATGTGATATTTGAACTAAGGTGAATGAATGCGATAGATTAAGCATTTTCTTATGTGTATGTTGTTAGGTTAAGTAAAAGTCAACTGTTGTCTGGCTTAATAATATGACCATTGCACGCCCAATTTTTTTGATCAAATTCAGTTTGCTGGGCTTATGGATCGAATTTATTTATTAAAAAAAATAATTTAATTTTTAGTAATAGATTTATTATTGTAAAAATATTTAAAATATATATAATTTAATTACGTATACTTTTCACATTATATTTTAATAAAATTAAGAACAACTCTAATCATGCTTTTCATTTTTCATTAGCTAAAATATATAAAAGAAGGTATATTCTTTTATTTTATTTTTTACCTAAGTCATTTTTTTTTAATCTATATACTCCAATACTGCTATTTATTTTACATATCTATCTACACAAACTGTTTAAAGAGCCTTCCAAACTCACCAAATGTAGTTAACCTTGAAGAATTTTGTTAAAATAACTATTGTAATAATTAGTTCGTTGGAGTAACTAAAGTAAGATAATATTAACTATAATAGCTAACAAGACTTTTTCAAAA
Source organism: Camellia sinensis (assembly GCF_055761805.1). NCBI lineage: Eukaryota > Viridiplantae > Streptophyta > Magnoliopsida > Ericales > Theaceae > Camellia > Camellia sinensis. Next base: position 100,879,089 of record NC_138975.1, on the reverse strand, counting down.
AGTTCCTTGGAAATGTTCTATGAGCAACTCCAACCACGCTCTTTATTTTTCATTAGTTAAAATATAAAAAATGTATATTTTTTATTTTGATAAATTTCTTTATTTATTCCAAAATTATTATTTTTATTTTATCTATCTATCTATACAAACTATTGGAAAAACCTCTCAACACTCTTTAAATATAGTTAGCCTTCAAGCATTTTGTTAAAATAACAATTGACTAACTCCTTTAAAGTGACTAAAATATGATGATACTAGTTATAATAAAAGATATGATAATATAATTTTTTTTGTAATACAATTAACAATTTTTCCAGTAATACAATTAACAATTAACTGATGAAAAGAGACAAAATGGTGTGTAATTTAAATTCTTAAAGGAGCACAATATAATTTTGTTAAATTTATAAGACTTAGTATGTATATATATTTTAAATAGTACGGGAGGCAGTGCACTTTTTTTTTTTGAACCAGAAAAAGGGCTCTATGGTGTCATCATGCCCCCGTTGGGCCCTAGCCCCGGGATAGCCAGTTGCCAGTTAGGAATTAACCCCCACCAAGTGAGGGACCCACCATTAAGGCACCAATAGAGGGCAACCACACGTCGTAGCAGAGGACAGGGTTCGAGGGGAGCACTACAAGAATTAACACTTTTGACAACAAAAAAATTGGTCGCTAAAAGTCTATTTTTGGTCGGCAAAAGTTATCCGCGACCAAATTTTTTGGTCGCTACTTTGGTCGCCAATTGAGGGTCGGCAAAAGTAATTCGCGACCAAAATTTTGGTTGGTCGGCAAAAGTTGGATTTGCCGACTAAATTTTTGGTCGCTAAATATTTAATTACCGCGACTAATTCATTTTGTTACTAAAACACTTTGGTCACGAAAAGTGATATTTTCCCGACCAAATTTCTTAGTCGCCAATTGTCACATTTCGCGACCAAAAAGTTTGGTCGCCAATTATCACATTTCGTGACCGAACTTTTTGGTCGGCAAAAGTGAGTTTCCACGACCAAGAGCTGTTTTGGTCGGCAATAGATGTATTTTTTGTAACCAAAACTCTTGGTCGGCAATTGTCATTTATTGCGAAAAAAAATTATTTATTTGTCGCGACTAATAAATTGGTCACCAAAGCAGGAAAACAATATACCTGTAATTCCTAATAATTCATTCAATCCATAATAAACCTATAATTTTAAAGCATCATTCAAATTAACTGAATCATTAACATTCGACACAATACATAATTCATTAACATTCGACACAATACATAATTCATTAACATTCGACACAATACAACTATTCTAAGTTTTCATTCACAAGTCACAACCATCTAGCATAACAATTTGAAACATAACTATTTGTTATCCATGCGCAGCTATCAACAAATAAAACTACTAATATTTTTTTATCCATACACATCCATCCAAAAATATTTAATCCTCCAAAAAATTGCTTAATCCACCAAGTTGCCTTGATAGCCAATCAAAAAGATCCTTGCGCCCTTCCGTGCCAAGCTTCGCATCCATCAAAGCAGTAGTGATGTCAGGCACCTAATAAAGAAACATAATTGGAAAATTTATTAGAGAAGCATGATAAATATATAAAATTATTTACAAAATCTGACAGTATACCCTGCAAGAAACAACTACCTAATATTAAAGTCAAATTTAAAGGACAATAGAATACAAAGTTAGAAGGAAATTTAGGTTTAGAGCAAACAACCTTGCTAGACTTCTCAACTGCAAGTCCCATTGCAGATGCAACAACACCAATAGTAGAGAGAGTTGCCATTCCTGATCTAGAATGCATATCAACGTCAGGGCGAGCAAAACTACTTGATCCTCTGCGGGCTGTAGCTTCAGCTGAGTAAGAAGCATCATTACCTCCTGAAAGACAAGGCATGAACCCAAATGTTCAATTCACAGCACATCCTATTTGGTTTGCTCAATCAAACAATGTCACAATACTCCAATTTGAAAAGAAATAAAAGTACTTCAGCTTTCTTCATGATCTAATAAGGGATTTGGGGGGCAAGGCTTTCATGGATTAATCAAATTATGTGAAAAACAATGTGCCATGAAATTCAAACACATCTTGCCCATATTAAAAAAAAAAATAAAATAAAAAGTTACGAAGGCAGGGGACAGAGCTACTGTAAATTGAAGCATTCTAGGTACTTGTCATCACCACGTATTAACAACAGTATATCTGTGCTGCTTTGTTTAGCTCAAAACTAGTTACCAGAAAGTCAATTTAGGTTTATATACAGGTATTACAGTGAGAACTTCAATCTACAAAGCAGAATTATGCATTGAATATCATCCTTAACATCAGAAGGTAAATTTCATTTTCATGGGGCATCTAAATGCATTTCTCAATTCTTACTTCTACACTACATAGTACACACAAAACACAAACAGAAAGTTAATGCAATTTCAACAAATCACATAATTTCTGTCTACTGTTATTGTTCTGCTGATTAAAAATGTTGATTCCAATTCTAAACTAACTTTTGTACTTGCATGTTCTATAAAGAATAATAGAACAATATCATATCAATGGGGCATCTAAATGCCCTTTCAAATTTATTTATTTTTAATTCACTAAACATGTTACAAACACAAAAACACAAACGAGATAAATAAGAGAGTTTTCAACAATCTTCCACAGACATAGTCACTTGTTAAGTTGTTCATTTTCCAGGAAACATAGGACTTAGACATCAAATTCCTTAATAGAACTTGTAGATAAAATTACTAAGGCACTAAAACTGCATAACCAACTTACCTTGATGCTGAGCCAACAGAGCAACCTCCTCCACGTACAATAATTTGGAAAGTTTTTACGAAGGCTCAAAACATTAAGACTAACTAGACAAAATATAGTGTTGGTCAGGCTGTGAATATTAAAGGTTTAGTCATTTCATTGACTGCTTATTACAATTGTTCACAATTTTGACACTATAGCAGGATTCTTTGAAAAACTGAGTTGCTGACCTAAAAACAGGTACGTACTTTCAATTGAAGCAATCACAACTTAAGTATCAAGGACGTAGAGCACACAATTTGGTTCATATTTACCTCGAGTAATCTTTATAAGTAAACCATCACTAAACACTCATAGTTTCAGAATTGACCATAATAGCTGTCACATTATTGTCTCCACAACTACTAAACAATAACTAGTCACTATTGTTATAAGGAATAAATAAGTCCCTGATATCCAATGAACTGATCACAAATTCATATGTTATGTAGACCAACTATTAAAAAAATCCACTACACATTTCACATTTAAGCTATCGAACTACATGGGTTGCAGCTCAGCAAGTAATGAAATGTATATGCATTTAACTATCTGATGAATTTGAGTTTGTTGATACCTTCACGAGTAAACAAGTCACGAAACAGGCGCTTTAAGAATCCATAATCCGGTCGTTGATCAAATGTTAAAGAGTGGCAATAATGGAAGTAAGATGCAAATTCCACTGGATGCGACTTGCATAAAACCTTTCAAAACAAATGTTGTGTCAGATATAACTCTTCTGCAAATGGTTCAAAATTAAAAAAGAAAGCCACCCCTAAAAGGAATACGTGAGTGTTTTTGTTCAAATGAAAGGCGTTCATGGTCTAACGGATAGGACAGAGGCCTTCTAATCATTTGGCATAGGCTCAACTCCCCTATTGGATTAAATGCAATTCATTTACATGGTTTTTTTGGATTTCTATGTCGATAAAGACATTTCGAATGATTTAAAGCAGAGAAGCTTAATTAGTCCGCTTCTTTTATTTTTTAAAATATAAAATTGATTATTTTTTATGCTTGTTCCTTTAGTATAAAAGTTCTATTTGTTCATGAAAAGCTTCTTTCAAAAGGGCTTCTTCATTAAGCTCCTCATTATTGTTTCCAAAATAATATTTAATGCTTTTCTTTGTGTAATAGAATTTTTAAGGCTCTATCATACTTTTTTGACCTCATGTACGCCATTAAATTGTTATGTAATACTCAAGAATAGCACTGGAGATGTAACTGAGTTGAAAAAAGATATATTCCAAGAAAATTTTCCAATTTATCATATTTCCAGGGCCAAAATTTATTTTCCCTATTCAAATCACAAAGGGCACAAAACATATCACTCACATCACGAACATACCTCAATGGGAGTTGATAACTTCTTCTCACATATTTTGTCATATTTTTGCTTCTTTGTTGCAGCTCTTAGACCCTGCCATGGAAGGCTAAAGGCAGTAACCAATGAATCAGTCAGGTCATATATTACACATTTTGAAATTGTATAATCCAACCATTATCATCTCCTTTAAGTAATATGTTTTGGGTCTACAATTACAGCAACGTGGACATGGATTCTCAAAAGCAAGCAACAAATTCAGGTTTAATACAAAAGGCAATGAACAGTGGGCCCATATTTTCAATTGTGAACATAAGCCAAACAATGCATCAGGAACTCTTACACATATAATGGGAGGAAAGATGCATCAGGAACTCTTACACATATAATGGGAGCAAAGAACAAAGAGATAGAGAGTTAAATAGTGCTCATGTGTCAGCTATCTGTCGTTTCAGATATATTGGCACAACAAAATATCCGTCTGTTTGTGGTGGGTATATATATGTACAAATAAAAGTTCTTGTGATGGTCACTATTCCTAGTAAAAAATGTGGAGAAATCACCATACTTATTCTTTTTCCAGATTGCTCTACTAAGAAAGATGTTCACTCTTAAAACATCCATTATTTATAAAAGAAAACAGGGGAAGGAGGCAGATTTATCCCAAATGAAGCAAGAGTTACCAGTCCCTAATGCATAAGCAACAGGTACAAGGATGTCTTTCAAATAAGTGAGCCAATATAAAAATTAAGAATAAACAATTTATGGAACCTCTGACCCAAGTATTTAAACAAAAATAGATTGCATGGAACATAGACAACTAAACAAATAAACAACATACAATGTCCAAAACAAAAAGGATAGAACACCAAAGAACCATGAAATTTAAGCATGAACTTGGTTATCAGAATTATACCAGTTTATCTAATTATATGATATTTATAACATCCTCCCTGTAAAACTGTTGATCATCTTTACATTAGTAGTTAACTATAATAATTTCATCATACAATATACCCAGCTTAATATAATTTATGTAGCCACTTTGTGCAAATAATGTTAAAAAGTTAGGGCTATACCTATCCCATCCTCCTAGACCCCCACATGCAAAAATCATATTAGAAGAAAAGAAACTTATTGGTTGAACTTCTCAAGAGAGTATTTACATTTCTACATGTATAATAGTGGATCAATAATCTTCATACAGTATAAAGGGCTTGTTTCACTTGAGGATCACATAGATCAAAATGAATGATTTTATCACCAAGCTAAATCCCAGCCCCCCTAAAAAAATCAAATATATGCAAACAAAGTCACATGCATCAACACAAATACATATTCTTAAGGCCAAAAAATCCACAAGAACCTAGAATTTTTCAACAAAACAAAACATATTTGTTTTATGTACTCAACAAAACAGATTTTATATCTCCCAACTCCAGATAAATAAAGAAATTTCCATGCTTTAAGCGATGACAATAAGAAATCAAAGTCTTATTAAACAACTAGTCAAACAAAACAATACTTGGAGCCGTTGATACTTTAAAAAAAAAATAAAAAATAAATAAATAAAGCATGAAACAGTAAAATCAAAGAGAAATAGTCAAAACTAAACCCTAATTACTAAACAAATCGCTCTATAGTACAAACGAAGCGAAGTTATGATGAAATTAAGCAAGCAAATTAAAATAAAATAAAATAATATATAAAAAAACACCTAAATTAGAGTGAATTGAAGAGGAGAAAAATAGAAGAGATACTTACAGAGACGATGTCACCGTCGCATCAAGGGATCTGATCGCCGCCGGAGAAGAAGTTACCAAGAAACCCAGAAATCCAATGCCTTAAAAAAGAATTCTTGAAACCCGGAGAGGGGATTCAAAATCCCACAAGATTGCCCAAATCTCGGGCTCTTCAACTGCTCAGATTACAGTATATCAACGTAAAGGAGTAATTAATGAATAGAGAAGAGGCTTGGCAATAAATAAGGCAACCCAAGACAAGGGTTTTGAGTCGTTTGGTGTAGAGAGGGAGAGAGAGAGAAAGAGAGAGAGAGACAGACACAGCAACGAATACCCAGCAATCGCTCCTTCTGTGTGAGAGAAAGACAGAGGGCGATGGCGATTTGCGGCGGTGGCGATGTGCGACGGATGTGAGCAACGGTGGTGAGGGACTTCGGTCAGCTAGAGAGAGTGGGCACCGATTGAGGGCACCAACACAGAGAGGGAGAGTGCGGACCGAGACACAGAGCGAGATAGAGACAATGGAGATTAGGGCTGCTTTTTTTCTTTTTCTTTTTTTTTTTTTCTATTTTCCTGGTACAAAACGACGTCGTTTTAAAAATGGCGACCAAATTTTTTTGTCGCAAAAAAAATTCAATTCCCGCCTCTATAAAAATCAAATTTCCCTCCCAAACTTTTGGCAACCAAAATACCATATTAGTTGCAAAAAAGGTACCTTCGCCTACCAAAAATTTTAGTCGCCAAATCTCAATCAACGACGACTAAAATATTAGTCACTAAAAGTACAAATTTGGCGACTAAATTTATTTGGTTGCTGAAAATAAGTTTTTGGAGACCAAACTTTTGGTCGCCAAACAATATGTGACCTTCTACGACCAAATTTGTGGTTGGTTGGCAAAAACATACCACTTTCTGTGACCAAATCATTTTTTAGTCGCCAAAATATAACCTTCTGCAACCAATAATATTTGGTCACCAAAAATAATGATCATTCGCGACTAATTAATATTTGGTCGCCAAATGTCATTTTTTTGCGACCAAAATTTTTTTGGTCGGCAAAAGTGGTCGTAAAATGTGTAAATTCTTGTAGTGGAGTGTGATCGTGCTCTCAAGAGAGATTTCAAATGCCCCTCCCAGGAATCGATCCTAGCTCTCGGCTAGGGAATGTGCCGCATCCTCCACTAGGCCACCGACCCTGGTGGTGGAGGCAGTGTACTTTACCCATGTTATTTTATACAACACCTTTGACTAGTTAATTTTTTAACAAAAATTATATCTATATTATTATAATTAGAGTTTAACCAAGGACACTTGGTTTAGAATTTTAATTTTAAAATTTTTGGAGTAATTATTTTAAATTTTATTCTTTTTGACCCATAAGGATAAAAATAATTTGAAAGGCAATATTCTCCCTGCACATCTATCTATCCATCCTCCACATATTTGTCTATTTGTCCATATTACTACTGCTGGTTGCCGTTGACCTCTAACACTGATGAGTTTTCTAGTAAGTCTTCGGTGACTAGCTAGCGAAGATAGTCATCAGTCGGCAATGCTCAATGATTGACTACAACAGCATGTGAGAGTGTAATACAAGCATCACAATATATATATATATATCTTTCAAAATAATGATTTTTACTTCTCACTAATATATTTCATTAATCATATCCTTAAAATAAAAACAAAGCAATCAATAAACTACCATATACACCCATAAATGGATTTATCACTAATTACAATTTTATCATATGAAGGTAAATTGAGTGAGTGAGTGAGACTTAACATTTGACCTCTATAAAAACCAACCCGACTGGTGATTTTCGGCGCTTCTCCAATGAGATGGAAAAATATTTTGAAAGTGTAAATTGAAATTTTTTTATGCCTGGAAGAGGAGTTTGAAAGCTTCTCCCCTAATTTTTAGTATAGATTTTTAAATTTTTAACACCTACAATAGTCCTCTTTTCTTTCATTTCTCCTTCCTTATTGTTGTGGGTATTCTTTTTTTTCAATTCTGGCTTCTAATGGTGATTGATCTACAAGAATACAGTGGCGGCAGTGGTGGAGTTGAGTAGCGGCGACAGGGATGATATCGATGGTGACGGTGGGGTTGATGGCGACTGCTAATGTTTTTGCTAATTCTGTTGTTTGTTGTTATAATTTCAGTAGATTTTTTTTATTTGATCATCTATTTTTTTCTTTTTATTGTTTTGTATGATGTTAACTTATTTGACCTCTATTTTTTAAGTTATTTGCACAATTATGTCATCTCTTTTTGACCTTTAATATATAAATCCATGAGCAGTACACAATACAGGTTTTTGATGTGGGTTGGTTTTTTGACCTTTTGACTTTTTAGCTATTTTAGTCTGGGACTAAAAGGTCTCGTTTGAGATAGATTTTTTGGCTTTTTTGACTTTTGTGAGAGAAAAAATGAAATGATTATAGTTTGGATGTGATATTTTGTATTATTGAACTAAAAAGTCTATTTTGTCTTTTTGTGACTAAAATAACCAAAAAGTCCCCAAACGAAGGCACAATTGAAGTACATTTATATAAAAAAAAATGTTTATTCACAAAGTATACGAAATAACTCCTGAAGCTTCTGAGTATTCATCTAAAAATAAAAGTGTTATACAAATAATTCCCCCCCTCCCCCAAAAAAAGTTAATGTGTCAAACAATAATAATTAACTTGTTTGGTTTGGATTTTCAGAATTTATTTTTAAAAAAATTGGAATTTTTTATTTTATGTGATTTTTTGTTTTTACTGAATTTTTTTTTATATTTTTAAATCATTATAAATTGAGTTTTTTACATTTTATTTTAATAATTAATGACTTTATATCTCATAAATTCATATTATACTTGTGGCAATTTTTTTTATTGGACTTAAATGTATAAAATTATTTTTTAATTATTATACTTGTAGAAGCACGTGCAAATTTTAACTTGAATTGTGTTAAAAAATAAATTATACATGTTAATGTAATCATATAAAAATTTAAAAATAAATTATAAAGAAAAAAATTGGATAACTTGAATATTCATTTTCCTTTTGGATAACTTGTAATAAAAATAAAATAAACTAATCAACAAAAATTGACATGTATAAAATATGTATTAATATATGATTATAGGTGTTATGTTTTCTAGATGTTTTACAAAAAAATCTATCACTAACTATTATATATTAGATAAACATGATAAAAGTAAAAGAATAAATAAGAGCCTAAATATATATATATTTTTTAATCAAGCCAAATAGATAATGACTACACTTATTATTATTATTATTATTATTATTATTATTATTATTATTATTATCAAACAATGTAACAAAATGGTTGAGTGATAGCAGTCGAATATTGCATAGGTCTTATCGTTTCAACAAATCAATTACAGGTTCTTCATCTTCTCTCATCTCTCTCTCTCTCTCTATATATATATATATATATATATCTCTTACTTCCATCTTCCCTCTTCTCTCTCAATCCCTCTTTCCCCATTTTCAACTATTTTTTTTGTTTTTTTGAAAGAAGCAGTTTGGAACCATTATGTAACGGTGCGAAACGGGCCGTTATGGCCGTTACGGCAGCCGCTATAGCTGACATGCTTGTGAATCTTCATTACACCGCAAAAGCGAGGGTAACGCGTGGTGTCTACTGCTGTAACTGTTACGTAACGGCTGCAATCATTATGTAACGTCACATTTTGAAACCTTACTAATAGGGCTAGCCCGATTGACTAGAATTCCTGCAGCTCACTAAGAGGTCAGTAGTTCGAATCTCCCTACTTGTGTGTTTGTCTTATTTCCCATATTTTAATTGGGACTTTCTCTCTTACTTTGGGAGTTTTTTTGTAAAAAAATTTGTATTGTATTTAATTTTTATTACTATAATTGTAATTTATACTTTGAGAGTTTCTTTGTAAAAAAGTTTGTATTATATTTGATTTTCATTACTATAATTGTAATTCATTGGGCTTCATTGTAATATCTTATAGGGCATCAGGTCCATAAATCCAAATTTAAATTTTCTTTGCCTGAAGGTCTACATTCTAAAATATTTTTTTCATAAGGACAAGCTTGTACAAAATGACCAAACTACCCATATATATATATATATATATGTTATATGGTGCAAAAATAGGCAGATCATCTCTCTCTCTCTCTCTCTCTCTCTCTCTCTCTCTCTCTTTTCATCTTTGACACCACCACCACCGTCCTTTCCCCCGACACCTCCGTTCCATCATCGCCTCCCACTTTGTTCCCCTTTTCCCCATTTTCTCGGTCTCTCTCATTCTCCTCTCTCTCTCTCTCACATCCACTTTTACCCTCATTCGGATCCGCCACTGGCAAGATCACGCTTGATGTCGAAATACGGTCGAAAAGTCAAGATCTAGTCGAGATCATGCTCTCTCTCTCTCTCTCTCTCTCTCTCTCTCTTTTTAATTTCGATCACCCAAAACTTCAAATCTAGCTAGAAAGTCAACTGCCGGCAACTTTGTTCTTGTATTTTTGGTAAAACAGATTGTATTGTTGAGGTATATGTTTAAATTTCATGCCAAATCATTGATTTTGATGATTTAAGTTTGGAAATTGTTCAGGAAAACTGAATTTATTCGTAGTTGCAAGATCTAGTTCGTGTTAGGCTTTTGTGCTTTGAATTTATTGTTCACAAGAAGATCACTTAGTTATTGAGATGGTTTATTATATTATTCAGTGTTTTTTGAATAGATCTGTTGTTATTGTATTATATCATTTTTAATTTTTTTTTTTTTGGGTTCTTTGGATTTGAAATTGTTCAATCAGAATTTTGTTGTGGTTTGTGTTTTTTTTATCTATCGTTAGGGTTTTGAGTTGAGATCTATTAGGGTTGGGATGAGATGGCTCAAATCTTAATAGAATTGAACATATCTGTAATAGATCTGTTCAAAAATTGAACAGATAATGCCTTGGCTTATTTCTATAACATAGATTTGAACAGATAAAAAATTAACAAATAGAATTTAGCAAAAAAATTGAACAGATAATAAAATTTGGACAAATATTTGAACAGATAAGGGAAAAAAAAATTAAACAGCCAATCAAAAATTTAAACATATAAATAAATATTTAAACAGATAGTCAAAAAAATTAAACAGATAGTTAAAAAATTAAACATATAGATAGGTGTAAAATTGAAAATAAAATGTCCTTCAAAACCACGAAAACACTTCTATCCAAACTATTTCACAAATGGTGGACTTCTCACCAACCAAAATACCACTAGACCTAATGCCTTATACCCTCTTTAGATTGGACTTTTCAACAATTTTCTCAAAAAATATTATCTTATCTTTTCTCAATTATATATTATTTTCAAATTTTAATTTTTATATTTGAGTCATTAAACTTTTAGTCAATGCGTATTTAAAAAACGCAGGGTAATATTTTTTTACATGATTAACAAAAATTAAAACATAAATATAAAATTAAATTTTTTTTACTTCCTCTGAGATTTCTGACAATTAAACCAAACTCATTCATTATCAACATTAATCTTAACTTTAAATGCACTAAATTTAATTTAGCCTATTAAATATATATGAAATTATTATTTATTTTTCATAACTTTTTCAAAATATAAATGTAATTTCTTGATTCTATTTTTTTTCCACAACAAGTTTTGGAACTTTTAGAAACAAAAAATAAAATAACAATTCAATCATTAATGAAGGTGAGAAATTAATTTTAAGATTTCATTTAATAAAAATAGTTTAAATAAGATAAATAAAGATGGAGAAATAGATTTTAAGTATCATAGATAACATATAACGATTTTGGTTTAAACCCGACCAATTTATTAATTTTGGATCTGAGAACCCGTGTATTTAACTGTTGTTCCACTCATTTCCATCTTGTTGTTTATTGAATTTGGCTTTTGGGAGTTTTTGTTGCGTTTGAAACAGGTTGGGAAGTTAGTTTTTCAAAGTGTTGTTGCTCAGAATTTTCCTTGTTCACTTGAGCAACCATTTCTTCGCTCAAACGGTCTTTTGTAATCTGCAAAACTATTGGGAGTTTGGATTCTTCGCTCGAGCGAACTTTTACAGGTCTGAAACTACTAGGAGGGGGTCATTGTGTGCTAGAGCGGTGGTTTTGGTCGTTCAAGCGATGTTACTTATTATATCTGTCGCTCAAGTGACCATTCCTTCGCTCAAGTGGTCTGTGTGTATATCAGTTTGAGAGGTAGACCTTTCTGATCACTTTTTTTTTTTTTTTTTATCTCTTTCTCTCTCTAAACATTCTAAAACCCTAGATTTACTTCATCTCTCTAGTTCTTGAGCTTTTGCACCAAATACTCTTAATCCGTGAGTTTTCTCACCTTAGTCCTTTGGAGATAAATGTTGAGCACGTTGAGGGCTTCGATTTGATCAGAGTATCTAGTGTTTTTGTCACCATCACATTTTACCCATCTTCTATTCGTGTCTTTTACTTTGAGGCACAAATTTCTTTGACTCTTTTTATGATTTTTAGCTTAGTTATTTGTCTTTTCAAAAGGGTTATGTTTTTGGAAAATTTTGATAAAACCTAGGGTTTGGTTTGATATCAAAAGTGGAGTTTTCCAAATTGATTCTTGAAAATGGTTGTAGGAATATTGTTATGGATGAGTTGTGTGGAAATGATAGAAAGCTTTTCTCAAAATTGATTTTGGAAAGAAAATGGGGGTTTTGCCCTAATCTTGGGATATTGGAAATTGTGAAAAGGGAAATGAAAAATGATGTTGGATATTGTGAAATTTGAATAATGATTATGTTAATGATGATGGTGGAGTTTGATATGTATTATCACTTCTATTGGAATTGATGCAATATATCTTTTGATTGGAATTTATCTACTGAATAGAAATATCTGTTTTGGGCTATCGGTGGAGGATAGTCTTGATTGTTGTAGACATTGCATGAGGATTAGGTTGAATTAAAACTAATTTCTTATACATTGTGCATTGTGCATCATCTTACATTGAACATTGTAAATGTATTTTTTTTTTTTGAGAAAAATGGGTGAATACCATGGTGAATGTGGTTAAGGGGTGTGGTTGTGGTTTTATTATGTTGGCCTGTGTATCCTTGGTGAAAGTCTAGAAACCTGCGCGGTTATGTGCCAATCCTTCTGATTAGTACCCGGTAAAATGACTTTGGTAGTACTTGTATAGCCTACTTGCACTCTTGCAAACATATACCTAGAGATTCCCAGTGTGTTATATCCACTGCCATGTTTTTTGTATAAAAGGATTATTTTTCACGAATTGATGTATAATCTGTCATTGCATTGTTTTGAGATGCGAAAACAAGGAATGCTTGAAAAATGGCATGCATATGTATTCTTCTTATGATTTTGATAAGATTCATACACTGTGTTAGAGTAATTCTATTGGGCTCCACCAAAGACATAGTATAACGACCCCAATTTTTTTAAAGTTATTATTTATTATTATTATTACTTTATTTTATTTTTAGCTTTATTAATTACGTGGATACATGATAATTTAATGTGATATTTAATTATACATAATTAATCCAAATATTTATATATGTATATATATTTTAGGGAGATTAACCAATAAATCCCATATTTTGGACTTATAATCCATATAATCTCATATTTTTCTTGTGATTCATTTAGTCCTTTTGGATGTGCAATGACACATTTACTAGCCACATTGGAGTGTCACATTTGGAAAAAGTACAATAAAGAGCTTTTTAATGTTACATCATACCTACTACATTAGAGTGTCATATTTGGGAAAAGTACATTAATTTTTTTAAATTTTTTTTAGAGTGCCACATCATACCCGCCACATTGGAATAACACATGTCACGTTTGGAAAAAGTACACTAAGGAGTTTTTAATTTTTTTTAGAGTGTCACATCATACCTGCCACGTTGTTACGTTTGAGAATAGTACAATAAGGAGTTTTTATTTTTTTTGAAGTGTCACATCATATCTGCCATATTGTCACGTTTGAGAAAAGTACACTAAGGAGTTTCTATTTTTTTTTTTTTTTGGAGTAAAAGCTTGGAGTGTCATATTATACTTGCCACGTTGTCACATTTAGAAAAATACGCTAAGAAGTTTTTAGGTAGTGTTTGGTAGAGTTTTAGAATTATAATTTGAGAATAGAGTTGTATTTTGAGTTGTGAGTTTTGGAATTATGATTTGAAAAGAAAAAATTTGTTTGGTTATGAGTTTGAAAATAGTTTTGAATTGAGTTTTGAATTTTTGATATGACATATGAAATGAGAAAAGTAATTTGGTTATGAGTTTTGAAAAGAGTTTTTAAAACTTAATTAAAAAACTTATAACTTATAACCAAACACACAACTCAAAACTTTATTGAAAATTCTATTCAAAACTCATAACCAAACTCTTTTTAACATTCAATTCAAAAACATAATTTGTCATTTTGGTCTAAAAAAAATAATTTCTATTTTTAAAACATATCAGAAACAAATATAATTTTTTTCCCTCAAATAACAGGTGGCGATTGGCGATTGGCGATTGGCAATTGCGAAAAAAAAAAAAAAATTACATTGTTCCGGTCAACCAGCCGGACATTCGGGGGGACGTCTGGGAGGGTGACTGGATAGGCCCAAAATTCAAAAACTCCTCTACTTTTCAGAATGGAGAAGACGAAAGAGAGAGAGTATATACGAATCTGCCAAACGTGAAAGAGAAATATGTTTTGAAATGTGTGATAGAATCATATTTTCAAAACTCCATCCAAACAGTGCATGCAAACAGAGGGGTGGAATTACTATTACAAAGCTGCACCAAACACTGCCTTAATTTTTTTGGAGTGTCACATCATTGAAGTGTCATATTAATACCTGCCACATTGGAGTATCACATCATACCTGTCACATTAATAAAATGGTATAACTGTCTACCAAAACATTACCAAAATAAAAAATAGGACCACATGAAAAGAGTCTCTCCAGTAATAAGACTTAACAGATCAATAGAAAAAATTTGGGACTAATTAGAGTACTTGTTTGTAAGATGAGATTTATTAGTAAATATCCTTATATTTTATATATATATAAAAGGTATTATATATATTCATCTTATATATATCAAAGGTGTTAGGGTGATAATAAAAAATTAAGTTATATAGTAAATTAGGTTATAAGAGTGCTGCCTAATCCCAAAAAAAATAAAAAACACAAAAAGATTAGCAAAATAACTGAGAAAGCGCACCCAAAGAGAGAGAGAGAGAGAGAGAGAGAGAGAGAGAGAGAGAGAGAGAGAGGTAGAGAAAAAGAAGAAAGGGTTAGGGTTTGTTTTGGTGGCTTTATTAATTCTCTAAGTATTTCTTTAATCTTCAAAAAAATAATTGTGAGTGCAAAACCCACTTTTCTTGATTTATGTTTATTTTGCTATTATTATTTATTTATTTATATTTATTTGATGTTAGTTTGATATTTTATTGGCACGAAGATGATAGATTGATTTCAATTATTTTGGTTAGTTGTGTATGCAAGGTTTAGGGTTTTTATATATATTTATTTTATGGATGTAATTATACTCATGGATATATGAAATTAAAATAAATTAAGAACTCATAGATAAATTTCGAATACCCCATCACGACTCCATGAATTGTTGTTTTATTTGAGTGTTGGTGAGAAAAAGTGTATAAAAAAAATGAGAATTATAAGATTTATTTGAATGCCTTAGGCTCGATATTATTATGTTTCTTCTCATGAGTAGATGAGGGGTTGTGTATATATATATATATATATATTGTTGTCTCATTCTCAGGAATAGATGAGTGTTTTGATTTATGTGCGTACGTATATGCTTACCATCCAGGGAGTGTGGGTCAAACTCGGGACGATATCCTTATGCAAATTTGGCTTCGGAGCAGTGTTCGGTATACGGGAGGCACATGGGACATATATGTAGGCTGGAAGTGAAAGAAAGAAGTGGTGGAGTTAAGGTACAAAGAATTAAATATGAACTTATTGGTATAGTTTGAATTGTATTGATTTTGTACATCTTGAAAAATAGTAAACGACATCGATAAATTACGAAATTTGGACAGATGCATGTATACGTAATTCTAGACAACTTTTGTATTTTAACTTTTTACTGAAAATGTCAATTAGAACTTTAAGTCGGATGATCTTGGTTACAATAGTCTTTATTCATTTTAGCAATGCAGACTTTAGATGCTGTTTTAACCTATGAAGCGAGCTCATTTTCATTGATTTCAAGTAAATATGGACAACTCCCATATTCGAGATAAAGGACTCAATAATAGAGCAAGTGGACTCAATAATATAACAAGAACTAAAGTAAAACATTATTCTGAACACTTTTCATTTCTTGAATCTTTCCAAAAAAAATCATCTTAGGGTAGTTTCTTTTCGTTTTCAACTTCAAGTTTTTCGGTCTAATTCAGTCTAGGTTCTTCTATCAAGTTTTTCTCTCAACCTATCCAGTTTCTACTAAATCCTTTTGCACTACCTTTTAGGAAAGTTGATTTTGTACAACTTTTGTTCTTTGAGTTTTGGTCAATTCGAATGATTTAAGTATGAAATGGTGTATTTTTTTTTATACTTCTTCAGTAATTTACTTATGATTATTAAATCATACTAACTTTATTTTTTGTAGAATGGTGAGTCTTGCTAACTTTTTATGCAGGACTGACCCACCATACTATTTTATTTTTATTTTTTTATACTCAATTTATATTTAGTTGTGTACGGGCAAGAAACTAAATGGCACCGTATCTCGGGAAACTACCCTTTCGTCTTGGTGCGGGTGGAACTAGTTGTGTACTTTTGCTTGTGTTTGGTGGACACATGAGTGTCAAATCTTGTATTCATACTAGTATACTTGTATATTAACCCATTTTGTCTCTTGGCATCTCAGGTGCATTCTGTTTGAGTGCAGCCGAGCTTCCTTTGCAGGATTAGTTGGGACTACGGTGATGACGAGAAATAACTATAATTGTAGGACATGTCTCTGGGACTTCTTTTGTTTTCTTGAGTTTAGGTGTCACGACCCAACCCTCGTCCCAAGGGATTAGTGAATTGACCGGCCAGTAATCTGTAGATTACCAAAGGCCTCTTAACAATAATACAGTAATAGGGGCTGACGGAAGCTTATAACTAATAAAGTATAACGTCCAATAAGCTGTGAGACTTAAATGGGACAAAATGCACTTTTAGATAATCATACGCACATCGATTCACATAAGTCCATATCAACCCCGTGTACAAAACAAAACATAGTTTAGGGAGTTAAACCCTAATAACAGAAAACAGTCAAAACAGAAGTCTTATGACAACCATTAACACTTGATCACAATTCCAAAAGGGTGAATTTTGAAACACCCAAAAGCCATGATGTTTGTCAGTTTGGAACGTCGTAGCGAGACACAGTAGTTGGCTTGACCAAATAGGGCTCAAGTTGACACCGCTAAGTTTGGTCTTGTGCTTAATCACCTACATACATATATTAAACAATGAGTTAGAGCCCAGTGAATAACAACTGTGTAAAGGGGTTACGAATGATGTTTGAATAGTAATAAAAATAGTCAATCTCATCAATGGATCACTTTATCAATCAGTATCTCATAACTTGTCATTCATGTTGAAATTATTTGAAAATGTTTCTACAATGTTCTGAGGCTCGCATTTCATTTAAAATATTGCACTTTTCGGTAAACTGAGTAAGGAAAAAGTGGAAATAAATGGAAATGAGGCGAACTCTTTGAAAAATCTTTAAAAACATTTTATTTAGAGGTTTGGAGTTAAGGAAAATAAGAGGGGAGGGAAGAAAACTAGTTGAGGAGGAAGTTGGGCATCAATTCGTTAGGACAGAAATGAGTAGGCTTCACTAAAATAGGCATATCTCTTTGCACACTTATAATTTAGATGTGAGGCTACCACTATTGGAAAGTAGACTTTCGGGGCTTCAATTTAGACTCAAGAATGACTTAAAAGCAAGTTTGGATAAAGGAGATATGCCCGTTTGAACTCGGGCCTAGAAGTAGATTTTTGCATACCGGCCACTAATGGTCGGCCACCACTAATAGTGGCCTGCTGGCCACTTGTGTAAAAAGCCAAATTTTTGTAGATATTTGTTGCCAACTATTCCCACACTGCATCAGCTATTCCTATACAGATATTTCTGAGATAGACACCTAGATTTCTATATATAGATGACCCTTTCTTTGGTTGCCAAGGTCAGAAAAATTTAGGAGTGAAAAAATATTTTTGAAGAGCAAATTTTGGAAAATTTCTCTCTCTACAATTCTCTCTCTCTCTCTCTCTCTCTCTTGCAACTTGCATAGCCTTTGCTCAAACACTTTAAACCAAACCTAAAGAGCTTCTTACTGAGGTGATTTGAGCTGTTAAGGCACTTGAGAGTGTAAAATTGGCAGTTTGTAACTCAAAGAAGCATTCCTCTTTAAGAGGTATACTTTCTGGTCCTTTTATACCGTCTTTACACTACTTGTTTTCAATCTTTTCTTGTTGTTTTTAATCTATTTAAAACCTGTATTTTTGGGCTGAAACTTGTGGTTTAAGGCCATTAAAGGTTGAGGGGTTGATAGCCTTTCTGTGAACCTTGTTTCTAAGGCCTTTGCCCTTGTGTTTCCCACCCTCTCATCAAATTTTTTTGGGATTTTTACCATTAATTTTCAGAGGCAAAAATAATATTTTGAAGTCCCAAAAGTGGAGGGGTTAGCCTCCTCTCCTTGTGCTTGTATGCTAGTTTTAATTCCTCAATATTTTAGCTAGTTGTTGTAATTATTTTTATCTTAATTCTAGCACTTTTTTGGACTATTTTAGGACTGTTTTTATGTGTTAGCTTTATTTATGCTTTGTATAGTATGCTTGTAGTGTAATAGTCCTCATAGGCTTGGTGGTTTAGGCGTTAGCCACCAACCTATTTGAGTTGATAGTATTTGTTTCAAACTTTCCATACTTGTATTCATCTCTTATCACCTTTGCAACCTTCCTACTTTCCTAGCTTTTTCTTTGTTTTGAAAGTTGTTTCAAACTACTTGGTTGTTTAAGCTTGAGATTGAGGTTGTTGTGCTTAATGGTTTAATCCCTTTAGGGGTTCATTACCAACGGCATGACATCTCTCTCATACCTAAAACAACATTTGGTTTGGTGCTCCTTTTCATTAGAGGACTTAAAGCTCATTTTTGGACTCAATGAATTAAAGAATGTATGGAAATTAAAATGAAATAATAAAACTTGGACTGAAATCGAACAAGATAATAAAATAATTTTTTGTTCAATTGGACATTAATTGAACACATGGAAACTTGAGTCATTTCATACTTGTTAGTGATGAAATGGTTCAAGTTTTCTAGGTCAACCACTTCCCTTGATCAATCCATGATAGGGAGGAGGTTTTGTTGGTCTTTTGCTATTTATTAAAATTACGTCCATTGATTCATAAGTTATCACGCAATGAAATTACGTTGATTGATGATTTACGGATCAAACCTACTCCTCCTTTAACCTATTTGCTGGTAAGGAGAGGCAGGGTGGACAAACATCCCCTGAAAATAATCTGGTTTGTACTCTGTTACAGCAGGAAAGAACCAACATCAGTGGCCGGCGGGCCACTTTTTCTGGATGGCAACCCACTATTAGTGGCCTGCCAGCCACTACTTCTGGGTTGACGGCCACTTTTTCTAGCCTGTCAGTGTCCTTTTCCCAGCAGAGCAGAAGCTGAGGTGAAAAATAGTGCAATTTTCCAACTGTACAACAGAGGGATTCTAGTAGCAAAACAAAGAGCATTGTTGGATGGAAATCCATATCCATGCATGAGCCATCTCTCGATTCTTGGGATCCGTGAAATGATGCTGTAATAGTAGTTTGTTGTCATTAAAGTGGCAGGCTTGTAATTAATTAGTTAATTAGTTAGAATAGCTAGTTAGTTATGTGTTGTATTTATTTAATTAGCTAGAATAGTTAGTTAGTTTATGGTGTTGTAATAATTAGGTAGGATAGTTAATCTTCATTTGGTTTGTAATAGTTAGTTAATTCGTAGTAATTAACTAGGACATTTATTCGGACTCTCTTGTGCGAGGGCCAAACTTGTAATAATGTGCATGTCTTCCAACCGCACATCTTTCACCATTTTATTTATCTGCTTATGATGAATAGAATAGAACATCATGTTTCATTTAGCATATTCCATGATTTGCATCCATTTGTCTTGCATGAATTGAGGCTCGGTTCATCATTCTAACAAGCATTGTAGTTTACATACTTCATTGAAAACATGTTGAAACGCATGCTATCAAATTGATTCACATGTCATAATTAGTAGCCGAGCTTATTAGTTGCATCATTGCATGCGTTGCATTAGCCATATTGCATTAGTTAGGAGCATGCATGTTTTCTAACTCTTTTGTTTCTTTTGACTCACCTCGGAGTATTAGGTGAGTATTTTGCTGCTTTAGCATATTGCATGAGTGTGATTGTTGCCATATCTAGCATGCTTACCATGAGTCTAATTGCCTAAGTGCGATATCTGCTTGAATGCCTGTGGATGGAGGCTAATTGCTTGAATTGAAATAATTTGAGTAATGTATATATGAGATCACTTTTTCAAGTGGTACATATTCAAACACTTTTTAAAAACAAACACGAATCAAAATGTTTCAATTTTTGCAAATTAGTCTATACTTGTGTGCAACACATAGTAATGTTAGTCTAATAATCGAAACAAGAGCATATAGTGTAAATAAAGATCACATCATGATTAGTAGAGGTCGATCTTTGATCATGCGAGCGGGGGTGCTCAATTCATGACCTTCCCCTCTCGTACCTAAGTTCCCTAGCCGAGACAATCTTGGTGATGACGGACACGTGGCCTTTAGCATGAGTCATGGGTTTCTTTCAAAAATATTTAGGTGACGACTCTATATCCGGCAAAGCAGTCCATTTTTGGCATTTTGATTCAAAATCGATTTTCTAAAAGATTTACCGGATTTGGACTCTTTGATGTTCATCTATTTCACGTTGCACTTGTGAGATCAGATTCAGAATCACGGGAGTTCGAACTGTAGGGATAGTCGTATCCGAAAGGAGCGCGAAAAGTCGAGCTACAGTTTCTAGCGACTCTGCTGGAGAATTTAGAGAACTTGACTCGAATTTCCTGATGTGAAATTTTATCTACACTTATACGTTCTTTGCATTGCATTTGTATTGGTGTGTTTAAGTCACTGTGTTTTTCATCTGCTATTCCTGGACGGTTTGCCGAAGGCTTGCCTAAAAGCTTGCCAAAAGGCTAACTGGTCGTGGGCTCTGCCATATTAGGAACACAACCCTTGGATCTGAACTACCGCTGTATCGCTTGATCTTTCTTTCACTTCTCAGTGTTAGGTGTGAGAGGTATATTAGATAGTCTTGTTGAGATATCCCCTTTGACCATTCGACCTAGCTGCATATAGTACAACCCTAGTGATTGTTCCAAACTAGGATAGGATGCTCACTGTAGATGTCCCCAAATGCCCCGGGAGGA
Source organism: Camellia sinensis (assembly GCF_055761805.1). Classification (NCBI taxonomy): domain Eukaryota; kingdom Viridiplantae; phylum Streptophyta; class Magnoliopsida; order Ericales; family Theaceae; genus Camellia; species Camellia sinensis. The sequence continues at coordinate 100,857,675 of NC_138975.1, read as the reverse complement.
CAAGTCCCGTTCTGTTCGTTTTGGGTTCACTACAGTTCGGACTCTCCAATTGTCACAGTTCTTAATCTGAACCAAAGAGTCCAAATCTGGCAAATTGTTTTGAGAAAACAGATTTTTGAAAAGAAGTGCCAAACATGGACTGCTTTGCCAGATACAGAGTCGCCACCTAAATATTTTATTTTGGGAAATTTAGGAAATCCTGACTCGGTGCCAAAGGCCACGTGTCCGTCATCACCAAAGTTGCCTCGGCTCGGGAGCTTGGGTACGATTGAGGAAGGTCAGCTATGAGCACCCCCTCTCGCCCGATCCGAAGATCGGCCTCTACTAACCGTGATACCTGTTTTTGAAAACGTTATGTGTTCTTATTCTGGTCATTAGCCTAGATTTACTATGTTATGCGCACAACAAACAAGTATAGACCAAATCGCCTAAATTGGAACAAAACATTGCATATCCGTTTGTTTGGAAACGCTTTGGAATTTGCTACTCACAAGTAGGCTAAAATACGGATTTCAACGAGTTATCCCAACTCAAACAATCCAACCTCCACCCACAGGCATTCAAGCAGTTCATCAAATAAGCATCTAGCCTCATGGTAATCATGCTATCATGTTAACGTTCACACTCATGTGAGATGCTAAAACATAAAGAGCTCACCTAGTACTCCGTGCCAAAACAAGAACATGTTAGCAATCATGCATGATCCAAGTCCATGTTTAAATGCCTAATGCAACGCATACGGAATGTCACTAGAGTAGGCTCGGCTAGTCTATAAATGACATGTGAAAATGCAAAAGTAGCATGTATTCAAGTTAGATTTGAAATACTTTATGCAGTTAGCATGATGCGCCGAGCCTGGTGCATGCAAGACTAATGAATGATGCACGCATGCATAGCATAAGGTATGCTAAAGTAAACATGTCCTAATACTAACCATCAAAAGCAGGTAAGTAAAAGGGAGAAAGAAGTGGGGGTTGGAAGACATGCACACACGCACCCACACTTATTACACAATTGCCCTCGCTCGGAGGGACCGAAAGAATAATACAAGTTAATTAGCCTACAAGCTAATTAAATATTACAAATCAATTAATTAATAACAAATTGACTAATCTAATGAAAGCAGTAAACAGCCTCGGGAAGAGGGCCCAATGCAATGCGCGTTCGGCTCCGCTCGGAAAGTCACTGCCATGCACAAGTTGCCTCTGCTTTGACTGTTCTACTTCTCTGAAAATTGCACAACTCCCAAGGTTGCTTCTCTGAGTGTTGTGGAACACCACCGGTTGAGTGGGATCATCACCGGCCATTTTGAAGTGGTCATCGACCATCCATTGAGCTCTCGGCCAAATATATTTGGTCGGTCGGCAGTATATATGGCCGGACGGCCAAAACTTCCTGCAGAAACCTATTTGACAGCAGCAGAGGGCAGGCAAGGCATGGCAATGCGTTTCAAGCAATGTATGCACCAACCACACTTTTTATCATATTTATGACTCAAAGGAGGATGGGCCTCGATTCTCGGGCCACCAATCACGCATTTCCATGCATGATGGCCCAAGAGACCAAGTATGCATTTTGATTTCAAATGCAATGCACACACACAAACAAAGGCCCAATCCCTATCACTAGATCAAGGGACAAGGCATGCATGCTAGATGGAAAGCAACCTAGGCATGCAAACTAGTATGCTATATGGTATGGAGGGGAGCATGCAAACATGCAATGTACACTAGGTACGCAACCTAAGCAAACAAGGCAAACAAGCATGTCACAACTATGCAAGCTAATGAAGCATACGAGATGTGATCTAATCATGCAAGTGTGCAAGACATGCAAACATGCTAGCAACTTGACCAAGGGAATGCATGCCAAATGCAAGTGATTTCAAGCATGCAACACATGCAACCAAAACATGCAAACGTGGATTAATGCGACAACATTTGAATAGCATGCGAAAGATGGACTTAAACTGAATTAGGCAGATCTCAACTAGGCCCAAAACAATGGCTAACATGCTCAAGAATGGAAGCCAAAACACATACAAATAGGCATGCATGTAAGGTCCAACACTTAGGCACATAGAGACAAATTTTAAGCACACTTAAAAGGGGAACAACATGGGCATATGGCATGCAATGTAAGCTCTGAAAATCATGTTAATGATGGTGCCAAAACAAGCAAACAAGGTAAGCATGGCATGCAACAATGGTCCAAGATTCAAGGCAAGCCCAAGGGGGATTGAACTACACTTAATGCAACCCCACATGGCATGAATTAAATGACCAAAACCAGAGTTTTAGCATGCTAAAACAAAGCCAAAAGACCACTTAGATGGCATCTAAATGACTTACACATGGAAGCATACACAATGACCAAACATAGAGCATAGGACACAATCTCTTGGAGCATCAAAGGGGCCATGAAATGCAAGCATACAAGCATGCTAAGTGGACTGAAATGACATGGAAAATGATTCCAACTCACTAAATCAAAGCAAGTAAAGCATGCTCCACACTCACACACCCAAGGCTAACAAGCCAAAATGCAAGGTGGCTATACCAAGCATGTCGTGGTCGACCAAAGCAATCAAAAACAGAACTTAAGCATGTTAAAACAAGTACAAAAGCTTCACAAAGCTAGGCCAAAAGCATGCTTGAACAAGGGTTAAAACCTAGATGCATGTTAAGGCTACAATATGGCATTACAAGACATGTATGCTAAACAAGCAAGGTGTGTCCAAACCAACTAAAAACAGAGGCATATTATGACATAATAAGCATGAAAATCAGCTAAGGCATGGCCAACACACACTTAGACTAGATGCTCCCTCAAGAGGCAAAAATGGGCCCTTTTCAAGGACAACAAGGAGAGAGGGTGGCCCTCTCCTTCCTAGGACCTTAAGGCACCATCCTCATCACTGAAATCCCTCAAGATTTCAATGGTGAGGAGGCCTGAACACAATGGTCCCGGAGCTCAACTAAAATGGCACAAAATGGAGCCTTTCAAGGCTTGAGAGGGGTCAAACCACCCTAAAGCTTAAAGCAACCTTAACCAACTATTTAGAGCACTAAAAAACAGAACTTTTATATGTTATACACAAAGCTCAAAAACAGGTGCAAGGTAGGAAAAAATGCAATGCAAAAATGGGGAATAAAGGGACAAGTTTCTTACCCTTGTAGACCCTCTTCACCAATGGTGAACCAGCTGGTTCTTCAAGCTCAAACCAGCTCCACAACTCCAAAAACAACCCTCAAGGGCCTCAGCTCCAAGAAAAGGTGTGATGGTGGGTGTTTGTGTGCAAAACTAAGACAAAACACGCACAAAACACAAGAGAGAGAGAGAGATATAGAGATGGAGGATATATGAACCCTAACCCTAAAACTCAAAACCCTCTGAAAATGTTGTCTAAATTTTTGTCTAACCTCTCAAAGAGGGAGAGGAGGCCTCCTCTTATAGAGCTTCAATCTTGTAAGCTTACAAGACAAGCTAGCTAAGAGGGAAATCCCTCCATACACGTGTATGGAGGGGAGCCAAGTGCATGCCAGCTGCATGAAAATATCTGCAAAAGCAGATGCACAGTAGTCGGCCGGCAAAAAATACAATTGACCAAAAAAAGATAGCCGGCCGGCCATCTATAGTGTCGGCTGGCCAAGAATTGGCCGGTGGCAACAAAACACAGCCGGTGGCCTCAAGCCATGGCCGGTGGAGTGTGGGGATGGCTCACAAGCCATTCCCTGCCCCTTCAAGGCAAAACACAAGTGTTTGGTGCAAAACCAGACACAAAACAGTTGAGTCGAGAGATCCTAAGGCAAGGCGCGTAGCCGAGACCTCCGGGAACTCAAGACGAACACAAACATGGATGATCACCGAGTGTTCAAGCGGTGACGTCCAAGTCTTGAGGACGGTCAAAAATGGGGTGTCTACACTCACCGGAATGTAGGATTGTGTGAAACCGCTTGATTGAAATAGTGAAACCTAGTTCATGGCAAAACTAGGACAAGGTAACCCTACCTCCTCATAGGGGTGTTTTGACTCTTTTTTAACTGTTATGTGCTTTAGAGTGAAACTCTGCAAGAGTGTGCATATCAGTGGTATAGTTGGTATCTATTTTGGGCAGAATTAAGCGAGGAGTACAATCATTCAGCTGTGATCATATATGTTCTAGTGAAATTGGGCTGAGGTGCTGTCTGTTTTCTATTTTTCTAGGTAGTCTTGGAAACATAGTTTCAGAAGGCTTCGATATCCCCTAGGTACTTTGGACTCGTGTCAATAGACTTTGTAAGGTTAGGGACCTAGTTTAGGGGCAACTAGTGTTTGTTTCATTGTCGCCGGTTACAAGGCAAAGGAGAATTAGACAGAATTCACCAGTACAGTTCCTACAGTAGTCACCAATCAACTTACCTACCGATTCAAGAACAATCATCTACTTCCAGTCTAGCACAAGACCAGTCACCTACTCTAATGGCACAGTATCCCCGGCTAGTATGGAGGAAATAATACATCATTTGCAATAGATAGTCGAGACACTATAGCATGACGCAGTCCATTAAGCTGAGGTTACGGCCTATCAGGTCGAGGTTATAACCAGGCTACAGCAACAACAATCATAGCCAACAGCAGCCTCTACATCACATGTACCCATAACAACTATCCCTATGCCTGGTGCCATTGCTAATACTCTTAATGTCTAAGAAAATCAGGGCAATCCAACAGAGCCAATCCCAGTACAAGCTTCCAAAGTACCTGTTTATCAGACCGAGGCTCCGTTCAAGTTCGAGGTTGATCCAATTGCACTCAAGGTTAATAAAATAAAAAAATTATGCAAGAGAGTGCAAGGGGTCAACTCCATCCCAGATATAGAGGATGGATACACTGATTTTGCAGTTACATTGCCAGATCGGTTTAAAATGTCATACATTGATCGTTTTGATGACTCTGGGGATCCGATGGTCCACTTGCGATTGTTTTATGATATCTTGCGGCCGATGGGCTGAACTAGACCATAGAAGCTATCTCTCTTTGGTTGCACCATATCGGGTATGGCGGCCATTTGGTATGCTAAGTTGGAAGATTCTGTCAAACAGAATTGGGAGGAGATGGCCGCCTTTACGACTTGGGCGCCACCGATTTTTGACCGCCCTTACAACTTGGGTGCCACTGATTGCGTACCCAATGATGAATATGTATGCTTGTCAAATGCTTGAAGTCCTCAGTAGAATGCCTTAGCTTTGAGTCTCAAAACCCTGTGAACCTTTTGCCTTGTTTTTGGACCAAAATAGTAATTTTTCAAGCCTAAACATCCTGGGACCTGCAGACCCACTATTGTGGACTGCCACCCACTATTAGTGGCTTGCCGACTACTGTTAGTGGGTTATCAGCACTTGTGTGTTTTTTCAAATATTTTTGCCAGCTGTGCCAGCTGTTTCCATAGGTGCATGCACCAGTCCATACGTGTCTGTATGGATATTTCTGAGGAGGTCTAATGTTTTTCTATATATAGAGGACCTCCCCTCTTGCTTTCAAGGTTAGAAAAATTTGGAGCAAAATTTTTTCTCTCTCTACAATTCTCTCTCTCTCTCTCTCTCTCTCTCTCTATTGTAAGTTCTTCACTTTTTGCTTATACACTCTAAACCAAACCTTGTAGTATTTGTTCTGAGGTGTTTTTGAGCTTGCATTTAGCTCTTAAAGGTGTGTAATTGTTGGTTTGCAACTCAAAAAGGGTATACCTTCGTTATTTGCCATCTTTTCTACTATTTGTTGGACTTTTTTTTGGACTATTTTCACACTGAATTTTTGGACTGAAACTTGTGGTTTAAGGCCATTTAAGGTAGAGGGATTGATTGCTCTTCTTTGAACCTTGTTTCTAAGGCCTTTGTCCTTATCTTTCCTACCTTTTCATTATCTTTTTTTGAGCTTTTTACCACTGATTCTCAAAGGTTTTTCAGAGGCAAAAATCATGATTTGAAGTACCAAAAATGGAGGGGTTAGCCTCCTCTCCTTGTGCATGCTTACTAGCTTAACTCACTCCATGTTTTAGCTATTTTTAGCTTAATTCCAACACTTTTTTGGACTGTTTTAGCACTATTTTAGGACTATTTTTAATTGTTCATTACATTTGAGCTTTGTATAGCATGCTTGTAGTGTAATGGTCCTCATAGGCTTGGTGATTTAGGCCTTAGCCACCAACCTATTTGAGTTGATAGTGTATATTTCTTGTTTTCCATACTTGTATTCATGTCTAATCAACTCTGCAACCTCCCTCCTTTCTTGGCTTTTTCTTTGTTTTGAAAGTTGTTTCAAACTAGTTATTTGTTTAAGCTTGAGATTGAGGTATTGTGCTAAATGGTTTAATCCCATTGGGGGTTCATTACCAACGGCATGACACTTCTCTCATGCTTAAAAAAACTCTTGGTTTGGTACTCCTTTCCATTAGAGGACTTAAAGCTCACTTTTAAGACTTGATGAATTAAGGAATGGATGGTAATTAAAATGAATTAATAGAATTGAGACTAAAAATGATGCAAGATAATAAAATCAACTTGGATTCAATCAAGGTGTTAATTGAACCCATTGAGTCTTAAGTCATTTCATACTTTCTAGTGATGTAAATGGTTCAAGAGTCAATGTCAATCACATCCCTTGATCAATCCATGATCGGGAGGGGGTTTTGAGAGTTTGTGCATTTATTAAATTATGTCCCCTGATTCATAAGTTATCATGCAATGAAATTACGTTGATTGATGATTTGCGAATCAAGCCTACCCCTCCTTTGACCTGTTTAATGATAAGGAGATGCAGAGTGGACAAACATCCCCTAAGAATACTCTAATTTGTACTCTGTTTGTCCTCTATTACTGCAGGAGAGAACCAAAATTAGTGGGCGGCAAGCCGCTTCTTCTGGACGACAACCCACTATTAGGGGCCTGCCGGCCACTACTTTTAGGTTGCCAACCACTTTTTCTAGGCAGGCAGTGCCCTTTTTCTAGTAGAGCAGAGTAGAAGCTGAGGTGAAAAACGGTGTTTTTTTTTTTTTTTTTTCCAACTGTGCCTGTGCAATAGAGGTATTCCGGTAGCAAAACGGAGAGCATTATTAGGTGAAAATCTGCATCCATGCATGAGCCCTCCTTCGATCCTCGGGATCCGTGAAGTATGAAGTGATGTTGTTATAATATTAGTGTTGTGCTTGAAGTAGCGGGTTTGTAATTAATTAGTTAGAATAGCTAGTTATTTGTGTTGTACTTATGTAATTAGCTAGAATAGTTAGTTGAATTTTGTTGTTGTAATAATTAGTTAATTAGCTAGTATAGTTAATTTACTTTATTCGGTTTGTAATAGTTAGTTAATTACTTAATTAGCTAGACCATTTATTCGGACCCTCTTGTGCGAGGGCCAAACATGTAATAATGTGTATGTCTTTCAAGCCTACATATTTCTCCCATTTATTTACTTGCTTATGATGGGTAATTGAGAACATCATGTTTCTTTTAGCATATTCCATGTTTGCATCCATTTGTCTTGCATGCATCGAGGCTCAGTTCATCATTCTAACAATGCATTGTTGTTTAAACACTTCTTTGAAAAGGTACTTAGACCACATGCTATCAAATTGATTCACATGTCATAAGTAGTAGCCGAGCCTATTAGTTGCATATTGCATGCGCTGCATTAGGCATGTTGCATTAGTTAGGAGCATGCATGTTTTCTAACTTTTTTTTTTTTTGGCTCGCATTGGAGTACTAGGTGAGCATTTTTGTGCTTTAGCATATCGCACGAATGTGATTGTTGCCATGATTAGCATGCTTTCCATGAGGCTAAATGCTTAATTGATATATCTACTTGAATGCCTGTGGATGAAGGTTAATTGCTTGAATTGAAATAATTTGAGTAATGTTCATATGCGATCACTTTTTCAAGTCGTACATATTCGAAACAATTTTCAAAACAAACATGAGGTCAAGTGTTCTAATTCTTGCAAATTAGTCTATACTTGTGTGCGCATCACATAGTAATGTTAGCCTAATAACAGGAACAAGAGCATATAAAGTAAATAAAAATCACATCATGATTAGTAGAGGCTGATCTTTGATCAGGCGAGCGGGAGTGCTCAATTCATGACCTTCCTCTCTCGTACCTAAGTTCTCGAGCCGAGACAATTTTGGTAATGACGGACACGTGGCCTTTGGCACGAGTCATGAGTTTCCTAAATTTCCCAAAAATATTTAGGTGGCGACTCTGTATCTGGCAAAACAGTCCATTTTTGGCATTTTGATTCAAAATTAATTTTTCAAAAGATTTTTCAGATTTAGACTCTTTGGTGTTTATCTATTTCACATTGCACTTGGGAGATCAGATTCAGAACTGCGGGAGTCCGAATTGTAGGGCTAGTCATCTTCTAAAAAGAGCACGAAAAGTGGAGCTACAGTTTCTGGCGACTCTGCTGAGGATTTAGAGAACTTGACTTGAAGTTTATAATGTGAAATTTTATCTACACTTATATGTTCTTTGCATTACATTTGCATTGGTGCGCTTAAGTCACTGTGTTTGCCATCTGCTATTCCTGGACGGTTTATCGGAGGCTTGCCCAAAAGCTTGCCAAAAGGCTAACCGGTCATGGGCTTTGCCATGTTGGGAACACAACCCTTGGATCTAGACTACCATTGTATCGCTTGATCCTCCTTTCACTTATCGGTGTTAGGTTTGAGGTATATTAGGTGGTCTTGCCGAGGCACCCTTTTTTGACCATTCGGCCTAGTTGCATATAGAAAAGCCATAGAGACTGTCCCAAACTAGGACAGGATTCTCATACAAAATACAAGATTGCGTGAAACCTTTTGATGGACATAGTGAAACCTAGTTCATGACAAAACTAGGACAGGGTAACCCTACCTCCTTATAGGGGTGTTTTGGCTCTCTCTTAATTGGCATGTGCTTTACAGTGAAACTGTACAGGAATGTGCATAACAGTTACAAATTTGGTATTTGTTTTGGGGGCAAAATTTAGTGTGGAGTACAGTCCTACAGCTTTGATCATGTTTGTGTTGATAATATCTTAGCTGAGGTGCTGTGCAGTTTCTGATTGCTGCTCTTTTGCTTTATTTATTTAGCTAGGTAATTTAAAACCATAGCTTCAGAAAGTTCGGATATCCCCCAAGTACTCTGGACCTAAGTCAGAAGGCTTTGTAAAGCTATAGATCTTGTTCGCGGACAACCCGTGTTTACCTTACTCTCATCGGTTACAAGACGGAGGATAATCAGGCAGAATTCACTAGTTCAATTTTTATAGCAGTCACCCCTCAAGTCACCTATGTCCAGTCTGGTCTGGGAATGGTCATCTACTTCTAGCCCAGCTCATGTTCAAACACCTATTCCAATGGCAGAGTATCCCCCAGCTAGTGTGGAAGAACTGATACACCATTTGCAACAAACAGTTGAGGCCCTATAACAGGATATGGCCTGTCAGGCTGAGGTCACAGCCCGTCAGGCCGAGGTTATAACCAGGCTACAACAATAGCAACCCCAGTCGGCTGCAGCCTCTGCATCCCCTGTACCTACCACGGGTATCCCAGCACTAGAAGCCACAGCTCATACTGCCAATGACCAAGAAAACCAGGGCAATCCAGCAGAGCCAATCCCAGCACAAGCTTCCAAAACCCTTGTTTATTAGATTGAGGCTCCGTTCGAGTTTGAGGTTGACCCAACTGCACTCAAGGTCAATAAACTGGAAAAGTTATTCAAGAGAGCACGAGGGGTTAACTCCATCCTAGACATAGAAGATGGGTACACTAATTCTGCAGTGACATTGCCAGATCAGTTTAAAATGCCGCATATTGACCATTTTGACAGTTCTGGAGATTCGATGTTCACCTATGGCTCTTTTCAGACATCTTGTGGCTGATGGGCTTGACTAGGCTACAGAAGCTGTCTCTGGTCGCACTATGTTAGGTATAGCGGCCATATGGAATGCTAAGTTAGAAGACTCTGTCAAATAGAATTGGGAAGAGATGACCGAGGCCTTCATTGCGCAGTATTCGTACAATACTCAAATCGAGGTCATAACTCGTGATCTCGAGGCAACACGCCAAGAGCCTAAGGAGGGCTTCTCTGAATTCGTGACAAGGTGGAGAGCTAAAGCCTCGATGATGACCACGAGGCCTTTCGAGAAGGATCAGATCAGGATGGTTGTCCGGAATTTGCATGGGAAGCTGTTGCAGAAGATGATTGTGCTCTCGTTATTTACATTTACAGAGCTTCATGAAATGGGAGTGCAAATCAAAGACGCCATGAAATAGGGGCTTATTACAGATGAGAAAGAATTGGCAAAAAGGCCATTTGTTCACAGTTCCAATGCTGCCAGTGGTAGCACAGCTGCGAGGTCGTCAGACGTAAGTGTTATCACCACAACTAAGACTGTTGACCCCTTTGCCAACACAAGCTTACAAACACCGTCCAACCCTACCTGATCCCAAAAGATTTTCAACCAACTATACTTGACTCTATCTCAAGCCATGAAGGTACTAATAAAAAAAGGGCACCTCAAACCGTTAGAACCTCGTCCGCTTCCTGGTCCTCTCCCACCCAAACATAACCTCCCAAAATACTATGCGTTTAGCCAACAGCATGGTCATGATACCGACCAATACTTTCGATTGCGTCATGAGATTCAGGATCTCATTGACAACAAGGTGATCACACCACCCCAGAAGCCAAACGTGACCACAAATCCACTCCCAGCCTATAATCAAGTCCTCTCACCTTGAAATCTTAACCTGATCCGTACACTGGCCACCTCTTATGACCTTAACGTATATATTACTCCCTTTCACCTACCAAAACCGACGTTGTTCATTCCGGAAGGCACGGATTTGTGAATGATAGACACGTCCAAACCTCAACCCAAGCCTGTGGTGATGATACTTACAGTGGAAGGGGAGTCAACCTTGGAGGAAGGTACTAGTCTGTTGCTGGAGTGTTCTGGGGACTTACCTAATAGGGTGTATGATCCAAGTGGCTACATTGTGTCAACTGGTCAAATCAAGCCTAAATTGGTGCTGCTAACCTTGGTTGACATCAATGTGACCAGAGAAGATGGGCCGAGCCAAGAGTTGGATGATTTGGTAGATCTCGAAGAGGATCTAGATAATCTACGGTTCTTTGACGAACAGGATTAGAGAGATGTATAGATTAGGTGGTTCGACCTAAACAAATCAACTGGCAACACTGGACGGCTAAATGATGAGCCAGGTAAGGAAGAAGAAACTGGAATGAAACTAGAGGGAAACGAAGCAGAGATTGCTGTAGTAGCCAGTAGGGCTGATGAGAAAGGAGAGTTGCTGGAGAACGCTGGTGTGGAAAACCCAACCCAGGAAGTGGATACTGTGAACACTGTGGATACCGAACAGGAAGTTGCGTTGAGGCAGTTTAAAAGAGAAAGAATTGTAGACAGCTGGGAAATTGTAAATTCATAGCACCCTGCGGGGGATACCTATGATGTAAAGGTGATAGGAGCAGAGTCGGACAACTGTTTGTCGGCTACTGAGGGCGAATGGTGGGATGATAATGATCTGCATCTGGCCCACACCGATGAAGATTGGGGCAAATGCCTTCCGGACAATACGTGGTATGTCGAGGAGATAGACCATTTGACAAGAATTGGGTGGTATTTTAAGCCACTGCACTTGGATCAAGCGGAGGCGTTTGGAAAAGACAGAGAGGCCTAGAAATAGAAAGAGAAACAACTAGAAGAAGAGGCAGTGTTAAAACAACTCAAGAAAATACAAGCCGATATCTCCATTTGGGGTCTTCTCATTGCCTCTCGGGTACACCGACAGACAGTATTGTTTGCGATGGACAAGGCTAAATTGTCCATTAATACCACGCCCGAGTAGCTTGTGGGTTTGGTCTTTCCAAGTGGTGCCAGGCCAACTCGTACCTTCTCTGACAAAGAGCTACTGTAGGAAGGCTCAGCTTACAACAAACCATTGTACATATCTGTGGAATATAGGGAGAAATGGGTGCTGGTGGTGTTGGTAGATACAGGTTCAATCATCAATGTCTGTCCTTCTCACATCGTCTATGCAATTGGCCTCAAACCAGTGGACTTTGATCCCATAACCCAAGTAATACGGGCATATGATAACACGAGTAGAGAGGTTATAGGCACAGTGCAAGTCAGAGTCCAGGTGGGCCGAGGTGAGCATGTGGTTGAGTTTCATGTCTTAGATGTGTCGGCTACCTTTAATTTGCTATTAGGGAGGCCTTGGTTGCACCATGTGAAGGCCGTCTCTTCCACTCTCCATCAGATATTGAAGTACCCACATAGGGGAGGAGTGGCGATTATTTTTGGGAATTTGTCCATCCATCCACTACCAGAGGTAACTATGCCAGTGCTAGAAATCAACCATGGCAAGGAGAATGTATTCCACTTGGGATTCACTTTGGCTAAAGCTCGGGTAGTATAGAACATTCTGGCCATAGACGAAGGCATGTACGTCAGCGCCCAGTCCATCTACTTCATGAACAAATTGCAGCATGTTCCAGGAATGGGACTTTGAAGGAGTGGTCGGAAAGGTGTTGCAACACTGACGGATGTACCACACTACCCACGTGCTTTTGGACTGGGCTATGTACCCACCAAAGAGGATTGGATAAGGATGAGGGAAGAAATGAGAGGTAGAGCCAAGGCTAAGCAAGCCGAAAAACATTATGAACTCATCCACAGGCCAATCTAACGGACATTGAACCACATTGTTAGGGAAGGAGAGGATTTCCCTTTTTGTGGCTTTTCCGAGCCTTGGGTGAATTCCTCAAAGCAATGTGTTCTCGGGTTTGAGATCTTCTTTGATCTATAGCTGCAAGACAGTGATAATGAGGAAAGAGCTAAACCAAGCATCAAAGCTGAATAGAGCATGTAAGGTGACTCGGATGGCAGCAAACTTAGAGTAGGGGTAGCACTGGCTAGTCTCCTAACAGATCATGCGGCCGACCTAGAGAACTTGGGGGATAACTTTACTATCTCCATGATCGAGGAAGAACCAGGTATGAACCCAACCAGCGACATTTTGGATGTATCAGGGGCACCATCTTTTACCTGGCAGCTGAAGGAAGGCTATCTGTCCCGTTCTAAATCGGGTGATGAGCTAAAATCTGATTCCACTGAGTCTGTGGGGTCGGGATCAGATTCAAGTTCTTCTAGGTCTAAGTCTAGTATTTCTGGGGGTGGTAACCCGGATACCAAAGTCCTGTCTAGGTCTTCATTCAACTTTTCTTTTGAGTCTGTAACCGAAGATTTGGACCTTTTGAATGAAAACTCTATAGATTCTGTGTACTTTTCTATACCGTTGGTTTATTGCATTGACCAAGATTTTTAGAATTTTAATGAAAACGAAAGGGAAGAAATTCCTTTGGCTTTAAAAAACTTGATTAATCGAGAGGAGGAGAGGTGTGCTAAACCCTGTGTTGATGAAATCATTTCCATTAATGTGGGTACTGAGAAGGTCCGTACCTGGTCCAGATCGGGTCCATGTTATCTTCGGAGGAGTACGAGCGTTTAATCGCTTTGTTAAAAATTTCAAAGATGTTTTCGCGTGGTCCTACGAAGACAAGCCTGGAATCGATCCTAAGATTGTACAGCACCAGATCCCTTTTAACCCCGAGGCTCGACCAGTCAAGTAGAAGCCGCATAGAATTCATCCGGATTGGGCGTTGAAAATCAAGGAAGTGGTCACCAAGCAGATCGAGGCAAGTTTCTTGTTAGTATCTGAGTACCCGACTTGGTTAGCCAACATCGTCCCAGTGTTGAAGAAGGATGGGAGAATCCGGGTGTGTAGACTTCCAGGACTTGAATAGAGCTAGTTCGAAGGATGACTTTCCTCTGCTGCATATTGATGAGTTAGTGGACTTCATTGCGGGCCAAGCATTGCTATCATTTATGGATGGGTTTTCTAGATACAACCAGATTCTGATGGTGCTCGAGGATAGAGAGAAGACCGCATTCACTACGCCGTGGGGTACTTACTGCTACCGGGTTATGCTGTTTGGGTTGAAAAATGCTGGAGCTACCTATCAGAGGATTATGACCACCATTCTGCATGATATGATCCACAAAGAGGTCGAGGTGTACGTGGACGACATGATTGTCAAGTCCAAAGAACGAGAGGGCCACTACACCGCATTGAAGAAATTCTTTCAACGAATCAGGGAATACATATTGAGGTTAAACTCACAGAAATGCACTTTCGAAGTAACAGTAGGAAAAATGCTAGGCTTTCTGATCACACAAAGGGGCATTGAAGTAGATCCTTCCAAAATCAAGGCCACCTTAGAAATGCCACCATCGAGGACTGAAAAGGAGGTGCGAGGCTTTCTGGGTAAAGTGCAATTCATAAGATGGTTTATTTCCAAATTAACCATGACTTGTGAACTACTATTTGGTCTCTTGAAGAAAGGGAAGAAATTCTGATCAGATGATCGATATCAGTTTGCCTTTGAACAAGTTAAGCAGTACCTCCAGAATCCGCCTATGTTGTCGCCACTAGATCCGGGGAAACCTTTGATTCTGTACTTGTCAGTAATAGACACGACCATAGGATGCATGCTCGCTCAGGAATATGAAGATAGGGTGGAGAAAGCCATCTACTACCTGAGCAAGAAAATGCTGGATTGTGAGACTCGGTACACTCCTTTGAAGAAAGCTTGTTTAGCCTTGGTATGGGCTACCAGGAAGTTGAGGCACTACTTGTTAGCTCACTCTGTAATCCTGGTTTTGAGATTAGATCCCATCAAATATCTCTTTGAGAAATTGGCGCTTATGGGTAGGCTGGCTCGTTGGTTGCTCATTCTCTCTGAATTTGATCTCAAATATGTCACTCGCAAGTCAGTTAAAGGAAAAGCTGTAGCGGAGTTCCTGGTAGACCACCCGGCAGAAGGAGATGAGGCAGTGGAATACTTATTCCTAGATGAAGACATTCTGCAAGTTGAAGAGGAAACTTGGACGATGTACTTTGATGGAGTGTCCAATCAGTATGGTTACGGGATAGGTGTGTTGCTAATAGCACCCGATGACTCCCATGTACCTTTAGCCTTCAAACTCCGGTTCAAGGTGTCCAACAACGAAGCAGAATATGAAGTGTGTATTGCTGGTTTAGAAGCCGCCCTAGAACTAGGGACAATAAGGTTGGATGTCATCGGGGACTCAAACTTGGTTTTTTCTCAAGCAAACAAAGACTAGAAAGTCAAAGAAGAGAAAACAAAGGTTTACCACTAGACCTTGGATATTCTGATTCTGCGGTTTGAAAAGTTGACATTCACGCATCTATTGAGAGAGAACAACAGGTTTGTTGATACTTTAGCAACTCTATCTTCTATGGTAGACATCCCACTTGGAGTCCAGATGTGTCCAATTATCATCGAATAGAAATACACGTCGTCTTATGAAATTATTGTCGCGATAGATGAAGTGCAAGACAAAAATCCTTGGTATTACGATATTTGGAACTTCCTAGAAAAGGAAATGTACCCACCCAGGGCAAATGCCAAAGACAAACGGGGAATACGGAGTATGGCCGTCCAATTTATCATATGTGGAGGTAAGTTGTATAAAAAAGGTGATCTGGGAATGCATAAGTTGTGCGAAGAAGAGGAATCGAAGCGCCTTATGGAGGCTATCCACGGCGGAGGATGCAGGGCGCATATGAATGGTGTGATGCTAGCCCAGAAGATTCTCAGGCAAGGTTACTACTAGTCCACTATGGAGGAGGATTGTATTGGTTTTGTACGACGATGCCATAAATGTCAAATTCATGCTAATCACATGAATATTCCACCGTCAAAGTTGTACAACATGACTTCACCATGGCCTTTCTCAGTCTAGGGAATCGACGTTATCGGTGTTGTCTCACCAAAAGGGTCGAATGGGCATGAATATATCTTGGTGGCAATTGATTACTTTACAAAATAGGTGGAAGCTCAGTCCTATGCGGTGTTGAAGGCATCGCATGCGGCCAAATTTATCAGAAACAATATCATCTGCTAGTACAAAGTTCAAAACAAGATCATATTAGATAACGGCTCCCACTTCAAGAAAGAGGTGATAGACTTGTTAGAGAAATACAATGTGACTTTTCATAAGTCATCCACATATAAGCCACAAAATAATGGAGTTGTTAAAGCTGCCAATAAGAATATCAAGAACATCTTGCAAAAGATGGTTGAAACCTACAGGGATTGGCGATATAAACTGTCATACGCACTCTGGGGCTACAGAACCTCGATTTGGATGTCTATAGGGGCAATCCCTTATTCTCTCGTCTATAGGATGGAAGCCATTTTGCCAATTGAAATTGAAGTTCCGCCGCTGCGAGTTATGGCTGAGTCTTAGATAGCGGAAGCAGACTGGCAACAGAGCAAATTTGAGGAGTTGATGTTGTTCGATGAGAGAAGGCTACAGGCACTGTATCATGTTCAGGGCTACCAGCGCAGAATTGCCAGGGCTTTTTACAAAAAAGTTAAGTCCTGAAATCTCAAGGAAGGAGATATGGTACTGAAAGACAACCAAGCTCCCATCCATGGCCCTAGGGGCAAGTTTAGACCCAATTGGGCTGGTTCTTACATCATCAAAGCTATCTGGTCAGAAGGGGCGGTTATTCTGATGGACCTAGATGACCTGGAATTTTCACAGCCGATCAAAATGGATAAGTTGAAGAAATACTACCCCTGAGAGGCTCACTAGGCCGAAAATCAGGAAGGGCGACCTAGGCAAGAGCAAGAAAAATTAGAAATAAAGAAAAACTGAGCTCGCAAGGTTGAAAACCCTAAAGGGCGACTTTGGCAAAAGTTAGAGCGCAATAGGAAAGAGTTAATACTCGAGTGAACCTGAACCTAACTACGTAAGGCCTGATTCCGATCTTTGGGATACGTAGGCAACTTCATCTTGAAGTTCGGCCGTAACTATCTCCAATTCAACTGTCCTGTCTATTTTTCTGATTAGGTCATCTCTATTCATCATCTGTTAGTTCGGTTGTGATCTTCATTCTAAGAAGAAGAGCTGGTTACAATGCAGAGCAGTGGTGGTATTCAAGCAGGGGCAATTATGATCTTTTAATTCGGGGTTGTATATCTTGAGGATTGATTCTGCTCATGTCAGGTAATGATCATTTTTGAAAATGGTTTTGGAAAGTTTTAATAAAAGTTGATTTTGTTTAAAATTTTACCTTTTACAACTTTGACCATTTTTGGACCAAAAAGAAAAAAATTTAGTGCTTACAACTTTTATTCTATTGATTTCAACATGAAGTTCATTCTCCAACTCTTCGATACAAATCAAAGTTGCTTTTACATCATAAAACTTGAAAAGAAAGGTCAAAGGAATAAACTAGGGGCATAGGCGAGTCAGGTGCTCCTGCATCCTTTGCTCGTGCTTGCGAAGCTTTTGTAGTCAAAGTGGGCTCGGCTTATGCCTCATCCTTGAGCCAAGTTAAGCACTTGCCAGAAAGGGCATGATTGAAACTAGGAGTAGGGGCTAGAAGCTCTCTCATCCTCCAGGCAGTAAGGTACCTAGCCAGGTGTGAAGCACGAATCGAAAATGAAGCCAGGTATTCTACCCCCCATTTGGGAAGATTTGATCATGCCCAAACTGGCATCTGAATTGGAAGGAAAAGTAGAACATGTAGTGTGTAAGGCTGATCAATTGTATGCCAAGCTATTGAGTCATACTGTAACTCATCTCAGTCAGATGAAGCCAGGGGCAACACCAAGCTATGTCAACTGCAGGTCTGCTGCACATCCAGTTGCACCACCATCCCTCGTTGGGAAAGTCCACTAGTCGTTGGCGGAATAAATAAGCTTGAGTGGAATACTTGGGGCAAGGGCCTACCACTTTCAGTTTATCCATGAGTCATACTTAGGAATGGATGAAAAATAAGAGAGATTAAAGAATAGAGAGATGAACATGGAGAGAAAAGTAAAGAAAGGGCTTTGAGAGAAAATAGAGCATGAGTGTCGAGTGATGTGCAAGGCATATATTAGAAAGGGTGGGAAACAGTACCTGAAGAAGTAGTGGACTCCCCGCAAACCTGGTGGTCTTTCGCTGATGAAAAGCATCTAAGAACATCAGGGTCTCGGCCAGTGTCAAACCAATACAACTCCTACTTTCTTTCAGACATTGGGCCACTTTGATCAACCAAATGCTAGTTCCGTCGTAACTAGGGGCAAAAAGTAAATGCGTGAGCATACATAAATGGAGGGCGTGTTGTTGAAAACCTCGCCAAAGAAGGTCTCCTCTGTCACCGATATCAGAAAATCGATGAATCAAGTTAGGTATGTCTAGTTCTTCGTCATGGGCCAAAGATCGAGCTTCGTGCAAAGTGAGCCCACACATCCGTCCTAAAGCTTGGGCGTGGCCAAAACGGGGTTGAGGTATGATTTCCTCATCGGGCTGGGTTTCCATCAATGCTCGAAATTCTTCAAGAGTCGGGCATATTTCCTGTGTTCTGAAACGAAATACATGCGTAATTAGGTCCTAACATTGAGTCGCGACATGGAGGAACAAAAAGCAAAGTGGAGTATAGCTCAATGGAAAAAGTGCGTTTATGCCAAAACCTTAGAAATTTACCTTTTTCGTGCCATCTAAAGTGGCTATCCAATTCGTGAGCTTCTAGCAAGAAATATCTCCATTTGTGGAAGAAACAACAACAAAAATAAGGTTCTGGTGAAGAAATCACGAAGAAAGACCTTTTGTAGAAGATAAGGCTGTGAGTGGAGGCCAGCTGTCAGCTGTCTGGTGGTTTCATTGCAAGTGGCCGGCAACCCACTTTTGGTGGCTGACAACCCACTTTTAGTGGCCAATAACCCACCTTTTCTGGCCTGCCATCCACTTGTGGGTTTGGCAGTTTTGGCAATCTAGTTTTGTCTTGGTCTTTATGTTTTAAGGTCTTGTTTTGAGTCTTTTGGTTTTAGCAAGTGTGCATGTCTGTGTTTGAGTTATTTTTGCTTTGTTTATCAAGTTGTATTTTGTGTTTTGGTCGTTGGTCGGCTCATTACCTGATTAAAGAACATCGTGCTAATACAAGTTTTATTTTTGGTTTCAAATTCAACTTCCTTTTCATTCTGCAAATGTGGTGCTTACGATGCAAAAATAGTAACTCTTTTCATAACACTGCAGGGTTTTCCCTCGATCATAGTTTTTACAAAAGAGAGTACAAGTTTTCAAAAGCAAAAGTAAAAGCCTATATGAAGTTATACATGTGCTAAACTACTAAAATAAAAGAAACTAAGCAAAAAGTACAAAAATCGGCGCCAGTCATCTCAGGCTTGAGAGGCCCTCTTCGTCCTCTTCCTCGGAGGGGACTTAGGGGCACTGTCTCCATCAGCATTTCTTTCAGAATCAGACTCTGAGCTAGAACCGGTCCCATCATCTTCGCTCCGTGTCTCAGAGCCAGCCTCGACGTTATCTCTGCTCCCTGACCCCGAGCCAGCATCATCGCCTCCGCCCTCAAACTCAGAATGTTGGCTCACTGCCTCCTCTTCCTCAGAGTCGTAGGTCTCGGTATTATCCCCGCTCAGCATGGGCTCAGACTCGTTGCTCTGGCTCCGAGCACCTCTCTCTCTGCCTCAACCTCGACATTCATCCCGATCGTGTGCTGGGGCCTGTCTACCTCTCCTCTCTGTCGCCGAAGGGAGTACTGCGGGTATCGCTGCTGCTGGTGTCCTCGGTACAAATGGGTTTTGGAAAATAAGTGTCAACATTTCAGATACAGTGTATGTATGCAAATGAGTGCAAAAGATACAGTGTGAGTACAGTGTGTTAATGTAGTAGATCAGTGTAATATGGAGTGGTGTAAATATTACAGTATGCGCATCAGTGTATCAGTAAGAATATGATAGTGTGGTGCACAATAGTGTGAGGTAGCAGTGAAATGTATACGGAAAGCAAGAAAATACTTGGAGCAACGTCTCTCTCCTTTGCACCATGCCAATCAAAGAAACAACCAGCTAGAGTAGGCCCTCTGTGTACTCGGTCGATGCCTACAAGTGCATTTAAATGATCAGTATCTGGAATAATTAATCTCTGGAAAAAGAAAGTAACGTAAACTGTGGTTTATACCTAAGGTGCACCACGGGCTCTGATATACCCATGCCTTGCCTCGGGTGGCTCTATCGAGATCTGATAGGTTAACCCGGTCGGCCACTAACATGTAAGCGCAATCGGAATCACTGTCCAACTAGCGACCTGCCCGATGAGAGGAGCCTCTCCAATACTGGTCTCAATCTCCTGAGCAGTCTCACTCGCCAAGGAAGCACCTGCTGCATCGTCTGCTCGAATGCCCGTCAAAGGGGGCATGAGATGAGTCTGGATAAAAGTTGGATAATCGCCCTCTGCTCTGAAGTAATCGGCATCTAGCCCCACCATAAACTGAATAATTGCCCAGCCGAGAGGCTATCAGCTGTCTGCATGGATGCTGGAGGTGGCATAGGAACGACTGGGATGGGTGAGCCCAAGGTCTGGTGTATGAAACGCTCACCCCAAAACCAAGCTCAGCAGACTGGGCCCTCTAGCAAAATTTAGAATCGGGATATGGCCCAAGCCTTTGCATATAGGTCCCTCTCTCCAACCGGCATCATCGCCTAAGGCTATCATGTAATCTACAAACAGAGAATGTACAGATTATTAGTTGTCGTCAGTTGTCAAAGTATGAATCGGAATAGTGGTAAAGAAAAAATGACTGTGAGTTTCGGATTACCTCGTCGGCAACCACCGTATCGAAGTATCAGCAGTAGAAGACGAAGGTCATGTCATCATGGCTCCGGCGTTGGCACCTGCTGTCGTATCGCCGTGAGTAAGGCACTACGGGGGGATCTCATCTACAGGCTTTGGAGCCAGAGCCGAAAAATAAGCATAACCCATAATTGCAAGAAAAGGGAAGTAATGTTATCAAAAATGCATGAATAGATATAAAAGCAGAAAATGTAAAGCAGAAAGCACAATGCATGAATAGATATAAAGAAGAACGTGCAAAGGAAAAAGCACAATGCATGAACAGATGTAAAGTAGAAAGTGCAAAACAAAAGGCACAATGCATGAATAGTTATTGAACAAAAAGTGTAAAAGCAGAAAGGTGTGGTGTATACCTCCTAGGCTCTCCAATAGCCTCCGACCCGCTCTCCCTTCATGCGAGAAGTGGAGCTCATGTAGCCATAGAGTGTGGTGAGGCCAGCTCTACCCTAGTCATAGAACCAGACTCGAGGCAATGTCACGAGGGCGCTCAGTAAATATAAACCCACGGTTCTCCACCTATTCGCAAACAAGGTGGTACCGATGAGGAACATCAAGAAGCCCCTGACATACTGCTCTACCTCCTCTGGTGTCTCGGGCTCACTCCCGCGAAAGTGCTTGGTGAACTAGTTGTACCACACCATCGCTGGCCTGTATAGAGGTAGGCGGCCTCCCAGTAGGTGGATCCAAGCTGCCTTCCACTCGTCCATGTCCATGTCAAAGGGGATCAGATCACCCCCTACTCCTAAGCCTGTGATCATGGCAAAGTCGTAGGAAGTCATTGTCATCTCCCCAGCAGAAGAGAGGTGGAAAGAGTTGGTGGTGTCCCACCACCTCTCCAGCAGCGCTCCGAGAAGAGCCCGGCTCGCCAGGTGTCATAAGAGTCCAGTGTAGAATAGACCAAAGCTAGCCTCGTCGACGAGGTCATGAACCTCGGGAGGGAGCTCATAATACTAGTCCCTGGCTGTTACTACTCCATAACCCCTGTAAGAGTGGGAGTCCTCCTGTAGCAAAGAAATAGTGAATCAGATGAAAAACAGTGATAAAGAGCATTCGGATGCAAGGCAGTGTAAGAAATACAGTCAAATGAAAGGCAAGAAAGCATGAAAATAAAGTTTGTACCTTGAAAGTGCCATAGGAAAGGTAGGAGTGAGGCTCTCTCAGCAAGATGTCCTCCGGCACGCCATCGGCAAAATCGTCAAAGCGCCTGATGCCTCCAAGTGGCAGCATGTGTGTGCGAGGGTGATAAGTCATGGGATCAAAGGGCCGTATCCTCAGTAGTAGTGGCTTGGGCTCGAGCTCTAGAGCAAACTCCGCCTCAAGGTCAGTTGCAATGCCCTCTACTGCTTCACTGCCCTCGACAATCACAGGCTCCTCGACATTGATATGGGGTAATAGTGGAGGTGAAACCTCAGGGGGAGCACTATCATGTGGAATATCATCCGCCATTTGGAAAATGGATGAAAAGTGGGTGAAAAATAAAGAAAAATGGAAAAAATAGGGAAAATTTGAAAAAAGTCAACCCTAAAAGAGAGAAAATGGGAAAAAAAGTCAAAACCTGGGAAAGTTCATGAAACCCAAGAGAAACTCGAGGGAAACATGCGCAAAGTGGTGAAAATGCAAAAAGATCGACGAAAACAAAATCTGATTAGTTCAAAATGTAGAGAATCAAATAGGGTTTACAAAAAAAGTTTGCGTGGGGCGTTGAAAAATGTGTATAAAGCACAAATCTAGAGAGAGGAAGCACCTAGAGAGAGAGGGAGTGTTTTCGGTCTTGGGTGAGGGAGGAAATGAAGTATGGAGATGTGTAATAAAGACCCATGTTGAAAAGACGAATCTGCCCTCTTTTTTTCATTAGTGGCTGGCAACCCACTAATGGTAGCCGGCAGGCCACATTAGTGGCCGACTGGTGGCCGGTGGTTCTCATTTGTGGCCCAGTACTGTTTGTTTCCTCCTTTGCCCTAGCAGTGTATGTGAGGTTCCCTTTAGGGTTTAGATTGGTTCTTGAGGAGCTCGCAAATGGCGTTTTGGCAAGGAAACATTCTCTATTTGCCAATATGAATAGGGTGTATCCTTTTTGAGCATGTTGCAAAGCCTCTAAGGGGTAAATCCGAGATTGTCACCGAATATCGTTTTTATTTGTTCTGTCAAATTGCATATTTGTTCTCTTTTATTGCATAGAATGTGCGTTTTCATATACACTTATGTTGCACGCGTGTCCTGCTTCGTGACTCATGCATAGAATATGCTCTTATTTCTTGCATAGAACATGCTTTCAATTAGCATCATGCGTAGATTGTCTATCTTGCATAGAACATACGTTCTCACTGTATTGATTTGTAATCTTGTTCACTTTGTGCATCTATCGCACTGGCTCACTTTGTGCATCTAGCGCACTTGTTCACTTTGTGCATCTATCGCACACTTTAACTACATTGTGTTTATTATGTAATCTCATTACCTTTTTTGAGTATCTCGGGACATGTGCAACGTGATCCCGAGCGGTTTTTCTTCCTTTCTCATGATTTTGCGTGATTAGAGTATCTCAGGATGCGTGAATCGCGACCCCGGGCAGGTTTTATCACGGGACGCGTGAAATGCAACCTCGAGCGATTTTTATTCTCTTCTCACGACTTTAGCGTGATTAGAGTATCTTAGGATGTGTGAAATGTGACCCTGAGCTATTTTTCTTTTATCTCAGGATGCGTGAAATGCGACCCTGAGCGATTTTCTCTTATCTCAGGATGCATGAAATGTGACCCTGAGCGGTTTATCTTGGGACGCATAAAACGCGGCCCTAAGTAGTTTTCCTCTTATCTCGAGAAGCGTGAGACACAATCCTGAGCTGTTTATCTCGAGACGCGTGAAACGTGACCCTGTGCAATTTTTCTTTTATCTTGGGATGCATGGAACGCGACTAGGAATGGCAATAGGGCGGGGCGGGGGCGGGGGCGGGGGCGGGGATTACACTCCCCGTCCCCGATCCCCGACAGGGAACCTATCACCGTCCCCATCCCCGTCCCCGATCCCCAACAGGGAACCTATCACCGTCCCCATCCCCGTCCCCTAACGGGGATCGGGTTTCCCTGACCCTGAAATTTTTCCAGCCCAAATATGTTTTGTTCAACAACACCATAAACAACATCATCAATAACAACATCAACACCATAGATGTATACATACAAACAGATCTGTTTTCGTTCTTAAAAAAAAAAAAATTGTTTCAACAACACAAGATCTGTATACATACATACACATACAAAAAAATATCCGTATACATACATACACATACAAAAAATCTGTTTCAATAACACACAAAAAAATCTGTATACATACATTATACATACACAAAATCTGTTTAAAAAAAACTGAGATCTGTGTATCGTGGACGGAGGCGATGGATGACGGAAGAGAGGAGGACGATCGGTGATTATGACTGCGGCAACGGAGGAGGACGATGGGTGACTGTGACGGAGGCGATAGACGACGGAGGAGGATGATTGGCGTCGTGGATAACCAAACCCTACACAGAGAGGAAGATAGATCGGCATCGCGGCGTTGCTGAGGAGTGAGGAGGAGAGGTGCGATAGATCGGCGTCGCGACGTCGTTGAGGAGTGAGGAGGAGAGGTGCAAGAGTGTAAGAGAGAGAGAGAGAAGAGACAGAGAGGAAGATAGATGAGTGAGATAGGTTGAGGTTTGGAAAACCCTACACACATATGTTATATATATACAGGAGCAAAATAGTAATTTTATATCGGGGCAAACGGGGCCGGGGCCGGGGTCGGGCCAGGTCCGGGGCTGAAACATGTATCCTCGTCCCCGGCTTGAATATCATCGGGGATTTAATTTTTAATACCATCCTCGGCCCTTCAGGGGTATTTTTCGGGGAATAATCACTCAATTTAGGGTCGGGGGATTGGGTCCCCATCGGGCTAATTTCCGATTGCCATATCTAAATGCGACCCTGTTTCTCTCATCTTTTCACAGTTTCGGCATGGTTAGAGTGTGCATTTAGTTTTTCCCACATGGAACCTATTTCAATTTAAGCCTGAGGCACCTTCATATGTTACTATCTTGTTATTGCTTATTGCATCATCTTGCATGATCATGAGTTTTCAAATAGCCAGCTTCGTGAAGCGTGTGAGTCCAGCTTTCAAAGTTCTTTTTTTCTTTTTTTTATGCGTATCATTTGCATCCTACTCTAGAACTACGCTAGTTTGATTCCTTACAAAGGGATACATGCTTGTGAGCTCAACCATTTTAATTTATGCCTTGATTGTTCGCCCAAGTCTTACGGCTTTGTCAAAATGGGTCGTCTTCGGGCTTTGACATTCACTCATGTCATGTCATGTCATGACTTCGAGTTCTATCAAAGAGAGGCAACTGTAGACACCCCATTTTTGACCGCCCTTACAACTTGGGCACCACCAATTGCGCACCCAATGATGAATGTATATGCTTGTCAAATGCTCGAAGTCCTCAGCAGAATGCCTCAGCTTTGAGCATCAAAATCCTGTGAACCTCTTGCCTTTTTTGTGGACCAAAATAGCAGTTTTTCAAGCCTAAACGTCCTGGGACTTGCAGACCCACTATTGTGGACTGCCGGCCAGTAATATGGCCTACCGTCCACTATTAGTGGGTTGCCGAACACTTGTGTGTTTTTTCAGATATTTTTTCCAACTGTGCCAGCTGTTTCCACAGGTGCATGCACCAGTCTATACGTGTCTGTATCGATATTTCTAAGGAGGTCTCATGTTTTTCTATATGTAAAGGACCTTTCCTCTTGCTTTCAAGGTTAGAAAAATTTGAAGCAAAAATTTTTCTCTCTACAATTCTTTTTCTCTCTCTCTCTCTCTCTCTTGTAAGTTCTTCACTCTTTGCCTACACACTCTAGACCAAACCTTGTGGTATTTGTATTGAGGTGTTTTCGAGCTTGAATTTAGCTCTTGAGGGTTATTAATTGTTGGTTTGCAACTCAAAAAAGGTATCCCTCTTCAAGAGGTATAATTCTTGGCTTGTTTCCCTTCTTTATTTGCCATCTTTTCTACTATTTTTGGATTGTTTTTACACTGAATTTTTGGGCTGAAACTTGTGGTTTAAGGTCATTTAAGGTAGAGGGGTTGATAAACCTTCTTTGAACCTTGTTTCTAAGGCCTTTGCGATTGTGTTTCCCACCTGCTCATTATCTTTTTTTTTTTTTAGCTTTTTACCACTGATTCTTAGTGGTTTTTTAGAGGCAAAAATCATGTTTTGAAGTCCTTAAAATGGAGGGGTTAGCCTCCCCTCCTTGTGCTTGCTTACTAGTTTAACTTGCTCCATGTTTTAGCTTATTGTTTTAGCAATTGTTAGCTTAATTCCAACACCTTTTTGGATTGTTTTAGCACTATTTTAGGACTATTTTTAATTGTTCATTACATTTGAGCTTTGTATAGCATGCTTGTAGTGTAATGGTTCTCATAGGCTTGGTGGTTTACGCCTTAGCCACCAACCTATTTGAGTTGATAGTGTTTATTTATTGCTTTCCATACTTGTATTCATGTCCAATCAACTCTACAACCTCCCTCATTTCTTGGCTTTTTCTTTGTTTTGAAAGTTGTTTCAAACTAGTTGTTTGTTTAAGCTTGAGATTGAGGTATCGTGCTTAATGGTTTAATCCCTTTGGGGGGTCATTACCAAAGTGTAGTCCAACTTTGTTCGGAAGGTGAATAACCCTACAGTTCGGACTCCACTTGTGGTTCTGAATCTGATTTTACAAGTGCAATGTGAAATAGTGAAAACACAAAAAGAGTCCAAATCCGACAATTCTTTTTGGAAAATCAAAGTTTGAATCAAATGCCAAAAATGGACTACTTTGCCAGATTACAGAGTCACCACCTAGATATTTTTGAAAAATTTTTGAAACTCGAGACTCATGCCAAACGCCATTAGTCCATCATCGTGAAAGTGTCTCAGCTCGGGAACTTAGGTACGAGAAGGGAAGATCATGAATTGAGCACCCCACTCTCTCGATCAAAGATCGGCCTCTACTAATCATGATGTGATTTTTATTCACATTATATGTTCTTGTTCTGATTATTAGGCTATATTACCATGTGATGTGCGCACACAAGGTATAGACCAATTTGCAAAAGTTGGAATATTTTGATTCCATGTTCGTTTTGAAAATTATTTTGTGAATTTGCCACTTGAAAAACAAGGTGGGCTAAAATGGGCATTAATCAAACTATCCCAATTCAAGTAACTAGCCTTCACCCACAGGCATTCAAACAGTTATATCATTTAAGCAATTAGCTTCATGGTGGACATGTTTGGACACGGTAACACAAACATTCGATACAAGATGCTAAAACACAAAATCACTCACCTAGTACTCCGAGCTAAAACAAAGCAAAATTATTAAAAAAATATGCATGTTCCTAATTAAATGCAATATGACTAATGCAACGCACACATTGTGTATTTTTATAGGCTCGGCTATGAACATAGCATATGATTCCATTCAAGACATGCGAGAGAGCATGTATTCAAGTAAATGAATTTGAACATTGATATCGAGTTAGCATGATGAGCCGAACCTTATATGCATGCAAGACAAATGGATGTGAAACATAAGAATGCTAATGAAACATGATGTTCAAGAACAATGTTCAAGAACAACCCTATTTGCCCCATGCTTGCTCTGTTTCACCTCAGCCACCGCCCTTTATTTTCTGCAAAAATACACTACTGACCAAACTTTGAGGGCCAGCTGGCCCTCAATGAAGCCTTGCCGGGCATAGAGAAGGCCGGTCGTGCCTCAGTTTTGTGCAAAACTTTGTTTTGTGTTCTGAAGTGAAAACAATGCTGACAGAGTTGTTCAAGCTCTGTTTGTCCCTTTCTTTCTTTCTTTGTCATGGAAAGGCCTCAATAGAAGGCTAGAATTGTTTCCAAAACCATCAATGGGCAAATTGATTGCTTGATGATTCCGAATACAATTTTGAACAAAAATCAGTGAAATGCAATGGATATGACCACTCCTCCCTTTTTATCATGGAATGAACTAAAAAAAAGGAAGTAGAGACACTTCAAGAATCATCAAAATGCCATAAATTAGCATATGATAACTCTTGACTTGATAAACTTGGTATAACGGCTGGGCAAGTCCAAGTAATATGACTCATTTTCTTTAAGTGTCTTGGATGCTTTTAAACTAATTCTTTTAGTCAATTCTATTATTTAGTCCATTTGTCCTAAGTGATGATTAAGTCCTCTAATAGGAGAGAAGCATCAAATGGGAAGTAATTCTCAGCATGAAAGAAAGATTACGCCGTTGATAATGAATCTCCGTAGAGATTAAGCCATTAAGCATAAATCTCTAGTTCATATGTTGAATAACCATCAACCGTTTGAAACAAATCTTAAATGGGAGAAAGTAGTGGCAAGTTAATTGTTAAAATTAGGTTATTATCATAGAAATTAAACAAAGAAAAACTAAGAACAACATGATGCAAGCTATATACAAAGACCAATGCTACACCAAATGAACTAATCAAAGCTTGAACCAATTAAATAGAATAAGACAGACCTAAAACAGTCTAAAATAAGCCTAAAATAGTGGCTGAAAATGTAAGAAAAGAGCTCAAAAGCTAAGCAAAAGTAAAGACACAAAAGCTATGTAAACAAAAGGACAAGGAGGGATGGCCAACCTCTCCAATTTCAAGACTTCAAATCATGTTTTTGGCCTCAGTTTAACCCTAAAAATCAGTTCAAAAACCAAAGAAAAAGAGTGTAAAAGAACCAAGGGTTGAGCTATAAAAATAGGTGCAAGTGAAGGTGTTAACCTTACCACCTTTGGTAGCTTGTCCAAACCCAAGTTCTAACTCTTAGAATAGGTGTAAAATAGTCCAAGGACACAAGAAATAAGTAGAAATGAAGAAATCAAAAGCAAGAACAAAAGTTACAAGCTTATACCTCTCAAAATGGAGTAAGCTTTGGTTGATGGTTAAACTCATTCTTGACACACTCTCAAGCTTGAATTATGCTTCTCAAGGGTCAAACAAGGCTCTAAGATGATGAGTCAAGGTTGTGTATGGTGTATATAGATGATGCAAGGTTGGTAGGTCAACTCAAAGGTAGCTTGCAATGGAAGAATGAGGAAGAATGAGCTCTCTCTATGTGTATATGTTCTTTCTTAATTGTGTAACCCCCAAAACAGAAGTATATGATCGTATTTATAGAATTTGAGCACAAAAGGTGATAAATATCTTCAAAAAATAACAGTTGGTGGGCTCCCTGCCAGAATAGTGTTTATCGTTATTGAAACTCGGCCGGCCCTCAATAGCCACAGCCGGCCCTCACTGAGGCACGGACGGGCCTCAATGACTTCCCCTATTTTTCTGTTACATGGCACAAGGTGTGAAAATGAATTTCTTGGGTGTACTCATTGGGAATAGGGAAGGTTTGGGGTTGTTTCGAAGCTTAAACAAGACTCATTCGTTGAGACCTCGAATCACGCATACTACCACTTTCATCATCGAGTGTACCGAGCAATGCGCTCGAGCCTTGTAGGCGGTCAAAAATAAGGTTTCTATAGTTGCCCCTCTTTGACAGAGCTCGATGTCATAAAGTGACGTGAGTGAATGTGAAAGCCCAGAGACGACCCATTTGACAAGGCCCAAGGTTCGGGCAAGAAATCAAGACATAAACACAAAAATGAACTCGGGGCAAAATGCAACAACGAAATGCAGCAAATAACTTATGATCATGCAATGAAGAACTTATGATCATGTAATGAAACATAATGTAAATGAAGCAATGGAACAATGGTACAATCTAGACAAGAAAGCAACATTCGAAAGACGATGCAAAACAAAACAAAATAAACCACACCGTGTTTCAGACATAACGAAGTGAATAAATAGGCACGCTTTGCGTGAAAAGCACAAAGGGGAAGGGCGATGTAACCATCGAGCACACCCGAGGTCTCAACCAAGATCCTAATGCGTCTCATGTGATAGAAGGAAGGGTGGTGTGAACAAACAGGCGCACCTGATGTTTTTAACTGGGAGTACAATCCTAACGCGTCGTACACGAGAGGAGGAAAGGTGGTGTTGACACCAGGCACACCCGATGTTTTTAACAGAAGATACAATCCTAACGCGTCACGTGCGAGATGAGGAAAGGTAGTATGAACACCGGGTGCACCTGAATGTTTTTAATCGGAGGTACAATCCTAACGCGTCACACGCGAGAGGAGGAAAGGTTGGTGTGAACACCGGGCACACTCGAATGTTTTTAACCGGAGGTACAATCCTAACGCGTCACACACGAGAGGAGGAAAGGTGGTGTGAACACTGGGCGCACCGAAATGTTTTTAACCAAAGGTACAAACCTAACGCGTCACATGCGAGAGGAGGAAAGGTGGTGTGAACACCGGGCACACCCGAATGTTTTTAACCAGAGGTACAATCCTAACGTGTCACATGTGAGAGGAGGAAAGGTGGTGTGAACACTGGGCGCACCCGAATATTTTTAACTGGAGGTACAATCCTAACGCGTCACACGCGAGAGAAGGAAAGGTGGTGTGAACACCCGGCACACTCGAATGTTTTTAACCAGAGGTACAATCCTAACGTGTCACACGCGAGAGAAGAAAATGTTGGAATTGACAAAGAACAAGTGAATCGTATAAGTAGGAATCAAAAACACGGATTCTACTCAAAGATATGTAAAATCAAAACAATGCCAATGTGTAAGAATAATGGGCTCAGCGCGCCATGTTTCAGTCCGGTTGTAAAATGGATGATGATTTTAATGTGGCACGAATGATTTTATTTGGAACTCCTCTGTATGAATCGTACATACAATATCGGGCACTTCTTTGACACTCTCTGAATGAACCATACATACAATATCGAGCACTTCTCCGACACTCTCTGAATGAACCGTACATACAATCTCGTTCGGTTCATTTGGTTACAACATAACGGAACGAACTACGATTCAAGCAAAATAACAAAAAAGTTTAAAACAAACAAGCTTAAACAAATTAGATCAAGAATCAAATATATGCGTTATCCATTTTCAACTCACCTTATATCTTCTTTTGTCTTTTGTTTATTTTCACTTTTCCTCAATTTTTCTTCTCTTTTCTTTTTTTTGTTCTTCTTCTTTTTGTTTCCTCTCTTTTTGTGTGTGTGTTTTTATCACTTCCTAATACTAGAAATAAAATAAAGCAACGAAATAAAGGTTGAACTGGGTTTTTCACTGAGAGCCGGCCGGGCCTCAGCGAAGCACGACCGGGCATCACAATAGCCGGCCGGGCTTTAATAGCGGCAGGGGCAGATTCGGTCTTTTCTTGCGATTCACTTGTTTAAGACAAAACAAAACCCTATTTCCTCACTTCCTCACCTTCGAAACTCCCTTCTTTCCCTCTCTGCACTCTCTCTCTCTCTCTCTCTCTCTCTAGATTTCCCCTTATACTTGCGTTTCCCAACAAACCTCACCACTTTTTCATTGAAAGCCTTCCTCTCCTCTATATTTTGAATCGATTGGATTTCAATTTGGTCAAATTTTCGGGTTTCTCATTGTTTTGCTTTGTTTCTCATTAGTTTTCTTGGCTTTTTGAGGACTCACTTTCGTGTTTTTCATTTTCTCCTCTCATTTTCTCTTTCCTACGGTTTAACCCCTCACATTTTCTCATTTTCTCTTTACTTCCTCCACTTTTCTCCATGGCTAGCAGTGAAGTTCCCATTCTGGACCCCATCATTAGCATCGGAGCCACCTTAGGCGCGGATATGGAAGCTGAAGATCCCTCCACATTGCTTCCTCTCAGCGACAGGCCATTCGATGCGGCCACTTATTAGCCACGTACACACGTTCCATCTCTAGGTGGCATTTTGAGATTCGAGTGCCTCATTCCTGGGATAGACGAGGAGGTCTTGCTGCGAGAGCCTACGGAGCATTTGTCTGCCAATGCCTCCATGGTAAACCATTTTTCTTTGTTTTTGTACTCTTTGAATTTCACTTGAACTTGAATTTGACAAGTAGATCACCAATTAATACCATATATATTCCCCATTGACAAGTGGTGGCTAGGAGGATTAGTGGCTATGGATCCATATTTGGTCCCCTATGCTGGTACAAGAGACTACCCACAGAGGTCCGCACATCGGTTGACACAGCTGGTTTCGAGCCCTTCTACTCAGGGCTTATACAAATGAGGGCCAAGTCATTTTTATACGGAGCTCTGGTCGAGATATGGTGGGACACCACTGATTCATTCCACTTCTTGTCAATTGGGGAGATGACCCTGACTCTGTATGATTTTTTGATGCTCATCGGCCTACGGGTTAGAGTTGGCAGTCCGATCCCATATGATCTAAACATGACGCAGTGGAGAGCCGCATAGCGTCAACTTCTTGGAGCGATCCCGGACATTACCAGTCATGGGATGGTGAGGTATAGCTAGTTCTTTGAGTACTTCTCCGACTTTCAGTCTACCATTCCAAATGAGGTTGTCCAGTAGACCCGCGGCTTCCTTATTTATCTCCTCGGTACTACTGTGTTTGTGAATAGGGAAAATTCCATGGGGTTATATCTTCTAAGGGCACTGGTGGACCTTCCTCAGGTGGCAAGGTATGATTAGGGTGGCACTGGTGTGGCCACCATATACTGCTATATGAGCTCTGTCTCTCGCTGCAAGGAGGATTCATTCGGTGGCTATTGGAAGGTTTGGGAGGTACGTCTCACAGTTATCCTTTCTATGTATTCTGTTCATTCTACATCTTCTGCTCATTTGCTTTGCATTTCATTTTTTGCTTATTTACTTCATCCATCTTTTTGTTTGCAGCTCTAGGTTTACACATACTTCACCTTCTTGGCTTCGGTCCCAATGAGGCCGATTGAGTTGTTAGTACCCCGCTCCCGGTACTACAACTCTCGATTTGAGCGACGTCGCCGCGTAGAATGAGATTTCCCTTACTTATGACATTTCTTTGATACGATCACTGCGGACCAGGTAACAAAATACCTCCCTTTAACTGTTATATATTGTAAGTAGATTGCATTGTTTCCCACACTACACGGTCATTCTCATCTTGTTACTTTTATAACACACTGCCATTCTTGTATTGCACTGATTTCTCATACTGCTATGATTTTTGAAATCTGACATCTGCTTCCACAGGTTGACTGCCATCCTTGGATAGGCATTCCTTAAGTATCGAGGATGACCTATGCCGCTGCATGGCATGCCTTTACGATGAGGATTCTATTCAAGGGCCCCTTTTGTCGAGCTTACTACTTGGGGAAGAGGTTCATCCGCTAGACACGAGGCGTCACTGCCCCCGACATTCCATATCCCCCTCTTCCAGTCATGAGGGTAGTCGATGAGCTGCAGGACGGTCCTCAGATCAACCTCTTGATGTTAGGCAAGGATGGCGATCATTATCATGAGCCTGGTGACTTCAATACCTTCTTACACACCCGGGTGATGGCGTTTCTCACCCCAGGCGTGGCTCGAGTTGTACCGGAGGTTGCTGTTGCTGCTGCTGGTGATGCGCCTACTGGAGGTGCCCGTGCTGTTACTCCCATTCCTGGATTTCCGGTGATCTCCACTAAGATCATGTACATGCATCCAGATAAAGTGATCGAGCAGATCCCACTTAAGCACATCGAGGAGAGAGACCACATGCTAGTGTTTGCTCCTAGTGTTGAGTAGGTGCACATTCCTTTATGCTAGTCTATACTGCACTTTAGCTTGTTTTTTACCATTTCTATTCATTGTTCTCTTGTATGTCTATCCATCTGTTCTCAGATTCTATTCTTTTTGTAGATACCCCGGCGTATGGTAATGACCTCCTTTGTACGATTGACCGACTGCTCCTCATGGTACAGAGGAGGCAAACTGCCTTAGTCACCTATGGGATTGAGATATATTCTATCTTTGGTTTACTGTTGTTGCCATACTGTACACTTGTTAATTCATTATGATATCTGTTATCTTTTCAGCTTGAGTCGGTGCCAGTAGTGCCTGCAGGACCTTCCATAGCAAGTAGACAGAGACGGGACTGAGGAAGGGGTTGATCGGGGGAGAGGTTGGATAAGGAAATGCTCGCCTTTTGAGGAGTCTTTTGACCGGTCCACAACCCCCAAGGACAAGGGAGAAGAGGCTGACTTGTAGTCGAGCAGTCCCAGCGACGACAGTGATGCACCTCCTCCGCAGCCGAGGAAAAAGAGGGCAATGATGGGCTATTGATGAGGATGACGATTTTGTTTTTGTTATTTTTTTTGTTGCTTTTTGTTATGCAGTTAAAGACTAGCTCCGAATAAACCCTTTGTTTTACTTTGAAAGATTTTATTTTGTTTTGTTGCCCTGTAAAACAATGACTGGGATTGGACCTGCTAGTTTATAAAAGACAAGTTTTTGTTGAATGATCTCTTTGCACAATGTGATGAATGGCATAACCCTTGCATTGTAACCTTTAGAACTATGAATGCTTGTTCTTGAATTGTTCCATGAATCGGATAATGACTTATAACCGGTCAAAATGTAAAATACAACTCGATAACAGAAAAAGGAAACAAAAACGAACTCGAAAATGCTAAAAAAAACACTTGGTATAAACAAAACAAAACTTAAAACAAAGTTGTGGTGCATCCAGACAGAAACCAGCTTTTTCTGTAATTGCACTGGTCTGAGTCATCATCAAGACCCGGCCGAGCCTAAATATGCATGGTCGGGCTTCACTAAGGCACGGTCAGGCCTTAGTGTGAGGTCGGTCAATGCTACCCAGCTGTCATGCACCGCTCCTGTTCATCTTTTACAAATGGTGCTTCCCTACTATTTTTCTTATGGAACAAAAATCTTTGATATTTTGCTCTCAAGAGGGAGGCATTATGCAACAATAGGGTCCGAGACTGGATAGCCACTTTGGATGGCTTAGAAAAGATGAATTTTCACGATTTTGACCTAAATGCCCTTTTTCTTCTAAGTTGCACTTCCCTTTGCTTTCCATTCCTACATGCCGCTGTTTGATGTTAAAACCCGGTCACACATGTGTTTCAATTCGGGTCATAAGAGATGTATCCGACATTCGAAGAATTTCGAGCTTTAATGGAGTCTCAGCGCGACGAAGAAATCATACCGAAGCCCCGTTTTGGACATGCCCAAGCTTTGGGACGGATGCGTGGGTTAACATCATATGAGGCTCGATCCTTTGCTCATGATGGGAGCTAGATATCCTCGATTTAATTCATCGATTTTCTGCTTTTGGAGACAGGAGTGACCTTCATTGGCGTGGCCGCCGGCAACATGCTCTCTGTTTATGCTTTCTTGCACAATTCCTCCTTGCCCCTAGTTTTGGCGGACCTAGTATCCGGTTAATTGAAGTGGCCCAACACTTGAGAGAGGGCAAGAACTGCATAGGTTTAGCATTAGCTGAAACTTTGATGGGTTTGGATGTTTTCCGTCGGGGAGAGACTACTCGCTTTGCAGGAAGCCCACTACTTCTCCAGGTATTATTTTCCACCCTTCTAATTTATGATTCTTACATCGCTCATCGCTCATCGCTCATCACTCATTCTCTATTTTTGTTTTTTGTTTTTTTTCCTCTCAAAACCTTTTCCTTACTTTTCCCTCAACACAAACCTCACTATTCTTTAATCTTTCTTGTTTTTCATCCCTCCCCAGGTATAGTTGATGGATAAACTGTAGGTAGTTGGCCCTTGCCCCGAATACTTGGCCAGCGATTGCTTTTTTCGCCAACGGCTAATAGATTTCCCCTCAAAGGGTTTATGGTGTGATTAGATGTGCAGCCGGTCCGCAGTTGATATATCTTGGCCATGCCCCTGGTTTAATTTAGCCGAGATGAGCTACACCATGTCCCGACAATCAGGTGTAGAGTTAATTGGCCTTACACATTGCGTGTTCTATTTTCCTCTCCGGTTCTGATGCCAGTTTGGGCATGATCAAATACGTCTAGATGACGGAGTGGAATACACAGCTTCATTTTCGATTAATGCCTTGCATCTGCCCCAATATCTCACGGCTTGGAGGACGAGAGAGATTCTGACCCCTGCCATTAGTTTCAGTTACACCCTATCTGAGAAGTGTTTGGCTTGGCTTGAAATGGAGGCCGAGATTGGGCTGTCTTTGGCATAGAACCACCTGACTTAGTTGTGCCCCTAGTTTTACTGCTTTGATATTTTCTTTTCAAGTTTAAGATGTAAAAGTAACTTTGATCTGAATCAAAGAGGGAGAATGTACTTATGTTGAAATCAATAAAATTAAAGTTATGAGTACTAAAAATTTTCCTTTCTGTCCCAATAATGGTCCAAGTTGTAAAGGGTAAAATTTTGAACAAAATCAATTTTTATTAAAACTTTCCAAAACAATTTTCGAAAGTGATCACCACCTGATACGCATAGAATCAATCCTTAAGATGTACAATCCCGAATCAAAAGAAATCATAACTCCCCTTTGGCTGCGTATCATTACTGTTGTTCTGTACTCAACTTTTCTGCCCGAAATATGGAGCACAACCAAACTAATAGATGATGAACAAGGATGACTTGAAAACGGATAGGATAGTTGAACTAGAGATAGTTATGGCCGAACTTCAGGATGAAGTTGCCTATAGGATGACGTTGCATATGTATCCCAAAAATAGGAACCAGGCCTTACGTAGTTCGGTTTAGGTTCACTCGAGTATTAAATCTCTCCTTTTACACTCTAACTTTTGCCAAAGCCGCCCTTTAGGGTTTTCAACCTTGTGAGCTCAGTTTTTCTTTATTTCTAATTTTTCATGCTCTAACTTTTGCCTAGGTTGCCCTTTTGGATTTTCGGCCTAGCGAACCTCTCAAGGGTAATATTTCTTTAACTTGTCCATGTTGATTGGTTGTGAGAACTCCAGGCCATCCAAGTCCATAAGAATAACTACCCCTCCTGACCAGATTGACTTGATGATGTAAGGACCAGTCCAGTTGGGTCTGAACTTGCCCCAAGGGTCGTGAATGGGAGCTGGGTTGTCTTTCAGCACCATGTCCTTTTCCTTGAGATTCCAGGACTTAACTTTCTTGTTAAAAGCCCTAGCAATCCGGCGTTGGTAGCCCTGGACATGATACAATGCCTTTAGTCTTCTTTCATCAAACAACATCAATTCCTCGAATCTGCTTTGTTGCCAATCTGTCTCTACTATCTGACATTCAGTCATAACTCGTAGCGAGGGCACTTCAATTTTGATTGGCAAGACAACCTTCATCCTGTAAACGAGAGAATAAGGGGTTGCCCCTGTAGATGTTCAGATTGAGGTTATGTAACCCCAAAATGCAAACGGCAATTTCTCCAGCCAGTCTTTATAGGTTTCCACCATCTTCTGCAAAATTCTCTTGATATTTTTGTTGGCAACCTCAACGGCTCCATTGGTTTGTGGCCTGTAGGTTGACGACTTATGGAAAGCCACGTTATATTTTTTGAGCAAATCTATCACTTCTTTCTTGAAATGTGACCCATTATTAGAGATGCCTCATTCGGAACTCCATACTGGCAGATGATATTGTTCTTGATGAACTTAGCCACATGCGCTGCTTTCAATATAGAGTAAGACTGGGCCTCTACCCATTTCGTGAAGTAGTCGATTGCTACCAGAATGAACTCATGCCCGTTTGACCCCTTTGGCGTAACCGCACCGATAACATCTGTCCCCCAAAATAGAGAATGGCCATAGTGAATTCATGTTATAGAGATTTGACGACAGAATGTTTATGCGATTGGCATGGATTTGGCATTTGTGGCATCGCCGAACGAAACCAATACAATCTTCTTTCATGGTTGAGCAGTAGTGGCCTTGTCTAAGGATTTTTTGGGTGAGCATCACACCGTTCATGTGGGCTCCGTGAATGGCCTCCATAAGATGCTTTGATTCCTCTTTCTCAATGCATAGCTTATGCATTCCCAGATGGCCTCTTTTGTACAACTTGCCTCCATAGATGATAAATTAAACAACCAGACGTTGTATTTCCCTTTTGTCCTTGGCATTTGCTCCTG
This sequence comes from Camellia sinensis, assembly GCF_055761805.1. Taxonomy (NCBI): domain Eukaryota; kingdom Viridiplantae; phylum Streptophyta; class Magnoliopsida; order Ericales; family Theaceae; genus Camellia; species Camellia sinensis. The sequence goes on along the minus strand of NC_138975.1, from coordinate 100,819,881 downwards.
GTGGATACACCTCTGTTTCTAGGAAATTTCAAATATCGTAATACCAATGGTTCTTGACTGAAGCCTCATCTATTGCGGCAATAGTTTCATAGGCCGGCGTGTACTTTTGTTCAATAATGATTGGACGCATCCTGACTCCCAATGGAATGTCTACCATAGAAGATAGAGTTGCTAGTGCATCAGCGAATCGGTTGTTCTCTCTTAGCAGATAGGTAAACGTCAACTTTTCAAACCTTAGAATTAGCATGTTCAAGACCTGATGGTAAACTTTCATTTTCTCCTCTTTAACCCGTTAATCTCTGTTGGCATAAGACACAACCAAATTTGAATCCTCGATGACATCCAACCTTTTTGCCCCTAGTTCAAAGGCGGCTTCTAAACCAGCGATGCACGCCTCATACTCTACTTCGTTATTGGATACTTTGAACCGAAGTTTGAAGGCTAAGGGTATATGGGAGTCATTAGGTGCTATTAGCAACACATCGATCCCATAACCGTATTGATTGGATGTTTCGTTAAAGTACATTGTCCACATTCTCTCTTCTATTTGCAGAATATCTTTATCTAGGAAAAGGTACTCCACTACTTTATCCCCTTCTATTAGGTGATCTGCCAGAAATTTTGTTACCGCTCTCCCTTTAACAAACTTGCGTGTAGCATATAAAAAATCAAATTCGAAGAGAAGAAGCAACCAACGGGCTAGCCTACCCATAAGTGCTGGTTTCTCAAAGAGATATTTGATGGGATCTAATCTCGAAACCAAGATTACAGAGTGAGCTAACAGGTAGTGTCTCAATTTCCGAGTAGCTCATACCAAAGTTAGACAAGATTTCTCAAGGGGAGTGTAACGTGTCTCGTAATCCAGCATTTTTTTACTCAAGTAGTAAATGGCTTTCTCCACTTTGGCCCTGACTCTTGGGCTAACATACACCTCATAGTTGAGTTTGTCACTGACAGGTACAAGATCAGTGGTTTTCCCAGTTCTGGCGGTGATAACACAGGCGAATTCTGCAGGTACTGCTTGAACTGACAGCGATCGTCCTACTAGAACTTCTTTCCTTTCTTCAGGAGACCAAATAGTGGTTCATAAGTCAAGGTTAGTTTTGAAATAAACCGCCTTATGAATTGCACTTTACCCAAAAAGTCGTGCACCTCATTTTTAGTCATTGGTGGTGGCATTTCTAAGATGGCCTTGATTTTGGAAGGCTCTACCTCAATTCCTCTCCGTGTGATCAAGAATCCCAACATTTTTCCCGTTGTTACACTGAAGGTGCATTTTTTGCGAGTTCAACCTCAATCTATACTCTTTGATCTGCTGAAAGAACTTCTCCAAGGTGGTGTAGTGGCCTTCTCGATCTTTGGACTTGAAAATCATATCGGCCACATACACCACAACCTCTTTATGGATTATGTCGTGCAGAATGGTAGTTATAGCCCTCTGATAAGTGGCCCTAGCATTCTTCAACCCAAACGGCATGACTCGGTAACAATAGATGCCCCATGAAGTGGTAAAAGCAGTCTTCTCCATATCCTTGGGTGCCATCAAGATCTGGTTATACCCGAAAAATGCATCCATGAACGAGAGCAATGTATAGCCCGCAGTGAAGTCTACCAACTCATCAATATGAGGGAGGGGAAAATCATCCTTTGGACTAGCCTTATTCAGATCCCTGAAGTCGACACAAACTCTGATTCTGCCATCATTCTTCAAAACTGGAACAATATTGGCCAACCATGTTGGATACTCGGATACAAGCAAGAACCCTGCTTCAATTTGTTTGGTAACTTCTTCCTTAATCTTTAAAGCCCTATCTGGGCAAACTCTACGCAGCTTTTGCTTAACTGGCTGAGCCTCAGGGTCGAGAGAGATCCAGTGCTGTACAATCTCAGGATCGATTCCAGGCATGTCTTTGTAGGACCATGCGAAAACTTCTTTGAGATTTTTTAATAAAGTGATTAAACGCTTGCGTTCCTTCAAAGACAGCGTGGTCCTAATCTAGACCAAGTGAGGATCTTCTTCAGTACCCACATTAATTGATATGATTTCATTTTTATAGGGCTTAACACGCCTTTCCTCCTCACAATCAACCAAAATTTTCAAAACCTGAGGAATTTCTTCCTTTTCGTTTATGTCAAAATTTTGAAAATTAAGATCAATACAACAAACCAAAGGCACAGAGAAATAGGTAACATTCATAACATTCCCATTCAAAAAGTCGGGATCTTTGGTTATAGTGGACTTAAAGGAAAATCTAAAAGACGGCCTGGATAAGACTTTGGTATCCGTGTTACCACTCCTAGAAGTACCAAACTCAGAGGAACTCGAATCTAACCCCAAATCCATAGACTTAGTGGAATCAGATTCGGACTCATTATCCGATTCAGAACCGTCGATGACGCCTTACTCGAACTTCCAGACCAGGTGTGGAGCCTCAGATGCATCCACGATTAAATTGGAGAAATCCGCTGCTGGGGAACCCTTGATCATTGAGATAGCAAAACTATCCCCTAAGTTAGCGGTCTTAGCTCCAGTAATGGAACTCATCAGTAAGTCAGCTAGTGCTTTTCCCAACAGCTCCTCTTCTTCAATGCCCAAGTTTGCAGTTCTTCCTTGATTCATATCAGTGCTTAGGTTTGCCTGTTCATCCTCCTCTTCTAGCAACTAGTGCCCGAAAAAGATCTCGAACCTCGAATATCTAGTCTTTGTTTCCCAGTCATACCAGGGCTATGGGAATCCACAGAATGGGAAATCTTCCTCTTGGCAGACAAAGCGTCCGTTCAGGGTTCCCCGTATAAGTTTGTGGATTAACTCATATTGCTTCCTAGTCATCTTTCAGCCTCTCTCTTAACTCCTGCCTTTTTCTTTGCTAATTTGCAGTGGTAGGTTTGTATCCTAGCTCGAAAGCATGGGAGTTATGACTCAGCTTCTTAGAAATAGTACCTCCCTGTCTGCCACTTTGGCCTAGTCCTAACCCGGGTGTATACCCCTATTTGTTCATCATGTATATGGATTGCGCACTCACATAATCTCTATCGCCCTCTGCCATGATGGTTTGGACCAATCGATCTTCTGCAAGAGAGAAGACGAAAAGAAACACATCTTCTTCCCCTTGTATGATTTCTAATAATGGTGCAATGGTTTCTTGAGGATGGATCGCAGAGTTACCGTACACAGTGGCAATCCCACCTTTGAAGGGGTACTTTACTAACTGATGGACTGTTGATGACACCGCCTTCATCTGATGTAGCCAGGGCCTTCCCAGTAGTAGGTTGAATGTGGCCAGAACATCCATGACATGGAATTCTACCTCATGTTCAAATGGGCCGATTAGGATATTACTTTTGAACGTTCCCATGACATCCCGGCTTGTATTGTCATAGGCCCAGACAGCTTGGGTTGTGGGTGTAAAGTCAATTGGCCCCAAACCGAAGGCATAGGCAGTTCTCACTGGGCACACATTGATCGCCGACCCGGTATCTACTAATACCACCAGAATCCACTTTTTTCGACTTTCCAAGGTTACATACAAATGCCTGTTGTGGTTGGCGCCCTCGGAAGAAAATTCTTTATTCGTAAAGGATATCACTGGCGTAATGCCCCCAGAGGTGACCAGTGACACCAATTGGTCAGCGGTGTTGTCAATGGGCAATTTGGTTCGGTTCATTACTTCCAGCAGGGCTTGTCTATGTTCCCGAGACGCCATTATCAGTCCCCAGATGGATATGTCAGCCTGAATCTTCTTTAGCTGTTGCAAGACCATATTCTCCTCCACATCCCTCTCTTTTGCTTTCTCAACCTCCTTTCCAGGGGTCTCTGGCTAGTCTAACACTGCGGGTTTGAAGTACCGACCGCTCTAGGTCATATGACTGATCTCATCAGTATACCAAGTGTCATCTGGGGTATCATCTTTCCAACCTTCGTCGGTGTATGCATGACTTAGGTTGCTGTCTTTCCACCACTCTCCCAAAGTCATGACCGGACTGACATCATCTTCTATCCGAAGCATATTAACATGACGTGCCCCATCATCATACCATTCTTCTTCCACCACAGCTCAGGTTTCAACATCCTAGTACTTTCTGAGTTTCCTCAACATCCGCTTCCAGTCCTTGGGATCCCATTCCGTTTTCTTAGTGTTTTGAACACTGTCGATTGTGGACTCAGCTTCTTCTTTCCCTTTTCCTTTGCCTTGTTCCAGAGCTATCTTCGCTTGGATTTCCACTATCCTTTCCTTTTGAAACTGTTCCAGTGCCTGTTCCTTCTCAGTAAGAGGATCAGCCTCGGCCTTACCCTTAACAGCAATTTTCTCTTTTCCCCTGGTCTCTCCTGTTTGTTCCTTCACATTAGACTCTTCCTCACTTAACCACCCATTGCTAGTTTCTAGCTGGCTCGAGTTCCACCATCCCATCTGTACATAGCTTGTATCTTCTTCTTCGAAGAAGTAAAGATCCTTTAAATCCTATTCTAATTCTACTAGATCCTCCTCTAGGTTTGCTAAGTCATGCAGGCCTTGCTTGGGCCACTCATTCTGATTCTGTGCCATTTGGTCTTCCTCGATAGCATTAATGTTGAGAAAATTTGGCAGTATAACCACTGGCTTTGGCTGATCGATGGCCACAATGTATAAGCTGGGATCATACTCCTCCGCAAGCGAGACCCCATTTTCTGTGACACGGGTATCAGCCGACCATTTCTTCAGTGCATTATTCTCTTTCTCAATTTCTACTACCTTAGGTTCGGATTGGGTTTGCGATGTTAGATCCATCATGTACATGTCTATGCTTTCTAGAATAACCACCTTCGATTTCGGTAAGTGGGATGAGGTAATGTATGTGCTATGGGTTGAAGGTGGGCGGTAGTGTATGGATGTGGTTAATATTTCTGGGTAAGGGGACTTGGTTGTGTGTAAGAAGTGGATTGTTTATTACGTTTGGTTTTGCGGGTGGGGCGATGACTTTGTTGTCGATGAGATCCTGAATCTCATGACGTAGGCGGCAACGCATGTCTGTGGGATGGCCATATTGTTGGTGGAAGATATAGTACTAGGTAGGGTCATGTTTGGGTGGCAATGGGTCTGGAAGTGGACGAGGATCGAGAGGCTTGAGATGCCCCTTTCGTATCAATAACTTGAGGGCTTGAGTTCGGCTCATATGGAGGGGAGTAAAAACTCTTCAATTTCGGGGTGGACCGGTATTTTGTGAAGATTGTGAGGTTATGGTAATAGCAAAGGGATCAGCTATCTTGGCCGTCGAAACCATAGTACTGACATCTGCAGGTCGCGGAATAGTGCTATTGCTAGCATTGGTACTCCGAGAGAACAACCTTCTTGCAGGTTCACTTGTTCTATGGATGATACCCTTTTTGAATGCACTCTCAATCTGGACCCCTAGCTCATGTAAGGAAGCGAATGTGGACAACGGGGCCACTATCATTCTCTGCAACATGTCTGGCTCGAGGCTTTGGACCACTAGTCGGATTTGTTCTCTTTTAGTGGGCCTATTTGTCATTCGGGCTGTTTTGGCCCTCCACCGGGAGACAAAATCGATAAATGAGTCTTTACGATTCTGGGTTGTAGCCTCCAGCTCACTAATGGTTACTTCTATCTAGGTGTTATACGAGTACTGATTGACAAATGCTTCAGATAGCTCCTCCCAATTCCGTTTTGTAAAGTCCTCCTATTTAGCGTACTAGATGGCCGCCACATTAGACAAGGTCCTTCCAAACAACGAAAGCTTCTATGCCCGAGACAAACCCATGGGCCTCGATACATCCAAAAATAATCGAACATGTACGATTAGATCCTCACTCCCATCAAATCTGTCGATGTGGGGGCATCTTAAATTTCTCCGGTAATCTGATCGAAGCCTCAGTGTACCCATCTTTGATATTTGGAATAGAGTTGAAGCCCTGAGATTTCTTCAATGCTTTCTCCAATTTGGCAGTCTTGACCAAGGCTGGATCAATTTCATTAATATCGAAAGGAAAAATCCCTAGAGGAGGTTGAACCGGAGGATGATAAGCTGGAGTTGGGGGGGAACATGTCCTAGGGATCTAGGACTGGTAGATTTTCTGCTGGGGGGATAGATTTGGGTTTGGCTGAGCAGTAGAGATCGGGTGCACAGTTGACGCTGATGCCCCAGATGTACGCCTCAGATCGACAATGACTTCATCTTGTGCAGCCATCCTCTGGTTTACAGTAGCCATAGTTCTTTGGACGACAATCATCATAGCAGCGAATTCCTCTGCATTTGGTGTTGTGTTCTGTGCCATTGCTAATCCAAGTGAACTAGATGCTGGTGAATTGATCGATTGAGAACGGGTAGGTGCTCGTGGAATGCTTTGTACTGAATCTACTGATTGTCTGTTCCTTCTCTACCGAGTGACTGGAAGAAGCGAGACTAGCACGGGCTAATCACCAACAAGGTCTCGAGCTTTGCACAACCTACCGAAATGAGTCCACACAACTTAGGGAATATCGGGTCTTTCTAAAGCTATGATAGTAAACTACCTAGCAAAAAAGAAAGAAAAAAGAAAGAAAAACAAAATTAAAATCAGATACCACTTTGGCCCCAATCATCAACAGTCAAGACACATAGCTGAACTATAATCCCCACTGGACTCTTGTTTTCAAACCTTATTGATATGAACCATCTTATACAGTTGTAGACTCGACTTTCATCGCGTGCCCCCCTTTCGAAGAAGGCGCGAATTGGTCTCCTACAGTTCAGACTCTTGTCACGGTTCTGAATCTAATCTCACAAAGTGCAATGTAAGACTGATAAATCACCAAAGAGTCCAATCTGGCAAATCATTTTGGAAAATCAGATTGTGAATCAAATAATGCCAGACTGGACTGCTTTGCCAGATTACAGAGTCGCCACCTAAATATTTTATTTTGGGAAATTTAGGAAACCCTGACTCGTGCCAAAGGCTACGTGTTCGTTATCACCAAAGTTGCCTCGGCTCGGGAACTTGGGTACGAGAGGAGAAGGTCATAACATGAGCACCCCTGCTCATCTGATTAAAAGATCGGCCTCTACTAAGCATGATATGTTGTTTTATAAACCTCGTGTGTTCTTATTCTGGTTATTAGCTAACTTACTATGTGACGCACACAACATACAAGTATAGACTCAATCACGAGAATTGGAACAAAACAACTCATGTTTGCTTTTGAAAATGGTTTGAAAGTGCTACTCGCAAGTAGGCTAAAGCGCGGATTTGCCACCCTCAAGTGGGCTTTAAAACATGATTTTGCCACTTCACAAAGTGGGCTAAAACTTACAATCATCGAGTTGTTCTAATTCAGGCAATCAAGCCTTCATCCACAGGCATTCATGCAGTTTATCAATTAAGCAAATAGCCTCATGGCAAGCATGCTATCATGGCAACACTCACACTTATGCAAGTACGCTAAAGCGTAAAACTTACAAAGTACTCCAAGCCAAAACAGAAAACTAGTTAGAAACAATGCATGATCCTAACTATGTAAGATGTCTAATGCAACACATGCAAAATGCAATTAAATAGGCTCAGCTATCTAAGATGGCATATGAATGCAACAATTTGATAACGTGCTTTGAAACACATATTCAAGTAGGTATTTGTAGACACCCCATTTTTGACCGCCCTTAAGACTTGGGCACCACTGATGTTTTACTTGGTGGAGAAAGGTGTGCAGGGCAAATGTTCAGTTTCTTCAGCAAGGAGAGAGGCAAATCCTTCAAAACACTTTGTTTATGGGTTTGGAGTTGAAGAAGAGAGGAAAGGAGAGGAGAAAACTAGTTTGGGAGAAGTTCAGCATGAATCCGGGTAGAAGCGAGTCGAACAGCCCTCGCTGAATCGGGCTTATCTGTCTGTACACTTGGAGTTTAGCTATGGGGCCACCGCCGTCGGAAATATTACTTCCGGGGCTTCATTTTGCACTCAAGAATCTCTTAAAGCCAAGCCCGGGTGGGGGAGATATGAGTAGCTGAAGTTGGGCATCATCCCGGTTGGATCGAATCTGCGCGGCTTCACCAAAATGGGCATAACTTTTTCCACAGGAGGAATTTTAATGCAAGGTTTGCACCATTGGAAAGATAACTTCCGGGGATTCAATCTGGACATCCACCAGCACTTTTTGACCTCATCAGCCACCCATCGGCACTCTATTTATCCGACCGGCCAGTATAAATTGCAGGTCGGCAATATATTGTGCCGACCGGCCATTTATTTTGCCGATGACCTCCTTTCATGGCCGATATGACCCTTTTGCACCCCTCAAGCATGGTGCATGCCATCTGTGCCAGCTATTCTCCATTCAAACCCTCTGTCCGAGATTTTGCCTTTTGGGGGGGAAATTTGAACTTGTTTTGTTCCCCCCCTTTTTCTTGCCTCTCTCCCTCTATATAACCAGCCCTCCACCACCATTTTGAAGGGTTGAAGAAACCAGATGAGGCACCATTATAGATACAACCCTATATCTATACACATCTCCCTCCATCTCTCTCTTTCAAGCTCAAGCATCCAAGTTCCTTGCACCATTCCTTCATCACTACCTAGCATCACCACCACTACTCCATTTCCAGCAGCTTGGGGAGCTTTCCAGCAGCTAGGAGGCATCACTTCTCAAGCCAAGAAGCAACCAAGGGTTGGTCTTCAAGGGTAAATGTCAATTCCCTCTTTTTGAGCTTAATTTTGCAACATTTTTCTAGCTATTTTGCTTGCTGTTTTGAGCTCCAACCAAAACTGAAAGTATCCTTTATTTGAGCTCTATTTCATGATTCATTAAGGGAATTTTGTCATTTGAGGTCCCCATCTTGCACTTCCTTCTTTACATCTCCTTTAGGCCCTAATCTTGCATGTTATTTTTGGCCTATGTGTAATCTGTTTTGGGGCATGTCATAAACTGTAAGTGAGCTTGTTTTGAGCCGTTATTCAACATTGAAGAAGGGCTCATCACTGTTTAGATACCCCATGTGCTACTTGCTTTGAAATCCATGTTTTTGCCTCATTTTGTATGTTTTTTTTTAACCTATTTTTCTTCTGTTTTTGGACCTTGGTCCTAACTGAAAGTAGCCATATTTGACCCCCTTGTCTTATTTCATTAAGGGTCTTTGGCTGTTTGATGAATGTTTTGTATACTTTGTGTTTTGACCTCTTTTGGGCCCTACTTTGCATGGCATTTTGAGCATACTTGTATATTGTTTTGGGGGTTTCCATAAACTATAAGTAGTCATATTTTTGGTCCCTCTTCAGTGTTGTAGAAGAGTCTTTTTCTGTTTGGGCTTTTCATCTACCACTTGCTTCATTGCCTCCCTTGCGGAGCCATTTTTGTATGATAATTTAGTCCCACTTGTGCTTACTGTTTGGCCATGCTTTGAACTGTAAAAATGCTTATTTTGGGGCTGCCTTGCTTCTGTCTTTTCATTCCATGTACCAATTATGCATGCTTTGTATAGCTGTAAGCCATTTCATAGTTTTGCATTTTGGGATTCGTCTCATGCATCGGGTGCTATATTGCCATGTTTCGGGGCTGTTTAGCATCATGTTTTAGTGCTGAAATTTTCATGTTTGCATACCATGTTCCATGTCTTGCCATGTTTTGGTAGAGTGGCATTCGTGTCTTAGGTTCGGTCCTCGGTTTGCGTGCATATGTGCACGCATTTCGAGTGTCTCATTTTCATCTCATGGCCACTGATGTGGGTGTGGCTGAGGTTCACTCACATTGGTGTAAGTCCATCTTGCATTGTGTATGCCATGTTTCAATGCGTTGTGCATGTTATGTTGTTAGCATTGTGTGTGCCATGTAGTTGTATTACATGTTTGTTTGTTTGCTTGCATGCTTAGGTCGCATGTGCATTGTTGTGCATTGCCTCGCCTCTTGACCAACCATGATTGAGGTTGGGTCCCTTGTATGTTTTGTGTGCATTGCATTTGACATTGAAATGCATACTTGACTCTTTGGCCATCATGCATCGAAATGCGTGATTAGTGGCCCGAGGGTCGAGGGCCATGCTCCCTTGAGTCCATTACATGATAGGGAGTGTGTCCATGTATACATTTACCTAAAAATTCCATGCCATACACTGCTTGCCCTCTGCTGCTGCCAATTACAGGTTCTGCAGGAAGATTTGGCCGGTCGGTTAAATACAGTGCCGACCGGCAATCCATAAATGGCCGATAACTTCATCAGCGGCCGGTGACCATTTCCCATGGCCGGTGGCCATCCCTCCCAGCCGATGGTATTCCCCAACATCCAGAGAGCATGCCCTTAGACTTTGGCAGTCCTCAGAGGAGCAGGGCAGTGAAAAACAGAGGCAACAGTGCTATGGCAGCGAGTTTCTGGGCAATATGGGTCAAGCATGCATCATTCGCGCATCCCAAGGCGGGGGCCGTGGCCACCTTCCCTTTGCATTTAATTTGTTAGTTAAATAGGAATTCTGTAATAATTAATTAAGTAGTTAGTTAATTATTCGGACTGTAATATTTATTCGGTCCCTCCGAGTGAGGGCGTATTTGTAATAAGTGTGGGTGCGTGTGTGCATGTCTTCCAATCCCCACCTCTTTCTCCCTTTTACTTACCTGCTTTGATGGTTAGTATTAGGACAGGTTTAATTTAGCATACCTTATGCTATGTATGCGTGCATCCATACATTTGTCTTACATGCACCGGGCTCGGCGTATCATACTAACTGCATTTGTATTTCAATTTCAAAGTTGAATACTTGTTAGCTGTTGCATCTCATATGCCATGTTTAGAATAGCCGAGCCTGCTATAGTTGCATTTTGCATGTGTTGCATTAGGCATTCCTGTATAATTAGGATCATGCATGGATTTCTAATTAGCTTCTGTTTTGGCTTGGTGTACTCGGTGAGTTTTATGCTTTAGCATCCTTGCATGTGTGTGAGTGACTGCCATAAAAGCATGCTTACCATGAGGCTATATGCTTATGTGATATAACTGCTTGAATGCCTGTGGGTGGAGGTTGAATTACCTAAATTGGAATAATGTACTAAAACTGTGAGTTTTAAGCCCACTAGATAGTGGCAAAACCATCTTTTCTAAAAGCCCACTCGAGGGTGGCAAAACCTGCATTTTAGCCTACTTGCAAGTAGCAAACCATTTTCAAAACAAACATGCTATGTTTTGTTCCAATTTAGGCGATTTGGTCTATACTTGTTTGCTGTGCGCATAACATAGTAATTCTAGGCTAATAACCGGAATAAGAACACATAACGTTTTCAAAACTGGATATCATGGTTAGTAGAGGCCGATCTTCGGATCGGGCGAGAGGGGGTGCTCATAGCTGACCTTCCCCAATCGTACCCAAGCTCCCGAGCCGAGGCAACTTTGGTGATGACGGACACGTGGCCTTTGGCACCGAGTCAGGGTTTTCTAAACTCTCCCCAAAAAATAAACATTTAGGTGGCGACTCTGTATCTGGCAAAGTAGTCCATGTTTGGCACTTCTTTTCAAAATCTGTTTCTCAAAACGATTTGCCGGATTTGGACTCTTTGGTTCAGATTAAGAACCGTGACACAAATCGAGTCCGAACTGTAGTGGGGTCCCTCGCGGACGTGTTACAGTTTCTGGCGACTCTGCTGGGGAGTTTAGAGAGCTTGACTCGAACTCATGATATCCTGCTTTAATTACATTTATGTGTTTCTTTGCATTGCATGTGCATTGGTGCGCCTAGGAACACAGTGTTTGCCATCTGCCATTCCTGAACGGTTTGCCGGAGGCTTGTCTTGTCAAGACATGACCATAAGGCTGACCGGTTATGGGCTCTGACAGTATGGGAACACAAACCCCGATTTTATCGGGGCACCCTTTTCGACCATTCGACCTAGTGCATATTCAGAATCCATAGTGACCATCCCAAACTAGGACAGATTGCTTACCCGATGCTAAGTTGTTTGAAACCGCTGCGTGCATAGTGAAGCCCTAGCTCCTGACAAAATAGGACAGGGAAACCCTACCCCAACATAGGGGTGTTTTGGCTCTCACTTATCTGCTATGTGCTTTAGAGTTGGCCTCTACGGGAATGCGTGTATCAGTTTGCAAGTTTGGGCATCAGGCCTGCGGGCACCAGTTCAGTATTTTGGGATTCAGTTTACCTGAGGGTATCGGTTTATGGGCAGAATTTTGGGGCAGAATTCAGTAGAGGGTACAGTCATCTTGCTACACTCGTATCTGTTTTGGTGAAGATGAGCTGAGGCGCTGTTTGTTTTCTCTTTTGCTAGGTAGTCTTGGAACCATAGCTTCAGAAGGCTCCGATATCCCCCGAGGTTCATCGAACTTGTGCTGATAGACTTTGTCAGGTCAGAGGTTCAGTTCAAGGGCAATCAGTGTTCCTTTGCCAGAGGCAGGGTAAAAGGGCCAGTCAGGCACAAATCACTAGTTCAGCAGTTACCGGATCAGTGGCCCTTATCCACCCCACCAGTGAACAGTCAGGCTGAGGTCTCAGTTTCTACCACAGGGATAGATACCAGTCAGTTAGATGGATCAGCAGAACACATCAGAGATGGAGGCAATGATGCGCCAGATACAAGAAAGTATGAAACTCATGCAGCAAGACGCTGCCCGCCAGATGGAATTTGCCAAACAGCAGGCTGCGATCATGGCCCAGCAGGCTGAGCTAATCGCTAGGCTACAACAGCAAAATGGAGCATCTGCTTCGCACCAAGCCCCTCCCCCACCAGTAGATCCAATACCCAGGGAGACGCCAAATGTCCAAGAAGGTACGGACATTCCGACAGGGCCGGCTCCACCCCCAATCTTACCCCCGCTGTCTAAAGCACCAATCAACCCATTGGACTCTCCCTTTGAGTTCGAGGTAGACCATACAGCGTTGAAGTTGAGTAAGCTTGAAAAGTTGTTCAAGAAATCCCAGGGGGTAAAGTCCATCCCGGACATTGAGGATGGGTACACCGACGCAGCTGTGACACTGCCGGACAAGTTCAAGATGCCTCACATCGACCGTTTTGACGGGTCAGGAGATCCCATGGTCCACCTAAGTTTGCTTTCAGATGTTCTGCGCCCGATGGGCTTGACAAGATTACAGAAGCTTTCCCTTTTTGGCAGGACCCTGTCGGGTATTGTGGCCATCTGGTACGCCAAATTGGAGGATTCAGTGAAACGAAGCTGGGAGCATATGGTCGAGGCCTTCGTTGCACAATATTCATACAATACCCAAATCGAGATTACGACCCGTGATCTTGAGACGACGAGGCAGGAGCCTAAGGAGAGCTTCTTAGAATTCGTGGCCCGTTGGAGGGCCAAGGCCTCAATGATGACCATTAGGCCAACAGATAAGGATCAAATACGGATGGTTGTGCGCAACCTCCAGCCCAAACTAATGCAGAAAATGATCGTGCTCCCCTTCCCTACCTTTTCAGATTTGCATGAGATGGGAGTACAGATCGAGGACGCTATGAAGCAGGGCCTCATTGATTAGGAGAAGGAGCAGCCCAGGAGGGCGTTTACCCGCAGTTCGAATGCGACCACCAGCGGTGACGCAGCTGCAAGATCTTCCGAGGTGGGCATGGTCGCCACTACCACACCAAGAGCAGCCACCCCCTTTGTTGGTGTATCCACTTCAAACCCCCGAACTTCAGACTATCTACACCGAGGCAAGAGGGTTTTCACCCCACTCTATATGTCTTTGTCTAAAGCCCTGGGGGTCCTACTCAGGAAAGGACATCTAAAACCGTTAGAGCAACGGCCTCTACCCGATCCTCTCCCTCCAAAACATGACCCGACTAAGTACTGTGCTTTCCATCAACAAACTGGTCATGACACCGACAGTTGCGTCCGTCTCCGCCACGAGATACAAAATTTGGTTGACAACGGGGTCATCCCTGCACCAGGTCCTGCAAAGTCTATCGGCACTTGATCAGTGAACTTGTAGGGGATAATGTGATGTGATCGAGGGATGAACCACCTGCGGGCAGCACTCAGTTTACTCCAGATGTGGTGTATAGCACGCACTGTTTTGAGCATTTGTGAATGCTAGTTTTGTACATTCTGACTTGGGTATTGGGTCAGTCTTGTTGTGTTGTTTTGAGTCTGTCTCTTTGTTTTGAGTCAGTCTTTTTGTTTCGGGTCTGTCTTGTTGTATCGAGTCAGTCCTGTTTTGTTAGAGTCAGGTGATTCCGAGGGTGTTACCTTGGGCATCACTATTTTGTTTTGTGTCTGTCTTTCCGCTTTCTTTTGAGTCTTTTTTTGCCATGGAGCTAGTTACACCAACAGTTATGAATGAAATAGCAGTGGTTTTTCATGCTTTTGTGCTTGTTTCTGCCTTGTGCCAGTTGTGCCAGAAAGTTCGAATGAAACGGTAGTACTTTTTGCCTACTCTTCTGCACCCCAAAATCATTGCATTGACCTAAGTTTTTCAAAACTTTTTGAACACTACGGTGAAAACAAAGAGGAAGAAATTCCTCAGATTTTGCAAAAATTGATCATTTGAGAGAAAGAGAGGCATGCTAAGCCTTTAATGATCGAGATCATGCTTGTTAATGTGAGTACTGAGAAAGATCCTGGCTTGATCCAGATTGGTCTCACACTGTCTTCAGCTCGAGCGACTAGTCGCTTTCTTAAAAGATTTCAAAAAAAAAAATGTTTTGCGCGATCCTGCGAAGACCTGTGTGGAATCACTCTTGAAATTGTGCAGCCTAGGATCGCTCTCAGCCTCGAGACTTGACCCCTCATTTTCAAACCTTGGACTTAAATTCAGAATGGTCAATGGTCAACCATCAAAGGAGGCCTGTGTGGCCATATTTAAAGCAGCCCTCAAACTAGGGGCAAGAAAAGTCAGATCAAGGGGATCAGATGTCGCCAAAAGAAGCTTGCAAAGCTAGATCAGAAGTATCCCTGGAATTAGGGGCAAAAATGCCAGATGTGCTCGAAGAGCCGAAGATGGATCCTTCTGCAAATCAATACAACAGCCACTCTCCTGGATACGGATGGCTTCAAAACCCTAAAACCATTTGGCATGGACTTGTTACACTTTTACCCTTTGAGAGGCTCGCCGGGCCAAAAACCCGGAAGAGTGACCCAGGAAAAAGTTAGAGCAAGAGAAAAATACAAAAAAAAGTAAAAAAAAAAATACAAAAAAAAAGAAGACAAAAAAAAAAAATTGAAAAGAAAAGAAGAATAAAGCTCGCAAGGTCGAAAACCTACAATGGGCGCCTTGGCAAAAGTTAGAGCCTAAAAAGGAGAGGTTAATACCCGAGTGTACCTTAACCCCGAACTACGTGAGGCTTGATTCCCATCTTTGGGATACGTAGGCAACTTCATTCTGAAGTCCAGCCGTAAAATACTTCAAATTCAACTGTGTCCATGTGATGGTTCTAGTCATCTTTGTCTTTTCTGTATCCGGGAGTTCGGTTGCAATCATCGCTCTGAGGACTGACTACAATACACTACGGTGCCATTCAGACAAGGGGCAACTTTCCGTTGCCATTCAATGCACCGCGGTGTCATTCAAACAAGGGGCAACTTTCCGTTGCCATGCAATGTCCTTTAGACAAGGGGCAATTTTCCATTGCCTCCGATCTGAGGTCGTGCATCTCAAGAGTAGGTTCTGTCCTCGTTGAACAGTGGCCGTTTGCAAAAACAATTTTTGAGAATTTTTCCTGAGGTTGACTGATCCCTCGAAAATTATTCCATCTTTTCCAAAACTGGACCATTTCTTGGACCCAAAAAGGGAAAATTTTCAGTGCTCATAACCTAACTTGCATGATTTTCAAATCAAAAATTGAACAAGTATGTTAATCTGATTCTCATATTGGTCAAAATTGTTTTAGTAGAAAACCAAAACAAAAAATGGTCAAAATAATGAACTAGGGGCACAGTTGAGTCAGGCTTCCTGTCTTTTCCCTGTTGTCAATGCATTTTCCAGAAAGGGCACTCTACTTGCCAGAAAGGGCACAATTGAAGTCAACAACAAAGGGCTGAAAGCTCTCTCATCCTCCAAGCAACGAGGTATCAAGGCAAGTGCGAAGCACAAACTGGAATGGGGTGAGATATTCCACTCCCTCATCTGGACAGACCTGATCATGTCCGAACTTCCCAGCAGAGCATCATCAACTGATGTCAGCTACAGATTTGCTACATACCCAGTTGTAGCGCAACCCCTCTGTGGGAGGAATTCACTGTTGTGAACAAGAATCAAAAGCTAGTAGAATACCAGGGGCAAGGGCCCATGACTTCCTGTTTATCTATCAACCCCCCAGGGGAGGGATTGAAAAAAACTAGAGATTGAAGAATAGAGAGATGTGCGATGAGAGAAAAAGTGAGAAAAGGGCTTTTTCAGAAAAATAGAGCTTGAGGGCCGAGTGATGTGAGGATCACAAATGAGAAAGGGTGGGAAACAATACCCGGTGAAACAGGCTCCCTGTGCACGTCTGTGTGTCGTGTCTTTTGTTTTGTTTGTCGCGATTCTTGCTTTGAGTCGTTCCGAGCGTGTCTCGATGTGTTTAGGTTGTTTACCTTGTGTTTTCCGTTGTTGAGTCGTAGTGCGCTGTGTTCAGTCGTAGGCTTAATACCCGGTTAAGAACTCATTTCTTAACTTCAAAAATAAAATCGTTTTGTGCTTAGAGTGCTGTGCCATTCTTCACGTTTGTGCAAAACAAGATTCGTTCTTTCATAAAACTGCAGGGTTCAACCCAAGTCATGTCAGAACAGTAAAACCAGGACCTATTTGAAGCTATATGGGTTCCAGACTACAAAACAAAAGCAAAAGAGGAAAATATCGGGTATCTGAGTGTGCTTCAACTTCGGAAAACTCCGTGATTGTGCTCCGGATGTACCTCTTCAGGCCTTGTCAGTGCTCCAAAGAATGAGTGCGCCTCTACTTCAAGCTTAAGCTTGCTTTAAGTCAGAATGGCAATTAAAGGAGTAGCAGATGTTATCTCTCGCCAATATAAAACAGGGTGTCCCTTTTTCGAGCAGAGTTATGTCGCCAAGTCCTCCGAAAGGTAAATCGGAGGCACCAGAGTACATGTTTGATGCCCTTCCATTGCATAGAATGTGAACTTTCATATACACTTCGGTTGCATGCGTGCCGCGCACCATTATGTTTCTGCATAGAATATGCTTTCAATGTTGCATAGAAAATGCCCCCATACTTGCATAGAAAATACATTTTATCGCACTGTCTTGCGCACCTGCATTGCATTGTTTTGCGCGCTCCTTTGTTTGGAAACACTGGGATACGTCCTTTTGTTTCTTATACCTTTCTGAAACACCGGGATACGTCCCTACGTTTCCATTTCTCTCTCTTTCCGAAACAACGGGATACGTCCCTATGTTTCTTCCTTCTCTCCGAAACAACAGGATACGTCCCTATGTTTCTCCTACTTTTTCGAAGCACCGGGATACGTCCCTATGTTTCTCTCTTTCCGAAACACCGGGATGCATCCCTATGTTTCTTTCTCCTTTTCGAAACACTGGGATACATCCCTATGTTTCTCTCTTTCTGAAACACCGGGATACGTCTCTATGTTTCTCTCTCTTTTCGAAACACCGAGATATGTCCCTATGTTCCTCTCTCTTTTCGAAACACCGGGATATGTCCCTATGTTCCTCTCTCTTTTCGAAACACCGGGATACGTCCCTATGTTTCTCTCTCTTTCCGAAATACCGGGATACGTCCCTATGTTTCTCCTCTCTTTCCGAAACACCGGGATACGTCCTTATGTTTCTCCTACCTTTCCGAAACAACGGGATACGTCCCTATGTTTCTTCTTCCATTCCGAAACAACGGGATACGTCTCTATGTTTCTCTTTCCATTCCGAAACAACGGGATACGTCCCTATGTTTCTCTTTCCATTCCGAAACAACGGGATATGTCCCTGTGTTTCTCCTCCTCTCCGAAACACCGGGATACGTCCCTATGTTTCTTCTCCTTTGTCGAAACACCGGGATACGTCCCTATGTTTCCCCTCCTTGTTCGTAACCTTTGGGATACGTCCCTAACCTTTGGGATACGTCCCTAATCCTTGGGATACGTCCCTAACCCTTGGGATACGTCCCTAACCCTTGGGATACGTCCCTAACCCTTGGGATACGTCCCTAATCTTTGAGATACGTCCCTAATCCTTGGGATACGTCCCTAACCTTTGGGATATGTCCCTATCCTTGGGATACGTCCCTAACCTTTGGGATACGTCCCTAATCCTTGGGATACGTCCCTATGTTTCTCCCTCTTCAGTTAAAAGCATTCGGAATACGTTCCAATGCTCACACCATTTCGAAACACCGGGATATGTCCCTATGTTTCTCCCTGTCCCATTTCCCCACACGATTTCAGTGTGTTTGGCATTCATCTTAGGTTGCATTGTCATGCACACCTCTTCACTTGCGTTGTCATGCACATTCCACTTGCATTGTTTTATCAAACCGGCTTCGCGAAAGCGTATAAGTCCGATTACAAACCGGCTTTGTGTAGCATATAAGTCCAATGTTCAAACCGGCTTCGCGTAGCGTATAAGTCGAATTATCAAAGTCTTCCTGCATATCATTTGCATCCTGCCCCTGAACTACGCTGGTTTGATTCCTTGCAAAGGGATACGTAGGCAGCCTGCGGGCACAACCATTCATTCATTTGTATTTTGTTTGTTTGTCCAAATCTTCAGCCATGTCAAAAATGGGTCGTCTCTGGGCTTTGACATTCACTCCCGTCATTTCTATGACTTCCGAGTTCTGTCAAAGAGGGGCAACTGTAGACACCCCATTTTTGACCGCCCTTAAGACTTGGGCACCACTGATGTTTTACTTGGTGGAGAAAGGTGTGCAGGGCAAATGTTCAGTTTCTTCGGCAAGGAGAGAGGCAAATCCTTCAAAACACTTTTTTTAGGGGTTTGGAGTTGAAGAAGAGAGGAAAGGAGAGGAGAAAACTAGTTTGGGAGAAGTTCGGCATGAATCCGGGTAGAAGCGAGTCGAGCAACCCTCGCTGAATCGGGCTTATCTGTCTGTACACTTGGAGTTTAGCTATGGGGCCACCACCGTCGGAAAGATTACTTCCGGGGCTTCATTTTGCACTCAAGAATCTCTTAAATCCAAGCCCGGGTGGGGGAGATATGAGCAGCTGAAGTTGGGCATCATCCCGGTTGGATCGAATCTGTGCGGCTTCACCAAAATGGGCATAACGTTTTCCACAGGAGGAATTTTAATGCAAGGTTTGCACCATTGGAAAGCTAACTTCTGGGGCTTCAATCTGGACATCCACCAGCACTTTTCGACCTCATCAGCCACCCATTGGCACTCTATTTATCCGACCGGCCAGTATAAATTGCAGGTCGGCAATATATTGTGACGACCGGCCATTTATTTTGCCGATGACCTCCTTTCATGGCCGATATGACCCTTTTGCACCCCTCAAGCATGGTGCATGCCAGCTGTGCCAGCTATTCTCCATTCAAACCCTCTGTCCGAGATTTTGCCTTTTGGGGGGGGGAATTTGAACTTGTTTTGTTCCCCCCCTTTTTCTTGCCTCTCTCCCTCTATATAACCATCCCTCCACCACCATTTTGAAGGGTTGAAGAAACCAGCTGAGGCACCATTATAGATACAACCCTATATCTATACACATCTCCCTCCATCTCTCTCTTTCAAGCTCAAGCATCCAAGTTCCTTGCACCATTCCTTCATCACTACCTAGCATCACCACCACTACTCCATTTCCAGCAGCTTGGGGAGCTTTCCAGCAGCTAGGAGGCATCACTTCTCAAGCCAAGAAGCAACCAAGGGTTGGTCTTCAAGGGTAAATGTCAATTCCCTCTTTTTGAGCTTAATTTTGCAACATTTTTCTAGCTATTTTTCTTGCTATTTTGAGCTCCGACCAAAACTGAAAGTATCCTTTATTTGAGCTCTATTTCATGATTCATTAAGGGAATTTTGTCATTTGAGGTCCCCATCTTGCACTTCCTTCTTTATCTCTCCTTTAGGCCCTAATCTTGCATGATATTTTTGGCCTATGTGTAATCTGTTTTGGGGCATGTTATAAACTGTAAGTGAGCTTGTTTTGAGCCGTTCTTCAACATTGAAGAAGGGCTCATCATTGTTTAGATACCCCATGTGCTACTTGCTTTGAAATCCATGTTTTTGCCTCATTTTGCATGTTTTTTTTCTAACCTATTTTTCTTCTGTTTTTGGACCTTGGTCCTAACTGAAAGTGGCCATATTTTGACCCCCTTGTCTTATTTGATTAAGGGTCTTTGGCTGTTTGATGAATTTTTTGTATACTTTGTGTTTTGACCTCTTTTGGGCCCTACCTTGCATGGCATTTTGAGCATACTTGTATATTGTTTTGGGGGTTTCCATAAACTGTAAGTAGTCATATTTTTGGTCCCTCTTCAGTGTTGTAGAAGAGTCTTTTTCTTTTTGGGCTTTGCATCTACCACTTGCTTCATTGCCTCCCTTGTGGAGCCATTTTTGTATGATAATTTAGTCCCACTTGTGCTTACTGTTTGGCCATGCTTTGAACTGTAAAAATGCTTATTTTGGGGCTGCCTTGCTTCTGTCTTTTCATTCCATGTACCAATTATGCATGCTTTGTATAGCTGTAAGCCATTTCATGTACCTAGTTTTGCATTTCGGGATTCGTCTCATGCATCGGGTGCTATATTGCCATGTTTCGGGGCTGTTTAGCATCATGTTTTAGTGCTGAAATTTTCATGTTTGCATACCATGTTCCATGTCTTGCCATGTTTTGGTAGAGTGGCATTCGTGTCTTAGGTTCGGTCCTCGGTTTGCGTGCATATGTGCACGCATTTCGAGTGTCTCATTTTCATCTCATGGCCACTGATGTGGGTGTGGCTGAGGTTCACTCACATTGGTGTAAGTCCATCTTGCATTGTGTATGCCATGTTTCAATGCGTTGTGCATGTTATGTTGTTAGCATTGTGTGTGCCATGTAGTTGTATTACATGTTTGTATGTTTGCTTGCATGCTTAGGTCGCATGTGCATTGTTGTGCATTGCCTCGCCTCTTGACCAACCATGATTGAGGTTGGGTCCCTTGTATGTTTTGTGTGCATTGCATTTGACATTGAAATGCATACTTGACTCTTTGGCCATCATGCATCGAAATGCGTGATTGGTGGCCCGAGGGTCGAGGGCCATACTCCCTTGAGTCCATTACATGATAGGGAGTGTGTCCATGCATACATTTACCTAAAAATTTCATGCCATACACTGCTTGCCCTCTGCTGCTGCCAATTGCAGGTTCTGCAGGAAGATTTGGCCGGTCGGTTAAATACAGTGCCGACCGGCAATCCATAAATGGCCGATAACTTCATCAGCGGCCGGTGACCATTTCCCATGGCCCATCCCTCCCAGCCGGTGGTATTCCCTAACATCCAGAGAGCATGCCCTTAGACTTTGGCAGTCCTCAGAGGAGCAGGGCAGTGAAAAACAGAGGCAACAGTGCTATGACAGCGAGTTTCCGGGCAATATGGGTCAAGCATGCATCATTCGCGCATCCCAAGGCGGGGGCCGTGGCCACCTTCCCTTTGCATTTAATTTGTTAGTTAAATAGGAATTCTGTAATAATTAATTAAGTAGTTAGTTATTTATTCGGACTGTAATATTTATTCGGTCCCTCCGAGTGAGGGCGTATTTGTAATAAGTGTGGGTGCGTGTGTGCATGTCTTCCAATCCCCACTTCTTTCTCCCTTTTACTTACCTGCTTTGATGGTTAGTATTAGGACATGTTTAATTTAGCATACCTTATGCTATGCATGCGTGCATCCATACATTTGTCTTACATGCACCGGGCTCGGCGCATCATACTAACTGCATTTGTATTTCAATTTCAAAGTTGAATACTTGTTAGCTGTTGCATCTCATATGCCATGTTTAGAATAGCCGAGCCTACTATAGTTGCATTTTGCATGTGTTGCATTAGGCATTCCTGTATAATTAGGATCATGCATGGATTTCTAATTAGCTTCTGTTTTGGCTTGGAGTACTCGGTGAGTTTTATGCTTTAGCATCCTTGCATGTGTGTGAGTGACTGCCATAAAAGCATGCTTACCATGAGGCTATATGCTTATGTGATATAACTGCTTGAATGCCTGTGGGTGGAGGTTGAATTACCTAAATTGGAATAATGCACTAAAACTGTGAGTTTTAAGCCCACTAGATAGTGGCAAAACCATCTTTTCTAAAAGCCCACTCGAGGGTGGCAAAACCTGCATTTTAGCCTACTTGCGAGTAGCAAACCATTTTCAAAACAAACATGCTATGTTTTGTTCCAATTTAGGCGATTTGGTCTATACTTGTTTGTTGTGCGCATAACATAGTAATTCTAGGCTAATAACCGAAATAAGAACACATAACGTTTTCAAAACTGGATATCATGGTTAGTAGAGGCCGATCTTCGGATCGGGCGAGAGGGGGTGCTCATAGCTGACCTTCCCCAATCGTACCCAAGCACCCGAGCCGAGGCAACTTTGGTGATGACGGACACGTGGCCTTTGGCACCGAGTCAAGGTTTCCTAAATTCTCCCAAAAAAATAAACATTTAGGTGGCGACTCTGTATCTGGCAAAGTAGTCCATGTTTGGCACTTCTTTTCAAAATCTGTTTCTCAAAACGATTTTCCGGATTTGGACTCTTTGGTTCAGATTAAGAACCGCGACACAAATCGAGTCCGAACTGTAGCGGGGTCCCTCGCGGACGTGTTACAGTATTGAAATACAATGCAGTTTGAATGATGCGCCGAGCCCGGTGCATGCAAAATAAATGAATGATGCAAACATGCAAGCATAAGGTATGCGGATAAATAAAAGGGAGAAAGACGTGGGGTTGGAAGACATGCACACACACACGTACGTTTATTACAACATTGTGCACTCTCGAAGGAGGGTCCAAATGAACAAGCTAAGCTAATCTAAGCTAAGCTAATTAACTAATTAAACTAATTAGACTAATTATTACAAAACAATCGAATAACTAGTAAACTACTTACTAATTATTACAACACAACAAAGAAATAGCTAAACTAAGCTACTTGATTATTACAACACTTTAATCAATTATCAACCTAATTAATTAAAACAATCAACTAATCATGCAAAATATTTAAATTAGGTTGCCTCAGCTTTGCCTTGGGAATTAGAAGATGCATGTGTTCGGTTGTCGCCTCGAAACACCTTCCGGTTTGCTCTTGAAAGGCTCTATTTGCAGGGTGTCTCCAAGAACTCTCTGCTGAACCTTACTAAGTCACTGCTGGGGAGTGCACCAGTGGCCTGCCGGCCATAAGGAGCTGCTGTCGGCCATCTACCAGCCAAGGATGTGCAGTGCCGGCCAAGGATGAAGCAGTGCCGGCCATCAGTGAGGCACTGCCGGCCACTGGTTTGCTACATCACCATTCTGCAATAAAGCTCAAACCAGAGGAAAATGGAGGGTCTCCCAAGGGTATGCGTGTACTGTGCCACTCCTTATCATCTCAAAACATCAAAGGAGAGGTACTATTGGATCCAAAACCATCAATCAAGCATTCACAATGCATGATGGCCAAGGATCCAACTTGTACACTTTCAATAAATGCAAGACAAACAAGACTCTAGGACCGTTACCTTATCGTGGATAATCAAAGGCAATGGAGACAGAGGAGATTGGCTCATTTTTATCACTTTGAGTATGAAATGGGCCAATCTACCTAGTGTTCAATATAACGTCCGATTGAACACAATGCAATGCAAACAACATGCTTATCTTGGCATGTTTTACTTGATTCAATTCTTGTTTACACATTTTAAGTTACCAAACTATTCTTTAATTGATTTGTCCAATGTGAAAGTCCTTTAATAAGAGAGAGGTCAATCAAAAGATGACTTAAGACATGAGAGAGGCCATGCTTTTGACTAAGAGGAACTCTCAAAAGAGGGTTAAAGCCATTTAAGCACAAGCCTCAATCCTAAGCTTAAACACAACTTTAAGACCAACTATCCCTCAAAACAAATATAAGAATGAAGAAATGAGGGAGGTGGCAGAATTTCAGTGCTGAAATGGCATGAAACACAAGACACTAACATGCAAACAACTCATATACAACATGTTAGAGGACTTAAGCATTAGAGCTAGTGAAGAGCTTTACACTAGAACCATGCAACATCAAACTCAAATGGCCAAACCAGCCCTAGACAGAGCTTAAACATGCCAAAACAGTGGCCAAAATGAGCTAAAATGGTAGCATGAAAAGCAAAAAAAACATGCTCATCTATTGGCTCATAAACAAGGCATAAAGCACACTTCTCAAAAGTAACGAAAGAGTGGAATATGTAAGAGTGTGACAAGGCTACAAGCACTGAAATCATATGTTAAATGATGATATATAATGCAAACATCACAAGCAAAGCATGCTAAGGGCCTCAAAAGACAAAGCTAGTGAAGCATGATTACACTATAGCTATACAAAGCAAGTCTCAAAGGACCAAGACCACTCAAAACAAAGTTTAGTCATGTTAAAGCAAGGCCAAAAACATGTTGGAGTGGAGCCAACACATGCTAGAATAATAGGTTAAAACATCAAGTGTGTTAAGCTAGTATACATGATTACACTACAAGTGTAAGAAGCAAGCAAGAGGTGACTCAACCAGCCAAAAATAGAGTTATAACAGGTCAAAAAAGTCACAAAAACATGCTGAGGTCAAGCCACCAAAAGGTAGAAATACATGCACATATGTTAAGCCATCAACACATGCAAACAAGATATAAGGTGGGGAGGCACCCCCTCCTATTTTGGACCTCAAAACCAAGTTTCTACCACTGAAAAACCTCTGAGTTTTAGTGGTATAAAGGCCAAACAAAGGGTGTTCCAAAAGCTTAGAAAGATAGCTCAAAAGGCTTTACAAGCCAACGAGCCAAGGGAGGGAACCACCCCCTAACCACACAAGGCTTAAACCAACATTTTAAGACCTTAAAAATAAAAATTTTTAGAGGCCAAAACTAGTTTTAAAGTAGCACACAAAGGTGGCAAAGCAATGAACTAAAACAAAGCTTAAAATAAGGAAATTCTTACCCTTGAAGCACAGTAAGAAAATAGCCAAACTTCTGAGCCAAAACCACTCCAAGGAGCTCAAACAAGGCCTCCAAGAACCCCAACTTCTAGTGCAAATATGTAAAGAAAACACACTTTCAAGTCTAAAATATAGAGAGAGAGAGAGAGGATTCTAGAGAGAGAGAGAGAGAGAAATCTTGCTCAGCTCAAACTTTGTAACCCTTTGCATGCATATAGATGAGCTCTATATATAGGAGATACAAGAAGCCTTCAAACAAATCCAGCCATCCACATGCATGTAGATGAGCTCATCTGTGCAAACAACTGTCAAAATATCTGCAAAAATATCTACTAATGCATTGGTGGCCGGCAGGGCCTCATTGATGGCCGGCAAGGCAAAGCCCATGGCCGGCAGCCCTTAATGATGGTTGGCAGGCCATCAAGAGCATCACTAAGAAAAGACCAACACATGGTCCAAATATGAGGCAGAATGGAAACAGGGTTTGGAAAGGTCAAACATGAAGCATTCTGTCATGGAAGTTGAGTACTCGACGAGCAATCAAACTTGTTGTTGGATGTACCCTGCAAGAACATCTAAGTCTTGAGGACGGTCAAAAATGGGGTGTTTACAACAGTCTCACTGTAAAAGCATGCATCAAGTAAAAAGAACCAAAACACCCCTATGAGGGGGTAGGGTTACCCTGTCCTAGATTTTTGGCATGATCTAGGCTGCACTATTTCACACAACGAGTTTCACAACATCTTCCCCGACCTTCCACGCTCCTTTCTGAAGGCGAATAGCCCTACAGTTTGGACTCCACTTATGGTTTTGAATCTGATTTCACAAGTGGAATGTGAAATAGTGAAAACACAAAAAGAGTCCAAATCTAGCAATTCTTTTTGAAAAATCAAAGTTTGAATCAAATGCCAAAAATGGACTGCTTTGCTAGATTACAGAGTCGTCACCTAAATATTTTGGAGAAATTTAAGAAATCCGAGACTCGTGCCAAAGGCCATTAGTCTGTCATTACCAAAGTGTCTCGGCTCGGGAGCTTAGGTACGAGAGGGGAAGGTCATGAATTGAGCACCCTACTTACCCGATCAAAGATCGACCTCTACTAATCATGATGTGATTTTTATCCACATTATATGTTCTTGTTTTGATTATTAGGCTATATTACCATGTGATGTGCACACACAAGGTATAGACCAATTTGCAAAAGCTGGAATATTTTGATTTCATGTTTGTTTTGAAAATTGTTTTGTGAATTTGCCACTTGAAAAACAAGGTGGGCTAAAATGGGCATTAATCAAACTATCCCAATTCAAGCAACTAGCCTTCACCCATGAGCATTTAAACAGTTATATCATTTAAGCAATTAGCCTCATGGTGGACATGCTTGGATACGGTAACACAAACATTCGATGCAAGATGCTAAAACATAAAATCAGTCACGTAGTACTCCGAGCTAAAACAAAGCAAAATTATTAAAAAAATATGCATGTTCCTA
Source organism: Camellia sinensis (assembly GCF_055761805.1). Lineage (NCBI taxonomy): Eukaryota > Viridiplantae > Streptophyta > Magnoliopsida > Ericales > Theaceae > Camellia > Camellia sinensis. The sequence goes on along the minus strand of NC_138975.1, from coordinate 100,793,375 downwards.
ATTAAATGCAATATGACTAATGCAACGCACACATTATGTATTTTTATAGGCTCAACTATGAACATGGCATATGATTCCACTCAAGACATACGAGAGAGCACGTATTCAAGTAAATGAATTTGAACATTGATATCGAGTTAGCATGATGAGCCGAACCTTATATGCATGCACGACAAATGGATGCGAAACATAAGAATGCTAATAAAACGTGATGCCCTATACTAACCATCGTAAGCAAATAAATAAAAGGGAGAAAAATGTGGGGTTGGAAGACATACACATTATTACAACATTTGATCTCTCAAGCAGGAGGGTGCGAATCAATGTCCAAAAGTCTGAATTAAACTAATTATTACAAAACCGAACCAAATGAATAGAATAGGCTAAGCTAATTAACTTGCTAACTATGCTATTATAACAAGGATAACCAAGCTAAAAAAAACTAGCTATCTAAGCTAATTAATTACAACAATTACGAATAAATAAAATAATAATTACAACAATTAGTAGTTAACGAGACGAATTATAATGAACAACATTAAATTAAATTAAATTAATTACAATGATCATAACGTGAGCAAGGATGTGCAAGAATTGCATGCATTCACATGCACAATGTTCAAGAACAGCTCTGTCTGCCCAAGTTTGCTCTGTTTCACCTCAGTCACCGCCCTATGTTTTCTGCAAAAATACACTGCTGACCAAACTTTAAGGGCCGGCCGGCCCTAATGAAGCCTGGCTGAGCATAGAGAAGGCCGGTCGTGCCTCAGTTTTGTGCAAAACTCTGTTTTGTGTTCTGAAGTGAAAATGGTGCAGATAGAGTTGTTCAAGCTCTGTTTGTCCATTTCTTTCCTTCTCTGTCATGGAAAAGCCTTGAGAGAAGGCTCTAATTGTTTCCAAAACCATCAATGGGCAAATTGATTTCTTGATGATTTTGGATACAATTTTGAACAAAAATCAATGAAATGCAATGGATATGACCACTCCTCCCTCTTTATTATGGAATGAACTCAAAAAAAGGAAGTAGAGACGCTTCGAGAATCATCAAAACGCCATGAATTAGCGTATGATCACTCTTGACTCGATAAACTTGGCATAATGGCCGGCCAAGCCCAAGTAATATGACTCATTTTCTTTAAGTGTGTTGGTTGCTTTTAAACTAATTCTTGTAGTCATTTCCATTATTTAGTCCATTTGTCCTAAGTGATGATTAATTCCTCTAAAAGGAGAGAAGCATCAAATGGGGAGTAATTCTCAGCATGAAAGAGAGATTACGCCATTGACAATGAATCTCCATAGAGATTAAGCCATTAAGCATAAATCTCTAGTTCATATGTTGAATAACTATCAACCATTTGAAACAACTCTCAAATAGGAGAAATTAATGGCAAGTTAATTCTTAAAATTAGGTTTTTATCATAGAAATTGAACAAAGAAAAGCTAAGAACAACATAATGCAAGCTATATACAAAGATCAATGCTACGCCAAATGAACTAATCAAAGCTTGAACCAATTAAATAGAATAAGATAGACCTAAAATAGTCTAAAATAAGCCCAAAATAGTGGCTACAAATGTAAGAAAAGAGCTCAAAAGCTAAGCAAAAGCAAAGACACTAAAGCTATGTAAACAAAAGAACAAGGAGGGATGGCCAACCCCTCCAATTTCAAGACTTCAAATCATGTTTCTAGCCTCAATTCAACCCTGAAAATCAGTTCAAAAACCAAAGAAAAAGAGTGTAAAAGAACCAGAGGTTGAGCTACAAAAATAGGTGCAAGTGAGGGTGTTAACCTTACCACCTTTGGTAGCTTGTCCAAACCCAAGTTACAACTCTTAGAATAGGTGTAAAATAGTCCAAGGACACAAGAAATAAGTAAAAATGAAAAAATCAAAAGCAAGAATGAAAGTTACAAGATTATACCTCTCAAAATGATGTAAGCTTCGGTTGATGATCAAACTCACTCTTGACACACTCTCAAGCTTGAATTATGCTTTCCAAGGGTCAAACAAGGCTCTAAGATGACAAGTCAAGATTGTGTATGGTGTATATAGATGTTGGTAGGTCAACTCACAGGTAGTTTGCAATGGAAGAAAGAGGAAGAATGAGCTCTCTCTATGTGTATAGGCTCTTTCTTAATTGTGTAACCCCCAAAACAAAGGTATATGGTCATATTTATAGAATTTGAGCACAAAAGGTGATAAATATCTTCAAAAAAGAACAGTTGGCGGGCTCCTAGCCAGAACAATGTTTATTGCTATTGATGCACGGCCGGCCCTCACTGAGGCATAGCCGGGCCTCAATGACTTCCCCTATTTTTCTGTTACAGCCTTAACAAAGGATGGTACAAGGCGTGAAAATGGATTTCTTGGGTGTAATCCTTGGGAATAGGGAAGGTTGGGGGTTATTTCGAAGCTTAAACAAGACTCCTTCGTTGAGACCTTGAATCACACATAATATCACTTTTATCATCGAGTGTACCGAGCAAAGCGCTCGAGCCTTGTGGGCGGTCAAAAATGGGGTGTCTACACAATGGCATGACACTTCTCTCATGCCTAAAACAACTCGTGGTTTGGTACTCCTTTCCATTGGAGGACTTGAAGCTCACTTTTAAGACTTAATGAATTAAGGAATGGATGGTAATTAAAATGAAATAATAGAATTGGGACTAAAAATGATGCAAGATAATAAAATCAACTTGGGTTCAATTGAGCGTTAATTGAACCCATTGAGTCTTGAGTCGTTTCATACTTGCTAATGATGTAAACAGTTCTAGAGTCAATGTCAACCACTTCTCTTGATCAATCCATGATAAGGAGGGGGTTTTGAGAGTTTGTGCATTTATTTAATTATGTCCCTTGATTCATAAGTCATCATGCAATGAAATTGCATTGATTGATGATTTGCGAATCAAGCCTACCCTTCCTTTGACCTATTTGATGATAAGAAGAGGCAGGGTGGACAAACATCCCAATACTCTGGTTTGTGCCCTGTTTGTCCTTTGTTGCTGCAAGAGAGAACCAAAATTAGTGGCCGGCAGGCCACTACTTCTGGGTTGCCGGCCACTTCTTCCAGGCAGGCAGTGCCCTTTTTCCAGCAAAGCAGAGCAAAAGCTGTGGTGAAAAATAGTGCTTTTTTTTCCAACTGTGATTGTGCAATAGAGGCATTCCGGTAGCAAAACGGAGAGCATTATTGGGTTAAAATCCACATCCATGCATGAGCCCTCCTTCGATCCTCAGGATTTGTGAAGTATGAAGTGACGTTGTTATAATATTAGTGTTGTGCTTGAAGTAGTGGGTTTGTAATTAATTAGTTAGAATAGCTAGTTATTTGTGCTGTACTTATGTAATTAGCTAGAATAGTTAGTTGAATTTTGTTGTTGTAATAATTAGTTAATTAGCTAGTATAGTTAATTTACTTTATTTGATTTGTAATAGTTAGTAAATTAGTTAATTAGTTAATTAGCTAGTCCATTTGTTCGGACCCTCTTGTGCGAGGGCCAAACATGTAATAATGTGTATGTCTTCCAACCCCACGCCTTTCTCCCTTCTATTTACTTGCTTATGATGGGTAGTTTAGAACATCATGTTTCTTTTAGCATACTCCATGTTTGCATCCACTTGTCTTGCACACATTAAGGCTTGGTTCATCATTCTAACAATGCATTGTTGTTTAAATACTTCTTTGAAAAGGTGCTTAGACCGCATTCTATCAAATTGATTCACATGTCATAATTAGTAGCCGAGTCTATTAGTCGCATATCGCATGTGTTACATTAGTCATGTTGCGTTAGTTAGGAGAATGCATGTTTTCTAACTTTTTTTTTTTTTTGGCTCACCTTGGAGTACTAGGTAAGCATTTTTGTGCTTTAGCATATCGCACGAATGTGATTGTTGCCATGATTAGCATGCTTGCCATGGGGCTAAATGCTTAATTGATATATCTGCTTGAATGCCTGTGGATGAAGGTAAATTGCTTGAATTGGAATAATTTGCGTAATGTTCATATGCGATCACTTTTTCAAGTGGTACATATTCGAAACAATTTTCAAAACAAACATGAGATCAAGTGTTCCAATTCTTGCAAATTAGTCTATACTTGTGTGCGCATCACAGTGTAATGTTAGCCTAATAACCGGAACAAGAGCATATAAAGTAAATAAAAGTCACATCATGATTCGTAGAGGCCAATCTTTGATCGGGCCAGCGGGAGTGCTCAATTCATGACCTTTCGCTCTCGCATCTAAGTTCCCGAGCCGAGACAATCTTGGTGATGACGGACACGTGGCCTTTGGCATGAGTCATGGGTTTCCTAAATTTTCCAAAAATATTTAGGTGGCGACTCTGTATCTGGCAAAATAGTCCATTTTTGACATTTTTATCCAAAATCGATTTTCCAAAAGATTTGTCAGATTTAGACTCTTTAGTGTTTATCTATTTCACATTGTACTTGAGAGATCAGATTCAGAACCACAAAAGTCCGAACTGTAGGGCTAGTCGTCTTCCGAAATGAGCCGAAAAGTCGAGCTACAGACATCGACGCAACTTTTCTGACGACTTTGTACGATTTTCAACCGCTGTTGAATTAACATCACTTTTTCTGTTGTTTCTTGCACCATTTTAGGTCCTAGCAAAGGTCTATCTCCAACCTCAGCCCAACAAATCGATGATCGACATTTTCTACCATATAACACCTCATAAGGTGCCATGCCAATGCTTGAATAGAAACTGTTATTATAAGCAAATTTAGGTAAAAACAAATGAGTTTCCCAATTCCCTTAAAAAATCCAATACACACATGTGCAACATATCCTCCAAAGTTTGTATTGTCCTTTCAGACTGCCCATCGGTTTGTGGATGATACGCACTACTCAATCTTAATTTAGTGCCCAATGCCTTTTGCAAACTTTGCCAAAATCTTGATGTGAATTTTGAATCCCTATCAGAAACAACTGATGCAGGCACTCCATGCAATCTCACAATTTCATTAATATAAATTATAGCCAACTTATCCGCATTATAAAATGTTTTGACAGGTAAGAAATGAGCAGATTTAGTTAAACGGTCAACAATAACCCAAATTGAATCCATACCTTTATTGGAGCGAGGTAGTCAAACAATGAAATCCATAGTGATATGCTCCCATTGTCACTTCGGTATTGGTAGTGGCTGAAGCAATGCGGCGGGTCGTTGATGTTCAACTTTGATTTGTTGGCATTATAAACACTTATCCACAAACTCAGCAATTTCTTTCTTCATTACTGGCCACCAAAATTTTTGTTTCAAGTCTTGACACGTTTTTGTGTTCCCAGGATGCATGGCAAAACTTTGAACTATGTGCTTCTTGCATAATTCACTTATTCAACTCAACATCATTGGATACACATAGCCTTCCTTGGAATTTCAATACATCATTATCAAAAAATGAAACTCGATCTCAATTTGGATTCTCTTTCTTCAACAACTTTCTTCAAATACTCATCTTGTAACTATTTTTCTTTGATTTCTTCAAGTATTGCCGGTTGTGCAGAAATAACAGCTAAAGTCCCGCATTATTCTCGCAAACAACCTCAACTTCAAGTGTTTCCAATTCATGTAGCAATGTTCTTTGTCCGATGAGTAAACAAGCTAAGTTCCCAATTGATTTCCGACCAAGTGCATCAACAACAGTAGTAGCTTTCCCTGGATGGTATACGATTTGTAAGTCATAGTCTTTTATCAGTTCTAGCCATCTCTGTTATCTCATATTCATACTTTAAACTTTTGTGATCTATATAAACTTTGCATGTCGCCCCATACAAATATTGGCGCAAGATTTTCAATGCAAAAACCACCACTGTAACTTCCAAATCGTGGGTCAGATAATTCTTTTCGTGCAGTCTTAGTTGTCAGGAAACATATGCTATCACTTTGCCATTCTGCATCAATACACACCACAAACCTTTATAAAATACATCACTGAAAATAGTAAAACCATCTGTAAGGTAAGAATCGATGTAGTTACAAGTTTAGTCTTCAATTCTTGAAAGACGGACTCTCTCAGATCAGTCCATTCGAATGGTCCTCCTTTTTGTGTCAACTAAGTAAGAGGCAAAGCAATTTTGGAGAAGTCTTTCACAAATCTACGGTAGTAACTAGCCAAACCCAAGAAACTTCTGACTTCGGTAATATTGGTTGGTCTAGGCCAATTTACAACTGCCTTTATCTTTTGTGGGTCAACTGAAATGCCATCTTTATTTATCACATGCCCCCAAAAACATAACACTAGAACTCACATTTTTTAATTTTGCATAGAATTTCTTCTCCCTTAAGGTTTGCAAAACAATGCTCAAGTGATGTTCATGTTCCTGTTTACTTTTAAAATAAATCAGGATATCATTTATAAAAACAACAACAAATTCATGTATGAATGGCTTAAAAATTATGTTAATTAGATCCATAAATGTAGCTGGCTCATTAGTTACTCCGAAAGACATAGCAAGAAATTCGTAATGTTCGTACCTTGTTCGGAAAGTAGTTTTTTCTATGTCTTTAGCTTTGACTTTCAGTTGATGGTATCCGAATCGCAACTTAATTTTGGAAAATACTTGGGCACCTTGCAACTGATCGAATAAGTCATCAATACGAGGCAACAGATACTTATTCTTCACGGTCACCATATTCAACTCACGGTAATCAATGCAAAGCCTTAATGAACTATCCTTCTTTTTCACAAATAGGACTGGAGTGCCCCACGGTGAAGTGCTAAGTCTGATAAATTTCTTATGCAGCAACTCTTGTAATTGAACCTTTAATTCTTTCAATTCAGTAGTTGACATTCGGTACGGTGTTTTGGAAATCGGCCGTATACCCGATACTACCTTAATAGTAGACTTAATCTCCCTGTCAACCAAATTCCCTTTCAAGTCATCTTGAAAAACATCTAGGAACTCCCTAACTATAAGAATACTATCCACATTAGCTTTATCAACAGTTGGCACATTCAATATATAACACAAATATCCCATACAACCTTTTCTAATCAGTTTGCATGCTGTCACAAATGAAATTAAGTATGGGGGAGGTACAACTCCAATTCTGTTAAATGTAAATTCAGGCAGTCCAGGTGGTCGGAATATAACTTATTTGGTTACACAATCAATAGTGGCATGATATTTCGTTAACCAATCCATCCCAAAATTACGTCAAAATGATCAATATTCAGAGACAACAAATCAACATATAAAATCACATCTCCAACAGCAATCTCACATACACGATACATATATGCACAAGTTGTGGACCCCCCAGTAGGTGAAGACACAGCTAATAGATAATTCCTGGGTTCCGGTGGTCTATTTAATTTTCTCAAAAAAGCATGCGACACAAATGAATGCGTAGATCCCAAGTCAATCAAAATATAAGCATTTTGAGCACAAATAGGGAGTATACCTGACACTACTACCTCAGTATTTTGCACATCTCTTGGTACAAGTGCAAAAATCTGGCTTTGCCTTAAAGTTTCTTTCCCTGTAGCTTTAGGATTTGATTTCAATTTAAAGGTTGATGCCATTGAACTTGCGAGAGATCTATTGGTGCCTTAGGGTAAAGAAGGACAATCTTTGACCAAGTGGCCAATTTTTCCATACCTAAAGCATGACTCAAAAATTTTGTAACAAACACCCTTATGTCTTCTTCCACATTCTGGACATGACGATGTAGAACTATTTCCTTGGCTGGAACTACTCATCGACCCCGTATTCTATTTTTTATTCTGTGAGTTGTTCTGGCCCTTCTTGACTTTAAATCCTTGCCTTTTACTCTTCTGGTCAGTCACTGGTGTCTTGGCCTGCTTTAAAGCTGTAATATTGCCTCAAACATAATAGCTCTATCAAGGACATCTACATACTTAGTCAATTTGAGAACATTGACCCGATCAAGTACTTCCACATTAAGTCCACTATCAATTTTTTTAGCTTTTTTATAATCAGAATCCACCATGTGTGGTGCTTATCGGGCAAGCTCCATGAATTTGGCTTCATATTCAACTATAGACAAGGTACCCTACTTCAATTGCTTTGTGACATTTTGTTCTAGGTAACCGCTCGAGCGAAGGAAGTTGCGCTTGAGCAAAGAATTGTTGCTCCCAGTATCTTGCCAATTTACAGGCGGGACCGCTCGAGCATAGGAAGTTGCACTCAAGCGTAGAATGTGAGCTCCCAATAGTTTCACTGTAACTCTGCAAAACTTATGGGACTTGTCATTTTTCTCTTGAGTAATACAGTCGTTGCTCGAGTGATCCCCTCGTAATTATGCTACCCGCTCGTGCAGTCTGCACGATTCTACACTTTGAAAAGTACAATTCTAGATCATTCTCTCCACTTTTATATTCTCTCTTTTTCCTTCTTGTCTCAAGCCCAAAAAACCCTAAATTTCCACTCCAAAATACTCCTCATTCTCTTAAGATCCAACCTAAATCTCTTGTAAAGGGTGAAGAACATTTGAAGATCATTATCTTTACTGATTAGAATTTTGTTTGGTGAAGAGTTCATCTAGAAGCTTGGTTCTTGTGCTCATAACTTGAGGTAGGGTTACTTTTAACCTAGCTTTTCTTTGATTTGAAGAAGTTTATATGGTATTGTTGTGATTTTGAAGATTGATTAAATGATTGAGTTGGATATAAACTTTGGATTTAACAAAAAGGGACATTTCACTCACTTGTTATTAAAATTTCAAATAAATCTACATAAAAGAGGAGTATTGGTATTAAGAATTTATATATATAGATATAGAAGGAAAGCCCCAAAGTTAACTAAAAACCATAATTTCCAACTAAGTGGAGAGTAGAATTTTAATTGGAATTTCCTTAAAATCTTGGAATCTTGTGAACAATAAAGGATAAAAGAGGTGAATATTGTGATGACAATGGGATTGTGGCTTGGAGATTAATTCTTCTTGAGTGTGGTAATGTGTTTCATCTCGTATTGTGTTGAATACTTGTTGAATGAATGAAAGTTTGGAAAATTGAGCATGAGTCTCGGGTTAAGAGTCGGTTGTGATGTGATTGTGTGTGTGTTGGTACCCGCACAGGGAGTCAAGGTGCCCAATTGTCCTATCTTGAGCTTATCGCTGGACAAATGTAAGAGTCCTGCTGTATCATAATTGGTGAAAGTGGAAAAATGGATGACTTTGGGTGCCCACGTCCTGCCGTACAATATTCGGTAAATGTGGGGATGATTTTTAAATTAAAATGACTTGCGTTGGTTTATTTGGACTCTTATGGGGACTCATGGTGTGTTTTCTTTTCTAATATGATGATGTTTGGTATGAGATGGAAATGTGATTATTCAATGGGATTAGTTACATAATTAACTGTGTTTATAAATGTACGTTAATTACTCACCTTGCCTTGTCTCAATGGTATGGGCTTATTCAAACGATTAAATACTTGGTTAAAGGTATTCCTACAGGCCATATAGGTCAACCCTATTTATTTTATAGGAGATGTTGATGCACTGCTTCATAAATGAATTGGATTTGGCAGTGGTTCATTTTGGGCTTGATAGATCAAAAACTTTTTGGTTGTTAAGACTTAGAATTTTGTATTAAGACTTTGAAAACCTACTTTGTTGTACCGACAAGTACTTTGGAATGTTGTATGCCCTTGGGGGTGTTTCTCTTTTGTAATGTCGTCTAGATCATTGTACTTGGAGATGAGTTCAAGGTATTTTTGGAAATATAAACTTTGTAATTGTAGCTTCTTGAATCTTAGTTCAATGAAAAAGATGGCTATTATGTATATTGTTGCGCTTATGGTGGTGTATTCATGTGTAAATTTGTCGGGTGTTACAAATTAGTATCAGAGCCCTAGGTTTGAATACCTTGGGGCTCATGGGAAGTGACACTTGTCATAATAGGTTTCCTAGGCCAAGATGGGATGCTTATGTGGCTTGTGTGTTTTGTGTTTTTATGTGTTATATGGGTATGGAGTTAAGCTCTTAGGATATGACTGGTGCTCTTTGCAATCATTAAAGTCCTTTTGGAAAGGCACTTGATCAATGCTTTTTCCACTAGGAAATCTTTGGGTGTCATGGGACTAGTCAGAGTCTTGGGAGAGTAACTTGTGTGTGCTCTATTTGTTTATGTGAATACGTGGTGTGCCCTATATGATATAGGTCTTTGCGTAGGAGTATGTTTGACTTACGTGCGTGATATGTGGGTGGTATGTGGTGTATGGGTTGCGAGTTAAATCTTTCTTCTTATTTCTATATAGGATGCTAGGATGAGGAAGAGGTTGAGGTAGGCCCCGCATAGGTCACCAGGATGTACCGGCACAACAAGATTTTTCTCTCCAAGCAGAAGGGGTAAGGCAAAATGACAAGGCCATTCCACTGGCCCAAGATGTGATAAGGGCATTAGCCTAGGAGGTGGCGGGTGCTCTTCGTTAGTCAATAGAGATACTTAGGGCCGAGCAAGTGGCTAGAACTGTCGAAGGAGAAACTAGGGCTTCCTTTTTGAAAAAGGAGTTCTTTCGTTCAAACCTCATTCAGTTTAGTGGTGGGCCTAACCCAATGAAAGTAGATGAGTGGTTGGAGCAAATTGTCAAATATTTTAAGATTTTGGACATCAGAGAGAATGAATTACAGGTGGCATTAGCAGCTTACCAGTTGAAGGGAGAGGCGGGACAATAGTGGAAGTATGTTAGAGCAGAGTTGAGCATATATGGGAGGCATTTATGCATGCCTTCCAAAAGAATTTCCTCCCTCCCACAGCTAGGGAGCAGTTAAGGAAATAGTTTGAAGAACTATTATAACTGAATACACGTGTGGTTGAGTTTGAAGCCTTATTCACTTGCCTATCTCGTTTTGCACCGGAGCTAGTAGTAGTCGAGAAACGTTGATGTTTAGAATGTGAAAAGAGAATGAGGGCAAAAAATTTAATGAAGATAGTAGGAAATATGATTCATGATTATGATCACCTAGTAGAGACAGCAGCCCATGTGCAGATCATGGTAAAGGCAGAGGAGGCAAGGCAGAAATTAAAGAGGACGGGACGTTCTGAATTTAAGGGTGACATGGGCTCTTCAAAAAGGTCTAGGGGTTCATCATCATCATTTCAATCACCCCCACAGTAGCCTAAGTCTTCTGATTCAGTGATAGGTAGAAGTTCAGGGAGTGTGGATCGAATCCATGGTGCTTGCTATAGATGTGGCCAATTGGGTCACAAAGCTTCAGAGCGTGGACAGAAGAGTGGAACACAGTCCCAACATGCGCGTCCACAGGGCCAATCTCAGAATAGGGGTCAATCATCGTCTTGTTATTAGTGCGGCTAACCGGGGCATTTGAAGAAGTTTTGTCCATAGAGAACAGGGACTACTAGTGTGACAGGATCTCGTTAATCTAGAGGTTTTTAGATAGGTCAGGGACAGAGACGGTCTCACCAATTAGCTCAGTCAGGCCAAGCATCTAGAGCATCTCAAGGGGCCACATCTGCAGAAAATACTTGTGTCCCTTGTAGCTGGTCAAGCAAATCGTCAATACGTGGCAACGGGTATTTATTTTTGATTGTCACCTTATTCAATTCTCTGTAGTCAATACAGAGTCTTAAAGTTCCATCCTTCTTCTTGACAAACAGCACTGGAGCACCCCATGGGGAAACACTAGGCCTGATAAATTTCTTAGTTAGCAATTCTTGTAACTGAGTTTTCAATTCTTTTAATTCGGTAGTTGACATCCTGTATGGGGTCTTAGAAATTGGTTGCGAACTTGGGACTATCTCAATGGTGAACTCGATTTCTCTATCAATTAAATTCCCAGGCAAATCATCTGGGAACACATCTAGAAATTCCTCCACCACAGGAATATTACTCACATCTGGTTTAGTAGTAGTTGACACTGCTAGTACCAAACATAGAAATCCCTTGCATCCTTTATTAATCAGCTTATTTTTTTTCATAGAGGAAATTATATGGGGGAGATATAACATTATTTCCCTTAAATGTAAGTTCGAGCCCTTCAGGTAAATGAAACACAACTTGTTTGGTTGAGCAATCAATTATAGTGCAATACTTCGCTAGCCAATCCATTCCCAATATAGCATCAAAACATGCAATGTCTAAAGGTAACAAATCCACATGCAGATTCACGTCTCCAATGATAATTTAACATGCAGGATACACAGATGTACAAATCATAGTTTCCCCTACCGGAGAGTTGATAACTAAGACGTAACTCATTGGTTCCAAAGGCCTAGTTAATTTTGGAGCAAAAGCATAGGATACGAAAGAATGTGTAAATCCCGAATCAATCAACACATGAGCATTCTGAGAACAGATAGGGAGAATACCTGACACAACCGTCTCTGTAGCCTGTACATCACCCGGTACCAATGCAAAAACCCGTCCTTGCTTTAGAGTTTCTTTCCCTGTAGCTACTTTCGAATTTCCCTTTGGCGCTGACACTGATGTAGTTAAATTAGCCCTCGACTGGCTTGTTCCTTGAGAAACCAAAGGACAGTCTTTAATCATATGGCCTGTTTTTCCACACTGGAAGCATGCACCAGAAATCCTACGACAAACTCCCTTATGTCTTTTTCCACACTCCGAGTAGATGGGTGTGTCATTCCCCTGACTTGAGTAAGTGAATGATCCTGTATTCTGTCTCTTGTTTGGTGGAAAATTGAAGTTGCTTCGACCCTTCTTAAAATTAGATCCCGACCTCTTCCCTTTCCATTCGACCATTGGTGCCTTTGCTTGTCTTAGTGTGGCTACATTCGCCTCCGTTATGATGGATCTATCCAAGACATCAACATATTTTTCTAATTTGAGTACATTAACTCGATCCAAAACCTCAACATCCAAACCACCTTCAAACTTTCTAGTTTTCTTATACTTAGTGTCTACTATATGTGGCGCATAGCGCGCAAGCTTAGTGAACTTAGCCTCATATTCCACTACTGTCATTGTACCTTGCTTCAACTGCTCAAATTCTGTCACCTTCTGGTCTCTCACACACTGTGGAAAATATTTTTCATAAAAAACTTCTTTAAACTGTGCCCAAGCCATGGCAGTCTGCTGATTCCGAGCAAACATCCACCATCTTCTCGCTTCTTCTTGCAAAGTGAAAATCGCTAGCAAAACTTTTTGTTCTTCAGTACATGGGAATACCTCAAATAACTTTTCAATCTCCAGAATCCAAGCTTCAGCTTTTAGCGGTTCAAGGCCTCCTAAAAAGGTAAGCGGTTTCAGCTTATTGAACTTCTGTGTCAGGGTGATGATGTCACTGTTGTTAGGTGGCTCCACTAAGATTGGTGGCAGAGGTAGTGGTGGGAAGGGCGATCTCGGTTGTTGTCTTAGTGCTTCTGTCAACAACTCCACCATTCGTTCTAATAGATCCATCCTTGCATCAGAAGACTCAGATGTCTCCACAGGTCTTGTGTTTTCCATCGGTTAGCCACATAAATAGAAGGATAATAAACATAGGACATATAGAGCTTATACATACATGATCACCACAAAGACTTAATAGATGCACCACACACACAGGCATGCAGATAATATGCCCTAATCTCTTCTCTAGGACATCCTATAACTCATTTGGATGCATGTGTGTGGTACAACTCGTGCTCGGATACCACTCTATCACGACCCTAAACCCGCCCCTACAAGTTTGGGGCCGTAACCGGCCAATAATCCGTGACTACCGAAGGCCTAACTGAGTAAAGCAAGTAAACGGGGCTAGGGAAAGCTATTATGCAAGAAACCAAAACGTCCAATGAGCTATGAATTTACATGAGACAAAGACAATACTATATAAATATACACACATATATATATGCCCTTACGAGTTTGTCCACAAAGGCAACGAAAAGGGAAATGTTACTCCCATTGACAACAATTACAATGCCAATAACAACTGTCCGAAACACAAAAATGAGTTTCAAAAGGGAGAACACTGGCCACATCAACACCTAGATAGATGGAAACCTCGCAGTAAGACACAGTGGTTAACTTGACAAAATCGGAGCAAGACCGACGCCACTTCGCCTTTTCCTGAGCTGGATCACCTACATGGTGTGCCAAAATGTGAGCTAGGGCCCAGTGAATAACAACTGAGTAAAAAAGATTATGAATGATAATTATAACATAAAATGACATGCAAGCTGAGCAATTTCATATAATATTTAAGAAGTATAACATTTCGTGTACTATAATCAAAAGCAGTAAATATAGGCGGTCTAGAAGACTGAACAGATGGTCACGGAGACCGGAGAGGCAGTCATAAAGACCAAAGAACCGATATGATAGCTATTATCATATTAAACAGGAGTTCCATGAAATGGAACTGATAGAACTGTACTTATATGAAGAGGTGCCAAAATTATCATAGTAACTAATGAAAACTGGGATAGAATTATCATTTAGCCATATGAGAAACATATCAGAATAACGCATAAGTTGAAGCAGAGAAAAGATAATTTAAATTATATATATTTACAGCAGTGATACTCACAGTCCGTTCCGTGTTACAGGTGATTGGAATGAGGCGTTTGACCTACACAAATAAGTACAGGCGTTGTTCACTTAATTCATCAAACACCCTATTAGTTAATTCCATGACTTAGGAAAATCTAGTTTACTTCTGTTAAATGTTCATGCAATGCAAAAGGATATCAATTACAGGCATAACACACGCTAACGGAGGTCCGAGAGTGGAGTAAACGACCCAGAAAAGTGAACTCGGGGCAGCCAAACAGCCGCGCGTGCGAAGCTTCCTGGCCGCACGTGCGGGACTCTCTCCGCACGTGTGCCCCTAAGTGCTTTTTAGACAAATGCTTCCCAACCTTCCCCTGTAATCCACACATGCGGGCCCACTTTCCACACGTGCACTAGTGCACTCCTGTACGTGCGGGCCCCCTTGCCGCACGTGCGGTCCTGGGTGTTCCAGAACCGAATTTTGCCCTGTTTTTCTGCACTTCAACTTCCAAATCTCAAACCCAAATTCACCCAAGTCAAGAGCCAAAATTAAGAAACGTAGAGTAACAACAATTACTAACTAATTCCCAAGAACAAAACTTAAAATTCACTCATCAAATCCCTTAATCTCATGAACATCAAAAGATAAAACAAAAGGGATGCACAAAATAATTCTATGCCTCAATTAAATCATAGAACATGTCTTAAATTCATATAAAACTAAAGAAAGGAGCAAGGTCATGGAAAAATCCCTCTTAGTAGGGTTTCTAGCCCCACTTACACCACTTAATCCCTCACCCATTCCTCAATTCTCATGAATTCAAGATGTAAATTAATCTCATACAAGTGGTTAAAAGGAAGGTTTACCTTAATGTGTTAGTTGATGAAATTGGCTCAAGTCCTTTCCTTCTTCTCCTTCTTAATCATCCACCCAAATCCAACCCTAGAATATCCACCTCCTCTCTTTCTCTCTTTCAAATTATAACTCTCTCTTTCTCTCCCTCTTTCTAATTGAAGTCAATATATATATATGTATATCCCACTTCTCTAACTTAGGTTAACCATATGAGAGTTACTTTAGTTTAAATTATTAATTAACTCCACTATCACCTATCTTAATTGAAGGTGCAATACCCCACTCACTTAGTTCATTAACTAATTTTATAACTCTAGCGATGTAACGAATCAGACAGGTCTTTCCTCAGAGGAACGTATCTGTTAATAGACACAATGCATAAAGATAGGCATATTAAGCTCGAACAATTGCATAATTCAGATTAATCATAAAAGTAATCATAAAAACAACAGCTAATGAGAAAGGTGGGTGTTACAGAATTGGCACCCATGTATACGCGCAGTTTCGAGACTCACCCTGGATACATATGCTAACTTAATTCAATGGAGTCCATCATTTTTCTTCTCCCAAACATGGCGTGCATCCCCTTTCTCTTCCTAAACATCATACATATGCAATATATTAAAACACAACCATATTCAATGACAACAAATAAGAGATTAGTTTCAATTCACCTGATCCTCATGCAATTTCTATAACAATTATAGCTATCCTCCACTGATAGCCCAAAACAGATATTTCTAAACAGATATACAATCTTCAAAATAGATAAATTATTCAAATTTCCATAGGTGAGAGATAACAAGTATCCAACTCCACCCTTTATATAAACACCTATCTAATTTCACATTCCCCATACCAATTCCATTATTTATATAAAATAATTATTTGAAACATTTTAAAGCAAAACTCCATTTTCTTCCAAATCTAATCCATGTGTCAAAATCAACAAATCTAACACAGTGCATCCTCATATCTACATCCATAATCATTCTCAATACCTTCATTTGAAAACCCTTCTTTATATTTTAAACCAAAACCCTAGGTTTGTCTAAAATCTTCCAAATCCCAACATTGTTTACACAATCAACAAATAACTAAGCTAAAAATCAAAGGAGAGTGTAGAAAGTCCCTACCTCAAGTTTAGAAGACCAACAAAGCAATGAGAAAACTTCAAAGACGCCGAGACCGACTTTTGTTCAAATCAAAATGAAACCCTTGAGATGCTCTACCTTTTTCCCAAAGACATTAGGGTAGAGAAACCAACGAATCTAGATAAAAATGTAGAGAGAATATGAGTTCTAGAGAGAAAATATCAAGATCTAGGGTTTTGAAATGTTTTAGAGAGAGAAAAAGATGAAAAAGTGATATAAAAAGTGGCTGTTACGAACTGATATACGCACAATCCGCTCAAGCAATTTAAGTATGAAACGGTGCATTTTTTTTTTATACTTCTTCAGTAATTTACTTATGATTAAATTATACTAACTTTATTTTTTGCAGAATGGTGTGTCTTACTAACTTTTTATGCAGGACTAACCCACCATATTATTTTATTTTATTTTTTTTATACTCAATTTATATTTAATTGTGTACGGACAAGAAAATAAATGCCACCATATCTCAAGAAACTATCCCTTCGTCTCGATACGGGTAGAACTATTTGTCTTGTTCCATAACAAGAATTAAATGTACTTTTGTTTGTGTTTGGTGGACATATGGGTGTCAAATCTTGTACTCATATCAGTATACTTGTATACTAATCCGTTTTGTCTCTTGGTACTCGGGTGCATTCTGTTTGAACGCAGCCGAGCTTCCTTTGCAAGATTAGTTGGGACTACAATGTTGGCGAGAAATAACTATGATTGTAGGACATGTCTCTCAGACTTCTTTTGTTTTGTTGAGTTTAGGGTTGATATTAGTTTAGTTATTTATTTATTTATTTATTATTGGCCTTATTATTTTAATAATTTGGCATTGTGGGTTATTTTCCTACTTTACATTATTTAAGTTATTTTGACTAGTTGTTGCTATTTTAATGTTAGAGGTATTAGATAGTTATGAATTTATGATGGATGGTTTGGTTGGCATTTTGTTAAATTTTTTTTTCTCCCTTGTAATTTTTTTTGAGTATTGAAATTTACTTAAACCAGATTGAGACGAAAATATTTAAATTTTGTTTCACCCTTAAGATTTGGATGATGGAATATTGATTGGGATTTAATCCTAATTTAATATTTAATTGTCCAAATTTTGGGGCGTGACACATAACTTGGGAGGACTCAGAGCTTTAAGGCTTCTTTTTGGTTTTGTTTTGATGCAATTATTTGTTTAAGCCTCGGGCTTTCTTTTGTATTGAGTTTAAACTTATTTTGTTGTAACTAAGTATCGTCTTGAAAAGTTGTAAGCCATTAGGGCATTTCCTTATGTAATTTTGATTTCCTTTCTACTCTTGTATCTATGCCATATGCTATAAATTCAGAATGTAGGATTTGTGAATATATATTGAATGTCACTCTTTTGTAATGATCAAAGATCAAATGAATGAACAAATTATTGATCAATTGACTTAACGTTATGAGTTGGGTTATATGTTACTTATTTCGGGGCGTGACATAACAAATTAATTAAGTATTTTATTATTCTCAAACAATTTCTCTATTCAAGTAAAGATTAATTTTAATTTTAGGTGTAAGAAATGATAAATTGTTTGAATGATTTACTATTCTCAAATGATTTCTTGATCCTTCATTCCCTATCAACTAATTTTAATTTATTGTGAGGCGATTAAATTTTTTTACTTCTCTATTTATTTTTTAATTTTTTAATGATCATTTTTGATAAATGCACTTTCTAAGTGTTTTATTCTATCTAACCCATGTTCTTTTTGAGTATTCCACTAGGTCATGTTTAATGTAATATGACCAAATCATTCTTCTAATTTTTTGCACATGTTTCCATTTTGAAACTAATACCCAATAAAAAAATAACGGTTGTTGAAAATCTCTCTCATTTTAACGAGAAAATTTCTCCCTCATTCTAAGGAGAAAATCTCTCTCTCTCATTCCGTGGAGAAAATTTCAAATTATGAATTTTCAACTTTTTTATAATGTGAAAATTTTAAAAATAACGTAACAAAAAATCTGAACGAAAATCAAAATATAATGTGAATATTCGTAGTAAATAACAAACATACAACTAACTTTTGAAAAAACAAAACACATACTGAAATACAATGTGAATATTTATAATAAACAACAAACATATAGGTAACCTTCAAAAAAACAAAACTCATATCAAAATACAATGTGAATGTTTATAGTTTATAATTTAACATACAACTTTAAAAAATAAAAAATAAAAAATACTCATACCAATGTGAATATTTACATTGCAACGTGAAAATATAAAACAAAATTGAAAAAAAGTGAAAATCGACTATTTCAATTGTTCAATGGTAACAAAAATAATTTCTTAACCAACAAGTATAGTAACAAAAACAATAAGCATATAATTGACTTTCGAAAAAATAAAACTCATACCAAAATATAATGTGAATATTCACAATTTACAATTAACATACAAGTAGCCTTAAAAAAAAATAAACTCATACCAACGTGAACATTTACAATACAACGTAAAAATATAAAACAAAAGCGAAAAAAGTAAAAATCAACTATTTCGATTGTTCAATAGTAACAAAAACGATTGTTCAATCAACAAGTATAGTAACAAATAACAAACATACAATTAACTTTCAAATTTTTTTAAAAAAAACTCATAAAAAATACAATGTGAATGTTCACAATTTACAATTAACATACAACTAGCCTCAAAAAAACTAAATTTATATCAATGTGAACATTTACACTGCAATATGAAAGTATGAAACAATATTGAAAGGGAAAAAAAAAAGACTATTCTGATTGTTTAATGGTAACAAAAAATGATTGTACAAACAACAAGCATAATAACAAATAATATACAAAAATCATCAAACAATATATAAAAAATATCAAATAGTTCATATATATTGATGCACCTTTTTAGAAAAATCTGTAATAATCAATGCCGGTATAATACTAATGAATAAAATATATAATACCAGTGGCTACACAAATCGACGAAGAAACTACAATTTATGTGTAACAGTGACAAAAAAAAAATGATTGTTCATAACCAATTTACCATCATCTCTGTTGCAAGTCCATCATCATTTCTATTATCTGTTTACAACTAACTTTCTCTTCCTATGTTCTTCCATGGCAGTACCTTCATGTAAAATAATAGTGAAAGAAGATCCTTAATTAAGTAAATCACTCACATTGAGACAAAGAAAATATTAAGAATAATAATCTTCCATATTCTATAATATTTTATCAGTGGTGATACAGACTACTAAAATGATAGCACTAATGCAAGCTCTAATAAGCTGGCAGTGCCAAAAAAAAAAAAAAAAAAAAAAAAAAAAAAAAAAAAACAACAACAACAACAACAACAAAGCCAAACTATCATATCAATGATAGGGTCCACATGGTGCCACCACATTAGTGGTGTTAAATTAGTGGTTTAAAGCATTTTTCATATTTTATATATACCACAAATAAAATATATCTAATAATTGATATTTTTCCTTCTAGATATATGGTATTTTATATATATATATATATATTATAATAAAAGTCTATAAAGGTAAAATAGTCGACATAATAATTCTAATATGGAAAAAAGGACCTATTGGAATATAATTTTAAATATATGGGACTTGATAGAACATTAGAAAACTTTATGGATTTATTGGGCTATAAGTCTCCTAAATGGGATTTATAAATGGGATTTATAAGTCTCCACTATGATGCTTTTTGCTCACCTCTGTTTTATTGTTGTCATCCATATGTATGTGTGTTTGATGCTATCAATAAAAATTTTTTACTGATAAAAAAAAAGAAATATTAACTTGTATTTTTTTTTTAAATATGCATCAATTAGAAATTTAATGACTCAAAGATAAAAATTAAAATTTAAAAATAATATATGATTGCGAAAAGATAAAGTAATAATTTTTTTTACATATAAATTAATAAATAATGCAAATTATGAGCCCAAGCCCAATCCACTTAATCTGGTTTGAAGAGGAGAAAAGACCGAAAATAGCACATTGAGCCCATAATAGAGAACAACTTAAATCATAACCAAACTTTTTTTTTTTTTTTGTTACAGGAAAATTCTTTCTACCCTCCCGCAGGTCCAAGGCAGCGCCCTTTACAGAGATCACCAAGGTGTCCTGTTAGCCGTTCCGAGCGAGGAGACTATAACCTGAGAACTTGCCCCGACCTCTCAACACAAGCTCCGCTTAAGTCAGGACCCGCACAGCGGGGGAGTATTGAACCTACACCAAGTGCTGATTAGACAACTTGAGGTCCAACCTCCTAACCAACAGTGTTTCGCCCAAGAGATTGGCTCAAGAGAAGAATTGAACTTATGACCTTGAGATTTAAACCCCAAAATTTTACCACAATGTTACAATCCCATCGGGACATGAAAGACCCAAAATAGGGCCTTGAGCCCCTAATAGAGAACAACTTAAATCAGAACCAAACTTGGGTGCGTGAGAGACAGCTAAGCACAAAGATATCATTCTAAAAGGAGGATCTACAAAATAAGAAGAACTATTAGATCAAACCTCAATCCAACGGAAAAAAGCACGTGTCAGGAAGTATAGGGATATAGGCTAAGCCTAATAAAAAGGAAAGTTCTCCAATCAAACTCCATCTCACAGATGTAATAACATGTAAGTTGGCCATTAGAACCTGACGTGATCTTAGTCGTCCAATAGTGTTAGATTCAACGATCCAAGATAAAAGTAAGTTGGCAATTGGCTAAAGTAGTATCTGACAAAGGTTGAACCATTTGATTAAAAGATGAATGGACAAACAAGAATTAAACCAAATAATTATAAAAGGATAAGCAAGTAAAACATAAAAAAGAGACAGAGGTAACTCAAGAAACCCATTTGAGACAATCAATACATATTTCCTATAATGGTTGATGAGTATACTGACTTTATCGTCAGAGAGTCCTCCTGACTTACCTGAGTTGGGAGTGATTACTGACATTTGGTTTCTTTTTGCAGAGATCAAGAAAGGGACACACTATTTCGCTTTTCCTATGAAAATAATTTCTCCTTCCATAATTTCAACTTTAAAAATAAAAATATGCATTACTTAAAATGATAAATTTTATATTATTTGTATAGTGTGGAATAAGTCTTATATTAAATTATTAAGATTTTCTCTGCTATTAATTTTAGAGATATTGTTTATTTTTAAGTATTTTATAATGAAAATTAAGTTTTTTTTTTTCCCACTGAATGATTTAATAATGACTTAATAATTAAGGGTTATATTTAATATTATATGAAATTTAAGAATTTTATTAAATAATGCTAAAATATGTATGGGTCTTTCATAATATATATGCAAAACCTTAGGAGATGTGAGCAAAATTTCTCATATGAATAGATAAAGTAACTAATAATTTTTTTTGTCATTTTTAGTATTATAACGTATGGCACCAACAAATTCTGTTAAATAACTTATCAGAGAATAACAGTGAGAGAATCTTGATAATAGTTTCAAAAATAAGGAAAATTAGCATAATTATGAAAATTAGATGGGAGATTTGCCGTAATTGTCAGAAATTTCATGAAAAGTAAGTGTAATCTATCTGTTTTTTCTATAATGATAAACAACTTGCACCACACCAACTTGATTTCTATTTGAAGTTAGATATTGCCATTAGGACTGTGCAAGTCAACTCTTTAAGGTTTGTTTATTTGAAGTTAGATATTACCATTAGGACTGTGCAAGTCAACTGTTTTAAGGTTTGTTTGTTCAATAATGGAAGGGGGCGAATTTGGGTAGTTTAATTATCAAGCACCTCACCAACTTGATTTCTATTTGAAGTTAGATGTTGCCATTAGGACTGTGCAAGTCAACTCTTTAAGGTTTGTTTATTTGAAGTTAGATAGTGCCATTAGGACTTTGCAAGTCAACTGTTTAAGGTTTGTTTGTTCAATAATGGAAGGGGCGAATCTGGGTTGTTTAATAATCAATTTATTTGTTTAATCGGCATTTCTTTTGAGAAATTCTATTTTCACGCACCAAGTTTCTTTACTTCACCCACTTAATGAATTTTTTCAAAATTACAATTTTAGTCCTAAGTAAATTACCATTTAGGACAAAACCCTAAATCTACTACACACCAACCGCCTCTTTCCTCTCCAGCTGCCGGTGAACCAGACCATTGCTGTCATCACCTTCCTAGCCCTGTCACACCGCTGCTGTTATCCTCTCCGTTCCAACCGACTCAATTGTCACTTTCGTCACTTCAACGATCGTCCCCAACAAACCACCACTCTACGAGCACCACCATCTCCTTCTCTTCTTCTTCTTCTTCTTCTTCTTCTTCTTCTCCAGTTCTGGCACCGCAACCCCCAGCCACAACTGCAACTCGCTCCACCGCTGATGCTACAACCTTCCATCGCAACCCATCCTCCAAATCCACTCCACAGCGCGACCCAATTCCTCAACCTTCCGATCCGAGAGAAGGGAGAGAGAGATAAAGATTGATTTAGGTTTCCAAATCTAGGGTTTGAAGAGGAAAAGAAAAAGAAAAGGCTAGGGGTGGAAACAGATAGGAAAGGAGGAGCAATGGAGGTAAGGGTTAAGGGCAGCTGTAATGAGGGATCTGTGGAGTGAGGAATTGCGAAGGAGCTGGGAGTAGAAGATGGGGAGAGAGATGACCTCGACTGGAGAGAGACGGCGGCGAAAAGGGGTTTGCAGGGGCAACTCCGGCAGTAGAGAGATGTTAGGGTTAGGGTTAAGAATTGGGATAGGTTGGGTTAAGGAAGATGGGGATATTTTTGAAATTTTTGAAAATTGATGGTGTACATTGAGCAAAAATAAGAAAATCAAAATTGTGTTTGGTGTCTATTGAATAAATGATGTATACTAAGAGAATTTGCGAGGTAGAAATAGAATTACCCATACATTTTGGGTAATTCTATTTCCGCTAAATTCTCTTTGGGCATATATATACTTGATGAATAATATCTCATAGCACACATAAAAATAAAAATGTTCCCAATATACATCTCTTCATTCCAACAATGCCCTTATCTTTTATTTTCAAAATCCTAATTTATTTTTCATCCACCTGTTCTTCTTCTTCTGGAAAGCTTGGAATGTCGCCGCTACCGTTGCCATTGCCGCCGCCGCCACCACCACCACCACTCTTAGCCCTCCATTGCCACCACTGCTATTAGCTCATCCCTGCTTTAGCCTAAATCACCCTATTATACCCTTGTTACCTACCATTTAACCTCTACAACCTTCTCCGACACGATCCCAACCTCCACAAATCTTTTTATTGCCATGAACCCAATATTTACAAACCCTAGATCTGTTCGAAGGTTGACATCCAACCAAATCCTATATGTTCGAATGTGTATTAGGAAAATAAAAAAAGATAAAGATTTCTTCGAAATGATAATTTAATTAAAAGATAAAAATGTGATTTTGAAAATGTGATTTTAAAAATGCTCAAAGGGGATTTAGTGTGTGGAAATAGAATTACTTGTACCTTTTAGGTCTTATATTAATACATTGATAACAAATATAGTGATGTGATTTATTTTATGTACAATTTACTCTCTTAATAATTAAAAATAAATATATAACTTTATATAATTTGTGAATTAAAATGCATCATTTAATAGCTTAAACAAAAAGATTAAAATGCCTTTTTATATAAGTAGCATCATTATGTAAATTAAGTGCATTTTCGTCATTATCTTTTTAGCTTTAAAATGCACTTTATCACTTGTGTTTTACCCTAGGTGGATATAAAAACACGTAACTCATTTATGTTCAGACACATGTTTGACGCTTATTATCAACTTAGATGAAATATTTAACAGTGTAATTTAATTCACAAAAATTACACAAAATTATGTATTTATTTTTAAATAATCAGAAATATACAATATGAGGTAAAAATAAAGTTAGCTCTTAAATTTAATTCCTAAATTTAATCTCTACAATATTGTTACCATTTCTTTATGAAGTTAGGTACATATGCAATGTACCTAATAAAAGCATGTCTGTAAGCCTGGTTTTAAACAATAGACAAAAAATTATTTAAATAAATAGAGTCAATATATATATTGACACGAGCATTGCTTCTAAAAATTGGCAAAATGATTTTTTTACTTGAGAATCAGATGGTACAAGTATTGAAGCTATTTTACACCATCCATTGTCCCTTAAATATTAAGTTTATTTCTTAGAACATTAAAATTAATGGAGGTGGCAATAAGATACAATTTATATAAGAATATTATGGACCGTAAATAAATTATCAAATTTTCTATCAAACTCATGTGAGAGACTTACAAACATGTGATTTGTGTGGATCCCACACCTATATAAGAAGTTAGTAAAAAAATTTGATAATTTATTTAAGATCCATAATATTTTCCTTTATATAATTTGGAAAATCATACCAACATAAGTTAAAGAAATGCTGTCATCTTCCCATTTATTATTATTATTATTATTATTATTATTATTTGTGAGAGTTGAACCACCTACTTCTCATACGTGAGACAGAGGCATGGGCAAACCCAGGCGGTGTCAGGGCTCCACTTTGTTTGGTTTTTGTTTTCACAAAATAATTTTTAAAAATTTTTATTTTTTATTTTTCATATTTTAATGTTTTTAATAAATTTTTTTAATATATTAAGTAATTTTTTAAAATTTTTAGATACACTTAACATAAATATATTTAAAAAGTATAATATTTGTGAAAAAATTTTAAAAAAATTTACTAAATACCAAAAAATACAAAAAAAAAATACAAAAATTTAGTGCATTTTTAGTATTTTTGTATATTTATTAATTTTTTAAAATATTTTTTCACAAATAGTTTACTAGTTAGATACATCTAAGTAAGATACATATAGGGTTGGTTTGGGAAGTATGTTGATTTTTTGGCTTTTTAGCTTTTTTGGCTATTTTAGCCTGGGCTAAAAAACTTGGTTTGGGAAGGATTTTTTGCCTTTTTAATTTTTTTTGACTTTTTTTGTGAGAGAAGAATGTAATGATTAAGGGTTAGATGTGATGTTTTATTTTTTGTGATTAAAATAGCCTATTTTGTCTTTTGTAGCTAAAATAGCCAAAAAAGCCCAATCTAGCTCTTCTCAAACGGAGCCATAAAAAAGTAAAAAAAATTGCTTACAATTTTAAAAATATTCACTAAAAATAAAAAAACACGAAAAATAAAAAAACTCAATTTTTAAAAAATTGAATTCAGAAAACTGAAACCAAACACACTGTATAATATTTTGCACATGACTTATTGTCATATATTATAATAAAAAACATTTCTCTTTGGCTACTTGAATATAATCAGTTTGGTACGATAGGTATTTAAGTAAAAAAATTTACTGAATTGATAATGTCAGTTTTATCATTTTGAACACTGATACGATCGTTTTTCCCATCAAACCGCACCGAACCGAACTGATTAAAATGGTTTGGTTCGGTGTGGTTTAATCGGTTTATGACCTTTCAAACTTAAGTCACTTTTAAATATAATTACCAATCTATATACAAACATTAAATTAGTTATTTATCTATCATTTAAAACATATCTAATCCATCCATTTAATTAATACTTTTCAATTCCTAAATTAATAAAAATAAAAACAAAAAATTACTAAGATTTCAAGAATAATGAATAAGAGTTAACATTATATATAATAAGAGTTGACGATCTTAGTTTATAAAGATGATAAGATTAATTAATTAAAGTTAATAATTTATTATACTTATTAATATCATTATATTATTAGATTATATATATTATAAATATAATATATGTTGAAGCGGTCGATTTCAGTTTAATTTGATGCATAAGGTGCTTGAACTAATATTGAACTGAACTGAAATTCTAAAAAAAATTAAATTTAAAAATCATACTGACCGATTCTTGTTTTAAAAAAAAAAAAAAAAAAAACAAATATAGTTGATTTGATCTAATTCAATCAGTTTAATTGATTTTTTCGATTTTTCTTACCTCCTATTGGTCACCTTTGATTTTGGGGGAAAAAAATTATTTAGTACAGCGTGATGACATTATTTTAAAAAGTTTTTATATAGTATAGTGCAAAGACTTTACAACGGGATTAATAAAGTGACTCTCGTACATTATACTAATGATATTTGGCTTTCGTGTTTTGATGTATAAGCTTTAACCTACAAATATATTACTGAATGTACATATAATTTATTTGTGGTTTTTTTCTTATTATAATCATAATTTATTGTATATATTAATGTTTATTTTTTATTAATTTACTAATTATACTTTTGTATGAAACTTTTCTATTGAATTGTTCCTCCCTCTCTAAAATAAAACGCTAAAACTTCGTTTGACATTTGATTTTTGGCTAAAAAACACAAAAAAATAAAATTGGCTACATAAATCAATAAGATAAAATATGACATTCAAACTGTAATTATTACATTTTTTCTCTTACAAAAGTCAAAAAAGTCAAACCAAAGGGGGCTAAAAAAAATCAGGCTAAAAAAGTCCAATTCTTTATATTTGTTTATTAAATTTAAATTTGATACAAAAGTGTTCAAAAATTATTTCCAATCCTTTCATCAAATATTTATCAAATCAAGCGATAGTCGTTTTTTCTATCAAAATGAGAACTCATAATCTTTCATCAAATTTAAATTTGATGAAAATTTAAAAAGATGAAGTATTGGAGATAATTATTTTTCATCAAATTTAATGGAAATGAAAATTTGGGATAATAAGAGAATTCTTACAAAATATTTTGATGAAAATTTGATGAAAAGATTAAAATATTTCATATCAAATCAAGTTTTTTATTCAAATTTAAAATTAAATTTGATTAAAAAATTCAAAAATTGATTCAAGCACCAAAAGTAGGTTGAATTGATCGAAAGGCCACACAATAACGGTCACTTGATCATGGCCAAGTTGAAAGCAAGGCTTGGCCTAACACAAAGAGTTCTTTCAAAATTACTTTTCTAATATTTAGTGGGTGTTTGGGAAGTGAATTTTTATGTAGATTTTTTTAGTTGTAGGATATTATTGGATAAAGAATTTTTAATGTTTGAAAAGACAATTGGGGTTTTTTGTGGTTGGGTGTGATGGTTGTGAGAAAAAAAGTGAAATGATTATGGGATTGGATGTGATATTTTGTTTAGATTTGTTTTTTGTGGTTTTGCAAAACCTGCTCCGTTTGGCACAACTCTCAAATTATAGTTCCACCCATTGATTTGAGTGTGTTGTTTGTTTTGAGCTTTCAAATCATAATTCTACACTCATTTCTCAAAACTCAATTTAAAACATAATCGTTACTTTTCAAAACTCATAACCAAACACATAACTCAAAACTCTTTTCAAAACTCAATTTAAATCAATATTTTAATTTTTTAAATATTTTAAAAATATTTTAATTTTGTTAAGATTTAAATATTTTAATATTTAAATATGTTACAATTTTTTTAATTTTTTAATTTTTTGAATATTTTTAAATATTTTAATTTCAAAATATTACGATTTTAATTTTTTAAATTTTAAAATATTTTATAAAAATAAATTCAAACTCTATTTTATAAAAATATTTTTAAATATTTTAATTTTTTTGTTATGTATTTGGTTACGATTTGAGTGTAGAGTTATAAAAGTAGTATGGAGTTTCGAGTTATGTGTTTGATTATGAGTTTTAAAAATAATTTCTTAATTGAGTTTTGTTTTATGTGTTTGGTTACGATTTGAGTATAGAGTTGTTATTAAATTTAAAATATTAACATTTTAAATTATTTAAATTTTTTGAATATTTATTTTAATTTTTTACTTATTAAAATTTTTAGATTATTTAAATTATTTAAATATTTATGATTTAAATTTTTTGAATATTTATTTTGAAAAAAAAAATTATTTCCTTTGTAGTATTTTCAGTTAAAAAATTGATTAATGTTATTTTCTGTTAATAATAAATTTTTTTAATTGAATTTTAAAAATAGTTTGGTTACGAGTGTTGATCAGAATTTTCAATAGTGGAAAGTAGTGTGTTTTGTTATGAGTTATAACAATTTGAATTAAGTTTTGAAAACTCTTTCCAAAACTCATAACCAAACAAATTTTCTTACTTCACATGTCAAATCAAACTTTCAAAACTCAATTCCGCACTCAATTCAACACTCTATTCAAAAACCATAACTAAACAAATTTTCTACATTCAAATCATAATTTCACAACTCACAAACTCAAAATATAATTCATACTCTCAAATCATATTTACAAAACTCTACTAAACGCAACTTTTGTCTTTTAATAAAAAAAATCAAAAAAAAATCTGGGAACCAAGTTCCCAAACACCATAATAGTAGATTGTTTTGAATTTGATTCTCAAATTCAAATTATTTTAAGAAGTTATATTCTAAAAATATAATTTCAAATTTCAAATTTGAAGTTTGAAGTTTTGTTTTCAAAATACAAACTCCAAAAGACTTCTACAATAAGCTTGTTTTTAATAACACTTTGTTTGATTCTAATTTTCTAAATTCAATTTTTTGAAAATTGTATTTTTTGTTTTTCAAATTTTTTTATTTTTAGTGAATTTTTTTTTAATATCTTAAGTAAATGTTTTACTTTTAGATACACTTAATATAAATACAATTAAATAGTATAATATTTGTGAATTTTTTTTTAAAAAATTCACTAAATAACAAAAATATAAAAATGTAAAAGAAAAAGAAAATTTAGTATATTTTCGTATTTTTGTATATTTATTATTTTTTTAAAATATTTTTTTACAAATATTTTTAGGTATATTTAGGTTAGGTGCACCTAAAAAGTAAAAAAATTGCTTAAAATATTAAAATATTCATTAAAAATAAAAAAAATATGAAAAATTAAAAATTTTATTTTTAAAAAATTGAATTCATAAAATTAGAACCAAATGTATATGTGATTTGAAAACACAACTTCAAACTTGAAGTAGTCTAAACAAAACAACTTAAATTTAGAAAATAGATTCAAAATTATCTCCAAACGGTTTTAAGTTTTCAAATATATAGATTTAAATTTTTTGAGTTTTTATTTTATTTTTTCATTTTGTTATATTTAGTGAATTTTTTCATATTCTAATCAAATTTTTTTACTTCTTAGATATACCTAAAAAGTAAAATTTTATTGAAAAATTTAAATTATTTTAATAAATATAAAGAAATAAGAAAATGTACTAATGATTTTTTATATTTAATGAATTTTTTAAAAAATTCGTTCACAAATATTTTATTTTTAGATGCACATAATTTAGAAGCATCAAAAAACTAAAAAAAAAATTTAAAATTTTTTTTAATTTATTTTTTTTTTACCAAAGATACTAAAATATGAAGAAAAAAAATTAAAAACTCAAAACTAAATTAAGTTGAGAAATATATTTAAAAATACATATTTAAAAAAAAAACAAAAAAAAACCCCTTAGCGCAGTCATGAATTGGACCACCTTACAATGAATGGACCCCGCCTCTCCTGAAGAGGTGAGGGTCATGCTCCTGACCATAAAACCACACACGTGATGCATGCCGGACGGGTGGACCCAAAGCCCCGATGCCCAGAAATGACGAAGATGTTTCCTCGGCCTGTTGGCCCGCTACCATACAATTATATCATATCATTCATGTGGTGTAAAAGGCCCCGACTTCTCTTTTACTGTAGTTACACCATGTAAAATATGGTATAATTCGTTAAAATCGTATTGATATGTATTAATTTGTATCGTTCTATTAATTAATTGAATTGAACTTTAAAATTTATAAAAAAAATTCGAAATTATTTCATTTTGTTATAAGTAATATATATATATATATATATATTAAGGATAAATTACAAATATATTTTTTGAGATTTGTTTAAAAAACAGATTGTCTCTTGTGATTTTAAAAATTACAAATACCACTTTGTCAAAAAAAATTATTTAACAGAATCAATTAAAAAAATAAAATTTCTAATTACTCTCTTATACAATAATAAAATTACTTAAATTATTAATTGAAATAAAATTTTGATATCATTAAAAATTATTAATTGATTTGATAATTTATTAATAAATGGACTATTTGTTATAAAATTAGAAACTTCAAAGGGAAGATGTAATTTACAAAACTACAGGGATAATTCATATTTTAAGCAAATCTTAGGAGATGTGTTTGTAGTTTACTCAAATATTAAAATAAAAATGAGTGTGAAAAATATTTAAGATGTGAAATTTGTTACAAATTAATAGTTATATATATGAAAAATATTATGTAAAATTAGTTTGTATTATATATATGAAAAATATTTTGTAAAATTAGTTTGTGTTATATATACAAAAAATATTATGTAAATTAGTATTATATATTATGCAAATGCTTGATAATTGATTAAGAATATTCTTCAATTTGTCAATCTATCTCAAACCGCCCAAATCGCGATTCGATTATTTGTCAATCCGTCAATTTACTATTTAGCTTATAATTTTACTCTCAAACCGCCTAAATCACACTGCACACATCCCTATTTGTAATATATATATATATATATGCATGATAAAATGTTTAAGATTCTTAAAAGGGTATATTACACTTTGCTTCGTTTATGATTGGTCACTTTTTCATTTTGTCCTTTAAAATTTATTTGTTTTTTTCATTTTGACCTTTTTATGTTTCAAGTTTTTCTCATAAAGTTAATTTTTGTTTAAAATTAGACAAAAAATACCATAATAATTGTCACATAACATAATAAATATATCATTATATTAGAGTTTAAATTTATATCAGATGTATGAGTTACATATAATAAAATATTTTTATGTCATGTGACTGTAATATGTCATTTTTTGTTTAATTTTTAACAAAAATTATCTTTAGGAGTAAATTGGAAAAAACTTGAAATATGAAGGGTCAAAATGGAAAAAAAAATAAATTTTAAAGACCAAAGTGGGAAAATAATCAAATATAAAGAAGGCAAAATGTAATTTACCATTCTTAAAATATAGGGTAATTCTTATGAATTTTAAAATTTAACAATTAATCTCTTCAAATGTTATCTTATTATAGTTAATTCATTTTGTTAGGATTCTATTAAAAATTTATAGAAAATCAAATCGTATTCAAAGCACATGACATATTTGTTAAATTTTTATGATAATAATATCAGTTATCGATAAATATCATATATTAAATGGTATGAAGTATTATTATACGATCACCAAATAATTTTTGAGTAAAATACTAATAAATTTTAAAAAGTAATATTGTAAACTATTTAGTCTTTTTTTTTTTTTTCCTTATAAACTCAAAGGTCCTATTAAAGTGAAAATTACATAAAAGAATAGTCACTTACATGTTTGGGTTTAATTTTTTAAGGATAAAAAAAATAAGTTTCTCCAAATGTAAAATTACACATTTGAGCAATCTGCACTATATAGAAGTTTTGGATTTTCTCTCCTTTTGGAACATATCCCACATTACGAATAAAAATGTAACACTTTAAAATGACACTCAAATAATATAACATTCCAATGTAACACATTGAAAAACTCTTTGGTGTACTTTTTTCAAACGTAACAACGTAACATAAAAAAAAAAAAAAAAAGAAACTCCTTAATATACTTTTTCCAAACGTAACACTCAAATCAATGTAATCTCAAACATAATACTCCAACGTAACATATTCGAATGTAACACATACAAAAATACTAAAACTCCTTAATATACTTTTTTCAAATATAAAACTCACAGTTTAAAATTATACATTTATCTAAATTTACTAAAAAAAATTTGTACTCCTTTTGGAATGGTTTGAATAATCATTCATCTTTTTGGAATGGTTTGAAGAATTTCATATCTTTTTTTTTTTTTTTTTGTCAATATTACGTTTGAGAAAAATATACTAGGGAGTTTTTTTAGAGTGTTATATTGAAGTGTTACAACTAAAAAGTTATTTTGGAGTGTGCTATGTTTAGGAAAAATACACTAAGAATTTTTTTTGGGAGCGTTACATTAATTATAGTGTTATGTTTGATTGTTACATTGAAGTGTTACAATTTGAAATTATATATTTGTCCAAAAATTATTAATGAGTTTTTGTACTCCTTTTAAAATGTTTGATAATCTCACATTCTTTTGGAATATTTGAAAAATCTCATATTTCAGAGCAAGGATCCTCTAGAGTGATTTTTCCCTAAAGTTTTCTAGAGTGCTACATTGTGTGGTTGAGATTTACTGGCAAGTCACATCAATTTTTCTGATGTGACTTGCTAGTAAATCTCAACCACACAATATAGCATTCTAGGAAACTTTAGGGAAATTTCACTCTAGAGGATCCTTGGTGCATATTTCAAGTCATTTTTATACTTATTTTAAAACGTTTTCCAAATAAAAAAGATTATCATACAAAAATTTATCCCAAATTTGATTCTTATTGATTGAGTACCTTACCTTTCTAGCACAAAAGAAAAAAAGATAAAGAAACATAATAGAAATAAGGATATAACAGTAAATTCAATCTTCAAATAATATATTAAATCTATCTTTTCAAAATTAATGGAATTAATTGGTCTATAAAAAAATCTTTAGGACTAAATGGATAATCATTTCTTAAAATGGGATTGATAGGTAAATTTTTCATAACTTTTTTCATATAATAAGATTTAAGTTATAAGTTTTTAATATGTCTCGGTAAATATATGATTACAAATTTGTTGATTGTGTTTATCTTTGTATAATGCAACTTTTCTTCACTCTTCTTAAAGGATTGGATCTATGGTCCCACCATATAGCTCATTTCAATGATATGATTTGTTAAATTTCAAAATTTTATATGTACATTATATATAAAAATATATATTAATTTGATAATAAAAATTATATAATTTAATAAAATTTGATTTTTAAAAAAATAAATAAATTAGGCAGATTATTTAAAAAAATTATACCAGTTGTCTATTTTTCACAAAACAAGTACTTCAGACCTTTCTAATATTTATTGGAGTGAAAACAAGCCCAACCCAATATTAACTTCTGTGATAAAAGAAAAGAGAGTTTTGTGCAATGACACTTCTGCTTAGTTTTGGTTTTCAAAATTCACTTATGAGAAAATTTTACTTTTTTATTTTTTTATATTTTTTTTGTTTTCACGGGATTTTAAAAATATTTTAAGCAATTTTTTTTTTAAAAAAAAAATTATAGATACATCTAACATAAATATTTTAAAAAGTATAATTTTTTGTGAAAAAAATAATTTAAAAATTTACTAAATACAAAAAAACAAAATATGAAAATTCAATATATTTTTAGTATTCTTGTATATTTATTAATTTTTTAAAATATTTTTCACAAATCTTTTACTTTTTAGATATATCTAAGTAAGATGCATCTAAAAAAAAAATTACTTAAAATTTAAAAATAATCACTAAAAACAAAAAATCACGAAAAATAAAATAAAAAATTCAATTTTTAAAAAATTAAAACCAAACACATTGATTGTTGTCCCTTTTAGGGTTTAAAGTGCAAAAATTTTGACAAAAATCAATGTTATATTTTTAAAAGCAATTTTATTTTATTTATTTATTTTGGTAATACCCCCGCGCAAGGGGGGTATGCACCATGTGTAAATTGTGACACTTTATGATTCTCATACAACGAAGTGTTATAACTAAATTATTTTCTATCATAATTTAATAGATTATAACCCAAATACCTTTGAGACATAATTAAAAATCTCTTTACAATTACAATACGCCATAATTGAGTTAAAAACTAATATCGTAATGTGTCATAATCAAACACCACCTGAAGCATAATTAGATACCTCTTTAGTCATAATCAAAATAATAATCATAATAGGTTAAAACTAAATCATAACTAATATCATCATAAATCAGAGTGGGTGTTTAGGAAGTTGTTATTTTAGTAGACTATTTTAGTTTTTAGCTATTTTAGTAGGCTAAAATTTTTTTGTTTAGGAAGATAATTGATTTTTTCTTGTAATTGGATGTGATGTTTATAAGTAAAAAAAGTGAAATGATTATAGGTTTGATGTGACATTTTGTCTTATTAATTATTAATTATTTTAGTTTATTTTGTCTTTTTATGAATTTTAGCTTAGATTGGGCTAAAATCTTACTTCCCAATAAAGTTATAACTAATGTGAGAACTGATTATAATCAAAGACTACAAAGGTTAAAAATAAAGCATATAATATAGGATCTCCTCTAGTCCAGATTTTGGATTGAAGGGTGATGTTTGGGCCAATGAGCCTCACTACGGATCTCGTTTTGATAATTTGAACTGTTTATTTTATTGGACACTTTATGTATTTCATCCATAAAAAAAATTAGGTCGATTTGATAATTGTAATTTGTTCAATTTTTCACTAAAAAAATAGATAACAATTGTGCTTTTAAAAATAAATCATATAATTTTTTAGTGATAAACGCAATAAATTAAACAAGTTACAGTTATCAGATTGACCTAATTTTTATGTGAATAAAATAGACAAAATACTCAATAAAATAAATAATTTAAATCATCAAAACAAAATTCATAATGACCTCACGAACTGAAATAGCGTACTCCAATCCAAGAGGGGATCCTAATCCTTTTTTTAAAGATGTGCATTAGTAGGTAATTTTCCTATATTTATGTATTTATTTATTTTTATGTATGTAATGTTGCAAATCATTCCAATGTCATGTCCTGGTGAAGTTTTCTAAGGAAGTTTCTAAGAAGCTAAGATCATTTGTCTCTTTTCGTAAAGGTTGTGATTTTATAGGTATAATAATTGCGTCTTGTTGTGCCAATAATGCTTTCGAAACAAGGAAGGTACACTGACCCTCCAAATCATATCTCTTTAATCTTATATGCCATGATTTGTTCAATCATGTTGTGCCAAAAAAAAATAATAATAATAAGAATAAATAAATAAAAATAAAAATAAATTATTCAA
Source organism: Camellia sinensis (assembly GCF_055761805.1). NCBI lineage: Eukaryota > Viridiplantae > Streptophyta > Magnoliopsida > Ericales > Theaceae > Camellia > Camellia sinensis. The sequence continues at coordinate 100,757,971 of NC_138975.1, read as the reverse complement.
GTACTAAAATATTATTCTGGATTATTTTGATTTACAAGTTTGATACAGTATTTTTGCTTATTATAAAAAAAACGTGTAAAAAATAAGGAGATGACATAATCTAAATATAAATCAACAGGCAACTTATTTTTTTTATTTCCAAATGAGCATTCAGTATGATTTGCGACAATACTGTAAAATCCTTCATATTTGCACGAATTATTGAGTGTAGTGTACGACAAATGCTATAATGTCATCTGCACTCATACAAATGAATGGTCATAAATAATTAACATATATTGTCTCATATACTGTATTGAATAACTGGTCGATATTACATGTTGATAGCGTGCTACTATACTGCAAAGATTTGTATTCACACAAATTATTGAGTACAATTTGTGACAAGACGGCAATGTGATTCACACTCATACAAATGAATGATCGTGAATAATTGTGTGGCATGTCATATACTGTATTGAATAATTCGCCGACATTACATGTTGATAAAGTAGTGGTGACAATTTGAAGCCATTATTCTTTTTTAAATTATAGCTAGGTTTACAACCATGGATATAGAAGGTGATAAACATCATTTTTTAAATGTTAATTTACCCATTCTTCTAATGCTTATTCTTATGTAATCCTAAATTGTTAGGTATACTTTGGACGGTTCTTTTATATACGCATGCATATGTATAATGTTGTAATGAAACAATGGATGTGAAGCTTCTCGAGAAAGTAATTTTTTATTTAAGAAAGTAATTTTTTATTTTTTAAGTTACGAATTTCATTTATCATAGCTAAAACTACTAATAAAATGGAATATAACAATCCATGTAGCGCTTCTACTGGTAGGTATGAGGAAATGTTTAACCAATATATTGACAAAGTATTGGTGGTGGAGGCTACAACGGAGGTGGTGGTTAGGTGGTTGTGGCAATAGCAGCAATGGTGATGGTGATGATTTGTTAGAGGTGTTGGTTGTGTGTAATGATGGTGGTGGTAGTGAGATGATATTAGTAAAAATACAAAAAAAAAAAAAAAAAAAAAAAAAAAAAAAAACAGCAACGTTTGAAATCGTTTGGAAAACATGTTTTACTTGTTAAAAATGAAAATATTTAAATCAGGTTGTTTTATGTTGATTATGAAATATGTTTTCTGTTAAGCCAAAAAAAAAAATGAAAAACGTTTTTCCAAAATTATTTTCACCAAAACGAACGGAGCATTAGCTAGTGTTTAGTTATGATTTTAGACATAATTTATTTGCACCCCGATTAATTTATTAGCCAGTAAACCAAATTATGACCATTTATGTAATTTAGCTAATAATTTATTTGCACCCCGATTAATCTATTTTACAATCAAGCCCATAATTTATCTAATTATGACCATTTTGTTTGCACCTCGATTAATTACCGCTCACAAAAATATCTGACCTAAATTATGATCAGGTTGTTCCGTCCACCTAATAATTGAACCAATTATCTATTGGTACCAAACCAAACCAATCAATCTGAATAAACCAGGGTTAGGAATTGCAGTTTCACCATAGTCTAAAAATCTACAAACTATAATCACAAAACACAATTGAAAAAAAAAAAAAAAAAAAGTTATAAAAAAAATGATTGCATGATTAAGTGTAACAGTTCAACCAAATAATAAATAGTTATAACCAATTATATGAAAACTTGTACATAATATGTAAAAGACAGTGTTAACAACCTAGAACCGAACCAACTTTGTTGAATTGGTCATTTTTAAACTCAAAATTGAATTATATCCCCTCAAAATCCAAATCAATCATTGACGATCCAGTTAAATTGATTCTAAAATGGCATCCAATAATCTCCTACTCAAAAGAAGAGTAATACTTACTAAATTAGCCACATTTAAATGTTGTATTGAACTAATAGATGTTGCGCCTAATCTCTGTTGTCAAAGGGGTGTATGATAAAATTGTTGGAATTAACCAATTGATCCAAGCAAAATTGATTCGTACGATCTAGTCCGGTTTATGATGAAACGCTCTAGTTTTGGTTCAATAAATCAAGAACCGTTATGAATGATTTGGCTCATGGTTTGAGCCTCTCTTTTTCAATTCAAACATATTGGAACACAATGAAATTTTACTATCTTGACACAATGAAATTTCACTGTCACAATTTTTTTTTTTATTTTCAGTACTATTTTGAAATGTCTTAAAACAATGAAATTTCATACAATAAATTATAGTGGATTTTAGTTTGCCAAAAACAAATCAATGGCTACTAGTACGGTCAGTGGAAAATCATTGTGGCTGGCCAAAGGTGGAAAATGGTGGCGAGTGAGGAGGTAGTTTTGTCCCCAAAAAGTTTAGTATCCTTAAATTAGCAAAAAATTTTAGTTTTTCTTGAAATAATAAAATTTATTGACTAGGGATGTTAAAAAAAAAAAAAACCTTTTTTAAATACATATAATTTTTGCTCTTCCTCTAAAATTGCAAACAAACTAAGTTATTTATAACTCGAGTTATAACAAGTTCAAATCAAATGTTTAATCTCATATGGTAATGAAAGCAAGTTCGAATAGAAGCAAACTTAGCTTGAACAGGTTCGTGAACATAAGAATATATAAATTAATTTTTTTGACAATATATCAATTTATTTTATATTTATTTACGATTATTGTTTTTGTAAATTTAATTAATAAAATTTACCAATAATATAATGAGAAATTTGGTGAAAAAATTATTTCTATAGGTGCTTATAGCATTAGATTCAATGATTGATTTGTTTTGTTGGTGTGGACATAATAATAAGAAATTTTGTTGGAAATAACAAATTATTATTTTGAAGAATTTTTCTTTCTATTTTCACCCATACGTTGTTATACCCTCACATACCACCACCGAAAAGTTGCCGGTGCCAACAAGTTGCCAGCGGAAACGATAATGATTGAGACTTGTAAATGACATTTGGACAAATATGTGACAATTGAACATGGGTAATATGGTATTTTACATTGTTGTTGTCCTTATGGCTCCAAAAAGTTTAAGTTTGAGACTAATGGCCCAAAAGATCTAGAAATGGACCTATGGGTTGAGCTATCTACTATTAACGGGTGACACATGCGATACATATGTAATTCAAATATATAATGATAAACATAAATAACAAAGAAATTAATATTATAATATGTATGTTGCGTAAGGATGTGTTTGTTTGGACAGATTGGATAAGGGAGATTGGAATCCATCGGATTGTAATCCTGGGATTCATAATCCTGGGAGTATTTAGTTGGATAGGATATATATCCCATGTTTGTTTAGTCATGGAATTAGATGTCAAAAAATGATTATATGGTTGGATAGGATATGAATCCTAGGTTTGTTTGGAATATTATGGAGACGAATAAATGTTCAAATGACTATTTTACCATTTTCAATTATTCACTAAGTGATAGTAATATTAAACATATTTTTAATATTTTAATTATTTTTAGCTAGATTAAATAAAAATTTATTTCATTTGATTTTTTACACAATTAAATAAATTTATATTTTAAAAATTAAATAAATAAAATATCAATAAAAATATATGTTATTTTTTAATTAAAATTTTAAATAAATTTATTTTAAAAAATAATAATAATTAAATAAAACATTTATTAAAATTTAAATAATGAAATTAAATAAAATATAAACAAAATTTTAAAATATAACATCAATAAAATATCTATGAAAAATTAAATACATAAAACATCAATAAAAATTAAATAAAATTATTTTATTTTTAAATTGAAACATTTAAATTTTATTAAATTTTACTAAATATAATACATAATTAAATAATAGAGTATCAAAATGGTCATTTCACCACCTAATCTCATATCCCCTTATCCCCCCATTTGTGTCCCCCCCATCCCCCCCCCCACGGGACTAGTCCAACACATTTGAGACTAATAGTCTGGAGCTAACTTGAAAAACTAAACAGCGGATGTAAATCCTATCCCACCCTCTAATCCTATCCCATCCTCTAATCCCTTCAAACAAACAACACCTAAGTGGTAAGAGTGTTTTTAATGAAACTTAAAGTCTTTGGTTCAAACCTTGTGCACCACCTCTTTGTATAACTTTTCATTTTAGGATAGAAAAATCTGTCACGTGGCATTCACTTAATAATAGTAAGTATAGATAGATAATTAATTTTTTATATTTTTCTTATCTTACCATAATTTAAGTTTAATTTTTAGGTGTTGTTTGATAAAATAGAAAATTAAAAATTACAAATAAATTTTAAAAATTGAATGCTGAATTTTTTAAATTAAAATATTATTTAATAAAAATTTAAGCACTAAATTAAATGAGTAGATACAAAAAATCTAAAATTTATTATTATTAATTTTTTTAAATTTATATATTTTGATGATGACATTGTGGCAGTGGTGTCGTCGTGTTGTCAACAGTAGATAAGAGATTGGTTGAGATATAGGGATGTAGCAATGTTACAGACCCCCAGTAACCTCCCCCAGTGCCACATGTCGGCCTAGGGTTGGCTGAAAATAAAAATAAAAAAAATTTGTTTTTTCGACCAATGGGAAGGGACCCCCAGAACCCCCACTGGGGGTCCGAAGCTTTATTCATAGGGATGACGGTGGGGTGTAGTGAAGGAGGTGCGGTGGTGGTGGTGTTGGAGGACGGGTGGTGGTATTTTCATGGGCAACACGATGTAGAAATTAGGGGGTTCAAACCCCCTCAGTCTGGAATAAAAATTATCATATATATGTAATTTTAATTGCTCAAATAATTAATACTTTGAATTGGTATTATAGCGATTCTCCACACTATTTATGTTGTGACACTTATAGTTATTTTTTAAAAATTAATATAAAAGTAATAAGTTCAATTGATACAATAAAGTTGGGACACCATATGTAATTTTTTTTTTTTTTGATAATTGGATGTCTGGATCAAATGAGAATACAATATTAATATTGTAGTAAGTTTAATATTAGGCTTGAATCTATTAAAAATATTTTTTTGAAATCACTACTGGATAATTTAGTAATAAAGGGTGGTAGCGGTGATAATGGTGCTGCAGTGGTAATTGGGTGGTGGTTATATTGTGACTGTAGTTATGACAGTAATGTTGGAAATTTGTCATGGAAATGTTTGATGGCAAAAATAATATACAAGAAAATAATAATAAAATCTTATATATTTAGCAAATTAAGGTAGTAATTACTTAATTTTTCTTCATTAGTTAAGTGATAAAATTTTTAATTATCAAACCAACTTATTTCATTTTTACTTAATTGATTCAATTTTAAGTAATAAATTGGTGGTGTTTGAAAACCTAATTCATCACATAAAATTGAATTTGTTAAGTAAAAATCAATTAAGTCTATTTGCCAATCATAATTGTTAGGTTTTTATTTTTGACAATCCCGTTTGACAAAACTGCTTTCAGTTGTAATTATATTTGATCTTTTTTATTTCAGTGAGGTTATGAGTTTTAGATGTGAATCCAACTCGAATTGTGCCTTGTATAGAAGTTTCAGGAGTTAATTTTTTCATGTTTGTTACTTCGCTGACTATGTCGGGAATCGAGCTGCCCGGTCAGCTCGCGGGGGTCCAGGGAGCAGTGTCCCTTTGCGGGTCCAAGGTAGTGCCCAGGCAAGGTAGAGGGGCAGCGCCCCCGAAGCCAGAAGTAAAATTGCAGTCGAAGTTATTTGGTCGCTCGAGCGAAGAATCTTTGGTCCCAAAAGTTTGCATTGACTGTAAAAATACTAAAAAAATGCATTTCTCATTCGAGCGACACTTTGGTGGCTCGAGCAAAGACACTTGGAAAAACACGCATTTTAGTCACCTCGCTCGAGCGAGAGATCCTTCGCTCAAGCAAGCATCGCGACCTTGTTTTCTATAAATATGTGTTTCAGTCAGATTTTAGGATGACGGCTTCCAAATCTTCTTATTGGATATTAGGGTTTATATTTGGGGCTATTTTTCTTGGTTTCTTTGATGTTTAATTGAGTATTCAACTTGTGGTTTAAGAAGTACACATCAAAGAATTGTTTGTTTATTCAATACAAAAGAGAGTGTTGTTTTTCTGTGGATTCCGAAGAATTCAAACCTGAATCTTTGGTGGATTCTGGAGTAGCTCATCGTCGTGATTCGACATCGGCGTTGTGGATTCAACGTTGGGCAAGACGATTCCGAGGTGAAAACCATGGTGGAAAAGACATATAGGGGTCAGTTCAATTTGGGCCTAGATTCGCTAGGTAATTGAGAGTGTATTTGTGTAATTCTTTTTGTCTTCTTAGTGGATTGTTTTATGACTTTTGCTCATAGGTTTTTTTTTCACAATTGGAGGCGCTCCAATTGTGGTTTTTCCACGTTAAGATCGTTGTGTCGATTTATCTTAATTGTTTGATTGAGATTGTTATTTTTGGTACATAATTACAAATCAATATCTTGGGGTTTTCTAAATTTTAAAATTTTAATTGACTCTAAAAATGTAAGCCAAATTTTTTTTAAAAAAAATTAAGGGATAACTACTTAATTCTAATTGAATTTATAAATACTTATTCATACGTGACATAGTTGTAATTTCACTACCTCTACCATCACCACTGTCACCATCACAACAGCACGCCGCCATTTTTACCATTGCCACCACTGTTTCTATCACCACACCACTATTGTAACTATTGCCACCACTACCACCCCACCACTACCATCCCATCACTACCATGACCACTATTACCACTGCCACCATCACGCCACTACTATAGTTATTGCTATTGCCACCACCCCTCTATCCCTACTATTGCCATCGCTACCACCACCATCACCATGGCTTCTGTTGTCACCACTCCTCTCTACCACCATCACCATCACTACGACAACTTCTATTACTATTGTTATTGTTATATAGGTATTTACTATTATTTCACTACTGTACGGGCACGAAATATTCTTCCCGTATAATCCTGTTGATCAAGTCTGCGCTCCTCCGTACGTTGTCGCTTTACTCCCTGAAAACACAAACGTGAGCTAGCTGGCGGGTGTGTGTCGGATACCTCTCCGATGCCTAAGTCAGCAAAATAAACAAACAGACAAAAATCTCTATGAATTCGGGAGTCAAAGTTGTGTGTTACCTCTCCAAAGGTGATGTTGTGAGCTTTTATAGGTTCCGCGTGGCATAATCCTAGTAGGACTCTTACTCCTCCATGTAGAGTCCTCCTTGGATTCACACTCCTGAAAGATAATGCTTATCCTTCAACACCCCCCTCACTGCTTAAACCAAGTGAGATGGTTTTTCCATGGTCGGACTCCAATATGACCGAGGTATGCATAGCTATGCTGAGCCGCAGATCAGACCGGGATAACTCTACCTCGGTTCCACCTGTACAAACCACAGCATGATTGGACCGAGCTAACAATTAGCATGGTTCCGACCGATCTAATACCACTGCGCCATGACCGGTATAACTTTTAGTATGGTGACCGAGCTAACCGTAGCTCTTTGGGATCGGAATAACTTCAAGCCTCATTTGGACCGGAATAACTTCATGGCCATTTTACTCAGTCATTCGTACTGTGACCCATAACGGCCCATTGCCCAGCTCGGCCCAATTTTCTTATAAATTATCCTCTCAATTGCCCCTTAATTCCATCTGCGTAGTATGATTGGGATTATCTGTTTATCGGCCGAGCTAACAATTTTAGCTTGACGACCGAGCTAAATCCTTAAGCCTTTCCAGTTGAGCTAAAACTCTTCAGCTTTTCCAACCGAACTAAATCCACACTAGGCTACATCTGTTCAGTCAAAACGTCTCTTCAATCACAGCAACTGAATCGCTTCTTATCCTAATGGACACGTGGCAGACTCTTATTGGCCCAGTACAGCTGTTGCGCCGTTCTTCGTACCTCACAACTTTTGAACAATCCCGCCAAAAAGCCTTACACAAAGTAGAAACCCCTTTTTTCCCGAATCACTTCCTACACTACTCATCTTTTCTTTCTCTTGTTCTCTCTCTTGCCTACGTCTCCATTGTTTTGCATCTGCGAAGCTTGCGTTTATGGCTGTTTTCTACTTCCCTTTCCTTCCTCTTACCTTGGTGAGTAACACAAATCTGTTCTATTTTTCTAGTTTTCGCACTTTTTTAGTCCATAACACTTGTTTTATGTGTTTTTACAAAACATTTTTTACTTCCATTTTCTGCATTGTCTGGCATCTTCTGAAAAAACTTAGTAATAAAGCCCCTCTGATTCAAGAAATAACATGAAAAACACTAGTTTTGATCCAAAATCACAATATAATCGAACTAGGAAGTTGTTTGTAGTGGATGTCAGTCTAGCCGGACAAACCAACCGAACTAACTCTTTATTGCTATGTTTGTAGTTCTAACAAGTCAAACCTTGAAAACCTTAACTATGACTGAGCTACATCTAGGGGCTAAACCAGCCTTCTAAGTTCAGATCGAACTAAGAAGGCTGCCCCTTGAGGCTCAGCCAGGCTAACAAACGCCTTGCTCAAACCGAGCTAACAGACCCCTTGCTGAAACCGAGCTAACACCCGTAGTTCCTCACATAACCGAGATAGGACTTCATTTATTTTACCTTGATTTCTTTTTAGCACGGTCCATCGATCTGTGCATAACCCCTTTCTTTTCTCACTTTGCAGACTTAGGTTGCCAGACACTCCTTCACACGCTCAACCGAGCTACTCAGCGTCATTTTTTAACCGAGCTAACACAGTTAAATTATACATAAGAGTAAATAGGTAAATATAGGTCTTTAGTAGAAACACCTGGTGGCTTGGCCGAATTCTGAAGGGAGTATAACATCCCTGATGATGTTCACCTCACGTTAGCCGACCTAGATATCACACCATGGAGAAACTAAGGTTTTGTACCTTTTACCCTCCTGTCCATTATAGAAACCGGACTGAGATTCCCTGTACAGCCTTTACTTTGTGAATTCCTGAGGCAAACTAGGATATGCCCCACCCAACTTTCCACAAATTCATACTGCATAATTAATGGTATGGCTGAACTAAACCGCCGAGCTGGCATTAACCTCGGCTTAGCCGAACTCTTCCATTAGTATTCCATAGGATCCAAAGAAGATGGCTGGGTCTATTATCTAAGAATACGCCGCCGTCGAGAGAAAATAATAAAGGACACACCGGATAAAGACTTGAACGGTGATGATTTTTTCTGGGTGTCTGGAAATTTTGAAGACCACCAAGCCTAGATCCCAGGCCGCAGTATAAACTGGAAGAAAGGAACCCCCGGTATAATTACCTCGGCTTTTTTGTTTGCCTCCCTTTATTTTGGTTTCCTGTTCCTGAACCGAACTGACAGTTGTCTCCTTTATGTAGATTCAGCCCACCTCAAGTCACTGTACAGCTACCCCAATCTAAACACACTTCGCGCCGCACTACGATATCCTGAAAGAAGTTGGGCCAAGCTACTGAATTTTGAACCGACGTACAGATACAGCAGTCAACGAAAAGCCAAAGTAACAGACTTCTTGCTGGAGGCATCTCCTGAACCGGATCCAACCTGGCCACAAATTAACCTAGTCCGTACTACTGCTGAACAAGAGATGGCCAAGAGGAATAGAGTAAGGGCCCTACTAACCGAAACACACCAAGCCGAGGTACCACCACCCAACCAGACTCAGGAAATCGTGGTGGCCCTTCCATCTCAACAATCCTCCTCATCTCGCCCAAGCAAACGTGCCCAGACTACCGTAACCGAGCAACGACTTATTAACGAAGACGAAACCTTGGATCCTCAAACCACTGTCTCAAGCCCTCCTTCAAGTCCACAGTCGGAGCGTGCTGACCGGGCTAATTCTTCCAAGTGGGTTCCAAAGCTCACTTTCCAGAACCGAGCCATTGAGGACACTGATTCGGTGGTTTCTGAAGAGGACCCCGTAATGGCATTCAACCTGTCCAAAAGTGTCTGTCTTCCAGCCGATATGGCGCACCATGACAGCCTTACAGAGCTGCGTGCCATTCGTTCGGCTACAAAATCCATGGTTTTGGTAAGTTTTGTTTCCTACTCCCAAATCGCAACGTCTTTCGGTTCGGTTTATCTGAAGACTACCACTCCTTTTGCCGGCCTTGCAACAGAATTATGTCGCACACAAGCGTACATTGGAACTTCGTAGGACCACTAAGGAGGCCATGGCAAAGGCCAAAGAAAAAACAGCCGAGCTAAAAGAGTCCAAGCGGCAGATGATCGAGCTGGAAACCAAAGTAACCAGGCTAACCGGGCTAGTTAATTCAGCCGAAGCAGAAAAACAGAAGGCTGCAGCCGAGCTGAAGGACAAGTACCTGCGCCAGCTTGCAAAGCTTGAGAAGAAGAAGGATACCGAGATCACCAAGCTAAAGGAGAGTGTGAATGACGCCGAACTCCGGGGCTTCAAGGAGGGAGAGGCAACTTATACTCAACAATGCGAAGCTGCCAAAGATTTGTTCTTCAAGTGCGGATGGAGGGCAGCAGTGACACCGCTCGGTCATGGTCCGGAGACTGAGGTCTTCAATCCTCCTGCATATTTTATACCGGGCTCCATGGCGGAGTATGCTGCCGACTTTCAGAAGAAATTTCTTGAGGAAGGTGATGATGAAGACTCTGCTTCTGAGGCCAACTCCCAGCCCGGTCGTCGATCTATCTCTCAAATTCTAGTGGTTTCCAACCCCCCAGCACCTGTTTCAACTCTTGTGGTGCCTCCAACCGAGCCAAACCAAAGGGAGCTTGTTTCAACTGAGCCCAACCAAGAGGTTCTTGTCACAGCCGATCTTCTTGCCGAGACCGGACTCAGAGTTGAGTTGGATGCTGATCTGGATGATCTCTTTGCTTGATCGTGTATTTCTCTTTTTGTTGGACAAAAGTTGGTAACCGGGCTAAGTCCCCAGCTATTACACCTTTGTTTGTTTTGTTTTTGAATGAATGAAAAAACCTTTTATCTTTATGTTTGGTCTGTGCCATACCTGCATCCATTGTGTATATAGACATGCAATTTCCTGCCGAGATAACTTTCTCGGTCCTAAAACTTGAAATATTATTTATAGCTGCCAACCACTTTTTAGCCGAGATTCCTACTTCAGCTGAAGAGTACTAATAGTTGGTTTAGTCCAGCCAACCACTTTTTAGTCGATATGCTTACTTCAGCTGAAGAGTGCTAATAGTTGGTTTAGTCCAGCCAACCACTCTTTAGTCGATATACTTACTTCGGCTAAACAGTGCTAAGAGTTGGTATAATCTAGCCAACCACTCTTTCGCCGATATACCTACTTCGGCTGAAGAGTGCTAAGAGTTGGTGTAATCCAGCCAACCACTCTTTCGCCGATATACTTACTTCAGCTGAAGAGTACTAAGAGTCAGTTTAATCCAACCAACCGCTCTTTAGCCAAGGTCTTTCCTCAACTGAAGAGTACCAATAGTTGGTTTAATCCAGCCAACCACTCTTTAGTCGAGGTCTTTCCTCGGCTGAAGAGTACCAAGAGTTGGTTTAATTTAGCCAACCTGTATAAGATGTTTGGTTATGCCGACCAAACGTCCTGTAGCCTGGATCCTTATCCTGGGCTTAGGAAGGGTGTTGGTTTTTCCAACCAACCCAGAGTAAAAGTGTTTGCATATTCCGACCAAACGTCCTGCAGCCTGGATCCTTATCCTAGGCTTAGGAAGGGTGTTGGTTTTTCCAGCCAACCTCTAAGTTGGTTTTTCCAGCCAACCCAGAGTAAGTGTTTGCGTATTCCGACCAAACGTCCTGCAGCCTGGATCCTCATCCTAGGCTTAGGAAGGGTGTTGGTTTTTCCAGCCAACCTCTAAGTTAGGTTTTCCAGCCAACTACGTTTTCAATGCCCCGAACTTATTAAAACTTATACAAAATGAAACACTTATGCTGAAAATAAAACTACTTGTTTTATTGGGGAAAAGAAAAAATTACATATCCTTAAAAGAAAACGCTAAAAATAAAATAACTTGAGATTGGCAGTATTCCATAGCGTGGGAATTGTCTTGCTGTCCTCATCTTCTAAGTGGTATGCCCCTTTGTCGGCTAACCCAATGACTTTGTAAGGTCCTTCCCAATTGGGCCCTAACTTGCCGTCTCCCGGAACCATGGTGTTTCCCATTACTTTGTGCAGCACCCAATCTCCGATCTTGAATTACCTTGGATGCACCGTTTTGATGTATTTCCTAGATAACTCTTGTTAGTATGAGGCGATGTGAACCAGTGCTCTTTCTCTTCTTTCTTCTGCAAGATCGAGTTCCAATATTATGGCCTCTCCATTTAAGCCTGGATCAAAATTTTCGCTTCTAAGTGTGGGGAGGACAACTTCCAGTGGGATTACTGCCTCCATGCTATAGGCTAAAGAGAATGGTGTCTCTCCAGTTGATCGCCGAGGTGTGGTACGGTAAGCCCACAGAACATGAGGCAGTTCCTCAGTCCACTTGCCTTTTGTCTTTTCTAACCTCTTCTTCAATCCATCCAAGACAACCTTGTTTGATGTTTCTGCTTGGCCATTTGCTTGGGGATATGCCGGTGTAAAATTGTAGAACTCTATCTTGTATTCTTCACAAAAGCCTCTAAAGATTCTACCGTCGAACTGAGTGCCATTGTCTGATATTAGGGCTTTAGGTATGCCGAACCGAGTGATGATATTCTGCCAGACGAACTTCTTCACATCTTTTTCCTTGATTTATGCCAATACTTCTGCTTCCACCTACTTTGTGAAGTAGTCTGTTGCTGCGAGAAAGAACTTCCTGTTTCCGGGTGCTGTTGGAAGTGGTCCTACAATGTCCAAGCCCCACATTGCGAAGGGCCATGGGCTGGTTAGCGGTAGGAGCTCTCTAGCTGGCTGATGTATTTGGTGTGCGAACTTCTGACATTTCTCGCACTTCTTTACATACTTCTCCGAGTCTGCTTGCATGTAAGGCCACCAGTATCCTTGCGAAATGGCTCTGTAAGCTAACGATCTTCCTCCTTGGTGGCTTCCGCACACCCCTTCGTGTATTTCGAACAAGAATGCTTCCACTTTGCTGGGGTGAACGCACTTTAGATAAGGTCCTGAGAATGATTTTTTGTACAATGCCATAGAAGGGGAGAGCCAAAATCGCTACGATTTTGCTCTAATTTTGTTGGCTTCCTTCTTTTCTTCCGGTAAGACGCCGTCTTTTAAGAACAGTATGATGGGATCCATCCATGAGGGGCCTAGTTCGGCGCAACATACCTCTTCTGCTTCCGGGTCTTCAATGCTTGGTCTTGGTAAGTAGTCAATTAGCAATGGATGAGGGATGGATGTATCTACCATTGAAGCAAAGCCTGCTGTTTTCCTCCCTACCAATCTATTCTATCCTAACTACTTCAAATTTCTTGATCTCTTTTCTGAATAAGTCTTGATACTTAGTCATCCTGTCATCCTTTGCCTCGTAGTCGCCTGAAATTTGGTTTACCACCAGCTGTGAGTCGCTGTACACCATTAGCCCGGTGGCCTTCATGTAGGATGCTAATTTGAGACCTGCAAGAAGTGCTTCATACTTCGCTTCGTTATTTGATGCTGGAAATCCAAGGTTGACTACTTGCTCCACAACTAGGCCGTCTGGTGAGATCAGGACTATGCCAAGTCCTGCACCATGCCGGTTGGATGCTCCATCCACAAAGAGCTTCCACATCTCTCCGACGAACAATTTCTAGCAAGTGGAGGGATCAAACGATGCCGTGGGGTCAAGAATGTCGCTGGTGTTTTCTTTAAGGTCTATACTTGCTGTCTGCCCCTCGCTATCTGATTGAACCAAGTCTTTATTTGTTGGTGAGTCTTGGCTTGGTGTAGCATGGTTCGCTTCTGCCTTGCTTTCTTTACTCTGGTCTGCCTTGGGGTCTGACTGAATATCCTACACCAAGGGTTGCGCTATTCCGGCGTCAACTTCTATCCTTGGTTCGGTTGTATCAATCAGGTTGACTGGGCAGATATGATGACTTCCTGGGGTGAATTCTGCGACAAAGTCTGCCAAAGCTTGGGCCTTTATCGTGGTTCTGGGTTGGAACTTGATGTCGAATTATTCCAACTCTACTGCACACTTCAAGATTCGCCTAGAAAAGTTTGCCTCTCAAACAAAGCTTTTAATGGGAAAGCTGTGAGAACGACTATGGTGTGGGCATGGAAGTAGTGCGACAATTTTCTTGAGGCCATCATTAAGGCCAAGGCCAGTTTTTCCAGTGGCAAGTACCTCGTTTCGGCGCCCAGCAATGTTTTGCTGACATAATAAATGAGCAGATGTTGGATTCGTTCTGCACAGACCAATACTGCGCTAATTGCGTGCTGAGAGACCACCAGGTACAGAAAGAGTTCTTCTCCAGGTATTGAGGTGACAAGTAGTGGTGGAGAAGACATGTATTCTTTCAAATTTTCCAGAGTGCGGTCGCATTCTTTGTCCCACTCGAACTTAGCTTTCAATGCTTGAAAAAATGGTCGTAGTCTGTCTGACGACCGGCTAATGAATCGATTAAGTGCAGCTGCCATGCCGGTGAGATGCTGTATTTCTTTTACTGAGTTAGATCTCTCCAGATCCTGAATAGCTTTGATCTGGGAGGGGTCTGCTTCTATACCCCGGTTGGTCACCAGGAAGCCCAGGAATTTGCCAGATCCTACACCGAACGTGCACTTAGATGCATTAAGGCGCAACTTGTGCCTCTTCAGAATCTGGAACATCTCACCTAGGTCCCTTAGATGGTTATTCTCATCCTTGCTTTTGACCACCATATCGTCGATGTAAGCTTCCATTGTTCTGCCTAACAATGGCTCAAACATCTTGGTGACCATTCTCTGGAATGTTGCCCCTGCGTTCTTTAGGCCAAAGGGCATGACCTTATAGCAATACAGTCCTCTTAGAGTGGTAAAGGACGTGACCTCCTGGTCTGGTTCGTACATGGCAATCTGATAGTAGCCTCTGTACGCATCCAGAAAGCTAAGTCGGTTGTGCCCCGCCGTTTGGTCTACCAATTAATCTATCCGTGGTAGGGGGAAGCTGTCCTTTGGGCATGCTTTGTTGACTGTCTTATAGTCGACGCAGACACGCCATTTGCCATTCTTTTTTGGCACCACGACTGTGTTGGAAATCCATCTGGGGTAGTGCACCTCTCTGATAGCTCCTGCCTCTAGCAGATTTCCGACTTCTTCCGCTACTATCTCGGCGTGGTGGAGTGCCGATCTGTGAGTGCGCTGAATGATTGGTCTGGCGGATGGGTGGACATTGAGTTGGTGACAGATGAAGTTTGGATCAATGCCTGGCATGTCGTAGGGTGTCCAGGCGAACACTTCGATCTTAGAGGTCAAGAATTCCAAGACCTCTAATCTCTCAGTGCTGGACAACGACGATCCAAGCAAAAAGAACTTATCCGGGTTCTTTTCATCTATTCTTACCTCTACCAAGTCTTCCACCGCTTTTTGATCAGCTGCTTTGCCGACATCTGCGAACAGTCCATTGCTCTCAAGTTCTTCCACTGAATGAACACATCCCTTGGCAGCGCGGCTACCATTAGTCGTGACAAAGCATTGCTTGGACATAATCTGATCTCCAAAGTCCTCTTCAATTACTCCGGCTCCGTTGGGGAACCATATTACTTGATGGTAGGATGATACTACTGATTTCATGGCATGCAGCCATGTTCTCCCAAGATTATGTTGTAAGTGGAAGGGACCTTCAGCACCCAAAATTCCACTTGTTTTGTCACGCTTCCTGTCCTGACTGGCAGGATAATTTTGTCGACTGGCCATTCTGGCATTGAGTTGAATCCGATCAGGGGGGATACAGCCAGTGCCAAGTCTTTGTCCTCCAATTTCAATTGTTTGAAGGTGTCGTAGTACATTATCTCACACGAGCTACCTTAGTCTATCAGAATTCGCTTGACGTCGTAATCCTTGACGCGGAGGGTGACGACCAGTGCATCGTTGTGAGGGCAATATATTCTTTCCAAGTCCTTGTCTGAAAATGACATAACGCTCGTGGCCGCTGTTCTTCCTTTCTTGATTGTGGGTTGTGCACTTAGAACCTCCCTTAAGTGCTCAGCCTTTTTGATCATGCCCCTAAGCTCACATACGCGCTCAGGTTCGCATATCCCATGTATTACGTTTATTACGCCTTGAGGTGGGGCGTCGATTGGCATTCCGTTCGGGTGGTTGTCATTTTGGGGGGCTGGCTGCGCCCCTCCTTCAATGTATTTGTCCAGGTGACCGGCCGCCACCAACTCCTCTAGATGTTGTCTTAATGGTGTACAATTTTCAGTGCGGTGGCCCTTTTATTTATGGAAGGTGCAACGTGATCTTTCGTCGTAGTCCTTCTGAGCCTCTCCTAGCTTGGCAGGCCATCTGACGAAAGGTTCATCGCGTATCTCGCTTAGAATCCGGTAGATTGGCTTTTTGAATACCGTGGTAATGGCAGTGCGGACTCTTAGCCATCTTTTATCCTGGTCTTCTCCATTGTCCCGCCTGCTTTTTCTGTTTTTGTTCGGACGTTCTACCGTGTTGACCTTTGCCGCGGTCTTTTTATCTGGTACTGCCGTCGTGCTAGACTTTGCTTTAGCACGGGCACCATCTTCTTCAACCCGAATGTGCTGGTGTACTCTCTCCATTAAGGCCTCCATCGTGAGAGGCGGTGTCATAGTGATTGAGTCCCTTAGTCTGTTCCTGACTGGAAGGCCTCTTTTGTACTGTGCGATGGCGAGATTGGTGGGGCAGTCCCCAATCTGGTTGAAGGTCTCCCAATAGCGGCTGTTGTAGGATTTTAATGACTCTTTTTTGCCCATGTCGATGGAGAGCAGTTGATCAATTTCCACCGGGGTTTTGGTGTTCGTTCTGAACCTTGTTACGAACGCCTCTGCCAATTGCGCCTAGGAGGCTATGCTGCCTTCTGGAAGTTTTTCGAACCAAGTCAAGCCTAGGTCACCAAGGCTTGATGGGAAGAGGATGCACATCAAAGCCTCGTTTCGTCGATATACCGCCATAACCTGGCGGAAGTGGCTTAGGTGCATGTAAGGGTCTATCTTCCCTTCGTACGTGGTAAATTTAGGCTGGATGAAGCCTGAGGGTAATGATGCGTTCTCAATCGCCGGAACGAACGGCAAGCTATGTAGTCTTGCCAACGCTTTATCTGTTGGTTCGTAGGCAAGGTATGGTACTGGTATTCCAACCTTGACGTTTCCATGTGTTCGAGGAGCCAACCGCCGAAGAGCTGAAACTCTGTGCGGGTGCCGTGCCCTAGCATCCTCCTTCTGTCGCGCCCTTTCTTCAAGCACAGTTTGTAAGTCTAACGATCTAGGCAACTCCGTTTGCCTGGATGATGTATGGTGCGTGTGTGAGGGCCGATAGGTACTTCCCTCTGTGTAAAACCTTAATAATCTCGTTCTCTCAGACCTGGAGTAATGAGTTCTTGAAGTCCTAGATTGAGTGTCGCTCGTCCTGAGGCTTCTACTTTCTGCTTGCGATGTCATGGTATGCCTACTATGATCTTTTGAGTGGCGAGGAGGCGCATTGCCTTTGCGCCCCTCTCCTGTCGCCACCCCTTTTCCGTTGATCTGGCGCTTCATGGCCTTCATGTCCGTCGCCATCTTCCTTATTAATTCATCTTGTTCCTTCACGCGGTCCTCCAGAACTTGAGGATCAATCCTCCGCCTTTGTCTGTCAGGACTTCGTGAACGAGAGTGACGGGGGCTGTTAGTCCGCCTTCTCCCCCTTGCATCCCTCCTGGGATTTTTTCGTTGTGGCTCCAAGTCCGCCATGGGAGGGATAGAAGGTAGGCCTTCACACCTTGCACCCCCCTCTGGTGTTTGTCCGTCGATGGCGGATTGCGGCAAATCTTCGTTGTACGCCATTGCTTCTAAAGAGGAAAAACTTGATCAAGAGGTTTTGTTCTAGTCTGATGTTCCCACAGACGGCGCCAATTGTATGGGCACGAAATATTCTTCCCGTATAATCCTATTGATCAAGTCTGCGCTCTTCCGTACGTCGTCGCTTTACTCCCTGAAAACACAAATGTGAGCTAGCCGGCGGGTGTGTGCCGGATACCTCTCCGATGCCTAAGTCAGCAAAATAGACAAACAGACAAAAAGCTCTATGAATTCGGGAGTCAAAGTTGTGTGTTACCTCTCCAAAGGTGATGTTGTGAGCTTTTATAGGTTCCGCGTGGCATAATCCTAGTAGGACTCTTACTCCTCCATGTAGAGTCCTCCTTGGATTCACACTCCTGAAAGATAATGCTTATCCTTCAACACCCCCCTCACTGCTTAAACCAAGTGAGATGGTTTTTCCATGGTCGGACTCCAATATGACCGAGGTATGCATAGCTATGCTGAGCCGCAGATCAGACCGGGATAACTCTACCTCGGTTCCACCTGTACAAACCACAGCATGATTGGACCGAGCTAACAATTAGCATGGTTCCGACCGATCTAATACCACTGCGCCATGACCGGTATAACTTTTAGTATGGTGACCGAGCTAACCGTAGCTCTTTGGGACCGGAATAACTTCAAGCCTCATTTGGACCGGAATAACTTCATGGCCATTTTACTCAGTCCTTCGTACTGTGGCCCATAACGGCCCATTACCCAGCTCGGTCCAATTTTCTTATAAATTACCCCCTCAACTACTATCACTATATTACCACCGCAATCACTCCATTGTCATTGTGACTACCTCTACACCACCATTACAACTACCTTTCATCTTAATACTCATTGTCACCGTTGTCATAACTACCACTATCATTCCACTACTACAATCATCGCCATCATTACCCACCCATTTTACCTCCATTACATTATCCCTCCATCATCATCACAACCACAATTTCCTTATTTTCATTACCATTGTCATTGCCGTCACTGCCACTATTACAATATAAAAATTAAAAGTTACAAATTAAAAATAATAAATAATAAATTTGATGTTTATTAAACAATCTGTTTTCATTCAATACTTAATTTTTATCAGACACATTTCATCAATTACCAAAACAAGCTGTAATTTTTAACATTCAACTTTCAATTGATTTTTATCAAAGACTAGTTATCAAACAAACCCTTTTTTTTTTTAAGCTGAAATTTAATTAGTTTATATAATTTAATTAATTGTAGTCAATTTCAAGATTTTAAAATTTTAGATAAGAAGTTTGAATTTAATTTTTTTAAATTCGATCAGGACTCGAACTCCAACTGGGAGTTGGGGCGAATAGTTTAGAGCATGCGGACTTCTCCTTTTCTGTCATCGCACCCGACAACCTCTCCACTCCCGCTCCCTCTATCTACCTGTCTCTCTCTCTCTCTCTAAATATATTTATGGAAATGAGAAATGTTAGGGATCATGAAAAAATTTTCATGAAAATGATCATTAAAGATTTGTGACTTTTAGATTACCTTGATTAGTGTATGGTGTTTTATTCTATGTGTAATCCAAATGTCACAAATCTTTCGTGATTATTTTCATGAAAGACTTATCATGATACTTAACATTGCTGTATGGAGATTGATGAGAAAAATCACTTGTTGAATGTTTAGGTGTCGTTTGATAACACTTACGTTTTCAGTTTTCTATTTATATTTACAAAAATTTAAAAAACTCAAATAAAAACTTGTTTAGTAAAATTTTTGATTTATAAATCAGTGGTCTCAGTTTATAAATTTGGCCAAAAAATGAAAACACAAAAAATGTGTTTCCATTTTGAGTTTTTAATTTTTTTTTTTTTACCACCCAACACTAGCCACCACCACCCGCCACCATTTTCCACCATCGTCTTCCGCCACCACCACCCACTACCACCTGCCATCACCACTCACCAGCCACCTGCCACCACCAGTCACCACCTACCTGCCACCCACTCGCCACCACCACCCACCACCCATCTGTCCTCCACTCGCCACCCGCCACTGCCATCCACCGCCCGCCACCACCACCTGCCATCTACTTGCCACCACCACTCACCACCCACTTGCCACCACCACCACCACCACCACCACCACCACCACCATCACCCACCACCACCACCACCACTCACTCGCTACCACCTACCACCTACCACCCGCCACTGTCACCCACCCACCCATCACCTGCCACCACCCACCACCACCCGCCATCTGCCACCTACCTGCCACTACCACCCATCACCCGCCACCACCCACCACCCGCCACCGTTACCCACCCACCCACTATCACCACCTGCCACCAGCCGCCATCCGCCATTCACCCGCTACCACCACCCATTACCCGCCACCGCCATCCACTCGCTACCACCCACCACCGTCACCTACCCACTCACCACCACCACCCGCCACCGCCACCACCACCACCACCACCCACTCGCTACCATCCACCACTCGCCACCGTTACCCACCTACCCGCCACCACCTACCACCACTAGCTACCCACCATCTACCGTAACCACTTTCCACCACCATTTTCCGCCGCCACCTGCCACCACTTGCCATTTCTCATTCTTTTTTATATTTTTATTTTTTTTAAACATTTTGTCAATTACCAAACGCGTTTGTAGTTTATGTTTTTCTAAAAATAAACAATAAATAAATAAAAACTAGTTTATAAAATTTTTGTAAATATAAACTGAAAACGTAAATGGTACCAAACACCTCTCCACTCCCGCTCCCTCTATCTACCTGTCTCTCTCTCTCTCTCTCTAAATATATTTATGGAAATGAGAAATGTTAGGGATCATGAAAAAAATTTCATGAAAATGATCATGAAAGATTTGTGACCTTTAGATTACCTTGATTAGTGTGTGGTGTTTTATTCTAAGTGTAATCTAAAGGTCACAAATCTTTCATGATCATTTTCATGAAAGACTTATCATGATACTTAGCATTGCTGTATGGAGATTGATGAGAAAAATCACTTGTTGAATGTTTAGAGATTGTTTGGGAATGTACTAAATAAGTATTTTTATTTGATAAGTGTATTTATTGGAGTCATATTATTTTTATATATTTTTTCATTAAAAATTTTAAAAATGCACTAAGCCCCCGTTTGGGAAGTGGGTTGACTTTTTGGCTTTTTTGGCTATTTAGCCTGAGCTAAAAAGCTTGGTTTGGGAAGGACTTTTTGGCTTTTTAGCTTTTTTGACTTTTTTTTTGTGAGAGAAGAGTGTAATGATTATGGGTTGAATATGATGTTTTGTTTGTTATGTCTAAAATAGTCTATTTTATCTTTTGTGACTATTTTAGCCATAAACCAACTTGCCAAACAACACCTAAAGAAGAAAATTTCAAACAACTCCTTAATAAAGTAAATAATGGTGAGATATACAAATTGTACCAAACTTAAGTGTTATTTCTTATAAAAATTATAATACCTAAACTATCATCTAAATAAAAAGTAAATAAAATAAAAAGGTATATATCATTTTTTTAATTACAATAAGTCCAAACAAAAAGTTAAAAAAGTATAATTATTTCTTTTTAAAGTGAGAAATTGTGGTTTCGTTTGGGAAGTAAGTTAATTTTTTTGATTTTTTTGACTATTTTAGTCTGGGGTTAAAAATTTTGGTTTGGAAAGGGCTTTTGATTTTTTTAGTTTTTTTTTGTGAGAGAAAAAATGAAATAATTATAGGTTAGATGAGATGTTTTATCTTATTGGACTAAAAAATTTATTTTATTTTTGTGACTATTTTAGTCAAAAAAAAGTCACAAAACCCACTTCCCAAACATAAGATGTAAGGTTTTGTTTGATTAATGAGTTTAGAGGCGGATTTAGACTTCATTTGACTAGAGTTTTTTTTGCTTAAATAAGCATAAAAGATAAAATATGTTAAATATATCAATAAGATAAAGTGTTACATTTAAATTATAATCATTTTATTTTTTCTCTCACAAAAGTTAAAAAAAAGAAAATCAATCCAAACAAATTTTTTAGTCTCAAGTTAAAAAAGTCTTAACTCAAAAATATCAATTAAAAAAGTCATAACCAAATGACAACGAGCTTTGCTCGGGAACAAGCTTATAAGTCATCTTATTAACTTATATATGACACATTATTTCTCTACTTTATATACATTTATTTGTAATAAGTCAAAAAATCAACTTACAAACTATTTTTCAAAATAATTCTTAAAAATAAAAAGCAAAAAGAAAGATAAAATATAAATAATATATATATTATATATTTCATACGTATTTTCTTTTACCCAAATCTATTAACGAACACACTGATAATTTATCTTCTTCTTTCATCTTTAGATTCAAATGGAGTGTAAAAACTCATCATCATCACCTCCTGTGAAAAAAACGTTCATGTTGCAGACGCAGCCAAATCACGTTTTATTCGCAGATAGCCAAATCACGTTTTTCGCAGATAGGAACAACACTTTTGTGCCATGGGCAATGATCGAGGCTATTTAAAGTGATATTTTAAAACAATCACTAATAATGTGGTATATTCATTGTCACATCATTAATGGTGATACTAATTAACGCTTCCATTGTGACATTTAAGAAAAAAAATAAATTTGTTAAAAAAAGCTAAAAGTTAGGTTTTTGGGCATTAAAATTATTTGGAAAGGCGCTTAAAAGATTTTTATGAAATTATAATTACACTTTTTATATTTACATTTGTGGATTAGGGCAAAATTTTTTGGGTGAGGTATTTTGATCATTTAAATGTGATGTGATAATATAAATAAATATTAACTAAAAAAGAGAAAAAATAATTTTTTACTAACTTTCTAAATGACTTTTTAAAAAGTCAAAAAACTTGAGTTAAAGTTAAAAGTTAACTTCTAATTATTTTTCTAAAATACCTCTTTGTAGGAAATGGAAATGGGGTGACTAGGGTTGGTTTGGAGTGTTCTAAAAAATATACTTTTTATTTTTTTACGAAAAGATGTGCAAAAAAGTAGAGAAGTGATATGATGAAAAAAATATAAAAAGATGGATTATATAGGTTATGCCAAACCAGGCATGCTATAGTCATATGGATCTATTTTAAGACTGATTTGATAATTTAAACTATTCATTTTTTAAATATAAAGAGTAGAATATACTCAAGTTGATTGAATATCATTCACTCAAAAAAAAAAAAGAAAAAAAAGTTGATTGAATATCGTTAACCTTGTCATCTACTTACATTTATATTCAATTTTCTAATTCAAATTACATTTGTCATTTATTTTTATGTACAAATACAATTCGATGAAATAGTTAATGATATCCGATCAGTTTGAGTTTTTATCAATATATTCTACTTGATATATTATAAAAAGTGAACGATTCAGATTATTAAAACGGGTTCCGAAATTGGCTCATATAACTTCACAATAGTGACTGCTGTGTGGGTGGCACAATCGTCACTATATACCTTATAACTAAAAAAAATTGACATAATTTCAATTTTTTAAGTTTTAATTAAAAGAAAAAAGAAAAAAAAATATCATAACTAAAAGATTCATGAGTCATAATTAAAATAATAGGTTATTTTGGAAAGTAGGTTAAAAACTAACTTTTTGAATTTTTTTAAATTTTTTTTTTTGAAAAAAATGTGTAAAAAATTAGAGAAGTAATGTGATCCAAAAAAGATTAAAAGTCAAAAAAAATCGCATTTAACCTCTTTTCACAAGAGGCTGCTGTCATAATTAAATAAAAGAAAAAAATGACATAATTAAGTATGCATATAATATATCATTTTTTAAAAAAGGTATATTAGAATTTTTTTAAAATTTATTATTTATTATTCGATAATATTACATACATCAATTAATATATACACTAGTATATCAATTAATATTATAATATTATTATTGACTACATTTATTATATAAATTATAAATATTCAAAATTATACCAATAATACCACATCATCTATTAATTTACTAACATTTAGATTAATTGAGACACATAACGTTATTCTTTATTATTTATTTTGGAGCCTACTCATTAACTACCATTTATTACTATTATATATAGAGACTCGGATTTGCATCTCTGTATAATATAAAGTATATATCTGTCTCTCTATCGTAGTGGTTTCTTTCCATCTTGTTCTCTATATTGGACACCGCATGTTGGCCCCTTTGCCTCCTCAACAACTATTACTACTACATGATCACCATCACCGCCGCTACCGCCACCGTCAGCACCGCCGCGTAGTGTTGTGTATCAGAAATGTCGCAGAAGCGACAGCAAGACGACGGCAAGGCTCGATCGGAGGCCACAAGTTCCGACGAAAAGCGTCGAAAGCTTCCTTCTCTCCGAAAGTTAGACTCTCCTCTCTCCTCTCTCCTCTCCTCTCTCCTCTCCTCTCTTCTACTGATTTCTCTCTCTCTCTCTCTTTTTTCATACACACATGTTTTTGTTTATGGAAAAATTTTTGAGTAAAAATTGGATTGGATGTGATTTGTATATACTGAAACTTTTGATAAATGTGCTTTGCCCACTTGAAATTTTGTTGCCCTTAAATTCTCCAGTAAATGAGATTAGATTTTAGGTTTTTTTTAATTTTTTTTTGGGGGGTATTTTGTTTGCATTTTTTTTGGGCCTTTGACTATTTTAGTTAGGCTTTTTAACTATTTTATGAGATTAAAAAAACAAAAAGGTTATGTTTAATGATTTGTGAATTTTTTTTAATTGAAGAAATGGTTGTGAGGAAAAAAAATAAATAATAATAATTGATTAGTGGATAAGATTGAATATTTTGGTTTATTATTATTATTATTATTTTGACTATTTTAGTCAAAAACAAGGCCTGGAGTAATTCTTATTTCCATACGTCAATTCTCTTTGATAAAAAATTTCAATAATATAATTTTATCTTACAATAAAAATACCATAATACTATCTTCTTCTTCTATCTAAACCCTAATTCTAAAACACCAGAGTCATCTGCTATCTCCACGCCACCACTATCATCTGCCATCCTCTCCCGTCACCTCTTTTCCTCTCCACTTGTGATTATTTTCCGTTATAAACCATACACTAACAAATCTCCCGCTGGAAATCACTCAAGGTTGATTGTGGAGGTCTAAGATGGAGAGGGATGAGATAGAAGCGGTAGCGGCAGTGACAGTGACAGTGGCAGTGGCGATGGACGGGTAACAACAGTAAAGGAGGAGTAGATGAATGAAAAAAAAAAAAAAAAATTAAGTTCCGTTTAATTTAATATTAGAATATGTTTTAAAAATATAAATAAATAAAACTTCTTATTTTAATATGGTTTTATCTTTTTAGGGGCAAAATTGGTATTTATTTTGTCAAATTAATTTATATTTTTCTTAAAAAATTTCAAAAAAAAAAAGATTTAAAAATCGAAACCAAACATAGCCTTAAGGTTTTAAAATTGAAAATGAGGGTAATATTAGAATATAGAGATGTGTATTGAGAATTTATATTTTTATAATATTTATATTGAGAATGTATTTATTAAGTGTGTGTACTGAGAGAGAGGGATTAGTGTGGGGAAACAGAATTATCCCTTAGTTTGGTTAAAAAGATTTATAAAATAATTTAATTTACTAATTAATCGAGCATTTGTTCTTTTTAATATTTGACCATATTTTTTTGGTGATAATTACTGCGAGCAAACATATTAAGGCCAAGTTTGGGAAGACTAAAAAAGTGCACTTTTTGTCTTTTTGGACTAAAAAATTGAGGTTGAAAATATGGATGTTTGGGTTAACTTTTTGACTTTTTATTGAAAAATGTGTAATAAAAAATTGTAAAAATTGATTTGTAGAGAAAAATTTGAATTGGGAGTTGTGCAGCCGTAATTGTTGACTTTTGGTGAATAGTGTTAACTTTTTAACTTTTTGAGTAACTTTTTGGTTTTTTGGCTTATTTGGAACTTCCCAAACTTAGCCTAAATGACAAGGAAAACAAAACATTCTTTTGTGCTACTGATGCTTGATACTTGTACTTGCTCTGCTGATCTTTCCAAGCCTGGTTGAGGAAGTTTTAGGAGGCGTAAATAAAAATAACATAAAAAAAAGGGTAAGTTAAATTTCTTTATTTTTAGATTGTCTCAACTCTCAACTAGACAATGCTAAAAATTTTAAAATTTTGATTTTTTTTAATAGACGAGAAAAGACAAAACTAAGCCAATTTTTGTAATTAGATTATATATAATTTAATTCATTTTTATTTTTAATGATTGTTTCTCAAAATTGATTCAACTTTTTAAATCTTTAGATTCGTCTGATTTAAAAAAGCTAAAATATATATAGACCAAAATTGAAAAAAGTTCAAAAAAGGACAAAAATAAAGCTAGACTTTTTAATTTTAGCTAATGAAAGAGTTTAATGGTAAAGCTTGCCTTTAGTACGCAGATTCGATTCACGAAATTAAGGGTTGTTTGGGATGTCATTTAAATAGGTATATTTTTAAATTTTTACGAAAAAATGTGTAGAAAAGTAAAGAGATGTTAATATGACCGAAAAAAAGATAAAAAGATTAAAAAAAAAAAAAGTGCACTTTTGCAGTGCACCCCAAACAACCTTTTTAGTCTCTCTACATAATTAGGGTAAGACTGCTTACATCTTATTATCCTCCTCAAACCCCATTTTAGTACTTGGTTGCTTTTTTATTGAAAGGGTCCAACTGGCTTTCTGAATTTATGGAGAAAGAAGGGGAGAGAAATGGAATAAAGTAGCTCTCAGTTAATTGGGTTTCAGGTAACTGTTGATGTTGAAATATTGAATAGAAATATGTTGGCATTAAAGAGTTCAAGGTTTATGTGGTTAGAGAACTGTGCAGTTGAGTGTGCCATATTTATTGAAAAGTTGTTATCTACTGTATTCTCAATTGCCTTGACATTACTTTTTAAACTTGAAAAAAATGTTGTGTTTTTTTGTGGTAGTGGGTGTGTGTCTCTTCAATTAGTAACTAGTGTGAAAACAAGAATTTTATTTTCTTGGTTTTCTGACAGTTTGTTTGTTATTTTTAGTGTGGTAATGGAGATGATGAGCTTGCACAGAGTCCAGCGTTGTATGGAGCCAGTTCTGGAGCCCTTGATTCGTAGAGTTGTAAGTGCATAATCTCAAATTGTTTGTTGTTTATTCACAATAGTGAAGTCCAATAAGTTTCTTTGTCGGTTTTGTTCTTATTCAAAAATTTAGCTCAAAGGATTTGTTTTTATGGTTTGACTTTTTTCTTATTTTATTTCTGTCACAACCAACCAGTATTGTATAGTATTTGGTTTACGTAACACTGAAATTCTTAATAGACATGTAAAAATGATATTCTCCAGTGCACTTCAGTGATCTCTTATCTCTTACCTCAAATGGAGCAGTCTTTGTGCAAATTTGATTTGGGAAGCTTCCTCACCTACTGGATGGCTTTTTATAAGTAACCATTCTGTGTCTGTATCTATCCTTGGTAAACACTTTGGATAGAGATCTCTATAGTTCATTCCTCTAACAAATTTTTTAGATCTCCTGCACTTTTAGTGCGGCTTTGGCCATGTGAATGGTAGCATTCTCACCACATTTCCTTGCAAATGTTACTCATAGCATTCATATCTTCAAGTTACATTTATTTTCTTTGTACATTTAGGTTATATTCATTCATAATTGTGCATACCCAAGACAAGGTGGGGTGTAATGATTCAAGAATAAAACACAAAACAGAGGGGGGGAAGTGTTTTTAATCTACATTGTTTTCTTTTATATTAGATCCTAAGTTATTTTGTTCAAACTTGTAATGTGTTTCATGTATGTCTAAACAATAAACATGTGTGCCTCTCAAATGTCCGGATTTGAAATTCTTTTTTTAAAAGAAAATAGTAGGACATGCTTGGACATGTGTCCTACGAGTGTCGGTTTCTGACATGTGTTAGACACAAACATGCCACCTTCTTGTATGTGTATGTGCTTCCTACTCTGTATCATACCAAAATGCTTTTTGATTTGGGAACCACTGGATTTTGAAGAATTCTGTTCAACATCTTTCTTTCTAGGGAAAATTTTAGTTTATAATCCTTATTTTCATGAGGAAATTATTTTGTCAAAGAGTTGTATTTGAATGAGAATGTGGGATTTGTCAAGAAGTGTTAGAGAAGGTTCCTATCCTAGTGTTGCTTTCTGTTTACATGTTATGAGAATTCAACAGTTCATCAGGGCAGGTAACTACTGAATTGTGAGGAGTTTTGTTTGCTTTCTGACAAATGCTCCAGGACTGAAAATGTTGCATTGCCATACAACTACAAGTGTCACACAAACTAAGTTAAAAGAAAAGAGCACTAAAAGAACCATAATACAAACCCATATGCTATTTGTTGGATTGCCAATATCCCCCATAAAATTGGTCAAGTATGCTTGGAGTCATTGATTGTATGCTTAGTATTGGGCCATCATTATGTCAAGTTTACATGTTGACACAACTAAGTATTATATGAGCAGCAACATTTTTTATCCTGTACCCTGTGATCTCTGTGTGTGTGTCTTACCTTGTTTTCTATTGGATGACATGATACAGTTGATTGATTATTTATAAATCACTTGTGTTGATGTGGGTTGACAGGTAAAAGAAGAAGTTGAATTAGCTCTAAGAAAGTATGTGACCAGCATAAAGCGGTGAGTTGTTAGCTGCTACAATATGCTTCATAAGGTAGCTAAGTTGATCACCTTTGTCACTGTCTTTTTGATGCATCATTCCTCTTCTTGTTTAGGAATTGCGGGAAAGAGATACGAACTTCTGAATCAAGAAGCTTACAATTACAGTTCCTGCCCAAAATCTCTCTTCCTGTATTCACTGGAACTCGTATTGAAGGAGAAGATTGCCACACCATAAAAGTGGCCTTAATTGATTCTCTTACTGGGCAAGTTGTTTACTCTGGCCCTGAATCCTCAGCAAAGGTGGAAATAGTAGTTCTTGAAGGAGATTTCGATGGTGATGAAGGCGGCAATTGTACACTTGAAGAGTTTAAGAATAACATTGTTAGAGAAAGGGAAGGGAAGAAACCCCTCCTAACTGGGGATGCATTTTTAAATCTGAAAGAAGGAACTGGTTTTGTTGGGGAGATTTCGTTTACAGATAATTCAAGCTGGACAAGGAGCCGTAAATTTAGGCTGGGAGCAAGAGTAGTGGATAATTTTGATGGAATCAGAGTAAGCGAGGCAATGACTGAATCCTTTATTGTCAGGGATCACCGTGGAGAATGTAAGTACTTTATTATTTTTTTTTTTATTTTCTTTGTCAGTGGTATTAGTTTTTTTTCTGATACATGTATCAGCCAATTTATAATAGCTTTTGGTGGCTTACACTGCAATGTGATACCAAAAAAATAACTGTCTTAACTCTGTTTAGTTGAGACCACTTGGGAGTAAATTGTCAACGTGTGTGAGTTGACAAAATGGACATAACTGTAACTCAAGTTTTTCTTTTTTCAGTGTACAAGAAGCATCATCCCCCATCTCTGCTTGATGAAGTATGGCGGCTGGAAAAAATTGGCAAAGACGGAGCTTTCCACAAGCGTTTGAGTAGGGAGAAAGTCAACACTGTGAAGGATTTTTTGACTCTGCTCTATTTAGATCCTATGAGGCTTAGAAATGTAATACATTCTGTCATTTCCCTTTTTTATTCTGCTGCAATTAAATTAACCTTTGGCAATTATTAATAGCATTGAAGCTTGATAATGAAATTTGTTTGTCGGAAAATTCAAAGTTACAAATTCGAGGTTTTTGAGGTTGCTTTAGCGGAAACCCCGTGTCCACGCATAAGAAGGAAAAGTAGTTCAAATTAGTGCTTTAGAAGGAGCCTTGGTTTTAATTAGTTCATGTCTACGAAAAGAAAAACTATTTCACTCTACCTTGAAACGTGAATTTCTAATAACATTTGTTTCTTTTGCATTTTTGTAAGATCCTTGGCACGGGTATGTCTGCTAAAATGTGGGAACTTACCATAGACCATGCTGGGACATGCACACTCGATTCTAGGTTGTACTTCTACTGTCCTCCTCAATCTGAGCCGAAAGCTGGTGTGGTTTTCAATGTTGTGGGACAAGTTATGGGACTACTTTCAGAATGCCAATATACTCATGTTGATAAGCTCTCCGAGACGGAAAAGGCATTTTCTTTCCTCTTTTTATTTCTCTTTGTATTATTTTTTTTCCCGATTTGTAATTTTTTTATATGCTTCTTTTCTCTCTTTATCCAGGCCGAAACCAATAACTTGGTAATCGCCGCATTTAAGCAGTGGGAGCATGTAGTCTGTTTTGAAGATGAGGCCTCTCTCATGAACGCTTCATCGTGCTTGTTCAATAACGTTCTCTACTCCGATTCGACCATGGTGGAGACTTCTGGTGGAAATAAGATTGGTGGGTTCGATTATCCACAAGCAAGTGCATGTTCTCCTGATATCATACCATCCATTTATTCTATGGCGGGTGTGAATAGCTTGGATGATTTTGGCTTGCATAACATTGACAGTATGGATCTTACATACGACCATGACCAACCTTTCGCGAACTCCCTAATCTGTGAAACTGAATCCATAACCCAAGTTTTTGATGACGATGAACACCTGCAGTATTTTGATGCTGATTGTCCTCTTCGGTCTCAGAATTCGGATTTGGCCTCGCAGTCTGATCTGTGCAATGCTGTCAATGGCTTTCTATTGGCTCGTTCTGCTGCTTTTGCTCAGATGAGATGGACGAAGCTATTCAGTGTGCTGAAGTGGTTCTCTGTAAGGAGGATTGTGGCAATGAAAAAACTTAGTCAGAGAAGAACTGAGAGACTGTTGATGAGCCGAGAGAGTGGTTCTCCGTAAGCAAGAGATTTCATTCAGAAAATGCAAAATGTATGACTAGTAAGCGCTGCCCAACCGGACATCGTGTGCAGTTGTAGGGCAGGACGAGTTTTTCACTTGATGTATGTACAACCTGGTAGCTTGTGAATGTCATGGCTCAGTGGTGTAGATGTTTTTAGCTGTGGTGGACATTGACTAAAGCTCGAAGTTTGAGGCTGTACAAGGTCGGTTGGGTTTCATACCATATCTTCATTTTGAATGGAAGCATTTTTGTTTAATTGAAATTGTCTCAAATGCATTCTTTTTCTTTGTCTGTGGTGAGAGTGTTTTTACTTGTGCTATAGTTTTATTTGCCTATGTTACTTGAGTGATGGAAAACGTCGGATATAGATACTCAACTCATTCTCTAGTTACTTGGTGGGCTACATGATTTTTTTTCTTCTTAGTCTAGGTTGAAAGGTTATTTTTGACAATTATATCATAATTTTTCTTATCCTTACAGAATTTGAAAGCTTAAGGCCCTCAACTAACAAGCCAACTTTTCATGGATTAGAACTCTTATAGAAACCTATAACGGGATGTGTCCATAAATTTTCCTGAATTTAAAACCTAAAAACAAAAATGATTAAAATTCAAAAAATTGTCGAGCAGGGGTCTCATGAAATCAAAGGCAAAAGTAATGTAATATGATCTAACAACTTTAAATAGAATAGTCCATGACGCAACAACTATAATAATAATAACAGTATAATGAACTGTTTTGAAACCTCATACCAATCCAATTTCAACCAAGACCTAGATCCACAAATATACTAAGACAGTTATCAAACAGGTACTGAAAAGAAAATACAAATCAGGTTTAAACTCAACTAGTGTGAGACCCGAAAAATCCTCTCACATGGATATTGATGAGCTCCAACGAAGAGATGAGCTTGGCTACTATCATCTGCAAGTATAAACATAGTTGGCGCTATCTAACCAGGATTGTCGACTGGAGACACTCTGATGATAAAGCTAGCCACTAGAATTAGAGAAAGAAGATGAAGGAAATAAAGTGTTTGTGTGCTGCGTGGGGCAGAGAGATCATCTACCTCTTCTCTGGGATGCCCCCCCCTCTTTATATAGATGGAGGGGCCTGATATTTGTTTGGGTTAGACCCATTGTGGGCCTTGTTTGGGTTAGTCCCAATAAGCTAATATATATATTTTTTCTAGCTCCCACAATTTTCCTAAAACTTTCATTGTCTGCAGTAGAAGGCATGAGAGTTTTTCTTGCCGAGTTACCCTGTTCAAATAAATGTTAGGTCTTTTGATAAATGAATGAATGATTGTATGAATGCATGTACAAATATATGTATATAAGGGAGAGAGATTAAATAAATGATGGTGATCATAGTACGAAATTATATCACATGAGTTCTAAACAAATCATAACGATGAGCCACGATATTGTTACCCTCGGGCAAGAGTCGTAGGCCGCGGTATTATGACCCCCGGGCGAGGGTATAGTATATTGCCGAGTGCGAAGAGCGCTTCAAGATATGAACTTTCGTGCCGAGCTAGAGATATTTCTATGTGCCAAGCACGGAAATGATTTCCTAAACCAAATAATATAAATTAAATAAAGTAGACATATTAGCCAAAAAAATGGATCACGATATTATTACCCTCGGGCAAAAGTGCAAACCTGCGATATTATAACCCCCGGATGAGGGTGTAGGCTGCGGTATTCTAACCTCCGGACATAGGTGTAGGCCGCGGTATTCTAACCTCCATGTGTAGGTGTAGGCTGCGGTATTCTAACCCTCGGGCATGGGTGTAGGCCTTTGCTGATGGCGCTCCGTGTCGAGTGCAAAGATTACGCTATACTCGGAGACTTTTGCTGATTTTAAGTGGCAATTAAGTGCCAATATTGCAAGGATTTTGAATAATGCATCCTGTCAGTGATGGCCTGTACCGAATGAGAAAGACGTGTTAATTACCAATAATATTGCTCCGCTTGTAAGGAATTGCCAAGTAGATATTGGGCCAACTATTAAATTGCCGAGTAAAATTTGGGCCAATTAGCATTGCTCGGTTTGTGTTTAGTCCAATGTAGACTTGCTCCATTGCTTTCGAATGATAAGTGTTAGTCAGAAGGAATGCAAATTGGACTTGCCACATTGCCCTGTGTTGCGGGAAAGATTCAGCTTTGGTAAAATGACGACGCGCAAAAATATGCGAACTGCTGACTGCCAAGTGCTAGCGGTCGGCTGCCAAGTGTGTAATGTATTGCCCCAAAACTGGTACTTGCTTGAAGCGGTGTGAAAAGGAGTAGGAGTTTGTAACTCAAGTAAATTTCATTGTAATGTTTGTACCAAGTTGGCCGAGTATACGTGCATATCAGAGGTGCCGAGATGATGATTGGCTGATGTGCCCCGATTGGAAAGCGAAAAATTGACTAAGATGTCCCAGTTAGCAATAAATGACCAAGGTAACGAAATGAATGATCAGGGAAGACAAAGGATTATTTCCTAGCCCCAAGATCCTGCTACTGAAAGTGCATGCCGATCGGGTATGATGTGACCGTTGATTTTGCATTTAATGTTCTTGATTGGCCAATGTATTGAGCTCGATATGCAACTCAAAATTTGTAGAATTGAACCGTACAGATACGTTCAGAAGGGTCCAAATAGTTGGAAATGACTATGGGATCGCTATAATCAGACTTCTGATGGCGTAGTTGTAGCCAAAATAGAATTGAGAGCTCAGATCACCAGGGAGTAATTCAACCACGAAGCACAAGATAATTCCTCTATTGGTTGGCTGGTCGTCTTCTCCAGCGAACCAGTTCACTTTCTACGCAAACTTTGATTGGGCTGTATGGCTTTGTTTTAGCTCTGATTTTGACACAGTTTGTGGCGTTAGACTCGTCTCAATGAGGACTTCACGCTGGTATGGTCAGAACTTGATTTCGACAATTTTGAAAATTTTAATTTTTTGAAAATTTGGTCCGTTTTGCAACTACCGGTGACCTTTGGTTAGTTCTTGGCTCCTCGGGTTGGTGGGTTTGGACTCCTTGAATTGACACGAATCCACTAGTATTTTCAGATGTGGATTTCGGCAAGCCAAGATGCTAGTATTTTGCCGACATATTAGTGCCAAGCAAGATTGTGTATGCAATGGATAAAATATACGCGTCGAATAAAGCTTCCAAAGCCGAATAATATCGCCGAAGCCGAGTTGATAATATACGAAATGAAAAGCCAAATTGCAGAGTTGAGCAATGTTGTGGTATAATGTGTTGCCGAATGTAAGAGGAGCTAATTTGAGCCCATTAAATTATTTAGGCCCAATAGCCCAAGATTGGTGGGCCCGAATTTATTGCAAGTCCAAGAATCGGTGGGCCCAGATTTATTGCCATCAAACGGGCTGAATCGCTCTAAGCCTCGAAAGGGTTCGGATCCACGAACTTAGAGACTTACTCGGGCCCGGACTCGAAAGGGTATTGAGCAAGCCTAGAGATCCGAGGCACTCGGACTTGAAAAGGTTCGGATCCACGAACCTAGAGGTCCGAAGCACTTGGCTTCGAACGGATTCAAACGCAATCTAGAAGTCGCTCCGTTAATGAGTCCCAGAACACTTGCGGGCTCGGAGCTTTCCGGGATCTACGTACCAGAACCATGGGCGTAATGGAGTCCGAACAAAGGACCCGATCCCGAGGACGGTGAGTGGAGATAAATTCACTCTTCGGTTAAACTAGCCTATACCCGGGTCGAGGTGGCACGATCTAGGGGGTCCCTGAGACTCGGCAATATTTGCGGCAGGACGTCCTTTGGGACTACCCCTGACCCTTTGGGATGATTGGGGATCATTGGTTAGGTGTGGCTAAGAAGAAGGGTTCGCCGAGGGATTGATCTCCTCTTCGGGGTTTTCTCATCCTCGGAGAAGTCACCTCCTCAGAGAGGTCACCTCCTCGGACAAGGTGGTTAGAG
This sequence comes from Camellia sinensis, assembly GCF_055761805.1. Taxonomy (NCBI): domain Eukaryota; kingdom Viridiplantae; phylum Streptophyta; class Magnoliopsida; order Ericales; family Theaceae; genus Camellia; species Camellia sinensis. Next base: position 100,723,286 of record NC_138975.1, on the reverse strand, counting down.
AGAATATCCCCCATGTGCCTTGCACATGGGCTCCATCCTACATCATGAGGTGCCTATAAATAGCACCCACCCATAGCTTTACAAGGGATGGATTTTGGAGATTTTTTAACTCTTGGGAAAGAACTAATTTCCCTTCTCCATTATCAACCTTGAGAGTGAAAGTGGGAGATCAATGGGAGAGCCTTGCCATTATTCTATTCTCTAGCCATTTTGCCTTCTTCTTCACCCAATCTCTTATCTCCATCATCTCCTTTGTTGTTGTGTTCCTAAGTTGAGATTATTGAAGAATCTAAGCCTCTCATCATATTCTAGAGAATTCGAAGTTGTTCTTCAAGGATCTTTGAAGATCTTCGAATTTTCCAACTCCTTTCTTGAACCCTCTCCTACATTTTGGCGACTCCACTGGGGAGGCGGATTGGTTAATGGTCTCAACGAGATCTGGAATCCACACAACTCCAACAAGAATGGCGGGAGAAGATGAAGTTCACCAACAAGGATCCTCTAATGGTGGTGATGACAGAACCATGGCTCCAAATCAACCACTTTTGCTTGAAGCCATTCAAGGACTTCAGAATACTCAGCAAGAGATTCTTACCACTCTTCAGAATCTCACTCACACCATGTTGGTGATGAGTTCTAACTTTGCACCGGCGCCAAACGGAAATCAAACTGGTGGTGGAGTTATTCCCGCCGGAACGCAAAATCAAATCCAAGGAGAAGTAGGCCCCAATCAGCCTATGGCTCATGGCAACACGGCCACAGTAACACATGCTCAAACCACAGTAGGCGGCGGCAGTTTGCCCATACCCGGGCTCCATGGCGTGCCAAGCCAAGATCCAATGGTGACTAGGGGAGTTTCTGGTGTAATGAATGGTGCTCCGGCGACTGTTGGTGTCCAGGAAAGCATAAGGAGCATGATGGCGCAAAAGGGAGCTCTGCCCGTACCTAATCTTGTCACGCCACCAGTGAATGTTACCCAAGCACCAAGCGGGCCTCCTTTGGCGCCGACAACAAATCTTCAAGCACAACCCGGTATAGCGGCGCCGTGCGGTGGACTCTATGGGCCTCAATTCAATATCCCATCACCAACTGGCTTGTCTATAGGCGCTGGTGGCCAGTATCGTCAAATGTCCTCACCAATGATGAATTCGCAGCACCAGAATGGCCAAGACGCCCCTAGCTCAATCTTCGGGTACATAAGCCAAGTCCCGGGAATACCACCATCAAACTCTCTCCCTCAACAGTTTCTCACTCTCGCCGATGTGCAGGCCATGTTCGATCTCGAACGGGGCAAGAGGACCTTACCCTCTTTGCCTGATCCAGACGTCAAGCCGCCTTACCCCATTGAGATGCTGAGCTATCCATACCCTGAGGGGTATACAGTGCCGAAGTTCATCAAGTTCGACGGCAAACAAGGAAATGCCCGAGAACATGTTGTGCGATTCATCGAGACTCTAGGTATTCATGGTTCAAACCACGTCCTCCGACTAAGAGAATTCTCTAAGTCCCTCACCGACCGAGCATATAGTTGGTATGTTAATTTGGCCCCAAACTCTGTCCGAAGTTGGGAGGAAATGGTTAACAAATTCCACTCCAAGTTCTTTCAAGTGGCGGACAAGGTGACCACACTTACATTGTGTAAAGAGAAGCAACAAGAAAGTGAAGACATCCTTGACTACGTCAAAAGGTTTCAGGACAAGGCCGTGGATTGTCATGAAGCAGTTGAGGAGAGTTATCTGGTTCAAATTTGTCTAGAAGGGGCATTGAACAGGTACAAAATGTTTCTAGTTAACCACAAGCTACCCACCTTCTCGGCATTAATAGAAGCAGCTCGGAACATTAGCATTCCTCAGGCTCAGGAGTCCGGATTTAAAGCCAGTTACAAGACTAGTTTCAAGTCATCTCGTGGACCTATCGTTGCTGCTGCCTCTGCCCCGGATACCCGAAATTCACAAGGAGGAGGTCATAGAGGCCAGAAAAGAAAGCAATATAATGGTGAAAAGGGGAATGTTTCTTATCCATGTGGAATCGAGGAAGTGAAAGCTCTAGTTAAGGAATGGGTGGCTGACGGAGAGCTAAAATTGCCTTATGTTGAAGAAATGCCATCAAAAAAGGACCGTGAGAGCCCTGAATTTTGTGTCTACCATCGTACATTGAAACATCCGACAGAGAAGTGTTGGACTCTCAGGAAAATCTTCAGAGATAAAGTCGAGGCAGACGAATTGAGGTTCAAAAAGCGAGGGAGTCAAGACATCCGAGAACAACCGTATCCTCAACACCGAGACAAGGGCAAGAATGTTGCTATGATAGCTTATGAAGGCCCAATGATCGAGGCTATCGCTAATCTCGATGACGATGACTGTTATCTGGACGACATCCTCGAGCCAGAGGGTGAGCAAGTTTACTATGGAAGTGCTCTCGATCCAGAGGGCAGAACATTTATGACTCATGGCGAAGATCCCTTTGATCCAGAAGGAGGAGAAGAATACTATGGAAGAGGAGGACACCATGTTTATGTGGCATCTTATTTTGAGGAGACCGAGGAGATGGTTAACTACGAGCCTCCAAGAGTGGAAAAAGATCCGGATCACTATGCCAAAACCCTGCAAGACTGTGTAAAATTCAAGCAGTTCTTTGACCAGCTTGGACTTTCCAGGGAGGCAAGAACGGAAATCACCAAGTCTATCATTAATATAGCCGAGGCACATCATGAGGAATGCATGTCGACTGAGGGGTCTATCCCGAGGAAGGCAAAAGAGCAATCTAGTGCCATTACTTTCTCCGAGGCTGATCGGAAGTATCCTTTTTCTCACAATCGCCCGCTTTATGTGACTGTTTTTATTAACGGGGTTGAGTTCAAAAGGGCCTTTCTAGATAGTGGAGCCTCTATTAACATTATGACTCGCGCTACTCTAGAAAAACCCGGAATCTCTGAAGAACGCATTGTGAAGCAGCCGATAGTCATCACTGGCTTCGGTGGAGAAAGGAGAGTTACTATCGGATGCGTAACAGTTGATTTAGCCGTTGGAGAGATTCGCTCGGCCACCAAGTTCCATATTATCGATTCTGAGGCAAATTATCACATCATTCTAGGGAGGACCTGGATGCATAGATATGGGGCTGTACCATCGAGTTATCATCAGTGTGTTAAGGCTAAATGGGGAAAGAAGACGGTGACAATTCAGGCTACAGAAAGGCCTTTCGAGATTCATGAAGCTCATTATTCTGATGCCATCTACTTCACCGAACTGGCTGTCGAAGAAGTTCCCACTACCTCTAAGCCTCGAGGGATCAAAATTCCTCGTTGGGAGGATATCAAAGATGACAAGGAGCCGATGGCAGAGTCAAGTAAGCGGGCGATGTCCAGACCAGAAAGTCCGCCTATTCCTCGGAAGGTGATGAAAGTCCGAGAAGGAGGCAAGATGGTGTACTATTTATGAAGGTGCGGGGAGTCGGTTTCTTCAGTCACCGACTCCGAGTCAAAAGAAGAGCCTCCTGACAATGATATAGTAATAAAGCCTGAAGTGGCTCCAGAATGCATGCAACATGGGCCGAAGCCTCAGCCTGAACAACTTATTGAAGTAGATTTGAGTGATGGACAAGATGCACCGAGGCCGGTATTCGTAAGTTCGAGCCTTAGCCCAGAGAAGCGGGAACAGTTGTTAAAGTTGATAAGCCGATACTCAGATGTGTTTGCTTGGTCATATAAGGAAATGCCCGGACTAGATCCTGACCTAGTCTCCCACTATCTTGATGTGTTCCCAAACTCCAAGCCAATTAAGCAAGCTGCTCGAAAGTATCATCCAGATCTCGAAGAGAAGATTAAGGAGGAGATTGAAAAGCTTCAACAGGCTGGTTTCATCCGGCCAATACAGTACCCCACGTGGTTAGCAAACATCGTGCTAGTAAAGAAGAAGAATGGCCAAATCAGAGTATGTGTAGACTTTCGAGATTTGAACAAATCTTGCCCGAATGATGAATTCCCTCTTCCTCACATCGACACCCTCGTAGATACTACCTCGGGACACCAGATGTTCTCACTCATGGATGGATTCAGTGGATACAATCAGATTAAGATGGCTGAAGAGGACGCAGAAAAGACTGCTTTTAGAACACCTCTCGAAAACTTCTTCTATACAGTCATGCCTTTCGGACTCAAGAATGCCGGTGCAACTTACCAAAGGGCTATGACTGCAATCTTTCATGACATGATCCATCATGAGGTGGAAGATTATGTTGATGATCTAGTGGTAAAATCCAAGAAAGAAGAAGACCATCTCCGAGACCTTGAGAAGGTATTCAAGAGGTGCCAGAAATTCAAAATGAGGATGAATCTTCTCAAATGTGCTTTCGGGGTGACGGCCGGGAAGTTCCTCGGGTTTCTTGTACATAGGCATGGTATCAAGGCAGATGAAGACAAGGTCAAATCTATCAGAGCAATGCCTCCCCCGCATTCTCAGAAGGAGTTAAAGAAGTTCCTCGGGAAGGTGTCTTATATTCGGAGGTTTATCCCAGCACTGGCAGAGATCTCTGCGCCTTTCGGTTCTTTATTAAAAGGAGATGCCAAGTTCGAGTGGAACCAAGAGCACCAAAAGGCCTTTGAGAGAATCAAGGCGGCCTTGACCTCGCCTCAGACCATGATAGCCCCGCAGCCCGGGGTGCCTCTAATGTTGTACCTAACTTCAACCCCCAAGTCCATAGGGGCATTATTGGTCCAAGATGTAGATGGAGTAGAACGCCCGGTGTATTACATCAGTCGGAAGATTCGAGGAGCAGAAGTCCGATATACTCCAGTAGAGAGACATTGTTTAGCTTTGGTATTCACTGCCCAAAAGCTCAGACATTACTTCCTAGCACATCAGATTCAGATTGTTACTAGAAGTGATCCAATCCGATACCTCCTCAGCAAGCCTGCTCTAACCGGGAAGGTGGCAAGATGGTTGTTAGCATTGGGTGAATTCGAGATCACATGTGTAGCCCCCAAGGCGATCAAAAGCCAAGCCTTAGCTGATCTCCTTGCCCAATTTCCAAGTGGTGACTATGAACCAGTGAATGAAGAATTAAGAGGAGAGGTGTACGCAGCTATGGCTTCCGAGGAAAGCTTCTGGACATTGAGCTTTGACGGAGCAGCAGCCGGAGGGAAGGGAGGAACCGGGATAGTCCTTACAAGCAAAAGTGGGGAAAAATTATATTTGTCTTATAAACTGGATTTCCATTGTTCGAATAACGAAGCCGAGTATGAGGCTCTTATTTTAGGCTTGATAGCAGCTGAGAAGCACAGTATCAAGAAGATTCGGATCCGGGGGGACTCAAAGCTGATAGTGAAGCAAGTTTCAGGACAGTTCGTCTTAAAGGAGCCTGCCTTGGCCACATATCGAACAACAGTCCAAAGGCTTCTTGACAAATTTCAGAAGGTCGAAATAGAGCATGTGCCTCGCTCCGACAACAAGTTTTCAGATGCCCTTGCAACATTAGGGGCAAGAGTTGATATCCCAGAGGAGGAGGCGACAATTATTATCAAGAAGAGAATAGAGCCTTCGATAATACCTGAAGACAAAGGCCTTCCGGAGGACTGGAGAGGAGAAGTCCTCGAACAACTCAGAAGCAAAGTTGTAAAATTGACTATGGCCAAGCTTGCCCAATTCATAATTATTCAAGGTGAACTTTATTTCCGAGGAGGTACCGGATTCCTAGCCTGGTGTGTTGGCCAACAACGAGCAAGTTTCCGACTACAATAGATCCATGAAAAGTCTTGCGGGGATGTGGATATCAGTCTGTACAGAAAGATCCAAAGACATAGCTATGATGGTGCATGATGGCCACAACCCGAGCAGCTGGTGAAAGCTTTCCAAATGATCTTGCAACTCTAGGGGCAAATTTCAACATTCCGTGAAAGAAGTCTACCTATGACATTTACAGTTTGCATTTACTGCATTGTGCATGAAGTTCTATCTTTCTTATGTTATGAAAAAATTTATTTCCTCTATATTATGTATCTCCATTAAAAGTTATTTTCTCTACATTGTATATTTTCATTGTGTTATGTTGCTTGAAACAGTTTTCAATTTTTGTTGCCCCTCAAAGAAGAAAAAGGAATGGTAGACTCAGTTAACAACCTGAAGGGAGTTTTCTTGACACAGTAGAAGTATACTCCCACTCGGACTTCCGAAGAATAGCCCTTACTTCCATCAATGCAAGCTTCGAGGGTCTTTCTTATTGAAGTAGAGTGTGTGTTCCCATTTCGACCTCCGAAGAATAGCCCTTACTTCTGTCAGTTCAAGCTTTAAGGATCTTTCTTGTTGAAGTAGAGTGTGTTCTCCGCCTCGGACTTTCGAAGAACAGATCTTGCTTCCATTAGTGCGAGCTTCGAGGGATAGCCTTCGCTTCTATTAGCTGCCGAAGTAGAAGTGCGCATCCACTCGGACCTCCGAGAGACAGCCTTGTTCCTGCTCGGACTTCTAAGGGAGAGCCTTCCGAGGGACAACTCTTGCTCTCATTAGTGCGGGTCTGAAGAACAGCCCTTGATTTCATCAATACGAGCTCCGAGGATCTTTCTTTTCAAAGTAGAGTGGACTCTTACTCGAACTCCCGAGAGATAGCCTTTGCTTCCATTAGCTGCCAAAGTAGAAGTGCACATCCACTCGGACTTCCGAGGGACAGCCTTGTTTCTGCTCGGACTTCTGAGGGAGAGTCTTGTTTCTGCTCGAACTTCAGAGGGACAGCCTTGCTTATGCTCGGACTTCTGGGAGACAATCTTTATTTCTGTTGGTGCAAGCTTGGTAGACTCGGTTATCTTCCAGAGGAATCTTTCTTGCCAAAGTAGGGTGTGTGCTACCTTCGAACTCCCGAGGGACAGTCTTGCTTCTGTTCAGACTTCCGAGGAACAGCCCTTGCTCTCATTAGTTCGGGTTCCAAGGGCCCCGAGGTCGTGGATTTCAATCAAGAATTCATTTGCCTGAAATAGCAAAGCCGACAACTGAGACAAACAATATTAATTTCAGATCATGATTCAGGCATTATCAGAATGGGGCAACATCAACAAATAATAATTATCTATTTAAGCTACAACAATTTTATTACTCTGAGCGAGTTCATGAAAATGCAACAATCAAGTTTTTGTCTCTCCGGGCTGGTTCCTCTCAAGCCGACGTAAAACTACAACAGTCACACAAAATTTTGGCATCAGCTATGTATTTCTCAAGCATCCACAAATTAAACAAACAACAATATATCATCTTTATTATTCAACAAGGTATTTCATCATATCAACAAGTCCTACGATGAATTCTACATCAGGAGTTCGAGCATGATATCTAATATTCTCGGGGTTGCAACAATCAATCATTCGATAACAAAATTCATATTCAACATTACGAGTTTCATTACTGAAATCATTCCATCGAGTATCAACAACAACAACAACAACAACAACAACAACATCAAATTTTTGTTTGTTCTACTCCTTTCAATACTATCAAACATGGAGTGATAAATATATTTATATATTCAACAAGAGGAAGAGGGAGCCGAATTTCATACTCACAAATTTGGGACTGTTAGAGGGGTGAAGTCCGAAGCCGATGTTGGAAATTCAAGTTGAAATCAGAAAGGTTTTATAGACTGTAATCAACAGGACTGAGCTAGGCTGGGCAAGACTACGCACGTTGCGTTGAGTGGGCGAACGTGCGTGGTCGGCGTTGGACAGTTGAGGACGAAGGCAGTGTTGAAGACGTAGCGGAGCCGGCGTCGATCAAGATCAACAAGACCGGGCTAGGCTTGGCAAGACCACACACGTTGCGTTGAGTGGGCGAACGTGCGTGGTCGGCGTCAGATAAGTTGAAGCCGGAAGCAACACTGGTACCACAGAAGAGTCAGCAACCACACACGTTGCGTTGAGAGGGCGAACGTGTGTGGTTTGCATTGGACCGTCGAAGCCGAAGGAAGAGTTTCAGCAGAGAGAGGCCAGCCGTAGGTATTGTCTTCACTAGTTCAAGATTGTTTGCAAGCCTCAAGACTGAAATAAATTATCACCAGAATTCCCAAATTAGAAAATGTATCAGTGCATATTTATTTTGAGCACAAAAGTCCATCAAAACAATAAGAAGGAATACCCGCAGATCCAAAAATGCAAGAAGAAAAATGAAGAAGGTTTTGAGCAAAGATTCAACTAGATCTTGAAGTCCAAAGATCAATAAATCTGAAACAGTGAAGGGAATGGAATTAGTTGAGTGAAAATCAAAACCCATATATATATATATATAAAGAGCTCACTCACAGATCTGGGACAATCAAGAAGATGAAGCCAATCGAATGAAGACAAGCCAAGGAAGAGCAGAACGTCACAAGCGCCGCCGGAGTGAGCAAACGTCGAAGTCGGCGGTTCCAAATTGGCGAAGCAGCTGGGCAAACCAACGCCGCGTTGAGTGGGCGGCGTGGTCGACGTTGGCCAGGAGCGACTGGAAGCGGTAGCGAGGCTGCAAGTGACGGATGAAAAGCACACAGGCCGTACGAGTTGACTGGTCGCGCGCACAAGACAGATCCACATCTGGTTCTCGCATGGAATGGGTAGATCTGCAGATAATGTTTTGGGCGACGGTGTATTGGAAAACACTAGAAAGATTGGTGTTCCGACGGAGTTGCGGCAGCAAATGGTGTGCAAGCAAGGATAGCCCGTTGTTGTTGTAGAGGCAAAACGAAACTCTGCTGCAAAAAGAGGAGTGAGATTTAGATTATTATTTTCTTAATTTTCTTTAAAAAAAGAAAAGAAAAGAAAAGTAAATGGCAGAAACAGAGCCTCTTTGAAAATGTTGAGAGCTGGGTTTGTCTTGTAGAGGGAGAACCAGCTGGCCACGATTTGGTTTGGTAGCTGTAAATAAAATAAAAAAAAATTCGTGGCTCTGCTTTCTTGATTTAGAGAAGCAGCGGCGGTGGTCTTCAAATAGAGTGCAAAGCAAGCTGTAGAGAGAGGAGTAGGGTTTGACAAAAAAAAAAAAAGAGAATAAGATTATATATATATATATATATATATAAGTGGTGGGCCTTATCTCTCCAAGATTAAAAAATAAATGGGCTGCTGTATTGTAAAAGAAAGTGTGGCCATATCTTGTTGAGAATGAAAAAAAATGGATTCTTTAATTTGCTTTGACTTGGAGTAAAACAATGCACCTTCAAATGTTCTAGAAGACTTGGAATTATTCAGGCTCTTAAAGAATTAAAGGATCAGGATTTGTTTATGAAGAAAAACGTAGCACAAATATTTATTTGGTGTCCAAAAAGCAATATGTTTTTATATTGTTGTAAAAAAAAAAAAGCTCAAAAAAAAAAAGAAAAAAAAAAAAGAGTTTTTAAAAAAAAAAAAAGAAAAAAAAAAGAAAAAAAAAAGTTATTTACTTATTTATTTTTTTAATGTTACTTGTCGATTTTATCTGTAAATTACGGTGAATTTTCAGCTTTATCTTTAGACTCTATCAAGACTAATATTCTCGAAGACATAATGTGAAGCATGACTGACAAGGTGAAATTATGCATGTCCGAAAAATTACAATTTCTCATACACGCAAGGGGCAAATGTAAGAGGAGCTAATTTGAGCCCATTAAATTATTTAGGCCCAATAGCCCAAGATTGGTGGGCCCGAATTTATTGCAAGTCCAAGAATCGGTGGGCCCAGATTTATTGCCATCAAACGGGCTGAATCGCTCTAAGCCTCGAAAGGGTTCGGATCCACGAACTTAGAGACTTACTCGGGCCCGGACTCGAAAGGGTATTGAGCAAGCCTAGAGATCCGAGGCACTCGGACTTGAAAAGGTTCGGATCCACGAACCTAGAGGTCCGAAGCACTTGGCTTCGAACGGATTCAAACGCAATCTAGAAGTCGCTCCGTTAATGAGTCCCAGAACACTTGCGGGCTCGGAGCTTTCCGGGATCTACGTACCAGAACCATGGGCGTAATGGAGTCCGAACAAAGGACCCGATCCCGAGGACGGTGAGTGGAGATAAATTCACTCTTCGGTTAAACTAGCCTATACCCGGGTCGAGGTGGCACGATCTAGGGGGTCCCTGAGACTCGGCAATATTTGCGGCAGGACGTCCTCTGGGACTACCCCTGACCCTTTGGGATGATTGGGGATCATTGGTTAGGTGTGGCTAAGAAGAAGGGTTCGCCGAGGGATTGATCTCCTCTTCGGGGTTTTCTCATCCTCGGAGAAGTCACCTCCTCGGAGAGGTCACCTCCTCGGACAAGGTGGTTAGAGAGAATATCCCCCATGTGCCTTGCACATGGGCTCCATCCTACATCATGAGGTGCCTATAAATAGCACCCACCCATAGCTTTACAAGGGATGGATTTTGGAGATTTTTTAACTCTTGGGAAAGAACTAATTTCCCTTCTCCATTATCAACCTTGAGAGTGAAAGTGGGAGATCAATGGGAGAGCCTTGCCATTATTCTATTCTCTAGCCATTTTGCCTTCTTCTTCACCCAATCTCTTATCTCCATCATCTCCTTTGTTGTTGTGTTCCTAAGTTGAGATTATTGAAGAATCTAAGCCTCTCATCATATTCTAGAGAATTCGAAGTTGTTCTTCAAGGATCTTTGAAGATCTTCGAATTTTCCAACTCCTTTCTTGAACCCTCTCCTACACCGAATAAATTGCCGAAGCCTAATAATGTTGATGAATTAATAATGGTAAACGCACTTGAGCTTTGTGCTCGGCACAAATGTAGTCGTTGGAAGAATGTGTTAGATAGGGAAATGTATATGGCAAAAGAGCTTGGTGGTCCGCGTTCTTGGCTTTGCACTCGGCGACGCATAATCAAGGCCGTTTTTCATTGCCAAAGAATGGAGCTCGGGGTCATAGTTCGGCCGAATAACTCTGTAGTTGTGCCGAGCAATTTGCTATGAGTTGGCTCGAACGTCGGATATAAACGTAAAGCTCTCGAATCAGCCATGTTGGGTTGTCGTATAGCCTTGGTGGATTGCCTAACAACCTTTGCAGAAAAACCTATGAGTGAACCCAACTATGTCTATGGAAAATAGAGGGACTTGAGTGGTGTGCTGAGTAGCTAGTGTCAAAACATCGGTGTCCATTTCATATATAATGTGACTTTGCCGAGAAGTTGGTCAGCAACACTTATGGCGGTGATTGTGCCGATCTTCTGATCGGCGATTTTTCTTAGCTTCGCGGTGTGTCGACACCCCTTCGAATTTGGATTTGCTAAGAACTTGGCTGGCAATGGTTGGCAATTTATTTTGGCTCGTTCTTACTGGAGCATTTGGTTGGCTTGTTCTTGTAGTTTTGTCTTTGCCGAGAGTCTGGGTGGTAATGCTTGGTAACTTCTGGCTTTGCTGAGTGCACCTGTTAGATGAGAGAAATGCCCGAGTGCTAGGAGGTCTTTTAAATTATACTACAGTAATAATTGCCCAAGTTCTTATAATAAGTTTTGTTGATGTTGAGGAAAACATATTCAATTAATAATTGTGGTAAACAGCAAGTTGAAATTAGATAAAAATAATGTAACTCTTGAAGTCGTCCTTTACTATGGTGCCAAATAATAAAGTTTAATCTAATTAAGATATACCAAGACATAGAAGTGGAGATCCAGCCAGGGGCTCACTATAACATTTAGTTCTTAAGCCAAACAGGTCATGAAGACTTGTATGTGACAGACATATAAATGCATGCAAATATGGTGATTAATTTTTAGGTCGGCAAAACTATTAATATTATTTATTTATTTTCAAGAGATATGGTTGTGAAGAAATTGATCGGCAACTCAATAAGGAGCCGACTAACACTTTATTGATGCTAGGTGTTGAGAAGGGGCATGCAGCGCTGCTATTAGGTTGTTCGGCCCCACAAGCAATTGTTGTATTTGCATGTCACTGTTGCTAAAAATGTAATGTTTGGCAGAACAGACTCTATGTTAATAATATTATACTTGTAATACGGATTGACGATTATACTTGGTATCAATCGGCCTCTTGATCAACAAGTCGGCAATTGGCTTGCTGACTTTTTTGGTTGCCGATTGGCAAGTAGGCAATTGGCTCGCTGACTTCTTTAGTTGTTAAAGTTTATTGCCGAGTTGCCAAAATGGTTGCTGCAATATTTCTTGACAAACTAAAATGAGCATCTAAAACAAAAGGTTGCCACATGGATCAAGTTGATAAATAAATTTATATGCAAAGACTATAAAAATGAGTCAACTGTGAGAGAGAGAAAACAAAGTAATGGCCCTTTGAATTTCTTTCTCTGTATCTGGTTATAAAATCCATAGCACATAGAGTGCTTGAAATGGAAAGTAAGCTTGACATGAAAAAGCAAGGAAAAGTAAAGCTGTAATTATAATGATGCAAATCACATTAAAATATAAATAAACTTGCAGTAGATGAGAGCAAAAGCAAACGGTGTGTATTTATCATCTTCTTCGTTGATCTTTCCACAGACGATGCCAATTGTGAGACCCGAAAAATCCTTTCACATGGATGTTGATGAGCTCCAACGAAGAGATGAGCTTGGCTACCGTCATCTACAAGGATAAACATAGTCAGCGCCACCCAACTGGGGTTGCCGGCCAGAGACACTCCGATGATAAAGTTAGCCACCAGAATTTGAGAAAGAAGATGAAAGAAATAAAGTGTTTGTGTGCTGTGTAGGGTAGAGAGATCATTTACCTCTTCTCTAGGATGTCCCCCCTCTTTATATGGATGAGGGGGCCTGATATTTGTTTGGGTTAGACCCATTGTGGGCCTTGCTTGGGTTAATCCCAATAAGATGATATATTTTTTTTTCTGGCTCCCACAAGTAGTTACACTTGAAATTTCACGTTTTTTTTACAAATGTTTTTAAAATTTTACAGTGTTTTTCAATGGAATTTTTTTAAATATTTAATAGTGTGAAATTTCACATATTTGAAATGTAAAAAATAAAAAAATTCATAGTACCATATTAAGTCCTAATCCAAAATGTCCTTAAATTATGCAAAAGACAAAAATCTTATTCTTAAGTATAGCTCTAAAACAAGATGAATTTTGTTATCTCCATGATGAAGGATTTGCAGACGTTTCTTATTCTTTTGCAACATTTCATTGATCAAAACTGGCGTACTCAAGGAGAGGTTTTGGTGGTGGGTCGGCGTTGGAATATTTATGTGTTTCATTTTCAAAATGTGGAGGATTTGGAGCGGCTATAGAAGGAAGGTTCGTATGCAATCCAAGGTGGGCTTTTGGTGTTAGAACGCTAGCACCACAGTCTGATTTTGGAGCATCAATCATCGTCAAGTTTGCTTGTTGGGTATGTTTCACTACAAGAATTAACACTTTTGCCGACCAAAAAATTGGTCGCTAAAAGCCCATTTTTGGTCGGCAAAAGTTATCCGCGACCAATTTTTTTGGTCGCTACTTTGGTCGCCAATTGAGGGTCGGCAAAAGTAATTCGCGACCAAAATTTTGGTTGGTCGGGAAAAGTTGGATTTGCCGACTACATTTTTGGTCGCTAAATATTTAATTACTGCGACTAATCCATTTTGTCGCTAAAACACTTTGGTCGCAAAAAGTGATATTTTCCCGACCAAATTTCTTAGTCGCCAATTGTCACATTTCGCGACCAAAAAGTTTGGTCGCCAAAAGTCAAAGAATCGCCGACTAACAATTTAGTTGCCAAATCTCTTTTTTTTTTCTTTTTTTTTTTAAACAATCAGTTTTTGATTATAAAACTTCAATCCAATATTAAGCAGAACTAATACCGATGACTCTCTTGATCTGATACTGAGTTTGAGTTGCTTGATCAGGCGTTTTATATTGCGTTTTATTAGCAGTTCCTTTATATATTGGGGTTTTCTTGATGGGTGCTAATTTGTGTATGTCTGCTGATGTATTGAATTCACATAACTTAGTTTCAGCATTCCAAGCTTTCCTTTTGCATCTCTGGGTCGCGTTGTGAACTGGCATTTCTTAAGTTCTATTTCTAATTTTTATAAAAAAAAATGGATAAAGAGAAACCAGTAATACCCAGTTCAGAGGAGGCAAAATAAGTTCTAATAGAACTTAAGATCAATTGTTTTCTCTTGATCATGTGTTGATTTGGGTATTACTCGTTTTGTGAAATGAAAAGGTTTTTAAATATGTCCCACCCGAACCAACCTTTACAAGTAGTGAAGAACTATAGTGAACTTTTTATTATTATTGACCAACGGAAAGCATGGGAGAAGGATAAGATTTCACTTCTTCACAAGCGAAGAAAGAGAGACAAGACAGAAGGAAATAAGGATCTACGACCAGACCGATCTACTACAAGAGCTGAAAGCACTTCGTTGCTATTGGCTTTCAATTACCTAATCTGGATATCACCTGTACTGATCTGGATACTGAAACCAGAGCTCAATATCGCCCTTAAACCGGTTCGTTGCGAGCCGATAAATCTCCAAAATCCTCAAAACTCCAGCAAAATCGGAAACTGATTTCTTCATCTTCTTGTTTTGCTTCTTCAGCTCCCGAGCCACAGCCTTCTTGCGGAGTAGCCGTAGAGCTTTAAGCTGCTTGTCGTAGTCTATGTAGGCTATGAAGTCTTGCTTGAGAGGGCTCGGACGTTTGCGCCTGTACTCGAACTTCCTTCTCTGTTTCACAATCTCTGCAATCTCGCATTGCGAGAAGAGTCCTCGTCGCTCGAGGTCGTCGAGCTCGTCCACCATGCGCTCGAGCTTGTACTGAACCACGTCCGCCATTGTTACACAGAGAGAGAGAGAGAATGAGAGGACCTGTAAGTAAGGAGGATGGAGAGTTGAAGATGGATTGGTGGTGGTTTTGCCTGAGACAGATTTTTTGTTTTAACATAGTTTTATGAGTTCAAAATTTAAGTGCCAAAAGACGCCAAATTTAAGTGCCAAAAGACGCCAAATTTAAGTGCCAAAACATAGCTGAGACAGATTTCAAAATTTAAGTGGTAGTTTTGGCGGAAATTTTCAAAATTTCATTTCCTCCCTCCATGTTTCAAATTTCCCTCCCAAACTTTTGGTGACCAAAAGACCATATTAGTCGCAGAAAAGGTACCTTCGCCGACAAACTTTTTTAGTCGCCAAATCTCAATCAACGCGACTAAAATATTAGTTGCTAAAGGTACTAATTTGGCGACTAATTTTTTTTGGTTGCTGAAAATAAGTTTTTGGCGACCAAATTTTTGGTCACCAAAAAATATGTGACCTTCCGCGACCAAATTTGTAGTTGGTCGGCAAAAGTGTACCACCTTCTGCGACCAACTTATTTTTTGGTCGCCAAAATATAATCTTTTGCGACCAATAATATTTGGTCGCCAAAAATAATGATCATTCGTGACTAATTAATATTTGGTCGTCAAATGTCATTTTTCTGCGATCAAAATTTTTTTGTTCAGCAAAAGTGGTCGGCAATTGTGTAAATTCTTGTAGTGTTTGTTTAGGCTTCCACTGGAATGTTTTACTAAAGTAGCGGGTTGGTGGTTGGGTCGCACGATAGGGGAATTTATTGGTGTAGATTTGGATACAGTAACCCCTCTGAATATTCGTTTCTTGCGTATTCATGTATGGGTTTACACTGGTAAGCCGATGATAAGTGAATTTTTCTTGCGATGCCAAGATGGGCAATCTAGCTGGATTGAATGCCAGTATGAACGGGTGAATAAGTTTTGTCGTACTTGTGGTTGGCCCCTGACCATACTTTCACTCAGTGTTTTGTCAACTTTGAAGATGCTAGTGAGGCGATTACTCGAACTATTGCAGGTATCGGTCGCCAGTTGGGACCTTCAGTAATCTCGAATCCTTCAAAGCTAATGTATACATTGCATCTTTGTGCTTTCGGTCGCCATCCTGAATGGCGTACTTCCACTATAGATACACGAACAGGTCGGGGAAATGCTTCCACTTTTGGTACTGTGGCCAATACGGGTGGACTGGTATCGAAAACTCTGCCGGAATACGATGATATGGTAGTTCTATGGAAACGGTAAATCTTGATGATTTTGTTTCACAATATGATGCAAGTTGGGAACGCGGTTTAATGGTTGTGGCAATAGTGGAACAACTGCACAGGGGATGTGGCATTCAGATGGAGGGTCCGTTAAGGCCTTTAAGTCCGGTGGATGCAATGTTGGTTCTAGCAATCCGGTCTGCATGGATTGCTTTCCTCGCAAGATAGAGATGTAGAGGTTCAAAGAGTTGGTGAGCTAGAAAATTATTTGGCGTAAATGGGCTGATTTTTTGGCTGGTATGGGAGTTGATGCAGGTAGTCTAGTTAATAATGGCGTCGAATCGTCTGGCAAATTTACAATTGTTTTTTGGAAGGTATTAATCAGTAATACTAAGTATCATGAAAAACTTTTCATAAAAATAATCATGAAAGTTTTGTGACCCTTAGATTACACAAAGAATAAAGCACCACATACTAATCAGGTAATTCAAAAATCATAAATCTTTCATGATCATTTTCATAATTTTTTTTTTTTAAACCCTAACTTTTCTCGGTTTTAATTCCACCTTTGACTATGAAGATGGTAGTTGGAAGTCTTGTTTGGAGCAGTTCGTGGGTCTCATTAACGCCCTTGTTCCTTGGGCTTTAGATGAGGCGAATGCCCCCCACTAGGCCAATGTTAATGGGCCGAGGTGGGTTGGGGTTGGGTCCTCACAATCTTAGGAGGACCAGAAGACATAGGCCTCAACAAGCCATTGTGATTCAAGAGCACAATGAAGTGCGGTGTAATTGCCAAACTGGGGGCTCTCACTGTAGTGGATGGGTAGGGGATCGGGTTAAAGGTAAGGCGTTGTGTACTACTCTAGGTTCAGAGGCAGAAGATAGCTCTGATGATGAATCTTCTACAATGCACCAAGTAGGCGCGGGTCTATGGATAATGGAGCTGGATCATCACGGCGTCGTCTACTTCTTTCTACTCCGAATTCTTTAGGGTCTTCGTCTCCGTTGATTTTACTGATTGTGGGCTCTTTTGTGTCTTCATTGTCTAGCTCTCGGCTCCAAACACGTCGTGATGTGATCAAGACCCGACAGAGTGTGCAGGTGCATAGAAGAAGTCAATTGAGGATTTTTGGGTTGCCGTTTCCCCTAAATGGTCGCTGACAACATCTAACTGCTTCAGTTGGTCGTTTGGGACAGGAGATTCGTCAGAAAATAACGAAGAGGAAGGACTCTCCAGTGCATGTTAAGGGGCGGGCTTGTAAATGACGTTTACAGTTGGCAATGGAAGCGTTATCTTTACAGATCCCTTGTTAAGGCCAGAGGAAATCGATGTGAAGGATTGTGGTCTTTGTGATCAGCGCCTCTTCATAGTGACAATAACGACACTATTCAGATTGTAACCAACCCTATCGTTAATGAGCGTACCGATAATAAATGAAAGTGGCTTTACCCTTATATAAAGAAAAAGGGCGCTTTACTCGCTAGAAGTGCTTGGATTAAAAGACAGCCCTTTATTTCGCCTTAAATGAGTAAGGCCTTCAGATTGCAGATTTGTTTACCAAGTCTCACACCCGTGCTCGGCATGAATTCGTGGTGGGCAAACTCTCGCTTCTTGACCTCTCATTTGTTCGAGTTTGAGGGGGAGTGTAATATCATGTAATATTAACAAGTTGTATTATAGCACACTTCAAGGTGGCGTAAAAGGAAATTTTCTGAATTGAACGTGGTTGAAGAAGGTGTGCTGCTTATGAAGGTTCTGTTGTCGAATTCTAGCTCTTAATCAGTGGGCGTTGATGGGTTAGATGGTGAACTTGAAATCTACTTGTCTAGGATTCCAGTTTCAGATGAGGTCTTTGATCACTTTTTTGTGGAATCCGCGGTAGCTCGTTTGTTGGATTTTTTGCTAACTGAATCGGGTGTTCAATTCAATGGGTTTTCCACGGAGGTTGTCCATCAACAACCACCGCGGACACCATGAAGGTTCTAAGTTGGAACTATCGAGGGATGGGTCAACCCTTGACGGTTCGTATAGCTCGGTCCTTGATCCAATTGCATAGGCCAAATTTACTATTTTTGATTGAGACCGAGATGAAGGTAGAAAAGTTGAAAGTGTTGGATTTAACTTGAGGTTTCAAGTATTGGACATGAGTTGATAGTGTTGGTCAAAGTGGTGGTCTTTGGGCTGCTTGGGATAATACTAAACAAGTTAAGGTGTTAAAACATTGTGAACGATTTATAGCTCTGGAAATCCAAGAACCTGTTTGGATGCTTGGGTTCTTTTGTTGTTGTATGGACATCCAAAAGTAACTATAGGAAGGAAGCATGGGATTGTGTTTCCAAGTTTGTGGTCCACCTTTATCGGTCTTTTGTCATTATAGGTGATTTTAATCAAGTATTGTATTCGTTTGAATGACAAAACAAGATGAAGTCAATAATTTCAGTGTAGACATCCCATTTTTTATTGTCCTTATGACTTGGACTTCACACTTGCATATCCAATGATGAATGTATATACTTGTTTAGTGCTTGGAAGTCCTCAGCAGAATGCCACAACTTTGAGCCTTTAAACCCTACACACCTCTTGCTTTGCTTTGGATCATAACCCTAATTCTTCATGCCTGAAAACCCTTGGAACCTGCTGGCCACCACCTTTGGTTGTCGGCCACTGATCTTGGTTGCCGGCCCACAAGTGTGTTTTGCAGGTATTTTCTGCCAGCTGTGCCAGTTGTTATCACATATGCATGCACTTGCTTACACGTGTATGTATTGATATTTTTGAGGGAGTTTGATGTTTATCTATATATAGAGGATATCCCCTTTTGCTTTGAAGGTTAGAAAATTTTGGAGCAAATTATTTTCTCTCTCTTTACAATTCTCTATCTCTTGCAAATTTCTTGAACCTTTGCCTATACGCTCTAAGCCAAACCTTACCATCTTTGAGCTGAGGTACTTTTGAGCCCTTTTTGAGCTCTTGAGAGTGTGTTTGTGTTAAATTGTTGCTTGGAAGTGCTCTCATCTTCAAGAGGTATAAGGCTTAATTTGTTTCCTTGGTTTTGTTTTCTATTTTTCTTACTATTTTCCTACTGTTTTTTGGGCTGTGTAACCTCTGTAATTTTGGACTGAAACTTGTGGTTTAAGGCCTTAAAGGGTGGAAGGGTGGTTCACCTCTCTTTCCACCTTGCTTCTCTAGTTTTTACCCTTGTGTTTCCTACCTTTACACTATTTTTTTTAAAAAAGCTTTTAAAAACTGATTTTCAGAGTTAGTTCAGTGGCTAAAATGTTAATTTTAAGGTCCAAAATTGGAGGGGTTAGCCTCCCCTCCTTGTGTCTTGCTTACTAGCCTAACATGCTTCGTGTTTTATCTTAATTCCAGCAAGTTTTAGGACTAATTTAGCAATGTTTTAGGATGGTTTTTAGCTGCTGGTTGCATGTGAGCTTTGTATTGCATGCTTGTAGTGTAATTGTCCTCATAGGTTTGGTGGTTTAGGCCTTAGCCACAAACCTATTTGAGTTGATAGCATTTGTTTATGATTTTCCATACTTGTTTTCACCTTTAATCACCTCTGCAACCTCCCTCATTTCTTGGCTTTTGCTTTGCTTCGAAAGTTGTTTCAAGCCACTTATTTGTTTAAGCTTGAGATTGAGGTTTTGTGCTTAATGGTTTAATCTCTTTGGAGGTTCATTACCAATGGCATGACACTTCTCTCATGCCTAAAACAACTCTTGGTTTGATGCTTCTTCCCATTAGAGGACTTAAAATTCATCTTTGAACTTAAATTACTAAGGAATGGTTGGTAATTAAAATTAAGTAATAAAATTGGGGACTAAAAATGATGCAAGATAATAACTTGGTTATGGTTTAATCGGAGTTAATTGAACCCTTGAGTTTTGAATCGTTTCATACTTGTTAATGATGAAAACGGTTCAAAAGTCATTGTTAACGACTTCCCTTGATCAATCCATGATAGGGAAGGGGTTTGAGAGTCTTATTTTGTTGCATTTGTTGAATTTGCACCCTTTGATTCATATGCCATCATGCAATGAAATTACATCGATTGATAGTTTGTGAATCAAGTTTACCACTCCTTTGAACTGTTTAATGATAAAGAGGGATACATTGTGCAAACAACCCTTGAGAATACCCTATGCTTGCTCTGTTTGCTCTTTGTTGCAGTAGAAAGAACCAGGCATTCGTGGCCGGCATGCCACTATTTGGTGACGGCAGACCATCATTTGTGGCCGGCAGGCCACCATTTCTAGCCTACTGGCCACCTTTGCAAAACCAAGCGGTGTACTTTTTTTTAGCAAAACAGAGCTGATTCTGAGGTGAAAAACTATAATAACCCGACCCTCGTGCATGTTTTCTGATATACTTTCAGACCCTATTTTGTGTTTTGAATGCTTATTGTGAAAGCCTATGAGAAATTAAGGTTAAGTAAGTGAACTCCATGTTTAAGGGTGTCTATCTGTTTAAACAAGAAAAGTATCTGCTACATTAGAATGTTTGAATTAGAAATTGGAAGCCTTAGGGGCTTAATTATCTGAAATTGATTTTAAATATGTGATCAGCATAATTTTTAGGTAATATTAAGCATTTCTGGGAAATTTCAATTTCGGATGTTTAAACGATTGATTTTCGTCTTTATTCACTCTTTGTATATGTATGTCTATAAAAGCCTCTTTGAACTCAAGACTTAGGAACCTTCTTATAATATCTTCCCTGGGAGAAAAGTGAAGAGAGGCTAAGAACAAGGAAGAGTTGAGAGAGATTGAAGCTAAGGTAAGTGTAATTTCCCTAGTCCAATCCTCTTTCTCAATTTGAAATAGGAAGCTCTTAATGTTGTATAATCTAGAGTAGAATGAAAGTCTTGGATGTGTGTGTTGAAGACTTGGTATGATAATCCTATCATTTGTGTATTTTGAATCCAATTCAAGTGATCTAGTGAGAGCATCATCTTGTCTCTTTACTTATCAAATTGGTATTCATGCTTATGCCATGTTTTTGTATATCTATGTTATGTGTATGTAAAGTTAAGAGCTTCAAGAATGAAAGGATGTTGATGAGCTTCAATTTTTGTTCAAACCAATTGAGTTATGTTCATGGGTTTAATTCAAGTTAGATTATGGTATGTTGTACCTTTAATTACATGTTTTAAACCATGATTTAGTACTTAAAAGTTTCAACTTAGAGCCTTACAAACACTCTCAAAAGAACAAGATTTTGTTGCAATTTTCAGACCCAAACAGGTAAATTGCCGCACGTGCGGAGGAATTTTGCCGCACGTGTAGGGGAGTCTGCCGCACGTGCGGGGCTCACAGCCGCACGTGCGGCCCATGCTGAAAAACATGGGTTGCTCCGTTTTACGTGTAGGACCCTCTAATATTGTCGGAATGTATATTTGATGCCTTTTCGATATGTATTAATTCCTTTGAAGTAAAGCGAAACAGGAAGTAATTTGATATGAAAGCTGAACTAAATTGTAAGCTTTGAATGTGTGCAGGGCACACTCTGGGAGGAACAAGCATGTCATCACAACACTGTGAGTAGTAGTACGCTTCACATATAGCTAATGATTGTCATTAGCATTCTATTAACGCATGACTATTATGCATGTAATTATGTGAATGAAGCCAAGCATGAAAAGAAATAAAGGAAAGAATGAAATACTTTCACATGACTCTAAGTATTTGTAAGACTCGGTGCCTATGGCCATTCCGTATAAGTTGTTATGACATGAAGCCAAGTGCTACACGGAACTAAGTGCTACGAAGTGAGTCACCTCTAGAATCCGTGTGAGACATCTCTTGAGTTCATACAAGCATGTTCAAGGGCTTAATGCCAAATGATTCAAGGGCTTAATGTCAACTTATTCAAGGGCCTCGTGCCACCATGTTTAAGGGCCTTGTGCCACTACATTTAAGGGCTTATAGCCATCATGTTTCAAGATATTATGTTTCAAGCCTTTACATTTCAAGAATGGGCCTAAGGCCGTTATGAAATTAGTACAGAATCAGACTAACTATGTGTGCATCATCTTACGCTTTGATATATTATATTTCAAGCTAAGCATCGTTTTATTTATGTATTACTATTCACTGAGCCTGGCTCACTCTGTGTTATGTCTGTTTCTGTAGGTAACCAACTAGGTGGTCAGTCCTAGCCATGACGCCTGTTTTTCTTTTGTCAACCTTCGTGTGTCCAGACAGTGTGCAAGGCCATTTATTTTGTGAAGTCTGTTAAGATGTTGGCTTACTTTTTGATTGCCCATCTAAGGTCGAATGTATATAACTTCAATGGTTTTTGTATATGCCCAATTATAGGGCTGGGACTGTATATGTGTATGTATATAACCGATGCTTTGTGATATAGTTTGGGACTTTATCTATCTACTATGGTACATGTGATATATGGGATCCTGGCATGTAGAAGTAGCTCAATGGAGTTTATATGTTCCATTATTTTCATATTACGTGCTTCCGATAAGGCCCCGTATGTTATGTACATCAAGTTACATGTCCGTTTCTGAACGGGTCATGCCCAAACTTTTAGGAACGGGTTTGAGGGCGTGACAAAAACAGTGCAATTGTTCTACTGTGCAACAAAGGCATCTGGCAGCAGAACAGTGGCTTTTTCGGGTGGAAATCTACGCATGCATGAGCATTCATCGTTTCCTGAGGCGAAGTAGTTAGAGTAGTTAGCTTAATACTTCTCTTATATTGTATTCATGTTGTAATTAGTTAATTTGTAATTCATTAGTTAGTTCTAATTTGCTAAATAGTTAATTAGTGTAATTAATTAGCTAGTTTAGTTAATTATTTCATTCATTTTGTAATAGTTAGTTAATTCGTAGTAATTAGCCTAGCTAATTAGTTTACTCAGACTCTCCTGCGTGAGGGCACAATTGTAATAATGTATATGTCTTCCAACCCTACGTTTTTCTCCTTTTTATTTACTTGCTTATGATGGTTAGTTTAGGGTATCATGTTTTGTTTAGCATCTCTCATGCTTGCATCCACTTGTCTTACATACATTGAGGTTCAGTTTATCACGCTAACTTGCCTTGTTAGTTTAACACTTCTTTGAATACATGCTTTACCGCATGGTATCAAATTGATTAACATGCAATGTTAAGTAGCCGAGCCTATTTAGATTGCATATCGCATGTGTTTTATTAATCATATCGCATTAGTTAGGAACATGCATTTTTTTAATTATTTTGCTTTGTTTGGCTTGCCTTAGAGTATAAAGTGAGCTTTTATTTGCAAATTAGTGTTCCAATTTTTACAAATTAGTCTATACTTGTGTGCGCATCACATAGTAAATTAGTCTAATAATTGGAATAAGAGCATATAATGTAGATAGGATTCATATCATGATTAGTAGAGGGCGATCTTTGATTGGGTGAGCGGAGGTGCTCAATTCATGACCTTCCCCTCTCGTTCCTAAGTTCCCGAGCCGAGACAATCTTAGTGATAATGGACATGTGGCCTTTGGCACGAGTCATGGGTTTCCTAAATTTTCCAAAAAATATTTAGGTGGCGACTCTATATCTGGCAAAGTAATCCATTTTTGGCATTTTGATTCAAAATCGATTTTTCAAAAGATTTGCCAGATTTGGACTCTTTGGTGATTATCTATTTCACATTGCACACTTGTGAGATTAGATTCAAAACTGCGGGAGTCCGATACTGTAGGACATATTCGACTTCCGAAAGGGGGCACGAAAAGTCAAGCTACATGACCAGCCCTAAGACTTGGTTGCTTTCTTTTGATCACTCGATAATGAAAATGAGAATGTGCTATCTCACAAAATTCTTAGTAAGAAAGATGGAATTTGAACTTTATTTCTAACCTCAATCCTGTCTTGGTCAAGTGTTTTAGACCTATTTAAAACTCACTTTTTTCAAAGTATTTCTTTTACGCATAGTTTAAATAATTCTGCTGAAAAACTCTGTTTTCCACAACAAAAAAAAAAAATGTAGTGAATAGTGCATGAATAGTGCCGGCTGGCATGAATAGTAGCCAGTCGGCCAAAAAGTTGGTCGGCTAGCCAAGAAATTGGCTGGCCGGCCAACTTTTCCCAGAAACAGTGCAGTTTTGGCAGAATTCTTGTTTAGAGCGTGTGGGGCATCCCACTATCCCATTTTTTGACCCATTTTGGCACCAAATGCATGTATACTCAGCCTCCATCGACTAGTGCTTGATCCATTGAGGATAATGCTCCATTTTGGTGATCCATTAGTTCCATTATCTTTCATAATGCCCCATTACTCCTCCACTTTGTCTTCTACTGTTGCTCCACTTGCATTGCCTATATAATGAGAGCTCTAGTCTTGAGTTCGAAGGGATGAATTAGAAGAGAAGTGTAGAGAGAATGCCAAATTTGAGTTAGAATTTGAGAGAAAAGAAAGCCTTGAAAATAAGAGAGTTGTTTTGCCAAATTAATGAAGTTACCAAGCCTCTATACATCTCATCTTCCTTTGCAAAAATTACTTAATAACCAAATTCTAGAGTTTTGATCAAAGAGAGAGCAGTCTTGCCAAATTGAAGAAGATTAAAGAGTGATCATACACTTGTCCAAAACCATCATTCTAAAGGTCAAATTTCAAGCTCTTGAATTGAGGATTAAGATCATAATTCATAACTTTGAGCGTGATCAAGAGAAAGTTTGGAAATCAAGAAGTCCATGCTTTCGTTAGAAGGTAAATTTTCAATTCTTTCATTTCTATTTCAAATTCATTTTCTTACTTTTGTTTCATATTGTTTTGTTGTAACCTAACCTGAAGCAGTTAGTTTTCAATTCTTTTATTTTCTTGCTTTTCTATCTCGTACTCATTTTCTTGCACTTTCTATCTTATACTTGTTTTCTTACTTTAGTTCCATATTAGTTTTGTTGTAATCTAACCAGGAGGGGTTAGTTGAGCCACCTACATATTCCTTATTTGTTCCTTTTCTTGGTTTTGCAACAAAATAGGTTTTGCTAGGTCTTGTTGGCCAGCCAGCTTCTTTTAGACGAAACAGAGTAGTCTTCAGGCGTTGAACATACTAGTTTCTAGCAATCCTCAAAACACATGAAACTTCTATTTAATTATTTATTTTTATTTATTTTATTTGAGTGTTTTGTGAGGTTTTATTTTATTGTAATATTTTCCTCCTCTTTCTCTAATTTGGTTTATAATTATTCTTTCAACTATTGTAATAATTTCCCACTCCGCTTTTATCTGTCCCATTCTTTTACTTTCTTTCCTTATTTGTGCATATGTATCATATTTTTTCCCCACATCAAATCCATGCTTGACATCCATGTTTCATGCATCTTGATTCGGCTAAGTTTGCATTTGTGGATTTAATCAATTCCTATGTGATTTTGTGCGCTACCTCTTGTCCTGAGATGATTCACATGTCATATATTAGAAACCGAATCTTTAGTTGCATTTCATAAATGAATTGCATTAGAATTTTATATATAAGATCATACATATTTCACTAACTTTGTTTTGTAGCTGTTTGTGAAACTTCAGTAAATATGTAAGTTTTTATACTTTAGCATCCCGCTTTTGTGTGTTTTGTTTTACTAGGTTTAGAATCCTACCATGAGGCTACTTGCTTACTTGATATAATTGTATGAATGCCGGTCGATAGAGGTTGTGTTGCTTAATTTGGAATGATATTGATTTTTCATATTTGTAAACTCAATTTCTTTGGGTTGTATATCTTCAAAATTATTTCAAAACATATAAAATCAAATTGTTCGAAAATGAATGACATAATCTATATTTGTATGCTTCACATAGTAAATTGTAGGATTTATTTAATAATTGGAATATGAACATCTAAAGGAAATAAAACTCATATCATGGTTAGTAGAGGCCGATCTTTGATCGGGTGAGCGGGAGTGCTCAATTAATGACCTTCCCCTCTCATACCTAAGGTTCCGAGCCAAGCATCTTTGGTTACGACAAATAGTGGCCTTGGCACAAGTCACGAGCTTCTTATTTTTTCTAAAATAGTAGGTTACAACGCTAAGATCTGGTGATGCAGTCCATTTTTGGCAAAGATTTTGTAATAAAACAGATTTGAGAATTTCTATAAAAATTCTCAAATCTAGACTCTCATCTATGTTTCACATTGCACTCGTGACACCAAAATCAAAGAAATCGAGGATCCGAACTATTTAATGTGCACAGGTAGCCCTCGGACATGTTACAATTTTTGACGACTCTGCTTGGGATTTTATGAAACCTTGACTCGAACTCCATGATATGACTTTTTATTTTAATTATGATTATATGTTTATTGCATTGCATGCATTGGTGCACTTAAAGTCCCTGTGTTGCCCAAATACTGGTGGGAGCACAGGCAAACTTTTGTGACATTATGCATATCTCTACATTACTTTTGAGCCCTTGTGTTATAACCTTTTGAGATCTGTCAAAAAGGTAGCTTTGCTATCTAAGGTTCTCAGACTTGAAAGAGAGGTTATATTGACTCTTCTGACTCTCTGAGATCTTCATTGGTTCTGACCCAAAGGACTCTTTGGTAATGTTACCTTGACTTCAACCCCTAGAGTAGAGCCGACCTTGTACATATAATGAGCTATAGTACTTTCCAAAATTAGGATAAGATGCTTTTCTATTTCTAGGATGTATGATACCGCTTGTTTGAATAGTAAAGGTCTAAATCATTTCAAAGTTGGGACAGGGTAACCTTATTTCCATAGGGGTCTCTTTCCTATTTTGTGTTATATGCAGTGTATGGGATCTATTTAGGGGTTCTCAAATTCGAATGAGTGGTTCAGACATTTCAGTTTGTGAGGTTGAGTTTAGTTTTTCGGTGGTGTATACAGTGGCCAGTTGTGCAAATTGGGCTGAAGTGCTGCTAGAATTCTGATTAGAGGTCCTATTTTTGTTTTTCCTAGGAAGTCGTAGCACTATAGATTCAAAATGGTCTAATATTTCCCAAGTTTTGTGGGCTCATGCTGGTAGACAGATTTGGTTCAAGGACAGCTAGTGTTAGTTTCTCACTGTCAATACCTCTCTCTTTGGAAGTTCTAGAATCTGTGATGGATCCACCTCCAATGGTGATAGATGACCAACCTCCGGTAGACAATGTAAACCTGTTTTTGTCCCTTCAACAAAGTATGAGTGCTTTTACCGCCAAAGTTTTCGCCAACAATGAGGCTCTTGCCAAGTTGCAACACCCATCTAGGGCATCTATATCTCATCCATCTCCAATAGTTCTGCTAGTTGGGAACTCCATGAACCTAAGCTGCAACAATATCTTAGAGTTCCTACACAACCAATGAGAGGACTTTTCCCCATGAGTATTGATGAAGTTAACCCAATTATGCTGAAAATATCAAAATTAGAGAAAATGTTCTAAATATCACAAGGGATCAACTTTGTTCTAGACATCGAGGATGGGTTTACGGAAACAACAGTGAGGTTGCCTGAGCGGTTCAAAATGCCACTCATAGATAGATTTGATGGGGTTGGTGACCCTATGGTTCATATCCGCCTCTTCTTAGACATTCTGAAGACCATAGGCTTATCTCGGGCTCAAAAGCTTTCTTTGTTCGAAAGAACCATATCAGGAGTGGCTGCTACTTGGTACGTCAAGTTAGATGATTCGGTCAAGCAAAATTAGGAGGAGTTAGCTGAACATTTGTCACACAATACTCCTATAATACACAAATCGAAGTAACCACTCGAGAACTAGAGGTGACCCGACAAGAGCCTAACGAGAGCTTCATGGCATTTATCACCATGTGGAGGGCCAAGGCAGCCATGATAGCAAACAGGCCTCTGGAGAAAGACCAAGTCCGTATGGTTGTCAAAAGTTTGCATGGAAGATTATTGCAGAAGATGATAGTTATTCTACTTTTCAACTTCAAGGACCTACATGAGATTGGGGTTCAAATTGAGATGCTATCAAACGGGGAATTATTATAGAAAGAAATGAGCCCATGAGAAAGACATTTACTCGCAATTCCAATGCTATTCTACATAATAGCACAATTGCCAATGTTATGCCTTCAGAAGTCAACACAGTCATTGCCACCACTGCCAAAACAACTAGTCCACAAATAGCCAAGTCAATTCGACCCCCAAATAAATCATTTCATCCACTCCACATGTCTTCAACTCATGCCATGGAAATCCTCTTAAAAAGGGGCACCTAAAGCTCCTTGATCACCGGCCTCTCCCTGATATTCTACCAGCCAAACATGACCCCAATAAATATTGTGCCTTTCACTAACAACCTGGTCATAATACTGATCGTTGTTTTTGCTTATGACATGTGATTCAAGATCTCATCGACAATAAAGCCATAGCTTCACCTCAAACCCAAAGAGCCAAAGCCACCTCCAACCCATTGCCATCTCATGACCAAGCCCAACCACCTTCCCAGCTCAACCTTACCCATACATTTCCACCCACTTTCAATCCCAGCATATACATCACACCTTCCCATTTGCCCAAGCTCGAGGTGTTTATTCTAGAGAGCATTGATTTATTCATGATATATGCACCTCAATCCCAACCAAAACCCCAAAACCCTTTGGTGGCAGATGTTTTGGAGCCAGAATTGGATGTTATGGAAGATATTCTTACAGGCATGCACTTCCCTCTTTACGGTTTTCTCGAGCCATGGACTGATCATGCAGCAAAGAAGTACGGGAGAAATTTTGGGTCTGACACTGGCTAAATCTGTGATAGATCTTGAAACTAGTACGGGGACCAGTAAACTTAGGAGATATTGTGATCATTTCTGGGATTGGGGATGGACCACGTTTGAATTGCACAAATTTCATTCTAGATGTGGTTGATGGCCTGCACTTTAACTATTCAGAATGGTTTTTATTCTGAATTCTGAATTGAATGTTGAATCTGAGTTTGATGCGAGTTTAAATCTATTGATTTTGGCAGTGCTAACCTAGATATCTCTATCCTATCTAGGTCTTTTTTGTCATTTTCTTTTGAGCCTATTGTCATCACTAAGTCAGAGTTTCTTGTGAATAAAACTGCCATAAATTCTGCCTATTTCTCTGTGCCTTTAGTTCATTACATTGACTTAAAATTTCAAAAACTTTTTCCAAAACTCTAATAAAAACGATGAGGAAGAAATTCCTCAGGATTTGCAAAATTTGTTCGACTGAGAGGAAGGGAGGTGTGTTAAGGCCTTGATGAATGAGATAATTTTTGTTAATATGGGTAATGATAAGGATCCTAGATTGGTCCAAATTGGTTCTACATTGTCTTCCAAAGAGCACGAGCGATTAGTCACTTTATTAAAAGATTTTAGAAAAATATTTTTGCGTGGTCCTATGAAGACATACCTGAAATTGATCTTAAGATTATAAAATATAGATCTCTCTCGACCTGAGGCCCAACCCCCATAGCTTTCAAAACTTGATTCAGAGTGTTCAAATAATTAACCAAATTATGAGACTTACATAGTTGAATTGGAAGCAGCCCTTGAACTAGAGGGCAATAAGATTGGATATGATCAGAGATTCAAATTGGATCGTTCTCAAGCCAATGGAAACCAAAAATAAAGTCAAATCCCAAAATCTAAGAGAGGGGACTTAGTGCTGAAGGATAACCGAGCCCCTATCCACGACCTTAAGGGAAAGTTTAGGCCTAATTGGACGAGTCTCTATATCATCAAGTCAATTGGGTTAGGGGGAGCAGTTATTCTCATGGATTTGGATGGTTTGGAGTTCTCACAATCAATCAACATGGACAAGCTGAAGAAATACTATCATTGAGAGGCTCATTGGGTCAAAAACCCAGAAGGGCGACCTAAGCAAAAGTTAGAGCATGAAAAAAAGAAGATGAAAAAAAGAAATCGAAAAATGAAAAAATGAAAAAGTTTGCAAGGTTGAAAACCTGGAAGGGCGGTTTTAGCAAAAAATAGAGTACAAAAGGAGAGTGTTAATACTCGAGTGAGCCTTACCTCGTGAACTACGTATGGCCTGATTCCTATCTTTGGGATACTTAGGCAGCTTCATCTTAAAGTTCGGTCCTAATCATTTATCAAATCACTTATCTCGTCCATGTTTGATTGGTATATCTTTATTCGACTTGGCTATCCTATCTATATTTGATTGGCTCATCTCGTTTGATTTAGCTGTTCTATTTCTCTTTCATGATGGGTTCAGTTGCAAGACAGATTTAGTTGTGTATCTCAAGGGTTCATTTCATGTTGGTTGGGTAGTGACCATTTGAGAAAACAGGTTTTGAGGATTTTTAATGAAGTTAACTGATTGTCTTGAAAATTATTCTATTTTTTTTGCAAAACTTAGATCGTTATTTGGACAAAAAAGGAAAAATTTTCAGTGTTTACAGTTGACTTACATGATTTCAAAATAGAGAGTGGAACAAGAATGCTAATTTAACTCTCATGTTAATCAAAATCTTTTTAGTAGAAAACTAAAAAAATGGTCAAAGCGATGAACTAAGGGCATAATCGAGTTAGGTTTTCTATCTTTCTCCTGTATTTTCGAAAGTCTGCATTGTTAATCACTCGCTAGAAAGTGCATAATAGTTATCTCCGACAATGTATCGCGCTTGTGATATTCTAAATCGCACCCTTGCTCGTCGCACTCTGGTGTCTCTAATTGCGCCCGCGTTGAAATTTTGTGTCATTTCTATTCCGGCAACTGTCAATTGGCCTGTTTAGATTGTTTCTGGTTGGTTTTTCTTTCATTGAGTCATATTTTGTATTTTGGTCAGTTATAGGCTTGACACTCAGTTCAGAGTTCAATGAAATGTAACCATTCCCAATTTCAATTTTAATTCGAAACAAAATGTTTTCATGGTTAGGTGTTGTGTCATTTGGATTTGTGAAATAAACTTTTTTTATTAAATTTCAAGGTGAAAACAAGAAAGTTTTAAAAACAACAAACAAAACATCTGAAGCATTGGTGCTCCTTCCTAAGCAAAAAACTAAAAATGAAAGCAAAAGAAAAAAGAACAAAAAGAAAACAACTGAAAATACAAAAAACAGAAAGGGATTTTTTTTTCTCGGTTTTTGACAATAGCCCGGCGACAAAGATAACCGACTTCATTTGCAAGACAACTTTGTCGTTCGACTCTACAGTCAATTGCCTCGCCACATCTTCACTCTTGAGAAGCCTTTAAAGACTCTGCCTCGACATTGGCAGAGTTTCCAAAAAAAATTACTTCTTGCCGGCCGTCAAATGCGAAGTACGAAGGAACTCTGAATCGAGCCACAGAGGTGGCCTGTCATTTTAGCTTTTTATTATGCTTTTTCAATGCGCTAATCTTTACTCAAGCATCCTTGTACATATGTTGGAGCAAGGGGAGTTGGGTGTTTAACCAATGCATTTCACTCGTCCTACCCTGCAGCCGGTGGGACAAATTGGAGATTGCGGTCATGGTCTCTACACAGGACTTTAGTGTGTAATGGTTGGCATCACTGTCAGATTGCGCTGCCATTAGTTGCTCGATTGATAGCGCAGGGAAGCGGAGAACAGGGGTAGGGGCACTCTGTCGAGGCTTAGAGGAGCTGGTAATCTTGATTGGGGATTCATTAAAGTCTGAGCAGAGAGAAAGAGTACGGCGGGATGAGGCCATGATAGAAGAGAGTAATGCCGCTAAAGAGAGAAATGACAGAGGGAGTTTGTAGCTTTCTGCTCTGTCTCTCTCATAGGCCTCAGTTTAAGAAGAAAATGGAGAAGAAGAAGAGGCCAAGAGAAGAGAGATTGCCGAGGCAATCTTTGACAAGCGAGGCCGATTCAACTGTTGTCGGTCAGACGCGCCGTGATTGTTGAAATCGCAGGCCAGACATAGCGCTCGACGAAGACAAATGGGGCAAAGAGAGAGAGAAACAAAACGGAGAAGAAGAGAGATATGTATATAATTTGTAAATATGTATATCGTATATATATCTGTATGTGTATGTGTTCGTATGTATATGTATATGTATATACGTATGTGTCTGTATGTTCGTATGTGTCCGTGTATTTGTATATATATGTATCCATATATATATAGTTTGTATGTATATATTTTGTGGGTGTGTATGTACGTGGTAAGTATTTTGTATATTATTTGTATTTGTATATGTATATGTATAAAAATCAAAAAATTCAAAAAGGAAATTTTCAAAAAAAAAAAAAAAGGAATTTCAAAAAAAAAATTAAAAAATTAAAAAAAAAAAAAAGAAACCAAAGGAAAAAAATTCAAAAAGAAATTTTCAAAAATGCAAAAAAAAAAAAAAAAATGCAAGAAGAAAAAAAAAAATCATTTTTGTGTATTTGTTTGTTGTGAATTTATCACAGTTCATTCACATCGACATTTGATTAAAACCTTTTTTTTCATCAGTTACTATTGGCCCCTCTTTTGGGTTGATGGTTATAACCACTCGATTAATACTCGCCTCTCTTTGGGATGACGATACTATCCCTTTCTCGAGTTGTTGGTTAAAACCACCATCGATTAATACCTCCGTTTTCTTGGGTTGTAAGTTAAAACCACCATCAGTTAATACCTCTTTTTTCTTGGATTGTTGGTTAAAACTATCCATCGGTAGAAATCCATCCCTTATTTCATATTGAGGTAAAGTCTAGGTCTCGCATATTGGTTAAGATCATTTTCTCCTTTACCCTGTTGAAACCACTCCCCTATTTTGTATTAAAGTACGGTATAGATTTCGCTTGTTGGTTAAGACCCATTTCTCCTTTACCTGGTTAAAACCCATCCCCTATTTTGTATTGAGGTATGGTCTAGGTCTCGCATGGTGGTTAAGACCCATTTCTCTTTTACCTGGTTGAAATCAATCCCCTATTTTGTATTGAGGTATGATTTGAGTCTCGCTTGTTGATTAAAACTCTCTTTTCTCTTCTCATGTGAGTGTGCTTGGATTGTATCCCTTGTAATGCTTCATATCATTTGTAGGCTTGCCTCACATATTACATGTTGCATTATATTACATAATCATGAATATTTAAAAAAGAAAAAACAATTGGCTTTGTGAAGCGTGTAAGGCCAACTTTCAAGTTGTATTTTGAGCATATCATATCATTTGCATCTTGTCCCTGAACTACGTTGGTTTGATTTCTTGCAAAAGGATACGTCAACAGCTGGTTCAAGCAACTGCATCTGCATCTTGTTCGTTTGCCAAGTCTTATGGTCTTGTTAAAAGGGTGGTCTTCTAGCTTTAACATTCACTCACATCATGAAATGACTTTGAGTTCTGTCAAAGATGGGCAACTGTAGACACCCCATTTTGACTGGCCCTAAGACTTGATCACTTTCTTTTGATCACCCGATGATGAAAATAAGAATGTGCTATCTCACAAAATCCTCAGTAAGAAAGATGGAATTCAAGCTTTATTGCTAACCTCAATCTTGTCTTGGCCAAATGTTTTAGACCCGTTCAAAACTCTATTTTTTCAAAATATTCCTTTTACGCATAGTTCAAATAATTTTGCTGAAAAACTCTGTTTTCTAAAAAAAAAAAAATCAATGAATAGTGCATGAATAGTAGCTGGCCAGCCGGCTAATTTTTCCTAGAAACAGTGTAGTTTTGGCAGAATTCTTGTTTAGTGCGTGTAGGGCATCCCACTATCCCATTTTTGACCTATTTTTGCACCAAATGCATATATACTCAACCTCTATTGACTAGTGCTTGATCCATTGAGGATAATGCTTCATTTCGGTGCTCCATTAGTTCCATTATCTTCCTTAACGCCCCAATTACTCCTCCACTTTGTCTTCTACTTTGGCTTCCACCTTTGCTCCACTTGCATTGCCTATATAATGAGAGCTATAGTCTTGAGTTAGAGGAGATGAATTTGAAGAGAAGTGTAGAGAGAATTCTAAATTTGAATTAGAATTTGAGAGAAAAGAAAGTCTTGAAAACAAGAGTTGTTTTGCCAAATTAGTGAAGTTACCAAGCCTTTATACATCTCATATTCCCTTACAAAAACTACTTAAGAACCAAATTCTAGAGCATTGATCAAAGAAAGAGTAATCTTGCTAAATTAAAAAAGATTAAAGAGTGATTATACACTGGTCCAAAATCATCATTCTAAGCTCAAATTCCAAGCCCTTGAATTAAGGAATAAGATCATAATTCGTAACCTTGAGTGTGATCAAGAAAAAGTTTGGAAATCAAGAAGTTCACTCTTTCTTTAGAAGGAGAATTTTCAATTCTTTCATTTCTATTTCAAATTCATTTTCTTGCTTTTGTTTTGTATTGTTTTGTTATAACCTAATAAGAAGCAGTTAGTTTTCAATTCTTTCATTTTCTTGCGTTTTCTATCTCTTACTCATTTTCTTGCACTTTCTATCTCTTACTCATTTTCGTACTTTAGTTTCATATTAGTTTTGTTGTAATTTAAGCGGAAGTGGTTAGTTTGGCCACCTACATATTCTTTGTTTGTTCCTTTTCTCAGTTTTGCAACAAGATAGGTTTTGCTAGGCCTAATTGGCTGGCCAGCTTCTTTTGGACAAAACGGAGTAGTCTTCCGGTGTTGAGCATACTAGTTTCCAGCAATCCTCAATACACATGAAGCTTTTATTTTATTTTATTTTTGTGTGTTTTTTTTAATTGAGTGTTTTGTGAGATTTTTATTTTGTTGTAATATTTTCCTCCCCCCTCTCTAATTTGGTTTATAATTATTCTTTCAAGTATTGTAATAATTCTCCGCCCTCTTTTCTCTATCCCATTCTTTTACTTGCTTTCCTTATTTATGCATAAGTATCATATATTTTTTTTCATCAAATCCATCCTTTACATCTATGTTTCATGCATCTTGATTCGGCTAAGTTTGTATTTGTAGATTTAATCAATTCCTATGTAATTTTGTGCGCTACCTCATGTCTTGAGATAATTCATATGTCACAAATTAGAAGCCGAATCTTTAGTTGCATTTCATGAGTGAATTGTATTAGGATTTTGTGTATAAGATCATGCATATTTCTCTTTGTTTTGTAACTGTTTGTAGGACTCCGGTCAATATGTAAGTTTTCATACTTTAGCATCCTGCTTTTGTGTGTTTTTTTTACTAGGTTTATCATCCTACCACGAGGCGACTTGTTTACTTGACATAACTGTATGAATGCCGGTGGATGGAGGTTGTGTTACTTAATTTGGAATGATGTTGATTTTTCATGTTTGTAAACTCAATTTCTTTGGATTGTACATCTTCAAAATTCTTTCAAACACATGAAATTAAATTGTTCCAAAATGAATGACATAGTCTATATTTGTATGTTTTACATAGTAAATTGTAGAATTTATTTAATAATTGTAATATGAACATATAAAGGAAATAACACTCATATCAAGGTTTAGTAGAGGCTGATTTTTGATCTGGTAAGCGTGGATGCTCAATTAACGACCTTCTCCTCTCATACCTAAGGTTTCGAGCCAAGCATCTTTGGTTACGACCAATAGTGGCATTGGCACGAGTCACGGGTTTCCTAATTTTCTCAAAACATTAGGTGGCGACTCTAAGACCTAGTGATGCAGTCCATTTTTGCAAAGATTTTGTAATAAAACGGATTTTCTATAGAAGTTGGTAAATCTGGACTCTCATATATGTTTCACATTGCACTCGTGAGATTAGATCAAAGAAATTGAGGGTCTGAACTGTTTAACACGCACGGGTACCCCTTGGGCATGTTACACCTAGGGATGCATCGTTAACTGAATTTATAAGTTACTTGGGGCTTATTGATATTCCTTCCTCGGGAGTTGGTTTTATATGGACAAATAATAGAGTTAGTTAAGAGGTCACTTATGAAAGATTAGATTGAGCTATGGCTTCGTTAGAGTGGATGACACAATTTAGGATGCTTCTTTATTGGTTTTTCCTATTCAGAGATTAGATCATGGGCCTATTTTGCTTGATACTATGCCATGTATGAATACAAAATAGAGAGGTGCACGTTTCGAAACCTCTTGGCTAATGGATGAGGCAACCACTTAGATTGTGCAAAATGTATGGGCTTTACCTCAAGTTGGTTCTTGTGTGAACGAGGTTTTTCAGTATCAAAGATTGACCTTTGAAACATTTGAAAAATTAGAACTCCATTTCAAAATGTAGTTTGGCATCTAAAATTGAGAAGGTGAAGAAAAAATTGTTGGAGGTGCAATCAGCTCTTAATTTGGCATTGAAGGGCTTTGAGGATCAAAGGCTGAGGTTGGAGCTGGATTTATTGTTGGCAAAACAAGAAATATACTGGGCGCAAAGGGTGAAACAGACTTGGTTTCAACTAGGTGATAGAAATACGAGATTTTTTCATTTGATGGCTTCATTCAAAACAAGCAAAAAACGAGTGGTATTTTTGCGGAAGGAGGATATGTAGTGGCCCGGGGTCAGTTTAACCTAACCCATTTTCATTTTTGGTTGGGACATGGGGTTATCCCGAGTGACGTGGACCATTCTCGGTAGTTTTGACAGTTGGCATGCCTCGGGTTGGCTACTAGGCAATAGCCCAAGAAGTCTGGGTGTGGTCGCGCCTACAAGGTGTTGGGTTAGAGATCGCGCTCGTGAGTGGACCGCGACTAGGTTACGACCATTTTGGCCTTCAAGTCCGTTGGTTGGGAGGGTGAGTGTATGGCCGATGATAGGCTGCGATGTAGGGCTACAAAGGGTATGGTCATGCCCACGACCAGTTTTCTTAGGCGTCCATGGCCGCGAGCTTGTGGTCACGCCCGCGATGGTGGGATTATGTAACCTGTCAGTGCGTTGAAAACCTCACTTTTTTAGATCTTCTCTCTCTCTCTCTCTCTCTCTCTTCTCTCCTCCTCTCGCCATTGTTGACCCACTTTAAGCTTTTAAGCTAGGCATTCATCTATTTCTACCCACTTTCTACCCCTAGTTCCATATACCAAAATGTAGAGCTCGAGGGGAACTTCATTTTAATCTGAACGGATCATCTTTACATCGTCGACAGTTTTTCCAGCTTGTCTCCTCTTCGTTTCAAGAGGTAAGGTCTATTCCTTAAACTCGATATGAGTTCGGCAGTGTATTTGTGACGTATTTTAATTTATAGATTTGTGGTTATTTGGTTGATTTTAAAATTGTGATTAGGGGTTGAGGGTTTGTTCGAAATTGGGGGTTGTTTGGTTATGATTTTTCTACTAAATCTATTTTCGGTATACAAAATTGCCTGTGGATTTGTAAAAATAGAAAAGCCCCAATTTGTGAAAAGCCCTAAATGATACTGTTTTGGGGAGTTGGGTTGATTTTGGAAAATGGTTTGGTTGGGAAGAGATGGAAAGGAAATGGTTGCAGGATTTTGGAAACAACGAGTATTATTACTCTTTTGAAAAATCTTGGGTTGTTGAGAAATATTTGGGTTTTGAAATTATTGGATTATATATTTGTATTGTTATCTTTTAATTATTGCATTAGCGATAACTATTTTAGCTATCAATGGAATATAGCATTGCCATGTGTTAGAAGTTGCATATGAACTAGGCGTACTGAAATATTTCTAAAATCATTCATATTATGAAGCATGTCATGAATTTTGGAACCCAAAACCGTATGTTTTGGAAAGATTGTTTTAAGAATTCTCATATTTTGTTTTGAGGTGCTGTTTTAAAAACATTTGTGTAATTTTTGAAACAATATTTTGGATCACATGTATTGTGTTATTGAAAAAAGAGTAAATAAAGTTGTAAAATAGTAAGGGGGTATTAGAGCAGAATTAAGTTGGCCTGCGTATCCTAAATGTAAGATCGGAAACTCGCATAGTAGGTGCCGATTCCATCCGGATAATCCCGGTAAAATGGCATAGTGACTTGTATAGTTACTATTATAAACATTAGCCCTAGAGATTTACCCATTTTATTTATTATCGTTTTTGGTTTTGAAAAGGATGTTTTTGAACTGTTTAGCAGTGTATTTGTTGTTGTTTAGTGATGTATTTGCATTTGGTTTAGCAATGTATTTGCTGGTTGGTATTGTGATATACTGAATTTGTTTTGGAAATGGATTTTATTCAAACAGATGTTTTGAACTCAAAAAACGTTTTGAATAAATGAATGGTTTTGATGATTGGAACAAAAGAATTTTTGTTGAGAAATCAGATGGATTTTGAAAATGCATTGGGCATATTGTATATATGTATTTATCATGATCATTTATGATAGTAGAGCATATTTAGCTTTTGAAATATTCTCTACTGGATTTCATACTCACCCTACGCAGCTAAAAATATTTTTTAGGTGTATGGCGTTGTTTGTGGATGTGGATGTTAGCCGCTGGGTATGTGTTAGAGTTGAATGGAACTGCTCCCTTATCGGTAGGCCTTGGGCCATTTTTGTTAATTTAATAGGACGAGTGCCATTTGTGTAAAGGTTACACCTTTGTTTGTGATGTAAGCCTTTGGGGCATTTCAATTTTGTATATAACATCTTCGTATGTTTTAGTTAAAGAGCATCCATTCCACTTAGTTGTGAATTTAGGGTATATGAAACCGAATAAACATATGTATTGTGTGATTTTATTATATCCATCTGCATGAGAGTTGCTACTTTTCTTTATTAGTATTATTGTCTTTATTTATCAATGAGTGGTTTATTCACGTGGGTTGGACCTTATAAATCTGGGGCATGACAGAATAGGTTTTTTACATCACACCAAGCGAAGATCCAAAATGTTTTTGTGCAACATTTTCGGAAGCTATTTCAATCTGATGGCGAAGGTACTCAATATTTTTTTTTTTGTTTTTTGATTTCCCCCATTGTTTTGATTTCTTGAATGTTATTAACAATAGATTAAGTCTTGAGCAAAAAACTTGTTTGGATGCGCCTTTTTTGGAAAAGGAGATTGATGCGGCTGTATTCTCTATTGGGGGTTTGAAAGCTCCAGGGCCTGATGGTATGGTAGTTGCGTTTTATCAGCGTAATTGGGGTGTGGTGGATAGGTCTGTTTGAGGGTTGGTACTTTCTGTTCTTAATTTAGGTATTATGGCTACAAAATTGAATCAAACCTTTCTGGTATTGGTATTGATCCCTAAAACCACTACTCCTCAGACGGTCAATGATTTTAGATTGATAAGTCTTTGTAATGTGCTTTATCAAATTATTGCAAAGGTGCTTTCTAATAGATTACATACAGCTTTACCTCACTTGATTTCGCCTTATTAAAATGCTTTTGTTGGGAGTAAATTAATTTCTGATAATATTCTTGCAGCCCATGAGTTGGTGGAGTTTATTTGTAAGAAAAATATGGGGGCAAAATTTGTATTTTGCACTTAAGTTGGACATGAATAAAGCTTACGACTATGTGAGTTGGGATTTTTTGTTAAAGGTGATGGGCATTATGGGAATTAGTACTGGTTGGATAACTTAATTTCTCAGTGTATCTCCACTGTATCCTTCTCTATTTTGCTTAATTCTAATCATTCTGATTGGTTTCAACCACGATGTGGATTGCGCCAACGAGATCCTCTTTCTCCATATTTATTTTTGTTGGTTATGCAAGCCATTTCTGCAAGGTTTCTAAATTTGGAAGGGCAACAAGTGTGTAGAGGCATTGCCCTTAGTCGTAATAGCCCTTCGGTCTCTTATTTACTCTTTATGGATGATTGTCTAATTTTTATGCCTTTTGTGATAGAGGAGGTTTGGGTGTTAAAATGGTTTTTGGAGGCTTTTTGTTGTTAATTGGGACTTAAGATAAATTTTTTCAAATCGGAACTGTTTGTTAGTCCTAATATGTTGTGGAAGGATAAGGTATTCATAAGAGAGACCTTGACTATAAAAATTGTCGATAAACCTGGAGTGTATTTGGGTTCTTCATTGAATTTTGCAAGATGCAAAGCGGATCTTTTTAATAATATTTTCTCTAGATTCAAGTCTAAGTTGCAAGGTTGGTAACAGGGACTACTATTGTCATGACCTAAACCCGTCCCTATAGGTTTAAGTCATGATTGGCCAGTAATCCAGGATTACCTTTGGCCTCAATGACAAAATCAATCGTAATGTAAGAATGGAGCTTAGCGGAAACAATAGTATAATATAAGAACAGACCATTGAGCAATGCATACATGTCGAAATCATAAATATTAAAAACCCTAAACTTCATGCAACTTATACAATAACCCAAAGTTAGACTTCTCATCCAACATCATCCATACAAGTTGCAATCACAAGGGTAGACACCGAGGCGGCCTTAAACTTGATGTCTTGCTTGCTCACCAACATTTATATAAGGGAGAGGGGTGAGCTGAAGCCCAGTGAGTAATATCAGTATAAAGGTTTTACATGAATGAAGTCCAGCATGTTACAAATATATCTTCTGTTTTCAAAACAATTCATGTCAATAAGAAAATAAATAGAATACAATCATATCAATCTCTTCTTTGTAGTAGCAATAATCAATCATTCAATTTACATGGTACATCCAATAAGGTATCAAAGAGACAATGTGTCGAAGCCAATAGGACCAGAAAGATATCCAATGGGACCATGATAGGTCATTGAATATTTCATAATTCAATGTGGACCATTAAGGTCTAACATCAGAGATCTCTGTGTTTTAATTAATCCAATGGGCCATGGTATTGTTTCCCTAGGCGAGGGCCTATTACTCAATGGGCTGCGATATTATTTCCCCCGAGCGAAGGCCTATTAATCAATGGGTCATGGTATTATTTCCCCTAGGAAA
Organism: Camellia sinensis; assembly: GCF_055761805.1. Lineage (NCBI taxonomy): Eukaryota > Viridiplantae > Streptophyta > Magnoliopsida > Ericales > Theaceae > Camellia > Camellia sinensis. The sequence goes on along the minus strand of NC_138975.1, from coordinate 100,682,690 downwards.
GGGCTTATTAATCAATGGGCCACGGTATTGTTTCCCTCGGCCGAGGGCCTCGTTAATGGATGCCGCGATTACAATTTAAAAAGGGACATTAATTTACAGATAACAAAATAGAATTCACAATACTAATCTTCAACAATTTCCAAAAACATAGCTTTATACATTACTCACAGTGAGTTAAATCGATACTAGGCCTTGTACGTCCACCTACACAATACACATAACACAAATACACATTGAAGCTCACGTTCGAAACAAATAGCGTATCTTAATTTGATTCTCTTAAAGCATCTGTATCAGACTCTCTACAATAGCTTTGAAGCTATTGTAGAGAGCATCGGCATCAAATTTGTTTTCCATCAGTCTCAACAATTTTTTTCTAAATTAATTTTTTGTTAAATTTGCTACAGTACCTCAACAACTTTGTTGAGCCATTGTTCATTAGCTACATGATTTTTTATTATATTTTCTGGAGCAAAATTGGGCCAAAATCTTTAAACCGGTCGTCCACCTGAATGTCCTCCTGGGTATCCTACCAGATGCCCTGTGAGTGCTTGTAGTAAAAGAAGGAAAATGCCCAAAATTAGCCTAACTAGTCGACCGGCCAGTCGATCGATCAATGACAATTCTTTATTTGGCATTTTTTTAAGAATTGTTTGGATGGCATCTCATCAATTTAATAAAAAAAATAAAGAATAACAAATGCAATGAGAAATTAATATTTTAATAAGATTGAGTTAGAATAGAGAGATTGATGCAGTGAGTACTAAAAAGGTGACTAGCTAAAATAACGAAAGCAGATTTTAGGTTATAATTTGGCTCAAGATTTGTTGAAGTTGATGTGGATGTTCTTACATGTGTTTCTAGCTTATCCCATAATTAAGGATGTTCAAATGATGCAAAAGAAGGCCTAAAAGGGCATGAGGATGCAAATATGCACTTGTAAGTGTTAGTCAAAATTTGTTAAAAACAGGGTCGTCGCTCGAGCGCACCTGTTGTCTCTCAAGCGACGTGGCATGTTTGCAAAAGTACTGGATGCTCAAAATGTGCGCTCGATGGTCGCTCGAGCCAAGTGTTGAACAAAGGTGAGTTCTCTCAAGTGCACACTTGGTCGCTCGAGCTAACAACCAAATTTCTGTAATAGTACTAGATGCCTGCGATATTCGCTTGAGCCAAGGATCCTTTACTTGAGCAAACTAGGCAAATCCTTGGTTTTCGAGATTTGTGTTTGAAGTTCAAAAACATTCCTTTCAAGTTCAAAGCTTGCATGGTTGGTCTCAAAAGCTTAGAAACTCTTTATAAAACATGAATTGTTGAAAATTATGAAGCCATGATCTCAAATCCTTTTTCAATTCTTCAAAACAAAGTTCAAAACACCATGTTCTTACCATATGTAGCAAACTCAACTCTTTTCTTTACAAAACATGTTTATATGAGATGTTGAGTGCAAAACCATGAAGAACCTTAAGAATTAACATGTGTAAGTCCCACGCATGTATGAATTTGTAGAAAACCAAGTTCAAAGATGAAGAATTATGCATGCATGTACACAATTCACTCAAACTCAATACATTCATGGTGATTCTAACTCTTTTCTTTCAAATTCTTGCAAATGGTCCTACAACTTGGTGAATTCATCTTCCTACATGGATTGTTCTTATGAATTAAGGGTAAAGATCTTTCCTAGAGCTTGAATTTGGCCTTAGATTAGCTAAATCTCTTCAAACTTTCTTGAATTCCCTTGAATTCTTCTTATCTCTCTACAAGTGTTGAGCTCTCTCTCTCTCTCTCTGTCTCTCTAACTCACATTTTAGCTCAAAAGAGTTGCTGAAATGAAGTCTTAAACATGATTAACATATATATATATATATATATATGGATTAGGCTTAACTAATCAATTGGGATTAAGACTAATCAAATGGGGCTTAAGTTAATCAATTGTAATTAATTTATTCTAATTATTTTGATATGAATCAAATTTTAGTTAAACTTACCATAAGGTTCCAAATATTCCAGCTAACCTATTGGGTTTGTAAATTTTGGTTTCTGAATCCGTTTGGGCCTTCAATTTCAAATTCTAAGTCGATATTTAAAAAGATAATTCACAAACAAACAGATAAGCATCAATTAAGCACATAATCATGTAATTATGCCCAACAAAACAATATGTAAAAATAATACGGAGGTCAAGGTTGTCACAACTATCTTTTGCGGGTCGATGTGTTTTAGCTAAACACTCTTTACTTTCTATACCCATGTATTTACTCTCGGTCTTTAAAGCTCTGGGTTATTGTATCAAACAAGTTCGAAGTGTGATTGCTAGATTTCTTTGGAAGGATGAAGATGGGAGCAAGATGTATTGGAAGAATTGGCTTAGTTTATGTGTACCAAAGTCGGTCGGTGGGTTGGGCTTAAGGGATCCGAGGTTTTTAATTAGGACCTTTTGGCTAAGGTGGCATGGAGATTGTTGACAGAGCCGGAATCATTGCTAAGCTGAGTATTGTTATCCGAGTATTATAGGAGGGCTAACTTTCTTGATGTTCAACCTTCATCTAGATGTTCTTGGGGTTGGAGGAGTATTTTGTGGGAAAGGGAATTACTTAAAAAAGGTCTTTTCTGGAGTGTTGGAAATGGACACTTGATTGATCCTCTTGAAGATGAGTGGATTCCAACTGTTAGGAATAGTCTTATAGGTCATGGGGTGGGTAGGTTTTTCTTGTCCTTTCGAGTGCATCACTTGATCAATTTCGTTACTTATGAATGGAGAAAGGATTTGATTCAGTTTCTTTTTCTCCAAAATTTGGCTGAGCGTATTCTCCTTATGCCTATTCCCCAAACGGAGTCCTCTGATCAGGTTGTATGGAAAATTTCTAAAACTGGACGGTATACAGTTAAGTCTGGCTATTTCTTTATATCAGACAACAGTCTTGGCATGCAACGTGACTATTCGGAGGAACTTTGTGCTGTGCCAACGGAGTGGAGTCACTTCATTTGGAAATTAATGCATAGAATCTTACCTGTTCGGTTTACATTGAGAAGCAGAGGGGTGAATTTGTCCAAAGTTTGTCCAAGATGTTAACAAGAAGAGGAATCTTTAGAACATCTGTGTTTTCAATGTCCAATCTCAAAATATGGTTGGAGAGGGTCTCAATTAGGATTAGATTTTGAGACGGGCACTTCTCAGCCGGTTCAGGATTGGTTGGTTGGTTGGTTTACACAGGCTCCTGATGAATTGGCTGTTATTGAGGCTATTAAGATTTTGTGGGGTGTTTGGTTATGTCACAACAGAGTTGCCTTTTAGCATATAAACTCTCATCCTGGGGAAGTACTCATGCTAATTGACTCCTTCATTCTGGAAAGGAAATCTTTAAATACTAATTCTTATCTCTGGTCTCCTCATTTTTATTTTGATAGATTTCTTATTGATGGGGCATTGAACAAGCATTGTCTTTGAGGTAGAGTGGCATGGGTTGGGGTGGATCACCAAGGGCAGGTTCTCATCAAGCAACGGTACTCATTTTTCGCCTCATCTGCCCTTGTCTCTGAAGCTCGAGCTTGCTGGGAAGTTGTCAAATGATGTGCTCACAGCGGGATCAAAGCTCTTACAGTGCTTACTGATTGTCAAGAGCTAGTTCAACAGCTTAATGGATCTCATGAAATTACTTGGGATATTATGTGTTTAATTAAGGTTCCTAGATCTTTTGTTGCTACTGCACACCTGGAAGCCAAAGGTGCTATGGGGTAATGGTTAATTGTATTTACTCTGTTTTATATATATTTATGTCCTTCTCAAAAAAAAAAAAAAAAAAAAATGAAGGATTTAATGAGATAAGAAATTTAAATTCATGATTTTCTTTTGAAATATAATTTTTGTTTCTTTTAAAAAAACTCACACTAATTTTATTAATTGAAAGTGTGAATATTTGCACACATTTGATATTCCATAATTTCCACCCTTAATTTTCACAGTAAGGCTAGTTCTTTCTGTACCATTTTTTTAATAAAAAAATTGTAAGGGATTTTCTTATTTTCGAAGTGTAAAGTTGATAATTTTTGTTTCAGTTTTCTGAATTCAATTTTTTAAAAATTGAATTTTTTGTTTTTAGTGAATATTTTTAAAATTTTAAGCATTTTCTTAACTTTTTTAGATGCACCTTATTTAGATGTATTTAAAAAGTAAAATATTTGTAAAAAAATAATTCAAAAAATTAATAAATATATAAAAATACAAAAAATATACTAAATTTTCATATTTTTTTTTGTATTTTTGGTATTTAGTGAATTTTTTAAAGATTTTTTTTCACGAAAATTATACTTTTTAAGTGTGTCTCAAAATTAAAAAAATTGCTTAAAATATCAAAAAAATTTAGTAAAAATAAAAAAATACAGAAAACAAAAAAATATAATTTTTGAAAAATATTTTTAGAAAACCCAAACCAAGCAATGTAATTTTTTTTTATTTAAAAAAAGTACGAATAAGAAAAATGTGAATTTTAAAAAAATGTGAATAATCACACTAAATTTTACATTTTATAATAATTAAAGTTTGAATGCAAATATATTATTATCATTAGTCGGGAAACAAAAGTACAGTAACTGGTATCAATTAACAAATTAATATAAATAAGGATATCAATTAACAAATTAATATAAATAAGTCAGATTTAAGATCCGAAACGCAACATCCACTTTGAGAAAAGCAGCAGACAACTGATCCTCATCTATTAAAATATTGACGCTTTTCTGTCTTTACCAATTCCTTTTTAAGATTCACCTCCAGCACCTTCCTGTTTTCCTCTTGGAGATCCAATAATCCCTTCAGCCTCCTCAAATCATTGCGGGAGCCACTATGAAAACAACTCGGTATAGACATTATCAATCTGTCCGTTACAAATCAGTATATCTATATAATAAAATAGATTGGGTTTTAAAAATGTGTTAAAGATACAATTAGTTAAAACGGTTACGATAAACTCATCTATGTAATTCACGATTAAATTTATTTGAATTAAAATAATTTTCTGTCCCAAGCGCCTTCCTCTCATCATTCACTCCTCATATCTCTTCTTCTCGGAGCATGGTTTATTGGGCTCATTTCGGAATCTATTTTAATGATCCAAATTATTCACTATTTAAAGTATATCAAGTATAATATATTTGCCAAAAAACAAGTTAATCAAACATCAAAAACCTTTTCATCAAAACACATTTGTACTTAGTTTTATATTTCAAATTACACTTATCATTAACATTTTTAGATACGGTTGGCTATATATTTTGTACAGACCTATCGCAACCTAACACGTGGATCATAAAGGCTAAGTTGGGGAATCAGTGAAAGTCTCCAATCGTCAATAGACACGTGTTAATTTGTAACAATGGCAATGGATCCACGAGACATGGGAACAGTCAGGGTGTCCACGGTGATGTGGCCAAAACGGTTGTTTACAGTTTAAATTCAAATTTGGGAGGGAAGCCCAACCACAAGAGTGGAATAGTGGAAGCAAACTGTTCAAAATCTCACTCAGTGATCATGGAGATCATTTCAACAGTTATCACCTACTTCTACGGTTATCAGCCACTTCGACTGTTATCTTAGAGCCTATAAATAGAGGAGAATCTTAATAATGCAAGGACCCAGAACCAGATCTAGAAATCAGTTCATTTACTTTATATTTTCCAGTCCGTTAAATTCCAGTCTTTACATTCCTGTACTACACTTCAAATTCCTAGGAGTAATTCTAAGTTTCGAAGTTGTGAAAGCATGAAGGTACCTCTTTACTTAATGAAATATTAGTTTCTGACACTCTTTGTTCCCTCTTTCTTTTATTCTTCTTAATTTTTTCCTAAAAACTAAGCCACCACTAAAGTCCTCTTCATTGAGGCTGAAAGAACTTTGAATTAATCGTCTAACTAATTTGTTGGCATTTATTAATCTTTGTAAAGACTTATTGATCCTTGCTAGTATGCTTGAATTACAATTCTAACCTTTGAAAGCCAAAAACGCTAACATATATTTTTGGCACGCCCAGTGAGACCTTTATAATGGCTAGACATAGGAGACAAGAAGAAAATGAATACCTTGAAGAAGGTGTAGAATGAGATTTAGACATACAAAACCCAGAGGATAATATAGTAATCACATCCCATGGATGTGCCTGCCTCAACGAATCCTTCATGAATGGTCAAAGAGACCAGCACTTCGGGGCATACAACATATGTCCAGAATATTGGACAGGGCCATGAAATTGGACCATCAACTATCTTCTTTACCCAACTAATGAATCCATGGGGAGGGTTAGGCGATGCTATAGAACAATAATTAATGTATATAATGGAAAGATGGACAACATCCTTTTTGGATCGAATGAATTCTCATCAACCACCTATCAAAAGGCAAGTTGAGGACATGAGCCCTCTTCAGTATAGATTGACTCGAGATAAACAGCCTATGCAAAATAATGGAAATACTAGTGGTCAAGCTAATAATCAGAATCATGAGAGACCATCATCTATGCCTCAATCATGCTATAAAGCTCCTCCTAGACCACTGGCAAGTCAAAATGCACCAATGCCTACCAGCGAAACCATACATAGTGGTGGGTCTGGACTGACACAAGGGAATGGCATGCGAGTGTTTTCAAACCCTATGTTGGAATCCATGTCTAGCACACAGTTGTTTACCAATCCTGTGTTCGAATTCACAACCGGGGGGTTGGAAGGAATTTCTACGGTTGGAAAAGAAACAACACCTATTTCTCTTCCTGTAGTTCTCTTCACAATACCTTTCGCAAGTCAAATGCCTGCCCCAAGAGGGCAGCCATACCCTCAACATCAACCAGCACAGCAGGGACAACCAGTTCTAAATGTGCCTTTCCATGAAGCAAGAGGGCCTCAAGCACATGGAGTTCCTCCAAACCCTGTGTTTGTTCCTTCAGTAATGGCCCAACCAGCATAAAACATGGTTCCTAGGGACCAAATTACCGACATTGTTAGAGAGATTTGTGGACCCTTGGCCCGGGGTGTCTAAACTCCTGTGTAGAGAAAACCTTATCTAGAATGGGTAAATAGGTTACATATATACCCAAGGGGATTTAGGATACTTGACTTTGCCCTCTTTTATGGAAATAGAAACCAGTCAACTGTTGAGCACATTGTCAGGTTCATAGGTCAATGTGGTGAATTCACCAACAATGATTACATAAAGTTAAGACTTTTTCCAAACTCTCTAACTAGGAAGACTTTCATATGGTATACAAACCTTACACCTGGTTCTATCCAGACTTAGCAGCAAATGGAAGAGGTATTTCATGCCTAGTTTTTCCAAACAGAGCCTGAAGTATCTATGGCAGACTTGGAAAGGTTAAGCTAGAGGCCTGATGAAAAGGCTACTCAATTCATTGCCAGATTTAAAAGGGCACAAAACAAATGTAGGGTCGTACTACCTGAACCTAAGTTTGTAAGATTGGCCCAAAATGGGCTAGAGTTTAGGCTTCAAAAGAAGTTTGACTCAACAGAGTTTTGAGACCTAGTAGAACTAACTTATAAAGTTGCTAGATATGAGACTCTCCTTGAAGAAGAACAAGAACAAAGTAATGCATCTTATAGAACCTACTATAAGGACCTTAATTTTGAAATTGATGCAGCAGAGATTATAGGACAAGGACTTATGATCTGTGAAGCATTAATTCAAAAAGATACCACTATTGATTAACAGTTTAAAAAGAAAGATCTTCATAGGAAGTATTCTTTCGATATATCAAAAGCAGATGACATATTTGATCATTGGTTAGCAGTACATTTTTTAAAATTGCCTAAGGGAGTTAAGATCCCAACTTCAGAAGAAATAAAAGGCAAGATGTACTGTAAATGGCATAATTCTTAGTCTCATTCAACTAAAAATTGCATTGTTTTTCGAGACAGGATTCAAGAGCAGATTCAGAAAGGAAGATTGAAATTTCCAGCCAAGGCAGAGAAGGCAATGTGAATTGACATTAACCCCTTTCTAGAAATCAAAGAAGCTGTAGCCAATGTTGGCACACCAGACTTCCTTACGCAAAAGGTAGAGAAGTGTCTTTCCTTAAAAGAGTTGGATGAGGTCAACGTGCAGGTACATGTGGCTAGTCCAAATGCCTTTTAGAAGAATGCACAGTTTTTACCAGCAAGTGGGCAGAGTTTCATAGGCCAAAAGGATGATCCCAACAAAGAGCTTATAGATGATGACTTACCCGAAACAACTGTTATACAACGGATGTATCCCAGATGCAGGTTGAGTTACAAATAGCTAAATGGGCTTTCAGTTGATAGAAAGCAGCATTACAAAGATGTGTAGAGGGATCGTAGGCCAATCAATGCCCACAACAAGAGGGCATATCCAAGGAGTCCTAACCAACAACCATCCTTGGAGAGGCCATTGGATGCCGGGAATCTTTCGAAAGGCACGAGGCCATTGTATGATACCAGGCCACCAAACTACTACAGAATGGCCAGTAAACCTGTGAGTAAGCTTGAGCTTGGTTTAAAACAGGGAATTAAGGCTAGCGATTGGCCTTCGAAGACAAAAGCAGTAGGCCCTACAGTCGGCATAGTGGGTTCATGGGTACCAGGAGTACCAGATTGGTTTGTCATACAGAATAAACCTAAGATGATACCAACCCAGGGGAAGCCCTTTGGAAGTAAGGAAAGAATGATTAAGCCTCCTTTGGTGGCCCTAAACAATTGGGTTTTACTCAAAAATCCCAAGACAAAGGAATCAGACATGGTTCCTGTCATCTCTAGATCTCAAAGGAGAAAAATCTAGTGAAGGTTCATTCAATACCAGAGGGATCTTAAGGGAGCTGGTAAGGGCACCTCTTTGGTGCATTCAAGAGGTCAAATGAAAAAAGGTTCGAAGCCTGTTCCCAAGCTCAACAGAAGTACAAATAAGGAGAAACTGGCTAAGGTTCATACTGAAATAAAAACAAAAGAACAGTCAAGTTTGGCAGGCCTCGAAAAGGCCTTAATAAAGAGTAATGAGGATAGTGAGACAGTCGAGGAAATTGAACCAGGCCAAGGATAGGTATTGGTTGAAGAAGATATGTTCGAAGCTTTCATGGCTGAACAGTCAGTGTCTGTGTTTAAGAAAGATCAACAACAGACCGCTGATAAGGAGCCTGCTACCTCAGAGGTTCCAGAATGTAGCATGGAAGATACACCCTAGGCATTTGATCAGGCCAACACAGAAGGGGAGCGAGTATAGCCAGTGGTGGAGTTTGGCTCATTCTCTCTAATACCAATCAATATGGTATATGTGTTGCCTCAGGAATTTCAAACAGAAGAAAAAAATCAGGAGGGGCAAGAGGGGCAGGAGGATGATCCTATAGAAGTTTCCAACGAAGACTCAAAAGCCAACATAGTTCAGGGGGAGTCTGAAGTAGCCAGGTCTATGGGGACTGAGGAAGAAAGTGAAGAGGTAAGCATAGTTAATCTATCATACCCCTTTGAATATCCCACATCATCAATGACTCAGCATATTAAACCTCTGGTCATTAAGGCATACTTAGATGGAATAGAAATGAACAGGGTACTAGTGGATAATGGGGTAGCAGTAAATTTGCTTCCTCATTCGTCTTTGAAAAAGTTAGGCAAAAGGAATCCCAAGTTAATCCCAACAAGTATGACCATTGCTGGTTTTGCGAGAGACAAGCAGATGGCCCAAGGCATATTACCCATTAATTTGAGTGTGGAAACAAGGGATTGTATGACTGCTTTTTTTGTCATAGATAGCAATTCCAAGTATAATGTTTTGCTTGGTAGAGATTGGATCCACACTAACAAATATGTGCCCTCCTCTTTACATCAGAAGGTGATGATAGCTTTGAACAATGGGGAGACAGAGGAGACAAATGCAGACGCACAACCCTTCATTGCTTATGAAGATTTTGCAGAAGTGAAGTTGTATACTAAAGGGGTGATTCCACTGAGCATACTGAGGAAGCCTGATGGAACAGTCGATGTGACGGCTGATGAGGAGTTGGCACACCTGAAACACTTGGTACAAGAGAGTGTAGATGATGAATATGACTACACTATCAAAGATACCAACAATGCCTGGTTGTAGGCAGGAGGATGAAGAAGCTAGACCTTTGGCTTTGGTAAAGTTCTTTACATTGGATATTAAGGTAATAGTCCAGAAGGTTCAAAAGGAAGGAAGAGAAGCCATGATGATTGGCTACTGCAAATATGAGCAACATGAGGCTAAACCATTGGCTCTAAGAAATTATTGTGCATTGGACATTGAGACCAAAGTCCAAGAGATATAGGAAGAAGAGGCTTTATGGACAAACTTAGTCTATGAAGAAGAAAATAAAGAGGCTGAGCCAGGATAGGCTGTGACAAATCAGGATGAGAGGGTTGTTTCGAAGCCAGCAGAAACTAAAGAAGAGATAGTGGTAAGCACTCAAATGCAAGATCCGTTAGAGGAGATCAATCTAGGGGATGCATCAGTACAACAACCTACCTTTATTAGTGCCTGGTTGGATCCTATAGCCAAGAACCAGTTATTGGCCCTGTTAAAAAAATACAAGGATTGTTTTGCTTGGTCTTACAATGATTTGCCTAGATTGGATAGGTCATTAGTGGAGCATAGACTTCCGATTAAGCCAAATTTTAAACCATACAAGCAGAAGCCTAGACGAATGAGTCTTAAGGTGATTCAAAAGGTGAAAGAAGAAATTGCTAGGCTTTTCAAGGAAGACTTTATCAAAACAGCCAGGTACATTGAATGGTTGTCCAACATAGTGCCTGTGATTAAGAAAAATGACACATTGAGGGTATGTATTGATTTCAGAAATTTGAACTCCAAAAGATGAGTACCCCATGCCTGTAGTGGATCTGTTGGTAGACAGTTAAGCAAGACGCAGGATCTTGTCAATGATGGATGGTCGTTCTTGCTACAACTAGATATGCATAGTAAAGGAAGATGTTCACAAGACGGCTTTCAGGTAGCCTGGGAACATTAATGCCATTTGGGTTGAAGAATGCTGGAGCAACATATCAAAGAGCGATGAACACCATCTTCCATGATCTCATTCGAGGGTACTTGGAGTGCTACATTAATGATATTGTGGTAAAATCTCAGTCTATAGAAGAGCATCTAGTCCACTTGACAGCAGCCTTCGAAAGAATGAGGAAATTCAAGCTAAAACTCAATTCACTCAAATGTGCTTTTGGTGTGTCAGTTGGAAACTTCTTAGGGTATATAGTACACAAAAAAGGAATACAGATTGACCAGAATAAAGCCAAAGCCATTATTGAGGCCAAACCTTCATCAAGTAAGAAAGACTTGCAAAAGCTACTTAGTAAAGTTAATTTTCTTCGAAGGTTTATTTCTAACACTGCTGGGAAAACTAAAGTTTTTCCTTCTCTTTTGAAGTTAAAAAATGAAGAAGATTTTAGGTAGACATTAGAGCATCAAGCTGCTTTCGAAAATAAAAGCCTATTTGGCCAAACCTTTAGTGCTGATGCCACCAAGGAAGGACAAACGTTAGAAGTTATACATTGTTGCAACTGAAGAATCATTAGTAGTCTTTTTGGCTCAGGACAATGAAGAAGACAAGAAGCAAGAAGTATATTACTTTAGTATGTTTTTAAACTCTTGTGAATGTAAATACTCAGCTGTTGAAAAACTATGTTTAGCCTTATATTTTGCAACAATAAAGTTAAGATATTATTTTTTGTCTTCTATTGTCTTGGTAATTGCAACCACAAATTTGGTTAAACATATGTTATCTAGACTTATATTAAGAGGAAGAATAGGCAAATGGATTTTGGCCTTGTTAGAGTTCCAATCGGAATTTGTTCCCCAAAAGGCAGTAAAAGGGCAAGTATTGGCCAATTTCTTAGCTAATCATCCATGCCAATTATAGTGTCAAGAAACAATGGAACTTGACACAGTGGATTTAGAGCCATGGCAAATGTGGTTCGATGGATCAAAGGCTAATGGCCTGGTAGGAATTGGTGTTGTGATTAAATCGCCCCAAGGAGCAGAAACCACACATGATTTCAGAGTTGATGAAATTACTTGTTCCGATAATCAAGCTGAATACGAAGCCTTGATTATAGGACTTGAGATACTCATTGGTTTACAGGCTCATGCAGTAGATATATTTGGAGATTCTTAATTGATAATTAATCAAGTAAAAGGGATCTTTAAATGTCAAAGTGCAAGCATGTTACCATACTATGTTGCTGTTGTACATTTGCTCTCCTATTTCCATGTGGCAGATATAACTTATATCCCAAGATTCATGAATCACAAGGCTAATAATATGGCCCAGAAAGCATCAAATTTCAAAAGAAAAGATAGTAATATTCAGATAGATATGGGCCAAGCAACATATCAGAAGTTGATACCACCTTTAGCCAAACGAGGCTTATTGGTAGAAGCTAATTAGAATGACTTGGAAGAGCAAGATTGGAGACATCCAATCATTCAGTATTTGACTGGCCCATCTTCGAAGGCCAATAGAAAGCTTAAACTACAGTTTATGCAATACATAGTATACGAGAATGCTCTTTACAAAAGAGGGGCAGATGGTCTCTTATTAGAGTGTTTAGGACCAAAGGAAGCATTGACTGCCATGGCTGAGGTGCATGAGGGCATTTGTGGTGCTCACCAGCCTGGAGTTAAGATGATATGGATGCTTCGAAGACACTCTTATTATTGGCCAACCATCCTTAAAGATTGCATAGAATTGCAAAGGATTGCTAGGCATGCTAAAAGCATGGTATGATAAAACATGTTCTAATAATTGATCTACATACAATGGTGAAGCCTTGGCCATTTAGAGGACGGGCAATAGATATGATAGGAAAAATTTACCCACATTCTTTGAAATAACACTGTTTCATTTTAGTAGCTACAGACTACTTTACAAAGTGGGTTGAGGCTAAGCCCTAAAAAACTGTGGATCAGGCAGAAGTAATTGATTTCATCAAGGAGTTGATCTACAGGTTTGGTATTCCACAGACCATAACTGTGGATAATGGGACTATGTTCGATAGAAAGCTAGTAAAAGCTTTCGCAATAGAGTTTGGAATTAGTCTTGTTAATTCCACCCCTTGTTATGCACAAGCAAATGGCCAAGCAGAGTCATTGAACAAATTCTTGAAAAAAGGAATACATAGGGTTGTTGAGGACACTCCTAGAGATTGGCATAACTTACTGTTAGATGTGTTATGGGCTTATAAGACTTCCCAAAGATCAAACAAAGAAGGAGGACTGGAGCAGGGCATTGAAGGAAGTGTTAGTAAGCTGCTAGTGCCATCCCCAGAAGTACTAACTGCTGGTCTAGAAGGGGAAGTAACAGGCGTACTCTCAGAAGGTAAAAGGCTAGCTAGGACTTTAGGAGGTGTGGTAGCAGGAAAAGGTGAGGAAATGGTCAATATGGGCCAATTAAGAAACTCAACAAGATTAGGAGAAAGGGAGGAAAAGATGAGGGGCGAGTCAAGTTTGAAAGGCATCAAAGAAGAAGCCATAGAGAGTGTAAAGGAAATGATGGGGAATATTATCTACAAAGGCTCTGCATTCATTAGAAAATTGACATCTGCTTTCCCTTTTCCTTTGACAGCCCTCTTCAAATCTGCAGAGCTTAAGAATGGTCCTTCGATGCTTAGTGGAGAAGAAGCAGAAGGCAACAAAGAAGATATAGGTAGGCTAGCTACTGCTGCATATCAAAAGAAAGTAAGTATAAAAACAAAGCTGAAAGGGAAAATCAAAATTAGAAGTGTTAACAAAAGCAAGAAGAGTTACCAGCAGTTGTAGTAATGATAGTTGGAGGGCTGCGAAGGGTGTGATATTCAGCAGCTTTGCTCTTCCTTGTAACCTCCTGTTGCGTTGTCTTAACAACAACAACCTCTTCCTTTAAAATTTTTTGTTGCCTTTTCTTCTCAGATCTTTAAAAATACCAGGACTTCCTTGGTCTGCTCCTTTTCTACTACCTTAGCAGCTGCTTCATGAACAGCATCTGTAGGAAGTTGGGCAATAGGAGAATGTGGCATCTTCTTTCTCTTCAAAGGGACTTCTTTTTCTTCTGTTTCTGAGGGGACTTTAGGAGCCTCCTCCATATGCTCGAGTTTAATATGGGCCTTTCTTTTCTGTGTCTTGCCCTTCAGTGAGGCCAGAGTTTGGGCTCTCTGAGATAAGGTCTCCTGCGAAGTCCCTATAACAATAAAAGGAGCTCTAAGGAAAAGAACAGCATAAAGAAAGGAAGGGAAAGACAAGAGAAATGATAGAATAGATATCCTTTTTTGCAGCAGCCCTGGTGGTTCTAGGTGGAAAGACTGTAATGGGGCATGGGCAATAGTAATGCCAACCTTTTTGGATTTGGCTTGCCTACCCTAGGATGACAAATCCAAATTTTGTAATAAATCCAGGTGGGGATAGCAAGTTGCACCTCCATATTGACAACCCACCAGGTCTTGAACCTAGTCATGGCCCTGTTGTAGCCAGTGAAAGGTATAAAGTTGAAGCTAGAGAAATCTCTTCTGAACTTGGATGTTGCTTCATCCAGCCTGGATTTTGGTACCTTCATGTCTCTAGTATCAAGGTCAGAGTTGGAGAAGCTACGAAGTGGAATAGGAATCCCTTGGCTAAGCCCAAATTGTCTTGCGAATTAGGCAAGGCAGTAGGCTTCAGAGATGCACTTGTAAGCTCGAGGGTTTAATGTGCCAATGAAGAGCTCCATTGGCAGCAGAATGGAGGCCCACATGTCTTTGTGAATAGGCCTGCAGCAAGTGAAATCAGCCAAAAAATCCCTCGACCATGCTGGCCTCACAGTAGCATCGAAGGGCCGGAAGAAAAAAGATCGAATAGCTAGTGGCAATTGATGGAAAAAAGAAAAATAATAAACAAAACTGGATAGATATAAAGAAGCTCTAGTGTATTTTTCTCCATAAATGGTAGGGTCTTGTACCAAAAATCTTAAGCTGTGGGAGTGGAGGTCAGTGAAATATGCAAAAAGCCAGAGTTGGAGGATCCAAACTGGACCCCCTTGATTAGGCTCTAGAGGCCTTTCACAGAATTGGGAACAGACCATATATACATGGCCCAGAACATAGGGAGCTAGAGCTATTCTTTTTCCCGAAGCCAGAGCCTTGGCAAGGGGGACGAATTTAGAAAGGAAGTACAGAGAAGGAATTTGCAAAGCCAATAAAGAATGAAAGAAAAGAACTCACAGTCAATCACAGGACCTTCTTTTTTGTTCTCAGAGGTGACGAAGTCACTATAAGAAGAATTGCAAGAGAGAATAGAGAAAGAGACCTTAAGGTCTGGGTAGTGAGGGCCAAAAGTGACACCAGCAAGTGAAAGCCCTAGAAGGTGGCACATGTCAAGAACGGTGGGGGCCATCATGCCACACCGGAATCGAAAGAAGTTGACTGCAGGGTTCCAAAGACAAAAGGCAGCTGGGATAAGAAAATGGTCCTCAGGAATGACAAACCTAGAAAGACAAAGGGCGTTAAGAATGCAAAGGTCCTCTAAATCTTGTTCTCGAGCTCCGACTACTCTATCATGCCACTCTTCCCACTCTATCTTCAATGTGGACCAGCAGCGGTGAGGTTGATTAACCCTCCAATTTCCCCAGTTAAGCTTCATTCGTAAAGAAAGTAATGATCCTCCAAACGCGGATAAAAGGGATGAAGTGAAGCAGGAGCTTTATTGAAGATGGGGCCAAGAATGAACTCCCATTGAGCATGGTGGTGAGGGATGAATATCCGTCCATCAATCGCGCTTTGAATCTTTGGTGTCTGGTATTTGGCTATCTCGTTGGTAATACATCTCCTCAAAGCTACCGAGGGACATAAGTGCTCAACAACTGGTACTTTCGAAGAAGAAGAAGCTATTAGTGAGAGATTCAAAGGAGGGTGAGGAAAGAGAGTAGGAGAAAGGTAAGGAGTTGAGGTTGATAGCAATGGGAGTGAAAGAAAAGACTGAACAAGCAAATAGGTAAGAGCGCGAGAAATTGGGGCTTAAACCTTTCTATCCAAAATTACCCCATTCAACCTAGCGGGTCAAATAGGCCTAAGTTAATTGATTGGTTATTTTGACCTATGTGTGATTAAGGCCTTTATTTTAAAAGTCCTGAAAACAAAATAAAGAGAGCTTCCTTCAAAACACATCTTGTTACCTTATGAGAGAGGGAAATATATTTCAAATTGTTTAGCTTGGCTTCGAAATAGTTAGTTGGTTTCGAAAGCAGTGTGTTGCTAAAAATTTTAAAGTTTATGTCTTAAACTCAAGTGGAGTTAAGACTTGTCTACTTAGACAGTTTTATAGGATTTCTCTCAAAGAAAATTTCCTTCAAAGGAGTATTTTTAGTGTTCTTTGATGGAAGGAACCACAATTTTTGCTTGGTTTGGCTTCGAAGTAAGTGGGCACTATGAAGCCAATAGTTGATGAAGTGGTGTGAAAATTTTAAAAACCAGAGGACTTACCCATATATGAAAGTATCTTTTGAACTTTTTACTAAGACAGAGCCCTTCGAAGGAAGGTATTGCCACTTTTAAAGAGGAACTCTATGCTACAAAACACTCAAACCATGCTTCGAAATAAGATTGGTTACTCTGAAACTGCTATTTACAGATTATGTGAACAAATTGAGGGATGAAGTCATATTAACCATGCAATTGGAATATGAAAACTCAATTTTATTGATATAAGCATTTACATTGGGAGATCCTATTTGGCTATATTTTCAATTTCATAAAAGTAAGGAATGGACAAAGTTACAAGGTCATGAAACTTTGTCTAGGAAAATTCAATAAACACATGTTCTTTTTCTAACCTTTCCTCTATCCTATCTAAATTTGATTTATCTAATTGATGAGTCCTTGTTTAGTAGAAGAGTTGTTAAGCCCTCATCTCAAATTATGTCTGCTTAAAGGCTTTCTCCACTTCATCCATTTCACCCGTCCCATACATATCACCCATATTGGCATCTTCCCCGTACTTTGAATCCTGGTTCTTAAAGTCTTCATACTCTTCAAAAAGATTCTCTACCTCATATTGGGTTTGAATGCAAACAACAAAGATCTCCTCCAATGATTCACTATCAGCTAAAGCATTTTTGTGCCAGTTAAGCAGCAAGAGGAGCTGATCCAGGAAAGTGTGAAGCTCTGCTTGGGCCACAGGGTTGAGGATATGGCTTTGAGAGATAATGTCATAAGACCATAGAAGGTTCTTGTAAGGAGTGTCATCTCAAAAGACTTCAAAAGATAAATGAGAAAAGGCAACAAATAAAGTGTGGGTTTTATATTACTGATAAGCAATTGAAGAAACTGGAGCCTGATAGGGAGCGAAATGCTGGCTTTTGAAGAGGGTGAGTTTTAATTCCTTAATCCAATTAGGATTAAAAGGAAAGAAAGGATCAGTTGGGTCCCCTCCAAAAGGAGGTGGAAACTGAGGCTCATTTACACACTCTAGCCAATCAGATGAGCAGTGTTTTGCTTTCTTGGCTAAGAGTGAGGGACTCATTCCCAAAGCTTTAATGGGGTGAGGGGTCTTTGGCACTATTTTTTTGGGTAAGGTAAAGGTGTACCATGCTGAAAACAAGTTGTCTTCGAGGCAACGAAGACAATCGAATAGGATATACGGGTATACCACAGAGCTGTGCAAAGAGGGAGGAATCACAGTAGGGTCATCGAATTCAACAAATCTGTGGTGAATTCACTTTATTGTTTGAGGTTGGGTTGGTGTTGGCCAAGCATCCCAACCAATATTTCCTGTAAAAGAGGAGGCGACTTCATCCCATGTAGAAGGTTTTTGAGTAGATGAAGAACTTCCAAGGTCTATTTGGGCAAATTTTAGGTCTAAAGGCTCGTATTTTGCAAAAGCCTCTTTAACTTGTATAAATGGAGGGGATAAATATGATCAATAAATGCATGGGAGTTTCTTCGAGATTGATCATCATTGTCCAAAAACTCTTCATATGCTTGATCAATGAAAGAAATGGTTTGTTTAGCCATCAGAGATGTATTAGTCCTTTTGTTTACACAGATAGTGGAGGTAGGTTCCAACCATAAGAGAGAATTAAATAAAGTTCAGTGTTTTGAACATTGTTTGGAGACGGTTATACTTCCAGGATAAAATTCACACACATCCTAAGACGTGGGCAAAACTCATGGATCCACTAATATTACCAAGTATTTGCTATATTAGTGCGGGGGTAATGTTGGCTATATATTTTGTACAGACCTATAGCAGCCTAACACGTGGATCATAAAGGGCAAGTTGGGGAATTAGTGAAAGTCTGCAATCGTTAACAGACACGTGTCAATTTGTAGCAATGGCAATGGATCCGCGAGACATGGGAACAATTAGGGTGCCCAAGGTGACGTGGCCATAACGGTTGCTTACAGTTTAAATTCAAATTTGGGAGGGAAGCCCAACCACGAGAGTGGAATAGTGGAAGCAAACTGTTCAGAATCACACTCAGTGATCATGGAGATCATTTCGACAATTATCACCTACTTCGACGGTTATTAGCCACTTCGACAGTTATCTTCAAAGCCTATAAATAGAGGAGAATGCTAATAATGCAAGGATCCAGAACTAGATCCAGAAACTAGTTCATTTACTTTATATTTTCCAATCCTTTAAATTCCAGTTGTTACATTCATGTACTGCACTTCAAATTCCTAGGAGTAATTCTAAGTTAGTCTGTTGCTATAATCCTCTTCGAAGCTATGAAAGTGTAAAGGTACAATTGTAAACTTCCGTTTACATAATGAAAGATTGATTTCTGACACTATTTGTTCCCTCTTTCTTTTATTCTTCTCAATTTTCTCTTAAAAACTAAGCTACCAGTAAAGTCCTTTTCATTGAGGCTGAAAGAACTTCAAAGCAATCATCTGACTAATTGGTTGGCATTTATTTATCTTTGTAAGGACTTATTGATCCTTGCTGGTACGCTCAAATTACAATTCTAACCTTCAAAAGCCAAAAAAGCCAATAGATACAAATATGATTTGATGAAAAAACTATTGATATCCAATCAATTTTTTTTTTTTTTTTTTTTTTTTTTTTTTGCAATTGTGGTCTACTTAATATACTCTAAAAAGTTAATGGTTTGGATTATCGAAATAGGTCCTAGAATGTGCCTAATCAGTCATGCAATAATGGTCGTTGCGCACTATTTGCAATAGCAACCCAAGTCCCTATCTAATTTATTTTGCATTTATTGAATTCATTAATTGTTTTCATTTCAAGATGAAATATATTAATTTATTAGATTAATTAATTATTGAACTATTGAAATTAATTTGCGTTTATTTTCTTAAAAATTTTTAATGTTAAAATTATTCTTTTGGTACTTTATTATATAGACTAGAATAGTTTGAGTGTTGCTACTTTATAAGCATGTTAATGTGCTTTGGTGTTATGTATTACCTATGAACACAGTGGGCTTGGATGTCGTACAAGTACTAAGAGTATGAGATAAGATGACAACTTGAATCTTTGACGTTTACTTAACGGCTTTATTGTGTTCTTAACTTTGTTCTCATAGCTTCAATGTGGTGCACATTATTGTTTAGGTGTACCACTAATTAAGTTGGCATAACAATGTTAATTTAGGAGTGTCATTTTCCGTTTGATTACTATTGTATAATATCTTAAATTTTATGCTTTGATTTTACTAACTTTAACTTTTAAAATTGATAAAAAAAAATAAAATAATTAAAGAGTTGTATTTTTTGCATTTCACTATTGTTAAAAGGTTAATATTGCTAATTTGTACAAGTTGTAACTTTTATAACTATAAATATTAGAGGGCTATTATATATTACCAAAATATTATACGAAAATTATTCATTTTTTATGTGATTTTCTATGTAGCCTGATTAGTTCCATTATTTATTGAATAATATGAATCCTACACATATATAGGACTTTGATTGCATCAATATACTTAACAAGTGAAATAAAATGGTGAAAAAAATAGTGACAGAATAGCATTTCACTAAACTTCATATTGGAATATTATCCTTAAATTAGATTATTTAATTTTCATTAGTTTGGGTTGGGAGTGATTTTAGGAACAGGTCATTAGCTAGAAAATCTATATAATAAAACATAACGGTTTTTGAAATTGTCTTTCTAACACAATTGGTTAGAACGG
Organism: Camellia sinensis; assembly: GCF_055761805.1. Classification (NCBI taxonomy): domain Eukaryota; kingdom Viridiplantae; phylum Streptophyta; class Magnoliopsida; order Ericales; family Theaceae; genus Camellia; species Camellia sinensis. The sequence goes on along the minus strand of NC_138975.1, from coordinate 100,662,537 downwards.
TTCAGATCAACCCATCTATGAGATTAATGGTTGGATTTGCTTGACCAAAAATAAATTTCCCACCTAAAGAAGTTTCAGCACTTTCTTAGCATCTTCCTATTCTTTTTCTCTATTTTTTCCCCCATAACCATTTGAATTTCATTCCCTATATCTCTTCCACTCTTTCTTTATTTTCTGCAAAAGGGTAAGATTTTCTGTTCATGTAAATTTGAATGAGTTGAATAATAATTAAAAAATCATGGTTTATTTTGTTACAAGCCACAAACCCTAGGTTTGTTTTTGTTTTTTTTTTTTTGTTGTAATTGTCCCAAATAATTACATTGATAATTTAAAACTCAAACACACAACAATGTTTGAATTTGCGTAGTGTAAGATCTACGTGTAGAATAAATCTGAACCACATGTTAACAATTTTGATTAATTTTTGAATAGTTAGTCTAGGTTTGTACTATTACTATTACTTATACGATAGTATAGATTAGTGTATGTAGTGGTCCAGGTTAAGACCCAACCTTTCCTATTCTTTTGTTTGGGTTAACACGTGTCGCAGGTTGTATTTTATTGTGTTGGGCTTCTTTTGTGGTCAGGGACCTTAGCTTTGAACCTTGAAACTGATGGGTAGTCTGCCCAATTTGGCTGGTCGTAGCTGCGGTCTTTCTGATTGCGCTTACGGTGTATGTGTTTGGTGGTCGCACCTGCAATGGGCCACGACCAAGCCGCGACTAAATACGTCTTCAAGCCTGTTGTATAGGAGAAAAGTGCGTGCCTGCGAGGGTATTGGTCGCGCCCACGATGGTGAAGGCCACGCCCGCGACCTGTTGTTCACGCCTGTAATTCGGTGGCTCTATAAATATCAATAAAAAGTTAAAAATATCTGTTTTGAGCTTATCTTCTTCTCTATCTCGATTGTTTCGCCAGTTTTGAACTTTTTGAGCTCTAAACCTTGGTTTCACTTCCTTTTACCCATTTCTAAACCCTAGTACCTAAGACTTTAAGATTGACAAAGTTGAGGGATTCGTTTTAATTTGAAAAGTTCATGTTTTCATCATCGTCAAATTTTGAGCTTTTGGGTTTCTCCTCTTTTGGAGTTGAGGTCAGGATTTCTTAACGATGTGTGTGTTGTTTAGCTTTGTTATTCGTTATCCTGGTTAGTTAGAAGTTTTCGGAAAGGATAGGTTTTGGTTATATATGTATAAATGCATTAATTTTGGGAAAAACTCTTCTATTCGGTTATGGTTTGAGATTGTAAGTTGTAGTGGTTGATTGATGAGGTTTTACAGGAAAATCGTGTTTTGGAATGAAATCCCCAAAGTTTTGTCAAAAACTAGAATGGTTGGTGTTTTGGAAAAATGGTGTGGAATTGTGTTATGAGGATTTTGAGAAAAGGGGTTTGGTTGGTAAACGTTTATGAATTTCTGGAAATTCTCAAGTACTGATTACTCTTTTTGAAAGAATGAAATTGTTAAAAAAAACTAAACGTATGTTTTGGAAATTTGAATATTTTCTATTGAAATTCACACGACTCGTAAGGAGTGTGAATGTTGTTTTTGGGAATCATGGAGATTTTGTATAAATCGTTGGGATTCCGGATTTGATATCATTTTGGATATTATTATTATTGTTGTTACTGTCATCTTTTAATAATGGCATTAGAAATAATTATTTTGGCAACTAGTGGAGGGTTGTATTGATTGTTGTAGAAATTGCATGTGGATTAAGGGTTGGAAATGTTTATAAAGTATGCATCGCATTGTGCATATCATGGATTTGTAAACTGGAGATTTCATGTCTTGAAAACATTGTTTTGGAATACATGTATAGTGTTATTTGAAAAGGTAAATAAATGGTAAACCTGTAAGAGGGTGTGGTAATTAATTTGATTTTTGTGTCCATAGTGTAAGACCATAAACCCGCGCAGTAGGTGCCGATTCCATTCGGATAATCCCAGTAAAATGGCATAAATAGCTTGTATAGCTATTATTCTTGAACACTAACCCTGGAGATTTATCCATTTTATTTACCATTGCGTTCTTTTTAAAGGAAGTCTTGGAAATTGTGGTTTTGGAATGCTTGCATAGCATTTTTCAAATGAGAAAAATGCATGTTTTACAATGGCATTTCATATGCATTCACCTTACGACATTGTTAAATATCATATATGTCAATGATTTTATTTCTACTGGGCTTTATGCTCACCTTACGAGGAAAACCATTTTCAGGTGGACTGGCATGCCTCTGCCAAGTCAATGACTTAGGAAGATCTTGGAGCTTGAGGCTCGTTAAACTGTTTTGTTTATTTTGTTGTAAATTTTAAGCCAAGGGCTTCTTTGTATTGAGTAGTAACTCACCTGATGTAACCGGGCAAGGCCTTGGAAATTTATTGCCTTTAAGGCATTTACTTGTATAAGACAAATCTTATTTCATTTCAGTCATATCTCCTAACTCATGTTGTAGAATGAATGTTGCATAAACAGATAGAAAAGCAAGTTTCTGCATGTTTAATCAGAAATGTAATGGAGTAGAATGTTTATTTATTTTGGGGTGTTACAATGTAAATCAAAAGTTATTAAATTTTAAAATTTTCAAATCTACTACTATTTTAAAAGTGTGAAGAGCACACCATATTTTCTATTTTTCTTAAATTCCAATTTTACCCTCTAAAATCTACTATGTTTTCTAACAGTCATGAAGAATCCTACATAAATCAACTATCTCTTTATTTTTGGAGTTGAACACTCAAAAATAATATATTTCTTTCAAATAGTCCTATATAAATATAAACAAATCATCTCTCCCTTCTTATCAAGAAAAAAAAAAAAAAAAAACAACTCTCCCTATTTTTTAAAATCTACTATATTTTCTAAAAGTTATGAAGAATCATATATAAATCAATTATCTCTTTATTTTTAGAGTTGAACACCCAAAATCGATATATTTGCTTCCACGTGTCGTATATAAATATAAACAAACCATCTCTTTTCTTATCCAAAAAAAAAAAAAAACTCTCCCTATTTTTTACATTGATGATGATTGAATATAAAAAACAATTACTCTTTCTTATTTCTTGTGTCTGCTTCTATATAGGGATCTGTAGACACCCCATTTTGACCGGCCCTAAAACTTGGACGCTTTCTTTTGATTACTAGTGATGACAATCAGAATGTGTTTCTCACAAAATCTTCAGTAAGAGAGATGGAATTTTAGCTTTAATTCCAACATTCACACATTTTTTGGCCAAATTATTTTTCATCCAAAACTCATCAATCTCCACTACCAAAAGAATCTTGTCTGTTCAAATCTCCACTACCAAATTTTCCACACATCAATCCCGACTCTCCATCCACTTTCATAATCATACCTCATTAATCCCCACTCACTATCCACTTTCATAATCACACCCCACCATCCCCACTCACCATCTACTTTCATAATCATACCCCATCAATTCCCACTCACTATCCACTTTCCTAATTATACCCCCATCAATCCGTACTCTCCATCCACTTTCATAATCACAGCCTACTATCCCCACTCACCATCCACTTTTATAATCACACCTCACCATCCCCACTCACCATCCACTTTCATAATCACACCTCATCAATCCCCACTCACTATCCACTTTCATAATCACACCCCACCATCTCTACTTACCATCCACTTTCATAATCACACCCCACCATACCCACTCACTATCCACTTTCATAAGCATACCCCATCAATTCCCACTCACTATCCATTTTCCTAATCATACCCCATCAATCCCCACTCTACGTCCACTTTCACAATCACACCCACTATCTCCACTCACCATCGACTTTCATAATCACACCTCACCATCCACTTTCATAATCATACCCCATCAATCCCCACTTACCATCTGTAAACATCCCATTTTTGAACGACCTTAAGACTCAGACGTCATCGTCTGTGCACTCGGTGATTGTGCATGTTTGTGCTCGTTTTGAGTTTCCGGAGCCTTCGGCTGAGCACCTTGTCTCGGGACCTCTTAACTTTCTTCTCTTAGCCTGGTTTTTGGACCATGCCTTGCTGCCTTTGCCTAGAGGGAAACAAAGGCCTGTAGGCCACTTTTTATAGCCGTACGCTACCTTTCCCTCTCGTAGGCCACTTGTAGTGGCCCGTAGACTAGTTTTCGGGGCTTCCAGCTGTTTGCCTTGTCCTGCAGACTCTTGTCTTTCTTCCTTTTTGGCTTTTTTTTAACCAAACCTTGTTACCCTTTGCCTGGAGGGTGGAACAGGGGTGTAGACCAGTTTCCTCCCCTGTAGACCACTTTTCTTCCCTGTAGACCACTTTTGGTGGTCGGTCGCAAGGGTGGGTGGTTGGTCGACCAGCCTAAGTAATCTACAACCTGCCACCACTTTCTCCTCTCTTTGTAGACCCTTTTTCTCCCCTGCTAGCCAATTTTTTCTCTTGTCGACCACCTGAGGTGGTCGATCGACTAGGGGGGGGTCGGTCGACCACTTTAAGTGGTCTACGGCCTTTTTTTTGCTTTTGTAGATATTTTTGGTGCCAGCTGTGCCAGCTGTTAGGCACAAAATGCATCCTCCCTACACGTGTAGGGAGGGATTCAAGCAAGCTTTGGCTTGCATATTCTATATAAGGGAGCTTCATCCCTCTTGTTCAAGATGGATATTTTTTTGAAGAGCAAAATTCACTCTCTCTCTAGAATCCTCCCTATTTTTCTCTATATTGTGCTTGAAATTGGATTTTCTTCACATATTTGCACACAACCTCTTAGCCAAACACCACCATCATTGAGCTGAGGTTCTTGGAGGTGATATTTGAGTTCTAAAAGCTGGTTTTGGGCTGAAGAAGTTGTTGTTTTGCTGTGGTTTTTCAAGGGTGAGCTTCTCCCTCTTTTAAGCTATTTTTGTACACAATCTTGGCCACCTTTGCATGCTTTTTTTGGCCTAAGTTTCAACTACAAAAACTCTTGTTTTAAGGTGTTTAAAATGTTTGTTTAAGGCTTAGTTTGAGTTAGGGGTGGTTTACCCCCTTTGGTGGCTTATTTTTTCTTGCTTTGTGCCATCATTTAAGGCCTTTGGGACCATCTATTTTTGGCCTTCTTACCACTGAAACTCAGAAGAATTTCAGTGGTAGAAATATGGTTTTGAGGTCCCAAATGGGTGGGGGTTGTCCCCCCTCCTTTTCTCTTGTTTGCTTGTGTTGGTGACCCATCAAAAGAGCATGTGTTTCTACTTCTTAGTGGCTTTGTTTAGGCTCATTTTTGTGGCTTTTCAGACCTGCCTTAACTCTGTTTTTGGCTTTCATGGTCACCTCTTGCTTGCTTATTGTACTTGTAGTGTAATCCTACTTGTAGCCTTGCAAAGTAGCATGTCTTTGTGCCTTGAATTTGCTTAGTTCAAGTATGTTTTTAGCCATTATTTTCCATGTCATAACTCTGATTTTGGTTGGTGAAGTCACCTCTTGCTTGGTTTTGGCACTTGTAGTGCAATCTTGCCCATTAGCCTAGTGTACTCAGTGTTTTGGCCTTTCATGCTAGCTTGTCTTGGCTATACTCCATTCATGTTTTGGCATTATTTTGACATGCTTTAAGACTATTTTGAGTCATCTTGGTCCCTTGGGGCTTGCTTTGTATAGCTATAGTGTAAATGGCTTCACTAGTCTTGAGTTTTGAGGCTCGTAGCATGCTATATTTGTGATGTGTGCATGATATGGCATCATTCGGTAAGTGATTTCAGAGCTTATATCTTTTCCATGCTTCCACTTAAATCACTCTTTCAATGCTTTTGAAAAGTTGAGCATTATGCCTTGTTTGTGAGCCAATACATGAGCTTATTGTTCTTGCCATCTATGCTACAAGTCTGGCATGTTTTTGCCACTATTTTGACCTGCCTTAAATTTTTTTGAATGGTTAGGGTCATTTAAGCATTGCTTAGTATGGTTGTAGTGTAAAGGGCCTTGACTAGCTTTGAGTTTCGGGGCTTTTAACATGTTGTGCATGTGATGTCTGCATGGTGTGGCACCATTTAACATGTTATTTCAAAGCATGTAGCCTTGCCATACTCTCATATAATTCATGCTTTTATTGTGTTTGAGAGTTGTGTTTAATGCCTAGCTTGCAAGCCAATACATGAGCATGTTGTTGTAACTTTTGGTGCTTCATTTTCAACATATTTCAGCCACTGTTTTGGCATGTTTGACCTCTGTCCGGGGTTGGTTTGACCATTTGAGATTGATAGTGCATGCCTCATGTGTAATATCTTTCATCAGCTTTGATGCCTTAGCTTTTAAACATGCCATGCATGCATTGCTTACATTATAGAGTCTTGCGCATGTCACTTTAGCATTGAAGGTTGATCATCTTGTTTGCGTTGCATGTGTTTAGATTGGACGTTAATCCAAACACGAGGAATGTCGCACGTTTCATACTCAAAGTGATGAAACGTGTAGCATTTCTTGGTCGCCGACCTTCTTGATCAAGCATAATAGAGGTGGAGGCCCTTATGTGTTATTTGTGCATTCATTGACATTGACTTGTGCAAACTTGGCTTCTCGGCCATCGTGCATTGCGATGCTTGGTTGGTGGCTCGAGAGTCGAGTACCGCACTCCCTTGAGCTTGAGAAATGATAGGGAGGGCGGTTGTGCACACAAATCTTGCAAATACACTGCTATACCCCTTGTTGTTCTCTATTGCAGCAAAACTGGAGTTTGGCAAATCAACTGGTCGGCCGACCAGTAAGGGTGGTCGACTGACCACTTTTTCTGGTCTACAACCAGTTTTTCTGGTCTACAGCCCCCTTTTTTGGTCGGCAACCCACCAGGAGGTTCCCATGTTGGAGCAGAAGCAATCTGGAAGTTAGTGCACTTTTTAGAGATCAAATCAGATGCAAACAGAGGCAATTCTGGGTATAGCAATGGATTTCCGAGCGAGGCGATCGAGCATGCATGCACCCCTCGGCCCGAGGACCTCTTTTAACTGCTTTAGCTGCTTTACTTAGTTAGCTAATTCGTCAATTTTGTACTTAATTAGTTAATGTGCTTGATTAATCGATTTGTTTTGTAATAATTAGTTAACTAGGAATAGTTAATTAGTTTTGGTTTGTAATAATTAGTTTCATTAGCGTAACTAGTTAGCTTATTATTCGGACCCTCCGTCGAGAGGGCATATATGTTGTAATAAGCATGCATGTGTGTGTGTATTTTTCCAACCCCATTTCTTTCTCCCTTTTACTTATCAGCTTTTGATGGTTAGTTTAGGGCATATTTCGATTAGCATACCTTATGCTTGCATGCACGGGGCTCGCCGCATCATTCAAACTGAATTGTATTTCAATACCTATTTGAATACATGTATCAATTTGTTGCATTCATATGCCATTCTAGATAGCCGAGCCTATTTTAGTTGCATTTTTTCATGTGTTGCATTAGGCATTGTTGACATAGCTAGGATCATGCATTGATTACTAACTAGCTTCTTTTTTGGCTAGGAGTATACTGTGAGTGTTTATGTTTTAGCATCCTTGCATGAGTGTAAGTTCTGCCATGATAGCATGCTTGCCATGAGGCTATGTGCTTATGTGTTTAAATGCATGAATGCCTGTGAATGAAGGTTCGATTGCCTGAATTGAAACAACTCGATGATTGTGAGTTTTAAGCCCACTTGAAGTGGCGAAATCATGTTTTTCTAAGCCCACTTGAGGGTGGCAAATCCGCGCTTTAGCCTACTTGCGAGTAGCACTTTCAAACCATTTTCAAAAACAAACATGAGTTGTTTTGTTCTAATCCGCGTGATTGAGTCTATACTTGTATGCTGTGCGCATCACATAGTAATTTTAGATTAATAAACTGGAATAAGAACACATGTGTTTTCAAAATAACATATCATGTTTAGTAGAGGCCGATCCTTTGATTAGGGGAGTAGGGGTGCTCATTTCATGACCTTCCCCCTTCGTACCCAAGTTCCCGAGCCGAGGCAACTTTGGTGATGACGGACACGTGGCCTTTGGCACGAGTCAGGGTTTCCTAAATTTCCCAAAACAAAATATTTAGGTGACGACTCTGAAATCTGGCAAAGCAATCCATGTTTGGCGCTTTTTGATAAAAATCGATTTTCCAAAACGATTTTTCGGATTTAGACTCTTTGGTGATTTATCAGTCTCATATTGCACTTTGTGAGATTAGAACCGTGACAGGAGTCCGAACTGTAGTAGCTAGAACTACAATTCACGCCCTTGCGCGCAGAGCGGAGTTCGGGCGGTCTACAGTTTCTAGCGACTCTGATGCTACCTAAAATAGAAGAAGAACTCCGGTCAGTGGTGTCGGAATTAGTAATCCAATGAGAAAGTTAGTTTCTTTCAAAATAAGAGTATTTAGTTTCTTAAAGTGCAAGTTTTTTTAACATACCTCTTTCTTCTACCTTTTCCCTCTTTCGTAGAGTCATCCTCCTTGATATTTTCTCCTGTGGCTTAGCTCTTCATCATCACCCTGTCAAAACCCATCTCCTTACTATACTTTTTAGAAAAGGACAGCTTGGGTCCACCTCATAAGGTCATGCCAACTTACCCGACCTACTCGGCTCAGACACAAAGCCTAGGTACTCTTAACTCAGCACATTCTTCCACCCATCTACATTTACTCATCAATGTCTTGTTAAAGCCTAGCAGGTTTTTGGTTAAATATGGCCCATCAAATATGGGGCTTGGGTGCGCCTTATTTGCCGATTAGGGGTCCAGTTTACTCAGCTTCCACACATACCAAGAATCCCATAATATGCATTAATGGTTAAGATTTAAATGTTGTTTTGTGAAGTCCATACATAAATTAAATTCAGACCACAGATTACTATTTCTAAGTAAATTTCTAAATAAAACTTCCAAATTTATAATATTGTTATTTTTTCTTAACATAGCGACGATCGTGTAGATCACTAGCTACTTGTGATGGTTTGTCCAATAGCCCTATTAGTTTACCTATATTATGGACAAATTGAGGAGCAATTTTTTTACATGACCAGTAAAATAAAATAAAAAATGAAACATCACTTATTAATTAACAATTAGATAGTATTTTAGATCCATGTGATTATTCTTTTACAAATTGAGGGGGTAAAAAGTTATGTGAGCCGAGAAGATTAATGCATTTGGGTCCATCCATTATAAGCCTAAGCCCAATTAGGCCCAATGGGTCACCAAGAACTGAACGCTGAATAGTACATTCACCAACCAAGCAGCATGCCAAATAAGAAATACCGATAGAATAGGCTCGCACCTGTGCCGAGAAGTAAGTAGGCCCAGATTGTCCCTTTCCGAAGGTGTAGTAGTAAACTAGGCTCTGACACTCAAGTAATGATGACAAAAATGTCAAGTCACGTAATTAATATCTACACCAAATGGCTATATAAGGAAGGTGAGTTGAAGAAGAAAGGTATGCACTATCAATCAACTTAACTCTGTCTCTAAAATATCATACCTATTTCCTCATATATACAATCTAATTTAACCATCAGAGTACTAATTCTAGGTGACTCATTTAATGGTTGAGATGAAATTATAAGAGACAAAACTACCGACACTAGGTTTTATGTGGGAAGGTTTTTCTAGAAATATATATAGGATAAAATAGGTAGAAAATAAGAGAAAGAGAAAAAAAAAATTATGAATTTGTTTGGCTTGAAAGTGGTGGAAAGTAAAAGAAAACTAATTTTCTTGTATAACTCATATTAGCATTGTAACTGTGGTGGGTAAAAATCAAACCACTTAGGCTACGGCAGTGACGCGACAAAGATAACTTGGTTCTTGACTTGAAAAACACTCAAATAAAGGTAAGGGCGTGGCTGGAGTAGCCTATGGACCCTCCGATGCCTAAGTTAGTGACAAAATCAGACAAAGGTATAGCATTATACTAGTGAGGTTCAAGTAGAAGTGTTTGCATACCTCAATTATGCTGATTGCTTCCCCTTTTATAGTTTGCTTCCACTAGCTGTTGTGGGCTATTAGGCTTCCCTCCACTTCTCACCTCAGCTCATTTTCCTTAAGGATTGTGCTCTACTAGGTACAGATTTCTAGGAGTTGGTTGAGCCTAAAATATAGGAATGTAGGTTGACTGGGTTTATGTCCTTTATGGACACGCTTCCTTCTGCCGCCTCTTTTCTGTCCTAAAACTCCCTTGGCATAATTTGGACCTGGGCTGTCAGTCTAGACTCAAACTATCCTGGACTGACTCTGGTGGGGATGTCTTCCCGTTGTCAGTGCAGGAATTTCAGTCCTGCCTTATGTTTACTCATTTTTTACCTCTTACAATTGCTCTCCCAACTCTGGCTTCTTTTTCTTTTTGGGCTGAAAAAGGAGTTAAAGTTTTAATTACCACTATGAAGTTTTTTGCCCGTGATCCTAGGGCTTTGTATTTATCGTTCCAACTTTCAAACAGCGTAATGTCATTTCGCTTGTCGCACCACCTCCGCCCCAGGACATGTGGCCTCATGCCATAAGTTCCAAACCGTCGCATTTATCATACGAAGCGACGAGCACGTCCGTTCAAAATTATTTCTGGCACTATAAATTTCCCATCAGAGTCCTCCTTTCTTCAATACTTGCTAGTTCCTTCTAGAGAAAAGTAAGAGAAAAGATCTCTGTTATAGCACTTCCAGTCCGGCGATCCTCCGTTTAGATCTCCTTTTTTCTTGGCTGTAAGTCCCCCTCTTTCTCTCTCATTCCTTGATTTTCATTCATTTTCTTGTCTTATAGGCAAGTATCGCGTCCTTCTAGAATTCCTTTTTTTCCTTGGCCGCCTTTCGCGAGTGATTTGGCATTCCAAAGGATGTCCATGTTTGCTTGCGAAAGGATGCCAACAACCTTGAGGGTGGCCCAAACTATACTTCCATGCCCCTTGTCGCCATTACTGAGCGAGGAGTAAGGTTTCCCCTAAACTCACTTTTAAGGAAGTGTATGTGCTCTTGGTCCCTTGCCCCTATTCAACTTTCTGCTAACATTTACAAAGTTGTAAATGGAGTTTTTGAGTTGAACCGTGCCCAGGATACCTAACTTGGTTAGATGGAGATTCTGTCTGTTTACATTCTTACAGCCTACAATGCCAAGGTCCCAACTAAGGACCTTAAGTATTATTTGAGGCCAAAAAGTGCCTCAAAGAGACTTATCACCCTTCTTCCCAAAACCAACAAGGACCTAGAGAAGGATATTATGACAATTTCTGGGAACTGGGAATTTGAGAGCTCTCCTCATAACTAGACTGTACCCAGAACCCTCGCAAGAACAAGTCCTTTCTGTTCTATATTCTTTATTTTTCGTTTGAATTTGTATAGCTGACTTGTTTTTTAACTATTCATTCTCTTTCTGCCAAATCCAACACTAACGTGGTTAAGCACCTCCGTGAATACAACATTTGTCAGGAGGAATTGGAGAAAATCTAAAACCTTCCTAAAGAGGAGAAGTCTTTTTCCAAATTTGGCTACTACCCTTGCGCGGCGTTCTTCAAGGACTACAAAAAAACCACCAGTAATCTTCCCTTTGTCAAGAAAAAAATAAAATTGTAAAAAGGTGTTGACCTCTTGAAGGTGAAACAGGAAGTAGGAGTCGCGCTTTCCGCTGCCGCTGCTCCTGCCGCTGGTGAGTCCATGACCCCTGAGTCTGTGAAGTCAAAACGATTTACCCTCCTACAACTGCTATTGCTGACCCTGAAGATCCTGCTGCGAAATGCCCCAAGACACAAGGGGGTTGCAAGACTGTGTCCTATAAGGTTCCTGAAGATTAGTTTATGCCTCAAATGCTGCTCCCCAACAATCACTATGTGTCCAAGAATGACAGCTTAATGGAGGTTCCTAAATTGGGCTTTTAGCTCAGCAAAGGGTTTACCCTGCCCAAGGATATGGCCTCCCTCTAACCTTTGGATGATACTTCTCTAATACATACTGGCATAGTCAACACTGTGAAGGTAAGTTTTTTTTGTGCCCAGACTTTCTCTATTCCTTACATTGTGATTGAGTTTGATAATTTTTCTCTTCTATAGGCCATCCAAGTTTGTCATGAAAGTTGGGCCAAGATGGATTCTTACAAAGCTGACGCCTACATCCAATCTGTCAAGGCCTCTGGTGCTCTAAAGGTAGCCGTTGATATGGAGAGGAGACTGAAGTCGATGTCTAACCAGAATTTAAAACTCACCACTAAAAAAGATCTTGCTAAAAATGCGGTCCAACTAGCCAAGATTCAACTAGAAGAGTCCCAAGAGTCTGGCATCTGCTCTTGATGCGAATGAAATACTGGAGAATTAAGAGAATGAGAAGCTAGATAAATACCGCAAGGATATCAACGAGAAATATCTGCAGCAAATCTATAAGCTTCAGGATGATTTGTTTATTAACGACTGGAAGGCTGTTTTGGCTAAGGCTGTGATTACTCATGATTCTTTCTAATATTTTGACCCAATTTTGCCCTAGAAGAAAGATTCACCACCAGTGGAGGAAGCTGAAGAGGAGGGCTTTAGCGAAGATCCCGAGGAGGAAGTGGAGACTGTTCTGGATGCAAGTGCCCAAAATGTGAGCGCTCCTACTAATGAGGTTGAACTTCCTTCCCTTGAGCCTCAAGAAAAGACTTCTTCTAATGCTCCATCTACTCTTCCTGCACAAAAACTCCTACCCCTGCTGAATGTAGGGATGTTGGAATTTTTTCTTCTAGATCTGCAGAAGTTGGTGCTACCCCTGCTATGACAAAGGATTAAAAAAACTTGCTTTTGCTTTTGTTTTCTATATTTTTTTTTTACTGTGGACTGTGGCCTAGAAACTCTTGTATGGTCCAGTTTTTTTGATGTAATCGCAACTCTTTGCAAACAGAAGGTTTTTGTGTTTGATTTTTATCTAAGTGTTAAGTACTTTTCCGAAACAATATTTTTAGGATGATGAAAAAATATTTATGGGCTGAGACGGATGTATAAGGCACCATGTTTGCCCCCTAGCTTAGATAGTTTTGACAATAAAGGCAATCAAGCTACAGAAAATTAGTCGAGTGCTAAATTTGAAGGAGAATTGTAATGTTGTGAAAATTTTGGAAACACGTGACCAAGTAAAATTTTGGCTAACATTCTAACTAAAATTTTGACTAAGTAAAATTTGGACTAACATTTTCAACTACCCCATATACAAGAGGGACTGCTTTCTTGGATGTAGGAAATTTTTTAAAAAAAATTCCCTTCTAGTCTAAGGAATCATAATTCTTAACAGGATTTGTCTACCTTTCTGGTTCAGAAACCATGCTACATTCCTGATGAGGGAAGTCACCTTTCCTGGGCTAAATTTTTTTTATTAGTCCCAAGGGCCTCAATCCTAAGAAGGATTGTTCTACTTTTCTAACCCAGAATCCTTCATACACTCCTGAATAGACGTGTTGCGTGGAGAATGACCATCCAAAAGTGTCTTGAACGATTTGTGTTCATACAAGAACATTGCGGCGATCTAGGACAGGATTGTATCATGTGCTAGATTTCCACATGTTCTTGTGCTCAAGCAATTGTTGCAAATTATACTTAAGCAAAGAACCAACAAAAAAATCTCATAGAAATTGTTTATTTACAAGCTGTTTCTGAAACAAATACTTATTGAAAATAAATCCTAAGGTTTGCAGTGTTCCAAGGTTGAGGTACATCCTTGCCATCCATATCCTCCTAATGATAAGCTCCATTTCCACCTACTGAAACGACCTTGTATGGGCCCTTCTAGCTAGATCCCAACTTCCTATCAATTGGATTCTTCTAACTACCCAGAACTCTTCACAGGACCAGATCTCCTGGTTGGAATTCCCTAAGATGAACCTTTTTGTTGTACCCTTTTGAGAGCTGCTTTTGGTAATTTGCCAACCTAACCAAGGTTGTTGCTCTCCTTTCTTCAATTAAATCCAGACTACGTGCCAACGCTTGTTTATTCTGTAACTTTTCATAAATTTCTGATCACATCATGGGCAATCCAACTTCCAATGGGATAACGGCTTCAGTTCCAAAGGCCAGGTGTAGACGTCCCCGAACGTCCCGGGAGGGAAATCCCGTTTTGTTCATTTGAGGCTCACTACAGTTCAGGACTCAAAGTCACGGTCTTGTATCTAATCTCACAGAGTACAATGCAAGACCGATGAATCGTCAAAGAGTCCAAATCTGGCAAATCGTTTTTGAAAACAGATTTTTTTTTTAAAGAAGTGCCAAACATGGACTGCTTTGCCAGATACAGAGTTGCCACCTAAATATTTTATTTTGGGGGAAATTTATGAAACCTTGACTCGTGCCTAAGGCCACGTATCCGTCATCACCAAAGTTGCCTCGGCTCAGGAACTTGGGTACGATTGGGGAAGGTCACTTCGTGAGCACCCCTGCTCGCCTGATCAAAGATCGGCCTCTACTAACCATGATATCGAGTTTTGAAAACATTATGCGTTCTTATTCCGGTTATTAGCCTAGATTTACTATGTGATGCGCACAGCATACAAGTATAGACTGTATCGCCTGAATTGGAACAAAACATCTCATGTTTGTTTATTTGAAAATGGTTTGATGGTGCTACTCGTAAGTAGGCTAAGACGTGGATTTGCCACCCTCGGGTGGGCTTAGAAAACAAGATGATTTGCCACTCTCAAGTGGGCTTAAAACTCACAGTCAATGCATTATTCCAACTCAGATAATCCAACCTTCACCCACAGGCATTCAGGCAGGTATATCACATAAGCAGTTAGCCTCATGGTAAGCATGCTATCATGGCAGTCACTCACACACATGCAAGGATGCTAAAGCATAAACACTTACCGAGTACTCCGAGCCAAAACAGAAACTAGTTAGTAATCATATGCATGATCCTAGTTCATGTTAAGATGGCTAATGCAACACATGCAGGAATGCAACTACAATAGGCTTGGCTTTTTTAAGATGGCATATGAGATGCTACAACTAACACGTATTCAACTTGAAATTGAAATACAATGCAGTTAGTATGATGCGCCGAGCTTGGTGCATGCAATACAAATGAATGAATACAAACGTGCGAAGCATAAGTATGCTAATTGAAACATGCCATAAACTAACCATCAAAAGCAGGTAAGTAAAAGGGAGAAAGACGTGGGGTTGGAAGACATTCACATACTCACGCACACTTATTACAACTGTGCCCTCGCTCGGAGGGTCCGAATAAATAATACAAGCCGCCTAATTAACTAACTCACGAGCTAATTAATTATTACAAAACCCTATGAATAACTAGTTATAACTAATTATTACACAACTTAATTAATTAACAAATTAATTATTACAAATAACAAATGCTAACTAACTAGTAAGCAGTAAAAGAGAATTGCTCCAGCTCTATTTGAAGAAGAGGAGGGTATGCATGCTCACTTCAGTTCCTCGCCTCGAAACGCCTTCCGGTTGCTTTTTAGAGGCTCTGTTTGCAGGGTGTCTTCTAGTGTTTGTTGCTGAAACTTACCAAAACACTGCTGGAGAGTTCACCAGTGGCCTGCTGACCATGAAAGGTGTACCGCCGGCCAACAACAGGGCACTGCCAGCCAAGGATGAGAGTCTGCTGGCCATCAGTGGTGCACTGCCGGCCACTGGTGTGCTGTGACACCAAGCTGCAACAAAGCACAAAATAGAGAAATGGGAGGGTCTCCCAAGGGTGTATATGCACTATACCACCCCCAAATCACCTCAAAAGATCAAGGGAGAGGTATAGTCGGATCCACGACCATCAATCACGCATCCCGATGCATGATGGCCAAAGATCCGACTTATGCAAATTAATATGAAAATGAATGCACAAATACAACAAGTAAAGCCTAGAACTCTATCATGAATCATCAAGAGCTTCGACGACCGAGAATTGAGACACATTCCATCACTCGGAGTATGAAATGTCCCTCGTTTCCCGTGTTTGGACTAACCCTAAATCCAAACACAATGCAATATGCATGACATGCACAAATGCAACGAGCATGCAATCCTAATGCAATGCGACCTAACCATGCAAACATGCAAGGATGAGATGCAAACGTGCTATTAGCATACACGATGCTATAAAATATATGGCATACACAATGTGACTAACAACCTAGCATACGCAATGTAATGGACTAAAATGGCATACACAATGCACGATGGACTTACACCAATATGAGCGAACCTCAGCCACACTCAAATCAGTGGCCAAAAGTGATGAATTGATGGCATGAAAAGCATGAAATGGCAAGGCAAACATGTATGTCAAGTGGCTCAAGTATTAAGGCACAAAGAGGACAACTCTTAAGCACACTTAAGGAGCAACAAACATGGGTATATGGTAATGAGGTAAGCTCTGAAATTTCATGTAAAGTGATGCCAAATCAAATCAACAATGCAAGCATAGCATGTTATGATGCTCAAAGCTCAAAGTAAGCAAGGGGACTTAAGCCAAGGCCATACAAGGCAAACCCCAAGGGGCCGAGGGGACCTAAAATAGTCCTAGGGCAGGTCCAAACAAGACCAAAACTAAGCTCAAAGCTAGCCAACATAGGCTAGAACACAAAGCCAAAAAAAAAAAAAACATGGAGCATGCAAGGCTTTAAAGAGGCAATGCACTACACCTATTGAAACCAAACATGGCATGACTTAGGCGACATAAAACAGAGTTACATCATGGTATAATAAGACCCAAAATGCACTGAAATGATGAGCCAAAGGCTTAGGCTTAATGGCATGCACAAAAGCTCATTCTTGAGGCATAAAGCACAAGCTCTATAAAGCATTCAAGGCATGTCAAATGCAAGTGTATGACAACATTTCATGGACTGAAATAGCATATGGAATGAGGGCAAAGCATGCAAACATCACATGTATGGCATGGTAGGGGCCTCAAAACCCAAGACTAGCCTAAGTATTTACACTATAGCTATACAAAACACGAGTGATATGGCCATGGCAGTCCAAAACAGTCCTAGAGCAGCCCAAAATAAGCATAAAATCATGTTAGAGCGAAGCCAAAATATGCTAGGATGATGAGTCAAAACACCATGCACAAAGGGCTAGTAAATAAGATTTGTTCTACACCTATATGGAGCATGCAAAGGATGATCAAACCAACTATGGATAGGGTCATGACATGCCAAATGATGACCAAATACATGCTGAAATGTAAACCAAACAAGCTAACATGACATGGCAAAGCATGGAGCATATGAAGCTAGTTTAGGGGATTTACATTACAAGTACATCATGCAAGCATGGAGTGACAAAACCAACCCAAAACAGATTCATGGCATGGTAAAACATCACCAAAAACTCACTGAAATGGACTCAATACAAGCTAAGCACACATGCTACTTTGATGAGCTATGAATGGAGTTACTTAACACATACAAGATGCATGCAAAATATGACCAAACCAGCCATGGACAGGGCCAAGGCAGGTCTAAAAGTCACAAAAATAGGCCTGAACCAAGCCTCAAAAATGCATGGAGGGATGGTCCTTTGGAAGGCCAAAAATACAAGCAAAGAGGAACCAAAAGAGAAGGGGCCACCCCCTCTGATTAAGGACCTCAGAACCACACCTTTACCACTGAAAATCCATTGGATTTCAGTGGTAAGAAGGCCAAACCAAGGCTAGCTCGGAGGCCTCAAGGAATGGCTTAAAACAAAGCCAAACAAAGCATGCAAGGGGGCTACACACCCCTAACAACAAAATGGCCTTAAGAAAACTTCAAAAGCACTTAAATACAAGACTTTTTTCAGTTATAAGAAAAGCCCAAATCAATATGCAAGGAGGGCTAAAGTGAGGTACAAGAAGGTGCAAAAATGGGAAAAATACTCACCCTTGAAGACCCTCTTCGAAACCAGCAACTTCAGGGGGTGGAAACCAGTTTTCAGAGCTCAAGAATCCCTCCCAAGAAGCTTAGTCCAGTGGTGGTGGTGTATCTCTATGTGTTATAGTGTAAAAGTGCAAGGAAATCCAATTTCTAAGCACAAAATACAAACAATATAGAGAGAATGAGAGGTTTTTTTCTTCAAAATGGCTGAACCCCTAGCAAAGAGGGAGGCCTCTTACTTATATAGAGGAATGCAAAACCAAAGCTTCTTCAAGAAGCTTTGCAAGGGCTTCATCCCTCCATACACGTGTATGGAGGGGAGCAAACAAAAATCCAGCTGGCTCAAAAGATCTGGAGGAAAACCAGCTGAGACCGGGGGGGTGCCGGCCATCATCAATGGCCGGCAGTGCCATGCCATGCCATGGCCGGCAGTAAACCAAAAGGTCCACTAAGAGAGGACCTAGGCAAGGTCCAAGAAAGGGGCAGAAAGGATACAAGGTCCGGGAAGCTCGAACCGGTGACGTTCTGCCGTGACAGTCGAGTACTCAGCGAGCAATCGAACTAGTTGTTGGGTGTACCTACAAGCACAACCAAGTCTTGAGGACGGTCAAAAATGGGGTGTCTACACCAGCGCATAGAGTGTCTTGCATGTTTCCCTTCTAGGTGTTGTACGATAAGCCCAGAGAACATTGGGTAGTTCATTAACCCATCTTCCTTTCAGCCATTCTAAGCTCTTCTTTATTAAATCCAACATAGTCTTGTTGGAGTTTTCTACATGTCCATTACTTTGAAGATAATAGGGGGTTGAGAAGAAGTTTTTTATCCCTAGTTCTGAGTAGTAGTTTTTGAAGAGGGCAAAATCAAATTGCGTGCCATTATAAAAAATGAATGCATGTGGGATACCAAACTTGGTTATGATGTTGCGCCAAGTGAAGTTCTTAATATCGTTGTCTTTGATTGTGATCAATGGCTCAGCCTCCACCCATTTAGTGATATAGTTCGTTGCTACCAACAATTTTTTTTTTACCTAATCTACCCTTTGGAAGTGGGCTGATCAAATCTATGCCCCATTGTGCGAAGGGCCAAGGGCTAGTTAGTGGGTGAAGGTCTGTTGCTGGCTGGTAAATCAGAGAAGAAAAATACTGGCACTTGTCGCATTTTTTGACATACGCCTGGCCATCCTTATGCATGAACAACCACCAATAGCCCTAAATGATCGCACATTCTGCTAGAGACTGCCCCCTAGTATGCATTCCACAGATTCCTTCATGTAGCTCATAGAGGATGTAATCAATAAAGGTTGGGTGGACGCAGAATAGGTATCGCCCCGTAAAGGATTTTCTGTACAGGACTCCTTTTTCTGAGATCCAAAATCTGGCACTTTTTTCTTGGCTTTCTTGGCTTCTTCCTATCTTCTAGAAGTACTCTATCTCTAATGTACTTGATGATTGGATCCATCTAGCTTGAGCTATGACTAGTGCACAAGATTGGTTGTATGTCTTGCTCTGTTTCTGGTGAAATACTGGACTGAGGTAAGAATTCAAATCCAATGGTTTTGGCCTCTATTTTTTCCACTGTTGAAGCAAGGGTGGCTAGAGCGTCTGCATAGGAGTTCTAGTCCCTGCCTATCTGGACAATCCTTAATTTCCGAAAGGATTTTACCATGTCCTGGATTTTTTTTAAATAAGCTTGCATCCTTTCGTCCCTGGCAACATATTCTCCAGTGAGTTGGTTAACCACTAGCTGAGAATCAAAGTGTACTGTGAGGTCTTCAATGTTGAGGAGTTTTGCAACCCGTAATCCTGCGAGCATGGCCTCATATTCTGCTTCATTATTCAAAGCTTTGAACCCTAAATAGATTGCTTTTTCGTGGAGAATGCCTTCAGAGGAGAGCAAGGCCAGACCAGCTCCTGCTCCTTTCAAGTTCGATACACTATCCACGAAGAGTTTCCAATTGTCCATATCACTGACATACAACATCCATGTTGAATCATTACACTGTCCTGATTGAGCTTGTTGTCCAGTTTTTGTGGTACTGGACTGCTGCGATAATGTCAATTCCAGCTTTTATGTTTGCTGAACCACACCCTGTTGCCCCCCTAGTTTGGCGGCTAATGGCACATCAACTTTAGAACTCTGTTGAGGTTGTTCAGTTGAGAATTCTACAACGAAGTTAACCAAGACTTGGGCTTTGATGGCAGTTTTGGGCTGAAAAGTGACGTCGAATTCCCCTAACTCCATGGTCCACTTAACAATGTGCCTAGAAAAATCAACTTTGTGAAAAATGCTTTGCAAAGGATGTTGGGTTAGCACTGTGATAGGGTGACCTTGGAAGTAGTATACAAGCTTCCTAGCAGCAGTCATTAATGCCAGGGCTAATTTTTCCAAGGGCAAATACCTTATCTCTGTGCTGTTTAGAGTTTTGCTGATGTAGTAGACCGGCAGCTGGGTTTCCACATTTCTAACCAAGACTGAGCTTACCGCGTGCCTTGACACTGCTAAATATAGGTACAACCTTTCACCCTATTGTGGGGTTGAGAGTAGGGGAAGTGAAAGGAGGTACTGTTTTAATTTCTCTAGCTTTTGATCGCACTGTTTATTCCAATCCACTCCTTCTCCTTTCTTGAGGAACTGAAAGAAGGGTTTACATTTGTCTGAGGAGCAACTTGTGAAATGGTTAAGTGTCGCTACCATTCCTGTTAACTTCTACACTTATTTGAACTTGCGAGGGGGCTATAAATTGATGATGGCGTTCACTTGCTGAGGGTCTGCTTCGATCCCCTTTCTTGTCACCAAATAGCCCAAAATTTTTCCTAACTCAACACCAAAAGCACGATTAGCAACATTTAACTTCAATTTGTAAGTTTTGAGGATATTAAATATGGTCTCTAGGTCTTTTAAATGGTTAGTTTCCAGCCTGCTTTTGACAACCATATCATCAATATAAATTTTCATGGTTTTTCCTATCTGGTCAAAAAACATGGTGGTAACTAACTGTTGGTAAGTGGCTCCAGCATTTTTGAACCCAAAAAGGCATCACCCTATACCAATACAACCCTTGTGGAGTTATAAAAACAGTTTTTTTTTTTTTGTCTGCCCCATTCATTGCTATTTGGTGATAACCCCTATAGGCGTCTAGAAAACTCATTCTACCGTGTCCAGAGCTGTCATCCACAAATTGGTCTATCCTTGGTAAGGGAAAGCAGTCTTTAGGGTAGGCTTTTTTAAGGCTTGTGAAGTCTACACATACCCTCCACTTTTCATTCTTTTTCTTAAGTACGACGGTGCCAGACAGGCAAGTGGGGTAATGAACTTTTTTTTATGGCCTTTGCGTCCAGGAGTCTTTCGACTTCCTTAACTATTGCTTCAACGTCATCTACATGAGACCTTTTACTTTTTTGAATTACTGGTTTGCATGCAAGATTGACATTGAGACATTGACTAATAATATTGGGGTCCACTACTAGCATCTCATAAGGTGTCCACGCGAAGACCTCAAGATTATCCATTAAAAACTTAAAAAGGAGTTTTTTATCCTACTCAGATAGAGAAGATCCGAGGAGGAAGTAATTTCTTGGAACGTCAGTGATATTTGAATTTTATGGAGTTCTTCTATCATGCGCTCCTCTAGATCCTTTCCAATATCCCCCAAAACTTTTGAGTCTGAAAGTTCGACTGAGCATACTCTTTTCTGAGCCAGCTTAACTTATTTTTGCCCCAAGGTGAGCATTAAACAGCGTCGTGCAGACATTTGGTACCCTTGAATGGTTTCAATGCTTCCCTCCTTATTAGGAAATAGGGGTGAAAGAACAACCACCAAAACTGAACCGACCGACCACGCAAAACAGAACAGCCGGTTTGCGGTCTGTTTGTTTCTCTCTAATTCGGTCGATCGATATGAATTTTTAGATTTTTCAATTTTGGTTCCGGTCCAAGTTTTGATTAATTTTATATCGAACCGCACAGAAATAAACTCCCATCTTACCTGTCTACGTGTTTTAATCCTAGAGCTCACTCAATATAACGTGACACAACTTTTGGTCTTCCCATAGTGAAAAGTTTTTTCGAACTATTCCCACAATGAAAAGTTAAAAACACATTTTTGTCTTCCCTAGGTAAACAAGCAATCTCTCTCATCTCTCTCTACTGATTCATCTCCTCTCTCTCTCTCTCTCTCTCTCTCTCTCTCTCTCTCTCTCACTCACTGATTCAATCCCTTAGGTTTCTCTTAATCCCACTTCCCTCTTCTATGTTTTTGCTTTATGCTTCCAAATGTGCACCTCCATTTGTTGCCAAATCAAAAACCCTTTGATCAAAAGCACAACCACCAGCAGTACCTTCCTTTATTCCTTCATCTTCCTTCTTCACCCAATTCTCTGAATCTGTACCTCCATTTGACTTGAAACCCACTTGTCTCTCCCTTTGATTCTCAAATCTTCATCCTTCCGAAGGAACAGAGCTAACGTAAATTTCAAGGACGCTGTAAAACCCTCTATCTTACATAGACTTGTTCACTCCTCTTTCACTCTGTTTTTGGTGTAACGATTTTGACACAGAACTAAGGTAAATTTCAAGTCCTAACTTTTGATTTTGAATACCCTAATTTTTGGAACCCTTTTGAAAACCCCATTTGGTTTTAACTTTCAACATTAGATTTTAATCATGATTAAAATCTCTTTTCTATTTGATTTTTCATGGTGTATACTCTCATATATATATATATATATATATGTTTGTGAATCACTTGACTGTATTATATATATGTCATCTTTTCTAGATCATTATATATATTTGTCAAATCCCCAAACCGCATAGGCCAGTTTGGTGCAGTTTGTATGTGTACCTCGGTCTATTCGGTTCACATAATTATAAAACCGAATAAATAGGTTCAACCCAAAAATTGGGGAAAAAAAAATCAGCCAAACCGCACCGATTTCACCCTTATTAGAAAATTTCAAGGCTCGGTGAAGTGTGGGGGGAACTGACTTAAGCTGGTGCAGCCATGGTCTGCCCATAATGGCATTGTATGGTGAGGACACATCCACAACCAGAAAGCAACACTTCAAGGCACACTGATCCTGCCCTGACTGGTAGCGTGACCTC
This sequence comes from Camellia sinensis, assembly GCF_055761805.1. Lineage (NCBI taxonomy): Eukaryota > Viridiplantae > Streptophyta > Magnoliopsida > Ericales > Theaceae > Camellia > Camellia sinensis. Next base: position 100,639,632 of record NC_138975.1, on the reverse strand, counting down.
TCCAACCGCCAGACCAGGTTAGAGTTGAAGCCCAGTAGTAGCGAGTCCACCTTATTGAGATGCTGATCCTTAAGGCCCAGGCTCTGGTGTTATTTGTAATACATGATCTCAACTGTGCAACCTTCATCAACCAGTATTCTCTCTACTCCGAATCCATCCATGTCCAGTTTAATAATCAAAGCATCTGAGTGGGGTTAGACTAGTCCTTACATGTCTTTTTCAAAAAAGGAAATGACTAGGCCTTTGGGGCTGGCATCGATCCTTGGCCTTTTGCTTCCTAAGAAATACTCTGCTTTGTAAACCTCCTTGAGATACATTGCTGTTTGTATCTCTCCCCGTACCTGTGCTACTCTATCTGGATATGCGACTCCATGGATGACATGGATCATTCGCCTTGGATACTTTTCTACTCCATGGATGACATGGATCATTTGCCTTGGATACTCTGCTGTTACATCATTTCATTCCTGCTGATTTTTCTGCCCATTCCGTTGCTACTCTCCCAGGAATTCATTTAGATGTCCAGCGGCTGCCATCTCGTCGAGATATCACATGAATGAAAAAGCAATATTCTGTTATGTACCCTACGTCATTGTGGTAAACACACTTCGCCCTCTGGTTTCATACCTTCGAATCTCCTTCATTTTGGCTGGCCATTTGAACCAAGACTTATTTTTAATCTCTGAAAGTATTTGCCGAATCGGGAGCCTAAACACTATTTGAATTACATAATATGTGTCCTTTTTTTTAATGGTCTGGCTTTTAGTCTCCTTTGCCTCTTTATGCGGAGCACTGGTCTTTTGTGTGTTGGTTGGCATGCTGCCCTATCCTGCGAACTTCTAGTCTTCTTCAAGCTTACCGTACCGATCAATCCTGAGCTACAAGTCCATGCAATTTTAGGCGGAGTCTTGGTTAATGACTGCCATAGCTTGTCCTCTAGTTGGAGTCCCTGCCTGAAAGTTGAGATTGCCACCTTGTCTAAGTAGTCCTCCTCTATCTCATGAAAAGTTTCCTAGTAAAGTTAGGCATACTGCTTAATGGCCTGATCCTCTATCTTCTTTAGTGCTATGAGTGTGTCCAGTCCCTTTGCCTTTTTACTGTTTGCTATGAACTGTTCAATAAACTTATCTACCAATTGTTTCCAACTGCCAATGGATCCTACTTAGAGCTTGTCATACCAAGCGTAGGCTATCCTACCCAGACTGGAAGCGAAGTATAGCGATTCCAATTTTGACCCGACCCTTATTGTATTCTGGACTCGGGTTTCATGGTGTTGTACTATTGATCATATCTTGCTTCCCTTGTATTTCTTTAAATTTGGCTATTGGGTTGTTGTGGTTAAGTTTGGAACAGGTTGGTTGCTTAGTTTTCAAACTTTTGTTGCCTAGATTTTTGCCCCTCCGCTCGAGCAGCACTTCTTGCGCTCAAGCGAGCTTTGCAAACTCTCAATACTTTTGTAGGTCTGCAAAACTACTGGGAGAGTGCATTCTACGCTCGAGCAGTTCTTTCTGTGCTCGAGCGGGCTCAACTCAAGCGGTCTTTCTTGCGCTCGGGTATTGGTCTGTTGTCTGTAAAACTACTGGGAGTGTGCATCCTAAGCTCAAGTGTCATTTCTTGCACTCAAGCTGAACAACTTATTGTGTCTGACGCTCGAGTGTCACTTCTTGCACTTGAATGGACTGTACATATATCAGTTCGAGAAGATCACTTTTTACATCATTTTTTCATAACTTTCTCTCTCAAACCCTAGATCTAGAGCTCCTCTCTCTAAAACTTACACTCTCTCGACTTTTTCACCTAGATTTAATGGTTGTTCCACCTTACTCTTTGTTAAAAAGTTAGAGCATCTTAAGAGCTCCATTTGGTCCGAATAAGATTTGGTTTTGGCTTTTTTGAAGTTTCTCCATTGTTACTTTGGTCTTCTAAGCTTGAGGTAGGGACTTTCTACGCTCTCCTATAATTTTTAACTTAATTATCTGTTGATTGTGTAAATAATGTTGTGTTTTTGAGGATTTTAGACAAACCTAGGGTTTTGATTTAAAATCAAAAGAGGAATTTTCAAATAAAAGTGTTGAAAAATGGTTATTGGTATAGATATGATGATGTGTTGTGTTAAATTTGTTGATTTTGACACATGGGTTGGATTTGGAGAGAAAATGAAGTTTTTCCCTAACATGTTTGAAATAATTATTTTGTATAAATAATGACATTGGTGTTGGAACTATGAAATTGGATGAATGTTTATATAAATGATGGAGTTGGATATGTATTACCTCTCACCTATGGAAATTTCGATAATTTATCTGTCTTGGGAATTGTATATCTGTTTAGAAATATCTATTTTGGGCTATCGGTGGAGGATAACTATGATTATTGTAGAAGTTGCATGAGGATTTGGTAAATTAAAACTAATCTTTTAACTGTTGTCATTGAATGTGATGTGTTTTAATACATTATATATGTATGATATTTGTGAGGAGAAATGGGATGTACTCCATGCTTGAGAGAAGAAAGGGGATGGACTCCATTGAATTAAGTTGGCATGTGTGTCTAGGGTGAAAGTCCTGAAAACCACGCACATACATGGGTGCCGATTCCCGTGGACAAAATTTTCAAAAAATGGCAAATTGAAGTGTTTGTGTAATGGTTGTATTGATAGGAGAACCATTGAATTGTAGTCTCAGTTGGGTTTCTTGCATAACAATGAATTTGACTCATGAGTTGAGGTAAAATGGATTGAGACATAAAACTTGGCACATTATGATCTTGTCGAATATGTATGATTTTATTACAGGCATTGCATATGCACATTATAATTATATCTTTGTTAAGATTCATACATTGTGTTAGATTGTTTCTATTGGGCTTTGGCTCACCCTATTTGGGAAAAACTATTTTTAGGTGTTGGAGATATGTCTCCGCTAAGATAGTAGTTTGGGGAGATTTGGAGGAAGAGCTTCTTTTTTATTGTAATTATTTTGTATAGCCAAGCGCTTAATTGTATTGAGTTAGACTCGTTTTGTTGTAACCAAGCAGTGACTTGGAAAGATGTAAGCCTTTAGGGCAGATGAATATTTGTTTAGCCTTCACTACTTTTCACTATTCGTCACACGTGTTGTAGATGTAGGATGAACTCTTTATGAATGTATATCGCATGTGTCTCATTTTGCATATTAACTCTGATTAAGAAAAGCTTCTTATTGTATCAATATCACTTTGTACTGGTGTTTGGAGTTGCATTCCTATAATTATTTTTGGAGCGTTACACGAAGATTTGGTACATAACTGTCTCGTTCTCGTTCCAAATGACCATGGCATGGCGATAATGACGCAGGTGGTCTAAAGGGTCTAATCTTCTATCATATAGTTCAAACGTTGGGATACTTAACTTCTTTCATGGTTCTGTCGTGGAAATCTTCTTCGTGAGTGGTGACATTAGCAGGACTGGTCTCCTATCGGTTGCTCGAAAAGCTATCTCTTCCATCTGTTTCTAAACAGGACTTCAAATCTTGGGGTCTGGTTGTGTAACTTCTTTGATTCACCGTATGTTCATCTTCCATAGGGCCTTGTGACTGGTAATCTTACCACTAACGGCCTTGCGGCCTAGCCTGTCCCGTGGGTTATTCTGCCCTAATATTTCCACAACCAATCTAGAGAGTTGCCTGGTCTAATCCTGCGTCGCCCTCTCCTCCCTCCGGGTGTTAATAAATGCCCTCATGTTTTCTATAGAGAAGTCAGAACTCTAGGCTGGACCTGACCTCCTTAGTCGTTTCGCTCATGCCACTTCCCTTTTGTGTAGAAAGGACTTTACGTCGTCTGAATAAACGTAATCCTCTGTTTGATATTCTTTGCATTTGGAAGAGGTCTGGTGGTGCCTCTCAGATTGGGGCAGACTACTTGCCACGTGACTAGTTTCGCCAGCCCTATAGGTCAGTGCAGGTTTCTAATTTGCCTCAATTCGCGTCCTCTCCTTAGATCGTTGTGACTATCTCCTTTTTAGGTGTCGTAAGCATCTCTTATTTTGTCCTTGAGACACCAACGATTAATTCTGGTCTTACTTTAAAGTCCTGACCTGGTCGGCAAGCTCTTTAAGCTAATGGTTCATGGCTCATATGGTTCGATCACGGCTAGCCAGCTCTTACGCCTAATGGTTGCCCTCTGAGTTTTCAATGGTAAGCAGGTTTCTCTCTTCTTGTTCGCGTCATTCCTAAGATGTTCCAACATTCAAAGGGCGCCTTCATTGGCTTGGGGAGAGGTTCCCATCATGCTCATTCTTAGCAAATAGGTTGGCGTCTTCTTTCGCCATAGATAATCTGAAATCTCAATAAGTAGAGCTAAGTTTTTGGCTGTCAAATTCCCATAGACGACGCTAAATTGTGATAGGTAAAAATCAAACCACTTAGGTTGCGACGGTGACGCGGCGGAAATAACTCGGTTCTTGACCTGAAAAACACTTAGATAAAGGTAATCGGGGTGGCTGGAGCAGCCTGGGGCTCTCAGATGCCTAAGTTAGTAACAAAATTAGACAAGGGTGTAGAACTATACTAGTGAGGTTTAGGTAGAAGTGTTGTATACCTCAATTGTACTGATTGCTTCCCTTTTTATAGTTTGCTCCCACTAGCTGTTGGGCTTTCCCCTACTCCTCACATCAGCCCCTTTTTTCCTTATGGATTGTGCTCCACCAGGTGTGGATTTCTAGGAGTTGATTGGGTCTGCACCTTTCTTGGGCGTGCTTCTTTCCTCCTCTTTTTTTATCCTAAAACTCCCCTGGCTTAGTCTGGACATGGGTTGTCAGGCCAGACGCAAACTATCCTGGACTGACTCTAGCGAGGATGCCTTCCCTCTGTCAGCCCAGGAATTCCATTCCTGCCTTATGTTGACTCATTTTTTACCTTCTACAGTAACTAATTTTTAATTTCTTAGGGGGGAAAAAACACATGAAAAATTGAATATATGAGATATAAATTTTTAAATTTTTTTATTTTCTTTTTATAAAATTTTCATCTTAATCAAATACTTATAAGAAAATATATTTTCTTATTTCTTTATTTTCTTTCACTTCATTTTCTTTTACTTTCACTACATAGTCAAATGGATAGTTGTGCTCAATTGTTTAGAAAAAGAAAAAGTCGTTATTAAGTTTTTTCAAAAATTGCATAATCAGTTTTGAGAGAAAATATATCTTAGGCCTTGTTTGAGAACAAGTTATTTTAGTAACTTTTGATTTTTTAGCTAAAATATAAGATAAAAAAAATTAGTATGTTTGGAATAACTTTTTAGTTTTTTATTAAAAGATGTACAAAAAGTAGAGAGAAAAGAAAATTTTTAACTTTTTGGTGTAAGTTATAAAATTTTTGATTTTTTTAATAATTTTTTAATTTTTAAGTTAAAACTATTACATGCTAAACGAAACCTTAATGGGAAAGTTAGAGATATAAGTTCTACAACTTTTTTGCTACTTGAACATGAAAGAAAATGTGAGAAAGTTGATTTTTCATCGTTTACTTCACCTTCTTGTCAAGTGAATGAAGGCTATAGATGTTGAGCTATTGAGAGGATTGTGTAAAAGCTAGTGACATCTGATGATTTGAGAGCCAACTTGAAATTACTTCAAATTTGATAATCTGATTAAACATGATATGTTTGATTATAAATTTATCTAGACGCTCTTGTTTTCAATATCCTTTGTTTTGGTACATTTTCTTGACCAAGTGACATTCAATGCTTATAGTCAAAATAGTTGGTTGTCTCATTCTCATCCATTTATAATGATTAATAGTTTAGTACCATATATATAACATTAGCTAGTGTAAGACTATACGTATATTCTCATCCATTAATAACGATTAATAGTTTAGTACCATATATAACATTAGCTAAGAGTGTAAGACTATACATATGATTAAATAATTAATGTTTCACAACATTAGCTAACTAAAGAATCCAAGAGTATACATATGATTAGTAGTTTACTGCTATAATTAATATAGGATATCATTATTTAACTAAGAACCCGTTGTTTGGATTGAGTGATGTGAAAAAGAAAAAAAGAAAATAAAAAACATTTCCTTTGATTTATATTACATGTAAAAGAAATTTAAAAATAAAATGCAGTGGTAAAAGATTATTTTGGTAATATAACATGACATAATTTCTTTTATTTTCTTTGTATAGTTTAACCAAACAAAATATGAGAGAAATCACTCTTTTTTTTCTTATTTTCTCTCATATTTATCTAAATAAGAGAGAGAGAGAGAATATTTTTCCTTATTTTCTTTTTTCTCCTAACATAAAGTAATCAAATTTTTTATTTTATTGTCAGGTTACTTTTAATGGAATTAAATACGATGGGATTATTGTTAAAAATTAAAATTATGAGAGAAGTATAACTTGGGATTCGGTAAGGATTTCAAATATAATATGATTATGGATGGAATTAGGGGATAAATTATGCCATCGAAAGAATAGATGTAATAAAGATTGCATATAGAGAGTGGAGTGTTATATTTGATTATGATGGGATAAAAAAAATATGATTACTTTTTACCGTCGGATGGCGAGAAATAATTCAGAAATATCTAATTCTCTAATACCACAATTCCTATTGTATTAATTAGGGTTCATTATATTTTCGACTCCTAAATTATTATCAAATTATTTTCTTACTTTCTAAATTATTGGTTGAATTTACTTAGTCTCTAAAGTATATAAATTGAGTCTATTTAGTCTCTAAACTATTGATTAAATCTATTAAGCTCCTAAAATATTTAATTCAAATCTATTTAATACTTGAAAGGATTATAAAAATAAAATATAAACCCATAAATATTATAAATTAGTAAAAGACATTATCTAGTTAAAGTTTTATTTCAAAAAAAAATCTTAAATTTTTATTCTATCATTGAAAAATGAGTATCAATTATTCTGGTGAATTTTCTTTATAAGGGTAAGGCCAATTAATGGCTACTTGTTTACCTTTATCTAGTATTATATACCGGATTTCGTTTATAATTTATAATTTGTTATTTTTAAGTTTTTCACTAAATTCCTTTTATAACTTAATTAATATGTTATTTTGTTCTATTATAATTTGTAGCGAAGTGCTATTATTTAGATTATTTAATTCTACTTTTTCAGTATGTCTAATACTTCCATAATTTTATTAGTAAGATTGAGAAATCAGATTTTGATACTAATTTAAATACATAGTGAAATAAAATACTTTTTAAAGACAAAATAGAAATTTAAGATTTTTCTAGAATAAAATCTTAACTTGATCTTTTACTAATTTATAATATTTATGAATTTATATTTTATTTTTATAATACTTTCAGGGACTAAATAGGTTTGAATTAAATACTATAGGGACTTAATAAATTTAATCAATAGTGTAGAGATTAAATAGAATGTAATTTATATAATTTAACTACTAAATAGACTCAATCAATAATTTAAGAATTAAATAAAAAAATTGATGGCTATTTAAAGATATAAAATATAATAAATCCTATTAATTAATACTCCCATTTTTCTCCATTGAAACCCTCGAACTAGGCCTGTAAATGGATCAGATTCGGATTGGATCTGTCAAAATTCGAATTCGATCCGATTATGTCAAACCCGAATCCGATCCGAATTCGTTTAGTCTATATCCGATTATAGATATCCGAATCCAGATCCGATGATTTCGGATATCCGATCCGATAATCTGATCTGATCCGATCCATTTATTTATTTATTGAGCTACAATTTTATATAATTTTATTTTTTTTTCATTTTGTGTTTTTTTTCATTCAAATTGAGAATACTCGGATCGGATTATCGGGTCGGATCGGATTTTTGCAGATTCAATCCATTTAATAAATGGATTAAACGGATTCGGATTATCAGATTATCGGATCGGATTTTTTTGTAAACGGATTCAGATTATCGAATAGGATTCGGATCGGATTCGGGTTAAATCCGATCCATTGACAGCCCTACCTCGAACCAATATTAAAATTATCTAGAGTTTTAATTATGGACTAAACAGAACAACATATTAAAAAGAGAAATACTTTAGACCACTAATTTGTAGTAGCTTTAATGATGTGTCAGTGGATCTCACCCATTATCATAGTATATTTGTGTTTTTTTTTTTTTTTTAATTACCACCTCACTAATAATAAGATTAGTGATAAAAAATTAATGAACTATAGCACTGCTCTATTAAAAACTGTGTGGAGAAGGTGTGCTGCAACTTTTATCTCCTCTTTTTATACATGATATTAAAGTTGATGGGGACTTATAGGTCAATCCCTTCAAATAATACTAGTCAAAAAAGTTGCCTAAGATGGTGTGGTTTCACTTCAATTCAGAATGATAGACTAGACCATTCAATTGAGCACATGGGACTTCCTATCAATCTTTTCTTCTGTTAAAAATAAAATAAAAATAAAAAACACTCATTTCAATGATTTAAATAAATTATTTTGTTGATTTCTGTGGACAAATTATTCATTAAAAAAAATTATCATTTCTATAATTATAATTATATAATTTAATTATAACAATAATGTTAGAGGGTCACAATTTTTGTGGTCACAATGGCTTAAAACTGTTAAAACGATATCGTTTTGGCATATTTTACACCCAAAACGACGTCGTTTTGACAGTTTTGAGCCATTGTGATCACAAAAATTGTGACCCTCAAACATTTTCCTTATTTTTATTATATATAATTTATCTTGTTAAAGATTAATATAATAAAATTCAGTGTTTATAATTATTCAATTATTCTAATTTCTTTTAGTTAATAATTTAGATAAGAATTTACAAAATAAACCATTCAAATAACCTAGTAAGATTCATAATACATATACACCAATTCACCTGTCCTAGTAAGATTCAAAATACACAAATGCACCTGTCCAAGGATCATCTAATTTTACATACTTTACTTGTAGCCCAACTCTGCCTTGACTAAGAGCATCTAGATTGCTTAATATTATATTAAGAGATTGTTTGAAGTGTCTTAAATAAGTGTATTTTTTATCTTTTTAGATTAAAAAGTTAAGGAAAAAATTATAGATATTTGGATTAATTTATTGACTTTTTATGAAAAAATGTGCATTAAAAAATTATATAAATAAGTGTATAGGAAAAGTTAGTGATGGAATAGGCCGTACGGTCGGAAGCGTAAGGGACAGCGCGGCAGAGGGTAGGGGTAGGAGATTGATTCTCTCCTTTTCGGGCATAAATTAGACGGTGTTGTTCGGCCTATGGTGGTCCACCACGGATCCCGTTTTGCTAATCGTAACCGTTCAATGTGTAGAGCTCATTGAGTACTATATGCTTGCAAAAAATCACATTGATTGGATATCAATAGCTATCTGATCGTGTTAGTTTTTCTTGTCAACGGTTAACTATAACACCATCCATTTTTTATACAAAACTGATTTGATCATGTAGTTACCGATTTCCGATCAACGTGATTTTTTATAAACATATAGTTCTAGACAAGTTCTACATACTAAACGGTTCGGATTATCAAAACAGGACCCGTGGTGGCCCCCACAGGCCCAACATTTCCGTCAAACTTAGTGATTTTATATACGTAATTCTTTTTTTTTCCTCTCACGGTACTAAAGGGTCAATTCAGCCTCAAAAATTGTGTAAATTTTGTTTGATTAAAATATTTTGTATATTAATTTTTTAATATTTTTAATTTGTGAATAGTGATAACTTTTTTTTTTTTTTTATAACTTTTTGACTTTTTTAAAATACTCCAAACCAGGCCTAACAACATGACCCTACCAAATTAAGATTAATCAGTTAATTATAGTACATACTTATAGCCCAACTGCGCCTTGACTAATAAGAGCATTATTGCTTAACGACAATGCTACGTAGCTCAAATTTTGTGGCTCAAAAGTGGCTCAAATGGCCAAAACGACGTCGTTTTGAGTACAGAACAACATAAAAATGGCCAAAACGACGTCGTTTTGGCCATTTGAGCCACTTTTGAGCCACAAAATTTGAGCTACGAAACATTTTCCATTGCCTAATTTGATATTAACAACATGACCCTACCAAATACAGATTAATTAGTTAGGATTTGGTCTCTCACGTTATCATCTCAATTCGAGAGTGTTTAGGCTTAGTAGGTCTATTTTGAAATCGATTTTGGTGATCCGAACAGTTCACTTATTAGGGCTCGTTAAATAGAATACTCATGTAAAAAATCAAGATGATTGGATATCGATAACATATATTTGAATTATATTTGTGTTAAAAAAATGTATAACAAATATAATTTCAAGAATACCTAAATAAAACAAATTTGATTCAAATATATAACTATTGATATCTGATTATTTTAATTTTTTATATAAATATTCTACTAAACAAATATTAAAAAATAAACGGCTCAAATAATCAAAGTTAACATTAAAATGAACCTATCAAACTTAAATACTTTTTCAAGATAAGATGAAAGTCAGCATTAAAATAAACCTATCAAACTACAGGTTTTTTTTAGTAATTTTTTACCTTTTTATCTAAAATATGATATAAAAAAAAGGATGACTTTTTGATTTTTTATAAAAAAATATGCAAAAAATAGAGAAAAAATAAAATCTTTAATTTTTTGATATAGGTTGTTGGCTTTTTTATTTTTTTAGTGATTTTTTGACTTTTTTACTAAAATCATCACTTGTCAAACGAGGCTTAGAGTTCGTTTAGAAAGTTGATTGGCTTTTTGATTTTTTAGCTATTTTAACTTGGAGCTAAAAAGTCTTGTTTGAGATAAATTTTTTAACTTTTTTAATTTTTTATGAAAAAAAATATAATGATTATAAATTAAATATGACATTTTATCTTATTTTTTTAAGACTAAAATGCCTATTTCAAGATAAGAACGAGTAGAACATAAACTCAACCCAATTAATTAGGCTTCGTTTGGGAACATGTTAATTTAGTAACTTTTTGACTATTTGGTTAAAATATGAGTTAAAAAAAATTAATATGTTTGGTATGACTTTTTAACTTTTTATGAAAAGATGTGTAAAAAATAGAAAGAAAAAAAATCTTTAACTTTTTAATATAAATTATTAACTTTTTAATTTTTTTAATAATTTTTTAACTTTTTAATTAAACTGACTTGTTACCAAACGGGGCCTTAATTAGAGTACATCAAGTCATTTCTTCTTTCTCCAAGACTCTTCTGGGTTGTAGTCCACTCAAAATGTCTAGGTTCATAAAAAGTACCAAAGTCAACATTAACATTGTTCTCAGTCAATCCGTAGAAAATTGCTCCAACAACGTGTGGGTCCTCAACTTTGGTCGTATCATACATGTTCGTAAATAATAATTTCCGTCACTTTCGCTGGACTCTCCTTATGATTAAGGCCCGTTTGTTTACGGAGATGGAATGGAGGGAATTGATAGTGAGAGAATTAATAGTAGGGGGATTGTTAGTGAGGGTCGTTTGTTTTCAGAGATAGAATGGAAGAGATTGATAATGAGGGGATTAATAATGAGGGGATTGTTAGTGAGGGGATTGATAGTGAGGGGATTAGTAATGAGGAATTGTTAAATTATTTTTATATAAAATAATAAAATAAATAAAAAAATAGAAAAAATTAAAAATTATATTTTAAAAAAAATTTCCAATATATAAAAAATAAAAAAATTTCTAATCCCCTCACTATTTTTCTAATACCATCTCTACCTCCTCACTATGAATCCTCTCCCCAAGAGTATTAGTAATACCAAGGTATTAGTAGTACCCTCCCTATCTCTCAAAACAAACAAGATATTAGTAATACTAAGGTATTAGTTAGTCCCAAGGTATTAATAGTCCCAAGGCTATCTTTCAAAACAAACACCTCATATACTAATCCCAAGGTACTAGTAATTCTAATCCCCTTGCTATAACCCAAAACAAACGGGGCCTAAGGGTGTAAAAATCGTCTCTTAGATAAAAGTTCGCTCGAGCTTTGGTTTGATTGGCCCGACTTGTAGCTCGTCCAACAGGTTCAATCAAAGTTCGATTTGAGATTTATCTCGCTTGCATATCATTTTCAAGATATTTTGATAAAAACAAATAAATAAATAAATAAATATAAAGCCCAAATCAACCTGAAACTCGGCTCGTCGAGGTCTGATTATGTTTTGGGCTTGAACCTACCTTTCTAGGAATTGGGCCGGCCTGATCTAATTTTTTTTCGAGAGCCCAATAGATCTGATCCCATTCCCATAAAGATCGTGTCGGGCCGAATTTACACCCCTGCTTATGGGGTGAGTCTCTTGACTATCATTTTGGTGTATGGATTAATTTAGGAAAAACTACAAATCATCCCTACTTTTCTACAATAATTACAAAATGATCGAAAAATTTATGACTTTAATCATTCCAGTTTGTAAGTTTATCATTAATTTTTTTAAAAAAAATTCTTTCTAAAAATCCACTCATTTATTATTTTCCCATTAATTTACCATGTCAGTAATGCTACACTAATAACCACTTTAATATTTAGATGTCTGAATCAGTTTACATGTATTACGATTAATTCTGGACCCTTAAAATTAACAACCAAACATACTTCCAGTGACTACCTCTCGAGATGACTTGAACTCAAGATTTTGATTCTTTTTCTGAAATTTTACTCTTACTATACACATGATCATATTATCTGAAACAACATTTCTTTTATTTATCTTTAATTGATACTATTTTTTTTATTATTATTATTATCATCGTATCTTTATCTATCTTAACATCCCATTTCAATTATACTTATTTTTTTGAATATACATATTCTTTTTATTTTTCTTTCTTTTTTGCTATTAAAATAGAGTTCAGAAATTAAAGTCTTGGGGTAAAAACATCCCCTGTGATCTTTAAAAAAATTGGAAGGAAACATAATCCGGAGTGAAGGAGAGGATAGTGAGAGGAAAGTCTATGTGAAAACCTTCATTTGTCAAATAATAATGATACATTCCTATTAAATTAGAGCTTTAATTGAGCTTTAGTAATGTGAAAAGTCAAAAAAATAAATAATGTCAAAACATCACATCACATAAGCTCCACATACACATTAAAACTACTGGAGTTCCAAAATATTTTTGTTTGTCAAAATGTATGCACACTTGTTCCCTCGCAAAACATGTGTTTAGTCTGTGTGGCCTACAATCAGGGTCTGGGGTTGTTTGCGATTATCTAAATAATTTTTTTTTAACATTTTATGAAAAGAAAAATGTTTTGCAGCTCGAAACATCTTTTCCCGAATGGCTCGATTTTCAGAAACGACGTCGTTTTGGTGTTGATTTTGAATTTTTTTTTTTTTTTTCTTCTTTCCCTTCTGCTTCTCCTTTGAACCAAACCCAAAGAAAGACAGAGACAGAGAGAGACAGAGAGAGAGAGAGAGAGATAGAGAGAAGGAAAAAGAGAGGAATGAGAGGAAGAGAAGAAGACGGTGATGGTGGTATGGCAGAGAAGGAAGATGTTGATGGCGATGATGATGTGTTGATGGTGATAATGTTGCTGTTGATGAAGATGTTCGCCGATGAAGATGATAAGGGAGCAGCTGGGGTTGATGATGTGTTGATGGTGAACATGATAAACAGATCTGGTGAACTTGATGGTGAACATGTCTTCGGTGAACATAATGAACATGATGATGTGTTGATGATGTGTTGATGGTGATGATCTGACGAAGATGTTTGCCGATGTGTTGATGGTGATGACTCTGCTATCAAACCTTTTTCAATTTCGGACGAATCGGGGGGCTCGTTTTCGAGCTGCATAGCAGAGCTCTTATGAAAAAATGCATAAAAAATAAAGAGATAATCACCTTGCTTGTTTTCACTTTTCAAAAAACACTTTTAAGAAAATTCTACTTTCTTATTTTCCGTGTTTTTTTGTTTTTACTGAGTTTTTTTAATATTTTAAACAATTTTTTTACATTTTAGACACACCTAACATAAATACACTTAAAAAGTAAAAAAATTGTAAAAAAAAATCTTATAAAAATTCACTAAATACCGAAAATATAAAAAAAATACAAGAATTCAGTACATTTTTTGTATTTTTATGTATTTATTAAGTTTTTAAAATATTTTTTCACAAATTTTTTACTTTTTAGATACATCTAAATTAGGTGCATCTAAAAAAGTAAAAAAAAAATGTTTAAAATTTAAAAAATATTCACTAAAAACAAAAAAAAACACGAAAACCAAAAAAGTCAGTTTTCAAAAAACTTAATCTAGAAAACTCAAACCAAACACACTGAATATAACTTAAAAAAAATAAAAAATATATATATATTTATATAGTTGTTGGCTTTTTGGGTTTCGAAGGTTATTATTGTAATTATGAGCGTGCCAACAAGGATCAATCAGTCTTTACGGAAAATTAATTGCCAACCAATTATCAGACGATTGTGTTTTAGTTCTTTCAGCCTCAATGAAGAGGACTTTACTGGTGGCTTGATTTAGGAGAATTAAGCAAATGACAATCAAATGAAGAGCAATTGAAGCATTTCATTAAAATGAAAACTTACAATGATCCAATTCAGCCTTGTAGAGATTTACAGCAACAATCTACTTGAAACTACTCCTATAAACGAAGTGCAGTGCAGGAATTAAAGTATGGAAATGTAAAGAACAGGAAATGTAAAAACTGGAAAGAAAATAAAGTAGAATAAAACTGATTTTTTTGATTTGAGTCTGGGGGGCTTTTCTAGGGTCTTCTTTGCTATTTATACTTCTCAAGGATGACCATCGAACTGCACTTCTAATCGTCGAATCGCTCCTCCATGATCGCTGATCATGTTGCCTTATAGTTAGCTCCACTATGCCATCACTTGCAGTTAGGCTTCCCTTCTAATTTTGAATTTGAATGTGAGTAACCGTTGAAGCCACATCACTTTATATCTCTTTGTTGATCCAATACTATGCAGATCTCGTAAAACCAATACTGACTGCCACGTGTTCGATCATGGTTGAAAACTTGAATAGTCTTCATGTATTGCCCTTATCCTACCACACGTTGAATTGTAATTGGCTTATACAAAATATGTAGCCAACATTACTCCACGCACTAATATACCCAATACTTGGTGATATTAGTGCATCCAGGTCTTTTATCCACGTTTTAGAACGTGCATGGGCTTTATATTTTCAGAAACATAACCGTCATTCATTGATGAACATTTGCATTAACTCCTCTTTGATCCCTTAAACACGCCCACTATCTCAGTATTCGAAAAGTCCAATTCAATGGAGAAACAGACCTTTTCTTATCTCGATCAAGCATATGAAGAGTTGTTTGATAATACCGTTCGTCCTCGAAAGAATCTTCATGCATTGATTAGCCACCTTTACCCACCTTCCTATATTTAAGTCATGGAAGTTTTCGCAAATTATCAATCTTTGGATTACGAACATACTGTCCACAATCCCTTGATTAAGAAATTTACAATTATGGACATGGGAAGCTCTTCTTTTAATTCATAATCTTCTGCATGGGATGAGGTCGTGGCTTCTTCTTCTTCTGGGGCTTCTGGTTGGAGAAGTTAGTCGGAACCTGAGGCATGTGAATTGAGGGAGCGAGTTAATCATCACTTTGTCGAGTTCACTGATCCTCTAGAATTCCCTTCTGATGCTCGAAGTTCGTTTGTTTATCCTTACGTGCCCATCGACCGTCGACGCAGTTTAGAGGACAATCTGCTTGTAGCATGGTACACATCCTCCATGCCTACAAAGATAGTACAAGTTACCCGACGCCCAAAAAAGGCACAAGGGTATAACCCATCGTTCTTAGCCCAGAAGGCGAAGCTTTGCCTTTCTGACTGGCTTGATTATGCTAATGCTCCTCAGTTCCCTCCTACTTTCAAGATGGAAGCCCCTATACCTCCTCCTCCGCAAAATCCTTGTTGGACAGAGAGACTGAGGCTTACCCTCTCTGCAGACAAGGTTTTTCCTCCTTACAAGCCTCCACCTTCCCCTATTCCAGCCCAGCGAAAGCAAGCCCAACTTCTGTTTGTGGCCTTTTCTCACTTGCCTTTCAATGTTCTTGAAGACAATGTTTCTCTCAAGAACTTTCGATAAGCTTGTGATATTATGACTCGGAGTCACGTTCTCAACCCCATTGCCCAAGCAGAACTTCAACTGTTTTTGGACCAACTCCCGTTGTTTCTTCATTGGCACCGGACTTCTGTGGCCACCACCCAATCTTTGGACCAACTTCCATCCCTTCGAGTTCATGCCCAGTACGAAGCAGAGAACCTCATCGAAGAATATGATGACTTCAAGAATAAAAACTCTACGTACTGGGATGATTTGGATATGGATGAGCTGGAACAAGGGTTAAGAGAAATAGCGTTCGAAATAAAGGCTGAAGAGCTCTTTTATCAAGTGAGAGCACATCAACTTCAGCAGCCAAGCCTGGAGAAAATAGAGGATAGAATAAAAAAAGAACAAAAATTTATTGACCATAGTTGGACCAAATTCCATGATCTTGTTATTTATTCTATTCCTTACTTTTTTGAACTCGAATTTGTACCCAAACAGGGCCCTTCGATGTAATTGCTTTTGTTTTCAATACAATTAAGACTTTTTTCTTTGTTTGGCATTGTTCGATCTTATCTCTGTTTGTCTTTACAAGCAAATTTAGGGCTTCGAACCCAACAATCTTATCCTTTGAATCTGGATTCAATCGTCTTAAATGAAACACTGAAAAACCAACATGAACTTTTCTAATTTATGGAATACAGTTGACAATTTTTGTTGATTTCCATTTAGAATCAGTGTTTCGAATTTAACAATCTTGTCCCTTAAAGCTTGTTTTAATCATATCCAACATATGGTCATGGTTAGTGCGATCAATCAGTTTTAAATTGACCGTTTTTGCTTCGAACAACAGTCTATACTTTCAAAAATATGGAAGCTCCTCTCAAGGACTGCATTGTTTTAATCTGAGAAACAATCTCTTCTGTATACTATCAAACCAACTATTGGTTTTGATACTTTGAACAACAATTCCCATCCTTAAGGGATCTCAAGTTTTGCTTCGAAGGATACTACTCTCACTAAGAAACCTAAAACAGGTCTTTAAACCCCTTCGAAGTAAACAAATACTTGAACATTTTTACATCCTTAGGTGTGGAATGTGCTTCGAAACCAGCTTTCGACATTTGAAGCCGTTTGTCATTTCATTCTGGCGCTAAAAACTGGCTTCGAAGCCAAATATTTTATTTCAAAGCTGACAGCAACATCTGGGAAATCTGGGATGTGTTTTTCCCTCCAAAAGTATCAATATTAAAGGAAACTCTTCGTATCTGTACTTTTAGTACTTCTCTACGAATTACACGATATATTTTCCAAACACAAAGGTTTTTAGAACCCTTTTATTTTGTATTCTGAAATCACTCGTTTGCTCAACACACAAACCCTTCCCCTTTATTAACCCTCTCTTCCTTGCTACTTGCCACCAATGGATTCTTCTTCTCTGAAAGTACCAACTGGCGATCGTATAAGCCCAACAATGGCTTTGAAGAGATGTATTGAGGAAGAGATCGCCAAACTTACAGCTGATGAGTCAAGTGCCATAGACGGACGCCTCTTTGTTCCTCGCCATAGCGATAAACAAGAATATGTCCTAGGTCCCATCTTTTGAGAAGCTCCCACTCAACTTCCAGCTTTATACGCTCGCTTGGAGGACCACTTTCTTCTCTATGAAGGGGGGCTTGACTGGGGAAATTGGAGAATGACCCGTCCTCACTGTTGCTGGCCGGCGTTGAGAGCTGAGTGAGAGGAATGGTATGATAGAGTTGTGCCTACAAGAGAAGACGACCTGCAAGAGCTCTGTATTCTCGACGCCCTTCGTCGTTCCAGGTTTATCATTCCTAAAGACCCTTTTTTTTATTCCTGGTGCTCTTTGCTTTTGGAACATGGCTTTTAATTTTTTTCAATTTCGGTGTCGCATGATGGCCCCCACCATTCTTGATATCTGTCATCTCCTAGGGCTTTCACCCTTTGGTACTCCTTTTACACCTATCTACCCAGACCTTTCTATTAGGTTTTCCCTTACACATTTAAATTCCTCCTACAGTGATTTTGTAAAGGCTGAAAACAAAAGGGAAGGCCCCGTGAGAGATAGAGAACTCTTTTCCTTTATTTTATACTGGTTGTGTAAATTTCTTTTTTATACATCATCTCAGTGGATTATGCATGAGTTTGCCCTACTTGCGAAGGCTCTTGTTTTGAAGAAACACATAGCCTTGGCCCCATATCTCTTAGGCCATGTTTATAGAGCATGCTCCCAATTTTGTGAGAAATCTCTTGATATCAACCAAGGAGGTCCCCTTTGGGTGCTCCAACTCTGGCTCTTTGCTTACTTTACTGATTTGCATCCCAAATGCTTAAAATTCCTTGTTCAAGATCCTAGCACTTACGGGGAGAAATATGTGAGAATTGTTCTTTATCCTGCTTCCTTTGCCTATTACCTCACCTTTTTCCATCAACTCCCTATTTCTCCATCTGTCACCTTCTTTTGCCCCTTTGATGCCAACAAAGGACCTGCTTGGCTACAAACATTCTTGGCTGATAAAGAGTGCTCCACCCCACCACACAAAGATATGTGAGCTTCTATTTTGTTACCAAGGGAGCTATTCATTGGTACTTTAAACCCTCGAGCTTATAAGTGTATATCTGAGGTATACTGTCCTTCTCAGTTTGCCAGCCAATTTGGGTTTACTCAGGGGATTCCCGTTCCACTTTGCAACCTCTTGAATGTCTATCTCACGGCCAGAGACCTGAGAATACCCAAATCAAAACTAGAGGCGGCAACATTTAATCTGTTGAAAGAATTGAGTGAGTTCAAATTTGTCCCTTCCTTCCCTCTGGCTTGGCTTTGAAAAGATTTCAAAACTGGTGGACAGCCAATATGGAAGTGCGCCTAGCAGTACACCCTCATGATTTGCTGATAAGGCTAGAAGTGCCTTCTAAGGCTAAACCAACAATAGTCGAGAACATTTTTTCTCTTTCCACAGCTGCCCAAACTGTTCCTGCAGCCTCACCCCCTCCAGCTAGAGTTACTAGAGCTGCTTCGAAAAAGGGTAAGTATTTTCAGGTTCCTTTTCTTTTAGACTCTTTTGTTTGTTTCTTTTACACTCATACATCTTGGTGCAGGGTCTCCACAAGAAGAATCCCCTAAGAGAGCTGAAACTCTAGCTACTCTGAAAGACAAACAACAGCAGAAAAAGAAAAGGAAGCTAATACTCACTCCTGAAGAATCTAAATCTCAGACTGAAGAGAGAGAGATTGAGAAAGAGCAAGAAATCCCATTAAAGAGAACAAAGAGAAAAAATGTGGCTGTCTCTCCTTCTGATTTGGTCGAAGACCCTACTCATGAGACAGCTACCAAAGCAGTGGAAAAAGAACTTACTCCTGAAGAGCCTGAATCCCAGATTGAAGAGAGAGAGATTGAGAAAGAGCGGGAAATACCATTACCGAGAAGAAAGAGAAAGAAGATGACTGTCTCTCCTTCTGATTTGGTCGAAGACCCTACTCATGAGGCGGCTGCCAAAGCAGTAGAGGAGGAACATTACAAAGAAATAATTGTTTTTCAAAGAACTGAGAAGAGGCGGCAGCAGCAACTATTAAGAGATGAAGTTGTTGCTGCTAATGCAATCGAAAGGGAAATTGTGAGAAGGCAACACATTGCTGAGCACTATTCCCTTCGTAGCTCTCCCATCATTGCTATCACTTCTGAAACAAGTAATTTCTTTCATGCCTCTATTCTTTTCTTGTAAAATTCTTGGTATTGAGACTTGACATTACTTGTACTTCTTCCTTTGCAACAACAACTACTGAGCCTATTCTTCTAATAAGGACTCCCTCAGTTTCGGTTGAAGTTGATCAATTGCAAAATGTGAAGTCTATTCAGATAATACTCCCACTTCCTAGACCCATATTCTCTGTACCCTCCTTGAGGCCAAGTATTCATGCTCCTTTCCCTTCTGGCTTAACTCCATATCTCCTTCATTTGACTTTTGATTTATCTCAATTTAATTCTCTTTCGAGCCTTGCTTTTCCTCCTCCTCCTCCTCCTCCTAAGGGAATTCCAGCTGCTGAGTTGGAGAGCTGCCAGCCCCTCTTCCCTCAACCTATTGGTGGCTAGGACTATAGAGACTGCTGAAGATGCTCCATCCACTTCTCATATCCCTATGCAGTCCTTTCTTCTTTCTACCAAAGCTCTTTCTGCACCTTTCATGTCCACGGATGAGATAGACATCTTCGAAGCCAGACTAGCTAGTCTCTTCAACATACCTTCCACCTTTCCAATGGCTAGCGATGAGACCGAGCCATTAGTTTTGGCTGATTCTCTACTAGAAATCTTTGAGAGTTCTTCCACCAGTAGTAAGACTTCCTTACCTCCAATAAACTTGGACAGCTGCCTAGAGCTGCTAACATCCTTTTCGAGGATCCCTTTCGAAGCCTTACAGAGGCCTATAATAAGAAATGGCTTCCTCCAGTGCTGCAAGATTGTTGAACAATCCGGCATGACTGTCTCAGGTCATTTGTCTCAGGCAGCAGCCACCATTGATTTCTACATCAACATTTGTCATGCTGCCAAGGCTACAGAAGAGAAATTGGTGAAAGACCAGAGCTTTGTTTCCAAAGTACATACTGAAGTATCAGAGTTAAAAGAACAGCATTCCTTTGTCTCCCAATTTCGAACCCAACTATTAGAGAAGAAAGCTCAACTTGAAAAGGAGCTATCCGCGGTTAACCAGGCCTTAGATCGAACTGTCACAAAATTGCAGATCACCAATCAAGGACTGGCCGACCGAAAGTAGAAAATGACCACAGCCATCCAGTTGTTCTCATCATTTAAGAATAAAACATCCATTGTAAAAGAACAGCTGAGACATTGTACTGATTTTTGGGCCAATTTATGACAGAATGTATTCAACTCTTTATGAAAAGCAAATTCTTGTTCATCATTTGAATATTCGTATGTTCTTTTACTTAACATTTATTCTATTCCTTGTGTTTCCCATATGGTTGGAAAATAAGGCTTCAAGTATCTGCCATTAATCTTTTTGGGATGTACATATCCATTCAAATTTCTCAAATGGTATGCTCCAAAAGACAGGACTCTATGAACTTGATATGGTCCTTCCCAGTTAGGTGACCATTTGCCAAACTTATGGCTTTTAATCCCTATTGGGAGTATTGTCTTCCATACCAAATCACCTTCATCAAAGCCAATGTGTTTGACTTTCTTATTATAATTTTTGGCTGCTTTCTTCTTTTGGAGAAGAATGCTATTTAATACCAGAATCCTAACTTCATCTATACTTTCTAACTCCAAGCACATACTCTGATTGTATTGCTCAAGATCTAAATTATCCTGGCATCTCACCCTCAATGACTTAACATTAATTTCCATAGGTAGCACTGCATCATGCCCATATACTAAGGCATAAGGAGTGATCCATGTGCTTGACCTTGGAGAAGTCCTATAAGCCCATAATACATCCAACAATAAGTTATGCCAATCCCTGGGATTATCTTCCACAACTTTTTGTATTCCTTTTTTCAAAGACTTATTGGATGATTCAGCTTGACCATTGGCTTGTGCATAATGAGTGACGGAATTAACAAGGCTAATTCCATTTTTCCATCAAATATAGTCCCATTATCAACAGTTATAGTCTGTGGGATACCAAATCTATGGATTAAATCCTTAATGAATCCAATAACTTCAGTCTGGTCTACAGCTTTGTATGGCTTAGCTTCGACCCATTTAGTGAAGTAATCAGTGAAAATGAAACCATGATGCTTCGAAGATGGTGGGTGTATTTTCCCTATCATATCCATGGCCCAACCTCTAAATGACCAAGGCTTCACAATTGCATGCAGGTCAGTTATGGGCACATGCCTTATTGTGCCATGCCTTTGGCATGCCTGGCAACCTCTTGCATATTCTATGCAGTCTTTAAGGATAGTTGGCCAATAGTATGAATGCCTACGAAGCAACCATCTCATCTTTACACCAGGCTAATAAGCACCACAAATGCCTTCATGAACTTCAGCCATAGCTGTCAATGCTTCTTTTAGGCCTAAACATTCCAACAATAAACCATCTCCCCCCATTTTCTAGAGAGCATTACCATACATCATGTATTGCATAGACTGCAATTTAATTTTCCTGCTGGTTTTCGAAGATGGGCCAGCTAGATACTGTATTATTGGATGCCTCTAATCTTGTTCTTGTAAGTCATTGTGATTGACTTCCAAGACCACATTCCTTTTATTCAAGGGTAGTATTACTTTCTGATATGTTGTCCGTCTTATATCTCTTCCAGTATTATCCCTTCTCTTGAAATTCGAAGCTTTCTAAGCTACATCATTAGCTTTATTATTCAAGAATCTTGGGACATGAGTTACATTTGCTATTTGAAATTGAGAAAGCAGATGTAATGCAACAACATAGTATGGCAACATGTTTATACTTTGACATTTGAAAATCCGTTTCACCTGGTTAACTACCAATTGAGAATCTCCAAATATGTCAACTGCATGAGCTTGTAATCCAATAAATATTTCCAGTCCCATTATTAAGGCTTCATATTCAGCTTGATTATTAGAACAAGTAATTTCATCCACTCTGAAACCATGCATGGTTTCTACTCCTTGTGGTGACTTAATTACTATACCAATTCCAGTTAAACCATTGGCTTTTGATCCATCGAACCACATTTGCCATGGTTCAACACTAGCCATACCAAGTTCCATTATCTCTTGGCTTTCTGTTTGACATAGATGGTCTGTCAAAAAATTAGCTAAAACTTGTTCTTTTACTGCCTTTTGGGGAACATATTCTAGATGAAATTCTGACAAAGCTAGTATCCATTTGCCAATTCTTCCCCTCAACATGGGTCTAGATAACATATACTTAACCAAATTTGTGGTTGCAATTACCAAGACAGTTGTAGGCAAAAGATAATATCTTAATTTCATTGCAGCAAAATTCAATGCAAGGCACAGCTTTTCTACAGCTGAATATTTACATTCACAAGAATTTAAAAACCTACTAAGGTAATAAACAGCTTGTTCTTTGCCTTCTTCATTGTCTTGGGCTAAGAAAGCTCCCAATGAATCTTCCGCTGCAGCTATGTACAACTTCAAGGGCTTATCACCCTTTGGTGGCATTAGCACTGAATGATTGGCCAAGTAGGCTTTGATTCCTTCGAAAGCAGTTTGATGCTCTGCTGTCTACACAAACTCATCTTCATCTTTTAGCTTTAACAAGGAAGAAAATACTTTAGTTTTCCCTGCAGTATTAGAAATGAATCTTCGAAGAAAATTAACATGTCCAAGGAACTTTTGTAACTCTTTCTTACTTGATGGAGGTCTGGCTTCAATGATGGCTTTGGCTTTATTTTGGTCAATCTGTATTCCTTTGTTGTGACTACTATCACGACCCAAACCAACCCCTATAGGTTTTGCATCATAACCGGCCAGTAATCTTGGGATTACCGAAGGCCTCTAAGACAGATTAACATAATATTAGGGGCTAGCAAAAACAAATAACAATATACAACGTCCATTGAGTTGTGCAGACTTATATGAGACAAAAAAAATTTAAAATTTTTGTATACATATATACACATTATCTTTAAGTCATTATATATATGCAGATTAGACAAAAAGGGACTTGGCCCTATTTACAAAATACACAAGACTTGTTCAACCAAACACGAAAACAAAACTTAAGCTTTAAATCACATAGCCATAATCACTTGACGTATCCGGAACCTCCACGGGAGGCACATAGGTTGGCTGACAAAAACAGATTCTTGGCAGATGCCTCTAAGCCTGGTCACGCGCCTGATCACCTACATACATAAATAATACAGTGAGCTAGAGCCCAGTGAATAATAACAGAGTAAGGGGTTTTAATGAATGAGTCCGTACAGATTCAGAATTCATAATTCAGTTTCGTATCAAATTCATAATTTGTCCAAATCATATACAGAAATCATAAGTCATGCGTAAGTATACGTGATACATCCATAAGCGCTAACAGAGTAGATACAAAACAGATGCAAACACGTGAGGGTTATGAATAACCAGTTCCATAAAGGAACCTCCGGATCCGGGTAACAGAGAATAAACATGTTGAGCCCCATGATGGAGCCTCCGGTACGGGTAACAGAGTGCAGACAGATTAAGTTCCATGATAGAACCTCCGATACCGGGTAACAGCCAACACATATCACATGATACTAAGGATGTCACGAATACATATCAGAAATTGGACAATCATTCATTGTACAGAACATAACATTTCAGAAAACAATTCTTATTCCATCATACAGAAAATAAATAAGGTTGAACATAGCTTTACTATGTTATTACTCACAGATAGCCGCAGAAGCAAATCAGACGGACTGGACATATCAGATAAATCAGGCAGACAATAGCGCGTGACCTACACAAGCACATAACATATACACATTGAAATACAATAACACTCCCTTGTTCAAACTTGACTTTTCTAGTCTTTTTCCGTCTAAATAGTCTGAAGTTCTACTACGCTTATTCTTTCTCATTCAAATAAATCGGGTCCTTATTTCACATATTCTTTCATTACTAAACCCTTCTTTTCCAAATAGATTGATCTTTTACTTGGCTTCTTAAACAATTACCACTAGATCAATGATTCATTCTTTAACTAACTAATTTACGTTGATTAGTAGCTTATTAATTTTTATTGAGTCATAAATCATGTCTAGAATGCTTTGGAAAGAGATGAGAATAAAAATGTGAACTAAATGCAATTTTCCAAAATATGCTGAAAATGGGGTCTTCGCTCGAGCGCCACTTTGGTCGCTCGAGCGGACTGTAAATTTTGGAAAACTTCTGGGAGCTTGATTTTCACGCTCGAGCAAGACTTTCCTCGCTCGAGCGGACAACGTAAATTCTGGAATTTCCAGAATTGCAATTGAAGTTCAAATTTGATGTTCAAAGCCTCAAAGCATGTATTTTTGGTACACAAAAATGGAGAACCATTGTATGATTTAGTAAACACTTTCAATTAGAAAACATTCATTCAAAATCATGCTTCAATTGCCCAAATTTAGTTTTAATTCATCTTCTTTATATCAACCCACAATTCTAAAATATAAATTAGACTTCCCAACCTCTTGAAATTCCATGATGTATGTAATACAAATAGATCCAATTTTACTATTAATAACAAAATCAACTTAACTCAATTTTTAACCAAAAACTTAATTTATAATCATGGGTGTTCTAAAATGTATCTAAATTGAATAAAATTCTTAAATTACATCACATGCATGGATTGAATAAAAATCTAATTATAAAATCAAAACTTTAGGATTAATTCCATAACTTTCTTAATTCATGATGCATGGAGGATTATCTAAAACATGAAATTAATTCTCCAACTTTCTTAAAGATTCATTGATGCATGCAAAGATGAAGTCCAAATTCATGAGGAATAACACAAATTAAACTTACTTGATAAATTTTCCCAAACTTATTTCCTTAATCTCAAGCTTAACTCAATTTATTTTAACCTCAATTTAATTCATAATCATAGATGTTCCATAACATATATTTAAATTTTGAATAAAACTCTTTCATTATATTGCATGCATCGGTTGAGGATCAAAATCAAATCAATGTCTAATTTTCCATAAATTGAACATAACTCCATTTATTCATCATTTTGCTAACTTCTTCTATTTACATGAAATTGAACTCAAGTTAACAAATTTAAGAAATCATAATTCATACTCTTGGTCCTAACTTGATTTTACATGCAAACCCAAATCTTAACAATTTATAATTGATCTACAAAGCTTTATTTTTAATTCATTCAAAATACATCTTGAATCACTTTTTGTCTAAATTAATTAAACAATACCCAAAAATAATGGAATTCCTTACCTCATGATGAATTTTCCATAATTTTTAACTTGAGTTTTAATAACCCACAAGGCTCTCTCTCTTCCTTTTCTTCCTTCCCCCTTGGTTTCTTAGCCATGCTCTCTTTCCCTCTTTCTTTCTCTAATCTTATTCCAGCAAGTTGAAGCTCCTAAGACTTCTTTCTTCATCCTTTATTTTGTTATTTTATTTATTAATTTAGTGGGACACTTGGCTTTATAACATAAGTCTATGTGGTGGTGTATTTATTATTTCCTTAACTAATTAATCTTGCTTAGAATACTTAATTGAGATTGAACTTTAATTATAATTAGCTTAATTAACCATCTCTTAATTTAATTAGTTGTGTAAAATCCTAACCCAATTAATTATGACTAAGTACAAATCTCACTCAACTTAATTAGTCTAATTTGACTTCTTTTAGAGCCCAAATAATTATATTTAAATTTATCATTCTGAATTAGATTTTTAATCAAACTCTCAAAAGGCTCTAAATATTAAATTAAATTTATTTTCATTCTCAATCTTGGTTTCTCACATCATTAAGGCCTTCAATTTCTAATCAGACTTCAAATTTCCGTCAATAAATTACATATCCAAATTGGGCACCCCATAAATAAATTTAATTCATAATAATCACAATTCTCAATCCTCATAATTTAATTAACTTAATTTTCTCCAATTCGGATCTAATTAATCGAATCTCAATTTTACTAAACTGCATCGAATATTTAATTAAACTCCCAAATGGGTCCGCAATTAAGATTAAATTAATTCAACTTCCTAACTTCACTTCCTTAAGCCATTTGGACCCTTAATTTCTAATTTCAAAATAAATCTTTAATAGAATCATATATGAATCAATCTCCATAATTTTTGTGAATCCCAAGTTAAATTATAATACTTGGCAATTAAATTTTAAATTGTCTTAATTAATTAAGTGCTAATCATTATACGTGGTGGGGGTCGTTACAACTACATAGCCCAAGAAGTTTCCAGATGATACGCCAAAAGCACATTTAAGAGGATTGAGTTTCAACTTAAACTTTCTCATTCTTTCGAAAGCTGCTTCTAAGTGAAACAAATATTCCTCCATGGACTGGGATTTCACTACAATGTCATCAATATAACACTCTAAATACCCCCCAATAAGGTCATGAAAGATAGTATTCATAGCCCTCTGATATGTAGCACCAGCATTCTTCAGGCCAAATGGCATTTTAACCCATTCGAATGTGCCAATATTCCCAGGACATCTGAATGTTGTCTTGTGGACATCTTCCTCTGCAATGCAAATTTGGTTATAACCAGAATGCCCATCCATCATTGATAAAATTTGATGTCCTGTTGAGCTATCTACCAACAAATCTACTGTAGGCATAGGATACTCATCTTTTAGGGTTGCTAGATTCAAGTTTCTGAAATCAATGCATACCCTTATTTTACCATTCTTCTTAACTACAGGCACAATATTAGATAGCCATTCAACGTACATGGCTGTCCTAATAAAACCTGCCTTGAGGAGTCTAAGAATTTCCTCCTTAACTTTCTGAATCACTTTTGGACTTATTCTTCTCGGTTTCTGCTTGTATGGTTTGAAATTAGGCCTCATAGGAAGCCTTTGTTCTACTAATGACCTATCAAATCCTAACAGTTCATTATAAGACCATGCAAAACAATCCTTATATTTCTTCAACACAACCAACAACTGGTCCCTATCAAAAGTATTCAACCAAGCACTTATATAGGTGGGCTATTGTGTAGAACTTTTCCCTAAATTTACTTCTTCCAAGGGGTCTTGCATCTGAGAACTTACTGATGCTCCTTCTTTAATTCCTTCTGACTTCGAAGCAATCTCCTTGCTTTGTTCTGATCTCAGCTTCTTTGATACAACATCTTTACCCTCCTCCTCATAGACAAAGTCTGTCCATAAGGCTTCTTCCTCCTGTATCTCCTGAACTTTTGTTTCAATGTCCAAAGCACAATATTTCTCTAAGGCCAAGAATCTGACCAGTTGTTGTTCCTTCCTACAACCAATCGTCATGGCTTCTTTCTCTTGCTCTTGCACTTTCTGAATTATTGATTTTACATCCAATATTGAGAACTTAATTAAAGCCAAAGACTTGGCTTCTTAGGCTTCATCTCTTTGCCTACAACAAGGCATCATTGTCATCCTTAACGACAAACTCTTCATCAGCACTCTCCTGGACTAAGTGTTTCAGGCGTGCCAATTCCTCATCATCCGTCACTTCGGCTGAGCCATCAAGTTTTCTCAGTATACTGAGTGGTGTCACTCCTTCAATATACAATTTAGCCTCTGCGAAGTCTGCACAGGCTATGAAGGATTGAGGATCTGCATCGATTTCCTCTGTCTCTCCATTGCCCAAGGCCATCATTATCTTCTGATGCAGAGAGGAAGACACACACTTGTTAGTGTGAATCCAATCTCTACCAAGTAAAGCATTGTACTTAGCATTACTGTCGATAACGAAGAATGCCGTCATGCAGTCCCTAGTTCCCACACTCAGGTTGATGGGCAAAATTCCCTGAGCCATCTGTTTGTCTCCAGCGAAGCCAACAATGGTTGTGCTGGTTGGGATTAACCTGGGGTTCTTTTTTCCTAGTTTCTTCAAAGAAGATTTTGGAAGCAGGTTCACTGCTGCCCCATTATCCACCAAGAATCCGTTCAATTGTATCCCATCGAAAAAGGCCTTGAAATACAAAGGCTTGACATGCTGTGTCATAGATGTCGTGGGATATTCAAAAGGATATGAGAGGTTTATACTTACCTCTTCTTCACTCTTGTATTCAGTTTCCATTGGGGTAGCCATTTCGGATTCATCTTGCACGATACTCACTTGTGAGTCTTCACTGGAGACTAGAATTGGATCAATTTCTTGACCCTCTTGGTTCTCATCTCCAGCTTGGAATTCATGTGTATGTACCATATTCACTGATACTGGAGGAAACGAGCCAAATTGGATGGCTGTTTGTACCTGTTTCTCCTCTTGGCCACCTTGTTCAACTACCTCAGAAGCATCTTCCATGCTGCATTCTGGCACTTCATTACTAACAAACTCCTTCGAATGGTCTGCTTCTGATGGCTTTTCAGCCAAAAATGTTTGTTCAGCCATGAAGGCTTCGAACATTTCTTCCTCAACCATTTTTTTCTTTTGGCCTAAGCCAATATCTCCCTCTGTCTCGCTATCACTCTCCATCAAAGCCTTCTCCAATCCTTCTAAACTAGACCTCTCTTTGGCTTTCAGTTCAAAGTGAACTTTGGCCAACTGTTCTCTGCTACAACCCATTTTGTCTTGTAAAGTTGATTTTGGACTATGGTTTGAATTTGGATTTTTCCTTCCTTCTATCTGCCCTTCTGCTTGGATCAATGAAGAGCTTTCTCCACTTTCTTTCAGGCCTTTCTGATACTGAGTGTACCTACGCTGGATCTTCCTCCTTTGTGATCTAGAAATTACTGGGACCATGTTGGGTTCCTTTGTTTTTTGATGCTTTAGTAACACCCAATTATTTGGGGCCACCAGGGGAGGTTTAACCATTCTACCCTAATCTCCAACAGCATTTCTTTGGGCATGTATCTCCCTAGGTTTGTTCTGCATGACAAACCAATCTGGGACTCCAGGTACCCATAAACCCACCAACTCAGTCGTTGAGCTGTCTCTTTCTTCCTTCGAAGCCAATTTCAAAGCTGTCTGTGAATGCCATTGCTTAGCCCTGACTGCTTGTTTAAGGCCTAATTCATGTCTTCCTTGTTTTGGGCCTAATTCAGGCCTTTCATGAAGGTTGCCACTTTCTATCTTGTGTGAGGCTGGTCTAGGGGGCCAATTTCTGGCTTTGCTCCCATAATTTGAACCTACTTCAGTCATTCTTTCAGGATGACTGCCTTCCATTCTGTAATAGTTGGGAGGTCTGGACTCATGTAAAGGCCTCTTACCCTTAGATTGCATTCCAGTAGCTGCTGATCTAGCCATGAGTGGCTGCTGCCTAGGGCCAGTCGGATATGGCCTTTTGTTATGAGCACTGGTTGGCTTAGGACGTCTTTGCACATCCCTGTAGTATTGCTTCCCATCAATTGGAAGCCCTGTCAGCCACTTATAGCTCAACTTACACCTGGGACACATTCTTTGGATAACTATTGCCTCTAAAGAATCATCATCCAGTGCTTCCTCATCAGAGTCATTTTCCTGACCTGTAGAGCCTTGTCCAACAACTGGTGAACTTCTAATGTCTTTCTTGACAGTAGTCTGGCTGGCATCATGCATCTGCATATTGACCTCTTTCAATTCCTTCAAAGATAAGTTCTGGAAGTCTAGTACAACAACATTAGCTGCACTTTCTCCAACTTCTGGGAATGGATTACTGTCGATCCTCATGGCCTTCTCTACTTTAGCTGGGAATTTCAAAATTTCTTTCCGAATTTGTTCTTAGATCCTGTCTCGAAAAACAATACAGTTTTTAGTTGAGTGAGACCAAGAATTATGCTATTTACAATACACTTTTCCTTTAAGTTCATCAATTTTGACTCCTTTTGGTAACTTAAGGAAGTTAGTCACAAGCAAATGATCAAATATGTCATCTGCCTTTGTTAAATCGAAAGAGTATCTCCTATGAAGGTCTTTCTTTTTAAACTGCTGGTCAATTGTTGTATCCTTATGAATTAATGCCTCACAGATCACAGGTTTTTTTCCCACAATCTCTGCTGCATCAATTTCATAATTAGGATCTTTATAATATGTCTTGTATGATGCATTATTTCGATCTTGTTCTTCTTCTAGTAATGCTTCATATCTAGACACCTTATAAGTTAGTTCCACTAAGTCTCTAAACTCAGTTGAGTCAAACTTCTTTCGAGGCCTAAACTCTAAACCATTTTGAGCCAATCTCACGAACTCTGGCTCTGGCAGGATGACCCTACATTTGTTTCGTGCTCTTTTCAATCTGGCAATAAATTGAGCAGCCTTTTCATCAGGCCTTTGGCTCAACCTTGCCAAATCAGCCATGGACACTTCTGGCTCCGTTTGGAAGAATTGGGCATGAAATGCCTCTTTCATTTGTTGCCAAGTCTGAATGGAGCCAGGCGTAAGGTTAATATACCATACGAAGGCTGCCCTTGTAAGAGAATTTGGGAACAATCTTAACTTCATGTAGCCATTATTGGTAAATTCACCACATTGAGCAGCAAACCTAACAATATGCTCCACTAATGACTGGTTTCCATTCCCATAAAAAAGGGCAAAGTCTGGTATCCTGAATCCTCTCGGGTATTCATGTACCCTATCCACCCATTCTGGATATGATTTCCTGTACACAGAAGTTTAAACCCCCCGAGCCATTGGTCCACACATCTCTCTAACAATATCAGCAATTTGGTCCCTAGGGACCATATTTTGTGCTTGTTGAATCACTACTGGAGGAACAAACACAGGGTTTGGTAGACAAACTTATGCTTGAGGTCCTCTTGGTCCATAGGGTGGTGTACTTGGGACTAGTTGTCCCTATGGTGCTGGCTGCTATTGAGGGTATGGGTGACCCCTCTGAGCCTGTCCTGCGAAAGGACCTGGGAAATTTGTTGGAACAGGTGTTGTGTCTCTTCCAGTTGCAGGAAAACCATCTAACCCCCCGGGTATAAATTCGAATAAAGGATTAGTGAACCCCCTTGTGCCAGGTATGGCTTCGAACATGGGATTTGGAACCATTTTTATGCCATTTTCTTGTCCTGGGTCAGATCCACCAGTTTGCATGGCTTCACTATTAAATACTGAGGTATTTTGACATGCTATAGGCCTTGAAATAGGTTCATACCAAGACTGAGGTGATGGTCTGTCATAGTTTTGACTACTAGTTTGACCATTAGAATGTCCATTAATTTGCATAGGCTGTTTGTCTCTAGCCAATCTTTACTGAGAGACATTTGAAACTTCCTCCATGTGTCTTGTGTTTGTTGGTTGGTGGGTATTCATTCGATCCAAAAAGGATGTTGCCCATCTTTCTATTGTGTTCATTAACTGCTGTCACATGGCATCTACTAGGCCACCCCATGGATTCATTGGCTGAGTAGATGGAACAGTGGATGGTCCAATTCCTTGGCCTCATCCAATAGTATGAACATGTGGTACTTGTTCCGAAGTGTTGGTCTGTTTGACCATAGGTTCTGATAAAATAGGTGTTTCCACAGGATGTGTTATCACATTATCCCCTGGATTAGGTATTTCTACCTCTCCTTCCACACCTTCTTCCAAGCGTTCATTTTCTCCTTGTCTCCTACGTCTCGCCATTTCAATTAGTCCCACCGGGCGTGTCAAAAATATATGTTGGCTTTTTGGCTTTCGAAGGTTATTATTGTAATAATGAGCATGTCAGCAAGGATCAATCAGTACTTACAAAAAATTAATTGCTAACCAATTATCAGACGATTGTGTTTTAGTTCTTTCAGCCTCAATGAAGAAGACTTTTACTGGTGGCTTGACTTAGGAGAATTAAGCAAATGACAATCAAATGAAGAGCAATTGAAGCATTTCATTAAAATAAAAACTTACAGTGATCCAATTCAGCCTCGTAGAGGTTTACAGCAACAATCTACTTGAAACTACTCCTATGAACGAAGTGCAGTACAGGAATTAAAGTACGGAAATGTAAAGAACAAGAAATGTAAAAACTGGAAAGAAAATAAAGTAGAATAAAGCTGATTTTTTGAATCTAAGTCTGGGGGGCTTTTCTGGGGCCTTCTCTGCTATTTATACTTCTCAAGGATGACCATCGAACTGCACTTCCAACCATTAAATCGCTCCTCCATGATCGCTGATCATGTTGCCTTATAGTTAGCTCCACTATGCCATCACTTGCAGTTAGGCTTCCCTCCTAATTTTGAATTTGAATGTGAGTAACCATTGAAGCCACATCACTTTATATCTCTTTGTTGATCCAATACTATGCAGATCTCGTAAAACCAATATTGACTGCCACGTGTTTGATCATGATTGAAAACTTGAATAGTCTTCATGTATTGCCCTTATCCTGCCACGCGTTGAATTGTAATTGGCTTATACAAAATATGTAGCCAACAATAGTGTACTCATACCAAGCGTAGTGTAATTCAATGTTTTGAGATGATAGTATATTTATCGCCAATTTGTGTCAGCTTTTTGCTGAAGAGGAGGGGAGAGGGGGTGAGGCTAAGATTGAAGTTGAGAGCAAACTGGAGCCTGTCTTTACCCAAAGTTCGACACCAACGCTAGAGGAGATGCCTATCCTATTTTAGGAAGATGGTAAAAAGTGACTTTTTGACTTTTAATCAAGCTTTTGACTTTTTTAGACAAATGATTTGGGAAATTGGTAAAAAATGACTTTTAGCTTTTTTGATTAATATTTGTTTATGATGTCAAATCATAATAAAATGACCAAACTACCCTCATTTAGTTTAAAATATTTATAACTTCACCCATATAACACATTTTGACCCATGAATGGTAGATTTGTAATTTCACCATTGGCTAAAAACCAACTTCCCAATGAAAAAAAATTCAAAAAAAATGACTAAAAGCCAACTTTCCAAAACAACTCTATGTTTCTACAGAAGTCCGAGAATCAATTTTTTTTTTTTTTTTTTGGGGGGTTAGGAATTTAACACACCCTAATCAGCATAGGTGAGGCGAGAGAAAAAAATAAAATAAAATAATGCAAATCAAAACAATCACACACATATAAAAACGTAAAATTTTATGTAATTCACGTTAAAATTTGATTACTTTACCGCCATTGTAATTTTACTATAATCTCAAAACGATTATAACTCTTTCACTCAACAAAAAAAAGCCTCTCATCTATAAAAATATAGAAATTAAGACACCAGGAAAATAATAAAGAAATTATCAAAATACCCAAAAAAAATTTAGATCAAAAAAATTAAAATAAGGCGAAAATAATAGAAAAATTACTTAAATCCTCCAACTCTCGGGAGGGGGCCCCCAACCTCTTAGGTGTTGTTTGTTTGGAGAGAATGGAGGGCGAGATAAGATTAGAGAGTGTGATATGATTTATATTCATTGTTTGGTTTTTTAATTTTGCTCCGGACTATTAATCTCAAATGTGTTGCACTATTGTGTCCCATGGAGGAGAGGTGGGACACAAATGGGGAGCTAAGGGGATATGAGATTAAGTGGTGAAATGATCATTTCGACCTTCTACTATTTAATTATATATTATATTTAGTAAAATTTAATAAAATTTAATTGTCTCAATTTAAAAATAAAATAATTTATTTAATTTTTATAGATGTTTTATTTATTTAATTTTTTAAAATAATTTTTTATAGATATTTTATTGATGTTTTATTTTAAAATTTTGTTTGTATTTTATTTAATTTCATTATTTAAATTTTAATAGATGTTTTATTTAATTTCATTATTTAATTATTATTATTTTTTAAAATAAATTTATTTAAAATTTTAATTAAAAAATAACATATGTTTTTATTGATATTTTATTGATTTAATTTTTAAAAAATAAATTTATTTAATTGTGTAAAAAATAAAATAAAATAAATTTTTATTTTATCTATCTAAAAATAATTAAAATATTAAAGATATATTTAATATTTCTATGACTTAATAAATAATTGAAAAGAGTAAAATAGTCATTTAAACATTTATCACTCCATAATATCTCAAACAATTCTTATCCAACCAAAAAGTCCTTTCTTGACATAATCCCATGACTAGATAAACATGTGATACATATTATATCCAACCAAATAGTCTCAGAACTATAAATTCTAAGATTATAATCCGGTGGATTACAATCCTCTCTTATCTAATCTGTCTAAACAAATACACCCTTATTGGATTGAAGGGCCCATATCCAATACAATACGTATCAAGTCTACAATTGTCAACATTTTCCTTCCCAATGTTTAGTATCATGCATTAGAGGGGGAGCATGTCTTGTAACACATGTTATGTTTAGTTAGGAAATTTGAGAGTGATTTGGAAAGAGAAATAAAAAGAAATAAGTGAAATGTGAATAAAATATATCTAAATTTCACTTAATTTCATACACTTTTTGCCTTTCTTTTTCCAAATCCCTCAACTAAACACAACGCTTACTTTTCCGTTTGTGATTTGACTTGAGTATACTGTTGGACCCATGGGGGTCTATTACGGGTCCTATTTCGATAATCTGAATCGTGCAATGTGTACAACTCATCGAATATTATATGTCTGTAAAAAATTACGTTGATCGGATATCGATACCTACATGATCAAATCAGCTTTGTATAAAAAAATAGACGGTGAAAAAATAAACGGTTGACAGAAATCTGATCCGATGAAATAGTTATCGATATCTGATCAATGTGATATTTTACAAGTATATATAGTACTCGACGAGTTCTACATATTGAACGGTTCGGATTATCAAAACGAAACCTATGATGAACTCTTACAAATTTAACAATACCCAATAATTCGATCACGGACTGAAGAAGAGCTCAATCCTCCTTTAAAAAAATTCCTTCAATTCCATGAGCATGTTTTGTAACATTTCTTTAAAAACTTTCCTTCAATTCTATGATCATGCGTCACTTTTACCGTACTCTATTTTATTTATTCTTGCTCTAATTTTGTAAGTCTTATACTGTAATTGATTAGAGAATTTAGAAAAAAAAATTAGAAAAAAAAAAAAATATATATATATATATATATGTAAAATATGAATAAAATATATCAACATTTCATAATTTCACACATTTTCCTCTTTGTTTTTTAAATCTCTTCTCAAATCTCTCAATCAAACACAACATTAATGCTTCTAATCTCTCCATCATTATAAGTAATAAACCTAAATTTGTCACTATACAAATATCTCCTATCAAATTTTAGTATATTTTTTCACCCACATTTCTAGTTTTGCAATAGTTACATTTCATTTATTTATCTTAGTTCTACCTAATCTTCTTTTTTTTTTTAAAAAAATTTAAAAGTTTCTCTCAATAAAACTATAACATCTACAAATAATATATTCTAGGAGAAATCTTTTTAAATGTTCTTACTATGTTCATTCACAGTTAATAATTATTTTAAATGATTATAGGGAGATAAAAAATGTAATAAAATCTAGGTAAATTATAAAATAAAAAAATCCCAAGATTTGAGTTTTATATAACAAAATAAACCTTGAGATTTTAATTTTGTCAATTTAAACTCTAAATTTTTTATTTTTTTTTCAATTTAAACCATTTATCTATTTTTATTAAGTAAAATTGATAAAAAAAAATGAGTATTTTAGTCATTAAATTCAATAAAAAGTATATTTTAAATATTTTATGTATATCTACATTGAATTTAATGACTAAAATCTTATTTTTTTTCATTGATTTTACTTAACGAAAATAGGTGAATGGTTTAAATTAAAAAGAAATTAAAAAAATAGAATTTAAATTAATAAAATTAAAAATTAAAAATTTATTTTATTATAAGACCCAAATCTTTAAAAAAAAATTACAATTGTTCCTAAAATTTAAATAATTATTTTTTATCATTGAATTGAGAAAGGAAGCTATTGGGAGAGGAATTATTGGAAAATGAGTGGGAGCTCTGATTAGAGCTATCATTAATGATGTGGAAGTAGGTCTCACTCACTGTCACAATATGTGTTGTGTTTGTTGTTTATTTATTTGTTTATTTTTTTATTTTTTTGTTTTTTTTTTAATATTTTTCCACCGAATTAGTGGTGAGTTTAAAACCATCAAATGGCCCGGAATTATTTATACCAAGGAGCACAAATTGAGGGCACGTGATTGATGTAAAATGGAAGAGTACGGCAATGATCGCAGAAGCAGTACATTTATTTATGTTTGAAAATGTATCATGTATTAGAACACGACAATGTTACGTAACTCAAATTTTGTGCTTTAAAAATGGCTCAAATGGCCAAAACGACGTCGTTTTGAGTACAGAACAACATAAAAATGGCTAAAACGACGTCGTTTTGACCATTTGAACCACTTTTAAACTACAAAATTTAAGGTACGAGACATTTTCCATTAGAACATAACAATTTGGGAACCATTAATACATAATACATAAATATAGTACATTTTGTGGTCCATTTACAATAAGTAATATGATACATCTAGAAACCTTGAACTTTCATTAATTTGACCATAGCTAAATCTTACATTTAAACAAGAATGTTCCGTAATTAAAATTTCAGGTCCTTGCACACCCCAAACATTATCTCTTTCTAAAATATTTGGTGAGCAAATTGATGAAAATAAAATAATAAAAAAATACATTTTGATTACTTGTGAGGCTTAGGATTTTCTCACATTTTAATTTTAAAAAAATGATTAATCCACCGAATATAGAATACCTGACTCTAGCCGAATGGCTCAATGGTTCTTACGCTAAATGATCGGCCAGTCAATTGCTTAGATAACCGACATCACTCTTATCAACTACAGTTGTCCCTCTTAACCGACTAGATGACCTTTCGGATGATCGATGTGTCAATTAACATTCATCTGAATGACCGGCGTCACCCTTATCAACCGTAATTGCCATCTTTAACTAGCTAAACAAACTTTCAAATGATCCATATATCAATTGATATGCACCTCATTTGACCCATTCGAACAAGTCCAAATTCAATAAAACATTACTCTTTTAACTTTATAGCTTCTTAAACTAATGAGTTATGTTAGGGATCCCAAACAAATTATCAAATTTTCTACCAAATCTCTCACATATTTGATTTGTGTGGATCCCACACCCATATGAAAGACTTTGTAAAAAATTTAATAATTTATTTGGAATCCATAGCATTTCCCTAAACTAATTACATATTTTTGACTTTTTGTTCGTTGTGTGTTGCTTTTTCTTTTCCTCCCACTGGCCACTTGTGATGGTCGGTGCAATAGCCCAATCAAAACTTTAGTTGACCCATTAATGCTTGTCATGGAATTATATGAGACAAAAAAAAAAAGTACTACACTTGTGGAAAAAATTATTATAACAGTAATATATGGACATATAAAAAAATTACTATAACAGTAATATATGGACATATAATATCATCATTTAATAATAAATTATTGAAAAGGTGTAATATATCCCCTATGTAATATATCCCCTATGTATATGTGTGAGTTAGTAAGCTGAATCAGATAAAGTAGTAATATTTAAAAAGTGAAATTCACCATCTATGTGATGTTTTTTATTGATGGTAATTTCTTGTGTCGTGCTTTTTTATTGGTTGTTTTCATATCATTTGAGATGAATATATACTACAACTAAACAAAACAGTTTTTCTGCTCATATAAAAATTAATAGTAAAATCTCAAGACGCACCTCAAATAAGAAACTTGTGTTTAATTATGTTATTAGTTTTTGTTTTCCTAAAATGTTTTTTAAC
This sequence comes from Camellia sinensis, assembly GCF_055761805.1. Taxonomy (NCBI): domain Eukaryota; kingdom Viridiplantae; phylum Streptophyta; class Magnoliopsida; order Ericales; family Theaceae; genus Camellia; species Camellia sinensis. The sequence goes on along the minus strand of NC_138975.1, from coordinate 100,601,235 downwards.
TAAAATTGAATTGAGGAATCACTTGTCTAGTAGTCGAATCTGTGATGAATTTTTATGTTTCTCAAGGCCTTTGCCTAGTAATTTTTCTATAAGAATGAAATTAGAGATGATATACACTTAAAAATTAGTCAGGACAAAGCCAAAATAGCCTTATTACCCCCATCCCAACAAGAAAAGGGTTAAATATGATAATGCTAATTATCAAAATACCCTTATAGCCAAGATTCTTGTACATATTTTATTGGATAAATAAAAAAAGTCATAGAGATTTAAAAAAAAATTATAATAAATCTCACGAATTAGGTATAATTATGTTAGATTCATATAAGGTGTGGCCTTGTCTGGAAATGTGAGATTTTAGCTAAAATATTAAAAAATTATTGTAAATTGTCACATCACTTTCTTTATTTTGCTCCACATCTTTTGGTAAAAGCTAAAAAATTAACTAAAATCACTAAACAAGCTAGTTCAATTTTTATCAATAATTCTTAAGTCATATGAATGAAAAAGTAATGTTATATAATTTATGTTGAAATATATATATATTACCTTATGTATTGTATTTTTACACTATCTATATTAATTTTGATTATTTTAACCTTATCAAAAAAAATCAATATAATTATATTAACTGTAAGACTCTTCGTATTTTTTTTTAAATTACATAATTATATTAACAGTTTTTGATGATGTTAGAAATATGTTTTAATTAATAATTTAGATAATTTTATTATTATATAAGAAAGTAATTATGAATTTTATTTTTTTAATTAATTTTGTTAAATAAATTTTTTTAATAAATGAGTATTTAAAAATTTTCAAATTATAAAAAATAATTTATAATTTAAATAAATTTAAAAAAGGAAAATGTACTGATAAATTCTAATTCCAGAAATGTTGCTCCAATTAGTCCTTAATGTTTTCTTATGAACCGTTCAATCCTATTTGATTTGAGAGGAATATTTGTATTTGATTTGGTATGTTTAGATTTAACATTTGTACCCTTCTGATGTGGGATTGCGTAGCTGTTGGTTTACTGATGTCGCCACGTTTGTTGGGGGAACGTATATGTACATTACTTTTTTTCCGTAGATAGTTGGAGTGATTTATGGGGAGTTTGTTTCGTTTTGGTTGATGTGTTTGCAGAGGGGTTTTGAAGGTTTTTGTGTATTTTGTTCATTCATACCTCTATTGCAGTGTTGAGGTTGTCATTTGGATGTGTACATCGCCGATTGCTGTAACTCACAATTTCTAATTAAGGTTTTTTTATGCAGGTATGGAGGGTGCTGTCTTGATGTTATGTTCTTACGGACGAACGAACACTGTCATTCATCTTCATCAAGCGTTGACGTTCGCGGATTTGATCAGTGGGATATGCGGGAAGTTTGAAGGGTTGGACTCCGAGATGGTCGTCTTATTCATCGAAGTTCCTGGATATAACAAGTTCTGTGTCTTGTGCGATGAGGATGTTCGGAATATGTTTTCTCTTGCGAAGTCTTTTGGTCTCAATCATGTCGATGTCATTATTCAATTACGAAATGGGGGGGACGGGGGCAATCTTGGTGACGGAGTGTGTATGGCTGACGCCGGCAGCAAGGCCCCGAGATATGGGATGTTTGAATTGGATGACCGAACGGATCTGTTACAGTCGTATTGTCAGCATAGGTCCAAGACATACCTGCCGGCTGGGTGGGCAAGCGACGTTACAAATGTGGGTCAGTGTTTTATTGGTGGGGCTGATGAATTTTGGACCATCGTTTCCAAATAAGCTATCGAGTGTGGGTTTCAGTTCAAATACGTGAAGAATGATTCGGTGCGTGTTACAGCTGTTTGTAAGTTTGCAGGGTCAACGGGGTGTTCGTGGTCGGTACATGCCAGGGTGTTCGCATCCAATGGTGTTTTTTGTCTGAAGAGGTTTAGTAGTGTACACACGTGTGGTGCTATTATTCGCATGTCTAGGAACCCATGTATCGGGTCTGATTTGGTGGCCGATGTTGTTGCGGATCGTGTGCGTGCTCAACCATTGACATGGCCCACTAACGTCGTTTTTGGTTTGAAAAATGATTACGACCTGCATATTACTTACCGTGTTGCTTGGCTTGGTGTTGAGAAAGCGGGGAGTGAAGTATATGATGACCACGTTATGTCCTTCGATCAGCTTAGATGGTACAGTGATGCTGTGATGGAAAATAACCCAAACAGCTATATCAACCTCGATTTTCAGCAGCAAACCGGAAGATTTGTTTGGTATTTCATATCATTTCGCACTTACATAAATGGATTCAAGCATTGTCGCCCATTGTTATTTCTTGACGATACTTTTCTCAAGGGCCGGTTCAAGGGGAATTTACTTGCGGCTACTGCGATGGATGGAAACCAAGGTAATGTGTTTCGTGTCTTCAAATTGGTTACATTCAATTGCACTGCTATCTTTAAATATGTGTTCAAATAAGGGTAATGTGTTTTGGGGGTGATGATAGATTGGTTGTGTATAATGTGTATATACATATACATATTGCTATATAATGTCACACAATCTGTCGTGTTTTCAAATAGTTACTATTGGGTTTTTTTTTTATTAATTTCGGTCTTTCCGTTAGGGAGTTAATGGAGCTGGGTTGTGGGGAAACTATATACATATATAGTTTTTTTAATATCACACAATCTGTCATGATCCATTTGGTTTTTGGTTGTTGTTTTTCCTATGGTTCGGTGGGCTCAATGCATGGGTTTTGTGTGGATGTGGTGTTGTTTTTTATCGCCATACCAAATGAAAACAGGTTTGTTCCCAGTCGCGTTTGCCATTGTTGATTCTGAAAACGCAGCAAATTGGGAGTGGTTTCTTCGACAATTGTCGGAGGTTGTTGATCATGGTCGAAATTTGACATTTGTTTCCGATCGTCACATTGGGTTGTTACAATCCATGTCAAAATTTTTTCTATTGGCACATCATGCGTTTTGCCTCATACATCTTCAAATGAATTTGAGAGACCGAATGAAATACGTTAATGCCAAGCAGAAGTTAGGACTGATGCGCAAGTTACGCGAATGTGCGTACGTACCCACCGTCACTTCCTTCAACCTGAAAATTGAGGTCTTGAAATTGTGTAGTCCGATTGTTGTTGGGGAGTTTCTGAAAGATTTGGATCCAAAACATTGGGCCAATACGCACTTCGGGTATGTATATGTTTTAATTTTCTGTTTGTTACATTTTTTTGGACCCCCACTAAATGTTTGTAGTTGATTGTATTGTGGGCAGTGGTAGGCGGTATGGGGAGATGTCGTCAAACGCTGCCGAGTCGTTCAATAACTGGATTCGCGAAGCGCGCCACCTTCCTATTATGCAGTTGGTTGATGCTATTAGGGGTCAAACTATGGAGCAAATGTTGAAGCGTCAGGTGAAAGGTAACAAATGGGTTGGCCAACTTTGTCCAAAGATAGAGAAGAAGTTGGAAGCCGAATACAAAACTAGCAAGCCATGGATTGTAAGCCAAGCCGATGAAAATGTGTATGAGGTGCACTCGCATCCGTCAGTTTTAGTTGACGTCAACAGGCGTACTTGTTCATGTTGTTAGTGGCAGGTGAAAAGGTTTCCGTGTTCACACGCAGTGGTCTCATTTCAGAATAGCGGGAGAAATATATATGATTCCATTGAACCTTATTACCATGTTTCCGAGTTCAAGGCATCATATTCTGAGTCCATTCACTCTATTCCAACAGTTGAGAAACCCATCGCCACGCCCATTGATTACCTCATAGCACCGCCCGTTGTTAAGCGTTCATCTGGGAGGCCAAAGCGGAAGAGGATTCCATCTAGGGGGGAGGTGGTGCAACGTATTCGGTGTGGACGATGTGGGAATATGGGCAACCACAACATGAAGACATTCAAGGAACCGATTTAGATACGGGAGGACATACAAGGAACCGATCTACATCCCAAGTCAATTTATCATTGCACTAGCCATTGAATCATTTTCATAAATCGTCCTTATAATTTGTAATGAAATTTTTAAATGTTTGGAGTACAATTAGTAAACATGTTGGCGATGAATTAGGGAGAAGCAAAATTATTTGCACCCACATTTATTATCTTCATATTTTCAGCCTTATTTTTACGTTTTTCCCATTTTGTGATAAATAATCATGTTTGTTTACTGGTCATTTTTCAAAATGATCTCACTTGCAATTTGTATTTTGTCTCTCGGGGGATTGTTTTCTGAACGTTTTATTACAGAACAAATTTTTTAAAAATTGGTCAATGGTTTTTATAGCATTATTGAAAGGTTATGTAAAAATCACCCAGTTTCGAATTTGAATGTAACTCACTCTATTATTCAACTAATTGAATGCTTCAAAAATTGAATCTAATTTATTTGCAGACAAACACCCTTAAGTGTCTGTCCTCATTGATTGTTACTGTCTTCATTGTCAACCTACCAATCATTGATGCCAAAATGTTAAAACTCAACACAATGGAAACAAAAAAAAAAAAAAAAAAAACAAACTAATGAACACACACGTAACATTCAAAAACGAATGTTACTAATAGCTAAAAATGTAAATATATCATGGGTTTTATAGCGTTATTGGTGTAAGCCTTTTCTTCCAATGATTCATTGCAGTCTGGTAAACTTCTCACACTTGCCATTTGGTGGGAATGCCCTTTTATTGAGATACTGTGGTAAAATGAAATGGTCCTGAATTAAATTACCATGCATGCATTACATTAGTTTGTTTGTATTTTGCTATTGCTGGGTCATTACGTTACGCATTTCCCTTGCTACATTCCTTCATGACATTTTTATGTGTGGGTACTGCAATCAAGTCTAACCAATGCATTTATTTGCCGTTGGCACCAATGTCATTTATGCCTGCACCACAATTGTCACAACTGCCTTATACTATCAATTGGCTAATTGCCATAATTGTCTAACACCATCAAAACCTGTATGAGTACTGAAGTCATCATTGTAACACAATTGTCTTATACCATCACATGCTTATTCGTTATTAAAATGCATAACATACCATCAATTGCCTAATTGCCATCAATTGCATAATTGCCACAATTGCCTAATACCATCAATTCCTGTGTGGGTACTGATGTTAACATTGCACCAACATTCCCATCTCGTACTTATTCATTATTCCAATGCATACAACACCATCAAAACACAATATTTAAGTGACTACCATTTCAACACACAGCCTGAAAAACAGAATCCCAAACATGTTTCAAGGATTTGTAGGAATTAAACACTATGTTTGTACAACAATGTCCTACCAAACATAATATGTACGTCCCCAAAAGTTATAACCAAGTTCAGCAGCTACTATTTTGTTAAAAAAAAAAACATTAACTAGTAATAACTTAAATAAACTGTCTGCATTTTGTTGTCCCGCATCGACTCCAAAATGATTTACTCATCTACTTTTGATTTTGGTGGTACGTGCGTCATATGGCCCTGTAGCGTAGCCCTCTGACTGGATCATTCACAAATGTCTTCACCATTGATGCACGGTAAGCAGTAGTCATCACGCCATCCATAGTAGTATTAATTCCCACCTTCTACACATATTGTCTCATGAGGAAGCACACTATCATCGCACAGTCAGCCCTGGAACACAATACAACTCACTTCGCTTTGTCAGAAATTACAAATTGTACTCCCTAATAAATATGTTTGTCATAAATATTCGTAGCACTTACATGTTAGCCGCTTGCTGAGGGCAATCCATAACAGATTCCAACGTCCCGTCGATATATGGAGGTGCCACATTTGTTGTCCTTGCACCAACGCCCACAACGCGGTTATCATATTTCACCACCCGCTGTTTCTGGCAAAGTGACAATTAACATTCAAGTTACTCTTAAATGTACACCAATAAAATGAATGCAAAACACCAATTTGATGCGGACACTTTAAGCTTAAAAAATTTCACAATCGTCAACCACATTCAGAATCATTCCAATTCATGTAACCACATACGTTACATCCTAATTTGTAGACATTTCCAGCCTACCACATAAGATACTTACACATTACAGTTTTGTAATACAGAGGTGTACGAACCACTTTAAGCACCTTGGTGAAATGAGTGTCACGTAGGCCACATCTCTGCCTAATTGAATTATAGTGTTTCCAGTTCCCACTTTTGTTATCGTACACCATTAGCGTCCAGTGGTTGTCGTGGTAAATTGGGTAATGAATGGACCGGTGTCCTGATGCGGATTTCATGTTCACCTCTCAGAACTTATCTCTTGACGTCTCATTCGAATTTCGCATCATGTCCTGCCATTTTAACTTTAAATTTGTTAGTATCATCCAACACACAAGACCATACCATCTACAGCAGCTTGTCAATTCATACCGCACAAATGCTGCTAAAAAAATAACAGCTGTCCACATTGTTGTCTTCATCAGCACAATTCCGTTGCAAATCTGTTAGGATTGCTACATACGCATCGATTACCTACCAACAATAATTTGCACACTGTCAAAATACATACTAACATCCAAAATATATTACAGAATATAGTACACAACTTCCCCCCCACCCAACCCAAGGTTATTACAACACTAACCTTCCCGCTTACACATGATTATTAGACCAATGCTTGAATATCAGAAAAGTAGACACACATCCCATTGTCTTCACCATCCTAGATAACAGCCTTGCATTTTTTAACCCACAACCAGTTAGTACACTTTATATTAAATCGAAAACACGTTGCCACCACTTTCATTACCAACAATTGCATTACCCATCTCCGTGAAAACTGTATACGTCTTTCAATCGTTGCTGATCATCTACAGACAACATTGTCCACACGATGTCCCTGTGAGTCATACCAAATCCATTCCATGTTTTCCGTTCATGCTCCACTTCGTTAATGTCAACAACATATCGCTGCCCCAGCACAGGGACGTTACAAATTTTTGTAACCTGTCTCTCACACCCAACCATCTTGGGGTATTCGTAATCAGCCAACCGTAGCTCGCGCCTCAGCTTGTTCTTAACACGGCGAACCAAAGACGACACTGCAACAACATTACTCTGCAGACCCTCGGCTGCCCCCATAGTATTAGACAAATTTGCATTTTCATTCCCGTTCACGCCCCCTGCACAATTTATGAATGGGTGTATGGCCACTGCAGCTCGACAGCGTTGCGGGTCACTCACGCTATGAATTTCTGAGGGTGTTTTTTTCAACGGAGAATCAACCTCAACTGCGTCTCCTGCCTCAATACACACTGCCCCCATTGGTATTGTGGACTTGTTTCTCAGTGTTTTGTTCACACTACTACATTTTGTCCAACTAACGTGGCTATCATTACAGCTGCCATACTTTTCTAATTGGTCTTCACTTAGTTGCCTTTTGCTGGATTCAATATTTATAGTTGATTATGTCACTGCATGCGATTCATGGTCATCGACTTGGTCATGTAAGATTGCTACATTCTCATCCAATTGTGTGACCAATGTTCTCAATCGCTCTATCTCTGCATCTTTTGCAGTAATAACGTTCTCGAACCCAATGAACAAGTTAACAGATTTCGTTTCAATTATACGTTCCATAACGTCCACCCAGGCTTCCAATTCATTAATCTGAATTGATTTCCTTCTGTTACCGTCTTCTAGCTCATTGTTTTTCAGTAAAGTGTTTCTCAGATCTGCTTTCAAACATTTGCCGTCCCCATCACCATCTGCTGCAGGTGTGCTTGACAATTCAAGAAGGTCAGGAAACAGGTTCGGCAAACCATCCTCCAGTGCAACCACCTTCTCACTGTGTTTTCCTTTTTGCTGCACCACTTTGCCAACTCCTTCAACACCCTGACGTGGGGGCTCACTATCAACATGACCACCGTTTGGCGAGTCTGGCTTCCAACAATCAAAGCTTGCCTCTGTATTTTCCAATTCAACAACAACATTGCCTATTTCATTCATTTGTTCCTCCATCTGCACCACAAACTTCGCGTTTTCATTTCGTATTAGAACTTGGTCATCATTTGGTACACTTAGAGCGTATCACTCAAGTATAGTCCCGCACAGTTTGTCATAGTTAACTCAGTGCATTATACGATGCAGATCAAACAAACACTGTTTCAAATTTTGTGGACAGGACAATAACAATTTCAAATTTTACCTGCAGCGATTCTGCTGATGTCAAGTCCAGCCCTTTGATCTTACATATGAGCGATCCAACGTTCCACTTACAAAATCTTGGGAAGGCAGCTTGGCGCTCTGGTTCTATGAGATTTGTGTGTTCACAAATCATAAACTGCAACACAAAATAATATGCAACATTAGTTGTATTATGAAAGACAATCATTGATTGGACAACTGATGCAAGCACAGGGTCAATGTGAACGGGATGTGTAATTAACATACCAACAGCCCAATGACGCAGCCGGTGACCTTCTCAGGCCTGATGTGAAAATCGTTCAGGGAATTAATAAGAGTGTTGCGTACGGTTGCTATCCAGTCATAGTTTCGCAACATATCTAGCCTGTCAATCACACAGACGAAAGACCAACCAATTGATTCTCTGGTGGTTGCAAAAAACAGCTTACCACAAATGTAGAGACATAGAAGCTTCGCTACGTCCTCCTCGTCACGTTCAGTTCTTCTCTTCAACGCGTCAAACAGCAAAACCTTTACGAGCTTGCACGATATTCATCCGACAATGGGGCACCTCCGTTGCATGAAATCTGATGTTGGTTTCAGTGATAAGGATACATCTAACTTGTCCTTGCCACATTGAATCCCAAAAATTAGTCGGATGTCGCTGCTTCGGAGCGCCAACCCATGCCCTCCAACGTAAAATTTTTCGTCTCTTGGATTACATGTTTGGATGATCCGACATATGGTTTTATCACACTTCTTGAACGTATTTGCTTCCAAATTGTGTGTCCGAATAGATTTAATCATCAGCCAAAATGGTGTTCTTTTAAGCTGCCGGATTTGTCTCTCTTCCAAGTTCACCTCAAGAACTATCTTGATTACACCAGCAATGTTTGAACGGTATATAAGCTTCGTTGTGTCGATATGCATCTTGCTTCCCACATTTGATTGTGCTTTCGTACACTTGAATGGCAGCTTCAATTGTTTTCTGACTGCAAGTCGTGTTAACGTTCATTCTTTCAGCAAGGAACCTCGCGTGCATATATCACTTGGCTTACGAGAGGTTCGTTGTCGAGCATTCACTGCAACAATCAGGAAAAATTGTGTGTTACGGTCGTGTGGCAACATGTCATGACAAAACATTAATGCAAAAAACTAATTGGCCATTGCAATAAACATACCTGAACCAAAATGACACGATAACTCTATCTGTTTAACAAATGTTACACACATATCAAAGTTTTCCTACAACCAAAATCATATTAACGTCAACCAAATCCTAAAAATTTGTTACCATTCCAGGCAATGTCTAAAAAATAACTAACAAGGTTATGTGACATCGTGTAAATGTTGTTCCTCATACCGTCCATGACTACTATTTCGTAATCTACTATATATACAACATGAGTTTCAATTCAACTATGTGCGACATATGCCCTAATCCAAAAAATGTGGTAAACATCATTTAAAGAGTATACGTCAAACAAATAACAAACAATCACAAATTTGGCAACCCAAAATCATACATACAAACTTACGTGGCCTTTAATTTTTCAAATTGAATAACGTAACAAACCTTCAGCATGCATCGATGTCGGTTTTGACCCGACATCAAATAAATGTTAACCAATTCCCACAATTTCCTAACCATTTCGGCCAATGTGTGGACAAAAACAAACAATGAACTTATTACGTAACATCACGAGTACTGGTGTTCATCATACCATCCATGACTACCATGCACAGTGACATCATAACCCTCCCCTATTACATGTACACATCCAAATATTTGACTCCCCAGACCACCACCACACAGTTTCGAAGTTCAAACATGTACAATACTATGTAATCTATTATCATAACATGAGTTTCAATTCAAATGTGTGAGACATATGCCCTAATCCAAAAAATGTGGTAAGCCTCAGTCAAACATAATACGTTCAACAATTAACACACAATCACACATTTGGCAACCCATAATCGTACATACATACGTACATAACCTTCGAAATCACCAAATGAAAAATGAAAACACACCTTCGCCCTGCATTGTCATTGTCAGTAGATCCGACAGCGCTCGGAATTGAAGTGATGTATATAAAACACGTTCCTCCTTTCCTATAATCAAATCTGTGACTAACCTTCCGTTAACATTGCATTGCCGCTATGGGTGACGCAACACCGTTTCGAACACTACCCCTTTAATGTTTTTGTTTAGGGTTTTGGCCTTCACATAATGTTTTAATGTCAAAATAAAATTTGGATATACTCGAATCCCCAATTTCGGTTTCAAACGTTAGGAATGGCAATGTTTCAAGTTTGGGAATGTCAATTGTCGATGTTTCCTTACACAGACTAGAAGATTCGATGGAAAACGAGAAAAAAAAGTAAAAACGCCTATAGTGCGCTCCATGGCTAAATCAGTAATTTTACCAATACTAAATACCCATTTTCGCCCCAATTCAAACTTTGAAAGACAATTTATTCAGGATAACGTTGACATTTTCTAAACGTCAGGACCTATCGGTTAAATAGAAAAAACCCAAGACTAATCAGTGTATAAGTTTATAATTTGAGATTTATTAGTGCTTCTCCCTTTAAAAAAATATTTATAATTTATGTTACGAAAATTAATTAGGGTGCATCAAATCCTTTCTCTTCTAGAAGGGCTTTGCGTTTGGTTGTATCGTGCATGTACCTTAATTCTAATAATAATTTTCGTCACTGTAACCTTGCTTGACTCGACTATTCTTTCTTTTCTAGATTGTCATTTTGTTTTTATTATATGATGACGTGGAATTTCAAGATTCTTTTTTTGACTATTTCTTTCTTTCCAAGACACCTGTCCAATCCACACACACAAAAGCAAACAAAAGGGTGTGAGTGACATCATTCCTCAGAAAGTACGCAAATCACATATGATGTCACTTGTACATTCCACTTAACTAGAATGGATAAACAAAAATCGCCGTCCACTTTATTTTGTGTTTTTTCACAAAATAAAATCATTGTCCAATTTTATAATGCTTCATAATTTTGCTTCTTTTAATTTTGTTGTCTATGCCCAAACACTTCTGTGTTTTTTTGATAAGCTAAAGGTTTATTTTTATTTTTTTTTAATCTACATTATGATCTCAATTTTATAGCCAAACATATATTTTATTAATAACAAATGAGCTTTAAAAAAAAAAAGGGACAAATTACCAACGTCCCTTCGAGATTTGACTAAAATATGAATTTTCCCCTGAGGTTTGAGAAATTACATCCTACTCCTGAGATTTATATTTGCACAACAAATTGCTCCTCATTTGTTATGCAAATATGACTCTTAGGGGGTAATTTGTAATTTTCCAAACCTCAAGGAGAAATCTGTATTTTAGTCAAAGTTCGAGGGGGTGTTGGTAATTTGCCTTAAAATAAAAATAAAAATAAAAAAAGAGCAAAGATTCCTTATGAAAGTTTACAAGTTCACATTTGCACTGGACACACTTTTCTCTTGCACAAGATGCAATTTGTAGCAATCGAGTAAGAAATTGCAATAACAAGAAAATAGTGGATTAGGATTGTTTGCAGTGGTTAGGACTTGAAAAGGGGGGTTGTAATTGTAGAAGAGTTAGGGATGATAAGAGAGCAAGAGGGTTTGTAGAAAAGATAGTAGGAGCAACGGCAATGACAAGTAAAGATAGGAACACGAGCAGTGGCTGAGTCAAGAAATTAAGTTAGATGGGGTATTATTAATTATAATTTTTATTTTTAAAAAATTATGATCAACATTAAGATAATAATAATTTTATGAGTTAAATTTAAGTATAAAAAATTACATATTCATTATTAATAGGAACAAATTAAAATTCTATAATAGTGTAGAATAGTTCGATGCAGGATAGTGATGTAAGATCGTAATTTTAGCACAAAAAATTATAGATTAAAATTCTTAATTTTAGGTAATAAAAACACATCCTTTATAGCACAAATTATTATAAAATCTATTTAATTTTTATTTGACAGAAAAATATTGAAGAGATGACATTGTTTATAAATGATGTGTTTTGAATGAAAATTATTAAACGGTCTTAGAATACCACATAGCATTGCTTATGTGATGCTCAAAGCATGAGAAATCACAAATCACACTAAGTAGTCTGTCAACTATCTAAAATAATGAGTTCATTATATTCAATCTATAAAAAAATTTGTTATACTATTGGTTTATACTATTACATAAATAATACCACATAATGCTCTAAAAATATCAAATAACTATTTGTTGTGAATAATATAATAAATTCTTAGCCAAAAAATATGTTAAGAAAAAAAAATAAACATTTTATATATGACAAAAAAATAAAAAAATTCAAAACTAAGGGGACACGTGAAGCCCTCGACCTGTTTTCCCTCCGCCACTGAACACGAGGATGGAGGTAAGGGCAACAGTGAGCGGTAGGGAATAATAGGAGAGGGACTGATGATTGCGCCAAATAGAGTTGCAATGGTGACTAATAGTGAGGGATTTATGAAAAGGAAATAACGTTGTGTTTGATTAAAAGATTTGAGAAGTGATTCGAAAAAGAAAAGAAAAAAGGTATGTGAAATTAGGTGAAATGTAAATAAAACATACTTACATTTCACCTACCATTTTTCTTTTCATTTCTAAATCTCTTTGCAAATCCCCCAACCAAACACAACGTAAATATAAAATAAAGAAGAGAAAAAAGAAAGGGATACTCAATAGTACACATATGTCCCCTAGTTATGACTTTTGAAGTATTTGGTTATGACTTTTGAAGTATTTGGTTATGACTTATTGAGGTGAATTATAACTTGGTTATAGACATTGTGAAATTAGTTATGAGTTATTGTAATTCTGTTTATTATATTATTCTAGCTATGATTCAAAACCTCTTGATTATACCTTACGTAATGTTTGGTTATAATTTATTTTTTATTATTTTTTTTAGTTATGACTTTCATGGGATTGAGTTATAACATGTGATAATCAACCCTACAAATGTCATAACTTACATATGGTATACCTTTTTAAAAGTGTGTACCATAATATTATCCAAAAAGAAAAAGAGAATTTTTTTGTCAAATTAAAACCAAATTCTAGGACTTTGAATTTGGGTGTACCTAGCATTACAATGAAAAGTGTAATATTTGTCAAATTAAAACCAAATTCTATGACTTAAAATCCTTTTCCCTATTCCATATATGATGAAACAATAATGTTACAAAACTCATAAAGTTACTCTAAAAAAATGGCTAGGAACACAATGCAGATTTATTCAAAGTAATCTACATTAGAGTCCGTTTGAGAAGAAAAAAACTCGGAGTTTTTTGGTTAAAATAGTCACAAAAAGATAAAAAAAAATAAAAAAAATTAATAAGACAAAATGTCACATCTAAACCATAATAATTATATTTTTTCTCTTACAAAAGTAAAAAAAACTAAAAAATCTATCTCATATGAGACTTTTTAGTCCTAAACTAAAATAGTCAAAGAGTTGAAAAGTCAAAAAGTCAACTCACTCCCCAAACAAACCTATATAATATTTAAATTTAAATCTATACCATATATTTTAATGTTGAGTAATTTTTTTGACTACCCTCTTTTTCAATTTTTTCCTAGTTGAAAATGTGAAAATATTCAACCTTATTTTTCATTATTTTCCAAATAAAAATGATAATGGTTTCTTTTGAAAAGTGGTTTGTATTCTGATTTGAAAAGTTGGTTAAAATTAATTTTTTAATTTTTTTTACGTAAGAGATAATACAATTTAAAATAAATAAAAGTTAACTTTTAATTTTTTTAACTTATTCCTAAATGACCCCTCAATGAAAATTAAAAAGTAGGAACGTTTAATGCTTTCCTTCAAAAGAGGGAGTAATAGTCAATAGTTCTGAGTATTGTAGTCATATTTTTTTTTATCAATTATTATATTTTATCAATTATTATTTATTATATATTTTAAAATTTTATAATTATTTAATATAAATAATCAATATTTCATCTTTTTCACCAATTATATTCCTATATTATAAAACACTATGGCTATAATTTTAAACTACTGAGGCCTCGTTTGGGAATAGGTTAATTTAGTAATTTTTTGATTATTTAGCTAAAATATGAGTTAAAAAAAATTAGTATATTTGGGATGATTTTTTAATTTTTTATGAAAAAATATATAAAAAATAGAGAGAAAAGAGAATTTTTGACTTTTTAATATGAATTATTGACTTTTTTATTAATTTAATAATTTTTTGACTTTTTAACTAAAAGGGAAAGTTCCAAAGAATGCCTGAATAGTCACCGTGCACCATGTGCATGTTAGTGTGAAAACTTTCGCCCCCTCTCTGCAGATGTGTGTGAACCGATAGTTTTATGGGTCCCAGTCACCCCATCTTCTGGGTCAAATCAAAGCCAGCCAGTCCTTTGGAAAAAAGAAAACAGATCTATGGCGATATCAAACAATGAATATTTAGGTGTAGGGAGTGTTGGTGTGTGTGTGGGAGTGTCTATCTACAACTACTGTGATGAGTGGACACTGTGACTTGTTTATCCTTCACTAATCACCACCATTGACCCAGAAAAGCTAAAGCTCAGCTAGTCTATCAATATAAATACACCCACAATTGAAACAAACACATTACTTGTGTTATCTTCACTAATCGCCTCCATTGACCCAGAAAACTAAGTTCAGCTAAGCTATATTAATACACCCACAATTGAAACAAAACCATTATTACTTGTTTTTGTTTTTGTTTTTGATTTTGTTTATGTCAAAGAAAGCATTGATTTGAGAGTGAGAAAATGCCTCAGGGTGGAGAGTTCGAAGGAAATGTCAATGTTAGATCAGAGGAAGGAAATTATAGTCCCAAGGATGAGCGAAGAAAGCCGCCTCAGTCTGATTTGGGGAGGTCAATTATACTATACCCTCTTTCTCATTCTTTCTGTTGTCACTGTTGAATGAAAGAAAAATGGAAGATTTTTACGAGAACTGAGCAAATTATCTTGCTAATTTCAATGGGTTTTGCTTAATTTTGGTTTCTAACACTTGGTTTGATGGTATTTCAGTGTAGTATCAGCGATAATAATGAAGTTGCAATCTGACCCATGTTCTGTGACTGCAGTAGGGCGCTTAATTTCTGGATATGTAAGTGGATGCTCTCAGACTGTTTGGTTTTTTTTTCTTTCTTTCTTAGAGAACTGAGTTTAATATGTTTCTTTGTCAAATTTGCTTATTGTTTTTGAGCATGGACAGACTACTTCATGCATTGTTGAAGCTGTGTGTGTTTATTGACCAAAAGTTATGTCTACCTCTACAACCTCTACAAACTTGTAGAAGTTTAAATTGACTCTACTTGTTTGGAAGCCCTGTGAATTTCAAATTGTTTCCTAGTGTTTGATATTCTTTCATGTAGAATGATTCTCTTTCTGTCTCTGTCTCCCCCAAATTCTCCCTCAGTGAGCACTGAGACATTCACGAGTGTGGATAATTTTAAATTGAGTGAAAAGGGTCATCCAAGTCACCCTTATATGGACCTCTTGATGTCTCTCTATAATAGGTCACAACTTTTCCGAAGTTTAGAACATTCTGCAGAGTGATAAGGTACAAGGGGTTCCAACAATATTGTGGTATGGTGTGATCATCCCATCGGCCATCATATTGTTGTATGCCTCGGGCAGAGCCAGGGGGGACCAGCAGGGTCCCTAAGAAGTTTCTGTTACATATAGCTGTTTACCAAAAAAAGACTTGGAAATACCAAGCAGATTCCTCATAGCCACTCTTAAAATTTTGAATTTTTTATTGAATGGCTTCTTTTTGGAATTCACCCCCTTTCGACAACTGTAAGGTCACCACCATCTTATTATTACATAATACCATTTGTAATTTTCATATCATTTTGATTAAATAATAGGACAATTTTGTACAGCAAATGTCAGATACAATGTGTATCTACTTTATGCACTCAACAGATTCACTTCTCCTGTACCCTCTCAATATTTATTTGTACATTGTCTCGAATTTAAATTTGTTCACACACTTTTTGAGTGTTTTATCAAAATATAGAATATGACTGCTCTATAACGGTAGGTCTCTCATTCAAAAGGTGTATTGAGCACTCGTAAATTTATGAATCCCATTATTTTGAACTAATCAAAACTTGTTTTTTGTTCCCACATTTTAATAGTATGTGAATAAAATCAGAGACCATTGTCACTCACTCAAGCTCTACTTTGTATTGTTCAGGTTATATCCCTAGCTGAGTTGGGAATCTATGTTATATTGTCATTATTTTATCAATTGACAATCTTAGTACCATGAGTTGGATTTCACTCTTCATAATGTTAATTTGGCCCCCAATGAAAAAAAAATTTAGACTACGCCCCTGCTCAAAAACATAATTGCCAATATGGGAAATGGGAAACATGGAATGTGGTCAATAAATATAATGCTAGGTGGTTTAAGATCAAATTAGAATGTTTTCATAATTAATTAAAACACTAATACTACAAAATATTTTAGAAGAGTAATAAGATTGGGGAGCAAAAAAAAGTAGTAGAAATTATGAGAAGTGAAGTTTTTAACAAGTTTCTTAAATTGTGTCAGAGTTTCACAAACGTCTCAGAAGGTTTCTTAGGAGTTTTGTCTCCGTTCTGGAAAAAAGTTTTCAGGGAAGTGAGACCCCTATCTCAAAGTGAGATTTTTGGTAACTATGCTCATAGGATGGTCATGAGAGTCCTAATGAAGCATAGATGGTGCCAATCTTGCAATTATGGTACTGATGTTGCAACCTAGGTATGTTAAAGAGATAAGGTGAACATGTGAGTAAATGTTTACAAAAGGTTCCGAAGTTGCATAATTCAGCAAATTCTAAACTTCTTTTACCAGAATAACAACATAGAAATGACAAGTATTGTTAAGAATGGATGACCGATTTTCATATTGTGTTTTACTTCGTACTTGTCTAGATGTAATGTGCCACATATATTGCTCTAGCTGTAATGGTGATCTATGTTATTTATGTTTGTTTGACAATGCATGTGGAGGCAAATAATTTTTCAAAATATATTTTATTCTAATGTGATCATGTTGTTCTAGATTAGAGAATGTCAAGAAATAACCCTTGCAAGTCTTGTTGGAAGCTAAATTACGAGACAATTGCGTTATTGATGTGAAAATATGAACACTTTGATCTCCAAGGATTTTTTTGAATCATGAAGAAACTTGAGTAATTTCATTAATTTGATCATATCATATTGTTCATCATGCCTTTTAAGTCTTTAATCTAATATCCTTGGGAGTTTGAACCAATGTAGGATAGTGAGATCCAACTAGACTTGGCGTCTCACACAAAATCTCTCTCACACACACGAACACTCAAAAGAGATAAAACTCATGTTCATGTATCACCATGGATGGCCATTTATATAGAAATTTATAAGGCCTACTCCTATGTGGACCCTTTTACCAATAATGTCTATAAGTGGCTATGGAGTAAAAGTTAATTTTTTGTCCAACCAAAGAGTTTCTACTTAAATTAAGTACTAGTCCACAACTTGATAAGTCACTAATCACATTTAAATGAACTGTTTGTAAGAATGACCAGATCTAGAATCTAGATTCAAGTGACTAACTGTGTGAACAAACTCAATTGACATTTACTTTGGTTTTGTATGCATGGTAGATTCAATTTTGAAAAGATTGTTCCCACAACTCTAAATAGATTACCCAACATGCCGAGGTGTTGTGGTCCTTCAATGCATCATATCCACCAACATATTGACTTGGAATCTTCCACTTCAATGATTGTAATAAACCATCTTATCACATAGGGTTGACCTAGTAGATTTCCCGAGTCTATTACAACGGTGAACAATAGAAAGTCACAACTCATAAGGATTATGATTTATATCTCTTGTAAGTAGAACTCTTTAATCTACATAAACCATATTCAATTTAAATTGAGATCTCTTGAATGATGTCCATAAATGAATAAAACAACCATTTATTTCAACACAAAACCATTGGTTAGGGGGCATACATCCAAACAATTTGAGGATTTGGGCTTTCTTTTCGTAGGCCTTATACTTAGAAGGCTTCATTGTTATTTATTTATTTTTAAGTTCTTTTATTTTCTTCTTTATCCTCCTTGTCAAGGGACATAGATGGGCTTTTTTCTGTTGTATGTAAATTTCACTGTATTGGGTGCGCTCCTTTTCTCTTTCCTTCTACAAAATACTCCAAATGTCAATATAAAGTTAGCATATTATTTATGCTTCCATGCTAATCACTGAATGTGGGTTCTCTTCTTCCTCTTCTTCTTCCTTTTTCAACACATTCTCAAGCTTTTCTTTTTTTTTTCAAAATTAGTACCTTTTGAATCATCATTGTTTGGCCTTAACACAACCATCTTAAGTGTAGCTGCATGGATTCTGTTTTCCAGTTTGAATTAAAACCAATTGTTCTGAGGTCCTACTTTAATCTTTGATGTGCTAAATTAGTTGTACAGAGATGCCTCCACTTTGGGTTCTTCGTCTTCTCGATAAGTGTAAGCTCCCTGTGGATTAAGCAATAAGCTAAGTTGAACTAGTGTTGAGAGTTTATATTCTATTATAGCTTATGGTTCTTAGTTTAGTTGTACACATAGAAACACCTTCCTGATGTTACCTTGTGTCTCCAGGTAGATAAGGAAGTCAAATCAGCACTGGCAGAACAAAAGCATCCGTGTAACAAGAAATGGTGAGGACATAATGCTAATTTTGTTAGTGTAATAATGCTTATTCGTAACTATTGTATAGATGACGCGTACTTCCACTTCTTATTCAGGGTCTCTGGGAATGAGATACAGCTTTCTAAATCAAGAAGCTTGCAACTACAATTCTTGAACAAACCCTCTCCTCCAGTATTGACCGGAATGAAAATTAAAGGAGAGGAGTATACCTCCATTGGAGTAGCTTTAGTTGATGGTCTTACAGGAGAAGTCGTTAACACGGGCCCCGAAGCGTCAGCAAAGGTGCAAATAGTAGTTCTTGACACGGATGTCAATGGCTATGACGGAGATAATTGGACACCTGAAGAATTCAAGAATAAGATTGTCGGAGAAAGGGAAGGACAAAAACAACTTCTTATGGGAGATGTTTACCTTAATCTTAAAGAAGGCCGTGGTATTATAGGTAACATTTACTTTAAGCATACCAAATGCTGGATGACAAAGAAAGAATTCAGGCTAGGTGCAAGAATCATGGGTGGTTTTGATGGAATTGAAGTAAGAGAAGCAAGGACAGAGCCTTTCATTGTTGAGGATTCACGTGGAAAATGTGAGTATTTCTTGTTTTATGTACTTTTTTTTTGGGGTATGTTTTTGTTAAATAATCACATATTTCAGTAGTATCTTTGAAATTGAAATGGACTACGGTACTGGTGGAAAGAAATTGCATCATTTATATTAATTATATGTAAACATAAATATCTGTAAATATTGGAAATAAGTTTTTATTTTAATGATGTTAACCTACTAGTGAGACCCAAATGTGAAGGCAAATGTTGTTGAGAATATAATATAAACAACAAAGTTGCCCCTCTCTCTAAGAGCTTAAGCTTTGGATGAGTTGGTGGTTAACAAATCAATATGTGGACACCTGGAACTCTTGGAATTTGGGTATTATTTATCATTTTGAAGAGTCCATGTAACACAGGTAGTGTACTGAATGCAAATATAAATAGTGGGAATTTAATGTTTTGAACCAATTCTTTTATGAGAAATATATAGATTAGCCCTTAATTCCCTTTCATGTGACATGTTCATAAACTTCCATTCTTTCAGTATTTGTGGTTATCAATGGGTTGTGACAACTTTTCCATATTTTCTTGGTTCATGTCCTGAATTCTTAAGTATTGTTTGAACTATTGTTTGTTCACTGGATTGGTTAGAACACTGGAAGCATGAAAAACACAGGACATAGGTTCTGTTCTCTTAATTTCTTTTGTTAGTTATAATTTTCATTTTTTCATTGCATCTAGTTTAACCATTGGTTATTGTTCTCTCTCTCTCTCTCTCTCTGCACCTATATGTTGTGAAATTCTGTGTTTGGAGTCTTTGGACATTCCTTGTTGTACTAGTTTCTTTTAAAAACTTTGAACTCATTGTTGTCAGCTATTATTCTCTTATTTATTTTATTTATTTTTTTCACTATTATGCGTTATCAACTTATCAGTAGTAATCAGTTCAAAATATCATTATGTGAAATTCATCTGAATGACTAATAATGTCTATAACCATTTAAGTGATTAAAGATATACCTATGGAAGATATGTTTTTTAGTTACTTGAATAATTGTCTTACTGGCTTCATGCATAAGTACAATTCTATGATATTATGAGATTGTATATCATTACACATACTAGGGTGTCTGAGATCTTTTTAATGTTAAGAAAAGAAAATTCTCCTATGTAACTTCTTGTTTCTGTTTGCAGTGTATCAGAAGCACCACCCTCCGGCTCTATCTGATGCAGTCTGGAGATTAGAAAAGATTGCTAAAGATGGTGCTTTCCATAAGCGTTTGACAGAAGACAACATTAAAACTGTGAAGGATTTTGTGACTCTACTCAATATAGACCCTGAGAGGTTAAAAAGGGTATTATTGACTGCTCTTTTCTTGATTTTTATTTTTGTAGTACTTGCTAGTAATATGCTCTAATTTCGGGAACTATTGAAAAGATTGATATATACACCGATCTGGGAATAGGCTATTTTAGTTGGCTATTTAGTTTTTACGAAAAGGCATGTAAAAAAGTAGAGAGAGTGATGTAATGAGGTGTTTTGTTTTATTTGTTATTTTAACTTGGGATGGGCTAAATAGGGCCCGTTTCCTTAGAGCTTAAGCTTTTGGGACAATTGGTTACTTAAAATGGTATTCAACTTGTTTGGTTCCAGTTTTTAGAAAATAATTTTCAGAAAATTCTACTTTTTTATTTTTCGTATTTTAATGTTTCCAATGATTTTTTTTAATATTTTAAGAATTTTTTTTAATTTTTAGACACATCTGACATAAACACACTTAAAAAGTATAATATTTGTAAAAAAAATCTTTAAAAAATACACTAAATACCAAAAAATACGGAAAAAAATGAAAATTTAGTACATTTTCATATTTTTGTGTATTTATTAATTTTTTTATAAATATTTTACTATTTAGATACATTTAAATAAAGTGCATCTAAAAAAGTAAAAAATTAATTAAAATTTAAAAATATTTACTAAAAACAAAAAACTCAGTTTTCAAAAAACTGAATTCAGAAAACTGAAACCAAACACACTGATTAGAACTCAAGTTGGGGGAGGTTTGGGGTTGAAGTTTCACCATTTGCATTTGGTACCTGCTTGCATTCTCTCTCTCATTTGCTGTTTTTTTTTTTTTTTTCCTCCTTCCTCTCTATGTATGGATATTTGTATCTTCACGTGCACAACGGGGTTGCACGTGAGGCAAGGTGTTAAGCTTTTAAGATAACTAGTGACTTAACAGGAACATGTCTTTTTTGGGTGTATAGCTTTCTACCTGAAGGATATCCTATGTTGACCACAATAAGTTTTTCATGACATTATGATATAGTTAAGGAAGGGTTTCTTGCATCCTGGAGAATAAACAGTTTTTCCCTCCTTTGCATATGAAGTGACAGTTATACTTGTTTCTGTGGGTGTCTGCAGATCCTTGGTGTGAGGATGTCTGCTATGATGTGGGACATCACTGTGGACCATGCCCGAACATGTATACTTGATAAGAGGGCATACTTGTACTGTCCTCCCAGCTCTCAACAAAAAACTACTGTTGTTTTTAATGTAGTGGGGCAATTGGTCGGGCTTCTTATGGAACAACAACTCATTACCGTGGATAAGCTGTCTGTGACTGAAAAGGCACTCTTCTGATTCCTTAAGTTTTTACTCTCTGTCTGTCTGTTTGTGGTTGTTTCTGTCTCCTTTCTGATTGATTTTGTTATCAGGATGATGCCCACAATTTGGTAGTATCAGCATTTCAACATTGGGAGCAAGTTGTACCTATTGATGATGAGGCATCTCTTACAATGGGCTCTCAACAGTTTGCGAATGCTCTCCACCCCTCAAACTTGACCACGCCGGAGAGTATAGATAGTTGTAATTTTGACACTCCTGATATGTATGCCAATGCACAGCAAGGTCCCACAGACATCATTTCACTTGGGGTTGCTAATACTTTGGACGACTTTGGCTTGATTTGTGTTGAAGAACTGGATTATATAAGCCGCCAACCTTTTTGTTTACAAGGCGAAATCCCTAACTCCAGGATCTGTGGCCAGGATTCTGTGACACAAAATGTCAACTACAAGCCTGAGAACTTGTTTTGGAGCAGCGGGGAAGAGGTATTCCATGCTGAATCCAGAAGCTTACAATTAAATATATCTATTGTAGTATTTATTGGAAGGGAAAATTGCATTTATATAGGAACAACTCAAAGTAATTGCATTTTCATGGAGATGCAAATCGCAGCGAGGACTGTGTCCCATGCCACAATTTTCATTTGCACCAGACACAGATTTGCTTGCACCTCCATTTAAATGCAAATTTTCCTTATTGGAGTCCCTATTGTATGAGAAGATTGTACTGCCTTAAAAATTGCTTTACTTGATTCTCTTATTGGGTTGTTTATTCTGGCCCTGCCTCAGCAGAAGTGGAAATAATAGTTCTTGAAGGAGATTCTTTCACTTTTACAAAGACACTAAATATTGTTCCTAGAATATGAAGAAACAATGATGTGTGTGTTCATTTCTCCTCATAAAGAAGCTTACTGTTTTAAACAACGCTTGCATTTTAGCAAAATGAGGATCTCATAGTTCTTTAAAGCATTGAAAAGTCAGTATTGTTCTTTGTTGCTTAAGATAATAATTTTCTTATGGTTGTAATTTCTTATGTGATTTTGATTTGCAGGGTATTGATGATATCAATAATAGATATGAACAACCTTTGAGTTTCGCAAGCCAAGTCACCAGCCCCCTAATCTGCGATACAGACTCCATGATTCAGGCCTTCTGCGAGGATGAGCTTCTGCAGTTTTCTAATAATCATCATTCCCTTCAATGTAACAACACAACCTTGCAATCACAGGGTGATCCACACAATGCTGTCAATGACATACGATTTGCACGTTCTGTGGCTGTTACCAAAAATAAAGCTCAGAGAAGATGCTTTTCTAAAAGTAATGCTAAGCGAAGATGGAGAATGCTGTTCAGCATAATGAGGTGGTTCTCGGTGAGGAGGAATGTCGCCAAGAAAAACCCTTTCGATGAAATTAATGAATTCTCAATTGCCCCTTCTCCAGCTATTAATCCATCAATTTGTGCTATTGAAGCTGTGAATAGCTCCAATGATCATTTGGAATCACAGGCCAACCTACACAGTGCTGTCAATGACATTCTGTTGGCTCGTTCTGCAGCTGTTGCCAAAAACAAAGCTCAAAGACCATACTTATCAAAAAGAGAGAAGGCTCGGAGACGATGGAGGGTTTTATTCAGCCTAATGAGATGGTTCTCAGTGAAGAGGAATGTGGCTGGAAAAACCCATGTTAGAGAAATTCCAAAAAACCTTAGTGCCTCTTCTATCATGCCATGTTCCATAGGTGGCATGAATAGCTTCAATGATGATGGTTTTCAGAGTACTGGCGATATGGAACATAGATACGAACTGGCTTGGACTTTCCCTGGTTACGTCACCAAATCCAGGACTGGGTCCTTCTGCGAGGACAAGCAAACGAGGGTTTTGGATACTCATTGTGCGGTCCAATCTCAGAAGTCTGATTTGGATCCACTGACCAATGTAGACAGTGCTGTCGATTACATTCCATTGGCTCATTCTTCAGCTGTTGGCTTGAGTAAATGTAAAACTCACCGAAGGTACTTACTAAAAAGAAGTAAAGCTCAGAAAAGATGGCGAATGCTATTCAGCGTAGTGAGATGGTTCTCCGTGAGGAGGAATGTGGCCAGGAAAACCTCCATCGAAGATATCCCATTTAAACTGAGTACCTCGTCTCAAGATATCATGTCATTCATCTCTTCCATGGGGAATATGAAAAGCTTCCATAATGATGGTTTGCAAAGCACTGGCGACACAAGCAAATTAAATCATGGATATGAACAATCTATGCCAGGCAATGTCACCAACTCCCCAGTCTGCGACACGGAGTGCAGGACTCAGGGATTCTGTCAGGATGAACATCTACAGGTTTTCAATACCCATTGTTCACTCCGATCTCAGAACCCAAATCTGGAATCACAGGCCACCCTACATGACACTGTCAATGACATTTTATTGGCTCGTTCAACCACGGCTGCCTTGAATAAAGCTCAGAGAAGGTACTTATCAAAAAGGTACGAAGCTCGGAGAAGATGGAAAATCTTATTCAGTGTTGTGAGGTGGTTCTCAGTGAGAAGGAATGTGGCCAAGAAAGGCCATGCCCTAGATGTGCAGAGGTACTGATAATGAGCAGCTTGAATCAGCATTGTTTGCACTTGGACTGAGGTAAGTTGGACTGTCCTAATAAGATGTCAGGGTAGTTTGGTAATTATGGCTTGTCACTACTGTGCTGGATGGAGAACAATAGCTAGCAAAATGGGACCAGATTTTTGCCCAGATTTTCGTTGTGTGGTGGAGACTGATTTGGTGTATTGTGGGGTCTATATTTAGAATGAATGTGGACCACATATTGATATTTCAGGGTAAAAATTCTGGGTATGTAGTATTACTAATCAAAATAAATTGTAAGCTTGATTGGTGTCACTTAGGTTAGTTGGTGGAAGTCTATTAGTTGTCTTGCTAGGTGCTATGGATCATATCACACCTTCATCTGACTGGAGGGGGGACTGCATAAAGCTTATTGGCTATCTGTTTGATTGTCATTGGAACATATTATTAGACCATTTATTTTAGTAAATTTCTTCTGAATTGCTTGCCTTTTTTATTTGATTGTAATCACATGGCTTAGTTGTGTTTTAGATCAATTATGTTAATATACTAACTAGTGTACTTATGATTCATATTACTGATTTTAGATAGAAAATGATTTGTAGAAAAAATAGTCGCAAATAAATCATATCGAAAATAATGTGGCAGATTGGGCTGTGACATTTTTGAAATTTTAGTTCCAAGTGATCTCTTTTTGTTTGGAAATGGAAGGAATATAGTAAGTTATGTTATTCTGTGCTGAAATTTTGTATGAAAATTTATGTTTGTGGAACATTACTCTTTTCAGATTATTTTTGTTTCTGATGCTCTGATGATCAATTTTGTCACTGAAGTATGGGCATTTACATTGATCTCCCTAAGATTTGAAAAAAATTAAATTAAAAATGTCATAATTTTAATATAATTACATTGAGCTTCCTTAATATTGTAATTCATATAATACTTAACTCGCTTTTCGTCAAAAATTTACCTTGTATTGATCTTGTATATTTTTGTGCATTCATACCGTCTGTATTAGTTTTAATCTCTTTCTCCTTGCTAAAAGAGAGGACAGAGTAACTGTATTAGTATTAGTTGGAGGAATTGGAACTGAGAAAATGTAATAAACCCTACTAATTAATACTTCCATTTTTCTCCATTGAAACCCTCGAACCAATATTAAAATTATTTGGAGTTTTAATTATGGACTAAACAAACAACATATTAACAACTGTGTGGACAAGGTGTTCTGTGTTTTTATCCCTTAATCAAACATGATATTAAAATTGATGGGGGGCATATAGGTCAATCCCTCTAACTAATACTAGTCAAAAGTTGCCTAAGACTATGTTTGTGTTGTTTTTTGATCACACTGTCAAACAGGCACTCAGCTAGAGAATACTGGCAGAATAGATTGCACCGAACGACCTGTCATAGAAAGAAAAGACTCCGACGGTTGTTCGTCCACCCGGGGGCACTCCGACGATCAAAGTCAGTACTCAGCTATCTCTCAAAGATAACAAATAGTGCTTAACTCACTAGTCAGAATACAAAAAAAGTACCTTAGACCCATGATGGTACCTTACTTTTATAGTTAGTACTGACCTGATTCCTGTAGAAGCCTAACTTCCCTTGGACTCTGGCCCAATGTCCATACTGGACTCTTTAATAAATAAAGATAAGCTCCCTAAGAGTTTTATCTTTATCCAAGCTGAAATCATCCCGCATTCTAGGACTCTTATAGTTTATCCGTTTATACCGAATTTCGACATCTTTGCAAATAACCTTCGCCTAGCTGAGATTATCTCGGCATCATAACCACGACACGTGGCACCTTGGCTAGCACTCCAGTGCCACCTTGGCCACGTGTTGCTACTCACAAAATATGTCCCCACAACTGTCCCCTAGGTTCTATTACCTCGACATCCTGAGGTGATGGAACCTATATCATTTGAAGTTATAGCATGTCAGCTAAACTTGCTCTATACTTCATTACCGAGGTCATCATTCGTCGGCACCATATGACCAAGACTTGTAGTCTGTTTTCATCAATGCTTTAGAACCAAGAACCAAGTTTTCCAAGTTTCTTTAACCGAGATCGTTCCCATAGCCGAGGTCTTTGCTTCATTAAATCAAGAACTCCAAGAGTTTCTACACGCGTATGAGCTGTTACGCACAGTAACTCAACCGTTTTCACCACGCGTTTCTTCCCTATTGAACCGTACCTGATACGCACCATCAAGTCGCATCGCATTTGCGTGCGCTGCCTAACAGACATATCGTCCTAGGCACACTAATTGTGATTTTGCCGCCTTTTCGTGTTTTGATAAAAAACACTTCCCTCTCTCTTCGCCATTTCACTTTTGTATCTTCGTTTTCTCCAAACTTTCTCTCTCTAACACTCATCTCCCAAATCCTCCATTTTCATTCTCTCGAAGCTTTCTGCTACAACTGTTTCCATTCTCCCCCTCCGGCGAGGCATTCACTGTCCTGCTACT
The DNA here is from genome assembly GCF_055761805.1 of Camellia sinensis. NCBI lineage: Eukaryota > Viridiplantae > Streptophyta > Magnoliopsida > Ericales > Theaceae > Camellia > Camellia sinensis. The sequence continues at coordinate 100,574,137 of NC_138975.1, read as the reverse complement.
CGTTCTACCATCGTTTAACTTCGGCATTTATTGCACCGGCATCACTTTTCCTAGTAAGTCGCTGCTTCCCTTCGTTTCAATTTTTTGTTTTACTTCAAACTTTGCTATGCTTGCATACTGCCATTGCAAACTTGTTCATGCTCTTAAATAGTTACTTGGGTGTTGAATTCCATCATTCGTCATATGTTTCATGATTCTGCTTTTGTACAATCTGTTTCTGGGTATACACGCACACACACATGTTGTTCATACACTTGATGTTCTTGATAGCTTATCACTGTTCTTGATTTTTTGCTACTTTCTTGAGTCTGAATCACACATTTTGCCCTGTTTTCTATTTGTATTTTCCAGATTCCTGCCTTTAACTCTCTGCTTCTATAGAGATTAGGCTTGGGTTTTGTTCTAGAACTCCTATCTTTAGGAAAAAATTAAAACGAACTCCTCCTAGATCCTGAAAACCCTTTCCGTAGTTTCTGTTTTGAGTTTAAGCCGAGGTCCTTTAAGCCAAACCACTCCCTTCTGAAATTCAACACCTCCCCCACTTTAGCCGACGTCATGGGTATGTTCAGGTGGAAAGTAGATACCCCAACTAAGCTAGAATATTTCAGGCAGGAGTTTGTCATTCCTGCCGATGTCCACCTTAGGCTGGTAGGGGAGGAGGACTCCATCATGCCCAAAGACAAGTCCATGCCCTTCCCAGTAGTAGTCTTCATTGAGTGCGGGCTCAAGTTTCCCCTTGACATCCTCTTCCGCCAAGTCCTTCACTACTATAAGCTTAACCCGATACAACTAGCCATTAACTCTTATCGAGTCATAAACGGTATAATTGCCTTAGCCAAAAAAGAGAATGCTAGGATTACTCTAGCCGACATCCAGTACTGTTACACCATGTGCGGCCTGAAGTCAGAAAATGGCTATATCTATTACCTTAAGCCAAGATCCACAGAATACAAACTTGTCGCCGACCTCCCAGACTCCATAGAGACGATTATTTCATCGTCTCAAGCAATGGGGAGTTCCTACCAGATGATGACCTTCATCTCTACCCCTTAAGCCGAATAGTGTTCAAAAAGGGGAAATGGTAAGAGCCAAGTGTCACTTTACTTGCTTTCAAGTCTTTTTTTATTTCTGATACTTTTGTATGTTCTAACGTTTGTTTGTTTTTTACTTGCAGTCCTTCCTTAATCACCAAAGGACTTCCGCAAAACATTCTATCCCAGCAAGGATTTTAAGAAGTTGTTGGGTTTGCCAGTTGACCAGTGGAAAGCCCCTCTGCTGCTCAACTACATCCCAACTTACAAATCCATTTTGCCCAACGTCTCGAAAAAGAGCAAACCCCCTTCTTCTGCTACAACTCCTGCTACAACTTCGTCACCTCGGCCAGATCAAGCCTCCACATCTGACCCAGCAGAGCAGCCATCAACTTGTGCTCCACAACTAATTCCACCATCTCAGCGCCAACGCCGACGTTGAGCTCCCCTGCTTGCCCCCGTAGGCAAAACTCGTAGCCGAAAATCTGAGGCGTCGACTCACGACTCAACCAATCCACCCACAGCCCTGCTAGCAATCCACTTCGATACAAGGGTCACAGTCGCCACTACTGCCGACGAGATGGGGTGCAAACCTGCAATAGTTGAAGATCTGCTTGCCAACATCCCTGGCGTTGTTACTGTCCAGTCTTCATCTTTCCCTCAACCAACCCCAAAGCCAAAACACATGAAGAAGGCCAAGGCAAAGGCCACAGTGACTCAGATCGATTCTGAGGACATTGTGCCCATCTCTAAGTTAGCCGAGGCTGAGAAGAGCGCCCCTTCCGCCGAAAAGCGTCCCGCCGAGGACCCAGCTTCCAAGGCCCCACCTGCTAAAAAGTCGAGGTCTGACCACCAAGAGGGCAGCAACTACCCTCAAGGCATGGTCTGGGCACCCGAGATCATGCTCGACGACAGACCTGTTACCGCCGGTGACAGTGCTGCGAATCTTGAGGTCGGGGTGGCCTTGTCCACGACAGTTCTTCTGCCTGAGGACATGAACCGTATAGCCGAATTTCATGAATATGAAGACTTTGCTTTCATGATGCAGCATTCAGTCTTGATAAGTATTCCCCCTTCCACTTTGACAATCTTTCCACACTTAGTGAAATTTTGCTAACTTGTGCTACTTTTTTACAGGCCATCCAGCACGGTTACTCTTACGCCACAAAGACCGAGATGATGAGGAAGGACTTGGCGAAGAAGACAAAAGAAGTAGTCAAACTCCTATCCTCCCTTAACGAAGCTGAGGCCAGCAACCACGCTCTCATGGGCCAGGCCAAGGACGCCAAGACTACTCAAAGTCTAGTTGAGGAAAAGGCCAAGGAGGCAAAAAATGAAGTCGAGGCTGCAAGGGCTAACCTTGAAGCTGCCAATGCAAAAGTGGCAAATATGGAGGCCAAGCTTCAGGAGGCTCTTGCTAATAAAGAAGCCGAGGTGAAGGCAGCCGACGAAACGACCTTTGAAGAGGGACAGGCCGCCGTTCATGACCAATACAAGCAACAAGTCAACTTGGCTTGTAACCGAGGTTACTACCGAGGTTAGATGGCGGCCCTCAACAAATTGGCTGTTTCTATGGACTCCGACCTTCGAGACATCAACCAGCTCGATGTGGCTTTCCCTCTAGAGCCTGAGGAGGATGCTTGAGATGATGAAGCTGACGAAGTGGAGGAGAAGGTTGCCGCTAATACCAAGTCTCCCACCCTTAATGACCAAATTGATTTAACTCAGGATGAGGAGGATGACTTGGCCTCCAATGGCGTCTCCCCTAAACTAACCATTTCTGAAGCCGACGTCCAGTGCACTGAGAAGAGTCTGGATAAGACTTTACAAGAAATAGATGCTGAGATTAAAACGGACAAAAGTGTAACACCCCCAGCTGATGAAGCCAATCCTAGCACTTAGGATATTTCTATTTTTCTTTGTATTCTTTTCTGTTTCCTTCTTAGCTGTAATACTTTGTCTTTGAACAATGTTAGCTTTGTGTTTGGCCGATGTGCCCTTTTGCAATCTAAATAAGTAATCCCTCTTGTAGGCCGAAGTGCCCTTTTACTTCTTTTGAATGCAAGTACAACTCCTTCTTTCAAAATGTTTGTATGTTCGTCTTCTTTACTGTCTTGTATGATTCCACACTTAGAATAATTTGCATGTCTTCAAAGTCCACCTTAACTGTGCAATTTCCTCGGGGAAAAGTACTTCGAATATACCTGCTGACTGTTTATCTCGGCCTTGCCTTAACACTTAAAAAACATTATAAGAAAGTTTTCACAAGTGTTTATCTAAAACTTGCCACTTCACTTTCAATTATCAAGACTTTTGTCTTCAATTATCTCAAAGCTTGGTAATTTGGTCATCTCGGCAACCAGGAATGTACTTCTTTGAAATATTACCTCGGCGTATCTTTAACTTGTAAATTTTCTGAATTTCAACAAGTGTTTAAGCCAACTATTTTCAATAAGTGTTTAAGCCAACTCTAGCTTGTAAAATGCTTGACAAGCTTTCCCAGGCTTTTAAACTTTCTTTATCATTCTCTAGCTCTCTGCCCTGTAATGTGAGCTTAAGTTTCACTTATGTTCACATTAAGCATGTACCTATGATCTTGTTGCCGAGGTTAGATTCAAACAGAGACTGGCCGAGGTTATCAACCTCGGTCTCTCTGTTAATCTAACTGACATGTACTTAGTATCATTCAAAGTTTTAATTCTGTTGACACAACAAATCTAGGTTAATCCAACTTAGTTCAGCTTCATTATATGCAAGTATAATTTCAACTCTGTCATATAATGAGTCTAAGTTATTCGTCATGTTTCAATAAGAAATATCGCCAACTTAGTTCAACTCTATTATATGCAAATATAATTCAACTCTGTCATATAATAAGTCTAAATTATTCATCATGTTTCAATCAGAAACATCGCCAACTTAGTTCAATTCTATTGTATGCAAGTATAATTCAATTTTTCCATATAATAAGTCTGAGTTATTCGTCATGTTTCAATCAGAAACATCGCCTAAGGACTGGTCAATCGTTTTTCACAAGTTTTAAAAAATCGAGCTAAAATTTTATTATTATTTCGGCTAATAACAAAAGACTTAAAAAAAACAAAAGGAAATCTAATGATAGAAAAACTTCAGGTTGCAAGTATTCCAGGGTCTTGGCAACTCTTTGCCTTCAATGTTTTTAAGCCGATATGCCCCATTGCCCAGGACCGAGGTGATTCTATAAGGTCTCTCCCAGTTTGGGCCAAGCTTGCCATCTCTAGGATTTTTCTTGTTGCCAACGACCTTTCTCAAGATAAGGTCCCCAAATTGAAATTCTCTTAGGTTGACCTTCTTGTTGTAAGCCCTAGCAAGCTGCTGCTGGTATGCCCCCAGCTAAATTATTGTTTTCTCCTTTCTTTCTTCCAATAGGTCCAGATCTCGGGCTAAAAATGCATCATTAGTCCCATTCTCTATGCCTTGGGTTCTAATCCCTGGGATGCCGACCCCTAATGGCATTACTGCCTCTGTGCCATAAGCCATGGCAAATGGGGATTCCTCAGTTGATCTTCTCGGCGTAGTACGATATGCCCAGAGTACATTGGGCAACTCATCAACCCACTTTCCCTTTGCTGCTTCCAGCCTCTTCTTAATCACATCCAATATAGTTTTGTTGGATGCTTCTGCCTGTCCATTGCTTTGAGGGAAGCTTGGAGTGGAATAGTGATTCTTGATTTTGTACTTTTCACAGAAGCTTTTGATCAACTTGCTGTCAAACTGTGTTCCATTGTCTGCTATTATTGCCCTTGAGATCCCAAACCCGGTGATGATGTTCTTCCATATGAAGCTCTTCACATCAACATCTCAAATCTTTGCAAGGGGTTCAATTTTCACCCACTTGGTGAAGTAATCTGTTGCCACTAGCAGGAACTTCCTTTGTCCAGTCGCTTAAGGCAGTTGTCTAACAAGATCCATGCCCCATTGGGCAAATGGCCAAGGGTTGGACACTAGATTCAAATCCGCTGCTGGTTGGTGTATCAAAGGTGCAAACCTCTGACACTTCGCCCACCTTCTGACATAAGCTTCTGCATCTTTCTGCATGTAGGGCCACCAGTACCCCTGAGTAATGGCCCTATAAGCAAGTGACCTGCCCCAGTGTGGCTTCCACATACTCTTTTATGTATTTCATACAGGAAGTCTTCAACTTGTGAAGGATGCACACACCTCAAAAGGGGACCAGTAAAAGATCTTCTGTAGAGATGCCATTTTGCTGTCAGATTGAATCTTGCCAACTTCAATCTGATCTTGTGTGCTTCTTTATGATCATTTGGCAGTTTTCTATCTTTAAAGAATTCTATTATCTCATCCATCCAGCTCGGTCCCATCTCCACATACATTGCCTCATACTCTATGTTTAGTGGTTCTACACTTGGACCTGACAAGTAGTCAACCATAATTGTCCTTGCCTCTCCTGGTTTCATTGCACTTGCCAAGTTGGCCAATGCATCAGCATGGCTGTTGTCATCTCGGCTAACCTGTTGTAGTTAGCAATTTTGAAATAATGCTATCAGTCTGCCCACCTCCCTTACATAGGCCATCATCCTTTCATCTCGAGCTGCGTATTCGCCTATTGGCCCAACACCACTGCCCATCTAGCTATTCTACCTGTCAGATCTCCTTGCTATAATAGGGACTTAAAAGGATGCTTAGTTAACACCACAATCTTGTGGGCCTAAAAGTAATGATTCAGCTTCTTGGAGGCCATTACTAAAACCAGTGTCAGTTTCTCCAATGGTAGGTATCTGGTCTCTGCATCCACTAGGGTTTTACTTACGTAGTAAACTGCCATTTGTTCTCCATTTGCTTCTCTGATTACAACTGCACTCATTGCATGCTCTGAAACAGCCAAGTATAAGAGCATCTCCTCTCCAGGTACTGGATTTAAGAGAACTAGAGCGGTGGTCAAGTATTTCTTCAAGTCGGCCAGGGCGACTTCGCACTCTTCTGCCCATGAGAAGTCTGTGGCTTTCTTCACTAAACTGAAAAAAGGTTTGCATTTGTCAGAGCTTCTGCTTATGAATCTATTTAGGGCTGCAGCCCTTCTAGTCAACATCTGCACTTGTTTTGCTAGACTTGCCTCAATGCCCTTTCTGGTGACCAAGTATCCCAGGAACTTCCCTGACCCAACTCCAAATGTGCACTTTGATGCATTGAGTCGAAGTCGAAATGTCCTTAGGATATCAAAGGCTGTCTTCAGGTTGGCCAGATGATCCTCAGGTTCCTTGGTCTTCACGACCATGTCATCAATGTATACCTCTACTGTTTTGCCTATCAGATGTCTGAACATCTTTGTCACCAATCTCTGGTAGGTTGCTCCTGCATTTTTCAACCCGAAAGGCATTACTCTATAACAATACAGCCCTTTTAGGGTAATAAATGCAGTGTTCTCCTCATCAGGGGGGTACATGGCTATCTGATGGTATCCCTTGTAAGCGTCTAGGAAGCTCATCCTTCCATGCCCTGAAGTGACATCCATCAATTAGTCAATCTTGGGTAGTGGGAAACTGTCTTTGGGACAAGCCTTGTTCAGGCTGATGAAGTTCACGCAGACCCTCCACTTCCCATTCTTTTTCTTCACAACAACTGTGTTTGATAGCCATGTCAGGTAGTTTACCTCTCAAATGGCTCTGGCCTCCAGAAGTTTACCCACTTCCTCTTCTACTGCCTCAACATGCATTAACGTAAGCCTCCTTGCTCGCTGGATGTGTAACAACCCTCATACTGTTTACTGATTAATGACTGAATGATTACCGTTAATCATCGATTACTGCTAAATGGGACTGATAATGACTGATAATTGAACTGCCTAAGGTACTGAACTGACCGACTGAAAACTGGAATCGAATTGACTGAGTATGTGTGTGTTAAATTGTATTCTATCTGTTTGACTGTTTGATTATCTGTTCCTGTTTGTATGTTTAAATTGCAAATTGAAGGCCTTATCGGCGGCCGAATCCAAAATTGATTAGTGTATCTTGATCAACATAATTTATGTAATTTTATGGTGAAGTTATCTGAAAACTGATTAGGTATGATTAAATTAGATTAATGGTACCAAATTTCATGAATTGGACTTATTACCAAATTGCCACCTGAGTGGCCCACTACTTGAGCCTTTTTGATCTCCTAATACACTCAACAAAACATTTCTTCTTCCACTTCCTGCACACAACCGACCTTAGAGAGAGAGAGGAGCTAGAAGAGTTGAGTTCAACTTGTTTCATTGTGAATTGGCTAGAATTGTTTGAAGAATTGAAGGTTGATTGCATATTTGAGCTCCCTTCTTGAACTACAAGACTAAAGGTAGCTCCATTGTCTTCTTATTCATGTTTTGAGTTGATTCTTGCATAGTTCATGTCATATTGATGGAGTTTAGAGCCAAAACATGGTTTAGATGTTGTATTGCAGCTTGGATGTTGCATGCATGTACATATATTGAAGTTTTGAGGTTGTAATCCATGTTTCCTCACATGCATGTCCATCTTTTGGTCATACTCCATGAGTTCATCTTGTTTTTGAAGGTTTGAGCTCTTTTGAAACAGCATTAAAGCTTTGAAAATGATTTAAGATCATGCATGTTATATTTGAGGATTGTTCTTGGAAAATGGTTTGAAATTGAGTTTAAATTAACCACCCTTGGGCCTTGATTTCTCAAATTGAGTTTTGAATCATGTTTAACTATGAGTTTACATGTGTTTTCTGGAAATTTAGCCCAAGAGGTTGAGTTTTGATGCTTTTGAACTTGATTTTGGAGCTTGGAGGTGCGATCTGGGTTTTCCAGATTTCGCACTTCCGCTCGAGCGGGGGAAGTGCCGCTCGAGCGTGGAATCCGAGCATCCAGCATCTCTCTGCACTGTTTTACAGTCCGCTCGAGCGGAGGATTGGGCGCTCGAGCGGAGTCTTGTCTCAAGCTCGAGCGGGCATCGAGCGGAGATTTCACCCATCCAGTACTTTTACAGTACGCTCGAGCGGGGAAGTTTACGCTCGAGCGTGTACCTTTGTTGCATTACCGCTCGAGCGGGGAAACGTGCGCTCGAGCGGAACTCTGTTTTTCTGAAAATGCTTTTAAGTGTACATCTTTGCATCCTCATCCCATCCTAGGCATTCTTAGGCCTAGTTTGAGACATCTTGTTGAGGATATCGTTGTAGAACACACCAAGGCAAATTAGGGATTAAGTTATGATATTTCCCAACTGTGTAGCTTAGTGTGTGTCCAACCTGTGAACTGTGTAGGGTTGGCGACTGGGGAGACGCGCTCTAGCATACTGTAGCCCAGAACTCTGTGAGTAACAATTGTGTAAAGATATGTTCAACTGATTATCTTTTGAATACTGAACTGAACTGTTTACTGAACTGGTATTATTTACTGAATGAATGTATGTCCTTTATTTCTGAACTGTACTGTGGCATCCTTAGTACCTACGGTTTACTGTTACTATTACTGTTACAGAGATCTCTGTCGCTTCCCTCGTGGAACCACTACTGTTTACTGACTGATGGCCATCATTACTGTTCGGTCTTTTAAGACCTACTGTTACTGTTATGCTAATGGATGTACCACATATGACTGTTTACTGTACTGAACAACTGGAATACTGATTGAATTGAACTGTTTTCATTACTGTAAGGACATTCATTCTAAACCCCCTTTACGCATTATGTTATTCACTGGGCTTTAGCTCACTGCTCATATATATATGTAGGTGTACAGGCACCAGACCGGAGCTAGGAGCGCGGGTTAGACTCCAGTTTTGTCAAGCCAGCCTATGTGCCTCACTGCGAGGTTCCGAGCCTATCTGCTAAGGCTTAGGGGTGTTTTAAGAATTCCCCCTTCTGTACTGTTTCACTGTTTTGTATAGGCTGACTGTTCACTGTACCGCTATCTAGGGTTGAGTCCCTAGTTTGAATGAATGTGAATATTGTGCATACTGTTCTGTACTGTTTATGTATGAATGCATGAAAAATCTTTTGACATACAGACTGTCACAGCTCAATGGACACTATTTATTTACTGTATTGGCTTCCGCCAGGCCCTGTACTCTGTTGTACTGTACTACTGTTAAGCAGGCCTTCGGTAATCTCGGATTACTGGCCGGTTACGGTGCTAAACCCATAGGGCCGGGTTTGGGTCGTGACAGAGTGGTATCAGAGCGATACTTACCACGAGTTATACCGCACACACGTGTCCAAATGAGCTATAGGGTGTCCTAGAAAAGTTGTTAGGGCATCTCATGAGCATGATAAGTGTGTGGTTATGTTATGACTGAATACATACTAATGTGGTACACTGTTAAACAAATGACTGCTTATGTTTAAAACTGTTATAACTGCTTATAGTGAAATGGACAATGCAAATGAACCTGAGTCCTCATCTACTGAGGCAAGAATGGAAAGAATGGAAAGAATGATGGACTTGATAACTGCTAGACTTGAACAACAACAGAACCAACCGCCCCCACCTCCTCCTCCTCCTCCGGTACAACCGGAGCCTAATGTGAATGTGAATGATGGGGATATTATTGCTCTCACCCATAAATTCAGCAAGATGAAACCGCCATCCTTTCAGGGAGGCCTCGAACCGTTAAAGGCTGAAGCTTGGGTGCTTGAAACAGAAAAATTATTTGAAGTGTTTCCGTGCTCGGAAGCGAACAAGGTATTGCTAGCTACCTTCACCCTACAAGAAGAAGCTAGAAGGTGGTGGATGTTGATCCGCGATACAAGCACTATTATGACTTGGGCTCAGTTCAAGGAGTCCTTCTTTGAAAAGTACTTCCCTCAGTGTGTCAGGGATAGAAAGGTGACTGAATTTGAACAGTTGAAGCAGGGCACAATGTCCGTTGCAGAGTATGAAACCAAATTTACAGAGCTTGCCCGTTATGCACCGCACATGGTGGATACTAAATATAAGAAGGCCAGAAAATTTGAAGGTGGCCTTAATGTTGCAATTCTTGACCGAATAAATGTCTTGAAACTACCGACTTTTGTGGGTGTTCTCGACCGGGCGTTGATGGCCGAGTCGAACATTGCAGCAGTGAAACAATCTGAAACACCAACAACTGAATGGCATGGTAAAAGGCAAGGTTTCAAATTTAAGAAAGGCAAGCACAACCCAGCCAACAAGAAACAGAATACGGGGTCAACGACTAGCCCCAGCCAAGGGAGTGGGTTCATTCCACCCTGCTCTGTATGTGGTAACAAGCATAAAGGGATTTGTCACAAATTATCTGGAGCCTGTTACAGGTGTGGTAAGGTGGGCCACATGGTTAAAGATTGCCCTTCTGCTCCTCAAGGCAATAGCAAAGCTGCAGCCAGCGGCGCAGCATCAAATGCTCCACCAAAGCCTAACCCTAAAGCTACCGGAAAAGAGCCTGTGAGGCAAGGCCGTGTGTTCGCACTAGTACCGGGAGATGTGCAGAATACCGAGACCATTGTGTCAGGTATTCTCTCTATCTGTACGCAAAATGCATATGTATTGATTGATTCGGGGTCTACGCATTCTTATGTATCATATGCTTTTTCACGGAAATTGAATAGACCTTTAGAACCCATGAACTATCTGCTAGCCGTATCATCACCCGTAGGAGGATCTATGACTTGTGCATATATGTATCCCGCATGTGAAATTATTGTTGGGGATATGCATTTGTTTATTGATTTACTGCCATTGAACATTGATCATTTTGACGTAATATTGGGGATGGATTGGTTACAAAAATATCATGCCACTATTGACTGTGTGACCAAGCAAGTTGTTTTCCGTCCACCTGGTTTGCCTGAATTTGTGTTTAATGGGAGTGGAGTAGTACCTCCTCCGTATTTGATTTCGTCAGTGAAAGCCGTTAAATTAATTAGTACCGGCAAATTAACTAGCTAAGTAAAGCGGTAAAATGGCCTCGAGGGCGAGGGCGAGGAAGAGATGCAAGCTCGGTTTGCTTCGCCCGAAAATGCATTGCCTTGCCATGAGTTGTCTCTGTTTGCACTCGTTGTGATCTTAGAACATCTTACACACTTCCAGATTGTATCTGCCCCAACACAGGAACACTTTGGACAATTTTGCTGCAAGTGGCCGGCCGGCCACCTCAATTGGTCGGTGGGCTACCTCAACTGGCCAACCGGCCAGTGCAAGTGGTCGATCAACAGGTGTAAGTGGCCAGCAGGCCACTTCTTTTTCCAAAATCCCATTTTTGCTGCAACAGAGAACAACAAAACTACAGCAATGCATTCGCAAGGAAATGTATGTGCAACTACTTTCCTTATCATTTCTCAAGCTCAAAGGAGCGTAATACTCGGCTCTCAAGCCACCAACCACGCATCTCAATGCATGATGGCCGAAGAGTCAAGCTTGCACAATGCTAGTGAATGCACAAACAACACATAAGAGCCTCCATCTCTATCATGCATGGTCAAGAGAGTCGGCGACCAAGAAATGTGACACGTTTCATCACTTGGAGTATGAAACGTCTCACATTTCTTGTGTTTGGATTAACGTCCGATCCAAATATAATGCAATGCAAACAACATGTGTATCTTTCAATGCTAAAACAGCATGCACAAGACTCAATCATGTAAGCAATGCATGCAGGACATGTTAAAGGGGGCCAAGAGCACTAAAGCAAGTGAGGAACATTACACATGAGGCATGCATTATCAATCTCAAATGGTCAAACCAATTATGGACAGACCTAAGATACTCCAAAACAGTGGCCAAAACACACTAAAACTTAGGCACAAAAAGCAAGAAATGCATGCTCATTCATTCGCTCGCAAGCAAGGCACAAAGCTTAACTTTCAAACACATTGAAAGAGTGATATGTATAAGAGCATGACAGAGGTACAAGCACTGAAATCATATGCCAAATGATGACATATCATGCAAACAACACAAGTATAGCATGTTAAGGTCCTTAGAACTCAAAGCTAGTCAAGGGCCTTACACAAGAGGCATGCAATACATAGCTTAGACAACCAAACCAACTCTGGACAGAGCTCAATCATGCCAAATCAAAGGCCAAAACATGCCGAAATGATAGCCCAAAAGCTTAGACAAACATGCATACATGTTAGGCCACAAACAAGGCATAAAGCTCAATTCTTAAACACACTTAAAGAGTGATATATGTGAGAGTGTGACAAGGCTACATGCATTGAAATCATGTGTGGAATAATGCTAAGGCATGCAAATAACTCAAGTAAAGCATGTCAAGGGCCTTAAAATTCAAAGCTAGTAAGGGCCAACAACACTATAGCTATACAAAGTAAGGCATGCATGACCAAAGCTATTCAAAACAGAGCTAGAGTATGTTAAATAAAGGCCAAAAACATGCTGGAGTCAAGCTAACACATGCTAGAATGATGAGCCAAAACATCAAGTACACTAGGCTAGTGGGCAAGATTACACTACAAGTGTAAGAAGCATGCAAGAAGTGGCCAAGCCAGCCACAAACAGAGCCAAAACATGTTAAAAAAGTCACAAAAACATGCTTAGATCAAGTCAAGAGATGGTTGAAACACATGCTCAAGTATGAGGCCAACAAGACATGCAACCAAGAAGCAAAGAGGGGAGGCCACCCCCTCATACTTGGGACCTCAAAACATGGTTTCTACCACTGAAATTTCTCTAAGTTTCAGTGGTAGAAAGGCCAAACAAAGAGTGCCTCAAAAGCCTTAAGAGATGGTATAAGGCTTAAGCAAATAAGGCACACAAGGGGGTGAAACACCCTTAACTCCCACAGGGCCTCAAACAGCCACTTTTAACACTCAAAAATAGAACTTTTAATAGTTGACAACTGGGCCAAAAAAAGCATGCAAAGGTGGCCAATCAAACAAAGGAAACAAAGCCTTAAAAGGGTTAGAGCCTTACCCTTGAAGAATAGCAAAAACCAGCAGCTTTTCTGAGCCAAAACCAACTTTAGAATGCCCAAACAAGCCTTAGGGAATCTTAGCTCCAAGATCAAGATGTTTGGCTAAGGGGTTATAGGCAAAATATGTGAAGAACACTCACTTTCAAGCAATATATATATATATATATATATATATACAGAGAGAGAGAGAGAGAGAGAGAGTCAAAATTTTAGCTCTAAGATTTATTTTGAACCCCCTCAAATGGGGGAGAGACCCTCCATTATATAGAAAATGCAAGCCAAAGCTTGCTTGGCAAGCTAGAAACTTGTTTCTATCCCTCCATACACGTGTATGGAGGATGGCTTCAGTGACCAACAGCTGGCACACAAAATATCTGAAAAACAAGAAAAATGGCCGCCAGTCAGTTAAGGTGGTCGGCCGGCCACCTCCCCTAGCCGGTCGACCACTCCAAGCGGCCTACAAGAGAGAAAAGTGGCCGGCAGAGCCTTCCCCTTCCTCAAGCAAGAGGCATCAAGGTTTGGCCCAAAAACCAAGGCCAAAACACAAAGTGTTAAGAGGCGCAAAGACACGACACTCAGCCGAGACCCTCGGACGCTCAAAACAAGCACAAACATGCGCAATTATCGAGTGCACAACCGATGACGTCAAAGTCTTAACGTCGGTCAAAAATGGGGTGTCTACAATATGTTGCAGGTGGATTTCATTGCTGCCATGGAGCAATTATTTGCCTGCACCTGATCTCCTCTGACCTCCTCAATTCCATGTTCTGTTGGGAACCGCAACAGCTGGTGCAATGTTGAGGGAACAACCCCTATTGCATACAGCCATGGCCTTTCCAAGATAACATTGTAAGGGGAGGGGGTGTCAATTATTGTGAACTCAATTTTTACCTTCTTGGTGCTAGCCTGCACCTCCAAATTTACTGCTCCCAGGGGCCACGTCGGCATTCTATTGAATCCAACCATTAGACCATTGGATTGTTCTAGATCATCTTGGTGAAGGCCTAGCTCCTTGTAACACCTGACATACATAATGTCACAAGAGCTGCCCTGATCGATCAGAATTCGCTTTACCTAGCACTCTCCAATCTAGAGGGATATTACCAAGGCATCGTTGTGTGGATGTTGCACCATCTCTAGATCGTCTTTAGTAAAGGACACCATGGGTCCCTGGCACTCGTCTCCCCTAGGTCTTTTCTGTCGGACCTGATACACATGCTGTAAGTGTTTTACCTTCTGAGTTTCCCTACGTATCTCGTTCTCATTGACCTTCGAGTGAATCACATTGATCACTTGAGGTCCGCCTGCTTGTGGTTGTGGTGCTGGAGGAGGTGGTGCTGCCAGTGCTTGAGGTAGTCTCGCTTGCTTTTCCCTTGTCCTGGCCTCATCTACCAAGTCCCTTAGGTGACCCTGTCTTACCAGGTCTTCCAAATATGCTTTTAGGGCTCTACACCCTTGAGTTAGATGTCCATCCTCATTGCGGTAGGCACAGTGTTTCCCCAGACTTCTTCCCATAAATTCACCAAGAATCTTCTCTGGTACTCTATAATAGGGTTGGTTTCGGATTTTTTCCAAGACTTTGTAAATCGAAATTCGGAATACCGTTGTGACTGCCTGTGCAGCCCTCAGTCCTGTCTCATGCTTATTGTATCCACTATTACCTTGGCCTTGCTTCGGCGAACCGTTTCTTTTCTCTTGTTTTGACGCCTTTGTCCCCAGCGTGTCCTCCTCGACTCTCGCATACTTCTCTATTATGGCCATTAGTTCCTTCATACTCTTTGGCAGTGTTTTTGCCAGTGATTTTCGAAGCAAACAATCATCGTTTAGGCCATTCTTAAAAGACACGACCGCCACCTCTTAGTTGCATCCTGGTATTCGGTTGAACACCTCGTAATACCGTTTGGCATAGGCCCTAAGGCTTTCATCCTCGCCAATTCTCAGAGCCATCAGGGAGTCTACCCTCAACGGTTGTAGTTTTTTTTGTCACAAACCTGGCCACGAACATCTCGGCCAGGTCTTCCCAGCTTTTCACAGTTCCTTTCGGCAACTTGTGAAACTAGTCGGATGCGATTTCCCCAAAGGATAAGGGAAACACTTTGCAGAGCAATGGCTCATTCTCGATGTACAGTGCTATGGAGTTCAGGTACAAGTCGATGTGAAAGTTAGGGTCAGACTTACCGTCGTATATCTAGAATCTCGGCATATGGAACCTTTTCGGGGCCTCAAATTTGTCCAGTTCTACCGAAAACGGTGTTCTTGGCTTGACCGGAGAGGTTACTTCGGCATCTTGTCGCTTCCTCTGGAGGTAATCCCTCAGACCCTCCTTGATCCGTCTAGGAGCTCGACTATCAACGGATTTCAGCCTTTTTGGTGCACTACTCCCGGTGTCTTATGAGTCCTCTTGGACCTCTCCCCATTAATTGTGTCGAATCAAAGTTCTTTCCCTTGAACATGCCGATGTTCTTTGGGGTCAGCTTCTTTGGTGCGATGTGTCCTCCCAGAATCTCCCTTCATTGACTCTGCTAGCCCGATCTCCCTTGAAGGCTGGTGAGAGTGTTCCTTGGTCCTAGTGTGTTGGGGGACTGCAGGGACTGTTTTCTGCCTCCCATTTCTGGGCATTGTTCTTGGCCGCTGGAATCGGCGTATCTTGTAACGGAAACGATGGCTGCATGACGTTGTTGTGCATCATGAAATTGACGACTGATTGCAAGTCCACCACTTTATTCGCCATTCCCTTCATCTCTCCGTCCCTCCGCAGGCATCTATCTTTCTATACCTGAAAGTCATTCTCGTTATAATACCCGCCTTGGTCTGCCTTCTTTGTCACGTCTCCCTCCTGGCCGACGTCCTTCTCTCCGGGGTTCTGATTTCGAGTTTATTCGTTACAGTTATCCTCCTCTACGCTAGGGTCAATGTGTTTACCACTCCTAGTAGGGATGTCGTCCCCAACCTTTTCTTTTTGTCTGTCGTTGGCCATCTATTCTTCTTTTTTTCCCACAGACGGCGCCAAATTGTATGTGTTGTTTTCTGACCACACTGCTAAACAGGCACTCAGCTGGAGAACACTAGCAGAATAGATTGCACCCGAACGGCCTGTCACAGAAAAAAAAAGACTCCGGCGGTGGTTCGTCCACTCGGGGGCACTCCGATGATCAAGTCAGTACTCAGTTATCTCTCAAAGATAGCAAATAGTACTTAACTCACTAGCCAGAATACAAAAAGCGTGCCTTAGACCCATGAGGGTGCCTTACTTTTATAGTTAACACTGACCTGATCCTTGTAGAAGCCTAGCTTCCCTTGGACTCTAGCCCAATGCCCATACTAGCCTCTTTAATAGATAAAGATATACTCCCTAAAAGTTTTATCCTTATCCAGGCTGAAGTCCTCCCCCATTCTAAAACTCTTATAGTTTATCTGTTTATCCCAGATTCTGACATCTTTGCAAATAACCTCGACCTAGCCGAAATCATCTCGGCATCATGATCAGGACACGTGGTACCTCGGCTGGCACTCTGGTGCCACCTTGGCCACATGTTGCTACTCACAAAATATATCCCCACAGACTATATATGTGATTGGGAGAGGTTTCACTTCGATTCAGAATGATGGAGGAGAGCATTCATGAGCTCATGAGACTCCCTATCAATCTCTTCTTCTGTTAAAAAAAATAAAAATAAAAATAAAAAAACATTCATTTCAATGATTTAAATAAATTATTATGTTGATTTCTGTAGACAAATTATTTATTAAAAAAAATTATATCGTTCCATAATTATAATTACATAATTTAATTATATTTATTTTTATAATTTATAATATATCTTTTTAAAGATAAATATAATAAAATTAAGTGTCTATAATTATTCAATTATTCTGATTTCTTTTAGTTAATAATTTACATAAGAATTTACAAAATAAACCATTCAAATAAACTAGTAAGATTCATAATACATGTACACCAATGCACCTGCCCTAGTAAGATTGAGGCCTTGTTTGGGAATCTTCCATTTTAATTAAAAAGTCAAAAAATTACTAAATTAGTCAAAAAGTCAACAATCCATATCAAAAAGTCAAAAATTCTCTTTTCTTTCTACTTTTTGCATATCTTTTCGTAAAAAGTCAAAAAGTTATCCCAAACATCTTAATTTTTTTTAACTCATATTTTAACCAAATAATTAAAAAATTACTAAACAACCGTGATTGAGGGCCCGAAATAGTGGGGCTCGAATGCCCCTAATTTCCATTTCAGGTAAAAAAAAAAAAAAAAAAAAAGGAAAAAAAGAAAGAAAAAAAGAAAACAGTTTCCAAAATTGGAAATTATGGGCATTAGGGGCAAATTTTTTAGGGCCACCAATCATTTTCCATTACTAAATTAGTCTGTTCCAAAACGTGGCCTCATAATACACCAATGCACCTGTCCAAGGATCATCTAATTTTACGTACTTTACTTGTAGCCCTACTCTGCCTTTGACTAATAAGAGCATCTAGATTGCTTAATTTTATATTAACAACATGACCCTACCAAAGTAAGATTAATCAGTTAATTAGAGTACATACTTATAGCCCAACTGCGCCTTGACTACTAAGAGCATTATTGCTTAATTTGATATTAACAACATGACCCTACCAAATAAAGATTAATTAGTTAAGATTTGGTTTCTCTCAAGTTATCATCTCAACTTGGGAGATTGTTTGGGCTTAGTTGGCCCATTTTGAAATCGATTTTGGTAATCCGAACCGTTCACTTATTAGGGCTCGTTAAATAGAATATTCAAGTAAAAAATCAAGATGATTGGATATCGGTAACTATATGTTTGAATTATATTTGTGTTTAAAAAATGGATAACAAATATAATTTCAGGAATACCAAATTATTTTTTGTAATACAAATTTGATTCAATTATATAACTATTGATATCCGATTATTTTAAATTTTTGTATAAATATTTCACTTAACGAATCCTAAAAACTGAATAATTCAAATCATCAAAGTCAGCATCAAAATGAACCTATCAAACTTAAATTCTTTTTCATGATAAGATGAAAGTCACATTAAAATGAATCTATCAAATTTAAATATTTTTTCAAGATAAGAACGAGTAGAAAAGAAACCCAACCCAATTAGTTAATTGGAGTACATCAAGTCATTTCTTCTTTCTCCAAGACTGTCTTCTGGGTTAGTCCACAAAAAATGTCTAGGTTCATCAAAAGTATCAAAATCAACATTGTTCTCAGTCAATCCCTATGAAAATTGCTCTAACAACGTGTGGGTCCTCAACTTTGGCCGTATCATGCATGTACGTAAATAATAATTTTCGTCACTTTCGCTTGACTCCCCTCATGACTAGGGGTGTAAACATCGTCCATTGGATCAAAGTTTGCTCGAGTTTTGGTTTGATTGGCCCGGCTTGTAGTTCGTCTTACCGGTTCAATCAAAGCTCGATTTGAGGTTTATCTCGCTCGCATGTCATTTTCAAGATATTTTGATAAAAATAAATAAATAAAGAAATATAAAGCACACTCCAAGCTTAAAATCAACCCAAAACTCGGCTCTTCTGAAGCCTGATTATGCTTTGGGCCTGAACCTGCCTTTTTAGGAATTGGGCCTGCCCGATCTGATTTTTTTAAGGCCTAATAGGTCAGATCCCATTCCCATATGGATCGTGTCGGACCAAATTTACACCCCATAAGTAGGGGTGAGTTTCTTGACCATCATTTTGGTGTATGGATTAATTTAGGAAAAATTACAAATCATCCCTACTTTTCTAAAATAATTACAAAATGATAGAAAAATTTATGACTTTAGTAATTAAAGTTTGTAAAGTTTATCATTAATTTAGAAGAAGTTTTCTTTCTAAAAATCCACTGATTTACTATTTTTCCATTAATTTACCATGTTAGTAATGCTACACTAATAACCACTTTAATATTTGGATATCCGAAGCAGTCTACGTGTTCTAAGATTAATTCCAGACCCTTAAAATTAACGACTGGACATACTTGTTGGAAATGGTGGAAAAAATTCTGGGTAAAACCAGAATTTTTCCTCAAGTTTAGTTTATTTTTTAGGTAGGCCCCGAGTGTCGATTTACTCGGGTCAAAATGGTAACGCGTTCTGATTCACGTGGTATATTTGGTTGCTCAAAACCATTACCGAGTGAATGAAAAATTGAAGCCAAAGTGTGCTCCATGGAAATGGAGTTATGGTGGAAATTCCTTAAGGTTGTTAATTGGCTTGTCCCACATTGATTTGGTGGGAAGTTTTGAAAGAGTTTATTAGGCTTAGGGTGAGATACTTGGGGTGTGCCCATTTTGTCCATAACCTCTTCCTCTAAAACACTTGGGTACTCCTTGGGGCACACCCCGAGTATCTCACCCTAAGCCTAATAAACCCTTTCAAAACTTCCCACCAAATCAATGTGGGACAAGCCAATTAACAACCTTAAGGAATTTCCACCATAACTCCATTTCCATAGAGCACACTTTGGCTTCAATTTCCCATTCACTCGGTAATGGTTTTGAGCAACCAAATATACCACGTGAATCACAACGCGGCATAGAACGCGTTACCACTTTGACCCGAGTAAATCGACACTCGGGGCCCACCTAAAAAATAGACCAAACTTGAGGAAAAATTCTTCTAATGTTTTTAATTTTATTTTTTATTAAAATAAAATCCAGAATTCAAATTAAACTGGTTTGGATTTATTGTTCATCCAAACAGGGCCCTTCCCGTTTTCAAACAGAATTAAACAGAGCCCTTCCCGTTTTCAAACAGAATTAAATTGTTTTGGATTTATTGCTCATCCAAACAGAGCCCTTCCCGTTTCTATCTGTTTGAATAAACAGATTCAAATCTGTTTAAATTTGAATCTAACAGGTTTCATACCTGTTCAATTCAAAACCAAAAGCCACCTTTACATCTATAAATAGACTAGCCTCCCATTTGGATTTTACTCCAATTTTCGTACTCCATCCTCTGCAAATTATATTCTTCATCTTGCTGCATTTTATTTCCGAAAGAAAGAGTGTAAACACCTAGTGTGTTCGTAAGGCAAACAATTTGTAGTGCTGCTATTGTTTGTGGTAAGATCATTTCATCCTGGGAGATAGACGTCCAAATTCTGAAAGCACCGTGGAGAGAACGAATCTGTCTTAAGGACACGGTGTTAAACACTGGACTTGATCAGAAAAGTTATTCAAATAAATTAACCAAGTAAGTTGTTTAATTTAATTCTGTTTTTATTTGTTTATTAATCAGATTTTAATTTTATTTTGTAACAAAATAAAATCTGTGGTTTTATTTATTTATTTTTATTTTGAGTTTGATTTTTTTAATCAAACAAATTCTCTCCTTTTCTCTATTTCTTTTATTCTTGTTGTTGTTTTGTACACAACAGAATTTAATCTTTTTAAATACAGTGAAGATTGTCCAATAATCTTAAGACAGATCCATTTTTGGGTATCTTCATTGTATTTAATTTTCTGTGTTTTCAAATTAATATTCTGGTTGGAAAAACAAATAGTGATTTATGCTATTTGACAGATAGTAGTAATATACTGTCTCTTTTCTTTGACAACAACTAGTAGTACGATACTGGTGTCATTAACAATTTAGAATATTATTTGGTATTACAGAAAATTCTTGTGATATTTTATTTTTCTAGTTTTAGTAACAAGGAAAATAAAATTATTTTGTTGTTATAATTATTTTCTGGTTTTAGTAACTAGAAAATTAATTTGTGTTTTAATATTTTCTGATTTTTGTAATCAGAGATTATGGCTACTACAACTACAACTGCATCTGGCAGTGGTACTCCTATTGTTACACCTACATCGGTCCCTATCCAGAACCATGTTCATGTACCAATCAATCATGGAGAAAAACCGGAAAAATTTAACGGTACCGAGTTTAAGAGATGGCAGCAGAAGATGCTGTTCTATCTTACAACTCTTAATTTGGCCCAATTTCTCCATGAAGAGGCTCCAGCACTTAAAGAGGGTGAAAGTGATCGGCAAGTTGTTGCCGCTGTAGATGCTTGGAAACATTCAGATTTCCTGTGCAGAAACTACATCCTAAATGGCCTTGACAATATGCTGTATAATGTATATAGTCCTCTGAAAACAGCAAAAGAATTGTGGGATTCTTTGGAGAAGAAATACAAGACAGAAGATGCCGGCACGAAGAAATTTGTCGTCGGTAAATTTCTGGACTTTGTTATGGTAGACTCCCAAACGGTAATATCTCAAGTTCAAAGTTTTTCAAATAATTTTGCATGATATTCATTCAGAAGGTATGTCTCTTAGCGAGTCATTCCAAGCCGCTGCTTTAGTGGAAAAGTTACCACCGGCTTGGAAAGATTTTAAAAATTATTTAAAACATAAACGCAAAGAGATGACTATGGATGAATTGATTGTAAGATTAAGAATTGAAGAAGATAACCGAAAGGCTGAAAAGAGGAATGGGAAAAATCCCATTGAGTCCAAGGCTAATGTGGTTGAACAAGTTCATAAACCACATAACAAAAAGAGAAAGTTTACTGGAGATGGTCCTAAACAAGGCGATAGTAGCAAGAAGTTCAAAGGAAAATGCTATAACTGTGGCAAAACTGGACATCGAGTTTCTGACTGCCGCCGCCCTAAGAAGGATCATGGAAGTACAAGTAAGAAGACCACCAATCAGGCCAATGTAACAGAATTGGATTACATCTCTGACGGAGTGAATGACATCAACCTTTCTGCTATGGTGTCTGAGGCTAACTTGGTTGAAAATCCCAAAGAGTGGTGGGTTGACACTGGAGCAACTCGTCACATATGTGCGGACAAGAAGATGTTCACTACCTACAATGAGGCTGCAAATGGTGAACAACTTTTCATGGGAAATTCTTCTACTTCTACTGTGGCTGGACAAGGGAAAGTGATCTTGAAGATGACATCAGGGAAAAAACTGACCCTCAACAACGTACTGCATGTACCTGACATCCGGAAGAATTTAGTTTCTGGGTCTTTGTTAAGTAAAAATGATTTTAGGCTTGTATTTGAGTCTAATAAATTTGTATTAACAAAGAGTGGTATGTATGTTAGTAAGGGATACATGAGTGATGGTCTCTTTAAATTAAATGTAATGACAATTGTACCGAAAGTTGCTATGAATAAGAATAACACATCTTTTGTTTATATTCTTGAGTCAAATTTATGGCATGGTAGATTAGGACATGTGAATTTTGATGCTTTGCGTAGATTAATTGGTTTAGATTATATACCAAAGTTTGAAATTAATCCTAATCATAAATGTGGAATTTGTGTAGAAGCAAAACTAACTAAGGCTCCATTTAAATCGGTTGAAAGAAAAACCGAACCTCTAGAATTAATTCATACTGATGTATGTGATCTAAAATTTATTCAAACTAGAGGAGGCAAAAAATATTTCATAACATTTATTGATGATTGCACAAGATATTGTTATGTTTATTTACTTAGAAGTAAAGATGAAACCTTAGAAATGTTTAAACTCTACAAAACAGAAGTTGAAAATCAACTTGGTAAAACCATTACAATGGTTAGAAGTGATAGGGGTGGTGAATATGATGCACTATTAAATGAATTTTGTACACAACATGGCATTATTCACCAAACTACAGCCCCTTATTCTCCACAGCAAAATGGAATTGCTGAAAGGAAGAATAGAACTCTCAAAGAAATAATGAATGCCATGTTACTAAGTTCAGGTTTACCACAGAACTTATGGGGGGAAGCAATATTGTCTGCTAATTATGTTCTTAACAGAATACCCCACAAGAAAAACAACAACACTCCTTATGAATTGTGGAAAGGTTGATCGCCTTCCTACAAATACTTAAAAGTGTGGGGGTGTTTGGCAAAAGTTGAAGTTCCTGTTCCTAAAAAGATTAAGATTTGACCAAAAACAATAGACTGTGTGTTTATTGGTTATGCTCCGAATAGTAGTGCATATCGGTTTCTGACTTATAAATCAGAAATACCTGATATAAATGTAAACACTATTATAGAGTCAAGGAATGCTGTGTTTTTTGAACATGTCTTTCCTTACAAGAAATGACAGGAATTAAGTTCACAGAAAAGAACTTATGATTGTACACAAAGTCAAGAGACTAATGACAATCAAACACAAGAGACTAGTAATAGTCTCGACCAACAGGATTTAACTGATGATGAACCAAGACGAAGTAAGAGAGCGAGAACATCAAAATCCTTTAGTCCAGATTTTCTGACATACTTGTTAGAAAATGAATCTCAAAGCTTTAAGGCAGCAATGACAGGTCCTGAAGCACCTTTGTGGAAAGAGGCTGTTAATAATGAAATTGAATCCATTATGCAAAATCATACTTGGGAATTGGTGGATCTTCCACCAGGTTCTAAACCTCTTGGATATAAATGGATATTCAAAAGAAAAATGAAAGCAGATAGTTCAATTGACAAGTATAAAGCAAGACTTGTTGTTAAAGGTTACAGACAAAAGGAAGGTCTGGACTATTTTGACACATATTCCCCTGTGACAAGAATAACATCCATTCGCATGCTTATTTCTATAGCAGCGTTGTTTAAATTAGAAATACATCAAATGGATGTTAAGACAGCTTTCTTAAACGGTGATCTAAATGAAGAGATCTATATGGAACAACCCGAAGGGTTTGTAGTATCAGGACAAGAAAAGAAAGTTTGTCGACTTGTAAAATCCCTTTATGGATTAAAACAAGCACCTAAGCAATGGCATGAAAAATTTGATCATGCAATGCTTACTAATGGGTTTAAGATAAACGAATGTGACAAATGCGTCTATGTTAAAAACACTGACCAAGGATATGTCATAGTTTATCTTTATGTGGATGACATGCTTATCATTGGAAGCAGTCAAAACATGATCAAATCAACTAAGCAAATGCTTAACAAAAGATTTGATATGAAAGATATGGGGGTCGCAGATGTTATATTAGGAATGAAAATTACTAAAACATCTGACGGATATGCATTATCTCAATCTCATTATATTGAGAAAATTCTTGATAAATTTATCAAAGATGATTTGAATTTAGCTAGAACACTTGTAGACATCAGTCTTTATTTATCGAAAAATAAAGGTAATGCAGTGTCTCAGTTAAAATACTCCCAAATCATTGGAAGCCTAATGTACCTAATGAATTGTACTCGTCCTGATATAGCTTATGCTATCAGTAAATTGAGTAGGTACACTAGTAACCCTGGAGAAGACCATTGGAAAGCAATCATTCGAGTTCTTAGATATCTAAGATTTACTCGTGATCATGGTTTGAACTTTACTTGATATCCAGCAGTACTCGAAGGTTATTATGATGCCAATTGGATATCGGATACTAAAGATTCAAAATCCACTAGTGGATATGTCTTTACTTTAGGAGGCGCTGCTGTTTCTTGGAAATCCACCAAACAAACATGCATCGCACGATCCACAATGGAATCCGAGTTCATTGCTTTGGACAAATCAGGAGAAGAAGCAGAATGGTTTCGTCACTTCTTAGAAGACATTCCAATGTGGCCAAAACCTGTGCCAGCTATTTGTATTCATTGTGATAGTCAATCTGCAATAGGCAGGGCACAGAATCATTTGTATAATGGTAAGTCACGACATATTCGTCGTCGACATAATACCGTAAGGCAATTGTTGTCAAACGGAATAATCTCAATAGATTATATAAAATCTAAAGAGAATATTGCGGATCCGTTAACAAAAGGTTTGACAAAAGAGCTAGTGTATAATTCATCGAAGGGGATGGGATTAAAGTCTATTACATAAGAGTCGTCATAATGGTAACCCTACTTATATGACTGGAGATCCCAAGAACTAAGTTCAAAGGGACAACTAAGTTATGTATGGCTCGCCAGAAATCACCAAGGGATTAAAATTCCTACCCATTCCTATGGTGAGAGTGATATCTGCAACATATGTTATCTGCAGGGGTATAAGGATAAGCTTTGCTTTTAATGATTACTTATATCTTGATTAAGGCATAAAATCAAGACGAGTATAAGGAGATACTCACAATAAGAATCACCTATATGAGTGTTGAACTGGGGTCGGTTCTATGAGAATAAAGAAGGCTACATTCTCTAGAAATACTCATGAAAACCAGGTGCGTTCAAGGCCAAAATGAACACAACAGTGAGAACCACGATGTGTTAGAAAATATTTTGTGTGAAATCTATTGTCTTGGCTTACACAAACGGCTGAACAATTCAAGGCATCGCGTCCATTGGTTAGCCAGTAAGTCCGATAGGTTATCACTAGGGAAGGTTCAAGGCCGAAAACTACCTATCCTGATGCAAGATATTTTCGACTTATACTCTTTCGTTAAGTCTGCATATTGTTGCATTTCCGTTGTCATCAAATTCCATTCATGTGGGGGATTGTTGGAAATGGTGGAAAAAAATCTGGGTAAAACCAGAATTTTTCCTCAAGTTTGGTCTATTTTTTAGGTGGGCCCCGAGTGTCGATTTACTCGGGTCAAAGTGGTAACGCGTTCTATGCCGCGTTGTGATTCACGTGGTATATTTGGTTGCTCAAAACCATTACCAAGTGAATGGGAAATTGAAGCCAAAGTGTGCTCCATGGAAATGCAGTTATGGTGGAAATTCCTTAAGGTTGTTAATTGGCTTGTCCCACATTGATTTGGTGGGAAGTTTTGAAAGGGTTTATTAGGCTTAGGGTGAGATACTTGGGGTGTGCCCCAAGGGGTACCCAAGTGTTTTAGAGGGAGAGGTTATGGACAAAATGGGTTAGACCCATTGGACCCAAAAATCACCACACACGCGCGCGCCGCCGCCCGTCCGGTCGGGCGGGCTTGGGCGCGGGTGCGTGGTTGGGTTGGGCTTCTAATCTTTTTGGGCCAAAAACATTTGAATTTAATTTTATTTTTTATTAAAATAAAATCCAGAAATTAAACTGGTTTGGATTTATTGTTCATCCAAACAGGGCCCTTCCCGTTTTCAAACAGAATTAAATTGTTTTGGATTTATTGCTCATCCAAACAGAGCCCTTCCCGTTTCTATCTGTTTGAATAAACAGATTCAAATCTGTTTAAATTTGAATCTAACAGGTTTCATACCTGTTCAATTCAAAACCAAAAGCCACCTTTACATCTATAAATAGACTAGCCTCCCATTTGGATTTTACTCTAATTTTCGTACTCCATCCTCTGCAAATTATATTATTCATCTTGCTGCATTTTATTTCCGAAAGAAAGAGTGTAAACACCTAGTGTGTTCGTAAGGCAAACAATTTGTAGTGCTGCTATTGTTTGTGGTAAGATCATTTCATCTTGGGAGATAGACGTCCAAATTCTGAAAGTACCGTGGAGAGGACGAATCTGTCTTAAGGACACAGTGTAAAACACTGGACTTGATCAGAAAATTTATTCAAATAAATTAACCAAGTAAGTTGTTTAATTTAATTCTGTTTTTATTTGTTTATTTAATCAGATTTTAATTTTATTTTTGTAACAAAATAAAATCTGTGGTTTTATTTATTTATTTTTATTTTGAGTTTGATTTTTGTAATCAAACAAATTCTCTCCTTTTCTCTATTTCTTTTATTCTTGTTGTTGTTTTGTACACAACAGAATTTAATATTTTTAAATACAGTGAAGATTGTCCAACAATACTTCCAATGACCACCTCTTGAGATGACTTGAACTCAAGATTTTGATTCTTATTCTGAAATTTTACTCTTACCATACACATGATCATATTATCTAAAACAACATTTCTTTTATTTATCTTTAATTGATATTATTATTATTTATTTATTTTTTTTGCTAATAGATTGATTATTATCATCTTTTCTCTATTTATCTTAACATCCCATTTCAATTATACTTATTTTTTTGAATATACATATTCTTTTTCTTTTTTCTTTCTTTTTTGATATTAAAATAGAGTTCAGAAGTTGAAGTCCTAGGATAAAAACATCCCCCGCCATCTTTTAAAAATTGGAAGGAAACACAATCCAGAGCGAAGGAGAACATAGTGAGAGGAAAATCTATGCGAAAACCTTTATTTGTCAAACAATAATGATACATTCCTATTAAATTAGAGCTCTAATTGAGTTTTAGTGACGTGGAAAGTCCAGGAAAAAAAAAATGCCAAAACATTACATCAGATAGGTTCTACATACACATTAAAACTATTAAAATTCTAAAATATTTTTGTTTGTCAAAATGTATGCACACTTGTTCCCTCGCAAAATACATATTTAGTCCGTGTGGCCTGCAATCAAGGTCCGGAGTTATTTGGAATAATCTAAATAAGTTTACTTTTTAATATTTTATGAAAAAATGAACAAAAAAATAAAGTGATAATATAACTCAAAAAAATAAAAAGATAAATATATATATATATATATATATAGTACTACCCAAACCAAGCCTAGTGTAATTCAATGTTTTGAGATGGTAGTAGATTTATCACCAATTTTTGTGAGTTTTTACCGAAGAGGAGGAGAGAGGGGGTGAGGCTAAGATTGAAGTTTTTTTTTTTTTTTTTTTTGTTACAGAAAAATTCTTCCTACTTTTTCGCAGGTCCAAGGCAGCGCCCCTTTATAGAGATCACCAAAGTGTCCTGTTAGTCGTTCTGAGCGAGGAGACTATAACCTGGGAACTTACTCTGACCTCCCAAGACAAGCTCCGCTTAAGTCAAGACTCGCACAGAGGGAGAGCATTGAACTCACACCAAGTACTGGTTAAAAAATTTGAGATCCAACCTCCTAACCAACTGTACTATACCCAAAAAATTAATCTAAAAAGAATTAAAACTCATGACCTAAGGACTTAGGGATTGTTTGGAATGACCTAAATAAGTGTACTTTTTGTCTTTTTATAAAAAGATGTGTAAAAAAATAGAAAAGTGATGTGATAAAAAAAATATAAAAAGATAAATTATTTTGATATTACCAAACTTGACCTTAATCTCCATATTTTTACCACAAACCAACCCCCCCCCCCCCCGGTGGGCTCCAAGATTGAAGTTGAGAGCAAACTGGAGCCTATCTCTATAAGGGCCCAAAGTTCGACACCAACGCTAGAGAAGGTGCCTATGTTTCTATAGAAGTCCGAGAATCATTTTTTTGTTAGGAATTTAACACCCCTAATCAGCATAGGTGAGGCAAAAGAAAAAATAAAATAAAATAATGCAAATCGAGACAATTACACACACATATAAAAATATAAAAATTTATGTAATTCACGTCAAAATATGATTACTTTATCCCCATTGTAGTTTTACTATAATCTCAAAATGATTATAACTCTTTCACTCAGTAAAAAACGGAGCCTCTCATCTATAAAAATATAGAAATTAAAACAACGCAAAAATAATAAAGAAATTACCAAAAATACCCCAAAAAAATTTAGATCAAAAAAATTAAAATGAAGTGAAAACAATAGAAAAATTACCCAAATCCTGCAACTCTCGGAAGGAGGCCCCCCAAACCTCTTGGTCATATTTGTTTGGGAGATTAGTTGATTGGAGTAGTAAGGATCCGTTTGGGAAGAATTAAAATGGATTTTTTTGGCTATTTTAGTCACAAAAGATAAAATAGACTATTTTAGCTACAAAAAATAAAATATCACATCCAACCTATAATCATTATACTCTTCTCTCACAAAAAAAGTCAAAAAAGTCAAAAAGTCAAAAAGCTCTTTCCAAACCAAGCTTTTTAGCCCAGGCTAAAATAGCTAAAAAAGTCAAAAAACCAAAAAGTCAACCCACTTCCCAAATAGAGGATAAGGAGGTGGGTCCCACTAACTCTTGTTTGATGGCTTTCTTGAAGCAGCTTGCTAATTGCTCAATAAGGGGATTAATTTAGGTAAATTTTGAGTGAGATTAGGAAAATAATTAGAGGATTGAGTCTATTTATATAAAAATTATATATATATATATATATATATTTTTGACCAAGTGCACCTGTTTATTTTAATATTTGTTTTAGTTTTTTTTAATATAGAAATAATTTATTTATTTTATATAAAAATAATTTAACAATCTCATCACTAACTATCTCCCACATCATCATCAAAACAAATACATTTTTACTTAATCCTCTCGCTAACAATCCTACATTAACAATCTCTTCACTAATAATCCCTTCATTAACAATCTCATTCAACCTAATCTGTCAAACAAACGTGGCCCTTAGGTGTTGTTTGTCGTTTGTTTGGCAGGATTAGAGGGTGAGATAGGATTTATATGGTTGTTTGGTTTTCTAATTTTACTCCGGATTTGAGCCTTATAACAAAATAAACTATGAGATTTTAATTTTATCAATTTAAATCTTAAACTTTTTATTTTTTTCAATTTAAACCATTTATCTATTTTTATTAAGTAAAATCGATAAAAAAAAGGAGTATTTTAGTCATTAAATTCAATGAAAAACATATTTTAGATATTTTATATATATATATCTACATTGAGTTTAATGACTAAAATCTTAATTTTTTTTATTAATTTTACAATTGTTTAAATTGAAAAGAAATTAAAATATTAAAATTTAAATTGATAAAATTAAAAATTAAAAATTTATTCTGTTACAAGAGTCAAATCTTTAAAAAAAATTTACAATTATTCCTAAAATTTAAATAATTATTTTTTATCGTTGAATTGAGAAAGGAAGCGATTGGGAGAGGAATTATTTATCCCATGGAGCACAAATTGAGAGCACGTGGTAGAATTGATGTAAAATGAAAGAGTACGGCAATGATCACAGAAACACTGGATTCAGCTTGCTTGTTTTCAGCTTGATTCAGCTTGATGGAGCACAAATGATTCGACTTGTTTGTTTTTATTTTTCAGAAAATACTTTTTAAAAGATTTTATTTTTTTATTATTCGTGTTTTTTTTATTTTTACTGAATTTTTTAAATATTTTAAGCAAATTTTTTACTTTTTAGACACACGTAACATAAATACACTTAAAAAGTAAAAAAATTATAATTTTTTTTTTAAAAATTCACTAAATACCAAAAATACAAAAAAATATAAGAATTCAGTACATTTTTTATATTTTTATATATTTATTAATTTTTTAAAATATTTTTTCACAAATTTTTTACTTTTTAGATACATCTAACTAAGGTGTATCTAAAAATGTAAAAAAAAAAATGTTTAAAATTTAAAAAATATTCACTAAAAACAAAAGAATACGAAAATCAAAAAACTCAATTTTCTAAAAATTTAATCCAGAAAACCCAAACAAAACATACTGAATACAATTATTAATACATAACAATTTGGGGACTATTAATACATAATATATAAATATAGTACATTTTTTAGTCCACTACAATTGAGTAATTGATACATCCAGAAACCTTGACCTTTCATTAATTTGACCATAACTAAATCTTACATTTAAATAAGAATGTTCCGTAATTAAAATTTCAGGTCCTTGCCGCCCCCAAACATTATCTCTTCCTAAAATATTTGGTGAGCAAATTGATTAAAATAAAATAATAAAAAATTATATTTTGATTACTTATGAGGCTTAAGATTTTCTCACGTTTTAAATTTAGAAAAATAATTGATCCACTGAATATAGAATACCTGACTCTGTTCGAATTGTCCAATGGTTCTTACGCTGGACGATCGGCTGGTCAATTACCTGAATAACCGGTATCACCCTTATCAATTCCAACTGTCCCCCTTAACCAACCAGATGACGTTTCGGATGATCAACATGTCAATTAGCATTCATCTAAATGACCAACGTCACCCTTATCAATCACAATTATCAGCTAAACGACCTTTCAATTAATATGCACCTCATTTAAACAATTCTAAGGAGCCAAATTCAATGAAACATTACTCTTGATTTTAAAACTTCTTAAACTAATTACATATTTTTGACGTTTTGTTCATATTGTTTGTTGCTTTTTCTTTCCTCCCACTGGCCACTTGTGATGGTCGGTGGAATAGCCCAATCAAAAACTTTAGTTGACCCATTAATGCTTGAGATGGAATTATATGGGACAAAAAAATTACTACACTAGAGGGAAAAAATTACTATAACAGTAATATATGAACATATAATATCATCATTTAATAATAAATTATTGAAAAGGTGTAATATATCCCCCATGTATGTGTGTGAGTTAGTAGGCTGAATAAGATAAAGTAGTAATATTTAAAAAGTGAAATTCACCATCTATGTGGTGTTTTTTATTGATGGTAATTTCTCATTTTGTGTTTTTTTATTGGTTGTTTTCATATCATTTGGGATCAGTATATATTGCAACTAAACAAAACAGTTTTTCTGCTCATATAAAAATTAATAATAAAATCTCACATCGTGTCAGACTTACCTCAGATAAAAAATTTGTGTTTAATTATGTTATTAGTTTTTGTTTTCCTAAATTTTTTTAACTAAAATTGAATTGAGGAATCACTTGTCTAGCAGTCGAATCTGTGATGAATTTTTGTGTTTCTCAAGGCCTTTACCTAGTAATTTATCTATAAGAATGAAATTAGAGACGATATACACTTAACAATTAGTCAGGACAAAGCCAAAATATCCTTATTACCCCTGTCCCAACAAGAAAAGGGTTAAATATGATGATGCTAATTATCAAAATACCCTTATAGCCAAGATTCTTGTACATATTTTATTGGGTAAATAAAAAAAGTCATAGAGATTTAAAATATATATAATTGTACGGGGAGCAAATATTCCGGCGTGCCCGTATTCCTTTCTTCCGAGCTCCGTCGATGTCCGATCACCTGCGAGCAAGTAATGGTGAGCTACCCGGCGGTGTGGGGCCGAAAAAACCCTCCGACGGTCAAGTTAGCACACACCTTAGAGGGAATAGAGAGAAGGGAGAGAGTGTTTGAGTGTAAGAAATCCTTACAGATGTGTTCGTGTATTGCGTATGGGGGGCGCAGACATGCTTATATACCTTCTGAGCCCCATATCCACTCTCTGTCATCTCCTGACACGTGGCTCTGCTATCCCATCTGTCAGCATAAGCCATGCCATTCATCACCTGCCCTCAACTGCCTGTCAGCACAGCTGGAGCTCGGCAGCCGAGCTGCCCTACCTCGGTCGTACCATGCTTCATACCTTAAGCGCCTATCCGGATAAACAAACGGAGGACCGGGCTAAGTGGCATCCCGGCCGAGCCTAGCCCGGATACTTACTTTGATCGGCCTTCTTGCCGGTCAATCAACTACCTCGGCTGACCGCGCCTTTCCGGGCGTCGGTCTCTCAGCATGCCTGGCTTCGACCATCCTCGGACCGAACATCCCGGTCTGACCGGTCGCTTCCCGGCCGAGCAATTTCTGTACGGTCCGGGGTGGCACACGCTCGGTCCAAACTCTGCCCGGCCCAAGTTTTGGCTCCCCCTCTCTGGGCGAACAGTGGATCATCTCGGCCCAGTGCGCTGCTGGGCTCTCAACCTGATCGGTCAATATCTCGGCCCAACCCCAGATCATAAATTACCCTCTCAATTGCCCCTTAATTCCGTCCGCGGAAGCGTGACTGGGATTATTCACTTCGACCGAGATAACATCTCTCCGGTCGTCAAGACGCCAAGCCTTCACCGAGCTAATCTGCTATCCTTCCCCGGTCATGTTCCTCGGCTTACAGCCTTTTCGTCGAAAGTAGCTCGGCTGGCTCTTCGTCTCTTCATCCCGTCACTTCAATCCTGACGTAGCCATAAATGGGGACACGTGGCGTGCTCCCATTGGTCATCGAGAAGCCAACCCGCCGTTCTTGTCAGATTTTGAATTTGGGCGGTCTCTTTCGCCTATACAAACTCCCCCCCATCGTTCCACTTTTTTTTCCTACTGCTGCCTCCATCTCTGACGATTCTGAAGCTCAAGCTCGACTGCCATTCTCCCATTCTTCGTATTGAGGAAGAACACCTTCAGCCCTTCACAGGTAAGATACTCAATCCCTCTTATGTTGCTATTTTCTTTTACTTTACACACATTAGGGCACAAAAACGTAGCATTTAGGGCAAAGGCCATGGAATCCGTCCCAAACGCCCCAACTGTTCTTGGTGTTCTTCGTCTTCCTGAAGACCACTGAAGAACTGGGGTGAACCGGGCTTTGGGCCTTCTTTTGATCCAAAAAACCGACCAAACCGGGATAACAACATGTTTGTTTCAACCAAGATGAAAACCGAGATAACAAAAGGACTTGGCCGTTCAACCGGGCTAACATCTGGTCCGCTTGGGCGACCGGGCTCCTTAGATAGAATAGACAACCGAGGTGGTTTGGCACACTTAATGACCGAGCTAAATCCAGCACCTTCGCGCGACCGCGCTAACACTTTCCATCCTTTTCCTACAGAGTCCAAGGGGACCACTGTCATTCCTGAGGCTCTCAGGACCGGGCAACATCCAATACCCAGAGCCAAACCCCTCAGCCGGGATACACTAAGCCGGCCAAAAATGGGGAAGTTCCGCTTCCTAGTGGATACTCCGGCTGCGCTGGCTACGTTCAGGGAGGACTACGGCGTCCCGGCCGATGTCCACCTGCAGCTCGCAGAAGAGGAGACCACACCTTGGGGTAGGGAGGAGTGCCCCTTCACCGTGCTATCCATCGTTGAAGGGGGTCTTCGTTTCCCGCTCAACCCTCTTATAACCGAGTTCCTCCGCCGCACCGGGCTAGCACCCACACAGGTGTCCACCAACACTTATAGAATAATCAACGGCGTTCACGAATTGAACCTACGGCTAGGCACCAACTTAGGCCTAGCCGAGATATTGAGGCAATACACAATGGGCCACACCGGTGACGGCCTAGCTTACTACTTGAAAATACGACCGGGCAAGGAAAAAATCGTAACCGGCACCCCGGACAAAGATATGCACGACGATGATTTTTTTTGGGTGTACGGCAATTACGAAACAGCCGAGGTGCCGGGCTGGTTCATAAGCAAGGACTTCGGTTCTTCATGTAAGCCACTCAAACTTGCTCGGTGAACTTAATTCTTTAGTTTAACTAACCGGTTTCCCTGTTTCTTTTGCAGCTATCCAAGCCTTGCAAGCCAACTACCAATTCCCCAACGTCGAGGCAATTCGGGCCGTGCTTAGGTACCGTCACCGAGACTGCAACGAGTTGCTCGGCTACACACCGACTTACAGATATTCTGCTCCGCGCCGGAGTAGAGTAACCGACTTCCTCAGAGCTCCTTCGCCTCCTCCAGATCCAACCCTACCAGACGTCCCATTAATCCGGTTAACCGACGAGCAAGAAATGGCCAAAAGATCTCGGATCAAAAACCTTCTAACCGCGACCTCAGCCGAGATACCGAGCGTAACCACCCGCTCCCCGGCTGCCGGTCAATCGAGTGCAGCCGTGGTAGCCCTTGCTTCTCCAGTTCCAGCTGCCGGGCAATCTGCCAGAGAAGCGCGCCGGGCTGGAAAAAGACCAAGGGCAGATCCCTCCGCCGAGCTCGTCGCCGAGCTGACAACGGAACATCCAGCTGAAACCCCTGCTCCCGTGCCCGCTTGGCGTCCTCAGCTGAAGCACCGGGAACAGGACATCCCGGCGACTGCTTCGATCAAGGCTGACAAAGAACACTTGCTCGCCTTCGATCTCTCCAAAGCATTTCTCCTACCGGGCGACGTGGTAGGCAGTGACCACGTCCCTGACACCCGGCTGGTAAAATCTTCCGTGAAGTCCATGGCCAGGGTAAGTCGACGTTCTTTTTAACATTT
The DNA here is from genome assembly GCF_055761805.1 of Camellia sinensis. Classification (NCBI taxonomy): domain Eukaryota; kingdom Viridiplantae; phylum Streptophyta; class Magnoliopsida; order Ericales; family Theaceae; genus Camellia; species Camellia sinensis. Next base: position 100,539,484 of record NC_138975.1, on the reverse strand, counting down.
CACAAGTGTTTGCTCGGTCCTTCTTGCTCGGTCCCCTTTCTGATGTACTTTGCTTCTTTGTGCAGGCCATTCAGAAACAACATTTGGTCTTGGAGCGCATCCACCGGCTTAGGCAGAAAGCCAATGACACTGCCAGCCAGGTTGAAAGCCTTCAAGCCGAGCTCGGCCGGGCTAAAGCTTCTCTCGAGATGGCCAACAATGATAATAACAGGCTGCTCGGTCAACTGAATGCAGCCGAGAAAAAACATAGCGAGCTCCAGGCCGAGGTTGACACTCTGAAGAAGGAGAAGAGGAAGGCTTGCCGGGCTGCCAACAACGCGGGTTTCAACGAGGCCGAGAAGAATTACCAGAAGCAAGTCTTTGCAACACAAGACATATACTTCAAGGCTGGCTGGAAATCCGCTTGCGAACAGCTCGGCCAGGGCTCTAACACCGACGTTTTTGCCAATCCTCCCAAAGCTTCACTACCGGTCTATCTCGTGCCATATGCCAACGATGTTTTCAGCGCTTTACAGACTGAGGCCGAGGAGGGACTTGAAGATAGGGACGGGGAGGCAGATTCTGAGGAAGAAGAGGCCGAAGTGCAAGAGCAGCCCGGCAATGAGGAGCCCGGTGAACAAGATACCGGTCCAACCGTTGACCTTGAAGCCGGCGAGGACGAATTCACTCATCTATCCCCTCTAGTTTAATTTTCTTCTCTTTTGTATTTTTGCTTTCAACACTGCTGATGTAACCGGGCTTGGTCCCCACTTTTTGTAATGAATTTCTTATCAATGAAAATTCAAATTTTTGCAAGTGTATGCACGGTTGTAATCAGTTCTGTCTTCAGCAAAACATCTCGGTATAACTCATCGAACCGGAATACATAACACGGTCTAAGTACTTCAGCAGAACAAGACCAATTCATGAACCGAAATAGCCATCTCGGCTGTAACAAAGTTGAACAAATCAACACTTCCAACCGGAATACACCATCTCGGTTGGGAATCCAAAGTTGGACAAGACACCAACTCTTCCAACCGGAGTACATCATCTCGGTTGGGAATCCAAAGTTGGGCAAAACACCAACTCTTCCAACCGGAGTACATCATCTCGGTTGGGAATCCAAAGTTGGGCAAAACACCAACTCTTCCAACCGGAGTACAACATCTCGGTTGGGCATCCAAAGTTGGGCAAGACACCAACTCTTCCAACCGGAGTACAACATCTCGGTTGGGCATCCAAAGTTGGGCAAGACACCAACTCTTCCAACCGGAGTACATCATCTCGGTTGGGAATCCAAAGTTGGGCAAGACACCAACTCTTCCAACCGGAGTACATCATCTCGGTCCGTAACATAAAAATAATAATCCAAGTGCTAATGCAAAATGACTTCTATAATTTGACAAAAAGAATTACATTCTGCTTTGCAAGCCAAAAAATTGCTTTACAAAAAGAGGAAAGTAAAAAGCTTAAAAATAATACAATTTCAAGTTAGCCGCATTCCATGGCCGGGGTATGGCTCTTCCCTCTAGATCCTCCAAGTGATAAGCCCCCTTGCCAGCCAGACCAGTGATCTTGTAGGGTCCTTCCCAATTTGCCCCTAGTTTGCCTTCTCCTGGCACCAGGGTGTTGCCCATAATCTTCCTCAAAACCCAATCCCCAACTTTGAACGGTCTGGGGTGCACTGTCTTGTTATACTTCTTGGAGAGCTCTTGTTGGTAGGCGGCCACATGGATGAGGGCTTTCTCCCGACGCTCTTCCGCTAGGTCCAGCTCCAAGGCAATAGCCTCGGCATTTAGCTCGGGCTCAAAACTCTCGGTTCTGAGGGTAGGTATTTCAACTTCCAAGGGTATGACCGCCTCCATGCCGTAAGCCAAAGCAAATGGAGTTTCCCCGGTTGAACGTCGCGGGGTTGTTCGGTATGCCCAAAGTACACTGGGCAATTCCTCATCCCACTTTCCCTTGGCCTTTTCCAGCCGTTTCTTCAACCCATCCAGGATAGTCTTGTTCGACGCTTCGGCTTGACCATTGGACTGCGGGTAGGCCGGGGTGGAGTTGTAGAATTCTATCTTCAGATCTTCACAAAATCCTCTGAATAGGCGACCGTCAAACTGGGTGCCGTTGTCAGAGATCAAAATTTTGGGGACGCCAAACCGCGTGACAACGTTCTGCCAGACAAATCGCTTCACGTCTTTCTCTTTGATGGTTGCCAAGGGCTCAGCTTCAACCCACTTTGTGAAGTAATCTGTGGCCGCGATGAAGAATTTCCGGTTGCCCGGTGCTGTTGGCAATGGTCCCACTATATCTAGCCCCCACATGGCGAAAGGCCAAGGACTGGTGAGGGGAAGAAGTTCCCTGGCAGGCTGGTGGATCTGATGGGCGAATTTCTGGCATTTCTCGCACTTGCGGACATATTTTTGCGCGTCGGCCTGCATGCACGGCCACCAGTATCCCTGCGAAATAGCTCGGTAGGCCAAGGACCTGCCCCCGATGTGGCTGCCACAAATGCCTTCATGAATTTCAAACAAGAAGGCCTCCACACTGTTCGGGTGCACGCACTTGAGATACGGACCGGTGAAGGACTTCTTATATAACGCGCCTGATGGAGACAGCCAAAACTGCTCGGACTTCACCCGGATTTTGTGTGCTTCTTTCTTGTCTGTTGGAAGAGTCCGGTCTCTGAGGAACAAGATCAAGGGGTCCATCCATGAAGGACCTAGCTCGGCGCAGAGTACATCCGTCTGCCCGGCGTTTTCAATGCTCGGCCGCGGAAGAAAGTCAATCAACAGGGGGTTTGGAGACGTACTATCGACCATGGAAGCGAGGCCGGCGAGTTCATCAGCCCGGCTGTTTTCTTCTCGGCCAATCCGCTGGACTCTGATTGCCTCAAACTGCTTGATATGGTCTCTGACCAGAGCTTGGTACTTCGCCATCCTGTCGTCCTTCGCTTCATAAATCCCTGAAACTTGGTTAACCACAAGCTGGGAATCACTATATACCAGAAGCTCGGCAGCCTTCATTTGAATTGCGCTCTTGAGCCCAGCAAGAAACGCCTCGTACTCAGCCTCGTTGTTAGACGCCGGGAAGCCGAGTGTGATAGAATGCTCAATGGTTAGGCCTTCCGGGGATATAAGAACGATACCTAGGCCGGCACCATGACGGTTGGACGCTCCATCAACAAAAAGCTTCCACATGTCCCCCACAAAAAGCTTCCAGCAGTCAGATGGGTCCTGAGAGTTGCGAAGGGCAATGGGATCACAACTGCTCGGCTGTGCGGTGTCAAGTTTGGTGTTGACCGGTTCAAATTCAGTGCCCCTTGGTGATTCGACACCGGACTCAGCAAGTTGGTCCGTAATGCCTAAGTCCGTAGGCGAATCACCAGGTTGCGGTGTGAAGCCGGCCGCAGGTTCTGAGCTGCCTGGAACCATTCCTTCCCCCCTTGAGGATTCGGCACCGGACTCAGCAAGTTGGTTCAGAATGCCCAAGTCCGTAGGCGAATCATCAAGTTCTGAACTGTGTGGAACCATTCCTTCCCCCCTTGGGGATGCGGTACCGGACAGAGTGGATGGGTTGGTGATACACAACTCCGTCATCGCAGCACCGGGAGGTATTACCGTGCAAACTGAGGGAATTTTGATGGTGCGCGCTAACGCCGCGGCGTGACCTTCTGCAGCTGGTAGTTCCTCGGTTGGCATTGTGGGCGTCTCATCATCTGCCTCGGCAATGTCGACCGGGCATACCGGATGAGTGCCAGGTGAGAACTCGGCAACAAAATCGGCCAAGGTTTGGGCTTTGATTGCGGTGCGCGGCTGGAACTTCACATCGAACTGTCCCAACTCGACCGCCCATTTTAATATTCGGCTTGAAAAGTCTGCGCGCTCAAACAAGGCCTTGAGGGGGAACTCGGTCAGTACGACGATGGTATGGGCGTGAAAATAATGTGCCAATTTCCTCGAAGCCATCATCAGTGCCAACGCAAGCTTTTCCAGCGGCAAGTACCTCGTCTCAGCCGGTAGCAAAGTCTTACTTACGTAAAAAATTGGGAGGTGCTTGATTCCTTCAGCCCGGACTAACACCGCACTTACTGCGTGCTGGGAGACGGCAAGGTAAAGGTAGAGTTCCTCACCGGGCTCTGGTGTAACCAACAGCGGCGGAGAAGACAAATAATCTTTGAGCTCGGCCAAAGCTCGGTCACACTCGTCATCCCATGAGAACTTTGACTTCAATGCTTGAAAGAAAGGGCGGCAGCGATCTGATGACCGGCTTATAAATCGATTAAGCGCGACGGCCATCCCGGCCAGATGCTGCACGTCCTTAGCCGAGCTGGGTTGTTTCAATTCTTGCACGGCTCTGACCTGAGTAGGGTCTGCTTCGATGCCTCGGTTCGTGACTAAGAATCCCAAAAATTTCCCGGATCCCACGCCAAAGGCACACTTCGAGGCGTTCAAGCGCAGCTTGTGCTTCTTCAGAATGGCGAACATCTCGGCTAAGTCGGACAAATGGTGTGCCTCATGTCGGCTCTTTACCACCATATCATCGATGTAAGCCTCCATTGTCCGGCCGAGCAAAGGAGCGAACATTTTGGTCACCATCCTCTGAAAGGCTGCCCCGGCGTTTTTCAAACCAAAGGGCATAACTCGATAGCAGAAGAGTCCCCTTGGAGTCGTGAAAGAGGTGATCTCTTGGTCAAGCCCATGCATGGCAATCTGGTGATAGCCGCGGTACGCATCCAAGAAACTGAGCCGATTGTGTCCAGCCGTCAAATCCACTAGCTGGTCAATGCGCGGCAAAGGGAAGCTGTCTTTCGGACAAGCTCGGTTGACTGTCTTGTAATCGACACAAACTCGCCACTTTCCATTTTTCTTGGGCACCACTACTGTGTTGGAAATCCACCGAGGGTAGTGCACTTCCTGTATTGCTCGTGCCTCAAGCAAGTTCTTTACCTCCTCTGCTACTACCTCGGCGTGATGCAGCGCCGATCTCCTTGTTCGCTGGATAACTGGCTTTGCTCCAGGGAAGACATTGAGGTGATGGCAGATAAAGCTTGGGTCAAGACCAGGCATGTCGTAGGGCGACCATGCAAAGACTTCGATGTTCACCATCAAAAACTCAATCATCTCGGTTCTCTCCATGGCCGAGAGACTTGAACCGAGCAAGAAGAATCTGTCCGGCTGCTCGGCATCAATCCGCACCTCAACCAATTCTTCAACAGCCTTGTCTTCTGCTTTGGTGCCAACATCATCCAAGACACTCCGGTCCTCCGGTCCCTCGATCATTTGAACGAATCATTTGGCTGCCCGGCTCCCGTTGACCGCCACGAAGCACTGCTTGGACATGACCTGATCACCCCAAATCTCCTCGACTGCCCCCATAGCCGAGGGGAATCTCATCACCTGGTGGTAGGTCGATGCTACGGCTTGCATGGCGTGAAGCCATCCTCTTCCAAGGATAAGGTTGTACGTTGAAGGCACTTGTAGCACCCAAAACTCCACTTGCTTGACCACGGATCCCGCTTTGACCGGCAGGATAATCTTTCCCAATGGCCACTCCGGCTGCGAGTTAAATCCAACCAGTGGCGAAGTGGCCGGAGCCAAGTTTGTCTCACGGAGTTTGAGCTGTTTGAACGCATCATAATACATGATCTCGACCGAGCTTCCCTGATCGATCAAGATCCGTCTAACATCAAATTCTTTGACGCGTAATGTTACTACAAGAGCATCGTTGTGCGGCGTCTGGATACGCTCTAAATTCCTTGAGGTGAAACTAATCACATCTTTCTCCTCTGTCTTCTCCCTTTTGATGGCAGGCTGTACTGACAAAACTTCCCTCATATGCTCTGCCTTCTTGATCATGCCCCGGAGTTCACAAACGCGCTCCGGTTCCACGATGCCGTGGATGACATTAATAACTCCTTGTGGAGGTGCATCTCGGTCATCCTGTCCCCTGGGATCGACCGAAGCCTGATTTGGTTTCACGCCGCCATCAATGTAAAGGTCCAGATGCCCGGCCGCAACCAATTCTTCCAAATGTTGTCGCAAAGGCAAACAATCCTCAGTCCGGTGGCCCCTCTCCCGGTGAAACGTACAACGATACCGCGGATTGTACCCCTTTTGTCCATCGCCCAACTTAGCAGGAAACCGGACATACTCCTCGTCTCGGATTTCGCTAAGTATGCGATAGATTGGAATCTTGAAGACCGTGGTTATGCCAGTCCTTGCCTTCATTCTCCTGTTTGCGTCCTCAACGTCATCACGGGGGTAGTCATCCCGGTCATTCCGACGTCCTCTACCCCGGTTTTTACGATTTGAACCTCGGTCTGATTCCTCTGCTCGGTCATTTGAGCGGCTGGACTCTTGCCCAACTGCGTGCACTTTGCCTGCTGTCTTCTTGTCTGTTCCAACCGGAGTGGCCTTCACGGTGGAAGCTGACGCATCATCCTCTACTCGGATGTGCTCATTGATGCGCTGCATGAGCTGGCCCATGGAGGTCGGTTGGTGCATGGTAAGCGAGTCCCGCAGTCTATGTCCGACCGGGAGACCACGCTTATATTGCGTGATGGCAAGGTTGACCGGGCAATCTAGGATCTCGTTGAAGGTCTCCCAATACCTTGAATTGTATGCCTTCAGTGTGTCGCACGGTTCCATCTTGACACTCAGCAAGTGATCGACTTCCTTTGGCGTTTTTGTGTTAGTTTTGAAGCGCGTAACAAACGCTTCGGCCAACTGATGCCACCGTTGTATGCTCCCTTCCGGCAACCTCTCAAACCACTTTAAGCCCAGCTCACCTAAACTGGACGGGAAGATTAGGCACATAAGTCCGTCATTGCGCCGATGTCCGGCCATAACCTGTCGGAAGTGGCTCACATGCATGTACGGATCGGTTTTTCCGTCGTAAAGTGTGAACTTAGGCTGATGGAAGCCTGCTGGAAGCGGCGTTGTTTCTATTTCCAGGGAAAAAGGAGTGGCACTCAACCTTGCCAAGTCTGTATCTTCGAATATTGGCATTGCCTGGCGGGGTGGAGGCATTCCGACCTCCTCGCTGGCATGAACCCCGTAGGAGAGCCGCTGGAAAGCTGGGATTCTCTGAGCTTCGCGCCGGTGAGCCCGCTCCCTTAACACTGCCCGTAGGTCCTCTGACTGAGCAGAATAAGAGTACCTCGACGTCGTCGCCGGACGTGAGGGTTTGTAGGTACTGTCTTGCGCGCTAGACTTTTCTGCATGCACGTCGGAATCACCAACCTGGTAACTCCTGGTGATGGAAATGGACTGAGTACGTCGCTGACTCTGATCGCCTGACCGGCGGGACGGAGTGCGCTCACTGTGGTCTCCCACTCCAGCTACACCTTTCCCTTTGACATGCCGCTTAAGATCCTCCATCTCCGCCGCCATCCGCCTGATAACAGCGTCTTGGTCCTTTAACTTGCTCTCCAGTCGCCTGGCGTGTGAGTCTCTCCGCCGGTGACCGTCTGGACTCCGTGAACGCCCATGACTCCTTCCGCGCTTATCCCGCGCGTCTCCTGACTGTCCTCCAGTGGGCGTCCCCAAGTCAGCCATTGGATGGACGGCAGGAGGTCCCTCTATCTTTCGGGTATACTCCGGGGTGGCTCCATCGATGGCGGACAACGGGAACTCGTCGTTGTTCGCCATGGACGGCGATCAGATGAACCTGGAAGACAAGGTTTAGTCTGAAAACTTCCCACAGACGGCGCCAATTGTACGGGGAGCAAATATTCCGGCGTACCCGTATTCCTTTCTTCCGAGCTCCGTCGATGTCCGATCACCTGCGAGCAAGTAATGGTGAGCTACCCGGCGGTGTGGGGCCGGAAAAACCCTCCGACGGTCAAGTTAGCACACACCTTAGAGGGAATAGAGAGAAGGGAGAGAGTGTTTGAGTGTAAGAAATCCTTACAGATGTGTTCGTGTATTGCGTATGGGGGGCGCAGACATGCTTATATACCTTCTGAGCCCCATATCCACTCTCTGTCATCTCCTGACACGTGGCTCTGCTATCCCATCTGTCAGCATAAGCCATGCCATTCATCACCTGCCCTCAACTGCCTGTCAGCACAGCTGGAGCTCGGCAGCCGAGCTGCCCTACCTCGGTCGTACCATGCTTCATACCTTAAGCGCCTATCCAGATAAACAAACGGAGGACCGGGCTAAGTGGCATCCCGGTCGAGCCTAGCCCGGATGCTTACTTTGATCGGCCTTCTTGCCGGTCAATCAACTACCTCGGCTGACCGCGTCTTTCCGGGCGCCGGTCTCTCAGCATGCCTGGCTTCGACCATCCTCGGACCGAACATCCCGGTCTGACCGGTCGCTTCCCGGCCGAGCAATTTCTGTACGGTCCGGGGTGGCACACGCTCGGTCCAAACTCTGCCCGGCCCAAGTTTTGGCTCCCCTTCTCTGGGCGAACAGTGGATCATCTCGGCCCAGTGCGCTGCTGGGCTCTCAACCTGATCGGTCAATATCTCGGCCCAACCCCAGATCATAAATTACCCTCTCAATAATAAATCTCACAAGTTAGTTATAATTATGTTAGATTCATATAAGGTGTGGCCTTGTGAGATTTTAGCTAAAATGTTAAAAAGTTATTGTAAATTGTCACATAACTTTCTCTATTTTGCTCCACATCTTTTGGTAAAAGCTAAAAAATTAACTAAAATTACTAACAAGCTAGTTCAATTTTTATCAATAATTCTTAAGTTATATGAATAAAAAAGTAATGTTATATCTTTTATGTTGAAATATATATTTTACCTTATGTATTGTATTTTTACACCATCTATATTAATTTTGATTATTTTAACCTTATCAAAAAAAATCAATATAATCATATTAACTGTAAGACTCTTCGTATTTTTTTTAATTACATAAGAGGTGAATGTAATTCACTCAAATTTATCTGCAGTCCACTTGGGCCATGACTAAGGGTTCGTTTAGGAAGTGAATTGGTTTTTTAGTTTTTTGGTTTTTTTAGCTTGGGGCTAAAATGTCTCGTTTGAGATAGACTTTTTGACTTTTTTAACTTTTTGTGAGAGAAACAATAAAATGATTATGGGTTTGACGGAATATTTTATTTTATTGGGCTAAAAAGCCTATTTTATCTTTTTATGACTAAAATAGCCTTAAACCCAACCTAACCCTTCTTCCCAAAGAGAGGGTAAGAGCATGTAGATGCCTTGATATTATCATTAACCATAATCTACTAAATTAAGAATATGGATAAATTACAAATACACTTTTGAGATTTAATTAAAATATGAACTTTTTATAATTTTAAAAATTACATTCCACCCGCTAATGTTTCTAATTTCATAACAAATCGTCCCTTTTGTTAATAAATTATTCAATCAATTAACAATTTTGATAATGTTAGAAATATATGTTGATTAATAATTTAGATAATTTTATTATTATATATGAGAGTAATTATAAATTTTATTTTTTTAATTAATTTTGTTAAATAAATGAGTATTTATAATTTTTTAAATTATAAAAAATAATTTATAATTTACGCCATGAAAATTAATTAGAGTACATCAAATCCCTTCTCTTCTAGAAGGGCTTTGCTTTGGTTGTATCGTGCATGTACCTTAGTTCTAATAATAATTTTTGTAGCTGTAATAATAACCTTGCTTGACTCGACTATTCTTTCTTCAGTCTATATTGCCATTTTGTTTTTATTATGTGATGATGTGGAATTTTAAGATTATTTTTTTGTACCAAGGATCCTCTAGAGTGAAATTTTTCTAAAGTTTTCTAGAGTGTTACATTGTGTGGTTGAGATTTATTGGCAAGTCACATCAGAAAAATTAATGTGACTTGCCAGTAAATCTCAACCACACAGTGTAGCACTCTAGGAAACTTTAAGAAAAAATCACTCTAGAGGATCCTTGCTCATTTTTTTTTTTTTTTTTTTTTTTTTTTTTTTTTTTTTTTGACTATTTCTTTCTTTCTTTCCAAGACACCTTGTCCAATCCACATACACAAAAGCAAACAAAAAAGGGTACAGTAACGTCATTCTTCAAAAAGTACAAAAATCAAACTTGACATCACCTGTACATTCCAGTTAACTAGAATGGACAAACAAAAATTGTTATCCACTTTATTTTGTGTTTTTCTACAAAATAAAATCATCGTCCAATAAATTCAGGGATTGGAGGCATTGTGGTTAAGATTTGAAATTTAAGTTTTAAGGTCATAGGTTCAATTCTCTTCTTCTCTGGGCCAATTTCCTGGGCGAAGTGCAGTTAGTTAGGAGGTTGGACCTCAAGTTGTCTAATCCATACTTGGCGTGAGTTCAATGCTCCTAGGCGAAGCACAGTTAGTTAATACTCTCCCGCTGTGCGAGTCATGACTTAATTCTTGACTTAATTGGTGTGGGTTCAATACTCCCCGCTGTACGTGTCCTGACTTAAGCGAAACTTGTCTTGGGAGGTCGGGGCAAGTTCCCAAGTTACAGTCTCCTCGCTCGGAACGGCTAACAGGACACCCTGATGATCTCTGTAAGGAGCGCTGCTTTGGACCTGCGGAAGGGTAGGGAGGATTTTCTTATAACAAAAAAAAAAATCATCGTCCAATTTATAATCCTGCATAATTTTGATTCTTTCAATTTTGTTTTCTATACCCAAACACTACTTTGTTTTTTTGAAAAGCTAAAGGTTTATTTTTATTTTTTTTAATCTAAATTATGTTCTAAATTTCATAGCCAAACAAAGTTACTTGTATTTTATTAATAACAAATGTGCTTTTAAAAAAAAAAAAAAAGAAAGGAAAAAGCAAATTTTATTTTATGGAAGTTTACAAGTTCACATTTGCGCTGGACACACTTTTCTCTTGCACAAGATGCAATTTGTGGTGGTCGAGCAAGAAATTGCGATAACAAGAGAATAGGAGATTAGAATTGTTGCAATGGTTAGGGTTTGAAAGAGGAGTTACAGTTGTAGAAGAGTTAGGAATGATAAGAGAGCAATAGGGGTTATAGAAAAGGTAGTGGAGGCAGTGGCAATGACGAGTAAGGATAGAAACACGATGATGGAGGTAAAGGCAACCGTGAGTGGTAGGAGATGATAGGAGATGGACTGATGATTGCGCCAAATAGAGTTGCAACGATGACTAGTAGTGAGGGATTATAAAAATGAAATAATATTGTATTTGGTTGAGAGATTTGAGAAGTGATTTGGAAAGGAAAAAGAAAAAGATATGTAAAATTAGGTGAAACATAAATATATTTTATTCACATTTCACCTACTTTTTTTCATTTCATTTCTAAATCGCTTGCTCAAGCCCTTCTCAAATCTCTCAATCAAACGCAGCGTAAATATAAAATAAAGAAAAGAAAAAGGAAAGGAAAATTCTATAGTACACATATGTCCCCTAGTTATAACTTTTGAAGTATTTGGTTACGACTTATTGAGGTGTTAATTATGATTTGGTTATAAAAATTATGGTATTAGTTATGAATTATTGTAATGTTGGTTATTATAATATTTTAGTTATGATCCAAAACCTCTTGATTATACCTTTGCAATGTTTGGTTATAATTTTTTCTTTTTAGTTATGACTTTCGTAGGATTGAATTATAACTTGTGGTAATCAACTCTACAAATGTCATAACTTATATATGATATATCCTTTTAAAAGTGTGTACCATAACATTACCCAAAAAAAAAAGAGAATTTTTTGTCAAACTAAAACCAAATTCTATGACTTTGAATTTGGATGTACCTAGCATTACAAGGAGAACTGTAATTTTTGTCAAATTAAAACCAAATTCTATGACTTAAAATTCTTTTCCCTATTCCATATATGATGAAACAATAATGTGACAAAACTCTTTAAGGCACCGTTTGGGAAGGTGGGTTGGAGGCTTTTTTGGCTATTTTATCCACAAAAAACAAAATAGGCTATTTTAGCCATAACAAACAAAACATCACATCCAACCCATAATCATTACATTCTTCTCTCACAAAAAAACTCAAAAAAGTCAAAAAGCCAAAAAGCCCTTCCCAAACCAAGCTTTTAAGCCCAGGCTAAAATAGTCAAAAAAGCCAAAAAGCCAAAAAGCCAACCCACTTCCCAAACGGAGGCTAAGTTACTCTAAAAAAATTGCTAGGAACCCAACGCAAATTTATTCAGAGTAATCTACATGATATAGGCGCTGTTTGGGAAGTTAGGTTTTGAGTTTTTTTTTTTTTTTTTTTACTAAAAGACAAATTGGTTACAAAACCAAAATAAATAAATCCAAACAAAATATTACATTAAACTTCATAATCATTTCACTTTTTCTCTCACAAACATCACATTCAACCACAAAAAAATTCAACTATCTTTCCAAATAAATAAAAAAAAAATTCTAATAATATCCTACAATTAAAAAAATCTACAAAAAAAATCACTTCCCAAATACCCACATAATATTTAAATTTAAACCTATACCATATATTTTAATGTTGAGTAAATTTTTTGATGACCCTTTTTTTTCAATCTTTTACTAGTTGAAAATGTGAAAATGTTCTACCTTATTTTTCATTATTTTCCAAATAAAAATGATGATGGTTTCTTTTGAAAAGTGATTTATATTCAATGAAAATTAAAAAGTTGAAACCTCTTCAAAAGAGGGAGTAACAGTCAATTATCTGAGTATTACGTAGTGATATTTTCTTATTAATTATTATTTCTTTTTAAAGTTTATAATTATTTAATATAAATAATCATTACTTTATTTTTTTCACCAATTATGTTACTATATTATAAAACACTGTGATTATAATTTTATTGCACCATGTGCTTGTTGAAAACTTTCGACCCATCTATCTGCAGATGGGTGTGAACACAGTTTTATGGGTCCCAGTCACCCCATCTTGTGGGTCAAATCAAAGCCGGCCAGTCCTTTGGAAAAACAGAAAACAGAAAACAGATCTATGGCGATATCAAACAACGAAGATTTAGGTGTAGGGAGTGTTGGTGTGTGTGTGGGAGTGTCTATCTACAACTACTGTGATGGGTGGACACTGTGACTTGTTTATCTTCACTAATCACCACCATTGACCCACCTAAACTCAGCTAATCTATCAGTATAAATACACCCACAATTGAAACAAACCCTTTACTTGTTTTATCTTCACTAATCGCTTCCAGTGACCCAGAACCAGAAAAACTAAGCTCAGCTAATCTATTAATACACCCACAATTGAAACAAACCCATTTACTTGTTTTTGTTTATATCAAAGCATTGATTTTAGAGTGAAAAAATGCCTCACGGTGGAGAGTTTGAAGGAAATGTCAATGTTGGATCACAAGAAGGAAATTATAGTCCCAAGGATGAGCGAAGAAAGCCGCCTCGGCCTGATTTGAGGAGGTCAACTATACTATGCCCTCTTTTTCATTCTTTCTGTTGTCACTGTTGAATGAAAGAAAAATGGAAAATTTGAATGAGAACTGAGCAAATTATCTTGCTAATTTCAATGGGTTTTGCTTAATTTTGGTTTCTAACACTTGGTTTGAGGGTATTTCAGTGTAGTATCAGAGATAATGAAGTTACAATCTGACCGATGTTCTGAGACTGCAGTAGAGCGCTTAATTTCTGGATATGTAAGTGGATGCTCTCAGACTGTTTGGGTTTTTTTTTTTTTTTTCTTCTCTTTACTTAGAGAACTGAATTTAATATGTTTCTTTATCAAATTTGGTTATTGTTTTTGAGCATAGACAGACTACTTCATGCATTGTTGAAGCTGTGTGTGTTTATTGTCCAAAAGTCATGTCTACCTCTACAACCTCTACAAACTTATAGAAGAAAGTTTAAATTTGCTTTAGTTGTTTGGAAGCCCTGTGAATTTCAAATTGTTTCCTAGTATTTGATATTCTTTCATGTAGAATGATTCTGTTTCTCTCTCTGTCTCCCCCAAATTCTCCCTCAGTGAGCGCTGAGACATTCATGAGTGTGGATAATTTTAAATTGAGTGAAAAGGGTCACCCAAGTCACCCTTATATATATCTCTTGATGTCTCTCTATAATAGATCACAACTTTTCCAAAGTTTAGAACCTTCTTCAGAGTGATAAAGTACAAGGGGGTCCAACAATAGTGTGGTGTGGTGTGGTGTGGTGTGATCATCCCACGGAACAAATGTCTCACATGCGTGTGGGGTCTACAAAATTGCAGACCCCACACCACGTGAGACATTTGGTTGACCAGCAAGGCCCCTCGTCCCCCCAAGGTCTAAGAAGTTTCTGTAACATATAGCTGTTTATTGTTGAAATTGAAATTGGCTCATCTTCACCCAAAAAACTTGGAAATACCAAGCAGATTCCTCATAGGCACTCTTAAAATTTTGAATTTTTTTTGTTGGATGGCTTCTTTTTGGAATTCACAACTTTACCCCCTTTTGACAACTGTAAGGTCACCGCCATCTTATTGTTACATAACACCATTTGTAATTTTCATGTCATTTTGATTAAATAAGAGGACAATTTTGTACAACAAAGGTCAGTGATACAATATGTATCTACTTTATGTACTCAACAGATTCACTTCTCCTGTACCCTCTCAATATTTTATTTGTACATTGTCTCGAATTTAAATTTGTTCACACAGTTTTTGAGTGTTTTATCAAAATATAGAATTTCACTGGTCTATAATGGTAGGTCTCTCATTCAAAAAGTGTATTGAGCACTCGTAAATTTGTGAATCCCATTATTTTGAACTAATCAAAACTTGTTTTTTGTTCACACATTTTAATAGTATGTGAATAAAATCAGAGTCCATTGTCACTCTCTCAACTCTACTTTGTATTGTTCAGGTTATATTCCTAGCCGAGTTGGGAATCAATGTCATATTATCATTATTTTATCAATTGGCAATCTTAGTACCACGAGTTGGATTTCACTCTTCATAATGTTAATTTGGCCCCCAATGAAAAAAAATTTGGACTACGCCCCTGCTCAGAAACATAATTGCCAATATGGGAAATGGGAAACATGGAACATGGTCAATAAATATAATGCTAGGTGGTTTAAGATTGAGTTAGAATGTTTTCATGATTAACTAAAACACTAATACTACAAAATATTTTAGAAGAGTAACAAGATTGGCGAGCAAAAAAAAAAAAAGTAGAAATTATGAGAAGTGAAGTTTCTAACAAGTTTCTTAAATTGTGTTAGAGTTTCACAAACGTCTCAGAAGGTTTCTTAGAGTTTTGTCTCCGTTCTGGAAAAAAGTTTTTAGGGAAGTGAGATCCCTATCTCAAAGTGAGATTTTTGGTAACTATGCTCCTAAGATGGTCGTGAGAGTCCTAATGAGGCATAGATGATGCCAATCTTGCAATTACAGAACTGATGTTGCAACCTAGGTATGTTAAAGAGATAAGGTCAACATGTGAGTAAATGTTTACAAAAGGTTCTAGAGTTACATAATTCAGCAAATTCTAAATTTCTTTTACAGGAATAACAACATAGAAAATGGACAAGTATTGTTAAGAATGGATGACCGATTTTCATATTGTGTTTTACTTCGTACTTGTCTAGACGTAATTTGCCACATATATTGCTCTAGCCATAATGGTGATCTATGTGATTTATGTTTGTTTGACAAGGCTTGTGGAGGCAAATAATTTTTCAAAAACTATATTTTATTCTAACGTGATCGTGTTGTTCTAGATTAGAGAATGTCAAGAAATAACCCTTGCAACTCTTGTTGGAAGCTAAATTATGAGAAAACTGCATTATTGATGTGAAAATTTGAACACTTTCATCTCCAAGGATTTTTTTGAATCATCAAAAAACTTGAGTAATTCCATGAATTTGATCATGTCATATTGTTCTTCATGCCTTTAAGTCTTTAATCTAATATCCTTAGGAGTTTGAACCAATGTAGCATAGTGAGATCCAACTAGACTTTGTGTCTCACACAAAATCTCTCTCACACACACAAACACTCAAAAGAGATAAAACTCATGTTCATGTATCACCATGGATGGCCATTTATATAGAAATTTATAAGGCCTACTCCTATGTAGACTTGGATTGGGACAGCATAGGCTCCCTTGAGTTCTAGATCCAACTGGGTTCTAATACCCCTATCTCATAAGGATAAAGAATTATCAATTAAAAGTGATTAATTTCACTATAAATTGCAATTGCAATTGCACTCTAACCCTAAAGGAACAAATATATTAATTATAATAGGGCCAACGTTCGACAATACCATACTGTAGACCCTTTTACCAATAATGTCTATAAGCGGCAATGGAGTCAAAATTAATTTTTTGTCCAATTGGCACTATTTGGCGTAAACTAAATAAGTGCACTTATTTAGATAAGTGAACTTATTTGGTGTTAAAACCTATCACCTACTTCACCCACTTAAACCTACTCCACTAAACCTAACCCACTACACCACTACCACCTCACCTACTCCACTAAACCTAACCCACTACACCACTACACCACTACACCACTACCACCTCCACTTCACCTACTCCTTACCTACTACACACTCACCCTCTTCTATATATAGGAATCATGAATCATTGTAATATATATCAATATAAATCAATCAATAATACAATTCTCTATTTCTCTTTATACATTAAATTTCTACATGGTATCAGAGCAAGGTTAAGCACTTAGTATTTTTCGTTTCACCGGCGGGCGGCAACCTCGCCTTGGCCGCCCGCCGGACCTCAACCTATTCCGCTTATTTTCTACATACCTTCCCATCACTGCCTAAATCCTCTCTCTTGAGGCCAATGTGAATTCCTCTTCTTCATAATCTGCACTAACTGTGGCATCTTTTCCTGGGGCAAACTCTGCAACCCAACACTCAATCTATGCTTCTCCTCCATGCTCATTTGCCTCTTGTTAGGATCCTTCGCCTTCGGCTTTGGTTTGGGCTTCGCCACAGCCTTGAGCTTCACTGCAGCTTTCAGCTTCACGGCAGCCTTCGGTTTCACAGCAGCTTTTGTCTTAGCCGGAGCCTTCTTTTCCTTTTTCGCTTTTACAGCCTTCGACTTTGCAGCAGTCTTCGGCTTTGCTTCCCTCTGGTGGCTCCCCAGGTTCCACCTGAGCTGCATGATTCATCTATAGCTGCAATTGATAAGGGAAGTATTAGAACAATGCCCAATAGAAGTATGCCAGCTGCTCCTTACCCTACTCCTGGAGCACTATTAATAGGTGATGCTTTCAACATGCGTCATCCTTTAACTGGTGGAGGAATGACTGGAGCCCTGTATAAGGTGTTTTGTGCATCTCCTGATCAAGCAAGGAAGGAAATGCGTGAAGCATGTTTTGATTATTTGAGCCTTGGAGGTGTGTGTTCAACAGGACCAGTGGCTTTACTCTCTGGTCTAAATCCTAGCCCATTGAGCTTGATACTCCATTTCTTTGCTATAGCCATATATGGTGTTGGCCGTCTCTTGCTACCATTTCCTTCCCCTAAGCGCCTGTGGATAGCAGCTAGATTATTTTTGGGTGCATCGGCTATCATTTTTCCCCTCTTTCTCTCACATGGGCTTGTCCCCTCTCTCTCCTCCGTTTGATTTCAAAATCCATTATTTTTATTTATTTTCTCCAAACCACTTTCCTTATTTCCCCCATCTTTCATTTTGATTTCAAATATATTTTTATTATTTCTTTCTTTATTTTTCTTTCACATTATTTTTTAATCTTTTTCAAATTCCATTCATACCATATAGCTTTGCACACCAAACCATCTTTTATTCATCTCAGGGATCAACCCCGATCACAATTTTAACAAAAAAAAAAAAAAAAACAACCACAACAACACAAACCACAACACCACAAGATTTGTTTTCTTTTCTGCAGACGGCCACCCACCGACCTCACTTTTTCGCCTATTCCGCCGGTCTTTTCTTCTTGCCTCCGTCCTGGGCGGCCCTTGACGGTGTTGCCTCCGTGTTTCCCACTCCACTGGGCACGATCACTCCACCCTGCTCCTCCACTACAGCATATGGCGGACCTCCAAATCGGAACATAACGGTGGCCTTCCGCTTCAGCTCCTTATTTTCCGCCTTTAGCACACTTATCTCTGCTCGCGCATCCTTATACATGCGTTGGAGCAGAGCCAGTTGGGCGTTTAACTGCTGCACCTCATTTGTCCTACTCTGCAGCCGGTGCGACAAGTTTGTGACCGCAGTCATAGTTTCAACACAGGACTTCAATGTATACTGATTAGCTTCAATATCCGTTTGCACTGCCATTTTTTGCTCCACCGACCGCATCGGAAAGTTCAACGGAGCAAAACCAGAGGTGTTTGGTTGAGGTTCACAGGCCACCGCACCAGTTATTTCTCTTGTTGACTCGTTGAGGTCGGGAAAGAGAGTGAGCAGACCACGGGAAGAAGAGGCTATGTTCTGGGTAGCTGAACGGGAAGAAGAGGCCATGTTATGGGTTGCTGAGTTTTTCAGAGAAGGATTGGTTACAGAGTGTTTCCAGATTTGCAGCTCTTAGAAACAATCTCTCAGAAAACGAATATCTCTCTCAGAAAATGAAGAGTTTTTTCAGAAGTTTTTTCACAAAGTTTTTTTTTTTGTCTTCGCTTCTGCCTCAAGCACAGCCTCCGCCTCAGTTTATAAAGACCCTGCCGAAGAGGCAGACACGCGCATCATGCGCCGCTCGGCGCTCGAAGACAAAATGGGCGCGCCTTTTGATGGCACGTCTTTTTATGGCACGCCTTTTGAAAGATTGGGCACACCTTTTGAGGGTGCGACTTTTTAAGGGTCCGACAAGACTCTGTAAACTGTCCCGACATTGATTCCGGTTAGCTCCTTTATGGGTCCGACAAGACTCTGTAAACTGTCCCGACATTGATTCCGGTTAGCTCCTTCAAGGGTCCGACAAGACTCTGTAAACTGTCCCGACATTGATTCCGGTTAGCTCCTTCATGGGTCCGACAAGACTCTGTAAACTGTCCCGACATTGATTTCGGTTAGTTTCTACAAGGGTCCAGCAAGACTCCGTAAACTGTCACAACAACTATCACAACATTGTCTGCTACAACGGTCCGACATGACCCCATAAACTGTCTTCTACATCGGTCTGACACAACCATCCAGTGTCCTCTACAACGTTATGACACCACCATACAGTGTCTTCACCATCGGTCTGACACGACCATACAGTGTCTCCTATCCTCTTTTCTTTTATGTATTCATCTATTTTCTTGTTTTGTTACTCTCTCCAAACTCAAGTTGGCTAGTTCCTATCCCCCTTGAGTTTGCGGGGGGCTGTTAAAACCTATCACCTACTTCACCCACTTAAACCTACTCCACTAAACCTAACCCACTACACCACTACCACCTCACCTACTCCACTAAACCTAACCCACTACACCACTACACCACTACCACCTCCACTTCACCTACTCCTTACCTACTACACACTCACCCTCTTCTATATATAGGAATCATGAATCATTGTAATATATATCAATATAAATCAATCAATAATACAATTCTCTATTTCTCTTTATACATTAAATTTCTACATTTGGGTCACAACACCTCTCTACTTTCTGCACATCTTTTTGTAAAAAGTCAAAAAGTATACTTATTTAGATAATCCCAAACAACCCTGTAACTAGTCCACAACTTGACAAGTCACTAATCACATTTAAATGAACTGTTCGTAACAATGACCAGATCTAGAATCTAGAATCAAGTAACTAACTGTGTGAACAAACTCAATTGACATTTACTTTGATTTTCTACACATGGTAGATTCTATTTTGAAAAAGTTGTTCCCACAACTCTAAATAGATTAACCAACATGCTGAGGTGTTGTGGTCCTTCAATGCATCATATACACCAACATATTGACTTGGAATCTTCCACTTCAATGGTTGTAATAAACCATCTTATCACATAGGGGTTAATCATGCTATAGTTGACCTAGTAGATTTCCCAAGTCTATTACAACAGTGAACAATAGAAAGTCACAACTCATAAGGATTATGATGATTTATATCTCTTGTAAGTGGAACTCTTTAACCTACATAAACCATATTCAGTTTAACTTGAGATCTCTTGAATGATGTCCATATGTATGTATAAAACATTTTGAATAAAACAACCATTTATTTCAACACAAAACCATTGGTTAGAGGGCATACATCCAAACAATTTGAGGATTTGAGCTTTCTTTTCGTAGGCCTTATAATTAGAAGGCTTCGTTGTTATTTATTTTTTTTTAAATTCTTTTTTCTTCTTCTTTATCCTCCTTGTCAAGGGACACGGATGGGGCTTTTTTCTGTTGTATGTAAATTTCACTATATTGGATGCCCTCCTTTTCTCCTTCCTTCTACAAAATACTCCAAATGTCAATATAAAATTAGCATATTATTTATGCTTCCATGCTAATCACTGAATGTGGGTTCTCTTCTTCTTCTTTTCTCGACACATTCTCAAGCTTTTTTTTTTTCAAAATTAGTACCTTATGAATCATCATTGTTTGGCCTTACCACGACCATCTTAAGTGTAGCTGCATGGATTCTGTTTTCCAGTTTGAATTAAAACCAATTGTTCTGAGGTCCTACTTTAATCTTTGATGTGTTAAATTAGTTGTACAGAGATGCCTCCACTTTGGGTTCTTGGCCTTCTTAATTAGTTGTATAGAGATGCCTCCACTTTGGGTTCTTGGCCTTCTTGATAAGTGTAAGCTCCCTGTGGATTAAGCAATAAGCTAAGCTGAACTAGTGTTGAGAGTCTATATTCTATTATTGCTTATGGTTCTTAGTTTAGTTGTACACATAGTAACACCTTCCTGATGTTACCTTGTGTCTCCAGACAGATAAGAAAGTTGAATCAGCACTGGCAGAACAAAATCATCCGTGTAACAAGAAATGGTGAGGATGTAATGCTAATTTTGTTGTGTAATAATGCTTATTCGTAACTATCCTATAGATGATGCATACTTCCACTTCTTATTCAGGGACTCTGGGAATGAGATACAGCTTTCTAAATCAAGAAGCTTACAACTACGATTCTTAAACAAACTCTCTCAACCGGTATTGACCGGAAAAAAAATTAAAGGAGAGGAGTATACCTCCATTGGAGTAGCTTTAGTTGATGGTCTTACAGGACAAGTCGTTAACGCGGGCCCTGAAGCCTCAGCAAAGGTGCAAATAGTAGTTCTTGACATGGATGTCAATGGTTGTGAAGGAGATAATTGGACACCTGAAGAATTCAAGAATAAGATTGTTGGCGAAAGGGAAGGACAAAAACAACTTCTTATGGGAGATGTTTACCTTAATCTTAAAGAAGGCTGTGGTTTAATAGGTAACATTTACTTTAAGCATACCAAATGCTGGATGACAAAGAAAGAATTCAGGCTAGGTGCAAGAATCGTGGGTGGTTTTGATGGAATTGAAGTAAGAGAAGCATGGACAGAGCCTTTCATTGTTGAGGATTCACGTGGAAAATGTGAGTATTTCTTGTTTTATGTACTTTTTTTGGTATGTTTTTGTTAAATAATCACATATTTCAGTAGTATCTTTGAAATTGAAGTGGACTATGGTACTGGTGGAAAGAAATTGCAACATTTATATTAATTATATGTAAACATAAATATCTGTAAATATTGGAAATAAGTTTTTATTTTAACGATATTAACTTACAAGTGAGACCCAAATGTGAAGGCAATGTTGTTGAGAATATAATATAAAACAAAGTTGCCCCTCTCTCTAAGAGCTTAAGCTTTAGATGAGTTGGTGGTTAACAATTCAATACGTGGACACCTGGAACTCTTGGAATTTGGGTATTGTTGATCACTTTGAAGAGTCCATGTAACATAGATAGTGTACTGAATGCAAATATAAATAGTGGGAATTTAATGTTTAGAACCAATTCTTTTATGAGAAATAGAGATTAGCCATTAATTCCCTTTCATGTGACATGTTCATAAACTTCCATTCTTTCAGTATTTGTGGTTGACAATGGGTAATGACAACTTTTCATTATTTTCTTGGTTCATGTCCTGAATTCTTGAGTATTGTTCGAATTATTGTTTGTTCACTGGATTGGTTAGAAGACTGGAAGCATGAAAAACACAGGACATAGGTTCTGTTCTCTTAATTTCTTTTGTTAGTTATAATTTTCATTTTTTTCATTGCATCTAGTTTAACCATAGGTTATTGCTCTCTCTCTCTCTCTGCACCTGTATGTTGTGAAATTCTGTGTTTGGAGTCTTTGGACATTCCTTGTTGTACTAGTTTCTTTTAAAAACTTTGAATTCATTGTTGTAAGCTATTATTCTCCTATTTATTTTATTTATTTTTTCACTATTATGTGTTATCAACTTATCAGTAGTAATTGGTTCAAAATATCATTATGTGAAATTCATCTGCATGACTAATAATGTCTATAACCATTTAAGTGATTATAGATATAGCTATGGAAGATATGTTTTTCAGTTACTTGAATAATTGTCTTACTGGCTTTGTGCATAAGTACAATTCTATGATACTATGATATTATGAGATTGTATATCGTTACATACTAGGGTGTCTGAGATCTTTTTAATATTAAGAAAAGAAAAATCTCCTATGTAACTTCTTCTTTCTGTTTGCAGTGTATCAGAAGCACCACCCTCCAGCTCTATCTGATCCAGTCTGGAGATTAGAAAAGATTGGTAAAGATGGTGCTTTCCATAAGCGTTTGACAGAAGATGACATTAAAACTGTGAAGGATTTTGTGACTCTACTCAATATAGACCCTGAGAGGTTAAAAAAGGTAATAATTGACTGCTCTTTTCTTGATTTTTACCTTTGTAGTACTTGCTAGTAATATGCTCTAATTTCGGGAACTATTTGAAAAGATTGATATATACACCCATCTGGGAATAGGCTATTTAGTTTGCTATTTAGCTTTTACGAAAAGGCATGTAAAAAAGTAGAGAAAGTAATGTGATGGGGTGTTTTGTTTTATAAGCTATTTTAAACTGGGATGGGCTAAATAAGGCCCGTTTTCTTAGAGCTTAAGCTTTTGGGACAATTGGTTACTTAAAATGGTATTAGAACTCAAGTTGGGGGAGGTTTTGGGATGAAGAAGTTTCACCATTTGCATTTGGTCCCTGTTTGCATTCTCTCTCTCATTTGCTGTTTTTGTTTTGTTTTTTCCCTTCCTCTGTATGTATGGATATTTGTAGCTTCACATGCAAAACGGGGTTGCGCATGGGGGAAGGTGAACAGCTTAAGCTTTTAAGATAACTAGTGACTTAACAGGAACATGTCTTTTTTGGGTGTATAGCTTTCTACCTGAAGGATATCCTATGTTGACCCCATTTAGTTTTTCATAACATTATGATATAGTTAACAAAGAGTTTCTTGCATCCTGGAGAATAAACAGTTTTTCCCTCCTTTGCATATGAAGTGACAGTTATATTTGTTTCTGTGGGTGTCTGCAGATCCTTGGTGTGAGGATGTCTGCTAAGATGTGGGACGTGACAGTGGACCATGCCCGAACATGTATACTTGATAAGAGGGCATATTTGTACTGTCCTCCCTGCCCTCAACAAAAAACTACTGTTGTTTTTAACGTAGTGGGACAATTGATTGGGCTTCTTATGGAACAACAACTCATTTCTGTGGATAAGCTGTCTCTGACTGAAAAGGCACTCTTCTGATTCCTTAAGTTTTTACTCTTTCTGTCTGTCTGTTTTTGGTTGTTTCTGTCTCCTTTCTGATTGATTTTGTTATCAGGATTATGCCCACAAGTTGGTAGTATCAGCATTTCAACATTGGGAGCAAGTTGTACCTGTTGATGATGAGGCATCTCTTACGATGGGCTCTCAACAGTTAGCAAATGCTCTCCACCCCTCAAACTTGACCACGCCAGAGAGTATAGATAGTTGTAATTTTGACACTCCCGATATGTATGGCAATGCACGGCAATGTACCGCAGACATCATTTCACTTGGGGTTGCTAATACTTTGGACGACATTGGCTTGATTGGTGTTGAAGAACTGGATTATATAAGTCGCCAACCTTTTTGTTTACAAGGCGAAATCCCTGACTCCAGGATCTGTGGCCAGGATTCTGTGACGCAAAATATCAACTACGAGCCTGAGAACTTGTTTTGGAGCATCGGGGAAGAGGTATTCCATGTTGAATCCAGAAGCTTACAATTAAATATATCCATTGTAGTATTTATTGGAAGGGAAAATTGCATTTAAATAGGAACAAAAGTAATTGCATTTTCATGGAGATGCAAATCGCAGCAAGTGAGAGCTGTGTCCCATGCCACAATTTTCATTTGCACCAGACACAGACTTGCTTGCACCTCCATTTAAATGCAATTTTCCCTTATTGGAGTCCCTATTGTAGGAGAAGATTGTACTGCCTTAAAAATTGCTTTACTTGATTCTCTTATTGGGCAAGTTTTTGTTCTGGCCCTGTCCCAGCAGAAGTGGAAATAATAGTTCTTGAAGGAGATTCTTTCACTTTTACAAAGACACTAAATATTGTTCCTAGAATATGAAGAAACAATAATGTGTGTGTTCATTTCTCCTCACTAAATAAAGCATTGAAAAGTCAGTATTGTTCTTCGTTGCTTAAGATAATAATTTTCTTATGGTTGTGAATTTCTTATGTGATTTTGATTTGCAGGGTATTGATGATATCAATAATAGATATGAACAACCTTTGAGTTTCGCAAGCCAAGTCACCAGCCCCCTATTCTGTGATACAGACACCATGATTCAGGCCTTCTACGAGAATGAGCTTTTGCAGTTTTCTGATAATCATCGTTCCCTTCAATGTAACAACACAACCTTGCAATCACAGGGTGATCCACACAATGCTGTCAATGACATTCAATTTGCACGTTCTGTGGCTGTTACCAAACATAAAGCTCAGAGAAGAAACTTTTCTAAAAATAGTGCTAAGCGGAGATGGAGAATGTTGTTCAGCATAATGAGGTGGTTCTCGGTGAGGAGGAATGTCACCAAGAAAAACCCTTTTGAAGAAATTAATGAACTCTCAATTGCCCCTTCTCGAGCTATTAATCCATCAATTTGTGCTATTGAAGCTGTGAATAGCTCCAATGATCATTTGGAATCACAGGCCAACCTACACAGTGCTGTCAATGACATTCTGTTGGCTCGTTCTGCAGCTGTTGCCAAAAACAAAGCTCAGAGACCATACTTATCAAAAAGAGAGAAGGCTCAGAGAAGATGGAGGGTTTTATTCAGCGTAATGAGATGGTTCTCAGTGAAGAGGAATGTGGCTGGAAAAACCCGAGTTAGAGAAATACCAAAGAACCTTAGTGCCTCTTCTATCATTCGATGTTCCAATCATGATGGTTTTCAGAGTACTGGCTATATGGAACATGGATACAAACAGGCTTGGACTTTCCCTAGTAACGTCACCAAATCCATGACTGGGGCCTTCTGCGAGGACAAGCATCTGAGGGTTTTGGATACTCATCGTGCAGTCCAATCTCAGAAGTCTGATTTGGATCCACTGGCCAATGTAGACAGTGCTGTCGATTACAGTCCATTGGCTCATTCTTCAGCTGTTGGCATGAGTAAATGTAAAACTCACCGAAGGTACTTACTAAAAAGAAGTACAGCTCAGAAAAGATGGCGAATGCTATTCAGCGTAGCGAGATGGTTCTCCGTGAAAAGGAACGTGGCCAGGAAAACCTCCATCGAAGATATCCCATTTAAACTGAGTTCCTCGTCTCAAGATATCATGCCATTCATCTCTTCCATGGGGAATATGAATAGCTTCAATAGTGATGGCTTGCAAAGCACCGGCGACACAAGCAACCCAAATCATGGATATGAACAATCTATGCCAGGCAATCTCACCAACTCCCCAATCTGTGACACAGAGTGCAGGACTCAGGGATTCTGTCAGGATGAACATCTACAGGTTTTCAATACCCATTGTTCACTCCGATCTCAGAACCCAAATCTGGAATCACAGGCCACCCTACACGACACTGTCAATGACATGTTATTGGCTCGTTCAACCACAGCTGCCATGAATAAAGCTCAGAGAAGGTACTTATCGAAAAGGTACGAAGCTCGGAGAAGATGGAAAATCTTATTCAGTGTTGTGAGGTGGTTCTCAGTGAGAAGGAATGTGGCCAAGAAAGGCCGTGCCCTAGATGTGCAGAGGTACTGATAATGGGCAGCTTGAATCAGCATTGTTTGCACTTGGACTGAGGTAAGTTGGACTGTCCTAATTAGATGTCAGGGTAGTTTGGTAATTATGTCTTGTTACTACTGTGCTGGATGGAGAACAATAGCTAGCGAAATACAGCAAGTCTGGATACTCAGAAAATGGGACCAGATTTTTGCCCAGAATTTCGTTGTGTGGTGGAGATTGATTTGGTGTATGAATCTAGACCGCATATTGATATTTCAGGGTAAAAATTCAGGGTATGTAGTATTACTAATCAAAATAAATTGTAAGCTTGATTAGTGTCACTTAGGTGAGTTGGTGAAGTCTCTTAGTTGTCTTGCTAGGTGCTATGGATCATATCACACCTTCATCTGGCTGGAGGGGGGACTGTATAAAGCTTATTGGCTATCTGTTTGATTGTCATTGGAACATGTTATTAAACCATTTATTTTAGCAAATTTCTTCTGAATTACTTGCCTTTTTTATTTGATTGTAAGCACATGGATTAGTTGTTTTAGATCAATAATGTTGGCATACTAACTAGTGTACTAATGATTCGCATTACTGATTTTAGATAGAAAATGATATGCAGAAAAAATATTCATACATAAATCATATTGAAAATAATGTGGCAGATTGGGCTGTGACATTTTTGAAATTTTAATTCCAAGTGATCTCTTTTTGTTTGGAAATGGAAGGAATATAATAAGTTATGTTATTTTGTGCTGAAATTTTGTATGAAAATTTATGTTTGTGGAACAATACTCTTTTCAGATTTTTTTTTTTTTTTTTTGGTTTCTGATGCTGTGGTGATCAATTTTGTCACTGAAGTATGGGCATGTCACATTGATCTCCCTAAGATTTGAAAAAAATTAAATAAAAAATCTCTTAATTTTGATATAATTACATCGAGCTCCCTTAATATTGTAATTCATATAATACTTAACCCTCTCTTTTCGTCAAAAATTTACCTTGTATTTATTTTGTGTATTTTTGTGTATACATACCGTCTGTATTAGTTTTAATCTCTTTATCCTTACTGAAAGAGAGGACAGAGTAACTATATTAGTATTAGTTGAAAAAATGTAATAAACCCTATTAATTAATACTCCCATTTTTCTCCATTGAAACCCTCGAACCAATATTAAAATTATTTGGAGTTTTAATTATGGACTAAACAAACAACATATTAAAAACTGTGCGGACAAGGTGTTCTCCAACTTTTATCTCCTGTTTTTATTCCTTAATCAAACATGATATTAAAATTGATGGGGGGCATGGAGGTCAATCCCTCCAACTAATGCTTGTCAAAAGTTGCCTAAGACTATGCCTTTGTTTGGGAATAGGTTTTTTGGGTTTTTTTTGACTAAAATAGTCACAAAAAATAAAATAAGTTTTTTAACCTAATAAGACAAAATATCACATCCAATCTATAATCATTGCATTCTTTTTCTCACAAAAAAGTCATAAAAGCCAAAAAAGTTAAAAGTCCTTTCCAAACCAGATTCTTTAATCCCAAATTAAAATAGTAAAAAAAAAAATTAAAAAATCAAAAAGCCAATCCACTTTTCAAATGACACCTATATATGTGATTGGGAGAGGTTTCACTTCAATTCACAGTGATGGACTAGAACATTCATGAGCTCATGAGACTCCCAATCAATCTCTTCTTCTGTTAAAAAAAAGAAAAGAAAAACACTCATTTGAATGATTTAAATAAATTATTTTGTTGATTTCTGTGGACAAATTATTCATTAAAAAAAATTATATCGTACCTATAATTATAATTACATAATTTAATTATATTTATTTTTATAATTTATAATATATCTTTTTAAAGATAAATATAATAAAATTAAATGTCTATAATTATTCAATTATTCTGATTTCTTTTAGTTAATAATTTACATAAGAATTTACAAAATAAACCATTCAAATAACCTAATAAGATTCATAATACATATACACCAATGCACCTGTCCTAGTAGGATTCATAATACACCAATGCACCGGTCCAAGGATCATCAAATTTTACATTCTTGTGGCCCAACTGTGCCATGACCAATAAGAGCATCTAGATTGCTTAATTTTATATTAACAACATGACCCTACCAAATTAAAATTAATTAGTTAATTAGAGTACATACTTATAGCCCAACTGCCTTGACTAATAAGAGCATTATTGCTTAATTTGATATTAAAAACATGACCCTCACAAATAAAGATTAATTAGTTAGGGTTTGGTTCCTCTCAAGTTATCATCTCAACTTGAGAGAGTGTTTGGGCTTAGTAGGTTCATTTTGAAATCCATTTTGGTGATCCGAACCGTTCACTTATTAGGACTTGTTAAATAGAATATTCATGTAAAAAATTAAAATTATTAGATATCGGTAACTATATATTTGAATCATATTTGTTTTTAAAAAAATAGATAACAAATATAATTTCAAGAATACCTAATTATTTTTTATAATATAAATTTGATTCAAACATATATCTATTGATATTCGATTATTTTAATTTTTTATATAAATATTATACTCAACAAATTTTAAAAAATAAACAGTTCAAATCATCAAAATTAGCATGGAAGTGAACCTATCAAACTTAAATTCTTTTTCAAGATAAAGATGAAAGTCAGTCAATCCCTATGAAAATTGC
Organism: Camellia sinensis; assembly: GCF_055761805.1. Classification (NCBI taxonomy): domain Eukaryota; kingdom Viridiplantae; phylum Streptophyta; class Magnoliopsida; order Ericales; family Theaceae; genus Camellia; species Camellia sinensis. The sequence goes on along the minus strand of NC_138975.1, from coordinate 100,510,697 downwards.
TCCAACAATGAGTGGGTCCTCAACTTTGGCCGTATCATGCGTGTACGTAAATAATAATTTCCATATAGCCATCACTTTCGCTTCAGTCTCCTTATGACTAGGCGTGTAAAAATTATCCGTGAGATCAATGTCTGTGCGGCCTACAATCAGAACTGGCGTGGTTTAAGATTTTTTAAATAAATTTATTTTTTAATATTTTATAAAAAATTATATAAAAAAATAAAGAGATAATATAACTAAAAATAAAATAATATATTTATATTTATATTTATATTTATATGGTGTACCCAAACCAAGCATAGTGTAATTCAATGTTTTGAGATGATAGTAGATTTATCACCAATTTGAGAGCAAACTGGAGCCTATCTCTAAGGGCCCAAAGTTCGACACCAACTCTAGAGAAGGTCCCTATGTTTCTTCAGAAGTCCGAGAATCATTTTTTTGTTAGGAATGTAACACACCTAATCAGCATAGGTGAGGCGAAGGAAAAAAAATAAAATAAAATAATACAAATAGAAACAATCACACATACATAAAAATATAAAAATTGATGTAATTCACGTCAAAATGTCAAAATATGATTGCTTGTCATTGTAGTTTTACTATAATCTCAAAATGATTATAACTCTTTCACTCATTACAAAAAAAAAATGCCTCTCATCTATAAAAATATAGAAATTAAGACAAGGCAAAAAATAATAAAGAAATTACCAAAAATACCCAAAAAAATTTTAGATCAAAAAAATTAAAATAAGGCAAAAACAATAGAAAAATTACCTAAATCCTCCAACTCTCGGGAGGAGGCCCCCTAAACCTCTTAGGTGTTGTTTGTTTGGAGGAATTAGAGTGTAGGATAGGATTTATATCGTTGTTTGGTTTTTTAATTTTGCTCCGGACTATTAGTCTCGAATGTGTTAAACTATTGTGTCTCATGGGGGGGTGGACACAAATGAGGGGATAGGGGGGATATGGGATTAGGTGATAAAATGACTATTTTGACCCTCTAATATTTAATTATGTATTATATTTAGTAAAATTCAATTAAATTTAATTGTCTCAATTTAAAAATAAAATAATTTAATTTAATTTTTATTGATGTTTTATTTATTTAATTTTTAAAAATAATTTTTTATAGATATTTTATTGATGTTTTATTTTAAAATTTTGTTTATATTTTATTTAATTTCATTATTTAAATTTTAATAGATGTTTTTATTTAATTTCATTATTTAATTATTATTATTTTTTAAAATAAATTTATTTAAAATTTTAATTAAAAATAACAAATATTTTTATTGATATTTTATTTGTTTAATTTTTAAAAAATAAATTTATTTAATTGTGTAAAAAATAAAATAAAATTAATTTTTATTTAATCTAGCTAAAAATAATTAAAATGTTAAAGATACGTTTAATATTGTTATTATTTAAAAAGAGAAATAAGAAAGGTAAGTAAAATGTGAATAAAATATATTTAAATTTCATCTAATTTCACATACATTTTCCCTTTCTCTTTCCAAATCCTTACCAAAATTCCCTAACCAATCACAACACTAGCTTTCCCATCCGTGATCGAACTGGAGGGTACTATTAGACCCGTGGGGGTTCATCACAGGTCCCATTTTGATAATCTGAACAATGTGTAGTACTCGTTGAGTACTATATACCTGTAAACAATCACGTTGATCAGATATCGATAGCGACGTGATTAAATCAGTTTTTGTACAAAAAAAAATGGACCGTAAAAAAATAAACGGTTGACAGAAATCTGATTCGATGAGATAGCTATCGATATTCGATTAACGTGATATTTTACAGGCATATAGTACTTGACGAGTTCTACGCATTGAACGATTTGGATTATTGAAACAAGACCCATGGTCAACTCCCATGAATCTAACAATACCCTCTAATCCGATTACGAATTTGAAAAAAATCCAACCCATCTTTAAAAAAATTCCTTCCATTCCATGAGCATGTCTTGTAACATTTCTTTAAAAACTTTCCTTCAATTCTATGATCATGTCACTTTTATCGCACTCTATTTTATTTATTCTTGCTCTAATTCTGTAAGTTTTATATTATATTTAGTTAGAGAATTTAGAAAAAGATTTAGAAAGGAAAAAGAAAAAGATATGTAAAATATGAATAAAATATACCTACATTTCACATAGTTTCACACATCTTTTTTCCTTTCTTTTTCAAATTTCTTCTCAAATCCTTCAACCAAATACAATATTACTGTTTCTAATCATTCCATCATTATAAATAACAAACCTAAATCTGTCACTACACCAGAGATCTCTTATCAAATTTTAGTATATTTTTTCACCTACGTTTTCTAGTTTTGCTATAGTTGCATTTCATATATTTATCTTAGTTCTACCTAAACTTTTTTTTTCTTTTTTTTTTTTTAATTTTAAAGTTTCTCTTAATAATTATAGCTTAAAGTTCATTCATATTGTGTTTGATTGGGAGATTTGGGGAGAAATTTGGAAAGGAAAGGGGAAAAAGTATGTGAAATTAGGTGAAATATAGGCATATTTTATTCACATTTCATCTACCTTTTTTATTTTCCTCTCCAAATCCCTCAACCAAACACAGCATCAATGTTTTACTCCGTCAACTAAAACTATATCATCTACAAATAATATATTTTTGGAGAAATCTTTTTAAATGTTCTTAAGATTTGAGTCTTACAACAAAATAAACTATGAGATTTTAATTTGTTCATTTTAAACCCTAAACTTTTTATTTTTTTCAATTTAAACCATTTATCTATTTTTATTAAGTAGAATCGATGAAGAAATGAGTATTTTAATCATTAAATTCAATAAAAAATATATTTTAGATATTTTATATATATATATCTACATTGAGTTTAATGACTAAAATCTTTTTTTTTATATTGATTTTACTTAATGAAAATAGGTAAATAGTTTAAATTGAAAAGAAATTAAAATATTATAATTTAAATTGATAAAATTAAAAATTAAAAATTTAAGATTTATTTTGTTATAAGAGTCAAATCTTTAAAAAAAATTTACAATTGTTCCTAAAATTTAAATAATTACTTTTTATCGTTGAATTGAGAGCACAAATTGAGATGCACATTTTTTTTTATCCATACATTCTATTTGAGAGGTCGTCCAAGTCTGCTGCTGAGAGTTGATCGTAAAAGTCATCTCCATCCCCCATGGGTGGTTCATCGTGCCATTCTTGGTCATTTTCTCCCATTACTGGTGACTCATGAGAGACGCTATGCTGATAGTTGGGATACTGACTTTCATCGACAAATGTCTCTTTACTGAAGGGATATCCTGGGATAGCTAGATTACAAAATATTTTCTGATTTCTATCTTTATAGACTAGACGTCCATAATTTCCATTATATGCTAATAGAGGATTGTTAGCAAATTTCCTCCATTTATTGAGCTATTCTCTAAGTGAAAATCTTCTACATGTCCAGGATCTCCTATTGAGAAGTCCTGGATATCCTGGGAAAGTCGAGGTTCCTCTGAGGTACATTTTATGCTTGGCTGGATTGCACCATATTCCTTTCCACTATGGTAGTCTGCTATCTATTAATACTTCTACATACGGATGATGCTCCTCCATTACACAAAGTATGGCATGAGCAAGTTTATTCCCAAAGCTATCTGTCTGATCTGGATCTGAGAAAATTATTCTGGAGATAAAGCCGTAATCTAACAATTGTGAGGCTGTTAGATAACGCGTTTTGCCCCTAATCTCTATCTCCAATGGCTCGAATGTTGCTAGATTTATCTAGCAAAGGCAGATGCTGAAATCTAAATTACACTGATATCGGCCAAAATGCTCTGACCTCTTATTGCATTTTTCTTCTTCTAAGCAGGATTGCTCTTCATCTTTATAGGTATAGGTCTATTGATAAGCTATGCCAGGGCATTCATCTCCTACTATGGAGAGGTCTTGAAGAAACTGCTGTATAGTGACTAGCTCACTATTTCTGCTATCTTCGGCTAAGGTGTATATATAGGGTTTTAGGTCCTCTATTACTTGGCTTTTCTCACAAAAAGATCGAATGATAGAATGTCTGAAGAAATACATTCTAGCACTCAATTGTTCAAATTCCTCACTGGTGAGCTGTTTGATTTCTTGGTTAGGAAAGGGGGCAGTTGTTTTCGAATGGTGGCTCTCAGTTGTTTTTCTTCGCCTCGGAGCTGGCTTAGCTCTTCACTGACTCTTTTGCCTTTATCCATAATTTTTTTGAAATTTCTGGTAAGGCCTTCACAATGTCTGCACATCTGGAGAGGATTTTGAGAATCTGTCTGAGGGTTAGAACTACTACTTCCAGTACTACTGCTTCCAATTATTTGGCTAACTGGAGCTCCACTAGTAGCAAGAGTGGTTGACCTCATTTTGCTCAATGTGTCTAGGTAATCTTTAACTATTTGACTGATAAAGTAACTAGTTCCTATTTGTCTTCGGGCATAGGTACTGGCTGACTAAAAATCATAAAAACCTTTATACTGTGGTATGGGAAAATTTTTAACTAAGGGTTCAACTTCTATCCAGTCATGATAAATGCCAGGCTTGGTTCCTTTAGCTACTACATAGAAAGAAAAACTTTTAGACAAAGGTTTATTTTGAATTTTTGAAAAATATATACTAAAAGAGTTTAGGGCTAACAGACGTTTAGCTGGGTGGCTATGACTGTTCCAAAGGTTATCTAAAAGGAACTGTTGAACCGAGTCTAACTTAATTCCTGTTAATGGTCTGAACTTGTTTATGCCTTCATGAATGGGAAGAGAAAATCCCCCAAAATGCATGATTTTGCTGTTCTCCATTATCTGCACAAAAATTAAACTGGTTACTTTCTTTTTCTAGATAAATTTTCCTACTTAACCAATCTGTTAACCTATTATCACTCTCTTTAATATGTTCAAACTCTACTTTATACCTTTGTCCTACTATACAATCTAAAAATTTTGCCTATCTTCTAGTACTTAATTTTCGCTCATTAAGTTTATTATGAAATCTAACTATAGCTTCACAGTCTGTCCTAATTGTAAAAGGTTTGTGCAAAAATAATCTAAATTTGTTTATTACATATACTACTCCTAATATTTCAAAATCTAGACTGGTCATGGTTGTATCTTTTTCTTTAAATTTTCCAGAACTGTATCTACAAATGCGTTCTTTATTTTTACTATCATACTTACTAGGTTTAGCTAATAATATTGTTCCCCATCCTAATTGACTTGCGTCTGTTTCTACGACTATATATTATGATTCCAAGGGAAGTTGTAGGTCTGGTAAATTTTTACAATGTCTTTAATTTTTCTGACTAAAGTTATATCTTGTTGATTAAAATATTTTTGTCCTGTAGGTGTGGTCTTACTATATAGGGGTCCTATTATTTTACTTAGGTAGGGAATATACATTCGTGCATAATTTAAAATTCCTAAAAATGATTGAAGTTGTTTTGTATCTTCTAATTTATCTGGATAATCTAAAATTTTCTTAACTATGTGAAGTTGTAACCTAATTTTTCCATCTCCTAACTCCATTCCTAAAAATTCTATATGAGGCTTATTTAATACCATCTTTTTCTTGCTAATTATTATTCCATTATTTATGAATTCTTCTAATGTTATATATAAATAATCTATATGATTATTTTTATCTGGACTGAATACTAATATGTCATCTATGTATACCAGTATAAAACTATATTTATTAAATATACTATCCATTTTACGCTGAAATATGGAAGGTGCATTTTTTAGTCCAAAAGGCATGACTAGCCACTTATAATGTCCTTGTGGGCAACAAAAGGTTGTCCAAGGTATGCTTTCTTTTTCTATTTTTATCTGCCAAAATCCTGACTTACAATCAAATTTGCTAAATATCTTTGCTGTCTGTATTATGTTTATGAGCTGAACTTTATCTGATATATTGTATTTATCATATTCTGTATTGTCATTTAATCTTTTATAATTTATAACCATTCTAGCTTTTCCTCTTTTTATCTTTGCATGATTTCTAACCATAAATGCAGCGCTCCTATGCGGACTATTACTAGGTCTAATTACTCCTAGATCTAGTAACTCCTTAATCTGTATTCTAAATTCTTCTATATCTGCTGGCGTATGATCTATTTGTGCTGAGGTAATCCTATAATCTTTATTTTTTTTTATCTAAGCTGGCTAAAACTTTATTTCTTTCCCAATATTTCATGGGTTGTTCTCCTAAAATCTCTGTTGTTTCAGCTAATCTTATTATTTCATCTAAATTATTTTCTGTTCTTCTGTATATTGGTTTTTTCTTTAATTTTCCTATTTTTGCAAAAAATAATTCTAGGTTAACTGTTTTTTGAAAATCTTCTAAGTTCCAATAGTCTCATTTTTTTTCTAAGTCTTCTAATTCATAATTTTCTATGTCTAAATTTTTTAAAGAAGTATTTGCTATCTCATCCGGTATATATTGTTGGGCTAGTTCGGGAAAAATATTTCTACTAGGAAATAAAAAACTGGTGGGAACTGAATCTACTCCTATGGTACCACCACGCTTTGCACGCAACTCTGAGGAATGGGCTATAGTGTTAAGGGAATATGCTGTGGGTGTATGTACAGTTCGCTTGAAGAAACTAATGTTGTGTTGGCTGATAAACATGCCTCCTTGAAGACTAAGTATGAAGTTAAGTCCTAAGATGAAAGGATGATTTTGTCTAGTATTTCTAATCCAAACTTGAGGTAAAGAGAACCATTCTACATGTTGATCTTGAGAACCTAGATGTTGAAAACTAATCTGTGCGCCATTGATGCAATACGTATATGTCTGTTTAGTGCCATCGGCTATACTGACTTAGGCTGGAGTTGTCATAGCTGTGCTCTATCCTGGTGGAACTATGTGTTGTTCAATATATGACTTACTAGCTCCTGTATCTATCATGGCATCTATACTAAGGGTTTTTTCTACAAATTTAATTACACAAGAGATCTCAACTAAATTTGGTTTGGGTATAACCAGGTAATTAAATGGTAAATATATATTATCTGGTTGTGCTTGAGAGTATTGACTAAAGGGTTGAGAATCAACTAGGTTGACTAATTCTAAAGAATTCATATGTTCTTCAATCAGTTTATCTTTTAAAGGATATTTATTGTGAAGTTGTTCTAGCTGAGGTTTAAGCTGTCTATTTTCTAGTTCTAAACATTCTATGTCAAAACTAGTCTTAGTTTCTATCTCTCGTATTTGTAACTTCAGTTCTCTTATTTGTATTGCTAATTCTCTTATTGCTATATGTAATTCTCTGTTTTCTACACTATAATCCTCTCTATTATTTTTTAATGTTATCTTATGTGTCATGTTTAATTTTTCGAGACATACTGTACAATAGGTTGCATTACATAATAAACACTGAGCTCTCTTATCTTTAGTTGGAAACCAATTACAATAACTGCATCTAGTGGTGTCAAATCCTAGTCCTATTTGAAAATTATGCTGACATTCAGTATCTGCATTACATTCCATCATAAAGAAAGTATCATGAGAATGAGTCATTCCTATTTCTTGGTTGAGTTGTCCTAAAAGATTATCTACATCTGTATCATTTTCTGAATCACTATCTGAACTTATGACTTCTATTTGATATTCATAATCACTGATTATGCTATAGACTTATGAATCATCGCTATTTATGCTAACTATATCTTCTTCTAAGTCTTCTATAATATGTAGTCGTTCTATCTGTTTATTAGTATTGGGTCTTTGTCTTTTTGGGTAGTTTTTTGCAAAACGATTGGGTTCTCCACATATAAAACAATTACATTTTTTACTGTTGGGTTTTTTAACATATCTTTGTTTTCTTTTATCTCTTTCTTCTTTGGGTAGTTGCTTATAATTTATTCTATTAAAAGTTCTACTTTTTCTAATGAATTTTTGTTTTTCCATGGTTTTCTATATTTTTTCTTCCAATATTTTTCTTTTCTATATTTTCCATATTTTTGTATTTTTTCCTATTATATTTATTTTCATATTGCTGAGGAGTATATATTATATTGCTACAAAAATCATAATTTTGTTTTTTCAAATCTTTCTGTATTTTACCTTCTATACATTTTTCTTTAAGTCTATGGAATGTAAAAACTATCCTAGGTCCTATTCCTAAGATTCTTTTTATTGTTACTTCTCCTGAGGCTAATTGGGCTGGTAAGTTTGCATAATAAATTGACAATTTATTTTCTATTTCTCTTCCTAGTTCTCCAGGTAATTTTCTAAAATATTTATTTCCTATTTCTTCATCAAAACTTTTTTCAGTTCTAGCTACTATGGCTAAGTATTTTTTACTGAAGGGTACAATATATTTCTAACTTCCTAATGTTATCTGATCTAATTCAGTTAATGCTATGCTTTGAGTGTAAGTATTTCGTCTAGAAGGGTCATATCCTATAAGTATTTCTTTTATAAAATTAGTAAAATTCCATGAGTTATCTCCTAGTCCTTTAAGTTGTCTAATTATCTCCTCATATTTTCCTTTAAATGTTAAGTATATATTAAAAGCCGAATCTCCTAAAAGTGTCTCCATATATTCCCACATATCAGTTGTTTCATAGGGATTACTTATCCATGCCTTTACCGCATCTTTTTCCCATCTTTTTATTACTTCTTGCCATATCTGAGGGTCGAATCTAGCTAAGTCTAAAAGGGTTCCTTGATTATTAGCTGGCTGTAATTGTATACTCATATCTGGTTGTTTACGCTTTCCATGAAATCTATAACTTTTATTCGGGTCTGTATTACTACGTCCTGAACTTGCCAATGGCCTTCTTCCTCCTACTGCATACTGTATTGGTTCTACGGGATCTTCTACAGTTGGTTGTGGGTTACTGGTGCTTTATGTGTTCATGTAAAAAGTATCTTCTAAGTTGGATTGTTTTGGTATTTTAAATATTTTGCTAGGATGTATTTTATCTTCTATGATATCATCTACATATTCAGTATGAAATTCTTGGTCTAAAAATGACACTGCTTCATCATAGGTCTCTCTTCTGGCTAAATATTCATAATATCTGGTGTCTAGTATCTTATTCATATCAGTTAGGGTGAAATTTTCTAAATCTATCTCATCAATATTATATATTTTATTTTTGTGATATTGTTTTTTCCTCTGTCATTACATAAAGCTGATTTATGTCACTACGACTATCTTGATTTTCTTCCTTATCTATACTACTAAATTCATCATCTTCAGATTTTTCTGGTGCTACATACGTATATTGAGTGAATCTTACTGCATAATTTCCATCTGCTCTTTGGTATAATAAATTATCCTGAGAGGCTAACATTTTTTGCCCTAGAAAATCTCCTAAATTCCAATCTAGTGCTGCATTATCTTCGGAATTAAATTTTTTTAGCTGGTAGTGCCTTTATTCCTTTTACGCCTAATAACTTAACTATCTGATCGTTTGTAAGTCTATAGTGAGTATTGCTTTCTGAGACTGCTAAGCCTAAAAATCCTGTGCAAACTAATAAATTCTTTTCTCATTTTTTCATTTTGTATCTCATGCTTTTTATTCCTATTTTTATCTTTTTATGAAAGGTCGAGGTTGGTAATAGGAAATCTGGTATAAAATAAACTATTTCTCCTTTTGAATTCATATCTAATTCATAGCTGCCTAAAATACTTTGTCCTACATCATTAAACCTATCATCATAAAGACATATGAAAACTTTAGTTCCTAAATTTTCTCTAGTTAAAGCTTTAATCCATACCACAACTAATCCTAAATGAGTCATTTTAAGGTGTTCATTTACTACATATTTATAGCTCTCTCTGTCTATTAAATTTGGCTCTATTTTTTCATCTTCATGGGTTACACTAATCATTTGTTCACCATAGTGTTTAAATAGATATTGTTTTTTATGAACCTTACCTAGCTTATTGTGGGGATATATTTTTTAGTACCAACACGTGACAAGGTGACGCTGACGTGTCAGCCGAGGTGCCACGTGTCCTGGTTGATATGCCGAGGTCATCTCGGTTAGGCCAAGGTTATCTCCGAAGATATCAGAATCTAAGATAAGCGGATAAGGATAAGAGACAAGAGTCCGAGAATAAAGAAGAGACTTAGCCAAGATAAGGATAAAGTTCTTAGGGAGTTTATCTTTATCTCTTGAGGAGTCCAAAGTAAGTACTGAACAGGAATCCATAGAAGTCAGGCTTCTAGTGGGACTAGGATTGAATTAATTATAAAAGAGAGGCACCCCCATGGGTCTAAGGTACGTAATTTATATTCTGTCTAGTGAGTTAAGCACTATTGATTATCTTTGAGAGATATACTGACTTGATCGTCGGAGTGCCCCCGGGTGGACGAACCACCGCCGAAATCTTCTCTTTCTGTTACAGGTTAGCCAGGTGTCATCTATTCTGCCAGTGCTCTCAGCTGAATACTAAGCGGGTAGTGTGATCGAAAAATCACTCACACAATTTGGCGCCGTCTGTGGAAAAGAAAGGAGAATAGATGGCCAGTAACGGACAGAAAAAAAAGGTTGGGGACGACACTCCTGCTGGGAGTGGGAGACCAATTGACCTTGATATCACAGGAGACGAAAGCAACGCAGAAACTCGTGACCAAAATCACGGAGTAAAAGATGTCGGCCAGACTAGCGACGCACCAAAGAAACCAGATCAAAGTGGGTACTACAACGAGGACGACCTCCAGGTATGGAAGGATAGGTGCCTGCGGAGGGACGAAGAGGTAAGAGATATGGCAAACAAATTGGCAGACCTACAGTCGGTCGTCAATTTCATGATGCAAAATAACGTCATGCAGCCACTATTCCCGCTGCAGGACACGCTAATTCCAGCGGCCAATACCCAGAAGGAGGGGCAGAAAACAATCCCATAGCCCCTCAGCACAACGGGAGCAAAAGATAATTTCACCGACCTTCTAGGGAGGTCGGACGAAGAGAGTCAAGAAGAGAGGAATCACGGAGGACGCATCGCACAAAGGAGGCAAAACCCAAAGGACATCGGCATGTTCAGGGGCAGGCACTATGCTTCGACACAACTCATGGAGAAGGGTCGAAAAGGGCTCACCACGAGGCTGAGAGTAGTATACCGAAAAGACTAAAGTCAAAAAATAGCTGAGCTCCTGGGCAGAGCAAAGAAGACTTAAAAGATTACCTCAAGAGAAAGCAACAAAATGCCTATGCCGAGGTAACCTCCCCAAATAAGCTGAGGACACCATTCTCGGTGGAACTAGACAGGTTTGAGGCGCCGAAGAGATTCAGTATGCCAAGGTTTCAAATATACGATGGTAAGTCAGACCCCAAATTCCACGCTGGACTATATTTGAACTCAATGACATTATATAGTGGGAACGAGCCGTTGCTCGGCAAAGTGTTCCCCTCATCCTTTGGAGAGATTGCATCAGATTGGTTCCACAAACTATCGAAGGGAAGCGTGAAGACTTGGGAAGGCCTGGCCGAGATGTTTGTGGCCAGGTTTGTGACAAACAAGCTGCAGCCATTAAGGGTGGACGCATTGATGGCTCTAAAGATCAGTAAGGATGAAGGCCTTAGGGCCTATGCAAAAAGATACTATGAGGTGTTCAATCGAATACCCAAATGTAATTAAGAGGTGGCAGTCGTATCTTTAAAAAACGGCTTAAAAGACAACTATCCACTACGAAAGTCTCTGGCAAAGATATTGCCAAAAAGTATGGAGGAGCTCATGGCGAGAATCGAGAAGTACGCTAGAGCCGAAGAAGACACGTCGGGAACCAAGGAGATAAAACAAGAGAAAGGAAACGGCTCGCCGAAGCGAGGCCGAGGTAACAATGGAACGAGCAAGCAAGAGGCAGAACTGAGGGCCACACAAGCAGTAACAACTGTGTTCCGAATCCCAATTCCCAAAGTCCTGGATCAAATTCGGAACCAACCCTATTTCAGAACGCCAGAGAGAACTCCAGGAGAGTTCATGAGAAGAAACATTGGCAGGCATTGTGCCTACCACAATGAAGATGGGCATACAACTCAGGGTTGTAGAGCCCTGAAAACGTATTTGGAAGACCTGGTGAGACAAGGACATCTGAGAGACCTTGTCGATGAGACCAGGACAAGGGAAGAACGGGCAAGATTGCCTCAGGCACCAGCAGCCCCACCTCCCCCAGCACAGCAGCCGCAGGTAGGAGAACCTCAGGTAATTAACGTAATCCACTCGAAGGTTAACGAAAACGAAATCCGAGGAGAGACCCAGAAGATAAAATACCTACAACATGTCTACCAAGTCAGGGAGAAGAGATATCGGGTAGAAGAGTGCCAGGGACCAATGATAACCTTTACTGAAGTCGACCTAGAGATGGTCCAGCATCCGCACAGTGATGCCTTGGTAGTATCCTTTCAGGTTGGGGAGTGCCAAGTGAAACACATCTTGATTGACCAAGGCAGCTCTTGTGACATCATGTACGTCCGATGTTACAAAGAGCTCAGCCTTCACCCAGATGATATGGAACAATTCAGTGGCCCAATGGTTGGGTTCAATAGAACTCCGACATGGCCATTGGGAACAGTAAGCTTGGAGGTGCAGGCAGGCACTAGGAAGATCAAGACAGAATTCACCATCATCGACACACCCTCCCCTTACAACATCATCTTGGGAAGACCATGGTTGCATGCAATGGAGGCAGTTCCCTCAACATTGCATCAACTATTGCGATTCCTAACAGAGCATGGGATAGAGGAAGTCAGAGGCGACCAGCTGCAGGCGAAGAATTGCTCCATGGCAGCAATAAAATCTACCTGCAGCATACGAGAGCCAAAAAAGGCAGAAATTGAAAATGAGGACGTGGAAGTCCTAGAAGACGTCGGCAAGGAGCCAGCCGAGAAGAGCGAGGAGGCACTGAAGAAAATCCTCATCCAGGATGGGGATAAAGAACACTTCTTTCTTCTCGACTTAGTCTTAGCCAAAAAAGAGAAAAAAGAGTTGGAAACTTTTTTGAGAGCAAATATTGAGGTATTTGCTTGGACACCTTACGAAATGCCTGGCATTGACCCCGAGGTCACGTGCCACAGACTGAATGTTGACAGGTCGACCAAACCTGTAATTCAGCAAGCCAGAAGACCGACGTTGATGCACGTCGAAGCAGTAGAGGAAGAAGTAGACAGACTTTTGGAGGCCAGGGCCATTAGAGAAGTACACTACCCGACATGGCTATCCAATACAGTGGTGGTAAAAAAGAAGAACGGTAAATGGAGGGTCTGCGTAGACTTCACCAGCCTTAACAAAGCCTATCCCAAAGACAGCTTTCATCTACCCAAGATTGACCAGCTAGTAGATGCCACTTCAAGGCATGGAAGAATGAGCTTCCTAGACGCCTACAGGGGGTACCACCAGATAGCCATGTACCCCCCCAGACGAAGAGAAGACCGCGTTCATCACCCCAAAAGGCCTGTACTGTTATAGAGTAATGCCTTTCGAGTTGAAAAACGCAGGAGCAACTTATTAAAGGCTGGTAACCAAAATGTTCAAACACCTGATTGGCCGAACAGTAGAAGTCTACATCGACGACATGGTCGTTAAGACCAAGGAGCCTGAGGGTCATCTTGCCGATCTAAAAACAGTCTTTGAAATCCTTAAAACATATCGGCTCTGACTCAATGCATCGAAGTGTGCATTTGGAGTTGGATCTGGTCAGTTTTTAGGATACCTGGTAACTAGAAGGGGCATCGAGGCCAGCCCAGATCAAATCAAGGCCATCCTAGAGTTGAAAAGCCCGACGTCGGCAAAACAGGTGCAGATGCTAACTGGAAGGGCCGCAGCCCTAAACAGATTCATCAGTAGAAGCTCAGATAAGTGCAGACCTTTTTTCAACTTGGTGAAGAAAGCCACATGTAGACACCCCATTTTTGATCGACCTTGAGACTCAGACGTCACCAGTTGAGCACTCGGTGATATTGCATATTGTGCTTGCTCAGAAGTTTCAAAGTCTCGGCTGCGAGCCTTGCCTCCGGACTTCCGGGCCCTTTTGTGCTTTGCCTCGGTTTGCGAACCAGGCTCGATTTTCTCTGTTTTCTCTTCCCGAAGGGAGGTAGAGGTCTCGTAGACCATCTCTCAATGGCCGTAGGCTACGTTTCGTGGTCGTAGGCCATTTTGCCCGTTTGGAGTCCGGTTTCCGATTTTTCAGAGCTGTTGGTCGTGTGCCTCGGTTCGGGACCGCTTAACAATCTCTGTTTGCTCCAGTTTCTGGCATACATCTTATTTGCTCCCTTTTGAGGGACACTGTGGTCCGAGAGACCAACTTCGTGGTCGAATACCACTCCCGGTGCCCAACAGTCAATTTTCGGGACCCCGAACTGCGCGTTCCGGCCCCCGAACCTTCATTTCGCATCGGTTTTGGTTCATTTTTGGTAGGTATAGCGACCCCGGTCTTTTCCCATTTAATTATTGTATCCGGACTGTTCCGTAGATTCTGTCATTGTATAATGGTTGTTGTTGTTATTCCTTATTTTCTCATTTGGAATTATAGGATGTGTTGGGCAGGTTTGTTTCAGGTTGGTTGGGTTTAGAAACCAAGAGTTGCTGTCCAGGTTTTTGGTTCTTCGCTCGAGCGAGGAGTTGTTCGCTCGAGCGAGAGGTAGTGTTTGATTTGGACCTGTAGCTGTGCATTCTTGGCTCGAGCGAGCTTTTCTTCGCTCGAGCGAGTTAGTTCATCATTCGCTCGAGCTATAGTTCCTTCGCTCGAGCGTGTGTCTGGGTTCAGACCTGAGGGTTTGAGTTCTTCGCTCGACCGAGCTTTCTTTCACTCGAGCGAGCATTTGAGTTGTTGGCTCGAGCAAGGCTTCCTTGGCTCGAGCGTAGTTTCTCTGTGTCTGGTCGCTCGAGCGACCAAGTCTTCGCTCGAGCGAGCCTGTCCAGTTTATATACACAGCAGCGGGATTTGATCAGTCTTTTTCATATTCTTTTGATTCCAAACCCTAGGTTCGACCTCTCTCTCTCCCTACTCATCTTCTCTCTTAGGTTTGATCTGTTTAGAGAGTGTTTCAACCCTAGTTGCTTTATTAAAAAGATAGAGGGAGTCAAGAACTTTCATTTAATCTGAACATTTGGCAATTTGGAGCATTTTGGTCTTTGGGCACTCATCTCTGTCTTCACCATTTGGGTTGTTTTCTCTGAGGTAGGGATTTCCTACTCCATCTTATAGGTTTTGTTCTAAGTTTTGGTAATTTGATATGTTGGGAATACTTGGGTAAATTTTGGGAAAAACCCTAGTTGTATTATTGAATTAATTTGTATAAGTAATTCATGAAATTGGGAAAAGAGGGTTAAATTCACGGAATTGGGGAATTTATTGATTAAATGGCATAATTGGGTAATTGGTATCATTTGTCCATTGAATTGTTGACATGGTTATTTTCAGTTTAGAAATAACTGTTTTGGGCTATCGGTGGAGGATAGTCGTGATTGTTGTAGACAGTGCATGTGAATTAGGAATAACTGAAACTAATCACATTGGTTAAGTCATTACTTTTGACTGTGGCATTGATACAGATAATACGTGTATTGATTGAGCATTGCATTTGCATACATTGTTTGTGTGTGGGAGGAGATAGGGGATGTACTCCACGGTTTAGGGGAAGATAGGGGATGGACCTCTAAACCGGATTTTGTTTGGGAGGAGATAGGGGATGGACTCCATTAGCATCACTTTTATGTGTGCTTATTTATATAGAAGTGTTTTATTGATACAGCACTAAAATGTGTATCAATCTGGAAGTATGAAGTGTTTGATTTGAGCTTGAGTCTCATTTGTTGTTAATATTGGAAGGATGTGAATATGATATATGTGATTTCACTGTTATAAGTTTGGCCAGGTTCTGAGCCATGTTGATAAAACGGGAAAGTAAAACGTATCTTTGGCAATAATGTCATGAGTCTGTAAAATGAAGTAATTGATTATTTTGGTTAACCATCTGTTGAATGCTATTGCTTTATTCATTGCTTATATGTGGTTTAGTATATTTCTACTGGGCTGTGGCTCACCCTATATGGGAACATCATTTTCAGGTTCAGGTGATAAACTACCTCCAAGGACTTAGCTTGGGAGGGTTTGGCTTCTGGATTGGAGAAGACTACCTTTAGTTAATTGTCTTTAATTATTATTACATGTAAACATTCAAGCCTAGGGCTTTTCTTGTATTGAGTAAGAACTCATATTTTTGTATCCAAGTGTTGGCTTGGAAAGATGTAAGCCTGTAGGGCATTTTATTCGATGTTACATGTAATGCTTTATTTAGTAATACTCTGATGAATGAATTAATATATATTGTCTTCTTTAAATAATGTATGTCAATGATATATAATGGGTTAATTTTGAGGGCGTTACAACTTGGTATCAGAGCGTACCGGGTTTGAATACTTTGGGTACGTGGGAAGTGATTAGTATCACATTGGGTTCGTCTCGTTTGATAGAGACTTAGTGTAATGTTATATGCTTATGTGATAACATGTTTATGTGATTATGTGGGTATGGAATGTAGTTTCTAGGATGTTGATTGGACCCTTGAGTTTCTTGTAGTCTTGTTGGAAAGGCACTTGATCACTGCTGCTTCCAACCGGAACTATAGTAACCCTTTGGGACTATCATTATCCGGGAATGAAATTCGTAGGTGCTTATGTGATTATGTGCTTACGTGGAATGAATTATTGTTGTCCATTGCATTAGGACGCGAGTGTTTAGCTTCGGCACATTTATTAATGTGCTAATGTCTTTGTTTCCTTTATTAGGATGTCAGGACGAGGACGCGGTAGGCGTGGTAGGCCGGGTAGGCAGGAGGTGCCTGTGCCATAGGAGATTCCGGCAGTTCAAGAGGGAATTGGCCAGGCCAATGTGGCCGAGCCAGTAGGCCAGCAGGCTATGGGCGCTCTAGCCCGAGAGATAGCAGGGGCATTCAGGGAGTCAGTAGGCATTCTTAGAGCTGAGAATCAAGCTCAGGCTGGTATTGCGGATGCAGGACCTTCCTTTCTGAAGAGGGAGTTCTTCCGGTCCAATCCGGATGAATTTGTGGGTGATCCTAAAGAGCCACTTAAGGCAGATGAATGGCTCGAACAGACAACGAAGACGTTTGAGATGCTTGGCATCGAAGACGAGGGGTTGAAAGTGACCTTGGCATCTTTCCAGTTGAAGGGGGATGCGGGTCAGTGGTGGAAGTTTACTAAGGGGCGTATAGGAGGTACGTGGGAGGCTTTTGTGAATGCATTCCAGGAGAAGTTTTTATCTCCGGCAGTCAGGGAGAAGCTGCGAGACCAGTTTTGTCAGCTTAAGCAGGCGAGTTCTTCAGTGGCCGAGTTTGAGGCTGCATTTACTAGTTTGTCCAGGTTTGCACCTGAGTTGGTGGCGTCTGAGGAACGCCGTTGTATTGAGTTTGAGAAGAAGTTGAGGCGTGGCCTCAAGCTGAGAGTTGGGGGAACTATGATTCGGGATTATGGGCGTATGGTTGATGCTGCAGCCCATATGGAGATCATGATGCAGGAGGAGGAGGAAGGGCAGAAGGGCTCCAAGAGGAGTCAGGATAGTCAGAGTGATGGTAGGAGACAGAAGGGTTTTAATCCCCAACAGTCTCAGGGTAGCTTTGCTAGATCGACTTTTCCTGTACCGAGTGCTAGTTCGGGGAAAGGCAGTCAGGGAGACATTACCTGTTTCAAGTGTGGCCAGTAGGGCCACAAGTCTCCAGTTTGTCCTCAAAGGGGAGGAGTTCAGAGAGCAGCATCATCTTCGGCTCGATCTTAGAGCCAGAGTCAGGGTAGAGGTCAGCCACTCTCGTGTTATCAGTGTGGTCAGCCAGGGCACATGAAGAGGTATTGCCCACAGTTGGGTGGCACACCTGGTGCATCTGGTTTGAGGCCGATTCAGGGTCAGCAGCCAGCTCAGTCGGGTCAGGTCTCGAGGGCTAATCAGGGGGCTTCATCGTCCCAGACAGTGCAGCAATCTTATGCTCCTAGGGTTGAGCAGGTTGATCAGAGGTCGTCTGGGCTCGTGTACGCTGTTACCGCACAGGATCTTGTACCGACTCCATCAGTTGTGAGAGGTACCTTCTTGTTTTGTAACTCGGTTGCTAATGTTTTGATTGATACGGGTGCATCTCATTCCTTTGTGTCTGCTGCATTTGCATCTGTTTTGGAATTGGAGTTAGCACAGTTAGCATCTCCTATATGTGTAGTGTCACCTCTTGGGGGTGAATTGATTTTGAAACAAGGTGTTAGGGGTTGTGATATAGAGGTTGATTATCATAGAATCCCATTTTCCTTTGTCGTTATGCCTATGAGAGGTTTCGATGTTATTTTGGGTATGGACTGGTTATCGTCATACCGGGCAGTTATTGATTGCTATCGCCAGAGGGTCACTTGTTGTACCGTGAGCGGAGAGTATTTTCATTTTCTGGGGGACCGGGTTGGTGATGTGTTGCCACCGGGGTATGTTCCGCGAGGAAGGAGTGAGCTTAGTGGGCTACTTGCTAACCTTTTGATTAGTGAGGATAATGAGACTCAGATTGTATTGCCAAGGGTGGTTTGTGAGTACTCGGATGTCTTTCCTGAGGATCTTGTTGGTTTGCCACCGCATCGAGAGATTGAGTTCTCTATTGACCTGGTGCCCGGCACGGCGCCGATTTCTATGGCACCTTACCGTTTTGCCCCAGCTGAGTTAGTTGAGTTGAAGATCCAACTCCAGGAGTTGCTAGATAAGGGCTTTATACGTCCTAGCGTTTCGCCGTGGGGAGCACCGGCCCTTTTTGTTAAAAAGAAAGGTGGTGCTTTGAGACTTTGTATAGATTATCGGAAGTTGAATCGGGCTACGGTCAAGAATAAGTACCCTATGCCCCGTATAGATGACCTGTTTGACCAGTTGAAGGGTTCCCGTTGTTTCTCTAAGATAGACTTGAGATCGGGTTACCACCAGTTGAGGGTCAGGGAAAAGGATATTTCGAAGACGGCATTCCGTACGCGGTATGGCCATTATGAGTTTCTGGTGATGCCATTCGGACTCACCAATGCACCGGCAGTCTTTATGGACTTGATGAACCGGATCTTCCGGGAATTCTTGGATCGGTTTGTAGTCGTTTTTGTGGACGACATCCTTATCTATTCGCCTTCTGAGGAGGAGCACGAGGCACACTTGAGGGTGGTGCTTGAGTTACTTAGAGCCCATAGGCTGTATGCCAAGTTTGGGAAGTGTGAGTTCTGGCTGAGGGAAGTCAAATTCTTAGGCCATGTGGTATCCGGTGAAGGAGTGTCTGTTGATACATCCAAGGTAGAGGCAGTGCAGGATTGGGCACAGCCTAAGAGTGTATTTGAGATCCGCAGTTTTCTGGGATTAGCTGGGTATTACCGTCGGTTTGTGAAAGATTTCTCCAGGTTAGCATCACCGTTGACTAGACTGACTCGGAAGGGAGTCAAATTTGTATGGAGTGAGACTTGTGAAAAGTCGTTTCAGGAGTTGAAAGTTAGACTGACTACCGCTCCAGTATTGATTATTCCAGAGAGAGGATTGGGTTATGCAGTCTATTGTGACGTCTCACGAGAGGGTCTGGGTTGTGTACTAATGCAAGAAGGGAAAAGTAGTTGCCTATGGTTCACGTCAGTTGAAAATTCACGAGCAAAATTACCCTACACATGATTTAGAGTTAGCAGCTGTGATTTTTGCCTTGAAGATTTGGAGGCATTATCTTTATGGTGAGAGGTTCGAGGTGTTCTCGGATCATAAGAGTCTGAAGTATTTATTTACTCAGAAAGACTTGAACTTGAGGCAGAGAAGGTGGATGGAATTTATAGAGGATTATGACTTTGAGTTGCATTATCATCCGGGAAAGGCCAATGTGGTGGCCGATGCCCTTAGCAGAAAACCTGTTGGTGTCATAGCTAATATAGCCGTCCGAGAATGGGAGATGTTGGGTGCACTTGGAGAGTTTGATTTACTTATGGGCGAATCCGTTGAGGCTGCGGCCTTGTTTTCTGTTATTGCACAGCCTTCACTTGTGACTCGAGTGTTAGAGGCTCAGAGAGGTGACTTTGAGGTAGAATCTCTCCGTGAGAAGATTTCCGGTGGGAAGGTTGAGAAGGGTTTGATGGTATTTTCCGACCTGAGTGTGAGATACCGTGACCGTCTGTTTGTGCCGGAGTCTTGCCGAGAGGAGGTACTCCGAGAGTTTCATCATTCACGCCTTGCGGTGCATTCGGGAGGCACTAAGATGTATCGGGATTTGGGTCGCCAGTTTTGGTGGCGGGGTATGAAGAGAGATGTGGCAGCTTTCGTATCTAAGTGCCTTACTTGCCAGCAAGTGAAGGCCGAGCATCAGAGGCCAGCGGGTTTGTTGCAACCCTTGCCTATTGCCGAGTGGAAGTGGGAGCATGTCACTATGGACTTCGTTGTAGGTCTTCCGAGGACTCAGCGGGGTAGTGATGCTATTTGGGTGGTTGTAGACCGGTTGACTAAGTCAGCGCACTTTATTTCTATGCGCGTGAGAGATTCGGTAGATCATCTTGCCGACTTGTATATTCGGGACATAGTGAGATTGCACGGGGTCCCAGTGACGATTGTCTCAGATAGAGATCCTCGTTTTACTGCCAGGTTGTGGCAGAGTTTGCAGAGTGCCTTAGGCACTAGGTTGACCTTTAGTACGGCTTATCATCCTCAGACTGACGGACAGTCCGAGCGTACTATTCAGATACTTGAGGATATGATTCGGGGTTGTGTTCTAGACTTTAGTGGGTCGTGGGAGAGGCACTTACCGTTGGTGGAGTTTGCCTACAACAACAGTTTCCAGTCTAGTATCGGTATGGCACCATTTGAGGCCTTGTATGGCCGACCGTGTAGATCTCCTGTGTGTTGGGCCGAGGTGGGTGATGCACCTCTGTTGGGTCCAGAGTTGGTGAGGGAAACGACGGAGAAAGTTGAGCTTATCCGTAAGAGGCTTGTTACAGCACAGAGTCGTCAGAAATCGTATGCCGACCGTAGGAGGAGACCTTTGGTGTTTGAGGTGGGTGATCATGTCTTTCTGAAGATATCACCTAGACGGGGTTTGATGAGGTTTGGGAAGAGTGGGAAGTTGTCCCCTCGATTCATTGGTCCGTTTGAGATCCTTGAGAGGATTGGCGAGGCTGCTTATCGTTTAGCTTTGCCGCCGCAGTTGTCCGGAGTACATGACGTGTTTCATGTGAGTATGCTTCGGAAGTATGAGCTGGATCCATCACATGTGTTGGATTGGACCGATTTAGTAGTTGATGAGGATGTTTCATATGAGGAGAGACCGATTCGAGTCTTGGATAGGCGGGATCAAGTTTTGCGAGGCAAGACCATCCCTTTGGTCAAAGTTTTGTGGAAACACCACGGAATGGAGGAAGCCACTTGGGAACGTGAATTGGAAGTCCGCGAGAAATATCCGGACATGTTTGTTGATTTGTAATCTTATAATTAGATTCTGTTATATTGTTGAACTTAAGAGCTTTACATATGTCTTAAGTTGTAAAACATTGAGTATGTTTTGGTAAATGGGTGTATCTTGAAACTTGTTTCATTATAGAAAGATTAGTGTAACATTGTATATGTTGATTACATTGTTGGATGTGGTATATATATCATGCAGTTGAATATGATATGGAAATTGTTAACATTGAAAGGAATAATGCATAATAGTGGTGCAGGTTGAAATATATGTTGTTTTATATATATTGTGGGATGCCTCTTGATAAAGAGATAAAGTGACCAGTATTGGGTCAAGTTGTTTATTATTGTTATATACTATCTTTGGGTATTGAGAAAAAAAAAAACCTGTTTTCAAATTTGTGCCTAATTTCGGGGACGAAATTCTTTGAAGGGGGGGAGGTTATAGCGACCCCGGTCTTTTCCCATTTAATTATTGTATCCGGACTGTTCCGTAGATTCTGTCATTGTATAATGGTTGTTGTTGTTATTCCTTATTTTCTCATTTGGAATTATAGGATGTGTTGGGCAGGTTTGTTTCAGGTTGGTTGGGTTTAGAAACCAAGAGTTGCTGTCCAGGTTTTTGGTTCTTCGCTCGAGCGAGGAGTTGTTCGCTCGAGCGAGAGGTAGTGTTTGATTTGGACTTGTAGCTGTGCATTCTTGGCTCGAGCGAGCTTTTCTTCGCTCGAGCGAGTTAGTTCATCCTTCGCTCGAGCTATAGTTCCTTCGCTCGAGCGTGTGTCTGGGTTCAGACCTGAGGGTTTGAGTTCTTCGCTCGACCGAGCTTTCTTTCGCTCGAGCGAGCATTTGAGTTGTTGGCTCGAGCAAGGCTTCCTTGGCTCGAGCGTAGTTTCTCTGTGTCTGGTCGCTCGAGCGACCAAGTCTTCGCTCGAGCGAGCCTGTCCAGTTTATATACACAGCAGCGGGATTTGATCAGTCTTTTTCATATTCTTTTGATTCCAAACCCTAGGTTCGACCTCTCTCTCTCCCTACTCATCTTCTCTCTTAGGTTTGATCTGTTTAGAGAGTGTTTCAACCCTAGTTGCTTTATTAAAAAGATAGAGGGAGTCAAGAACTTTCATTTAATCTGAACATTTGGCAATTTGGAGCATTTTGGTCTTTGGGCACT
Source organism: Camellia sinensis (assembly GCF_055761805.1). Lineage (NCBI taxonomy): Eukaryota > Viridiplantae > Streptophyta > Magnoliopsida > Ericales > Theaceae > Camellia > Camellia sinensis. The sequence goes on along the minus strand of NC_138975.1, from coordinate 100,488,104 downwards.
CATCTCTGTCTTCACCATTTGGGTTGTTTTCTCTGAGGTAGGGATTTCCTACTCCATCTTATAGGTTTTGTTCTAAGTTTTGGTAATTTGATATGTTGGGAATACTTGGGTAAATTTTGGGAAAAACCCTAGTTGTATTATTGAATTAATTTGTATAAGTAATTCATGAAATTGGGAAAAGAGGGTTAAATTCACGGAATTGGGGAATTTATTGATTAAATGGCATAATTGGGTAATTGGTATCATTTGTCCATTGAATTGTTGACATGGTTATTTTCAGTTTAGAAATAACTGTTTTGGGCTATCGGTGGAGGATAGTCGTGATTGTTGTAGACAGTGCATGTGAATTAGGAATAACTGAAACTAATCACATTGGTTAAGTCATTACTTTTGACTGTGGCATTGATACAGATAATACGTGTATTGATTGAGCATTGCATTTGCATACATTGTTTGTGTGTGGGAGGAGATAGGGGATGTACTCCACGATTTAGGGGAAGATAGGGGATGGACCTCTAAACCGGATTTTATTTGGGAGGAGATAGGGGATGGACTCCATTAGCATCACTTTTATGTGTGCTTATTTATATAGAAGTGTTTTATTGATACAGCACTAAAATGTGTATCAATCTGGAAGTATGAAGTGTTTGATTTGAGCTTGAGTCTCATTTGTTGTTAATATTGGAAGGATGTGAATATGATATATGTGATTTCACTGTTATAAGTTTGGCCAGGTTCTGAGCCATGTTGATAAAACGGGAAAGTAAAACGTATCTTTGGCAATAATGTCATGAGTCTGTAAAATGAAGTAATTGATTATTTTGGTTAACCATCTGTTGAATGCTATTGCTTTATTCATTGCTTATATGTGGTTTAGTATATTTCTACTGGGCTGTGGCTCACCCTATATGGGAACATCATTTTCAGGTTCAGGTGATAAACTACCTCCAAGGACTTAGCTTGGGAGGGTTTGGCTTCTGGATTGGAGAAGACTACCTTTAGTTAATTGTCTTTAATTATTATTACATGTAAACATTCAAGCCTAGGGCTTTTCTTGTATTGAGTTAGAACTCATATTTTTGTATCCAAGTGTTGGCTTGGAAAGATGTAAGCCTGTAGGGCATTTTATTCGATGTTACATGTAATGCTTTATTTAGTAATACTCTGATGAATGAATTAATATATATTGTCTTCTTTAAATAATGTATGTCAATGATATATAATGGGTTAATTTTGAGGGCGTTACAGTAGGGACCTTTGTTTCATTGCTAGGAAGGTCACAGAAGGGTGGGAGGCCAGTAATTGTTCTGTCAGCCAACTTTATCCCTTCGTCGCCCTCCGTCGCCCGATTTTGTTCACTTCAAAGCCAATGTTGGACACCCTTGGGCCATTTTCTTGAACCCTAAACCCCATATTTGTGATCTACACATCTGGGAGGCCACCAATATTTGGTGGCCGGCCAGTAATTGTTGTTGACCCTTTTGAACCCCTTTGAAAAGTGGGTTGTTCTCTCTCCTGGTTTATTGTTTCTAGTTTTTAACCACTTGGTTGTGTTGTGCACACATCAGAGGCTACCTTTTTGTGGTGGCCGGCCATTAATCTTGCTTAACCTTTTTGACCCTTGGCCGGCCGGCCATGGGAGGTAGCCGGCCGGCCACCTGGAGCTACAATAACCGGCCGGCCAGAATCCTTACATCAGCTACAGTGCAAATATGCATTCTTTTTCCCCCGAGATTCTGTATCCGGGGGGGCTGCTTTTTGGAGGGAAACTTGGGTTGTTTTCCCTCCATTTCCCCCCCCTTTTCCCTCCTTTTGTGCCTATATAACAGCAGCTCCAGCTGCTGGTTTAGGGTTACAAAATTTCCCTCTAAGGCCTTTGCATTATATCTCTCTCCCTCTCTATATTTCCAAGCTCAAACACCCTTAACCCTACACCATTTCTTCACCAACCCATAGCCCTACCCTTCCATCCTCCATTCCAGCAGTTTGAGGGTGTTCTCCAGAGCTTAGGAGTGCTGCATTTTGGTCCAAGAAGCTACCAAAGACTTGTCTTCAAGGGTAAGTTCCATTCCCCTCATTTTGGTCCATATTTTGCATGCTATTCTAGCTCCTTGTGCTTGCTGTTTTGGGCTCCGACCCTAACTGGAGTTAGGCTTATTTTGAGCTCCTTTTCACTTTTTCTTAAGGGCTTCTTACTGTTTGAGGCCTCCTTGTAGCACTTCTTCATTATCCCTCTTGTATGCCATTATCTTGTGTAGTATTTTTGGCCTATGTATAAACTGTTTTGAGCTCTGTCATGAACTTAGGAGTAGCTTATTTTGAGCCCTTCTTCAATGTTGTTGAAGGGCTCATCACTGTTTGAGGCTTCTATTTATCACTTGCCTTTATATCTCTCTTTTGGCCATACTCTTGCATGATTTATTAGCCTCGGATTCTTCTGTATTTGGGCTCTTTTCAGAACTGAAAACAGTCTTATTTTGACCTCCTCTTCATATTTCATTGAGGGTCTTTCACTGTTTGAGGCATCTTTCTTATACTTTGTGTTATATCTCTCTTTTTGGTCATATTTTGCATAGTATTTTTGGCTTGTATACATGCTGTTTTGGGTCTGGCCACCAACTGTAAAATGCCATGTTTTGGGTCCTTCTTCAACTTTGTTGAAGGGCCCTCTTGTGTTTGAGGGCAGCAACCTTCACTTGCTTCTTTGTCCATCTTTTGGCCCATTTCTTGCATAAGAGCTTAGCCATACCTGTGTTTGTTTTTGGGCTCTTTTCAGAACTGTAAAAGGTCATATTTTGGGTCCCTCTTCAACATTGTTGAAGGACCCTCAGCTGTTTGGGGCCAGAAGCTGTGACTTGCTTCCTTAGCTTGCTTTCGGGGCCATTTTCGCATGCTAGTTTTTCCCCATTTGTGTTTGCTGTTTGGTCCTGATTAAAACTGAAAACATGCTTGTTTTGGGGCTGCCTTGAATCTGTATTCACATGTCATGATCAAATAATGCATGCTTTGTATAGCTGTAGGCCATTGCGTATGCCTAATTTTTCATTTCGGGACCATTTCATGCATCGGGTGCCATGCTTTCATGATTCAGGGCTGTTTCGGGTCATATTTTAGCACTGAAATTTGCATGTTTGCATATCATATTCCATGCCTTGCCATGTCTCAGTAGAGTGGCATTCGGTGCCTTAGGATCGGTCCTCGGTTTGCGTGCATGCATGCACGTACTTCGAGAGTCTCATTTTCATCTTATGGCCTCTTATGCGAGTGTGGATGAGGTCCACTTGTGTTAGTGTAAGTCCATTTATGCATTGTGTATGCCATTTTATTTCATAGCATTGCGTATGCTAGGTTGTATGTTAGCGCATTGTGTATGCCATGTTACCTCGTGCATCGTGTATGCCATTTCATAGCATTGTGTATGTTAGGTTGTATCTTTGTTGCATTTCATGCATATCATGCATATTGCATTGTGCTTGGAATAGGAATTAGCCCAGGCACGGGAAACGAGGTACGTTTCGTACTCCGAGTGACGGAACGTGTCTCAATTCCTAGTCGCCGACACTCCGGATTATCCATGATGGAGTCTAGGTTTTGTTTTGTTTTCATGTGCATTCATTCTATATTGAGTTGCACAATTCGACTCCTCGGCCATCATGCATCGAGATGCGTGATTGGTGGCACGAGGATCGAGGCATTCATATATTTGTGAAAATACATTGCTATGCCCCTTTCCTGCTCTCTGTTGCAGCAAATTAAGAATCAACAGTCTTTCGGGGCTTGGCGCGTTTTCCAAGAAATCATTGCAAAACAGAGGCTAATTGGGGCATCGCGGTGGATTTCCGCGCAAGGCAACCCGAGCATGCATCATTCATCATCCAGAGTGGAGTCAAGGTAGTCCCTGGCTTGCATGCCAGTTTATTGTTTTCTTAGTTAATTTGGTAATTAATTAGGATTTTTGTACATATTTGGACTGTATTATTTATTCGGGACTGTAATTATTTATTTGAGACTGTATATCATTTATTCGGACCCTCTGTGCGAGGGCAATATTGTAATAAGTGTGCGTGAGCGTGATGTATGTCTTCCAACCCCACGTCTTTCTCCCTTTTATTTACCCGCTTATGATGGTTAGATTAGGGCATATTTCAATTAGCATACAGTATGATAGCATGTTTGCATTCATTCATCTGTTTTGCATGCACCGGGCTCGGCGCATCATACTAACTGCATTGTATTTCAATTCCAAGTTGAATACATGTTAGTTGTAGCATTTCACATGCCATGTTTAGAATAGCCGAGCCTACTATAGTTGCATTTTTGTATGTATTGCATTAGGCATTTCTGTATAGTTAGGATCATGCATGGATTTCTAATTAGTTTCTGTTTTGGCTTGGAGTACTCGGTAAGTTTTATGCTTTAGCATCCTCGCATGTGTGTGAGTGACTGCCATGATAGCATGCTTACCATGAGGCTATATGCTTATGTGATATAACTGTCTGAATGCCTGTGGGTGAAGGTTGGGTTATTTGAATTGGAGCAAATCATTGATTGTGAGTTTTAAGCCCACTAGATAGTGGCAAAATCATGTTTTCTAAGCCCACCTGAGGGTGGCAAATCCACGTCTTAGCCTACTTGCGGGTAGCACCATCAAACCATTTTCAAACAAACAAACATGAAATGTTTTGTTCCAATTCGGGCGATCCAGTCTATACTTGTATGCTGTGCGCATCACATAGTAAATCTAGGCTAATAACCGGAATAAGAACACATAATGTTTTCAAAACTTGATATCATGGTTAGTAGAGGCCGATCTTTGATCGGGCGAGCGGGGGTGCTCACGAAGTGACCTTCCCCAATCGTACCCAAGTTCCCAAGCCGAGGCAACTTTGGTGATGACGGACACGTGGCCTTAGGCAAACGAGTAAGGGTTTCCTAAATTTCCCAAAAATAAAACATTTAGGTGGCGACTCTGTATCTGGCAAAGCAGTCCATGTTAGGCACTTCTTTCAAAAATCTATTTTCTCAAAGCGATTTGCCGGATTTGGACTCTTTGGTTCAGATTTAGAACCGTGACAATTTAAGAATCCTGAGCTGTGGTGACCCCAAATGAACAAAACGGGATTTCCCTCCCGGGGCATTCGGGGACGTCTACACCACAGACTTCCTATGGACAGAAGAATGCGAAGCCACTTTGGCCGACCTAAAGAAGTACTTGACCACAACTCCAGTTCTTTCAAACCCAGAACCTGAGGAGGAGCTGTTTCTGTACTTAGCCGTTTCAGAACATGCGATAAGTGCAGTACTAATCTGAGAAGAAAAAGGGGAGCAAAGGGCTGTTTACTATGTAAGCAAAACCCTAGCCGATGCAGAAACGAGGTATCTACCCTTAGAGATATTGACACTAGTTTTAGTAATGGCTTCAAAAAAGTTGAACCATTACTTCCAGGCCCATAAAATTGTGGTGCTAACAGAACACCCCTTGAAGTCCTTACTGCAACAAGGAGACCTAACAGGAAGAATAGCCAGATGGGCAGTCACCCTAGGCCAGTATGACCTGGAGTACAGGCCAAGGACAGCAATCAAAGGCCAGGTTCTAGCCGACTTCGTGGCCGAGTTCACACCAGAATCCATCGAACATCGGGCTCCGTTGAGCCAGGATGAGCGATGTCCAACCAAGCAAGGAGAAGCACAGCCAAAGGCAAAAGAACAAAGGAAAGAGGACAAACTCAAACCCTGCAGCATTTACATCGACGACTCCTTTCGACTGTTTGTTGATGGGAGTTCAAACCGACAAGGAGCGGGGGCAGGAGTAGTATTGATACTAGAACAGTCAATTTGTTTGGAGTTCAAGGCCTCAAACAATGAATCAGAGTATGAAGCACTCATTGCAGGACTGAAGTTGGCAGCAACAGTGCAAGCAGATGAGGTAATAGTTTTTTGTGATTCACAACTAATAGTTAACTAGACAACAGGCGAGTTTGCAGCCCGAGATGAACGAATGTCGGCCTACGCAAAGGAAGTCATCAGACTGTCAGCCTTGTTTCAGAACTGCCGACTACTTCAGGTAAGCCGAGATGATAACAGCCATGCCGATACGTTGGCCAACCTAGCTAGCGTAGTATAACCTGGAAAAGCAAGGACAATAATGATTGATTACCTGTCAGACCCGAGCATTGAACCAGTAACCACGGAGCATGAAGCAATGTGCGTAGACATAGGACCAAGCTGGATGGACGCAATTGTTGCGTTCCTAAAGGAAGGAAAGCTACCAGATGACCACAAGGAGGCACACAAGATCAGATTGAAGTCGGCAAGATTCAGTCTGACAACAAAAGGACATCTCTACAGAAGGTCCTTCACTAGACCCCTTTTAAGGTGCGTACACCCTTTGCAGGTTGAAGATTTTTTATATGAAATCCATGAAGGAATTTGTGGAAGCCACACTAGGGGCAGATCACTAGCTCACAGGGCCATTACCCAGGGGGATTAGTGGCCTTATATGCAAAAAGATGCAGAAGCCTACGTAAAGAAGTGTGAATAATGCCAAAGGTTCGCACCTTTGATACACCAGCCAGCTGCTGACCTAAACCCTGTATCCAGTCCTTGGCCATTTGCCCAATGGGGCATGGATCTTGTTGGGCAATTGCCCCAAGCAACTAGACAAACAAAGTACTTGCTGGTAGCAACAAATTACTTCACAAAGTGGATAGAAGCAGAACCCCTTGCCAAGATCCGAGATGTGGATGTCAAGAACTTCATATGGAGAAACATTATCACCAGGTTATAAATTCCAAGAGCAATTGTTGCAGACAATGGAACTCAATTTGACAGTAAACTAATCAAGAACTTTTGTGCAAAGTTCAAGATCAAGAACTACTTTTCAACCCCAAGCTTTCCACAAAGCAATGGACAAGCAGAAGCATCCAACAAAGTAATTTTGGATGGGATAAAAAAGAGGCTGCTGGCAGCAAAAGGAAAGTGGGTAGATGAACTACCCAATGTACTCTGGGCATATCGGACTACACCGAGAAGGTTAACAGGGGAATCCCCATTTGCCATGGCTTATGGCACAGAAGCAGTCATTCCACTGGAGGTCGGCATCCCTGGGATCAGAACCCAAGGGGTAGAGAACGGGACTAATGATGTACTCTTAGCTCGAGATCTAGATCTTCTAGAAGAACGAAGGGAGAAAGCTGCAATTCAGCTCACAGCATACCAGCAACAGCTTGCCAGAGCTTATAACAAGAAGATTAACCCAAGGGAATTTCAGATTGGTGACCTTGTCTTAAGAAAAGTTGTCGGCAACAAGAAGGATCCCAGAGAGGGCAAACTTGGTCCAAACTGGGAAGGACCCTACAGAATCATCTCGGTGCTGGGTAATGGGGCATATCGGCTTGAAGATAATGAGAGCAAAGAGTTGCTAAGACCCTGGAACACTTGTAACCTGAAATTTTTTTATCATTGAGATTTGACTTGTTTTTTGCCGACGTCATAAATAAAATTTTAGCAAGATTCTTCAACATTTGTACTAATAAAGATACATAATGTTGTTTCTGGAATGCTTAAATGAGAACTCAAGTGAAACTCAGGTTCACATTAGGGGGCAGAGAGAAGACAAAGATGTTTAACACTTGTTGAAATTTGTGGACAATTTACAAGTTAAGTTAAACCGAAATCATTTGTTTAACACTTGTTGAAATTTGTGGACAATTTACAAGTTGAAGTTAAACCGAAATCCTTGTTTAACACTTGTTGAAATTTGTGGACAATTTACAAGTTAAGTTAAACCGAAATCATTGTTTAACACTTGTTGAAATTTGTGGACAATTTACAAGTTAAGTTAAACCGAAATCATTTGTATAACAATTGTTGAAATTTGTGGACAATTTACAAGTTGAAGTTAAACCGAAATCCTTGTTTAACACTTGTTGAAATTTGTAGACAATTTACAAGTTAAGTTAAACCGAAATCATTGTTTAATATTTGTTGAAATTTGTGGACAATTTACAAGTTAAGTTAAACCGAAAATCATTGTTTAACACTTGTTGAAATTTGTGGACAATTTACAAGTTGAAGTTAAACCCAGATTATTGTTTAAACACTTGTTAAAATTTGTAGCAATTTACAAGTTGAGTTAAATCGATATGATGTTCAACACTTGTTACAAGTTTACAAGCTAAGATTAAACTGAGAAGTTTGTCTATCCGAGGTAGGTCACCCCGAGAAGATTGCACAAAGAAGGAAGAATATGTTAGAGACATACAAAATATTTTAAGTATAGAATCACGCAAAAGCAGTCAAAAGAAGACAATGGTACAAACAAAAGTTGTATTAGCATTCAACAAAGAGAGGGCACATCGGCTGTACGGAGGGCTTACATTGTTTCAAAAACAAAGAAAAACAAAGTACAAAAGAAAAAGACATGGAAATTAGGATTCCTCAACAACAGCAACAGGCTCGGTTTGGACCTCGAAAGGCTATTGAGAAGCCACCTCGGCCACCTTTTCTGCCGCAAGCTCGGCATCAATTTCTTGCAATGTTTCCTCAAGACTCTTATCAACAATGGTGACGTTGCCTGATGCATTCTCAGGAGCAGCGTCTTTGGGAATCTCATCACCTTCCTCATCTTGAGTCAGGTCTAGGACTTACTCATTCTGAGGAGGGGACTTAACCCCAGCAGCATCCTTTGGCTTCCTCACCAAAATCTCCTCCTCGGATTCAGAGCCACTGTCAGATTGAGCTAGAGTTGGAGTTGGGGCTGGAGGAAATGGAAGAGGAATGAGGTCGGCATTTCTGAAGGGCGAGTCCTCGGGGACATTAAGCTTTTTTAGAAGAGACATCCAACCAAGGATGAAACCCTTAGTGCATGCCTGCCTCACTTGAAGTTCATAAGCCTCCGTAACATCGGCCATATCTTGAGCGTATGCCTTCTCGTCGGCATCTTTGATTTCAGCTTCTTTCGTGGCCAAGGCCTCTTGAAGCTCCTTTTGGGCCTGTTCTATCTTTTCCTCGGCCTCTCTTTTTTGGGCCTCAGAGACCTTCCTGATGGCCTCGGCAGATTTCGCCTTCTCTTCGGCATCAGTTTGGGCTTTGATTGCAGCCTCGGCTTGGTCTTCCAACTTTTTCATTTTTGACTGTAAGCCTTTATTGGTCTTTTGAAGAGAAGAGAACTCCCTCTTCATCTCGGCCAACTTCTCCCGGTTCTCAAAAGACTGAATTGAGAAGGAATGAGCATGCTGGATGGCCTGAAATTGAACAAAGCAAAAGGTATTAGAAAATTTCTAAGTATGGAAAAGAAGGAAAAAAAAGGTGCCAGATAAAAGACACTTACTTGAACAGAGCGTTGAAGCATAAACACGTAGTTTTCGTATTCGCTCAACTCGGCGTTTCGCTCCAGGTCGCCTAGAAGAAGCAGAGCAGTACTGAGCGCAATGTTGACATTGATATCATCGGCGCTATCGTTGGCCATGACTGGCTTATCTTCCAAGGTATTTTCGAGAGCCCAAGTGGCAGCAGGTTTCTTAGACCTCGAGGTCGTTGCAGAAGATGACCTCGACTTTTTTGATTTGGTTGATTCGGATGGTTGGGCCTCAGAACGCCTATTCCCAGCAGAGGGTTGAGATTTGTCACTCTCAGCCAACTTGGAGATTGGCAGAGCATCCTCAGACTCAATTTGAGTAACTTTAGCCTTTGGCTGAGCCTTTTTTATTCTTTTCGGCTTCGGTGGAGGCAGGGTTTGTGTTGGTTGTGCATCAACATCAGAAGGAATGCTGCCCAAGAGATCTTTTGCAATTGGTTTAAGGCGACCCATCTCGGCAGTAGAAACTGATCGGCGTCGACGGCGGCATTGGGATATTGGAATCAAGTATGGAGCCGAAGTTAACGGTTGCTCGGCTGGATCAGAGGTTGACCCTGGTCTGTCCGAGATGTGGATGCGGTCTATGGCGTTGTGGCAGAGGGTGGAGAAAAGCTTTTCTTCTTCCTCCTAGGGACGTCAGGAAAAATTAACTTGTACGTTGGAATAAAATTGAGAAACAGAGGCGTCGTTCGTTTATGAACTGGCAGGTCCAAGAGTCTCTTCAAATCCTTGCTGGGAACGAAGGATTGGCGAAAGTTCTTTGGTGGCTTAGGAACAGCTGCAAGAAAAACAAACACTGAGAAATAGATAAAGTATGAACGACTTTAAAAAACAAGTAGGTATGAATGCAAGGCTTTTACCATTGCCCTCTACAAAGACTGATCGAAGGAGAGGGAAGAGATGGAGGTCTTCATCTAGGGAAAACTCCCAGTTCCCCGAAGTAATGAAATAATCATCCCCAACTCTCTTGTTGGAGTTAGGGAGGTCGGCGACAATTTTGTATTCGGTGGACCTCAGCTTGAGGTAGTAAATGTAGTCGGTGTCTTTTTTGAGGCCACACATAGTGTAGCAATACTGGATATCGGCTAATGTGATCCTAGCGTTCTCTTGTTTTGCTAAGGCTATGATACCATTGATGGTTCGATAGCAGTTGATGGAAAGTTGCATTGGGTTCAACTTGTAATAATGAAGTATTTCATGAAAAAGGATGTTGAGTGGGAGCCGAAGTCCACACTCAATGAAGGCTACCACAGAAAAGGGCATGGAGTGATCTGTAGGCATGATGGAGTCATCATCCCCAGCCAACCTCAGATGGACGTCGGCTGGGATTTCAAACTCTTGTCTAAAGAATTCTAGTTTGGATGGGGTGTTTACTCTATGTTTCCACATGCCCATGATGTCGGCTTAAATGGAGATATCGGATTTCAGGAAGAAGTATTTTTGGAAGGTTTAAAGGACCTCGGCTAAAGACCTAAAAGTACACTTTGATAAAGGTTTGTATGGATCTAGAGGAAGTTCGTTTCAGTTTTTTTCTAAATTATGGGTTCTACAGACAAATCCTAAAACCTAAGTCTATGGAATCGAAGACTGAAGGCACGAATCTGGAAAAAACACAAAAAAAAACAGAAACAAGAACGAGTTTAAGAATCAAGAACAGAGATGGTCTATCAAGAACATAAAGAATACAAGAAGTATAGGGCCAAGAACAGTGGCAACAATACAGGGAAGTAATGAAACAGTGCGTGTGTTCAAGATATGAGCAAGGGCAAAATCATGGAAAAAACATATTCAGATGTATGATTCACAAGTTAAAGGTTTGAACAAATGCAGTAATGGCAACAAGTTCAAGAAAAAATTAAGAAACTGAAATAAGAAGGAATAGTGTATTACCAGAGGAAGAACGAAACCAGTGTTAAATGTTGCCGAGGTCAGACGACGGTGGCAGACCGGAGAATCAGCACGAACCTAGTCGAAGAAAGCAAACGCCGGTGGCTGCAGAACTTTAGGAGCTTGCGCAATGGAGGATTTCGAAGGGTAAAGCAAGAAAGAGAGAGAAAAAACAAAGGAATCGATGTAAAAGTGAAGAACACGAAAGAAGAAAGAAACAAGTTTTGTTAAAAACTTGAAACGGCGGCAAAAGAGGGCAATTAATGTGCTTGGGACAACGTGAGCGTCAGACGACACACGTATGTGCGAGACGGTTTACTGGCGCGTCTGGGGTACGATCCAATAAGGATAAAACGCGTGAATAAAACGGTTGAAAAAGTGATGATTGACAACTTATACGCATAAAGGAGTTCATTGGAATTCTTGATCTTTAAAAAGACATATCGGCTAATGATAATGATCTCGGCTTAAAGACGATGTACTACCATGTGGTACTGATATAGGTTCCATCACCTCAGAATACCGAGGTAATAAAACCTAGGGGGCAGTTGTGTGGATATATTTTTGAGTACCAACACGTGGCAAGGTGACGCCGACGTGTCAGCCGAGGTGCCACGTGTCCTGGTTGATATGCCGAGGTCATCTCGGTTAGGCCGAGGTTATCTCCGAAGATATCGGAATCCGAGATAAGCGGATAAGGATAAGGGACAAGAGTCCAAAAATAAAGAAGAGACTTAGCCAAGATAAGGATAAAGCTCTTAGGGAGTTTATCTTTATCTCTTGAGGAATCCAAAGTAAGTACTGAACAAGAATCCATAGAAGTCAGGCTTCTAGTGGGACAAGTATTGAGTTAATTATAAAAGAGAGGCACCCCCATGGGTCTAAGGTACGCAATTTATATTCTGTCTAGTGAGTTAAGCACTATTGATTATCTTTGAAAGATATACTGACTTGATCGTCGGAGTGCCCCCGGGTGAACGAACCGCTGCCGGAATCTTCTCTTTCTGTTACAGGTTAGCCAAGTGTCATCTATTCTGCCAGCGCTCTCCAGCTGAATACTAAGCGGGCAGTGTGATCGAAAAATCACTCACACACTTATATACATATTTAGCTGGAATTAATTCTAGTTTTTCTTTCTTAATTTTTTTTTGTTTGTTGTTCTACGTCTATAAATTCTTTCATTTTAATATCTTCATCTTCATTATGCTTTTTGCTACTACTACCTTTTACTAACTGTTTAAACATTTTTATCTTCTGTAAGTTCTACAAACAGGTTTCCTTGGTAATTTAAGCATTTCGAAATATCTAGCTATATTTTCTTCGTTTACTTGAGATTGGGGTTTATTTATTTGTCCTTCTATTCCTTTTCCTTTTTGAAGTAATATTCTTTCTAAAGAAGCTAACCGATTTTCTAAGCTGTGTAATTGTTCTGATAGTTCTTCAAATTTTTCACACAATCTGATTAGAAATAAAATTTCTATATTATTTTGTCTTACTGATATTTTATCTGATTGATTTATTCCCTGATAGCTACTGATTCCTTTTGGGTTATTGTAAAAATCTTCTGCTTGTTTTAAAATAGTATGGTAATTTCTATTAGCCTTTTTATCACTACTCATAAACTAAGATCTTATTAGTTGTTCTAAAATCTCTAATTTTTGTTTTAAATTGTCTTGAATTTGGTTGATTTGTTCTATTTGTTTAGCTATTTGATTTATCTGGTTATGAGTTTGTTCAATTAGTTGTTTAAATTCTAACTCTATTTGTTTTGAGCTGCTAGTATTTATAGCTGAAATTAAAGTTTCTATTTCTAGCTTGGTGGGAAATTTTTCTAAATTTAAATCTGTTCGTTTTTGTAAAATTGAACTACACTGGTCTTGGATATAATATAATTTTTTATCTTGATCTTTAATTATGCTACGATTATTACGAAGATGATCTATGGATGAAATAAAAAGATTACTAATTTTATTTATGTCCTTTTTAATATTTTCTGCAAAATTAATCTGATAATCTACAATACTATTTAACTGAGGATTATGTTCATTATGAAACTGATGTGTAAAATATCTTCAAAATTACAGCGAAATTTATTTTTATCTATGCTAAGACGATGATTATAATTGCTGAGTTCTAAATCTAAATATTCTACTCTTTTCATACACAAAATTAAATCCTACTTTAAAATTATTACAAGCTACTATAACATGAAATTTATAACTAAATTGTCCAAAAATAAAAACTACTCTATTACCATAAGCAAAATGTATAAACTAACTTAAACTGTTCTAAAACCGAACACTGCCCTGATACCAATTTTTGGGGGTGATGAGTTAGTGGTCTACCACTATTTTGAAATTGGGCTGAGAATTATCTAATTAATTCTACAGTTATGCTAATAAGTCTTCAAGCTGTTGTATGGGTAGCTTTAAGGCTTCTTGTTTTACAGTTAGCTGTCTATTTATTTGAGAAATTTTTAAACTGTAATTTTCTAGGGATCTGCCAGAAGCTAATGATAAGAGAAACTGATATCTTAATTTTTGATCTTCTAATTCTTGTATAAGTTTCGTACTCATTTTGATTTTAATCCTAAGTTCTTCAGCTAAAGGCATACAATTTTGATTTTTTAAATTCTTTTATGAATAATATTTCCTTAATATTTCTACTTGGGTTGCTCTTCTTGTATTCTAAAATTCTTTTCTATGGCAAAACTATTTTTAGGCAATGTTTGTTTTCATTACATGTACTCCCACCTTGAAGCTAAGTCTCGTTCAACATAGTATATTTTTATTTTCTATTTTTTACTTTTCCCTTTCCGCCTACAATTTGCCATCCAACGTCTAACCACGACTCACACAGGCTCTTCAGCTAAGGTCACTTAGTAATAAAATAGAAAACAACAGATACTACGAAGGTGTAAAACATGTAATATTAATGAGCAAACAAGCATTCCATAAACTTAGTTTTTCCAAAAAGAAAATAAATTTTTAGAATAGAAGAGTTACCCTTTTGAAATATTTAAGGAAAAAGAGAGACTACTCACACTTCATATTAATAAGAAATATACTTACAAAGATTATATTACAGAATCTGAAATTCTAAAAGACTTAGTACACTTAGAGGTTTTTTGAGAGGGGTTGAAAATTTTTACAAAACAGAGTGAAGGGGAATTTTTCATTCTGCTTCTTTCGTTGGCATGGATGCCAATTTATACAACTCAAAAAGAAGATAAAAACAAAAGACTTCAAATCTATCCTACGTCTAAACTTTTTCTAAATTCAAAACCTATCCAAGCCTAGACTTAGGCTTTTTCAACACCTAATAAAGACAAAGCTATATGTATACAATTATATGCCCTTTTTGACGATTTTTCTACATAGATAAAAACAAATATAAGGTTTGGATAATGGTGCTGGATACTGCTTTGGGCCCCATCGCACATCATTCAATCCTCTTTTTTAGAAAAAATTTTGACACTATAATTTATTACAAGATACGTATAAAGATTTTCACAGCTTTTCTTTAATGGGGCAAGGCGGGGGTCATCTGCTCTATTAAAGTAGTGAGTGAAGGAAAATCTGTATCACTGACAAACTCAAATAATTACAGACACAAATATCTACAGAATCTTTTGACTTTTCTTGGCGTACATTTTTCTAATAATTGAAAGGAAGCCTTATCTTCTACGGATTTTGTCTTCTTCTACTGGAGTACCAATTATTGACGTTGGCTTGTGGAGTGATTCTTCAAGGCGGGTCTTTGGTGGAAAATCTTCAAAATCTGAAGAATCAAAAATTATGTAACATGGGACTTACTACAATATTTTCAAAATATTATATGAGTTTTAATTTTGAAGTGCACATTTTTTATTTTTTATTTTTTTTCCATTTTTATCTGCCAAAATCCTGACTTATAATCAAATTTGCTAAATAACTTTGTTGTCTGTATTCTGTTTATAAGCTGATCTTTATCTGATATATTGTATTTATCATCTTCTGTATTATCATTTAATCTTTTATAATTTATTACTATTCTAGCTTTTTCTCTTTTTATCTCTGTATGATTTCTAACCATAAATGCAGCGCTACTATACGGACTATTACTAGTACGACAATGATCACAGAAACAATACAATTATTTATGTTTGAAAATGTATCATGTATTGGAACATAACAATTTGGGGACTATTAATACATAATATATAAATATAGTACATTTTTTAGTCCATTACAATAAGTCATTGATACATCTAGAAACCTTGACCGACTCTTAATTTTCATAATTTTGACCATAACTAAATCTCACATTTAAACAAGAATGTTCCGTAATTAAAATTTCAGGCCCTTGCCGCCCCCAAACATTTGGTGAGCAAATTGATTAAGCCCCGGTTTGGTTTTTGAGTTGGAACTATGGACAAAAAAAAAGCTATAAAATGTCAAAATACATGATTTTTTATGTAAAATTATCAAATTAATCCATATATAAATAAAAAATCAAAAAAGTATCATTTCCAAGTAGAGGGTAATTTTGTCATTCTAATGCAAAAAAGTCAAACAAGCAAACCAAACGAACAAAAAAGTCCCAGGCTAAAAAAGTCAAAAAAATCAAAAAATCAAGTTTGCCAAACGAAAATAAAATAATAAAAAATTACATTTTGATTACTTGTGAGGCTTAAGATTTTCTCATGTTTTAATTTTAGAAAAAATAATTGATCCACCAAATATAGAATACCCGATTCTAACCGAATTGTCCAATAATTCTTACACCGGATAATCGGCTGGTCAATTGCTCGGATAACCGGCATCACCCTTATCAACTATAGTTGTCCCCCTTAACTAACTAGATGATCTTCCGGATGATCAACGTGTCAATTAACAATTATCTAAATGATTGACGTCACCTCTATCAATCATGATTGTCACTTTTAATTAACTGAACGACCTTTCAAATGACTAATATATCAATTAATATACACCTCATTTAAACAATTCGAACGAGGCAAATTCAATGAAACATTACTCTTAATTTTATAACTTCTTAAACTAATTACATATTTTTGACTTTTCGTTCATTGTTTGTTGCTTTTTCTTTCCTCCCACTGGCCACTTGTGATGGTCGGTGGAATAGCCCAATCAAAAACTTTAGTTGACCCATTAATGCTTGAGATGTAATTATATGAGACAAAAAAAGGTACTACACTAGAGGGAAAAAATTACTATAACAGTAATACATGGACATATAATATCATCATTTAATAATAAATTATTGAAAAGGTGTAATATATCCCCCTCTGTATATGTGTAAGTTAGTAAGCTGAATCAGCTAAAGTAGTAATATATATTTAAAAAGTGAAGTTCACCATCTATGTGGTGTTTTTTATTGATGGTAATTTCTCAGTGTCGTGTTTTTTTATTGGTTGTTTTCATATCATTTGGATAAGTATATATTGCAACTAAGCAAAATAGTAATTTCGTGTTTCTGTGATGGATTTTTGTGTTTCTCAAGACTTTTGCCTAGTAATTTTTCTATAAAAATGGAATTAGAGATTATAAACATGTAAAAATTAGTCGAGACAGAGTCAAAATACCCTTATTACTCCGTCCCAATAAGAAAAGGGTTAAATTGATAATGCTAATTATCAAAAGACCCTTATAGCCAAGATTCTTGTACATATTTTATTGGGTAAATTATATTAGTCATAGAGATTTAGAAAAATATAATAAATCTCACAAGTTAGGTATAATTATGTTAGATTCATATAAGGTGTGGCCTTGTCTGAAAATGTGAAATTTTAACCAAAAAGTTAAAAAGTTATTGTAAATTGTCACATCACTTTTTCTATTTTGCTCTATATCTTTTGGTAAAAAACTAAAAAATTAACTAAAATTACTAACCAAGGTAGTTCAATTTTTATTAGGGGTGAGCATGGTCCGGATTGGATCGAATTGGGATAAAACCAGGACTAATTCGTTATCTACGGTTCCTGAAAAATTAGAACCAATCCAATCCATTTAAATCATGGAACCAATCCGAACCAATCCATTTAAATACGGATTGGATCGGTTTAGGACTATGGATTCGCATAATTAAATAACAAATATATATATATATATATATATCACTTTAATTTCATAAAAATATAAATATGACGCTATATTAGTTTCACAATAGCAACATGTTTTTCTATAATAACGACACACTGTTTTAGAATTTAAACAACCATAAAAAAACTGGTTTCACCATAAGTATTTAGACCATTACAAATTAAAACTAAAAACTAACAAACAAAAGTAATAAAAGAATATATTATACGATTTTAGGTTTGAATTTAGATTTTATATAGAATAAGAAAAGATACTATGGGGGAGGATGTATAATAAAAATATAGATTATTTGTATACGGTCCGGATCGGTTCCAATCCGAAACCGTGAGATTCAATCCGAAACCAATCCGTGGACTACGGATTTTTAATTCTTCAATCCAAAACCGCACCGCGGATTCAAAAAACTAATCCAAACCTATCGGATTGGACTGGACTGGATTGGATTACGGATTTTACGGATTCCTCACTCAGCCCTAATTTTTATCAATAATTCTTAAGTCATATGAATGAAAAAGTAATGTTATATCTTTTATGTTGAAATATATATTTTACTTTATGCATTGTATCTTTACTCTATCTATATTAATTTTAATTATTTTAATCTTATCAAAAAAAATTAATATAATTATATTAAAATTGTAAAATTTTTCGTATTTTTTTTTAAATTAGATAAGAGGCGAATGTAATTCACTCAATTTTATCTGTGGTCCACTTGGGCCACGACTAAGAGCATGTAGATGCCTTTGACATTATCATTAACCATAATCTAGTAAATTAAGAAAATGGATAAATTATAAATACATTTTTGATATTTGATTAAAATAAAAATTATTTCTTATGGTTTTAGAATTTACATTCCACCTCCATAAAGTTTTTAATTTCATAACAGATCGTTTATTTTGTTAATAAATCATCCAATCAATTAACTATTTTTGATGATTTTATAAATATATTTTAATTAATAATTTAGATAATTTTATTATTATATAAGACAGTAATTATGAATTTTGTTTTTTAATTAATTTTGTTAAATAATTTTTTTAATAAATAAGTATTTATGATTTTTTAAATTATTAAAAATAATTTATAATTTAAATAGAATTTTAAAAATGTATTTATAATTTACACTATGAAAATTAATTAGAGTGCATCAAATCCTTTCTATTCTAGAAGCTTTGGTTGTATTGTGCATGCACCTTAATTCTAATAATAATTTTCGTAGCTGTAGCCTTGCTTGACACGGCTATTCTTTCTTCGAGCCAAGGTTCTCTCCTTGCAGCCTGGTACTTGCGCCCGTCCTTACAGGCCTTCGGGTCTACTTTTAGGCCCAATTTTAATAATCCGAACCGTTCATATTTTATGATTTATTCAGTATATCATACCTGTAAAAAATCAAGTTGATCGGATATCAGAAAGTATGTGTTTGGAAAACTGTTTATTAAATTATTTAAAAAATAATTTTTAGTTCAATTTTTCGAACACATACTTTCTGATATCCGATCAATTTGATTTTTTACAGGTATGATATACTGAATAAATCATAAAGTATGAACGGTTCGGATTATCAAAATTAGGTCTAAAAGTAGACCCGAAGGCTTGCAAGGACAGACGCAAGGATAGAAGCTGCAAGGAGAGGATCCTGATTCTCTTTCTTCAGTCTATATCGCCATTTTGTTTCTATTATTATGCGATGATGTGGAATTTCAAGATTCTTTTTTTGACTATTTTTTTCTGTCCAGGACACCTTGTCCAATCCACACACACAAAACAAAAGCAAACAAAAAAGTGTAGTGACGTCATTCTTCAAAAAGTACGAAAATCACAATTGACATCACTCGTGCATTCCACTTAACTAGAATGGATAATGTATCGTTTGAAAAGTGAGTTGATTTTTTAATTTTTTTGATTATTTTAATTTGGATTAAAAACTTTAATTTAGAAATTTTTTTTTGATTTTTTTGATTTTTTTTTGTAAGAGAATGTAATAATTATGGATTAAATGTGATATTTTGTCTGTTGTGATTAAAATAACCTATTTTATCTTTTGTAACTAAAATAACCAAAAAAAACTTCCAGCCCACCTTCCCAAACGGTAGTTAAAATTGTTGTCCACTTTATTTTGTGTTTTTTCACAAAATAAAATCATTGTCCAATTTATAATCCTTCATAATTTTGCTTTTTTCAATTTTGTTTTCTATACCTAAACACTATTTTGTTTTTTTGAAAAGCTAAAGTTTTATTTATTTATTTTTTTAACCTACATTATAGTCTCAATTTCATAGCCAAACAAAGTTACTTGTATTTTATTAATAATAAATGTGTTTTTTAAAATAAAAAAAAAAAAGCAAAGATTTTTTTGTGAAAGTTTACAAGTTCACATTTGCACTGCACACACTTGCACAAGATGCAATTTGTAGCGGTGGAGTAAGAAATTGCGATAACAAGAGAATGGGGGATTAGGATTGTTGCAGTGGTTAGGGTTTGAAAGAGGGAATTGCAGTTGTAGAAGAGTTAGGGATGATAAGAGAGCAATAGGGGTTGTAGAAAAGGTAGTGGGAGTAGTGACAATAACGAGTAATGATAGAAACACGATGATGGAGGTGAGGGTAACCGTAAGTGGTAATGAATGATAGGAGATGGACTGATGATTACGCCAAATAGAGTTGCAATGGTGACTAGTAGTAAGGGATTTATGAAGAGGAAATAATGTTGTATTTGGTTAAGAGATTTGGGAAGTGATTTGGAAAGGAAAAGGAAAAAAGTATGTGAAACTAAGTGAAATATAAGTATATTTTACTCACATTTCACCTATATTTTTTCATTTCATTTCATTTCATTTCAAAATCCCTTGCCAAATCTCTTCTTAAATCTCCCAACCAAACATAGTGTAAATATAAAACAAAGAAGAGAAAAAAGAAAGGGAAATTCTATAGTACACATATGTCCCCTAGTTATGACTTTAGATGTATTTGGTTATGACTTATTGAGGTGATAATTATAACTTAGTTATAAATATTGTAGTATTAGTTATGAATTATTGTAATGTTGGTTATTATATTATTTTAATTATGATCAAAAACCTCTTGATTATACCTTTGCAATGTTTGGTTATAATTTTTTTGTTTTTTATTTTTAGTTATGACTTTTATAGGATTAAATTATAACATGTGATAATCAACCTTGCAAATGTCATAACTTACATATGGCACACCCTTTTAAAAGTGTGTACCATAACATTATCCAAAAAGAAAAGAGAATTTTTTGTTAAACTAAAACCAAATTCTATGACTTTGAATTTGGGTGTACCTAGCATTGCAAGGCGAAGTGTAATTTTTGTCAAATTAAAACCAAATTCTATGACTTAAAATTCTTTTCCCTATTTCATGTATGATGAAACAATAATGTGACAAAACTCATAAAGTTACTCTAAAAAAATTGCTAGGAACACAACGCAGGTTTATTTAGACTAATCTATATTATATATAATATTTAAGGTCAAGTTTGGTATATTATAAAAAAGTTAAAAAGTCAAAAAGTTATTCAAAAAATTAAAAAGTTAACACAATTCACCAAAAGTCAACAATTACGGCTGCACAACTCCTAATATTAATTTTTCCCTACAAATCAATTTTTACAATTTTTTATTACACAATTTTTCATAAAAAGTAAAAAAGTTAACCTAAACATCCATATTTTCTTCCTCAATTTTTTAGTCTAAAAAGACAAAAAGTGTACTTATTTAGGACACCCCAAACAATCCCAAATTTAAATTTATTCCATATATTTTGATATTGAGTAAATTTTTTGGCTATTCTTTTTTTCAATTTTTTCCTAGTTGAAAATGTGGAAATATTCTACCTTGTTTTTCATTATTTTCCAAATAAAAATGATGATGGTTTTTTGAAAAGTGGCTTGTATTCAATTCAATGAAAATTAAAAAGTTGAAACCTTTAATGCTTTCCTTCAAAAAGGGAAGTAATAGCCCATAGTTTTTTTTTTTTTTTCTATTATTATTTATTATATCTTTTTAAATTTTACAATTATTTAATACAACACCAATTATATTACTATATTATGAAACACTATGATCATAATTTTACACCACTGAACAATCACCCCTGCACCATGTGCTTGTTGAAAACTTTCGCTCCCTCTATCTGCAGATGGGTGTGAAAAGGTAGTTTTATGGGTCCCAGTCACCCCATCTTGTGGGTCAAATCAAAGCCGGCCTGTCCTGTGGAAAAAGGATAACAGATCTATGGCGAGATCAAACAATGAAGATTTAGGTGTAGGGAGGGAGTGTGTGTGTGTGGGTGTGTGTGTGTGTGTGTGTGTGTCTACAACTACTATGATGAGTGGAGACTGTGACTTGTTTATCAATATAAATACACCCACCATCGAAACAAACCCATTACTTGTTTTATCTTCACTAATCCCCTCCACTGACCCAGAAAAACTAAGTTCAGCTAATCAATTAATACACTCACAATTGAAACAAACCCATTTACTTGTTTTTGTTTAAGTCGAAGCATTGATTTTAGAGTGAGAAAATGCCTCAGGGTGGAGAGTTCGAAGGAAATGTCAATGTTGGATCACAAGAAGGAAATTATAGTCCCAAGGATGAGCGAAGAAAGCCGCCTCAGTCTGATTTGAGGAGGTCAACTATACTATACCCTTTTTTTCATTCTTTCTGTTGTCACTTTTGAATGAAAGAAAAATGGAAAATTTGAATGAGAACTGAGCAAATTATCTTGCTAATTTCAATGGGTTCTGCTTAATTTTGGTTTCTAACACTTGGTTTGATGGTATTTCAGTGTAGTATCAGAGATAATGAAGTTGCAATCTGGCCGATGTGCTGAGACTGCAGTAGAGCTCTTAATTTCTGGATATGTAAGTGGATGCTCTCAGACTGTTTGGTTTTTTTCTTTTTTTTTCTTTTCCTTAGAGAACTGAGTTTAATATGTTTCTTTGTCAAATTTGGTTATTGTTTTTGAGCATAGACAGACTACTTCATGCATTGTTGAAGCTCTGTGTGTTTATTGTTCAAAAGTTATCTCTACCTCTACAACCTCTACAAACTTATAGAAGAAAGTTTAAATTTACTTTAGTTGTTTGGAAGCCCTGTGAATTTCAAATTATTTCCTAGTATTTGATATTCTTTCATGTAGAATGATTCTGTTTCTCTCTCTCTCTCCCCCAAATTCTCCCTAAGTGAGCACTGACACATTCATGAGTGGATAATTTTAAATTGAGTGAAAAGGGTCACCCAAGTCACCCTTATATATTTATATCTCTTGATGTCTCTCTATAATAGGTCACGACTTTTCTAAAGTTTAGAACCTTCTGCAGAGTGATAAGTTACAAGGGGGTCCAACAATATTGTGGTGTGGTGTGGTGTGATCATCCTATCGACCAAATGTCTCACATGAGCGTGGTCTTCAAAATTGCGGACCCCACGTCATGTGAGACATTTGGTTGACCAGCAGGGTGTAGTCCCCCAAGATCTAAGAAGTTTTTGTAACATATAAGCTGTTTATTGTTGAAATTGAAATTGGCTCTTCTTCACCAAAAAAACTTGGAAATACCAAGCAGATTCCTCATAGCCACTCTAAAAATTTTGAATTTTTTTTATTGAATGGCTTCTTTTTGGAATTCACAACTTTACCCCCTTTTGACAACTGTAAGGTCACCACCATCTTATCATTACATAACACCATTTGTAATTTTCATGTCATTTTGATTAAATAAGAGGACAATTTTGTACAACAAATGTCAGTGATACAATATGTATCTACTTTATGTACTCAACAGATTCACCTCTCCTGTACCCTCTCAATATTTTATTTGTACATTGTCTCGAATTTAAATTTGTTCACACACTTTTTGAGTGTTTTATCAAAATATAGAATTTGACTGGTCTATAACAGTAGGTCTCTAATTCAAAAAGTGTATTGAGCACTTGTAAATTTGTGAATCCCATTATTTTGAACTAATCAAAACTTGTTTTTTGTTCACACATTTTAATAGTATGTGAATAAAATCAGGGTCCATTGTCAGTGTCACTCTCTCAAGCTCTACTTTGTATTGTTCAAGTTATATTCCTAGCCGAGTTGAGAATCTTTGTTATATTGTGGGTGTTTGAAAAGTTGGCTATTTTAGTTTTTGGCTATTTTAGTAGGTTAAAATTTTGTGTTTGGATAGATAATTGGATTTTTTTAGTTGGATGTGATGTTTGTGAGAGAAAAAGTGAAATGATTATAGGTTTGATGTGACATTTTATTTTATTGGCTATTTTAGCCTATTTTGTCTTTTTGTAAATTTTAACCCAAAAAGCCTCAAAATAACCTTTGCCAAACAAGGCCATTATCATTATTTTATCAATTGACAATCTTAGTACCATGAGTTGGATTTCACTCTTCATAATGTTAATTTGGGCCCCAATGAAAAAAAAATTGGACTATGCCCCTGCTCAAAAACATAATTGCCAATATGGGAGATGGGAAACATGGAACGTGGTCAATAAATATAATGCTAGGTGATTTAAGATCGAATTAGAATGTTTTCATGATTAACTAAAACACTAATACTACAAAATATTTTAGAATAGTAATAAGATTGGCGAGCAAAAAAAAAAACAGTAGAAATTATGAGAAGTGAAGTTTCTAACAAGTTTCTTAAATTGTGTTAGAGTTTCACAAACGTCTCAGAAGGTTTCTTAGGAGTTTTGTCTCCGTTCTGGAAAAATGTTTTTAGGGAAGTGAGATTTTTGGTAACTATGCTCATAAGATGGCCATGAGAGTCCTGATGAGGCATAGATGGCGCCAATCTTGCAATTACGGAACTGATGTTGCAACCTAGGTATGTTAAAGAGATAAGGTGAACATGTGAGTAAATGTTTACAAAAGGTTCCAGAGTTGCATAATTCAGCAGATTCTAAACTTCTTTTACAAGAATAACAACATAGAAATGACAAGTATTATTAAGAACGGATGACCGATTTTCATATTGTGTTTTACTTCGTACTTGTCTAGATTTAATGTGCCACATATATTGCTCTAGCTGTAATGGTGATCTATGTTATTTATGTTTGTTTGACAACACGTGGAGGCAAATAATTTTTCAAAAACAATATTTTATTCTAATGTGATCTTGTTGTTCTAGATTAGAGAATGTCAAGAAATAACCCTTGCAACTCTTGTTGGAAGCTAAATTATGAGACAATTTCGTTATTGATGTGAAAATATTAACACTTTGATCTCCAAGGATTTCTTTGAATCATCAAGAAACTTGAGTAATTTCATGAATTTGATCATATCATATTGTTCTTCATGCCTTTAAGTCTTTAATCTAATATCCTTGGGAGTTTGAACCAATGTAGGATAGTGGGATCCAACTAGACTTTGTGTCTCACACAAAATCTCTCTCACACACACGAACACTCAAAAGAGATAAAACTTGTGTTCATGTATCACCATGGATGGCCATTTATATAGAAATTTATAAGGCCTACTCCTATGTAGACCCTTTTACCAATAATGTCTATAAGTGGCAATGGAGTAAAAGTTAATTTTTTGTCCAACCAAAGAGTATCTACTTACATTAAGTACTAGTCCACAACTTGATAAGTCACTAGTCACATTTAAATGAACTGTTTGTAAGAATGATCAGATCTAGAATCTAGATTGAAGTGACTAACTGTGTGAACAAACTCAATTGGCATTTACTTTGATTTTGTATGCATGGTAGATTCTCTTTTGAAAAAATTGTTCCCACAACTCTAAATAGATTACCCAACATGCTGAGGTGTTGTGGTCCTTCAATGCATCGTATACACCAACATATTGACTTGGAATCTTCCACTACAATGGATGTAATAAACCATGTTATCACATAGGGTTGACCTAGTAGATTTCCTGAGTCTATTACAACAGTGAACAATAGAAAGTCACAACTCATAAGGATTATGATTTATATCTCTTGTAAGTAGAACTCTTTAACCTACATAAACCATATTCAATTTAACTTGAGATCTCTTGAATGATGTTCATATATGAATAAAACAATCATTTATTTCAACACAAAACCATTGGTTAGAGGGCATACATCCAGACAATTTGAGGATTTGGGCTTTCTTTTCCTAGGCCTTACAATTAGAAGGCTTCATTGTTATTTATATTTTTTAAATTCTTTTATTTTCTTCTTTATCCTCCTTGTCAAGGGACACAGATGGGGCTTTTTTTCTGTTGTATGTAAATTTCACTGTATTGGATGCCCTCCTTTTCTCCTTCCTTCTACAAAATACTCCAAATGTCAATATAAAGTTAGCATATTATTTATGCTTCCATGCTAATCACTGAATGTGCGTTCTCTTCTTCCTCTTCTTCTTCTTTTTTCAACACATTCTCAAGCTTTTTTTTTTTCTCTCTCAAAATTAGTACCTTTTGAATCACATTGTTTGGCCTTACCACAACCATCTTAAGTGTAGCTGCATGGATTCTGTTTTCCAGTTTGAATTAAAACCAATTGTTCTGAGGTCCTACTTTAATCTTTGATGTGTTAAATTAGTTGTAAAGAGATGCCTACACTTTGGGTTCTTGGTCTTCTCGATAAGTGTAAGCTCCCTATGGATTAAGCAATAAGCTAAGTTGAACTAGTGTTGAGAGTCTATATTCTATTATAGCTTATGGTTCTTAGTTTAGTTGTACACATAAACACCTTCCTGATGTTACCTTGTGTCTCCAGGTAGATAAGGAAGTTGAATCAGCTCTGGCTGAACAAAAGCATCCGTGTAACAAGAAATGGTGAGGACGTAATGCTAATTTTTTTTTTGTAATAATGCTTATTCGTAACTATCCTATAGATGACGCATACTTCCACTTCTTATTCAGGGACTCTGGGAATGAGATACAGCTTTCTAAATCAAGAAGCTTACAACTACAATTCTTAAACAAACTCTCTCCTCCAGTATTGACCGGAAAGAAAATTGAAGGAGAGGAGGATACCTCCATTGGAGTAGCTTTAGTTGATGGTCTTACCGGACAAGTTGTTAATACGGGCCCTGAAGCCTCAGCAAAGGTGCAAATAGTAGTTCTTGACACGGATGTCAATGGTTATGACGGAGATAATTGGACACCGGAAGAATTCAAGAATAAGATTGTTGGAGAAAGGGAAGGACAAAAACAACTTCTTATGGGAGATGTTTACCTTAATCTTAAAGAAGGCTGTGGTTTTATAGGTAACATTTACTTTAAGCACACCAAATGCTGGATGACAAAGAAAGAATTCAGGCTAGGTGCAAGAATCGTGGATGGTTTTGATGGAATTGAAGTAAGAGAAGCAAGGACAGAGCCTTTCATTGTTGAGGATTCACGTGGAAAATGTGAGTATTTTTTGTTTATGTACTTTTTTTTTTTGGGTATGTTTTTGTTAAATAATCACATATTTCAGTAGTATCTTTGAAATTGAAGTGGACTATGGTACTGGTGGAAAGAAATTGCAACATTTATATTAATTATATGTAAACATAAATATCTGTAAATATTGGAAATAAGTTTTTATTTTAACGATATTAACTTACAAGTGAGACCCAAATGTGAAGGCAAATGTTGTTGAGGATATAATATAAATAACAAAGTTGCCCCTCTCTCTAAGAGCTTAAGCTTTAGATGAGTTGGTGGTTAACAATTCAATATGTGGACACCTGGAACTCTTAGAATTTGGGTATTATTTATCATTTTGAAGAGTCCATGGAACATATATAGTGTACTGAATGCAAATATAAATAGTGGGAATTTAATGTTTTGAACCAATTCTTTTATGAGAAATAGAGATTAGCCATTAATTCCCTTTCATGTGACATGTTCATAAACTTCCATTCTTTCAGTATTTGTGGTTGTCAATGGGTAATGACAACTTTTCCATATTTTCTTGGTTCATGTCCTGAATTCTTGAGTATTGTTCGAATTATTGTTTGTTCACTGGATTGGTTAGAGCACTGGAAGCATGAAAAACACGGGACACAGGTTCTGTTCTCTTAATTTCTTTTGTTAGTTATAATTTTCATTTTTTCATTGCATCTAGTTTAACCATAGGTTATTGTTCTCTCTCTCTCTCTCTCTCTCTCTGCACCTATATGTTGTGAAATTCTGTGTTTGGAGTCTTTGGACATTCCTTCTTGTGCTAGTTTCTTTTAAAAACTTTGAAGGTTCAAAATATCATTATGTGAAATTCATCTGAATGACTCATAATGTCTATAACCATTTAAGTGATTATAGATATAGCTATGGAAGACATATTTTTCAGTTACTTGAATAATTTTCTTACTGGCTTCATGCATAAGTACAATTCTATGATATTATGACATTATGAGATTGTATATAATTACACATACTAGGGTGTCTAAGATCTTTTTAATATTAAGAAAAGAAAAATCTCTTATGTAACTACTTGTTTCTGTTTGCAGTGTATAAGAAGCACCACCCTCCGGCTCTATCTGATCCAGTCTGGAGATTAGAAAAGATTGCTAAAGATGGTGCTTTCCATAAGCGTTTGACAAAAGACGACATTATAACTGTAGAGGATTTTTTGAGACTACTCAATATAGACCTTGAGAGGTTAAAAAAGGTAATAATTGACTGCTCTTTTCTTGATTTTTACCTTTGTAGTACTTGCTAGTAATATGCTCCAATTTCAGGAACTATTGAAAAGATTGATATATACACCCATTTGGGAATAGGCTATTTTAGTTGGCTATTTAGCTTTTACGAAAGGGCGTGTAAAAAAGTAGAGAAAGTGATGTGATGGGGGGTTTTGTTTTATTAGCTATTTTAACTTAGGATGGGCTAAATAGGGCCTGTTTTCTTAGAGTTTAAGCTTTTGGGACAATTGGTTACTTAAAATGGTATTAGAACTCAAGTTGGGGGAGGTTTTGGGTTGAAGTTTCACCATTTGCATTTGGTCGCTGTTTGCATTCTCTCTCATTTTTTTTTTTTTTTCCCCTTCCTCTGTATGTATCTTCACATGCAAAATGGGGTTGCACGTGAGGCAAGGTGAACTTTTAAGATAACTATTGACTTAACAGGAACATGTCTTTTTTGGGTGTATAGCTTTCTATCCAAGGTTTTAAAAAGAGGCTGCAACTGTTACATAACGCCGTTACGTAACGGTTGTGGTGGTTATCGCCACCCGTTACGGCCGCTTTTGCAGTGTGATTGAGATTCACAAGTGTGTTGGCCTTAGCGACTGCCGTAGCGGTCGTAATGGTGCCGTAACAGCCGTAACGGCCTGTTACGCACCGTTACATAACGGTTCCGAACTGCTTCTTTCGAAAAAATACAAAAAAAAAAAAAAAGGTGAAAATGGGGGAAGAGGGATAGAGAGAAGAGGGAAGATAAAAAGAGAAGACGGAGGAGTAAGAGATAGAGAGTGAGAAAAGGGAAGATGAAGAACATGTTATTGATTTGTTGAAACTATAAGACTTATGTTATTCTATTTAGCTGCTATCACTCAACCATTTTGTTTATGTGTGTCTATCTATATATTGTTTGAAAAAAAATAAAAAAATAAAAAAAATAATAATAATAATAAGTGTGGTTATTATTTATTTGGCTTGGTTAAAATATATATATATATATATATATATATATATATATTTAGGCTCTTGTTTAATCTATTACTTTTGTCATTGTTTATCTTATATATGATAATTAGTGATTGATTTTTTATATAATATAAAGTCATTAATTATTAAAATAAAATGTAAAAATCTCAGTTTATAGTGATTTAAAAATATGAAATATATTGGATCATACTTAAAAATTTACAAAAATTGATCAATATTTATTTTAAACCCAATAAATATGATCATGGAAAAAAAATATGCTTATGAGTAAGTTTTTTTCAAAAAAATAAAAAAATTCACGGTTCCGGTAACTACAACCGTTACGCTACGGTCTTTACACCCCGCAACCGCAACTGCAACCGCATCCGCACCACCGCCAGCGTTACGGCGATCGCAACTACTTTTCAGAACCTTGTTTCTACCTGAAGGATATCCTATGTTGAGCCCATTAAGTTTTTCATAACATTATGATATAGTTAACAAAGGGTTTCTTGCATCCTGGAGAATAAACAGTTTTTCCCTCCTTTGCATATGAAGTGACGGTTATATTTGTTTCTGTGGGTGTCTGCAGATCCTTGGTGTGAGGATGTCTGCTAAGATGTGGGACATCATTGTGAACCATGCCCGAACATGTATACTTGATAAGAGGGCATACTTGTACTGTCCTCCCAGCTCTCAACAAAAAACTACTGTTGTTTTTAATGTAGTGGGACAATTGATCGGGCTTCTTATCGAACAACAACTCATTTCTGTGGATAAGCTGTCTGTGACTGAAAAGGCACTCTTCTGATTCCTCAAGTTTTTACTCTCTGTCTGTCTGGTTTTGGTTGTTTCTGTCTCCTTTCTGATTGATTTTGTTATCAGGATGATGCCCACAATTTGGTAGTATCAGCATTTCAACATTGGGGGCAAGTTGTACCTGTTGATGATAAGGCATCTCTTATGATGGGCTCTCAACAGTTAGCGAATGCTCTCCACCCCTCAAACTTGACCACGCCAGAGAGTATAGATAGTAATTTTGACACTCCTGATATGTATGGCAATGAACAGCAAGGTACCACAGACATCGTTTCACTTGGGGTTGCTAATACTTTGGACGACTTTGGCTTGATTGGTGTTGAAGAACTGGATTATATAAGCCACCAGCCTTTTTGTTTACAAGGCGAAATCCCTAACTCCAGTATCTGTGGCCAGGATTCTGTGACAAAAAATATCAACTACGAGCCTGAGAACTTGTTTTGGAGCATCGGGGAAGAGGTATTCCATGCTGAATCCAGAAGCTTACAATTAAATATATCTATTGTAGTATTTATTAGAAGGGAAAATTGCATTTAAATAGGAACAACTCAAAGTAATTGCATTTTCATGGAGATGCAAATCGCAGCAAGTGAGAGCTGTGTCCCGTGCCACAATTCTCATTTGCACCAGACACAGACTTGCTTGCACCTTCATTTAAATGCAATTTTCCCTTATCGGAGTCCCTATTGTAGGAGAAGATTGTACTGCCTTAAAAATTGCTTTACTTGATTCTCTTGTTGGGCAAGTTTTTGTTCTGGCCGTCTCAGCAGAAGTGGAAATGATAGTTCTTGAAGGAGATTCTTTCACTTTTACAAAGACACTAAATATTGTTTCTAGAACATGAAGAAACAATGATGTGTGTGTTCATTTCTCCTCATAAAGAAGCTTACTGTTTTAAACAACCCTTGCATTCTAGCAAAATGGGGATCTCATGCTCTTTGAAGCATTGAAAAGTCAGTATTGTTCTTTGTTGCTTAAGATAATAATTTTCTTATGGTTGTGAATTTCTTATGTGTATTTGATTTGCAGGGTATTGATGATATCAATAATAGATATGAACTACCTTTGAGTTTCGCAAGCCAAGTCACCAGCCCCCTAATCTGCGATACAGACACCATGATTCAGGCCTTCGATGAGAATGAGCTTCTGCAGCTTTTTGATAATCATCATTCCCTTCAATGTAACAACACAACCTTGCAATCACAGGCTGATCCACATAATGCTGTCGATGACATTCGATTTGCACGTTCTGTGGCTGTTACCAAACATAAAACTCAGAGAAGATACTTTTCTAAAAATAATGCTAAGCGAAGATGGAGAATGTTGTTCAGCATAATGAGGTGGTTCTCGGTGAGGAGGAATGTCGCCAAGAAAAACCCTTTTGAAGAAATTAATGAACTCTCAATTGCCCCTTCTCGAGCTATTAATCCATCAATTTATGCTATTGAAGCTGTGAATAGCTCCAATGATCATTTGGAATCACAGGCCAACCTACACAGTGCTGTCAATGACATTCTGTTGGCTTGTTCTGCAGCTGTTGCCAAAAACAAAGCTCAAAGACCATACTTATCAAAAAGAGAGAAGGCTCGGAGACGATGGAGGGTTTTATTCAGCCTAATGAGATGGTTCTCAGTGAAGAGGAATGTGGCTGGAAAAACCCGTGTTAGAGATATTCCAAAAAACCTTACTGCCTCTTCTATCATGCGATGTTCCATAGGTGGCATGAATAGCTTCAATGATGATGGTTTTCAGAGTACTGGCGATATGGAACATACATACGAACGGGCTGGGACTTTCCCTAGTTACGTCACCAAATCCATGACTGGGGCCTTCTGTGAGGACAAGCAAACGAGGGTTTTGGATACTTATCTTGCGGTCCAATCTCAGAAGTCTGATTTGGATCCACTGGCCAATGTAGACAGTCCTGTCGATTACAGTCCATCGGCTCATTCTTCAGCTGTTGGCATGAGTAGATGTAAAACTCACCGAAGGTACTTACTAAAAAGAAGTGCAGCTCAGAAAAGATGGCGAATGCTATTCACCGTAGCGAGATGGTTCTCCGTGAAAAGGAACGTGGCCAGGAAAACCTCCATCGAAGATATCCCATTTAAACCAAGTACCTCGTCTCAAGATATCATGTCATTCATCTCTTCGATGGGGAATATGAATAGCTTCAATAATGATGGTTTGCAAAGCACTGGCGACACAAGCAAATCAAATCATGGATATGAACAATCTATGCCAGGCAATGTCACCAACTCCCCAATCTGCGACACGGAGTGCAGGACTCAGGGATTCTGTCAGGATGAACATCTACAGGTTTTCAATACCCATTGTTCACTCCGATCTCAGAACCCAAATCTGGAATCACAGGGCACCCTACATGACACTGTCAATGACATTTTATTGGCTCGTTCAACCACGGCTGCCATGAATAAAGCTCAGAGAAGGTACTTGTCGAAAAGGTACGAAGCTCGGAGAAGATGGAAAATCTTATTCAGTGTTGTGAGGTGGTTCTCAGTGAGAAGGAATGTGGCGAAGAAAGGCCATGCCCTAGATGTGCAGAGGTACTGATAATGGGCAGCTTGAATCAGCATTGTTTTTTGTTGTACCTTAAAAAAAAAGAATCAGCATTGTTTGCACTTGGACTGGGGTAAGTTGGACTGTCCTAATTAGATGTCAGGGTAGTTTGGTAATTATGTCTTGTCACTACTGTGCTGGATGGAGAACAATAGCTAGCAAAATACAGCAAGTCTGGATGCTCAGAAAATGGGACCAGATTTTGCCCCAGAATTTCGTTGTGTGGTAGAGATTGATTTGGTGTATTGTGGGGTTCATATGTAGAATGAATCTAGACCACATTGATATTTCAGGGTAAAAATTCTGGTTGTGTAGTATTACTAATCAAAATAAATTGTAAGCTTGATTGGCGTCACTTAGGTTAGTTGGTGAAGTCTCTTAGTTATCTTGCTAGGTGCTATGGATCATATCACACCATCTGACTGGAGGGAGGACTGCATAAAGCTTATTGGCTATCTGTTTGATTGTCATTGGAACATGTTATTAAATCATTTATTTTAGTAAATTTCTTCTGAATTACTTGCCTTTTTTATTTGATTGTAAGCACATGGCTTAATTGTTTTAGATCAACAATGTTTGCAACTAGTGTACTAATGATTCGCATTACTGATTTTAGATAGAAAATGATTTGTAGAAAAAATATTCATACATAAATCATATCAAATAAAATGTGGCAGATTGGGCTGTGACATTTTTGAAATTTTAATTCCAAGTGATCTCTTTTTGTTTGGAAATGGAAGGAATATAATAAGTTATGTTATTTTGTGCTGAAATTTTGTATGAAAATTTATGTTTGTGGAACATTACTCTTTTCAGATTATTTTTGTTTCTGATGCTCTGGTGATCAATTTTGTCGCTGAAGTATGGGTATATTACATGAGTTTAGATCCTCTCCTTGCAAGCCTCCTTGCAACGGCTGAGATCAGCCGTTGCACATCCAACGGCTGAGATTAAAAAAAAAAAAAAAAAAAAATGATTTCCCACCCAAAACAAAACACAGCCTATACACAGATTTTCGTTTGGAATCAGAAGCAAAAAAACTCACGCTCACTCCTTCTTCTCCGTCGAACCCACCATAGGTAGTCTTGACGCCATTGCAAGGACCGACGACACTCATTCCTTCTTCTCCGACGACGGTGAAACCAGAGGTTAGTTCCCCTCTGTCTCTGTAAGCAGAGGTTTGCCAAAATCGTTAAACTAGAGCCAAATCTATCATCTATTTTGAATCAATGTGAGTTTTTGGGAAACCGAATGGAAGTTTGTATCATTAAACCAATGATTTTTTATCTTAGATTTTTCTACATGCACCACGCTCTGTCTCTGTAAATCAGAGGTTTGTCAACGAGTAAACTATTAAAGATATTCTGCACATACTATTAAAGATAATTTTTAATATGTAACCAGAGGTTTGCACATACTATTCTGCACATACAAGTAAACTATTAAAGATATTCTGTAAATCAAAGGTTCTGCACATATTAATGAGAGGTCCATACTATGTTCTGCACATATTAGTGAGAGGTCCATACTATGCATACTATTAAAGATAATTTTTATTATGGATGCACAACGAGTATACATACTATGGATGCACAATGAGTATACATAGCTAAGATATGCTGCATATTAAAGATATTCTGCATTAATACATACTTATTCTGCATTAAAGATATTATGCAGAAAGATATTATGTGCACTGAAGATATTACCACACAACTTAGTATGTGCACTGAAGATATTATGCTGAATGAGTATAAATTAATGGAGAATGAGTATACATTAATGAGTGTATTATTACATTAATGCACATAATACGTTAATGCAGAATGAGTATACATTCAATTATGCAGAATAATGCAGAATGAGTATACATTAATTATGCTAACACACACTGTCATGTGCATCCATAATTGAATTATGCCAATCCATTATTCTGCATATTAAAGATATTTAGTTCTCATTTCTTGTTTCTTTATCCAAGTGTGACAGTGAGCTAAGATTTTATTTATGTAGTTAAGATTTTATTTATATGGGTTTTCAGTTGCATTTTCATATGGATATGGAACCTAAGAATGATTGTGGTTGGAAGCTAAAACAGGGAATGACATTCGATTCGGAACAATGTGCGTATGATTTTTATAATACATATGGAGGAAGAATGGGGTTTAGCATAAGAAGGGATTTTTGTAGGAAGAACAAGTTCACTAACTAACTTATTTGTAGACTTTTGGTTTGCAACAAGGAGGGATTTCGGAAGGTTGACAAACGAGACACATTGGCAAAAAACCCTAGAGCTGAAACTAGGACTGGATGTGTAAAACCCAAGTTGTGTGCAGGATCATTTTATTGGATAGATAAGTAATTAAATTAATTTATATGGGTCATTTATTAATAGCAAAGAATCAGTTATGAGATGGCATTATATTTCCTAGTACTTAGATAGGTAATTTCATAACTTTGAGAAATTAGGTTAATAAGCCCACCTATTGTGGCTTTAAGTCTTGGAAAAACAAACAAAACAGAGGTTGGGAATTGCTCCATAGGCGGCTAGGGATTGAGAAGGTAAAAAAAAAAAAAAAAAAGAAAAAGAGAAGAGAGGTTCAAGTGAGGCTGCAATAGGGATTGGAGGCAGCACATTGGTGATTTTGGGACACCCATTGGTTAAGGTAAAATCTGTCTTTACTGTTAATTATTAAGTTTATGTTGAGGAATTTAACAAGCAATGCATTAAGGGGATTTGGAAGATCTATAGGTGCCTACTTAGGTTTTGAGAATTGGATGCAATGTGTAAGTGTAACTTTGGATGGGTAATAGAAACAATGGAGTTTTGTATCATGGGTAAGGGTGTGTTTGGCTATAAAGTTGGGTTGAATGGTTTGATCACTTGGATATTAAAGCAATACATTAATCTATTATGGTGGGGTTTTTGTGGGTGTATGTAACACGTAAAAATATTAATTTATTTGAGGTTTTGTTATTAGGTTTGTGTGATTGAAGTGGTGGAGCTGGGTGTTTGGAGTTGGTGTTGGAATATTATTTCTAAGCGTTTGTGTAAGTAACCCTCTATCACTGTTGGTACATTTTTATTTCTATTGAATCGTTTAAAATTATAAGTATTTATTTATAGTCTTCCTGTTCTCTTAAAATAAAATATGGGTCAAGTATAAAACAACATTGAATGTTATTATGAAAATTATTTGAATATTTTGTGGAACTATTCTGAAAATTGTACTAAACGTTTATTCTGAAAATATCGAATATTTTATTTAAAATTTGTGTATTGTTTGAATTTTGAACATTACTCTAATCTGATTATGATTTGGACCCTAGCCAATGGGGGTTATTTATTGGCACAGAAACTAGTTTCTTTTGGGGCTTTACCACCGGCCTATCTGTGGTTCTGGGCCTTGTCACAGGCTAAGTGACCGTAGTCATCAAGACTTGGGTTTTGTGAATCAAATCATTGAATCATCTGAATATTGAACCATCGATTTGAACGACGAACTTACTTTGAATTATCTTGTTGTCTTTTCAATTAAAATGTATTGTACATTGTTTATTTTTAGCTATGAAACCATCTTACAAATAATTGTTCATTTATTGAATTGTAGAAAAAATTATATTTATTGATTATCGACTATTTATTTGTTTGTATACTTGATCCAGCTAGCAGTGATGGTTGGTTATTTACTGGGCTGCCTAGCTTACCCTTATTTTATTTATTTTTTTCAGATTCTGAGGAATAGAGCTGCGCGGGGTTTTTACTCGGGGGAAGTGCCGAGAGTAGGACTATGATTTAAGTACTTGGTTTATTATGTTGGTTAGTGGATTATATTAGTGGATTTGGTGGACAATTTCATATGATAAGAATTATCTATTTTTATGGATTTTAGCATTATGATATTTAAGGATTTAATTTGAGTATTTTACATTATTGGTTATGTGTTGGACTCTTAGCCTTGCATGCTCACTTAAATGAGTGTGCGGCGTTGTCACGGAACTTGGGGCGTGACAGGATGTGAGGCTCGACTTTATGTTAAATTAGATAAGGGTATTGGGAAATTTGTTGTGACTGATTTCAAAGAAAAACACAACCATGATCTTTTATCACCCGCGTGTGCCCACATGTTGCCGTCACAAAGAAAGATATCGACTACCCAAGCAATTGAGTTAGATTTGGCGGCATAATCTGGTCTTCGTTTAGGCCAGTCTTTTGAACTCATGGGTAGAGAAGCTGGTGGGAGGCAATGTCTTGGGTTTACAAAATTAGATCAAAAAAATTATTTGAGAACCAAAAGACAACAAAGTTTAGCATATGGGGAAGTAGGCAATGTGTTGCAATACTTTAAAGAAAAATCTTTGCAGAATCCTTCATTCTTTTATGCTTTCCAGTTAGATAATGAGGAGCAAATAACGAACATGTTTTGGACCGATGCACAAATGATCATGGATTATGCCCAATTTGGTGATATTGTCATTTTTTATACTACTTACAAGTTAAACAAAGAACATAGACCCTTCGCGTCTTTTGTGGGATTCAACCATCATAGGGAAACAGTCATATTTGGTGCAACCTTGTTGTATGATGAGACCGCCGAATCGTTTGTATGGTTGTTAAATTTTTTAGAGGCTATGTTAGGAAAGGCACCAAAAATGTTGTTCACTGATCAAGATGCTGCAATGGCTAAAGCCATACCCATCGTTATGCCTGACACAAGTCACCGATTGTGTACTTGACATTTGATGCAAAATGCATTAAAACATCTTAATTGTTTGTTCCAAGATAAGGGGGTAAAGAGTGTACTAAATAAGTTCTTCTTTGACATTGAAAATGCAAATCAATGGAAGTTAGAGTGGGCCGAAATGCTTGATAAATATGATGCGCATGAAAACCATTGGTTGAAATTGACTTTTGCGGTGAAAGAAAAATGGGGCTGGCCATATGTTAGATCAACATGGGCTGCGGGAATGAGTACCACACAACTTAGTGAATCTTTTAATGTTTTTTTGAATGATTACATTCGTTCTGATTTTAACTTAAATGAATTCTTCATGCATTTTGAAAGGGTACTTTACGAGAAGCGATACAAGGAGTTTGAAGCAAGATATGCTTTGTGCCAAAGGTTGCCAAAGGTGAAAGCAACAATAAGAATGTTAATTCAAATGGGTAATGTTTACACAAAAAAGATATTTGAGGAATTTCAAAATGAGTACTTTCGATCCATTGAATCGGACATAGAAGCAATTGAATATGGCGAGGCTAATACCATTTACACAGTTGTTGATGTTGGTAACAAACATGCAAGGAAAGTGAAGATGAAGAGGGATAGTTCATTGGGTTGTAATTGTACAAAGTTTGAAAGGGAAGGAATCTTGTGTTGTCACTCATTGAAGGTTATTAGAGACATATTGAAGATGAAAGAGGTTCCTCCACAATACATTCTAAAGAGATGGACCAAACAAGCAAGAGCCGAAACTGTGAAGGTCATTAAGGGGAATGACATTCAAGTGGATGTGAAATTCCAACAAGTCTCGCGGTATAAGACATTGATGACCGCATTTAGAGCACTAGCAAGTAGAGCTGCTGAAACTGAAGAAACTTATGATTTTTGTATTGCACACCTTTCTACATTAGGTGCAAATGTTGAAGGCAAGTTAGATGCTCTTTTTGGTGTTGGAAAAGAAGTAAGTAATGATGATGACACCCAAAGCTTTGAAGTGGATTGCGAATATGTGAATCATGCTATGCAACCAAAAGGATTGAAGAAAAATGTGGCAACTAGTAAGGGCAAAATGAGGGTAAAAGGTGGATTCGAAGCGGCGTTGGTAGCGAACTCTAAAAAAAAATCCCGTGCTAACAACTTGGCTTCGTCACAATCTATTGCAAGTCCAACAGTTGCACCTTTTCCATTATCTGTTGGAGGAGATATCTATGTTCGTCAACATGTTCCTCCTCTTCAACCTCTTCCTCCTCTTCATCCTTTTCCTCCATCTTTGCCCATGGGTGGTAATTCTATTCCTCCGCCATTGATGAATCCCACATATCATGTAAGTGTTAGTACAATGTATGTATTTTTTGTATGGATATAATATGTGACTCAAACCATGATTGCGAAGCCTAATATATGACATTGTTCTTTGTCAATTTGCAGGAGATGTATGTAGTGCATAATTCTTTGCCAAATTCAATGCCTCAACGGCATCCTGTTTTCCAGTCACTACTTCAAGGTTCATGTGGATATGACATTGGGTTTCGATATTCTCAAGAATCAAACAGTCCAATGTGTAGTCAGGTTCGTCGTTGCTGTCTTTTTAATTTGTAGTTGCTGAAAATTCTGAATTTTGAGTTGCTGAAAATTCTATTTGAAGTATGTATTTAGTTGTTGAAAATTGTGGAAAATAAATTGTGAAGCAAAAAGAACATGGACAAACAAAATAAAAGAGCTTGGAAAGTGAAGTCAAATGAGAACATAAGGCATTTGAAAGAAAATAAACTATGGACAAGCACAACATGAGGCATTAAAATAGTAGAACGTGAGGCATTTTATAGAAAATAAACTATGAACATGAGGCATTTTACAGAAAACTAGAGCAGAACATGAGGCATTAAATTAGTTTATTCTATTTAAAGTATGTAATTAAAATAGTTTATTTTTTTTCAATTAAATTCTGTCTTTGTCCATTTTAGGCTATGGACAAGCACAAAGACAAGCAAACTGAAGCTAAAAATGGCCTGCAAAGTGAAGTCATACCATCTCAAATTGTGAAGCAAACTCATGCTAGATTGCTGCACAAATTGTGATGTTGCTGAGAAGTGAAGTAATGGCCTGTATGTGTGTTCAAATGCCTTGCTGGCTGGAAAGTGATGTTCAAATTGCTGTTCAAACTCCAGTCCAATGTGTGTTGAAATTGTGTTAAACATGTGTGTTCAAACTGCTGCTGTATGCGTGTTGAAATTCTGATGTTGCTGGAAAGTGAAGTAATGAGAATGATTGTGTTTTCAAATGGCTTCTGAAGTAATGCCTTGCTGGAAAATTCTGTGTACCTATATGTATGTTAATGGCTTGTTGAATCCTTTAATGGCTTGTATCTGAATATATGTGTTAATGGCTTGTATGTTAATGGCTTGTTGAATCATTTAATGCTGGGAATGGTAAGCTAATGAGAGAACCATACATGTTAAACCAAAATGTGCTGCTGGTTCTGGTGTGGATATGCTGTTAAACCAAAATGTGCCATAACATGTGTTGCTGGTTCTGGTCTGGTCTGGCTCTGTTGTTAAACCAAAATCTGCTGGTTCTGCTGTCATCTGGTTCTGGTATGTTGGATCTGGTATGCTCAGAACCATAACATGCTTGGTAACATAATTACATGATTGAACTAGCAGAAGTGCAACCCTATAGTTCAATACACCCCTTGAGAGAATCAAAAATAGTATTAGTTTTGGCACTCAACAAGGCTTTCAAGACAATATCAGTGTAACAAACTCCACATCAAAATAAAGAAGGGAAAAAGAAGAGTGAGATAGAAAACAAAATCAGAATATAAGAGCTCACTTTAGCCTCATGCTGGGCTTTAATGGGTCTATATACAACTGAATACCAGACAAGTATGGCACATAGTATTGCACAATAGAGTTTCAAATCAATTGAACTGAACATAACTACATGGCTTAGTTCTGCTAAGAGTTTTAAACATAAAATTCAATTTTAGCACACTAGGTATCCTCTAAACACTGATACTGCTCATTTGTAAATTCTTCATCATTTAACACTCAAATAGCATAAAACAAATAGCACTATTGCCATACTCAGAACCATAACATGCTTGGTAACAGATAACAAATAACCAATAACAAAAGTTACATCATTCATTCATTCCATCATTCCATGGTTCTGCTAGAGGTTCATGGTTCTGCTAGAGCTTCATTCCATCATTCATTCCATAACAAATAACAAATTGAATGTTTCCGAAAATTCATTCCATCATTCATTCCATCATTCATTCCATAACAGATAACAAGTTTAGGGAAATCAACAAATGTGTATTTATTCCATAACAGATAACGAAAGTTACGTCATGAAGTACATAAAACCCAAAATGTTTCCCAAAATACATAAACATAAGTTAGTTCATGATGAAGTACATAAAACCCAAAATGATACAAACTTCCATTCAGTTCCCCAAAATAGAATAAAGTACAAAAGTTACATCATAAAGTATAAAATGATAGAAAATACAATGAAATATACCATCGCTTTCATATTATTTTCCATCCTTTGAAGCCTTCGACCATAGTCATTTTCCATGTAGTCAAGCCTCGTCCTTACACTGTTAAAGTCTTCGACTGTTATACCATCACAAGCTGTACAATTGGAACGGATTCTAGACGTAACGTCTTCATCATCTTCATCCACGCACTTGAAGTAATTGCAATGGGGAGTGGGAGTGTTACTCTGCAATGCATGAGAATCAGTTAGTTCAATAAGACAAATATTAATGTAACTACTAAAGGAAAAAATTTTCCAATACAAACTTACATATTTTGATGGGCAAACAAAGAACAAACACCCTTGATTTCCATTCTCATTGGTTCTTACAATATGTATGGCAGCGGTTTTTCCACAATTGCACAGCCTCGGTTGTAATCTCATGCTGCTAATGTTAAAAGAAGAAGCCATTTTTTAAATCTGCATACATGAGAACTTTTTTAAATGGTAGTTCCATAGAGGAGAGGGATAGAGTGTAAAGGCTAAAAGAATTTGAGCCAAACTGAAAAGATCTTCACTTAAAATGGAACAATGTGGAACAACTAGTGTAACATCTTCAACTACAATTTCTTAGTTCTTGTGGAACAACTACCATTTCTTAGTTCTTGTGGAACAACTACAATTTCTTAGTTCCAATGTGGAGAGGGACAGAGTGTGGAACAACCACTAAGTTCTTGTGTTACATCTTCAAACACAGAACAAACTTAGTATAAGAAACTTGGTGTCATGGATATAATTTCTTACAAGCACATGCCTCAAGAACTTGGTATAAGAAAAGATCTTCTACTCAAACAGAATCTTTCCTATCAAAACTTAGTATAGTTTATCCTAAAACAGAATCTTTCCTATCAGAAAAGATCTTCTAATACTTTTCTCCACAAGAACTTAGTATAAGATGTTCTATTCTATGCATGTGTTCCATTGCTTCAATTAAAATAAAGTTCCCTCACATTTAATTTTTCATAATTTATGTTGCTATAGACATCATCCTTTAATTTTTGTTTGTTTAGCAGCATCCTTTCCAAGTTAGTTTGACTACAGACATAAATGCTTTCTATTTTTCAATGTGAGCCTGCGCAGCTAAATGTAACATCAAAAGACCACAAGCCATTAATACTTCATAATTCTTTATTTTGTCAATCAGATTTGGTTTCATCACAAGCAAGCTATTCAATGAAACCAACAAAAAGAATGAGACTACATTAATGCTTAAGTAGTGCAACTGGTCCAGTGTTCAACAAATGCATATAATGTTGTACAGATTAGTTACTAACCAGAAAATGATAAAGTGGAGACATAACAAAAATAAATGAGAAGAGGAAGCAAGACAATGAAGACAAACTTAAGTAAGACAATGAAGACAATGAAGACAACTCAAGTACAAAATTAATTAATTTGACAAACTAATTCATTCAAAACCCACAAAATCTCAGCCGAAACTGTGAATGCCCTAATTTTTGTCACTGTAAAAAGCCCTAATTTCTTTCACAGTGAAAGCCCTAATTTTTGTTACAGTGAAAGCCCTAATTTCTTTCACTGTGAAAGCCCTAATTTTTGTCATAGTGAAAGCCCTAAATTCACAATGAAATCCCTAATTTTTCACTGTTCTAACCCCAAATCAAAGCCCTAATT
This sequence comes from Camellia sinensis, assembly GCF_055761805.1. Lineage (NCBI taxonomy): Eukaryota > Viridiplantae > Streptophyta > Magnoliopsida > Ericales > Theaceae > Camellia > Camellia sinensis. Next base: position 100,445,855 of record NC_138975.1, on the reverse strand, counting down.
TTGAAATTTCAATCTCAATCACACAACCCTAATTTCTTAATTTCAGAATTTCGAATACAAACCTGGTTCCTCATGAACAAATTTCTTCGCCCAGCCGATGGTGGTCGTAGTGGAGCTATGGTTCACGAAGCAGAGAATATTACGGCTGGAGTGGGTCACCAGTGCTATCTGGGGGACTGGTCGTCGCCGGTGCCGTCTAGGGGACTAGTCGCCGGTAAGGGTGGGTTCAGTGAAGGAGGACGGCTAAGTGCGAGGCTGAGTGATTGTGCTTCAATGTATAACTAGCAACGGGCAGGAATAAAGTGAAATTTCAATTTTTTTTTTTTAATCTCAGCCGTTGGATGTGCAACGGCTGATCTCAGCCGTTGCAAGGAGGCTTGCAAGAATGGTTTGCAAGGAGAGGATCTGCACTCATATTACATTGATCTCCCTAAGATTTGAAAACTAAATAAATGAAAAATCTCATAATTTTGACATAATTACATTGAGCTCCTTTAATATTGTAACTCATATAATATTTAATCATCTTTTCGACAAAAATTTAACTTATATTTTATCTTGTATATTTTTGTGTATTCATACCATCTGCATTAGTTTTAATCTCTTTATCCTTACTAAAAGAGAGGACAGTTAGTCTTTTTATCCTTACTAAAAGAGAGGACAATGCAATTATATTAAAATTGGAGTCTGTTGTATTTTTTCAAATCTCAATGGAGGTTAGTGTCATTTAACCTTTTTTTTTTTAAAAAAAAAAGGAAGAAAAAAAAATTTACTAAAATCTCATGTCCTGTAATTTACTTGACAATATTATCAAAAGAGTAATATTAGAGCATCCCCAACAGATGTCTTAAAATAGCCTTTTGCTATTATAAATGGTTGATTCTTCAAAAATTCAACCCCAGCAAATCCCTTATATAATTCCTTAAATTTAGGATTGCTACTGTGACTCTCTATTTGTAGGGAGTCATTGTAGCTCCTTCATATCTAATAAATTCTTATTTTATTTCATTGAAGGTGCGAACATAGTAGCCTAGATAAGGGGCCGGATGTCGAGGGGTTGACTGGCGACATCTGAGCGGATGACCTCACTTCTGTTTAAGAGAGAGCCTTTGTTCCAGTGAAACCCATAGCCCATAGTAAGGACTAGACATGAACAATAAGGGTAGAAGACTCAAGAATTGAATTGAACGAAGGCTAGGGAGGGTTGAGAAGGTTCTGAATTGAACATAGTGGTGTTGTGGTGGTGGTGGTGGTGAGAGGAGAGAGTTGGGGAGTGTAACATTATAGGTCTTTTGTGGGGTGTTGTAGAGAAAGGGTTTTGCTTGTTGATGGGTTGTTAGAATTGGGTTCATTCTCAAATTGGGGTTTGCTTGGAACTTTGATGGGTTGGTTTGGATTGGATTGTTGAATGGTTTTGGGTTTGAATTTGGAGGTGTTTTTGGTGGATTGAGTTGAAATCAGAAGAGAGGAGACTGGTTTGTTTTCTAATCTCAAGTTTAGACAACTTCTGATGCATTTTCATACAAAGAAAATGAATTTCTATTCTTCTTCCTCTACTCAATTTTCTGTGTATGTATATTGTATAAATAAGTGTTGTGTATATATAGGTTTGTGTGTGATTATAGTGTTTTTGGTATTTCTGGTATATACAGGTTTATGTGTGATTATGAATTTCTATTCTTCTTCCTCTACTTAATTTTCTGGTATATTGTATACATAAATATTGTGTGTATAAACTAACACTTTCTTTTTCATTATTTTATTATTAAAATTTAAAAGCAATTGAAAAGATTATTTTAGTAGAATAGAGAAAGAATGAAAAGTTTGATGGAGAAAGTAAATGAAAAAGTAATTTCTAAAATAGGAAATGAATTTTTTAAAAATATTTTAGGGTAAAGTTTAAATAAATTGCTGGAGATGCTCTTATGCGTATCAAAAGTTTTATCAAATCACACACATGGGTGTGGGACACACTCATATGAGTGATTTTGTAGGCATTCCGTAATTCATTTAGGGTTATTTTAGGTATAATTTATTTTTTGATTTTTTTTATTTATTACAAAAGGATGTAAAAAAAATAATGCGATAGAAACAACATAATAAACTTATACACAACTTATTTGGATATAGATAAATACTAGGAGTGAGCAACAGATATTTCGATCCATCCAAACTGACTGAATCGGATCGATCCGTCACATTTTGGACGGATGCGTTATGACGAACAGACGGTTGCAGATTGATTTTTTTCAATCCGCCTAATTTTAGACGGATAATGGATTTAAAGTTCTTTCGGCCGTAACCTAACTGCCAAACCACGAGTACTCTAGTAATTTGTAAAACTTTGTATTTTCAATTTGTTTAGATATTTTGTTTGTATTTTCAATTGAAAAAGAGTTTAGATGTTCTGTTGTGTTTTCAATTTGGAAATTCTTTTATCAAATGTCAAGTGTTGATATTTGGTATTTTTGTGTAGAAAATATAAGGTTAATTTTGTCATTTAGAAAAAAATCAAATTAAATAGTTTTTAAATAAAAAAAAAGTAATGAAATAATTTTGATAATGAATGATTTTCTTATATATATTTATTAGTAATATTTAACAATTTACTCGATAATTTTTTAATTATATTGAGTTAGATTGTTATAAAAAAAAAAATATTGATAAGTTATAGTACCTTTAAAATTTATAAAAATTTAAACTATTAAACTAATTCGTACAAATTAAAATTTTTTTGATCGCAACTGAACGAGATAATAAGTTCAGATTTGTCTACCCACCCTGTCATGTCCTTGGCTTCTAGAACTAAGAAGATATAGATAAGGACAGAATAACTACTGCCCAAATTTCTTCAAGATGAACGTAACATGTTTTTTACTCTCTCTTGAGTTGCGGACCAAAAAACAAATGAATAAAATTATACATATTAATTGATATATTAATAAATAATATGATATAATTTTAAAAATTTTAAACTTCTATAAGGAATAAGATTGTCTCCATTTGACATAAAGGGCCTGGATTAATTTAACCATAAAAAAATAAAATAAGCTAAAAAGTCAATAAGATAAAATATCACTTCTATATCATAAAAATTTATTTTTTTTGTCACAAAATTCAAAAAAAAATAAATAATAACTCATCACAAAGGAAACTTTTTAGCCGTAAAATAAAATAGTTAAAAAGTAAATTCATATTACAAACGAAGGCATAATTTTAAAATGATAATATTATAATATATGTTAATATATTAATTAATATACTAATCAATATGTATAGTTTTACTATAAAAAAAAAAAAAAAAACAATTCCAGGTATCTTTCACAAATTCTTTGTTGTGCGCGGATTTTCTGTGCTATCATGTGGTTCAATGTATCAGGTTTTTAGGAATTGTTTCACATTTTCTTCTCATTTTTCTAAGTCAACTAAACAAAAATAGGAAATTATTTTTGTGGATTTCATTTGGTTCCCTCCACTTTTTTTTCCTCTCTCTACACTTTTCCTGAGTGCATTGTGTTAGAAATTTGAAGCTATTCAAAACAAAATTAATTGACAAAGGATGGATGGCTCCATTTAGGAAGAGCTATTTGGAATTTTTTTTTGCTTATTTTAGTCATAAAAGATAAAATAGGTTATTCTAGTCACAAAAAATAAAACATCAAATCCAACTCATAATCATTACAATCTTCTCTCACAAAAAAGTTTAAAAAGTCAAAAAGTCAAAAAATTCTTTCTAAACTAAGCTTTTTAGTTCAGGCTAAAAAAGTCAAAAAACCAACTTACTTCCCAAACGACACCAAACCAACTTTGAGTAGGCCATGAAAGATAAGTTTTTAACATTCCTTCACAAATATAACCTAATCGCATGTAGAGAATATAAAAAGGAGTCGTGCTACAGGCTTTGAACATTGAGGCACGAATTTGTCTTGAATTTATTTAACCGGTCGTCCGATCGGTCATCTGGCAAAGAGGTTGACAGTCGCAATAGACAAGTGCTTCACCCGGTCGTTCGGCCGGTCGACTGGTGACAACAAATTCACACTTGAAGCTCTCGAAGTCTGAAACATTATTGTTTAAAAAGATGAGAGGTGAGAGAAATAGATACAGAAGAGAGATAATGCGTAAAGAGGCCATTCAAAATCAATTAGAAGTGGTCTAATATTGATTTTTTTAACTTTTTAAAATCTAAAAAAGTTCATGTATTTGAGAAATGCTAAAAAAGTTACTTTTAGTGAAAATTTTGACTTCTTTTTCTTTTCTTTTTTTTTAAATTTTTTTTTAACTCTTTCCAAACAAGTTTTATTTTATTTTTTTTTATTTTTTTTGACTATTTAGCCAAAAAGAAGCTTTTTGAGCTGATCCCAAATATTTGGATCCAAGATGTAGAAATAGATTTATGAAGGGTAAAGAAAAATAGAAAGAAAAAGAAAAAAAAAAGAAGTTATTTTTGTATTACTTTTTTCTTTCTATTTCTTTTGCCTCACCAAAATCTTTACATAATAAATTCTTGATGATAGCCTTGTTTGGGAATATATTTTTTTAATAATTTTTAATTTTTTTAGTTAAATATAATGTAAAAAAAATAATATGTTTGGAATGATTTTTTGATTTTTTATAAAAGGATATACAAAAAATAGAAAGAAATTTTTTTAAATTTTTTTTAATATAGATTGTTAACTTTTTGATTTTTTAAAATAATTTTTTAACTTTTAAATTTAAAAGTGATGTTGCCAAGTCTCCAACCCATAACATTGCTGTATTCCAAAACCAAACAAACCCCAAGCATGGCCTATAAATAAAGCCTCACTACCTAAAAAAAAAACAAAACATGGAAAACAAAATGGAGAAAACAAAACAGATACCTCATGTCATAGTCCTCACATATCCAGCTCAAGGCCACATCAACCCCCTCCTCCAATTTTCAAAACGCTTAGCTTCCAAAGGCCTAAAAGCCACACTAGCCACAACCCATTACACAGTCCCCTCCATCCACACAAAAGCAATCTCCATCGAACCCATCTCCGATGGCTACGACCAAAGTGGCTACAACCAAGCTCCAAATCTACCAACCTACTTAGACTCATTCAAAACAGTTGGTTCAAAAACTCTTTCTGATCTCATTTTCAAGTACAAGGACTCAGACTCTCCGGTGACTTGTCTCGTATACGATTCATTGCTTCCATGGGGTCTTGAGGTGGCTAAAAAACATGGAATATATGGAGCTGCGTTTTTGACAAACTCAGCATCGGTGTGTTCGATGTATTGGCAGATTGAGAAGGGTGTTTTGAGTCTTCCTGTTGGGGATGGAATGGTGCCTTTGGTGTTGCCTGGATTGATTCCTTTGGGATTCTGTGATATGCCTAGTTTTCTTGCTCAGCCTGTTGGGAGTCACTCTGCTTATCTTGAGGCTATCTTGGATAAGTTTTCTTGCTTGGAACTCAATGATTGGGTGTTTGTGAATTCATTTGAGGAGCTGGAGAGTGAGGTTAGTTTTTTTTTTTTTGCAATCTACTTTTTTTTTTTTCCTTGGTTGTCATGAATTTTTTGGTCAAATTAAAAAAAATAAAAAAAAATTTAAATATAATAAAACCAAAAAAAAAAAAAAGTGTTTTGAAAAGTTTTTGCTTTAAATTACATAAATAAACAAAAGAATATTTAATTGTAAATTACCCAAATATTTTTATCATTAATTTCACTTTTAACTAATTTAGTTTTAATATTAAAAAAAAAAACTTTTTACTTACAAAACAATTACAACTACTTTTTTTTTATTATTATTATATATATATATATATATATTATTAATGGGGCACACAGTATGTTTGCTATATATGTTCTGTCTTTGATAAAAAAAAAATTCAATTTTTTTTTAATTATAAATTTTAACTTTTTAAGTACATCTAAGAAATTAATTTTTTTGAATTAAAATATGAAAACATAAAAAGACATTTTGATTTTTGATTTTTTGAATCCAAATTTTGGAAATATAAAGCTTTAAAAAGAAAAAAAAAATTGTAATTTCAGACAAAAATGGGATTAATTGAAAAACAAATTGGATTGGGACTGAATTTTTCCAGCTGGCTTTTCCGATCGGAAGACCGACTTCAATTACCCAATTTGTTTATTGTTTAGACTTCTGTGTGTAAATAATTATTTGTGAAACACAATTGATTGATCTAATATTGGTAAACACAAGATTTTGTCATATTGTTCTCGCAAATTGAATGATATATTCCCCAAACGAAAACGTTATATAAGTTCACTTTTTATATTTATTTTTTAAATTTAATGATATATAAATAAAATAATTGGTTTGATGATTAGTTAAGATAGAAGAGAGAGATACCTTATATTCTAATTGTTTGTTAAACCATTAAGTTTGAAAAATGAAACTAATTTTTAACCTTGAATAACGATGTTTTTTTCAAAATTATTCTTGTCATCAATTATGTTTTAACATAATAATAATAATTTTACACATATTAATAATCTTATTAAAAGTCTTACTAAAAATACAAGAGATTTAGATGTGATTGATTGTCTTAAATTTAAGGAGCAACTTGTTTCCAGTCGGAGATCGGACTGAACAGTGTTGTTGGATCCTTGGGGGTCCACTGTGGGTACCATTTTGATAATCCGAACCATTCAATGTGTAGAACTCGTCGAGAACTAAACATTTTTAAAGAATCACGTTGATCGGATATCGATAGCTATGTGATCAAAACAGTTTTTTATCAACCGTTAATTTGTTTGCCGTCCATTTTTTTTTATACAAAACTGATTTGATCACATAACTATCGATATCCGATCAACGTGATTTTTTTCAGACATATAATACTCAACAAGTTCTACACATTGAACGGTTCAGATTATCAAAATGAAGTTCGTGATAGTCTCCCATGGGCCCAACAGTAAGATTGGACTGGACACTAACTAAATCCTAAATTTAAACATCCAATAATGTTTAGACATGTATGTTTTTAGTAAAATTGTCGGTAAGAGTTTAAGTAAATATAAAATTCTTCAAAAAAAAAATGTGAAATCATATAATTATGGTTATTAAATTAAATTAAATTAAATTAAATTATTTTTTATTATTTTTTATTTTTTAAAATGAACAGAATTTCATTAAGGTAGTTCTTCTTATGGGCCTACAAAGCTAGAGTCGATGGGTCCAAATTTTGTACAAATTTGAGAGAATCCAGTTTCCATTGGATTTGAGAAGATAAATGAAATGGAAAGCGAAAACATAGAAAACGGAAATGAAGGTAAAGACAAAAGGTATATTTGTTTATTTATTTATTTATTTTATTTTGTTGGGTTTGAAAAAGATAATATATATATATATTTTTCAAAAAAAAATTAAAAATTTAGTCACCCTAAAAAATTTATATATAAGTAATTTAATTTAGATCTCTTTTATTTTTATATTTGAAAATCCAAACATAATATTAAGGAAATATAAACATTATTGTGGACACTGTCTTCTTCAATTGTTTGTTTTAGTAGCAAATCAGAATTTTAGGAAGTTGTGTGAGACAGGTGGAAACTGGAAAGCAAAACAAGAAGTTCAAAAACACCCATCATTTTCATTTTTATGCAAATAATTTTCAAAATTTTGAAAATAATTTTTGATGTTTATTGGTATTAAAGTGGGTTGTTCTAAAAAGAAAAAAAAATCCCTAAAACAGTTTCTAAAACAATTCCTCCCCACACAAACTTCCCGGAAAATAAAAACAGAAAAAACAACCAAAAAGTGCTACAACTGAAGAAGGATGGAGCGGAGTTTATAATTGCACACTTGTTTATTTTTCTATTAGTCTTGCTAATAACAATCCTGTCTTTTAGAATCACAAAAGGTTAAAATATTTATAATCTCAATACACTTTTCACACATCTCAAAATATTTTTACATAATTTTATGTTTCACAAGTTTTCTAACATTTTACTTTTAATTAATGCTCTAAATCTTCCATGCATATATACTTAGTAATTTGTGCATTGCTCTGACCCTTCAAAAGCTAGCAAATGCCTTGTTGGGACACTGGCCAGTAGAGATGGTTGGTCCAATGGTGCCATCAATGTTCTTGGACCAACAAATAGAGGGAGACACAAATTATGGAGCCAGTCTCTGGAACCCAATTGGTGACCAATGCTTGGCATGGCTAGACACTAAACCACCCAAATCAGTGGTCTATGTGTCCTTTGGAAGCATGGCACAAATTTCAGCTGAGCAGGTTGAAGAAATAGCATGGGCCTTGAAAGGGGTCAACAAACCCTTCCTATGGGTACTGAAAGAGCCTGAACATGAAAAGTTGCCAACTGAGTTCTCAAACTCAACAAATCAGATGGGCTTAGTCATCACATGGTCTAACCAACTAGATGTGCTGGCTCACCGAGCTGTGGGGTGCTTTGTGACTCACTGTGGATGGAATTCGACACTGGAAGGGCTAAGCCTTGGCGTGCCAATGGTGGCGGTGCCGCAGTGGAGCGATCAACCAATGAATGCCAAGTATGTGGAGGAGGTGTGGAAGGTGGCAGTGAGAGCTAGCAAGGATGGAGGAGTAGTGAGAAGAGAAGAGCTTGAGGTGTGCATAAGGGAGGTCATGGTTGGAGAGAGAAGTGAAGAGATTAGGAGAAATGTGTCCATGTGGAGGGAACTTGCTAAGAGAGCAGTTAGTAGAGGTGGGAGCTCAGATCAGAATGTTAATAAATTTGTGCAAGTGTTGCTAACTGGAGAAAAGGGTAAGCCATCTTGATTGTCATTTTTATGATTCTATCTGATCAAACTTTGCAAAATAGCATTCACAATTCAAAAAACAAGATCAAATTAGCACTTATATTCACTATTTTGATAAGGATGTATAGCCCTTTTAATTTTCAGGCGATTTTTTTTGCGTGTGTGTGTGATGACGAGGAACCTCCCCAAAACATTGGACCCACTCCTGTAGAGTAAACTCAGATAACTACAATCAACCACAAATCATAGGTATAGATAAGCCCACAAGACACTAGCAAGAGTCGAATGCAGGATGTATCTGTTTACAATTCATCCCAGTGTCCAACCCCTTTGCTACTAGGCTGCCTGTGTGGGTTATTTTCTGATCAACTTCAAAGAATGCCAACTAACTTGAAGCAATATCATGAAATAGGCATAAATGGGTCATACGATGAGTGCAATATAGCCTTAGTCAGTAGTGGCCCAAGGTTTTTGGAGGCACCAGGCCAACTGTAAAAATAAAGCCCTATGCCCTAAGACCTTTGGACAATTGGGGCCTTTGACAGTATGGGATTTGTGTGTGTGTGTGTGTGTAGGCAGATAGGGTGCTAGCTTGCCTATATGTTGAGCCAGCTCTTGGCCTAAGCTATATCATGAGACAAATAATTAAGAACTTACACATGCTAGGTCATACTGAAAGTTAGACAACAGAGCAAGAAAGAAATTACCCTGGTTTTAAAACTTTTTAACAAGTCTGCCCTACCTTAACAACCATGACATTCCTGAACCCCATGAACAACATATGCTGAACCAGTTGGACAGCTGTGCCTTAAAGAGTTGTGTCACTGCTGAATATTTCAGCCACAAGATGCCTAGATGGGAGGCTTTGAAACTGTGAAACAAAAGCCCACTGTTCTCTCCCTTGTCAAGCAAGACTATAAGAGAACTTCCTTAGTCCTCACACATACCAGCTAAACAAATAAATTTATCCTAAAGAAGAGTTCTAATGAAAGACTTTCCAACTCAATTCCTCTTCAACTGTTTGTTGAGTTTGCTATAAATTTTGGTCAGAGAGAAAATTAGAGCCTTAACTAGATGACTTTTCAATACCTACCAACTTTTTTTCCTTTTTGTCTTTTTTTGCACTCGGTCGGATATCAAGTATGAAAGAAATTACACAAACTAGACACTTATAGTCCAACAGTACATAATTAAAAGCCCAACCACCACCGAAATACATCATAATGGAAGGAAATAAACAACTTAATACAAAAAGTCAACAAAAAACCCTCATAATAAGAGAGAAATAATAAATCTTTGTCTTTTTGGCAAGGATTGACCGCCTGACGTACCTATTCTAGTCTTGGCATGTATTTGTTCTAGTAATTAGTGATATATTACTTCAATTTATATAGCTTTGTTAGGGAGGTACTTGTCACTGCATGGTATTATAGAATGTTCAATTATGCATACATACAAACTAGACTTGAAGATCCAATGCAATGTAATTGTCCCTGTCACGATAAATAATATCATTACGTCTAGGGGCAACCAAAAAGAGAGAGAGAGAGAGAGAGAAAAATAAAAGGATGGGATGGAATAAAATGGTAAGTACTGCAACCAAGGTTTTAAAAAGCGGCCGCAACCATTACGTAACGGTTGTGATGGTTACCGCTATCCGTTATGGCCATTTTTGCAGTGTGATTGAGATTCACAGGTGTGTCGGGAGTGTCGGCTACCGTAGCGGTCGAACAGTGTCGTAACAGCCGTAACGGCCTGTTACGTAACGGTTCCGAACTGCTTTTTTTGAAAAAAACACACAAAAAAAAAGGTAAAAATGGGGGAAGAGGGATAGAGAGAAGAGGGAAGATAAACAGATAAAATGGAGGAGCAAGAGATAGAGAGAGAGAAGATAAAGAACATGTTATTGATTTGTTGAAACTGTAAGACCTATGTTATTTTATTCAGCTGCTATCACTCAACCATTTTGTTTGTTTGTGTGTGTCTATCTATATATTATTTGAAAATAATAATAATAAAAAGTGTGGTTATTCTCTATTTGGCTTGGTTAAAATATGTATATATATATATATATATTTAGGCTCTTATTTATTTTTTTACTTTTGTCATTGTTTATCTTATATATAATAATTAGTGATTGATTTTTTGTATAATATAAAGTCATTCATTATTAAAATAAAATGTAAAAAACTCAGTTTATAGTGATTTAAAAATATGAAATATATTTGATCATACTTAAAAATTTATAAAAATTGATCAATATTTATTTTAAACCCAATAAATATGATCATAAAAAAATATATATATGCGTATCGGTAAATTTTTTCAAATTGTGCGAAAAATAAAAAAAATCACGGTTCCGATTATCGCAACCGTTACGTTACGGCCTTTACACTCTGCAATCGCAACCGCGCCACCACCACCGTCACCGTTACGGCGACCGCAATCGCTTTTCAAAACCTTGACTGCAACATTCAAACTGCCAAGCAAGAGGAATGAAACTGTGAAAATCAGGAGACAAAGGATGAGAATACTTGCATTGACCAAAGATTTAGAGCACATATTGAGAAGTTATTTGGTGGTTTAAGAGCAATGATCCATGACACTTGACATTTTTCAAGTTATCTCTTACAATCCTAACAAAAAATAGGTCCCACAATTTCAACCAATAACATCAAGTTGGGACACCATGTGGTAATGCCCCAAGACCACCACATAATGTTTCACACAGAAGGCCTATGTCAATGGGTCAAGCTGAGTACTGATGAGTCTGCTAGGGAAATTCAGGACTTTGATGGGGAAGGGGCATATTTTGGAATTACTGCAACATATGGATCGGGCACTGTCATAAGGAATCCGAGCGACTTTTTACATGTTGACTGTCGGCTACTTAACACACAACTCTCCTCCTTTACCCGAGCTTGGGACCAGCGGGGTTGTTAACCACCCCGGCGGAGTTAAACAAATACCCATTAGACTAAAAGGTAAGTTCTATAGAACGGCTATTAGATCAACGATGTTGTATGGGACGGAGTGTTGGACAACCAAGAAACAAAATGTAGATAAAATGAGTGTTGTTGAGATGAGGATGTTAAGATAGATATGTGACAAGACTAGACAAGACAAAATTAGGAATAAGTGTATTCGAGAATGGGTAAGAGTAGCATCGGTAGAAGATAAATTGAGAGATAATCGATTGAGATGGTTTGGTCATATTCAACAGAGACCAACAGAAACAGTAGTGAAAAGATGCGATGCAGTGATGGTAGATGGAAGTGTTAGGGGACTGGGTAGGCTTAGATTAACGTTGGCTAGCATTGTAAATAGAGATATGGATCTACTTAATTTGACTAACGAAATAGCCTTTGATAGAGCCGTGTGGAGAAGAATGATTAATGTAGCCACTCCCATTTGATGAGACTCCAGGCTTGATTTGGTTTGGTTTTTTATATGGATTGGACACTAGAGAGGCAAGTACTAATGCTAGTTAGTTAGGGTCCACAAGAAATAATGCTAGGTATAATAATGTTACATACACACAAAAATCACTAAAAGGTGCACAAAAAAAATCAATGGATGGCCTAAATTCATTAAACAAATCACAGGTACATGGATACATGGTATATGGATAAAAATCTTCTATCTATTTATAGTGAACAATGCAAAAGATAGAGGGAAAGAAAATGTAAATTTAAAGATTTGCATACATCCATAAAAATGGTTTCCAAATGAAGCATAGAAAAACTGTCTATGCTGGTGTTAAACCGGTTGTGAGGCAGTAAACTATGAGTTTCACTTGGAAATGAAAAGTTAGGGGTTGTTTGTTAATGTTTTTGTTTCTTGTTTTCTGTTTTTGTTTTCAGTTTTTTTGAAAACTGAAAACAAAAATTTGTTCATATTGTTTTCGTTTTCAAAAAAATGAAATTGATTTCAAAGTTTTAAAAAAATTTAAAAACGCAAAAAAAATTGTTCACTTGTTTTTAAAACAAGCCTTCGGCCACCACCAACCACCGCCACCCCCACCCCCACCCCCACCCCCATCGTCCACTGACCGCCATCACCCGGTGGGTGGCGAGCTCCGGCCAACCTTCAGCGACTCTCCAGTGGGTGGGCCAGTCACTGTCGTCATCTTAAGCCACCTTTCAGCGTCCTTCCAGCCACCTCATGTCCTCCGACGACATCCGACCACTAACTCCGGTGGACACCCTACCCACCACTGCCGGTCACCACATCCGTCTACACTCCATCTCCGGTCACCAAATCCAGCAACTCAGCAACTCATGAAATATACTTCTCTATCTTATTTTATTTTTTCAAAATATTTTTGTATAGGTTTTCTGTTTTTGTTTTTTACAAAAATAAACCAAAACTCGTTTCTTGTTTTTTGTAAACTAAAAATTGAAAGCCTTAACAAATGAGGCTTGACAGAATAATTCCATGATAAAATAAAATTATTCAGAACCCAAAAACAAGGATGCACATAACGGTGAGAGAACACAAAATATAATGCATTTTGAACCCACAAAACATTGTCAAAGAGAAAATCATCAAAGCCATACGCGATGGTAGAATTGTTGCTGGAAAAGTGAGAGCTTACTGGAACTGCCTAGCCTTGGTGTTCATGTTGGAGTAGGAAATTGAAATAATTAGATATGGGAATTTTTTTATTTTTTTTTTAAATGTTTGCCACAGAATGAATAGTTACTTTGCCGAAAATAGTTATCAGAGTTCTGACAAAGCTTGTGCATTATATAGGATTTGCAACTAAAAGCTTCAAATTCCTCTCATAACAAAATAACAAAACTTAACCAAACAAGTATCTTACTTATTTCCTGGGCAAGCCGTGCAGCAATAGCATAGACCATTTGGGATGTGACTCTCATTTGCAATTAACCAAATACGCATCCCATCCCTGAAGCCGGTACTCCCGAGCAGCCTCAGCAGGATTCGCAGCCTTTATAATTCCACGACCAACGATTATAATATCGCTACCTCTATCGGAAATCACAGAGTAAGGGGTGTTATATTGCTGGCCCAGAGCATCACCACCTTTCACCATTTGAACCCCGGGTGTAGCATGAATAAATGCTGGATTTCCCGGTCCACCTGGCCACGCCGCCGAATTAACAGAGATGAATCCAATCACAAAATCCGAATGTTCCTCGGCAATTTTCACAGCTGCAGCTGTGTAATCTCCCGTGGCGAGGTTACCCGCCGAACTCATTTCAGCCAGCAGCAAAAGACCCCTACCCCGAGGCAAACCCTTCAGTTTTAGACCATCAACAATTCCAGGGCCTGAGATTATGTGAGCATTAACTATATCTGCCCAATCCAGTATCCGAAAAATGCCACTTTCATATTGCATTGTAACAGTGTTACCAATATCGGCAAATTTTCGATCTTCGAATATCAGAAAATTGTGTCTTTCTGCAATTGATCGAAGTTTAGACCCAAAATCTGGGGTGAAATCAGGCAATATATCGACATGAGTTTTCAACATGCAAATCTCTTGTCCAACTTTGTCCGCAAGATCGAGCAATTCTGAAGCAGTGTTAACATCAGCAGCCAAACACAAATTACTCTCCTTTTTCACCATCACTTCAAACAACCTCTTTCCAGTTAGATTCTTCGTAATCTTCGCTCTCTCCCCAAACGAAACCCTAAACCTAGGCGGAGGAGCCGCCGCAGGCGCCGGCACAGCTACCTTCCGATTCTCCTCGAGAAACTTAAACACCATACCCTCAGTCTCCTCCGAAACCCTACCTTTGTCCTTCAAAATCCTCACCATCTCGGTCAATTTCACCATCGCGTGAAGCGCGATACCATTGTCGGCTAGGTTTTCTCTCCCGCCTTGTTCGCGATCGATCATGACGACAACGTCGGTGACCTTGATCCCGGCGGCGCGGAGAGGAGCGGCGGTTTCGAGGACGGAGGCGCCGCTGGTGACGAGATCTTCGACGACGAGGCAGATCTGGCCGGGGGAGAAGGAGCCTTCGATGGCTTTGGAAGTGCCGTAGTCTTTGATTTCTTTGCGGCGCATGAGCATGGGGATTTTGGAGGAGGTGGAGATGCAGGTGGCGATGGGGAGGGCGGTGTAGGGGACGCCGCAGAGGAGGTCGAAGGAGGCGGTGGAAGGGAGGGAGGAGATTAGGGTTTGGGAGATTTGGAGGAGGAGAGTCGGGTAGGAGACGATGAGGCGGAGATCGATGTAGATTGGGGAGGAGATGCCGGATTTCAGCTTGAAGTTGCCGAACTTCACGGCGGAGATGTCGTGGAGTTGCAGAATCAGTGACTCCATTGTTGGTGATGATGCCATTTCTCTCTCTTTTTCTGTCTCTATAGAACTGCGAGTTGTGTGGAGTGGAGTGGTAGTGGTGAGGGCATGCCGATCTGCGAGTTCGGCTAGTGGTATATATATGTACCTATCTCTGGGCCCGTTTCTTTTCAGACATTGGTGTGTTGTCAATGACGGGACTATCACTGAAGGAATTAATAAAGGTTGTATTTGTTTGATAATTAATATATTGGTAATAATTTTTATTTGTTTTGAGTGATAAAAGTAAAATTAATCCTATAAAATTTCACAAATAAAGACTTGATAGAGAGGAAAAAGGAAAAGTAGAGCCATAGAAAATTATAGAGCAAAATTCACTTTAATATGTGATTTTGTCTTGAAGTACTTTATTTTTTATAATTTAAATATAGATAAAAAAAAATTTTATGATTTGAATTAAAGTGTAAAGCTAATTCAGTTAAAAGTGAAAGAAAAATTATCTAAATATTCCTATGACATATTCTTGGAAAAATTAGTTTAAAGTCTTTATCCTATTTTTTGTAATGAAAGAGATTTATAATATTATTTTGTAATGTCTAAGATCCCTCAACCCAACACTCATATATCACAGAGAAACATCAATGCTCTGTTGATTTTTTCTTTTTCTTTTTTTGGAGTCGAAGAACACAATTTTGATTCGTCGAAAATGGTATGATTGATTATCATATGTGTTCGTTGTTATCAGTGAATTAGATTAGATGGAGAATACATAAGATTGTTGTTATATCGAGGGAGATGATGAAGATAAAGCAGAAGGAAAAAGATGATTTAGGTTGCAAGTCTTCAACATCATACTGATTGTTCGGTAGGCAAATGCCAATTCATCAAATGATACGTGAAGGTAAAGGTGAGATTGATTGGTTTTTATGAATAATGAAGACAAAAGCTCCTTGACCTATGCTCAGTTGCAAATAATTTTCTCGTATTCCAGTCAAATTCACACCTAAAGATGGGTTTAATGTTTCACGATTAACCAAATTAAAAACTTAGAACAAGAGAACCAGAAACAATAAAAATAAAGTACTTAGAAGTGTGAAGGGCATAGAAAAGCAAGGAACATACCTGCTCATCAAAGATTGCATGATAAAACCAGAGAAATTTGGTGTTAGAGATGAATAAAATTTTCTTTGTGATGTGAGAAATTTGGTGTTGGTGATGTGTAAAATTTTCTCTATGTTGTGTCCAAAGAAATTTGGTATTGGAGATGTGTAAAATTTTCTCTGTGATGTGTCTAGAGAAATTTGGTGTTGGTGATGTGTCCAGAGAATTTTGATGTTAGAGATGTGTAAATTTTTCTCTGTAATGTGTCTAGAGAAATTTTTCCATGATGTATAAAATTTTCTTTGGATTGAATTTTCTCTAGATCAACCCAGAGAAATTCTTTAAATCGAATTTTCTCTGGATCGATGTTGAGGGACCTTAGACATTATAAAAATATTGGGTGTCCTTTATGCTATAAAGTTTTAATACCAGGGACCTTAAAAAAGAAATTCTCTATATTCTTTTGGTCACTTCTCTAATATTAATAACATATTAATAACATATTTAACAAATAAAATTGGGACACTTTTTCATAAATCCCTAAGTAGCCGCTTGCTCGACTCTCAATATATCCATGGACTTCCTAAAAGCCCTAGCCATCTCTCGAGCTAA
Source organism: Camellia sinensis (assembly GCF_055761805.1). Taxonomy (NCBI): domain Eukaryota; kingdom Viridiplantae; phylum Streptophyta; class Magnoliopsida; order Ericales; family Theaceae; genus Camellia; species Camellia sinensis. Next base: position 100,429,128 of record NC_138975.1, on the reverse strand, counting down.
AGCCTCCAACGCGTCTTGGGCCGGTGGCGCGACCGCATTGTTCTGAACCACTCTTTCTTCTTGTGGAGTGATCTCCGATTAGGCCGGAACATTCCAACCATCTCGGCAAGGCCTGCCACGACCTCTAACATGTCCAAACATCATATAAGAAATAAAGATAAAATTTTAAATTTGGGACTCACAATCTCACACTTAATCTCACTCGTCATAAACGAGCCAATATGAAACCACATATACACCTGAGTCACATTAAATCATCCACATAAGCACCTTATCACATAGAGCATATACGAATCACCCATCTAAGATATTAATCTATTCCACGACGCTCAAAGACTTACAAATGGAAAAAGCATTAATTAAGTGCTTTTCCAAATGGAATTCAATAAGTGCAATGAACACAAGTCGTATCCTAGAAGTTTGATCACATACCCACATAGCCAAATAAACACATAATCATATAACAATTAGCATTCCTTCCTAGTATGGCAAACCCATTATAGCGCAAGCCACTTCTTATGAACTCAAGATATTCAAATCTGGTTAGCCCTAATACCAATTTGTAACGCTCCAAATTTAATAGAAATAAAATATCATCAAAATAATATAAATCTACGATATAAACACAATTAATAGAGACCTTAGCTCAAAAGTCCTATTTCTCATTGAACTATAGCTTTAATTTACAATTTCCACATCCGGCTATCAAATACATCTTCATAAAGTATAGCTCAAAAAGTTAGATGATACAAATAAGATGTTTTAATGGCCTACAATTTAGCAAGGCATGGCCTTGTTACAAGAAAAGAAAAATGGACACATAGTCCTAAACAAGTATGCTCTAAGCTTCCACATTTAAACATCCGTAAGCCTTTGTGCTCCAATCAAAAACAAAAGAGCCTACTTCATCCTCATTGAAATGGTTGCACATCACCAATTCCTAAATGTTTGTTAAATAGGAATGAGTTAGATGCCTAGTAGAAATACTTTTAAAAGAGTATTTAATTGATCGAAATCCATGTGACATCATCATAACCAAATGACAACCATTTGCAACTCAAGTTGGAAATTTAAACAATGAATCAAAAGTATCCTGCTTCTATAGAAAGAAGATCACATTCCGACACCACGGATAAATACACCATGAGTCCCTAATGAGAGTTCGAAAACATAAATATGCATCGGTTTGTATCCAAAACTATCCCCACATTTGCCGGCTATTAATATGGCAGGAAATAGGCACCCAAAATTATTCGTTTTTTCCACTTTTACCGACTATAATATGGCAGGACCAGTAGACACTCAAAAATATTTCCTACATTCATTCGGCGATAAGCTCAAGATAGGACAATTGGACACCTAGGAATCCCCACGTAGGTACCAACACAACCCTTTCCTAACACTGCATCTTTACGTGGACTCATCTGCTATTTACCACCCAATTTTTAAACAATCTTCTCAAAGCCTTCAAGTACTCATGCATTCATGAAAATAAAGATAACCTTTCACTATTCAAGAAATTGTGACAATTATAACATGAACATTCTTAAAGTAATCTCAATCAAATCTCAAGAACATTCCAACTTCACAATTCTCCATTCAAATATTACTTTAACATCATAACCCCACCATCAATTTAAAGAATTAAGAATCAATTTCATTTTATAACATTACTTCTAAATTTTTAAGACTTAGGGTATTCATAAAATTTGGGTTAGTAATTTTCATATAAAACTTCCATAATCAAAAGCTAATAGTAAGAATCTTGAGATAATTGTAGAAAAATATTTATTTTTAGAAAAAAACTTTAATTTACAAACTCAAACATTCATCCATTCATCAATGTCATCACAAAACCACATAAATAACTTCAAACCAAAGAGATACAAGATTAAAAATAATCATAGCTCAAATATTAAAGCCAAGAAGCTAGCCCAAAGATGAATGCCTTAAAAAAAATAAAATCCAATCGGTGGAAAAGTTTGATCTTCACCCAAACTCCAACTTTTGTAAGGAAAAAGGTTGCAAATCTAAGCCAAATGAAAGATTTCTAGAGAGATGAATCTAGGGTTTTCGGAGCTAGAGAGAGAAAGAAGAAAGAAAAGAAACAGTGAGGAAAATGATCTAAAAAGTGACTTTTTAAGTTGCTGAAATCGTGCAGACTGTTTGAATGGTCTTTTTATCGCTTGAGCGGTAAATGAAATCTCTTAGTATCTTTGTCTACAAACCAAGATACTGAGGAACCTATTTTCATCGCTCGAGCGACCACTTTATCATTTGAGTGGTCTCTCAACTTGCGAAGTTACCTACTGAGAGCCACTTATCTCAACTCGAGCAATATATTCACCACTCGAGCAGTCACTTGGGATGAATTGTTACAATCCCTCACAAGTCTAACCCTAACCCTAATCCCACCACCACTCCCACTCTCGATGGCAGCCTCCAACGACCAACACACCTCATTTATTTTCTTCATTTCGCAAGCCTCTCACTGCTACCTACATAACCCCACATCGCCATTGCAACTCAACTCCGTCATTCGCTACCCCATTATGAACAGCACCATCGCTTCATTGCGAATAGTCTCGTCGCCGCTCACTCTCACGACTTGACCCTTCCGCACTTTTCTTCTTTTTCTTCATTTTTCTAGATCTCTTTTTTGCTTACGCTTTTTCTTCCAAATGTGTAGAGATCTGGACTAGACTTCACTATCTCACTCTCTCATTTGCAGTAGAGGTTGGTGACTAGTAGTGAGGGTGGGGAAGGTGTGGTCGATAGTGGTGGTGGGTGTTGATGGAATATTAGGGTTAGGGTTTCTAGAGAAGAATAAAGAAGATGAGGGAGGTGTGGCAATGACGGTAAGTAGTGGGTGGTGATGGCAACGGTGCGGTAGTAGAAAGAAAGAGGAGGAGGTTGCAATGATGGTGGTAGTTAAGGGTAATGGTGGTGCTGCAATGATAGTGGTGTTGTGATGATGGAGAAGGGGGTGGCTGAAGTGGGAAAACATGTTGGGAATGAGAGTTGCCGGAGAAAGAAGGTCTGTATAGAAAATTGGTGAAGTTGGAAATATAATAAGAGTCTAAAAAAGGGAAAGTGGAGAGCACTTTTAAAAAGTAAGAGACTAAGGACTCGTTTGGGAACAGGCTAATTTAGTAATTTTTTGGCTATTTGACTAAAAAAGTAAATAAAAAAAATTTATATATTTGGGATGACTTTTTGGCTAATTACGAAAAGATGTGCAAAAAGTAGAGAAAAAAGAGAATTTTTGACTTTTTGTATGAATTGTTGGCTTTTTTGCTAAAAGAGTAACTTTTTGACTTTTTAGCTAAAAAGATAAATCCCCAAACGGGGCCTAAATAAATGAAAAATTCAAAATAAAAAAGTAAAAATATTTAACAGTCGTATTTTTTTTTCCCTTTAATTTTGACACTCATAAAATCAAATTATGACATCATTTCACCAGTATCATTAACCCAAAAAACACGGCCCAACTTTTTTAAAGATTGTCCCTGGTTGGCTACGGTTCAGGCTCTATATAGCTCACTTTGAATTTATTTCTACCGTTTGAATTATTCATTTTTTAAAATATATTGAGTTGATTATTTATATAAAGAATTAAATTGATTAAATATTAATAATTATTTTATTTAATTATAGTTTTCTAATTATAATAAATAGACAATATTATTTTAGATAATGTTCATCTATTTTCTTTAGATAAATGTGTTTTAACTTCCAATCAAATGAACATAGATTAATTTGATTTAACATGAATAGTTTACCAACAAACTCTATAAAATTATGATTCAATCCATCAATATAGGCTAACATTAGTCCGGAGTGGGAGTAATTTTTATATACAAATAGAGTATATATTATATGGTATATTCTATTATTTTGATTAATTTTGACAATAGAATTTATTATATTTATGTTAGGTGTTTATAGAACAATAAATGACATATACATGTGTGATTGATGAAAAATAATGTCACATGATACTCTATTGACATATAAAAAAAATTCAGTGAGCCAGTTAGCTTGGCTGCCTAGAGTGTTTATCATCACTTCAGTAGGCGAGGAAGACGAGGATCACGATCATGTTGTTGTCGTCCTCTTCAAGGTGAATATATGAAACTTTTGCCATTTGTACGGGGAAGAAATAATTCTCCTCGTATAATCCTGTTGACTAAGTCCTCGCTCCTCCGTACGACGTCGCTTTGTCACCTGAAAACACAAACGTGAGCTAGCCGGCGGGTGTGTGCCGGAAACCTCTCCGATGCCTAAGTCAGAAAACTTGACAAATAGACAAAGCTCAATGTGTTCGGGAAGCAAAATTGTATGTTGTGTTATGTTGTTACCTCCTCCAAGGTGATGCTTGTGAGCTTTTATATATTTCGAGTGGCACAATCCTAGTAGGACTTTTATTTCTCCATGCAGAGTCCTCCTAGGATTCATACTCCTAAAGGATAATGCTTATCCTTTTACACCCCCCACTGCTTAAACCAAGTGGGATGGTTTTCACTATGGCCGAACTACCACTTGACCGAAGTAAAACTGGCTATGCTGAGCCACAGAGTAGGCCGAGCTATCCTTAGTTCGGCTCTCCCTCTACTCTTCCTTACCCCGGTTTTCTCCTGTTTAACCCATGGTATGTTTGGACCGAACTAACGATTCGCGACCGGTATAATTCTAAGACCGGTATAACTCCAAGACCGGTCTAACTTCAAGTTGCTTTCGGACCGAAGTAACTCTACATCTTCTTGAATCGAAATAATTATACCTCTCCTGAGCCGGAGTAACTATACCTCTACTGGGCCGAAATAACATTACGGCATTTTACCGAGTCCTTCACACTTTGGGCCACAGAGCCCAACTCACAGCTCGGCCCAATTTTTTCCAAAAATTACCCTCTCAATTGCCCCTTAATTTCATCTGCACAGCATGATTGAGATTACAAGTCCTCAAACCGAGCTGAAGTTCTACAAGCCTTTCCAGCCGAGCTAAAAAACCCTTTAGCGTATCCAGCCGAGCTAGTTTTACTCCGAGCTCTGCTTTATCCGGTCAAAACGTCTCTTCAATCACGACTGTAACGCTTCCCTTTCCAATGCCACGTGGTGGGCTCTGATAGGCTGGGGGCAGCTGTCACGCCGCCCTCGTACTACGAAATTTTCGAATAGTCCCGCCCTTTCTCTCTCGTCCTTTTCACAAAACATTCCCTCTATTTTCTGAGTTCATTCACCTTTTCTGTTCATCTTCTTCTCTTTGTGCCTCTGCTTCTCCAACCCCTGAGATCCCTGAGCTTGGTGTTCTCTGTTGGTGCTGTTTCTCCTCTCTTCAGCTTTCTTCTTCCTCTGGTAAGTCCCTAAAAACTTGTTTTTGCTTTTCTTCTTACTGCTTTCTACGTTTTTACGAAACATGTTTGCACATTTTAGTTTTTGCTTCTGTACTCTCATGAGAAAATAATAGCAGAGCTCATGCGTGTATGAACTATGTTGTAGAAAATTAGCCTCTGATCCAAAATCTTGCCCCAACCGAACTAGGATACTGTTTTTGTGCTACAACGGTAGATCACCTTAGACAAGTAACCGAACTAGAACTCGTAAGATGACAGCAGCTTTGAAAAACAAATTTCCGATTCAACTTAGCCGAAATAAGATCACCGAACGAAGTCTGAACTCAATAAACTAGGAACCTTAGTCATTAACCGAGCTAAGCCTTTGGGGCTAAGCCAGCTTTCTCAGTTTCTATATCAAAACTCCGAAAGCTGCCCCTAGAGGCTCAACCGAAGTAACGAAACACATAGTTCAACCGATTTAGGCCTCGGGGCTAAGCCAGCTCTTCTTAGTTTTTTAAACCGAACTAAGAAGGCTGCCCCTAGACGGTGAACCGGTCTAATAAGCAACCTGCTCAAACCGAGCTTACCATACCTGTTGTCAAACCGAGATATCACCTGCCCTTAAAGCCGAAATAGGGCGTTTTTACCTTGTTTTTAATTTGTAGCACGGTCCTATGATTCGTGCTTAACCCCTTTGTTTTCTACTTTGCAGACTTAGGTTGCCCAGGCATTCCTTCTTGTGCTCAACCGAGCTACTTGAGTCCAATCTTCCAACCGAACTAATTTATTAATAATTTATACAACAAATGGGTAAGTATAGGTATTTGGTAGAGACCCCTGGTGGCATGGCCGAATTCCGAAGGGATTATGGTATTCCAGACGATGTACACCTCACCCTTGCCAAGAAGGATATCATACCCTGGGGTGAGGCAGGCTTTGTACCCTTTACCCTGCTTTTAATAATAGAGACCGGACTAAGATTCCCAGTCCAGCCCTTGATTTGTGAATTTCTGAGGCAAACCAGACTATGCCCAACCCAGCTATCCACTAATACATACCGGATAATAATGGGTATAGCCGAGCTAAACCGCCAAGCATGCCTGAACCTTGGTTTAGCCGAAATCTTCCACCAGTACTCCATAGGTTCCAAAGAAGATGGCTGGGTTTATTACCTTAGGATACGCCGCCGTAGAGAAAAGATAATACAGAACACGCCGGATAAGGACGTTAACGATGATGACTTTTTCTGGGTATCGGGCAATTTTGAAGATCAGCAAGCCCAAATCCCAGGCCGAAGTATTAACTGGAAGAAAGGAAAACCTGGTAGCGCTTTACCTCGGTTTTATACATGCTTTTCTTTTACTTCGGTGTCGGATATTACAACCGATCTAACAGTTATCCATTTTGCAGATTCAGCTCATCTTGCTTCCTATTACAGGTACCCAAATCTGAACACACTCCGAGCCGCACTACGGATCAAAGAAAGAAGTTGGGCCAAGCTTCTAAACTTTGAACCGACCTACAGATATAGCGGTCGTCGAAAAGCCCGAGTGACCGATTTCCTTCTTGAGGAAGCACCAGAACCGGACCCAACCTTGCCCGAAATACGACTTGTCCCATTAACTGCTGAAGAAGAGATGGAAAAGAAAAAGCAGAGTTAGGGCCCTTCTGACTGCAACAACCAGAGTCGAAGTACAGCCATCCATACAAACACAGCCTGCCGTTGTGGCCCTTCCTTCTCAGCAACCTTCTTCATCTTGCCCTTCTAAACGCGCCCGATCTATATCGACCGAACAAAAACTTGTCGATGAGATTGAATCCATCCCCCAAAGTCCTCAACCTATCCAACCGGAGCAAACTGACCCAGCAGAATCTTCCAAATGGGCTCCGAAGTTAACCTTCAACAACCGAGATATCAAATATTCTGATTCGGTTGTTGCTCAAAAAGATCATCAATTGGCCTTTAACCTGGCCAAAAGTGTCTGCCTCCCCAAGGACATGGAGCACCACCTAAAGCAATTAAACACCGAAATGAAGTCAATTCGGTCCACGTCGAAGTCCATGATTTTGGTAAGTCACTCTGTCCGCTTCTTGTGTCTGATTTTCCCAACTTTTACTTCGGCTCAAGAGATGTCTTCGTTTTGTCAGGCCTTACAGAAAAATAACATTACTTATAACATTACTTATAAAAAAGTCCAAGAGCTTAGAAAAACCACGAGGCAAGCAATGGCGGAAGCCGAAGCAAAGGTAGCTGAACTAGAAGAAGCCGAAAAGAAAATGGCCGAGCTTCAAGCCGAAAATGGCCGACTTGCCGATCTGGTTAGTTCGGCTGAAGCGGAGAAGCAGAAAGCCGCCATCGCTATGAAAGACAAGTATCTGCGCGAGTTGGTTAAACTTGAAAAGAGAAAGGATACCAAAATAACTCAACTGAAAGATAGCGTGAAGGGAGCCGAAAAGCAGGGCTACAAGACGGGTTATAAGAAGGCAGAGGACGCTTATGTCAAACAGTGCGATGCTGCCAAGGAGCTGTTCTTTAAGTGCGGCTGGAGGGCGGCAGTCGAGAAGCTCGGTCATGATCCACAGATCGAGGTTTTCAACCCTCCAGCCTATTTCATACCGAGCTCCCTTGGGGAGTATGCTAATGCCCTGCAACAGGAGTTTCTGGAAGACTCAGATTCCGATGAAGATTCTGCCTCTGAGGATACTCCGGTTGTTAACGTAGATCAGACAGTTCGGCCGGAGTCCGCAGTGGAAGATCTAACTATTGAACATCCAAATCAAACTGTGGTTCCGGTCGAAACCACTCTTGCGACTGAAAACGTCCTGCCGCCAGAGACCGGTCTTCCTGTTGACCCTGATGCTGCTTTTGACACCGAAATTGAAGATCTTTTCTCCTGACTTTGTACTTTTTGTTTGCTTTTGTCTTTGTAACCGGGCTGTGGCCCCTCTAATGTACCTATTTTGGTCTTTTAATGAAATGGACATTTGCTTGAATTCTTACTTCGGTTGATGTGTATGCCTGCGCTTGTAATGTCTTCTATTATTCCAACTGCTATTCCGGTTGTAGATCGGTTTTAGATGGTTAAACTGGCTATGCCTATCAGCCAATCACTCCTTAGCCGATGTAATTACTTCGGCTGAGGAGTATAAAGAGTAGAAATAACCCGGCCAACCATTCTTTAGCCATACCCATACTTCGGCTGAAGAGTACAAAGAGTTGGTTTAATCCAGCCAACCACTCTTCAGCCATGCCCATACTTCGGCTGAAGAGTACGAAGAGTTGGTTTAATCCAGCCAACCACCCTTCAGCCATACCCATACTTCGGCTGAAGAGTAAAGAGAGTTGGTTTAATCCAGCCAACCACTCTTCAACCATGCCCATACTTCGGCTGAAGAGTACAGAGAGTTGGTTTAATCCAGCCAACCACTCTTCAGCCATGCCCATACTTCTGCTGAAGAGTACAGAGAGTTGGTTTAATCCAGCCAACCACTCTTCAGCCATGCCCATACTTCGGCTGAAGAGTACAGAGAGTTGGTTTAATCCAACCAACCAACTTAGAATAATGTTTGGTTATTCTGACCAAACGTCCTGCAGCCTGGATCTTTATCCTGGGCTTAGGAAGGGTGTTGGTTTATTCCAGCCAATCTCTAAGTTAGTTTTTCCAGCTAACTTAGAATAATGGGTTTGCGATATTTCTATCTATACTAAAGTTAATTTTTACAGAGAACAATTCATGCGGAAAAAGAATTTATAGTCTTTATTGAGGAAAAGGAAAATTACATATGCTTTGAAAGAGAAAAAGGCTAAAAATAAAACAACTTGAGATTGGCCGTGTTCCATGGCCTAGGGATTGCTTTGCCGTCCTCGTCTTCTAGGTGGTATGCCCCTTTGCCTGCTAACCCAACCACCTTGTAAGGACCTTCCCAGTTTGGCCCCAACTTGCCATCTCCTGGTACCAAGGTGTTTCCCATTACTTTGCGTAGTACCCAATCGCCGATCTTGAATTGTCTTGGATGTACCTTTTTGCTGTATTTTCTGATTAACTCTTGTTGGTACGAAGCAATGTGAACTAGCGTTCTTTCTCTTCTTTCTTCCGCAAGGTCAAGTTCCAATGCTACGGCTTCTTCATTTAAGTCTGGATCAAAATTTTCGCTGCGGATTGTGGGGAGGCCAACTTCAAGTGGGATTACTGCTTCTATTCCATAGGCTAAGGAGAACGGTGTCTCTCCTGTTGATCGTCGAGGTGTGGTGCGGTAAGCCCATAAAACATGGGGAAGTTCGTCTGCCCACTTGCCTTTTGCCTTCTCTAGTCTTTTCTTAAGTCCATCCAAGATGACTTTATTTGATGCTTCTGCTTGGCCATTTGCTTGAGGATATGCCGGTGTAGAATTGTAGAACTCTATCTTGTATTCTTCGCAAAAGCTTCTGAAGATTCTGCCGTCGAACTGAGTGCCATTGTCTGAAACTAAGGCTTTTGGTATGCCAAACCGAGTGATGATATTCTGCCAAACGAATTTCTTCACATCTTTTTCTTTGATTGACGCCAATGCTACTGCTTCCACCCACTTTGTGAAGTAGTCTGTTGCTGCGATAAAGAACTTCCTGTTGCCGGGTGCTGTTAGAAGCGGTCCTACTATGTCCAAGCCCCACATTGCGAAGGCCATGGGCTGGTCAATGGCAGGAGTTCCCTTGCTGGTTGATGAATTTGGTGTGCGAATTTTTGGCATTTTTCACACTTTTTGACATATTTTTCTGAGTCTGCCTGTATGTATGGCCACCAGTATCCTTGTGAGATGGCCCTGTAAGCTAGTGATCTTCCGCCTTGATGGCTTCCGCATACCCCTTCATGTATTTCGTAGAAGAAAGCTTCCACTTTGCTGGGGTGAACACACTTTAGGTAAGGTCCAGTGAATGACTTCTTGTATAATGCCAAGGATGGGGAGAGCCAAAATCGCTGCGACTTTGCTCTTATTCTGTTGGCCTCTTTTTTCTCTTCTGGTAAGACGTCGTTTTTTAAGAACAGGATGATTGGATCCATCCAAGAGGGGCCTAGTTCTGTGCAACATACCTCTTCTACTTCAGGGTCTTCTATGCTTGGTCTTGGTAAGTAGTCGATGAGCAATGGATGAGGGATGGATACATCTGTCATTGAGGCAAGGCCTGCTAGTTCGTCTGTTCTGCTGTTTTCCTCCCTGCCAATTTGTTCTATCCTTACAACATTGAACTTCTTGATCTCTGTTCTGACCAATTCTTGGTACTTGGCCATCCTATCATCCTTCGCTTCATAGTCGCCAGAAATTTGATTTACCACCAGTTGTGAGTCACTGTAAACCATTAGTTCGTTGGCCTTCATGTAGCATGCTGATTTGAGTCCTGCGAGAAGCGCTTCATACTCCGCTTCGTTGTTGGATGCTGGAAAGCCAAGGTTGATTGCTTGCTCTACAACCAGGCCGTCTGGAGAGATGAGGACTATGCCAAGTCCTGCACCATGTTGGTTGAATGCTCCGTCCACAAAAAGTTTCCACATCTCCCCGACGAACAACTTCCAGCAAGTGGTGGCGTCAGATGATGTCGTGGGGTCAAGAATGGTGTTTTCTTCAAGGTCCATGCCTGTTGTCTGTTCCTCGTCATCTAGTTGGGCTGTTGGTGAGTCTTGGTTTGCTTCTTCCTTGCTGTCTTTAGTCTGGTCTGCCTTGGAGTCTGACTGAGTGCTAACTACTAGGGGTTGCGCTATTCCGGCGTCAACTTCCATCCCTAGTTCGGTCGTGTCAGTTAGGTCGACTGGGCAGATGTGATGACTACCAGGAGTAAACTCTGCAACGAAGTCTGCCAAAGACTGGGCCTTTACTGCGGTTCTGGGTTGGAACTTGATGTCGAATTGTCCCAACTCTACTGCCCACTTCAAGATGCGCCCAGAAAAGTTTGCCCTCTCATACAAAGCTTTTAGTGGAAAAGCTGTGAGGACGACTATAGTGTGGCCATGAAAGTAGTGTGTCAATTTTCTGGAGGCCATCATTAATGCCAATGCTAGTTTTTCCAAGAGTAGGTACCTTGTTTCGGCTCCCAACAATGTCTTGCTGACATAAAAGATGGGCAAGTGTTGTATTCCCTCTGCACGGACCAACACTGCGCTAACTGCGTGTTGAGAGACTGCAGGTACAAGAAGAGTTCTTCACCAGGTAGTGGGGTAACAAGTAATGGTGGGGAAGACATGTACTCCTTCAAGCTTTCCAGAGCTCGGTCGCATTCTTCGTTCCACTCAAACTTGGCCTTTAAAGCTTGGAAGAATGGCCGTAATCTGTCTGATGACTTGCTTATGAACCGGTTGAGCGCAGCCGCCATGCCGGTGAGATGCTGCACTTCTTTGACTGAGTTTGGTCTCTCCAACTCCTGGATTGCTTTGATTTGAGAGGGGTCTGCTTCTATACCTCGGTTGGTCACGAGGAAGCCTAGGAATTTGCCAGATCCTACTCCGAATGCACACTTGGACGCATTGAGGCGTAACTTGTGCTTCTTCAGGATCTCAAACATCTCGCCTAGGTCCTTAAGATGGTTGTTCTCATCCTTGCTTTTGACCACCATGTCGTCGATGTAAGCTTCCATTGTTCTGCCTAATAATGGTTCAAACATCTTGGTGACCATCCGTTAGAATGTCGCCCCTGCGTTCTTCAGGCCAAAGGGCATGACCTTGTAACAGTATAGTCCTCTTGGAGTTGTAAAAGATGTGACCTCCTGGTCTGGCTCATGCATGGCGATTTGGTGATAGCCTCTGTATGCATCCAGAAAGCTAAGTCGGTTGTGCCCTGCCGTCAGGTCCACCAGTTGATCTATCCTTGGTAGAGGAAAGCTATCTTTTGGGCAGGCCTTGTTGACTGTTTTGTAGTCGACGCAGACTCGCCATTTGCCATTTTTCTTTGGCACTACAACTGTGTTAGAGATTCATCTTGGGTAGTGCACTTCTCTAATTGCTCCTACCTCCAGCAGGTTGCCTACTTCTTCCGCCACTATTTCGGCGTGGTGGAGTGCCGATCTGCGCGTGCGTTGAATGACTGGTCTGGCGGATGGGTGGACATTGAGTTGGTGGCTGATGAAGTTTGGATCAATGCCTGGCATGTCGTAAGGCGTCCAGGCAAACACTTCGATGTTAGAGGTCAAGAATTCCAAGACCTCTAATCTCTCAGCGCTGGACAACGATGAGCCAAGCAAGAAGAACTTATCCGGGTTCTTCTCATCTATTTTTACCTCCACCTAGTCTTCCACCGCTTTTTGATCAGCCTCTTTGCCGACGTCTGCGAATAGCTCATTACTTTCTGGTTCTTCCACCGAATGTACGTACCCTTTGGCAGCGCGGCTGCCATTCACCGTGGCGAAACATTGTTTTGACATGATTTGGTCTCCATATACCTCTTCAATTATACCGGAGTCGTTGGGAAACCGCATCACTTGATGGTATGATAATGCCACCGAACGCATGGCGTGTAGCCATGTTCTGCCCAAGATGATGTTGTAAGTGGAGGGGACCTTCAATACCCAGAACTCCACTTGCTTTGTTATACTTCCCGCTCTGACTGGAAGAATTATTTTGCCGACGGGCCACTCTGGCATGGAGTTGAATCCAATTAGGGGGGATACTGCAGGCGCCAAGTCTTTGTCTTGTAACTTTAGTTGTTTGAATGTGTCGTAGTACATGATCTCACATGAACTACACTGGTCAATCAGGATCCGCTTGACGTCAAAATCCTTGACTCGGAGAGTGACGACCAGGGCATCATTGTGAGGACAGTATATTCGATCCAGGTCCTTATCTGAAAAAGACATGACGTTTGCTGCCTCCGTTTTTCCCTTCTTGATGGTAGGTTGGGCACTTAAAACCTCTCTAAAGTGCTCAGCCTTTTTTATAGATCCCCTAAGCTCGCATACACGCTCAGGTTCAAAGACTCCATGTATTACATTGATAATGCCTTGAGGCGGGGCGTCGAGTGGCATTCCATTGGGGTTGTTATGGTTCTGGGGGGCTGGTTGCGTCCCTCCTTCAATGTATTTGTCCAAGTGTCCTGCTGCTACCAATTCTTCCAAGTGCTGTCTCAATGGTGTGCAATTCTCAGTTTGGTGCCCCTTTTCTTTGTGGAAGGTGCACCGTGATCTGTCGTCGTAGTCTTTCTGAGCTTCTCCTAGCTTGGCTAGCCACTTGACGAAAGGCTCATCTTTTATTTCGCTCAGAATTCGATATATCGATTTTTTGAACACCGTTGTTATGGCAGTGCGGATTCTCAACCATCTTTTATCTGGGTCTTCTCCGTTATCTCGTTTGCCACGTCCGTTTCTGTTACTTCGGTCTACCGTATTGACCTTTGCTGAGGTCTTCTTTTCTGGCACTGTAGTCGCACTAGATTTTGCTTTGGCACGTGCGCCGTCCTCCTCTACCCTGATGTGCTGGTGCACTCTTTCCATCAGGGCTTCCATAGTGAGGGGTGGCGTCATGGTGATCGAGTCCCTCAGTCTGTTCCCGACTGGAAGGCCTCTTTTATATTGTGCAATGGCGAGATTGGTGGGGCAGTCCCCAATCTGATTGAATGTTTCCCAGTAACGACTGTTGTAAGATCTCAGGGTCTCCTTATCACCCATGTCGATGGAAAGTAGCTGGTCGATCTCCACCGGAGTTTTAGTATTCGTCCGAAACCTTGTCACAAAGGCTTCTGCCAATTGAGCCCAAGAGGCTATGCTGCCTTCTGGGAGTTTTTCGAACCAAGTCAAGCTTAGGTCGCCAAGGCTTGATGGAAAGAGTATGCACATTAAGGCCTCGTTTCGCCTGTAAACGGCCATGACCTGGCGAAAGTGGCTTAGGTGTGAATACGGGTCCGTCTTCCCTTCATATGTGGTGAATTTCGGCTGAAAGAAGCCTGATGGTAGGGGCGCGTTCTCGATTGCTGGAACAAACGGCGAAGTTTGTAGTCTCGCCAAAGCTTTGTCCGTCGGTTCGTAGGCCGGGTGCGGTATTGGCATTCCAACCTCGACGCTTCCATGCGTCCGAGGAGCCAACCGCTGTAAGGCAGAAACTCTGTGCGGATCTCGTGCCCTGGCATCCATTGTTTTCAAACCCGGACCGGACCGGCCGGTCGGACCGGTTGAACCAGGAACCGGGCCTTGTTCCGGTCCGGTCAACCCCCCAAACCCGGATTGGGGCCAAAACCGGGAAAACCTGGTAACCCAGTGGTCGAACCGGTAAAACCGGTGACCCAGTGGTCGAACCGGCCAGAACTGGTCTATTTTTTTTTTTTTTTTTTTTTTTTCTGGGTTTTACTTTTTTTTTTTTTATTTTCTTTCTTTCTTTTCTTTCTTATATATATATAAATATATTTCAAAATTTTGACTAAAAATTCTTATTTCAAGAGTCTCCTCTCGTAAGAAAGAGTCTCATTGAAAGCTTGAGAAGGTTATGAAAGTCTATTCCTATTTATAGGAAAAGATTTTTAAAGAGAACCTACAAAATTCTATGTGGGATTCAATCAAATTATTTGAAACATATTGATTGGAGGGAGAGTTGAAAATTTCATTTCCCTCCAAAATTAAATCTAGCATTCAATCAATTTATTTGGAGGGAATGTTTAAAAAATTTAATTTCTTTGAAATAAGTGACTTTTTTTTTTATCAATTATGACTTTATTAAATATTATTAATAAATATTATGCAACAATTTTTATTTTTATTTGATTATTTATATATATTTTTATTTATTTATAATTTATAATTATATTTTTTAATTATATAATATTAATTATGACGTCACGGTTCGACCGCTTTGACCCGACGGTTGAACCGGTGACCCGTCCACCCGGTCCCTTTTCCGGTTCGCTCACCGGTCCGGTTTTGAAAACATTGCTGGCATCCTCCTTGCATCGTGCTTTCTCTTCGAGCACGGTTCGTAAGTCGGACGATCTGGGTAATTCCGTCTGTCTAGTTCTAGTCTGATGCGAATGAGAGGGACAGTATGTGCTTCCTTCAGTGTATGATCTTTCAGATTTCGTCCTCTCAGACCTGGAGTGACGAGTTCTGGAAGACCATGATTGAGTATTGCCTGTCCTGAGGCTTCTACTCTCTCCTTGCGAGGGTGTGGTATTCCTACTATGATTTTCTGAGTGGCGAGGGGGTGTCTTGTTTTTGCGCCCCTCTCCTGTCGCCACTTCTTTTTTCTTCATCTGGCGTTTCAAGGCCTCCATGTCCGCCGCCATCTTCCTTATCAATTCATCTTGTTCTTTCACGCGATCTTCCAGAGCTTGAAGGTCGATCCTCCTTCTTTGTCGGTCGGGACTTTGAGAATGGGATTGACGGGGGCTATGATTCCGTCTTCCCCTAGCATCCCTCCTGGAGGTATGCCGTTGTGGCTCCAGATCCACCATGGGAGGGACAGAAGGTAATCCTTCACGCCTTGCGCCCCCTTCTGGAGTTAGTCCGTCGACGGCGGACTGCGGCAAGTCCTCAATGTGTGCCATTGGATGAGAAAAGGAGAAGCTTAGTCAAGAGGTTTCGTTCTGCCTGTTTTTCCCACAGACGGCGCCAATTGTACGGGGAAGAAATAATTCTCCTCGTATAATCCTGTTGACTAAGTCCTCGCTCCTCCGTACGACGTCGCTTTGTCACCTGAAAACACAAACGTGAGCTAGCCGGCGGGTGTGTGCCGGAAACCTCTCCGATGCCTAAGTCAGAAAACTTGACAAATAGACAAAGCTCAATGTGTTCGGGAAGCAAAATTGTATGTTGTGTTATGTTGTTACCTCCTCCAAGGTGATGCTTATGAGCTTTTATATATTTCGAGTGGCACAATCCTAGTAGGACTTTTATTTCTCCATGCAGAGTCCTCCTAGGATTCATACTCCTAAAGGATAATGCTTATCCTTTTACACCCCCCACTGCTTAAACCAAGTGAGATGGTTTTCACTATGGCCGAACTACCACTTGACCGAAGTAAAACTGGCTATGCTGAGCCACAGAGTAGATCGAGCTATCCTTAGTTTAGTTCGGCTCTCCCTCTACTCTTCCTTACCCCGGTTTTCTCCTGTTTAACCCATGGTATGTTTGGACCGAACTAACGATTCGCGACCGGTATAATTCTAAGACCGGTATAACTCCAAGACCGGTCTAACTTCAAGCTGCTTTCGGACCGAAGTAACTCTACATCTTCTTGAACCGAAATAATTATACCTCTCCTGAGCCGGAGTAACTATACCTCTACTGGGCCGAAATAACATTACGGCCTTTTACCGAGTCCTTCACACTTTGGGCCACAGAGCCCAACTCACAGCTCGATCCAATTTTTCCCAAAAATTATCCTCTCACCATTGATAAAAACAAAAGCTTATTTATTGACACGATGTGATCCTTGGCTCTTATGTAATCTCTATTTTAGTTTATAGGTGGTGTTATTGGATTGGAAATCTGGTGAGATCCGTGTAAATCACGTTTGTTTTATAAAAAAAAGATTTGATTTCTTTCCAGTTAAATTTTTAGTTGTACCAGACAGTTGATATTTTTAGATTTTTATCGGTAAGAAACATCCATGTCTAAACCACTTGAAAGGTCAACCGGAGAGAAATTATTCTTATAAACAATTTTATAAAGCCAAGGTCATATTCATTTATTGGGCTAGGTTAGGTACTATCATGTGTTATTTGGTATAATTTATTGTAAATTAAAAGATAATTATTCAAAATAAAAAGTAAGCACTTCTTACACAGTTCTTAAAATCAACTTTTTTTTCAATTTATTAAAGAAAATTATTTTTCTTTAAGAAGATATAAGCAAAGGATGTATCACATAATCTGATACAAATTCTCAAAATAAAAATACAAAAAGTATGAGTACGGTATGATTAAGTAGGGATTATTAATGTGGTGATATTAATAAATTACAGTTATAAGATAAATTATATTTATTTGAACATTATTGTAATAATATTAACAATAATGCTATGGACTCCCAGTACAGACGACCCCCAGTACAGACGACCCCCAGTGCCACCCCCAATGACGTGGCAGCGTGTGGTTGGCTGAAATCCAAAAAAAAAAAAAAAAAAAAATTGTTTTTGCACCAATCAGGAACGACCCCCAGCACCCCAGCTGGGGGTCTAAGTCATTTTTCTAATATTAATTGATTACAATTATATGAAATTACATAAAACTATCATTATATAAGATTAAAAAAAATGCCTTTGCTGCTTTTGTAAAGAGAATGACAAAATATTATTTTCACCTATAGTCCTATGGGATTAGATTATCAATCCCACATCTCCCATGAGATTGTTAATCCCTTCATTAGTGGGTATCATATAGCATTTGTCCCAAACAAAAATAAATTTCGTAGGCCGCACAAATCACTAATCCAATTCTCCCTCTCTACACCTCTAAACAAACATGGCTTAAGAGGGGATTAGGATTTACAGTCTAATTTTATGGCATTGGAGATGAAAATATCATTTTATCTGTCCATTTAAATTAAAAAATGGGGAGATCAAATTTAAAATGGGAATAGATAAATCTATAGGTCCATTTTCAAATGAAAAATGCGACAGATGGATCTAGTGTCCATTTTTTAATTTAAAAATAGGTACATTAAATTAAAATTTGAGAGAGATAGATCTAAAAATGGGGATAGATAGGTCTACAATAGCGACACATAGATCTTTTGTCAATTTTTAAATTAAAATATAAGGGCATAAATTTAAAAATGGGGACAAATGGATTTGAGATAGGTGAGTCTATTTCTCTACTTTTAAATTAAAAAATACAAATAGATAGATTTAATTGTCCATTTTTAAATTAAAATATGAAGACAAATGGATCTATCTATCCAATTTTAAATTAAAATATTGAGACGTAAAATTGAAAATTGAGACAAATAGATCTATTTATCCATTCTCAAATTTAAAAGTTGGGACAAATGGAGTTATTTGACCATTTTTCAATTAAAAAATGAAGATAATTAAATCTAAAAATACCTCAAAACTCGATACTAATACCCAAGCCCTAATATTTATTTCCCCGTAATAGAGTCATGAAGCCACGCCCCTTTCCTATTTTATTTTCCCGCTTAAAATTAATAGAGCCCTAAAGCCATACCTAATTTCCTATTTCATTTGCCCACTGAAGAGTAATAGAGCCTAGAAGCCATACCCTTGTACCAGGTATTTTTTTTCCTCTCTTACATCTCAACGAACCCTTCAATCTTACATCTCTAGAATTTTTTATAAGTTCCCTATTTATAGGCAAAACCATAGTCCCGTACAATTAATAAAACTTTGAATTCTTAATAGATTCTGGACTACAATTTAATCCAATTACATGTAAAATACTAACAATTGCATGAGTTATGCAGAATATAAGACACACACTCAACAGTTGTGGCAATAGGATGGTGATTATATATGTTGGAAAATGTTGATGGTCTGGTAGTGATAATTGTTTCGGTACATTTGTGGTGATAGTGATAGTAAAGATGAAGGGTGGTGGTAGTAAATTGACTGTGGTAATGGTAGCGATATTGATTGGTTGAAAGCAATACACTTCAGGGACGACATGACAAATTAAAATTTTAATATTTTTAATTAAATAAAAATATATAATTTTAAATGTCTTAATTTATTTTTAAATACATTCAATTTTAAGAAGCAAATTAAATTATCGTCACCACCAAATACTCTCATGTTATCCACTCTAACAAAAACAAAAAATATATTATAGCATGACCCCGCAAAAAATAATAGTAATAATAATAGGTCATGTTATGGTACACCCCTTCAAAATGGTACGAGGGTGTATACCATATACAAGTTATAATATGAATAATGTTTGAGAGCTCTAATGATGTGGAGAGTGTCCATGTGAAGGTGGGGTTTATACTCCTCTCTATCTCTCTTACTTTCTCTCTCTTCCACCTCACTAGAGCTCCATTTAGAGCTCTAGTATTAGAGTTATGTATCATTGCTGTTATAATATTTGTGTGGTTTATTATCACAAATGTAATCATAACTAAAAATAATGTCATAAAACATTATAATGAATGATATCAAATAATAATATATGTATAATCAAGTCATAACTAATACTACAATAGGTCTTATATCAAAAAACTGCAAATATCGTAACTGAAAACATATGATACACACCCTCAAAAGAGAGGAGAGCAGCTCCCCTCAAGGCTTCACTTCAAAAATCCTATGGGACTCATGATGATGATCCAAACCATTCACCTCGTAAGTTTCGAAGAGAAGAATAGATATGTAAAAAATTAATTTGATCGAATATCGATAGATATACTAACTAATTGTGTTTAGTTTTATGAAATTAATGGTAATTATAATTTTAAATTAAAACATCTATTTTATAAAATAAATACAATAAGTTAGTATACTTATTGGGGTCCGAACAAGTTAATATTTTACTTATAAGTTCTTTTCTTCGATGCATATAAAATGAACGGTTCAGATTACGTTCATAAAATCTACAAGACCCACAAAATGGAATCTTAAGAAATATGAAGAAAGTTATCCCCACAATGAAACGCAACACCATTTCATCCACACAATTCTTCTTCTGAATGCAGACAATTAAGACTCTTCAAACAAATAAAAAATTATGTGAATGAATCATTAATTCTTAATGCACACAATTAAGACTCTTCAAACAAAAAAAAATTATGTAAATGAATCATTAATCAAAAAGACTATTTGATTACTTATGTACATTTGAATGAAAAAAATTATGTAGGTAACTCATTAATCAAACTAAATGTGTAACACAGTATTTTCTAATGTCTAACACGTAGACACACCACACTACACCAAAAGAAGTGTTGGTGCGCACTTGGTTTAACTTTTTCTATTCTTCAAATAACCACCAACCGCGGTGCTTTGAGGGGCCTATACTTGTAAAGTCATAAAATAGTCGAGCACTGCCCAAGAAAGTTGAGGCAAAGTCATTGTATCCTCCAAAACTTGGTGGGCTCATGAATCAATAAAAGCCTTTGACAAAGTGAGACACTCTTTTCTATTTCTTCTTTAAAAGAGAGATTTTATTAATACATATATACCTTCAAACAACAAGTGTGTAACATATATTTCAGGTATAATCTTTATAATTTTTAGTTATAAATCATTTTTGGTTATGATTTAGTTAAGATTTTTTATGATTGTTATAATTGGAAAGATCTTTGGTCTCAATTATGACTCATTGATATTATAGTTATTATTTAATTATGAAATATTGTGTTTGTTATTTTAGTTATGACTAAAGAGATGTTTGGTTATACTTTAAGTGGTGTTTGATTATGATCTATTATAATTTATTTATAACGAAAAGTGATTTGGTTATGATATTTTGTGATATCAACACTACAAAATATCATAACTTGCATATGATACTTTCTTTTAAGCATATGTATGTAGAATGACCCTTGAAAAAATTATGCGCTATATGATGTGAATTCAATGGAAAAGATTTTTAGAGTTATCGTGTGATTGCCATCTACAAGAGAAAACACTGTTAATACCACAGTCACTGGACAGCCGAGACATTTCAATACCCAAGTCAGACCTCCAATATTATAGAAATATTTAATAGACAATTGGTATAAACAAATAAATGTATCTTAACCCATGGGGTGTAGGTTTGTTTATAGTAGTTTACTATTTGCTTAACAAGTGTTGTGCAAAGTGTATAATTCAATAAAAATAAACAGATTCATATTTAAGTAAATTCAAATCACAGAACAAGAAATGATAGAACTTTTTTATGCTAGAGATTACAATTTGAGATGCACAGAAATATATAACAAATATTTTGGAATAAAATAGTAAACTGAAACAAGAAATAGGAAGCAAACCGAAACTTGTGTGATACCATAGTTTCCGTAAAACACATTCATCGCCTTCCAATGGGTGCTGGAGGTATGCTGGTGTCTATCTCTCAGGACACCACAGTCGGAACCAGCTCATGTAGAAACACCTTCTGAATAGCTTCGGCGAACTTGACAATGACATCACTCTCTTTCTAATAAGAACCAAAGAAGGGGCTATCAAATAAGATATGAAAATTTTCCTTTGATATAAAAACCATTTCCAACTTTATGATCTCAAAACACCATCTCCATTTTTCATATCAAAAATCTCTTCTAAAACATACTACTAAGTTAGAGGGGAAATGTCTCTATTTATACGAGTATGGGAGTCTCTAGCCATGAAGGTTATAGCATCAATTGCCATTTGTTGGACAATCTTCACTGTATTTAAATAAATTATATTCTGTTGTGTACTTAACAACAACTAGAATATAAAAGAAATAAAGGAAAAAAGAGAATTTGTTTGATTACAAAAATCAAACTAGAAATAAAAATAAATAAATAAAAATAGATTTTATTTTGTTACAAAAACAAAATTAAAATATGATTTAAATAAATAATAATAACACAAAAAATAAATAAATCACTTACTTGATTAATTTCTTGAATATTATTCTGATCAAGTCCAGTGTTCGACACTGTGTCCTTAAGACAGATTCGTCTTCTCCACGGTGCTTTCAGAATATGGACGTCTATCTCCCAGGATGAAATGATCAACAATAAATTAATGCAGCACTACAATTTATTTGTAAAACGAACACACTAAGTGTATATACTCTTTCTCACAGAAAAATAATGCAACAATATGTAAGAATAATAGCAGAATTATTATGGACGAAAATTGTGAATGAATAATCAAATGAGGGCTGGTCTATTTATAGAAGTAATGACACCCTTTAACTTTGAATTGAACAGGTAGCGTACCTGTTTGAACAGGTACTGTACCTGTTGGGTTTGAATTGGACAGATAACCGAATCTATTTGAATTTGAAAATTAAACAGATTTGAAACTGTTCGGGTAGAACAGATACAGTTTGGAGAGAAATTCTGAAGAGGTACAATTACAAAATTTGAATTTAATTTCCAACAAGAATTTTGAAATAAAAACGGACAGATTTTATTTCAAAATAAATCAAATAAACTCAAATGTTTTTGGCCCAAAAGGATTAGTATTGGACCGGACAAGCCCAACCCAACCTCGCACCACGCACTCACGCCCAAGCCCAGGCCCAGCCCAGCCCAGCCCGCTTGACCGACCAGACGGCGAACAGAAATTCTGAAGAGGTGCAATTACAAAATTTGAATTTAATTTCCAACCAGAATTTTGAAATAAAAACGAACAGATTTTATTTCAAAATAAATCAAATAAACTCAAATTTTTTTGGCCCAAAAGTATTAGTATTGGGCCGGACAAGCCCAATCCAACCTCACACCATGCACCCGTGTCCAAGCCCAGCCCAGCCCGCCCGACTGACTAGACGGCGACGGCGGCGTGCGCGCACGTGTGGTGATTTTTAGGTCTAATGGGTCTAGCCCACTTTGCCCATAACCTCTCCCTTCTACAAACTTGGAATGCCCCTTGGGGCCTCCCCAAGTTATAATTCCAAGCTATATAAACCCATTCAAAACTTCCCACCAAATCAGTGTGGGACAAGCCATTACACAAGCCTTAAGAAATTTCCACCAAAACTCCATTTTCATGGAGCACACTTTGACTTCAATTTCCTATTCACTCGATAATGGTTTTGGGTAACCAAATATACCACGTGAATCATAACGCAGCATAGAACGCGTTTACACTTCGACCCGACAACTTTGGTGCACGGGTCCCACCTTAATAATAGACCAAAGTTCTGAAAAAATTCTGGTTTTACCTAGATTTTTCAAAACACTTCTAACAATATTAACCAAGGCCATCAAATGTCATCAACTCTAGCCATTAGGGATAGAGTTACAAAGGTTCAAAACTCAAAAACACTATATAAATCATAATGTGTATATAATGTATAAGTTTTGATAATTAAACTAAATGGGTTGCAAAATGGATATGGGTGTTGGGACACAACCCGATCCTAGCCCAATCTCAAACACATGTATAGGCTAAGCCTAGTACAGCTCTGCCCAAGCTCAAGACTAGGTCCAAGTTCAACTTTAAGACCAAACCGAGCACATGCACAAGTACAAGCCTAGGCCCAGTCTAAACCAAGACTAAGTCCAAATCTAAGCCCAACTTTATTGATGCCCACTTTATCAGACAATTCTCATTCACAACTTAATGGTTTTGGCCCATCATTTTTATACTATAATCTTCTCACTTAAGAGAATACAATACCACTTAGACTTACTTCAACCGACGGTTGGATCCTACTTTAATTTCACATTAAGTTTTCGAAAACCATTATTTTCCAACAATCCCTCACATGAATAAAATTGGTCGAATAAAGAAAAACAGACAACGCTTAAAAACAAAGAATCAGAGAGAAAGCACACAGACTAATCCTACATTAGAAAAGATAGCTATTGGCCTTGAAACCTTCGTAGTGAAAGCCTATTGTATTTACTGGTTGACCAGTGAATGTGATGTCTTGAATTATTCTGCCATTTGTGTAAATCAAGACAATAGACCTCACACAGGAGTTACTCCAACCATTGTTTTTGTTCTCACTAGTGTGTTCGGTTTGGCCCTGGAACACTAGCCTGGTTGAGTGAGTGTTTTCAAAGATTTTGGCATTGTCAATTCTTAAAGAAGCGGCCCCACTTCACACTCACATAAGTGACCTACATAAGGTATCTCGTTATACCACGGTTGACTATTCACGGCACTTAAGTTATTAAAAGCATCAGCTTAACCTTCCACCCCACAAAGTAGCACTGTATAAAGGAATGGATAAGAGGATTTGCCTCTGTAGTGACTCACTCATTCCACGCAATTAGGTTGTCCCTTTAAACCTAAACCTTACGATCTCCAATTAACTAGGTTGAGTTTTCCGTTCTGGTAACACTCGTAAAAGGCTTTAACCACATTTCTCTTAACGACTTTTCTACTAACTCTTGATTTAATCCTTTGGTTAGCAGATCTGCAATATTGTCCTTAGACTTTACATAGTCTATAGTGACAACACAAGAGAGTAGTTGTCATATGGAATTATGTCTTTGATGAAAACGTCTAGACCTTCCATTATACGTATTACTCTGTGCCTTACCAATACTTGATTGGTTGTCACAAAGTATACAAAATTACTAGCACAAGTTTGGATCAATATGGAATATCCTCTAGAAAATGGCAAAGCCATCCAGTTATACTTCAGTAGCTTTATCTAAAGCACTGAATTTCAATTCTATCGTTGATCTCGTGATACATACATGCTTGGAAGATCTCCAAGACATGGTTATTGCTCCAATTAGAGAAAATATATCCACTAATAGATTTGTAGTCTTTGTATCAAATATCTAATAGGCACCTTTGTACCATTCTAGTATAATTGGATATCAAGTGTTATGCAACCCATAATCCCCAATTCATTGTAATTACCTTAGTACCCGCGTAAATGCCTTCTAAAGATAGGCATTGGGATTACTCGTGTATCTACTTAGCCAGCTGACTGAGTAGGCTATATCCGGTCTTATACAACTCATCAGATACATCAAACTTCCAATGACTAGAGAATGTTTCATTATTCTTGGTTAAACAAAGACTAAAGTCTTTAACGCACTTGTATCTAACTTATACTTCTCAAGACTCTTATCAAAATAATGAAACTGAAAAAGTACACTACCAACAGATGGTCAAGAAATCTTAATTCTCAGATATACATCTGCAAGGCCCATGTCAAACTTAGAGTTCAACATCCACTTGGTAGTATTGAACATCTTCACATAATTACCAACAATGAGCATGTCACCTACACAGACACAAAATGACACATACTATTGTCAGTGTCATTGACATAAACACATTTGTCAATACCCATTGATTATAAAAACCCACTTGACAACATAGTGTAGTCAAATTTCTCATGCCATTGTCTCGGTGCTTATTTCAAATCATAAAATAATTCTCAAGCTTACAATCTTTCCTCGTCTTGGAACTGACAAACCTTTCGGGTTGTTCCATAAAGATTTATTCAACTACATCTTCATATAGGTGTAGCTAGTTTTTTGCATTCCTCGGAGGGCTTAGTCTCCTCAGGTACGATAGCCCTACAGTTTGGACTCCCGTGGTTCTGAATCTGGTTTTACAAGTGCAATGTGAAGCAGAAAAAAATAAAATAAATGAGAGTCCAAATCCAGCAAATCCTAGAAAATCCATTAATCATTAGAGATGCCAAAAATGGATTGCATTGCTAGATTTCAGAGTTACCATCTAAATATTTTAGAGAAATTTAAGAAACCCATGACTCGTGCCAAAGGCCACTTGTCCGTCATAACCAAAGTTGTCTTGGTTTGGGAACTTATGTATAAGAGAGGAAGGTCATGAATTGAGCACCCCCTTACCCGATCAAAGATCGTCCTATACTAATCACGATGTGAACTTTATCAACATTATATGCTCTTGTTCTGATTTAATTATGCTAACTTACTATGTGAGGCACACAAGTATAGAATGTTTCGCTTGCTTTGGAAATGACTTGATTTTATGTGATTTTTAAAAGAGTTTTGAGTGCACACAACTCAAAAGGAAAGAAATGAGCTCGTACATACATTTGATCAACATCATCTCCAATGCAAGTAAAATAACCTTCATCTACAGGCATTCGAACAGTTCATTTCGAGTAAGCATGTAACCTCATGATAAAATATTAAGCATGGCAACAATCACACACCTAAATATGCTAAAGCCAAAAATGTTCACCTATTACTCTGAGGTGAGCCAAAGAATAAGAAAGTAATTAGAAAAATGCATGACCCTAATAATGCATATGACTAATGCAACACATACAAGAATGCAACTATTAGATTTGGCTTATTTAACATGTCATATGGATCAACTTAAAGCATGTAGTAGCACACGTATTCAAGTAAGTAGGAAATGACAATGATATTCAAGAATGATGAATCGAACCTAAATGCATGCAAAAATGGATGCAAAGCATGGTAATGATATGAAATGAAAACATGATACTATATGCAACCATGGTAAGCATGTAAATAAAAAGGAGAAAGAAATGGGGATTAGAAGATATACAAATATTACAAATTTGCCCTCGCACAAGAGGGTCTGAATGTCCTATGGACCTAATTATTACAACACAAATGAATAAACTACTTAATTAATTATTACAAGTCCGAATGAAAACAACTAGTTAATTACAAAATATGAATCTCGAAGCTAATCTAATGGACTTGAATGAGCGGCGAGTCGAATGCGCACAAGCAAGAACATCCTCCAGAAACCTCTCTATTTGCTGCTAGAAGCTGCTATGTTTATAGTTAGAAAATAGTTCTGTTTTGTTCTTAAAAATCTGCTCTGTTTTGTTGGAAAATACCACTGCCATACAACATTCCTGGCCGGCCGCCCTGATCAAGTGGTCAGCCGTATAGAATAATGGTCGACTAGCCATTGTTTCTAGAGAATACCCCACTGCAGCAGAACTAGAACAGAGCAAGACATGGGGTTTCCAAAAGCTATTCATCCTTCTTACTTCCTCTTGTCATGGGGGTTTTCAAGGAGGGAGTAGGTTTGCTTCCCAAATCATCAACCATTGCAAATTTGTTGCATGATGATCTTTAAAAGCAAAAGGAAAAGACTTGGCTAAATACAAAACAAAGTTATTCTCCTTACCTCCTTTCTATCATGAAATTTATTCAAGGAAGAGGTAGACATACTTAACTCACAGATCATCAAGTCACAAGATAGTACGTGATGATCATTGAGCAACCAAAATGAACAAAAGTAACAACTCAAAAAGTGTTGTCAACTCATCTCCCTACTCACAGAATAAGGATAAAACATCCATTTTCATGCTTCAAAGTGGAACTAGGAGAGAGTTTTCAACACTTCTCAAGCAAGAGCTCTCTAGTAGCAACAAAGCAAATAAGGAAAAACAATAAGAAACAAGCTATCTATCAAAGCTTAAACACACAACTTATCAAAGTTGTTGACAGCTCCTCCTTTTCATGGAATAAGGATGAGACATCCATTTCCATGTTTCGAAAATGATTGATAAGAGAGTTTTTCAACACTTTGAACACGGAAGCTACTACCTAGCTTCATGGTGGACAACAATAACATGAAAGCAAGAAGTTTACACTAGATGAGCAAACTTGTGACGGGGTGGCTAAGCCTAAGCTCTAATCCTCTCATGACCACAAGGTTCTAAGTTAAACTATAACAAGGTAAAAGCGATCAACTCTATGAATTGGCCGCTATATCCTAAACACACCAAATCTGAGAGGACTTATAACAACACAAATATGATATTCAAAGCATAGGAAGTAAGAGCACATGTATCGAGGAGAACTATGACCCTTTTATAAGCCCATATTCAAGTCATATCACACAAAAACAACCTAAAAATAGTGCTGCAAAGGTATTGAAATTTGGCCAAATGAAGTGAAAAGAAAGTAAAAAAAAAAAAATGAAAGAAAACAAAGAGGTACACAACTAGTGAGCTAGCCAATAGAAGGGTGGCTAGCTCACTCACTTTTAACAAAGTTTTGATTACATTTTAAGCTTAAAAACAACTTTGAAATCAGTATGAAAGACAAAGAAAATGGAGAGAAAATATGGTGAAAAAGTTCAAAGATCACATCTTGAAAGAGAGGAAAAGCTTCTTAGTTCACAAACCACAAATTAAGCACTCTTAAGGAGCTGAAATTATATTCAAGAATCTCAGCAAAAGCTTCAAGTTCAAGCTTGTATGGTGTATCTATTGTGTATGTATATCGCAAGAGAAGAGAGAGGTGTGTTGGACAAGCTATAGGCACTTGGAGATTTTTTCTAACCCAAACCATGGAGGGGGGAAGGTGTTGTATTTATAGAAAAACAACTTCTCTCGTTAGAAGTATCTGTAACAAAGACAACTGGTCCAAAGTATGTGCATGGGAGCAGCTACAGCTGTCAAAATATCTTCTACTTTGAACATGGCCGGCCGACCATGAGGATGTACGGCCGGCCCAATGAAACTGGCCTGTCGGCCGTCTATTGGTCAGCAGTTCTCTGAGTGGTTAGGCTAGAAAAAATGAGGTTTTGGCCTAAATGGGGTGCAAGGTTTAGGTTTTGAAGCTCAAAACTGAATTCTTTTGCTGAAGATTTGAAAGATTACACAGTGTAACGTTTTATCATTGAGTGTTCAGAATGAAACACCCAAGTCTTAAGGACGGTCAAAATGGGGTGTCTACAATAGGAAAACTATCTAAACATCCATCTTGATATATCTCTAGACTTCGTACAATTGCAATCACACTCATCATAACTAGTGATCACGTATCAAAGTAATCCAGACCTTCTCTTTGTCGGTATCCTTTGATAATAAGCCTATCTCATCGGCTTCCATTCACTTGCATCCCAAGGCTTCCTACCTATGCAAAATAAAGCTAAATTAATAATTTGTTTATCGAGAAATCACACCTTCAAAGAAGCTTTTAGCCTCACTAGCCACTATATAGGTTTAAGAAGATTTAGATAGAAGAACTTTAAAGTCCTAGTCTTTTAACATCTTCTAGCCCCATCTTTTTCCTCATGAAAATCGCTTCCTCAATTCTATGATGGTATTCTTATGTAAATTTGAATATCAGATTGGTCCATAAGAAAACCGATATGCATTACTATATTGTGCATAACCATTGAATACAAAGTCAACGGATTTTTAGGCCTATCCTACCCACTTAGGTTTAGGTATTGTCACATTTTACATGACACCCCCACATTTGTAGAATTTATATGAAGGCTCTCGACCTCTTCAAAAATTCATACAAGGTCTTTAAACAATTCATTGTGTCACAATGATTATGAAACTCTCAAAATCATATCACAAAAATCACATTCCCAAACTGTCATTAACCGAATTAGGTCTTTTTTCGAACTCAAGGCACCAAAACATATTTGGTCCAACCTATCACTCTGAAGTCAATAGCCTATCACTTTGAAGCCAATAGCCTTACTATTAGGAATTACAAGTCCAATGTTCAATAGTCTACTATTCGGAATTTCATAACATGGCCAATAGTCATATCACTAGGAATAAGTAATTTCTCACCATGTGGTCAGTAAACTTTTCATTATTAAGAATCACAATGTCCTAACATGTGATATGTAGTCACTTCACTACTAAGAATTACAACGTCCTGACATAGGATCAGTAGACTTTTTCTGTCACGCCCCAAACTCGTCCTTAAAAGTTTGGGCATGACCTATTCAGAACCGGACACTTAACCTGATATACAAAATATATGGGGCTTGAACGGAAGCATTTAAAAACATAAATTAATATAAATAAAAGAACTACATCCATTGAGCGACCACTATCATGCCAGGATCACAAACAGAACATAAGGCAGATAAACATACAGTGACGTGCATCAAAGAATTTAGCTATGTACATATATATATACAGACCCAGCCCTCAAGATTGGGCGTATAACAAAACATTGAAAGGTAAAGGGATTATATACACTTCAACCTTAGACAGACAATCAGGGTACAAAACCAAAAGCTTAGCAAAACCCCATAAAATGAGCTGCCTTCATATAAGTGCCTAAACCCTTTGAGGTTGACAAAAGAGAAATGGATGCCATGGGTTAAGACTGACCTCCAAGTGGAGTGCCTACAGAAACAAACATAACATAAAGTGAGCCAAGCTCAGTGAATAGTAGTACGTAAACAATTTAACAATAAACTTAAATTACAATGTACATGTATCAGTGTAGAGAGCATATTGTTAACTTTATCTTGTAATTATTTCCAGAATGGCCTTAGGCCCAAACTTTAAACAGAATGGCTTCAAGCCCTTGATTAGAGTGGCATTAAGCCCTTAAACAGAATGGCATTAAGCTCTTTTCATGCATGTATGAACCCAAGAAGTGTCTCGCACGGATTCTAGAGGTGGCTCACACTGTAGCACTTAGTTCCGTACAACACTTTGTTTCATACTAGAAATACAGAATGGACTCTGGCCTAACAGATCATACAGAATGGCCATAGGCCCAGATTGGCTTTAAGCCTAGTTCATA
The DNA here is from genome assembly GCF_055761805.1 of Camellia sinensis. NCBI lineage: Eukaryota > Viridiplantae > Streptophyta > Magnoliopsida > Ericales > Theaceae > Camellia > Camellia sinensis. The sequence goes on along the minus strand of NC_138975.1, from coordinate 100,398,730 downwards.
GATGTATGGATTCAAGAGGTGTCTCGCATTGCAGCACTTTGTTCCATACCAGAAATCATTAGGTCTTAAAGACCGATCAATCCATATCATGTCGTAACATAGCGTAAACGAAACGGATAATAGAAACCAATTCATACATATTCTTAATTATGCTTGAATCATAAACAGAAATCAGAGTTCATGCTTGATTATACATGGTACATCCAATAGCGCTAACAAATCAATATAGAGCATACTTGTTAGTTCCATAAAGGAACCTCCGGTACTGGGAACTTGTAACATACTTGAACCACGGTATTATTACCCCCGGGTAAGGGCCTTGTGCTAAGGATGCCATGAATACTTTTTCATATATGGACAATCACTCATTGATTCAAAATGTAACATATCAGAAAATAGAGCATTTCTTGTCATATCATGTCATTACAGTACACTTAACAAAGACAGAACAATTCACATTCTAACGTGGGTCGCATAATGACGTTAAACCTTTGTATTCATGTCATAGGTTCTGAACGACCTCGGGTCCATATGTAACACAACAGAATAATTTTAGATTCACACAAATACCATTGCTCAAGGATGAACATAAGTTCCATTTATTCTTTAAGAAGCAACGTAGTATGCTGATAAATAACAGAGGGTTAATATTCATTATTGAATGATTCCAAAGTCATACCGATGTACGCAAATCTTTCAGCGTTCACATAAGTTCACATTGATTTCCAATCGTCATAAATATTCGTGTAACACTTACGAGGAACAGAGCGTTAGTGACAATAATTATCAATGGTAAATAAAATGTACATTTCCGTACTATTACTCACAGTACTGTAACGGAGCGCTTGCCCCTCCCGGGTTATGACCTACACACATGCACAACTTATACATTAGTTCCTTTTCTTTCTTAATTCATTTCCTGCTTTATCTTACTTCGAACGAATTTATAGGCATTTTAAGGACATCAAACACAGATTTCAAAAATACCAGAGGGTTAAGCATGCAAAACGGAGCGAACAAAATTTTGCAACATAGGCCGCACGTGCGGATGTGAGCCCCGTACGTGCGGCAAGGCTTACCGCACGTACGGCCATGACCCCCGCACGTGCAGCGATTCTGCACAGATTGCAGTTTGAAAATTCAGCAAAACTCAATTTTTGGTATATTGTTCCAAGGCTCAAAATAGGTTCTTTAATTGATGAAACATGGTTCAAAAATCATGTACAAAGATATCTCAAACATCCAACAATCTCAATATGAATTGATTCCTCAATTCCTTGCAATTCATAAATATAAATTAAACACTTTAAATCCCTACCATATAGTTCCCAAACATATATAGAATCATCCAAATCCCTAAATGAGTTCAAATATGTAAAGATAAGGAATAGAATGAAATTCTTCTCCATATAGCTTAGCTTAACCCCAAATCAATTCAATGATAACATACCTTTTTAATTTAACCAATACACACCTTAATTCATATGATTATCAAAGAAAATCTCACCCAACTTCAAGAGAGGACTTAATTCAAGCCAAAAATACATACCTTACGCTTTAATCCTACCATCCTTCTCTATTTCCCAATCTTTCTTCTTGATGAGCTTAACTTCTTCCTCTCAAAACTCTCTTCTCCTCTCATTCCTCTCTTAGGAAAATATCTTGAGTAATGGCTTTTTAAGTCAAAATAAGTCAAATATACAAAGAACATAGATATATTGCTAAAGGTGAGTAAAGACAAAACTTAATCAGTTTAATCATTCCAAATTGAATTTCATAGAAACACTTATTATTACCTAAAAATTATGTTGAGCTCCAATATAAGATTAATTTCGGATTATTGATCTCCTAAGGCTTTCAATTCCTAATCCAAACATTTTAATTGTGACATATATGTTTTCTTATTAAACAGATATGGATCTATAATCATAAGGTTCACTTAATTAAACCTAATTTCTCATGAAATTTCATAATAAGCATTTAAATGCGCAGAATAAAGGGACTGAAAGTATATCAGAAAACATGTACGAGGGTCGAGTTATTACATTTTCATTATTATGAATCATCATGTCTTGACATATGATCAGTAGCTTCTCCACTACTAGGAACCATTATGTCTTAATGTAACAACCCCGACCCATGATTAACGCTAATTCATGTTTAAGTATGCCAAATAAGTAATTAAGAAGAAATCCTGAGTTAACTATATGTGCATTGCATCATTTTGTGTTTATATCTGTTTGACGTAGAAAGATCTATTCATATTTTAGTTTCAATTTGCGAATTGAAGGCCTTATCGGCATCCGATTCAGAAATTGACTTGATTTATGTGTTAATTAGAATTTTTAGAATTTTATGGTAGATTCAATTGAAATTCAATTTGGAACGATTAAATTACTTTCACTTAATGTCCATATATTTGACCTTAATTAAGTACACTTCTACTCAAGCCTACATAAGGCCTATATACCTCACTTGAGCCTCTTTTTCATATCATCTTTAAGCTTCCAAGAGATAAAAACGTGGGAGAAAGAGAGAGAGGGCAAGAATTGAGATCAAACCTTGAAGTTGGTAGGAACTTGCTTAGGAATTGGAGGATTGCTCAAATCATCATTAAACCCCAATGAATTGAAGACTCTAGGTGAGGATTTTGACCTTAAGCTTTGCATTCTAGACATTAGTGGAGGAATTCGAGAGATTAAGTGGTTAAACATGAGAATTGAGTTAAGGAAGTAAGAAATATGATCATCCCATGCATGCATGTGCATTTCATGGAGTTTTATTCTTGTTGCAAAAGAATTTCCTCATGCATGTACTAAGTCTCACTTGATTTTGGGAATTCATCATAACTTATAACAATTAGGTTCATTTGATCATGTTTTGAGAGGCTCAAGATCAAGAAAATTCATGCATGTTATGTTCATGAAACATTCATGAAGTTTAAATTGAATTTGTGAACAATTGGCATGCTTTTGGGCCTTGATTTCATGCAATGATCTTTAAATCATGATGTTTTGTGAGTTTCTAAATGTTTTCCAGAATTTTGGCCCAAGAGGATGAGTTTTGGAGTGTTGAATTCATGTTTTGAACTTTGGGAGCAAATCTGGAAAATCCAGAATTGTACTTCCACGCTCGAGCGACCACCTTTATTTTTATATTTCCGCTCGAGCGACAAAAGGTTGGCTCGAGCGTAAATTGTATGCTCTCAGAAGTTTGCGTGTTTGGAAGCGCACTTGAGCGACAAGACTTGCGCTCGAGCGAGGACTTGTGTCTCGCGCTCGAGCGACCGTCGAGCAGAAATTGCACGCAATTAGAACTTTTTCATATTTTACAGACCACTCGAGCAAAGGAGTGTGCGCTCAAGCGACCACTCACATTCAGTATATCCGCTTGAGCAAAGAAAGTCATGCTCGAGCGAGACCCCTGTTTTCAGCAAGTTTTGAAAAACATTTTCAAGTGCAATTTTCCAACCTTATTCTATCCTAGGCATTCTTAGGCCATGATTAAGACACCATAATGGGGTTGAGGGCTAGAAACACACTAAGAACAAGTGAAATAAGTTATGTTCAATCCGAGCATGTGTATTCAACGTATGTATCTATCATATTATGTAGGTCACGCGCCTCAAGATAAGTGATTTACCTACTGTACTCGTCTATTTGGAGTCACCAGTTATCTGTGAGTAATAACTCTATAAAGTTATGTTTAACTTTAATTATTTTCTGATGATATGAAATGATAAGTTTTCTGAAATACTATGTTTTGTATGAATGAATGATTGTCCAATTTTCTTTGAAACATAATTGTGGTATCCTTAGCGGAGGCTCTCGCCTAGGGGACATAATACTGTGGCTTATGGTCATGAGGCCCTAGCCTGGGAGATAATACCGTGGCCCAGGCCCTCTCCCGGGGAAAACAATACCGTGGTATAGGCCCTCGCCTGGGGGAAACAATACCGTAGCCGATATATGAGATATGTTACCCGGTACCGGAGGTTCCTTTATGGAACTTGATATGCTTGACCAAAGAGACATGTTTATGCTAATGGATGTACCACACATGATTTGAATATGGATAAGCGTATGATTCTGTTTCTGCTACCTGATTATGATTATGATTTACCATGAGATTTGAAATTTGTATTGGGCATCATCCATTAAAATTCTTTACTTTGTTATTATTCACTGGGCTTCAGCTCACTATTTATATTATGTATGTAGGTGAGCAGGCACGTGACCAGGCCTAGAGTTGACGACCTATGTTTCAGTTTTTGTCAGCCAACCTTTGTGCCTCCCGAGGAGGTTCCGAATGAAGTCAAGTTTTGTGGCTGCTTTTGTAATCATATTAGACTTTGTTTGTTTTGTTGAGTTTTTGGGCAAGATGTCTGATATTATACTTCTAGGAGTGATATGTAAATGTTATATCTTTTGACATCACTCATAAGTTTATAAAAGTTTTAAATTATGCGTCTCATGTATGTCTTCACAGCTTAATGAACTACGTATATTTTGTATATTTGCTTCCGCAACCCCTAACTATATGTTAATCTGTCAAGAGGCCTTTGGTAATCCAAGGATTACTGGCCGGTTACGATACTAAACCCATAGGGGTGGGTTTGGGTCGTGACAGAGTGGTATCAAAACACGAGTTATATCACACACACGAGTCCATATGAGTTATAGGATGTTTTAGTAAGAATAGGGGCATCTCATCAACATGTATGTGAGTGGGTTCATTAAAAATGAAAACTGAAATCGACCATGAACATATGACGTTAAAATGAATGTTTTGAACATTACAAAAATGACTATTTGCCCATGTTTATTGCTCTTTTGTTTCCCTATAGCAATGGAAAATGCAAGAAGTGATGATATAGCAGGGTCCTTGGAGGCCTGAATGAACATAATGGAACAAATGCTTATGGCTCTAACTGAAGTGGTAATGCAACAATAGAGGCAACAACCTTTACCTCCTCCACCTCCGCCAGCCCAAGCTGAACCAAACAACAACGATATTATTAATCTGACTCAGAAGTTCATGAAAATGAAACCGCCAACCTTTCTTGGTGAAATTGAACCGTTAAAGGCTGAAACATGATTGTTGGAGATGGAGAAATTGTTTAAAGTATTTCCCTGTTCCGAGGTTTAGAAAGTTTTATTGGCCACTACACTCTGAAAGATGAAGCTCGAAAGTGGTGGTTGTTAATCCGAAACAGTAATGGGAATATGACGTGGGCACAATTTAATGCAATCTTCTATGATAAATATTTCCCTCAATGTTTCCGAGACCGAAAAGTTTCTGAATTCCAAGAACTTAAGCTGGGAAAGATGTTTGTAGCCGAGTACGAGGCTAAATTCATTGAGTTGGCCATATTTGCTCCTCATATGGTCGACACGGATTACAAAAAGGCTCGAAAATTTGAAGGGGGATTAGACTTGGAAGTGTATGACCGGGTAGGTGTGCTAAAATTACCTACATATGTTGACGTTCTTGATAGAGCACTGATGGCAGAGGCCATTCTAGCGGCAAAGAAACAAACTACAGTTCCACCGGCTAAATGGAAAGGCAAGAGGGCCGGGTTTAATTTCAAGAAGGGCCGATCATTTTTGAAGAAGCAAAGCACAGGATCCTCCAATAGTTCTGGTCAAAGTAGTGGAACCATACCAAACTGTCCAGATTGTGGCAGGAAACATAGATGAGTATGCTATTGTGCATTTGGTGCTTGTTACCGGTGTGGCAAAGTTGGCCATATGATAAAAGATTGTCCATTGGGATCCGGGAATGCCGGTCACCCCGCAGCAAGTTCAGCTGGGTCTGTTTCAGCGGCCAGATCAAATACCAGAGCTAATGCCAGGGGCAACAACGGGAATGAAGCGTTGAGACAAGGGAGAGTATTCGCCTTGGTGCCTGGGGATGCACAAAACACTGAATCAATAGTGCCAGGTATCATTTCTATCTATGCTCATAATGCATATGTGCTGATTGATTCTGGTTCCACATATTCATTCGTATCACATGCTTTTTCTCAAAAATTAACTAGACCGTTAGAACCTATGAATTGTTTGCTATTTGTATCTACACCGTCTAGAGGTTCTATGATATGTTCTTATGTTTATCCAGCATGTGATCTTATGATTGGCGAAATGACATTGTATGTTGACTTACAGCCCTTGAACATCGATTATTTTGATTGTTTTCTGGGTATGGATTGGTTGACTAAGTACTGTGCTACCATTGATTGTGTGAATAAATTTGTTGTATTTCGTCCACCCGGTATGCCTGAGTTTACTTTCACTGGGAATGGGGTAGTCCCTCCACCATACTTGATTTCATTTATGAAAGCCAAAAAGCTGTTAAGAAAAGGGTGTCGAGGCTACTTGTATAGCGTGTTGACTGCGTTTTCGGATAGTGCCAGTGTAGAAATTATTCCTGTGATTTGTGATTTTCCTGATGTGTTTCCTAATTATCTACCCTGGGATTTAATTGATAGGGAAATTGAATTTACCATTGATGTAATACCTGGAACACAACCCATCTCCGAGACTCTATATAGGATGTCGACTTCTGAATTGAAGGAATTAAAAGTCCAACTTCAAGAACTCTTAGACAAGAAATTCATTCGCCCGAGTACCTCAACTTGGGGTGCTCCCGTGTTATTTGTCAAAAAGAAAGACGGATCTTTGAGGCTATGTATTGACTATCGGGAATTGAACAAAGTGACCATTAAGAACAAATATCCATTACCCCGAATAGATGATTTGTTTGACCAACTCCAAGGAGCCCAAGTGTTCTCTAAAATTGATCTTAGATCTGGATATCATCAATTAAAGGTCAAGGCAGAAGATGTAGAGAAAACCGCATTCAGACTAGATATGGACACTCTGAATTCTTGGTAATGCCATTTGGGATAACAAATACACCAGCAGCTTTTATGGACCTAATGAACAGGGTTTTCAAATAATATCTTGATGAATTTATCGTTATGTTTATTGATGACATTTTGATTTATTCTAAAGACATGGAAGAACATGAGAATCATCTGAGAACTACCTTGCAGATTCTGAGAGAAAAGAAATTGTATGCCAAATTGCCCAAATGAGAAAAGAAAAAATATATTCACCAACCCTAACGAATTGTCTCCTCTTTTCTTTTAAGAAAAGTTAAATAGCAATCACACATACTATAATTGATACAAGGATAGCATACTAATTGCCTCTAATTAATTCAAAGATATTATCATGCAATCTTATGATTTCCTGTAATCACACTTGATTTCTCTTGATCTTCTTTTAAGAACATCGCAAGGCTTAAGTTTGTTAGGTGAAACAATAATTTTTGTTGTCATCTCTTGAAGCCATTTCTGAATACCACAATAGAATTTCAACTATTCTATTTCTGCAGAAACCAAATTAACACTAGGATATCGCAAAAAAAAAAAAAAATGAAATTTAACTCAAAACTAATCTCACCATTAACTTTAGAATCGAATAAAGTCAGGAAAGTTTCCAGAAAGATTGGAGGGATCACAACGGTTCCACTTAAAACATAATTAACCTTAGACAAAAATTTTAAGAGCTTGTTGACTCATTGTTAATGGGAAACAAATTCATAATAAAGTTTCCAGGGGATAAACCAGGTTAAAAAATCAATTCCGAAGCAAATAAAAATTGCTACCAGAATTATACCACTCATGAAAGTTAAACAGTACTCCTGAAACTGAGCCCCATTATTTCTGAATAAAAAATCAAAAATATTTTAGCTAATGCTAAATTTTTTGTTTCTTTTCTCAAAAACAAACACTTTGGAAATAATCAAATTATAACCAAGGGCTTTCTCATGCATTGGTTTTCGAACATTTTGAGAATAAAATGATTAAACCCGAAGACTTTATCAAACCCCAAAGGTTTGAAACCAAATCCATCTTAGTTGTCATTTCTGAACATAAATAAAAAATACTCCTTAGCCAAAATTAAACTTTGGTTTCTATTACAGAAAATTAAAACACTTTAGAAATAATAAAATTAAAGCCAAAGATTTTCTCTAAACCCGAAGGTTTATAAACTTTTTTCATTCTCCTTCCCTTTCACTAGGGTGAAACTATTACAAAGTAGAAATTAAAACCACTACAAATTGAAATACAACTGTTACAATTATAAATTGTCCAAATCTACAAAAACAGAGTTCACGATTGCATCCGGAATGGTCTGTTTAGCCTAGAACACTCCACTTTTTCAGGGGTTAAATTGTAACTTCATAAACTTCCAAGGGCTAAACTACAAATACCATAAACTCTAGGTGTGAAACTGCAAATACTAGAAAGTTTAGGGCCAAATTGCAAATATCATAAAGTTAAGGGGTTAAAATGCAAATACAAAAACTTTAGGGGCCAAACTGCAATTTCAAAATAGTTTTGGGGTCAAAATGAAATTATCTTGAAATTTAGGGACTAAAATGCAATTTTTGAAAAATTCTAATGACATGGCAACCTTGTTGACGTGTTGCTGATTGGGCTGCCATATGTCACTGACAGAACTGTTGCATGACACTAAAATCATCTATGAGTCAAGGATGATATCATCATTTGATAATAAAAACCACCAAACTTTTTGGCAGCCGTATGAGTTCATCCGGACTCCGTTTGAGACATTCTTTATTTATTTTTATAAAGTACATTACCAATAGGTTCTAATAGTTGGACATAATTCTCATAAAGTTCTATTGAAAATAAATCTTATTAAAATCGTCATTAAAAATAATTTTTTTGTGACAATTTGTTATATATGTCACTAAAAATTGACAATTAGTGACTTTTTTATCACCGTTTTTTTATAAATTGTCACTAAAATTTACAATTAGTGACGTTTTTTTTCAAACTGTCATTTCAAGTTAAAAATTACTGACTTTTTTTGTGATTATTTTTTTAAACTGTCACTAAAATTTATAATTAATGACACTTTTTGTGACTAAATTTTCAAATCGTCACTGGAAATTAACAATTAGTGACGATTTTTTATAATGTTTGATAAAATATGTCATTAATTCTCACAGGACCTATTGGACAATAAGTCTACCTATTAAGACCTACTTGTAAGTTTCCAATTTTTATATCATCGGAAAGCTCTCGATGAGACAAATCTCCTGAAACTCTCAAAACACAAATTCCAATACTTCGTTTTTTCTAAAATTTAATTAATCGAATTAAATTGAAATGGTTACTGTAGACACCCCATTTTTGACCGACCTTAAGACTCAGACGTCACCGATTGAGCGCTTGGTGATATTACATAATGTGCTCGTTCAAAAGTTTCAGAGTCGCGGCCGTGAGCCCTGCCTCCAGACTCCCGAACCCTCTTTTGTGCTTGGCCTCGGTTTGCGAACCAGGCTCGGTTTTCGCTGTTTCTTTTCCTGAGGGGAAGGAGAGGTCCCGTAGACCATCTCTCAGTGGCCGTAGGCTACATTTCGTGGCCGTAGGCCGTTTTGCCCATTTCGGGGTCCGGTTTCTGGTTTTTCGGAATCGTTGGCCGTGTGCCTCGGTTCGGGACCACCTAACCATCTCCGTTTGCCCCGGTTTTTGGCATACATCCTATTTACTCCCTTTTGAGGGACACTGGGGTCTGAGAAACCCACTTCGTGGCCGAATGCCACTTTCGGTGCTTAACAGCCCATTTTCGGGACCCCGAACTGCGCGTTTTGGCCCCCGAACTTTCGTTTTGCGACGATTTTCGTTCATTTTTGGCAGGTACCTCTGTTTTATCACCGGGAAGGTCACTGAAGGGTGGGAGGCCAGTAATTGTTGCAGCAACCAGTTATATATCCTCCGACGCCCTCCGACGCCCGTTTTTCACACTTCCGGGCTAATGTTGAATACCTTGGGGGCACTTTCTTGAACTTTGAACCATATATCTGTGATGTACACACTTGGGAGGATCCTAAAAATTGGTGGCCGGCCAGTAATGCTTCTTGACCCTTTTGAACCCCTCCTTCCGGGCTAATGTTGAACCATCTGGACCCTTTTTCTTGAATTTTGAACCACATATCTGTAATGTACACACATGGGAGGACCTTAAAAAGTGGTGGCCGGCCACTATTTCAACTTGACCGTTTTGACCTCTAGCCGGCCGGCTAGGTGAGGTGGCCGGCCGGCCACCTGGAGCAAAAATACTTGGCCGGCCGAGATCCTTGCACTGTTCACTTTACAGCTGTATAGCTTTATCCCCCAGAAAATATCAATATCCGGGGGATATTTTGTGGGGGAAAGTTTGCCTCATTTTCCCCCACCTTTACAACCCCTTTTTGGCCCTTATAACCAGCAAGATATATCACATTTAGGGGTTAGAAATTTTGTTGTTCAAGCCTCAAGATCCATATCTCCCTCCATCCTTCTCATTTTCCTAAAAATTCTTAAGTCCTACACCTTGTGTTCTTCATCACCACCAAGCTCTACCATCACCACTTCATTTCCAGCAACAAGGAGAGCTTCTCAAAGGCTAAAGGAGCTGCAAATTGGTCCAAGAAGCAACAAAAGCTTTGGTCTTCAAGGGTGAGTGACATTTCTCCTCTTTTGACCCTTTTTCTTGATCCATTTGTAAGCCCTATATGCTTTTTGTTTCAAGATCCGGCCCTAACTGAAAGTGGCCTTATTTTGAGCTCATTTTCATGTCTCATTAAGGGCTCAACCCTTTTTGAGCCCTCTATCTTGCACTTGCTTCATTATCCCTCTAAAATACCGTTTTCTTGCATGATATTTTTAGCTCGTGTGTAGTCTGTTTTGGAGCATGACATGAACTGATAATAGGCTTATTTTGAGCCCCTCTTCAATATTGAAGAAGGGCTCAACACTGTTTGGGACCTCCATGTTATACTTGCCTTTATACTCCCTTTTTGGTCCCATTTTTGCATGCTATGGCAGCCTATTGTGCTTTGGTTTTTGGCCATTTTACAGTTCTAGAAATAGCCTTATTTTAGTCCATTCTTCATGTTTTGTTTAGGGTCTTTCATGGTTTGGGACCTCCATAAGCCACTTCATGTTATATCTCACTTTCGGTCCGTTTTCTTGCATGTTTTGTTAGCCTACCATGCTTTTGTTTTTGTCCATTTTACAATTCTAGAAATAGTCTTTTTTTGGCCCATTCTACATGTTTCATTAAGGGTCTTTGGCCTTTTGTGGATTGTTTTGCATACCTCATGTTATAGCCTCTTCTGAGCCTTATTTTGCATTGCATTTCTAGCATGTTTTTATACTGTTTTGGCCATTTTACAGTTCTGGAAATATGCTTATTTTTGGTCCCTCTTCAATGTTGTAGAAGGAAATTTTTCAGTTTGGGCATTGTATATACCACTTGCCTCTTTGGCTATCTTTTGGCCCGTTTTCTTGCATAAATGCTTAGCCATATCTATGTTTGTTTTTGAGGATTTTACAGTTCTGTAAATGTGCATATTTTTGGCCCCTCTTCAATATTGTAGAAGGGCCCGAACCTGTTCGAGGACAGTAGCTATGAGTTGCTTCTTAATCTCATGTTTATTCCCCATTTTTGCATGCTTGTTTTGCCCTGTTTTTGTCCACTTTTTGGCCATGCTATAAACTGGAAAAGTGCTTATTTTGGGACTGCCTTGCTTCTGTATTTACATTCCATGTGCCAATTATGCATGTTTGGCATAGCTATAGGCCATTTCGGGTGCCATAATCTATGTTTCGGGACTATTCCATGCATTTGGTGTCATTTCACCTCATTTCGGGACTGTTTTACCCCACATTTCATTGCTGAAAATCCATTACCATGTTTGCATATCATTTCTCATGCCATAGTTCGCATTTTTGCATTGCCTCGGTTTGCGTGCCCGTGTGCACGCATTTCGAGGCACTTCATTTTCATCCATCGGCCTCTTATGTGAGTGCGGCTGAGGCTCTCTCATGTTAGTATAAGTCCATATCACATTTCCATGTCATTTGCATCGCGTATGCCATTGCCTCGGTTTGCGTGCCCATGTGCACGCATTTCGAGGCACTTCATTTTCATCCATCGGCCTCTTATGTGAGTGCGGCTGAGGCTCTCTCATGTTAGTATAAGTCCATATCACATTTCCATGTCATTTGCATCGCGTATGCCATTGCCTCGATTTGCGTGCCCGTGTGCACGCATTTCGAGGCACTTCATTTTCATCCATCGGCCTCTTATGTGAGTGCGGCTGAATCTCTCTCATGTTAGTATAAGTCCATATCACATTTCCATGTCATTTGCATCGCGTATGCCATTACCTCGGTTTGCGTGCCCGCGTGCACGCATTTCGAGGCATCTCATTTTTACAGCATTGTGCATGCTAGGTTGCATCTTAGATCGCATTCTGTCATTTTCTCGGTTTGCGTGCCCGTGTACACGCATTTTGAGGCATCTCATTTTCATAGCATTGTGTATGTTAGGATTGTACCTTAGTCGCATTTCATGCATGTCATGCATATTGCATCGTGTTCGGGATAGGAGTTAGTCCGGGCACGGGAAACGAGGTGCATTTCGTACTCCGAGTGACGGAATGTGTCTCAATTCCCCAGTCACCGACACTCCGGATCATCCATGATGGAGTTAGGTTTTGTTGTGTTTTCATGTGCATTCATCCAACATTAAATTGTGCAATTCGACTCCTCGGCCATCATGCCTCGGTATGCGTGATTGGTGGCACGAGGATCGAGGCATGCATACATTTGTGAAAATACATTGCTATGCCCCTTTCCTGCTCTCTGTTGCAGCAAAATGAAGAATCAGCGATTTTTCGAGACTTGGCGCGTTTTCCAAGGATAACTGCTAAACAGAGGCTAATTGGGGCATCCCAGTGGATTTCCGCGCAAGGCAGCCCAGACATACATCATCCATCAGAAGCAAGGCAATCCCAGGCTTGCACGCCAGTTTTACTTGCTTTCTTAGTTAATTCATTAATTAATTAGGAATTTGTACATTATTTAGACTGTAACATTTGGACTGTAATATTCTTTATTCGGGACTGTATATTTATTCGGACCCTCTGCGCGAGGGCACAACTGTAATAAGTGTGCGTGTGTGTGTTGTATGTCTTCCAACCCCACGTCTTTCTCCCTTTTATTTATCCGCTTATGATGGTTAGATTAGGGCATATTTCAATTAGCATATAGTATGATAGCATGTTTGCATTCATTCATCTGTTTTGCATGCACCGGGCTCGGCGCATCATACTAACTGCATTGTACTTTCAATTCCCAAGTTGAATACATGATAGTTGTAGCATTTCATATGCCATCTTAGAATAGCCGAGCCTGCTATAGTTGCATTTTGCATGTGTTGCATTAGGCATTTCGGTATACTTAGGACTCATGCATGATTTCTAATGAGTTTCTATTTTGGCTTGGAGTACTCGGTAAGTTTTATGCTTTAGCATCCTTGCATGCGTGTGAGTGACTGCCATGAATAGCATGCTTAACATGAGGCTATATGCTTATGTGATATAACTGTCTGAATGCTTGTGGGTGAAGGTTGGGTTATCTGAATTGGAATAATTCATCAAATGTTTTGTTCCAATTCGGGCGGCCCAGTCTATACTTATACGCTGTGTGCATCACATAGTAACCTAGGCTAATAACCGGAATAAGAACACACAATGTTTTCAAAAATAGATATCATGGTTAGTAGAGGCCGATCTTTGATCGGGCGAGCGGGGGTGCTCACGAAGTGACCTTCCCCAATCGTACCCAAGTTCCCGAGCCGAGGCAACTTTGGTGATGACGGACACGTGGCCTTTGGCACCGAGTCAGGGTTTCCTAAATTTCCCAAAAATAAAATATTTAGGTGGCGACTCTGTATTTGGCAAAGTAGTCCATGTTTGGCACTTCTTTCAAAAATCAGTTTTCTCAAAACAATTTGCCGGATTTGGACTCTTTGGTTCAGATTAAGAACCGTGACAAATTTGAGAGTCCGAGCTGTAGCGAGGTCCCCCGCGGGCTTGTTACAGTTACCAAACTTTCAAAATAACATACGGAATGAATCTAAAATAAAACTTCACATTAAAGCAAATATTTTAATTCATAAATATGTCCCCAAAAAAACTGAAAGTCCAATCTTATTCCTTATTTCATGCAAAGGTAATCATGTTCAAACCAAAAATTCAAATTACTAGTACCAATTTGTTTTTTTCATATGTATTATATATCCTCTTTTCGCGTTTAGGTAAACCTGTAAAGAAAGTTAGTACAAAAGAAAATAAATAACAAACAAATCAAATAAATTAGTAACAATCTTAAAAATAAAATTCTTATTTTATCTAATCAATTCTTAGTAACTCATGCACTAACAACTAAATAACTCATACAATAATACCTAAATCACATAAAATAAATTACATGAATAAGTTACTTGAAAACTAAAAATCATGAGCATGCTGTTATATAGAAGGAAAAAAAAAAAAAAAAAAAAAAAAACTATAAACTAAGAAGCATACAAATCATGGTAGGAAACTAAATATCAATTAACCTAGAAATTAAAATAATAAATACCTAGCATGCATATTGTGCATACTAAAACTGTATTAGAACCAAACACGTGAAAAATATATTTATTTACTTAAATAAATTGGTATGGCTATGGTATGTTGATATTTCAAAACTGCTTTGGTTCTTGGAAAATATTTAGGGCATGTTTGGTAACGCTTACGTTTTCAATTTATATTTATAAAAATTTTATAAACTGATTTTTGTTTATTTTTAGAAAAACATAAACTACAAACGCGTTTGGTTTAGACAAAATGTTTAAAAAAAATTAAAAATATAAAAAAGAGTGAGAAATGGCAAGTGGTGGCGGGTGGTAGGTGGTGAAGAGTGGCGGCGACGGAAGATGGTGGCAGAAAATGATGGCGGGTGGTGGTGGCGAAAGACGGTGGTGGAAAATGGTGGCAGGTGGTCGGTGATGGTGGCAGAAGACGGTGGTGGAAAGTGGTGGCAAGTAGCGAGTGGTGGTGGCGGAAGATGGTGGTGGAAAGTGGTGACGAGTGGATGGATGGTGGTGGCAGGTGGGTGGTGGATGGTGGGTGGTAGTGGGTAGTGGCGGGTGGGTGGAGGTGGCGGGTGGTGGTGGTGGTGGTGGGTGAGTGGGTGACGGGTGGTGGCGAGTGGGTGGTGGTAGTGGTGGTGGCGGGTGGGTGGTGGTGGTGGGTGAGTGATGGGTGATGGTGGCGGTGGTGGGTGGTGGTAACGGGTGGGTGGTGGTTGGTGGTGGCGGGTAGTGGATGGTGGCGGCAGGTGGGCGGTGAATGGTGGTGGCGGGTGGGTGGTGGGTAGTGGCGGGTGGGTGGCAGGTGGGTGGTGGTAGTGGTGGTGGTGGTGGTGGCGGGGGTTGGATGGAGGTGGTGGGTAGGTAGGGGTGGCTGGTAGGTGGCAGGTAGGTGGTGGTGGCGGGTGGTGGTGGCAGATGGGTGTTGCGTGGTGGTGGGGGTAGGTGGTGGTGGCGGAATACGGTGATGGAAAATGGTGGCGGGTGGTGGCTAGTGTTGGGTGGTAAAAAAAAAAAAAAAACTGAAAACTCAAAATGTAAACTCATTTTTTGAGTTTACGTTTTTTGGCCAAATTTATAAATTGAGACCACTGATTTATAAATAAAAAATTTACCGAACAAGTTTTTATTTGAGTTTTTAAAATTTTTGTAAATATAAACTGAAAACGTAAGTGTTACCAAACGACACCTTAGCTTATTTGGTTTGGATTTTTAGAATGTACTTTTCAGAAAATTTAAATTTTTTATTTTTCATATTTTTTATTTTTATTGAATTTTTTTAATATTCTAAGATTTAAAAAATAAAATAAAATAAATTAGATACACCTAACATAAATACACTTAAAAAGTATAATATTTATGAAAAATCTTTGAAAAATTCACTAAATACCAAAAATACAAACAAAAAAAATAAATATGAGAATTCAATACATTTTTCATATTCTTATGTGTTTATTGATTTTTAAAAATATTTTTTTACAAATATTTTACTTTTTAGATATCTCTAAGTAAGGTGCATCTGAAAAAATAAAAAACTTGCCTAAAATTTTAAAATATTCACTAAAAACAAAAAATAAAAATGAAAAATAAAAACTTAATTTTTAAAAAATTTAATTCAAAAAATTAAAACCAAACACACTGATTAGCTCCTTTTTTATTATTTTTTTATTAGTAGAATCATAGAACTAACGCAGTATAAAATTATGGGGAAATTATTCTATAATTACTAGCCGAAGCGAAGAACAAATATAGTGTAATAAATTAATCTATATATATGAATCTATTTGTCTAATTTGATGAGAAACATATAATCTATTTTAAGATTATTGTACAAAATGTGTAATTTAATAAAAATAAACAAATTTATATTTAATTAAATTCCGATCACAGAACAAGAAATGATAGAACTTTTTTATGCTGGAGATTACAATTTGATGCACAGAAACACATAACAAATATTCTGGAATAAAATAGTAAACTGAAACAAGAAATAGGAAGCAAATCGAAACCTATATAATACCACAGTTTAATTAAAACAGATTTACTGTCTCCCAATGGATACTGGAGGTACGCCGTCGTCTGTCTCCTAAAATATGGCGGTCGAAACCAGCTCATGCAGAAGCACCTTTTGAATAGCTTTAGCGAACTTGATGTTAGGTTTTTGTAATTCGCAATCCTGTTTGACAAAACCTCTTTCAGTTGTAATTTTATTTGATATTTTATTTCAGTGAAGCTATGAGTATTTAGATGCGAATCAAACCCGAATTGTGCCTTACAGAGGAGTTTGTGATTTTAATTTTTTCATGTTTGCCACTTCACTGACTATGTTGGGAATCGAGCGAAGAAACAGATCATCCAGTATTTTTGTAGAGGATTTGAACTTCTGGGAAGAAAGTTTTATCGCTCAAACGGTGAAAGTTGCGCTCGAGCGGTTAGCCTATATGTTTCGCACTGCCTTTAGTCACACTACTTGAGCGGTGAAATGTGCACTCGAACGGTCTTCATAATTCTATTTTCTATGAAGTGCGCTATTCACTATATTTAGGGTTTGAGCCATCCAGATTTTCAGAGAGAAACAAGATACAAAGTGTTTTATATTGGAGGGTGCTTTCTGAGTGTTTCCTTGATGATTGAAGAGTGATCAATGGATCTATAAACTTCATATCAACTTTATCAAGAGTTTGTTTATTTTCTTTTATTCAAAAAAGCGAGAGCTGTTCTTTGGTGGATTCCAAAAAATTTGGGCCTGAAGTTTTGGTGGATTTTAGAGTGGCTTATTGTCGTGGATTTGACATCGGCGTTGTGGATTCAACGTTGGGCAAGATAATTCCGAGGTGAAGATGGTGGTAGAAGAGGCACATAGGGGTCAGTTCAATTCGGGCGTGAATTCGCTAGGTAATTAAGGGTACACTTGTGTAATTCATTTTTATCTTCTTAGTGGATTATTTTATAGGTTTAGCCCATGGTTTTTTTATTACAATTGAAAGCGCTCCAATTGTGATTTTTCTACGTTAAATCGTTGTGTCAATTTGTCTTTGATTGTTATTTACTATTTAAAATTGATATATAATCACAAATCAATATCTCAGGGGTTTTAAGATTTTTCACTTGGCAATGTCAACACTCTATCTCTAATAGGAACCAAAGAAGGGCTACCAAAGAAGATAAATTTTTTTTTCTTTGATATAAAAACCATTTCCAAGTTTATAATCTCAAAACACCATCTCCATTTTCCATATCAAAAATCTCTTTTAAAACATACTACTAAATTGGAGAGGAGAGACCTCTATTTATACAAGTAGCGAAGTTTCTAGCCATGAACGCTATGGCATCAATTGCCATTAACCAAGGCCATGAAATACCATCGACTCTAGCCATTAGAGCCATAGTTACAAAGGTTCAAAACTCCAAAAATATTATATAAATTATAATGTGTATATAATGCATAAGTTTTGAGAATTAAACTAAATGGGTTGCAAAATGGATACGAGTGTTGGGTCACAACCCGATCTTAGCCTAATCTCAAACACATATACTAGCTAAGCCCAACATAGCTCAGCCCAAGCTCAAGACTAGGTCCAAGTCTAAGACCAAACCCAGCATATGCACAAGCATAAGCCTAGATTCAATCCAAATCGAGACTAAATCCAAATCTAAGCCCAAATCCAAATAACTTTATTGATATCCACGTTATGAGACAATTCTCATTTACAACTCAATAGTTTCATCCGATCATTTTTGTATTGTAATATTCTCACTTAGGAGAATACAACACCACTTAGACCCACCTTAACCGGTGGTTGAGTCCTATTTTAATTTCATATTAAAGTTGCCAAAAACCATTATTTTCCAACAACAAGTAGTCTAAGTGTTAACTCCAAGGGATTGATGGAACGTAAAGACTTGAGGATAAAATCCAAAATCTCAAGTTCTAGTCACCTAAGGGGTCACTAAAGGTTTGCTAGGTCATAAACTTCAAGGCCCTAGGTGCTCCAAAAATCTTTTCCTAAACAATTCAGTTGTTTGAAACTTCTATAACTATAGGTTAACTACAGGGCATAGTAAGTGTAGTTTGGGGCCTAGGGGTAGGGTAGCAAATGAGTCAAGTTAAGCCGAGCTTTGCTAAGTTCGAGCTTGGCTCGTTTGCCTATCGAACTTATTTATTGAGTTCGAGTTCGGCTCGATAACTAACTAGGGTCAAGTTTGGCTCGGCTCTACTCAATAATTTATATATATATATTTATACTATTTAATATATAAAGAATATATTTATTATATAATTTAAATAAAAATAAATGAATGAACTTGACGAGCCGAGCCAGTTCGCGAACAACTTGGTTCATTTGCAAGCCTACCCGAGATGTACTATCTCTAGGTCTTAGGTTCAACTTCCACTAGGTGCTATCAACTCCTTAGAACCACATCTACGAGTTTTGCTTGAGATTTGTCCAATTCACGTACAGAGAGCGTTTTGTGTGGATCTCGAAATTAGTTGAGGTGTGCGTAAACTGGGTTGGGCACCCAATCATCAAAAAAAAAAAAAAAAAAAAAAACTACATGACTTTAGGATTAGTCGAAGTGCACACAAGTTCATTCGAACACTCAAATTATCGAGAAAGTAGTATAAGTACTCTAGAAATCCTTTTCCAAACAATCTGGTTGTCTGGGACTTCTCATCTCATGATGTATTTTACTCCTAAGTAATGTTATATAAATAAAAAATTTATATATAATTTTCATATATAATAATATGACTCATTATATGTATTTTACTTCAAAATAAAATATTTTTTAAGATGAATATATTTACAATAATAATATTGTCATATTATTCGTGTGAAGTTTTTTTATATGAATTTTATGCAGGTAAAGAGTTCTATTTACTTTATATATAACACTATTGGTATGTTTTATTCAGATTTGACCACCGTCTTAAATTATGTAGAGACCCACATATTTCAATGTGATTTTAATCACTCTCACACTGCTAAGCAGAAATTGAAAAATTATATGAGAAGGAATTTGTTTTTTGCTTATTTATATGAGAAGGAATTTGGTTTTTTGCTTATTTTTTGAGAATTGTTGTTGTAAATATTTGGGAAAATTACGAATTAGTATTATTCTTTAAAAAGTACTTATTCATGAAAATGTTTATAATACTTATAATTAAAATCTATAAACTTAATCATTAATTTAAATTTTATTTTTTAAAACTAATACTAAACAGTTATTTCTCTATTTGAGTCGTGGGGGAGGTGAAAAAAGAAATGGTTGTGGTTTCTCATTTAGATGAGAAAAGAAATGAAATAATTATAATTTCTCACCATCATGTTTGGATGAATAAAAGAGAAATGAATGTGATTTCTTACCTATCTTATTTGGATAGAGTAAATAAGATAAAAGAAAAAAAGAGTTGTATTTCATTTTACTAAAGTAACCTTTCATATTAATAAGTACTATTCTTTTACAAGGATATTTTTGATATTTTAAAAAAGTTTCTTTAAACTCAATTCTTTTCTCATCAAATCTCATCACTTTTTATGAGAAACAAAACTCAAGTTTTGTAAGAGTCCTTTTCTTACCATCTTTATCATTTCTCACCCTATTAAATCAATCAAACAGGTAAAGAGAGTTTGGTAGTGTTTAGTAGAATTTTAGAATTATGATTTGAAAATATAATTGTATTTTGAGTTTGTGAGTTTTGAAAATATGATTTGAGTGTGAAAAATTTGTTTAGTTATAAATTTTGAAAAGAGTTTTGAATTGAGTAATGTGATATATGATATTTGATACAAAAACTTATAACTGATAACCAAACACACAACCCAAAATTTTATTTAAAGTTTATAAAAAATTTAAAAGAAATGTCACAAATATATATATTTTTGTAATATAAACATAAAAGGGCAAAAAAAAAAAAAAAAAAAAAATCAAACATTATTCCAGTCAATCAATCGGACGTTCGGTGAGCAACAATTAATCCAAATTTTCTTATCTTAAAAAGAATTTTCAAAAATAAATATAAAATTAATTTTTAAAAACTCTAAACCAACTCCACGCTCACACTATATTTTAAAACTCCACGAAATGGAGCCTTTGATTCTCACTCTTTCTTTCTTTCTTTCTTTTCTGTCTACCAAATCCTGCCATCCAAACAAGTGTAAATATTTTATTCTTGTGAGATTCTTCCGCTCCTTTTCTGTCGACTTCGCGCAATTGTTGTTCATTTGTGAGGTAGTTGCTGCAGATTTTCGTTGCACATTCATAAATACCTACGTGCATCAAGTTCGAAACAAATGTATGTATGCACGTGCGTGCGTGTAAACGTGACCGTCGGTCTTTATAATATTTATTTTGGCAAATTATATTTCCCCCTTCAACTATTAATTTATAACACGTAACTCCCTTCTTTTATTAATATTTTTGTTATTTAAACCTTAATAATAAAAATACCTTTTCAACTATAGAATCCTCACTATCTAATTTATCTTTCAAAAGGACAAGAATTATATACATACTTTCAAAATCCCCTAATATTTTAAAACTTGTTTCTTTTACTATATTACCCTCATATCTATCAGTTCTCCTATTAAGTCATCTTCCTTATATATTTCAGAGTAAAATTTTACTCTGTATGAAAGTAAAATTTTACCCTGAATAAAAGTAAAATGTTACACTCTGAAACTAAAAGTAAAATTTTACTCTGTATAAAAGTAAAATTTTACTCTGAAAAACTAGTAAAATGTTAGACTCTACACAAAAGTAAAATTTTACTCTATATAAAAGTAAAATTTTATTCTGAAAAATGAGTAAAATGTTAGACTCTACACAAAAGTAAAATTTTACTCTGTATAAAAGTAAAATTTTACTCTGATTCTATCAAATAAAAAAAACAGAGCAATAGAACCAGAGTAAAATTTTACTCTGGTTCTGTCAAATGAAATTAGATAAAAAAACAATAAAAATAAATAAAAAACAAACAAACAAACAAAAACAAAACAAATTAATCAACAAATCAACATATCTAGTTGAGAAGAAAAACTTCTAAAACTCGATCAACAATCACAAATCTCAATGAAAAAAATACATGTGTTCAACAACACTCATACACACAAATATATATATATATATATATATATATACATATTCAAAACTCAAATCTGTATTTAAAAAAATATGTATAACCAAACAACTCCACCCGCACTCTTCTCCACGTGGTCATTGCGAACTCAATGGATCTTCAAATTGCAATAGAAGTTTCAAATTGAGTCTAATTTCGCTTCAAGATAGCAAACACAAGTCTGATTTCGATTCAGTTAGCGAAGTCGATCTGCAAGTCGTTCGAACTTAGAGTTTGCAACCTTTAAGCCAGATGCAAACTGAAATCGCAATTCCAATTAGAACTTGAAATCCAAAGTTCTCATCAAAGTTGACTCAAAGAACAACGAGTCACAAGAGAGAACCCAAGGTCAGATCGCGAAGGACTCCAGTTCGTAATCGCGAGTTCCAGAAGCTTGAATTCGGGTTGATTGTCAAATCGGATCAATTTTGCGATGAAGTCCTTGGTTTCTTAACAGACGCAAATTAGATTAAAGCTTCAAACTAAGCTTCAATTCAAATACACAGGTCAGATTGTGATTGCTTGAACCAGGTAGTGTTCTAAGTCAAAGATTGAATGAATCTTAGGCTTAGATGAACTCGATTTTTGACTGGCCAGAGTCATAGAGACCAAGAAGGTGGAGAGAGAGTGGGTGGAGAAGGTAGGAAGATTTAGTTGAGGGTATAATAGTCTGAAAAAATATTTAAATAATAAATTTTGTCCTTTATGTAAGATTTTATAATTATGAAGGGGTTTAGAAAATTTAATTTTTTTCTTAGTCCTTTTAACAATGAAAGGAAGGTAAAGGGGGTTTATAGCCAAATTTCCCAATAAATTACACTTTACTCTTTTGAATTATCATTTAATATTACTTTACCCTCTCAACTCAGTTTTTATTTTTATTTTAAAGCTAAAATACAATTTTTGAGTTTTTTTTGTAATTGTAATTTTTTTTGTTTTTAGTAAATTTTTTATATTTTAATCAAATTTTAAAAATTTTTGGAAGTACCTAAAAAGAAACAAGTATAAAAAAAAAATAAAGAAGAAAAAAAACAAAAATTGGTGTTTTATGAATCTATTTCAATGATTCGAACCATTCATATTGTAAGGTTCACCGAGTAGATTATCCATGATAAAAATCAAATAAATTAGATATTTATAGTGGTGTAAATTTCGCCCAGCCCAGGCCATGTCGAGCCTCACTGGCTCCTGCCAAAATTCGGACCGGCCCACGGGCCAAAAAATTAGGTCCAAGCCCAAGTCAAGGGGGTATTCGGGCAAAGAGCAGGCCGGGCTGGTAGGCCTAGGCTTGGGCTTGGGGCTTGGGCGGGCTTGAACAATTTTTTTTTGTTTTTTTTTATTTTTTCTATCAAAATTTTATTATTTTGCACTAAAAAAACGCTGGGTCTTTGGCTGGACTTTGAGTAGGCCTTAAGCAGATCGATGGGTCGGGCCCACGGTCCGAACCGGACTTCAAAATGATGGCCCAAGCCCTAACCCAAGGTTTCGGGCTGGACTCAGGCCCGAACCCAAATGGGCCAAATCCACCCCAGGCCACAAGCGGGTTTTGGGCCGTTCACGGGCCGCGAGTCATTTTTACACTCCTAAATATTTATAATCCATAACAAGACTATGTGGGTGTTTGGGAAGTGGGTTTTTATGTAGGTTTTTTTAATTGTAGGATATTATTGGATAAAAAAAATTTAGTGTTTGGGAAGATAGTTGAGTTTTTTTGTGGTTGGATATGATGTTTGTAAGAGAAAAAGTAAAATGATTATGGGGTTGGATGTGATATTTTGTTTGGATTTTTTTTTTTTTTGCAAAAAGTTTGTCTTTTAATGTAAAAAATCAAAAAAAAAAACCCGACACACAAACTTCCCAAACACCACCATATTTATGTTCAAAAAATAAAAAAATAAATGAACGGTTAACATAATTTTGGTAATTTTTTTTTTTTAAAAATGATTATGGTTCAATTATGAGGCTATGTATATCCGATTAATTTCATTTTTTATATGAACAATACACTTGATGAATCCTATAATATGAATGGTGCAGATCATCAAAATAAAATCGAAACAAACCTCTCTTTGTCCTGGTATAACTAAATTAATTTTTGGGACAGGTTTGAAGCTACCCATAAGTCATATGTTAATTTTTCATATATTTAAGACACATACCCTTAACAAAATATTTACAGTGGTATAAATTTATAATTTAAAGTGAAATGGTGTATCATTTTTTAGGTGATGGTTGACCGCCTCTCTCAATTGACATGATCTCTTTACTATTTAGGATTGAATTTTTAACTTTTTTTTTTTTGTGTGACTATTTTTGAATTTTTTTAGTCAAAAAAATCTTTTTTCAAATGAAGCCTTTATTTAAGTAGTTTTAGAATTTTATTAAAAAAATACATAAAATTAAAATAATTAGGACAAAAATGCAAGAAAGTGTATAATTTGGACAAGATCAGTCCCGACTTTTGTTGAGCCCAAGATGAACTCAAAAAATAGGACTCGGCCTTCATACATATTTTAAAATATAGAGTAAATTATGTAAATTATAATGCCTCACTTTTAATTACTCAGACACTATTACCAAATCCATTATTATAATTCAATTTCAGAGACAACATGCAGAATTTCTATTCATTAACAAGGATAAATAAATAAAGATTCTCTCATTCGAATACATAATGAATGCTACATGAGTTACAATTAAATAAATCGCCCGCATGCTTACATCATAAATATAAGAGAAAGGTTTCAACCCTTTTACAACATCAACATTCCGCCAACAAGTAAAAGGCCTTGTGGCCAACACATAAAGAAGATCTTTGACCTTGAAACACTTCTCAACATCACCTGAAAAAGAATTAGCAATGTGGGATAAACATAAAGTTCAGTAGGGATCCCAATATAATCCTAAATAATAACAACATACAGATAGCTATGATCATGGATGCTCCATATCATACAATATAAATAATGTGACGGTTTATAGTCAAAGTATAATATATAAACTTTTTCCAAAAATCGTTCAATTTGTTCCACAATACGTAACGTTCTCTTTTCCTTCTCTTATATTATCCATGTCATACAGAATATATATTAACAATGCATTTTCTATAACGTGCTCACAAAACCCAGTCACCTTTCATTGCTTACACTTCCAACCCATCACACACACCCATTACTAATACCTTTAATACGAAAAGCAATAACGCACATGTCAAGACTACTACACAATCATATGAGACAACCTAACCTCATCAACCAAACTGTTACCACATATGATATTCATAGGTAAACCAGTTCAACACTGAAACCCCAATCCGTGCTTTACCTGCCTTAGGCACGGTAAGCTAAGGACACACATTTACACCATGAAACACCAATTTACTAGACACAAGCTAGAAAGTAATGGTACCTCTGCCAATTTACCAGACACAAGCTAGCAGGGAATGGTACCTCTGTCAAGTTCTCTAGGCGCTAGCTAGAAAGTACTGATACCTCTCATTCTAAGCGCAGTATACATACGCATAACTACAACTATCCAAATCTCATGGAACAAAAGCCCAACAATAACAGTAACATATATCAAATGTTCAAAAGTCCATTCTCCCATTTATTCTCAATTTACAAAAGAGTTAAAATTTAATTTTCTCCCCAAAATCAATTTCCTTATTTTTCTAATTCACAATACTCCAACCATATTCTAATAATTCATTTTCTTCCTTTATAAATCTCAAATCCGTAGTTAACCAAAACCACAACCCAACTCAACTCAAAATATATTTCTCAAAACAATCTCAATATCTTGGTTAACTTCATTTTTAGCAATTACTACATTAATACAATCCACACAATACATAACATAACTATTACTTACCTTTACCCCTTTTTCCAATTGAGCCAATTACATAACATTAGGGTTTTTTTCCTTTCTCGACATAAACATATTTAATTACTCTCCAATTAACCAAAACAACTGCCAATTAACGATTACAATCTCCAAGTATCAAACTCTCTGTCACAACCCAAACCAGCCCCTATAGGTTCAGCGTCGTAACCGGCCAGTAATCCTCGGATTACCAAAGGCCTCTTAACAGAATAACATATACTTAGGGGCTGCAGAAGAAAATATATAAAATATGTATAGTCCATTGAGCTATGAAGACATACATGGGACAGATAATCTGAAACTTTTATAAACTTACGAGTGACGTCAGAAGATACAATATTTACACGTCACTCCACGTACATATAAAAAGAAAACTTGTCCGTAAATCGAAAGAAACCAAACCTAATTCATTCACAAAAAAATAACTGCTAAACTTGACTTAATCCGAAACCTCCTCGGGAGGCACAAAGGCTAGCAGACAAAAACAAAACCCTTCAGGCATCATCTTAAGCCTGGTCGGGCGCCTGGTCACCTATATATATAGTATAAATAGTGAGCGGGAGCCTAGTGAATAATAATAAAGTAAAGGGGTTTTTAATAAATGATGTCTATCATAGAGTTGGGAATTAGAGTTTATATCAGAAACAGAGTCTTATGCATATTCAGATTTCAATTTAGAAATAAATTCATATACATGTTCATACTCATTTTTGAAGTTCATACATTTCACATCATAGTGCATGGCACATCCATTAGTATTAACAAATCCAATGACCTATAAAGAGACAGCCGTGGAGGCATTCTGATGACCCATAAAGGGATAGCCATAAGGCATTCCGATGACTCATGTGCACAGAGACGTTTCCGATGACCCATAAAGAGACGGCCGTAAAGGCATTCTGATGACCCATAAAGGGACGCAAAATATCATATGATAATATGGATGCCACGAGTACATTTCAAAAATTTAGACGATCATTCACACAAAACATAGCATTTCAGAAAACTAATCATGTCGTATCATCAGAAAATAATCAAAGTCTAACATAACTTTACAGAGTTATTACTCACAAATAACAGATGGCTCCAAACAGACGAATAGAGTAGGCAATTTAGATATCTTGCGGCACGTGACCTACACAGGTACAAAACGAATACATACTGAATTATACACCCGAAAAGATTTACTTTGTTCGTTCTTATTTTGGTGTATCTCTACTTTAGTGTGCCTTAATCATGGCCTAGGAATGCCTAGGATGGCATAAGGATGCAAAAATGCACTTGAAAACACTTAACACAATTTACTGAAAACAGATCCTCGCTCGCGCGCAACTTCCTACGCTCGAACAGACATGCAAAATGTGAGTGGTTGCTCGAGCGCAAGATCTATCGCTCGGGCAGTCTGTAAACTTTTGCAAAAGTGCTAGTTACTTGATTTTTTCGCTCCACACTCGCTCGAGCGTAAGAGATATGCCCTCGCTCGAGCGCAACTTTTGTTACTCAAGCGGCCTACAAAACAGAAGAACTTCTGAGAGCATGCATTTTACGCTCGAGCGAACTTCTGGTCGCTCGAGCGGAAATGCTCGCACTCAGAGTGGTTGCTCGAGTGTGGATTTCTTCACCCGAGCGTAGGAGCAAAATTCTAAAATTTTCAGATTTGCTCCCAAGCTCAAAACTCAATTTCAAAATCTTCAAAACACATCTTTTTGGACCAAAACTTAGTAAAACATTGAGAAACTCGTAGTGCATGATGAATTACAAACTATTTTGCAAAATCAAGCCCAAAAGCTATGCCAATTGTAGTAAACAAACTTGAAACTTCGATAACATAACTTATATGTAATGTTATGAATTCTAACCTTTCAAAACATGATCAAATGAGTCATTAAGCTCAAAAACAAGTTGAATTCTTTGAACAAAACTAAGATATGAACATGCATGTGAGAATTCTTGTAAAAACAACTTTAAAACTTCATGATATGCACATACATGTATGATTTGAGCTACAATTCTTTAATCCTAGCTCATTCTCATGTTAGTCCACCTCCTTTATTTGAATTCTTACAAAAACTAACTCAATTAACTAAGGGTTAGACTTCTTACCTTAGATGCTCAACTATGGTCTCTCTAGAGTTATTTCGTTGAAATTCTTAGCGAAATCTCCAAATTCTCAATCAACTCCTATGTTGAAGCCACTCTCCTCTTAGTCTCTCTCTCTCTCTCTCTCTCTCTCTCTACACGTTTGAACTCAATCAAGAGGAGATGGGAGTGCAAAAGTGTATATGACGTGTTGAGGTGGTCTTATATAGGCTTGGCTAAAGGCCTAATTACTTTGTTGATTAATTAATCAATTGGGCATTAATTTATTCTAATTTAATTATTCCGAATCGAATTTCAATTAAACCTACTACAAAATTTCATAAATCCCAAATAACACATAAATCAAGTCAATTTTTGACTCAGATGCCGATAATACTTTTAATTTGCAAACCGAAATGGAAACATGAACAAATCTTCCTACGAGAGACAGATAAAAGTACAAATAATGCATCACACATGTAATTAATTCAGGATATGATCTCAATAACTTATTACACATATTAAATCATGGATTAACATTAATCATGGGTCGGGATTATTACACTCTAGATCCCTCTTTCATGATTTTCAAAAAATCCATAACAAACATGATTTAATACAATAAAAATCTACCACATGTCTATTTATAAATGAGGTATTGAAAAGAAGCAAAGAAATCCCTACCTTTAGCAAGAAGAGGAGAAAACTCGAAAACCCGACTTCGACGAAAATACGATCTGCTCAGATTACTAGAAAGCTCTCTTTGTGCTCTACGTTTTGGTATATGGAATTAGGGCGAGATTTTAAGTAAAAGAATATGAAATCCAAGCTTGAAAGCTTGGGACTTTCAAAAATAGAGGAAGAAGAGAGAAAAGAGAGAGAGAAATGATCTAGATTTGACCAAAAAGTGACTTTTTAAATTGTTGATCCTGAACATACTGCTCGAGCGATGAAACTTGCACTCAAGCGTCAGAGACATAAGACCGCTCGAGCGCAAAATAAAAACTCTCAGAAGTTCAAACCTGCAAAAGTACTGGATGACCCGCAAGACCGCTCAAGCAATGAAACTTTTGCTTGAGCGCAAAACGCAAACTCCCAAAAGTTTAGACATGCAAAAATACTGGATGACCCACAAGACCGCTCAAGCGAACAATCAGTCGCTTGAGCGATGAAGAAGAAAAAATTACAAGTTGTTACATAAATAGTCTCTATAGTTTACACAATATGTCAATTTGGTCCTTATTGTTTTAATTTGGTCGATTTTGCCATTATGTCGTATTAGTCCAATAGATAGTAGCTATTAGGTTTGGTACATGAGAAGTCAAACAATGTATCAATTTGGTCCCTGTCAAAATTGAGCAAATTAAAATAACAGGAACTAAATTGACACATCGTTTGAACATGTGACGACTTTCCGTCCACCAAATCTAACATTCGTTATTTATTAGACTAATATGACACAATCCATTAAATTAAGGGACAAAATAAAGCAAATGAAAATAACAGAGACCAAATTGACACATCGTGTAAACTATAGGGGCCATTTACATAAATTACCCTAAAATATATATTGGTAAAATAATAACAATCTTCAATTTCAATTTAAAATTTTTTTTTTCTTATACATACACAAAATTTACTTGTATATATAAACACTAAAATTACAATTTTTATACACATGGAAATCACTTAAAATATTAAGTGAGAAATCTGATTTTGAAATATTGCATTAGTAAGTGAATTAATCATATAATTTATTTTTTACAACAATTATAATATTGTATTTCTTAAGTAATTTCATATGATTTTATAAGGGAAAATATTTATAATAAAAAAAAGTGAGGAATTGAAAAAATAATTGCAAACTCATGAAAGTACAAGTGGTTTATACACTAAATTGTGCAAATGAGTTTGTATTTTCATAAATCTGCAATTATTTTTTCTACTTCTCATTTTTTTTGATATTTTATTTATTTATTTATTTATAATTGACATAAATTATAGTTTGTGAGTTTGACATAAATCATAATATTGAGATACATTTTGAACATTTTTTATTGTTAATATTATTAGTCTATTCACACTTTTTCCTAACGTGGTATATTGATTTGTAACATTTTTTAAATTTGAACTTCAAAAAAAAAAAAAAATCAGAGACAATTGTAATTGATATAGTCAAATAATATTTTATACATAATTTATGCACTTGGCAAACAACCATCTATTACATTTAAATATTTCACCAATTCAATTGTTTAAAAAAAATTCTATGAAATTTCATTTTTAAACTCCTAATACTATAACGTCATGTTTGGTTCACTCAAATGAAATTGAATTGAATGGAATAATAATTTCTTAGTCTCTTTATAGAATAACTATTTCCTTATAATAGTGAATGAGATTTTATTTATAATATGTTAGGTTTTCATAATTGACAATCTCGTTGGACAAAATTTTATTTAGTTGTATTTTTATTCGCTTTATTGTATTTGTGAGGTTATAAGAGTTTAGATACGAATTCAACCCGAGTTGTGGCTGTGCAGAGAGTTTGTACTGACATTTCGTATCTTGGCTTAAACATTCTTATTTGCCACTTCGCTGACTAAGCACGGGGATTGAAGTGCTTTGACCGCTCGAGTGGTCTTTCATGCGCTCGAGCAGTGAAGTGGATCATCCAGTATCTATGCATGTGACTTTTGGGAAGGGTGTTTTACCGCTCGAGCAGTAGAAGTTGCGCTTGAGCGGTTGGCCTATATGTGAGTATTGCCTTTAGTTACACCGCTCGAGCAGTAAAGTATACACTCGAATGGTCTTTGCAGATATGTTTAGTATAAAGTGCACCATTTACTATGTTTGGGTTTAACCCATCCAGATTATTAGAGAGGATTAAATACAAATATCACAATTGAAGGTGCTCCAATTTTGATTTTTTTCATGTTAAATCGTTGTATCGTTTTGTTGTTAATTGTTTGATTGGGATTGCTATTCATTGTTTAAAATTGAATAATAATCACAAATCAATATCTCAGAGATTTTTAGAATTTTCATAATATTTTTTCATTATTTTTCAATAAATCAAACATGAGGATGAATATTATGATGGAATGATTTCTTTATTTCACTTTGTTTCAATGAACTAAATATAACTTAAAATCAAAAATTATTTGCGAACTTATTTTTTAGACAAAATTCAAGGGTCCCAAATGGCCTTGCTCGCCTTAGCTTAAGGTTGGCCTTGACTTTAGAGAATAAAATGAAAGTAAACACTTATTTTAAGAGCCAAAATACTACAAAATGAAGATATGAGTGGTGATCACACCATAATATGGTGAACCCTCTCACACCATATCATAATCCTCTTTTGGTGATCAGTAAACCTTCCCGCAAGATGTAAAATAATCTGGAAGTATTTTGGTGTTTGAATTTAAACACAAAGAGACACAATGCTTCGTAGCATTGTATCTATTTCCATACATCATGATGACTCTTGGCAAAGGTTATCAAAATACTTATAAATAGTTGGAACAGTAGGTCTTATGATTTACTTCCAAAAACTAGAAAACAGTATATATATAAAAACTATGTTTGCTTCCGGATTATCAATTTTGTCTTGCATGATAAACACCCTCACGGGCCTCTCGATCATCACCATTGTAAAGTTCATCTGTCAGTGGTATCAGAGCAAGTTTGTACACATAATTGCAGATATTGAATTACAGTCCGAAAGAACGAAAAATTTTCGAAACGTTTTTACCAAAAATTCAGAGTATAATCGACCGTCAATCTTCGGCTTTGGTAAATTCCGTTTGTTTATTTAATCATCACCAACGTGTTGTATCTCCAGAAAATTATCCAAAAAAAATAACCGTTGGTGGTACTATTGTTTCGAACCTTGCCGAAAGTGAGGCCGAATTATACCGCTAGAAACAATTTTATAAAATATTTTTCAGTTCAAATTATGTCTCCAAATTAGCACTATCTTGTTCTTCTCAAAATTTTGATAACAATGGTGATATTCGTTGTGAAAAACGAAAAAAAATTGATCCACAAAGTTCAATTTTCAATATTTGGTCTCCGATACCAGTTGCCAGAGAAGAAAACCAGAAACATTCCGTTGGTGCATCTGTTTTGCAAAGATCATCCATTGGTTCAAAAATGAAGAGAAAAGGGCAAAAAATAAGAGTTACAGTAAGGAAATCAATTCCTTTGGGCCTAAGAATTAAAAAGGATTTAATTAGGCTGAAACCCAGCACCACAGAGACCAAACCAAGAAGCCCAAAGCCACAGAGCCAGCCCAGCCCAGTGACAGAGCCAAGCAGCCCAACGCCGTGGCCCAGCGCGCGCCCAGATTCGCGCATCAACCCATCGTCTAGTGCACCGCACCCGGACTCAAGTTCGTCTGCTCCGCTTGACCTGCGTGCAGACCCACGTGTCATGCCGGTTTGGGCTCAACCGGTCCAAACCAGCCCAACACAGTATTTGGACTGGCAGCATCCTGGTCCAATTGGTTTTTTGGCTCATTCTTGCTCATTTCAAGGCTGTTTTTAGTTATTCAAAAGCTAAAATTTTCAGAATTCTTCTAAGAATTTTCCCGTGGATCGTTGTACTAAATTTCCTGAGGAAAACATTCGAGGAGAAGGCTATCCAAGGGTGTTACCAAGAAAAACATACAAAGAAACATTATTTAAAATGCACCATTGTGTCCCTTGGGCTCATAACTATTATTTCAATACTCATAAACAAAGTATTGGATTTAAAAGGCCATTGGGTTTTCATCATTCTTCTTACCCAAGGCAAGACAACCGAGTTTTTGCTTATCACAGAAACTGACGCAACGACTACAAGGCTAATCCTTATTAAGACTTGTTGTTGTATTTAATTTTGCTTATTTGTTTATTTTAGTTTGTAACATCCACATTTTAATTTTTATTGAAACACATTTTTGTTTTAGTATGGCTATTAAAAATGCCATGGATTTTTCAAGAATTGAGATGTTTAATGGAAATAATTTCCGAACATGGAAACGCCACATTTCTTATCTTCTTACACATGAGAAAATATTGCACACTTTATCCACTTCTAAACCAGATGATGATTCTAATTGGTTTCAGAATAAATGGATAGAAGATGATGCAATGGCAAAGGCCACTATGTTACATAATATGAAAGACAACATTATTTCACTTTTTGAAGAACATAAAACTGCAAAACAATTAATGGAAGCACTAATAGGTAAGTATGGAGTTCGATCGGATACTCAAATTCAATTGCTCTTGGACAAATATAATAACACTCGTATGAGTGATAATGATAGTGTTGGTGATCATGTTAATCAAATGGAATTAATTGCTAAAGAATTATCCAACACTGATCACCTTTTGTCGAACAAGATGCAAGTAACTACCATACTTAATAGTCTTCCATTATCTTGGGATCGTGTTGTCACATCTTTAACTCATAGCGGATCAGAGATTTCAATGGTGACATTGCCTGTACTCTTAGTGTTGGAAGAAGAAAGAATGAAGCGAAGGCGTAAAGAAGGTTTGTCTTCTAACTCGTTGATGGCACAGTCTTTGTTACAACCATAGAATAATTCCCACACACCATTCAACAAGAAAAATACGACTTCATTTAAGAGAAAATGGAAGAAGGGGTTTCAGAAAGGATGGAAGAAACAACAAGAATGACAAAAACAACAACATCACAAGCATCAGGTTGGCCCACGTTACAAGTGCGGTCTAAAAGGTCATATTAAAGCCACTTGTCCTCAGAAGCAGAAAAAGGATCATAATCCTATTGCCATGACAGTTTCTGAAGCAATGGTGCTTGAACCTTCATCAAATTTATGGTGGATTGATTCTACTACTACTAGGCATATTGTGCAAAATAAAGACATGTTCGTAGAGTTTACTGAAAAGAAGGTTGGTGAACACATAATCTACATGGGCAACAACTCCTATAGTGATGTTTTGGGCATCGGCAACTGTTAATTCTCTACTAATGGAACTTCTATTGTGCTTCATGATGTGTTTTATGTACCCAGCATTTGCCGAAATTAATTTTGGTTCCGGTGTTAACTCAAAAAGGTTTTGAGATTAATTTTAGGTTTAACACAGTATTGATTAAGAAATGAAGTGTATTAGTGAAAGGTGTAAGAGTGAGTGAAATGTACTCTCTTCCTATTGATAATAATAAAGTATGTATTTCTGATTATTTGCATGTTTCTACTAGTAATAGTTCTTATCTGTGGCATTTAAGATTAGGTTACATTAATAAAAATAAAATGTCTCGAATGTTTAAAAGTAGCTTATTGCCTAAAGTATGTTCCGATGATTTTGACATATGTGAACCATGTATCAAAGGCAAAATGACTTGCAAGCCATTTGTCAAACATTGGAAATCATCGGAATTACTCGAAATAATTCATTCAGACATTTATGACCCTTTAAGAACTAAAACTCATTGAGGCATGGAATACTTTATTACTTTCACTGACGATTATTTAAGATATGGACATATCTATCTTAAACACAAATCAGAGGCAATTAACAAGTTTAAGGAATATAAATTAGAGGTAGAAAAGCGACTTGGTCGGTCCATTAAACACTTGAATAATGATAGAGGTGGCGAATATGAAGCTATGGACTCTTTCTGCAAGAACAATGGCATTAAACATTTGTTTACAATACCATACACACCACAATAAAATGGGATCGCAGAAAGACGAAATCGTACTCTAATGAAAATGACAAGGTCTATGATGGCTCATGTTGATCTTCTTATTTATTTTTTTGGGGAAGTTTTGTCCACCGTTGCGTACATATTAAACAGAGTCGAAACAAAAGCCAAACCTCTAACTCCTTACGAATGCTGGCATGGTACTAAACCTATTGTTCAAAATCTCAAAGTTTGGGGATGTAAGGCACATGTACTTATTCCCAAACCTTTAAGGGATAAATTGAAAAGTAAAACTTGGGAATGCAAGTTTATTGGCTATGTTGAAAATGGGTGTGGTTATCATTTTTACCATCTCGAACGTGGATTAATAGAAAGTAGAGATACTATTTTTCTTGAATCCACTGATCTTGTTACTCCTATTGAACAAATTAAATTGCTCTCTGAAGTATCTTCGAATTCTTCTCTTACTTTTTTGTCACCAACACCACCAGTTCTCCCAGAACCACCAAATAGTGGGAGGAAACGACAACTACATGATGTTATGTTCCCTGCTTCGAATCTGGAGATAAATGGGAGTAAGAGAGCAAGACGACGTCCATCTACGTTTTTGAAAGATTATTATGTTTTTCAAGTTGAAGAACTTAATAACTTAGTAGATGATCCTATTAGTTATAATGAAGCAATAAGTAGCAGTGATGCTACACAATGGCTTGAGGCAATGAATGAGGAACTTGACTCCATCAAGAAAAATAATGTTTGGGAATTAACCGATCTCTCGAATAGAAGAAAACCATTGGTTGCAAATGGGTTCTTATAAAGAAATTCAAAGTAGATGGAAGTTTGGAGAAATACAAGGCCAGGTTAGTAGCTAAGGGATTCACTCAACAACCTGGAATAGATTTTGTAGATACATATTCTCCTGTTGCAAAATTTGCCTCAATAAGAATTCTAATGGCAGTAATAGCCAGGATGGATTTGGAATTGCATCAATTAGATGTTAAAACTGCTTTTCTCAATGGAGAATTAAAAGTGGAAATTTATATGATGTAACCTGATGGTTTCCCAAACCAAGGCAACGAGGATAAAGTCTACAAGTTGAAAAAATCTCTTTATAGACTTAAACAATCTTCAAGACAATGGTACTTGAAGTTCCACCAAGCCATTTTAGAAATGGGTTATGTTGTGAGTCCATTAGATCACCGTGTTTATATCTGGAAAAATGATGACAAATTAGCAATATTGTCTTTATACGTGGATGACATATTGTTAGCAGGAAATTGTCCAGATATGATTATAAAAACCAAAACTTTTTGGCATCTAGATTTGAAATGAAAGACATGGGCCTTACAACCTATGTTCTAGGAATTAGAATTTCAAGAGATAGAAATTCAAAATTATTATTATCTAGATCAAGAGAAATAGCTAGACAAAGTGCTCAAAGATTTAACATGGATAACTGTAATTCTTTAAGCACGCCTGTTTGCAAGGGACAAAGTTTTAGTAAAAGTATGAGTCCTCAAACTAAGTCTGACGTTGAGGAAATGAGAAATGTCCCGTATGCTCAGGCAGTAGGCAGCCTAATGTATGCTATGACAAGCACAAGACCTAACATCTGTCATGCAGTTGGATTGGTAAGTAGGTTTCAATCCAATCCAGGTAAGGAACATTGACAAGTAGTCAAAAGAACATTCAGATATTTAAAAGGCACTAAAAATTTGAAGTTATGTTTTGGTTTGTGTGATCTAGACATAAAATGATACATTGACGGGGATTTTGCAAGAGATGTAGATGATAGAAAATATACTAGTGGTCATGTGTTCTTGTTTGGTGGAACAACAGTTTCTTGGTTAAGTAAGAAACAGAGTTGTGTTGCAAAGTACACTATGGAAGCTGAATACATAGCTCGGAGCACAGCCGTGAGTAATGCGGTTTGGATAAAACGATTTGTTGACAGTTTACAATTAGGTATACCAGCCAGACCGGTCAATATGTTTTGTGACAATCAGTCCACCATCTCATTGGAGCAAATAGCTCTAAGGGAAAACATATTGATGTAAGTTACCACTATATTCAGGACATAGTGGAGAGAGGTGAAATTAAAGTCAATTATATACCCTCAGAAGAGATGGTGGCTGACCCTATGACCAAAGGGTTGTCTCTGAAAAAATTCAGAGAACATGTAGCTAATATGGGATTGAAAAATGCCTAGCTAGGTGGTTTAGCTACTTATATAAAAGCATAGTCGGATGACTTTGGGGACGCCTAGATAACCGATGTTTTGCGACTCTATCTTGCATGGAAACATGTGTTTGGTCAAGTAATAAGATAGAGGAACTGACAAGGTACGGACATCATAGTTAGCATGAGATGTAAAATCCATAATATGTAACATGCTAACTTGATGATATTGTTTGCTTGATCAGTAAAAAGTCGTTGATAAGGTGTGTTAAGGATAACCTTCAGGAATGGGTTTTAAAAGAAGTACTTAACAATAATTTCAGCGCAGGTTGACACATGAAAAATGTGTGCGGCTGAAGTTGTCAATGGTGATTGGGTATGGATTATGAACCCATTACTGAAAATTGATGCCGTTCACTTGAAATATAGTGAATTGAAGTCATCTGGAGCGTGTTGTTAGCGGGAGAACGCATTCGCACGAGTGCGGTCAGATTGGTGGCAAAAACGTGCGCACGTATGGCTAAGTCACAATCAGACGTCGATCTATGAGGTAATTTTATAGATGAAAGTTGGCATGAGGCAAAATTTTGGTACCAAGGTTAACATGTTCAACTCAAGTTTTATCACCAATATTATAATGTGATCAAGTGGGAGATGAAGATATGAGTGGTGATCACACCATAAAATGGTGAACCCTCTCACACCATATCATAATCCTCTTTTGGTGATCAGTAAACCTTCCCGCAAGATGTAGAATAATCTGGAAGTGTTTTGGTGTTTGAATTTAAACACAAAGAGATACAATGCTTCATACATCATGATAACTCTTGGCAAAGGTTATCAAAATACTTATAAATAGTTGGAATAATAGGCCTTATGATTTACTTCCAAAAATTAGGAAACAGTATATATATAAACACTTCGTTTGCTTCCGGATTATCAATTCCGTCTTGCGTGATAAACACCCTCACAGGCCTCTCGATCATCACCATTGTAAAGTTCATCTTTCACAAAATACATATTTTGAGGCCATGTGTGTATTTCATCATTTTAATTTTGCTAAAACCTTATGTAAAATTAAAAAAACACCCCTCCTCCATTACTGATTTTGAATGATGTAGGCATTAACATTACATTTGAGAACTACGATAGAAAAGAAAATAGAGAGGGAAAAAATTGTGATCTCTTTTCAATCTTATTTGGATAAATTACATTAAAAAAAAATTAAATGAAATATTTATAGGTTATATTACCAAAATAAAATTTATATTTTTATTTCTTTAATACCTACATGGACAATTTTGGGTTAATATAAAATTAATAATCATTCTATTCTTTTTGCTCTTCCAATTATTTGGAGATTTTTTTTTTTTTTTTTGTTAAGAGAGTAATTGCACACATGAGAACTATTACATCAAATTGACCACTAGTCTAGCAATAGTTAAAAAGCTAACCGTCACCAAGTCCAACAATTAATATCATTGGCCCAAAACTACCACTATTAGCCCAAACAACTACACACAACCCCAATGATAGGGAGAAATAAACACCATAAATATCAAACTCCCCTCTATAGATAAGGGTGTACATAGATCGAATTGATTTGATTTTAAAGTAAACTAGGAATCGAATCGTACGAACCGGTTTCAAAAAAATTCAAACTGTAACCGAACTGTTAAAATGTGGAACCG
Organism: Camellia sinensis; assembly: GCF_055761805.1. Classification (NCBI taxonomy): domain Eukaryota; kingdom Viridiplantae; phylum Streptophyta; class Magnoliopsida; order Ericales; family Theaceae; genus Camellia; species Camellia sinensis. Next base: position 100,360,595 of record NC_138975.1, on the reverse strand, counting down.
AATTAGAACCAAACTATAAAGACCAGTTTGGTTCGATTTTATTTTACATATCTAGAAATTTTATATAACAATAAATATGATATATATTTATGTTAGTAAACAAATTAATGATAATTAATTTGTTTAAGTTGGTTGGAGTTTATCAATTTTATAATGAAGGCCAAGAGATTTTTATATTTTAATTTTTACATATAAAAATATAAAAAAAATATCTCACAATTCGGTTTGGTTCAAAATTGTAACTAAAGTCTTAGAATTGAAATCTGGACCGATTTGAACGGTTCCATCATTTTCAGAACTAGAATCAGAACCGAAACTGATAAAAATCAGACCAAATTGACGGTTTAGATTGTATTGGACCGGTTTACTAGTTCCATTGATTTTTTTTTACACCTTTATCTGTAAGAGTTAAATTCATAATCTCACATTATAAAGTGGTTCTACACAACTACTAAGACAAAACCCTAATAAATTTTGAAAAGATTAAAAAAGTAAATTATAAGAGAAATCACTTTATTTAATCTTTTTTTTTTTTTCTCATTTCTATCATATTTAATTATTTAAACAAGCGATTATGACTAAAAAAAAATAAATCAATTTCTCCCTTTTTCTCTACAAATCTCTCAATTCAAACAAACAAATAATATATTTTAGAGATCAAAGCGTAATAAGTAAAATGTCAGAGATTAAAGTATAGCATAACATATATTCAAGAACCATTAGCACAATTAATTATTATGCTAATGGTTGAGACCACTCCAATCACCACCTCCACGCCCCCTAACACATACGTGGCAGGTGGCAGGTGGTGATTGGAGGAGAAGGAAAAAAAAATGAAAAAAGAAAAACTGGCCAATCATGTTGAGAGGGGGTCAAGGGGATGGAGAAAAAAAAGTCTGAGTCATTATTGTTAGCATAATGTCTTGGACCTCCAGTGGGGGTGACCCCACCACCCCCACTCTTTTCTAATTGGTTGAATTTTTTTTTTTTTTTTTTTTTGGGGTCTTGAGAGCACATAAGGCTGTAAATGAACCGAGCTGTTCATAAACAAACTCGAGTTCGGCTCGTTAAGGCTCGTTCGAACTCGACTCGATTAATAAACGAGCCGAACTTGAGCTTAAATTTCAAGCTCGATTAATAAACGAGCCAAGCTCGAGCTTACCATTGCTCGACTTGAATAGGCTCGCGAGCTCAAAAATATAAATATTAATTTATATTTTTATATTTTAAATATATATATATATATATTATATTTTAAATATATATATATTATATTATATATTATATATAATATAATATATATATTATACATATCAAAAACTTTGAACTTTTTATTTTTTATTTATATAATATTTTATGTCTTATATATTTATATATATATATATATATATTATATGTTCAATATATTTATATATTATATTGTCCTCAGAATTTGGCTGTCACTACCATTGCCAACAGCCCCATTTATAAGCAGTGAACCTTAGCATGCTTCTTCCTTTGAGCGATGTGAGACTTTTGGTGTACTTGACAAAACGACGTCGTTTGATAAGTAATGTTTCAAACAATTGGGCGTCTCACATCGTTTACATATGTATTTCAAAGACAAACAAATCTCTATTTAAGTGTAGTAGCTGCTAGCCTTTGTGGTTTCACTTGGCTAACAAGCCGAGCCCGAGTTACATAAATTTTAGACGAGCCGAGCTCAAGCTCATATATTTAGACTCGTTTAGCTCGAAACACCTTTATAATAAATCGAGCCGAGCTGACATAATAAAACTCAATTCAGCTCAGCTCAATTAGAACCCTAAGAGCACAGAAGGACACGTGAAGCTGAGGGTGCTGGGTTCACCTGACTGGGGTCCAGCACGGCCAATTTCCCTCTTTGTGCCATTTTGAACATTTTAGTCCCATTTTAGGGTGTACTTTTATCTTTATTCCCAAAGTAGGGTAAAACGGTTTTACAAATGCCGTTTTTCATAAACCGGCTTTCCCAAAACCGTTTTCATCGATTAAAATAATAATAAAATTTGAAAATGAAAACCGGCTTTTCTAAAGCCGTTTTTGATTAAGATTTTAATTATTCTGACTTAATTAAAAACGGTTTTCGTAAAACCGTTTTCCCATTAATTTTTTTTTTATTTATATTTTCAACATAAATACTTTTTGTTTAAAATTTTTTTTTTCATGAAAACCGGTTTTAGAAAAGCCGTTTTTTAAAATTAATTTTTTTTTTATTTATATTTTCAACATAAATATTTTTTGTTCAAAATTTTTTTTTTCATGAAAACCGGTTTTAGAAAAGCCGTTTTTTAAAATTAATTTTTTTTTATTTATATTTTCAACATAAATATTTTTTGTTCAAAATTTTTTTTTTATGAAAACCGGTTTTAGAAAAGCCGTTTTGTAAAATTAATTTTTTTTTTATTTATATTTTCAACATAAATATTTTTTGTTCAAATTTTTTTTTTTATGAAAACCGGTTTTAGAAAAGCCGTTTTTTAACATTAATTTTTTTTTTTATTTATATTTTCAACATAAATATTTTTTGTTCAAAATTTTTTTTTTCATGAAAACCGGTTTTAGAAAAGCCGTTTTTTAACATTAATTTTTTTTTTATTTATATTTTCAACATAAATATTTTTTGTTCAAATTTTTATTTTCATGAAAACCGGTTTTAGAAAAGCCGTTTTTTAACATTAATTTTTTTTTTAAACTTATATTTTCAACATAAATATTTTTTGTTCAAAATTTTTTTTTAATAAAAACCAGTTTTAGAAAAGCCGTTTTTACATTAATTTTTTTTAAATAAATATGTTATGACCAAAAATATTTTTTAATAAAAAACGTTTTTAGAAAAATCGTTTTTCACATTAATTTTTAATTTTTTAAAATTTATATTTTCAACTTAAATATGAAAACTACCAAATTTTTTTTTAATAAAAAGTGGTTTTAAAATATAAAGTTTTTACATTAATTTTTTTAAATTTAAATTTTCAACATAAATATTTTTTGACGACAAATATTTTTAATAAAAAATGGTTTTAGAATTTTTTTTTTTTAATTATGTTTTCTCATGTGGGAAGGTTGGACTTGGGAATGAAAAGATGAGTAAGAGAGCAGCAATTTCAATGCATTCAAAGATGGGTTTCTTTAGAAAATTACAGCACAAATAAAAATAAAAATTAAAACGTAATGCTTGCTTTGAGTTTTCTAAAACATTTTTTAGAAAATTCTATTTTCTTATTTTTCAAATTTTTTTGTTTTTGTTGAATTTTTTAATATTTTAAGTTTACAATAGTTATTTATAATAGAACGAGGTTCTAATTAAGCTAAAAGATAAAATGAAAAAAACAATATGTGCTCATCAATCTTAAATCAAAGGAATTATAAAAATTATCAAAAATGAAAATATTTGCGTTAAGCTCAAATCTAAAAATTACAATGAAAAATACATGTTATGAACAAAAAAAAATCTAGTCCCAATTGGATTCGTTTAAATTGAGTTATATGTGAATCAATTATTTTCAAAACTAGCAAAATTACAAAATTGAAGACATAAACATTAAAAATTGTTCAAAATTCATCGTATGCCATGACGAAGCAATGAATATTGTTGGCCATGTCATTTTTCATATTTCGATCAAATTTCACATGATTCTAAAGACATGCCGTATTACGTCTATTAATGTTTTAACATTTATCTTGTTTTTCCTAAATTTCAAAAATTCTATAGCAAGCATGTATCCGATATGCATCAAATTCTCAAGTTAAGAATTGTATTTGCCGCGTATATCAATTGATGAGAGAGAGAGACGTGCGATATACGTAAGTTCTAGAGAGAGAGAGAGAGAGAGAGATTGGAGACATATTTGCATGGGGAGTGTTTCTTACCATATCCGGAAGTTGGGCAGAAACATAGGAGAAAAATTTGTGTAATGATAGGGTAGGGATGCATGTGTGAATAGCTAAGAAACAAATAAAGAGTTGAATGAATCAATATAAAACGTGGCCGATAATACTCTTTTGACTATTTTGTATCTATCTATATCTCTATAGGTTTGTATGTGCACTTGTCCCTCTTTAACACCCCTACCTCTTTTCTACAAAAACCAATCTCTACCATCCATTTCTTTCTCTTCTTCTATCATCGTAATCCACCTCACTTTCCTTTCACATGGATTCTCTCTCTCTCTCTCTAATTATATGTTTCTATGTGCACTTGTCCCTCTTTGACACCCTAACCTGACTTTTCAACTAGAGCAAATCATTACCAATCATTCCTTTCCATTCTATTTAAGCTAATCCACCACACTCTCATTGACAATCCCCAACTCAGCAATTCTCTCTCTCTCTCTCAAATTAATTAGAAAAACTGTCATTTGTTGTTGATTATCTTGAGCTTTGTTCTAAAAGAGAGAGAGAACTGAAGAATCATCTTTGCACTTCTCTCTCCTATATTGGTTGTGAGCTTATCTTTGCTTCGCTTCTCACACCAATTTGCATCTGTGAGAGAGCTTTCTCTTTCTTTGGGTTTCTCTTTTGCAGCTCTTATTCTTGATACATTTATATAACTACATTTGCACATGTAAGCTCTCTCTCTCTTTCTTTTCCTTGAATCTCTATTTCAATCACATTCTGTATGATAAATCTCAAGACATACTTCATTTTGAAGGTGGTTGTTAGGTCTTCAATAAGATATTGGCTTGTTATTAGGAAGAAATGGTTGGAATCATCATGCTATTCATCTAAATATAGGCATTTGATTGATTTATTCATCATTACAGCTCCTAATATTAACTAAGTTTTCGTCAATCTTACAAAATTCTTTAAAATATCATGGAAACTATTTTCATATATGTGATCACAACCTATCAAATTAATTTGAAAAATTATTCACAAATATCATTTTTATATCATGGAACTGACGAGAAAATTATTCAAAAAATTCTGGTGTTGTTGAATGAAAAGTTTACAACCCTAATTTCGAAATTTAAAATCCCAAATCTGAATCCCTAATTTCGAAATTTAAAATCTCAAATCTGAAACCCTAATTTCAAAATTTAAAATCCCAAATCTGAAACCCTAATTTCAAAATTTAAAATCCCAAATCTAAAATGAAATCCCTCATTTATGCGATACAAACCTGAAGTGGGTGTTTGATGAAGGTGTTCCGCCGGTGGTGTGCTTCCTCTTCGTCGCCGGTCTTCTTCGGCTGAGAGAGGGAGAAGATGGGTTGGATCAAACACGGCCTCTTCGTCGTCGGTCTTCTTCGGCTGAGAGAGGGAGAAGAAGATGGGTTGGATCAAACACGGCCTCTTCGTCGGTCTTCTTCGGCTGAGAGAGAGAGAAGAAGATGGGTTGGAGCAAACACTGGTTTGGATCAAACACGGCTTTCGTAAGGGAGAAGAAGGAATGAAATGGCTTTTCTAAAACCGGTTTTTATTAAAAATGTTTCTGGTTCAAAAACGACTTTTGTAAAACCGTTTTTAAAAAAAAAAAAATTTCTCAAAAACGACTTTTCTAAACCGTTTTTTAAAAAAAAAATTTTGGTCATAAAATATTTATTTAAAAAACGGTTTTTCTAAAACCGGTTTTAAAAAAAAAAAAATTTGGTCATAAAATATTTATTTAAAAAAAATTAATGCAAAAACGGTTTTTCTAAAACCGGTTTTTATTAAAAAAATATTTTGACCAAAAAATATTTATGTTGAAAATATAAATTAAAAAAAAATTAATTGGAAAACGGTTTTACAAAAACCGTTTTTAATTAATTCAAAATAATTAAAATCTTAATCAAAAACGGCTTTAGAAAAGCCGGTTTCCATTTTCAAATTTTATTATTATTTTAATCGATGAAAACGGTTTTGGGAAAGCCGGTTTCTGAAAAACGGCATTTGAAAAACTGTTTTACCCTACTTTGGGAATAAAGATAAAAGTACACCCTAAAATGGGACTAAAATGTTCAAAATGGCACAAAGAGTGAAATTGGCCGGTCCAGCACGGTTGTTATTGTTAACTCAATTTGGAATTTCCTACAAAATTCAACAACGTAGGCAAGTCACACTACAACTACACCACACCACTACAAGAAAGCGAGTGAGAGAGTGTTGGTCGGTGTGTTGGCGGGCTTTAATTTTTTAGTCTTCAAAAATAATAATAATAATAATAACCACCACACCGCGTTCCTTGGGGCTCGCCGACTTTTTATAGTCAAGCAGACTGAAATCACCAAAAAGTTGAGACAAAGTGTTCTTCTATATACTCCAAAACTAGTAGTAGCTTTGATCATCAATCATTTCAGGGTTTTTCTTCATCAAACCATTCTCTTCCCAAATCAGGTACTCAAAAGTTTTAACGCCCACAAAATACACATACCCTTTTGTGCTCTTTTTGTTTCTTCCCAAAGAGATGTCTCAGATTCAACAGTGGGAAGATCAGAATGACAGTTCAGACGATGAGCAGACTCGGGTTTCTTTTAGAAAGTGAGGCATTCTTTTCTAAATCTTCATTTTTCTTTGATAATATTGTGCACTGCTAATCTAGAATTGGAAAACTATGTGAAAACTGAACTGGGTTTTGCTTATTTTGTGAGAATTGCTGTTTTAAATGGTTAATATTGAGGACTGCTAAGCTAAAATTGGAAACTGGTCTGGGTTTTGCTTGTTTTGTGAGAATCGCTTTTGATCTTGTGAATTTTTTGGAAATTTTGTTGCCTTTTGTTTTGATTTATTGCAATTGTTCTTCATCTGACAGGGAGGAGCTGCAGGTTTTTGTGATCCGTATGGTTCACCAAACGGTCAAGGAAGCTTTAGAAAAAAATCTCACGCCTTTGATTTCTGGAGCTGTGAGTGCATTTCGTGGCAATTATTAAATTCAACACATGATTACACATATATCTATTAAGTGTGTATATACATTTTATCCCCCCGAAAAAACAGAAGAAGAAAAGTGTGTATATACGTGTGCAATGCACAAGCGCGCTTGTAAGGCACGGCTATTGTTGCCAAATCACGAATGGTGTCATTAATCATTTTGCTAAAGTAGTGAATCGTGAATCATATTGAATCATGGATTGTAAAATTCAATTTACTCAACATAATTTACTATGAAGCGTGGGTACTTCGAAAAATATGTTGTACCCATACCGGGTACTTACCGGTGTAGGGTACCTCGTATGTTACTTTTGCATACGTATTGGGTACACGAAACACATATCCAAATTTTTTCTTCTTAATTTTTGGCGTACCCAGACATACCTAGTATATATCCAAATCGTACTGTACCTTAGTTGAAATAATATTTTCTTTCACTACAGAAATAAAACTCTTTTCACGAGACTTTTTTTTGTTTTTAGTTTTATGCTTAGCATGATTTAAAATTAAACTATGGTTTGTAAGTTATTGAATGTATTGATATTTAATTTTGATTTATACCTTTACTTTTGCCATTATATGTTAATTATAGGTTGGATCTTAACAAATTAAACCATTTAATTAATTTTTGGATTAGTCTAAATTAAAAATAAATATTTTTTTACAAGCGTACCAAGCTGTACTTGTACCATACTTTTTTTGGATTTTATCGTATCGACGTACCCGTACCGTACGCGTACCTGTACCCATACCCATGCTTCATAGATAATATATAATTCTACATATATATAATTACATATATCAACATAATTGATCTCTTTTTTTATTTTGCAAAAATGTCATTGTTTCATGCTTTATGCAAACAAAATTGAATTGTACTGAATGACAAGATTCATTCAATTTAAAATTCAATAGCATGAATCGAATCATTTTGGTTGAAATTCACATTAAATCATGAATCGTAAGGTTCTAACAATCATGGGCATGACCGTATGTAACATAAAAAAACACACTCGGAGAGGGTGGACAATTAGTTGGAGCAGCGTGTGCTATAACAAAACTGACTGCAGAAGAGGGGGATATCGGCCACATTAAAATTACCTTATGGGGAATGTATGATGAACTCAATATGCAGATGACTTCTTCAGTTCTTTGTGTGCATGCGCACATACTTAAATACATACATTACTTTAGTTGAAGATATAAATGTATGCTGTGTGCGTTTATATGTGCCTTGTGTAAAGGATTCAATACACATATATTTTTGTGCATATATCTACATAGATACATAAATGTGTTTGTTTTTATACATGATTACAGGCATGAGTGTGTAAATGTTCTGAGTTTCTCAAAACTTAATGTTAAAGAAGAATTAAGGGTAATTCTGTATTGTGTTGTTGGACTTTGTGTATGCCCTTTCTTCACAACTAATACCGCTTTCTGAATTTGTGGTTCTGTTTAGTGTTACTGTGTGGTTAACATGGGATGGGAGTGAAATTTATATTACAATTATATTAATGTCTTAACTTTTGAGAAGGTTGCTCATCACACACTTTTATTTATTTCAAATATTAGCGACTCAAGTTCTTATGTCCTTTCCTAGTGAAGTGCTTGAGATATCCTAGAAAATTAGCAAATAGCGTATAGCCCTGCCGTTGTTTCTATTTAGTCTGTGGGGAGTTTGATAATATTTTGACCATCTTTATAGAATTTATGTTTGTGACAATGGACAATAAGAAGAATTTTTAGTTGCTAAAGTAGTTGATGAAATTCCACTATATGCACATTTTTTACTTCTCAAGTTTATTATCGAAAGGCAAGAATAAGCCAAACAACAGGAGACTTCCTCTCCACTACTAGATCAAAGCAGGACTCACTCACTCCTAGTCCTAGATCTCTACTACAACTACCATGGAATTTTAGTTTGAACCTTCATTCATTTCACTCCTTCAGCTAGTGTGGAATGTTAAATACAAATTAATGAATGTATGAAGTTGTCAACGCATCTGAATGTTTTTGGTTTTTCTAACTCCTCAAATGTTAGTTCATTAATATGGAGATATTTATCTGAACAAGGAACCAATCATCAGTATCCACCTGGGCAGTGATGCGAAACGGTGGTGAAAAATCGGTGGCATATAGCATTTCTCATTTGTCATTTCATAAATGAATTATAGAGAGAACAAGACTTGTGAATCTTGTATCCATGTCTTTAATACAAATATATCTTAGAGCACTCTGTCTCGGAGTTAAAGCAATAATTACTAATATAAACTAATGTGAGAAACTTTACATGAGAAACACATTATGTACCTTATCTAAGTCTAAATGTAATTGTAGAAGCAATCTATACACTACAGTATCTTATTAATGATTCATGACCTTTCAGGTCAGACAAGAAATTGAATTGGTGGGAGAAAAATTTCTGGCTAGCTTGAAGCAGTAAGAGATAATATTAAAGTAGTTTAAGTTTAATCACCATTATCAATGACAATTTTGCAGCTGACACATCCCTGTAATTCTCATTCAGGAGTTCTGGAAGTGGGATACATTCTGTGGAATCAAGAAGCTTCCAACTAAAGTTCTTAAACAAACTCTCCCTACCAGTTTTAACTGGAAAACACATTAAAGGAGAAGGAGATATTCCCATTGAAATCGCTTTGTTTGATACTATTACTGACCAACTGGTTAATTCTGGGCCTGAAGCATCAGCAAAAGTTGAGATTGTAGTTGTTGAGGGTGATTTTGATGGTGATACAAGAAGCAATTCGGCACTTGAAGACTTTAACAATAAGATTGTTAGAGAAAAGGAAGGAAGAAAATCTCTTCTTAGTGGAAATGTGTATCTGAATCTGAAAGAAGGCATCGGTTTTGTAGGTGAGATTTCTTTTACACATAATGCAAATTGGATGAAGAGATGTGAACTCAGGTTAGGGGCAAAAGTTGTGGATAATTTTAATGGGGCTAGAGTAAGAGAAGCACTGACTGAATCCTTTTTTGTCAAGGATCGCCGCAGCACCTGTAAGTTTTTCTGACTCATTATTTTCAGCTATATGCTTGTCAAGATCTGACTATTTGATTACTATCTTGAGTATCAAAATAGATTATAATTATGCTGCAGAAAAAGCATGTGATGTTATTGTATATAAAAACATTTAGTATTTGGCAAGAAAAATTTTCGACTCTGGGACAAAAGTGCTGAATGAAGTAGGATGTTGAAAAACATTAATATGTTATAGAGTTGTACCTTATGAAGAAACACTTGCACCTTAAAGAGAATGTGAGTGCAGAGAGAAAAATTGTCGTTGTATTTAGAAACACCCTTGACTCTCTAATAATCTTTTAAGCAATTTTCTTTTCAATGTACATAAGCAAAAAGTCTGAGAATATTAGGTAAGTAGTTTTATTGTGATGCCACTTTTAAGTTTTTTTCTGAATTAAATGACCATCTACAGTGGTAAAAAGAAAGAATTAAAGTTGAAGAAAGTTTGGATCGTTTGTTTTGATACCATATTGATGTAGGATAGATTAGGAAACTAGGCCCTAGGCTGTTTATTATTTGTGGCAGGGTTTGGCTATAGAAAGTTTCTAAAGTCATGGTTTTATAAGATGGAAGAAGACTTCTAGGTTTCTTGATAAGTAAATGGTCACATTAAAAGCTAACAGGCAGGGGAGGTTTGGGTTTATTTGAGTATGACAGGGTGTTCCATTTTTAATCAATTAATTTCCTTTCATAGTATTGCAATGTCTAGCTTAATAATGTGTGATTATTTATTCTCACTGCTTTCAGACCATGAGTTCCCCCCCCCCCCCCTCCTAAATTTGCTTGTTAACTGTTTTGCAGATTTCTTGTCATATACTTTCAAGTTTGTGTGAGAATATGCCTATATTCAGTATTCTCCTTTTTCTTTTTAGGATTAGGACTTAGTGCTCTATATCTATTAGAATTCTATATCAGTGATGTATTCATTTAGGATTAGGAATTAGTGTTCTATATAAGTGTTGTATTCTTTGTTCAATTAATTTAATCTAATATACAGTTTCATTCAGAAAACTTACATGATATCAGAGACTGGTTGGAAACCCTAGCGGCCATTGTTGAAGCTTTTCTGTTTCATTGAACTCTCTGGTTCAACCATGTGAATACGTACGACCCATCTTATTCGAGATTGGGTTCGGTTCATCTGGTCTTGGTTCGAGTTAACCCATCTGATTCGTTTGGTCTCTGTTCAAGTCGATCGTGGTTGATATCCCTTCTCACCAGACTTGCGATCCTGGTTTGCTCTTGTTCCTCTCGATTGATTGATTCCATCAGGTTCAGTCTCTCACAATCTGGCTTCGCAAGGTGGTTCTCTCTGTCGCGAAGGTCTCTCTCTCTCTTTCTCGATTTGGCTTCACAAGGTGGTTCTCTCTATAGCGAAGGTCTCTCTCTCTCTCTCTCTCTCTCTCTCTCTCTCTCTCGTATTGTTATTGGTATCTGTGTTCATCAGTATTTGACCCAGCTGTGCTAACTTTGGGATTATTACAATTTGATCCCTCTAATTAATTTGTTTTATTTATACTTGGACACCATAAACTTTGTTTTATTACAATGTCGGATACTAAAATCCAAGTCATTAAATATAAACTCACTGGTGGCAATTATGCCTATTGGGCCAGTGTTATGAAGAATTTTCTTCTTGATAAAAAAAAAAATGGGGCTATGTTTATGTTTCTGGTTCTGTTCCTCGTCCATCGGACCCGAAGGCGGAAGGGTATCTGACTTTTTCTGACACTTGGGATTGTGATAATGCCTAAGTTCTGACCTGGTTTCATAATTCTGTGGATGACTGTATTGGAATGATGTTTTCCAAGTACAGTACTGCCAGGGAGGTGTGGGATTATTTACTAGGTGTTTATTAGCAGTCTAACTTTGCCAAGCGGTATGAGTTAGAAACAGCTATTCAGAGTGCTCGTCAGCAGGATCAGACTATTCAGGACTTCTATATTGAGATGACCAGTCTCTGGGATCAGTTGGCTCTTATGGAACCACCTAGTCTCAAGATACTGGACGCTTATGTTGAGTTTTGGAAGCAGGGTCGTTTAGTGCAGTTCTTAACGGCTTTCTTCCTTCAGTATGAGGCTGTCCGAGGTGGCATCCTTCACCGATCTCCTTTTCTCTTTGTGGATGCTATTGTTCGTGAGCTCCTCTCCGAGGAAATCCATCTTAAGATGGCCAGTCAGACTCTGCCTCCTTCTGTCTTCTTGGCTTCTGCCAGGCCTCCCTTGTTATTGACCCCACCTCCTTATCAGCTTCAGGCCACTGCAAAACCCAAGAAAGGAACATTAGGGCCATATGAGTGTGCTTTCTACCATCAGAAGGGTTATTGGAAGAACAACTGTCCCAAGAAGGGACGTTAGCCTGCTCCGTCTTCTCAAACACAGTTTCGCGGTCCTACTTCGGATATTTTCAAACCTCCTGCCGCTTACACTGCATCTACTCCGGCTCCCGATATTGACTTAGCTTTCTTGACTGCTCAGGTTGCACAACTTCAGCATATCCTATCCAGCCTTCAGCCATCCCCTCTACCTCCGCTCTTACCTCTCTTCATTCAGGTTTGCTGGGGTCGTCTTCAGGTATCCCTTCTTCTGTTTGACTTTTTGATTCCGGTGCCTCTTATCATATGACTCCTCACATTTCCTTACGTCAAAATTGTATTTCCCCACTCGTTCCTATTACTATTAATACTGTTAATGGGCTTGGTATGTTTGTTCTGTCTATTGGGTTTGTCTTACCTTCTGCCATGTCTGCTGTTACTATTTCTTTTGTTCTTTATGTCCCTCAGTTATCTGTCAGTTTATTATCTATCAGTCAACTTGATGCATTTGGTTTTGATATTATCTTTTCCTCTTATGTCTATTGTGTACAGGATCGGGTGTCCAAAAAGCAGATTGGGACCGGCCGTAGAGTTGGAGATCTCTATGTGGTCGAAAGCTTGCATCTCCCCTTATCTACCTCTTCAGCTGCACTTTCCTCGTTTCAGTTAGACTCTCAGTCGAGTCTGTTTTACTTATGGCATTCTCGTCTCGGTCATTTGTCTGCTGACCGCTTACGGTCTTTAGCTTAGTTATGATTGTTGGGTAAAGTTTCTCCTAGTCAAATTGATGAATGTTGTAAACTTGCTAAAATGTCAGTTTTACCATTGAATAAAAATACATCTATTTCTGTTTCTCCTTTTTCTCTTATGCATACTGATGTCTGGGGACCCTCTCATGTTTTTACTAAAAAGGGTTCTGCATACTATGTGCCTTTTATTGATGATTGCACCCGTTACACGTGGGTTTATCTTATGACTCATAAGTCTAACTTTTACTAGATATACCGTACTTTCCAGTCTATGGTCACTGCACTGTTTGGGTCTACTATTAAATTATTGCGGTTTGACTTGGGTGGGGAATACTTTAAAACTGAATTCTGTGAATATTTGGCCAAATTGGGAACTATTCACCAAACTTCTTGTACTGATACACCTGTCCAAAATGGTCGAGCTGAGCGTAAATACCATCATCTCCTTGAGATAGCTAGGTCTCTCATTCTCTCTGCCTCCGTTCCGGCTCCGTTTTGGGGTGAGGCAATTCTTACTGTTGCTTTTCTTCTCAATCATGTGTCTATCCCCCTTCTTTCTGGTCGGTCTCCTTATGAGACTCTATTTTCTCAACTTCCTAATTATTCCCTCCTTCGTGTGTTTGGATCTGCTTGTTTTGTCCTTTTATCTCATAAAGATAGGACCAAATTTAGTGTCTGGTCTGTCCTATGTGTCTTTTTGGGTTATAGTCTCACTTAGAAAGGTTATCGCTGTTATGACCTTGTTTCCCGTCGCCTTTATGTCTCCTGCCATGTTGCCTTTCTCGAACGTCTATCTTACTTTCAGCTTCCTCCTCTCACCGCTCTAGTTTCCAAAGAGGATTTGGTTGAGATCCCGTCGGATGAGTACATCTCCATTGTTCCTCCTGAGCTTGTTCCATCTTCTCCTCCTGCTTCACCTCTGGTTGCTTCTCCTCCTTTGACTTCTTCTCCTCCTCCGTTGTTAGTTTATTCTCGTCGCAAGGCTCCTCCTCTACTAATTGTCTCTGCCCCTGCTGCTGACCCTCCTGCTTCTGACGACTCTGATCCTGCTGCACATCGATATCCTTCTCGAGCGCATCATCCTCCAAACAGATTGGGTTGGTCTAATATATATTTTTCTGCTTCCTATTGTACCTTTTTGTCTGCCATTCACTCTTTTGTAGAACCTCAGTCTTACAAGGAAGCATTCCAGGTTCCTCATTGGGTTCACGTTATGGAGGATGAGTTGTTTGCTTTACAAAAAACTAGTACTTGAGTTAGTTCCTTTACTTGCTGGTAAGAATCTAGTTGGTTGCAAATGGGTCTACAAAGTCAAGACTCATTCTGATGGTTCTCTTAGACTCATTCTGATGGTTCTCTTGAGCGCTACAAAGCTCGTTTGGTTGCCAAAGGTTTCTCCCAGGAGTATGGTATTGATTATGAGGAGACATTTACTCTTGTTGCCAAGATGACTACTGTTCGTACTTTGATCTCTGTCGTTGCTATTCGTTCTTGGCCTCTTTATCAAATGGATGTTAAAAATATTTTTCTTAATGGCTATCTCACTGAGAAGGTTTACATGCGTCCTCCCCCTGGTCTTCACTATTCCTCTAGCCAGGTTTGTCGTCTTTGGCGTGCTCTGTATGGTCTGAAGCAGTCTCCTCATGCTTGGCATGATCCCTTTCAGACTACTATTACTGAGCTTGGGTTTCATCCTTCTACTTCCGACTCTGCTTTATTTCTGAGACATGTCTCGGCTAGTTTTGTTGCTCTCTTACTATATATGGATGATATGATCATCACTGGCTTTGACTCTTTTGCTATCTCTGAGGTCAAGCCGCATCTCTTCTGCACCTTCGAAATGAAGGATCTAGGACCTTTGCAGTATTTTCTTGGTATTGAGGTGGCTTCTCTCCCAAGGGTTACTTTCTCTCCCAGGTTAAGTATGCTAACAAGGTTATCCATCGTACCGGACTTACTGACATTAAGCTTTTTGATGCCCCCATTGAGCTTAATGTGAAGCTCAACACTATTGATGATTTTCCTCTAAACGATCCTACGTTATATCGCGAGCTTGTAGATTGCTTAGTCTATCTAATAGTTACTTACCCTGATCTTGCCTATGCTGTCCATGTGGTTAGTCAGTTTGTTTCTACTCGCTCTACACATTAGGCCGCTTTACTTCGGATCCTTCGCTATCTTCGCAGTACTATCTTTCAGGGCTTGCTATTCTCTTCTACTTCTTCCTTAGATTTGGTGACTTATGCTGATGCTAATTGGGCTGGTGATGTTATTGCTCGTAAATCTACTTCTGGTTTCAGTATGTTTCTTGGCGATTTCCTAATTTCTTGGAAAAGTAAGAAACACACTGTTGTTACCCGTTCTACTGCCAAAGCTGAGTATCGTGCTATGACTCATGCTATTGCTGAAATTGTTTGGCTTCGTGGTCTCTTATTTGACTTGAGTGCCCTTCAGTCTATTGTGACAACTGAAGTGCTATTCAAATTGTTCATAACACTGTCTTTTATGAATGGACAAAACACATTGAGATTGATTGTCACTTCGTCCGTTAGCATCTGCAGTCTGGCTTTATCTCGCTTCCTGTTGTCTCTTCGACTCTGCAACTTGCTGACTTCTTCACCAAGACTCACACCACTGCTCGGTTTTAGTTTTTTCTTGACAAACTCTTAGTGTTTTCTGCTAAAACACCTTGAGTTTGAGCGGGGGTGTGAGAATATGCCTATATTTAGTGTTCTCCTTTTTCCTTTTAGGATTAGGACTTAGTGTTCTATATCTATTAGATGTTCTATATCTATTAGAATTCTATATCAGTGATGTATTCATTTAGGAGTAGGAATTAGTATTCTATATAAGTGTTGTATTCTTTGTTCAATTAATTCAATCTAATATACAGTTTCATTCAGAAAACTTACAATTGAACTCGTTGCTGTCAGCTTATTTATCTTATTTTGTGCCCCTGCTGCTATGGGTGGGAATGGTTTCACAATACCAAATGTGAAATTACAATTGTATTAATGTCTATAATTATTTGCATGATTATAGTCATGACTATGAAAGCTACCTTCCAGTGATATAATAACTTGTTTTTTTTCTATTACTTTCTTGCACGCCCAGAAGCTTATGAGACTGAAAGCAGAAAAGTCAGAGATAATAGGAAGTCTTATTAACTTATCATTAGTAGAAGCGTGATAGATACTTGAGTGAAATTTGAGTTTTCTGTTGCAGTGTATGTGAAGCACTACCCCCCACATTTGCATGATGAGGTGTGGCGACTAAAAAACATTGGCAAAGATGGTCCTTTCCATGACCGTTTGTGCAGTAAAAACATTAACACTGTGAAGGATTTTCTCACTCAATACTTCATAAACCCTCGAATGCTCCGAGATGTAAGTGTCAATTGCTTGTTCCTTGCATATTTACTTTTGCAATGCTTGCTAGTAGTTTACTTTTGATATTTTGCATTGAATAATTTTGTATTACTTAAATAACTTCTTTGGGTATACTATGACAGTAACTTACTAGTCCAAACTTCAGTGAAATTGAACAAATTGGTAATGTAAGAGAAGCTTACTACTGTAAACTCCCATGATAACAAATTGGTAATTTTAATGCACCTCTTTCAATTGATAGCTTTGAAAATTCACATTTGTTATCTATGTACTTCAATTATGCGGTGCCTTTTTTTCTTCTTCTTATATTGATTGAAAGACCCATGTGGCAACTCTTGGGACTCTGGTATAAGTTCTTCAATAATGTACATATACTCCATCAAACAAAGAAATTAGAGACATAAATTTTCCTATCTCTTGGTGGGTAGTGTTTGTCCCTATAGTTTATGGATAAATAGCTCGGACCAAGATAAGTGATTCTTGTTGAAGCAATACATGACTCACACTTAGTAGCAAGAAACTCTTGGGTAACATTTCTTACTCAGAAACTCGATTATGAGTTCTCAAGTAAGAAACTTGTAAGTTGTAAGAAACTCACTCCCAACTAATACAGCTACTCCCAAGCGTACAAATCTCAAATAAACAAATAAAAACAACTCAAACTTATTCTAATACTTTATATTTAACAAAGACAATTTGTAGTCAACATCAATCTATAATATTTATTTATATTTTAACACATACATTACAATTTACAACTAAGTAAACAGAAACAAGGAAAAAAAAAATTGTTAGGATATAATTATAAATTTTATATAAAATATAAACACGCTCATGTAGGTGCTCCCAACTTTAGAAACTTTTGTGCTTTCACTTTGCCGCCTCCACTCCCGCACTTGCTCTTGCTCTTGCTCTTGCCCCTACTCCCGCTCCTGCTTTGTGCAACTAAGCACCACACTTTAGTGCTAACATCAAAGCTTTCATTTGGTTGTGTAAGTTCAGCCAATAGAAGAGATTCCCCAAATCTTCACCGTGATCACAAATTTCACTCCCCTTGAGGATCGAAAAAGATTAGTCGACTACCCCACCATATAAGCAGATATATGAAAAGATTTATTTGGCTTATCCATGAATGAGGTAAAAGTCATGTATATATAATAGATTCATGATACAATTTAGGAAACGATATAAATAAGAAAACAATACTAAATCAGTGATTGACACAATCACAGATTATATATATAATACTAAAAATAAAAAAATTCTATGTATTCTATTTCTATATTTAACACTCCTCCTTAAGATGATGTGAAAATGTTCAACAATCACAGCTTGTCAATGGATGACTGGAAGAAGCCGAAAAAAACTCAACGGCTAGTCTAAATAAATGCTATCGAACAAATCTAGTAGTCTACTAAATAAAAAAGGCCAAAAAGTGCTTAATACATCAGCACCACACCCTAGAAAGGGAAAAAACAGGGACTGAATTGCCCTAGAAGAAATTGATCGGAATCAATGTTAGGACAGTTTAAAAGGATCAACTGATCGGGATCAATGTCGGGACAGTTTACGGGGTCATGCCGGATCGTTGTAAGAACTAGCCGGATGTTGAACCAGCAAGTGTGGCACATACATAACTTATGACGTGGTGTTAAACGATGATGACAACAGATGACTGAGTTCGTCAAGGGGCAGCTTATTAGAAGGTGAGCTAGAACAGCTTTGGTGGTGTGCTAGAGGGGGGGCTTTAGTTGTGCGCCAGAAGGGGCGGCTTAGGTGGTACGCCAAGGGGGCGACTTAGGTTGTGTGCCAGAGAGGGTGGCTTAGGTGGTTCACATGGTATATCACCATGCTCACCATGATATAAATATAATATCCCCCTCAAACTCAAATAGGTTTGAAGATAGAAACCTATTTGAGGTTGAAATAGACGAAAAGATAAAGTGAAACAAAAACACACACACACAAAAAAAAGATTGCTAGTAACAAAACTATGATAGAGATGTTTGAGATAGGAATAAACTAGTGGATATTTGAGATCACCACGAAGTGATATTGAAAGAAAATATGGCAGTGGAATGGGTTGAGGTCTGGCGGGCGGCTAAGGCAAGGCTGTCGCCCGCAAGTGAAGCAAAATTATTAGGTACTTAACCAACGCTTCGATACCAAAAAGAATGAAAATGATTATTTGGCTTACTCATGAATGAGGTAAATGCCATGTATATATAATAGATTTATGAAACAATTTAGGAAACGATATAAATAAGGAAACAATATTAAATCAGTGATTGACACAATTACAAATTATATATATAATACTAAAAATAAAAAGATTCTATGTACTTTAATTTCTATATTCAACAATATGTACTAAAATAGGTGGAGTTGCTCCGAGATGATTTCTTCCCATGAGTACTTACACTTCACCATGTAAATTCTTTTGCTATCAAAATGCCATCTGATGTATCAATAGTTACGCAATGAGTGTTATTTTGGAGAATTCCAAGATTAGGAAATGATTAGGATATCATCCCCTATTTATATTAATGAAATTAATAATTACAAGGGAAGTTCTAAGGCATAAAATAATTACAAAACAATAACTAAAATAATAATATATTATTCTAACACTTCCCCTCAAGCTGGTGCGTAGATATCTCTCATGCCCAGCTTGCCTAAGATGCCATGAAATGGCTTACTCCCAATGCCCTTGGTGAGGATGTCAGCAAGTTGTTCACCAGACTGCACAAAAGGAGCACATATTGTGCCACTAATAAGTTTCTCTTTAATGAAGTGGTGATCAATCTCAACATACTTTGTCCTGTCATGTTGAACCGGATTGTGAGCGATGTTGATAGCGGCCTTATTATCACAGTATAAACGCATGGAGTTCGTCTGATCAATACCTAGATCACTTGACAATAACTTGATCTATAAGAGCTCACACACCCCTTGTGCCATAGCTCTAAACTCAGCTTCTACACTTGACCTGGCAACCACATTCTGTTTTTTACTCCTCCAAGTAACTAGGTTGCCTCCAACAAAGGTGCAATACCCTGAAGTCGATCTCCTATCAGTCACTGATCTAGCCCAGTCAACATCTGTATAGGCTTCCACACGAAGATGATCATACTTTGAAAAATAAAGACCCTTACCAGAAGCAAACTTTAAGTACCTCAAAATTCTCATGACAGCCTTGAAGTGAATCTGATTAGGAGCATGCATAAATTGGCTAACCACACTGACAGCAACAACAATATCAAGATGGGAGTGAGATAGGTAAATGAGCTTTCCCACTAATCGCTGATAGCTCCCCTTGTCAACAGCTGCTCCTCCTTTATCATCCCTCAGTTTCTGATTGGGTTCCAGTGGAGTGTCACAAGCCTTGCAACCAAGCATCCCAGTTTCCTTTAACAGATCAAGCACATTCTTCCTCTGTGAGATAAATATCCCATCCTTGAAGCGAGCAACTTCAATTCTCAGAAAATACTTTAAGCTCCCCAAGTCTTTGATTTCAAACTCACTGGCTAAATATTTCTTCAATAGAGGAATTTCCTCATTATCATCGCCCATAAGAACTATGTCATCTACATAAATAATAGTGCTGTAGTCTTACCAAGTGGGGAATGTTTCATAAATAATGTGTGATTTGCCTGACTCTGTTTGAAGCCATATTTAAGCATAGCCTGAGTAAATCTCTCAAACCAAGCCCTTGGAGACTGTTTAAGACCATGTAATGACTTCCAAAGCTTGCATACTTTGCCTTTTGTTTGATGATCCTCAAAACCAGGAGGAATGTCCATATATACCTCTTCTTTGAGGTCACCATGGAGAAAGGAATTCTTAACATCAAACTGATGAAGTGGCCAATCTAGATTAGCTGCTAGAGAGAGAAGAACTCTGACTGAATTCATCTTAGCCACGGATACAAAGGTCTCCTGATAGTCAATGTCATATGTCTGAATGAACCCTTTTACCACAAGTCTAGCCTTGTAACGCTTAATAGAACCATTCGCTTTGTGTTTCATAGTATAAACTCATTTGCATCCCACAGGTCGCTTGCCATTAGATAACCCAGTCAATTCCCAAGTGACATTCTTCTTAAGTGCTTTCATTTCCTCACTCATGTCAAGTTTCCACGCAGAGGTAACAAGAGCATCCTGAAAATGGTTAGGAATGCTAATAGAGGAAATATTTGACACAAACGCTCTATATGAGGACGACAAATAAGAGTATGACACAAAATTGGAGATAGGATGTTGAGTACAAGATTGTACACCCTTTCTCTTGGCAATAGGAACATCAAGATCAATGGACTCAAAAGATTCAAAGTTACTTGAACGCTCATCAGAAGAAGGAGATAGCAGTGAGGAGCAAAAGTGGTCTCATGTATCTAGGTAACTTTCTGTCTGTCTTTGTGCCTAACATATACTTGCCCTTCCCTATCCTTGGTGACATTGGGTTCTGTAGGCCCAGTAGGAGATGGTGGTGCAAGAGCAACTGGTTCCACAATAGGAATCACAGGAATTACTTCACACCAAGGTTCCTCGTGAAGGAAGGACTGGGACACCGGAGAGGGTAAGAAATAGGACTGGGACTCAAAGAATGTGATATCCATGGACACAAATCACTTACGAGAAGGAGGGTGGTAACACTTATACCCTTTATGAGTAGGAGAGTACCCAAGGAAAACACATCTGAGGGAACGAGGGTCCAACTAACCACGAGTAGGAAAGTGATTATGGACAAAACAGACACAGCCAAATATTTTTAGAGGAATAGAAAACAAGGAGGCGGAATCTAAGAGGACGTGAAGAGGAGCCTGTTTGTGCAAGACCTGGGTAGGAAGACAATTAATAAGATGGGCAGCGGTGAGAACAGCGTCACCCCAATAGGATCAAGGCATACTCATAGAAAAAAAACATGCACCGAGCCATATCAAGAAAATGGCGATTCTTGCGTTCTGCCACCCCATTTTGTTGAGAGGTGTTGGTGCAAGAGGTCTGATGGATAATGCCATGAGTAGAAAAATATTGTCCTAACCCAGAATCTATGTATTCACCCTCATTATCAGAACGGAATATTTTAACAGTGGCCCCAAACTGAGTACAAATCATCTTATGAAAATTGCGGAACACAGAGAACCTCACTCGTCTTTCATGAGATACACATAAGTAGTACGAGAAAAATCATCAATAAATGTAACAAACCAGCGATGACCTTTCACAGACACAACACGAGATGGACCTTAGACATTAGAATGTATTAATGAGAAAGGAACTAAACTTTTATTAAAACTGAGAGCAAAAGAAGCTTTGTGTTGTTTGCCAAGATGACAAGACTCACAAAGAAATTCAGATACATTATTTGAAAAAACAGATGAAAATAAGTGCTAAAGTAAATAAAAAGAAGGATGCCCAAGACGCCTATGCTACAGCCATATATCATCTGTGGTAGTAGGACTCTTGGTGGAAGAATGAGCAAGCTTGTCCGGTTGATCTAGGAAGTAGAGACCATTTTCTACACTACCACTACCAATACCAATTGTCCTCGTGACAAAGTCTTGAAAAAGACAATAATCAGGAAAAAATGTCACACTACAATTCAAATCCTTTGTAATACGACTTAAGGATAGCAGGTTAACAGAAAAATTGGGAACATGGAGAATAGAAGAGAGAGATAAAGTAGGAGTGACATGGACTAAACCCTTCCCAAAAATAAAAGAAACAGTACCATCGGCAATCCTAACTTTGTCTTAACCTAAAGAGGGCGTATAGGCAGAAAAAAAGTCAGAGGAACCAGACATATGATCTGAAGCATCAGAATCAATAATCTAGGGAAAAGATGAATGCGACAGGAAAACACAAAGAGAAGAGGCTAAGTTACCTGAGCGAGAGAACGACGAGGAAGATGTACTAAGAGTAGTAGAGGACCGACGGTCCAGCAATTGACGTAGAGCATCCTCAAGGTCATGAATAGTCATGCCAGAGAGACCATCAGAAGCCGGGCCAACGGAAGCAGAAGTAGAATCAAGTGTATCAACGGCACTAGACTGATGAGCCCGTGGATAGGAGCTACGTCCTTTAGACTGGCCTGACCGACCTCTTCTAGAACCAGACCGCTCACCTCGACTCCCAGATGGAATCCCATGAAGCTTCCAACACGTCTCACGAGTATGTCGCGGCTTCTTACAATAATCACAGAATACAGACTCCTTGGTGGCAGACGGAGGGATGGTAGTGAGGCTAAGGCCATCTCTAGAGGTAGAGAGTAATGCTGAGCGGTCGGTAGAGACCGGGGACATCATAGCAGACCGACGACTCTCCGCATTCTGTACATAGGCAAATGCCTCTTGAAGTGAAGGAAAAGTGTCCATACTCAGAACGCAACTCCGAACCGGATCATACTCCACATTGAGACCAGCGAGAAACTTGAAGACCCTTTCCTGTGTAATGAACTTCCGGTGCCCGATTGAATCAGCAGTGCAAACAGACTTATAATCCTATAGGTGATCGAGGCGTTTCCAGCCATTGGTGAGGAATGTGAAGTATTGAAGAACCGTCTGCTCCCTCTGAACAGAGTTCTCAATAGAGCGGCGTAACACAAATGCCTGTGAGAAATTCCTTCGCGGGAATAGGTGGTCGCCACAATATCCCAAACATCCTGAGCAGTCTCTATAAATAAGTAGCCCTTGCCAATGTTTGGCACCATCGAATGAATAAGTCAACCCATAATCAAAGAGTTGGTAATCTCCCATTGGTCATAACCCGGGTCAGTTGTGCTGGGTGCCTGTATCCGGTCATCTACATACCTCATCTTCCCTCTGTTCTTCAAAAACATAATCAAACTCTGCGACCACGCGAGATAGTTCTGGCCATTAAATAGAGAGGTAGGGATTTTAAGAGTAGGGTTGGGGTTATCAGCCATAGTAGTAGGTATAGGGAAACTCTCACTCCTAGGTGTCGGAAAAGCAGTGGACACACCGGTGAAATCTGCCATAGATACTATACTATCGAACTCTCAACAAAACTAGTGCCAATCACAAACTCGGAAGGTGGAGGAATACAAACACAATGACCACTAAGAAAATTAAAGACTTAAAAACTCATCAAACCTTCTTTTTTTTCCTTACTGTAATTTTTTTTTTTCCCTTACTGTATTTTTTTTATTTTTTTTGGCGTTAAAGATTAAAGAGAAAAATGAAGCAGAGGTTGAGTTGAATACAGACCACAAACAGAATGTAACTCAGCGATACATTATCACGTAACTCAGTTATACATTATCACGAAGGGAGAACAATGACAACAGAGACAAACGACAGGAACAGACGACAACGATGCACCATTTCGCGTCACTCACCGACAACGCTAAGGCCAGGAGGCATGACAGGGCTAGGAGAGCCCTATGCAGCCGAGGACTGGCTCTGTGGTGGCTTTGAGTTTGACGACTGGCTCTATGAACTTTGAGTATGACGACTGGCTCTGTGACGAGAACCAGAGGGGTGTGACAACTGTATGGGTGAGGAATTTAGGGTTTAGGGTTAGGCTTTCATACCATGTTATTTTGGAGGATTCCAAGATTAGGGAATGATTAGGATATCATCCTCTATTTATATTAATGAAGTTAATTATTACAAGGGAATCCCTAAGGTATAAAATAATTACAAAACAATAACTAAAATAATAATATATTATTCTAACAATGAGCTATAGTGATTTTGGGGATTGAGTTAGATAAACATGGATTTAGAGAAATTTATTGATAAAGATGTTTGATCAACATGATATCAGATAGTTTTAGCAAAACTTAGATTAAGCTGACTACAAATGGATTTTGTGGAGAGTTAAAGATTTAGAAAAGCTTCCAGACTTAGAAATTTTAGAAGGTGATAAAAAAATAGTGAAAAAGATCTTAGAAGGTGGTGGACAATGTCTTAGTTGCAATACATGACTCACACTTAGAAGGTGGCGGCGACAACCCGTGTGGTAGCTTTTCATTAACCAGCTTCTAAAATCTCTCAGAAGTTGTTTAATTTCCCGTGAAGAATCCTTAAATTCAATGACTTGATTTCCTTGACACTCTTACCAATCATTGCATTTATAATTCCAGCCTCTTTACTTTGTATTTCAAAAGCCATCCACCCAGAAAGGCATTAACTTTGCTTCCTTTAGGGGTATGATCAACTTCTTCCCTGAAAGGATGTAAAGTCAATGTTTTCTTACCCTTTTGAAATAAGTATTGTCTTTAGTGTGGTGGACAATTTCTTTATCATATAACCATGGCATCCCTAACATTATTGCTGCACCTGGATTTTGATTCTCAATTGTTTTTAGGAAGAAAATCAAAGGCTAATGTAACAAGAAATATTTTCCGACAGCGGACTTCAAGATTTATATTTTATTTGAATTAGAAGTTGCCACCAAACATTGAATTTGGGTATGCTAGGTCACCCCAAAATCAGTTTTTCAAGAAAGTAGTTTTGAGTTATTTTAAAAAAGAAAAGAAAAGAATCATGCTAGTTAAGCATGTTTTACTATGGTGACATCCATTTTGGTCTATGTGAATCACGAACAGATTCAGGGAAAGGGGGGGTTTGTTGCTACAAGCTTACGAGTGGGGAAGGTATTAATAGTACTGAATTCTCTGAATATATGAAATGATAATAAGAATTTTGCCAGAGATGTATATAGGGTGTGACGTCTAAGTCGCATGCAAGGTATGCAAAGAGTGTGTCAATCACAGTTGAGTGTGATAGTGTACAAGGGTAATAGTATGCAAAGATGTGTGTTTGATCATATATTCGGACAACTAGAGCTATATGGGGCGAAATAATAATTATGAGCAATAAAATGGTGGGATAGTGCAACAAGCTGCAACCTCATTAAACCTTCGACAAAAATCAAGGAGCATGTCCAAAGGGTGGAGCTACATTCGGTCGAGTTGGGCAATTTCTCTTACCTGTAGTTTGAAATATTTTTTCCAAATTGCCCCACTAAATTTTAAAAATATTATACCTATGATTGTAAAATTTATTTTCAAAACTACCCCTATTATTTTTTATTTGTATCTATATGCTAAATCTAAGGAGAAATGTTGAGACGTTTTTGAATATTTTCATAGTTGTTATTTAGTACATTCGAACATAATTGGTATCGCTTTTTTTTTTTTTTTTTTTTTTCAAAGGGCAGAAAAATGGAAATCGACACAAAAACATGTTTGATAAACTATTTTTGAAAATTGTTACTGTAATTTTTTTCTGAATACAACTAAGTTACATGGATGCAGGTACGGGTGTCAGGTGTGGGTGCGTATCTAAGGATCGGACACTTCAAAATTAAAAATTGGAGATACGTGGATATGGATCTAAATTTGGATACGGGTACGGGGATACGTTAAATAGTTATTTTTTAAAATATTTTTATTATACGAAGATGAGTTAAAAAGTTAAGAAATAACAAATTTTGTTAAAAAAATAACAAATAAAATATAAATAATAAATAAAAATTATTTTAGACATAAAATAAATTACATTATATTTGATAAAATAAATTATTTTTATTTTAAACATAAAAATTATAATATTTATAATATACAATATTTTTTTGAGTAAATATTATATAATATGAATACTATTATATATTATTATATTAATATATCATTTATAAATAAAAACTAGAGAAAGAGAAGGGAAAGGAAGAGAAGACGGTCAAAGAAGAAAAGAGAGAGAGAGAGGAGAAGAGCAGAAGATAGAAGAGACAGACAGAGAGAGAGAGGTCGAGACCAGAGGGGAATCAAA
This sequence comes from Camellia sinensis, assembly GCF_055761805.1. NCBI lineage: Eukaryota > Viridiplantae > Streptophyta > Magnoliopsida > Ericales > Theaceae > Camellia > Camellia sinensis. The sequence continues at coordinate 100,334,432 of NC_138975.1, read as the reverse complement.
GCCCTAGGGTGGAATCGGCTATGAGATGTTGATTTTCAAATCTCCTTCGATTCGGTCTAGTTCGCGACTAGGGTTCGCACTTCGATCGTGCCTCGCGACTCGCCTTGCTTCGCAAAGGTGAGTTTCAGCCCCCTCTCTCTTTCTCTCTCTCTCTTTCTCAACAACCCTTCTTCTTTCTCCTCTCATGTTAGCCGTGTCTAAGAAAACCATGCCGAATCCGACACATATCTCACACCCGAACCCGTGTCGTGTCGTGTCGTGTCGACACGGGTAATCTGCCCTAAACTGGAGAGTCCATGTAACACAGGAATACAATACTTCTTTAGGAAACACTTTTAAGTTGATTTTTGAATTTTGAAGTTTGTTTTTGCATAAAAATTGAAAATATGTATCTTTTTGAATTTTTTATTATTTTCTTTTTAAAAAATGAAAATTGAAAACGATACCCAACATGGTCTATCTACACATATTTATGGTTTAAATTAGGACAAACTTAGGAGATCATTTTTATTAGCGCTTAAAATTATTTACCTTTTCAGTTGTCAAATATAATGCATGGTTCTAGGTACTGGACAAAAAAATAATAGCTCTGCCTTTGAGCACGTCTGCCCCCAAAATTAAAACAATTGAAAATCAAGTAATATATTAGGAGCAACTGCTGAAGATAATGATTTGTATCTTGACTCTCTTGAACATGCACCTTCTTTCTTTCCATATACAGCGTAGAAAGTGGAACAATTCTTCTATACATCACCTCACTAGTCCACTATAAACATAATCCAGTGAACCCCAAAAGGGTCAAAAGCAGACAACCATATATCTGTAAGCACAGAGCATTGCAGCGAAAGACAGTGGACAAATTTATCTGCTGCTTTCGACCATACAAATGAATTGAGAAGTTTACCCCTCATGAGTGATGGTGGCTGGGGTGGCCGGAACAAAAGGTGATCTAGGAAGATGGTAGACGCTTAGCTAGCCAGGGACCACCGGAGCTGGATGTGGAAGAGGAGAGAGTGGGGCACTCTTTAGAAGAAACAGGGTCACAGCGGAGATCTTCTTATCCAAGGAAAGGAAAGAACTCCTTATGGCTCCACTCTTCAATTTGAAAATATAAAGTAATCTCCCCGACAATATCAATGCCAAGATTGGTCAATGATCTTCTGTCTCAACTATATCAAAATGATCTTTGATAGTATCAAGAACACAATTCACTTGCCATGACACAAATGTCAGGTATATGAGATGTACACATCAAGTTGTAGGTGCAGGTTGTAGGTCGTGGGTATATCACGTGTCTTGGCAAGATCATCTAAGACTGGTCAAGTATACTCACTTGGGAATGTTGATGATTTCTCAACTGTGGCCTCCAAACCACAAGTCGTTCGATGATCCCGAGTGGAGATCCTAGATCCTATTTGTAGCCTAGGTTATTCTGGAGTGAAGTGTAAGTTGGGAACTGCGGATCGTGCGTGAAGCTAAGTATAAGTTGGAGATCCATGGATTACATATGACAGTGGAGTGAGGTCGTGGAGATGAGATCCTTGAAGTGAGATCTTAGAGGTGAGATCCTGAGAGTGAGATCTTGGAGATGAGATCCTATTGATGTCACACTTAGTGCCTAGACTTAACAAGATATGTGGAAACTCGTCATTGGCCTATGTGTTGCCTTGCAAAGCTGCCTTGCAAAGCTGTCACATGGTGCCAACTGACTTGCAGGAAAGTGACATGGAGTTGATGTGGCGGTGCCAAGTAATGATATGGACAAATATACCTACACCTCTACACACCAAATTATCAATCGTCAAAGTCTTCTCAAAAACGTCTGTTTGTGCAAAAAAAAAAAATTGCTTGTTCCTCAAAGAAAAAACATTATTTTAAATTCCTCCAATTGGCAATGTACTAACAATACTCATCTGTTGAGACTTGTGCAGATTCTTGGAACAAGCATGACTACTAAAATGTGGGAAGTTACTGTGGACCATGCTCGAACATGTACACTTGATAACAGGTTGCACCTCTATTTTCCTATCAATTCTCAGAAAAAGACTGGTGTGGTTTTTAATGCTGTGGGGCAAGTGATGGGACTACTTCTAGATTATTGCTACATTCTAATTGATAACCTCCCTGAACTTCAAAAGGCATGCTTCTCTTATCACATAAATCTTCATTCATTGCTAATTTTCTATCTCAGTCATTTCCAACCCCTTTCTGCTTGATTTGATTTGATATCAGGCTGATGCCCACAAGTTGGTGTTATCTGCATTTGAACACATGGACAAAGTAGTGTCTTTTGACAATGAGACTTCTATGCTTGCCTTTTGGCGGCGACCAGCTTACTCAAACTCACCCTGGTTGGAGAGTCTTGGTGGCTGTTATGTAGACACTGATGATGGATATGACCACATACAACCAAGTACCTCTTCCCACGCCAATGAAGTATTCTCTTTTGATGTTGAGACTTCACTTATGCACGACTCTTTGCAATTATCCTCTGCTGCTTATACATCAAACTCACTCGGTTTGGAGAATCCTAACAGTTTCAATTTTGAAACTTCTCACTTCAATGATGAATGTATCCAACCAAGCACCTCTTCTCCGGGCATCAGTTCATTTTTTCTATCTTATGGAAGTACAAGTAATTGGAATGAATATGGCTTGCATGGAGCTGGAAATGAGGATCATTTAGATGACCAGGCTTTTGGTTCCCCAGGAAATTTCGTTAACCCCTTGTTCTGTTATGCAGAGTCCATAAATCAGTCCTGTGAGGATGAGCATTTGCCATCTTTTGACACTGATCATTCTGTTCAATATCAGAACTCAAATTTTGAATCCCAGGGTGATCTGCAAAGCATTGTGAATGGTTTTCTGCCCCGTGCTGCTGTTGCTCGGAGAAGTTGGACACTGTTGTTTGGTGTGCTGAGATGGTATTCAAGAAGGAAGATTGCCGCGTTGAAGTTTGTTTCTTCAGAAAAGATCCATGCTACAAAAAAGTCGAGAATCTACTGAATGCTTACATTGAAGTGCAAAGCATAAACATTGGTATGCTCTTGGTTGTCTGTATAATTATAGGATGTATTTTTTTAGTGCTAAGCATAAGAACTGCTATGCTCTCGGTTGCATGTATAATTCTAGGATATGTGCTGCCCAATCGAAAATTGTGTGCAGTGTTAAGACTTTCATTAAATGTACAACTTGTTTTGAGGTTCAAAGCTGTTTGCTAGTGATATTAGTGTGTGCTCTTCTTTTGACTAAATTGTCGGGCATTGTTTGTTGCACCCATTCTCCCACTCTTTCGTGCTCTCTACCATCTCTTCAAAGTTCAAACATTCAGGAATGAGCTGTCACTCCCACTTCATACTAAATGTTTATAAAATACACATTATATATATAATTTATTTACTAAATGTTTAAAAAAAAATTCACCAAATATACCAAACTAAGTTATATGTAAAAAATTGTAAGATGGAATCTATCCCAAAAGAAAATTTTATCACTAACTTCAATTAAAAAAAAGCATTACAAAACCCTTTTAATGCCCTTCTTCACTGTGATTTTGTATATAAATTTGAGTCTAGTTTTTCATTCTCCTAGACTTTTTTAATGTTACTGACGCTATTTGAAGTGAATTTGTGAATAAGTCCTGGATTTTTCCTTCTCCATAGTTATTTTCATGGATATCAAAGATTAGGGTTTTAATTTCACATAAGGGTTCAAACTCTCTGAAATTAGGAGGGGGGGAGGAAGTTGCGTTGAGTTGAGATTGAAAAAAAATTGGCTAACCCTAAAGGATAAAAATCATGGTGCCGCCACTGTCTAAAAGTAAGGGTTTGGTATGGTGGATGACATCTAAAAGAGGGAGGGGTATGTTTGGAGTTCCATTCTTCTTGTCTCCAAAGGAGTCTCTGTAGTGTATACACACTGGCCAAGGGCTCTCAAACACAGCTAGTAAGTGGAGTTGTATTCTTAACCAATTCAGCCAAGTTTACTTTCATGAAATGCCAATTCACCTCACTTTGCCATGCCCAGATTGATGTTGCGCCTTTGTTACTGACTCGCCAAATTTTCTAACACTGTTTGCACATTTTCCTACCGATATGTGCTAGTTATCATGTTGAAGAAGGTTTTAAGTCTGGAACAAAAATGATTGGTGCTTTGGGAAGAGACTTGAAGAGCTGTAAGGCAATGTTGCCAACTACCTAACTTTTGCTGAATAGAGACCGCAACAACAGGTATGCAACTGTAAGGAAAAGAGAGATGTTTTCCAATTCATGTTGTCAAACTTAGTAGAATGCTCGTGGATGATATGCATAGAGTGCTCATACATACACGGTGATGTTGGATCAAGTTTTTGTAACCATCAAGAGAATGTGTGGGAGGTCCTGTTGTTAAATTCCATATTTGAGTCTCATATATGCAGTGATTTGTTGCTTTTCCTTTTCATCTTGGTCATTGTTCTAACTTTCGAAAGATGGTTAGCACAACAATGTTTGGTCTAATGAAAAATTTGTATACAAGTCATTGTTGAGCTATTTATTTGTGCCCAGTGAGCCTAGCATGTACTATGATTTAAATTTAATGGTAAAACTTGAACCCATGCATTACACCCAGGGGCAGAGCTATCAAAGGGCCAGGGGTCACGTGCCCCCTTAGGTTTTGCAATTTTTTTTTTTTTTAAAGCAAACATAAAGAAAATACTTTAAATAAAAAAAATTGTAAAAATATTATTTTAAATGTCAATGATATTTTTAAAATAATAAGAATAATAATGGTTATTTTGAATGAAAATAAAGTGATTACGATATTATTATCTTTGAAAATTTCAACGTAATGGTGATATCTATTACTATTGACATGCAAATATAATTATCTTAATAAAAATATAAAATTTATTGAATTATTAGTTACATTTGACATGTAGCGTGCATTCACTATTACCGCGTTTGGTTGAGGGATTTGGAGAGAAATTTGGAAAGGGAAAGGGAAAAAGTGTGAAATTAGGTGAAATGTAGGTATATTTTATTCACATTTTACCTAATTTTTCCCTTTCCATTTCCAAATCTCTCTTTAAATCCCCCAACCAAACACAACATATGTGTTTCTTTACTATTGGTTGGTGATATCACATGTTAATGATAACGTGGTATAACTATTATATTGAATTTTTACGCATATTTTGTATAAAAAAATTACTTTATCATTATATATTTTATTTTAAAACTTTATATCCATAACTTTTTTTAATATTGTCCATGATACACTAATTACAAATAATATTTAGCTTATTTGGTTCTAGTTTTCAAAAAATAATTTTCAAAAATTTCTATATTTTTATTTTCCGTATTTTAATGTTTTCAATAAAAAAATTTAATATTTTAAGCAAATTTTTTTAATTTTTAGACACACCTAACATAAATATACCTAATAAATATAATATTTGTGAAAAAAATCTTTAAAAAATACACTAAATACCAAAAAAATATATAAATAATATGAAAATTCGGTACATTTTTTTAAATTTTTGTGTATTTATTAATTTTTTAAAATATTTTTTCACAAATATTTTACTATTTGGATACATATCTAAGTAATGTGCATCTAAAAAAATAAAAAATTTCTTTAAAATTTAAAAAATATTCACTAAAATCAAAAAAAATTGAAAAATAAAAAACTTAGTTTTCAGAAAACTAAAACCAAACATTTTTTTTTTATCTTTCTTGAAGTTAATGGTAAAAATTTATGTTAAATATTTTTATAAAAAAAATTTAATATTGTAATTAATAAGTGCCCCCTTTGATTTAATTTCTTGACTCCGTCACTGATCACACCTAACTTTTTTCTAGCTTCATCATCTTTAATTAGATTGTGTTTGAATCTTGAAATTGATTCCTTCCTCAAACACCCTTACTACTATCATATAATTGGAGAGAAAATAAAAGAAAAATGAGTCTTGGTTCTCAAATTACTTACTTGGACTGTTTAATTAGAGAGAAATGGAGAGGAATTAAGAAAAATGGAGGGAAAATTTATTTAAAATTCACCCTTTGACTATTTCCAAAATTAGAGATGAAAAAAGAATTTAGTTAGTAGTTGTCACTCTTGGGAGCTTCAATTTACCCATTAAAAAAAAAAAAAAAAAACTCCTTACACTCTTTATTTTTCTTTTTCTAATTACAATTTTATTCCTATTTGTGTACCCCTAACCTGGCCTCATCCCCTACTGCAAATCCCCAACTTGGCCCCTTTCTTTTTCTCAAACTCTTTTCCATCCCCTCTATTGCGACCCCATTCCCCATGGTGGACCCCTGACCTAGCCACTCTCCATTGCTGTGAACGCTTACCTACCTCTCCATCTCGACCCCTCTTCTATATTGCACTAACCTAACCACCCTCTCCCTTACAGGCTAGGGGTACTCAAGGGCCCAAGCAATTTGCCAAAACCGACCTAATTCAACCGCTTTTAAGTGGTTTTGATAGTATGGATAGATGGATGCAAATGAAGACTTTCCAAATCTACCAACCCCCTGAAGAAAATGATGTTATGTTTTGTATGTTAAAAGAATGACATTTTATTTAGTAATAATATTAAGTATTTATGAAATATAAAAGTTTTCCCTTTATTTTAATTATAAAAAATGAATAATAAAAAAAAATTATACTCAAATAATGCCCCAAATAATAAAAATATTATTCTAAAATAGTTCCAAAAGAAAAAATTGATAAAATCTAAACCATCAAATCGATCCACATCCACTTGCCAATCTACACGGCTTGCTCAATCTACATCCGCTAACTACGCGGATGAATGAGGATTGATTTTTTCCTATCCACACAAGTTCAAATGGATTGTGGATAGGAGGTCACTTGACTCAACCCGATATGCGAGCACTATGAGAGAGGAGTAAGAAATATAGGGTGGAAGGTGAGGTGGTATAGACGTTCCCGAACGCCCCGGGAGGACGAGTCCCCGTTCTGTTCGTTTTGGGCTCGCTACAGTTCAGGACTCTCAAATTGTCACGGTTCTTAATCTGAACCAAAGAGTCCAAATCCGGCAAATCGTTTGGAAAACAGATTTGTAGAAAAGAAGTGCCAAACATGTACTGCTTTGCCAAATACAGAGTCGCCACCTAAATATTTTATTTTGGGAAATTTAGGAAACCCTGATTCGATGCCAAAGGCCACGTGTCCGTCATCACCAAAGTTGCCTCAGCTTGGGAACTTTGGTACGATTGGGGAAGGTCAGCTATAAGCACCCCCTCTCGCCCGATCAAAGATCGGCATCTACTAACCGTGATATCTTGTTTTGAAAGCATTATGAGTTCTTATTCCGATTATTAGCTTAGAATTACTATGTTATGCGCACAGCAAACAAGTATAGACCAAATCGCCTAAATTGGAACAAAACATTGCATGTTTGTTTTGAAAATGGTTTGCTACTCGCAAGTAGGCTAAAATGCAAGTTTTGCCACCCTCAAGTGGGCTTTAGAAAAGATGGTTTTACCACTATCTAGTGGGCTTAAAACTCACAGTTTTAATACATTATTCCAATTTAGGTAATTCAACCTCCATCCATAGGCATTCAAGCAGTTCTATCACATAAGCAGCTAGCCTCATGGTAATCATGCTCTTATGGCAACACTCACACGCATGCGGTATGCTAAAGCATAAATGCTTACCGAGTACTCCAAGCCAGAACAGAAGCTAGTTAGTAATCATGTGCATGATCCTAGTTCATGTTGAGATGGCTAATGCAACACATACAAGATGCAACTACAATAGGCTCGGTTATCCTAATGATGGCATGTGAAATGCTGCAACTAACAGGTATTCAACTTGGAATTGAAACACAAGTGCAGTTAGTATGATGTACTGAGCCCGGTGCATGTAGGACAAATGTATGGATGCACGCATGCATAGCATAAGGTATGCTAATTTAAATATGCCCTAATACTAACCATCAAAAGCAGGTAAGTAAAAGGGAGAAAGAAGTGGGGGATTGAAAGACATGCACACACGCACCCACACTTATTACAAGTTAGCCCTCACTCGGAGTGACCGAAAGAATAATACAATTTAACTAACTAACAAGCTAATTAAATATTACAGACCACCTAATTAATTAAGCAAATTAATTAATCTAATTTAAGCAATAAACAGCCTCGGGAAGAGGGTCCAATGCGATGCGTGCTCGATTCCGCTCGGATGTCACTACCATGGACAAGCTGCCTCTGCTTTGACTGTTCTGCTTCTCTGAAGACTGCACAAGTCCCAGGGTTGCTTCTCTGAGTGCTGTGGAGCACCACCAGCCGTGAGGAATAGTCACCGGTCATGGGGAATGGTCATCGGCCATAAATTAATCCATCGGCCACTTATGGATGGCCGGTCGGCACTGCAGATGGCCGATCGGCCAAATCTTCCTGCAGAATCTGTTTTTGACAGCAGCAGAGGGCAAAACATGCATTTCAAGCAATGTATGCACCAATCACACCCCTTATCATATTCATGTCTCAAAGGGATATGATTCTCGATTCTCGGACCACCAATCGCGCATTTCCATGCATGATGGCCCAAGGAACCAGGTATGCATTTTGATATAGAATACAATGCACATAATCAAGCAAAGGGGGCTCAACCTCTATCATACTCAACTCAAGATGTGAAGCATGCATGCCAATGCAATGCATCCTAGGTATGGAGGCTAGTATGCAACATGGCAATGCAATGTGTAATGTAGGTTAGGCACACAACCTAAGTAAAGAAGCATGTAAGGCATGAAGCAATGCAACCTACAAGTATGCAAGACACAATATGGATGTTCAAGCATGCAAACAAACATGTGGCTTCATTCAATCATGCAAGAACACACTAGTATGCAACAACACACAAGGTGAGCATGCAACAACATGCAAAGGGGTGGACTTAAACTAATGTAGGCAGCCCTCAAACAAACCTAAAACAGTGGCCAAAATGATGCAACAAAGGCATGAAAACACACACACAAATATGCATCAACAAGGGCCTAAACATGGAGCATAAGCCATCAACTCTTCAAAGCATGAAAGGGATGGAAAATGCAAGCATATAAGCACATCATGAGGTCTAAAATAACATACCAAGTGATTCCAAACCACTGAAACAAAGCAAGGATGGCATGCTAGAGAGGCCAAAGCTTAAGGCATTCAAGAGGGATTGCATGGTAGCTATACAAAGCAAGACATGAATGACTCAAATGACCTAAAACAGTCCCTTAGTACATCAAAATATGCATGTAAGTTTCACAAAGCTTAGCCAAAATACATGAGCATGGTAGTCTAAATGCTATGCATATATTGAGGCAAATCATGGCATTACAAGGCATGTATGCTAAGCCAAAACCAACTAAAAACAGAGCTATATCATGACATAATAAGCATAAATATCAGTCAAGGCATGGCCAACATGAACCTAAACATGATGCTCACTAAAGAGGCAAAAATGGCCCTTTTCAAGGACAACAAGGAGAGGGGTGGCCCTCTCCTTCTTAGGACCTCAAGGTACCATCCTCATCACTGAAATCCCTCAAGATTTCAATGGTGAGGAGGCCCAAACACAATGGTCCCGGAGCTCAACCGAAATGGCACAAAACAAGGGCCAAACAAGCCTTAAGAGGGATCAAACAACCCCAAAGCTTAAAACACCCTTAAGAAACTATTTAGGGCAGATAAAAACAAGACTTTTCTATGTTATACACAAAGTCTAAAACAGCAAGAAAGGTAGGCAAAAATCTAGTGCAAGATTGGGGAATCTAAAGTAAGAATGTTACCCTTGAAGAACCCTTGAGGAACAGCAAGATCAGCCACCTTCCTATGATCAAAACCAATCCAAAAACTCAAGAACAAACTCTCTAAGCCTCTCAAGGTCGAAGTGTGGTGTAATGGTGTGTGTCTTAGTGCAAAACTAAGGTCAAAACACACTTTTAGGCCACAAAACACACACAAAAGAGGAGAGAGAGGGAAATATATAAAGAGAGAGTGATGTATATCAGAATATATGTATAAGCTCTGGGTTTTTTCGTTCAACCCCCTAACAATGGAGGAGGGGGGCTCTATATATAGACAAAACAAAGGTTTGAAGCTTCTCAAAGAAGCTAAACAAAAAAAGGGGTCAAATGGGCAAGGCTTCCTGAGGAAGCTAGGACAACTGGCAAGCTTCTTGAGGAAGCTTTGACAAAGGGTCAAGCTTCCTCAAGAAGCTTTGACCAAAAGGGTGCAAAAAGGGCAAAACAGCCACATGTATGCCCCGGGGCAGGTTTGGTGCATTCCATGCCTGAAAAAGGTAAAAAGGTGCTACCGGCCAGAAAAGGAGGTCACCGGCCAAACAGATGGGCGGCCGGCCATACTGAGTGTCGACCGGCCAATGGTATAATTCACCAATGGCCGGTAGCCTCAAAACATGGGCGGTGGCCTCAAACCAAGGCCGGTGGGTGTCAGGGGTAGCTAACAAGCTACTTTCTATCCTCAGAAGCAAAAACACAAGTGTTTGGTGCAAAACCGAACACAGAATAGTCGAGTTGAGAGATCCTGAGGCAAGACGCATAGTTGAGACCTCCGGGAACTCAAAACGAAACACAAACATAAGTAATCACCGAGTGTTCGAGCGGTGGCGTCCAAGTCTTGAGGACGGTCAAAAATGGAGTGTCTACAGGTGGTTGTAATGGTAGCGATGGAAGCAGAGGCATTAGTGGTAAGGAAAGAGGAGCGGAGAGGAGATTTGCCGAAGAATGAGGAGGAGGCAGCAGCTGCTAAAGTTAGGATTGGGGTTGCTGGGGTGGGTGTGGATTGAGAAATTAATGTGAAGATTAAAAATATAATTGAATAAAATGATAAAAAAATGTAATAAAAAAATGAAAAATTTAGCCAAAACCCCTCTATTGGACCATTGTTTGGTGAAAAAGACAGTCCAATTTATTTTGCTTCATAAACCCTTTAAGGAGAAAATACATAATTCAGTAACACAAAGTAAAATATCTTTTTTTTTTTAGACAATATTGTCAGAGTAATATATTACTGTGAACTAGAGTAACATGTTACTGTTACTATTTATATCAATTTCGACGGTAATAATTTTTTTTTTAAAAGAATTTCATAATCATCATGGATCTTATTTATAGATCTTGATGAGAAAATTCTAAAAATATTAATTTTATTAAAAATTGGCATCTACATCAAAAGTTATATTATTTTAAAGGTTAATATTTTGATAATAATGATATGTATTGGACTTTTTAAGGAAAACTTCTTATAATTGTCCTTAATGTATTAAAATTTTATTATGAGGGGTTTTGACCAAATCCCCTTAAAAAAAATTTAGGAAAATAGTGTGTGGTGAAAGAATTGATAGTGTGTAAATAGAATTTGAGCAAATTTCATTTTTACCTCTGTACTTTTACACGATTTTCAAGTACATCCCCAGACTTTGAATAATTTTAATTTTACCCCTAAATTTTTTTGAAATCGTATCAATTTTGCCTCTATCGTCACATTTGAAATAAAAAAAGTTAAAAAAATTACATTTTAACCACAAATTTCAAAATAAATATGCGAACTCACCTTGTCTTCTTCTCTCTCACCATTCCCTGAATTACCCAAATCCTTCCGTCATCATTCTCCTCCCTTATTCGTTGTCATCTTCCCTACCACCACCAAGAAGCCCTTTAAAATTGAGAACCGGGTTATATTTTCATGTAACATTCAACTCATTTGCCATGAAAACTCCCAAAATGATGCCTTGAACTCATAAGCTATGGTTATGGAAAATTGAGAATTAGGTTGCATTTGAACCTGAACATACCAGTGCCGGTGGTGACCGAGCTTAAAACTAGTACATTGCCTTCTAACTCTCCATTGATGCAACAATCCAATGAGAGTATAGCACACCCCAGAGATGGGAAACATCAGTAAACGACAACTAATATCAGCACACTAGACATTAGAGCCGGTCAATCGGTCGGACGACTAGGTCAACCGATTGGACGTCCACCAAGCACCACCAGCACCACAAACGAATCTACAATAACTCCACACACCCTTGCTAGTGACAGAGACCCATTGAACTAGACTACATGAAACCCACTCCAAGAAATAGAGCCATTCTGAAAAAGCATGACTTTCTCTCTCAAGAAAACCCATTGAAATATCCACCCCTCAATGGAGTTCTTCATCCAGTATCGACCTATACAGCATATCTATAGAAAGCACCAAGTTTCTATCACTCTATAGAGTCACACAACCAAAACACAATAACTAACCAAAATACATAGATATTTTACTCTCTCACTGCAAATGTGTAGAGAAACTAACCATTCACCATGTTACTTAGGGAGGAGGTTTCTCTCTCTAGAATCTAGAGAGAGAAGCTCCTACTTTCTTTCTCCTAAACAAACTCAACCTTCTCCCAAACATTGCAAAGAAACCTATCCATATAGTGCTGGCCGAGGTAGTTGGCATCGTCGAGCCAATTGGGTTTGAGAATTCCAAACTTGACATGCAACACTTGGTATTCTGGGTCCGAATCATCCAAGGTGTAGACATAGGAAGTGTTGTTGTTCCATTCAAGGTCATAGGTGAGCTTGTAATTGGCAAGTTAATTCTGGATGATGTTGAAATTGCGAACATTAAGCCAATTGTACCAGAGGTCTGTCTTCTAGAGTGTTCCATTGTGGTTCATAAAGAGTAGGGAGTGAAATTGGCAAGGCCATGGTGTTGGAATTGGGTCTGTGGGATCTGATGATGATGCAATTGAGAAGAAGGGAAAGAGAGAGGAAAAGAATAAGGAGAATGTGAGTAGGAGGGTGAGGAAAAGAGAGAAGTAGGTGGGTTTGGTGTAGATATGAACCTCATGAGCAGATTCAGAGTTGTTGGAGCAATATTGGAGTGAAAAATCTTCAAAAACCCTAGCTCTCGGTTAGAGAGAAGAGAAAAAGATGGGAGAAAATGAGTTTGGGTAGAGGATAGCGAGTTTGCATCTTTATTTTGAAATTTGGGGTCAAAATATAAATTTTTAAACTTTTCCCGTTTCAAATATGACAGCAAGGACAAAATTAATACGATTTTAAAAACTTTAAAAGTAAAATTGAAATTATACAAAACCTAGAGGTGTACTTGAAAATCGTGTAAAAATATAAGAGTAAAAATAAAAGAATAAAGGTTGAGACCCCCTTTGGGGGTCACCTCCTTGACCCCTTTAGTTTTGATTGGTCAACTTTTCCTTTCTTTCTTTTTTTTTTTTTTTTTTTTTTTTTTTTTTTTTTTTTTTCTTCTTCTCACCCAATCCCCAACCTCCATGTGTGTGAGGGGGTTGTGGGGGTGAGTGTTTTAAGGGGGTCTAAATCAATGCCCAAAATAAAATTTGCTCATAGAGTTTCCATTTTCTCTCCTAATTTGTCGAATTTATATATTTTAACCCCTCAACTATAACATTATATCATTTTCAACCCCTTCATACCATCTTTAAAAATGGTATATTTGTACAATTTTTATAGTTGATGAGTTAATATGTATGGATTTAGAAAATAAAGCCTCCGTTTGGGAAGTGATTGACTTTTTGACTTTTTGACTTTTTAAACTATTTTAGCTTGGGCTACAAAGTTTGGTTTGGAAAGTATTTTTTGGCTTTTTTTACTTTTTTTTGTGAGAGAATAGTATAATGATTATAGGTTAGATGTGATGTTTTTTTTATTATGACTAAAATAACCTATTTTATCTTTTGTGACTAAAATAATCCCAAACCTCCTTGCCAAACCTAGTGAACTAATAACTGATGGAATCTTTTCTATTTTTCGGAATTTGTGCGAAACTATTTATTGCAGTTTCCACTTACATTATGAGGCATAAATAGCAGGGAAAAAAAAAGTTGATTATCAAAAAATTTTAGCAGGGGAAAAAAAGTTGATTATTTAAAAATTAAGTAAAATGTGTTTTTGATTTTTATTTTATGATTATTAACTTACAACTTACAATAAATTATACCAAGTAGAGAAAATAACCATGAACCGAGTATGTGGGGGCACTTGACTTTGAATTTTTTTTGTTTTTTGATGTGTTCTTAAACTAATAAAAACTTCTTGAGGGAATCTTTGCATAATTTTTTTCAAAAGTCAATTAATAGCATTTGGTTGTAATTTTAAATTATAGCTTGTTTTACATTTCAGCTTATTTGACTTAAAAATGTGAATTTTTCCTTAAGTTATAGTTTAAAGTTTTCGAATTTTATTTTCTTTTATATATGGTTTTCAAGCTTTTCTCAAAATTGCCAATAAAAAGTTTTAAAAAAATATTCAGTGTGTTTGGTTTTAATTTTTTAAATTCAATTTTTTGAAAATTAAATTTTTTATTTTTCATGTTTTTTTATTTTTAGTGAATATTTTTAAAATTTTAAGTAATTTTTTTTACTGGTTTTAGATGCACCTTACTTAGATGTATCTAAAAAGTAAAATATTTGAGAAAAAATATTTTAAAACTTTAATAAATACAAAAATATATGAAAAATATATTGAATTTTTATATTTCTTTTTTTTTGTATTTTTGGTATTTAGTGAATTTTTTAAAGATTTTTTTTCACAAAAATTACTTGTTTATGACCTGAAAAAATAAATGTTGGATTTTTTGTTATTAATTCAAAATTTTGCCTTTTGTGGGTTTTGTGATCTCTACAAATTTCGGTTATCTATTCCCGAACAAATAAGAAATGTTCGGTTACCAGGTCTCGAACAAATGAACAATGTTAGAGGCAGTGTTCTCGAATTTCAGTCATATGTTCAAGAGTTTAATCCCCAAAAAAAGATGAATAGTTTTTATTATTTTTGTCATTTTTTTTCAAGAACCTTACTCTTACAAGACTAATCTTCTCTGAGCTAAGAATACCATCAAAGTTATGAACCATTTCTGAATTTTTATTATTGTATTCTTCTCGTCTCATGAACATGTGGTTGTCAAAAAAACTTCTACTCATTGTCATTATCGAAGAAGTATAGGTAATCAAATGGCTACTACCATTACCACCAGAATATTGTCACTAAAAGATTTTCAAGGTTTCAAGAGTAGATAGGTTTTAAATGTGGGATTTGGAGAAGATTAATGGGTGGTGATGAAAGTGTGTACTTTCATAAACCCTAACTCATAATGTAGTATGTGTATGGGTTTAATTGTGAGATGTGGTATCTCAAAATTATTGATGTCTTTTTTAGTAATTTCGTTTGAGATTATTATTATAATAAAAAGAAAGTTAAAAAATAAGAAGTCCAAAATAATTGATGAAGTGCTAATAACAGTACTCTTAAGAAAATTTTTGCCTCCACTAACAAAAAATCTAAACTATGGCCTTGTCAACATATAAACATTTAATTTATTATGTAAATTTGCATAAAAATAAAACCAAACTCTAAAATTCATTGGATGATAATACATAACAACCATATTTTCAAACACCACATTGTTTGATTTCCGCAAATAAAGTTTTTTAATTTTCATATTTTTTTATTTTTAGTCAAAAATTTTAATATTTTAAGATTTTTTTTTTAAAAAAAAATTTAGATTCTTCTAAACTAGATGCACTTAAAAAGTATAATATTTATAGAAATTTTTTTTAAAAAATTCATCAAATACAAAAATATATATATATATATATATATAATACAATACATTTTTGTATTCTTGTGTATTTATTATTTTTTTAAAATATTTTTCATAAAATTTTTATTTTTTAGGTGCATCTAAGTTATGCGAAAGTAAAAAATTTACTTAAAATATTAAAAAAATTCACTAAAAATTAAAATAAAAATACGAAAAACCAAAAATTTAATTTTCAAAAAATCCATGAAAACCAAACAAGGTATTTAGGGTTGTGTTTTAGAATTTTTTTTAGGAATATTTACTAATAAATCTCATCTCACAAATAAGTACTCCATTTAACGGTTGTTTCGTAAGTAATTAGTATACTTTTTGGCTTTTTATTAAAGAATGTGAAATATGTGTTGGGTTTGAAGTCATGTTGTAGAGAGGTGATGTGACTCAAATAAGAAGTGATATGACCCAAATAAAATGATTGCGACTCAAATAAGATGATATGCATACCAAACAACAACTTAGTCTCAAATTTTTTCTATTGATCTGTTAAGTCCTATTAGTGGAGAATTTTTTTTCGTGTGGCCCTATTTTTTATTTTGTTAGTGTTTTGGTGGACAACTATATCCTTTTTATTAATGTTACAGATATGATGTGATATTCTAATGTGACAAGTATTAAAATGACACTTCAACAATACTCCTTAGTGTACTTTTCTTAAAGATGATAATGTAGCGAGTATGATGTGACACTCCAAAATTTTTACAAAAAAAAAAAAAAAAAACTCTTTACTGTACTTTTTTCAAATATAACAACGTAGCAGATATGATGTGACACTTTAAAAAAATAAAAAATAAAAACTACTTAATGTACTTTTCTCAAACGTGATAACGTGGCGAGTATGCGTAACACTCTAAAAAAATAAAAATTCATTAATGTGATAACGTGGTGAGTATGATATAACACTCCAAAACTTTTACTTCAAAAAAAATAAAAATTCCTTAGTGTACTTTTCTCAAATGTGACAATACGACGGGTATGATGTGACACTCTAAAAAAAAAAAAACTCATTAGTGTACTTTTCTCAAACGTGACAATGTGGCAGTATGACGTGACACTTCAAAAAAAATAAAAACTCTTTAGTATGCTTTTCTCAAATGTGACAACGTAGCGGGTATGATGTGACATTCTAAAAAAAATTAAAATTTTCTTAGGCCTCGTTTGGGAACATGCTTTTTTAGTAACTTTTTAACTTTTTGACTAAAATATGATGTAAAAAAAAAACTAGTATGTTTGGAATGACTTTTTACGAAATGATGTGCAAAAAGTAAAGAGAAAATGGAATTTTTGACTTTTTTGTATAGGTTGTTGATTTTTTGACTTTTTTAGTAATTTTTTTTACTTTTTGACTTTTTGGCTAAAAAGCCCACTTGCCAAACGAGGCCTTAGTATACTTTTTCCAAACGTGACATGTGACACTCTAATGTGGCGGGTATAATGTGATACTTAAAAAAATTAAAAACTCTTTAGTCGACTTTTTTTAAATGTGACACTCTAATATGACGGGTATGATGTGACACTAAAAAAAATTTTAGTATATTTTTTCTAAATGTGATACTCCAATGTAGCGGATAAATGAGTCATTACATATCTAAAATGACTAAAAAGATCATAAAAATATATATATATATATATATATACCTCCGTTTGGGAAGTAGGTTGGCTTTTTGACTTTTTGGCTATTTTAGCCTGGGCTAAAAAGTTTGGTTTGAGAAGGGCTTTTTGGCTTTTTGACTTTTTTGACTTTTTTTGTGAGAGAAGAATGTAATGATTATGGGTTGGATGTGATGTTTTGTTTTTTGTGGCTAAAATAACCTATTTTATCTTTTGTGGCTAAAATAGCCAAAAAAATTCCATTTAACTCTTGCCAAACGAAGCCTATATATAAAACTATATGAATTATAAATCCAAAATTAGAGACTTAGTGGTCGGTCCTCTTTTTTTTATTGGCATAGGAAACCCCATTGAAAGTGAGGTTGCTTAAGGCAGAAGCACAAACCCCGCACACATCCCCCGCCCCAAACAGTGTGGTTGTGTGTGGTCGTTTAGTCACTTGCTTGGTAACTGTCAAGTCGAGGAAGAAGAAACGTAAAATTGACTATTCTTGCTCTTCCTTTTTAATGTAGGATTTGATAATGAAAATGGGTTTAATCCCTCCTAGTAGCATGAGGTAATTAATTCAAAAAAATTAAAAACACTCCACTGATATTTATTCTTTTTCTTGGTACATGAGAACAAGGTTGGTCCTGAATTTTTTAGGCTCAAAGCAAATTCTTCAAATGGAACCCTTTAAACATATTGAGCAAAAAAGAAAAATTATTTGTAAAATGGTAGGTATTTACAATTTTATTTATATATAGATTTTGTTGATAGATTTTTATAGGTCCCACGATCTACAATTTTACTAGATTATGCCTCCTTTAGGTTTGAACTTTTTATTGATTTTTTTAGCTTTTTTAAAAAATTTAAAAAGTTTTGAAAAGTTGCAATGATTACTTTTTTTTGTGTGAGGAAAAAAATTAATGTGATATTTAATTTTTTTAACTGATGACAGATAAATGAGACTAAAGTAGTATGGAATTTTTAAGCTTATCACCACTTGACCGATCTACTGTGTTATTAAAATGTGAAACATGCATAAATAATTTAGAAGCAATTATACATTTTGTATTTAAAATTTTAAAATTTCATAACTTTAATTTTAAAATGTAGTTGGTTTTATTCAACTTCCTCGTCAATATTTTGTATTAATTAGAAGACAGTAGCATTTTTTTAAGCAAAATTAACCTTAGTGTAGTTTCAATACTTCACTACCTCTAACTCGCTATTACTACTTCTGATTGTCGGCAAATTAACCTTCGATCGTCGGCGATAACTTTTCAATGACCATTGCAGATTACCGGTGATCATTTTTAGGCAACTCTTTGGCACAACTAAATTTCCCCTATGACCATCTTTCGTGACTCGGTGACGAAGTGAAGTTACACTGTGCTAGTCAGTGAAATTTCATAATTGATCAAAGTTGTGATAGTATATGAAAAAAAACAAATAACGCCTAAGTCAATGAAATCAGAAACTTGAAGAAAATTTAGAGGGACTGTACTCAAATTACACCTAAATTACAATCTTAGGAAAATTTCTCTTTTGAGGTACACTCAACTTACACGTAAATTACAAAATCAAAGAAATTTCTCCGTAGAAGTACACTCAAATTACACCTAAATTACAATCTCAAAGAAAAATATCTGAGATAGTTTACTCAAATTATTAAACTAAAAACTCCTATAAAAATGAGTTTGATTACTGAAAGTATACTTACATTACAAAATCAAATAAATTTATTTGAGTTTGTAAGAGGGGCTAATTTGAGCCCATTAAATTAATTAGGCCCAATAGTCCAAGATTGGTGGGCCCGAATTTATCACCATCAAACGGGCTAAATGGCTCTAAGCCTCGAAAGGGTTCGGATCCACGAACCTAGAGACTTACTCAGGTCCGGAACTCGAAAGGGTATTAGGCAAGCCTAGAGATCCGAGGCACTCGGACTCGAAAGGGTTCGGATCCACGAACCTAGAGGTCCGAAATACTTGGCTTCGAACGGATTCAGACGCAATCTAGAAGTCGCTCCGTTAATGAGTCCCAGAACACTTGCGGGCTCGGAGCTTTCCGGGATCTACGCACCAGAACCATGGGCGTAATGGAGTTCGAACAAAGGACCCGATCCCGAGGACGGTGAGTGGAGACAAATTCACTCTTCGGTTAAACTAGCCTATACCCGGGTCGAGGTGGCACGACCCCGGGGGGTCCATGAGACTCGGCAATATTTTGCGGCAGGACGTCCTCTGGGACTACCCCTGACCCTTTGGGATGATTGGGGATCATTGGTTAGGTGTGGCTAAGAAGAAGGGTTCGCCGAGGGATTGATCTCCTCTTCGGGGTTTTCTCATCCTCGGAGAAGTCACCTCCTCGGAGAGGTCACCTCCTCGGACAAGGTGGTTAGAGAGAATATCCCCCATGTGCCTTGCACATGGGCTCCATCCTACATCATGAGGTGCCTATAAATAGCGCCCACCCATAGCTTTACAAGGGATGGATTTTGGAGATTTTTGAACTCTTGGGAAAGAACTAATTTCCCCTCTCCATTATCAACCTTGAGAGTGAAAGTGGGAGATCCCTGGGAGAGCCTTGCCATTATTCTCTCTCTAGCCATTTTGCCTTCTTCTTCACCCAATCTCTTATCTCCATCATCTCCTTTGTTTTTGTGTTCCTAAGTTGAGATTATTGAAGAATCTAAGCCTCTCATCATATTCTAGAGAATTCGAAGTTGTTTTTCAAGGATCTTGAAGATCTTCGAATTTTCCAACTCCTTTCTTGAACCCTCTCCTACATTTTGGCGACTCTGCTGGGGAGGCGGATTGGTTAATGGTCTCAACAAGATCTGGAACCCACACAACTCCAACAAGGATGGCGAGAGAAGATGAAGTTCATCAACAAGGATCCTCTAGTGGTGGTGATGACAGGACCATGGCTCCAGATCAACCACTTTTACTCGAAGCCATTCAAGGACTTCAAAATACTCAGCAGGAGATTCTTACCACTCTTCAGAATCTCACTCACATGATGTTGGTGATGAGTTCTAATTTTGCACCAGCACCAAACGGAAATCAAACTGGCGGTGGAGTTATCCCCGTTGGAGTGCAAAATCATATCCAATAAGAAGTAAGCCCCAGTCAGCCTGTGACTCATGGCAACATAACCACAGTAACACATGCTCAAACCACAGTAGGCAGCAGCAATTTGCCCACACCCGAGATCCATGGTGTGCCAAACCAAGATCCAATGGTGACTAGGGGAGGTTCTGGTGTAATGAAGGGCACTCCGGCGACTGTTGGTGTCCAGGCAATATAAAGGGCGTGATGGCGCAAAAGGGAGCTCTGGCCGTACCTAATCTTGTTACACCACCAGTAAATGTTACTCAAGCATCAAGCAAGCCTCCTTTTTTGCCGACAACAAATTTGCAAGCCCAACCCGGTATAGTTGCACTGTGCGGTGGACTTTATGGGCCTCAATTCAATGTCCCATCATCAACTGGCTTGTCTATAGGCGTTGATAGTCAGTATCATCAAGTGTCTTCACCAATGATGAATTCTCAACACCAGAATGACCAAGTTGCTCCTAGCTCAGTTTTCGGGTCCATAAGCCAAGTTCCGGGAATGCCGCCACCAAACTCTCTTCCTCAACAGTTTCTCACTCTTGCCGATGTACAAGCCATGTTCGATCTCAAACAGGGCAAGAGGACTTTACCCTCTTTGCCCAATTTGGATGTTAAGCCACCCTTACCCTATTGAGATGTTGAGTTATCCATACCCGAAGGGGTACACGGTGCCGAAGTTCATCAAATTCGATGGCAAGCAAGGAAATGCTCGAGAACATGTTATGCGGTTCATCGAGACTCTGGGTATTCATGGTTCAAACCACGACCTCCGGCTGAGAGAATTTTCTAAGTCTCTCACTGACCGAGCATATAGTTAGTATGTTAATTTGGCCCCAAACTCTGTCTGAAGTTGGAAGGAAATGGTTAAAAAATTTCACTCCAAGTTCTTTCAAGTGGCGGAGAAGGTGACCACACTTACATTGTGTAAAGAAAAGCAACGAGAAAGTGAAGACATCCTTAACTACGTCAAAAGGTTTCAAGACAAGGCTGTGGATTGCCATGAAGTAGTGGAGGAGAGTTATCTAGTTCAAATCTGTCTAGAGGGGGCATTGAGTAGGTACAAAATGTTTCTAGTTAATCACAAGCTACCCACCTTCTCAACACTAATAGAAGCAGCTCGAAACATTAGCACTCCCCAGGCTCAGGAGTCCAGATTTAAGGCCAGTTACAAGACTAGTTTCAAGTTGTCTCGTGGACCTATTGTTGCTACTGCCTCTGCCCCAAATACCTGAAAGTCACAAGGAGGGGGTCATAGAGACAGAAAAGGAAGCAATATAGTGGTGAAAAAGGCAATGTTTCTTATCCATGTGGAATCGAGGAAGTGAAAGCTCTAGTTAAGGAATGGGTGGCTAACGGAGAGCTAAAATTGCCTTATGTTGAAGAAATGCCATCAAAAAAGGACCGTGAGAGCCCTGAATTTTGTGTCTACCATCGTACATTGAAACATCCGACAGAGAAGTGTTGGACTCTCAGGAAAATCTTCAGAGATAAAGTCGAGGCAGACGAATTGAGGTTCAAAAAGCGAGGGACTCAAGACATCCGAGAACAACCGTATCCTCAACACCGAGACAAGGGCAAGAATGTTGCTATGATAGCTTATGAAGGCCCAATGATCAAGGCTATCGCTAATCTCGATGACGATGACTGTTATCTGGACGACATCCTCGAGCCAGAGGGTGAGCAAGTTTACTATGGAAGTGCTCTCGATCCAGAGGGCAGAACATTTATGACTCATGGCGAAGATCCCTTTGATCCAGAAGGAGGAGAAGAATACTATGGAAGAGGAGGACACCATGTTTATGTGGCATCTTATTTTGAGGAGACCGAGGAGATGGTTAACTACGAGCCTCCAAGAGTGGAAAAAGATCCGGATCACTATGCCAAAACCCTGCAAGACTGTGTAAAGTTCAAGCAGTTCTTTGACCAGCTTGGACTTTCCAGGGAGGCAAGGACGGAAATCACCAAGTCTATCATTAATATAGCCGAGGCACACCATGAGGAATGCATGTCGACTGAGCGGTCTATCCCGAGGAAGGCAAAAGAGCAATCTAGTGCCATTACTTTCTCCGAGGCTGATCGAAAGTATCCTTTTTCTCACAATCGCCCGCTTTATGTTACTGTTTTTATTAACGGGGTTGAGTTCAAAAGGGCCTTTCTAGATAGTGGAGCCTCTATCAACATTATGACTCGCGCTACTCTAGAAAAAGCCGGAATCTCTGAAGAACGCATTGTGAAGCAGCCGATAGTCATCACTGGCTTCGGTGGAGAAAGGAGAATTACTATCGGATGCGTAACAGTTGATTTAGCCGTTGGAGAGATTCGCTCGGCCACCAAGTTCCATATTATCGATTCTGAGGCAAATTATCACATCATTCTAGGGAGGACCTGGATGCATAGATATGGGGCTGTACCATCAAGTTATCATCAGTGTGTTAAGGCTAAATGGGGAAAGAAGACGGTGACAATTCAGGCTACAGAAAGGCCGTTTGAGATCCATGAAGCTCATTATTCTGATGCCATCTACTTCACCGAACTGGCTGTCGAAGAAGTTCCCACCACCTCTAAGCCTCGAGGGGTCAAAATTCCTCGTTGGGAGGATATCAAAGATGACAAGGAGCCGATGACAGAATCAAGTAAGCGGGCGATGTCTAGACCAGAAAGTCCGCCTATTCCTCGGAAGGTGATGAAAGTTCGAGAAGGAGGCAAGATGGTGTATTATTTATGAAGGTGCGGGGAGTCGGTTTCTTCAGTCACCGACTCCGAGTCAAAAGAAGAGCCTCCTGACAATGATATAGTAATAAAGCCTGAAGTGGCTCCAGAATGTATGCAAGATGGGCCGAAGCCTCAGCCTGAACAACTTATCGAAATAGATCTGAGTGATGGACAAGATGCACCGAGGCCGGTATTCGTAAGTTCGAGCCTTAGCCCAGAAAAGCGGGAACAGTTGTTAAAGTTGATAAGCCGATACTCAGATGTGTTTGCTTGGTCATATAAGGAAATGCCCGGACTAGATCCTGACCTAGTCTCTCACTATCTTGATGTGTTCCCAAACTCCAAGCCAATTAAGCAAGCTGCTCGAAAATATCATCCAGATCTCGAAGAGAAGATTAAGGAGGAGATTGAAAAACTTCAACAGGCTGGTTTCATCCGGCCAATACAGTACCCCACGTGGTTAGCAAACATCGTGCCAGTAAAGAAGAAGAATGGCCAAATCAGAGTATGTGTAGACTTTCGAGATTTGATCAAATCTTGCCCGAAGGATGAATTCCCTCTTCCTCACATCGACACCCTCGTGGATACTACCTCGGGACACCAGATGTTCTCATTCATGGATGGATTCAGTGGATACAATCAGATTAAGATGGCTGAAGAGGACGCAGAAAAGACTGCTTTTAGAACACCTCTCGGAAACTTCTTCTATACAGTCATGCCTTTCGGACTCAAAAATGCCGGTGCAACTTACCAAAGGGCTATGACTGCAATCTTTCATGACATGATCCATCATGAGATGGAAGATTATGTTGATGATCTAGTGGTGAAATCCAAGAAAGAAGAAGACCATCTCCGAGACCTTGAGAAGGTATTCAAGAGGTGCCAAAAATTCAAAATGAGGATGAATCCTCTCAAATGTGCTTTCGGGGTGACGGCCGGGAAGTTCCTCGGGTTTCTTGTACATAGGCATGGTATCGAGGCAGATGAAGACAAGGTCAAATCTATCAGAGCAATGCCTCCCCCGCATTCTCAGAAGGAGTTAAAGAAGTTCCTCGGGAAGGTGTCTTATATTCGGAGGTTTATCCCAGCACTGGCAGAGATCTCTGCGCCTTTCGGCTCTTTGTTAAAAGGAGATGCCAAGTTCGAGTGGAACCAAGAGCACCAAAAGGCCTTTGGGAGAATCAAGGCGGCCTTGACCTCGCCTCAGACCATGATAGCCCCGCAGCCCGGGGTGCCTCTAATGTTGTACCTAACTTCAACCCCCAAATCCATAGGGGCATTATTGGTCCAAGATGTAGATGGAGTAGAACGCCCGGTGTATTACATCAGTCGGAAGATTCGAGGAGCAGAAGTCCGATATACTCCAGTAGAGAGACATTGTTTAGCTTTGGTATTCACTGCCCAAAAGCTCAGACATTACTTCCTAGCACATCAGATTCAGATTGTTACTAAAAGTGATCCAATCCGATACCTCCTCAGCAAGCCTGCTCTAACCGGGAAGGTGGCAAGATGGTTGTTAGCATTGGGTGAATTCGAGATCACATGTGTAGCCCCCAAGGCGATCAAAAGCCAAGCCTTAGCTGATCTCCTTGCCCAATTTCCAAGTGGTGACTATGAACCAGTGAATGAAGAATTAAGAGGAGAGGTGCACGCAGCTATGGCTTCCGAGGAAAGCTTCTGGACATTGAGCTTTGACGGAGCAGCAGCCGGAGGGAAGGGAGGAACCGGGATAGTCCTTACAAGCAAAAGTGGGGAAAAGTTATATTTGTCTTATAAACTGGATTTTCATTGTTCGAATAACGAAGCCGAGTATGAGGCTCTTATTTTAGGCTTGATAGCAGCTGAGAAGCACAGTATCAAGAAGATTCGGATCCGGGGGGACTCAAAGCTGATAGTGAAGCAAGTTTCAGGACAGTTCGTCTTAAAGGAGCCTGCCTTGGCCACATATCGAACAACAGTCCAAAGGCTTCTTGACAAATCTCAGAAGGTCGAAATAGAGCATGTGCCTCGCTCCGACAACAAGTTTTCAGATGCTGTCGCAACATTAGGGGCAAGAGTTGACATTCTAGAGGAAGAGGCAACAATTGTTATCAAGAAGAGAACAGAACCTCCAATAATACCCGAAGACAAAGACCTTCCGGAGGACTGGAGAGGAGAAGTCCTCGAACAACTCAGAAGCAAAGTTGGAAAACTGACCAGGGCCAAGCTTGCCCAATTCATAATTATTCAAGGTGAACTTTACTTTCGAAGAGGTACTGGATTCCTAGCCCGGTGTGTTGGCCAACAAGAAGCGAGTTTCCGACTACAACAGATCTATGAAAAGTCTTGCGGGGATGTGGATATCAGTCTGTACAGAAAGATCCAAAGACATGGCTATGATGGTGCATGATGGCCACAACCCGAGCAGCTGGTGAAAACTTTCCAAATGATCTTGCAACTCTAGGGGCAAATGTCAACATTCCGTAAAAGAAGTCTACCTATGACATTTACAGTTTGCATTTACTGCATTGTCCATAAAGTTCTATCTTTCTTATGTTATGAAGAAATTTACTTCCTCCATATTATGTATCTCCATTAAAAGTTATTTTCTCTACATTGTATATCTTCATTGTGTTATGTTGCTTGAAACAGTTTTCAATTTTTTTTTTTTACTGCCCCTCGAAGAAGAAAGGGGAATAGTAGACTCGGTTACCAACCTGAAGAGACCTTTCTTGACGTAGTAGAAGTATACTCCCACTCAGACCTCCGAAGAGCAGCTATTGCTTCCATCAATGCAAGCTTCGAGGGACTTTCTTATTGAAGCAAAGTGTGTGGTCCCACTTCAACTTCCGAAGAATAGCCCTCACTTCTGTCAGTTCAAGCTTCAAGAATCTTTCTTGTTGAAGTAGAGTATACTCCTACTCGGACTTTCGAGGGACAACCTTTGCTTCCATTGATTACCGAAGAAAAGAGTATACATACATTTAGACTTCCGAGAGACATCTCTTGCTTTCATTCGGACTTCTGAGGGAGAGCCTTCCGAGGGACAACTCTTGCTCTCATTAGTGCGGGTCTGAAGAACAGCCCTTGATTTCATCAATACGAGCTCCGAGGATCTTTCTTTTCAAAGTAGAGTGAACTCTTACTCGAACTCCCGAGGGATAGCCTTTGCTTCCATTAGCTGCCAAAGTAGAAGTGCGCATCCACTCGGACTTCCGAGAGAAAGCCTTGTTTCTGCTCGGACTTCCGAGGGACAGCCTTATTTCTGCTCAGACTTCTGAGGGAGAGCCTTGCCTCCTGCTCGAACTCCCGAGGGATAGCCTTTGCTTCCATTAGCTGCCGAAGTAGAAGTGCACATCCACTCGGACTTCCGAGGGACAGCCTTGTTTCTGCTCGGACTTCCGAGAGACAGCCTTGTTCCTGCTCGGACTTCTGAGGGAGAGCCTCCCGAGGGACAGTCTTGCTTCTGTTCAGACTTCCGAGGAACAGCCCTTGCTTTCATTAGTGCGGGTTCTAAGGGCCCCCGAGGTCGTGGATTTCAAACAAGAATTCATTTGCCTGAAATAGCAAAGCCAACAAACGAGACAAACAATATCAATTTCAGATCATGATTCAGGCATTATCAGAATGAGGCAACATCAACAAATAATAATGATCTATTTAAGTTACAACAATTTTGTTACTCTGAGCAAGTTTATGAAAATGCAACAATCAAGTTTTTGTCTCTCCGGGCCAATTCCTCTCAAGCCGACGTAAAGCTACAACGGTCACACAAAATTTTGGCATCAGCTATGTATTTCCCAAGCATCCACAAGTTAAACAAACAACAATATATCATCTTTATTATTCAACGAGAGGAAGAGAGAGCCGAATTTCATACTCACAAATTTGGGACTGTTAGAGGGGTGAAGTCCGAAGCCGATGTTGGAAATTCAAGTTGAAATCAGAGAGGTTTTATAGACTGTAATCAACAGGACTGAACTAGGCTGGGCAAGACCACGCACGTTGCGTTGAGTGGGCGAACGTGCGTGGTCGGCGTTGGACAAGTTGAGGCCGGAGGCAGCAATGGTGTCGGAAAGAAGGTGGCGACCATACACGTCGCGTTGAGTGGGCAACGTGTGGTCGGTGCTGGAATAGTTGAAGCCGGTGGCCAACTTGCAGCAGAAAGCAGCGTCGGAGAAAACTAAGGCCGAGATCGTTAGAGCCAGCGCTAGGGGCAGCCAAGACAGGGCGGCAGCAGTGAGTGTAGCTTGGACAAACAGTAAGTGAGAAGGGTGCTAGACGAACCAACGACGCGTTGAAAGGGCGACGTGGTCCACTTTGATTAATCACGGCCGAATCCAGTGAGTATACAAAAATCGAGATTCAAACTCCGAAAAAAAAAAAAAAAATAGCGCCGGGCTGTGAGACTAACGAGCTGGATGGTGTTAGGCAAAACCACACATCGCGTTGAGTGGGCGACGTGTGGTTCGCGTTGAACAGCCGAAGACGAAGGCAAAGCATCGGGCATCCACTATTTATCTTCCGAGCATCTACAAGATCGACAAGACAATAATTAATTATTCAACATCAAACCTGTATGTATGTCAAAATTATTGTCAAAATTATCGGCACAGGTTCAAGATTCAATAGCATGGATTCAAGACAACAAAGCCAGATTTCTTCAATAAAATTAGCAAGGATTCAACATTGATTATTCCAATATTCACACAAAAAAAAATCAAGATCTCTTCATCAAGATGTGCAACAGCAGAAATTTATGGGTTACATTATCCAAAAATTTATAAATCAGAGTTTATACAAATAAGAAGTTCAAAAATGGATTTCACAAAATGTTTGCTCACGGATCAAAAATCATAAGAAGAAGAGTATGTTTGAAATCAGAGAAATCAAGAGTGAGAGGGATTTGAGTTTTCTCATAGATTGGATGTATGAGACAAACCTTAGTCACAGCCTGAAGAAATAAAGAATGAGATTGGTAGAACCAGCGGCGGGGACAGCCAAGACAGGTTGGCAGCAGCGTGAGCACTGATATTTCGAGAGCCAAATCAGTCAGAGGAATTTCAGGCGGCTGGACCGACCAGCGACGCGTTGAGAGTGCGTCATGGTCAGCGCCAACAGTGACTCTCACGAAGGCCGGCGGTGGTGGCTTGTGTGGTCTTCGATGATTGTAACAGTGGGCAGTGAACAAACAGCAGCAGCCACGGTATTGCAGCAGCAGAACCATCCTTGAAGAAGAAGAGACCTGGGTTGGTCTCTCTGCGTAGAGAGAGAGAGCCGAAATGACTCTGCTTGCCGAAATGGGTTTTGGCAAAAAGGGAGTAGGGTTTTTTTTTATCCTTATCCTTAGAAAATAAAAAAAATCTGATGGCCCTCAAATATGCTAAGGCTAAGGCTCTATGTATAGATAATGGGCCTTTAAATATTTTGAGAATTTACGGATTTGAAAGTTGTTGCAGAAAATGTAAAGTGAGGTTTGACTCAAATATTTCAAATATATATTTATATATATATATATATATATATATATATATATATAAAGGCCTTTGATTTGGACACCTGCAAAAAAAAAAAAAAAAAAAAAAAAAAGTGGTTAGGCTTTTGATCTTTTGGTTTCAAGAAAGAAGAAGAATTATTATTATTATTATTTTCTTTGAACAACTTAGTTGGTGCCATATTAATTACATGCCCAGGTTGGTTTGGTGGAGCATTAAACAATTCAAGTTTTGTTTTTCTTTCAAAAAAAAAAAAAAAAGAAGAAGAAGTTATTTATTTATTTATTTATTTTTTATTATTTGTCGATTTTATCTGTAAATTACGGTGAATCCTCAGTTATATCCTTAGACTCTGTCAAGATCAAGTATTCCCGAAGACGTAATGCGGAGCATGACAGACAAGGTGAAACTATGCATGTCTGAGAAAATTACAATTTCTCATACATGCAAGGGGCAAATGTAAGAGGGGCTAATTTGAGCCCATTAAATTAATTAGGCCCAATAGTCCAAGATTGGTGGGCCCGAATTTATCACCATCAAACGGGCTAAATGGCTCTAAGCCTCGAAAGGGTTCGGATCCACGAACCTAGAGACTTACTCAGGCCCGGAACTCGAAAGGGTATTAGGCAAGCCTAGAGATCCGAGGCACTCGGACTCGAAAGGGTTCGGATCCACGAACCTAGAGGTCCGAAATACTTGGCTTCGAACGGATTCAGACGCAATCTAGAAGTCGCTCCGTTAATGAGTCCCAGAACACTTGCGGGCTCGGAGCTTTCCGGGATCTACGCACCAGAACCATGGGCGTAATGGAGTTCGAACAAAGGACCCGATCCCGAGGACGGTGAGTGGAGACAAATTCACTCTTCGGTTAAACTAGCCTATACCCGGGTCGAGGTGGCACGACCCCGGGGGGTCCATGAGACTCGGCAATATTTTGCGGCAGGACGTCCTCTGGGACTACCCCTGACCCTTTGGGATGATTGGGGATCATTGGTTAGGTGTGGCTAAGAAGAAGGGTTCGCCGAGGGATTGATCTCCTCTTCGGGGTTTTCTCATCCTCGGAGAAGTCACCTCCTCGGAGAGGTCACCTCCTCGGACAAGGTGGTTAGAGAGAATATCCCCCATGTGCCTTGCACATGGGCTCCATCCTACATCATGAGGTGCCTATAAATAGCGCCCACCCATAGCTTTACAAGGGATGGATTTTGGAGATTTTTGAACTCTTGGGAAAGAACTAATTTCCCCTCTCCATTATCAACCTTGAGAGTGAAAGTGAGAGATCCCTGGGAGAGCCTTGCCATTATTCTCTCTCTAGCCATTTTGCCTTCTTCTTCACCCAATCTCTTATCTCCATCATCTCCTTTGTTTTTGTGTTCCTAAGTTGAGATTATTGAAGAATCTAAGCCTCTCATCATATTCTAGAGAATTCGAAGTTGTTTTTCAAGGATCTTGAAGATCTTCGAATTTTCCAACTCCTTTCTTGAACCCTCTCCTACATTCTGGGTTCGATCCCCAGCAGAGTCGCCAAAAATGTAGGAGAGGGTTCAAGAAAGGAGTTGGAAAATTCGAAGATCTTCAAGATCCTTGAAAAACAACTTCGAATTCTCTAGAATATGATGAGAGGCTTAGATTCTTCAATAATCTCAACTTAGGAACACAAAAACAAAGGAGATGATGGAGATAAGAGATTGGGTGAAGAAGAAGGCAAAATGGCTAGAGAGAGAATAATGGCAAGGCTCTCCCAGGGATCTCCCACTTTCACTCTCAAGGTTGATAATGGAGAGGGGAAATTAGTTCTTTCCCAAGAGTTCAAAAATCTCCAAAATCCATCCCTTGTAAAGCTATGGGTGGGCGCTATTTATAGGCACCTCATGATGTAGGATGGAGCCCATGTGCAAGGCACATGGGGGATATTCTCTCTAACCACCTTGTCCGAGGAGGTGACCTCTCCGAGGAGGTGACTTCTCCGAGGATGAGAAAACCCCGAAGAGGAGATCAATCCCTCGGCGAACCCTTCTTCTTAGTCACACCTAACCAATGATCCCCAATCATCCCAAAGGGTCAGGGGTAGTCCCAGAGGACGTCCTGCCGCAAAATATTGCCGAGTCTCATGGACCCCCCGGGGTCGTGCCACCTCGACCCGGGTATAGGCTAGTTTAACCGAAGAGTGAATTTGTCTCCACTCACCGTCCTCGGGATCGGGTCCTTTGTTCGAACTCCATTACGCCCATGGTTCTGGTGCGTAGATCCCGGAAAGCTCCGAGCCCGCAAGTGTTCTGGGACTCATTAACGGAGCGACTTCTAGATTGCGTCTGAATCCGTTCGAAGCCAAGTATTTCGGACCTCTAGGTTCGTGGATCCGAACCCTTTCGAGTCCGAGTGCCTCGGATCTCTAGGCTTGCCTAATACCCTTTCGAGTTCCGGGCCTGAGTAAGTCTCTAGGTTCGTGGATCCGAACCCTTTCGAGGCTTAGAGCCATTTAGCCCGTTTGATGGTGATAAATTCGGGCCCACCAATCTTGGACTATTGGGCCTAATTAATTTAATGGGCTCAAATTAGCCCCTCTTACAGAGTTAATTAGCTCAAATTACACTTAAATACAATCGGAACAATTTCATAGAGTTAATTTAATCAAACTAGTATTTCAAATAAATTTCTCAGAGTTTGTTTTACTGGAACTTAGAGAAATTTCTCTGAAGTAGTTTACGAAAATTCTACTTAGTGTACAAACTTTAAGGAATTTCTCTAAGTTAATTTATTCAAATTACACTTAATTACACTCAAAGCAATTTCATTGAGTTAATTTAATCAAACTAGTATCTCAAAGAAATTTCTATTAGTTTCCGAGTTTCAGTGAACAAACTTGGAGAAATTTGATGAAACTCAAAGAAATTTCTGTGGTAGAAACTTAAATTGTCTACTGAAACTTGGAGAAATTTCTCTAGGATAGTTTACTCAACTTACGATTAAATGTACTCTGAGCAATTTCACAGAGTTAACATCAAACTAGAAGTCATAGAAATTATATATAACAAATTCCATATATACAATCAACTAGAATACATTAATAACTACTACAAAGAAATTTCCAATATTGTCAATCTCCAACATAGTTATGGTTTGGTAAAAACCTATTTAGTTGACTTTTTTGAATTGAGACTTTTTTAGTTTGGCATTAAAATTTATTTTGGCAATTAGGTTAAAAGTCAATTTTTTTATTTTTTGACTTTTTTAAGTCATATTATCTCTATATTTTTGTACGTTTTTTCAAACAAAAGTCAAAAAAAATTTAAAAACTAGTTTTTAATCTACTTCCCAAACATTCCTAAAAAGTTTATTTTGGTTGAGTGTTTTGATTTTTATAAGAGAAAAAATAAAATGATTATAATTAAAATGGAATATTTTATTAATATTTTAATTTAATTTATTTTTTAATGATTATTTTAATCCCAACTGACTTTGCCAAATGAATCCATAATCAACATTCGAAAAATATTTGAGAGCTCTAAATTGGGAGTACTAAAGGAATTCTAGAGAGTGGGTCCCACTAACTGATGTGATGTTTTGGCCTTAAGTTTTTTTTTTTTTTTTTTTTTAAATTTTCACCTCATTAGTGGTCCATTAATGCTCCTAAATTAGTGAGATGTATCATTGTTGATCAACATTCCAATATCTATCATACACCACCTTAGCTACATGCATCTTCTGTTGTACTCTCTGTCTCATTTTTATAGTCAATTTTGAGATGATAAATAATCATTATACATGAATTCAAATTTTAAGTAATTGATTTCAAAATTATTTTTTATTTTTATTTTTAATTATTTTTAAGAGACAATTTTAAAAAAATTTAAATTTAGATTTTTAACTTTTTAAAAATAAATATATATTTTAAAAAATAACAATAATAAACTAATACTCCCTCCGTCTCAAAATATTAGTCTCTTATTCTATTTTTTATTGTCCCAAAATATTAGTCCCTCTTCAAAAATCAAGTACAAAAATAATATAAATTTCCTATTTTGTCCTTCTTTTAAATTAATAAACAATACAAAAAGTACAATTATAACATTGATATTCTCAAAAAATGTACTATCAAAAGGATAATTTTGGAAAATCAACCTTTTACAAATGCAATAATTGTACTATCAAAAAAAATTAAATTCTCTAAAAAAAAAACTAGTATTTTAGGACGAAGGGAATAAAATGTAACGAAGGGAGTACGACGGATTGTTCTCCGTTGTCGTTGTATTGGACAAATCTCCTTCGCCAGATCTATGCAGAGATCTACTATGAGGCTAAGGTTCCAACTGTCGATCTGAGTGAAAAACAAGGGACATACCAACCAACGGCGGCTGAAGATTAATGATTGCAGTCAGAGGTGTTTGGCGGAATGAGAGAGAGTGTAGAGAAATAAAACACACAGATGTCACCTGTGTTTAGCCAATTATGTTCGATGAGTCTGTTAGCAAGAAGATAGTCCGGTCTTATTTGTCATAACTTTAAAAGTATTTTATTTAAGATCTTGTTTATGGTGTTTTAAAAAAAAGTTAAAAAGTCAAAAATTATTATTATATTTAAATCATATCCTCTCTTTATTATATCACTTTAAATTTAATTCATATTTTATAAAAATTGAAAAAGTGCATTTATTTAAAATATTCCAAACAATCCCTAAGTCACATTATCCTACGTAAGTCACATCACCTCTCTACCACATCACTTCAAACCCAACTCATACTCAACTCATATTTTATAAAAAGTAAAAAAATACACTTATTTGGATTATCTCAAATCATCCCTAAGTGAAGAAATTGTTAATGTAAAAATTATTAATGAGGAAATTAAATAAAAGTGTGTTTGTTACGATGATAGTGTGGGAGATAATTAGTAATGAGATTATTAAATTATTTTTATATAAAATAAATAAATAAATTATTTCTATATTAAAAAAATTAAAACATACAGGTACACTTGATCAAATGAATTAAAATTTAAAAAAATAAAGTTTTATATAAAATATAGACTTTTGTTTATTATTTTTTTAATCTCATCCAAAATTTAGCCAAATTAATCCACCTGCTGAAAGAGATTACTAAACCCATTACTTCCGTCTCCCAAAACACCACCAAACAATCTGTGGGTGGGACCCACAAGCATAGCACTCCAATCCTCAATCTCACGTCGGTAAACAAACATGGCCAGAGAGAATAAAAGAAAAGATAGAAAGAGAAAGAGACAGAGAGACAGAGAGACCAATATACAGCTCGTTTAGTTTGAGTTTTCTAAATTCACTTTTCAAAAAATTGAAACTTTTTGTGTTTTGTATTTTTTTTTTTTGTTTTACCAAATTTTATCAATGTTTTAAGAAATTTTTTTAATTTTTAGATATATCTAACATAAATACACTTTAAAAAAATAATATTTGTGAATTTTTTTTTTAAATTTACTAAATACAAAAATATATAAAAATTCAATATATTTTTTGTATTCTTGTATATTTATTATTTTTAAAATATATTTTTTACAAATATTTTACTTTTTAGATATATCCAAGGACAGTTTCTCACTACCCAAGATTGATCAACTAGTAGATGCCAGATCAGGGCATGGAAGAATGAGTTTTTTGGACGCATATAGAGGTTATTACCAGATAGCAATGTATGTCCCATATAAAGAGAAGATAGCATTCATCGCTCCAAAAGAACTCTATTGCTACAGAGTAATGCCTTTTGGGTTGAAAAATGTAGGAGCAACTTACCAAAGACTGGTTATCAAGATGTTCAAACATCTGATTGGGAGAACAGTGGAGATTTACATAGACGATATGGTTGTTAAAACCAAGGAATCTGGGAACCATCTAACCGACCTAAATGAGGTCCTTAACATCTTGAGAACATATCGGCTTCGACTCAATGCCTTGAAGTGCGCATTTGAAGTTGGATCTGATAAGTTTCTAGGGTACTTGGTTACTAAGAGGGACATTGAGGCATGCCGAGATCATATCAAGGCAATCTTTGACTTGAAGAGCCCGACAACAGCCAAATAAGTCAAGATTTTGACTGGAAGAACAACGGCCCTAAATAGGTTCATGAACCGAAGTTCAGATAAATGCAAACAGTCTTTTAGTTTATTGAAGAAGGCCACAGACTTTCTGTGGATAGAAGAATGTGAAGTCACCTTGGTTGACTTTAAGAAGTACTTGACAATCCCACAGGTGTCGTCGAACCCAATACAAGAAAAAAATTGTTTTTGTACCTGGCAATTTCAAATCATTCCATGAATACCGTGGTAATCCGAGAAGAAGAATGTGAGTATAAGGCAGTGTACTATGTGAGCAAAACCTTAGCAAATGCAGAGACCAGGTACCCGTCTCTAGAGAAGCTGACATTAGCCCTGGTAATGGCCTCGAAAAAGTTGAACCAGTACTTTCAAGTCCATAAGATTGTAGTACTAACAGAACATCTACTAAAGGCCTTGTTGCAGCATAGAGGCCTGATAGGCAGATTAGCTCGATGGACAGTAGTTCTAGGTCAGTATGACTTAGAATTCAAGCTGAGAACAGCAATCAAGTGCCAAGTTTTGGCTAACTTTGTGGGTAAAGGTTGAACCCTTAGCCTAAATCTGAGATGTGGACATGAAGAATTTCATCTGAAAAAACATAATCACTAGATTTAGAATCCCAAAAGCCATAGTAGCAGATAACAATTCGATAGTAAGTTGATCAAAAATTTTTGTGTGAAATACAAGATCAAAAACTATTATTCCACTCCTAGCTTCCCTCAAAGAAATGGGCAAGCAAAAGCATCCGACAAGACCATCTTGGATAGAATCAAGGAAAGGCTAGAAGCTGCCAAGAGCAAGTGGGTGGAGGAATTATCCAATACCCTATGGGTATATCGGACTACGGTGAGAAGGTCTACTGGAGAATCTCCTTTTTCCAAGGCATATGGCACTGAAGCAGTTATCTCACTAGAGATCGGCATCCTTGGAATCAGAACACAGGGAGTGGAGAATGGAATGAACGAGGCATTCATTGCTCGACATCTTGATCTGATAGAAAAAAGAAGAAAGAGAGTAGCAATTCGATTGGGGGCATACCAGTAGCAGTTTGTTAAGGCATACAACAAAAAGGTCAATCCCAGAGAGTTTTAGATTGGGGACCTCGTCCTTAGAAAGGTTATTGGCAATAAGAAGGATCCCAGGGAGGACAAGCTTGGCCCAAACTGGGAAGGACCATATCAAATCATCTCCGTTGCTGGCAATAGCGCATACCGGTTGGAAGACACTGATGGCACAGAGTTGCCAAGACCTTGGAACACAAGCAATTTGAAGTTTTCTACCATTAATTTCTGTTTTTTGAGATTTATGTAAAGATTTTATTAGCCAAAGTATTAATAAAATGCTAACTCGATTTTGTTTTTATGAAATATTGTTGCAACTTGTGTGATAGGACTGAACAGTCTTATAATGATGTGCCCATGATGAACAACTTAGATTTGCCATGATGGTAGAGTTGAACTAAATTTGCGATGTTTCGATATGAAACATGACGAATAACTTAGACTTGCCATAATGGTAGAGTTGAACTAAGTTTGCGATGTTTCTGTATGAAAGATGACGAATAACTTAGACTTGTTATGATGGTAAGGTTGAATTAAATTTGCGATGTTTCAGTATGAAACATGATAAAACTGGCCATGACTTGGTCAGTTTGAAAGAAAAGCCGAGGAGTATGGTGCACTAAGATCAAGCTTTAAGTGCTTTGTTTGGGTGAGCCAAACATGATGACCTCGGTTAAGAATGTTTAAGAGAAACTTTTGTAATAACCATGCGATATGTCCTTAATGTGAACATAAGTGGTACTTAGGTTCACATTAAGGGGCAGGAAGTGAGAATGAGCATAACACTTGCAAAATTTTTGAAATTTTTTTGCAAATTGAAGTTATCCGAGATCATCGACAAGTGATACTATTTGAGATAAGTCAATCCAAGATAATAGTACTGTACTGTACCCGAAGTGTAATTATCCGAGATACCCAGTCAGGTTGTTAGACTTGGAAGGATGAAGTCTTGCCAGAA
Source organism: Camellia sinensis (assembly GCF_055761805.1). Lineage (NCBI taxonomy): Eukaryota > Viridiplantae > Streptophyta > Magnoliopsida > Ericales > Theaceae > Camellia > Camellia sinensis. The sequence goes on along the minus strand of NC_138975.1, from coordinate 100,297,794 downwards.
GACAGCAAGTACAAGTGAAGAAATAACACTTGTAAAAAGTTGCTGAAAAAATGCTATCAAGGCAATTCGGTCGAGATAACTAACAAGAATTGTCATCCAAAGTAGTGGATCCGATGTGAGGAACCAAGTGGTCAGACTTGGAAAGATCAGAAAAATTCTAAGTATGAAACAATATGCAAGGCATGAAGCAAAGGCAGTAAGCATACATTCAACACTTAGGAGGAAAAAGACAAACATGCATTTAAAAAATGAAGCTTGTTCAGATACAAAAAAGGCACATCGGCTTGACATAAGAGGAAATTTGTTCGATTACAAGGTGAGGCACTTCGGCCTGACAAAAGCAAAAGCGTACAACTGTTCAATGAAAAAAGAAACAAAGTACAATCAAAGTAAAAAGAAAAAACTTCTAAGCATTGGCATGATTGTCAAACTGTGCGGCCTCGGCAATTGATACTGTTTCATCCTCGGCAAACACTTGGTAAGATTTCTCGGTTGTAATCTCGGCATCGATTTTCCAGGAGGATTTGATCTAAAGATTTCTAGGCTAAATGGACTTCGGCATCATAAGCGTTTTTTAGAAAAGCACTCTTGGAGACCTCATCCCTGTCCTTTCGAGTCAATTCCAGGACTTGGTCATTAAGCGTATGAGACTTGGCCCCAACAGTAGCTTCAGAATTTTCCTCTGCAACCTCAGCCTCAACCTCTTTCTTGCCTTCCTAGTCCTTGGTGTTAGACTCCTCCTCTTCCTCGTCTTTATCCCTGGATTGGTTGGGAGACGAAGGGAACGACACCTTGAGTTGGCTGATATCTCGGAGTGGCGAGTCCTCAAGGACAAACAACTTTTTGAATGCCGCCATCCATCCGAGGTAGTAGCATTTATTACAGGCTAGATTAACCTGTTGTTTATACTGATCATGCACGGCGGCTTGCCCTTCCTCAAATGCCTTTTTGTTGGCGCCTCTACCATAACCTTGATGTCGATCTTGGTGGCTTTGACAGCAGCCTCGGCTTTAGCCTCGGCTCTGTTCTAAGCATTTTTTGCGGCTTTTGCTTTACCCAGCAAGCTTTGAACGCAAGTCTCAACTTCATTGAGTGAAGCAAAGAGGCATGCAACTTCTTGCATCTTCTTGACGAGATCCTTCTTCACCATCTCGGCCTTGACTGCGTGGGAGTGGGCATGCTGGATGGCTTGCAAGAAAAAGAACAAGTTAGAAAACATTAGCTAAGTAAAGGAACTGAAAAGTGAAAACAGAAAAGAACAAAAAAAACTTACCAAGACTAAGTGTTGAATCATTAGGGCAAAGTTCTCGTATTCATTGAGCTCAGTCAAATGGTTCATGTTGGTTGAAAGGAGAACAGCCGTAGAAAGAGTGGCACCGACCTCTACACTTTCAATCGTGCTGGGCTTTCAAAGGTCGATCTTCCACCATGACCTCGGAGGCCCAGGTCTGATCGCAGGGGAAGTTGCTCCCACCATCTGAACACTCAAACCTCGACTTCTTGGAAGGTAAGACGTCCAATGATGCAACCTCGGCCGTCCTCTTCTCGGCTTCGGCCAATTTGGATATGGGGACTGAGTCTTCTGGATCCCTCTCAGAATCAGAAGGGATCTTAGTAACAATTGCTTTTGCCTTAGCCTTTTTTACCCTTTTCTGTTTAGGCTTTGGCTAGGATTGAGAAGAGAAGTAGAAGGCTGCTCAACAAGGTCAGAAGAGGATGCCTGATCTGGCCTTAGGGAAGAGGCAATTAGTGGAGTTGAGGCAGAGGTAGTGGTCCTACTCCTTCTGGGGATTTCAGGAAGAGGGGACCAGTAAGTTGGAACGAAGTTCAGTAGAAATGGAGCCCTTCACTTGAGGATCTGAAGGTCCAAAAGCCGTTTGAGATCTCGGCTAGGGATGTAAGATTACTGAAATGATTTGCCCGATTAATGAAGAATTGCGAAAACCAGAGGAAAACTTCAGAACAGATATAGGAGATAAACGCATGAAATTCAACAAAATGAGACTCTGGCTAAAATCCTTACCTTCATCATCTTTAAAAACTCCTTGGCGTAAAAGGGTAGAGGTGAAGACATCGTTTGGCACAAACTCCTAATTGTCCGAGACAATCAGATAGTCGTCTCTTGCGCTTTTGTTAGAGTCAAACAAGTCGGCGATGAGTTTGTATGCGATGGATCTAGGTTTGAGGTAATAAGTGTAGCCACTCTTGGATTTGAGGCTACACATGGTGTTGCAGTACTGAAGATCTGTTATGATCCAAACCCGCCTCTAAGGGTTCAACATCGTAACCGGCTAGTAATCCTTGGATTACCAAAGGCCTTTTTGTACAATAAAAATAATCGAGGCTTGCGGAAGCAATAGACAAAAACAACAATAGTCCAATGAGCTGTGCATCTATATAAACAAATATTTACATGCAAAAACGTTAATTTACCCACTTACATTACATAACATATAACATAATATCTTATACAAAACATATGTACGGGTTAAAGTGTACAACATAACCGAAAGCTTGCTAACAGCCCTTCCAGGCCTAGCCCCAACTTGGAGGCACCCAAAACACTTGGTAGGCTTCAAAACGGTGGCTCGGTAAAAACCCTTCTACACTTGCGCTTCAGAACGCTCACTTATAAATATATATAAAAACAGTAAGCTAAAACCCAGTGAATAACATTAAAGTAAAGGAGTTAGTGAACGAATTCCACATATAACATATCCGTAAAACAAATAATGTCGCAATCATTCATATCATTCTCATATCAGAACATAACATAATAATACATCTCACAGGACATTGTACATAGATCGTCTTCCGACTAGAGTAATTGGTTTCGGATACCGATTAAACACATATCACTACAATGAAGTGGCTAACGAGATCTCGTATCGCATGTATGTCATGGACCCGCATTAATATGCCGTCCCCTATGCCTTAGGACTATCCGTGGATACCATATTAGATTCACAAATATGATATCTGTTCACATAATCAAGATAGCATTTCAAGAAACCATAGCTTATCAATAACAGCTAGAACATAATTTATATCAACATATCTTTATAGAAATGTTACTCACAGTGGGCTTTTAAAACCGGTTGCACAGTCTTTAAGCCTTGACCTACAAATACAAACATTCATAGCACAATTTCTCAATATACATCGACATCGAGTCATTCAGTTGATTCTTAACGTTATTCAGTTATCCGTTACTCGTTCGTTCAATTACTTCTATTCTTTTCTTACTTTATTTCATGCTCATGAGATGCTAATGGATGTAAATGACATGTGAAAATCATGTAAATGAATGTCCAGAAGTCAGAAAACGAAAAGAAAACAAAATTAGAAATTCTGCCCTGTTTGGCTGCTCCTGCAGTGGCCTTGGCCGCATGAGCGGTGGAACTTCAGAATGCATTTTGGCCAAAACAAGGTTGGTTGCTCAAGCGGTGGCCTAGGCCGCTCGAACGATCTGGGTGTAAAACCAGTCCAAAATTCTGCTTTCAATGGAAACTCATTCCTTTGCAAAATCAACTTTAAATTCATACATTTCAAGGCCTCAAACCCATAAAAACATGTTGAATGAACACTTTCTAATTTCAAATAAACTCATCATTTTAAAACCAAACTCAATATTCCATGTAAAGATCAAAATTTTGAATAAAATGGCAAAATCAACAACTATGCACATGGCAACAAATCCATGGAGTTTTCTCTCCAAATATGACAATCATACAAGAAAACATGATGTACAAACATGAAAAATGTCATGGATGTTTACAAGTGCTCTCTTTCAACTCAAGTGAGTTCCAAACAACAACTTACACTACACAACTCTTTAATTTCACTTAGCTTCAAGAAATTAGGGATATATTCTCACCTTAGATGCTTAATTTAGTGGAGATTTGGCTTCAATCCTCCTTTGGTCTTCTTCTTCCTCTTCCTTTCCTCTCTTAGTCTCTAGAACTCTCTCTCTCTCTTAGATTTTTTTTTTCTTCTTTGTTGATTCCACAACTAAGGCTCATATCTATATTTATATATAAGTGTCTAAAGGTTGATCCAAACATGGCTTAGTGAATCAGATGAAATCAGTTTTCAATTAAACTTTTCAAATGACTCTAAAAATTCCCAGTAGCATATCCATGTGCTCAATTTCGGTTTCTGAACCCATTAAGGTCACTAATTTTGGTTCCAAAGTCATAGCTCCAACAGATATTTTTCCAATTCAGACAGATATTCTCCAATTAATTCATATTATCGCATAATTAAATAAGGATAATTGTGATATGCATTTTGGGGTCGTTACAAGATCATATAGGGTTATTCTGCCATTTTCTCGGTATGCCAGCTCAACAACAACGTTGATGACTCTAAAGGTATTGACAACCAACTGCATAGGGTTGAGTTTGTAATAGTGAAGGGCTTCTTTGAAGAAGATGTCAACGGGGAATCTGATTCCACTTTCGATTACGGAAACTACTGGAAATGGGTAGAAGGTCTCTCCTAGGATGACCGAGTCCTCCTTCCCAGCCAACCTGAGGTAGACATCGGCTAGGATAAAGAACTCTTGGCAGAAATACTCAAGGTTACTAGGGGTGTCTACCCTCCACTTAAACATCCCCATGATGTTGGCTTGAAGTGTTTGGTTCTAGATTTCAGATACAGGAAATCAGTGTGGGTTAGAAGACCTCGGCTAGACCTTAATGGTTCTAAGGCAAGGATTCCAATTGCTTAGGGAGGATTGTGTTTCAATTTTCCTAAGGCAGTAATGTTCTAGTTCAAATGCCAAACCTAAGCCTATGCAAATGAGCAAGATTCAAAGGCAGAATCTAGAAACAAGCAAGAAAAGCAGAAAAGAAACATGATTCAAAAAGAGACAGACAATAGTAATAGTGTGACAAATGCAGTGGCATGGAATAGCGATTCTAGAACATGGGCAAATTCGAAGTTTAACATGATTCAAGATCAAGATATGCAAATTAAAGGTGTGAGCCGCAATTCATGACATCTAACGATTGAATATAAGGAAATGTACAAGAAAAATGAAGAAAAGTAATGCACAAGAAATGACAAGTTCATAAACAAGAAAATACGGTCAAAGGCATTCGATGGATTCATTGTGTGCAAAATGTAATCCAAGAAATAGGATTCAATGAAGAATACTGGGCAAATCAAGGCAAAAGACATGCAGAACAAAGAAACTCTAAAGTGTAGTGTATGGTATATAATAGTTCAGAAAAAGAGCACAATTGAGAACGAATTGAGGCGAAAATGTAAGGGATTCAATGACTTACAGAATAAAGCCGAAAAGTCTACGCCAGGACGAAGTTCACCGAAATCAGACGAAGGTGATGGTTGGAATCCAACAACGAAATGCTTGCCGGAGGAGATTAATGCAATGGTTGCAGGGAGCTTGCAAACACAACAATGGAGGTTTGGGAGAGAAATTTTAGAGAGAGAAAGTTTGAGAAAAGAGAAATTGAAATTGTAAAGTGAAGAGATGGAGAGAGATGAGAGAATTTTGTCAAATCCACGAAGAGGCGGTAAAACATAATGATGGTGCCTTGGACGATGTGCCTATCAGGCGGCGTGGGCAGAAATGACGCAATTTGATAGCGCATGCTTGGTACGAGCCAATGAGAATGGGATACGTGGAAGAAACAGTTGAAACGACTGTACGTGACAGTTCATGCATAGTTGGAACTCTTGAAATTCTTGAAATAATTAAGCAATAACCTCGGCTAGAGGAGTGACCTCAGATGGGATGCTTAGAAAACTTGGTTCTTAGTTATTGATAAAGTGGGCAATTGAGTCCTGGTTACTTGAAGTCGACGGGTCATGATCTTGGTTGGAGTGGTGTCTGCATTTTTGGTTGACATGTTGGGTGAACAAACGATGTAGGTTCCATCACCTCAGGTTGTCGAGGTAATAGAACCTAGGGAGCAGTTGTAGGGAAGTATTTTGCGAATGACTCCATGTGGCCAAGATAGCCTGAAATGTCAGCTAAGGTGCCACGTAGATGAGTATGTTGCCAAGGTGATAACAGTGTTGTCGAGATGTTCTATGGTAATGCCGGAATCCCGAGCTATCCGAATAAGGGACAAGAGTCCTAGAATATGAAAGGATCTCAGTCTGGATAAGGATAAGGCTTATAAAGAGTTTATTCTTATCTAGCCAAGAGTCTGGGATGAGTATTGAGCCTGAGTCCGATGAAGTAAGGCTTCTAGGTGATTAGGTCACTGTTAGTTATAAAGGTGAGGCACCTTCACGGATCTGAAGTAAGTTCTTTTTTTATGAGTTTAAGTACTATTTGCTATATGTGAGAGATAAAGTTTACAGACTTGATTGTCGGAGTGCCCCTAGCTGGACAAACCACCACGAAATTCTCATCTTCTTGTTGGCAAGTAGTTGGCTCATTCTATTCTACCGGTGCTCTCCAGCTGAGTTTCCCTCTTAGTTGTGTGGTTAGAAATCAACATCCACAAGGTAGTAGAGAGGGGGAAGAGAGGGAGAGACAGAGAGAGAGTGGTGGTGGTGAAGAGAAAGAAGAGAGAGCAGCGGTTGATGAAGTGAAGGTTAGAGAGAAATAAAGGGTAGTTAAGCAGCAACAAGAGGAGAACATGATGACAGTACATGGTGGTGAGAAAAGATAAGGAAAAGAGAGAAAATTTCAGATCTAGTGTTCGAAGTTCGTTGATGACAATGATGTGACGAAACCCTAACCCTCTAATAATGGCAACGGAGTTGAAGCCACCTGTTGCGTGGCGGGGATGCCACTATATAGCGGTAGCGATGGCCATGGTGGTGGACTCAATGCCCATGAGAGAGAGAGAGAAAGTTAGAGTAAAGAGAGAAAGAGTGGGAGAGTGAGAGAATGGTTTGGTCTAAATGAAGAGAGAGAGAGAGAGAGAGAGAGAGAGAGAGAGAGAGAGAATCATAAAGAAAAAAATAAAGTAGAGCAGTATTTTGGTCATTTTGTTAGAGCTTGTCCTTATGGATATAATGTTTCAGAGTATAGATCTTTAAACAAAGAAAATCCTAATTTTGATTTATCAACTGAGTGCCCTAAAAAAATCAAATAATTAACTATCTTTTAAAGGAGCCATGAGTATTTAATCATAGGAAAATTCTACTATACATACCTCTTGAAAGGGATGTATCATATACACCTCTAGTTATGGTATTTTCTTCTTTAGTCATGATCATTTTTTTATTTTTTTATTTTTTCCAGTTATGAGATTATTTTAGTTATTACTTATGAGATTTTTAATTATGTCTTATATAGTGCTTGGTTTTGACTTTTTTTTTTGTTTGTTTGTAAGTTGTGACTTAAAAAGTATGGAGTTATGCTATTTTTTTTTTCTTTAGTTATAAAGTATATATGGTACACACCCTTTGAGGAGTGTGTATTATAATCTTTCCCTACCTTACAGAAAATACTATAGTGCACACCTTTTAAAAGGTGTGTGCCCTATATGCATTTTATAATTAAAAAAATGGCATAATTTTAATTTTTTGAGTCATAATTAAAAGAAAAAAAAAACATGTCATAACTAAACACAACATGAGACATAACTAAAGAATTTATGAGTTATAACTAAAATAATGTTATAACTAAAGAAGGAAATTGGTCATAACTAAAAAAGAAAATGACATAATTAGGAGTGCATATAATACACCATTTTTAAACAGGTATATATTAGAATTTAGATGTACATAAGAATTTCCCTTACCTTATTTATACAAATGGAAAATTCTACTACAAACACTCTCTACCATATGCACTCCACAGTTATGTTATTTTCTTTTTTAGTTATGACTTTATTTTAATTATGACTCATAATATATTTAGTTATGCCTCATGTATTGTTTAGTTACGATTTTATTTATTTATTTATTATTTTTAATTATAACTTAAAAAATGTAAAATTATATTATTATTTTCTTAAATTAGAAAATATATAACGTACACACTCTTTGAAAAAATGTATATCATACTCTTTGGGTGTGTTTAATTAGGGGGATAAGGGGGGATTATTTACTGTGCGGATTGTAATTCGCACAATAATCTAATCCGATGTTTGTTTTTATTTTAGTTCGCCGGACATGGAGTTCGACTGGACTTCTTGTCCCCTATATAGGGGATTATACTATCCTAGGGGGAGGTGTGGGATAATTTTGGAGGGATTATTTACTGTTGGGATTAGGTGGTGAAATGACCATTTTGACCATCTACTATTTAATTATGTATTATATTTAGTAAAATTCAATAAAATTTAAATGTCTCAATTTAAAAATAAAATAATTTTATTTAACTTTTTATTAATGTTTTATTTATTTATTTATAAATAATTTTTTATAGATATTTTATTGATGTTTATTTTAAAATTTTGTTTATATTTTATTTAATTTCATTATTTAAATGTTAATAGATGTTTTATTTAATTTCATTGTTTAATTATTATTATTTTTAAAAACAAATTTATTTAAAATTTTAATTAAAAAAATAATATAAATTTTTATTGATATTTTATTAATTTATTTTATTTAAAAAAAATAAATTTATTTAATTGTATAAAAAATAAAATAAAATAAATTTTTATTTAATCTAGCTAAAAATAATTAAAATATTAAAGATATGTTTAATAATGCTATTACTTAGTAAACAATTGAAAAAGGGTAAAATAATTTTTTGTTCATTTATCCTATCCAATCCGTCAAACCAAACGTTGGATTCACTAAAAATAGTCATTTCCAGACATCTAATCTCATGAAAAAACAAACATAGGATACATATCCAATCCAACCAAATAATCCGGGGGATTCACAGTCCCAGAACTCAAGTCCGATGGATTCTAATCCCCCCTTATTCAGTCCGTCCAATCAAACAAACCCTTTGTTCTTAAAAATGTTTCCATTGTACGACCGAAGTATGGGCCCGTTTAGTAGAGCTGTGGGAAAGTGATTATAACTTATAGCCTAACAGCTTATAACTTATAGCTGTGAACATAAGCTGATTTTTTACTTATAAATTAAGTTTCTCCTCTCCCACTCAAAGAATAAGTTAATTTTTGACTTACAAAAAACTATAAACTGTATTATTAAGCTGAACCAAATACATCAAAATAGTTTAAATTAAACTAAAGGTTGAAATAAGCTTAAAATAAGTCCTACCAGGCCTATGTCACAATAGCATAAAGTGAATATGACAGTACTGACAGAACAGAAAGTGCCCAATTTTGTAAAAATAAAAAAGGACTAGATTTTGTGAATTGGTGTTTTAGAGTTCGCTGGGAAAGCATTTTTTGGCTTTTAATTATTTTAATTTAGAATAAAAAATTTTTATTTGGAATAATTTTTTTTTGTTTTTTTAAATTTTTGTGAGAAAAAAAATGAAATAATTATAAATTAGATGTGATGTTTTGTCTTATTAAGCTAAAAAGTCTATTTTATCATTCTATGACTAAAATAGCCCCAAACTCAACCCAACCCTTCTTTCTAAACGACTGCTTAATGGTGTAAAATTGCATATTAACTGAGAAAATAATAAAAATAGGACTCAATTTTGTGAATAAATATTTTAATAGTGATTATGTATTATATCTATCTATCTATCTATCTATCTATTTATCTAAGTATATTATTGAAATAAGTCTTGCTTTAGATTTTAAGGCCTCGTTTGGAAACATATTTTTTTAGTAATTTTTTGATTTTTTAGCTAAAATATGATGTAAAAAAAATTAGTATGTTTAGGATGACTTTTTGACTTTTTACGAAAAGTTGTGCAAAAAGTAGAGGGAAAAGAGAATTTTTGACTTTTTAATATAAGTTGTTGACTTTTTGACTTTTTAATAACTTTTTGACTTTCTGACTAAAAAAGTCACTAACCAAACGAGGCCTAAGTAATCATTATTATTGCATGACACATTGTTTAATAGAGAATTTTACTAAAAAATATTGCTTTGTGTAATATTTTCTTTCTCAAATTGTAAAAAATAAAAATAAACAAATTATTGACGTGTGCGTGTGCCATTTTGGGGTTGGACAAAAAGTATAGTTCAACTTCTTGGAAAATCTCCCATGAATTTCTATTTGTTTATAAGAAAGGAAACAAATCTATAAAACATGAGCCTTCTTGGGAAATCACTAATGACTTTCTGTTAGTTTATAAGAAAGGAAACAAATCTTTACAACCATATTACATCATTATGGAGTCATGTTTAAAAAAAAAAATTATTATACAAGCTCATCTTACAAACTTTAGAAATTCTCTCATGACTTTCAATTTATTTTTAGAAAAATATTATACAAATAAACTTTTCTCATAAATTATTTTACAAAGGGTTTATTGGTGATAAGTCTATTTCTACAATAGATATGGTATTAGGTCAAATAATTGATCTTTTATGAAGATAAGACGGACATATAAGTAACGTGGACAAATAGATAGATAGACAAGGATAATATGATTTTTAAATTATGTTGTCCTTTTGGCTTTAAAAGAATAGAGTTTGGGATTATTGTCTCAAAATTTTTAAAATTAGACCTACAATTTGCGTCCCCTTTTACAAACTAATGTGTCATATAATAATAAAATTTTAAAACTCGAATAGGTCAATTGAAAATATTGAACACAACTTGTCTTCGTCTCTTAGGGAGTTGGGATCTTAAGTTCCACAATTAGATTCATTTTGTTGATTAGAATCATTTATCTTATGAGTCACAATTGTAGAGTATTTATGAAATAATGTTATAATAATTATCTATTTGTATCCTTTTATGTTATATTTGATGTGCTAGTTTAGTTGTTAGCACCCATAGAACTCATTATACTAATATTATTAATATTGTATTATGGCATGCATAAGATGATTTAATATATAAATATAGTTTCAAGTAATTTTCCTATTTGTTGAACATTATTAATCTATCAAAATATTTTTTCTGAGATTTTAGTGTAGGGTTGACTTTTTAGTACTTTCTTTTTTATTTTTAATAAATTTTTCAAAAGAAAAATATTCAAAAATATTAAAAATATTAGAGAGTCACTTTTAAACTTACAAATTTACCTCCAATGATATGACATGAAAATTAGGCTCTATATTATTGGATATGTAAATATCATACCACATTATTGCCCATTTTTTTTTGTGTCTCAAACATTTTTTTAAAAATATTTATCTTTTTAGATTTTACTCAATTAGATAAATTACCAAAGTTAAAAAAAAACAATAATAATTCACTAAAGATAAAATAAAATAAAAAAAGAATTTTCGAATCTTTTAAAATTTTGAATTTTTTTAGATTTTACTCAACTAGATAAATTAGAAAATTTCAAAGAAACAAAAAAACATTTTTTTTGAATCTTTAGTAACCTTTTGAATTTTTTAATTGTTAAATCATACTTGTTGAGACAAATTAAAAAAAAAAAATCACCAAAAATAAAAATATTTCCAAAAACAAAAAAAAACCTGTTGAATTTTATAGGTTTATCTTTAGAAAAATGTTTGGGAGCACTAATTAGTGCTCCCACTAATTAGGTGGCAGTGGATCCTGTCATTAATGATGTGATGTTTTGGTCTTGGAGTTGTATTTTTTTTTTTTTTTGTGATGTTTTGGTCTTGGAGTTGTATTTTTTTTTTTTTTTTTTTACTTTTTTAATACATTAGTGCTATTAGTGGTGATGTTTTTAGTGGGATGAATCATTGTTGTTATCTTTATCCCAAAACTCTGGTGACTTTTCAATCTAACAGTATTAACGAAGATTATTCTTTCAGATGACGAGGATGATGAGTCCAACTGCTACACTGCTACTGTGATGGAGTTTGATAAGGAATTAGGATTTATCAATTAATATATTAATTGATGATTTGATATAATTTATGAGATTTTTTATATTAATAATGTAATTAATGGGTGAGGTCAATAATAATATTATAATTACTTGGTACACTAATATGTATATTAATTGGTGCATGTAGCACTACCGTTTTGATATTCGTAATTTGTATAATGAGTGGGGTCAATAATAATATCATAACTAGATTGACACACTAATCAGTACATTAATTAGTGCATGTAGCACCACCAAATAAATAATGAATAATATTATATGCACTAATTAGTATACTAAATAGTGTACTAATTGATGATGTGACATAATTTAAAATATTTTTAAAATTTATAATATGATTAATGAGTGAGATCAATAATAATGTCATTGATACAATAATTAGTGCACAAATTGGTCTATATAGCACCACTGATAAATAATTAAACAATAATGATATATACATTAACTAATGTACTAATTAATAAGTGATATAATCATTTTTTATATTTATAATTTGTATAATAAATAAAATATATAATAATGTAATAATTAATTTTGATACATTAATTAATATATGTAGGATCAATAATTAAACATTTTATATAGGGGGTGGAATTCACAACAATGACCAAACATACCCGACGGTAATTCTCGCCGTTTTTCATTCTCTTCTCCCTCTTTTCCTAACCATTTCATTTCCCTGGAAAAAACCGACACCTCTCTCCTCTCTCTCTCCGTTAAAAAGCTCAAGCACTTTCCAATGGTGTCCTTCACTTTCTACCCTAACTCCTCTGAATCATATCTTCTTCAATCATACCATTACAACACATCAATCATATTCGTATCTGGGTTTTTTTTCTCGATTCAGAAATGCCACAGAATCGAAGCTTCCAAGACGGTTCACAGCACCAATCAACAATGGATTCTGCTTTTACAAGGTAATAATCGCCACGCATTCATCAAAAATTTGAAAAACATATATGAAATCTGAACTGGGTTTGGCTTATTTTAGCGAAAATTGTTGTTAGAGTGTAATTTGACCTTGCAATTATTGATCGTCTTTGTGTGTGTTTCAGGTTGGAGCAAGGGTTGATGATGACCCCTGAGTCTGAGATCCAGCATGTGATAGAGCCATTTCTCGAGCCATTGGTTCTTAAAATCGTAAGTGAATTTTCATCTGCCAATAAGGTATTTATTGATTGGGTGTGTTGTTAAGTCTTTAAGGCTGTGTTCGGTTGGAGGTTTGAAAATAAAATTAAAAAGAAAAAAAGAAAAGGTGTGAGAAATTAATTGAAATATAGATATATTTTATTCTTTTTATTTTTTTTTATTTTTTCATTTTAAATTTCTTTTCAAATCGTATTTCACATATCTTTTTTCTTTCACTTTTTAAATTCCATCCCACAACCTTACAACCAAACACAGTTTTTGATTTGACTCTCAATATCTTTTTTTTTTTTTTCTAAATTTATCCTCAAATCTCTCAACCAAACACAAACATATACATTTGGCAAAGGGCCTCGGGACGCCAATATAGAAGTGTATATATATGCGGCGTGTGTGTCTAGAGCATAATAACATTAATTTCACTTATATAGATGCATTATTACACGTCATGGAAGCTGTGGATCTAAGTTTTGATTGATCAATTTTGCAGATTCAGCAGTTAGAAGATGGCAAAGGTGACAACAAGACGTCAGAGGATGACGTTTCTTCTTTAAAGAAGTGAGCTCCACATCTTTGGGAATTATGTTGTACTCTGTTTAGGGTAATATTAACTAAAAATAGAAAGAAAAGAAAATGGAATCTGAAGTGGCTTACGCTTAATTATTGGAAATTGTTGATGATTTTACTTTGAACTTGTGAATTTGACTAGCAATATGTTATTCAAATAAAAAAATATAGGGGAAATTACCACAAAAAAAAAAAACCCTAAGATTTGAGTTTTGTAACAAAATAAACTCTGAGTTTTCAATTTTGTCAATATAAACCCTAATTTATTGATTTATTTTCAATCTAAACTATCCGTTTGTTTTTGTTAAGTAAAATTGTTAGAAAAAGTTTGGCTGTGTTTAGGGGTGCAATTTGAGTGGGCTCAACCCGAGCAATCCGAGCCCAACCTGAATTTTTTTAGGGTTTGGACAAAATATTTTCAAATTCGGTACGGATTTGGACAAAAATTTAGAAGCCCGAATTAAATTTGGGCAAGCTTGGGCAAAGACGTCAAATAACCCGAGCAATCCAAAACCCAAATTATACATATATAGATCTATAAAAATATTAAATATATATATAAATTATTAGTCATTGCATGATATTAAAGTAATTTATATTATTAAATTATATTGAACATATATTATATATATAATTAACATAAAATCTTACTTTTTTTCTTTTTGTTTTCACTCATAAATTGTAAGGACTACTATAGTGGCATCGCTCTTACATTATACAAATTATTTGTTTTGATTGTATTAATGATTTTTTTTAAAAAAAAAAAAATATTAAAAAAAATGTAAATAGAGTCAAATTTTAATAATGTAGCTGCAAAAAAAATATAAAAAAAAAAAATTGAAATTCATTTACAATTCAAGCAATTTGGACGCAAAAAATAAAAAATAAAAAAAATTGAAATTCATTTACAATTCAAGCAATTCGGACAACTCAGGCAATTCGGGTTTAACTCGGGTCGGGTTTGGGCAGACAACCTCGGGTTACAATTCGGGCTTGGGCGAGCTTGGGCAGGTCTTAGCACAGTTTGGGCTAAGCTTGGACAACCTCTCAACTCGACTGAATCCGCCTGAGTTGTACCGCTAGTTGTGTTTGATGGAGTTTTGGAAACTTAATTCTATACCTTGGTTTGGGTTCGTTGCTTGGTTACAATTTTCAAACATTGATTCCACACCCACTTTTGAAAACATGTCTATCCGGTCATCCTCTCGGATGTCCCCCGAACGTCAGGCCGGTTGACCGGAATATTGTTTTTTTTTTTTTTTGTTGGCACCTGTTATTTTTATATTTTAAAACAAATATTTTTAGATTTTTTTATAAAATTTTTATGAGCTTTGAATAGAATTTGGATTGTGTGTTTGGTCATGAGTTGTAAATTTTTGTATCAAATATCATTTGTCACGTCAAAAATTTCAAACTCAATTCAAAACTCATAACTAAACAAATTTTTCACACTCAAATCATAATTCCAAAACTCACAAACTCAAAATACAACTCTATTATCAAATTATAATTCTAAAGCTCTACCAAATGTTACCTTTATTTTAGTCATTAAACTCAATGTAGGTGCTCATAAAATGTCTAAAATATCCATTTCTATTGAGTTTAGTGACTAAAATACACTTTTTTCAGACAATTTTACTTAACAAAAATAAGTGAATGATTTAGCTTGAAAACCGATCAAAATATTAGAGTTTAAATTTATAAAATTGAAAACTTAAGTTTATTTTGTTACAGGATTCAAGCCTTTGGATTTCTTTTGTCATTTTCCCAAAAATATAATACCGAAAATTTAATGATGTAGTAAATTAGGGTCTTATCACTTTCAAATGCATGACCATCAAGGTGATTATAATTTCAAATTATTCTGGTTGAAATTTCTTATGTAAGTTCTGCTTTTAAGAGTTTCCGTTTTTTAATTGCCTTGGCGCATATGTATATATATTATTTTTCGTTTCTCAGGGTGGTGGAGGTGATGGTGATACAGAGGGTTCATCATGTAATAGAGCCACTTATGGAGCATTTGCTACGTAAAGCTGTAAGTGCATTTTGTGGAATAAAACTTTCATAGACATTATAATATATGTAATTATGTACACATGTTTGAAATGTAATTAAAAAAAATAAAGGCATAAATGATTAACTGTGTGAATGCTGTATGTATGCATACTTGTAGACATTCATTTATTTGCATGTGTATACATGTATGCACACCTGTGCATGTACATACATGTATAAATGAATACACTGTAAGTGTGTACATAGGTAATACAAATTCAATGTGTATCTTACATGTATGTTTTTCTGGTTAGTTATTTGTGTGTTCGGATTCATTTCATGACTTGAAGATAGTTTATTGGGAATTTAGAAACTTTTTACTTTCTTTGTGGATGTTTTTTTGTAGAGTAGGTCACAATAGTAGTGGTCTTTGCCTGTAGAGTTGAGTCACTTTGTGGTGGAATATTCATGTGTTTAGTATTAGAAGGCATTAAAGTTCTTGAATGAAATTTTGGAACGTAGTTACTTTCTTGGTGCATCACAAGTTCCTAAAGGGGGTACTTGTGTTGCTTCAACATGCAGTGGATTAATATTTACATTAGGGATGCTCATGCTAGATGAAGTTCACAAAATTCTATTGTATTGTGCAGAACATTTAATGCTAATTTTGTATCTGAGTTAGTTCCTGTAAATATCAATATTTTCATCCGATGAACTTTATTCCGATGCCAGATGTTTCTCTTTCTGTCTGAATTCATGCTTCTAACACTTGACATATAGGAATCACCATTTGGTAGACGATTTTATGTTCTCGAGAGTGGTTATGCAACTCATGATGATTAAACAATAATCCTCCAGTGATTGAATGTTGTTTTTCACTCCAATTTAACATAAGGGACATAAAGTGAACTTGTGGGAGTTGTTCTTCATGAAGGGTTCCGTGAGTTGCTTGGGTTCTATAAGCTGACTGATGGCTTCCACCCCCACCCACCAAATTGACGTGCAGCAGTTTTTTTGTGTATGCTTCACATTCAAGCAGGATTTGCCCCTTCTTTTCTTCTTTTGTAGGATAATTTGATTATCAATAGTGTGGATAGGTTCTTTGTCTTTGTACTTGAGATTTATATGCTTAAGATTCTTCTCTAGCACCTCATGATCTTTTGAGCCCTGTTTCTACTGTCTTGAGTCTAATTGCATGAATCTGTTTAGGGTGCTAAACCAATCTTTCAGCATAATAACTAAAATGTACAGATGCATGGCCAAATTAGATTTCTGGTTCTCGTGGTGCTTGTGTTAGTGTTTAAAACTATGACTAATAGATCCTTGTGTGCAGGTCTAATTGTAATTTGAAGTATTGTATTTGTAAGTTGAGATGGTGAGTACTAATTTATTGAAATGTTGAGAACCCATATCATGTTATGGTTTAGGCTTTTGCAGCTTGTCAGTCTTTGTTAATAGGTAACCATGTATGATTGTTATATATAAAAAAAAAAAGTATGATTTATGATTCTATGGATTGTCATTCCTAAATTTATCTTTTAGGAAATTCCATAATATCTCATTGATACTGTGTGTTTTCAGGCGAAAGTAGTAATTGAATCTGTTGTGGATAAGGTTTTGACTAGGTGAGAATAATACTACTTTTCCCCATTGTGAGGTGTGGTCAAGTTTACCGAGCCCTATCCATGACCAATATAATTAACATATGCTTGCAATTCTTATTCAGGAACTCTGGGAATGAGATGCATTCTTCAGAACCAAGAATCCTACAGCTACGATTTCAAAACAAACTCTCTCTGACAATTTGGACAGGAATGCCTATTAAAGGAGAAGATTGTTCACCTGTCAAAGTTGCTTTGGTGGATGGTTTAACTGGGGAAGTTGTCAACTCTGGGCTTGAAGCCTTAGCAAAGGTTGAAATAGTAGTTCTTCGGGGAGATTTTGATGATGATGAAGGGCAAGACTGGACCCTTGAAGAGTTTAACCGAAATATTGTCAGAGAAAGGGAAGGAAATAAACCTCTTCTTAGTGGAAATGCATGTCTGAATCTGAGAGAAGGCATTGGCTTTGTTGGTGAGATTTCTTTTACACACACCTCAATCTGGATGAACAACTGTAAGTTCAGGCTGGGTGCAAGAATTGTGGATAATTTTAATGGGACTAAAGTAAGAGAAGCAAAGACAAAACCTTTCATCATCAAGGATCGACGCGGCAAATGTGAGTGCTTCTAATTTTATTATAAATTTCTTCTATCTATTTGCCAAAATCTGATATTCAATAATAGCTTGGGCCAGGTGTGGGTTACAATGATGCTGGCTTTTGGAATCCACTATAAAGTAGATTGAATTATGGTCCATTTCATATCAATAGAGTTTTGGGTATACTTGTTTTTATTATTGAATACGCGATATTTGTGTATTTATTTATACTAAGAAGCACATACACTTCTATAGAGGAGGCATGTCGTGTCAGATACGACACTTTGCGGACACTCTTAAAAAGCATGTCCAACACTTTTTTAATGTCTCAATTAAAAGTGTAAATTCATAATATTGAACATTTTACAGACACTTTGACACTTTTTGAACCCTCTAAACATGACCTATATATATGATGAATCTCTTTATAGTAACAATGCTTATATTCTTTGAAATACAACTTATTCACTCTAATTATGTTTTGAAACATTTCTAAGATGAATACATCACGTGTATTTCTATATTCTACAATTGTTTTGAATTCTTTAGATACAACTTAACTTATTCACTCTAATTATGTTTTCGAAACATTTCTAAGATGAATACATCATCACGTGTATTTCTATATTCTACAATTGTTTTGAATTCTTTAGATTATAACAATTGATTGAGTTTTAGTGGTTGAAGTCTAAGTTACACGGACGCGGGTACGAGGATCGGGTGTGGGTGCGTATCTAGGGGTCGGACACTTCAAAATTAAAAATTAAGGATACGTGGATATGTATCCAAATTTAGATACGGGTACGGGGATACGTTATATATATATATATTTTAAATATAGTTATTAAGATGAGTTATATTATATAAATAAACAAATAATTATTTTACATATATGTGTTTATTTATTTTTATTAATATATATAAGTATATATTATCTTATAAATATCTTATATGTTATACAATAATTATTATATAATATCTATATAATTTATATAATATCTATTGTATTATATAATTTTTTTTAGATGAGTAATATTACATATTATTATATTAATGTAATTCATACTATATATTATATATTAATGTAAATGTAATATGATTAATAATTTATAAAAATTATTATTATATATGATAAATTATATAAATTATATTATATATATTATATATAAATTATATTATATAAATTATATTATATATATTATATATGATCAATATATATGATCAAATCAGAGGCGAAGAGAGAGAACAGATTGAGAGACGAGAGAGAGAGAGAAGCAGAGACGAGACGAAGACAGAGAGAGAAGCAGAAACGAAGAGAGAGACGAAGACGATCGAGCTCGAGGTCGAGATCGACAGTGATCGAGGCCCTAGACGAAGACGATCGAAGCCCTAGACGAAGACGATCGTGATCAATAGTGAGAGCCCTAATCGTGATCGATGATCGAAGCCAACAGTGACCAGGTTCTCTTCCTTTCTCCTCTTCCATTTCTTTGCTGTCTGTAAAGTGCTCCTCTTCCATTTCTTTGCTGTCTGTGAAGTGCCGTGTCCGAGAGAGACGAGGCGAATCCGACACAGATCTCACACCCGCACCCGTGTCGTGTCGTGTCGACACGGGTACTTCGCCCCAAAGTGACGAGTCCATGTAACATAGGTTGAAGTCACTCTGTGTTCTTGTCTTACTAGCTTCTTTCATTGCTTAGAAGCCTATGAAACTAAAAGAAAGATAGTCAGACAATTAAGGTATTCATAACACATACATAAGGTGTTACCACGCTAGTGTGAAAATGGAAAATGCCCAATATAACTTCAATATTCTGTTTGCAGTGTACAAGAAGCTTGACTCTCCATCTCTATCTGATGCGGTGTGGCGGCTAAAAAACATTGGTAGACGTGGTGCTGTCCCTAAGCGTTTGAGTGATGGAAACATAAAAACAGTGCAGCAATTTCTAACTGAATTCTTTTTACACCGTCAAAGGCTCCAAGCTGTAAGAATTTGCTGCTTTTTCTCACACTTGACTTCAATTACTGAACAGTGGTATTCTCTACTTATTTCTATTTTGTGTTAAATTGTGAGGCACTGCCTTCTATAGACTAAATGTTGCTTTTAAATGTTGATTTGTTGATAACCTTATTCAAACTTCCTTGATAATTGGATAATCGTGCCCATCCTCTTCATTAGGAAAAACCGAAAAGTCAAGTTTGTTCCCTGTTGCTTAAAAGAATAGGTTCTGAGGGGGACGCCCCTTGTCTTACCTGCGCTCAGTTTTTTTTTGAGTGTGCACACGTGCTTGTTTTGTTATGCAATGAGGACAATGACATGGCCATCATTTACATCCACGGTCAAATTTTCTGAGATCACTTCATGAGCACCTCCTAATGTTAATTGCCAACTTCTTTGCCCTTGATATAATGCTTTATACGTTGAGAAAATGTCATGCTAATGAAATCAATGGTTTTAACTGCAAATCAGTGGTTAAACCAAATGAAACTTGTACAAACATTCTGGCTCTTTATACAATTGCATTCAGTTTGTGTGTGTGTGTGTGTGTTTTTTTTTTTTTTTTTTGGTGTAACCTTGTGATATTTTTGGTCTCCATGGACATCTTCAACATTTCTGACTTCTTAACTAATGTCTTTTATGTCTGACAAACAATACAGAAATTTGCCTGCCTTCAGTGTATATAATATTAACAATATTTGTTTGTTGGAACTTATGCAGACTCTTGGAACTCACATGTCTGATAAAATGTTGAAAGAAACTGTGGACCATGCTCTGACAAATAAACTTGATGATTGGTATTCGTACTACTCGGGCAGTTCGCAGCAGAAATTTGGTGTCGTTTTCAATGTTGGGGGACAAGTGCTGGGAATACTCTCTGAATGCCGTTATGTTCCTGTTGAGAAGCTTTCTGCAACACAAAAGGTATGCTTCTCATATCACCTGATTTTTATTTATTTTTTCTTTGTTGATTTTTCACATTTGTAACTCACTCATTGATTTTGCTACCAGGTTGACGCCCACAAGTTGGTAGTATCTGCATTCGAACACTGGGGGGAAGTAGTCTCTGTTGATAGGAATTCTCTTAGTTGTGACTCGTCTAACTTATCTAATGCACTTCACTCTAATTCACCCATACTGGAGAATCCTATAAGTCATAATAATGGGACTTCTCCGGGGATCTTTTCACCCGATTATTTCAATCGGAATGTGAGCAGTCCAGATGATTTTGGCATTTCTGATATGGACTTAATGCGTTCCCTCCCTTGGAGTCCTCCATACGATTTCTCCAAATCCATGATTCAAGGGTGTGAAGAGGAGTGTCCACAGTTTTGCGGTGATCATTGCAACACTCAAGCTGTGATCCCAGGAATTGAATCACATACCGATCAACAAAGTGATAAGAGTGACACTGGATTGGTGGGTGATCAGGCTGTTAAGGCCCAGAAGATATGGTTAAAAACATCTATTGTGCTGAGATTCCAACAAAGAATTAGGATTGTGAATTCAACTCAGAAAAGGCAGAGGTGTTCTTAGCGGACTGTGCAGAAAGATTGCTTCAATCTCAGTTGCATATACAGTGCTAATCTACCCTAGTTTTTTTTGATAGGAAACTGTACTCTTGATTGAATGCATCTGTAACAGAGCATTCAAGGCTATGTTTTTCTTTTCTTCTACTTCCGTGTTTGTTCTTTCTTCAAGAACACAACATACACATTTTTTCTTTTATTATTTATGGCAAATGCTAACAAGTGTTTATATGCATTGTTTAATGTTGAGAAGTGAATAAAAATGTCTTAAAAATAGGTAAAAATATTTAAAAGGTATATCAATATCAATAAAAGTACATTGGAGTTAGTGAAAATGTATTTTGTTTTATAAATATGTTGTCTTTTACTTGTGTTTTAGAGACACTTGTTAGCAAGATTCTATTTATAAGTCAATTAAACGAGAATTGTGAAACTTATAATTGGTCATTGATCGTTTTAAATAATTATTTTATTTTACTGTTTTTAACATATTAATCTAATTTTAATTAATTATATTTTAGATCAATTTTTAATTATTATTATTTTATATTTATATTTAATCATATTTTAGATCAATTCTTAATTATATTATATTTTAATTTAATTAATATATTTATCTAGTTTTAAGTTTGGAGGAAATGGGAATAAAATTATCTTTTTGTCGTATTAATTTTAATTTATTTTTTTAGAAAACCAAATCCATTCTTAAAAATGGTGTGTGTGATACACTTTCTATTATTTTGAATGAAAAAATTAATGGTAACATTTTAGTCAAAAATCACTTGGATTTTTTTGGCAATATTTGAACCATAAGGGATAAAGTGCAAGTCCCAAATCATTAGGGGAGAAATTGAATTTAACCCTAAGTTGTTTATAGCATGCTTTTAGGATTATTTATATCAAGATTTTTTTAACTATTAACGAATATCACTTTATGCTCTTCATCTGCAAATTTGTATATTTTAATCCTTCAACTATAAAATTATATCATTTTTAACCCCTTCAGGCCACCTCTAAAAATGGTATATTTGTATAATTTTTATAGTTGATGAGTTAATATGCACAAATGTATGGGATAAAGTGATATTCACTAACAATTGATGGGATATTTTCCATTTTTGGGAATTTGTGCGAAACTATTATTGCAGTTTCCACTTACAGTATGAAGCACAGTCTCGTTTGAGAACATGTTATTTAAAAAAATATATATATTTTTTGACTAAAATATGAGGTAAATTTTTTTTAGTGTGTTTTGAAATGATTTTTAAATTTTTTTACGAAAAGATGTACAAAAAGTAGAGAGAAAATGAAAATTTTGACTTTTTGATATAGATTATTGACTTTTTAATTTTTTAGTGACTTTTTAACTTTAAGGTTAAAATATTAAATTGCCAAACGAGGCCTTGCAAAAAAGTTAATTATCTAAAAGTTAAGTAAAATGTGCTTTTGATTTCTATTTTCTTATTATTAACTTACCATTCATAATAAATTAAACTAAACAGACAAAATAACCATGAACTGAGTATGTGTGGGCACTTAAGTGGTGTTTTGAGAAGTTGGTTAAAAATTAGTTTTTTGACTTTTTTAGATTATTTTATCTTTTTATGGATAAAAAATATGAGAGATGATATGACCTAAAATGAGTAAAAAGTTAAAAACTGGCTTCATTTTTTTGCTTCCCAAAAGACCCTAAGTTTTCAAATTTTATTTTCTTTTATATATGGCTTTCAAGCTTTTCTCAAAATTGCCAATAAAAAGTTTTTAAAAAATATTAAATTTGCCGCACTAAAATTTTGGGCAATACTAATTTTACATTTATTGATTTTTTTTTTTTCAATTTTTCTTGTAAGATTTTATTTTTGCCCTCATTTGAAAATCATATTTTCAATGGTTGATTAAGGGGGGAAAAAAAATCGTGTGTGGCTTTAGGAAAAAAACGTACTGTTGTTAGTATCTTATTAATTATTTTAGACCTCTAATTTTTTTGAATCTCCACTTATAAATTTTAAAATTCTTAAAATTTATTTTCTCCCTCCAAATAATACCAAAATTACCATTGTGAAAATATTCCGCCCATGCAATTGAATGCACACACCCCCACATCCCAAAAAATCTCTCTTCCAAAAACCCTAACAAAACCCACAAAGGTGATTACTATTTTATCTCTATATACTTATTCATGTCTTGAGAAATAAATATAGGTTTTTTTATATTATTGATTCAAAATTCTCCTTTTGTGAGTTCTGTGATCTCCACGAATTTCCGTTATCTATTCCCGAACAAATAAGAAATGTTCGGTTACATGTTTCCGAATAAATAATATTCATACCAGTGTTTCCAAATTTTAGTCATACGTTCAAGAGTTCAGTTCCGAAAAAATAACGAACGATTTTTATTATTTTGTCATTTAAAAAAAAAAAACTTACCCTTATAAGGCAAATATCTTCTGAGCTAAGAATACCATCAAAGTTATGAACCTCCTCTAAGCTTTTATTGTTGTACTTTTCTCGTCTCATAGAACTGTGATTGCCAAAAAACTTTCACTCATTGTTATTGCCGAAAAAGTATAGATAATCAAATAGTTGGCACCATTACCACCAGAATATTGCCACCAAAGAGTTTTCAAGGTTTTGAAGATGAGATTTGAAAAAAATAGATGAGTGGTAATGGAAGTGGGTACTCTTATAAATCCTAACTCATAATGTAGTTGGTATGGGCTTAATTGTGAGATGGGGTATCCCAAAATTATTGATATCCTTTTTAGTAATTTGAGGTTATTATTGTAATAAAAAAAGGATAAAAAATGAGAGGTCTAAAATAATTGATGAGATGCTAATAGTAGTGCTCGTAGGGAAATTTTTGCGTTCACTAACAAAAATCTAAACTATGCCCTTGTCAATAAATCTTACATATAAACATTTAATTTATTATGCAAATTTGCATAAAAATATAATTGACATGGGTAAACCCATAAAGATTATAGCCCACCATTTAGGGCCCAATACATAACTCAAATACTAAAGCCCAGCATTGCTGAAGCCCCACGTAGCAATAAGAACCAATAACATCAAGACGCATGGCAAGAGAAGGGCAAGCCACATAAGTAGACAAAGATCTGCAAAGTTATTGCCACTACACATCGCCATTAATGAGGCCCCTTACAGCATTTATTGCGATAACCCCTCTCCGTCGGGACAGAACGCCTTCACCATGAACAAGGTAAGCTAGAGCATAAACTTTCAGCCAAGGTGACAGGTTGGAAGGGACAACGAAATGATTACCAGAGGATATAAGCAGACGTCGAAGACAAGAACAAGGTTAAGCTTTCTAACTCTAATCTATCTCTACATTCCACCTCTCTCTCTAACTTGCTCGTCGGAGAGTTCGCTGGGGGACTCCCCGTTCCCCGTTGAACTCTTGTACAGGTTCCTCTGTGGGCTTGGTCACTAGGACACCGGTTTGGGAAGCGTGGTTCAGTCCGACCCGTTCTAGTCTTGAACTCGCAGTATTATCAGTTGGCGCCTTCTGTGGAAAAGTTTTTGTTCCGTGCGTCAGTTGTACTCATTGTCGCCGAAGACCCTCTCCCCATAATCCCCTCTTACCACCTGTGAAGGTGGATGGTTACAACTAGATCCATGGTTTCTCACCCCAATGTCGTCGATCATCAAGCCGACCCTCCTAGTCCAAATAACCCACCACAATATTTTACCGAGCTCACCAACAGCATTAACCGCCTGGCCGAGCAAAACCAAGCCCTGATTAATGCTCTACTCCAAAGAAACCTTCCTATGCCTCCTCCACCACCTCCAGATTTCCCACCCAACCACGAACGAGCCCCGAGCCAAACTATCCAGCAGCCTAATCCACCCAACTTGGAAGGCTTGCAACCTCCTCCCCCAGGTATAAACATGCCACCCTGGGGCCTACATTCATCAATCCCGACACCAACCCCTGAAAGAGAGGCCAGCAACGTCCAGCCCCCGCTGCCTTCCGGTGGTGACAACATTTCTCTGTGGGACGCAGAACTCCGAGCCATGAAGCTCCAACTCCAAGGGGTCATATAGAACATACGGCATAAACCATCTACCATAGCCAACTCCCCATTTGTTGCCTCCATCAGGGACAAGCCTCTACCTCATAAGTTCAAAATGCCCATGATCGACTCTTTTGACAGTACAACGAACCCAGTCGATCACTTGAAGACCTATAGAACCTTCATAATCCTCCATGCATTCCCCAACGAAATCATGTGTCGGGTTTTTCCCGTGACACTCAAGGGGTCGACTCGACTCTGGTTTAGTCAACTGCCAGCAGACTCTGTCTCCATTTTCCAGCACCTCAATAACTCTTTTCTCAGCCATTTCATTGGAGCCCAGCGCCAGCGGTGTCCGGCAACCCAGCTCCTCAACATCCGTCAGACTGAGGGGGAGTCTCTGCGCAGCTTTGTCACCCGTTTCAACATCGAAGCCCTGCAGGTGGCAGAAAACAATGACAAGGTCATTCTCACGGCGTTCATGGCCAGCTTACGATCATCTGATTTCATTTTCTCTCTCTCAAAAAACCCCCCGACCACCATGGCAACCCTTCTTTCCAAAGCCCCAAAGTACATGAACGTAGAAGATTCCCTAGCCGCTCGCCAAGACCCCACGGCCAAAAACCCGACCCCAAGAGAGAAGAGAAAGGACTTAGAAACCAGAAACACCTAGTACAATAACTAAACACCTCAGTATACCGACCAACCCCCCTGAGCCGACCGGTCGGCACCAGCCCGACCGCCCGACCGGTTCGAATGGTACACACCCCTCCTCAATCAGATCTAACGAGACTACCCTCTGAAATGGCCCCAACTATCACGGTCTCCTTCCAATCAGCGAGACTAGTCCAAATATTGCCGTTTTCACCAAGACCACGGTCATAATACCGAGGAATGTGTTAACCTCAAAGATCAGGTCGAGGGCTTGATACGTCAAGGATGTCTCAGTCGGTTCACGGAAACCCGCCCTCAGCAAAGGCAAAATACCGAGCCCATCAGAAACAACCGCCGGCGTACTCCTCCCCGGCAACCAGCACAACCTAACCCTGGCCATGATCGCCCTCCACAGCAACCCTGAGCACAAGGTAACCCTGCCCCCCTTGTCAGAGAAATCAGAGTCATAGCCGGCGGGCTTGCTTGTGGAGGTCCATCCCGCTCGGCTCAGCGGGCAGAACTCAGAAAAATAAGATAGGGCTCAGACAAAGAAGTTGCCACATTAGACCGCCCTCCTAAACAGCCCAAGCAGTGGATGGAGCCCATCACCTTTACGGAAGCCAACTGCACAGGCATCTGTTACCCTCATGACGACCCCCTCGTCGTTTCTGCCCTCATCTCCAATTGTAAAGTCAGACGGGTCTTCGTCGACAATGGCAATTCTTCAGACATCATCTTCCTAAATGCCTTTCGCCAGCTCAAGATCGGGGAAGAAAGTCTATCTCCTCTCCAAACCCCGTTGGTCGGTTTCACTGGAGACCAGGTGACCTCCATCGACTCCATCGATCTTCCCATCACAATCGGCGAATACCCGCGGTAGACCACAAAGTTATTCATATTTCTTGTTGTCAACTGCCCCTCTACTTATAATACCATCCTTGGTCGCACCGCCCTAAATGCCTTCCAAGCTATCACATTCACTTTCCATCTTGCCATCAAGTTCCCCACCGATCTTGGAGTCGGCACAGTGAAGGGAGAGCAGACCGTGGCCAGAGAGTGTTATGTCGCCTCACTTAAAGAAGGCAAGCTTAAGGAGGCTATGATCATTGAAGGACTCGACGTCATAGACGAGAATAAGCTGGTAAGAGGGGAACAAGTGGAAGAGCTCGTCGAGGTCCTCATCAATCCCACCAATCCGACAAAAATTGCCAAGATCGGCAGCCAACTATCGTCCCAGGCCAAGGCTGACTTCACCGCCCTCCTGATTGAGCACAACAACGTATTTTCCTGGACCCACTCCAACATGCCAGGTATTGACCCCTCCTTCATCACCCACCGTCTCAGCATTGAGCCCCATTTTCGACCCATCCGCCAGAAGCAGTGCATCTTTCACCCGGAGCGCAATGACCTTATTGCTTCTGAAGTAGATAAGCTCCTTGCGGCATAGTCTATCACAAATGTGGACTACCTCAGATGGCTGTCGAATATGGTTCTGGTTCGCAAAAAAAATAATAAATGGCGACTCTGTGTCGACTACTCCGACCTCAACCGAGCTTGCCCCAAAAACAACTATCCTCTTCCTCACATAGATCTGTTGGTTGACGCCACGACTGGCCATCAAATGCTCAGTTTCATGGATGCCTTCTCTAGATACAACCAAATTCTGATGCACCCGTCTGACCAGGAACACACCTCCATCATTACTGACTGGGGAACCTACCATTACCGTGTGATGCCATTTGGGTTGAAAAATGCTGGAACCACTTACCAACGGTTGGTCAATGCTATCTTTCATCACCAGATAGGCCGGAACATGGAGGTATATGTCGATGACATGCTAGTCAAGAGCAAGCTCTCCACTGATCATCTGGCCAATTTGCGAGAGACTTTCACCAACTACGAAAGCATCAAATGAAGCTTAATCCGGAGAAATGCACCTTCGGCGTAGGATCTGGAAAGTTCTTGGGTTTCATGGTCAGTCAGCAGGGCATCAAAGCTAACGTCAAAAAAATCAAGGCCTTAATTAAAATGCAGTCACCCAGAACGGTTAAGGAGGTTCAGAGGCTTATTGGCCGAGCTGCCACCCTCAACTGCTTCATTTCTCACGCAACGGACAAGTGCCTCCCCTTCTTCAAAGTTCTTCGGCAAACTTTTGAGTGGACATCAGAATCCGAAAAGGCCTTTCAGCAGTTGAAACAGTGCATGGCCAACCCCCCTTACTTTTTCAGGCAATCACGGGTGAACCCCTCTTCCTTTATTTAGCCGAGTCAAACATCGCAGTCAGTGTAACACTCATCAGGGAAGACAACTCTGTCCAACGACCGGTCTACTAGATCAGTCGGGCTCTCAGAGGCGCGGAACAAAATTACCCATTGTTAGAAAAAATGTCCTTGGCTTTGGTCACCGCCTCCAGACGACTCCGTCCTTACTTCCAAGCCCATTCTATAATGGTCCTCACTGACCAACCATTGAAGAAGTTAATGCAGCAAGCAGAGCTTTCCGGTAGACTTATCCAATGGTCGGTCAAGCTCAGCCAATTTGACATCTCCTACCGGTCTTAAATGGCGATTAAAGGGCAGGCTGTTGCCAATTTCATCCTGGAATTCACTAATCCCACTCCAACCACAGCTCTTCCGCTCCCACTACCCCCTACCAAGCCAAAAGACCCCCACTCTTGGACCTTCAACGTCAACGGATCATCTCGCAAAGAAGGCAGTGGGGCTGGTCTCATCCTCACCGCCCCTGTGGGTGGTTATTTCAAATGTGCTCTCCGCTTCTTGTTCAACGCAAGCAATAATGAGGCTGAATATGAAGCATTGATCGTAGGTCTTCGCCTCGCCAGAGACATTGGTGTCAACCACATCCAAGTGTTTAGAGATTCCCAGCTCATTGTCGGACAAATCACGGGGGAATTCGATGCCAACGAAGACACAATGCAAGCTTATAGGGATATCGCACTCCCTCTCGCTCGCATCTTCAATAATTTCCACATCAAGCACATCTCTTGGACGAAAAACTCCAAAGCAGATGAAATGGCTCAGTTAGCTTTGGCAGACCAGTCAGACTTCAACCACAGTGTTCGCCTCGAGTACCTGGCCCACCCTGCCATTTCCCCAATTCAGCAGCAAGTCTACTTCCTCCAAAATGAACCTATTCCATGGGCGGCCGACATCCTTCTATTTCTCACAACGGGGGAACTGCCAGCCGACAAACAGCAGGCCGCCAAAGTCAGGGCCCGGTCGTCCAACTACATTCTTGTAAGCGGCCTCTTGTACAAACGCGGTTTTTCACGCCCGTACCTGCGATGCCTTAATCTTGCTCAAGCAACCTACGTGATGAGGGAAGTCCATGAGGGTATCTGTGGTAATCATTCGGGCGCTCGGGCCCTAGTCCATAAAATACTTCGCAATGGTTATTTCTGGCCTACTCTCAATCAATATGCGACAGACTTCGTGCTCAAATGTGATAAGTGCCAGCATTTTGCAAACATCCCCCATGCTCCTCCTACAGAATTGATCACACTTTGCAGTCCCTACCTATTCGCCAAATGGGGGATCGACCTAGTTGGCCCATTGCCCACTGGCCGAGGCCAAACCAAATTCGCCATTGTTGCCATTGATTACTTCACTAAATGGGTGGAGGCAGAACCCCTTGCCACAATTACCGAGTAGAACACAACCAGATTCATCTGGCAGTCGATTGTATGCAGATTTGGTATCCTTCAAGCCATCGTCTCCGACAACGGCAAACAATTCGACAATGCCAAGTTCAGGAAATTCTGTGCAAAACTTCAAATCCAGCCATGTTTCTCTTCTCCAGGTCATCCCCAAGCCAATGGCCAAGTTGAGCTTACCAACCGTTCTTTTCTCAAGATCATCAAAACTAAGCTGAAAGCTGCTAAGGGATTCTGGGCTGAGGAATTACCGAATGTATTCTGGGCTTGCCGCACTACAGCTCGAACCCCCACTGGGGAGACCCCCTTTCGTTTAACATACGGCGCTGAGGTGGTCATCCCAGTGGAAATCGGTCTGCCCATCCCAAGAATTCTACATCTGAATCCAGAACTAACTGAGGAGCTGCGTCGAGCAAACCTAGACCTAATCGAAGAGCTCCAAGAAACCACTACTGTCAGACGGGCCTCATACCAACAAAAAATGAGAACACATTATAGCCGCAAAGTCCGGCCGAGGGAGTTCGCCGTGGGGGACCTTGTTTTGCGCGAAGTAACCTTTGCCACCAAAAATCCAGCTGTGGGCAACTGGCTGCCAAGCGGGAAGGACCTTACGTTGTTAAAGCCAGACCTCGTCCGGGCACTTACCGACTTCAGGACATGGAAGGCCGAGACTTCCTCTATCCGTGGAACGCCGAACACTTGAAGCGCTATTTTCAATAAATCCCTATTTTTGTATTGATCAGTTATTGTATTTTCTTTTTTGGCAATCCACACACTTGAATGTTCTTCTTCTTCTCTCACATGATGTAAATTTCTGATCAAATGGGCTACACTTTATACGATAACAATCTTATATCTCAATTATCTATGTGGTACCTCAATAACGTCTTGATTGCAGCACTCAGTCACAAGCCTCAGCCAGACTGAGCATGAAGAGCTCAGCCAGACTGAGCCTGAGGAGCTCAGCCAGACTGAGTCACTTAAAGCCTCAGCTAGACTAAGCATGAAGAGCTCAGCCAGACTGAGTCTCTTAAAGCCTCAGCCAGACTGAGCATGACAAGCCTCAGCCAGATTGAGCATGAAGAGCTCAGGCAGGCTGAGTCTCTTAAAGCCTCAACCAGACTGAGCATAAAGAGCTCAGCCAGATTGAGTCACTTAAAGCCTCAGCCAGACTGAGCATGACAAGCCTCAGTCAGACTGAGCATGAAGAGCTCAGCCAGACTGAGTCTTTTAAAGCCTTAGCCAGACTAAGCATGACAAGCCTCAGCCAGACTGAGCATGGAGAGCTCAGCCAGACTGAGTCACTTAAAGCCTCAGCTAGACTGAGTTACTTAAAGCCTCAGCCAGACTGAGCATGAAGAGCTCAGCCAGACTGAGTCACTTAAAGCCTCAGCCAGACTGAGCATGAAGAACTCAGCCAGACTGAGTTACTCAAAGCCTCAGCCAAACTGAGCATGAAGAGCTGAGTCAGGCTAAGTTACTCAAAGCCTCAGCCAGATTGAGCATGAAGAGCTCAATCAAACTGAGTTACTTAAAGCCTCAGCCAGACTAAGCATGAAGAACTCAGCCAGACTAAGTTACTTAAAGTCTCAGCTAGGCTGAGCATGAAGGTCTCAGCCAGACTGAGTTGCATGAAGACTCAACCAGACCGCGTTAATCATAGCTCAACCCAAACTGAGCACAAATGAAGAGATCGACCAAGGCCACTATTGTAACTTCATGATCATGGCATAGTTGCCATACTTAGTCAAATTCCAGGTCCACTCTTCACATGATTTTTCCGCCCCTTCACATTCTTTATACTTTTTAACTAAAATTTCCCAACCCAACCTATCATTTATCAACACCCATACAACATGATTTCTAAACTTCACATTCTTGGACCATTGCAGTTCAACGTTTTCCAAGTCAGACTGACTCCTTGCTGGGTCGTGATTCACAACTTCACATTTTTAACATTTTCTTACATTTTAAACTTCACAATAATTTATACACAAGCCCTATATAAGTCACCACTTTCATTCTTTGCAGGTCCTCAAACAATACAGACAATAGCATAAAAACACAAACACAACTCATAATTTTATTTATTCACAAACTTATACATAAGTTTATTACAGAAATTCCAAAAAAAAAAAAAAACCAAACAACAAAACAAAACAACAAAAACTCTGAGTACAAATTTTGTTCACACCAATCATTCCTCTTCACTTGAGACAAGGTCTTCTTCTTTAACACCCTCATCTAAGGGGGTCTGGGCCACGTCGTCTTCGTCAATCTTTACACTGCTGAAGTCCAAGTCTGGGAACAGTTCTTCTGCTTTGTGTTTAAACATCTTCCAGTCGCTGTCCCAAAACTCAGTCATCTCATGTTTGTAGAAGTCCGACTGCTGGAAGCTCTGGATCACTTCTTCTTCACTCCTGCTCCCAGCGGTCGCCCCCGACGGGCCAGCCCCCCCAGACCCCTCTCTCGCCAAGTTGTTGGCAATCGCGGCATCGACAGCCATCTGAAAGTCAGCAGACCCCTTGAACTGCTCTACTGCTGCGACGCATAAGTCGGGGTATGCTGCCCTTTCAGAGGCTGCCTTGGTTTTTTCTTCCTCCAACCCCGCCTTCTCTGTCGCTGCCCTGGCGCGCTCGTCTGCCAGATCTTTCTCAAACCCCGCGATCTTCAGATCTGCTTCTTCCTTTTCTTTGATCGACTGGGCGCACAGATCCTCGTTACAAGTCATTGCCTCATCCCACTGTTCGTTGGCAACGGTGCAGGCTTTCTGGGCCTCTTCCAGCTTCTTCTGCTTGCCAGCCAGCTGGAACTCGAGCGACACCACCTTACGGCGTTCGTCCTCTAGCTCCAACTTGGCCGGGAGCAGCTCAACATGGGCACGATCGGCAACATTGCTCTACACCATCGCCAACACCTCCATCTTCTTTGCCTTCTGAGCCTCCTCCAACCACCTGGCACACGCACTCCGCGTAGCCTTCCTCTAGCCTACGCTCTCCTTTTTGAAATTTTCAAGCTAGGCCTCCACCTGCCCCAACTTTTCCCTCTCCTTCCTTATTTCGCCCTTCGCCCCCGCCGCCTTGTTCAACAGGGCACCTGCTAAGGCAGTCGCCTCTATCTGGGCAGAGCATAACCCTTTTAGCAGCTCAGCCTCAGTAAAACCAGCCACCAAGCGCAAGGTTGCGTCTTCCACTACCCCTAAGAGGTGATCTGCAGCCATCCTGGCTTCACTCCCTTCTTCTTCCACTCGCCCGGACACCGCTGGGACGTGGTAGAAGGCAGTCTTCAACCCAGCCCTCTCTCATTCTCCTTGGGGCACAAGACCCTCCTTAGGCTATGGCTCTGCCCTCTGCTCAACCCCGATCGCCCCACTTTCCATTTGTTCTTCAGGGCCAGTCGCCCCACTCTCCACCCTCTTTGCTACTTCCCCCAACCCCACTTCAGGGGTCTCTTCCGCCATCACCTCATTCCTCCTCTTCAAGGCGGACTCCTCCTCACTCTCCCTCACTCTCTTTTTCTTTTTCAAAGTCTTCATCTCCTTTTTGTTCCTCTCCTTCAGAGGATCCACTGGGGGCGATCGTGGCTCAAAGTCTCCCAGATCCTTCTTCCCCAATGACTTCGGGAGCGGTCAGATTCGCTTTCTCGCTATCGGCTTTGGAGCGGGCCCCAGCTGTGTCTCCTTGTACTTGTCCGCTCGAGCGAACAGTCTTCTCTCCTCCTCCTCCTCTGCCTTCCTCTACGCCTCCAACTCTTCCCTTGCTGGGTCCTCCCCCAACGATTCCGGTCCCAATTTCAAGGTGAACAATGTTGAAGACAGGACCAGCTCATCCCATCTCAACCCCTTCTCTTCCCTCAATTTCCTCACCTTCTTGACTCGGTCTTTGGCCTCAACATCCAACTTAGGCTCGACTGATTTGGTGGGGACCTTTCACGTTGTGCGCACTCCAGCCCCACCATTCTCCGTCACAAAGAACCATCTCGGTCTCCACTCCTTCACCAACGATGGAAGACCCGCCACCAGACTTCGCCCCGCCACCGCTTGCAACGTCACCCAGGTCTCCTGCTGACCAGAGGCCTTGTAGCAGGAGAAGAACTCCTCTATTATCATCGTCGTCTCTCCGGTCGCCTGCGGCTAGGTGTTCGAGCACGCCATTACTATCTTCCAGGCGTTTGGCATCAGTTGCCCTGGCGTCGCTTCTAGCTTGTTCAGCACTTCCACTACTACTTGGAGGAAAGGTAGCCTCAGACCCCCTCGCAACGCCTTCTCATACAGACTAAATTCTCCCGACCGCATGTCTGATGCCCTCTCGTTGGTTGTGGGCAATCTTAGCCCTATCTTCGAGGAAATTTGATACTTCTTCCTTATTCCCTCCAACTCCTTTGCTGTCAACACAGATCTTTCTGGTTTGGTGTGCCAATGGTTTGGTTCCACCTGACTAATAGGTCTCGCGGCCGAAATTATTGTCTTGGGGCGAGCCCGCATAGCCTGAATCGCTCCCTCCCCCTTCCTACGCTCCGTGCGATATTGTTCCACCAAATCCACCGCATCGTCGTCCTCTAATGGATCAACCCTTGTGGTTGTTGCTTCCTCTTGGGCCATCCCTTTTGTGTGTCTGCGAATAGCTTCAGATGCTAGTGCGAAATAGTCCACAAAATGTTGCAAAGGGGTATCACTCAACACAAAGGAGTTTACACTTGGAATATTTTAGTTGTTTGCAAAGAGATATGTAAAACGGATAATACCAAAAGCCTAAGGCTTGCCTATATTCCAAGGGTCACAATT
This sequence comes from Camellia sinensis, assembly GCF_055761805.1. Lineage (NCBI taxonomy): Eukaryota > Viridiplantae > Streptophyta > Magnoliopsida > Ericales > Theaceae > Camellia > Camellia sinensis. The sequence goes on along the minus strand of NC_138975.1, from coordinate 100,263,366 downwards.
AATTTTTGCCAGTTTGAAAATTTTCAACAATCCGCCAAAACTGTCTTTTCGACACCCTATAATGACCTATCATTTCACTTCTTGCCCAACGCCTAACCTTCCCCACTACAGGATTCTGCCACGTGTACGACCACAATTCACTGCCCCCTTCCCCTACCTTGTCTTTTCCACTTCAAATCACCACATGTCCCACCGTCCCTCGAGCCCTGCGCACCGCCACTCCCCCTCATGGTCGGTCCTTCCGCTCGGCCACCCTTCGCCTCTCCTAATGGTCGGTCCCTCCGCTCGGCCACCCTTCATGGTCGGCCCTCCTCATGGTCAGTCCCTCCGCTCGGCCAACCTTCGCGGTCACCCCTCCTCATGGTCGGTCCCTTCCCTCAGCCACCCTTCGTGGTCGCCCCTCCTCATGGTCGGTCCCTCCGCTCGGCCACCCTTCGTGGTCGGCCCTCCTTATGGTCGGTCACTCCTCTCGGTCGGCTTTCACCCTGCCGGTTTCTCACAACCCTTGTTTTCTTCATTATTCCTTTCGTTGGACTAAAGCTGCACTTGGGAATGAGGGACTATTGACATGGGTAAGCCCATAAAGATTATAGCCCACCATTTAGGGCCCAATACATAACTCAACTACTAAAGCCTAGCATTGCTGAAGCCCCACGTAGCAATAAGAATCAATGACATCAAGACGCATGGCAAGAGAAGGGAAAGCCACATAAGCAGACAAAGATCTGCAAAGTTATTGCCACTACACATCGCTATTAATGAAGCCCCTTACAGCATTTATTGCAATAACCCCTCACCGTCGGGATAGAACGCCTTCACCATGAACAAGGTAAGCTAAAGCATAGACTTTCGGCCAAGGTGACAGGTCGGAAGGGATAACGAAATGATTACCAGAGAATATAAGCAGACGCCGAAGACAAGAAGAATGTTAAGCTTTCTAACTCTAATCTATCTCTACATTCCACCTCTCTCTCTAATTTGCTCGTCGGAGGGTTCGCTGGGAGACTCCCCGTTCCCCGTTGAACTCTTGTGCAGGTTCCTCTGTGGGCTTGGTCACTCGGACACCGATTTGGGAAGCGCGAATCAGTCCGACCTGTTCCGTCTCGAACTCGCAGTATTATCAATAACAAAACTCTAAAATTCATTGGATGATAATACATAACAACCCTATTTTGAAACACCACATTGTTTGGTTTCCGAAAATAAAGTTTTTTATTTTTCATATTTTTTTATTTTTAGTCAAGAATAATATTTTAAGATTTTAAAAAAATAAATTTTAGATGCATCTAAGTTAGATGCACTTAAAAAGTATAATATTTATAGAATAAAAAACTTGAAAAAATTTATCAAATACAAAAATAAAATAAAATATATATATACAAATTCAACACATTTTCACATTCTTGTATATTTATTAATTTTTAAAAAATATTTTTCATAAAAATTTTATTTTTTAGGTGCATCTAAGTTATGTGAAAGCAAAAAATTTACTTAAAATATTTAAAAAATTCACTAAAAAAAATAATACGAAATACCAAAAATTCAATTTTCAAAAAAAAAATTAAAACCAAACATAGGGTTCGTTTGGGAAATGGGTTGACTTTTTGATTTTTTGGCTATTTAGTTACTTTAGTCTGGGGCTAAAAAGTTTCATTTGGAAATGACTTTTTGACTTTTTGTGAGAGAAATAAGTAATAATTATAGATTGGATGTGATATTTTGTCTTATTAAACTAAAAAATTTATTTTAACTTTTTATGACTAAAATATTCTTAAATCCAACCCAACCCAACCCAACCCAACCCATCTGTCCAAACAGAGGTTTAGGGTTGTGTTTTAGGATTTTTTTTTTTTTTTTATGTAACTTTTTTATTGGCATAGGAAACCCCATTGAAGGTGAGGTCACAAACCCCACTTGCTTGGTAACTGTCAAGGAAGAAGAAACAGAAAATTGACTATTTCTTTCACTTCTTTTTTAATGTAGGATTTGATAATGACAATGGGTTTAATCCCTCATAATAGCATGAGGTAATTAATTCGTAAAATTTAAAAACACTCCACTTATATTCTTTTTCTTGGTACATGAGAACAAGGTTGGTCCTGAATTTTTTTAGGCTCAAAGCAAATTCTTAAGATGGAACCCTTTAAACATATGGCTTGGTTTGGAAAGTGGGTTGTTTTTTTGATTTTTTTGCTTATTTTAATTTAGGGTTAAAAAATCTGGTTTGAGAAAGGCTTTTGACTTTTTTAATTTTTTTTGTGAAAGAAAGAATATAATGATTATGGATTTGATGTGATGTTTTGTTTTATTAGGACTAAAAAATCTATTTTATTTTTTATGACTATTTTAGCCCCAAACCCCTTCCCAAACAATACCTGAGCAAAAAAGAAAAACTATTTGTGAAATGGTAGTATTTACAATTTTATTTATTTATATATATATATTTTTTGTTGATAGGTTTTTATTGGTCCCATGATCTACAATTTTACTAGATTATGGCCTCCTTTAGGTTTGAATTTTTTTATTGATTTTTTAAACTTCTTTAAAAATTTTAAAAAGTTTTAAAAAGTTGCAATGATTAATTACAAAGAAAAAATTGACGTGGTATTTGACTTTTTTTAGCTGAGGGGCATTTTGGTAAGTTGGTAAAAAATTAATCTTTTGGTTTTTTTGGATCATATCACCTCTCGATTTGGTATTTGGCATTTTTAGTTGACGGACGTATTGGCAAATTGGTAAAAAGTTGATCTTTTGACTTTTTTTGTTACATCAGCTCTTTACTTTTTTATACAAAAAGTCAAAAAAATCACAAAAAAGTCAAAAAATTAACTTTTTACCAACTTTCTAAAACACCACAAATAAATGAGGCCAAAGTAGTATGAACTTTTTGTAACCGCATCACCACTTGACCGAAATACTGTGTTATTAAAATGTGAAACACGCATAAATAATTTAGAAGCAATTATACTTTTTTTTTCAAAACTTTAATTTTATAATGAAGTTGTTTTTATTTGACGTCCTAGTCAATATTTGTATTAATTAGAAGATGTACAAAAAAATTCGTTTGTATTAATTTTGCATTTTTTTTTAAGCAAAATTCGTTTGAGAATAAGTTATTTTAATAATTTTTTGACTTTTTACGAAAAGATGTACAAAAAAATAGAGAGTGATGTGACAACTTATTTTGATTTTTTAACTTTTTAGCTAAAATTAAAGGTTGCCAAACGAGGTGTAGTTTCAATACTTCACTATCTCTAACTTGCTACTGCTACTTTTGACCGCTACTTTCGATCATCGACAATAGCTTTTCAACGGTCGTCGTGAGTTATCGACGATCATTTTTTGACAATTATCCAGTACAATAAAATTTCATTGACTTAGCACAACTAAAATTCTCCTATGACCATCGTCCGTGACTCTGTGACGAAATGAAGTTACACTATGCTAGTCAGTGAAATTTGATAATTTATCAAAGTTGTAATATATAAAAAAAATAAATACCACCTAAGTAAGTGAAATCAGAAACTTGGAGAAATTTAGAGGTACTGTACTCAAATTACACCTAAATTACAATCTTAGGAAAATTTATCTTTGAGGTATACTCAATTTACACCTAAATTACAAAATCAAAGAAATTTCTCTGTAGAAGTACACTCAAATTACACCTAAGGCCTTGTGGGGATATATTTCTTGGGTACCAACACGTGGCATGGCGACGCCGACGTGTTTGGCCGAGGTGCCACGTGTCGTGGAAATTACGTTGAGGTGATCTCGGAGTTGCCGAAGTTATCTCCGAAGATATCGGAATCCGAGATAAGCGGATAAGGGACAAGAGTCCTAGGACAAAGAGAAGACTTAGCCAAGATAAGGATAAAGCTCTTAGGGAGTTTATCTTTATCTCTTGAGAAATCCTAAGTAAGCACTGAATTGAAGTCTATAGAAGTCATGCTTCTAGTAGGACTTGGATTGAGTTAACTATAAAAGAGAGGCACCCCCATGGGTCTAAGGTACGCAGTTTTATACTCAAGCTTGTGAGTTTAGCACTTGATTATCTTTGAGAGATATACTGACTTGATCGTCGGAGTGCCCCCGGGTGGAAGAGCCACCGCCGGAGCCCTTTCTTTCTGTTACAGGTTACTGGAGCCATCTATTCTGCCGGTGCTCTCCAGCTGATTACTAGGCGGGCAGTGTGGTAAGAAAATTACCCACACAGGCCTCATTTGGGAACATATTTTTTTAGTAACTTTTTGGCTAAAATGTGATGAAACTAGTATGTTTGGGATGACTTTTTGACTTTTTACGAAAAGATATACAAAAAATAGAGAAAAAAAGAAATTTTTGACTTTTTGGTATGAGTTGTTGATTTTTTGATTTTTTTAGTGACTTTTTGGCTAAAAAATCACTTGTCAAATGAGGCCTAAGTTTGTACTCTAAGTAGAATTTTTGTAAACTACTTTAGAGAAGTTTCTCTAGGTTTCAGTAAAACAAACTCTGAGAAATTTATTTGAAATACTAGTTTGATCAAATTAACTCTATGAAATTGTTCCGATTGTATTTAAGTGTAATTTGAGTTAATTTACTCAAATAAATTTATTTGATTTTGCAATGTAACTAATCAAACTTATTTTTGTTGGAGTTTCTAGTTTAATATTTAAGTCAACTATTTCAGAGATGTTTCTTTGAGATTGTAATTTAGAATTTGTTTGGGAAGTGAGTTGGTTTTTTTTACCAAACGATAACTATCTTGGTTTGGGAAGTGGGTTGATTTTTTGATTTTTTGGCTATTTTAATCTGAGGCTAAAAAGCTTGGTTTGTGAAGGACTTTTAGCTTTTTAAATTTTTTTTGAGAGAGATAATGTAATAATTATGAGTTAGATGTGATGTTTTGTCTTATTAGGTTAAAAAATTTATTTTGTTTTTTGTGGCTATTTTAGCCAAAAAAATCTCTAAACCCACTTCCCGAACAGGCACTAAGAGCATCTTCAATGGTGTGCCATTGGAGCTGCTATTGCCAAATTATGACAGCAGTGGATAGAAAGGCAACTCCAATGGCAACTTTTAGCAGCTGCTATCTTTGGCAAATGCCAAAACCTGTGTCAAATATGGCATAAGCTTTGGCAGCTGCCAAGTCACCTTTAACTAACCCCCTCCTTCCCTCCCTTCCTTTTCATCATCCTTTCCACACACAGTTCAATATTCATACTACACAGTTTCATTATCCTTTCCAAATTTCCAAACAATATTCACCCAACAATTTCCAAATTTCCAAAATTCACCCAACAATTTCGAAAATTCAAAAAAAAAAATTAAAAAAATTCACCAATTTGAAGTAGTTTCCAAACAATTAATTTCATCAACACAGAAAATTAATTAAAATCAATTTCATCAATTTCACAAATCAAAACCAATTTCATCAATTTCACTAATTTCACCATCAATTTCACAGACAATTTAAAAAAAAAATTAGAAAATCAAAACAGTGAGGAAAAAAAATACCTGAATCTTCTTTGTTCTTCGGATGATCTGGTTTGTGTTTATCATTTGGGTGCCAAATTCTTCAAATTCACCAATTTGAAGCAGTTTCCAAACAATTAATTTCATCAACACAGAAAATTAATTAAAATCAATTTCATCAATTTCACAAATCAAAACCAATTTCATCAATTTCATAGACAATTTTTTTAAAAAAAATTAGAAAATCAAAACAGTGAGGAAAAAAAAATACCTGAATCTTCTTTGTTCTTCGGATGATCTGGTTTGTGTTCATCATTTGGGTGTCAAATTCTTAATTTTGTGGATCAAACTGTAGAGTTGGGCCTACCTAAATTAAGAGAGAGAAAGAGGCCTTGGCTTCATTATGGCAATGTCTAAAATCAAAGATCTCATCACAACATGGGGCTTTGATTTTGCATCTTCTCCTGTAATGAGAACACCTACCACCGAAAACCCACCAACAAAAAAACTAAGAACAAAACAAAAACAACTTTAAATCACAAAAACAAGCACAAAAATAGATCAAATCCAAAGACTAATGACCCAAATTCTTCAGAACCAAGGTCGATCATATTCAGAGACTCCTTTTTAACCAACGAGTCCGAGACATGGATGATCGATTGAGGTGGATTTGTGAGATTTGGAGACATGGATGATCAATTGAGGTGGGTTTGTGACATTTGGAGACAAAGATCTGGGTTGCAGAAAAGAGAGAGAGAGAGAGAGAGAGAGAGAGAGAGAGATGAGTGAGATCAAGAGAGGCGTGGAGGGTAGATAGAGACAGAGAACAGAGATTGAAGTGTCTATCTTGATGATAAAGAGAGGAAGATGATTATAGAGAGAAGTGAGAGTGAGAGTGAGAGTGAGAGGGAGTGAGAGTGAGAGTGAGATATAAAGGGTTGGATCATTCTGGATATCCATCTCATCCGTTGGAAATCATTTACGCGAATGGTGGTGATTTAGCTTGAGAAGGCAAAAGAGCCGTTGTGCTCTTTTGGCCTGAAAAAAACCCCTCCTAAAAAGAAAAAGAAAAACATCAGCTATAAATTAACGGTAATATTTTTTTTTTCCAAACGGTCATATTTTAGTTTTTTCGGCCAATCACTATAGAAGGTTCATCAAAAACAAAGAGAGGAAAATCATTCACTACTGAAGAAGATATGACAATTTGTAGAGCTTGGGGTTACATTATTGAAGACCCAATTATTGGAAATTCGCAATCGCATGCTCATTTTTTGGGAAGAATTTTTGAAAATTATTGTTCATTGCAGAATGATCACTCAAGAACACAAGTGTCTATCTCATCTCGATGGGTGTAATAATGAAATGTTGCAACAAATTTCATGGGTGTATAGCGCAAGTCGAAAATCTACATCCAAGGGGATGTTACAAGTTGATATAGTAAGATTTCATTTCCATTTATTATGTTAGTTTTTTTATTTTATTTTGTCTTACATAAAAATTAACTAATTAATTAATTTAATATTTTATTGATATAGATGCTTCAAGCAAAACTGTTATACAATCAAGATGAAAACAAACATTTTCTTTTTGAACATTGTTGGCCAATCTTGCAAAACAATATCAGGTGGCAAGATGTAACTCTGACGAACACGGTGAAGTCAAGAATACATACACCGTTTTCCCCTAATTCAACCCCCGATTCTCCTATGGATAACTACATTTCTCTTGAAGATGACACTAGTCCAAGTGTTGGTAACAATCCAACTGTTGGTGAGGGCAGTGTCTCTGCAAAAGGTAAAAGGCCTATGGGTAAGCTGCAAAAGAATTATTTCGAAAAAATCAAGTTGCTCAAGCTGAAGTTCAAAAAATGAGCACACAATTGGACACATTTAACCAATACCTTGCTGAGAAGGAAAAGAAAAAAGATGAAAGAGAAGAAAAAAGGATTCAAGCACTGCATGAGATGAAAGAACTTGAGATGAAAAAATATGACTTTGAGATCAAAAGACAAGAACATGAGATGAAAAAGGAAGAACATATGATAATGACTACGGACATTTCTCATTTGGACCTTCAGACGAAAGCGCATTACACAATGCGAAAAAATGAGATTTTCGCCAAGTGGTCTTCAAATGTTAGTAGCCCAAATTACTATTTTTCCTTGCCTCCTGATGAATAATTACGGGATAATTTAATGAAATTTTCGCCAAGTGGTACTTATATTTTAATTTTTTAATGAAATTTCATATTTGTTTTCATTTTTGAGTATTTTCTACAAGAGAATATAATATTATTTTTGCAATGTATAATGTAGCAAAAAAGTTTAGTATAATTTAATTTTTTCAATAAAGTATAATGAGAAAATAAATATATATTTTCAAATGAAGGCAATAAAAAGATAAAATTTATTTATTTATTTATTTTTCCAATTTTTAAATTTTTTTTCATTTTTTATATTTATCTAGTCGAGAATAATATAAATATATAATTTTTTTTACAAACTGTTAAAAAAAAGTCACAAAAGACCCAAAAAAAAAACAAAAATAAAATCACAAAAAAACTATATCCAAACAACACCTATAAATTTGGAGGCAAAGTTGGTTGGGATTTGCCAAAATAGCAAATACACCCTTGCTACAATTTGGCAAAGTAGCACTATTCATTACCAAATTATAGTAATAGTGCTAACAGATATTTTAATATTATAATGTGTTATAGGTTTGATTTTCTTTTCTTTTCTACCAAGTTTGCTTGCCCACCAATCAAGTCTTAGTCAAGTCTCCATCTCATTCTTATCCATCAAGTCTTCATCATTTTCTTATCCACCAAGAAAAACCCTCCAAGCTTTCTCTCCTATATATATTGAGCTATTTTCTTATCTTGGTGGAGTGAAGAAGTTTTGGTTGCTTTATTATGTCTTGTGTGAGATTATCAGGCAAATAAAAAAGGGTGTATGTGATAAAGCTTTGGGTTCAACCAATTATGCAGTATTAGTTAACCATACGACTTAGTCGGGCTGTTGTATCCTGGGAGGGACGAGTCAAGGTTTTTTCTGTTGCACTGGTGTGAGGCTTTGCCTAACCGCAGAGGGCTTGAATCTCCTTAAAAAGAGCGAATTTCCCGCGCCTCAGCCCTTACAATAGTTACTATAATTTTTATTATTTGTATTTTCTGATGTTTTATTTGTAATTATCACCAACAATTTTAAGGAGATTCAAATAGAAAAAATCATGGAGCCAGTACTAGAGAAGCCCAACAAGAATACTGGTGATCTCAACAAGCCCTTCCAGTTCAAAGGAACCCATTTCAAGAGATAGAAAGGCAAGGTGTTTTTTTACTTCAATCTCCTCAAGGTGGCCTATATCCTAACCGAGAAAAATCCGAACAAAGTCCCCACTGAAGAGATAATCGACGAGGAGTATGCTGCTCATATTGAAAAAATTGAGAAATACAACACAGATGAGTATAAATGTCGATATTATCTTTTGAATTGTCTTTCAGATCAATTTTATGATTATTATGATACTACTTATACCACTGCCAAGAAAATTTGGAAAGCCTTACAGAATAAATATGACACTGAAGAGGCAGGCGCTAAAAAATATGCTGCAAGCCGGTTTTTCCGCTATCAAATGATAGATGAAAAATCAGTGGTGGAGCAAGTTCAAGATTTTCAGATGTTAGTAGCTGAAGTTAGATTTGAAGGCATCAAAATTGGACAATCTTGTTGTAGCAGGTATTGTTGACAAACTACCATCGTCTTGGAGGGAGTTTCAGAAATCAATGTGCCACAAGCAAAAAGAGACGTCATTGGAGACTCTAATCACACGGCTTCGGGTGGAGGAGGAAGCATGAGGACAAGATACGCTTATGACACTAGAGCATTCCACTACAAAGGTAAATTTAACTTCTGAAAATACTTTACCTAAAGGTCGATTTCATAAAAATAGTCACTTGAAGCCAGTTAAGAAAATTTGAAAAAATACTGGAAGGCCACAAAATAAAAATTACCCGAGGCAAAAGAAATGGAACCAAGAACCCCCTTCATAAGATCTGACAAATGTGACGTGTTTTGTGTGTGGAAAAAGTGGGCATATTGCTCGAACTTGCAAATTTTGGAAACAACAGTCTCGACCTAAGGCTAATGTTACTGAGGAACCATTTGTGGTAATGATTACAGATATGTTTATGGTTCAATCTGTGGAAGGGTGGTGGGCAGACTCTGGTGCCAATAGGCATGTCTGTTATGATAAAGATTGGTTTAAAGATTTCACTCATTTTAATGAGGAGAGGACTGTTATGCTTGGTGACTCCAGTTTAACCAAGGTGCTCGAGTGTGGGGATGTTGAGCTAAATTTTACCTCTGGACGTGTACTTGTTTTAAAAGATGTATTGTACACATCGTCCATGAGGAAAAATTTGATGTCAAGTTATTTGCTCAACAAAGCTGGTTTCAAGCAGCCTATTAAATTTGACCAATATGTAATCACTAAAAAAGGTATATTTGTGGGGAAAGGGTATGCCTGTGATGGAATGTTTAAATTAAATGTTGAGAATATGAAAGCACATGTTTCTGTTTACATGCTGTCTTCTATGAATTTTTGGTATGCTCATCTATGTCATCTTAATAGTCAATATGTGGGAGTCATGAGTAGTTTAGGATTAATTCCCAAACTAACAAATAAGTTTGAGAAATGTGAAATTTGCAGTCAAGCAAAAATAACTAAAAGGCCTCATAAAAGTGTGGTGAGAAATACTGAATTGTTAGAATTAATTCACACTAATTTATGTAAATTTGAAGGAATTTTAACACATCGTGGAAATAGATATTTTATCACTTTTATTGATGATTTTTCAAAATACACTTATATATACTTGTTGAAAAATAAAAGTGAAGCTTTTGAAAATTTTGAAGAATTCCTTCTTGAAGTTGAAAATCAATTCAGTAAAAAGATTAAAAGATATAGAAGTGATAGAGGCCGGGAGTATGAGTCTTTTGGATTCAACTCATTTGCTCAGTCTTTGGAAATAATCCATGAAACTACTCCACCATATTCACCTGCATCTAGTGGTATAGCAGAAAGAAAAAATAGAACTTTAACTGATTTAACAAATGCTATGCTAATTGAACCAGGTGCTCCTCAAATTTGTGGGGAGAAGCAATTTTAACTGCATGTTATGTTATGAATAGAGTGCCACATAAAAAAACAAAAGTTACACCTTTTGAGTTGTGGAAAGGGCATAAGCCAAATTTGAAATATCTGAGGGTTTGGGGTTATCTAGCTTTTGTTAGACTTGCGGACCCTAAAAGACCTAAATTAGGTGTGAAAGCTACCACTTGTGCTTTTCTTAGATATGCAACAAATAGTACAACCTATAGATTTTTTGATATTGAAAACAAAATTATTTTTGAATCAGGTGATGCAATTTTTCATGAAGAAAAATTTCCTTTTAAATCTAAAAATAGTGGGTGTCAAAATTATCAAGAAAATATTTTATCTGAAACTAGTTCCTCTACTCCTCTTTTACAAAACCAAGATACTGTAATTTTTGAACCTAGAAGGAGTAAAAGAGCCAGATTAGAAAAAGATTTTGGCCCTGATTATAATGTTTTTAATGTGGAGGAAACTCTATTAACTTTACAAGAAGCTTTGGCATCTCCTGACTCTATTTTTTGGAACGAGACTGTAAGTGATGAGATAGAATCATTATTATCCAATAAAACTTGGGTATTAGTAGATTTACCACCATGTTGTAAAACTATTGGCTGTAAATGGGTTTTGAGAAAAGTACTTAAACTTGATGGAACTATTGATAAATATAAAGCAAGGCTTGTTGCAAAAGGTTTTAAACAACAGGTAGATCTTGACTTTTTTGATACATTTTCTCCGGTTACTAGAGTTACATCCATTAGATTATTAATTGCAGTGGTTGCAATTCATGATCTAAAAATTCATCAAATGGATGTTAAAACAGCATTTTTAAATGGAGACCTGGGTGAAGAAATCTATATGGATCAACCTGAGGGTTTTGTGGAACCCTGTCAAGAAAGCAAAGTGTGCAAGCTAGTTAAATCCCTATATGGCTTAAAACAGGCCCCTAAATAGTGGCATAAGAAATTTGATTATAGCATGATTGAAAATGGCTACAAAACGAATGAATGTGATAAATGCATTTACTATAAATCTGAAGAGAATTCACATGTCATTATTAGCCTCTATGTGGATGATTTACTTATATTTGGCTCTAATTTGCATATCATCGTGGAAACTAAAAATATGCGTAGCTATTTTGATATGAAAGATCTTGGTGAGGCTAATTATATTTTGGGAATGAAAATTACCAAAACCTGTGATGGTATATTTCTTGATCAGTCGCATTACGTTGAGAAAATTTTGAGAAAATATAATTTTTAAGTGCAAGCATGTTTTTACTCATTTTGATCCTCATGTGCGTTTATTTCCTATTGAAAATGATGAGGCTGTAATTAATCAAAAGGAATATGCTAGTATGATTGGTAGCTTGCGTTATGCGACTAACTGTACTAGACCTGACATTGCCTATACAGTTGGAGTACTTAACAGGTTTACTAGCAAGCCTGGCAGTGATCACTGGCTAGCCATTGAGCGGATTATGAAATATTTATTTGGTACCAGAAAATATGGCTTGTTTTATAATAAGCATCCTGCAGTACTTGAAGGTTACAGTGATGCCGATTGGAATACCTTGTCAGGTGATTCATTATCAATTACTGGTTACTTATTTACATTGGGAGGTGGTGCTATAAGTTGGAAATCGAAAAAACAGACCATTATTGCTAATTCAACAATGGAGGCTGAGCTTATTGCTTTAGCTATAGCTAGTGAAGAAGCAAATTGGTTAAGAGATTTGTTAAATGAAATCTCTTGTTGAGAAAAACTGATTCCGCCTATATTGATTCATTGTGATAGCACCGCAGCAATTGGTCGAGTTAATAACCATTATTATAACGGTAAATTCAAACTCATCAGAAGAAAACACAGTACTGTGAGATCTTATATGAATAATGGCATCATAAATGTGGATTATATTAAATCTGGTGATAATCTCAGATCCATTAACTAAGGCCTTGGTAAGAGATAGAGTCTGGAATACATCGAGGGGGATGGGGTTGAAGCCCATTGAATATAGTAGGAGCCATGTATGAGGATACTCAAACCAGGGACCAGATATCCTGTAACTAGGTTCAATGAGAAAAACGATCATATGATGGCCGTGAGAAATACACTAAATTACTTTTGACCCATCCCTATGATGTAAGTGCATTTATCCTGTAACGTTGTAAAGGTTGAGTTATTAAAAAACTCTTAATGAATTTCTGTAGCTCTTATTGAGTGGGTGTCATAGTTACAGGAGCACCCTTGACAGAATTCACCTATGTGAGTGTGGTAGTGGGGCCGCTACCTATGAGATTTGGGCTAATTCTCAAACACACTCATAAATCCTGAGATCGCACAAGGCCGTAATGTGCTAGCTTTTAAAGCTTATGTGAACACCTGGAATATTATGTGTGTGCAATAATTATTTATTTCCCTTAAATAGTCATAGTTCAATGCTGAACATACTATTGGCTCTGGAGTAGATATTATTGTTTCACTAATGGAGGTTCAATGCAGAGCACACCTACCATGATGCATAATATCCTTATTTGCCTAATAATCTTAGTTTTTGTTACCTATAATATTAAAATAAGTGAGGGAATGTTAACAGATATTTTAATATTATAATGTGTTATAGGTTTGATTTTCTTTTCTTTTCTACCAAGTTTGCTTGCCCATAGGGCTGCAAATGAACCGAGCTGTTCATGAACAAGCTTGGCTCGGCTCGTTAAGGGCTCGGCTCGGCTCGTTTACTAAACGAGCCGAGCTCGAGCTCGAATATTAGGCTCGCTTAGTAAATGAGCCGAGCTCGAGCTCGCATGTGTTCGGCTCGTTAGACTCAGCTCGTTTATCTTTATTTAAATTATATAATAAATATATTATTTATATATTAAATAATATATAAATATATATAAAAATAATAATATAAATACATTTTTTATTTAAATATTTATATTTAAATAATATAAATAACATTAAAAAAAATTTATCGAGCCGAGCCGAGTCGAGCTCGAGTTTTATTAAAATTAACGAGCCGAGCCGAGCCGAGCTCGAGCTCAATAAACGAGCTCGATAAGTAAACGAGCCAAGCTCGGGCTCAGCAAAGCTCGGCTCGGCTCGGTTCGTTTGCAGCCCTACTTGCCCACTAATCAAGTCTTCGCCAAGTCTTAGTCAAGTCTCCATCTCATTCTTATCCATCAAGTCTTCATCTTTTTCTTATCCACCAAGAAAAACCCTCCAAGCTTTCTCTCCTATATATATTGAGCTGTTTTCTTATCTTGGTGGAGTGAAAAAGTTTTGGTTGCTTTATTATGTCTTGTGTGAGATTATCAGGCAAATAAAAAAAGGTGTGTGTGATAAAGCTTTGGGTTCAACCAATTGTGCAGTATTGGTTAACCATACGACTTAGTCGGGCTGTTGTATCTTGGGGGGGACAAGTCAAAGTTTTTTCTGCTACACCGGTGTGAGGCTTTGCCTAACTGCAGAGGGCTTGAATCTCCTTAAAGAGAGCGAATTTCCCACGCCTCAGCCCTTACAATAGTTACTGTAATTTTTATTATTTGTATTTTCTGGTGTTTTATTTGTAATTATCACCAACAAATAGCAATGGCAATATAGCAATAACCATTGGAGATACTCTAAGGCCTCGTTTGACAAGTGGTTGTTTTAGTCTAAAAGTCAAAAAATTATTAAAAAAGTCAAAAAGTCAACAATTTATACAAAAAAAGTCAAAGATTTCATTTTCTCTTTACTTTTTACACATCTTTTCGTAAAAAGTCAAAAAGTCATCCTAAACATACTAATTTTTTTTATTCCATATTTTAGCTAAAAAATCAAAAAATTACTAAAATAGCATGTCCCCAAACGAGACCTAAGTATAATTTATATGACTTCTAGTTTGATATAACTCTTAAAATTGCTCAGAGTTTAGCCCTCTTTTAGATAGAGGCTTAAAAGTCATTTTTTTTTACTTTTAACTTATTTTAAGTCATGTTATTTTATTTTTTTTTACAAGCTTTTTTAAAAAAAGTCAAAAAATTAATTTTTAACTAATTTTCTAAAACAACCCCTAACTGTTAGTTGAGTAAACTATCTTAGCCTCCGTTTGGGAAATGGGTTGGCTTTTTTGATTATTTTAGCCTGGGGCTAAAAAGCCTGGTTTGGGAAGGGCTTTTTGGCTTTTTTGACTTTTTGGTGAGGTGTCTTCCTATGAATTTACCAAAGTGCCCTTGATAAGATCTGTACCTGTAATTGAAATGTATTTGACGTCCACATCAGCTTCCCAACGGTCCGAACTTCTTGTTGTTGTTGTTTTTTTTTTTTTTTTTAATTTTTTTCTTATTTTCGGTTTGGATTTGGCGTTTTTTGTTAACCTTTTTTTTTTTTTTTTGGGTTTTTATTTGGCCTATTTTGTTTAATTTTTTTTTATATTTTTATTTTGGGTTGTATTTTATTTTGGTAAAATATTTATTTATTTTTTTGTATTTTGGGTTTGGATTTGGCGTATTTTGTTTAAATTTTATTATTTTTTTTATTTTGGGTTTTATTTGGTAAAATAAATTTTTTTTTTTGGGGTTTGGATTTGGCGTATTTTGTTTCAATTTTATTATTTTTTATTTTTTATTTTGGGTTTTATTTTGGCTTATTTTGGTAAAATAATTTTTTTTTTTGGGGTTTGGATTTGGTGTATTTTGTTGAAATTTTTTTATTTTGGTGTATTTTGGTAAATTATTTATTTTTTTATTTTGGGTTTGGATTTGGCGTATTTTGCTTAACCTTTTTTTTTAAAAAATTTATGTTTTTGTTTATTTTATTTTTTTATACTTTAATTAGTTCTTGTTCTTTAATTTACGTTTTTTGCCTTATTTATTTTTATTGATATACAATAACATTTTTTTATGTGTTTCATTTATTTGTAAATTACATGGCGAATGGTAATTTATGTTTTCTTTTTTATTTATTTTGTTTCAATGAAGCGTATTTGCTCGTTATTTTTTTTTTAATTTACGATTTTGTCATTTTTTTATTCACTCACTTTAACTTGTTTTTATTTTTCAAAAATGGATTTTCATGTGTTTTATTTATTTGTAAATTACGTAGCAAATGCTAATTTCTATTTTTTTTTTTTATATTCCTTTTACTTTTGGATGAGGCCTATTTTTGTTTTCTTTTTCGAACTGGCTTTTCTCTGTGGTTTTTTGGTTTTGCAGAGTTAGGTACGTCACCAACTGGAAGTGGGTATATTCCCGTGTAAACACATACATATTGTACATGATAATATTTTTGAATACAATCTGTTCCACATATGCTACCAATGTTCTAACCCTACGAAAATTATGTCGACTATTATATATTTCCTAACATTCCGTTATTACGCATGTAACATAATTTGTCACGTATGCGAAGGCGCACCAATGCCACATGCGGGTCCTCATCCCCAACCATTAAACCATCTTCGTCATGTTCAACTTCTGGTATGGCATTTACTATTGCCATTGCCTCTTCCTCGTTACAGATTGAGTGAACAGTTGTTAGATTATCTGTGTTTCGCCGTATGTAATTATGTAATGCCATTGACGCACTTACTAACTAAACTTGCACATTTGCAAAGTCATAGCGGGGCATGTCTCAAATAAACCCCCATCGATTTTTTCAGGCACTGAAAGTGTATTCTACCACACTGCGTAATGACGAGTGAACTTTGTTAAATAATTCCCTTGGCGTGTTTGCCATTGTGATCCGTGCAATACGTTAGAATTCTTGTTGGTGGTAACGGTGGCCTTTGAATGGTGCTAAGTAATCTATCCGGTTTGGATAACCAGAATCGACAAGATAATATTTGCCTGCAGACATGACAACAATGTATGACACAAAAACCAAACATTGTGCTTCATTTTTAAGTAACGCTATTTCCGAAAAAAATGTATAGCCCCATGAATGTAATTCATGGCCATGTGTTACCTTCGTCAGGATGTGGGAATTGAACGTTGTCATTCGTTAGTATCTCGTTGAATATGTGACTATCATGCATACTTCCTTCCCATCCACACGAAATGAATATGAAACACATGTCAAAATCCACTACGGCCATGATATTTTGCGTGTGACAGTATTTCCTACCGAAATATGTTGCCGCATCTGGCCCCGTAACCCATGCACTTATATGTGTTCCGTCTATTGCGCCAATGCAGTCCTGCAAACAACCCACTTCTTTTGTTGCTTAAACAGGTAACAAGTGTTTGGTTTTTCGCATACGTCACCTCCAGTTAGTAATAAAAACAAAATAACTGACACTCTTTATTTATATGTCAATAATGGTTTTCAGTAGTACCTTGAACGGTAGGTATTTCCGTCTAGACCGCACGTATGAATGTATACGATGCTGACTGTATGTGGGGCGGCAATGAACTACAGTGAACGCTTTCATGGAAGTTAATACGTTATGCACGTGCCGAGACACGGTCTCCCCCGAATGTTGGAACCGTTCTTGAATTTCCTGATTTTGCTTTTCTTTCAACACATGGATAAACATTGCAACACTTTATTCAACAGCTAAGCCATGTGGACATTGCGGGACTTGTAACCCAAAATCATTTACTAATGTCTCACACAAGGCGACAAAAACTTCCTTCGGCATGTAAACATTTTCCTCAAATCGCCCCATATGGCCCACATATAGTTCGGATATCCATGCATTCCTGGCAGTATAGAATTGCGACATGGCGTTTTGGCCATGTGTTTTGCGTACCATTTTGTTGCATACTGGCATGCTTGTAGAAATGTGCAGTTGTGTTCTTGTTGCACCTGGACTGCCATTTGATTAAGCATTTTCTTTATTCCGTCATTGTTGCTTCCATCCCACGGATTCATTACGTCTTCGTTGATGCGAAACCTACAAGAGTGGCACTCTATCAATTAGTTTGCTTCCCTTTCATTGACTCAAATTATTTGGAAAATTGCAATAAACAAATATATTAAAATTGGTTTTCATGTAAGCAATGCCGTCACCACTGTCAGTAGTAACGCGTAATGATATGAGTTTCACAAATTGGTAACCTGTTCAACTTGAATTTACCGGGGGGCGATAGTGGTAACAACCACAAAAGTGGACGTCAAAGTAAACTAACAGTTAAATTTGCATAATATAGACATACAAAAGTATCCCATTCATTTCTCCAAAAACATGCACAACCATGCTTCCATGAACGACAACCCATGCACTGAACTAAAAGTTTTGTCCACCGTAGGTAGCAATAAAAACCACAAAAAAAAAAGGAATAAAAACATGCACACACAACCATCTCGTTTTAATACAGTGCCAACATTAAGATAAGTAAAATTTTTCATAATACAACAGAAGGACCGGCATCTTCAACACTCTTAACACCGCTACATCACATCCGGCGAGCCCCAAACAAGTTTGCAAAAGGCACCGACGCAGTACACTGGAGTTGCTTTTGTGTAAGCCACCCTACGATAGAGTCGTTATCAAGCTAGCACATCAACACCTCCCGCAAATCGGCGTTATCCATAAGTATCGAGGCGAAGTGGAATAACGACGTACCAACTAGGGATGGAATACTAGTTAGGCAATGCATGCACTCCGAAATAGTATACAGCGATTCGTTGCCTGTGAGGTTGCGACGCCCCAAATTTTAATAATATAATACAACGATGCACCGGGGTTTAACTAGAGGGTACACATCTTTTTTTAGCACAAAATGCAAATAATTACACTAAAATAAAATATTAATAATAGTTACAGATAAAATTCTTCAAGTCTTTAAATACATATCGGTTCCTTGATACAAAAGATTATCCAAAATACAGGAAATATACAATCTAATTTCTAAGGCAGCCACGGTTCCACAAAGCTTTTAGGGATTCTATTCTTGGTGTAAAACTCGCCTTCACTTGGCATAAAACGCCATGAGCTTGGAATGCCCAGTAAACAGACACACCCCGACCCTTTTCCCATTCCAAATACACAAGAACATAACGGCATGATCATAACATACAATGAAAGCAATAATTAAGCAGAGCTTATAATTAAATTTCAGTTCTCATGAATAATAGTCAATTTTAGTTAGTTCTAGGCAACTCCCCGTGGAATGCCGTTCCTACCCAACCACTAACTCTGGCTACGGGCAATTCTGACTCCCCCTTGGTTAATACAATACCAATGCGTCGCTTACCGCATAACCACCAGTGCGTCGCTTACCGCACAATTACCAATGATGCCCACGCACCTAGGTTACATACCCAAGTGGTGACATCACGGTCTGTCCCAAGGAAAAGGGCTTCCAGGGATACTCTCCCTGTGTGAGACCCTCACTGCCACCCTTATGCCTCCCATTTCCGTTAAGCAGCCAGAATATCTTCCGTGCCATGTTAAGGTTCGGAAACACACTTGCGCAAGACTTCACAAAAATGGAATACATTCCATTATATCATACTCTTGAATCCATCGTTCATTATGATCGCAACCCATTACCATCCTATTTGATTTCCCCTTTATTAAGTGCATTATATTCTCAGTTATAGCAAAGCATGGTCAATATAATTACAAATCCAAACTAAACAACAGGTAATTTATTCATGGTAAAGAAAATTTACAATTTATCATAGATTACATATTGAGACTAAAACATTCAAGAAACATAGAATATAAGAGTTGCAAACCAAATAAGAACATATTAACACAAATTTCCAGATTTCCAGATTTGAACCAGTTCGAAAATAACTATGCAAAAAATAGTTTTATTGGCCCTAAAGACCTGGCCTCATGTGAGTTTGTAGATAAATAAGTCTAGTTTCAAACTCAATTTACGAAAGTAGGATAGGTATTTTATATTTTAAGATAATTCAGAATTACCAAGATCTGTCCAGATTCGTTGATCGTTACGCAAATCGGTTTTTCTCTCAAACCCCTCACCCTCTTGAGTTCAAACAAATTTTAGTTAAAATATAACACCAATATTAAGATTTTGACATAAAATTGGGCTCAAGATTATTTTTCTGGAATTTTCTAAAAATAAATAAAGTTGACTATTTTTCTGGTTCTGTGAGTAACAAACTTAGAAAAATTGTTTAGGTTATAAAAACGCATCCTTAGGACCTACAAAAATTACCACATACTCTAGACATACCAAATATTGTACCATAAAAACAGATTTTGAGTTTATGGAGTTTTGATAGGAAAATAAATTCAAGAGAGGGAAAAGATTTGGAAAATTAAGAAAGAAAGAGAAGCACACCATTTCTTGATTAATACACCTTTATACAAGAGTGTAGGCCTAGACTACAACAAACATATATAAATAGCATGTATTAGGAGGGGAAAAACAAGTGGTAAGAGAACTTGAGAGAAGAGATGTTGTATGTTTACCTTTGTTGTACAAGACTAACACAATTCTTCCTTTTCTTCTCCTCTTCTCTCTCACTCTCTCCCTCTCTCCCTCTCTTTTTTTTTCCAAGGTCACTCTCTCTCACTCCTCTAGTGAATGGCTGAAAATGTATATAATGAGGGGGGAGAAGTGTGCATAGATATATATATATATAGAGAGAGAGAGAGAGAAAAGATTGGGAAGGTTTCTTAGGGACCAAGTTTATAAGTGCAAATTGTCAAAGTTGCCATTATGGCCCTTTTCATCCATCACATGGTCAACAACTTGGGCTCCAAGACATATACATATATATATATATGATATTTTTATTTATAAACATAATATAATAGTCACAAGTACATTAATTAATAAAATATTACAATTAAGGGTTGGAATGAAATAAAATAAAAGTATATAGGGACCAAGTCTAAGTTTATGAAACCTTGATGTATGTTATTAATATACTAACATTAGAAAGTAGTTAAAATAATAAATTCGAGTCCCGTTAAATTAAAGCGCAAACAAATGCAAGAAACCGAGCAAAAACGGCATTACCGGGAATTAAAATTTTAGAGTGATTAATATATAATGATAGGGTCTAATAACTAATAATATGGTTTTAAAGGTGATTATTAAGCTACGGGATTAATTAGGGTTTACTCGAATTAATCCGCGATGCTTCCCGATTCTAGGGTTTAAAATGCAATTAAGCGAAAATTCAAGGGCTTTATTGAAATAAATTCAAGGTTAGGGATTTAATGGTAATTACAAAAATTAGGGTCTCTACAGAGGTGCCTCACCGTAACCTGCTGATTCTTCGTACGCACCACATCTGTCAGATTGTTCATGCTTTCTGCAATAACTGATGCTCCACTTGTTGCTTTCTTGGACTTTGAAACACTGCTTGATGGCGTCTTTCTCCTTTTCCCCTTTTCAATCGGAACATGCTCCAGTGAAGAATCTGAATCCACGTCCTGTACTCCTGCGGGTATCGGATCAGCAAATGGCTGGGCTCCCAAACTGTGCACTGAATCCAATGAGTTGTTAGCAGCTTCAGCAAGTTTCTCTCCCGGGGTCCAATGGTGCTTACCAGTAGCTGATGCCCCCATGAAGACCGTCTCCATCAACTCACGATGTTCCAAGGTTTTTTTCCTGAACTTGGCACACATCTTGTTTATCTGCAGAAATACAGATATATAAAAGAGAATTACATTACATTTCATATAAATAATTAAAATTGAACTACAAACTACCAAACATGTATTGGTAAATGACAAATATGAAACTTGTTTGTACATGTACTTACCGATTCCATCTTGCCCCACCACTCCTCAGGTGCCTGAAACATACCGGTGTCACTGTCAAAGCCTATCCCTGACACTCCTTTTCTTGAATCCATCAACTTTGTCCACGCTTGCCACTCTTTTTTCAAGCTCATGTACTTATTCTTCAACTGTTTCTGTCCATGTTTTCTTCCTGTTTTTTTCTCAAATTTTCTTGCCAAGGACTTGTATCCTGCTTGGCTGAGGACTAGGAATGGGCGATTTCCTTTAGTAATCTCATTTGCGATCAGCTGTAGGAAAACTCAAATTGAGTCACTGTCCCATGAGGCCTTGTGGCAGAACTAATTATGTGTCTCTTCAAGACTGCTTGACTTGTCAGTGACAATACTTTTGCTTCTCGATTGGGTACGCGGAGATGTACGTGTCGAAGCCATTACTAATGTACGGTTACAAAAGATTACCATCACAAATTCGGTTGTTATATACACACGCATATGCCATGACACATTAATAACAACAAACAGAGATATAGGATGCTAAATTAAATTTGCATATAACCATTGCACATTAATAACATACGTACACAGGTTCCATGGAAGTTATTAGTGGACAAAAATATGATAGTTATTAATACGGCTCCCATATGCGACAACATACTACTAACATACTAACTACATACTAACAACATACTGACAACATACTAACGTGTTTCTACATACTGACAACATGGTAACGGTGCTTACATACGGCACAACAAAATGACAACGACAATGCAGAGCACATACACAGTGGTCTTAAGGACACGCAAGGATTGTTGAATGTCTATGACATCAGCCCGCAATTGCATGGCAATTTCATCTCCGGGTGACGCATAGTCTTGGTTCTCTCACCTTCGTTCTTCGCACCAACCAATCCAACTGACACAAGCCTGATGAGTGCAAATTATGGAACTATTAGTTTCATGGGTTGTTAATGTTCATACAGTTATGACCGGTAAAGAATGGGTCACTCACCACAGGGCGGGGACAGACAAAGTAAGGACGCCCTGGATTTTTGGTAGACCTGGAAATCTTAACAATATAGGGGCCATGTCCACAGGCACACATTTGTCGTGGCCATGTACTGGAAGTTGCAGTAGAGGTGAACGACGCCATGTGTAGACACCCTATTTTTGACCGTCCTCAAGACTTGGACGTCATCGTTTGAACACTCGGTGATCATCCACGTTTGTGTTCGTCTTGAGTTCCCGGAGGTCTCGGCCACGCGCCTTGCCTCAGGATCTCTTGACTCAACTGTTTTGTGTTTGGTTTTGCACCAAACACTTGTGTTTTGCCTTGGAGGGGCAGGGAATGGCTTGTGGGCCATCCCCACACATCACCGGCCATGGCTTGAGGCCACCGGCCAGTGTTTTGTTTCCATCGGCCATATGTTTGGCCGGTCGGCACTCTAGATGGTCAGTCGGCCATTTATTTTGTCAAAATAGCATTTTTGGCTGGCCGATCACTATGCATCTGCTTTTGCAGATATTTTTATGCCAGCTGTGCTAGCTGGCATACACCTTTTTCCCCCTCCATACACGTGTATGGAGGGGTTTCACTCTTGCCAAGCTTGTTTTGTAAGCTTTGCAAGAGTGATCTTCTATAAAGAGGAGGCCTCTCCTCCCTCCTCTGGGGTTACAAAAAATCCCAGGAGAGCTCTGGTTCTAGGGTTAGCATAGTGTATCTATTCTATCTCTATTTCTCCCTCTCTTTTGCTCTAAGTGTGTGTTTGTCCTTACTATTGCACACAAACACCTACCATTACACCTTACCTTAGTTGCCGAGGCATTAGGGGGTTGTCCTTGAATTTTTTGAGCTGGTTTAGAGCTAAGAAAGCTGCTGGAGTGATCCTTATGAAGAAGGTCTTCAAGGGTAAGATTCTTGCCTTTTTTTCCCCCATCTTTGCATAGTCTTTTTGCCTACCTTGCTTGTTGTTTTAGGCTTAGTGTATAACATATAAAAGTCTTGTTTTTACCTTCTTAAAATAGTTGTTTAAGGTTACTTTCAGCTTTGGGGTTGTTTGACCCCTCTTAGGCCTTGTTAGGCCCTATTTTTGTGCTATTTTGGTGAGCTCCGGGACCACCTTGTCTGGGCCTCCTCACCACTAAAATCTTAAGGGATTTCAATGGTGAGAATGGTGGTTTGAGGTCCCAAGAAGGAGAGGGCCACCCCCTCTCCTTGTTGTCTTCAATATGTGCCATTTAAGCCTCATGTGTGAGCAACATTTTTGAGACCATGTTGGCCATGTTTTAGTAGGTATTTGGTAGTATTTTGCCATGTTTTACCTCTGTTTTTACTTGGTTTAGACACACCATGCTTGCCTTGCATACTTGTCATGTAATGCCATGTTTTAGCCATAACATGCTTTGTGCTTTGAGCCTTGTTCTAGCATGATTTAGGCCTAGCTTTGTGAAGCTTTAATGCGTGTGTTAGCATGCTAAAGGTCTATTTTTGATCATTTAAATCATCCATGCTTTGCTTTGTATAGCTACCATGCAATTCCCCTTGTATGCCTTGAGCATTGACCCCTCTAGCATGCCATCCTTGCTTTGTTTCAGTGATTTGGAACCACTTGTCATGCCATTTCAGTCCATTTAGCATGCTTGTATGCTTGCATTTGGTGTTCCTTC
Source organism: Camellia sinensis (assembly GCF_055761805.1). NCBI lineage: Eukaryota > Viridiplantae > Streptophyta > Magnoliopsida > Ericales > Theaceae > Camellia > Camellia sinensis. Next base: position 100,239,434 of record NC_138975.1, on the reverse strand, counting down.
AAAGCCTTAAAGAGTTCATGTTTAATGCTCCATGAATGTGCCGTTGCGTATGCCATCATGTGTAGGCCTCTAGGATGCCACGTCGTTGTGTTTTTTGGCTTTGTTTTAGCATGCTAAAACTCTGATTTTGGCCATTCAATTCATGCCATGTTTGGTTTTGTTAAGGGTAGTTCAATACCTCTTTGGTAAGCCTTAGACCTCGGACTTTGCTTGCATGCTTTCATTGCCTTGTTTAGATTGATTTGGCATCATTTTATAACATGATTTCAGAGTTTATAATGCATGCCATATGCCCATGATGTTCTTCTTTTAAGTGTGCTTAAAAGTTGTCTCTATATGCCTAAGTGTTGGACCTTGTATGCATGCATGTTTGTATGTGTTTTGGCCCTCATTTCTATGGCTTTTGGCCACTGTTTTGGGCCTAGTTGAGAGCTGCCCAAATTAGTCTAAGTCTACTCCCACTCTTTACATGTTGTTACATGTCTTACACTTTGCATGCTTTGATTGCATCATGTCTTGCATGTCCATTAACCTTGTATGTTGTTGCATACTTGGCCCATCACATGCTTGTTTGTGTGCTTCAACATCCGTATTACATCTTGTATGTTTGTTGGCTAGCATTGATGCTTCATGCCTTGTGTGTTTGTTTGCATTGTCATGTTGCATACTAGCTCACATGCCTAGGTTGCATGGCATTGGCATGCATGCTTTGCCTCTTGAATTGAGTATGATAGAGGTTGAGCTCATTGTTTGTTTGTGTGCATTTTATCCCACATTGAAAATGCATACTTGGTTCTTGGGCGATCACGCATTGAAATGCGCAATTGGTGGTCCGGGAATCGAGTACCATGCCCTTTTAAGTCATGAATGTGATAAGGAGTGTGGTTGGTGCAAACATTGCTTGAAATGCATTGCCATGCCTTGTTTTGCCCTCTGCTGCTGTCAAAACAGATTCTGCAGGAAGCTTTGGCCGGTCGACTACACCAAGTGCCGATCGACCATTTATGGATGGCCGATGGCTCCATGGATGGTCGATGACCACCCTGCCATGGCCAGTGACCATTTCCCTTGGCCGGTGGTGTTCCACAATGTCCAGAGAGTGTTCCTTGGGAATTGTGCCATTTTTAGAGGAGCAGAGCAGGGAAAACAGAGGTAACTTGTGCATGGTGGCAGATTTCCTAGAGAAACCGAGCGTGCATGCATTGGACCCTCTTCCTGAGGCTGATTTTTACTGCTTAATTAGCTTAGTTAATTTGCTTAACTAGTTAATTGTCTGCAATATTTAATTAGCTTATAGGTTAATTAAATTGTATTATTCTTTTGGTCCCTCCGAGCGAGGGCAAATTTGTAATAAGTGTGGGTGCGTGTGTGCATGTCTTCCAACCCCCACTTCTTTCTTCCTTTTACTTACCGGCTTTGATGGTTAGTGTTAGGGCACGTTTAATTTAGCATATCTTATGTTGTGCATGCGTGCATCATTCATCAGTCTTGCATGCACCAGGCTCGGCACATCATGCTAACTGCATAGTATTTCGAATTCCAAACTTGAATACGTGCATCAAAATTATTGTATTTTACATGTCATCCTTAGATTAACCGAGCCTATTCTAATGACATTTTGTATGCGATGCATTAGCCATTTTTAAACTAGGATCATGCGTGATTACTGACTAGTTCATTGTTTTGGCACGGAGTACGATGTAAGTATTTATGTTTTAGCATCTCGCATGAATGTGAATGTTAACATGACAGCATGCCTACCATGCGACTATATGCTTACATGATATTATTACCTGAATGTCTGTGGGTGAAGGTTGGATTGTTTGAGTTGGAACAACTCATTGAAATCCGTGTTTTAGCCTACTCATGAGTAGCAAATTTCAAATCATTTTCAAACAAACGGATATGCGATGCTTTGTTCCAAATTAGGCGATCTAGTCTATACTTGTTTTGCTGCGCGCATCACATAGTAATTCTAGGCTAATTAACCGGAATAAGAACGCATGTGTTTTCAAAACTAGATATCATGGTTAGTAGAGGCCGATCTTCGGATCAGGCGAGAGGGGGTGCTCATAGCTGACCTTCCCCAATCGTACCCAAGTTCCCGAGCCGAGGCAACTTTGGTGATGACGGACACGTGGCCTTAGGCAAACGAGTCAGGGTTTCCTAAATTCCCCCAAAATAAAATATTTAGGTGGCGACTCTATATCTGACAAAGTAGTCCATGTTTGGCACTTCTTTACAAAAATCTGTTTTCCAAAACGATTTGCCGGATTTGAACTTTTTGGTGATTTATCAATCTCACATTGCACATTGTGAGATCAGATTAAGAACCGACACAAACCGAGTCCGAACTGTAGCATGGGGCCCAAGGGCGCGTCTACACCATGCTACGCTTTAAATTTCAATTAAATTTACATGAATCAACATGAAAACGTACAAAGACTAACGTAATTTTATATTTGATTCCATGAACGAACTTGATTGTTTGTAAAAGTATTGTGCATCTTGAATTTAGGTATACTGGTAATATATTTTTTAATATATTTGTGAATATATTGTTAATATATTTTGTAATAATTTATTTTTTTAATATATGTTTAAGAAAAAAATTTCATTTGCCTAATTATAATAACAAAATGTGTGAACCCAAGCACAAAATCAAACAATCTGCAAAAAATCAGATAAGAATCTGAACCCAAATAGATTGTGATGTGAACAAAATGTGTGAACCCAACCACCAAATTTTCCATTTTTAATTTTGATCTGAGAAAAGCATATCACAACTGATAATTAGAAGAACAAAATCAAAAGAAGAACAGAGTCATTTACGGATCTAAACCTATATATACATAGTCCGGCCCTTATTACTCACAGATTTATAGATTTATATGTAAGAACAGATGTATGTGTGTATATTTATTTTTTTATTTTTTATTTTGGATAAATATATGTATATATATATATCTGTCAGAACAATATGTGAACATGAACAGATCAATCTTTCGAACAGGGGACTCCACACATGAAAGGGACTGCACAGATCTACGAAATTAGAGAGAAAGGGACTCCACACATGAACTGTAAGCATACGCCACACACACTCACACAGATCTATGAAATCAGACGGGTTTGAAAGAGATACCTCAAGATCGGTGGTGTTTGAGAGGATTCGCGAGTTGTCTTCACCGCCGCAGATGGTTACTCCGGCCCGATCACCTGTAAGAAGCTGGAACTAGATGTCGTCGCCGCCGCTGGTTCAAGCAAATCGCCTCCTTCTTTTCGAAATGCCCTAGGACGGTTATGTTCTGTGTTTACCTTTGGCGTTAGGCGAAATGAATGAGAGGAATAGCCAGGGTATATCCGTAAATCTGCCCGAAGAAGGGTTGTCTCCAACCCGTGTAAGGAGGCTTTGTCGTGATGTGGCTAAATTAGCCACTTTTGTCGTGATGTGGCTAATTTAGCCTCAATTTGCCTTCCCAAACACCACCTAGGAAATTTCTCCAAGTTTCAATAAACAATTTAAGTTTCTACCACAGAAATTTCTTTGAGTTTCGTCAAAATTCTCTAACTTTGTTCACTGAAACTCAGAAACTAAGAGAACATTCTTTGAGATACTAGTTTGATTAAATTAACTCAATGAAAATGCTTTGAGTGTATTTAAGTGTAATTTGAATAAATTAACTTGAAGAAATATATACAATCAACAAGAATATATTAATAACTAATACAAAGAAATTTCCAACATTGTCAATCTCCAACATAGTTATCGTTTGGTAAAAAAATTTATAGTTGACTTTTTTAATTAAGTTGAAATTTTTTTTGGTTTGGAACTAAAATTTATTTTGGTAATTGAGTTAAAATTCAATTTTTTATTTTTTTGACTTTTTTTGAACCATATTGCCTCTCTACATTTTTGTACGTTTTTTCAAGCAAATGCCAAAAAAAAATTAAAAAGTTAGTTTTTGACCTACTTCTCAAAACATTCCTAAAAAGTTCATTTTAATTAATTTTTAAAATTTTTTAACATAGTTATCGTTTGGTAAAAATAAAATAATTTAAATTTAAATATAATATTTTATCTTATTAATATTTTAATTTATTTTATTTTTTAATGATTATTTTAATCCCAACTGACTTTGCCAAACAAAGCTGTTATCAAACTTCTAATCTCTATCATACACCACATTGGCTACATGCATCTTCTCATGTACTCTCTGCCTCATTTTGATAGTCCATTTTAGGGGTGGGCGCGGGTCGGTTGCGACCACGGAACCTTCAATCCGTCATCCGTCCGTCAGATTGGCGGATTGAAGAAAATCAATCCGCATCCATCTGCCAATCCGGCGGATGTGGATTGAGGGGATTGGCGGTTTGGCGGATGGATGCGAATCGGTTTGGTGGTTTAAAATTTTATAAATTTTCAATATAATTCAACTTGTGCACTTCCTCAAAAAAAGAAGAAGAAAGTATTACAGTCAATGACTTAAAAAAATATTACAATCACTGCATGCCTAATCCAAAGCAAGAAAATCTAAAACTTTAGAATATCACAATCACTGCATGTCTCATCCACATAAAGTATTACAATCTGTGGTTCTTAAAATATAAAAGCAATTCAAACCACCAAAACTATGAACAGAGTAGTAGTAGAGATTGTATGTCTCTGTATTGTTACATTTATATCTATTTTTCAAAACAAAAATCAACCAGTATATATCATATTTTCTATTTATTATTTTTAGAGATAGATTTAAAACCAAAAAATATAGATAAATAATACGTTTATTTTTTTCAATTCAAAAAAGATATTCAAGTTGAAAACTTTTTTTCAATAGAATATTTAAACTCTTTTTTAATTGAAAACATAAACAAAATATTTAAACAAACTGAAAACACAAACTCTTATAAATTACTAGGGGTGCTCGCAGTTTAGCGGTTCGGTTCCGGCCAAAGAAATCTCGAATCCATCATCCGTTCGCCAGATTAGCGGATTGGAGAAAATCAATCCGCAACTGTCCGCTCGTTATCACGCATCCATCCAAAATGCAGCGAATCGGTTCGGTTCGGTCGGTTTTGGCAGATCGATATATCTGCTGCTCACTCCTAGTCCATTTTGAGGAAACAAGTAATCATTATATATGAATTTAAATTTAAAAAAATTAATTTCAAAAATAATTTTTATTTTTATTTTTAAATTTATTTATTATTATTTATAAGAGACAATTTTTAAATTTTCTAAGTTTAAAGTTTGACTTTTTTAAAATGAACATATATTTTTAAAAAAATATGTATTCCCTCTGTTTTAAAATATTAGTTCCCTATTTCATGTTTTATTGTCTTAAAATATTAATCTATTGTTAAAAATTAAGGACTAAAATAATAATAATTTTCTATTTTGTCCTTCTTTTAAATTCATTAACAACACAAAAAATACAATTATGACAATTGATATTTTTTTTAAAATATATTATCAAAGGGTAATTTTAAAAAATTAAAATTTTAAAATATAATAATTATATTACAAAAAAATAAAATAAAATAGTGAGTTTCAAGTAATTTTTTTATTTGTTGAGCATTAAAATCTTTTTTTTTTTTTTTTTTGAGTTTGAGTTTAGGGTTGACTTTTTAGTACTTTTTTTTTTAATCTTTAATAAATTTTTGAAAATAAAAATATTCAAAAATATTAAAAATACTAGAGAGTGTGGGGGCCGAATATTGGGAGACGTAAATAGGCCGAATAATTGAACCGGGAGAGTCGAAATATATACATCGCATTCAGCCCTATTCAGCCAAATAGCTGGTTGAGCAAGGGGCCGAGTGGAAAACGATTTGCAGTTAAAGTAGCCGAATAAACAGTTATACGGTGAATCGAAAGTGGGCCCAGCCCCGAGGCCCAAGAAAGAAAATATATAAATAGAAGAACATCAGCCAGAAAGAGCTATGTGAGAATTAGTAGGCTTAACTTAAAATACAAGTAACCAATAGAGTATACACTGACTTGACCATCGAAGTGCTAATTCTGGCACCCCCGACCGGAGTGTTTGTTTCTTTCCAGGTCGTCCAAGTCTTCAGCTGAGGAACTCGTGCGTCCCAGTGGATCAAAAGAGTATTTCCAAACCACTTCCCCACAATTGGCGCCGTCTGTGGGAATACACAAATACATCTATGGCGGACGTAACGGAAGACCCTCCGATAGTCACTGACGAAACCACAAAGAAAGGCGACCTCACTCCAACAAACATGCTTGGACCGGAGACTATCGCCGCAAGGCACGCCTTGAACTTCTCCTCACCCTCGACTTCAGCGCGTGAGAGAATGCAAGCGATCATGGAACAAGCAAAGCAAAACGAACAGAGGTTGGAGAACATGATTGTTGAGAACGAACGTCTCCGTCAGGATTTGGCCTTGGAAGTGGCGAAGTCCAAACAAGTTGTACGCCAAGATCCAGAAAGACCTCTAAGGGCAGGTGGTCGACGACCTCTAGCCCGACAACAAGACACTGATAGCGACTCCAACTCATTATCCCCAGAGCCCAAGAAGAAGGGACAACCCGAAACTACCAGTTCCTCTAAAGAGAGTCCACGTAAAAGGCATAAGCGAAGAAGAAATAGTTCAGACGAAGAAGACCAGCACGATCCCATTGTACGACGGATTACAAGGGCAGTGCTACCCAAGAAATTCAAAGCACCGACATTCACCTTGTACGACGGTAAATCAGACCCCACCGATCACATCCGCCATTACAAGCAAGCCATGACGCTGCACGCAAACGATGAGGCTCTCATGTATAGAATATTTCCGAGCAGTTTGGGACCACTGGCTATCAGGTGATATTATAAACTGGAGCCGGCTTCGATCAAAAGCTTCCACCAACTCCAAAAATCTTTCAGGGCAAGGTTTATCACTAATGAGGTCCAGCCAAAGCAGGCCGATTCCCTCTGGGCAATGCAGATTCAACCGGGGAAAACCCTTCGTGCGTATTCGGCGCGATATTAGGAGTGTTTTAATTTGGTAGATGGTGCTTGCAATGACTCCATGGCTATTACCGCCTTCAAGATGGGGTTACATCCCAACAGTGCCCTCCGCAGCTCTTTGACCAGACGGCCTCCCAAAACGGTCTGGTCGTTGATAAAGAAAGTTGAGGAATACTGCAAAGTGGAAAATGACGCCTTGCGGGTTAAAGCCGGAAACACGGCCAACAAGACGACTCCTTCTGAAATTGCTCAATCGTTAAATTCTGGACCACCTCAGAGCCTTGAACCATAGCATCAGGCTAAATGAGACAAGAGATGGGATTCTCGCCGATCAAGCGACCAATGCTCCCATCGAGCAAATGAACAACTACAAGTCGATAGCAAATACACAAGGCGCGCCGACAAGAAATATATGGAGTTGTTAGAGTCGATCAGCACAGTTATGTCCAAAATCCAACACCTTCCGTTCTTTAAATGGCCGTCAAAAATGGTGGAACCTCTCGACATACGAAGATGGGATAGGCAGTGCGAATATCATAAGGATCATGGCCATGATACTGAGAGTTGTTATGCATTGAAGGATCACCTGGAGGAATTGGTAGAAGATGGTCGGCTACAACAGTACGTCCGAAAAGGCAACTTAACCAAAGCAATAGCCTTAAGACAGGATTCACCTCCACTCGGCGTGATCCACATGATATACAGCCTGCCAATGTCATCCGCGGTGCATACGATTCAGTCGAATCCCAACCCTCAAAATCACCTCACTGCGGCTAAACGGCCCCATGAAGCTGCGAGCATTGCTTTTGATGATTCAGATTTGGCCGGAGTGACACTTCCCCACATCGATCCCTTGGTAATCGAGTTACGCGTAAACCAATTCACCGTTGAGCGCGTACTCATTGACCCAGGAAGCACATCGGAAGTTATGTATTGCAAGACATTCACCAAACTCGGCTTCTCCAAATCGAATCTTTCTCTGGCTCCTTATCCACTATTCGCCTTCAACGCCAATCCAGAATACCCGTTGGGAAAAATCACACTACCTATTCGAGCGGGCTCCCGAACAGTGGATGTGGAATTCTTGATCGTCAAATTGCCATCGCCGTATAATCTCATCATGGGGCGAACTTGGTTGCATACTATGTAGGCCGTGCCAAGCACCTATCATCAGTTGCTACGCTTCCCGACAGAACGCGGCATTGAGCAAATCCGTGGTTCCCAGAAATCGACACAAGCATGTTATCTCCTTGCTGGAAAGACGCCAAAGGAGTTGCAAGTGAACTCTATTGAGGTGACGGATTGGGAGAGCCTTGACGATGTTGGGCGGCTCCCAAGTGAAAAGGCCACGGAAGCCCTAGATCGAGTTGAAATCAACGAAAACCCAGACAGGTTCTTCATGGTCGGCACTTCCCTGAATCAAGCCGACAGACAGCAGCTAATTTCCTTCTTGCTCAGCAACCTTGATGTATTTGCTTGGACTCCATATGAGATGTCACGTGTAGATCCGTCTGTTTCGCAGCACCGTTTAAATATTGACCCTAAATGCAAGCCAATCATTCAAAAAAGCTGGCGGTCAGCCACAGAGCACACTGCCGCCGTTGTTGAAGAGGTTGACCGGTTGCTTGACGCTGGGGCAATCAGGGAAGTGACCTACCTTACATGGCTCTCTAATACTGTGGTTGTAGAGAAGAAAAATAGGACTTGGCGAGTATGCGTTGATTTCACTAACCTAAACAAAGCCTGCCCCAATGATTGTTTTCCCCTCCCCAGAATAGACCAACTTGTAGACGACGACACACCATCAGCGCATGAGCTTCCTCGATGCTTACAGAGGCTACCATCAAATTGCCATGCATCCGGAGGACCAAGACAAAATTACATTCCTCACCCCAAGAGGAACCTATTGCTATAAGGTTATGCCTTTTGGACTGAAAAATGCAGGGGTAACTTACCAAAGACTAGTCACTGCCATGTTCAAGGAGCAACTCGGCCACACTATGGAAGTGTACATTGATGATATGGTGGTCAAGTCTAGGGCTGAGCAAGGAATCCGTGAAATCCGTAATCCGATCCAGTCTAGTCCAATCCGATAGGTTTGGATTGGTTTTTTGAATCCGTGGTTCGGTTTCAGATTGAAGAATTAAAAATCCGTAGTCCACGGATTGGTTCCGGATTGAACCTCTCAGTTCCAGATTGGAACCGATCTGGACCGTATACAAATAGTATATATTTTTATTATACATCCTCCCCTATAATATCTTCTCTTATTCCATATAAAACCTAAACTCAAACCTAAAGCCGCATAATATCTTCTTTTATTACTTTTGTTTGTTAGTTTTTAGTTTTAATTTGTGATGGTCTAAATACTTATGGTGAAACCAGTTTTCTTATAGTTGTTTAAATTCTAGAATAGTATGTCACTATTATAAAAAGACATGTTGCTATTGTAGAACTAATATAGCGCTATGTTTATGTTTTTATGAAATTAAAGTGTTTTATATATATATTTGTTATTTAATTATGTGAATCCATGGTCCTAACCGATCCAATCCGTGTTTAAATTGATTGGTTCGGATTGGTTCCATGATTTAAACGGATTGGATTGGTTCCAATTTTTCAAGAACCGTAGATAACGGATTGGTCCTGGTTTTACCCCAATCTGGTCCAATCCGGACCATGCTCACCCCTAGTCAAGTCCAAAGAAGAGCAAACTCATCTAGCCGATCTGGAAGAGACATTCGATATTTTACGTAAATACAAAATGAAGCTGAACGCTTCCAAATGTGCGTTTGGGATCGGCTCTGGCAAATTCTTGGGTTACATTGTCAACCACCGAGGAATTGAAGCTAATCCGAGGCAAATCACAGCAATCTTGGAGCTCGGCTCCCCTCGTTCAGTGAAAGAGGTTCAAAAGTCGGTCCACAGATCGCTGCCGACAATTCTTTCATACACTACGGCAGGGCAAGGCTTTTGAATGGTCCACCGAGTGCGAAGCCACTTTCAACGGCCTCAAGACCGAGCTCCGATCAGTTCCACTCTTGACAACACCTTCGGCAGGCGACCCGGTCATTTTGTATCTAGTAGTTTTCGACCGGGCCGTCAGCGCCCTACTAATAAAAGAAGAGCTGGGGGAGCAACGGCCAGTGTATTATGTGAGCAAGGCAATGGTTGACGCTGAAACACGCTATCTTCCGTTGAAAAAACTCATTCTGGCCCTCGTCATGGCAGCGAGAAAGCTGATGCATTACTTTCAGGGACATACCATCGGGGTACTAACGGACCACCCCCTGCGGTCGGTACTCCGTAGTGCAGAAGCATCAGGGCGTGTTTCAAAGTGGGCTCTTGAACTTGGCCAGTGCGATATTCAGTTTCTGCCTAGAACCTCAATCAAGAGACAGGTGCTTGGCGACTTTGTGATCGAATTCACTGGGGGTCTTGCCGACTTCAAGTCTGATGAAATTCGACCAAAGCCGAACTGGAGAAATTATGTTGGGGACATTTGGAAATTATACTATGATGGATCATCCAATCAACGGGGCTATGGAGCCGGAGTAGTAATCATGGCTCCCGACAGTGCAATAATTAAGTAGGCCGTCAAACTCGGCTTTGAAGAATCAAATAACGAGGCCGAATACGAAGCCCTTCTAATCGGCTTGCGGAATACACATCTTCTGGGTGCTTGGCGTTTATTTGTATTTTGTGATTCAAAACTAGTGATCAATCAGCTAAAGGGGGAGTACGCGGCCAAAAATGACCGTATGGCGGCTTACATGAAAACAGCTAACTCCTTGCTTGCAAAGTTTGACCATCATGAATTGAATCAAATAACACGAGATCAGAACACACATGAAGATGCCCTGGCTTGCCTAGCCTCCGCCATTAACTCAGAGATTAAACAGACCATCGAAGTAGGTTTCATCCCGGAGCCAAGCATTGGCCCTTCAAAGGAAGTCCAGATCAATGTCATAGAGTCAGGACCGAGTTGGATGGACCCCATTGCTGCATTCCTATCTTCCGAATAGCTCCCAACGGACAAGAAAGAAGCGCACAAGCTGCAAAAAAAAGCACTGCGATATTACTTGGATCCACAAGGAAAACTTTATAAAAAATCCCTTTCTGGTTCATACTTGGAATGCGTGCATTTGGACAAAGTCGGAGAGCTTCTGATTAAAATACATGAAGGTAGTTGTGGCGTACATTCTGGTGGGCTCTCTTTAGCTCATCGAGCTGTGACATAGGGGTATTATTGGCCAACAATGAGAGCAGATGCCGAATGTTATGTGAAAAAATGTGAACAGTGCCAGAAGTTCTCCCCCTTAACCCATCTGCCTATTGAAGAGTTAAGCTCCATCACCAATCCCTGGCCGTTCGCCCAGTGGGGACTTGATATCGTCGGACCATTGCCGAGGGCCTCGAGGAACAAGCAATACTTGATTGTCGCGACAGATTACTTCACAAAATGGGTCGAGGCGGAGGCTTTAACGCACGTTCGAGATACTGATGTTAAGCGCTTTGTCGGGAGAACTATCATAACACGATTCGACATCCCAAAAGCACTTATCTCAGACAACGGCACCCAGTTTGATTGTGGCGTCTACCGAGAGCTGTGCAACAAGTATGGTATCTAGCCTTACTTTTCCATGCCGGCTTACCCACAAAGCAATGGTCAAGCTGAAGCCTCTAACAAATCCATCTTGGACGACATCAAGAAGAGGCTGGAGAAAGCTAAAGGCAAATGGCTCGAAGAATTGCCGAGTGTGTTATGGGCTTATCGAACTACGCCGAGGCGATCTGCTAGGGAAACGCCGTTTGCTTTATGCTTTGGAACCCAGACAATCATACCCCTGGAGATCAGCCTCCCAACCTTGAAATCGAAAGTTTTTGATATGGGCCAAAACGACATGATGCTGGCCTTGGATTTGATTCAGATTGAAGAACGAAGAGACCGTGCCCTTGCATCCATAGCACGGTATCAGCAGTAGCTTGCTAAGTCGTATAATCAACGTGTTCAGCTGCACCGCTACACACCAGGAGAGTTGGTCCTGAAGAAAGTACTTCCAGCTGCCAGGAAACCGGCTGATAGAAAATTGGGTCCTAACTGAGACGGCCCCTATTAGGTCGATTCGATCGCGAGAGTAGGGGCCTATCGGCTCAAAGACATGTCTGGAAGGAGTCTGCTACGGCCTTGGAATTCAACACACTTGCGTAAATTCTATCATTAAACCCGACCTGTGGGGAATGATACTAGTTTTGAATGGTTCACCGTGTACATATTTCACTTTTGCAATGAAAAGTTTCCCATTTCCTCATTGCGCAATTGAGTCCAAAAGCCTCCGGATTCGAAGCGCCCTTCGTGGATATCATGATTGGCCAAACTAAGTCTCCGGATTCGGAGCCCCATCGGTGCATGACACCTTTGGCCCGATTAAGCCTCTGGATTCGGAGCGCCCTTCGTGGATATCACGATTGGCCAAACTAAGTCTCCGGATTCGAAGCCCCATCGGTGCATGACACTTTTAGGCCAATAAAGCCTCCGGATTCGGAGCGCCCTTCGTAGATATCATGATTGGCCAAACTAAGTCTCCAGATTCGGAGCCCCATCGGTGCATAACACCTTTGGACCGATAAAGCCTCCGGATTCGGAGCGCTCTTCGTGGATATCACGATTGGCCAAACTAAGTCTCCGGATTCGGAGCCTCATCGGTGCATGACACCTTTGGGTCGATTAAGCCTCTGGATTCGGAGGGCCCTTCGTGGATATCACGATTGGCCAATATTCAACTCTCCGGATTCGAAGCCACCATTAGTGCATGGCACTTATGGGCTGAATAAGACTCCGGATTCGAAACCTCATTCGTGGGCAATTATTGGCCGAATAAGTCTCCGGATTCGGAGCCTCATCGGTGCATGACACCTTTGGGTCGATTAAGCCTCTGGATTCGGAGCGCCTTTTATGGATATCACGATTGGCCAAACTAAGTCTCCGGATTTGGAGCCCCATCGATGCATGACACCTTTGGGCCGATTAAGTCTCCTAGATTCGGAGCCCCATCGGTGCATAACACCTTTGGGCTGATAAAGCCTTCGAATTCGGAGCGCCCTTCGTAGATATCATGATTGGCCAAACTAAGTCTCCGGATTCGGAGCCCCATCGGTGTATGACACATTTGGGCCAATAAAGCCTCCGGATTTGGAGCGTCCTTCGTGGATATCATGATTGGCCAAACTAAGTCTCCGGATTTGGAGCCCCATCGGTGCATGACACCTTTGGGCCGATAAAGCCTCCGGATTCGGAGCGCCCTTCGTGGATATCACGATTGGCCAATACAAGTCTTCGGATTCAGAGCCCCATCGATGCATGACACCTTTGGGCCGATTAAGGCTCTAAATTCGGAGCGCCCTTTGTGGATATCACGATTGGCCAATATTCAGCTCTCCGGATTTGAAGCCACCATCAATGCATGGCACTTATGGACTGAATAAGACTCCGGATTCAAAACCTCATTCGCGGGCAATTATTGGCCGAATAAGACTCTGGATTTGGAGTGTCTTTCGTAGATAAAAAGCCTTCGAATTCGGAGCCAGAGCCGTGCATAACACGTCATGATTCGGCGCACCATATATGAAAGGTGAAGCATACAAATATTCAAAGTGAAATGCTCCGTTAAGCTGAGCCGGCGAAAACCATATACATGTTAGAACATAAGAACATTCAAAATGAAATTCTTAATTAAGTTCAGCAGGCACAAACCGCATAAACAAGTTGAAACATGCAAACATTCAAAATGAAATGCTTAATTAAGTTCAGCCGGCGCAAAGCACATAAATAAGTTAAAACATGCAAACATTCAAAATGCAATGCAAACATTTAAAACGAAATATTTTATTAAATTAACAAATATAACCAATGAATACATTCAGTTCAGTACATTAGAGCGTTTACAATACGTTCAGTTCTATTCGGCGTCACCCTCGTCATTACTCTTCTCAATTTCGAAAGCGCCATAAGGAAAATGTTGACGTTGGTATAATGGCGATGCCGATTCAACTCCCGTTTCTTGGAGAGCCTCTGCGGCTTGAAGAGCCTTGATCCATTCATGATTAAAGCCCCGGTTCTTGCATCGGCAGACCTCCTCTGCGAGTTTCTCTTTGGTCTTGTCTATCCCAACTTTCCAGTCGTCATGGAAGCCTTTTTCATAACCCATGGTCCTTGCATTTTCTACAGCAAACATGCTTGCCGTATCTCGATCGGCAATCGCGTGACTTAACATCCGTTGGGTCACTCTCTCCTCCACGACCGGGTTAGATTGACCTACCGCACGCGGCTCGGTGGTCTGAGCCTTCTTGAGCTCCCTGAGCTCACGCTCGGCCTTCTCCGTGCGAGCCTCCAAACTTCGAATTCGTTTGTCTTTCTTTTCTATTTCTCGTCGAACGACGTGCAGGCGCATGCCGACTTCATAAGCGGTATACAGCCCTTTCACCGCCCCATGGATGCCCTCTTGAAATACTTTGAAATCCTATCGACCAACCATCGACTGCTGGACTTCCGGTGGAAAAATCTATCGAGCGAACTCGATTGCTACACCTGGGTCGTTAACAATGGAGTCCGCATCCGTCATTGGTTTATTCCCCACAAAAACCGCAAAACTCAACGTTCGTGGCGTCACGTCGGGCTCATTTCTCGGTCACGGTCACAGGGAGCTTCCTCGTTGCTGTTTTTCTTTTCGGGGTGATCTACTTCGATGACTTGGGGACTGACATTTTTCCCATTTCTTGGATGTCCTACCTCCCGCGCGTGTGGGCTCACTGCTGCGATTCATTTCAATGTCTAGCTCAGCCAATGTTTGCCCTTCTCCTCTGCTGTTGAAGAACAGTCTACTTGACATCCGCGTTAATCTGACCTTCCGCAACAAACTGGTTTCAATCAAGTATAAACACAATAAGTGGAATTATGGGCGCGAAGAACCCACCCCATTTATCCTTAACACATGCAGCGCCCCCGAGGCGGTTTCATTAATTATTGACGGTTGGACATAGAGCCAATCGATCTGGCCGCAACCACTCCATGAACTCATGGTATTCGGCCTTTGGTGTTCATAAATTGGCTAGGGCAAGGGCAGATTTATTAATCTGATCGGCTATTCGACGATGGTAAATTAGTCGCCTGGGCGAAGTGTCGATCGCTCGGTGCCGCAGCCACTCCATGAACTCATGGTATTCTGCCTTTGGAGTTCATAAATTGGTTAGGGCAACGGCAAATTTATTAATCTGATCGGCTATTCTACGATGGTAAATTAGTCACCTAGGCAAAGTGCCGATCGATCAGTGCCGCAGCCACTCTATAAACTCACGGTATTCGGCCTTTAGAGTTCATAAATTGGCTGGGGTTTATTAATCTGATCGGCTATTCGACGATGGTAAATTAGTCGCTTAGGCGAAGTGCCGATCGATTGGTGCCGCAACCACTCCATGAACTCATGGTATTCGACCTTTGGAGTTCATAAATTGGCTGGGGCAAGGACAGATTTATTAATCTGATCGGTTATTCGACGATGGTAAATTACTCGCCTGGGCGAAGTGCCGATCGATCCGTGCCGTAGTCACTGCATGAACTCATGGTATTCGGCCTTTGGAGTTCATAAATTGGCTGGGGCAATGGCAGATTTATTAATCTGATTAGCTATTCGACGATGGTAAATTAGTCGCCTAGGCGTAGTGCCAATCGATCTGTGCTGCAGCCAATCCATGAACTCATGGTATTCGGCCTTTGGAGTTCATAAATTGGCTGGGGCAAGGGCAGATCTATTAGTCTGATTGGCTATTTGACGATGGTAAATTAGTCGCCTGGGTGAAGTGCCGATCGATCGGTGCCGCAGCCACTCCATGAACTCATGGTATTCGACCTTTGGAGTTCATAAATTGGCTGGGGCAAGGGCAGATTTATTAATCTGATCGGCTATTCAACGATGATAAATTAGTTGCCTGGCGAAGTGCCAATCGATCGACGCCGCAGCCACTCCATGAACTCATGGTATTCGGCCTTTGGAGTTCATAAATTGGCTGGGGCAAGGGTAGATTTATTAATCTGATCGACTGTTCGACGATGGTAAATTAGTTGCAAAGTTCTGATCGATCGGTGCCGCAGCCACTCCATGAACTCATGGTATTCGGCCTTTGGAGTTCATAAATTGGCTGGGGCAAGGGCAGATTTATTAATCTGATCGGTTATTCGACGATGGTAAATTAGTCACCTGGGCGTAGTGCCGATCGATCTATGCCGCAGCCACTCCATGAACTCATGGTATTCGGCCTTTGGAGTTCATACTAGCTGGGGCAAAGGCAGGTTTATTAATCTGATCGGCTATTCTACGATGGTAAATTACTGAATTGCCTAATTATCTAATCGTCAAGTGTACACGAATGTGTTATCCAAAGAAACAAAAAGCAATACTATGCATCAATAGAAAAATTAAGCACAAGTAATAGCAAAGTACAAGGGAAATTTTCATTAGTAAATTGGGCACAGACTGCAGCCATTTTACATCTGAAAACTACTAGATAAAAAGCTACAAGTTTGCAGGAAAATGCCTAGCAAAAACTTAAAAACTGTAGCCATACATAAAAACTACTAAACAAAAAGCTGTAACATTACATTCAAAATCTTTAAACAAAAATAACTACTGTCGCCCTAATCAATCCTCGGAGTCAGACTCTAGCGGCTCAACATCCACTTGCTTGTATGGAATCGGCATAGCCAATGTCACATTAGCAGCAGCAAGGGCTTTGAGCCAGCCGTGTTTGAATCCCCGATTCTCGAATTTGGGGACTTCTTCCACATAATTGGCGAGGGTAGCGCTTTGCCTAGCCTCATACGCCTTCGAAGCCTCAGAATCAGCTACTTCCATCGCTGCCTTCAATTCTACCAAGTCTGCCTCAAGTTTGGTGATCACCTCTTGGGCTAACTTGAGCGCAGCTTCGCTCGCATTCGCCCTCTGCTCGGCAGCCAATCTGAGCTGCTCTGCATTTCTGGCCCTCTCCATCTCGGCCTCGGCCCTTGCAGCTTCCATTTTCACCCTCACCGCTTCAAACTCAGTCCAGCTCCTTTGGCCCTCAACTTCGGATTGTAAACAGCCAATTCGTTCAATGGCGTCGTGCTGGCCACGGCCTATCTCGACTATCCTTCCGACCGTCTGCAAAACAGGAGATTAAAACCAAAATATATGCATAAAATGGAAAGGCAAGATCAAGATATTTACCAGAAGAGCCGATTGAGCGGCTAACACTATTGCCAAAAGGTCTGGCTCCGAGCGGAAAGTCACCTTGTTAGACGGCAATAAAACCGATGAAGCCATGCTCAGCGCCACGGCTAGATCTTTCATAGCCGACGCGTCAGAGGAGATCGGCATATTTTTTATCTTTGGTTGAACCACAAAAGGCACAACTGTATCCGACTCCTCTAAACGCGGCCGTTTGTCAGCAGGGTCTTCTCTAGAGCCGGCCTCAACCTCGGCAGTACGTTTCTCCGCCATTCGCTCAGCCTCCTGATTTGCCGGTACGATCGACTCCGACTCGGCATTTCGGGTTTGAGTCGTCTCCTCCTCAATACCAGGCAGGAGGGGCTCAACATCGGCGACGGGTGGCAGTTCGGATAGAATGGCCTCTGCTCTCCGCCGTACTGTCATGCATTCAACGCTTTTCGTTTTGGCGAGTTATGTGAGTGACAACCCGGTCATATCTTCAGGGTACGTGCCGGGAAGGTCTTCTAATCCAATAAAGACGTCGTCGTAAACTTTCCCTCGACCCGAGGTGGACGGAGGGTTGGTTGAATTGAGGCTGGCTTCCTCAAAGGCTACCCTTAAAGCCTCGTCTACTTCGGCCTCGGACTGGCCTGATTCTTCAGCGACTTCAGCGACTTCCGCATGCTCCGAGTCGAATCCTTCGAAACCGATTTGGCACAAGTTTCTGAAGTTGTTTAAAATAAGAGCCGTAAGAAACTCTTCACCCCTCGGAATCGGGATGTTTTCTATTGCAGAGAAAGTCGTATATGTCGGCTCGTATCGAAGAAGAATGTGGGCCATCTCTCTTGTTTCTGAAGGCTTGGACGGCCGAAGTATTTCAGTGCGACTTTGATCTCTGAAAGAACGGCGTCGTCGGTCGAGGTCAAGACTTTCTTCAAATCGTTTCCTACACAAACCAAACCATGAGATCTCAAAAATGAAGCTTTATAAATATAAGAAAAATAAACGTAAAAAACTATACGACCACCTGGTTCGCCCCTCTATCTAGGAATAGGACCAAGGAGATCCTCGCCTTCGCCGAATTCCCAGTTACCTTGGACAACGACCATAACATCATCGACTCGCTTGCCAGAGCTGGAAAGCATAGTCACCAGTCGATGGTTGGTGTCCTTAGCCCTAAGGAAATAGTGTCTATGCAGACCAAAAGACTTGGCCAAGGCGTAACAATGTCGAATAGCAGGTATGCCGAGGTTGATCCTAAGGCGACGGTTTAGCTCTATTATCCCTATTACGATTCTAAAAAAGTTGACATTGGGTTGGGATGAGATTAGACTCCAATGGCGAATGACAGTCATAAGGAATGGATGAAGCGGGAAACGGATTCTGCCCTCTGCAATTGATAAGAGAGGGAAGACGATTGTGCTTTCATCATCCCTCTCTATATCGAGAGTGCCCTCTGTCACAAGCGACAGACGGACATCATCAGGGATAGAAAAATAGCATCGAAAGCCAGAGATTTGATCCGCGGAGAGAAGGTCTTTCAGATGCTTTGCCATTTCGGTCAGCCTATAGGAGCGTACTAAACTAAAGGCAAACCAGGAAAAGGGATTCAAAGCAAAGAGGAAACAGAGAGGAAGAAAACTTACAAGAGACGGAGAGGACAATGAAGGATGAATGGAAGTTGCAGAGGTGAGTCGGAAGGCAGTCCAAAAACTCTTAAGCGTCCAAAAATGTGTGTTCGAAAAGACGACAAGATTTTAAATCACAATAAATAGAAGCGTACGAAGGGGCGGGAAGTTGAAATGATAACCGAGAGGCGTGTGCTCTGACATTTGCGTTGGAATGAGGTTAGCCGCCGAATTTCGGCTCTGACTTTTCGAGTTCGAAACCAAACACTCCAGCTAATTGTCATTAGTGAAGTGCTTATGGGGAAATTGTGGGGGGCGAATATTGGGAGACGTAAATAGGCCGAATAATTGGACCGGGAGAGTCGAAATATATACATCGCATTCGGCTCTATTCGACCAAATAGCCGGTTGAGTAAGGGGCCGAGTGGAAAGCGGTTTGCAGTTAAAGAAGCCGAACAAACAGTTATACGGCGAATCGAAAGTGGGCCCAGCCTCGAGGTCCAAGAAAGAAAAGATATAAATAGAAGAATATCAGCCAGAAAGAGGTATGTAAGAATTAGTACGCTTAACTTAAAATACAAGTAACCAAGAGAGTATACACTGACTTGACCGTCGGAGTGCTAATTTCGGCACCCCCGACCGGAGTGTTTGTTTCTTTTCAGGTCGTCCAGGTCTTCAGCTGAGGAACTCGTGCGTCCCAGTGGATCAAAAGAGTTTTTCCAAACCACTTCCCCACAGAGAGTTACACTTTTAAACTTACAAATTCACCAACAATGATATGATATGAAAATTAGGCCCTATATTATTAGATATGTAACAAATCAAAAGTTAACAACTATTATATCACATTATTACTGGAGTTTTTTTGGTGTCTCAAACATTTCTTTAAAAATATTAATCTTTTTAGATTTTACTCAATTAGATAAATTAGAAAAGTTAAAATAATAATAATAATAATAATAATAATAATAATAATAATAATAATAATTCACCAAAGATAAAAAAAGAATTTTTGAATCTTTTAAAATTTTGAAATTTTGAATTTTTTTTTAAAGATTTTACTCAACTAGATAAATTAGAGAAGTTCAAAAAAAAAATCATTAAAAATAAAAATATATATTTTTTGGAATCTTTAGTGAACTTTCGATTTTTTTTAATTTTTAAATCATACTAAACAGATTAAAAAAATAAAAAATATGGAGACAATTTTTTTTAAAAAAATCACTAAAAATAAACATATTTCCAATAAAAGAAAGTTGAATTTTATAGGTTAATCTTTATCCCAAAGCTCTGGTGACTTTTCAAAAAATATTTATCTTTTTAGATTTTACTCAATTATACATTACAAAAGTTCAAAAAAAAAAAAGAAAAGAATTTTCGAATCTTTTAAAATTTTGAATTTTGATTTTTTTTTTTTTAGATTTTACCCAACTAGATAACTTAGAAAAGTTCAGAAAAAAAATATATATTTTTTTGGATCTTTAGTAAACTTTCAAAATTTTTAATTTTTAAATCATACCAAACAAATTAAAAAAATAAAAATATTGAGAATTTTTTTTATAAAAATTACTAAAAATAAACATATTTCCAGTAAAAAAAAAGAATAATGTTATATGCACCAATTAGTGTACCAATTGATAATGTGACATAATTTAAGAAATTTTTGATATTTGTAATGTAATTAATGAGTAGGATCAATAATAATATCATAATTATACTAATTAGTACATGTAACAATATCAGGAAAAAAAATTGAATTTTATAGGTTTATATTTAGGAAAAAGGTTAGGGCCCTTTTTGGGGAACGCTCACCACCCTCAATACATTGTGGGTGTTTGGTAGAACTTATTTGCAGCTTAAATTAATTTATAATTTAAAATAAGTCATATTGGAGTGTTTGGTAAAAATAATGAGGGATGGATTATGGCTTAACTTAAGCCATTTCACTCATGATCTGTTAAGTTGCCTGAGAGGTGCTTTTCCAAACTGATTACGCGCACAACTAGGGGTGTTCACGGATCGGTTTTGTACGGTTTGCGGTTACATTTTGACCTGCCCGCATGTATGTGGTTTGGGAAAAAATCAAACCGCAACCGCCCGCAATGCGGTTTGCGGTTTGTGCGGATTGGGTTTGTGGATGTGCGGGTGGTTTGCGGTTTGGATTGTTTCCTTTAAAATTTAATTTTTGATTTTTTTTCCCCATTTTGTAAATATTTATTTGGGTCATTTTCTTCCAATTTTCTAAAATTCTCCAACATTAATAATTAATGAATTAAAACTTATAAAATTAAAAACACAACAAAATCAATTCCTAACACAAACAAATCATTCAAAATCATTCAACATGCTCCAACATTAATTGTGTACTTGGCCCTCTGGGATTCATTTTAGTAAAGAAAAATGAATATCATTTAAAAAATAAATAAATAAATATGAACTTCCTTCAAACAGTATTCTCACTAATTTATTTAGTGAAAAAATCTTTTCTATAACCACCATGGGGAAACCATTAGACAGTCCCACAAATTGTATATCAATGCATTAAAAGTTGTACTTAATTAGAATTGTCAGTTCAGTGTTCAATAATCAAACTAGAAGTTCCATCGACCACCAGAAGGAAAATTTTATTACGAAAAAGTGGATGAATCACCAATGAAAATCATATAAGAAACCAAGTTTAGGACTTGATAATTCTACAACATTAAGAAAGTTGAGAAATACTTAAAAATAAGGATCGTAGTGTCATAGAGAACATAATGGTACTCCTATTAAAGTTACAAAGTTGGTATATAAAAAATAATACTAATAATAATAATTAAAGTGCGGGCGGTTTTTGCGGGTTGCGGCAACCCGCCCGCAACCCGCAAATTTGTCATATTTCAAACCGCATCCGCCTACATTAGGTTTGCGAAACCGCCCATTTATATGCGGGTTGGGCGGTTTGAGCGGTTCGGATAAACCGTTGCCCACCCCTACACGCAACTGATCCTTAAGGTGTATAATGACTTAAATGCCACTCAGATATTTCAACTATTACCAAAAACCCCACTATATAAGCCTTTGTCTAAGCACTGTTCACTTGTGAGAGAAAGACAAAGGTGATTTCCGGCAAGGGCGATTTCCAGCTAGAGCTCTTTCTCTCTCTCTCTCTCTCTCTCTCTCTCTCTCTCTCTCTCTCTCATACACACACACACACGATTTCTAGTAAGAGCTCTCCTTCTCTTTCTCTCTCCCTCTCCCTCTCTCTTTCCATCGCAATCTGAAACTGGAAATCAACACTGCTCGCTCGCTCTCCGCCACCTCTGTGACGGCCCAATTTTTTTTTTTTTGAGATATCATAACAATAACTTGCTAGATAAAATTTTAACTACTAATTAGGAAATTCTAATTCTCACATAGTCAAGGTCCAACAACAAAATAAAACTACAAGTTCATACACAACGTCACAACATAGTTAAATACTAATACAAGAGATAACAGGATTTTATTTTGATAAAATCTTGACTCTAAGTTAGCCAAGGTTCGATATTAGCAGTAGCTTCAATTTCAGCCTCAGTCCCTTCTTTGACATAATCTGGCATTGCAAACGTGTAAGGCAGGTTAGTAACCACGGCCACTGTCTCCATACACGACTTCAACGTGTAGTGGTTGGCCTCAATATCAGTTTGAGCAGCCATCACTTGATCAACTGTTAATGTAGGAAGACTAGGATGAGTAAGAGCATGGGTACTTGGCCTAGAGGAGCTCGATGGATCATTAAGATCCGGAAAGAGAGAGAGGGGGCGAGACGAAGCCATGTATAGTAAGAGAGAGGAAAGAAGGGAGTCGTAGAGAAATGGTAGAAAATAGAAGAGGAAGAGAAGAAGGGGATGAAAGAGTGATGGAGAAGAGACAGAAGAAGAGTCATTAAGAATAAGAGAAAAGAGAGAGAGAGAGAGAGAGAGAGAGAGAGAGAGAGAGAGAGAGAGAGAGAGAGAGGGGATGCTCAGCAAATGCATTGTATATATATACATGCATGCTTGCATTTGGTGAGGAAGGAACAAGAAGAGGGGAAGGTTAAAGAAGCAAATTTTTTTTACCATTTCATCACCCATTTGAATCCTATTATTAAGTAAGAAAACCCTCTCAATCCTCTCATTTTTTTATTTGAAATTTTCAGGTTATATACATATAATAAATTGTCTAAACTTGTAGATAGGATTTTATTTATAATTGTATAAAATTTTATGATGGTATATTAAATATTGGTAGTCTGAAAATTGTGATAATATTGTGGAATTTAGACTTGCATGTGTAGTTTATGCCATTAAAAAGATTATTGAAGATGTTATTTGGCCCTTTAAATTTGCCAGAAAGTTATACGAATTTTTAGATAATTTTATACTCAAAATTTGAAGATGATTTCTTCTACAAAGTTGTTGATAATGATGTCGAGTTCATCCACAAAATTTTTCAACAATTATTGAGTTTTGTACGAATTTATACAGATTTTTAACCAAATCTGGAGCTATAAGCAGATTCTATTATGTGTTTGAAAAATCATTAAAAAATTTATATTAAACCAAATCTGATAATTTCTAAGCAAAAAATGAAATTTGAGAAGTCTAGTTTCATAATAAATTTTTAGATCATGGAATTGATTTATAAATTTAAGTATGGAATTAATTTAAGATACCCACACAAATATACAAATATAAAAAAAAAATTGGGGCGTCACAGTTTGGTATCAGAGCTTAGGTTTGAACCTTTGGGTCATGGGTAGTAGTTTATTATTTTTACATTTAAGAAAACCTTATTATGATGTTCTTAAATTTTGGGGCGTCTCAACCTCCTACACCTATATCGTTGGCTTGCGCATCAACGTCGTCACATGAATGCTACTTCAAACCGGCAGCTAGGGTTTCGCAAATAAGAGCTTCGCGATCGGGATGAAGAGAAGGAGATGACTAGGGTTTGCAAAAGCCGATCCACAAAACCAATCTGAAACGGAAAAGAAAAGCTGATTTGCAAAACCGACGAGAAGAAGGGAGGTCGACGGCATATGGATGGAGGAGACGATGGGGGCCAGCGGCGTACAACTAGGGTTTTGTAATGAATTTTTTTTTGAAAACATTAAATATCATTAAATAAATTACACAATTTATTTTACAATTGAATTGTAATGAAAAAGAATAATAAATTAAAAAAATAACAATTGTTATATTATTAGTTGTAATGACAAAAATTTAATAAAAACAAAATCACAATTAAAAAAATTTAATATTGTATATTTTTGTAATGAATTAATTATTAATTGAAAAAATTTATAATGATACTATTATTAATTGATGGTAATTATACTAATTGATACTATTATTAATTTTAGTATTAATTGATGATAATTAAGCCATTAATTAACACCTAATTCATTTATAATGAAAAAATGAAAAACATTATACTAATTGATACTATTTTTAATTTTTGTATTAATTGATGCTAATTAAGTCATTAATTGACACTAATTAATTTGTAATGAAAAAATAAAAAAAAATTATACTAATTGATACTATTATTAATTTTAGTATTAATTTACAGTAATTAAGCCATTAATTGAGACCTAATTCATTTATACTAAAAAATGAAAAAAATTATATTAACTTTTGTAATACTAATTATATTAATTTTTATTAATGAAATAATTTTTTAAAAATTAAAACTGAAAAAAATGACAAAATAATCATTTTTATATCATATAAGGGCAAAAAGAATAATTACACAGTATAAAGTTATTTCACAGCTTATTCTTAAGGGGGATGCACCAATAAATCCCAAATTAATAACTTATGCACTGTTTAGTCCTAAAAGTTTTCTTATAGACTGAAAGGTCCCATTACAATGTTTCAAACATCAGATTAATGTTTCAAACATTAGATTTCGAATATCAGATTAATGTTTCGAACATTAGATTTCGAACATCAGATTAATGTTTCAAACATTAGATTGATGTGCAAATGAGACTAAATGGAGCATAAAAAAAATTTTAGGACTAAATGGTTCAACTTTTCAAAAATTAGGACTTATGGGTAAATTTTCCTATTCTGAAACCCATAATCCCACAACTGCATCAAACAGGTTAGCAGGTTCGGTTCACAGCTGCTTAAACCCATAATTCCACAGCTACACCAAATAGGTTAACACTTATATTCGCAGTTATAAGTCATAATCTATTAAGTTATAATTTATAATTACTTTTCCACAACTTTATAAAATGGGGCCATTATGGTTGGCTAACTTTTTTTATTTTTATTTTTATATTTTATTTGGGAGTCTTAAAAAAAAAGACAAAAAAAAAAAAGGGCGATACCAACGATGGATATTCTTTCAGATGACGAGGATGATCACACTGGTGGGGGCGGTAATCCTCGTGGTTTTTGATTCTCTTCTCCCTCATTTCCCTCCCATTTCATTTCCCTGGAAAAAACCGACCTCTCTCTCTCTCTTAAAAAGTTCAAGCCCTTTCCAATGGTGTCCTCCTTCACTTTCTACCCTAACTCCTCTGAATCATATCTTCTTCATTCATACCATTCCAACACATCAATCATATTCGTATCTGGGTTTTTTTTCTCGATTCAGAAATGTCGCAGAATCGAAGCTTCCAAGACGGTTCACAGCACGAATCAACAATGGATTCTGCTTTTACAAGGTAATAATCGCCACGCATTCATCAAAAATTTAAAAAACATATATGAAATCTGAACTGTGTTAGGCTTATTTTAGCGAAAATTGTTG
The DNA here is from genome assembly GCF_055761805.1 of Camellia sinensis. Taxonomy (NCBI): domain Eukaryota; kingdom Viridiplantae; phylum Streptophyta; class Magnoliopsida; order Ericales; family Theaceae; genus Camellia; species Camellia sinensis. Next base: position 100,213,820 of record NC_138975.1, on the reverse strand, counting down.
TTGGAGTGTAATTTGACCTTGCAATTTGTTAGATAAATTGATAGAGAGAGGGAGAGAGAGCAAATGAATAACTATATATTTCTATGTGTTTTTACAAGAAGATGAACACTCTCTTTATAGAGAGGAGATGACAGCATAGGATGCTAAGTTAGGCACCGAAAGTAGGAAACATTGCATATTATATAATATAAATGACAACTAGCTATGCTTTACTTTATAGCTTTTCTGTACACTAATAACACTAACAGCCCCCTCAAACTCAAGAAGGATAGACACAAACCAACTTGAGTTTGAAAAGAGTAACAAAACAAGAAAATAAACCAATACATAAAATAAAATAGAATAAGAGACACTGTATGATCGTGTCAGACCGTTGGTGAAGACACTGTATGGTCGTGTCGGACCGTTGTAACAGCTAACCGGAATTAATGTCGGGACAGTTTACGAGGTCATGCCGGACCGATATAGAAGCTAACCGGAATCAATATCGGGACAGTTTATGGGGTCATGCCGGACCGATGTAGAATCTAACCGGAATCAATGTCGGGACAGTTTACGGGGTCATGCCGGACCGTTGTAGAAGCTAATCAGAATCAATGCCGGACAGTTTACGGGGTCATGCCGGACCGTTGTAGAAGACTGTGGTGGTGCATCGAGGAAGCGACTTAGGGAGTGCGCCATGGGGTGGCTTGGGTGGTTCCCATGGTGTATAACCATGCTCACCAGCTTGGATGGTTCGCACGGTGTGTAACCATGCTCACCATGATATATGTATAAGACCCATCCGCAAACTCAAATAGGTTTGAAGATAGAAACCTATTGGAAGTTGAAACAAAGAGATTGAGAAAGTGGAGCGGAACAGCTCAACACACAGTGGAGATGTTATAAAAAAATAAAAATTTAAAAAAAAATGGTAGAAAGGTTTTTTTTTTTTTTTTTTGTGTTTGTTTGTTTGTTTGTTTGTTTTTTTTTTTTTTTTTTGAGGTGGAATATAAAAAAAGAATAAGATAATGGAAAAAGGGTTGATGCTCACCAACTAAGTTGTATAAGAATGAAATATTTATGAAAAAAGAAAGATAGAAAAAATAAAATAAAATAAAATGAAGGGAATGGGAACAAAAATCTGGAAAGACTCACCACCTGAGTGTTAAAATAATGAAATCTCGATAGAGAAAATGGATGATGGTTTTTGTTTTTGTTTTTGTATTTTTTTTTTTTGGTTTGAATGAAAAAAAGGAAGATAAAATAAAATAAAATAAAATAAATAAAGTTAGGGGTAGTGGGATCAGACTGCGGGTCCTGAAGCCGTGGGTTGAAAATAATAATGATGTGGGGGTGAAAAAGGAAATAACGTGGGTAATATATTATAATAATAAAATATATATATGCTTTGTCCCCTGAAAAAGTATGGTGGAATTTATGGGAAAGAAGAATAATTTATTGAGGAGAACCTATATCCACGTAAACCAAAGGTTGGAGCACACATGCTGCAGAGGTGGAGTGCACGTTCATGCAGGCACGTGTATGGGTCAGGGACTGAGTTGCAGAGAATCCCATGACAATAGCTTCTTTAGTGCTGTCCAAAATGGAGAGCTCGAGACAGTGGAGACCATCGTTGATGATGAGCCAAGTGTGCTGGAACGAACCACTGTTCATGGGAAGCTCTCTGCACTTGATGATGAGCCAAGAAAGGGGTTAATTAATTTCTGAGAGATGATGGTGAGGCTGAGTCCAACTTGTGGTGGTGATGCCATTGATGGTTCTACTAGAATGATCATTTGTGCCAACATGAAGCAACAAAACCAGAGACTTCACAGGGGTGCGAAGGAGGATCTCGCTCAAGGCATCGTCGTTGCCGGCGATTGCGTGGGCTGATGATGGCGGCGACGCCGTAGGGCCGTTGTGTTCCAAAGCCGATGAAGCGACGGCTGCGATGGATTCCTATTGTAGGATGGAGGGTGGATTTGAGATGTAAATTGTGATGTGATGTGGTGCGTGGCGCTGCTTGAGACCGAGATTATTGCGGCGGAACTCCGCTGGAGTGAGATCGCAGAACTTGGTGATGCCGTGCACGGCAGAGGGATCGAGAAGCTGGTGGGTCTGCGGTTGCGGAAGACGACGGAGGCAGTGGTGGAAGGCCTGAACAAGATCAAAACTAGCGAACTGATCGAGCTCTCTGAGCAAGAACTCGTCGACTGCGATCGAGCATACGACGCTGGTTGCAACGGCGGCCTCATGATCAACCCAGGGGGGTAGCGTGACCAGCTGCAAGCTGTTTGGTGTGTTGCTATCACCCACGGTGGGCAGAGGGTCCAATTGCAAAGCTGTCTGCTGGGTGCAAAAAGGAGCTATGAATCCTGTGTGTGTGAAACCCATTGTTGGGGACGATGATTGGAGGTGAAGAGTGAGGCAATTGGTGAGTGGGTCTGTTTGTTGTATTAAGAAGACTATCTTTGTTGAAGTGTTGTATTCGAGCTATGAATTGTTGTTGAAGAATCTGCCATGAAAGAAGAAATTAAGGAAATTTGGGTTTGTCCGGCGGGCGGCCAAGGCGAGATTGCCGCCCGCCAGTAAAACGAAATTACTAGGTTCTTAACCTAGCTTTGATACCATGTTAGATAAATTGATAGAGAGAGGGAGAGAGAGCAAATGAATAACTCTATATTTCTGTGTTTTTACAAGAAGATGAACACTCTCTTTATAGAGAGGAGATGACAGCATAGGATGCTAAGTTAGGCACCGAAAGTAGGAAACATTGCATATTATATAATATAAATGACAACTAGCTATGCTTTACTTTACAGCTTTTCTGTACACTAATAACACTAACACAATTATTGCTCGTCTTTGTGTGTGTTTCAGGTTGGAGCAAGGGTTGATGATGACCCCTCAGTCTGAGATCCTGCTTGTGATAGAGCCATTTCTCGAGCCTTTGGTTCTTAAAATTGTAAGTGAATTTTCATCTGCCAATAAGGTATTTATTGATTGGGTGTGTTGTTAAATTTTTAACCCTGTATTTGGTTGGGGATTTGCAAAGATATTTGAAAATGAAAACGAAAAAGTGTGTGAAATTAGATGAATTGAAAGTATATTTTACTTTTCCTTTCTCTTTCCAATTTATTTTCCAAATCTCCCAACCAAACATAGTATAAAATACAATTTTTGATTTGATTCTCAATATGAATTTGATGAGTTTGAGGGAATTTTGGGTAATTTAGGGATATACATTTGGCAAAGGGCCTCGGGACACCAATAGAGGTGTGTATATATATTATATACCCCCCATGCGGTGTGTGTGTCTATAGCATAATAACATTAATTTCAGATACATAGATGCATTATTACATGTCTTGGAAGCTGTGGATCTAAGCTTTGATTGATCAATTTTGCAGATTCAGCATTTAGAAGATGGGAACAGTAACAACAAGATGTCAGAGGACGAGGTTTCTGCTTTAAAGAAGTGAGTTCCATATCTTTTGGAATTATGTTATACTCTGTTTAGGGTAGGGGTGCAACTCGGGCAGGTTCGGTTGGGTTGGGAGGTTGTCTAAGCCCAACCCAAGTTGTGCTGAGATCTGCCCAGGCCCGAATTGTAACCAGAGCTTGCCTGCCCAAGCCCGATCCGAGTTAAACCCGAATTGTCCGAGTTGTAAATAAATTTCTTTCTTTTTTTTTTTTTTGCAGCTACATTATTAAATTAATAAAATTTGACTCTATTTATATTTTTTTAATAGAAAATCATTAATATCATCAAAATAAATAATTTATATAATATACGAGAGATGTTGTTATAGTAGTCTTTATAATTTATGAGTGAAAATTAAAAAAAAAAAAGAGTAAGATTTTATGTTATTTGTATATATAATATATATTCAATATGATTTAATAATCTAAATTACTTTAATATCATATAATGGCTAATAATTTATATATATTTAATATTTTTATATATCTATATATGTATAATTCGGGTTTCGTGTTACTTGGGTTGTTTGACGTCTTTGTCCAAGCCCGTCCAAATTTAATTCAGGCTTCTAAATTTTTGTCCAAGCCCGTACCGAATTTGAAAGTATCTTGTTCAAGTCCTAAAAAAATTCGGACTGGGTTCGGGTTGCTCGGATTGAGCCCGCCCAAGTTGCACCCCTAGTTTAGGGTAATATTAACTAAAAATAGAAAGAAAAGAAAATGGAATTTGAAGTGGCTTATGCTTAATTATTGAAAATTGTTGATGGATTTACTTGAACTTGTGAATTTGACTAGCAATGGTATTCAAATAAAAAAATATAGGTGAAAAAAAAATAATCTAGGGTTTAAGCCTTGTAACAAAATGTACTCCGAGTTTTCAATTTTGTTAATATAAACCCTAATCTATTGATTTTTTTTCAATCTAAATCATCCATTTGTTTTTGTTAAGTAAAACTACCGAAAAAAGTTTATCTTAGTCATTAAACTCAATGTAGGTGCACAGAAAAATGTCTAAAATACCCATTTCTATTGAGTTTGGTGACTAGAATACACTTTTTACTTAACAAAAGTAAGCAAATGATTTAAATTGAAAACAAATCAAAAAATTAGAGTTTAAATTGACAAAATTAAAAACTTAGGTTTATTTTGTTACAAGACTCAGACCTTTGGATTTCTTTTGTCATTTCCCCAAAAATATAATATGGAAAATTTAATGATGTTGTGAATTGGGGTCTTATCACTTTAAAATGCATGACCCATCAAGGTGATTTATAATTTCAAATTATTCTGGTTGAAATTTCTTATGTAAGTTATGCTTTTAAGAGTTTCCTTTTTTTATTGCCTTGGCTTATATATATATATATATTATTTTTCGTTTCTCAGGGTGGTGGAGGTGATGGTGATACAAAGGGTTCATCATGTAATAGAGCCAATTATGGAGCATTTACTAGGTAAAGTTGTAAGTGCATTTTGTGGAATAAAACTTTCATAGACATTATAATATATGCAATTATGTATAAATGTTTGAAATGTAATTAAAACAAATAAAAGCATAAATGATTAACTGTGTGAATGCTGTATGCATGCATACATGTAGACATGCATTTATTTGCATGTGTATACATGTATGCACACCTGTGCATGTACATACATGTATAAATGAACACACTGTAGGTGTGTGTATATAGTTAATACAAATTCAATGCTTATCTTACATGTATGTTTTTCTGGTTAGTTATTTGTGTGTTTGCATTCATTTCATGACTTGAAGATAGTTTATTGAGAATTTAGAAACTTTTTACTTTGCTTGTGGATCTTATTTGTAGATTAGATCACAATAGTAGTGGTCTTTGCCTGTAGAGTTGAGTCACTTAGTGGTGGGATATTCATGTGTTTAGTATTAGAAGGCATTAAAGTTCTTGAATGAAATTTTGGAAAGTAGTTGCTTTCTTGGTGCATCACAAGTTCCTAAAGTGGGTACTTGTGTTGCTTCAACATGCAGTGGATTAATATTTACATTAGGGATGCTCATGCTAGATGAAGTTCACAAAATTCTATTGTGTTATGCAGAACATTTAATGCTAATTTCGTATGTAAGTTAATTCCTGTAAATATCAATATTTTCATCTGATGAACTTTATTCTGATGCCAGATCGTTCTCTTTCTGTCTGAATGAATGCTTCTAACACTTAACATATAGGAACCACCATTTGGTAGACTATTTTATGTTCTCGAGAGTGGTTATGCAACTCATGATGATTAAACAATTATCCTCCAGTGATTGAATGTTGTTTTTCACTCCAATTTAACGTAAGGGACATAAAGTGAACTTGTGTGAGTTGTTCTTCATGAAGGGTTCCGTGAGTTGCTTGGGTTCTATAAGCTGACTGATGACTTCCACCCCCACCCACCAAATTGACGTGCAGCAGTTTTTTTGTGTATGCTTCACATTCAAGCAGGATTTGGCCCTTCTTTTCTTCTTTTGTAGGATAATTTGATTGTCAATAGTGTGGATAGGTTCTTTGTCTTTGTACTTGAGATTTATATGCTAAAGATTCTTCTCTAGCACCTCATGATCTTTTGAGCCTTGTTTCTACTGTCTTGAGTCTAATTACGTGAATCTGTTTAGGGTGCTAAACCAATCTTTCAGCTTAATAACTAAAATGTACAGATGCATGGCCAAATTAGATTTCTGGTTCTCGTGGTGCTTGTGTTAGTGTTTAAAACTATGACTAATAGATCCTTGTGTGCAGGTTTAATTGTAATTTGAAGTATTGTATTTGTAAGTTGAGATGGTGAGTACTAATTTATTGAAATGTTGAGAACCCATATCTTGTTATGGTTTAGGCTTTTGCAGCTTGTCAGTCTTTGTTAATTTTATAGGTAACCATGTATGATTGTTATATATAAAAAAAACAGTATGATTTATGATTCTATGGATTGTCATTACTAAATTTATTTTTTAGGAAATTCCATAGTATCTCATTGATACTGAGTGTTTTCAGGCGAAAGTAGTAATTGAATCTGTTGTGGACAAGGTTTTGACTAGGTGAGAATAATACTACTTTTCCCCATTGTGAGGTGTGGTCAAGTTTACCGAGCCCTGTCCATGACCAATATAATTAACATATACTTGCAATTCTTATTCAGGAACTCTGGGAATGAGATGCATTCTTCAGAACCAAGAATCTTACAGCTACGATTTCAAAACAAACTCTCTCTGACAATATTGACAGGAATGCCTATTAAAGGAGAAGATTGTTTACCTGTCAAAGTTGCTTTAGTTGATGGTTTAACTGGGGAAGTTGTCAACTCTGGGCTTGACGCCTTAGCAAAGGTTGAAATAGTAGTTCTTCGGGGAGATTTTGATGATGATGAAGGGCAAGATTGGACCCTTGAAGAGTTTAACCGAAATATTGTCAGAGAAAGGGAAGGAAATAAACCTCTTCTTAGTGGAAATGCATGTCTGAATCTGAGAGAAGGCATTGGCTTTGTTGGTGAGCTTTCTTTTACACACACCTCAATCTGGATGAACAACCGTAAGTTCAGGCTGGGTGCAAGAATTGTGGATAATTTTAATGGGACTAGAGTAAGAGAAGCAGAGACAGAACCTTTCATCATCGAGGATCGACGCGGCAAATGTGAGTGCTTCTAATTTTGTTAAAAATTTCTTCTATCTATTTGCCAAAATCTGATATTCAATAATAGCTTGGGCCAGGTGTGGGTTACAATGATGCTGGCTTTTGGAATCCACTATAAAATAGATTGAATTATGGTCCATTTCATATAAATAGAGTTTTGGGTATACTTGTTTTTATTATTGAATACGCGATATTTGTGTATTTATTTATTCTAAGAAGCACATACACTTCTATAGAGGAGGCATGTCGTGTCGGACACGACACTTTGCGGACACTCTTAAAAAGCATGTCCGACTCTTTTTTAATGTCTCAATTAAAAATGTAAATTCATAATATTGAACATTTTACGGACACTTTGACACTTTTTGAACCCTCTAAACATGACCTATATATATGATGAATCTCTTTATAGTAACAATATTTATATTCTTTGAAATACAACTTAGTCACTATAATTATGTTTTGAAACATTTCTAAGATGAATACATCACGTGTATTTCTATATTCTACAATTGTTTTGAATTCTTTAGATACAACTTAACTTATTCACTCTAATTATGTTTTTGAAACATTTCTAAGATGAATACATCATCACGTGTATTTCTATATTCTACAATTGTTTTGAATTCTTTAGATTATAACAATTGATTGAGTTTTAGTGGTTGAAGTCACTGTGTTCTTGTCACTCTGTGTTCTTGTCTTACTAGCTTCTTTCATTGCTTGGAAGCCTATGAAACTAAAAGAAAGATAGTCAGACAACTAAGGTATTCATAACACATATATAAGGTGTTGCCACGCTAGTGTGAAAATGGAAAATGCCCAATATAACTTCAATATTCTGTTTGCAGTGTACAAGAAGCTTGACTCTCCATCTCTATCTGATGCGGTGTGGCGGCTAAAAAACATTGATAGACGTGGTGCTTTCTATAAGCGTTTGAGTGTCGGAAACATAAAAACAGTGCAGCAATTTCTAACTGAATTCTTTTTACACCGTCAAAGGCTCCAAGTTGTAAGAATTTTTTGCTTTTTCTCACACTTGACTTCAATTACTTAACAGTGGTATTCTCTACTTATTTCTATTTTGTGTTAAATTGTGAGGCACTGCCTTCTATAGACTAAATGTTGCTTTGAAATGTTGATTTGTTGGTAACCTTATTCAAACTTCCTTGATAATTGGATAATCGTGCATTAGGAAAAACCGAAAAGTCAAGTTTGTTCCCTGTTGCTTAGAAGAATAGGTTCTGAGGGGGACGCCCTTTGTCTTACCTGTGCTCAGAGCTTTTTTTTTTGAGTGTGCACATGTGCCCTTTTTGTTATGCAATGAGGACAATGACATGGCCATCATTTACATCCATGGTCCAATTTTCTGAGATCACTGCATGAGCACCTCCTAATGTTAATTGCCAACTTCTTTGCCCTTGATATAATGCTTTATACGTTGAGAAAATGTCATGCTAATGAAATCAATGGTTTAACCTGCAAATCAGTGGTTAAACCAGATGAAACTTGTACAAACATCCTGGCTCTTTATACAGTTGCATTCAGTTTGTGTGTGCGCGTTTTTTTTTTTTTTTTTTGGTGTAACCTTGTGATGTTTTTGGTCTCCATGGACATCTTCAACATTTCTGACTTCTTAACTAATGTCTTTTATGTCTGACAAACAATACAGAAATTTGCCTGCCTTCAGTGTATATAATATTAACAATATTTGTTTGTTGGAACTTATGCAGACTCTTGGAACTCACATGTCTGATAAAATGTTGAAAGAAACTGTGGACCATGCTCTGACATGTAAACTTGATGATTGGTATTCGTACTACTCGGGCAGTTCGCAGCAGAAATTTGGTGTCGTTTTCAATGTTGTGGGACAAGTGCTGGGAATACTCTCTGAATGCGGTTATGTTCCTATGGAGAAGCTTTCTGCAACACAAAAGGTATGCTTCTCATATCACCCGATTTTTATTTATTTTTTGTCTTTGTTGATTTTTCACATTTGTAAGTTACTCTCATTGATTTTGCTACCAGGTTGATGCCCACAAGTTGGTAGTATCTGCATTTGAACACCAGGGGGAAGTAGTCTCTGTTGAAAGGAATTCTCTTGGTTGTGACTCGTCTAACTTATCGAATGCACTTCACTCTAATTCACCCATACTGGAGAATCCTATAAGTCATAATAATGGGACTTCTCTGGGTATCTTTTCACCCGATTATTTCAATCGGAGTGTGAGCAGTGCAGATGATTTTGGCATTTCTGGTATGGACTTAATGGGTTCCCTCCCTTGAAGTCCTCCTTACTATTTCTCCAAATCCATGATTCAAGAGCGTGAAGAGGAGTGTCCACAGTTTTGCGGTGATCATTGCAAGACTCAAGCTGTGATCCCAGGAATTGAATCACATACCGATCAACAAAGTGATAAGAGTGACACTGGATTGGTGAGTGATCAGGCTGTTAAGGCCCAGAAGATATGGTTAAAAACATCTATTGTGCTGAGATTCCAACGAAGAATTAGGATTGTGAAATTCAACTCAGAAAAGGCAGAGGTGTTCTTAACGGACTGTGCAGAAAGATTCCTTCAATCTCAGTTGCATATACAGTGCTAATTAACCCTTTTTTTTAAATAGGAAACTGTACTCTTGATTGAATGCATCTGTAACAGAGCATTCAACGCTATGTTTATTCTTTTCTTTTACTTCTGTGTTTGTTCTTTCTTCAAGGACACAACATTCACATTTTTTCTTTTATTATTTATGGCAAATGCTATTAAGTGTCCATAGCCATTATTTAATGTTGAGAAGTGAGTAAAAAATATTTTGAAAATATGTAAAAATATTAAAAGGTATATTAATATCAATAAAAGTACATTGGAGTTGGTGAAAATGTATTGTGTTTTATAAATATTGTCTTTTATTTGTATTTTGGAGACACTTGCTAGCAAGATTCTATTTTATAAGTCAATTAAACGAGAATTGTGAAATTTATAATTGTTCATTGATTGTTTTAAATCATCATTTTATTTTACCGTTTTAAACAAAGGATAGTTATTTTATAAATTTAATTTTAACTAATTAATATTACTATATTAATACACAAATAAATATTTTTTTATCTTATAAAATCAAATTTTCTCACTCAATTTCACCATATTAATAATTTTATTTAACTGAAGCCTATTTTAAGAAGTAGGTTAAAAATTGATTTTTTTACTTTTTAAAAAAAAAAATACAAAAAATAAAAAGATAATTTAACAAAAATTTAAAAAGCCAATAAATTGATTTTAATCTTAATTTCAAAAGAGTGCTGCTATTAGCATCTACCAAAATTTTTTGGACCCCCCATTTCTTTGGACTGCAACCCTAAATTCTAAATTTTAATAATATTTTTTTAGACACCCCACTTATTATTAAATCTACCCATATTCATAATATTTTCACAATGAAATACACACCCACCTAATTTTTCATCCCTCTCCTTCCCTGGCTCACTCAATCTTCAGAGTTTGGAGCTTTGGTCCAGTATAGAATTCTTGGACCCCAACCCTCCATCACTCTCGTCGTCAACAGAGCATTCCGACGACTCTCATTTTCTCTGAACGCTCTCCATATCGCCGAATCAGTAACCTCTGTCATCCTATCATCATCATCTTCTTCGTTGCTTTTTGTATCTTCATTATCGCTGAGATTGATTGAACATACTCAATCTCTACGGGATTTGTATAACCGTTTGCAAGATGAGGAAAAACAGAATCATCGTCTAAATCGCCATCAGAATTCTGAATGTAGCCCAAAACAATTTGTTCACCACTGTGTAGCCGAAAAAATGTATTTTGTTCATAACTGTTTTGTCGAACAATAATGATCCTGTCAACACTGTATGTCCGAACAAAATTTATTCATCACTGTGTAACTTGAATCTATTCCAATTCACAATTTAAAATAAGATGAATTAAATCCATTCAAAATGCACAACTTAAATCCATTCCAATTCACTATTTTCCATTCTAAGTTAGTTTAACAAAGAAAATTACATAACTGACTATCTGCATTAATGTTCGGAACCTATATATTGAACGAAAGGATTATGTTCAGTACTGTTTTACCCAACGAACAGCTCGAACGAAACAAGAACGACCGAGAATGTTAATGCAAGATAGATAAACTTATAAAATGATGAAGTATACGTTATACTTGAAGAAAAACTTTCAAGTTCAATAGCGTTGATGATGGTAATGAAGATGACAAATTCAAGATTTAAGATGATTATGAAAAATAATAGATTTAGGGTTTATGCTAGTTGGTTATAAAAAGTAATAGGTTTAAGATTTATAAATATGAAATGCGTATAGTTAGAGTTGGAGGTGAGGGGTGAATGTCCAATATTATAGAATATTAGTGAGTGTTCTATTTAATAATATCTGAAAGAAATAAGAGAGTGTAATGAAAGAAATAAGAGAGTGTAATGAAAGAAATAAGAGAGTGTAAGAAATCTCTTGAATCTATTATCTGACAGAGGAAGAGGAGACTCCTATTTATAGGAGCTATTGTTTACAACATCATTATGTTACATTACATAAAATATTAGAAAGTGGCCGAAAGCAGCCAAAAGGCATCTGAGTGTGTTAATATAATATATATATATACATATTAATATATGTTACATTATATTAATATATGTTAACAGCCCCTCTCAAACTCAAGGAGGACAAACATCAACCAACTGGAGTTTGGAGACAAGGTCAACGAAGCGGCCAGGAGAATGAGCTTTGGTGAAGATATCAGCAGGTTGATCAGCAGAGGAGATTGGATGGAGATGAACAGTACCACGAGTGACGTGTTGATGAATAAAATGACAGTCAATCTCAATGTGCTTGGTGCGATCATGAAAAACATCATCGTGAGCAATTTGAAGAGCACTTTGATTGTCACAAAAGAGGGCGGTAGCGCCAGAAGGGGAAACGCCCATGTCAGCAAGAAGCCAACGAAGCCAGAGAAGCTCCTGAGTAGTATCAGCAAGAGCACGATATTCGGCCTCAGTACTGGAGCGAGCAGTAAGAGATTGTTTCTTGCTGCGCCAAGAAATAAGAGAATCACCCAGAAAAAAGCAAAACCCAGTAGTAGAGCGGCGGTCAATAGGATCGCCAGCCCAATCAGCATCAGAGAAAGCACGAAACTGGAGAGAGGAGCGGGCGGAATAATGAAGACCATGAAACATGGTGCCTTTGAGATAGCGAATGATACGAATTAATGCAGCATAATGTGTGGTACGAGGAGCCGACATAAACTGGCTGACAATATGGACGGCATAGGCAATATCAGGACGAGTAACAGTGAGATAGACAAGACTGCCAACCAGCTGACGATATAGAGTAGCATCAGAGAGAAGAGTGCCATCAAGAGGTGTAAGACGACTCTGAGGCTCCAGGGGAGTTGAGGCAGTCTTGCAATCGGTAAGACCAGCACGGGTGAGAAGATCAGATGTGTACTTAGCCTGAGAGAGAAAAGAACCTGTGGAATCATGGAAGATTTCAAGACCTAAGAAATAGCTGAGAGGACCAAGGTCTTTCATCTCGAAATGATGGCTAAGAAATTGTTTAAGATGAAGAATACCATTGACATCATCACCGGTGATAATCATATCATCCACATAAAGAAGAAGCAAAGTGGTTCCTTGAGCAGTTTTGCGGATAAAAAGTGTAGTATCATAAGAGCTGGAGGTGAAACCACAGTCATGAATAGTAGAGCTGAACTTGGCAAACCAAGCGCGGGGAGCTTGTTTGAGACCATATAAAGCACGTTGAAGTTTGCAGACTTTATGAGGTGGATAAGTAGACCCAGGGGGAGGTTGCATGTAGACCTCCTCAAGAAGAACACCATTAAGAAAGGCATTTTTCACATCCATTTGATAAAGATCCCAGTGTCGGTTAGTAGCAACTGCAATGAGGCTGCGAACAGAGGTGAGACGAGCAACAGGAGCAAAGGTCTCCTCATAGTCAATACCATATTCTTGATTGAAGCCTTTAGCAACAAGGCGAGCTTTATAGCGCTCAATAGAGCCATCAGAACAGGTTTTGATTTTGTATACCCATTTACAGCCAATGGCAGTCTTGCCAGGAGGAAGATCAACAATGTCCCAAGTGTGAGTTTTGTCTAAAGCCTGTAATTCATCAGTCATAGCTTGCTGCCAAAGAGGATTAGAGCGAGCCTCCCGATAGGAGGTGGGTTCATAAGTAGAAAAAGCAGTAGAACCAACAATAAAGTCACGAAGACGAGTAGAAGGTTGGATTACCCGGTGTGGTCGAACAGGAGGAGGAGGAGCTAGAGGAAGAGACTCAACAGGGGGTGAAGAGTCCGAGGGAGCAAGATCAGGACCATCAGAGCTGGCAGGTGCTTGAGAAAGACCAGTAGGCAAGGCAGTCTCAAGAGAGTCAGGCATGGGCAGTGGAGGAAGCTCATCAGAAAACAAATCTGCAGAAGGGTTAGTAAAACACAGAGAGGGTGAGGGCACGGATAAACGGAATTGAGAGAGGGAGGAAAACATTGTGTGTTCCCAAAAGACCACATGACGAGAGATACGGAGACGCTGGGAGAGAGGATCCCAACAGCGATACCCTTTATGTTCAATACCATACCCCAAGAAGCAACAAAGGCGAGAACGAGGTTCAAGTTTGGTACGTTCATGAGGTTGGAGAAGAACAAAACAGGCAGAGCCAAAAACCCTAAGGGTGTCATAAGGGGGACGGGTGCCATGTAAACGCTCATATGGAGTGTGATTATGAATGACCGGTGTAGGGATACAATTGATAGTGTAAGCAGCAGTGAGAGCGGCTTCACCCCAAAAATTTTCTGGACAAGAGGAAGAGAGAAGGAGGGCTTAAGTAGTGTCAAGTAGATGCCGATGTTTTCGTTCAGCACGACCATTTTGTTGGGACGTACCTGGACAGGAACGATGAGGTTGAGTACCATGACTCCTAAGGAAGGAAAGAAAGTCAAAATCTTTATATTCCATGGCATTGTCGGAGCGGAAAATCTTGATAGTTTTAGAAAATTGGGTTTTAACCATTGCAGCAAAATTGTAATAAAGTTGTTTGAGTTCAGAGCGATTTTTCATAAGAAACAACCATGTAAAACGAGAAAAATCATCTATAAAAACAACAAAATAACGTACGCCTCCCATAGTAGGAGTAGGAGAGGGTCCCCAAATATCAGAATGAATGAGATCAAAGGGCGCAAGAGAAACAGAATCACTTTTATTAAACAACAAAGCAGGTTGTTTTGCAAGTTGACAGGACACACAATTGAAAGCATCAGAACTTACAGTACCCAAATGACCACTAGAAATTAAAGACTTCAAACGACCAACAGAAAGATGGCCCAAACGATAGTGCCAAAGCTGAAAATGAGATAAAGGAGGAGCAGTGGTAGCAGTGGTAGGAGCAGTGATTTGAGAGGAATCCGGAACATGAAGATGGATAAGTTCGTAGAGACGTCATTGCTTACGGCCTATCCCAAGAGTTTGCCTGGTCCGAGGGTCCTGCACCAAACAACCAGTATGGGAAAAGGTAACAGTTAGACCTTGCTCACATAATTGACTAATGGAGATAAGATTTAAAGTGAGAGCAGGCATAAGATATACATGGGATAAAGATAAGTGAGAGGTGGAAACAGACCCAACATGGCTTACAAACAGAAGAGACCCATCAGCAGTATGGATAGAAGGAACATGAGGAGTCGAAGAGAGAGGAGTAAAAATAGTAGGATCAAAGGTCATGTGATTACAACAAGCGGAGTCAAAGTACCAGGAAGTGTTACCTGCGGTGGTAGACAAAGCAGTAGATGGAGGAGTACCGGAATGCTGCCAGAAATGTTGAAACATGGCGTCAACATCGGTATGAGAGAAGACCGGAGTGGAAGGATCTACAGGGACAGAAGAAGGTGAATCTTTGGAGGCGGCAGCAGCAGTGCGTGGAGCAGGCATGTTTTTAAATGGAGTCCCAGAACGGTGAGAGTTGCTGCGGGAAAAATTCCCGGTGGAAGGACCATGGCGAGAGGCACGGGTAGGATTGCGGAAGCAATCTTGTTGGAGATGACCGGGGCCAGTCTTGTTGCAAAATCGACAAAGACGAACGGGACAATGAACCAGAAGATGAGTCGATAGAAGATTGCGGTTGTGACAATAGTTGCAGGTAGTGGACCGCTGTGGTGAAGGAGAACTCCTAATCTGGGGAGTAGCAAGAACAGAGTCCACAGGGTGTGGATGGAGAGTACCAAACCTGGTTTCCTCGGACAGGAGTTCAGAAACGGCTTGCTCAAGAGTGGGTAAAGGAGTGCGATGTAGGAGAGATGCGTGGACGGGCTCCAAACGAGGAGTGAGAGCCATGAGAAACTGAACCAAGCGCTGTTGGTCACGGTAGGTAGTAAACAAGGCAGCATCCTCAGTATGAGGCCATGGAGGCTCAGAAAGAGCGAGTTGATCCCAAACATAATACATTTGGGAGAGGAAATCATTAATGGTCTGAGTGTTTTCTTGGCGTATACGGTGAAGATGACTCAGAAGCTGATATTGGTGAGCAAGACCGGTAGTCTGATAGCGTTCTTGCAAAAAATCCCAGATGGCCTTGGCTGGAGAGGAAGCAGACTCAAGTTGGAACCTACCAAACTGAAGGCTGATGGAGGTAATAGAAGTATTGCGAAGCCAGGTGATGATCTGATAGTTTTTACTATCCCAATCTTCTAGTCGGTCGATATATTTGGCAGCGGAGTCTGTGACAGCGGATTTCGTGGTTGCTGGGACTGGTTTGCACACATCCCCAGTAATGATACGCCAAAGTTTCTTGCCTTTGAGGAAGCCAGACATGGCTTGTGCCCAAAGGACATAATTAGTCCCGTCAAGAATAACAGAAATAGGGTGATTAGAGGAATCTGGGCGATCCATGAGGGAAAAATAGCACAATGGAGGTAGATTCTGGAAAAAAAAAAAGGGATACAGATGAAATGCAATCTGCAGAAAAAAATATGTTGGAAGAAGAGGCTAGGCAGAAAACCTGTGCTCTGATACCATGAAAGAAATAAGAGAGTGTAATGAAAGAAATAAGAGAGTGTAAGAAATCTCTTGAATCTATTATCTGACAGAGGAAGAGGAGACTCCTATTTATAGGAGCTATTGTTTACAACATCATTATGTTACATTACATAAAATATTAGAAAGTGGCCGAAAGCAGCCGAAAGGCATCTGAGTGTGTTAATATAATATATATATACATATTAAGCAGCCGAAAGGCATCTGAGTGTGTTAATATAATATATATATACATATTAATATATGTTACATTATATTAATATATGTTAACAATATCTTTTAATATAATTTTATTTTAAGATATAATTGTAATAAAAAAAAAATTATAAAATATAAAATCTAAAAAATTTTGACAGGGCTAATAGCACCCCTCGTTCCAAAATAGACCACAATCGGCCAAGCAAACATTCCCTTCAAGTTTTCTCGTCAATGAACCTGTATGTAACCTTCTTCAAGACGACGTCGTTCCGTTTGCCAGCGTCGTGTTTGGATGTTATCATTTTCGTTTTCGCTGAATTTCCTCTACTTGGTTTCTCTCTCTCTCTCTCTCAACTCTGCTATCGGCTGCAATGGCGTTCTTACTGAGCAAAACCACTATTCTCTCTCCTTTACGCTCTCATTCTCTGGTATTTCTTCTCTGTCTCTCTCTTTCTCTCTACATTTATACATATGCTATATAAATCATTGTTTGCTGCATTGTACTTTGATTGTTTGTTTGTTTTGAAATAACATTCTCTATCTAAATCTTGCTTTCAATTGATCACGAAACTGAGCAGCACAAGACCCAGGAGGACTCGCTATCTCTGTCGCGACGTGGATTCCATATCCAACCAGGTCTTCGCGAGAACGCGGTGATTGTTTCTTCTCTTGTTTTATTTATTTATTTATTTATTTTTTTAACTTCTCTTCGATTGCTTGATACCCTATTATTATTCAATGCAACCTTGATTCATTTAGATCGTCCCTTTTCGTTAAAAAATTGTATTGTATGTGGTGAAAAATCAAGAGATTCGGTCAAAATAGTTGTGATCCGTGAAAGCAACTGGACTACAGAATCTTAAAAAAGGGCTTTTGAAAATGGGAAAGAAGTTTGTGATTGTGTTTTTTGAGGCTGTTTCATTCTATGCATACTCAACTAGAATCATACTATCAATTCAATTTTTTGGCTTTTTTTTTTTTTTTTTTTTTTTTTTCTTTTAGGCTCCATTTGTTTTTACACACACACACACATACACAAAAAAAAAAAAAAATTTCTTATAAATTGATTTTACACTGAAAAAATGTTTTTGTTTTTATTTTTTTGGTGTTTGCTTGACATTTGAAACATAAATATTTTATTGCCTAAAAGAGAAATTTTGGTTTAATAAAGTGTAATTTATGACGTTTTAGTGAGTTAAAATATTTATTTGAAAATGTTAAATGTATTAAAAAGGTTGTGGGTGAGAGTCAATTTAAAATTGACATACGGAATTTTTAAATATAAGTAATTTTTGTAAAGGATGCAAAAATATTTTTTTTTAAAAAAATGTTTTACTTGCTTTTGTTCAACCAAACAACGGAAAATGAGTAAAATATTTTACATCAAAACAAGCGGATTATAGTCAACTGAATGAAAATAAGAAAGAGCAAAGATAGAATGAAAGAAAACAAAGAAACGGGCAAAACAGCTTACTGTTGTTTCACTTTCCTAATTTTTCTCCTAGTGTATCAAGGTCACGAGTTAAGGGCGCCATGAAATATAAGCTCAGCTTCATTTGATCACTCTTTACGAGCTCAAAATAAGTAGGCACACCAAATACGGGCATGTTTGTGATACTTCAACATTATGCACATTTTATTAATAAAAATATTTAGCCTTCTTTAAGTACTTTAATTTTTTGGATGCCGGTTCTCCCAATTTCGAGACTTGTATAGTACAAGATATGCATTACAGTTTGTCATTGGTTGAACATATATAAGTTATGATGTGAATGGCTTCTTCATAGGGTATTGATCCTTGTTCAACTTGTAGCCCCAATGAAATAAGTTAGATTATTATGGGGGAAATAGAGATCAAGGAGGGGGCTAATAAGATTGAGGACATTGAGTCTTGGGTTTTGAATTTAAAAAATGCTCTTTCTTTCCCTATTGACAATGATGGAGTCAGTTAACTTCATAAACTTTTGGAAGGTACTGGAATGACTTTGGTAAAGAGCGCTAGGGGCGGGGTTAAGTTTAGAGGGGTCAACAAAGTTGAAAAAAATGAAAGTAGTAATAGGAAGGGATTGAGAGAGCTTAAAAATCTAGAGTCAAGGCTTAATCGTGATGGTGTATCAAGGTTGGAAAGGGATAAAAGTATGTTTTAATGAAGATTGTCAATTGGTATGTGAGAGGACTACGGTCTAGGGCTAGAATAGCAGTGGTGAAAGAGGTGGTAGCCAAAAATTGTCTGGACATTGTTGAATAATATTTGGGGCATTAGATTTAGGACTTGGGCTACGGTGCCTTCTGTTGGTAGATATGCTGGAGTCTTAATTGCATGGGATGAGTGATTGAGAAGAAAGTTGTAGGAGAAAACTTTAGTATCTTTGTCAAGTTTAAGAATTTGAACGGGAAAGGAATGGTGGTGAAGTAGCACACACTGACACTGACACTGACACTGACACTGACACTGACACTGACACTGACACTGACACTGACACTGACGTGATGTGACACTGACACTGACACTGACGCTGACATGCCGACGTGTTAATTTAGAAAAATGGACATGACAAGTCCAGGACACGTTAAATATTTATATTTTTATAAATTTATTGGATGTAAAATGTTGAATAGTTTATTCGAAGGTAATGAAAAAAATAACTTAAAACTAATTAAATTAAACATACATATATTTCATAAATTGAACATCAAAATATCATTTACGTAACAATTACAATCTAAAAAATACAAAACAATTGTAGAATATAGAAATATACAAGATGTATTTATCTTGTAAGCGTTTCAAAACATATTTAGAGTGAATAAGTTGTATTTCAAATAATGAAGAACATTGTTAGTATAAAGAGATTCATCACATGCGTTTTGTTTGGAGGGTTCAAGAAATGCCGCCGAATTGTTCGAGAAGTGTTTGATATTATGGATTAATATTTTTAATTAAGACACGTTGAAAAAGTGTCAAATACACTTTTTAGGAGTGTCCACAGAGTGTCATGTCCGACATGACACACCTCCTCTATAGAAGTGTCCGTGCTTCTTAGGGTGGTTGTAAAGAATCTATAGGCCAAATATTTCTAGGTTAAGGGAGTCATTGTGGGATGAACCTAGGAGTCTTTTTGCCCTTTGTTCTCCAAATTGGTGTTTAGGGGGGACTTTAATCCTATTAGAGTGTTATCTGAAACAGTAGGAGGGTTATGAGAGCAAGAGGGATATTGATTCTTTCATAAGGGATGTGGTATGATCGACCCTCCTTTGTTGAATGCTTCATTTACTTGGTTTGATTTTGACAATTTGGTTTGCAATAGGTTGGATAGATTTTTATTTTCATTAGGGTTGCTAAGGGTTGTTCCCTAGTGTGAGGCAGGCGGAACTTCATAGAGTGCTTTCTAATCGTCCAATTGTCCTTTTTAGTGGGGTCCTGGTCCCTTTAGATTTAAGAATATGTGGTTGGATCGTCCTTTGTTCAAAAAGAATTTTAGAGATTGGTGTGTGAATTGGAAGATTCATTGGTGGGAGGATTCATGAGTAAGTTGAAGAAGAGAATGGTGAATGACGTGTGGCGGAGGTTGCGGGGAGCACTCCTTTTCTCCAAGTTGAGGTTTGCAAAGTCCTCTGCATTCCACCTATGTCCCAAATCTTCGTTTAGGTTCTCCAAAGGTGCTTGTATAATGGAAACATGGTGGTCTAGATATCTAGAGCCGGTTTTTGGGAGAGGATGTTGATGCGGATCCGTTCGTAGTACGGGAATAGCACTTACATTGTCTGGCGTGCGGACCTCCTCAAATTGAAGCAAGTTTCTTGGTTGAACAAGAAACAAGTGTAGAGTGGCAGTATCATGTGGATAACTGGGTTTGCTAATTCTTGGTACCATCCCCTGCTTACACCCTGAAGCTTTTCTGGTACTTCAATGACGGTGTTTGGGGATACTGGGTGTTAGACCCAGGGGGAGTCGAAGAGCAAGTATTGGAATCACCATGGAGGCATGGCTAGCATTCTTTGGAAAGTATTCGCACACTGTGTGGAGGCGAGTTGGATTGGAGCTCGAAGCTCTGGAGTTGGGAGCCTTATTGCTAACTAGTCGCCAAATAGTGTTAGGTCGCTGTCCTTGTCCTCCGAAAGCCATTGTTGAGAAGATGCGTTGTTACAGTTAAGAGGAGAGTGTTACTAATGGAGTCGGGGTTTGCTTGAGTTTTTGGTTGTATGTTCTGCATTGGGTTTTTGCTTTCTTATAAAGAGATTGCATCGGGAAGGAGGAGATGTGTTTATTAGCTTTTGCAGGTTTATGGAGAAGTTGGGAAGGAGCGATTGATGGAGGAGACAACTCATCGGTTCTATTCATAATTGCTGGTTTGGAGTGACCAATAGTAACTGTAGATTTGGAGCTACTCATGGTAGCTGCTAAGTTAGAAACTGCTCAGGTTGTAGCTAGTGATAGCTTCAGCCAATGAGCGATGAAGAGTTTAAGGTTTGTCAGCACTTTTTGTTGTCTCGAGGCCTCTGTAGCCATGAGTTGTTGCATTTGTTTTTAATGCTTCCACAGAGCATGGAGGGTTTTTTGATTAATTAAGGTTTCTACCTTGGGAAGGCACAATCTCAATTCTCTCTCTCTCTCTCTCTCTCTCTCTATATATATATATATATATTTTAGAAGTCTATTCAAAGATTGTATTTTCGGTTGCTAGAACTCGTCGGGAGTAGTTCCGTTTCGGAGAGCCATTCGAGCTGTCAACTCGTCGGGAGTAGTTCCACTTCGGGGAGCCATGCAAGCCGAGGGGACGGCGATTTCTACTTAGAGGATTGCTTATGTGCCGTGTACCAATGAAAAGGGGGTCATCTGAGTTGGCCTCCTTTTGGATATTCTATATGCCCAGAGCGCCATTGGGAGTATGTGTGCCCAGTTCCTTTGATAATCCTTGAGAGTTCTCAAAAGGATTCTAAGGAGTGTTTTGTTAGTTGTCTCAACTTTCCTATTCCCTTGGGGGTAGTAAGGCATTGACTTACAGTGCATAATGTCGTAGGAGGCAAGGAGTTGTTCGACTTGACGGTGGACAAAAAGGGTCCCATTGTCTGAAAGAATCACCTTGGGGATACCAAAGTGACATATGATGTATCCTTGAATGAAGTTGGAGACCGTTGCTCCGGTGACCTTCTTAAGGGGTATGGCTTCTACCCATTTAGTGCAAGTCTCCGTAGCGGCCACAATCCAGATGTGTCCCCTTGATGGTGGAGAGATGGGGCCAATAAGATCCGTAGCCAAAGTATGGAAAGGCCATGGTGAGCTTGAGCTATGTAGATCAGTGGCTGGGGTGTGGATGAGGTTTCCATGGAGTTGGCAAGGTTTGCACTGTTTGGCATACGCTTTGGCATTTGCCTCCGATAGGCCAATAATACCCTATATGTAGGAGATGTTGGAATAGTTTGGCTCCACCTTGGGGCTTTGAGCCGTGAAGCTCCAAAGCCTTAGGGATTTCTGCTCCTAACAGGCAATGCAAAGGCTTTATGTTGAAGCCGTGCCTAAAAAATTGCCCTTCTAGAAAGAATTTCGGAGCTCGCTTCTTGACTATTGCAGCCGTTGGGTGATTTGGCAGCAATGATTTCTCCTTGAGTTAATCAATGTACAACTGACGCCAATCGGGGGTGATTTCTATGAAGTTGCATTTAGCTTTTGGAGGGAATTCTTGGCATTTGGTGCGCTTCCCTTGAAGGTCATTTGCTTCCTTGGCCATCGTGGGCCAATAATATCCTCGTTATTGTTACCTCCTGTAAAGGCTTACGTCTCCTGTCCCGCAAGAGCGATCGTGAACCATCTCCAGCTTGGACTTAGCTTCAATAAGGTCGATGCAGCGTGCCAACAAAGCAAGGTTGTTAAAATCGGGATCTTATGTGAGATCATTGGAAGAGACTCGTGGATTGGATTGTAGAATCAGATCGAGGATCGTAAGATTCTACTTTCAATATAAAATAAAATAGAAAATTATCAATAATGATAATATATGTTACGTAATTTTAAAAAGATGAAAGAAAATAATAAATTTGATATAATGCATTTTTTATGTTAACATAAATTAGAAAAAACGCTTGAAAAAAGAGTTTATAGTCAAATTTTTTATATAGATATATACATATACATACACATATATAAGAAATAAATAATGACAAACAAAAATGAATAGGATCGGGATCGTAGTGGAATTGGGATCGTATGCAATTCTACACAATTTTATGAATAGGATCATAGTCACTTTAAGATCCTGCTAAATTTAAGATCCTAGTGTGATCCGGATCGTTTGGCCCAATTGAAGTCGTAGCATCATAAGATCCTACAATCCAAATCGGGATTCTAATAACCATGCAACAAACCACCAAGCCTTCTGTAGTAAAGGACTCCTTGGTAAATTGTAAAGTGCTTGGTTTTTGCTCAAAGGTAGTTTACAACTCGTAATGAAGGACATGATCTTGCTCGTGAGGGTAATGAAATTATACGTGAGGCTAGCAAATGGAGTCCTAAACTAACTGTTGCTTGTGAGGTATGGAAGGAGATCAAATTTGAATTCCTAGCAATGGATACTTTGTCAATAATTACCGGCGCAGGGCTCATCAATAATTGGGGTTCTCCAATCAGTGGGTTGTTCTTCTGGAAAGAGGGTTGTTACCTACGTTACACGGCCTCGAGTATGTGTATTTGGTATGGGTGCGTATCTAGGGATCGGGCACTTCAAAACTAAAAATTGAGGATGCGTGAATATGGATCCAAACGGGAATACGTGTACGGGGATACGTTAAATATTTAATTTTTTAAATATATTTATTATATAAAGACGAGTTAAATAATTATTTTTTAAATATATTTATTATTTTTATCTTATGTATTATTTTTGTTGATAATATTTTTAATTTATCTATATAATTGATTTTTTTTACTTTTAATTGACATATATATTATAAATAACAAAAATATAATAAGGGTTGGCTTGACATACCCCAAATAATCTAAAAAGGCAAAAAGTTATTAAAAAAGTTAAAAAGTTATCACTATTCACCAAAAAATAAAAATAAAAAAATTAATTTTACACAAATTATTACAACTCAGTCTGACGTCCCACAGACTTTTGTTGATTTTTTTGAAAAAATTGAAAAGGCGGGGTGCACAAACAACACGGTGTTGTTCGGTCTGTGGAAGCCCATTACGGGTCCCGTTTTGATAATCTGAACCGTTCAATGTGTAGAACTCGTTGAGTGCTATATGCCTGTAAAAAAACACGTTAATCAGATATCACTAACTACATAATCAAATCAGTTTTGTATAAAAAAATTGGTGTTATAGTTAACGGTTGAAAAAAAAACTAATCCGATCAGATAGCTATCGATATCCGATCAACGTGATTTTTTACAAGCATATAGTACTCGACGAGTTCTACATATTGAACGGTTCCAATTAGCAAAACGGGACTTGTGGTGGGCCCCCACGGGCTGAACAGCACCGTCCATTGCAATGCCCAAAAAGGAGGCAACCATTTCTTATATCAAATCACTCTGCCCAGACGGTACGGGCCATACTGCCTACTCTCCCTAACTTCTCTTACACATTAATTTATACAATTTTTTAATACACATTTTTTCGTAAAAGGTTAACCTAAACAACCATCTTTTTTTTCTCAACTTTTTTATCCAAAAAGTCAAAAAATGCACTTATTTAGAATATCCCAAACAACCCCTAAATAAAGAATAACAAATTATCTTAAAATAAATAAAAATTAGATAATGTACTTTATAGATTTTATTAGATTTTTTATTTTTTTTTATTATATATGATTTAATTAGATTATTATATAATTGGTAGGTGAATGCTAGCTGTTTTGATTTTTGACTGGTAGAAGATGAGTTTATTAACTTGTTGGTGACAACTTTTAAGAGCCAGTACACCTTTTCTTGGAAGACAAAAGGAGTTGCTCTCATTATATTATTTATGATAAATTATATTACATATATTACATATGATAAAGACTAATTAAAAAGAAGAGAGAGAGAGAGAGAGAGAGAGAGAGAGAGAGAAGAGAAGACGGATCGAGAGTGAGAGAAGAAAATAGAGAAAAGGGAGAAACGAAGTTGATCGAAATCGAGAGAAGGAAGAGGCGAAGATGATCAAGAGTGAGAGAAGAGAGAGAAGGAGAGAACGATCAAGAGTGAGAGTGAGAGCGAGAGAAGAGAGAGAATAAGACAAATCGGGAGAAGAAGATCGAAGCCCTAATCGCAGGTATGCGTTCTTCTTACTTTCGTATGCCGTATCCACTTCTTTCATGCCGTATCCCGGCCGAATTCCCTACTCATACCCGTGTTGTGTCGTGCTGTGCCGTGTCGACACGGGTACTTCACCAGAAATGACGAGTCCTTGTAACGTAGGTTGTTACTAAGCAACAGAAAGTGGAGCCCATGTGGTAATAGCTCTCCAATTACATTTTTATTAATTTGTGGGATCACCTTAGCTCTCTTAAGAGCACCTCCTAAATTTCCTCATCAATTTTTTTGGCCAAGTCTAGAGCTCGTATGATGGCTCACCAATTTTTGGGCTCTACAACAAAAATCTACTTCCATTAATTTTTGGCTCTCCTAAGGGGTAACTCTCCACTCCAAGATGGTGGAACCCAATGAAGTAGAGCTCTCCCTTGGTAGAGTTAGCTCCAAATAATTTTGGGATTTCACTTATTAAACAACAAATGGAAGAATTTCGCAAAAACAATAAAGCATGAAGATTACCTCGCAAGACAAGATCACAACCAACACAGCTTAACCAATTTGGAGCTCCTAAAACCTCGCGCTGCCAAAATAGGTAGTAGGGCTGTTCAAGGATCTGAATCGACCCACCCGACCTGCCCGGTCCGATCCAAAGCCCAAACGGTTGATTTCGATAGCTTAAACGGTCAGCAGTGGTTCCATAATCTTCAGAAAATTCAGTTGGTTGGCCGACATTGGTTTGTGAATTAGTTGACTCATCGAAACTGAACCGACCAAAATGTGTGCACTGATATTCTATGTGTCCTTCATGTATTAGATATTCAGATTAAATAATAGAGTTGAAGTACATCTTCCCAACAAAAAGTAATAAAAAATTAAATAAATGAGTCACCTGTCACTATTAAATTGAAAGTTGAAATTATAGAGATAAGTGTAAACTATTACACTTTTACTTTTGTCATTTTCATCTATCATCAGTGAGTCTCTCTATCTCTTCTTGATTTCTCCATCTCTAATTATTTATATATATATATTGAACCAACTCTTTCTCTCATCATAACTTTATGTTCATTCACATCTAGAGAATGCAAAAAGGGCACGACTCACTCTCTCTCTCTCTAGCTTAACTGTCTCCCTCATTATTTATTATTATTATTATTTTTTTTAATTAAGTCTTCTCTCAATACTTCATTCACACACACAAATTATGGATAACACAAACAGACGCCTTTCTCTCTCTCTCTCTCTCTCACAAACCTAACTATTTGCTTGCCTTAAAAAAGTTATGGAGAACATGAATACTGAGCCATTTCTCTCTACACAGACCCAACCTTTTCTGTTTCTCTTATGATCGACATGGCAGAGCCCTTTCACAAACCTTGTGACATCAACAATGGTGGAGACGGTGGTCATCTTCACTAACTCATCTCTCTAATCTCCTCTCTTAGATCTGTGTTTGGCTAATCGATGGTAGCGGTGGTCGCAATTGATTGTAGCAGTGGTTGATTGATGGTGAAGAGAAATTCTTTCACTATCTCAGATTTCTGTGTGTATGGCCTTTTTGCGAAACCGTTTGAGACCGACTGGAAAAACCGAATGAAGGAATGGTCGATTTCAAAGGCAACGTTAGTCGACAACGGTTGATGGAAGCTTTCAATCGAATCAATTAATTCGAGTAACGGTTGAACGTGTGAACTCGGGCTGACCGACCCGTGAACACCCCTAATAGGTAGAGCTTGAATAAATTAGTAGAGCTCGATCGTGCTAGAGCTTAACTTCAACAAATTAACAAAATCAAAAGCCTCACCACAAAAGACAAATCGAGAGATCCAAACGCTAGTTCTACCTTTGTGAAGAGTCGATTACAATTCCATAAAGCTTGACCCAAAATGATGCAACTCTCCCCAACTATTCCGCATGCGAAAGAAAACTTCAAAACCCTAGAAGCCTCACCACAAAAGACAAATCGAAAAAGGATTACACAGAGAAAAGCAAAACCCATAGAAGGCCTGACGCTATCAAGGTAATAGCTCACCTCTTTTCTCCTTCAACAATTTCAGAGTTTGACCTACTTCCTTCCTTCTACCCAAGAACTCGATTGGCAAAGCAACAATATCAAAACCCTAAGCCTCAACAGCAAAACTAGAAATCAACCTCCAAAACTCACGACCCGGCTCAGCTAAGATGGTGTGAGTTGCTTCACACCACGCAGCTCTCTTGCATAGTTAGATTTGACTTCGTAGCTCATCGGTGGCATCTTTCTCCCCTCCATCTTCTCTCTAAAAGCTTTAACACAACTTGACAAAACCAAACTTAGAGAGAGAACATAAAAACTCAGAATGGAGAAAAGTTCAAATCACTTGCCAAGGGGTATAAAACAAAAGTACAATGCGGGTAGCGAAGTATAATGGGTAAAAGGGGAAGATGAGGGAAGTAAATGGAAAACACAAAGCTTCTATTTGATCAGATTCAAAATATATAGAGAATATATATTTATGCAAAAATATAAGCTCCCATAGAATATATATATATATATATATACTTATTGTCGCAAAAATGCAACATTCAAGCAAAACGATGAGTTCCAACAACTGAAAATACAATTCAAATACAGTTCTCAAATATATATATATAGTTTTTTAAAAGGCTTCAGGCACACCGAGGCGATAAGGTTTCCTATAGCCTAAGCGCGAGGCACAAGGCGAGGCGTGGCGCGGCGCGTGCCTCACCAAAGCGAGGCGCACGTAGTAAAAGCAAAGCAAAATTATAAAATAGGCAAACTTTTTAACATAACAAATATATGTAGTATATTAAAAATATAATATCCAACAAAAAGTATAAAGTATCACACTCACATCCATCAAAAACCTTATGTATGTACCTATTGAGACAATAAGTAGTGATTCAGTGTTTATTTTATTCTTTTTTTTTTTTTTTTGACAAGGAAAAAAAACAGAGAGATAACAGAGTAGAAGAAGAACAGAGTAGAACAGAGGAGGGGAAAAACTGAGGAGAAATAGAGAAGAAGAACAAAGGAGAAAAAAAATAGAGAGCAAGAGAAGAAGACCAGAGAAGAGAAGAGAAGAGAGAGAAGAAGACTAGAGAAGAGAAGAAGACCAAAAAAGTAAAGCAAAAAAAAAAAAAAACAGAGTAGAACAGAGGCAGAGAAGAAAACCAGAGAAGAGGAGGAGAGAGAAGGGAAGAAGAGTTGAACTAGAGAAGAGAATAATAAAGCCAAAAAAAAGAGTAGAACAAAGACACGGAAGAACCAGAGAAGAGAGAGAAGAGAAGAACCAGAGAGAGAAGAACTAGAGAGAGAAGAGAGGAACCAGAGAGACAAGAACCAGAGAAAAGAGCCAGGGAGAGAAGAGAGGAAGAGTCGTACCAGAGGAGACGAGAAGAGGAGTCGAACCTTCCTCATTGTCATCTTTTTCTTCTCTACTAGGGTATTTTTTAATGTTTTTGCCCTACGTTTTGATCATTTTATATTGTAAATGAGATGTTATTCCATGTGGGTATCCACATAGAAAACTAGATGTGTTGTTGGAGTGGAAGAAACGCGAAACGCAAAAGGTGCTCGCCTCATCGCCTCGATTGCGCCTCCTCTACGTCACCTCGTCTCGCCTTGTCATGCATGAGGCGCAGAGCTGTGCCTCGAGCTTAGGCGTGCACTTAGGTGCGCTTTTCAAGACACTGTATATATATATACATAGAAAATTGAGATTGTGCATCCCCAAAGTAGAATCCTTAATTAACAAAAAAAACCCTCCAATGCATTAAAAACAGATGCGACCACTCATGGCTGAAGAGGCCTCGAGACAAAAAAAAGTGTTGACAAACCTTAAACTCTCTAAAGTCAATTTATTCATTGGCTGAAGCTACCAACATCTACAAACTTAGTAGATATCATGAGAAGTTACAAACTTAGCAACTACCGTGAGTAGCTCCAAATCAGTAGCTACTATTGGTCGCTCCAAACCAGTAGCTATGAATAGAATCAGTAAGTTGTCCCCTCCATCAATCGCTCCTTCCTAACTTCTCCATAAACCTGCAAAAGCTAATAAACTCATCTCCTCTTTCCCGATGCAATCTCTTTGTAAGAAAGTAAAGCCCTAATGCAGAACATACAATCAAAAACTCATGCAAACCCCAACTCCATTGCCAGCACTCTCCTCCCAACTGTAACAAAGCATCTTCTCAACAATGTCTTCCGAAGGACGAAGACAACGACCTAACACTATTTGGTGACTAGTTAGCAACAGAGCTCCTAACTCCAGACCTTCGAGCTCCAATCCAACTCACTGTCGCCTAGTGTGCGAATACTTTCGAAGAATGCTGGCCATGCCCCCATGGCGATTCCAGTGCTTGCTCTTCGATTCCCTCTGGGTTCAGCACCCAGTATCCCCAAACACCGCCATGGAAATACGAGAAGAGTTTTAAGGTGCAATCAGGGAATGGTATTGGGAATTAACAAACCCGGCCATCCACATGACCGTCATGGAAATACGAGAAGAGTTTTAAGGTGCAATCAGGGAATGGTATTGGGAATTAACAAACCCGGCCATCCACATGATACCGCCACCCTACACTTGTTTCTTGTTCAACCAAGAAACCAACTTCACTTGGTAGGGGTCCGCATGCCAGGCAATGCAAGTGCTAATTCCACACTACGAATGGATCCGCATCAACATCCTCTCCCAAAGACCGGTGCTAGATGCCTAGACCACCATGTTTCCATTATACCAGCACCTTTGGAGAATCCAAATGAAGATTTGGGACTTGGGTAGAACATGGAGGACTTCGCAAGCCTCAACTTGGAGGAAAAGAGCACTTCGCGCAACCTCTGCACACTCCGCTCACCATTCTCTTCTTCAACACCGAAGGTGTTGCCTACCCTCCCTTCCTCCACCACTACGTGCATCTTCATTCTTTTGGGCACTTCCACGTCGTCATCGTCACAAACACAAAAAAAAAGAAGGAAATGAGGCTGAGTTCATGAGCCAAATCATGGGCTACCCTAATGCCAAAGCCATGAGTCCACTTCCAAAGGCTTGGAAAGAATGACATGAGGAATATGGTGCTTGTGGAATGAAGTCGAGATCTCCTGTGAAGTTGTGGAGATCTTGCGAAATGACGTCACTGCCAACAAACCCACAGCTTCGTCGGGCCAGCTCATGCCAGATGAAAATTAGAAATGTATATTCCTGATGAGTAATTGAAAATCTCCCTTGTATCCAAAAAGTCACATTTTATTATTTGCATGAGTTGACATTTTTGACATTTTTGACATTTTTTTACATGAGTATGTACAAACACTCTTCTAAGAGCATTTGTACAAGGGGGCATTAATGCGGGTATCTATATTGTGCTTGTCATGTGGCGAGCCCTACAAGCGTCACTCATCACCAGCACACATCTACATAGCAGACCTCTGAGGCACCATGATGAATTGGGGTTGTATGTCTAGCCTAAGCAGGGACATGCACACCACCAAGTATGAAGCAGACTTACGGCTCACCTAGAGCTCTCTATAGTCCTTTATGACTCATAATAAAAGTCTATTATTTGCCTACTTACCCCAGCTCAATGGCAATATAGTTAGACCCTTGCCTCACCTATGTTCACTTGGCTGCTTAGGATGAGTCTCCGGCTCACTCATGTACTCACCCACTAGGCAGCCTAGGTTGGGAGCAGGTTCTAGGCACTCCAGCTTGGGATCATTGAAGGATTGTGGATTAGAGGCTAAGACCTCGGGGTCATGTAACAGTCTCTCTGTAGTGACAGTTGCATCTTGACCAAGCTTAGAGAAAAGAGATGTTGACATTACATTCACATCTGATGCATATATAATACACCTTCCAAGACATCATATCTGCACCTGGAACCCCTATGATGCAACCTTTCCAAGGACCTAAATCATAGGACACATCTAGTAGGGTTGATATCATCTTGTTGAGTTAAGAACTTGCCACCTGTCTGTGGGTTGCTTGGGCTCCAATACTCCTGGAGTCTATATAATGGTTATCATAAATGCTGCCTAAAGCATAACAACAGTATCCACAACATATTTATCACAAAAATGTTCAAAGTCTCTCATTGCCACCCCTATCATCTCTGAGCTTGCTTTAGTCTTCTTCTTCTCCTCCACCTCCGGTGATCTCGGGCCGTTAAAGTGCCCACCATCTTCCCTGAGGTCAGCAACCAACTGCCTCTAACCTCACTTGCCCACAGTCCTACGACTGCTTCTTTTTGGTGGAGAGTCTTTTATTTGGTAGTGGTTGATTAGGTTATTCCATCCTCTTGTGAGCATTTACTTCGCATTGACCGTAGAGGCTTTGAATCAAATGGCAAGGCTCGGGCTCTTTTCAGATGTGTGATTAGTGCAGTTCTTTGGGTCTCACAGATTGAAAGGAACACTATAGTTTTTGAAGGGCAGAAAGATCTTGAAAGCATTTGGGAAATGATTTGTTTTTTGGCCTCTCCTTGGGTGTCCACGGCTCCTTTCAGAGGGCTTCCTCTTTTTTTTTTTAAAAAAAAATAAAAAAATTTTAGGGATTGGAGAGCCTTGTGTTGATTGTGAAATTGTTTTTTCATCTTTTTTTCTTTTCTTTCCCCTTTTTATTTTTTTTTTTATTTTTATAGTTCTCTATTCTTTTTTCCTTTTAATGTATATATATATATATATATTTGTGTGGATCAAAAAAGAAAAAATTTATAGCAGTTGCTTCCCAAGCTATATGTATTAGTATCTGTTTTCAAATATAGAATTTTAAATGATTCCTGATTTTGCATTTTGCTTTTGGTTTATATATCACAATATGATGGATTAATGTTTGACTTTTGGAGAAATCATTGTCATTTAAACCTTTGAATTTATGTGCGAATTTTGTTCTTATTACTCTGATTTCACAAAGTTTTCTAGTGGATCATCTCGAACTTATCTCATTACCTTGCAGCTATTGGCAGATGATCCATCATTAAAGCAGTTCAAATCACATAAGAAAAGTGTGTGGCGACTCAAAAGAGTTGGAGATGTTCTCACAATTGTTGTTGTAGCTGGTAAGCTAATGTAATTTCTGTAAGTTGGATTCACTGGTTTTATTAGTTTTTTCATGTACGACTGTTCTAAGAAAACTAAAAGAAATAATTGTATCCAGATGCCAGGATTCAGGAAATAAAACTTTTAAGCGTTTTTGCTTTGGTAAAGCTGAAGAATAACAAAAATTTCTTTTGACCAGTCGTAGCTTTGATAGTTTGATGATTTGTTACTTAAGACTTGGTTAAATTAGTTAATTTTACAAATTTTCCATATTGATTTGCTGATTACTCAGAAAGGAAATATTACAATTTTTTTTTTTCTAGTTAAATATTTAAAAATATGATTTAGAACTTTTTTGTTGTCGTCACTGGTCAGCCTTCTTGTCTTCATTTCCTTTCCTTTCTAATTCTTGATCAACTCCCTAGTCCTGAGATTTGATATATGTTCTTTGGGTGGGACTGAAATTGATATCAATTCAAAAAATCAGAACCTTGTTATCAAGAGCTGTATAACAAAATACGGTGCACTTATAGAGTGTAGGTGCACATTTAGGTGTTAAATTCATCTAATCTCTAATTCTGACGATGCTGGTGTATTATTGAATTGTTAGAAGTAGTTGACTTCTCTTATGTATGCCCTAGGGCAATAGAATATCTACATCATTGCAGAATATCTATATGACACAACAAATTTCTATACATACACTTATGGTTTCTAATGGTTTGAGGGATATTTCTTCTCTCTCAGGCACGTTTGGCAGTCGGCATGTTGTGTCTGATAGTAGAGGGTTTAGACACTTGTACCATAGGCCCATTTAATTTAAAGTTTTTTAGTTCTCGAATAGCTTGAAAACTTTGAGCTTTAACCAGCATGAGTAAGCATAATCAATAGCAAAACAAACTTGATACCATACAAGTAGAAATTTTCCAAAATTTACAGAATAACTCATTTTATCCACATCTTTCTTCGGTTTTGGAGAGGGACAATAAGAGTACAGTTCGTGCCCGTGAAACCTGTATTTCCAATCAATTCCATGTGATTAAATCATAATCATATCATTTTTTTCCTTACTGTCCCCTGCAACCGTGGCACTGCTAACTTTGTGATTGATTAAAATTGCTTGTTTCTCCTTTACTCTCTAAAGGATCTGGCTTGTATATTTAATTGCAAATTAATATGACTAGTTAAATTGACAAGAAGTATCCATGTTTCCTGCATCACAATGATAGGTTGCAGTCTTGCTTTGCTTTTCTTGAAAGTTCATTGAGCTTTTCTTATGCTTTTTTCGCTTCAGGATGTTGCTATGAGATTTATGTCAAAGCAGTAATGCGGGAAGAAGCTCAGAAACAAGCGAGTGGGAGTGCATGATGAAGTGTGTTTCTGTGGCATTTCTGTGATTATGTTGGCAATGACATTAGTCCTTTTTATGCTTTTGTTTCGGAATAACTCTAGAGGCACCGCATATTTCACATCCTATTCACAAACATTGCGGGTCCAACACACATGCATGAGTGGGACAGCCAATGTTTGTGACTGGGGTGTGAGAAATGGAGTGAAAAATGCAGTGTCCGTAGCGTCACTGTTTGTTTTGCCTTTGTAGTGTTAAACAAATAATCAGGGCAAAAGTCCCATTTTCAAGTTGTACCGAAAACTTAATGGATTTTCATTTCTATAATAGCTGTTATGTAGGTGTTGTATCATATGCTTTTGATGATTTTTTTTTTTTTTTTTTTTTTTTTTTTTTTTTAAATGGTGGACATTCAAAAGGAAACCCATCATATCATACCTACATTTTTTTATTTTTTATTTTTTTATGACTGGTGCTCCAAAGCAAAAAGGACAACAAATATTTATTTCCTACTATTGTTTTCAAGATGCTTCTGTTTTTCAAAAGTATAGATAATGTGGGTACCATTGGCATAGGTCTCTTTTCTCTAAGAAATCAGGCATTTTGATTGCTTGATTACATTATGAGAGACTTGTACTGATCCTAGGTGAAGTGAATGTAGTGGTTTTTTTACTAGTTTAAAGTTGATTAAAGTAGCCCAAATTGGTGATTGGATGAAACTCTCTAGCATGTGAACTAAAGGACAGGTCAGATCCACTTTAGACATTTTCAATTGATGTTGTTGACAATATCACCCATCTTTTTTGAAAAATGTTCTAATTAACAAATTTTATCGATAAAAATGTTAAGAGTGTACACAATTTAAGTAAAATGTGCATAGAAAATGCATTGTGTAGTTGAAATTTATCTCAAGTGTGATGAGACTTATTTAAAATAAATCTCACGTATACAATGTATTTTTTGTGCGTATTTTGTGTTCTAATTTTGTGCACATGATATTGTTATTTTATAATTTTTTTGGCTTATATAATAATAAAAGAACTTTAGAATATGAAATAAGTCTAATGGTATAGGTGCCATATCAATTATTATGAAAAGTTTGATGTATTAAGTAATAAACAAAGGGTTTTGCTAATGACAATTTTAAGGGTTATCAATAAAAAGTGTTAAATGCCAAAATATTTATAATTTCATTACATTCTTCACATATCTCAAAATGATTTTATATATTTCAATACTAACAATAATTTTAAGGGATGTTTTTAGCATTTTTCATAACGAAGGGTGAGAGTTTAGAATCTAAAACAAGATCACTTCAAGAATGTGATTAGTGTCATATCAATAAATAAGATATATATATAACCAAGTGAATGGGAACATGAATACAATGATAAAGAGAGTATTTGTGTGAGTCCACATAGAGCTTGGTGATTCCCGGCGAAGCTCCGACCAAGCTCCGGCGACTTTTCGGCGATCTTTTTTCTACTTCCAAAATGAAGATCTACACTCTTGGAGTATGGATCTACAGTTTTCAAGTGTAGATCTAGACTTTTTATGTTCGAAATAGGAGTTTTGAATGTTTTCTCCTATGATTTCGGCATAGATTTTTGGTTTTTCGACACACACAATGGTTACTTCCTCTCTAAACCCTTCTCCCATACCATTGTGGGTGTTCTTCCTTCTTCGGCGACAGTGGCGATGGTGTTGGGCAGCAGCGATGGGGATGTTGTCGACAGGGACGGTGGACTTTCAAGCAGATTTTGCTTCCTAAACCACATCTTTGAGCAGATTGAAAGTTTTCCCTGGCACGTAACTATTTTTTTGGCAGATTTGTTTTTTCTTGTTGTTTTTTTTCTTTTATTGTTTGGTTGGGATGACCCTTTGGGGTCTTATTTCTGTCCTATTTTTGTTTTATAAATATATTGTTTCCCATGTTTTAAAAAAAAAAAAAAAGACAAAGAGGTGTGCCCCCACATAAAACAAAAATTTTAAAAATGAAGTTGGATATGTTATTGGGGCCAACTGAATGTTTAATTTTTGGCATGGTGCCATTTTGTAATGTATAGAATATTAACAATCAAAGTCTACCCAAAATGGGACCATGACAATGGAAGGTGGAGAGATTTCAGTTCAACTTTCAGATGAAAAGTTGATGAATGAGTCGTGAAAGCTACAAATGGATTTACAAAAGATAAGACTATACTTTAATTTTGAATTTTGTAAAGATTTATGTTTGTTAAATTAGCACATGCAAAGTTGCTATATTATATTTCAAAATCGTACAAGCAATTGAAATTTCTAAAATTATTGTGATTATTGTCATCGTCAGAACAAATTATTTAGAAAATAATGTTCGTATTTAATTTGAAAAGACAATAATCAATGTAAAATCTTATAATTTAATGGCAACTAAATTCTTGTGTCTTTCTTGTTGTGTCATGATATTTGATTGGTACAAAATATTTCCACAATTAAGTGGTACAATCCATTAATTTTCCTGCAATCTTAGTACATTTGGTTGCAAAAATAATTTTTTTTTGGACCACCTTGCCTTCAACTTACCTCTAATCAAATTAGAAATTTGAACTCAATAAATGTGAGGAAATTAATGAATGCTTTTTAAAATCTTTTTATTTTAGCCAATATTATTAATTTAAGGAAGCTATTGTTTTAGCTTTTATGAGAAATAAATTTCAATTCAATATGAGCAATCAAAATTTTAATTGGTCTCACTGATCAAGAGACATTGGTACAGTGAAAAACCACCAAATCTTAAGATATTAGCCAAACTCAACACTTTAGAGTCATTGAAATCCCTTTTCTTGTCCCTTTTTCATGACTAAAAAAATACAAGCCTCATTAACAACCATGACAGACGATGATGAATTATGAAATATCTCGCAATTTAATTTGACATTCTAAAGTCTAAATAACTATTAGTCTTATAAATTAGGATTCAATTTGTCTCAAGTTCATAGTGAGCTGAATGTAGTATTTGGACTCGTGATATCGACCACGAGTCGCACCTCAATTATTTGAATCCTCATAACGTGTTGATCATTTATGAAAAAATTCAGATTGATATAAATGGATATTCAAGAGAAAAATGAAAGCAGATGGTTCAATTGACAAGTATAAAGCAAGACTTGTAGTTAAACGTTACAGATAAAAGGAAGGTCTGGATTATTTTGACACATATTCCCCTGTGACAAGAATAACATCCATTCGCATGCTTATTGCTATAGCAGCGTTGTTTAATTTAGAAATACATCAAATGGATGTTAAGACAGCTTTCTTAAACGGTAATCTAAATGAAGAGATCTATATGGAACAACCCGAAGGGTTTGTAGTATCAGGACAAGAAAAAAAAAGTATGTCGACTTGTAAAATCCCTTTATGGATTAAAACAAGCACCTAAGCAATGGCATGAAAAATTTGATCATGCAATGCTTACTAATGGGTTTAAGATAAACGAATGTGACAAATGTGTCTATGTTAAAAACACTGACCAAGGATATATCATAGTTTGTCTTTATGTGGATGACATGCTTATCATTGGAAGCAGTCAAAACATGATCAAATCAACTAAGCAAATGCTTAACAAAAGATTTGATATGAAAGATATGGGGGTCGCAGATGTTATATTAGGAATGAAAATTACTAAAACATCTGACGGATATGCATTATCTCAATCTCATTATATTGAGAAAATTCTTGATAAATTTATCAAGGATGATTTGAATTTAGCTAGAACACCTGTAGACATCAGTCTTTATTTATCGAAAAATAAAGGTGATGCAGTGTCTCAGTTAAAATACTCCCAAATCATTGGAAGCCTAATGTACCTAATGAATTGTACTCGTCCTGATATAGTTTATGCTATCAGTAAATTGAGTAGGTACACTAGTAACCCTGGAGAAGACCATTGGAAAGCGATCATTCGGGTTCTTAGATATCTAAGATTTACTCGTGATCATGATTTGAACTTTACTCGATATCCAGTAGTACTCGAAGGTTATTGTGATGCCAATTGGATATCGGATACTAAAGATTTAAAATCCACTAGTGGATATGTCTTTACTCTAGGAGGCGCTGCTGTTTCTTGGAAGTCCACGAAACAAACTTGCATCGCACGATTCACAATGGAATCCGATTTCATTGCTTTAGACAAAGCAGGTGAAGAAGCAGAATGGCTTCGTCACTTATTAGAAGACATTCCAATGTGGCCAAAACCTGTGCCAGCTATTTGCATTCATTGTGATAGTCAATCTGCAATAGGCAGGGCACAGAATCACATGTATAACGGTAAATCACGACATATTCGTCGTCGACATAATACCGTAAGGCAATTGTTGTCAAACGGAATAATCTCAATAGAGTATATAAAATCTAAAGAGAATATTGCGGATCCGTTAACAAAAGGTTTGACAAAAGAGCTAGTGTATAGTTCATCGAAGGGGATGGGATTAAAGCCTATTACATAAGAGTCGTCATAATGGTAACCCTACTTATATGACTGGAGATCCCAAGAACAAAGTTCAAAGGGACAACTAAGTTATGTATGGCTCGCCAGAAATCACCAAGGGATTAACATTTCTACCCATTCCTATGGTGAGAGTGATATCTGCAAACATATGTTGTCTGCAGGGGTATAAGGATAAGCTTTGCTTTTAATGATTACTTATATCTTGATTAAAGTATAAAATCAAGACAAGTATAAGGAGATACTCACAATAAGAATCACCTATATGAGTGTTGAACTGGGGCCGGTTCTATGAGAATGAAAAAGGCTACATTCTCTAGAAATACTTATAAAAACCAGGTGCGTTCAAGGCCAAAATGAACACAACAGTGAGAACCACGATGTGTTAGAAGATATTTTGTGTGAAATCTATTGTCTTGGCTTACACAAACGGCTGAACAATTCAAGGCATCGCGTCCATTGGTTAGCCAGTAAGTCCGATAGGTTATCACTAGGGAAGGTTCAAGGCCGAAAACTACCTATCCTGATGCAAGATATTTTCGACTTATACTCTTTCGTTAAGTCTGCATATTGTTGCATTTCCGTTGTCATCAAATTCCATTCATGTGGGGGATTGTTGGAAATGGTGGAAAAAATTCTGGGTAAAACCAGAATTTTTCCTCAAGTTTGGTCTATTTTTTAGGTGGGCCCCGAGTATCGATTTACTCGGGTCAAAGTGGTAACGCGTTCTATGCCGCGTTGTGATTCACGTGGTATATTTGGTTGCTCAAAACCATTACCGAGTGAATGGAAAATTGAAGCCAAAGTGTGCTCCATGGAAATGGAGTTTTGGTAGAAATTCCTTAAGGTTGTAAATTGGCTTGTCCCACATTGATTTGGTGGGAAGTTTTGAAAGGGTTTATAAGGCTTGGGTTTGATACTTGGGGTGTGCCCCAAAGGGTACCCAAGTGTTTTAGAGGGAGAGGTTATGGACAAAATGGGCTAGACCCATTGGACCCAAAAATCACCACACACGCGCGCCGCCGTCTGTCCGGTTGGTTTAATTTTATTTTTTATTAAAATAAAATCCAGAATTCAAATTAAACTGGTTTGGATTTGTTGTTCATCCAAACAGGGCCCTTCCTGTTTTCAAACATAATTAAACTGTTTTGGATTTATTGCTCATCCAAACAGAGCCCTTCCCGTTTTCAAACAGAATTAAACTGTTTTGGATTTATTGCTCATCCAAACAGAGCCCTTCCCGTTTCTATCTGTTTGAATAAACAGATTCAAATCTGTTTAAATTTGAATCTAACAGGTTTCATACCTGTTCAATTCAAATCCAAAAGCCACCTTTACATCTATAAATAGACTAGCCTCCCATTTGGATTTTACTAAAATTTTTCATACTCCATCCTCTGCAAATTATATTCTTCATCTTACTGCATTTATTTCCGAAAGAAAGAGTATAAACACTTAGTGTGTTCGTAAGGCAAACAATTTGTAGTGCTGCTATTGTTTGTGGTAAGATCATTTCATCCTGGGAGATAGACGTCCAAATTCTGAAAGCACCGTGGAGAGGACGAATCTGTCTTAAGGACACAGTGTTAAACACTGGACTTGATCAGAAAAGTTATTCAAATAAATTAACCAAGTAAGTTGTTTAATTTTATTCTGTTTTTTATTATGTTTATTTATTCAGATTTTATTTTTGTTTTTGTAACAAAATAAAATCTGTGGTTTTATTTATTTATTATTATTTCGAGTTTGATTTTTGTAATCAAACAAATTCTCTCCTTTTATCTATTTCTTTTATTCTTGTTGTTGTTTTGTACACAACAGAATTTAATCTTTTTAAATACAGTGAAGATTGTCCTACAATATTTGGACTCGTGATATCGACCACGAGTCCCACCTCAATTATTTGAATCCTCATAACGTGTTGATCATTTATGAAAAAATTCAGATTGATTCGAAAACTCTGCCCATATTAGTTTATGACATTTATTTATAATAAAATGAACGACAAATATTATTTGAAAACTAAATTATTTATTTTTTGTGATCTAAATATTATTTGTATTTTTTTTTTTACAAATAAATGTCATAAACTACCGTGACTATAATTAGCAGGTCAGCTTAAGTTTTTTCATGAATAATTTATACATTATGATTTAAAAAGTAAACGATTCAAATTATTAAAATAAGATAAATTCCAATAATTTGAATTTCCTTAATTATAAATAAGAAAACGGTGTATAAATTGATTTATAATATGTTATGTATAATGACAAAACAAAACAAAGAAAAACTTGTTTAAGACGTGACCAAGGAAAAAGTAATGGACGTTGTTTTTTTCAAATAAAAGAAAAAAATTTGAAAAAGTCATGATTCAGATATGTATTGAGGATGAACCTGTCCCAATCTCGAAATAATAATGAGAAATTCAAAATCATTACTTAAACCTAATTAATTACAAGGAGAGAATATTTTACCCAAAGAACAACATAAACACAAATGTCATTCACTCTCTCTACCTCGCGTTTGGTTCACGACCCCATGCCACAAAACCAGACTGTTTTAAAGCATTTTTTTAATGGTTCAACAATTAAATAAGTAGTTATTGGGACACTCAGACCATAAATAGGTCGAATTTGGATCCTCGGCCGCCCTTTTGGGCGGCAGTTCCCAGCAACCCCCCCAAAATGACGTCGTTTTGGGGGGTTTTTTCGTTTTTTTTTTTTTTTCGCAGAACCAGAGCAGAGCAGAGGGGAGGGGAGGGGAGCTCACCGGAGGGGAGGGGTCCGGATTCGCCGTCGCAGGTCGTCGAGCTCGCCGTCGCAGGTCGTCGAGCTCGCCAGGCGTCCGATCGTCGCCCGATCTGCCGTCGCCTCCGCGTCCGGCCCGCCTCCGCCTCCTCCTCCTCCTCCCCCGGTGATTTAGGCCCCCTCCAGTCCGGTGCTCCCTCTTCTTCTCCCTTCCTCTCTCTCCTTCCCCTCCCCTCCCCTCCCCTCCCTCTGGTTCTGTCAAAAAAACGAAGAAGAAGAAAGAAAAAAAAAAATCAAAAAAACCTCCAAAACGACGTCGTTTTGGGGGGCTGATGGAACGGCCGCCGGAAAGGGCGGCCGAGAATCCGGACTCAAATAGGTCAACATGCTACATCATGACAACGGAAGTCGACAAGTTCTAACTAAGATGATAGTTGCGGTCGTCCGGACGGACGATTAGGTGCACAATTTCTGTATTCGGCCTTCTATGCACTTAGACTTTTTGTAGGTAGATAGGGGTGATAAATTGCCTAAATAATCAATAGTTTAAGTTAGGTTAAAAACTTTAATGAGTTTTAAATTCTGTTTAAGCTTTGATTTATTAAATTTTCGGATCGGTCTCTAACAAACTTCTGTTGAATTGAGTTCAAATATTTTGGTATTTTATAGTTTTAGACTTATTAAATTGAATTGAATGAGAAATTGATTGTTTAAACTTTGTTTAAAAACTTTAATGAATTCGAAATTATATTCAAGATTGACTTGTTCATCTAACCAAACCAAACTCGAACAAAATTTTAATGAGGTGAACAACAGTCAAACTTGAACTGTTTGGTTCCTTTAGCATTCCTAGTCTTACAATACTATTTTCAAAGTATAAATTTTAGTCTTATGATGACACTTACTCTCAGCCACTTTCCATGCATATGAAGTGTTGAGTATAAAATCATGAAGAACCCTAAAAGACAAGAAGTATACACTCCATGCATGTAAAAATTTTGTGGAAAATCAAGCTTAAAAATGATGAAATATACATACATGTTCATATTTAATCTATTCTTACCATATTCAAGTTGATTCTTATGCCTCTTAACAATTACATGAAATTTACTCTAATTACTTCATGAATTTAACATCTAGATAAGTTATTTACAAAAATTATGATTGTAATTCTTACATAGAGCTTGAATTTGAGGATTTGCCAGCTTAATTATTTCAATTCACCTCCTAATCTTCACAATTCTTTCACACACACACTCTCTCTCTCTATCTCTCTCTCTCTCTAGTTTTTCAAGCCAAAGTTATTAAAATGAACTCATATCCGTGTTTATAACACACACGCACATATATAGATTAGATTAATTAAGTATGCCTGCTTAGGACTAATTAAACAAGCTTAAGGTTAATCAATCCTATTTTATTTTAATTGATTAATCCTAATTAATTTAATCTGAATCAAATTCTAATTAAACTTACTATATAGTTGTAAATATTCCAATTAACCTATTGAACTTGTCTATTTTGATTTCTAAACCCGTTTAGACGTTCAATTTCTATTCAAGGTAAATATTATAACAGATATTCCATGAGCAAACAGATATGCACAAAATTAAACACATAATCATGTAATTTTTCTCAATAACATAATATATAAAAAAATATGCATGTTGAGATCGTTACAATTTTAATGCACTCATTTATGTATTTAAAAAGGTTGTAAAGTCTCACTTTTATCTTAATGTTGTGTTTGGTTGGGGGATTTGGGGAGGGATTTGGAAAGGAAAAGGGAAAAGGTGTGTGAAACTAGGTGAAATATAGGCATGTTTTATTCACATTTCACCTACATTTTCCATTTCTCTTTTCAAATCTCTCCCCAAACCCTTCAACCAAACACACTATTAAGGAACCATTGATTCATCGATAAATCAAGACGACATAAATTATAATAATTTATATCTAATAAGAGTATTTTCATCATTTTTGTAATAAGTTATTTCTCTTGAAATAATTTTTTCAACCTCTCTAGATAAAAATAATTTCATATATGTGAAATAAAAATACAACAGAATAAATTATTGCTAATCACGAGATTGAACTGAACACAAAATAATTTCGCTCTAATTTTTTCAATTTTAAGTTGTTAAAATCAAATGTCTGAGTTTTTGAATTTT
Organism: Camellia sinensis; assembly: GCF_055761805.1. Lineage (NCBI taxonomy): Eukaryota > Viridiplantae > Streptophyta > Magnoliopsida > Ericales > Theaceae > Camellia > Camellia sinensis. Next base: position 100,171,420 of record NC_138975.1, on the reverse strand, counting down.
TTGTTCATATTTTTCTGTCTTTTAGTAATTTTTTTACTTTTCAGATTCATTTAATCTAGATATACAAAAAAAAAAAAAATTATATTTGTGAGCCAATATAAAATAAATAAATAAATACAAAAAAATGTAAAAAAAATAGTAATTTTTTTATATATTTTTTTGCATTCAGTGATTTTCTTAATTTTTTTATAAATAATATTGTAATTTTTAAGCGTATTTAGATTAAGTGAATCTAAAAATTAAAATAATTTACTTGAAATATTAAAAAAAATTAAAGAAAAATAAAAATAAAATAACTTAAAAACTATTTTTGAAAAAAGAAAATTATATTGACCTCTCTTTTAAGGTTTAGAAAAAAATAGTAAGTTCACGAGTTTGGAACAATAATAATGAATTTTTTTAAGATATTAATTCATGTAACACTTGGTCTATTTTCATAGGAAACTCGCTAATTGTATAAATTAAACATTGATATTATAATTTTTTTATATTGAAATATATATTTTATCTTATATATTTCTTCATACCATTTATATCAATTTTGATTTCTTTAATATTATTATTAAAAAATTTGATATATTTATGTCAAAATTATAAAATTTATACCTCCCTCCATCACAAAATGTTAGTCTCTTATTTCATTTTTCATTGTCCCAAAATATTAGTCTATTTTCAAAAATTAAGAAATAAAACAATATAAATTTATTATTTTGTCATTCTTTTAAATTCATTAACAATACAAAAAGTATAATTATGACAATTGATATTATCAAAAAACTACTATCGAAGAGTAATTTTAAAAAATTAATATTTTTAAGGGCAAATTACATATACCTCCCTTGAGGTTTGGCTAAATTACAAATACCCCCTGAGGTTTTGAAAATTACATCCCGCCCCCTGAGGTTTGTATTTTTATAACAATTTGCCCCCTGAGGTTTAAATTTCATAACAAATTACCCCCTAATTTGTTATGCAAATATAGCATTCAGGGAGGAATTTGTAATTTCTCAAACCTCAGGGGGTATTTGTAATTTAGCCAAACCTCGAGGGGGTATATGTAATTTGCCCTATTTTTGAAATGTAATAATTATACTATAAAAAAAATTAAAATTTTCAGAAAAAACTAGGATAAATTATAAATACCCATCTTGAGGTTTGTTTAAAATACAAATTATCTCCTATGATTTGAAAAATTACAAATACCCCCTTATTATAATTTTTTATTTAACAGAATTAATTAAAAAAATGAAATTCATAATTGCTCTCCTAAATAATAATAAAAGGGAAAATTGGTCTAGGTTCCCTCTCCCACTTTTCGTAATGGAAGAGATCCACAAAATTATTTTTTGATGTCTAAGGTCCCTAAACATACATCAGAGAAATTTCAGTCCTTTATACTATCTTCATCATCTGACCCACCGCCACCCCCAACAACCCGACTCTCAATCCTCCTCATCTTCCAACACTTCCCAAAGCTTTACCCAGTGGAGATTCCCGGCCTCATTCTCCTCCTCTCCTTCCCTCTCATCGCAATCACATACATTTTCGTCTCCGAAGCCCTCGCGATCCAGGCGCTCATCTTCATCTCCTACGTCGGACTGAAGATCCGCGACATCGAGCTCGTCTCTCGCGCGGTGCTGCCGAGGTTCTTCGCGGCGGACGTGAGGGCCGAAAGCTCATGTGCAAAACCAACTTGAGCAGTCCGATGCTGAGAGGAAACGGGCATCTGTTCATGAAAGAATGAGGGTACCTGTTACTTACGACGATCTGATTGGAGAGGATGATCCAAAAGACAAATCAACCTGATCTGGGAAGAACTGCATGTTTCTGTGGTTCGAACAGTTTTGTGAAATTTTGGTTCTTCAATTTAAATTCCTTTCTGGCATTCTCTTTCTTAGCTACCAAGGTAATAGAAGACATATTTTGCCTATTCTCCAAGAAAGGAGGTGTTTGTGTTTGGAACTTTGGATTAGTGAAAGGATTTGAGGAAAGAGAAGAAAAATGAATGGAAAAGTGAATGAAGTAGAATTTTTTTTTTCTTCACTTTTTCTATCAACAAATCCCTACATAAATCTATTCTCCAAACAAAGCATGAAGGGTAGGGGGAAGAAAATAAATGAAATGAAAAATCAGAAAGAAAAGGAGAAACTGCTTTTTGTTAGTTAGTACATATATGGTTGGTTCTTATTTAAGAATCCCATTGAATTGAATTGAGGTTTTTTGTTAGTTATTTATCTTCTTGATGTATACAAAGTTGCCCATGATGTTAAAGTAGAGAAATTTGCCTCCATCTCTGGTATCCCAATCACAGAAATTGGAATTTCTCTGGTTTGGGTTGGAGAGGGAGAATTTATCTGGGTTAAGTGAATTTCTCTGGATTGGAGATGAGAATTTCTCTGGTTTGTGAAGTCAAAGAAATTTCCTAGATAATTGTACAATCACCAAGTTCTGTTCATAAAAATACAACTTTACTGTAAATAGAGAGAATTTCTCTGGTTTCAATCTAGAGAATTTCTCTGGTTTGTCTGGCTTGAAGAAAATTTCTCTGGTTTTGGACCAGAGAAATTTGTGGGTTTGTGGGTTTGTTAGACATGGGTTTAATTGTAGTTAATAGAGCCAGAGAAATTTGCGATGTGAAAGAAATTTCCTGGATAGCCATGCAAATTTCCTTTCCACAATTTTCTCTAGATTTATTTGGTACTCAGAGAAATTTCAATTTTCTCTGGAGAGAATTTATCTGGAATTGAAATTTCTCTGGATTTCAATTTTCTCTGGAGAGAATTTCTCTGGGACTGAAATTTCTCTGGATCTTGTTAAGGGACCTTAGACATCATAAAAATATTTGATTCCCTTTATACTATAAAATCATAATATCGGGGACCTTAAAAAAAATACCCCATAATAAAATTACTTAAATTATTAATTGAAACATATTTTTAACATTATTAAAAACTGTTAATTGACTTGATGATTTATTAATAAAAGAGACGATTTATTATGAAATTAGAAATCTCAAGAAGTGAAATGTAATTTTTAAAACTATATGGAGCGATTTATATTTTAATCAAACTTTAATAAATATATTTATAATTTACTCAAAAAACTATTATTTTGGAAGGAAAGAAATATATGTGTATTCGAATCTCATATATAAAAAAAGCAAAATGAGTTGGAGAGTGAAATGACGCGTTGCAAGAGAGTGTGGGGGGTATAACGCCCGCAGTTTGTAAAAACAGTCATATGTCCAAATCGAAGCACGAAAATAACATGCCACTCATGGTGTTGTTAGTACTACTTTCTGCTCCAAAAACACTTTTAAATTCTCTTAGCGCGAAACGCGTCCATTTAGAGCAAGATTCCCTCCTTGACTTTTTTTACTGGACTCCTACTTGATAGGTTATTGGGTTTATTTTTTAGTTTAATTTTGATAATTTGAACAGTTTACATTTTAAAATTTGTCATGTATATCATACTTGTAGAAAATTAAATTGATTGAATATCAGAAAAATTAAAAATCGTTTATTAAAAAAATTTAATAAACAGTTTTATTGTTTAATAAAATTTTTAATTCACGTAGTTTTTGATATCCGATCGACTTAATTTTCTACATGTATGATATACATGACAAATTTTAAAATATGAACGGTTTAAATTATTAAAATTTGACTCAAAAATTGACCCAATAATCCATCAAGTAAGAAATTAGGTAAGAGTGTCAAGAAAGAGATCCTTGCTCCTCCTTTAAGGGTATTCTAGTACTTTAACGAATTCCAATACAAATCTACTTGTACATTATTAAAAATTTTAGTATACAACACCATTATGATTTAGATATCTACGTTTGAATAAAGCATAGTAAATGTTTTAAATATAAATTTATAAACGAAAAGCAGATGTTGATAGGAGTATTTTCAGAAATAAATTAAAAATTAATTTTAATTTTTTAATTTTTTTTAAAAAAAATATGTAAAAAAATAAATAAGTAACATGACTTACAAAGATTAAAAAGTTAAAAAATTAACTTTTAATGGAGGTTTCAAAATAGGCCATACATAGTTAAATGGAATGTACATCTTAACAATAATATATTTTTGTTCATAAATTTATGTTTGAATATTTGATTATTATTTAAAAATTTATATTCAAGCGATACAAATAATATATATTGAGATTTTTTATGGTGGGTAAATGTAAATTTTTATTCGCTGTAAATGCATCCAATTTTTTTTTTCTTTTTCTTTTAAAAAAAAAAAAACACATTCGACTCCATAGATTAAAAAAATATTTTTTATTCCTAAGACAACCTTAAGTGGCGTCCCAACTTACTATTCATTGGATAAAACAATGGGACTTACCTTAGGTTAGGTTTGGAGAACAACTTGACAAATGTCAAGTGATGAACAGTATGAGATAATGATCCAACATCACCATGTAATCACTCTCATAATTTTGACATATTTATATTAGATTTTTTTAAAGTTTTAATTTACATTACACTTAATTCTTTTTTTATCAATAATTTGTTGATCTTATGCATGAAAAAATAATTTTATCATCTCTTTTATACAAAAAATTATATTTTTCTTTATTTATCTTTATATTTTCACATTATCTGTATTAGTTTTAATCCCTGTAGCATTATTAAAAAGAAGAGGCCAGTATAATTAAATAAAAATTGTGAGATTTGTTGCATTTCCTTCAAATCTCAAGAGAAGTCAGTATAATTTACTTATTTTTTTAATACCATTTTACCCATTATGTAAACAACCAAAATGGCCAAAACCCTAACTTTGGCCAACCAGTAAGCTTGAAGCTTCGCCTATCCTTCCAACTTTGACCTTCCCTTACCTAGCTCCAGACATCTTTTTTCAATCCCTTTCGACCCTTCTCGACATGCCTAGCCTTTTCCTACTACTCAACCCCTTCCCAACATCACCACTGCCATCACCGATAATCTTTTTTATCCCCCTTCCACAACTTAAGAAAATATTTCCATTATGTTCTTTTTCATTTTCTTTTATAAGATCTAGGGTTTATTGAAGAAGAAGAAGAAGAAGAAGAATGATGGGGGTTTGCAATGGGAAAGGGGATTGGGTTGGGGTCGTAACAATGAAATAGAGAAGAAGAAGAAAGAGGAAGAACAAACAGAGAAGAACAAAAAGAAAAGAGGACGACGAACGGTGGCATACGAGTCAAAAGGTGGCAATAAAGGTGATTGAGAGGCATGAAAGTTTAATATTTATTTATTTATTTGGGCAAGAGTGGGGAGGGAAAATAAAATTTAGGCTCGAGGTGCCCTACGAAATGGGTTGTCTAACAAAAAAATATTTTTTCAAGAATAGAAATTCTATCTACACATTACAATGGTAGAGAACAAGTAATAAATGAGAGACAATAGTGGTTCGCGGCAATGATGGTGGTGAGTGTATCTGGTGTATATTGGGAGATTAAGTTTTAGAATTTAGTCTAAAATGGTAATTTACTTAAATGGCAAAAATATAATAAAAAATTAGAGAGATTGTATATGCATTGAGAAAAATGATTGTGTGCAAATGCAATCATCCCTTTTCAAGGATGTGAAATTATCTTAATTGGAGAGTCAAATGATATGCGTGATATTTTATAATATTATAATTAGTAGGCAAAATAGATAGGTAAAATATCATATTAAGCAATTAAAAAATATGAAAATGTATAATAAATAATAATTAATTAAGAATACAAATTCTGCATATTCTATAATTTTTCCCAACATTTATTATTATTTTTTTCAAAAAGACATACCTAATATCAGCAGATGGTAACGCTCGTGCTGCCTCTCTGACCATCTGAGCTGTGAAACTCAATACTCAAAAGAGAGAGAAAGAGAGAGAGTCCTCTCATTTACAAGAAATTTTCTTTGTTTGTTGATCGATTGTTTGAAACTGTGGGTGTTGGGAAGATCAGAGGAAGGACATGGCAACCTATGGAGGGACAACCCAGAAGTGCAAAGCATGTGAGAAGACTGTGTACTTGGTAGATGAGCTCACAGCAGACAGTAAGGTCTACCACAAGGCTTGCTTTAGGTGCCACCACTGCAAAGGCACCCTCAAGGTCAATCAGTCTCTCATCTTCATACTTCTCTGCTTTGCTTTATATTTGATCACTACATCACTTCATAAATATGTAACTGTAGACATCTATATAGTATATATTTATATTTATATGATTTTTTTTTTCTTATTAATGATTGTTTTTCTTATATGGGTTTGATTTGAAGACGATGATGATTAGCTTCTTTTTGAAATATTTGCTTCTCTGTTAAAAGGAATTGTATAATTGAGTTGTTTGATGATGGGTAGGCTTGCATGTTTGGTTTTGATGAATATGATGATGGCCTCTAAGTTGAGTTTTTGGATCATGATCTTCCCTAGCCTAAGTGTTCAAACATGGGTTTGCAATCTGAGGCTTACAAATTTAAAGTTTATTGGATGAATATGTTCAATTGGGTGATAGGCTGATATGGGTTTTTGGATCCATAGCGTTTTCAATGAAAATGGTGATCCACTATGAGATGTTTTCAGGGAAATTTTTGTCATCTGAATTTCACCTGTTTGGACATTTGTGTTGATACAAGCTTTTCATTGGGGATACATCGAAGCAATTGATAAAAGATTGGACAGACTAGTGAATTTTCTTGAGTTAATACTAAACTATAGGGTATAGCCGAGAAATTTGTGAATTTTCTAGATTGTAAGTGATACAGTGGGGTTAGAGATGCATAGTGTAAAGTTTGAGTAATTTAACTTTTTCCCAAAAATCATAGAAATGACAAGAAGATGTCTCCACTTCTGTTTTGTGTCATCAGGAATTTAGAGAAATTGTGGGATTCTTTTTATTATTGTACAATGACTCAGAGAACATGATAGATGTCTCATCTGGATTTAATCGAATGAAGTGAAAATTCCTGCGAAATTTGTGCCTGCGAATTACGATCTTTAAAGTGTAAATTATTCACCTGCAGTTTGCTCGTAGGACGTAGAGTTTAACTTTAAAATGTCTGAATACAAGTTTGAAGCAGCAAAAATTGTCTGCTACTTTACTCAACAGTTGGTTCTATCATTGTTGTTTGTTCTACGGAAAAGAGTTGTCATTGTTACAACAAGTCATGTATTTGTAATTCTCTTCTTATCAGCTTTGTAACCACCTATTAGTTGCCTACATGAATTGTGGCTCAATTGAATTAGAATGTAACTTATTTCAAAACTTGCAGCAGTTGCAAGAGAACCTCAATAAAATTATGCGAAAATTGGTTGTTAGAAAGTATCTTTGTTTGTCAAGACATATTGGGCTTGCTTTTGGAGGCCTGTAGAATTCAAAAACACTCGTATAATTCAGTAATCTGGTGTCATCCTATCTCTTGCTGTAATAAAAAAAAATGTTACAAATTGACCTATGGAATTGGTAAGTGGAGATAAATTGGAAAAATTCCCTGTTATTTTAGTGTAAGGAAGTCTTTTTAATTTTCATCCATTTGGGTTCCAGGATGTCTAGGTTGCGAGCAAGGTTGTAAAAAGCAGCCGCAACTGACATAACGCCCCATTACGGCCGCTATAGTAGTGTGATAGAAATTCACAACCATAACGGCTGCCACCGTTATGTAAAGGTTGTAACGGCCGTTACATTGCCACTACATCACCGTTATGACTGTTATGTTTCTTTTTTTTAGTTTTATAAATTTTGTATATAATGCAGTTTTCTTTTTTTATTTTCTAGTTATATAGAACTTAAGAAAAAATCTTATCTATACATATTTTGAACGTCCAATCTTCAAGTTTTACAAGATTTCATTATTTTTTTACTTAATTATATTTGAATATTAACTTATACGTACCTATTTCTATTATGTTAAATTTATTGAACAAAATTTAGATTTCATGTTATGTACTTTTACATTATTATGTTGACATTTTGTATTTTGAACTTATGTTTATGAGATTATTATTTTTAATATTAAACATACTTCATTTATTTTATTTTATTTTTTATTTTAACAAATTGGAAATTATCCGTAAGTATAATTAGTAAAGCAAAGAGAATTAAACAAATCTAACGATAGGAAAATTCTCCAGTGACTTAAAACTAATATATAAGTTAGTATATATATTGGATCAAGTTTTAAAACTAAACAAAATACTAAATATCATTTTCAACTTTACTAAATGTGATTCTGAAATAAAAACATGCGTATCGGTATGTTTTCTTAAAGTTGTGCGAAGAATTAAAAAATTCACGGTTCTGGTTGCTGCTACCGTAACGCTACGGCCGTTACACTCCACAACCGCATCAACACTATTGTTATCATTGCAGTAACCGCCACCGTTATTTAAAATCTTGGTTGTCCTATACCTAACCTTTCTCCAATTGATTCCAGGGATGTCTAGCCTCTACATTACCTCACCTCTCCCCTTTTTTTTCATTTTATAGATTTTTGGTTATTTCTAGTCTCCATATGTTGTCTTCAATTTTGGAAGCTATTAGTCCTTCCTTGTGCATCTTTGTTATACATCATCAATTGAAGGATTTAGTTTTTTAGTTTCCTCTTACTAATTCTATTCTGGTCCAGTTCAGCCTTCTTCAATGTCTCGATTAGAGCATCTCCATTATTTTTTTCTCGCATGAGCAAACCGTTTCACATATTTGATTACATTTTCCTTATCAACTATGGGCTCTTCTTCTTCTTCTTTTTCTTCTTTTTCCAACCTTTTCTATGGGTGTGTTCATTCTAATTAAATCTTTCTACTTCGTTCACTTATTAGACTCAACATTTTCATCTCACTGGTACTTGTCACATACTTTTGCAGATTAATTGAAGTAAGCTTGGTGTAATCATAAAGCCCTTTTATCCCAATTTTTGATTATTTTCAAACTATGGAAACAACATTTAGCTCTGTAGTGGCCACATACCAAAGAGATGAATGCAGTTCCCTGCATCAGAATCAGATTCAGAATGGATTTTCTACCGTTTTCATTCTGATACTGTCAATTCTGAGGAATCATGCATTTGTTTTTTCTTTGTTGCATGGATTGACTGCATAAATTTTGCAATCATTTCCTTAGCTTAATTTAATCCTTCCTCTGATTCAACAGAAACATCACTTATAATTTTTTCTTTAAAAAAACTGTGTCAATAAAAATTAATTGAGTAAATTGGATATTTTCATTCCTGAAGCTGTATTATTTTTCACACATTGTGGATTCTAGTAATATGGATTATGTAACTTGCAAAAAGAAAAAATCTCGCAAAGATCCTGTCCCAGCATAGTGTAGGCTAGTTGCGATTTAAAAATATTTAGCCACTAGAACATTTAGTTACTTTAAAAGAAGTCATTACTTTAGTCGACTAAAATAAGCTGTTGATGAATGTGGTAATTGATTGGTCATGAGTTAGCCACAGATTGGAGGACCTGAAATTTTTGCATGCCTATTATATTAATGCTTTGATTTGCTATTTGGTTTTCGTATGTAGTGACTGAAAGATCTGTTTTGTATTGTCTGAGTTGTGCATGAAATCTTATATTGAGGTGCAGATTCTTTATCTATTCCGTGTTCAGTAGGACATAGAACATATTGCCTCTCTTTGTTTTCTCGTACATTTTCGTTCATATATTATCTGTTGTTTCCTTACATCCTTGTGTTTCACGTTCTTCTGTGCAGCTGAGTAACTATTCCTCCTTTGAGGGTGTGCTATATTGTAAGCCTCACTTTGACCAACTGTTTAAGATGACAGGCAGCTTGGACAAAAGTTTTGAAGGTAATTAAATTTTTTTTTTCCTGATTTTTTTATAAGCTAGTTTGTTATGAATATTATTGGGCACTTTTATTCTTCTATCTGCTTGTTTAAGCTCATTAATAGGTCCATATGTATGTTCATTTTTATCTGCCTTATAGGTGCTCCAAAAACTGTTAGAGTTGACAGATCTGCAGATCAGGTACTCACTGCTGCCAAGTTCAGCAATCCCTTTCTCTTGGACATTGAAATTATGTCTAGGGTTCGAAAGAATTAATCGAAGCTTTTTATTAGTCATAACTTGTTATTCTTTTTGTGAGTGAAATTGTACAGGGCCGTACCAACAGCAAAGTTTCGAGCTTATTTGCTGGAACTCAAGACAAATGTGTTGCTTGCAAGAAAACTGTTTACCCAATAGAAAAGGTACAGATTAGCACTTTATCTTCACTAAAGGTTGTGTTTGGATCACTGATTTAGGTAGGGATTTGAAAAGAGTAAGGGAAAGGTAGGTGAAATGCAATTATATTTCATTCATATTTTACCCATCTTTTCCTTTTCCCTTTTCAAATTCCTACCGGAATCCATGATCCAAACATAGTGTAAAGAAATAATTGTGGAAAAAAAAAGAAGAAGAGATAAGCAATTCTGGAATAAAAGATGACTTTGAATTTCCACCATGCATACTTCTTTGTCTTTGATATTTTTCTATACTTGCAAAAATAAATATATACAAAAACTTGTGAGGAGAGAGACTAAAAAAATCTCTTTTCCTGACAGAAAAGTTGATCTAGGCTTATTTCCAATTTTGATGACCTATTTTGCTTTTACAAGAATGTTAAATTCTATATCTAGAATCCAAATTAATGGAGGTTCTTAGTACTATAAGTAATTTAGAATCTTATCAGCCTTTGGTTTTACATGCTTGATGCTTCTGTTATGCATTCTACCTTCCTTTCCGTGGTCATTACACTGTCTTTTCCCCAATAATCTTGATTGATGTAATGACCTGAACTTGGTTGCAAGTATGAAGGATTTTGTCAGTTTGTACTAACAAAAAACCTCAAAATGCCTACGTAGGACCCCTCCCCTTAGTAGCAAGAAACTCCTGTTTGGGTGACGTTTCTTACTTAGAAACTTGATTGCACTCCAAAGCAAAAAACTTGTAAGAAACTTGTTCCCAACAACCTCTTAAACATACAAATCTATAATTTAAAAAGAATAATAATAAAGCAAATACAAAAGAAAAATAATTCAAGCTTATTCTACTACTTTGTATTTACATAATATTTATTTATACTAAACAAAGGCAATTTGTAGTTGACATCAATCTCTAATATTTTATTGATATATTGTAACACATAGATTACAACCAAGCAGAAAAAAATATTTGCTGGAATATATTTATGTATTTAATATGTCAAGCATATACATGATTTTATAGGCGCTCCCAACTTTAGAAACTTCTATATGCACTTGCTCGCCCACCCCTGCTTCATGCAACTAATCCCCTCCCTCCCTTCCCTTTTTCCCATATTCTTAGGTTGCCATGGATATTTAAGTTGTGATATTCAGTGTTTGTCTTTTGATCTTCTAATGCTTAGCACAGTTTATTCATGTTATCAGACTCAGCATAGTTCCTCTAGAAAAGGCTTATGTTATGTACGATAATTTATGTTCTTTCAGGTGGCAGTTGATGGCATGTCATACCATAGGCCTTGTTTCAAGTGCGCTCGTGGAGGTTGTGTGATCAGCCCATCAAATTACGTGGCTCATGAACATCAACTCTATTGTAAGCACCACCACTCCCAACTCTTCAAGGAGAAGGGAAACTTCAGCCAACTTGGCAAGAATGGACAAGCTAAAGAGGTGATTGAGAACGGAGCATCTGCTTGATGAAGTGGAAGTATATATATATCATCAATGGTTGCATCTTGGTATCAAATCTTTGGCAGATTTTCAAACAAAAATAGTAAAAATTCAACTGTTCCAAGTATAAAAGTCAAGATAATGGGCTGTCTTTTGCGTATGTTATTTAGTGAAGAGTCGCTAAATTTTGAAGCTTGAGCTTTGAATGAATAATAGTTTGGGAATTGAGGTTTGGTTTTTTTAAATATACCTTGTGTGAGCTCAAAGGTTGTGTTGTTGTGGTTTGAATCTTTTGTAGACATTTCTTTCTTTTATTTTGTTTTTATTTATTTATTTATTTTTAATATAATTGTGCTTCATTTTATCATTCTTTTAACTGCTTAGTTGGACATATACACCTTTAAATGGCTGCCTCCTTGTAATCCAGAAATAGCAAAAATAGCAAAAGATGGAAAATGTCTGAAGCCTTCATCTTGATACCTTTTCAGTTTGTGCCCTATCAGTTGTGCTCTTCGTGCGGCTTTTGTTTAAGAGAAATTGATTCATGAGGTCTGGAAAGGACTGTATATATGCAGATCAAACTAGGGTATATTTGCAAGTTTTGTTTACTTGTTTGATATGAGTGAGGAGAGAGAGCAAGCAGTGACTTGGCATGGTGAAAAATTAGTTGTTTAGAACCAAGAGAGTACTTCCATTGAAATTGTGAAGAATCTGTCTTTTTAAGACCGAAGAATCTGTCTTTTTAAGTCTTCGATTGTCTTAAGTTTTGAGTCATTAAAAACAAACTGAAGGATATATAGAGAGTAGAGTGTACAATGACAAAGATTGAGATAGCGGAACCAGAAATAGAAAGTGTAGATGTGCTGATTATTGGTAGAGCGTCATTAAAATGTATGTAAAGTTGGCAATTTTAGTAAACTTGCACAAATCATTTTGGTAAGTGCTGTTGGAATGTGTCCCACATCGCTTAGAGTTGCTTCATTTGTGTTAGTTATAAGGTTCTAGTTTCCCTCTTCTTAATACTTGGGTTTTAAGGAAAAGTTGTTAGGGAAAATCGATGTGATTCCCCACAAGTAAATCAATCAATGGGAATAAAAATTAATGCGGAAAAATTAAATCAAAGGCAACACAAGAATTTTTACGTGGTTCCCTCAATGTGAGGTACGTCCACGGGATCGAAATCCAATTCCACATCAATCAATGGGAATAAAAATTAATGCGGAAAAATTAAATCAAAGGCAACACAAGAATTTTTACGTGGTTCCCTCAATGTGAGGTACGTCCACGGGATCGAAATCCAATTCCACTATCAACCAAATAATTCCAAAGAGGTACGTCCACGGGATCGAAATCCAATTCCACTATCAACCATCGAAATCCAATTCCACTATCAACCAAATAATTCCAAAGAGGTACGTCCACGGGATCGAAATCCAATTCCACTATCAACCAAATAATTCCAAACGATTACAAACGAGACACTAATGGTCTCACAAAACACCCTTAGGTGAATTCCAAATAATCACAAATAAACAAAGAGGAAAGACCTCACCAAATAGAAGAACCAAAATCTTCAGAATCAGAGCTGAAGAAGACCCAAAATAATTAACCCAAACAACAGAATTCAAAATAGCCAACCGAACCAATAGCCACACAATGACTGCCCCGAATAATGGAAAAACTTCTGCACCACCCAATTGATTTTATCAACCCAAGCACTATCTCTCCAAGAAGAAAGTGTATGCTGCTGCCGCTATTTTCCTTAGGGTTTAATCAAACCTTAGTTGTTTCCAAATTAGATTAGGTCTCCACAAAATTAAATATAATATATAAAAATATATTATACCTAAACCAAGCCAAATTAAAATTCTTTTAATAAACCAATTGGGTCCCACACTCCAATAAGGAGGTATATCCCAACAAAAGTGTGGGTTGAACTTTTCAATTTGGTATCAGAGCTTGATTGTGCATCAACTGAAATGTTATTTCCTTTTCTACCCTCATTTCAACCAATTTGATGAAAGCATTTTATTCATAAATGAATGGTGTGCTCGGCCGCATATTTTAATAAATTATAAATTAGTAATTACTTACAATAAATGAATGAGTTTACATCTATATTGATACGAGATCCAAACTTCATTGTGAGCCAATTTAGTATATAATTTATTAGGAATCTAGCATTTTTTGTTTCTCATTCAACAATTATTTCATCTTTCAAAAGTTTTAATTGTAAGGTTAAAGAAGAGACAACATCAAATATTAGTGTTGATAATTACAGGATGAAAAAGTGTACCTTGACTCAAAGCTCGTCAAACTTCACTCCTATAATAATTTCCAACCAATTTAGTATGGCTTACACTATTCATTTTAATTAATTAATTTATTTTTTAAATAAAAAACAATAAATTTTTTGATTATGTAGTGCAATGGTGGCGCCAGATGAGTAAATTGCAAAAGTGGGGAGACTTGATACTCTTTGATACTTAAGTTTGAATAATAATAATAAAAAAAATATTAACGATCACTCAATAAGTAATTATTTGTTTTATGTAAAAGCATTTAAAGATATTTGAAAAATATATAATTATTTTGACTTTATTTGTAGGTTAAAACAACTTACAAGAGTGTCATTAGCACAACCTTAATAATAATGTAAGAGAAATAGAATGTGTATAACTAACAATAAAATTTAAATTAATTCCAACCCTACACGTAGGTCAACTCTGTACTCTAATTGATATTTCATGTATTAAACCTATGATTAACTTGGCTTCATCAAACTAACCAAGAATTTTGTCGAGTTAAGCAAATAGGTCAACTCAGGGCCATCAGTTTTCATATTATTTTTATTTTTGTACTTCCTAAAAGTTGATTAGTTTTTCTAAGAAAAAAAATTTCGTAAAACAATTTTCAAAATTAATTTGTCAATTTTTTTAATAATAGAAAAAAAAAAGGAAAGCAATACCAAATATCAATAGGGTAAATTACAAATACACCCTTGAGATTTAATTAAAAAACAAATTGCCTCCGTGGTTTAGAAAATTATAAATATTCTCTTGTGAGAATTTTTTTATGACAAAACTGTTGGAACAATTCGTCTTGAATTCTTTAATTGGTGATCTTTGGGTCTTCAAAACTTGGAGATGAACTTGTCTATATAAAACAGAAATTTGATACTTCAAGTTGCGTTACAAAGTCGTTTTCCTAAAGACAATATTTGCACCCACCAAAAGGTGCGTAGGGGTAACAGCGAATTCGCCTCCAGGATACAATGAAGCCGGATCTAAAGATCACGTCTATCGGCGTCTACACTGATGACAATAGATCAAAATACTCTTGATATAATCAAGAAAACCAAGACACTGATAATCAAATTTGTAGAACTTGATTACTAGTAAGAAAAGCAGAAATTGCTTAAAGAAACTCTTAATTAAAAACTCAAAATCAAGAGGGAGAGAGAGAGAGAGATAATTGCAGGAATGCTTCTGAATTTTGTGGATGGAATGAAATGGCTGATTTTGCATCCTATTTATAGGCCTTCATGTACCTGATCAAATGGTCATGTCCTTTGATCGCATCCGATCAGATCTGACCGTTGGATCGACGATCTACGGTGCGGATCATTCTTACACCGAATAGATGCCTTGACTAATCACACCTGATCACGATCGGTCTATGATCAAATTGCTCCAAATCGGACATACAACCATTCAATCGATTGGTTGACTCACTGTCAATTGACGCCACATCACTGCTATGTGGAGCTGCTGTATTCCACGTTAGATCCACGTCATCACTCCAACATGTCCGATGCAAATAGGAAAGCACCCTTTTGGTGCCTTGCGACGATGTGTCCGTGCTAAGTGTAAAGTGCGCCATGAAACGCCATACAGCCCACTGCCAAAGCTGCGCGCGTATGTGTGTGCGTGTGCGTGTGCGAATGGTGCAAAGCACCATTCTTGTGGTGTGGGTGCATGCACACTAGCTTTCACCTCACAATTCCATATTCAAAGGAATATTTCATGTAGCACTTTATTAAGTGCTCTATGTTTTCCTCTCTTTCCAATGTGGGACAAAGTCCCTAAGCTTATTTCAAGCTTTCCAAAGAAAAACAAGAAAGGTTTTGAAAACACCCAAAAATTAAACTACACATTTTAAAAACCATTTTGAAAATTCCCTAACATTCCCCCACCATTTTCAAAATAGCAGATGATGACTCTTGGTTCACTTGGCAGCCTTATGCATATGTGAAGATATCTTACAATTTGAATCATTCACTTAGTGAAGACATCTCAAAGGTAGTCGAGATGGCATAGTAGACTTGTCTTTGAACTAGTGATCTTATACGACTAACCGGACATGTCTCACGCACAGTACAGGTTACTTCAAGTATTCAAACAAACCGACACGCGAATTAACCTTATGTCTATATCCTGTTTCATGAGCACTCTAGAGTTAATCCCTTGGACTCATAGGAAGCGGCACCACCTCCTACACTCACATAGGTAAGCTTACTAAGAGTATCCCTGTAATTTACAGTACCCTAACAACTCAGTTGTAAACTTATTAAGAGTTTGCTAACTCATCCTCTTCTTTTCACATTACAGGTACCAAACACTTCAACCTTGGGATGAAAATGAGATAAAACTAAGTGCTTGCAATCACGACAGATGGTGTGCTTGGGCTTATTGAACTCAAGACTTAATGCTTCTTCAAGCGTTGAGTCGAGTTTCCACTAAGAGTGATTATGTTAAGTGGGTTTAAGACACATCCACTTTGATGTTTTCCATACCAAATCCCTTGTAAGTCCCTTTGTTAAGGGATCAGCCAAGTTTTCACTTGACTTTACATAACTAATGATAGTCACCCCTTCTATGATTAACTGCCTAACACAGCTATGTCTCAGTCCTATATGCCTGGACTTTCCATTATAGACATGGCTATAGGCTCGTGATTGACTTGCTTCACTATCACAATGCAAAGATATTGGTGGCATAGGTTTTGGCCATATCTTAATCTCTAACAAGAGATTCCTTAGCCACTCTGCCTTTTTTTTCTACAAGATGCTAATGCTACAAACTCGGACGCCATGGTTGAGTCTGCTATGCATATTTGCTTCTTAGAACCCTAGGAGATAGCTCCTCCTCCAAGAGTAAAAATCCAACCACTTATGGACGAGTGATCATCACAGTCAGTTATCTAACTAGCATCCATGAATCCTTCCAGCACTGCTGGATAGCCATTATAGACTATTCCGTAGTCTATGGTTTTCCTCAAGTACTTAAGTACTCGATTAACAGCATGCCAATACACACTACTGGGATTACTAGTGTATCTAATAAGTTTTCCCACTACAAATGCAATATCAGGTCTAGTGCAAGTTATGGCATACATCAGGCTACCTATCACTCTTGAATATGCTAGCTAATCAACAACTCTTCCTATATTAGGATACAATTTCAAATTTGAATCAAAAGGTATAGACATGGGTGTACAATTATATTGATTAAATTTCTTAAGAATTTTCTCAATATAGTGCGACTGGGTAAGAATCAAATTATTGTCCTCTCGTTTGATTTTGATACCCAGAATTACATCATCCAAGCCCATGTCTTTCATACTAAAGCTAGACGATAAGAAACTTTTAGTACTTTCAATGACATCATTGTCAGTGCCAAAAATAAGCATGTCATCTACATATAAGCATATGATTACACCTCTATTGCCAGTAAACTTATTGTATACACACTCATCAGATTCATGTATCCTAAAATCATTTGACACTATTACTTTGTCAAATTTCTCATGTCACTGTTTTGAAGCTTGTTTCAGTCCATATAGTGACTTTACAAGTTTACACACTTTGTGTTCTTAACCCTGTACAACAAATCCTTCTGGTTGTTGCATGTAAATTTCCTCATCTAACTCTCCATTTAGGAAAGCGGTCTTAACATCCATTTGATGGATTTCAAGCTTGTAGATTGAGGCTAAGGCAATCAACACTCGAATGGTGGCAATTCTGGCCACTGGAGCATATGTATCAAAATAATCGATACCCTCATTTTGAGTAAAACCCTTAGCAACTAATCTTGTTTTGAACTTGTCAATTGTGCCATCAACTTTCATTTTCCTTTTGAAAATCCATTTACAACTAATTGGTTTGGATCCAGGTGGTAAATCAATAAGTATCCAAGTATTGTTACCCATGATAGAATCCATCTCATCGTTTATTGCTTCTTTCCAGAAAGTAACATCTTGAGACTTCATAGCTTCCTCAAAGGTTAATGGATCTAAATTCATATTCAAAGAAATCATTGTTTGCTTACAATAAGCTTTCCTAGTTCCTTCTACAAGGTAAACAATGAAATCAGGGCCAGATGACTTTTTAATCCTAGCCCTCTTACTCCTCTTTAGCTCAATAGGCTCATTAGGCTCAATGGGTTCATGTCGTTCACTTTCTTCTATAGACATCAAAGGAGTTAATTCATTTTCTTGATTAAAATCCAACCTTGGAATGGTTGTGAAATGATTCTCTTAAAATACCGCATCACGTGATTCAATGATGGTATTTGTTTCCACTGAACCATTGGGCTCTACTACCAGAAACCTATATGCTTTGCTATGTATAGCATAGCCAAGGAATATGCATTCAATTCTTTTTTTACGTAATTTATTCCTTTCAGGTTTAGGCAATCTGACCATTGCTCTACAGCCCCATGTTTTCAAGTAACCAATATTAGGTTTCTTGTTTTTCCAAAATTCATAAGGAGTAACATTTCTTCTCTTGAGAGGAATTCTATTGAGTATGTGACAGGCAGTGAGCAAGGCTTCACTCCAAAAACTAGAACTTAAATTGGAGTAAGAAAGCATAGCATTAATCATTTCTGTTAATGTCCTATTCTTTCTTTTAACTACTCCATTTTGTTGTGGAATGTAGGGTGTAGACTTGTCATGAATAATACCAACATTTTCATAATATTCTGGAAAATGGTATTCATCGCCTCTATCAAACCTAAGTCTCTTTATTTTGACATTACACTGATTTTCTACTTCTATTTTAAATATCTTGAATTTATCAAGCACATCATCTTTTGTATGCAAAAGATAGATATAACAGTACTTAGAAAAATCATCAATGAATGTTATAAAATATTTCTTTCCACCTCTAGTGGGGGTACTCTGCATGTCACATACATCACTATGCACAAGTTCAAGCAGAGATGTGATTTTATCTACTTTAGGAAAAGGAATGCAAGTAATTTTAGATTGCACACAAATTTTTCATTTTTCAAACATATCAATCTCGTACTTAGGAATTAAATCTAAAGGGACCCAGCTTTAGGGAAACTTGGTGATGGAGGGAAGAGGTTCAAGCAGTAGTTAAGGCAAAAAAAGAGTGTTTTAAAAAGTGGCAAAATGATAGAACTGAGGAAAACCTTAAGAGCTATAGATTAGCTAATAAGGAGGTCAAGAAAGTAGTGAGAGAGGCTAAGTTGAAAGCTTATGATAATCTATACACTAGACTAGATAGTAAGGAGGGAGGGAAGAGGGCATACAAACTTACTAAGATCTGGGAGAGAAAAACAAGAGATTTTAATCAAGTTAAGTGCATCAAGAGTGAGAATTCTAAGGTATTGGTGAGGGATGAAGAGATTAAGGAAAGATGGAAGAACTAATTTGAGAAACTATTAAATGAGGAACATGGAGATACGATAATAGGGGAAGAAATAGCCAGTAATACGATAAACCAAGACTATAAGTTCTATCGCAGGATTAGGAACTTTGAAGTGGAGATTGCACTTAAGAAGATGAAATCAAATAAGCCTTTAGAATCAGATGATATCCCTATTGAAGCTTGGAAGTATTTGGGTAAAAAGAGGGTTGCTTGGTTGACTAGGTTGTTTAGCAAAATTTTGTTAACTAGGAACATGCCAGATGAGTGGAGGAAGAGTATTTAAGTGCCAATATATAAGAATAAAGGTGATGTCCAGAATTGTAACAACTATAGAGGAATCAAGCTAATGTGTTATATAATGAAAGTGTGGGAGAGGGTCATAGAACGCAGATTGCGAGATATAACGGAGGTATCAGAGAATCAATTTGGGTTTATGCCTGACAAGTCAACAATGAAAACGATCTATCTTGTGAGGAGAGTAATAGAAAAGTATAGAGAAAAGAAAAGAGACATTTATATGGTGTTTATCGACCTCAAGAAAGCATATGATAGAGTGTCCCAGAATATAATATGGTGGGTGTTAGCAAAGAAAGGAGTGACAAAAGGTTACATTGATGTGATTAGGGACATGTATGAAGGGGTGATGACCACTATTAGACCGCTTGCTGGAGAGACAAATGAATTTCCTATTACTATAGGGTTACACCAAGGATCTACCTTAAGTCCTTATCTTTTTGCTTTAGTTATGGATGAGTTGACAAAAAATATCCAGGATGACATGCCATTGTGTATGCTTTTGGCAATTGATATAATGCTAGTGGATAAAACTAGAGAATGAATTAATACAAAGTTGGAGATTTGGAGAAAAGCTCTTAAATCTGAAGGATTCTGGATAAGTAGAACTAGACAGAGTACATGGAGTGTAAATTTAGTAACAGTAACAATGAAAGTAGAGGAGAAGTGAAGATTGAGAATCAAGAACTGCCTAAGAGTGAACATTTTTGTTATTTAGGATTGATTATCACAACAGCGGGGGAGATTGATGCGGATGTGGCCCATACAATTAAGGCGGGATGGTGTAAGTGGAGAAGTGCGTCTGGGATACTGTACGATAAATGAATACCTACTAGACTTAAAGGTGAGTTCTATAGAATGGTTATTAGACCAACGATGTTGTATGGGACGGAGTGTTGGGCAACAAAAAAATAACATGTAGATAAGATGAGTGTAGTTGAGATGAGAATGCTAAGGTGGATGTGTGACAAGACTAGACAAGACAAAATTAGGAATGAGTGTATTCGAAAATGGGTAGGAGTAGCACCGATAGAAGATAAGTTGAGAGAAAATCGATTAAGATAGTTTGGTCATATTCAACGAAGACTAACAGATGTAGTAGTGAAGAGATGTGATGCTGTAACGGTAGATGGAAGTGTTAGAGGATGGGGTAGGCCTAGATTAACGTTGGTGAGCATTGTAAATAGAGATATGGATCTACTTAATTTGACTAATGAAATGGCCTTTGATAGGGCCGCATGGAGAAGAAGGATTCATTTAGCTGACCCCATTTAATGGGACTTAAGGCTTGGTTTGGTTTGGTTTATTAAGTTTGAACATTCCTTGATACATTTAGCCCTTCCCAACAAAAATCCCACCCTTAGACATGAAAAATTTGTCCGACTCAAATACTAACTTGAAACCATGCTTATTAAGCAGGCTTCTAGATACAAGATTTTTTCCCACAGCAGGTACATGATAAACATCAGTAAAACTTAAGACTTTTCTAGATGTGAACTCTAAATCCACCAACCCTTTGCCTTTGATAGTAGCAGTTGAAGAGTTGCACATGTAGAGAACTGTTCTATCACTCACTTGTTCATAAGTAGTGAAACGGTTCTTGTCGTTGTAGACATGCCTTGTTGCTCCTGAGTCAATCCACCAGTCACCAGCATCTTCGAGCATGTTCAACTCGGATATATTAGCCATGAACTTGTTCTTGGTATTTGATACTTTTGGCTTCTTCTTGTATGACCGACATTCATTTCTGAAATGCCCTGGCTTGCCACAGTACCAGCAAGCGCATTTCGACTTCTTAATTTAATTTGAGTGAGTTTGATTTAAATTAATTTATTAGCCTATTAAATTTAAGCCTAATATATGTGTAAGGCTAGGAATATGAGAACTCAAAGTAAAAACAAAACAAAATCCTACTCATCAATTGCATATAAGAGAGGTAGTGGACCTTGATGGCCTTGAGATATACACGTAGAGAGAGGGGGAGAGACTTTAAGAGTGAGATTTCAACAAGAAGAGGAAGAAAGAAAGAACTATGAGGAAGATAGGAATTTAGCTTGAATTCTCTTTAATCATCAAAATAAGGTAAACTTTTCTTTCCAATTTTTTGAACTTAAAGCTCCTCTACTCACTATCTTCCAAGAGACAAGTTTAATTGAGATGAATTTACAAGTAATTAGAGGTCTTGTTCATGAAATTAAGAGCTTAGAACATACATGTTTTCATATGAAGGAAGTGTGAGAATTAACTATCATATTTAACATGCATGGCATAGTTTTAGTTCAAACACCTATTAAGTTGCATGATCCTTACATGCATGTGATGTTTTCACGAATCCATGAACAAAACAATTGTTTTCTTGCATGATTTATGAACTTCAAGAAGGAAATCTCAAAAGTTATGGAAAATAACATAATTTGTATATATAATGGTGATTTTACACTTGAAAATGTTTGAGTCCAAGAAATATGATCATCTCATGGACAAATTTTTTTTATATACATGAATTCTTGCTTGGTCTCTCATAATTTCTAAGAAATTCTATTTAAAAATTTGAGTTGTAGCTTGAATACACATTTTAAGATTTTACAATTTGCTTTAAAGATTTTTGGTTATAAATTGAACAATTAAGTATTGTTATAAATTTATGGTTTGAAATTGATGGTTTCAAATTAAAGTTCATAACTATTTTTGAGGAGTTGGGAATTGAATTATACAAATTATGAAGTTAGATTTTGAAAGAAAGGATTCCAAAAACAAAGCAGATTTTCGGGCTACATTTTTAGCAGTTTCGTACGTGTGGAATGGGGCTGCTGCACGTGCGGTTTCAGGAAAAATTTTGGTTTCATTTTTGCTTCTTTTCTCCATCCTCCAAGCCTCCTTTGCATGGTTTTAAAGTGCTTAAACATGCATTTGCATTACATAAGTGTATTGAATCGAACGAATGAGCGATTAGAACCGAACGAGTGAAATCGAATTGAATAGAATTATATGAGTGTGATTGTAATTGTGTTGTGCTCGACTTTATTTGTTTAGGTCGGACGCCGCATGAATAACACGTGTTTTCAGGAGCCCATTGTGAGTAACACTATTGTAAAACTATGTTCTATTGTAATTATTTTCTGATTGATAAAAATGTATTGTTTTACTAAAATGATAATGTTTATTGATGAATGATTGTCTTATTTTCTGAACTGTACTCGTGACATCCATAGCATATTGTTATCGCTATTGTTATCGTTATTATTACAGAGATTTCTATTAGTTCCAATTTTTGGAACTATTGTCTATTGTTTGATGGCCATCAATTGATTGTTCGGTCTTTAAGACCAATTGTATTGTTGCTATTGGATGTACCGCATATGACTTATATGAATCTGAATGATTGTTAAATTGAACGATTGAATGATTGATTGACACAGGATATTAATTAAGAAAATGTTTTATTGATAATCGATTATTTCAAATATTGTGAGGACATCATTTATAACCCCTTTATGCAGATGTTATTAACTGGGCTCTAGCTCATTGTTTATTATATATGTAGGTGATCGGGCACCATATCAGAGTTAGCGGCGTCGATCTGAATCCTGTTTTTGTCAAGCCAACTACTGTGTCTCACTGCGAGATTCTGAACCATTACATGTCAGGGCTTATTAGGTGATTCAAATTCACCATTTTGACATTGTGTTTATGAGATAAGAATGTTTATTGAGTTTTGTTAACTATTTTTGGAAATTAAATTTAATTCCCTAGCTTATGTTCTGTTATGTACAAATGTGTGTTATGGACTTAAGTATTTGTGTATATAACTATGTATATGAAAGTTTATTTCTATTCAGGTCCTCATAGCTCATTGGACGATGTATGTTATTATTGATTGGCTTCTACCAGCCCCTTTATATTGTATTATTGTCATTATTGTTAAATAGGCCTTCAGTAATCGCGGATTCCTGGCCAGTTACGACGCTAAACCTATAGGGGCGAGTTTGGGTCGTGGTAGCTTCTTTTTGTTAAACCTCTTGCCATCATCCATCATGTGGATCTTGGAAGTCTGAGCCAATTGGTTATCTTTACCTTCAAGAAGCTTTGACTATTCCTCAACTCGGAGGTGTTGAGCCAATTCCTCTAAAGTAAGATCTTCTTTTTTATGTTTCAGAGTTTTCTTAAAATCCTTCCAAGAAGATGACAGTTTCTCTATTATAGATGAAACTACAATAGATTCATCCATGTTCATATTCTTTTGTCGAAACTGACTCAGAATATGTTGGATCTCATGGAATTGTTCCATGATAGGCTTTGTATCAATCATAGTAAAACGCATAAAATTACTAACAAGAAATTTCTTACTAGTGGTATCCTCGGTGAGGTACTTTGACTGTAATATGTCCTAGAGTTGCTTTGCCATTTCCAGATGTTGATACACATCGAACAGAGACTTTGACAACGCATTCAGAATGTGTCCTCGGCAAATGTAGTCGTCATTCTCCCATTTGGTCCTGGTACAGGTTTGCTCCATAGTCTCGTCTTTTTGCTCCACCAGATATGGGGTAGTTAGCACACAGACCACTTTGAGAGTGGTGAGCAAAAAGTGCATCTTCTTTTGCCAGCATCAGAAATTTTCTCTATTAAAATAGTCAATCTTCATGAAATCTTGAGTCATTTTTTGATTAGACATTGCCATATCTATATATTGTCTTTAGATTGTTGGAACAATTTGTCTTGAATTCTTCAATTGGTGGTCTTCGGGTCTTCAAAACTTGGCGATGAACTTGTCTATATAAAACAGAAATTTGATACTTCAAGTAGCGTTAGAAAGCCGCTTTCCTAAAGACAATATTTGCACCCACCAAAAAGTGTGCAGAGGGTTACAGCAAATTTGCCTCCAGGATACAATAAAGCCTGATCTAAAGATCAAGTCTATCGACGTCTACACTGACAACAATAAATCAGGATACTCTTGATACAATCAAGAAAACCAAGACATTGATAATCAAATCTATAGAACTTGATTACCAGTAAGAAAAAAAGAAATTGCTTAAAGAAACTCTTGATCGAAAACTCAAAATCAAGAGGGAGAGAGAGAGATAATTGTAGGAATGCTTTTGAATTTTGTGGATGGAATGAAATAGCTGATTTTGCAGCCTATTTATAGGCCTTGATGCACCTGATCAAATGGTCATGTCCCTTGATCGTATCCGATCAGATCTGACCGTTAGATCAATGATCTACGGTGTAGATCCTTCTCACACAAAATAGATGCCTTGACTAATCACACCTGATCACGATCGAGCGCATCTCCAATCAACGGTTATGATCAAATCGCTCCAGATTAGACATATAACCGTTCGATCGGTTGGTTGACTCACCGCCAACGGATGCCACGTCATTGCCACTTGGAGCTGACTGTATTCCACGTCACCCATGCCACGTTGGATCCACATCATCGCTCCAACATATCCAATGCAAATAGGAAAGCGCCCTTATGGCACCTTGCGCTGATACGTCCGTGCCAAGTGCAAAGTGCGTCATCAAACGCCACATAGCCCACAAGCACCATCCTTGTGGTGTGGGTGCATGCCACTAGCTTTCACCTCACAATTCCATATTCAAAGGAATATTCCATGTAGCAATTTATTAAGTGCTCCATGTTTTTCTTTCTTTTCGATGTGGGACAAAGTCCCCAAACTTATTTCAAGCTTTCCAAAGAAAAACAAGGAAGGTTTTGAAAACACCCCAAAACTAAACTACACATTTTAAAAACCATTTTGAAAATTCCCCAAGAAAAACTAACCAAAAGAATAAAATTCCTAAGTGCTCTCCGATACAATAATAAAATTATCTGAATTATTAATTTTTTTTTGATATCATTAAAAACTATTAATTGATTTAAATTTTTTTAATACAAAAGATTATTTATTAAAAAATTTCAAATTTCAAATAATGAAATGTAATTTCTAAAACTATAAAAATAAGGAAAAATTAGTCTAAGGTCCCTCTCCCATTTTTAGTAATGGAAGAAATCCACAATATTATTTTGTAATGTCTAAAGTCCCTTAACCCCCGACACCTATATATTATAGAGAAATTTAATCACCTCAAATCAAACTGCCTCTCTCTCTGCTCTTCTCTCTCCGACGAACTCCACCTCCATCATCGGAGTTCATCGTCATCGTTGTCTTCTCCAACTCTCTCTCTTTCGTCAAGCGAAGCTCAAAGCATCATTATCATGGACAATTTCACCGATATCGAAATCGAAGCATACTGCGACGAGAAGACAACTCAACGGTGGGAGTGAACAATGAAATCATCACCATCAAGGCCGATAATGGAAGTGATACTGTCACTTTCATGTTTGAAAGCCCTAGTAAGCTTCTCTTAGTTCTTTTTTCTCTGGCTTCGTCCTCTACTGGTCTTGGAACAAGGTCTTTCTCTCTCTCTCTCACTCACATACACACACAATTCATACACATACAAACATCTATATATATAGTATGAAGTTAAATTGTTTGACAAATGCTTTTTAGAACTCCAAAACACATAACTGTGAGATTTGATTTGACAAAACTCTTCTTAGAACTGTAAAACATATAATTGTGAGCTCTGAAGCTAACTTGTTTGATAAAATGCTTCTTAGAAAAACAATCATAAAGAAAAATAATCACAATTTTCTCTGGTTTGTTCAAAACATAGAAAAAAATTGTGATTGTTTTTGGTTTCTAGGTAGCCTAATTTTCTCTAGTTTGTTCAAAATATAGAGAAAATTGTGATTTTTTTTTTTTTTTTTTGGAGTTTCTAAGTAGCCCAATTTTCTCTAGTTTGTTCAAAACACAGAGAAAATTGTGATTATTTTTTGGTTTCTTAGTAGCCAAATTTTCTCTAATTTGTTCAAAACACAGAGAAATTTGTGATTGTTTTTGGTTTCTAAGTAGGCTAATTTTCTCTGGTTTATTCAAAACAATCACATGTGATTGTTTTTGGTTTCTAAGTAGTTCAATTTTCTCGGGTTTGTTCAAAATACAGAGAAAATTATGATTGTTTTTGATTTTTAAGTAGTCTAATTTTCTTTGATTTGTTCAAAACACAGAGAAAATTTCTCTGATTTGGAAAGAATTTCTCTGAAAAGTCTAAAGAAATTCTCTAGATTGAAATTTCTCTAGATCGATGTATGAGGAACCTTAAACATTATGAAAATATTGAATGCCCTTTATGTTATAAAATCTTAATACGAGGGAATCTAAAAAAAAAATTCCCTAAAAATAGTTCTTATTTTAAGCTGGTGTATTTATAATTTTCCATACCAAATACTAGTCACTATTACCATTTTGCACATGACATATAAGGCACCTTTATTAAGCAAAAAAGCATCATATCATACACTCAAACACCATATTCTGTCCTCATTGCAAAACTTCAAATCAAATGCATATAATTCCAAGGTCC
Source organism: Camellia sinensis (assembly GCF_055761805.1). Classification (NCBI taxonomy): domain Eukaryota; kingdom Viridiplantae; phylum Streptophyta; class Magnoliopsida; order Ericales; family Theaceae; genus Camellia; species Camellia sinensis. The sequence continues at coordinate 100,144,373 of NC_138975.1, read as the reverse complement.
AAAGCTAAAAACCTCACTGTTCTTATCAAACACTCTCAACTTCCAACTTGTCTTTCATTTTGTTCATCAACCACCTCTCCCTCCATTTCCAAACCAACCAACACAAACCCATTTCTCCACCCAAATACACAAACACTTTCCCAACTTCTCAAGCAACGTCCATCGCTCTCTCACCTCAAACAAATCCATGCCCAAGTCCTTATCCAATCATACCCTTCCCTAACTAATTCTCTCATCCATTGTTACCTCTCTTCCAAGGACTTAACCACTTCAAGAACTTTATTCAATAGCTATCCATTTCCTTCACCACCTACTCTCTTATGGAATATCATGATCAGAGCTTACTCTAAGCTTCACAATTGTCAAGAACCCATCATACTATTCGGTCGAATGCTCGCTTTAGGCCTTGACCCTGACAAATACACTTTCACTTTTGTCATCACTTCGTGTTCGCATCAATTGTCTTTGGTATATGGTGAAATGGTTCATTCGATGGCGGTGAAAAATGGGTTTGAATCGGATTTATATGTAGGCAATGTTTTGATCAGTATGTACTCTGTTTTTGTGAAACTGGAGGATGCCCACAAAGTGTTTGATCAAATGTCTGACCGGGACGTGTCCTCGTGGACTAGTCTGCTATGTGGGTATGCGAAACATGGGGAGATGGGTAGAGCCTGTGAAATTTTCGATAAGATGCCATTGCGTAATAATGTATCCTGGACCGTTATGATTTCGGGTTTTGTTGGTGTTGGAAGGTATATTGAAGCCCTAAGCTATTTCAGTGACATGCTATGTGATGATGAGGTCCAAGCCAGTGAGGCCGTTCTTGTTTGTGCACTCTCTGCTTGTGCTCATCTAGGAGCCTTGGATCAAGGAAATTGGATCCATGGTTATATAGGCAAGAGTAGAATTTCAGTGAGCTCAAACATTTCTACTGCTCTTATTGATATGTACGCAAAATGTGGAAAGATCAATTGTGCTGCTCAAGTTTTCAATGGAATCTCTAGAAAGGATATTCACAATTTTACAAGCATGATTTCAGGATTATCGATTCATGGACGTGGTAATGATGCTTTATGTGTTTTCTATCAAATGTTAGTTGAGAATGTTAAGCCCAATGAGATCACCTTTTTGGGGGTTTTAAATGGATGTAGCCATTCTGGTCTTGTGGATGAAGGTTCTTCAATCTTCTACAAAATGGAGAGCTTGTGGGGTGTTGTGCCCAAGATTGAGCACTACGGGTGTTATATTGATTTACTTGGCCGTGCAGGTTACTTAGAAAGGGCATTCAAAATTGTGAAGAGCATGCCCATGGACCCTGACATTATTATATGGAGGTCTTTGCTTAATGGCTGTAGAATCCACCGTGATGCTAATCTTGCAGAGTGCATCGTAAATCACATTGGGGAACTAAATTCTCGAAGTTGTGATGGAGGTGAGGTGCTACTTTCGAACTTGTATGCATCTCTAGGTAGATGGGAGGGAGTGGTTGAAGTGAGGAAGCTAATGGGTGAGAGAAGGAATGAATCAAACCCTGGGTGTAGTTGGATTGAGGTGGGTGGTGTTGTTCATGAGTTTCGAGTTGCTGATACATTGCATCCACAAATTGCAGAAATACGAGACAATTTGAATGAAATTTTGAAAAAGGCAAGCCTGAGAGGCTACGTCGCCAAAACAATGCAAGTTTCATTTGATCTGAGTGAGGAAGAGAAAGAGCAAGCAGTGGCTTGGCACAGTGAAAAGTTAGCTGTTGCTTTTGCCATGATGAGTACTCTACCAGGGACTGCAATTCGGATAGTGAAAAATCTAAGGACTTGTGAAGATTGTCATTTAGCACTAAAGGCCATTTCCAAAGTCTTTGGTAGAGAAATTATTGTTAGAGACCGTTCTCGTTTCCACACTTTCAAAGAAGGAGATTGCTCCTGCAATGATTACTGGTAGTTATATGTCCTTTTGTGTTTTTAATGGGGAGAAATGCAAGTTGAATGAAGATAGAATCAATCAAAGATTGTTGCCCCCCAAAGTCTTTTGATGGACCATCTGCATTTGCCGAAGACGAATGTGGTTGGAAAAATCATTGGATTTGGTTTTCTTCTACGAACCTCAAGCAGCTGTTGGACGAATGAGAAACTTTCTCACTGAAAACCAATAAATAAATAAATAAATGAATAAAGTAAAAAATAAAAAAATAAAAAAGAGAAGGAAAAGGAATTTTCAATCGGCTAGATGTATACGGTTTCAACAAGCTCGAAGTTTTCACCCTTTCATGTTATGGAAGACTCAACCTGCAGGAAGATACATGACACATCTACCTCGATTAGGTACTTTAATGCCTTTAATTCAAAATTTCATAAGCTGCTGATAACTCCATTAGTTGACTGTACTAATGATTGTGTTTCATGTTGGGTGGATCCTCACTGTTATATTAGTCTAATGATTTAGAGAACCAAAGCAATATTATACATGATATATGTGTGGCATGCATACGTTTATATACTTTAATGTCTCACTAGCAAGGAATTATAATTATTTTCTTGAACTTTGAGAATCTAATGTCATTGCAAACTTGCAATTGTCCTATTTAAAGGTTTCTTTCCGCTTAAAGATATTCGATATTAAAACTTAAGGCCTAAAAAGAAAGAAAAAGCTATCTTATGCTTTTCTTCCTAGCCTGATTGCTGTGGAATGCTGAAAGAAAGAGAAGGATCTAATGGTCTCATGCGTGGTAACAATGATTCCACATCTTCCAAAACACTAAAGAATGATCGATATGATTACTTTCAGTCAAAATTGCACAGGCATGATGATTACAGGTATTTTGTAACCCCTGCCTCCCACCATTTATTATTTGCGCATGAAAATAATCATTTTCTATTTTAATTCCTTTTCTTTTCTTGTTTCTTGCTTATTGTAAAGCTGTGTAGTGTTAAGTATGTTTCCTTTGCAGTCATATGCAGAGTATCCCCCTTTACAGTTAGTGTAACTAAACTTGAATTGACTGTTTGGCTCTTCAGGTTCCCCCACTTTATTCATCTTTTACAAATGAACAACTCAACATGCATGATGTACTTATTGAGTAGAAACTGGCGATTTATGTGCAAGGTAAAAAGGACTCAAAAAGCATGCTACCTTTTTTTTTTTCTCCTTTTACAAGGGAAAAATGCAAAGGAAAGTGAATCTAATGAATGAAAAGTTGGTAACGGGCTTGATTAAAAGTGGGAAATGTATATACCACTGTTCGGCTAGAACTGTACTCGTATAAACCCTACCAATCAATCTCATATTTAAATAGATATGTTGAGTGACAGCATTTGTTTTATATTGACCGATACATTTTCGCAATTGTCTGCGTTTTAGATTCATCAAATCCCGTCTACATCTACTTGAACAATCAAATAGTTATGAAAGTCTTTCACAGGAGAAATTTTTGTATGTCAATAGTTACTATCTTCTACTAATCACAAATGTATATGCCCACTATTGTTCCCCCAACACTTAACATAAATGTAGTAGACCCTACTGTCAAAGCCAATCACAATAATAAAAAGGTACCACAGTAGCAATTAGAACAGTTTTCTATTTATATTAATGGGACCCCATTTTGTTCTTGGACTAAAAATCCTGGCTGGCCATATTAATGATGCAGCTTAGACTTTGGGGGAAATTTTCTTGACTTTTGGGTGCATAGCAAGCCAAATAATAGAACTGCCTTGTTTACACTATCAATATGTTTGGATCTTGGAATGCGAAACAAAATTACTTAAACATATTCATTTGTTTATGGATAACCAAACAATTTTAACAAATATGAAATACCTATTCATTTTCATCTCACTTTCTAACCCAACCAAACAAAATAAAGGAATTTTAGCTTCTTTCTATTCATTTTCTTTTTTGTATATGTTTTTCATTCCCTGAGAAAATACAAGATGCAATCACAACGTAAATGAAATGTACCTAGAAAATACATACAAATGCATGTTTCTACTTGAGATTCTTTTATTTCCCTTGCAGGGTTGTCTAGTGATCTTGTTTACTCCAGTCATATTAGTTTTTTTTTTGGCAATTTTCTTTTTGTTAAGATTGCATAACTCGGTTTATCTTCTATGTCTAAAAGGAAAGAATTGCAGCAACTATCCACTCACAACACTGCAAATGAACAATGATTTTGAATTTTTTGAACCAGTTTAATTCCATTAAAACAGTAGCTAAATACAACCATGTTGAATGCAACCATTCTCTCTTTCACTGTACAGGCTCTACACAGCTGGACTTGCCACTGAAGAAACTTTTTTTTTTTTTTTTTTTTCTTCCTTGGGTCAGCAGATTGCCCACCTCAAGTCATCTCTGTTTCATGCAATTGGTTTGGTATGGAAATAAGAGAAACATAATCAGATTGTGGCCTCAGAGATGCTGTGCAGTGAAGGTTGCCATGCTCTTGATTTGGCAGCCGCAGAGTTCCCTGTTGTGGTCGTCCTCGGTCGATGCCTTTCATGTTTTTGCACCTGAAATGTTGTATATATAATTATAGAACCATTTTTCATGACTTAGAATGAATAATATAGAGAGAGAAAAAGAAAATCTTTACTATGCACAATGTTCACCATTCACTTTATTGAACTAACCTTCTTTATGGTTGTAGTTCTGTCTGAATTATGAATTATAAGCAAAAGATGTGGGCTTCAAGCAGAACTAAAGGTACTTCCTCTCAAATCTCTCATGAAATTGTCTTAAATTGCAACATTTAAACTTCTAATATATGGAGAGAGAGAGAGAGAGAGAGAGAGAGAGATTCACCTGGTTGGTGTTCTTCATCTCAGAATCAGAACCCATCTTCTCTTTCATCCTTTCTTGCTTATCAGGTGATTCTGATTGCCTCTTCTTCATCTTGGCATACTTCTTTGCCCACAATCCTTTCATGACCTCTGTAACACAGAAACCATACAAATCTTAGCTACAGAAGATAACTGTTTTAAACTAATAAACTCCACACAAAAACACAAAAAGCCCAAAAAGACAAACCTTCAGTGGTGATAAGCCTGTAAACTTGGCCAAGAATTAGAGTATCCGTTGGCCGGAGAAGCTTAATACGCGTAATGCGTACCGAATTACTGCTGTTGTGGCTGCCTGTGGTGGTGGTGGTGGTGAGGAGAAGAGCAACATAATGGCCAGGGTTCATTTTCATAACCTCACTGGCATTGACAGGCCAATACAGCTTGTCCACTCTACCACATGGGTGTTGTATTGCCAGAGTTGCATTATCAATGGCTTGGCAATTCCCCATCTCTCTCTCTGAGTTTCTCTCTCTTCAATGAGCTTGTAGGAGATGGATGGTGCAAGGAAGGAAGAGGTATAGTGTGGTAGCAGTGACTTTAAAGGCAACCACATCACCCACCAGGGCCAGGCCACCAGACCCTTCCTCACCTGGTGGGTAGTGAATTGGAAGATATTTTTTTTACTTGTAACTGTCCTGTGATGGGCGCTATATAGCTAAAATGGATTGGGATTGGGATTGGGATTGGGATTGGGATTAGGGTTTTTTTTTTTTTTTTTTTTTTTTTTTTTGAACTGGAAGGATTAGGGGAGTTTTGGCCCTGTTTGGCAAGTGGGTTTTGATTTTTTTTTTTTGATTAAAATTTATAACAAAATAAAATACGTTAAAACAGTTAATAAGATAAAATATCACATAAAATTTATAATAATTTTATTTTTTCTTTTATAAATATCAGATCTAATTATAAAAAATTTTAGCCACTTTCCAAATATAAATATTTTAACTTAGGGGCAGTTTGGAATGATGTAAATAAGTATATTTTTTTACTTTTTATGAAATATGAGTTATGTATGGGTTGAGTTTGAAGTGATGTGATAGAGAGATGATGTGATTTAAATAAGATGACGTGATTTAAATAGAATAGTGACTTTTTAATTTTTTAACTTTTTAACTTTTTTAGATTATAATAAATAAGGCCTTACTAAAATAGTCAAAAACTTACATAATCTAGTAAAATAGTTAACTTTTCAAATAATGGGAAGTTTGTGGGTTGGGTTTTTTTTTGATTTTTCACTGCAAGACAAACTTTTTGCAAAATCAAAAAAAAATAAATCCAAACAAAATATTATATTCAACCCATAATCATTTCATTTTTTCTCTCATAAACATCACATCTAACCATAAAAAATTCAACTATTTTTCCAAACACCAAAAATTTTTTCTCCAATAATATTCTGCAACTAAAAAAACCTACATAAAAATTCACTTCTCAAACACTCACATAGATTGAGATTGAAGGGAGTATATATTCGGTGACGTGGAACTCTGTGAATGGTTGTCTTGAGTGAGGAAAAAAGTGCCTTACATATAGCTGATGTTTACTTCCCCCACTATGTATAGATATATAAACGTTACATGACTTTATTTTATTCCTTAGCTGGAGTGCAATACCGTTCAGTGGTGCGGCTGAATGATTTTCCTCGTGTCCATATCAGACAAAACTGACGGTTACAGTTCAAAAGCTTAACACTGAGAGCAATGGTAGACATTTTAAAAATTTTATCAAATTTTTATATGGATATAATACTTACATAATATAAATTTTATGTAAATTTTACATTCGAATAAGATATTTAATAAAAAATTTTTAAAGTTTTTAATAATTTTGTAACAGTAAAGTCAAGTTTGACATGTGTTCAAAAAGTGAAAAAGTCAAAAAGTTACTCAAAAATGTAAAAAGTTATCACTATTCATCAAAAGTCAAAAAGTACGACTGCACAATTCTGAATCCTAATTTTTCCCTACACACTAATTTATACAATTTTTTAATACACATTTTTTTATAAAAAGTCAAAAAGTTAACCTAAACAATCATATTTTTTTCCTCAACTTTTTAGTCTAAAAATTTAAAAAATACACTTATTTAGAACATCCCAAACAACCCTTAAATATTACAAATCCAAAAAATTTATCTCAAATTTTATCAAAATTTATTAATTTATTACTTAAATTCATTGACACGTGAACCTCACCCCACATCAATTCCATCTCTATTAAACGAGCAATAGCATTTCCAAAGGTTAATGGGTTAGTATGAGTTATAACGTGACATTATTTATATGTTTGAATATTTTTATTTTTAAAAAATAACGGTAATTATAATTTTAAAAATAGTAATTTATTTTTTATAGTACAAATATAATTTAAATATGTAGTTATTAATATTTGATAATTTTAATTTTTTATATGAATATTTTACTCAACAAATATTAAAAAGTGAACAATTTAGATCACTGAAATTAATCCTAAAATTAGCCTATCAAGTCTAAATATGCTCTCAAGTTAAGAAAATTAATTTGAGAGAATTTAAACCCTATATGAGATTGCAATCTAGGTGTGTAACTCAAAAATAATAATAAAAAAAAGGGTAAATTACATTTACCTCTCCTGAGGTTTCTGACAAATACAGGGACCTCCCCTGTGGTTTGAATAATTACAGTAACCTCCCCTGCTTTACCTGACAATATCAAGATTCCCCCTGCTATCAAAAATCACTAAACGGTGTTACTTTTTCCTTAGAAAATTACCTTATTACCCTTCCTTTGAAAATATTAAAAAATGTTTTGGATTGGAGGATAGGTTTGGAGTGTTTGGAACAGTATTTTTAGATTTATTTTTTTAAAATATTAAAAAACATTTTAAAAAAAAATTATTTTAAATATATAATTTTTATTTAAATATTTTATTTTATTTTGTAAATATTTTAATATTTTAATTTTAATATTTTAAACTCAAAACACAATTTCACACTCAAATCGTAACCAAACACATAACTCAAAACTCAATTCAAAAATTATTTTCAAACCTCATAACCAAACACATAACTCGACACTCCATACTATTTTTAAAACTCTACATTCAAATCGTAATCAAACGCATAACAAAAAAATAAAATATTTAAAAATATATTTATAAAATAAAATAAAATATTTAAAATAAAACTATATATTTAAAATAAAAATAAAAATTTTAAAATTTTTTAATATTTAAAAAATATATTTAAAATATCAAAAAAAATGCAACACATAGATGTATGAAATATAATGCATATTAAAATAAATAAATAAATATTTAAAATATAAAATATTTACCCTAAAAAAATAAATTCAAGAAATTATTTCTAATTGAATTGTGATTCTATGAGTTTTGAAAAGATTTTTGAAAATTTCTAATTAGAATTGTGTATTTGGTTAACACTATGAGTTTTGAATTTTTTTTTGAAAATTTGTAATTGGAATTGTGATTCTAAAAGAGAACCAAACATGTTTCTAAAAAAAAAAAAAATTCGGAACATGTTTTTATTACTCAAAACTCAATTCAGAAATTATTTTCAAAACTCATAACCAAACACAAACTTAAAACTCAATTCAAAACTTTTTTCAAAACTCAAAAATTTTTCCAAAACTCAAAACCAGACTTTTTCAAAAACTCTATTTTAAAGGAAAAAAATTTTAAAAAAAAGTTTATTTTACTTTTTAAAATTATTTTTAGAATCATGATTTGAGTGTGGAGTCGTATTTTGAGTTATGAGTTTTGAAAAAAAAAATTTGTTTGGTTATAAATTTTGAAATTTTTTGAATTTATTTTTTTAGGATACATATTTATATTTTAAATATTTATTTATTTATTTTAATGTGCATTATATTTCATACATCTATGTGTTGTATTTTTTTAATATTTTAAATATATTTTTTAAATATTAAAAAATTTTAAAAATTTTATTTTTATTTTAAATATATAGTTTTTATTTTAAATATTTTATTTTATTTTATAAATATATTTTTAAGTATTTTATTTTTTTGTTATGCGTTTGGTTACGATTTGAGTGTGAAATTGTGTTTTGAGTTTAAAATATTAAAATTAAAAAATTAAAATATTTACAAAATAAAATAAAATATTTAAATAAAAATTATATATTTAAAATAAAAAATAATTTTTTTTAAAACATTTTTTAATATTTTTAAAAAATAAATCTAAAAATACTGTTCCAAGCACTCTAAACTTATCCTCCAATCCAAAAACATTTTTTAATATTTTTAAAGGGGAGGGCAATAAAGTAATTTCTGAAGGAAAAAGTGACACCGTTTAGTGATTTTTGACAGCAGGGGGGAATCTTGATATTGTCGGGTAAAATAGGAGAGGTTACTGTAATTATTCAAACTACAGGGGAGGTCCCTGTATTTGTCAAAAACCTTAGAGGAGGTAAATGTAATTTACCCTAAAAAAAATAATGACAGAGAAATGCACGCATAGTATGCATTACTCAAGTGATAAAAGGCCTTTCTTACCAGTTTCAAATCTCATCCTTATCTTAACATAATTTTTACATAAACACCAAGTATAGGGATATTTTGAGAACTCAAAATATGAAACATATTTATATCAATACTATGAGAAGACTTCACATATATTATAGTTAAAATAGATGGATAATAGTATAGAAGATATATACATATCTTTTGAGCGATACTGAAAATTTTGGATTAATTATTCAGCTATACTTTATTTTTCTTGGCTCATTAGCACTCTTATATTTTAATCAAAATTTCATTTGAGTTTTTGTACTTTTACAAAAATCTTACTTTAATACTGTAGCTTGACTTTTTCGGGCTCCCTTTCGAAGGTTTGAAATAAGTCCAATAATTCGAACTCTCGCGGTTCTGAATATAATCTCATAAGTACAATGTGAAATTGATAAACACCAAAGAGTCCAAATTCGGCAAATCTTTTGAAAAATTGATTTTAGAATAAAAAATGTCAAAATTGAACTGCTTTGCTAGATACAGAGTCCCCACCTAAATATTTTTGTTTTGGAAAAATTTAGAAAACCCATGACTTGTGTCAAAAGCCACGTGTCCGTCATTACCAAAGTTGCCTCAGCTCGGGAATTTGAGTACGAGAGGGGAAGGTCATGAATTGACCACCCCCACTTGCCCGATCAAAGATCGGCCTCTACTAATTATGATATAATTTTTATCAACATTATATGTTCTTATTCCGATTTATTAGGTTAGCATTACTATATGATGTGTGCACACAAGGTATAAATTAGTTTGCCCAAATTGGAACAATTCAATTTCATGTTTGTTTTGCAAAGGGTTTGATTTTGCTACTTAACAAAGTGAGCTTAAAGTTTGTGAATTTGTCACTTGACAAAGGCCAAGTTTGGCAAGTTGAAAAAAAGTCAAAAAGTTAGTCAAAAAGTTAAAAAGTTATCACTATTCACCAAAAGTAAAAAATTACGGCTACACAACTCTCAATCCTAATTTTTCCCTACACACTAATTTGTACAATTTTTTAATACACATTTTTCCATAAAAAGTCAAAAAGTTAACTTAAACAATCATATTTTTTTCCTTAATTTTTTAGTCTAAAAAGTCAAAGAAATGCACTTATTTAGGACATCCCAAACAACCCCAAAGTGAGCTTAAAAGTGCATTTATTGAATCATTCCAATTCAAGTAATAAGCATTCATCCACAGGCATTCAAATAGTTTAGCATGTAAGCACTTAGTCTCATGGCAAGCATGTTAGTCATGGCAATCACTCACACTTGTGCAAGTATGCTAAAGTACTAAAAACTCACCTAGTACTCCAACTCAAAAAGATATGAGTTAGAAAAATGTATGATTCCTACCTTTATGCAATACGACTAATGCAACGCATGCAATAATGCAATTAATAGACTCGACTACTAATATGGTATATGAGGCAATTTGATAACATGCGGTTAAACACATATTCAAAGAATGTATTTAAATGATAATGTAGTTAGAATGATGTGCCGAGCCTCAGTGCATGCAATATAAGATGAATGGGTGCAACCATAAGGTATGCTAATTGAAACGTGATATTCCTAATCTAACCATCAAAAGCGGAAAAATAAAAAGGAGAAAGACGTGGGGTTGGAAGACATACACATTACTACATTATGCTCTCGCGAAGAAGAATCCGAATGAATTAATCTAACTAGCTAACTAAGCTAAACTAATTAAGCTAATTATTACAAACCGAATTAATAGCTAAAGCTACTTAACTAATTTAAAGAATTACAACACTTGAATTAATTAATTATTCTAGCTAACTAATTAAATAATTACAACACAACTAGTTAACTACTTGACTAATTAACGAATTACAACACAATTGCATTTAAACTAAGCAATCAACTACTCTGCCCCTGGAAATGAGAGATGTGCATGCGCATGCTCGGATTCCCTCTTGAAAAGACCATCGTCTTGCTCCCGGATGCCTCTGTATGCACAGTTGAACATTTTTCAGAACAACTTTGCTCCACCTTACCAACATTCTACTGAATTTTACATCAGTGGCCAGCCGGCCAAAGATGGAGGTTGCCGGCCATCTGCCGGCCATGAAAGTGGTTTGCCGGCCACTGATGCACATGTTCATCTTGCTGCAACAGAGGACAAACAAAGCATATTCAGGGCATTTTTAAGGATTGTTTGTACTGTGTATCCCTCCTTATTATCAAAACATCTCAAATGAGTGATACATTTGGTTCCAAAACCATCAATCAAGCAATTTCATTGCATGATGGCCAAAGAACCAATGTGTACAAGTTCAATAAATACACAAACAAGATCAAAAACCATCACCCTATCATGCATGATCAAGGGCAATGGAGACTTTGGAAAATTGGCACATTTCATCACTTTAAGTATGAAATGTCCAAATTTTCCTTGTGTTCAAATTAACGTCTGATTTGAAACACAATAAGACACAACCAATTCTTTACACAATTTTAATTTCCATTTTTGTTTACCCATTTTAATTTACCATTCCATCCTTTAACCAATTAAGTCCATTGGTGAGTATGTCCTCTAAAAGAGAAGGAAGTGTCAAACAAGGGGTAGTTTAAGGCAAGAGAGAAGTGTCATGTTGTTGGTAATGAACCCTCAAAATAGGATTAAACCATTAAGCATGGATCTCAGTCTCAAGCTTAAAACAATCCCAAGGTTGAAACAACCCTCAAAGTAAAACAAAAAGTCAAGAAATGAAGGAGGTTGCAGAAATTGTGCTTGTTGAAATTAAGCATGAAAAGCACTAAAAATATGCAATCAACTCAAATAAGTGATGTCTAAACGCCTAAAACACCAAGCTTGTAAGGACACTTACACTACAACCATGCAATACAAGACTCAAATGCAATAACCAACCCAAAACAGAGTTAAAACAGTCCAAAATAGAGCCTAAAGCATGCTGAAATAAAGCTACAAAAGGCTAGAAAAATAAGCTAACATATAGAGCTATCTAGGCAAGCAAACAAGACACAAGAAGGGGAGGCTAACCCCTCCAAATTTGGACTTCAAAACATGATTTTCACCATTGAAAATACTCTGAAATTAAGTGTTTAAAGGCCCAAAAAAGAATGATTTGAAGGTGGGAAACAAAGGTGAAATGGCCTTACAAACAAGAAGTAAAGAGGGGATGAACCACCCCCTAACCTTAAATGGCCAAAAGCACTAATTTCAGCCCACAAAAACAAAGTTTTTATAGCTCAAAAATAGCCCCAAAATAGTGGGAAAAAGATAGAAAAACATGTATGTAAAACAAGTTTAACAGGGGAGTATTATACCTCTTGAAGTAAAGATCAATTTTGGGCAACAATTCAAGCCAAAACCATCTTCTAGAGCTCCAAGAAGGCCTCAAGGAATCTCAGCTCAAAGACGATCAACTTTGGTTAAGGAGGTGTAGGCAAAAGTGTGGTGTAAGTAGGCTAAAGTATAGAGAATTTATAGAGAGAGAGAGAGAGAGAGAGAGAGAGAGAGAGAGAGAGAATTGTAGAGAGAGAAAAAATTTTGAGTTTAAAATTTTCTAACCTTGCTACAAGAGAGAGAGAGGATCCCTATATATAGAAAGCATGAAATTCCTACAAAGAGATCCAGTCCTCCACATGTGGACAGATGCATGCATCTATGCAAACAGCTGGCATAAAATATTTACAGAAAACACTAGTGGTCGGCTGGCCATCACTAGTGGTCTGCAACCAAAAAGTGATGGTCGGCAGCCTCTAGGAGTGGCCGGCAGGCTACCATAAGTTGCAAGCTTGAAATACCAAGGTATGGTTCAAAAATGAGACAAAAAGGATGCAGAGTTTGAAAAGCTCAAAGTTGTGGTGTTCCGTTGAGAACTTCAAGCACTTGGTGAGCAAACAGACTCATCATCGGGTGTACCTGCAAGGACGTTCAAGTCGTAAGGGCCGTAAAAAATGGGGTGTCTACAAATACTTTCACTTTTGATTTCCGTCAATCTTATTAATAATAAATAGATATAATGGTGATATTATAACTTGACTGAAAATATAAATGGTTGATTGTCACAATTAAAAATACTTAACTAAAAAATGTGCAACAAAATGCAACAGATGGAGAAGATTATTGAATATATTTAAGATATTGTTGCCACATTAATCATCGAAAAATACTACATAAATAAAATTTTCTTACAAAACTCTTTTAACAAAATGACATGACATGCAATAGTAAAACTTGTATTTGAAATGGATTCAAGTGGATTTAAACGATTGAAACAATTCACTACCACATTAATTTATAATGTAATTGTAAAAATAAAAAAAAATTATAGGAAGAGCATTACTTTTAATCATCATTTGTTACTTTTAAATTATCTCTCAAAACATTGACATAAAAATGATGAGTCCTATTATATAAATCAATTATACTAATTTTTTCATTTCTTTTTATGGTGATAATCAACATCTTTGACGTTTTTACGCATGATACTCGAAGAGATAATAAAAGTAATATCACATTGTTGGTATTTGTAAAAATTAATGGTAAGTTTTATAAATATTAATAATTAAAATTAGAGTAAATTATAAATACTTTTATTGAGGTTTGTTTGAAACACGGATTGTCTTATGTGGTTTAAAAAACTACAAATGTCCCCTTATAAATTTTTTTTATTTAACATAATTAATTGAAAAAATAAAATTCCTAACCGTTCTCCTATATAATGATGAAATTACCTGAATTATTAATTAAAATAAATTTCTGACATAATTAAAAACTGTTAATTGACTTAATGATTTATTACTTAAATGGGTCATTTATTATGAAATTAAAAATTTCAAGAGGTGTGATGTAATTTCTAAAACTACATGGGCAAATTGTAATTTAAACAAACTTCAAATGGTGTATTTATAATTTATCCTTAAAATTATTATTTTCTTCATGAATCTGTAATTATTTGCTCAAATTACTACTGAATTATAATTTTTCAAAAAATAATTAGAGTGCTGCTATTAATACCCCATCAATTATTTTGGACCCCTCATTTTTAGTGTCTTTTTTGTTAAAATTTTTTATTTTTATTGTTACAATAATAACATCAAACGAAATTACTAAAAAAAAACATCAATAATTTTGGAACACTCCATCTCATAATTAAACTCACACGCCCACTACATCACAAGTTAGGGTTTATGAAAGTACCTACCTCCATCACCACACATCCATCTTTTCCAAATTCTACCTTCAAAACCTACCTACCCTCAAAACCTTGAAAACCCTTTGACAGAAATATTCCGACAGTAATGGTAGCAACCATTTGATTACCTACACTTCTCTGGCAATGACAATGTGAAGAAGTTTTTCTTGCAACCACAACTCCGTGAGACGAGGAGGTTCATAACTTTGATGGTGTTCTTAGCTTAGAGGAGATTGACCTTATAAGGGTAAGTTTCTTGAAAAAAAAATAGCAAAAATAATAAAAACTGTTCGTCATTTTTTCGGGACTAAATTCTCGAACATTTGATAGAAATTCAAGAACACAGGCCCGAACATTGTTTATTTGTTCAGGAACAGGTAACCGAACATTTATTTTCTTAGATCATGAACAAGTACGTGGAGATGAAATAGTAATCACCTTGGTGGGTTTTGTTAGGTTATTGACAGAGATGCTTTTTAGGATGTGCGAGTATGCATTCAATTGAATGGATAAAATGTTTTCACAAGGATAATTTTAGTATTATTTGGGGGAGAAAAGAAATTTTAACGGCTTTAGAATTTATAAGTAAGGGTCCAAAGAAATAGAGGATCTAAAATAATTGATGGAATTTTAATAGCACCACTCATAAATTAAACTACCATGCAAAGCGATGGATGCATATATTTAAATTATGTTTGGGCAAAAGTCAAAAAATAATACCAAAAAGTCAATTCTTCTCTTTATTTTTATGGTAAATTACACTTTGCCCCCTTAAAGTTTTATCCATTTCTCATTGTGGCCCTTTATATTTGCAATCTATTCCACTTTGACCTTTCATATTTGCAATCCTTCTCCACTTTATTCCTAAACTAACTTCCATTTAAAAAACTAATAGAATCTGCCACATCACTAACACATTAGCTCCATGTGTGATGTAAAAAATTCACTAAAGATGTATCAAATAAAAAATAGAAAATAAAAAAATTTCAATTTTTTTTAAAGCCTTTAGAGAACCTTTTTTTTTTTTTCAAATTTATTCATAAATATTATTACATTGTAGATACATCTAGATTAGATGAAACTAAAAAAATAAAAACAAATTTAACTAAAAAAATAAAACAGTTTACAAAAGACGAAAAAAATAAAAATATACTGACTCAAACACCTGTATTGTCAATTTTGAAATGAAAAATTTACCATTGTTTTTTTCGTCTTTACTGAATTTTTTTCTTTTTTTAGTTAAATTTGTTTTTATTTTTTTAGCTGCATCTAATCTAGATGCATCTATAATGTAATAATATTTATGAATAAATTTGAAAAAAAAAAGTTTATTAAAGACAAAAAAAAAAATTCCAATATTTTGGTTTTTTTTCTCTTCATATTTAATGAATTTTTTACATCACATATGAAGCTGATGTGTTAGTGATATGACAAATTTTGTTACTTTTTTGGATGGAAATTAGTCTAGGAGTAAAGTGGAAATGATTGCAAACATGAAGGGCCAAAGTGAGAAGGATTACAAATATGAAAGGCCAAAGTGAGAAAAATCAAACTTAAAGGGCCAAAATGGGAAGGATTGCAAACATGAAGGACCAAAGTGGGAATGATTGTAAACATAAATGGCTAAAGTGGGAAAAATCAGTCTTAAAGGGCTAAAGTAAGAAATGAGTGAAACTTTAAGGTAACAAAGTGTAATTTACCCTTATTTTTAAGCACGATTTCTGATAAAATGTTAAAATGTTAATTAAAATAACTAACTCCCAAAATAACCAGACTTAACTCTAAAAAAATCAAGGGTAAATTACTCTAACAACCCTCCTGAGATTTCTATTTAATACATATCTCCTTTTACGTTTGAAAAATTACACATACCCTTTTGTTAGATTAAAATGACATATTTACTCCTTAGTCATTATACATATAAAATAACAAAATAATACTGATATTTTGTTCATTCCATTTCAAGAGAAATAACAATCATTTTCTTTAGTTTAACTCAAAAAAAATTATTATTTTTTATTTTTTACTGAATTTTTTTAATATTTTAATATATTTTTAATTTTTTAGATACACATAATTTAGATATACTTAAGAAGTATAATATTTTGTTATTTTTTTTAAAATTCACCTAATAAAAAATATATATATAAAAATACAAAAATTCAGTAATACTGTAATAAATGTGAATGATGGTGTTTGGTAATACCGTAATAAATGTGGGTGAATAGACGAGAAAGAAAAATGATGGTGGAAATAAAATTAAAAAATTATATTCATATATAAAAATTTATACAAAAAATATTATAAAAATATTGTGATAACGATATTGTAAATATAAATCATGTTTATGGATGTTTTGTTTTAAAGTAAAAAGTCACCATTAAACTATATCATTTTGTTTGAAAATTTTCTATAAAATTTATGTTTGTATATCATCACTTAATAAAAATATGATCAGGTAAAATTTAATGATGAAAGTTGTGTAATGTATTTATGATGATAGGAAGAATAAATGATAGGAGCAAGGGTAAAATAGACATTTAAAAAATTTTAGGGCATAACATCAGTAATATAAAAACAATTATAATAAGATTACAAATCTCAGAGAAGATAATGTAATTTTTTAAATATAAAGAAAAAATCTATATTAAATAAAAATTTTATGTCAGTATAATTTACCTAAAAATCAATACCAATGGAGATAGTTATGGCGATAATGTTAGAGAAAATTAACAGTAATAATTGGACGAAAAATGTAGTAGTTGGCATGTCCACCACGTGGTAAGCCACTTTCATAAATGAATGTCGTAAGATTACGGTACACAAGGATACATATCATACACACTTTATATTTATAGAAAAAAAATAACATTTTATGTTTTTGAATTATAATTAATAAAATAAAAAAAATTATAATTAAACACAAAAAAGTCATAATCAAAAACTCAAAATAATGTCATAACAAAAATGAAAAAATAATCATCGTTAAAAAATAAAATAACATAATTAAAGATATATATGATATGTACGGTTGATAATAAAATTGTCCAAATGAATAATTTGTGGCATTTTCATATAAATCCACTTCCACCTCGTCAAATTTTCAAAAAGCAAATAATAGCCTACAACACAATTCCTCTACAAAAAAAAATAAAATAAAATTGATGCTTTCTATTTGAATTTTAATCAATTGAAACAAAAAAAAAAAAAAAAAAAAAATTACGTGTGAAATGAAAGCAAACCTTGAAAGCGAAAATTTAAATTTTGACATTATTATTTGGAAACTTGGGCCATAAATTATTCATTTTTAATTTTCTGGGACAATAATTCAAGAGTAATGTTACAGCAACAGTGCTTCCGACCCCAGCTGGGGCACCCCCAGTAACCCCCAGTGCCACATGGCAGCCTGCCACTGGCTGAAACCCAAAAAAAAAAAAAAAAAAAACAATTTTTTTGGCCAATCAGGGAAGACCCCCAGCACCCCCACTAGGGGTCTAAGTCATTTTTCAATGTTAGAGACTTCAAAAGTTCTACTAAAAGTTCTACTAAATGTCTCACATGGGTGTGCGACCCACACAATATGAGTCCCATGTGAGTCTCACACCCATGTGAGACATTGGGTAGAGCTTTTGATAGAATTTTTGACATTTCTAATATTTTTGATAATTCAAAGCTCTATTCTTTTGGAATTTAAAGGACAAAACAATTTGAAAAACTATATTATCCCTACATATCTATCTATTTATTTACTATTTATCTATATGTCTACATCACTTATTTGTTCATCTCACTTATCTATTCACATCTAGTATCTATCTAATCTGTCTATTTATCCAAATCATCACTACCACTAGTCGTTGCGGATCACTTCCAGCGACTTTTTTAGTGCCTGTGGTGGTTCAGCAGCAATCCAACAATGGTCTAACGAGCATCTATTGCCAATGGAATAAAAATAAAAAATAAAAATTCTTCAAAATAATAACTTGCCATTAATAATGTCATTAATCATGTAATAAATCATTAGATCTAATATCATATTCCCGTAAAAATGAACTTACCGCTGAAACATTACATTATTTACCTATGAAAAGGGAAGAAAAATGGAATGGAGTTTGATATTGGAAGAGCCCATCAGGGTCTAGTGTGGATTAGTTTTGGATCAATGACAGACGTTTATCATTGCTCACCCAACCAGGGGGGCCTGAAATCTAGATGAGGTTTTCCAGCAATTTTATAAGGTTAATTTTATTCCTATTCCTCAAATTATGTCATTTAAAAAAAAAAAAAAACTCTATCTAAATTATTAATTTCATCTTTTTAGTGTTTAAAATTTCTGATTTAAATTCATAGACAGTTGTCTAAATTAGTAATGATATAAATCTACCCTAATTGTTAAAAAGTTATTTTAAAATTTGAATAATTTAAATCATACAATTACTCATCTTCATATTCACACTATATTAGATAATCAAAATTTATCTTTTTCTTCACCCCTCATTTCTCCCTTATAGTTTGATCTAAATTTTACTTTAGTCCTTATAGATTTAATTTGAACAATTTGATCCCTATACTTTAAGTTTAGTTTCAATTTGATACTTCTGTCAAAATTAGATATTAAAATTAATAATTTTGAAACACTTATCAATTTTCTAAGATTTTAATTGGGTTTGTCCACCTAAATTGGAAGTTAAAATTAACAAATTTGGAACATTTGTTAATTTTCTAAGGTATACAAGTAGACAAAATTAAAAAAAAAATTTAAACGAAAAAACTAAATTGAAACTAGACTTAAAGTGTAGGGATCAAATTATTTAAATTAAAATTATAGGGACTAAAATATAATTTGAATCAAACTATAAAGGTGAAAAATGTAATTAACCCTATCTATTATACTGAAATGTATATATATATTTTTTATTTATCATTGTATTTCACATCATTTATATTAGTTTTGATTGGCAAAATTGCAGAGCTCTTATATTTACAACGTATCTCAGAGGAGGTAGTGTAATTTAGGGCTGGTTTATTTAGTGTAAAAAAAGTCAAAAAGTTATAAAAAAAAGTTAAAAAATTATTACTATTCACTAAAAAAAAATAATATATAAATATTAAATACAAATCAACTTTTTGGCCCATTAATGTACTGACGTCAGGCCAGCTTCAGTGAAAGGAAAAAAAAAAAAATTTGCATGTGTACATTCACTAAGTTGGATGGTAAAGTTGGGGCCGTGGGGGCCAACCACGGGTCCCGTTTTGATAATCCGAAACAAGATGTAGAACTTGTCTAGTACTTTATGTTTGTAAAAAATCACGTCTATCGGATATCGCTAACTACATGATCAAATTAGTTTTGTATAAAAATTGGATGGTGTTATAGTTAATAGTTGACAAAAAAAAACTAACACGATCAGATAGCTATCGATATCCAATCAACATGATCTTTTATAAGCATATGGTACTCGACGAGTTCTATATATTGAACGGTTCCGATTAAAAAAAAGGGACCCGTGGTGGGCCCTCACGGGCAGAACAACACCGTCTAATCAAAGCCTAAAAATGAGACAATTTTTTCCCATGTATTCACCAAGCCACTGCACTGCCAATTCATACGGCGTACTACACTATCTTCTCCTACACACTTCTTTATATAATTTTTTAATACATATTTTTCATAAAAAAGTCAAAAAGTTAACTTAAATATCTATATTTTTTTCCTCAACTTTTTAGTAAAAAAAGACAGAAGGTACACTTATTTAGGACACCTCAAATAATCCCCATCCACTTTAGATATTGTGGTGTTATAAAAACAAAGGGTCATTCTAACATGTGCCCGGGGCACCTGATAAAGAGTAATTAATGAGTTTACTTTCATTAACTACATCTTAAAATTTGTTAAATCTTAATTAATAATTAGTTTTATGCATAGAAAATGTAAAATATTAATTATAAAATATTGTATGTAAATTCAAAAGTTACTAAATTAGCCAAACAATAAATGCATTTAATCAAATACACAAGTTAAAAATAGAAAGTTACTATAATTAACACCAATTAATATAATTGCATATACACTTTAACAAGTGTTTCAAGACATTTGTTAGTATTATCCAAAAATAAATAATCTTACATAAGTCGTACATTAATCTATCCTAATTTACTTGATAGGTAACTATTTTTACCAATATTTTTCTTGATATTTAGGGGGACTTAGTTTCGAGTTGGTTCGGTTTAAGAGTAAATAAATGATAGAATCATTACTTACAGTCTACAAAATTTGGAATTAAACCAAATCATGAAAATCTTAGAACTAAATTAGTCCGAATCATTAAAACAAGGCTTGACTCGATTTGAAACCACGATTTTTAGAAATATTGTCATCATCACAACATAATCACAAAATATTATTCATAACTTAAGAATTGTTTAAATTATTGTTAAGAACTAATTTTACCAACATGCTTACAAAAGTCAAATGTTACAACATTTGTATATATATATATATTTAATAGTAATAAAATATTTAAGTGTTTAATATAGGTAACAAATTACATATAGATATATGTTAGTTCGCTTTTAAATAGATTCACAATTATAAAATTATGGATCAAATCGTAAAAAAGGACTCACTTATTTTAAGAATTAGGATTGAATTGTATATTGAGAAAATCAAATTAAATCATATAATTTAGTCCAAATTGGATCAATTTGTAAGTTTTTTTGAGTCCTCATATTTAGATGGTGGAGGGTACATGACACAACCATGAATATATCCACCTGATCAGTGATAGATAATCATACAATTGGGGACAATCATGTAGTTTTCATGATTGGTTGTTTGGTAACGGAAACAAACAAATTGTACAGATCATTGGTTTTGCTGTTAGGGTTTTTCTTGTCTTCAGATCAGACGACTGACAAGTCATGGTTTGTGGGCCGCTTCCCTTTGGTATGATCTGATCTCCACCGTCCTTTTTGATTTACAATTTAATAGTTAATATACATTACAAGATCTTGTTTTAGAAACAGAAAAATCTCCTTTTTTGTACTACAAAAATATTATATTGCATTTCACTTTTAGAGCTTCTTACATCAATGTTATTGGGAAAAAAAAAAAAAAGAAGATTGGAAAATTTCCATTTTCTCCAAAGAAAAAAAAAAAGGAAATATTATTAAAATATGTATAAATAATTATCGTAAGATCAAAATTCATTTTCAATTGTGTCAGAAGCATGAAATTAAATTTATATTTGTTTCGATATAAAATATTTTACACATAAAATACATTAATTTTGTACTATCTTTTTATTTTTCGATATTTGGTTGATTCTTGAAATTTTTTTTTATCTATTGCCTGTGGGGGTGTTTGTTTCAGCTTTTCAGAATCAACTTATGGTAGCTTTTGATTCTAACAGCTTATTTTAACTCAAAAAAGTTGATTCTGAGAAGCTGCTCACTCCTTGCTTCTGATTATCAGCTTCTGCTATGGACATGTTAATTTATGGTTATACTCTTAAATTTTTTTATTTTTTATTTTTTTAAAAATAGAAAAAGACTCAAATGGACTATAGATTATTATTATAATTTTTTATGAGAAATGTAGACAAATAAAAAATAAAAATTAATTGAAAAAACTATTTCACAGCTTATTTAACAAACACTACTCAGCAACTTAAATCTATAATCCAACAGTTACGCCAAACAGATTAACAACTTTTAATTAAAGTCATAATCTATAATCTATAAACTGTTTTAACAGTTACACCAAACGGAGCCTGTGTTTGATAGAAGGCAATGAAAAACCACCCAAATAACAAAATATTTTTAACGATAAGTCATTTTGGAGATATACTAAAAACAATTATTTTAATTACTTTTTATTCAATCAAATAATATAAAATACCTATCGAAGCAAACAGAACCTAGAATACAAAATTAATTACAGAATAGAAAAGGAGTGGATCACGACCCACATGTGGCCTACACCCCAATTCTCTATTATGTGATCTATCAAACTTTCTCATTCATTTTAGGTTTGATGGAACCAATTCAAAAACAAACATATTCACACATTTAACCTTTTTTTATTTATTTATTTATTATAGATAAATTATAAATATATCCTCTGAAATTCACTTAAAATATGAATTACTTTTTGTATTTTTAAAAATTACATCACATCCCTTTTGAAAATTATCCCCTGTAATTTTGGAAGTTATATTTCATCCTTTTTAAGTTTTTAATTGCACAACAAATGACTATCTTTATTAATAAATTATCAATTCAATTAATAATTTTTTAATGATGTCAGAAATATGTTTTAATTAATAATTTAAGTAGTTTTATTGTTATATAAGAGAGTAGTTAGGAATTTCATTTTTTTGTTAATTTTGTTAAATAAAATTTTTAACGATGGGGTATTTGTAATTTCTAAAACTATAAAGGATAATTCGTAGTTTAATCAAACCGCAAGGGATATGGTTGTAATTTACTCAAAAATTGAAAACACAAAAAAAATAAAAATAAATAAATAAATAAAAACTATCATGAGGTCCTCACGTAATTGTTATTTATGAGGCTGTATTCCTTACCTTCTAATTCAAAGATGTATTATGATCCATCCTACAGTCAAATTTTCACATCACAAATAATTAGGTTAGATCAAATTTATCTGTCAAGCTTTAGTGGACCCAATTTGATCCTATTCAATTTGGACTGTTCGAATTGTTGAGTAACATTTTGATGGAAAAAATATAATTTTTTTTATTTATAAAAATGCATAACTGTATCATTACAAATTGTTATAACATATATATTATTTTTATTTCAGAAGTCATTAATTGTTATAAAACTCTCTGAAATTGCATAAAATTTATCACAAAATTTATAAAAAAAATTATGTCACAAAATACATATGGTATACAGCTTTAAAAAGTTGCATAGTCTAGCATTTCCATCTTGGAAAAGGACTTCGCATTAATTTGGCTTGATTATGAGGGCTCAACCATGTTTCAATATCTTGCAAA
Source organism: Camellia sinensis (assembly GCF_055761805.1). Classification (NCBI taxonomy): domain Eukaryota; kingdom Viridiplantae; phylum Streptophyta; class Magnoliopsida; order Ericales; family Theaceae; genus Camellia; species Camellia sinensis. Next base: position 100,120,826 of record NC_138975.1, on the reverse strand, counting down.
TTTGACTCTTGCAAATATTTCATTCTCACAAAATTTGTCTCTTCTATATATTTCGTTCTCATAATAAATGTCTTGCATATCATATTTTATTACTTGATGAATAAGTCATTCTTGGGATTTTGGTTAAATTAAAACGACATTTATCACGGATGGGGGTTCCCTTGGTCCATGATCTAGACTGAAGGACATTATTTGGATTTGTGGAACTCATTAGGGGTCCTATTTTGATGATCTGAATAATTCATTTTCTCGGACACTTCATGTATTTTATCCACAATAAAAATTTGATTGATTTGATAATTGTAACTGTGGGAACATATTTTTTGGTCGTCCATGTGGCCTAAGTAGTTAGCCGAGGTGCCACGTAGTCTTGGATACCGAGATATGATGTGATCATATCTGAGTTCGAGATATTCAGATAAAGGCTGAGAGTCTTAATTGATATCAGACTACCCGTTTGAATAAGGATGGACTCTTCAGAGGGTTTATTCTAATCTAAATAAGAGGAGTTTTGAATAAGTGATATCCTTATAAGGGGTAGAGTCCTACGAAGTAAGATTTCTAGGGGACGAGGGCACTGTTCATTGTAAAAGGAAGTCACCTCGTAGGTCTAAGGTACACTTTACTTGGTGACCTTAGTGATTGAGTTGTTATCTTTGATAGATAAATTAATTGACTTGATCATCGGAGTGTCCCAGGGTGGACGAGTCATCAGTGTTTGTTGTCTTCTTGTGTGCAGGTGTTTGGCTTCTCTATCCTGCCACGTGCTCTTCAACTTTGTTTCTAGGATCTCGGAGAAGAGATTTGATTTGGTTGTGAGATCGGATTTTAACACCTACAATTTGGCGCCATCTACGGGAACTTAGTCGGAATAGATGGTCAACGTTGCACATAATAGGCAAAATCTGCAAGTTAGGGATGATCTGTTTAGTGAGAATGAAGAGCACATCAATCTTGGCATAGGATCTGGCCAAAATGGTAGAGAAATTCAAGAAGAAGATTTGCAATCAAATGATGCTACCGACGACCAAAATCTAAGGGTAGAAGACGACCTGAGGAGGGGCAATGGAAGGACACAACATCAGGGCCAAGATGAGTATTACAACGAGACCGATATCCAAGTTTGGAAGGATCGATGTTTACACCGCGATGCGGAGGTAAAGGAATTGTTCAACAAAGTAGCAGAGTTACAAATCATGATGAAGTTTGTGCTACAGACTCAGGTTTTACAATCGACACCACCATTCCTGCCCATGGTCATCAATGTTGGTGTCCACAATGGGGGGCTGGTGTTGGCATGACACAATGAGAGATAGCCAAGGGGTTCACCACAGCGATCAATACGCACAGCGAAGGTGAATCTCGAAGAGAAGTACAGTCGTAGATCAAATGTAACGCCCAACTTTTATTTACTCGGATAACATTACCGAATCATTATTATGTTACAATTTTAGAGCTAGCAGACAGAAGTTCCAATATCTTAATAAAGATAAGTAAAAGAAGATTCTCTCAGTCGTATACAAAATTAATGCAACATGTGACATAATTGAATAAATTGCCCGCAGGCTTATATCATTACCTAAAAGAGCAAGGGTTCAACCCTTTTTCAACAATGGTATTCAACCTACAAATAAAAGACCCTGTGGCCAACATATAATGAAGATCTTCGATCTTGAATCACTTCTCGATATATACTTGAAAAAGAATTAATAACGTGGGATGAACATGAAGTTCAGTAGGGATCCTAATATGATCCTAAACAATAACAACATACATACAGCTATGATCATGAATGCTTTAAGTCATATCATATACATATGTGCCAGTTTATACATGAAGATATACTTTCTTAGGTACTTTTCTCAAAATCATTCAATTTATCCAACAACAAAAAACCATTTGCCATTCTTTCTTCTTATTACCCTTGTGTTTTAAACTTGCCAGGCAATAACAGGTATTTGAAAACAAATCCACAAAATCCAATTACTTGTCCCCCAATTATCGAACTTACACCCAATTTCAAATTACAATTTCCAAATAACAATATCCCAAACGAACATGATGACAATACATATAAAATGATCCTTACATAACCATGTAAGACAACTAACATCCTCCACAAAATAATCATTACTATGCATGATACACATAAATAGAACCGATACGATAACGAGAAACCCAACAACGCTCTACCTACCTCAAGCACGGTAAGCCAAGGATACACCTTTCCAATACTCATGTCAATTTACCAGACACCAGCTGGAAGGTAATGATATCTCTGCCAATTTACTAGACACCCACTGGAAGGTAATGATACCTCTACCAAGTTCTCTAAGCACTAGTTGGAAGGTAATGGTACCCCACATTCTCAGCGCAGCCAATTCTCCATGCGCTAGCTGGAAGGTAATGGTACCCCTTATTCTCAGCGCATACATATTTCCAACCATCATATAATTTAACAAACACAAATAGTCCGAGTGTACTACATACACATAATCTATTCAACATCACAATATCATCCTCCACCGATGATCAAGGACAAAACCTTTAAGCAAAAATATTTAAACACACGTAATACTATAATCCGATGCTCATTGACCTTAAGTCCTGCAACAATGATAATAACAACAATGTTTAATGGTTTCAAAATCCAACCTCAAGTTCATTTCTAAATTTACAATACATCATGGTTTTTTTCTCTTTCAAAATCAACTCTTTTACTTTCCAAGTTAACATGCCCAAATCCTTTTCTTTCCAAAAACCAATTTTCACATTTCAATAAAACCACATCTATAGATTCCAAGCTATAACCCAACTCAACTTAACATGATTATCCAAATAAATTCTACTACCAAAATTAATTCTCCCTTTATGCTAAAAACATAATAACATAACTCAAATTATCAAAACACAAACATTAGTCAACTTTATCCCTTTTTAATTCATTAGGTCAAATTATTAAATTAAGGCTTTCTCTTCCTCTTAACATAAACATGTTAAACTACTCCCTAATTAACCCAACCAACCATCAATTTTACAATTTTAACACAAATATTCAAAACCTAGATCCCCTTTACATGCTTTTTGAAAATTCATAATGAACATGCTTTTTATGCAATAAAATCTACCACATGTCTATCTATAGATGAGGTATTGAAGAGGAACAAAGAAATCCCTCCATCTTAGAGCAACTCCAAGGGAAGAGGCATATTAATCCTGTTAGCTATTTTAGCTAATATTACCCTAAATTCTCACTCCAATCGGCTGGCTAAACGGCTTCCTATTTTCCCTCATCCCTTCCCCGCTGGCTTCAATTGGAGAGTGATTGAAGGCTCTCCAAACTCGTCTCTCCCTCGAAAGTATTCTGCTCCTTCTTCAAACACGTCTCTCCCACGAAATCGATCTACTCCTTCAGCGTGAAGTCAATCTGCTCCTTCAGCGCGAAATCGACCTTCCCCTTCACCGTTGTCTGCAACTCCCTCTATCTGACCTCTTCCTCAAGGTATGGATCCTTCTGTCTCTCTGTCTTCCCCTTCTATGCAACTGATAAACCTTCTCTTTTTGAGAAAAGCAATCTGCAACCCTAGAGGCATCCAATCTGATTTAAAATTCCATATTTAATCTCATATTTATGTCGTATGGAGTATAGACAACTTGAATGCAATGCACATCTTCCTGTATATAATGTAAAACATCAAAGTCTAGACCAAAATTATGCATCCGAATTTAAAATTGTGTCAATATACTGTTTACACCTGTCTGAAAGACCAACTTATCAAAGGCATCTGATTTAATGAAAGTAAAAAAACTCCTCACAATGGGGACTGAATGCCTTTCCTTGAATATAGATGATGTTTAGTTTATGAATTTTAGTTTATCAATTTTAATTTCAATGATCAGCAATCAGGACATAGGGATAAAATTAGTTTATGAATTAGGACCTGCAAATCATTGGTTGGTTTGGACCTTTGGAAAGTCTTGATGAAAGAAGATATCTTTACAGCTATTGATTTGAAAGCAAAATGGAATGCCTCAACAAATACAAATTGATTGATTGATTAATTGATATAAGGAAGGAAGGAGGGGAAGGGAGGGAAGGGGAGGGAGAGTGAGTGAGAAAACGAAAACAGTTATTATTGTTATAAGGGAAGGGTGTTTGGTGATAAACAAACATGGAAAGGTATGAGATTCTGAGAGACATAGGATCAGGTAACTTTCTTCACACAGGGCACCCTGTCAAGACCACTACACAACCATATTCATTAGTTTATTTAAAGAAGGGAGAAACTACTGACAGTAAGACTCGATCCGAGTATCACACTTGATAAGACATCACAAACTCATTGGTCTTTATTCGATAGTCAAATTAACTAGCACAGATTAAGCAAATTGCTTTGACTAATTTTTTAGTTAATTTGTTTGACTTTTAGGAATGTTGAGGGTATATGTACATAATACTAGTTGCAGAAAAATAAATATAAAAAGTTCTACATGACATGAGAGACATAGAGAGTGGTGTTGGGTCCACACCCTTATCTGTGTTCAGTGCAACTAGCAAAGTTGTGAGGGTAATTAGAGAGCAACCCTTACCTTTGAAAAGAGACTGGAACAATTCCAGCTCTGTATTGAGCAATTTGCAAGAAAGCAGGCTCTGCCAGATCAAAGTGTTGGAGGGGAGGGTTGCACCACCCACCATTGTCATTAGATTGGGAAGGGTTAGGTGGACAGAAGTTTGTAGCAGTCACAATGATGGTCCCAGGGAGGCACAATTGTGGGTCACTATTGCATTTGATCTGATAGCATGCCCCACAGCTCAAGCCATTGTTGAACAGAGCAGTGCTTAGTGCTACGGTGTTAGTGCCATAGCCTTGGCCATACAAATTGCCATACCCACATGCACCTCTTGCCACACCAAATCAAGTATTAGAATCCCAAAACATTAAATTTATCAAATTTTACTAGAAAAATCTCATTCTTTTAACAGTCAAGTTTATAAAACTCAAACAGAAGTCACTTTAGTAGACTAAAACTCAAGATAAGTAAGATGTGAAGTTATGGGTCAAAGCAATGCAATTTTGTTCTGCAAAATCAGTAATTCTAAAATCACATATTTTTTTATTTACAGATAAGTGCTCAAAATAGCAACACTGGAATTTCATCTTAAATGGGGCCGCTAGAAAGAGTAGTGTTGTCAATACGAACTTATAGTGGGGTTAGATGTTAGGATGCAGTCACTATTGAACTTAGATAAAGACCCGCATAGCTACAATTCACTGAAATTTCATGGCAAATGAACATGTTGGTTAGGTAGGTTGCTCTCTCGTATGAGAGAGAGACAGAGAGAGTGTGTAATTGTATAGCGCAATGAGTTAGGAAAATGATTTTCTGCGAGGAATATTGATTTGGCTGTGATATTGCCTTGAAAATTAGACTGTAGTAATAATTGCAGGGAAACAATATGGACAATGCTTCACTCTCCCTCCCTCTATATCTACATAATAGGTTTCTCTCTATGATACAAAAATTTCTTAGTAGCTGATATGAACTAAGAAATATCATTGTCTCTTCCATATAATTGTCTCTTCCATATCATTTGTAGGTGGTAAATTTCTTAGTTCCTTTATTTTTTCTTTGGTATTTTTTGTCTCGTCCATCTCAGTAGTTTTGAAAATTTTGTTTCAAGGCTTCATCTTCTTCTAGAAAGAAAACCAAGCAATCAGCTAAAAAAGGCTCTTTTGATTCATATTCCTTTCGCTCTAAAGACCATCAAAATCTGTGTAATGCACAGTTAACTGATCGCAGTGTTACTAGAACGAAATGTTGAACCCAACACATTTGATGAGCTTTCTATTAGGAATTGGTTTGATTGTTTGGGTGGTAATGTTGTGTTGAATTTTGATGACATAGTGCATAGGTCTTGGGTTCGAGAATTTTATTGCAACATTCATCCTCTAATTCATCATCTTTTTGGATGTATGTGAGGGGTAAAAGTTTTGAGTTTAATGCGGATATTGTTGCTAATATTCTTGGTCGCGAACGGCCTTTTGTGTGTGACTATCCCCAAGATAAGTGTTGTGCTTCTATCCCAATTGATTTCAATCTCATTGCCTATACCCTATTAGGTGCTCCTTATAATTGGATTCTTGGTGTTTCACTTTCTCACCGTTCTCTCATTGCACCTTATAGGATCTTGAATCTCATTGTCTCACACAATGTCACTCTTACATTGCATTTTTCTGATGTGTCATATGATCAAGGGTACTTCCTCTATGCCATTAGCCAAAACTTGTCAATAGATTTTTCTAATACACCTTATATATAGTCAAACATTAAAATGCACTAACAATTACATTTGTGGATCATTTTTATTTTGCTTTCTATAAAAAGCAAAGGGACATTTTTTTTTTGTTGCCATTCATACAAATCATTAATAACAATTGAATATGAGACCTCACATAACAAAGTATGCTATATAACCACTAGAAAACATTACTTTAGAAAGTGTTGTTGGGTCCACAATGAAGTTCAAGTTTTCATTGCAGTTTGGTGGTTGATAAATAGGAAGCTGTAGAGTGTGTATTAGCATCAGGTTGCTGAGGTTTATAAGGAGGTCTGGGTCTTAGTCTTTCCTCAGATTGGTGGTTCTTTGTTTCCCTATCTATCTGTGCTGATTCTGATAATTCTGTGCTAACTCTGCTTTTGAGGTTGGGATCTGTTAGTCTGCTAAGCTCTGCTACTGTGACAAGCTTGGCCTTAGTCTCAAGTTGGATTCATGTGTGGCTGGAGTTATGATATTAACCACTGATTTTGCACAGCATACTTAAGACTAGGTCTAGTTTTGCTTTACAAATGGTGGCTGAGCTAGTGTGTAGCCGTCTGTTGTGATGATCTCTAGTGTAGTGTCGTCTGCTGGGATGGTCTCTGGCTACTGATCTGGGGAGTTTGCTGCTGTTTGCTGTGATGGTCTCTATTGTGGAGCTTGCTGCTGTCTGCTGGTCTATCCTAGTTGAATGTCTGTGTTGGTCTGCTGATTTGTGCTTTTTTTTTTTTTTTTTTTTTTTTTTTTTTTTTTTTGTCTTTTGGTTTTGGATCTTGCTTCCTAGATATATAGGATTTCAAATAGGTAGCAGTAATTGTGCATGAGTTTCACCTACTTCCAATGAAATGAAAAAATGAGTAACATTAAAAAGAAGGTATGTTGATAAACATGTCAGTTTTGACATTCACAAGAACTAGAATTGGAAATGTAGTTAAATATAGAGAGACAGACACAAACGTCCAAACACATGCAAGCACAGCTGTATGAATGACATATATTAGCTTCATATGAAGTATAAATGGCCTGTACTTGCATGTCAACACAGACACAAGCATGCATGATCTCCAATTATTAATTAATTTGCTCCCAATTGAGAATCTTAGTTATTTGTCCAACCCAATATATGTTGCCATAATTTTCTTTACCTTGTGTATAGATGAGTCAGCAACAAAATGATGCATATTTTACCAACTTGATGAATGATAGGACTGATTATGAATTTATGGATGAACCTCTTGACCAAGTGGATCATTCTTCCCCAATCTCTCCTCAAATAGAAACCACCAAGAAACCACAACGAGGTGGCAACTTCACTACAGAAGAAGACAGTATGCTCATATCGGCGTGGCTTAACATTAGCTTAGATCCAGTGCAAGGGAATGAACAAAAATCAAAGGCTTATTGGCTAAGAGTGTGGGATTATTTCCACCAGTACAAAACTTTTTCGTCTAATCGTAGTCAAACTTCTTTAATGAACCGTTGGTCAGCAATTCAACTTGCCACGAATAAGTTCAGTGGGTGCTTCGCCCAAATCCAAAGGTTGAATCAAAGTGGAAAGACTGACAAAGATAAGGTATTAATGCCATTGAGTTTTTTATACTTATTATCATTGGAATTGTCTAGTCTCATGATAATTAGTGTTCTTTTATCTATTATTCAGATTCTTGATGCGAAGAAATTATACAAAGAGTTGTACAAATCGTCATTTCCATTTGAACATTGTTGGCATGAGTTAAGAGATCAACCAAAATGGCGAGAAGAATATAGCATGAAGAAACAAAAACCAAAAAAAGTGGCAACTCCAGGCATTTGTTCTCCTAGTGCACCGAATTCAATCAATTTAGAGGACAATGATGTTTCACATAATGACAATGTAGACTTGGAAAGACCACCGGGTAGGAAAGCTGAAAAGGAACGTTTGAATAAAAGAAAGAATAAAGACCGTGGAAATGAAGGAGGGTCACATATTTTAATATTATTAGAGGATTTAAAGGAAGATAGAAAGAAAATGAATGACAAGAAAATAGAGATGTATGAAAGGTCGTATCTTCAAGAGCAAGAAAAGATTGATAATGAGAAAAAGAGGACGCAAACGGAACAAGAAAAGGTTGATAATGAGAAAGAGAAGATACGAATGGAACAATTGAAGGAGGAAGAGCGAATAATGTCAATAGATACAAGTGGTCTGCCTTCATTGCAAGCAGAATATCTTCATCGCCGTCAAATGGAAATTCTCCAAAAAAAGATTTAGTTGTTGGAACTACCCAAAAAAAATTTAGTTGTTGGAACTATGTTTTTCACTTTATTTATTGTTGGATTTGATTCTCCATTGTAGGCAGAACTATGTTTTTTATGCAGTTTATGTTGGAATTATTTATTATATGTTAAAAGTTTTTTGGAACTACCTACTGTTGAATGGTTGAACTATTAGTAATTTAATTACTGAGTGGAATTCTCGTTGAATGCTTGCTGAAGTACTCCATGGCTAAATATAATTCTTATTGTATGTTGGATTAGAGTGATTTTTATTTACAGGACATTTATATTTGTTGATCAATTAAATACAGATTATGTAAGTTGCTGGTGTTTTGATTTTGGAAGTTGTTTGATATGTTTTATAAATTTGACTTTGCAGAAAATTGAAGTTGTTAGGCAGAAACTTGCAAAGCTTAAGAAGCAAAACACAACCTAATATTTATTTTCAGTTGCTTATTACTCAGCTTCATTCTTCTTTTAATTTCCATGGCTCGCAATAGTGTAATGAAGATGATTATTGATGACTCTGATTCTGATAATGAATTGGAGATATTTGCAATAGCTGCTTTAGAAGAAGAGCGGCTAAATAATGAGAGGCAATTGGGATTATGTCGTGGTTCTATTCAAGGTCATACAGTTATTTATCGTAATCGAATTCAAGGCCACAAGAGACTTTATCAAGATTACTTCTCTGAAACGCCTATATATCCGCCCAATTTATTTAGGAGGAGGTTTCGGATGAGTCGATATCTCTTTCTTCGTATTTTATCTATGGTGGAAGCATATGATCCTTATTTTGTCCAGAAGAAAGATGCTATTGGAGTTCTTGGTCTGTCTTCCCTTCAAAAGATGACAGCGGCTATGAGGATGCTCGCTTATGGAGTAGCGGCCGATTCTGTAGATGATTATGTGAGGATTGGAGAAAGCACTGCAATAGAAAGTCTACAAAGGTTTGTTCAGGTAGTGGTTGCAATTTTTTCAGATGTGTACTTGAGGGCACCAAACAAAGATGACATTGCTAAATTACTAGAGGTGGGAAAAAATCGTGGGTTTCCTGGAATGTTGGGGAGCATTGATTGTATGCATTGGAAGTGGAAGAATTGCCCTACTGCATGGAAAGGTATGTATTGTGGTCATATCCATGAACCAACTATTATTTTAGAAGCGGTGGCTTCCTATGATCTATGGATATGGCATGCATTTTTTGGATTACCGGGATCTCATAACGACATCAATGTGTTAGAACGTTCTTCTGTATTTTCTCTCCTTACTGAAGGGCGTGCTCCCCAAGTTGATTACTCAATCAATGGAAATGACTATACAATGGGATATTATCTCGCTGATGGTATATATCCTCAATGGTCAACATTCGTTAAAACAATTCCATCTCCACGAGGCAATAAGCAAATACATTTTGCTAAGGCTCAAGAGTCAGCAAGGAAGGATGTCGAACGAGCATTTGGAGTGCTCCAAGCACGTTTCTCAATTGTGCGAGGACCTGCACGTTTTTGGAAAGTTGAAACCCTTAAAGTTATTATGAAGGCATGTATAATATTGCATAACATGATTGTTGAGGATGAGCGAAATGAACAAAATATAGACTCTAATTATGATGCAATCGATGAAATTTTGCCTCCAGCAGTGTCACACGAGCGTACACCCGAACTTTATGACTTCATTCAAAATCATCATCGCATAAGAGATAGACAAACTCATTCTAAACTCCAAGCAGACCTAGTTGAGCATTTGTGGCATCTACATGGAGATTTGTAACAATTAGTGTTAGAAATAGTTTATTTATTTTGAATTTTATTCCTAACTTTGCTATTTATGATTTTTTTTCTTATTTATTCATTGACCTTTGTAAGGTTTTTAATTAGTTAATTTGTGTTCTTTCGGTTCTTAATTTTATAAATTATAATTATTGAAGAACTTCCTTTCTATTGTTATTTTTTTTAAAAAAAATCTTTATTGTTTTCTTTTATTCTTCCCCTTCATTCCTTTCAAGATGGTTCCACCAAATTCATATGTTGAAATGTATTCACATACTATAAATTTTATAATAAAAAAATAAATATTACTTAAAATTATTTTTTATAATATTTTTAAAACTAATATTAAAAAATATTATTTTTAAAAATATTATTGCAAATGTCACATTGGCAACCATATTAGAGAGTAGGTGCATATGTGGCATTCTATGAAAAAGAGTAATACATATATATGTGGCATTTTTTGTTTTGAAAATTGGTTAAATTAGTTTGAATGACTAGCTAAAATAAAGAGTATGGTTGAAACACACAATAGCTAAACTAATTAGGTAAAATAAAGAGTGTCATTTTTTTATACTTTAGCTAGTGAAAAATAAAGAGTGTGGTTGGAGATGCTCTTAAAGCGACGGGGAGAAAGTCGAAAAATCCACGGTGACAAAAACATGATCCGTTTAAATTAAAATGAAGCCCCTGTAACCCTCTATGTTTTGGTCTAAAGGACTATGGGTCAAAGATGGGTAGAAGTAGATACAAACCAAGCATGATGAGCTTGGGAGCTTAACAATGGAGGAAGGAGAGAGAAGAGAGAGAACAGAGAGATGAAAGTGATCCAAAAGTGACTTTTATAGATGTTAAATTCAAACAGACCACTTAAGCGACCAAACCTACGCTCGAGCGAAGAATATTCTCAGAAGTTCAGACCACACAAGGTAGACCGCTTAGCGACCAAACTTGTGCTCGAGCAAACATCAACAACTCTTAAAATCACAGACCTACAAAAGTACTGGAAGACTCAAAAGACTACTTGAGCGACCAATCCATCGCTTGAGCGATAAAGAAAAACCCAGAGTGTTACATCAAAGGATCAAAGTAAGTCAACAAACATGAATAGAATGTCGAGAAGACGTTGGATCTTAATAGATCCAAGAGACCGAATCCCAACACGGGGAGTAGTACACTGAAGAGGCTGAAAATCAGTTAACAACAGAGCACCAAGGCGATCTAAGAAGTATCTATGGAACCTCCTTCAGAAGAAGAAGAACGTGGTCGAGTTTACCTCACTCCACACACCGAGGTCACCATTCTCCACAAAGTTGGAGGCATTCGAAGCATTTAAGAGATTTACCACACTAAAGTTTCATACATATGACTGTAAGTCTGATCCTAATATCTACATCGGGCTTTATCTTAATGTGATGTCATTTTTTGAATGGACATGATATGTTTTCATGTAAAGTGCTTCCAACAATATTAGGAGACATAGCCTTTGATTGGTTTTTAAAGTTACTAAAAGGATTGGTGAAGAGCTGGACGGTTTAGCCGAGATGTTTGTCACTCATTTTATTAACAACAGTATACAACCACTGAGGGTTGACTTTCTACTCGCTTTGAAGATAGACGACAATGAAAGCCTGAGGACTTATGCTAAAAGATATTACATGGTTTACAACTGGATTCCGGGATGTAACCTGTAGCTTGCCGATGTTTCATTCAAAAATGGACCCTCCCAAAATCAATGGAAGAACTGATGACAAGGATTGAGAAGTATGCAAGGGCAGAAGAGGATAAACTGAAGCGAGGAAGTTTGTCTAAACATGAGAAAATGAATAGTTCACCTAGATGGAACCAATCATCGACGAGGAACGGGGGCAGAAACGGAGAGTTAAGGATGAAATCTATACAAGCAGTAAGTACTGTATTCAAGATCTCGATTTATAGGATCCTGGAAAGAATTAGGGGCCAGCCTTACTTCAGACCACATCAACGAATCCCTAGGAAATCTATGAAAAGGTTTCAGTCAAAGTCATTTGCATGAGAATGGACATATGATAGAGAGAGGTCGATCCTTGAAACAACATCTAAAAGATCTTGTCAAGTAAAGATATTTGAGGGATCTAGTTGACGAAGAAGGACGACAGCAGAATAGGCCAAGTTGGACTAGTCCGAGCCAGAGCACCACCACCACCACCACCACCACCCACGGCACCTCAGGTCATTAACGTGATTCACTCGCAGGTGAATACTAATGAGATTCGGAGGGAGACCCAAAGAGTGAAACATTTACAACATGTTTGTCAAGTGCCACATGATATCATTTAGTGAAGATGACTCAGATATTGTCAAGCAACCACACAATGATGCGCTGGTGGTTACACTGTTTGTGAAGGGATGTAAAGTGAAAAGATATTGATTGATCAGGGCAGCTTGTGTGATATCTTTTTTGTCAGGTGTTTTAGAGAACTCGGCCTTAAGAAGGAAGACTTATAACTATCTGATAGTCCAATGGTCGAGTTCAGTGGAACATCGACATGGCCCTTGGGGGCTATGAGTTTAAACTTGCAAGCAGTCACGAAGATGATGAACACAAAATTCACTGTGATTGACACCCTATCACCTTACAATGTGGTCTTGGGGAGACCATGACTCTGTGCAATAAAAGATGTCCTTTCGATCATAGATCAACTATTACAATTCCCAACCGAGTTTGGGATTGAAGAAATCTAAGAAGAACAGGTTCAGGCAAAAAATTATTGTATGAAAGTAATGAAGTTTACTTGTACTGTTTGAGATGTGAAGTTTGTAGAGGTGGATAAAGAAGACGATGAGGTTTTGGAAGATTTCAGCAAAGAACCATTCGACAAAAGTCAGGAACCACTAAAGAAGATCTTGGTAAATGATAGAGATGAAGAACGATTATTTTTTCTTGGCTCCGAGCTAGCCGAGGAAGAGGAAAGAAAATTGGAAGCTTTACTTAGGAAAAACATTGAATTGTTTGCATAAATACCATACGAGATGCCAGTAATCAATCTCGAGGTCACCTGTCATCAACTGGATAATAACAAATCCAGTAATCCAAAGAGTGAGAAGACTTACCATGATTCATGTAGAAGCGGTGGAAGAAGATGTAGAGAAGTTGTTGGAAGTACAAGCGATCAGAGAAGTTCATTACCCGACATGATTATCTAACAAAGTAGTGGTAAAAAAAAAAAAAACATAAAGTGGAGAGTCAGCATGGATTTCACAAGTGTAAATAAGGCCTGCCAAAAAGATTGTTTTCCACTGCCAAAGATAGACCAGTTTGTTGACGCCACCTCGGAGCATGGTAAGATGAGTTTTTTAGATGCGTACAGAGGCTACCATTAAGTTGTATTATATGGACCAAACGAGGAGAAGATCGTATTAATCACCTCAAAGGATTATATTGTTACAAAGTCATGCCTTTTGGATTAAAGAATTAAAATGCAACATATCAAAAGCTGGTAACTAAGATGTTCAAGCACCTCATTAGCAAGACAGTGGAGGTATACATTGACGACATGGTTGTGAAAAGTAAAGAATCTTTAGACCATTTGGCTGACCTCAAAAAGGTGTTCGAGATCTTGAAGGCATTTTGACTTCAGCTAAATGCTTCCAAGTGGGCGTTTGGGTTAGAATTGGGCAAGTTTTTGGGATACCTAGTCACAAGAAGAGGAATTGAAGCTAGTCTTGACCAGATCAAAGCCATTCTTGGTCTGGAAGTCAAAAGACCATGAAAGATGTACAAATTTTGACTCCCAAGGCAATGGCCTTGAATAGATTTATCGGCTAAAATTCTGATAAATACAAACCATTTTTTCAACTACTGAAAAAAGCTACCAATTTCAAGTGGACAGAAGCTTACAAGGTCACCTTGGTTAACCTAAAAAAATATCTAACCTCTTTACCCCTATTGATAACACCAGTACCTGGAGAGGAGTTGTTCCTGTACCTAGCTGTGTTAGATCATGTAGTCAGTGCAGTGATGCTCCGCGAAAAAAAAAGAAAGAGCAAAAGACGGTTTACTATTGTGGCTCGCCTTTTCGCACCCCCTTTCGGAAGGTTTGAAAGAAAGCCCTACAGTTTGGACTCCTGCGGTTCTAAATCTAATCTCACAAGTGCAATGTGAAACTGATAAACACCAAAGAGTCCAAATCCGGCAAATCTTTTGAAAAATTGATTTTAGGATAAAAAATGTCAAAATTGGATTGCTTTGCCAGATATAGAGTCGCCACGTAAATATTTTATTTTGAGGAAATTTAGGAAACCCATGACTCATGCCAAAGGCCACGTGTCCATCATCATCAAAGTTGCCTCGACTCGAGAACTTAGGTACAGGAGGGGAAGGTCATGAATTGAGCACCCCAGCTCACCTGATCAAAGATCGGCCTCTACTAATCATGATATGATTTTTTTATAAACATTATGTGTTCTTATTCTGATTATTAAACTAGCTTTACTATGTGATGCACACAAGCAAGTATAGACTAGTTTGCTCAATTTGGAATAATTCAACTCATATTTATTTGCGAAAATGATTTGAATTTGCCACCTCAAGTAGGCTTAAAGATTGCAGATTTGCCACCAAACATAGTGGGCTTAAAACATGATTTGCCACTCAACAAAGTGGGCTTAAAACATACATTTGTTGAATCGTTCCAATTCAAACAACAAGCCTTCATCCACAAGCATTTATGCAATTTAGCATTTAAGCACATAACCTTATGGCAAGCATGCTAATCATGGTAACATTCACACTTATGCAAGTATGCTAAAGTGTAAAAACTCACCTAGTACTCTAAGCTAAGAAGTAATGAGTTAGAAAAATATGCATATTTCCTAACTATACAAGATGCCTAATGCAACACATGCAATATGCAATTAATAGGCTCGGCTATTAATATGGCATATGATCGATTTAACAACATGCGATTAAACACGTATTCAAATAAGTATGAAATAACAATGCAGTTTGAATGATGCGCCGAGCCTCGGTGCATGCAAAACAAGATGAATGTATGCAAGCATGCTATATGCTAATTAAAACATGTTCCTAATCTAACCATCAAAGGCGATTAAATAAAATGGAGAAAGACGTGAGGTTGGAAGACATACACGCACGCACGCACACTTATTACAACATTACGCCCTTGCGAAGGAGGGTCTGAATGAATAAACTAACCAACTAGCTACTCTAATTAAATTAACTAATTATTACAAACTCGAATTAATTAACTATTGTAATTAACTAATTACAAAACAAAATCGAATAACTAGTTAACTAACTAATTACTTACAACACTTAATTAGTTACAACTAATTAATTACAACACATATTTGATAATCCTGGGAAGCGAGGGAGGCCCATGCATGCTCGGTTTCCACCCAAAAAACCACTGCCTTGTTGCTGAATGCCTCTGTTTACGCATTGAACACCAACAATTCTGCCCACTTCCAGAACACTTCTGCTCCACTTTACAAACACACTGTGTAAATTTCACTGATGGCCGACAAGGGGCCAGTCGGCTACCAATAGTGGCCGGTCGGCTACTGGTGGTGGCTGTCGGCCACTAATAACCTGGACTTCCTTGTTGCAATAAAGAGCAAAACAGTGTATTTCTCAAGGGTTGTTTGCACACTTTGCCTCTCATTTTCATGGAGAAATCAAAGGAGGGACAAAATTTGGTTCATAAACCATCAATCAAGCAATTGTATTGCATGATGGCTTGTGAAACCAATTGTGTAAGTTTAATAAGTGCAAAATGAGACCAAAATGACCATCACCCTATCATGCATGATCAAGGGTAATGGAGACCTAGGAAACTTGACACATTTCATCACTTTGAGTATGAAATGCCCCAATTCTCCTTGTGTTCAATTAATGTTCGATTGAACACATTAAAACAAAACCAATTCCTTATTTTGCACACTTTTAGTTTCTATTTTTTTTTACTCATTTTAACTTATCAATCTATTCTTTAACCAATTAAGTCCATTGGTGAGAAGTCCTCTAAAGGGAAAGAAGTGTCAAACAAGGGGTAGTTTAAGGCATGAGAGAAGCTTCATGCCGTTGGTAATGAACCCTCAAAGGAAGATTAAACCATTAAGCATGAGCCTTAATCTTAAGCTTAAACAATCCTAAGGTTGAAACAACCCTCAAAGCAAATGAAAAGTGAAGAAATGAGGGAGATTGCAGAGATTATAAGTGCTGAAATTAGGTGAGAAAAAGCACTAAAACATGGAATCAACTCAAACCAATTGTAATTAAAGCCTTAAAACACCAAGCTAGTGAAAGGACTTACACTACAACTATGCAATACAAAACTCAAATGGACTAACCAGCCCAAAATAAAGCTAGAGCATGCTATTTCAGAGGCTAAAACATGCTGGACTTAAGCTAAGTTAAGCTAGAAAAACATGCTAACATATAAAGCTAACTACGCATGCAAACAAGACACAAGGAGGGGAGGCTAACCCCTCCAAATTTGGACTTCAAAACATGATTTTAGCCACTGAGAATACTCCGAAATTCAGTATTTAAAAGCTCAAAAATAGATAGTGTAAAGGTGGAAAACACAAGAGCAAAGGCCTCCAAAACAAGGTATAAAGAAGGGTGAACCACCCCTTAACCTTTATTAGATTTAAACCACAAGTTTCAACCCAAAAAGATAGAGTTTACACAGCCCAAAAATAGTACAAAAAAGTGCTGAAATGAAGACAAAAAGTACCTAACACAATAATCTAAAAATGGCAATTTAAGCTAGTAAACAAACCAAAGGAGGGGTGGCTAACCCCTTCATTTTTGGGACTTCAAAATCACTTTTTTAGCCTCTGAAAACCTCTGAAAATCAGTGGTGAAAAGCTCAAAAAAAGTTGATGAAAGAATGGGAAACACAAGTGGAAAGGCTTAGAGAGCAAGGTTCAAAGAAAGGTTATTAACCCCCTTACCTTTAAGAGCCTTAAACCACAAGTTTCAGCCCATAAAAACAGGTTTTAAAGAGCTTAAAAACAACAAGAAAAGATGGAAAACAAATGGTGTAAAGATGGTACAAAGGCAAGAGAAAGTATACCTCTTGGAGAGGAGTGAACCCTTAAACCATAAACCACCAATTTCCACACTCTCAAGTGCTTTAAGAGCTCAAATCCAAGCTCAAATCACCTCAGCAAGAAGCTCTCTAGGTTTGGTTTGGTGTGTTTGGGCGTAGGCTATACAAGTTGCAAAAGAGAAAGAGAATTGTAGAGAGAGAGGATTGTAGCGAGAGAGGATTTTTCCAAAAATATTTCACTCCTAAATGTTTTCTAACCTTGAAAGCAAGAAGAGAGGCCTTCTATATATAAAAAAAAATAGCCCCTTAGGTAAAAAATATCAAGCCCTGGATAGCTGGAGAATTTGGGGGACAACTGACACAAAATATCTAGCTTTTTTCACCATTGGCCGACAAGTTTCAGTGGTGGCTGGTCGGCCATAAAAAATCTGGTTCCAGACCCAACGTCAAATGGGCATATCTCCTTCATCCGGACTTCTTTGCAGGTCATTCTTGAGCCTAAATTGAAGCCTCGGAAGTCTACTTTCCAATGGAAGTAGCCTCACATGAAAATTCTAAGTGTGCTATGAGATATTCCTGTTTTAGTGAAAGTTGATTAGTTTTGGCTTAATCAGATTGATGCCTAACTTCAACTAGCCATATCTCCCTCATCCGTACTCGGCTTTAGGAGATTCTTGAGTGTAAAATGAAGCCCTAGAAGTCCACTTTCTAATGGTGGTGGCCTCACAACTAAAGTCCAAATGTACAAAAGGATAGGCCTGATCTAGTGAGGCTGCCTAGTTTTCTCTTAACGGTTCATACCCAAGTTCTTCCCTAACTAGTTTTCTTCTCTCACCTCCAATTTTCGTCAACTCCAAACCTCTAAATAAGATGTTTTAAAAGATTTTTGAAAGATTTCACCTCCTTTTCATTTATTTCCACTTTGTCCTTGCTTGGTTTTCTGAAAAGTGCAATTTTTATTGAAATGCAAGCCTCGGAACATCGTAGAAACTTTTGGGAAAAATATTTTAAAAAAGAGAATTTTAAGGTCTAAAATGATTTTGGTCAAAATCGTTTTGGTCCAAAATGGGGTGTAAGGTTGGGATTTAGAGCTCTTCTTGCTGAAGAAATCAAATATTTGCATAGCACAACTTTTATCATCGAGTGATCAATTAGTGGCGCCCAAGTTTAAGGATAGTAAAAAATAGGGTGTCTACAACTATGTTTGTAAAACCTTGGCTAGTGCAGAGACAAGATATTTTTTATTGGAGAAGTTAACATTTGCATTGGTAATGGCAGCAAAGAAGTAGAATCACTACTTCCAGGCCTATCCAATTGTAGTATTAACTGAACATCCTTTAAAGTCCCTCTTAATGCACGGGGACTTGTCGAGAAGGATAGTGCGATGGGCTGTCATTTTAGGTCAGTAGGACATATAATACAAACCAAGGACAACAATAAAAGGACAGGTTTTGGTCCACTTTGTTGCTAAGTTTACACTAAGCTCCATTCCGAGGCCCAAACTGATGAACCTTGGACTTGGGGGATAGTTGTCACGATCCAAACCCACCCCTATGGGTTAGCATCGTAACCGGCTAGTAATCCTTGGATTACCAGAGGCCTCTTGATAGATTAACATATATTTAGGGGCTGCAGAAGCTAATATACAAAATATAAGTGGTCTATTGAGCTGTGGAGACATACATGAGACGTATAATATAAAACTTTTATAGACTTTCTAGTGATGTCAAAAGATACAATATTTACATATCACTCTTAGGAGTATAATGTCAGTCATCATGCCCAAGACTTAACAAAATATCCAAGTTTATTATGATTAAAAAAACAGCCATAAAACTTGACTTTATTCAGAACCTCCTCGGGAGGCACAAAGGTTGGCTGACAAAAACTGAAACGTACACCGTCAACTTTGGGCCTGGTCACGCGCCTGCTCACCTACATACATAATATAAAATAGTGAGCGAAAGCCCAGTGAATAATAACGGAGTAAAGGGGTTTTAATGAATGAAGTCCATACATATTCAGAAATCATAATTTAGATTTATAACAGATTCATATTCGTATTCTTGTTCAGATCATATATAGAAATCTTAATTCATGTTTAATCATATGTGGTACATCCATTAGCGCTAACAGAGAAGATACAGAACAGATGCAGATCATGTAGTGGTTATGAATAACCAGTTCCATAAAGGAACCTCTGGATCCGAGGTAATAGAGAATATACATGCTGAGCTCCATGATGGAGCCTCCGGTATGGGTAACAGATGACAGACATAATAAGTTCCATAATGGAACCTCCGATACCGGGTAATAGCTAACAAATATCACATGATACTAAGGATGCCGCGAATACATTGTCAGAAATTGGACAATAATTCATTGTACAGAACATATCATTTCAGAAACAAATCTTAATTCATCATACATAAAATAAATAAAGTTGAATATAACTTTACTAAGTTATTACTCACAGTTGGCTTCGAGTGCAGATAGATAGAGCACACTAATCAAACGGTCTACGGCACGTGACCTACACGAACACATAACAAATACACACTTGAAACACTCGTTTGAATCATACATAACTTATTTCACTTGTTCTTTGTGTGTTTCTACCCTTATTCTTATTATGGTGTCTTAATCATGACCTAGGACTGCCTAGGATGGGATAAGGATGCAAAAATGCACTTGAAGACATTTTCAAAACTTGCTGAAAACAAGGTTTACGCTCTATCGTGGCTTTCCTCGCTCGAGCGGACATACAAGAAGTGAGGGTTCGCTTGAGCATGATTTCCCTCGCTCGAGCGGATTGTAAACTTTGGAGAAAGTACTGGTTGCTTGTTTTTCACGCTCGACGGACGCTCCATCCTTGCTCGAGCGTAAGACTCAGACCCTTGCTCGAGCGTGACTTTCGTCGCTTGAGTGTGCTGCAAAACATATGAACTTCTGGATACATGCATTTCACGCTCGAGCGTGCTTCAAGTCGCTCGAGCGGAATTGTACGCACTCAGAGTGCTCGCTCGAGCGTGAACTCCTACGCTCGAGTGTGGATTCAAATTCTGGAATTTCCAGATTTGATCTCTAAGCTTCAAACTCAAACCAAACACTTCAAAACTCATTCTATTGGGCCAAAATTCTGGAAAACATTTAGAAACTTACAAAATATCATGCTTTGAAGATCATTTCATGAAATCAAGCCCCAAAAGAATGCCAGTTGTTCAAAAATTCAACTTAAACTTTATGAATGTTTTATGAACATAACATGCATAAATTTCCTTAAACTCCAACTTCTCAAAACATGATCAAATGCTACAAAACATCATGAAACTTGATGATTTCACAAAATTAAGGTGAAGTCAAGACATGCAAGAGAGGATTACTTGAAATTCAACTCAAAATGCAAGAAAAGGTGCATGCATGCATGATATGGCCCAAGTTCATCCACTCTAGCTCAAACCTTGCATTAATCAACTAAATTCTCTTGAATTCCTTCACTAATGTCTAGAATGCAAAGCTTAAGGACAAAATCCTCACCTAGAGTCTTTAATTCTTTGGGGTTTGATGATGACTTGAGTAATTCTTTAGTTTCCAAGCAATTTCCTACCAACTTCAAGGTTTGATCTCAATTCTTGCCCTCTCTCTCTCTCTCTCTCTCTCTCCCACATTTTTATCTCTTAGAGGCTTAAAGTTGATATGAAAAAGAGGCTCAAGTGAGGTGTATAAGCCTTATGTGGGCTTGAGTGGAAGTGTAATTAATTAAGGCTAAATAGATGGGTATTAAGTTAATCTAATTTAATCGTTCCAATTCGGATTTTAATTGAACCTACCATAAAATTCTAAAAATTCTAATTAACATGCAAATCAAGTCAATTTCTGAGTCGGATGTCGATAAGGCCTTCAATTCACAAATCGAAACCAAAACATGAACAAATCTTTCTACGCTGAACAGATATAAACACAAAATAATGCAATGCACATGTCGTTAACTCAGGATTTCTTCTTAATTACTTGTAGGCACTCTTAGGCATGAGTTAACGTTAATTATGGGTTGGGGTTGTTACAATAGTTGGACCAGAAGGCATTCAAATCGCAATTCAGCACCCCAAGCCTACCGAAGATATGAGAACCCAGAAGAAGAAATTTGAGAAATTGAAGCCTTTTAATATTTATCTCAGCAAAATTTTTTGACTTTTTGTCGATGGAAGCTCCAACCTATAAACAGTGGAGGTAGGAATTATTCTGACTTCAGTAGACGGACAGATGATTAAGCTTTCAATCAAGTTGGGGTTTAATGCCTCAAAAAATGAAGCCGAATATGAGGCGCTGATTGTAAGATTAAAGCTTGTAGCAACAGTTGAAGCAGATGAAGTGGTAGTCTACTGTGACTCCCAACTCATTGTCAGTTAAGCAACATACGAGTTTACAGTTCGAGATGAGAGAATGTCAACCTACATGAAAAAGGTCCTTCAATTGTTTGGACAGTTCAAAAGTAGTCGTCTCTAACAGGTTTGCCAAGGAGATAATAGTCCCAGAGATACACTAGCCAACCTGGCCTTGACCATGAAGACAGACTCTCCTAGAATCATTATGGTTGATTACTTGTCAGGTCCAAGTGTTGAGCCTATGATTACAAAGTATGAAGCGATGTGTGTAGAGCTCAGTTCAAGCTGGATGGACCTAATTGTGAAGTTCATTAGAGATGGACAATTGCTAGAGGATAAGAAAGAGGCACATAAGGTAAGGCTTAAGTCGGTGAGGTTCTGCTTGTCGACTGAAGGCCATCTCTACAGAAGGTCCTTCGTTGGACCATTATTGCGATGTGTGCATCATTCCCAAGTTGAAGACTTCTTATACAAGGTGTCAAACAAGATTGTTTTGGATGGAATCAAGAAGAAATTGGAAGAAGCTAAAGTCAAGTGGGTAGAAGAGTTGCCTAACGTACTGTAGTCAGATCAGACTACGCCGAGAAGATTGAATGGAGAGACTCTCTTGCCATGGCCTATGGCACAGAAGTAGTAATACCTTTGGAGATTGGTATTCCAAGAGTAAGGACACAAGCAGTAGAAAATGGGCAAGATGAGGCATTCCTAACCTGAGATCTTGATCTGATTGAAAAAAGAAGGGAGAGAGCATCACTTTGGCTGGGAGCATACCAACAAGTACTTGCCAGAGCATACAACAAAAAAGTCAATCCAAGAAAATTTAAAGTGAGCGACCCCATCTTGAGGAAAGTTGTTGGCAACAAGAAAGATCTTAAGCAGGGAAAACTTGGCCTAAACTGGAAAGGACCGTACAAGATTATCTCGGTTGCCGGTTCAGGAGCATATCGACTAGAAGATAGCGATGGTAAGTAGCTGCCAAGACCATGGAACACTAGTAATCTGAAATTTTTCTTTCATATTAGTTTTTTTTTTAGAAGTTTTTAGCCTAGGTTTTGATTAATAAAAAGTTAGTTCGATTTGTTTGTTTAAATTGTTGTTGATTTTTGTATGATTTTATTGTGTTACTTTGGTAGAAAGTTAGGATGAAGTTAGGCCGATGTGATGTTTCAACGAGAAATTAGACATTTAAGTTAGACTTACCAAGAAGGTAGAATGAAACTAAGTTAAAGTGATGTTTCAATGAGAAACAAGACGAAATTAATTATGACTTTGCCATTAGGCAATAATATCGGTCTGCTGACTTGGTTAGTTTATGATAAAAAGCCGAGGTAGTTAGTACTAGGAAATCGATGCACTAGGACGAGTTAAACATGACGACATTGGTGAAAGATGTCTAGGTCTGTATGACTCAGGCAAGAATGAGATGTTGACGCATTAATGTGAAGGTAAGTTGAGCTTACATTCACATGAAGGGGCAAAGAGCAGAGATGAGTTGATGGAAATTTGAGTTGCTGATTTAAAAGTGATACTTGGTGATATTTTCAAAAAATGCACAACCTAAGATAGCTTAGTTCGAGGTAACTACACTATCCAAGATAGGATTTGAATTCAGGATATTACACTTAAAAATTTCTACGATGCAAGTATCGAAGACATGAAAGTAAAGAAGACATGCAACACTTGGACAAAAAGCAAAAAGAATTGTTCATTGAAAGAAAAGCTATGCATCCATAAAAGGAGTTACATTAGAAGACACTTCGGTCTTGCAAAACAAAGTCTTATTGAAAGGGACATCATTGTTCAAAAGCAAAAAAGTAAAGATAGAAGAAACAAGCAAAAAGAAAAAAAAAAAATCCTAAGTCTAAGCTTCTAGTTGAGCTTCAGTTTGGATTTTGGATTGAATAATAACAATCCGGAGGGCCTCGGTTGCTTTAATGGAGGAGGTGTTGGCCTCAGTGTCACGCCCCACTTTTTATTACTCGGAGTCATTACCAAATTCTTTAACTTAATTCAATTTCAGAGATAACATGCGGAAATAAACTCATACATTCAATCCGTAGAAGTGATTAACAATACTCTCATTCGTATGCAAAGTAAATATTACATGAACTAACTTAATAAATTGCCCTTGGGCTTACATCATTAAAAGTACAAAAAGAAGGGTGTAACCCTTTACAACAATGGCATTCCGCCAACATAACTGAGGCCCCGTGGCCAACAAATAAGAAGATCCAAAACTTGTAGCACACCCTGCTAAACACCTGAAAAAGATTCAACAACGTGGGATGAACATATAGTCCAGTAGGGAACTCAACATGCTCCTTAACAATAACAACATTACAGATAGCTATGATCATGAACACCCATTCTCATACTAGAATAATAATGTGACAGTTTATACAAAATATATATATGAATATATATATGAACTTTTCTTGAAAACAATCATTTAATTCACCGCTATAAGCGATTTCTCCTTCCTTTTTCCTTTCATTAACCCCCATTCCCAATCTTTTATAACATTAACAACTACTTATAAACATAGATTCACTAAGCCCATTACTCTTCCATTTGCCACACATACAACAGATGTGCCTTTTTAAAACATATTTGGCATTTCAATGCAATTCCAATTATATCATAATTATCCATGCACACCTCTATAAAAGAGAACAACTCAACTACATACATAAAATCAATCAATGAGTCAACTCATCCCTCCAACACTGTAACCAATACAATCCACAATGTTTCCAGATACACTGAAACAATAACAAAACAACACTGCACTACTAGCTATATGCGTAGTAAGCCAAAGATACACTTCTCACCACAATCTACCAGTTTACCAGGCGCTAGCTGGAAGGGTATGGTACCTTAGATTATCAGCGCGTCAGTTCTCCAGGCGCTAGCTGGAAGGGTATGATACCTCTGATTATAAGCGCTGAACACATAAGTGTGTGGAGTCCATCCCCTATCTTCTCACACACACTGGAGTACAACCCCTCTCTTCTCCCCAACCGGTATACAAATATAATGTAATTCAGCATTTCATTACATATGATGTTCAATCAACAATGGTGTAATATATATACACAACAATTCAACACAACCTTATCATCCTCCACTGATGACCAAAATCTCCAGATGCACGCATATTATACATCTACTAACAGACCCAACTAACATGAGATTACAAAACTCAGTAACAACATGAACATGGTAGTTAAAGCTATACCCCACACAAGTGTGTTCAATACTCAAGATACAACATTCCAATTTTATTATACTTGTTTCAAAATACCTTTCCCATTTCACAAAATGAATTCTACTTCCTTTGTTTTCACAAAAATCATTCCCATGGACAAAAGCCATACTTCATTTAAATTGGCTACATTCTTTTCAAAGCCATTTCAAACTAATTATGCACATTAAGTCATAAACAATAATTTAGGGTCTTTCCTTCCTCTTTCTCAATATTGACCAAAAAGGCCCAATTAACATCAACAAACAACAATAACCACAATTAAGACTCAAAATACCTAAGTATTTTCCCAAAGATCAAAACCCCTCAATTAATTTATTAAATCAAATAAAAGAAATTAGGGTTTCCTCTCCTTTCAACAACTACATGCTAATTAACACTCCAATTAGCCCAAACCACAACTAATGATAATAAACACAAATTCAACAACCAACCCCAGGTTCAGTTCCAATGATTTTCACAAATCCAACATGATACCATTTTTATGCAATACAAAAACTACCACATGTCTATCTATAGACGAAGTATTGAAAAGAAACAAGAAGAATCCCTACCTTGAACGAAGAACAAAAATGGAGAAGATGACCCAAAGTCCAAGTGCTCCAAATCCACTATTTTTCAGATTAGAATGCAGCCCAAGCCGCCCTCTATCTTTCTTACAAAGAACTTAAGATGGATTCACACTAGAAGTAGATGAAAACCTAGAAAGAAGATGAGTTTAGAGAGAGAGAAGTCGTACCTAGGGTTTGGAAACTAGAAGAGGATGAAAAGACTGATCAAAACCCGCTGCTGCCTATTTAAACTGGACAGGCTCGCTCGAGCGAAGACTTGGTCGCTCGAGCGACCAGACACAGGAAAGCCTCGCTCGAGCGAAGAAACTCTCGCTCGAGCTAAGAAACACTGCTCTCAGGTCTAAACTAGACGCAAACTCTCGCTCGAGCGAAGAAACCCTGGCTCGAGCCACCAGACACAAAACCCAACCCTCGCTCGAGCGACCAAACTCTCGCTCGAGCGACCAATCCAAATTCTGGACAGTAACACCTGGTTTCCAAACCCAACAAATCTAAAACAAACCTGCCCAACACATTCCGATAACTCAAAAAGAGAAAATAAAGGATGACAACCACAATTATACATTGAGAGAATCCAGGGAACCTAAGTCCGGATACAACAACCAAAAGGAGAAAGACCGGGGTCGCTATAACCTCCCCCCCTTAAAGAATTTCGTCCCCGAAATTAAGGGTACGCCAAAACACAAAGCCAACTAATCACACAACACCAACACCCGAATCCCAAAGGAAGAAATTAATCTCACAACAAACCTTTAATCCACTCTTGCCAAAGAAAAGACTAACCAAGGGAAACATTCCAAATGACAACACTTAGGTACGAGAACCTCAACAACCCAAACCTTTCCCGAAACAATGACCAACAACAGACTAGCACAACAAGCTAAATCACTATTCAACAACATAATTCTCAACCATACGACCAAAGCAAATCTTTTGAGCAAATTATAGGAAAACACTTTCTTGTTCAAGAGACATTTCTCAATGTAGACATTCCAAAATAAATCTTTCATTTTCCATGTGAAACTCAATAGTTTTGTAAATATATATATATATATATAAATTTTTTTTTTCAACCACGGTGTTATCCAAAACACATAATCATCCACAATTTATTTGCCAAAAGATTCATTTGGAATTCCTCAAAACCCTTGAATTAAATCAATTTCTCAACAACGCCCTTAGATGGCCCAAACACTAAAAAAAAACAATTTTGTTTTCCAATTCTTTCCAAAATAACACTATCAACAACCATCACGCACACAGTGATGCCACAACCAACACAGAACATAACATTTCTATAATAATAATTAATAGAAATAACAACAATACTATCAACACCTAAGGCATAAGAAATTCATGGTTTTGCAATTCTATTCCGCCTCTTTTTACTTACCCAATTAAATAACATACACCCGGCTCAGAACCTGACCAAACAATTAAATGTAATAGTAACTCATTTAAAACATTTTTCACTTCACAATAGATAAGCATATGAGCTATATCAATCTTTCAATAGATACACATTTTGGTGTTGTATTATCGGAGTCCATCCCCTATCTCCTCCCAAACAATATACATACACATAATGTATATAAAAAAAAAAAAAAATCCAATCGTTCACAATGATAATTCAATACACATAATTGCTGTATTATAATAACCGTCATATTCAATGACACAACCGGATGATTAATTTCAGTTTTCCCTAATCAACACACAAAGTCTACAACAAACGAGACTAACCTCATGGTGACCAATGTCAACCCAAAACTCGATACCAACGAGCTGACTAATCAACTCAATAAACTCCACACTCAGTAATCCACACAATGATGTGCCACTCAAACCATACCCAATAGTTGATACCCAATCACAATACAAACACGACCCCTACACAACCGATGGGGTCACCACGGACTCACTGAATAACAAGGCCCAAAACACGAACCAACATATAAGTACCATTTCTTCTAACTTGAGACACAAATCCCACATAACCTTGTCAATACCACGCAATTCTCTAAACCATCTCATCAATCACATCCACTCACAGATTCTCATTCTCAACAAATAGACTCTAAAAGTGAACAAGACCCACAGGCCGTCACAAGACTAACTCAATATACAGTACCAAGCAAGCAACAATACTAGGATCATTGATCCCATCAACAACTTCTCAATATAAATACTAGAGGGTTCGAAATTCCATACATACTCCCCAATACACGAGGATTAAACAAACAATACTATGCATACAAATGCGATACATAAACATAGTGCCTCAGCATCCAAAAGTACACCAGTCAACAACAAAATCAATAAACATGATACCCCACCGGCCATCATACAAAAAGTCCCTCTCCAGGGTGACACTGTAGGGCTAACTAATAAGTCGCCCCTCGCGAGGCTCCCGAAGCCTGGCCTGACCGTTTCTGGTACCGATACCGCCCCCGACCGGACGGGTACGACTGAGTCTGACTAGATTTTGAAACACTCGTAGAATTTACGCGCAAAGGACAAAAACGTCTACCATGGCTCAGCTGACCGCAAACAAAACAACCACCAGACCCTCTACTCTGAGGCTGGTCTGAAACCTGAACCTCCCCGAAACCCCCAACAGAAGGGTCCGAAACCCCTGGTGACGAAAAGGAACCAGCCCCAGACAGAGCATGTTTCCGCCTCCACCCCTTACTGAGCCTAGAGTGCTTAGGAACCGTAGAACTTACCGAGATGATCTCCTCCTCAACCCTATCATCACTTGCAACCATGGCCGCCACATGGGCCGCTGCCTCGACTAGATTATAGTAATCCTTCCACAAGGATCCAGCTACCTTTTTCCGAATATCGAAACACAACCGCCGTTCAAACTCAAAACAACGACGCTCCTCTGTTGCCACCAACTCTGGAGCAAACCTCGACAAGCTAGCAAACCGCATCTCAAACTGCGCCACAGGAGTATCATCCTGACGCAACTCCAAAAACTGATCCCTCAACCTTTCCCGAGCAGAAGGAGGGAAATACTTGGCCAGAAAGGCCTCGGTAAAAGCAACCCACGTGCTACCCACAATATTCCTAGCATACTTCCACCAATAACTCGCATCGCCCTTCAATTGAAAAGTCACCAAAGAAACCCTTAACTCCTCATCTTCGTCTCTGAGCATATCAAGAGTCTTGGTAATCTGTTCTAACCAACTCTCTGCCTCCAACGGTTTAGCCTCCCCCACAAACTCTGGTGGGCTGGAACGGAAAAACTCCTTAGTAAGTTTGAGAGCATGCCCGTTGCCGCCCTCAGTGCGAACTAGGGCATCTTGCACTGCTCTCGCAATCTCACGTGCGACATCCTCGCCGACAGCCGATGCTGCAACGGCGGATACTAAAGGAACTGCTATGCCTCTCCCGGCATTCCTAATACTCAACCGTCCTCCACTCCCTCGTGTAGACATCCTATAAAGCACAAAGTAAATTACACTTAGCACAAAACACTATAGCCTTCTCCGAGGCACACTCCACTACTGTTAAGTCACAAGACACACTGAGTCTCAAAATTTACATCTCTACTGCATATTATCAGCTAAACATGTAAAAACATAATCGAATCAAGTCCACAAAGATAGCCACTCATCCCGAAACTCTCAAGGAATTCCTATCAGAAACCACGTTGATCAGGCGTGTTTCCAAAAGGACCTCAAAGCAAGTTCACCGGCTATGAATACTATCCAGGAGACTAAATCCCATGCTCACATAAATGCAACACATAAGTCCTAATTCTCATGGTATCTATATGCAACGTCCTCACTACACGTAGCAAACCCACTGTGGTAAAAACCACTTCCCACGAGCCCAAAGTATTCAAACCCGGCTCGCTCTGATACCAAGTTGTCACGCCCCACTTTTTATTACTCGGAGTCATTACCAAATTCTTTAACTTAATTCAATTTCAGAGATAACATGCGGAAATAAACTCATACATTCAATCCGTAGAAGTGATTAACAATACTCTCATTCGTATGCAAAGTAAATATTACATGAACTAACTTAATAAATTGCCCTTGGGCTTACATCATTAAAAGTACAAAAAGAAGGGTGTAACCCTTTACAACAATGGCATTCCGCCAACATAACTGAGGCCCCGTGGCCAACAAATAAGAAGATCCAAAACTTGTAGCACACCCTGCTAAACACCTGAAAAAGATTCAACAACGTGGGATGAACATATAGTCCAGTAGGGAACTCAACATGCTCCTTAACAATAACAACATTACAGATAGCTATGATCATGAACACCCATTCTCATACTAGAATAATAATGTGACAGTTTATACAAAATATATATATGAATATATATATGAACTTTTCTTGAAAACAATCATTTAATTCACCGCTATAAGCGATTTCTCCTTCCTTTTTCCTTTCATTAACCCCCATTCCCAATCTTTTATAACATTAACAACTACTTATAAACATAGATTCACTAAGCCCATTACTCTTCCATTTGCCACACATACAACAGATGTGCCTTTTTAAAACATATTTGGCATTTCAATGCAATTCCAATTATATCATAATTATCCATGCACACCTCTATAAAAGAGAACAACTCAACTACATACATAAAATCAATCAATGAGTCAACTCATCCCTCCAACACTGTAACCAATACAATCCACAATGTTTCCAGATACACTGAAACAATAACAAAACAACACTGCACTACTAGCTATATGCGTAGTAAGCCAAAGATACACTTCTCACCACAATCTACCAGTTTACCAGGCGCTAGCTGGAAGGGTATGGTACCTTAGATTATCAGCGCGTCAGTTCTCCAGGCGCTAGCTGGAAGGGTATGATACCTCTGATTATAAGCGCTGAACACATAAGTGTGTGGAGTCCATCCCCTATCTTCTCACACACACTGGAGTACAACCCCTCTCTTCTCCCCAACCGGTATACAAATATAATGTAATTCAGCATTTCATTACATATGATGTTCAATCAACAATGGTGTAATATATATACACAACAATTCAACACAACCTTATCATCCTCCACTGATGACCAAAATCTCCAGATGCACGCATATTATACATCTACTAACAGACCCAACTAACATGAGATTACAAAACTCAGTAACAACATGAACATGGTAGTTAAAGCTATACCCCACACAAGTGTGTTCAATACTCAAGATACAACATTCCAATTTTATTATACTTGTTTCAAAATACCTTTCCCATTTCACAAAATGAATTCTACTTCCTTTGTTTTCACAAAAATCATTCCCATGGACAAAAGCCATACTTCATTTAAATTGGCTACATTCTTTTCAAAGCCATTTCAAACTAATTATGCACATTAAGTCATAAACAATAATTTAGGGTCTTTCCTTCCTCTTTCTCAATATTGACCAAAAAGGCCCAATTAACATCAACAAACAACAATAACCACAATTAAGACTCAAAATACCTAAGTATTTTCCCAAAGATCAAAACCCCTCAATTAATTTATTAAATCAAATAAAAGAAATTAGGGTTTCCTCTCCTTTCAACAACTACATGCTAATTAACACTCCAATTAGCCCAAACCACAACTAATGATAATAAACACAAATTCAACAACCAACCCCAGGTTCAGTTCCAATGATTTTCACAAATCCAACATGATACCATTTTTATGCAATACAAAAACTACCACATGTCTATCTATAGACGAAGTATTGAAAAGAAACAAGAAGAATCCCTACCTTGAACGAAGAACAAAAATGGAGAAGATGACCCAAAGTCCAAGTGCTCCAAATCCACTATTTTTCAGATTAGAATGCAGCCAAAGCCGCCCTCTATCTTTCTTACAAAGAACTTAAGATGGATTCACACTAGAAGTAGATGAAAACCTAGAAAGAAGATGAGTTTAGAGAGAGAGAAGTCGTACCTAGGGTTTGAAAACTAGAAGAGGATGAAAAGACTGATCAAAACCCGCTGCTGCCTATTTAAACTGGACAGGCTCGCTCGAGCGAAGACTTGGTCGCTCGAGCGACCAGACACAGGAAAGCCTCGCTCGAGCGAAGAAACTCTCGCTCGAGCTAAGAAACACTGCTCTCAGGTCTAAACTAGACGCAAACTCTCGCTCGAGCGAAGAAACCCTGGCTCGAGCCACCAGACACAAAACCCAACCCTCGCTCGAGCGACCAAACTCTCGCTTGAGCGACCAATCCAAATTCTGGACAGTAACACCTGGTTTCCAAACCCAACAAATCTAAAACAAACCTGCCCAACACATTCCGATAACTCAAAAAGAGAAAATAAAGGATGACAACCACAATTATACATTGAGAGAATCCAGGGAACCTAAGTCCGGATACAACAACCAAAAGGAGAAAGACCGGGGTCGCTATACTCAGTGTTGGCAACAATCTCCTCATTTATTTCTTTGATGATCTCCTCAACTGATTGTTTTTGCTATGCTCTCATCGACCCCTTTGGTGGTAGAAGAAGTGTTCTTGGTGACCTCATCATCATCTACCTTGAGATTAAGAATGTTTCCATTCAACATGGGAGGCTTGGTTCCGGCAACTTCTTCTTCTTCGTCTCCTTCTTTATAGCCATCTTTTTTCTCGGATTGAGGCTCTTTGGTAGGAGAACGAGGGAAAGATAGAGACAGCTTTGACAGATCTTGGTGTGGCGAGTCCTTGGGGATGAACAGAGCAATCAAAGTAGTGGTCCATCCGAGGTCATAGCCTCTATTGTAACCAATGTCTACTTGCTTCTTGTAGCCCTCTTTGATGACCACTTTTCCTTCCTTGTAGGCCTTAGCATCAGTCTCCCTGATTTCTTTCGCCTTGGTTGCCAGGGTTTGGGCAAGTTTTTTCTTGGCTTTGGCAGTCCTCTTCTCGGCAGCCTTGGCAGCAAGTTTAGCTTTTGTGCTTTATCCTTGGCTGTTGTGATGACTGTCTGTTGTTTCTCATGTTTCCTTTCTGAATCATTGAGCTGACAAAGGTAGTCAGCTGCCTCAAAGGTTTTCATCGTGAGGTCTTTTTTCATCATATCGGCCTTGAGGGGAAATAAGTGAGCATGCAGAATGGACTGCAAAGAGAATGAAATAGATTGTAAAAATATTCTAAGTGTTAAGTATTGTTTAGAGAGACAAAGAAGATCTTGCCATAGTAGAGTGCCTCAACATGAAGGCAAAGTGCTCATACTCATTGCATTCGCTTATTGCGTCCATGATGACTAGAAACAATAATGCGGTGGAAATAGTAGCAGCAACCTTGGGGTGTTGAATGGTGCTATCTTTAACCTTCAGTGGTCGGCTGTCAATGGTTATATCACAAATCCATGCGTTATCGATAGTAACGCTGGGGCCAGATGATTTTATGCGTTTGGAAGTCGGAGCCTCAGTAGACTATGTAGCTTGTCTCTTTTCGGTCGCCATCTAAGAGATAGGGACGTTGTTTTCTCGGTCTTTCTCTTCAGATAATGGTGTGACGGTTTGCTTGGCCTTCTTTGCCTTCTTTGTTCTTTTTGGTTTTTGGACTAAGGGAGGAGAATGAGTGGATTACAATGTGACAATGTTAATGATGTCGCCCAGGATGTCTTTAACTACGGTAACTCAGTGGGCTATTTCGTTAAAAGTAGTAGCGATTGTGACATTGTGTTTGATTTTTGAAAGAGTAATGAAAGGATTTGATGGATTGTTGGCTGGAAGCTCAAAATTTAGTGTTTCTTGCTTTGAGTTCTAACTGCAAGATTATCACTTGGTTGGCATCGGCGTTGGCGTTGGCGTTGGCGTTGGTATTGACGTTGAGCAGGTGGAACGTGAAGAAAATGTGTCGAAATAGACGGCTGGTCGGTTGGGTTAGATGTGGAGCTTTGGTTAGGCCGTGAGGAGGATCTTGGAGTTGTTGTTGATGACGGAGTTTGGTTTCGAGAAAGAACATTGGGAAGTGGAGACTTGTAAGTGGCGATGTAGTTAAGCAGAAGAAGTGCTTCTCATTCATGGATGAGCAATCCAAGGAACCTAGCAAGGTCGGCTCGCTTGACATATGATTCGGGGAATGATTTGCTAGGTTAAGGAAGTTCTACAAAACAGAGAAAAGAGAAGTTAATAAATTGACCAAGTGTAAGATGTTGATTTTAGGTGATTAAAGTGTGTGATTTAGGGAACTAATGCTTACTTTCGTGATCCCGTATAATCCCTCTCCACAAAGGGTAAAGGCGAAAGTTGTCGTCTAGAGCAAATTCCTATTTGTCCTTAGGTAGTCTTTTCCAACACCCTTGTTGGACTTTAGAAGGTCATCTATTAGCTTGTAGGTAGTAGATCTGGGTTTGAGATAGAAGGAGGTGTCATTCTTGGATTTGAGGCTACACATGGTGTAATAGTATTGGACATCAAAAGGGCTAACCTAGACTTATGTTGGTGACACAACTCGGCTATGTCGTTTATGATACGAAAGGTGTTTATGGCCAATTGCATTGGGTTCAACTTGTAAAAGTGTATTTCTCGGAATAAGCCATTAAAAAGGAATTTGATTCCACCTTCTATGAAAGATACCATAGGGAAATGCATGCAATCCTCTATAGGCATAATGGAATTGTTCTCACCGGCTAGCCTAATGTGAATGTCAATCAGAATGTTGAATTCTTGGCGAAAGTTTTCTATCTTAGTTATTTCGACCTAGGGTTTACGGGAAGTCCTATGAGGATTCTTGAAATTGCTAAGTTTGTGTCTCCCTAAGGTGATTCAAATGTAAAAACCTCAGAATCAAATCTAAAATGTGCAAGAATTATAGAAAAAACGAAAAGATGATTGGAAGTTTTATGAAATTTTAGAATTGCTTATGATGATTCAGAGCTTATACAGTTCGAAATGTAATAATATAAAGAAAATTGGGAAATGTTTGACAATAATGATGAACAGGTTCGAAATCTAGAAAAATTGAAAATGAAATCTATGGATTGGGCCACTAACGGGGTGATTAAGGTGAAATGGAGCACAAATTTGAGTTCGCTAAAGTGAAACAAGTCTTTTAATTAGAGCAAAATCGTGTTTTGGTCGCCAGAGATGGTGATTAGAGCAGTTGTAACGGTAGGAATTTGGACGGACGACAATGAAAGTAGAGAGAGAAATTCTGAGAGTAGAGAGAGAGAGAGAGAGAGAGAGAGAGAGAGAGAGAATGCAGAAGTGAATAGATGAGAAGAGAGAGTGAAAGGTTTCGGGGAAGAGGAAAATGTGACAAAGGTGAAATTATTCAAATTCCTTATGAAGAGTGTAGATGGTTGACATCAGGCGGCATGTGTCAGTGATGGGATGCGCACAGATCAATGGAGAGATGACACGTCATGAAGTTGGTTGGACGATTTTATCACGCCCTAAGTTCCATGACAACGCCGCACACTCAATTAAGTGAGCATGCAAGGCTAAGAGTCCAACACATAACCAACAATGTAAAATACGCAAATTAAATCCTTAATTATCATAATGCTAAAATCCATAAAAATAGATAATTCTTATCATATGAAATTGTCCACCAAGTCCACCAATATAATCCACTAACAAAAAAATAATCCAAGCACTTAAATCATAGTCCTACTCTCGGCACTCCCACAAGTAAAAACCCCGTGCAGCTCTACACCTCAGAATCTGAAAAATAAAATAAAATAAGGGTAAGCTAGAAAGCCCAGTAAATAACCAACCATCACTGCTAGCTGGATCAAGTATACAAAAAAATAGTGGATAACCAATAAATATATTTTTGCTACTATTCAATAAATGAACAATTATTTTGTAAGATGGTTTCATAGCTGAAAATAAACAGTGTAGCAATACATTTTAATTGAAAATACAATGAGGTAATTCGATGAAATTTCGTTGTTCAAAATTGATGGTTCGATATTCAAATGGTTCAATGATGCAATTCACAAAACCCAAGTCTTGGTGGCTACAGTCACTTAGCCCGTGACAAGGCCCAGAACCACACATAGGCCGATGGTAAAGCCCTAAAAGAAACTAGTTTCTGTGCCAATAAATAACCCCCATTGTCTAGGGTCCAAATCATCGTCAGACTAGAGTGATGTTCAAAATTCAAACAATACAAAAATTTTAAATAAAATATTTGATATTTTCAGAATAAACGTTTAGTACAATATTCAAAATAGTTTCACAAAATATTCAAATAATTTTCATAATAATATTCGATGTTGTTTTATACTTGGCCCATATTTTATTTTAAGAGAACATGAAGGTTATAAATAAATACTTATAATTTTAAACGATTCAATAGGAATAAAAATAAACCAACAGTGATAGAAGGTTACTTACCTCAAATGCTTAAAAAAAAATATTTCCCAAGCTAATATCAAATTATCAAGATCCACCTCAATCTCACAAACCTAATAAAATATTACACCGCATAAACAATTATTATTGATCACCATAATGCATCCATCATTCTTTTCTTTATGATAGAAAAAGCTAATCCTATAGTCTATCAGTAATTCCCAAACCTCAGTACCGAAACAGAGCCACTACGGCTTGAACAATTTTTTTTCAAAGCTTACATTATTCTATTGTTGTTTATAAACACACATAATTTTTAATTACTACCAGCCAAACTTGCATGCCAAAATTACACCACCAATAACCTTAACTTATCACATATCAGTCCTAAAATATAAACCATCCAAACGGAATGAAAAAAAAAATACACTCTAAAGTCGGGCAAACCGACACCCCCAACATAGACTATATCAATATATTTATATAATCATATATGCCCAAAAAATCATCTAATGATATATTGACACTAAATTCATAGATAGGAATACAATAGAATAAATCTTACCTAAGTGATGAATAAAGCAAAACCACCACTCTTATGAATCCTCCCTCTTCCTTTTGGTTTTGGTTTCTTTTCTTTTCTTTTTTTTTTTTCAAACCCTTGCTGCCTTTCCCCTCCGCAGCATCCACGCCTTTGTTTGTTTGTTTTTTTTTCTTTTACTTTTCAAACCCTTGAGTAGCAGCCTCCAAACCTTCCACAACACTTTCACGAGGCTCCGGTTTCTTTCCTTTTTTTTTCTTTTGTTTTTCTTCTTTTACATAAAGGGTTATTAACCTAATTTCTTAAAATTACTAAATTACCAATACAATTTAATTTAACTACTACTTTATTCAAAAATAATTCTACATATAACTTGGGTTTTACATTCTTCCCTCCTTAAAAGAAATTTTGTCTTCGAAATTTGACATACCTGGAGTCTTAAAAAGTTGTGGATACTTTCATTTCATTTCATCCTCGAGTTCCCAAGTTGCTTCTCTTTCTGAGTGATTGCTCCATTGAACCTTAACATAGTAGATGACTCAAGGCCTCAAAACCTGTTCCTTCCTATTAACAATTCGTATAGGGTGTTCCTCAAAGGTCAAATCCCCCTTAAACTGCAACGGTGCATGATCAATCACATGACTAGGATTCGGTATATACTTCCTTAACATTGACACATGAAAAACATTATGAACACCAACTAGTGAAGGTGGTAGAGCAAGTCTGTAAGCTACCTCTCCAATTCGATCTAAAACCTCAAATGGTCCAATAAATCTAGGACTCAGTTTGCCACGAACACCAAACCTCATTACTCCTTTCATAGGAGACACCTTAAGGAACACATGGTCTCCAACCCCAAACACCAAATCGCGTCTTCTGTTATCTGCATAACTTTTCTGTCTACTTTGTGCAGTGTGAAGTCACTCTCTAATAAGATTGATCTTGTCCACTGTTTGTTGCACAATCTCAGGCCCTAACAACTTCCTTTCGCCTACATCTTCCCAACAAATAGGTGATCTACACTTCCGTCCATATAAAGCCTCATATGGTGCCATTTGAATGCTCGCATGATAACTATTATTATAAGAGAATTCCACTAAGGCCAAATGCTCATCCCAAGAACCTTCAAGATCAATAACATAAGCCCTCAACATGTCTTCAAGAGTCTGAATAGTTCTCTCTGTCTGTCCATCAGTTTGAGGATGAAAGGCAGTGCTAAAATTCAAACTAGTACCCAAAGTTGTATGCAAACTCCTCCAAAACATAGATACAAATCTGTTATCTCTATCAGACACTATGGTCACCGGAATACCATGCAACTTCACAATCTCCTTGATATACAATTTTGCAAACTTCTCTAAGGAGAACCCTACCTTAAAAGCTAGAAAGTGAGTGGATTTGGTCAATCGATCAACGATAACCCAAATAGCATTGTTACCACCTTGGGTCCTAGGTAACCCTGTCACAAAATC
Organism: Camellia sinensis; assembly: GCF_055761805.1. Classification (NCBI taxonomy): domain Eukaryota; kingdom Viridiplantae; phylum Streptophyta; class Magnoliopsida; order Ericales; family Theaceae; genus Camellia; species Camellia sinensis. Next base: position 100,082,914 of record NC_138975.1, on the reverse strand, counting down.
CATGGTAATATGTTCCCACTTCCACTCGGGAATAGGAAGATGTTGTAACTTACCTGCAGGTCTCTGATGTTCAACTTTCACTTGTTGACATACCAAACATTGAGCAACATATTGAGCAATTTCCCTCTTCATATTATTCCACCAAAAGTTCCTCTTCAAGTCTTTATACATTTTAGTGCTCCCTGGATGTACTATATACCCTAAACTATGAGCTTCTCTCAGGATTTCTCTCCTGATCTCTAAATCATTAGGCAAACACAACCTCTCTCCAAATCTCAATGTTCCATCTTTATGTATACAAATTCCATCTGAAGCCCTATTTCCATTTCAGCCTTAAGTTTTTTCAACTGAGGATCTCTTCCTTTAGCATCTTTAATTCTATCAATCAATGTGGGTTGAACCCTAAGGTTTGCCAACTACACTCCATGGTTATGCCATCTAATCTCAATATTCAACCTTCGCAAGTCCTCTAAGATATTCTTTTGGTTAGTGATCAAGGTAGCCAAATTACTCGGGGTCTTTCTACTCAAGGCATCTGCCACTGCATTGGCTTTTCCCGGATGATAATTGATAGTCAAATCGTAGTCTTTTAATAGCTCCAACCATCGCTTTTGCCTCATATTCAATTCTTTTTCAGTGAAAATATACTTCAGATTTTTATGATCAGTGAATATCTCACATTTCACCCCATACAAGTAGTGCCTCCAAATTTTCAATGCAAACACCACTGCAGCCAACTCCAAATCATGTGTAGGATAATTGTAGCGACCCTAATTTTCTTAAGTCATTTATTTATTATTATGATTATTATTATCTTATTTTATTTTTGACTTTACTAATTGTATGGTTACATGAGATTTAATGTGGTATTTAATGAATTTAATGTGGTAATTAATTAATTAAATGTGTCATTTAATTATATATTATTAATCCTTAAATATTTATGTTTGTTCTATATAAAAAAAAGAGAGGTGATATAAATATATAGATATATATTTTATCTTATATTTATATTTATATTTATATATATTGTAATTATGTGTATTATATATTATAATATATTATAATAGTCATATTAGATTAGGAAAGGAAATTAGGTTATTATATATATATATATATATTATATAAGTAATCAACTAGGTATAGGAGTTGATAAGAAAACAAAGATTAGCAAAGTGAATCAGAGAGGAGGCTGCCGTGAGAGAGAGCCGAGAGAGAGAGAGAGAGAGAGAGAGAGAAATCAAAAGAGAGTGCTCTGTATGGCGTGAGAAAGAGCAGAACGGTGGGAGGAGAGGAGAAAAGGAGAAAAAAAAAAGATTAGGATTTTGTTTTGGTGGCTCCTTTTGTTCTTCAAATATTTTATTGACCTTCAAAATAATATAGTGAATACAAAACCCACTTTCCTTGATTTATGTTTAATTCGCGGTTTTATTTAATTATTTATTTTTATTTGTTTGATGTTAGTTTGATTTTGTTTTATATAAAGATGATAGATTAATTTTAATTATTTTGATTAGTTGTGGATATAAGATTTAGGGTTTATAGATGCTAGATTGATTTTAAGTATTTTGACTAGTAGTATATGTAAAGTTTAGGGTTCTTAGATAAGTGATTGATTTTAATTATTTTGATTAGTTGTGTGGGTAAACTTTAGGGTTTTTAGATGATTGATTAATTTTAATTACTTTGATTAGATATATATGTAAAGTTTAGGATTTTTAGATGATTGATTAATTTTAATTATGTTGATTAGACGTATATGTAAGATTTAGGATTTTTAGATGATTAATAGATTGTAATAATTTTAATTAGTTGGGTATGTAAGGTTTGGGATTGTTTTAGATGATTGATTAATTTTAATTATGTTGATTAGACGTATATGTAAGGTTTAGGATTTTTAGATGATTAATAGATTGTAATAATTTTAATTAGTTGGGTATGTAAAGTTTAGGATTTTTAGATGATTGATTAATTTTAAATTATGTTTATTAGACGTATATGTAAGGTTTAAGATTTTTAGATGATTAGTTGATTGTAATAATTTTAATTAGTTGGGTATGAAAGGTTTGGGATTTTTTTTAGACGATTGATTAATTTTAATTATGTTGATTAGGCGTATATGTAAGGTTTAGGATTTTTAGATGATTAATAGATTGTAATAATTTTAACTAGTTGGGTATGCAAGGTTTGGGATTGTTTTAGTCGATTGATTAATTTTAATTATGTTGATTAGACGTATATGTAAGGTTTAAAATTTTTAGATGATTAATAGATTGTAATAATTTTAATTAGTTGGGTATGTAAGGTTTGGGATTGTTTTAGATGATTGATTAATTTTAATTATGTTGATTAGACGTATATGTAAGGTTTAAAATTTTTAGATGATTAATAGATTGTAATAATTTTAATTAGTTGGGTATGTAAGGTTTGGGATTGTTTTAGATGATTGATTAATTTTAATTATGTTGATTAGACGTATATGTAAGGTTAAGAATTTTTAGATGATTAATAGATTGTAATAATTTTAATTAGTTGGGTATGTAAGGTTTGGGATTGTTTTAGATGATTGATTAATTTTAATTATGTTGATTAGACGTATATGTAAGGTTTAGAATTTTTAGATGATTAATAGATTGTAATAATTTTAATTAGTTGGGTATGTAAGGTTTGGGATTGTTTTAGATGATTGATTAATTTTAATTATGTTGATTAGACGCATATGTAAGGTTTAGGATTTTTAGATGATTGATTAATTTTAATTATGTTGATTAGATGTATATGTAAGGTTTAAGATTTTTAGATGATTGATTAATTTTAATTATGTTGATTAGATGTATATATAAGGTCTAAGATTTTAGATAATTAATTGATTGTAATTGTTTTAATTAGTTGGATATGTAAGGTTTAGAATTTTTAAATGATTGGCTAATTTTTAATTATTTTGATTAGACGTGTATGTAAGGTTTAGAGTTTTTGGATGATCGATTGATTTTAATTAATTGCATTAGTTGGGTATGCAAGGTTTAGGGTTTTATTTTGGGTGACTTTATTAATTCTTTGAGTGATTCTTTAATCTTCAAAAATAATTGTGAGTACAAAATCCACTTCCCTGGATTTGTATTTAATTCTTTGTTTTTATTTATTTATTGGATATTAGTTTGATTTTGTATTCACACAAAGATGATAGATTGATTTTAATTATTTTGACTAGTGATGTATGTAAAGTTTTGGGTTCTTAGATAATTGATTGATTTTAATTACTTTGATTAGTTGTGTAGGTAAAGTTTAGTTTTTTTCTTAGATGATTGATTAATTTTAATTATTGTGTTTAGTTGTGTAAGTAAGGTTTAGGGTTTATAGATGATTGATTGATTTTTAATTATTTTGATTGGTTGTTTGTGTAAGGTTTAGGGTTTTTAGATGATTGTTTGATTTTAATTATTTTGATTAGTTGCATGCCAGGTTTCGGGTTTTTTTTTTTTATATGGATTGATTTTATGATAGTAATCACACTCATGATTATATAAAATTAAAATAAACTTAGAATCCATTGATATTGGTTAGAGGATGGATTGATTCGTTGTTTTTATTTATTTATTTTTATTTTGATGTTGTATTGATTTTGTATTTGCATGTAAATGAATGATTGATTTTACTTATTTGGATTAATTGTGTATGCCATGTTTATGATTTTTATAGGGATTTATTTTATGGTTGTAATTACACTCATGGTTATATGAAATTGATATTAATCATGAACTTGTAGATAAATTCCTTATACTCCACCATGACTCCATGGATTGTTGTTTTATTTGAGTGATGGGGAGAAAGAGTGTATAAAAAAGTGAGGATTATAAGAGTTGTTTAATGCCTTATGCCCGGCATTGTTATATTTGTCTCATGATGTTGATGAGATGTTATTTATATTGTTGCCTCGTTCTCATGAGTAGACGGGTGCTTTGATTTACGCGCGTACGTATATGCTAACCATCCGGGGAGTGTGAGTCAAACTCGGGACGATATCCCCGTGCAAGTTTGGCTTCGGAGCGGTGTTAGGTATACGGGAGGCACATGGGATATATGTGTAGGCCGGAAGGGGAGAGCCGAAGTGGTGGAGTTAAGGAACAAAGAATTTAATTATGAATTTATTAGTATAGTGTGTATGGTACTGTTATGTACATGATAAAAAAAAATAGTAAACGATCTTGATGAATTATGAAATTTGAGGAGAGGCATGTATACGTGATTTTGGACAACTCTTGTGTTGTACCTTTTTATTAAAAAGATCGATTAGAACTTATAATCGGATGACCTTGGTTATTGTCGGTTTGATTCATTTTGGTAATGCAGATTTTATAAGCTGTTTTAACCCATGAAACGAGCTCATTTTTATTGGTTTCGCGTAAACTGAAGTAAAACATCATTATGCACACTTTTCGTGTTTTGGAATTTTTCGAAAAAAAATCATCTTAGGGCAGTTTTGGTTCGTTTTCAGCTTCAGGTTTTTCGATTGAATTCTGTTTAGATTTTTATATCAAGTTTTTCTCTTAACCTGTTCAGTTTCTGTTAAATTCGTTCGCGCTGTCTTATTGGAAATTTGATTCTGTACAACTTTCGTTATTTGAGTTTTGATCAATTCGGATTATTTAAGTATGAAACGGTGTAATTTTATATTTGTTTTAACAAGTTACTTATGATTAAATTATACTAACTTTATTTGTTTTGCAGGATGGTGGGTCTTACTAACTTTTTATGCAGGGCTGACCCACCATATTTCTATTTCTATTTTGTTTATTTTATAATACATTTATATTTCGTTGTATACGGACAAGAAACTAAATGCCACCGTATCTCGGGAAACTACCCATTCGTCTCGGTGCGGTTGGAACTACTTGTCTTGTCCCGTGATAAGAAATAATGTACTTTTTGTTTGTGTCTGGTGGACATGTGGGTGTCAATTCTTGTACTCATACCAGTATACTTGTATACTGACCCGTTTTGTCTCTTGGCAACTCGGGTGCGTTCTGTTGGAGCGCAGCTGAGCTTCCTTTGCAGGATTAGTAGAGGCTTTGGTGGTGACGAGAAATAACCGTGATCGTAGGACATGTCGTTTGGAGTTCTTTTATTTTTCTTGAGCTTAGGGTTGATACTAATGTATGTAATTATTATTTTTTTTTAATGACCTTAGTATTTTGGATAATTTGGCTTGGGTTGTAACCTTACATTATTTAAGTTGTTTTGAAGTATTTAATGTTACTGTAACGTTGGGTATATTAGATAGTTTATGAAATTATGGTGCATGGTATGATTGGTGTTTTGTTAATTACCTTATTGAGATTAGAATGTTTAGATTTTTGTTTCACCCCTAGGATTTGGATGATGGAATATTGATTGGGGTTTAGTCCTAATTTAATATTTAATTGTCCAAATTTTGGGGCGTGACAATAATTCTACTTATATGGCTTCAACTGCCTAGGCGCATATGCCACTACATTATCATTCTGCATCAGGACACAACCCAAGCCCATCTTTGATGCATCACTATAGCTGGTAAAACCTTCATCTCCGGACGGAACTATAAGTACTGGAACACACACCAATCGACTCTTTAGATCCTGGAAACTCTTCTCACAATCATCAGACCACTTAAATTTAACCCCTTTTTGTGTTAAATGAGTCAAAGGCATAGAAATTCGGGAAAATCCCTCGACAAACCTTCTATAATATCCTGCTAAACCCAAGAAGCTACGAATTTTAGTGACATTAGTAGGCCTATTCCACTCTACCACAACCTCTACTTTCTTGGGGTCAACAAACACCTCGTCTTTAGATATCACATGACTAAAAAATGATACACTCTCCAGCCAAAATTCACACTTATTTAATTTAGCAAATAATTTATTCTCTCTTAATATCTGCAACACTATTCTTAGATGTTCTTCGTGCCGCTCTTTACTCTTCGTAGTACACAAGAATGTCATCAATAAAAACAACCACAAATTGATCTAAGAAGGGTTTAAATACTCTGTTCATTAAATTCATAAAAGCTGCAGGCGCATTGGTCAACCCAAACGGCATCATTAAAAATTCATAATGCCCATATCTAGTTTGGAAGGCTATCTTAGGTATATCTTCCGTCTTAACCTTCAACTGGTGATAGCCAGAACGAAGGTTAATCTTAGAAAAGACTTGTGCTCCTTGCAATTGATCAAATAGGTCATTTATCCTAGGCAAAGGATATTTATTTCGAATTGTCACATTGTTTAACTCTCGATAATCAATGCAAAGGCGAAAACTACCATCCTTCTTTTTCACAAATAAAACGGGCACACCCCAAGGAGAAACACTAAGCCTAATAAAGCCCTTATCTAGTAACTCTTGTAATTGTTCCTTCAATTCTTTCAACTTTGCTGGGGCTATCTGATACGGAGCCTTGGAGATAGGACCATGCCGAGTATCAATTCGATGGCAAACTCAATTTCTCTATCTGGTGGCAACCCCGGTAAGTCTTCAGGAAAAACATCGGGAAATTCCTTTACAACTAGAATATCCTCTAACTTTAATTCAGTCTCACGGATATCTCTTATAGAAGCTAAATAACCCTTGCAACCATTCCTCAACAATCGTCTAGCTTGCAAAGCTGAGATTACCAAAGGAGGAGTGTTAACTCCATTACCCACAAAACAAAATTTTGGTTGATCAGGAATTTGAAATATTACCCTTTTTCCTCGACAATCAACATAAGCATAATTGGTTGCCAACTGATCCATTAAAAGAATTATGTCAAAGTCCCGCATATCTAAAACAGTCAAGTCTACAATCAATCTCCTGCCATCTATACTAACCACACGAGATTCGCAAATTAAGTCAGCAACCATAACACCACCTATTGGGGTTTCAACACATAAGTCAATCTCTCTAAAGACACATTTCCATCCATGCTTCTTAACAAATCCCACAGACACAAATGAATTTGTTGCTCCAGAATCAAATAACACATGTGCATAAACAGAAGACACTAAAATAGTACCTGACACCACCGTGTTGGAAGTCTGAACATCTTGTTGTGTGAGTGCGTACACTCGACCTTGAGTCTTTGGCTTATGACCTCCATTTTTCTTTTGATTTCCTGAAGACATTATGTTTGTTGAAGTTCTTTTATTTGTCCATGCTTTATGTTCAGTCTCACGTCCTTTTAGGTTAGGGCAATCAGCTATCCTGTGCCCCTGTTGCCCGCAAGAGAAACAAGCCCCAGTATTCCAACGACACTCACTATCTCGATGGAATCCATTACATCTAGTGCACTGTACCCGATCATTCTACTTGTCAACAGTACCACCCACAGTTCGACTTGCCCAACTCCCAACCGAAGAAGTGTTTTGTCTCTTAGCATTGCCCTCCGAACTGTTGTTAGTTTGGAAGTTGGAAGAACTAGGTCTCTTTTTATAATTCTCTTCTTTCTTTTCTTGGGCTCTAGTGAGGCCACTCTCAACCAACAATGCCCTATTCAACACTACTCCAAAAGTAGGTAACTTGAAAGGAACCACCTATTGCATAATGTTCGTTCTTAGCCCACCTTCGAACTTTCGTGCTCTGCTATCCTCGTCTGCTTCACGTGCTGATGAAAATTTAGACAACTTTGTAAACTCGGCTTTATATTCTACAACCGTCTTATTCCCTTGCTCCAACTTTGAAAATTCCCTCTGTTTTTGTAGACGAACACTCCTAGGGAAGTGTTTCTCATTAAATGCATTCTTAAACCTTTCCCATGTATATGGGTTGGCATCATGCTCATGTATGCACTTCTCCATTTAGCACCAATCATTAGCTATCTCTTGTAGCATAAACGCAGCATAGGTCACCTTCTGATCATCCGTACACTAAAAAATAGGAAACAACTTTTCCATTTCTGTCAACCATTTTTCAGCCTCCAAAGGGTCTGTGGCTCCGTCAAATGCCAAGGCTATCTTCTTAAACTCAGTAATGTTACAATGTGGCCTCGGTTGTGGCCCAACACTTGGATGCATTCGTTGTTGTTGCTTCATAAGTCTAGTCAAGTTGTTCCCTATGGTGGTTTATTGTTGCACCACCCCGGCCAAAGTCTCAAGCACTTGAACCATTCCAATTGGATTGGGGATTACAGCTTGTTCTTGTTGTCCCAACTCTTGCCCCTGATTTCCTCTGATTGCTTGAGAACCACTACCAATATTAGTCACATTCCTTCGCCGATTGTTATTACCAGTCCGTCGATTCGTTTGACCCTAGAGCGTATTCCTAGCCATATTTGCCAATGTCTCCTCATGTTCCATTGCAACCTATATGCATCAATAATAAAACCTCATCTTATTCTATTCTCAAGTCCCTATAACACGTAAATAAAATCAACATTTTACCAAGTTATAAGCGTTCCCAATCCTACATCTACCCAATCTCACCACTATTCTATACCAGCCTTTAAAATTACAACCTGGCTCTGATACCACAAAATTGTCATGCCCCAAGCTCCGTGACAATGCCACATACTCAATTAAGTGAGCATGTAAGGTTAAGAGTCCAACACATAACCAACAATGTAAAATACGCAAATTAAATCCTTAATTATCATAATGCTAAAATCTATAAAAATAGATAATTCTTATTATATGAAATTGTCCACCAAGTCCACTAATATAATCCACTAACAAAAAAATAATCCAAGTACTTAAATCATAGTCCTACTCTCGGCACTGCCACAAGTAAAAACCCAACGCAACTTTACTCTTCAGAATTTGAAAAAAAATAATAAAATAAGGGTAAGCTAGAAAGCCCAGTAAATAACCAACCATCACTGCTAGCTGGATCAAGTATACCAAAAAATAGTGGATAGCCAATAAATATATTTTCGCTACTATTCAATAAATGAACAATTATTTTGTAAGATGGTTTCATAGCTGAAAATAAATAGTGTAGCAATACATTTTAATTGAAAATACAATGAGGTAATTCGATGAAATTTCGTTGTTCAAAATTGATGGTTCGATATTCAAATGGTTCAATAATGCAATTCACAAAACCCAAGTCTTGGTGACTACGGTCACTTAGCCCGTGACAAGGCCCAGAACCACACATAAACTGGTGGGAAAGCCCCAAAAGAAACTAGTTTTTGTGCCAATAAATAACCCCCATTGGCTAGGGTCCAAATCATAGTCAGACTAGAGTGATGTTTTAAATTCAAACAATACACAAATTTTAAATAAAACATTCGATATTTTCAGAATAAATGTTTAGTATAATATTCAGAATAGTTCCACAAAATATTCAAATAATTTTTATAATAATATTCGATATTGTTTTATACTTGACCCATATTTTATTTTAAGAGAACATAAAGACTATAAACAAATACTTATAATTTTAAACGTTTCAATAGGAATAAAAATGAACCAACAGTGATAGAAGGTTAGTTACCTCAAACGCTTAAAAAAAAAATATTTTCCAAGCTAATATCAAATTATCAAGATCCACCTCAATCTCACAAACCTAATAAAATATTACACCGCATAAACAATTATTATTGATCACCATAATGCATCCATCATTCTTTTCCTTATGATAGAAAAAGCTAATCCTATAGTCTATCAGTAATTCCCAAACCTCAGCACCAAAACAGAGCCACTACGGCTTGAACAATTTTTTTTCAAAACTTACATTATTCTATTGTTGTTTATAAACATACATAATTTTTAATTACTACCAGCCAAACTTGCATGCCAAAATTACACCACCAAAAACCTTAACTTATCACATATCAATCCTAAAATATGAGCCATCCAAACGGAATGAAAAAAAAAATACACTCTAAAGTCGGGCAAACCGACACCCCCAACATAGACTATATCAATATATTTATATAATCATATATGCCCAAAAAATCATCTAATGATATATTGACACTAAATTCATAGATAGGAATACAATAAAACAAATCTTACCTAAGTGATGAATAAAGAAAAACCACCACTCTTATGAATCCTCCCTCTTCCTTTTGCTTTTGGTTTCTTTTCTTTAATTTTTTTTTTCAAACCCTTGCTGTCTTTTCCCTCCGCAGCATCCATGCCTTTGTTTGTTTGTTTTTTTTTTCTTTCTACTTTTCAAACCCTTGAGCAGCAGCCTCCAAACCTTCCGCAGCACTTTCACGAGGCTCCAGTTTCTTTCTTTTTTTTTTCTTTTGTTTTTCTTCATTTACATGATGGATTATTAACCTAATTTCTTAAAATTACTAAATTACCCATACAATTTAATTTAACTACGACTCTATCCAAAAATAATTCTACATATAGCTTGGGTTTTACAAATTTTGAGTTTGTTTTGAGAAGATGTGATTTGAATCTTGGAGTTCTTGAACTAGTAGGTGATGACCTCGGCTAGTGGAGTGATCTTGAATAAGATGGAGCATCATAGTTCTTGGTCTTTGGTTCTTGATGAGTGGACACATATGAGTTCTTGTTTTTTGTAAGTTGACTAGTTATGATCTTGATCGGAGGAGTGTCTTTGAGAGTGTTGTTTATCTGACATGTTGGGAGGTTAAAAGATGTAGGTTCCATCACCTCAGTTTGCTGAGGTAATAGAACCTATGGCCAGTTGTGGGGACATATTTTTGGGTTGTCCACATGGCGTAGGTAGTTAGCCGAGGTGCCACGTGGGAAGTCTTGGATTACCGAGATATAATACGATGATATCGGAGTCCAAGATATTCAGATAAGGGCTGAGGGTCCTAGTTGATATCAAACTACATGTTTGGTTAATGATGAACTCTGGAGAGGGTTTATTATAATCTAAATAAGAGGAGTCTTGTTAAGTGATATCTTTGTAAGAGGTAGAGTCCTATGAAGTAAGACTTCTAGGGGACGAGGACATTGTTCATTATAAATGAAAGCACCCCCATGTGTTTAAAGTACGCTTTACTTGGTGAGCTTAGTGATTGAGTTGTTATTTTTGAGAGATAAGTTGACTGATTTAATTGTTGGTGTGCCTTTGGGTGAACGAGCCACCGGCGTTTGTTATCTTATTGTGTGCAGGTGTTTGGCTTCTCTATCCTATCGCGTAGTCTTAAGCTTTGTTCCCAGGATCTCAGGAAAGAGATCTGATTTGTTTGTGAGGTCAAATTTTAACACCCACAATAACCTATTCAATTTATTGCATTTGTCACAAAAAAATAAATAGTTTATTTTTATAAACACAGTTGTCGTATATTTTTTGTGGCAAATGCGATCAATTCAATAGGTTACGACTATCAGATCCAATTTTTTTTTTTTTTTTGTGTGAATAAAATACATGAAATGCCCAACAAAATAAATAGTTCGAATTATCAAAATAGAACCTGTGATGGATTCAACAAGCCCAAACAACACTCCCCAATCCAAATCATGGACCAGAGGAATCCTCTTCATTTATCATTAAATGATTTTTTTTTAACAGTATCTCTGTGTTATGACTTTATGTAGAAGGTGAAAAAAATTAAAATTAAAATTCCTTGGTAACTTCTATTTACACAATAAACTTAACCCATTAGATCTAGTTTATACTTACACCATTTTCTAAAATTTAAAATTTTCATTTTATCTCATTCTACCCTTCATAATTTCAAATAGACCTTTATCATTAATCTCTCATAGTCCATAACATGTCAAACCCTAAATCCACACCCACCCCCAACCACTACCTCCCTAGCCCTCATTCTCTTCTAACCGCAACCCCCAACCTTTTCCCACCACAGCGATTCCCTTAACTCCAACCACTACCCCCAGTTCTCTCTCTCACCACCACCACCACAATCTCCTATTTCCCCTTTTCCCACCAAACTCTTCTCTTACCAGCGTGGCCTCTTCAGCACCACCTCAATTGCTAATCTCATAGCTGCTCATAAGAGAGAAAGAGAAAGAGATCTAGGATGTTAGATTTAAATGAACGGAGATAGGGTTGAATATTGAGGTTCAAAGAAGAAGAAGAAGAAGACGAAAAAAAGAAAGATGAGGCAATGATGAATGAAGGGGTTTGAAAGGGAGATGAAATTTGGGAGGAGTGATGGAGAAGGAAATGGGGAATGGAAAGAAGGAAGGGGAAAATGGGGATTTGAGGTGTAGTAGATTGACGGGGAGAGGGATCAAAAGTGGTAATAGAGGCTAATGAGTTGAGAAGGAATGGCATGAATAATAGAAGGAGGTTGTTGACTTATTTTTCCTATGAAAGAAAATATCATAAATACAAGTGTGCTAGCAAGGATTGAAAAATCCTTACAAATTAAATTCAAACCAATTATCAAGCGATTGTGTTAACGGTTCTTTTGCCTCAATGAAGAGGACTTCAAAATTGCCAAGTGTAGAGAAAAGAAAAATTAAAAGAAAAATGAGGGAGACGGAGAAAGATGATTGAGTGAACAATCGGGGTGATTGAGTGAACAATCAAACTAACCATTAATTTACTTTTACTCATATTCTTCAAAAAGGAAGTGCATAAAATAAAATGCATAAAATTTACCTCTACTCCTATACTTCAAAAATTAAGTGCATAAAATAAAATGCATAAAATTAAGTGCAGGAAATATAAATGACAGAAAAATAGAAATCAATTGTCTTTGATTTGAGTTCTGGATGTCCTTTACAATGTAGCCATGAATGTCTATTTATAGGCAAATATTTGTAGAAAAAAACTTCCTAATAACTACCATATCCTTCCATCTCCCACACTTCACACTCCATGATTTTTCACTTCATCTCTATGTCTCTATAACTTCCTTTAACCTCCAATTCATACTCTATGTTCTCCACTTTGTTCTCCATCATCTTTTCACATGTGTTTAATGATTTATAACTTCTCATAACCTTTAAATAAATAGAAGAGTGTCACATGTTCTGCAATTATATAAATAATAACTAATAATAAAATTATTTATTTATGATGCCAACAGAGATAAAGGGAGGGATATTGGTGAAAAGACAATAGTGGCAATGGGTAGGTGGAAGTGGTAGGGAAAGGGGTAAGTCGATAGAAGATATGATTTTGAATTTTTTAAGGCTTGAATGGTAATTTTTAAAAAGGATAAAATTGTAACAAAAATAATAACAAATAAGAGGTGTAATATATTTATAATCACCCTACACAAAAAAATAAAAATAAATTATTGTTGCGCATTGAACTTCGTAAAAATTCAACACAATGTTGATATTAAGTTAGTATTGAGACATGTTAATACCATTTAATAACAAACATTACGTAGGTATAGTAAAGTTCAGTATGCTAATATGACAATTGCTTAATTATTTTTGATTAGACAATTATATAAGAATAATCACACTGTTTGGTTTTATATTTTCAAAAATAGTTTTTGGGTTTTTTATTTTTCGTAATTTTTTTTTTCATGTTTTAGTCAAATTTTCTTATTTTGTAGATGGACATAATCTAGGGATGCAATTTGGACGGGCTCAACCTGAGCAATCTGAACCCAGCCCGATTTGTGTTAGGGTTTAGATAAGATATTTTCAAATTTGGTACGGGCTTGAACAAAGACGTCAAACAATCTAAGTAACTTGAAATCCGAATTATACATGTATAGATATATATAAAAATATTAAATATACATATAAATTATTTGTCATTACATAATATTAAAGTAATTTAGATTATTAAATAATATTGAATATATATTTTATATACAAATAACATAAAGGGAGATTTACCAATAAATCCCAAAATTTGAACTTATGAACCAATTGGTCCCATTTTTATTCTATTAAACCGTTTAGTCTGATTCAATTGTGAGGGACGTAATTACCCTCATCTAACCGTTGCTGATGCAGCTGTCGGACGGAAATTGGGTGAGGCGCGTGTGTCGCTCACATGAGTGATTAGTGAATGGATGTGTGGTGTGTTGCATGTGATACATTGGTAGGGTGTCACAGAATGGCAAAGCGCTGTAAGGGATTTTTTGTTGGGCTGGGTTGGTGTGTTTGGGGGTTAACACACACACAGATACACACACACAACACACACACATGACATACACACACATTGATACATGGGACACACGCACACAGCTTCTCTTCGATCTGAGTTAAGACACACACTGATACACACACACAACACACACACACGACATACACACAAACTGATACACGGGACACACGCACACAGCTTCTCTTCGATCTGAGTTAAGACACACACAGGGTGTCACAGAATGGCAAAGGGCTGTAAGGGGTATTTTATTGGGCTGAGTTTGGTGTGTTTGGGGGTTAACACTCACACTGAGACACACACACACATGACATACACACACACACTAATACACGGGACACACGTACACAGCTTCTCTTTGATCTGAGTTAAGACACACACAGGGGCTGGCATGGGCTCTCACTTTCTCCTATCACACACAGATACACACATACATTGTCGCCCTCTCTCTCTGATCTCTCTCTATCTCTCGTGAAGAAGAGAGCGGAACAATAGCACAGAGCCTTTATCGGGGATATTGAAAAACACAGAGACTGATACACGAACAGCAGACACACACACACAAGAGAGACTGCTTACTCCTCTCTCTCTAGTTTGAAACCAACCCATCTCTCTCTCTCTCTTACTCTCGAACTGAATTAGAAGAACCCTATCCCTCGCTCTCGCTGTGTGTGTGTGTGTGTGTGTGTGTGTGTGTGAAGAAGAGAGTGGAACAATAGCACATAGCCTTGATCGGGGAGACTGAAAAACACACAGACTGATACACGGATAGCAGACACGCACACACACACAAGAGAGACTGATTACTCCTCTCTCTCTAGCCTGAAACCAACCCATCTCTCTCTCTCTCTAGCATGAAACCAACCCAAAGGAACTGACCCCGCAAAAGAGTACCACATTAAACCAAGGGCACTCTCGTCCACGCAGTGAAACAAAAATGGAAAAAAAAAGTAAAAAAGGACCAAATCAACCCACCAACAGGACTATTTGGTATAATAGAATAAAAGTGGGACTATTTGGTATAACAGTTTGTGAAGTAGGATTTATTGGTAAATAATCCTTAAAGGGTAAGGACTATTATAAATTGTAAGGATTATTATAGTGGCATCTCTCTTACATTATATAAATTATTTGTTTTGATTGTATTAATGATTTTCTATATATAATTTTTTTTAATAATTTAATAATGTAGCTTTAAAAAAAAAACTGAAATTTATTTACAATTCAAGTAATTCGGGTTTAACTCGGGTCGGATTTGAGCAGGCAACCTCGGGTTACAATTCGGGTCTGGACAGGTCTCAGTACAAGTTGGGTTGGGTTTGGACAACCTCTCAACCCGACCGAACCCGGCTGAGTTTCACCCATAACATAATCTAAATGTACTTAAAAAGTAAAATATTTATGAAGAAATCTAAAACTAATTCAATAAATATAATAAATACAAAAATGTACTGAATTATTATTTTTTTTAATTGTTTTTGGTAAATTTCGCTCATCTCCATTAAGGTTTTATTTCACATAACACTTTTTTTAATTAATGATTCACTAGTCGTATGAATGAAAAAATTATGTTATCTATTTCCTATTAAAATTTATTTTAGTGTCGATATACCATTCAATATATTTGGTTTCAGTTTTCTAAATTCAGTTTTTTAAAAACTGAGTTTTTTGTTTTTCGTGTTTTGTTATTTTTAGTGAATATTTTTAAAATTTAAGGAATTTTTTTTACTTTTTTAGATGCAACTTACTTAGATATATTTAAATAGTAAAATATTTGTAAAAAAATATTTTTAAAAATTAATAAATACACAAAAATATGAAAAATGTATTGAATTTTCACTTTTTTTTTGTATTTTTGTATTTTTGGTATTTAGTGAATTTTTTAAAGATTTTTTTTACAAACGTTATACTGTTTAAGTGTATTTATGTTAGGTATGTCTAAAAATTTAAAAAATTACTTAAAATATTAAAAACATTCATTGAAAACAAAAAAAAATATGAAAAATAAAAAAAGTAAAGTATCTAAAAAGTGTTTTCTGGAAAGCAAAACCAAACAAGCTAATTGGTGTTTCAGTTGCTTTAATCATACTAAAAGGAGAGTTAGTACAATTATATCAAAAGTGTGGGGCTGGTTGTATTTTTTTCAAAATCCAAGGGAGGTGGGTGTAATTTATCTTTTATTTTATTTTTATTTCTTTTGCATTTAGTGAATTTTTAAAATATTTTTCACAAATGTTGTATTTTTTAAGTATATCTGAATTAAGTAGATTTAAAAAGGAATAAAAAAATAATTAAAAAATTACTAAAAATACAAATTCAAAATTTAAAGTCAAAACAGAGTGAATGGGACATATCATGTCATGTAATGTTTTCTTATTAGAGCAACTCCAAGGGAAGAGGCATATTAATCCTGTTAGCTATTTTAGCTAATATTACCCTAAATTCTCACTCCAATCGGCTGGCTAAACGGCTTCCTATTTTCCCTCATCCCTTCCCTGCTGGCTTCAATTGGAGAGTGATTGAAGGCTCTCCAAACTCGTCTCTCCTGCGAAAGTATTCTGCTCCTTCTTCAAACACGTCTCTCCCGCGAAATCGATCTACTCCTTCAGCGTGAAGTCAATCTACTCCTTCAGCACGAAATCGACCATCCCCTTCACTGTTGTCTGCAACTCCCTCTATCTGACCTCTTCCTCAAGGTATGGATCCTTCTGTCTCTCTGTCTTCCCCTTCTATGCAACTGATAAACCTTCTCTCTCTGAGAAAAGCAATCTGCAACCCTCGAGGCATCCAATCTGATTTAAAATTTCATATTTAATCTCATATTTATGTCGTATGGAGTATAGACAACTTGAATGCAATGCACATCTTCCTGTATATAATGTAAAACATCAAAGTCTAGACCAAAATTATGCATCCGAATTTAAAATTGTGTCAATATACTGTTTACACCTGTCTGAAAGACCAACTTATCAAAGGCATCTGATTTAATGAAAGTAAAAAAACTCCTCACAATGGGGACTGAATGCCTTTCCTTGAAAATAGATGATGTTTAGTTTATGAATTTTAGTTTATCAATTTTACTTTCAATGATCAGCAATCAGGACATAGGGATAAAATTAGTTTATGAATTAGGACCTGCAAATCATTGGTTGGTTTGGACCTTTGGAAAGTCTTGATGAAAGAAGATATCTTTACAGCTATTGATTTGAAAGCAAAATGGAATGCCTCAACAAATACAAATTGATTGATTGATTAATTGATATAAGGAAGGAAGGAGGGGAAGGAAGGGGAGGGGAGGGAGAGTGAGTGAGAAAACGAAAACAGTTATTATTGTTATAAGGGAAGGGTGTTTGGTGATAAACAAACATGGAAAGGTATGAGATTCTGAGAGACATAGGATCAGGTAACTTTCTTCACACAGGGCACCCTGTCAAGACCACTACACAACCATATTCATTAGTTTATTTAAAGAAGGGAGAAACTACTGACAGTAAGACTTGATCCGAGTATCACACTCGATAAGACATCACAAACTCATTGGTCTTTATTCGATAGTCAAATTAACTAGCACAGATTAAGCAAATTGCTTTGACTAATTTTTTAGTTAATTTGTTTGACTTTTAGGAATGTTGAGGGTATATGTACATAATACTAGTTGCAGAAAAATAAATATAAAAAGTTCTACATGACATGAGAGACATAGAGAGTGGTGTTGGGTCCACACCCTTATCTGTGTTCAGTGCAACTAGCAAAGTTGTGAGGGTAATTAGAGAGCAACCCTTACCTTTGAAAAGAGACTGGAACAATTCCAGCTCTGTATTGAGCAATTTGCAAGAAAGTAGGCTCTGCCAGATCAAAGTGTTGGAGGGGAGGGTTGCACCACCCACCATTGTCATTAGATTGGGAAGGGTTAGGTGGACAGAAGTTTGTAGCAGTCACAATGATGGTCCCAGGGAGGCACAATTGTGGGTCACTATTGCATTTGATCTGATAGCATGCCCCACAGCTCAATCCATTGTTGAACAGAGCAGTGCTTAGTGCTACGGTGTTAGTGCCATAGCCTTGGCCATACAAATTGCCATACCCACATGCACCTCCTGCCACACCAAATCAAGTATTAGAATCCCAAAACATTAAATTTATCAAATTTTACTAGAAAAATCTCATTCTTTTAACAGTCAAGTTTATAAAACTCAAACAGAAGTCACTTTAGTAGACTAAAACTCAAGATAAGTAAGATGTGAAGTCATGGGTCAAAGCAATGCAATTTTGTTCTGCAAAATCAGTAATTCTAAAATCACATATTTTTTTATTTACAGATAAGTGCTCAAAATAGCAACACTGGAATTTCATCTTAAATGGGGCCGCTAGAAAGAGTAGTGTTGTCAATACGAACTTATAGTGGGGTTAGATGTTAGGATGCAGTCACTATTGAACTTAGATAAAGACCCGCATAGCTACAATTCACTGAAATTTCATGGCAAATGAACATGTTGGTTAGGTAGGTTGCTCTCTCGTATGAGAGAGAGACAGAGAGAGTTTGTAATTGTATAGCACAATGAGTTAGGAAAATGATTTTCTGCGAGGAATATTGATTTGGCTGTGATATTGCCTTGAAAATTAGACTGTAGTAATAATTGCAGGGAAACAATATGGACAATGCTTCACTCTCCCTCCCTCTATATCTACATAATAGGTTTCTCTCTATGATACAAAAATTTCTTAGTAGCTGATATGAACTAAGAAATATCATTGTCTCTTCCATATAATTGTCTCTTCCATATCATTTGTAGGTGGTAAATTTCTTAGTTCCTTTATTTTTTCTTTGGTATTTTTTGTCTCGTCCATCTCAGTAGTTTTGAAAATTTTGTTTCAAGGCTTCATCTTCTTCTAGAAAGAAAACCAAGCAATCAGCTAAAAAAGGCTCTTTTGATTCATATTCCTTTCGCTCTAAAGACCATCAAAATCTGTGTAATGCACAGTTCATTGATCGCAGTGTTACTAGAACGAAATGTTGAACCCAACACATTTGATGAGCTTTCTATTAGGAATTGGTTTGATTGTTTGGGTGGTAATGTTGTGTTGAATTTTGATGACATAGTGCATAGGTCTTGGGTTCGAGAATTTTATTGCAACATTCATCCTCTAATTCATCATCTTTTTGAATGTATGTGAGGGGTAAAAGTTTTGAGTTTAATGCGGATATTGTTGCTAATATTCTTGGTCGCAAACGGCCTTTTGTGTGTGACTATCCCCAAGATAAGTGTTGTGCTTCTATCCCAATTGATTTCAATCTCATTGCCTATACCCTATTAGGTGCTCCTTATAATTGGATTCCTGGTGTTTCACTTTCTCACCGTTCTCTCATTGCACCTTATAGGATCTTGAATCTCATTGTCTCACACAATGTCACTCTTACACTGCATTTTTCTGATGTGTCATATGATCAAGGGTACTTCCTCTATGCCATTAGCCAAAACTTGTCAATAGATTTTTCTAATACACCTTATATATAGTCAAACATTAAAATGCACTAACAATTACATTTGTGGATCATTTTTATTTTGCTTTCTATAAAAAGCAAAGGGACATTTTTTTTTTTGTTTCCATTCATACAAATCATTAATAACAATTGAATATGAGACCTCACATCACAAAGTATGCTATATAACCACTAGAAAACATTACTTTAGAAAGTGTTGTTGGGTCCACAATGAAGTTCAAGTTTTCATTGTTGTTTGGTGGTTGATAAATAGGAAGCTGTAGAGTGTGTATTAGCATCAGGTTGCTGAGGTTTATAAGGAGGTCTGGGTCTTAGTCTTTCCTCAGATTGGTGGTTCTTTGTTTCCCTATCTATCTGTGCTGATTCTGATAATTCTGTGCTAACTCTGCTTCTGAGGTTGGGATCTGTTAGTCTGCTAAGCTCTGCTACTGTGACAAGCTTGGCCTTAGTCTCAAGTTGGATTCATGTGTGGCTGGAGTTATGATATTTGTTATCCCAGATAGGCAACCCAAGAGGGGGGGTGAATTGGGTTATTAAAAATTTTACAATATTAAAAATAACACAATATTCAGAATTTTAATAAATAAAAAAAAACATAATAATAATTATCAATATAAAAGTAGAAGAGATAGAGAGAGAAAATCAAACACTGCGATTTATAGTGGTTCGGCACGCTAGGCCTACGTCCACTCCCCAAGGAACCTCCTTGAGAATTTCTTTACTATCAATTGAATAAATACACCACCAAGCTTGTGGATTTGGCACAGGACTTACTCTTATCTATTGAGCCTCACTCAACAATAAATGCCTTATCCTTACAAAATCTCTCACAAAAATAAGGAATAAGAATAAGTGGTAATTGAACCCACTTTTACAATAATTCTCTCACAAAGAGTAGATATGAAAGTGTAAGAACAAAAACTAGACTTAGATCTGAAAGTGAAAGAGCAGAATACTCAGAATTTTGGAGCTCACAGAAATATTTTCTCTTCAAGTTCTTGATTTTTTCTCCACATCCAACACCTCTATTTATACACAAAAATATACCCGTTGGACGCTCCTTGCTGACGTCATGGCTTACATAAGCACGCTCCTGACGTCATCGCTTACATAAGCACGCTCCTGATGTCATCGCTTACATAAGCAGGCTCTTGATGTCATTGCTTACATAAGCACACTCCTTAAATTTAAATAGTCAGCAAATGATAAGAATTAAAAAGATAAAAATAAGATTGATTTTTTCTTCTTGTTTTTTTCAAACATGGAGCCACCGTTTTTGTAGACAATTTAATACAAAGTTCATAACTTTCAAACAAACAAATAATTTTCTCCATCTAGTTTATAATATATATATATATATACATATATACATAACTCCATCTTGTTCTTCTTGTTTAATTATAATATGATATAATTAATGTAGTGTAAAAAAATTTAATAGCGCACGTGATGTATTCTGCATATAATGTTATATAAGTTCTGATCAAAATTTTGCATACAGAAAAATCTCTATAAATAATATTTATGATGGATCTGAAAATATATGTCATCTTTAAAATATTGTATATGTTGTAAAGATTTTAAACTAAATGTATTTTACCACTCCATATTAATTTTGTCAAAATAAGACAACCCATAAATATCAAATTTGTCAAAATAATACAACCAATCAATCATTTTTGTCAAAATAATATAATTAATCAATTTGTCAAAAGATGAATAGTAATTAACCCTATTTTTCAAAAAGTGAATAGTAAAGTTTTTGAAAATATTTAAAATAATCATTTTTGTCAAAATAATATAATTAATCGATTTGTCAAAAGATGAATAGTAATTAACCCTATTTTTCAAAAAGTGAATAGTAAAGTTTTTGAAAATATTTAAAATAATATTTAACATATATATTTTAAAAAGATAATATTATTTTATTTAAATAATATTTAACAAATATATATATTTTAAAAAGATAATAATTTGTGTCAAATAATATGTATATTAACTAATATATTTTAGACATCATCAAAATTAAATAATATGATTAACAATATTAACCACTGATTTTGCACAGCATACTTAAGACTAGGTCTAGTTTTGCTTTACAAATGGTGGCTGAGCTAGTGTGTAGCCGTCTGCTGTGATGATCTCTAGTGTAGTGTCGTCTGCTGGGATGGTCTCTGGCTACTGGTCTGGGGAGTTTGCTGCTGTCTGCTGTGATGGTCTCTATTGTGGAGCTTGCTGCTGTCTGCTGGTCTGTCCTAGTTGAATGTCTGTGTTGGTCTGCTGATTTGTGCTTCTTTTTTTTTTTTGTCTTTTGCTTTTGGATCTTGCTACCTAGATATATAGGATTTCAAATAGGTAGCAGTAATTGTGCATGAGTTTCACCTACTTCCAATGAAATGAAAAAATGAGTAACATTAAAAAGAAGGTATGTTGATAAACATGTCAGTTTTGACATTCACAAGAACTAGAATTGGAAATGTAGTTAAATATAGAGACACAGACACAAACGTCCAAACACATGCAAGCACAGCTGTATGAATGACATATATTAGCTTCATATGAAGTATAAATGACCTGTACTTGCATGTCAACACAGACACAAGCATGCATGATCTCCAATTATTAATTAATTTGCTCCCAATTGGGAATCTTAGTTATTTCTCCAACCCAATATATGTTGCCATAATTTTCTTTACCTTGTGTATAGATGAGTCAGCAACAAAATGATGCATATTTCACCAACTTGATGAATGATGGGACTGATTATGAATTTATGGATGAACCTCTTGACCAAGGGGATCAGTCTTCCCCAATCTCTCCTCAAATAGAAACCACCAAGAAACCACAACGAGGTGGCAACTTCACTACAGAAGAAGACAGTATGCTCATATCGGCGTGGCTTAACATTAGCTTAGATCCAGTGCAAGGGAATGAACAAAAATCAAAGGCTTATTGGCTAAGAGTGTGGGAGTATTTCCACCAGTACAAAACTTTTTCGTCTAATCGTAGTCAAACTTCTTTAATGAACCGTTGGTCAGCAATTCAACTTGCCACGAATAAGTTCAGTGGGTGCTTCGCCCAAATCCAAAGGTTGAATCAAAGTGGAAAGACTGACAAAGATAAGGTATTAATGCCATTGAGTTTTTTATACTTATTATCATTGGAATTGTCTAGTCTCATGATAATTAGTGTTCTTTTATCTATTATTCAGATTCTTGATGCGAAGAAATTATACAAAGAGTTGTACAAATCGTCATTTCCATTTGAACATTGTTGGCATGAGTTAAGAGATCAACCAAAATGGCGAGAAGAATATAGCATGAAGAAACAAAAACCAAAAAAAGTGGCAACTCCCGGCATTTGTTCTCCTAGTGCACCGGATTCAATCAATTTAGAGGACAATGATGTTTCACATAATGACAATGTAGACTTGGAAAGACCACCGGGTAGGAAAGCTGAAAAGGAACGTTTGAATAAAAGAAAGAATAAAGACCGTGGAAATGAAGGAGGGTCACATATTTTAATATTATTAGAGGATTTAAAGGAAGATAGAAAGAAAATGAATGACAAGAAAATAGAGATGTATGAAAGGTCGTATCTTCAAGAGCAAGAAAAGATTGATAATGAGAAAAAGAGGACGCAAACGGAACAAGAAAAGGTTGATAATGAGAAAGAGAAGATACGAATGGAACAATTGAAGGAGGAAGAGAGAATAATGTCAATAGATACAAGTGGTCTGCCTTCATTGCAAGCAGAATACCTTCATCGCCGCCAAATGGAAATTCTCCAAAAAAAGATTTAGTTGTTGGAACTACCCAAAAAAAATTTAGTTGTTGGAACTGTAACGCCCTCAAAATAAGACAAGCATTTACATATAAACTAACCACATTCCTTTATTTCATTGAGTTTCATTACATAAGTATTACATGTTAACATCAAAACAAAATGCCCTACGGGCTTACAGCTTTCCAAGTTAACACTTGGTTTCAACAAAAGAGTACTAACTCGTTTACACATTAAGCCCTTGGCTTGAAGTTACATGTAATACATCAAAAGTAAAACAACTACACTATGTCCGCCTCTAGCCTTCCAAGCTATGTCCTTGGAGGTGGCATGCTTCCTGTACCTGAAAATGATATTCCCATATAGGGTGAGCCACAGCCCAGTAGAAATACACTAAACCAACCATGGACAATGACTAAACATTAGCAATTGATAGTTGGTCAACACTGATACAATCACATAAATTACATATTTATGTCAACGACTTACAAGTTCCAATTACTTTTCATTTTCCCTTTTTCAACAGATAAGCATGCTAGCTCTATCATCATTTCCACAGATATGTATAAAAACTATATCTCACATTCAGATAAGCATAAAAGCTATACCCACATTCTCAACAGATATGTATATCAACAATATCCACAGATAAGCATACAAGCTGTATCCACACTCTACAACAGATATGTATATCAACAATATCCACAGATAAGCATACAAGCTATATCCACACTTCACAAAGATAAGCATATGAGCTCTATCTTCACTTCTCTAGACAAGCATATGAGCTCTGTCTACGGAGTTCATCCCCTATCTCCTCCCAATACCTATCCGGTTTAGAGGTACATCCCCTATCTTCCCCTAAACCGCGGAGTACATCCCCTATCTCCTCCTCTACACATAACGTATATAAACACATTGGTTCTATATACAATCACACAATACACACAATTAATGTATTCTATCAACCGTCAAGTTCCATGACACATTCCATTGATTAGTTTCCGTTTACCTAATCATCATGCATTGTCTACAACAATCTCGACTATCCTCCACCGATAGCCCAAAGCAGTTATTTCTAAAACAGAAAATAAATGCACAAATGGATATTCAATCAACATTTCATTTCCTCATTTCTCACCAATTAATTATCCCAATTAATTAAACAATGTAATTAGGCCATTTTCCATAATTACCATTTCAACCCTTAGGTCCCATTTTCATCAATGATTCAACAATCATTCTATTTTTCTATGCCAAACATGCATCTAGGTTTATTATAAATAAAACCCCAACTTTTGTAAAATTACACAAAAGCCCCAAACTTTCACAAATTTACCAAACCAAGCCCAACATCTCAAAATACCAAAATTTAAAGACAAAACCCATAGAGAGGAGTAGGTTATCCCTACCTCAAATTCGGAGTCCCAAAGGAGAAGACGACAAAACCCAACGTGCTCCAAAACCCGTGATTTTCAGATTAAAATGAAGCCCTCGACGATCAACAACTTTTTTTGTAAAGGCCAAAGGTGAGTAAATCACTCCTACTAGATCAAAACCTAGAGAGAAGGTAGAGTCTAGAGTGAGAGGCTCAACAATGGTGATTTTGGAAAAGTAAGAGAGAGAAGAGAAAGTGAAAAAGTGATTTAAAGAGTCACAAATTCGGGACTTTAACCCAGGTCTCCGCTCGAGCGTAAAACACCCCGCTCGAGCGGCCACTCACAGACTTCCGCTCGAGCGCAGAATGCACTCGCCCAGCACTTTTGCAGAACCAGGCCTCCGCTCGAGCTCCCAATCCCTACGCTCGAGCTCACAACACTGCACAACAAATACTGGATGGGTGTATTATCCGCTCGAGCGCCAACACCTCCGCTCGAGCGTACAGGCCAAAAATCTGGGCAACTAGTTTTGGTTTCTAAACTCAACCAACCTGTAACAAACCCGCTCAACACATCCTATAACTCAAATACAAAGTAAGAAAGGATGTAAACAAGATAATAAACAACTACCAACATCCACGGACACATGTCCGGATCACTATACAACAAGGGTAAACCCGGGATCGCTATAGGAACTATGTTTTTCACTTTATTTATTGTTGGATTTGATTCTCCATTGTAGGCAGAACTATGTTTTTATGCAGTTTATGTTGGAATTATTTATTATATGTTAAAAGTTTTTTGGAACTACCTACTGTTGAATGGTTGAACTATTAGTAATTTAATTACTGAGTGGAATTCTCGTTGAATGCTTGCTGAAGTACTCCATGGCTAAATATAATTCTTATTGTATGTTGGATTGGAGTGATTTTTATTTACAGGACATTTCTATTTGTTGATCAATTAAATACAGATTATGTAAGTTGCTGGTGTTTTGATTTTGGAAGTTGTTTGATATGTTTTATAAATTTGACTTTGCAGAAAATTGAAGTTGTTAGGCAGAAACTTGCAAAGCTTAAGAAGCAAAACACAACCTAATATTTATTTTCAGTTGCTTATTACTCAGCTTCATTCTTCTTTTAATTTCCATGGCTCGCAATAGTGTAATGAAGATGATTATTGATGACTCTGATTTTGATAATGAATTGGAGATATTTGCAATAGCTGCTTTAGAAGAAGAGCGGCTAAATAATGAGAGGCAATTGGGATTACGTCGTGGTTCTATTCAAGGTCATACAGTTATTTATTGTAATCAAATTCAAGGCCACAAGAGACTTTATCAAGATTACTTCTCTGAAACGCCTATATATCCGCCCAATTTATTTAGGAGGAGGTTTCGAATGAGTCGATATCTCTTTCTTCATATTTTATCTATGGTGGAAGCATATGATCCTTATTTTGTCCAGAAGAAAGATGCTATTGGAGTTCTTGGTCTGTCTTCCCTTCAAAAGATGACAGCGGCTATGAGGATGCTCGCTTATGGAGTAGCGGCCGATTTTGTAGATGATTATGTGAGGATTGGAGAAAGCACTGCAATAGAAAGTCTACAAAGGTTTGTTCAGGCAGTGGTTGCAATTTTTTCAGATGTGTACTTGAGGGCACCAAACAAAGATGACATTGCTAAATTACTACAGGTGGGAAAAAATCGTGGGTTTCCTGGAATGTTGGGGAGCATTGATTGTATGCATTGGAAGTAGAAGAATTGTCCTACTGCATGGAAAGGTATGTATTGTGGTCATATCCATGAACCAACTATTATTTTAGAAGCGGTGGCTTCCTATGATCTATGGATATGGCATGCATTTTTTGGATTACCGGGATCTCATAACGACATCAATGTGTTAGAACGTTCTTCTGTATTTTCTCTCCTTACTGAAGGGCGTGCTCCCCAAGTTGATTACTCAATCAATGGAAATGACTATACAATGGGATATTATCTCGCTGATGGTATATATCCTCAATGGTCAACATTCGTTAAAACAATTCCATCTCCACGAGGCAATAAGCAAATACATTTTGCTAAGGCTCAAGAATCAGCAAGGAAGGATGTCGAACGAGCATTTGGAGTGCTCCAAGCACGTTTCTCAATTGTGCGAGGACCTGCACGTTTTTGGAAAGTTGAAACCCTTAAAGTTATTATGAAGGCATGTATAATATTGCATAACATGATTGTTGAGGATGAGCGAAATGAACAAAATATAGACTCTAATTATGATGCAATCGATGAAACTCTCCCTCCAGCAGTGTCACACGAGCGTACACCCGAACTTTATGACTTCATTCAAAATCATCATCGCATAAGAGATAGACAAACTCATTCTAAACTCCAAGCAGACCTAGTTGAGCATTTGTGGCATCTACATGGAGATTTGTAACAATTAGTGTTAGAAATAGTTTATTTATTTTGAATTTTATTCCTAACTTTGCTATTTATGATTTTTTTTCTTATTTATTCATTGACCTTTGTAAGGTTTTTAATTAGTTAATTTGTGTTCTTTCGGTTCTTAATTTTATAAATTATAATTATTAAAGAACTTCCTTTCTATTGTTATTTTTTTAAAAAAAAATCTTTATTGTTTTCTTTTTTTCTTCCCCTTCATTCCTTTCAAGATGGTTCCACCAAATTCATATGTTGAAATGTATTCACATACTATAAATTTTATAATAAAAAAATAAATATTACTTAAAATTATTTTTTATAATATTTTTAAAACTAATATTAAAAAATATTATTTTTAAAAATATTATTGCAAATGTCACATTGGCAACCATATTAGAGAGTAGGTGCATATGTGGCATTCTATGAAAAAGAGTAATACATATATATGTGGCATTTTTTGTTTTGAAAATTGGTTAAATTAGTTTGAATGACTAGCTAAAATAAAGAGTATGGTTGAAACACACAATAGCTAAACTAATTAGGTAAAATAAAGAGTGTCATTTTTTTATACTTTAACTAGTGAAAAATAAAGAATGTGATTGGAGATGCTCTTACAAGTGAATTATATTTGAATTTTTTGCTTTCCTAGCGTTGACTGGCCAAATAACTAGAAAGAATTTTCTTAACGGGAAATCATTCCCTGAGTGTTATTTTGTGAAGTCATGTGGGTAGTGTTAGGTATGATTGTTGCCAACCTTTAATGATGCAATGTCTCTAGTTCAAAAATAAGGCTAGAAACTAAGGACTCCAACTATTAAAAATATCACATTGAAAGATCTTTAAGTACTAGAGGATCTGTACAACCACAAATTTTCAAATGAAAGTCTTTAACTTTAATAATGTTTTTGTGCATGATTTCAGAGTAGACAACTAGTGGGTAGCATGCAACTCCTTTTCTTTGTCATGAATTGATGAAGTGGTTGAGAGAGAGAGAGAGAGAGAGAGAGAGAGAGAGAGAGAGAGAGAGAGAGAGAGAGAGAGAGAGAGGGAGAACATTTGTAGGTCCCAATGGTCAATTAGCTTGGCCTTTTAGCATTCTTATTAATCATAAAGCAACCCCTACCAAACAGCATAGTGAGCATTTTTAGGGTACCACTAGTGTATGGTTTTGCCTTCATTTACCCTTTTTTCCCCATATGCAAGACACAGATACTAGACAGATAGCCTAGGTTTTATATGCTTTTTTTTCTTTTTCTTTTTGTCTTTTTGGCTAGGCAGGGAAAGGGAATCCTAAGTCAACTCTGAGTTAATGAGTTGGCTAATCTTAAGGATCTAGTGTTTTTTCACTACACCAAGTTGTTAAATAAGTAATACTATACAAAATCTTGTTTCTCACTTCTTTTTTTAATAAGTAGGGTGTGTGAATTTTGTTCAACTAGTTTCTTAAGTATATATAGACTTTATTCCACACATCAAGACATAAACCCTAGAATGGTTCTAAAGGTGTAGCCTGAAATGGGATCTAAGTCCTTTTGCTAAGTAAGGGAGCCCCAAGACCATTAGTCCACCTTTCAGGTTCTCATTATTTCTCACTCTTAGCCACTCATTTGTATTTGTATAGACTGAGAAAATATTGTGTACACTTGTACCTTTATGTTCACATTTTAATTACACAATGAATCCTAAAGTTGTTTCTCAAAACACTACTTCAAAAGGCAATGTGAACAAGTTAAAAACAATTTGTGATTAAAAAATAAGAGCTCAAAACTACAGTATTAGGTAAATTTTGTTGGAAAATAATAATTTTTTGGCAACTTTAATTTTAAATTAAAGTGGAACCTAATTGTCGGTTGAGATGGGTCTCAGTGGTTTTGTATTCTCTTAACTGAGAAGATTACTATATAAAAATAATGAGCCGAAACCATTGAGTTGTGAATGAAATTGTCTCATAAAGTGAGCATCAATAAAGTTGGGCTGAGATTTGAACTTAGTTTTAGTTTGAACTGGCCTAGGCTTGTGCTTGTACATATGCTAGGTTTGGTCTTGGTCTTGGACTTGGATTTGGACTTAATCTTGAGCTTGGGCTAAGCTATGTTATGTTGGGCTTAGTTTGTGCATGTGTTTGAGAATTTGACTTGGATCGGGTTATGACCCAACATTAGTATTCATTTTGTGATCCATCTAGTTGGTTTATTTAACCATCATTATATATATATATATATATATTTATTTATATATATTAAGCACATGGGAAGTTTAGACCATTGTAACTCTCATCTTTTAATGATGGAGTTGATGGTTATATTAGTAGCCATAAGTTTTCAACCTTTGTAACTCTAGCCCTAATGGCTAGAGTTGATGTTCTTGGTTAATGGTATTTGATGGCTTTATTGATATATAGCCTTCATGGCTAAGGATTCCCCTACTTGTATAAATAGAGACTTTTCCCCTCTAACTTAGAAAAAGAATTTTAGAGAGATTTTTTTTCTGGAAAATAGAGATGGTGTTTTGAGATAAAAAGTTGGAGATGTTTATTTTACACCAAAGAAAATTTTTCATATCTTCTTTTGCTAGCCCATTCTTTGGTTTTTGTTAGAGAGAGTGTAGCCATTGTTAAGTTCATTGAAGCTATTCAAAAGCTGATTTTGCATTAGCTGGTTTTGACCGTCGTATCCTGAGAGATAGAAGCCAGCGTACCTCCAGCACCCACCGGGAGACGGTGAATCTGGTTTAAGATTGTTGGTATTTTTTCATAATAATATAAGGAAAATATATTTCGTTCTTTAATAATACAAAATAATAATAATAATTGTTTTGTTATTTCTATTTAATTCATCTCATATTTTTTCTTGTATTATTATAAAAAAAATACCAACAAATTACTCGTAGAAAATGATATTTTTAGTATTAGAAACTTGATTTGGATTTGCTAACTGCGAATTAGGTTGTCAAGACGTGACATAAAAACTCAAATCAAAATTTAATGATAATTTAATGTTTGATTACTTTTGCGAAATCAATCGTTTCTTGACCGGCATTATAGCCTTATACCCTGACAATTCAATTTGTCAATAAGGTGATTCATTGAGTGGTCCATGTAAGGTCCATTATCTACCCAACAATTTGAATAATTTAGATCTATAATTATTCCTTCTCCAATAAAAATAAAAAAATAAAAATAAAGGTGATTTAGGGGTCAATAGTTTCAAAAAGTCTTTAGAGATTAAAACCCCCCAAAAAAAAAAAAAAAAATGGTTGATTTAGGGGTAAATTAGTAGTGTGGAGAGGATGTCAATATTTTCAAGAAGTCTTTTGAGCACATGTGTTGACTTCAAAGTGAGTGTTAACCTTTTTTAACATTTTATCATATGTTAAGGCTGTTGATAAATTTTGAAATTTAGTTTGGTTCTAGAGTTTGCTCAATACTTGAAAAAAATAAAAAATAAAAAATGACTCGTTCGTTCTTACCTGGAGTTTGTTTCGGTGCTTCAGAATTTGGTTAAAATTTATTTTTGTCAGCAATCTATTTGATCATTTAGTTGCTTTCAGTTCTCCCAGAATTTGCTTAGATATTTGGTTCAAGCTTGTTGAGAGTAGATTTGTGTTCACCATTGACTGAACTTCAAGCTTGGGTTTGGAACTGCTTTTGAAGTTGCTAAAAAGGAGATTTTGAAGCATCTCTTTGATTTTGGATTGGTCTCCTCAGCATTAGTCCAAGCGGTTAGTTTATTTGTTCACCATGATTTGTTTCGAGTTGTCAAAGACGACTCGTTTGGCGCCTTTGGTTTTGCATGTGGAATTAAAAACTTGGCACCATGGTGGAGTTTAGATTTTGGTTTGTGATTGCAAAAAATTAGAAGAGTTAGCTCGATTTGTTCTACAATTTGTTTGGGATGGCTTAATGTGCCTCGAACACTTGATTGATTCTGTTGTTTCTATTTGTTTGGCTTGATTTGATTTGAGTACTCGTATTTTGATTCGGTACAACAAACCTTATTTAGTTAGTTAAAAATCTTGCCAAAGTAGAGATTTGTTGGTCGGTTGGCTCGTTGCAGCTGGACATTTCGCCAAGGTAGAAATTTGTTAAATTATTGGCTCAATATCCATTCTCAATTTGATTTAGTACTTGGACTTGTTTGTTTTTTACTCCCACATTGATTTGAATATCTGTGATAAACCTATTTCTAATTGATTTCGGATATTGGAAGGACACTTGTTTTGTTTTGAATTAGTTTTAGAAAATATTCTTTTACTATAAATAGGCAGAGACTCTCATTCATGATTAGACTCTCAGTTCCTTTTGAGCCCGCATAGGGAATTTACAAGAACAAGTCATTGGTAGAACTTAATAGAGAGGCCATTGGCATTTTCAGAAGTGTTGTGGGAAGTTTCATCCTAACTTGGTGATCTGATCATGAATTCATAATTGTTGATCTTGAAAGATAGGCGCTAGTTAATTTGTAGGAAAAGAACCACTTGCTTCCCTGCAAAGCACTTTAAATCTAACTAATCCTAAAATTCCCACAAATCACCTATTAATAAGCAAACCCTATAAATTATAATCTCTATTTAGTTCAAAACTCTATAGATAATGAGTTCCGGACCACACAAATTGATTTATGCACAAGGGTCGCCATCGGTCTGATGGCCCACTCAACTTGCCTAGCTCAACTTGATATTTTAAAGGGGGATTTGGTGATAGCCCCTCATTATCTAATTTGTCTTTCAAAAGGACAAGAATTATATAAGTACTTTCAAAACCTCCTAATATTTTAAAACTTGTTTCTTTTACTATATTACCCTCATATCTATCAGCTCTTCTATTAAGCCATCTTCACTATGTATTTCAGAGTAAAATTTTACTTTTATACAGAGTAAAATTTTACTTTAGTTTCAGAGTGTAAAATTTTACTTTCATACAGAGTAAAATTTTACTTTCATACAGAGTAAAATTTTATTCTGGTTCTGTCAAATGAAAAAAACAGAGCAAAATGAAATTAGATCAAAAACAACAAAAATAAATAAATAAAAACAAACAAACAAAAATAAAATAAATTAATCAACAAATCAACATATCTAATTGAGAAGAAACACTTCTAAAACTCCATCAACAATCACAAATTTCAATGAAAATAATATAGGTGTTCAACAACACTCATACACACAAATATATATATATATATATACATATATTCTACTGTTCCTCATCCACATCCTTCCCAACCTCCTGTTCAACTTCTTTCAATCTCGAAGCTTCAGCCTTCGCATTCAACATCGCAAGCATCTCATCAACAACCTCATCATGTTTCTTCTCCACTTCCAATCAACGAAGCCATTGATTGAGGATGAACTTTTGCTATTTTGATCTTCTTATTGTTTCTATGGAGGCATTTGCTACCAGATTTGGTCACTCAGACCAGATTTCCTTTGAAACCCTAGCCATGGAGTCATCATCTATGTATATGCAATAGTTGTATCAGACGAAGCTTGAGAGATTGAGATTGTGATTAGGGAAGATTTAATTGAGGGTATAATAGTCTGATAAAATATTTAAATAATAAATTTTGTCCTTTATATAAGACTTTATAATTATGAGGGGGTTTTAAAAGTATAATTTTTTTCTTAGTCTTTTTAACAATAAAAGGAAGATAAGGGGGGTTTATAGCCAAATTTTCCTATTTTAAACCCATTTAATTTTCTGATTGAGCTTGGAATAAAAAAATTTAGCCCAATCCAACCCAGTTTGCCCATTTTTAAAATTTTAATTTTAATTGTTATATTATTTAGGTACAAAATAAACTAGAAAAATAATAAAAGATAAAGAAAAGTACATGAATATATATACTTTTTTTTTCCTAGAAATCAAATTAAAATACTTTTTAAAAGGTCATAATTATTTTACAATTAAATTTTGTTAATATTCTAAAATTCAAATATCTACTACTATTTTAAAAGTGTGAGTACTCTCACTTGTTTTCTGCCTGTTCATATTCTCAAAATATCCTTCTCAACATGTTACCCTTAAAAAGGTATCATATAGTAATAGTCACAAACACCGTGTAGAAACAGGCACTAAGACTTCTGAATTTTTTGTGAATGGTCGCTCTACGATTTTCATCCGTTAAAGAACTTCATCTATAATAATAATAATAATAATAATAATAATAATAATAATAATAATAATATTATTATTATTATTATTATTTGAAATTTTTAAAAAAATTAAATTTAATCCACAATGATGTGGCATAATTGATGATAATAGATGTTAATTTTTAATTTGTCACACACTTAATTATAGTAGTAGATATAATGTTCAATTGTCTTGCCATATTATCGTAATTGAATTTGTAGATATAAAATTATGAATCTCCAACATTTTTCATATAATAATATATACTTTTACAGTTGAGTTTTTCAAAAATTCAAATATAAACTTGATAGAATTTGACAGCTTGTAAGGCTCACCATAATTTTTGTTTTAATGATTCAAATTGTTCATTTTGTATGACCTTTCGTGTAATTTTATAATGATTGTCTAAAAATAATAATTTATTTTTAAAAATATATTTGCCGTCTATTTTTTTAGAGACATGTAATAAAATAAAAAATATCTAATTTTTTCTATGAATGATATATACCAAGGATTCTACAAAATGAACAATTCGATTATCGAAATATAACTTTTGGTGAGCCCCATGAGACCATCAATTTCTCTCAAATTAAACTTAACCCTAAATTTAAAAGCTAAAATTTAGTATTTTTTTTTTATATAGATCGAATGGTCATACTCTTACAAATCATTACAAAATTAAATTGAATACATACATATATTCATTGAGAGATACTTCATTTTCTATATAAGGTGTAGCTTTTTTTTTATTATAATTTTTTACATATATAACTTTTACTTATGTTTACTGTACAAGAGACAATTTAACCACTTTTTTATAGCATACATTTGCCTGTGTTACGAGGACTTTTAGAAACTCAATTTTTTTTACTAGAAAATACATGTGTGGTTGAGATTTATTTTAGAACTAAGATCCATCATTTAAGAATTGAATCTAGATCATTTATCAGGATTCTGGATAAATTTTGGGTTTAAGTTTCTTCTTCTTCTTACAATTTATGCTTAGTTATTCATCGCTGTCACGACTCAAACCCGCCCCTGTAGGTTTAGCACCGTAACCGGCCAGTAATCCGTGGATTACCAAAGGCCTTTGAACAGATTAGCAAATAATAAAGGGCTGCAGAAGCAATTATACAAAATAGACAAGGTCCAATGAGCTGTGATAACGTACATGGGACAGAACATTTCAAAACTCATTTATATATACATAAACATGCCAGTCCAGATACGCAATATTTACAAGGTATTTACAGAATGTACTTCCCAAGACCTAACTTTACAGAGCATACACAAAAACTAGCATGAATACAAAAAACAGCCATGGCTTTAGGCTTCGTTCGGAACCTCCTTGGGAGGAACAACAGTTGGCTAACAAAAACAAAACAGAAGGTCGTCAACTCTGGCCCTAGTCATGTGCCGGCTCACCTACATACATAATATAAACTTTGAGCGAAAGCCCAGTGAATAATAATAGAGTAAAGGGTTTCAATGAATGAGTTCGTATAGATTCAGAAATCATAATTCAGATTTGTATCAAATTCATCATTTGTCTAGATCATATACAGACAAAAAACATAAGTCATGATTAAGCTTACGTGATACATCCATTAGCATTAACAGAACAGAACAGAACGTATACACGTGAGGTTACGAATAACCAGTTCCATAAAGGAACCTCCGGATCCGGGCAACAGAACAGAAGCTGAGCCCCTGTGACAAAGCCTTCGGTACGGGTAACAGAGTGCAGACAGAGATAAGTTCCATAAAGGAACCTCCAATGCCGGGTAACAGCTAACAGATATCACATGATGCTAAGGATGTCACGAATACATATAAGAAATTGAACAATCATTCATTGTACAGAACATATCATTTCGGAAAACAGATCTTGTTTTATCACACAGAAAGTAGATACAGTTTGAACATAACTTTACTAAGTTATTACTCACAGTTGGCCTTGAAACAGACAGATGAAGCAGATTGATCACACGATATGCGGCACGTGACCTACATAACACATAATAGACACATACTTGAAACACACATTCTAATTGCACAAAACTTACGCCATTGATTCTTATTGTGTTTCTAACCTTAAATCCTCACTAAAGAGTCTTAAACATGGCCTAGGAATGCCTAGGATGGAATGAGGATGCAAAGATGCCTTGGAAAACATTTCCTAAATTTTGCTGAAGATAAGGTCCACGCTCGAGCGTGGATTACCTCGCTCGAGCAGACATGCAGATATGGAATCTCCGCTTGAGCGTTAACTTCCTCGCTTGAGCGGACTGTAAAATTGACAAAAGTACTGGATGCAAGATTTTCATGCTCGACGGGCGTTCGACCCCCACTCGAGCGTGAGACTCAAAGTCTCGCTCGAGCGTGGTTTCCCCCCGCTCGAGCGGACTGCAAAATACACGAACTTCTGGGTATACGTATTTCACGCTCGAGCGTAACTATTGACGCTCGAGCGGAAGTGCATGTACTTAGGATTCACGCTTGAGCGTGAAAGTACCCGCTCGAGCGTGGGTCAAATTTCTGGAAAATCCAGAGTGACCTCCAAGCATGAAACTCAACCTTTAAGCCTTCAAAACTCATTTTTCTGGGCCAATGTTTGAGGAAACATAAAATAACTCATAAAACAACATGTATTAAAAATCATTTCAACAAATCATGGCCCAAGAGCAACCCAATTTGTGCAAAATCAACATGAACTCTAAGAACATGCCATTAATATAACATGCAAGAATCTCATTGAATCCAAACCTTCCAAAACATGATCAAACTTGATAATTTGATGGACAACAAGATGAATGACCATAATGTGAGTGAAATTAACACATGCATGGAAGAAATCTTAGAATTCAAACTCAAAGCATGGAAATTTATGCATGCATGCATGGATGGACTCTCAAAACCACACTTTGAGCTAAATCTTGACTTTAAATGCCAATTTCACCATGAACCTAGCATGAACAACTCACATTCATAATTAAAAGGATGAATTCTCTACCTTTAGGTCTTCAATTCCAAGTTTGGTGGCCTAATCTTCCAAGTTCAAGCAAAATTCTAGATGAACTCAATCTTGTTCTCCTACTCTCTCTCTCTCCTACGGCTTGGTCAAGGAAATGGCTGAGGAGAGATGCTTCTCAATGTAATAAGGTGTGTCTCAAATCAAACCACTAAATGGCATTTAGGTAATTAACTTGAACTAATGTAATTTAGCATTATATAATCTAATTTAATCATACCAACCAAATTTTACTTAAACCTACCATAAAATCACATATATTTTTACTAGTATAAAACACTACACAATTTTTGAATCGATCGCCGATAAGGCTTTCAATTCGCAGTTCAAAGTCAAAACATGAACAGATCATTTTATGGCAAACAGATAGAAACACAAAAATAATGCAATACACATGCAAATTAATCCCAAATCCTTCCTAAATTACCATCAGACATAATTAAGTACGGATTAACGTTAATCAGAGGTTCCCCCCTTAAAAGAGTTTGGTCCTCCAAACTCGAATTACCTTCATTCGGGAACAACATTGGGTCTAATGGAAACAAATCCGGGTATCTCTTCATCATGTCTTCTTCAGTTTCCCAGGTTGCATAAGTTCCTCCGTGGTTTCGCCAATCTACTTTCACCAACGGTATTTCTTTATTTCTCAACTTTTTGATCCGGCGATTCACAATCTGGATAGGTCTTTCCTCATAAGTGTAGTCATCTTTCAAAAGCACATGTGTTAGTTTGATGACGTGGAGTGGATCCCTCAAATATTCTCGTAGCATCGATACATGAAAGACGTTATGCATGTGTTCCATTACTGGAGGTGAGGCTACCCGATACGATACTGGATTGATCTTTTCGAGGACTTCATAAGGTCCAACATATCTTGGCGCCAATTTTCCCTTAACACCAAACCGAGTTTGACCCTTCATCGAGGTCACCTTTATGAACACGTGATCCCCAACTTCATATTCCCTCTCTCTTCTTCGAATATCGGCATAGCTCTTCTGCCGACTCTGTGCAGTTTTCAGACGCTGATGTATCAGTTTCACTTTCTCGGTTGTTTCTTGCACAAGTTCTGGTCCCAACAAAGGTCTATCACCTACTTCAGCCCAACATATCGGAGAACAACATTTTCTTCCATACAAAGCTTCGTAAGGAGCCATTCCAATGCTTGAATGGTAACTATTGTTGTACACAAATTCAGCTAATGGCAAGTAGGTCTCCCAATTCCCTTGGAAGTCTAACACACACATTCTGAGCATATCCTCCAGAGTTTGGTTCGTTCGTTCAGTTTGGCCATCTATCTATGGGTGATAGGCACTGCTCAGTCTCAATTCAGTCCCCAAAGCCTGTTGCAAACTCTGTCAAAATCTCGATACAAACTTTGAGTCCCTGTCAGACACAATAGATACTGGCACTCCATGCAATCTCACAATTTCAGTCATATAGATATTGGCCAATTTATCAGCGTTATAAATAATTTTGACAGGCAGAAAATGGGCAGACTTAGTTAAGCGGTCAACTATAACCCAGATAGAGTCCATACCTCGAGAAGAACGAGGCAATCCCACAACGAAGTCCATGGTAATGTGCTCCTATTTCCATTCCGGTATTGGGAGTGGTTGTAGCAAACCAGTGAGTCGTTGATGTTCAGCTTTAACCTGTTGGCACTATAGACATCTAGCCACAAAGTTTGCAATACTCTGTTTCATTCCAGGCCACCAAAAATTCTGTTTCAAATTATGATACATCTTCGTGTTCCCCGGATGCATGGAAAACTTACTATTGTGAGCTTCGGTCATAACACGTTTCCTCAAATCATAACAATCGGGCACACAAAGACGGTTCTAAAATTTCAGCACATCATTCTCAAACACAAATCCTGGCCTCGGCTTTGAATCAAATTCCTCCGTGATCTTTTTCAAGTATTCATCCTTGCACTGTTTCTGTTTGATCTCGTCAAGAATTGTAGGTTGAGCGACAATAGCAGTTAATAGCCCATTTTGTTCTAGGTCAGTCAACAATTCTTTTCGGTTGGATAGCAAACATGACAAATTCGCACTAGATTTTCGGCTCAAGGCATCTGCTACGGTATTAGCCTTTCCTGGATGATACAAGATTTGCAAATCATAATCCTTGATTAGTTCTAACCATCGTCTCTGTCTCATGTTCAATTCCTTTTGGGTGAAGAAATATTTCAAACTTTTATGGTCTGTATACACCTCGCAAGTTACCCCATATAAATAGTGACGCCATATTTTCAAAGCAAACACCACAGCCGCTAATTCAAGATCATGTGTTGGGTAATTCTTTTCATGAGGTCGAAGTTGTCTAGAAGCATAGGCCATCACCCTTCCGTTTTGTATTAGTACACACCCCAAGCCTTTATAGGAAGCATCGTTGTACACTTGAAACCCATTAGTACCATTAGGCAAGGTTAAGATTGGTGCAACCACTAACCTGGTTTTCAACTCTTGGAATGCCTCTCTTTGTTCATTCCAGTCAAATGGCACATTTTTCTGAGTTAACTGAGTCAATGGCATGGCAAGCTTGGAAAAGTCTTTCACAAACCTCCGGTAATAACCTGCAAGTCCCAGAAAACTTTGGACTTCTGTCATATTTGTTGGTCTAGGCCAATCCATGACAGCTTCAATTTTCTTAGGGTCAACAGAACCTCCATCCTTGTTGATTACATGTCCCAAAAATGCCACACTGTCAAGCCAAAATTCACACTTGGACAATTTAGCATATAATTTCTTTTCTCTCAAAATCTGCAAGGTGGTTCTCAGATGGTTCTCATGTTCTTCCCTATCTTTAGAATAAATCAAAATGTCATCAATAGATACAACAATGAAGTCATCCAGATATGATTTAAACACCCTATTCATAAGATCCATGAAAGCTGCAGGTGCATTGGTCATCCCAAACGGCATTACTAAAAATTTATAATGTCCATATCTAGTTTGGAATGTAGTTTTCTCTATGTCTTCAGCTCTAACCTTTAATTGATGATACCCGGACCTGAGGTCAATTTTGGAAAACACTTGGGCACCCTGAAGTTGATTAAACAAGTCATCTATTCGGGGCAGAGGGTATTTATTCTTGATAGTCACTTTGTTCAGTTCTCGGTAGTCTATACATAATCTTAAAGATCCATCCTTCTTTTTGACAAACAAAACTGGAGCACTCCAAGGTGAAGTACTCGGACGAATAAATTTCTTATCTAACAGTTCCTGAAGTTGGGTTTTCAATTCTTTCAATTCAGAGGTAGACATTCTATAGGGAGTCTTGGAAATAGGTTATGTCCCCGGAAACACTTCAACAGTGAATTCAATTTCTCTATCAACTAAGTCCCCAGGTAAGTCAGTTGGAAACACATCGGGAAATTCACAAGCAACATGGATTGTTTCTACAGTAGTACTGTTAGATGGTGCAGTCAGTATACAACACAGATAACCCCTACATCCCTTCCTAAGGAGTTTTACAGCTTTCATAGCCGAAATCAAAAATGGGGGAGGAACTACCCCATTCCCAATAAAAGTAAATTCAGGCATACCCGGTGGTCTAAACACAATAGTTTTATTTGCACAGTCAATGGTAGCACAGTATTTAGTCAACCAGTCCATCCTCAAAATACAATCAAAATGATTAATGTTCAAGGGTAATAAATCCACATATAACATCATATCGCCAATCATAACATCACATGCTGGATAAACATGAGCACACATCATAGAATCCCCAGACGGCGTAGACACAGATAACTCATAGGTCATAAGTTCTAATGGTCTAGTCAACTTTCGAGAAAAAGCATGCGATACAAAGGAATGTGTAGAACCAGAATCAATCAGTACACATGCATTTTGATAACATATGGGGAGTGTACCTGACACCACAATATAGGTGTTCGGTACGTCACCGGGCACTAAGGAAAACACTCGGCCTTGTCTTAGAGGTTCTTTCCCAGTATTGGCTTTGGCATTGGTTTTGGCCACAGAAGCGGATCTTGCTGAACTTGCTGCAGGACGGCTAGTAGTCTCAGGCCTGAGCGGGCAATCTTTCACTACATGACCTGGCTGGCCACACCGGAAACAAGCACTGGACACTCGGTAGCACACACCCCTGTGCCTTTTACCACAATCAGAACAGACTGGAATAGACCCACTACTCTGACTCGAGCTGTTCGAAGTCCCTGTGTTCTGCTTCTTATTGACAAAGGACCGGCCTCTTTTAAAACCAAACCCGGATCTTTTTCCTCTCCACTCAGTTGTTATAGTTGCTGGGGCTTTACTTTGTTTCATGGCGGCTAGGGTGGTCTCTGCTATTAAGGCTCTGTCTAGAACTTCCACATAAGTAGGCAATTTCAGGACGCCTACTCAGTCAAACATGTCTAGATCCAATCCACCTTCAAACTTTCGTACTTTCTTGTAATCGGTATCCATCATATGTGGAGCAAACCGTGCCAATTCGGTGAATTTAGCTTTATATTCTGCCACGGACATTCTTCCCTGTTTGAGTTCCTGAAATTCAGACACTTTTCGATCCCTGAAACATTGGGGAAAATACTTATCATAGAAAATAGCATTAAACTGTGCCCACGTCATATTCCCGTTGCCACTTCGGATCAGTAACCACCACCTGCGGGTTTCATTTTTCAGAGTGTAGGTGGCTAGGAGGACTTTCTGAGTTTCAGAACAAGGAAATACTTCATACAATTTTTCCATCTCAAGCAACCACGTCTCAGCTTTCAAAGGTTCAATTCCACCATAGAACGTTGGCGGTTTCATTTTCATGAATTTCTGTGTCAGATTGATGATGTCATTATTATTTGCCTCAGCTTGTGCCGGTGGACGCGAAGGGGGCAAATGTTGTTGTCTTTGTTGTTGTGTCAAGGTTTCAGTCAATGCTGCTAACATCTGTTCCATTCAGCCCATGCGAGCCTCTGAAGATTCACTTTCACCACTTTCCCTTGCATTCTCCATCTTACTATACAGGCATCAAATGATAATAAACGCATGCATAATCTTATTCGTTTCCTTCAATTCATTTGATTCAAATGTACATTCAGTTTTCATATTCAGTTGCATTACCACACACTCACACATGCAGATGGAATGCCCCTAACTCTTACTAGGACATCCTAAGCTCATACGGACCTGTGTGTGCGGTAGAACACGTGCTCTGATACCACTTTGTCATGACCCAAACCCGTCCCTGTAGGTTTAGCACCGTAACCGACCAGTAATCCGTGGATTACCAAAGGCCTCTAAATAGATTAGCAAATAATAAGGGGCTGTAGAAGCAATTATACAAAATAGACAAGGTCCAATGAGCTGTGATAACGTACATGAGACAGAACATTTTAAAACTCATTTATATATACATAAACATGTCAATCCAGATACACAATATTTACAAGGTATTTACAGAATGTACTTTCCAAGACCTGACTTTACAGAGCATACACAAAGACTAGCATGAATACAAAAAACAGCCATGGCTTTAGGCTTCGTTCGGAACCTCCTCGGGAGGCATAACAGTTGGCTAACAAAAACAAAACAGAAGGCCGTCAACTCTGGCCCTGGTCATGTGCCGGCTCACCTACATATATAATATAAACTGTGAGCGAAAGCCCAGTGAATAATAATAGAGTAAAGGGTTTTAATGAATGAGTTCGTACAGATTCAGAAATCATAATTCAGATTTGTATCAAATTCATCATTTGTCCAGATCATATACAGACAGAAATCATAGGTCATGATTAAGCTTACGTGATACATCCTTAGCATCATGTGATATCTGTTAGCTGTTACCCGGTATCGGAGGTTCCTTTATGGAACTTATCTCTGTCTGCACTCTGTTACCCGTACCGGAGGCCTTGTCACGGGGGCTCAGCTTATGTTCTGTTGCCCGAATCCAGAGGTTCCTTTATGGAAATGTTTATTTGTAACCTCACGTGTATACGTTCTGTTCTGTTCTGTTAATGCTAATGGATGTATCACGTAAACTTAATCATGACTTATGATTTCTGTCTGTATATGATCTAGACAAATGATGAATTTGATACAAATCTGAATTATGATTTCTGAATCTGTATGAACTCATTCATTGAAACCCTTTACTCTATTATTATTTACTGGGCTTTCGCTCACAGTTTATATTATGTATGTAGGTGAGCCGGCACATGACCAGGGCCAGAGTTGACGGCCTTCTGTTTTGTTTTTGTTAGCCAACTGTTGTGCCTCCCGAGGAGGTTCCGAACGAAGCCTAAAGCCATGGCTGTTTTTTGTATTCATGCTAGTCTTTGTGTATGCTCTGTAAAGTCAGGTCTTGGGAAGTACATTCTATAAATACCTTGTAAATATTGTGTATCTGGACTGGCATGTTTATGTATATATAAATGAGTTTTGAAATGTTCTGTCCCATGTATGTTATCACAGCTCATTGGACCTTGTCTATTTTGTATTATTGCTTCCGCAGCCCCTTATTATTTGCTAATCTGTTCAGAGGCCTTTGGTAATCCACGGATTACT
Organism: Camellia sinensis; assembly: GCF_055761805.1. NCBI lineage: Eukaryota > Viridiplantae > Streptophyta > Magnoliopsida > Ericales > Theaceae > Camellia > Camellia sinensis. The sequence continues at coordinate 100,040,132 of NC_138975.1, read as the reverse complement.
GGCCGGTTACGGTGCTAGACCTACAAGGGCGGGTTTGGGTCGTGATAATCGCCCAAATCACATTTGTACATCATCAGTTTACTTTATATCAGTAGTTATATAGCTTTGTAATACCGAGCCTCTTGCTCTCACTTTTCTCATCCACTATGAAATATTGTTTGTGTTTGGTTGATAAATTCACATAGTTTATAAAGTCACTATGAAATATTATTTTTCTAATGTCTATTTTCTTCATATTATTATAAAGTTTTCTATTAAAAAATATAATTATAAATATCACGTGCAATGCATGTGTATAACACCACTAATTTATTAAAAGATCTAAATAATTTAATACTTTTTCAAGAAAAAAAATTAATATGGCTCATATGTATATTGGCGTAAGTGGGCCAGTTTGAGATTTAGATATTCTTTTAAGGCCAAGCTTAGAATGATTAAGTTAGGCTCGATGTTGATCCAACCTGAATTTGGCGCAGCCCGATGTTTGTCTATCCCTATGCACACAAACTCAATAAATGTACAAGGTGGGTAATTACCAACTAGTCTCATTAAGTCTTATTAGCTTTTTAAATACACTAATAAGTCTTACAATACATATACCTATTAAATTTTGTCATCTTCTCTTCTTGAATACACCAAATAAGTCTTACAATGCATATGCCTATTAAATTTTTTCAATTTCTCTTCTCTTCTCTATATCTCTCTCTCTCCACCATTTTTCCAAAAGTTTTCCACCACCATTATCTACCACCACTGTTGCCGCCACCGTTGCCTACCCACCACTACCACCGTCGTCGTTGTCCACCTATCATTTTCTCTTGTCTCTCTCTATCTCTCTCTCTACCATTTTTTCTAAAGCTTTACACCACTATTGTCTACCATTACTGTTGTCATTGTCATCTACCCACCACCACCGTCATTGTCATCTACCTACCACCGCTACCCTCGTTATTTGGATGCTGCCACTGTTCACTATCTCCATTATTGTCACAGATCTATACTCTGTTGTCAGTAATCTATACTTTATCGTCGTAAATCTATACTTTGGGTGTCAATTTCTGACCACACTGCCAACTTAGTACTTAGCTGGAGAGCATTGACATAATAGATTAAGCCCGAACGTCCTGCAACAGAAAGAAGAGATTCCCGCGGTGGTTCGTCCACCCAGGGGCACACCGACGATCAAGTTAGTTATCTCTCAAAGATAGCAAAAGTACTTAACTCACTATTCAGAATGTAAATTGCGTACCTTAGACCCATGGGGGTGCCTCTCGTTTATAGTTAATTCAATCTTAGTCCCAATAGAAGACTTGTTTCAATGGACTTTAGCTTCGTGCTTATTTTAGACTCTTTAATAGATAAAGATAAACTCCCTAAGAGCTTTGTCCTTATCCAGACTGAGTTCCTTTCTCATTCTAGGACTCTTGTCCCTTATCCGCTTATCTCGGATTTCGATATCTTCGGAGATAACCTCGGCCTATCTGAGATCACCTCGGCGTCATGACCAGGACACGTGGCACCTCGGCTGACACGTCGGCATCACCTTGGCCATGTGTTGGTACTCAAAAAACATATCCCCACAACTGCCCCCTAGGTTCTATTACCTCGGCATCCTGAGGTGATGGAACCTATATCAGTACTTCCTTCTAGCTCGTCGGCTAAGCTCGCTTCTTTATTTATTGCCGAAGTAAGAACTCATTGGCTTAGTATGGCCAAGTCCTATAGCCTGTTTCCATTAATGCCTCAGAACCACTAACCCGAGTTGTTCAAATGTCTCAGCCGAGACCATCCTCCAAGCCGAGGTACTGCTTCATGAAATCAAGAATTCCAAGAGCCTTACTACGCGCATGAGCTGTCACGCAAAATAAATCAACCGTTTCTGCCATGCGTTTGTCTCCTACTGGACCATGTCCGACACACGCTTGCAAGTCGTCTTGTGTCTAGGTGCGCCGTCTGACAAGCACGTCGCCCTAGATGCATTGATGGTTTTTTGCCGCCATTCTCCGCGTTTTGATCAAAATCAATTCTCTCTCTCCGTCTTTTCACTTTTGCATCCTCGTTCCCAAGCTCCAACTCTTTCTCTCTCTAACTTCTCTCTTCAGAATACGCCATTGTTCCAGATTTTCAAGCTCTGTAACTTTGCTCCGTTGACCTCTTCCGACATGATTTTCACCGCTCTGTCACTTTTGCAACCGTCGTCTGACTTCGGTAATCCCCACACCGGCCTCACTTTTTCTGGTAAGCCACTGTTCCTCCTGGTTTTAGTTCTTGATTTACTTCGAACTATGATATTTCTGGGAACTTGCTCATGTCTTCGATCATTTTAATCTGTACCTTAAACAATTGAGTATGTTTGCTTCGTGATTCTGTTTTTGCCCAATCTTTCCTTGAATAAACACTACTCACAATTTGGTTCATTTTTGCCACTGTTCTTGGCCTTGTACCCTTGCACACACTCTGTCACAGTGTTCTTGGTGATTCACCACTATTCTTGATTCTGAATCATTGCTCTTGTTTGTGTTTTCTGTATTTTCTCTGGATTCTTGCCTTCAATCCCCGTTTACTTAGACTTAGGTTTAAGATCTTGCCCTAGAACACACGAATCTTAGGAAAAACTAAAACAAATCCCCCTCTGATTTTCACAAATTCTTACCCCATCGGGAACTTTAGGTTTTGCCGAGGTCCCTCAAACCCTTCCAAAACACTCTCTTTTGAAATCCAACTCCTCTGATTAAGCCGACGTTATGGGTATATGGAAGCATAGGTTAGACACCCCGACTAAGTTAGAATGCTTTAGGCGGGAATTTTCCATCCCTACCGACTTCCACCTCAGGTTAGCAGGGGAGGAGGATTCCATTATGCCTGATATGAACCTCATGCCTTTCCCAGTAGTGGCCTTTATCGAGTGTGGACTTTGGTTTCCACTTGACACCTTTTTCCGTGAGATACTCCATTACTATAAGTTGAACCCAATGCGGCTCGCCATCAATTCCTACCGAGTCATCAATGGTATAATAGCCTTAGCCAAACAAGAGAATGCTAGGGTTACCTTAGCCGACGTCCAATACTGCTACACTATGTGTCGCTTGAAATCGGAAAAAGGCCATATCTATTACCTCAAGCCGAGGTCCACTGAGTACAAGCTCATTGCCGATCTCCTAGACTCAAACAAGGGTGCTGGAGATGATTACTTCATCATCTAAGGCAACTGGGAATTTCAACCAAACGATGACCTCCACCTTTATCCCCTAAGCCGAACAGTTTTCGGAGAAGAAGATGGTAAGGGCCAAGTGTCACTTTTTCTTGTTCTCTCTTTTCTACAGTTTTCAATACTTTGTTCTAACGTCTGTGCTCTTCTTTTTGCAGTTCTTCCCTAGCCACCAAAGGGTTTTCGCAAGTCTTTCTTCCTCAGCAAGGACTTGAAGAAGTTATTAGATTTGCCAGTCCATACGCGGAGAGCCCCTCTGCTGCTCAATTTCATTCCTACTTACAAGTCGGTTCTTCCCGACGTTCCAAAGAAGAAGAAGAAGAGTCAGTCTCCTCCGTCCACCACTACTCCTTCCATCACTTCAACATCTCGGCCAGATCAAGGATCAACCTCAGATCCAGCAGAACAACCATCTACTTCGGCTCCACAGCTGATCCTGCCATCCCAACGCCAACGACGACACCGAACTGCAATTCCCGCCGAGATGGGTCATAAGAAGGCAGTCGCTGAGGATCTCTTGGCCGACATTCCATCCACTGTAGACGCCCAACCTGTGCGGTCCCAGGCTCCACCAAAATCAAAGAAAAAAAGATTAAAGAAGGCTTAGCCAAAGGCAACGGTGACTCAGATTGATACTGAGGACACCTTACCAATTTCTTAATTGGCTTCGAGCGAGAAAACCCCTTCTGCTGTCGAGAAGAGGCCCGCCGAGGCCGAACCATCCCAATCAACTCGGTCCAAGAGGCCGAGGTCCTAGTCTACCACGATCTCGGGGACAATGAAATCAGATGCCCCCTGGGCCCCTCCGATCACCATTGAAGACAAGCCGGTCAAAGCGGGTGATAGTGCGACCGACATCGAAGTCGACGTCGCCCTCTCCACAGCTTTGCTGCTTTCAAATGATCTTAACCGCAACGCCGAGATGAGCGAGTACGAAAACTTTGCTTTGATGCTCCAGCACTCTGTTTAAGTAAGTCTTCCACACTTGGTATTTTTCTTTCTCCATTCTTTCATACTCAGAAGATTTTACTAACTTTTGTTCTGCTGATTCTCTTTTTGTTCAGGCTATCCAGCACGCTCACTCCTTCTCAATGCAAGCTTTTGAGGTGAGGAAGGAGTTGGCCGACAAAATCAGGGAGGTCGCCGCTTTACAAAAGTCCCTCAACAGGGCCAAAGACAAGATGGAGACCTTGGCAGATCAAGCCGAGGCAGCTGTAAAAGCTCAAGACGCGGCTAAGGAGAAAGCTGACGCTGCAGAGGCCATTGCCAAGGTCCTCTCAGCTGAAAAGAAAGAGGCCGAGGCAAAAATGGCCGAGGCCCAAAAAGAACTCCAAGATGCCCTGGCCACAAAGGAGGCTGAGATCAAGGTCGCAGATGAAAAGGCATACGCTGAGGGGGTGGCCGATGTCACGACAGACTACAAGCGTCAGGTGAAGCAGGCATGCAACAAGGGTTTCACCCTTGGTTGGATGTCTGCTCTAAAAAAGCTTGACGTCCCGAGGACTCCCTCCTCAGAAATGCCGACGTCCTTGTCTTGCTATGCCTCCCTACTCCAAGCCAATCCGAAGAAGATTTTGAGTCTGAGGAGGAAGCTTTGGTGAGGAAGACCAAGGAGACTGCTGGAGCCAAGTCTCCTACTCCAAATAAGCAAGTCATGGACTTGACTCAGGATGAGGAGGGTGAGGAGGTTCCAAAAGATGTTACTCTTGAGAAGGAAACCTCGAACGCGCTTATCGCCGATAAGAGCCTCGACCAAACCCTTCAGGAAATAGATGCCGAGCTCGCGGCTAAGAAGGCCGCCGAGATATCTTCCCAGCAGTCTTCCGAACTGCAGACTCAACCATCCGGTGCTGCCGAAGAGTCTTAATTTGATGTCTTTTTCCTCTTTTTCTATATATTTTGTACTTTGTTTTTCTTCTTTTTGGAACAATTGTAAGCTTGGCCGACATGTCGTCTTTTGAATGTTAATACAACTTTTTCTTTTGAATGCTTGTACGCTTGTCTTCCCTTTACTGCTCTTGCTTTTATACTTAGAATATTTCGCATATCTTCAATGTACACCTTGACTGTGTAATCTTCTTGGAGTGAAATACCTCGGTTGTACCCACCAACGGTTTATATCGGCAAGTACATAAGTACTTATTTTAATACAACATTGGCCTTAACTTGTAAATTTCTTCACAAATTTAAACAAGTGTTCAGTTCAATTTCAACTTGTAAATTTTTTTCAAATTTCAACAAGTGTTAAACATGATCTCGGTTTAACTTCAACTTGTAAATTTTTCTCAAATTTCAACAAGTGTTAAACATAATCTCGTTTTAACTTCAACTTGTAAATTTTTTTACAAATTTCAACAAGTGTTAAACATAATCTCGGTTTAATTTCAACTTGTAAATTTTTCTCAAATTTCAACAAGTGTTAAACATGATCTCGGTTTAACTTCAACTTTGTAAATTTTTTCACAAATTTCAACAAGTGTTAAACATGATCTCGGTTTAACTTCAACTTTGTAAATTTTTCTCAAATTTCAACAAGTGTTAAACATGATCTCGGTTTAACTTCAACTTGTAAATTTTTCTAAAATTTCAACAAGTATTAAACATAATCTCGGTTTAACTTCAACTTGTATTTTTTTCTAAAATTTCAACGTGTTAAACATAATCTCGGTTTAACTTCAACTTGTAAATTTTTCTCAAATTTCAACAAGTGTTAAACTAATTTTAGCTTGTGTATTCTATCTTTTCAGGAACCATTTTCCAACTCTTTGCCCCCTAATGTGAACTTAAGTTTCACTTAGGTTCTCATTATGCATATATTCCAGAAACATCGTCAAGTATCTTATCAATCATAAGCGTAGAAAAAATCAAGCTAAAACTTCATTTATTACTTCGGCAAATAACAAAGAACAAGAAAGTCTAATGATAGAAAAATTTCAGATTGCAAGTATTCTAGGGCCTTGGCAACTCTTTGCTCTCATTATCTTCAAGCCGATATGCCCCATTGCCCAATACCGAGATGATTCTATAGGGTCCCTCCCAATTCGGGCCAAGCTTGCCTTCTCTAGGATCCTTCTTGTTGTCGATGACCTTTCTCAAGACGAGGTCACCGACTTGAAACTCCCTTGGGTTGACCTTCTTATTATAGGCCCTGGCAAGCTGCTGCTGGTAGGCCGCCAGTTGAATTGCAGCTCTCTCTCTTCTTTCTTCTAGTAGATCCAGATCTCGGGCTAATAATACATCATTAGTCCCATTCTCCACTCCCTGAGTTCTGATTCCTGGGATGCCGACTTCTAAAGGAATGACTGCTTCTGTGCCATAAGTCATAGCAAATGGGGATTCCCTAGTTGATCTTCTCGGTGTAGTCCGATATGCCCAGAGTACGCTTGGCAGTTCATCCACCCACTTTCTTTTTGCTGCTTGTAGCCTCTTCTTTATCCCATCCAAGATAACGTTGTTGAATGCTTCTGCTTGTCCATTGCTTTGGGGAAAGCTTGGGGTTGAGAAGTAATTCTTGATTTTGAACTTTGCACAGAAGCTCTTGATTAGCTTACTGTCAAATTGTGTTCCATTGTCTGCTACTATTGCTCTTGGGATCCCAAACTTGGTGATGATGCTCTTCCATATGAAGCTCTTCACATCCACGTCTCAGATCTTGGCAAGGGGTTCAGCTTCTATCCACTTGGTGTAGTAATCTGTTGCTACCAGTAGGTACTTCCTTTGCTCAATTGCTTGGGGCAGTTTTCCAACAAGATCCATGCCCCATTGGGCAAATGGCCAAGGGCTAGATACTGGGTTCAAGTCTGCTGCTGGTTGGTGTATTAGAGGTGCAAACCTTTGGCACTTTTCACACTTCTTGACATAGGCTTCTGCATCTTTCTGCATGTAGGGCCACCAATACCCTTGGGTAATGGCCCTATGAGCAAGTGATCTGCCCCCAGCGTGGCTTTCACATACTCCTTCATGTATTTCGTATAAAAAATCTTCAACTTGTGAAGGATGTACACACCTTAAAAGGGGTCCAGTAAAGGATCTTCTGTAGAGATGTTCCTTTGCTGTCAGACTGAATCTTGCCGACTTCAATTTGATCCTGTGTGCCTCCTTGTGATCATCTGGCAATTTTCCTTCTTTCAGGAATGAGATTATTGTGTCCATCCAGCTTGGTCCCATGTCCACACACATTGCTTCACGCTCTGTGGTCAGTGGTTCGATGCTTGGGCCCGATAAGTAGTCAACCATTATCGTCCTTGCCTTTCTAGGTTGTATTGCACTAGACAAGTTGGCCAGGGCATCAACGTTGCTGATATCATCTCGACTAACCTGTTGTAGTCGGTAATTCTGAAACAAGGCCACCAATCTGCTGACCTCCTTTACGTAGGCCGACATCTTTTCGTCTCGGGCTGCGAACTCACCTGTTGTCTGGTTGACTATAAGTTATGAGTCACAGAAGACTACCACCTCGTCTGCTTCTACTGCTACTGCCAGTTTTAGTCCTGCAATCAGTGCTTCATACTCTGCTTCATTGTTTGAGGCTTTGAACCCCAAATGAATGGATTGTTCTAATATCTGCCCATCTGGAGACACCAGTACTACTCCTGCCCTCGCTCCTTGTCGATTTGAACTCCCATCAACAAACAGTCGAAAGGAGTCGCCGATATAAATGTTGCAGGGTCTGATTTTTTCTTCATTCCTTTGTTCTGTTGCCCTTGGTTTGGCTTCTCTTTGCTCGCTTGGACATCGTTCACCTCGGCTCGACGGAGCTCAATGTACGATGGATTCTGGCGTGAATTCGGCCACAAAGTTGGCCAAGACTTGGCCTTTGATTGCTGTTCTGGGTCTGTATTCCAGGTCATACTGGCCCAAGGCCACTGCCCATCTGGCTATTCTGTCTGTCAGATCTCCCTGTTGCAACAGGGACTTCAAAGGATGTTCAGTTAGCACCACAATTTTGTGGGCTTGAAAGTAATGGTTCATCTTTTTTGAAGCCATTACTAAGGCCAACGTTAATTTCTCCAAGGGTAAATACCTGATTTCTGCATCAGTCAGGATTTTGCTTACATAATAAACAGCCCTTTGTTTCTCTTTTTCTTCTCGGATTACCACTGCGCTTACCGCATGTTCCGAAACTGCTAAGTACAGGAATAGCTCCTCTCTAGGTTCTAGATTTGATAGAACTGGAGCCGTGGTCAAATACCTCTTCAAGTCGGCCAAGGCGACTTCTCACTCCTCGGTCCATAAAAAGTCTGTGGCTTTCTTCACTAAGTTTAAGAGATGTTTGCACTTGTCTGAGCTTCTGCTTATGAATCTGTTCAGGGCTACAGCCCTTCCAGTCAGCATCTGCACCTGTTTTGCCGACGTCGGGCTCTTCAACTCTACGATGGCCTTGATCTGATCTGGGCTAGCCTCAATACCCCTTCTGGTCACCAAGTATCCCAAGAACTTACCCGATCCAACTCCAAATGCACATTTCGATACATTGAGTCGGAGCCCGTATGTTTTAAGGATATCAAAGACTGCTTTTAGGTCGGCCAAATGACCTTTAGGTTCTTTGGTCTTCACGACCATGTCATCGATGTAAACTTCCACTGTTCGGCCAATCAGGTGTCTGAACATCTTGGTCACCAATCTCTAGTAAGTTGCTCCTGCGTTTTTTAACCCAAAAGGCATCACTTTGTAGCAATACAGCCCTTTTGCGGCGATAAACGCAGTCTTTTCCTCATCTGGGGGGTACATAGCTATCTGATGGTACCCCCTGTAGGCATCTAGGAAGCTCATCCTTCCATGCCCTGAAGTGGCATCCACCAGTTAGTCAATCTTGGGTAGAGGAAAACTGTCTTTGGGACAGGCCTTGTTTAGGCTGGTAAAGTCCACGCAAACCCTCTATTTACCATTCTTTTTCTTCACCACCACTATGTTCGGTAGCCATGTCGAATAATTTACCTCTCGAATGGCTCTGGCCTCTAGAAGTTTGTCCACTTCCTCTTCTACTGCTTCAACGTGCATCATTGTCGGTCTTCTTACTCGTTGGATTGCAGGTTTGGCCGACCTGTCTACGTTCAGTTTATGGCAAGTGACCTCAGGGTCAATGCCAGGCATTTCGTAAGGCGTCCAGGCAAACACCTCAATGTTTGCTCTCAAGAAAGCCTCCAACTCTTTTTTCTCTTCTTCGGCTAAGCCTGAGCCGAGAAGGAAGAAGCGTTCTTCATCCCTCCGTCGGACGAGGATTTTCTTCAATGCTTCTTCACTCTTCTCGGTTGGCTCCTTGCCGACGTCCTCTAGAACTTTCACGTCCTCGTCTTCGATCTCTGCCCTCTCTGGTTCTCATATGCTGCAGGTGGATTTCATTGCTGCCATGGAGCAGTTCTTTGCCTACAGCTGATCTCCTCTGACCTCTTCTATCTCATGCTCTGTTGGGAACCGCAATAGTTGATGCAATGTTGAAGGAACAGCCCCCATTGTATGTAACCATGGCCTTCCTAGGATAGCATTGTAAAGGGAGGATGTGTCGATTATGGTGAACTCTGTCTTTATCTTCCTGGTGCCAGCCTGCACCTCCAAGCTTGCTGCTCCCAGTGGCCACGTCGGCGTTCCATTGAATCCGACCATTGGGCCATTGGATTGCTCCATATCGTCTGGGTGAAGGCCAAGCTCCTTGTAACACCTAACATACATGGTGTCACAAGAGCTGCATTGGTCAATTAGGATGCGCTTCACTTGGCACTCCCCAACCTGGAGGGATACTACCAAGGCATTATTGTGCGGATGTTGGACCATCTCCAAGTCGGCTTCAGTAAAGGACGCTACTGGTCCCTGGCACTCCTCGGTCTGAGGTCTCTTCTGCTGGACTTGGTACACATGCTGCAAGTGCTTTACCTTCTAGGTCTCTCCCCGCATTTCGTTCTCGTTGACCTTCGAGTGAATTACATTAATTATCCGAGGTCCTCTTGCCTGCGGCTGTTGTGCTAGGGGATGTGGAGCTGTTGGTGCCTGAGGCAGTCTTGCCTGCTCTTCCCTTGGCCTGGTCTCATCTACAAGGTCCCTCAAATGGCCTTGCCTTACCAGGTCTTCTAGGTGCGCCTTCAGGGCTCTACAACCCTAAGTCATATGCCCATCTTCGTTATGGTAAGCATAATGCTTACCAAGGTTTCTTCCCATAAACTCTCCTAGTACCCTTGCTGGTTCTCTGATATAGGGTTGGGTTCGGATTCTATCCAGGACTTTGTGAATGGGGATTCGGAACACAGTTGTGACTGCATGTGCAGCCCTCAGTCCTATCTCTTGCTTGTTGGATCCGTTGTTACCTCGGCCTCGCTTCGGCGAGCCGTTTCGTTTCTCTTGCTTTGTCGCCATGGTTCTTGGCGTGTCCTCCTCGGCTCTGGCATATTTCTCGATTCTGGCCATGAGCTCCTCCATGCTTTTTGGCAATGTCTTCGCCAGTGATTTTTGGAGTAGGCAATTATCTTTCATGCCGTTTTTAAATGATACGACGGCCACTTCTTGGTTGCATTCTGGTATTCAGTTCAATACCTCGTAACACCTCTTGGCGTAGGCCCTCAGGCTTTCGTCCTCACCAATCTTCAGAGCCATCAGGGCGTCCACCCTCAAGGGCTGTAGTTTGTTTGTCACGAACCTGGCCACAAATATCTCGGCCAGGCCTTCCCAGGTCTTCACACTTTCTTTCGGTAATTTGTGAAACCAATCTGATGCAATCTCCTCGAAGGATGAAGGGAACACCTTGCAGAGCAATGGCTCGTTCCCAGTGTATAATGCCATCGAGTTCAGGTATAATCCGACGTGAAAGTTGGGGTCCGACTTACCATCGTATATTTGGAACCTCGGCATACTGAATCTTTTCGGAGCTTCAAATTTGTCCAACTCTACCGAGAATGTTGTTCTCGGCTTAACAGGGGACGTTACCTCGGCATTTTGTTGCTTCCTCTTGAGGTAATCTCTCAAGTCCTCTTTGGTCCGCCCAGGAGCTCGGCTGTCTCCTAACTTCAGTCTTTTCGGTGCACTACTCTCAGCTTCGTTGTGAGCCCTTTTCGATCTTTCTTCATTAGTTGTGTTGAAGCACAACTCCTGCCTTTGAACATGCCGATGTTCTTTGGGATCTGCCTCCTTGGTACGATGTGTCCTTCGAGATTCTTCCCTCCTCGACTCTCCTCGCCCGATCTCCCTTGAAGGCCGATGAGAGTGTTTTTCGCTCCTGGTGCGCTAGGGGGCTACAGGGATTGTTTTTGCCCTCCCTTCTAGGCATTGGCCACTGGAATCGGCATGTCCTGCAGGGGGAATGGTGGCTTCATGACGTTGTTTTGCATCATAAAATTGATGACCAATTGCAGGTCTGCCAATTTGTTCGCTATCTCTTTCACCTCTTCGTCCCTTCGCAGGCATCTATCTTTCCATACCTAGATGTTGTCCTCATTGTAATACCCGCTTCGATCCGATTTCTTTGGTACGTCACCCTCCTGGCCGACGTCTTTCTTGCCGTGATTCTGGTCCTGAGTCTCCTCGTTGCAACCATCTTCCTCCATGTTAGGGTCAACGTGTTTACTGTTCCCAGTAGGAATTTCGTCCCTAACCTTATCCTTATGTCCGTCGCTGGCCATCTATCCTTCTTTCTTTTCCATAGACGGCCAAATTGTGGGTGTCAATTTCCGACCACACTGCCAACTTAGTACTTAGTTGGAGAGGACTGGCAGAATAGATTAAGCCCGAATGTCCTACAATAGAAAGAAGAGATTCTGGCGGTGGTTCGTCCACCTGGGGGCACTCTGACGATCAAGTCAGTTATCTCTCAAAGATAGCAAAATTACTTAACTCACTATTCAGAATGTAAATTGCGTACCTTAGACCCATAGGGGTGCCTCTCTTTTATAGTTGATTCAATCTTAGTCCCAATAGAAGACTTGCTTCAATGGACTTTAGTTTCGTGCTTATTTTGGACTCTTCAATAAATAAAGATAAACTCCCTAAGAGCTTTATCCTTATCCAGGCTGAGTTTCTTCCTCATTCTAGGACTCTTGTCCCTTATCCGCTTATCCCGGATTCCAATATCTTCGGAGATAACCTCGGCTTATCCGAGATCACCTCGGCGTCACGACCAGGACACGTGGCACCTCGGCTGACACGTCGGCGTCACCTTGGCCACGTGTTGGTACTCAGAAAATATATCCCCACATATACTTTACCATCGCCAATCTACACAACCACCATATCACCGTCATCCCGTCTCCATTGTTTCAGATTCAAATTTGTTTTTCAGTGATAAATTTATCAGTCTCTCTTATTCTTTGTATATGTGGCAGAGGATGATAGATTCTTATAAGTGAGTGAGTGAAAATAAGTAAGGATTGTGGATATTAATAAATAAATTTACAATGATAAATTTATCACTCTAATCAATAAATTTGTAGTGATAATTTATCAATAAGTTTGGTTAATAGAACTGGCTCATAAGTGCCCTTTATATAATGCAAGATTCTCAATAAGTTAGTTGTCTTCACATTTTATATACAATGATTCTGATGTATTTTTTTTTTTTTTAGCAATGCTCCATCCCCCAATGAAGTGGCAAATAATTTTAAAAGGAATAAGAAGAGTTTGAAGAGAGTTAATTAATTGATATTGTTTGTTATATCATTGGGAGAGTTGGGGCCCTTTTTTTTTTTTTCTTTTGTTTTTTTTGTTTTTTTGTTTGTTTTGGGGGAGCAAATGAAAGGAAATTCATTTTAGGTTGGATGTCATAGAGTCATGACTAATAGATAAACCCCACTGTAATAGATGTTTTAAACCACCACAACGGAAAATTTAATAATACACACTTTAAAAAAAATGTTTATCAGTCCAGTTATGACTTTTGTGGTCCTTAATTATGATCGATTGTAGTGTTTGTTATAATTATTTATTATGGTGTTAATTATAATTTAGTTACGACTTATTGAAATTGTTATGTTGATTATATGGAAAAAGTCATTGGTTATGCATCAAGTAGTGTTGGTTATGACCCATTTTAGTAACTTGGTTATGACTTGTTGTGTTTGTAGAGTTAATTATTATAACCTATTGTGATTATTATTTTAATTATAACCGAAGAGATCTCTGATTATGTACAAGTAGTGTTTAGTAATAACTCATTGTGTTTCTTTTCTTAATAACTAAAAATAATTTATTTATAACATTTGTCATATCAACACTACAAATTATCGTAACTTTCATATGGTGTATTGTAAAAAAAAACCCTAGGGAGGATATTATCCACAAATTGCCCTAGATGCAACTTTCCTAGCTAGAGGTGCAGCCTCAAACCAAGATTTTTTTTTTTTTTTGAATGAGAAAAATGAAGCTCCATGGCACATCATAACTTTCGCAAGCCCTGACTTCAAAGTAACCAATTGGTAATTAAATTTAACCCTTCAAAGTAACCAATTGGTAATTAAATTTAACCCAATCCAAATGTAGGGACCTCCACCGGGGTAATACCCACTCCACAGGGGTCGTGGAGCTTTTCCTCAAACCAAGGTTTAGATATCCTGCTTTTGCACCCAAGAAAATTTTAAAAATAAAAAGAAATAAAAAGAAAACAATAAGATAATGACTGACATACCAGAAACTACCCTACTGTTGACTTTTTGGCTTTCGAAGGTTACTTTTGTAATTATGAGCGTGCCAGCAAGGATCAATCAGTCCTTACAGAATTGTAATTGCCAACCAATTATTCAAACGATTGTGTTATGGTTCTTTCAGCCTCAATAAAGAGGACTTTTACTGGTGGCTTACTGGTAATTTGACTTTAGAAAACTTGAGCATAAGAACAGTTAAAGAAACTGAAGTATTTCATTAGTATGAGAAACTTACAATGATCTTAGTTCCGTAGAGAATTACAGCAGCAATATACTTGAAAACTACTCCTACAAATGAAGTGCAGTGCAGGAACTTAAAGTACAGAGATATAAAGAACAGGAAATAAAACTGGAATATGTAAGGTAATTCTTCAGATCTTTTCTTCGTTCCTTTCTCTGAAGTCCTTCCTGCTATTTATACTTTCCGAAGATAACCGTCGAATTGTATTTCAAACCGTCGAACTGCTCCTCCATAATCGCTGATCATGCCACCTTATAAGTAGTTCCACTATGCCTTCGCTTGCAGTTAGGCTTCCCCCTTATATTCGAATTTGAATATGAGCAACCGTTGAAGCCACGTCACCATGTGTCTCTTTATTGATCCGCTACTACTTAGATCTTATAACAACCAATAGTGACTGCCACGTGTATGATCAGGATCAAAGACCTACCTGGTCTCCCCATATTACCCTTACTTTGCCACGCGTCGAATTGTCATTAGCTAGCACAAAATGTGTAGCCAACACCTACCGTGCTTTATTCTTTAATCTTGTTTGAGAACAACTTAATTTAGTCAAAAAGTCAAAAGGCCAATACAGAAAGTCAAAACAGTATCTTTATTTTTTTTTACGTGTTTTGCAAAAAAATAAAAAAATTACTGAAAAATACTAATTTCCAAACGAAATAAGAGCCGGTTTTGGTGAAGTAAAAAGTACTAACAAAATTAGAGAATTGATGAGAGTCTAATATCTGCATTATATATATATGCTCTATTTTGTTGACAGATTATACAGATGTTTTGAAAATCTCCTCCATGTTGAAAGCCAAGTGTTCAACTCCTATCTGTTAAATCAGTTTATTCACATATTTGCAATCTAGAGCTAACAATTTGTTAGTTTTCACTTATTTGGAATCACTTCAAAGGCCTCCAAATTTACAACTCAATATGCTATAAAAATCAACTTGGAGAAATATAGACACAACATCCCTGAAAAAGTGCAATAGATCAAGTAGAATGAAGATGTACATCTGATGAGTTCCTCAACATACCAACTAAAATGGCATACATTGAATATGTGGATGTGGGACTGAAGATTTGTACAGAACATAAGAGGAAACAAGTCCATATATATATATATATATATCATCCATTGGATTTACAAGGAAAATAAACAAAACAAACAAATGCCCTAAGGCATCATCATCGTCCAGTGAAGGAAGAGACAAATTATAGTGTTTTAGCATGTAATATAACAAGATGATACACATGAGAAAGAACATTATGTGATAGTTTGTCCCATTAATATGCAAGATTTCATTACTGCCTTTGTGGATCGGTGATGTGCAGTTAGTTAGAATGATGGGAAATATTTGTGGAGTTTGAAGGGCAGGGCATAGAATTCCTGACTTCTTGAATCAGTGTCGATGGACTGGAATTTGTCCCACCAATGCCTACCCCTGTCTTTCCTTATTGAACTGTCTTTCTTGTGTATCGTGATGTCCAGGAAATATGCCACAATGCCCGCAACAAGTGCTTCTGATGAGAACGGAACGTTAATCATATCATTGAACTGCCAAAAAAAGACAGACAACATTTTTTGTCAGTGGAGTTCACAACTCCATTTGGGATGTGCCAAAAGTCTGCTTGCCATCAAATAAAAAAGCTAAATAGCTAGTCAGCTTTTTTAGCAACTTCTCAAACACATCAGTTTTTTCAGATTTTAAAAGCTAAAAAAGCCAAAGGCCAAACTACAATCACAACACAATTCTAGCAAAAACTAAGAAAGCATAAAGATTCAAAGTTTTTGGTGTTCTCTGCATACCCATCTTGCGCCTGTGTGAACTGGGCCGCGTCCATTAATTGCCGTGTACTCGTTGAAGTACTGGGGTATAGACAAGCCCAAAAAGATGGAGAAGCCCAATATAAATATTGTTCTGAAGCTGTTGAGATTGCAGAACTGAAGGAAACTTAAACCTACTGAACCTGCAGGTTCATGATGAAACCAAAGATACCCATTCACTAAAACGGATCATAAAATCAGATTTTGAGAATGTCTGGTAGCTAACTAGTTGCACCATTGACACTTACCGACATAAGCAAAGAGAAGGCAATATAAAGAAGCAACAATTGGTGCTGGAATTGAGGCAAAGACTGCTCCAAATTTTCCTAAACAAGTGGATTTGATTGACAATTAACAAAATAATATTCATAGAAATTAACAAAAAAGTAGATTAACAAAAAAGTAGATCGATAATGGAAATTAATTTATGTTATTCAAAACCTTATCTGCAAACAACTCACCAAGAATGGAAAAGAAAATCATGAAGCCAGCAGATATTTGCACAACCCTTCTACTGCCAACACGAGTCAAACCTAAAAGACCAGCATTCTCACTGCAGTTAAACCAAGAAAAATCATTATTATGTCCTGTCTCGATTGATATAAATACAATTAGAAATGCTAATGAATTATAAAGGTTTTTGTTGTTGGTGTCTTACATAGACACGGAGGATCCATTCACAGTTCCAAACAACCCAGAGAGCAAAATACCAATTCCCTGAGACAATAAATGAACAATTAGTTCAAAGCTTACTGGCATTCAATGTTCACCTGAAAGAAGTTTGGGAAATTTCAATTTGTTGTTTTAGACAGCAAAACAGAGAAACTTGGCTAATATAGGGACCATCCTCGCAAAGCTTCAACACTAGAGAAAATCATAGGACAAATTGGGAATCTTAAACACATATTCTTAAGTGTAATCATACCACTAAAAAGAAAGCAACAAGTTTTCAATTTACCTGCCAACCAACACCACGGCTGAGAACAGCAGGAGGCACATACGTTGCACTTGCATATCTTGACACAGCAATAAAGCCACCAGTGGACTGCTTATATCATTAAAAAAATATTGAAGTAAGCTATTTGTAAGGAATTATAAACAGAAGTACCTAAAAGATGAAACTTTAGTTCGAAATAAAGGGACATCAAAAATGTGTCTGCCTGCTCAAAAAAATATCGAATTTTATGCTGTTTTCAAGCCTTTGACCAAAAATAGTTGAGTTTCCCCACCAATAAGTCATCAAAAAGTATATCAACATAACAATGGCAATGAGAATGCACTTCGGTCATCAGTTTATTCCATCAAGAGGAGAAACAAACCTCTACAAGAGCAACAAATGAAGTAACCATCATGGCAAAGGCTTCACCCGCATCAAACGAAGGTGGTCCCCATTGAAAGGGATATGGAATGCTTATCCTGCCAATGGAAACACCAGTACCAAAATAAGGAACGCTCTTCACATGTTATCTATCCCACCACACAGAGCCATAGCACAGGACCATATGATGCAGTAGCACAAGTTTCTTGCCACAACCTCATTGAATAAATTACAAAGTTCAAGAATATAACAACAATAGGCCCAATCATGGACTTTAAACATCATTCTTACATGTATTAATGAATAAATGCTAAGCTAACCAACAAGTAACAGGGACACACATGCTTACCAAGGAGCACCATCAATAAGTCCAGAACGATCGGTACGACAGCTCGCCTGTGTTTTTGGTGGTTTACCATTATAGGCCCCACCTACAGTGAGTAGGTAAGCATAAATCCATACAAGTGCCACTGAAAATATTACAGCAAAGCGTTCAAAGACATTTTTTCCACTGCGTATTGCATGGGGCAGATACTGCAGACCAAATGAAATTTTGAATGATTTTAGTAGACAGCTTTAAAATACTTCGAATATAAGCGAGAAAGAGAGGAAAGTGGTTATTATAAGTAAGACTAAAATTTTAGTAATGCAACAAAGGACCTTACCTGTGAGAGAAAAACTAAAATGATAAGATGCGGTAGTCCAATTTCAATGCATTTAGCAACCTAGACAACAAAGTCAACAGTTGACATCCACACATCAATACAATGACAAATCAGAAAGAACACAAATGCACATATGAAGAGTACACACAGAGTAAAACCCACGAATCCATGATCCATTGAAGAGCAGTAAGAGTATACCTACCCCAGGAAAGCCAAACTCATAGAGCCCATAACCAGCAAGAGCAACCAAAGGAACAGCTGAGAGTGGACTCAAAAACCTGAAGGAAAAAAAAAAAAAAAATGCATGTTATGAAGAACAAAATAGGGAGAAGAGGGAGAAAACTTACAAACAGCCACAACCTAAAATACTCTCCATAATATTGACTCAAAGCTGACCATTACAATCCAAAAGCCTAAAGGTCAAAACCCTAATTTAATTAAGAAACTAGACTAATGTTATTTGGGAAACAAAATGCACATCCCATACTAATATTATCTAAGTAAATACGAATATTAATATTCTACCAATTACATTTATAAGACAGAAATGCCTTTGGACCCAAGGGCTTCATTCTAGGTTTCCAAATCCAATAATGAGCTTCCAAATAGTCAAGAGTTGCGCCATCAACATGGAATTGGGACATTTCACTAGATGTGCTCAAACAGAGTATTCAGATTTCCAGCTGTTCAGTCAGAGCAGAGACTGGATCATACAAGTACAAACAAAAGAAGCTACACATAATGAAAAAAATCTACGCTTCAGATATCAGAATGACTCGGAGCAATTAACTAATGCAAACCAACCACAATAAAACCAACAGGAAAGATATTATTAGAACACTCACTCTGATATTCTACATCGTTAATCGATATAATGCCAGGAGCAAAAGAAGTCCAAACCAGCTAGTTATTGTAATTACAAGTAAGCAAAAACCAAAAAGAGTTTAAGTCGGCTAAGTATTCTAGCATAGTCTACAATTTCATGCATTTTTGTAGATTATGAACCAACCTCGTTACATTACGCCAAAGACCACTGAAACCCAGAACAATTTGAAGGGTTGAAGCAACAATGAGTGCACCCTGGATTGCCCGCATTGTCCTTTTGAATTTCTGACGTGGCAATAAAAATTGATGACATGGTTAGAACCAAATATAAACAAGTTTAATCTAGCATTTGAACTTGCAATTTCTCTCATCCTTTATTCCCTTCTTTTGAATTCTCTCCTTTGTATGTGTTAGTACGTAGACCAAAAGGGCGTGTAATGAAAAGAACACATGTACTTAGCTATTGTGCATGAAATTTAGCATCCAGCTGCACTGTTGTTTAGGTGAAAATGGAAATATTTTGCGGGCACAAGTATTATGGACCCTATCCTTAATGGGAAAGTAAGTCATGTTCCTTGTGCACGCATGTGTGTGTGTGTGAGACAGAGAGAGAGAGCTTTCTAGAAATGCAGATATGGCGAAAGAACTTTGCAAGAACATAAAATGCACCAATGCTAATTATGTGTTTTTGTGTTTAAATACCATCATATGTTAAACACAAAATTCAATGTGCCATGCATACACCACCAAATACAACAGCATTTGATCTAGATCACAAACCGTTAGAGGGTCGTAATTGTTGAATCGACTAGAAAGGATAATTGAAATTGTGGCTGCAACAAACGTATACGACCCTCCAATCACAACAGGCAATCTACTCCCAAAAAATGTCTGCAGTAATGTGTTCAATCCAGCAACAAGGAGTAGTGTCTGGATAACCTTTGCTTTCTCCTCCTAGAAGAACAGAAAATGACGTTTCAATTAGATTATTGAACATCAGTTACTGTGACAAAACCAAGGCAAAAGAAACCATCACGAAATGTATATTTTTCACTGTTAGGACCTACATTCCCTCCCCCCATTTGAGGAACAAGAGCAGTAGGAATGATAACTACTGTGCCAAGCATCACCAAATAATGTTGAAACCCAAGGAGGATAGCCTCAGCTGCATCAGAAATGCACCACAAATTTGAAAAATTAGGTGAACCCCATAATGTTAAGCAAAGGCTTGGAACTATAAAATTACAACAACAACAAAAGAAGAAGAAGAAGAAAGAAAAACTCTAAGCTTTTTGACCAAATAGGAAATTAGACAGAATGTTATATGAAATTTACTAAACTCTGACAAGAAAAGAAGTCAGATGTAGATTGACCCATTACCATTAAATTTAACAAGGATCATTTAGCCAATTTGAAATGGCTGTAATAAAGTTAAAATCGATAGAATCCAAAGTTTACCACATGTGAATTGAGTCAAGTCAATGCACAATAGAGATACAAAAAAGAATAAGGAAAAGTACAAATATGTCCTATTTTTTCTTTCCGAGGCCCATTGAATCCAATAAAAATTTGCTAAGACAATGGAGTCCTAGTTCTAAATATTTCCACTTACGTTCAGCATTTTATATACCCATTTTTATCTTCGTATTAATTACATATAACAATGTGGTCATTCATATTATGTTTTTTAATGGAACCAAATTTGATTTAGGAATAAAAATTAGCTACTACCTAGTATTAGTGATCTTCCGTGGCACTAACATAAATTCCATCCATTGTTGGTACAATAAAATATATATACACATAAATTTAAATAGTTCAAAACAATAACAGATCCTCTTAGTTGCATGATTTTCTTGAAAGAAATCTAGAATTGTTCACAAATTATTGTATAAATATTTCCCAATGTAAGATTTTATCAAAGCAATGCATTTTCTTAGTTTCATATTTGTAAACAGTTGTGAATTTCACCAGGATTGTGGTTTAGTACTAAAGTGAAATATATAATCAGGGTTTTTTACTGATACTGGTCAGACACTCTCAACATGTGTCAAACACCCATTGAAATGTGTCCTATATTTTTAAAAAAAATTTAGAATCGAATACAGATTGGACAGTTGAAAAAAAAAAAAAAAAAAAAAAAATCACTAGGCACATGAGATGCATCACAAGTTTGAAGAAAATAACATAAGAGCCATTACTTAAAACCTAAACAGTCCACGCTTCTTTTTTCAATGCATAATGTGAAAATTTATTTTATTACTATTATGATATAATAAAATATAAATGTAATTGTAACATAAAAAGTTAAAAACAAAAATATTATTAATATTATTAATATATATATATATACTATACTATACTATACTATTTACTATATACCATATACTATTATATAAAGGCAACACCCTAATTGGTGTCTTGAAGCCTCTGCCATAAAAATAAATAAATAAATAAGCATTCGCTCTTCTCTATGCGAAGTGGATTTTAATTACTACTCATTTTGATTTTGAATTTCAAATTATGATACCCTTTTCAGTTGTTTTATTTTTTTATTTTCTCTGCTTTTTTTCTCCTTCTATATTCAACTGATTGATTTTCAACACACTAATTGGGTGTGTACATATCTAGTACATATTTGTCGTGTTTTTTCGTGTCATATCTTATGTTTTGAAAATTGCCATTTCAACGTGTCCATATTATGTCTCTTATATATCTGTGTTTCTTAGCAATTTTATAAAAAAACAAAAAACAAAAAACATAAAAAAAAATTAAGGAAAATTAAGGAAAATGATCCATCCCCACAAATTTCTTCCACAAAAGCACCGTGTCTAATGTAGTGCCTAACTCACTCACTCTATAGTGGCGAATTCTTACCGGTAAGAAATTGTTGACGGTATGATTTTGTGAGAGAAATTTGTGGGAAGTAGCACTGCCCAAAATTTAAAGCACGGCAGAAGAAAATGTAATGGTAATTTTGTACATAAACAAATTTAATGAGAGGCAGATAAATCATCTATATATGGAACTTTTAAAGAAACAAAAATGTAAAAGTAAGATTTTTTATAGGGCTTATAATTGTGCTTGGGTACTTTTTCCAATAAGTGCTAGGGATTCTAATAAAGAAAGAAAAATGTTACAGTATATTCAACAATAAGATACAGAGAGAATACATATGCAAAGATTAACAAAAAGAATTAGACTTTTTTAAGAAAAGCAATCAACTAGATTCTGAGAATTAGAATCCAGAGGTAGTAGCTAGTATAACTTCTTATACATATCTATAACAATTTGAAGTAAAACTAGACAAGAAAATTAATAAAAACACATAGAGAATCTAAATATATAAAGATAAAATTAAAATAAAAAAGGATTTTAGAGACTTACGCCATGGGGGTGGACTAGTAATGCAGTAGGAAAGACCGAGAAGTTGTTCCTTCGGTGGGTGTGGTGATGGCTCAGCTGACTTTGCTGCCATGACTTTCCCTCTCTAAAAGATTACCCAAAATACACTGAATCCCCAAACACTTCAAATCCCCAAATCTGCAAACAACCCAAATCACAAAATCTTTCAGAAACCCATGGAAATGGTTAAAAAAATTTGAAGATATGCTCAGAATTCTGAGCACCCAGAAAGCTCAATCACTGAGACATGAACTAAAAGAGTACCCAAAATACACTTCAAAACCCAAATCTGCAAACAACCCAGATCGCGAATCTCTCAGAAACTCATAGAAAATTGAAGAAACGCTGAAGATTTTGAGCACACAGAAAGTTCACTCACTGAGATATGAAAACAGACAAGAATGGAACAACCCACGCGTCCTGCCCACTATATATATGGGAATGGGACTGTAAATAAGAATAAAAGCACAAAATGAGTACTGTGACTATAGTACAAGCTTACTGATGGTTAATTATTGCAAGAAAATTGAAAACAACCTTGTAAGCAAAATCAAGTGGAGTGCATTGTTGTCAAAAAATCAAAAGACCCTACCCCATAAAAGTCCACCAAAAGGGGTAGGATAAGAGGGGATGTAAAAGAGACTTTTAGATGTGGTACAGCCCAAAAACCAAAGTCTAGAAACAACAGTCTGTAACAGAGTGAGCAAGAGAAGGAGATAAACTGAGAGCCCTTTTCAAGTTTCATCTCATTCTCTGTTTTCTTCTGTCTCTAAACAAAGTAAAAACAAGACAGAATCTGTTTCTAAACCCAGTCATGCAATGAAATTTTTGTAATATTTAGATTACACTTAAAATAAAATATTACACACTAATTAAGATAATTTAAGAGTCATAATTTTTTTATGATTATTTTATGAAAAAATTTTCATAATCCCTAACTTTTCTATTCTAATCCAAGTAAAAACAAGACATGAAGAATCTTTATAACTAAGTTAGTTAGGAGAATTTTGGAAATATGGTTAAAAATTATTTTTCAGTTTTTAATTTATTTTGGATTATATAATTTTTTTTTTATTTTTTTGGATAAATTACAAATGCACTTTTGAAATTTGCTTAAAATATGAATTATTTCTTGTGATTTGAAAAATTATAAATATTTCACCGTCAGAATTTTTTATTTAACAGAATTAATTAAAAATGTGAAATTCTAACTGTTCACCTGTATAATAATAAAATTATCTGAATTATTAGTTAAAATAAAATTTTAGTATTATTAAATACGGTTAATTAACTTGATGATTTATTAATAAAATGACTTATTTTATGAAATTAGAAACCTTAGAGGGCATAATGTAATTTCTATAAGCACAAAGGGTAACTTATAATTTAAGTAAATCTCAGGGGGTGTGTTTATAATTTACTCTATTTTTTTATATGTTTTTTCAAAAGAAAATTAAAAAATTAATTTTTAATCAACTTTTCAAAACAACCATTATTAGCCATAATCAAATATTATAATAATTCATGATCAATATTAAATTAAAAGACAAAATAACAATAAATAAGTAAATAACCAAAACCCTTCTAATAAAATAAATCTTGAATTTTTAATTTTTAATTTTAATTTATTTTTCATGTAAATCATTTGTCCATTTGTGTTAAGTAAAATTAACAAAAAAAAATATTTTAGTTATTAAAATCAATGAAAATAAATAGTTTAGATATTTTATGTACACCTACGTTGTGTTTAATGACTAAAATATCTTCTTTTTTTTTATCGATTTTACAAAACAAAAATAGATTGATAGTTTAGATCGAAAACACATCAAATATTATAATTTAAATTGATAAAATTAAAAATTCAAATTTTTTTTATTAAAAGGTTGGACTCTGGAATCTTTTGTAATTTCTTCTGATTTAAACCATAATTTTTGTATAATATATTATGTGTGTTTTTTAACATAATTCTTATTTTGGTTCGTTCAATTGGCATGCATATTTTTATCTGAAGTCGATCTTATTAAATTTAAATATTGGCAATTTCTTATTACGAAACTTTTATGTGTTATTCGACTATAATTCTCTATATTAAAAATATTTTTTTCAAAAAAATAAATAATAATAATAATCTTTATTTGCCTAATTTGTCTTTTCAATTTACACGCAATAGTTATAATGGCAAGGTAATAGTAACTAAGTACAAGGACAATTAAGGTTTCTTTGGTTTTTTTATTTATTTTATAGAAAAATACGAGTCTTAATATATTGCGTACCTGATAATAAATCACCAATTAATATATATTACAGTACAAAACATATTTCAAAATAAATAAAGAGAACCTCTACATAGGGAGGAAGAACCTCTATGAAAGGATAAAAAAACCTTTATTGTTGCAAAAAAATTAAAAAAAAAATAAATAAATCATTACTAAACAAGTATTACCAAACATTTTTACAATTTATTCATCCTCACAGTGGCTAGAAGTATCTAATGTTTGCGAGAGAAGAAACAAAGGGGAGAAAATGGCTAGAAGTATCTCTCTCTCCGTGACGAACAGAGAAAGAGAGAGAGAGGGGGTAGGCTTCTCAGAGAGAGAGAGAGAGATGGGCTAATGTTTGTTATCAACTTTTGGCGGCATCTTCTTAGTAAGGGTATTTTTAAGTTCGATTTTATGTTTTTAAAAGATTTATTTTTGAGTTACAATATTTTTATTTTTTAGTGAAACATAAGCTAGAATGGACTAATTTTTTTTTTTTATAATTAAATTGGAAACATTTTGAAATTTTTTAGTAAAGACAAAAATAAAGAAAATTTTATAAGCTTTTCGATAAAATTTAACTTGATTTTTTAGTTAATTTTTTTTAAAAAAAAAATTATGAAAAAATTTTCAAAATCGTCCCATCTAGATGAACCTAAAATAATAATAAATTTAATATAAATTTTTTTTAAATTACTAAAACTAAAAAAAATAAAATCAACTTATGAACGAGTGTCAAGGAAAAGTCATGCTTAGGTAAGAACTTATAAGTACACTTTTTTATCTTTTTATATTTTTTTTGTCATATCACTTTTTTATTTTTCTGTACATCTTTTTATAAAAAAAATCAAAAAAGTGCACTTATTTAGTGAAATGACATAATTGTCCTAAATTGTATAATAATCTATGACATGTTTAACAAACTCAATTATTAAAGATTGGGTTAAATTTTGACTATGTGATTATTGTCCCCAATTCAAAAGAGGATATTGGGATGCCCAAACTAGTAGAAAAAAAGAAGCGAAATTATGGGTTTTGAAAAATTATTACATAATGATAAAAAAAATTATAATTTTAATTATTAGCATTTATAATTTTTACCTTTTTTATAAATATTTTTCTAACCACCGAGAAATTCTCTATTAAAAAAAAAAAAAAAAAACACAGCAACCATTTTTTTGGCCCTTCCAAGAATAACTAGAAATGCACAAATTTTGTTGCCACAATAAATAATTCCTAAATGGCATTATTTCTCTGGTTGTTTTTATTAACAAAAAAAAAATTATACTACATATTAAATGGATCATTATTTATTTTTTAATTACTTAACAAAAGTGAGTCAATATGTCTTACTCATAAATTTTTTATTACGTGATTAATTTAGAACACTATGCAAATAATTTCATACACTTTGAGACTACTGAATAATTACTCTCCCATGTCACCCTTCAGCTGTTGGGTTTTTGGTTTTTTTTTTTTTAGTCATTTGGTCAGCTCCTTCATAAATGCACTCTAATAAAAAATATTTTTCTTTAGTTTTTTTAAATTTATTTTTGGGCTAACTTAAGTGAGACATTCTCACAGAAAATTAACTGGATAATCAAGTCTCTTTGCTAGGTGATCAACCCTCGTGACAATGGAAAGTGTTAGGATAATAAAGTTTTTAACTTAATTAAACAAATTAACTTTTTTTTTTTTGGAACAAAATTAAACTTATTAACTTAGATTGATGAAAATTATTTACTAATACAACTTTTTAAAATATATATATATATATTCCATATTTTGGACTAAAATGAAGTTTTTTTTGAAGATAAAATGGACTTTTGCCATAAGCTATTTTTGGCATAATGCTATTCTTCAAGTTTGTAGATTTTCGTACATTCATTCAATTGAAAACTGTATCAATAGCTAAAACCTAAAGCTGTCTTTCGTTTCTTTTTAGATTTTCCCCCAAGGGGAGATGGAGACGGCGGTGGATGGTTCTCTCACTGCTCTAATCTCCTTCTTCTCTTTCTCTCTTTGACTCTCTTTTAGATATGATATTTGTCTCACCAATCTAGTTATTACTGTCTTACTTTCTCTACCCTCAAGCCTAAAATTTTAAGATCTGGTTTCAGATCTTTTCGTAGTCCGCAAGACCAAGGCTAACGTTAGATAACGTGTTTGTTTCACATTAGGCGACCACCTCAACCTCAATGTTTTATCTTGACCAGCAGAGGTGAGATCTTCAAATTCCAAGTTGAAAGTTGCGAAGCAGTGGAGTTTTGGATAAGTTTGGTGACTTCTGGTTCTTTTCAATTTGATATTTTTAATTTTTAATTTGTTGATGTAATAATCCTTCATGTATGAAGGTTTGTTTCCCTCTTTTTGTGAGGGTCTTTTCTCCTCCTCTATGGAAGCTTGGATCCTTCCTTTTATAGAAATTTTTATCTATTTTTCAGATCTTATAATACCGCTGTTAGATTGATCTTTTATTGGTTTTGTAATAAAGATTTTTTTCCCAATCTAAAAATAAAAATAAAAAAGTTAGTAGATTTTCTCTAAGCTTATCTAGTTGACATGCAGTTGTACATGTTAGAGTGGAAATTAAATTAATTACCAAAAATAAAGGAACAGTAATTGAATTTGCTCATATTGGGACTTAAAATGGAAATATTAGAAATATATATTTCTATTTATGTAAAAATGATGCTTTTCTCTTCATTGATTTTCTTTTATTTGAATCAAATTAATTTATAGATAATTTTATCACCTAAATCAATCAACCAAAAAAATGCATGGACTAACCATTTATTATTGAAAGATAGCTTTGAAATAATGTTGCATGCTTTGATTTTTCTTATTGGGACTTGGCAGACTAGAGAATACTACAAAATTACAAATAAATAGGGTTTGACTTGTCTCAAATATTAGGAAATCGACTCTTTTTAACTAGTATTGGTGAGATACAAAATAATAAGTAAAAAAGATAAAACAAATTAAAACAATCATACACACACAAAATACAAAGATTTACGTAACTCATTCTAAAATAGAGTTACGTCCACCGCTATTGTAGTTTTTACTACGATCAAAAAACGATTACAACTCTCTACACAATACAAGGGGCGCTACTTATATATTTATAAGAATAGAATTTAGGGCAATGTGGAAGTAATAGAAAATTACCAAAGTACCCCCTCCGCCCCCATCCCTTGGGGGAAGGCCCTCTCAAACCTTTCATTAAACTCAGGGCTTAGTATATAGTGTTTATCAGGGCCCACAAGACCCAACATAAAATAGCCCACTGAATTCTATAACAAACTCGGTTGTTCATTAACACCTAGAGCTCAGTTTGTATAAAATTTGTTTGAGTTTGACTCGTTTGTTAAAATAAATGAGTTGAAGTCATATTTTTGAGCTCGTTGACTCAGCCGAGCTCTCAACTGGATAGGTTCGTGAACACAATTACATATAAATTAATATTAATTTTAAATGATATATCAAATGTATTGTCATTAATTTATTTTATTTCAATGTGTATGTTTGGTATTTATGCAAATTTATGTATTAAATTATTAATAATATGAGCATTTTTTATTTTTTGCTCATAATTTTCTCCTTTATTTCTATTAATGTGAATTAAATTAGATTTTTCTTTTCTTTTTAAACCCAAGCTCGATTAAGCTCAATTCTTGGAAATCAACTAATTTTCATCGTGTTGCACTCAAACAACCCATTGCTCAACTCAGCTCATTTACAACTATAGAGAAAAGTCCAAGCCAATAAATATTACGTTGTTATTGCGAGTCGTCTCTGCTTTGTTTTTAAGCACAATAGTGTATATCTTAATGAGGCTCTTAAGAAACAACCCTCTCTCACTGCCAAGTTGAAATATTGAACACAAAAATGGTGTTATGTTCGTAGTGTTGGAAATGGTTATAAAATTTTGGGTAAAATAAATTTTTTTTTTTAAGTTTGGTCTATTTTTTAGGTGGGTCCCGTGCGTCGATTTTTACGGGTCAAAGTGGTAACGCGTTCTATGTCGCGTTGTGATTCACGTGGTATATTTGGTTGCTCAAAACTATTACTGAGTGAATAGAAAATTGAAGCCAAAGTATGCTCCATGAAAATGGAGTTTTAGTGAAAAATCCTTAAAGGTATTGAATAAGGCTTGTCTCACATTGATTTAGTGGGAAGTTTTGAATGGATTTATAAGGCATGAGTTTGGCACTTGGGGTGTGCCCCAAGGGATACCCAAGTGTTTTAGAGGGAGAGGTTATGGGCAAAATGTGCTAGACTCATTGGATCCAAAAATCACCACACGCGCACCACTGCCGCCGTTCAATCGGCCAGGCAAGGCACCGCTATGTGGTTAGGTTGGGCTTGTTCGGCCCAATACTAATCTTTTTAGGCTAAAAACATTTGAATTTAATTTAAACCGGAAATAAACTGGTCCGGTTTTACTGTACATCCAAACAGGGCCCTTCCCATTTTTTTATCTGTTTAAATTATAAACTCAATAGATTCAAATCTGTTTGAATTCAAAATCAACAGGTTCATACCTGTTTTAATTCAAAATCTGCAGCCATCATTACATCTATAAATAAGACAACCCTCATTTGATGTTGGTAATTTTGAAAATTCATTATTTTCGTCCTTAATAGCTCTGCAAATTCATTCTTTATTTTGTTGCATTATTTTCTTGTAAAAAAGAGTGTAAACACTTAGGCCCTGTTTGTTTCGCTAGATATAAAATGGAGGATATAATATGATGTGGGATTTAGTCAGGATATATAATGAATATGATATAGGTATTGGATAGTATATCCCCCAAGTCATGTTTGTTGACATGATATATAAGATTGGATATATGTTATGCATGTTTGTTTTACAAAATATATTGTGGGATATAACAAGTAATTTCCAAGATTGCCCTCATAATATTATATTATATTAAATAAAATAAAATAATATTATATTATATTAAATTCAAAATTTATATTAAATTAAATTCAATAATATTATATTAAATTAAATTAAATTAAATAATATTATATTATATTAAATTCAAAATTTGTATTAAATTAAATAATATTATATTAAATTAAATTAAATTCAATAATATTTATATTAAATTAAATTCAATAATATTTATATTAAATTAAATTCAATAATTATATTATATTAAATTCAAAATTTATATTAAATTATATTATATTAAATTCAAAATTTTATATTAAATTAAATTATATTAAATTAAATTCAATAATATTATATTAACTTAAATTAAATCAATAATATTATATTATATTAAATTCAAAATTTGTATTAAATTATATTATATTAAATTAAATTAAATAATATAATATTATATTATATTAAATTCAATAATTATATTATATTAAATTCAAAAAAATATATTAAATTATATTATGTTAGATAAAAAAAAGGATAAATTGGACTTTTTACATCATATCCCAACAAGGGGATATGATATAATGGGGGGGTGTGGTATTGTATATCCTCCACTTTTGGGGGATATACAATCCCACCGGATATTATATCCCCTTCAAAAAAAAATTACAAACATGGGATATATGGACCCCACCGGATATAATATCAATTCCCAATCTTTATATCCCCCAATCAAACAGGGCCTTAGTGTGCTCGTAAGACAAACAATTTGTAGGGCTGCTATTGTTTGTAGTAGATTATTTTATCCTGGGAGATAGACGTCCAAATTCTGAAAGCACCGAGGAGAGGACGAATCTGTCTTAAGGACACAATGTCAAATACTGGACTTGATCAGACAATTATTCAAAAAAATTAATCAAGTAAGTTGTTTAATTTATTATTCTGTTTTATTTATTTATTTAAATCATATTTTAATTTTATTTTTGTAACAAAATAAAATTTGTTTTTATTTATTTTGTTTTATTTCTAGTTTGATTTTTGTAATCAAACAAATTCTCTTATTTCCTCTATTTCTTTATATTCTAGTTGTTGTTTACTATACAACAGAATTTAATCTACTTAAATATAGTAAAAATTGTCCAACAAATAGTATATATACTAATTCACAGAGGTACAAGAAGATTAGCGTGTGTGCATGCTGCCAACACCAAGCCATTCAAGAGTCACATGCTTATCATATACTTAAATAGTACGCTAAGGCCATGTTTGTTTGGGCGGACTGGATTAACATTCCCATGACTAATAGTCCTAGGACTACGAATCCGTTGGATTATGTATCCGATCTTAACTAATAGTCAAGCTTAAAATAATTAATCCCTACTTTAATTGTTTAACCAAACATCGGATTAATAATTTTATTGGACTATTAATCCAATCCCAAGCTCATGTCCACCTAAACAAACATGACCTAAGTGTGTTTGGGAAGATGATTAAAAATTGACTTTTTAACTGTTTTTTGAATTTTTTAGCTTTTTTTTTTTTTTTTTTTTGTTTTGGTGTAAGAGAGGAAGTGAGTTAAAAATTAAGAAGTGACTTTCAATCTACTTTCCAAAATAGGCTAATCTTTCGTAGGTAGACAAAGTCAGCAAATTCATGTAAGATTTTGGAGTTACGGGATAAACTCAATAATAGGTGTGAGTAGTAGTTTTATATTAAACTCACAAATAAAATAAATTATTAAAGAAAATCACCATGGATGAGTAACCAAATGGAGGCCTCACTTCCCTAGGGGAAATCTAACATTTCTCTAATAGTTGTGGACATCAACATAGGGGAACATGGATTAAATCAATCGACATTTCTTGCGTTAATTACAATTATTAATTTAATAATCCAAACTTTATACGTGTGTAAGTAAATAATGAATATATATATATATATATATATGTTAGATTTCATTCATTTAAAGGGTAGTTTGGCCCAATAATAATGATTTGTTGTTTTGGAATGAGTTTGAGTAAAGTATAGAATCTATTTAAAAATGAAAGTTAGGGTGCCTGCTGTACGTCAAGGAACGGGCACTATTGTGCACTTGTTGAGGGACAATTCGGGACTTATTTTGATAATGTGAGCCATTCAAATTTTAGAGTACATTGTTGAGAACTTATCTGTAAAAATTCAAGTTGATCGAATATCGGTAGCATTTTCATCAAAACACATTTATATTCAGTTTTATATTTAAAATAACATTTACCATTCATTTTTTTGATACAAATATGCTTTGATGAATAGGCTACAAAGATCCGATCAACTTAATTTTTTGCAAGTACGTTTTATACGATGTACTCTAAAAATATAACATCTCATAATTATCAAAATAAGACTTGAAGTATGTCTCAACAAGCGCGTAACAGTGCCCGTTGTGCTTTATGCACATCAAATATCCCAATTCCTTATGGGATTAGAGTTACATACATTTTTCCATCTCTAAATTATGACTTTAAGAGAGATTCATGAATTGAATTGCCCTATACACTTAATTAAGTTGTAATTGTCCCTACAAGTAAAAGGTAGAAAGGAATGTGAATCTAGACATAGAAGTAACATGCGAGAGAACTATAATGAGTTTTCATATATATATATATATATATATGTTATAATATTTTGGCCTTCAAAAAGAGTAGGAAAGAGTTGATCAAACCAACACTAGTATAAAAAAGTATTCACCCTGAAATTATGAAGACATACAAAGTTCACCTTTGGGAATAACACCACAATTAAAAGTTATTACCATAATAACCCCACTAAGATTCAATGTTATCACCCAATTAAGCTTTCACATGATGATTCAATTATGCCATCTTGGATATTAGTTGAGCTATGATACTTATTGATTATTCCCATTGATTCCATAAAATTTTGTCATTTTTTATTTAGAAAAAGAGGATAAGTAAGCCTTAAAAGTAAGGGTTTTAGTTTTGGTTTTGTGCTTTTATTGCTTTTTCAATATTTTTCATGTGGATGTGGATATCATAGTGGTCCAAAAGTATACAAATAAAAATTAAAAGCATAATATTAAAAACAACTCTTACAACTATTGTTAGTTAAGAAAATATGTAAAAAAAAATACTAAAATATATAAAAATGTATAAATATATTTGAAAGTGTTTTGAGGCTATAAAAAATGTATTAAAATTATAAATATTTTAATATTTTGTATTCCTTATTGACAGCACTTATGACTGTCGTTAAATGGACCCAATTAAGAACAAATCAAGGCACTTTTGAGTCTTTACCCTTCCTCTACTCGATTTTAATTTGGACCCTGCTTTCCTTTCTCCTTAAAATTATTATGTAATTGTTCTTCAAAAAAAAAAAAAAAACATTAAAAATTAAAAATAAAAATAAGTTGCCTTTGAGATGCGCACGGTCTCACTATCACGACCTCAAACCGCCCTAGTAGTTTGGTGCCATGATGGCTAGTAATCCGTGATTACCGAAGGCCAACTTCCAAAATTCACACACAATCAGAGTATAATTTACGGGGCTTACAAGTGCGGAAGCAATAATTCAAAATACAAGTGGTCCATAAGAGCAGTGCATAAGTCGAATGAAATGGCATACATCTTTTCATAGCTTTACAACTTGAATACAAAGTACATATTACATCTTGGCAAAAGGCTTCTCAAGCCGACATAAATATAACACATGAAATACAAATCAAGAATACATAATCTTCAGATTGCCGACATCCTCAAAGCCGACATTACATGCATACAAAACACACATCTCGGCGTAGCCGACTTCTTGCTTGTTACCTACATATATACATAGGGAGGGTGAGCTTGGATACTCAGTGAATGGTATAAGTAATAAAGGGGTTAAATGAATGATTCCCGAGGTCTTTCAAAACAATACATAATATATCTTTGTCAAAACCATACCTATCATAGCTTGTACAAAACATGAGATAAATCTTGTTCATCAAACTTGATCTTGCAAAACTTACATACTTAACATGCGTCAAATCTTATAACATAACCTCGGCATAACCTTGGTCCTTCAAAACTTACTTGTGTTACTTAGGCCCGTAGCCCGCTTTAACACGATAGTCTTTCCAAGAAAGGACCGTATCCTTTTATACTTAGTGCTGTGAAAGTTTAGAGTCTTCCAGCACAAGGGACGATCCGAGAAGGTCATCAAAACAAAGCTTACTTGATACATTGCCATTCAAAACGAAGCTTATACTTGATACATAAAATAGGGATATCATTCATGCTTAACAAATACTTTTATCAAAACGAGGCAAAGCTTGATCAAAACCTTAAGAACATAACTTTATTAAAAATACCACTCACCCTAGTTCTTGGGACGTCGGGATTAAGGCAAAGGCCCAAGTCCTACAAACACATGGCAAAATCTACTGAACATACATCTCAAAACAAGTCTTACATGCATGCAAATGATCTCGGAAAACATGCTGGAAGTCAAATCACAGTTTTACACGTCAGAAAGACATGCTGGGTACCAACCAGGTCTTTGCCGAGGTCCCACACCTCCTGGCCGAGGTGTGGCTACCTAGGCTTCGGCATGCGACTGCACGCCGAGGTGAGCACAAGACAAACTAGGGTGTAAGTGATCGTGCAAAGGTAGGCCAAGGTGAGATACGATGCTTGGCCTAAGTGCGAGGTCTAGGTGAGAGTGATCTCGGCGACTACACTTCGAGAAGTGAGGTCTGGAGGTCTGGGCTTCCACCCATGGAGAATAGGAAGAACATGAACATGAAGATCATGAAGAACATGGATGCCAAAATCATAACTCCTTTGTTTACAAAATCTGAGATTCATGCCATGAGTTCGAAAACATGGACCTGGGTACCCATACTTAAAAATCATGCGAAAACAAACACAAAAACATGGATCTGGGCATGAGCCTTCGGATCAAAACATGATTTTTCTTGAAGAACATATGAATGCCATTTTCTCTTTCTAAAAATGAACTTCATGCAATGCATGGCTTACAAATCATATTCAATCATGCAATGCGATAACATAAACATGAGGAACAACATGGGTAGATCAAGAATCTAACCTTAGAACACGGATCTAACGGTTCGATCTCTAGGGATCAAGCTTGGAAGTCTACTCTTCCTCAAGAACTCTTCTCTCTCTTCTTCAAAACAAGCATACAACAAAATGATGGGTTCTCTCTCTCTATCGGCTGACTTAACTCTCAGCTCGGACACGTGGCAACGACTGGTTGGTTCTCTTCAAAAAGGTGATAGATTGACAAGACAAGACAATGACAAAGCGTATCTAACAAGCTACTCGGAATGGCACTCCGGCAAGTGGTGACATCGGCTAAGAACAAAGCTTCGGCAACTAAGGTGACAATGACCTCGGCTAGGAAGGACAACACTTGACTAAGCTGTGCCACATCTTGGCCTAGATGTGTCACACCTCGGTCTAGGTCATACCACTCCAGGACAAGATCACTCAGGTGCAAAGGTAACATCTCGGCCTAGATAATACACATCTCGGCCTTGGTGATTCACACCTCGGCCTAGATAATGACATCCCGGCCAATATGTCAAAGCAAAGGTGGAGGTCAAACGAAGGGGTTCCAAGATATTTCTAGGCTGACGATGACCTCAGCTTGGAATGATCTAGGCGTAACGTAACCTAGGCTTGGCATAACTTCGGCTGGACATAACTTAGGCTTGGGTACCAAGAAAGGAACAAAGCAAGCACACAACACTTAGACAAATCACATAGGCATCAAAACAAGGCATGGACCTTACTTAGGCAAAACAAGTCACAAACATACAAATGCAAGCTTAACGAGTCGTAATCATACAAATGTTCATGAACATGACTAAGACATAAATGTGGGTTGTTACACTCACAAATTACTTGACTTTTTTAGCCTATCAAACCGGACATACATTTGGGTACTAAATGCAGACAAACAATGGAGTGGATAATTAAATGATAATTTAATAGTGTACTTAGGCCTCATTTACGAGTAACAATTTTAGTTAAAAAAATTAAAAAATCATTGTAAGTTGTCACATCACTCTCTCTATTTTTCTACACATCTTTTCATAAAAAGTAAAAAAATTATTAAAATAGTATGTTCTCAAACGAGGCCTTAATAGTAAAATCTAATTAACTAATGGCCAAGTGAATCTGAATCTTCCACACTATATTGTTTGTAATACATTTTGAGAAGAGGGACAGCTTTTTTATTTTTTATTTTATTTTTATTGTTACTCATTTTGGGACACTATAAGGCCGCGTTTGTTTTCAGAGATAGAAGTGAGGGGATTCATAGTGAGGGGATTCATAGTGATGAATTGTTAAATTATTTTTATATAAAATAATAAAATAAATAAAAAAATATAAAAAATTAAACATTAATATTTAAAAAAAAAATTCCCAATATATAAAAAATAAAAAAATTTCTAAACCTCTCACTATTTTTCTAATACCATCTCTACCTCCTCCTTACCAATCCCCCTTCCAAGGCCTTTACTAATACCAAGGGATTAGTAGTCCCCTCCCCATCTCTCAAAACAAACACCCCATATAGTAGTCCCATCTCACTATGAATCTCAATCCCCTCCCTATAATCCCAAACAAACGGGGTCTAAGAGTCTTATTTGGTATAACTTGATAATCAAAAAGTAGAAACTAAAAGTATCATTCTCTTAATTTTTAGATAATCAATTTATTCAAATTATTTTAGTTTAATATAATAAATTATAGGTAGAGGTTACACCAAACGAGTAATTATTTGATCTTTTAAAATTTTAAGATGATAACATGCTCATTCGATAATACGAAGTTATATACTCCTACTTACATGACTCAAAAATAATAATAACAGTATGAAAAAATTACAAAACATAATTAGTTTAGTCCACAATCATATAGTATTTTTTAAATGCTTAATAATTTTTGGTGCACATTTTAAAATTAAAATAAACTATAAATATATCATTTAAACGGTAACAAATAACCAAAATGTCTTACAAGTAATCAAAGATCCGAACTGAGTAGTGAGAGAAGAACACGACAAAGGGACCGAACGTGGGGTTGCTTTCTTTCCTATTTATATCATTCAGAGCCAACCAACCTCCTAATGCAAGGCAGGGACCACTTCTTTACACCTAGCAAATTCTCTGGCTTATTCCTCTCCTATGACCCACCAGTTATATATATATATATATATATATATATGTGTGTGTGTGTTTGGTATGGTTGGTTTGGGGTGTCTTAAAAAGTGTACTTTTTGTCTTTTCATGAAAAGATGTGTAGAAAAGTAAAGAGGTGATGTGATGAAAAAAAGATAAAAAGATGGATTATATAGTAGATACCAAACCAAGCCTAAGACTTTGAAAAGTTGATTCTATCTTTTAGTTTGAATGTAATGTTTGATTAAAGTTTTTAAAAATTAATTTTATATCTAATTTTGAAAACACGTTTATCAGTCATTTTCTGGACGTTCGGCTGGTCGTTTGGTCGATTAATCAGAACAGTGTTCGTTTTTTTTTGCACCTCTTATTTTTGTATTTTAAATAAAAATATTTTTGAAATTTTTTTAAAATTTTTTCTGAGTTTTGAATATAATTTTGAATTGTGTGTATCGTTATGAATTGTAAGTTTTTGAATCAAATATCATATGTCACATCATTCATTTCAAACTCAATTCAAAATTCTTTTTAAATTTTTTTTCAAAACTTATAACCAAAGAAATTTTTCATACTCAAATCATGATTCTAAAACTCACAAACTCAAAATACAACTTTATTCTCAAATCATAATTCTAAAATTCTATCAAACGCTACCTATGATGTTTTTTTTATTTGACTCTCTCTCTCTCAATATATATATATATATATATAGAAATAGACTATTTTAATTAATTATTTAATTTTTATGTAAAAAATCAAAAAGAATAATATGATAGATATTTTATTTTATCGGCTATTTTAACCTATCTCAAACACTCCCGTAAGAGTCATATTACTATATATATATATATATATATATATTTGTTACGTTCTATATACATGTTATGCTATTTGAAGAATTAGTTAGCGCAAATGTCATAACTAAATTCGTTTAAGTCATAATTACAAAAATAATAATGAGTCAAAATTAAATAAAACCAAAATAATAATATCATAATAGGTCATAACTATAACATTCATAATGATTCATAATAAATAGCATAATGAATTATAATTAAGTCATAATTAACATTATAATAAATCATAATTGACTTGTTTTGAAAAGTAGATTAAAAACTGATTTTTTTAATTTTTTTTTTCAAAAATACGTGTAAAAAAATAGAGATATAATATGATCTAAGAAAGTTTAAAAAATATAATAAAAAAATAACTTTTAACTGAATTGTCAAAACAAAATATCATAATTTGAGTATCTAGTACACACTCTAAATAAGGGTGTGTAATTATAGAATTTTCCCATATAGAGATGATGTGCACACTTTAAAGGAATTTTTTTTTTTTTAAGTTATCAAAATTTAAAATTCAAATCAAAATCTGTAGTTATATATAGGGCCTGTTTTGTGCAATTTATTATAAGTTAAGAAATAATAATTAGTAAAAATCAAAAGTATCTCTTCTCAACTTTCAAATAATTAATTTTTTAAAACTTATTTACATTATTTTTTTCTTAATTAGGTGCAAGCAAAAATTGCACACCAAATAGTCTACCACAAATTTCAATATATATATATATATATATATAAGTAGTTCAGATAAATTGTACTAAATAATTACACAAAAAAATTTAAGAATAGGAAAAAAATGTGACACTTCACACCAAAAAAGGTGTGGTGTGCTTTATATAATAAAATAAATTCTTTTTATTTTTGCATTTAACTAGAGAGATGTTTTTGGGAGTCCACCTCTATTAAACAAATCGTTCGTCTTGTAGAGTTCACTAAGCAAATTATGCAGGCACAAAAATAATTCAATCAAATATTAATAATTACATGATCAAATCTTATTTATTTTTTTAAAAAAAATAGATAGCAATTGTCTAGTCAGCCATATTTTAAGACTTTTATAACAATCAAATATTAATAATTATATGATTAAATCTTATCATTACTTTTATAACAATTAATTAAATTTAGCTTCTTGCACTTTTAACACAATTTTTAATAAAAGTGTTAGTATTCATAAAATTGTTTAATATAAGATGTCCAATTATTTTAATTTTTTATATAAATATTTTATTTGATAAATTTTATAAAATAAATAATTTAAATCATTGTGATAAATAATATATTATATATGTTGGAGTGGGAAAGATATGATACTCTTTATTCTTTATGGAAGGATGAGAATGTAACTACAAGAAATTAGATCCGTGGAAGAAAGTGAAAATGGTCCCTTCATTCCCCCCTTTTTCATGGCTTTATAATATTCAGACAAATAAAGTAAGACTGATTCTCTCAAAAGGTTTTTGTTCATTTTTTGAAGTTTCTATAGTTTAATTAATCGCACCAGCTATTGAAAATGACTGGTCACCTATATAGTTGATGAATAGACACCCCAACAATTATTTTGTCGAAAAATGATATTTGTTATTAGGTAAATATTATTTGTTACTAAATAAATATTATTATTTTTACTCCATACGTACAATAAATAAGAGAAGTTTTATAATGTATATTTTATAATGAATGTGTAATATGTTTTAATTGAAAAAAATTACGCTATTTGATTATGATTTATTTATAATTGAATAAGTCTTTAATTATACTTTAACTGTTATATGTTTATAATCCATTATAATCCTTTTAATTAAAATTAAAAGTGATTCAATTATGATACAAAGTTGTATCAATAGCAAGGGTTGAAAAACAGATGAGTCTAGCCGAGTAATAGGTTGTGCAAATTCAGTTTGATAACTTATCGAGTTTTAAAATTATGTTAAAGTATGATTTGTTTACTTAACGAGTTTATTTTGAATGAGCTTTTAATGAACCAAACACGAGTCGAGTTCGAGCAGTTTGATTTTTTTATAGTGCATATAAACTTATTGAGCTGAGTAACAGGTTATTTAAGTTTGGCCTAAACACTTAATGAGTTTAAAATTATATTTAAATTTGTTTATTTATATAACGAGTCGATCTCAAACGAGTTTTTAATGATCTAAATACGAGTCAAACTGGAATAACTTGATTCCACCTTTATCAATACCACAAAAGATTTTAACTTGTATGGCATATCTCTTCACAACATATATTGTAAAATCTACTTTTATGCATTTTCATAATGGTCTAGACTCTGAATTCGTTTGTTTCATATAATTGTGAATCCTATCAAAATTTATAGATGACACCTCTCCTCCATATTAAGTATACACAAAAAAGAGATTAGCAAAAGAGGAGTCGAATATAGGGATGATGTAAGATAAGAAGATGACCTAAAATAATTGATCAAGTAGTCATATAGAGAGCACTTATGTGTCAAGGTAAGTGAGATTTCAGGTTCGGATCTATAGAAAGACGTTAGCTTGCATAGTAATCTTATTACTGACATACTAATTGCTATCTTGTGAAAATAATAATAATAATAATAATAATAATAATAATAATAATAATAATAATAAGAGATTAGATAAGAAGATAAATAAAAATAAATATATGTGATGCTCTCCATAAATAATGAATTATAAAATATACTAAATAGGTCATCTTTTATCTTTTAACTAATAAATTTAGATTAACATTTAATATTCCATGATAAAATTTTTACTAATGTCAATGAGAAATGACACATTATAATAATTACTCATAAGTCATCCATTCTCTCCAAATTTTCTAATTTCTAGATAAGGTCATTAATTTAAAATAAGTTATACTGCATCTATGGAGATTAAATGAAAGATAACTAATACCAAATCCTTCACCATTTAAATTTGATGAAATTTTTGATAAAAATGAGATCTAATCCATTATCAAATTTATATCAAATTAAGTTTTCGCCAAAAATACAATAACAGATGAATCTTTCATCAAATTTTCAGTAACTTTTTTTTATTTAAATTTGATGAAATTATTAAAAGATAAAGTATTAGAAATCAAGTTTTCACCTGAATTGATTAAGAAAGATTTTTTTAGATAGGGTAGTTATTTTTTTTTTTAAATGATGAAAATTTTGATTCTTACCATTAGAGTGAGCTATATAAAAATTAAGTTTCTGATCTAAATTGTTGAACAAATTTGATGAAAAAACAAAAATGTAAAGAGTTGGAGATGCTCTAAGGTTGTTAGAATTAGATCTCTTGGAATTATTTCATCATTCGCCCAACTATTAAAAAAAATTATACATTCTTATTTCATTTTTTTTAATCTCATCTTACAATATAAATAATTCTATAATATTTATTCACATCATGCCCAATCATTTATTATATCTATTTATTTCAAAAATAATATCCAACATAATAATCTGTATAAAACATAATTCCCTCTCAAAAATAATTTGTATCAAACATGAAGTAATGGTAATGTCAAAGATGGAGACGAATTGAATGAGACAAAGTTTTGTGGGTTATACAATTATTATTGAGTATGCCTTACACTTTGGACAGACAACTAACTTATCCTTTGAAATTCAATTGTTTGGAAGTGTCAAAAGGGCAATTGATTCATGAATTTGACAAATACCTTTCGCATAAGATGAATGAGAGAAATTTCCATCACCAAACAACATAACTCAAGTGAGAACCCCAACTACTTTTGACAATTGATTTTTTTTTTTCACATTTTCTATGTAATTGTACTTGTTTATTTATTATTTATTTTGATCAATGGTAACAAAAGAGAACATAAACAAGGGCATTAATATCTTTAAATATATATATATATATATATATATATTATGGAGCTAGATTCTTTTTTGTTCAAAATCTATATTGGGGGGTGTTGTCTAAACCTGTAAGACTTACCATG
The DNA here is from genome assembly GCF_055761805.1 of Camellia sinensis. Classification (NCBI taxonomy): domain Eukaryota; kingdom Viridiplantae; phylum Streptophyta; class Magnoliopsida; order Ericales; family Theaceae; genus Camellia; species Camellia sinensis. The sequence continues at coordinate 99,998,878 of NC_138975.1, read as the reverse complement.
AGTCTCATTTTGATAATTCAAATATTTTATTTTGTTGGAATCTTTGTATATATCATTAACACAAAAAATTAGGTCGATGCGATAATTATAGTCTATCAATTTATCTTATTTGTCTTAAAAAAAAAAGATGATAAATGTATTTTTAAAAATAGACTATTCATTTTTTTGGTGACAAACACAATAGATTGAATAGGTTACGATTATCGGATCGAATCAATTTTTTTTGTACATGATATACACGAAGGGCCCTACAAATGAATGACTTGGATCATCAAAACAAGATCCGTAATGAACTCCAACAAAACTCTCCAATCTAGATAATAGACTGCAAGGAAGCCCAGTCCATTATTTGAAATAGAAGTGCTCGCGAATCGGGTTGGGTCGGGTGGCATCTCATCCACCGTTTGTCCACACTTAGGCGGATTGAAAAAAATCATTCTGCATTCATCAACTTAGTTAGCTGATGCTGATTAAGCGGCTATGCGGATTGACGGGTGAATACGAATTGATTTAGTAGTTTAGATTTTACTGTTTTGGATATTTCTTCGAATTTATTTTTAGTAATTCTTTACTATTTTACACCCAAAATTTTTTATTGTTTATTTTTTATAGTAAAAATAAATGCCTAATTTTCGTATTTCATAAATAGCAAAAATGATTACTACATAAAATGTTTTTTTTTTTTTAAACAAACAATGCATAAAAGCATAAATATCATATTCTTAAAAATGTTGGTAAATCAGGTCGAGTGGCTTCCATTCCATCATCCATCCGAATTTATGTGGGTTGGAATAAATGCATCCGTATTCGTCCACTCGGAATGTTGAAACTGTTCATTCTGTGATGAATTAGTTCAAACCATTTAATTTTAACAGATTAGATGGATGTTTACCCAATCCTAATTTAGTGATATATACTTTCAATGTATCTCAACATTGTTTGGAGGTAGCCAACTTTTGTCTACACCGCAACCCTAGAAACACATATTGTTCAAAGATATCAATGTGTTCAAAGTTTTAGTGACAACAATTTTTTATTTATTTATGTTTTTGAAATGGGTTTTGAAAACTGTTTTAAAAATGAAAACAATGCCACAGCATCATTAGGGGTGATTTTATTTTCACCTAAATAGTACCTTAGTACGCCCTCCTATTGGACGCGGGGTTCTTGCTATGGATCACTCCCTGCCATGCCTGTTGTGAATTGAAACGGCACAGTTTTATCCCATTAATTTTTTTTTTTATATGTAAGTGTTTCATTAATTCTTATTTTATTATAACAAAACAATCAACCTAGCTGGTGCCGTTTTCTCTACCCCCAAAAGGTCTTTGCTTTACATGGAGTAGAAAAGTTAGTTTTTTTTTTTTTAATGCATTTTTGTTTTCTCTCAAACAGATTGAATAGGGTTATCTGTCTTTGCTTCACCGTCCTTCTATCGGATTCACAGACCATTATTGTTCAACAAACTGGTGTGTGTATCTATAAATATATATATAATATATGTATATATGTTTTGTATTTTATTTTGTACAGTGTGTTAGTGGGTTCAACAAGTATAACGGTTTGGTTTGTTTTCTGTGAATGGATTGAGAAATACAATTGTATATTATAAGAAAATTTCTTTATTATGTAATTTGTTTTGTACATGTTATGTATTTTTGTATAAATATTATATAATTTTTTTAAGGAGTTACGATAATTTGTAATTCATATTTTTTTTATAGCAATGTTATGTATTTTTGTGGAAATATTACACATTTTTATAACAATGTTATGTATTTTTTTAATAATGTTACGCATTTTATGGTCTAAAAAAGTTTCAATAAAAAAATCTATAACCTTACTACAAAATACAAATTTAATTTTTTAATCATAAATTGTCATAACTCAATAAAAAATGACATAATATAGTAATTCTAATATAATTTTGCAATTGTATATTATAATCTACTTAGACACAATAAATTTCCAATGCTACTGTACAAATTACACATATTTTTTTTCCTCTCCCATATTCTTTTAATTAATTTACATTATTAATTGATTTATTAGATTTCATTGAATTGTTTAATTACTTAGTATTTAAAATTAATTAATAACTTTTTTGCTCAGATTCTTGTTTCGTTTAATTTTTTTTTTCCTCATATTTGTTAGTGTTGAAATGGAGGATGGTATATTGAACGATGGTGGACTTGAGAGATGCATCGAAGGAATAAGAGAGTTGGCCAAGGATAAATCACCATATCTTGGTATGGAGTTTCCATCGGAAGCAGCAACATATGAGTTTTATAATGAATATAGAAGAATTGTGGGATTTAGTATTTAGAAGAGATTATTGTAACAAAAGCAAGAAAGATGGTGTTATGATTAGTAGAATGTTTGTTTGTTGTAAGGAGGGAGAGAGGAAAAAAGATAAACGGTACACGATGATATAAAATCCTCAAAGTGAGACAAGAACAAACTGTCATGCATTCATGCATATATCTTTTAAGCGGGACTTGTCGAAGTAGATTGTGTCAAAGTTTGATAACAACCACAACCACCATTTGCATCTTCCTCAATGTACTCATTTGATGCCATCTCAAAGAAAGGTATGTGATGCTTAGGGTATAAATATTGATATAGCTGATGAGACTGGAATATCTCTTAAGGCTTAACATGATCTTATTAGTGCTATAGCAGGAGGGAAGGAATTTATAGGGTTCATGCGGGAGGATCAGAAAACCTACATACGTGCAAAAAAAACAACGAAGCTTGCAGTATGGTGAAGCAAGGAGTTTGTTAAGATATTTCCAGTAGTATTAATATTTTTTGGACAGATCATCAGATGATAACATATTATGGGCTTTTCGGTGATGCGGTGTCATTTGGCACAACTTTTCTAACAAATAAGGCGTACCGTCCACTTTTCTTATGTTTTGGCTTTAATCACTTTATAATGATTGTGATTTTTGGTGCAGCATTATTGTATGATGAAACTGCAGAGTCATTTGAATGGTTATTTGAAACTTTGTTGGATGCAATGTTGGGAAAAAATCCTATTAGTTTTTTCACAGACCAAGATCAAGCAATGGTTAAGGCAATTTCACAAATCATGCCTGAGGTTTTCATGGGTTGTGCACTTTTCACCTAATGCAAAATACGTTGAAGCATTTAGGTTATACTTGTTCAAGAGTGGTTCAAAATTTAGTAACGAGTTAAAAGCTTGCATTTATGACTACGAGAATGAGCATGAATTAATTGAAGCTTGGAATTCTTTGATTGATAAATACAACTTGCAAGAGAATGAGTGGATGAAAATAACTAGGAGAAAAAGAGAGCAGTGGGCGCATGTGTATATAAAGTGGGTATTTATTGGAGGAATGTGAAGCACACAACTTAGTGAAAATCTAAATAAAACATTAAGGGGATATTTGAAAGGTGATCATAACATTGTTCAATTATTTACTCACTTCAATCGGATTGTTGTAGATAAGTGGTATGAAGAAATTTCTGCAATATATGATTCTAGACAAAAGTTGCCAAGAATGAAATTGAAAAAGTCTCTCATTTTAATCTAGGTTGCGAGTTTGTACACCCTTCCTATCTTTGATTTATTTCATTATGAGTTGGATACGTCCCTTTGTTGTCAAGTGAAGCAATTCCATGAGTTAGAAGGAGAAGTTTAGTGCGTGATTGGCTTGTATGGTAATGATGAAAAGTATATTGCGGGGGGTAGGGTGGAAGTTATTGGGCCAAGAGGAGAAAAAAGTTGTCGAGAAATACATTATACTTGTAAGAAATTTGAGAACTTTGGAATTTTATGTAGTAATGCAATCAAAGCACTTGATAGAATGAATGTTATGGAAATTCCTGAAAGGTATATATAAGGCCGATGGAGATTGGATGCAAAAGATTGTGAAGTTGAAGAGAAAAATGTTATAGTGGATGAGGGTGATCCGAAGTTGTTAATATTAGTAGATTATAGAGATCTTTGTCCAAGAATAGTGAAACTAGCAACTCAAGCATCTATGCACAAACCTGCCTATCAATTGGTTGATGAAGGGATTAAGGAATTGTGTATAAAAGTAAATAACATGATGAAAGGAGTTGGAAATTTTGGTACCAAAGAATTAGATGTTGATGACCCCAACTTTGCACAAGTTAACAGCATAAAGAAGAAAGATGTTGGACACAAAGTGAGGAGTAGATTAAAACCTTGGCATGAGATGATGAATAAGAAAACAAAAGTTATTTCACAACCTATCCGCCTTAGTAAGGTATTACCTACGTACTTTTGAAATTTCAAATAACATGCATTTATTTTTATAAATTGTGTAAAGTATTGATAACTTTTTGAACTTCTTTAAACTATTAGTCAATCAAGCAATATTACAAATGTTCAAAATTCATCTTCAAGCCAACCACAGGTTAGCTATTGTTTTACGTTATTTATTTATTTTTATTTTTTTATAAATTGTGTAATGTATTGATAAATTTTACAGCTTATTTAGACTATTAGTCAATCAAGCAATATCACAAATGTTCAAAATTCATCTTTAAGCCAATCACAAGTTAGCTCTTGTTTTATGTTATTTGTTTATTTTTTAGACTACGTTGTACTAGTGTATTTACTTTTCACGATGTTTTATAGAGTAGGATGTTGGAAGTCTCTATTGGCCACAATTGATAAATTATGGGTATAATCTTCTCACACGTGATACTAATTCATACTCACCAAGGTATCCACAATCACAATCTCTGTCTTTCCAAGCATCACATAGTCCACAAAGTTCTCAAGTAAGTAATATATATATGTTTGTAATGTAATTTAGTCCATAAAATTTATTCTGATAATTTTTTTTAAGGGAATATTACTTAATCTAGCGGGGCACAATCCAATGGAGACTGAATTTAGAAATGAGAGTTCTTTTGATTTTTCTATTTATTCCTAACCGCCTCCAGAAAATCGACATGGGGATCCACTTTGTAGTTTTTGTTTTGAGAATTGAAATTAAAGGTTTTTAGAATTTTGTTTTGATGATTTAGAATAGTTGAGACAGATTTTGGGATATTTGGCAAGAGATTTTGAAGTTTGAATGCCTTAGAATTTTGTTTTATTTATTTATTTTTTTTATACAGATGTTGGATGTGAATTGAATATATTTTGGCCTTAAGTTGTTTTTTTTTATACAACTATTTTTTTTTTTTTGAAGTTACATTTTTTTTTGCTTATGGTTTGATGAATTGATTTGTTCAATTACAATTTTTTCCCCTTTCAATTTCACTTTTGATGCATTTAAGCCAGTTTTGAAAAAGTCAAAACATGTATGGTTTGTTTCATTTTAATTTTAAAATTAATCTTTTTAAAAAAATACAATTTAGTTTGATAAATTGATTTGTTTTCGATGAATTATTTTTATTTTATTTATTTTCTATTTATAAAATAAAAAAATTTCAGCACAAACTTACTCTTTCACCTTACAGGACTGCAGGGACCAGAAGACAGTGGCAGCTAGGTTGATTGTTTTGTTATAATAAAATAAGAATCAATGAAACCCCTTACATATAAAGGGTAAAAAAAAAAACGAAAAAAGAGAGGATAAAATGATGCCGTTTCAATTCACGGTAGGCAAAGCAGGGAGTGATCCACAGTAGGGACCCCGTGTCCCCTCCTATTATATCCTATTATAAATTATTAATAAGGACAATACATAATATATCTTAAAATAATTTTTGTTTTCTCATAATACATCCTGTACGGGGAGGAAATAATTCTCCTCGTATAATCCTGTTGACCAAGTCCACACTCCTCCGTACGACGTCGCTTTGTTACCTGAAAACACAAACGTGAGCTAGCCGGCGGGTGTGTGCCGGAAACCCCTCCGATGCCTAAGTCAGAAAACTTGACAAATAGACAAAGCTCTATGTTCTCAGAAAAAATTGTGTTCAATTACCTCCTCCAAGGTGGTGCTTGTGAGCTTTTATAGGTTTCGAGTGGCATAATCCTAGTAGGACTTGTATTTCTCCATGCAGAGTACTCCTAGGATTCATACTCCTAAGGATAATGCTTATCCTTTTACACCCTCCCCCACTACTTAAACCAAGTGGGATGGTTTTCACTTTGGCCGAACTATGACCGAAATAAGCTTGGCTACGCAGAGCCACAGAGAAGGCCGAACTGTCCTTAGCTCGGTCTTCTCCTCCAACTCCTTATCTCGGCTTTCCCCTGTTCGACCATGGTGTGTTTAGATCAAACTTCCAAGTAGCAAGTTCTGACCGACCTAACCACAATATGTCATGACCGGACTAAATGCAAGGCCGGACTCACTTCAAACTGCCACCAGACCGGAGTTGCTTTACACATTCTTGAACCGGAGTAACCACACCTCTCCTGGGCCGGAATAACTTCACTTCTCCTGGGCCGGAGTATCTATACCTCTACTGGGCCGAAATAACATTACGGCTTCTTTCCGATTCCTTCCCACTTTGGACCGCAGGGCCCAACTCACAGCTCGGCCCAATTCTTTCCCAAAAATTACCCTCTCAATTGCCCCTTAATTTCATCTGCATAGCATGATTGAGATTACAAATCCTTCAACCGAGCTGAAGCTCTACAAGCCTTTCCAGCCGAGATAAAAACCCTTCAGTATATCCAGCCGAGCTAGTTTTACTCCGAACTCTGCTTTATCCGGTTGAAACGTCTCTTCAATTACGACTGTAACGCTTCCCTTTCCCTTGCCACGTGGCGGGCTCTGATAGGCCGTGAGCTGTTATCACGCCACCTTCGTATTTTGAACTTTTTGAACAGTCCCGCCCCTTTTTGCCGCTTTTTTCTCTCTCCTCTTTCACAAAATAACCTTCCTTTCTCGTGAATCATTCACCTTCCATTCTTCATCTTCTCTCTCTGTGTTCTTGCTGTTCGTGTTCTTCCTTCACTTCTGAGAACTGATTTTGCTGCACTTTCCCATCATCAGATCCCTCTTCTTCCACCTGGTAAGTAGACTCACTTTGCTTCCTTCATTTTGCTTTCAAATCTGTATAGCTTTGTTTTGTATGCTTTTTGCCAACATTTTCTTTCATTTTTGACGCTTCGCTTCTGTACTTTTATGAAAAAATAATAGCAGAGCTCATGCGTGTATGAACTTCTGTAAAAAACTTGCTTTAGATCCAAAATTAGGTAGCAACCGAACTAGAATCCTGTTTGCATTAAATAGGTAGATCACCGTAGTCAATAGCCGAACTAGAACTTGAAAGTTTCAAAAAGTTACCAGAGCCTGACTCACTTTAGCCGAAATAAAATCGGTTTTCAACCGAACTAAGCTTTTGGGGCCATGCAGGCTTTCTTAGTTCCTAAACCGAACTCAGAAAGCCGCCCCTAGAGGCTTAACCGAAGTAACTTTATTCATACTGCAACCGATTTAGGCCTAGGGCAAAACCAGCTTTCTTAGTTTTTTAGACCGAACTCAGAAAGCTGCCCCTAGACGTTAAACCGGTCTACCGAGCAACCTGCCCAAACCGAGCTACCAAACCTTTTGATGAACCGAGATAGAACCAGTTTTTTGAGGCCGAAGTAGGGCTCTTATACCTTGCTTTTAAATTGTAGCACGGTCCAACGATCAGTGCTTTAACCCCCTCTGTTTTCTACTTTGCAGACTTAGGTTACCCAGGCACTCCTGCGTGCGCTCAACCGAGCTACTGAGCACGGTTTTTGCACCGATATAAATTATAAGTAAATTATACATCAGATGGGTAAGTATAGGTATCTAGTTGAGACTCCTGGTGGTATGGCCGAATTTAGGAAAGATTACCATATTCCTGAAGACGTCCATCTGATGTTAGCCGAAAAAGATGTTATTCCCTGGGAAAAAGAAGGCTACGTCCCTTTTACCCTTCAATCCATAATAGAAACCGGACTACGGTTTCCTGTCCAACCGCTGATCTGTGAATTTCTTAGGCAGACTAGATTATGCCCCACCCAACTGTCCACCAATACATATCGCATTATAATGGGAATAGCCACACTGAACCACCAAACCGGACTAAACCTCGGTCTGGCCGAAATTTTCCATCAATACTCCATCGGCTCAAAAGATGCTGGGTGGGTCTATTACCTTAGGATTCGCCGCCGCCGAGAGAAGATAGTTAAACACACACCGGACAAAGATCTTAATGACGATGATTTTTTCTGGGTCTCTGGGAACTTTGAGGATTTTCAAGCCCAAATTCCTGGCCGACCTATAAATTGGAAAAAGGGAGAGCCCGGTAATTTAACTTCGGTCTTCCTCCTTGTATGTTATTTCGGTTTTTTTAGTCTATTAGCCGAACTAACACTTCTCTTTTTGCAGATTTCGCCCACCTCCGTTCCCTTTATAGCTATCCCAACCTTGCGATTTTGCGAGCCGCACTACGGTGTAAGGAAAGGAGTTGGGCCAAGCTTCTAAACTTTGAACCGACCTACCGATATAGCGGTCGTCGAAAAGCCCGAGTGACCGATTTCCTTCTAGAGGAAGCACCTGAACCGGACCCAAACTTGCCCGAAATACGACTTGTCCCATTAATAGCTGAAGAAGAGATGGCGAAGAAAAGCAGAGTGAGGGCCCTTCTGACCGCAACAACCAGGGCCGAAGTGCAACCATCCTTAGAAACGCAGCCTGCCGTTGTGGCCCTCCCTTCTCAACAGCCTTCTTCATCTCGTCCTTCCAAACGTGCCCGATCTACATCGACCGAATAGCAACTTGTCGATGAGGTTGAATCCATCCCCCAAAGTCCTCAACCAGCCCTCCAACCGGAGCAAACTGACCGAGCTGAATCTCCGAAATGGGCTCCGCCGCTGACCTTCAACGACCGAGACATCAAAGCTACTGACTCGGTTGTGGCTGAAAAAGATCACCAACTGGCCTTTAACCTGGCCAAAAGTGTGTGCCTCCCCAAGGACATGGAGCACCACTTAAAGCAATTAAACACCGAAATGAAGTCAATCCAGTCCGCATCGAAGTCCATGATCTTGGTAAGTAGCTCTGTCCGTTTCTTTTGTCTAATTTCCAAATTTTACTTCGGCTTAAGAGAAGTCTTTGTTTTGTCAGGCCTTACAGAAGAACAACATTACTTACAAGAAAGTCCAAGAACTCAGAAAAGCCACAAGGCAGGCAATGGCTGAAGCCGAAGCAAAAGCAGCCGAGCTAGAAGAAGCCGAAAAGAGAATGGCCGAACTACAAGCGGAGAACGGCCGTCTTGCCGATCTGGTTAGTTCGGCGGAGGCAGAAAGGCAGAAAGCGGCCATTGCTATGAAGGACAAATACCTGCGTGAGCTGGTAAAACTTGAAAAGAGAAAAGATACCGAAATAAGCCAACTAAAAAAGAGCGTGGAGGAGGCCGAAAAGGAGGGGTACAAGCAAGGTTACAAGAAGGCAGAAGACGCCTATGTCAAACAATGCGACGCCGCCAAGGAGCTGTTCTTCAAGTACGGCTGGAGGGCGGCTGTGGAGAAGCTCGGTCATGATCAACAGACCGAGGTCTTCGACCCTCTAGCTTACTTTATACCGAAGTCCCTTGCGGAGTATGCAGACGCCTTGCAACAAGAGTTTCTGGAGGACTCAGATTCTGATGACTCCTCTGCTCCTGAAGACATTCCGGTTGCTAGTGCGGACCCATCACTTCGGTTGGAGCCCATGGTAGAGGACCCACCTGTTGATCAGCCAAATGAAACCGCGGTTCCAACCGAAACCATCCTGGCAACCGAGAGTGAACTTCCTCCTGAGACCGGTCTTCAAGTTGATGGAGATGCGGCTTTTGACGCCGAAATTGAAGAACTTTTTTCCTGATTGTGTATTTTTTCTTTGTGGCTTTTTTCCGTTGTAACCGAACTATGAACCTCATTTGTAATAGTTTCAATGAATGAAAAATTTTGCTTCAACTCTTGTTCCGGTTCTGATATGTATGCCTGTACTTTGTAGTGCCTTTTATTACTCCAACTTCTATTTCGGTTTTGGATTTTTAAACTATGCTTACCGGCCAACCACTCCTTAGCCGATATAATCACTTCGGCTGAGGAGTACAAAGTGCTTAATCCAATCAATCCAACTTCAGCCGTACCCTTACTATGGCTGAAGGGTAACAAGTGTTGGTTTATTCCAGCCAACCACTCTTCAGCCTTGCACTTACTTCGGCTGAAGAGTAACAAGTGTTGGTTTATTCCAGCCAACCACTCTTCAGCCATGCACTTACTTCGGCTGAAGAGTAACAAGTGTTGGTTTATTCCAGCCAACAACTCTTCAGCCTTGCACTTACTTCGGCTGAAGAGTAACAAGTGTTGGTTTATTCCAGCCAACCACTCTTCAGCCATACACTTACTTCGGCTGAAGAGTAACAAGAGTTGGTTTATTCCAGCCAACCACTCTTCAGTCTTGCACTTACTTCGGCTGAAGAGTAACAAGTGTTGGTTTATTCCAGCCAACCACTCTTCAGCCTTGCACTTACTTCGGCTGAAGAGTAACAAGTGTTGGTTTATTCCAGCCAACCACTCTTCAGCCTTGCACTTACTTTGGCTGAAGAGTAACAAGAGTTGGTTTATTCCAGCCAACCACTCTTCAGCCTTGCACTTACTTCGGCTGAAGAGTAACAAGTGTTGGTTTATTCCAGCCAACCATCGAAGTTAGTTTTTCCAGCTAACTTATAGTTTTTGGTTATTCTGACCAAATGTCCTGCAGCCTGGATCCTTATCCTGGGCTTAGGAAGGGTGTTGGTTTATTCCAGCCAACCCCTAAAATGCTCGCAATGCGCCTAATCTTTACTGAAGCTAACTTTTACAAGGAACAACTTCTGCTAAAAAGAATTTCTCATTTTATTGAAGGAAGAAAAAATTACATATGTTTGAAAAAGAAAAGCTAAAAGTAAAATAACTTGAGATTGGCCGTATTCCATGGCCTAGGGATTGCCTTGCCATCCTTGTCTTCTAGGTGGTATGCCCCTTTGCCTGCTAACCCAACCACCTTATAAGGACCTTCCCAATTTTGGCCTAACTTGCCGTCTCCTGGGATCAAGGTGTTTCCCATTACTTTGCGTAGTACCCAATCCCCAATCTTGAATTGTCTTGGATGAACCTTTTTGCTGTATTTTCTGATTAACTCTCGTTGGTATGAGGCGATGTGGACTAGTGCTCTTTCTCTTCTTTCTTCTGCAAGGTCGAGTTCTAACGCTATGGCTTCTCCATTTAAGTTTGGATCAAAATTTTCGCTTCGAATTGTGGGGAGGCCAACTTCTAGTGGGATCACTGCTTCCATTCCATAGGCTAAGGAGAATGGTGTTTCTCCGGTTGATCGCCGAGGCGTGGTGCGGTAAGCCCATAAGACGTGAGGAAGTTCATCTGCCCACTTGCCTTTTGCCTTCTCTAGCCTTTTCTTTAGTCCATCCAAGACGACTTTATTTGATGCTTCAGCTTGCCCATTTGCTTGAGGATATGCCGGTGTAGAATTGTAGAACTCTATCTTGTACTCTTCACAAAAGCTTCTAAAGATTCTGCCGTCGAACTGAGTTCCATTGTCTGAGATCAGTGCTTTTGGTATGCCAAACCGAGTGATGATATTCTGCCAAACAAACTTCTTCACATCTTTTTCTTTGATTGACGCCAATGCTTCTGCTTCCACCCACTTTGTGAAGTAGTCTGTTGCTGCGAGAAAGAATTTTCTGCCCCCGGGCGCTGTTGGAAGTGGTCCTACTATGTCCAAGCCCCACATTGCGAAAGGCCATGGGCTAGTTAATGGTAGGAGTTCTCTTGCTGGTTGATGTATTTGGTGCGCGAATTTTTGGCATTTCTCACACTTCTTCACATATTTCTCTGAGTCTGCTTGCATATATGGCCACCAATATCCTTGCGAAATAGCCTTGTAAGCGAGCGACCTTCCCCCTTGATGACTTCCACACACCCCTTCGTGTATTTCGAACAAGAATGCTTCTACTTTGCTGGGATGAACGCACTTGAGGTAAGGCCCAGAGAATGACTTCTTGTATAATGCCAAAGATGGAGATAGCCAAAATCGCTGCGACTTTGTCCTTATTCTGTTGGCTTCTTTTTTCTCTTCTGGTAGGATGCCATCTTTTAGGAATAGGATGATGGGATCCATCCATGAAGGGCCTAATTCTGTGCAACATACTTCTTCCGCTTCGGGGTCTTCTATGCTTGGTCTTGGTAAGAAGTCGATGAGTAATGGATGAGCGATTGATGTATCTGCCATTGAGGCAAGGCCTGCTAGTTCGTCCACTCGGCAGTTTTCCTCTCTGCCAATTTGTTCTATTCTTACTACATCAAACTTCTTGATCTCTGTTCTGACTAACTCTTGGTACTTGGCCATTCTGTCGTCCTTTGCTTCGTATTCGCCAGAAATTTGGTTTACCACCAGCAAAGAGTCACTGTATACCATTAGTTCGGTGGCCTTCATGTAGTATGCTGACTTAAGTCCTACGAGAAACGCCTCATACTCCGCTTCATTGTTGGATGCTGGGAAGCCAAGGTTGATTGCTTGCTCTACAACCAGGCCGTCTGGAGAGATGAGGACTATGCCAAGCCCTGCACCATGTCGGTTGGATGCTCCATCCACAAAGAGCTTCCACATCTCTCCAACGAATAATTTCCAGCAAGTGGAAGGATCAGATGATGTTGTGGGGTCAAGAATGGTGTTTTCCTCAAGGTCCATGTTGGCTGTCTGCCCTTTGTCCTCTGTTTGAACTGCTGGTGAGCCTTTGTTTGTCTCTTCCTTGTTGTCCTTAGTATGGTCTGCCTTGGTGCTTGATTGACTACCTTCCACTAGGGGTTGCGTTATTCCGGCGTCAACTTCCGTCCCTAGTTCGGTTGTGTCGGTTAGGTCGACTGGGCAGATATGATGACTTCCAGGAGTAAACTCTGCGACGAAGTCTGCCAAAGATTGGGCTTTTATTGCGGTCTTGGGTTGGAACTTGATGTCGAATTGTCCCAACTCTACTGCCCACTTCAAAATTCGCCTGCTAAAGTTCGCCCTTTCAAACAGAGCTTTTAGTGGAAAGGCTGTGAGGACGACTATGGTGTGGGCGTGAAAGTAGTGCGCCAATTTTCTGGACGCCATCATTAATGCTAATGCTAGTTTCTCCAAGGGCAAGTACCTTGTTTCGGCTCCCAACAATGTCTTGCCGACATAAAAGATGGGCAAGTGTTGTATTCCTTCTGCACGAACCAAAATTGCACTGACTGCGTGCTGAGAGACTGCCAGGTACAAAAAGAGTTCTTCACCAGGTACTGGAGTAACAAGTAGTGGTGGGGAAGACATGTACTCCTTCAAGCTTTCCAGAGCTCGGTCGCATTCTTCATCCCACTCAAACTTGGCTTTTAAAGCTTGGAAGAATGGTCGTAGTCTGTCTGACGACCTGCTTATGAACCGGTTGAGCGCAGCTGCCATACCAGTGAGATGCTGCACTTCTTTGACTGAGTTTGGTCTCTCCAATTCCTGGATTGCTTTAATCTGAGAGGGGTCTGCTTCTATACCTCGGTTGGTCACCAGGAAGCCCAAGAATTTGCCAGATCCAACTCCGAATGCGCATTTGGACGCATTGAGGCGCAACTTGTGTTTCTTCAGGATCTGGAACATCTCGCCTAGATCTTTAAGATGGTCATTCTCATCCTTGCTTTTGACCACCATGTCGTCGATGTAAGCCTCCATTGTTCTACCTAACAATGGTTCAAACATCGTGGTGACCATCCGTTGGAATGTCGCCCCTGCGTTCTTTAGGCCAAAGGGCATGACCTTGTAGCAATATAACCCCCTTGGTGTTGTGAAGGATGTGACCTCCTGGTCTGGTTCATGCATGGCGATCTGGTGGTAGCCTCTGTATGCATCCAGAAAGCTAAGTCGGTTATGCCCTGCCGTTAGGTCCATCAGTTGATCTATCCTTGGTAGAGGAAAGCTATCTTTTGGGCACGCCTTGTTGACTGTTTTGTAGTCGACGCAGACACGCCATTTACCATTCTTTTTTGGCACTACGACTGTGTTGGAGATCCATCTTGGGTAGTGCACTTCTCTTATTGCTCCTGCCTCCAGCAGGTTGCCTACCTCTTCTGCCACTATTTCGGCGTGGTGGAGTGCTGATCTGCGTGTGCGTTGGATGACTGGTCTGGCGGATGGGTGGACATTGAGTTGGTGACTGATGAAATTTGGATCAATACCTGGCATGTCGTAAGGCGTCCAGGCAAACACTTCGATATTAGAGGTCAAGAATTCCAAGACCTCTAATCTCTCAGTGCTGGACAACGATGAGCCAAGCAAAAAGAACTTATCCGGGTTCTTCTCATCTATTTTTATCTCCACCAAGTCCTCCACCGCTTTCTGATCAGCCTCTTTGCCGATGTCCGCGAATAGTTCATTACTTTCTGGTTCTTCCACCGAATGAACGTATCCTTTGGCCGCTCGGCTTCCATTCGCTGTGCGAAGCATTGTTTTGACATGATCTGATCGCCATAGACTTCTTCAATTATGCCGGTGTCATTGGGGTACCGCATTACCTGATGGTATGATGACGCTACCGAACGCATGGCATGCAGCCATGTTCTGCCCAAGATGATGTTGTATGTGGAGGGGACCTTCAATACCCAGAACTCCACTTGTTTTGTTACACTTCCTGCTCTGACTGGAAGAATTATTTTGCCGACAGGCCACTCTGGCATGGAGTTGAATCCAATCAGGGGAGAAACTGCAGGCGCCAAGTCTTTGTCTTGCAGCTTCAGTTGTTTAAATGTGTCGTAGTACATGATCTCACATGAACTACCCTGGTCAATCAGAATCCGCTTGACGTCAAAATCTTTGACTCGGAGAGTGACAACCAGAGCATCATTGTGAGGACAACATATTCGATCCAGGTCCTTATCCGAAAAAGACATGACGTTTGTTGCCTCTGTCTTCCCCTTCTTGATGGCAGGTTGGGCACTTAATACTTCCCTAAAGTGCTCAGCCTTCTTGATTGATCCTCTGAGCTCGCATACACGCTCAGGTTCAAAGACTCCATGTATTACATTGATGATGCCTTGTGGTGGGGCGTTGATCTACATCCCATTGGGATGGTTATTATGATCTTGGAGGGCTGGTTGCGTCCCTCCTTCAATATATTTGTCCAAGTGGCCTGCTGCCACCAACTCTTCCAAGTGTTGTCTTAACGGTGTGCAATTCTCAGTTCGGTGCCCCTTTTCTTTGTGGAAGGTGCAACGTGATTTGTCGTTGTAATCTTTCTGAGCTTCCCCTAGCTTGGCTGGCCATTTGACGAAAGGCTCATCTTTTATTTCGCTCAGAATCCGATATATTGGCTTTTTGAACACCGTTGTTATGGCAGTGCGGATTCTCAACCATCTTTTGTCTGGGTCTTCTCCATTATCTCGTCTGCCACGCCCGTTTCTATTCTGCCGATCTACTGTATTGACCTTTGCTGAGGTCTTCTTTTCTGGTACTGCGGTTGCACTAGATTTTGCTTTTGCACGTGCGCCATCCTCTTCTACCCTGATGTGCTGACGCATTCTTTCCATCAGGGCCTCCATGGTGAGGGGTGGCGTCATGGTAATCGAATCCCTTAGTCTGTTCCCTACTGGTAGGCCTCTTTTATATTGCGCAATGGCTAGATTGGTGGGGCAGTCTCCAATCTGGTTGAATGTCTCCCAGTAGTGACTGTTGTAAGATTTGAGGGTCTCTTTTTCACCCATGTCGATGGAGAGTAACTGGTCTATCTCCACCGGTGTTTTAGTATTTGTTCGAAACCTCGTTACGAACGCTTCTGCCAATTGGGCCCAGGAGGCTATGCTGCCCTCTGGGAGCTTTTCGAACCAAGTCAAGCCTAGGTCGCCAAGACTTGACGGGAAGAGTATGCACATTAAGGCCTCGTTTCGCCTGTACACAGCCATGACTTGGCGAAAGTGGCTCAGGTGTGAATACGGGTCCGTCTTCCCTTCATATGTATTGAATTTCGGTTGAAGGAAGCCTGATGGTAGGGGCGCGTTTTCGATTGCTGGAATAAACGGCGAGGTCTGTAGTCTTGCCAATGCTTTGTCCGTTGGTTCGTAGGCCGGTCGCGGTATTGGCATTCCAACCTCGACGCTTCCATGCGTCCGAGGAGCCAACCGTTGTAAGGCCGAAACTCGGTGTGGGTCCCTTGCCCTGGCATCCTCCTTGCATCGTGCTTTTTCTTCGAGCACGGTTCGTAAGTCGGATGACCTGGGCAGCTCTGTTTGTCTAGATCTGGTTTGGTGTGAATGTGAAGGCCAATACGTGCTTCCTTCAGTGTATGATCTTTCGGATCTCGTCCTCTCAGACCTGGAGTGACGAGTCCTGGAAGATATGGAATGAGTGTCGCCTGTCCTGAGGCTTCTGCTCTTTCCTTGGGAGGGTGTAGTATTCCTACTATGATTCTCTGAGTGGCGAGGGGGCGTCTTGTGCTTGCGCCCCTCTCCTGTCACCACATCTTTAGTCATCATCTGGCGTTTCAAAGCCTCCATGTCCGCCGCCATCTTCCGAATTAGTTCATCTTGCTCCTTCACGCGATCTTCCAAGGCTTGAGGATCAATCCTCCTCCTTTGCCTGTCAGGACTTTGAGAGTGACGAGGGCTGTTATTCCGCCTTCCCCTGCTACTCCTCCTGGAGTTATGATGTTGGGGCTCCAGATCTGCCATAGGAGGGACAGAGGGTAATCCTTCTCGCCTTGCGCCCCCGTCTGGAGTTAGCCCATCAACGGCGGACTGCGGTAGTTCTTCAATGTGTGCCATTGATTGAAAAAAGGAGAAGCTTAGTCAAGAGGTTTTTGTTCTTGTCTGTATGTTCCCACAGACGGCGCCAATTGTACGGGGAGGAAATAATTCTCCTCGTATAATCCTGTTGACCAAGTCCACACTCCTCCGTACGACGTCGCTTTGTTACTTGAAAACACAAACGTGAGCTAGCCGGCGGGTGTGTGCCGGAAACCCCTCCGATGCCTAAGTCAGAAAACTTGACAAATAGACAAAGCTCTATGTTCTCAGAAAAAATTGTGTTCAATTACCTCCTCCAAGGTGGTGCTTGTGAGCTTTTATAGGTTTCGAGTGGCATAATCCTAGTAGGACTTGTATTTCTCCATGCAGAGTCCTCCTAGGATTCATACTCCTAAGGATAATGCTTATCCTTTTACACCCTCCCCCACTACTTAAACCAAGTGGGATGGTTTTCACTTTGGCCGAACTACTATATGACCGAAATAAGCTTGGCTACGCAGAGCCACAGAGAAGGCCGAACTGTCCTTAGCTCGGTCTTCTCCTCCAACTCCTTATCTCGGCTTTCCCCTGTTCGACCATGGTGTGTTTAGATCAAACTTCCAAGTAGCAAGTTCTGACCGACCTAACCACAATATGTCATGACCGGACTAAATGCAAGGTCGGACTCACTTCAAACTGCCACCAGATCGGAGTTGCTTTACACATTCTTGAACCGGAGTAACCACACCTCTCCTGGGCCGGAATAACTTCACTTCTCCTGGGCCGGAGTATCTATACCTCTACTGGGCCGAAATAACATTACGGCTTCTTTCCGATTCCTTCACACTTTGGACCGTAGGGCCCAACTCACAGCTCGGCCCAATTCTTTCCCAAAAATTACCCTCTCACATCCTAATCATTTATACAAATTTTTCATATTCAAATTTTTATATCTTCTTCCCAAAAGAGGAGATTGTACCTTTAAATGATTATCTATAATATTGTTGTAGAACATAACCCCATTCCGATTAACTTCTCCAAATCTTCCTCCTATCATCAAATAACAAGAGCCAATCAGATTAACAAAACTAACAGAGATAAATTTGAGAAACTCCTACTGGGTAGAACTTTGGACCATGAAATCGAGAATCAATAAGCATTTATCCCCAGTTAATGCACTATCTTCAGTGGCAGAGACAGGATTTTGGTTCAGAGGAGGCAATAATAAGGTAAAATATTATGTCTATAATAATGTTATCCACCCCGTTGTATTTCAACCCTAACAAATTTAACTCTATTTCTAATCATGACATTGATTTAGATTGTAATGTTCGTCTCCAAATAAAAGCAAATATTTTATTGAGAGATTTCATCAAAAAAAAAAAAAAAAACAAGTAATCATCTACACATTTGTACATATACTCATCACGGAAGGAAAAAAAATACCAATACGAACAAATTAGCAAGTATTATAAAAAAAAGAAAAAAGAAAATAAAGGTAGACTTTATAACATCATAAAGGTGATTTCTGTCATAAAATAAACATTTGAATAGTACAAATTATAGCAACTATTTTAAAATAAAGAAAAAATATGAGTATATATTCAAATTTTGAAGGGACAAATTAAAAGAACTATATATAAACCTATACTAAAACATAAATTTTAGAAAGTTGATGCCCCTCCTGAACCATCTCTAACTATCTCAATGCCTTCCTGTGAAAAATCAAACAAAACAGTAACTTTTTATCCATTTTTTGGGCAAGAAACTAACTTCAAACTAATTCAACTTTGAAAATACTATCAAGTAACGATGGCAAGTGATCTTCAGCAACATCAATCTTTTTTTAATTGATTTATTTTGTATTTGGGTGTACTACAAATTATGATTTTATCTTAAAGAATAATGAAAAAACATAAGGTATATATTAAGAGTAAATTATAACTCTAAATAATTTAATAAGAAGTACTGAAAAATTAGACATAATAAATGATTTTTTCGGTGCAAATAATATCACCCCACCCTTAGCTTTGTCAAATGGTGCTGCCAGTTTAAATTGGTGAAGTAATAAGATTAGACTCCTTGGGGATTTAAACCCAAACTTCTCACTTGCAGATCAAAATCTATTTATCAACCTAATGCAATCATCAACTCTTATAAACTCTAACTTGAATAATAAAAAATAAATAGATAAATAAAAATAAAAGGTAGGCCATGATCCAACACCCAAAATGGTCTCATCAATCATAGGGACACCCATGCAAATTATAAACCATAGTCATGTGGACCAATTTTTTATCAACACAACTTGGCCATTATTTTTCTGTGAAACAATTTTTTTTTTTTTTTTTTTTGGGATAGGGTGAAGGAGATCTGGGGTTTGAATCCAAGTGCTCGGCTTAGTTAATTATTGACTCTATTTTTGAATTATATGATTTAGATAAAAATTCAAAAGGAAGAAATGACATGAAGAAAAAAAAAAAAAAAACTAACTTATATTTTATTTATAATTTTTTCACATTTTCTATCATTTTTTTTATTTTTTTATTTATTTTAAATCTCTACGTAAATTCATAATTTAATCACAACCTAAAAAGCATTAGGAACTCTACAGTTTTTTTGTGTTTTTTTTTTTAAACAGTTTTGGAACTCTACAGTTGGGCTGCATTTGCCAGCTAGGCCCAAATTGATTACAAGTCGGATAACCCAATTATTACCCACTCTAACCCATGAGAAATAGCAGGCCCAAATTCATTTCCCAATTATGACCCACATAAAAATTAAAAAAGCAATGGTTAATTATAGAGGTGGCAACTAGGCGGGTGTGGACCGGTTAAAATGGAATTTGCAGTTAAAGCAATTCAATCCAAACTTGTCCATTTATTAAATGGGCTTAAATGAGTTAGATTAAATTAGATACGGGTTGGACAAATGAACTCAACCAACACATTTACTTTATCTCTTCTTTTTTTTTTTAAAAAAAAATTTATATATATATATATTTAAATATTTTTTTACTTATTTATTTTTTTAATAACAAATATATATATTTTTTATTATTTTTACAAAATTATTTTCTTTCTTATTTTTATTTTTTATTTTTTTATGACAACGATAGTGGAGCGGAGCGAAGGTAGCGGTGGCAAAGTAGTGGTGGTGGTGGAGTACTAGTAGTAAAGGAGCAAGTTGTGTTGGTATTATGTCAGCTACGGTGGTGGAGTGGCAATGGTGATAGTAGTGGAGTGGCAATAGTACAAGAGAAGATGGTGGAGTAGTGGCGATGGTGGTAGTCGTAGTAGTGTGTTGGTGGCGGCGATGTAGCAATGGTGGAGGAGGTAGTGATGGTAGTGGTGGAGGAGGTGGTGGAGGAGGTAGTAGTGGATTAGTGTTGGCAGTAGTAGTGGTATAGTGGTGGTGGCAGTGATGGAGTGGCGGTGGTAGAGATGAATTGATGGTAGAAGTGAAATCTATTTAGACAGGTTTGAATCTCAATTTTGATTGGGTTGACAATAAGCAACCCATTTAATGCCATTTATTGATTTGGGCGGGTTTATATGGACTTTAAATGGGTATAATTAGGTAGGTTCATGAGTTTAGACTAAATTTGTTGTCTCTAATTAATTATTCACTGCCAATAAGGACATGTGCACTATTTGCAAGTGTTTGTATAGATCAAAAAGTCCCAAGCTTAAAGACTTTTTGTGTTGTTTTTATAAATTTGTTGCTAAAATTTAATAATTAGTAACGTTTTCTATGACGAATGTTTCAAACTATCACTAAAAACTATCAATTAGAGACACTTTTTATGAAAATATCGCCAAAAAAAAAAAAAAAATTAATAGTAACAAATAAAAGTAAATATGATTTTTTGATGCACCAAAAAGTTAAAAAAATTTATTGGTACTCCCATCTTTCTAATACGACTTTTTGAGTCAATGTGTCAAAGAATTAGGATTTAAGTACTCACAATAACCAGCTCAAACAAGAGAACCAGCCCAATGAAAGCTCATTTTTTACGTCTAACTTGGCTCGTACATGATGAAGGAAAATGTTTGAGGACCACTATTTTTGTGGTCACAATGGCTCAAAACTGCCAAAACGACGTCGTTTTGACAATTTTGAGCTATTGTGACCACAAAAATTATGGCCCTCTAGCATTGTTGCATAATGAAATGCCTCCTATTAACCCCCTTCATTGGATGTCACCATATTTTGCACCAAATGGCCCATTGAAATGTCTCCATTTGGTATAACCTCTTTGGGATAAATTATACTTTTTATCTCTACAGTATCACTCAAATTTCACTTTAATCTGTATTATTTTTCACAATAATACAATTTTTTTGGGGTCTATTCTTCTTCATTTCTATTTAATTTCTCTATTGACTTTATTTATTTATTTATTTATATTTCAAAAGGTCTATTTTCTTGTCTCTTGTTTAAATTCTCATCTTATGAACATACATATATATATATATATATATATTATAATTCTTACATTCTTATCATGTGGAATAAAGTGTATATTAGTAGAAAATGAGGATGGTTTTTCTGTTTTATTCTTATTTCGTAATCGCATGCTTGTCATATAATTATATTATGTTAAAAACTTAAATAATGAAATAATAGAAGGGTGCAGGGGGTTAACTGTCACGATTTTATGTGTAGGGACCAAAGTGGGATTTGACTAGAAGTGTTGGAGTTGACTATCATAATTTTATGTGTAGAGACCAAAAAGTGAGATTTGGTATAAAGTGCAGGGTGTAAAGTGTAATTTATCCAAAAAAATTTCATTTGATTTAGTTTTAGAATTATGATTTGAATGTAGAATTGTATTTAGAGTTTTGAGTTGCACTTCGAATTTTGAAAAGAGAAAATTTATTTGGTTATAAATTTCAAAAAGAGTTTAGAAAAGAATTTTGAGTTTTGAAAAGAGTTTTGATTTTTCGAGTTGTATTTTGAAATTTTTTGGATTCATTTATTTTTATAAATATTTAAAAATGTTTAATATTTTTTTATTTTAAATATTATATTTTATTTTTTAAATATTTTAAAATTTTCAACTTTTTTTTAATATTTAATTTTTTAAAAAAATTTTAAAATTTTTTGGATCCCCTATGTATATCTAAATTATAACAAATTATTTGGCCAATACTTAAAAAAATAACAAAATATTTTTTTTGAAAAAATAAAAATATTTGTGTTCAAAAATGAAAATAAACAAAATATTTTTTGAAGAAAACATATTTTTTCAAAAAAATATAAAATAAAAAATAATTTTAAAGAACAAAATAATTTCTTTTTCAATTTTTTTTAAAAAAAATAAAATTTTGAATAGAGTTTGGTTATGAGTTTTGAAAAGAAGTTTGAATTGTGGGTTTGATTATGAGTTTTCAAAATAAGTTTTGAATTGAGTTTTGAGTTGTTTGTTTGGTTATGAGTTTTGAAATTTTTTTATTAGAATCGCAATTCTAAAAATAAACCAAACGCAAATTTTTTATGTGTTTGTTTAGATGGAGAGTTCTAGAAAGTAATGCAAACTAAAATTTTCTATACAACTCAAATTAATTTGTTAGTTAGGCTTACGATTTCTCACAAAATATATTCCCACAAAACTTGACAATGCCTATTTTGTTTTCCTTTTTACCCATGTTTCTCTCAATGCCTCCTTGTTATGCGGCAAATACATTTTTTCCCGTAATTTTTTTGCAAAATTTTCTATCTATTCAACTGCATGTAAAAAAATAATTTTCATATTTTTCCTTTCTTTTACTTCACTTTTTATGATTTTCACTTTCTATCACTCGTTTCTTTCTAAACAACTGGAGCCAAGGATTGTACATGCGAAAAAATTTAAATTAATTTTGTATACAAATTTTCTTATGAGCTAAACAGTTGACAGAAAAAAAAAAATCACAAAATCACATATGTTTTTACGAACTTATATAAGTGATTTCACAAAAAGACATAAGTTGAACACATAAGTAATCTCATTTACTCAGACGTAAAGAAATTTTAAAAAAGTTTAGAAATCGCAAAAAATAGTCAAACAATTGTTTTTTTAATTTTTTTTTTTTAAAAAAATTACTTTTTAGATTCATCTGTACAACTGACTAAAAACTTAAAAGATGTTTGACATCATTTTTAACCAATACTAAACTACTATTTTAGTTATTATTTGACTTTTTACAACCAAAAAAAAAAAGTACAAAAAAGTAAAGAAAAGAATTGACTTTTTATAATAATTTTTTTGACATTTTGACTATATTACGTGATTGCCAAACCAACTCTAAAAATAAGATTAAAAAAAAAAAGAAAATAATTTTTTTTTAAAAAAGTTAGGTTATTCCCAAAGGACCCGGTTTTTCTCTAGTCCGAGATTAGACTAGAGCATGTTGTTGGACTTGTGGGGCACACCATAGGTTCTGTTTCAATGATCAAAACTGTTCAATATTTAGAGCTCGTCAATTACTTTATCCTTATAAAAAAATCACATTGATTGGATATCTGTAACGCCCTCAAAATAAACCCATAATATCATACATTCACGATAAAGAAAAGAGATTTCATATTACAATAATCAGAGTATTCTTACAAAAGATATTACATGTTGACAACAAAAGTAAATGCCCTATAGGCTTACAACTTTCTAAGTCAACACTTGGTTACAAAAAGGAGAGTACTAACTCTACACAAAATAAGCCATTGGCCTGATATACATGTAATACAACAAAAACAACATAAAGGAGTCTAACAGCCTCGAGCCTCCCAAGCTACGTCATTGGAGGTGGCATAGCACCTGCACCTGAAAATGATGTCCCATATAGGGTGAGCCAACGCCCAGTAGAGATATGCTATACATAGAATGAACAATAACTAAAACATGAACATTTGATAAATGTTTGACTCACATAAATCAATTCATAATTCTTTTCAATTACATGACCAATATGTCCATATTTCATCACATTTTCCAATACTTCTCCAGTTCTCAATTTATGAATAGGGCTCAGAACCTGGCCAATAATTTAATGAGACTATAGCTCATATCAACAATACTTCCATACTTCACAATAGATATACATATTTGCTGTATCAATACTTCAATGGATACACAGATTTGCTGTATCAACACTTCAATAGATACACAGATTTGCTATATCAATGGAGTTCATCCCCTATCTCTTTCCAAAGAATATCCGGTTTAGGAGTCCATCCCTTATCTTCTCTTAAACCATGGAGTACATCCCCTATCTCCTCCCACACAACACAATGTATATAAACACATATCATATACATAACCAATCAATAAATAATTTTAATGTATTATTCCATTCATCATAATCAATGACATATCCAACCGATTAGTTTTAATTCACCTAATCATCATGCAGTGTCTACAACAATCAAGACTATCGTCTACCGATAGCCCAAAGCAATTATTTCTAAACAGATAATTTGTCAACAATTTCCAAGGTGAGTGATTAATAATTCAAACTCCACCATTCTATCTCATAAAGAGCCAATTACATTATTTCCAACTCAATTTCATATTTTCATAATAAATGTCATTAATTACGCTAATAACTCAAATATACCCAAATATGGCATTTTCCCCCTTTTTCTCAATATTGACCCAAAGGTCCAAATGTTATCAACAACACCAATAACCTCCTTTTTAGACCCAAAATACAAATGTTTGAATCAAAAGAACAAAACCCCTCTTTCCAATATAATCCATCTTAAATCCTAACTTCCCAAATCAAACCATTTATACAAAAAGCTCAACATCTATGTTAAAGCTCATAAAGATGAGTAGGAATCCCTACCTCAAAAGGTGAAACTCAACGAAGATGATGAAAAAATGTTGAAATGCTCCAAAACCTAAGATTTTCGGATTGATAGGAAGCTCAAGCCAAGCTCTACACTCTTTGCAAAGACACTAAGGGAGTAGATCACTCAAGCTAAGGTATATTCTAGAGAGAGGAGCTCTCAAAAGAGGGTTTAGAAAAGTAAGAGAGAGAAAGAAAATGTAAAAAGTGATTCAAAATCACCCAGCTGCCATCTGATATACGACTATCCCGCTCGAGCGGAGAATAGGACACTCGAGCATCAAACACAAAAAGCTGGACCCGCTCGAGCGCAAAAAGACCCGCTCGAGCGCAAAGGGAAACCCGCTCGAGCGTAGATTACCCTCATCGAGTATTTTTTTTTATAGACATTGAACAGCCGCTCGAGTGCCAAGAGGCCCGCTCGAGCGCGACCCGCTCGAGCGCGACCCGCTCGAGCGTAATGAAATCCGCTCGAGCGTGAAAAACGCACCTGCAAAAGTTTTGCAGAGGCACAAAATGCTGAAAATGTGTAAACTCCGCTCGAGTGCAAAGGGATCCGCTCGAGCGGACCACTAAAAATCTGGGCAACAAGGAATGGGACTAAAGCTCAACCAACCTGTTCGAAACATGCCTAACATATCCTAAAACTCAAATATATGGAATTAAAGGATGACAACAAGACAAATACAACAACCAACTCCACGGAACTCAAGTCTGGATACAACAATCAAAGAAGGAAGAACTAGGATCGTTATAACCTCCCCCCCTTAAGGATTTCGTCCACGAAATTAAGTACAAGTTTCTCAAAAACATGATTTCTCAATTACCAACATTATTACAATGCAAAATTCAACAACTTGACCCATTACTGGTCATTCCATCTCTTTTTAAGAGGCAAATCACAATATAATCTCCAACATGCATCATCAACATGCATCACAAAACACATTCAATGCCAATATTATATTTGCATTTCTAAAACATCATTAACATATACAATGTTAAAATTAACTTATATTTTAAGGCAAGTTCCAAAATATATTTCCATAAACCAAAACATTTACAATGTTTTACAACTTAAGACATATTCCATGCTCTTAAAGTTTATCAATATTACAAAATTCCCATTACAAGATTACACATCAACAAACATATCCGGATATTTTTCACGGACCTCCAACTCACGTTCCCAAGTGGCTTCTTCCACTCCGTGTGTTTCCATAAAACCTTTACCAAGGGAATGGTCTTGCCTCGCAAGACTTGCTCCCATCTATCCAAGACCCGAACCGGCCTCTCCTCATACGAGGCATTCTCATCAACCTCTAAGTCGGTCCAATCCAATACATGCGATGGATCTGGCTCGTACTTCCGAAGCATACTAACATGAAACACATCATGCACCCCAGACAACTGTGGCGGTAAAACTAAACGATAGACAACCTTGCCAATCCTCTCAAGGATCTCAAAAGGACCAATAAACCTAGGGGACAACTTTCCACTCTTACCAAACCTCATCAAATCCCGCCTAGGTGATATTTTTAGAAAACATGATCACCCGCCTCAAATGCGAAAGGCCTCCTCCTACGGTCGGCATAACTCTTTTGGCGACTCTGGACTGTAACAAGCCTCCTACGGATAAGATCAACCTTCTCCGTCGTTTCCCTCACCAACTTCGGGCCCAACAAAGATGCATCACCTACCTCGGCCCAACAAACTGGAGACCTACACGGTCGGCCATACAAGGCCTCAAACGGTGCCATACCGATACTCGACTGAAAACTATTATTGTAGGCAAACTCCACCAAGGGCAAGTGCCTCTCCTACGTTCCACTAAAGTCAAGGACACAACCTCAAAGCATATCTTCAAGGATCTGAATAGTACGCTCTGACTGCCCGTCAGTCTGAGGATGATAAGCCGTGCTAAAGGTCAATCTAGTGCCCAAGGCACTCTGCAAACTCTGCCACAACCTAGCAGTAAAACGTGGATCTCTATCGGAGATGATCAAAACTGGGACTCCGTGCAACCTCACTATGTCCCGAATATACAAGTTGGCAAGATGATCTACCGAATCCTTCACGCGCATATGAATGAAGTGCGCCGACTTAGTCAACTGGTCTACAACTACCCAAATAGCATCACTACCCCGCTGAGTCCTCGGAAGACCTACAACGAAGTCCATAGTGACATGCTCCCACTTTCACTCGGCAATAGGCAATGGTTGCAACAAACCCACTGGCCTCTGATGCTTGGCCTTCACTTGCTGGCAAGTATGGCACTTAGACACAAACACAGCCACATCTCTTTTCATACCTCGCCACCAAAATTGGCGACCCAGATCACAATACATCTTAGTGCCTCCCGGATGCACCGCAAGGCGTGAATGGTGAAACTCTCAGAGTACTTCCTTTCGGTAAGACTTCGGCACAAACAGACGGTCACGATATCTCACACTCAGGTCGGGATACACCCTGAAACCCTTCTTAGCCTTCCTATTGGAGATCTTCTCTCGGAGGGATTCTACCTCAAGGTCACCCCCCTGTGCCTCTAACACTCGATTCACAAGTGTGGGTTGCGCAACTACAGAAAATAAGGCCGTAGCCTCAACGGATTCGCCCAGAAGCAAATCGAACTCGCCAAGTGCACCCAACATCTCCCACTCCCGGATGGCTATACAAGCTACATTACTAATGGATTTCCTACTAAGATCATCGGCCACGACATTGGCCTTTTCCGGGTGATAGTGCAACCCGAAATCATAGTCCTCAATGAACTCCATCCACCTCCTCTACCTCAAATTCAAGTCTCTCTGTGTAAACAGGTATTTCAAACTCTTATGATCCGAGAACACCTCAAATCTCTCACCATAAAGGTAGTGCCCCCAAATCTTCAAGGTAAAAATTACTGCTGCTAGTTCTAGGTCGTGTGTAGGGTAATTCCTCTCGTGAATCTTTAACAGACGTGAGCCATAGGCTACCACTTTCCCCTCTTGCATCAACACATAACCCAAACCCTCTCGTGAGGCATCACAGTAAACCGCGTAACCCAACCCTCTCTCCGGGATAATCAAAACCGGAGCGGTGGTCAATCTAACTTTCAACTCTTGGAACGACTTTTCACAAGTCTTACTCCATACAAATTTGACCCATTTCCGTGTCAATCTAGTCAACGGTGAAGCTAGCCTGGAGAAATCTTTCACAAACTGGCGAAAATACCCAGCTAATCCCAGAAAACTGCGGATCTCAAAAACACCCTTAGGCTGTGCCTAATCTTGCACTGCCTCAATCTTGGATGTATCAACAGACACCCTTTCCCTGGAAACCACATGGCCTAAGAACTTGACCTCTCCTAGCCAGAATTCACACTTCTCAAACTTGGCAAACAGCCTGTGGGCTCTAAGCAACTCAAGCACCACTCTCAAGTGTTTCTCGTGCTCCTCCTCCGAAGGCAAATAAATCAGAATGTCGTCCACGAAAACGACCACAAAATGATCTAAGAATTCCCAGAATATCCGATTCATCAAGTCCATAAACACTGCTGGTGCATTGGTGAGCCCAAATGGCATCACCAAGAACTCATAATGGCCATACCGCGTACGAAATGCCGTCTTCGGAAGATCCTCCTCCCTGACCCTCAACTGGAGGTAACCCAATCTCAAATCTATCTTAGAGAAACAACGGGACCCCTTCAACTGGTCAAACATATCATCTATACGAGGCATAGGGTACTTATTCTTAACTGTAACCCGATTCAACTTCCGGTAATCGATACAAAGTCTCAAGGCACTATCTTTCTTTTTAGCAAAGAGGGCCGGTGCTCCCCACGGCAAAACACTAGGGCGAATGAAGCCCTTATCCAGCAACTCCTGGAGTTGAATCTTCAACTCACTCAACTCGACTGGGGCAAAACGGTAAGGTGCCATGGAAATCGGCGCCGTGCCGGGCACTAAGTCAATAGAGAACTCGATCTCTTGATGTGGTGGCAAACTCACAAGATCCTCGGGAAAAACGTCCGAGTACTCACAAACCACTCTCGGCAACACAATCTGGGTCTCATCACACTCACCACTTATAAAGCTAGCGAGAAGACCACTAAGCTCACTCCGCCCTCGCGGATCATACACCGGTGGCAACACACTACCAACCCGATCCCCCAAGAAATGGAAACAATCCCCGCTCAAGGTACATATTATGACCCGCTGGCAGTAACAATCAATAACAGCCCGGTATGACGATAGCCAGTCCATACCCAAAATAACATCAAAACCCGACATAGCCATAACTACAAATGAAAATGGAAGTCGGCGGTCGGCGACCTCTATATTGCACCCTCTGCACCCTTGTTTCAAAATTAATTCACCCCCAACAGGTGATACTACACAAATAGGAGATGCTAACTGTGCCAACTCCAACCCCAAAACAGATGCAAATGCAACAGATATAAAGAAATGAGATGCACCCGTATCAATCAACACATTGGCAACCGAGTTGCAAAGCAAAAAGGTACCTCTCACAATAGATGGAGCCGGTACTAGATCCTACGTGGTAACAGCATACACACGCCTTGAAGGCCCCTGATCTACCTGCTCTCCTCTCGGAGCAAAAGACTGCTGCACAGACTGGGACGATGAAGCCCCTTGATTGGCCCTCGAGGCCTGAACTGACTGAGCTGGCTAAAAACTCTGCCTCAACCCAGATGTACCGGATGTGCCACTTAACTGCGGCAAAACCTCTGTAGGTGCCCCGCCTGACCACACTGGTAGCAAGAAAGCGGCTGACCTCTGCCCTGACTTTGGCTTTGAGGTCGAGCCGAAGATGAAGCTGCTCTCTGACCTCCTCCCCTCTGCGGGCAAGTTGGAGACTTGTGGCCCAGCTGACTACATTTATAACAGGTGATGTCTCCCTGACTGCTTTTCCCAGAGCCTGCACTCGGCACTGGAAAGGTCGATCTAGCAAAAGCACCCTGGGATTGCTGAGGGTTAGGACCCCTCTGCCTTCTACTGTCCCCCTGACCATCCCGACTCCTCTTGGAGCCCCTCTGCCTCTCCTCCTCCTCCTGCATCATAATCTCCATATGGGCTACAGCATCCACAAGGCGTCCATAGTCCCGGGTCATAGAATCCCCAACTCTCATCTTGAGGCCATGCCTCAACTTCCTCTCAAACTCGATACAATGGCGTTCCTCAGACGCTACAAGCTCAGGTGCGAATCTGGATAAGCTAGTAAAGGCGGCCTCAAACTCGGCCACTGATAAACTCAGCTGCTTGAGCTGATTAAACTGATTCCTCAGCTTCTCCCTGACAATTGGAGATAAGAACTTCTCCTGGAAAGCATCTAAAAAAGCCTCCCATGTACCAACAACACGGCCTCTCATGAACTTCCACCACTGACCCGCATCCCCTTTAAGCTGGAAGGATGCCAAGGTCACCTTCAATGTCCCGTCTTCGATGCCAATCATCTCAAATGTCTTAGTTATCTGCTCCAACCACTCATCAGCCTTAAGTGGCTCCTTAGGATCCCCAACAAACTCATCCGGATTCGACCGGAAGAACTCCCTCTTCAGAAAGGAAGGCCCTGCATCAACAACCTAGGCCTGAATTGGATTCTCAGCTCTGAGAATGTCTATGGACTCCCTCATAGCTCTCGCTATCTCACGGGCTAAGGCACCCATGGTCTGCTGACCCACTGGCTCAGCCACATTGGCCTGACCAACACCCTCTTGCTGCGCCGGAACCTCATCCGGTATAGGCATCTCCTGCCTACCTCGCCTACCACGTCTATCACCTCATCCTCGTCCTGACATCCTAATAAAGGTAACGAAGAACATTAGCACACTCACAAATGTGCCGAAGCTATAACACTCGCGTCTTAATGCATGGACAACACTAATTCACTCCACGTAAGCACATAATCACATAAGCACCTACGAATTTCATTTCTGGATAATGATAGTCTCGAGGCGTTACTAGAGTTCCGGTTAGAAACAGCATTGATCAAGTGCTTTTCCAACAAGACTCACATAAACCCAAGGATCCAATCAACATCCTAGAAACTAAATTCCATACCCAAATAGTCACATAAACATGTTATCACATAAGTATATAACACCACATCTAAGTCTCTATCAAGCGAGACAAACCCATTGTGATACTAATCACTTCCCACGTACCCAAAGTATTCGAACCCGGTACGCTCTGATACCAGGTTGTAACGCCCTCAAAATAAACCCATAATATCATACATTCACGATAAAGAAAAGAGATTTTATATTACAATCATCAGAGTATTCTTACAAAAGGTATTACATGTTGACAACAAAAGCAAATGCTCTATAGGCTTACAACTTTCTAAGTCAACACTTGGTTACAAAAAGGAGAGTACTAACTCTACACAAAATAAGCCCTTGGCCTGATATACATGTAATACAACAAAAACAACAAAAATGAGTCTAACAGCCTTAAGCCTCCCAAGCTACGTCCTTGGAGGTGGCATAGCACCTGCACCTGAAAATGATGTCCCATATAGGGTGAGCCAATGCCCAGTAGAGATATGCTAAACATAGAATGAACAATAACTAAAACATGAACATTTGATAAATGTTTGATTCACATAAATCAATTCATAATTCTTTTCAATTACATGACCAATATGTCCATATTTCATCACATTTTCCAATAATTATCCCGTTCTCAATTTATGAATAGGGCTCAGAACTTGGCCAATAATTTATTGAGACTATAGCTCATATCAACAATACTTCCATACTTCACAATAGATACACATATTTGCTGTATCAACACTTCAATAGATACACAGATTTGCTGTATCAATGGAGTTCATCCCCTATCTCTTCCCAAAGAATATCCGGTTTAGGAGTCCATCCCCTATCTCCTCCTAAACCGTGGTGTACATCCCCTATCTCCTTCCACACAACACAATGTATATAAACACATATCATATACATTACCAATCAATACATAATTTTAATGTATTATTCCATTCATCATAATCAATGACATATCCAACCGATTAGTTTTAATTCACCTAATCATCATGCAGTGTCTACAACAATCAAGACTATCCTCCACCGATAGCCCAAAGCAATTATTTCTAAACAGATAATTTGTCAACAATTTCCAAGGTGAGTGATTAATAATTCAAACTCCACCATTCTATCTCATAAAGAGCCAATTACATTATTTCCAACTCAATTTCATATTTTCATAATAAATGTCATTAATTACACTAATGACCCAAATATACCCAAATATGGCATTTTCCCCTTTTTTCTCAATATTGACCCAAAGGTCCAAATATTATCAACAACACCAATAACCTCCTTTTTAGACCCAAAACACAAATGTTTGAATCAAAAGAACAAAACCCTTCTTTCCAATATAACCCATCTCAAACCCTAACTTCCCAAATCAAACCATTTATACAAAAAGCTCAACATCTATGTTAAAGCTCATAAAGATGAGTAGGAATCCTTATCTCAAGAGATGAAACTCAAAGGAGATGATGAAGAAATGTCGAAATGCTCCAAAACCCAAGATTTTCGGATTGATAGGAAGCCCAAGCCAAGCTCTACACTCTTTGCAAAGACACTAAGGGAGTAGATCACTCAAGCTAGATCAATCCCTAGAGAGAAGGTATATTCTAGAGAGAGGAGCTCTCAAAAGAGGGTTTAGAAAAGTAAGAGAGAGAAAGGAAATGTAAAAAGTGATTCAAAATCACCCAGCTGCCATCTGATATACGACTATCCCGCTCGAGCGGAGAATAGGACGCTCGAGTGTCAAACATAAAAAGCTGGACCCGCTCGAGCACAAAAAGACTCGCTCGAGCTCCAAGAAACAAAATCAAAAAGCACCCGCTCGAGCGCAAAGGGAAACCCGCTCGAGCGTAGATTACCCTCATCGAGTATTTTTTTTACAGACATTGAACAGCCGCTCGAGTGCCAAGAGGCCCGCTCGAGCGCGACCCACTCGAGCGTAATGAAATCCGCTCGAGTGTGAAAAACGCACCTGCAGAAGTTTTGCAGAGGCACAAAATGCTGAAAGTGTGTAAACTCCGCTCGAGCGCAAAGGGACCCGCTCGAGCGGACCACCAAAAACCTGGGCAACAAGGAATGAGACTAAAGCTCAACCAACCTGTTCGAAACACGCCTAATACATCATAAAACTCAAATATATTGAATTAAAGGATGACAACAAGACAAATACAACAACCAACTCCACGGAACTCAAGTCCAGATACAACAATCAAAGAAGGAAGAACCAGGATCACTATATTTCTAAATGACATAAATGCTCAATTCTAAAGTCCAAATGGTTGAATTTGAATTCCCTTTCACATTCTTTCAATTTCTCCTTCCGTTCTCTAACTTTCTCCTCCAAAAGAAGACCAAACAAGCCAAATGTTACTCTCTAACTTTATCCGTGCTTCACCTTCCTTCTCTATTTTGTTGTAGGAACTAATTAGCTTAGGCCGCTAATTGTTTCATTAGCTTAAGTGGCCAAGTTTAACTAAAAATAACCTTGCTTAGCCTCCAAGAATGATAATTTTCTGACTAATTGTAGTTTAACGATTTTAGTTTAACTTAATCACCTCATTTAAGGTTTTCTAAGTCATCTAAGTGTTCAAGTCTCAACTCCAAAACGATGTATTTGAATTTCGTTTGATTTTCTTCCTATTTCTTTTTCTTTTCGCTAACTTTCTATTCTTGCTCTCAAGAATAATGTTTCTCTGTAACTTTCTCCGTCCTTCTCAATTTTGTTCTAGGAACTAATTAGCTTATGCGACTAATTGTTTCCTTGGCTGAAGTGGACAAGGTTCACTCAAACTGACCTTGCTTAGCCTCCAACAAAGAGAGTTTTCTGAGTAAATGTAGGTTAACGATATTCGTTTAACATAAGAACCTCATTTAAGCTTTTCCAAATGAAAAAGTGCTCAATTCTCAAGTCCAGAAGGTTGAATTTGAATTTCCTTTGATTTTCTTCCTATTTCTCCTTCTGTTCTCTAACTTTCTCTTCCAGCTCTCAAGAAAAATGTTTCTCCCTAACTTTCTCCATCCTTCTCTATTTTTTTCTAGGAATAATTAGCTTAGGAAACTAATTGTTTCATTAGCCTAAGTGCCCATGTTTAACTCAAACTATCTTTGCTTAGCTTTCAAGAAAGAGAATTTTTCTGAGTGATTGTAGATTGACGATATTGGTTCAACTTAAGCAACTCGTTTAAGGTATTTTAAGCCACCGAAGTGTTCAACTCTCAAGTCCAAAAGGGTGAATTTGAATTCTGTTTGAATTTCTTCCAACTTCTCTTTCTTTTCTCTAACTTTCTTTTCTCCTTTCTCAAGAATAATGTTTCCCTCAAACTTTCTTCGTCCTTCCCCTTCCTTATCTATTTTGTTGTAGGAACAAATTGGCTTAGGCCACTAATTGTTTCATTAGCTTAAGTGGCCAAGTTTAACACAGGCTAAGCTTGTTTGCCTCCAAGAAAGAGAATTTTATAAGTAATTGTAACACAATGATCTTAGTTTAACTTAAGCACCTCATTTAAGGTTTTCTAAATCATCTAAGTATTCAATTCTCAAGTCTAGAATGATGAATTTGTATTCCCTTTGATTCTATTCCAATTTCATTATCTTTTCTCTAACTTTCTCTTCTAATTCTCTGTAAGTTTCTCCATCATTCTCTATTTTGTTCTAGGAACTAATTGGATTGGGCCACTAATTGTTTCATTCGCTTAAGTGGGCAAGTTTAACTCAAACTAAAAGCTTACTTAGCTTCCAAGAAACAGAATTTTCAGATTAATTGTACCTTAACGATATTAGTTGAACTTAATCACCTCATTTAAGGTTTTCTAAATCATCTAAATGTTGAATTCTCAAGTCCAAAACGATGAAATTGAATTCCCTTTGATTTTCATCCTATTTCTTCTTTCTTTTT
Source organism: Camellia sinensis (assembly GCF_055761805.1). Lineage (NCBI taxonomy): Eukaryota > Viridiplantae > Streptophyta > Magnoliopsida > Ericales > Theaceae > Camellia > Camellia sinensis. The sequence continues at coordinate 99,964,394 of NC_138975.1, read as the reverse complement.
TTTTCCTCAGACTTTCTCTTCTAACACTCAAGAATAATGTTTCTCTGTAACTTTCGCCATCCCTCTACATCCTTCTCTATTTTCTTTAATGAACTAATTTTCTTAGGCCACTAATTGTTTCATTAGCTTAAGTGGCCAAGTTTAACTCAAATTAACCTTGCCTATCCACCAAGAAAGAGAATTTTCTGAGTAATTGTTGCTTAACAATATCAGTTTAACTTAAGCACCACGTTAAGGTTTTCTTAGTCACTTAAGTGTTCTATTCTCAAGTCGAACAGGATGAATATGAATTCCCCCTGATCTGTTTTCTTATTTGAACAGGATAAATATTAGTTGAACTCAAGTCCGAACTCAATTTTATAATAATTTTTTTTGACATTTTGACTATATTAGGTGATTGCCAAACCAACTCTAAAAATAAGATTAAAAAAAAAGAAAATAATTTTTTTAAAAAAAAGTTAGGTTATTCCCAAAGGACCCGGCTTTTCTCTAGTCTGAGATTAGACTGGAGCATGCTGTTGGACTTGTGCGGGCACACCACAGGTTCTGTTTCGATGATCAAAACCGTTCGATATTTAGAGCTCGTCAATTACTTTATGCTTATAAAAAAATCACATGATTGGATATCCATAACTACTTGATCGGATCAGATGTCTGTCAACGGTAAATATAATTTTCAAAATAAATTATTGACAAAAATCTGATCCGATCAAGTAATTATCGATATCCGATAAATGTGATTTTTTATGAAAATAAAGTAGTCGACAAGTTCTACACATTAAACAATTCAAATTATCAAAACATAACATGTGATAGACCTCACAGACCCAATAATACCGTCTAATCCATAAAACAGACTCGAGACCATCCCCAAACACCATCTCAATTCATTTTTGGTAGGAAACCTTTTTTTTTTTGTGTGCACAAACCAGCTTGGCAGTTCCACTTCTAGTTCCAGCAGCAACAAACTCTTCACTCCCCTCTCTCTGTGGAAATTATCTGTGCTCTCTCATTTACCCAGATTGTGTCAACTCAAGAATTCTAAAGCTACGGTTTTGATCTGATATGCATACGTCTTCACATTGGGAAATTAGAATTATGGATGCAACAAACCTACAGAGAAGAGAAAGTTGTGGGCAATGTTGTTGGGTTTGAAGGTCGAGTATAGTTGTAGGAATAGTTTTAAGGTTTATGTGTAGTGATTTTTAGGTGAGTTTTTTGTGGCATTTTTGTGGGTCGTATTGGGTATTTTGGGAGTCAAATGAAGTTTATGAAGCTGAGTCAAAGTCAAAGCCAATGGCAATTCTATCAGGCAAGTGGGCTACCTTGAATTTTTTATGAGTAAAAAATTGAGAAAGTTTGATTTGATATGAAACACTCCAATGAACAAACTCAGATTTAAGCATAAATTTGAGCAAAAGCTTCGGTAATGGCTGAGTTGTAAATTTGAAATGGCAAAATGGTCTTGAAATTTTTTAGTGTTCTTTGATTTGGATAAAAAAAAGAAGAAGGTAATACTGAATTTAATACGAGTTTGAGTGAAAGGAATGGAGAGGTTTTTTAGTGATTTACCAAATTTAAATTTGATATAGGTTTGAGATGCCTGTAGACACCCCATTTTTGACCGACCTTAAGACTTAGATGTCATCGATTGAGCGCTCGGTGATCGCACATGTTGTGCTCGTCCTGAGGTCACAAAGTCTCGGCTGAGAGCCTTGCCTTCGGACTTCGGGACTTTTTGTGCTTCCCCTCGGTTTGTGAACCAGGTCTTGTTTTCTCTGTTTTCTCTTCCCGAAGGGAGGGAGAGGTCTCGTAGGCCATCTCTTAGTGGCCGTAGGTTATGTTTCGTAGTCGTAGGCCACTTTTCCCTTTGGTGACCAGTTTTCGATTTTCGGAGCCGTCGGCCGTGCGCCTCGGTTCGGGACTGCTTAACTACCTCCGTTTGCTCTGATTTTTGGCACACACCTTGTTTCCTCTCTTTAGAGGGACACTGTGGCCCGGGAGACCATCTTTGTGGTCGCATGCCACTTCTGGTGCTTAACAGTCAGTTTTTAGGGCCCCCGACTGCGCGTTTTTGCCCCCGAACCTTCGTTTTGCATCAGTGTGGGTTCATTTTTGGCATGGACCCTAGTTTCATTGTTTGGAAGGTGGTACAAGGGTGGGAGACCACCTTTTCTCCTTGGAGACCACTTTTCTCCCGCCGACCGGTTTTCTTATCAGGTAGCTGGTCTCCCTCACTTTTGGGCCACAATTTCTGGTCTCCCATACCACCATTGAGTTGCACTCACCTGGGAGACCACCAATATGGGATGCCGACCACCTTTTCAAGCTTGACCCTTTTGAACCTAGTCGGTCGACCAGGAGAAATGGTCGGCCGACCACCTGAACTGGTCGGCCAGCTTTCTCCTCTTTTGTCTCACTGAGTGCTATCCAGCTGTGCCAGTTGGGAGGCATTTGCTCCATCCTCCATACACATGTATGGAGGATTGACCCTCTTGTTTTGGCTTCTTAAAGAAGTTGGACCCTTTGCTCTAAGCTTCTTAGAGAAGCTTGACCTTTTCTTAGCTTCTTGAGGAAGCTTAACTCCTTTGGTCTAGCTTCCTTAAGAAGCTTGACCCTTTTGGTTTAGCTTCCTTAAGAAGCTTGGCCCCTTTGCTCCAAGCTTCTAAGAGAAGCCTTGGACCTCTTCTTCTATAAGAGAGACCCTCCTCTCCACTTGCAAGGGTTCTGAAATTGCTGGAGCAAAAACCATACACTCTCCCTTTGTATCTCTTCCATTTGGCCTTCAAAACTCCATTGTTCTTGCACCATCACACACCACCTCCTATCCTAACACCTCCACCATCACTCTAAGCACCTTGGAGCTGTTTCATAGAGGTTGAAGGTTTGCTACATTGGTCCAGAAGCTGCTGGTTCTCTTCTCTACAAGGGTAACACTTCTTTCCCTCTTTTTGTCTTCATTTTGCTTCATCTCTTAGCCTAGTTTGCAAGCATATTTAGGCTTTGTCATAAACTGAAAAAAGTCTTGTTTTGAGCTTCTAAACATGTTTGTTTAAGACCTTTTTTCTGTTGGGGGTCATCTACCCCCTTGCATGCTTCATTTCCCTTTGTTTTGAGCTATGCATTAGGGCCTTTGTGTTGAGCTTTGTTGGCCCTTTTGACCACTGAAATCCAGTGGATTTTCAGTGGTTATTATGTGTTTTTGAACATCAAAATCAGAGAGGGGTGACCCTCTCACCCCTTGTCTTGTTTTCTAGCATTATTGGCCTTACAAAGGAGCCCATATTTGCACACTTCTTGAGCATGTTTCAGGCCATTATTTGTGAGTTTTCTGACCTGCATGAACTCTGTCCAAAGTTTTTTTGCCATGTTAGGTGTCTATCTTGCATGTGTAGAGTAATCCTCTTCATGGCCTTTCAAAGGAGCCTTCATTTGCATGCTTCCTAGCCTCATTTCAGGCCCTTTTCAGTGAGTTTTAGGGCCCTCATAACCCCTTTCTAGAGGTGGTTTTGCCATTTTGTATGTCCATTATACATGTGTAGAATAACCCTCTTATTGGCCTTTCAAAGGGACATATCATTCTTGCATGCATTGACTGAGTTTCAGTGGGTTTTTGGTCATATTTTGGCATGGATTACTTCTTTTTTTGGTTGGTTTGGTGACCTCTCATGTGCTTCATATAGTTGTAGTGCAAATCATGGTTCACTAGCTTGTTTTGCATGATGTTTTGGCCGCCTTTCCTAGCATATTTTGGCCTTGCCTTAAACTGATTTTGTGCATGTTTTGGACTGCCTTAGCTCTGTTTTTGGGTCTCATGGTCGAATGATGCTTGTTTTGCATGCCTGTAGTTCAATATTCATGCTTAACTTTGAGTTTTGAGGTCCATTGCATGCATATACTGAGGTGTTTTCATGTTTTGGGGCCATTGCACATCATATTTCAGAGCTTATATGCATGCCATATTCCCATGATTTCCACTCTTTAAGTGCATTAGAGAGTCGGGCTTGTATGCCTCATTTACCGACCATTACATGGGCTTCATTTGAATGCATTCCGAGCCATCATTTAGACCAATTTCCCACTGTCTTGGACCTGCCTAGGGTCTGTTTGGGGTTGGTTTTTCCATTTGTGCATTGCTTTGTGTACCTCTAGTGTAACGCACTTCATTAGTTTCGGTATTCGGGTCATTTAGCATGCATCGTGTGAAGTGTTTGCATGATTCGGGACCATTGTGTATCATATTTCAGAGCTGGATCATGCGCCATTCTATGCCATATTTCATCCTTTGCCATGCTTTGTTAGAGTTGCATGTTGTGTCTTAAGATCGGTCCTTTGCATCCGTGCATGTTTGCATGTATTTCGGTTGTCTCATTTTTATCATATGGCCACTGATTTGAGTGTGGCTGAGGTTCACTCATGTTGGTTTAAGTTCATCTTGCATTGTGTATGCCATTTAGTTCACGTTGTTGCATGATTTGATCATTGCATTGTGTATGCCTTGTTCGTTTCAATGTGTTTGTTAGTCTTCATATGCATTACGTATGCCATATAGAATCATCTTGCATTGAGTATGCCATTGGTCATTTCATAACATTGTGTATGCTAGTAGCATGTTTGCATATCATTACTTGCATGTTTGCATCATTTAGTGGCATTGCATTTAGGTTGCATGTTAGAGTTGCATTCATGCATGCCATGTGTGTTGCATTGTGTTTGGAGTAGGGTTTAGTCCAAACACGGGAAACGAGGGACGTTTCGTACTCCAAGTGACAAATCATGCCTCGATTCTCGGTCGACAACACTCTTGACTATCCATGATAGAGTCGTTGGCTTTAGTTGCTTATATGTGCATTCATGTCCCATTGAGTCGTGCAATTTGACTCCTCGGCCATTATGCATCGAGATACGTGATTGATGGCATGAGGATCGAGGACTACACTCCCTAGAGCTTGTGCAATGATAGGGAGAGTGGTCATGCACACATTTGTTGAAAATACATTGCCTTTCCTTTCTCTTGCCTTTGTTGCAGAAAAACCAAAAACCAGAGGTGGAAACTGGTCGACTGACCAGATTTTCTAGCAGGCCGACCACCCACTTTGGTCTCCACCACAAAGGGTGATCGGCAGGTGGTCTTCCATGCTAATAACTGGTTGGTGGCCTTCCCAAGGTGGAGTTTCAGCCTTCTGGAGCTTTGTGCAAGTTTCTGAGATCAATTGCAAACAAGGGTGAGGCGAAGCACTGTGGCGGAATTTACCGACAAGGCGACTCGAGCATGCATACACCTTTCATCATTCGGAATAGAGCTGAGGCGGTCCATTTAGCTTGCATGCTAATTTATTTGCTTTTCTAGTTAATTTGTTAATTAATTAGGGTTTTGTAATATTTAGTTAGCTAGAGTAATTAATTATTTATTCGGACTATATTATTTATTCGGACCCTCCGAGCGAGGGCACAATTGTAATAAGTGTGTGTGTGATGTATGTCTTCCAACCCCACGTCTTTTTCTCTTTTATTTGCCAGCTTATGATGGTTAGATTAGGGCATGTTTCAATTAGCATACTTATGCTTGCATGTTTGCATCAATCATCTGTATTGCATGCACCAGGCTCGGCGCATCATACTAACTGCATTGTATTTCAATTCTGAGTTGAATATGTGTATCAGTTGTTGCATTTCATACGCCATTTTAGAATAGCCGAGCCTATCTTAGTTGCATTTTTGCATGTGTTGCATTAGCTATCTTAACATGAACTAGGATCATGCATTGATTACTAACTAGTTTCTGTTTTAGCTTGGAGTACTCGGTAAGTATTTATGCTTTAGCATCCTTGCATGTGTGTGAGTGACTGCCATGATAGCATGCTTACCATGAGGCTATGTGCTTATATGATATACCTGCCTGAATGCCTGTGAGTGAAGGTTGGGTTGCTTGAGTTGGGATAATTCATCGAAACTCGTGTTTTAGCCTACTTGCGAGTAGCAAACTTCAATCCATTTTCAAAACAAACGGATGTGCGATGCTTTGTTCCAACTTAGGCAATCCAGTCTATACTTGTATACTGTGCGCATCACATAGTAAGTCTAGGCTAATAACCGGAATAAGAGCACATAATATTTTCAAAACTCGATATCATGGTTAGTAGAGGCCGATCTTTGATTGGGCGAGCGGGGGTGCTCACGAAGTGACCTTCCCCAATCGTACCCAAGCTCCCGAGCCGAGGCAACTTTGGTGATGACGGACACGTCGCCTTAGGCAAACGAGTCAGGGTTTCCTAAATTTCCCAAAATAAAATATTTAGGTGGTGACTCTGTATTTGGCAAAGTAGTCCATGTTTGGCACTTCTTTCAAAAAAATCTGTTTTCAAAAACGATTTGCTGGATTTGGACTCTTTGATGATTCATCGGTCTTGCATTGCACTTTGCGAGATTAGATACAGGACCGTGACATTTGAGTCCCGAACTGTAGTGAGCCCAAATGAACAGAACGGAATTTCCCTCCCGGGACGTTCGGGGACGTCTACAATGCCCTAAACCATTTTATGATGGACCATTTTCGCCAAGCCATTCACTAAAGTGCTAAGAGAGACCAGATGAATAAGATATTAATAAGATATAAAAATGAGAGTAGTCATGACTTTTCTGTTTCTAAGAGATGTGCTAGTAGAGTTCTATATATCTGAAAGGATTCTGACAACCCAAACCTAGTGTTTTTTTTAGAGGTTTTGTGAGTTTTCATTTCTTCTCAATCATATCATGGGTTTTTTGTCCTTTTGGCTATGTTTGGATCACAGATTTGGGTAGAGATTTAGAAAGGGAAATGAATAGGCAAGGGAGATTTTAATGAAATAAGCTAAATTTTTTATATTTCCTTTTTTAAATCCCTACCTAAATCGATGATCCAAACACAAATAACATTAAGAATTTTTATTAAAGGGTCCTATTATAGGGTTGCACACCATGTGCAACTTTATTATTTGCCATTAGATTACACAAATACATCCTGACCATTGAATTCTTTAATTTTGAAAAATTGGACACCGGAGCAACCGGTTGACCACCATCTCCAAAAGTATTAATGTATTCTCTCCTTCTTCTTCTTCCACAGTGTGTTCTCTTTCTCTGCTTTCGTCTCTCCCTCTCCCTTTGCTAAAAAAGTCCCTCCTTGGACTGATCTCTTTCCCTACTCCTCTCGCTCTCTTCTTTTTTTATTGCGCTTATTCGTCTTTCTTCGTCTGGCTCGACTGGCTGCAGGTTCTAAGTGGCTGTTCGGTTTAAAACCCTAATCTAACCCAGTGAGTCTCTGTTTTTTTTTTTGAAGAGCAATCAACAAGGTATGCCTCCCTTTGATTATTTTTGAAACCCTAAACCCTCTTCTAAAACTCTCTTCTTTCCTAATTTTTGGATATTTCTGAAATCCTCCCTCTTCTAAAACTATACTCTTTGATTTTTACCCTATTTTCTGTCTCTAGTGTTCTATCTGAATTTCTATTCCAGTCTCTCTTGGCTCACATTGATTCAAAATTTGTACTGAAGCAAGGCTTCGTAAGGATTTTGTTCTACTTTGCTCTTTATATATTTTAGTTGACATTTGTAATGAAATAATCCATTTTTACATTAATTAATGTAGTATTTTGTAACCATATTGTTGCTTCCATGACTTATTCTTGAGTTGTTGCAAAATATTTCATGAGAAATTTTGGCATTAAAATTATAGGACTAATTATGTAATTTGAATTTTAATTGCATTTGAGATGTTTGTAAAAATGCCTAGTTCGTTAGCGACTTAAACGAAAGTATTTTGGAGCTATATTTTCATTGCATTTAGATGTTGAAAACTTGTGATTCACTTAACATGTTCTCCAAAGAATTATTCCAAAATATATTTAGTAATATTTACATGAAGCAACTAGAACTTGTGGTTGGAACCTCTCAATTTGTAAGTGTTTTCGGTAATGTTTAGTACTTCTTGTTCTAGTTGAATTAAATAGCCATCTCAAGTAAATCATTTGTTTGATTGGTTTTTAAAAACATATATATATATATATATATATATACGTATATATAAGCGAACGTAGTTCACATACAATAGAAATACTTCTAAAAATGCTAATCAAATAGTGCTTGAACTTCACTTGTATCCTTGTTTAAGCATGAGCAGTTGACAAGATAATGGGGAAGAGACTCCAACCAACAAAAAAGTGTGAAAAACTAAAATGAATTGAAGTATATGATTTTAATTTTAGCTAAAATGCAATCAACATGAAGCTTATGTTTAATAAAACGAATTTCCTCCGCGTACTTTTTTCAAAGTGTATTGATGCTAAGATAATCCATGAATTACTATCTTCCTCTAAGCGTGGAGGCTTTCCCAGCAACAATGAAAGATTAGTGTCGAACTTTAGGATTGAAGTAGTGGAAAGCGTGAGAAATGAAAAATTTTGAATTTTTTTTCCCCTTGTTGTTTAGCATGGTAAATGATAATGTTGAAAAATGTAAGATTGTTAAATTTTGTGTACAACCCATAGCAACATGGTAGGTTGCTTTTCAATTTCTTGCAAAATATTGTAGACACCTCATTTTTGACCGTCTTTGAGACTTGGGTGCCTCAGGTTGATCACTTAATGATGAAAGTTATGCTATTCAAATGTTCGATTTCTTTAGCAAGAACAGCTTCTAAATCCCAACCTTACACCCCATTTAGACCAAAACTATTTTAGACCTTAAAACCTTTTTTTTTCAAAATATTTTTCCAAATGTTTTTATGATGTTCCGAGGCTCGCATTTCGTTTAAAATATTGCACTTTTCGGTAAATAGAGCAAGGACAAAGTGAAAATAAATGGAAGAGAGGTGAACTCTTTGAAAAATCTTTAAAACATCTTGTTTAGAGTTTTGGAGTTGAATAAAATTGGAGGAGAGGGAAGAAAACTAGTTGGGAAGAAGTTGGGCATCAATTTGGTTAAGATAGAAATGAGCAACCTTCACTAAAATAGGAATATCTCTTTGCACACTTAGAATTTAGATGTGAGGCTACCACCATTAGAAATTAGACTTTCGGGGCTTCAATTTAGACTCAAGAATGACCTAAAATCGGGTCCGAATAAAGGAGATATGCTCGTTTGAAGTCGGGTCTGGAAGCAGATTTTTGTTTGGCCTGCCGCCCACTAATAATGGCCGGCAACCCACTTTTTGTGGCCTGTCGGCCACTTGTGTCAAAACCCAGATATTTGTTGCCAGTTGTCCCCCAAAAGCTCCAGCTGTAACGCCCTCAAAATAATGTATAAAAACCAGTCATTCATGATATCCATAGACATAAGAGAATAAAACATGCTTTCATTCATCAGAGTATTCCTTACAAAAGTATTACATGTTGACAACAAAAGTAAATGGCCTATAGGCTTACAACTTTCCAAGTCAACACTTGGTTACAAAAAAATAGTTCTAACTCATAACATAATAAGCCCTTGGCTTGAATTACATGTAATACAACAAAACAAATATCCAAAAAAGAGAGCAGAATCTTCATCTCCTAAACCTTTCAAGCTAAGACCTTGGAGGCGGCATATCACCTGCACCTGAAAATGATATCCCATATAGGGTAAGCCAAAGCCCAGTAGAGATATGCTAAACCAAATATAAGCAATAACTAAAATATTAGCATTTGACAAATGGTTAACACTTGTAAACCAACTCACAACATTTCCTAGTTCAACGACAAATACATTCGTGTTTCATTTCATTTCCCTTTACTTCTCCAATTCAATTCATAGACATGGCTCATTACTTAGCCAAACAATTTAAATGAGACTACAACTCATATTAAAATCATTTCCAATAACCATAATTCAAATGAGACTACAACTCATATTATAGACACTTCCAATATCAACATCATTCAGATGCATATGAGGTTTCGGGACTTCCACCCTGGACACTCCGGCCAACTTAATTATCAATGGAGTTCATCCCCTATCTCCTCCCAAACAATGGAGTGCATCCCTTATCTCCTTCCACACATTGGAGTAGATCCCCTATCTCCTCCCACACAAATATACATATGCAATGTATTTAAACACTTCATCATATACAATGATCAATCAATACACATATTCAATGCGTTGTTCCAACTATCATATTCAATGACATATTCCAATTGATTAGTTTCAATTTTCCTTAATCAACATGCAGTGTCTACAACAATCAAGACTATCCTCCACCGATAGCCCAAAATAGTTATTTCTAAACAGATAGTAAATTTATCAAACAGATAAATAATCAACAGTTTCCTAGGTGGGTGATGAATTAATCCAACCACGCCACTCTACCACAATTCCATCCAATTTCATGATTCTTAACTCAATTTCTTATTTCCATATATCCCAAACTAATTATACAAATTAATTAATTAATTTCAATTAGGGCTTTAATTCCCCTATTCACAAATGTTGCCCCCAAGGTCAAATTTCACTCATATTTCATAAACAACCCCAATTTCAAGTCTTATATACATATTAGACTCCAACATGGAAAACCCCTCTTTTATAATATCAATTTCAAAACCCTAACTTTCCAAAATTAGAAAAACTTCACCATTTATACAAAATGACTAAAATTTAGGTCAAAACTCATAGTAAGGAGTAGATTATCCCTACCTCAAAAGAAGAGACTCAAAGGAGATGAAAGTGAAAACCCAAGAAGCTCCAAACACCAACTTTTTTGGATCAAAATGTAGCCCACACCAAGCTCTACCTTTCTTACAAAGGGACTAGGGTAGAAGACCACTAGAACTAGATGTATTTGTAGAGAGAAGATGAATGTAGAGAGAGAAGGTGTTGGATTTAGGGTTTGGAGGAAGAAGAGAGTGAAAAATCCGTGTAAAAACCCGCTGCTGTGAACTGATATACTCGAGGCTCGCTCGAGCGAAGGAGTGGTCGCTCGAGCGACCAGACACAAAGAAACCTCGCTCGAGCATAAAAAGCCTCACTCCAGCGAGCAACACAAAGCTTCAGGTCTGCAACCCAGAAGCACGCTCAAGCGAAGGAAAGCTCACTCGAGCGAAGAAACCCAAAACATAGTCCTCGCTTGCTCGAGCCAAGAAACACAACCTTTAGGTCAAAAAGAGACGCAGACGCACGTTCGAGCGCAAGAAAGCTCGCTCGAGCCAAGAGACACACCACTCAAATCTAGCTCAAGCGAAGGAACCTTGGCTCAAGTGAAGGAACTAAAACACAGAGCTCGCTCGAGCGACAAAAGACTCGCTTGAGCGAAGACACCAAAAATTGGGCAGTAACCATAGGTTTCAAAACGCACCCAACCTGCTACAAACCTGCCTAACACATCCTAAAACTCAAATACAAAGAATTAAAAGACAGAAATGCAATATATACAACAATAGACATCCACGGAACCGAGTCCGGATTATAATAACCAGTGGAGGGAAAACCGGGATTGCTATAACCTCTCCTTCTTAAAGAATTTCGTCCTCGAAATTACTTATAAGTTTCAAAAGTATGAATTTTTAATTCTTAATAAAATCACAATACCACATTCACTATCTTGACCCATTACCGGTCATTCCATCCCTTTTCAAGAGGCAATTTACAATATAGTTCAACATGCATTATCAATATGCATTCCCTTGAATTTCAACACGTCCCAATCCACATACTTTATAATCTCATAACATATTCAATGTTAATGATACATTTGCATTTCTACAACACATTCAGCATATACAATGTTAAATTAAACTGCCATTTTCAAGGCATATTCAACAATACTTCCATAAATCAAAACATACACAATGTTTTACAACTCAAAACATATACAATGTTTCTAGATTTCATTAAGAAAGATAAAATTTCCAATACATGGTTAAACATTGACAAAAAAATCCGGGTATTTCCCACAGACCTCCAACTCACGTTCCCAAGTGGCTTCCTTAACCCCGTGATGTTTCCACAAAACTTTTACCATGGGTATTGTCTTGCCTCGCAAGACTTGGTCCCGTCTATCCAAGACCCTCACTGGTCTCTCCTCATACGAGGCATCCTCATTTACCTCTAAGTCGGTCCAATCCAATACATGTGACAAATCCGGCTCGTATTTCCGAAGCATACTAACATGAAACACGTCATGCACTCCGGACAACTGCGGCGGTAAAGCTAGACGGTACGCAACCTCCCCAATTCGTTCAAGGATTCCAAAAGGGCCAATAAACCAAGGGGACAACTTCCCACTCTTCCCAAACCTCATCAAACCCCGTCTAGGTGATATTTCAGAAAGACGTGATCACCCGCCTCAAATGTCAAAGGCCTCCTCCTACGGTCGGCATAACTCTTTTGGCGACTCTGGGCTGTAACAAGCCTCTTATAGATAAGCTCAACTTTTTCCATCGTCTCCTGAACCAACTCCAGGCCCAACAAAGGTGTATCACCCACCTCAGCCCAACAAACTGGAGACCTACACGGTCGGCCATACAAGGCCTCAAATGGTGCCATGCCAATACTCGATTGGAAACTGTTGTTATAGGCAAACTCCACTAAGGGCAAGCACCTCTCCCATGACCCACTAAAGTCAAGAACACAGCCTCGAAGCATATCCTCAAGGATCTGAATAGTATGCTCGGACTGCCTGTTAGTCTGAGGATGGTAAGCCGTGCTAAAGGTCAACTTAGTGCCCAAGGCACTCTACAAAATCTGCCACAACCTAGCAGTAAAACGCGGATCTCTATCTGAGACAATCGATACTGGGACCCCGTGCAACCTCACTATGTCCCGAATATATAAGTCGGCGAGATGATCTACCGAACTCTTACGCGCATAGGGATAAAGTGCGCCGACTTAGTCAACCGGTCCACTACCACCCAAATGGCATCACTGCCCCATTGAGTCCTCAAAAGATCCACGACAAAATCCATTGTGACATACTCCCACTTCCACTCGGCTATAGGCAAGGGCTATAACAAACCCGCTGGCCTCTGATGTTCGGCCTTCACTTGCTGACAAGTAAGGCACTTAGACACAAAAACTGCCACATTTTTCTTCATCCCTCTCCACCAAAACTGGCGACTCAAATCACGATACATCTTAGTGCCTCCCGGATGCACCGCAAGGCGCGAATGGTGAAACTCTCGGAGTATTTCCCCTCGGCAAGACTTCGGTACAAACAAACGGTCTCGGTACCTCACACTCAGGTCAGGATACACAGTCAAACCCTTTTCCACCTTCCCATTAGAGATCTTCTCCGGAGGGATTCTACCTCTAAGTCACCTCTCTGTGTCTCTAACACTCGATTCACAAGTGTAGGTTGTGCAACCACAGAAAACAAGGCCGCAGATTCAACAGACTCACCCAGAAGTAAGTCATACTTGCCAAGAATACCGCACATCTCCCATTCTAGAATGGCTATGCAAGCTACATCACTAATGGACTTCCTACTAAGGGCATCAGCCACGACATTGGCCTTCCCCGGATGATAGTGCAACTCAAAATCATAATCCTCAATGAACTCCATCCACCTCCTCTGCCTCAGATTCAAGTCTTTCTGTGTAAACAGATACTTCAGACTCTTATGATCCGAGAGCACCTCAAATCTCTCACCATAAAGGTAATGCCTCCAAATCTTCAAGGTAAAAATTACAGCTTCTAACTCTAGGTCATGTGTAGGGTAGTTCCTCTCGTGTGTTTTCAACTGACGTGAGCCGTAGGCTACTACTTTCCCCTCTTGCATCAACACACAACCCAAACCCTCTCATGAGGCATCACAATATACCGCATAACCTAAACCTCTCTCCGGAATAATCAAAACTAGAGCAGTGGTAAGTCTAACCTTTAGCTGTTGGAATGACTTTTCACAAGTCTTACTCCATAAAAACTTGACCCCTTTCCGCGTCAATCTAGTCAAAGGCGAAGCCAGCCTGGAAAAGTCCTTCACAAACCTACGGTAATAACCGGCCAATCCCAGAAAACTGTGGATCTCAAAAACACTCTTAGGCTGTGCCCAATCTTGCATTGCCTCTATCTTGGATGAATCTACAGGCACCTGTAACAAGCCCGCGGGGGGACCTCGCTACAGCTCGGACTCTCAATGTTGTCACGGTTCCTAATCTGAACCAAAGAGTCCAAATCTGGCAAATCGTTTTGAGAAAACTGATTTTTGAAAAAGTAGTGCCAAACATGGACTGCTTTGCCAGATACAGAGTCGCCACCTAAATATTTTATTTTGGGAAATTTAGGAAACCCTGACTCGGTGCCAAAAGGCCACGTGTCCGTCATCACCAAAGTTGCCTCGGCTCGGGAACTTGGGTACGATTGGGGAAGGTCACTTCGTGAGCACCCCCGCTCGCCCGGTCATAGACCGGCCTCTACTAACCATGATATCAATTTTTGAAAACATTGTGAGTTCTTATTCCGGTTATTAGCCTAGGTTACTATGTGATGCTCACAGCATATAAGTATAGACCGGGTCGCCCGAATTGGAACAAAACATTTTATGTTTGTTTTTGAAAATGGTTTGCTAATCGCAGGTAGGTTTGAAACATTTTGATGATTCATTCCAATTCAGATAACTCAACCTTCACCCACAGGCATTCAGGCAGTTATGTCAGATAAGCAAATAGCCTCATGGTAAGCATGCTATCATGGCATTCACTCACACGCATGCAAGGATGCTAAAGCATAAAAACTCACCGAGTACTCCAAGCCAAAATAGAAATTTTGTTAGAAATCATGCATGATCTTAAATATACAGAAATGCCTAATGCGACACATGCAAAATGCAATTTACAGTAGGCTCGGCTATTCTAAGGTGGCATGTGAAATGCTACAACTATCACGTATTCAACTTGGAATTGAAATACAAATGCGATTAGTATGATGCGCCGAGCCCGATGTATGCAAAACAGATGAATGAATGCAAACATGCTATTATACTGTATGCTAATTTAAATATGCCCTAATCTAACCAACAAAAGCGGGTAAATAAAAGGGAGAAAGACGTGGGATTGGAAGACATACATCACACTCACTCACACTTATTACAGTTGTGCCCTCACTCGGAGGGTCCGAATAAATAATACAGTCTAAATATTACAGTCCCGAATAAAAGAATATTACAGATTTCTAATTAATTAACGAATTGACTAAGAAAGCAAATAAAACTGGCGTGCAAGCCAGGGACTGTCTTGCTTCTGATGGATGATGCATGTCCAGATCGTCTTGCGCGGAAATCCACCGGAATGCCCCAATTAGCCTCTGTTTAGCAGTTATCCTCGAAATGCGTGCCGAATCCTGAAAAATCGCTGATTCCTGATTTTGCTGCAACAGAGAGCAGGAAAGGGGCACAGCAATGTATTTGCACAGATATATGCATGTCTCGATCCTCGTGCCACCAATTACGCATACCGAGGCATGATGGCCGAGGAGTCGAAATGCACAACTTAATATAGGATGAATGCACATGAAACTACAGCTAAAACCTAACTCCATCATGGATAATCCGGAGTGTCGGTGACTGGGGAATTGAGACACATTCCGTCACTCGGAGTACGAAATGTACCTCGTTTCCCGTGCCCGGGCTAACTCCTATTCCGAGCACGATGCAATATGCATGATATGCATGAAATGCAACTAAGATGCAATCCTAACATACACAATGCTATGAAAATGAGATGCCTCAAAATGCGTGCACGCGGGCACGCAAACCGAGGCGATGATATGTGTCTCGAAATGCGTGCACGCGGACACGCAAATCGAGGCGATGACAGAATGATGAAAATGAGATGCCTCAAAGTACGTGCACATGGGCACGCAAACCGAGGCGATGACAGATACAATAAAAATGAGATGCCTCGAAGTACGTGCACACGGGCACGCAAACCGAGGCGGTGCATACGCAATGCAAATGACATGGAAAATGACAAATGGACTTATACTAACATGAGAGAGCCTCAGCCACACTCACATAAGATGCCGATGGCAGAAAATGAGGTGCCTCGAAATGCGTGCACGCGGGCACGCAAACCGAGGCAATGATGAAATGTGATGCAACATGGCAAAAATGATATGCAAGCATGCTAATGGAATTTCAGCAACAAAACAAGGGGAAAACAGCCCCGGGATGAGGCGAAATGACATGAAATGCAAGGAAATGTCCCGAAATGTAACATTAGGCACCCGAAATGATCTATAGCTATGCTAAACATGCACAATATGGACATGAAATGCAAAGACAAAAGCTAGACAGTCCCAAAATAAGCACTTTTCCAGTTATAAACATGGCCAAACAGCAAGTATAAGCATGGCAAAAATAGCATACAAGAATAGGGGCCAAGATAGGGGTAATGAAGCAAGTGGTATAAGCTAAACCCAAACTGAAAAATTTCCTTCTACAACACTGAAGATGGACCAAAAATATGAACATTTACAGTATATGGAAGCCTCAAAATCAGTATACAAATATGCTAAAAATGGGGTGCAAAACAAGGCCCAAAAGGTGCTATAACATGAAGTATATAAAATAATCACCAAACAGAAAAAAAGTGTGAATGAAACATGAAGTATAGGCCAAAATAAGACTACTTTCAGTTCGGACCAAGGTCCAAAAACAGAAGCAAAGAGGGCTACTAATTTATGCAAAAATGGGGGCCAAATAGGGGATATAACTACAAGTGACATATGGAAATACCAAACAATGTTGAGCCCTTCTCCAATGTTGAAGAGGGGCTCAAAATATGCCTCATATCAGTTTACAACATGCTCGAAAATAAATTTCTCATGGGTCAAAAATAGCATGCAAAACTATGACATACAAGATGGTCAATGAAGCAAGTGTATTATGGAGGGCTCAAACAGGGTTGAGCCCTTAATGAGAAGTGAAGATGAGCTCAAAATATGGCCCTTTTCTGTTAGGGCCGAAGCTTGAAACCAAAAAGAAATGAGGCTTAGAAATAGATCAAGGAAAAGGGTCAAAAGGATCAAAGTGTAACTTACCCTTGAAGATCCAAGCTTTTGTTGCTTCTTGGGTTGATTTGGAGCTCCCTTAGCCTTCAAGAATCCCTCCTTGCTGCTGGAAATGAGATGGTGGTGGTAGAGCTTGATGGTGTAGAAGGAATGAAGGTTAAGAAGTTAGGGTTTTTTGGAGAATTGAGAAGGATGACAATGGAGTTTAAGGTTTGTGCTTGGAGAGGAATTTTTCTAACCCCCAAGAAGAAGACCCTCAGCTGGTTATAAGGTCAAGAAAGGGGTGTAAAAGGGGGGTGAATTGGAGAGCAAAACTCTCTCCCAAAATATCCCCCGGATACAGAAAATATCTGGGGGATATTGCCCCACAGCTGGAAAGGCTACAGTGAGGAGAACACGGCCGGCCTCTCACTTTGGCTGGAGGTGGCCGGCCGGCCACACCCCCTAGCCGGCCGGCTAGGGGTCAAAAGGGTCAACAAGCTTTTCTGGCCGGCCAGATATTGGGGAGGTAGCCCTATGTGTGTACAACACAACCATGTAATTGAAGTTCCAAGAAAGTGGGCCCAAGGGGTTCAACAATGGCTCGGAAAGAGGGGGTCAAAAGGGTCAAGTTGACTTACTGGCCGGCCATGAACTTTTAGGGGCCTCTCAGGTGTGTACATCACAGATATGTGGTTCAAAGTTCAAGAAAAAAGGTCCAAGGGGTTCAACATTAGCCCGGAAGAAAGGGGTCAAAAGGGTCAGGTGACCTTAATGGCCGGCCATGAACTTTTAGTGGCCTCCCAGATGTGTAGATCACAGATATGTGGTTGAAAGTTGGCAACACTACCCCTAAGGTATTCAACATTAGCCCGGAAGTTGCAAAAACGGGCGCCGGGAGGCTCCGGAGGAGAGATAACTGGTTGCTGCAACAATTGCTGGCCTCCCACCCTTCAGTGACCTTCCCTGTGATAAAACAGAGGTACCTGCCAAAAATGAGCGAAAACCGTTGCAAAACGAATGTTCCGGAGTCAAAACACGCAGTTCGGGGTCCCGGAAATGGGCCGTTAAGCACCGAAAATGGTATTCGACCTCGAAGTGGGTTTCTCAGCCCCCAGTGTCCCTCAAAATGGATGAAATAAGATGTATGCCAAAAATCAAAGCAAAAGGAGATGGTTAAGCGGTCCCGAACCGAGGCACACGGCCTGACGGCTCCAAAAACCGGGAACCGGACTCCGAAATGGGCAAAATGGCCTACAGCCACCAAATGTAGCCTACGGACATTGAGAGATGGTCTACGAGACCTCTCCCTCCCTTCAGGAAAAGAAACAGAGAAAACCGAGTCTGGTTCGCAAACCGAGACAAGGCACAAAAAAGGGTTCGGAAGTCCGGAGGCAGGGCTTACGGCCGCGACTCTGAAACTTCTGAACGAGCACATTATGCAACATCACCAAGCGCTCAATCGGTGACGTCTGAGTCTTAAGGTCGGTCAAAAATGGGGTGTCTACAGCACCCCTTCCTTGGATACCACGTGGCCTAAGAATTTAACCTCCCTTAGCCAGAACTCACACTTCCCAAACTTAGCATACAGCTTGTGGGCTCTAAGTAACTCAAGTACCACTCGTAAGTGTCCCTCGTGCTCCTCCTAAGAAGGTGAATAAATCAGAATGTCGTCTACGAAAACGACTACAAAGCGATCTAAGAACTCTCGGAAGATCCGGTTTATCAAGTCCATAAACACTGCCGGTGCATTGGTGAGCCCAAAAGGCATCACCAGAAACTCATAATGGCCATACCGCATACGGAATGCCATCTTCGGGATATCTTCCTCCTTGATCCTCAACTGATGGTAACCCGATCTCAAGTCTATCTTAGAGAAACAACGGGATCCTTTCAACTGGTCAAACAAATCATCTATATGAGGCATAGGGTATTTATTCTTAACCGTAGCCTGATTCAATTTTCGATAATCAATTCAAAGTCTCAAAGCCCCATCTTTCTTCTTAGAAAAGAGGGCCGGTGCTCCCCCAGGCAAAGCACTAGGGTGAATAAAGCCCTTATCTAGCAACTTCTGGAGTTGAATTTTCAACTCACTTAACTCGGCTGGGGCAAAACGGTACGGTGCCATGGAAATCGGTGCTGTTCCAAGCACTAGATCAATAGAGAACTCGACCTCCCGATGAGGTGGTACACTAACAAGATCTTCGGGAAAAACATTCGAATACTCACAAACCACTCTCGGTAACTCAGCCTGGGTTTCATTACACTCACTACTCATACAGGTAGCGAGAAGACAACTAAGATCACTTCACCCTCGCAGATCATACACTGGTGGCAAGACTCTACCAACCCGATCTCCCAAGAAGTGAAAACAATCCCTGCTCAAGGTACATACAGTAACCCTTTGGCGGTAGCAATCAATGACAGCCCGGTATGACGATAACCAGTCCATATCCAAAATCACATCAAAACCCAACATAGCCATAACTACAAATGAAAATGGAAGCCGACGATCAGCGACCTCTATATCACAACCTCTACACCCTTGTTTCAAAATCAATTCACCCCCAACAGGTGATACAACGCAAATAGGAGATGCTAACAGCGCCAACTCCAACCCCAAAACAGATGCAAATGTAGTAGAACTTGACTCAAACTTCATGATGTTAAATTTTGATGGGGATTTAGAGAACTTGACGAGAACTTCATGATGTTAAATTTTATCTACACTTATATGTTCTTTGCATTGCATTTGCATTGGTGTGCTTAAGTCACTGTGTTTGCCATATACTATTCTTGGACGGTTTGCTGGAGGCTTGCCCAAAAGCTTGCCAAAAGGCTGACCGGTTGTGGGCTCTGCTATGTTAGGAACACAACCCTTAGATGTGGACTACCGCTATGCCATTTGATCCTTCTTTCACTTCTCGGTGTTAGGTGTGAGAGGTATGTTAGGTAGTCTTGCCAAGGCACCCTTTTTGACCATTTGGCCTAGTTGCATATAGAAAAGCCATAGAGACTGTTCCAAACTAGGACAAGACACTCATCCAAATGCAGGATTGCGTGAAACTGCTTGATTGAAGTAGTGAAGCCCTAGTCCATGACAAAAACTAGGATAGGGTAACCCTACCCCCTCATAGGGGTGCTTTTGCTCTCTTTACCTGGTATGTGCTTTGCAGTGAAATTGTACAGGGGTGCTTTATATTACAGGTACAGTTGGTATTAGTTTGTGGGGTAGAATGCAGCGGGGAGTACATTTATTTAGCTATGATTACATCTATTCTAGTGAAATTGGGCTAAGGTGCTGTCTGTTTTCTCTTTTGCAAGGTAGTCTTGGAACCATAGCTTCAGAAGGCCCAGATATCCCTGTAGCAGGCGCCCGCGTGGGACCTCGTGCTACAGTTCGGACTCGATTTGTGTCACGGTTCTTAATCTGAACCAAAGAGTCCAAATCTGGCAAATCGTTTTGAGAAACAGATTTTTGAAAAAGTAGTGCCAAACATGGACTGCTTTGCCAGATACAGAGTCGCCACCTAAATATTTTTAAAATGGGGAAATTTAGGAAACCCTGACTCGGTGCCGAAGGCCACATGTCCGTCATCACCGGAGTTGTCTCGGCTCGGGAGCTTGGGTACGATCGGGGAAGGTCAGCTATGAGCACCCCCTTTCGCCCGGTCTGAAGACCGGCCTCTACTAACCGTGATATCCGTTTTTGAAAACTTTACGTGTTCTTATTCCATTTATTAGCCTAGAATTACTATGTTATGCGCACAGCAAACAAGTATAGACTAGATTGCCTAATTTGGAAATAAACATTGCATATCCGTTTGGTTTGAAAATGCTTTGGATTTGCTACTCGCAAGTAGGCTAAAATACGGATTTCAACGAGTTTTTCCAACTCAAACAATCCAACCTTCACCCACAGGCATTCAAAACGGTTTAACACATAAGCATCTAGCCACATGTTAAGCATGCTGTCATGGTAACATTCACACTCATGTGATATGCTAAAGCGGAAATACTTACATAGTACTCCATGCCAAAACCAAGAACTTGTTAGCAAACATGCATGATCCAAGTCCATGTTAAGTGCCTAATGCATCGCATACAAAATGTCGCTAAGATAGGCTCGGCTAATCCTAGACATGTCATGTGAAAATGCACAATTAACACATAGTCAATTTTTGAATTGAAGTACAAATGCGGTTAGCGTGATGTACCGAGCCTAATGCATGCAATATAAATGCATGGATGCACGCATGCATAGCATAAGGTATGCTAAATTAAACGTGCCCTAATCTACCATCATAAGCAGGTAAATAAAATGGAAGAAAGACGTGAGGTTGGAAGACATACACACCACCCACACACACTTATTACAGATTTGCCCTCGCTCGGAGGGACCGAATAAATATTACAAATTAACTAACTACGCAAGCTAATTAATATTACAAATTAACTAATTTAATTAACAAATTAAACAAATTAATTAAAGCAGGAAGACGTCTCGGGAAACGCGCCGCCATGCGCAAGCTGCCTCTGTTTTCCTCCCTTTCCTCCTCTGGAGGTTGTCAAAACCTCAGGACTACATCCTTGGACAGAGGGGATCATCACCGGCTAGATGAAATTTCCACCGGCAGTGTTGTATGGCCATCGGCACAAAGTTGAAGCTGTCGGCAGAGAAAATAGTGCCGGTCGGCACATTACAATGCCGGTCGGCAGAGTATTCCTGCAGAACCTGCAACTCACAGCAACAGAGGGCAAAACAAGGCATGGCAGCATATTTCAAGGCATGTATGCACCAACCATGTCTCTTATCATTGTAATGACTCAAAGGGACATGTGCCTCGGTTCTCGGACCACCAATCACGCATTTCCATGCATGATGGCCCAAGGAACCAAGCATGCAACTTTGGTTTCAAATGCATGCAAACCAATCAAACAAATTAGGCCCAATTCCTATCACCAATTCAAGGAACAAGGCATGCATGCAAAATGCAATGCAACCTAGGCATACAAGCTAGGAATGCAACATGGCATGGCAATTAACTCATGCGAGCATACAAGCATGCATATGGCAATGCAAATGGATGGCAAGATGGACTTATACATGAATTAGGCAACTCTAAAATAGGCCTAAAACAGTGGCCAAAATGACCAAAACAAGAAGCCAAAACACATGCACACATACACATGATGGAAGGCCTACACTTGGGCACAATTTAAACAACCCTCAAGCACACTTGAAAGGGAGGAAACATGGACAATTAGCATGCAACATGAGCCCTAAAATCATGCTATAAAATGATGCCAAACCAAGCAACAAATCAAGCCAAGCATGCACCAAACATGGTCTAAATACTTGAGGCGAATCATGAAGCTTTGAAGCATGTTTTATCACAACAAACATGGCATGCATTGAGCAACTAAAAAACAGATTTTTAGCATGTTAAAACAAGGCCAAAGGACTCCTTAGATGGCATCTAAGTGGCCCAAATTCAAAGGTATACACCATGGCCAAAACATGGAGCATTGCAACACATGCTTTCAAAGCATTAAAGAGGCATGCAAGGCAATCAAACAAGCATGGAAATGGGACTGAAATAGCATGTAAAATGATCTCAAATCACCAAAACAATGCAAAGATGCTATGCTACACATGCACATACTCAAAGCCAACAAGCCCAAATACAAAAGAGCTATATAATGCATGCAAAGATCAACCCAAACGACTATGGACAGAGCTAAAACATGGCAAAATAAGCACATAAACTTCACAAATGCAAGCCTAAAACATGCTCCAACAAAGGCTAACAACCTAGAACATGTTAAGGCACAAATAAGGCATTACATGGCAACTATGCTAAACATGCATAAGGTTCCAAAACCAACTTGAAATCATGTTATATCATCGATATATAAGCATGAAAAACAAACCAAACATGCTCAACACACACTCAAGCATAGGCTTCTTTAAGAGGCCAAAATGTGCCCTTTTCAAGGACAACAAGGAGAGGGGGTGGCCCTCTCCTTCTTGGGACTTCAAAGCATCATCTTCACCACTGAAATCCCTCAAGATTTCAGTGGTGAAGAGACCTCAACACCAAAATCCCGGAGCTAGCACAAAATGGCTCAAAATGAGGCCTTTTGAGGCCTAAGGGTGGTCAACACCCCTCAAACAACAAAACACTCTTAATAAACAACAAAGAGGGCTTAAAAACAGAACTTTTTTATGTTATACAACAAGCACAAAAACAGCTCTAAGGTAGGTATAAAATTGATGCAAAAAAGGGGAAAAAAAGGACTAGTTTCTCAGCCTTGATGCCTTCTTCAACAATGGTGCTCCAATGGCCTCCTTTGGCTCCAAACCAACACCAAAACTTCAAAACACACTCTTTAGAACCTCAGCTCCTAGAGGAAGGTGAAACACTAGGTGTTTGTGTGCAATAGTAAGGCACAAAACACCTAGTGTGCAAAATGAGAAGGAAAGAGAGATAGGTGAGTGTATCTAACCCTAACCCTAGAAAACCAGAGCTCTCCTCTGTCTTCTCTCTCTCTAAAATGTCTAAAACCTCTCCTTCCTTCCCTTAGAGAGAGCTCTCTCTATAAGCCTCTTGTAAAGCTTACAAGACAAGCTTTGCAAGAGGGAGATCCCTCCATACACGTGTATGGAGGGGAGCAAAATCAATACAGCTGTCCTAAAATATCTGCAAAAGTAGATGAACAGCAATCGGCCGGCAAAAAATGCCATCTTGGCCAAACAAAGTGCCGACCGGCACAAAAAGGTGCTGACCGGCAACAAAGAGTGCCGGCCGGCAAACTATATTGCCGGTGGCAGCAAAAACCAGCCGGTGGCATCTAGCCAATGCCGGTGGTGGGTGGGGATGGTCTACAAGCCTCACCCTGCCTTTCCAAGGCAAAACACAAGTGTTTGGTGCAAAACCAGACACTAAACGGTCGAGTTCGGGGATCCTGAGGCAAGGCGCGTGAGCCGAGACCTCCGGGAACTCCAAACGAACACAAACATGGATAATCACCGAGTGTTCAAACGGTGACGTCCAAGTCTTGAAGACGGTCAAAAATGGGGTGTCTACAATCCCCCGGGTACTTTGGACTCGTGTCAATAGACTTTGTAAGGTCGAGGACCTAGTTTAGGGGCAACCAGTGTTTGCTTCATTGCCGCCGGTTCCAAGGCAAAGGAGGATTAGATAGAATTCACCAGTCCAGTTCCTACAGTAGTCACCCCTCGCTCACCTGTGTCCAGTCCAGTTTAGGAACAGTCATCTCCTTCTAGTCCAGCACAAGACCAGTTACCTATTCCAATGGCACAGTATCCCCCAGCCAGTATTGAGGAAGTAATACATAATTTGCAATAGACAGTTGAGACACTACAGCATGACGCAATCCGTCAAGCCGAGATTACGACCCATTAGACCGAGGTTATAACCAAGCTATAGTAACAGTAACCGCAGCCAACAGCAGCCTCTGCATCACATGTACCCACCGCAGCTATCCCTGTGCTCGGTACCACTGCTAATACTGCTAATGTCTAAGAAAACCAGGGAAATCCAGCATAGCCAATACTAGTACAAGCTTCCAAAGCATCAGTTTATCAGACCGAGGCACCATTTGAATTCGAAGTCGATCCAACTACGCTCAAAGTCAACAAATTAGAGAAGCTGTTCAAGAGAGCACAAGTGGTTAACTCTATCTTGAACATAGATGATGGATACACTAATTCTACAATTACATTGCCAGATCAGTTTAAGATTCTGCACATTGATCATTTTGACAGCTCCGTGCAGACATCCATTTTTGACTGCCCTTAAGACTTGGGCGCCTCAGGTTGATCACTCGATGATGAGAGTTATGCTATACAAACGTTTAATTTCTTTAGCAAGAAGAGCTTCTAAATCCTAACCTTACACCTTATTTTGGACCAAAACTATTTTGGACCGAAACTTCTTTTAGACCTTAAAACCCTCTCTTTCAAAATATTTTTAAAAATGTTCCTACGATGTTCGGAGGCTCATATTTCGTTAAAAATTGCACTCTTGGGTAAACCAAGTAAGGACAAAATGGAAATAAATGGAAGAGAGGTGAACTCTTTGAAAAATATTTTAAACCTTTTATTTATAGGTTTGGAGTTGAATAAAATTAGAGGAAAGGAAAGAAAACTAGTTGGGAAAGAAGTTGAGCATGAAACCGTTAAGGGAGAACTGAGCAGCCTTTATTAAATCAGGCCTATCTCTTTGTATACTTAGACTTTAGTTGTGAGGCCACACCATTGGAAAGTGGAATTCCAAGGCTTCAATTTACACTCAAGAATCTCCTAAATCCGAGTCCGGATGAGGGAGATATGCCTGTTTGAAGTTAGGCATCAATCCGATTAAGAGAAAACTGAGCAACCTTCACTAAAATAAGAATATCTCTTTTCACACTTAGAATTTAGATATGTGGTCACCTCGATTGGAAAGTAGACTTCTAGGGCTTCAATTTAGACTAAAAAATGACCTGAAAAGGAGTCTGGATGAAGGAGATATGCCCATTTGAAGTCGGGCCTGGAAGTAGATTTTTGATGGCCGGCAGATGGCCGGCCGACCACCATTGATGGCCGGCAATGCACACTTCTGACCTGCCGGCCACTGGTGAAAAACTTAGATATTTTTGGCCAGCTGTCCCCCAAAAGCTCCAGCTGTTTCAAGCTTGATATTTTTGACCTGGGGGCTGTTTTTCTATATAAAGGGGATCTTCCTTCATGGTTTAAGGTTGAAAAAATTCCAAAAGTTCCAAAACTTGAAATTCTCTCTCTATCTCTATCTTGCAACCTATACACACTCTCTGTACACTTCCTAAACCAATATTGGAGATCTGCTTACAGAGATTATTGAGTCCAAATTTCAGCCATTGAGAGTGAGAACTTGTTGGTTTGTGAACAAAAGTGTTATTCCTCTTCAAGAGGTATAATTTTGAGCATCTTTGCACTACTCCTTTTCTATCTTTTCTTTCTGATTTTGAAGTGTTTTTTGGACTGTTTTTATGGGTTGAAGCTTGTAGTTTAAGGCTATTAAAGGTAGAGGGGTTAATCACCCTCCTTTGAACCTTGTTCTCTAAGCCTTTACATTTGTGTTTCCCATCTCTTCATCAATTTTTTTGAGCTTTTTACCACTGATTTTCAGAGGCTAAAACAGTTGTATTAAAGTCCCAAAAATGGAGGGGTTAACCACCCCTCCTTTGGCTTGCTTACTAGCTTAAATTGCGCCATGTTTTAGGTTATTATTTTAGCTACTTTTGCATTCATTCCAGCACATTTTTGTACTATTTTTGGGTTGTATAAACTCTGTATTTTTAGGCTGAAACTTGTGGCTTAAGGTCAATAAGGGTTAAGGGGTGGTTCACCCTTCTTTACACCTTGTTTTCAAGGCCTTTACCCTTGTGTTTCCCACCTTTACACTATCTTTTTTTGAGCTTTTAAACACTAATTTTTAGAGTTATTTCAGTGGTCAAAATTATGTTTTGAAGTCCAAAATTAGAGGGGTTAGCCTCCCTTCCTTGTATCTTGCTTACTAGCCTAGTTTGTGCCATGTTTTAGCATGTTAATCTAGCCTTTTTTAGCTCAATTCCAGCATGTTTTAGGACTGTATTAGACCCGTTTTAGCACTATTTTGGGCTGTTAGTTGCATTTGAGCTTTGTTTTGCATGCTTATAGTGTAATTGTCCTAATGAGCTTGGTGTTTTAGGCTTTAGACACCATCTTATTTGAGTTGATAGTATTTATTTATGCTTTTCTCACTTATTTTCAGCACTAATAATCTCTGCAATCTCCCTCCTTTCTTGGCTTTTGTTTTACTTTGAGAGTTGTTTCAAGCCTCTTGTTCTTTTAAGCATGAGATTGAGGTTGTCATACTTAATGGTTTAATCCCTTTTACAGGTTCATTATCAACGGCATGACATCTCTTTCATGTCTTAAGTTAACTCTTGGTTTGGTACTTCACTCCATTAGAGGACTTAAATTCATTACTGGACTTAATGAATTAAAGGATGGTTGGTAATCTAAAATTGAGTAACTAAAATTGAGGCTAAAAATGGTGCAAGATAATAATTGGTTGTGTTCAATCACGTTAATTGAACACATGGAAACTTGAACCATTTCATACTCATTAGTGATGAAATGATTCAAGGTTCCAAGGCCAACTTCTTCCCTTGATCATTCATGAAAGGGAGGAGGTTTGTGTCTTGTTTTGCATTTATTGAACTTGCACACTTGGTTTCATAAGCCATCATGCAATGAAATTGCATCCATTGGTGGTTTGTGAACCAAACTTGTCTCTCCTTTGATTTGCTCATGAAAAGGAGGGGTGAGTGGTGTGAACAAGTGCTTGAAATACCCTGTATATACTCTGTTTGTCCTCTGTTGAAGCAAGGAGAACTGGGGCAGCAGTGACTGGCAGGCCACTTTCCATGGTCGGCAAGGCCATCATTGGTGGCCGGAAACCTTCATCACTGGCCGGCGGACCACTAATGAAAATTTGAGCAGTGTGTTGGTAAGGTGGAGCAGTGCTGTTCTGGAACTCGGCAATAGTGTTGGTGTTCAACTGTGTAAACAGAGGCATTTAGAAGCAAAACGGTGGCTTTTCGGGTGGAAACGGAGCAAGCACATGAACATCCTTTGTTTCTCGAGGTGTAGTAGTTAGTTGTGTAGTTTAATTGCGTACTTTAAATTGCACTTGTGTTGTAATTATTTAATTAGTTAGTTAACTTGTAATAATTAGTTAATTAGTTTGCTAGTTATTAATTTGCTTTGTAATAGTTAACCTAATTAGCTTAGCTTAATTAGTTAGTTAATTAGCTAGTTTATTCATTCGGACTCTCCTTTGTGAGAGTGCAATGTAACAATGTATATGTCTTCCAACCCCACGTCTTTCTCCCTTTTATTTAACTGCTTATGATCGTTAGATTAGGAACATCATGTTTTGTTTAGCATACTTCATGTTAGCATCCATTCGTATTGCATGCACCGAGGCTCGGTACATCATTCTAACTGCATTGTTAGTTTAATACATTATTTGAATACATGCTTAGACCGCATGCTATTTAAATTGATTCATATGCCATGTTTAGTAGCTTAGCCTATTAATTGCATTCTTTGTATGTGTTGCATTAGTCATATTGCATAAAGTTAGGAATCATGCATTTTTCTAACTCTTTTGTTTATTTTGGCTTGGAGTACTAGGTGAGCCTTTTACTTGCTTTAGCATATCGCATGAATGTTGATGTTGCCATGTCTAGCATGCTTGGCATGAGGCTAAGTATGCCTGTGGATGAAGGCTTATTGCTTGAATTGGAATAATTTGAGCAATGTTCATATTGTAGACTAGACTTTCTTTGCGCGCCCCCCTTTCGGAGGGGCGCGAATTGGTCTTACTACAGTTCGGACTCCTGTCACGGTTCTGAATCTAATCTCACATAGTGCAATGTGAGACTGATAAACACTAAAGAGTCCAAATCCGACAAATCGTTTTGGAAAATCGATTTTGAATAAAAAGCGCCAAACATGGACTGCTTTGCCAGATTACAGAGTCACCACCTAAATATTTTATTTGGAAAATTTAGGAAACCCTGACTCGTTTGTCGCTTCTTGTCTTAGTCGCCACCTAAATATCTTATCTTCGGCTACTAAAACAAACTTAGTCACCAAACATAATGTTTTGGCGACAAAATATTTAATCATCGAAAGTAATTAAATCAAAATGAAATTCTCTTTCAGCGACTACAATATTTAGTTGCTAAAACATTTTAGTCGCAAATAATAATACATTTACCGACTAAAAATTTTAGTCACTAATAATAATACATTTAGCGACCAAATAGTTTAGTCATTGTTAATTTTCATGACTAAACATTTTAGTCGGCAAAAGATTAGACATTTTCATTTCATGATCTTTACGACCAAACATTTTAGTCACCGAAGGATACCATGTTCTTTCGTGAATAAAATATTTAGTCGGCAATAGTTTCTTCCCTCATCTTGATTTATTTTGACTACTAACTATTTGGACACCAAAAGTCTTTTGTTTCTTTTTTACTACTAAATATTTAGTCATGAAAAACCTTTGCTTGCATTATTGGCTACCAAATTATTTAGTCGCAAAAAACTTTATATTTTTTTTAATTAATTTCTCGACCACCTATATTTATTTCAGTATTATTGCAACTTGTACCCTGTATATAAATAAAATGTTCCATATACTGATGAAATTAGCTACCATTCCACAACATGCACACATTTCATTTTCAACCATCAAAAAAATTCATATTTAACATCAAATTATAAATGCAATAGAAATTCCATATAAACCAAGTATAATCCAATCTCAAAAATACAATTCCATACATAACAGAGGATTAAACAAAATTTATATCCAAAAGTTAATCAGTACCACAAAAATCTAATTTGTACCACACCAAAACATAATTTGTACCATGCCAAAAACGTAATATGTACCACGTGAAAAGCTAAGTTGTACCACGCCATAAAACTAATGTGTACGAACAATACTAATACGTAGACTAAAACAATTTCTTTCGTACTTGTCAAAAAAGTCGTATCCACAATTCCACACCAAAAACCACATGTACAAATAAAATTAATCATTAGTATTGACTAAATATTAGCATATTTTAAATTATAAAAAAAAACACAAAAAAATCGAATATAATTAATATTTTCAAATAAATCATTAGTTTTGCATACTCAAATTTATATAAAAGAAAAATATGTAAAACTCGAACGCATATTTCAGGCAACAAGTAATATTTCACAAGTAATAATTGCACATAATTAATAATTATTTTTGCATATTCACCATCCGAACGACCTTTTTCAATTAAGTTTAAGGTGTTTTTGCCCCTAACTCCCAGCCTAGGTGTCCTATTTACGTGTCGTCTGTTCCTATAAGTCATATTTGGCATGTGAAACCTACCGGTTACATCACAGCATTGGTTGGGGGGCTGTTTTGCATTTTCGCCCTCCTCTAAGCGCCTTTTTTCGACTAAGTTTAAGGTATTTTTGACTAACTCCCAACCAAAGTGTCCTATTCACGTATCGTCTATTCCTATAGGGCATATTTGGCACATGGAAGCTGGCCGTTACATCACAACATTGGTTGGGGGGCAGTTTTGTATTTTCGCCCCTCGAACGCCTTTTTTTTTGACTAAGTTTAAGGGATTTTCGACTCTAACTCTTAACCTACACATCCTATTTACGTTCCATCTATTCCTACAGGTCATATTTAGCTTGGGAAACCTACTTGTTACATCACAATATTGGTTAGGGGTCTGTTTCTCATTTTCGCCACTAGAACGCATTTTTTCGACTAAGTTTAAGCCATTTTCGACTCTAACTCCCAACCTATGTGTCCTATTTATGTACCGTCTGTTCCTAC
Organism: Camellia sinensis; assembly: GCF_055761805.1. Lineage (NCBI taxonomy): Eukaryota > Viridiplantae > Streptophyta > Magnoliopsida > Ericales > Theaceae > Camellia > Camellia sinensis. The sequence goes on along the minus strand of NC_138975.1, from coordinate 99,934,014 downwards.
AAGTCATATTTGGCAAGGGGAAGCTAGAAGTTACATCACAACATTGGTTGGGGGGCTATTTTGCATTTTCGCCCCTCAAACGCATTTTTTCGACTAAGTAAAAGGTATTTTCAACTCTAACTCGCAGCCTATGTGTCCTATTTACGTACCGTTTATCCATACAGGTTGTATTTGGCACAGGGAAGCTTCTGGTTACATCACAACATTGGTTGGGGGGCTGTTTTGCATTATCACCCCTTGAACACCTTTTTTCGACTAAGTTTAGGGCATTTTTTACTCTAACTCTCAGCCTACGTGTCCTATATACGTACCGTCTATCCCTACATGCCATATTTGGCATGGGAAAGCTTTCGATTACATCACAACATTGGTTGGGAGGCTGCTTTGCATTTTCACCACCCGAATGCCTTTTTTCGACTAAGTTTAGGGCATTTTCGACTCTAACTCCCAACCTATGTGTCCTATTTAGGTATCATCTATCCATACAGATCATATTTGACACAGGGAAACTTCTGGTTATAGCACAACATTGGTTGGGAGGCTGTTTCGCATTTTCACCCCCCGAACCACTTTTTTTTCGAATAACTTTAAGGTGTTCTTGATTCTAACTCCCAATTTAAGTGTCCAATATACATACCATCAGTTCTCACAAGTCATTTTTGGTATGAGGAAGCTGCCCGTTACATCCCAATAGTGGTTGGAGGGCTGTTTTGTATTTTCGTCCTCCTAACACCCTTTTCAACTTATTTTAAGTGATTTTTGACTCTAACTCCCAACCTAGTTGTCCTATATATGTACTTTTTTTCCCCATTGGAATATTAGACAAAAGATAATATTGTTCTGATAAGTATAAATGGTACATACGGTTTAGGCTAGAGTACGTAAATAATATCAATTGACTAGTTTATTGTTAAATCTAACATATTTTAACAAATTATTTTAAACATCAATAAAATTGTTCTTACCAAACAGTAAACGTTAGTCGACCACCTCTGATCCCCAAGAGTTGTGTGAGTTTGGCGACTACATTATTCAGATGATCAACCTTTTTAATTGTCTCCTCCTGCTCTTTCTATCCATGCGCCTGTTGTTGCAACATCTCATTGTAACATCTCTCGCGCTCCTCTTTCTCTTTCAACATCTCATTGTAATATTTCTCATGCTCCTTTCACTCTCTCATCAACTCTTCACGATCTTTTTTTTTTGCTCCTCACGAAGTGCTTTGAGGCCAAATCAAATAGGGGTAAATATATCTTGCCCAAAACTTTAAAAGTTGAGACCCAACTCTAAATAGGTTCTTTATTGTATAGACCACCCTTGCGTACTTACAACTTTGAGTGGAACAATATAGGAAATCACCAATCACCAAATAGATCCTTACAATATAATGGAAATTGGGCCATAACAAACTTAAGAAGTAAAAAAAACAACAAAAAAAAAAACAACAAAACCACCTTCTACCCCAACATCTTAACTCATGATGCAAACAACACACGTTATACCTACTTAATAGCATTAATAGAGTTGAAAACTGAAGGGAGAAAAACGGATTGTTTGAGGCAAGATTACCCCGTAGCCATTTCAGCAAACTTTTTGACACTTGAGTCGTGTAGATTCTTCATCTCATTAGCACTCCCCTCAGCTCCAGTCTCTATTTTCTTTCCTTTTTCTGATGTTGTGGCATTTCCATCAATTTTAGAACTTGAACTAAATATTAGTTGCACCTGTTTTAGCTTTCCATCATAAAAGGACTTCTATTCAGATAATTGCTATTCTTTGGTTAAATAACAAAGCATAGTGGTTGGACAAAGACTCCAATTCTTGCAAATGATGGCAATTGAGAATCTTAAGCCAGAACTATTATTCCAGATGCAATTAAATTGAAAGACATTCAACCAAGCAGATAAAGAAGGTGATCTCCAACTGTTCTGGACCTCCGTATATGTAGAAGCATCTATCAAATGTCACTTCTTCAAACAATCGATCCTTATCATCTTGTGCTTGAGCTCCCTTCTTATCAGCTTCAATACCAGTTTCTGTAATCAGAGGATCCATGGTCTCCCTGCCTACAAGCTCAAGCACTTGCATTCCCTTTATAGTAAAAGCTTTTCCACTCTATAAAACAATGGCACAGAAATAAGTGATGCACTATTTAAATTTTCAGAAATAAGCAATCCTCTCTACCGGAGCATCAAGATACATGAAGCTTTCCTCTATAACTGATGCACTATTTAAAATAACAAGCACATAATCAAAACAACAATATTATGTATGTGTGCATGTATATGTATATCTATCTATGTACAAGTAAATTATATATCACAATCAAATTCTGCATGAGGAAAGCTCTTGGGAAGAGTTACACACTAGATTTCAGCACCAACACCATATTGAGGGAACCCTTTTTCAACTGTCACTAGTCTACTTGTGTTCCGAACTGAAGCATTGATTCTGGCCCTATCAAGTGGCCTAATTAAGCGAAGATTTATAACCTGTTTAAATAATAAACCAACACTACCATATTTAAAACTGATACTTGAATTGATTTTAGGTCTTACACCATCACTACCATATTCATTTAATGTATTTTATACCTATAGCGATTCCGATTTTGACCCATCACTTGTTGTATTCCGAACTCAGGTTTGTATGGTTTTGAATGGTGATTCATATCTTGTTTCCCTGGTCTCCCATCTATTTTGGTTATTGGATCGTAAATTTGGAACAAGTTGGTTGCTTGTTTTTCCAAACCTTTGTTGCACAGATTTTTGGTCCTCCGCTCGAGCGGCAATTCTTGAGCTCGAGCGGGCTTTGCTATCTTTGTTCCTCTGCTCAAGCGGCACTTCTCGTGCTCGAGAAAGCTTTGAAACTCTCAGTACTTTGGCGTTTCTTATGCTTGAACGGGCTCGAGCGGCCGTTCCTACGCTCGAGCGTTGGTTTGTTGTCTGCAAAACGTTTGGATATGTGTTTTTGTAACGTCCCCAACACCAAGTGATATTGTCCGCTTTAGGCCGGGTTATTGCCGAAGCATCACCTCGGCTCCTCACGGTTTTGTTTTCCTCCTGGAAAAGGCCTCACTTGGGGGAGGGAGGTTTGTAGGCTTATAAGGCACTATAAAGCGGACAATATCACTTGGTGTTGGGGACGTTACAGTGGTATCAGAGCCAGTGTCGATGGTGGGGCAAACCTCGGCATTTCTCAGCGAGGACGCTGAGTCTATAAGGGGGAGAGTGCGCCCTGGCGTACTGCTTCTTAAGGCGAATCCCACATCGATTAGGTTGGAGGGGAGGTAGTGCCTTATAAGCCTACAAACCTCCCTCCCCCAAGTGAGGCCTTTTCCAGGAGGAAAACAAAACCATGAGGAGCCGAGGTGATGCTTCGGCAATAACCCAGCCTAAGCGGACAATATCACTTGGTGTTGGGGACGTTACAGTTTTCCTACGCTTGTGCGGCAGATTCTTGTGCTCGAGTGGTGGGCGTTCGTTGTGCCTTGGCGCTCGAGCGTCCTTCATTGTGCTTGAACGAAATAACGTTTTTTGTGTCTGACGCTTGAGCATCAACTCTTCCGTTCGAGCGGATTGTGCGTATATCAGATCGCGAAAATGACATTTTATATCACTTTTTTCATTCTTCTCTCTCTCTAAAACATTCCAAAAACCTAGATCTTGACTCTCTCTCTCTCTAAAACACACACTCTTTCTCTCTCTCTCTACATTTTGGCCTAGATCCTTTGGGTTCTCTACCCTAGTGTCTTTCAGAAAAAGTTAGAGCATTCCAAGAGCATCATTTTGATCCGATTGGAACTTGGTCTCGGCGTTGTTGAGGGTTCTACTTTGCTTTGCTTAGTCTTCTCTTCTTGAGGTAGGGATTTTCTATACTTTAATATGGTTTTTAACTTAGTTATTTGTCGTTGTGTAACAATGGTGGAATTTGGGGGTAATGTGAACAAACCTAGGGTTTGGGTGTAAAATGGAAAGATAGGTTTTGGTGAATGAGAGATAAATGATTCTGGGATTTGAAAATGAAGTTGTACGGTGTCAAAATTGTTGATTTTGGTACTTGGTTGAGACTTGAGAAGAGAAAAAGTTTTCCCTAAAATGATTATGATATTTATTTTGTATAAATAAATGAAATTGGTGTTGTAAACATGAAATTGAACGAGTATTGAAATAAATGGTGAAATTGAGTAGATGATACATCTTATCTTTGGCAATTATGAATAAATTATATGTCTTGAGATTGTATATCTGTTTAGAAATAATTGTATTGGGCTATCGGTGGAAGATAGTGTAGACACCCCATTTTTTACTGTCTTCAAGACTTGGACGTCATCATTTGAACACTCGATGATCATCCATGCTCATGTTCGTTTTGAGTTCCTGAAGGTCTCGGCTGCGCCCTTGCCTTAGGATCTCTCAACTTGTTTGTTTTGTGCTTGGTTGTGGACCAAGGACTTGTGGTTTTGCTTCTGAGGGAAGAGGGTGGCTTGTTGGCCATCCCTACAACCCATCGGCTAAGGCCTTGAGCCATCGGCCTTGTTTTCTTGCTATCGGCCATAAGTGTTGGCCGATCGGCACTCTTTTTGGTCGATTGGCACTCCTTTTGGTCGATCGGCCATATTTCTTGGCCGAGACCTTTCCACCTGCTTTTGCAGATATTTTTGTGCCAGCTGTGATAGCTGGTGAGCACAATTCTCATCCTCCATACACGTGTATGGAGGGATTGAATCAAGACTCAAGCTTGTTCAACAAGCTTGAGAATTGATTTTCTATAAGAAAGGAGACCCCTCTCCCTTTCCAGAGGTTCTAAAAAGTTGATGTACAGAACATATATCACTTTCTCTACATATTTTACCTCTCTTTCTCTCTCCATTTGCTCTTGTTTGTGCTCAAAAGTGTAAAATCTTCATACTATTGCACACAAACACCTACTAGAACACCATCTTTTTGTTGCTGAGGTACTGAGGAGTTGGTTTTAGTGTTTTTGGGTTGGTTTGAACTCAGAAAAGTTGCTGGAGTTGTGTTCTTGAAGGTGTTCTTCAAGGGTGAGAAACTAACGTTTTAATCCCTTGTTTTGGCTTAAGCTTTTAGACCTATTTGCATGCTGATTTAAGCTTAACTTTCTACTGTAAAAAGTTCTGATTTTTCATGCTTGTGATGTTTGCTTGAGGTCACTTTTGTGTTGGGGGAAGTGTACCCCCTTTTAGGCCTTGTTTGGCCTTGTTTTGAACCATCCTTTTGAGCTATTGGGACCACCTTGTTTGGGCCTTCTCACCATTGAAATCTAGAGGATTTTCAGTGGTGGAAAGGTGGTTTTGAGGTCCCAAATAGGAGAGGGTTATTCCCTCTTCTTGTGCTGTGTATGCTAGTATAAATGGCTCATAATAGTAGCATGTTTGCTTAGCATGTTTTGGTTCCATTTCAGCAACTTTTTGGTGTTATTTTAGCATGCTTCAACTCTATTTTAAGTTGGTTTGATAGCATCTTGCATGCTTCACATACTTGTAGAGCAATCTTGCATGCTAGCATAACATGCATCTTGTGTTTGGACCATCATTCTTGCATGTTTTGGCTCAACTCAAAGAAGCTTTCCCTCATGTTTTACCATGCTTGAGCTCTGTTTGATGTTGTTTTAGTCATTCATGCATGGTTTTGTATAGCCATGGTTCAATCTAGCTTGTTAGCTTTGTGTATCAAGTCCACTAGCATGCATTGCTTAGACTATTCTCATGATTTGGCATCATATGAAATGTTATTTCAGTGCATGTTTCATGGTCATACACTTGCCTTTCTCACTCTTTTAATGCTTAGGAGGTTTGGTGTTTTAAGCCTTAAGAGTGGGTCATTGTGCATGCTTAGGCCTTTGGGCTATCATTTCAATGTATTTTTGGTCTTGTTTTACCATGATGCATCTCTGATTTTTGTTGTCAAAGTCATGCCATGTTTGGTTTTGATAGGTGTAGTGCAATCCCCTTTGGTGGCCTTACTTGCCTCCTGCCTTATGCCTTTCATGTTGACTTGTTTTGGCCTTGGTCCATGCATGTTTTAGATTCATTTTGGCATGATCTAGGACTATTTTGGTTGTCCTTGGCCCTTTGGGGCTTGATTCATGTGGCCTTGGTACAAGCTCCTTGGCTAGCCTTATGCTTTGAACCTCCTAGCATTGCATGTTTGTATTATGTGCATGATTTGGCATCATTTCTCACATGATTTCAGAGCTTATTTCATTGCCATATTCTCATGTTTGTCACACCTTGCTCATGTTTGAGGATTGTGCATTGTTGCCTAGTTTATGAACCAATATGTGTGCATGTTTGTTTTGCCTTTTGGTGCCTTAGTTTTGGTGTTTTGGCCACTGATTTGGGCATGATTGAGGTCTGTCCATTTTGGTTTAAGTCCATCTTTGCATGTTGTTCAAATGTTGTTACATTGCATCATGCTTGCATGTTTGGATTGCATTGTGTTTTGCATGCTTGTTGCTTGCATTGTTGATACATGCTTGGTGCATTGCATGTTGTTGCATGCTTGTTGCATTGCATGATTTTGCATGCTTTTTGCATTGCATTGTGTGTGCATGCCTTGCCTCTTGATCAAACATGATAGAGGTTAAGGTCCCTTATGCGTTTTTGTGCATTTCATTCATATTGAATTGTGCGACTCGGCCTCTTTGGCCATCATGCATTGAAATGCGTGATTGATGGCTTGAGAGTCGAGCACTACACTCCTTTGAGCTTCAAACATGGTGAGGGATGTAGTTGCACAACATTTTCTTGCAAATGTATTGCCATGCCTCTGTTTGTACTCTGCTGCAGCAAAAGGAGCAGTTTGCAGGAAGAGATGGCCAATCGGCTATCTAGTGTGCCGATCGGCTAACAATATTTGGCCGATGGACTCAAAAGTGGTCGATGACCCTTATCCCTTGGCCGATGACCATACCATTTGGCCGATGGCCTCTCAGCATATCTATGAGGTGGATTAGAAAGTGCTGTTTGGTAACACTTACGTTTTCAGTTTTTTGTTTATATTTACAAAAATTTTAAAAACTCAAATAAAAACTTGTTTGGTAAAATTTTTGATTTATAAATCAGTGGTCTCAGTTTATAAATTTGGCCAAAAAATGAAAACACAAAAAATGTGTTTTCATTTTGAGTTTTCAGTTTTTTTTTTTTTTTACCACCCAACACTAGCCACCACTCACCTCCCACTACCACCTGCCACCACCACTCATCACCTACCTCCCACCACCCGCCACCACTACCCACCAACCACCCACCAGACACCACCCACCTGCCACCCACTAGCCACCACCACCCACCCCTCGCCGCCACCACCACCACCACCACCCGCCACCCACCTACCATCCACCCGCCACCACCTACCACCCGCCACTACCATCCACCGCCCGCCACCACCACCTGTCATCTACTTGCCACCACCACTCACCACCCACCTGCCACCACCAGCCACCCACCACCACCAGCCACCTGCCACCGACCCGCCACCACTACCCACCACCCACCACCCACCACCACCCACCACTCACTCGCCACCCACCTGCCACCACCACCACCACCACCACTACCATCATCACCCACCACCTACCACCACCCCACTCGCTACCATCTACCACCCGCCACCGTCACTCACCCACTCACCACCACCACCACTCGCCATCTACCCGCCAACACTCACCACCACCCGCCATCCGCCATCCGCCACCCACCTGCCACCACCACCACCACCCACTCGCTACCACCTACCACCCACCACCGTCACCCACCCACCCACCAACCACCACCACCACCCGCCATCCGCCACCCACCTGCCATCACCACCCACCACTCGCCACCACCACCACCACCACCACCCACTCGCTACCACCACCACCCGCCACCGTCACCTACCCACCTACCATCACCACCCACCACCCACCCGCCACCACCCACCCGCCACCACCCACCACCACCCGTCAACCGCCACTCCCCTGCCACCACCACCACCACCCACTCGCCACCACCGGCCACCGTCACCCACCCACCGGCCACCACCAACCACCCTCCACCACCCACCACCACCCGCCATCCGCCATCCGCCAGCACCCACTCGCTACCACCCGCCACCGTCACCTACCCACCACCACCACCCACTCGCCACCACCAGCTACCCACCACCCACCGTCACCACTTGCCACCACCGTCTTCCGCCGCCACTTGCCACCACTTGCCATTTCTCACTCTTTTTTATATTTTTAAATTTTTTTAAGCATTTTGTTAATTACCAAACGCGTTTATAATTTATGTTTTTCTAAAAATAAACAAAAAATAAACAAAAACCAGTTTATAAAATTTTTGTAAATATAAACTGAAAACGTAAACGTTACCAAACACACCCGAAGTGTTTCAGAAGTTGGCACAGTTTTCAGAAGTCTAAAACAGTGCAAACTGAGGCAACATGAGGCATGGCAACGGATTTCCGAGCGAGGCGATTGAGCATGCATCATTCATCACTTCGAGGTAGAGCTGTGGCAGCCTGTTTTAGTTTCATACTTGGCTGGTTTTGTAACTTGATTAATTTGTTTAATTAGTTAAGGGTTTTGTAATAATTAATTAGCTAGGAGAGTTAGTTAATTAGTTGGTTTGTATTATTTATTCGGACCCTCCGTCGGGAGGGTGAATTTTGTAATAAGTGTGCGTGAGTGTGTGAATGTCTTCCAACCCCATGTTTTTCTCCCTTTTATTTAACCGCTTACGATGGTTAGTTTTAGGTCATCTTTTGATTAGCATCCTTATGCTTGCATGTTTGCATTCATTCATCTGTCTTGCATGCATCGAGCTCGGTGCATCATACAAACTGCATTGTATTTCAATACCGACTTGAATACATGTTATCAAGTGCTGAATTCACATGACATCTTAGAATAGCCGAGCCTATTTTAGTTACATTTTTGCATGTGTTGCATTAGGTATCTTAATATAGCTAGGATCATGCATTGATTACTAACTAGCTTCTTGTTTTGGCTCGGAGTACTAGGTAAGCTTTTACGCTTTAGCATCCTTGCATGAGTGCGAGTGTTGCCATGTTAGCATGCTTGCCATGAGGCTATTTGCTTAAATAATATAACTGCCTGAATGCCTGTGGGTGAAGGTTGGATTACTTGAATTGGAACAAATCATCGAAGTGCGAGTTTTAAGCCCACTTGAGAGTGGCAAAATCATGTTTTCCTAAGCCCACTTGAGGGTGGCAAATCCACGTCTTAGCCTACTTGCGAGTAGCACCTTCAAACGTTTTCAAAACAAACATGAAATGTTTTGTTCCAATTTAGGCGATCTCGTCTATACCTGTATGCTGTGCGCATCACGTAGTAAGGTTAGCTAATAAACCGGAATAAGAACACATGTGTTTTCAAAAACAACATATCATGATTAGTAGAGGCCGATCTTTGATTGGGCGAGCAGGGGTGCTCATTGCATGACCTTCCCCTCTCGTACCCAAGTTCCTGAGCCGATGCAACTTTGGTGATGACGGACACGTGGCCTTAGGCACGAGTCAGGGTTTCTTAAATTTCCCAAAGCAAAAACATTTAGGTGGCGACTCTGTATCTGGCAAAGCAGTCCATGTTTGGCACTTCTTTATAAAAATCAGTTTTCCAAAACAATTTGCCGGATTTGGACTCTTTGGTGATTTATTGGTCTTGCATTGCACTTTGCGAGATTAGATTCAGAACCGGGACGTTGAGTCCAAACTGTAGTAGCTAATGAACAAAACGAATTTCGCGCCATTAGCGCGCGGAGCCGTGACGTTCGGGCACGTCTACAGATAGTTATGGTTATTGTAGAAATTGCATGAGGATTAGGTGAATTAAGACTAATCCATGATTGGTTATCATTGAATATGATCATGTTGTAAATACGTTATATATGTATGATTATTTGGGTGGAGAAAGTAGATGTACTCCATCTATGATTATGTGTTTAAATACAGTGTATATGTATGATTGTTTGGCATGAGAAAGGGGATGGACTCCATTATAATTAAGTTGGCCGGAGTGTCCTGGGTGAAAGTTCCGAAATTTATACATGGGTGCTGATCCCGCGGACGAAATTTTCGTAAAATGGCAGATAGAAGTGTATGTGTGTTAATGGTGTGATTGTAAGACCATTAAGTTAGTCTCATTTGGGTTATTGAGAAATAATGAAATTGTTTCATGCATTGAAATGAATTGAAGGAAAATGAAATGAAATATGGACTCGGTATTCTATGACTATACCAAGAAAAAAAAATGTGAATGTTTGATCCCCGGCATTGTATATACATATTGCACTTATATCTTCATTAAATCTCATATATTATGTTAGATTATTCCTACTGGGCTGTGGCTCACCCTATTTAGGAAAAACATTTTTAGGTATTGATGGCATGCCTCTACCAAGGCAATAGCATTGGAGGGACTTTTGGGAAGCAAGAGCTTCTGTGTTTTGTTTCACTTTTTGTATAGCTTAGGGCTTAAATTGTATGAGCTAGTCTCACTTTTGTTGTAACCAAGCCAAGACTTGGAAAGGTGTAAGCCTATAGGGCATTTATTTATGCTAAACTCTTTTGTACTATTAAAATTATGAAATGGAAGAACTTTACACTCTGATCCATGCAGTTATTTATATGCATTTGAGTTGATCTTATGGTTATATTTTTGGGGCGTTACAATACCTCAGCCCTGATCCCTTCCTTCGCAAGAATTTCAACTGCCTGAACATCACACAACATAGTTACATTTAAAAGGGGGGGGGGGCACAAAATTGACTAACTGTAACCAAAGGCAATATAAACGAGAATTTGAAAGATATGCAATGTCAACAAACAATAGAGATCACTAATGTTCTCATTGAAGATAAATACAAAAGTGTTTACTAAGGAACTGCAACAACACTATATGAGAATGCTTAGCTGCAATTCAAAGTAATTTCATCCACAAAGCTAAAAGCAATGTCACAATATCATAGAGACTTATTCAAGCCTTAAAACTCTGTATTCCGCATGGTAGTGACAGTCACAACCACTATACCTTGTAGAATGTAGGCTAATTACTAGTTAGCATACTATACCAAATACAGAGATGCTCCTGAAATTTTTCAAGTTGAAACTATAGTTTCATTTTCTCAACTTAAGATCACTTCTTCTGCAAAACCACTGTCCTCCCATCGAACAAGCAACGTTAGGTTATATATCTAAATGACAAAGATCATATCTCAAAAGGTATATAAAGTTTCATAGACAAACCTTAATGGTATAGCCCACCATCCTTGAAAAAGTTGTAATTGTGACATCCTTTCATTCTCTCTCAACCTAGGAGACAGAAGGTAATAAATAACAGGAGAAGCAACCACATAACTATCATAATCTTAAGGAAAAATACCTTAGCTTTCCTTATTGGGAGGCAAAAACTGGAATCAAGAACTTCCTCCGAAATAGGGAAAGACTCACCATATCTGAAGCACAAAAGTCACATTAGAAAATAATAATGATATATATGGATATGGTTGATATATTACAACTTATTGTTGCACTGAGTACTCACAACAACTCATTTTCAAGGAAAATAATAGGATCAATGTCTCTAATGGCAGCTTTTAGCAGTCCACAAGCATCTTCAGATGAGTATGGGGCCGACACTTTCAAACTAGGGCAGGCATGCTGCAAAACACTACATGAGGTTCCATATATGACATCAATGGTTATGTGTCGCTAATTTAGAATTTTATCATTGAAAGCATATTTGAGATTAGTAATTGTAGCGCCCCGAAAATTGGGTAAGGTATATCTATTTATGCAACAAAACCCACCTGATAGACAAACACATATATATAGCTAACTATTCCATACATCCATTTCCATTAAATCCCAAATGCCAAATACATATTGTTCACATCTCAATGCCCCAGTTCCAATCTCAAGCATGCATTTTACAACAAGTATGAAATGGAAGCCAAACAGATAATAAGTGCCCTACAGGCTTACAAATTTATCCAAGAACATTCTTGGTTATAGAAAATGGAGTTTCAACTCAACGCAAATACAACCCTGGGCTTACATTCAACAAATAACAATAAAGCAAAAATGAAGCCTCAGTTATGAGCCCTCCCAAGTCAATGCCTTGGCAGAGGCATAGCACCTGTACCTGAAATGGTTTCCCTTATAGGGTGAGCCACAGCCTAATAGAGATATACTACACAACATATGAACCATGACAAGACAAAAGAGGAGTATGCTCATGCCATGCTCATGATAAAATAATTTATCTCTCTTTTTTATAAAGCATGCAATGCTAAGATGCAACAACAGATATAAAGCCATGTCCATTTTAAACCATATCTGTTACATGAATACAGGCTCTGTGAATCTCTAGATGAGTGTCTGCAAGTAGGCCCTAATGCACTACCACTGTCATTTTTACTAGTAAACTGGAAGGCTCGACACCTAACCGCGCTGTTCCACACCCCCTACCTAGATTCACCAAGTATTCATCTTTTCGCAAATAGATATATTTCCAAACATTTCTCAAAACGAGATACATTTCCAATGAAATGAATGTAATGCAATGTCCAATGCAACAAATGAGAAATGTGGTTCGATTTAACTAAGTCTCATGCATTTCTACAACAATCATGGCAATCCTCCACTGATAGCCCAAAACAGATATTTCTAAACAGATATTTAAACAATTATATTCCAAAAATTTTGATAAATACAATCTATTCCACATCTCATCAAATATGAACAACTACACTAGTTTTCATATCACAATCACATCTGGTAACCTCTCAAGATCCATTTCTAACTGTGTTGGTTTTATTCCAACAGATACATTAAGCAAAATAATACCGTTAATGCCTAAGAAAACATCATTTTCTTTCCAAACTCATTCTTCAAAAGTTAAATGTAATTCCCTTGTTTTCTTTAAAAATGCTCTTTTGGTTGCAAAACGGTAAAAATTTCAAAACCAATCAAATTGAAGTCCGTTTTTGTTCAAAATTAAAACATAGCTCTTTCATAACCTTACAAACATATTCCAAGTTTACACTTTCGCAATTTGGGCATCAACTCTTTATTTTTTTCAAAATTTCTCTTTTAAGCAAATAAATCACAAAATTTCCAAAAATTCTAATTAAATTATATACAACTCTAAGCTCCATATAATCAAGTAAAAGTACATAAAGAAGTGTAGGAAAAATCCCTACCTCAAGCCAAGAAGCTTTCAAATTTTTCGGCAACAGAAATTAAATTTTCTTAGAGTCAAACGACGTCTTTTACGCCCTCTACATTTTGATCCAAAGCACTAGGGATAAAAAATGACTTACACTAGATCAAACCCATGAAAAACCAACTTAGAACTCTTTTTCTTTCTTTTCTCCACGGCAAGAACTAGGAAAGAAGACCCAAAGAATAAAAAATATCTATTAAGTTCTATTTATAGATATTTCCTTTTCTTTGACTAAACAAATATATAACTATACAAATATCTAACCATATATATATACACCTATATATATATGTATATATATATCAATTTAAAAATACATTTCAACATCTTTAATAATAAAAGTAAATATAATATTTTCTCACCACAAAATACATTTCCTTTAATAGTACACACCATAAATATTCATAACTCTTTTATGGTAATCAAATAATAATAATAAAACCACAACAATATTTCATGGTTACTAACGGGTCATGATTCAATCAATTGGGTCCAAAATGAATTTATTTTAATAATTTAAAATAAATCCTCAACTGAGATTAAAGTATAAATTCAATTTGATTCAACTCGTTACAGTAATAAAGAAACTCAGCATGTTCACAACAAGAAATGATACTGTGTAAATCAAATATTAGACTTGGAGGTACTCAAACCATAAACCTAATAAATACCTAGTGAAAATGAAGAAGGAAAAGAAGAAAAATCTAACATTCTCCCTATTGACAACTGGTAGGTTGAAACTTATTGATACAACTGTTTGCAACCGTCCAAATTGGACACTAATTTAATACTCTTCAATTATCATCTATACACAGTGCTTTAGAGATATGCAATTACTATATCTGTAATGGCTCAGATTCTAATACGTATCGAATTGGTGTAAATTGGCGCCTGTCACCTTAAAATTTGTATGGTTGTCGAACTCTTGACATTGATGGGCTGGCAAGTGAACCTTAAATTTTATAATTGAGGACCCTTGGGTGATGTTTGAAACCTTGATTGAAGCCTTAACAAGGTATTTAGACAAGGTTAGATCAAAAGCCCCAAATTTGAGTTTTTGTTTTTGACCATCCTTCACTCTTTTGCCATTTTCTCTTTCTATACTTTGAATTTGGATGTGACGCTAGAACCATTGGAAAAATTGTTTTCGGGGCTTCGATTTGGACACAAGAACCACCTAAAACGGAGCCCAAACAAGAGAGTTATGCTTGTTTCAATTTTGAATTTCTGTGCTGGAAGCATTCTCGCTCGAGCGAGATTTTCTTCGCTCGAGCGAACTGTGCAATTTTCAGAGATTCTAGGAGCTTCTTTTCTCCGCTTGAGCCAAGATTTCTTCGCTCGAGCGAAGGGTGCAAGCGAACACGTCATGTTTAAAAATCATTTTTGGTCCACTTTTTCTTTATTCTCTCTTGCTCTTTCTCTCTCTTCTTCCTCTTTTCCACTATTGTTGTGGGTTTCAAGCTTTCGAGCTTGAGTTTCATCTCCTTCCTTTCAGTTTTCACCCCATGTTCCTTATATAAAAATGAAGAGCACGCCTACGACTTTCTATCTATCCAAGCGGATCGTGTTTTCGTTGAAGTCGAAGTTTCAGATTTCTCTCTCTTCTTGCTTAAGGTAGGGATTTTCCTTGCTTCTTTTCAATATTATCTTGTGGATAGATGGGTGATAATTTCTATTGTATAAAACCCTTATTTTTTAGGAGATTTTTAATACGGTATGTGAAGGAAGCTAGGGTTTTTAATTTATGAAAGTTGAATTGATGATTTAAGTGAAATATAAAATGTTTGGGTCATGAGAATGTGGTTTTGTGTCAAATAGTAAAAAGCCCTAATTTATGTTTAACCCTAGTTATGAAATCTATATTGGGAATGAAGAAAGCTTCAATTGGCATTTGAGTTATGAAATTAAGTTTATGTTTTGTAGAGATGAGAATAAATAATAATGAATAATGGTTGGAAAATAACTATTGTATAGAAAGGTTATGTTGAAGAAATTAAGATGAGTAATTAAATTAATTAATCGAGGATAATTTATGATGATTATTGTGTTGTGAAATTGAGTATGAAGACTTGATAATAATGTGAAAAAGTAAAGAGACCTTTGGAATATAAGAATTGAGAATGTTTCTAAAAATGCGCCATATGCTCTTAGTGGATGTGTTATTGGATGAATTTTGTGATAAAAATAATGAGTGTTGCTATTGATTTGTCGCGATGGTAACAACAAATGACTTGATGAATACTAGAGAATGTTGTGGAACATAATGAGTACGTGTTATTGAGCTAATAAGTCATGGAAATGATGAACAAATGTGTTGGCTTTGCCCACAAATCATAATGAACAATGACTTAAGGAATTGAGGGATTTTGATGTTGCCATGGGGTCTGTTTCCTGCCGTATTTGAGC
The DNA here is from genome assembly GCF_055761805.1 of Camellia sinensis. Taxonomy (NCBI): domain Eukaryota; kingdom Viridiplantae; phylum Streptophyta; class Magnoliopsida; order Ericales; family Theaceae; genus Camellia; species Camellia sinensis. The sequence continues at coordinate 99,918,354 of NC_138975.1, read as the reverse complement.
CGGCAAAGCGTGGCGCTTAATAAAGGTTTTGCTTTCCTTCCGGAGTAGCGCCCGGTAAAGCGTGTGGGCTGATGAAATGTGTAAAGGTTCCATGTTCCTTCCAGCTTGTGACCAGTAAAGCGTGAGGTTCCTTATTCCTTCCAGCTCGTAACCGGTAAAGCGTGTGGTGTGATGATGAGATTTATACATGTGTTTGAGATAATGGAAAGTGAATAATCTTAATTGGTAAAGTCGAATATATGGGATTGTGTGGGTTCTTCTTATGTGGATTATAATGGGTTATGATTTGTTGTGACATGTAGAAGAATGATTCGTCGTTATGTCTATACCTCCAGGTAAAGTTAGCAAAGGATTTTTGAAAAGACTCTTTTTTTGAAAAATAAATTTGACTATACAGAAACGAAAGAAATAGTTTTTCTTTGAAAAGTTTTCATGAATTTCTTTATGAGAATGGTATTACCTATATGTATTGTAATTTGAGTATGAAAAGAGCACAATGAATTTATGTTTATATCACTCTTTAGCATTTAATGACCAAATTTATCTAGGGACCATATTGTTTAGTATCATGGAAGATTCCTATTGGACTTCATGTTCATCCCAATTATTTTAACCATTTTCTAGGAACGAAGTTCAGAACACCGGATTGAGGATTGAAGAGTTTATTTTCTATTATATATCATGGTGTAAATGAGAGATGCCTGTTGTAATGAGAGATTCATGTGAATTTTGACATGTATTATTGTTGTGTTTATTCAAAAGAGAATAATATTGTTGTTACTTTATGGAATGAGTATTTGTAATTATAATTGTAGTTAATAAAATGAACTCGTATTGAAGGTTTTGGTTACATTCGAGTAATAAATCTGGGGCGTGACAATATCTCTCATATTACCTTGAGGCTGAAGGCAATGAAGCTTAATAACATGTCATTTGTTTAGAAAACAACCAAGTGAGTAAAGAACCATCACTTGCAAAAGAAGCTTGAGGAACCATACTTGGGAGTGTTGGGCACCTACACCAGCAGCAACACCATTTGGTCCTCTAAAAAGAATAGGTACATTTATCTGGCCAACAGACATGTAATTTGATTTTGCAACAGAATTAATATTGAAATTTCCATAATATTATTAATACCCTTACTACTAAGACCTACTATAATTAGAACAAATTCAAATATAGACTCAAAATTATTCCAAACTTCAATCCATAATCTCTTAAACATGCTTCATGCGAAATTTTAGATTTGCCCTTTTTCTTCTTTCCATGCTCGCCATCACATATTGCCACATATTTAGGAGGGCAGATTAATCTAATGAGCACACGACTAAGTTGGAATGGTTGAAAATGAAGTTCAGTCATTTAACACATACTACAAAATTACATGTTTTAGGTATGGCTACATTACCTCCACATCTTTACCAGCTATGATAACTCATCTCCACATCTAATAGAATAAAAAATGTTATCAACATTTTAATAAACCAATAAAATAAAATGAAATAAATTATGTTATCAACATTACTAGAGCAGTTTCTTCTTCATCCTCCCAAGAATCCTTCACATGATTTTCATCCACATCTTCGTCATCCCATCTATTCTTCGGTTGCTCCTTTTTTAGACAAGGTAAAATTGGCTCATCCTCTATAACAATCACAAATAATTCCCAAAATCATTAGTTTTCTCATTCTTCCATAAGAACAATTAAGGAAGATAAATAATAATAATAATAATAATAATAATAATAATAATAATAATAATAATAATAATAATAATAATAATAAAATAAAATAAAAAATAATAATAATAACAATTAAAATCTTGAAGGCAAGATGCCAAAAATCATGTTCCCGCATCAAGCTCCCACAAAAAATCATCAGCATCAACTAAATTTTTAAACCTTGCTTCTTTGTGAATGTTCAGGCTCTAAGTGCCCTATTTGTGTAGGTTTATATCTAGTATCAACTAACATCCAATGCAGAGCACATCAGCCATTTACATCACTGGCTTATTTTAAAACTGGGATAGACATATTTCAGAGGGCTCAAAACCATTTTTTGCAAACCCAAAGGTCTATTCATGCTTCCTACGAAAATAATTAAAACAAAGATTGCAATAGATTTAAATTCATTTTACAAATTACAAAATCAGTACCACCTATTCATTTCCCTCCATTTAAATCCTAAGGATCAAGTCTCTTCGTTCACCCCGGAATCCACAAATGGAATTGTCAGTTCTTCTATTATATAGTAAGGTAAGTACATAAACTAGCTAAGGTTTTACTTTATTTAACATTTTTAATTTTCTATGGATATGAGGTGTTGTGCCATTATATGCAAAATGTACAAAGAGCAATAATAGGTAGTGTAATAATTGATAATGATTTTGGGGTTTCAGTGATTTTGTTGTAATTTCAATTTAGCTAATTGGGTTTGTGGATTTGAAATAAGTTTTGGGGGTCATGTTTGGCTCTGGTGTGGATATTGGGCCTGATAAGAGCGGGTCATAGGACCTGTATTGGTACCAAAGCAATTTGAGTGGCCGTATAGGGGCAGCAGGGTATTTCTTAGTGGCTCCTTCACTAGGTGAGTGATAAAACTATTGGTGTCATGACGAGATCTTTTTAGTTTTTAGTTATGCAAGTATTTGACTTGTTATGTTCATCTTTCTAGTAGCATTTTGTTAGTTGTCTTTGATTTTGGTTATGTGAAATTGATTTTAATTGAATTTCTTAATTGCACAGATGGACAAAAAACATACCAATGTCTCCAATAGAGGGCTACCCAACTGTGTTTCAGGTTATCTATAGCTTAACACCGGGATATCATTAGGTTAATATGCTATAATAATATTTGTTCTGTGCCAACTGCAGTTGGAATTCGCCAAGCGTCGAGCAATATTAAATTAATCATATATAAAAACGGATTTATGGCTAATATCATCGTAATCATATATATGTTTGTGAGTCATTCAATCAGGTACGATGAGTTTCTAGCATATTTTTCTTTAAATTTGAATGAATGATTGATACAATTAAATAGATCCTTGAGTTTCTAGCATATTTTTATGCTTAAAGGGTTTACAACTACATGATTATTATCATACACTAGATAAATAATAGTCTCTTGCATGTTTTTTGTTGGTAGAGAAGTACAATTCTAATTTTCCACACATATGTTTATTTTTGGGTCCCTGCTCATGTTTTTAGGGGTGATGGATATTTAGTGAAAAAAACATTATATGTGATCTAAGCATAAGAAATCTCTTAAACTCATTATCATGCATACCTTGTAATTGCTAAGAATTGTTTTGCAATGTATAATCACATAAACATATTTTCTAATCTAATAATTAATACTTCTAACACACATGGGTGACGACCCGTTAGCCCTTGGCATCTTTCAATAAAGTTTACTTATCACACATACACACAAATATCTACACTTCTTTTGTATAATACATCCTAGTGAAACAAGTATTGGAATATCATTTTAACATGGGAAGGGAACGCTTCAAGTTCTCTGTAAAGATAAAGAATGCACCAAGGAGGCTCTACCTTTTCAATAGGAATATTTAATACTCTTACAATCTGAATTAAGACAATTATGTTACAATAATAGGCCTGAGTTCTTGTTTTAAGCCCTAATAAATTGACATAAATTTAGCTAAAATGCTGGAGCTTTGTCCTAGGAAAAATACAGTCAAATAATTTACCTTCATTATCTTGAAGAATTTCATCCACTCTCCAATATTTGGGTTAACTCTACTAGCGCCATTTGCCTGCAATCTCATGAAGTTTGGTAAGGAAGCAAAGACATTAATGTTACTTTAGGCAAAGATAGCTTAGTGTTATAGTGTTATGCATTCTTAAAGTCAGAGACATCACTGGTTCATAATGGTTTAAACTGTAAAGCGCAGCTAGATAGGTTTTGTTCAACAGAAAAATGAAGGTGGCTGAGGGAATAATCATTTTACAATTTTAAATTTATAGGGGTAGGTCTCTTGTCAAGTTGTCACAAATTGTATTGGCAATACTACAATGTGGCTTAAATGAATGCCAAGTATGTCATTAAAAGAAGTCTATACCTCAGAAGTTGCTTGACCAATCGATCTGTTAATGGATTTCATATATTCCTTCCTTCAGCAACACTGAGATGCTAAGGAAATAGTTACATTTCCAAAACTCCAAGTCCTTAATACAGAACAAAGGGAAAAGGTATATCATCCTTAATACAAAACAAAGGAAAAAAGTATAAGAACCAAAATATGAATCAGCCCATTACCCACCCCATCTGACTCAGAGTTACCAGTGACTAACTCCCATCTTTCGTTTCTAAGATTTAATATCTCTTCATGACCATCTATATATGAGACCTGTTCAAGAACGGAAAAGAATAACTAATTAGGAACAATCAACTCCACATGCATAACACAGACATATAAAGCATAGCACATGCAAGTAAAACCTACACAGTAATCATGCACAAAATTGGAACCTAGTATATACAAGTAAACTAACCTTATGTTTCGTTTTTACAGGATCAAAATCATCAATAACACCTTCATAAAACCTGCAAGTAACGAAGGAGTTATAAGCAATGCAAGTTCGTTTTGAATTGTTAATGAGATAACTACACTGAAATATAGTGATGCAGCCATAGGTTTTCAAAACATGAATTACAATAATTCAAATAGAATTGCTCTGTAAATTAAGCCCAAGTCCCAAACGCAGTAGGTGTAATATCTCAAATAGATAACAAACCAACAGTACAAAATAATACAGCCAAGCTCAGATATTTTGAGAGCAACAAATTAACAAAACTAAATTCAACTATCATTAAGTAACAATCAACAATTACAAATAATAGAGTTTGAATTCAAACAAAGGGAGAATAATTGACTGGAAAGGGAAGAAACCAGCAATTGTAGAAGGGAGGGATAGATGTCAGCAACAGAAACAATAGGAGAGAAGAAAAGAGAGGGTCAGTGCAACAGTAACAAAGGTGAAGGAGAATAAAAGCAGGAAAAGAGACAGACAACAATGGAGGAAAAAAGTGAGAAGGGTAACACTAGTTGTAACGCCCTAAAAAAAAAAACAATATTAAACCCATCAATAAAGATATGCATTGATATGTAAAAGTTCCACATCCTTCCATTTATCAGAGTTTCATTACAAAAAGTATTACATGTTAACAACAAAAGCAAATGTCCTATGGGCTTACAGCTTTCCAAGTTAACACTTGGTTACAACAAAGAGTACTAACTCATTTACACATTAAGCCCTTGGCTTGAATTTACATGTAATACATCAAAAATAAAATGACAAAAGTATGTCCGCCTCTAGCCTCCCAAGCTATGTCCTTGGAGGTGGCATGCTACCTGTACCTGAAAATGATATTCCCATATAGGGTGAGCCACAGCCCAGTAGAAATACACTAAACCAACCATGAACAATGACTAAAAGATTAGCAATTGATAGATGGCCAACACTGATACATTCACATAAACCACATATTTATGTCATCCGACTTATGAGTCCAAGTTACTTTTCATTTTTTCCCTTTTTCAACAGACTAGCATGTTAGCCCTATCATCACCTCAACAGATATGTATAACAACAATATCCCACATTCACAGATAAGCATATGAGCTGTATCCACACTTCACAAAGATAAGCATATAAGCTCTATCTTCACTTCTCTAGATAAGCATATGAGCTGTATCTACGGAGTTCATCCCCTATCTCCTCCCAACGCTATCCGGTTTAGAGGTACATCCCCCATCTTCCCCTAAACCGCGGAGTACATCCCCCATCTCCTCCTCTACACATAACGTATACAAACACATTGGTTCTATATACAATCACTCAATACATACAGTTAATGTATTCTATCAATCGTCAAATTCCATGACACATTCCATTGATTAGTTTCCGTTTGCCTAATCATCATGCATTGTCTACAACAATCACGACTATCCTCCACCGATAGCCCAAAGCAGTTATCTCTAAACAGAAAATAAATGCACAATGGATATTCAATCAACATTTCATTCCGGTGAGTGACAAATAATTCAACTACACCCTTTAACCCCATACATTCCCACTCTCAACAATTCCATTTCATTTCCTCATTTCTCACAATTAATTATCCTAATTAATCAAACAATGTAATTAGGTCATTTTTCATAATTAACATTTCAACCCTTAGGTCCCATTTTCATCAATGATTCAACATTTATTCCATTTCTCTATGCCAAACATGCATCTAGGTTTATTATGAATAAAACCCCAACTTTTGTAAAATAACACAAAAGCCCCAAACTTTCACCAAATTACCAAACCAGCCCCAACATCTCAAAATACTAAAATTTAAAGACAAAATCCATAGAGAGGAGTAGGATATCCCTACCTCGAAGTTTGAACCAAAAAGGAGATGAAGACTCGAAGATCAACGTGCTCCAAATCCAAACTTTTTCAGATTAAGTCGAAGCTCTCAACACCCTCTATCTTTTTAACAAAGGCCCTAGGCTAGATTCACACTCTAGGGAGATCAAATCTTAGAGAGAGTGTAGGTTTAGCGAGAGAGAGTCTCAGATCTAGGGTTTGAAAGAAAAGGAAGTGAAAAACTGATGTTCAAAAACGCTACTGTCCGCTGGTATAAAACACGCTCGCTCGAGCGAAGCCTTTGTCGCTCGAGCGACCAGACACAGAAAACTCTCGCTCGAGCCAAAAAGTTCTCGCTCGAGCCAAAAACTTAGAAGTGCGCTCGAGCGAAAGAATGCTCGCTCGAGCTAACAACTCAAACCCTCAGGTCTACAACCAGAAGCACGCTCGAGCGACAGACTTCTCGCTCTAGCGAAGAACAAACCAGACCGCTCGAGCGAAGAAAACTCGCTCGAGCCAAGAAATGCAGCTCTCAGGTCCAGAACCAGACGCAATCGCTCGCTCGAGCGAAGCCACTCTGGCTTGATCCACCAGACACGAACTCAACTCTCGCTCGAGCGACCAACTCCTCGCTCGAGCGAAGGTCCAAAAATCTGGACAGCAGCACTAGGCTCCCAAACACAACCAACCTGTAACAAACCTACCCAACACATCCTATAACTCAATATACAAAGCAGTAACAGATGTAAACAAGACAATAATCAATTACTATCATCCACGGACACATGTCCGGATCACTGTACAACAAGGGTAAAATCGGGATCGCTATAACCTCCCCCCCTTAAAGAATTTCGTCCCCGAAATTAAGCACAAGTTTTCAAAAACAGGTTTTCCTCCATTTTAGATAATGTTACATTTTAACATTCAACAATTCGATCCATTACCGGTCATCCCATCCCTTTAACAAGAGGCATTTCACAATATGTAAACAACATATGTACTTTCAACATGCATCAACATTACGCATTATCTTTCCAATTTCAACAATATATTCAACATATATAGTGTTACATTCAACTTCCACATGAGGCAAGTTCCAAAACATACTTCCAATAAACCAAAACATTTTCAATGTTTCACAACTTAAGACATATATAAAAGCTCTTAAGTTCAACAATAGTTCAAAATTTAAATACAAGATTACATATCAACAAACAAGTCCGGATATTTCTCACGGACTTCCAACTCACGTTCCCAAGTGGCTTCCTCCACTCCGTGATGTTTCCACAAGACTTTCACCAAAGGAATGGTCTTGCCACGCAGGACCTGATCCCGCCTATCCAAGACCCGAACTGGTCTCTCCTCATACGAGGCATCCTCACCTACCTCTAAATCGGTCCAATCCAACACATGTGATGGATCTGGCTCATACTTCTGAAGCATACTCACATGAAACACGTCATGCACTCCGGACAACTGCGGCTGTAACAACCCTCGTTACTGTTTACCGATAAACACTGATTACCGTTAAACTGAATTGATTATGACTGATAATTGGACTGGTAAAAGTACTGAACTGACTGACTGAAATTGGAAACCGAATTGATTGAATATATGGTAGTTAAATTGCATTCTATCTGTTTGACTGTATGATTATCTGTTCATGCTTATATGTTTAAACTGCTAATTGAAGGCCTTATCGGCGGCCGAATTAGAAACCGATTAATGTTTTATGATCGTCATGATTAATGTGATTTTATGGTGTATTTACCTGAAAAACTGATTAGGTATGATTAAATTAGATTAAAATAAGCTAATTAAAGAGTTGGACTTAATTACCAAATTGCCACACTTAGTGGCCCACTCAATATAACATATTTGAGCCTCATTACACCTAGATCAAACATTTGCTCAGCTCATTTCTTGTACTTAACCGACCAAGAGAGGGAGAGGGAGAGAGATTGAGTTCTACCTTGTGAATTGCTTGGAAGTTGAAGAATTATTGAAGTGTAGATTTCTTATTTGAGCTCCTTGACCTTGAATACAAGACTAAGGTAGGAAACTCATCTTCTTATTGTTGCCACTAAGCTAGTTCTTGCATGATTCATGCTTCATTGTAGAACTAAGTCATGTTTTGGTTCATTGTTGATGATTTGAAGCTCATTTCATGCATGCATGTTAATATTGTTGGATTTTGAGTTGAATTCATGGCAAATTGTCACATGCATGTCCATCTTTTGGTCATACTCCATGAGTTCATCTTGTTTTGAAGGTTTGAGCTCTTTTGAAACAGCATTAAAGCTTTGAAAATGACTTAAGATCATACATGTCATGTTTGAGGATTGTTCTTGAAAATTTGTTTGAAATTGGGATTGAATGAAACACCCTTGGGCTTTGATTTCTCAAATTGAGTTTTGAATCATGTTTAACTATGAGTTTACAAATGTTTTCTGGAAATTTAGCCCAAGAGGTCGAGTTTTGATGCTTTTGAACTTGGTTTTGAGCTTGGAGGTGCAATCTGGGTTTTCCAGATTTCGCACTTCCGCTCGAGCGGGGGAAGTGCCGCTCGAGCGTGGAATTCGAGCTCCCAGCATCTTGCACTGTTTTCCAGTCCGCTCGAGCGGAGTAATGTACGCTCGAGCGTAGACCTTTGTCAGCATGTCCGCTCGAGCGGGGAAATCCACGCTCGAGCGGGACCTCTGATTTTCTAAAAATGTTTTCTGAGTGCATCTTTGCATCCTCATCCCATTCTAGGCATTCCTAGGCCTAGTTTAAGACATCTTAATGAGGATATAGATGTAGAGCACACCAAGGCAAAGTAGGGGTTAAGTTATTATCTTTCCCAACTGTGTAGCTTAGTGTGTGTTCGATCTGTTGACTGTGTAGGGTTGACTTCCGAGGAGACGCTCTAGCTTACTATAGCCCAGAACTCTGTGAGTAACATTTGTGTAAAGATATGTTCAAAATGATTATCTTCTGAACAATTAAACTGAACTGTTTCTGAACTGTTATTGTTAACTGAATGAATGAATGTATGACCTATATTCTGAATTGTATTGTGGCATCCTTAGCAACTACTGCTTACTGTTACTGTTACAGAGATCTCTGTCGGTTCCCATGTTGGAACCACTACTGTTTACTGATATGATGGCCATCATTCACTGTTTGGTCTATTAAGACCTGGTCTGTTAAGACCTACTGTACTGTTTAGCTATTGGATGTACCACATATGACTGTTATAATCTGTGAAACTTGGAGCAAAGTGCTGCACGGAACTAAGTGCTACAGAGTGAGCCACCTCTAGAGTCTGTGCGAGACACCTCTTGAATCCATAAGAACTGTACTGTTTTCTGAAATGTTACTGTACTGTTACTGTTACTGTACTGCTACTGTACTGTTACTGTTACTGTACTGTTACTGTTACTGTACTGCTACTGTACTGTTACTGTTACTGTACTGTTACTGCACTGTTACTGTTAATGTACTGCTACTGTACTGTTACTGTTACTGTACTGTTACTGCACTGTTACTGTTACTGTATTGCTACTGTTACTGTTACTGTACTGCTTGTACTGTTACTGTTACTGTTACTGCTACTGTACTGTTACTGTTACTGCTACTTTATTGTTACCGTTACTGCTACTGTACTGACACTGCTACTAGTACTGCTAACGGATGTGCCACGTACGATTACTATGATTTCTAAATGACTGTTACGGCATCAATATGAGCCACAAACTGACTGACCGATATACTGAATCAATGAACTGTTTAAATTTTGAAAAGACATTCATCCTAAACCTCTTTACGCATTATGTTATTCACTGGGCTTTAGCTCACTGCTCATATATATATGTAGGTGTTCAGGCACTGGACCGCTGCTAGGAGCGTCAGGCAAGCTTTTGTTTTGTCAGCCAACCACTGTGCCTCACTGTGAGGTTCTAAGCCGTTCAAGCTTCGGCTTTGGGGTGTTTTAATATTCCCCGTCTGTCCCTGTAACTGTTTTGTTTACTGTATAGACTGTATAGACTATTACTATACCGTTTATTAGGGATTAGATCCCTGTTCTGAATGATTGTACTTGTATGTGTAGACTGTCACACCTCATTGGACATTGTTTATTTACTGTATTGGCTTCCGCCAGGCCCTGTACTCTGTTTTACTGGATTATTGTTAGGCAGGCCTTCGGTAATCTCGAATTACTGGCCGGTTACGGTGCTAAACCCATAGGGCCGGGTTTGGGTCGTGACAGCGGCGGTAAAGCTAACCGATAAGCAACCTCGCCAATCCTCTCAAGGATCTCAAAAGGACCAATAAACTGAGGGGATAACTTCCCACTCTTCCCAAACCTCATTAAACCTCGCCTAGGTGATATCTTCAGAAAGACATGATCATCTACCTCAAACGCCAAAGGCCTCGTTCTACGGTCAGCATAAGATTTCTGACGACTCTGGGCTGTAACAAGCCTCCTACGGATAAGTTCAACCTTCTCCGTCGTCTCCCTAACCAACTCCGGACCCAACAAAGGTGCATCACCCACCTCGGCCAAACAAACTGGAGACTTACACGGTCGGCCATACAAGGCCTCAAACGGTGCCATACCGATGCTAGACTGAAAACTGTTGTTGTAGGCAAATTCTACCAAGGGTAAGTGCCTCTCCCATGTCCCACTGAAGTCCAGGACACAACCCCGAAGTATATCCTCGAGGATCTGGATAGTACGCTCGGACTGCCCGTCAGTCTGAGGATGATAGGCCGTACTAAAGGTCAACTTAGTGCCTAAGGCACTCTGCAAACTCTGCCACAACCTAGCAGTAAAACGAGGATCTCTATCCGAGACGATCGTCACTGGGACCCCGTGCAATCTCACTATGTCCCGAATATACAAGTCGGCAAGATGATCCACCGAGTCTCTCACGCGCATAGGAATAAAGTGCGCCGACTTAGTCAACCGGTCTACAACCACCCAAATAGCATCACTACCCCGCTGAGTCCTCGGAAGACCTACAACGAAGTCCATAGTGACATGCTCCCACTTCCACTCGGCAATAGGCAAGGGTTGTAACAAACCCGCTGGCCTCTGATGCTCGGCCTTCACTTGCTGGCAAGTAAGGCACTTCGATACGAAAATAGCCACATCTCTCTTCATACCTCGCCACCAAAACTGGCGACCCAAATCCTGATACATCTTAGTACCTCCCGGATGCACCGTAAGGCGCGAATGGTGAAACTCTCGGAGTACCTCCTCTCAGCAAGACTCCGGTACAAACAAACGGTCTCGGTATCTCACACTCAGGTCGGGATACACCATCAAACCCTTCTCAACTATCTCACTGGAGATCTTCTCTCGGAGGGATTCTACCTCAAGGTCACCTCTCTGTGCCTCTAACACTCTAGTCACAAGTGTAGGCTGCGCAACAACAGAAAACAATGCCGCAGCCTCAACAGATTCGCCCAGTAGCAAATCAAACTCGCCAAGTGCTCCCAACATCTCCCATTCCTGGATGGCTATACAAGCTACATCACTAATGGACTTCTTACTAAGGGCATCGGCCACAACATTGGCCTTTCCCGGGTGATAGTGTAACTCAAAATCATAGTCCTCAATGAACTCCATCCATCTCCTCTGCCTCAAATTCAAGTCTCTCTGTGTAAACAGGTACTTCAAACTCTTGTGATCCGAGAATACCTCGAACCTCTCACCATAAAGGTAGTGCCTCCAAATTTTCAAGGCAAAGATCACTGCCGCTAACTCTAGGTCGTGTGTGGGGTAATTCTTCTCGTGTATTTTCAACTGACGTGAGCCATAAGCTACCACTTTCCCCTCTTGCATCAACACACAACCCAAACCCTCTCGTGAGGCATCACAATAAACCGCATAACCCAACCCTCTCTCCGGAATAATCAACACCGGAGCGGTGGTCAATCTAACTTTCAGCTCTTGGAACGACTTTTCACAAGTCTCACTCCACACAAACTTGACTCCCTTCCGAGTCAGTCTAGTCAACGGTGACGCTAACCTGGAGAAATCTTTCACAAACCGACGGTAATACCCAGCTAATCCCAGAAAACTGCGGATCTCAAACACACTCTTAGGCTGTGCCCAATCTTGCACTGCCTCAACCTTGGATGTATCAACAGACACCCCTTCCCCGGATACCACGTGGCCTAAGAATTTGACTTCCCTCAGCCAGAACTCACACTTCCCAAACTTGGCATACAGCCTATGGGCGCTAAGTAACTCAAGCACCACTCTCAAGTGTGCCTCGTGCTCCTCTTCAGAAGGCGAATAGATAAGGATGTCGTCCACAAAAACGACTACAAACCGATCCAAGAATTCCCGGAAGATCCGGTTCATCAAGTCCATAAAGACTGCCGGTGCATTGGTAAGCCCGAATGGCATCACCAAAAACTCGTAATGGCCATACCGCGTACGGAATGCCGTCTTAGGAATATCCTCCTCCCTGACCCTCAACTGGTGGTAACCCGATCTCAAGTCTATCTTAGAGAAACAACGGGAACCCTTCAACTGGTCAAACAGGTCATCTATACGGGGCATAGGATACTTATTCTTAACCGTAGCCCGATTCAACTTCTGGTAGTCAATACACAATCTCAAGGCACCATCTTTCTTTTTAACAAAGAGAGCCGGTGCTCCCTACGGCGAAACACTAGGGCGAACAAAGCCCTTATCTAGCAATTCCTGGAGCTGAACTTTCAACTCAACCAACTCTGCTAGAGCAAAACGGTAAGGTGCCATAGAAATCGGCGCCGTGCCGGGCACTAGATCAATAGAGAACTCTATCTCTCGGTGAGGTGGCAAACTAACAAGATCTTCGGGGAAGACATCCGAATACTCACAAACCACCCTCGGCAACACAAGCTGGGTCTCACCACTCTCACCACTCTCAAAGCTGGCAAGTAGACTACTAAGCTCACTTCGCCCTCGCGAATCATACCCCGGTGGCAACACACAACCAACCAGGTCTCCCAAGAAATGGAACCACTCCCCGCTCAAGGTACATAACGTGACCCTCTGGCGGTAACAATCGATAACAGCCCGGTATGATGATAGCCAGTCCATACCCAAAATAACATCAAAGCCCTTCATGGGCATGACAATGAACGGAAAAGGAAGCCTATAGTCGGCGACCTCTATATCACAACCTCTAACACCTTGTTTCAAGATCAACTCACCACCCAAAAACGATACCACACAAATAGGAGATGCTAACTGTGCCAACTCCAATTCTAAAACAGATGCAAATGCAGCAGATACAAAAGAATGAGATGCACCCGTGTCAATCAACACACTAGCAACCGAGTTGCAAAACAGAAAAGTACCTCTCACTACCGATGGAGCCGGTACTAAATCCTGCGCGGTAACAGCATACACGCGCCCCGTAGGCCCCCGGTCTACCTGCTCACCTCTCGGAGCAAAAGACTGCTGCACAGACTGGGATGACGAAGCTCCCAAATTGGCCCTCGAGGCCTGCACAGACTGAGCCGGCTGAAAACCCTGCGTCTGCCTAGAACCAGACGCTCTCGAAGTGGCACTCAACTGTGGGCAAAACCTCTTCAGGTGCCCAGGCTGTCCACACTGATAACAATACAAGGGCTGCCCCCTGCCCAAACTCTGACTCTGCGGTCTAGCTGAAGAAGAAGCAGCTCTCTGACCCCCACCTTTCTGCGGGCAAACTGAAACCTTGTGACCCAGCTGGCCATACTTGTAACAAGCAAACTCCCCCTGATTGCCTCTCTCCGAGCCTGCACTCGGCACTGGAAAGGTCGATCTAGAAACTACACCCTGAGGCTGCTGAGGGTTATAACCCCTCTGCCTCCTGCCATCACTCTGACCATCCTGGCTCCTCTTGGAGCCCCTCTGTTCTTCCTCCTCTTCCTGCATCATAATTTCCATATGAGCATCAGCATCTACCAGGTGTCTATACTCTCGGATATAAGACCCACCAACTCTCAACTTGAGGCCCCGCCTCAACTTCCGCTCAAACTCATAGCAACGGCGTTCCTCAGACGCCACTAGTTCCGGTGCAAACCTGGACAGACTGGTAAAAGTAGCCTCAAACTCGGCCACTAACAAGCCCTGCTGTTTAAGCCAGCTGAACTGATCCCTCAGCTTCTCCCTAGCTGCTGCAGACAAAAACCTCTCCTGAAAAGCATTTACAAACGCCTCCCATGTACCACCAACACGAGCCTTCTCGTACTTCCACCATTGACCCGCATCTCCCTTCAGTTGGAAGGATGCCAAGGTCACTTTCAGTGCTTCGTCCTCGATGCCAAGCATCTCGAACGTCTTACTCATTTGCTCTAGCCACTCATCAGCCTTCAGTGGCTCCTTCGGATCCCCGATAAACTCATCCAGATTAGACCGGAAAAACTCCCTCTTCAAGAACGAGGGCCCTGCCTCAGCTGCCTGATTCCCAGCTCTAAGAATACCCAAAGCTCCTGCTATCTCTCTGGCCAAGGCACCCATAGCCTGCTGACCTGCTGGCTCGGCCACATTGGCCTGGCCAACACCCTCTTGCACTGCCGGAATCTCACCCGGTAACGGTACCTCCTGCCTCGCAGGTCTACCACGCCTAGCACCTCTTCCTCGTCCTGACATCCTAATAAAGGTAATACAGAACGTTAGCACATTCACAAATGTGCCCAAACTAAACATTCACGTCCTAATGCATGGACAACTGTAATTCACTCCACGTAAGCACATAAACACATAAGCACTTACGAATTTCATTTCCGGATAATGATAGTCCCGAGGCGTTACTAGAGTTCCTGTTAGAAACAGCATTGATCAAGTGCTTTTCCAACAAGACTCCCAGAAACCCAAGGATCCAATCAACATCCTAGAAATTAAATCCCATACCCACATAGTCACATAAGCATGTTATCAATTAAGCACAAAGCATAAGACACTACTTCTAAGTCTCTATCAAGCGAGACAAACCCATTGTGATACTAATCACTTCCCACGTACCCAAAGTATTCGAACCAGGTACGCTCTGATACCAAGTTGTAACGCCCTAAAAAAAAAACAATATTAAACCCATCAATAAAGATATGCATTGATATGTAAAAGTTCCACATCCTTCCATTTATTAGAGTTTCATTACAAAAAGTATTACATGTTAATAACAAAAGCAAATGTCCTATGGGCTTACAGCTTTCCAAGTTTACACTTGGTTACAACAAAGAGTACTAACTCATTTACACATTAAGCCCTTGGCTTGAATTTACATGTAATACATCAAAAATAAAATGACAAAAGTATGTCCGCCTCTAGCCTCCCAAGCTATGTCCTTGGAGGTGGCATGCTACCTGTACCTGAAAATGATATTCCCATATAGGGTGAGCCACAGCCCAGTAGAAATACACTAAACCAACCATGAACAATCACTAAAAGATTAGCAATTGATAGATGGCCAACACTGATACATTCACATAAACCACATATTTATGTCATCCAACTTATGAGTCCAAGTTACTTTTCATTTTTTCCCTTTTTCAACAGACTAGCATGTTAGCCCTATCATCACCTCAACAGATATGTATAACAACAATATCCCACATTCACAGATAAGCATATGAGCTGTATCCACACTTCACAAAGATAAGCATATAAGCTCTATCTTCACTTCTCTCGACAAGCATATGAGCTGTATCTACGGAGTTCATCCCCTATCTCCTCCCAACGCTATCCGGTTTAGAGGTACATCCCTCATCTTCCCCTAAACCGCGGAGTACATCCCCCATCTCCTCCTCTACACATAACGTATACAAACACATTGGTTCTATATACAATCACTCAATACATACAGTTAATGTATTCTATCAATCGTCAAATTCCATGACACATTCCATTGATTAGTTTCCGTTTGCCTAATCATCATGCATTGTCTACAACAATCACGACTATCCTCCACCGATAGCCCAAAGCAGTTATCTCTAAACAGAAAATAAATGCACAATGGATATTCAATCAACATTTCATTCCGGTGAGTGACAAATAATTCAACTACACCCTTTAACCCCATACATTCCCACTCTCAACAATTCCATTTCATTTCCTCATTTCTCACAATTAATTATCCCAATTAATCAAACAATGTAATTAGGTCATTTTCCATAATTAACATTTCAACCCTTAGGTCCCATTTTCATCAATGATTCAACATTTATTCCATTTCTCTATGCCAAACATGCATCTAGGTTTATTATGAATAAAACCCCAACTTTTGTAAAATAACACAAAAGCCCCAAACTTTCACCAAATTACCAAACCAACCCCAACATCTCAAAATACTAAAATTTAAAGACAAAATCCATAGAGAGAAGTAGGATATCCCTACCTTGAAGTTTGAACCAAAAAGGAGATGAAGACTCGAAGATCAACGTGCTCCAAATCCAAACTTTTTCAAATTAAGTCGAAGCTCTCAACGCCCTCTATCTTTTTAACAAAGGCCCTAGGCTAGATTCACACTCTAGGGAGATCAAATCTTAGAGAGAGTGTAGGTTTAGAGAGAGAGAGAGTCTCGGATCTAGGGTTTGAAAGAAAAGGAAGTGAAAAACTGATGTTCAAAAACGCTACTGTCCGCTGATATAAAACACGTTCGCTCGAGCGAAGCCTTTGTCGCTCGAGCGACCAGACACAGAAAACTCTCGCTCGAGCCAAGAAGTTCTCGCTCGAGCCAAAAACTCAGAAGTGCGCTCGAGCGAAAGAATGCTCGCTCGAGCTAACAACTCAAACCCTCAGGTCTGCAACCAGAAGCACGCTCGAGCGACAGACTTCTCGCTCGAGCGAAGAACAAACCAGACCGCTCGAGCGAAGAAAACTCGCTCGAGCCAAGAAATGCAGCTCTCAGGTCCAGAACCAGACGCAATCGCTCGCTCGAGCGAAGCCACTCTGGCTCGATCCACCAGACACGAACTTAACTCTCGCTCGAGCGACCAACTCCTCGCTCGAGCGAAGGTCCAAAAATCTGGGCAGCAGCACTAGGCTCCCAAACACAACCAACCTGTAACAAACCTGCCCAACACATCCTACAACTCAATATACAAAGTAGTAACAGATGTAAACAAGACAATAATCAATTACTATCATCCATGGACACATGTCCGGATCACTGTACAACAAGGGTAAAACCGGGATCGCTATACTAGTGGAAAAAAACAAGGACGGAAGATCAAAGGACAACTGAAATAGTAGTAGAGAAACAGCCAAGTCAGAAGAAGAAGAGAGAAGAGAGACAGATACAGAGAAAGAAGAAACCAGCAGAGAATAAGAAGAAAATACAGGAAAAGAAGGAAATGCTGAAAAGAACTTGCAGAGATGCAGTAGCAAAAAGGAAAAGATGTAAAGATGAGATGGAAAAAGAGAGGGAAAGGAGAGAACCAGCCATCCGGAATTTTTTGTCTTCAATTATGAACAAAACCCTTTTATCATTTCAGGGATAGTAAATTGAAGACAAAAAATTCCAAAACTTCACCAAAGATCGACACAGAGAGAGAAAGAGAGAGAGGGAGAAAAAAAAAAAAACAACCTGTGATTTGCGGCAACGGCGGTGGCAGCAGCGGGGAGCAACAGTGGCCAGAGACGATTGGGTGGTGAGTAGGGGTGAGGTTTGGTGGTGACTGTTCTCCCTGTGTGTAAGAGAGAACAGAGAAAGTGCTTGTGTTAAACAGAGAACAGGGGCGCCGGTGGTAATAAAAATTTTCAACCTTTAGCGACAAAACTATTATTTGTCGGTAAATATTAATCAATACTAACTAATCTTTTGTAGTTAAAAGTATAATTTGGCTTTTATTTTTTTTGTAATCGGCAAAAATTGAACATACAACGACTAAATTTTTTTAGTCACCAAAAGTTTACATTTGCCAACAAAATTGTTTGGTCAGCAAAGAGTAACCAAAAAATAAGACTGTTATTTGGCGACTTAACTTCCTTTTATAGGCAAATAATTGTATACGATGACTAAAATAAGAATTAGTAGTCTAAAATTTAGACTTACGATAACTAAAATTTTTTTAGTCACCTACTTACATCATATGTAGCAACTAAATTTATTTTTCAGTCGCCAATAAATAATATGTATCGACTAAAATAATATAGTAGCTAAACCTTGAACCAACGCCGACTAATAAATTTTTTAGTCACCAAAAATGTAACTTTTGGTGACTAAATTTTTGGTTGCCAAAAGTGTAATTTGTGAAATTACTTACACCTTTTGTGAAATACTTTCTTTCATAAAATTTATACATTTTGTTAAAAATTACACCTTTTGTGAAATACTTTCTTTCATAAAATTTACACATTTTGTAAAAACTTACACCTTTTTTAGAAATTACTTACCCCTTTTGTGAAAAAAAAACTTACACCTTTTGTGAAAACTTAAACATTTTGTGAAACACTTTCTTTCATAAAACTTACACCTTTTGTGAAAGCTTACAACTTTTGTGAAATTACTTACACCTTTTATGAAAAAACTTACACCTTTTCTGAAAATTTACACCTTTTGTGAAATAATTTCTTTCATAAAATTTACACCTTTTGTGAAAACAAAACTTACACTTTTTGTGAAATTACTTACACCTTTTATGAAATTACTTACACCTTTTCTGAAAAGTTACACTTTTTTGTGAAATACTTTCTTTCATAAAATTTACACCTTTTCGTGAAACTACTTACACATTTTGTCAAAAGTTACACATTTTGTGAAATATTTTCTTTCATAAAATTTACACCTTTTGTGAAAACAAAACTTACTCATTTTCTAAAAAGTTACACCTTTTGTGAAATCCTTTCTGTCATAAAATTTACACCTTTTGTTAAAACTTACACATTTTGTAAAAACTTACACCTTTTCGTGAACATATTTACACCTTTTGTCAAAAGTAACGCCTTTCGTGAAATATTTTATTTTATAAAATTTACACCTTTTGTTGGAACTTACACCTTTTATGAAAACAAAACTTACAACTTTTGTGAAATTACTTACACCTTTTGTGAAAAAATATACACATTTTCTGAAAAGTTACACCTTTTGTGAAATAATTTCTTTCATAAAATTTATACATTTTGTGAAAACTTACACTTTTTCGTGAAAATACTCATACATTTTGTCAATAGTTACACCTTTTGTGAAATATTTTTTTTCATAAAATTTACACATTTTGTTGGAACTTACACATTTTGTGAAAAAACTTACACCTTTTCTGAAACGTTACACCTTTTGTGAAAAATTTTCTTTCATAAAATTTACACCTTTCGTTAAAACTTACACATTTTGTGAAAACTTACACCTTTTGTGACATACATTCTTTCATAAAATTTACACCTTTTGTTGGAACTTACACCTTTTGTGAAAATAAAACTTACACCTTTTGTAAAAAAATACACATTTTCAGAAAAGTTACACCTTTTGTGAAATAATTTCTTTCATAAAATTTACACATTTTGTTAAAACTTACACCTTTTCGTTAAAATACTGACACCATTTGTCAAAAATTACACCTTTCGTGAAATGCATTCTTTCATCAAATTTACACATTTTGTTGGAATTTACACCTTTCGTGAAATCAAAAATTACACCTTTTGTGAAATTACTTACACATTTTCTGAAAAAACATACACTTTTTCTGAAAAGTTACACCTTTTTTGAAACAATTTCTTTCATAAAATTTACACATTTGGTTAAAACTTACACCTTTTGTGAAAACTTACACTTTTTCGTGAAAATACATACACCTTTTGTAAAATACTTTTTTTCATAAAATTTACACCTTTTGTGAAATTACTTAAACCTTTCGTGAAAAAATTTACACATTTTCTGAAACATTACACCTTTTGTGAAACATTTTCTTTCATAAAATTTACACATTTTGTTAAAACTTACACATTTTGTCAAAAGTTACACCTTTTGCGAAATAATTTCTTTTATAAAATTTACACATTTTGTTGGAATTTACACCTTTTGTGAAAACAAAACTTACACCCTTTGTGAAAAAACATACACCTTTTCTAAAGATTTACACATTTTGTGAAATAATTTCTTCATAAAATTTACACATTTTGTTAAAACTTACACCTTTTTTGGAAACAAAACTTATACCTTTTGTGAAAAAACAAACACATTATCTGAAAAGTTACACATTTCGTAAAATAATTTTTTCCATAAAATTTACACATTTTGTGAAAACTTAAGGTGTATGTTTTTTCACAAAAAGGTTTAAATTTTATGAAAAAAATTATTTCACAAAAGGTGTAACTGTGATGACCGGTTTCATGGTGTATCGTTTTATTTTTGTAACGCTGTAGACACCCCATTTTTGACCGACCTTAAAACTCAGACGTCATCGATTCAGGGCTCGGTGATGGTGCATGTTGTGCTCGTTCTGAGGTTTCGGAGTTTCGGTTGAGAACCTTACCCCCGGACCTCGGGACCCTTTTGTGCTTTGCCTCAGTTTGCGAACCAGGTTCTATTTTCTATTCCCGATGGGGGGGAGAGGTCTCGTAGACCATCTATCATTGGCCGCAGGCTACTTTTCGTGGTCGTAGACCCTTGTTCCCGTTTGGAGACCAGTTTCCAATTTTCGGAGCCGTCCGCCGTGCGCCTCGGTTCGGGACCGCTGAACTTTCTCCGTTTGCTCCGGTTTTTGGCACACACCTTGTTTCCTCTCTCTAGAGGGACACTGTGGCCCGGGAGACCACCTTCGTGGCCGCACGCCACTTTCGATGCTTAACAGCCTGTTTTCGGGGCACTCGGTTGCGCGTTTTGACCCCCGAACCCTCGTTTTGCATCCGTCTTGGTTCATTTTTGGCATGGACCTTGTTTTCATTGTTTGGAAGGTGGTACAAGGGTAGGAGACCACCTTTTCTCCTTGGAGACTACTTTTTCCCCGCCGGCCGGTTTTCTTGTCAGGTAACTAGTCTCCCACATTTTTGGGCCACAATTGCTGATCTCCCACCACATCACTAGCTTGCATTTAGTTGGGAGACCACCAAATGGGGCTTCCGACCACCTTTTGTTGAGTTGACCCTTTTGAACTGACTGGCCAACCACCTGAACTGGCCGGCCGACCACCTGAACTGGTCGGCCACTTTCCTCCTGTTTTGTCTCTGTGAGTTGTTGCCAGCTGTGCCAGTTGGAAGGCACAGACTGCATCCTCCATACACGTGTACGGAGGATCTTTGGCCTTGGTTTTTAGCTTCTTGGAGAAGCTTTGGCCTCCTTTATCTATAAGAGAGGCTCTCTTCTTCCTTAGGGAGGGTGGAGAAATTTATGAAGGAAAAGTATATCTCCCTCTCTATATCTCCACACTTCGGCTTAGAAAGTGCTTGGTTCTTGCACCTTTGCACACCACCTCCTAGCCTATAGCGACCCCGGTCTTTTCCCATTTGATTATTGTATCCGGACTTAGGTTCCGTAGATTCTGTCATTGTATAATTGTTGTTGTTGTTCCTTATTTTTTTCTCATTTGGAATTATAGGATGTGTTGGGCAGGTTTGTTTCAGGTTGGTTGGGTTTAGAAACCAAGAGTTGCTGTCCAGGTTTTTGGTTCTTCGCTCGAGCGAGGAGTTGTTCGCTCGAGCGAGAGGTAGTGTTTGATTTGGACCTGTAGCTGTGCATTCTTGGCTCGAGCGAGATTTTCTTCGCTCGAGCGAGTTAGTTCATCCTTCGCTCGAGCTATAGTTCCTTCGCTCGAGCGTGTGTCTGGGTTCAGACCTGAGGGTTTGAGTTCTTCGCTCGACCAAGCTTTCTTTCGCTCGAGCGAGCATTTGAGTTGTTGGCTCGAGCAAGGCTTCCTTGGCTCGAGCGTAGTTTCTCTGTGTCTGGTCGCTCGAGCGACCAAGTCTTCGCTCGAGCGAGCCTGTCCAGTTTATATACACAGCAGCGGGATTTGATCAGTCGTTTTCATTTTCTTTTGATTCCAAACCCTAGGTCCGACTTCTCTCTCTCCCTACTCACCTTCTTTCTTAGATTTGATCCACTTAGGGTGTGTTTTTACCCTAGATCCTTCATTAAAAAGATAGAGTGAGGCAAGGGCTACCATTTAATCTGAGCATTTGGCGATTTGGAGCACTTTGGTATTTGGGCACTCATCTCTTTCTTCACCTTTTGGGTTGTTTTCTTTGAGGTAGGGATTTCCTACTCCATCTTATAGGTTTTGTTCTAAGTTTTGGTAATTTGATATGTTGGGAATACTTGGGTAAATTTTGGGAAAAACCCTAGTTGTATTATTGAATTAATTTGTATAAGTAATTCATGGAATTGGGAAAAGAGGGTTAAATTCACGGAATTGGGGAATTTATTGATTAAATGGCATAATTGGGTAATTGGTATCATTTGTCCATTGAATTGTAGACATTGCATGTGAATTAGGAATAACTGAAACTAATCACATTGGTTAAGTCATTAATTTTGACTGTGGCATTGATACAGAAAATACGTGTATTGATTGAGCATTGCATTTGCATACATTGTTTGTGTGTGGGAGGAGATAGGGGATGTACTCCACGGTTTAGGGGAAGATAGGGGATGGACCTCTAAACCGGATTTTGTTTGGGAGGAGATAGGGGATGGACTCCATTAGCATCACTTTTATGTGTGCTTATTTATATAGAAGTGTTTTATTGATACAACACTAAAATGTGTATCAATCTGGAAGTATGAAGTGTTTGATTTGAGCTTGAGTCTCATTTGTTGTTAATATTGGAAGGATGTGAATATGATATATGTGATTCACTGTTATAAGTTTGGCCAGGTTCTGAGCCATGTTGATAAAACTGGAAAGTAAAACGTATCTTTGGCAATAATGTCATGAGTCTGTAAAATGAAGTAATTGATTATTTTGGTTAACCATCTGTTGAATGCTATTGCTTTATTCATTGCTTATATGTGGTTTAGTATATTTCTACTGGGCTGTGGCTCACCCTATATGGGAACATCATTTTCAGGTTCAGGTGATAAACTACCTCCAAGGACTTAGCTTGGGAGGGTTTGGCTTCTGGATTGGAGAAGACTACCTTTAGTTAATTGTCTTTAATTATTATTACATGTAAACATTCAAGCCTAGGGCTTTTCTTGTATTGAGTTAGAACTCATATTTTTGTATCCAAGTGTTGGCTTGGAAAGATGTAAGCCTGTAGGGCATTTTATTCGATGTTACATGTAATGCTTTATTTAGTAATACTCTGATGAATGAATTAATATATATTGTCTTCTTTAAATAATGCCTGTCTATGATATATATAATGGGTTAATTTTGAGGACGTTACAACTTGGTATCAGAGCGTACCGGGTTTGAATACTTTGGGTACGTGGGACGTGATTAGTATCACATTGGGTTCGTCTCGTTGGATAGAGACTTAGTGTAATGTTATATGCTTATGTGTTAACATGTTTATGTGATTATATGGGTATGGAATGTAGTTTCTAGGATGTTGATTGGACCCTTGAGTTTCTAGTAGTCTTGTTGGAAAGGCACTTGATCACTGTTGCTTCCAACTGGAACTATAGTAACGCATTGGGACTATCATTATCCGGGAATGAAATTCGTAGGCGCTTATGTGATTATGTGCTTACGTGGAATGAATTATTGTTGTCCATTGCATTAGGACGCGAGTGTTTAGCTTCGGCACATTTATTAATGTGCTAATGTCTTTGTTTCCTTTATTAGGATGTCAGGACGAGGACGAGGACGCGGTAGGCGTGGTAGGCCAGGCAGGCAGGAGATGCCTGTGCCAGAGGAGATTCCGGCAGTTGAAGAGGGTATTGGCCAGGCCAATGTGGCCGAGCCAGTAGGCCAGCAGGCTATGGGCGCTCTAGCCCGAGAGATAGCAGGGGCATTCAGGGAGTCAGTAGGCATTCTTAGAGCTGAGAATCAAGCTCAGGCTGGTATTGCGGATGCAGGACCTTCCTTTCTGAAGAGGGAGTTCTTCCGGTCCAATCCGGATGAATTTGTGGGTGATCCTAAAGAGCCACTTAAGGCAGATGAATGGCTCGAACAGACAACGAAGACGTTTGAGATGCTTGGCATCGAAGACGAGGGGTTGAAAGTGACCTTGGCATCTTTCCAGTTGAAGGGGGATGCAGGTCAGTGGTGGAAGTTTACTAAGGGGCGTATAGGAGGTACATGGGAGGCTTTTGTGAATGCTTTCCAGGAGAAGTTCTTATCTCCAGCAGTCAGGGAGAAGCTGCGAGACCAGTTTTGTCAGCTTAAGCAGGCGAGTTCTTCAGTGGCCGAATTTGAGGCTGCATTTACTAGTTTGTCCAGGTTTGCACCTGAGTTGGTGGCGTCTGAGGAACGCCGTTGTATTGAGTTTGAGAAGAAGTTGAGGCGTGGCCTCAAGCTGAGAGTTGGGGGAACTATGATTCGGGAGTATGGGCGTATGGTTGATGCTGCAGCCCACATGGAAATCATGATGCAGGAGGAGGAGGAAGGGCAGAAGGGCTCCAAGAGGAGTCAGGATGGTCAGAATGATGGTAGGAGACAGAAGGGTTTTAATCCCCAGCAGTCTCAGGGTAGCTTTTCTCGATCGACTTTTCCTGTACCGAGTGTTAGTTCGGGGAAAGGCAGCCAGGGAGACATTACCTGTTTCAAGTGTGGCCAGCTGGGCCACAAGTCTCCAGTTTGTCCTCAGAGGGGAGGAGTTCAGAGAGCAGCATCTTCTTCGGCTCGATCTCAGAGTCAGGGTCAGGGTAGAGGTCAGCCACTCTCGTGTTATCAGTGTGGTCAGCCAGGGCATATGAAGAGGTATTGCCCACAGTTGGGTGGCACACCTGGTGCATCTGGTTTGAGGCCGATTCAGGGTCAGCAGCCAGCTCAGTCGGGTCAGGCCTCAAAGGCCAATCAGGGGGCTTCATCGTCTCAGTCGGTGCAGCAATCTTATGCTCCTAGGGTTGAGCAGGTTGATCAGAGGTCGTCTGGGCGCGTGTATGCTGTTACCGCGCAGGATCTTGTGCCAGCACCATCAGTTGTGAGAGGTACCTTCTTGTTTTGCAACTCGGTTGCTAATGTTTTGATTGATACGGGTGCATCTCATTCCTTTGTGTCTGCTGCATTTGCATTTGTTTTGGAATTGGAGTTAGCACAGCTAGCATCTCCTATTTGTGTAGTGTCACCTCTTGGGGGTGAATTGATTTTGAAACAAGGCGTTAGGGGTTGTGATATAGAGGTTGATTATCATAGAATCCCTTTTTCCTTTGTAGTTATGCCTATGAGGGGTTTCGATGTTATTTTGGGTATGGACTGGTTATCGTCATACCGGGCAGTTATTGATTGCTACCGCCAGAGGGTCACTTGTTGTACTGTGAGCGGAGAGTATTTTCATTTTCTGGGGGACCGGGTTGGTGATGTGCTGCCACCGGGGTATGTTCCGCGAGGACGGAGTGAGCTTAGTGGTCTACTTGCTAACCTTTCGATTAATGAGGATGTTGAGACTCAGATTGAGTTGCCAAGGGTGGTTTGTGAGTACTCGGACGTCTTTCCCGAGGATCTTGTTGGTTTGCCACCGCATCGAGAGACTGAGTTCTCTATTGACCTGGTGCCCGGCACGGCGCCGATTTCTATGGCACCTTATCATTTTGCCCCAGCCGAGTTAGTTGAGTTGAAGATCCAACTCCAGGAGTTACTAGACAAGGGTTTTATACGCCCTAGTGTTTCGCCGTGGGGAGCACCGACCCTCTTTGTTAAAAAGAAAGGTGGTGCTTTGAGACTTTGTATAGATTATCGGAAATTGAATCGGGCTACGGTTAAGAATAAGTATCCTATGCCTCGTATAGATGATCTGTTTGACCAGTTGAAGGGTTCCCGTTGTTTCTCTAAGATAGACTTGAGATCGGGTTACCACCAGTTGAGGGTCAGAGAAGAGGATATTCCGAAGATGGCATTCCGTACGCGGTATGGCCATTATGAGTTTTTGGTGATGCCATTCGGGCTCACCAATGCACCGGCAGTTTTTATGGATTTGATGAACCGGATCTTCCGGGAATTCTTGGATCGGTTTGTAGTCGTTTTTGTGGACGACATCCTTATCTATTCGCCTTCTGAGGAGGAGCACGAGGCACACTTGAGGGTGGTGCTTGAGTTACTTAGAGCCCATAGGCTGTATGCCAAGTTTGGGAAGTGTGAGTTCTGGCTGAGGGAAGTCAAATTCTTAGGCCATGTGGTATCCGGTGAAGGAGTGTCTGTTGATACATCCAAGGTAGAGGCAGTGCAGGATTGGGCACAGCCTAAGAGTGTATTTGAGATCCGTAGTTTTCTGGGATTAGCTGGGTATTACCGTCGGTTTGTGAAAGATTTCTCCAGGTTAGCATCACCGTTGACTAGACTGACTCGGAAGGGAGTCAAATTTGTATGGAGTGAGACTTGTGAAAAGTCGTTTCAGGAGTTGAAAGTTAGACTGACTACCGCTCCAGTATTGATTATTCCAGAGAGAGGGTTGGGTTATACGGTCTATTGTGACGCCTCACGAGAGGGTCTGGGTTGTGTATTAATGCAAGAAGGGAAAGTAGTTGCCTATGGCTCACGTCATTTGAAAATTCACGAGCAGAATTACCCTACACATGATCTAGAGTTAGCAGCTGTGATATTTGCCTTGAAGATTTGGAGGCATTATCTTTATAGTGAGAAATTCGAGGTGTTCTCGGATCATAAGAGTTTGAAGTATTTATTTACACAGAAAGACTTAAACTTGAGGCAGATGAGGTGGATGGAGTTCATAGAGGATTATGACTTTGAGTTGCATTATCATCCGGGAAAGGCCAATGTGATGGCCGATGCCCTTAGCAGGAAACCTGTTGGTGACATAGCTAGCATAGCCATCCGAGAGTGGGAGATGTTGGGTGCACTTGGGGAGTTTGATTTATTTCTAGGCGAATCCGTTGAGGCTGCGGTCTTGTTTTCTGTTGTTGTTCAGCCTACACTTGTGACTCGAGTGTTAGAGGCTCAGAGAGGTGACCTTGAGGTAGAATCTCTCCGTGAGAAGATTTCCAGTGGAAAGGTTGAGAAAGGTTTGACGGTGTATTCCGACCTGAGTGTGAGATACCGAGACCGTCCGTTTGTGCCGGAGTCTTGCCGAGAGGAGGTACTCTGAGAGTTTCATCATTCACGCCTTGCGGTGCATCCGGGAGGCACTAAGATGTATCGGGATTTGGGTCGTCAGTTCTGGTGGCGGGGTATGAAGAGAGATGTGGCAGCTTTCGTATCTAAGTGTCTTACTTGTCAGCAAGTGAAGGCCGAACATCAGAGGCCAGCGGGTTTGTTGCAGCCCTTGCCTATTGCCGAGTGGAAGTGGGAACACGTCACTATGGATTTCGTTGTGGGTCTTCCGAGGACTCAGCGGGGTAGTGATGCTATTTGGGTGGTTGTAGACCGGTTGACTAAGTCGTCGCACTTCATTCCGATGCGCGTGAGAGATTCGGTAGATCATCTTGCCGCCTTGTACATTCGAGACATAGTGAGGTTACACGGGGTCCCAGTGACGATCGTATCAGATAGAGATCCTCGTTTTACTGCCAGGTTGTGGCAGAGTTTGCAGAGTGCCGTAGGCACTAAGTTGACCTTTAGCACGGCTTATCATCCTCAGACTGATGGACAGTCCGAGCGTACTATTCAGATACTTGAGGATATGCTACGGGGTTGTGTTCTAGACTTTAGTGGGTCGTGGGAGAGGCACTTGCCGTTGGTGGAGTTTGCCTACAACAACAGTTTCCAGTCTAGTATTGGTATGGCACCTTTTGAGGCCTTGTATGGCCGACCGTGTAGATCTCCTATTTGTTGGGCTGAGGTGGGTGATGCACCTCTGTTGGGTCCGGAGTTGGTGAGGGAAACGACGGAGAAAGTTGAGCTTATCCGTAAGAGGCTTGTTACAGCACAGAGTCGTCAGAAATCTTATGCCGACCGTAGGAGGAGACCCTTGGTGTTTGTGGAGGGTGATCATGTCTTTCTGAAGATATCACCTAAACGGGGTTTGATGAGGTTTGGGAAGAGTGGGAAGTTGTCCCCTCGATTCATTGGTCCGTTTGAGATCCTTGAGAGGATTGGCGAGGCTGCTTATCGTTTAGCTTTGCCGCCGCAGTTGTCTGGAGTACATGACGTGTTTCATGTGAGTATGCTTCGGAAGTATGAGCCGGATCCATCACATGTGTTGGATTGGACCGATTTAGTGGTTGATGTGGATGTTTCGTATGAGGAGAGACCGGTTCGGGTATTGGATAGGCGGGATCAAGTTTTGCGAGGCAAGACCATCCCTTTGGTAAAAGTTTTGTGGAAACATCATGGAGTGGAGGAAGCCACTTGGGAGCGTGAATTGGAAGTCCGCGAAAAATACCCGGACATGTTTATTCAGTTGTAATCTTATATTTAGATTTTGTAATATTGTTGAACTTAAGAGCTTTACGTATGTCTTAGGTTGTAAAACGTTGAGTATGTTTTGGAAAAGGGGTGTATCTTGAAACTTGCTTCATTATAGGAGTTTAGTATAGTATTGCATATGTTGATTACATTGCTTAGTGTGTTATGTATATCATGTAATTAAATATGATATGGGATTGTTAGCATTGAAAGGAATAATGCATAATAATGATACAGATTGAGATATATGTTGTGTTATATATTTGATATGAGATACCTCTTGATAAAGAGATGAAATGACCAGTTTTGGGTCAAGATGTTTACTAATGAATTGTTTAAAAAAAAAAAAAAATCTGTTATAAAAAAAAACTTATGCTTAATTTCGGGGACGAAATTCTTTGAAGGGGGGGAGGTTATAGCGACCCCGGTCTTTTCCCATTTGATTATTGTATCCGGACTTAGGTTCCGTAGATTCTGTCATTGTATAATTGTTGTTGTTGTCCCTTATTTTTTTCTCATTTGGAATTATAGGATGTGTTGGGCAGGTTTGTTTCAGGTTGGTTGGGTTTAGAAACCAAGAGTTGCTGTCCAGGTTTTTGGTTCTTCGCTCGAGCGAGGAGTTGTTCGCTCGAGCGAGAGGTAGTGTTTGATTTGGACCTGTAGCTGTGCATTCTTGGCTCGAGCGAGATTTTCTTCGCTCGAGCGAGTTAGTTCATCCTTCGCTCGAGCTATAGTTCCTTCGCTCGAGCGTGTGTCTGGGTTCAGACCTGAGGGTTTGAGTTCTTCGCTCGACCGAGCTTTCTTTCGCTCGAGCGAGCATTTGAGTTGTTGGCTCGAGCAAGGCTTCCTTGGCTCGAGCGTAGTTTCTCTGTGTCTGGTCGCTCGAGCGACCAAGTCTTCGCTCGAGCGAGCCTGTCCAGTTTATATACACAGCAGCCGGATTTGATCAGTCTTTTTCATTTTCTTTTGATTCCAAACCCTAGGTCCGACTTCTCTCTCTCCCTACTCACCTTCTTTCTTAGATTTGATCCACTTAGGGTGTGTTTTTACCCTAGATCCTTCATTAAAAAGATAGAGTGAGGCAAGGGCTACCATTTAATCTGAGCATTTGGCGATTTGGAGCACTTTGGTATGTGGGCACTCATCTCTTTCTTCACCTTTTGGGTTGTTTTCTTTGAGGTAGGGATTTCCTACTCCATCTTATAGGTTTTGTTCTAAGTTTTGGTAATTTGATATGTTGGGAATACTTGGGTAAATTTTGGGAAAAACCCTAGTTGTATTATTGAATTAATTTGTATAAGTAATTCATGGAATTGGGAAAAGAGGGTTAAATTCACGGAATTGGGGAATTTATTGATTAAATGGCATAATTAGGTAATTGGTATCATTTGTCCATTGAATTGTAGACATTGCATGTGAATTAGGAATAACTGAAACTAATCACATTGGTTAAGTCATTAATTTTGACTGTGGCATTGATACAGAAAATACGTGTATTGATTGAGCATTGCATTTGCATACATTGTTTGTGTGTGGGAGGAGATAGGGGATGTACTCCACGGTTTAGGGGAAGATAGGGGATGGACCTCTAAACCGGATTTTGTTTGGAAGGAGATAGGGGATGGACTCCATTAGCATCACTTTTATGTTTGCTTATTTATATAGAAGTGTTTTATTGATACAACACTAAAATGTGTATCAATCTGGAAGTATGAAGTGTTTGATTTGAGCTTGAGTCTCATTTGTTGTTAATATTGGAAGGATGTGAATATGATATATGTGATTCACTGTTATAAGTTTGGCCAGGTTCTGAGCCATGTTGATAAAACTGGAAAGTAAAACGTATCTTTGGCAATAATGTCATGAGTCTGTAAAATGAAGTAATTGATTATTTTGGTTAACCATCTGTTGAATGCTATTGCTTTATTCATTGCTTATATGTGGTTTAGTATATTTCTACTGGGCTGTGGCTCACCCTATATGGGAACATCATTTTTCTGTTGGGGTCATCTACCCCCTTGCATGCTTCATTTTGCCTTGTTTTGAACCATGCCTTAGGGCCCTTGTGTTAAGATTTGTTTGGCCCTTTAGCCACTGAAATCCAGCGGATTTTCAGTGGTTGGGATGTGATTTTGAGGGCCAAAATCAGAGAGGGGTGACCCTCTCTCTTGTTGTCTTTTTTTTTTTCTAGCATTTTTGGCCTTACAAAGGAGCCCTTATTTGCATACTTCCAAGCCATGTTTCAGGCAATTTTTGATGAGTTTTAGGACCTTCATAGGCTCTATCGAGAGCTTGTTTTTCCATATTGGGTGTCCATCTTGCATGTGTAGAATAACCCTCTTCATAGCCTATCAAAAGGAGCATGTCATTCTTGCATGCATTGACCATGTTTTAATGAGTTTTTGGGCTTTATTTGGCATGTCATACCTCTGAATTTTTCTGGTTTAGTGGCCTCTTGATTGCCTCACATGCTTGTAGTGCAAATCCTCTTTACTAGCTTACATTGCATGCCATTTTGGCCTTTGATTCTAGCACTTTTTGGCCATGCCTTAAACTGATTTTGTGCATGTTTTGTACTGCCTTAGCTCTATTTTTAGGCCTCATGGTCGAATGATGTTTTCTATGCATGGTTGTAGTGCAATACCCTTGCCTAGCTTTGAGTTTTGAAGCCTATTGCATGCTTATATTGAGGTGTTTGCATGTTTTGGGGTCATTGTGCATGGTATTTCAGAGCATGTAAGGTTGCCATGTTCCCATGTTTTCCACTCCTTATATGCATTTGAGGGTTGTGCTTGTATGCCTCATTTATGGACCATTGCATGAGCTTCATTTCCGTGCCTTTTGAGCTACCATTTTAGTCCATTTTCCTACTGTTTTGGGCCTGCATAGGGACTGTTTGGGGCTGGTTTGGTCATTTGTGCATTGCTTTGCATACCTCTAGTGTAATGTGCTTCACTAGTTTCGATATTTGAGCCATCCAACATCCATCGGGTGAGTTGTTTGCATGATTCGGAACCGCCTTGTATGCCATTTCAGAGCTGGAACTTGTGTCATTGTATGCCATATTTCATGCTTGCCATGCTTTGGTAGAGTTGCACTTTGTGCCTTAGGTTTGGTCCCTTGCATTTGTGCATGTTTGCACGTATTTTTGTTGTCTCATTTTCATCCTATTGGCCACTGATTTGGATGTGGCTGAGGTCCATCCATCTTGGTTTAAGTCCATCTTGCATTGCATATGCCATATAGTTCATGTTGTTGCATGATTGACCATTGCATTGTGTATGCCTTGATCATCTCATTGATAGTCTTCATATGTGCATTGCGTATGCCATATAGCGTCATGTGCATTGAGTATGCCATTCTTAGTTCATAGCATTGCGTATGCTAGTCGCACCCTTGCATGTCATCCCTTGCATGTTTGCATCATTTAGTCGCATTGCATTTAGGTTGCATGCTAGAGTTGCATTAGTGCGTGCATTGTGTGTTGCATCGTGTTTGGAACAGGGGTTAGTCCAAACACGGGAAATAAGGGATGTTTCATACTCAAAGTGACAAAACGTGCTTCGATTCCCGGTCGCCGACACTCCTGATTACCCATGATGGAGTTTAGGCCTTATTGTGTTCATTTGTGCATCCATTTCACATTGAGTCATGCAATTCGACTCCTCGGCCATCATGCATCGAGATGCGTGATTGGTGGCACGAGGATCGAGGACTACACTCCCTAGAGCTTATGCAATGACGGAGAGAGTGGTCATGCACACATATGTTGAAAATACTTTGCCATGCCCCTTTCTTGCTCTCTGTTGCAGCAAACCGAAAGCCAACAGCAAAAACTGATCGGTAGTATCCCTACAGCATGGTGGAGTTTCAGCCTTCTGGAGTTTTGTTCAGTGTTCTGGAACCAATTGCAAACAGAGGCAAATCAGGGCATCGCGATGGATTTTCCGGCAAGGCGACTCGAGTATGCATTTATTCCTTGTCATTCAAGACCGAGCTGAGGCAGTCCATTTCATATGTTTTGCATGCTAGCTTATTTATTTTAGTTAATTTGTTAATTAATTAGGGTTGTGTAATAATTCACTATAATTCGTTATTCATTCGGTTGTGTATTATTTATTCGGACCCTCCGAGGAGGGCAATGTTGTAATAAGTGTGCGTGTGTGTGATGCATGTCTTCCAACCCCCATTTCTTTCTCCCTATTATTTACCAGCTTACGATGGTTAGTTTTAGGGCATGTTTCAATTAGTATCCTTATGCTCGCATGTTTGCATCCATTCATGTGTCTTGCATGCACCGGGCTCGGCGCATCATACTAATTGCATTGTATTTCAATTCCAAGTTGAATACATGTTATCTGTTACATTTCATATGCCATGTTTAGAATAGCCGAGCCTATCTTAGTTTCATTTTGCATGTGTTGCGTTAGCCATCTTAACATGAGTTAGGATTCATGCGTGATTTCTAATTAACTTCTTTCTTTGGCTTGGAGTACTCGGTAAGTATTTATGCTTTAGCATCCTTGCATGCGTGTGAGTGACTGCCATGATAGCATGCTTGCCATGAGGCTATGTGCTTATATGATATAACTGCCTGAATGCCTGTGGGTGAAGGTTGGGTTGCTTGAATTGGAATAATTCGTCGAAACCCGTGTTTTAGCCTATTTGCGAGTAGCAAACTTCAATCCATTTTCAAAACAAACGGATATGCGACGCTTTGTTCCAACTTAGGCAATCTAGTCTATACTTGTATGCTGTGTGCATCACATAGTAATTCTAGTCTAATAACCAGAATAAGAGCACATAATGTTTTCAAAACTCGATATCATGGTTAGTAGAGGCCGATCTTTGATCGGGCGAGCGGGGGTACTCACGAAGTGACCTTCCCCAATCGTACCCAAGTTCCCGAGCCGAGGCAACTTTGGTGATGACGGACACGTGGCCTTAGGCACGAGTCAGGATTTCCTAAATTCTCCTAAAATAAAATATTTAGGTGGCAACTCTGTATCTGGCAAAGCAGTCCATGTTTGGCACTTCTTTCTAAAAATCAATTTTTTCAAAACGATTTGCCGGATTTGGACTCTTTGATGATTCATCGATCTTGCATTGCACTCCGTGAGATTAGATACAGGACCGTGACATTGAGTCCGAACTATAGTAAGCCCAAAGGACAAAATGGGATTCCCTTCCGGGACGTTCGGGGACGAACGTCTACAGTTTCTGGCGACTCTGCTGGAGATTTAGAGAACTTGACTCAAACTCATGATATCTTGTTTTGATTACACATATGTGTTTCTTTGCATTGCATTTGCATTGGTGCACCTAGGACACCGTGTTTGCCATCTGCT
The DNA here is from genome assembly GCF_055761805.1 of Camellia sinensis. Taxonomy (NCBI): domain Eukaryota; kingdom Viridiplantae; phylum Streptophyta; class Magnoliopsida; order Ericales; family Theaceae; genus Camellia; species Camellia sinensis. Next base: position 99,884,250 of record NC_138975.1, on the reverse strand, counting down.
ATTCCTAAACGGATTGCCAGAGGCTCACTTTGAGAAGCGTGCCATAAGGCTGACCGGTTACGGGCTCTGCCACGATGGGAACACAAACCCCAGTTTTTACCGGGGCACCCTGTTTGACCATTCGACCTAGTGCATGTTCGGAATCCATAGTGACCATTCCAAACTAGGACAGGTTGCTTACCCGATTGTAGGTTGTTTGAAACCGCTGCGTGCGTAGTGAAACCCTAGCTCCTGACAAAATAAGACAGGGAAACCCTACCCCACCATAGGGGTGTTTTGGCTCTCATTTGCTTGCTACATGCTTTTAGAGTGTGGCTTTACAAGAATGCACGTATCAGTTTGTGAGTCTGGGTATCAGGCCTGCGGACATCAGTATTTTGAGAATCAGTTATATCTGCGGGTATCCGATTCAATTTTGGGACAGTCATTTGGGGAACAGTGATCAGTGGTCGAATACAATTATTCAGCTATGCTTATGTCTATTCTAGTAAAATTGGGCTGAGATACTGCCTGTTTTCTCTTTCAAAGGGGTTTAGAGATTCGGTTCTGAGCAACCAGTGTTTTCCTTCGCTGAGGCAAGTTAAAGAAGGCCAGTCAAGGCTTATTGGTTCATCTGATCTGTCAGTCACCGGTCGTATCACCTTCATCCAAACTTAGCAGACCGTGATGGCACAGAGTTCAGAAGAAGTTGTGGCCATGGTAGCAGCGTTAAACCAGGGAATCGCCATGCAGGGTGAGACTGATGTCGCAATGCAACACCCATCTGGGGCACCTACCACACATCCAGTCTCGGAATCCCAATCATCTCAAACCCGTGAACCCATCACTTCTGAGCTGATGAGGATGATTGAAGATCTTCAGAAAATAGTGACGGATTTAGCCTGTGGAGTTTTGGCTCCATCATCAACCACATCGCCTACCAGGGATTTCACACCAAAGGGCTTCCCAATCTTGGGACTAGTTGCATTGGAAGAAGGCCAGTCTCTTGGCAGAGTGGAGGCCAGTGGTAAGAACAAGGTTGGAGTGGACATTGGTCCCCATGAACACCTGCGGTGGGCTATTAAGGCTTTGAAAGCCGAGGGGCTGAACAAACAGCAAGCGATCGCGGTTATTGCACAGATTGTGGATGACACTTTTGCCACTTAGAATGAGAGCAGTCTGAGTCAAGGGGCAAACCGGGAAAAGGGCCGTCGTACCAGAAACGATCCTTTGAGCTCTAATCCTACACTCGGAAGAGATTGACAAACCAAGCCAGCACCTGCCGACCCTTTTGCCAGTGCGTCCGGCAAAAATCCACAAACCTCGAAGTATCTGCCCCGAGGTCATAGGGTCTTTCATGCCCTCTATATGCCTTTATCCAAGGCATTTCAGATCCTTGCTAAAAAGGGCCATCTCAAACCCCTTGAGCCTCGGCCTCTCCCGAATCCTCTTCCGGCTACGCATGATGCTGCCCAGTACTGTGCCTTCCATCAACAAACCAGTTATGGCACTGACAGTTGCGTCCGTCTTCACCACGAGATACAAAATTTGATTGACAACAAGGTCATCGTCACACCGGGTCCTGCAAAGTCTATCGGCACTTGATCCGTAAACTCTTGGGGGAAATGTGAGTATGTGATCAGGGGTTGGTCCACCTGCGGGCGGCGCTCGGTTTATTTCAGATGTGGCGTTTGGCACGCACTATTTTGAGCATTTGCGAATGCTATTTTTTGTACTTTCTGACTTGGGTGTTGAGTCTGTTCTGTGGTTTTGTTTCGAGTCTGTCTCGTTGTTTTGAATCAGCCTTTTTGATTAAGGTCTGTCTTATTGTATCGAGTCAGTCCTGTTGTACGGAAGTCGGGTGATTCTGTGGTTATTACCTCGGACATCACTCTCTTGTTTTGTGTTTGTCTTTTACACTCTTTTGAGTCTGTTTCTGCCTTGGAGCCAGTTACACCAAAAGATCTAAATGAAATAGCAGTGATTTTCACACTCTTGTCTTTGCTTCTGCCTTGTGCTAGTCGTGCCAGAAGTTCTGAATGTGACGGCAGTACATTTCACCTGCTCTTTTGTGCCTTAAAATCATTGCATTGACCTGAGTTTTTTTCAAAACTTTTTGAACATTGTGATGAAAATAAAGAGGAAGGAATTCCTCGGTATTTGTAAAATTTTTTTGATCAATTGAGAGAAAGAGAGGCATGCTAAGCCCTTAATGATTGAGATCATGTTTGTTAATGTGAGTACTGAGAAGGATCCTGGCTTGATCCAGATTGGTTCTGCATTGTCTTCGACGCGAGCGATTAGTCGCTTTCTTAAAAATTTTCAAAAAATGTTTCACGTGGTTCTATGAAGACCTGTGTAGAATCGCTCTTGAGATTGTGCAGCTTAGGATCGCTCTCAGCCTTGAGACTCAACCCCTTTGCTTCCAAACCTTGAACCTTAATTCAGAATGTTCAATGGTCAAGCACAATGTAAGGCCCATGTGGCCGGATCAGAAGCAACCCATGAACTAGGGGTGAGAATATCAGATGTGATCATAGGAAGCCTGTGATGCTAGATCAAAAGCATCCCTTGAACTAGGGGCAAAAATGTCAGATGCGCTCGAAGAGTCAAAGATGAGTCTTTTCTGCAAACCAGGAAAGACTGGCAAGAATGCCAAGTCCTAGAAGGGGGAAAGAAGAAAGTATTGCTAAAGGATAACCGAGTTCCTATCCACAACACTAGGGGCAAATTCAGCCGCCCATTGGATGGACTCCTGCATCGTCAACGAACAGCAGCCATTCTCCTGGATTCAGATGACTTCAGGATCTCAAAACCATTTGACATGGACAAAGCTACACTTTTACCCTTGAGAGGCTCGCTGGGCGGAAAACTCAGAAGGGCGACCCAGGCAAAAGTTAGAGCAAGAAAAAGAAGAAAAAGAACAAAAAAAAAAAGAAAAATGAAAAGAAAAGATGAAAAAGAAAAAAGAAAAAAAGAAATGAAAAGAATTGAAAAGAAAAGAAAAACAAAGCTCGCAAGGTTGAAAATCCGGAAGGGCGGCCTTGGCAAAAGTTAGAGTGCAAAAGGAGAGGTTAATACCCAAGTGTACCTTAACCCCGAACTATGTAAGGCTTGATTCCCATGTTTGGGATACGTAGGCAACTTCATTTTGAAGTCCAGCCACAAACACTTTCAAATTCAACCGTGTCCATGTGATGGTTCTGGTCATCTTTGTCTTCTCTATATCCGAGAATTTGGTTGTAATTGTCACTGTGAGGACTGGTTGCCACGTGTTGCGGCGCTATTCAGATTAGGGGCAACTTTCCGTTGCCGTGCACTGTTGCGGTGCCATTCAAACAAAGGGTAACTTTCCGTTGCCATGCAGTGCCATTCAGATAAGGGGCAATTCTCCTTCGAATCTGAGGTTGTGCATCTCGAGAGTAGGCTCCGTGCTCGTTGAGCAGTGGCCATTTGCAAAAATAGTTTTTGAAATTTTTTAATGAAGTTGACTAATTTTCTCGAAAATTACTCAATTTTTCCAAAACTGGACCGTTTCTTGGACCCAAAAAAGGGAAATTTTTCAGTACTCATAACCTGACTTGCATGATTTCAAATCAGAAAATCGAACAAGCATGTTAATCTAACTCTCATTTTGGTCAAAATTGTTTTAGTAGAAAGCCAAAAACAAAAAATGGTCAAAATGATGAACTAGGGGCACAGTTGAGTCAGGTGTTCTGTCTTTTCCCCATTGTCAACATACTTTCCAGAAAGGGCACTCTACTTGCTGGAAAGAGCACCATATTCGCCAGAAAAGGGCACCACTGAAGCTGACCGCAAAAGGGCAGAAAGCTCTCACATCCTCCAAGTAACGAGGTATCAAGCCAAGTGCGAAGCACGAGCTAGAATGGGGCAAGATATTTCGCTCCCTCATCTGGACAGATCTGGTCATGTCCAAACTCCCCAGCAGAGCATCGTTAACCGATGTCAGCTGTAGATTTGCTACACACCCAGTTGTAGCACAGCCCCTCCGGGGGAGAGACTCACTGTTGTGAACAAAAATGAAAATCTGGTAGAATACCAGGGGCAAGAGCCCACAACTTCCTGTTTATCCATCAACTACCCAGGGAAGGGATAAAAAATGAGAGATTAAAGAATAGAGAGATGTGCGCTGAGAGAAAAAGTGAGGAAAAGGGCTTTTTCAGAAAAACAGAGCTTGAAGGCCGAGTGATGTGAGAATCACAAGTGAGAAAGGGTGGGAAACAATACCTGGAGAAACTGGCTCCTCGTGCACCGAGAGGTCTCTTGCCTTTATAACACAGCTGTGTGTTGTGTTTGTGTGTTTTTGTTTGTTTCGATTCTTGTTTTGAGTCGTTTCGGGTATCTATAGATGTGTTTAGGTTGTCTTACCTTGTCTTTCTCTTCGTTGTTTAGTCGTTTTGGCTGTGGTCAGTTGTAGGCTCAATACCTGGTTGAGAACCCTTTTCTCATCTCACTTTCAAAAATCGTTTTGTGCTCAGAGTGCCGTGCCATTGTCCGCATTTGTGCAAAACAGAATTTGTTCTTTCATAAACCGCCGGGTCCAACCCAGGTCATGTAAGAACAATGGAATCAGGACCTATCTGAAGCTGTGGGTTCCGGATTGCGAAGCAAAGGAAATTAAGGAAAATTCGGAGCATCTGAGTGTGTTTCCACTTTTGCAAGTTTCCTCTTTACATCCCGTGTGTTCAAAATGAACAGAATACTGTGTTATGAGCTATGTGTTCAGAGTGAGCAGTATTCATAATGGGTTGTATGTTCAGAATAAGCTATGAGCAGAATAAATCAAGTACCATGTTATGGGCTGTGTGTTCAGAGGGAACAATGTTCAGAATGGGCTGTATGTTCAAAATAAGCTGTGTGCAGTATACAGAATGTACAGAGAACACAAAATGCTGAGTGCAGAATCAGAATACAGAATGCTGGGTGCAGAGAGCTGAGTGCAGAATATACAGAAAATGTAGAATGCTGAGTGCAGAATGCAGAATACAGAATGTAATGTGTGCCGTGTGCAGTGTACAGACAACCGAAAGCAGAACTGTAAATCAAGAGGGTAGAATGTACCTCCCAGGCTCGCCAGTAGCCCCCAACTCTGGTCTTCTGCTCACGGGAGGTCGCGCTCATGTAGCAGTAAAAGGTAGCGAGGGCAGCGCCACCGCAATCAAAAGGCTGGACCCGTGATAGGTCCACCAGAGCACTGAGCAGATAAAGCCCAACTGTCTTCCCCTTGTCGGAGAACAGTGTGGTCTCGAATAGGAACATCAAAAATCCCTGGGCATACTGATGTATGGCCTCAATGGTCAGGGGCATAATCCTCCGGTACTACTCTGAGAACCAGGTGTACCTGACCCTGCCTGATGATCTGTTGATCGGCAGACGGTCCTTGAGCAGATAAATCCACGCAGCCTCCCACTCGCCCATATCTACGTCGTATGGAATCGGCCGGTCTCCTACGTCAAGGCCCGTCAGTATGGAGAAATCAAATGGGGTCATCGTCATGTCCCCTGTAGCCGAAAAATGGAAGGAGTTGGTGGTGTCCCACCATCTCTCTACAAGTGTGCCCACGAGGGTCTTGCTTACTGGATGACGTGACAATCTCGCACAGAATAGGCCAAATCCTACCTCGTCCACATTGTGCCGGACAGTATTAGGGGGCTCCACGTACCACTCCCTCGCCAGGATAGATCCATAACCCCATGTGAAATGGGAGGACACCTGCATTCAGAATGAATAGATGTATTCAAATCGGATTCAGATGAATGAGCTGAGTGCAGATAAAATGTTTGAGCCGTGTGTTCGAAGTGAAATGAATGAGCTGCGTGCAGATAAAATGTATGGGCAGTATGTTTAAAGTGAAATGAATGAGCTGTGCGTTCAGAATCAACGGTTTGCGCTGCGTGTTCACTTCAAAAATTCGTGAGCTACGTGTTCACCAAAATTTGAGCTGTGTGTTCAAAATTTCAAAAGATGTGAGCTGCGTGTTCACCAAAATTGAGCTGTGTGTTCAAAATTTCAAAAGATGTGAGCTGCGTGTTCACCAAAGTTTTGAGCTGCGTGTTCAAAAATTTCAAAAAGATATGGGCTGTGTGTTCACCAAAACATTTGAGCTGCGTGTTCAAAATTTCAAAAAGATGTGAGCTGCGTGTTCACCAAAGTTTGAGCTGTGTGTTCAAAATTTCAAAAGATATGAGCTGCATGTTCACCAAAATTTGAGCTGTGTGTTCAAACTTTCAAAAGATGTGAGTTGCGTGTTCACTAATTCTTGAGCTGTGTGTTTAAAATTTCAAAAGATGTGGGCTGCGTGTTCACCAAAGTCTTGAGCTGTGTGTTCAAAATTTCAAAAGATGTGGGCTGCGTGTTCACCAAAGTTTTGAGCTGTGTGTTCAAAATTTCAAAAAGATGTGGGCTGCGTGTTCACCAATACATTTGAGCTGCATGTTCAAAATGTCAAAAAACGTGAGATGCATGTTCACAACAAATTTTTGAGCTGCGTGTTCAAAATTTCAAATTTCAAAAGATGTGAGCTGCGTGTTCACCACAACATTTGAGCTGCGTGTTCAAAACTTGAAAAATGTGAGCTGCGTGTTCACCAACAAAGTTTGAGTTGCGTGTTCAAATTTTAAAAATGTGAGCTGCATGTTCACCACAAAAGTTCGAGCTCCATGTTCAGAAATTCAAAAGTTTGAGCTGTGTGTTCAAAATTAAAAAATGTGAGCTGCTTGTTCACGACAAAAGTATGAGCTGCGTGTTCAAAAATTCAAAAGTTTGAGCTGTGTGTTCAAAATGCAAAAGTGTACTTTGTTATGAGCAGTGTGCCGATCAAAACAGAATGTTGTGGTATGGACCGTGTGTTCTGATTGAGTAGTGTTGTAAGCCACGTGCAATTTAAAAGAATGTTGTCTTTTGAGCTGTGTGTTCAGGATAAGCAGTGTTATGAGTTGTGTACAAATTAAAGCAGAATACTGTATTATGAACTGCGTGTTCGGATCGAATAGTATGCTACGTTATGAGCTGTGTGCCCGAAAATGAGCTGTGTACCCAGAAAGTGAGCTGCGTGCCCAAAGAATGAGCTGTGTGCCCGGAAAGAGAGCTGCGTGCCCAGAGAATGAGCTGTGTGCCCGAAAAGTGAGCTGCACGCCCAAAGAAAATGAGCCGTGTGCCCAAAAATGAGCTGTGTGCCCCTAAGATGAGCTGTGCGCCCGAGATATTCCATGTGCCCGAAAAATGAATTGTGTGCCCTGAAATGAGCTGTGTGCTCGAAAATTGAGCCATGTGCTCGAAAAATGAGCTATGTGCACGAAAAATGAGTTGTGCGCCCAAAATGAGCCGTGTGCCCGAGGAATGAGCTGTGTGCCCCCAAAAATGAGCTTTGTGCCCGAAATGAGCTGTGTGCACGAAAAATGAGCTGTGTGCCCGAAAAATGAGCTGTGCACCCGAAATGAGCCGTATGCCCAAGGAATGAGCTGTGTGCCCGAAATGAGCCATGTGCCCGAAAAATGAGCTGTGTGCCCGAAAAATGAGCCGTGTGCCCGAATGAGCTGTGCTCCCAAAAGAGCTGTGTGCTTAGATAAATAGAGTGATGTGTTTCGAGCTACGTGCCAAGTGAACAGAATATTGTGTTGTGAGCCGCGTGCCAAACAAACAGAATGTTGTGTTGTGAGCTGTGTACCAAACGAATGGGATGCTATGTCATAAGCTGTGCACCTTACTTGCATTGTGTATACATTTTATCGCGCTTTCTTGCGCATCGCACTGTTTTGTGCACCTTACTTGCATTGTGCATGCATTTTATCGCGCTATTTTTCGCATTGCACTGTTTTGTGCATTCCCATTACATCGTGCTGTCTTGTGCACTCACCTGGTCTTGGAGACCTTAAATCCTCTAGTCTAGGAGACCTTAAATCCTGCGTCTTTATTCGCACTGTCTTGTGCACTTTCCGATCTAGGAGACCTTAAATCCTCTAAAGGTGCAATTCCTTTGGTGTTTGTCGTGCCCGAACAACTTCCGGTGGTCTGGTATAGCCACCCGCCTGTGTTTACAGTGAGTTCCTAGGAGACCAACTGAGACGGTGGAAACTAGAGTTTGAATGGCTCATGCCTAGAACGCAAAGGTTCGGGATTTCCGAGACTAAAGTCTGGTTTAAATACCCAGGGGTATATCCTCGGCTTGAAATCTGTATGGCAGCCCCATAGACTGAGATAGCATATGTACACGCCTCAATTCTGGATACTGAACCAACTTAGTTTGTCACCCTGTTGGGGAAGAGGGAAAGTTGTGACCATAGTCAGGGAGAAAAGTAGTACCTGTGGTTCAATCGAGAAGAATGGGAAGGTCCCCAGCAGCATGAGGTAGGTCATTGCCAATTGCCCCTGTAAGGTACCCTCGCTTCCTAACTGCTACATCATCTAGTATGACCATTGCATTGTACATAGAATATATTGCATGCATTTACTGCATATCCATTGTATCACTTACGCCTTTTCATGTTAAGCTTAGTCTGGCATGTGCCTATACTTTTCGCGTTAAAGCATGGTTATGAGATTATGTGTACGCGCCTATTCCACTAAGGGAATTGTGGTTTGAGGGTGACGACACCATTTATGTGTTAGACGTGGTTTGTTTGTGTCCATGCCTTTTCTAGGCAAAATGTGGTTTGGCCGCGCGCTTTATTCAATTCATCCATTGCATCCATTTCATCGTATTTTAGTTTGTTACATTCAGTATTTAGGATCACGATCTTTCCTCAGTAGATCATTCCCCACTTATATCATGCCACCCATTTACTTGTACTTTGTGGTCTCTCTGCAAAACACATAGTTTTGCATGTGCTCGCACCCCTTTCACGTTGAAACACGATTTTGTTATATGTAAGCATCCATGCTGAGTTGTGGCCAGTACTAGGATATAGGCACTTAGCTTGTGTTAGGCATCGTTCGGCTCGTGCCCACTACCTTTTATGTGTTAGAAGTAGTTTGATTTTGCATCTCTATCCCTTTATGATATTTTTGTGGTTTTGTACTGCTTGTGGTTTGATCATCTCACATACATTACATATCATTTGCATTGTTTCGTTACATTGTATATTATTACATTGTTTTCGAATATTGCATATCATTCGCGCTATTTTGTGCATTTGCACTGTTTTGTGGATTGCATCATTCGCGTTGTCTTGCGCACCTAATCTGCACTTGCTAATGCATTGTATTATCTTGCATCCCCTCCGCATTGTTATGCGTTACACTTAGGTTGTATTGTCCTACACCCCTTCCCGCATTGTTATGCGTCACACTTAGGTTGCATTGTCATGCACCCACACTTCATTTGCGTCGCCATGCACTTTTCATTTGCATTGCCGTGTATATCTCTAACGAATGTTGTACCTGTTGAGTTCCTTTCTTTTACAGGAACGATTTTGTATGAACGGTTCATTTGAAGCGGACGGTATTGTACTCTCCGTGTGAGACGTAGCGAGAATTGTAATTCTCTTACATTTTTACGGCATGAAATGTAGTTTTGCTTTGCATTCTTGCTAAATTGTTGCGTTTATTGTGTATATTTGCTTCATTACAGCTGTCTTTGCATGATCATAAGTTATGTTCGGCTTCTTGCATTATCACTTGCATTTTGCCCCTGCCTGAGGGCACATTTCTTTGTTATCTTGCATGTTTGTCTAAGTCTTCGGCCTTGTCTAAAATGGGTTGTCTCTGGGCTTTGACATTCACTCCCGTCACTTATGAATTTCGAGTTCTGTCAAAGAGGGGCAACCATAGACACCCCATTTTTGACCGACCTTAAGACTCAGATGTCATCGATTCATCGCTCGGTGATGGTGCATGTTGTGCTCGTTCTGAGGTTTCGGAGTTTCGGCTGAGAGCCATACCCCCGGACCTCGGGACCCTTTTATGCTTTACCTTGGTTTGTGAACCAGGTTCTGTTTTCTCTTCCTGAAGGGAGGGAGAGGTCTCATAGACCATCTCTCAGTGGCCGTAGGCTACTTTTCGTGGTCATAGACAACTGTTCCCATTTGGAGACAAGTTTCCGGTTTTCGGAGCCGTCGGCCGTGCGCCTCGGTTCAGGACCGCTTAGCTTTCTCCGTTTGCTCCGGTTTTTGGCACACACCTTGTTTTCTCTCTCTAGAGGGACACTGTGGCCCGGGAGACCACCTCTGTGGCCGCACGCCACTTTCGATGCTTAACAACCTGTATTCGGGGCACCCGGCTGCGCGTTTTGACCCCCGAACCCTCGTTTTGCATCCGTCTTGGTTCATTTTTGGCATGGGCCTTGTTTTCATTATTTACAAGGTGGTACATGGGTGGGAGACCACCTTTTCTCCTTGGAGACCACTTTTCCCCCGCCGACCGGTTTTCTTGTCAGGTAACTGGTCTCCCTCATTTTTGGGCCACAATTGCTGGTCTCCCACCACACCACTAGCTTGCATTTAGTTAGGTGACCACCAAATGGGGCTGCCGACTACCTTTTGTTGAGTTGACCCTTTTGAACTGGCTGGCCGAGCACCTGAACTGGCCGGCCCCTTTCCTCCTGTTTTGTCTCTGTGAGGTGTTGCCAACTGTGCCAGCTGGAAGGCACAGACTGCATCCTCCATACATGAAGGATCTTTGGCCTTGGTTTTTAGCTTCTTGGAGAAGCTTTGGCTTCCTTTATCTATAAGAGAGGTTCTCTTCTTCCTTAGGGAGGGTGGAGAAATTTGTGAAAGGAAAAGTATATCTCCCTCTCTATATCTCTACACTTAGGCATAGAAAATGCTTGGTTCTTACACCTTTGCACACCACCTCCTAGCCTAACACCTCCACCATTGCTTTGAGGTCCTTGGAGGTCATTTTCAGTGGTTGAAGGTCTGGATTTTTGGCCTCAAAGCTGCTGTCTTGTTGAGGTACAAGGGTAACACACATTTTCCCTCTTTTAAGCACTATTTTGCTCTATCTTTTAGCCATACTTGCAAGCATATTTGAGCTTTGGTGTAAACTGGAAAAAGTCCTATTTTGAGGGCCTTAACATGTTTGTTTAAGATCATTTTTCTGTTGGGGGTCATCTACCCCCTTGCATGCTTCATTTTGCCTTGTTTTGAACCATGTCTTAGGGTCTTTGTGTTGAGCTTTGTTTGGCCCTTTAGCTACTGAAATCCAGCAGATTTTCAATGGTTGGGATGTGGTTTTGAGGAACAAAATCAGAGAGGGGTGACCCTCTCTCTTGTTGTCTTGTTTTCTAGCATTTTTGGCCTTACAAAGGAGCCCTTATTTTCATACTTCCAAGCCATGTTTCAGGCCATTTTTGATGATTTTTAGGACCTTCATAGGCTCTGTCTAGAGCTTGTTTTTCCATATTGGGTGTCCATCTTGCATGTGTAGAATAACCCTCTTCATAGCCTATCAAAGGAGCATGTCATTCTTGCATGCATTGACCATGTCTCAATGAGTTTTTGGGCTTTATTTGGCATGTAATACCTCTGATTTTTTCTGGTTTAGTGGCCTCTTGATTGCCTCACATGCTTGTACTGCAAATCCTCTTTACTAGCTTACATTGCATGCCATTTTGGCCTTTGATTCTAGCACTTTTTGGCCATGCCTTAAACTGATTTTGTGCATGTTTTGGATTGCCTTAGCTCTATTTTTAGGCCTCATGGTCGAATGATGTTTGCTATGCATGGTTGTAGTGCAATACCCTTGCCTAGCTTTGAGTTTTGAAGCCTATTGAATGCTTATATTGAGGTGTTTGCATGTTTTGGGGTCATTGTGCATGGTATTTTAGAGCATGTAAGGTTGCCATGTTCCCATGTTTTCCACTCCTTATATGCATTTGAGGGTTGTGCTTGTATGCCTCATTTATGGACCATTGCATGAGCTTCATTTCCGTGCCTTTTGAGCTACCATTTTAGTCCATTTTCCTACTGTTTTGGGCCTGCATAGGGACTGTTTGGGGCTGGTTTGGTCATTTGTGCATTGCTTTGCATACCTCTAGTGTAATGTGCTTCACTAGTTTCGATATTTGAGCCATCCAACATCCATCGGGTGAGTTGTTTGCATGATTCGGGACCGCCTTGTATGCCATATTTCATGCTTTCCATGCTTTGGTAGAGTTGCACTTTGTGCCTTAGGTTTGGTCCCTTGCATTTGTGCATGTTTGCACGTATTTTTGTTGTCTCATTTTCGTCCTATTGGCCACTGATTTGGATGTGGCTGAGGTCCATCCATCTTGGTTTAAGTCCATCTTGCATTGTATATGCCATATAGTTCATGTTGTTGCATGATTGACCATTGCATTGTGTATGCCTTGATCATCTCATTGATAGTCTTCATATGTGCATTGCGTATGCCATATAGCATCATGTGCATTGAGTATGCCATTCTTAGTTCATAGCATTGCGTATACTAGTCGTACCCTTGCATGTCATCCCTTGCATGTTTGCATCATTTAGTCGCATTGCATTTAGGTTGCATGCTAGAGTTGCATTAGTGCGTGCATTGTGTGTTGCATCGTGTTTGGAATAGGAGTTAGTCCAAACATGGGAAACGAGGGACGTTTCGTATTCAAAGTGACGAAACGTGCTTCGATTCCCGGTTGCCGACACTCTTGATTACCCATGATGGAGTTTAGGCCTTATTGTGTTCATTTGTGCATCCATTTCACATTGAGTCATGCAATTCGACTCCTCGGCCATCATGCATTGAGATGCGTGATTGGTGGCACGAGGATCGAGGACTACACTCCCTAGAGCTTATGCAATGACGGGGAGAGTGGTCGTGCACACATATGTTGAAAATACTTTGCCATGCCCCTTTCTTGCTATCTGTTGCAGCAAACTGAAAGCCAACAGTAAAAACTGGTCGGTAGTATCCCTACAGCATGGTGGAGTTTCAGCCTTCTGGAGTTTTGTTCAATGTTCTGGGACCAATTGCAAATAGAGGCAAATCGGGGCATCGCGATGCATTTTTCGGCAAGGCAACTCGAGCATGCATGCATTCCTTGTCATTCAAGACCGAGCTGAGGCAGTCCATTTCATATGTCTTGCATGCTAGCTTATTTATGTTAGTTAATTTGTTAATTAATTAGGGTTGTGTAATAATTCACTATAATTCGTTATTCATTCGGTTGTGTATTATTTATTCGAACCCTCCGAAGAGGGCAATGTTGTAATAAGTGTGCGTGTGTGTGATGCATGTCTTCCAACCCCCACTTCTTTCTCCCTTTTATTTATCAGCTTACGATGGTTAGTTTTAGGGCATGTTTCAATTAGCATCATTATGCTCGCATGTTTGCATCCATTCATCTGTCTTGCATGCACCGGGCTCGGCGCATCATACTAACTGCATTGTATTTCAATACTTCAATAGATACACATATTTGCTGTATCGATGGAGTCCATCCCCTATCTCCTCCCAAACAATATCCGATTTAGGAGTCCATCTCTTATCTTCCCCTAAACAGTGGAGTACATCCATTATCTCCTCCCATACAATACAATGTATATAAGCACATATCATATACATAATCGATCAATACATAAATTTGATGTATTATTCCAACCGTCATATTCGATGACATATTCAATTGATTAGTTTTAGTTTGCCTAATCATCATGCATTGTCTACAACAATCAACACTATCCTCCACCGATAGCCCAAAGCAATTATTTCTAAACAGAAAATAATTACATCAACAGATAATTTATCAACAATTTTCAAAGGTGAGTGATTAATATATCCAGCTCCACTATTCCATCTCACATTATGCCAATTTCATTAATTCCAACTTAATTTCATGTTTCCATAATTTATCAAATTAATTACATGGATTAATTTGTCATAACAATTTAAGGCTTTTTCTCCCTTTTCTCAATATTGACCCAAAGGCCCAAAATAACTTCAATAACATCAATACTATCATTTTAAGACCCAAAGTACACATTTATGAGTCAAAATAACAAAACCCCTCTTTATACATTTAGAAACCCTAACACCCAAAATCACCTAGCTTCAACATTAAATCGAAATGACTAAAAATTTATGTCAAAGATCATATAAATGAGTAGTTATCCCTACCTCAAGAGATGAAACCCAAAGGAGATGATGAAGAAATTCCAAAATGCTCCAAATCAAGAAATTTTCAGATTGATAGAAAGCCCACACCAAGCTCTACACTTTTTGTAAAGGCTCAAGGGTAGGAGATCACTCTAACTAGATCAAATCCTAGAGAGAAGTTAAGGTTTTAGAGTGAGGTGCTCTCAAATGGTGCTTTTCGAAAAGTAAGAGAGAGAAAGGATGTTGAAAAGTGATCCAAAAAGTGAAATCCCGAAGTGATATAAAAGTCTCCCCGCTCGAGCGTGGAAACCCCCGCTCGAGCGTCAGACACAGACTCATGCTCGAGCGTTAAAACGCCCGCTCGAGTGTCGGATGCACACTCACAGAAGTTTTGCAGACGATGGTCCCCGCTCGAGCGTCAAACTCCCCGCTCGAGCGGAGGAACAAAATCAAAGGGTCACGCTCGAGCGTCAAACTTCGGCTCAAGCGTACGAAGACCGGCAGAGAAAAATACTGGGAGATGAAAATTCACGCTCGAGCGTCAAAACTCCCGCTCGAGCGGAGAAGCAACAACAAAGGGCCCGCTCGAGCGTCAAAAGCCCCGCTCGAGCATGAAGGCCAAATTCTGGGCATCAACTTTTGGTTTCAAAGCACAACCAACCTGTTTCAAACCTACCCAACACAACCTAAGACTCAAATCCAAAGAATAAAGGATATAAATGAGAATGAGACAACAACACATCCACGGAACCGAGTCCGGAATACAATAAATAAAGAGAGGAAAAACCAGGATCGCTATAATTTTTGTCCTCTTTGAGTTGTGGTGTTCGAGAGCTTACTTTCAAACTCTGGTTTTTGTCTAACTTCGGGTTGAGCGTCACTTGTTTTGGAGGGTGCACTGCCGAGTCTGGAGTGTCCAGGAGCGAAACGGAGAAATTCTGCGCTGGGGACTAGGGCCGCACGTACTGGGGATGAGGCCACACGTGCAGGGAAGGGTGGGTTTTAGAGAGCTGCACACTGCCTAATATACAGGTGCGAAGGGGGAGGTACGGAAGGAGCCGCACGTGCGAGAAGCGCGCTCCGCACGTGCGAGAAGCGCGCTCCGCACGTGCGGCAGGCTCTGTTTTTCTTCTCTTTTTAGGCTGTGTGTATCATTTTTCTTATGTTACTCTCTCACTAAAAATCATCTCCTCTCCCTTCTCTCTACATTCCATACACCAAAACACTTAGAGTTCTTGATCTCTTCGGATCTATTGCACTTCTACCCCAAGTTCCTTTATCAAAACCAAAGTGCTCCTCAAGAGCTACATTGTGTGCAGTGGAGATCTCATTTCAACACCATCAATCCTAGGGTTTCATCTCTTTTCTTCTCCAAAATTTGAGGTAGGGACTTCCTTGAGTCATATATACATGTTTTGCATTATTGATGTTTATTCAAAGGTTTTCTTAAAGCTATTGTGTTGGTTTGGAATTTGTGGCTCAAAATGTTGAGATTTTCAAAAGTGGGTTTCAAAAACCTCAAATCCTCCTAAGATAGCATTTTGAGGGTTGAATTTATCTTAGGTAAGAAAATGGTGTGTTCTTGAGGGTCCCTTTCAAGTGTTTAGAGTGTCTGTGTGTGTGTCTGTGCGTGTTGTTTGTAAAGAAGAAAACCTAGAATTTTTTTTTTTTTTTTGGGGGGGGGGGTTTCCTTGAATAAAAGAAGATGAGGGTTTTATGGGTGATATTATATATATATATATATATATGTTCATAGTGGTGTACCATGATAAGTAAAGAAAGTGGAGAGTTTTTCTTGTTTTATTCCAAATGCATATATTGATGATGGGTTTCTCTACACATGAAAATTAGAGAGATTGGAGATTGTTGTCCAAATTTTGCTATAGCTTGAAATGATGAAAATGATGGAAATGTATGAATTGTGGGCATGTTGTTATATTTATTGATAAATGGTACCATACTTTTAGCTAATGGTGGAATGACATTGAAAGGAGAAAAAGGGAAAATTTGATCATCATTGAATATTTGTTGAAAGCTTGTTGAAGGTAGAAGAACATGATGTTGTATAGATAATTGTTGCATTGACTCTTCTAAAAACCTTGCATGTCATGATCATTGATTGGAATTGGAACTTTCATTGAGAATGAAATATTGTGAAACAGAAACATGGAAATATTTATGGGGTAAATACGTTGGTAAGTCCGGATAGGAGGTGTAAAGGAAATTGATGTAACGCCCCCAAAATAATACAATAAAGATAACTCATATGCGGAATAAATATGAGAAACAACATACTTTCATACATCAAAGTTCGCCATTTAACAACCAGTTAAATGCCATGTAGGCTTACATCTTTCCAAGTCATTGCTTAGTTACACAAATTGAGTCTCGCTCATTACATCTTAAGCCCTTGGCTTTACAAATAACAAACATACACACATAGGGGATAATTAAGAAGCTCTTACTTCCCGAATGTCCAACCATGCTATTGCCTTGGAGGAAACATCTCACCTGCACCTGAAAATGGTATTCCCGTAAAGGGTGAGCAAACAACCCAGTAGAGATAATCTAACACAATATATGAGGTTTAGCAAAGGTATAAATATTACGTGCATAAATAATATCGAGATTGAAACATCCACAAGGCCTGCATATTCATATGCCACTAAGACCAAACGTCATTTCATTTTTCTTTCAATTCATTTCCAGTTCATATATGCTACTCAATTTATGAGTTAAATTCATTATCTTTCAATAATCAAAATAAGACTATAACTCAATGGTTTTCCAACTATGCAAAGCACACATAAACACACCAAATATAGCGATCCCGGTTTTCCTTTTCATTGGTTGTTGTGTACATCTCGTTTACATCCTTTACTCTTTGTATTTGAGTCTTGGGTTGTGTTGGGCAGGTGTGAAACATGTTGGTTGAGCTTAGGAACCAAATGTAGATGCCTAGATTTTGGTCTGTCCGCTCGAGCGGGCCTTTTGGAGCTCGAGCGGGAAAATCACTCTTCCAGTATTTTCTCTGCAGGGTTGTCCGCTCGAGCAGGAGTTTGGATGCTCGAGCAGGAGTTTGTGTGTTACGCTCGAGCGGGGAGTTGGGCGCTCGAGCAGAGACCTGGTTCTGTAAAAGTGCTGGAAGTGTGTATTCAGCGCTCGAGCGGCGGTTTGGACGCTCGAGCGGGAGTCTATGAGTGACGCTCGAGCGGAAGTTTCCACGCTCGAGCGGGGAGTCGGGTTTAAAGCTCCGTGTTTTGACTTTTAAAATCACTTTTTCACATTCATTTCTCTCTCTTACTTTTCCAAAACTCCATTGTTGAGTCTCTCTCTCTAGAACCTTGCTTTCTCTCTAGGTATTGATCTAGTTAGAGTTGTTTCCTCACCTTTGGCCTTTACAAAAGTTGTGTTGATCTTCGAGGGCTACGTTTTGATCCGAAAATATCGAGTTTTGGAGCACGTTGAGTTTCTTCATCTTCTTCCCTTGAACTTCGAATTTGAGGTAGGGATTCCTACTCACTCTTATGGTCTTTAACATAGATTTTTGGTGATTTTGATAAAGTGTTGAAGTTGGGAAATTTTGGGACTTAGGGTTTCAAAATGTCAAAGAGGGTTTTATTATTTTCATTCTAAAATGGGTATTTTAGGTTTCAAAATAGTGGTATTGATGTTGGTTGTTGATTTATGGACCATTGGGTCAATATTGAAAAATGGGGGAAAAAGCCCTAATTCGTTGTGTAAATTAATTCGTATAATTAATTTAGGAAAAGTGTTGGTATTTGGAATTGAGTTGGAAATAATGAAATTGACTCATTATATGGTAGAATAGTGGAGTTGGATTTGTTAATCGCTCACTTTTGAAAACATGATATTTTATCTGTTGGAGCTTTTATTATCTGTTTAGAAATAATTGCTTGGGCTACCGGTGGAGGGTAATTTTGATTGTTGTAGACAATGCATGATGATTAGGCAAACTAAAACTAATCAATTGGTTATGTCATAAAGTATGACGATTGGTAGAATACATTAACATTATGTATTGATTGATTGTGTATATGACCAATGTGTATATACTCTGTGCATGTGTGTGGGAGGAGATAGGGGATGTACTCCACGGTTTAGGGGAAGATAGGGGATGGACCTTTAAACCGGATGTTGTTTGGGTGGAGATAGGGGATGGACTCCATTGATACAGCTCATATGCTTGTCAGATTTATGTGATGATGCAGCTCATATGCTTATCTACGGAAGTGATGATACAGCTCATATGCTTATCTTTGGAAGTGTTGATACAGCTTGTATGCTTATCTGTTGAAATGTGGATACAGCTTGTATGCTTATCTGTTGAGATGTTGATACAACTAATGTGTTTATCTATTGAGAAATGGGAAATGTTTAATATGAGTTACTGTCTCATAGAAATGGTTGGCCAGGTTCTGAGCCACTTATATAAATTGTGAAACTGTTAAGAAATGGAAAGTAGACTGAAACATAGTCACAGTGATTATAAAGTGGAAATGGGTTATGAATTGATTTGTGGAAATTGAACATTTATCACTTGCTAAATGTCTTAGTTATTGCTCATACTGTGTTTAGCATATTTCTACTGGGCGTTGGTTTACCCTATATGGGACATTATTTTCAGGTACAGGTAGCATGCCACCTCCAAGGACATAGCTTGGATGATGATGAGAGTTGAAGACTCTTTTTGGTTGTTTTATTTATATCACATGTATAGCAAGCCAAGGGCTTAATTTGTATAGAGTTAGTACTCTTCTTTTGTGTAACCAAGTGTTAACTTGGAAAGCTGTAAGCCTATAGGGCACTTGCTTTTGTTGTTAACATGTAATACTGTTGTAAGAACTACTCTGATGAATAGAAATGGTTAATCTTTTTTGTATAATGCATGTCTAAAGTGATGGATTTATGTATTTATTTTGGGGCGTGACAACTTGGTATCAGAGCTACCGGGTTCGAATACTTTGGGTACGTGGGAAGTGATTAGGATCATAATGGGTTTGTCTCGCTTGATAGAGACTTAGATGTAGTGTCATATGCTATGTGCTTATTTGATAACATGCTTATGTGACTATGTGGGTAGGGGATTTAATTTCTAGGATGTTGATTGGATCCTTGAGTTTCTGTGAGTCTTGTTGGAAAGGCACTTGATCAATGCTGTTTCTAACTGGAACTCTAGCAACGCCTCGGGACTATCATTATCCGGAAATGAAATTCGTAAGTGCTTATGTGTTTATGTGCTTACGTGGAGCGAATTACAATTGTCCATGCATTTGGATGTGAGTGTTTAGCTTTGGCACATTTGTGAATGTGCTAACGTTTTGTATTACCTTTATTAGGATGTCAGGACGAGGAAGAGGTGCTAGGCGTGGTAGGCCTGCGAGGCAGGAAGTGCCGTTACCGGAGGAGGTTCCGGCAGTACAGGAGGGAGTTGGTCAGGCCAATGTGGCCGAGCCAGCGGGTCAGTAGGCTATGAGTGCCTTGGCGCGAGAGATAGCTGGAGCTTTGGGTATTCTCAGAGCTGGGAATCAGGTAGCTGAGGCAGGGCCTTCCTTTTTGAAGAGGGAGTTCTTCCGGTCTAATCCGGACAAGTTTGTTGGGGATCCAAAGGAACCATTGAAGGCTGACGAGTGGTTAGAGCAAATGAGTAAGACGTTCGAGATGCTTGGCATCGAGGACGGAGCATTGAAAGTGACCTTGGCATCCTTCCAGCTGAAGGGAGATGCGGGTCAATGGTGGAAGTACAAGAAGGCTCGTGTTGGTGGTACACGGGAGGCGTTTGTGAATGCTTTCCAGGAGAGGTTCTTATCTGTAGTTGCTAGGGAGAAGCTGAGGGATCAGTTTAGCCGGCTTAAGTAGTAGGGTATGTCTGTGGCAGAGTTTGAGGCCACTTTTACTAGCTTGTCCAGGTTTGCACCTGAGTTGGTGGTGTCCGAAGAACGCCGTTGCTATGAGTTTGAGGGGAAGTTGAGGCGGGGCCTCAAGTTGAGGGTTGGTGGGTCTTACATCCGAGAGTATAGACATTTGGTGGATGCTGCAGCTCATATGGAGCTTATGATGCAGGAGGAGGAGGAGGAGAAGCATGCAGGCTCCAAGAGGGGCTAGGATGGTCAGGGTGATGACAGGAGACAGAAGGGTTACAACCCTCAGCAGTCTCAGGGTGGAGTTGCTAGATCGACCTTTCCGGTGCCGAGTGCAGGCTCGGGGAGAGGTAATCAGGGAGGTTTGACTTGTTACACTTGTGGCCAGCAGGGTCACAAGTCTTCAGTTTGCCCGCAGAAGGGAGGGGGTCAGCAAGCTGCTTCTTCTTTAGCTAGACCTCAGGGCCAGAGTCAGGGCAGGGGCCAGCCCTTGTCTTGCTATCAGTGTGGTCAGCCTGGCACCTGAAGAGGTATTGCCCACAGTTGAGTGCTACTTCAGGAGCGTCTGGTTCTAGACAGACGCAGGGATTTCAGCCAGCTCAGTCTGTGCAGGCCTCGAGGGCCAATCTGGGAGCTTCGTCATTCCAGTCAGTGCAGCAGTCATATGCTCCGAGGGGTGAGCAAGTAGATCAGGGGCCTACGGGGCGCGTGTATGCCGTTATCGCGCAGGATCTAGTACCGGCTCCATCAGTAGTGAGATGTACTTTTCTGTTTTGCAACTCGGTTGCTAGTGTGTTGATTGACACGGGTGCATCTCATTCTTTTGTATCTGCTGCATTTGCATCTGTTTTGGAATTGGAGTTGGCACAGTTAGCATCTCCTATTTATGTGGTATCGCCTATTAGTGGTGAGTTGATCTTGAAACAAGGTGTTAGAGGTTGTGATATAGAGGTCGCCGACCATAGGCTTCCTTTTCCCTTTGTAGTTATGCCCATGAAGGGTTTCGATGTTATTTTGGGTATGGACTGGCTATCGTCATACCGGGCTGTTATTGATTGCTACCGCCAGAGGGTCACGTTATGTACCTTGAGCGAGGAGTGGTTCCATTTCTTGGGAGACCAGGTTGGTAGTGTTTTGCCACTGGGGTATGATTCGCGAGGGCGGAGTGAGCTTAGTGGTCTACTTGCTAGCTTTGATAGTGGTGAGTGTGGTGAGACCCAGCTTGTGTTGCCGAGGGTGGCTTGTGAGTATTCAGATGTCTTTCCCGAGGACCTTGTTAGTTTGCCACCTCACCGAGACATAGAGTTCTCTATTGATCTAGTGCCCGGCACGGCGCCGATTTCTATGGCACCTTACCGTTTTGCTCCAGCAGAGTTGGTTGAGTTGAAAGTTCAGCTCCAGGAATTACTAGATAAGGGCTTTGTTCGCCCTAGTGTTTCACCGTGGGGAGCACCGGCCCTCTTTGCTAAAAAGAAAGATGGTGCCTTGAGATTGTGTATCGACTACCGAAAGTTGAATCGGGCTACGGTCAAGAATAAGTACCCTATGCCCCGTATAGATGATTTGTTTGACCAGTTGAAGGGTTCCCGTTGTTTCTCTAAGATAGACTTGAGATCGGGTTACCACCAGTTGAGGGTCAGGGAGGAGGATATTCCAAAGACGGCATTCCGTACGCGGTATGGCCATTATGAGTTTTTGGTGATGCCATTCGGGCTTACCAATGCACCAGCAGTCTTTATGGACTTGATGAACCAGATCTTCCGGGAATTCTTAGATCGATTTGTAGTCATTTTCGTGGACGACATCCTGGTTTATTCGCCTTCTGAGGATGAGCACGAGGAACACTTGAGAGTGGTGCTTGAGTTGCTTAGAGCCCATAGGCTATATGCTAAGTTTGGGAAGTGTGAGTTCTGGCTAGGAGAGGTGAGATTCTTAGGCCATGTGGTATCCGGGGAAGGGGTGTCTGTTGATACATCCAAGGTAGGGGCAGTGCAAGATTGGGCACAGCCTAAGAGTGTGTTTGAGATCCGCAGTTTTCTGGGATTAGCTGGGTATTACCACCGGTTTGTGAAAGATTTCTCCAGGCTAGCTTCGCCGTTGACCAGATTGACGCGGAAAGGGGTCAAGTTTGTATCGAGTGAGATTTGTGAAAAGTCGTTCCAAGAGTTGAAGGTTAGATTGACCACCGCTCCGGTTTTGATTATTCCGGAGAGAGGGTTGGGTTACGCGATTTATTGTGATGCCTCACGAGAGGGTTTGGGTTGTGTGTTGATGCAAGAGGGGAACGTGGTAGCTTATGGCTCACGTCAGTTGAAAACACACGAGAAGAATTACCCTACGTATGACCTAGAGTTAGCGGCTGTGATCTTTGCCTTGAAAATCTGGAGGCACTACCTTTATGGTGAGAGATTCGAGGTGTTCTCGGATCATAAGAGGAGGTGGATGGAATTTATTGAGGATTACGACTTTGAGTTGCATTATCATCCGGGGAAGGCCAATGTTGTGGCCGACGCTCTGAGCAGGAAATCCATAGGTGATGTAGCTTGTATAGCCATCCGGGAATGGGGGATGTTGGGTGTACTTGGCGAGTTTGATTTGCATCTGGGCAAATCTGTTGAGGCTGTGGCCTTGTTTTCTGTTGTTGCGCAGCCTACACTTGTGACTAGAGTGTTAGAGGCACAGGGAGGTGACCTTGAGGTAGAGTCCTTCCGAGAAGATCTTCGGTGGGAAAGTTGAGAAGGGTTTGACGGTGTATCCCGACCAGAGTGTAAGATACCGAGACTGTTTGTTTGTGCCGGAGTCTTGCCGAGAGGAAGTACTCCGAGAGTTCCATTATTCACGCCTTGCGGTGCATTCGGGAGGCACTAAGATGTATTGGGATTTGGGTCGCCAATTTTGGTGGCGGGGTATGAAGAGAGATGTGGCTGTTTTCGTATCAAAGTGCATTACTTGCCAGCAAGTGAAGGCCGAGCATCAGAGGCCAGCGGGTTTGTTGCAACCCTTGCCTATTGCCGAGTGGAAGTGGGAGCATGTCACTATGGACTTCGTTGTAGGTTTTTCGAGAACTCAACGGGGTAGTGATGCTATTTGGGTGGTTGTAGACCGGTTGACTAAGTCGGCGCACTTCATTCCCATGCGCGTGAGAGATTCGGTAGATCATCTCGCCGACTTGTATATTCGGGACATAGTGAGATTGCACGGGGTCCCAGTGACGATCATCTCAGATAGAGATCCTCGTTTTACTGCTAGGTTGTGGCAGAGTTTGCAGAGTGCCTTGGGTACTAAGTTGACCTTTAGTACGGCTTATCATCCTCAGACTGACGGGCAGTCCGAGCGTACTATTCAGATCCTTGAGGATATGCTTCGGGGTTGTGTCCTTGACTTTAATGGGACGTGGGAGAGGCACTTGCCATTGGTGGAGTTTGCCTACAACAACAGCTTTCAGTCTAGTATTGGTATGGCCCCGTTTGAGGCCTTGTATGGCCGGCCTTGTAGGTCTCCGGTTTGTTGGGCCGAGGTGGGTGACGCACCTTTGTTGGGTCCGGAGCTGGTTAGGGAGACGACGGAGAAAGTTGAACTTATCCGTAGGAGGCTTGTTACGGCCCAGAGTCGTCAGAAATCTTATGCTAACCATAGGAGGAGGCCTTTGGCGTTTGAGATAGGTGATCATGTCTTTCTGAAGATACCACCTAGGCGGGGGTTGATGAGGTTTGGGAAGAGTGGGAAGTTATCCCCTCGATTTATTGGGCCTTTTGAGATCCTTGAGAGGATTGGCGAGGTTGTTTATCGTTTAGCGTTGCCGCCACAGTTGTCCGGAGTTCATGACGTGTTTCATGTGAGTATGCTTCGGAAGTATGAGCCGGATCCATCGCATGTGTTAGATTGGACCGACTTAGAGGTAGATGAGGATGCCTCATATGAGGAGAGACCGGTTCGGGTCTTGGATAGGCGGGATCAAGTCCTGCGTGGCAAGACCATCCCTTTGGTAAAGGTTTTGTGGAAACATCACGGAGTGGAGGAAGCCACTTGGAAACGTGAGTTGGAGGTCCGCGAGAAATATCCGAACTTGTTTATTGATGAGTAATCTTGTATTTAGATTTTGTAATGTTGTTGGACTTAAGAGCTTTATATATGTCTTAAGTTGTAAAACATTGGTAATGTTTTGGTTAAATGGAAGTATGTTGTAGAACTTACCTTGATATGGGAGTTGATTATGATACTGCATATGTTGGCTATATTGTAGAATTGGAGTTGTATCATGTATATTGATTATGATATGAACTGTGAACCATGTATGTTGGAAATGGTTGGAAATGGAAGAAAATTGCATGTTGATAATGCACTTGTAATATATGTTGTGAAATGCCTATTGAAAAGAGATGGAATTGACCGGTAGTGGGTCGGAATGTTTAATATTGGGTTGAAGTGTTATTAGAAATGGAGAAAACCTGTTTTTGAAAAACTTGTGTTTAATTTCGGGGATGAAATTCTTTAAGGGGGGAAGGTTATAGCGATCCCGGTTTCCCTTTTCATTGGTTGTTGTGTACATCTCGTTTACATCCTTTACTTTTTGTATTTGAGTCTTGGGTTGTGTTGGACAGGTGTGAAACAGGTTGGTTGAGCTTAGGAACCAAATGTAGATGCCCAGATTTTGGTCTGTCCGCTCGAGCGGGGCTTTTGGCGCTCGAGCGGGAAAATCACCCTTCCAGTGTTTTCTCTGCAGGGTTGTCCGCTCGAGCAGGAGTTTGGACGCTCGAGCAGGAGTTTGTGTGTTACGCTCGAGCGGGGAGTTGGGCGCTCGAGCAGAGACCTGGTTCTGTAAAAGTGCTGGGAGTGTGTATTCAGCGCTCGAGCGGCGGTTTGGACGCTCGAGCGGGAGTCTGTGAGTGACGCTCGAGCGGAAGTTTCCACGCTCGAGCGGGGAGTCGGGTTTAAAGCTCCGTGTTTTGACTTTTAAAATCACTTTTTCACATTCATTTCTCTCTCTTACTTTTCCAAAACTCCATTGTTGAGTCTCTCTCTCTAGAACCTTGCCTTCTCTCTAGGTATTGATCTAGTTAGAGTTGTTTCCTCACCTTTGGCCTTTACAAAAGTTGTGTTGATCGTCGAGGGCTACGTTTTGATCTGAAAATATCGATTTTTGGAGCACGTTGAGTTTCTTCATCTTCTTCCCTTGAACTCCGAATTTGAGGTAGGGATTCCTACTCACTCTTATGGTCTTTAACATAGATTTTTGGTGATTTTGATAAAGTGTTGAAGTTGGGAAATTTTGGGACTTAGGGTTTCAAAATGTCAAAGAGGGTTTTATTATTTTGATTCTAAAATGGGTATTTTGGGTTTCAAAATAGTGGTACTGATGTTGGTTGTTGATTTATGGACCATTGGGTCAATATTGAAAAATGGGGGAAAAAGCCCTAATTCGTTGTGTAAATTAATTCGTATAATTAATTTGGAAAAAGTGTTGGTATTTGGAATTGAGTTGGAAATAATGAAATTGACTCATTATATGGTAGAATAGTGGAGTTGGATTTGTTAATCGCTCACTTTTGAAAACATGATATTTTATCTGTTGGAGCTTTTATTATCTGTTTAGAAATAATTGCTTGGGCTACCGGTGGAGGGTAGTTTTGATTGTTGTAGACAATGCATGCTGATTAGGCAAACTAAAACTAATCAATTGGTTATGTCATAAAGTATGACGATTGGTAGAATACATTAACATTATGTATTGATTGATTGTGTATATGACCAATGTGTATATACTCTGTGCATGTGTGTGGGAGGAGATAGGGGATGTACTCCACGGTTTAGGGGAAGATAGGGGATGGACCTTTAAACCGGATGTTGTTTGGGAGGAGATAGGGGATGGACTCCACTGATACAGCTCATATGCTTGTCAGATTTATGTGATGATGCAGCTCATATGCTTATCTATGGAAGTGATGATACAGCTCATATGCTTATCTTTGGAAGTGTTGATACAGCTTGTATGCTTATCTGTTGAAATGTGGATACAGCTTGTATGCTTATTTGTTGAGATGTTGATACAACTAATGTGTTTATCTATTGAGAAATGGGAAATGTTTAATATGAGTTACTGTCTCATAGAAATGGTTGGCCAGGTTCTGAGCCACTTATATAAATTGTGAAACTGTTAAGAAATGGAAAGTAGACTGAAACATAGTCACAGTGATTATAAAATGGAAATGGGTTATGAATTGATTTGTGGAAATTGAACATTTATCACTTGCTAAATGTCTTAGTTATTGCTCATACTGTGTTTAGCATATTTCTACTGGGCGTTGGTTCACCCTATATGGGACATTATTTTCAGGTACAGGTAGCATGCCACCTCCAAGGACATAGCTTGGATGATGATGAGAGTTGAAGACTCTTTTTGGTTGTTTTATTTATATCACATGTATAGCAAGCCAAGGGCTTAATTTGTATAGAGTTAGTACTCTTCTTTTGTGTAACCAAGTGTTAACTTGGAAAGCTGTAAGCCTATAGGGCACTTGCTTTTGTTGTTAACATGTAATACTGTTGTAAGAACTACTCTGATGAATAGAAATGATTAATCTCTTTTGTATAATGCATGTCTAAAGTGATGGATTTATGTATTTATTTTGGGGCATGACACCAAACCTGTCATTTTGTGGATATTTCGTCCGAAGGAATCGACACCCATTTATATATAAAATTTCGAGTCTTTCACACAGGACACTCCGTCCAACTTGCTTTAAATGGAGTCCATCCCCTTTCTTCTCCCAAACAAATATACATATGCAATGTATTTATAAACATAATCACATATGGAGTACATCCCCTTTCTCCTCCCAATAAACATACATATACAATGTATTTATAACATGGTCATATTCAATGACACCAACAATGGATTAGCATTAAATCGCCTAATCCTCATATAATTTCTACAACAATCATAGCTACCCTCCACTAATAGCCAATGCAATTATTTCAAATGAGATGTTCAATATCAAAATAGATAGTTTATTCAAAACTTCCATAGGTGAGATAATACATATCCAATATCACCATTTATAACTACAACCTTCCAATTTCACATTTTCGATGTTAATCTCAATTATTTATGCAAGATAATGATTTAATCAAATTAGGGCAAAAATTTCCCTTTTACCAAATCTCAACCCAAACACCAAAAACAACTATTTTGGCACAACATGATCTTATATTCAAGCCTCATGCTCATTTACCTTGTATTCATCAAAAACCCCTCTTTTCCATATAACACCCAAATCTTAGATTTATCCAGATCACTACCAAATCTCATCATCTATACACAATAGCAAATAACTAAGCTAAAAACCATATTAGAGTGTAAAAATCCCTACCTCAAGTGTAGAAAACCCAAGCAACAAGGTGGAACTTAAAAAATGACGAAACCCACTTTTACTTGGATCAATACGAAGCTCTTGAAGCCCTGTACCTTATTCTCAAAGACACTAGGGTCAAGAACTTAATGGATTTAGATGAAATCTTAGAGAGAATGTGAGTTTTAGAGAGAGAGAGACAGCCAGATTAGGGTTTTGGAGTGAAAAAGAATCAGAAAAATGAAGCAAAACGGCACTGCTATGAACTGATGTACACCAGGCTCGCTTGAGCGAAGGAGTTCTCACTCGAGTGACCAGACACAAAAAGGTCGCCTCACTCGAGCGCAAGAAGCGTCGCTCGAGCGTAGAATGCAAAGCTTTAGGTCTACCACCCAACGCAGACGCACGCTCGAGCGTAAGAAGCCTCGCTCGAGCGAAGAAACATTTTCACAAGGCTCGCTCGAGCGCAAGAAGCCTTGCTCGAGCGAAGAGGCCAAAATCTGGGCAGCAACCATTTGTACCAATAGACAACCAACCTGTTCCAAACTCGCCCAACAAGTCCCAAAACTCAAATTCAAAGAATTAAAAGGAGGGAACAAGACATAGACAACAATATACAATCACGGAACTTGAGTCCGGAACATAATAAAGGTCGGGTTAAACTGGGATCGCTATAATTGATAAGTTGGCCTGAGTATCCAGGTGAAAGACCGAAAATACGCGCGGAGGAGGTACCACTTCCCTTCCGGTTAGCAACCGGTAAAGTGGGATTTTGGTAGTGCTAGTTGATCCTACTTGCAGACACCAACCTAGGGATTACCCGAGTCGTATTTACTGCCCCTATTGATTAAAATTTGAAGTTTCGGAATTGTTGAGATTTCAAACTGTTATAGAAACATGGTGATTTTCAAAAGAGGATGTAAATGAAATTCTCTTTAAAATGGCATTGCATGGCACTTGCATTTAACATTGGAAATTTGCATAACTATATATACTTTGTAAGGATTCTCTACTGGGCTTTATGCACACCCTTATAAGATCTTGGTACAGGAAAAGATGTGGTGATCCCGCCGAGTTGAGGGCATGGACATATTTCTTTTGTGAAGAGTAGATGACTCTATCATTTTGTTGTGAATTTATTTGCTAGCCAAGGGCTTTAAATGTATGGGTTCGTGAGACCATTTTTGTGTAACCGGGCTCAAGTCTTAGAATATGTAAGCCCTTAAGGGCATTTTATTTATTTTTAGGATGTGATACTCTACATGCTATAGATTTATGTGTTCTCATACCGTTGAATGTATAATTCGCATGTAGAACTATTGCATACACTTTATGGATTAATGATGAAAAGGGTTGGAGATCTATCTTTATTCCTTAATGAATGTTGGTTAATGTATCTAATGTGTGTTGGGATATTTCGGGGCGTTACAGTAATTTTTCATAAAAGGTGTAAGTTTTTTTATAAAATGTGTAAGTAATTTCACAAAAGGTATAAGCATTTTCATGAAAAGATGTAAGTTTTCACAAAAGATGTATGTTTTAACAAAATGTGTAAATTTTATGAAAGAAAATTTTTCACAAAAGGTGCAATGTTTTAGAAAAGGTTAACTTTTGACAAAAGGTGTAAATTTCCACAAAAGGTGTAAGTTTTAAGAAAATGTGTAAATTTTATGAAAGAAAATTTTTCACAAAAGGTATAATGTTTCAGAAAAGGTGTAAGTTTTTTCACAAAAGGTGTAAGTTTTAAGAAAATGTGTAAATTTTATGAAAGAAATTTTTTCACAAAAGGTATAATGTTTTAGAAAAGGTGTAAGCTTTTTCACAAAAGGTGTAAGTGTTCACAAATGTGTAAGTTTTCATAAAAGGTGTAAGTAATTTCACAAAAAAAAAAAAAAAAAAAAAAACATAAGTTTTCACAAAATGTGTAAATTTTCTTGAAATTACTTACACCTTTTGTGAAAACTTACGCCTTCTTGTGAAATTATTTATGCCTTTTTGTGACAACTTATGCCTTTAGTCATATAATATATTATTTTTTTAATTTTACTTGTAAAGTGACCTACTTAGGGTATAACCCAAAATATAAAAGGTGTAAGTGCAAAACATAAAAGGTGTAAATGCCTTGCATATGGTATGCAAGGCACACCTAAGAAAGATCCTTTATGGGATCCTTTATTTTATTGCAAAATTTGCCTGCCAAATTTCAAATTTGCAAGCAAGCAAGTACTAATTTATAATTATAGATGCCACACTTTTCTTATTCTTATATAAATTGGGTTAATAACACACATTATTAAGATACTCGTTTGCTAGTGTTTTTGTATTTTGTTTTCAATTATTTTTATTTTCATTTGTAAAACAGAAAACAATGGACATACATTGACTCCATATTTGCATAACAAGTAAATTTAACAAAGTGTTTCCTTTTATTATGTGTATTTTATTGGCTCTTTTTATTTTTATTTATTTTTAATTCTTACTACTTGAGAATTTTATAGATTTAAATGACAGACGGTTCTTATTGTAGAATTTTTTAAAATTTAATAATTAATTTTTTTACCAAATCAAATTAAATATAGTCTTGTGTCTCAAATAGACACGACTCAATAATTTATCTTAATATTTTTCTTTCAATCAAAATTCTCACTTTTCAATAGTATATTGACAATATTAAGTTTAATTTATCTTAATAATTTCTTTTCAATCAAAATTCTCACTTTTCAACAGTATATTTATAATACAAAGTTTAGGGATATATTTAGCAAATGCACATGTACCAACATAATTGAGATATGTTTTTTCTAGCCATAACACGCTTTGCATCTCAACCCTTTTCTTTCGATGTTGTCAATCTTGTACATTGGTTGTTCTTGTTTGATTATATCAACAAACCCCTCATTTTTACCCAAAAAATATAAAATATAAATAAAGTGTATGAGGGTTCTAGATGACCCTATACTATTAACTCTTGCAACTCATACTTGGGAAGGTATCATAGAGGATTTGAATATGACTTGCACATAATTGCCTGCAAGTCAAAAAATTTCAAATAGAAATGGTTAGTGAAACTTATTTTTACAAGGGGAAGGCTATTTTATTGTACTGATAATTACACAAACTGTTTTTTTTTTTTTTTGATATTTTTAGTAATTATAGAAAATTTTGAAATTATATTGATCTACTTTATTTTACTATACAATAGACAAATTCTCTCATCTCGTTAAAAATAGACTTGGGTTTAATTACAAATATAATAAGTATTATATCAAACTGATTACTAGCCTACCAATAACTAGAAAGTCAATATTATCAAGCCCAACAACCACCACAACCCCAAACTTGGGATGAAGTAAACAACTATTACATACAATCCGTATTATGGAAGAGAAATAAACACCATAATTATCAAACTCATTTCTGTAATAATTGACCTACAACCTCACACCACAAAGTGGTGCTACACAACCACTTTGTATGTTTGTGAGTACCAATAGTAGGGGTAAACTATATTGTACGAATATCTCCCAATATGTTGCATCTTCCTGTATTTTTAATTTTATGTTTTTAATAAAATTTTCACTTTGCTGATAAAAAAAGTAAAGTGGTACTACATAATTATGGTGTTTATTTCACTACAAGAATTTACACATTTTGCGACCACTTTTGCCGACCAAAAAAATTTGGTCACAAAAAAATGACATTTGGTGACCAAATATTAATTAGTCGCAAATGATGTTTATTTTTGGCGACCAAATATTATTGGTCGCAGAAGGTTATATTTTGGCGACCAAAAAATGAGTTGGTCACAGAAAGTGGTATGCTTTTGCCGACCAACTACAAATTTGGTCGCGGAAGGTCACATATTTTTTGGTGACCAAATATTTGGTCGCCAAAAACTTATTTTTAGCAACCAAAAAAAATTAGTCGCCAAATTTGTACTTTTAGCGATTGAGATTTGGCGACTAAAAAAATTAGTCGGCGAAGGTACCTTTTCTGCGACTAATATGATCTTTTGGTCGCCAAAAGTTTGGGAGGAAAATTTGATTTTTATAGAGGCGGGAATTGAATTTTTTTTGCGGCAAACAAAATTGGTCGCCATTTTTAAAACGAGGTCGTTTTGTTCCACGCATTCACCTTCACATGCTCTCTCTCTCTCTCATTTCCTTTTGTTTGCATCGCTCTCCTACTACTGATTACCCTAACCCACTCCATCCACCAGCTCCAGCTATGAAAAAGCATATACATACACTTTGAAAACCCATATCATAAATTTCTAGGGTTTGAATTTTCAAATGCAAATCCATTCTTCTTCGTAGATCAGAGAGAGAGAGAGAGAGAGAGAGTGTGTGTGTGATAAATTGAAATTGATAATGCCAAGGCAGAATTGGGTTATGGAGGGTTTGATTCCCGGATCCTGCAAGATTCGAAAGAGGGGTTGCTCTTCGTCTTCGTCCTTTGTGTTGCAGAATTACCGATTCAAGCGGGCCATTTTGGTGGGTAAGCCTCGGGGATCCATATGGAGCACTCCGGTTCCGTCTTAGAGGACGACGGCGGCGGCTTTGGATTCTCCCAAGTATAGGCCGTCGCAGAGTGGTGGTGGGAGGTCGAGGCCGGTGTCTGCGAGGAACTTGGCGGCGACGCTGTGGGAGATGAATGAGGTTCCGTCGACTAGGCAGGTATCTGCCAAGCCCTCAATGCCCAAGGTGTGGGAAACAGAGTTTTTATGTTTCAGGGGGTGTAGCCATTCAATAAATCTAGGTTCATTTATGTTTTTTGTTTCCTTTTTATGATTTTCTTTTGCCAAGTAAAATAACACCTTTGCTTTGTTTTGCAGGCATACGATATGCGTAATGCTGGTGCTGTTATTCACAGTGATGGAATGGAATCTTGTCTCGTGACAATGATAAATCCTTTAGCAAAGGAGTTTCGAGTAAATTTTTGAATTTTAGCTCTTGTACTTGAGTATAAACAATTCCAATAACTTTTCCACAATCTATTTTTTCATATGTAATCCCCAATCTAACTTGATTATTGCTCTTAATCAAGGAATCCAGGTTCTAGAGTAGAAATGTCAACCCCTGTAGGGGATTCCTGAACCTAAGATGGGATTTATGTGCCACTAAAAAAAGAAAAAAATTCAATTTGTACCACTCCTGGGAACATTTCTCCCCTAAAATTTAGAGCATCTACAAGAGTTTTATGGAAAATAGAAAAGAAATTTCTCCTTGTAATATATATTAATTTTTGGGTTTTAGAAATGGGCATCTTCTTTCATTGCAAGAGAGTTATTCTGATAACTGTGGTTGGGGAATTATCTCATTACCAAATAATAATCGAGGCTATTTTGACAACAGCCAGCATTAACAGATGGTTCCATCAACTTGTTGAAAATTGACTTTTGTTTGGTCTTGATTGGGTCTTCCATCTCATTATTGTGCATTTTTTGTTTGATTACAGATTACTCATATGGAAATGATAAAAGGAATTCAATGGCATGGTTATTATGATGAGCTTGTTGTCCCAATAATAGAAAACACCGCTCATGAGTGGGAGTTGACAGATTCTCTTGCTGAAGCTGTATGTTCTGTTTATTCATTTAACTTAGCAAATGCATTACTTTTTGAGTTGAAATGCGGATTTTGCATGATGTTGAGTAAAGAAAAGAAAAGAAAAGAAAAAGATATCTATATGGGTTTCAATTTGATTGATGGACTTAGATCTGAACAAGAATGACATGTGATTGCATGGGTTTGTAACTTTGTATCTCAGAATACTATCAGCTTCTTTAAAAAGCTCGCTTTGCTTACTTAGCTTTGTTGAATTTTTGATATATGTGCAGACTAGAAACTATGAACAATAACAAACGATTGTGTAAATGTGAATGTATCTGACAATTATATCAGCTTATTTTCAAGTGTTGGTTTGTTTACATAATTTTTAAGAATTTTATTGCTTTGGTAATTTATTGCGAAATATTAAACAATTCTACATTTTGAAAGTTGAAGTGCAAACAATTGATAATAAGAATCATTTTTTAGAATTGTTTAACATAGGCCTTGGCCATATGCATATAAGCCTTTTGGGCACCCTCCCTTTGCAAGCCGATTTTCAAGGGTGAGTTCTACCCAAGGGGTACGCATTATTTGGTATCAGGGCCAGCCACCACATCAAGTATGGGATCGGACGCACCTATGTGAATGTGGGATCGAATGGGTGCGGCTTTGCGGTTCAAACCGTGGAGGGGGCGACCTATAGGCTGGATTAAGACACCTAAAAAGGTGTCGAATGCTGATAGTTGAGTGAAGCTACCAGAAGGGAAAAGGCTACCACTAGGTTAGTATTGATAGCGTGGGCTGCCGTGGACGTTGACTGTAGAGTGTTGTTGTATGCTACGATCCCATATCGGCAAGGGCTGCAAAATGAGCCGAGCCGAGCTGAGCCGAGCCAAGCTTTAGTATGTTTGGGCTTGTTTATTAAGATTTTAATGAGTTTGAGCTTGAGCTTAATAAAAACTTAACGTACCGAGCTCAAGCCGAGTTGGCTTTGGCTGGACTCGAGCTTGAGCTCGAGCCTGTTCACGAGCCTTAACGAGGCAAAAAATTTATAAATTCATACTTGCGTATGAGACTAAAGTTACAATTAAAACTTTGATTATACAATTATATATACAATATATATAAATATACTAAAAAAGTCAATTACCACTATTATATAAATTTACTATTTATAATTAACTGTTATTTACATTTATATTTTTTCAAGGGTGAGTTCTACCCAAGGTGTTTGTATCAAACTATTGCTTCTATGATCCCTTTATGTTATGCTTTTAATGCATGCTGCCAATTCTTGTTGTTTCCTTCTTACCAAAACTATTCTGTTGCAGTGAAGAAACTTCAAAATGTCATGATTGCTCTTTCCTGTGTTCATTTGCTAGTGTCCAGAAAACATTGTATGTTTTTATGCAGTGAAATCTTTTGGTTGTTTTCTTGTTGTATATGTATGCCAGTATTCGCTAGACTTCCTTTTTAATTTTGAAGCATAGAATTGTACTCAAAACTAAGAGGTGAAAAAATGACTTCAAACATGAACCTCTGGACCATTAAAATGATGTAGAGAATTTTTGATTCTATATTGTTGTTCTGAGTGAATATTGCTTCAGAATGATTGAGCTTTTCCCATTGTGGTATAGATTGAAGCTTATCCAAAAACAACAGCTGTGCTGGTTCGGAACCATGGCATATCTAGATGGGGGGATTCTTGGATCAGTGCTAAAACCCAGGTTTGTTTTATCTAGGGGAAGATATGAACAATATTGATCAGTTGCAAAGAACTTCATTTCAGTTCCTATATTTTCTTGAATATCATTTAAATACTGGCTTTTAATCACATTTTTGATACTGATCAAATGATTTAGTGTTCTTAAAATATTTCTCTTCTTGTAACCTTAAAAAATATAATATGGTCTCAAACAACAACACCGCCTTCTTTCTATGTTTCCCCCCCATTCTTTACATCCCTTTTTCCTGCCATGGATTGAAAAGTGTTAGCAGGCAGAAAATGTAGGTCCCTATAATATTATCATTATATTTATAGGCTGATTTACTGTGGGTTTAATTTGGTATTGATGACTTTTGCATTTGCAAGTTGTGATGAAGTTAACTCGCATTCCATTATGAAATCACAACATGTATACAACTTGTAGATGCAAGAATTAGGAAAAGAATGCAGATAGGAGCATTCATTTGAATGGGATGTTCCCAAATTTTGAAAAATTAATTGTTTCCGTATTTTGATAAGTAAAATGAAACTATTGTATTGCAAAAATATTGGTGCAATATCGAGAAACATTTGAAGTGGCTAAAACAATATCGATGGGGCCATCATTGAAAAGTGGATCAAAAGTTGGGAAATCTAGCTCTAATGGTAATGGTGATCAACGGGCTGGAAATAGGGCTGTTTCTTCGGTATGTTCTTACCTTGTTTAAGTTATTTTCTTTTTGAACAATAATAAAGATATTGATTTTTTTCATGGTTTGGGTAGAGAGTAACTTCAACAAAGGGTTCAAGGCCAGAATCAATCATGTCTGTTCACGAACCAGACGAGCACCCTCCCCAACATATTTCTTCACAAGTTCACGAAGCTAAATTGTACAAGACTACTTAGCAGTATAAGCATTTTTGGGAGGATTAAATATTTTTGGATGGATGTGTATGGAAAACAAATATTAGTAGTTTTATTTGTTGATAGCTGCGCATGGATAACAAATAGTTATGTTTCAAATTGTTATGCTAGATGGATGTGACTTGTGAATGAAAACTTAGAATAGCTGTATTGTGTCGAATGTTAATGATTCAGTTAATTTGAATGATGCTTTAAAAGTATAGGTTTATTATGGATTGAATGAATTATTAGGAATTACAGGTGTATTGTTTTCCTGCTTTGGTGACCAATTTATTAGTCGCAACAAATAAAAAAAATACATCTATTGTTGACCAAAACAGCTCTTGGTCATGGAAACTCACTTTTGCCGACCAAAAGTTTTGGTCGCGAAAGTAACAAATGGCGATCAAATTTTTTGGTCGTGGAATGTCACATTTGGCGACCAAACTTTTTGGTCGTTGAATGTGATAATTGGCGACCAAATTTTTTGGTTGCGAAATGTGTCAATTGGCGACTAAGATATTTGGTTGAGAAAATATCACTTTTCGCGACCAAAGTGTTTTAGCGACAAAATGAATTAGTCGCGGTAATTAAATATTTAGCGACTAAAAATTTAGTCGGCAAATTCAACTTTTGTTGACCAACCAAAATTTTGGTTGCGAAGTACTTTTGTCGACCCTCAATTGGCGACCAAAGTAGCGACCAAAAACATTGGTCGCGGATAATTTTTGCCGACCAAAAATAGACTTTTAGCGACTAATTTTTTTGTTGCCAAAAGTGTTAATTCTTGTAGTGTAACCACAAGATTAAAGACCTGATGAGACTTGATTGCTTCTTTGGTGAGTTGAGCACTATCTTGACTTGAATTTTTCTACATCTAGTGATTAACAGTTGCTTTTATGCCTCTCTTTCCTTGTGGAATGTTGTTGGTAGAGAGATGCTAAAATCTAACTTTAGAGGATAAGCCTATATGTAACTAGAAAAATTTCTGTTTGCACTTGAAAATGTACATTTTCTTGTAATCATAGAAATAAGTGAAGTTAAAAGAAGCCAAATTTATCAATCGACAAGAAGACAAGTTATCGATTTTCTTATTTTCACAAAACATTTGGTATAGCACAACTTAAAGCTGTTAACAATTTTTAAAACTCTAGATGTTGAAGGATATCAATCTCATAGTTTAAAATGTACATTTTTTTTTTTAATGTTTAAGGATATCGAACTCATAGTTTTGTAACTAAAATTTCAAAAGTAAATTTTCTTACTTTATGAAGTCATTTGAATAAAATTTATTTGCAAACTTTCAACTATTTTAAACTTTGAAAGACAGTAACCGGTTATTTAAATCAGCTATTTAATTAGTACGAATCAATGAAATGATAGAATCTATAAAAAAAATTCAACGGGCTCTGGAAATCAGTTAATAGACGACTGCTCTACCAAACAAAACTAGGAACATACAACTACATCAAATTTTTCTTAAATCGGTTTTTTAATTCTCGTAGCTAAGTATCACATGTAAAATAAAAATGATGGTCAATGTATGATCTCTTTGATGATGAGCGTGACTTCTATTGATTGTAAGTTCCAAAAAAAAAAAATGAAATAAAGAAATAAGAAGGGAAAAATTGAAAGTAGAGGAAAAAGGTTTTGAAATTAAAATGGAGAAGAGAAAGAAGAAATTTAAAATGGAGATTGAGTTGAAAAGAGAATTGAAACAAGAAAAAAAAAATAAGAAAAAAAAATTGAGAAATAAGAAGAAGAAGAAGAATAGAAGAGGAACCAAAATAAAAATGAAAAAACAAGAGGTAGAGCGAGAAATATACATTGAGTTGAAAAGTGAAAATTAAAACCTGAAAATGTAGGCTAAGTTAAAGAAATCTTGGGAGACACATTAAATTACTCCAAAAAAAAAAAAAAGAAAAAAAAAGAAGAGCCTATATAATTTATAAATATTCATAACTAATAAAGTACGTTACCATACCTTAAATTTTAGGGGAGAAAAACATTTGGTTAGATTAGGAAAATAAAAAGAAAATAAACAAGAATAAAGTACATTACCCTACCTTAAATTTTGGAGGAAATAGTATCAGTAATTGATTTGTAATGACAACACAAATAAATAATATTAGACTTATGAAATTTGTCTCACATAAATTTTAATATTTTTGTTTAATATAAAGAAAAAAACAAAACATGACAGCGAAGAAATTCTATGCTTCTCTCACTCTAAAAGTGTGAGAGAGAGGAGAATAAAAATAAATAATTAATAAGTCAACTATGAAATCAAAGAATAAAAAACTAAAGATAAAACGTTTTTAAGGTCCTTGGTATTATGATTTTATAGTATAAAGGACACTCAATATTTTTATAATGTCTAAGGTCTCTCAACATCAATCCAGAGAAAATTCAATCCAGAGAAAATTCAATCCAGTGAAATTCTTTGGTCCAAACCTAGAGAAAATTCAATTTAATCCAGAGTAATTCTCTGGTCCAAACTAGAGAAAATTCAAGTCAGTGTTATTCTTTGGTAAAATTGGACTGATTAAGATGGAGTCCACTGATTCACTGAATTCAATTTAGTGAAATTCTTGAATTTTCAATTGAATCAGTGAAATTCAATTCAGTGAATCAGAATGAGAATGCTCTGAATCAGAATGTGAATGCTCTGATTCTACATAATATTGTGGATGTCTAATCCAATTTTACTCAATTAAAGGCAGAGAAAATTAACCTAGAGAAAATTTCTGTGTTTTATAAATGAACCTAGAGAAATTTGAATTTGAACCCAGAGAAATTCTTTGGAAAATCCAGAATTTCTCTCAAATTTCCAAAAGCAGTTTTACCTCAACCACAAAAATTCAACAACAAAAATTCAAAAATTCTCTGGAGATAGTTTCTTGAACTTTGCAGCTGTAATAACTCTCACACTGTCCTATCTGTACTCATATGCATTCGTATGATTCTGTCTTGTTAAGCCTGCATTTCAAATCTTGTCATTGTTTCGCTTAAGTGTTATGGCATGCTTTGTACCTTGCTTGGTGTGAATTTAGCCGAGGTCACCCTGAGCCTAGGCTAGCTTTGAACCTCTTGCATCTAAGGCCATCTTGGAATTTACTTTGGTTGACGCCACCTTCGCTCTGACATATTGGCCGAGATGTCACGATCTAGGCCGAGGGGTTCATTGCCGAGGCCGAGATGTGTAGTATTTAGGCCGAGATGTTACCCTTGAACCCAAGTGACCTTACTCCTGGATTGGTACGACCTAGACCGAGGTGTGGCACATCTAGGCCAAGGTGTGGCACAGCTAGGCCAAGTGTTGTCCTTTCTAGCCGATGTCCTTGCCCCTTGCTTGCCGAAGTCTTGTTGTTAGCCGATGTCGTTACTTGTCGAAGTGCTCTTGCCGCCTAGCTTGTTAAGTACACTTTGTCATAGTCTTCTCTTTTCACTCAGTCACCTTTTTTAGTAGAACCAACCAGCCGTTGCCACGTACCCCTGCAGAGGGTTAAGTCAGCCGACAGACCCAGAAAACATACATTTTTGTATTATATCCTTGCCTTGTAGAGAGAGAGAAGCTCTAGGAAGGAGAAGAAGTTTTAGAGTGAGAGAGTGGGCTTTCGAGCTTGATTCCTAGAGATCAAACTGTTAGATTCATGTATTGAGGTTAGATTCTTGATTTACTTTTGTTGTTCTTATTGCTCATCTAGCTGCACTGCACGATCGAACCTATTCTGCACGACATGCATCAATTTAAAGTTGGTTTTAGAAAGAGAAAATAGTGTTCATGTGTTCTTGAAGAAAAAGTCTTGTTTGATCCGAAAGTTTGCATTAAGATTCATGTTTTTGTGTTTGTTCTCACAAGATCCTTGAATATGGGTACCCAGGTCCATGTTTTGAATCCATAGCATGAAATCTCAAGATTTTGTAATAGAAAATTATGATCCTTGCATTTATCTTCCTCATGTTCATGTTCTTCATGTTCGTCATGTTCTTCAAGAGAGGGAAATCCAGATTTTCCCGACTTCATTTCCTTGAATGTGGCCATCGAGCCCACACCTCGGCAAGGAGGTGTGGGACCTCAGCCTAGACCTGGTAGTTGCCCAGCATGTTTTCCCGAGATAAGAAACTGTGTTTTGTTTTGATTTGACTTAGTTTTTGAAGAATGCCGAGGTCATTTGCATGCATGCAAGATTTGTTTTGAGAAGTGCATTCAATAGACTTTGCCATGTGTTTGTAGGACTTGGACTTGCCTTGACCACGACGTTTGAAGAACTATGTGAGTGGTATTTTTAATAAAGTTATGTTATTAAGTTTTGATAAAGTTTTGCCTTGCTTGTTTCGGAAAAGTATTTGTTAAGCATGAATGACTATCCCCATTCTGTGTATCAAGTATTAACTTTGACTTTGACAATCTTTGAAAGTCTGTACGTGCTAGGGGACTATAAGCATTTGTAGCACAACCTTGTTAATGCTGTCCCTTAGAACTTGAAAGATTTGTTAGATAAATTTGATTTGCCCTTGGATTTTGTACAAGATGTGATGTGCCTTGATTTGATAAAGACTTCGGATATCATTTATAGCGACCCCGGTCTTTTCTCTTTAAATTATTGTATCCGGACTTAGGTTCCGAGGATCCTGTCATTACTTATTGGTTGTTGTTGTCCTTTAATCTCTTTGTATTTGAAGTATAGGTTGTGTTGGACGGGTCTGTTACAGGTTGGTTGATTTTAGATACCAATAGGTGATGCCCAGATTTTGGCCTTTACGCTCGAGCGGAAGTTTTAACGCTCGAGCGGTCCCTTCGTTGTTGCTTCTACGCTCGAGCGGGAATATTTACGCTCGAGCGTGATTTTCCATCTCCCAGTATTTTGCTCTGCAGTTCTTCCGCTCGAGCGGTAGTTTTTACGCTCGAGCGTGATCCCTTGTTTTTGCTCCTCCGCTCGAGCGGGGAGTTTGACGCTCGAGCGGGTGCCAGCGCCTGCAAAACTTCTGGAAGGGTGCAATCGACGCTCGAGCGGTTTTCTTCACGCTCGAGCATGATTCTGTGTCTTACGCTCGAGCGGGGCTTT
The DNA here is from genome assembly GCF_055761805.1 of Camellia sinensis. Taxonomy (NCBI): domain Eukaryota; kingdom Viridiplantae; phylum Streptophyta; class Magnoliopsida; order Ericales; family Theaceae; genus Camellia; species Camellia sinensis. The sequence goes on along the minus strand of NC_138975.1, from coordinate 99,843,752 downwards.
CTACGCTCGAGCGTAGAGTCGATTATATCAGTCCGTGATTTCACTTTTTGGATCACTTTTTGACCTACTTTTCCTTCATAACCCTCTAAAAACCGCCCCTGGAGTGTTTTTATCTCTCTCTCTCCCTCTACACACCTTCTCTCTTACGATTGATCTACTTAGAGTGAGTTTCTACCTTAGATCCTTTATTAAAAAGTTAGAGTGAGTTGAGGGCTTCGTTTTAATCTGAGAAACTTGGGATTTGGAACACGTTGGTCTTTGGTCTTCATCTCCATCTTCTCCATACGGGTTATTTTCTTCGAGGTAGGGATTTTCCTACTCCATTTTATATGCTTTGTTCTAAGTTTGGTATTTGATAGGTTGGGGACACTTTGAAAATTTTGGAAACAAACCCTAGTTGAATTACTAAATTGATTGAGTAATTAATTTAAGGAAATTGGGGAATTTGGTTAAATTCATGAAATTGAGGAATTCATTGATTAAATGGTGTAGTTGGATAATTTAAATCACTCACCTATTGAATTGTTGATATATTTATTTCCAGTCTAGAAATAACTGTTTTGGGCTATCGGTGGAGGATAGTCGTGATTGTTGTAGACATTGCATGTGGATTAGGAATAACTGAAACTAATCACATTGGTTAAGTCATTAATTTTGACTATTGCATTAATACAGAAAATACGTGTATTGTTTGAGCATTGCATTTGCATACATTGTTTTGTGTGGGAGGAGATAGGGGATGTACTCCACGGTTTAGGGGAAGATAGGGGATGGACCTCTAAACCGGATTTTTGTTTGGGAGGAGATAGGGGATGGACTCCATTAGCACCATTTTTATGTGTGCTTATTATATTGAAGTGTTTTTACATGATTATTGATACAACACTAAAATGTGTATCAAATGGGAAGTATGAAGTGTTTTGATATGAGCATGAGTCTCATTTGTTTTGTTGATATTGGAAGTAATGTGAATATGATATATAATTCACTGTTGTAAGTTTGGCCAGGTTCTGAGCCATGTTGATAATAATGGAAAGTGAAATGTGTCTTAGACATTAGTGTCATGAGACTGTTTAACGGTAAAATTGGTATCTTAGTTAACCATCTATTGAATGCTATAGCTTTATTCAATGCTTATATTTGGTTTAGTATTTTTCTACTGGGCTGTGGCTCACCCTTTATGGGAACATCATTTTCAGGTTCAGGTGATAAGCTACCTCCACGGACTTAGCCTGGAAGGATTTGATGTTTGGGATTTTGAAGACTTGTCTTTAGTTATATGTTTTATTTTGTTATTTTTGAGATTTCATGTAAACATTCAAGCCTAGGGCTTAACTTGTAAATGAGTTAGTACTCATCCTTTTTGTGTCCAAGTGTTAGCTTGGAAAGATGTAAGCCCTTAGGGCATTTATTTTGATGTTGCAGGATGTTACATGTGATGCTTTTCAATAAGAATACTCTGATGAATAACTCAAATGATTCAGTTTCTTTTATAAATGCATGTTAATGTTATGGTTATTATGGGTTTATTTTGTGGGCGTGACAACTTGGTATCAGAGCGTACCGGGTTTGAATACTTTGGGTACGTGGGAAGTGATTAGTATCACAATGGGTTCGTCTCGTTTGATAGAGACTTAGTGTAATGTTATATGCTTACGTGATAACATGTTTATGTGACTATGTGGGTATGGAATGTAGTTTCTAGGATGGTGATTTGACCCTTGAGTTTCTAGTAGTCTTGTTGGAAAGGCACTTGATCACTGCTGCTTCCAACCGGAACTATAGTAACGCATTGGGACTATCATTATCCGGAAATGAAATTCGTAGGTGCTTATGTGATTATGTGCTTACGTGGAATGAATTATTGTTGTCCATTGTATTAGGACGCGAGTGTTTAGTTTTGGCACATTTATTAATGTGCTAATGTCTTTGTTTCCTTTATTAGGATGTCAGGACGAGGACGAGGACGCGGTAGGCGTGGTAGGCCGGGTAGGCAGGAGGTGCCTGTGCCAGAGGAGATTCCGATAGTTCAGGAGGGAATTGGCCAGGCCAATGTGGCCGAGCCAGTAGGCCAGCAGGCTTTGGGCGCTTTAGCTCGAGAGATAGCGGGGGCGTTCAGGGAGTCAGTAGGCATTCTTAGGGCTGAGAATCAAGCCCAGGTTGTTGTTGCGGATGCAGGACCTTCCTTTCTGAAGAGGGAGTTCTTCCGGTCTAATCCGGATGAATTTGTGGGTGATCCTAAAGAGCCGCTTAAGGCAGACGAATGGCTCGAACAGACAACGAAGACGTTTGAGATGCTTGGCATCGAAGACGAGGGGTTGAAGGTGACCTTGGCATCATTCCAGTTGAAGGGGGATGCGGGTCAGTGGTGGAAGTTCACTAAGGGGCGTATAGGAGGTACATGGGAGGCTTTTGTGAATGCTTTCCAGGAGAAGTTCTTATCTCCAGCAGTTAGGGAGAAGCTGAGAGACCAGTTCTGCCAGCTTAAGCAGTCGAGTTCTTCAGTGGCCGAGTTTGAGGCTGCATTTACTAGTTTATCCAGGTTTGCACCTGAATTGGTAGCGTCTGAGGAACGCCGCTGTATTGAGTTTGAGAAGAAGTTGAGGCGTGGCCTCAAGCTGAGAGTTGGGGGAACTATGATTCGGGATTATGGGCGTATGGTTGATGCTGCAGCCCATATGGAGATCATGATGCAAGAGGAGGAGGAAGGGCAGAAGGGCTCCAAGAGGAGTCAGGATAGTCAGAGTGATGGTAGGAGACAGAAGGGTTTTAATCCCCAGCAGTCTCATGGTAGCTTTTCTAGATCGACTTTTCCCGTACCGAGTGCTAGTTCGGGGAAAGGCAGTCAGGGAGACATTACCTGTTTCAAGTGTGGCCAGTTGGGCCACAAGTCTCCAGTTTGTCCTCAGAGGGGAGGAGTTCAGAGAGCAGCATCTTCTTCGGCTCGATCTCAGAGCCAGAGTCAGGGTAGAGGTCAGCCACTCTCGTGTTATCAGTGTGGTCAGCCAGGGCATATGAAGAGGTATTGCCCCCAGTTGGGTGGCACACCTGGTGCATCTGGTTTGAGGCAGATTCAGGGTCAACAGCCAGCTCAGTCGGGTCAGGCCTCGAGGGCTAATCAGGGGGCTTCATCGTCTCAGTCGGTGCAGCAATCTTATGCTCCTAGGGGTGAGCAGGTTGATCAGAGGTCATCTGGGCGCGTGTATGCTGTTACCGCGCAGGATCTTGTACCGGCTCCATCTGTTGTGAGAGGTACTTTCTTGTTTTGCAACTCGGTTGCTAATGTTTTGATTGATACGGGTGCATCTCATTCCTTTGTGTCTGCTGCATTTGCATCTGTTTTGGAGTTGGAGTTAGCACAGTTAGCATCTCCTATTTGTGTAGTGTCGCCTCTTGGGGGTGAATTGATTTTGAAACACGGTGTTAGGGGTTGTGATATAGAAGTTGATTACCATAGAATCCCATTTTCCTTTGTAGTTATGCCTATGAGAGGTTTCGATGTTATTTTGGGTATGGACTGGCTATCGTCATACCGGGCAGTTATTGATTGCTACCGCCAGAGGGTCACTTGTTGTACCGTGAGCGGAGAGTATTTTCATTTTCTGGGGGACCGGGTTGGTAATGTGTTGCCATCAGGGTATGTTCCGCGAGGACGGAGTGAGCTTAGTGGTCTACTTGCCAACCTTTCGATTAGTGAGGATGATGAGACCCAGGTTGTGTTGCCAAGGGTGGTTTGTGAGTACTCGGACGTCTTTCCCGAGGATCTTGTTGGTTTGCCACCGCATCGAGAGATTGAATTCTCTATTGACCTAATGCCCGGCACGGCGCCGATTTCTATGTCACCTTATCGTTTTGCCCCAGCCGAGTTAGTTGAGTTGAAGATTCAGCTCCAGGAGTTGCTAGATAAAGGCTTTATACGTCCTAGTGTTTCGCCTTGGGGAGCACCGGCCCTCTTTGTTAAAAAGAAAGGTGGTGCTTTGAGACTTTGTATAGATTACCGGAAATTGAATCGGGCTACGGTTAAGAATAAGTACCCTATGCCCCGTATAGATGATCTGTTCGATCAGTTGAAAGGTTCCCGTTGTTTCTCGAAGATAGACTTGAGATCAGGTTATCATCAGTTGAGAGTCAGGGAGGAGGATATTCCAAAGACGGCATTCCGTACGCGGTATGGCCACTATGAGTTTTTGGTGATGCCATTTGGGCTCACCAATGCACCGGCAGTATTTATGGACTTGATGAACCGGATCTTCCGGGAATTCTTGGATCAGTTTGTAGTCGTTTTCGTGGACGACATCCTTATCTATTCACCTTCAGAGGAAGAGCACGAGGAACACTTGAGGGTGGTGCTTGATTTACTTAGAGCCCATCAGCTTTATGCTAAGTTTGGGAAGTGTGAGTTCTGGCTAGAGGAGGTGAAGTTCTTAGGCCATGTAGTTTCTAGGGAAGGGGTGTCTGTTGATACATCCAAGACAGAGGCAGTGCAAGATTGGGTACAGCCTAAGAGTGTGTTTGAGATCCGCAGTTTTCTGGGATTAGCTGGGTATTATTGCCGGTTTGTAAAAGATTTCTCCAGATTAGCTTCGCCTTTGACTAGATTGACTCGGAAGGGAGTCAAATTTGCTTGGAGCGAGACTTGTGAAAAGTCGTTCCAGGAGTTGAAAGTTAGACTGACCACTGCTCCAGTCTTGATTATTCCGGAGAGAGGGTTGGGTTATGCAGTCTATTGTGACGCCTCACGAGAGGGTCTTGGTTGTGTGTTGATGCAAGAGGGGAAAGTGGTTGCCTATGGCTCACGTCAGTTGAAAGTTCACGAGAAGAATTACCCTACGCATGATTTAGAGTTAGCAGCTGTGATATTTGCCTTGAAGGTTTGGAGGCATTATCTTTATGGTGAGAGATTTGAGGTATTCTCGGATCATAAGAGTCTGAAATATTTGTTTACACAGAAAGACTTGAACTTGAGGCAGAGGAGGTGGATGGAGTTCATAGAGGATTATGACTTTGAATTGCATTATCATCCGGGAAAGGCCAATGTGGTGGCCGACGCCCTTAGCAGGAAACCTGTTGGTGACATAGCTAGTGTAGCCATTCGAGAGTGGGAGATGTTAGGTGCACTTGGAGAGTTTGATTTGCTTCTGGGCGAATCCGTTGAGGCTGCGGCCTTGTTTTCTGTTGTTGCGCAACCTACACTTGTGACTCGAGTGTTAGAGGCTCAGAGGGGCGACCTTGAGGTAGAATCCCTCCGTGAGAAGATTTCTGGTGGGAAGGTTGAGAAAGGTTTGACGGTGTATCCCGACCTGAGTGTGAGATACCGAGACCGTCTATTTGTGCCGGAGTCTCATCGAGAGGAGGTACTCCGAGAGTTTCATCATTCACGCCTTGCGGTGCATCCGGGAGGTACTAAGATGTATCGGGATTTGGGTCGCCAGTTTTGGTGGCGGGGTATGAAGAGAGATGTGGCAGCTTTCGTATCTAAGTGCCTTACTTGTCAGCAAGTGAAGGCTGAACATCTGAGGCCAGCGGGTTTGTTGCAACCCTTGCCTATTGCTGAGTGGAAGTGGGAACACGTCACTATGGACTTCGTTGTGGGTCTTCCAAGAACTCAGCGGGGTAGTGATGCTATTTGGGTGGTTGTAGACCGGTTAACTAAGTCGGCGCATTTTATTCCTATGCGCGTGAGAGATACGGTAGATCATCTTGCCGACTTGTATATTCGGGACATAGTGAGATTGCACGGGGTTCCAGTGACGATCGTCTCGGATAGAGATCCTCGTTTTACTGCCAGATTATGGCAGAGCTTGCAGAGTGCCTTAGGCACTAAGTTGACCTTTAGCACAGCTTATCATCCTCAGACTGATGGGCAGTCCGAGCGTACTATTCAGATCCTTGAAGATATGCTTCGGGGTTGTGTTCTTGACTTTAGCGGGTCATGGGAGAGGCACTTGCCATTAGTGGAGTTTGCCTACAACAACAGCTTCCAATCTAGTATCGGTATGGCACCGTTTGAGGCCTTATACGGCCGACCGTGTAGGTCTCCTGTTTGTTGGGCCGAGGTGGGTGATGCACCTCTGTTGGGTTCGGAGTTAGTGAGGGAAACGACGGAGAAGGTTGAGCTTATCCGTAAGAGGCTTGTTACAGCCCAGAGTCGTCAGAAATCTTATGCCGACCGTAGGAGGAGACCTTTGGTGTTCGAGGTGAGTGATCATGTCTTTTTGAAGATATCACCAAGACGGGGATTGATGAGGTTTGGGAAGAGCGGGAAGTTGTCCCCTCGATTCATTGGTCCTTTTGAGATCCTTGAAAGGATTGGCGAGACTGCTTATCGTTTAGCTTTGCCGCCGCAGTTGTCCGGAGTACATGACGTGTTTCATGTGAGTATGCTTCGGAAGTATGAGCCGGATCCATCACATGTATTGGATTGGACCGATTTAGTAGTTGATGAGGATGTCTCGTATGAGGAGAGACCGGTTCGGGTCTTGGATAAGCGGGATCAAGTCTTGCGAGGCAAGGCCATTCCTTTGGTGAAAGTTTTGTGGAAACATCACGGGGTGGAGGAAGCCACATGGGAACGTGAGATGGAAGTCCGCGAGAAATATCCGGACATGTTTATTGATTTGTAATCTTGTAGTTAGATTTTGTAATATTGTCGAACTTTAAAGCTTTTTATATATGTCTTAAGCTGTAAAACATTTAGAATGTTTTGGTTAACGGAAATATTTTGGAACTTGCCTCGAAATGGAAGTTTAATGGAACATTGTATATATTGAATATATTGAAAATTGTTGAAATTGAAAGAAAATTGCATAGTGTTAATGCAGGTTGAAATATATGGTTGTTTTGCATATTGTGGCATGCCTCTTTGTTAAGAGATGGAATGGCCGGTGTTGGGTCAAGTTGTTTATTAGTGAGTTATCATATTGTTGGAATTTGAGAAAAACTTGTTTTCGAAACCTTGTGCTTAATTTCGGGGACGAAATTCTTTTAAGGAGGGGAGGTTATAGCGACCCCGGTCTTTTCTCTTTAAATTATTGTATCCGGACTTAGGTTCCGAGGATCCTGTCATTACTTATTGGTTGTTGTTGTCCTTTAATCTCTTTGTATTTGAAGTATAGGTTGTGTTGGACGGGTCTGTTACAGGTTGGTTGATTTTAGATACCAATAGGTGATGCCCAGATTTTGGCCTTTACGCTCGAGCGGAAGTTTTAACGCTCGAGCGGTCCCTTCGTTGTTGCTTCTACGCTCGAGCGGGAATATTTACGCTCGAGCGTGATTTTCCATCTCCCAGTATTTTGCTCTGCAGTTCTTCCGCTCGAGCGGTAGTTTTTACGCTCGAGCGTGATCCCTTGTTTTTGCTCCTCCGCTCGAGCGGGGAGTTTGACGCTCGAGCGGGTGCCAGCGCCTGCAAAACTTCTGGAAGGGTGCAATCGACGCTCGAGCGGTTTTCTTCACGCTCGAGCATGATTCTGTGTCTTACGCTCGAGCGGGGCTTTCTACGCTCGAGCGTAGAGTCGATTATATCAGTCCGTGATTTCACTTTTTGGATCACTTTTTGACCTACTTTTCCTTCATAACCCTCTAAAAACCGCCCCTGGAGTGTTTTTATCTCTCTCTCTCCCTCTACACACCTTCTCTCTTACGATTGATCTACTTAGAGTGAGTTTCTACCTTAGATCCTTTATTAAAAAGTTAGAGTGAGTTGAGGGCTTCGTTTTAATCTGAGAAACTTGGGATTTGGAACACGTTGGTCTTTGGTCTTCATCTCCATCTTCTCCATACGGGTTATTTTCTTCGAGGTAGGGATTTTCCTACTCCATTTTATATGCTTTGTTCTAAGTTTGGTATTTGATAGGTTGGGGACACTTTGAAAATTTTGGAAACAAACCCTAGTTGAATTACTAAATTGATTGAGTAATTAATTTAAGGAAATTGGGGAATTTGGTTAAATTCATGAAATTGAGGAATTCATTGATTAAATGGTGTAGTTGGATAATTTAAATCACTCACCTATTGAATTGTTGATATATTTATTTCCAGTCTAGAAATAACTGTTTTGGGCTATCGGTGGAGGATAGTCGTGATTGTTGTAGACATTGCATGTGGATTAGGAATAACTGAAACTAATCACATTGGTTAAGTCATTAATTTTGACTATTGCATTAATACAGAAAATACGTGTATTGTTTGAGCATTGCATTTGCATACATTGTTTTGTGTGGGAGGAGATAGGGGATGTACTCCACGGTTTAGGGGAAGATAGGGGATGGACCTCTAAACCGGATTTTTGTTTGGGAGGAGATAGGGGATGGACTCCATTAGCACCATTTTTATGTGTGCTTATTATATTGAAGTGTTTTTACATGATTATTGATACAACACTAAAATGTGTATCAAATGGGAAGTATGAAGTGTTTTGATATGAGCATGAGTCTCATTTGTTTTGTTGATATTGGAAGTAATGTGAATATGATATATAATTCACTGTTGTAAGTTTGGCCAGGTTCTGAGCCATGTTGATAATAATAGAAAGTGAAATGTGTCTTAGACATTAGTGTCATGAGACTGTTTAACGGTAAAATTGGTATCTTAGTTAACCATCTATTGAATGCTATAGCTTTATTCAATGCTTATATTTGGTTTAGTATTTTTCTACTGGGCTGTGGCTCACCCTTTATGGGAACATCATTTTCAGGTTCAGGTGATAAGCTACCTCCACGGACTTAGCCTGGAAGGATTTGATGTTTGGGATTTTGAAGACTTGTCTTTAGTTATATGTTTTATTTTGTTATTTTTGAGATTTCATGTAAACATTCAAGCCTAGGGCTTAACTTGTAAATGAGTTAGTACTCATCCTTTTTGTGTCCAAGTGTTAGCTTGGAAAGATGTAAGCCCTTAGGGCATTTATTTTGATGTTGCAGGATGTTACATGTGATGCTTTTCAATAAGAATACTCTGATGAATAACTCAAATGATTCAGTTTCTTTTATAAATGCATGTTAATGTTATGGTTATTATGGGTTTATTTTGTGGGCGTGACATCATTCATGTAAACCCCTTTATTATTTATACCATTCACTGAGTATCCAAGCTCACCCCTCTATATATATATATGTAGGTGATGAGCAGGACGGCGGTGACGCCTAGATGTACTTGCTACTTGTTTTGGATTTTGCACTTTTGTAGCATCTTGAAGATTATGCTTCTTGGTTGTATTTCGTTGTATTTTGTATTTGATGGCCGAGAAGCCTTTTGGTCAAGATGTATTTTTGTACTTCATTTTGTTGTATTAAAGCTATGTAAAGATGTATGCCATTCCATTTAACTTAAGCACTGCTCTTATGGACTAATTAGATTTGTACATATATATTGCTTCCGCACATGTTAGCCCCATAAATGATACGCTGATTGTGTGTGAATTTTGAAAGTTGGCCTTCGGTAATCTCGTATTACTGGCCATCACGACACCATTCTACTAGGGGCGGAATGGGGTCGTGACAGATTGGTGTCAGAGCACAAGTTTCTTATAGTACGTTATTCACACACTTGAGTCCTAAAGAGCATAGGATTTCCCTTAGAAAATTGTTAGGATCGCATCATATTGCTTGCTATTTGACAAGGTGTGCATCATCTCGGCATGGCCATTTGTTATTTGTATACATGATTCTTGGTCCAGTTTGTTTTAAAGTTACATTTTGCCTACTCATAGCATCATGAGGAGAGGTAGACCACCAGTTGGCCGAGATCAATCAGAGGATAGACTAGACAGACTAGAAAGACTGGTTGAAGGTTTAACCCGTGAGTTAAGACAAATGAGGTAACAGAATGCTAGTGCTACATCTACCCAGGCCGAGTAGACGAATGGCCAACATGCAGTTCCGCCTCCACCTCCTCCAGTGCCTCAAGTGCCTCCGCAGCCAGCCTTGTATGGGGACGGCACGATTGCCTTGATTAGGGAGTTTACGAAGATGAAACCGCTGAGATTCTCAGGGGGTATAGAGCTGATGAAGGCCGAGGTGTGGGTTTTGGAAATGGAGAAGCTGTTCGAGATCTTTCCTAGCATCGACGCCCAGAAGGTGACATTGGCAGCATTCACATTAGATGACGACGCTCAAAGGTGGTGGATGATGATCTGGGAAGCTAATCCTGGTTTAACTTGGGCCAGATTTTTGGAACTGTTTTACAACAAGCATTTTCTCCTTAGCGTTCGAGATCGCAAGACCACAGAGTTTCAAGCCCTGACGCAAGGCAACAGGACAGTGGCAGACTACGACCGTGCTTTCACCGAATTGGCGAGATATACGCCTCATATGGTCAGTGATGAATATAGGAAAGCCAAGAAGTTTGAAAGTGGACTGCGTGGACCGATACAGGATCGAGTCAACATGCTCAATATGCCGACTTACGCCGAGGTGTTAGACAAGGCCATTCTGGCGGAAGCTAACTTAAACCGATATCAAAATTCAGGAGAGAGTCAGAGGAAGAGACAGAACTATGAAAGTCGTGGGATGTCGTTTAATGCCAAGAAGAAGGCGAACATGGGCAGTTCCAGCAACTCAAATCGGGATGGTAATACTAAGCCGGCGTGTACGAGTTGTGGAAAGCCGCATCTCGGGGTTTGTCGTTGGGCGACAGGGGCCTGCTTTGAATGTGGCGAGATAGGCCACCGTGTGAAAGACTGTCTGAAGGCAAGGGCTGATGATGGTAAGAAAAATGGGAGCACCTCGGGCTCTGCACACGGAAGCAATGTCGGAAGGACACAGATGAGACAGGGCAGAGTTTTTGCTCTAGTGCTAGGAGACACCTAGAATGCTGAAGCGGTAGTGTCAGGTACACTCTCAATTTGCTCTCAAGTTGCTTACATCTTGATTGATTCGGGCTCTACACACTCGTTTGTATCTGTTAAATTTGCCGAGAAGTTGAACAGACCGTTAGAACCCCTTGATTATGTGCTATCTGTATCTACTCCATCTGGGGGGACTATAATTGTTGCATCTATATATAGGGCGTGTGTTGTGGTGATTGAGGGTGTAGAACTATTAGTTGATTTGATGCCATTAAGCATGACTCACTGCGATGTCATATTGGGAATGGATTGGTTAGTAGCGAATCACGCATCCATTAATTGTGTTACTAAGAGCGTCACATTGAAGACCCCAAACCAAGCCGAGGTCTTTTTCCAGGGTAAGGGAGTAGTACCCCCACCTTACTTAATCTCATCCATGAAAGCCTATAAGTTGGTCCAAAAAGGGTGTCAGGGTTATTTGTGCAGTATACTAAGTGATTCGAATGGAAGTGTTGAGTTAGCTGACATACCAGCTGTTAAGGAATTCCCCGACGTCTTTCCAAATGAGTTGCCTGGCCACATAGTCGATAGAGAAATAGAGTTTACTGTGGACATCATGTCGGGAACGTAACCTATCTCCAAAACACCCTATAGGTTGGCCCCAGCTAAACTTAGGGAACTGAAACTGCAATTACAAGAATTGTTGGATAAGGGATTCATTAGGCCGAGCACTTCACCATGGGGAGCACCCGTTCTATTTGTTAAGAAAAAGGATGGCACACTTCGCCTTTGCATTGATTACAGAGAACTTAATAAGGTAACCATTAAGAACAAGTACCCATTGCCTAGGATTGACGATTTGCTTGATCAACTACAAAGAGCACGAGTTTTTTCCAAGATTGACCTTAGGTCGGGCTACCATCAACTGAAGGTTAAAGCCGAGGATATTGAGAAGACTGCTTTTCGGACAAGGTATGGCCACTACGAATTTTTGGTAATGCCTTTTGGAGTGACCAATGCTCCTGCAGCATTCATGGACTTGATGAACAAAGTCTTTAAGCCGTATCTAGATGAGTTCGTAGTTGTTTTTATTGACGACATATTGATCTATTCCAAGAGTACAATTGAGCACGAGAATCATCTGAGACTTGCCCTACAAATCTTGAGAGACAAGAAGTTGTACGCCAAGTTGAGCAAGTGCGAGTTTTGGCTTTTCAGCATTTCATTTTTAGGGCATGTGATTAGTGAGGAGGGTCTATCAATTGATCCCAGTAAGATTGAAGCCATTGTGAATTGGCCGACGCTGACCAACGTGTCCAAGGTTCGTAGTTTTCTGGGCTTGGCAGGTTATTACATAAAGTTTGTGAAGGACTTCTCAAGGATTGCAGTACCAATGACACAACTAACTAAGAAGGGAATAGCATATGAATGGACCGATGATAAAGAATCAGCCTTCCAAGAGTTGAAGATGAGGTTAGTTACGGCACCAGTTCTTGTACTCCCATCAGATAATGAGGAATTTCAGATTTTCAGTGATGCTTCACATAAGGGTTTGGGTTGTGTATTAATGCAAGGGGGCAAAGTCATAGCATATGCATCTCGTCAGTTGAAACTTCATGAAAAGAAATATCCAGCCCATGATCTAGAGCTAGCAGCCATGGTGTTTGCTTTAAAGATTTGGCGTCACTACTTGTATGGAGCCTCTTGCCAAGTTTTTACAGATCACAAGAGCTTGAAGTACTTGTTCACTCAAAAGGAACTAAATTTGAGGCAGAGAAGATGGCTTGAATTATTGAAGGATTACGACATGCAGATTCAACATCACCTAGGTAAAGCAAACTCGGTAGCCGACGCATTGAGTAGAAAGTCAGTGGGAAGTTTGGCATGCCTAGCCATGATTTCAGTGGAGCCGACTACTATTGGGGAAGTAAAGGCAAGGCAAATGGATGATGAATTCCTGAAGAAGGTAGCCGACGAGATTATCACCAGGCTGAGGTCAGGTTACGCCCTTGAGAATGGAGTGCTTAAGTTTGAAGGAAGATTGTGCGTGGCCGACGTCCCATAATTGAAACGAAAGATTTTGCAAGACTCTCATGGATCCAGATTTGCAGTTCATCCAGGAAACACCAAGATGTATCAAGATGTAAAACAGACTTTTTGGTGGCCGAAGGCAGAACATCAGAGGCCAGCAGGACTTCTCCAACCTTTGCCGATTCCTGAGTGGAAATGGGAACACATCTCCATGGACTTTGTGATTGGTTTGCTGAAGACACGGAAAGGGATGGATTCGATCTGGGTTATAATCGACAGATTAACTAAGTCAGCACACTTCTTGCCTGTTACTACTTCGTTTAATGCTGATCGACTTGCTGTGTTGTATATGAATGAGATTGTTAGACTTCATGGTGTGCCAATGTCCATTGTGTCAGACCGAGATCCAAAGCTTATTTCTAGATTTTGGCAGAGCTTACAAAGGGCTTTGGGGACCGAATTGAGATTTAGTACGGCTTTTCATCCCCAGACCGATGGTCAAATAGAGAGAACAATTCAGACACTTGAAGATATGCTTAGACTATGTGTATTGGACTTCAAGGGAAGTTGGGAAGTGCATTTGCCATTAGTAGAGTTCACTTACAACAACAGTTATCAAGCCAGCATTGGCATGGCGCCGTATGAAGCCTTGTATGGAAGAAAGTGCAGATCGCCGATATGTTGGACCGAGGTAGGAGATAAAGCTTTGATCGGCCCCGATCTAGTTCAAAGGACAACCGAGAAGATTAAGCTCATTCGACAAAGGATTAAAACTGCTTAGAGTCGGCAGAAGAGTTATGCCGATCAGAGAAGAAAAGAGTTGGGATTTGAAGTTGGGGATCATGTATTCCTGAAGATTTCGCCGATGAAAGGAGTTTCAAGATTTGGGAAGAAGGGTAAATTGGCACCCCGTTACATTGGGCCGTTTGAAATCCTTGAGAAAATTAACCCGGTTGCCTACAGACTTGCTTTGCCGCCGAGGTTAAGTCAAGTTCATAATGTGTTTCATATCTCGATGTTGAGGAAGTATATTCGGGATCCACTGCACGTGATTGATCATTTCGGGATTGTGGTTGATGAGGATTTAGGCTATGAAGAGAAGCCGATGCGTATTATCGATAGACAAGTGAGGCAATTGAGAAACAAGGCAATACCGATGGTGAAAATTGAATGGAAAGAGCATTACGGCAGGGATGCTACATGGGAAATGGAAGAAGAAGTGAAAGTCCGATATCCGGAGTTATTCTTGAATCGAGGTAACTCAAGTTTGGGGACCAAACTTCTTTAAGGGGGGTAGGATGTAATAACTCTCACACTGTCCTAACCATACTCATATGCATTCGTATGATTCTGTCTTGTTAAGCCTGCATTTCAAATCTTGTCATTGTTTTGCTTAAGTGTTACGGCATGCTTTGTATCTAAGGCCATCTTGGAATTTACTTTGGTTGACTCCACCTTCCCTCTGACATATTGGCCGAGATGTCACGATCTAGGCCGAGGTGTTCATTGCCGAGGCCGAGATGTGTAGTATCTAGGCCGAGATGTTACCCTTGAACCCAAGTGACCTTACTCCTGGATTGGTATGACCTAGACCGAGGTGTGGCATGTAACAACCCGACCCTCATATATGCTTGTGATGTATGTCCGTCCTTTATTCTGTGCTAGTAAATGACTAAGATGAAGCTGTATAAGAGAATAAGGTCAAGTAACTATGTTGTAATGCCTTGTGGAATGAAATGTATCTGTTACTACTCGAATGATAAAGTAGAAATTAAGGGCCTTAGCAGCTTAATAAGTCAAAATTGATCATATATTTGGAATCAGCATAATTTTTAGGTAATATTAAGCATTTCTGTGAAATTTCAATTTCGGACATGTAAACGATAGATTTTCGTCTTATTCTCTCCTTATAGATGTACATATATATGATCTTGGTCATTTGACAAAAAAAAAAAAAAAAAGAACTCATCACTCTAGACTTGAGAAGTGAAGGGATAGAGAAAGAAGATCCTCAAGGTATGTACATGTTTGTCTAATTTCTATCCACAACCCTTCTTGTCATAATTTAGGTGAAGATGTTTCTATGATCTTGTTCCTAAGAGTTGGAATTGTGGTGTTGTGAGTATGAAGTAAATGAGCAAAATGACCTTACCTTGCATGTTTTGACTCAATTTGAAGTCCCTACGAGAGACCTCACTCTATATCTTCACTTGACTTGTTTGAATTCAAGTATGTGATATAAATTTGTGTTATGAGTTGAGATGTGAGAACAAGTAGAAATCTTGTGAATTGGAGTAAATTTAAGCTATGAATTTATGATTTGATTTTTTTTACTCAAATAAAAGATGTAATTTGATCCTTGTTCACATGTATTTACATGCTTTGAGCTTATATATTGGTAATTTAAAACTAGATTTTTGAGGCTCTAACCATGTCTACAAGAGGAGGAAATTGTGCAGAATTTCGGAGTTTTGGTGCAGAATCGCCGCACGTGCGGGGCCTAAGGCCACACGTGCGGGAACCTCAGCCGCACGTGCGGGAGTCACTGCCGCACGTGCGGGAAAATGGCAAAATTTCGGACTTCAACACTGCAAAAAAAGCACGTGCGGGGCCTCAATGCTGCACGTGCGGGAGGTGTGCCGCACGTGCGGGAGATCCTAGCCGCACGTGCGGCTCAAGGCAGAAAAGTTGGGATGCTCCGTTTTGCGTGTTGGGTCCTCTAATGTTGTCAAAACCTGCAATTTATGTTGTTTGAATGTTCGTTAATTTAATCAAAGTAAGTGAACCGAATGTTGATTGAACAAGGATAAAAAGGGACTAATGTGATCTTTCATGTATGTAGGAAACATCTCAAAAGGAAGTGCACCGCCACAACACAGTGAGTAATAGTACTTCAATGTACCTCTACTCAGTATTTATTATTAATGACGTTGTGACCTTGTAGAAAGTGTTATCGTATCATTGTATTATCGTATTATATATTGACGTTATATCTTGACGTTACGAATTTCACTATTAAACTTGTGTTGGCATGAAATGATTGGCATGAAATGATGAGCATGAAATGATATATTTGCTATAAGTGATTCACTATGAAATTGTGGAAACATTGAAAAAAGGTCGTGAAGTTGTACACATCTTATGTGGAAGCTTGTGACTAATGGAATGTATCAAGGCAATTGTGAATTTGTGAACCAATGTGGCTTAGAGCCATTTGTGAACCAATGTGGCTTTGTGAGTCAATGTGGCTACGAGCCTAATGTGAAACTACGTGACCAAGGGTCATTTGTGAATTGTGAACCAATGTGGCCAAGGGCCGTTTGTGAATGATGAATTTATGAGGTTAAGGACCGATGTGTGAAATATGAACTTATACTGTTGTAAGCTTGTGAAACAAAAAGAACCAAAGGTCTATGTGATGAATTGTAAATTATGAAACCAAGGACTCTTTTCTGAATATGTGAAGTTCCTAGGCCAGGGGCCACATTATGACAATTCTAAACCGATTATGTTGTCCCAACAAGCCGTACAGAGCCAGACTAATTACATGATTTCAGCATTAAATATGTTTACAAGCATACTAGTACTATTGTTCACTGAGCTTGGCTCACTCTATGTTATGCCTGTTTCTGTAGGTAATCAACCAGGAGGTCGATCTTAGCTCGGCATCGTCATACTTTTGTCAGCCTAGGCACAGACAAGATTGGGGTCAGGGCCCTATTTTTGTGGACTTGTTAGATGATAACGCACACTTTTGCTACTGGCTTAAGTTGTCATGTACCTAATGATTTTGTTATATACCCCACCTCGGGGTTGGTTTTGTATATGCCTGTAAATAACTAACTCTTAAATGTATTTTGGCTTTGATGTACTTGTCCTATGAAATGTTTATGATCCTGGCATGACTTAGTAGCTCAATGGATGTCATATTTTCTGGTTTGTATCAATTATGTTTTACAGCTTCCGGTCAGGCCCCTCTATGGAACCAGGTTAAGTGTCCTTTTCTGTTTAGGTCATGCCCAAACTTTTAGGGGCAAGTCTGGGGCGTGACATGGCACATCTAGGCCAATGTGTGGCACAGCTAGGCCAAGTGTTGTCCTTTCTAGCCGATGTCCTTGCCCCTTGCTTGCCGAAGTCTTGTTGTTAGCCGATGTCGTTACTTGTCGGAGTGCTCTTGCCGCTTAGCTTGTTAAGTACACTTTGTCATAGTCTTGTCTTTTCACTCAGTCACCTTTTTGAGTAGAACCAACCAGCCGTTGCCACGTACCCCTGCAGAGGGTTAAGTCAGCCGACAGACCCAGAAAACATACATTTTTGTATTATATCCTTGCCATGTAGAGAGAGAGAAGCTCTAGGAAGGAGAAGAAGTTTTAGAGTGAGAGAGTGGGCTTTCGAGCTTGATTCCTAGAGATCAAACCGTTAGATTCGTGTATTGAGGTTAAATTCTTGATTTACTCTTGTTGTTCTTATTGCTCATCTAGCTGCACTGCACGATCGAACCTGTTCTGCACGACATGCATCGATTTAAAGTTGGTTTTAGAAAGAGAAAATAGTGTTCATGTGTTCTTGAAGAAAAAGTCTTGTTTGATCCGAAAGTTTGCATTAAGATTCATGTTTTTGTGTTTGTTCTCACAAGATCGTTGAATATGGGTACCCAGGTCCATGTTTTGAATACATAGCATGAAATCTCAAGATTTTGTAATAGCAAATTATGATCCTTGCATTTATCTTCCTCATGTTCATGTTCTTCATGTTCGTCATGTTCTTCAAGAGAGGGAAACCCAGATTTTCCCGACTTCATTTCCTTGAATGTGGCCATCGAGCCCACACCTCGGCAAGGAGGTGTGGGACCTCAGCCTAGACCTGGTAGTTGCCCAGCATGTTTTCCCGAGATAAGAAACTGTGTTTTGTTTTGATTTGACTTAGTTTTTGAAGAATGCCGAGGTCATTTGCATGCATGCAAGATTTGTTTTGAGAAGTGCATTCAATAGACTTTGCCATGTGTTTGTAGGACTTGGACTTGCCTTGACCCCGACGTTTGAAGAACTATGTGAGTGGTATTTTTAATAAAGTTATGTTATTAAGTTTTGATAAAGTTTTGCCTTGCTTGTTTCGGAAAAGTATTTGTTAAGCATGAATGACTATCCCCATTCTGTGTATCAAGTATTAACTTTGACTTTGACAATCTTTGAAAGTCCGTACGTGCTAGGGGACTATAAGCATTTGTAGCACAATCTTTGAAAGTCTGTATGTGCTAGGGGACTATAAGCATTTGTAGCACAACCTTGTTAATGTTATCCCTTGGAACTTGAAAGATTTGTTAGATAAATTTGATTTGCCCTTGGATTTTGTACAAGATGTGATGTGCCTTGATTTGATAAAGACTTCGGATATCATTCATGTAAACCCCTTTATTATTTATACCATTCACTGAGTATCCAAGCTCACCCCTCTCTATATATATATGTAAGTGATGAGCAGGACGGCGGTGACGCCTAGATGTACTTGCCACTTGTTTTGGATTTTGCACTTTTGCAGCATCTTGAAGATTATGCTTCTTGGTTGTATTTCGTTGTATTTTGTATTTGATGGCCGAGAAGCCTTTTGGTCAAGATGTATTTTTTTACTTCATTTTGTTGTATTAAAGCTATGTAAAGATGTATGCCATTCCATTTAACTTAAGCACTGCTCTCATGGACTAATTAGATTTGTACATATATATTGCTTCCGCACATGTTAGCCCCATAAGTGATACTCTGATTGTGTGTGAATTTTGAAAGTTGGCCTTCGGTAATCTCGGATTACTGGCCATCACGGCACCATTCTAAGAGGGGCGGAATGGGGTCGTGACAGCAGCGAGTTCTAGAAATCCAAACAGAGTCATAGCACCTTCTTTGGCGATTTCAGCGAAGCCTGATTCGGAGATTCTCGAAGATGCAGAGTCATTCATGAAATTTCCATTGCGAGTAGTAAGCAGTCCGTAAACATGAAGCCAGTTTTTCCCACCTCGGTTTACAAGCGTAACTTCCACAGTAGCCCCCACTGCATTCCTCAACACTACGTAGTTGACCGTCACCAAACCATTCTTGCCAGGAACGTCGTCGTATAAGGGCGCATCATACTTATTGGCGGTGTTGTAAACGTTCCACGGTATCTGCTCGCTACTGACATCATCGTCCGGAGACAATTTGTCCTTATCCTTGAGAGCCACGTCGATAGTGAAGCTGTCGTAGGTTGAGATGGATCGAGCTGGGCCAGTCAGCAAAGCGGTTTGGCCCGGGCTGATGGATTCGTAATGATCTCTTGATCGGTTGTAGATGGATTGAGAACTCTGTCCGTCGGTGATTGTGATTGTGCCGTAGAGCTTCTCTCCGTCAATCAAGCTCCGCGAGAACCTCCCTAAACCTCTCCACCGACACATCTTCTGGCGAATTGATGGAAATCGATGTCGGATCCTCGGCCTCAACATCGCTCAGAATCGTTTCCGAGCTCCTTTGTTCTAGTCGGAGAATGCGCCGGTGCCTCCGTGAACGACGGCGGATTTTAGGGAGAGAAGACAGAGGCCGTCGGAGGAGAGAGAGTGTGTGAAGTTGAGATTTTGGATGTAAATGAAAAAACATAATAGGAGCAGAGAGAGTTGAGACATTTGGAGAAAACCGAGCAGAGCTGAGCTGATATATGTTTAGAGAGACAAAGAGTCAAATTTCTTTGATATATGTTAAGGGACCTTAGACATGAAAAAATATTTTTGTGGATCTCTTCCATTGCGAAAAGTGGGAGAGGGACCCTAGACTAATTTTCCTAGATAAACGTATACTCCAAATAAATGGTCCAGTCAAGTCACCTATATATGGTAAAAATGACACTTCTTAAACTTTATAAAAAAGATTTAAGTTTCTAGATTCAACTCGACGAGTCGAATTAGAAAATTATATTTTTCTAACAAAATTTATAAAAAAAATTCAGAAAAGACAAAAATAAGCTGAAATAAATATTTTTTTTGGCTTATTTTTGTCTTTGGTGATTTGTTTTTAGAATTTTTTTTTAAAAAATATTTTTTTTACATTCACCTCGACAAGGCAGACTGGAAAAATAAAAAATTTTGACATAATTTTGAAAAAAAAAAAAATCGAAAAAGATGTAACTTTTTTTTTTGGCCAAAATGGGCCATAGTATCTCAATTTTTTGACTCATCACCCCCCTCCCTTTCCCATTTTAACAATATAACAAGTATTTAAAAGTTTTGAAATTTTATAACACACTGTCCATTTTAAAATATGTGTCATATGTTTCAAAAGGTTTTTGCTATTATGTGGTGTTTGGTCATGACTCATTATTTTTTTTTTTTCTAGTTATGACTGAAAAAGATTTAATTATGACATATGTGGTAAACAACCCCACAAATATCATAACTTACCTATGAATAAGGTTAAATGATGTGATCTCGTTTAAGAATTGACTATTTTAGTTGACTTTTTGACTTTGGCAAATACTAACAAGTTTCCGCATGACACTAGTTAATATTGGGAAAGTAAGAAAAAGCGCACTGAAAAAATATAAAAAAAATTATAAAGTATTTTACAATTCATAAAAAAAATATATTGAATTTAATAATAAATGTCTCGGGAGTGATATCTTTTGTCTTTTCTCATGCCCTAATGGCACTTGCTAGTAAGACCATTTGCTTTTCACAAAAAAAAAAAAAAAAACTGTGTAGAAAAGTAAAGAAAGTAATACTTGACAACTTGTAGTAACTTTTTGACTTTTTAGCTAAATACTCTACTTCCCAAACTGGTTAAAGAAAGTAGCTAAAATATTTTATAATCCTACATCGATTAATATATATAGACATTGGCCATATACATTTAAATCTCTCATGGACACCATTTCCTTATAAGCCTATCTTTAAGGGTGAGTTTTACTTAGGTTGTGTTTGGTTGGGACATTTAGAAATGGATTTGAAAAGAGAAAAGGAAAAAATGTATGAAATTATATGAAATATAGGTATATTTTATTCATATTTCATTTACTTTTTTTTTTTTTTAAATCTCTTCTCAAATTTCCTAGTCAAACACAGTATTAGGAATGCATATCATTTGGCAAAGCTAGCCACCACTACTGAGATGTTGAATACTGATAGCAGAGCTAGACATCAAGCCCATATCGGTTAAACATAGTCCAACCGATATTTAGAACAAAAACTTTTTATGTATTAAAGTTATATTGGTTAAATAGGATATTTTTTTGGTTTCTTGATTCCATAAACAAAAATAATAATATAATTATATTTTTTTAATAATAATTTATTTATTTTATCACTTTATGTGTTAAAATTATATTTATTTAATATGTCTTACAACTAATGTTTGTTATCAAAGAGTAATATAAAAATAGAGTCATGTTACAAGCACACTTTTCTACAACATTTTTTATCGTTTACTCACATTGGGTGTGAAGCCCACAACTATGGCTGTAATATTACTCATAAAAATATGATGATCATAAATATTGTTGTTCTATAAAACTTGGAGGTAGTATAAAATCATCCATTTCCAATAATGTAAAGAAAAATAATTTTGTCTACGCCATGGTGGACTAAATCAATGAATTAACTTGTAATTGCTATACTAACAATAAAATTTTGATAATGAGATTTTTTTTTTTCTTCGTTTATTACCACCCAAACAAAATGTTCTATGAAAGAGATTGTCCATTTAACATTTGTTTTTAGTTGACAAATCATACATTTTCGATATAAATAATTGTGAATTCAGTATAAGATATAAAAATATTATTTATAATATATTGAAATTGACTTAAATTATTTTTTAGATTAAAGAGCATGACATTCTATTCACAATGTCTAGGAATGTAAAAGTTGTTTTGCAACGGTCTTCCTTTTTGAGCTGTAAAAATTGCCTCATTCATGCTCAACATTTTCTATTACAGTCAATCCAACACAAAACCAAGAAAAATAACTTGGTTGTATTAAATATATATATATTTTTAATATCTAATTAGCACTTGAATTTCTTTTTTGAAATATTCTAAGGTTGCCTTATCCATTTGATCAAGATGAGCTTTTTCATTGAAATATTTATTTTAAATAATTTTTGGAATTGCTTATTTGCATTTGGATAAAATGAATTTGTAATTACTATTTGTTTTAAAGTATTCTTTTTATATAATTATACAAGTTAGTATTACTTTTTATTTTTTTTATTTTATCATCACACGCATTGCACAAGTGTATTGCTAGTATGATATTAGCTTCAATAGATTTGGTAAAAGTCCATTTTATAATATTTTTTTCATTTTATATTTTTGTAATTTTTTGTTGAAATTTTAAAATAGCATTGGTTTCATTTCAGTTTTTTATTTTTAATAATATTTTTTTTAAAAAAATTTGGATTTCACTTTTCAATATATTTCAAACAACACTTAACAAAATTAAAATTTTTTACAATATAAATAGTAAATTCTTACTATGTGTAGATAATTAAATTTAACTGTAGAAATATAAATGTTGATAAAAAAATGATATTTCAGAAAAATTTCTCTCTTTTTCCAGTCCATTACTCTCTATGCCCTAAATATACCTTATTTGTGTATATCTTATTTGTGTATGAGGTGATTTATATTGTGCTTGCACCTTTGAAGCATACTTAGGGGTGTTTAGCATAACCTATATAAGTCTACTTATTTAAGTCATATCACCTTTCTACTTTTTTACACATTTTTTTTAAGGAAAAATTGGCCTAAGGTCCCCCCTCTACTTTTGATAGGAGGAGAGATCCAAAATAATATGTTTTGATGGCTAAGGTCCCTCAAATTTATTTTAGGTTGTGAAGTACCAAAATTACCCTTCCTTTATAACATAAATTTGTTTGAATATTATATTGTTGACTTAACTGATAGATTTTGGAAACCGAATTTGCAGTGGAGATTTCGTCAGATTTTTCGTCGAAGATTTCAGTGGAGATTTCATAGTAGAGATTTCAGTGGAGTTGATGAGAAAGATTGCTATGATCGTGTAGATTTCGTTGGAGATTTCGTCGGAGATTTCGTCGGAGATTTTAGTGGTGTTACAGTGTGTTGATCGCGTAGATTTTCAGTGGGGTTGAATCAGGTTTGTTTTCGATGGAGATACCACATGCATTTTGATTTTTGTTTTGAATTTTTGTTTAGAGAGAGGCCAGCTTGATAGAGTTGATTTTTATTTTTTGAATTAATTTTTTATTATTTGTTTTTTAATCAATTTCAAAGAGTGTTGACAGTGTGTTGATCGCGTAGGTTTTTTAGTGGAGTTGAATCAGGTTTGTTTTCGATTTAGATTCCACATGGATTTTGATTTTTGTTTTGAATTTTTGTTTAGAGAGAGGCCAGCTTGATAGAGTTGATTTTTATATTTGTAATTAATTAATTTTTCATTCTTTGTTTTTTGATCAATTTCAAATAGTGTTGACAGTATAGGTGATTTTGATGTTTAGAGTTCATTTTTTGTGCTCTGTTTTTTATCAACATGTTGATCAATGATAAGTTTTGTTATATGTTTTTTCAAACCAGAGAAATTTCATTTTCTGCACTTTTGTTTGTGTAGTCCAGAGGAAATTATAAGTGCATATGGACATATTATTAGAAGTTTCTAATGCAGATAGAATATGAGAAAGTGAATGTAAGTTCATAAATTTCTCTAGACTTGTATTTGTAGTTCAGAGAAAATTGTAAGTTTGTTACTCACTTTGAGTTTGTAGTTCAGAGAAAATTATATGATTGTAGAAGATGAATAGAAGTTTTTGTTTGTCTAAGCAAAAGTTATTTTTTGTGTTTTTTCTTTCAGTTTAGATGGACAATGCAGTGTTTTTTGTTATCTTGAAGGTGTATATAAGTTTGTAAATTTCTCTGGATTTTTCTATGAGTGCAATATTACAGAATGACGCATAGAAAATTGTTAGGTTGTAGTGAGGTGAAAATCATAGAGAAGCCTATAATTTCATAATAGATATTCTTGTGATTTTTTTCTATGATTGTGTTTAATAGTTAGCAGTAAATTTCGCTGTGATTCATTAAGTTTCTGTGATTTTGTTTTTTATCATCTTGAAGGTGAATATCAGTTTGTAGATGTCTTTGGACTTTTATTTTAAGTTCAGAGAAAATTATAATTTTTAGAAATTTCTCTGGACTTTTATGTTGTTCTTGTGAAGTGTTTCTATGTTAAACAAATTATTTTTGTTATTTTTTGTTTCAGTTTCAATGGACAGTGCAGTGTTGTTGCTGTGCAAATATGGGAATGATACTATTGTCATTAATGTTTCATGCGAATTGAATTTTGAGGAATTGGTTCGCATTTTGTGTAAAACATGGGAGAATTTGAAACCTGAGACTATGTGTATTTCATATTCTATTTTGGGCCATCCGAATTGTATGGTTCGAAATAATATTGATTTGTTGAATATGTTGAGGGTTGTTTGTGCACGCGGTGTTGATATAGTTGATGTTTCAGTTACTAGATGTAGTACTTCTGATGAAGAGGATGAAGTGGGGTCTAATTGGGTAGATGTTGTGGATGGTGAGTGTGATAGGCTGGTGGATATTGAAAGGAATTCACTCTCTAAGTTTTGTTCTCACCAAGAAAAGGTGTTATTGTCGGCTAGTTGGCGGAATAATATTACGAGTGTTGGACAAAAGTTTGAGGGTGGTGTGGTTGAGTTCCGTACTTTTTTATGCAAGTATGCTATTGAGGTTGGTTTTCAGTTTACGTATGTTAAAAATGACAAGTTGAGGGTTACGACAGAATGTGCATATAAGGAATCAAAGGGATGTATGTGGCGTGTACATGCTTCTGTTGAAAAAACAAATGGGTTCTTCTACATAAGGACTTTGAACAATGAACATACGTGTGGTGTGGCGGTTCGTACGAGTAAACATTCGAGGATGACTTCCAGCTTAGTTTCTGGGCTAATACTTGAAGAGGTAAGTGCAAAACCTTTAACTCGTCCAGTGGATGTTGTGAAAGAAATGAAAGACAAGTATGAGGTCTCAATCAGTTATAACTGTGGTTGGTTGGGTGTTGAAAAAGCAAAATGTAGTATATATGGGGATTCTTGTTTGTCATTTGATCAATTACGGTGGTATTTTGATGAGGCATTGAAGAACAATCCAGGTAGTCGTTTTGAGTTAGATTTTGAAGATAACAAGCGTTTCAAAAGAGTGTTTATAGCTTTTCATGCATGCATTGTTGGTTTCAAATATTGTCGGTCATTGCTTTTTCTTGATGGAACATTTTTGAAAGGACGATACAAAGGAGTTATGCTTGCTGCAACGGGGAAAGATGGGAATGAAGGCAATTGTAAATATATCTAATTTTATCTAAGTATGTGAATTTTCTATACATGTAGGAATTGAGTGAATGTGAATTTTCTCTGGTTTTGGCCACTGTGAGAATTTTCACTGGATTTTGGTCAGTGTATGAATTTTCTCTGGATGTTGTCATTGTGTGAATTGTATCTGCAGGTGGTCACTAAGTGAATTTTCTCTGGATATTATGATTGTGTGAATTTTCTCTATAGTTGGTCACTAAGTCAATTTTCTCTAGATGTTGCCAATGTGTGAATTTTCTCCGGAGTTGGGCATTAAGTGAATTTTCTCTGGATGTTGGCAGTGTCAAACTTCTCTGGTTGTTTGTTGTTCTATTTTTCTCTGCATGTGTATATCTAATATGCTTGTTCCTATTTGTTTTGTAGGTTTTTTTCCTGTAGCTTTTGCTGTTGTTGATGTTGAGAATAAAGACAATTGGTGTTGGTTTCTTGAACATTTATGTGAAGTATTGGGATCAGAAAGGGTGATAAGTTTCATATCAGATCGGCATTGTGGTATTGTTGAGGGAATTGCTAGGTTTTTCCCTAACTGCTTTCATGGATTTTTTCTGGAACATCTGAAGAGAAATTTGAGGGATAAGTTGTCATGTGGAAACACAAGTTTGGTTAGGGAGACGATTGTGTCGAAGTTTTCAGAATGTGCATATGCTCCAACAAAGGCATAATTTCATTTCAAGTTAAATGAATTAAAAAGTGAGGGAGCAGACATTGTGAGTGTTTTCTTGAGAAGTTTACCATATGAAAATTGGAGTGATGCATATTTTGCGGGGAAACGTTATGGTGAGATGTATTCAAATGTTGCTGAGTCATTCAATTCATGGATATGAGAAGCTCAGCACTTGCTAATAACAAATTTGGTAGACATGATACGGTTGCAAATCATGAATATGAGGTCTGATAGGAGGCTGCTCTCTAGTAAATGGAATAAAATTCTGTGTCCTCGTATGGATAGTGTGTTGGAGAAGTCTTTTTTGGATGAGAGGACATGGAATGTGAGTTTATCATCTGATAATGTCTTTGAAGTGCATTGTTTTCCTTCGGTTATGGTTGATCTTGGGTTGAGAACTTGTTCATGTCGAAAATGGGAAACAAATGGGTATCCATGTCAACATGCTGTTGCTGTAATTTTTAGGAGTGGAAAGAATTTGAATTCATTTGTTGAACCATTTTTTTATGCTGATATGTATCGTCAAGCATACTCGTTTTCGATTGGCCCAGTTCCAACTGTTGAAAAACCTGTGTGTAGCATTGAAGATGCTATGATTTTACCTCCATTGAGCAAGAGACCTGCTGGGTGGCCGATGAAAAACAGAATTGCTTCTAGTGGAGAGTTTAAAAGGGTGATTAAGTGTAGTCGTTGTGAGAGTATTGGTCACCATAATAAGAGGACATGCAAGGAACCTTTGTTAAATAGTTGAGGATTATACATTTTATTGATTGAATAATACATTTGATGATTACTTTGTGTATTTTGTTTTGTGAAATGTATTTTTTAGACAGTGTATATAATAATATCAATCAAATTCATCCAGAGAAATTTTTCAATATCAGTTAAAGTGTGCATTGTGTTTGCTGATATATACTATAGGCAGTGGGTTTGTAATACCTGTCAAATTCATCCAGAGAAATTTTCTTATGGTAGAGAAAATTCTGTGTATTGCGTTTTGAAGGTTTATATTCATCCACATTATAGCGATCCCGGGTTTACCCTTGTTGAACGGTGATCCGGACATGTGTCCGTGAATGTTGGTAGTTGTTTATTATCTTGTTTGCATCCTTTTTCTTCGTATTTGAGTTATAGGATGTGTTGGGCAGGTTTGTTTCAGGTTGGTTGTGTTTGGGAGCCTAGTGTTGCTGCCCAGATTTTTGGACCTTCGCTCGAGCGAGGAGTTTGTCGCTCGAGCGAGAGTTGAGTTTGTGTCTGGTGGGTCGAGCCAGAGTGGCTTCGCTCGAGCGAGCGATGGCGTCTGGTTCTGGACCTGAGAGTTGTGTTTCTTGGCTCGAGCGATCTTTTCTTGGCTCGAGCGGTCTGGTTTGTTCTTCGCTCGAGCGAGAGGTCTGTCGCTCGAGCGTGCTTCTGGTTACAGACCTGATGGTTTGAGTTGTTGGCTCGAGTGAGCATCCCTTCGCTCGAGCGCACTTTTGAGTTTTTGGCTCGAGCGAGTACTTCTTGGCTCGAGCGAGAGTTTTCTGTGTCTGGTCGCTCGAGCGACGAAGGCTTCGCTCGAGCGAGCGTGTTTTATATCAGCGGACAGTAGCGATTTTAAACATCACTTTTTCACCTTCTTTTTTCTTTTAAACCCTAGATCCGAGACTCTCTCTCTCTCTACACTTATATTCTCTCTAAGAATTGATCTCCCTAGAGTGTGAATCTAGCCTAGGGCCTTTGTTAAAAAGATAGAGGGCGTTGAGAGCTTTGACTTAATCTGAAAAAGTTTGGATTTGGAACACGTTGATCTTCGAGTCTTCATCTCCTTTTTGGCTCAAACTTCGAGGTAGGGATATCCTACTCCTCTCTATGGATTTTGTCTTTAAATTTTGGTATTTTGAGATGTTGGGGTTGGTTTGGTAATTTTGTGAAAGTTTGGGACTTTTGTGCAATTTTGCAAAAGTTGGGGTTTTATTCATAATAAACCTAGATGCATGTTTGGAGTAGAGAAATGGCATAAATGTTAAATCATTGATGAAAATGGGACCTAAGGGTTGAAATGTTAATTATGGAAATTGACCTAATTACATTGTTTAATTAATTGGGATAATTAATTGTGAGGAATGAGGAAATGAAATGTTGATTGAATATCCATTGTGCATTTATTTTCTGTATAGAAATAACTGCTTTGGGCTATCGGTGGAGGATAGTCGTGATTGTTGTAGACAATGCATGATGATTAGGCAAACTGAAACTAATCAATGAAGTGTGTCATGGAACTTGACGGTTGATAGAATACATTAACTATATGTATTGAGTGATTGTATATAGAACCAATGTGTTTGTATACGTTATGTGTAGAGGAGGAGATGGGGGATGTACTCCGCGGTTTAGGGGAAGATAGGGGATGTACCTCTAAACCGGATAGTGTTGGGAGAAGATAGGGGATGAACTCCGTAGATACAGCTCATATGCTTGTCTAAAGAAGTGAAGATAGAGCTTATATATGCTTATCTTTGTGATGTGTGGATATAGCTTATATGCTTATCTGTGGATATTGTAGTTACACATATCTGTTGTAGAATGTGGATATAGCTTATTTGCTTATCTGAGAATGTGGATATTGTTGTTATACATATCTGTTGATAATGTGGTTAGTGCTTATATGCCTATCCGTTGAAAAAGGGAAAATGAAAGGAATCTTGGACTCATAAGTCGTATGACATAAATATGTGATTTATGTGATTGTATCAGTGTTGGCCATCTATCAATTGCTAATATTTTAGTCATTGTTCATGGTTGGTTTAGTGTATTTCTACTGGGCTGTGGCTCACCTTATATGGGAATATCATTTTCAGGTGCAGGAAGCATGCCACCTCCAAGGATATAGCTTGGGAGGCTAGAGGCGGACATAATGTTGTCGTTTTACTTTTTGATGTATTACATGTGAATACAAGCCAAGGGCTTAATGTGTATGAGTTAGTACTCCTTTTTGTGTAACCAAGTGTTAACTTGGAAAGCTGTAAGCCCGTGGGGCATTTTGCTTTTGTTGTTAACATGTAATACTTATGTAATAAGACTCTGTAGAAATGGAAGAATATGGTTATTTCATATGTTAATGAATCTCTTAATTGATGGGTTTAATGCTATTATTTTGAGGGCGTTACAACTTGGTATCAGAGCGTACCAGGTTCGAATACTTTGGGTACGTGGGAAGTGATTAGTATCACAGTGGGTTCGTCTCGCTTGATAGAGACTTAGATGTAGTATCATATGCTATGTGCTTAATTGATAACATGCTTATGTGACTATGTGGGTATGGGATTTAATTTCTAGGATGTTGATTGGATCCTTGGGTTTCTGGGAGTCTTGTTGGAAAAGCACTTGATCAATGCTATTTCTAACCGGAACTCTAGCAACGCCTCGGGACTATCATTATCCGGAAATGAAATTCGTAAGTGCTTATGTGTTTATGTGCTTATGTGGAATGAATTACAGTTGTCCATGCATTAGAACGTGAGTGTTTAGTTTCGGCACACTTATGAATGTGCTAATGTTCTGTGTTACCTTTATTAGGATGTCAGGACGAGGAAGAGGTGCTAGGCGTGGTAGACCTGCGAGGCAGGAAGTACCGTTACCGGAGGAGGTTCCGGCAGTGCAGGAGGGAGTTGGTCAGGCCAATGTGGCCGAGCCAGTGGGTCAGCAGGCCATGGGTGCCTTGGCCAGAGAGATAGTAGGAGCTTTGGGTATTCTTAGAGCTGGGAATCAGGCCGTTGAGGCAGGGCCTTCTTTCTTGAAGAGGGAGTTCTTCCGGTCTAATCCAGATGAGTTTATCGGGGATCCGAAGGAGCCACTGAAGGCTGATGAGTGGCTAGAGCAAATGAGTAAGACGTTCGAGATGCTTGGCATCGAGGACGGAGCACTGAAAGTGACCTTGGCATCCTTCCAACTGAAGGGAGATGCGGGTCAGTGGTGGAAGTATGAGAAGGCTCGTGTTGGTGGTACTTGGGAGGCGTTTATAAATGCTTTTCAGGAGAGGTTTTTGTCTGCAGCAGCTAGGGAGAAGCTGAGGGATCAGTTTAGCCGGCTTAATCAGCAGGGCTTGTCAGTGGCCGAGTTTGAGGCTACCTTTACTAGTTTGTCCAGGTTTGCACCTGAACTGGTGGCGTCTGAGGAACGCCGTTGCTATGAGTTTGAGTGGAAGTTGAGGCGGGGCCTCAAGTTGAGGGTTGGTGGGTCTTACATCCGAGAGTACAGACACCTAGTGGACGCTGCAGCTCATGTGGAGCTCATGATGCAGGAGGAGGATGAGGGGCAGAGAGGCTCCAAGAGGAGCCAAGATGGCTAGGGTGATGGCAAGAGGCAGATGGGTTCTAACCCTCAGCAGTCGCAGGGTGGTGTTGCTAGATTGACATTTCCAGTGCCGAGTGCAGGCTCCGGGAGAGGTGGTCAGGGGGAATTCACCTGTTACAAGTGTGGCTAGCTGGGTCACAAGGTTTCTGTTTGCCCGCAGAAGGGTGGGGGTCAGAGAGCTGCTTCGTCTTCAGCTAGACCGCAGAGTCAGAGTTTGGGCAGGGGGCAGCCCTTGACTTGTTATCAGTGTGGACAGCCTGGGCACCTGAAGAGGTTTTGCCCGCAGTTGAGTGCCACTTCGGGAGCGTCTGGTTCTAGGCAGACGCAGGGTTTTCAGCCAGCTCAGTCTGTGCAGGCCTCGAGGGCCAATCCGGGAGCTTCGTCATCCCAGTCTGTGCAGCAGTCTTTTGCTCCGAGAGGTGAGCAGGTAGACCAGGGGCCTACGGGGCGCGTGTATGCTGTTACCGCGCAGGATTTAGTACCGGCTCCATCTGTGGTGAGAGGTACTTTTCTGTTTTGCAACTCGGTTGCTAATGTGTTGATAGACACGGGTGCATCTCATTCTTTTGTATCTGCTGCATTTGCATCTGTTTTGGAATTGGAGTTAGCACAGTTAGCATCTCCTATTTGTGTGGTATCGCCTTTGGGTGGTGAGTTGATCCTGAAACAGGGTGTTAGAGGATGTGATATAGAGGTCGCCGACTATAGGCTTCCTTTTCCGTTTGTTGTCATGCCTATGAAGAGTTTTGATGTTATTTTGGGTATGGACTGGCTATCGTCATACTGGGCTGTTATCGATTGCTACCGCCAGAGGGTCACGTTATGTACCTTGAGCGGGGAGTGGTTCCATTTCTTGGGAGACCAGGTTGGTAGTGTTTTGGCACCGGGGTATGATTCGCGAGGGCGAAGTGAGCTTAGTGGTCTACTTGCTAGCTTTGAGAGTAGTGAGTGTGATGAGACATAGATTGTGTTGCCGAGGGTGGTTTGTGAGTATTCGGATGTCTTTCCCGAAGATCTTGTTAGTTTGCCGCCTTACCGTGAGATAGAGTTTTCTATTGAATTAGTGCCCGGCACGGCGCCGATTTCTATGGCACCTTACCATTTTGCTCCAGCAGAGTTGGTTGAGTTGAAAGTTCAGCTCCAGGAATTGTTTGATAAGGGCTTTGTTCGCCCTAATGTTTCGCCGTGGGGAGCGCCGGCCCTCTTTGTTAAAAAGAAAGATGGTGCCTTGAGATTGTGTATTGACTACCGGAAGTTGAATCGGGCTACGGTTAAGAATAAGTATCCTATGCCCCGTATAGATGATTTGTTTGACCAGTTGAAGGGTTCCCGTTGTTTCTCTAAAATAGACTTGAGATCGGGATACCACCAGTTGAGGGTCAGGGAAGGGGATATTCCAAAAACGGCATTCCGTACGCGGTATGGCCATTATGAGTTTCTGGTGATGCCATTTGGGCTTACCAATGCACCGGCAGTCTTTATGGACTTGATGAACTGGATTTTCCGGGAGTTCTTAGATCGATTTGTGGTCGTCTTTGTGGACGACATCCTTATCTATTCGCCTTCAGAGGAGGAGCACGAGGAACACTTGAGAGTGGTGCTTGAGTTGCTTAGAGCCCATAGGCTGTATGCCAAGTTTGGGAAGTGTGAGTTCAGGCTGAGGGAAGTCAAATTCTTAGGCTACGTGGTATCCGGGGAAGGGGTGTCTGTTGATACATCCAAGGTTGAGGCAGTGCAAGATTGGGTACAGCCTAAGAGTGTGTTTGAGATTCGCAGTTTTCTGGGATTAGCTGGGTATTACCGTCGGTTTGTGAAAGATTTCTCCAGGTTAGCGTCACTGTTGACTAGACTGACTCGGAAGGGAGTCAAGTTTGTGTGGAGTGAGACTTGTGAAAAGTCGTTCCAAGAGCTGAAAGTTAGATTGACCACCGCTCCGGTGTTGATTATTCCGGAGAGAGGGTTGGGTTATGCGGTTTATTGTGATGCCTCACGGGAGGGTTTGGGTTGTGTGTTGATGCAAGAGGGGAAAGTGGTAGCTTATGGCTCACGTCAGTTGAAAATACACGAGAAGAATTACCCCACACACGACCTAGAATTAGCGGCTGTGATCTTTGCCTTGAAAATTTGGAGGCACTACCTTTATAGTGAGAAGTTCGAGGTATTCTCGGACCACAAGAGTTTGAAGTATCTGTTTACACAGAGAGACTTGAATTTGAGGCAGAGAAGGTGGATGGAGTTCATCGAGGATTATGATTTTGAGTTGCACTATCATCCGGGAAAGGCCAATGTTGTGGCTGATGCCCTTAGTAGGAAATCCATTAGTGATGTAGCTAGTATAGCCATCCGGGAATGGGAGATGTTGGGAGCACTTGGCGAGTTTGATTTGCTACTGGGCGAATCTGTTGAGGCTGCGGCCTTGTTTTCTGTTGTTGCGCAGCCTACACTTGTGATTAGAGTGTTAGAGGCACAGAGAGGTGACCTTGAGGTAGAATCCCTCCGAGAGAAGATCTCCAGTGGGAAAGTTGAGAAGGGTTTGACGGTGTATCCCGACCTGAGTGTGAGATACCGAGACCGTTTGTTTGTACCGGAGTCTTGCCGAGAGGAAGTACTCCGAGAGTTTCACCATTCGCGCCTTGCAGTGCATCCGGGAGGTACTAAGATGTATCAGGATTTGGGTCGCCAGTTTTGGTGGCAGGGTATGAAGAGAGATGTGGCTGTTTTCGTATCGAAGTGCCTTACTTGCCAGCAAGTGAAGGCCGAGCATCAGAGGCCAGCGGGTTTGTTGCAACCCTTGCCTGTTGCCGAGTGGAAGTGGGAGCATGTCACTATGGACTTCGTTGTAGGTCTTCCGAGGACTCAGCGGGGTAGTGATGCTATTTGGGTGGTTGTAGACCGGTTGACTAAGTCGGCGCACTTCATTCCTATGCGCGTAAGAGATTCGGTAGATCATCTTGCCGACTTGTATGTTCGGGACGTAGTGAGATTGCACGGGGTCCCAGTGACGATTGTCTCAGATAGAGATCCTCGTTTTACTGCTAGGTTGTGGCAGAGTTTGCAGAGTGCCTTGGGCACTAAGTTGACCTTTAGTACGGCTTATCATCCTCAGACTGACGGGCAGTCCGAGCGTACTATTCAGATCCTCGAGGATATGCTTCGGGGTTGTGTCCTTGACTTCAGTGGGACGTGGGAGAGGCACTTGCCCTTGGTAGAGTTTGCCTACAACAACAGTTTTCAGTCTAGCATCGGTATGGCACCGTTTGAAGCCTTGTATGGCCGACCGTGTAGGTCTCCAGTTTGTTGGGCCGAGGTAGGTGATGCACCTTTGTTGGGTCCGGAGTTGGTTAGGGAGACGACGGAGAAAGTTGAGCTTATCCGTAGGAGGCTTGTTACAGCCCAGAGTCGGCAGAAATCTTATGCTGACCGTAGGAGGAGGCCTTTGGCGTTTGAGGTAGGTAATCATGTCTTTCTGAAGATATCACCTAGGCGAGGTCTGATAAGATTTGGGAAGAGTGGGAAGTTATCCCCTCGGTTTATTGGTCCTTTTGAGATTCTTGAGAGGATTGGTGAGGTTGCTTATCGGTTAGCCTTACCGCCGCAGTTGTCCGACGTACATGACGTGCTTCATGTGAGTATGCTTCGGAAGTATGAGCCAGATCCATCACATGTGTTGGATTGGACCGATTTAGAGGTAGATGAGGATGCCTCGTATGAGGAGAGACCGGTTCGGGTCTTGGATAGGCGGGATCAGGTCCTGCGTGGCAAGACCATTCCTTTGGTGAAAGTCTTGTGGAAACATCACGGAGTGGAGGAGGCCACTTGGGAACGTGAGTTGGAAGTCCACGAGAAATATCCGGACTTGTTTGTTGATATGTAATCTTGTATTTAAATTCTGAATTATTGTTGAACTTAAGAGCTTTTCTATATGTCTTGAGTTGTGAAACATTGAAAATGTTTGGTTTATTGGAAGTATGTTTTGGAACTTGCCTCATATGGAAGTTGAATGTAACACTATATATGTTGAATATATTGTTGAAATTGGAAAGATAGTGCATAATGTTGATGCATGTTGAAAGTACATATGTTGTTTACATATTGTGAAATGCCTCTTGTTAAATGGAGGGGGTGACCGGTAATGGGTCGAATTGTTGAATGTTAAAGTATAACATTGTTTAAAATAAAGAAAGACTTGTTTTAGAAAAACTTGTTTTTGAAAAACTTGTGCTTAATTTCGGGGACGAAATTCTTTAAGGGGGGGAGGTTATAGCGATCCCGGGTTTACCCTTGTTGAACGGTGATCCGGACATGTGTCCGTGAATGTTGGCAGTTGTTTATTATCTTGTTTGCATCCTTTTTCTTCGTATTTGAGTTATAGGATGTGTTGGGCAGGTTTGTTTCAGGTTGGTTGTGTTTGGGAGCCTAGTGTTGCTGCCCAGATTTTTGGACCTTCGCTCGAGCGAGGAGTTTGTCGCTCGAGCGAGAGTTGAGTTTGTGTCTGGTGGGTCGAGCCAGAGTGGCTTCGCTCGAGCGAGCGATGGCGTCTGGTTCTGGACCTGAGAGTTGTGTTTCTTGGCTCGAGCGATCTTTTCTTGGCTCGAGCGGTCTGGTTTGTTCTTAGCTCGAGCGAGAGGTCTGTCGCTCGAGCGTGCTTCTGGTTACAGACCTGATGGTTTGAGTTGTTGGCTCGAGCGAGCATCCCTTCGCTCGAGCGCACTTTTGAGTTTTTGGCTCGAGCGAGTACTTCTTGGCTCGAGCGAGAGTTTTCTGTGTCTGGTCGCTCGAGCGATGAAGGCTTCGCTCGAGCGAGCGTGTTTTATATCAGCGGACAGTAGCGATTTTAAACATCACTTTTTCACCTTCTTTTTTCTTTTAAACCCTAGATCCGAGACTCTCTCTCTCTCTACACTTATATTCTCTCTAAGAATTGATCTCCCTAGAGTGTGAATCTAGCCTAGGGCCTTTGTTAAAAAGATAGAGGGCGTTGAGAGCTTTGACTTAATCTGAAAAAGTTTGGATTTGGAACACGTTGATCTTCGAGTCTTCATCTCCTTTTTGGCTCAAACTTCGAGGTAGGGATATCCTACTCCTCTCTATGGATTTTGTCTTTAAATTTTGGTATTTTGAGATGTTGGGGTTGGTTTGGTAATTTTGTGAAAGTTTGGGACTTTTGTGCAATTTTGCAAAAGTTGGGGTTTTATTCATAATAAACCTAGATGCATGTTTGGAGTAGAGAAATGGCATAAATGTTAAATCATTGATGAAAATGGGACCTAAGGGTTGAAATGTTAATTATGGAAATTGACCTAATTACATTGTTTAATTAATTGGGATAATTAATTGTGAGGAGTGAGGAAATGAAATGTTGATTAAATATCCATTGTGCATTTATTTTCTGTATAGAAATAACTGCTTTGGGCTATCGGTGGAGGATAGTCGTGATTGTTGTAGACAATGCATGATGATTAGGCAAACTGAAACTAATCAATGAAGTGTGTCATGGAACTTGACGGTTGATAGAATACATTAACTATATGTATTGAGTGATTGTATATAGAACCAATGTGTTTGTATACGTTATGTGTAGAGAAGGAGATGGGGGATGTACTCCGCGGTTTAGGGGAAGATAGGGGATGTACCTCTAAACCGGATAGTGTTGGGAGAAGATAGGGGATGAACTCCGTAGATACAGCTCATATGCTTGTCTAAAGAAGTGAAGATAGAGCTTATATATGCTTATCTTTGTGATGTGTGGATATAGCTTATATGCTTATCTGTGGATATTGTAGTTACACATATCTGTTGTAGAATGTGGATATAGCTTATTTGCTTATCTGAGAATGTGGATATTGTTGTTATACATATCTGTTGATAATGTGGTTAGTGCTTATATGCCTATCCGTTGAAAAAGGGAAAATGAAAGGAATCTTGGACTCATAAGTCGTATGACATAAATATGTGATTTATGTGATTGTATCAGTGTTGGCCATCTATCAATTGCTAATATTTTAGTCATTGTTCATGGTTGGTTTAGTGTATTTCTACTGGGCTGTGGCTCACCTTATATGGGAATATCATTTTCAGGTGCAGGAAGCATGCCACCTCCAAGGACATAGCTTGGGAGGCTAGAGGCGGACATAATGTTGTCGTTTTACTTTTTGATGTATTACATGTGAATACAAGCCAAGGGCTTAATGTGTATGAGTTAGTACTCCTTTTTGTGTAACCAAGTGTTAACTTGGAAAGCTGTAAGCCCGTGGGGCATTTTGCTTTTGTTGTTAACATGTAATACTTATGTAATAAGACTCTGTAGAAATGGAAGAATATGGTTATTTCATATGTTAATGAATCTCTTAATTGATGGGTTTAATGCTATTATTTTGAGGGCGTTACACACATAAATTTGACAATGGCAGACTAAAGTAATGTGTGGATTGTATTTGTTTTGTACTAATACGGTGCATTAGAGATTGAATGATCATATAGGCACCTTCTTTGGCGAGATATGAGTTAAATTTCTCTGTGAATTTCTGGTAGCTTCATACCAATCATTTCAAGAAATGTGCACACCAGACAGAGCATACAAAAAATTATTGTATAACCAAGAAACAAAATTAAGCTCTTTTGAAATTTCTCTGAGTTGAGAATTTCTCTAGACCAGGGAAGAATTTCTCTGGACTCACTTCAACTCAGAAATTTGTGTCAAAGCCAGAGAAATTTTCCTCACCAACACGGAGAAATTCCTCCTCTCCAAATCACTCAACCCAGAGAAATTCATAACTCAGAAATTCCATTTTCTGTCACCATTTGAATCCGTCAATTTCATCCAGATAAATTTTCCAGTGGCAGATAAAATAACTGTGCGCTTTGTGTTTTGTTGAGTTTGATGATTGTTTTGTGCTAACACAAAGTATTACAGATTACATGATCATATAGGCATCCCCTTGGGACGATACAAGTTAAATTTCTCTGTGAATTTTTGGTAGTTCATACCAGAGAAATTTCTGCTGACAATTTTCTCTGTGAATGACAATAAATATATATATATATATATTTAACCATCGATAGGTATGAAATTCACATTAGTCGAAATAAAAAAAAATGAAATTTAGATTAGTCAAGAAAGGATATATACATATATGTCAAGGATCATCATTCCTTCAATGTATCAACAAAAACTGAATGGTTAATACTGTATGGATATATATATATATATATATGTGAGACAATTTTCTCTGTGTGGATATGTACATTGTCTTCCTTTCACTAGTTTCACTATTACATTTGTGGTTCTTCTGGAGGTATTTCAATTGGTTCAGTCCATGACCGGCCAACTTCGGTCACAAATCTCTCTATGAGTTCTGCCCTCATCAATCTTATCTCTTGTGTGGACAATTTGGAGCTGATAGGTTCATGCTTGCTATATTGTTTCATTATATAGCAGACAAAGAGGCCACAATTCAGACTGCATACAAATTATAGGTATGGTTAGTTTTAAGAAACATGCAAATCAGATTATCTTATTTATAGATGTATGAAACTTACGAATCACTTTCTTGTTGTGGAGCACTATTGACATACTCAAAGTCGTAACTTGTGTTTTGTGAGTATATAAATTTGAAAGAGGGTTGTGATTGAGCGTCTCTTTCAAGGCAAGCTTTCAAAAAATTCTCCACGTAA
This sequence comes from Camellia sinensis, assembly GCF_055761805.1. Taxonomy (NCBI): domain Eukaryota; kingdom Viridiplantae; phylum Streptophyta; class Magnoliopsida; order Ericales; family Theaceae; genus Camellia; species Camellia sinensis. Next base: position 99,805,885 of record NC_138975.1, on the reverse strand, counting down.
TCTTGTTGCAAAAAAATAATTTTTAAATAACAGAGAAATTTATGGACAAATCAATGGGATTCTATGAAAATTATCATCAGAGAAATTTGCACTCGTTACCAATTCTTTTGCATCTTTGACATATTTGTCTTCTGCATCATCCCCCATTGGCCTTAGTGAGTTGTAGAACCTCCATAAATTGTTTTGTTTGTCCAGGACAAGCAAGGGCCAATGATTTCCATGTGTAGACTTCTCATTACCTCCAGTATTTATTGGGAAATGAAGGAACCTGTAGTTCCTCCATGCTGTTTCGATATGCTTGTCAAATAAGGACACTCGAAAAGTTTGATTTTCTGTCATCTTGATGAAATTCTGTGTTCAGAGAAAATCAAAAAATGGTTTTGTTATGACTAGTGACACAATTGGCTTCAAGAAGTATATTAAGAAGAGAAAGTAGTTAGTAAATTCCAGAGAAAATCAAATAAAATAGTAGTAACATACTAAGCTCATGGATGTGAAAAAAAATGAGGTTGGTTGTTGTCTTTCTTTCATTTGGTCAGCCAAAAGGATCTCTCCATAGCCATCAATGACCTGAAAAATATTATTTATAATTGTAATATTGGTTTATAAAGGCTGATGGAACATTGCAGAGAAATTTTGATGAAAGGGAAAGACTTACATTGTTGGCAATTTGTTTTTGCTTTATTAGGTTTCTAATGTCTTCAAAGGTAATGAGATTCAACTCACTTGTCCAAATTAAAGCGCTACAAGATGACAAAGAAGGGATTGAATTGTTGTTAATGTAATATAAGTTTGTAATTTGTTGTTTGTTATGTTCTATTTTGTTTGTTGTACTTACTCAAGCCCAAACACATTTGATATGTGCTGCAACATGTCTTTTACATGATCTTTTATCAATCTTGAAATCGGAAGAGTTTGTGGAAAGACCCAAGATTTTCTGATGTTTATAGGTTGAGGCAAGATGTACACATCAGCATCAAGCACTTCTTTGTCCTTCGTGCTTTGCTCAACTTGCTTTGCAGCTTGTTTTGAAGCTCTAGTCACTTTCGCAACTTTGGGATATTGGAATTCTGGATCATGCTGCTTTTCCTTCCTTTCTTTTGCCTTTAAATTTTTTATCATTGACGTCGGATCTTTTTTGACTGTAGACAGTGAAAATATTAGGAAAAGTGAAATTTCTCTGAAGTAACAGATCATATTTCAATATGTAAATTTATTTGATTCAATATTTTGCAGTTACCATAGACTTTTGTCTTTTGTTTCGGTTGTTCTTTGTATGCCATTTGTTCTTGTTGGGTTGGTTGTTGTTCCACTTGCATTCCAACTATACACAGTGAAAATCAAACAAGCCCCAAAAATGGAATAAGAAAATATACAGAGAAAATGAAATGAGCAGTAGAAATATAACTAATGTGTTCAGAGAAATATAATTTCCAGAGAAAATTACCAATGACAGAGAAAATTATGATAAATAGAAATTTCTCTGAGTTATGTTGACACAAGGACATAACTTTTTGTGGCTCAAGATTTTCACTGACCTTGTGGTTGAAGTTGTGTTGGTGTTCGGTATGGTTGTGTTGCTAGTTGGACGGATAGTTCTTGAACTTGTTCATGCAATTTAGCATTTTCAGTTTCAAGCTCGAAATTTGAACACCTCAACTGTTGAATTGTTTTTGTAACGTCTGCTCTTTCAACCTCCAACATCCTTAGTTTCATTTGGATTGTGCTTTCTTTTTCTTGAAGTTCTGAGTTAAGTGATGTCAGGATTCTTATTGAAATATCCTTTTCAGCAAGTAATTCAATCCAATTTCTGTCTTCTTCTTTTTTAGATTGAGAAAGTGCCTTCAGTCTTCGACGTAGATCAGCAATTTGGGCATCCTTTGATTCCTCAAATTCTTCAGGCTGATGCATTGTTGAGCCACAAATGCTATCACGTTGTTGGTCCATCGGCTCATTATTTTCTTCTTCATCACTTTCATCCTTGTTTTCTTCTTGCTGTTCATCTTCTTCTTCATGTTCTTGTTCACTGTCTTCTTCTTTCTGTTCATTTTCTTCTTTGTCTTCTGCTTCTGTTTCTTCACTTTCTTCTCTGGTTTCTTCTTCTACGCTGCTTGCTTGATGTTCTTGTCTATTGCTGGCTTCGTATTCTTCTATGTTGCCTTTTGCTTGTTCATTCCCTCTATCTTCAGATGGATCTTGTAATGTCTCCTTGAATTTGACAATTGCCTTTTTTGATTCTTTCTTCATCTTTTTGCCAAGATAGAACTCCTCTGATGGGTTTTTGACTAGCTGCTTGTTATCTATCTGTAACAGGAGACCCTTTTATTAGAGAAATGTTACAAAATTCACTGAGAGAAAAAATTCAAATAAAGAAAATAAAATTCATCTAAATGATACTAATGGGAAACAAACTTCAGAGAAAATTGTATGGGCCAGAGAAAATTAGAGACATGGAGTTGATTTTATGAGGCAGAGAAAATTATGAAACAAGCAACATAATTTAGATATCAGAGAAAATAAGTCAAGGCATATAAGTTAATGTTTTACTACAATTGTGTCAGAGAAATTTGGATTCCAGAGAAAATTCATTAGAAGGGTAGAAATAAACAGTGTTTATCAAAGATGCAAGGCACATAAGTTATGGGCAGAGAAAATTACACACAAGGAGACAAAATTTGATGGGCCAGAGAAAATTATGAAACAACCAACATAATTTAGATATCAGAGAAAATCAATCAGGGCATATAAGTTAATGTGTTACAATTGTGGTCAGAGAAATTTGGATGGCAGAGAAAATTGATTACAATGGCAGAAATAGACCAGTGGTAACCAAAGAAGAAAACATAAATTGATAGTTTAGAGAAAATTGATCTTAATCAATCAATGCACAAGGAGGGAAACAAAGCAGTGGTCAGAGAAATTTTGGAATTTCATTGAGATTTCAGTAGCAATAGGAATCTAACCTGCCGAGGTGCAAGAGAGTGGACTGGTGTCTTCTGCAGCTGTTTCGTCAAGGTTTGCAGGTTCCACTTGGCACATCTTGGGAAGTCAGTTGTGTTACTGTCTTCCGAGTCAATGATAGTTGAATGTTCACATAGCCAATACTGTGATGAAAATGAAAGTAAATAAAATTTTCTAAACGCACAAATTTGTAAGTAAAATAACTGCAAATTTGAATGGATATTATACTTACCAGCAATGCAATGACACACCCCGTAACTTTTTCTGGAGTTTTGTGCAATGCCATGATAGAATCAATCAATGTTGATGTGATTGCTTCCGGCCAATCATACTATTTCATTGATTCAAGAGGTTCCACATACTTTATAAAAACCCAACCTATTGAATTCCCACTTGTTAAAAAAATAGGGTGAGACACAAGTACAATGTAACAATGATTGCTACATCTTTGAAGTCAGTTGGTTGTTTGCCTTTCATTGCTTTGACCAAGGCATTTTTAAGAACGGGACCAGTGAGCCTTGTGTCCTTTTGGAATCTTCTCCTAAGGAATGCAGATTTTGGCTTTTTAGAGTATCTTAATGACATGGCTCCTTTACCTCCGTCCAAACCAAAAATCAAGGTCATGTCATTTGTTGTAAAGGTCAGGTTCTTCTTACCAACTGTGAATGTTTTTGTTTTTTCATTGTAACATTGGATTATGGCAACTACGTCATCATCGGATTTCCTAGATTTCTTTGGATCCATCCTTTCAGTGGTTAGAGCTTGGATCAAATACCAGAATGGGGTCTTTTGAAGCTCTAGAAGTTGTTTTGAATTGAATTTAAGTGTTTGAAAAAAGGAGACGACAGATGAGAGGTTGGATCGGAATTGAATGCTGTAGTGAGCTCTCTTTCTGTGGAGTTTAACAGGTTTTTTCCCCCTTAAGCTTGAGTCTTTTGAAGTTGGGGTACTCATCTGGATGCTAGTTGCTTCATCAGCTTGGACTTGTGTGTTTTGGTGAGGAGTTTGTGGTGTTTTGCTTGTGGTTTTTGATCTTCGATGATAAGAAGACTAAGAGAGTTGTTCTTTCTTGCTTGGTGTTTTCTAGTGTTTTGCTGCTGGTTTTTGATCTTAGTCCATAAGAAGACTGAGAGAGTTTTTGTTTTTTGCTTGGTGTTTCCGGTGTTTCACTGCTTTTACGTTTTGCCATTTTCTAGACAATGATTAAAACATAAATATGTCAACATTAAATCCCAGAGAAAATTGGACATGTCAGAGAAAATTACAGATAAGGAAGAAAATTGGAGATGCTAGAGAAAATTACAGATAAGGGAAAATTACAGAAAATTGGACATACCAGAGAAAATTTGACATGCCAGAGAAAATTGGACATTAAAAATTAAATGTCAGAGAAAATCAACACAGCATCATAAACATGAGAGAGAAATTTTCAATAATTGTTAAAATTACATATAGAAGTAAACATACCAGAGAAAATGAATGATAGAAAAAACTAAACATGGCAAGCGAAAGAAAATTTCCATTCCACAATTAGCAAGATAAAATAAACAAAGTAATGTAAACATGCCACTGAGAATTACACCATATTGAAACCAAGAATTGAACAAAATAAACATACCAGAGAAAAATACACATTCCGGAGAAAATTACACATTCATGAGGAAATTTCCATTCCAGAGAAAATTTCAATTCATTATATTAAAATGCAAGAGAAATTTACATATACAACCAGAGAAAATTAACCATGATAGAGACACTCAAGGGAGGAAAGTGGTGTGATGTGGTCAGAGAAAATTATAAATACCAGAGAAACTTAGACAGGGGCAAGAGAGTAATAGACATTGCAGAGAAAAATACATATTCCAGAGAAATTTACAAAGCAGAGAAATTCATAGACAAAATCACAGAAACATGTTCAAGAATAAGATCAAAATTCAGAGAAATAACTTTTTCTCAAAACACACATGGCAGAGAAAATTCAAAGAAGAAAGATTCATTCCAGTCCATAATATTAAAATTTCAGAGAAAATTAAAAATGATAGAGACACACAAGGGAGGGAAGGGATGTGATGTGGTCAGAGAAAATTATAAATACCACAGAAACTTAGACAGAGGCAAGAGAGTAATAGACATTCCAGGGAAAGATAGACATTCGAATTAAAAATACATATTATAGAGAAATTTACAGAGCAGGGAAATTTATAGACAAAATTACAGAAACATGTTCAAGAATAAGATAAAAACATAGAAAATTGTTTTTGTGAAAATAAACATGCCAGAGAAAATTGAAAGAAGAAACATACATCAAGCAAAAATCAGAGAAATTCAAATGCCAGAGAAATTTACAGATAAAATCACACGAACATGTTCAAGAATAAGTTCAAAACACACAGAAATAACTTTTTCCAAATTCAGGTAGCTTTTTATTACGAAATTGAAAGCCTAATTTATGGAAGGTTATTATAAAATGCTATTAACTGTGTTTCCAGAGAAAATCTAGTTGTATTGTAGAAAAACTGACCAGAGTTAGGATGAAACTTGAATGACGAGCTGATATGGCCCGAGATGAAGATGAGACGTGACGAAGATGGACTGAGATGATGATGAGCAGTGAAAACGAAGCTTTAACCTAGGTCAGAGAAATTTGTGAGGAAGGAATGGGAATGATTTTTGGAGAAGATAACGAAGCTCTAATGTCGATGGTGCAGATGATGTTGAAACCCTAATTCTGCTGTTCTCCTGTTCGTGAAGATGCTGGATGTTTGGAATGGAACTCAGACGTCGGAATGAGTTTTGTTTCTGTGTTGATTTTGGCAAGGGTATTTTGGTCCACAAAATAATTAAAAACGCGCGCCAAGTTGTTCAGGGACCTGATGCATCACTATTTTTTTGGGTGTCCTTTATGCTCTAAATTGTTATTATTAGGGACCTTAAAAAAAATCTCCCCTTTTTTTTTTTTTTATAAAAAGTAAAAAACTATACTTATTTTCATACATAATAATGTGGCTCTTGATGAACATTTCATTTCAAAACAAAACACAATTGAAGATGGATTTATTTGTAATAAGGGCAATACCATATCATTTTTGTCAAGTTTTTTGTATGAATTTTATGTATGTTTAGAATTTTCCTTTATGAAAAAATGTACAAAAATAAAGAAAAAAAATGAAATCTTTAATTTTTGTATATAGTTGATTGACTTTTTAACTTTTTTAATGACATTTTTATTTTTAAACTATTTGTTTTTAACATTCCAAACAAGCCCTTACTAGGGACTATTGGTGAAGCAAGCTACTCCAAAATGAATGAGTTATTATTAATCAATATCTCATTGTAACGCCCCCAAAATAAAACGATAAAACCAACTCATAAGCGGAAGAATAATAGAAATAAGATATTTTCATTCACCAGAGTACGTTTACAAAAGTCAACACATGCAATATACATTCACAAATATTCATCCTGAATCTACAGCATGTGTTGCATCCTTAAGAGAATTAAAAATTAAACGTATAGTCATATGTCTTATAGGTTTACATCTTTCCAAGTCATTACTTGGTTACACAAAAGTGAGCCTAGCTTAATACAATTTAAGCCCTTGGCTATACAAAAGAATATAACAAAATAAAGAAGTTCTTGCTCCCAAAAGTCCCTCCAAGCTATTGCCTTGGCGGAGGTATGTTACCAGCACCTGAAAAGTTTTTCCCAAATAGGGTGAGCCAAAGCCTAGTAGGAACAATCTAACATAATATATAAAATTTAGCAAAGATATAAGTATAATGTGCATACATAATGCCGGTGACAAAATATACACATTTTATATAACTGTAAAGCACCAAAGTTCATCTTTCAATTCATTTTAAGTCCATTTATTTTTCTCAATTCATGAGTCAATTTCATTATCTTTCAACAACCCAACTAAGACTACAACTCAGTGGTCAATTCAATACACTACCACACAAACACTTCAAATTTGCCATTTTACGGAAATTTTGTCCGCGAAATCGGCACCCATGTATACACACGATTTCGGGACTTTCACCCTAGACACTCCGGGCAACTTAATTTCAATGGAGTTCATCCCCTATTTCCTCCAAAACAGTAGAGTACATCTCTTTTCTTCTCCTGCACAATGGAGCACATCTCACTTCTCCTCCCAAACATCATACATATACAATGTATTTAACACATAGTCATATTCAATGACAACCAAAATTAGATTAGTTACAATTTACCTAATCCTCATGCATTTTTTACAACAATCATAACTATCCTCTACCGATAGCCCAATACAGATATTTCTAAACAGATATACAGTATTCCCAATAGATAAATTATTCAGATTTCCATAGGTGACAGACAACACGTGTCTAACTCCACCATTTACATTAACAATCATCTAATTGCACAATATCATTATCAATTTTAGTTATTCATACAAAATAACAATTTGATCCATTTAGGGCAAAACTCTCTTTTTTCCATATATCAACCTAAATGCCAAAATTAACTATTTTGCCACCATAGAACCTCATATTTGAACCCCATAATCATTTATTTCACACTCAATTAGAAACCCCTCTTTTTATTTCACACCCAAACCCTAGGTTTGTTCAAAATACTCCCAGATCCCACCATTGTTACACAACGACAAATAACTAAGCCAAAAACTATATAAAAGTGTAGAAAATCCCTACCTCAAAGAGAGAAGATGAGCCAAGCAAACGTGAAACTTCAAAGATGCCCAAATCCAACTCTATTCGGATCAAAATGGAGATCTTAAGATGGTCTACCTTTTTATCAAAGGGATTAGGGTGAAGAAATCACTAAAACTAGGTGAAAATGTAGAAAGAGAGAGAGAGAGAGAGAGAGAGAGAGAGAGAGAGAGAGAGAGAGAGAGAGTCTCAACTTCAGGTTTTAGGGAGAAAAGATCTGAAAAAGTGATATAAAAAGTCATTTTCGCGATCTAATATACGCACAGTCTGCTCGAGCGCAAGAGTTAATGCTTGAGCGTCAGACATAATAAGTTGTTCAGCTCGAGCGCAAGAAAGGCCGCTCGAGCACCAAGACACAATGAACAAGACGCTCACCATTCGAGGACAAGAAGTGACACTTGAGCGTAGAAAACACACATCCAATAGTTTTGCAGACAACAGACCAACGCTCGAGCACCTACCTGTTCAAGCATAGAAATCACTCTCCCAGTAGTTTTGCAGACCTGCAAAAATACTAAGAGTTTGCAAAGCCCGCTTGAGTGCAAGAAGTGCCGCTCGAGTGAAGGACCAAAATTCTGGGCAACACAAGGTTTGAAAAACAAGTGACCAACCTGCCCAAACACAACCACACCAACCCAAAAGCCAATTTCAAAGAGATACAAGGGAATCGAGGGGTAAACAATAATATGAAAGCATTAAACCCGAGTCCAGGATACCACAAGAGTCGAGTCAAAATCAGAATTGCTATACTCATTCATTTATCAGTTTTCATATAAGCTATAGTTTATTAATTATTTAATTTTCTCACTTTTACTATTTCTAACAGTTTATATATATGTTTGATAAAATTTCCACTACATTATACATTTTCATCAATTTATGTGTTATGGTGGGTTTCTTATTTTTAATATAAAATAAATTTTTATTTATACACATATAATTTGTTGTATAAATACACATATGAAGTGAAAGATAAAGGGACAATTACTTGATAGTTAAGTCAAGAAACAAAAATTATAAATTAATAAAAAAAAATGTATAATATTAATAACTAATTTTTATAATGTTTTTCACTTGTTGGTAAATAAGTTTCAATGACACAATATCAGTATAACTCTCTCAATGATAAATATCATTTTTTCACTTAACATGTCAGATCATTGTAAATCAAATTATAATTTTTTTTTTCTACAAATTTCATACATTTTTCATGAATAATATTGTAATTAAATGAAACAACATTTGGTATTGCCTAGTTTGGATTACTCAGTCAAATAAATTCAACAAAGATGGAATATTTTCCCTTGGGTTCAAAGTGGAAAAACAAAATATTTTCAAAGACCCAAAATGAAAAAATTTAATTAAAAAAAAAAACAAAACAAAACCAAAGTTGAAACATTTAATTTTTTTAAAATTCCAAATCTACCCTTTGAATTGGACAACACTGGGCTTTCTATATACCTATATAAACCACACTTCCAAGCCTTACTCAAACACACCACCTTTGCTTCCTAGTTCATTTTTTCACCAAAACACTATCATATCTCTACATCTATGGAGTTCCTGTATCTCTCTGTCATTCTTGCTTTCCTCTCTATTCTCATCACCATTTTTTCTCTTCGACACTGCTCCAATGATGGTGTCAAATTGCCTCCGGGCAGCTTCGGATGACCTATTATCGGTGAAAGCATCGAATTCCTGTTTGGCAAGCCAGAAAATTTTGTGAACTATAGGATGAAAAAGTATTCTCAAGAGATATTCAAGACGAAGATTTTCGGAGAGAAAACAACAGCCATATGTGGCCCAAAAGGAAACAAGTTTCTCTTCTCCAATGAGAGAAAGATCTTCACTGGTTTCTCGCCTCACTCAAAGCCGAATCTTTTCCTCTCATCAAAACCCGAACCAGCGGCAGCTCCACCAGTTCCACCACCGCACGCGGTGGCAGCGGATGATGTAAAAGAAGTGATAAGGACACCTGGGTTTTTCAAGCCTGAGGCATTGTCAAGTTACTTGGAGATAATTGACTCAATTTCACAACAACACTTGAAGACTCATTGGGAGACAAAGATGAATTGAAGGTTTGTTAGAAATTTTAATAAAAATAAAATTTTCAATATTTAAAACCTATTAATTTTCAATATTTAAGGTTTGGTAAGACAAATTTATTAGTTTTTAAAACCTTCTTAAGTTAGAAAATTAAATTTTACTATTATATTTATATTACAATATTTATTAGATTTAATTCATTGGTTTGATTTTTCACAAACTATTTTAGACAGAATTTTATTTGTATTTTTTTATTTTAATCATTTAATTTTTGTAGGTTTTACATATGTCAAAATTAGATTCATCTAAAAAATTAAATGACTAAAAATATGAAAGGTTCATTAGAAACAAATAAAAATCTAAATAAAAATGTAACAATTTTTTGTTTGGATTTTTGTTTGTTTTTAGTGAAATTTTTTATTTTATTTTTATATTCTAGTAAATTTATTTTATTTTTAGATACATTTAGATTAGATGCATATAAATAACAAAAATAAAAAAAAATAAAAGTTGACTAAAATAAGAAAACAAAATTCACACAAACATAAAATTCGTCAAAAAAATAATTTTTTAAAAATCAAACCAAGCAGAAAATATTTTTCTAAGAGTGTGATACTCACAAGACACACAAGAAAATCATGTACATGAGATATATACTAAGCTTTTACAAATATTTTTGTAGACGACTGTAGACGTCCCCGAACGCCCCGGGAGGGTGAGGTCCCGTTCCGTTCGTTTTGCGGGTCTACTACAGTTCGGACTCAAATTGTCACGGTTCTTAATCTGAACCAAAGAGTCCAAATCTGGCAAATCGTTTTGAGAAAACAGATTTTTAGAAAAAGAAGTGCCAAACATGGACTGCTTTGCCAGATACAGAGTCGCCACCTAAATATTTTATTTTGGGGAATTTAGGAAACCCTGACTCAGTGCCAAAGGCCACGTGTCCGTCATCACCAAAGTTGCCTCGGCTCGGGAACTTGGGTACGATTGGGGAAGGTCAGCTATGAGCACCCCCTCTCGCCCGATCCGAAGATCGGCCTCTACCAACCATGATATCCAATTTTGAAAACGTTATGTGTTCTTAATCCGGTTATTAGTCTAGAATTACTATGTTATGCGCACAGCAAACAAATATAAACCAAATCGCCTAAATTGGAACAAAACATTTCATGCTTGTTTTGAAAATGGTTTGCTACTCGCAAGTAGGCTAAAATGCAGGTTTTGCCACCCTCGAGTGGGCTTTTAGAAAAGATGGTTTTGCCACTATCTAGTGGGCTTAAAACTCACAGTTTTAATGCGTTATCCCAATTTGGGTAATTTAACCTCCATCCACAGGCATTCAAGCAGTTATATCACATAAGCAGCTAGCCTCATGGTAATCGTGCTGTTATGGCAACACTCACACGCATGCGGTATGCTAAAGCATAAATGCTTACCGAGTACTCCGAGCCAAAACAAAAACTAGTTAATAATCATATGCATGATCCTAGTTCATGTTAAGATGGCTAATGCAACGCATGCAAGATGCAACTAAGATAGGCTCGGCTAATCTACAATGACATGTGAAATGCTACAACTAACACGTATTCAATTTGGAATTGAAAATACAATGCAGTTAGTATGATGCGCCGAGCCCGGTGCATGCAAAACAGATGAATGAATGCAAACATGCTATCATACTGTATGCTAATTGAAAGATGCCATAATCTAACCATCATAAGCTGGTAAATAAAAGGGAGAAAGATGTGGGGTTGGAAGACATACATCACACACACACACACTTATTACAACATTGCCCTCGCGCAGAGGGTCCGAATAAATATTACAGTCCGAATAATAAACACATTAATTATTACAAAATTTCTAATTAATTAACAGAATGAATGCAAAAGGAAAGGTGGCCACAGCCCCTGCCTCGGGATGCGCGAATGATGCATGCTCGAACCCGTCTCGCCCGGAAAGTCCGTACCATACCACTGCTGCCTCGGTTTACACTGCCCTGCTTCTCTGAAAATTGCCAAAGTTCTGGGATAGGTCCCTTGAACACTGTGGAACACCATCGGCTGAAGGAAATGTCCACCGGCCATTGAAAATATCCATCGGCTGCTGATGAAGCTACCGGCCCAGGAAGGATTGCCGGTCGGCAGAAAGTTCCTGCAGAATCTGGTTTTTGACAGCAACAAGAACAGACAGTGTATGGCATGGAATTTCAAGCAAGTGTATGCATGGCCACTCTCCCAATCATGTAATGGACTCAAGGGAATATGCCCCTCGACCCTCGGGCCATCAATTACGCATGATGGCCTAAGAGGCCAAGTTTTGCAACTTCGATATCAAATGAAATGCAAGCACAAAACACATTAAAGGGCCCCAACCCCTATCATGATTGATCAAGAGGCAAGGGATGCATGCTCAATGAAATGCAACCTAGGCATGGAGGCTAAGTATGCAACATGAACATGCAAATGAGCAATGTATACTAGGCGCACAACCTAAACATGTAAGTAAACATGGCATGCAACAACATGCGATGATGGACTTAAACTAACATGGATAGCTCGCAAGCATGCCAAAATCAGTGGCCATTAGATGAAAATGAGACTCTCGAAACGCGTGCACGCATGCACGCAAACCGAGGACCAAACCTAAGGCATAGTATGAAACTCTAACAAGGCATGGCGAGGCATGAAATATGGCATACAAGCATGTAATTTCAGCACTGAAATGTGATATAAAACAGCCCCGAATCACGGAAACATGGCACCCAATGCATGGAATGAGACTCGAAATGCAAAACTAGGCACACGCAATGGCCTACAGCTATACAAAGCATGCGTTATTTAAACATGAAGCATGAAGACAGATTCAAGACAGTCTCAAAACAAGCATGTTTACAGTTTTAAGCAAGGCCAAACAGTGAACACAAATAGGGCTAAACCGATATGCAAAAATGGCCCTAAATGTGAGATAAAGAAGCAAGTCACAGCTGCTGGCCCCAAACAGAAGAGGGCCCTTCAACAATGTTGAAGAGGGACCCAAAACATGGTATTTTACAGTTTATGATCAAACCCAAAACAGTGCGTATGCAAGCCTAAAATACTATGCAAAATAAGGCCTAAAAAGAGGGATATAAAGGCAAGTGGCAACTAGGGACCTTAAACATGGAAGGACCCTAAAACAAACATGAAAAATACATCAAAAAATGACTATTTTCAGTTAGGGTCGGAGCCCAAATATGCAAGCATGTATGGCTTAGAAAGGATACAAAAATAAGCTTAAAAGAGAGGAAATGTTGCTCACCCTTGAAGATCAAACTTTAGCAGCCTTTTGGCTTGAGAAAAGGTGCCTCCAAAGCTCTGAGAAGGCCCTCCAAGCTGTTGGAATGGAGTGGTGGTGTGGTGCTATAGGGTATAGTGCAAATGGAGCAAGGATTTTAGGGTTTGGAGGCTTGGATGAGATAGATATATGGAGGATTGTATGCAATGCTCCAGCTGGTTTTCTAACCTGGTATAAGGAAGAGGAGAGCTTCCTTTAAAGAGCCAAGAGACTAAAGCTTCTCTTAGAAGCTTCAAACCAAGAGCAAAGATCCTCCATACATGTGTATAGAGGATCCAGTCTGTGCCATCCAGCTAGCACAGCTGGCATCCACTCAATCTGTAGAATACTCCGGAAGGTTGTCGGCCAGTAAAAATGGTCGGTCGGCTAAAATAAATGGCCGATCGGCACAATAAATTGCCGGTCGGATAAATAGATTGCCGACAGATGCTTCCATGGTCAAAAAGTGGCCGGTGGGTGTCTAGATTGAAGCCCCGGAAGTTAGCTTTCAAATGGCGCAAACCTTGCATTAAAATTCCTCTTGTGAAAAAAGTTATGTCCTTTTTGGTGAAGCCGCGCAGATTCGATCAAATCGGGATGATGCCCAACTTCAACTGATCATATCTCCCCCACCCGGACTTGGCTTTAAGAGATTCTTGAGTGAAAAATGAAGCCCCGGAAGTGAACTTTCCGACGGTGGTGGCCCCATAGCTAAAATCCAAGTATGCAGATTAATAAGCCCGATTCAGCGAGGACTGCTTGACTCCCTTTTACCCAGATTCATGCCTGTCTTCTTCTCCAACTTGGTTTCTTCTCTCTTCCCCTCCTTTCTTCAACTTCAAACCCCTAAGCAAGGTGTTTTGAAAGATTTTTCAAAGATTTCACCTCTCTTTCATTCATTTCCACTTTGTCCCTGCTCGGTTTACCGAAAAGCGCAACGTTTGACAAAATGCGAGCCTCGGAACATCGCAGAAACTTTATTTCAAAAAAGTTTTGAAAGAGAGGGTTTTAAGGTCTAAAAACCATCCAAAATAGCTTTGGTCCAAAACGGGGTGTGAATTTGAGACTTGTCTCTCTCCTTGCCAAAGAAACTGGATCTTTGCCCTGCACACCTTTTATCACCAAGTAAACCATCAGTAAAGCCCAAGTCTTATGGGCTGTCAAAAATGGGGTGTCTACAACGACTTTCTTACTACTCCCTCCATCCCAAAATAATGGTCCCTTTTGGGGAATCCAAATTTTTTTGGTAGTACAATTTTTGCTTTTGAAAAAAGTTGATTTTCCAAAATTATCCTTTTGATAGTTCATTTTTTGGGAATGTCAACGTCATAATTGTACTTTTTAGATTGTTTATTAATTTAAAAGAAGGGCAAAATAGGAAATTTATATTATTTTTGTTCTTGATTTTTGAAGAGGGACTAATATTTTGAGACAATAAAAAATGGAAAAAGGGACTAATATTTTGGGACGGAGGGAGTATGTTGTTTTACGCATATTTCTTATTTCATATGTTATGTATGTCTTAATAATTTTGTTGAACAATATTGAATTGTTCCATAATATTTTTGTAATAGGTCTATCCTTTGGCAAAGACTCTAACCTTGTCAATCGCTTGCCGGATCATTCTAGGGATGGAAAATCCAGATTGTATTGCGAGGCTGGTTCACTAGGCGGTGGAGGAGCTATGAAGCAAGATATACTGTCTCATATGATTCTTGTGAGTGATCTAACTTGGAAGGGTATGGGTGACGCAGAGATTGCTGATAAAATGATAGGTTTGTTGGTGGCTGGTTATGCCAATGTGGTTGTCACCATTTCTTTCTTCATGAAGTTTGTGGGAGAGAGTCCAGACATCTACAATAAGGTCTATCAGGTAATAACTTTGTTATATAATTTTCTATGAAGAATAATGTGATTGTTGCATTTTTGAAATTATAAGTTATTATTATTATTATTATTATTATTATTGAGTAAATTATTTTGTTTGTATAACAAAATTCTTTTGGATTGTAATTAAGGTACTTAGCAGTTGACATGTGTGATACACGGGATAAAAGATTTTTTTTTTTTTCTAATCATAATATTTCATAAATTTTAGTTAAATTATTTATGTGTATACATACATATAAAATTATTTAAAAAATATATTTTGTGACGTGA
Source organism: Camellia sinensis (assembly GCF_055761805.1). Lineage (NCBI taxonomy): Eukaryota > Viridiplantae > Streptophyta > Magnoliopsida > Ericales > Theaceae > Camellia > Camellia sinensis. The sequence continues at coordinate 99,790,688 of NC_138975.1, read as the reverse complement.
AAGAATAATCTTAGTTGATCGTATTATGAATAATCTTAGTTGACCGTGAAAGAATTGTCACGCCCCACGTTTTATTACTCGAATAACATTACCAAATACCTTATATTAATTCCATTTGATTGAGGATAAACAATAATAAACAATATCTTTCTCTCAGGACAACAATGATGATATAAATATGACAAGGTATTATGCCATTAGGCTTACATTAAATAACAATAAATACAACAAAAAGGATTTACCCTTGTACAGCACATGGCACTCGGCCTACAAATAAAGGGCCCCGTGGCCAACAATTAAAAGACTTCAAGTCGCAAACGATCCCTTCAGTCTTGCACCTGAAAACGTTAATCAACACGTGGGATGAGCACTAAGCCCAGTAGAGATCCCAAAGATCCTAACCAATCACAACATATAGATAAAAATAATCATGAATGCATCAAGTCATACCATATACGTAATGTGACATTTAATATGAAAAGTATACATATATAACTGTGTGTTTCTCAAAATGTTCCTCTTGACACTATTCAGCATGAAAACCAATTATTCTCTTTCACATTCTCTTCATTTTTTTTTTTAAAAGAACATATTTGAAACCTCATTCTTTCTTTGATAAACCTTCCCACTTTAACAAAAAGGAACCTCATTTAAACAACCGTTCTGAAAATATGACTCCACATGCAAATTTATGGTTCTTAACCCATCTCTCAATATTCCATAACCATTCACCTCCCTTTATATCCTAATACAGATGTCTACAACCTTCCCTGACCATATACCCAAGGATAAAAGCCCAGTAAGAAACAATTAACACATATACACCTTCTGACTAAATAATCAAAGTAATACATACTCTTAATTTCATCTTCTTGATGCGAATTACCGACAATACATAAATATAAAACAAAACAAGATAACAGGAACACCACATGCTTCCAATTCATCTCCACCGGCCTACAGCACAGATGGCAGATCCACAACATAAGAACCATATATATATACAAAACGAGGTAACAGAAGTAATACATGCTACCAATTCCATCTCAACCGGCCTACAACATGAATGGCAGATCCACAATACAAATAACACATTACACTTGACTGACCTCACCCAGAAGGAGGTGCTCCTTAGGTCATACTTTACCGGGTGCGAATCGGAAGGGAACGAAGAACCTACATAACGTGCCACGCTTTGCCGGCTATGATACGGCGGAAAACGGACCCCCTTTTAACACTTTACCGGGTGCAAACCGAAAGGGACGAGGAAACCTCTGTCAAGGCGTCACGCTTTGCCGGCTACGATACGGCGGGCAATGGACCCCCAATATAGCGACTCTGGTTTTGTCCCGACCTTCATTGTGTTCCGGACTCGGGTTTTGTGATTGAATATTGTATTCATGTCTTGTTTTTCCTCTTTGACCCTTTGTATTTGAGTTTTAGAACTTGTTGGGCGAGTTTGGAATAGGTTGGTTGTTAGTTGGGTTGGATTGTTGTTGCCTAGATTTTTGCCTCTTCGCTCGAGCGAGGCTTCTTGCGCTTGAGCGAGCTTTTTGTAATTTGCTTCTTCGCTCGAGCAAGGTTTTTTGTGCTCAAGCGAGAATTTGGTGTTCTCATGTTTCCTTCTAGACGTAGCATTTCTGGGAAGGGTGAAGTTCTTCGCTCAAGCGAGGCTTCTTGCGCTCGAGCGAGCTTTGTGTTATTTGTTCCTTCGCTCGAGCTTGGTTTCTTGCGCTCGAGTGAGGGTGTGCATCTGTGAAATAATTGAAGGTGTGTATTCTATGCTCGAGCAAGGCTTCTTGCGCTCAAGCGAACGTGTACGTCTGTAAAACTTCTGAAGCTTCACATTTTGCGCTCGAGCGATGCTTCTTGCGCTCGAGCGATGACCGAGTATATCAGTTCGCAACAGAGGATTTTTCCATCACTTTTTGATTTCCTTTCTCTTCAAAACCCCAATCCGGCTCCCTTTCTCTCTCTAAAACTCTCTCCTTCTACAAATACTCTAAGATCTAAGCATCCCTCTACCCTACTTCCTTTGTTAAAAAGGTAGAGCACCTTGAGGGCTCCGTGTTGATCTGGGTAGATTGTGGTTTTGGCTTGTTTGAAGTGTCTCCATCTTCTCCTTTGCTCTCCTAACATTGAGGTAGGGATGTTCTACTCTTTAATATGGGTTTTAACCTAGGTATTTGTCCTTTTGTATAAACGGTGGGATTTGGGAAGATTTGGGTGAAGTTAGGGTTTGGGTTTGAATTTTGAAAGAGGGGTTTTGTATATTTGGCTCTATACATGTATGTGAGGTCTTGAACATGATGTTACTTGAGTATAATTGGTGAAATTGGGTCTTGGGGTTAATGTTTGGAAAAAAGGGAAACTTGCCCTAATTTGTATTAAATAAATTATTTTGTATAAATAATGAAATTGATGTGGGAAATATGAAATTGGAAGGGTGTATAAATGATTGGTGTAGTTGGATTTGTTAGGTCACTCACCTATGAAAATTTGATAAATTATCTGTCTAATAGATTGTATATCTATTTAGAAATATCTGTTTTGGGCTATCGGTGGAGGATAGCTATGATTGTTGTAGAAACTACATGTGGATTAGGTGAATTGAAACTAAACAATTGAGTTATGTCATTGAATATTAAGGTTTGATTAAACCATTGAATATGTGATTTGATTAGTCATTGTATATGACAACGTTTTTGAATACATTGTATATGTATCATTGTTTGGGAGGAGATAGGGGATGTACTCCATTGTTTGGGAGGAGATAGGGGATGGACTCCATTGAAAATTAAGTTGGCCGGAGTGTCCAAGGTGAAAGTCCCGAAATTATATATATATATATATATATATATGGGTGTCGATTCCCTCGAATGTGATTCCGTAAAATGGCAAGAAATAAAAGTGTTAGATTGATGAATGTATTGAATTGTGAACCATTGAGTGTAATCTCATTTTGGTTGATTGGATAATAATGAATTTGGTTAATAGATTTACCCGAAATGGATGAATGGAAATGAATCGAGGCATTTGTTATCTATATTGAATGGTCTTGGAAAGAATATGTGTTGGTTAAGAATATTGCACATTTATCTGATACTTATATCTTAGTTAAATCTCATATATTGTTTTAGCATATCTTTACTGGACTTTAGCTCACCCTACTTGGGAAACCATTTTTAGGTACAGGTGACATGCCGCCTTCAAGGACATAGCTTGGGACGTTTAGGGGCTAAAGACTACGTTTTGTTATTTCGTTTTGTGTTAAATGTTTATAGAGCTAGGACTCTTTCTTTGTTGTAACTAAGAGATGTCTTGGAAAGATGTAAGCCCGTAGGGTGTTTATTTTGCTGTAATTAATTAGTGTTACATGCTATAGTTTCAGAATAAATATTTATGAAAGTATGATGCATGTAATCACTTTTGTAATATAAACTCTGATGAATGAAAGTAACATATTTCCTTTTATGATTATGAATCTTTTGGGTTGGTTTATCTTTTTTTGTTTTAGGACGTTACACCCAAACATCATCACAATCCAAAAGCATAACACAAATCAACGGAATACTAGACGGGTGTAATACATACACCTAGTTGAATTATCATCATAATAGTCACAAATCCATTGATTGCATTAATGTTATTTCTTATTTCTTTTTCTTTTTTTAAATATACACTGCGAACCACAGTTTCACACGGGTTTTTCCTTTAATTTCTGTAACGCCCCAAATTTCTAGCCCAAATGATAATGCAACAATCATGGCTCTCTTAAAGGAAAACCAAATATAACTTCCCATACTTGCATTATAGAATAATAATAGTTCCTCATGCGATATTACATTGATTCAACAACAAGTAAATAACCAAATAAGCACCCCCAAGGGTTTACAATCTTCCAAGGCTTAAGCCCGGTACACAAAATGGTTATTCAAACCCACACGTACATAGCCCTTGGCTTACAAATAGGATCACAGCAAATGAGAACTTTAGTGCTCTCAACACACATATTTCCACACCATCAATTAGGCGGATTCACCACGTCTTTTCCTGCACAAAAATCCGGTAGGGTGAGCATAAAGCCCAGTAGGAAATCCTTAGCAAAGTATATACATTTTATACAAGTCTCAAAAGATGAATGCGCATGCCGTACCATGCCTTTTTGAAAATAAAACACATCTTCATCTTTTGAAAACCATCATGCTCAATGATGTTATGCAACTTCAACTGTTCAAAATTTATCAATTTAATTAAAGAGGGCGGTAAATACAACTCTGGTAATCCCTAGGTTGGTGTCTGCAAGTAGACTATACGAGTACTACCAATTGTCATTTTTACCAGTATTAACCGGAAGGCTCGACACCTATCCGCGTAACTTTCTGGTCTTTCACCAAGGACACTCAGGCCAACTTAAACAATTTCATCTACACCACCTATCAAGACTTACCACTGTATTTACCCCAAAACCATTTCATGAAAACCCATTTCCTAACATTCTTTTCTCAATGCAAATTTCCAAAGCTTAACATAGTCCAATGAATTAAAATACCAATGTATGCTTAATAATGCAATGCAACATTACTTCCATATTCAATTGTTCCACACAATATACCATTGTGATCAAAATTCCCATTCCTCTTTTCAACACAATTCCACAAGATGAATATATATATATACATACTTTTATATCCAATTCATTCAAGAGAATAACGTAATTTTCACATTTCAAGCAATCTCAACAATTTAGTCAATTCAAGACTAAATCAACATTTTGACAACAATTTCCAAAATAAACAACATTTCTCATTTTCTTTTTCACAAAATTTGTCATTTATATATAAATAAACAATTTTCAAAACATCCATTTATTTTGCTACACAAAATAAATATGACAACATCTTCCAAGGATTTTCAACATCTTTTAAAGAAAAGACCCAATTTCTAGATTTTCTCACCAAAACCATTCATCTCCAAGATATTTAGAAGAATCTCCCCAAAATCATCTTTCTTCAATCAATATGGTTCAAAACCTTCAATTTTTATTTTAAAAGGGAAAGAAATTAAACCCTCTTTCAAAATCACTCATCTTCTTGAAATTAACAATCAATTTCTCAAAGCTAATCAAAGGATGATTTCGAAAATCATCTAGATTTTGCAAAAACATATATATAACTCTAAGAAAATCCCTATCTCAAGTTTTGAAGAAGAAATGAGATGAAACCCCCAAAATCAACGATGTCGAAACTCGATCTTCACCACACACAACGAAGCCCTCGAGATGATAACCAACTTTGGTGAAGAACTTAGGTCTAAATCCCAATGGATTTAAAGAAATCAAAGAGAGAAGATCACTTATAGAGAGAGAAGCTCCCGATCTGGAATTCTGGAGAGTTTTAGAGAGAGAGAGAGAGAGGACTGAAAAAGTGATATGAAATATCAAATTCACGAACTGATATAACATGGTCCGCTCGAGCGTGGAATGCCCCGCTCAAGCGTCAAATACACTAACCCAGCACTTTTGTAGACAGGTCAAACTTCTAAAACCAAACATTCTCTGCTCAAGCGCATAAACGACCGCTCGTGCGGACAAGCAACTTCGAATGCATTTTGCATTTTTATTTTGGGGGCGCTACCCCTCAACCCTGCTAGGGCGCTGCCCTAGGACCCGCCACGGGGCGTTGCCCCTGGAGCCCCCCGAGTTGACCGGGCAGCTTGATCCTCGACCGGCCCAGTCGAAGTGGCAAAACATGAAAGAAGGATCGAAATTGGGATTGCTACAACATTGTTGAAGGCAGAGAATCAAGCCCGAGTGAACACCGTGGAGTCGAGGACAAGTTTCCTTACTAGAGAGTTTTTACGGGCCAAACCAGATGAATATTATGGTGGCCTCGAGCCCAAGAAAGAGGATGAGTGGCTCGAACAAACTGTGAAGACGTTCGAGATGCTTCATATAGATGATAGCCAGTTGAGGGTGACTTTAGTGAGTTACTACCTTAAAGGGGATACGGGTCAGTGGTGGAAGTATGCCCAGGGTAGGGTGGAGCCATCATGGGAAGCCTATGTGGTTGCTTTCCAAGATAAGTATTGATCTCCCGCTGTTAGGAAGAGATTGAGGCAAGAGTTCAAAGACCTTAAACAACTCAACATGACCATGGCCGAGTTCGAGGCAGTCTTCTCTAGTTTATCTAGGTTTGCACCAGAGTTGGTGGCAATGGAAGAGCGCCGTTGTATTGAATTTGAGAAAAAGTTAAAAGCCAAAATTTTCTTTAAGATTGTTGGGAACATGATTCGGAACTATGACCGTCTTGTAGAGTCGACGACATACATTGAGATTTCCATACAAGTCGAGGAGGAGAGGCTTCGGAGTTCGAGGCCTAGGGGCCAAGAGTCTTAAGGAGACTATAGGCAAAATAAGAAGAGCAGTGGTACCTTTTCATTCTAGCCACAGCCACAACAACAACAGTCAAAATTCACTTTTCCTTTGCCTAGTGCGGTTCTGGAAAAAAGTACATCTAGTGGCTTCACGTGTTTCAAGTGTGGCCAGCCGAGCCACAAAGCCTTTTCGTGCCCACAGAAGGGTGGAGGACAGTTGATGTTGCCACCACCACCACCGAACCGATTTCAGAGTTAGTCTCAGTCTCAGAATGGAGGCCAGGGATTTAATTTTTATCAGCGTGGTCAGCCGGGGCATATGAAGAGAACTTGCCCTCCGTTGGGAGGCGCATCTGGCGCATCAGGGTCGAAGCAGACTTAGAGCCACCAGTAGTCTCATTCAGCTCAGGCTTCACGAGCTAATCAGCGAGCCACTTCAGCTCAGTCGGTACAACAGGCCTATGCTCCGAGTGGGAGGCAAGTTAATCAGGGGCTACAGGGGTGCATGTATGTTGTTACCGTGCTGGAACAGTTGCTAGAATCCTCAGTTGTGAGAGGTATTTTTGTTGTGTGTAATTCTTTGGCTAATGTATTGATAGACACGAGTGTGTCTCATTCATTAATATCTACTGCATTTGCTTCTGCATTGGGGTTAAAGGTAGCACAGTTAGTGCCTCCACTCAGAGTAGAGTCTCCTGTTGGGGGAATAGTTGATTTAGACTAGGGTTGTCGGGATTGTGAAATAGAAGTTGCCGGGCGTCGACTTCTGTTGGCTTTTGTGTTGCTAGATATGTCGAGTTTTGATTTCATTTTAGGCATGGACTGGTTGTGTTCTTATCAAACTGTGATTGATTGTTACCGGTAGAGAGTTACAGTGTGCACTTCGGGTGGTGATCGTTTCTATTTTTGGGGAAACCGAGTTGACAGAGCCTTGTCGCCAGTTGTTGACCCTCGTAGTAGGAGCAAGCTTAGTGGCCTTCTTGCAACTCTCTTGGATAGTGAGAGTGACAGGGCTCGTGTTGAGTTATCAAGGGTAGTTTGTGAATACTCGGATGTCTTTCCAGAAGATCTTACTAGTTTACCACCTCACCGAGAGATCGAGTTCTCCATTGAATTAGTGCCTGGCACGACACCGATTTCCATGTCACCGTATTGATTTACACCCGCCGAATTGCATGAGTTAAAGATTCAACTCCAAGAACTTTGAGACAAAGGCTTCATTCGCCCTAGTACATTGCCTTGGGGAGCACCGGCTCTCTTTGCAAAGAAGAAGGATGGGTCATTGCCGTTGTGTATTGATTACCGCAAGTTGAATAGAGTTACAGTTAAGAACAAGTATCCTCTACCCAGAATAGATGATTTGTTTGACCAACTTAGAGGGTCTCGTTGCTTCTCAAAAATAGATTTGAGGTCGGGGTACCATCAGTTGAGAGTTCGAGGGGAGGACATTCAGAAAATAGCCTTTTGTACGCGTTATGGCCACTATGAATTCCTTGTAATGGCTTTTCGGTTAACCAATACGCCTGCTTCCTTTATGGATTTGATGAACAAAATTTTTAGGGAATACTTGGACCGTTTTGTGGTCGTCTTTGTGGACGACATCTTAATTTATTCAACCGAGGAGGAGGAACATGAGGCTCACTTACAGGTAGTGCTTGAATTGCTTGAGAAACACCATTTGTATGCCTTGTTTAAGAAATGCGAGTTTTGGTTAACCAAGGTAAAATTTTTGGGGCACGTAGTGTCAAGAGAGGGAGTAACAGTAGACTCCTCAAAGATAGATGCCGTACAAGATTGGGAACAACCCAAGAATGTTTTTGAGATCCAGAGTTTCTTGGGGTTAGTGGGGTATTATCGACGCTTTGTTAGGGACTTCTCTAGACTAGCTGCACCTTTGACTATGGGTATCAAATTTGTGTGGAGTGAGGTGTAGACACCCCATTTTTGACCGTCCTCAAGACTTGGACGTCACCGTTTGAACACTCGGTGATTATCCATGTTTGTGTTTGTTCGGAGTTCCCGGAGGTCTCGGCTCGCGCGCCTTGCCTCAGGATCTCCGAACTCGACCGTTTAGTGTCTGGTTTTGCACCAAACACTTGTGTCTTGCCTTTGAGAGGCAGGGTAGGGCTTGTAGACCATCCCCACCCACCACCGGCAGTGGCTAGAGGCCACCGGCTGGTGTTTGCTGCCACCGGCAATGTTTATTGCCGGCCGGCACTATTTGTTGCCAGTCAGCACTATTTAGTGCCGGCCGGCACTCTTTTTGGCCAAGATGGCATTTTTGGCCGGCCGATTGCTGTTCATCTGCTTTTGCAGATATTTTTAAACAGCTGTCTTGCTTTTGCATCCCTCCATACACGTGTATGGAGGGATCTCCCTCTTGTAAAGCTTGTCTTGTAAGCTTTACAAGACATATAAAGAGAGGCTCTCTCTTGAAGCAAAGGAGGAGGACAAAGGTTAGAGAGTTTAGATATTTTGAGAGCAAAAACAGCCATTGTTAAGCTCTGGTTTTAGGGTTTGAGTTAGATACACTCCCTATATCTCTTTCCCTCTCTTTTGTGCACTAGGTGTTTTGTGTCTTACTATTGCACACAAACACCTAGTGTTTCACCTTCCTCTTGGAACTGAGGTTCTAAGGGACTGATTTTGAAGTTTTAGCATTGGATTCAAGCTAAAGAAGGCCATTGGAGCACCATTTGTGAAGGGGTCTTCAAGGGTGAGAACCTAGTCTCCTTTTTCTCCATTTTTGCATTGATTTTCTACCTATCTTAGAGCTGTTTTTGTGCTTATTGTATAACATAAAAAAGTTCTATTTTTAGGCCCTCTTTATTGTTTATTAAGAGTGTTTTGTTGTTTGAGGGTGGTTGACCCCCCTTAGGCCTTGAAAGGCCTCATTTTGGGCCATTTTGTGCTAGCTCCGGGATTTTGGTGTTGGGGTCTCTTCACCACTGAAATCTTGAGGGATTTCAGTGGTGAAGATGATGCCTTGAAGTCCCAAGAAGGAGAGGGCCACCCCCTCTCCTTGTTGTCCTTGAAAAGGGCATATTTTGGCCTCTTGAGAGAGCATTATGCTTGAGTGTGTGTTGAGCATGTTTAGGTTGTTTTTCATGCTTATATATCCATAATATAACATGATTTTAAATTGGTTTCGGTACTCCATGCATGCTTAGCATAGTTGCCTTGTAATGCCTTGTTATGCCTTAACATGTCTTAGGTTGTTAGCCTTTGTTGGAGCATGTTTTAGGCTTAGTCTTGTGAAGATTATGTGCATATTTTGCCATGTTTTAGGTCTTTCCATAAGTGTTTGGGTTGATTTTGGCATGCTTGATATAGCTCCTTTGTATTTGGGCTTGTTGGCATTGAGTATGTGCATGTGTAGCATGACATCTTTGCATCGATTTGGTGATTTGGGGTCCCCCCACATGTTATTTCAGTCCCATTTCCATGCTTGTTTGATTGCCTTGCATGCCTCTTTAATGCTGTAGAAGCTTGTGTAGCAATGCTCCATGTTTTGGTGTCTATGCATGCCTTTGTTTTTGAGTCACTTAAATGCCATCTAAGTAGTTCTTTAGCTTTGTTTTAACATGCTAAACCTCTGATTTTGGTCCTTCCTTTTATGCCATGTTTGGTCTTGTTAAGTGTAGTTCAATGCTCCTTGGATTTGCTTTGAACACTTAGACTATTTGTTGCATGTTTGGCTTGATTTATTGCTTGGTTTGGCACCATGATTTAGCATGATTTCAATGCTTATGTTGCATGCTAATTAGTCCATGATTCCCCCTTTCAAGTGTGCTTGAGAGTTGTTCAATTTATGCCTAAGTGTTGGCCTTTCAACATATGTATGTGTGCATGTGTATTTGGTCCCTCATTGTAGCACTTTGGCTACTGTTTTGGGCCTAACTAGAGCTGCCTAATTCATGTTTAAGACCATCCTTTGCTTATTTGCATGCTCACCTTGCATGTTTGCTTGTATCGGCATGTTGCATCCTTAGCTCGTATGCCTAAGTTGCATTGCATCTTGCATGCATCACCTTGCCTCTTGAGATGAGTATGATAGAGGTTAGGCCTCCTTGTGTGTTTATTTGGTTTGCATGCATTTTGAAATTGAAGTTGCACACTTGATTCTTTGGGCCATCATGCATGGAAATGCGTGATTGGTGGTCCGAGAATTGGGGCACATCCTCCTTTGAGTCATTAACATGATAAGGAATGTAATGGGTGCATAAATTGCTTGAATTGCATTGCCATGCAAGATTTTTCCCTCTGCTGCTGTGAGTTGCAGGTTCTGCAGGAATTTATTGCCGGCCGGCAGTATTTAGTGCCGACCGGCAGTCAATCGATGGCCGGTGGATCTATTTTGTGCCAGTGACTAAATGCTACTGCCAGTGGAAATTCTGCTCAGCCGATGATATCCCCCAGTGTCCTGAGAGGCATCCCTGAGACTTTGGCAGTTTTTAGAGGAGCAGAGCAGGGAAAACAGAGGCAAACTATGCATGACAGTGCGATTCCGAGCCAGTCCCGAGCATGTGTTGCATCTGGCCCTCGCCCCGAGGCGGTTTACTGTTTTTCTTTAGTTTAGTTAATTTGTTAATTAATTAAGCAATTTGTAATATTTAATTAGCTTGCGTAGTTAATTAATTTGTATTATTATTTTGGTCCCTCCGAGTGAGGGCGAATCTGTAATAAGTGTGCGTGAGTGTGTGTATGTCTTCCAACCTCACGTCTTTCTTCCCTTTTATTTACCTGCTTATGATGGTAGATTAGGGCACGTTTAATTTAGCATACCTTATGCTATGCATGTGTGCATTCATGCATTTGTATTGCATTCATTAGGCTCGGTACATCACGCTAATTGCATTTGTATTTCAAATTCTAAACTGAATATGTGATAGTTGTGCATTTTCACATGCCATGTTTAGGATAGCCGAGCCTATTCTAGCAACATTTTGTATGCGATGCATTAGGCACTTAACATGGACTTGGATCATGCATGTTTGCTAACGAGTTCTTTGTTTTGGCACGGAGTACTATGTGAGTATTTTCCAGTTTTAGCATATCGCATGCGTGTGAATGCTACCATAACAGTATGTTTACCATGTGGCTAGATGCTTATGTGTTAAACTATTTGAATGCCTGTGGGTGGAGGTTGGATTGTTTGAGTTGGAAAAACTCGTTGAAATCCATATTTTTAGCCTACTTGCGAGTAGCAAATTTCAAAACATTTTTAAAACAAACGGATATGCAATGTTTCTTTCCAAATTAGGCAATCTAGTCTATACTTGTTTGCTGCGCGCATAACATAGTAATTCTAGGCTAATAAATGGAATAAGAACACAAAACGCTTTCAAAATTGGATATCACGGTTAGTAGAGGCCGGTCTTCGGACCGGGCGAAAGGGGGTGCTCATAGTTGACCTTCCCCGATCTTACCCAAGCTCCCGAGCCGAGACAACTCCGGTGATGACGGACACGTGGCCTTCGGCACCGAGTCAGGGTTTCCTAAATTTCCCCATTTTAAAAAATATTTAGGTGGCGACTCTGTATCTGGCAAAGCAGTCCATGTTTGGCACTACTTTTTCAATATCTGTTTCTCAAAACGATTTGCCAGATTTGGACTCTTTGGTTCAGATTACGAACCGTGACATAAATCGAGTCCGAACTGTAGTAGCATGAGGCCCACGCACGGGCGCGTCTACATGAGGCTTATGAAAAGTTATTCCAAGAACTTAAGACTAGATTGACCACCACACCAGTCTTAATAATTACGGAAAGGGGTTTGAATTACACTGTCTATTGTGATGCATCTGGGGATGGACTTGGTTGTGCCTTGATGAAAGAGGAAAAAGTTGTGGCCTACGATTCACGACAATTGAGAACTCATGAGAAAAATTACCCCACCCATGATCTAGAATTAGCAGTGGTGATTTTTGCTTTGAAAATTTGGAGGCATTACTTGTACGGTGAGAAGTTTGAAGTCTTCTCCGATCATAAGAGTCTAAAGTATTTGTTTTCTCAAAAAGACTTGAATTTACGACAACGGAGGTGGATGGAATTTATGGAGGATTATGACTTTGAGTTACACTATCATCGAGGGAAGGCCAATGTGGTGGCCAATACTTTGAGTTGAAAATCTGTGAGTAGTTTGGCAAGTATGGCCATTCGGGAATGGGATATGCTAGATGTTATTGGCAAGTTTGATTTGCACTTGGGTGAGTCCGGAGAGAGTGCTACCTTATTTACTTTGAATTCTTAACCTACCTTAGTTAGTAAGGTCATAGGGGTACAACGAGGAGACTGTGATATGGAATCAATCCTTGTTAAGATTTCCAATGGGAAGGAAGAGAAAGGTTTGAACGTTCACTCGGATCTGAGTGTACATTACCTAGACCGTTTGTTTGTATGAGAATCTTGTAGAGAGGAAGTACTTCGGGAGTTCCATCACTCACGCCTTGCGGTACACCCGGGAGGCACTAAAATGTATCCTGATCTTAGTCGTCAGTTTTGGTGGAGGGGTATGAAACAGGATGTTGCTTTATTTGTATTGAAGTGCTTTACTTGTCAACAAGTGAAGGCCGAACACCAAAGACCAGCGGGTTTGTTACAACCGTTACCAATAGCCAAGTGGAAATGGGAGCGTGTTACCATGGATTTTGTAGTTTGGCTTCCTAGAACACAACAAGGCAATGACGTCGTTTGGGTGATTGTTGATAGGTTGACTAAGTCTACCCATTTCATTTTGATGTGCACCAGTGACTCAGTTGAACGCTTGGCAGAATTGTACATTAGAGAGATAGTTCAACTTCGTGGAGTCCCTATGACTATTGTGTCGGATAGTGATCCTCGTTTTACTACCCGGTTATGGAAAATCCTTCAAGAGACGTTAGGAACTAAGTTGACTCTTAGGACCGCTTATCATCCTCAAACCGATGGACAGTCGGAACGAACCATTCAGATTTTGGAGGACATGTTTAGAGCTTGTGTCCTTGATTTTAAGGGGCCTTGGGAAAGGCACTTACCATTGATCGAGTTTGCTTACAACAATAGTTACCAAGCTAGTATTGGGATGGCACCATTTGAGGACTCATATGGCTGACCTTGTAGATCACCAGTTTGTTGGGCCGAAGTAGGTGATGCACCGTTACTGGGTCCGGAAATTGTTAGAGAGACAATCGAGAAAGTTGTTCTCATTTGGAAGAGGTTAGCTTTGGCCCAAAGCCGACGAAAGAGTTATGCCAATAAGAGGAGACAACCTTTCTCTTTTGAAGATGGTGACCATGTGTTTCTAAAAATCTCACCAAGATGGGGTTTTATGAGATTTGGTAAGAGTGGTAAATTATCTCCAAGGTTCATTGGGCCTTTTGAGATTTTAGAGCGAATTAGGGAAGTGGCATACCGATTAGCTTTACCGTCACAACTTTTCACAACGTATTTCATGTATCTGTGCTAAGGAAGTATGAACCCGACCCTTCTCATGTTCTTGACTGGGTTGACTTGGGGGTAGATGAGGATGGCTCTTACGAAAAACGACCGGTTCAAATATTAGATACCTGGGAGCAAGTGCTGCAGGGCAAAACTATACCGTTGGTAAAGGTGTCGTGGAGACACCATGGGGTTGAAGAAGCGACGTGGGAACGAGAGGCGGAAGTCCGCTCCAAATATCCGGATTTATTTGAAAATGCTTAAGTTGCTTTTCTTTGTAATATTCCCTAGTGTTGAGGGAAAACGTATTTAAAGTTGTTAACCACATGTTGATATGTGCGTTGTTGTTTTAAGCATAAGGTTGTTTAGAGTTGCCATTACTTTTTGAGAAATTTCATGTTTATGCATATTTGGGAGGTCATTGTTAATGAGATAACCATGGTGGAATTTGGTTGAGAGTTAGTATTGTGATTTGAAAATGAAATAGCGTGGCTTTGATCGCTAGAAACCCCTTTGTTTGGGTAGTTTGATTTGAAATTTTAAAATTCTTTAAGGGGGGAAGGTTGTAGCGATCCCGGTTTCGATCCTTCTTTCATGTTTTGCCACTTCGACTGGGCCGGTTGGGGGTCGAGCTGCCCGGTCAGCTCGCGGGGGTCTAGGGGGCAGCATCCCTTGGTGGGTCCTAAGGCAGCGCCCTGGCGGGGTTGAGGGGTAGCGCCCCCAAAACAGAAATGCAAAATGCATTCGAAGTTGCTTGTCCACTCAAGCGGAGAATGTTTGGTTTCAAAAGTTTGACCTGTCTACAAAAGTACTGGGTTAGTGTATTTGGCGCTCGAGCGGGGCATGTTATATTAGTTTGTGAATCTGAATTTCATATCACTTTTTCAGTCCTCTCTCTCTCTCTAAAACTCTCCAGAATTCTAGATCGGGAGCTTCTTTATCTAGAAGTCATCTTCTCTCTTTGATTTCTCCAAATCCATTGGGATTTAGACCTAAGTTCTTCACCAAAGGTGGTTATCATCTCGAGGGCTTCGTTGTGTGCGGTGAAGATCGAGTTTCGATATTGTTGATTTTGGGGGTTTTATCTCATTTCTTCTTCAAAACTTGAGGTAGGGATATTCTTAGAGTTATATATATGTTTTTGCAAGATTTAGATGATTTTCGAAATCATCCTTTGATTAGCTTTGAAAAATTGATTGTTGATTTCAAGAAGATGAGTGATTTTGAAGGAGGGTTTAATTTCTTTCCCTTTTAAAATAGAAATTGAACGTTTTGAACCTTATTGATTGAAGAAAGATGATTTTGGAGAGATTCTTCTAAATATCTTGGAGATGAATGGTTTTGGTGAGAAAACCTAGAAATTGGGTCTTTTCTTTGAAAGATGTTAAAAATCCTTGGAAGATGTTGTCATATTTATTTTGTGTACCAAAATAAATGGATGTTTTGAAAATTGTTTATTTATATATAAATGACGAATTTTGTGAAAAAAATGAGAAATGTTGTTTATTTTGGAAATTGTTGTCAAAATGTTGATTTAGTCTTGAATTGACTAAATTGTTGAGATTGCTCGAAATGTGAGAATTACGTTATTCTCTTGAATGAATTGGATATGAAAGTATGTATATATATATATATTCATCTTGTGGAATTGTGTTCAAAAGAGTATTTGGAATTTTGATCACAATGGTATATTGTGTGGAACAATTGAATATGGAAGTAATGTTGCATTGCATTATTAAGCATACATTGGCATTTCAATTCATTGGACTATGTTAAGCTTTGGAAATTTGCATTGAGAAAAGAATGTTAGGAAATGGGTTTTCATGAAATGGTTTTGGGGTAAATACGGTGGTAAGTCTTGATAGGTGGTGTAGATGAAATTGTTTAAGTTGGCCTGAGTGTCCTTGGTGAAAGACCAGAAAGTCGCGCGGATAGGTGTCGAGCCTTCTGGTTAATACCAGTAAAAATGACAATTGGTAGTACTCGTATAGTCTACTTGCAGACACCAACCTATGGATTACCAGAGTTGTATTTACCGCCCTCTTTAATTAAATTGATAAATTTTGAACAGTTGAAGTTGCATAACATCATTGAGCATGATGGTTTTCAAAAGATGAAGATGTGTTTTATTTTCAAAAAGGCATGGTACGACATGTGCATTCATCTCTTGAGACTTGTATAAAATGTATATACTTTGTTAAGGATTTCCTATTGGGCTTTATGCTCACCCTACCGGATTTTTGTGCAGGAAAAGACGTGGTGAATCCGCCTAATTGAGGGCGTGGAAATGTGTGTGTTGAGAGCACTAAAGTTCTCATTTGGTATGATCCTATTTGTAAGCCAAGGGCTATGTATGTGTGGGTTTGAATAACCATTTTGTGTACCGGGCTTAAGCCTTGGAAGATTGTAAACCCTTGGGGGTGTTTATTTGGTTATTTACTTGTTGTTGAATCAATGTAATATCGCATGAGGAACTATTATTATTATGTAATGCAAGTATGGGAAGTTATATTTGGTTTTCCTTTAAGAGAGCCATGATTGTTGCATTATCATTTGGGCTAGAAATTTCGGGCGTTACAACTTCAAATGTTCCCAAAAGACCTCATTGGGTACTTGTAGACGTCCCCGAACGTCCCGGGGAGGAACGAGTCCGCCGTTCTATTCGATATTGGGCTCACTACAGTTCAGGACTCTAAAATTGTCACGGTTCTAAGTCTTAACCAAAGAGTCCAAATCCGGCAAATCGTTTTGAGAAAACAGATTTTTAGAAAAAGAAGTGCCAAACATGGACTGCTTTGCCAGATACAGAGTCGCCACCTAAATATTTTATTTTGGGGAATTTAGGAAACCCTGACTCAGTGCTAAAGGCCACGTGTCCGTCATCACCAAAGTTGCCTCGGCTCAGGAACTTGGGTACAATTGAGGAAGGTCAGCTATGAGCACCCCCTCTCGCCCAATCCGAAGATCGGCCTCTACTAACCGTGATATCCGCTTTTGAAAACGTTATGTGTTCTTATTCGGTTTATTAGTCTAGGATTACTATGTTATGCGCACAGCAAACAAATATAGACCAAATCGCCTAAATTGGAAGAAAACATTTCATGCTTGTTTTGAAAAATGGTTTGCTACTCGCAAGTAGGCTAAAATGCAGGTTTTGCCACCATCGAGTGGGCTTTTAGAAAATATGGTTTTGCCACTATCCAGTGGGCTTTAAAACTCACAGTTTTAATGCGTTGTCCCAATTTAGGTAATTTAACCTCCATCCACAGGCATTCAAGCAGTTATATCACATAAGAAGCTAGCCTCATGGTAATCATACTGTCATGGCAACACTCACACGCATGCAAGGATGCTAAAGCAAAAGAACTTACAGAGTACTCCAAGCCAAGACAGGAACTAGTTAGTAATCACATGCATGATCCTAGTTCATATTTGAAATGGCTAATGCAACACATGCAAAGATGCAATCCAGACAGGCTCGGCTACCCTAAACATGGCATGTGAAATGCTGCAATTAACATATATTCAACTTGGAATTGAAATACGAGTGCAGTTAGCATGATGTACCGAGCCCGGTGCATGCAAGACAAATGTATGGATGCACGCATGCATAGCATAAGGTATGATAATTTAAATATGCCCTAGTCTACCATCATAAGCAGGTAAATAAAAGGGAAGAAAGACGTGGGGTTGGAAGACATACACACACTCACGTACACACTTATTACACAATTGCCCTCACTCGGAGGGTCCAAATAAATATTACAGTCCGAATAATAAACCATAAATTATTACAGAATTTCTAATTAATTAACAGAAAGAATGCAAAAAAAGAAGAAAGGTGGCCACAGCCCCCGTCTCGGGATGCGCGAATGATGCATGCTCGAACCCGCCTTGCCCGGAAAGTCCGTACCATACCACTGCTGCCTCTGTTTACACTGCTCTGCTTCTCTGAAAAATGCCAAAGTTCTGGGACAGGTTCCTTGCACACTATAGAATACCATCGGCTGAAGGAAATGCCCACCGGCCATATATAATTTCCATCGGCTGCTGTTGGAGTTATCGGCCATTCACCAATGGCTGGTCGGCATTGAATTCTGCCGGTCAGCAGAAACTTCCTGCAGAAGACAGTTTTGACAGCAATAGAGGACAGACAGTATATGGCATGGGATTTCAGGCACATGTGAGCATGGTCATGTTCCCCATCATGTATTGAACTCAGGGGAGCATGGCCCTCGATCCTCGAGCCATCAATTGTGCATGAATAGCCTAAGAGATCAAGGTTGCCATTTTATGTAAAAATGCATGCAACACACAAATGAGGACCAAGACCCTATCATGTCGAAGTCAAGGGCCCCGGTGACCGAGAGTTAAGACGCGTTACATCACTTATAGAATGAACGCTCCTTAACCCTCACACTTGGTTTGACACTCCAAACCAAGTAATGCAATGCATGTCATGCAAACATGACTCAAAGATATAACATGAGATTAAGATGCAAGGCATGCCAAATGCCATACAACTACCATGGCAAGCATGCAATGCTAGGTATGCAAGATGCAAATGCAATGCAAACATGGGCGATTTAAGCAATAGGATCATCATGTTACAACACCTAATGAAGCAATCATGCAACAAACATGAGACAAGCATGCAATGGTGGCCTTAAACCACCAAGGGGGCAGACCTCAATCCACCTCAAAACAATGACCAAAATTGCCCAAAATGGTAGACAAACACTCATGCCAACACGCAAGCCAATGGACCTAAGACTAAGGCACAAAAGGGGGCACTTTACTTCCACTAACATGGCCATTCATGGCATGAATTAGACAAGCAAAAACAGAATCCTAGCATGCAAAAATGGACTCCAAAACCCACTAATATGGCAGCTTAAGTGGCTCCAATGAGATGCATGCACCAAAACTCATTTCTAGGCATGAAAGGGCACATCCTCAAAGCATGAAAGAGGTCACATATGCAAACATACAAACATGATTTATGGACTGAAATATGATCCTAAATGATGCCAAATCATGAGGATGGTCTAAGCTACGCATGCTAGAGGCCAATATGCTCAAGGCTTACAAGCCAAAACACAAAGAGAGGACACCAAACATGGCAAGCATGATTGAAACAGATGGCCAACAGGCCTTAAACACGGTAAAGTAATGCCAATACCTTCATGAAATTAGGCTAACACATGCAAGAATCAAGACCTAAACACAAGATGCATTTCTAGGCCAAATAGAGGAATGTAAAGCATGTATGTTAAGCATGCAAAAGGGCACAAATTCGACCAAAAACAGAGATAACATGTGACCTAGAAACACCAAAA
Source organism: Camellia sinensis (assembly GCF_055761805.1). NCBI lineage: Eukaryota > Viridiplantae > Streptophyta > Magnoliopsida > Ericales > Theaceae > Camellia > Camellia sinensis. The sequence goes on along the minus strand of NC_138975.1, from coordinate 99,771,556 downwards.
AAACTCTGAAATAGGGCCAAAATCAATCAAGCATGCATGTTGCCCTTTAAGCCAAAAGGCAAGGAAATTAGGCAATGAAGGGAGAGGGGTGTCCCTCCCCTATACAAAACTTCAAACCAGCTTCCTCACCACTGAAAATCTACTGGTTTTCAGTAGTGAGAAGACTAAAACACTCAAGCAAACAAAGCCTCACAAAGGAAGCACCAAAAAGGCCAAATAAGGCCTAAGAGAGTGAGTTTGAACTCAAACCACAAAACACCCTTAATGAAAGTTCTTAAGCATGAAAATATAAGCTTTTTTTATGTTATGCACAAAACCTAAATTAGCAAGCAAGATAGGTAAAAAACTAGTGCAAGTTTGGGGAAACTAAAGCAAAGTGATTACCCTTGAAGAACCTTTGAAGAACAGTTGGTCCAGTCCTCTTCTTTTGATCAAAACCAGTCCAAAAGCTCAAAATCAACCCTCAAAGTGACTCAATCTCGGAGCAAGGTGTAATGGTGTGTGTATTAGTGCAAAAGTAAGGTAAAATGCACTTTTGGGCTACCAAACACACACTAAGGGAGGAGAGAGAGGGAAATATAGAGAGAGATGATGTATCTATATGTAAGCTCTGGTTTTTCTTTCAAACTTGCCAACCTAGAACAAGGAGAAGACCTCTCCTCTTATAGAAGTCGCCCTTGCAAAGCTTTCCAAACAAGCTTGCTTAGAGGGAAATCCCTCCATACACGTGTACGGAGGGGAACAGAGTGGGTGCCAGCTATCACAGTTGGCACAAAATATCTACAAAAAGTAGATGAACAGTAGTCGGCTGCTCAAAATTGCCATTTTGACAAAATGGGCTGCCGACCGGCAACAAATAATGCCAACCGGCAATATACATTGCCGATGGCAACAAAACACCAGCTGGTGGCCCCTGGCCATGGCCGGTGATGTGTGGGGATGCCTCAGAAGGTATTCCCTGCCCCTCCAAGGCAAAACACAAGTGTTTGGTGCAAAACCAGACACTAAACAGTCGAGTCGAGAGATCCTGAGGCAAGGCACGCGAGTCAAGACCTCCGGGAACTCAAGACGAACACAAACATGGATGATCACCGAGTGTTCAAACGGTGACGTCCAAGTCTTGAGGACGGTCAAAAATGGGGTGTCTACAGTTGCCCCTCTTTGACAGAACTCGAAAGTCATAACAATGACGGGAGTGAATGTCAAAGCCCAGAGACGACCCATTTTTGACAAGGCCGAAGACTCAGACAGACATGCAAGACAAACAAGATATGCGCCCGAAGGCAGGGGCAAAATGCAAGACAATGCACAGAGCCAGACATAACTTATGATCATGCAAAGAAAGCTGTAACGGAGCACACATGCAACAGTTTTAAGCTAGCATAGGCCAAACTACACTACAATGCAGAGAGGGTGTAAGAGAATTATGTAATTCTCAATACGTCTCACTCGGAGGATACAATACCTGTGCGGCTCGTCTGGTTGCACCAACCTCAAATGAACCGTACATACAATATCGTGCCTGCAAAGAAAACAAACTTAACAGGTACAATATTGTTAGCAACATGCATAATAGTGTACTTGAAATGCGTGACAACGCATAGCAAGTGGGAAGCATAACAATACTGTGAAGGTACGGACATGCAAATGGAGCGCGCGGTCTACGCAGGCAACGAAATTGATCATGAGCATGCGGTCTACGCAAGTAATGAAATTGAACATAAGCATGCGGTCTACGCAAGCAGAACACGCTGTCTACGCAAGCAAAACATGTGGTCTACGCATGTAAAACATGTGGTCTACGCAAGTAATGAACTTGAACAAACATGCGGTCTACGCAAGTAATGAAATTGAACAATCATGCGGTCTACGCAAGAAAAACATGCGGTCTACGCAGGTGACGAAAGTGAACAAACATGCGGTCTACGCAAGCAAAACATGCGGTCTACGCAGGTGACGGGTTTGAACAAACATGCGGTCTACGCAAGGAAATCATGCGGTCTACGCAAGCAAAACATGGGGTCTACGCAGGTAATGAAATTGAACAAGCATGCGGTCTACGCAAGCAAAACATGCGGTCTACGCAAGTGATGAATTTTGAACAAACATGCGGTCTACGCAGATAAAACATGCGGTCTATGCGAGTAATGAAATTGAACAAGCATGCGGTCTACGCAATCAAAACATGCGGTCTACGCAAGTAATGAAATTGAACAAGCATGCGGTCTACGCATATAAAACATGCGGTCTACGTAAGTAATGAAATTGAACAATCATGCGGTCTACGCAAGTAATGAAATTGAACAATCATGCGGTCTACGCAATCAAAACATGCGGTCTACGCAGGTAATGAAATTGAACAAACATGCGGTCTACGCAAGTAATGACGTTGAACAAACATGCGGTCTACGCAAGTAAAAGATGCGGTCTACGCAAGCAAAACATGCGGTCTACACAAGTAGTGTGTATGAGAAGAGTTGAATGTACACATGTAAGTAAAAACATGTCATTCACGATGCTGGAATGTAAAGTACTGTAACACAGCATAATTGAAACGATTTGTGGAATTCACAAGACATGAAAAGGATACGGGACGGGACGTTCTTCGCACGTATCGAGCATTGCTCGCAGAAGTTGTGGCCTGAGGTCAACTCGAAGGTTCACGTTTCAAAAGTGTGCTTTCCCGCATTGTCTCGAGTGATGAAGACGCCAAACCATGTAGTTAACCCGAACAAAGGTGCGGAAGGTGCGTTGACCGCAAGGGGAGTTTTACTGGTATCAATTCTGACACTTTGCTACCCTGCCATTCTATGCTTTACTTTCCTTTTTACTGGTAGTTTAAGCACATTGCGCTGCCTCGGGCAGGTTTTATTTTTTTTCAAAATTACATATTTTGCAAAACACGTGACGGGAATGAAACAACCATTTTGTTCAAAAGGTGTTCCGTTTGTAAATGTTCTATGCATCGCATCGCAAGGTACCACACCACAATGTGAACGAAATTGAACCTATTTTGAACAATGAATATTTGCATCGTAATAATCAGGTAGTGAACCGACTTACAACTCGATAAGCAAAACAAAGACATTATATAACCAAACAAGTGTGAGTACAACTCGATAAACGAATCAAAAGCTCAAAGAGAGTGAAATACAACTCGACAAGCAAATGTACAATAACTTGATAAGCAGACAGGTGTGACTCCGCAAGAATCGATCACCGGGGGAGGGATCGGAGGTGGTGGAGTTCCCCAATCCCTAGCATAAACAGCTCAGGGAACCAGGAGGGAGCCCATCGGCCAGGGGTAGAGGCCATCGGCCGCAAGGAATGGCCATCGGCCAGAAATTTGTTCGGTCGGCAAAAGATGATGGTCGGTCGGCAGAATATTCGCCCGGCCGGCTATGATTAAGGGAATCACCAGAATGTTGACACTTGTCCTCCACCCAACCTTATCTCCTACAAAAGACCCCAGCTTCGTAGTTTTCCTCAATTCCACACTGATTTTCTCTAATGGAAGAGTTTCTTGCTCAAAATCTCACAGCTTGGGTTGCTAGCTTGGATGGCTCGGAAAAGTTGAATTTCCGGGATTTTGGCATAAATGCACTATTCACTCTGGGTCGTACCCCGTTACACCTTCCGTTTCTTCATGCCGCGACGAGGTTTTGGAATCCGATGACGCATGTCTTTAGCTTCGCTGGGCAAGAGATATGTCCTACCTTCGAAGATTTCCGAGCCTTAATGGAGTCCGAGCGTGACGAGGAGCTCCTGCCCCAACTTAATTTTGGCCATGCCCAATCCTTAGGGCGAATGTGTGGACTCAGTATGCGTGACGCTCGGTCTCTGATTTGTGATGGGATGCTGGTCATTTCGAGTTTGATCGATCGGTTTTCTGATGCCGGTGATCGCAACAACCATCGTTGGCAAGGCTTCCGGCAACACGCCCTCAGTTTGTGCATGCTATCTCATTTTCTATTTGTCTTAGGCTTCGGAGGGTCTAGTGTCCGGCTGACCGAGGTTGCCCAAGGCTTGAAGGAGGGCAAGAGCTGTATTGCCATGACTCTGGCTGAGACGTTGATGGGCTTAGACGCCTTTTATCGTCATGAGACGACCAGATTAGCAGGGAGTCCACTACTACTACAGGTAATGTTTCCCACCCAATCTCACATTTGCATTGCTCACATCACTCGGCCCTCAAGCTCGGTCTTTTCTCACAAAACCCTGTTCTCACTTTTCTCTCCTCGTATATCTCTCTATTCTTTATTCTCTCATTTTTCATCCCTTCCCAGGTATGGTTGATGGACAAATTGCAGGTTGCGGACTCTTGCCCAGTGTATTCAGCTCGCGGCTATTTCTTCCGGCACCGTTTAGTCAATGCCCTTGATGAGGGATGGTGGTTCGCTTGGATGTGCCGCTTGTCCGCAGACCGTATTGCTTGGCGGTGCCCATGGCTGAGCCTTCCAGCAATGAGTTACAACATGTCCCGGCAGACTGGGATTCAATTGATTGGTCTCACTCACTGTGCATTCTACTTCCCATTTCGGATTCGGCGCCAATTCGGCCATGATTAGACCTGCCCGCCAGAGGGGATAGAGTATCCTACTGCATTCCCAGCCCGAGGCGCACAGCTTGCTTGGCAGGCCACCGCGTGGAGGACGAGAGAACTCCTGGCCCCCGCTCCTACTTTCAGTTGCACTTTGTCTGATGAGTGCTTGGATTGGCTTAATGAGGAGGCACAGGTCGGGCCCGTCTTGGCGTTAGAGATTTTGACCAGCTCCGGGAGGGGGCGCAGGAGCACCTGACTTGACTGTGCCCCGGATTTATTGCTTTATAAGTACTTTCAAGTTTTCTTTATGAATGTAATAAAAAGCAACTTTGATTGTATGCAAGAGCAGGAGGACTCTATTTTGAAATCAATGAAATTGAAGGTTGTGGTACTGAAAATTTTTCGCTTTGGTCCAAAAATGGTCAAAGTTGTAAAAAGATTATTCTGAACAAAGTCAGCTTTTATTAAAACTTCTCAAAATCATTTTCGATGTGGATCAGAACTGGACACGCCTGAGATCTATCACCGAGATGCACAACCTCGGATTCCTGCAACTGGAAAGTTGCCCCTAGTCTGAAGAGTACCACGGCACTGCATGGCAACGGAAAGTTGCCCCTAGTCTGAATAGCAATGTACTGAAGATTCCAATGGATGCTGATAGACAAAGATGACTGAGATGATCAAATGGACAAAGTTGATCGGGGAAAAGGTTTATGGCTGAACTTCAAGATGAAGCTGCCTACGTATCCCAAAGATGGGAATCAAGCCTTACGTAGTTCAGGCTTAGGTTCACTCGAGTATTTTCACTCTCCTTTTACGCTCTAACTTTTGCCAAGGTCGCCCTTTGCGGGTTTTCAACCTTGCGAGCTCAGTTTTTATATTTTCCAAGTTTTTATGCTCTAACTTTTGCCTAGGTCGCCCTTTCGGGTTTTTGGCCTAGCGAGCCTCTCAAGGGTAATATTTCTTCAACTTGTCCATGTTGATTGGTTGGGAAAATTCCAGGCCATCTAGGTCCATCAGAACCACAGCTCCACCTGACTAGACAGCTTTGATGATGTAGGGACCAGTCCAATTAGGTCTGAACTTGCCCCTTGGGTCGTGGATGGGAGCTCGGTTGTCCTTGAGCACCAAATCTCCTTCCTTTAAATTCCTGGACTTAACTTTCTTGTTGAAAGTCCGGGCAATTCTGCGCTGATAACTTTGAACATGGTACAGTGCTTTCGGCCTTCTCTCATCAAAGAGCATGAGTTCCTCAAACCTGCTCTGCTGCCAATTTGCTTCGGCTATCTGACACTCAGCCAATACTCGTAATGACGGAACCTCAACTTCGATGGGTAGAACGGCCTCCATCCCATAAACCAATGAATACGGAGTCGCTCCGGTAGAAGTCCTAATTGAAGTCCTGTAGCCCCACAGAGCAAATGGCAACTTATCTGGCCAATCCCGGTAGGTTTCCACCATCTTCTGCAGTATATGCTTGATGTTCTTGTTGGCGGCCTCAACTGCTCCGTTGGTTTGCGGCCGGTAGGTGGATGACTTATGAAAAGCCACGTTATATTTCTCCAACAAGTCAATTACTTCCTTCTTAAAGTGGGAACCATTATCCGAAATAATCTCGTTTGGGACCCCGTAGCGACAGATGATGTTGTTTCTGATAAACTTTGCAACGTGCGACGCCTTCAACACGGCATATGATTGGGCCTCGACCCACTTTGTAAAGTAATCTATCGCAACTAGGATGAACTCATGCCCATTCGATCCCTTCGGAGTGACAGCCCCGATCACATCAATTCCCCAAACTGAAAATGGCCATGGTGAAGTCATATTGTACAGCTTCGACGGCGGGATATTCATGCGGTTTGCATGGATCTGACATTTGTGGCATCACCGAACAAAACTGATACAATCCTCCTCCATGGTGGACCAGTAGTATCCTTGTCGAAGGATTTTCCGTGCTAGCATTACTCTGTTCATGTGCGCACCGCACTCTCCCCCATGGATGGCCTCCATCAGGCGCTTCGATTCTTCGGCTTCGACACATAGCTTGTGCATTCCCAAATGGCCTCTCTTATACAGCTTACCCCCACAGATGATGAACTGAACGGCCATTCTTCTGATTGCCCTTTTATCCTTGGCATTTACCCCCGGTGGATATGCTTCCTTCTCCAAGAAGTTCCAAATGTCGTAATACCAGGGGTTTTCGTCCTGAACTTCGTCTATGGCGGCGATTGATTCATACGTCGGTGCAAACTTCTGGTCAATAATGACTGGACGCATCCGGACTCCGGACGGGATGTCTATCATGGAGGATAGAGTTGCTAGTGAATCTGCGAACCTGTTGTTCTCTCTCACTAGGTGAGTGAAATTTAGCTTCTCAAACCGAGGAATTAACAAGTCCAAGGTCTGGTGGTAAATTATCATCTTCTCCTCTTTGACTTTCCAATCTCCTTTTACTTGAGACACAACAAGGTTCGAGTCCCCAATGACGTCCAACCGCCTTGCCCCTAGTTCTAGGGCTGCTTCTAGGCCGGCAATACATGCCTCATATTCTGCTTCATTGTTCGAGACTTTGAACCGGAGCTTGAATGCTAAGGTGATACGGGAATCGTCAGGTGCTATCATTAACACTCCTATCCTATACCCGTACTGGTTTGACGCTCCGTCAAAGTACATCGTCCAAGTTTCATCTTCGACGTGCAGAATGGCTTCATCTGGGAATAGGTACTCAACCGCCTCATCCCCTTCAACCGGGTGGTCGGCAAGGAACTCCGCTACCGCTCTTCCTTTTACTGACTTTCGTGTCACATACTTTAGATCAAATTCAGAAAGCAGCAGCAGCCAACGAGCTAGCCTACCCGTAAGTGCCGGTTTCTTGAAAAGATATTTGATGGGATCCAAGCGTGAAACCAACATTACAGAGTGAGCTAACAGGTAGTGCCGCAGTTTCCTAGTAGCCCATACCAAGGCCAAACAAGCCTTCTCCAGCGGAGTGTAGCGGATCTCGTAATCCAGCATCTTCTTGCTTAGATAGTAGATGGCTCTCTCCACTTTGTCCTCTGATTCTTGCGCAAGCATGCAACCCATCTGTAGACACCCCATTTTTGACCGTCCTCAAGACTTGGACGTCACTGTTTGAACACCCGGTGATCATCCATGTTTGTGTTCGTTTGGAGTTCCCGGACGCCTCGGCTACGCGCTTTGCCTTAGGATCTCCGGACTCGACTCTTTAGTGTCTGGTTTTGCACCAAACACTTGTGCTTTTACCTTGGAGGGAGGATAATGGCTTTTTGGCCATCCTCACTTTCCACCGGCCTTCCCCTAGCATCACCGGCTGTGTAGGGGTTCCACCGGCCATGTTTTCTTAAAATAAATGGCCGGCCGGCACTATATACTGCCGACCGGCACTCTTTTCTGCCGGTGACTTCTTTTGCTGGCCGGTGTGACTCCTTTGCACACTTGAGGCATGGTGCATGCCAGCTGTGCCAGCTGGAATGCACCATCACTCTTCCCCGTGGGGTTTTGGCTGGTATGTGCCTTTGAACCCCTTGGTTCCTTCTAGAAGGATGAACCCTTGGCTAAGCTTCTTGGAGAAGCTTTGCCAGCTGTTTTAGCTTCTCCAAGAAGCCTAGTCTCCTTTGCACCTTCTTGCCCCTTTCACTTGGCTTCTTGGAGAAGCCAAGAACCATTTGCTTAGTCTATATATAGAGCCCTCCTCCCCCATTGTTGAAGGTTGGGAGTTTTAAACCTAAAAACCAGAGCTTATATACATATATCTGCTAGATATATCATCTCTCTCCTCCCTTAGTGTGTGTTTGATGGCCCAGAAGTGCATTTTTACCTTACTTTTGCACTAATACACACACCATTACACCTTGCTCCGAGGTTGAGAGGCTTGGGGGGTTGATTCTTGAGTTTTTGGACTAATTTTGATCAAAAGAAGAGGGCTGGACCAACTGTTCTTCAGAGGATCTTCAAGGGTAACTACTTTGCTTTAGTTTTCCCAAACTTGCACTAGTGTTTTACCTATCTTGCTTGCTGTTTTAAGTTTTGTGCATAACATAAAAAAAGCTTGTATTTTCATGCTTAAGAACTTTAATTAAGGGTATTTTGTGATTTGAGTTCAAACTCACCCTCTTAAGCCTTATTTGGCCCTTTTGGTGCTTCCTTTGTGAGGCCTTGTTTGCTTGAGTGTTTTGGTCTTCTCACCACTGAAAACCAGTGGGTTTTCAGTGGTGAGGAAGGTGGTTTGAAGTCTTGCGTAGGGGAGGGACACCCCTCTCCCTTCATTGTCTTATTTCCTTGCATTTTGGCTTAAAGGGTGACATGCAAGCTTGCTTTGTTTTGGCCCTTTTTCAGAGGTTTTTGGGTGTTTTTAGGTCATATGTCATCTCTATTTTTAGTCGGATTTGTGGCCTTTTGCATGCTTAATATACTTGCTTTACATCCCCCTATTTGGCCTAGAAATGCATCTTGTGTTTAGGCCATGATTCTTGCATGTGTTGGCTTAGTCCCATGAAGGTGTTGGCATTATTTTACCATGTTTAAGGCCTGTTGGCCATCTATTTTAGTCATGCTTGCCTTATTCGGTATCCTCTCTTTGTGTTTTGGCTTGTAAGCTTTAAGTATATTGACCTCCAACATGCATAGCATAGGCCATCCTCATGATTTGCCATCATTTAGGGTCACATTTCAGCCCATAAATCATGCTTGCATGCTTGCATATGTGACCTCTTTCATGTTTTGAGGGTGTGCCCTTTTATGCCTAGAAATGAGCTTTGGTGCATGCATCCCATTGGAGCCATTTAAGCTGCCATATCAGTAGGTTTGGAGTCCATTTTGCATGCTAAGTTCCTGTTTTGGCTTGTCCAATTCACGCCATGAGTGGTCATGTTGTTGGAAGTGAAATGCCCCCTTTTGTGCCTTAACCTTAGGACCTTTGGTTTGCTTGTTGGCATGAGTATTTGTCAACCTTTTTAGGCACTTTTGGTCACTGTTTTGGGGAGGATCAAGGTCTCTCCTTTTATGGTTCAAGGCCCCTTTGCATGCTTGTCTCATGTCCATTGCATAATTGCTTCATTAAGTGTTGTAATATGTTGACCCTATTGCTTAAATTGTCCATGTTTGCATTACATTTGCATCTTGCTTGCATAGCATTGCATATTTGCCATAATAGTTGCATGGCATTTGGCATGCCTCGCATAATTAGTATCATGTTGCATTTTGAGCCATGTGAGCATAACATGCATTGCATTACTTGGTTTGGGATGTCAAACCAAGTGTGAGGGTTAAGGAGCGTTCATACTATAAGTGATGCAACGTGCCTTAACTCTCGGTCACCGGGACCTTTGACTTCGACATGATAAGGCCTTGGTCCTCATTTGTGTGTTGCATGCATTTTTACATCAAATGGCAAGCTTGATCTCTTGGGCTATCATGCACAATTGGTGGCTCGAGGGTCGAGGGCCATGCTTCCCCGAGTTCAACACATGATGGGAAACATGACCAAGCTCACATGTGCCTGAAATCCTATGCCATATGCTGTCTGTCCTCTGTTGCTGTCAAAACTGTCTTCTGCAGGAAGTTTCTGCCGACCGGCATAATTCATTGCCGATCGGCCATTGGTGAATGGCCGATGACTCAATCAGCAGCCGATGGGAGTTATACACTGCCGGTGGGAATTTCCCCCAGCCGGTGGTACTCTACAGTATGCAACAAACCTGTCCCAGAATTTTGGCATTTTTCAGAGAAGCAAGGCAGTAAAAACAGAGGCAGCAATGGATATGGTGCGGGCTTTCCGGGCGAGACGGGTTTGAGCATGCATCATTCGCGCATCCCGAGGTGGGGGCTGTGGCCGCCTTTCTTTTGTTTGCACTCATTCTGTTAAGTAAATTAGAAATTCTGTAATAATTTATTTGCTTGTCATTCGGACTGTAATATTTATTTGGACCCTCCGAGTGAGGGCAATTGTGTAATAAGTGTGCGTGAGTGTGTGTATGCCTTCCAACCTCACGTCTTTCTTCCCTTTTATTTACCTGCTTATGATGGTAGGCTAGGGCATATTTAAAATTAGCATACCTTATGCTATGCATGCGTGCATTCATGCATTTGTATTGCATGCATCAGGCTCGGTACATCACGCTAACTGCACTTGTACTTCAATTCCAAATTGAATACGTGCATCAATTGATCGCATTTCACATGCCATGCTTAGGTTAACCGAGCCTACTTTGATTGCATCCTATATGTGTTACATTAGGCAATTTAACATGGACTAGGATCACGCATGTTTACTAACTAGTTTATTGTTTTGGCATGGAGTACATTGTAAGTATTTATGCTTTAGCATACCGCATGCGTGCGAGTGTTGCCATGACAGTATGCTTGCCATGCGGCTAAATGCTTATGTGATAAATTGTTTGAATGCCTGTGGGTGAAGGTTGGATTGTCTGAGTTGGAAAAACTCGTTGAAATCCGTATTTTAGCCTACTTGCGAGTAGCAAATTCCAAAATGTGTTTCAAAGACAAACGGATATGCAATGCTTATTTCCAAATTAGGCGATCTAGTCTATACTTGTTTGTTGTGCGCATAACATAGTAATGCTAGGCTAATAAATGGAATAAGAACATATAACGTTTTCAAAAATGGATATCACGGTTAGTAGAGGCCGATCTTCGGATCGGGCGAGAGGGGGTGCTCACAGCTGACCTTCCCCAATCGTACCCAAGCTCCCGAGCCGAGGCAACTTTGGTGATGACGGACACGTGGCCTTAGGCAACGAGTCAGGGTTTCCTAAATTTCCCAAAATAAAACATTTAGGTGGCGACTCTGTATCTGGCAAAGCAGTCCATGTTTGGCACTTCTTTTCTAAAAATCTGTTTTCTCAAAACGATTTGCCAGATTTGGACTCTTTGGTTTAGATTAAGAACCGTGACAATTTGAGAGTCCTGAGCTGTAGTGACCCCAAATGAACAGAACGGGACTCACCCTCCCGGGGCGTTCGGGGACGTCTACACCATTGTGGTCTTAGTCACCGAAAGATACAATATCAGTGGTCTCCCCTGCTCTGGCGGCGATAGCACGGGCGGGTTGTGTAAATATTCTTTGATCTGTTCAAAAGCTGCTTGACATCGGCCGTCCCATTGGAATTTCTTTTCTTTCTTCAGGAGACCAAAATGTGGTTCACAAGTCAAGGTTAGTTTTGAAATAAACCGTCTTATGAATTGCACTTTACCTAGAAAGCCTCGCACCTCCTTTTCAGTCCTTGGTGGTGGCATTTCTAAGATGGCCTTGATTTTTGAAGGGTCGACCTCGATGCCCCTTTGTGTAATCAGAAACCCCAGCATTTTTCCCGCTGTAACACCGAATGTACACTTCTGAGGATTTAGCCGCAACCGAAATTCTCTGATCCTTTGGAAGAACTTTTGCAAGGCGGTGTAGTGGCCTTCTCTTTCTTTGGACTTGACAATCATGTCGTCCACGTACACCTCAACCTCTTTGTGGATCATGTCATGCAATATTGTGGTTGCAGCCCGTTGATATGTGGCCCCAGCGTTCTTCAGCCCAAACGGCATCACTCTGTAACAGTATGTCCCACACGGGGTGGTGAAAGCAGTCTTCTCCCGGTCTTCGGGTGCCATCACTATCTGATTGTAGCCTGAGAAACCATCCATAAACGAGAGCAAAGCACGCCCCGCTGTAAAATCCACCAACTCATCAATATGTGGCAAGGGGAAGTCGTCCTTCGGACTAGCTCTATTCAAATCCCTGAAATCCACGCATACTCGGATCTTGCCATCCTTCTTCGGCACTGGAACAATGTTGGCCAACCAAGTCGGGTATTCGGATACTAACAGGAAGCCTGCATCGATTTGCTTGGTGACCTCTTCCTTAATTTTGATGGCCCAGTCCGGACGATTCCTTCTGAGCTTCTGTTTGATCGGTCGGGCCTCGGGGTCGAGAGGGATCCGGTGCTGTACAGTCACAAGACCGATTCCAGGCATGTCTTCGTAGGACCACGCGAAAACGTCTTTAAAATCTTTTAATAAAGCGACTAAGCGCTCGCGTTCCTCCGAAGACAACGTGGACCCGATCTCGACCAGCTGCGGGTCCTTCTCAGTACCAACATTCACAGTAGTGATTTCATCCATTAAGGGTTTAACAAATCTTTCCTGCTCTTGATCAATTAATCGTTGCAAAACTAGAGGAATTTCTTCCTCGTCGTTTTCATCAAAATTTTGAAAATCCTGATTTAAGCAATAAATCAAAGGCACAGAAAAATACTCAGAAACCACATCCACATCATTCTTATTAAATACTTCCAAGCCGTCCGATTCTTCTGTTACAACAGACTCAAAAGAGAAAGAAAATGACGACCTAGACAGGACTGTGGCATCTGGGTTGTCACCCTTAGGAATACCGGACTCAGACTCAGTTGAGCTGGAACCTGATTCCGACTCACAAGATTCGGTGGAATCAGATTCCGGCTCACTACCTGACCCGGTGCTGCTTGATAAAAATCCCTCTTCATATTGCCAGACGAGAGAGGGTGCAATGGATGCATCCAAAATAGTTGATGGTAGGCCCGCAGCCGTTTCATTCCCGATCATGCATACCGAGCAGTTATCCCCCAAGCACTTCTGTACGATCGGAGGATCTGAAAGTAGACATGCCAGTGCTACCCCCATTTCAATCTCGGCGCCTTCGGAATCCGCTTCCTTACTTTGCTCAGCCTCGGCTAGTAGATCTGCCTGCCCTTCGGTGACGTCATTCTCAGGTAGCTGCAGGTCAAAGAAAATCTCAAACCCCGGTACGCGCTTCCTCCCCGCGTTCAGCCACGGCTCTGGGAAGCCACAAAATAGAAAGTCCTCCCCCTCCCGGATGAAGCGTCCGTTTAGGGTACCCTGAATGGGCCGGTGCATTATGTCAAAGGGCTTCCCCATCTATTTCGCTCTGGCTCTTCTGGCCATTTCCTTTCCTCTCCTTATCCAGTCCTCTTTGGTGGGTAGATAACCCAATCCGAAGGTATGAGGGTTGTGTGGCACTTCGGCCAATGCTGCGACGCCTTTCCGGCCGCTCTTTCCCAATCCCATCCCGGGGATGTGTTGGAGCTTGTTCATAAGGTAGACTGCTTGAGCACTGACATATACCCCTTCATTAGCTGCCATGATGTCCTGTACGACCCGAGCCTCAGCCAAGGTAAAACCTGATATGAACACATCTTCCATACCGTGCTCGATTTCTAGAACAGGCGTAGATACCTCCGGCGGCGGATGAATCGATGAATTCCCGAAAACAATGGCTACTCCCTTCTCGTAGGGGTATTTCACCACTTGATGTAGGGGGGAGGAGACCACCTTTACCTGATGCAGCCACGGCCGCCCCAAAAGCGGGTTGAAAGTTGTAGGAACCTCCAAGACATGGAAATCTATCTCATGCTGTCCCGACCCAACCTTTGTTTGAATCTTAACTGTTCCCATTACTTCCCGGCTTGTGTTATCATATGCCCGAATCACCTGGGCCGTTGGCACAAAGTCCGCGATTTTCAAACCGATCGCGTAGGCTGTCCTTGCCGGACAGACATTGATGGCGGACCCTGTGTCGACAAGCACCACGGGTATCCATTTATCTCTGCACTCCACGGAGATGTAGAGTGGCTTGTTATGGTTCGCACCCTCAGGTGGCAGTTCTTTGTCAGAAAAGGTCAACATCGGGGTAGCTCCTCCCGAAAAGACTAGGCCCACCAGCTGTTCAGGCGTGGTGTCTATAGAAAGCTTGGCTTTGTCCATGGCTGAAAGGACAGCCTGTCTATGTACTTGAGAAGCCATAAGCAGCCCCCCGATGGAGATGTCTGCTTGTATCTTTTTCAATTGTCTCAATATGGCCTCATCTTCGAGTTGCTTTTCTTTTTGCTTCTCTGCCTCCCTATCTTTTCCAGACGCCTCTGGTTGATCTAGGTGTGGAGGCTTGAAATACCGTCCACTCCTAGTCATGTGATCGACTTCGTCGATATACCAGGTATCATCTGGTTGGTTACTCCCCCAATCTTCGTCTATGTGGGCAAGACATAGATCATCATCCTCCCACCACATTCCATCTGCTGCTGACAGGCACCTGTCCGGTTCGGGCATGACTGTTCTCTTACTCGCAGCACCTTCTATTCCTATGCTCGCGGCATTCTCCCTTTCTGTACTCGCAGCAGTCTCAATCCCCACATGGGCTTTTGCCTTCCTGATTCTCTCGGAATCTTCGAATCTTCCCTGTTCCGGCTGTGTCAATGCAGCCGACTGTTCAATAATCCTCGTACTCGAAATGCTCCAATCTCGAGCGAAATTCTTGACACCGGCGCTCTCCGACGATGCACTCTGTTCTCTAACCCTTCCGGCTGTCACTGATATTCTTGCCACTGCCGGGCCTTGTTGTGGCTGAAGCTCCTCCACCACATCTGGTTGATCGTTTAACCATCCTGTAGCCTCTGTTGATTCCTCATAATCGAACCAGTTGACGGCTAAATCCCCTGGATCTTGGTTACTGTAAAACTGGAGCTTGGCAAGGTCCTCTTCCATAGCCGTTACATCATCCGTTCCCTGTCCCAAACTGTCCCCTTGGATCACACACAACTCCCCCTATGTTGGTAGTTCCATACCTGGCCTGTCCTGGCCTATTGACAAAATGTAGTCACTCGGACTATAAGCATTCCCAACACCACTCCCAGATTCCGCGGACTCTGGCTCAACAACCCCCTTCTCCTTTGGAGTCTTCTCTCTCCTGTTCTCAATAGTCACCACCGTTGGCTTAGGTTAGGTTAGGGAGATGTCCATCATGCACAAATCGGTGCAATCGGGAAGGAACACTTCCGGCTTAGGCAGGTGGGAAGGAGTGATATAGATGCTAGGATCATAAGGCACGACCCCAGCTTGGATGAAGTTGACTCTTTTGGATGGTGGAGATTGGTTATGTGTGGGGAGAGGGTTTGTAGTAACGTTGGGTTTCTCGGGAGGCAAAATCACCCCGTTGTCGATGAGATCTTGAATCTCATGACGCAATCGGAAGCACAGGTCGGTGTCATGACCGTGTTGTTGGTGAAATGCACAATATTTGGCTAGGTTGTGGGCAGCGGGGAGTCTTTCTGGTAAGGGCCGCGGCTCTAGGGGCTTCAGATGCCCTTTTCTGATTAAGACCCCCAAAGCTTTGGACAGGGGCATATAAAGTGGAGCGAAGGTTCTGGTGTTTTTGGGTGGGTATTTGACTGTTTGTGGGTTGCTTCCGAACGCACTGGAGAATGGTGCGGCTGCCATAGTTCTTCAGGGAGGGTTGGTGGTGACCATACTCACTTCGGAGGTCCTGGTAGTTGTAGTGCCACTCGGGCCTGCATTAGTGTTACGGTTGAAAGTTCTGCGGGGTTGCTCCCGGTCATTATCAATTAAGCCTTGCTTTAAGGCATCCTCAATCTGCACCCCCATTTCATGTAGATCTGAAAAGGTAAGGAAGGGGAGTACAATCATCTTCTACATTAACTTCGGCTGAAGATTGCGCACAATCATCCGAATCTGGTCTTTGTCTGTGGGCCTTAAGGTCATCATCGAAGCCTTAGCCCGCCATCTGGTTACGAATTCTGAGAAACTCTCTTTGGGTTCTTGCCTCGTTGTCTTGAGATCCCGGGTCATAATCTCGATTTGTGTATTGTATGAGTACTGCAAGATGAAGGCCTCAGCCATCTCGTCCCAACTTCTCTTGACGTCATCCTCCAATTTGGCATACCATATGGCTGCTACACCCGACAGGGTCCGGCCAAATAGAGACAGCTTCTGCAGTCTAGTGAGGCCCATTGGCCTTAGGATGTCTAAAAACAATCTTAGGTGCACCATGGGGTCTCCAGAGCCATCAAATCGATCAATGTGCGGCATCTTGAATCTGTCAGGCAGCGTCACGGCTGCGTCGGTATAGCCATCTTCAATGTCAGGGATAGTCTGGACTCCTTGGGATCTTTTGAACAGCTTTTCGAGCTTGCTCAGCTATAATGCTGTGGGATCTGTCTCGAACTCGAAAGGAGAGTCCGGTAGGTTAGTGGGTGTTTTGGATAACTGGGGTTGGATTTGGGGTAGGGTCGGGGGTGGAGGTGGTCCTATGGGAATGTCCGTGTCATTCTGAACATTAGCTGTCTACCCGAGGGTAGGAATTCCTGGCTTGGGAGGAACTTGTTGCGAAGCAGATGCTCCGTTTTGCTATTGTAACCTCATGATTAACTCTGCTTGTTCGCTCACAACCGTGGCCTGCTGCTTGGCGAACTCTGCCTGCCGAACAGCATCTTGCTGCATCATTTTCATGCTCTCTTGGAGTTGGCGCACCATCTCCTCTAAACTAGCTATACTGTTTTGTTCTGACTAAATTATCGGTATATGTTCCCTCTCTGTGGGTGAAACAGGACCCTAATCTCTACTGTACACAGTTGGGGTAGATAAAGCCCTCTGTATTGACTGTTGAACTGATGCCCTCTGCCTAGCTGTCCTCCGTCTAGTAACCGCGGGTAGAGAGTGGTACACTGGTTGTCCGTCTACCAGATCCTCAGATCGATGGAGCCGACGACCTCTAATCCAGAGTGCTTGGGGAATATCTACCGGGTTAGAAGCAATGGTGCTAAACTACCTAGCAAAAGATAAATAAAGCAGTAAATAAACAAACAATCGGACAACACAACGGCGTAAAGTAAACATATACAACGCACAGTTAGGTATAACACACAGTTGGTAAGCCGAATACACTGTTCCTCGATACTGATCACTGTTCCCCAGAATCACTGTTCCCAAAACTGAACCTGGTACCCGCAGATAACTGGTTCTCATAAACTGATATTGATGCCCTCAGGTCTAATACTCAATCTTGCAAACTGATATGTACGTCCTTGTAGAGATACACTCTAAAAGCACATAACAAGTAAAGAGAGCCAAAAAAACCCCTATGTTGGGGTAGGGTTTCCCTGTCCTATTTTGTCAGGAGCTAGGGTTTCACTACGCACGCAGCGGTTTTCAAATAACCTAACATCGGGTAAGCAACCTGTCCTAGCTTGGAATGGTCACTATAGATCCGAATATGCACTAGGTCGAATGGTCGAAAAGGGTGCCCCGGTAAAACCGGGGTTTGTGTTCCCATGCTGTCAGAGCCCATAACCGGTCAGCCTTATGGTCATGCCTTGACAAGACAAGCCTCCGGCAAACCGTTCAGGAATGACAGATGGCAAACACGGTGTCCTAGGCGCACCAATGCAAATGCAATACAAAGAAACACACAAGTGTAGTCAAAAACAGATATCATGAGTTCGAGTCAAGTTCTCTAAATCCCTAGCAGAGTCGCCAGAAACTGTAGACGTCCCCGAACGTCCCGGGGAGGAACGAGTCCCCCGTTCCGTTCGATATTGGGCTCACTACAGTTCAGGACTCTAAAATTGTCACGGTTCTAAGTCTGAACCAAAGAGTCCAAATCCGGCAAATTGTTTTGAGAAAACAGATTTTTAGAAAAAGAAGTGCCAAATATGGACTGCTTTGCCAGATACAGAGTCGCCACCTAAATATTTTATTTTGGGAAATTTAGGAAACCCTGACTCGGTGCCAAAGGCCACGTGTCCGTCATCACCAAAGTTGCCTCGGCTCGGGAACTTGGGTACGATTGGGGAAGGTCAGCTATGAGCACCCCTTCTCGCCCGATCCGAAGATCGGCCTCTACTAACCGTGATATCCGCTTTTGAAAACGTTATGTGTTCTTATTCGGTTTATTAGTCTAGGATTACTATGTTATGCGCACAGCAAACAAATATAGACCAAATCGCCTAAATTGGAAGAAAACATTTCATGCTTGTTTTGAAAAATGGTTTGCTACTCGCAAGTAGGCTAAAATGCAGGTTTTGCCACCATCGAGTGGGCTTTTAGAAAATATGGTTTTGCCACTATCCAGTGGGCTTTAAAACTCACAGTTTTAATGCGTTGTCCCAATTTAGGTAATTTAACCTCCATCCACAGGCATTCAAGCAGTTATATCACATAAGTAGCTAGCCTCATGGTAATCATACTGTCATGGCAACACTCACACGCATGCAAGGATGCTAAAGCAAAAGAACTTACAGAGTACTCCAAGCCAAGACAGGAACTAGTTAGTAATCACATGCATGATCCTAGTTCATATTTGAAATGGCTAATGCAACACATGCAAAGATGCAATCCAGACAGGCTCAGCTATCCTAAACATGGCATGTGAAATGCTGCAATTAACACATATTCAACTTGGAATTGAAATACGAGTGCAGTTAGCATGATGTACCGAGCCCGGTGCATGCAAGACAAATGTATGGATGCACGCATGCATAGCATAAGGTATGCTAATTTAAATATGCCCTAGTCTACCATCATAAGCAGGTAAATAAAAGGGAAGAAAGACGTGGGGTTGGAAGACATACACACACTTACGTACACACTTATTACACAATTGCCCTCACTCGGAGGGTCCAAATAAATATTACAGTCCGAATAATAAACCATAAATTATTACAGAATTTCTAATTAATTAACAGAAAGAATACAAAAAAAGAAGAAAGGTGGCCACAGCCCCCGTCTCGGGATGCGCGAATGATGCATGCTCGAACCCGCCTTGCCCAGAAAGTCCATACCATACCACTGCTGCCTCTGTTTACACTGCTGCCTTTGTTTACACTACCCTGCTTCTCTGAAAAACGCCAAAGTTCTGGGACAGGTTCCTTGCACACTATAGAATACCATCGGCTGGAGGAAATGCCCACCGGCCATATATAATTTCCATCGGCTGCTGTTGGAGTTATCGGCCATTCACCAATGGCTGGTCGGCATTGAATTCTGTCGGTCGGCAGAAACTTCCTGCAGAAGACAATTTTGACAGCAACAGAGGACAGACAGTATATGGCATGGGATTTCAGGCACATGTGAGCGTGGTCATGTTCCCCATCATGTATTGAACTCAGGGGAGCATGGCCCTCGATCCTCGAGCCATCAATTGTGCATGAATAGCCTAAGAGATCAAGGTTGCCATTTGATGTAAAAATGCATGCAACACACAAATGAGGACCAAGACCCTATCATGTCGAAGTCAAGGTCCCCGGTGATCGAGAGTTAAGATGCGTTACATCACTTATAGTATGAACGCTCCTTAACCCTCACACTTGGTTTGACACCCCAAACCAAGTAATGCAATGCATGTCATGCAAACATGACTCAAAAATACAACATGAGATTAAGATGCAAGGCATGCCAAATGCCATACAACTACCATGGCAAGTATGCAATGCTAGGCATGCAAGATGCAAATGCAATGCAAACATGGGCGATTTAAGCAATAGGATCATCATGTTACAACACCTAATGAAGCAATCATGCAACAAACATGAGACAAGCATGCAATGGTGGCCTTAAACCACCAAGGGGGCAGACCTCAATCCACCTCAAAACAGTGACCAAAATTGCCCAAAATGGTGGACAAACACTCATGCCAACACGCAAGCCAATGGACCTAAGACTAAGGCACAAAAGGGGGCACTTTACTTCCACTAACATGACCATTCATGGCATGAATTAGACAAGAAAAAATAGAATCCTAGCATGCAAAAATGGACTCCAAAACCCACTAATATGGCAGCTTAAGTGGCTCCAATGAGATGCATGCACCAAAACTCATTTCTAGGCATGAAAGGGCAAATCCTCAAAGCATGAAAGAGGTCACACATGCAAACATACAAACATGATTTATGGACTGAAATATGATCCTAAATGATGCCAAATCATGAGGATGGTCTAAGCTACGCATGCTAGAGGCCAATATGCTCAAGGCTTACAAGCCAAAACGCAAAGAGAGGACACCAAACATGGCAAGCATGACTGAAACAGATGGCCAACAAGCCTTAAACATGGTAAAGTAATGCCAATACCTTCATGAAATTAGGCTAACACATGCAAGAATCATGACCTAAACACAAGATGCATTTCTAGGCCAAATAGAGGAATGTAAAGCAAGTATGTTAAGCATGCAAAAGGGCACAAATTCGACCAAAAACAGAGATAACATGTGACCTAGAAACACCAAAAAAACTCTTAAATAGGGCCAAAATCAATCACGCATGCATGTTGCCCTTTAAGCCAAAAGGCAAGGAAATGAGGCAATGAAGGGAGAGGGGTGTCCCTCCCCTATACAAAACTTCAAACCACCTTCCTCACCACTGAAAATCTACTGGTTTTCAGTAGTGAGAAGACTAAAACACTCAAGCAAACAAAGCCTCACAAAGGAAGCACCAAAAAGGCCAAATAAGGCCTAAGAGAGTGAGTTTGAACTCAAACCACAAAACACCCTTAATGAAAGTTCTTAAGCATGAAAATATAAGCTTTTTTTATGTTATGCACAAAACCTAAATCAGAAAGCAAGATAGGTAAAAAACTAGTGCAAGTTTGGGGAAACTAAAGCAAAGTGATTACCCTTGAAGAACCTTTGAAGAACAGTTGGTCCAGCCCTCTTCTTTTGATCAAAATCAGTCCAAAAGCTCAAGAATCAACCCTCAAAGTGACTCAATCTCGGAGCAAGGTGTAATGGTGTGTGTATTAGTGCAAAAGTAAGGTAAAATGCACTTTTGGGCTACCAAACACACACTAAGGGAAGAGAGAGAAGGAAATATAAAGAGAGATGATGTATCTATATGTAAGCTCTGGTTTTTCTTTCAAACTTGCCAACCTAGAACAAGGAGAAGACCTCCCCTCTTATAGAAGTCCCCCTTGCAAAGCTTTCCAAACAAGCTTGCTTAGAGGGAAATCCCTCCATACACGTGTATGGAGGGGAACAGAGTGGGTGCCAGCTATCACAGCTGGCACAAAATATCTACAAAAAGTAGATGAACAGTAGTCGGCTGCTCAAAATTGCCATTTTGACAAAATGGACTGTCGACCGGCAACAAATAATGCCGACCGGCAATATACATTGCCGATGGCAACAAAACACCAGCCGGTGGCCCCTGGCCATGGCCAGTGATGTGTGGGGATGCCTCACAAGGTATTCCCTGCCCCTCCAAGGAAAAACACAAGTGTTCGGTGCAAAACCAGACACTAAACAGTCGAGTCGAGAGATCCTGAGGCCAGGCGCGCGAGCCGAGACCTTCGGGAACTCAAGATGAACACAAACATGGATGATCACCGAGTGTTCAAACGGTGACTTCCAAGTCCTGAGGACGGTCAAAAATGGGGTGTCTACAGTACTAAGACATAACTTGTCAATATTCGCTTCTTAATTGTAACAACATTTACAAGCGTTCCAGTTACCCCGTTTTCTTAACAACATAATTCACAGCTTAACAATAGAATCGTCCATTCACAATGTTCAATTATCAATGACAATACAACGTGTTACATCGCATAACCCATTCTACCATAATACTCGTAGACCATCTCTAGCAACAAGCAATGCCATCCTCCACCGATGGCCAAAGACAAAACTCTAGACGCCAATCATATATTCAGAAATAATAAATACGCCCATAAGAAATCCCATCATCCCGTTCATCGTAAACCCTTCAAGGTTTATAAAAATAACTTGTTCATTTTATTTTGAAAATCAAACTTTACTTCTCCAAATCCCAACAAGCACCACAATGGCCACATCCACCAACATTAGCCTAAACACCTCAATCATTCATAAACCACCATATCACAACCCCATTTCTATTCAACATTAAACTTCTCTTTGACATTCCAAGTTAATAAATGATATACCAAACCTTCCCAATTTATGTTCTAAACATGATTTGTGACCCACAATCAATTACACATAAACCCACACACTCACCATTTTAAACCCATGTTTAGAACATGATTTGTGACCCACAATCAATTACACATAAACCCACACACTCACCATTTTAAACCCAAATCCGCCCATATGCTTTTTAACAAAATCAACCACCAACTATGGTTTTTAACATAATCAAAATACCACAAGTCTATCTATAAAGAAGTATTGAGGAGAAGCTCAAGAATCCTTACCACTTGAAGCAAAGAGGAGAAAAGCCGAAAATCTGCCGGCGATGAAAACACGATCCACTTAGATCAAAATGGAGCCCTTGCGACCCTTTATGTTTTGATCTATAGGACCAGGGGTAGGAAATGGGTGTAACTAGATGAAATCCAAGCTTTAAGGTCCAAGAAACCCTACCAATGGCGGAAAGGGAGAGAGAAAAGCAAAAAGTTACTTTTTCGGCGTACTGCGACCTTATAAAGATGCACGGCCCACTCGAGCGTGGAAACTGACGCTCGAGTGCCAGACATAAAGGTCCGCTTAGGCATGAAAAGTTGCGCTCGAGCGTGGAATACCCACTTCTAGAATTTTTGCAGATGAAGGCCCCGCTTGAGCGCAAGAATGTCCACTCGAGTGGAGGAGCAAAATTAGTGAAGCTCGCCGAGTGTAAGAATGTCCACTCGAGTGGAGAAGCCAAAATCTGGGCAACAAATGTTTGGCAAAACAAGCAACCAACCTGTTCCAAACGCACAACTACAACCCGATAACTACAATAAGGGAAAGACAAGGGAAACAAGATAAGAATAACCATAAAAGGCAAAGAAACCCGGATCCAAATCATCAACAGATCGAATTCAAACTGGGGTCGCTATAAGAATAATCTTATTTATGTGTATATATACATATAAAATTAATTTTTTAATAATAAATTTTTGAATATAGTGAACCAACTATATATATATCATATTCATTATAAATAATGAAATTTGGGTTGACAAATTTAAAACCAAATATTGATCAAATTTAAAATAATATTGTTCAATCTCCTAAAATTTTGTGTACTATACTCATGTTGTTCGAGTTTCATGTTACAACTAATTTATGTCTTTTTACATATATTTGAAATGCAGAGCAATTGGAGATCCCAAAAGATAAAAAGACAAGAGAATTGTTAGACTAAAATGACATGTCGGAAATGAAGTACTCATGGAATGCAATGTGTGAAGTGATGAGACTTGTTCCTCCTCAACAAGGAACCTTCAAAGAAGTCTTCACTAACTTCACATATGCTGGTTACACAATTCCAAAGGGCTGGAAGGTGTGTAAACATATATCAAATGAAGCTTGTGTATTTCTTTTCAAGCTAGCTCATTATTCAATGATCTGGAACTGTCACATCATCTTTTGTTCTAACTAATTATAAAAATAAAATGAGATTTTAAATCCTATCTTTTAATCTTGTTGAGAAGGAAGGTTTCGAATGAGTGGAATCTTGGGTCTTTCTTTTGTGTTATTGGTTGTTAGGTAGGTGTATAGGCTTATTGACTTTAAATCACATCATCTTTTCAACCGTTACTCTCTAGCCTATGGTTTTTAATTTTCTTTCTCTAAAATAATATATATATATATATATATATATATGTGTGTGTGTGTGTGTGTGTGTGTGTGGGACATAACTATTTTTGTAGTCATCTTTTTTATTTTTTTTTTCCTTTTTCTATTTTAAGAAAACCCCTAACAACTTTGTTAACATGGTTGATTGATCATAAGTGATTAGAACAAAAGATAATATATAATTTTGAACTATTAAATAATTTTTCTTTACTAGTTATCACAACTAATTTGTGAGTGTTGTTTGCAGGTATATTGGACAGTTAACACAACAAACAAGAGCTCTAAGTCTTTTCGCAATCCAAGAAAATTTGATCCATCAAGGTACGAAGGTAGAGAAGCATCAGCTCCATACACGTACGCTCCATTTGGAGGTAGGCCTAGACTTTGCCCTAGAAAAGAGTATGCTCATTTAGTAGTGCTAACTTTGATCCACAATGTGGTGAAGAAGTATAAATGGGAGGTACTTTTTCCGAAGGAGAAGGTTTTTGGTGATATGGTGCCAATGCCAGAAAAAGGAGTTCTAATTTGCCTCCACCCCCATTAATGTTTTTAATAATGTTAAACAAATAAAATATTCATATTTGTGATCTTTTGCAATTTTTTTGTATGGAGTAAAAACATACATTATTGTGACTAAAAATTTCAAAAATGTTCCTATTATTTCATTTTGTTTGAATTTTATGCATAAAAATTTTATACGTAAAACACTTTTCTAGGATTTATTCATGTATGTGATAAACTTTCTATGCCATTCAATTTGGACTTCATTGATCCACCTGATACTATGAGCAATGCCATAACATTTGTAGCGATTCCGGTTTCGATCCTTCTTTCATGTTTTGACACTTCGATTGGGCTGGTCGGGGGTCGAGCTGCCTGATCAGCTCGCGGGGGTTCTGGGGGCAGCGCCCTTTGGCGGGTCCAAGGGCAGTGCCCTAGCTGGGGTTGAGCTGCCCAGTCAGCTCGCGGGGGTCCAGGGGGCAGCGCCCCTTGGCGGGTTCCAAGGGCAGCGCCCTGGCGGGGTTAAGGGGCAGCGCCCCTCAAAACAAAAATGCAAAACGCATTCGAAGTTGCATGTCCGCTCGAGCGGCCATTTATGCGCTTGAGCGGAGAATGTTTAATATCAGAAGTTTGACCTGTCTGCAAAAGTACTAGGATAGTGTATTTGACGCTCGAGCGGGGCTTTCCACGCTCGAGCGGACTATGTATTATATCAGTTCGTGAATCTGATATTTGACATCACTTTTGTATATCTCTCTCTAAAAACATTTCCTCTCCCTTCTCTCTACATTTTCTACCAAAAAAACTCATAAGATCTTTGATTTCTCCAAATCCATTGGGATTTAGATCCAAGTCCTTCATCAAAGTTGGTTATCTAGGTGAGGGCTACGTTGTGTGGTGGAGATCGAGTTCAGGCATCGTTGATTTTGGGGTTTCAACTCGTTTTTTCTTCAAACTTGAGGTAGGGATTTTCTGCACTCTAATATGGTTTTTAGCTTAGTTATTTGCTATTGTGTATAGATGATGAGATTTGGTTGTGGTTTGGACAAATCTAGGATTTGGGTGTGAAATGAAAAGAGGGTTTTGATAAATATGAGGTAAACGAGTATGAAGCTTGAATATAAAATCATGTTGTGTCAAAATAGTTGATTTTGGTGTTTGGGTTGATATTTGGTGAAAGGGGGATTTTTCCCTAATTTTAATTAAATTATTATTTTGCATAAATAATTGGGATTAACATTGAAAACGTGAAACTGGAAGGTTGTGATTATAAATGGTGATATTGGATATGTATTATCTCACCTATGGAAGTTTTGAATAAACTATTTATTTTGATATTGAACATCTGTTTAGAAATAATTACATTGGGCTATCGGTGGAGGATAGCTATGACTGCTGTAGAAATTACACGAGGATTAGGCGATTTAATGCTAATCCATTGCTGGTGTCATTGAATATGACCATGTTATAGATACATTGTATATGTATGTTTATTGGGAGGAGAAAGGGGATTTACTCCGTATGTGATTATGTTTATAAATACATTGCATATGTATATTTGTTTGGGAGGAGAAAGGGGATGGACTTCATTTAAAGCAAGTTGGCCGGAGTGTCCTGGGTGAAAACCCGAAATTTTATATATAAATGGGTGCCGATTCCTTCAGACGAAATATCCGTAAAATGACAAGTTTGAAGTGTTTATGTGAGTTTTGCATAGTTGGAAAACCATTGAGTTGTAGTCTCATTTTGATTGTTGAAAGATAATGAATTTAACTCATAAATTGAGTAGCATATATAACTGGAAATGAATTGAAAGAAAAATGGAATGATGTTTGGTCTTAGTGGCATATGAATATGCAGGCCTTGTGGATGTTTCAATATCGATATTATTTATGCACGTAATATTTATACCTTTGCTAAACCTCATATATTGTGTTAGATTATCTCTACTGGGCTGTTGGCTCACCCTATACGGGAATACCATTTTCAGGTGCAGGTGACATGTTTCCTCCAAGGCAATAGCATGGTTGGACTTTCAGGAAGCAAGAGCTTCTTAATTATGCCCTATGTTTGTATGTTTGTTATTTGTAAAGCCAAGGGCTTAAGATGTAATGAGCGAGACTCAATTTGTGTAACTAAGCAATGACATGGAAAGATGTAAGCTTACATGGCAGTTAACTGGTTGTTAAATAGCGAACTCTGATGTATGAAAGTATGTTGTTTCTCATATTTATTCCACATATGAGTTATCTTTATTGTAATATTTTGGGGGCGTGACAACATTTGTGTGGTCTTAATTCACACAAACCCTACGATAGATAAGGTTTTTGGGATTTAATTTTTTATTTTTATTTTTAAAAGTGAAAATTTTATTATAAAATTTTTGTTGCGATAATTCAAAAACCACCTCTATAGTCGTTTTGTTTCAACAATACCTTCCACAAGAAGCCAAATGTGTGTGTTTGAGACAAAGCTCACAAATGACGCTTTCCCTTAAATTTGTAAGAATCTTAAATTAAATCACAAACTTTTTTGCTAAAGCCTTTAAATACATTAATTAATTATATTCTTTACACCCACTATGTACATATTGAATCTTGAACCTTGTGAACACTCTTGTATATTATAGAAGGTGAGTGTAAAGAAATTAGAGGTGCATTTAAAAGCAACCCCTATTTTGCTTCTATTTGTGCTAGGTTAATAATGAACAAGTTAAAATATACAAAGGAAAATTTAAAGTATACAAAAGAAAAAAAGAAACTAAAAACATATAATTGTGTTTTTGTATATTTTAAAAAAATCATTATATCAGACATATGTATGTAACCAGTAGCGAAGCCACATGGTGACTAGAGGGGTCACGTGCCTTTCCTGGAATTTTTTTTTTTAATTTTTTTTTACATATGTATATAAATAGAATTTTAAACAAAAATAATATTTAGAATAAAATGTGAAGGGCATTTTTAAATTTATGAAAACAACAGTGATTCTTTTATTGAAAATGAAGTGACTACAACAAATTATATTTTTATGTATAAAACTTTTGTAAAAAAATCTCAATATAAAGTTAATATCCATCATTATTGATATACAATATAATTAATCTCACTATATATATGTAAAATAATAGAGTGTTTGTTATATTTGCATATGGAGTTCATCCTTCATATGTTTCTGTACGGGAAAGAAATACACTTTCTCGTATAATCCTGTTGACTAAGTCTGTGCTCCTCCGTACGACGTCGCTTTATCACCTGAAAACGCAAACGTGAGCTAACCGGCGAGTGTGTGCCGGAAACCCCTCCGATGCCTAAGTCAGCAAACTTGACAAATAAACAAAGCTCTGTGTATTCAGAAAGCAAAATTGTGTGTTGTGTTACCTCCTCCAAGGTGATGTTTGTGAGCTTTTTATAAGTTTCGTGTGGCACAATCCTAGTAGGACTTTTATTCCTCCATGCAAAGTCCTTCTAGGATTCATTCTCCTGAAAGATAATACTTATCCTTCAACACCCCCCTCACTGCTTAACCCAAGTGAGATGGTTTTTACTATGGCCGAACTACCATATGACCGAAATAATACTGGCTATGCCGAGCCACAGAGTAAGCCGAACTATCCTTAGTTCGGTTTTCTCCTTCCACTCCTTATCTCGGTTCACTCCTGTTCAACCATAGTGTGTTTAGACCGAACTACCGAGTAACAAGGTTTTGACCATTCTAACCATACTACGTCGTGACCGGACTAACTCTGAGACCGGCCTAACTCCAAGTTGCCTCCGGACCGGAGTAACTTTACATCATTTTGGACCGAAGTAACTTTATCCCTTGGGCCGGAGTAACATTACGGCCTTTTTACCCAGTCCTTCGTTGGGCCATAAAGTCCATTTCACAGCTCGGCCCAATTTTCACCAAAAATTACCCTCTCAATTGCCCCTTAATTCCATCTGCACAGCATGATTTGGGATTACCAGTCTACCAACCGAGCTGAAGTTTTTAAACCTTTCCAACCGAGCTAAAACCCTTTAGCCTCTCCAGTCGAGCTAAAAACTCTTAAGCCTTCCAGCTGAGCTACTTTCAGTCCGGGCTCTGTTTGTCCGGTCAAAACGTCTCTTCAATCACAGCGTCTGTAACGCTTCCCTTTCCAATGACACGTGGCGGGCTCTGATAGGCTGGGGGCAGCTGTCACGCCGCCCTCGTACTACGAAATTTTTGAACAGTCCTGCCCTTTTTGCCTTTCATCCTTTACACAAAACAACCCTTTCATTTTTGAATCATTTACTCTAGTCCTTACTTCTTCTCTCCCTTGTTCCTGAGCCCTGAGTTTGAGCTTGCTGTGTCCGTGCCCTTCATTGCTGCCATTGCTTCCATCTTCTAGCTTCTTCCTTTTTACTCTGATAAGCAAATCTAACCTTCTTGCTTTGTTTGTTTTCGTATTTTGCTTTCCATGTTTTTGCAAAACATATTATTCTATTTTTTGCTTTGCTTCTGTACTTTACTGGAAAAACTTTACTGAACTCGTGCGTGTATGTAATATCCTGTACAAGACTAGTCTTTGATCTAAAAACTTGTCCCAACCGAACTAGGATACCGTTTTGTGCTATATAAGTAGATCAATACAGAAAATAACCGAACTAGAACTTGTAGAAATAACAGCAGCTTCAAAAAATAACCAACTTCCGATTCACTTTAGCCGAAATAAGATCACCGAACGAAGTTTGAACATATTAAACTAGGAACCTCGGTCTTCAACCGAGCTAAGCTTTTGGGGCTTAAGCCAGCTTTCTTAGTTTCGAAATCAAACTCAGAAAGCTGCCCCTAGAGGCTCAACCGAAGTAACAAAACTCATAGTTCAACCGATTTAGGCCTTTGGGGCTAAGCCAGCTTTCTTAGTTTTTTAGGCCGAACTCAGAAAGCTGCCCCTAGACGATGAACCGGCCTAACAAAATCGTTTCCAAAGCAAGTGTGCTGAGATGCTTGCCATGATCTGGCTAATAAAAACCCTGCTCAAACCGAGCTACCAAGTATTTTTGCCGAGCCAAGATAGAACCTGTCCACAAAACCGAAGTAGGGCTCTTCTACCTTGCTTTTAATTTGTAGCACAGTCCTATGATCTGTGCTTAACCCCTTTGTTTTCTACTTTGCAGACTTAGGTTGCCCAGGCACTTCTTCGTGCGCTCAATCGTGCTACTGAGCACAATTTCCGCACCGATATAACTTATTCATAAATTATACAACAAATGGGTAAGTATAGGTTTTTGGTAGAGACCCCTGGTGGCATGGCCGAATTCCGAAGGGATTATGGCATTCCAGACGATGTACACCTTACCCTAGCCAAGCAGGATATCATACCATGGGACGAAGCAGGCTTTGTACCTTTTACCCTGCTTTCAATAATGGAGACCGGACTAAGGTTCCCAGTCCAGCCTTTAATTTGTGAGTTTCTTAGGCAAACCAGACTATGCCCAACCCAGCTATCCACCAATACATACCGGATAATAATGGGTATAGCCGAACTAAACCGCCAAGCAGGCATGAACCTCGGTCTACCCGAAATCTTCCACCAGTACTCCATAGGTTCCAAAGACGATGGCTGGGTTTATTACCTTAGGATACGCCGTCGTAGAGAAAAGATAATAAAAGATACGCCGGATAAGGATGTAAATGATGATGACTTTTTCTGGGTATCGGGCAATTTTGAAGATCAGCAAGCCCAAATCCCAGGCCGAAGTATAAACTAGAACAAATGAGAACCTGGTATAGTTACTTCGGTTTTATGCATGTTTTTCTTTTACTTTGGTTTCAGATGTCATAACCGATCTAACAGTTGTATCCTTTTTGCAGACTCAGCTTATCTTGCTTCCCTGTATAGTTACCCAAATCTGAACACACTCCGAGCCGCATTACGTTTTAACGAAAGGAGTTGGGCTAAGCTTCTAAATTTTGAGCCGACCTATAGATATAGCGGTCGCTGAAAAGCCAGAGTGACCGATTTCCTTCTTGAAGACGCACCAGAACCGGACCCAACCTTGCCCGAAATCAGACTTGTCCCACTAACCGCCGAAGAAGATATGGCAAAGAAAAGCAGAGTCAGGGCCCTTCTGACCGAAACAACCAGGGCCGAAGTACCACCATCAATTCAAACCCAAGAAGCGGTGGTGGCCCTTCCTACACAACAACCGTCCTCATCCTGCCGAACCAAGCGCGCCCGGACTGCCAAAACCGAACAAAACTTGGTTGATGAAGACGAAGCTGCTCTTCCACCGAGCCTGCCACCGAGCCCCCAACCCGAGCCTACCAACCGAACTACCACCAACTGGGCACCGAAGCTAACCTTCAACGACCGAGATATCCAAGATTCTGATTCGGTTGTTGCTGACAAAGATCATCAATTGGCCTTCAACCTGGCCAAGAGTGTGTGCCTCCCCAAAGATATGGAGCACCACCAAAAGCAACTAAACACCGAATTGAAGTCCATCCGGTCTTCATCAAAGTCCATCATTTTGGTAAGTAGCTCTGTCCGTTTTTCTGTCTAATTTTTTCAACTTTCACTTTGGCTCAAGGGAAGTCTTCGTTTTGTCAGGCCTTACAGAAAAACAACATTACTTACAAGAAAGTCCTAGAGCTCAGGAAAATAACAAGGCAAGCAGTGGCGGAAGCCGAAGCAAAGGTGGCCGAGCTAGAAGAAGCCAGAAAGCAAATGGCCGAGCTACAAGCTGAGAACGGCCGACTTGCCGGACTGGTTAGTTCGGCCGAAGCAGAGAAGCAGAAAGCCGCCATCACTATGAAAGACAAGTATCTGCGCGAGTTGGTGAAGCTTGAAAAGAAAAAAGTTACCGAAATAACTCAACTGAAGGAGAGCGCAAAGGGAGCCGAAAAGCAAGGCTACAAGAAGGCAGAGGATGCTTATGTCAAGCAGTGCGATGCTGCCAAGGAGCTATTCTTCATGTGCGGCTGGAGGGCAGCTGTTGAGAAGCTCGGTCACGATCCACAGACCGAGGTTTTCAACCCTCCAGCCTACTTCATACCGAACTCCCTTGTGGAGTATGCTAATGCCATGCAGCAGCAGTTCCTCGAAAGCTCAGATTCTGATGAAGACTCTGCTTCTGAGGATACTCCGGTTGTCAGTGCGGACCAGTTGGTTCGGTTGGAGCCCACGGTGGAGGACCTGACTATTGAACTTCCAGGTGAAACCGTGGTTCCGACCGAAACCACCCTTGCGACCGTGAGCGAGCTCCCATCTGAGACCGGTCTTCGAGTTGATGCTGATGCAGCTTTTGATGCCGAAATCGATGATCTTTTCTCTTGATTTTGTACTTTTTCTCTTTTTTTGTTGCTTTTTGTCTTTGTAACCGTCTATGCCCCTCTGTAATTTCTTTTCAATGAATGAAAATTTCGCTTGAACTCTTATTCCAGTTTTGATTCATATGCTTGCACTTGTAATGTCTTCTATTACTCCAACTGCTATTTCGGTTTTAGCTGGTTAAACTATGCTTACCGGCCAACCACTCCTTAGCCGATATATTTACTTCGGCTGAGGAGTACACAGAGTTTGTTTAATCCAGCCAACTACTTTTCAGCCCTACCCTTACTTCGGCTGAAGAGTAACAAGAGTTGGTTTATTCCAGCCAACCACTCTTCAGCCATACTCTTACTTCGGCTGAAGAGTAACAAGAGTTGGTTTATTCTAGCCAACCACTCTTCAACCATACCCTTACTTCGGCTGAAGAGTAACAATAGTTGGTTTATTCCAGCCAACCTCTAAGTTAGTTTTTTCTGCTAACTTAGAATAATGTTTGGTTATTCCGACCAAACGTCCTGCAGCCTGGATCCTTATCCCGGGCTTAGGAAGGGTGTTCGTTTATTCCAGCCAACCTCTAAGTTAGTTTTTCCTGCTAACTTAGAATAATGTTTGGTTATTCCGACCAAACGTCCTGCAGCCTGGATCCTTATCCTGGGCTTAGGAAGGGTGTTGGTTTACTCCAGCCAACCTCTAAGTTAGTTTTTCCTGCTAACTTAGAATAATGTTTGGTTATTCCGACCAAACGTCCTGTAGCCTGGATCCTTATCCTGGGCTTAGGAAGGGTGTTGGTTTATTCCAGCCAACCTCTAAGTTAGTTTTTTCTGCTAACTTAGAATAATGTTTGGTTATTCCGACCAAACGTCCTGTAGCCTGGATCCTTATCCTGGGCTTAGGAAGGGTGTTGGTTTATTCCAGCCAACCTCTAAGTTAGTTTTTCCTACTAACTTAGAATAATGTTTGGTTATTCCGACCAAACGTCCTGCAGCCTGGATCCTTATCCTGGGCTTAGGAAGGGTGTTGGTTTACTCCAGCCAACCTCTAAGTTAGTTTTTTCTGCTAACTTAGAATAATGTTTGCAATGTTCCTAAACTTTATTAAAGCTAACTTTTACAGAGAACAACTTATGCTGAAAAGAATCGCTTGTTTTATTGAGAAAAGAAAAAATTACATATTTTGAAAGAAAAAAGCTAAAAGTAAAATAACTTGAGATTGGCCGTGTTCCATGGCCATGGGATTGCTTTGCCGTTCTTATCTTCTAAGTGGTATGCCCCTTTGCCTGCTAACCCAGCCACTTTGTAAGGACCTTCCCAGTTTGGCCCTAACTTGCCGTCTCCTGGTATCAAGGTGTTTCCCATTACTTTGCGCAGTACCCAATCCCCAATCTTGAATTGTCTTGGATGCACCGTTTTGTTGTATTTTCTGATCAACTCTCGTTGGTATGAGGCAATGTGAACCAGTGCTCTTTCTCTTCTTTCTTCTGCAAGGTCGAGTTCCAATGCTATGGCTTCTCCATTCAAGTCTGGATCAAAATTTTTGCTTCGAATTGTGGGGAGGCCAACTTCCAGTGGGATTACTGCTTCCATTCCGTAGGCTAAGGAGAATGGTGTTTCTCCTGTTGATCGCCGAGGTGTGGTGCGGTAGGCTCATAAAACATGAGGAAATTCATTCGCCCACTTACCTTTTGCCTTCTCTAGCCTTTTCTTTAGTCCATCCAAGACGACTTTATTTGATGCTTCTGCTTGCCCATTTGCTTGAGGATATGCCGGTGTAGAATTGTAGAACTCTATCTTGTACTCTTCACAAAAGCTTCAGAAGATTCTGCCGTCGAACTGAGTACCATTGTCTGAGATTAGGGATTTTGGTATACCAAACCGAGTGATGATATTCTGCCAAACGAACTTCTTCACATCTTTTTCTTTGATTGATGCCAATGCTTCTGCTTCCACCCATTTTGTGAAGTAGTCTGTTGCTGCGAGAAAGAACTTCCTGTTGCCGGGTGTTGTTGGAAGTGGTCCTACTATGTCCAAGCCCCACATTGCGAAAGACCATGGGCTAGTTAATGGTAGGAGTTCTCTTGCTGGTTGATGTATTTGGTGCGCAAATTTTTGGCATTTCTCACACTTCTTCACATATTTCTCTGAGTCTGCCTGTATATATGGCCACCAATATCCTTGCGAAATAGCTCTGTAAGCTAGCGATCTTCCCCCTTGATGGCTTCCGCACACCCCTTCGTGTATTTCGAACAAGAATGCTTCCACTTTGTTGGGATGAACGCACTTTAGGTAAGGCCCTGAGAATGACTTCTTGTATAATGCCAAAGATGGAGATAGCCAAAATCGCTGCGACTTCGCTCTTATTCTGTTGGCTTCTTTTTTCTCTTCTGGTAGGATGCCGTCTTTTAGGAACAGGATGATGGGATCCATCCAAGAGGGGCTAATTCTGCACAACATACCTCTTCTACTTCGGGGTCTTCTATGCTTGGTCTTGGTAAGTAGTCGATGAGCAATGGATGAGGGATGGATGCATCTGCCATTGAGGCAAAGCCTGCTAGTTCGTCTGCTCTGCTGTTTTCCTCCCTGCCAATTTGTTCTATCCTTACTACATCAAACTTCTTGATCTCTGTTCTGACCAGTTCTTGGTACTTGGCCATTCTGTCATCCTTTGCTTCGTAGTCACCAGAAATTTGGTTTACCACCAGCCGAGAGTCGCTGTATACCATTAGTTCGGTGGCCTTCATGTAGTATGCTGATTTGAGTCCTGGAAGAAGCGCTTCATACTCCGCTTCGTTGTTTGATGCTGGGAAGCCAAGGTTGATTGCTTGCTCTATAACCAGGCCGTCTGGTGAGATGAGGACTATGCCAAGTCCTGCACCATGCCAGTTGGATGCTCCACGCACAAATAGCTTCCACATCTCCCCAACGAACAACTTCCAGCAAGTGGAGGGGTCAGATGATGTCGTGGGGTCAAGAATGGTGTTTTCTTCAAGGTCCATGCTTGTTGTCTGCCCCTCGCCATCTGATTGGACTGTTGGTGAGTCTTGGTCTGTTTCTTCCTTGCTGTTTTTAGTCTGGTCCACCTTGGAGTCTGACTGAGTGCTTTCTGCTAGGGGTTGCGCTATTCCGGCGTCAACTTCCATCCCTAGTTCGGTTGTGTCAGTTAGGTCGACTGGGCAGATATGATGACTTCCAAGAGTAAACTCTGCGATGAAGTCTGCCAAGGATTGGGCTTTTACTGCGGTTCTGGGTTGGAACTTGATGTCGAATTGTCCCAACTCTACTGCCCACTTCAAGATTCGCCCAGAAAAGTTCGCCCTCTCAAACAAAGCTTTTAGTAGAAAAGCTGTGAGGACAACTATGGTGTGGGCATGAAAGTAGTGTGCCAATTTCCTTGAGGCCATCATTAAGGCTAATGCTAGTTTTTCTAGTGGAAAATACCTCGTTTCGGCTCCCAGCAATGTCTTGCTGACATAATAGATGGGCAGGTGTTGGATTCCTTCTGCATGAACCAACACTACGCTAACTGCGTGCTGAGAGACTGCCAGGTATAAGAAGAGTTCTTCACCAGGTACCGGGGTAACAAGCAGTGGTGGGGAAGACATATATTCCTTCAAGCTTTCCAGAGCTTGGTCGCATTCTTCATCCCACTCAAACTTGGCCTTTAGAGCTTGAAAGAATGGTCGTAGTCTGTCTGACGATCTGCTTATGAACCGATTGAGTGCAGCCGCCATGCCGGTGAGATGCTGCACTTCTTTGACTGAGTTTGGTCTCTCCAACTCCTAGATTGCTTTGATCTGGGAGGGGTCTGCTTCTATACCTCGGTTGGTCACAAGGAAGCCCAAGAATTTGCCAGATCCTACTCCGAATGCGCACTTGGATGCATTGAGGCGCAACTTGTGCTTCTTCAAGACTTCAAACATCTCTCCTAAGTCCTTGAGATGGTCATTCTCATCCTTGCTTTTGACCACCATGTCGTCGATGTAAGCCTCCATTGTTCTGCCTAACAATGGTTCAAACATCTTGGTGACCATCCGTTGGAATGTCGCCCCTGCGTTCTTTAGGCCAAAGGGCATGACCTTGTAGTAGTATAATCCTCTTGGTGTTGTAAAGGATGTGACCTCCTGGTCTGGTTCATGCATGGCGATTTGGTGGTAGCCTCTGTATGCATCCAGAAAGCTAAGTCGATTGTGCCCCGCCGTTAGGTCTACCAGTTGATCTATCCTTGGTAGAGGAAAGCTATCTTTTGGACACGCCTTGTTGACTGTTTTGTAGTCGACGCAGACACGCCATTTACCATTCTTCTTTGGCACTACGACTGTGTTGGAGATCCATCTTGGGTAGTGCACTTCTCTAATTGCTCCTGCCTCCAGCAGGTTACCTACTTCTTCTGCCACTATTTCGGCATGGCGAAGTGCCGATCTGCGAGTGCGCTGAATGACTGGCCTGGTGGATGGGTGGACATTGAGTTGGTGACAAATGAAGTTTGGATCAATGCCTGGCATGTCGTAGGGTGTCCAGGCGAACACTTCGATGTTAAAGGTCAAGAATTCCAAAACGTCTAATCTCTCAGTGCTGGACAACGATGATTCGAGCAAAAAGAACTTATCCGGGTTCTTTTCATCTATTTTTACCTCTACCAAGTCCTCCACTACTTTCTGATCCGCCGCTTTGCCGACGTCTGCGAATAGCTCATTACTTTCTGGTTCTTCTACCGAATGAACGTATCCTTTGGCAGCGCGACTGCCATTCACCGTGGCGAAGCATTGTTTCGACATGATCTGATCCCCATAGACTTCTTCAATTATACCGGTGTCGTTGGGGAACCGCATTACTTGGTGGTAGGATGACGCCACCGATCGCATGGCATGCAGCCATGTTCTGCCCAAAATGATGTTGTAAGTGGAGGGGACTTTCAATACCCAGAACTCCACTTGTTTCGTTACGCTTCCTGCTCTGACTGGGAGAATTATTTTGCCGACGGGCCATTCTGGCACGGAGTTGAATCCAATCAGGGGAGATACGGCAGGCGCCAAGTCTTTGTCTTGCAGCTTCAGTTGTTTAAATGTTTCATAGTACATGATTTCACATGAACTACTGTGACGCCCCGAATCTACACTATTGGTTGCAGTCAAGGGAGAGTCACTAATGAGTCCTATGGTCAATAACCAAGTAAGATCCCAGATCGCCGGAGGAGTCGAATTAGCCTCCCTTCTAAGTCCAGCTTTCTTTGGCAGCGCACTACCCTTTTGACAGATCTTAAAAGGTATTGACACAAGGTCTCATAAGCAACGATAAGGTTCATACATATAAATATATAGAACATAAGTACATAACAACCTCGAATATTCTTAATTCCAAAGGCTTGTTCCATTACATTACATCCCAAATGGAAAATTTAAATCTTCACATGAGCCTTACAAAATATGAAAAGGGATTTCTAACTTTCCTAAGATAGCCAAAAGTCTTCGAAGGTTTCAGGTTTGTCGTCTCCAGCTATAAGCTCCTTTTCGGCACCTGGCATGACACGCCGTGAGCTTTGAACGCCCAGTAAACACACACACACCCCGTCCCTTTTTCCCAGTCCAATACGCAATCACAAATATAACATCAAATAGTAAAGCATGATACTCAACCAAATAAACAAAGGGTTACAAGTTAGATTTTAGTAAACTAGAAATCCCCCAAAGAGATTTCGTCCTCCCAACCACAAGAATTGGACACCAGACTATTCGGAACTCCCCCTTTTGCTGCTTTGTTGCAGAACTAACCTCGGATGCCTACCAACGGTTATATACCGCGTAGCGCCAACCGCAGGGCCTCAAAAGGGATAGCGAAAAGAAAAAGTTTTATCTCCTGAATCCAACCTCATCCTTCCAGAAAAAGGTTTTATCATCCTGAATGTCCCATCCGGACCCAACCTTATCTCACCATTCAAACCGTCGCAAGGAGTCCGAATACGTCCGTTCCATTCCGGGGTTTACGCGACAACTGCTTACACAAGACTTTAACTTTCAAATAGGGAACGCATCCCAACAAACCATATATCACATATTCTCATCTTTTCATTACTCAAGTGCTCGAAAACCCAATACCCTCCCAATTAGGTTTCCCGTTGAGTTAAATGTTTTACATCAAGGTTAGACAACTTAACAAGATAAAATATCCACACAAGCATGCATCAATAAGGTAAAGAAATTGAAGAACATAACATAACACATACAATATCATGCCAAGTTATGATCATAAGTAAGTAGGCAATTTCATGAATTCAAGGGCATAAAACATCCATGCATAACACAGTTCCCAGATTCAACATCACATAAGGATTAAAATGAAAGGACTATTTTAGATCTTCCACCGGACTCGGTCTTCCTATAGTTCGCAGAGAATTTGATCTAGTTTCTAGAACATTTTTCGGAAATGGGATTACTTTTCCAGATTTTAAGTTATTTAGAAAATACTCCAGCGCTGTCCAGAATCTGTCTAGATCCGTCGACCGTTACGAAAATTTGATTTTCTTGCAAACCGCTCGATATTTTTCGATGAAACTAATTTTAGTTGAAAGATAACATCTTAAGGAAGGTTTTGATATGAAATAGAGGTCCAGAATAATTTTTTACATTTTTCTAGAATTTCTGGAAGTGGGCTGAAAAAAAACAGATTCTAAGGTGCTTTGCCCAAAACAAGAAGATTTATGAAAAAGGGGTTCCACCAAGGGAAAGTTTCATTTCTTTTGTGAAGAAAATATGCTAACTATCACATGTTTAACTCAGAAAATTTGTTTGAAAGAGTGCTCTTGAAAAGTTGAGAGATTGGTACAAAAGGAAGATGGTTTTGTGCCAAAATGGGGGAAAATACAAGAGAGATGGAATCAATACTCAACTTTTAGCATTTTTTTTTAACACAAGTAACTCATCAATAATAGATCTAAAAACATTATTTAGAACCCTTAGAAACATGTATTTGAAAAAGGAAAATGAAAGAGAAGGTTGTGTTGTGGCTTACCTACAAAGCTTTGCACAAGAAGCTCTCTTCTTCCGCCTTCTTCTCCTCTAGACTTCTCTTTCTTGCTCTCCTCCCTCTCTCTAACCTAATGTGTGTATGTGGGTGTGTGTTTGTGCTTTGCCAAGCTAGGGGAGGTTGATATTTATAGACAATTCATGATGTAAAATGTCCTAAAAGTCCACTAGTTGAAAATGGATGGAAAGTTTAGGATTTGTTTGAATTCTAAAGGAATATAAGGGATTTGGGAGGCTTGCTCATTGGTTTAGGAAACACTTAGTTGTAATGAAACTAGTTTTTGAAATTAGCAATCTAGGT
Source organism: Camellia sinensis (assembly GCF_055761805.1). Taxonomy (NCBI): domain Eukaryota; kingdom Viridiplantae; phylum Streptophyta; class Magnoliopsida; order Ericales; family Theaceae; genus Camellia; species Camellia sinensis. Next base: position 99,732,497 of record NC_138975.1, on the reverse strand, counting down.
CTAGGTCACTAGGTTGGTGTTTTCCTAGAATTTCATGATGTTGGTTCTTGGAAATTGGTTTCTCACTTTCTTCTAGGAAGGCTAGCCATAGGGAAGGGTGAAGGGGCTATATTTTTTTTTTTTATTTATTCTTTTTTTTTTCAATTTAGGTAGTAGGGGCACACTTCTCAATGTATATATATATAGATTTCAATTGATTGATGGTACTAATAGTACTATTTTTTTGGGGTAATTCTTGAAATTAATAAAAGAAATGAGGGCTTGGAATTAAACTCATGTATTGGAACCTTATTTATGTATTTAATTATGATCTAGTTAGGTTTAGGGCTAATTTAAATACTCATAGCAAATCTTTATTGGTACCAAAGTCATTATTGCTCCAAGATTCAAGGGATTTGTTTGTACTAAAGTATAATGATGATGGCTAGTCATGTCCTCGAGATTTGGGGAGATTTGCCTATTTATTTTGTGTACAAATCTTGGAAATTGTAAAACATAATGTTAAAAAAAGATTTTAGGGTACAAGTGTATATATAAATATATAATGGTATTTGTTTGAGGTCAATTTGTGATTTAATAAAAATGTGAGGGCTTGGGCTCAATTAAAATATCTATTTCAAGTGAAGAGTTAATAAATTAGTGTTTTGGAAAAATAATTCGGTTTGTATTATCTTGTTTTGAATTTAAAGGTAAATAACTGAATGAAGACTGTAAAAACCGGAAGTTAGGGTTTAGAGCAATTAATCTAAAATTTGAGAGTTAAATAATTAATATTAGAGTGTTATAAATGATTTCTAAGCTTCCAGGGTCGATTAGGGTTTGTATAGTTTCGTCCGTGATGCGTTTTCGACTCTAGTGTTTAATTTGCGAGCGATCAACAAATTAAGGGCTTTGTTATAGTAACTCAAAATTTTGGGATCTAATAAGGTTTACAAAAGTTAGGAGTCTCACAACTACCCTGGTCAATCAGAATCCGCTTGACGTCAAAATCCTTGACTCGGAGAGTGACGACTAGGGCATCATTGTGAGGGCAGTATATTCGATCCAAGTCTTTATCCGAAAAGGACATGACGTTTGTTGCCTCTGTCTTCCCCTTCTTAATGGCAGGTTGGGCACTTTGTACTTCTCTAAATTGCTCAGCCTTTTTGATCGATCCCTTGAGCTCGCATACACGCTCAGGTTCAAAGACTCCATGTATTACATTGATAATGCCTTGAGGTGGGGCGTCGATCGGCATTCCATTGGGGTTATTATAATCCTGGGGGGCTAGCTGTGTCCCTCCTTCAATGTATTTATCCAAGTGACCTGCTGCTACCAACTCTTCCAAGTGCTGTCTCAACGGCGTGCAATTCTCAGTTCGGTGCCCCTTTTCTTTGTGAAAGGTGCACCGTGATTTGTCGTCGTAGTCTTTCTGAGTTTCTCCTAGCTTGGCTGGCCACTTGACGAAAGGCTCATCCCTTATTTCGCTCAAAATCCGATATATCAGTTTTTTGAACACCGTTGTTATGGCAGTGCGGATTCTTAACCATCTTTTATCTGGGTCTTCTCCGTTATCTCGTCTGCCACGTCCGTTTCTGTTCTGCCGACCTACTGCATTGACCTTTGCTGAGGTTTTCTTTTCTGGTACTGCGGTCGCGCTAGATTTTGCTTTGGCACGTGCACCATTCTCTTCTACCCTGATGTGCTGATGCACTCTTTGCATCAGGGCTTCCATGGTGAGGGGTGGCGTCATGGTGATCGAGTCCCTTAGTCTGTTCCCGACTGGAAGGCCTCTTTTGTACTGTGCAATGGCGAGATTGGTGGGGCAGTCCCCAATCTGATTGAATGTCTCCCAGTAACGACTATTGTAGGATCTAAGGGTCTCTTTATCCCCCATGTCGATGGAGAGTAGTTTGTCGATCTCCACAGGTGTTTTAGTGTTTGTTCGGAACCTTGTTACGAACGCTTCTGCCAATTGAGCCCAGGAGGCTATGCTGCCTTCTGGAAGTTTTTCGAACCAAGTCAAGCCTAGGTCGCCAAGGCTTGATGGGAAGAGTATACACATCAAGGCCTCGTTTCGCCTGTACACAGCCATGACTTGGTGAAAGTGGCTCAAGTGTGAATACGGGTCCGTCTTCCCTTCATATGTAGTGAATTTGGGCTGAAGGAAGCCTAATGGTAGGGGCACGTTTTCAATCGCCGGAACAAACGGCGAAGTTGTAGACGTCGCCCGCGTGGGCCTCAATGCTACAGTTCGGACTCGCGATTTTTGTTGTCGCGGTTCTTAATCTGAACCAAAGAGTCCAAATCTGGCAAATCGTTTTGAGAAACAGATTTTTGAAAAAGTAGTGCCAAACATGGACTGCTTTGCTAGATACAGAGTCGCCACCTAAATATTTTTTGTGGGAGAATTTAGGAAACCCTGACTCGGTGCCGAAGGGCACATGTCCGTCATCACCGGAGTTGTCTCGGCTCGGGAGCTTGGGTACGATCGGGGAAGGTCAGCTATGAGCACCCCCTTTCGCCCGGTCCGAAGACCGGCCTCTACTAACCGTGATATCCGTTTTTGAAAACTTTACGTGTTCTTAAACCAATTATTAGCGTAGAATTACTATGTTATGCGCACATCAAACAAGTATAGACTAGATTGCCTAATTTGGAAATAAACATTGCATATCCGTTCGGTTTGAAAATGCTTTGGAATTTGCTACTCGCAAGTAGGCTAAAATACGGATTTCAACGATTTTTTCCAACTCAAACAATCCAACCTTCACTCACAGGCATTCCAAACAGTTTAACACATAAGCATCTAGCCACATGTTAAGCACGCTGTCATGGCAATATTCAAACTCATGTGATATGCTAAAGCGGAAATACTTACATAGTACTCCGTGCCAAAACAAAGAACTTGTTAGCAAACATGCATGATCCAAGTCCATGTGAAGTGCCTAATGCATCGCATACAAAATGTTACTAGAATAGGCTCGGCTATCCTAAACATGTTACGTGAAAATGCACAATTATCGCATATTCAATTTTTGATTTGAAGTACGAATGCAATTAGCGTGATGTACCGAGCCTAATGCATGCAATACAAATGCATGGATGCACACATGCATAGCATAAGGTATGCTGAGTTTAAACATGCCCTAATCTACCACCGTAAGCGGGTAAGTAAAAGGGAAGAAAGAAGTGGGGTTGGAAGACATACACACCACCCACACACACTTATTACAGATTTACCCTCACTCGGAGGGACCGAATAAATATTACAAATTAATTAACTACGCAAGCTAATTAATATTACAAATTAACTAATTTAATTAACAAATTAAATAAAATAATTAAAGCAGGAAAATGCCTCGGGAAGCGCGCCACCATGCATGGGCTGCCTCTGTTTTCCTTCCTTTCCTCCTCTGGAGGCTGTCAAAGCCTCAGGACTGATCCCTTGGACAGAGAGGATCGCCACCGGCTGATTGAAATTGCCACCGGCAGTGTGGTATGGCCATCGGCACAAAATTGAACCTGTCGGCAGAGAAAATGGTGCCGGTCGGCACATTACACTGCCGGTCGGCAGAGTATTCCTGCAGAACCTGTAACTCACAGCAACAGAGGGCAAAACAAAGCATGGCAACACAATTCAAGGCATGTATGCACCAACCATGTCCCTTATCATTGTGATGACTCAAAGGGACATGTGCCTCGGTTCTCGGATCACCAATCACGCATTTCCATGCATGATGGCCCAAAGAGCCAAGTATGCAACTTTGATTTCAAATGCATGCAAACCAATGAAACAAAACTCCCAATCCCTATCACCCAAGTCAAGGGACAAGGAATGCATGCAGGATGCAATGCAACCTAGGCATACAAGCTAAGGATGCAACATGGCATGGCAAAGCACTTATGCAAGCATACAAGCATACATATGGCAATGCAAATAAATGGAAAGATGGACTTATACATGAATTAGGCAGCTCTGAAATAGACCTAAAACAGTGGCCATAAGTGCTAAAGAGTGAGGGCTAAATGGCATACACACACACATGCACATAAGGACCAACACTTAAGCACCAATCAAGCAACATTCAAGCACACTTGAAAGGGACAAACATGAACAATTAGCATGCATTATAAGCCTTGAAATCATGTCATAAAATGATGCCAAATCAAGTTATAAATCAAGTCAAGCATGCAACGAATGGCCTAGGTGTTCAAAGTAAACCAAAGTGGCATTGAGCTATACTTAACAAGACCAAACAAGGCATGCATTAAGCAACCAAAAACAGGTTTATAGCACGTTAAATCAAGGCTAAAGGGCTCTTTAGATGGCATCTAAATGGCCCAAATACAAAGGCATACACCATGGCCAAAACATGGAGCATTGCAACACATGCTTTCAAAGCATTAAAGAGACATGCAGGGCAATCCAACAAGCATGGAAATGGGACTGAAATAGCATGTAGAATGATCCCAAATCACCAAAACAATGCAAAGATGGCATGCTACACATGCACATACTTGAGGCCAACAAGCCCAAATACAAAGGAGCTATATAATGCATGCTAAAATCAACCCAAACACTTATGGACAGACCTAGAACATGGCAAAATAAGCACATAATCTTCACAAGACTAAGCATAAAACATGCTCCAACAAAGGCTAACAACCTAAGGCACATTAAGGCATAAACAAGGCATTACATGGCAACTATGCTAAACATGCATGGAGTTCCAAAACCAACTTGAAATCATGTTATATTATGGATATATAAGCATGAAAAACAAACCAAACATGCTCAACACACACTCAAGCATAGGCTTCCTTAAGAGGTCAAAATATGCCCTTTTCAAGGACAACAAGGAGAGGGGGTGGCCCTCTCCTTCTTGGGACTTCAAGGCATCATCTTCACCACTGAAATCCCTCAAGATTTCAGTGGTGAAGAGACCCCAACACCAAAATCCCGGAGCTAGCACAAAATGGTCCAAAATGAGGCCTTTCAAGGCCTAAGGGTGGTCAACAACCCTCAAACAACAAAACACTCTTAATAAACAATAAAGAGGGCCTAAAAACAGAACTTTTTTATGTTATACAATAAGCACAAAAACAGCTCTAAGATATGTATAAAATCAATGCAAAAATGGGGAAAAAAAGGACTAGAATCTCACCCTTGATGACCCCTTCACAAATGGTGCTCCAATGGCCTCCTTGAGCTTGAATCCAACACCGAAATCTCAAAACAAACTCTTTAGAACCTCAGCTCCAAGAGGAAGGTGAAACACTAGGTGTTTGTGTGCAATAGTGAGACACAAAACACCTAGTGTACAAATAAGAGGGAAAGAGAGAAAGAGAGTGTATATCTAACCCTAACCCTAGAAAAACCAGAGCTTGGTCTGTATTTTTCTCTCCCAAAAATGTCTAAAAGCCCCCCTTTTGCCTTAGAGAGAGCCTCTCTCTATATGCCTCTTGTAAAGCTTACAAGACAAGCTTTCCAAGAGGGAGATCCCTCCATACACGTGTATGGAGGGGAGCAAAAGCAATACAGCTGTCTAAAAATATCTGCAAAAGCAGATGAACAGCAATCGGCCGGCCAAAAATGCCATCTTGGCCAAAAAGAGTGCCGACCGGCACAAAAAAGTGCTGACCGGCAACAAAGAGTGCCGGCCGGCAAACTATATTGCCGATGGCAGCAAAAACCAGCCGGTGGCATCTAGCCACTACCGGTGATGGGTGGGGATGGTCTACAAGCCCTACCCTGCCTCTCAAAGGCAAGATGCAAGTGTTTGGTGCAAAACCAGACACTAAACTGTCAAGTTCGGGGACCTTGAGGCAAGGCGCGTGAGCCGAGACCTCCAGGAACTCCAAACGAGCACAAACAAGGATAATCACCGAGTGTTCAAACGGTGACGTCCAAGTCTTGAGGACGGTCAAAAATGGGGTGTCTACAGTTGCCCCTCTTTGACAGAGCTCGAAAGTCATAACAATGACGGGAGTGAATGTCAAAGCCCAGAGACGACCCATTTTTGACAAGGCCGAAGACTCAGACAAACATACAAGACAAATAAGATATGCGCCCGAAGGCAGGGGCAAAATGCAAGACAATGCACGAAGCCGAGCATAACTTATGATCATGCAAAGAAAGCTGTAATGAAGCAAACATGCGACAATTTTAAGCTAGCATACCAAACTACACTACAATGCAGAAAGGATGTAAGAGAATTATGGAATTCTCAATACGTCTCACTCGGGAGATACAATTCCTGTGCGGCTCGTCTGGTTGCACCAGCTTCAAATGAACCGTACATACAATATCGCGCCTGAAAAGAAAACAAACTTAACAGGTACAATATTGTTAGCAATATGCACAGTAGCATACTTGAAATGCGTGACAGCGCAAGGCAAGTGGGGAGCATAACAATGCTGTGGAAATACAAACATGTAAGTGGAGCATGCGGTCTACGCCGGTAATGAATTGATCATAAGCATGCGGTCTACGCAGGTAACGAAACTTAATAAGCGGTCTACGCAATTTAAAACATGCGGTCTACGCAGGTATTAGAATTAACAAGTATGCGGTCTACGCAAGCAAAACATGCGGTCTACGCAGGTAATGGAATTAAAAACGCGGTCTACGCAGGTATCGAAATTGGCAAGTATGCGGTCTACGCAGGAAAAACATGCGGTCTACGCAGGTAATGAAATTTAAACATGCGGTCTACGCAATTAAGACATGCGGTCTACGCAAGTAATGAAATTTAATATGCGGTCTACGCAATCAAAACATGCGGTCTACGCAGGTAATGAAATTTAACATGCGGTCTACGCAATCAAAACATGCGGTCTACGCAGGTAATGAAATTTAACATGCGGTCTACGCGATCAAAACATGCGGTCTACGCAGATAATGAAAATGAGGTGCGGTCTACGCAATCAAAACATGCGGTCTACGCAGGTAATGAAAATAACAATGCGGTCTACGCAATCAAAACATGCGGTCTACGCAGGTAATGAAAATAACAATGCGGTCTACGCGATCAAAACATGCGGTCTACGCAGGTAATAAAGAGATGCGCAAAACCGCACAACGGAATGCAATGCACAAAACAGCGTGACGATTTGAAATGCACAAAACAGTGCGATGATTCAAATTGCACAAAACAGTGCTACGGTTTGAAATGCACAAAACCGTGCGATGCGCAGAATAGCGCAAGCAATTTTGAAATGCACAAAACAGTGCGACGCGCAGAACAGCGCGAACAATTTTGAAATGCACAAAACAGTGCGATGCGCAGAACAGCGCGAACAACTTTGAAATGCACAAAACAGTGCGATGCGCAGGACAGCGCGAGGTTTGAAATGCACAAAACAGTGCGATGCGCAGGACAGTGCGAGGTTTGAAATGCACAAAACAGTGCGATGCACAGGACAGCGCGAGGTTTGAAATGCACAAAACAGTGCGACGCGCAGAACAGCGCGAACAACTTTGAAATGCACAAAACAGTGCGATGCGCAGGACAGCGCGAGGTTTGAAATGCACAAAATAGTGCAATGCGCAGTACAGCGCGAGGTTTGAAATGCACAAAACAGTGCGCAGGTTTGGAATGCACAAGACCGTGCGATGCGCAGAACAGCGCGAGCAATTTTGAAATGCACAAAACAGTGCAATGCGCAAAACAGCGCGAGCAATTTTGAAATGCACAAAACAGTGCGATGCTAAGTGCGACAAGCATGCCACAGGGAATGTAAACGGGCTTAAATGCGCAACAACGCACGTATTCCGGAATGCATGACAATCCATGGAATGGAAATGCAATGATGATGCATGGGAGATGTGCACGACAATGCAAAGGGGTGCGTGTTGCAACGCATGTAACACGTGCATAACAATGCAAATGTGTGGCGCACGACAGCGCGATGTAATGCATCGAAGTAGTGTGATGAACTTGTGCAACACACATGGGGTAACTTTTGAATTCAAAAGGATACAAAAGGGATACACCTTGTACGAATTCGAGTGCCACGCACTGGAGACACGGCCCGCGGTCAGAACGGAGGTCGGTTGAGCGTCGGAGATGCACTTTCTTGCACTTTCTTGAGCTATGAAGACCAAAAACAACTCAAATGGCCTAAACAAGGCTGTGGGAACCCCACCGGCCGAAAGATGAGGCCACCGGCTGGCCGTCGGCACAAAAACAATTTCATCGGCACAAAAAAGTGTCGGCCGGCACAAAACATTGCCGACCGGCAAACAGTTGCTGGTGCGGGGCAGTTTTGACTTTTCACCTTGGGTGTTATAAAATAGGGCTTCAAGCCCTATTTCCTCATTTTCTCCACGCCGAAATCCCTTGCTCTCTCTCTCTAGAGCTTTTTCTCTTCCCCGTTTCTCCGTTTCTTCGCGTTCTACGCCCGTTTCGTCGTCGGATTCGCGTTTCTCTTCGCGTTTCGGACGTTTTCCACCGATCACATTTTCATTTCGGTGCCTCGTTTGGCGTTCTAGCCTTTTCGGGGTTCGTTCCCCTCACTTTCCTCTTCATTTCCGTGCCCTTTCACATTTCGGCCTTCCCAGCCATTTCCGACCCTCTCAGGAGTTGACTTTTCAGTTGACTCTTCGCATTCCGGCTCGGTTTTCCTTTTCCGTCCATTTTCACACCACTCTCTTCATGGCGGACGACATTCCACGTGGCGGGACTCCCCGGGACCACGAGATGGATCCTGGGGTCGAGCTCTTACCACTGAGCGAGCGCCCGTTCGACCCGGCGACCTACCGGCCGGCGATCCACATTCTGCCCCCAGACGGCCTACGTCAGTTCCGGAGCTTTGAGAGGTACGCGGCGCCTGAGCTACTACTACGCGAGCCTACCTCCCATCTGTCTTTCAGCACTTCCGAGGTAACTTTTCATCTTCTGCTTTACTTTCTGCAATGTAGGATACAAAACTGCCATAGTTAGTTGTATTCTCTAACTGCTGAAATCTGATATGCCGTAGACCGTAGTTGACTGTAAACATACATACAACTGATATCTGCTTGAGACTGACACATGCACACACACTGCACTAGCCCTGAATCACCCAAACACACGGCACACACTGTATTTCACTGCATACACTGGCATCCAGCATTTATCTGAATCCGTTAGATTTGCACACACGCTACATCTGTTCTGAAACACCTAAACACGCTGAAACAGCACACATATTTTACTGTAAGCACACCGGCACCCGGTATTTGCCTGAATCTGACAAACTTGCATACATGCCATATCTGTCTTTTCAAAACTGCATTTTGAATGTTGTCTTGCAATTGTTGTTTTCTGTTTGCAGGAGGGTTCCCATACCATTCGCGGGTATGGGAACACTGGCGCTCGGGAGTGGTATGATGAGCTCCCTGATGCGGTCCAGCGCATAGTGGACCGGGCGGGCTTCGGCACCTTCTGCCGAGGGCTCTCTAGGTTGTCCAGATGCAGACCTCTTCTTGCCGCTTTGGCGGAGAGGTGGTGGGACAACACCGATTCTTTCCATTTTTCTGCTGCAGGGGACATGACGATGACCCCTTATGACTTCTCGATTCTCACAGGCATTGGGGTAGGGGGGGATCCGATCCCTTTCGACACAGACATGGATGAGTGAACCGCCGCTCAGGTCCATCTACTGGGGGAAGGCCCCGCCACTAGCTCGTCCAGGCTTCGTGCGGTACTCCTGGTTCGAGACACAGTTTCGGGTCCAGCCCGCATTGGAGAAGGAGGCGCAGATGACCCCGGAGGACGAGGAGAGGTATGCTCGCGGCTTCCTCATGTTCTTGTTCGGGACTACCATCTTCGCCGACTGGGCGAACACCGTGCCTCTCTGCCTTCTCAGCGCACTGGTGGACGTCCGGGACATCCTGCACTACGACTGGGGCGGTGCTGCTCTGGCCACCCTCTATGGATATATGAGCTCGGCTTCTCGTGGCAGCGGCCAGCTGCTTGGAGGTTACTGGCGGGCTTGGGAGGTACATTTCTTCTCCGCTTTTTCACTTCTGTCTCGTACTTTCTGTACTCTGTACACTGCACACACTGTAGCCTACTTTACACTTACTGTATACTGTACACACGGCACACACATGCATTCTGCTTTACACTGGCTGTACACTGCTCACACTGCACACTGCACACAATACACTGCACAAAACACGGCTCTGCCATTTCTGCTTCATTCTGTATATCCTGCTTTATCTGATGGTCATACTGACATCTGTTTTGCAGTTGTGGGTTTACGCCTACTTTCCTAGGCTTGCACCTGTACCAGTCGCGGAGCCTCCTCCGGCTGTCCCGTTCTCGAGTCGCTTCGACGGGAGATGCACCCGGCGACCACGAGAGACTTTCAGCTTCTTCCGCCGATACTTCGATACCATTACCCCTGCCGAGGTATGCTTTACTTTCAGTTTATTTAGCTTCGCTTTCCCACTGCATATTTCAATAACAGTAGATAACAAACTGTCTGTCACTTTCAGATCACTTGGCGGCCATGGGACTCCTTGCCGTCAGCGATGCGAGTTCGGTTCCCTGGTGCTGAGGAGACCTCGCGTTTCCGGATCTTGCTAGAGGGCCCGGTCTGTCGGGCTTGGTACCTGGGGGAGCGTTTTCTACGCCAGACCCGTGGGTTACCTGAGCAGATAGTCCCGGCTCACCCTCCTGCAGAGATGAGGGAGACCGAGGGGCTGACCACTGAGCAGCTGGATGATTACTTCATCGGCTGGGAGGAGGCCGGCTTCCGAGGCACCGGCGACTATCAGGAGTATGTGCGGACGTACCTGACGCGCCCCTTGAGCGGTCGTCGAGCAGAGGGGGCCAGGCCTGTAGCATCGGCGGCTGGGGCCGGAGCGGGAGCAGGGGCTGGATCTTCGAGGAGGGCCCGGGTCCGTGGTAGGGGTAGAGTACAGGGAGGACGGGGAGCTGGCTGGCCTGCCCTGCCTGCTGTACTAACTTTCCAGGGGCAGGGTGGGTCGACCTATCAGATCCCCTTCGCCCCTCCACCGGCTGGTCACGAGTTCATTGATGTCCCCGACTTACCGCCGGTATGTTCTACTGCATTTTGTACAGTTATTCAATTCAGTTTACTTGATATTCCACAGAATATTGACGCGTCTGATGCTTTTGCAGGCTTCTTCGGGGTACACCCGTCAGTCGTTGGCGATGAATGCCTCGATGATGGGGATGCTCCAGCGGACATTTGACCTCCTAGCCGTCTACAGCATACCGGTATGTCCTTCTGACACTGGCCTCAAACCATTCATACACTGCTTTACATAATCTGATGCACGGCACAGCACCTGATACACTGATCTCACAGTATCTGACACACTGCATACACTGCATTCTGCACCGTACTCTGTACTGATAAACTGTTCACAGCATTCATACACTGTACTCACACACTGCATTCTGCACTGATAAACTGCTCACGGCACTCTTACTGTATTCTGCATTGCATTCTGCACTGATAAACTGCTCACGGCATACTGATGCATTTCCCTTTTTTGTACTTTTTCAGCCTCCTTTCCAGATTCCCATGGCAGGAGGTGCTCCGGCCAGACCTTCTGTCCTTGCCCGGAGGAGAGATGAGGAGGGCCGGATATTTCCCCGTACCAGGGGAGGGCGTACTCATGTCGGGAGTAGCTCGCGAGCTCCAGTCCCGGACGATGACGACGACGAGGAGTCAGAGGCGGAGGCAGGGTCATCGGAGGAGGAGACCGGAGACGGTTCTAGCTCGGGCTCTGATGACGACGCTGATGATGCTCCTGGACCCTCGTCCAGGAAGAGGACTAGGACGGACTGACGGCCCTTGGAGCACTTGACATAGATGCAGATTTTTGCTATCTTTTCTTTCTTTCTTGTACTTTTCTTTTTGTTGGTAGATAGATTACCTTGTACTGCCGCAGGCAGATTTTTGTTTCCAAAACTTGTACATTTGAAAAGATAATGAAATGAAACGGACTTTTTATCTAAAAAAAAGTGTTTACATTTACACATCTCATGCATCGCATCGCATCTCATCATGTTACACCTCAATGTAAACAAAATTGATTGGTTATCTGAAAATTGAACACTTGCACTGTAATAATCAGATAACTAGACAGTCAACAGCAAAATAACCCAAGCAACCCACTGCCTGATTCTGGACACACAGCCCTTGCTCTACTGGGGACTAATCTGCACACAACCCATAACACAACATTCGATTCATTCTGCACACGGCAAATTCTCAAACAAACAGCCCAATCTGACAGGACGGACCTCAAAGATGGAACCGGTTGGAGTCGAAATGCGTTCAAATGTAGAGAATGGCACAGCATTCTGAGCATAAGCGATTTTTGAAATCGAATGAGGGTTTTTCAAACCGGGATATCGAGCCTACCACTGAACACAGCGGGGAGGACTCAAACAAAGAGGTACACGACCTAAACACAACGAGGCACGCTCGGGAGAGACTCAAAACAAAAGACGAGACCGTCAAATGAAAGAGACACGACACACAGACGCGTAAACGAAGATGGGAGACCTCGGACCACGAGGAGCCAGTTCAAACTGGGTATTGTTTCCCATCCTTTCTCATTTGTGATCCTCACATCACTCGACTCTCAAGCTCGGATTTTCTCTCAAAACCCTTTTCCTCACTTTTCTCTCAACTTACATCTCTCTATTCTTCAATCTCTCATTTTCCATCCCTCCCCGGGGTGATTAATGGATGAATAGGAAGTTGCGGGTTCACGCCTGATGCCGTTAGCTCACAGCTATTTCTTCCGGCGGGCAGAGCGCCCTTCTGGCGAGTACGTTGGTGACGGGGGAAAGACAGAACGCCTGGCTCGACTGTGCCCCTAGTTCATCATTTTAACCATTTTTTTCGTTTTTGCTTTCTACTAAAACGGTTTTGATCAAAACGAGAGTCGGATTAACGTACTTGTTCGATTTTTTATTTGAAAAGCATGCAAGTCAGGCAGCAAGCACTGAAAATTTTCCTTTTTGGGTCCAAGACAATGGTCCAGTTTTGGAAAATGAAATAGTTTTCGAGAAAAGAGTCAACCTCAGTAAAAATTTTCAAAAACTATTTTTCAAACAGTCAATGCTCAACGAGCATGAAACTTACCCTTCGAGATGCGCAACCTCAGATCGGAGGCAATGGAAAATTGCCCCTGGTTTGAAGGGGGGTGGGAGGCAACGGAAAGTTGCCCCTAGTTTGAATGGCGGCTCACGGCGGCTCGTGGCAATGGAAAGTTGCCCCTTGTTTGGGATGGTGCCGCAGCAATCTGTAAACAGTCTTCATTGGCGGTGGTCGAGCTCTTGGACACTGCGATGACGAAGACGGTCACAACACATATATGGACACAATCACCTTGAAGGGTGTTGGCCACTGGACTTTGAGGTGAAATTGAAACCATTGCATGGACTGAGACGCTTATGAAAGCGTTGGGGGCTGGACTTCATGATGAAGTTGCCTACGTATCCCAAACATGGGAATCAAACCTTACGTAGTTCCGGTTAAGGTCCACTCGGGTATTTTAACCTTCACTTTGTTTGGCTCTCACTTTTGCCAAGGCGCCCAATGCGGGTTTTCGACCTTGCGAGCTTCTTTTCATTTTCTTTTGTTCGTTTCTTTTTCTTTTCTTTTTTTCTTTTCTTGCTTTTTTTTTCTTTTTCTCTTTTTCAATCTTTCTTTTTGTATTTTTCTCTTTTTTGTATTTTTCTCTTGCTCTAACTTTTGTCTGGGCCGCCCTTCTGGGTTTTCGGCCCAGCGAGCCTCTCAAAGGGTAAAAGTGTAGCAAGTCCATGCCAAATGGTTTTTTTTTTTGAAATTGAAGCCTCTCTGTGTCTAGGAGAACGGCTGTTGCACTGATTTGCGGAGAATCCATCCCGGTTGCTCTACGAGCTTCTTCCGACGAGATCTACTCCTTCTGATTCGGCCTTGATGCTTCTTGATCGAAGGCTACCTCAAAACTGGCCACACGGGCCTTTCATGGCGTTTGTCCGTTGGACTTTCTGAACATTCTGAATGGGTTCAAACTCGGAAAACAAATAGGTTGAATCTTGAGGCTGAGAGTGATCCTAGGCTGCGCAATCTCAAGAGCGATTCCACACAGGTCTTCGCAGGGCCGCGTAAAACATTTTTTGAAAGTTTTTAAGAAAGCGACAAATCGCTCGCGCCGAAGATAGTGTGGAACCAATCTGGATCAGGCCAGGGTCCTTCTCAGTACTCACGCCGACAAGCATGGCTTTATTCATAAAAAGGCTTAGCACGCCTCTCTTTCTCTCAAAATGATCAAAATTTTACAAAACCCGAGGAATTCCTTCCTCTTCGTTTTTATCACCGCAGTGTTCAAAAGTTTGTTTTTTTTGAAAAACTTAGGTTAATGCAATGAGTTTGGCACACAGGAGAGCAGGCGAGATGTACTGTCAGCCCATTCAAATTCTCCGGCACTTATGCTGAAAGTAAGCATGAAGTTGAGATAGCAACAGCTGTTTCAATCGGCTCTGTTGGTGCAACTGGCCCCTCGGCAGAAACAGACTCAAAACAAAAACAGATAATAATTACAAAACAAAATGGTGTTCGGGACAACAACCCCAGAATCACCTGGTATTATATACAACGGGGACTGACTCGATACAACCAGACAGACCCTTAAGCAAAAAAAAGACTGACTCAAGACAAAGAGACAGACTCAAAACAAAAGACTAACTCGACATCCAAGCCAGGATTTACAAAAACTCGGTTTCACCGATGCTCAAAAATGCGTGCCAGACGCTTCAAAAATACACCAAATGTTGCCCGCAGGCGTTTCACTTCACATACTCGCAGTATCTGAGCCCTCGAAATCCAACAACTGAGTGGTGACGGGCTTGCCCGAGGTGGGTGGTAGGATAACCTTGTTATCAATCAAATCCTGCACTTCATGACGAAGGCGGGAACATCCATCGGTGCTGTGACCGGACTGTTGGTGGTACGCGCAGTACAAGGTAGCATCATGGGTGGCGGGGAGATTCTTCGGGAGTGGCCGGGGCTCCAAAGGCTTAAGATGCCCATTCTTCGCCAATATTAGCAATGCCCTAGACAAAGGCATGTGGAGGTCGTGAAAGACCCTGCGCCCTCGGGGCAGGTACTTTGCAGTTTGAGGATTCTTGCCAGATGCGCTGGCGAAAGGATCGGCTGGCGCTGCCTTGGCTTTTTGAACCTTTCCCGGTGCAGGGTTGGGAACTACAGGAACTGTCTGGGCATGACGGGGCCCATCCCGATTTTCTTCCTGGCTTGAACTGCCTTTGATCGGAGTGGGGAAAGCATCATCCACAGCTTTGGTCACTATTGCAGACGTTTGTTGCTTGTTCATCCCTCTGGCCTTCAGAGCCTCGACTGCCCACAGCAGTTGCTCAATGGGGTCGGCATCTGCCTTCATTTTATCTTTTCCTCCGGCCTCAGCCTGGTCAAGGGTTTGGGTTGCTACTTCAGAGCGAAACCCAGTTGTTGCTGACATGTCGCAGCTGTAGCCGGAAGCCACCTCTGGCTGGCTGAGCTCTATCACAATCCGCCCCAGTAGCGGGGGCTCCTGTGATACAAAATTCCCGGCATACGGCGCCGCTGGAGGTGAAGCCGACATTCCATAGGCGAGGTCTGCCACAGACCTTTGGAGATCGCCTATCATCCCCATCAATTCGAAGGTGGTGGGCTCACGAGCTTGGTATAACTGGGGAGCCCAAACCGGGTGCACAACAGGCGACCTAGGCGGGTATGACATACTGATGCTGGCCTCGTTCTGCGGAGTGGTTCCCTGCCCCGATACAGCTGCCATAACCACAATTTCTTTCGAATTTTGTGCCGCCATAAATCCTGCCTCAGCAAGGGAAGACACTGACTATTCTGTTTCAACTCTGCAACTCTCTGAACCATGAAAGAAAAACAGACAGCATTTCAGCCCAAACTGATCAAACACGGGTGTAGCCAAACAACTGTACCCTACTGCTGATCACTATTCCCAGATTTCTGTTCCCAAAATACTGAATCTGATACCCGCGGATAACTGATTCCCACAACTGATACTGATACTGGTGTCCCCAGGTTTGATACTCAAACTTGCAAACTGACATGTGCGTTCCCTGTAGAGCAACACTCTAAAAGCACATAACAAGTAAAGAGAACAAAACACCCCTATGTTGGGGTAGGGTTTCCCTGTCCTATTTTGTCAGGAGCTAGGGTTTCACTACGCACACAGCGGTTTTCAAACAACTTAGCATCGGGTAAGCAACCTGTCCTAGCTTGGAATGGTCACTATGGATCCGAATATGCACTAGGTCGAATGGTCAAAAGGGGTGCCCCGGTAAAATCGAGGTTTGTGTTCCCATACTGTCAGAGCCCATAGCCGGTCAGCCTTATCGACATGCCTTGACAAGACAAGCCTCCGGCAAACCGTTCAGGAATGGAAGATGGCAAACACTGTGTTCCTAGGCGCACCAATGCACATGCAATGCAAAGAAACACATAAATGAGATCAAAACAGGATATCACGAGTTCGAGTCAAACTCTCTAAAATTCCCCAGCAGAGTCGCCAGAAACTGTAGACGGCGCCCGCGTGGGCCTCAATGCTACAGTTCGGACTCGCGATTTTTGTTGTCGCGGTTCTTAATCTGAACCAAAGAGTCCAAATCTGGCAAATCGTTTTGAGAAACAGATTTTTGAAAAAGTAGTGCCAAACATGGACTGCTTTGCCAGATACAGAGTCGCCACCTAAATATTTTTTGTGGGAGAATTTAGGAAACCCTGACTCGGTGCCGAAGGCCACATGTCCGTCATCACCGGAGTTGTCTCGGCTCGGGAGCTTGGGTACGATCGGGGAAGGTCAGCTATGAGCACCCCCTTTCGCCCGGTCCGAAGACCGGCCTCTACTAACCGTGATATCCGTTTTTGAAAACTTTACGTGTTCTTAAACCAATTATTAGCCTAGAATTACTATGTTATGCGCACAGCAAACAAGTATAGACTAGATTGCCTAATTTGGAAATAAACATTGCATATCCGTTCGGTTTGAAAATGCTTTGGAATTTGCTACTCGCAAGTAGGCTAAAATACGGATTTCAACGAGTTTTTCCAACTCAAACAATCCAACCTTCACCCACAGGCATTCCAAACAGTTTAACACATAAGCATCTGGCCACATGTTAAGCACGCTGTCATGGCAATATTCACACTCATGTGATATGCTAAAGCGGAAATACTTACATAGTACTCCGTGCCAAAACAAAGAACTTGTTAGCAAAAATGCATGATCCAAGTCCATGTGAAGTGCCTAATGCATCGCATACAAAATGTTACTAGAATAGGCTCCGCTATCCTAAACATGTTACGTGAAAATGCACAATTATCGCATATTCAATTTTTGATTTGAAGTACGAATGCAATTAGCGTGATGTACCGAGCCTAATGCATGCAATACAAATGCATGGATGCACACATGCATAGCATAAGGTATGCTGAGTTTAAACACGCCCTAATCTACCACCGTAAGCGGGTAAGTAAAAGGGAAGAAAGAAGTGGGGTTGGAAGACATACACACCACCCACACACACTTATTACAGATTTACCCTCACTCGGAGGGACCGAATAAATATTACAAATTAATTAACTACGCAAGCTAATTAATATTACAAATTAACTAATTTAATTAACAAATTAAATAAAATAATTAAAGCAGGAAAACGCCTCGGGAAGCGCGCCACCATGCATGGGCTGCCTCTGTTTTCCTTCCTTTCCTCCTCTGGAGGCTGTCAAAGCCTCAGGACTGATCCCTTGGACAGAGAGGATCGCCACCGGCTGATTGAAATTGCCACCGGCAGTGTGGTATGGCCATCGGCACAAAATTGAACCTGTCGGCAGAGAAAATGGTGCCGGTCGGCACATTACACTGCCGGTCGGCAGAGTATTCCTGCAGAACCTGTAACTCACAGCAACAGAGGGCAAAACAAAGCATGGCAACACAATTCAAGGCATGTATGCACCAACCATGTCCCTTATCATTGTGATGACTCAAAGGGACATGTGCCTCGGTTCTCGGACCACCAATCACGCATTTCCATGCATGATGGCCCAAAGAGCCAAGTATGCAACTTTGATTTCAAATGCATGGAAACCAATGAAACAAAACTCCCAATCCCTATCACCCAAGTCAAGGGACAAGGAATGCATGCAGGATGCAATGCAACCTAGGCATACAAGCTAAGGATGCAACATGGCATGGCAAAGCACTTATGCAAGCATACAAGCATACATATGGCAATGCAAATAAATGGAAAGATGGACTTATACATGAATTAGGCAGCTCTGAAATAGACCTAAAACAGTGGCCATAAGTGCTAAAGAGTGAGGGCTAAATGGCATACACACACACATGCACATAAGGACCAACACTTAAGCACCAATCAAGCAACATTCAAGCACACTTGAAAGGGACAAACATGAACAATTAGCATGCATTATAAGCCTTGAAATCATGTCATAAAATGATGCCAAATCAAGTTATAAATCAAGTCAAGCATGCAACGAATGGCCTAGGTGTTCAAAGTAAACCAAAGTGGCATTGAGCTATACTTAACAAGACCAAACAAGGCATGCATTAAGCAACCAAAAACAGGTTTATAGCACGTTAAATCAAGGCTAAAGGGCTCTTTAGATGGCATCTAAATGGCCCAAATACAAAGGCATACACCATGGCCAAAACATGGAGCATTGCAACACATGCTTTCAAAGCATTAAAGAGACATGCAGGGCAATCCAACAAGCATGGAAATGGGACTGAAATAGCATGTAGAATGATCCCAAATCACCAAAACAATGCAAAGATGGCATGCTACACATGCACATACTCGAGGCCAACAAGCCCAAATACAAAGGAGCTATATAATGCATGCTAAAATCAACCCAAACACTTATGGACAGACCTAGAACATGGCAAAATAAGCACATAATCTTCACAAGACTAAGCCTAAAACATGCTCCAACAAAGGCTAACAACCTAAGGCACATTAAGGCATAAACAAGGCATTACATGGCAACTATGCTAAACATGCATGGAGTTCCAAAACCAACTTGAAATCATGTTATATTATGGATATATAAGCATGAAAAACAAACCAAACATGCTCAACACACACTCAAGCATAGGCTTCCTTAAGAGGTCAAAATATGCCCTTTTCAAGGACAACAAGGAGAGGGGGTGGCCCTCTCCTTCTTGGGACTTCAAGGCATCATCTTCACCACTGAAATCCCTCAAGATTTCAGTGGTGAAGAGACCCCAACACCAAAATCCCGGAGCTAGCACAAAATGGTCCAAAATGAGGCCTTTCAAGGCCTAAGGGTGGTCAACAACCCTCAAACAACAAAACACTCTTAATAAACAATAAAGAGGGCCTAAAAACAGAACTTTTTTATGTTATACAATAAGCACAAAAACAGCTCTAAGATAGGTATAAAATCAATGCAAAAATGGGGGAAAAAAGGACTAGAATCTCACCGTTGATGACCCCTTCACAAATGGTGCTCCAATGGCCTCCTTGAGCTTGAATCCAACACCGAAATCTCAAAACAAACTCTTTAGAACCTCAGCTCCAAGAGGAAGGTGAAACACTAGGTGTTTGTGTGCAATAGTGAGACACAAAACACCTAGTGTACAAATAAGAGGGAAAGAGAGATAGAGAGTGTATATCTAACCCTAACCCTAGAAAAACCAGAGCTTGGTCTGTATTTTTCTCTCCCAAAAATGTCTAAAAGCCCCCCTTTTGCCTTAGAGAGAGCCTCTCTCTATATGCCTCTTGTAAAGCTTACAAGACAAGCTTTCCAAGAGGGAGATCCCTCCACACACGTGTATGGAGGGGAGCAAAAGCAATACAGCTGTCTAAAAATATCTGCAAAAGCAGATGAACAGCAATCGGCCGGCCAAAAATGCCATCTTGGCCAAAAAGAGTGCCGGCCGGCACAAAAAAGTGCTGACCGGCAACAAAGAGTGCCGGCCGGCAAACTATATTGCGGTGGCAGCAAAAACCAGCCGATGGCATCTAGCCACTGCCGGTGATGGGTGGGGATGGTCTACAAGCCCTACCCTGCCTCTCAAAGGCAAGATGCAAGTGTTTGGTGCAAAACCAGACACTAAATGGTCGAGCTCGGGGATCCTGAGGCAAGGCGCGTGAGCCGAGACCTCCGGGAACTCCAAACGAATACAAACAAGGATAATCACTGAGTGTTCAAACGGTGACGTCCAAGTCTTGAGGACAGTCAAAAATGGGGTATCTACAGATGTCTGTAGCCTTGCCAATGCTTTGTCTGTTCGTTCATAGGCAGGGCGCGGTACTGGCATTCCAACCTCGACGCTTCCATGCGTCCGAGGAGCCAGCCGCTGTAAGGCAGACACTCTGTGTGGATCCCGTGCCCTGGCATCCTCCTTGCATCGTGCTTTTTCTTCGAGCACGGTTCGTAAGTCGGATGATCTGGGCAACTCTGTCTGTTTAGATCTGGTTTGATGCGAATGTGAGGGCCAATATGTGCTTCCTTCAGTGTATGATCTTTCAGATCTCCTCCTCTCAGACCTGGAGTGACGAGTTCTGGAAGACCAGGATTGAGTGTCGCCTGTCCTGAGGCTTCTGCTCTCTCCTTGTGAGGGTGTGGTATTCCTACCATGACTTTCTGAGTGGCGAGGGGGCGTCTTGTTTTTGCGCCCCTCTCCTGTCGCCACTTCTTTTTTCTTCATCTGGCGTTTCAAGGCCTCCATGTCCGCCGCCATCTTCTTTATCAATTCATCTTGCTCCTTCACGCGGTCTTCCAGGGCTTGAGGATCAATCCTCCTCCTTTGCCTTTCAGGACTTTGTGAACGAGAGTGACGGGGGCTGTTAGTCCGCCTCCCCCTAGCATCCCTCCTGGAGTTATGTCGTTGGGGCTCTAAGTTCGCCATGGGAGGGACAGAGGGTAATCCTTCACGCGTTGCGCCCCCATCCGGAGTTAGCCCATCGACGGCGGACTGCGGCAATTCTTCAATGTGTGCCATTTGTTTGAAAAGAGGAGAAGCTTAATCAAGAGGTTTAGTTCTGTCTGTTCTTTCCACAGACGGCGCCAATTGTACGGGAAAGAAATACACCTTCTCGTATAATCCTGTTGACTAAGTCTGTGCTCCTCCGTACGACGTCGCTTTATCACCTGAAAATGCAAACGTGAGCTAACCGGCGGGTGTGTGCCGGAAACCCCTCCGATGCCTAAGTCAGCAAACTTGACAAATAGACAAAGCTCTGTGTATTCAGAAAGCAAAATTGTGTGTTGTGTTACCTCCTCCAAGGTGATGTTTGTGAGCTTTTTATAAGTTTCGTGTGGCACAATCCTAGTAGGACTTTTATTCCTCCATGCAAAGTCCTTCTAGGATGCATTCTCCTGAAAGATAATGCTTATCCTTCAACACCCCCCTCACTGCTTAACCCAAGTGAGATGGTTTTTACTATGGCTGAACTACCATATGACCGAAATAATACTGGCTATGCCGAGCCACAGAGTAGGCCGAACTATCCTTAGTTCGGTTTTCTCCTTCCACTCCTTATCTTGGTTCACTCCTGTTCAACCATGGTGTGTTTAGACTGAACTACCGAGTAACAAGGTTTTGACCGTTCTAACCATACTACGTCGTGACCGGACTAACTCTGAGACCGGCCTAACTCCAAGTTGCCTCCGGACCGGAGTAACTTTACATCATTTTGGACCGAAGTAACTTTATCCCTTGGGCCGGATTAACTTTATCCCTTTTGGGCCGGAGTAACATTACGGCCTTTTTACCCAGTCCTTCGCTGGGCCATAAAGTCCATTTCACAGCTCGGCCCAATTTTCACCAAAAATTACCCTCTCAGTTTCTTTACAATTGGTTAGTGATATCATATGTCAATAATGACATGATATCACAATTATATGATTTTTTTACTCAAATTTTTACAAAATTTGATTTATCTTACCATTATATAATTTATTTTATGACTTAAATATATGACTTTTTTACATTGTCCATGATACACTAGTTACACGCAATACTTTCTTTTCGATTTTACTCGAAATTAATTGTAAAATTTTATGTGAAATACTTTAGTAATAATTTATTTAAGTTTTTGTACTTAATATTAATTCAAAAATTATTATTATTTTCTTATTGTTAGTTACTGAAAAAAAATTTAAATTGTAATTAATAAGGGTCTCTTCTAATTTAATTTTCTGACTTTGCTACTGTATGTAACTATGTTAATAAATGTCTTCCTATCTATATGACGTTTTGCAAACATACACAATCACTTATAATCCGTGTTTTTATAAATATTTTTTAATTGAAACAGTTAACTTCACTCCATTATCATTACTGACATAAAGACAAACAAAGAAATAATCTAAGCTGAATTTAAATAATAATAAAAAAAAATCACATTTTTTGTTAGGTGACCAATTCTCATCATCATCCAAAACGTCATACATATTGAGGTTGCCTATTCTGTCCTTACCGTAACTTGATTTGAGACATACTAGTTCCATACCAATTAGACAATAGAAATCCATTTTGCAAATTTGAAACAATTTTGTAAATGGGTTTGGGCTTTTCTCAAACTTAAATATGAACTTGAGTATTATATTTAAGCTCATAGGGCCCACCACAGGTCCTTTTTGATAATCTAAACTATTTATCTTGCAGGGTCCTCTTTGTATATTATTCATGAAAAAAAAATTAAGTTGATTCAATAATCTTAATATTTTTATTTAATTGTATTTGTCTCTACAAATATGAACGATAATAATATTTTCAAAAATAGCTTATTTATTTTTTTAAAGACAAACGCGATAAAATAAAAATGGATAAATTACACCTTGCACCAAATTTCACTTTGGCCCCTACACATGAAATCATGACAGCCTACCCCCTCTATTTTTTGTCAAATCCCACTTTGGTCCCTACAGATGAAATTGTGGCAGTTAACCCCTGTATTTTTGGTCAAATCTCACTTTGGTCCTTACACAAGTATCAATGTCCTATTTTTGTTACTCAATTATTTAAATGTTTCACATAATTTAATCATGTGACAATAATGCGACTACGACATGAGGGTAAAAGAGGAAAATCACCTATATTTTTCACCAATACACACTTTTTCCAAAAATTTACATCAAATTATGATTGTACTGGGCTAAAACAAAATGTAGATTGTGAACTGGAGTTTTACATAAATTGGGATCACAAAACTCTATTTTTCACGGTAACACAATCTTTTGTCTATTCATCTTTTTTTCTCTTTGATTTCTTTGTCGCATTTTTATTTTATTTTCAAAAGCTCTATTTTCTTACCTCTTCGTCTCAAATTTTAGCATATGAATATATATATATGTATAGTATTATATAACTCTCATGTGCTTAACACATAGGACAAAGTATATTGGTAGGAAACATGGATAATTTTCCTCTCTCACCCTTATTTCGTAATAACATTTTTGTCACATGATTGCATTTTGTCAAAAATTTAAAAATAAAGTATTAGAATAGAGAGATTGACTATAGTGATCCCGATTTTACCCCGACCTTTGTTGTGTTCCGGACTCGGATTCCGTGATTGTATGTTGTTGTCTATGTCTTGTTTCCTCCCTTTAATTCTTTGAAATTGAGTTTTGGGACTTGTTGGGTGAGTTTGGAATAGGTTGGCTGTTAGTTGGTATAATTGGTTGTTGCCCAAATTTTGGTCTGTGCGCTCGAGCGAGCCTTGAGTTGCTTGCTTCTTCGCTCGAGCGAGGTTTCTTGTGCTCGAGCGAGGATTGAGGATCTTCAGGTTTCTTTCCCAGATGCAGCTTTTTTGGAAGGGTGAAACACTTCGCTTGAGCGAGGCTTCTTGTGCTCGAGCAAGCCTTGTGAAACTGTTTCTTCGCTCAAGTGAGACTTCTTGCACTCGAGCGTGTGTTCGCGTTTGTGCCAAACCTGAAGCTTTGCATCGTGCGCTCGAGCGACGTTTCTCGCGCTCGAGCGAGGTCACAATTGTGTCTGGTCGCTCAAGCGACAACTCCTACGCTCGAGCGAGGACTACGTATATCTGTTCGCAGCAGAGCTTTTCTGCATCATATTTTGATTTATTTTCATCCCAAAACCTTAATTCGGTAGCTCCTCTCTCTAAAACACTCTCCCTCTCTACAAATACTCCATGATCTATGGTCTTTCTACTCTACTTCCTTTGTTAAAAAGATAGAGTTTTGTGCGGGCTTCCATTTAATCCGAAAAATGAGGAGCTTGGCCATCTTCAAAGTTCCTCCCTTCTTCTCCTTTGAGCTTCTACATTTGAGGTAGAGATATTCTACTCTTTGATATGGGTTTTAACCTAGATATTGGTCATTTGTATATATGGAGGGATTTGGGAGTGATTTGGGTAAAAGTTAAGGTTTGGGCTCTGAACTAAAGAGGGGTTTTCATGTTGATTTACAAAATAACTTTGGGGGTTTGTGTATGAGGTTCTTTATTGTTGAAATGGTGAGATTTTGACTTATGGGTTGAAGTTTTGGAATAGGAAGAAAATTGCCCAAAGTTGAGTTGAATCAACTATTTATGTAAATATTGAAATTGGTTTGGAAATTATGAAATTAGGGGAAAATGTGATTAAATGGTGTAATTTGGTTTGATAAATCACACACCTACAAAAAAAATTAATAAATTATCTGTTGATAGATTTATTTATCTGTTTAGAAATATTTGTTTTGGGCTATCGATGGAGAATAGCTATGATTGTTGTAGAAACTGCACGAGGATTAGGAAGATTGAAATTAATCAATTGAACTATGTGATTGAATATAACGGTTTGACTAAACCATTGAATAGGTGATTTGATTAGTCATTGTATATGACAACGTGTTTAAATACATTGTATATGTGTCATTGTTTGGGAGGAGATAGAGGATGTACTCCATTATGTGGGAGGAGATAGGGGATGAACTCCATTGAGAATTAAGTTGGCCAGAGTGTCCAGGGTGAAAATCCCAAAATCTTATATATTTATGGGTGTCGGTTCCCTCGGACGTAGTTCCGTAAAATGGCAAGAAATAGAAGTGTTGGATTGATTAATGTATTGAATTGTGAACCATTGAGTTGTAGTCTCATTTTTGTTGTTTTGATAATAATGAATTTGGTTGATAGATTTACCCGAAATGGATGAAATGGAAATGAATTGTAGTATTGGTTATCTATATTGAATGACCTTGAAAAGAATATGTGGTTGTTAAGAATATTGCACATTTATCTAATGCTCATACCTTAGTTAAATCTCATGTATTGTTTTAGCATATCTCTACTGGGCTTTGGCTTACCCTACTTGAGACACCATTTTCAGGTACAGGTGACATGCCACCTCCAAGGGCATAGCTTGGGAGGCTTTGGGGCTGAAGGCTCCATTTTTGTTATTTCACTTTGTGTTAAGTGTAAATTCAAGCCAAGGGCTTTATATGTATAGAGCTAGGCCTCTTCTTTTGTTGTAACCATGTGATAACTTGGAAAGATATAAGCCCGTAGGGCACTTATTTTGTTGTTAGTAGTTAGAGTTACATGCTATAGTTTCGAGATGAACATTTATGAAAGTGTAATGTATGTAATATCTCTTGTAACACAGACTCTGATGAATAAAAATGTAACTCTTCTATCATGTTTGTAGATCTAATGAATGATTGATTTATGTAATGTTTTGAGGGTGTTATCATTTGGTATCAGAGCGTACCGAGTTTGAATACTTTGGGTACGTAGGAAGTGGTTAGTACCACAATGGGTTTGTCTCGCTTGTTAGAGACTTAAGTATGACGTTATGTGTTTACATGATAACATGTTTATGTGGCTATATGGGTATGGGATTTAGTTTCTAGGATGTTGATCGGGTCTATGGGTTTCTGGAAATCCCGTTGGAAAGGCACTTGATCACTGCCGTTTCTAACTGGAACTCTAGCGACGCCACGGGACAGTCGTTGTCCGGAAATGAAATTCGTATGTGTTTATGTGGTTATGTGCTTAAGTGGAATGAATTACCGTTGTCCATTATATTAGGACGTGAGTGAGATAGCTTCGACACATTTGTTAATGTGCTAATCCCTTTGTTACCTTCATTAGGATGTTTGGACGAGGTCGTGGTGGTAGGCATGGTAGGCCTAGGAGGCATGAGATGCCTATACCGGATGACATTTCGGCGTAGGAGGAAGGAGTTGATCAGACCAACGTGGCTGAGCAAGTAGGTCAACAGGCCATGGGTGCCTTAGCCCGTGAAATGGCTGGGGCATTGAGGGAATCTATGGACATTCTCAGGGCTGAGAATCAAATCCAAGCCCAAGTAGCTGAGGCAGGGCTGTCTTTTCTGAAGAGGGAGTTCTTTCGGTCGAATCTGAACGAGTTTTTGGGTGATCATGAGGAGCCATTGAAGGTTGATGAGTGGCTTGAACAGATGACGAAGACGTTTGAGATGCTCAGCATCGAAGACGGAGGTTTGAGGGTGACCTTGACGTCCTCCCAGCTAAAGGGAGACGCGGGTCAGTGGTGGAAATATGCGCAGGGGCGCATTGGAGGGACTTGAGAGGCCTTTGTTGAAACCTTCCAGGATAAGTACTTACCTGCTACAGTGAGGGAGAAGTTGAGGGATCAATTCTCCAAGTTGGTACAGCTGAACACCCTAGTGGTTGAGTTTGAGGCCACCTTTACTAGCCTCTTTAGATTTGAACCTGAGTTAGTGGCGACTGAGGAATGCCGTTGTTTGGAGTTTGAGAAGAGATTGAGGACCGAACTCATGTTTAAAGTTGTCGAGTCCATGATTAGAGACTACGGGCATCTTGTGGAGGCTGCAACCCATCTTGAGACTATCATGCATGCAGAGGAAAAGAGGATGAAGGGCTCTAGGAGGAGTCAGGGGGACAGTAAGAGGCAGAGGGGTTCTAACCCTCAACAGTCCCAGGGAGCGCATTCGAGATCTGTCTTTCCAGTGTTGAGTTCGGGTTTTGGAAGAGGTGGTCAAGAAGACATCACCTATTACAAATGTGGTCAGTTGGGCCACAAGTCTCCAGCTTGCCCACAGAGGGGAGGAGGGCAGCGGGCAGCTTCATCTTCGGGTCGTTCTCAGGGCCAGAGTCAGGGTAGAGGCCAGTCGCTCACTTGTTATCAGTGTGGGTAGGCGGGGCACTTGAAGAGGTTTTTTCCACGGTTGGGTGGCACATCTGGTGCGTCTGGTTCAAGGCAGACACAGAGTCACCAGCCAGCGCAGTCGATACAAGCCTCGAGGGCCAATTAGGGAGCCTCTTTGGCTTAGTCTGTGCAGCAGCCTTATGCTCTGAGAGGTGAGTAGGTAGATCAGAGACCTACGGGGCACGTATATGCTGTTACCGTGCCAGATCTTGTACCGGTTCCGTCAGTAGTGAGAGGTACCTTTTTGTTTTGCGATTCAGTTGCTAGTGTGTTAATTGATACGGGTGCATCCCACTCTAGAATATTTTCTGCATTTGCATCAGTTTTGGGGTTGGAGTTGGCACAGTTAGCATCTCCTATTTGTGTTGTATCACCTATTGGGAGCGAGATGGTTTTGAAATAGGGGTGTCGGGGCTGTGATATAGAGGTCGCCGATCGTCGGCTTCCCTTTTCTTTTGTGTTGATGGATATGTCTGGTTTTGATGTTATTTTGGGTATGGACTGGTTATCGTCATACCGGGCTATTATAGATTGCTACCGTCAGAGGGTTACTGTATGTACCTTAAACGGTGATTGTTTTCATTTCTTAGGGGATCGGGTTGGTAGAGTTTTACCACCGGTGTATGATCCGCGCGGGCGGAGTGAGCTTAGTTGTCTTCTGAGTTGAGTGGTTTGTCAGTACTGGGATGTTTTTCCCGATGATCTTATTAGTTTACCACCTCATCGAGAGATTGAGTTCTCTATTGATTTAGTGCTTGGCACAACACCGATTTCTATGGCACCATACCATTTTGCACCAGCTGAGTTGAGTGAACTGAAGGTTCAACTCCAGGAATTACTAGATAAGGGTTTTATTCACCCTAGTACTTTACCTTGGGGAGCACCGGCCCTCTTTGCTAAAAAGAAAGATGGGGCCTTGGGACTTTGTATTGACTGTTGAAAATTGAACCGAGTTAAGGTTAAGAACAAGTACCCTATGTCTCGTATAGATGATCTGTTTGATCAGTTGAAAGGATCTCATTGTTTCTCTAAGATAGATTTTGAGATCGGGCTACCATCAGTTGAGAGTCAGGGAGGAGGATATCCCGAAGACGGCATTCCGTACGCGGTATGGCCATTATGAGTTCCTGGTAATGCCTTTTGGGCCAACCAATGCATGGGCTGTGTTTATGGACTTGATGAACTGGATCTTCCCAGAGTTCTTAGATCGTTTTGTGGTCGTCTTTGTGGATGACACTTTGATTTACTCACCCTCTTAGGAGGAGCACGAGGAACACCTGTGAGTGGTGCTTGAGTTGCTTACACCCCATAAGCTGTATGCTAAGTTCGGGAAGTGTGAGTTTTAGTTGAAAGAGGTTAAGTTCTTAGGCCATGTGGTGTTCGGGGAAGGGGTGACTGTAGATTCTTCCAAAATTGAGGCAGTGCAAGATTGGGCATAGCCTAAGAATGCCTTTGAGATCCATAATTTTATGGGTTTGGTCGGGTATTACCATCGGTTTGTGAAAGATTTCTCTAGACTAGCTTCGTCTTTGACTAGATTGACGCGGAAAGGGGTCAAATTTGTGTGGAGTGGGACTTATGAAAGGTCGTTCCAAGAACTTAAAGTTAGACTTACCACCGCTCCAGTCTTGATTATTCCGGAGAGGGTTTTAGGCTATTCGGTGTACTGTGATGCCTCACGAGAAGGTTTGGGTTGTGTGTTGATGCAAGGGAGAAAAGTAGTAGCCTATGGCTCACGGTAGTTGAAAACCCATGAGAGGAACTACCCTACTCATGATCTAGAGTTAGCAACTGTGATATTTGCCTTGAAGATTTAGAGGCACTATCTGTATGGTGAGAGGTTTGAGGTGTTTTCTGATCATAAGAGTCTAAAGTATCTGTTTACGCAGAAGGACTTGAATTTGAGGCAAAGAAGGTGGATGGAGTTCATAGAAGATTATGATTTCGAGTTGCATTATCATCCGGGAATGGCCAATGTGGTGGCCGATGCCCTAAGTAGGAAGTCCATCAGTAGTGTAGCTTGTATAGCTATCCGGGAATAGGAGATGTTGGGTGCTCTTGGCGAGTTTGTTGAGTCTGCAACTTTGTTTTCTGTAGTCACACAACCTACACTTGTGAACTGGGTGTTGGAAGCATAAAAGGGTGACTTTGAGGTAGAATCCCTCCGGGAGAAGATCTCCCGTGGGAAGGTAGAGAGGGGTTTAACTGTGTATCCTGATCTGAGTGTGAGGCACCGTGACCGTTTGTTTGTGTCAGAGTCTTGTCGAGAGGAAGTGCTCCGAGAGTTTCACCATTCACGCCTTGCAGTGCATCCAGGAGGCATAAAGATATATCATGATCTGAGTAACCAGAGGCCAGTGTGAGGTGCGCAAGTGAAGGCCAAATATCATAGGCCAGCGGGTTTGTTGCAACCCTTGCCTATAGCCGAGTGGAAATAGGAGCATGTCACGATGGACTTTGTTGTGGGTCTTCCGAGGACTCAACGGGGTAGTGATGTCATTTGGGTGGTAGTTGACTAGTTGACCAAGTCAGCGCATTTTATTCCTATGCTCGTGAGAGATTCTGTAGATTACCTTGCTGACTTGTATATTTGGGACATAGTGAGGTTGCACGGGGTCCTAGTGACAATTGTCTCAGATAGACACCCGCGTTTCACTGCTCGGTTGTGGCAGAGTTTGCTGAGTGCCTTGGGCACTAGATTGACCTTTAGTACTGCTTACCATCCTCAGACTGACGGACAGTCCGAGCGTACCATTCAGATCCTTGAGGATATGCTTAGAGGCTGTGTCCTTGATTTTAAGGGTTTGTAGGAGACACACCTACCCTTAGTGGAGTTTGCCTACAACAACAGCTTCCAATCGAGTATTGGCATGGCACCGTTTGAGGCCTTGTATGGCCGACCGTGTAGATCTCCAGTGTGTTGGGCCGAGGTGGGTAATGCACCTTTGTTAGGTCCAGAGTTGGTTCGAGAAACGACGGAGAAAGTGGCACTTATCCGTAAGAGGTTGGTTGCAGCCCAGAGCCGTCAAAAGAGTTATGCCGACCGTATGAGGAGACCTTTGTCATTTGAGGTGGGTGATCATGTCCTTTTGAAAATATCACCTAGGCGGGGTTTGATGAGGTTTGGGAAGAGTGGGAAGTTATCCCCTCGGTTTATTGGTCCTTTTGAGATCCTTGAGCGAATTGGGGAGGTTGCATATCGTTTGGCGTTGCCGCCACAACTTTTCTGAGTGCATGACGTGTTTCATATTAGTATTCTTCAGAAATATGAGCCTGATCCATCACATGTGCTGGATTGGACCGACTTAGAGGTAGATGAGGATGCCTTGTATGAGGACAGCCCGGTGCGAGTCGTGGATAGACGGAATCAAGTCTTGCGAGGCAAGACAATTCCCTTGGTCAAAGTATTGTGGAAACATCACGGTGTTGAGGAAGCAACTTGGGAGCGTGACTTGGAAGTCCGAGAGAAATATCTGGACTTATTTGTTGATGTTTGAGTGTATGTTGAAATTTTAGTTTTGTTTATGAACCATTAAAAAAAAAAAACATTGTATATGTTTTGGATTTTGAAGACATTGTAAATGTTGAATGCGTTTCGGGAATGCAAGTTTAATATAAGCATTGTATATGTTGTTTGAGTTTTGGAAATATAAATATATTATAAACCTTGAATATGTTTGGGAAAAACTTGAAATTTGTTAAATTTCGGAATATGCATATTGGTAATAGATGTTGAGCTATATTTTGTGAAAATGATCTCTTGAGAAGGGATTGAATGACTGGTGGGCAGGTCATGATAACGAGAATTGATTTGTATTCATTTTGAAAATTGGAAAATCATGGTTTTGAAACTTGTACAAAATTTCGGGGACGAAATTCTTTAAGGGGGGGAGGTTATAGCGATCCTGGTTTTACCCCGACCTTTGTTGCATTTTGGACTCGGATTCCGTGATTGTATGTTGTTGTCTATGTCTTGTTTCCTCCCTTTAATTCTTTGAAATTGAGTTTTGGGACTTGTTGGGTGAGTTTGGAACAGGTTGGTTGTTAGTTGGTATAAATGGTTGTTGCCCAGATTTTGGTCTCTTCGCTTGAGCGAGGCATTTTATGCTTGAGCGAGCCTTGAGTAGCTTGCTTCTTCGCTCGAGCGAGATTTCTTATGCTCGAGCGAGGATTGAGGGTCTTCAGGTTTCTTTCCCAGACGCAGCTTTTCTGGAAGGGTGAAGCACTTCGCTCGAGTGAGGCTTCTTGCGCTCGAGCGAGCCTTGTGAAATTGTTTCTTCGCTCAAGTGAGACTTCTTGCGCTCGAGCGTGCATCCGCATTTGTGGCAGACCTGAAGCTTTGCATTATTCGCTCGAGCGACGTTTCTTGCGGTCGAGCGAGGTCACTATTGTGTCTGGTCGCTCGAGCGAGGACTGCATATATCAGTTCACAATAGAGCCTTTCGACATCACTTTTTGATTTCTTTTCATCCCCAAACCTTAATTCGACATCTCCTCTCCCTCTCTCTCTCTACAAATACTCCATGATCTAGGGTCTTTCTACCCTACTTCCTTTGTTAAAAAGATAGAGTTTTGCGCGGGCTTCCATTTGATCCGAAAAATGTGGAGTTTGGCCATCTTCAAAGTTCCTCATTTCTTCTCCTTTGAGCTTCTACACTTGAGGTAGGGATATTATACTCTTTGACATAGGTTTTAACCTAGATATTGGTCATTTGTACATATGGAGGGATTTGGGAGTGATTTGGGTAAAAGTTAAGGTTTGGACTCTAAACTAAAGAGGGGGTTTCATGCTGATTTACAAAATAACTTTGGGGGTTTGTGTATGAGGTTCTTTATTGTTGAAATTGTGAGATTTAGAACTATGGGTTGAAGTTTTTGAATAGGAGGAAAATTGCCCTAAGTTGAGTTGAATCAACTATTTATGTAACTATTGAAATTGGGGGAAAATGTGATTGAATGGTGTAATTTGGTTTGATAAATAACACACCTACGAAAAAATTGATAAATTATCTGTTGATAGATTTATTTATCTGTTTAGAAATATCTGTTTTCGGCTATCCGTGGAGGATAGCTATGATTGTTGTAGAAACTGCACGAAGATTAGGAAGATTGAAACTAATCAATTGAACTATGTCATTGAATATAACGGCTTGACTAAACCATTGAATA
The DNA here is from genome assembly GCF_055761805.1 of Camellia sinensis. NCBI lineage: Eukaryota > Viridiplantae > Streptophyta > Magnoliopsida > Ericales > Theaceae > Camellia > Camellia sinensis. Next base: position 99,700,144 of record NC_138975.1, on the reverse strand, counting down.
GGTGATTTGATTAGTCATTGTATATGACAACGTGTTTAAATACGTTGTATATGTATCATTGTTTGGGAGGAGATAGAGGATGTACTCCATTCTGTGGGAGGAGATAGGGGATGAACTCCATTGAGAATTAAGTTGGCCGGAGTGTCCAGGGTGAAAGTCCCGAAATCTTATATATTTATAGAAACTGTAGACGCGCCCGTGGGCCTCACTACAGTTCAGACTCAATTTGGGTCGGTCCTTAATCTGAACCAAAGAGTCCAAATCCGGCAAATTGTTTTGAGAAACAGATTTTTGAAAAGAAGTACCAAACATGAACTACTTTGCCAGATACAGAGTCGCCACCTAAATATTTTTCATGGGGGAATTTAGGAAACCCTGACTCGGTGCCAAAGGCCATGTGTCCGTCATCACCAAAGTTGCCTCGGCTCGAGAGCTTGGGTACGATTGGGGAAGGTCAGCTATGAGCACCCCCTCTCGCCCGATCCGAAGATCGGTCTCTACTAACCGTGATATCCGTTTTTGAAAGCGTTATGTGTTCTTATTCCATTTATTAGCCTAGAATTACTATGTTATGCGCGCAACAAACAAGTATAGACCAAATCGCCTAAATTGGAACAAAGCATTGCATGTTCGTTCTGAAGATGGTTTGCTACTCGCAAATAGGCTAAAATGCAGGTTTTGCCACTCTCGAGTGGGCTTTTGGAAAAGATGGTTTTGCCACTATCTAGTGGGCTTGAAACTCACAGTTTTAATGCATTATTCCAATTTAGGTAATTCGACCTCCACCCACAGGCATTCAAGCAGTTATATCATATAAGCAGCTAGCCTCATGGTAATCATGCTGTTATGGCAACACTCACAAGCATGCGGTATGCTAAAGCATAGATGCTTACCGAGTACTCCAAGCCAGAACAAGAACATGTTAGCAATTATGCATGATCCAAGTCCATGTTTAAATGCCTAATGCAACGCATACGGAATGTCACTAGAGTAGGCTCGGCTAGTCTATAAATGACATGTGAAAATGCACAAGTAGCATGCATTCAAGTTAGATTTGAAATACTTATGCAGCTAGTATGATGCGCCGAGCCTGGTGCATGCAATACTGATGAATGATGCACGCATGCATAAGCAGGTAAGTAAAAGGGAGAAAGAAGTGGGGGTTGGAAGACATGCACACACGCACCCACACTTATTACAGATTTGACCTCGCTCGGAGGGACCAAAAGAATAATACAAATTAATTAACCTATAAGCTAATTAATTATTACAAACCAATTAATTAATTAACAAATTAACTAATCTAATGAAAGCAGTAAACGGCCTCGGGAAGAGGGCCCAATGCAATGCGCACTCGGCTCCGCTCGGAAAGTCACTGCCATGCACAAGTTTGCCTCTGCTTTGACTGTTCTGCTTCTCTGAAAATTGCACAACTCCCAAGGTTGCTTCTCTGAATGTTGTGGGACACTACCGGCTGAGTGAGAACTCCACCGGCCATGGAGAATGGTCACCGGCCACAAAATTTTGCTCTCGGCCAAAATTGTTTTGCCGGTCGGCACCAAACACTGCCGGCCAGCCAAATATTCCTGCTGAATCTGTTTTGACAGCAGCAGAGGACAGAACTTGGCATGGCAATGTATTTCGAGTGCCACGCACAGAAGTCACAGTCCGAGGTTGAAACGGAGGCCGGTTGAGCTTCGGAAATGCCTTTTCTTATACTATCTTGAACAATAAAGGTTCCAAACCACAGATCTAACCCAAACAAGGTTCTAGGATGCTCACCGGCCAGAAGGGGAAGCCACCGGCCATCCACCGGCCACCAAAAAAACATCACCGGCCAAAAATTTGACCGGCCGGCCAAAAATGTAGCCGACCTGCCAAAAATGCCTGAATCGGGGCAGTTTTGACTTTTTACCTCGGGTCTTTTAAAATAGGGTTTCAAACCCTATTTTTCTCATTTTTCTCTAGCCGAAAAGGTTTCCTCCCTCTCTCTAGGACATTTTTCTTCCTTCGTTCCTCGTTTTTCTCGTGTTTTTGCGCCCATTTCGTCGTTGGATGCACGAAGTTCTTCACGTTTCAAACATTTTGAACCGAACATTTCTTTGTTTCGGTGCTTCCTTTGCCATTTCCACTTTTTGGGGTTTGTTCCCCTCGTTTTCCTCTCAATTCCTATACCTTTTTCACTTCCCAGCTTTTTCAGCCATTTTCTACCCTCCCGGGGTTGACTTTTCGGTTGACTTTTAATATTCTTGCCCGATTTTCACTCCTTCGGCCAGTTTCGCACCACTTTTGACATGGCGGGTGATATTCCATGGGGCGGGACTCCCCCAGAACATGAGATGGATCCAGAGGCCGAGCACCTCCCCTTGAGTGTCCGTCCGTTCGACCGGGCGACCTACTGGCTGGCGATTCATATCTTGCCTCGTGATGGACTGCGCCAGTTCAGGAGCTTCGACAGAGGCGTGTGTAGACACCCCATTTTTGACCGACCTTAAGACTCAGACGTCACCAGTTGAGCGCTTGGTGATGTTGCATAATGTGCTCGTTCAGAAGTTTCAGAGTCGCGGCCGTGAGCCCTGCCTCCGGATTTCCGAACCCTCTTCTGTGCCTTGCCTCGGTTTGCGAACCAGACTCGGTTTTCTCTGTTTCTTTTCCTAAGGGGAGGGAGAGGTCCCATAGACCATCTCTCAGTGGCCGTGGGCTACATTTTGTGGCCGCAGGCCATTTTGCCCATTTCGGAGTTCGGTTTCCGGTTTCCGGTTTTTCGGGACCGTTGGTCGTGTGCCTCGGTTTGGGACCGCCTAACCATCTCCGTTTGTTCTGATTTTTGGCATACTTCCTTTCTACTCCCTTTTGAGGGACACTGGGGTCTGAGAAACCCACTTCGTGGCCGAATGCCACTTTCGGTGCTTAACAGCCCGTTTTCGGGACCCCGAACTGCGTGTTTTGGCCCCTGAGCATTCGTTTTGCATCGATTTTCATTCATTTTTGGCAGGTGCCTCTATTTCATCACCAGGAAGGTCACTGGAGGGTGGGAGGCCATCAATTATCTTGGCAACCAGTTATATTCCATTTTTGCCCTCTGACACCCGTTTTTCTCATTTCCGAGCCAATGTTGAACACCTTGGGGCCACTTTCTTCAACCCCAAACCACATATTTGTGTTGTACACACATGGGAGGACCCTAAAAGTCTATGGCCGGCCAGAAATTCCATTTGACCCTTTTGAACCCCTCCTTCCGAGCCAATGTTGAACACCCTTGAGCCACTTTCTTGAACTTTGAACCACATATTTGTGATGTACACACTTGGGAGGATCCTAAAAGTAGGTGGCCGGCCACTAATGTCACCTGACCCTTTTGACCCCCCCTAGAAGTGGCTTGTTCTCTCTCCTGTTTTAGAGTTTCCAAATTCGAACCACAGGGTTGTGAAGAGGAGACCTGGGAGGCCACCTTTTTGTGGTGGCCGGCCACTAAAGCAAGTTGACCCTTTTGACCCCTAGCCGGCCGGCTAGGGGGGGTGGCCGGCTGGCTACCTGCAAGCCCAAAAGGTGGCCGGCCATGTTCCTTGCAACACACACTTTACAGCTGTATAGTTGTATCCCCCAGAAAATATCTCAATCCGGGGGATATTTTTTGGGGGAAAACTTACCTCCTTTTCCCTCACCTTTTCCCCACCTTTACACCCTCTTTTTGTTCCTTATAACCAGCTGCAAGCCTTTGTATTAGGGGTTAGAAAAAAATCCTTTGAGCCTCTTGCATTATATCCCCTCTCCTTCTCTCATTTTCTACCCTAAAACACCCAAGTTTCATCCCCTTTTCTTCACTACCACCTAACACTACCACCACCACTCCATTTCCAGCAACAAGGAGGGCTTCTCAAAGGCTAAAGGTGCTGCAACTTGGTCCAAGAAGCAGCCAAAGAGTGGTCTACAAGGGTGAGTTGCCATTTCCCCCTTTTTGAGCTTATTTTTGCAACATTTCTTAACCATATATGCTTTTTGCTTTGAGCTCCGGCCATAACTGAAAGTGGCCTTTTTTTGAGCTCTTTTTCACTTTTTCTTAAGGGCTCAACCCTGTTTGAGCCCCCCATCTTGCACTTGCTTCAATATCTTCCTTAAATGCTATTTTCTTGCATGCTTTGGCAGCCTATTATGCTTCCATTTTTGGTCATTTTACAGCACTGAAAATAGTCTTATTTTGGTCCATTATTCATGTTTTATTAAGGGCCTTTCATGGTTTGGGACCTCCATATGCTACTTCATGTTATATCCCTCCTTGGCCCCCTTTTCTTGCATGTTTTGGCAGCCTATCATGCTTCGGTTTTTGGTCATTTTACATAACTAAAAATAGTCTTATTTTGGCCCATTCTTCATGTTTCATTAAGGGTCTTTGGCTGTTTGATGAATATTTTGTATACTTTGCGTTATAGCCACTTTTGAGCCTCATTTTGCATTGCATTTCTAGCATGTTTGTATACTATTTTGGGGTTTTTACAGTTCTGTAAATAGTCATATTTTTGGTCCCTCTTCAATGTTGTAGAAGGGAATTTTTCATTTTGGGCTTTGCATATACCACTTGCCTCTTTGGCCACCTTTTGGCCCTTTTTCTTGCATAAGAGCTTAGCCATATCTATGTTTGTTTTTAGGGTTTTTACAGTTCTGTAAAGTGGCTTATTTTTGGCCCCTCTTCAATGTTGTTGAAGGGCCCTAACCTATTTGGAGTTAGCAGCTATGAGTTGCTTCATAATCTCATGTTTAGGGCCATTTTTGCATGCCATTGTTGCCCTATCCTTGCTTGCTGTTTGGTCATGATTTGTACTGTAAAAATGCTTAGTTTGAGTCTGCCTTGCTTCTATCTTTTAATCTCATGTACCAATTATGCATGCTTTGTATAGCTGTAGTTCATTCTATGCGCCTAATTTGCATTTCGGGAGAGATTCCATGCATCGGGTGTGTTTTCGCATCATTTCGGGGCTGTTTTCCCCCACATTTCATTGCTGAAAATCCATTAACATGTTTGCATATCATTTTCCATGCCATTGCATTGCATATACCATTGCCTCAGTTTGCGTGCCCGTGTGCACGCATTTCGAGGCACTTCATTTTCATCCACCGGCCTCTTATGTGAGTGTGGCTGAGGCTCTCTCATGTTAGTGTAAGTCCATATCATATTTCCATGTCATTTGCATTGCGTATGTCATTTTCTCGGTTTGCGTACCCGTGTGCACGCATTTCGAGGCATCTCATTTTTACAACATAGTGCATACTAGGTTGTATCTTAGATCGCATTATGTCATTTTCTCGGTTTGCGTGCCCGTGTGCACGCATTTCGAGGCATCTCATTTTTACAGCATAGTGCATACTAGGTTGTATATTAGGTCGCACTCTGTCATTTTCTCGGTTTGCGTGCCCGTGTGCACGCATTTCGAGGCATTTCATTTTCATAGGATTGTGTATGTTAGGATTGTATCTTAGTTGCATTTCGTGCATATCATGCATATTGCATCGTGTTCGGAATAGGAGTTAGCTCGGGCACGGGAAACGAGGTGCGTTTCGTACTCCGAGTGACGGAACGCGTCTCAATTCCCCAGTCACCGACACTCCGGATTATCCATGATGGAGTTAGGTTTTATTGTGTTTTCATGTGCATTCATCCTATATTGAATTGTGCAATTCGACTCCTCGGCCATCATGCCTCGGTACGCGTGATTGGTGGCACGAGGATCGAGGCATGCATATATTTGTGAAAATACATTGCTATGCCCCTTTCCTGCTCTCTGTTGCAGCAAAATGAAGAATCAGCAACTTTTCGGGACTTGGCACGCGTTTCAAGAATAACTGCTAAACAGAGGCTAATTGGGGCATCCCGGTGGATTTCCGCGCAAGGCAACCCGGACATGCATCATCCATCAGACGCAAGGCAGTCCCTGGCTTGCATGCCAGTTTTATTTATTTTCTTAGTTGATTTGTTAATTAATTAGGAATTTGTATATTATTTGGACTGTAATATTTGGACTGTAATATTCTTTTATTCGGGACTGTATATTTATTTGGACCCTCCGCGCGAGGGCACAACTGTAATAAGTGTGCGTGAGTGTGATGTATGTCTTCTAACCCCACGTCTTTCTTCCCTTTTATTTATCCGCTTATGATGGTTAGAATAGGGCATATTTCAATTAGCATACAGTATGACAGCATGTTTGCATCATTCATCTGTATTGCATGCACCGGGCTCGGCGCATCATACTAACTGCATTGTACTTTCAATTCAAAATTGAATACATGATAGTTGTAGCATTTCATATGCCATCTTAGAATAGCCGAGCCTGCTATAGTTGCATTTTTGTATGTGTTGCATTAGGCATTTCTGTATACTTAGGATCCATGCATGGATTTCTAATTAGCTTTTGTTTTGGCTTGGAGTACTCGGTAAGCTTTACGCTTTAGCATCCTTGCATGCGTGTGAGTGAATGCCATGATAGCATGCTTACCATGAGGCTAATTGCTTATGTGATATAACTGCCTGAATGCCTGTGGGTGAAGGTTGGGTTACTTAAATTGGAATAAATCATCAAATGTTTTAAGCCTCCTTGCGAGTAGCAAACCATATTTCAAATAAATAAACATGAAATGTTTTGTTCCAATTCGAGCGACCCAGTCTATACTTATATGCTGTGTGCATCACATAGTAACCTAGGCTAATAACCGGATTAAGAACACACAAAGTTTTCAAAAATAGATATCATGGTTAGTAGAGGCCGGTCTTTGACCGGGCGAGCGGGGGTGCTCACGAAGTGACCTTCCCCAATCGTACCCAAGTTCCCGAGCCGAGGCAACTTTGGTGATGACGGACACGTGGCCTTTGGCACCGAGTCAGGGTTTCCTAAATTTCCCATTTTAAAAACATTTAGGTGGCGACTCTGTATCTGGCAAAGCAGTCCATGTTTGGCACTTCTTTCAAAAAATCAGTTTTCTCAAAACGATTTGCCGGATTTGGATTCTTTGGTTAAGACTTAGAACCGTGACAAATTTGAGAGTCCTGAGCTGTAGTGACCCCAATATGAACGGAACGGGAGCTCGTTCCTCCCGGGGCGTTCGGGGACGTCTACAGCGTGCCTCCAGAGCTTCTCTTGCGCGAGCCTACATCTCATTTGTCCTTCAGCGCTTCCGAGGTAACATTCTTCCCTCTGCTTTACTTTCCGCAATGTAGAACACTTAGCTGCCATAACTGATTATGCTCTTTAACTGCTTAGCCCAAATGCACTGAGGCACTGTACACTGTAATCGACTGTGAACACACTTGCAACTGTTATCTGTTTGAATCTGAACGCGTGCACACACACTGCACTCGCCCTGAACCACTCAAATACACTGACACATCAGTCACTGTAGTTCACTACGAGCACACCGGCACCCGATATCTGTTTGAATCTGGAAAATGTGCACACATGCTGTATCTACAACAAACCATGCAAACACACTGACACATCACATGTTGTAGTTCACTACCAAATCTGAATGCTTTTCAAAACTGTACTTTAAGCGTTTCTTCACCATTGTCTGCTTGAAAACAGGGAGATTCCCATACCGTCCGGGGGTATGGGAATATTGCCGCTCTGGATTGGTATGCAGAGTTACCCGACGCGGTTCGCCACATCGTGGACCAGGCCGGCTTCGGCGCATTTTGCAGAGGGCTCTCCAGACTGACGACGAGCAGGCCTCTCCTTGCCGCTCTAGCAGAGAGGTGGTGGGACACCACCGACTCGTTCCACCTTTCTGCCATGGGAGACATGACGATGACTCCCTACAATTTCTCGATGCTCACAGGCATCGGGGTAGGGGGTGATCCGATCCCCTTTGATACTAATATGGATTAGTGGACAGCTGCTCAGATCCACCTGCTCGATGAGGTGCCACCTGTTGCGCGTCCCGACTTCGTTCGATATTCCTGGTTCGAGGTCCAGTTTAGGGTCCAGCCAGCTTTAACCGAGGAGGCTCCGATGACTCAGGAGGCTGTGGAGAGATACGCACGCGGCTTTCTCATGTTTCTGTTTGGGACTACCATTTTCGCCGACCGGGCGAACACTGTGCCTCTCTGCTTGCTTAGTGCACTGGTGGATGTTAGGCAGATCCTGCACTACAACTGGGGCGGCGCCGCTCTGGCCACTCTCTATGGGTACATGAGCTCAGCTTCCCGTGGCAGTGGGCAGTTGCTCGGAGGCTATTGGCGCGCTTGGGAGGTACATTATCCTTTTTCTGCTTTACATTTTTGTACTCTGTACACTGCACACACTGTGGTCTCTGTTTCATGCTGATCGTATACTGCACACACGGCACACACATACACTCTACTTTACACTGACTGTATACTGCACACACGGCACACATATACTCTGCTTTATACTGTGTTCTGCTTTATCTGATAACCCTTCTGGTATTTGCTCTGCAGTTGTGGATCTATGCCTACTTCCCGAGACTCGCCCCAGTGCCAGACGTAGAGACCCCTCTCGTCGTCCCATTTTCGCGTCGCTTTGACATGAGGTGTGCGCGGAGGCCGCGGGAGACATTCATCTTTTTCCGCCGCTACTTTGACACTATTATCCCCGCAGAGGTATGTTTTACTTGCGGTTTATTTAAGCTTCACTTTACATTGTATTGTCAATATCAGTAGATAACAAACTACATGTCATTTACAGATCACTTGGCAGCCTTGGGCTCCATTGCCTGCGACGATTCGAGATCGGTTTGCCGGGGCAGAGGAGACTGCACGTTTCCGGATCCTGCTGGAGGGTCCGGTCTGTCGAGCTTGGTATTTGGGTGAGCGTTTCCTACGGGCTTGCTAGAGCAGATAGTTCCGGGTCCGCCTCCTACCCACATGAGGGACACCGAGAGGTTCACCGCCCAGGAGATGGCCGATTACACGATCGGCTGGGACGCGGAGGGCTTTAGGGGCGAGGGCGACTACAGAGAGTACGTCCAGACCTACATTATGCGGCCTCTGAGCGGTGGCCGTCGAGCTGAGAAAGAGAGACCTGCGGTGCCGGTAGCTAGGGCAGGAGCATCGAGGAGGGCTCGGGTCCGCAGCAAGAGTGGAGTTCAAAGAGGGCGAGGGGCTGGTTGGCCTGCTCTGCCCACGGCGATGACATACAGAGGGCGTGGCGGGGCGACCTACCAGATCCCTATTGCTCCCCCTCCGCCTGATCACGAGTTGGTCGGTTTCTACGACCTGCCTCCGGTATGTACTACTACATATTGCGTTCTGCATAGTTAGTTCATTTCATTTGATTTGATATTCCGCAAAATATTGATGCTTCTTAATACTTTTGCAGGCCTCTTCTGAGTACACTCGCCAGTCCTTCGAGCTGACCGCTTCAATGATGGGGATTCTCCAGCAGAGCCTCGACCTTCTATCCATTTATAGCATTCCGGTATGTCCTTCTGACCACGGTCTCGAGCCATACATAGACTGTTTCACATACTCTGACACACAAAACGACACCTGACATACTGCCCTCACAGCATCTGATGCATTGTATTCTGTACTGCTAAACTGCTCATGGCATTCACACACTGTACTCATACACTGCATTCTGCACTGATACTCTGTTCACAGTGTTCACACACTGTACTCAAACACTACATTCTGCACTGATACTCTGTTCACAGTATTCACACACTGTACTCATTCACTGCATTCTGCACTAATACTCTGTTCACAGTGTTCACACACTGTACTCATACACTGTATTTTGCACTGAAACTTTGTTCACAGTATTCACACACTGTACTCATACACTGCATTCTACACTGATACTCTGTTCACAGTACACTGATGCATTCACTTTTTGTACTTTTTAGCATCCCTTCCAGATCCCTGCCATGGGAGGTGCCCTAGCTGGACCTTTTGTTCCTACCGGAGGAGATGGGAGAGTATACCCCCGCACCAAGGCAGGACGCACCCATGTCGGGAGTAGCTCACGGGCGCCAGTTCCAGACGATGACGAGTCTGAGGCGGAGGCAGAGTCGTCGTCGGAGGAGACTGGAGACGGCTCGGACTCAGACTCAGATGACAGTGCTGATGATGTTCCTGGACCTTCGTCCAAGAAGAGGATGAGGACGAACCCCTAGACCCACGGCCTTTTGTCATTGATCCAGGCCTTTTGCTGTTTTTTTTTTCTTCTTTTTCTTTTGTACCTTTTGCTGGTAGCTAGAGTACCTTGTACTGCAGCAGGCAGATTTTTATTTCCAAAACCATGTACTTGAAAAAGATGATGAAATGAAACAAACTTTTTGTCTGAAAAAGTGTTGCATTGTATATTTCATATATTGCATCGCATTGCATCATGTTACATCTCAAACGAAATGAAATTGATATGTTGTCTGAAAATTGAACACTTGCATTGTAATAATCAGATAACAAACTAGCCAACAGCAAAAACAAACCATACCAACCACTGCACATTCTGAACACTCGGCTCATACTCTATTGGGGATTAATCTGCATACAGCTCATAACACAGCGCTTGGTTCATTTTGCACACAGCGGATCCTGAATAAACAGCCCAATTCTGACAAGACGGACCATGAAGGTTGAATCTACTGAAGTTGAAGCACACTCAATGCGATCTGAAACCCAGAAGCTTCAAAGAGGCCCAGTGTTTTCCTGTTCACACTTATCGGGGGTGGACCCTGCAGTTTGTATGAAAGAACCAAATCATGTTTTTGCACAAATGTGCAGAATGGCACAACATTCTGAGCACAAAACGATTTTTTTTGAAAATGAGAAAAGGGTTCTTAGTCGGGTATTGAGCCTACAACTGAACACAGCATACTATGACTCAACAAAAGGTACACGACCTAAACACGTCGAGTAACACTTGAAAAAGACTCAAAACAAAAGTTGAGGTAAACAAAACAAAAGACACGACACACAGACGTGTTATAAAGACAAGAGACCTCTTAGTTCGCGAGGAGCCAGTTTCTCTGGGTATTGTTTTCCACCATTTCTTATTTGTGATCCTCACATCCCTCTGGCACTCAAGCTTAGTTTTTCTCTCAAAACCCTTTTTGCTCACTCTTTCTCTCAACTTACACCTCTCTATTCTTTATTCTCTCATTTTTTTTATCCCTCCCCGGGGTGTTTAATGGATGAATAGAAAGTTATGGGTTCATGCTCAACCGTATCAGCTCGTGGCTATTCCTTCTGGTGACGCTCGGTCGATGCCCTAGGTAAGGGAACGGAGTACCTTGATCCATTCCAATTCGTGCTTTGCACTTGGTTTGATACCTCGTTGCGCGGAGGTTGAGAGAGCTTTCAGCCCTTTAATGACAGCTCCAATTGTGCCCTTTCTGGCGGGTAGAGTGTCCTTATGGCAAGGAATGTTAACCACGGGGTAAAGACAGAACACTTGACTCAACTGTGCCCCTAGTTTATCATTTTGACCATTTTTTGTTTTGGTTTTCTACTAAAACAATTTTTACCAGATGAGAGTTAGGTTAACATACTTATTCGATTTTTTATTTGAAAATCATGCAAGTCAGGCTATGAGCACTGAAAATTCTCCTTTTTTGGGTCCAAGAAAATGGTCCAGTTTTGGAAAATGAAATAATTTTCGAGAAAATGGTCAACCTCAGTAAAAATTTTCAAAAACTATTTTTGCAAATGGCCAATGCTCAACGAGCACGGAACCTACGCTTGAGATGCACAACCTCGGATCCGAAGGAAAGTTGCCCCTTGTTCGAAGGATGCTGTATGGCAACGAAAAGTTGCCCCTGGTTTGAATGGCGACTTATGGCAACGGAAAGTTGCCCCTTGTCTGGATAACGCCGTAGCATACTGTAGTCAGTCCTTATTAGTGATGATCGCAACTGAACTCTAGGATACAGAGAAGACAAAGATGGTCAAAACCAATATAAGGACACAGTCACTTTGAAAGTGTTGGTGGCTGGACTTTAGAATGAAGTTGCCTACGTATCCCAAAGATGGGAATCAAGCCTTACGTAGTTCGGGATTAAGGTACACTCGGGTATTTAACCTCTCCTTTTTATGCTCTAACTTTTGCCAAGGCCGTCCTTTGCGGGTTTTCAACCTTACGAGCTATGTTCTTCAATTCTTTTCATTTCTTTTCTTCTTTTTCTTTTTTTTCATTTTTTTCTTTTTTTTATTTCTTTTGCATTTTTTTTTTTTTTGTATTTTCTCTTGCTCTAATTTTTTGCCTGGGTCGCCCTTCCGGGTTTTCGGCCCAGCGAGCCTTTCAAAGGGTAAAAGTGTAACAAGTCCATGCCAAATGGTTTTAGGGTTTCGAAGCCATCCGTGTCCAGGAGAATGGCTGTTGTATCGATTTGCTGAAGGACCCCTCTTCGGCTCTTTGAGCACATCGGACATTTTTGCCCCTAGTTGGAGGGGTACCTTTGTTCTAGCTTCACAAGCTTCTTCTGATGAGATCTGATCTTCTTGATCTGACTTTGGTGCCTCTTGTTCGAGGGCTGCTTCCAATCTGGCCACACAGGCCTCTCTTGATGGTCGATCGTTGAACACTCCGAATTGTGGTTCAAGGCTTTAAAACAAGGGCTCGGGTCTTGAGGCTGAGAGCGATCCTAAGCTGCATAATCTCAAGAGTGATTCCACACAGGTCTTCACAAGACTGCACAAAATATTTTGTTTTTGAAAGTTTTTAAAGAAGCAACAAATCACTCGCGCCGAAGATAGTGTGGAACCAGTCTGGATCAAGCTAGGGTCCTTCTCAATACTCACGCTAACAAGCATGATTTTGATCATTAAAGGCTTGGCATGCCTCTTTTTCTCTCAAATGATCAAATTTTTGCAAAAATCCGAGGAATTCCTTCCTCTTCGTTTTCATCACAATGTTCAAAAACAGCTTTGAAAAACTTAGGTCAGTGCAATGATTTTCAGGGCACAAGAGAACAGGTGGAATGTACTGTTGTTCCATTCAAGCCCCCTGGCACAACTAATTCAGAATAGTAGTAAGCATGGAAACATGATAGCCGCAGCTGTTTCATTCAGATTCCTTGGTTGCAACTGGCTCCACGACAGAGACAGACTCAAAAGAAAGCAAAAGGGTAATTACAAAACAAAACGGTGTTCGAGGCAACAGCTCTGGAATCACCCGACATTCTATACAAAGGGGACTGACTCGCTACAACAAGACAGACCCATAAGCAAAAGGACTGACTCAAGACAATGAGACAGACTCAAAACAAAACAAAAGACTAACTCGACACGCAAGCCAGGATTTACAAAACTAGCGTTCGCAGATGCTCCAAAAATGCGTGCCAGACGCCACATCCAAAATACACCGAGCACCGCCCGCAGGTGGTCCAACCCCTGATCACAAACTTGCAGTATCCTCGAAGTCCAACAGCTCAGTGGTAACAGACTTTGTTGAGGTAGGCGGGAGGATGACCTCATTGTCGATCAAATCTTGCACTTCATGACGAAGGCGGAAACAACCATCGGTACCGTGACCGGACTGTTGGTGGTACGCGCAGTACAAGGTAGCATCATGCGAGAAAGGGAGATTCTTCGGGAGAGGCCGAGGTTCGAGGGGTTTAAGATGCCCCTTTTTAGCCAATATTTGAAATGCCCTAGACAGAGGCATGTAGAGGGCATGAAAGGCTCTGCGCCCTCGAGGCAGGTACTTTGAAGTCTGAGGGTTCTTGCTAGACGCACTAGCGAAAGGGTCGGCAGGCACTGCCTTGGCTTTCTGATCTTTTCCTGGTACAGGGTTAGGGATGACAGGGATTGTCTTGGCATGACGGGGCCCATCCTGATTTTCTGCCCGGCTTGTACTGCCTTCGGTTGGAGTGGGGAAAACATCATCCACAGCCTTAGCTACGACTGCGAATACCTGTTGTTTACTCATCCCCTCGGCTTTCAAAGCCTCGACTGCCCACAGCAGTTGTTCAATGGGATCGGCATCTGCCTTCATTTTGTTCTTGCCTCTGGCCTCAGCCTGATCGGGGGTTTGGGTTACCACATCAGAGCGAAGCCCGGTTGTTGCTGACACGTCGTTGCTGTAGCTGGAGGCAACCTCTGGTTGGCTGAGCTCTATCACAATCCGCCCCAGTAGCGGGGACTCCTGTGGTATGAAATTCCTGGCATACGGTGTCGCCGGCGGCGAAGCCGACATTCCATAGGCCAGATCGGCCACAGATCTCTGGAGGTCACCTATCATTCCCATCAATTCAAATGTGGTGGGCTCACGAGCCTGATACAACTGGGGGGTCCAGACCGGGTGCGCGACAGGCGACCTGGGTGGATACGGTACATCGACATTGGTCTCGCTTTGCAGAGTGATTCCTTGGTCTGATGCGGCCGTCATAACCACAATCTCCTCTGAATTCTGCATCATGATAAGTTCGCTGTACTGAACGGTGACTGACGAATCAGATATCTGTCTTGTCTCAGCAAGGAGGAACACTAGCTATTCTGTATAAACTCTCTGAACTGAAAGAGAAAACATGCAGCATTTCGGACCCGTCAGAACGGACGCTAGTATAGCTGAATAACTGTACTCTACTACTGATCACTTTTGCCCGAAATCACTGCCCCCAAAATACTGAATTGGATACCCACAGATATAACTGATTCTCATAAACTGACACAGATGCCCTCAGGTCTGATACTCAAACTTGTGAACTGATATATGTGTTCCCCTGCATAGATACACTCTAAAAACACATAGCAAGTAAAGAGAGCCAAAACACCTCTGCGGAGGGGTAGGGTTTCCCTGTCCTATTTTTAGCAGGAGCTAGGGTTTCACTATGCACGCAGCAGTTTTCGAACAACCTAACATCGGGTAAGCAACCTGCCCTAGTTTGGAATGGTCACTATGGATTCCGATATGCACTAGGTCGAATGGTCGAAAAGGGTGCCCCGGTAAAACCGGGGTTTGTGTTCCCATACTGTCAGAGCCCACAACCGGTCAGCCTTATGGCATGCTTTGACAAAGTCAAGCCTCCGGCAAACCGTTCAGGAATGGCAGATGGCAAACACGGTGTCCTAGGCGCACCAATGCACATGCAATGCAAAGAGACACATAAATGAAATCAAAACAGGATATCATGAGTTCGAGTCAAGCTCTCTAAAATCCCCAGCAGAGTCACCAGAAACTGTTGACGCGCTCGTGGGCCTCACTACAGTTCGGACTCAATTTGGGTCGGTCCTTAATCTGAACCAAAGAGTCCAAATCCGGCAAATCGTTTTGAGAAATAGATTTTTGAAAAGAAGTACCAAACATGAACTACTTTTCCAGATACAGAGTCGCCACCTAAATATTTTTTATGGGAGAATTTAGGAAACCCTGACTCGGTGCCAAAGGCCACGTGTCCGTCATCACCAAAGTTGCCTCAGCTCGGGAGTTTGGATACGATTGGGGAAGGTCAGCTATGAGCACCCCCTCTCGCCCGATCCGAAGATAGGCCTCTACTAACCGTGATATTCGTTTTTGAAAGTGTTATGTGTTCTTATTCTATTTATTAGCCTAGAATTGCTATGTTATGCGCGCAGCAAACAAGTATAGACCAAATCGCCTAAATTGGAACAAAACATTGCATGTTAGTTTTGAAGATGGTTTGCTACTCGTAAGTAGGCTAAAATGCAGGTTTTGCCACCCTCGAGTGGGCTTTTGGAAAAGATGGTTTTGCCACTATCTAGTGGGCTTAAAACTCACAGTTTTAATGCATTATTCCAATTTAGGTAATTCGACCTCCACCCACAAGCATTCAAGCAGTTATATCACATAAGCAGCTAGCCTCATGGTAATCATGCTGTTATGGCAACACTCACACGCATGCGGTATGCTAAAGCATAAATGCTTACCGAGTACTCCAAGCCAGAACAAGAACATGTTAGCAATTATGCATGATCCAAGTCCATGTTTAAATGCCTAATGCAACGCATATGGAATGTCACTAGAGAAGGCTCGGCTAGTCTATAAATGACATGTGAAAATGCACAAGTAGCATGTATTCAAGTTAGATTTGAAATACTTATGCAGTTAGTATGATGCGCCGAGCCTGGTGCATGCAATACTGATGAATGATGCACGCATGCATAGCATAAGGTATGCTAAAGTAAACATGTCCTAATACTAACCACCAAAAGCAGGTAAGTAAAAGAGAGAAAGAAGTGGGGGTTGGAAGACATGCACACACGCACCCACACTTATTACAGATTTGCCCTCGCTCGGAGGGACCAAAAGAATAATACAAATTAATTAACCTACAAGCTAATTAATTATTACAAACCAATTAATTAATTAACAAATTAACTAATCTAATGAAAGCAGTAAACGGCCTCGGGAAGAGGGCCCAATGCAATGCGCACTCGGCTCCGCTCGGAAAGTCACTGCCATGCACAAGTTTGCCTCTGCTTTGACTGTTCTGCTTCTCTGAAAATTGCACAACTCCCAAGGTTGCTTCTCTGAATGTTGTGGGACACTACCGGCTAAGTGAGAACTCCACCGGCCATGGAGAATGGTCACCGGCCACAAAATTATGCTCTCGGCCAAAATTGTTTTGCCGATCGGCACCAAACACTGTCGGCCGGCCAAATATTCCTGCTGAATCTGTTTTGACAGCAGCAGAGGACAGAACTTGGCATGGCAATGTATTTCAAGCAATGTATGCACCAATCACACCCCTTATTATATTCATGACTCAAAGGGGTATGATTCTCGATTCTCGGACCACCATTCGCGCATTTCCATGCATGATGGCCCAAAGCATCAAGTGTGCATTTTAATTTCAAATGAAATGTGATGCACATAAACAAACAAATTGAACTCAACCTCTATCATACTCACTTCAAGAGGTCAAGCATGCATACTCATGCAATGCAATCCTAAGCATGTGAACTAGCATACAACGTGGCAATGCAATGCAAATATGCAAGTATGCAAGCAAATACACAGGGTGAGCCCACAATCAAGCAAAGGGGATGGACTTAAACTAATTTAGGATGGCTTGCAAGCATGCCAAAATCAGCGACCGAAGTGCTCAAACATGAGGACCAACACACATACACACATGCACATGTTAATGGGCCGACATTTAAACATCAAAAGGCAACTCTCAAGCACGCTTGGAAGAGACTAAACATGGACTAAGGGCATGCAATGTAACCTCTGAAAACCATGTTAAGATTATGCCAAATCCAACTATCAATGCAAGCAAGGCATGCAATCATGCCCAATAACTTAAGCTATGGTTAAATGATACATGAAGCAAATGACCAAAGTGGACCAAAATAGTCCCAAATCATATTAAGACAAGTCCTAAAAATCACCTAGATGGCATCTAAATGATCTACACATGGGAGCATGCACAAATGCTTAAACATGGAGCATACAACACCACCTCTTAAAGGCATCAAAGAGGCATCAAAGGCAAGCATACAAGCATGTTATAAGGACTGAAATAACATGGAAGGTGGTTCCAAACCACTGAAACGCTGCAAGTAACGCATGCTACACACTCACACAACCAAGGCTAACAAGCCAAAATGCGAGGTGGCTATACTAAGCATGTGATGATCAACCAAAACAACCAAAACAGAGCTTAAGCATGCTAAAACAAACACAAAATCTTCACAAAGCTTGGCCAAAATCATGCTAGAACAAGGACCAAAACCTAAAGCATGTTAAGACCTAAACATGGCATTACAAGGCATGTATGCTAAGAAAGCATGGTGTACAAAACCAACTAAAAACAGAGCTATACCATGACATAATAAGCATAAATATCATTCAAGGCATGGCCAACATGAACCTAAACATGATGCTCACTAAAGAGGCAAAAATGGCCCTTTTCAAGGACAACAAGGAGATGGGGTGGCCCTCTCCTTCCTAGGAACTCAAGGCACCATCCTCACCTCTGAAATTTCTCAAGATTTCAGTGGTGAGGAGGCCCAAACACAATGGTCCCGGAGCTCAACCGAAATGGCACAAAACAAAGGCCAAACAAGCCTTAAGAGGGGTCAAACAACCCCAAAGCTTAAAACACACTTAAGAAACTATTTAGAGCACTCAAAAACAAGACTTTTCTATGTTATATGCTAAGCTCAAAAATAGATGCAAGATAGACTAAAAAGCTTTGCAAAAAAGGGGGAAAAAAGGGACAAAAGTCTTACCCTTGTAGCACAACAGCAAATCAGCAACTTTTGGACCAAGAAAAGGCTTCAAATCACCCCAAAAATCACCTTCAAGGACCTCAGCTCAATAAAGGGAGTAGAGAACTAGGTGTTTGTATACAAAAGTGCAAAGAAAATGCACTTTTGAGCACAAACAAGCCCTAAACCTTAGAGAGAGAGGCAGAAAAATGTAGAGAGAGAGAGAGAGAGATTTTTTGCTCCTTTTTGTTGTATATCTCTTCCGCTTCCTCTTGTCCCTCTCCTCTTTTGAGAGAGCTTGATTGATATAGATATATCAATCTGCAGCCCCCTCAGAAGTCCCACGTCCAGGCATGGGCTGGGGTATGGCCTGGAATGACAGCTGCCAGCTGTCTACAGAAATATCTGTTGAAAACCACATTTGGCCGGCCGGCCATCAAAGTGGTCGACCGGCAATCAAATTGGCCGGCCGGCCATCACATTTGGCCAATGGCAACAAGACACAGCCGGTGGCCTCAAGCCACGGCCGGTGGAGTGTAGGGATGTCCCAAAATCCATTCCCTGCCCTCCAAAGCAAAAACACAAGTGTTTGGTGCAAAACGAGACACAAAACGATCGAGTCGAGAGATTCTGAGGCAAGGCGCGTAGCCGAGGCCTCCGGGAACTCAAGACGAACAAAAACATGGATGATCACCGAGTGTTCAAGTGGTGACGTCCAAGTCTTGAGGACGGTCAAAAATGGGGTGTCTACAGGGTGCCAGTTCCCTCGGACGTAGTTCCGTAAACTAGCAAGAAATAGAAGTGTTGGATTGATGAATGTATTGAATTGTGAACCATTGAGTTGTAGTCTCATTTTGGTTGTTTTGATAATAATGAATTTGGTTGATAGATTTACCCGAAATGTATGAAATGGAAATGAATTGTAGTATTGGTTATCTCTATTGAATGACCTTGAAAAGAATATGTGTTGGTTAAGAATATTGCACATTTATCTAATGCTCATACCTTAGTTAAATCTCATATATTATTTTAGCATATCTCTACTGAGCTTTGGCTCACTCCACTTGGGACACCATTTTCAGGTACAGGTGACATGCCACCTCCAAGGGCATAGCTTGGGAGGCTTTGGGGCTGAAGGCTCCATTTTTTTTATTTTGCTTTGTGTTAAGTGTAAATTCAAGCCAAGGGCTTTACATGTATAGAGCTAGGCCTCTTCTTTTGTTGTAACCAAGTGATAACTTGGAAAGATGTAAGCCCGTAGGGCACTTATTTTGTTGTTAGTAGTTAGAGTTACATGCTATAGTTTCGATATGAACATTTATGAAAGTGTAATGCATGTAATATCTCTTGTTACACAAACTCTGGTGAATGAAATTGTAACTCTTCTATCATGTTTGTAGATCTAATGAATGATTGATTTATGTAATGTTTTGAGGACGTTATAACTTGGTATCAGAGCGTATCGGGTTTGAATACTTTGGGTACGTGGGAAGTGATTAGTACCGCAATGGGTTTGTCTCGCTTGTTAGAGACTTAAGTATGATGTTGTTTGTTTACATGATAACATGTTTATGTGTTTACATGATAATATTTTGTCTCACAAACTTGATGCATGTTAAGCATGCATATTACGTCCTCGTTCTGACGTGATTTAAAACATACTATCTCTATCTCAATTAGACAATAAAAACTGATTTTGTAAACTTAAGAAAAAAGAAAATTCCATGAGGCACTTTTCAAAACATTTTTCCAAGGAGTTTTACTAAATTTAAAAAAAAAATTATTTAAATATATATATTTTGATTAGGACAATCTCACAATATTAATGACTTTTTACTGACATTTATGACCAAATCTTAAATGGCATACCTTTTTTGTGGGAAAAGTAAGGTAGAGAAACACAATTTGTATATATACAATGCAAGAACAGTCATTCCAATCCAACCCAACCCAATCCTACCCAACTGAGGCTCCTAAGATGATGAGTTGCAGCATCAACAGAGGAAAAGATGAAGATGAAGAGGAAGAGGAAGAAAAATTACACTGATGAATTCAGCGAATAAGCGATTTTACCAAAGTATTGGTATGAATATCTACATATATACACTTGATTTCTTTGATTGTGATTGTTTTTTGATACTTTTTTTGTTGTTGAAATTGAACTAGATCATTCCTAGGGTCGATCACTTAGATATGATCGAGATCGATGGTCTAGCTTGTGATTTGTTTCATAAGCCCATCGATGAAGCTGCACGTCCTATTGTTCTACTAGGCTGGTAATTTCATCTGCCTCTTAATTTTGATTTAATTGTGCTTTTTCTCAGATATTTTCTTTTTCGTTTTTATGTGTCATAACAATTCCATGTTGACTAGCAGGACTCCAATCTAAAAAGAGGTAGATGGATGAAGAATTTGGATGGCTATGACTTCAAGCTAAGCATCCAAGTAAAAGCTACATTCTCTTGGAAAAAAACAAACCACATTCCGAATCTTTCTCCTCAGTCTTCTAGACTCTTTAAGCATTCACATTGGATGTGTTAAAAATATTTGTTAAAGTGTGTTATATGATAAAAAGTCATAAATTCAAAATTTGTCTCTTAGACCATTCACATTGTACATGTTAAAAAATTATTTGTTAAAGTGTGTTATATGACAAAAGGCTGTAAAAGTAAGATCTATATTAAATTTTTGAGTCTACTGGTGCTCCAATAGAGTTGTTTTCTCTGATTTATGTATTCAAAGTTTGTGTTCTCTTGTATCTAATTCAATATCTTGAGCATCACAATACTGGATGTGTTAAAAATGTTTGTTTAAAAAAAAAAAAAAAAAAAAACTGATAAAAGTTAGATTCAATTTTGTGTCTTGTTTATTAAATTATTGGTTGTATGGGTGTTCCAATGTTGATGTTAAACTGTGATTAATTAGTGGGTGTACATAATTGTGCCGATGCTTCGCAATCATAATTTGGTTGTTTTAGTCAATTTATTTATTTCTTTTTTTGTTTTTGGTTGGTTTATCGTCAATGGTTAGGTGTTTGCATATGATTTTGCTTTGAGTTAATGTAATGATCTAGTTATACGTTCCTTAAGTTGTGTTTTTGTGAGCAGCAAAAACATTTATTGATGAAAATTTAACGTACATAGAAAAACTCTAAAAACCAACATCAATAAAAAGAGAGGTAAGTGCATCCAGCATCAAAGCCAAATTTTACAAGACAAACAAAACCAAAGAGAAAATAACAGAACAACACAAAAAGAGGCCACCACCCCTGTTATGAACCATTTAAGAAAACTCCAATAGCACATGCACATCTTGAATGCAAAACTATCCCAGTAGCAGCAGCCGCAGAAACAAAATCCCCCACCATAAGCCCCTGTTAAGCACAAGCTGCAAATGAAAAATAAAGTCATTGATGTTGAATTCTCAAAAATTATTCTTGAACTTGACTGACAAAGCGACTCAAATCTTGATTAAATCTAACTCGAATCTTGATTAAATCCAATGTAGCTTCCCAAATAAGATTGTGCACCATTATCGCAAATGAAATAACCTCCCAAATCACCCTTTCCATAGTGATCCTGGTTCTTCCTTCTTTGATTGTTGTATCTGGACTTAGGTTCCATGGAGTTGGTTGTTGTATATATCTTGTTGTCATCCTTTAATTCCATATATTTGAGTTTTAGGATGCATTGGGCGTGTTTCGAACAGGTTGATTGAGCTTTAGTCTCATTCCTTGTTGCCTAGATTTTTGGTGGTCTACTCAAGCGGGTGCCTTTGCGCTCGAGCGGAGTTTACACACTTTCAGCATTTTGTGCCTCTGCAAAACTTCTGCAGGTACGTTTTTCACGCTTGAGCGGATTTCCTTACGCTCGAGCGGGTCACGCTCGAGCGGGCATCTTGGCGCTCGAGCGGGTGTTCAATGTCTGTAAAAATACTGGAAGAGGGTAATCTACTCTCGAGCGGATTTTCCTTTACGCTCGAGCGGGTGCTATTTGATTTTTGTGTTTTGGCGCTCGAGCATGTCTTTTTGTGCTCGAGCGGGTGTAGTTTTGTGTGTTTGAAGCTCAAGTGTCCTATTCTCCGCTCGAGCGGGATAGTCGCATATCAGATGGCAGCTGGGGGATTTTGAATCACTTTTCACATTTCCTTTCTCTCTCTTACTTTTCTAAACCCTCTTTTGAGAGCTCCTCTCTCTAGAATATACCTTCTCTCTAGAGATTGATCTAGCTTGAGTGATCTACTCCCTTAGTGTCTTTGCAAAGAGTGTAGAGCTTGGCTTGGGCTTCCTATCAATCCGAAAATCTTGAATTTTGGAGCATTTCGGGATTTCTTCATCATCTCCTTTGAGTTTCATCTCTTGAGGTAGGGATTCCTACTCATCTTAATGAGCTTTAACATAGATATTGAGCTTTTTGTATAAATGGTTTGATTTGGGAAGTTAGGGTTTGAGATGGGTTATATTAGAAAGAGGGGTTTTGTTATTTTGATTCAAACATATGTGTTTTGGGTCTAAAAAGGTGCTTATTGTTGTTGTTGAGAATATTTGGACCATTGGGTCAATATTGAGAAAAAAAGAGAAAATGCCATGTTTGGGTATATTTGGGTCATTAGTGTCATTATTGACATTTGTTATGGAAATATTAAATTGAGTTGGAAATAATGTAATTGGCTCATTATGAGATAGAATGGTGGAGTTGGAATCATTAATCACTCACCTTGGAAACTGTTGACAAATTATCTGTCGATATAATTATTATCTGTTTAGAAATAATTGTTTTGGGCTATCGGTGGAGGATAGTCTTGATTGTTGTAGACATTGCATGATGATTAGGTGAATTAAAACTAATCAATTGGATATGTCATTGAATATGACGATTGGAATAATACATCACATTTATGTATTGATTGATTATGTATATCATATGTGTTTCTATACATTGTGTTGTGTGGGAGAAGATAGGGGTTGCACTCCACGGTTTAGGAGGAGATAGGGGATGGACTCCTAAACCGGATACTAATTGAGAGGAGATAGGGGATGGACTCCATTGATACAGCGAATCTGTGTATCTATTGAAGTGTTGATACAGCAAATATGTGTATCTATTGTGAAGTATAGAAGTATTTGAATGTGTTATTGATACAGCAAATATGTGTATCTATTGTGGATTATGGAAGTATTGTTGATATGAGCTATAGTCTCATTAAATTATTGGCCAGGTTTTGAGCCTTATTCATAAACTGAGAACTGGATAAGTAATGGGGAATGAAATGAAACATGGACATATTGGTCATGTAATTGAAAGGAATTATGAATTGATTTATGTGAGTCAAACATTTACCAAATGTTCATGTTTTAGTTATTGCTCATATTATGTTTAGCATATCTCTACTGGGCGTTGACTCACCCTATATGGGACATCATTTTCAGGTGCAGGTTCTATGCTGCCTCTAAGGACATAGCTTGGGAGGCTTGACGCTGTTAGACCCTTTTGTCATTTTTGTTGTATTACATGTATATCAAGCCAAGGGCTTACTTTGTGTAGAGTTAGTACTCTCATTTTGTGACCAAGTGTTGACTTGGAAAGTTGTAAGCCTATAGGGCATTTACTTTTGTTGTCAACATGTAATACCTTTTGTAAGAATACTCTAATGTTTATAATATGAATTCTCTTTTCTTTATCGTGAATGTATGATGCTATGGGTTTATTTTGAGGGCGTTACAACTTGGTATCAAAGCGTACCAGGTTCGAATACTTTGGGTACGCGGGAAGTGGTTAGTACCATAATGGGTTCGTCTCGCTTGAAAGAGACTTAGATGTAGTGCTACGTGCTTATGCGATAACATGTTTATGTGACTATTTAGATATGAGATTTAGTTTCTAGGATGTTGATTGGATCCTTGGGTTTCTGTGAGTCTTGTTGGAAAAGCACTTGATCAATGCTGTTTCTAACTGGAACTCTAGTAACGCCTCGAGACTATCATTATCCAGAAATGAAATTCATAGGTGCTTATGTGATTATGTGCTTACGTGGAATGAATTACAGTTGTCCATTGCATTAGAACGTGAGTGTTATAGCTTCGGTACATTTGTGAATGTGTTAATGTTCTTCGTTACCTTTATTAGGATGTCAGGACGAGGACGAGGACGAGGACGTGGAGGTAGACGTGGTAGGCGTGGTAGGCAGGAAATGCCTTTACCGGATGATATTCCGGCGCAGCGGGAGGGTGTTGGTCAGGCCAATGTGACTGAGCCAGTGGGTCAGCAGGCCATGGGTGCCTTAGCCCGCGAGATAGCAGGAGCTATGAGGGAGTCCATAGGCATTCTCTTAGCTGAGAATCCAGTTCAGGCCCAAGTTGTTGATGCAGGGCCTTCCTTTCTGAAGAGGGAGTTCTTCCGGTCTAATTCGGATGAGTTTGTTGGGGATCCGAAAGAGCCACTGAAAGCTGATGAATGGCTCGAATAGATGACGAAGACATTTGAGATGCTTGGCATCGAAGACGGGGCTTTGAAGGTGACCTTGGCATCTTTCCAGCTAAAGGGAGATGAGGGTCAGTGGTGGAAGTACATGAGGGGTTGTATTGGTGGCACGTGGGAGGCCTTTTTAGATGCTTTCCAAGAGAAGTTTCTGTCTCCAGCTGCCAGGCAGAAACTAAGAGACTAGTTTTGTCAACTCAAGAAGCTGAGTTTATCAGTGGCCGAGTTTGAGGCCACATTTACTAGTTTGTCCAGGTTTGCACCTGAGCTTGTGGCGTCTGAAGAACGCCGTTGCCTGGAATTTGAGAAGAAGTTGAGGCATGGGCTCAAGATAAGAGTTGGGGGGTCTATGACCCAGGATTATGGGCGCCTTGTGGATGCTGCGGCCTATATGGAGATTATGATGCAGGAGGAGGAGGAGAGGCAGAGAGGCTCCAAGAGGAGTCAGGATGGTCAGGGGGACGGTAGGAGGTAGAGGGGTCTTAACCCTCAGCAGTCCCAAGGAGCTTTTGTGAGGTCGACCTTTCCAGTGCCGAGTGCAGGCTCTAGGAGAGGCAATCAGTGAGACATCACCTGTTACAAATGTGGTCAGCTGGGCCACAAGTCTCCAGCTTGTCTGCAGAAGGGTGGAGGGCAGAGAACAGCTTCATCTTCGGCTCGACCTCAGAGCCAGAGTTAGGGCAGAGGTCAGCCACTGTCTTGTTACCAGTGTGGTCAGGCAGGGCACCTGAAGGGGTTTTGCCCGCAGTTGAGTGGCACATCTGGTGCATCTGGGCAGAGGTAGAGGTTTCAGCCAGCTGAGTCAGTTCAAGCCTCGAGAGCCAATCAGGGGGCTTCATCGTCCCAGTCTGTGCAGCAGCCCTTTGCTCTGAGAGGTGAGCAGGTAGATCAGGGGCCTTCAGGGCGCGTATATGCTGTTACCGCGAAGGATCTTGTACCGGCTCCATCTGTTGTGAGAGGTACCTTTTTGTTTTGCAACTCGGTTGCCAGTGTGTTGATTGATTCTAGTACATCCCATTCTTTTATATCTGCTGCATTTGCATCTGTTTTGGGTTTGGAGTTGGCACAGTTAGCATCTCCTATTTGTGTTGTATCACCTGTTGGGGGTGAGTTGATTCTGAAACAAGGGTGTCGGGGCTGTGATATAGAGGTCGCCGACCGCCGACTCCTATTTCCTTTTGTAGTTATGGCTATGTCGGGTTTTGATGTGATTTTGGGTATAGACTGGCTATCATCATACCGGGTTGTTATTGATTGTTACCGCCAGAGAGTCACAGTATGTACCTTAAGCGGGGATTGTTTCCATTTCTTGGGGGATCGGGTCGGTAGTGTGTTACCACCGGTGTATGATCTGCGAGGGCGGAGTGAACTTAGTGGTCTTCTCGCTAGCCTTATGAGTGGTGAGTGTGATGAGACCGGGCTTGAGTTGCCGAGAGTGGTATGCGAGTACTTAGACGTCTTTCCCGAGGATCTTGTTAGTTTGCCACCTCATCGAGAGATAGAGTTCTCTATTGATTTAGTGCCTGGCATAGCGCCGATTTCTATGGTACCTTACCGTTTTGCCCCAGCCGAGTTGAGTGAATTGAAGATTCAACTCCAGGAGTTGCTAGATAAGAGCTTCATTCGCCCTAGTGTTTCGCCGTGGGGAGCACCGGCCCGCTTTGCTAAAAAGAAAGATGGTGCCTTGAGACTTTGTATCGATTACCAGAAGTTGAATCGGGCTACGGTTAAGAATAAGTACCCTATGCCTCGTACAGATGATCTATTTGACCAATTGAAGGGGTCCCGTTGTTTCTCTAAGATAGATTTGAGATCGGGTTACCACCAGTTGAGGGTCAGGGAGGAGGATATTCCGAAGACGACATTCCGTACGCGGTATGGCCATTATGAGTTTCTGGTGATGCCTTTTGGGCTTACCAATGCACCAGTAATGTTTATGGATTTGATGAACCGGATATTCCAGGAATTCTTAGATCGTTTTGTAGTCGTTTTCGTGGACGACATTTTGATTTATTCACCTTCGGAGGAGGAGCACGAGAAACACTTGAGAGTTGTGCTCGAGTTGCTTAGAGCCCATAGGCTATATGCCAAGTTTGGGAAGTGTGAATTCTGGCTAAGAGAGGTTAAGATCCTAGGCCATGTGGTTTCCGGGGAAGGGGTGTCTGTTGATACATCCAAGATAGAGGTAGTGCAGGATTGGGCACAACCTAAGAGCGTTTTTGAGATCCGCAGTTTTCTGGGATTAGCTGGGTATTACCGCCGTTTTGTGAAAGATTTCTCTAGACTAGCTTCGTCGTTGACTAGATTGACGCGGAAAGGGGTCAAGTTTATATGGAGTGAGACTTGTGAAAAGTCGTTCCGAGAGTTGAAAGTTAGATTGACCACCGCTCCTGTTTTGATTATCCCGGAGAGAGGGTTGGGTTATGCGGTTTATTGTGATGCCTCACAAGAGGGTTTGGGTTGTGTGTTGATGCAAGAGGGGAAAGTGGTAGCCTATGGCTCACGTCAGTTGAAAATACACGAGAGGAATTACCCTACACACGACCAAGAACTTGTAGTAGTAATTTTTACCTTGAAGATTTGGAGGCACTACCTTTATGGTGAGAGATTCGAGGTGTTCTCGGATCATAAGAGTTTGAAATACCTGTTTACACAGAGAGACTTGAATTTGAGGCAGAGGAGGTGGATGGAGTTCATTGAGGACTATGATTTCAAGTTGCACTATCATCCGGGAAAGGCCAATGTTGTGGCCGATGCCCTTAGTAGGAAATCCATTAGTGATGTAGTTTGTATAGCCATCCGGGAGTAGGAGATGTTGGGCGCACTTGGCGAGTTTGATTTGCTTCTGGGCGAATCCGTTGAGGCTGCGGCCTTGTTTTCTGTTATTGCGCAACCTACACTTGTGACTCGAGTGTTAGAGGCACAGGGAGGTGACCTTGAGGTAGAATCCCTCCGGGAGAAGATCTCCAGTGGGAAAGTTAAGAAGGGTTTGACGGTGTATCCCGACCTGAGTGTGAGATACCGAGACCGTCTGTTTGTGCCGGAGTTTTGCCGAGAGGAGGTACTCCGAGAGTTTCACCATTCACGCCTTGCGGTGCATCCGGGAGGCACCAAGATGTATCATGATTTGAGTCGTCAGTTTTGGTGGCGGGGTATGAAGAAGGATGTGGCAGTCTTCGTATCAAGGTGCCTTACTTGTCAGCAAGTGAAGGTCGAGCATCAGAGGCCAGCGGGTTTGTTACAACCCTTGCCTATTGTCGAGTGGAAGTGGGAGCACGTCACTATGGACTTCGTTCTGGCCTTCCGAGGACTCAACGGGGTAGTGATGCTATTTGGGTGGTTGTAGAGCGCTTGACTAAGTCGGCGCACTTTATCCCTATGTGTGTAAGAGATTCGGCAGATCATCTTGCCGACTTGTATATTCGGGACATAGTGAGGTTGCACGGGGTCCTAGTGTCGATCGTCTCAGATAGAGATCCACGTTTTACTGCTAGGTTGTGACAGAGTTTGCAGAGTGCCTTGGGCACTAGATTGACCTTTAGCATGGCGTATCATCCTCAGACTGACGGGCAGTCCGAGCGTACTATTCAGATCCTTGAGGATATGCTTCGAGGTTGTGTCCTTGACTTTAGTGGGTCGTGGGAGAGGCACTTGCCCTTGGTGGAGTTTGCCTACAACAACAGTTTTCAGTCGAGTATCGGTATGGCACCGTTTGAGGCCTTGTATGGCCAACCGTGTAGGTCTCCAGTTTGTTGGGCCGAGGTGGGTGATTCACCTTTGTTGGGCCCGGCGTTGGTGAGGGAAACGACGGAGAAAGTTGAGTTCGTAGGAGGCTTGTTACAGCCCAGAGTCATCAAAAGAGTTATGCCGACCGTAGGAGGAGGCCTTTGGCATTTGAGGTGGGTGATCATGTTTTTCTGAAAATATCACCTAGGCGGGGTTTGATGAGGTTTGGAAAGAGTGGGAAGTTGTCCCCTCAGTTTATTGGCCCTTTTGAGATCCTTGAGAGGATTGGCGAGGTTGCCTATCGTTTAGCTTTACCGCCACAGTTGTCCGGGGGTGCATGATGTGTTTCATGTTAGTATGCTTCGGAAGTATGAGCCGGATCCATCGCATGTTTTGGATTGGACCGACTTAGAGGTTGATGAGAATGCCTCGTATGAGGAGAGACCGGTTCGGGTCTTGGACAGACGGGAGCAAGTCTTGCGAGGCAAGACCATTCCCTTGGTAAAGGTTTTGTGGAAACATCAGAGAGTGGAAGAAGCCACTTGGGAATGTGAGTTGGAGGTCCGTGAAAAATATCCAGATATGTTTATTGATGTGTAAATATTGTAATGAGAATTTTGTAATATTGATAAACTTTAAGAGCATGGAATATGTCTTAAGTTGTAAAACATTATAAATATTTTGGTTTATGGAAATATATTTTGAAACTTGCCTTAAAATGGAAGTTAATTTTAACATTGTATATGTTAATGATGTTTTAGAAATGCAAATGTATTGTTGGCATTGAATATGTTTTGAGATACATGTTGATAATGCATGTTGGAGACTATATGGAAGTTTGCCTCTTGGATAGAGATGGAATGACCGGTAATAGGTCAAGTTGTTGAATTTGGCATTGTAATAATGTTGGTAATTGAGAAGTCTTGTTTTTGAAAAACTTGTACTTAATTTCGGAGACGAAATTCCTTAAGGGGGGAGGTTATAGCGATCCTGGTTCTTCCTTCTTTGATTGTTATATCCGGACTTAGGTTCCGTGGAGTTGGTTGTTGTATATATTTTGTTGGCATCCTTTAATTCCATATATTTGAGTTTTAGGATGCATTGGGCGTGTTTCAAACAGGTTGGTTGAGCTTTAGTCACATTCCTTGTTGCCCAGATTTTTGGTGGTCCGCTCGAGCGGGTCCCTTTGCGCTCGAACGGAGTTTACACACTTTCAGCATTTTGTGCCTCTACAAAACTTCTGCAAGTGCATTTTTCACGCTCAAACGGATTTCCTTACACTCGAGCGGGCATCTTGGCACTCGAGCGGGTGTTCAATGTCTGTAAAAATACTGGAAGATGGTAATCTACGCTCGAGTAGATTTTCCTTTACGCTCGAGCGGGTGCTATTTGATTTTGTGTCTTGGCGCTCGAGCGTGTCTTTTTGCGCTTGAGCGGGTCCAGTTTTGTGTGTTTGACGCTCGAGCGGGATAGTCATATATTAGATGGCAGCTGGGTGATTTTGAATCACTTTTCACATTTCCTTTCTCTCTCTTACTTTTCTAAACCCTCTTTTGAGAGCTCCTCTCTCTAGAATATACCTTCTCTCTAGTGATTGATCTAGCTTGAGTGATCTACTCCCTTAGTGTCTTTGCAAAGAGTGTAGAGCTTGGCTTGGGCTTCCTATCAATTTGAAAATCTTGGGTTTTGGAGCATTTCGGGATTTCTTCATCATCTCCTTTGAGTTTCATCTCTTGAGGTAGGGATTCCTACTCATCTTTATGAGTTTTAACATAGATGTTGAGCTTTTTGTATAAATGGTTTGATTTGGGAAGTTAGGGTTTGAGATGGGTTATATTAGAAAGAGGGGTTTTGTTATTTTGATTCAAACATATGTGTTTTGGGTCTAAAAAGGTACTTATTGTTGTTGTTGAGAATATTTGGACCATTGGGTCAATATTGAGAAAAAAGGAAAAAATGCCATGTTTGGGTATATTTGGGTCATTAGTGTAATTATTAACATTTATTATGGAAATATTAAATTGAGTTGGAAATAATGTAATTGGCTCATTATGAGATAGAATGGTGGTGTTGGAATCATTAATCACTCACCTTGGAAACTGTTGACAAATTATCTGTCGATATAATTATTATCTGTTTAGAAATAATTGCTTTGGGCTATCGGTGGAGGATAGTCTTGATTGTTGTAGACATTACATGATAATTAGGTGAATTAAAACTAATCAATTGGATATGTCATTGAATATGACGGTTGAAATAATACATCAAATTTATGTATTGATTGATTATTTATATCATATGTGTTTATATACATTGTATTGTGTGGGAGAAGATATGGGATGTACTCCACGGGAGTTAGTGGGCTCCAAAAAAATCATGTTTAGTTGGGAAAAAAATTAGGTGAGACTAGCATTTTTTATGGCGGTTTAGATCACTAATCCTATGGCAGTTTTGATGTTTTTGTGTGTACATCTTGTACCTTTCATCGTCATCAATAAAGTTTCTAATTTTTTGCCGATCACAAAAAAAAAAAAAGACTAATCCTATCCCCTGCTAGACAAAAATAACAAAGATTAATACCTCCACACTAGTAATTTCATCACTCACAATATTACTGTAATCTTAATCCCAATTTGCATAATCCACCAATAAGCATGGCTTTAGGTCCTTTTGTTGGATCTGTACAATACCAAAAAAGATCTGGAGTAAATATTTACAAAAAAAAAAATGGCAATATTTTTGTTACTTCCACTAGGCGTGAAAATTGAATAAACAAAATTACAAAATAATGAAAATTTTACATTTCATTTTATTTTCTCTTCTCTTCTTCCTCCTTTCTTCTACATCCACTCCCTTCCCTACCTCTGCAACTTGTTGACCATTATCACCACCGCCCCTCCGCAATCACACCATCCCCTTCTCACTGCCCCCATCCACAACCACCAAATTATGATTCTCAAGTATTAACACAATTACATACACTCATTAATTAATCATAGTTTAACATCTAACATTGGAACACCCATACATCCACTAATGTAACAAACACTTGAAACCAATTTTTATCATTTAAAAAAAAAAAATACTTAAACATGTTTAAAACATCCACAGTGGTACTACAAAGAGTGAATTAGATACAAGAAACCACAAATTTTGAATACAAAAGATCCAGACTTCACTTAGTTTTCATCATATAAAATACACTACGATTCAATATTTAACACAAGTACTGTAGTTCTCTAAGAGTGAATTGAACATAAGAGAACACAAACTTTGAATATGGAAACCGGAGAATACAACTCTATTAGAGCACCCATAGACAAATTTTGATACATATCTCACTTTTATAACTTTTTATCATATAACACACTTTAACAAATATTTTTTTAACACATTCCATGTGAATGGTCTAAGAATGAATTAAATACAAAATACAACACAAATTTTGAATATTACAACTTTTTGTCGTATAATGCACTTTAACAAATATTTTTAATACACAACCAATGAGAATGCTTCCAAAGTGCCAAATTTGAGAGAACAAGACCAATGATGCATTTATTTTGCATGATCAATTGGTTTGCTTAATCCCAATTTCATTTTTGCAGTTTGGCCTGGAAACTTTGAATGTAGCCCTTCATTCTTCATCTAAGAATGCATCATGCCAAAGCTGGTAGGTAGTAAGGATGTCATAACGCCCACAGCCGCCCGCCCTTTTCAAATTTGGGTCCTGCTAGTCAAACCCAATGTCACATATTCACTTCATATAAACACACTAATGCGTGCAGAAAATCGTGAATGAAGGTGAAGATAGAGAGTCGTGTATAGTGAATGAAAATTATTGATTTAGTAATTACTAACCAAGATGAATATTTGAAATAAATATAATATTGCAAAAATGCTAGAGGTCCCAAAAATTCTACCAAAAGTTTTACCAAATGTCTCACATGGGTGTGGGACCCACATGGGACACTGAGACATTTGGTAAAACTTTTGGTAGAATATTTAGGGTCTCTAGCATTACTCATAATAATATTGTGGATTATGTTTGGGAACAAAAATTGTATTATAAAGGGCTCTCAAAACAATCACAATTGCTATATTTTGTCAAAATTTTGAGAGATAAAAATCTTGATATATAATCTTAACTGATTTGGAAAAATGGTCTCACTTGCTTTAAAAAGAAATCATAAATGAAATTATGTGAACAAATTGTTGTTGATTCTACAGCAATCAACACTGTGAAAAAATCAAACTGATTAAAAAAATTTAAAACTCGACAATCATGGTTATGTTCATCTTTATTCATAAAGACAGATCTTAGATAGATAGGCTATTAAACCCACAAGAGATTACAAATTTTGATCTGAATCTTAATTTGATTATTTGGACAGTTAATTATATAAAAGTATTCTGGAAAAATTTTCAAAATGTGAAATCTACCAAAAATATATTTAAAATTAAAAAAAAAAATAAGGAAGATGTATAGTTAAATCGAAATTGAGAGGCAGATAGAATTACCGGCTTGGCTAGAGCACTTGGATGTGGAGCGTCATAGACGGGCTTACAAGGCAAAGCACAAGAAATCATCTGATTCAATTTCAGCAACAAAAAGTCATCAAAAATCAATCACAAACAAAGAAATCAAGTCAAAATCACATCTATGTAGGGATCATTACCAATACTCTGGTAAAATCGCTTATCCGCTGATTTAATCAATGGAATTTTCAAGACTCCATCTTCATCGTCATCTTGGTTGATGCTGCAGCTTCTCATCTCAGGCGCCATTGATGAGTTGTGATGGGTTGGGTATACAGGATCCCTAGGGTTAATATATATACACGGTCCCTAGGGTATCTTAAAAGAAAATAAAATAAAATAAAAGGAATCTCATTAAGTTTGATGAAATAACATTTGGATTCTAAAATTTCATTTTATTCAAGGGTCTGATTAATATTATACGAATAGTTTGAAAATAAAATAAAATTTCAAATGAAGTATGATTGTCACATTAGAAATTTTTATTTTATTATAGATCATAATTAATGGTAAGGTAAAATTAAAACAAAATCAAATAATTCAGGTATATAATTGATATCATTAAAAGAATAAAGGTTAATTTGCTTTTTTTAGTGACAATTTAGAGCAAAATAATATTTTCTATTTAAGTTTTTGGTAAGTATTCATAATTGCCATGTTTTTGGTAAGTATTCATAATTGTCAAGAAATACTCATTAATATCTTACGATTGTGATAATAAAAAAATATATTTTGAAAAAATGTTTTAATTTTTGTAAAATCTTTCAAAAAATGTTTTGAAATAAGTGAAAAGTGTTTAATGATTTTTCTTTTTTCATAAATTATTTATAAAATCGGTTTCTATTGTCTAATTGCGATGGAGATTATATGTTTCAAATCATATCAGAGCAAGGAGGTAATCTTCATGGTTAACATGCACCAAATTTGAGATGCTGATAAAATTTGGTCACCCGACAAAAAATAATGATTTAAAAAAAAATCAGTTTAAATTTTGTATATCGATAAGTAATGATTAGGATTGGACAACTTTCTCATTAAGGTTGGTGATGGAAAAAGAGTCATATTTTGGTTTGATAAATGGTATGGAAACATCTGTCTAAAAGATGAATTTCCATGTCTTTTCAAATTATCAACTAATAAGGAAGACACACTCTCTTTGTTTTATGAAAGAAGATCAACTTTAGGGGATTGGAATTTACCTTTCAGAAGAGCGCCATATGAGTGGGAAGAGATGGAGATTGTTAGACTGTCAAATGCATTATCCTCAGCCCTCTTGCTCGGGATTGGGGTGACTGACAACCCTATTTGGCTTGGTTCAAATTTAGGTATTTACAAAGCTGCTGATGTGTATAATTTTTGCACTGGTTCTCTTGGCCTTCGTCTCATTATCCACAAATTCATTTGGAATAAAGATATCCCTCCCAAAATTCAATTCTTCAGCTGGTTGGCCTGGAAAGATAGAATCAAATCAGTTGATTTTCTTCAAAAAATTGGGATCCTTGGTATTAATGCTTCCACTCAATGTGCTTTCTGCAAAACATAAACTGAATCAGCCAATCATTTGCTATTATGTTGCCTATTTTCTTGGAATGTTTAGGCAAAAATGATGCAGTGATAGGGGTTTTAATGGGTGATACCAAGTTTAGTTGATAGTTTACTTCATTGGTGGATGGGTGGCAAGTTTAAAAGAGTGGAAAGAAGGATCTAGAAAGCTCTACCATTAATTGTTCTTTGGTCACTTTGGAAATAGAGGAATGAGTGTATTTTCAATGGGGTGCAACCTAATTGCTTTGAGTTGAGTAAGTTAATAAAGCTTAGGCTTGCATTATAGATCAAAGCCTCAGTAAAAGACTTTCATTACTCAGTGAATGACTTATTATTTAATCTTAGTCATGTGAGGGTCTGCCTTTGAGAGTGGCATTGTTACTTGCTTGCTGGTGCTTGGTTGCTATTCTTTTTCCTTTCTTGTATTTTGTTTTACTTTGGCATGGTTGGTTCCTCACCATCCTGGGATGGAGCTAGCATATGATTGAGCTCTCTTCTTGGTGCCAACCTAGTTGGGATCGTCTAGCTTAGCTATGATGCTTTTTGCTCTTCTCTGCTTTATTGATGTTTGTGGTGTACTTTGTACTTTCCCTTTTATCAATAAAGATTCTTATTTTGCTGATAATAAAAAAAAAATGTAATGATGAGGGATTTTTTAGTTGTATAGCTCTACAACTCAACAACATTTATGAGAACGTCAATTATGAGTAGCTGCATACGTTTACTAAAGTCACGACGTTTATTGACACAGATTCATACAAGTGTCTAACATAAATGCTAGGAAAGAATCATTAATATAAGGATTTTTTATGCATTGCTCCTTCTAAAAAAAAATTGTCCAATTTAAGTTTTTGGCAAGTACTCATAAATGCTAGGAAAGAATCATTAATATAAGGATTTTGATAATAAAAAAGTGTTTTAAAAATAAACAGTTATATTTTTCTCAAGTTCAAATCTAAATTTCACGGTTATGTTCGGGCTCGTGAGGCCATTTCAAGTTCCGTTTTGATTATTTAAATCATTCATTTTATAGGCCCTTTATGTGTATTATCTATGAAAAAAATTAGATCGATTCGATAATCATAACATTTTTAGTTATCGTATTTGTTTCAAATAAATAAATAAATGATATACATAGAGAACCTTACAAAATGAATAGTTCATATTATCAAAAAGGACTTGTGGCCTTATAAGCTCGAGCATGATGGTCAAGTTCAGATTTAAACTTTACAGAAGTTCAATCCAATTTTAAAATAGTGCAAATTATACAAATCGTCCCTATAGTTTACACGACGTGTCAATTTAGCCTGTGTTTTTTAATTTACTCAATTTTTCTTTTTTATATAACGAATTGTGTTATAGTAGTCCAATAAATAACGGCTAGTAGGTTTGTTGGACGGAAAGTTGTCACGTGCTCAAACGATGTGTTAATTTGGTCATTATAGTTAGCACAATGTGCCAAATTAGTCTTTATTGTTTTAATTTGCTCAATTTTGACAGGAACTAAATTGATACATCATGTAAACTATAGGGACCATTTGCATAATTTACCCTAAAAAATATTGTCTAACTGGGATAGAGCTAGTATGTCTCAATCCAAGTTAGGGCGAGGATTGAATAGGCAAGCTTATCATGCAAAACATTTTGGATGATGAGGAGATTTGGTCACTCAGCTAGAAATGTGATTTATTTTAAAATTCAACTTAGATTATTTATTTGCTTTACATTTTTTATACTGGTAATGACAACTAAGTTAAGGGTTTGAATTCGACAACATATATGAAAATGCCATTTATAAGTGATTGTTGATGTTTGCAAAATGTCATAAAGATAATACGACATTTATTGACATAGTTACATTTATTTGTCTGACACTATAACTTTTAAAAATCGAAATACAAAAACACAACTATATTATTTTTAGTGATTGACTTGTTTTAGTTTCATTTATTTTACTTTTTGAAACTGTATTAAGTTGTTGGGAATTTGCCCGTTATGATTTAAGATTGGAAAGGGATGGGATAACCGTTATTCCTTATAAATGAGGTTTGGGAAGGGTTGGTCGATACGAAACCCCCGTTGCTTAGGAACTAATTGATGTGGCACCAGTAATTGGCGGCTCATAAAACATTATGTTTATAAGGCAGTTGTGAGAAAATTAATTACTTACATTAAACACAAAAGAGGTGAGATAAATATCTTCAATATGAATAAAATTTAAAGAAAATTATGTAAATTTAACATTTGAGGTTAATAATTACAAAATGAGAGAGCATGAATAAAATTGCTAAAATGCCCCTTCCATTTTTATTCCTTTAACTTCTTTCTCCCCATCTCTTCTCTCTTTTTCCTATTCCGTCTTCCACCATCTCCCATTGCTAGCTAGCCCTGACTTACCTCTCTTCGACCACCCACTATGCTTTCTCTACATTTTTCAAAAATTAATCCATATATACTTTTCCCAATTGCTCTTCTACCTTCCTCTACCCTTCCTAACCCTGTTAGTCCACTCACAACTCATTTCCACTCCATTTCACCCTCAACTCTATCTCCTACCTTAACCCTAACTCTAACCCCTATGCCAACCCCAGTTCCATTCCTCTCTACTACCAAACCTTGTTGCTTGCTTTTAAGCAGCACTCTCAGTCTCCACTATGGCCTATTCCTTCAAAAACAAAACCAAAAAATAGAGAGAGAAAGCGTGTATGTGTGTGTGTGTGTGTGTGTGTGTGAGAGAGAGAGAGAGAGAGAGAGAGAGAGACTCTGAGCAATTTATATAGTTTTCTTTGTATTTGAAGAATGAGAAAAATAATGTGTGTGTTTGGTTTGAGTTTTTTGGATTAAATTTTTTAAAAATACAGTTTTTTGTTTTTCGTATTTTTTTGTTCTTAGTGAATATTTTTGAAATTTTAAGCATTTTTTTTTACTTTTTTAGATGCACCTTACTTAGATATATCTAAAAAGTAAAAAATTTGTGAAAAAATATTTTAAAAAATTAATAAATACATAAAAATACAAAAAAAATTATACTGAATTGTCGTATTTTTTTATTTTTATTTTTTGTATTTAGTGAATTTTTAAAAGATTTTTTTCACAAAAATTATACTTTTTATGTGTATTTATGTTAAATGTGTCTAAAAATTTAAAAAATTGCTTAAAATATTAAAAAAATTCAGTAAAACAAAAAAAACACAAAAAACAAGAAAGTAGAATTTTTTGAAAAGTGTTTTTGATTTAGCAAAATGAATAATAATCTAAGCTATTTTTTTTTTAAAATAAAAATCCTATTTCAAGTGGGGTGACCAAATCTTGTTCTCATCCTAAATGTGATGCAGGTTAAGCCTGCCTATTCTATCCCCGTCCTAAACTAGTTTAGGACGTACCATCTACATCCCAATTACACAATAGAAACCTAAGAAGCATAGATACAAACATGTGTCATGGCACGCATATGTCGATACGTCAATTTTTCAAAAAATATAAAACACAACTCATGGGGTCATGCATGAAATATAAAATTTTATATATTTATTATATATCATGTATATATAAAGTTATCATTCAAAGGTCATAAAAAATGCAATACGATACTTGTTCTTATAAATTTATATGGTATTACTTTTATTATTATTATTATATATTAAGCTGTTCTGTTCATATTTGCAATTAGTTTCAGCCGTGTCTAATTTATATATACGTGTGTTTAAGCAATAGTTTCGTGTGTCCTCTAAGTGTTCGGGTCTTCAAAAAAATTCAAAAATAAGACACTTTTTAATGAGTGCCAAACGCGTGTTAAGAAGTGTCCAAAAGGTATTGATATTCAATATAGACATGATACGAATACATCACATTCTTAGAAGTGTACGTACTTCTAAGATAGAAACCTTTTTCTTTTTCTTTTTTTGTAAATTTATGAAAATCATGTAACATTTTTCATCCGTTTCAAAATATATTTCAACGGTTTACAAAATTTCAAACTTTATTTGAATATTTTTTTACTATCAGGGGTATTTGTCAAAACTTAAATTAGACACTTATCTGGAAAAAGCAAGGCAAAAAAATCCTAGTGAATATGTTATATATATATATATATATATAATGCGAGAATACCTATTCCAACCCAACCTAATTTAGACGAGGAAATCCTTTTAATTCTTGGGTGAAGCACCATTAAATCCCAAAATGTGATCTTGTGAACGGTTTAGTTCTCTATTTTTTCTTATAAATCCAAAAGTCCCATTAAAGTGAAAATTACATAAAAGGGTAGTCACTTACATGTTTGGGTTTAATTTTTTAAAGATGAAAGTGATTTTCTCAAAATGTAAAATTACAAATTTGGGTAATTTGAACTATAGAAGTTTTGGATTTTCCCTAATTGTGGAACAAATCCCACATTACGAACAAAAACCAAACACTCTAATGTATCACTCTAATAACGTGACACTTTAATGTAACACACTAAAAAACTCCTTAGTATACTTTTCCCAAACGTAACAACGTAACATTCAAAAAAAAAATTTTGGTATACTTTTCCCAAACGTAACGCTCCAATGTAAAAATAAAAAAATTTCTTAGTGTACTTTTCCTAAATGTAGCACTTCAATAAGTTTAATCCCAAATGTAACACTCCAATGTAACATACTCCAATGTAACACACAAAAATACTAAAAAAACTTCTCAGTGTGCTTTTTTCAAATGTAACACTCACAATTTGAAATTATACATTTGTTCAAAACTTACTCAGGAATATTTGTACTCCTTTTGGAATGGTTTGAAAAATCTCACATTCTATTTTATTTTATTTTATTATTTTGTTTATGTTACATTGGAGTGTTATGTTTAGGAAAAGTATACTAAGATTTTTTTTTTTTTTTTTTTTTTTTTTACATTGGAGCGTTACGTTTGGGAAAAATACACCAAATTTTTTTTGTGTGTGTTACATTAAGAAATTTTTTTAGAGTGTTACATTGAAGTGTTACATTTAAAAAATGTACACTAAGAAGTTTTTTTGTGTGTTACATTAGAATGTTATACTAAGGAGTTTTTGTGTGTTACATTAGAGTATTATACTAAAGAGTTTTTTTTAAGTATTATATTAGAGTGTTACATTTGGAAGAGGTATATCAATAAGTTTTTTTGTATGTTACATTAAAGTGTTACACTAAGGAATTTTTGTATGTGTTACATTAGAGTGTTACATTAAAGAGTTTTTTTTTTTTTTTTTTTATGTTATATTACAGAGTTACGTTTGAAAAAAATACACTAAGAAATTATTTTGTGTGTTACATTAGAGTGTGACAATAAGAAATTTCTGTGTGTTACTTTAGAGTGTTACACTAAGGAGTTTTTTTGGAGTATTATATTGGAGTGTTACATTGGGGAAAAGTACAGTAATGAGTTATTTATTGAGTTACATTAGTGTTACGTTTACATGTTAATTAATGTCAATGTTATAATAGGGACGACCACCACACCAATAACACCACGAATGGAGTAACATCATCTACCGACAAATCACTCCACTAAATCCCCATAAAAAAATAGAAACGTAAAAACTTCCCTTACCCACACACATCAAACATTAGGAAAAAATCTAAACAAAATCACACACAAGGGCAAACAAGTAAATTTTCAAACCCCCAAATCAAGGAAATATAATATACCCAAAATAAAAAGGACTAATTGGTTTGAAAGAAAACTTATAGGACTAAATGGAATAACTTTTCTCCAAATGGGATTTATGAGTAATTTTTCCTTCATTATTTTCAAAACATTTTTGAAGGATATCATTATTTTGTTAATTTTCTAATTTAAAATTTATTATTATTATTATTAGAGCATATTCAATAGTTGCTGCTATAATTTGACAATAAATAGAATTATTTTGTCATCCCAACTCTTTTGAGATCATCCAACCCTTTCCCGCTCCCCTCGCTCTGTCTTCCCTCTCCTCTCACTATGGTCCATATCTCTCAGTTGTTGGACGAGATTCCATTTCAAATCACAATCTCCTCCTAATTTCATTTTATTGTATGTCTCTAGATCGGTGATCCAAAGAGGTGGAAAAGAAGTTTCATCAGGCCCTACACTCTCTCTCTCTCTCGGTAAATCGATGACTCAAGAGAAAGAAAACAAGTTACAACCAGTCGTCCCTGTCCTCAAACTAGTCGTCCCTTTTCCTCCATCATTGAAACGGCTCACTCCGATCTGTCTCTCTCTCGTTCACTCCGATCCTCCACCATCTTGCAGCGCTGGTATGTTTGTTAAAATTTTCTTTATTATTATTTTGATTTTTGGTTTAAATTTTGTTGATCCATCTATCTGTAAGCCTATCTTGGTTTGGTTTATTGTGATAATATCCATGTGATTTTTACACTGCATTTGGATCGAGTGATTTGGTGAGAAATGATTAAAAAAAATCTGTTTTAATTTGGGTTTGATTCTAAAATGATTAATTTGGGTTTAATTTGAGAAATGATTAGAATAAATCTGTTTTAATTTGGTTTATTGTGATAAATCTATTTTTACACTCTGAAATTTGGGTTTGATTCTCAAATTTGGGAGCTTTTCTACTGTTTTAATTCTGTTTTTTCAACTAATTTTGGTGCTAAAAATCTGTTTATTTGCTGATGTGGCATGTTTGGCAGCTGCTATTCAACTTGCCAAATTTGAGAACAAAAATGGCATCTGCTGTCTTTGTCAAGTAGAATACCATTGGAGACCCGCTTTTTGTCACTCATACCAAATTATAGCTTTGGCAGGTTGAATAGCAGCTCCATTGGAGATGCTTATTATTATTATTATTATTATTATTATTATTATTATTATTATTATTATTATTATTATATTTTAACAATCCCAATAATATTAACTAAATCTGTAATATTTAGTAGTACCTGCCATAGACTTAAATTGAGCACCTTTATGTGGCAGGAGCAAGGCTAGAAAAACCCTAGACAGAGGAGGAGGTGTCTGTATAAAGCTTGAAAACCAAACTCAACTCTATCCAACAATGGCTGCTGAGAAGATGAGATGGTGCGGCTTCAAAGTACAAGGAGACAAAGATGAAGACCTCAAAAACGCGATTGATGAAATCAACAGGTAAGTGATTTACCAAAATCCTGACTAGATCGAACCATTTTGGGATCCAGAATTCAGAAATTGAAAGCCCAATTCTTGCACTGTGAGATCAGTGGTTTAAATTTGGTGCTCTCTTTACATTGTACGTGTTGAAAAACATATGCTGAAAGTGTGTTATATGAGAAAAAATTGTAAATGTGAGATCTGTATCAAAGGTTTTGTTATAGGGTTGTATCCTCTGATTTTCTGTATTCAAAGTTTGTGTTCTCTTGTATTGATTCAAAGTGTATTTTATTTATATGATAAAAACAGAATGAAGTCTGAGATTTTTTGTATTCAAAATTTGTTTGTATCTAATTCACTCTTAAAGCATCACAGTGGATGTGTTAAAAATGTTAGTTCAAGTATGTTAGGGGGAAAAAAATAGTGATAAAAGTTGGATCCAATTTTGTGCAAGTATTTGTCAACTTAGTGGGTGTTTGTAGGGTTTTAGTCCAAGATTTTTATTTTTAATTCTACCACAGATCAAATTTTGTGTAAGCAAGCAGAAGTGAAGCCCTGTTCTTGAAAGCTCTGTTGATTGCTATGCTGAAAATCAATTTTATTATTGTTGGTGACTGAATTGGTGTGTTTTCCTCATTATGAGAGCTATTGCTTTTTGTAATGGGGTAGTAGTTGGTTAAATTGTGGTGTTGTCCTTGTTGGACCCTCACCAACTTTGGGGTAGTGCTTGCATATGATTGGAAGAGTATTTGGGTCATTAAAAAATATTAAAAATAAGACACATTTTGATGAGCGTTGGACATGTGTCAGGAACTGTCCAAAGAGTGTTAATGTTTGACACAAACATGACACGCATATGTCACCTTCTTAGAAGTAGCCATATTTCATCCATTTCAAAATATTTTTCAACGATTTACAAAATTTTTAACTTTTTTTAGATAAAATTTTTTTAAAAGCATTTTTTTTTATCACAATTCTAAAATATTAATGAGTCTTTCCTAGCACTTATGAGTAGTTGCCAAAAACTTAAATGGGACACCTTTTCATGGAAAAAGCAAGGTAGAAAAACCCTAGCAAATGTGTATATATACAATGCAAGAATACCCATTCCAACCCAATGCAATCGAGGCTGCTGAGGTGAGAAGTTACGGCCTCAATAGAGGAGGAGACGAAGATGAAGATGAAGATCGAATCTAAAAAACTCCATTGATGAAATTAGCGAATAAGCGATTTTACCAAAAATTTTGGTATGGATCTCTACACATCTATCATTCATAATTTCTTTGTTTGGTTGAGATTTATTTTGATGATTGTTGTTGGTGAAATTGAACTAGATTATACCAAGGGTTGATCAAGCAAGGATGCAGAAAAGATGAAGGTATTGATGAACCCCCATTTTGTGAAGATCTTCGGATTGGTCCCCGAATTTATGCCGAATTTGGTAATTCCATGTTTCTCTCAAATGTGACAATCTGCTGCTATTGTTTGATAAATGTGAATACACAAATATACATATGTATGTGTGACATTTATGTATTGCAAATCACATGTTTTTTTTATTAGGATTCAATTTTACATTTACAAATAAATAAGTTCTGTAGATTGTTTAAACTATTTCTGACAATTCTATTCAGAAATCATTTCTCATATATGTGCACACTACGTTAGCGTTGGGTGCATACATCAGTCATGTTTGTTGAGTATTAAAATTTAAATGAGTTTTTATTTTTCCTGTGATTGACTTCTTGCCAATCTTTTGTGTTGTTTGGAAGAGTGTGCACATGATTTTGTTGTCCATTCTTGTGCCAACCTAATTAAGATGAGTCGGATTTGCTATTACACATGCTTGTTAACTGTTTTTTGTCCTAATTGATTGTTTTTCTTATATCATTAATAAAGGGCTTTATTTTTGCTGTTTAAGAAAGAGATAACTTTCTATATATATATATATATATATATATGATTTTCTTTTTTAATTTATTAGTAAATAACCGTTTGACCCCCTGTGGTTTATCCAAAAAAACCAAAAACTCCCCTGTAGTATTATTTGCAACACTTAACGCCCTAAACTTCGTACCATGTTATAATTTCTGACAGATGTAACAGAAGTGCACAAAACGACGTCGTTTTGTGGATTGCCTTATTAAAAGAAAAGAAGAAAAGAAAAATGGAAAGGACACTATAACAAAAAAGGTTTTTACGACACCAAATGTATGTTGTGGACACAATTCTACGACACGCAACATGAAGTCGTATTATGACCAGTCAAGCAATTGCTGTTTGTTCAGTCCTTCGGCATTCAACGCCTCAATCGCCCACTATAGATGTTCATAGGGACTGATGCCTGCCCCGGCCTTTCTCTTGCCATTTGCCTCCACTTTGTCAAAGGATTGGGTCACTATATCAGAGCGAAGCCCAGTTGTTGTTGACACGTCAACACCCAGATCTGACATGCCTTCAGGTTGGCTTTAAAACATTTTTGAAGGATATCATTATTTTGTTATTTTTCTAATTTAAAATTTATTTTTATTATTGTTAGAGCATATTCAATAGTTGCTGCTATAATTTGACAATAAATAGTGTTATTTTGTCATCCAACTCTTTTGAGATCATCTAATCCTTTCCCTCTCCCATCATTTTGTCTTCCGTCTCCTCTCACTATGGTCCATATCTCTCAGTCGTTGGATGAGGTTCTATTCCAAATCACACTCTCCATCTAATTTCATTTCATTGTATGTCTCTAGATCGGTGATCCAAAGAGGCGGAAGAGAAGTTTCATCAGGCCCTTACGCTCTCTCTCTCTCTGTAAATCAATGA
The DNA here is from genome assembly GCF_055761805.1 of Camellia sinensis. Classification (NCBI taxonomy): domain Eukaryota; kingdom Viridiplantae; phylum Streptophyta; class Magnoliopsida; order Ericales; family Theaceae; genus Camellia; species Camellia sinensis. Next base: position 99,655,828 of record NC_138975.1, on the reverse strand, counting down.
CTCAAGATGAAGGAAACAAGTTACAACTAGTCGTCCCTCTCGTCAAACCGGTCGTCCCTTTTCTTCCATCATTGAAACGGCTCACTCCGATCTGTCTCTCTCTCGTTCACTCCGATCCTCCACCATCTTGCAACGCTGGTATGTTTGCTAAAATTTTCTTTATTATTATTTTGATTTTTGGTTAAATTTTTGTTGATCCATCTATTTGTAAGCCAATCTTGGTTTGGTTTATTGTGATAATATCCATGTGATTTTTACATTGCATTTGGATCGAGTGATTTGGTGAGAAATGATTAAAAAAAATCTGTTTTAATTTGGGTTTGATTCTGAAATGATTAATTTGTGTTTAATTTGAGAAATGATTAGAGTAAATCTATTTTATTTTTGTTTATTGTGATAAATCTATTTTTACACTTTGAAATTTGGGTTAGATTCTCAAATTTGGTAGGTTTTCTACTGTTTTAATTCTGTTTTTTCAACTGATTTTGGTGCCAAAAATCTATTTATTTGCTGATGTGGCATGTTTGGTAGCTACTATTCAACTTGCCAAATTTTAGAACAGAAATGGCATCTGTTATCTTTGTCAAGTAGAATACCATTGGATACCCTCTTTTTGTCACTCTTACCAAATTATAGCTTTGGTAGGTTGAATAGCAGCTCCATTGGAGATGCTTATTATTATTATTATTATTATTATTATTATTATTATTATTATTATTATTATTATTATTATTATTATTATTATTATTATTATTATTATTATAATTATATTTTAACAATCCCAACAATATTAGCTAAATCTGTAATATTTAGTAGTACTTGCCATGGACTTAAATTGGGCACCTTTATGTGGCAAGAACAAGGCCAGAAAAACCATAGACAGAGGAGGAGGTGTCTATATAAAGCTTGAAAACCAAACTCAACTCTATCCAACAATGGATGCTGAGAAGATGAGATGGTGCGGCTTCAAAGTACAAGGAGGTGAAGATGAAGATGAAGATGAAGATCTCAAAAACGCGATTGATGAAATCAGTAGGTAAGCTATTTACCCGAATCCTGACTAGATCGAACCATTTTGGGATCCAGAATTCAAAAATTGAAAGCCCAATTCTTGCACAGTGAGATTGAAAGCCCAATTCTTTCACTGTGAGATCAGTGGTTTAAATTTGGTGCTCTCTTTACATTGTATGTGTTGAAAAATATATGTTAAAAGTGTGTTATATGACAAAAATTTGTAAATGTGAGATCTATATCAAAGGTTTTGTTGTAGGGTTGTATCCTCTGATTTTCTGTATTCAAAGTTTGTGTTCTCTTGTATTGATTCAAAGTGTATTTTATTTATATGATAAAAACGGAATGAAGTCTGAGATTTTTTGTATTAAAAATTTTTTTGTATCTAATTCACTCTTAAAGTATCACAGTGGATGTGCTAAAAATGTTAGTTCAAGTATGTTAGGAAAAAAAAAAAAAATAGTGATAAGAGTTGGATCCAATTTTGTGCAAGTGTTTGTTAAATTAGTTTGTGTTTGTAGGGTTTTAGTGCAAGATTTTTATTTTTAATTCTACCACAGATCAGATTTTGTGTAAGCAAGCAGAAGTGAAGCCCTGTTCTTGAAAGCTCTGTTGATTGCTATGCTGAAAATCAATTTTATTATTGTTAGTGACTGAATTGGAGTGTTTTCCTCATTTGGAGAGCTATTGCTTTTTGTAATGGGGTAGTAGTTGGTTGAATTATGGTGTTGTCCTTGTTGGACCCTTCCCAACTTTGGGGTAGTGCTTCCATATGATAGGAAAAGTATTTGGGTCATTAAAAAATATTAGAAATAAGACATTTTGATGAGGGTTGGACATGTGTCAGGATCTGTCCAAAGAGTGTTAATGTTTGACACGAACATGACACGCATATGTCACCTTCTTAGAAGTAGCCATATTTCATCCATTTCAAAATATTTTTCAACAATTTACAAAATTTTTAACTTTTTTTAGATAAATATTTTTTAAAAGCATTTTTTTTATCACAATTCTAAAATATTAATTAGTCTTTCCTGGCACTTATGAGTAGTTGCCAAAAACTTAAACGGGACACCTTTTTCATGGAAAAAGCAATGTAGAAAAACCCTAGCAAATGTGTATATATACAATGCAAGCATACCCATTCCAACTAAATGCAACCGTGGCTGCTGAGATGAGAAGTTACGGCCTCAATAGAGGAGGAGACGAAGATGAAGATGAAGATGAAGATCGAATCTACAGGAACTCCATTGATGAAATTAGCGAATAAGCGATTTTACCAAAATTTTGGTATGGATCTCTACACATCTATCATTCATAATTTGTTTGTTTGGTTGAGATTTATTTTGATTATTGTTTTTGGTGAAATTGAACTAGATCATACCAAGGGTTGATCAAGCAAGAATGCAGAGAAGATGAAGGTATTGATGAACCCCCATTTTGTCAAGATCTTTGGATCGGTCCCCGAATTTAAGCCCACTCTGGTAATTCCATGTTTCTCTCAAATGTTATAATCTGCTGCTATTGTTTGATATATGTAAATACACAGATATACATATGTGTGTGTGACATTTATGTATCGCAAATCACATGTTTTTTTATTAGGATTCAATTTTACATTTAAAAATAAATAAGTTCTCTAGATTGTTTAAACTATTTCTGACAATTCTGTTCAGAAATCATTATTCATATATGTGCACACTACGTTAGCGTTGGGTGATACATTAGTCATGTTTGTCGAGTATTAAAATTTAAATGAGTTTTTATTTTTCCTGTGATTGACTTCTTGCCAATCTTTTGTTTTGTTTGGAAGAGTGTGCACGTGATTTTGTTGTCCATTCTTGTGGCAACCTAATTAAGATGAGTCGAATTTGCTATTACACATGCTTGTTAACTGTTCTTTGTCCTAATTGATTGTTTTTCTTATATCATTAATAAAGGGCTTTATTTTTGCTGTTTAAGATAGAGATAACTTTCTATATATATATATGATTTTCTTTTTTAATTTATGAGTAAATAGCAGTTTGACCCCCTGTGGTTTATCCAAAAAATGTAACACTTAACCCCCTAAACTTCGTACCATGTTATAATTTCTGACAGATGTAACAGAAGTGCACAAAACAACGTCGTTTTGTGGATTGCCTTATTAAAAGAAAAGAAGAAAAGAAAAATGGAAAGGAGACTATAACAAAAACGGTTTTTACGACACCAAATGTACGTCGTGGATACAATTCTACGACACGCAACATGAAGTCGTATTATGACCAATCAAGCACTTGTTGTTTGTTCAGTTCTTTGGCTTTCAACGCCTCAATAGCCCACTATAGATGTTCATAGGGATTGATGCCTGCCTCAACCTTTCTCTTGCCACTTGCCTCCACTTTGCCAAAGGATTGGGTCACTATATCAGAGCGAAGCCTAGTTGTTGTTGACACGCCAACACCGAGATCTGAGATGCCTTCAGGTTGGCTTCAAAACATTTTTGAAGGATGTCATTATTTAGTTAATTTTCTAATTTAAAACTTATTATTATTATTATTAGAGCATATTCAATAGTTGTTGCTATAAGTTGACAATAAATAGTGTTATTTTGTCATTCAACTTTTTGAGATCATCCAACCCTTTCCCTCTCCTCTCACTATGGTCCATATCTCTCAGTTGTTGGATGAGATTCTACTTTAAATCACACTCTCCACCTAGTTTAATTTCATTGTATGCCTCTAGATCGGTGATCCAAAGAGGCGGAAGAGAAGTTTCATCAGGCCCCTGCACTCTCTCTCTCTCTCTCTAAATCGATGACTCAAGAGGAAGGAAACAAGTTACAACCAGTTGTCCATCTCCTCAAGCCAGTCATCCCTTTTCCTCCATCATTGAAACGGCTCACTCCGATCTGTCTCTCTCTCATTCACTCCGATCCTCCACCATCTTGCAGCGCTGGTATGTTTGCTAAAATTTTTATTATTATTATTTTGATTTTTTTCTTTAATTTTTGTTGATCCATCTATCTGTAAGCCAATCTTGGTTTGGTTTCTTGTGATAATATCGATGTAATTTTTACACTGCATTTGGATCGAGTGATTTGGTGAGAAATGGTTTAAAAAAAATATGTTTTAATTTGGGTTTGATTATGAAATGATTAATTTGGGTTTAATTTGAGAAATGATTAGAATAAATCTGTTATAATTTGGTTTATTGTGATAAATCTGTTTTTACACTCTGAAATTTGGGTTTGATTCTCAAATTTGGGAGGTTTTCTACCGTTTTAATTCTGTTTTATCAACTGATTTTGGTGCAAAATATCTGTTTATTTGCTGATGTGGCACGTTTGGCAGCTGCTATTCAACTTGCCAAATTTGAGAACAGAAATGGCATCTGCTATCTTTGCCAAGTTGAATACCGTTGGAGACCCTCTTTTTGTCACTCTTACCAAATTATAGCTTTGGCAGGTTGAATAGCAGCTCCATTGGAGATGCTTATTATTATTATTATTATTATTATTATTATTATTATTATTATTATTATTATTATTATTATTATTATTATTATTATTGTATTTTAACAATCCCAATAATATGAACTAAATCTGTAATATTTAGTAGTACTTGCCATAGACTTAAATTGGGCACCTTTATGTGGCAAGAGCAAGGCCAGAAAAACCCTAGACAGAGGAGGAGGTGTCTATATAAGGCTTGAAAACCAAACTCAACTCTATCCAACAATGGATGCTGAGAAGATGAGATGGTGCGGCTTCAAAGTACAAGGAGGTGAAGATGAAGATGAAGATGAAGATCTCAAAACCGCGATTGATGAAATCAGCGGGTAAGCTATTTACCCGAATCCTGACTAGATAGAACCATTTTGGGATCCAGAATTCAGAAATTGAAAGCCCAATTCTTGCACAGTGAGATTGAAAGCCCAATTCTTGCACTGTGAGATCAGTGGTTTAAATTTGGTGCTCTCTTTACATTGTATGTGTTGAAAAATATATGTTAAAAGTGTGTTATTTGACAAAAAATTGTAAATGTAAGATCTGTATCAAAGGTTTTGTTATAGAGTTGTATCCTCTGATTTTCTGTATTCAAAGTTTGTGTTCTCTTGTATTGATTCAAAGTGTATTTTATTATATGTTAAAAACTGAATGAAGTCTGAGATTTTTTGTATTTAAAATTTGTTTGTATCTAATTCACTCTTAAAGCATCACAGTGGATGTGTTAAAAATGTTAGTTCAAGTATGCTAGGAAAAAAAAAAATAGTGATAAGAGTTTGGATCCAATTTTGTGCAAGTGTTTGTTAAATTAGTTTGTGTTTGTAGCGTTATAGTGCAAGATTTTTAGTTTTAATTCTACCACAGATCAGATTTTGTGTACGCAAGCAGAAGTGAAGCCCTGTTCTTGAAAGCTCTGTTGATTGCTATGCTGAAAATCAATTTTATTATTGTTGGTGACTGAATTGGTGTGTTTTTCTCATTAGGAGAGCTATTGCTTTGTGTAATGGGGTAGTAGTTGGTTGAATTGTGGTGTTGTCCTTGTTGGACCCTCACCAACTTTGGGGTAGTGCTTGCATATGATTGGAAGAGTATTTGGGTCATTAAAAAATATTAAAAATAAGACACATTTTGATGAGGGTTGGACGTGTGTCAGGATCTGTGCAAAGAGTGTTAATGTTTGACACAAACATGACACGCATATGTCACCTTCTTAGAAGTAGCCATATTTCATCCATTTCAAAATATTTTTCAACGATTTACAAAATTTTTAACTTTTTTTAGATAAAAATTTTTTGAAAGCTTTTTTTTTTATCACAATTCTAAAATATTAATGAGTCTTTCCTGGCACTTATGAGTAGTTGCCAAAAACTTAAATGGGACACTTTTTTCATGGAAAAAGCAAGGTAGAAAAACCCTAGCAAATGTGTATATATACAATGCAAGAATACCCATTCCAACCTAACGCAACCAAGGCTACTGAGATGAGAAGTTACGGCCTCAATAGAGGAGGAGACGAAGATGAAGATGAAGACCGAATCTAAAAAAACTCCATTGATGAAATTAGCGAATAAGCGATTTTACCAAAATTTTGGTATGGATCTTCACACATCTATCATTCATAATTTCTTTGTTTGGTTAAGATTTATTTTGATGATTGTTGTTGGTGAAATTGAACTAGATCATACCAAGGGTTGATCAAGCAAGAATGCAGAGAAGATGAAGGTATTGATGAACCCCCATTTTGTGAAGATCTTTGGATTGGTCCCCGAATTTAACCCCACTCTGGTAATTCCAAGTTTCTCTCAAATGTTGTAATCTGCTGCTATTGTTTGATATATGTAAATACACAGATATACATATGTATGTGTGACATTTATGTATCGCAAATCACATGTTTTTTTATTAGGATTCAATTTTACATTTAAAAATAAATAAGTTCTCTAGATTGTTTAAACTATTTCTGACAATTCTGTTCAGAAATCATTTTTCATATATGTGCACACTACGTTAGCGTTGGGTGCATACATTAGTCATGTTTGTCGAGTATTCAAAATTTAAATGAGTTTTTGTTTTTCCTGTGATTGACTTCTTGCCAATCTTTTGTGTTGTTTGGAAGAGTGTGCACATGATTTTGTTGTCCATTCTTGTGGCAACCTAATTAAGATGAGTCGGATTTGCTATTACACATGCTTGTTAACTGTTCTTTGTCCTAATTGATTGTTTTTCTTATATCATTAATAAAGGGCTTTATTTTTGCTGTTTAAGAAAGAGATAACTTTCTATATATATATATATGAATTTCTTTTTTAATTTATTAGTAAATAACAGTTTGACCACCTGTGGTTTATCCAAAAAAACACAAAACTCCCCTGTAGTATTATTTGTAACACTTAACCCCCTAAACTTCGTACCATGTTATAATTTCTGACAAATGTAACAGAAGTGCACAAAACGACGTGGACCCTCCCCAACTTTGGGGTAGTGCTTCCATATGATTGGAAAAGTATTTGGGTCATTAAAAAATTTTAAAAATAAGACACATTTTGATGAGGGTTGGACATGTGTCAGGATCTATCCAAAAAGTGTTAATGTTTGACACAAACATGACACGCATATGTCACCTTCTTAGAAGTAGCCATATTTCATCCATTTCAAAATATTTTTCAACGATTTACAAAATTTTTAACTTTTTTTAGATAAATATTTTTTAAAAGCATTTTTTTTTATCACAATTCTAAAATATTAATGAGTCTTTCCTGGCACTTATGAGTAGTTGCCAAAAACTTAAATGGGACACCGTTTTCATGGAAAAAGCAATGCAGAAAAACCCTAGCAAATGTGTATATATACAATGCAGGCATGCCCATTCCAATCAAACGCAACTGTGGCTGCTGAGATGAGAAGTTACGGCCTCAATAGAGGAGGAGACGAAGATGAAGATGAAGATCGAATCTAAAAGAACTCCATTGATGAAATTAGCGAATAAGCGATTTTACCAAAATTTTGGTATGTGTAACGCCCTCAAAATAATAACAATAAACCCATCAGATAAGACATGCATTTACATATAAACTAACCACATTCTTTTATTCATTAGAGTTTCATTACATAAGTATTACATGTTAACATCAAAACAAAATGCCTTACAGGCTTACAGCTTTCCAAGCTAACACTTGGTTACAAACAAAGAGTACTAACTCGTTTACACATTAAGCCCTTGGCTTGAAGTTACATGTAATACATGAAAAGTAAAACGACAAAACTTGTCCGTCTCAAGCCTCCCAAGCTATGTCCTTGGAGGTGGCATGCTACCTGCACCTGAAAATGATATTCCCATATAGGGTGAGCCACAGCCCAGTAGAAATACACTAAACCAACCATGAACAATGCCTAAAATGTTAGCAATTGATAGATGACCAACACTGATACAATCACATAAATCACATATTTATGTCATACGACTTATGAGTCCAAGTTTCCTTTCATTTTCCCTTTTTCAACGGACAGGCATATAAGCACTAACCACATTCTCAACAGATATGTATATCAACAATATCCACATACTCAGATAAGCAAATAAGCTATATCCACATTCCACAATAGATATGTATAACCACAATATCCACAGATAAGCATATGAGCTATATCCACACATCACAAAGATAAGCATATAAGCTCTATCTTCACTTCTTTAGACAAGCATATGAGCTGTATCTACGGAGTTCATCCCCTATCTTCTCCCAACACTAACCGGTTTAGAGGTACATCCCCTATATTCCCCTAAACCGCGGAGTACATCCCCTATCTCCTCCTCTACACAAAACGTATATAAACACATTGGTTCTATATACAATCACCCAATACATACAGTTAATGTATTCTATCAACCGTCAAGTTCCATGACACATTTCATTGATTAGTTTCAGTTTGCCTAATCATCATGCATTGTCTACAACAATCACGACTATCCTCCACCGATAGCCCAAAGCAGTTATTTCTAAACAGAAAATAAATGCACAATGGATATTCAATCAACATTTCATTTCTTCATTCTTTTCAATTAATTATCCCAATTAATTAAACAATGTAATTAGGTCAATTTCCATAATTAACATTTCAACCCTTAGGTCCCATTTTCATCAATGATTCAACAATCATTCCATTTTTCTATGCCAAACATGCATCTAGGTTTATTATGAATAAAACCCCAACTTTTGTAAAATTACACAAAAGCCCCAAACTTTCACAAAATTACCAAACCAAGCCCAACATCTCAAAATACCAAAATTTAAAGACAAAACCCATAGAGAGGAGAAGGATATCCCTACCTCAAGTTCGGAGTCCCAAAGAAGAAGACGACAAAACCCAACGTGCTCCAAAACCCGTGATTTTCAGATTAAAATGTAGCCCTCGACGATCAACAACTTTTTTGTAAAGGCCAAAGGTGAGCAAATCACTCCTACTAGATCAAAACCTAGAGAGAAGGTAGTATCTAGAGAGAGAGACTCAACAATGGTGTTTTTGGAAAAGTAAGAGAGAGAAGAGAAAGTGAAAAAGTGATTTGAAGAGTCACAAATTCGGGACTTTAACCCAGGTCTCCGCTCGAGCGTAAAACACCCCGCTCGAGCGGCCACTCACAGACTTCCGCTCGAGCGGCCAACCTCCCGCTCGAGCGCAGAATGCACTCGCCCAGCACTTTTACAGAACCAGGCCTCCGCTCGAGCTCCCAACCCTACGCTCGAGCGTACAACACTGCACAACAAATACTAGATGGGTGTATTCCCCGCTCGAGCGCCAACACCTCCGCTCGAGCAGACAGGCCAAAAAATCTGGGCAACTAGTTTTGGTTTCTAAACTCAACCAACCTGAAACAAATCCGCCCAACACATCCTATAACTCAAATACGAAGAAAAAGTAATGTAAACACGATAATAACCAACTACCAACATCCACGGACACATGTCCGGATCACTGTACAACAAGGGTAAACCCGGGATCGCTATAACCTCCCCCCCTTAAAGAATTTCGCCCCCGAAATTAAGCACAAGTTTTCAAAAACAGGTTTTCCTCCATTTTAAACAATGTTACACTTGAACATTCAACAATTCGACCCATTACCGGTCATCCCATCCCTTTAACAAGAGACATATCACAATATGTAAACAACATATGTATTTCCAATTTCAACAATATAATCAACATATATTATGTCACATTCAACTTCCATATGAGGCAAGTTCCAAAACATACTTCCAATAACCAAAACATTTTCAATGTTTCACAACTTAAGACATATATAAAAGCTCTTAAGTTCAACAAAATGTAAAATGAAAATACAAGATCACACATCAACAAACAAGTCCGGATATTTCTCACGGACTCCCAACTCACGTTCCCAAGTGGCTTCCTCCACTCCGTGATGTTTCCACAAGACTTTCACCAAAGGAATGGTCTTGCCATGCAGGACCTGATCCCGCCTATCCAAGACCCGAACCGGTCTCTCCTCATACGAGGCATCCTCATCTACCTCTAAATCAGTCCAATCCAACACATGTGATGGATCTGGCTCATACTTCCGAAGCATACTCACATGAAACACGTCATGCACTCCGGACAACTGCGGCGGTAAGGCTAATCGATAAGCAACCTCACCAATCCTCTCAAGGATCTCAAAAGGACCAATAAACCGAGGGGATAACTTCCCACTCTTCCCAAACCTCATCAGACCTCGCCTAGGTGATATCTTCAAAAAGACATGATCACCTACCTCAAACGCCAAAGGCCTCCTCCTACGGTCAGCATAAGATTTCTGCCGACTCTGGGCTGTAACAAGCCTCCTACGGATAAGCTCAACTTTCCCCGTCGTCTCCCTAACCAACTCCGGACCCAACAAAGGTGCATCACCCACCTCGGCCCAACAAACTGGAGACCTACACGGTCGGCCATACAAGGCCTCAAACGGTGCCATACCGATGCTAGACTGAAAACTGTTGTTGTAGGCAAACTCTACCAATGGCAAGTGCCTCTCCCACGTCCCACTGAAGTCCAGGACACAACCCCGAAGCATATCCTCAAGGATCTGAATAGTACGTTCGGACTGCCCGTCAGTCTGAGGATGATAGGCCGTACTAAAGGTCAACTTAGTGCCCAAGGCACTCTGCAAACTCTGCCACAACCTAGCAGTAAAACGAGGATCTCTATCTGAGACGATCGTCACTGGGACCCCGTGCAATCTCACTACGTCCCGAATATACAAATCGGCAAGATGATCTACCGAATCTCTCACGCGCATAGGAATAAAGTGCGCCGACTTAGTCAACCGGTCTACAACCACCCAAATAGCATCACTACCCCGCTGAGTCCTCGGAAGACCTACAACGAAGTCCATAGTGACATGCTCCCACTTCCACTCGGCAATAGGCAAGGGTTGCAACAAACCCGCTGGCCTTTGATGCTCGGCCTTCACTTGCTAGCAAGTAAGGCATTTCGATACGAAAACAGCCACATCTCTCTTCATACCCCGCCACCAAACCTGGCGACCCAAATCCTGATACATCTTAGTACCTCCCGGATGCACCGCAAGGCGCGAATGGTGAAACTCTCGGAGTACTTCCTCTCGGTAAGACTCCAGTACGAACAAATGGTCTCGGTATCTCACACTCAAGTCGGGATACACCGTCAAACCCTTCTCAATTTTCCCACTGGAGATCTTCTCTCGGAGGGATTCTACCTCAAGGTCACCTCTCTGTGCCTCTAACACTCTAGTCACAAGTGTAGGCTGCGCAACAACAGAAAACAAGGCCGCAGCCTCAACAGATTCGCCCAGTAGCAAATCAAACTCGCCAAGTGCTCTCAACATCTCCCATTCCCGGATGGCTATGCAAGCTACATCACTAATGGTCTTCCTACTAAGGGCATCGGCCACAACATTGGCCTTTCCCGGATGATAGTGCAACTCAAAATCATAATCCTCGATGAACTCCATCCACCTCCTCTGCCTCAAATTTAAGTCTCTCTGGGTAAACAGATACTTCAAACTCTTGTGGTCCGAGAATACCTCGAACCTCTCACCATAAAGGTAGTGCCTCCAGATTTTCAAGGCAAAGATCACTGCTGCTAACTCTAGGTCGTGTGTGGGGTAATTATTCTCGTGTATTTTCAACTGACGTGAGCCATAAGCTATCACCTTCCCCTCTTGCATCAACACACAACCCAAACCCTCTCGTGAGGCATCACAATAAACCGCATAACCCAACCCTCTCTCCGGAATAATCAACACCGGAGCGGTGGTCAATCTAATTTTCAGCTCTTGGAACGACTTTTCACAAGTCTCAGTCCACACAAACTTGACTCCCTTCCGAGTCAGTCTAGTCAACGGTGACGCTAACCTGGAGAAATCTTTCACAAACCGACGGTAATACCCAGCCAATCCCAGAAAACTGCGGATCTCAAGCACACTCTTAGGCTGTGCCCAATCCTGCACTGCCTCAACCTTGGATGTATCAACAGACACCCCTTCCCCGGATACCACGTGGCCTAAGAATTTGACTTCCCTCAGCCAGAATTCACACTTCCCAAACTTGGCATACAGCCTATGGGCTCTAAGTAACTCAAGCACCACTCTCAAGTGTGCCTCATGCTCCTCCTCAGTAGGCGAATAAATAAGAATGTCGTCCACAAAAACGACCACAAATCGGTCTAAGAACTCCCGGAAAATCCGGTTCATCAAGTCCATAAAGACTGCCGGTGCATTGGTAAGCCCAAATGGCATCACCAGAAACTCATAATGGCCATACCGCGTACGGAATGCCGTTTTCGGAATATCCTCTTCCCTGACCCTCAACTGGTGGTAACCCGATCTCAAGTCTATCTTAGAGAAACAACGGGAACCCTTCAACTGGTCAAACAAATCATCTATACGGGGCATAGGGTATTTATTCTTAACCGTAGCCCGATTCAACTTCCGATAGTCAATACACAATCTCAAGGCACCATCTTTCTTTTTAACAAAGAGGGCCGGTGCTCCCCACGGCGAAACACTAGGGCGAACAAAACCCTTATCTAGCAATCCCTGGAGCTGAACTTTCAACTCAACCAACTCTGCTGGAGCAAAACGATAAGGTGCCATAGAAATCGGCGCCGTGCCAGGCACTAAATCAATAGAGAACTCTATCTCTCGGTGAGGTGGCAAACTAACAAGATCTTCGGGAAAGACATCCGAATACTCACAAACCACCCTCGGTAACACAACCTGGGTCTCACCACTCTCACCACTCTCAAAGCTGGCAAGTAGACTACTAAGCTCACTTCGCCCTCGCGAATCATACCCCGGTGGCAAAACACTACCAACCCGGTCTCCCAAGAAATGGAACCACTCCCCGCTCAAGGTACATAATGTAACCCTCTGGCGGTAGCAATCAATAACAGCCCGGTATGACGATAGCCAGTCCATACCCAAAATAACATCAAAACCCTTCATGGGCATGACAACAAACGGAAAAGGAAGCCTATAGTCGGCGACCTCTATATCACATCCTCTAACACCCTGTTTCAGGATCAACTCACCACCCAAAGGCGATACCACACAAATAGGAGATGCTAACTGTGCTAATTCCAATTCCAAAACAGATGCAAATGCAGCAGATACAAAAGAATGAGATGCACCCGTGTCTATCAACACATTAGCAACTGAGTTGCAAAACAGAAAAGTACCTCTCACTACTGATGGAGCCGGTACTAAATCCTGCGCGGTAACAGCATACACGCGCCCCGTAGGCCCCTGGTCTACCTGCTCACCTCTCGGAGCAAAAGACTGTTGCACAGACTGGGATGACGAAACTCCTGGATTGGCCCTCGAGGCCTGCACAGACTGAGCTGGCTGAAAACCCTGCGTCTGCCTAGAACCAGACGCTCCCGAAGTAGCACTCAACTGCGGGCAAAACCTCTTCAGGTGCCCAGGCTGTCCACACTGATAACAAGTCAAGGGCTGCCCCCTGCCCAAACTCTGACTCTGCGGTCTAGCTGAAGAAGAAGCAGCTTTCTGACCCCCACCCTTCTGCGGGCAAACTGAAACCTTGTGACCCAGCTGGCCACACTTGTAACAAGTGAATTCCCCCTGACTGCCTCTCCCCGAGCCTACACTCGGCACTGGAAAGGTCGATCTAGAGACTGCACCCTGAGACTGCTGAGGGTTATAACCCTTCTGTCTCCTGCCATCACTCTGACTATCCTGGCTCCTCTTGGAGCCCCTCTGTTCTTCCTCCTCCTCCTGCATCATAATCTCCATATGAGCAGCAGCATCAACTAGGTGTCTATACTCTCGGATGTAAGACCCACCAACTCTCAACTTGAGGCCCCGCCTCAACTTCCGCTCAAACTCATAGCAACGGCGTTCCTCAGATGCCACCAGTTCCGGTGCAAACCTGGACAGACTGGTAAAAGTAGCCTCAAACTCGGCCACTGACAAGCCCTGCTGTTTAAGCCGGCTAAACTGATCCCTCAGCTTCTCCCTAGCTGCTGCAGACAAAAACCTCTCCTCGAAAGCATTTATAAACGCCTCCCAAGTACCAGCAACACGAGCCTTCTCGTACTTCCACCATTGACCCGCATCTCCCTTTAGCTGGAAGGATGCCAAGGTCACTTTCAGTGCTCCGTCCTCAATGCCAAGCATCTCGAACGTCTTACTCATCTGTTCTAACCACTCATCAGCCTTTAGTGGCTCCTTCGGATCCCCGATAAACTCGTCCGGATTAGACCGGAAGAACTCCCTCTTCAAGAAAGAAGGCCCTGTCTCAGCTGCCTGATTCCCAGCTCTAAGAATACCCAAAGCTCCTGCTATCTCTCTGGCCAAGGCACCCATAGCCTGCTGACCCACTGGCTCGGCCACATTGGCCTGCCCAACTCCCTCCTGCACTGCCGGAATCTCACCCGGTAACGGTACTTCTTGCCTCGCAGGTCTACCACGCCTAGCTCCTCTTCCTCGTCCTGACATCCTAATAAAGGCAACACAGAACGTTAGCACATTCATAAATGTACCGAAACTAAACACTCACGTCCTAATACATGGACAACTGTAATTCACTCCACATAAGCACTTACGAATTTCATTTCCGGATAATGATAGTCCCGAGGCGTTACTAGAGTTCCGGTTAGAAATAGCATTGATCAAGTGCTTTTCCAACAAGACTCCCAGAAACTCAAGGATCCAATCAACATCCCAGAAATTAAATCCCATACCCACATAGTCACATAAGCATGTTATCAATTAAGCACATAGCATATGATACTACATCTAAGTCTCTATCAAGCGAGACAAACCCATTGTGATACTAATCACTTCCCACGTACCCAAAGTATTCGAACCCGGTACGCTCTGATACCAAGTTGTAACGCCCTCAAAATAATAACAATAAACCCATCAGATAAGACATGCATTTACATATAAACTAACCACATTCTTTTATTCATTAGAGTTTCATTACATAAGTATTACATGTTAACATCAAAACAAAATGCCTTACAGGCTTACAGCTTTCCAAGCTAACACTTGGTTACAAACAAAGAGTACTAACTTGTTTACACATTAAGCCCTTGGCTTGAAGTTACATGTAATACATCAAAAGTAAAACGACAAAACTTGTCCGTCTCAAGCCTCCCAAGCTATGTCCTTGGAGGTGGCATGCTACCTGCACCTGAAAATGATATTCCCATATAGGGTGAGCCACAGCCCAGTAGAAATACACTAAACCAACCATGAACAATGCCTAAAATGTTAGCAATTGATAGATGGCGAACACTGATACAATCACATAAATCACATATTTATGTCATACGACTTATGAGTCCAAGTTTCCTTTCATTTTCCCTTTTTCAACGGACAGGCATATAAGCACTAACCACATTCTCAACAGATATGTATATCAACAATATCCACATACTCAGATAAGCAAATAAGCTATATCCACATTCCACAACAGATATGTATAACCACAATATCCACAGATAAGCATATGAGCTATATCCACACATCACAAACATAAGCATATAAGCTCTATCTTCACTTCTTTAGACAAGCATATGAGCTGTATCTACGGAGTTCATCCCCTATCTTCTCCCAACACTAACCGGTTTAGAGGTACATCCCCTATATTCCCCTAAACCGCGGAGTACATCCCCTATCTCCTCCTCTACACAAAACGTATATAAACACATTGGTTCTATATACAATCACCCAATACATACAGTTAATGTATTCTATCAACCGTCAAGTTCCATGACACATTTCATTGATTAGTTTCAGTTTGCCTAATCATCATGCATTGTCTACAACAATCACGACTATCCTCCACCGATAGCCCAAAGCAATTATTTCTAAACAGAAAATAAATGCACAATGGATATGCAATCAACATTTCATTTCTTCATTCTTTTCAATTAATTATCCCAATTAATTATACAATATAATTAGGTCAATTCCCATAATTAACATTTCAACCCTTAGGTCCCATTTTCATCAATGATTCAACAATCATTCCATTTTTCTATGCCAAACATGCATCTAGGTTTATTATGAATAAAACCCCAACTTTTGTAAAATTACACAAAAGCCCCAAACTTTCACAAAATTACCAAACCAAGCCCAACATCTCAAAATACCAAAATTTAAAGACAAAACCCATAGAGAGGAGTAGGATATCCCTACCTCAAGTTCGGAGTCCCAAAGGAGAAGACGACAAAACCCAACGTGCTCCAAAACCCGTGATTTTCAGATTAAAATGTAGCCCTCGACGATCAACAACTTTTTGTAAAGGCCAAAGGTGAGCAAATCACTCCTACTAGATCAAAACCTAGAGAGAAGGTAGTATCTAGAGAGAGAGACTCAACAATGGTGTTTTTGGAAAAGTAAAAGAGAGAAGAGAAAGTGAAAAAGTGATTTGAAGAGTCACAAATTCGGGACTTTAACCCAGGTCTCCGGTCGAGCGTAAAACACCCCGCTCGAGCGGCCACTCACAGACTTCCGCTCGAGCGGCCAACCTCCCGCTCGAGCGCAGAATGCACTCGCCCAGCACTTTTGCAGAACCAGGCCTCCGCTCAAGCTCCCAACCCTACGCTCGAGCGTACAACACTGGACAACAAATACTGGATGGGTGTATTCCCCGCTCGAGCGCCAACACCTCCGCTCGAGCGGACAGGCCAAAAAATCTGGGCAACTAGTTTTGGTTTCTAAACTCAACCAACCTGAAACAAATCCGCCCAACACATCCTATAACTCAAATACGAAGAAAAAGGAATATAAACACGATAATAACCAACTACCAACATCCACGGACACATGTCTGGATCACTGTACAACAAGGGTAAACCCGGGATCGCTATAGTATGGATCTCTACACATCTATCATTCATAATTCTTTGTTTGGTTGAGATTTATTTTGATGATTGTTGTTGGTGAAATTGAACTAGATCATACCAAGGGTTGATCAAGCAAGGATACAGAGAAGATGCAGGTATTGATGAACCCCCATTTTGTGAAGATCTTTGGATTGGTCCCCGAATTTACGCCCACTCTGGTAATTCTACGTTTCTCGCAAATGTGATAATCTACTGCTATTGTTTGATATATGTGAATACACAGATATACATATGTACGTGTGACATTGATGTATTGGAAATCACATGTTTTTTTATTAGGATTCAATTTTATATTTAAAAATAAATAAGTTCTGTAGATTGTTTAAACTATTTCTGACAATTCAGTTCAGAAATCATTTCTCATATATGTGCACACTACGTTAGCGTTGGGTGCATACATCAGTCATGTTTGTCGAGTATTAAAATTTAAATGAGTTTTTATTTTTCCTGTGATTGACTTCCTGCCAATCTTTTGTGTTGTTTGGAAGAGTGTGCACGTCATGTTGTTGTCCATTCTTGTGCCAACCTAATTAAGATGAGTCGGATTAGCTATTACACATGCCTATTAACTGTCCTTTGTCCTAATTGATTGTTTTTCTTATATCATTAATAAAGTGCTCTATTTTTGCTGTTTAAGAAAGAGATAACTTTCTATATATATATGATTTTCTTTTTTAATTTATGAGTAAATAACAGTTTGACCACCTGTGGTTTATCCAAAAAAACACAAAACTCCCCTGTAGTATTATTTGTAACACTTAACCCCCTAAACTTCGTACCATGTTATAATTTCTGACAGATGTAACAGAAGTGCACAAAACAACGTCGTTTTGTGGATTGCCTTATTAAAAGAAAAAAAGAAAAGAAAAATGGAAAGGAGACTATAACAAAAACGGTTTTTACGACACCAAATGTACGTCGTGGATACAATTCTACGACACGCAACATGAAGTCGTATTATGACCAGTCAAGAACTTGTTGTTTGTTCAGTTCTTTGGCTTTCAACGCCTCAATAGCCCACTATAGATGTTCATAGGGACTGATGCCTGCCTCGACCTTTCTCTTGCCATTTGCCTCCACTTTGCCAAAGGATTGGGTCACTATATCATAGCGAAGCCCAGTTGTTGTTGACACGCCAACACCGAGATCTGAGATGCCTTCAGGTTGGCTTCAAAACATTTTTGGAGGATGTCATTATTTAGTTAATTTTCTAATTTAAAACTTATTATTATTATTATTATTAGAGTGTATTCAATAGTTGTTGCTATAAGTTGACAATAAATAGTGTTATTTTGTCAGTCAACTTTTTGAGACCATCCAACCCTTTCCCTCTCCTCTCACTATGGTCCATATCTCTCAGTCGTTGGATGAGATTCTACTTTAAATCACACTCTCCACCTAATTTAATTTCATTGTATGTCTCTAGATCGGTGATCCAAAAAGGAGGAAGAGAAGTTTCATCAGGCCCCTACGCTCTCTCTCTCTCTCTCTCTCTCTCTCTAAATCGATGACTCAAGAGGAACGTAACAAGTTACAACCAGTCGTCCCTCTCCTCAAACCAGTCGTCCCTTTTCCTCCATCATTGAAACGGCTCACTCCGATCTGTCTCTCTCTCATTCACTCCGATCCTTCACCATCTTGCAGTGCTGGTATGTTTGCTAAAATTTTCTTTATTATTATTTTGATTTTTGCTTTAATTTTTTTTGATCCATCTATCTGTAAGCCAATCTTGGTTTGGTTTCTTGTGATAATATCGATGTGATTTTTACACTGCATTTTGATCGAGTGATTTGGTGAGAAATGATTAAAAAAAATATGTTTTAATTTGGGTTTGATTATGAAATGATTAATTTGGGTTTAATTTGAGAAATGATTGGAATAAATATGTTATAATTTGGTTTATTGTGATAAATCTGTTTTTACACTCAGAAAGTTGGGCTTGATTCTCAAATTTGGGAGGTTTTCTACCGTTTTAATTCTGTTTTTCAATTGATTTTGGTGCAAAATATCTGTTTATTTGCTGATGTGGCATGTTTGGCAGTTGCTATTCAACTTGCCAAATTTGAGAACAGAAATGGCATCTGCTATCTTTGTCAAGTTTAATACCGTTGGAGACCCTCTTTTTGTCACTCTTACCAAGTTATAGCTTTGGCAGGTTGAATAGCAGCTCCATTGGAGATGCTTATTATTATTATTATTATTATTATTATTATTATTATTATTATTATTATTATTATATTTTAACAATCCCAATAGTATTAACTAAATCTGTAATATTTAGTAGTACTTGCCACAGACTTAAATTGGGCACCTTTATGTGGCAAGAGCAAGGCCAGAAAAACCCTAGACAGAGGAGGAGGTGTCTATATAAGGCTTGAAAACCAAACTCAACTCTATCCAACAATGGCTACTGAGAAGATGAGATGGTGTGATTTCAAAGTACATGGAGACGAAGATGAAGATGAAGATGAAGATCTCAAAAACACGATTGATGATATCAGCTGGTAAGCGATTTACCAGAATCCTGACTAGATCTATAGTGACCCCGGTCTTTTCTCTTTAAATTATTGTATCCGGACTTAGGTTCCGTGGATCCTGTCATTACTTATTGGTTGTTGTTGTCCTTTAATCTCTTTGTATTTGAAGTATAGGTTGGGTTGGGCGGGTCTGTTACAGGTTGGTTGATTTTAGATGCCAATAGGTGATGCCCAGATTTTGGCCATTACGCTCGAGCGGAAGTTTTAACGCTCGAGCGGTCCCTTCGTTGTTGCTTCTCCGCTCGAGCGGTAATTTTGACGCTCGAGCGTGATTTTCCATCTCCCAGTATTTTGCTCTGTAGTTCTTCCGCTCGAGCGGTAGTTTTTACGCTCGAGCGTGATCCCTTGTTTTTGCTCCTCCGCTCGAGCGGTGAGTTTGACGCTCGAGCGGGTGTCAGCGCCTGCAAAACTTCTGGAAGGGGGCAATCGACGCTCGAGCTGCTTTCTTCACGCTCGAGCATGATTCTGTGTCTTACGCTCGAGCGGGGCTTTCTACGCTCGAGCGTAGAGTCGATTATATCAGTCCGTGATTTCACTTTTTGGATCACTTTTTGACCTACTTTTCCTTCATAACTTTTTAAAAACCGCCCCTGGAGTGTTTTTATCTCTTTCTCTCCCTCTACACACCTTCTCTCCTTCGATTGATCTACTTAGAGTGAGTTTCTACCTTAGATCCTTTATTAAAAAGTTAGAGTAAGTTGAGGGCTTCGTTTTAATCTGAGAAACTTGGAATTTGGAGCACGTTGGTCTTTGGTCTTCATCTCCATCTTCTCTATACGGATTATTTTCTTCGAGGTAGGGATTTTCCTACTCCAATTTATATGTTTTGTTCTAAGTTTGGTATTTTGATAGGTTGGGGACACTTTGAAAATTTTGGGAACAAAACCTAGTTGAATTGCTAAATTGATTTGAGTAATTAATTTAAGGAAATTGGGGAATTTGGTTAAATCCATGAAATTGGGGAATTTATTGATTAAATGGTGTAGTTGGTTAATATAAATCACTCGCCTATTGAATTGTTGTTATATTTATTTCCAGTCTAGAAATAACTGTTTTGGGCTATCGGTGGAGGATAGTCGTGATTGTTGTAGACATTGCATGTGGATTAGGAATAACTGAAACTAATCACATTGGGTAAGTCATCAATTTGACTATTGCATTAATACAGAAAATACGTGTATTGATTGAGCATTGCATTTGCATACATTGTTTTGTGTGGGAGGAGATAGGGGATGTACTCCACGGTTTAGGGGAAGATAGGGGATGGACCTCTAAACCGGATTTTTGTTTGGGAGGAGATAGGGGATGGACTCCATTAGCACCATTTTTATGTGTGCTTATTATATTGAAGTGTTTTTACATGATTATTGATGCAGCACTAAAATGTGTATCAAATGGGAAGTATGAAGTGTTTTGATATGAGCATGAGTCTCATTTGTTTTGTTGATATTGGAAGTAATGTGAATGTGATATATAATTCACTGTTGTAAGTTTGGCCAGGTTCTGAGCCATGTTGATAATAATAGAAAGGGAAATATGTCTTAGACATTAGTGTCATGAGACTGTTTAATGATAAAATTGATTATCTTGGTTAACCATCTATTGAATGCTATAGCTTTATTCAATGCTTATATTTGGTTTAGTATTTTTTCTACTGGGCTGTGGCTCACCCTTTATGGGAACATCATTTTCAGGTTCAGGTGATAAGCTACCTCCACGGACTTAGCCTGGAAGGATTTGATGTTTGGGATTTTGAAGACTTGTCTTTAGTTATATGTTTTATTTTGTTATTTTTGAGATTTCATGTAAACATTCAAGCCTAGGGCTTAACTTGTAAATGAGTTAGTACTCATCCTTTTTGTGTCCAAGTGTTAGCTTGGAAAGATGTAAGCCCTTAGGGCATTTATTTTGATGTTGCAGGATGTTACATGTGATGTCTTTCAATAAGAATACTCTGATGAATAACTCAAATGATTCATTTTCTTTTATAAATGCATGTTAATGTTATGGTTATTATGGGTTTATTTTGAGGGCGTTACAACTTGGTATCAGAGCGTACCGGGTTCGAATACTTTGGGTACGTGGGAAGTGATTAGTATCACAATGGGTTCGTCTCGCTTGATAGAGACTTAGATGTACTGTTATGTGCTTATATGATAGCATGTTTATGTGATTATGTGGGTATGGAACGTAGTTTCTTGGATGTTAATTGGACCCTTGAGTTTCTAGTAGTCTTGTTGGAAAGGCACTTGATCAATGCTGTTTCCAACCGGAACTATAGTAACGCTTCGGGACTATTATTATCCAGGAATGAAATTCGTAGGTGCTTATGTGATTATGTGCTTACGTGGAATGAATTATTTTTGTCCAATGCATTAGGACGCGAGTGTTTAGTTTCGGCACATTTATTAATGTGCTAACGTCTTTGTTTGTTTCCTTTATTAGGATGTCAGGGCGAGGACGAGGACGCGGTAGGCGTGGTAGGCCGGGTAGGCAGGAGGTACCGGTGCCAGAGGAGATTCCGGCAGTTCATGAGGGAATTGGCCAGGCCAATGTGGCCGAGCCAGTAGGCCAGCAGGCTATGGGCGCTTTAGCCCGAGAGATAGCAGGGGCATTCAGGGAGTCAGTAGGCATTCTTAGGGCTGAGAATCAAGCCCACGTTGTTGTTGCGGATGCAGGACCTTCCTTTCTGAAGAGGGAGTTCTTCCGGTCTAATCCGGATGGATTTGTGGGTGATCCTAAAGAGCCGCTTAAGGCAGACGAATGGCTCGAACAGACAACGAAGACGTTTGAGATGCTTGGCATCGAAGACGAGGGGTTGAAGGTGACCTTGGCATCATTCCAGTTGAAGGGGGATGCGGGTCAGTGGTGGAAGTTCACTAAGGGGCGTATAGGAGGTACATGGGAGGCTTTTGTGAATGCTTTCCAGGAGAAGTTCTTATCTCCAGCAGTTAGGGAGAAACTGAGAGACCAGTTCTGCCAGCTTAAGCAGTCGAGTTCTTCAGTGGCCGAGTTTGAGGCTGCATTTACTAGTTTATCCAGGTTTGCACCTGAATTGGTGGCGTCTGAGGAACGCCGTTGTATTGAGTTTGAGAGGAAGTTGAGGCGTGGCCTCAAGCTGAGAGTTGGGGGAACTATGATTCGGGATTATGGGCGTTTGGTTGATGCTGCAGCCCACATGGAAATCATGATGCAGGAGGAGGAGGAAGGACAGAAGGGCTTCAAGAGGAGTCAGGATGGTCAGAGTGATGGTAGGAGACAGAAGGGTTTTAATCCCCAACAGTCTCAGAGTAGCTTTTCTAGATCAACTTTTCCTGTGCCGAGTGCTAGTTCGGGGAAAGGCAGTCAAGGAGACATTACCTGCTTCAAATGTGGCCAGCTGGGCCACAAGTCTCCAGTTTGTCCTCAGAGGGGAGGAGTGCAGAGAGCAGCATCATCTTCGGCTCGATCTCAGAGCCAGAGTCAGGGCAGAGGCCAGCCACTATCGTGTTATCAGTGTGGTCAGCCAGGGCATATGAAGAGGTATTGCCCGCAGTTGGGTGGCACACCTGGTGCACCTGGTTTGAGGCAGATTCAGGGTCAACAGCCAGCTCAGTCGGGTCAGGCCTCGAGGGCCAATCAGGGGGCTTCATCGTCTCAGTCGGTGCAACAATCTTATGCTCCTAGGGGTGAGCAGGTTGATCAGAGGTCATCTGGGCGCGTGTATGCTGTTACCGCGCAGGATCTTGTACCGGCTCCATCTGTTGTGAGAGGTACTTTCTTGTTTTGCAACTCGGTTGCTAATGTTTTGATTGATACGGGTGCATCTCATTCCTTTGTGTCTGCTGCATTTGCATCTGTTTTGGAGTTGGAGTTAGCACAGTTAGCATCTCCTATTTGTGTAGTGTCGCCTCTTGGGGGTGAATTGATTTTGAAACACGGTGTTAGGGGTTGTGATATAGAGGTTGATTATCATAGAATCCCATTTTCCTTTGTAGTTATGCCTATGAGAGGTTTCGATGTTATTTTGGGTATGGACTGGTTATCGTCATACCGGGCAGTTATTGATTGCTACCGCCAGAGAGTCACTTGTTGTACCGTGAATGGTGAGTGTTTTCATTTTCTGGGGGACCGTGTTGGTAGTGTTTTGCCACCGGGGTATGTTCCGCGAGGACGGAGTGAGCTTAGTGGTCTACTTGCTAACCTTTCGATTAGTGAGGACGGTGAGACTCTGATTGTGTTGCCAAGGGTGGTGTGTGAGTACTCGGACGTTTTTCCCGAGGATCTTGTTGGTTTGCCACCGCATCGAGAGATTGAATTCTCTATTGACTTAGTGCCCGGCACGGCGCCGATTTCTATGGCACCCTATCGTTTTGCCCCAGCTGAGTTAGTTGAGTTGAAGATCCAACTCCAGGAGTTGCTAGATAAAGGCTTTATACGTCCTAGTGTTTCGCCTTGGGGAGCACCGGCCCTCTTTGTTAAAAAGAAAGGTGGTGCTTTGAGACTTTGTATAGATTACCGGAAATTGAATCGGGCTACGGTTAAGAATAAGTACCCTATGCCCCGTATAGATGATCTGTTCGATCAGTTGAAAGGTTCCCGTTGTTTCTCGAAGATAGACTTGAGATCAGGTTATCATCAGTTGAGAGTCAGGGAGGAGGATATTCCAAAGACGGCATTCCGTACGCGGTATGGCCACTATGAGTTTTTGGTGATGCCATTTGGGCTCACCAATGCACCGGCAGTATTTATGGATTTGATGAACCGGATATTCCGGAAATTTCTAGATCGTTTTGTAGTCGTCTTCGTGGACGACATCCTTATCTATTCACCTTCAGAGGAAGAGCACGAGGAACACTTGAGGGTGGTGCTTGATTTACTTAGAGCCCATCAGCTTTATGCTAAGTTTGGGAAGTGTGAGTTCTGGCTAGAGGAGGTGAAGTTCTTAGGCCATGTAGTTTCTAGGGAAGGGGTGTCTGTTGATACATCCAAGACAGAGGCAGTGCAAGATTGGGTACAGCCTAAGAGTGTGTTTGAGATCCGCAGTTTTCTGGGATTAGCTGGGTATTATCGCCGGTTTGTAAGAGATTTCTCCAGATTAGCTTCGCCTTTGACTAGATTGACTCGGAAGGGAGTCAAATTTGCTTGGAGCGAGACTTGTGAAAAGTCGTTCCAGGAGTTGAAAGTTAGACTGACCACTGCTCCAGTCTTGATTATTCCGGAGAGAGGGTTGGGTTATGCAGTCTATTGTGACGCCTCACGAGAGGGTCTTGGTTGTGTGTTGATGCAAGAGGGGAAAGTGGTTGCCTATGGCTCACGTCAGTTGAAAGTTCACGAGAAGAATTACCCTACACATGATTTAGAGTTAGCAGCTGTGATATTTGCCTTGAAGATTTGGAGACATTATCTTTACGGTGAGAGGTTCGAGGTATTCTCGGATCATAAGAGTCTGAAATATCTGTTCACACAGAAAGACTTGAACTTGAGGCAGAGGAGGTGGATGGAATTTATTGAGGATTATGACTTTGAATTGCATTATCATCCGGGAAAGGCCAATGTGGTGGCCGACGCCCTTAGCAGGAAACCTGTTGGTGACATAGCTAGTATAGCCATCCGAGAGTGGGAGATGTTAGGTGCACTTGGAGAGTTTGATTTGCTTCTGGGCGAATCCGTTGAGGCTGCGGCCTTGTTTTCTGTTGTTGCGCAACCTACACTTGTGACTCGAGTGTTAGAGGCTCAGAGGGGCGACCTTGAGGTAGAATCCCTCCGTGAGAAGATTTCTGGTGGGAAGGTTGAGAAAGGTTTGACGGTGTATCCCGACCTGAGTGTGAGATACCGAGACCGTCTGTTTGTGCCGAAGTCTCATCGAGAGGAGGTACTCCGAGAGTTTCATCATTCACGCCTTGCGGTGCATCCGGGAGGTACTAAGATGTATCGGGATTTGGGTCGCCAGTTTTGGTGGCGGGGTATGAAGAGAGATGTGGCAGCTTTCGTATCTAAGTGCCTTACTTGTCAGCAAGTGAAGGCCGAACATCAGAGGCCAGCGGGTTTGTTGCAACCCTTGCCTATTGCCGAGTGGAAGTGGGAGCATGTCACTATGGACTTCGTTGTAGGTCTTCCGAGGACTCAGCGGGGCAGTGATGCTATTTGGGTGGTTGTAGACCGGTTGACTAAGTCGGCGCACTTCATTCCTATGCGCATTAGAGATTCAGTAGATCATCTTGCCAACTTGTATATTCGGGACATAGTGAGGTTGCACGGGGTTCCAGTGACGATCGTCTCCGATAGGGACCCTCGTTTTACTGCCAGATTATGGCAGAGCTTGCAGAGCGCCTTAGGTACTAAGTTGACCTTTAGCACAGCTTATCATCCTCAGACTGATGGGCAATCCGAGCGTACTATTCAGATCCTTGAAGATATGCTTCGGGGTTGTGTTCTTGACTTTAGCGGGTCGTGGGAGAGGCACTTGCCATTAGTGGAGTTTGCCTACAATAACAGCTTCCAGTCTAGTATCGGTATGGCACCGTTTGAGGCCTTATACGGCCGACCGTGTAGGTCTCCTTTTTGTTGGGCCGAGGTGGGTGATGCACCTCTGTTGGGTCCGGAGTTAGTGAGGGAAACGACGGAGAAGGTTGAGCTTATCCGTAAGAGGCTTGTTACAGCCCAGAGTCGTCAGAAATCTTATGCCGACCGTAGGAGGAGACCTTTGGTGTTCGAGGTGAGTGATCATGTCTTTTTGAAGATATCACCAAGACGGGGATTGATGAGGTTTGGGAAGAGCGGGAAGTTGTCCCCTCGATTCATTGGTCCTTTTGAGATCCTTGAGAGGATTGGCGAGACTGCTTATCGTTTAGCTTTGCCGCCGCAGTTGTCCGGAGTACATGACGTGTTTCATGTGAGTATGCTTCGGAAGTATGAGCCGGATCCATCACATGTATTGGATTGGACCGATTTAGTAGTTGATGAGGATGTCTCGTATGAGGAGAGACCGGTTAGGGTCTTGGATAAGCGGGATCAAGTCTTGCGAGGCAAGACCATTCCTTTGGTGAAAGTTTTGTGGAAACATCACGGGGTGGAGGAAGCCACATGGGAACGTGAGTTGGAAGTCCGCGAGAAATATCCGGACATGTTTATTGATTTGTAATCTTGTAGTTAGATTTTGTCATATTGTCGAACTTTAAAGCTTTTTATATATGTCTTAAGCTGTAAAACATTTAGAATGTTTTGGTTAATGGAAATATTTTGGAACTTGCCTCGAAATGGAAGTTTAAGGGAACATTGTATATATTGAATATATTGAAAATTGTTGAAATTGAAAGAAAATTGCATAGTGATAATGCAGGTTGAAATATATGGTTGTTTTTCATATTGTGGCATGCCTCTTTGTTAAGAGATGGAATGGCCGGTGTTGGGTCAAGTTGTTTATTAGTGAGTTATCATATTGTCATTACTTATCCGGACTTAGGTTCCGTGGATCCTGTCATTACTTATTGGTTGTTGTTGTCCTTTAATCTCTTTGTATTTGAAGTATAGGTTGGGTTGGGCGGGTCTGTTACAGGTTGGTTGATTTTAGATGCCAATAGGTGATGCCCAGATTTTGGCCATTACGCTCGAGCGGAAGTTTTAACGCTCGAGCGGTCCCTTCGTTGTTGCTTCTCCGCTCGAGCGGTAATTTTGACGCTCGAGCGTGATTTTCCATCTCCCAGTATTTTGCTCTGTAGTTCTTCCGCTCGAGCGGTAGTTTTTACGCTCGAGCGTGATCCCTTGTTTTTGCTCCTCCGCTCGAGCGGTGAGTTTGACGCTCGAGCGGGTGTCAGCGCCTGCAAAACTTCTGGAAGGGGGCAATCGACGCTCGAGCTGCTTTCTTCACGCTCGAGCATGATTCTGTGTCTTACGCTCGAGCGGGGCTTTCTACGCTCGAGCGTAGAGTCGATTATATCAGTCCGTGATTTCACTTTTTGGATCACTTTTTGACCTACTTTTCCTTCATAACTTTTTAAAAACCGCCCCTGGAGTGTTTTTATCTCTTTCTCTCCCTCTACACACCTTCTCTCCTTCGATTGATCTACTTAGAGTGAGTTTCTACCTTAGATCCTTTATTAAAAAGTTAGAGTAAGTTGAGGGCTTCGTTTTAATCTGAGAAACTTGGAATTTGGAGCACGTTGGTCTTTGGTCTTCATCTCCATCTTCTCTATACGGATTATTTTCTTCGAGGTAGGGATTTTCCTACTCCAATTTATATGTTTTGTTCTAAGTTTGGTATTTTGATAGGTTGGGGACACTTTGAAAATTTTGGGAACAAAACCTAGTTGAATTGCTAAATTGATTTGAGTAATTAATTTAAGGAAATTGGGGAATTTGGTTAAATCCATGAAATTGGGGAATTTATTGATTAAATGGTGTAGTTGGTTAATATAAATCACTCGCCTATTGAATTGTTGTTATATTTATTTCCAGTCTAGAAATAACTGTTTTGGGCTATCGGTGGAGGATAGTCGTGATTGTTGTAGACATTGCATGTGGATTAGGAATAACTGAAACTAATCACATTGGGTAAGTCATCAATTTGACTATTGCATTAATACAGAAAATACGTGTATTGATTGAGCATTGCATTTGCATACATTGTTTTGTGTGGGAGGAGATAGGGGATGTACTCCACGGTTTAGGGGAAGATAGGGGATGGACCTCTAAACCGGATTTTTGTTTGGGAGGAGATAGGGGATGGACTCCATTAGCACCATTTTTATGTGTGCTTATTATATTGAAGTGTTTTTACATGATTATTGATGCAGCACTAAAATGTGTATCAAATGGGAAGTATGAAGTGTTTTGATATGAGCATGAGTCTCATTTGTTTTGTTGATATTGGAAGTAATGTGAATGTGATATATAATTCACTGTTGTAAGTTTGGCCAGGTTCTGAGCCATGTTGATAATAATAGAAAGGGAAATATGTCTTAGACATTAGTGTCATGAGACTGTTTAATGATAAAATTGATTATCTTGGTTAACCATCTATTGAATGCTATAGCTTTATTCAATGCTTATATTTGGTTTAGTATTTTTTCTACTGGGCTGTGGCTCACCCTTTATGGGAACATCATTTTCAGGTTCAGGTGATAAGCTACCTCCACGGACTTAGCCTGGAAGGATTTGATGTTTGGGATTTTGAAGACTTGTCTTTAGTTATATGTTTTATTTTGTTATTTTTGAGATTTCATGTAAACATTCAAGCCTAGGGCTTAACTTGTAAATGAGTTAGTACTCATCCTTTTTGTGTCCAAGTGTTAGCTTGGAAAGATGTAAGCCCTTAGGGCATTTATTTTGATGTTGCAGGATGTTACATGTGATGTCTTTCAATAAGAATACTCTGATGAATAACTCAAATGATTCATTTTCTTTTATAAATGCATGTTAATGTTATGGTTATTATGAGTTTATTTTGAGGGCGTTACAAGATCGAACCATTTTGGGATCCAAAATTCAGAAATTGAAAGCCCAATTCTTGCACTGTGAGATCAGTGGTTTAAATTTTGTGCTCTCTTTACATTGTTTGTGTTGAAAAATATATGTTTAAAGTTTGTTATATGACAAAAATTTGTAAATGTGAGATCTGTATCAAAAGTTTTGTTATAGAGTTGTATCCTCTGATTTTCTGTATTCAAAGTTTGTGTTCTCTTGTATTGATTCAAAGTGTATTTTATTTATGTGATAAAAACTGAATGAAGTTTGAGATTTTTTTCATTCAAAATTTGTTTGTATCTAATTCACTCTTAAAGCATCACAGTGGATGTGTTAAAAATGTTAGTTCAAGTATGTTAAGGATAAAAAAATAGTGATAAAAGTTGGATCCAATTTTGTGCAAGTGTTTGTTAAATTAGTGGGTGTTTGCAGGGTTTTAGTGCAAGATTTTTATTTTTAATTCTACCACAGATCAGATTTTGTCTAAGCAAGCAGAAGTGAAGCCTTGTTCTTGAAGGATCTGTTGATTGCTATGCTGAAAATCAATTTTATTATTGTTGGTGACTGAATTGGTGTGTTTTTCTCATTAGGAGAGCTATTGCTTTGTGTAATGGGGTAGTAGTTGGTTGAATTGTGGTGTTGTCCTGGTTGGACCCTTACCAACTTTGGGGTAGTGCTTGCATATGATTGGAAGAGTATTTGGGTCGTTAAAAAATATTAAAAATAAGACACATTTTGATGAGGGTTGGACGTGTGTCAGGATCTGTGCAAAGAGTGTTAATGTTTGACACAAACATGACACGTATATATCACCTTCTTAGAAGTAGCCATATTTCATCCATTTCAAAATATTTTTCAACGATTTACAAAATTTTTAACTTTTTTTAGATACAAATTTTTTGAAAGCATTTTTTTTATCACAATTCTAAAATATTAATGAGTCTTTCCTGGCACTTATGAGTAGTTGCCAAAAACTTAAATGGGACACCTTTTTCATGGAAAAAGCAAGGTAGAAAAACCCTAGAAAATGTGTATATATACAATGCAAGAATACCCATTCCAACCTAACGCAACCGAGGCTACTGAGATGTGAAGTTACGGCCTCAATAGAGGAGGAGACGAAGATGAAGATGAAGACCGAATCTAAAAAAACTCCATTGATGAAATTAGCGAATAAGCGATTTTACCAAAATTTTGGTATGGATCTTCACACATCTATCATTCATAATTTCTTTGTTTGGTTGAGATTTATTTTGATGATTGTTGTAGGTGAAATTGACCTAGATCATACCAAGGGTTGATCAAGCAAGGATGTAGAGACGATGCAGGTATTGATGAACCCCCATTTTGTGAAGATCTTTGGATTGGTCCCCGAATTATGCCCACTCTGGTAATTCCATGTTTCTCTCAAATGTGATAAGCTGCTGCTATTGTTTGATATATGTGAATACACAGATATACATATGTATGTGTGACATTTATGTATCGCAAATCACATATTTTTTTATTAGGATTCAATTTTACATTTTAAAATAAATAAGTTCTCTAGATTGTTTAAACTATTTCTGACAATTATGTTCAAAAATCATTTCTCATATATGTGCACACTACGTTAGCGTTGGGTGCATACATCAGTCATGTTTGTCGAGTATTAAAATTTAAATGAGTTTTTATTTTTTCTGTGATTGACTTCTTGCCAATCTTTTATGTTGTTTGGGAGAGTGTGCACGTGATTTTGTTGCCCATTCTTGTGCCAACCAAATTAAGATGAGTCGGATTTGCTATTATACATGCTTGTTAACTGTTCTTTGTCCTAATTGATTTTTTTTCTTATATCATTAATAAAGTGCTCTATTTTTGTTGTTTAAGAAAGAGATAACTTTATATATATATGATTTTGTTTTTTAATTTATGAGTAAATAACAGTTTGACCCCCTGTGGTTTATCCAAAAAAACACAAAACTCCCTTGTAGCTTTATTTGAAACACTTAACCCCCTAAACTTCGTACCATGTTATAATTTCTTATAGATGTAACAGAAGTGCACAAAACGACGTCGTTTTGTGGATTTTCTTATTAAAAAAAAGAAGAAAATAAAAATGGAAAGGACACTATAACAGAAAAAGGTTTTTACGACACCAAATGTACGTCATGGATACAATTCAACGACACGCAAGATGAAGTCGTATTATGACCAGTCAAGCACTTGCTGTTTGTTCAGTCCTTCGGCTTTCAACGCCTCAATAGCCCACTGTAGATGTTCATAGGGTCCGACGCCTGCCCTTGCCTTTCTCTTGCCATTTGCCTCCACTTTGCCAAATGATTGGGTCACAATATCAGAGCGAAGCCCAGTTGTTGTTGACACGCCAACACCCAGATCTGAGATGCCTTCAGGTTGGCTTCAAAACATTTTTGAAGGATGTCATTATTTTGTTAATTTTCTAATTTAAAATTTATTTTTATTATTGTTAGAGCATATTCAATAGTTGTTGCTATTACTTGACAATAAATAGTGTTATTTTGTCATCCAACTATTTTGAGATCATCCAACCCTTTCCCTCTCCCCTCCCTCTGTCTTCCCTCTCCTCTTACTATGGTCCATATCTCTCAGTCGTTGGATGAAATTCTATTTAAAATCACACTCTCCACCTAATTTCATTTCATTGTATGTCTCTAGATCGGTGATCCAAAGAGGCGGAAGAGAAGTTTCATCAGGCCCCTACGCTCTCTCTCTCTCTGTAAATCGATGACTCAAGAGGAAGGAAACAACTTACAACCACTCGTCCCTCTCCTCAAACCAGTCGTCCCTTTTCCTCCATCATTGAAACGGCCCACTCCGATCTGTCTCTCTCTCATTCACTCCGATCCCCCACCATCTTGCAGCGCTGGTATGTTTGCTAAAATTTTCTTTATTATTATTTTCATTTTTGGTTTAATTTTTGTTGATCCATCTATTTGTTAGCCTATCTTGGGTTGGTTTATTGTGATAATATCCATGTGATTTTTACACTGCATTTGGATCGAGTGATTTGGTGAGAAATGATTAAAAAAAAAATTTGTTTTAATTTGGGTTTGATTCTGAAATGATTAATTTGGGTTTAATTTGAGAAATGATTAGAATAAATCTATTTTAATTTGGTTTATTGTGATAAATCTGTTTTTACACTCTGAAATTTGGGTTTGATTCTCAAATTTGGGAAGTTTTCTACAATTTTAATTCTGTTTTTTCAACTGATTTTGGTGCCAAAAATCTGTTTATTTGCTGATGTGGCATATTTGGCAGCTGCTATTCAACTTGCCAAATTTGAGAAAAGAAATGGCATTTGCTACCTTTGTCAAGTAGAATACCATTGGAGCCCCTCTTTTTGTCACTCTTACCAAATTAGAGCTTTGGCAGGTTGAATAGCAGCACCATTGGAGATGCTTATTATTATTATTATTATTATTATTATTATTATTATTATTATTATTATTATTATATTTTAACAATCCCAATAATATTAACTAAATCTGTAACATTTTGTAGTACTTGCCGTAGACTTAAATTAGGCACCATTATCTAGCAAGAGCAAGCCCAAAAAAACCATAGACAGAGGAGGAGGTGTCTATATAAAGCTCGAAAACCAAACTCAACTCTATCCAACAATGGCTGCTGAGAAGATGAGATGGTGCGGTTTCAAAGTACAAGGAGCCAAAGATGAAGATGAAGATGAAGATCTCAAAAACGCGATTGATGAAATCAGCGGGTACGCGATTCACCAGAATCTTGACTAGATCGAACCATTTTGGGATCCAGAATTCAGAAATTGAAAGCCCAATTCTTGCACTGTCAGATCAATGGTTTAAATTTGGTGCTCTCTTTACGTTGTATGTGCCGAAAAATATATGTTGAAAGTGTGTTATATGACAAAAATTTGTAAATGTGAGATCTGTATCAAAGGTTTTGTTATAGAGTTGTACCCTCTGATTTTTTGTATTCAAAATTTGTGTTCTCTTGTATTGATTCAAAGTGTATTTTATTTATATGATAGAAGCTGAACGAAGTCTGAGATTTTTTGTATTCAAAATTTGTTTGTATCTAATTCACTCTTAAAGCATCACAGTGGATGTGTTAAAAATGTTAGTTCAAGTATGTTAAGGAAAAAAAAATAGTGATAAAAGTTGGAACCAATTTTGTGCAAGTGTTTGTTAAATTAGTGGGTGTTTGTAGGGTTTTAGTGCAAGATTTTTATTTTTAATTCTACCACAAATCAGATTTTGTGTAAGCAAGCAGAAGTGAAGCCTTGTTCTTGAAAGCTTTGTAGATTGCTATGCTGAAAATCAATTTTATTATTGTTGGTGACTGAATTGGTGTGTTTTGCTCATTAGGAGAGCTATGGCTTTGTGTAATGGGGTAGTAGTTGGTTGAATTGTGGTGCGGTCCTTGTTGGATCCTCACCAACTTTGGGGTAGTTCTTGCATATGATTGGAAGAGTATTTGGGTCATTAAAAAATATTTAAAATAAGACACATTTTGATGAGGGTTAGACATGTGTCAGGATCTTCCAAAGAGTGTTAATGTTTGACACAAACATGACACGCATATGTCACCTTCTTAGAAGTAGCCATATTTCATCCATTTCAAAATATTTTTCAACGATTTACAAAAATTTTAACTTTTTTAGATAAAAAGTTTTTAAAAGCATTTTTTTTATCACAATTCTAAAATATTAATGAGTCTTTCCTGGCACTTATGAGTAGTTCCCAAAAACTTAAATGGTTCACCTTTTTCATGGAAAAAGCAAGGCAGAAAAACCCTAGCAAATGTGTATATATACAATGCAAGAATACCCATTCCAACCTAACGCAACCGAGGCTGCTGAGATGAGAAGTTACGGGCTCAATAGAGGAGGAGACAAAGATGAAGATGAAGATCGAATCTAAAAAACTCCATTGATGAAATTAGCGAATAAGCGATTTTACCAAAATTCTGGTATGGATCTCTACACATCTATAATTCATAATTTCTTTTTTTTGTTGAGATTTATTTTGATGATTGTTGTTGGTGAAATTGAACTAGATGATACCAAGGGTTGATCAAGCAAGGATGTAGAGAAGATGCAAGTATTGATGAACCCCCATTTTCTGAAGATCTTTGGATTGGTCCCCAAATTTATGCCCACTCTGGTAATTCCATGTTTCTCTCAAATGTGATAATCTGCTGCTATTGTTTGATATATGTGAATACACAGATATACATATGTATGTGTGACATTTATGTATCGCAAATCACATGTTTTTTTATTCGGATTCAATTTTACATTTAAAAAAAAAATCAGTTCTTTAGATTGTTTAAACTATTTCTGACAATTCTATTCAAAAATCATTTCTCATATATGTGCACACTACGTTAGCGTTGGGTGCATACATCAGTCATGTTTGTCGAGTATTAAAATTTAAATGAGTTTTTATTTTCCCTGTGATTGAGTTCTTGCCAATCTTTTGTGTTGTTTGGAAGAGTGTGCATGTGATTATGTTGTCCATTCTTGTGCCAATCTAATTAAGATGAGTCGAATTTGCTATTATACAAGCTTGTTAATTGTTCTTTGTCCTAATTGATTTTTTTTCTTATATTATTAATAAAGTGCTTTATTTTTGCTGTTTAAGAAAGAGATACTTTATATATATATGATTTTCTTTTTTAATTTATGAGTAAATAACAGTTTGACCACCTGTGGTTTATCCAAAAAAACACAAAACTCCCCTGTAGTTTTATTTGTAACACTTAACCCCCTAAACTTCGTACCATGTTATAATTTCTGACAGATGTAACAGAAGTGCACAAAACGATGTCGTTTTGTGGATTGCCTTGTTAAAAGAAAAGAAGAAAAGAAAAATGGAAAGGAGACTATAACAAAAAAGGTTTTTACAACCCCAAATGTACGTCGTGGATACAATTCTACGACACGCAAGATGAAGTCGTATTATGACCAGTCAAGCACTTGCTGTTTGTTCTGTCATTCGGCTTTCAACACCTCAAGAGCCCACTGTAGATGTTCATAGGGTCCGATGCCTACCCCGGCCTTTGTCTTGCCATTTGCCTCCACTTTGCCAAAGGATTAGGTCACTATATCAGAGCATAGCCCAGTTGTTGTTGACACGCCAACACCCAGATCTGAGATGCCTTCAGGTTGGCTTCAAAACATCTTTGAAGGATGTCATTATTTTGTTAATTTTCTACTTCAAAATTTATTATTATTATTATTAGAGCATATTCAATAGTTGTTGCTATAATTTGACAATAAATTGTGTTATTTTGTCATCCAACTCTTTTGAGATCATCCAACCCTTTCCCTCTCCCCTCCCTCGACCTTCCCTCTCCTCTCACTATGGTCCATATCTCTCAGTCGTTGGATGAGATTCTATTTCAAATCACACTCTCCACCTAATTTCATTTCGTTGTATGTCTCTAGATCGGTCATCCAAAGAGGCGGAAGAGAAGTTTCATCAAGCCCCTATGCTCTCTCTCTCTCTCTCTGTAAATCGATGACTCAAGAGGAAGGAAACAAGTTACAACCAGTCGTCCCTCTCCTCAAACCAGTCGTCCCTTTTGCTCCATCATTCAAACGGATCACTCCGATCTGTCTCTCTCTCGTTCGCTCTGATCCTCCACCATCTTGCAGCGCTGGTATGTTGGCTAAAATTTTCTTTATTAGTATTTTGATTTTTGCTTTAATTTTTGTTGATCCATCTATCTGTAAGCCTATCTTGGTTTGGTTTATAGTGATAATATCCATGTGATTTTTACACTGCATTTGGATCGAGTGATTTGGTGAGAAATGATTAAAAAAAAATCTGTTTTAATTTGGGTTTGATTCTGAAATGATTAATTTTGGTTTAATTTGAGAAATGATTAGAATAAATCTGTTTTAATTTGGTTTATTGTAATAAATCTGTTTTTACACTCTGAAATTTGGGTCTGATTCTCAAATTTGGGAGGTTTTCTACTGTTTTAATTCTGTTTTTTCAACTGATTTTGGTGCCAAAAATCTATTTATTTGCTGATGTGGCACGTTTGGCAGCTGCTATTCAACTTGCCAAATTTGAGAACAGAAATGGCATCTGCTATGTTTGTCATGTAGAATACCATTGGAGACCCCCTTTTTGTCACTTTTACCAAATTATAGCTTTGACAGGTTGAATAGCAGCTCCATTGGAGATGCTTATTATTATTATTATTATTATATTATTATTATTATTATTATTATTATTATTATTATATTTTAACAATCCCAATAATATTAACTAAATCTGTAATATTTAGTAGTACTTGCCACAGACTTAAATTGGGCACCTTTATGTGGCAAGAGCAAGGCCAGGAAAACCCTAGACAGAGGAGGAGGTGTCTACATAAGGCTTGAAAACCAAACTCAACTCTATCCAACAATGGCTGCTGAGAAGATGAGATGGTGCGACTTCAAAGTACAAGGAGAGGAAGATGAAGATGAAGATGAAGATGAAGATCTCAAAAACACGATTGATGAAATCATCGGGTAAGCGATTTACCAGAATCCTGACTAGATCGAACCATTTTGGGATCCAGAATTCAGAAATTGAAAGCTCAATTCTTGCATTGTGAGATCAGTGGTTTAAATTTGGTGCTCTCTTTACATTGTATGTGTTGGAAAATATATGTTGAAAGTGTGTTATATGACAAAAATTTGTAAATGTGAGATCTGTATCAAAAGTTTTGTTATAGAGTTGTATCCTCTGATTTTCTGTATTCAAAGTTTGTGTTCTCTTGTATTGATTCAAAGTGTATTTTATTTATATGATAAAAACTGAATGAAGTCTGAAATTTTTTGTATTCAAAATTTGTTTGTATCTAATTCACTCTTAAAGCATCACAGTGGATGTGTTAAAAATGATAGTTCGAGTATGTTAGGGAAAAAAAAATAGTGATAAAAGTTGGATCCAATTTTGTGCAAGTGTTTGTTAAATTAGTGGGTGTTTGTAGCGTTTTAATGCAAAATTTTTATTTTTAATTCTTCCACAGATCAAATTTTGTGTAAGCAAGCAGAAGTGAAGCCCTGTTCTTGAAAGCCTTGTTGATTGCTCTGTTGAAAATCCGTTTTATTATTGTTGGTGACTGAATTGGTGTGTTTTCCTCATTAGGAGAGCTATTGCTTTGTGTAATGGGGTAGTAGTTGGTTGAATTCTGGTGTTGTCCTGGTTGGACCCTCACCAACATTTGGGTAGTGCTTGCATATGATTGAAAGAGTATTTGGGTCATTAAAAAATATTTAAAATAAGACACATTTTGATGAGGGTTTGACCTGTGTCGAGATCTGTCCAAAGAGTGTTAATGTTTGACACAAACATGACACGCATACGTCACCT
Organism: Camellia sinensis; assembly: GCF_055761805.1. Lineage (NCBI taxonomy): Eukaryota > Viridiplantae > Streptophyta > Magnoliopsida > Ericales > Theaceae > Camellia > Camellia sinensis. Next base: position 99,618,560 of record NC_138975.1, on the reverse strand, counting down.
ACTTAGAAGTAGCCATATTTCATCCATTTCAAAATATTTTTCAACGATTTACAAAAATTTTAACTTTTTTTAGATAAATATTTTTTAAAAGCATTTTTTTATCACAATTCTAAAATATTAATGAGTCTTTTCTGGCACTTATGAGCACTTGCCAAAAACTTAAATGGGACACCTTTTTCATGGAAAAAGCAAGGTAGAGAAACCCTAGCAAATGTGTATATATACAATGCAAGAATACCCATTCCAACCTAACGCAACCGAGGCTGCTGAGATGAGAAGTTACGGCCTCAATAGAGGAGGAGACAAAGATGAAGATGAAGATCGAATCTAAAAAACTCCATTGATGAAATTAGCGAATAAGCGATTTTACCAAAATTCTGGTATGGATCTCTACACATCTATCATTCATAATTTCTTTTTTTTTTTGAGATTTATTTTGATGATTGTTGTTGGTGAAATTGAACTAGATCATACCAAGGGTTGATCAAGCAAGGATGCAGAGAAGATGCAAGTATTGATGAACCCCCATTTTCTGAAGATCTTTGGATTGGTCCCCAAATTTATGCCCACTCTGGTAATTCCATGTTTCTCTCAAATGTGATAATCTGCTGCTATTGTTTGATATATGTGAATACACAGATATACATATGTATGTGTGACATTTATGTATCGCAAATCACATGTTTTTTTATTCGGATTCAATTTTACATTTAAAAAAAAATAAGTTCTTTAGATTGTTTAAACTATTTCTGACAATTCTATTCAAAAATCATTTCTCATATATGTGCACACTACGTTAGCGTTGGGTGCATACATCAGTCATGTTTGTTGAGTATTAAAATTTAAATGAGTTTTTATTTTTCCTGTGATTGAGTTCTTGCCAATCTTTTGTGTTGTTTGGAAGAGTGTGCATGTGATTTTGTGGTCCATTCTTGTGCCAACCTAATTAAGATGAGTCGGATTTGCTATTATACATGTTTGTTAACTGTTCTTTGTCCTAATTGATTGTTTTTCTTATATCATTAACAAAGTGCTTTATTTTTGCTGTTTAAGAAAGAGATAACTTTATATATATATATATATATATATGATTTTCTTTTTTAATTTATGAGTAAATAACAGTTTGACCCCCTGTGGTTTATCCAAAATAACACAAAACTCCCTTGTAGTTTTATTTGTAACACTTAACCTCCTAAACTTCGTACCATGTTATAATTTCTGACAAATGTAACAGAAGTGCACATAACAACATCGTTTTGTGGATTGCCTTATTAAAAGAAAAGAAGAAAAGAAAAATGGAAAGGTGACTATAACAAAAAAGGTTTTTACAACACCAAATGTACGTCGTGGATACAATTCAACGACACGCAAGATGAAGTCGTATTATGACCAGTCAAGCACTTGTTGTTTGTTCAGTCCTTCGGCTTTCAACGCCTCAATAGCACATTGTAGATGTTCAGAGGGACCGACGCCTACCCCGGCCTTTCTCTTGCCATTTGCCTCCACTTTGCCAAAGGATTGGGTCGCTATATCAGAGCGAAGACCAGTTGTTGTTGACACGTCAACCCCAGATCTGAGATGCCTTCAGGATGGCTTCTAAACATTTTTCAAGGATATCATTATTTTGTTAATTTTTTAATTTAAAATTTACTATTATTATTATTAGAGCATATTCAACAGTTGTTGCTATAATTTGACAATAAATAGTATTATTTTGTCATCCAACTCTTTTGAAATCATCCAGCCCTTTCCCTCTCCCCTCGCTCTGTCTTCCCTCTCCTCTCACTATGGTCCATATCTCTCAATCTTTGGACGAGATTCTATTTCAAATCACACTCTCCACCTAATTTCATTTCATTGTATGTCTCTAGATCAGTGATCCAAAGAGGCGGAAGAGAAGTTTCATCAGGCCCCTACGCTCTCTTTCTCTCTCTGTAAATCGACGACTCAAGAGGTAGGAAACAAGTTACAACCAGTCGTCCCTCTCCTCAAACTAGTCGTCCCTTTTCCTCCATCATTGAAACTGCTCACTTCGATCTGTCTCTCTCTCGTTCACTCCGATCCTCCACTATCTTGCAGCGCCAGTATGTTTGCTAAAATTTTCTTTATTATTATTTTGATTTTGGTTTAATTTTTGTTGATGCATCTATCTGTTAGCCTATCTTGGTTTGGTTTATAGTGATAATATCCATGTGATTTTTACACTGCATTTGGATCGAGTGATTTGGTGAGAAATGATTAACAAAAATCTGTTTTAATTTGGGTTTGATTCTGAAATGATTAATTTGGGTTTAATTTGAGAAATGATTAGAATAAATCTGTTTTAATTTGGTTTATTGTAATAAATCTGTTTTTACACTCTGAAATTTGGGTTTGATTCTCAAATTTGGGAGGTTTTCTACTGTTTTAATTCTGTTTTGTCAACTGATTTTCGTGCCAAAAATCTGTTTATTTGCTGATGTGGCATGTTTGGCAATTGCTACTCAACTTGCCAAATTTGAGAACAGAAATGCAATCTGCTATCTTTGTCAAGTAGAATACCATTGGAGATCCTCTTTTTGTCACTCTTACCAAATTATAGCTTTGGCAGGTTGAATAGTAGCTCCATTGGAGATGCTTATTATTGTTATTATTATTATTATTATTATTATTATTATTATTATTTAACAATCCCAGTAATATTAACTGAATCTGTAATATTTAGTAGTACTTGCCATAGACTTAAATTGGTTGCCTTTATGTGGCAAGAGCAAGGCCAGAAAAAACCCTAGACAGAGGATGGGGTGTCTATATAAAGCTTGAAAACCAAACTCAACTCTATCTAACAATGGCTGCTGAGAAGATGAGATGGTGCGGCTTCAAAGTACAAGGGGACGAAGATGAAGATCTCAAAATTGCGATTGATGAAATCAGCGGGTAAGCGATTTACCAGAATCCTGACTAGATCGAACCATTTTGGGACCCAGAATTCAGAAATTGAAAGCCCAATTCTTGCACTGTGAGATCAGTGGTTTAAATTTGGTTCTCTCTTTACATTGTATGTGTTGAAAAATATATGTTAAAAGTGTGTTATATGACAAAAATTTGTAATTGTGAGATCTGTATCAAAGGTTTTGTTGTAGAGTTGTATCTTCTGATTTTCTGTATTCAAAGTTTGTGTTCTCTTGTATTGATTCAAAGTGTATTTTATTAACTAAATGAAGTCTGAGATTTTTTGTATTCAAAATTTGTTTGTATCTAATTCACTCTTAAAGCATCACAGTGGATGTGTTAAAAATGTTAGTTCAAGTATGTTAGGAAAAAAAAAATAGTGATAAAAGTTGGATCCAATTTTGTGCAAGTGTTTGTTAAATTAGTGGTTGTGTGTAGGGTTTTCGTGCAAGAGTTTTATTTTTAATGCTACCACAGATCGGATTTTGTGTAAGCAAGCAGAAGTGAAGCCCTGTTCTTGAAAGCTCTATTGATTGCTATGCTGAAAATCAATTTTATTATTGTTGGTGACTGAATTGGTGTGTTTTCCTCATTAGGAGAGCTATTGCTTTGTGTAATGGGGTAGTAGTTGGTTGAATTGTGGTGTTGTCCTTGTTGGACCCTTACCAACTTTGGGGTAGTGCTTGCATATGATTGGAAGACTATTTGGGCCATTAAAAAATATTAAAAATAAGACACATTTTGATGAGGGTTGGACATGTGTCAAGATCTGTCCAAAGAGTGTTAATGTTTGACACAAACATGACACGCATAGGTCACCTTCTTAGAAGTAGCCATTTTTCATCCATTTCAAAATATTTTTCAACGATTTACAAAATTTTAACTTTTTTTAGATAAAAATTTTTTAAAAGCATTTTTTTTTATCACAATTCTAAAATATTAATGAGTCTTTCCTAGCACTTATGAGTAGTTGCCAAAAACTTAAATGGGACACCTTTTCATGGAAAAACCAAGGTAGAAAAACCCTAGCAAATGTGTATATATACAATGCAAGAATACCCATTCCAACCCAATGCAATCGAGGCTGCTGAGGTGAGAAGTTACGGCCTCAATAGAGGAGGAGACGAAGATGAAGATGAAGATCGAATCTAAAAAACTCCATTGATGAAATTAGCGAATAAGCGATTTTACCAAAAATTTTGGTATGGATCTCTACACATCTATCATTCATAATTTCTTTGTTTGGTTGAGATTTATTTTGATGATTGTTGTTGGTGAAATTGAACTAGATTATACCAAGGGTTGATCAAGCAAGGATGCAGAAAAGATGAAGGTATTGATGAACCCCCATTTTGTGAAGATCTTCGGATTGGTCCCCGAATTTATGCCGAATTTGGTAATTCCATGTTTCTCTCAAATGTGACAATCTGCTGCTATTGTTTGATAAATGTGAATACACAAATATACATATGTATGTGTGACATTTATGTATTGCAAATCACATGTTTTTTTTATTAGGATTCAATTTTACATTTAAAAATAAATAAGTTCTGTAGATTGTTTAAACTATTTCTGACAATTCTATTCAGAAATCATTTCTCATATATGTGCACACTACGTTAGCGTTGGGTGCATACATCAGTCATGTTTGTTGAGTATTAAAATTTAAATGAGTTTTTATTTTTCCTGTGATTGACTTCTTGCCAATCTTTTGTGTTGTTTGGAAGAGTGTGCACATGATTTTGTTGTCCATTCTAGTGCCAACCTAATTAAGATGAGTCAGATTTGCTATTACACATGCTTGTTAACTGTTTTTTGTCCTAATTGATTGTTTTTCTTATATCGTTAATAAAGGGCTTTATTTTTGCTGTTTAAGAAAGAGATAACTTTCTATATATATATATATATATGATTTTCTTTTTTAATTTATTAGTAAATAACCGTTTGAACCCCTGTGGTTTATCCAAAAAAACCCAAAACTCCCCTGTAGTATTATTTGTAACACTTAACGCCCTAAACTTCGTACCATGTTATAATTTCTGACAGATGTAACAGAAGTGCACAAAACGACGTCGTTTTGTGGATTGCCTTATTAAAAGAAAAGAAGAAAAGAAAAATGGAAAGGACACTATAACAAAAAAGGTTTTTACGACACCAAATGTATGTTGTGGATACAATTCTACGACACGCAACATGAAGTCGTATTATGACCAGTCAAGCAATTGCTGTTTGTTCAGTCCTTCGGCATTCAACGCCTCAATCGCCCACTATAGATGTTCATAGGGACTGATGCCTGCCCCGGCCTTTCTCTTGCCATTTGCGTCCACTTTGCCAAAGGATTGGGTCACTATATCAGAGCGAAGCCCAGTTGTTGTTGACACGCCAACACCCAGATCTGACATGCCTTCAGGTTGGATTTAAAACATTTTTGAAGGATATCATTATTTTGTTATTTTTCTAATTTAAAATTTATTTTTATTATTGTTAGAGCATATTCAATAGTTGCTGCTATAATTTGACAATAAATAGTGTTTTTTTGTCATCCAACTCTTTTGAGATCATCTAACCCTTTCCCTCTCCCCTCATTTTGTCTTCCGTCTCCTCTCACTATGGTCCATATCTCTCAGTCGTTGGATGAGATTCTATTCCAAATCACACTCTTCATCTAATTTCATTTCATTGTATGTCTCTAGATCGGTGATCCAAAGAGGCGGAAGAGAAGTTTCATCAGGCCCTTACGCTCTCTCTCTCACTGTAAATCAATGACTCAAGATGAAGGAAACAAGTTACAACTAGTCGTCCCTCTCGTCAAACCGGTCGTCCCTTTTCTTCCATCATTGAAACGGCTCACTCCGATCTGTCTCTCTCTCGTTCACTCCGATCCTCCACCATCTTGCAACGCTGGTATGTTTGCTAAAATTTTCTTTATTATTATTTTGATTTTTGGTTAAATTTTTGTTGATCCATCTATTTGTAAGCCAATCTTGGTTTGGTTTATTGTGATAATATCCATGTGATTTTTACATTGCATTTGGATCGAGTGATTTGGTGAGAAATGATTAAAAAAAATCTGTTTTAATTTGGGTTTGATTCTGAAATGATTAATTTGTGTTTAATTTGAGAAATGATTAGAGTAAATCTATTTTATTTTTGTTTATTGTGATAAATCTATTTTTACACTTTGAAATTTGGGTTAGATTCTCAAATTTGGTAGGTTTTCTACTGTTTTAATTCTGTTTTTTCAACTGATTTTGGTGCCAAAAATCTATTTATTTGCTGATGTGGCATGTTTGGTAGCTACTATTCAACTTGCCAAATTTTAGAACAGAAATGGCATCTGTTATCTTTGTCAAGTAGAATACCATTGGATACCCTCTTTTTGTCACTCTTACTGTAACGCCCTCAAAATAAACCCATAATAACCATAACATTAACATGCATTTATAAAAGAAAATGAATCATTTGAGTTATTCATCAGAGTATTCTTATTGAAAGACATCACATGTAACATCCTGCAACATCAAAATAAATGCCCTAAGGGCTTACATCTTTCCAAGCTAACACTTGGACACAAAAAGGATGAGTACTAACTCATTTACAAGTTAAGCCCTAGGCTTGAATGTTTACATGAAATCTCAAAAATAACAAAATAAAACATATAACTAAAGACAAGTCTTCAAAATCCCAAACATCAAATCCTTCCAGGCTAAGTCCGTGGAGGTAGCTTATCACCTGAACCTGAAAATGATGTTCCCATAAAGGGTGAGCCACAGCCCAGTAGAAAAAATACTAAACCAAATATAAGCATTGAATAAAGCTATAGCATTCAATAGATGGTTAACCAAGATAATCAATTTTATCATTAAACAGTCTCATGACACTAATGTCTAAGACATATTTCCCTTTCTATTATTATCAACATGGCTCAGAACCTGGCCAAACTTACAACAGTGAATTATATATCACATTCACATTACTTCCAATATCAACAAAACAAATGAGACTCATGCTCATATCAAAACACTTCATACTTCCCATTTGATACACATTTTAGTGCTGTATCAATAATCATGTAAAAACACTTCAATATAATAAGCACACATAAAAATGGTGCTAATGGAGTCCATCCCCTATCTCCTCCCAAACAAAAATCCGGTTTAGAGGTCCATCCCCTATCTTCCCCTAAACCGTGGAGTACATCCCCTATCTCCTCCCACACAAAACAATGTATGCAAATGCAATGCTCAATCAATACACGTATTTTCTGTATTAATGCAATAGTCAAATTGATGACTTACCCAATGTGATTAGTTTCAGTTATTCCTAATCCACATGCAATGTCTACAACAATCACGACTATCCTCCACCGATAGCCCAAAACAGTTATTTCTAGACTGGAAATAAATATAACAACAATTCAATAGGCGAGTGATTTATATTAACCAACTACACCATTTAATCAATAAATTCCCCAATTTCATGGATTTAACCAAATTCCCCAATTTCCTTAAATTAATTACTCAAATCAATTTAGCAATTCAACTAGGTTTTGTTCCCAAAATTTTCAAAGTGTCCCCAACCTATCAAAATACCAAACTTAGAACAAAACATATAAATTGGAGTAGGAAAATCCCTACCTCGAAGAAAATAATCCGTATAGAGAAGATGGAGATGAAGACCAAAGACCAACGTGCTCCAAATTCCAAGTTTCTCAGATTAAAACGAAGCCCTCAACTTACTCTAACTTTTTAATAAAGGATCTAAGGTAGAAACTCACTCTAAGTAGATCAATCGAAGGAGAGAAGGTGTGTAGAGGGAGAGAAAGAGATAAAAACACTCCAGGGGCGGTTTTTAAAAAGTTATGAAGGAAAAGTAGGTCAAAAAGTGATCCAAAAAGTGAAATCACGGACTGATATAATCGACTCTACGCTCGAGCGTAGAAAGCCCCGCTCGAGCGTAAGACACAGAATCATGCTCGAGCGTGAAGAAAGCAGCTCGAGCGTCGATTGCCCCCTTCCAGAAGTTTTGCAGGCGCTGACACCCGCTCGAGCGTCAAACTCACCGCTCGAGCGGAGGAGCAAAAACAAGGGATCACGCTCGAGCGTAAAAACTACCGCTCGAGCGGAAGAACTACAGAGCAAAATACTGGGAGATGGAAAATCACGCTCGAGCGTCAAAATTACCGCTCGAGCGGAGAAGCAACAACGAAGGGACCGCTCGAGCGTTAAAACTTCCGCTCGAGCGTAATGGCCAAAATCTGGGCATCACCTATTGGCATCTAAAATCAACCAACCTGTAACAGACCCGCCCAACCCAACCTATACTTCAAATACAAAGAGATTAAAGGACAACAACAACCAATAAGTAATGACAGGATCCACGGAACCTAAGTCCGGATACAATAATTTAAAGAGAAAAGACCGGGGTCACTATACTTACCAAATTATAGCTTTGGTAGGTTGAATAGCAGCTCCATTGGAGATGCTTATTATTATTATTATTATTATTATTATTATTATTATTATTATTATTATTATTATTATTATTATTATTATATTTTAACAATCCCAACAATATTAGCTAAATCTGTAATATTTAGTAGTACTTGCCATAGACTTAAATTGGGCACCTTTATGTGGCAAGAACAAGGCCAGAAAAACCATAGACAGAGGAGGAGGTGTCTATATAAAGCTTGAAAACCAAACTCAACTCTATCCAACAATGGATGCTGAGAAGATGAGATGGTGCGGCTTCAAAGTACAAGGAGGTGAAGATGAAGATGAAGATGAAGATCTCAAAAACGCGATTGATGAAATCAGTAGGTAAGCTATTTACCCGAATCCTGACTAGATCGAACCATTTTGGGATCCAGAATTCAAAAATTGAAAGCCCAATTCTTGCACAGTGAGATTGAAAGCCCAATTCTTTCACTGTGAGATCAGTGGTTTAAATTTGGTGCTCTCTTTACATTGTATGTGTTGAAAAATATATGTTAAAAGTGTGTTATATGACAAAAATTTGTAAATGTGAGATCTATATCAAAGGTTTTGTTGTAGAGTTGTATCCTCTGATTTTCTGTATTCAAAGTTTGTGTTCTCTTGTATTGGTTCAAAGGGTATTTTATTTATATGATAAAAACGGAATGAAGTCTGAATTTTTTGTATTCAAAATTTTTTTGTATCTAATTCACTCTTAAAGTATCACAGTGGATGTGCTAAAAATGTTAGTTCAAGTATGTTAGGAAAAAAAAAAAAAATAGTGATAAGAGTTGGATCCAATTTTGTGCAAGTGTTTGTTAAATTAGTTTGTGTTTGTAGGGTTTTAGTGCAAGATTTTTATTTTTAATTCTACCACAGATCAGATTTTGTGTAAGCAAGCAGAAGTGAAGCCCTGTTCTTGAAAGCTCTGTTGATTGCTATGCTGAAAATCAATTTTATTATTGTTAGTGACTGAATTGGAGTGTTTTCCTCATTTGGAGAGCTATTGCTTTTTGTAATGGGGTAGTAGTTGGTTGAATTATGGTGTTGTCCTTGTTGGACCCTCCCCAACTTTGGGGTAGTGCTTCCATATGATTGGAAAAGTATTTGGGTCATTAAAAAATATTAGAAATAAGACATTTTGATGAGGGTTGGACATGTGTCAGGATCTGTCCAAAGAGTGTTAATGTTTGACACGAACATGACACGCATATGACACCTTCTTAGAAGTAGCCATATTTCATCCATTTCAAAATATTTTTCAACAATTTACAAAATTTTTAACTTTTTTTAGATAAATATTTTTTAAAAGCATTTTTTTTTATCACAATTCTAAAATATTAATTAGCCTTTCCTGGCACTTATGAGTAGTTGCCAAAAACTTAAACGGGACACCTTTTTCATGGAAAAAGTAATGTAGAAAAACCCTAGCAAATGTGTATATATACAATGCAAGCATACCCATTCCAACTAAATGCAACCGTGGCTGCTGAGATGAGAAGTTACGGCCTCAATAGAGGAGGAGACGAAGATGAAGATGAAGATCGAATCTACAGGAACTCCATTGATGAAATTAGCGAATAAGCGATTTTACCAAAATTTTGGTATGGATCTCTACACATCTATCATTCATAATTTGTTTGTTTGGTTGAGATTTATTTTGATGATTGTTTTTGGTGAAATTGAACTAGATCATACCAAGGGTTGATCAAGCAAGAATGCGGAGAAGATGAAGGTATTGATGAACCCCCATTTTGTGAAGATCTTTGGATCGGTCCCCGAATTTAACCCCACTCTGGTAATTCCAAGTTTCTCTCAAATGTTATAATCTGCTGCTATTGTTTGATATATGTAAATACACAGATATACATATGTATGTGTGACATTTATGTATCGCAAATCACATGTTTTTTTTATTAGGATTCAATTTTACATTTAAAAATAAATAAGTTCTCTAGATTGTTTAAACTATTTCTGACAATTCTGTTCAGAAATCATTTTTCATATATGTGCACACTACGTTAGCGTTGGATGCATACATTAGTCATGTTTGTCGAGTATTCAAAATTTAAATGAGTTTTTGTTTTTCCTGTGATTGACTTCTTGCCAATCTTTTGTGTTGTTTGGAAGAGTGTGCACGTGATTTTGTTGTCCATTCTTGTGCCAACCTAATTAAGATGGGTCGGATTTGCTATTACACATGCTTGTTAACTGTTCTTTGTCCTAATTGATTGTTTTTCTTATATCATTAATAAAGGGCTTTATTTTTGCTGTTTAAGAAAGAGATAACTTTCTATATATATATATATATATATGATTTTCTTTTTTAATTTATTAGTAAATAACAGTTTGACCACCTGTGGTTTATCCAAAAAAACACAAAACTCCCCTGTAGTATTATTTGTAACACTTAACCCCCTAAACTTCTTACCATGTTATAATTTCTGACAAATGTAACAGAAGTGCACAAAACGACGTCGTTTTGTGGATTGCCTTATTAAAAGAAAAGAAGAAAAGAAAAATGGAAAGGAGACTATAACAAAAACGGTTTTTACGACACCAACTGTACGTCGTGGATAGAATTCTACGACACGCAACATGAAGTCGTATTATGACCAGTCAAGCACTTGTTGTTTGTTCAGTTCTTTGGCTTTCAACGCCTCAATAGCCCACTATAGATGTTCATAGGGACTGATGCCTGCGTCGACCTTTCTCTTGCCACGTGCCTCCACTTTGCCAAAGGATTGGGTCACTATATCAGAGCGAAGCCCAGTTGTTGTTGACACGCCAACATCGAGATCTGAGATGCCTTCAGGTTGGCTTCAAAACATTTTTGAAGGATGTCATTATTTAGTTAATTTTCTAATTTAAAACTTATTATTATTATTATTATTAGAGTGTATTCAATAGTTGTTGCTATAAGTTGACAATAAATAGTGTTATTTTGTCAGTCAACTTTTTGAGATCATCCAACCCTTTCCCTCTCCTCTCACTATGGTCCATATCTCTCAGTCGTTGGATGAGATTCTACTTTAAATCACACTCTCCACTTAATTTAATTTCATTGTATGTCTCTAGATCGGTGATCCAAAAAGGCGGAAGAGAAGTTTCATCAGGCCCCTACGCTCTCTCTCTCTCTCTCTCTCTCTCTCTCTCTCTCTCTAAATCGATGACTCGAGAGGAACGTAACAAGTTACAACCAGTCGTCCCTCTCCTCAAACCAGTCGTCCCTTTTCCTCCATCATTGAAACGGCTCACTCCGATCTGTCTCTCTCTCATTCACTCCGATCCTTCACCATCTTACAGCGCTGGTATGTTTGCTAAAATTTTCTTTATTATTATTTTGATTTTTTCTTTAATTTTTGTTGATCCATCTATCTGTAAGCCAATCTTTATAGCGATCTCGGGTTTACCCTTGATGTACAGTGATCCGGACATGTGTCCGTGGATGTTGGTAATTGTTTATTATTTTGTTTACATCCTTTTACTTCGTATTTGAGTTATAGGATGTGTTGGGCGGATTTGTTTTAGGTTGGTTGTGTTTAGAAACCAAAACTAGTTGCCCAGATTTTTGGCCTGTGCGCTCGAGCGGAGGTGTTGGCGCTCGAGCGGGTAATACACCCATCCAGTATTTTGTTGTGCAATGTTGTACGCTCGAGCGTAGGGTTGGGAGCTCGAGCGGAGGCCTGGTTCTGCAAAAGTGCTGGGCGAGTGCATTCTGCGCTCGAGCGGGCGGTTGGCCGCTCGAGCGGAAGTCTGTGAGTGGACGCTCGAGCGGGGTGTTTTACGCTCGAGCGGAAGACTGGGTTTAAATCCCGAAATTGTGACTTTTCAAATCACTTTTTCACTTTCTCTTCTCTCTCTTACTTTTCCAAAATCACCATTGTTGAGCCTCTCACTCTAGACTCTACCTTCTCTCTAGGTTTTGATCTAGTATGAGTGATTTACTCACCTTTGGCCTTTACAAAAAAGTTGTTGATCGTCGAGGGCATCATTTTAATCTGAAAATCACGGGTTTTGGAGCACGTTGGGTTTTGTCGTCTTCTCCTTTGGAACTCCAAATTTGAGGTAGGGATATCCTACTCCTCTCTATGGGTTTTGTCTTTAAATTTTGGTATTTTGAGATGTTGGGCTTGGTTTGGTAAATTTGTGAAAGTTTGGGGCTTTTGTGTAATTTTACAAAAGTTGGGGTTTTATTTATAATAAACCTAGATGCATGTTTGGCATAGAAAAATGGAATGATTGTTGAATCATTGATGAAAATGGGACCTAAGGGTTGAAATGGTAATTATGGAAAATGGCCTAATTACATTGTTTAATTAATTGGGATAATTAATTGGTGAGAAATGAGGAAATGAAATGTTGATTGAATATCCATTTGTGCATTTATTTTCTGTTTTAGAAATAACTGCTTTGGGCTATCGGTGGAGGATAGTCGAGATTGTTGTAGACAATGCATGATGATTAGGTAAATGGAAACTAATCAATGGAATGTGTCATGGAACTTGACGGTTGATAGAATACATTAATTGTGTGTATTGTGTGATTGTATATAGAACCAATGTGTTTATATACATTATGTGTAGAGGAGGAGATAGGGGATGTACTCCGCGGTTTAGGGGAAGATAGGGGATGTACCTCTAAACCGGATAGGTATTGGGAGGAGATAGGGGATGAACTCCGTAGACAGAGCTCATATGCTTGTCTAGAGAAGTGAAGATAGAGCTCATATGCTTATCTTTGTGAAGTGTGGATATAGCTTGTATGCTTATCTGTGGATATTGTTGATATACATATCTGTTGTGAAGTGTGGATATAGCTTGTATGCTTATCTGTGGATATTGTTGATATACATATCTGTTGAGAATGTGGATATAGCTTTTATGCTTATCTGAATGTGAGATATTGTTTTTATACATATTTGTGGAAATGATGATAGAGCTAGCATGCTTATCTGTTGGAAAAGGGAAAATGAAAAGTAATTGGGACTTGTAAGTCGTTGACATAAATATGTAATTTATGTGATTGTATCAGTGTTGACCAACTATCAATTGCTAATGTTTTAGTCATTGTCCATGGTTGGTTTAGTGTATTTCTACTGGGCTGTGGCTCACCCTATATGGGAATATCATTTTCAGGTACAGGAAGCATGCCACCTCCAAGGACATAGCTTGGAAGGCTAGAGGCGGACATAGTGTAGTTGTTTTACTTTTGATGTATTACATGTAACTTCAAGCCAAGGGCTTAATGTGTAAACGAGTTAGTACTCTTTTGTTGAAACCAAGTGTTAACTTGGAAAGCTGTAAGCCCGTAGGGCATTTTGTTTTGATGTTAACATGTAATACTTATGTAATGAAACTCAATGAAATAAAGGAATGTGGTTAGTTTATATGTAAATGCTTGTCTTATTTTGAGGGCGTTACAACTTGGTATCAGAGCGTACCGGGTTCGAATACTTTGGGTACGTGGGAAGTGATTAGTATCACAATGGGTTTGTCTCGCTTGATAGAGACTTAGATGTAGTATCATATGCTATGTGCTTAAATGGTAACATGCTTATGTGACTATGTGGGTATGGGATTTAATTTCTAGGATGTTGATTGGATCCTTGAGTTTCTGGGAGTCTTGTTGGAAAGGCACTTGATCAATGCTGTTTCTAACCGGAACTCTAGTAACGTCTCGGGACTATCATTATCCGGAAATGAAATTCGTAAGTGCTTATGTGTTTATGTGCTTATGTGGAGTGAATTACAGTTGTCCAGGCATTAGGACGTGAGTGTTTAGTTTCGGCACATTTATGAATGTGCTAACGTTCTGTGTTGCCTTTATTAGGATGTCAGGACGAGGAAGAGGTGCTAGGCGTGGTAGACCTGCGAGGCAGGAAGTACCGTTACAGGGTGAGATTCCGGCAGTGCAGGAGGGAGTTGGGCAGGCCAATGTGGCCGAGCCAGTAGGTCAGCAGGCTATGGGTGCCTTGGCCAGAGAGATAGCGGAAGCTTTGGGTATTCTTAGAGCTGGGAATCAGGCAGCTGAGACAGGACCTTCCTTCTTGAAGAGGGAGTTCTTCCGGTTTAATCCGGACGAGTTTATCGGGGATCCTAAAGAGCCGCTTAAGGCAGATGAATGGCTCGAACAGACAACGAAGACGTTTGAGATGCTTGGCATTGAGGACGGAGCACTGAAAGTGACCTTGGCATCCTTCCAACTGAAGGGAGATGCGGGTCAATGGTGGAAGTACGAGAAAGCTCGTGTTGGTGGTACTTGGGAGGCGTTTGTGAATGCTTTTCACGAGAGGTTTTTATCAGCAGCAGCTAGGGAGAAGCTGAGGGATCAGTTTAGCCGGCTTAATCAGCAGGGCTTGTCAGTGGCCGAGTTTGAGGCTACTTTTACCAGTCTGTCTAGGTTTGCACCTGAACTGGTGGCGTCTGAGGAACGCCGTTGCTATGAGTTTGAGCGGAAGTTGAGGCGGGGCCTCAAGTTGAGAATTGGTGGGTCTTATATTCGAGAGTATAGACACCTAGTGGACGCTGCAGCTCATATGGAGCTTATGATGCAGGAGGAGGATGAGGGTCAGAGAGGCTCCAAGAGGAGCCAGGATAGTCAGAGTGATGGCAGGAGACAGAAGGGTTATAACCCTCAGCAGTCGCAGGGTGGTGTTGCTAGATCGACCTTCCCAGTGCCGAGTGCAGGCTCCGGGAGAGGTGGTCAGGGGGATT
This sequence comes from Camellia sinensis, assembly GCF_055761805.1. NCBI lineage: Eukaryota > Viridiplantae > Streptophyta > Magnoliopsida > Ericales > Theaceae > Camellia > Camellia sinensis. The sequence goes on along the minus strand of NC_138975.1, from coordinate 99,603,436 downwards.
TCACCTGTTACAAGTGTGGCCAGTTGGGTCACAAGGTATCTGTTTGCCCGCAGAAGGGTGGGGGTCAGAAAGCGGCTTCTTCTTCAGCTAGACCGCAGAGTCAGAGTTTGGGCAGGGGGCAGCTCTTGACTTGTTATCAGTGTGGACAACCTGGGCACATGAAGAGGTTTTGCCCACAGTTGAGTGCCACTTCGGGAGCGTCTGGTTCTAGGCAGACGCAGGGTTTTCAGCCAGCTCAGTCTGTGCAGGCCTCGAGGGTCAATCCGGGAGCTTCGTCATCCCAGTCTGTGCAGCAGTCTTTTGCTCCGAGAGGTGAGCAGGTAGACCAGGGGCCTACGGGGCGCGTGTATGCTGTTACCGCGCAGGATTTAGTACCGGCTCCATCAGTAGTGAGAGGTACTTTTCTGTTTTGCAACTCAGTTGCTAATGTGTTGATAGACACAGGTGCATCTCATTCTTTTGTATCTGCTGCATTTGCATCTGTTTTGGAATTGGAGTTAGCACAGTTAGCATCTCCTATTTGTGTGGTATCGCCTTTGGGTGGTGAGTTGATTCTGAAACAGGGTGTTAGAGGATGTGATATAGAGGTCGCCGACTATAGGCTTCCTTTTCCGTTTGTTGTCATGCCCATGAAGGGTTTTGATGTTATTTTGGGTATGGACTGGTTATCGTCATACCGGGCTGTTATTGATTGCTACCGCCAGAGGGTTACATTGTGTACCTTGAGCGGGGAGTGGTTCCATTTCTTGGGAGACCGGGTTGGTAGTGTTTTGCCACCGGGGTATGATTCACGAGGGCGAAGTGAGCTTAGTAGTCTACTTGCCAGCTTTGAGAGTGGTGAGAGTGGTGAAACCCAGGTTGTATTGTCGAGGGTGGTTTGTGAGTATTCGGATGTCTTTCCCGAAGATCTTGTTAGTTTGCCACCTCACCGAGAGATAGAGTTCTCTATTGATTTAGTGCCTGGTACGGCGCCGATTTCTATGGCACCTTACCGTTTTGCTCCAGCAGAGTTGGTTGAGTTGAAAGTTCAGCTCCAGGAATTGCTAGATAAGGGCTTTGTTCGCCCTAGTGTTTCACCGTGGGGAGCACCGGCCCTCTTTGTTAAAAAGAAAGATGGTGCCTTGAGATTGTGTATTGACTACCGGAAGTTGAATCGGGCTACGGTTAAGAATAAGTACCCTATGCCCCGTATAGATGATTTGTTTGACCAGTTGAAGGGTTCCCGTTGTTTCTCTAAGATAGACTTGAGATCGGGTTACCATCAGTTGAGGGTCAGGGAGGAAGATATTCCTAAGACGGCATTCCGTACGCGGTATGGCCATTACGAGTTTTTGGTGATGCCATTTGGACTTACCAATGCACCGGCAGTCTTTATGGACTTGATGAACCGGATTTTCCGGGAGTTCTTAGACCGATTTGTGGTTGTTTTCGTGGACGATATCCTTATCTATTCGTCTTCTGAGGAGGAGCACGAGGCACACTTGAGAGTGGTGCTTGAGTTACTTAGAGCCCATAGGCTGTATGCCAAGTTTGGGAAGTGTGAGTTCTGGCTGAGGGAAGTCAAATTCTTAGGCCACGTGATATCCGGGGAAGGGGTGTCTGTTGATACATCCAAGGTTGAGGCAGTGCAAGATTGGGCACAGCCTAAGAGTGTGTTTGAGATCCGCAGTTTTCTGGGATTAGCTGGGTATTACCGTCGGTTTGTGAAAGATTTCTCCAGGTTAGCGTCACCGTTGACTAGACTGACTCGGAAGGGAGTCAAGTTTGTGTGGAGTGAGACTTGTGAAAAGTCGTTCCAAGAGTTGAAAATTAGATTGACCACCGCTCCGGTGTTGATTATTCCGGAGAGAGGGTTGGGTTATGCGGTTTATTGTGATGCTTCACGAGAGGGTTTGGGTTGTGTGTTGATGCAAGAGGGGAAAGTGGTAGCTTATGGCTCACGCCAGTTGAAAATACACGAGAAGAATTACCCCACACACGACCTAGAGTTAGCAGCTGTGATCTTTGCCTTGAAAATCTGGAGGCACTACCTTTATGGTGAGAGGTTCGAGGTATTCTCGGATCACAAGAGTTTGAAGTATCTGTTTACACAGAGAGACTTGAATCTGAGGCAGAGGAGATGGATGGAGTTCATCGAGGATTATGATTTTGAGTTGCATTATCATCCGGGAAAGGCCAATGTTGTGGCCGATGCCCTTAGTAGGAAAACCATTAGTGATGTAGCTTGTATAGCCATCCGGGAATGGGTGATGTTGGGAGCACTTGGCGAGTTTGATTTGCTACTGGGCGAATCTGTTGAGGCTGCGGCCTTGTTTTCTGTCGTTGTGCAGCCTACACTTGTGATTAGAGTGTTAGAGGCACAGAGAGGTGACCTTGAGGTAGAATCCCTCCGAGAAAAGATCTCCAGTGGGAAAGTTGAGAAGGGTTTGACGGTGTATCCCGACCTGAGTGTGAGATACCGAGACCGTTTGTTTGTACCGGAGTCTTGCCGAGAGGAAGTACTCCGAGAATTTCATCATTCGCGCCTTGCGGTGCATCCGGGAGGTACTAAGATGTATCAGGATTTGGGTCGCCAGTTTTGGTGGCGGGGTATGAAAAGAGATGTGGCTGTTTTCGTATCGAAGTGCCTTACTTGCCAGCAAGTGAAGGCCGAGCATCAGAGGCCAGCGAGTTTGTTGCAACCCTTGCCTATTGCCGAGTGGAAGTGGGAGCATGTCACTATGGACTTCGTTGTAGGTCTTCCGAAGACTCAGCGGGGTAGTGATGCTATTTGGGTGGTTGTAGACCGGTTGACTAAGTCGGCGCACTTTATTCCTATGCGCGTGAGAGATTCGGTAGATCATCTTGCCGATTTGTATATTCGGGACGTAGTGAGATTGTACGGGGTCCCAGTGACGATCGTCTCAGATAGAGATCCTCGTTTTACTGCTAGGTTGTGGCAGAGTTTGCAGAGTGCCTTGGGCACTAAGTTGACCTTTAGTACGGCTTATCATCCTCAGACTGACGGACAGTCCGAACGTACTATTCAGATCCTCGAGGATATGCTTCGGGGTTGTGTCCTGGACTTCAGTGGGACGTGGGAGAGGCACTTGCCCTTGGTAGAGTTTGCCTACAACAACAGTTTTCAGTCTAGCATCGGTATGGCACCGTTTGAGGCCTTGTATGGCCGACCGTGTAGGTCTCCAGTGTGTTGGGCCGAGGTGGGTGATGCACCTTTGTTGGGTCCAGAGTTAGTTAGGGAGACGACGGAGAAAGTTGAGCTTATCCGTAAGAGGCTTGTTACAGCCCAGAGTCGACAAAAGAGTTATGCCGACCGTAGGAGGAGGCCTTTGGCGTTTGAAGTAGGTGATCATGTCTTTCTGAAGATATCACCTAGGCGAGGTCTGATGAGGTTTGGGAAGAGTGGGAAGTTATCCCCTCGGTTTATTGGTCCTTTTGAGATCCTTGAGAGGATAGGTGAGGTTGCTTATCGGTTAGCCTTACCGCCGCAGTTGTCCGGAGTGCATGACGTGTTTCATGTGAGTATGCTTCGGAAGTATGAGCCAGATCCATCACATGTGCTGGATTGGAGCGATTTAGAGGTAGATGAGGATGCCTCGTATGAGGAGAGACCGGTTCGGGTCTTGGATAGGCGGGATCAGGTCCTGCGTGGTAAGACCATTCCTTTGGTGAAAGTCTTGTGGAAACATCACGGCGTGGAGGAAGCCACTTGGGAACGTGAGTTGGAAGTCCGTGAGAAATATCCGGACTTGTTTGTTGATGTGTGATCTTGTATTTAAATTTTACATTATGTTGAACTTAAGAGCTTTTATATATGTCTTAAGTTGTAAAACATTGAAAATGTTTTGGTTATTGGATGTATATTTTGGAACTTGCCTCATATGGAAGTTGAATGTAACATTATATGTGTTAAGTATATTGTTGACATTGGAAAGTTAGTGCATAATGTTGTTGCATGTTGAAAATACATATGTTGTTTACATATTGTGATATGTCTCTTGTTAAAGGGATGGGATGGCCGGTAATGGGTCGAATTGTTGAATGTTCAGGTGTAACATTGTTGTTTAAAATGAAGGAAAACTTGTTTTTGAAAACTTGTGCTTAATTTCGGGGGCGAAATTCTTTAAGGGGGGGAGGTTATAGCGATCTCGGGTTTACCCTTGATGTACAGTGATCCGGACATGTGTCCGTGGATGTTGGTAGTTGTTTATTATTTTGATTACATCCTTTTACTTCGTATTTGAGTTATAGGATGTGTTGGGCGGATTTGTTTTAGGTTGGTTGTGTTTAGAAACACACTCACCAACTTTGGGGTAGTGCTTGCATATGATTGGAAGAGTATTTGGGTCGTTAAAAAATATTAAAAATAAGACACATTTTGATGAGGGTTGGACGTGTGTCAGGATCTGTGCAAAGAGTGTTAATGTTTGACACAAACATGACACGCATATATCACCTTCTTAGAAGTAGCCATATTTCATCCATTTCAAAATATTTTTCAACGATTTACAAAATTTTTAACTTTTTTTAGATACAAATTTTTTGAAAGCATTTTTTTTTTTATCACAATTCTAAAATATTAATGAGTCTTTCCTGGCACTTATGAGTAGTGGCCAAAAACTTAAATGGGACACCTTTTTCATGGAAAAAGCAAGGTAGAAAAACCCTAGAAAATGTGTATATATACAATGCAAGAATACCCATTCCAACCTAACGCAACCGAGGCTACTGAGATGAGAAGTTACGGCCTCAATAGAGGAGGAGACGAAGATGAAGATGAAGACCGAATCTAAAAAAACTCCATTGATGAAATTAGCGAATAAGCGATTTTACCAAAATTTTGGTATGGATCTTCACACATCTATCATTCATAATTTCTTTGTTTGGTTGAGATTTATTTTGATGATTGTTGTAGGTGAAATTGACCTAGATCATACCAAGGGTTGATCAAGCAAGGATGTAGAGACGATGCAGGTATTGATGAACCCCCATTTTGTGAAGATCTTTGGATTGGTCCCCGAATTATGCCCACTCTGGTAATTCCATGTTTCTCTCAAATGTGATAAGTTGCTGCTATTGTTTGATATATGTGAATACACAGATATACATATGTATGTGTGACATTTATGTATCGCAAATCACATGTTTTTTTATTAGGATTCAATTTTACATTTTAAAATAAATACGTTCTCTAGATTGTTTAAACTATTTCTGACAATTCTGTTAAAAAATCATTTCTCATATATGTGCACACTACGTTAGCGTTGGGTGCATACATCAGTCATGTTTGTCGAGTATTAAAATTTAAATGAGTTTTTATTTTTTCTGTGATTGACTTCTTGCCAATCTTTTATGTTGTTTGGGAGAGTGTGCACGTGATTTTGTTGCCCATTCTTGTGCCAACCAAATTAAGATGAGTCGGATTTGCTATTATACATGCTTGTTAACTGTTCTTTGTCCTAATTGATTTTTTTTCTTATATCATTAATAAAGTGCTTTATTTTTGTTGTTTAAGAAAGAGATAACTTTATATATATATGATTTTGTTTTTTAATTTATGAGTAAATAACAGTTTGACCCCCTGTGGTTTATCCAAAAAAACACAAAACTCCCTTGTAGCTTTATTTGAAACACTTAACCCCCTAAACTTCGTACCATGTTATAATTTCTTATAGATGTAACAGAAGTGCACAAAACGACGTCGTTTTGTGGATTTTCTTATTAAAAAAAAGAAGAAAATAAAAATGGAAAGGACACTATAACAGAAAAAGGTTTTTACGACACCAAATGTACGTCATGGATACAATTCAACGACACGCAAGATGAAGTCGTATTATGACCAGTCAAGCACTTGCTGTTTGTTTAGTCCTTCGGCTTTCAACGCCTCAATAGCCCACTGTAGATGTTCATAGGGTCCGACGCCTGCCCTTGCCTTTCTCTTGCCATTTGCCTCCACTTTGCCAAATGATTGGGTCACAATATCAGAGCGAAGCCCAGTTGTTGTTGACACGCCAACACCCAGATCTGAGATGCCTTCAGGTTGGCTTCAAAACATTTTTGAAGGATGTCATTATTTTGTTAATTTTCTAATTTAAAATTTATTTTTATTATTGTTAGAGCATATTCAACAGTTGTTGCTATTACTTGACAATAAATAGTGTTATTTTGTCATCCAACTCTTTTGAGATCATCCAATCCTTTCCCTCTCCCCTCCCTCTGTCTTCCCTCTCCTCTTACTATGGTCCATATCTCTCAGTCGTTGGATGAAATTCTATTTAAAATCACACTCTCCACCTAATTTCATTTCATTGTATGTCTCTAGATCGGTGATCCAAAGAGGCGGAAGAGAAGTTTCATCAGGCCCCTACGCTCTCTCTCTCTCTGTAAATCGATGACTCAAGAGGAAGGAAACAAGTTACAACCACTCGTCCCTCTCCTCAAACCAGTCGTCCCTTTTCCTCCATCATTGAAACGGCCCACTCCGATCTGTCTCTCTCTCATTCACTCCGATCCCCCACCATCTTGCAGCGCTGGTATGTTTGCTAAAATTTTCTTTATTATTATTTTGATTTTTGGTTTAATTTTTGTTGATCCATCTATTTGTCAGCCTATCTTGGGTTGGTTTATTGTGATAATATCCATGTGATTTTTACACTGCATTTGGATCGAGTGATTTGGTGAGAAATGATTAAAAAAAAAATTTGTTTTAATTTGGGTTTGATTCTGAAATGATTAATTTGGGTTTAATTTGAGAAATGATTAGAATAAATCTATTTTAATTTGGTTTATTGTGATAAATCTGTTTTTACACTCTGAAATTTGGGTTTGATTCTCAAATTTGGGAAGTTTTCTACAGTTTTAATTCTGTTTTTTCAACTGATTTTGGTGCCAAAAATCTGTTTATTTGCTGATGTGGCATATTTGGCAGCTGCTATTCAACTTGCCAAATTTGAGAAAAGAAATGGCATCTGCTACCTTTGTCAAGTAGAATACCATTGGAGCCCCTCTTTTTGTCACTCTTACCAAATTAGAGCTTTGGCAGGTTGAATAGCAGCACCATTGGAGATGCTTATTATTATTATTATTATTATTATTATTATTATTATTATTATTATTATTATTATTATTATTATTATTATTATTATTATTATTATTATTATTATTATTATTATTATATTTTAACAATCCCAATAATATTAACTAAATCTGTAACATTTTGTAGTACTTGCCGTAGACTTAAATTAGGCACCTTTATCTAGCAAGAGCAAGCCCAAAAAAACCATAGACAGAGGAGGAGGTGTCTATATAAAGCTCGAAACCAAACTCAACTCTATCCAACAATGGCTGCTGAGAAGATGAGATGGTGCGGTTTCAAAGTACGAGGAGCCAAAGATGAAGATGAAGATGAAGATCTCAAAAACGCGATTGATGAAATCAGCGGGTACGCGATTCACCAGAATCTTGACTAGATCGAACCATTTTGGGATCCAGAATTCAGAAATTGAAAGCCCAATTCTTGCACTGTGAGATCAATGGTTTAAATTTGGTGCTCTCTTTACATTGTATGTGCCGAAAAATATATGTTGAAAGTGTGTTATATGACAAAAATTTGTAAATGTGAGATCTATATCAAAGGTTTTGTTATAGAGTTGTACCCTCTGATTTTTTGTATTCAAAATTTGTGTTCTCTTGTATTGATTCAAAGTGTATTTTATTTATATGATAGAAGCTGAACGAAGTCTGAGATTTTTTGTATTCAAAATTTGTTTGTATCTAATTCACTCTTAAAGCATCACAGTGGATGTGTTAAAAATGTTAGTTCAAGTATGTTAAGGAAAAAAAAAATAGTGATAAAAGTTGGAACCAATTTTGTGCAAGTGTTTGTTAAATTAGTGGGTGTTTGTAGCGTTTTAGTGCAAGATTTTTATTTTTAATTCTACCACAAATCAGATTTTGTGTAAGCAAGCAGAAGTGAAGCCTTGTTCTTGAAAGCCTTGTTGATTGCTCTGTTGAAAATCCATTTTATTATTGTTGGTGACTGAATTGGTGTGTTTTCCCCATTAGGAGAGCTATTGCTTTGTGTAATGGGGTAGTAGTTGGTTGAATTCTGGTGTTGTCCTGGTTGGACCCTCACCAACATTTGGGTAGTGCTTGCATATGATTGGAAGAGTATTTGGGTCATTAAAAAATATTTAAAATAAGACACATTTTGATGAGGGTTTGACCTGTGTCGAGATCTGTCCAAAGAGTGTTAATGTTTGACACAAACATGACACGCATATTTCACCTACTTAGAAGTAGCCATATTTCATCCATTTCAAAATATTTTTCAACGATTTACAAAAATTTTAACTTTTTTTAGATAAATATTTTTTAAAAGCATTTTTTTATCACAATTCTAAAATATTAATGAGTCTTTTCTGGCACTTATGAGCACTTGCCAAAAACTTAAATGGGACACCTTTTTCATGGAAAAAGCAAGGTAGAGAAACCCTAGCAAATGTGTATATATACAGTCTCTGTAAATCGATGACTCAAGAGGAAGGAAACAAGTTACAACCAGTCGTCCCTCTCCTCAAACCAGTCGTCCCTTTTGCTCCATCATTGAAACGGCTCACTCCGATCTGTCTCTCTCTCGTTCGCTCTGATCCTCCACCATCTTGCAGCGCTGGTATGTTGGCTAAAATTTTCTTTATTAGTATTTTGATTTTTGCTTTAATTTTTGTTGATCCATCTATCTGTAAGCCTATCTTGGTTTGGTTTATAGTGATAATATCCATGTGATTTTTACACTACATTTGGATCGAGTGATTTGGTGAGAAATGATTAAAAAAAATCTGTTTTAATTTGGGTTTGATTCTGAAATGATTAATTTGGGTTTAATTTGAGAAATGATTAGAATAAATCTGTTTTAATTTGGTTTATTGTAATAAATCTGTTTTTACACTCTGAAATTTGGGTCTGATTCTCAAATTTGGGAGGTTTTCTACTGTTTTAATTCTGTTTTTTCAACTGATTTTGGTGCCAAAAATCTATTTATTTGCTGATGTGGCATGTTTGGCAGCTGCTATTCAACTTGCCAAATTTGAGAACAGAAATGGCATCTGCTATGTTTGTCACGTAGAATACCATTGGAGACCCCCTTTTTGTCACTTTTACCAAATTATAGCTTTGACAGGTTGAATAGCAGCTTATTATTATTATTATTATTATTATTATTATTATTATTATTATTATTATTATTATTATTATTATTATTATTATTATTATTATATTTTAACAATCCCAATAATATTAACTAAATCTGTAATATTTAGTAGTACTTGCCACAGACTTAAATTGGGCACCTTTATGTGGCAAGAGCAAGGCCAGGAAAACCCTAGACAGAGGAGGAGGTGTCTCATAAGGCTTGAAAACCAAACTCAACTCTATCCAACAATGGCTGCTGAGAAGATGAGATTGTGCGACTTCAAAGTACAAGGAGACGAAGATGAAGATGAAGATGAAGATCTCAAAAACACGATTGATGAAATCATCGGGTAAGCGATTTACCAGAATCCTGACTAGATCGAACCATTTTGGGATCCAGAATTCAGAAATTGAAAGCCCAATTCTTGCATTGTGAGATCAGTGGTTTAAATTTGGTGCTCTCTTTACATTGTATGTGTTGGAAAATATATGTTGAAAGTGTGTTATATGACAAAAATTTGTAAATGTGAGATCTGTATCAAAAGTTTTGTTATAGAGTTGTATCCTCTGATTTTCTGTATTCAAAGTTTGTGTTCTCTTGTACTGATTCAAAGTGTATTTTATTTATATGATAAAAACTGAATGAAGTCTGAGATTTTTTGTATTCAAAATTTGTTTGTATCTAATTCACTCTTAAAGCATCATAGTGGATGTGTTAAAAATGTTAGTTCGAGTATGTTAGGGAAAAAAAAAATAGTGATAAAAGTTGGATCCAATTTTGTGCAAGTGTTTGTTAAATTAGTGGGTGTTTGTAGCGTTTTAATGCAAAATTTTTATTTTTAATTCTTCCACAGATCAAATTTTGTGTAAGCAAGCAGAAGTGAAGCCCTGTTCTTGAAAGCCTTGTTGATTGCTCTGTTGAAAATCCGTTTTATTATTGTTGGTGACTGAATTGGTGTGTTTTCCCCATTAGGAGAGCTATTGCTTTGTGTAATGGGGTAGTAGTTGGTTGAATTCTGGTGTTGTCCTGGTTGGACCCTCACCAACATTTGGGTAGTGCTTGCATATGATTGGAAGAGTATTTGGGTCATTAAAAAATATTTAAAATAAGACACATTTTGATGAGGGTTTGACCTGTGTCGAGATCTGTCCAAAGAGTGTTAATGTTTGACACAAACATGACGCGCATATGTCACCTACTTAGAAGTAGCCATATTTCATCCATTTCAAAATATTTTTCAACGATTTACAAAAATTTTAACTTTTTTTAGATAAATATTTTTTAAAAGCATTTTTTTATCACAATTCTAAAATATTAATGAGTCTTTTCTGGCACTTATGAGCACTTGCCAAAAACTTAAATGGGACACCTTTTTCATGGAAAAAGCAAGGTAGAGAAACCCTAGCAAATGTGTATATATACAATGCAAGAATACCCATTCCAACCTAACGCAACCGAGGCTGCTGAGATGAGAAGTTACAGCCTCAATAGAGGAGGAGACAAAGATGAAGATGAAGATCGAATCTAAAAAACTCCATTGATGAAATTAGCGAATAAGCGATTTTACCAAAATTCTGGTATGGATCTTTACACATCTATCATTCATAATTTCTTTTTTTTTTTTGAGATTTATTTTGATGATTGTTGTTGGTGAAATTGAACTAGATCATACCAAGGGTTGATCAAGCAAGGATGCAGAGAAGATGCAAGTATTGATGAACCCCCATTTTCTGAAGATCTTTGGATTGGTCCCCAAATTTATGCCCACTCTGGTAATTCCATGTTTCTCTCAAATGTGATAATCTGCTGCTATTGTTTGATATATGTGAATACACAGATATACATATGTATGTGTGACATTTATGTATCGCAAATCACATGTTTTTTTATTCGGATTCAATTTTACATTTTAAAAAAAATAAGTTCTTTAGATTGTTTAAACTATTTCTGACAATTCTATTCAAAAATCATTTCTCATATATGTGCACACTACGTTAGCGTTGGGTGCATACATCAGTCATGTTTGTCGAGTATTAAAATTTAAATGAGTTTTTATTTTCCCTGTTATTGAGTTCTTGCCAATCTTTTGTGTTGTTTGGAAGAGTGTGCATGTGATTATGTTGTCCATTCTTGTGCCAATCTAATTAAGATGAGTCGGATTTGCTATTATACAAGCTTGTTAATTGTTCTTTGTCCTAATTGATTGTTTTTCTTATATCATTAACAAAGTGCTTTATTTTTGCTGTTTAAGAAAGAGATAACTTTATATATATATATGATTTTGTTTTTTAATTTACGAGTAAATAACAGTTTGACCCCCTGTGGTTTATCCAAAATAACACAAAACTCCCTTGTAGTTTTATTTGTAACACTTAACCTCCTAAACTTCGTACCATGTTATAATTTCTGACAAATGTAACAGAAGTGCACATAACAACGTCGTTTTGTGGATTGCCTTATTAAAAGAAAATAAGAAAAGAAAAATGGAAAGGTGACTATAACAAAAAAGGTTTTTACAACACCAAATGTACGTCGTGGATACAATTCAACGACACGCAAGATGAAGTCGTATTATGACCAGTCAAGCACTTGTTGTTTGTTCAGTCCTTCGGCTTTCAACGCCTCAATAGCACATTGTAGATGTTCAGAGGGACCGACGCCTACCCCGGCCTTTCTCTTGCCATTTGCCTCCACTTTGCCAAAGGATTGGGTCGCTATATCAGAGCGAAGACCAGCTGTTGTTGACACGTCAACCCCAGATCTGAGATGCCTTCAGGATGGCTTCTAAACATTTTTCAAGGATGTCATTATTTTGTTAATTTTTTAATTTAAAATTTACTATTATTATTATTAGAGCATATTCAACAGTTGTTGCTATAATTTGACAATAAATAGTATTATTTTGTCATCCAACTCTTTTGAAATCATCCAGCCCTTTCCCTCTCCCCTCGCTCTTTCTTCCCTCTCCTCTCACTATGGTCCATATCTCTCAATCTTTGGACGAGATTCTATTTCAAATCACACTCTCCACCTAATTTCATTTCATTGTATGTCTCTAGATCAGTGATCCAAAGAGGCGGAAGAGAAGTTTCATCAGGCCCCTACGCTCTCTTTCTCTCTCTGTAAATCGACAACTCAAGAGGTAGGAAACAAGTTACAACCAGTCGTCCCTCTCCTCAAACTAGTCGTCCCTTTTCCTCCATCATTGAAACTGCTCACTTCGATCTGTCTCTCTCTCGTTCACTCCGATCCTCCACTATCTTGCAGCGCCAGTATGTTTGCTAAAATTTTCTTTATTATTATTTTGATTTTGGTTTAATTTTTGTTGATGCATCTATATGTTAGCCTATCTTGGTTTGGTTTATAGTGATAATATCCATGTGATTTTTACACTGCATTTGGATCGAGTGATTTGGTGAGAAATGATTAACAAAAATCTGTTTTAATTTGGGTTTGATTCTGAAATGATTAATTTGGGTTTAATTTGAGAAATGATTAGAATAAATCTGTTTTAATTTGGTTTATTGTAATAAATCTGTTTTTACACTCTGAAATTTGGGTTTGATTCTCAAATTTGGGAGGTTTTCTACTGTTTTAATTCTGTTTTGTCAACTGATTTTCGTGCCAAAAATCTGTTTATTTGCTGATGTGGCATGTTTGGCAATTGCTACTCAACTTGCCAAATTTGAGAACAGAAATGCAATCTGCTATCTTTGTCAAGTAGAATACCATTGGAGATCCTCTTTTTGTCACTCTTACCAAATTATAGCTTTGGCAGGTTGAATAGTAGCTCCATTGGAGATGCTTATTATTATTATTATTATTATTATTATTATTATTATTATTATTATTATTATTATTATTATTATTATTATTATTATTATTATTATTATTATTATTATTATTATTTAACAATCCCAATAATATTAACTAAATCTGTAATATTTAGTAGTACTTGCCATAGACTTAAATTGGTCGCCTTTATGTGGCAAGAGAAAGGCCAGAAAAAACCCTAGACAGACGATGAGGTGTCTATATAAAGCTTGAAAACCAAACTGAACTCTATCTAACAATGGCTGCTGAGAAGATGAGATGGTGCGGCTTCAAAGTACAAGGGGACGAAGATGAAGATCTCAAAATTGCGATTGATGAAATCAGTGGGTAAGCGATTTACCAGAATCCTGACTAGATCGAACCATTTTGGGATCCAGAATTCAGAAATTGAAAGCCCAATTCTTGCACTGTGAGATCAGTGGTTTAGATTTGGTTCTCTCTTTACATTGTATGTGTTGAAAAATATATGTTAAAAGTGTGTTATATGACAAAAATTTGTAATTGTGAGATCTGTATCAAAGGTTTTGTTGTAGAGTTGTATCTTCTGATTTTCTGTATTTAAAGTTTGTGTTCTCTTGTATTGATTCAAAGTGTATTTTATTAACTAAATGAAGTCTAAGATTTTTTGTATTCAAAATTTGTTTGTATCTAATTCACTCTTAAAGCATCACAGTGGATGTGTTAAAAATGTTAGTTCAAGTATGTTAGGAAAAAAAAAATAGTGATAAAAGTTGGATCCAATTTTGTGCAAGTGTTTGTTAAATTAGTGGTTGTGTGTAGGGTTTTCGTGCAAGATTTTTATTTTTAATTCTACCACAGATCGGATTTTGTGTAAGCAAGCAGAAGTGAAGCCCTGTTCTTGAAAGCTCTGTTGATTGCTATGCTGAAAATCAATTTTATTATTGTTGGTGACTGAATTGGTGTGTTTTCCTCATTAGGAGAGCTATTGCTTTGTGTAATGGGGTAGTAGTTGGTTGAATTGTGGTGTTGTCCTTGTTGGACCCTTACCAACTTTGGGGTAGTGCTTGCATATGATTGGAAGACTATTTGGGCCATTAAAAAATATTAAAAATAAGACACATTTTGATGAGGGTTGGACATGTGTCAAGATCTGTCCAAAGAGTGTTAATGTTTGACACAAACATGACACGCATAGGTCACCTTCTTAGAAGTTGCCATTTTTCATCCATTTCAAAATAGTTTTCAATGATTTACAAAATTTTTAACTTTTTTTTTATAAATATTTTTTAAAAGCATTTTTTTTTTATCACAATTCTAAAATACTAATGAGTCTTTCCTGGCACTTATGAGTACTTGCCAAAAACTTGAATGGGACACCTTTTTCCTGGAAAGAGCAAGGCAGAAAAACCTTTACAAATCTGTATATATACAATGCAAGAATACCCATTCCAACCTAACGCAACCGAGGCTGCTGAGATGAGAAGTTACGGCCTCAATAGAGGAGGAGACGAAGATGAAGATGAAGATCGAATCTAAAATACTCCATTGATGAAATTAGCGAAGAAGCGATTTTACCAAAATTTTGGTATAGATCTCTACACATCTATCATTCATAATTTCATTGTTTGGTTGAGATTTATTTTGATGATTGCTGTTGGTGAAATTGAACTAGATCATACCAAGGGTTGATCAAGCAAGGATGCTAAGAAGATGCAAGTATTGATGAACCCCCATTTTGTGAAGATCGTTGGATTGGTTCCCGAATTTATGCCCACTTTGGTAATTCCATGTTTCTCTCAAATGTGATAATCTGCTGCTATTGTTTGATATATGTGAATACACAGATATACATATGTATGTGTGACATTTATGTATCGCAAATCACATGTTTTTTATTAGGATTCAATTTTACATTTAAAAATAAATAAGTTTTGTAGATTGTTTAAACTATTTCTGACAATTCTGTTCAAAAATCATTTCTCATAGATGTGCACACTACGTTAGCGTTGGGTGCATACATCAGTCATGTTTGTCGAGTATTAAAATTTAAATGATTTTTTATTTTCCCTGTGATTGAGTTCTTGCCAATCTTTTGTGTTGTTTGGAAGAGTGTGCATGTGATTTTGTTGTCCATTCTTGTGCCAACCTAATTAAGATGAGTCAGATTTTTTTTTTCTCGAGCGGGTTTCCCTTTGCGCTCGGGCGGGTGTGTTTTGCAGTGGTGTCTTGGAGCTCGAGCGGGTGTTCTTGCGCTCGAGCGGGTCCAGTTTTTGTGCTTGCTGCTCGAGCATCGAACGGACTAGTCGTATATCAGATGGCAGCTGGGTGATTTTAAATCACTTTTCACACTTTCTTTCTCTCTCTTACTTTTCAAAACCTCCATTGGAGAGCACCTCACTCTAAAACTTCAACTTCTCTGTAGGGTTTGATCTAGTTTGAGTGATCCACCCCCTTAGTGTCTTTGTAAGAAGTGTTGAGCTTGGCTCGGGTTACCTTTCATTCCGAAAATATTGGGATTTGGAGCACTTTCGATTTTCTTCACCTTCTCCTTTGAGCTTCGACTTTGAGGTAGGGATAACTACTCATTTTTATGAGCTTTGACATAAATATTGAGCTTTTTGTATAGATGGCTTGATTTGGAAACTTAGGGTTTGAGATGTGTTATATTGGAAAGAGGGGTTTTGTTCTTTTGATTCAAACCTATGTGTTTTGGGTCTGAAAAGGAGGTTATTGATGTTGTTGATGATATTTGGACCTTTAGGTCAATGTTGAGAAAATAGGGGAAAGTGCCATGTTTGGGTATCTTGGGGTCATTAGTGTAATTAATGACATTTACTATGGAAATATGAAATTGAGTGGAAATAATGAAATTGGCTCATTATGAGGTAGAATGGTGGAGTTGGATTCATTAATCACTCACCTTTGTTGATAAATTATCTGTTGATATAATTATTATCTGTTTAGAAATAATTGCTTTGGGCCATCGGTGGAGGATAGTCTTGATTGTTGTAGACTTTGCATGATGATTAGGCGAATTAAAACTAACCGGTTGAATGTCATTGAATATGATGAATGGGGTAATATATCAAATTTGTGTATTGATTGAACATGTATATGATAGATGCTTATATACATTGTGTTGTGTGAGAGGAGATAGGGAATGTACTCCACGGTTTGGGAGGAGATAGAGAATGGACTCCTAAACCGGATATCTGGGAGGAGATAGGGGATGGACTCCATTGATATAGCAAATCTGTGTATCATATATGAGATATAGAAGTGTTTTATTTGACATTAATACAACAAACCTGTGTATCATATATGAAGTATGGAAGTGTTTAATATGTGTTGTTAACTCATTTGAAATGGAAGTATTGTTGATATGAGATGTAATCTCATCTAAATTGTTTGGCCAGATTCTGAGCCACGCTTATGAATTGAGAATTGGATAAGTAACAGAAAATGAAATGAAACATGGGCATATTGGTCATGTAATTGAAATGTGTTATAAGTTGGCGTATATGAGTTAAATATTTATCGAATGCTAATGTTTTAGTTATTGCTCATATTATGTTTAGCATATCTCTACTGGGCGTTGGCTCACCCTATATGGGACATCATTTTCAGGTTCAGGTATTATGCCGCCTCCGAGGTCTTAGCTTGGATGGTTGTGGGAGTTGAAGACTCTCTTGTTTATCTTTGTGATTATTTTGTGTATTACATGTAAATCAAGCGAAGGGCTTATTTTGTATTTTGAGTTACTGCTCTCTTTTTGTATCCAAGTGTTGGCTTGGAAAGTTGTAAGCCCGTGGGGCATTTACTTTTGATGTCAACATGTAATGTTTTTGTAATGAATACTCTGATGAATGAAATTATGCTTTATTCTCTTATGTCTAAGCACGTCAAGATTGTATGATTTATGGATTTATTTTGAGGGCGTCACAGAACTGGGGTTGGCATAAGGGTTAGAGTTAGGGTTAAGGTAGGAGATAGTGTTGAGCGTGAAGTGGAGTGGAGGACGGTGGGGTGGTAGTAATGGCGAGGAAATGAGTTGTGAGTGGACTAATAGGGTTAGGAAGGGCAGAGGAAGGCAGAAGAGCAGTTGGGAAAAGTATATATGGATTAATTATTGAAAAAATGTAGAGAAAGCATAGTGGGTGGTCGAAGAGAGGTAAGTTAGGGCTAGCTAGCAATTGGAGATGGTGGAAGATGAAATAGGAAAAAGAGAGAAGAGATAGGGAGAAAGAAGTTAAAGGAATAAAAATGAAGGGGGCATTTTAGCAATTTTATTCATGCTCCCTCATTTTGTAATTATAAACCTCAAAAGTTAAATTTACATAATTCTCTTTAAATTTTATTCATATTGAAGATATTTATCTCACCTCTTTTGTGTTTAATGTAAGTAATTAATTTTCTCACATCTGCCTTATAAACATAATGGTTTATGAGCCGCCAATTACAGGTGCCACGTCAGTTAGTTCGTAACCATAGGGTTGGCAACAGGGGTTTCGTATCGACCAACCCTTTCCAAACCTCATTTATGAGGAATAATGGTTATCCCATTCCCTTTCCAATCTTGAATCATAATGGGCAAATTTCCAACAACTTAGTACAGTTTCAAAAGATAAAATAAATGAAACTAAAGCAAGTCAATCATTAAAAATAATATAGTTGTGCTTTTGTATCTTGATTTTTAAAAGTTATCATATCAGACAAATAAATGTAACTATGTCAATAAATGTCGTATTATCTTTATGACATTTTGCAAACGTCAACAATCACCTATAAATGGCATTTTCATAAATGTTGTCGAATTCAAACCCTTAACTTAGTTTTCATTACCAATATAAAAAAATGTAAAGCAAATAAATAAATAAATAATCTAAGTTGAATTTTAAAATAAATCACATTTCTAGCTGAGTGACCAAATCCCCTCATCATCCAAAATGTTTTGCATGATAAGCTTGCCTATTCAATCCTCGCTCTAACTTGGATTAAGACATACTAGCTCCATCCCAATTAGGCAATATTTTTTAGGATAGATTATGCAAATGGTCCCTATAGTTTACACGATGTATCAATTTAGTCCCTGTCAAAATCGAGCAAATTAAAACAATAAAGACTAAATTGGCACATTGTGTTAACTATGAGGACCAAATTAACACATCGTTTGAGCACGTGACAACTTTCCGTCCACCAAACCTAATAGCCATTATTTATTGGACTAATATAACACAATCCATTAAATAAAAAAGCAAAATCGAGCAAATTAAAAAATATGGACTAAATTGACACATCGTGTAAACTATAGGGACAATTTGTATAATTTACACTTTTTTAAAATTGGATTGAACTTTTGTAAAGTTTAAATCTAAACTTGACCATCATGCTTGGGCTTATAAGGCCACATGTCCTTTTTGATGATATGAACTATTCATTTTGTAAGGTTCTCTATGTATATCATTTATTTATTTATTTGAAACAAATATGATAACTAAAAATGTTACGATTATCGAATCGATTTAATTTTTTTCATAGATAATACACATAATATAGCGATCCCGGTTTTTCCTTCCTTTGTATACTGTATTCTGGACTTAGTTCCGTGGACTTGTTTTTGTATCATTATCACTTCTAGCCTTTCCTCTTTGTATTTGGATCTTGGGTTGTGGTGGGCAGGTTTGAAACAGGTTGGTTGCACTTTGAAACCAAAAGGTGATCTCCAGATTTTGGCCTTCACGCTCGAGCGGAAGTTTTAACGCTCGAGCGGGCTCTTCGTTGTTGCTTATCCGCTCGAGCGGGAGTTTTGACGCTCGAGCGTGTTTTTCCATCTCCCAGTACTTTACTCTGCAGTCCCTCCGCTCGAGCGGAGAGTTTGGCGCTCGAGCGGGTACCATCGCCTGCAAAACTTCTGGAAGTGTGCAATCGACGCTCGAGCGGCTCTTTTCACGCTCAAGCGTAAGTCTGTGTCTGACGCTCGAGCGGGGATTTTCATGCTTGAGCGGGGAGTCGACTACATCAGTCCGAGATTTCACTTTTTGGATCACTTTTTGACCTACTTTTCTTTCTTAACTTTTAGAAAACCGCCCCTTGAGAGTCTCTCTCTCTTTCTCTCTCTCTAAACCTGCCTTCTCTCTAAAAATTGATCTACCTAGGGTGAGTATCTAACCTTGGTCCTTTATTAAAAAGATAGAGTGAGTCTAGGGCTTTCATTCAATCTGAACGTTTGGTGGTTTGGAGCACTTTGGAATTTGGGTATTCATCTTCGTCTTCTCCAATCGGGTTATTTTCTTTGAGGTAGGGATTTCCTACTCCATCCTATAAGTTTTGTTCTAAGTTTTGGTATTTTGATATGTTGGGAGTACTTTGGTAATTTTGGGAAAAACCCTAGTTGTATTAATAAATTAATTTGTATAATTAATTTAAGGAAATTGGGCAAATTGGTTAAATGCATGAAATTGAGGAATTCATTGATTAAATGGTGTAGTTGGATAATTAAAATCACTCGCCTATTGAATTGTTGATATATTTATTTCCAGTCTAGAAATAACTGTTTTGGGCTATCGGTGGAGGATAGTCGTGTTTGTTGTAGACATTGCATGTGGATTAGGGAAAATTGAAACTAATCAATTTGTTTAAGTCATAAATTTAGACTATTGAATTAATACAGAAAGTACATGTATTGATTGAGCATTGCATATGCATATTGTTTGGGAGGAGATAGGGGATGTACTCCACGGTTTAGGGGAAGATACGGGATGGACCTCTAAACCGGATTTTTGTTTGGGATGAGATAGGGGATGGACTCCATTAGCATCACTATTATGTGTGCTTATTATATTGAAGTGTTTTTACATGTTATTGATACAGCACTAAAATGTGTATCAAATGAGAAATACGAAGTGTTTTGATATGAGCCTGAGTCTCATCTGTATTGTTGATATTGGAAGTAATGTGAATGTGATATATAGTTCACTGTTGTAAGTTTGGCCAGGTTTTGAGTCATATTGGTAATAATGGGAATTGAAACATGTCATAGACATTAGTGTCATGAGACAGTATCAAGTTATAATTGATTATCTTGGTTAACCATCTATTGAATGCTATAGCTTTATCCAATGCTTATATTTGGTTTAGTATTTTTCTACTGGGCTGTGGCTCACCCTTTATGGGAACATCATTTTCAGGTTCTGGTGATAAGCTACCTCCAAGGACTTAGCTTGGAAGGAATTGGAGTTGAAGACTCTATTTAGTTTAGTTGTTATTTATTTATTTGATATTACATGTAAACATTCAAGCCTAGGGCTTTGTTTGTATTTGAGTTAGAACTCATATTCTGTGTCCAAGTGTTGGCTTGGAAAGATGTTAGCCTGTAGGGCATTTAATTTGATGTTACATGTAACGCTTTTATTTAGTAATACTCTGATGAATGAATTAATGAATTGTTTTCTTTAAATATTGCATGTCAATGATATATATATAATGGATTAATTTTGAGGGCGTTACACATAAAGGGCCTATAAAATGAATGATTTAAATAATCAAAATGGAACTTGAAATGGCCTCATAAGCTCGAACCTAACCATGAAATTTAGATTTGAACTTGAGAAAAATATAACTATTTATTTTTAAAACACTTTTTTATTATCAAAACCCTTATATTAATGATTCTTTTCTAGCATTTATGAGTACTTGCCAAAAACTTAAACTGGGCAATTTTTTTTAGAAGGAGCAATGCATAAAAAATCCTAAAGAGGGGAGTAGACATGTGTTTTTTAAAAATTGTTATGTTAGACACTTGTATGGATCTGTGTCAATAAACGTCGTGACTTTAGTAAACGTATGTAGCTACGCTTAATTGACATTCTCATAAATGTTGTTGAGTTGTAGAGCTATACAACTAACTTCAATCCCTCATCATTACACTTTTTTTTTTGAATCAGCAAAATAGTAATCTTTATTGATAAAAGGGAAAGTACAAAGTACACTGCAAGCATCAATAAAGCAGGGAAGAGCAAAAAGCATCATAGCTAAGCTAGACGATCCCAACTAGGTTGGCACCGGGAAGAGAGCTCAAACATATGCTAGCTCCAACCCAGGATGGTGAGGAACCAACCATGCCGAAGCAAAACAAAATACAAGAAAGGAAAAAGAAAAGCAATCAAGCACCAGCAAGCAAGTAACAATGCCACTCTCAAAGGCAGACCCTCACATGACCGAGATTGAATAATAAGTCATTCATTGAGTAATGGAAGTCTTTTACTAAGGCTTTGATCCATAATGCAAGCCTAAGCTTTATTAGCTTACTCAACTCAAAGCAATTAGGCTGCACCCCATTGAAAATGCACTCATTCAGCTATTTATAGAGTGACCAAAGAACAATTAATGGTAAAGCTTTCGAAATCCTTCTTTCCATTCTTTTAAACTTGCCACCCATCCACCAATGAAGTAAACTATCAACTGAACTTGGTATCACCTATTGAAACCCCTATCACTGCATCATTTTTGCCTAGACATTCTAAGAAAATGGGCAACATAGTAGCAAATGACTGGTTGATTCAGTTTATGTTTTGCAGAAAGTGCACTGAGTGGTGTAGACACCCCATTTTTGACCTTCCTCAAGACTTGGACGTTACCGCTCGAACACTCGGTGATCATCCATGTTTGTGTTCGTCTTGAGTTCCCGGAGGTCTCGGCTACGCGTCTTGCCTCAGGACCTCTCGACTCGACTGTTTTGTGTCTGGTTTTGCACCAAACACTTGTGCTTTGCCTTGGAGGGGCAGGGAATGGCTTGTGGGCCATCCCCACACATCACTGGCCAGGGCTTGAGGCCACCAGCTGTGTTTTGCTTCCACCGGCCAAATGTTTGGCCGGCCGGCTATCTTTTTTTGGTCAATTGTATTTTTGGCCGGCCGACTACTGTGCATCTGCTTTTGTAGATATTTTTGTGCCATTGGCAGACACTTTCCCCCCCCCCTCCATACACGTGTATGGAGGGATTGCCCTCTTGTTAGGTTCCTTTGGAAGCTTTACAAAACCATTTTGTCTACAAAAGAGAGGGTCTTCTCTCTTGTTGAGAGGTTAGACAAGTTAGGCAATTTAGACAGCATTTTTCAGAGGGTTTTGAGTTTTAGGGTTAGGGTTCATATATCCTCCATCTCTATCTCTCTCTCTCTCTCTTGTGTTTTGTGTGTGTTTTGTCTTAGTTTTGCACACAAATACCCACCATCACACCTTTTCTTGGAGCTGAGGACCTTGAGGGTTGTTTTTGGAGTTTTGAAGCTGGTTTGGACCTAAGGAGACTGCTGGTCCACCATTTGTGAAGAGGGTCTACAAGGGTAAGACTTTTGTCCTTTTTCCCCCATTTTTGCATAGCTTATTTACCTATCTTGCATCTGTATTTGAGCTTAGTGTATAACATATAAAAGTTGTGTTTTTACTTGCTCTAAGTAGTTGCTTAAGGGTGTTTCAAGCATTGGGGTTGTTTGACCCCTCTTAAGCCTTGAAAGGCTCTATTTTGTGCCATTTTGGTTGAGCTCCGGGATCATTGTGTTTGGGCCTCCTCACCACTAAAATCTTGAGGGATTTTAGAGGTGAGGATGGTGCCTTGAGGTCCCAAGAAGGAGAGGGCCACCCCCTCTCCTTGTTGTCCTTGAAAAGGATCATTTTTTGCCTCTTGAGGGAGCACCTAGCTTAGGCTCATGTTGACCATGCCTTGGCTGTTTTTTATGCTTATTATGCCATGATATAGCATTGTTTTAAGTTGGTTTTGGTACACTATGCTTGCTTAGCATACATGCCTTGTAATGCCATTTTGTTGCCTTAACATGCCTTAGGTTGTAAACCATTGTTCTAGCATGCTTTAGGCTTAGCTTTGTGAAGCTTTCATGTTTATTTTGCCATGTTTAAGGTCTGTCCTTAGTTGTTTGGGTCGACTTTAGCATGCATTGCATAGCCTCTTTGCATTTTAGCTTGTAGGCTTCAAGGGTGTGAGTGTGTAGCATGCATCCTTGCCTCATTTCAGTGGTTTGGAACCACTTGCCATGTTATTTCAGCCCACTTAGCATGCTCGTGTGGTTGCATTTGATGTCCCTTAAGTGTGTTCAAGGGTCGACATTCCATGCTTCATGTTTAGCCTCTTTGGTGTGCTTGCATGTTTAGGCCTCTTAGATATCATCTAAGTAGTCTTTTGGCTTTGTTTTAACATGCTAGAAATCTAATTTTAGTTGTTTAATGCATGCCATGTTTGGTTTTGTCAAGGGTAGTTTAATGCCCCTTAGCTTACTTTGAGTTTTGGGACCTTGGTTGCATGCCTTGGCTTGTCATGTTTAATTGATTTGGTATCATATTTAGCATGATTTTAAAGCTTCCAATGCATGCCATATGTCCGTGATTATTCCCCTTGAAGTGTGCTTAAAGGATATCCTTTGATGCTTAAGTGTTTAGGTCTTAACATGTGCATGCGTGTATGTGTGTTGGCCCTGATGTTTAAGCACTTTGGCCGCTGATTTAGGCTTGTTTGAGAGTGGCCTAATTTAGTTTAAGTCCGTCTCCTTGCTTGTTTGCATCCTCCTCTTGTATGTTTGCTTGCATACTTGCATGTACACATTGCATTGCCTATGTTGCATGCTAGCTCACATGCTTAGGATTGCATTGCATTAACATGCATGCTATACCTCTTGAGTTGAGCATGATAGAGGTTGAGCCCCTTCGCTTGTTTATTTGCATTGCATTACATTTGAAATTGAAGTTGCACACTCGATTCTTTGGGCCATCATGCATCGAAATACGTGATTGGTGGCCCGAGAATCGAGGATCATGTCCCTTTGAGTCATAAACATGATAAGGGATATGGTTGGTGCATACATTGCTTAAATTGCATTGCCATGCAAAGCTCTATCCTCTGCTGCTGTCAAACGGATTCTGCAGGAACTTTTTTGCCGATCGACTGCACAGAGTGCCGACTGGCAATCCATCGGTGGGCGATGGATTCATTTTTGGCCGATCGACACCAAATCACAGCCGATGATGATTCCCTCCAGCCGGTGGCATTCCCCAACATCCAGTGAGCACAACCTGAGACTTTGGTAGTCTTCAGAGAAGCAGAGCATGGAAAATAGAGGCGGCTTGTGCATGGCACTGGACTTCCGAGCAAGACCCAAGCATGCGTGCATTGGACCCTCTTCCCGAGGCCCCTTTTTTATTGCTTTTCTTAGCTTAGTTAATTTGTTAATTAACTAGGTGATTTGTAATAATTAATTAGCTTGCGAGTTAGTTAATTTGTATTATTCTTTCAGTCCCTCTGAGCGAGGGCGAATTTGTAATAAGTGTTTGTGAGTGTGTGCATGTCTTCCAACCCCCACTTCTTTCTCCCTTTTACTTACCTGCTTTGATGGTAAGTAATAGGTCATGTTTAATTTAGCATACCTTATACTATGCATGCGTGCATCATTCATCAGTATTGCATGCACCGGGCTCGGCGCATCATGCTAACTGCATTAGTATTTCAAATCTAATTTGAATACATGATGTTGGTGCATTTCACATGCCACTTCTAGATTAGCCGAGCCTATTCTAGTGACATTTTGTATGCGTTGCATTAGGCACTTAACATGGACTTGGATCATACATTGATTTGCTAACGAGTTCCCTGTTTTGGCTTGGAGTACTATGTAAGTATTTAAACTTTAGCATACCGCATGCATGTGGATGTTGACATGACAGCATGCTTACCATGTGGCTAGATGCTTATGTGTTATAAATTGCCTGAATGCCTGCGGGTGAAGGTTGGATTGTCTGAGTTGGAATAGCTCATTGAAATCCGTGTTTTAGCCTACTTGCGAGTAGCAAATTCCAAAACATTTTTCAAAACAAATGGATATGCAATGCTTATTTCCAAATTAGGTGATCTAGTCTATACTTTTGTGCTATGCGCATAACATAGTAATTCTAGGCTAATAATCGGGATAAGAACACATAACGTTTTCAAAATCGGATATCATGGTTAGTAGAGGCCGAT
This sequence comes from Camellia sinensis, assembly GCF_055761805.1. Taxonomy (NCBI): domain Eukaryota; kingdom Viridiplantae; phylum Streptophyta; class Magnoliopsida; order Ericales; family Theaceae; genus Camellia; species Camellia sinensis. The sequence goes on along the minus strand of NC_138975.1, from coordinate 99,578,432 downwards.
CTTCGGATCGGGCGAGAGGGGGTGCTCATAGCTGACCTTCCCCAATCGTACCCTAGCTCCCAAGCCGAGGCAACTTTGGTGATGACGGACACGTGGCCTTTGGCATCGAGTCAGGGTTTCCTAAATTCCCCCTTAAAAAATATTTAGGTGGCGACTCTGTATCTGGAAAAGCAGTCCATGTTTGGCACTTCTTTTCTAAAAATCTATTTTCTCAAAACGATTTGCCGGATTTGGACTCTTTGGTTCAGATTAAGAACCGTGACACAAATTGAGTCCGAACTGTAGCACGAAGGCCTCACGCGGGCGCGTCTACAAGTGGAAGCATTAATACGAAGGATCCCAATTTTCTGAAGGAAATCAGCTAATTTGATTCTGTCTTTCCAGGCCAACCAGTTGAAGATTTGTGTAACGCCCTCAAAATTAACCCATTATATATATCATTGACATGCATTATTTAAAGAAGACAATTTATTAATTCATTCATCAGAGTATTACTAAATAAAGCATTACATGCAACATTGAATAAAATGCTTTACAGGCTTACATCTTTCCAAGCCAACACTTGGATACAAAAATATGAGTTCTAACTCAAAACAAGAAAAGCCCTAGGCTTGAATGTTTACATGTACTAATAAATAAAGACAATTAACTAAAGGTAGTCTTCTTCAAACCAGAAGCCAAACCCTCCCAAGCTAAGTCCTTGGAGGTAGTTTATCGCCTGAACCTGAAAATGATGTTCCCATAAAGGGTGAGCCACAGCCCAGTAGAAATATACTAAACCACATATAAGCAATGAATAAAGCAATAGCATTCAACAGATGGTTAACCAAAATAATCAATTACTTCATTTTACAGTCTCATGACACTATTGCCAAAGATACGTTTTACTTTCCAATTTTATCAACATGGCTCAGAACCTGGCCAAACTTATAACAGTGAATCACATATATCATATTCACATCCTTCCAATATCAACAAACAAATGAGACTCAGGCTCAAATCAAACACTTCATACTTCCAGATTGATACACATTTTAGTGCTGTATCAATAAAACACTTCTATATAAATAAGCACACATAAAAGTGATGCTAATGGAGTCCATCCCCTATCTCCTCCCAAACAAAAATCCGGTTTAGAGGTCCATCCCCTATCTTCCCCTAAACCGTGGAGTACATCCCCTATCTCCTCCCACACACAAAACAATGTATGCAAATGCAATGCTCAATCAATACACGTATTTTCTGTATCAATGCCATAGTCAAAATTAATGACTTAACCAATGTGATTAGTTTCAGTTATTCCTAATTCACATGCAATGTCTACAACAATCACGACTATCCTCCACCGATAGCCCAAAACAGTTATTTCTAAACTGAAAATAACTATGTCAACAATTCAATAGACAAATGATTCCAATTACCCAATTATGCTATTTAACCGATGAATTCCCCAATTCCATGAATTTAACAATCTTTTCCCAATTCCATGAATTACTTATAAAAATTAATTCAATAATACAACTAGGGTTTTTTCCAAAATTTACCAAAGTATCCCCAACATATCAAATTACCAAAGCTTAGAACAAAACCTATAAAATGGAGTAGGAAATCCCTACCTCGAAGAAAACAACACAAATGGTGAAGACAAAGATGAGTGCCCAAATACCAAAGTGCTCCAAATCGCCAAATGTTCAGATTAAATGAAAGCCCTCGACTCCCTCTATCTTTTTAATGAAGGATCTAGGGTAGAAACACACCCTAAGTAGATCAAATCTAAGAAAGAAGGTAAGTAGGGAGAGGGAGAAGACGGTTCTAGGGTTTTAAAATCAAAAAGGAGATGAAAAATGATCCTGAAAGTCGGATCTCGGATTTTTATACCAGTCGCCCCGCTCGAGCGTCCAAACCCCCGCTCGAGCGCCACTCACAGACTCCCGCTCGAGCGGCGAATGCACTCTCCCAGAAGTTTTTGCAGACAGGTCCCCGCTCGAGCGCCCAACTCCCCGCTCGAGCGTCACTCACGACTTCCCGCTCGAGCTTCCAATCCCCCGCTCGAGCGGCCAACACTACACAGGACATACTGGATGGGCGTATTCCCCGCTCGAGCGTCCAAACCCCCGCTCGAGCGGACAAGCCAAAATCTGGGCAACTAGACTTGGTTCCTAAGCTCAACCAACCTGCTCCAAATCTTCCCAACACAACCCAAGACTCAAAACAAGAAAATAATGAATGACAACAACAATTATACAATGACGGAATCTACGAAACCTAAGTCCGGATACAAAAAATCAAATGGGAAAAGACCGGGGTCGCTATATTTGAATTTTGGGAGGGATATCTTTATTCCAAATGAATTTGTGGATAATGAGACAATGGCTAAGAGAAGTAGTACAAAAATTATACACATCAGTAGCTTTGTAAATACCTAAATTTCAACCAAGCCAAACAGGGTTGTCAATCTCCCCAATCCTGAGTAAGGGGGCTGAGGATAATGCATTTGACAGTCTAACAATTTCCACCTCTTCCCACTCATGTGGAGCTCTTCTGAAAGGTAAATTCCAATCCCCTAAAGTTGATTTTCTTTCATAAAACAAAGATAGTGTGTCTTCCTTATTAGTTGATAATCTAAAAAGACATGGAAATTCATCTTTTAGACAAATGTTTCCATACCATTTATCAAACCAAAATCTGACTCATTTTCCATCACCAACCTTAATGAGAAAGTTGTCCAACCCTCATTACTTATCGGTATACAAAATTTAAAATGATTTTTTTTTAAATCATTAATTTTTGTCGGGTGACCAAATTTTATCAGCATCTCAAATTTGGTGCATGCTAAGCATGAAGATTACCTCCTCACTCTGATGTGATTTGAAACATATCATCTCCATCCCAATTAGACAATAGAACTGATTTTATAAATAATTTATGAAAAAAGAAAAATCATTAAACACTTTTCACTTATTTCAAAAACATTTTTTGAATGATTTTACAAAAATTAAAACATTTTTTAAAATATATATTTTTATTATCACAATCTTAATATATTAATGAGTATTTCCTGACAATTATGAATACTTACCAAAAACATGGCAATTATTAATACTTAACAAAAACTTCAACAAAAAATATTATTTTGCTCTAAATTATCACTAAAAAAGCAAATGAACCTTTATTCTTTTAATAATATCAATCATATACCTGAATTATTTGATTTTTTTTTTTTAATTTTACCTTACCATTAATTATGATCTATAATAAAATAAAAGTCGCTAATGTGACAATTATACTTTATTTAAAATTTTATTTTATTTCCAACCCATTTGTATAATATTAATTAGATCCTTGAATAAAATGAAATTTTGGAGTCCAAACTTAATGAGATTCCTTTGTTTGTTTGATTACTTTTTTTTTATTTTTTTTTCCTCTGAGATACCCTAGGGAAAGTGTGTATATATTAACCCTAAGGACCCTGTATACCCAACCCATCACAACTCATCAATGGCGCCTGAGATGAGAAGCTGCAGCATCAACCAAGATGACGATGAAGCTCGTCTATGAAGCTCCATTCTTGTGCCAACCTAATTAAGATGAGTCAGATTTGCCTTGTAAGCCCGTCTATGAAGCTCCACATCCAAGTGCTCTAGCCAAGCTGGTAATTCTATCTTCCTTTCAATTTCGATTTAACTGTACATCTTCCATTTTTTTCTTTTTTTCTTTTTTATAATTTTAAATATATTTTTGGTAGATTTCACATTTTTAAAATTTTTCCAGAATACTTTTATATAATTAAATGTCCAAACAATCAAATTAAGATTCATATCAAAGTTTGTAATCTGTTATGGGTTTAATAGCTTATCTATCTAAGATCTGTCTTTATAAATAAAGATAAACATAACCATGATTGTGGAGTTTTAAATTTTTTTAATCAGTTTGATTTTTTCACAGTGTTGATTGTTGTAGAATCAACAACAATTTATTCACCTAATTTCATTTATGATTTCTTTTTAAAGCAAGTGAGACCATTTTTCCAAATCAGTTAAGATTATATATCAAGATTTTTATCTCTTAAAATTTTGACATAATATAGTAATTGTGATTGTTTTGAGAACCCTTTTATCATACAATTTTTGTTCCCAAAAATAATCCACAATATTATATTTTTTTTTCAAATATTCATCTTGCTTAGTAATTACTAAATCAATAATTGTCATTCACTATACATGACTCTCTATCTTCACTCTCATTCACTATTTTCTGCACTGTTGGAAATTGGGCAGGGTATTGGACCCGAATTTGGGTGCCCATGTGGCATGACCCTTGGCCCATTCAAATTATCCCTATAATTTGAATTTGATTTCCTAATTATCCTATTTTTTAGGATAACCCTCTATCTATCTACATCTATCCTATCCTTAGGAGATATGGATAGATGGATGTATATGGTTATATATCTGATTATATATTTTGAATATATAGAATATCAGATACGTTATGTGATTTTTTACCCATAACATTTTTTCCCATAATCTCTTTCTAACTCTTTCTCATATCAGAGAACGATCTAGCCTTTGCACTGTGATTAAAGTGGGTGATACTCATACTGTGGTATCACCCCATTGCTGGGTGTTCTTAGTTCGTGATTAAAGAAACACGTGATTTACCCACAAGGTTCTTCGTTTCGGATTCTATCACACAAGGTATGGTTTGAATCCTTTTACCTACTGCGTTATATATATATATATATATATATATATATATCTTACATTGGTATCAGAGCCTTAAATGGGTATTTTCGTGCTTGTTTTTTATGCATTAAAATATGTATATAATTATATATATATATACACACATGATATATGCATGAAAAATTAATATTTTTCTGAACTTTCTTCGATCAACCTGAAATTTACATATGTTGTAGTATATTTCATGTAGAATATATCTGCCAAGTTTCATAAAAATCCAACGGTCGGATTTTGAGAAAAATGGATATTCATATTTATTTTTTCGTAACTTTGACTACATGCTGATTTTACATGCTTTGTTTTTATGTTATGAAAATTATATATTTGGAAACCTTGTTTCGATATCTTTGAAATAGTATATTATGGGTCTGATTCTTACTTACGGTTGATGAAAAAAAGCAAACCCTAATTCGGGTTCATTTTGTATTTTTTGGTGCCTTAAGAAAGAAGATGAAGTGCAGAGTTTCTGCACTTCCACTCTCATTTGAGAGAGAGTGTGATACATCCTATTATTTGGGTTTGTTAGATGTCATTTTTGATACCACCATTATTTTTATTTTGGAAAATGGAGTCCGACAGTACTAAAATTGGACCAGAAAACACTCTGGAAGGCGACGCGTGAGTCACACGAGCCATCTGACGACGTTAACGCCGCCACGCGCGCGCCACGCGTCAGCCACAACCCGCACGCACCAGGCACGCTTCGCATACGCGCGCCGTCCATGCTTTCCACGCGAGAGTCGTCCACGCGGTTTTTTGCGCCGGCTTGGCTGGCTTGGCTACTCGGTGTAAGGCGTTGTTTGTTTGTTTGTTTGTTTTTTTTTTAATTCTGAATCGCGTTAAATGATTGTAAATAATTCGTTATAGCTTTGTTTTAAGCATGGTTGGTACTGTTGGTTTTAGAATTAAATTTTTTATCTACTGCAAAATTTTCAAAATTTTATGAAAATAAAAAATATTTTTCCTGAAATAATAATTCATTATTTCTGCTTTAAAATGCTTCTAGTGTTGCATGACTAAGTTTCTAAGGCTGAAATTTTTGCAGTAGACTACTGTAATAGTTTACTATTTACTGGTATGATTGTTGTATTTTCCTAGATTCTGGAATATTTATTTCTAATTTTGTGTATTATTGTCGTTCATTTTTGTAGAGACAAATACAATTAAATAAAAATATTAAGATTGTTGAATGGGCTTAATTTTTTTTTCATGAATAATATACAAAGAGGACTCTGCAAAATAAATAGTTCAGATTATCAAAAAGGACCTGTGGTGGGCCCTATGAGCTCAAATATAACACTCAATTTCATATTTAAGTTTGAGAAAAGTCCAAACCCATTTACAAAATTGTTTCAAATTTACAAAATGGCTTTCTATTGTCTAATTGGTATGGAGCTAGTATTTCTCAAACCAAGTTAGGGCAAGGACAGAATAGGCAACCTCAATATGTATGACGTTTTGGATGATGATGAGATTTGGTCACCTGACAAAAAATGTGATTTTTTTATTATTATTTAAATTCAGCTTAGATTATTTCTTTGTTTTTTTTTATGTCAGTAATGATAATGGATTGAAGTCAACTGTTTCAATTCAAAAATATTTATAAAAACACGGATTATAAGTGATTTTGTATGTTTTCAAAACGTCATATAGATAGCAAGACATTTATTATGTGATGACCGGGTGAATTATTCGCCTCTTTCTTCTTCTTTTAATTTTGGGTTTGCCATATTAGAGTGTTGGGTTTGACTTGAAGCCTTGTTAATCGTTTGGGTTTGTTGTGTTTGAAAGTTTTCTAAAAAATTCTTGTTTTTGTTTATTTCGGTGCTAATTTTCACTTGTTCCCGAGGGTGTGAGGTTAGGCCCGGAGTGTCAGGAGTTAAGCTGCCAATTTTTCTAGGCTGAGGGCTAAGCCGCACGTACGGGGGCCATGGCCGTACGTACGGAAGAGGGGCCGCACGTGCGGAAAGCAGGGGAGTCTTGGGTTGCCTACTACATAAAAGGCACGTGAAGGAGAAGATGCAGAAGAAGGTGCGGGGGTGAGTGTCACACGTGCGGGAGGCACACTTCGCATGTGCGGGGATGAGTGTCGCACGTGTGGGAAATGCTGAGTCCGAAAAATTCAGCTTTTCTCTCTTTTGGGCTGCGTGTGTATCACTTTTTACACATCTCTCTCTAAAAATCATTTCCTCTTTCTTCTCTCTACATTTCCTACACCAAACCTCTTAAAAGTCTTGATTTCTTTAGATCCATTGCATTTTAAAGCCAAGGTCCTTCATCGAAGTTGGAGAGCTAACTGAGGGCTTCGTTGTGTGCGGTGAAGATCATGTTTCAACGCCATCCATTTTAAGGGTTCCATCTCATTTTCTTCTCCAAACTTGAGGTAGGAATTTTCTTAGAGTTATATATATATATATTTTTGCAGGATCTTGTTGATTTTCAAAATTTCTTTTGTTAATATTGGAACATGATGGTTGGTTCAACAATGTGGGTAGTTTTGGGAGTGGAATGGCTCCTTATTTCTTGTGAAATAATTTCTTGAGGGTTTTGAATTACATTGATTGAGGAAATTTGTTTTAAAGGCATCCTTTCAAATGATGTGGGTGTGTGTGTTGTTGTAGTAAGAAAAACCTACCAATTTGGGGGGTTTTTAAAAGATGAAGAGAACATGTGGTTGATTTGGTGAATATATTATCTTGTGGGCCAAAATGAGTAAAGCATGAGAATACTTATTTGCACCAGCTGAATTGCATGAGTTGAAGATTCAACTTTAAGAGCTTTTAGACAAGAGCTTTATTCGCCCTAGGATATCACCTTGGAGCGCCAGCTGTCTTTGCGAAGAAGAAGGATAGGTTATTGCGGTTGTGTATTGATTACCACAAGTTGAACCGGGTTACCGTCAAGAACAAGTATCCTCTACCTAGAATAAATGATTTGTTTGACCAACTTAGAGGGTCTCGTTGCTTCTCGAAGATAGATTTGAGGTCGGGGTATCACCAGTTAAGAGTCCGGTAAGAGGACATCCAGAAAACGGCCTTTCGCACGCGTTATGGCCACTATGAATTCCTTGTAATGCCTTTTGGGTTGATCAATGCACCGGCTTCTTTTATGGATTTGATGAACCGAATTTTCTGAGAATATTTGGATGGTTTCGTGGTCGCCTTTGTGGACGACATCTTAATTTATTCAACCTTCGAGGAGGCACAGGAGACTCACTTCCGGGTAGTGCTTGATTTGCTTAGAGAGCACGAGTTGTATGCCAAATTTGAGAAATGCAAGTTTTGGTTAACCAAGGTGTAGTTTTTGGGTCATGTGGTGTCAAGAGAGGGAGTAACTATAGATTCCTCGAAGATAGATACGGTACAGGATTGGGGACAACCCAAAAATGTTTTTGAGATCCGGAGTTTCTTGGGATTAGCAGGGTTTTATCGACGTTTTGTAAGGGACTTCTCTAGACTAGCTGCGCCTTTGACTAGGTTGACTAGAAAAGCTGTCAAGTTTGTGTGGAGTGAGGCTCGTGAAAAGTCATTCCAAGAGCTTAAGACTAGATTGACAACCGCACCGGTCTTGATAATTCCGGAAAGAGGTTTGGGTTACACCGTTTATTATGATGCGTCTCAGGATGGGCTTGGTTGTGTCTTGATGCAAGGGGGAAAGGTTGTGGTCTACAGTTCACAACAATTGAAAACTCATGAGAAAAACTACCCCACCCACGACTTGGAGTTAGCAGCGGTGATTTTTTCCTTGAAAATTTGGAGGCATTATTTGTTTGGCTAGAAGTTTGAAGTTTTCTCCGATCATAAGAGCCTAAAGTATTTGTTTTCCTAAAAAGACTTGGATTTACGCCAACGAAGGTGGATGGAATTTATGGAGGATTATGACTTTGAGTTATACTATCACCCGGGAAAGGCCAATGTAGTGGCCGATGCCTTAAGTCGGAAATCCATGAGTAGTTTGGCAAGTGTGGCCATTTGGGAATGGATCATGCTAGGTGATATTGGCAAGTTTGATTTGCACTTGGGTGAGTCCGGTGAGAGTGCAACCTTGTTTACCTTAAGTGCTCAACCTACCTTGATTAGTAAAGTCATAGAGGTGCAATAAGGGGACCAAGAAGTGAAGTCAATCCAAGATAGAATTTCCAGCGGGAAGGAAGAGAAGGGTTTGAACATTCACTCGGATCTGAGTGTACGTTATCTAGACCGTTCGTTTATACTAGAATCTTGTAGAGAGGATGTACTTCGGGAGGTCCATCACTCACACCTTGCGGTACATCCGGGAGGTACCAAAATGTATCATGATCTTAGTTGTTAGTTTTGATGGAGGGGTATGAAGCGAGATGCCACTTTATTTGTATCGAAGTGCCTTACTTGTCAACAAGTGAAGGCTGAACACCAAAGACCAGCGGGTTTGCTACAACCCTTACCAATAGCCGAGTGGAAATGGGAACACGTTACTATGGACTTTGTAGTTGGGCTTCTTAGAACGCAGCGAGGCAATGCTGTCGTTTAGGTGATTATTGATAGGTTGACTAAGTCTATGCATTTCATTCCAATGTGCACCGGCGACTCAGTTGAGCATTTGGCAGAGTTGTAAATTAGAGAGATAGTTCGACTCCATGAGGTTCCTATAACCATTGTATCAGATAGAGATCCTCCTTTTACCGCCCGGTTGTGGTAAAGCCTTCAAGAGGCGATGGGAACTAAGTTGAACTTTAACACCGCTTACCACCCTAAAACCAATGGACAGTCGGAGCGTACTATTCAGATTTTGGAGGACATGCTTAGAGTTTGTGTCCTTGATTTCAACGGGTCTTGGAAGAGGCACTTACCATTGATTGAGTTTGCCTACAACAATAGTTATCAAGCTAGCATTGAGATGGCACCATTTGAGGCCTTGTATGGCCGACCTTGTAGATCACCGGTTTGTTGGGCTGAGGTGGGTGATGCATCGTTACTGTGCCTAGAGATTGTTAGAGAGACAACCGAGAAGGTTGCCCTCATTCGAAAGAGGTTAGCTACGGCTCAAAGCTGACAGAAAAGTTATGCTGATAAGAGGAGATAAGCTTTGTCTTTTGAAGTGGGTGACCATGTATTCCTTAAGATCTCACCTAGGTGGGGTTTGATGAGATTCGGTAAGAGTGGTAAGTTGTCTCTAAGGTTCATTGGGCCTTTAGAGATATTGGAGAGAATTGGACAAGTGGCGTATCGGTTGGCTTTAACGCCACAACTTTCGGGGGTTCACAACGTGTTTCATGTATCTATGCTTAGGAAGTATGAGCCCGACCCTTCTCATGTTCTTGATTGGGTTGATTTGGAAGTAGATGAGGGCGCCTCTTACGAAGAGCGACCAATTCAAATACTAGATACCCATGAACAACTGCTATGGGGCAAAACTATACTGTTGGTAAAGGTGTTGTGGACACACCATGGGGTTGAGGAAGCAACGTGGGAGCGGCAGGCAAAAGTTCGCTCCAAGTATCCGGAATTGTTTCAAAATGCTTAGTCATTTTAATTTGTAATATTCCCTAGTGTTGGAGGGAAATGTATCAAAAGTGTTCATCACATGTCATTATATGTATTGTTATTCTTAGCATGAAGTCATTGTGGATTGATATTTTGCTAAAAAGCTTTATATGTATGCTCACTATAAGCGGTTGTCGTTATTGAGGTAGACACGAAGATAATAGTAAATGTTGGTTAAAAATATATTTTGTGATTTGAAATTGTAATGGCATGGTTGTGATTGCTAGAAAGTCTTTTGTTTGAGTAGTTGATTTAAATTTCGGGGAGGAAATTTCCTATGGTGGGGAGGTTGTGATGACCAAGTGTATTATTCACCTCTTTCTTCTTCGTTTAATTTTGGGTTTGCCTTATTAGAGTGTCGGGTTTGACTTGGAGCCATGTTAATCGTTTGGGTTTGTTGTGTTCAGAAGTTTTCTAAAAAATTCTTGTTTTTGTTTATTCCGGTGTTGATTTTCACTTGTTTCGGAGTTGAGTTGAGAATTTTTCTAGGCTAAGGGCTGAGCCACACATACGGGGGCCTTGGCTGCATGTGCGGAAGAGGGGCCACGCGTGTGGGGAGTCAGGTTGCACGTGCGGAAAGCAGGGGAGTCTTGGGTTGCCTACTGCATAAAAGGCACGTGAAAGAGAAGGTGAGGAAGGAGGTGCGGGGGAAACGCCGCACGTGCAGGGGTGAGTGCCACACGTGCAGGAAACGCTGATTCCGAAAAATTCACCTTTTCTCTCTTTTGGGCTGTGTGCATCACTTTTTACACATCTCTCTCTTTGAAAATCATTTCCTCTTTCTTCTCTCTACATTTCCTACACCAAACCTCTTAAAATTCTTGATCTCTTTAGATTCGTTACATTTTTAACCCAAGGTCCTTCATCGAAGTTGGAGAGCTAACTGAGGGCTTCGTTGTGTGCGGTGAATATCGTGTTTCAACACCATCCATTTTAAGGGTTCCATCTCATTTTCTTCTCCAAACTTGAGGTAGGGATTTTCTTAGAGTTATATATATATTTTTGTAGGATCTTGTTGATTTTCGAAATTTCTCTTGTTAATATTGGAACATGATGGTTGGTTCAACAATGTGGGTAGTTTTGGGAGTGGAATGGCTCCTTATTTCTTGTGAAATAATTTCTTGAGGGTTTTGAACTACATTGATTGAGGAAAGTTCTTTTAAAGGCATCATTACAAATGATGTGGGTGTGTGTGTTGTTGTAGTAAGAAAAACCTACCAATTTGGGGGTTTTTAAAAGATGAAGAGAACATGTGGTTGATTTAGTGAATATATTATCTTGTGGGCCAAAATGAGTAAAGGATAAGAATACTTTATATATATATATATATATATAATGATGATTTTTATGAAAGAAAAATGAGGATTTTTGTTTTTGATATTGGGGGTTGTTGTTCAAATGTTGTTATAGTTTCATGATGACTAAATTGATGAAGAAGATACAAAATAAGGAAATGCTGCTATTTATTGTTAGAATTAAATGAATATGTGGCTATTTTGTGAAATGGTATTGAAAGAAGAAATGGAAATTTGATTCTTATGGGATTATTGTTGAGATATCTGAGAGCGGATAAATATATACTGTAGCATTGGTAATTATTGCATTGCATACCCCTTTCAATTGGTTGTCACATATTTTGATTTGAGTTTGGAAACCTTGCACTAAGAAAAGAAAGTTTGTGAATGGAATTTTTATGGAATTACCTTGGGGTAAATATGTTGGTAAGTCTGGATAGGAGGTGTAGATGAAATTGAATAAGTAGGTGAAAGACCAAAAACATGCGCGGAGGAGGTACCACTTCCCTTTCGGTTAGCAATCGGTAAAGTGAGGTTTTGGCAGTGCTAGTTATACCTACTTGCAAACACCAATCTAGGGATTACCAGAGTCGTATTTACCGCTCCGTTGAATTAAATTGATAAATTTTGAAGTGTTGAGAGTTTAATTTATCATTGAGCATGATGATTTCAAAAGGTGAAAAAAATGTGATCTTCTTTCAAGAAAACATAGCATGGCATGTGTATTTCATTTTGCGAAGCTTGTATAAAATGTATATACTTTGTTAAGAATTCTCTACTGGGCTTTATGCTCACTCCTATGAGATTTTTTTTTTCCATAACTAACAATAAGAAAATAATAATAATTTTTGAATTAATATTAAGTACAAAAACTTAAATAAATTATTACAAAAGTATTCACATAAAATTTTACATTTAACTTCGAGTAAAATTGAAAAGAAAGTATTGCGTATAATTAGTGTATGATGGACAATGTAAAAAGTCATATATTTAAGTCATAAAATAAATTATATAATGGTAAGATAAATCAAATTTTGTAAAAATTTGAGTAAAAATTTCATATAATTATGATATCACGTCATTATTGACATATGATATCACTAACCAATAGTAAAGCAACATATGAAGGGTGAACTCCACATGCAAATATAACTAACACTCTATTATTTTTACATATATATAGTGAGATTAATTATATTTGTATATCAATAATGATGAATATTAATTTTATATTGTGATTTTTTTACAAAATTTTTATACATAAAAATATAATTTGTTGTAGTCACTTCATTTTCAATAAAACAATCACTATTGTTTTCATAAATTTAAAAATGCCCTTGACATTTTATTCTAAATATTATTTTTGTTTAAAATTTTATTTATATACATATGTAAAAAAAATTAAAAAAAAGAAATCCAGGGGAGGCACGTGACCCCCCTAGTCTCCATGTGGCTTCGCTATTGGTTACATACATATGTCTGATATAATGATTTTTTGAAATATACAAAAACACAATTATATGTTTTTAGTTTCTTTTTTTCTTTTGTATACTTTAAATTTTCGTTTGTATATTTTAACTTGTTCATTATTAACCCAGCACAAATAGAAGCAAAATAGGGGTTGCTTTTAATGCACCTCTAATTTCTTTACACTCACATTCTATAATATACAAGAGTGTTCATAAGGTTCAAGATCCAATATGTATATAGTTTGTGTAAAGAAAATAATTAATTAATGTATTTAAAGGCTTTAGCAAAAAAGTTTGTGATTTAATTTAAAATTCTTACAAATTTAAGGGAAAGTGTCATTTGTGAACTTTATCTCAAACACACACATTTGGCTTCTTGTGGAAGGTATTATTGAAACAAAACGACTATAGAGGTGGTTTTTTGAATTACCGCAACAAAAATCTTATAATAAAATTTTCACTTTTAAAAATAAAAAAAAAAATGAATCCTAAAAACCTTATCTATCGTAGCGTTTGTGTGAATTAAGACGACACAAATGTTATGGCATTGCTCATAGTATCAGGTGGATCAATGAAGTCCAAATTGAATGGCACAGAAAGTTTATCACATACATGAATAAATACTAGAAAAGTGTTTTATGCATAGAATTTTTATGCATAAAATTTGTACAAAATGAAATAATAGGAACATTTTTAAAATTTTTAGTCACAATAATGTATGTTTTTACTCCAAACAAAAAAATTACAAAAGATCACAAATACGAATATTTTATTTGTTTAGCATTATCAAAAACATTAATGGGGGTGGAGGCGAATTGGAACTCCTTTTTCTAGCATTGGCACCATACTACCTAAAACCTTCTCCTTCGGAAAAAGTACCTCTCATTTATACTTCTTCACCACATTGTGGATGAAAGTTAGCACTACTAAATGAGCATACTCTTTTCCAGGGCAAAGTTTAGGTCCACCTCCAAACGGAGGGTACGTGTATGGAGCTGGTGCTTCTTCACCTTCATACCTTGATGGATCAAATTTTTCTGGATCGCGAAAATACTTGGAGTTCTTGTTTGTTGTGTTAACTGTCCAATATACCTACAAACAACACTCACAAATTAATTGTGATAACTAAAGAAAAATTATTTAATAGTTCAAAATTATATATTATCTCTTGTTCTAATCACTTATGATCAATTGACCATGTTAACAAAGTTGTTAGGGGTTTTCTTAAAATAGAAAAAGAAAAATAAAATAAAAAGATGACTACAAAAATAGTTATGTCCCACGTATATATATATATATATATATATGTATGTATATATATATATATATATTATTTTAGAGAAAGAAAATTAAAAACCATAGGCTAGAGAGTAATGGTTGAAAAGATGATGTGATTTAAAATCAATAAGCCTAATCACCTACCTGTAGCTTGAATTTTTGTGCACCTTTAGGATACGACTAGCCCTACAATTCGGATTCCCGTGGTTCTAAATCTGATTCCACAAGTGCAATGTGAAATAGATGAAGTCCAAATTCAACAAATCTTTTAGAAAATCTATTTTGGATCAAATTGCCAAAAATGGACTATTTTGACAGATACAGAGTCACCACCTAAATATTTTTGAAAAATTTTGGAAACCCATGACTCGTGCCAAAGGCCACGTGTCCGTCATCGCCAAGATTGTCTCGGCTCGGGAACTTAGGTACGAGAGGAGATGGTCATGAATTGAGCACCCCACTCGCCCGATCAAAGATCGGCCTTTACTAATCATAATGTGATTTTTATTTATATTATATGTTTTGGTTATTAAACTAGCATTACTATGTGTTGCATGCAAGTATAGACTAATTTGTAGAAATTGGAACACTTTGATTTCATGTTTGGTTTGGAAAAGTGTTTTGAATATGTACCACTTGAAAAAGTGATCGCATATGAACATTACTCAAATTATTCCAATTCAACCAATTAGCCTTCATCCACAGGCATTCAAACAATTTATCACTTAAGCAATTAGCCTCATGGCAAACATGCTAGACATGGCAACAATCACACTCATGCAATATGCTAAAGCACAAAAATGCTCACTTAGTACTCCGAGACAAGCCAAAAGAAACAAAAAAGAGTTAGAAAACATGCATGCTCCTAACTAATGTAACATTTCTAATGCAACACATGCGATATGCAACTAATAGGCTCGACTACTAATTATGACATGTGAATCAATTTGATAGCATGCGGTTTAAACACGTTTTCAACGAAGTATGTAAACGACAATGCTTTGTTAGAATGATGAACCGAGCCTTGGTGCATGTGAGACAAATGAATGCAAACATGGGAAATGCTAAAAGAAACATGATGTTCTAAACTACCCATCATAAGCAAGTAAATAAAAGGGAGAAATACGTGGGGTTGGAAGACATACATATTATTACATATTGGCCCTCGCACAAGAGGGTCCGAATAAATGAACTAGCTAATTAATTACCTAATTAACTAACAATTACAAACCCAAATGAAATAAATTAGCCAAGCTACTTAACTAATTATTACAACAATAATTTAAGTAACTATTCTAGCTAATTAAATAAATATAACACGAAACGAACTCTCTATTCTAACTAATTAATTATAAGTCTGCAATATTACAACACTAATATTATAACAACACTTCATAGATCCCGAGAATCGATGGATGGCTCATGCATGGACGCAAATTTCTACCCGATAATGCTCTCCGTTTTGCTACTGGAATGCCTCTTTTGCATAGTTAGAAAATTGCACATGTTTTCCACCACAGCCTCTGCTCTGCTCTGTTGGAAAAAGGACACTGCCTGCCTGGAAAAAATGGGGACAAACAGAGCATAAACCAAAGTATTCTCAGAGGAAGTTGCCGTCTAGTAGTAGCTGGCAGGCCACTAATAGTGGGTTGCCGTCTAGTAAAAGTGGCCTGCCGACCACTGATTTTGGTTCTCTCCTACAGCAACAGAGGACAAACAGAGCACAAACCAAAGTATTCTCAGGGGATGTTTGTCCACCCTGCCTTTTCTTATCAGTAAACAGGTCAAAGAAGGGGTAGGCTTGATTCGTAAATCATCAATTGACGCAATTTCATTACATGATGACTTATGAATCAAGGGACATAATTTCAATAAATGCATAACAATATACCAACAAAACCACCTCCCTGTCGTGGATTGCTCAAGGGAAGTGGTTGAACTTGGAAACATGAATCATTTCATCATTAGTGAGTATGAAATGACCCAAGTTTCCATGTGTTCAATTAATGTCCGATTGAACACAAAACCTTTTATTATCTTGCATCACTTCTAGTCCCAATTTTATTACTTCATTTTAATTACCATCCATTCATTAGTTCATTGAGTCCAATAATGAGTAAGTCCTCTAATGGAAAGGAGCATCAAATAAAGAGTTGTTTTAGGCATGAGAGAGATGCCATGCCGTTGGTAATGAACCCCCAAAAGGATTTAACCATTAAGCACAACAACCTCTATCTCAAACTTAAACAAGCTAGTAGTTTGAAACAACTTCCAAAACAAAGAAAAGCCAAGAAATGAGGGAGGTTGCAGAGGCGATTAGAGATGAAAACAAGTATGAAAAGCAAGAAATAAGCACTATCAACTCAAATAGGTTGGTGGCTAAGGCCTGAACCACCAAGCCTATGAGGACCATTACACTACAAGCATGCTATACAAAGCTCAAATGCAATGAGCAACTAAAAATAGTCCAAAAATAGTCTAAAAATAGCCCAAAAATATGCTGGAATGAAGATAAAAATAGCTAAAACAATAAGCTAAAATATTGAGGAATTAAAACTAGCACACAAGCACAAGAAGAAGAGGCTAACCCCTCCACTTTTAGGACTTCAAAGCATGATTTTTGCCTCTGAAAAACCTTTGAAAAATAGTGGTAAAATACTCAAAAAAAGATGATGAGAATGTGGGAAACACAAGGGCAAAGGCCTTAAAAGCAAGGTTCAAAGAAGGATTATCAACCCCTCTACCTTTAATGGCGTTAAACCACAAGTTTCAGCCCAAAAATATAGGTAATAAATAGCTTAAAAACAGTAAGAAATGGTAGGAAACAAGTTTTGTAAAGATGGTACAAAAAGCACTAGAAGGTATACCTCTTGAAAAGGAATGAACCCTTGAGTTACAAACCACTATTTCACACTCTCAAGTGCCTCAAGAGCTCAAATTCAAGCTCAAATCACCTCAGCAAGGAACTTTCTAGGTTTGGTTTAGAGTGTTTGAGCAAAGGCTATGTGAGTTGCAAGAGAGAGAGAGAGAATTGTAGAGAGAGAGAATTTTGCTCTTCCAAAAATATTTTCTCACTCCTAGATTTTTCCAACCTTGAAAGCAAGAGGGGAGGGCATCTATATATAGGAAACCATGTGTCTAACTCAAAAATATATGTATACATACAGTTGGAATGGTGCATGCACATGGGGGGATAGCTGGCAGAAAATATCTGAGTTTTTGCACTAGTGGGCGGCAAGCCACACTAGTGGACGACAGGTCACTAGAGGCACATGCCTAAAAAACCACTGCTTTGGCCCAAAACAAGGCACAAGGTTTGAAGGTTCAAAACTGAGGTTTCCTACTGAGGAAATCAAGCATGTGACAAGCGTACACATTCATCATTGAGTGATCAATTAGTGGCGTCCAAGTCTTAAGGGCCGTAAAAAATGGAGTGTCTACAGTTGCCCCTCTTTGACAGAGCTCGAAGTCATAACATGAAGTGAGTGAATGTCAAAGCCCGAAGATGATCAATTTTGACAAGGCCGTAAGACTTGGACAAACAATCAAGACATAAATAAAATTGATGAGCTCGCAAGCTGCCTATGTATTCCTTTGTAGGGAATTAAACCAGTGTAGTTCTGGGGCAGGATACAAATGATATACACAAAAAATACTTTGAAAGCTGGACTCGCATGCTTCGCGAAGCCAGCTATTTTAAAAACTCATGATCATGCAAGATGATGCAATAAGCAATAACAGGATAAAGCAATAACAAAATAACAGCACATGAATGAGCCTCAAGCTTAAAATGAAATGGGTTCCACACTGGAAGAATAAAATACGCACTCTAACTATGCCGAAACCATGACAAGAGAAGAGAAAAACACCGCTAAGGGTCGCGTTTCATGCGTCCAGAGATAGTCTAATCACGCTAAAATCATGAGAAGAGGAGAGAAAAATCGATCGGGGTCGCGTTTTACGCATATCAAGATAAAATCGCTTAGGGCCGCGTTTCACGCGTCCTGAGATAAAAACCACTCAAGGTCACGTTTCACACGTCTTGAGATACTCTAATCATGCTGAAATCGTGAGAAGAGGAGAAAAATCGCTCGGGGTCGCGTTTCACCCGTCCCCAGATCAAAACCGCTGAAGGCCACATTTCACGCTTCTTGAGATACTCTAATCATGCTGGAATCGCGAGAAGAGGAGAAAAATTGCTCGAGGTCGCGTTTCATGTGTCCTGAGATACTCTAATCACGCTAAAATCGTGAGAAGAGGAGAAAAATCACTCAGAGTCGCGTTTCACGTGTCCTGAGATACTCTAATCACGCTGAATTTGTGAGAAGAGAAGAAAAACTACTTAGTATTGTGTTTCACGCATCTTGAGATACTCTAATCACGCTGAAATCATGAGAATAGGAGAAAAACCGCTCAGGGTCGTGTTTCACGTGTCCTGAGATACTCTAATCATGCTGAAATCGTAAAAAGAGAAAAATCGCTCAGGGTCACATTTCACGCTTCCTGAGATACTCTAATCACGTGGAAATCGTGAGAAGAGGAGAAAAACCACTCAGGGTCATGTTTCACGCATCCTAAGATAGATGCCAAAAGTATGAGATGATGTGATAAAAGACAGGGGCGATAGATGGACAAAGTGAGCAAGCATGAAAACTAATGAAATAACAGTGCATTTTCTATGCAAAATTATAGACAGTCGACATATGATAATTGAAAGCACGTTCTATGCAAGAATCGAAAGCATGTTTTGTGCAAGTACCGAAAGCATGCTCTATGCGCGATAATTATATAAATTTACGATGCAATGTGCACATGCAACATAGGAGGTATGTGAAAATGCACGTTCTATGCAACAGAAGAGAACATACATGTAATTCAACAAAACAGACAAAAGCGACATTCGACGCCGACCTTCGATTTACCTGTCAGAGGTTTTGCAAAATGCTCACAAGGATACAACCCGCTCACTTTTGAAATTGGGGCACGTTCACATGCCGGAGTATAGTAGGCATTAAAACAACGCAACCAGGGCACACTTTCGAGCTCCTCGGAAATCAACCCAAACCCTAAAAGAGGACCTCCTATACTCTGTTAGAGCAAAAGGGTAACATAACCAGCACCAGGCCACAAAGGAGGACTGCCGGCCACAAATGGGCTTGTCGGCCACTAATAGTGGGCAGCTGCCCACTTTTAGTGGCCATTCGGGGGCAATTTTGCCAATTCGGCACGGGTCAATTTAAACACAAAACCAAATCTCATTTCCTCACACCCACATGCCCGAAATTCTTCTCTCTCTCTCTCTAGGTGCTTTCTCTCTCTAGATTTGTGCTTTGTACGCGTTTTCCAACACCCCACACAAACTTTATTTACAAAACTCTTTGGTCCTCTACACTTTAAACCGATCAGATTTTGTTTTCGTTGATTTTTTCGAGGTCTTCAACACTTTGGGCTTGTTTCCCTCGAGTTTTTCTTAGGTTTGGTAAACTTTCCCGGGTTTTGACTTTTTCTCCCATTTTCTCTCTTCTAGGGTTGACTTTTTCAAGTTTTCCCAATTTTTTTCATTTTTGTTCAATGTTCACCCATTTTCCACCCACTTTTCAAATGGCAGACGATATTTCTTATGATGGTGCCCCTCCCGAGGTCCCTATGATTCCACCTGCTGTCGAGGTCATAGAGCCTATGGTTGCTGAGGCTGGCAAGGCAGCAGAGGACATTGCCGCCGATTTCGAGGCAGTGGCCGAGGTCTTCGCCCTAAGGCCCGAGCCTGAATTACTACCATTGAGGGTGAGACCCTTTGATCCGACCACATACAACCCTCACACGCACACGATGGCGCCTGGAGGTATGACGCTCTTCGATGACTTCATTCATGGCATGCCAGAGGATCTCTTGCTGAGGGAGCCAGACTCTCACCTTTCCTACGGTGCGACTAAGGTACAACCTTTATATTCATATTTTATTGCCTTTCATCTGACTGTCTTGCATTACCTTTCATCTGATTCACTCTTTCATCACTGTCTTTCATCTTATTCACTATTTCTTTGCCACAGGGGGACTCTCACTCTTGTAGGGGTTATAGGGCAGTGATAGCTAGGGATTGGTATCACGAGCTCCCTTCTCATGTCCACGACTTTGTCGATGATGCAGGCTTTGGCTTACTATGCGCTAGACTTACGTGTCACATGGCTAGCCAAGCCCTACTCAGAGTATTAGTGGAGAGGTGGTGAGATACGACCAACTCTTTCCACTTCTCTTCTATTGGGGAGATAACGATGACCCCCTATGACTTTTCGATGATCACAGGCTTGGGAGTAGGGGGTGATTCGATCCCTTTCGACATGGACATGGGCGAGTGGAAGGCGGCCTGGATCTACCTGCTCAAAGCGAGTTCGCTTCTACACATGCCAGCTATGGTGCGGTACAATTAGTTCCTCAAGCGTTTCCGTGGGGGGTTAGCTTGAGACACAAGAGAAGGTGGAGCAGTACACCCAGGCCTTCCTAATGTACCTTCTTGGTACCACTTTGTTAGAGAACATGTGAAATACCGTGGGTTTGTACTTGCTGAGTGCCCTTGTGACTTTATCCCGAGTCTGGTTTTACGACTGTGGTAGAGCCGGCCTCGCGACACTCTACGGATACATGAGCTCTAATTCCTACATGAAGGGAGATAGAGCCCGAGGCTACTGGAGAGCCTGGGAGGTATGCACTGCATTCTCAATTCTGTTTCTTTTTATGCTTTATGTTTTGCATTTTCTGCTTTTATATCTGTTCATGCATTTTTTTTTGCCTTACGTTTTCTGTTTTATATATGTTCGTACACTGTTTGATTTACATTGCTGACCTTTTCTTGTAATTGTGGGTTTACGCCTATTTCCCAGCCCTTGCCATAGAGCCAATAGGTAAGATCAATCCAGCCGTCTCCTATTCATGGCGATATGATGGTAGGTGCCGTCGTTGTAGCCGTGAGGGCATGACCATTACTTTTTATCATCGCTACTTCGGCACGGTTGTTGCTCGCGAGGGAATCTGAAACTCACAGTCATTTCTGCTTTACTCCCACTACTACTATTCTGATTCATATTCTGCAATTGATAGTGACTAATAACTTGTACATTCTCTACTTGCAGATCACCTGGCAGCCATGGGCGATGATGCCAACTGGAGTTAGGGACCAATACACTGGAGCCTGGGCTACTTCCCGATACTGGATCCTGCTAGAGGGCCTATTCTACTAGGCTTGGTTCCTGGGTGAGAGATTTGTGTGCCAGACACTGGGCTTGCCCGCTCTAGTTGTTCCTATGCTACCCCCATCATCCATGAGGACAGTTGATAGCCTCTCAGTTGAGGCTATTATCCAGTACATGGTAGAGCTAGATGCTGACTACTTCAGAGGGGAGGGCGACTATACGACCTTCATCTAGACTCATCTTATGCCACCCTTGACTGGAGTTCATCCCGGCGATGCAGCGATTACTCCTTAGGAGGTCGAGGCAGGTACCGGAGAGGCTCCTTCTGATGTGCACGCTGCCAGCTGGCCGGTGATTTTCACCTCGATTCCTTGTGGACGGCCGAGCGGCACAGTCTACAAGCTCCCGATAAAGCCACCAGAGGCAGGGCGCGAGTATGTTAGAGCCCCAAGCACACCTTAAGTATGGACCATGGTTGACATATTGCATTCCGCGCTTTCCTTTTCCAGATATTGATTAATCAACTTTATTTGTAGGCACCCACAAAGTATACAGAGGGCCTTCTTCAACTGGTTGCCTCCTTAGTTCACATGTTGCAGAGAAGGGAGATATTGCTCGCTCTGCATGGTATCAAGGTATGCTTTCTTTCCCTTTATGCATTACATTGCTTCCCACACTATACTGACATACCGTATCCCTATGGATACACGATACTTCTACCATGCGACACCCACCGTGACACATTGCATACTGAACATACATCTTGAAACTGCTTCACACCGTACTAACACACTGCATTGACACACTGCACCCATTTTCTGTATCACACTCATACAACATAATCCAATCTGCAAACACCATATATGATATTCTGATATTTTCTTTTCAAGTTCCACTTGCGTCGAGGGCACCAGCGGCAGTGGCAGCGACAGTACCATCACCGGCGGCACCCCCTCTAGCGGTAGGGAGGATAGGTAGACAGGCCCCAGTACGCAGCCGAGATGAGTGTCGAGGTCAAGACAGGGGCAGAGGTGCTCGGAGTCAGAGCAGCTCAGAGCCGTTGTTGAGTGGGGATAATACTGAGACCAGCGACTCCGAGGAGGCGGTGAGTCGACACTCTATGTCTGAGAGCAGTGACGATGATGTAAGCTCGGGATCAGAGAGCGAAGAGGATACCGAGGCTAGTTTTGAGTCTGGAAGCGGAGATACTGGCACTGGCTCCGGCCCGGAGTTAGATTCTGGTAGTGGCGCTAATGGAGACAGTGCCCCTGAGTCCCCTCCGAGGAAGAAGACGAAAAGGGCCTCTCAAGCTTGACGCAACTGGTGCTGATTTTTGTACTCTTTTGTTTAGTTTCTTTTTGTTTTGGTAGCTTAGTACATATATAGCTTCAAGTAGGTTTTGCTTTTGCTTTTGAAAAGACCCGTACTCTCTTTTGTAAAAAAAAGATGATCGGGGAAAACCTTGCAGGTTATAAAAATAAGTTCATGTTCTTGCCTCATGAGCACCACATTTGCATATAATGACAATGGATTTGAATTTGAAACCGAGAATGCTTGTATTAGAACAATGTTCTTAATCAAATAATGAGCCAACCGACAAAACAAAATACAAAATACAACTCGATAAAACAAAGTAAAAAAATAACTCAATCACAACTATGTACACTTGCTCAAAACAAGACCCCAAAACACTAGGACCAAGACAAAACCAAAATGCCAAACTACCAGGCCACAAAGGGTGGCCGGTCAGCCACTAAAGGTGGGCGGCTGGCCACTTGTGGTGAACCACCATATGGTTGACAGTTGACCTCCACTCACAGCCCTATCTTCTACAAAAGGTCTTCTTTCGCCATTTCTTCACCAAAACCTCATTTTTGCTGCTGTTTCTTCCACAAATGGAGATATTCCTTGCCGAGAAGCTCACGGATTGGATAACCACTTTGGACGGGACAGAAAAGGTGAATTTCCAAGGTTTTGGAATAAACGCGCTTTTTTCATTGAGCCATACTCCACTTGGCTTTCCCTTCCTCCATGCCATGGCTTGATGTTGGGACCCAATTACACATGTATTTTGCTTCAGAGCCTAGGAAATGTGCCCAAATCTTGAGGAATTTCAAGCGCTACTAGAATCCCGACGCGACGAGGAAATCATGTCTCAGTCCTGTTTTGGCCATGCCCAAGCTTTGGGGCAGATGTGCAGTCTTGCTTTGCACAAAGCTCGATCTTTGGCTCATGACGGGGAGTTGGATATACACGGCTTGATTCACCAGTTTTTTGACATTGGCGATAGAGGCGACCTTCTCTGGCGAGGCTTCCGGCAACATGCCCTCCATTTATGTATTCTCGTGCATTTTCTTCTTGCCCTTAGTTACAGTAGAGCCAACATTAAGCTGATTAAGGTAGCCCAATGCCTAAGAGAGGGTAAGAGTCGCATTTATTTGGCACTGGCCGAGACCCTGATGGGTTTAGATGTTTTTCACTTGCGAGAGACCACCAGGTTTGCAGGGAGCCCATTACTGCTTCAAGTAATGTTTCCCACCCTTTCTTATATATGATTCTCACATCACTCGGCACTCGCGCTCCATTTTCTCTTAAAAACCCTTTTTCTGTACTTTTCTCTCAACGTACATCTCCCTATTCTTTAATCTCTCTTATTTTCATCCCTTCCCAAGTATGGTTAATGCGTAAGCTGAAAGTAGTAGACCCTTGCCCCGAGTATTCAGCCCAAGCTTACTTTTTCCGCCAGCGACTAGTGGACTTTCCCAACGAGGGGTGGTGGTGCAACTAGATGTGCATCAGATCTGCAGCTGACATAGCTTGGTGTTGCCCTTGGCTTAACTTGGCTGAGATGAGCTACAGCATGTCCTGACAGTCGGGTATTCAGTTGATTGGCCTCATACACTGTGTGTTCTACTTCCCCTTCCGGTTTAGACGCCAGTTTGGGCATGATCAGACCCATCTAGATGAGGGGGTAGAATACCCAGCCCCATTCCCACTTCGTGACTCGGTACCTCGCTGCTTGGAGGATGAGAGAGCTCCTAGCCCCTGCCCCTAGTTTCAGTTATGCCCTTTCTAGCGAGTGCTTGGCTTCACTCGAGGACGAGGCACAGGTTGGGCCAATGTTGGCAGAGGCTTCCACAAGCACGGGCAGAGGACTCAGGAACACCTGATCTCACATATGCCCCCTAGTTTATTGCTTTGACTTTTTTGGCTTTTTTTTTTTCAAGTTTTATGATGTAAAAGCAACTTTGATTACTCAGAGAGTTGGAGAATGTACTTGTGTCGAAATCAATGGAATTAAAGTTGTGAGCACTAAGAATTTTCCTTTTGGTCCTAAAATGGTCTAAGTTGTAAAAGGTAAAATTTTAAACAAAATCAACTTTTATTAAAACTTTTCAAAACCATTTTCGAAAATGATCACTGCCTAACACGCACAAAATCAACCCTCAAGATGTATAACCCCAAATCAGCAAATCATAACTGCCCCTGCGTGAATATCACTACATTCTGCATTGTAACCGGCTATTCTGCCCAAAATGAAGATCACCACCAATGAAGATCACAACCAGGCTAACAGATAATGAATAAAGATGACCTGATCAGACAAATAGACAGGATAGTTGAGTTGGAGATGGTTATGGCCAAACTTCAGGATAAAGTTGTCTATGCATCCCAAGGATGGGAATCAGGTCTTACGTATTAACGTTCTTCTTTTGCGTTCTAACTTTTGCCAAAGTTGCCCTTTAGGGTTTTCAACCTTGCGAGCTCAGTTTTTCTTTATTTCTAATTTTTCAAGCTCTAACTTTTTCCTAGGTCGAACGGCATAGCGAGCCTCTCAAGGATAGTATTTCTTCAACTTGTCCATATTGATTGGCAGTGAAAACTCCAGGCTACCTAGGTCCATGAGAATAATTGCCCCTCCTGACCAGATTGACTTGATAATGTAAAAGCCAATCCAATTAGGTTTGAACTAGCCTTTAGGGTCGCGAATGGGAGCCCGGTTGTCTTTCAGTACCATGTCTCCTTATTTGAGATTCCTAGACTTAGCTTTCTTGTTAAAGCCCTGGCAATTCTGCGTTGGTAGCCCTGGACATGATACAATGCCTTCAGTCTTCTCTCATCAAACAACATTAACTCCTAAAATCTGCTCTGTTGCCAGTCTGCCTCCGCTATCTGACACTTGGCCATAACTTGCAGCGATAGCATTTCAATTTCAATTGGCAGAACAACCTCCAACCCATAGACGAGAGAATAGGGGGTTGCCCCTGTAGATGTTCAGATTGAGGTTCTGTAGCCCCAGAGCACAAACGATAGTTTGTCCGGCCAGTTCCTGTATGTTTCCACTATCTTCTGTAAGATGTTCTTAATATTTTTGTTAACGGCCTCAACAGCTCCATTGGTTTGTGGTTTATATGTTGATGACTTGTGAAAAGCCACATTATATTTCTCAAGTAGATCCACCACCTCTTTTTTGAAGTATGAGCCATTATCTGATATAATCTCGTTCAGAACTCTATACTGGCAGATGATATTATTTCTGATGAATTTGGCCATGTGCGACGTTTTCAACACCGCATAGGATTGAGCTTCCACTACTTTGTGAAGTAATCAATCGCCACCAGGATGAACTCCCGTCCATTTGAGCCCTTTGGCTAGACCGCACCGATAACGTCAATTCCCCAAACTGAGAAATGCCATGGTGAAGTCATATTATAAAGCTTAGACGGCGGTATATTCATACAATTAGCATGAATTTGGCATTTGTGGCATCGTCGTACAAAGCCAACACAATCTTCTTCCATGGTTGACCAGTAATAACCTTGTTTGAGGATCTTCTGGGCTACCATCACACCATTTATGTGTGCCCCGCACTCCCTTCAGTGGATAGCCTCCATAAGATGCTTCGATTACTCTTCCTCCATACACAACTTGTGCATTCCTAGATGACCTCTTATATACAGCTTGCCCCCATAGATGATAAATTGGACGACCAGACGCTGTACTCTCCGTTTGTCCTTGGCATTGGCCCTTGGTGGACACGTCTCTTTTTCCAAAAAGTTTCAAATAACGTAATACCATGGGTTTTTGTCTTGCACTTCATCTATTGCAATAACAGTCTTGTAGGCCGGCATGTATTTCTGTTCGATGATGATTGGACGCATCTTTACTCCCAGCGGGATGTCTACCATAGAGGATAAAGTTACCAAAGCATCAATAAACCTGTAGTTCTCTCTCAATAGATGCATGAACGTCAACTTTTTAAACCTCGGAATTAGAATATCCAAGCCCTAATGGTAAACCTTCATCTTCTCTTCTTTAACTTTCCAGTCTCTGTTGGCTTAAGAAACAACCAAGTTCGAATCCCCAATGACATCTAACCTTATTGCCCCTAGTTCTAGGGCAGCTTTTAGACTAGCAATACACACTTCTTATTCCGCTTCATTGTTGGATACTTTGAACCAGAGTTTGAAGGCTAAGGGTATATGGGAATCATCGGGTGCTATCAACAACATGCCCTTCCCATAACTGTATTGATTGGACGCTCTGTCAAAGTACATCATCCAAGTTTCCTCTTCAATTTGCAAAATGTCTTCATCTAGGAACACGTACTCCACTGCCTCATCTCTCTCTACTGGGCGGTCGACCAGAAATTCCGCTACAACCCTTCCTTTAACTTACTTGCATTTAACATATTTGAGCTCGAATTTGAAACGAAGAAGCAGCCAGCGAGCCAGCCTACCTGTAAGCGCTGGTTTTTCAAAGAGATATTTGATGGGTTCTAATCTCGAAACTAGAATTACAGAGTGAGCTAACAAGTAGTGCCTCAACTTCCTGGTCACCCATACCAAGGGTAAATAAGCTTTCTCCAAGGAAGTATAGCAAGTCTCGAAGTCCAGCATTTTCTTGCACAAGTAATAGATGGCTTTCTCCACCTTATCTTTAGATTCTTAAGCTAACATGCACCCCATGGTCGAGTTCGTTACTGACAAATACAAAATCAGAGGCTTCCCCGGCTCTGGTGGCTACAACATAGGTGGGTTTTGGAGGTACTGCTTAACATATTCAAAGGAAAACTAACATCGATCATCCTATCGGAATTTCTTTCCTTTCTTCAGGAGACCAAATAACGGTTCACAAGTCAAGGTTAATTTGGAGATAAACCATCTTATGAATTGCACTTTATCCAGAAAGCCACACACCTCCTTTTTAGTCCTTGGTGGTGGGATTTCTAAGATGGCCTTGATTTTGGAAAGATCTACTTCAATTCCCCTCTGCGTGATCAGAAAGCCCAACATTTTTCCTGCCGTTACGTTGAAGGTGTATTTCTGTGGGTTTAACTTTAATTTGTATTCCCTAATCCATTGAAAGAATTTTTCGAGTGCGGTGTAGTGGCCTTCCCGTTCTTTGGATTTGAGAATCATGTCGTCCACATACACCTCAACGTTGTCTCTGGAAGAACTTTGCACAGTTTCTGCTTCACTGGGCGGGCCTCAGGTCAAGAGGAATCCGGTGTTATATGATCTCAAGGTCGATTCCAGGCATGTCTTCGTAGGACCACGTAAAAACATCTATGACATTTTTTAAAAAAGTGATTAAACACTCACATTCCTCCAAAGACAACGTTGACCCAATCTGGAACAAGCGTGAATCCTTCTCAGTGCCCACATTAATGGTAATGATTTCGTCAAAACAAGGCTTAGCAAACCTCTCCTCGTCTCGATTAATCAAAAATTTTAAATCCAGAGGAATTCTTTCTTCTTCATTTTCGTTAAAATTCTGAAAATCTTGGACAATATAATAAGCCAGCGGCACAGAGAAATACTCAGAATTTGCAGTGTTTTCATTCAAAAGGTCTAGATCTTCGATTACAGACTCAAAAGAAAAGTTGAATGAAGACCTAGACAGGACTTTGGTGTCTGGGTTACCACCCCCGGGAATGCCAGACTCAGACTCTCTAGACTGACTTGATTCTGATCTCGACCCCACAGACTCAATGGAATCAGATTCTGGCTCATTACCCAATTCAGAACTAGAAAGAAAGCCTTCCTCCAGCTGCCAAGTAAGGCATGGCGCCTTCGATGCATCCAGAATACTGCTGGTTGGGTCTACACCTAGTTCTTCCCCGATCATGGAGACAGTAAAGTTATCCCCCAAGTTCTCTAGGTCAGCCGCGGGATCTGTAAGGAGATCGGCCAGCATTGCCCCTACTTTAACCTCGTTGTTATCTGAGTCATCTTCTATGCTCTGACTAGCTCCGATGTTTGGCTCAGCCTTTCCTTCATCGCTGTCATGCAGCTACAAATCAAAGAAAATCTTGAATCCAGGGATACGCTTCTTTGAGGAATTTACCCAAGGCTTAGGAAAGCCACAGAAAAGAAAATCCTCTCATTCTCGAACAAAACAGCGATTGAGCGTCCCCTGGATTGGCCTACGAATAAGCTCATAATGCTTTCTAGCTCTCTTGGTTTTGGCTCTGCCTCTCATTTCTTGCCCCTTTCTGATCCAGTCCTCTCTGGTAGGCACATAGCCCAATCCGAAAGCATATGGGTTATGTGGCACATCTGCCAGTGCTGCAATACCTTTCTGACCACTCTTTCTAAGCCCCTTTCCTAGAACATGCCGCAACTTATTCATCAAGTAGATGGACTGGGCACTAAAATACATGCCTTCATCCGTGGCCAGAATTGTCTGCGCTATCTGGGCTTCAGCCAGAGTGAATCCCGAGAGGAATACATCCTCATCGCCATGGTTGATCGCTAGCACTGGCGTAGTCACCTCCGGAGGTGGATGGATGGATGAGTTCCCAATAGCAATTGTTACTCCTCTCCCATAAGGATATTTCAACATTTGATGGAGGGTGGAGGACACAACCTTCACGTGATGTAACCAAGGCCTTCCTTACAGCAGGTTAAAGGTAGCCGGTACATCCAGGACGTGAAACTCGTTCTCTTACTCAGCTGGGCCCACCTAGACCTGTACTTTCACCGTGTCTATGACTTCTTTACTTGTATTATCATATGCCTGTATCACCTGGGTTATGGGAACAAAGTCCGCTGGTTTAAGGCCAATTGCGTAGGCGGTACGTGACGGACAGACGTTAATGGCAGAACTAGTATCTATCAATACCACTGGCACCCACTTCTCCCTGCATTCCACAAATATGTACAACGGTTTGTTGTGAGCCGACCCTTCTGGCTCTTTGTCAGAGAAAGTAAGCATTGGCTTGGCACCACCTGGAAAGACCAAGCCCATAAGTTGCTTGGGCGTGGTATCAATGGACAATTTAGCCTTGTCCATTGCCGACAACACTACCTGCCGGTGTACTTGGGAAGCCATAACGAGCCCCCAAATGGAGATATCTGCTTGGATTTTCTTGAGCTGTTTCAGTACTGACTCTTTTTCTAGTTGTTTCTCCTTTTGTTTCTCGGCCTCTTTGTCCTTTCTAGACGCTTCTGCTTGATCCAAGTAGGGTGGTTTAAAATATTGTCCACTGCGAGTAATGTGGTCTATCTCCTGAGCATACCATGTATTGTCTGGGAGGTAGCCTCCCCAATCTTCATCGATATGGGCCAGGCATAAATCATTGTCATCTTACCACTTGCCTTCAGCTAGTAACAAGCAGTTTTCCGGCTCTACTTGAAGCATCTTTACAGTACAAGTGCCTCTCTCAAGGTGACACCCAGTTGTAGTTTTTTGACAATCCTCAACTCTTTCTTTCTTGAATTGCCTCAATGTAACTTTCTGTTTAGTGTCTGTGGTGTTCACAACACCCACCTCTAGAGCTGGGTTTCCCGTACTGGCGCTCTTCGGTAACTTTCCTTTCTTATCAGCCTTTTCGGCTACTGCAGCTACCTTTGCTTCCTTTTCCTCCAATTTTACCCCAATTTCTTCTTCTTTGTCTGGTTCATCACTCAACCATTCGGGGTTATTAGTCAAAGAATTACAAGTTGTCCAAATCCTCTTCGAGGTCTGCCAAACCATCTAACCTTTGGCCCGGACCATCTTCCCTAACCACATTGACGTCTTCCGAGCTTGATAGCACCAATTCAGGCTTGGTTTGACTAGTTGGTATAATATAGCAACTCGGGTCATACACCCTCTTAACTAAGTCCCTAGGACACTCCAACAACAGACTAGTACCTTCCTCCGTGGTCAGAACCTCTTTTACGGCAGGTGTCGTCACCACTGATCTAGAAAGCTCAGGTTGTAGGTCAGATGTGTCCATCATGCACAGGTCCATGCTCTCAGGAATGAACAGCGCCGGTTTTGGAAGGTAGGAGGGGGTAATGTATACGTTGGGTCATAAGAGGTGGTCAGTGTATGGATCAGGTTAAGGTTTCGAGGTGGAGGGACTTGATTATGGGCTGGGAGTGGATTTGTGGTTATATTTGGTTTCTGAAGTGGAGCGATCACCTTGTTGTCAATGAGATCTTGAATCTCATCACGCAATTAAAAGCACTAGTCGGTATCATGACCGTGCTACTGGTGAAAAGTGCAATATTTTGCGGGGTTATGCTTGGGTGGAAGAGGATCAGGAAGTAGGCAAGGTTCTAAAGGTTTTAGGTGCCCTTTATTCACTACTACCTGCATAGCTTTAGACAGGGTCATGTACAGCTGGTTAAAAGTCCTCTGTGATCGGACAGGGTTGGACGATGTTTGTGGGTCTATATTGGCAAAGGGGTCGGCAGTTTTTGTGGTGGTGACAACATTTACATCTGATGGCCTCGCAGCTGTGCTACCACTAGCAACATTGGAACTATGAACAAATCACCTTTTTACTAGCTACTTGTCCTCAGTAATAAGTCCCTGTTTCATGGCATCCTCAATTTGAACCCCCATTTCATGAAGTTCTGTAAACGTAAATAACAAGAGCACAATCATTTTATGCAACAACTTGCTATGCAGATTCCAGACGACCATTCTGATCTGGTCCTTCATTGAAGACCTCATGGTCATCATTGAGGCTTTAGCTCTCCACCTCGTTACAAACTCAAAAAAACCCTCCTTTGGTTCTTGGCGGGTTACCTCGAGATCACGAGTTATGACCTCAATCTGTGTATTGTAAGAGTACTGAGCAATGAAGGCCTTGGCCATCTCCTCCCAATTCTGCTTGATTGAATCTTCCAACTTAGCATACCAAATAGCCGCTATACCCGACATGGTGCAACCAAAGAGAGACAACTTCTGTAGTCTAGTTAAGCCCATCGGCCACAAGATATCCGAAAACAGTCGTAAGTGAACCATCAGATCCCTAGAACCATCAAAACGGTCAATGTGCGACTTCTTAAACCGATCCGATAAT
The DNA here is from genome assembly GCF_055761805.1 of Camellia sinensis. Lineage (NCBI taxonomy): Eukaryota > Viridiplantae > Streptophyta > Magnoliopsida > Ericales > Theaceae > Camellia > Camellia sinensis. The sequence goes on along the minus strand of NC_138975.1, from coordinate 99,546,633 downwards.
GTAACTGCAGAACCAATGTACCCATCCTCTATGTCTGGGATGGAGTTGACCCTTTGCGCTTTTTTGAATAGCTTTTCCAATTTATTGACCTTAAGTGCAGTTGGATCAACCTCGAACTCGAACGAAGCCTCAGTCTGATAAACTGGGGCTTTGGAGGCTTGTACTGGGATTGGCTCTGTTGGATTGCCCTGGTTTTCTTGAACATTAGCAGTATTAGCGATGGCTTTGGGTGCTGGGATAGCCACGGTAGGTACATGTGATGCAGAAACTGCTGCTGGCTGCGGTTGCTGTTGTTGTAGCTTGGTTATAACCTTGGCTTGACGGGCTATAATCTTGGCTTGACGAATCGCGTCATGCTGCAGTGTCTCAACTGTCTGTTACAGATGGTGTATTAGTTCCTCCATACTGGCCGGGGGATACTATGCTATTGGAATAGGTGATTGGTCTCATGCTGGGTTGGAAGTAGATGACTATTCCCAAACCGGACTGGACATAGGTGAGCTGAGAGGTGATTGCTGTAGGAACGGGACTGGTGAATGCTGTCTAATCCTCCTTCACCTTGTAACTGGTGGTAGTGAGGTAAACACGGGTTGTCTCCGAACAAGATCCTCAGCCTTGCAAAGTCTTCCAACTCCAGAGTACTTAGGGGATATCCAAACTTTCTGAAGCTATGATTTTAAACTACCTAGCAAAAGAAATAAAGAAAAAGAGTCGCAATCAGAAACCGCACAACACCTCAACTGAAATGTACGCAGACATGATCAAAGCTGTAAGACTGTACTCCACACTGAATTCTGCTCAAAACAGATACCAACTGTACCATTGATATGCACATTCCTGTACAGTTTCACTGTAAAGCACATACCAGTTAAGAGAGAGCGAAAACACCCCTATGAGGGGGGAAGGGTTACCCTATTCTAGTTTTTGTCATGCACTAGGGTTCACTATTTCAAACAAGCGGTTTCATGCAATCCTGCACAAGGGTGAGCATCCTGTCCTAATTTGGATCAGTCAATATGGCTTTTTCTATATGCAATTAGGCCAAATGGTCAAAAAAAGGGTGCCTCGGCAAGACTACCTAATAAACCTCTCACACCTAACATCAAGAAGTAAAAGGAGGATCAAACGGTATAGCAGCAGTCTAGATCCAAGGGTTGTGTTCGCAACATGATAGAGCCCATGATTGGTCATCCTTTTGGCAAGCTTTTGGGCAAGTCTTTGGCAAACCGTCCAGGATATCAGATGGGAAATACAGTGATGTAAGCGCACCAATGCAAATGTAATGCAAAGAACATATATATGTAAATAAAATTTCACATAATGTAGTTCAAGTCAAGTTCTCTAATTTCCCTAGCAAAGTCGTCAAAAATTGTAGCTTGACTTTTCATGCTCTTTTCAAATGCGACTAGCCCTACAGTTCGGACTCCTGTGGTCCTGCATTTGATTTCACAAGTGCAATGTGAAATAGATAAACACAAATGAGTCTAAATCAGGCAAATTTGTTGGAAAATCAATTTTGAATCAAAATGCCTAAAATGGACTGCTTTGCCAGATACAGAGTTGCCACCTAAATATTTTTGTGAAATTTAGGAAACCCGAGACTCATGCCAATGGCCACTTATCCGTCATCACCAAAGTGTCTTCACTCAGGAACTTAGGTACGAGAGGGAAAGGTTATGAATTGAGCACCCCACTCGCCTGATCAATGATCGACCTCTACTAATCATGATGTGATTCTTATTTACATTATATGCTCTTGTTTTGATTATTTAGGCTAACTTACTCTGTGTTGCACACAAGTATAAACTAATTTGTAACAATTGAAACACTTAAATTTCATGTTTGTTTTGAAAAGTGTTTGAATATGTACCACTTGAAAAAGTGATCTCATATATACATTACTCAAATTATTTCAATTTAAGCAATTAGCCTTCATCCACAGGCATTCAAGGAAGTATAACACTTAAGCACTTAGCCTCATGGTATCATGTTTTGTCATGGCAGCAATCACACACATGCGATAGTCTAAAGCACATAAGAGCTTACCCCAATTCCTGAGGCGAGCCAAAAGAGAGAAAATAGTTAGAAAAATGCATGATCCTAACTAATGAAATATACCTAATGACATGTAATTATGCAATTAATAGGCCCGGCTACTAGTATGGCATGTGAATCAATTTGATAGCATGCTGTTTAAGCAAGTTTTCAAAGAAGTAATAAACGACAATGCTTTGTTAAAATGATGTGCCGAGCCTAATGCATGCAAGACAAATGGATGCAAATATAGGAAATGCTAAAAGAAACATGATGTTCTAAACTACCCATCATAAGCAAGTAAATAAAAGGGAGAAAGACGTGGGATTGGAAGACATACGCATTATTACATGTTTGTCCTCATGCAGGAGGGTCCGAATAAATGAACTAGCTAATTAATTACCTAATTAACTAACTATTACAATACCCAAAATAAATTAGCTACACTACGTAATTAACTAATTAAATAATTATTATAACACTACAAATTAACTAACTATTCTAGATAATTAATAAAATGCAACACATAACTAGCTATTCTAGCTAATTATTACAATACCAAAATTAGGGAATTAAAACTAACTAATTAATTACAAATCCACTATTCAATGGGTCTTGACGATCAACGAAAGGACTTATGCATGCAAGCAGATTTTCCACCCGAAAATGCCCCTGTTTTGCTACCAAGAGCACTATTTTGCCTCAGCCTCAACCTATGTTCTGTAAAGAAAGGTACTGCCTGGTGGAAAAAAGTGGCCGGCAGGACAGAAATGGTGGCTGACTGCCCACTAAAAGTGGCCTGCCGACCACTAATGTTGGGTTTCTCCTACTGCAACAGATAACAAACAGAGCACAAACAGGGCATTCTCAAGGGATGTTTGTCTACCCTACCCCTCCTTATCATCAAACAGCTCAAAGGAGTGGTAGGCTCGATTCGCAAGCCATCAATCGGCGCAATTTCATTACGTGATGACTTATGAACCAAGGGATACAATTTTAATAAATGCACAATAAAAGACTCGCAAACCTCCTCCCTATCATGACTTGATCAAGGGAAGTGGTTGACCTTGGAAACTCGAACCATTTCATCACTAACAAGTATGAAATGACTCAAGTCTCCATGTGTTCAATTAACGTCCGATTGAACACCAAATTATGTTATCATCTTGCTCCATTTTACTCCATTGATTACCCCTTTTAAATACATTTCCATTCATTAATTCATTAAGTCCAATAATGATCACTAAGTCCACTAATGGAAAGAAGTGTCAAACACAGGGTTGTTTTGGGTATGAGAGAGACACCATGCCGTTGGTAATGAACCCCCAAAGGAATTAAACCATTAAGCACAATACCTCTATCTCAAACGTAAACAAGCAATTGGTTTGAAACAATTTTCAAGGCAACAAAAGGAACCAAGAAATGAGAGAGGTTGTAGAGGTGGTTAGAGGTGAGCACAAGTATGGAAAGCTTGAAATAAATGCTATCAACTCAAATAAGTTGGTGTCTAATGTCTAAAACACCAAACCTATGAGGACTATTACACTACAAGCATGCAATACAAAACATAAATCACATAACCAACCTAAAACAATCCTAAAGTAAGCAAAAATAGTGCTGAAATTCACATGAAAAAGCTTGAAAAAGTTAGCTACAATATCAAGAAATTTAAGCTAGTAAACAAACACAAGGAGGGGAGGCTAACCCCTCCATTTTTGGGACTTCAAAACTACATTTTTAGCCTCTGAAAACTAGTGGAAAAAACTCAAAAAAAGTTGATGACAAGGTTGGAAACACAAGGGCAAAGACCTAGAAAGAAAGGGTGAAAGATGGGTGGTCCACTCCTCTACCCTTAATGACCTCAAACCACAAGTTTCAGCCCACCAATATAGGTAAAAAAAATAGTACAAATACAACAATAAATGATGGTAAATGAATAAGGGAAAGAAACTTGAAGTTATACCTCTTGAAGAGAAATGACCCTTTGAATCACAAACCACTAATTTCACACCCTCAAGGGCTTAAAATGCAAGCTTAAACACCTCAACCAAGAACCCTGAAGGTTTGGTTTGGAGTGCCTAGGCAAAGGGTATAGAAGTTGTAAAAGAGAGAAAGAGAGAGAAATGTAGGGAGAGAAATATTTTCCAAAACTTTTGCTCCTCAAATTTTTCTAACCCTAAAAACATGAGAGGGGGTCATCTATATATAAAAATATATGAGACTATCTCTGAAATATCCATACAGACACAACTGGTGCAGGGCTAGCATAACTGGCAAAAGATCTAAGATATTTACACAAGTGGGTGGCTACTAATAGTGGGCGGCTGGCCACCAATAGTGGGCAGTAGGCCACTAGGATGGTTTGGCTTGAAAAACTATTGTTTTGGTCAAAAAACAAGGCACAAGACTTGTAGGTTTTTTAGGCTCAAAATCGAGGTTTCCTGCTGAGGAATTCAAGCATTTGGACAAGCGTGCACATCCATCATCATTGGGTGATCAATCAGTGGCACCCAAGTCATATGGGTGGTAAAAAATGGGGTGTCTACACTACTACCCCACCGTTCTCGTCCCCACCCACCCCCAACTCTATCTCCTACCAAAATCTTAACCCTAACCCTTATGCCAACCCTAGCTCATTTGCCTCTACTAGCATAATTCCACCTAACTCTCCACCATCCTTCCCAACCCCTACCACTTGCTTTTAAGCCATACCCTCAATCCCTACAATAGCCCATTCCTCCCAAAACAAAATCCTAACACACACACACACACACACACACACACATATATATATATATATAGAGAGAGAGAGAGAGAGAGAGAAAGAGTGAGAAAGAGAGAGAAACACAACTAAGAAATTTATATGGTGTTCCGTGAATTTAAAATTTGTGAAAAATAATAATAATCTAAACTACATTTAAAAAAAAAAATCCTATTTCCAACAGGGTGACCAAATTTCATTCTCGTCCTAAACCTGATGCATGTTAAGCCTACCTATCGTATCCTCGTCCTAACCTAGTTTGAGACATACCAACTCCATCTCAATTAGACAATAGAAACCCATTTTTATAAATAACTTATGGAAAAAAGAAATATCACGAGATATTTTTCAATGGATTTACAAAATTTTAAACTTTTTTTAAAGACTCATTTTCTAGACCTAATGCTATGTAGGTGATATGATTGATTAATGATTGAGAAGATATGAGAGAGAATGTTACCTTATATATCCTAATTGATTGCCATATCATTCAACTTGAAAATTGGGTCTAATTTTTGGACTTGTATAGTAATACCCGTTTTTTATTATCAGAAGCCTAAAATATTAGTGATTCTTTCCTAATACTTATGACTACTTACCAAAAATTTAAATGGGGTACCTTTTTTGTGGAAAAAGCAAGTAAGAAAAATCGTAATAAATGTGTGCATATATAGAATCAAGAATACCCAACCCAACCCAACCCAACTAAAGTTGCTGACATGAGAAGTTGCGGCCTCAATAGAGGAAGAGAAGAAGATGGAGAAGAAGATAAAGATGAAGATAAAGATCGAATCTCAAATTCTCCATTGATGAAATCAGTGGATAAACGATTCTACCAGAATTTTGGTATGGATCTCTACATAACATTCTCTGTATCTCATATGCAATTTTATATGATTTCTTGGTTTAGTTGTGATTGATTTTGATGATTTTTGCTGTTGAAATTCAACTAGATGATACCAAGGGTTGATCAACCAAGGATGCAAAGAGGATGATAGAGGGATTGATGAACTCCCATTTGGTGAAGATCTTTGGATTGGTCAACCAATTTATGCCTACTTTGGTAATTCCATGTTCCTCTCAAATCTGCTGTGATTGTATATTTATACGTTATGGCGAAACAATAAGGGTGTGTACTATATACATCTTGTAATATTTTTTTGTGGTAATGTTACATATTTTTCTGTAAGAAGTTACAACAATTTGTGGTTGAGAAATAAAGTTACGTAATTTTGTGGTAATGTTACGTATTTATGGCATTGTTATACATTTTGTAATTAGAAAATATTTGGATAAAAAGGTGTAACATCACTACAAAAATGCATAATAATATCACAAAATGCGTAACTTTATTTCTCAACCACAAATTGTCGTAACTCCTGTCAAGAAAATATGAAACATCTACTATAAAAATACATAACACACTAGAAAAAATTTGTTACAAGATGTATATGGTATACACCTTTGGAAAGGTGTGTACCATAGGATTTTGCATACATATGTGTTTCATGTTCAACTTTACATATTTTTTTCTAAATATTTTTGTCTGTGATTTTTAAATTTTTTTTTTTTAAATTTTTATGTATGACAATTCTATTTTCAAATCATTTCTTTATGAATAAAGATGAATAGAAGGGTCATGTTTGTGGAGTTTCAAAATTTTAAATTAGTTTAATTTTTTCACATGACAACCTTATTTATATGGTTTTTTTTTTAATTTTTTTTTATTGTTGTTGTTGTAATTTTTATGCCTATGTGTATATACAATAGGAGACAACCCTTTTTATTTATTGGCACACCATGTAAGATGGTGTTACAGTACACTCAATATTCTTTTCCAAGATTATTTCTAAATAAATTTATATCTCAAAATTTTGACATAATATAATAATTGTTAGTTTTGAGTCATCAGAGACAAAATATACTTAATCTTTTGCCTAATTACAATCTTATGAGACACACACTTAGAATTTGTACTTAATATATATATATATATATATATGCATACTCTTATAAGAAGTATACAACTTATATAGTATGCACATGTCATCACTCATTTTTTTATTCTCAAAAAATTTATGACAAGCTACACTTAGGGTGTAGTGAGTGAGAGGTCAATGGTTCAAATTGATAGAGCAACGGCAGCCCTTTAGTTGTAATCTAACTATACTACCATACTAATTGCTATCTTAGAAAAAGAAAAGAAAAGAAAAGAAAAGAAAATGAAAAAAAAATTACTTAACCGTTATTAAATCAATAATTATTATTGACTATAAAATAAAACTATTTCTCTCCTCACTCTCACTTACCATTTTATACACGTTGGTTACACTTTTTAGTATACTAGTGGTTGGGCACATGCGTTGCACGTGATACGTGATTTTTTTATCAAATGTTAATACTGTAATTATACGTGTCTCTTAAATTAGTATGTGATATGTATAAAAAGAATGGAGACTTGTATGGTTAAATTGATCTGTATCCAAATACAACTAAACAATAAATGAAAAATTTTATAAACATAAACATTAATTTATAATTAGAATGTTGAGATTATAATTTTATCTTAAACAATAAACAATAAGCAGGTTCTTTAAATATATAGTATTACACAATTCTTTTTCTATAAACTTTTCACTTCTATTTTTCATAATCAGTATTTGTAATACAATTGAAGATATAATATCAATTGAACAATTACACAATTTTGTTTAATAGTTGATCTCATAATACAAATTTATTGAACACACTATTGCATATTATTTGCATACTATTGGTATAAGAATGCATTAATATCAATGTATAATATATTTTTATACATCAAGAGTTGTTGAGTCTCGTTTCTTGTGCCACGAATATCTTGCATGATGGAAAATATAACATTAGTCACTAGTATATTTTCATTTAAGCAAAAAATGTGGAATAATTTTTTATTTTTTATTTTTAAAATGGAATGATATTGTAACTTGATATTTCGATTGATATAGGAATTTCATAATTATTTTCACGATGTTTACAGATCCATACTTATAAGTATTTGCATGGTTACTTTTATGAAACTGTCAAGTTACATAATTTATTATGGTATCTATAAGTAATTAGTATATAACAAAAATAGATTGAAACTTTTTATTTAATGTACTTACTTTTTGTATTATTGAGTTGCTGCGATAATGTTTGGGTATCATTTGATTTTTTCCTTGTAATTTGACGAAAATGTGTGCATGAGGGACATTATTTTTCTTGAACTTCACAACAGATAAGACAATTTCTGCTTTTGCTTGTCCAACTTTAGTTGGAGAGCATGTTGTAATGCCCCAAAAAATACAATAAATAAAACCTAAGACATTTGTTAATAGTTACATAAATCAGAGCAAATAGTCCTTTCATTACATAAGGTTAATGATACAAAAGAGTTTAACCCAAATAAGTGCCCTATCGGCTTACACATTTCCAAGCCTTGACTTGGTTACAACAAAAGAGAGAGACTAGCTCTTACAAATAAGCCCTTGGCTGTACAAAATGTACAATCAAAATAAGGAAGCTCGTGCTTCCAAAAGTCCCTCCAAGCTATTGCCTTGGTGGAGGCATGCCATCAATGCCTAAAAATGTTTTTTCCCAAAAAGGGTGAACCACAACCCAGTAAGAACAATCTAACATAGTATATAACGTTTAACAAAGATATAAGTGCAATGTGCATACACAATGCGAGGGATAAAACATTCACGTTTTACATAGTCATAAAATATCAAGTCCATATTCCGTTTCATTTTTCTTCAATTCATTTCAATACATGAACCAATTCCTTTATTTTTCAATAACCCACATAAGACTACAACTCAATGGTTCAATAATTTCACAATCAACATACAAACACTTCCAATTTCCATTTTATGGATATTTCGTCCGTGGGATATGCACCCATGTATAGTTTCAATTTGCCATTTTAGGAATATTTCGTCCGCAGCACCCATGTATATGTTTTGGGACTTTCACTCTGGACACTCCGGCCAACTTAATTATAATGGAGTCCATCCCCTTTCTCCTCACAAACAATCATACATATGCAACGTATTTAAACACATAATCACACATATGGAGTACAGTCCATTTCTCATCTCAAATAATCATACATATACAATGTATTCACAACATGATCAAATTCAATGATAATCAACCATGGACTAGTTTCAATTCACCTAATCCACATGCTATTTCTACAACAAGCAAAGCTATCCTCCACCGATAGCCCAATACAGATATTTCTAAGTAGCTATACAATCTCATGACAGATAATTTATCTAAAATTTCCAAGGGTGTAAAGCATTATATACTCAATTCCATCATCTACTTCAATACTCACTCAATTCCATGTTTGCAAAACCAATTTCAACTATTTATACAAAATAGGTATGATAATCAATTTAGGGGAAAAATCCCTCTTTTCAAAATACCAATCCAAATACCGAAATCACCCATTTTGACATAACATGACTTCATTTTCAAACCCCGTGTTCATTTATTTCATTTCCACCAAAAACCGCTCTTTCACATTTCACCCAAACCCTAGGTTTGATTCAAAATACTCCCAAATCCCACCATTGTTACACAACCACAAATAACTAAGTTAAAAGTCATAACAAAGTGTAGAAAATTCGTACCTCAAAGAGAGAAGACGAGCAAAGAGAGAGAGAGAGAGAAACCTCAAAGATGCCAGATCAAAGTGAAGATCTTGAGAAGCTCTAGCTTTTTATCAAAGGAAGTAGGGTGGATAGATCACTAGATCTAGATGGAAATCTAGAGAGAGAGAGTATTTTAGAGAGAAAGGGTCTCACTTTAGGGTTTTTAGGAGAATAGATTTGAAAAAGTGAGGTAAAAAGTGATTTTCATGATCTGATATACGCACAGTCCGCTCGAGCGGAAGAGTTGACGCTGGAGCGTCAGACACAACATTTTGTTCCGCTCGAGCGCTAAATACACACATCCAGTACTTCGTAGACAACAGAAAAGCCGCTCAAGCGCAAGAAAGGCAGCTCGAGTGCCATCCGCTTGAGCGTAGTAAACGCTGCTTGAGCGTGAAAAACACTGCTCCAGTACTTTTGTAGACACGCAAAGTACTGAAAGTTTGCAACTCTTGCTTGAGCGGAGGACCAAAATTCTGGGCAGCACAAGGTTTGAAAACCAAGCAACCAACCTATTCCAAACGCACAACAACAATCCAATAAACAAAATGAAGGCGAGACAAGGGAAGCAATATATGAATCATCATTCAAAACTATACAAACCTGAGTTCGGAATACGACAAGTGATGGGTCAAAACCGGAGTCGCTATAACCTCCCGCCCTTAAAGAATTTCGTCCCCAAAATTTCAAATTAGGTTCAAAATTAACATTAGATCATTCATAACAATGTTATTCTTACAAATCCATAACCATGACCCATTCTTCGGTCATCCATTCTCATCGACTCAATATACTAGTCCCATATTAAAATGAAATTTAAAATTTCCCAAAACATTTTCAATGCTTAACCAAAATCCAAGTTTTTAAAAAATTTACACCACATATACAATGCTTCCAAAAGTGATATAATACATATGATATTTCACATTCTCAAACATATGCAATGTTTATAATAAATTCATGCTTCCAAAATGTAAACAACATATACAATGTTCTCACATACTACCAATCATAGTCGCAATGCAATACATGTTCAAACATCAACAAATAAGTCCGGATACTTCCCTCGGACTTCCAATTCACGCTCCCAAGTTGCTTCCTCAACTCCGTGGTGTTTCCACAATGCTTTAACCAAGGGAATCGTCTTACCTCACAAAACTTGGTCCCGAGTATCCAAGATCCTCACCGGTCTCTCCTCATACGAGTCATCCTCATCTACCTCCAAGTCGGTCCAATCCAACACGTGCGATGGATCCGGCTCATACTTCCGAAGCATACTGATATGAAATACGTCATGCACTTCGAAAAGTTATGGTGGTAATGTCAAACGATAAACAACCTCTCCAATTCGCTCAAGGATCTCAAAAGGGAAAATAAATCAAGGGGACAACTTCCCACTCTTCCCTAATCTCATCAAACCCCGTCTTGGTGATATTTTCAAAAAGACATGATCTCCCAACTCAAAAGACAAGGGTCTCCTCCTATGGTCGGCATACCTTTTTTGGCGACTCTGAGTCGTAACCAACCTCTTACGAATAAGTGCTACCTTCTCCGTCGTTTCCCGAACCAAATCTGGGCCCAACAAAGGTGCATCACCCACCTTGGCCCAACACACCAGAGATCTACACGGTCGGCCATACAAGGGCCTCAAATGGTGCCACGCTAATACTCGATTGTAAGCTATTATTATCGGCAAACTCCACTAAGGGCAGGTGCCTCTCCTATGAACCCTTGAAGTCAAGGACACACCCGCGAAGCATATCCTCAAGAATCTGAATAGTATGCTCGGGCTGCTCGTCAGTCTGAGAATGATACGCAGTACTAGAGGTTAATCTAGTGCTCAAGGCACTCTGCAAGCTCTGTCACAACCGAGCTGTGAAACAAGGATCTCTATCTGAAACAATCATCACAGGGACCCTGTGCAACCTCACTATTGTAGACACCCCATTTTTGACCGTCCTCAAGACTTGGATGTCAACGTTTGAACACTCGACGATCATCTATCCTCGTGCTCGTTTTGAGTTCCCGGAGGTCTCGGCCGCGCGCCTTGCCTCAAGATCTCTCAACTTGACTGTTTTGTGCTTGGTTGTGGACCAAGCACTTGTGTTTTTTGCTTTTAAGGGAAGAGGGTGGCTTGTTGGCCATTTCCTCAACCCATTGGCCAAGGCATGAAGCCATCGGCCCCTTTTTCTTGCCATCGGCCAAGGGTGTTGGCCGATCGGCACTATTTTTGGTCGACCGGCCACCTTTGTTGGGCAATCGGCCATATTTTCCAGCCGACCCCTTTTCATCTGCTTTTGGCAGATATTTTATGCCAGCTGTCACAGCTGGCATGAACAATTCATTCTCTCCATACACGTGTATGGAGGGATTTGCACCTTGTGTTAGCTTCTCCAAGAGGCCTTGGAATTGGATTCCTATAAGAAGGGAGCTCCTCCTCCCTTCTCAGGGTTGAAAAAAATCTGAGGAGAAGTGATATATATCTATCTATCTCTATATCTCCCTCTCTCTACATTTGTGTTCATAAGTGTGTTTTTGTTCTTACTTTTGCACTAAGACACCTAGAGTTACACCATCCTTTTGTGCTGAGGTACTAGGAGGTTGGTTTTAATGTTCTTGAGCTGGTTTTGATTAAAGAGAGTTGCTGGTCTTGTGTTCTTGATGTTGTTCTTCAAAGGTGAGATTCTAAACTTTAGATACCCCATTCTTGCTTAAGCTTTTACATATGCTTCTATTTTGTTTCAAGCTTGACTCTAAACTACAAAAATTTTTGATTTTGTATGCTTGTTATAGTTGCTTAAGGTCACTTTTTGGTTGGGGATTGTCTACCCCTCTTAGGCCTTGTTTGGCCTTGTTTTGTGCCTTTACTTTTGAGCTTTGGAACCATCTTGTCTTGGCCTTCTCACCACTAAAATCCAAAGGATTTTTAGTGGTGGAGAAGTGGTTTTGAAGTCTTGAATAGGAGAGGGACACCCCTCTCACCTTATGTCTCATATGCTTGTATTATTGGCTCACATTGGTAGCATGTTTGCATAGCATGTTTTGGCCCCATTTCAGCAAGTATTTGGTGTTATCTTGGCATGATATACCTCTGTTTTGAGTTGGTTTGCTGGTCTCTTACATGCACTATACACTTGTCTTGCAATCCTCTTATTTGCCTTAACATGCACCATGCATTTAGACCATCATGCTTGCCTATTTTGGCTCAACCCAAAGGAACTTTTAGTCATGTTTTACTATGTTTGAGCTCTGTTTGGTGTTGTTTGGATCATATGTGCAATGCTTTGTATAGCCACCATGCATTTTAGCTTGTTAGCTTTGAGAGTCCGAGTCACTAGCATGATTTACTTGGGCCATTTCAGTGATTTGGCATCACTTGTTATGTTATTTCAGTCCATGTTTCATGGTCACACACTTGCATTTATCACCTATTCCATGCTTGGGATAGTTTGTGTTTCATGCCTTAAGAATAGGTCATTGTGCATGCCATCATACTTAGGCCTTTGGGATGCCATCTAAGTGGGTTTTTGGGCTCATTCTAACATGTCATAACTCTGATTTTATTGGCCTAAGTCATGCCATGTTTGGTTGTAATAGGTGTAGTGCAATTGCCCCTTTTGACCTTGTATGGGTCTTGTTTTGTGCTCACCTTTCTAGCATACTTTGGCCTCATCCCATGCATGTTCTAGCCTTGTTTTGGCCTGCTTTGGGACTGTTTTGGGTCACCTTGGTCCTTTGGGGCTTGGTTGATATGGCCATGGTTCAAGTCCCTTGGCTAGCTTTGAACTTGAAGTCTAATAGCATGCCTTGCTTGTGTTATGTGTCTGATTTGGCATCACTCTTAACAGAATTTCAGAGCTTATGGTGTCACCATACTATCATGATTGTCACCCCTCGCTTATGTTTGGGTGTTGTGACCTTATGCCTTAACTCTTGGACCATTGCATGTGCATGCTCATTGTGCATTTGATTCTATCACTTCATCATTTTGGCCAGTGATTTGGACCTATTTGAGAGCTGTCCATTTCGGTTTAAGACCATTATCTCATGTTATTGCATGCTTGCCTTGTATGTTGTTGCATACTTGGCCTATTGCATGTTGTCGCATACTTGAGTTATATCGCATTTGGCATGCCCCTTTTGTTAAGTTGCTTTGCATGTTTGCATGTATTGTCCCTTGCATGTTGTTGCATGCTCACCCCACATGTTGTTACATGCTTGCCTATCCTTGAATGTTGTCACATGCCTTGCATGTTTGCATGCTTGTTTAGGTTGCATTGCATTTGGCATGCTTATTACCATTAGCCTTGTATGGCGTTGTCCTTGACATGCTTCATGTTGCATTAGTTTTGCTTGCATGATTGCATCCCTTGCCTCTTGATCAACCATGATAGAGGTTGGGGCCCTTTATATGTTTATGTGCATTTCATTTGATATAAATTGCACATTCGGCTCCTTTGGTCATCATGCATTGAAATGCGTGATTGATGGCCCGAGGGTCGAGAACCATACTCTCTTGAGTTTATGACATGATAGAAAGGGTGGTTGTGCACACATTGCTTTAAAAATGCATTGCCATACTCTGTTTGTCCTCTGCTGCAGCAAAATAGCATTTCGCAGGAAAAAATGGCCGGCCGGCCATCTTTAGTGCCAGTCGGCTACAAATTTATGGCCAAGAGCCCCATTATTGGTCGATGACCCCTTGGCCGATGGCATTTCCACTTGGCCGATGTCCTCTCATAGCACCTAGAAGGTGATTCAGAAGCATTCTTGAGACTTGCACAGTTTTCAGAGGTGCAAAGCACTGTAAACAGAGGCAGCATGAGCATGGCGATAGATTTCCGAGCGGAGCCGAGCATGCATGCATTTGTCCCTCTTTCCAAGGCCTCTTTACCGCTTTAGTAGCTTAATTAATTTGTTTAATTAGTGAAGTGTTGTGTAATAATTAATTAGCTAGTTAGTTAGTTAATTAGTCCATTTGTATTATTTATTCGGACCCTCCGTCGAGAGTGCCAATTTTGTAATAAGTGTGTGCGAGTGTGTGAATGTCTTCCAACCCCACGTCTTTCTCCCTTTTACTTACCTGCTTTTGATGGTTAGTTTAGGGCATGTTTCAATTAGCATCCTTATGCTCGCATGTTTGCATCATTCATTTGTATTGCATGCACCGGGCTCGGCGCATCATACTAACCGCATAGCATTTCAATTCCAACTTGAATACGTGTATCGAGTTGTCGTATTTCACATACTATTCTTAGATAGCCGAGCCTATTCTAGTTGCATTTTGCATGTGTTGCATTAGGCATCTCAACATAACTAGGATCATGCATTGATTACTAACTAGCTATTGTTTTAGCTCGGAGTACTAGGTAAGCTTTTATGCTTTAGCATCTTGCATGAGTGTGAGTGTTAACCTGACCGCATGCATGCCATGAGGCTAACTGCTTATATGATATAACTGTCTGAATGCCTGTGGGTGAAGGTTGGATTACTTGAATTAGGACAATTCATTGAAATCCGTGTTTTAGTCTACTCGCGAGTAGAAAACTTCAAACCATTTCCAAACAAACGGATATGCGATGTTTGTTCCAAATTAGGCGATCTAGTCTATACTTGTGTGTTGTTGGCATCACATAGTAATTCTAGCTAATTAACCGGAATAAAAACGCATGTGTTTTCAAAAACAAGATATCATGCTTAGTAAAGGCCGATCTTCAATCGGGTGAGCGGGGGTGCTTATAGATGACCTTCCCCTCTCGTACCCAAGTTCCCGAGCTGAGGCAACTTTGGTGATGACAGACACGTGGCCTTAGGCACGAGTCAGGGTTTCCTAAATTCTTCCAAAATAAAACATTTAGGTGGCAACTCTGTATCTGGCAAAGCAGTCCATGTTTGGAACTTCTTTCTTAAAAATCAGTTTTCCAAAGCGATTTGTCAGATTTGGACTCTTTGGTGATTTATCGATCTCGCATTGCACTTTGCGGGATTAGATTCAGAACCGTGACATTTGAGTCCGAACTGTAGCAGCAAAGCCCGAGGGGCGCATCTACAACTATGTCCCTGATATACAAGGAGGCAAGATAGTCTACCGAATCACTCTCGCGCATAGGTATGAAGTGTGCAGACTTGGTTAACCGATCAACTACCACCCAAATGGCATCATTACCCTGTTGAGTCCTCGGAAGGCCCACAAAAAAATCCATCGTGACATGCTCCCATTTCCACTCGGCTATAGGCAAGGGTTGCAACAAACCCGCTGGCCTCTGACGTTCAGCCTTCACTTGATGACAGGTAAGGCACTTCGATAAAAACACAGCTGCATCCTTCTTCATACTTCTCCACCAAAACTAGCTACTCAGACCATGATACATCTTTGTGCCTCTTGGATGCACCGCAAGGCGTGAATAACGAAACTTTCGGAGTACTTACTCTCGGCAAGACTCTGGCATGAACAAACGATCACGGTATCTCACACTCTGGTCGGGATACACACTTAAGCCCCTCTCCACTTTCCCACTGGAGATCTTCTCCCTGAGGGTTTCTACCTCAAGATCACCCCTCTGCGCTTTTAACACTCGGTTCACAAGTGTAGGTTGTACAACTACTGAAAACAAAGCCTTAGATTCAACGGACTCGCCAAGGTGCAAGTCAAACTCCCCAAGAGTACCCAGCATCTCCCATTCCTGAATGGCAATACAAGCTATGTTGCTAATGAATTTCCTACTCAAAGCGTCAGCCACAACATTGGCCTTCCTCGGATGATAATGCAACTCAAAATCATAATCCTCTATGAATTTCATCCACATTCTCTTCCTCAAATTCAAGTATTTCTGAGTAAATAGATACTTTAGACTCTTATGATCAAAAAATACCTCAAATCTCTCACCATACAGATAATGCCTCCACATTTTCAAGGCAAATATTACCACTACTAGTTCTAGATCATGGGTAGGGTAGTTCCTCTCGTGTGTTTTCAACTACTATGAGCCATAGGCTACTACATTCCCCTCTTGCATTAGAACACAACCCAAACCTTCCCGTGACGCGTCACAATATACTGAATAACCCAAACCCCTCTCCAGAATAGTCAAAATTGGAGCCGTGGTAAGTCTAACCTTAAGTTCTTGGAACGACTTCTCACAAGTCTTATCCCACACAAATTTGACTCCCTTCTTCGTCAGTCTAGTTAATGGTGAAGCTAGTTTGGAGAAATCCTTCACAAATCTCCGATAATACCTGGCCAACCCTAAAAAACTACGGATCTCGAAGGCATTCTTAGGTTGTGTCTAGTCTTGCACTGCTTCTATCTTGGATGAATCTATAGTCACCCCTTCCCCGGACACTACATGACCTTGGAATTTAACCTCTTTCAGCCAGAACTCACACTTCCCAAATTTAGCATACAGCTTATGGGCTCTAAGCAATTCAAGCACTACTCGCAAGTGTTCCTCGTGTTCCTCCTCAGAAGGTGAGAAAATCAAAATGTCATCCACAAAGACAACCATGAAACGATCTAGGAACTCACGGAAGATTCGGTTCATCAAATCCATAAATACAACTGGAGCATGGGATAGCCCAAAAGGCATCACTAGAAACTTGTAATGGCCATATCGCGTACGGAATGCCATCTTCGGGATATCCCTCTCCCTTACCCTCAACTGGTGGTGACCCGATCTCAGGTCTATCTTAGAAAAATGACAAGACCCCTTCAACTGATCAAATAGATCATCTATACGAGGCATTGGATACTTGTTCTTAACAGTTACCCGATTCAACTTTCAATAATCAATATAGAGTCGCAACGCTCCATCTTTCTTTTTAGCAAAGAGAGTCGGTGCTCCCCAAGGTGATCTACTAGGGCGGATAAAACCCTTATCTAACAAATTCTGGAGTTGACCCTTTAACTCAGTCAACTCGGCAGGTGCAAACCTATATGGAGCCATAGAAATCGATGACTTGCCAAGCACTAAATCAATAGAGTACTCAATCTCTTAGTGAGGTGGCAAACTAGCAAGGTCCTCGGGAAAGACATCGGGGTATTCACAACCCACCCTTGGCAACTCAACCCGGACTTCATCACACTCACTACTCAGAAAGCTACCAAGAAGATAACTAAGTTCACTCCGCCCACGCGGATCGTACACCGGTGCTAAGACTTTATCCACCTGGTCCCCCAAGAAATAAAAGCAGTCGTCGCTCAAAGTACATATAGTAACCCTCTGACGGTAGCAATCTATAACAACTCAGTATGACGATAACCAATCCATACCCAAAATAACATCAAAACTAGTCATATCAGTTAACACAAATGCAAATGGAAGTCGATGACTAGAAACCTCTATGTCACAACCTCGGCACCCCTGATTCAGAATAACCTCACCACCAATAGGTGGCTCTACACAAATAGGAGATGCTAACTGTGTCAATTCTAACCCCAAAATCGATGCAAATGCAGACGAGATAAAAGAATGGGATGCACCGTATCAATCAACACATTAGCAATTGAATTGCAAAACAAGAAGGTACCTCTCACTACAGATGGAGACGGCACAAGATTTGCCGCGGTAACAGCATACATACGCTCTGTTGGCCTCTTATCTACCTGCTCACCCCTCGGAGCATACGCCTGCTGCACGGATTTTTCCAAAGAGGCTCCCTGATTAGCCCTCAAGGCCTGTACTAACTGTGCTGGCTGGTGACTCTGTGTCTGCCTCGAACCAGACGCACCAGACGTGCCACTAAATTGTGGAAAAAATCTCTTTAGGTGCCCCACCTGCCCACACTGATAACAAGCGGGTGGTTACCCTCTACCCTGACTCTGGCCCTGAGAACGAGCCGAAGACGATGTTGCTCGTTGCCCTCCCCCTCTTTGTAGGCAAGCTGGAGACTTGCGGCCTTACCGACCACACTTAAAACAAGTTACATCCCTCTGACCACCTCTCCCAGAACCTAAACTCGGCATTGGAAAGGTAGACCTCGACTGTACTCCCTAGGACTTTTGAGGGTTAGAACCCCTCCGCCTCTTACCGTCCCTGTGACTATCTTGACTCCTCCTAGAGCCTCTCATCCTCTTCTCTTCTACTTGCATAATAGTCTTAAGATGGGCCACTGCTTGCACAAGGCGCCCATAATCTCTAATTATGGATTCGACCACTCTGAACATGATCTTGGTCCTCAGCCTCTTCTCAAACTCTAAACACCAGCGCTCCTTTGTCGCCACAAGCTCGGGTGCAAACCTAGACAAGCTAGTAAGGGTGGCTTCGAACTCTGCCACAGGTGTGTTCAACTGCACCAACTTGGAAAACTAGTCCCTTAACTTCTCCCTAACAGTGGGAGGTAAAAACTTGTCCTAAAAGGCGCTAACAAAAGCCTCTCGAGTCCCTCCAATGCGCCCATGCGCATACTTCCACCACTGACCCGTTTCCCCCTTCAGTTGGAAAGACGCCAAGGTCACCCTTAACTTGTCATCCTCGATGCCAACCATCTCGAACGTCTTCGCTATCTGTTCAAGCCACTCATCTGCCTTTAGTGGCTCCTTAGGATCACCCAAAAATTAGTCCGAGTTCGACCGGAAAAACTCCCTCCTTAGGAAAGATGGCCCTGCCTCAACAACCATGGCCTGGACTTGATTATCTACTCTGAGAATGTCCGTGGATTCCCTCAATGCTTCGGCCGTTTCGCGGGCTAAGGCGTCCATGGCCTGATGACCAACTGGTTCGGCCACATTGTATGGCTCACCTTTTTCGTGCCCCCTTTCGGAAGGTTTGAAAAGAAAGCCCTATAGTTCGGACTCCCGCGGTTCTGAATCTAATCTCACAAGTGCAATGTGAAATTGATAATCACCAAAGAGTCCAAATCCGGCAAATCATTTTGGAAAATTGATTTTAGGATCAAAAATGCCAAAATTAGACTGCTTTGCCAGATATAAAGTCGCTACCTAAATATTTTTTGTTTTTGGGAAATTTAGCAAACCTTGACTCCTACTAAAGGCCACGTGTCCGTCATCACCAAAGTTTTCTTGGCTCAGGAACTTAGGTATGAGAGGGGAAGGTCATGAATTGAGCACCCCCACTTGCCCGATCAAAGATCGGCCTATACTAATCATAATATGAGTTTTTATAAACATTATGTGTTCTTGTTCCGATTATTAAGCTAGCTTTACTATGTGATGCACACAAGCAAGTATAGTGTGATAACCCTGTCTTGTGCTATGTTAATTAATCATGCTTCTGTTTGTAATTATGTGCTTAATTTGAATTTGGGTGTTAATTGCATGATTATATGTGATTTTGGCTTTGTATCTGTTTACCGTAGGAAAATCTGTTAGAATCTGTGCTTTGAATTGAAAATTAAAGGCCTTCTCGGCTACAGAAAATGAAATTGACTACGCCATTGTGATTAGCGTAATTTTTAGAGCCTACGGTGAAATTTAATTAGAAATTGATTCGGATCAAAATAATTACATTCAGAATGATTAAATTAGGCTCAATTACTTAGCCTTAATTAATTTGATTAGGCCAAGGTATATAAGTGCCATATTTGCATTGTTTTGAGCTCATTTTCTCTTTTGGCTGAAAATCACACTCTAAAGAGAGTGAGAGGAAGAATTATGTAATTTGGCTCAAAGGTTGTGAATTTGGCAAGCTACACTCAAGATTTAACTACTTTTGTGTGGATTGAAGCTCCTAGGTGAGTAATTGGGCATGAGTTCATGGATTTGAGTTTGTAATTCTATGAATTCAAGTTACATTGTAATCAAGAATGTGAATTATGTTGAATTTGGTGAATTTGAAGTTTATATGCACATGCATGTATAGAATTGTCATGATTTTGCATAATCAAACATTTAACAAGTTAAATGTGATAAATTGAGTGCTAAGTCATACATGCAAGCATGGTTTTGTTAAGCTCCATGAGTATGAACATTATTTGTACTATTTGAAATGGAATTTGAGTTCAAACATGCATTTTATGAGGAATTGAAAGATGGTCTCTGAAGAGATTAAGGATTTGGCACCAAATTGCACATGCAAGGATGATAATGTTGAATCTCATGAAGATGATTATCAATTGTGTTATTTAAGTTGAAAATGAAGCTTATACTTCACATGCATGTATAATTCATGAAGATGTGGAGTTTATATGAAGTTTGAATACATGGGTTTCAACCACACAAGAGAAATGTTGATTAATTTGAGAGTATGATTATGGATTTTGAATAATTGGCCTCATATTGCTTACATTCTTATGATATATAATGTGTTTCCACATTTTTGAACCAAGAACATGAGTTTTGGGGCTTTGAATGTCGAATTTAAACTTCAAAACCAGTTCTGGAAATTCCAGAATTTGGCATGTCCGCTCGAGCGGGGAAAGGGCCTCTCAGGCGTGGAATGTTGGTTCCCAGAAACTTTTACAGACATGGGCGTCCGCTCGAGCGGGGAGATTCACGCTCGAGCGGGGAGCCATGTAGTTTGACTCTCAGCTCGAGCGTCTGAAGTCACGCTCGAGCGTGAAAGTGAAATAACCAGTACTTTTGCAGACCAAAGGGGTTCGCTCGAGCAGTGAAAGCTGAGCTCGAGCGGGGATCCCTATTTCAGATATTTTGAAAAGTGGTTTTATGATTTGTTATCCATTCTCTTTCATTTCTAAGCACTCTTAGGCATGCATCGAGCATTGTGAATGAGTTAAAATGATAAGAAAGGAGCCTAAGAGAAATGTATAAATTAAGAACGGATTGAATCGTTTGTGACCCATATGTGTTATGTAATGTGTAAGGTCGAGCTCAAGGGCAAATCCACTGGCAGAACACTATGAGTAATATCTTAGTAAATATATTTTCAAGTATGTTACTTTTCAAAGGCTACTTTTGTATAAGCTTCATGGATTTATTGATTTGAAATATGAATGAGTATTTTATATGTCTAATTTTGTATAAGGCTGTTTGACATGAATGATTGGGCCAAAGGCCGTTTGACATGAATGATTGGGCCAAGGGCCATTTGACATAAATGATTGGGCCGAAGGCCATTTAACATGAATGATTGGGCCAAAGGCCATCGGATATGAACGATTGGGCCAAAGGCCGTTAGACATGAATGCAAAGATGAGCCAAAGGCCGTTTGAATATGTCATTTGATATGTTTGAATACCGTGATGGGCCAAAGGCCGTTTGAATGAAAGGGATCATGATCATGAATATGAAATACGCATGGATATGAATATAAAGAGAATGGGCCCGAGGCCGTTTGATATGCCTGATATATTCGAATTGGGCCTGAGGCCGTTTGATATGTTTGAATTGGACCAATGGTTGTTTTGAATAAAGAGTTGGCTGGACCAAAGGTCGTTTCGTATAGATGGACCCGAGGTCGTATTGTTTTATATAAGAATTGGACCTGAGCTCGTTTTGCATGTGGATATGATGTGTTGGACCCAAGGTCGCTTTGCTTTCTTGAGATTTGTAAATCTGGTGTGAATGAGAATAGTGGTTCAAATGTGTACGTTATAAGTATGATTCATTTATGAACGAACCTCATTCATTAACCTCTTTATTTTGATATTATTCACTGGGCGTTAGCTTACTCTTATTTATATATATGTAGGTGAGCAAAGGGCCATTCAACCCCAGCCTTAGTGGAATTTAAGAAAGGAACCCGAGTTTTGTGAAGTCATCCCAGGTGCCTCACGCAAGAGGCTTTGTTTATGATCTTTTGTATTTCTTTTGCTACTTCTATTGGTCATGATAGACCATTTATGTGTATAAGCTTTTGGCATGGCTGACTATGTGTTTGAATGATCCTGGGTATACAAGATGTTAACTATTGATATGTGGTGTGAGTTATTATTAAGTATATGTGAAATGTTTTGACATGCCATGTAAGCATAGCTCATTGGACAAAATTTTTAAGTTTGCTTCCGTTTTGGCCCCTTCACTCTGTTGCTATATGTTTGTTTTGGTTTGCGGCCGTAGGTAATCTCATGATTACTGGTCGGTTATGACCTTAATCTATAGGGGCAGGTTCGGGTCATGACATATAGACTAGTTTGCTTAATTTAGAACAACTCAACTCATGTTTGTTTGCGAAAATGGTTTGAATTTGCCACATCAAATGGGCTTAAAGGTTGCGAATTTGCCACCAAACATAGTGGGCTTAAAACATAATTTGACACTCAACAAAGTGGGCTTAAAACGCAAATTCGTTGAATTGTTCCAAATCAAACAACAAGCCTTCACCCACATGCATTCATGCAGTTTAGCAAATAAGCACATAGCCTCATGGTGAGCATGCTAATCATGGAAACATTCACACTTATGCAAGTATGCTAAAGCGTAAAAACTCATCGAGCACTCCAAGCCAAAACATAAACTAGTTCGAAAGATGCATGATCCTAACTATACAAGATGTCTAATGCAACACATGAGATAATGCAATTAATAGGCTCGACTACTAATATGGAATATGAATCGATTTGATAACATGCGATTAAACACGTATTCAAAGAAGTATTGAAATAGCAATGCAATTTGAATGATGCGCCGAGCTTCGGTGCATGCAATACAAATGAATGGATGCAAGCATAAGGTATGCTAATTTGAAACATGTCCCTAATCTAACCACGAAAAGCGATTAAATAAAAGGGAGAAAGACATGGGGCTAGAGAACATACACACACGCACGCACGCACACTTATTACAACTTTATGCCCTCGCGAAGGAGGGTCCAAATGAATAAGAGCTAATTAGCTAACTAGGCTAACTAAGCTAACTAATTATTACAAAACTCGAATCTAATTAACTATTCTAGTTAACTAATTACAAAACGAAATTGAATAACTAGTTAAACTAACAAATTATTTACAACACTTAATTAGCTACAACTAGTTAATTACAACACGTATTTAAGCTAGATATTTAAGCGTTGAATAAGCTTGAAATGCAAGGGAGGCTCATGCACGTGCTCGGTTTCCACCCGAAAAGCCGTTGTTTTGCTGCTGCAAGCCTCTGTTTACATATTTGATCACTGAAAATTCTGCCCACTTCCAGAACACCTCTGCTCCATCTTACCAACACACTGTACAAATTTCATTGGTGGCTGACAAGGGGCCGGTCGGCTACCATTGGTGGCCGGTCAGCTACTGGTTGTGGTTGGTCGACCACTGCTGTCCTGGACTTCCTTGCTGTAAAAGAAAGCAAAACATAGCAAAACAGTGTATTTCTCAAGGGTTGTTTGCACACTTTGTCTCTCCTTTTCATGGGGAAATCAAAAGGGGGACAAAATTTGGTTCATAAACCATTAATCAAGCAATTTCTGTGAAAGTTTAACAAATGTAAAATGAGACCAAAATGTCCATCACCCTATCGTGCATGATCAAGGGCAATAGAGACGAAGGAAAGTGACACATTTTATCACTTTTGAGTATAAAATGTCCCATTTTTCTTGTGTTCAAATTAACGTTCGATTTGAACACATGCAATGCAACACAAAGAGATGCTTATCTTGCCTCTTTTAGTTGCCAATTTTGTTTACTCATTTTAATTACTAAGTCATCCATTAATCCATTAGTCCATCGGTGAGTGTCTTTTATGGTAAAAGCAGTGTCAACTAAGGGATAGTTTAAGGCATGAGAGAAGTTTCATGCTATTGGTAATGAACCCTCAAAGGAGGATTAAACCATTAAGCATGAGCCTCAATCTCAAGCTTACACAATCCTAAGGTTGAAACAACCCACAAAACAAATGAAAAGGTGAAGAAATGAGGGAGATTGTAGAGATTGTGTGTGCTGAAATTAGATGAGAAAAAGCACTAAAACATGCAATCAACTCAAACCAATGATGATTAAAGCCTTAAAACACCAAGCTAGTGAAAGGACTTACACTACAACTATGCAAAACAAGGCTCAAAAGACTTAACCAGCCCAAAACAGAGCTAAAATAGGTCAAAACAGAGCCTAAAACATGCTGGACTTGAGCCACAAAAAGCTAAAACATTAAGCTAATACATGAGGCTAACTAGGCATGCAAACAAGACACAAGGAGGGGAGGCTAGCCCCTCCAATTTTGGACTTCAAAATGAGTTTTTTACCACTGAAAAATCTCTGAAATTCAGTGGTTAAAAGGCCCAAAAAAGTTGGTTTGAAAGTGATGAATAAAGGCATAAAAACTTCACAAACTATGACGCAAGAAGGGTGAGCCACCCCCTAACTAAAAAGGGCTCAAACCACCACTTTTAAGTCACAAAAACAAAAAAATTTACAATTTAAAACCAGCCCCAAAATAGTAAGAAAAGATGGTGAAACAAGTATATTGAAACAAAGTAAACAACGCAAATGTTATATCTTTGAAGCAAAGCTCAAGTTTAGGCACCAAACCAAGCTAAAACCACTTGCCAGAGCTCAAAGAGGGTCTCAAATAACGTCAGTGCAAAGAGAAGCAACTTTAATTAAGGTAGTGTATGTAAAAGTGTAGAGAAAACAAGCAACTAAGCACAAAATTGTAAGAGAGAGAGAAATCTAGAGAGAGAGATTTTTTGTTCCAAAACATCTAACCCTCCAAAATGGGGGAGGAACCCCCATATATATAGAAAAACATGCCTTGAGCTTAGAAACATCCTACCATACACGTGTAGCCAGATGCAGCTCATTGTGCTAACAACCACTGGTAGCCGTCGGCCACCACTGGTAGCCGACCGGCCACACCACTGGCCGAC
Organism: Camellia sinensis; assembly: GCF_055761805.1. NCBI lineage: Eukaryota > Viridiplantae > Streptophyta > Magnoliopsida > Ericales > Theaceae > Camellia > Camellia sinensis. The sequence continues at coordinate 99,521,446 of NC_138975.1, read as the reverse complement.
AACCATGAAACATGGCCGATAGCCTATGGTGGTGGCTGACAGGTCACCACAAAGGTCCAGACACCAAGTTTTGGTCGAAAACAAGGCATAGAAAAGACAAGGTTTAAAGGCTCAAAGACAGGGCCTTCTGCCGAGGACTTTGGGCACTCAAAACGAACACATGCAATCACAATCATCATATCCACAAGTGATGACATCCAAGTCTTGAGGATGGTCAAAAATGGGGTGTCTACAGTCGCCCCTCTTTGATAGAACTCAGAAGTCATGAAGTGACAGGAGGAAATGTCAAAGCCCAGAGACGACCCATTTTGACAAGGCCAAAGACTTGGACAAACAAACAAGCAAGACAAAACAAATGGTTGCGCCTGCAGGCTGCTTACGTATCCCTTTGCAAGGAATCAAACCAGCGTAGTTCTAGGGCAAGATGCAAGTGATATGCACGATACAGGAACATAACTTATGATCATGCAATGAGGCTGTAATGAAACATTAAAATGCAAATGCTATGCAATGAAAACGCCACATTCAAACAAACCGAAACAAGGTATAGCAACATCAAACACAAAAGTAAGTAAACAAGATACACATGGGAATTACGAACCAAACCACATTTCATGCAGAAAGGATGTAAGAAAATTATGTAAGCTTAACTACGTGACGTGCAGGAAAGGCGAAAAGTGACCGTCGGGCGCACCCGAGGTCTTAACCAAAATCCTAATGTGTTGCACACGTGAGAAGGAAAAGGGTGGTGTGAACACCGGGACGCACCCAAATGTTTTGAACCGAAGAAGTTGGTGTAAACACCGGGACGCACCCGAACGTTTTTAACTGAAGAGGAGTGGTGTAAACACCAGGACGCACCCGAATGTTTTTTAACCAAACGGAGTGGTATAAATACCGGGACGCACCCGAATGTTTTTAACCAAAAGGAGTGTTGTAAACACCGGGACTGTCACGCCCCAAAATTCGGGCAATTAAATATTAAATTAGGACTAACCCCAATCAATATTCCATCATCCGAATCCTAGGAGTGAAACAAAAAAAACTAAACGCAAACCAAACTATCCACCATAATTTTATAACTATCAAATACCTCCAACATTAAAGTAGCAACAACTAGTCAAAACAACTTAAACAATGTACGGTTACAAACCATGCCAAATTATTCCAATACTAAAGTCATAAAGAGAATAATAAATACATAGACTAATATCGATCCTAAGCTCAACAAAACAAAAGAAGTTCAAACGACATGTCCTACGATCACAGTTATTTCTTGTCACCACCAAAGCCTCTATTAATCCTGCAAAGGAAGCTCAGCTGCGCTCAAACAGAAAGCACCCGAGTTGCCAAGAGACAAAACGGGTCAGTAAACAGGTATACTGGTATGAGTACAAGATTTAACACACACGTGTCTACCAGACACAAACAAAAATACATTTAATTCTTATTACGGGACAAGACAAGTAGTTCTAACCGCACCGAGACGAATGGGTAGTTTCCCAAGATACGGTGGCATTTAGTTTCTTGTCCGTACACAACGAAATATAAATTGATTATAAAATAAACAAAATAGAAATAGAAATATGGCGGGTCAGCCCTGCATAAAAAGTTAGTAAGACCCACCATCCTGCAAAAAAAATAAAGTTATTATAAATTAATCATAAGTAACTTGTTGAAGAAGTATAAAAATGCACCGTTTCATGCTTAAATAATTCGAATTGACCAAAACTCAAAGAACGAAAGTTGTACAGAAGCAAATTTCCTAAAAGACATTGTGAACAAATTTAACAAAAACTGAATAGGTTGAGAGAAAAACTTGATATAAAAACCTAGACGGATTTCAACCGAAAAATCTAAAACTGAAAACGAACAGAAACTATCCTAAGATGATTTTTTTCAGAAAAGTTCAAAACACTAAAAGTGTGCAAAATAATGTTTTACTTTAATTAACGTGAAACCAATAAAAATGAGCTCGTTTAGTGGGTTAAAACAGCCTCTAAAATCTGCATTGCTGAAACAAATCAAAACTATAATAACCAAGATTTATCTGATTATAAGTTCTAATTGATCTTTTTAATAAAAATTTAAAACACAAAAGTTGTCTAAAATCACGTATACATGCCTCTGCTCAAATTTCATAATTTATCAAGATCGTTTACTATTTTTCAAGATGTACAAATCAATACAATTTACACTATACTAATAAACACATATTAAATTCTTTGTACCGTAACTCCACTACTTCGGCCCTCCACTTCCGACCTACACATATATCTCATGTGCCTCCCGTATACCTAACACCGCTCCGAAGACAAACTTGCACGGGGATATTGTCCTGAGTTTGACTCACACTCCCCGGATGGTTAGCATATACGTACGCGCATAAATCAAAGCACTCGTCTACTCATGAGAACGAGGCAACAATATATATTTACATAACATCTCACTCATGAGAATAAACATAACAATGCCAAGCTTAAGGCAGTCAAATAAATCTCATAATCCTCACTTTTTTTTATACACTCTTTCTCACTATCACTCAAATAAAACAACAATCAATGGAGTCATGGTAGAGTATAAGAACTTTATCTATGGGTTCCTAATTAATTTTAATTTCATATAACCATGAGTGTGATTACAACTATAAAATGAATCCATATAAAAACCCTAAACATGGCATACACAACTAATCAAAATAAATAAAATTCATCGATCAACTAATAACCCTAAACCTTACATACACAACTAAACAAAATAATTAAAATCAATCAATTATCTAAGAAACCTAAACTTTACATACACCACTAGTCAAAATAATTAAAATTAATCTATCATATTTATGTAAATACAAAATCAAACTAATATCAAATAAATAAATAAAAACAAGAATTAAACATAAATCAAGGGAAGTGGGTTTTGTACTCACAATATTATTTTGAAGATCAATAAAATATTTGGAGAACTAAAGGAGCCACCAAAACAAAACCCTAATCCTTTTATTTTTTCCTCTCCTCTATCTCTCCCCGTTGTCTCCCTTTTTTTTTTCTTTTCTTCTTGTGTCTTTCTTCTTGATCTCAATCAATCTCTCTCTCTCTCTCTCTCTCCCCGATGGCTGTTGCTCTCTTGCAAATTTACTATTCTTTTCTTTTGTTGAAAACCTAATCACTTATTATATTATTATATAACCTAATCCTATTCTAATCCTAATAAACTATTATAATATATTATATTACATCATACTGTAGACACCCCATTTTTGACCGTCCTCAAGACTTGGACGTCACCGTTGGAACACTCAGTGATCATCCGTGCTTGCGTTCGTCTCGAGTTCCCAGAGGTCTCGGCTGCGCGCCTCGCCTCAAGATCTCTCGACTCGACTTTTCGGTGTCTGGTTTTGCACCAAACACTTGTGTTTTTGCCTTGAAAGGCAAGGAATGGCTTGTTGGCCATTCCCACACCCCACCGGCTGTCCCCTCACATCACCGGCCTTTTATTGGTGCCATCGGCAGTGGTTTCTTAAAACCAATGGCCGGTCGGCACTATATTTTGCCGACCGACACTTTGCTTTGGCCGGTGACTTTTTTTTGCTGGCCGGTGTGACCCTTTTGCACCCTTCAAACTTGGTGCATGCCAGCTGTGCCAGCTGGAATGCACCAACACTCCTCCCCGTGCATGAAGTGGCTGTTTTGCCCCTTTTGCCCCCTTTTGGTCAAAGCTTCTTAAGGAAGCTTGACCCTTTGTCAAAGCTTCCTCAAGAATCTTGGTCAGCTGTCTTAGCTTCCTCAAGAAGCCTTGACCTCCTTGCCCCCTTTGCCCCCTTTTACTTAGCTTCTTTGAGAAGCTTGAGACCATTTCTTTTGCCTATATAAGCGCCTCTCTTCTTCCATTGTAGAGGGTTGGAGTTTTGAACATAAAAACCAGAGCTTATATACATATACATCTAATATATGCACACTCTCTCTCTATATTTCCCTCTCTCTCCTCCCTTGTGTGTGTTTTCTTGGCCTAAAAGTGCATTTTGACCTTACTTTTGCACTAATACACACACCATTACACCTTGCTCCGAGATTGAGAGGCATTGAGGGTTGTTTTTTGAGATTTTGGACTGATTTTGCTCAGTAGAGTGTGGCTAGACCAACTGTTCTTGAAGTGTTCTTCAAGGGTAAGACTTTCACTTTATTATCCCCAATCTTGCATTGGCTTTTGACCTATCTTGAATATTGATTTGAGCTTTGTGTATAACTAAAAAAAGTCTTATATTTTCATGCTTAAGAACTGTCATTCAGGGTGTTTTGGCATTGGGAGTCGAAATCCCCCTCTTAGGTCTCTTTTGGCCCCTTTTGGTGTCTTTTTCTTTAAGCCTTATTTGCTTTGTTGTATTAGCCTTCTCACCACTGAAATCCAATGGATTTTCAGTGATGAAGAAGATGGTTTGAAGTCTTGTATAGGGGAGGGACACCCCTCTCCCTTTGTGTCTCATTTGTGCATATTTTGGGATCATAAGGGTAGCATATATGCTTGGTTGTTTTTAGCTCCATATCAGATGTTTTTGGTGCTATTTAGGTCACATGTTATCTCTGTTTTTGGTCGGATTGGTGGCCCTTTGCATGCTTAACATACTTGCTTTGTATTCCCTTGCTTGTGCCTAGAAATGCATCATGACTTTTGACTACCATGCTCTCATATTTTTGGCTTCACTTTGTGAAGTTCTTGACCATATTTTGCCATGTTCAAGGTCTGTTGGCCACTGTTTCAGTCATGCTTGCCACGTTTGGTGTCACCTCTTTGCATTTTGCCTTGAGAGCCTTAAGGGTATGGGTCATGAACATGCATTGGTTAGGCTATTTCGGTGATTTGGAATCACTTAGCATATCATTTCAGTCCCTAAACCATGCTTGTATAATTCCATTCATCGCTCCTCTCATGCTTTGAAGTTGTACCCTCTTATGCCTTGAAACGTGCATTGTGTATGCCTAGGTGTTTGTTTCATTTGGGATGCCATATGTGTGGGTTTTGGAGCTCTTTTTGCATACTAAAATTCTGTTTTTGGTTGTATAGTTCAAGCCATGTTTGTTTGGGTTAGTGGTGGTAGAATACCCTTCGTTATACCTTAGCTTTGCCCCCCCCCCCCTTGCATGTTTGTAGTGCATTTTGTCCATCACTTGAGGCACTTTTAGCCACTATTTTTGGGGGTGTTTGAGGCCTCCCATTTCAGTCTAAGTCCCTTCTTGGACATGGTTGTATGTTTGACTTGTTGCCTCTAATTGCATGCATGCATTGTACCATATTAGCATTACGTGATGAGTTGCATTGTAGCATTGCGTGTTAGGAACATTGCATGCTTGCCATGATATGTTGCATTGCATTTGGCATGCTTTGCATTTTAGTGATATGTTGCATTTTCGGGCCATGTTTGCATAACATGCATTGCATTGCTTTGTTTGGGGTGTCAAACCAAGTGTGAGGGGGAGAAGTGTTCATACTACGAGTGATGTAACGCGTCTCAACTCTCGGTCACCGAGGCCCTTGACTTTGGCATGATAGGGTTTTGGTATTCATTTATATGTTGCATGCATTTTCATTGAATTGCAAGCTTGGCTCCTTAGGCCGTCACGCATCAAAATGCATGATTGATGGCCCGAGGGCCGAGGGTCATGCTCCCTTGAGTCCCTTGTATGATAGGGAGTGTGCCTGCGCATACATTTGCTTGAAATGCCATGCCATACACTGTCTGTCCTTGTTGCTGTCAAAAACCAGTTTCTGCAGGGAGTTTTTGCCGACCGGCACTGTAGAGTGCCGACCGGCCATGGATTGGTGGCCGATAATATGAAACCCCAGCCGATGGAAAAGTTCCATGTCCGGTGTCTATTCCCTTTAGCCGATGGTGCCCTACAGGGTTCAAGGAACCTGTCCCAGGATTTTGGCAGTTTTCAATGAAGCAGGGCAGTGTAAACAGAGGCAGCAGTGGTATGGTACGGGCTTTCGGGGCAAGATAAATCCGAGCATGCATCATTCACGCATCCCGAGGCGGGGGGCTGCGGCCATCTTCTCTTTGCATTTTAATTTGTTAATTAGATTAGAAATTTTGTAATAATTAATTTAGTATTATTTATTCGGACTGTAATATTTATTTGGACCCTCCGAGCGAGGGCAATTGTGTAATAAGTGTGTGTGAGTGTATGTATGTCTTCCAATCCCACGTCTTTCTTCCCTTTTATTTACCCGCTTATGATGGTAGACTAGGACATATTTAAATTAGCATACCTTATGTTATGCATGCGTGCATCCACACATTTGTCTTACATGCATCGGGCTCAGCGCATCACTCTAACTGCATTTGTATTTTAATTTCAAATTGAATACGTGTTAATTGTAGCATTTCACATGTCATTGTAGATTAGCCGAGCCTATCATAGTTGCATTTTGCATGTGTTGCATTAGCCATCTTAACATGAACTAGGATCATGCATATGATTACTAACTAGTTTCTGTTTTGGCTTGGAGTACTCTGTAAGTTCTTTTGCTTTAGCATCCTTGCATGCGTGTGAGTGTTGCCATGATAGCATGATTACCATGAGGCTAGCTGCTTATGTGATATAACTGCTTGAATGCCTGTGGGTGAAGGTTGGATTGTCTGAGTTGGAATAGCTCATCGAAATCCGTGTTTCAGCCTACTTGCGAGTAGCAAATTCCAAAACATTTTTCAAAACAAACGGATATGCAATGCTTATTTCCAAATTAGGCAATCTAGTCTATACTTTTGTGCTGTGCGCATAACATAGTAATTCTAGGCTAATAATCGGGATAAGAACACATAACGTTTTCAAAAATGGATATCATGGTTAGTAGAGGCCGATCTTCGGATCGGGCGAGAGGGGGTGCTCATAGCTGACCTTCCCCAATCCTACCCAAGTTCCCAAGCCGAGGTAACTTTGGTGATGACGGACACGTGGCCTTTGGCACCGAGTCAGGGTTTCCTAAATTCCCCTATAAAAAATATTTAGGTGGCGACTCTGTATCTGGCAAAGTAGTCCATGTTTGGCACTTCTTCTTTCAAAAATCTATTTTCTCAAAACGATTTGCCAGATTTGGACTCTTTGGTTCAGATTAAGAACCGTGACAAAAAAATCGAGTCCGAACTGTAGCACGGGGTCCCTCGCGGACGTGTTACAGTTTCTGGCGACTCTGCTGGGGACTTTAGAGAGCTTAACTCGAACTCGTGATATCCTGTTTTGATTTTATTTATGTGTTTCTTTGCATTGCATGTGCATTGGTGTGCCTAGGACACCGTGTTTGCCATCTGCCATTCCTGAACGGTTTGCCGGAGGCTTGTCTTGTCAAGACATGACCATAAGGCTGACCGGTTATGGGCTCTGACAGTATGGGAACACAAATCCCGATTTTTACCGGGGCACCCTTTTCGACCATTCGACCTAGTGCATATTCGAAATCCATAGTGACCATTCCAAATTAGGACAGGTTGCTTACCCGATGTTAGGTTGTTTGAAAACTGCTGCGTGCATAGTGAAACCCTAGCTCCTGACAAAATAGGACATGGAAACCCTACCCCAACATAGGGGTGTTTTGGCTCTCACTTATCTGCTATGTGCTTTAGAGTGTATCTCTACAGGAACGTACGTATCAGTTTGCAAGATTGAGTATTAGGCCCGAGGGCACCAGTATCAGTGTTGTTGAGAAATCAGTTATCTGCGGGTATCAAGTTCAGTTTTGGGAACGGTGATTTGAGAACAATGATAAGTATCAAGGAACAGTGTGTTCGGCTTACCAACTGTGTGTTATAAATACCCAACTGTGCGTTGTGTGTGTTTATTTTACGCCGTTATGCTGTCCGATTGTCTGGTTATTTATTGCTTTATTTATCTTTTTGCTAGGTAGTTTAGCACAATTGCTTCCAACCCGGTAGATATTCCCCAAGCACTCTGGACTAGATGTCGTCGACTCCATCGATCCGAGGATCTGGTAGGCGGACAACCAGTGTACCATTCTTTACCCCCGGTTACTAAACAGAGGGCAGTTAGGCCAAGGGCATCAGTTCAGCAGCCAGTTCAGAAGGCCTTATCTACCCCACCAGAGTACAGTAAGGATCAGGGTTCTGTTTCACCCACAAAGAGGGAACATATACCGATAATTCAGTCAGAACAGAACAGTATGGCTAGTTTAGAGGAGATGGTGCGCCAACTCCAAGAAAGCATGAAAGTGATGCAGCAGGATGCTGTCCGACAGGCAGAGTTCGCCAAACAGCAGGCCACGGTTATGAATGAACAAGCAGAGTTAATCGTGAGGTTACAACAGCAAAACGGAGCATCTGCTTCACAGCAAGTCCCTCCCCTACTAAGGGTTCCGATACCCGAAGAAACACCGAATGTCCGAAATGTCCAAGAGGATACAGACCTTCCAGCGGGGCCAGCTCCGCCCCCGATTCCACCACAACTATCCAAGGCGCCCATGCCTGTCAATATACCGGACTCTCCTTTTGAATTCGAAGTGGACCCCACAGCCTTAAAATTAAGCAAGTTGGAAAAGATGTTTAAGAAGTCCCAGAGAGTCAAGATCATCGCTGACATCGAAGATGGATACACCGACACAGCTGTGACGCTGCCTGACAGATTCAAAATGCCGCACATTGATCGATTTGATGGGTCCGGGGACCCCATGGTGCACCCGAGGTTGTTTTCAGATATCCTAAAGCCAATGGGCCTCACTAGACTGCAGAAGCTGTCTCTATTTGGCTGGACCCTGTCGGGTGTAGCGGCCATATGGTATGCCAAATTGGAGGATGACGTTAAGAGAAGCTGGGACGAAATGGCTGAGGCCTTCATCTTGCAGTACTCATACAATACACAAATCAAGATTACAACCCGGGATCTCGAGACAACGAGGCAAGAACCCAAAGAGAGCTTCTCAGAATTCGTGACCAGATAGCGGGCTAAGGCTTCGATGATGACCTTAAGGCCCACGGACAAAGATCAGATTCGAATGATTGTGCGCAATCTTCAGCCCAAGTTAATGCAGAAGATGATCGTACTCCCCTTTCCTCCCTTTTTCGATTTACATGAAATAGGGGTACAGATTGAGGATGCACTGAAGCAAGGCTTAATTGATAATGACCGGGAGCAACCCCGCAGAACTTTCAATCGTAACACTAATGCAGGCCCAAGTGGCGCTACAACTACCAGGACCTCCGAAGTGAGTATGGTCACCACCAACCCTCCCCCAAGAACTATGGCGGCCGCACCATTCTCCGGTGCATCCGGAAGCAACCCACAAACAGCCAAATACCCACCCAAAAACAGCAGAACCTTCGCTTCACTTTATATGCCCCTGTCCAAGGCTTTGGGGGTTTTAATCAGAAAAGGGCATCTGAAGCCCCTAGAGCCGCAGCCCTTACCAGAAAGACTCCCTGCTACCCACAACCCAGCCAAATATTGTGCATTTCACCAACAGCACGATCATGACACCGATCTGTGCTTCCGATTACATCATGAGATTCAAGATCTCATCGATAACGGGGTGATTTTGCCTCCCGAGAAACCCAACGTTACTACAAACCCTCTCCCCACACATAACCAAGCTCCACCACCCAAAAGAGTCAACTTCATCCAAACTGGAGTCATGCCCTACGATCCTAGCATCTATATCACTCCTTCCCACCTACCTAAGCCAGCAGTGTTCCTTCCCGATTGCACTGATTTGTGCATGATGGACATCTCCATAACCCAACCTAAGCCAGCGGTGATGACTGTCGAGGACTGGAGAGAGAAGATTCCAAAGGAGAAGGGGGTTGTTGAGCCAGAGTCTGCGGAATCTGGGAGTGGTGTTGAGAAAGCTTATAGTCCAGGTGACTACATTTTGTCAATAGGCCAGGTTAGGCCAGATATGGAACTACCAGCAGAGGGGGAGCTGTGTGTGATCCAAGGGAACAGTCTGGGACAGAGAGCAGACGATTTAACGGCTATGGGAGAGGACCTTGCCAATCTCCAATTTTACAGTGACCAAGATCCAGGGGACGCGGCAGTCCACTGGTATGATTATGAGGAATCGACAAAGGCTACGGGATGGTTGGACGATCAACCAGATGTGGTAGAAGAGTTTCGGCCAGAACAAGGCCCGGCAGGGGCAAGAATGTCAGTAACAGCCGGGAGGGTCGAAGAACAGAGTGTATCGCCGGAGAGCGCCGGTGTCGAGAATTTCGCTCGGGATTGGAGCATTTCGAGTACGGGAATTATCGAACAGTCAATTGTATTGACACACCCAGAACAGGAAAGATTCGAAGATTCTGAGAGAATCAGGAAGGCAAAAGCCTATGTGGGGACTGAGACTACTGTGATCACAGAAATGGAGAATGCCACGAGCATAGGGATAGAAGGTACTGCGAGTACAAGAACAGTCATACCAGAGCCGGACAGATGTTTATCAGCTGCTGATGGAATGTGGTGGGAAGATGAGGACTTGTGTCTTGCCCCCACAGACGAAGATTGGGGAAATAACCAACCAGATGATACCTGGTATATCGGCGAAGTTGATCACATGACTAGGAGTGGACGGTATTTCAAGCCTCCACACCTAGATCAACCAGAGGCGTCTGGAAAAGATAGGGAGGCAGAGAAGCAAAAAGAAAAGCAACTCGAAGATGAGGCCGTATTGAGACAATTGAAAAAGATACAAGCAGACATCTCCATCTGGGGGCTGCTTATGGCTTCTCGAGTACATAGACAGGCTGTCCTTTCAGCCATGGACAAGGCCAAACTCTCGATAGAGACTACGTCGGAGCAGTTGGTTGGATTGGTTTTTTCGGGAGGAGCTACCCCGATGCTGACATTTTCCGACAAGGAATTACCACCCGAGGGGGCAAACCACAACAAGCCACTCTACATCTCTGTGGAGTGTAGGAATAAATGGATACCGGTGGTCCTTGTTGACACAGGGTCCGCCATCAACGTCTGCCCGGCAAGGACAACCTACGCGATCGGTTTCGCAGACTTTGTGCCAACAGCCCAGGTGATTCAGGCGTATGACAACACAAGCCGGGAAGTAATGGGAACAGTTAAGATTCAAACAAAGGTTGGGCCGAGACAGCATGAGATAGATTTCCATGTCTTAGAGGTTCCCGCCACTTTCAATCTACTTTTGGGGCGGCCGTGGCTGCATCAAGTCAGGGCAGTCTCTTCTACCTTGCATCAAATGGTGAAATACCCCTATGGAAAGGGAGTAGCCATTGTTTTTGGGAATTCATCGATCCATCCACCGCCGGAAGTATCTACGCTAGTTTTGGAAATTGAGCACGGCATGGAGGACGTGTTTATGTCAGGTTTCACCCTTGCTGAGGCTCGGGTTATACAGGACATCATGGCAGCTAATGAAGGGATATATGTCAATGCTCAAGCAGTCTATCTCATGAACAAGCTCCAACACATCCCCGGGATGGGATTGGGAAAGAGCGGCCGGAAGGGCGTCGCAGAATTGGCCGAAGTGCCACATAACCCACATACCTTTGGCGGGGGAGGACTTTCCGTTCTGTGGCTTCCCAGAGCCGTGGCTGAACACGGAGAGGAAGCGCGTGTCGGGGTTTGAGATTTTCTTTGACCTGCAGTTACCTGGGGATGACGTTGTCGGAAAGCAGACAGACCCATTAGTTGAGGCTGAGCAGACCAAGGAAGTGCAGTCAGAGGACGCTGAAAATGAAATGGGAGTAGCACTGGCATGTCTACTTTCAGATCCTCCGATCGAACAGAAGTGCTTGGGGGATAACTTCTCGGTATGCATGATCGAGAATGAAATGGCTGCGGGCCTACCATCAACTATTTTGGATGCATCCATCGTACCCTCTCTCGTTTGGCAATACGAAGAGGGATTTTTATCAAGCAGCACCAGGTCAGGTGGTGAGCTGGAATCTAATTCCACCGAGTCTTGTGAGTCGGAATCAGGTTCCAGCTCAACTGAGTCTGAGTCCGGTATTCCTGGGGGTGATAACCCGGATGCCACAGTCCTGTCCAGGTCGTCATTTTCTTTCTCTTTTGAGTCTGTTGTAATAGAAGAATCGGACGGCTTGGAAGTATTTAATGAGAATGATGTGGATGTGGTTTCTGAGTATTTTTCTGTGCCTTTGATTTATTGCTTAAATCAGGATTTTCAAAATTTTGATGAAAACGACGAGGAAGAAATTTCTCCGGTTTTGCAACGATTAATTGATCAAGAGCAGGAAAGATTTGTTAAACCCTTAATGGATGAAATCACTACTTTGAATGTTGGTACTGAGAAGGACCCGCAGCTGGTCCAGATCAGGTCCACGTTGTCTTCGGAGGAACGCGAGCGCTTAGTCACTTTATTAAAAGATTTCAAAGACGTTTTCGCGTGGTCCTACGAAGACATGCCTGGAATCGATCCTAAGATTGTACAGCACCGGATCCTTCTTGACCCCGAGGCCTGACCGATCAAACAGAAACTCAGAAGGATTCGTCCGGATTGGGCCATCAAAATTAAGGAAGAGGCCACCAAGCAAATCGATGCAGGCTTTCTGCTGGTATCCAAATACCCGACTTGGTTGGCCAACATTGTTCCAGTACCGAAGAAAGATGGCATGATCCGAGTATGTGTGGATTTCAGGGATTTGAACAGAGCTAGTCCGAAGGATGACTTTCCCTTGCCACATATTGATGAGTTGGTGGATTTTACAGCAGGGCATGCTTTGCTTTCGTTTATGGATAGCTTCTCAGGTTACAATCAGATAGTGATGGCACCCGAAGACCGGGAGAAGACTGCTTTCACCACCCCGTGGGGGATATACTGCTACAGAGTGATGCCGTTTGGGTTAAAGAATGCTGGAGCTACGTATCAATAGGCTGCGACCACAATATTGCATGATATGATCCATAAAGAGGTTGAGGTGTACGTGGACGACATGATTGTCAAATCCAAGGAAAGAGAGGGCCACTACACTGCCTTGCAAAAGTTCTTTCAAAGGATCAGAGAATTTCGGTTGCGGCTAAATCCTCAGAAATGTACATTTGGTGTTACAGCGGGAAAAATGCTGGGGTTTCTAATTACACAAAGGGGCATCGAGGTCGACCCTTCAAAAATCAAGGCCATCTTAGAAATGCCACCACCAAGGACTGAAAAGGAGGTGCGAGGCTTTCTGGGTAAAGTGCAATTCATAAGACGGTTTATCTCGAAATTAACCTTGACTTGTGAACCACTTTTTGGTCTCCTGAAGAAAGGCAAGAAATTCCAATGGGACGGCCGATGCCAAGCTGCTTTTGAACAGGTCAAAGAATATTTACAGAACCCGCCCGTGTTGTCGCCGCCAGAGCAGGGGAGACCGTTGATATTGTATCTTTTAGTGACCGAGACCACAATGGGCTGCATGCTTACGCAAGAATCAGAGGACAAAGTGGAGAGAGCCATCTACTATCTGGGCAAGAAGATGCTAGAGTATGAGACTCGCTACACAACATTAGAGAAGGCTTGCTTAGCTTTGGTATGGGCTACTAGGAAGCTGCGGCACTACCTGTTAGCTCACTCCGTAATGTTGGTTTCACGACTCGATCCCATCAAATATCTTTTCGAGAAACCAGCACTTACAGGTAGGCTAGCTCGTTGGCTGCTGTTGCTCTCCGAATTCGACCTGAAATGTGTGACACACAAGTCAGTCAAGGGAAGAGCAGTAGCAGAATTCTTAGCCGATCATCCAGTGGAAGGAGGTGAAGCAGTTGAATACTTATTCCCAGATAAAGCCATTTTGCACATCGACGACGAGTATTGGACGATGTACTTTGACGGGGCGTCAAATCAGTACGGGTATGGGATAGGAGTGTTGCTAATAGCACCCGGCAATTCCCCGTATCCCTCTAGCCTTCAAACTCCGGTTCAAAGTCTCGAACAACGAAGCAGAATATGAGGCATGCATTGCCGGTCTAGAAGCAGCCCTGGAACTAGGAGCAAGACGGTTGGACGTCATCAGGGATTCAAACCTTGTTGTGTCTCAAGCAAAAGGAGACTGGAAGGTCAAAGAAGAAAAGATGATGATGTATCACCAGACCTTGGACTTGTTAATTCCTAGGTTTGAGAAGCTAAACTTTGCTCATCTTCCAAGAGAGAACCACAGGTTCGCAGATTCTTTAGCAACTCTATCTTCTATGATAGACATCCCGTTTGGAATCCGGATGCGTCCAGTCGTCATTGACCAGAAATTTGCGCCAGCCTATGAGTCGATCGCTGCTATAGATAAGGTTCAGGACGAAAACCCCCGGTATTATGACATTTGGAATTTCTTGGAGAAGGAAGCATATCCGCCAGGGGTAAATGCCAAGGATAAAAGGGCAATCAGAAGAATGGCCGTTCAGTTCATCATCTGTGGGGGTAAGCTGTATAAGAGAGGTCATCTGGGAATGCATAAGCTATGTGTTGAAACCGAGGAATCGAAGCGCTTGATGGAGGCCATCCATGGAGGAGAATGCGGTGCGCATATGAACGGAGTAATGCTAGCACGGAAGATCCTCAGACAGGGTTACTACTGGTCCACCATGGAGGAGGATTGTATCGGTTTTGTCCGGCGATGCCACAAGTGTCAGATTCATGCAAACCGCATGAATATCCCGCCATCGAAGCTGCACAACATGACTTCGCCATGGCCATTTTCAGTTTGGGGAATCAATGTGATCGGGGCTGTCACTCCGAAGGGGTCGAATGGGCATGAGTTCATCCTGGTCGCGATAGATTATTTCACGAAGTGGGTCGAGGCCCAATCGTATGCGGTGTTGAAGGCGTCGCACATTGCAAAATTTATCAGAAACAACATCATCTGCCGCTACGGGGTCCCAAACGAGGTCATTTCAGATAATGGTTCCCACTTTAAGAAGGAAGTGATTGACTTGTTGGAAAAATACAACGTGGCTTTCCATAAGTCATCCACATACCGGCCGCAAACCAACGGAGTGGTCGAGGCCGCCAATAAGAATATCAAACACATACTGCAAAAGATGGTGGAAACCTACCGGGATTGGCCAGATAAGCTGCCATTTGCTCTGTGGGGCTACAGGACTTCAATTAGAACTTCTACCGAAGCGACTCCGTATTCATTAGTTTATGGAATGGAGGCTGTTCTACCTATCGAAATTGAGGTTCCATCATTGCGAGTATTGGCTGAGTGTCAAATAGCCGAAGCAGATTGGCAGCAGAGCAGGTTTGAGGAACTCATGCTCTTTGATGAGAGAAAACTGAAAGCATTGTACCATGTTCAAAGTTATCAGCGCAGAATTGCCCGGGCTTTCAACAAGAAAGTCAAGTCCAAGAATCTAAAGGAAGGAGATTTGGTGCTCAAAGACAACCGAGCTCCCATCCACGACCCAAGGGGCAAGTTAAGACCCAATTGGATTGGTCCCTACATCATCAAAGCTATTTGGTCAGGTGGAGCTGTGGTTCTGATGGACCTAGATGGCCTGGAGTTCTCCCAACCGATCAACATGGACAAGTTGAATAAATATTACCCCTGAGAGGCTCACTAGGCCGAAAACCCGAAAGGGCGACCTAGGCAAAAGTTAGAGCATAGAAAATTGGAAAATATAAAAACTGAGCTCGCAAGGTTGAAAACCCGCAAAGGGCGGCCTTAGCAAAAGTTAGAGCGTAAAAGGAGAGTGAAAATACTTGAGTGAACCTAAGTCTGAACTACGTAAGGCTTGATTCCCATATTTGGGATACGTAGGCAGCTTCATCATGAGGTTCAGCCATAAACTTTTCCCCGATCAGCTTTGTCCATTTGATTATCTCGGTCATCTTTGTCTATTCAACATTCAAGAGTCCGGTTATGATCTCTGGTACAGTGTTATTCAGACTAGGGGCAACTTTCCGTTGCCAAGCAGTGCTGCGGTGCTATTCAGACTAGGGGCAACTTTCCAGTTGCTGGGATCCGGGGTTTGTGCATCTCAGTGACAAATCTCAGGCGTGTCCAGTTTTGATCCATATCGAAAATGTTTTTGAAAAGTTTTAATAAAAGTTGACTTTGTTCAAATTAATCTTTCTACAACTAAGACCATTTTTGGACCAAAGCGAAAAAAATTTAGTACCACAACCTTCAATTTCATTGTTTTCAAAACAGAGTTCTCCTGCTCTTGCATACAATCGAAGTTGCTTTTTATTACATTCATAAAGAAAACTTGAAAGTACTAATAAAGCAATAAATCCGGGGCATAGTCAAGTCAGGTGTTCCTGCGCTCCCTCCCAGAGCTAGTCGAAGCCTCTGACGCCAAGATGGGCTCCTCCTGTGCCTCTTCATTGAGCCAATCCAAGCACTCATCAGACAAAGTGCAACTGAAAGTGGGAACGGGGGCCAGGAGTTCTCTCGTCCTCCACGCGGTGGCCTGCCGAGCAAGCTGTGCGCCTCGGGCTGGAAATGCAGCAGGATACTCTATCCCCTCTGGCGGGCAGGTCTGATCATGGCCAAATTAGCGTCAAATCTAGAATGGGAAGTAGAATACACAGTGAGTGAGACCAATCAATTGAATCCCAATCTGCCGGGACATGTTGTAACTCATTGCCGGAAGCGGCACATCCAAGCGAACCACCATCCCTCATCAAGGGCATTGACTAGACGGTGCTAAAAGAAGTAGCCGCGAGCTGAATATGCTGGGCAAGAGTCCACAACCTGCAGTTTGTCCATCAACCATACCTGGGAATAGATAAAAAGTGAGAGAATAAAGAATAGAGAGATGTACGAGGAGAGAAAAGTGAGAATAGGGTTTTTGTGAGAAAAACCGAGCTTGAGGGCTGAGTGATGTGAGCGATGCATATGTGAGATTGGGTGGGAAACATTACCTATAGTAGTTGTGGACTCCCTGCTAATCTGGTCGTCTCACGACAATAAAAGGCGTCTAAGCCCATCAACGTCTCAGCCAGAGTCATGGCAATACAGCTCTTGCCCTCCTTCAAGCCTTGGGTAACCTCGGTCAGCCGGACACTAGACCCTCCGGAGCCTGAGACAAATAAAAAATGAGATAGCATGCACAAACAGAGGGCGTGTCGCCGAAAGCCTTGCCAATGATGGTTGTTACGATCACCAGCATCAGAAAACTGATCGATCAAACTCGGAATATCCAGCATCCCGTCACAACTCAGAGACCAAGCGTCATGCATACTGAGTCCACACATTTGCCCTAAGGATTGGGCATGGCCAAAATTAAGTTGGGGCAGGAGCTCCTCGTCGCGCTCGGACTCCATTAAGGCTCGAAAATCTTCAAAGGTAGGACATATCTCTTGCCCGGCAAAGCTAAAGACATGCGTCACCGGATTCCAAAACCTCGCCGGGACATGGAGAACGGAAGGTGCAACGGGGTACGACCCAGAGTGAATAGTGCATTTATGTCGAAACCCCGAAAATTCAACTTTTTCGAGCCATCCAAGCTAGCAATCCAAGCTGTGAGATTTTGAGCAAGAAACTCTTCCATTAGAGCAAATCAGTGTGGAATTGAGAAAAACTACGAAGCTGGGGTCTTTTGTAGGAGATAAAGTTTGGTGGAGGACAGGTGTCAACATTCTGGTGATTCCCTCATTCATGGCCGGCCGGCCAAATATTGTGCCGACCGGCCATCACTTTTTGTCGACCGAACAAATTTCTGGCCGATGGCCTCCCTCCCCTGGCCGATGGTCTTCCTCCTTGTTCCCTGAGCTGTTTATGCTAGGGATTGGGAAACTTCACCACCCCCAATTCCCCCCGGTGATCGATTCTTGCGGAGTCACACCTGTCTGCTTATCGAGTTGTTGTACGTTTGCTTATCGAGTTGTATTTCACTCTCTTTAAATCTTTGATTTGTTTATCGAGTTGTGTTCACACTTGATTGGTTATATCATGCCTTTGTTTTGCTTATCGAGTCGTATGTCGGTTCACTGCCTGATTATTATGATGCAAGTACTCAATGTTCAAAACAGGTTCAATTTCGTTCACATTGTGGTGTGATACCTTGCGATGCGATGCATAGAAAATTTACAATTGCAACATCTTTTGAACAAAATGGTCGTTTCATTCCCATCACGTGTTTTGCAAAATATGTAATTTTGAGAAAGAATAAAACCTGCCCGAGGCAGTGCAATGTGCTTAAACTACCAGTGAAAACGAAAGTAAAGCATAGAATGGCAGGGTAGCAAAGTGTCAGAATTGATACCAGTAAAACTCCCCTTGCGGTCAACTCACCTTCCGCACCTTTGTTCGGGTCAACTACATGGTTTGGCACCTTCATCACTTGAGACAATGCGGGAAAGCACAATTTTGAAACGTGAACCTTTGAGTTGACCTCAGGCCACAACTTTTACGAGCGATGCTCGGTACGTACGAAGAACGTCCCTTCCCGTATCCTTTTCATGTCTTGTGGATTCCACAAATCGTTTCAACTATGCTGTGTTACAGTACTTTACATTCCAGCATCGTGAATAACATGTTTTTACTTACATGTGTACATTCAACTCTTCTCATACACACTACTTGCGTAGACCGCATGTTTGTAATCAATTTCATTACTTGCGTAGACCGCATGTTTTGCATGCGTAGACCGCATGTTCTGCTTGCGTGGACCGCATTCTTATGTTCAAATTCATTACTTGCGTAGACCGCATGTTTTGCTTGCGTAGACTGCATGTTTGTAATCAATTTCATTACTTGCGTAGACCGCAAGTTTTGCTTGCGTAGACCGCATGTTTATAATTAATTACGTTACTTGCGTAGACCGCATGTTTTGCTTGCGTAGACCGCATGTTTGTAATCAATTTCATTACTTGCGTAGACCGCATGTTTTGCTTGCGTAGACCGCATGTTTATAATTAATTGCGTTACTTGCGTAGACCGCATGTTTGTAATCAATTTCATTACTTGCGTAGACCACATGTTTTGCTTGCGTAGACCGCATGTTTTGCTTGCGTAGACCGCATGTTCTGCTTGCGTGGACCGCATTCTTATGTTCAAATTCGTTACTTGTGTAGACCGCATGTTCTACTTGCGTAGACCGCACGTTTGAAACCAATTTCATTGCTTGCGTAAACCGCATGCTTATGATCAATTTCATTGCCTGCGTAGACCGTGTGCTCCACTTACATGTCTGTGCCTTCACAGCATTGTTATGCTTCCCATTTGCTTTGCGTTGTCACGCATTTTCAAGTACATTAATATGCATGTTGTTAATCACATTGTACCTGTTAAGTTTGTTTTCTTTGCAGGCACGATATGGTATGTACGGTTCATTTAAGGCTGGTGCAACCCGATGAACCGGACAGGTATTGTATCCTCTGCATGAGACGTATAGAGAATTACGTAATTCTCTGACATCCTTTCTGCATCGTAGTGTAGTTTGGTGTATGCTAGCTTAAAACTGTCGCATGTTATGCTTCATTACAGCTTTCTTTGCATGATCATAAGTTATGTTCGGCTTTGTGCATTGTCTTGCATTTTGCCCCTGCCTTCGGGCACATATCCTGCTTGTCTTGCATGTCTGTCTAAGTCTTCGGCCTTGTCAAAACTGGGTCGTCTCTGGGCTTTGACATTCACTCCCGTCATTTTTATGACTTTCGAGTTCTGTCAAAGAGGGGCAACTGTAGACACCCCATTTTTGACCGTCCTCAAGACTTGGACGTCACTGTTGGAACACTCGGTGATCATCCGTGCTTGCGTTCGTCTCGAGTTCCCGGAGGTCTCAGCTGCGCGCCTCGCCTTAGGATCTCTCGACTCGACTTTTCGGTGTCTAGTTTTGCACCAAACACTTGTGTTTTTGCCTTGAAAGGCAGGGAATGGCTTGTTGGCCATTCCCACACCCCACCGGCTGTCCCCTCACATCACCGGCCGTTTATTGGTGCCACCAGCAGTGGTTTCTTAAAACCAATGGCCGGTCGGCACTATATTTTGCCGACCGGCACTTTGCTTTGGCCGGTGACTTTTTTTTGCTAGCCGGTGTGACCCTTTTGCACCCTTCAGACTTGGTGCATGCCAGCTGTGCCAGCTGGAATGCACCAACACTCCTCCCCGTGCATGAAGTGGCTGTTTTGCCCCTTTTGCCCCCTTTTGGTCAAAGCTTCTTGACGAAGCTTGACCCTTTGTCAAAGCTTCCTTAAGAAGCTTGGCCAGCTGTCTTAGCTTCCTCAAGAAGCCTTGACCTCCTTGCCCCCTTTGCCCCCTTTTACTTAGCTTCTTTGAGAAGCTTGAGACCATTTCTTTTGCCTATATAAGCGCCTCTCTTCTTCCATTGTAGAGGGTTGGAGTTTTGAACATAAAAACCAGAGCTTATATATATATACATCTGATATATACACACTCTCTCTCTATATTTCCCTCTCTCTCCTCCCTTGTGTGTGTTTTCTTGGCCTAAAAGTGCATTTTGACCTTACTTTTGCACTAATACACACACCATTACACCTTGCTCCGAGATTGAGAGGCATTGCGGGTTGTTTTTTGAGATTTTGGACTGATTTTGCTTAGTAGAGTGTGGCTGGACCAACTGTTCTTGAAGTGTTCTTCAAGGGTAAGACTTTCACTTTATTATCCCCAATCTTGCATTGGCTTTTGACCTATCTTGCATATTGATTTGAGCTTTGTGTATAACTAAAAAAAAGTCTTATATTTTCATGCTTAAGAACTGTCATTAAGGGTGTTTTGGCATTGGGGGTTGAAATCCCCCTCTTAGGTCTCTTTTGGCCCCTTTTGGTGTCTTTTTCTTTAAGCCTTATTTGCTTTGTTGTATTAGCCTTCTCACCACTGAAATCCAGTGGATTTTCAGTGGTGAAGAAGATGGTTTGAAGTCTTGTATAGGGGAGGGACACCCCTCTCCCGTTGTGTCTCATTTGTGCATGTTTTGGGCTCATAAGGGTAGCATATATGCTTGGTTGTTTTTGGCTCCATATCAGATGTTTTTGGTGCTATTTAGGTCACATGTTGGCTTTGTTTTTGGTCGGATTGGTGGCCCTTTGCATGCTTAACATACTTGCTTTGTATTCCCTTGCTTGTGCCTAGAAATGCATCATGACTTTTGACTACCATGCTCTCATATTTTGGCTTCACTTTGTGAAGTTCTTGACCATATTTTGCCATGTTCAAGGTCTGTTGGCCACTGTTTCAGTCATGCTTGCCATGTTTGGTGTCACCTCTTTGCATTTTGGCTTGAGAGCCTTAAGGGTATGGGTCATGAACATGCATTGGTTAGGCTATTTCGGTGATTTGGAATCACTTAGCATATCATTTCAGTCCCTAAACCATGCTTGTATACTTGCATTCATCGCTCCTCTCATGCTTTGAAGTTGTACCCTCTTATGCCTTGAAACGTGCATTGTGTATGCCTAGGTGTTTGTTTCATTTGGGATGCCATATGTGTGGGTTTTGGAGCTCTTTTTGCATGCTAAAATTCTGTTTTTGGTTGTATAGTTCATGCCATGTTTGTTTGGGTTAGTGGTGGTAGAATGCCCTTCGTTATGCCTTAGCTTTGCCCTCCCCCCCCCCCCCCCTTTTGGCTTGCTTGTTTGTAGTGCATTTTGTCCATCACTTGAGGCACTTTTAGCCACTGTTTTTGGGGGTGTTTGAGGCCTCCCATTTCAGTCTAAGTCCCTTCTTGGACATGGTTGTATGTTTGACTTGTTGCCTCTAATTGCATGCATGCATTGTAACATATTAGCATTACGTGAGGAGTTGCATTGTAGCAGTGCATGTTAGGAACATTGCATGCTTGCCATGATATGTTGCATTGCATTTGGCATGCTTTGCATTTTAGTGATATGTTGCATTTTCGGGCCATGTTTGCATAACATGCATTGCATTGCTTGGTTTGGGGTGTCAAACCAAGTGTGAGGGGGGAGAAGTGTTCATACTACGAGTGATGTAACGCGTCTCAACTCTCGATCACCGAGGCCCTTGACTTTGGCATGATAGGGTTTTGGTATTCATTTATATGTTGCATGCATTTTCATTGAATTGCAACCATGGCTCCTTAGGCCATCACGCATCAAAATGCATGATTGATGGCCCGAGGGTCGAGGGTCATGCTCCCTTGAGTCCCTTGTATGATAGAGAGTGTGCCCGCGCATACATTTGCTTGAAATGTCATGCCACACACTGTCTGTCCTTGTTGCTGTCAAAAACCAGTTTCTGCAGGGAGTTTTTGCCGACCGGCACTGTAGAGTGCCAACCGGCCATGGATTGGTGGCCGATAATATGAAACCCCAGCCGATGGAAAAGTTCCATGGCCAGTGTGTATTCCCTTCAGCTGATGGTGCCCTACAGGGTTCAGGGAACCTGTCCCAGGATTTTGGCAGTTTTCAAAGAAGCAGGGCAGTGTAAACAGAGGCAGCAGTGGTATGGTACGGGCTTTCGGGGCAAGATAAATCCGAGCATGCATCATTCACGCATCCCGAGGCAGGGGCTGCAGCTATCTTCTCTTTGCATTTTAATTTGTTAATTAGATTAGAAATTTTGTAATAATTAATTTAGTATTATTTATTCGGACTGTAATATTTATTTGGACCCTCCGAGCGAGGGCAATTGTGTAATAAGTGTGTGTATGTCTTCCAATCCCACGTCTTTCTTCCCTTTTATTTACCCGCTTATGATGGTAGACTAGGACATATTTAAATTAGCATACCTTATGCTATGCATGCGTGCATCCACACATTTGTCTTACATGCATTGGGCTCGGCGCATCACTCTAACTGCATTTGTATTTTAATTTCAAATTGAATACGTGTTAGTTGTAGCATTTCACATGTCATTGTAGATTAGTCGAGCCTATCTTAATTGCATTTTACATATGTTGCTTTAGCCATCTTAACATGAACTAAGATCATGCATATGATTACTAACTAGTTTCTGTTTTGGCTTGGAGTACTCTGTAAGTTCTTTTGCTTTAGCATCCTTGCATGCGTGTGAGTGTTGCCATGATAGCATAATTACCATGAGGCTAGCTGCTTATGTGATATAACTGCTTGAATGCATGTGGGTGAAGGTTGGATTGTCTGAGTTGGAATAGCTCATCGAAATCCGTGTTTCAGCCTACTTGCGAGTAGCAAATTCCAAAACATTTTTCAAAACAAACGGATATGCAATGCTTATTTCCAAATTAGGCAATCTAGTCTATACTTTTGTGCTGTGCGCATAACATAGTAATTCTAGGCTAATAATCGGGATAAGAACACATAACGTTTTCAAAAACGGATATCATGGTTAGTAGAGGCCGATCTTCGGATCGGGCGAGAGGGGGTGCTCATAGCTGACCTTCCCCAATCGTACCCAAGTTCCCGAGCCGAGGTAACTTTGGTGATGACGGACACATGGACTTTGGCACCGAGTCAGGGTTTCCTAAATTCCCCCATAAAAAATATTTAGGTGGCGACTCTGTATCTGGCAAAGCAGTCCATGTTTGGCACTTCTTCTTTCAAAAATCGGTTTTCTCAAAACGATTTGCCAAATTTGGACTCTTTGGTTCAGATTAAGAACCGTGACAAAAAAATCGAGTCCGAACTGTAGCACGGGGTCCCTGGCGGACGTGTTACACATACACATAATTATAATATATATAAATATAAGATTAAATATATATATATAAAACACTTTTTTTTTATATAACAAAAATAAATATATAAATATATGAATTAATTAAATAGCACATTAAATTCATTAAATATCACATTAAATTCTCATGTGACTACACAATTAATAAAGCCAAAAAATAAAATAAGATAATAATAATCATAATAATAATAAATAATGACTTAAGAAAATTAGGGTCGCTACAAGATACACACCTCAAAAGAATCTTGTCCCGAGTTTCGCTAGAAGAGAGTACTGAGTAAAAAGTTCTGGATGCATACGCCGAACTTTCTCTTCTAACTCCCAGGTAATATCGTTCTCATCTTCACTCCATTGCACTTTTACCAAGTTCACTTTCTTGCGCCGCAACTGCTTTACATCCCGATCTAGAATAGTAACCGGTCGCACCACATACGTTAGATCATCACTAATCTCCAACACTTCTGGTGATGCTATTCGGGAAGGGTCTTGCACACACTTCCGCAATAAAGATACATGGAACACATTGTGAATCATAGCTAAAGCAGGTGGTAGAGCTAATTTGTAAGCCACATTACCAATCCTCTCAGTGATTTCATATGGTCCCACAAATCTGGGTGCCAACTTTCCCTTCTTTCCGAACCGCATAATACCCTTCATCGGCGAGACCTTCAAAAACACGAAATCTCTAACATTCAACTCAACCCCCTTATGTTTGCTATCAGCTTAACTCTTCTAACGACTCTGTACAGTCTTAATGCGTTCCCGAATAATATTTAGCTTCTCCATAGTCTCTCTCACCAACTCTGGCCCTAACAACGGCGCATCTCCTACCTACATCCAACAAGCAGGTGATCGACATGGCCTCCCATACAAAGCCTCAAAAGGTGCCATCGTGATACTGGAGTGATAGCTATTATTATAAGCAAACTCCACTAAAGGCAAGTGTTCTTCCCAACTACCACCAAGATCGAGAACACAAGCTCTCAACATATCCTCAAAGATCTGATTTACCTGCTCAGTTTGCCCATCTGTCTGGGGATGATAAGTCGTGCTCAAGTCTAACCTAGCACCCAAAGCATGCTGAAAACTCTCCCAAAACTCTGCCACAAACAACGGATCACGATTCGAAACTATAGAAACTGGTGCGCCATGAAGTCGCACCACCTCCCGAATATACAGCCTAGTTAGTTTATCCGTAGTTCGGTGAACACTGATAGGAATAAAACGAGCAGACTTGGTGAGTCAATCCCCTATCACCCAAATAGATTCGTTGCCTCACTTAGACCGCGGCAATCCATCCACGAAGTCTATAGAGATGTACTCCCATTTCCAAGTAGGAATCTCAAGAGACTGCAAAAGTCCAAACGGTCGTTGGTGTTCTGCCTTAACTTGTTGGCACACATAACATCAAGAAACATACTCTCCTACGTCTTTCTTCATACCTTCCCACCAAAACGTCCTCTTCAAGTCATGTTACATCTTAGTCCCACCAGGGTGAATCGTATATCGAGACCTATGGGCATCATCCATAATCTCTTTCCTCAATTCAACAATGTTAGGTACACACAACCTGCCCCTGAATCGCAATCCCCCATCTGAGTCCACAGACCAATCAATAGGACAATCATCGATCAAATCCACTACAAGGTCATCGAGCTTGCTGATGAGAAACCCATCTAAATTCTACATCTGACGAACTCTACCTAGTAACGTCGGCTGCACGGTCAAACTACCAATGTATGCCTTCTCAGCACACTCTATTAGTTGAACATCATGCGTCGAAATTAACTCCAAGGACTTCCATTCTTGAATCATCAAAGAAGCTATAATCCCATGTTGTCGACTAAGTGCATCAGCGACCACATTTCCTTTCCCCGAGTGGTAAAGGTTCTCGAAATCATAACTACTAACAAATTCAACCCACCTCTGTTGCCTCATGTTCAACTCTTTCTGAGAAAAAATATATTTGAGGCTCTTGTGATCTGTGTACAATTAAAAGTGCTCCCCAAATAAATAGTGTCGCCACACTTTCAATGCAAAAACAACTGCTACCAACCCTAAGTCATGAGTAGAGTATCGTCTCTCATGAGGTTTTAACTGTCGAGAAGCATAAGATACAACCTTTTGATGCTGCATCAACACACATCCCAACCCAGTTCCACTTGCATCAGTAACACTACTAACTTTATGAGTTCTATCTCAGATTCGACTCTACGATTGGGGAGGTGCTGGCTTAGCCACATTGTACGGCTATATGAGTTCGACATCTCGCAGGAGCGGAGACAGGATAAGAGGCTACTGGCAAGCTTGGAAGATACGCTTTACATTTCTATTTTACAATTTCTACTTTTTGTTCCTATGCCATTTTGTACACTGCACTCACATTGTTTACACCCATATACTACACTTTCTGGACCATACACTTTGTATCCTCTGTATCGCTACTCTCTGTACACTGTACACACCTTCTGCACACATTCTGCTTTCTGCATCTGCACTTGTACTTTTCGTACACTATACGTTGTATACTTACTATTGCCCCTTCCTTTACAGCTTTAGGTGTATGCATACTTCCCGACTCTCGCTCCGAAGCCAAAGGTAGAGATGTCCCCTGTTGTGTCGTACTCTCATCAGTATGACGGCAGATACCTGCAGAGGACCAGGGAGACTTTTTTGTTCTTCTGCAGGTACTTCGACATTGTGACCGCAGCGGAGGTAACTCAAAATTCACAATTATTTTTGCTTTACTTCAGCCCTGATTCATGCTTTGAATTCATACTTCGATATCTAATGGCTATTAAGAATCTGTGCATTCACTATTTACAGATCACTTGGCAGCCCTAGGCGACAATGCCGGCCGGAGTCAAGGACCAGTTCGTTGGAGCTTGGGGAGCCTCCTGCTATCGGCTTTTGTTCGAGGGCCCAGTTTGTCGAGCCTGGTTTTTAGGTGAGCGATTCTTATGCCAGACCATGGGTTTGCCTGAGCCAGTTGTTCCCATGGCACCTTTGCCATCTATGAGGGCCATAGAGAGACTCACTTTCCAGGAGATGATTCAGTTCACGGAGGGCTTAGAGGCCGACTATTTTCGCGGGAAAGGGGACTATTCGACATTCATCCGGACATATCTCATGCCTCGTTTGACCAATATTCATGGAGGTGAGGGGACGGGGGCTCCAACTGTGAGGGAGAGAGCTAGAGTGCCCATAGTGGCTAGGACGATGAGAGCGCATGGCAGAGGGGCTACCCAGGCGGGGTGGAGGATCGGCTGGCCGGAGCTGCCTACAACACTCACATGTTGGCGGTATACTGGAGAGGCAGACAAGATCCCGATCGAGCCTGCTGCAGCGGGGCATAGATATGTCAAAGTTCATGACGCGCCCCCAATATGTACCACATATTTAGTTTTCCCATCTCTTTCTAATATTTGTTCCTTCTGGACACCGATCATTCCCAATGCATTTGTAGACACCCCCAGGATACACCGAGGATTTGCTGGAGCTACTAGCCGCATTTGAGGATATGATATTGAGAAGGGAGGTACTGCTCAACTTCCATGGCATCCAGGTCATTTCTTCAGTTTTCTTACATTCCAGTCATCAAATTTCCACTGACACACTAAAATTGACATTTTAACTGAAAACTTCCCCACACTACACTGATGCACTGCATCTGAAACACTGCACTTCCGTACTGTAATCATACACTGTATCTGACTTCTACATATACTCATTCTGCACACATACTTACATCTAATTCGCATACTATGGCTGACATATGACAACTGTCTTTTCAGGTCCCATCCATATCGACAACACCGGGGGCAGCTGCAGCACCTGCATCAGTGACGCCTCATCCAACAGCAGGAAGGAGAGAGAGACAGGCTCCGGCACGCAGCTGAAGCAGGGCCAGGGGCACCTGAGATGAGAGTAGTCCTTTAGAGCCCATCCTAAGCGATGATGACACCGAGACGAGTGGCTCCGAGGAGGCAGTGAGTCCACAGTCAGAGTCATTTGAGAGTAGAGGCGACGGTCACTCTGGTTCCGAGAGAGGGGGTGCTGATGTCGAGGCAGGTTTAGAGACAGAGAGTGGAAATGGCACTTGCTCAGACTCTAGTTCAGATTCAGACAGCGGCGCCAATGGAGACAGTGCCCCAGTGTCCCTTCATCCAAGGAAGAGGACGAAGAGGGCATCATGAACCAAAGGCGACTGGCGCTGATTTACTTGTAGTTTTTTTACTTAGCTTCTTTTTGTTAGTAGTGTTAGTACATTGTATAGTTCAGACATGTTTTATTTTCTTTAAAAACTTATACTGCACTTTTTGTAAAAACAACCATGATCGGAATGAAAACTAGTTTTCATTTGAAAAAGTGTTGTATTTTGCATCATGAGCAACACATCGCATGAAAACAAGATTGAATTTGATAATGACATTTGAAAATGGTATTGGCACAACTCTCTTAATCGGGTAATGAACCAACCAACATTAACAAACAAAGTAATACAACTCGATAATCAAAATAACAATAATTTGATAAACAAAACAAAACAACTCGATAAGCAAAACAACTCAAATACAACTCGACAAACTTGCCGAGAATTAAAAGGACTCAAAACAAGACCTTAAAATGCATAAAGAACAGAACAAAACACATGCCTTCAGCATTCTCAGCGCATAGATGGACAATAGGATAGACAAAAAGGCTGTCGGCCACGAACAGAGGTTGTCGGCACCAGTGGTGACCGGTCGGCTACAAAGGTGGCCTGTCGGCCATCACCAATGGCCGGACAGCCATCAATGTGAGGAACCTCCAGATTGTTGCCAACTGTCTTCCACTCACTGCCTTGTCTTTTACAAAACCTTCACCTTCGTTATTTCTTCTCTAGAACCCATTTTGGCTGTTGTTTTTGCCAGAAATGTAGCCATTTCTTGCGCAAAACCTTTCGGATTGGATTGCAACTTTAGATGGCTCGGAAACGGTGAATTTCTAGGGTTTTAGCATAAATGCACTATTCCCGCTGAGTCGTACTTCACTGTTTTTTCCGTTCCTACATATCGCGGCTAGATGTTGGAATCCGATCACACACGTCTTTAGCTTCAGGGGATAAGAACTATGCCCGACAATCAAAGAATTTCAAGTGCTGACGGAGTCCCAGTGCGATGAGGAAATTTTACCTCAGCCCCGTTTTGGCCATAGCCAAGCTTTGGGACGGATGTGTGGGCTTACTCTACACGAGGCTCAATCCTTGGTTCACAATGGAGAGCTGGACATTCCCAGTTTGATTCATCAATTTTTTGCCATTGGCGATCACGGTGATCTTCTTTGGCGAGGTTTTCGACAACACGCCCTTTGTTTGTGCATGCTATCACATTTCCTTCTTACCCCTAGTTTCGGTGGGTCTCGAAGTAGCCCAAGGTTTGAAAGAGGGTAAGAGTTGCATTGTTTTGGCGTTGGCCGAGACTTTGATGGGCTTAGACGCCTTCCATCGGCGAGAGACAAACAAATTTGTGGGGAGTCCACTACTTCTTCAGGTAATGTTTTCCACCCTTTCTGATATGTGTTTCTCACATCTCTCGGCACTCATGCTCTGTTTTTCTTTCAAAGCCCTTTTCTCACTTTTTCTCTCATCATACATCTTTCTATTCTTTAATCTCTCTTTTCTTTCATCCCTCCCTAGATGTGGCTTATGGACAAGCTGAAGGTAGTGGACTCCTGCCCTGCATACTCAGTCGGAGCATCCTTTTTCCTCCAACAGCTAGTGGATTTCCCAAATAAAGGGTGGTGGTGCCATTGGATGTGCAACAGGTCTGCTGCTGATATTGCTTGGCGTTGCCCCTGGCATAATCTAACCAAAATGAGCTACAGCATGGCTCGGTAACCTGGCATTTAGCTGATTGGCTTGACACACTGTGTATTCTACTTTTCGTTCTAATTCAGGCGTCAATTTGGACATGATCAGACTTACCCAGAGGAAGGGGTAGAGTACTTGATTTCATTGCCCGTCCGAGGTTCACATTTGGCTAGATACCTCACTGCTTGGAGGATGAGAGAGCTTCTGGTTCCTGTCCCCAGTTTCAGCTGCGTCCTTTCTAACGAGCGCCTAACTTGGCTTGAAGATGAGACATAATCCGAGCCCACTTTGGCATCAGAAGCTTCCACAAACACGAGCGGGGGACACAGAAACACCTGACTCAGTTATGCCCCAAGTTTATTGCTTTTATCTTACTTTTCAAGTTTTATGCATGTAATAAAAAACAGCCTTGATTTGTATCGAGAGTTGGAGAACTTTGTATTGAAATCAATGAAATTAAAGTTATGAGCACTGAAAATATTCCTTTTGGTCCAAAAATGGTCTAAGTTGTAAAAGGTAAATTTTGAACAAAAATCAACTTTTATCAAAACTTTTCAAAACCATTTTTGATAAAGATCACAACTTGACACGCACAGAATCTATCCTGGAGATGTACAACCCTGAATCCAAAAATGGAAAATTGCCCCTGTCTAAATAGCACTGCTCAACATTATAACCAATTCTCAAAGATGATCACAACCGAACACTTAGATAAAAAACAAACAAGGATAACCTGATCAAAGACATGGATAGGATAGTTGATATGGAGGTGTTTACGGTCGAACTTCAAAATGAAGTTGCCTACGTATCCCGAAGATGCGAAGCAGGCCTTACGTAGTTCGGTTCAGGTTCACTCAAGTATTAACGCTCTCCTTTTATGCTCTAACTTTTGTTAAGGCCACCCCTTAGGGTTTTCAACCTTGCGAGCTCAGTTTTTCCCTTTTCTAATTTTTTGTGCTCTAACTTTTTCCTAGGTCGCCCTTCTGGGTTTTCGGCCTAGCGAGCCTCTCAGGGATAATATTTGTTCAACTTGTCTATGTTGATCAGTTGGGACAATTCTAGGCCATCCAGGACCATAAGAATAATAGCTCCACCCAACCAGATAGTTTTGATGATGTAAGTACCAGTCCAATTGGGTCTAAACTTGCCCCCAGGGTCATGGATGGGAGCTTGGTTGTCTTTCAGCACCAAATCCCCTTCTTTGAGGTTCCGGGACTTAACCTTCTTGTTAAAAGCCCTGGCAATCCTACGTTGATAACCCTGAACATGGTACAGTGCTTTTAGCCTTCTCTCATCAAACAACATCAGTTCTTCGAACCTGCTCTGTTGCCAATCTGCCTCTGCTATCTGACATTCAGCTATAACCCGTAGCGATGGAACTTCTATTTCAATCGGCAGAACGACTTCCATCCCATAAACAAGGGAGTAAGGAGTTGCCTCAGTAGACGTCCGAATTGAAGTCCTATAACCCTAGAGTGCAAATGGCAATTTGTCTAGCCAGTCCTTGTAGCTCTTAACCATCTTCTGCTGAATATGCTTAATGTTCTTGTTGGGGGCCTCAACAGCTCCGTTGGTTTGTGGCTGGTATGTGGATGACTTATGAAAAGCCACATTGTATTTTTCCAATAAGTCAATCACTTCTTTCTTGAAATAGGAGCCATTATCTAAAATGATCTCGTTTGGAACCCCATAACGGCAAATGATGTTGTTTCTGATGAACTTAGCCACATGCGTTGCTTTCAACACTGCGTAGGACTAAGCTTCCACCCACTTCGTAAAGTAATCAATTGCCACCAGAATGTATTCATGCCCATTTAACCCTTTCGGTGTGACTGCGCCGATGACATCAATTCCCCAGACTGAGAAAGGCCATGGTGAATTCATGTTGTACAACTTTGACAGCAGAATGTTCATGCGATTCGCATGAATTTGGCATTTGTGGCATTACCGAACAAAACCGATAGATTCCTCCTCCATGGTAGACCTGTAGTAACCTTGCCTAAGAATCTTCTGGGCTAACAGTACTCCATTCATGTGCGCTCCGCATTCTCCTCCATGGATGGCCTCCATTAGGCGCTTTGATTTCTCTGCGTCGACACACAACTTGTGCATTCCCAGATGACCCCTCTTGTGCAATTTACCCTTGTAGATGATAAATTGAACGGCCATCCGCCGTATTGCCCTCTTATCTTTGGGATTTACCCCTGGTGGATAAACCTCCTTTTCCAAGAAGTTCCAAATATCATAGAACCAAGGGTTTTGATCTTACATTTCATCTATTGTGGCGATAGACTCATAAACCGGCGTATATCTCTGCTCTCTTAGTAAATCTGGTGATAGATCTTCATCTTTTCTTCTTTAACCTTCCAATCTCCTTTTGCTTGAGGCATAAATAGGTTTGAGTCTCTAATGACGTCCAACCTTTTTGCCCCTAGTTCCAAGGCAGCTTCCAAACCAACGATACACGCCTCAAATTCTGCTTCGTTGTTAGATACCTTGAACCGGAGTTTAAAGGCTACGGGTATGGGGGAATTGTCGGGTGCTATCAGCAACACACCTATCCCATGCCCATATTGATTAGACGCTCCATCAAAATACATTCTCCAAATCTCTTCCTCGATTTGCAGAACAGCTTCATCTGGGAATAGGTATTCTACCGCTTCATCCCTTTCCACTGGGTGATCTACCAGAAACTCTGCTACTGCTCCCCCCTTGACAGACTTGCGAGTAACGTACTTCAAATCAAATTCGGAAAGAAAAAGCAACCAACGAGCTAGCTTACCCATAAGCGTTGGTTTCTCAAAGAGATATTTGATGGAATCTATTCTCGAAACCAGAATTATGAAGTGAGCTAACAAGTTGTGCCTCAACTTCCTGGTAGTCCATACCAAGGCTAGGCAAGCTTTCTCGAGTGGAGTGTAACGGGTCTCATAATCCAGCATTTTCTTGCTCAGGTAATAGATGGCTTTCTCCACCCTATCCTCAGATTCCTGAGCAAGCATGCATCCCATCGTTGTGTCCGTTACTGACAGATACAAAATCAAGGGCTTCCCCGGCTCTGGCAGTAACAACACAGGTGGCTTCTAAAGGTACTGCTTGATCTGCTCAAAAGCGAATTGACATCGGTCATCCCATCGAAATTTCTTTCCTTGCTTCAAGAGACAAAATAGTGGTTCACAAGTCAAGGTTAATTTAGAAATAAACTGTCTTATGAATTGCACTTTACCCAAAAAGCCTCGCACCTCCTTTTAAGTCCTTGGTGGTGGCATTTCTAGGATGGCCTTGATTTTGGAAGGATCTGCCTCGATGCCTCTCTGTGTGATCAAGAAACCCAGCATTTTCCTTGCTGTTACGCCGAAAGTATACTTCTGTGGATTCAACCTCAACCGGTATTCTCTGATCCATTGAAACAATTTCTTCAAGGCGGTGCAGTGGCCCTCTCTTTCCTTGGACTTGACAATCATGTCATCTATGTACACCTTAACCTCTTTATGGATCATATCATGTAGAATTGTGGTTGTAGCCCGTTGATAGGTAGCCCCCGCATTCTTCAGCCTAAACGGCATCACCCGATAGCAGTGGGTTTCCCACAGCATAGTTATAGCAACCCCGGTCTTTTCCCATTTGATTATTGTATCCGGACTTAGGTTCCGTTTATTCTGTCATTGTATTATTGTTGTCGTAGTCCTTTATTTTCTCATTTGGAGTTATAGGATGTGTTGGGCAGGTTTGTTTCAGGTTGGTTGGGTTCGTAAACCAAGTGTTGCTGTCCAGTTTTTGGGTTGGTCGCTCGAGCCAGGGCTTGGTCGCTCGAGCGAGGGTTGTATTTTGTGTCATCTGGCTCGATCTAGCTTTGCTTCGCTCGAGCGAGCGTTTGCGTCAAGTATAGACCTGACGGCAGTGCTTATTCGCTCGAGCGAGATTTTCTTCGCTCGAGCGAACGAGGTGTATGTTTTTGAGTTCCTCGCTCGAGCGAGATTTCTGTCGCTCGAGCGTGCTGCTGGGTTGCAGACCTGAAGCATTGCATTTTTGGCTCGAGCGAGCTTTTCTTTGCTCGATCGAGGTTTTCGTGTGTCTGGTCGCTCGAGCGACCAAGTCTTCGCTCGAGCGAGTCTGTCAGGTTTAAATAGGCAGCAGCGTGTTTCAGATCAGTTTTTGATCCACTTTCAGATTCCAAAACCCTAGGTACGAGTTCTCTCTCCCTCTACACACCATCTCTCTTAGGATTGATCTACTTGGAGTGAGTTTCTACCTTAGATCCTTTATTAAAAAGATAGAGTGAGTCGAGGGCTTCCATTTAATCTGAACGTTTGGTGATTTGGAGCACATTGGAATTTGGGTCTTCATCTCTGTCTTCTCCATTTGGGTTATTTTCTTCGAGGT
This sequence comes from Camellia sinensis, assembly GCF_055761805.1. Taxonomy (NCBI): domain Eukaryota; kingdom Viridiplantae; phylum Streptophyta; class Magnoliopsida; order Ericales; family Theaceae; genus Camellia; species Camellia sinensis. Next base: position 99,487,667 of record NC_138975.1, on the reverse strand, counting down.
AGGGATTTCCTACTCCAATGTATACGTTTTGTTCTAAGTTCTGGCATTTTAATAGGTTGGGGGTATTTTGGTAATTTTGGGAAAAACCCTAATTGTTTAAATAAATTGAATTGTATATTTCATTTAAGGAACATTGGGGAAACTAGTTAAATTCATGAGCTTGAGCAATCTATTGATTAAATGGTGTAGTTGGTTAATTTAAATCACTCGTCCATTTAATTGTTGAGTTATTTATTTCCAAGTCTAGAAATAACTGTTTTGGGCTATCGGTGGAGGATAGTCGTGATTGTTGTAGACACTGCATGTGGATTAGGGATAATTGAAACTAATCATCGATTAAGTCATCAATTTTGACTGTTGAATTAATACAGATATTATGTGTATTGATTGTGTGTTGTATATGTTATGTGTTTACATACATTGTTTTGTGAGGGAGGAGATAGTGGATGTACTCCACAGTTTAGGGGAAGATAGGGGATGGACCTCTAAACTGGATTTTGTTTGGGAGGAGATAGGGGATGGACTCCATTAGCATCACTTTTATGTGTGCTTATTTATATTGAAGTGTTTTTATTGATACAGCACTAAAATGTGTATCAAACTGGAAGTATGAAGTGTTTTGATTTGAGCCTGAGTCTCATTTGTTTGTAGACATTGGAAGAATGTGAATATGATATATATATAGTTCACTGTTATAAGTTTGGCCAGGTTCTGAGCCATATTGATAATAATGAAAAGTGAAACGTGTCATTGACATTAGTGTCATGAGACTGTATAAGGATGTAATTGATTATCTTGGTTAACCATCTATTGAATGCTATTGCTTTATTCAATGCTTATATTTGGTTTAGTAGATTTCTACTAGGCTGTGGCTCACCCTATATGGGAACATCATTTTCAGGTCCAGGTGATAAGCTACCTCCAAGGACTTAGCTTGGAAGGATTCGGATTTTGAAGACTACCTTTAGTTATTTGTTTTTATTTGATAAACATTCAAGCCTAGGGCTTTATTTGTATTTGAGTTAGAACTCATATTTTTTGTGTCCAAGTGTTGGCTTGGAAAGATGTAAGCCCATAGGGCATTTAATTTGATGTTACATGTAATGTTTTTATTTAGTAATACTCTGATGAATGAGATAATGAATTGTTTTCTTTTAATATTGCATGTCAATGATATATATAATGGGTTATTTTGAGGGCGTGACAATAGTGCAGGCAGTTTTCTCTCTGTCTTCGGGTGCCATCAGAATCAAGTTATACTCGAAAAATCCATCCATGAAGGAGAGCAACGCATGGCCTGCGGTGAAGTCCACTAATTCATTGATGTGTGGTAGAGGAAAGTCGTCCTTCGGACTGGCTCTGTTCAGATCTCTGAAGTCCACACACACCCGAATTATGTCGTCTTTCTTTGGCACTGGAACAATGTTGGCCAACCAAGTCGGATACTCAGATACTAGCAAAAATTCTGCGTCTATCTGCTTGGTGACCTCTTCCTTAATCTTCAAAGCCCAATCCGGGTGTATTCTCTGCAACTTCTGTTTGATGGGTTGGGCCTCAGGGTCGAGAGGGATCCGATGCTATACAATCTCAAGATCGATTCTGGGCATGTCTTCGTAGGACCACACGAAAACATCTTTGAAATTTTTTAATAAAGCGACTAAGCGCTCACACTCCTCTGAAGATAACATGGACCAGATCTAAACCAGATGCAGATCCTTCTTAATACCCATATTAATTAGAATGATTTCATCAATAAGGGGTTTTACAAACCTCTCCTCCTTTCGATTAATCAAAATTTTCAAAACCAGTGGAATTCATTTCTCATCGTTTTCATCAAAATTTTGAAAATCATGATCAATGCAATAAACAAGAGGCACAGAGAAACACTCAGAATCTACAGTGGCATTCTTATTCAAAAGGTCCAGCTCATCCAAATCCTCAGTTACAACCGACTCAAAAGAAAAGGAAAAAGACAACCTAGACAAAACTTTGGCATCCAGGTTATCACTCCCAGGAATACCGGACCCAGACTTAGAAGAATCAGAATCTGATTCTGACCACATAGACTCTGCAGAATCAGATTCTAGTTCACTACCCAACTCAGAATTGCTAGGTACGTAGCCCGCCTCCAGCTTCCAAATGAGGGAAGGTGCGTCAGATGCATCAAGGATGCCGCTAGAAGGGTTAGTACCTAATTGGTCCCCGATCATGGAAATGGTTCGGTCATCTCCCAAGCTCCCTAAGTTGATCTGAGGATCTGAAAGGAGACATGCCAGTGTTGTTCCTATCTCAAGCTCATTGCTGTTGGAATCACTTTCTATCCTCTTTGCAGCCTTAGCAGTTAGTTCAATTTGTTCCTCTGTTTTGCTCTCTTGCAGCTACAAGTCGAAGAAAATCTCAAAGCCGGGAACACATTGCCTCTCAGAATTGAACCAAGGTTCAGGGAAACCACAGAATGGGAAATCTTCTCCCTCCCGAACAAAATAATCATTCAGGGTTCCCCGAATAGGTTGATGCACAAGCTCATAGTGCTTCCCGCTTTGCTTTGCTCTGGCTCTTCCAGCCATTTCTTTCCCTTTTCTCACTCAGTCCTCTTTGGTGGGTATATAGCCGAGACCAAAGGCATGTGGGTTATGTGGCACATCGGCCAATGCAGTAATGCCCTTCCGGCCACTTCTCCCTAATCCCATTCCTAACATGTGTTGGAGTTTGTTCATGAAGTAGATCGACTGAGCACTGACATATAAGCATTCATCCGACGCTAAGATGGTTTGTACTATCGAGGCCTCGGCTAAGGTAAATCCAGAGAGGAAAACATCCTCTTCGCCATGCACGATTTCCAACACAAGTGTAGTGACCTTTGGCGGAGGATGTATAGATGAATTCCCAAAGACTATAGTTACCCCCTTTCCATAGGGGTACTTCAGCACTTGGTGGAGGATGGAAGAGACAGTTTTTACTTGGTGCAACCAGGGTCGCCCAAGTAGTAGGTTGAAAGTGACCAGAACATCCAAAATGTGGAACTCGATGTCCTGTTGAGCCGGGCCAACCTATACTCTAATCTACACTGTCCCTATCACCTCTCTGCTTGTATTGTCATACGCCCAGATCACCTGGGCTGTAGGCACAAAATCGGCCGGTTTCAGACCAATAGCATAAGCCGTATGACAAGGACAGACGTTGTTTGTTGACTCGGTGTCGACCAATACCACTCGTATCCACTTTTCTCGACACTTTACGAATATGTATAGAGGCTTGTTGTGTGCAGAGCCTCCTGGCGGTAATTCCTTGTCTGAAAATGTCAAAGTTGGCGCAACACCTCCCGGGAAAACTAATCCCACCAGTTGTTTCAGGGTGGTGTCGATGGACAACTTAGCTTTATCCATCGCTGTCAGTACAGCTTGTCTGTGCACTCGCGCAGCCATAAGCAGACCCCAAATAGATATGTCAGCTTGAATCTTCTTCAACTGTTTCAGCACAGCATCTTCCTCTAACTGCTTTTCCCTCTGTTTCTCAACTTCTTTATCCTTCCCAGATGCCTCGGGTTGGTCCAGATGTGGTGGTTTGAAGTATTGGCTGCTTCTTGTCATATGGTCGACCTCTTCCACATACCAAGTGTTGTCAGGAAGGCCTTCACCCCAATCCTCATCGGTATAGGCCAAGTGTAGGTCATTGTCATCCCACCAGACCCCTTCAGCAGCCAACAGGCACTCATCCGGCTCTATTCGGATTACCTCATCATTACAAATCTCCCCCGCAGGGTGTTGGGCTTTTCCAGCCTTCCGATTGTTCTCATCCATTTCTTGCTCAAACTGCTTCAACGCGGCTTCTTGTTCAGTATGTGCAGTACTAACAATGCCCAGTTCCTGAGCCACTTGTTCTTCACCGGTATTTTTCGGCAATTTACCCTTTCTATCAGCCATTCCGGCCATTGCAACAATTCTCACTTTCTGTTCTTCCGACTTTAATTCGGTTTCCTCATCTATATCGGGTTCATCACTTAGCCACCCAAAATTATCTATCGACCCATTCAGATCAAACCAATCAATATGCACATCCCCCTTGATCTTGCTCATCAAAAAATTGCAAATTGTTTATGTCTTCTTCTAGGTCAGCTAGATCATCTAATCCCTGACTTGGTCCATCTTCTCAAACTACACTAACCTCCATCCCAGCTGGCAACACCACTTTCGACTTAACTTGATCAGTTGGCACGATATAGTAGCGCGAATTGTACATCTCCTCAGATAAGTCCTCAGAGCCCTTGGGTAACGGACTGATGTTCTCCACCAAGGCTGACCTCCCTTCATCTTCCACTGTCACCACTGCTAGTTTGGGTCAGAGTGAAGATGTGGTCATCATATACAAGTCTGTGCTATTAGGGATGAACAACGTTGGCTTAGGTTCGGTGGGAAGGGATGATATATATACTGGGGTCATAAGGGACGGCCAGTATGTGGATGAGGTTTATTTTCCAAGGTGGAAGGACTTGGTTATGTGGTGGGAGAGGATTTGTAGTGACGTTTGGCTTTTGGGGAGACACTATCACCTTGTTGTCGATGAGATCTTGAATCTCATGACGCAGTCTGAAGCACTGATCAGTTTCATAACCATGCTACTGGTGAAAAGCGCAGTATTTGGCCGGGTTGTGTTTCGGAAGAAGAGGAACGGTAGTAGGTGTTATTCTAATAGCTTAAAATGCCTTTTTGGATTAGGTCCCCTAAGGCTTTGGACAAAGTCATATAGAGCAGGGTGAAGATCCTTTCATTTTGGACTTGATGGCTTGAGGTTTGTGAAGTTGTGTTGGAGTTGTTAGCGAATAGGTTGGTAGTTTTGGGTGTGGTGGCGACCATGCTCACATCCGAAGGCCGTGCAGAGTTGCCACCAGTCGTGGCTGCATTGGAGCTGTGTGTAAAGGGCCTTTTGGGCTGTTCCTTCTCATGGTCTATCAGCCCCTGCTTCATCACATCCTCAATTTGAACTCCTATTTTATAGAGCTCAGTAAATGTAAACAAAGGAAAGACTATCATCTTCTGTAATAATCTTCCTTGCAAGTTACGGACCACCATTCTGATTTGGTCCTTTTTAGACGGCCAGATAGTCATTATGGAGGCCTTAGCCCTCCATCGGGTCAGAAAATCCGAGAAACCCTCCTTCGACTCCTGGCGGGTCGCTTTGAGATCTCGGGTTGTGACCTCGATCTGGGTATTGTAGGATTACTGCGTGATGAAGGCCTCAGCCATTTCTTCCTAGTTTCTCTTCACAGAGTCTTCAAGCTTGGCATACCAAATGGCCACTATAGCCGACAGGGTCCGGCCAAAAAGTGACAACTTCTGCAATCTAGTGAGACCCATTGGTCATAGGATGTCAGAGAATAACCATAAATAGACCATAGGATCCCTGAAGCCATCAAACCAGTCTATATACGGCATCTTAAATCTGTCCGGCGGAGTTACTGCAGAATCTGTATATCCATCCTCAATGTTAGGGATTGAATTCACGCCCTGCGCCCGCTTGAAGAGCTTTTCTAGCTTGTTGACCTTCAATGCAGTGGGGTCAACCTCGAATTCAAATGGCATCTCCATTTGGTAAACTGGTGCCTTGGAGGTCTGAGGTGGGATTAGATCTGCCGGGATGCTCTCTTGGACATTGATTGTGACCCCGGGTGCCGGCATACCCGCTGGGGGTGCATGGAATGCAGAGTTACTGCTGGTTGTGGTTGTTGTTGCTGAAGCCTATCTATTAATTCTGCTTGGCAGGCTACCACCTCAGCTTGGCGGGCAGCATCTAGTTGCATAGTCTCAATGGTCTGCTGAAGCTGATGAAGCATATCTTCCATGCTGACTGGGGGATGTTGAGCTATCAAAATTGGTGAATACTCTCTTCCAGAGTAAAAGTAGAAACTGGGCCTGCCTGGGCGCGGGGCTGGATTGGTGAATTCTGCCTGATCCTCCTTCATCTGGTAACCGGTGGAAGTGAAGCAAACACTGGCTATCCCCTAACAAGATCCACGGATCTATAAAGTATTCTCACTCGGGTCAAGAGTGCTTGCGGGGTAACAGAATCGTCTGAAGCAATGGTGAAAAACTACCTTGCAAAAAGAAATAAAGCAAAAGAAAAACAAAAATCAGAAACCGCAAAGCGCAAAGCGCCTTCGCTCATATTCTAATTAGTACACTGATGTAATCAAAGCCGTAGAACCATGCTAAATACTGAATTCTGCCTCCCAAAAACTGATGCCCAGACTTGCAATTGATACATACATTCCTGTAGAGTCTAACTCTAAAAGCACATAATAGTCAAGTGAGAGTCAAAACACCCCTATGAGGGGGGCGGGTTACCCTGTCCTAGTTCGTTAGGAACTAGGGTTCACTATGCATAACAAAGTGTTTCACACAATCATGAATTCGGGTAAGCAACATGTCCTAGTTTGGAACAGTCTCTAGGCTTCCGATATGCAACTAGGTTGATTGGTCAAAAAGGGTACCTCAACAAGACTACCTAATATACCTCTCACACCTAATACCGAGAAGTGAAAGGATGATCAAACGGTATAGCGGTAGTCCAAAACCAAGGGTTGTGTTCCCATTGTGGTAGAGCCCGCAACCGGTCAGCCTTTTGGCAAGCTTTTCAAAGCGAGCCTCTGGCAAACCGTTTAGGAATAGCATATGGCAAACACTGTGACTTAGGCGCACCAATCCAAATGCAAATGCAAAGAAACATATAAGTGTAGATAAAATATCATATCACAAGTTCGAGTCAAGTTCTCTAAATCCCCAACAGAGTCGCTAAAAACTGTGGCTCACCTTTGTCGCGCCCCCTTTCAGAAAGTTTAAAAAGAAAGCCCTACAATTCGGACTCCCGGAATTCCGAATCTAATCTCACAAGTGCAATGTGAAATTGATAATCACCAAAGAGTCCAAATCCGAAAAATCGTTTTGGAAAATTGATTTTAGGATCAAAAATGCCAAAATTGAACTGCTTTGCCAGATATAGAGTCCCCACCTAAATATTTTTTATTTTGGGGAAATTTAGGAAACCCTGACTCGTGCCAAAGACCACATGTCTGTCATCACCAAAGTTGTCTCAGCTCAGGAACTTAGGTACGAGAGGGGAAGGTCATGAATTGAGCACCCCCGCTCGCCTGATCAAAGATCGGCCTCTACTAATCATGACATGAGTTTTTATAAACATTATGTGTTTTTGTTCCGGTTATTAAGCTAGCTTTACTATGTGATGTGCACAAGCAAGTATAGACTAGTTTGCTTAATTTGAAAAAACTCAACTCATGTTTGTTTGCGAAAATGGTTTGAATTTGCCACCTCAAGTGGGCTTAAATGTTGCGAATTTGCCACCAAATATAGTGGGCTTAAAACATGATTTGAAACTCAACAAAGTGGGTTTAAAATGCACATTCGTTGAATCATTCCAATTCAAACAACTCAACTCATGTTTGTTTGCGAAAATGGTTTGAATTTGCCACCTCAAGTGGGCTTAAAGGTTGCGAATTTGCCACCAAACATAATGGGCTTAAAATAGGATTTGCCACTCAACAAAGTGGGCTTAAAACGCACATTTGTTTAATCGTTCAAATTCAAACAACAAGCCTTCATTCACAAGCATTCATGCAGTTTAGCAAATAAGCACATAGCCTCATGGTGAGCATGCTAATCATGGCAACATTCACACTTATGCAAGTATGCTAAAGCGTAAAAACTCACCGAGTACTCCAAGCCAAAACAGAAACTAGTTAGAAAGATCCATGATCCTTACTATACAAGATGTCTAATGTAACACATGCAATAATGTAATTAATAGGCTCGACTACTAATATGGCATATGAATCAATTTCATAACATGCGAGTAAACATGTATTCAAAGAAGTATTGAAATAACAATGCAGTTTGAATGATGAGCCGAGCCCCGATGCATGCAATACAAATGAATGGATGCAAGCATAAGGTATGCTAATTTGAAATATGTCCCTAATCTAACCATCAAAAGCGATTAAATAAAAGGGAGAAAGAATTGGGGTTGGAGAACATACAAACACGCACGCACACTTATTACAACATTACACCCTCGTGAAGGAGGGTCCAATTGAATAAGAGCTAATTAGCTAACTAGGCTAACTAAGTTAACTAATTATTACAAAACTCGAATCTAATTAACTATTCTAGTTAACTAATTACAAAACAAAATTGAATAACTAGTTAAACTAACTAATTATTTGTAATACTTAATTAGCTACAACTAATTAATTATAACACATATTTAAGCTAGATATTTAAGCGTTAAGTAAGCTTGAAATGCAAGGGAGGCTCATGCAAGGGTTCAGTTTCTACCCGAAAAGCCGTCGTTTTGCTGCTGCAAGCCTCTGTTTGCACATTTGATCACTGAAAATTCTGCCCACTTCTAGAAGACCTCTGCTGCATCTTACCAACACATTGTACAAATTTCATTGGAGGCAGACAACGGACCGGTCGGCTACAGGTTGTGGTAGGTCGGCCATTGATGGTGGTTGTCAGCCACTGCTGTCCTGAACTTCCTTGCTGCAACAGAGAGCAAAATAGAGCAAAACAATGTATTTCTCAAGGGTTATTTGCACACTTTGTCTCTCTTTTTCATGGGGAAATCAAAGAGGGGACAAATTTTGGTTCATAAACCATCAATCAAGTAATTTCATTGCATGATGGCTTATGAAACCAATTGTGCAAGTTTAATAAATGAAAAATAAGACCAAAATGTCCATCACCTTATTATGCATGATCAAGGGCAATAGAGACCAAGGAAAGTGACACATTTTATCACTGTTGAGTATGAAATGCCCCATTTTCCTTGTGTTCAAATTAACATCTGATTTGAACACATGCAATGCAACACAAAGAGATGCTTATCTGCCGCTTTTAGTTGCCAATTTTGTTTACTCATTTTAATTACTAAGTCATCCATTAATCCATTAGTCCATCGGTGAGTGTCTTCTAAGGTGAAAGAAGTGTCAACCAATGGGTAGTTTAAGGCATGAGAGAAGCTTCATGCTGTTGGTAATGAACCCTCAAAGGAGGATTAAACCATTAAGCATGAGCCTCAATCTCAAGCTTACACAATCCTAAGGTTGAAACAACCCTCAAAGCAAATGAAAAAGTGAAGAAATGAGGGAGATTGCAGAGATTGTATGTGCTGAAATTAGATGAGAAAAAGCACAAAAACATGCAATCAACTCAAACCAATGATGATTAAAGCCTTAAAACACCAAGCTAGTGAAAGGACTTGCACTATAACTATGTAAAACAAGACTCAAAAGACTTAACCAACTCAAAATAGAGCTAACATAGGTCAAAACAGAGCCTAAAACATGCTGGACTTGAGCCACAAAAAGCTAAAACATTAAGCTAATACATGAGGCTAACTAGGCATGCAAACAAGACACAAGGAGGGGAGGCTAACCCCTACTATTTTGGACTTCAAAATGAGTTTTTTACTATTGAAAAACCTCTGAAATTCAGTGGTTAAAAGGCCCAAAAAAGTTGGTTTGAAAGTGATGAATAAAGGCACAAAAAATTTACAAACTAAGAAGCAAGAAGGATGAACCACCCCCTAACTAAAAAGGGCTCAAACCACCACTTTTAAGTCACAAAAACAAAAAAATTTATAGTTTAAAACTAGTCCCAAAATAGTAAGAAATGATTGTAAAACAAGTATATTGAAACAAAGTAAACAAGGCAAGCGTTATATCTTTGAAGCAAAACTCAAGTTTAGGCACCAAACCAAGCTAAAATCACTTGCTAGAGCTCAAAGAGGGTCTCAAATAACCTCAGCCCAAAGAGAAGAAACTTTGATTAAGGTAGTGTACGTAAAAGTGTAGAGAAAACAAGCAACTAAGCACAAAATTGCAAAAGAGAGAGAGAGAGAGAGAGAGAGAGAGAGAGAGAGAGAGAAATCTAGAGAGAGAAATTTTTTGTTCCAAAATTTCTAACCCTCCAAAATGGGGGAGGAACCCCCATATATATAGAAAAGCATGCCTTGAGCTTAGAAACATCCTACCATACACATGTAGGCAGATGCAGCTCATTATGCTAACAACTGTCACAGCTGTCAACAAATATCTGGAAAAAGACACTGGTCGCCGTCGGCGACCACTAGTAGCCGACCGGCCACACCACTGGCCGACAACCATGAAACATGGCCGACAGCCTGTGGTGGTGGCTGATAGGTCACCACAAAGGTCCAGACACCAAGTTTTGGTCCAAAACAAGGCATAGTAAAGACAAGGTTTAAAGGCTCAAAACCAGGGCATTCCGCCAAGGATTTCAAACACTCAAAACGAACACATGCAATCACAATCATCATATGCACAAGTGATGACGTCCAAGTTTTGAGGACGGTCAAAAATGGGGTGTCTACACATTGGCCTGACCAACCCCTTCTTCCTGTGCTGAAATTTCATCCGGTATAGGCATCTCATGCCTTCTAGGCCTGCCACACCTACCACCACCACGTCCACGTCCTGATATCCTAACGAAGGTAACAGAGAGATTATAGCACATTTACAAGTGTGCCAAAGTTAGCTCACTCAAGTCCTAATACGTTGGACAACAATAATTCACTCCACATAAGCACATAATCACGTAAACACATACGAATTTCCTTCCCAGATAATGACCGTCCCACGGCGTCTCTAGAGTTCTAATTAGAATAGCAGTGATCAAGTGCTCTTCTAATAGGACTTCTAGAAACCCGTAGACCCAATTAACATCTTAGGAACTAAATCCCATACTCATATAATCACATAAGCATGTTATCATAAAAGCACATATCGTCCGTACTTAAGCCTCTAATAAGCGAGACAAACCCATTGTGGTACTAACCACTTCCCACGTACCCAAAGTATTCAAACCTGGTACGCTCTGATACCAAGTTATAACGCTCCCAAAAATACAATAAATACAACCTAAAACATTTGTTAATAGTTACATAAATCAGAGTAAATAGTCCTTTCATTACATAAGGTTAATGATACAAAAGAGTTTAACCCAAATAAGTGCCCTATCGGCTTACACCTTTCCAAGCCTTGACTTGGTTACAACAAAAGAGAGCGACTAGCTCTTACAAATAAGCCCTTGGATGTACAAAAATATACAATCAAAATAAGGAAGGTCGTGCTTCCAAAAGTCCCTCCAAGCTATTGCCTTGGTGGAGGCATGCCATCAATACATGAAAATGTTTTTCCCAAATAGGGTGAGCCATAACCTAGTAGGAATAATCTAACACAGTATATGAGGTTTGACAAAGATATAAGTGCAATATGCATATACAATGCGAGGGATAAAACATTCACGTTTTTACGTTGTCATAAAATATCAAGTCCATATTCCATTTCATTTTCCTTCAATTCATTTCAATACATGAACCAATTCCTTTATTTTTCAATAACCCACATGAGACTACAACTCAATGGTTCAATAATTTCACAATCAACATACAAACACTTCCAATTACCATTTTTACAGATATTTCGTTCGCGGGATTGACACCTATGTATAGTTTCAATTTGCCATTTTACGGATATTTCGTCTACGGCACCCATGCATATGTTTCAGGACTTTCACCCAGGACACTCCGGCCAACTTAATTATAATGGAGTCCATCCCCTTTCTCCTCCCAAACAATGGAGTCCATCCCTTTTCTTCTCTCAAACAATCATACATATACAATGTGTTTAAACACATAATCACACATATGGAGTGCATCCCATTTCTCCTCCTAAATAATCATACATATACAATGTATTCACAACATGATCATATTCAATGATAATCAACCATGAACTAGTTTCAATTCACCTAATTCACATGTAATTTCTACAACAACCAAAGCTATCCTCCACCAATAGCCCAATACAGATATTTCTAAATAGATATACAATCTCAAGACAGATAATTTATCCAAAATTTCCAAGGATGTAAAGCATTATATACTCAATTCCATCATCTATTTCAATACTCACTCAATTCCATGTTTGCAACACCAATTTCAACTATTCATACAAAATAGATATGATAATCAATCTAGGGCAAAAATCCCTCTTTTCAAAATACCAATCCAAATACCAAAATCACCCATTTTGACATAACATGACTTCATTTTCAAACCCCATGTTCATTTATTTCATTTCCACCAAAAACCGCTCTTTCACATTTCACCCAAACCCTAGGTTTGATTCAAAATATTCCAAAATCCCACCATTGTTACACAACCACAAATAACTAAGTTAAAAGTCATAACAAAGTGCAGAAAATCCCTACCTCAAAGAGAGAAAACGAGCCAAGAGAGAGAGAAACCTCAAAAATGCCAAAATCCCACTCGATTCGGATCAAAGTGAAGATCTTCAGAAGCTCTAGCTTTTTATCAAAGGAAGTAAGGTGGATAGATCACTAGATCTAGATGGAAATCTAGAGAGAGAGAGTATTTTAGAGAGAGAGGGTCTCACTTTAGGGTTTTTATGAGAATAGATCTGAAAAAGTGAGGTAAAAAGTGATTTTCGCGATTTGATATACGCATAGTCCGCTCGAGCGAAAGAGTTGATGCTTGAGCGTCAGACACAACATTTTGTTCCGCTTGAGCGCAGAATACAAACATCCAGTAATTCGCAAACAACAGACAAGCCGCTCGAGCTCAAGAAAGGCAACTTGAGCACCACCCGCTTGAGCGTAGGAAACACCGCTCGAGTGTGAAAAACACTTCTCCAGTACTTTTGCAGACACGTAAAGTACTGAGAGTTTGCAACTCCCCTCGAACGCAGGATGTCCTGCTCGAGCGATGGACCAAAATTCTGGGCAGCACAAGGTTTGAAAACTAAGCAATCAACCTGTTCCAAACGCACAACAACAATCCAATAAACAAAATGGAAGGGAGACAAGGGAAGCAAGATATGAATCATCATTTGAAACTATACAAACCCGAGTCTGGAATACAACAAGTGATGGGTCAAAACCGAAGTCGCTATACATGTTGCAATAGATCTTCTATAATTTTTGTTTTACCATCGTTTTTATTTTTATTCTTGCTCACCATTATAACTTATTGTAATGAAAATATTTTGATGAGGTGAGTAAGATTTTGAGGCAATATCATATTGTTATGAATTTTAAAATCCATTTTCCCTTATGTAATCTTTTCTATGAGGGAAAAAAAAAAGTACAATCATTGTAGAGATTGAGGTGTTTTTGCAAAATCTTGGTTTGTTATTGAAAGTGTTTGTTGTGGATACTTATTTGTATGACATGTATATATATATATGTATTGAACATAAGTTGATAGAAGAATAATATACAATTTCGCAAATTTTTCTTAACAATGTATATATATATAAGTTGATATAACTATATTACTAAAGCGATACATATTAGAAAATTAAAGTATCTGATGGTAATATAGTATTACAGATTGACAATGTATGAATACAATAATATATATAAATTTACATATTTATGTTTATATATATATATATATATACACATTGAAATATATAAGATATCACAAAAGTAATATGTGAAATCTTTCGTAACAATATAATACATGTAACAATGAGAAGTAAATTATTCATAATTAAATAATTGGTCATAATGTAGTATTACATTTTTGTGTGTATGCGTAATTTTTTGATTATTAAATTCACATAAAAATTGAAAGGAATTTGTAAATAATTTGAGATTAGTGAAGAAAGATTTAAAAAAAAAAAAAGTTTATAGTTTTTGGTTTGGTTTGATTTTTCAATTATTTGGAATTTTTTGTTTTCCATATTTTTATTTTATTTTTTTTTGTCTTTCACACTGTTTTTTATTTTTATTTTAAATAACCCTTTTATTTTCTTTTTAGATTCACTTAATTTTATCCACCCAAAAAAGATTTACTTAATTTAATACTTTTTTATTTTTTAATTTTACTTTTAGATTTAGATTCACTTAATCTAAATACACTTAAAAAATAATTTGCTATGTATTCTTTTTGGAAAAAAAAATACTAATAATAATAATAATAATAATAATAATAATAATAATAATAATAATAATAATAATAATAATAATAATAACAAATCAGTACATGTTTGAATTTATAAATTTTTTTACCAGTATTTTACTTTTTAATTATATGTAGATATTAGATATTAGATTTTCATGTAAAAGTATAATTCAAATATAAAATATAAAAAAATTCCAGTATCTTTAATCGTCAAAACTAAGAAAATATGAAAAAATAAAAATTGAAAAATAGATTTAAAAAATAAAACTAGTGAAAGTGGTTCTTATTTAGAATTTCAACATCACACATTAGTTATAAAAGTATCATATAAAATATTGTAATTCATAAAATAAAATTTAAACAAAAAGAAAGTGTATGAAGATAACCTACGAAATTTGGAGATGTAGCACAAATCTCTGTTTTAAAGACACATGTGTTTTCCTTTGCTTAGATTCAAACAAATGCATACAATTTTAAGATCAACCGAAATTATTCACAGTGATTTGATCCATTATAGACAATTATAAATATTATGCATGTCAGCATAGAAACCGACACAGTAAATAAGAAAAGAGTAATTATTTTTTATTTTTCAATCATCATCAATGTAAAACATAGGGATACGACTTCTTTTCTTTTCTTTTCTTTTCCTTTTTTCTTTTTCCTTTTTTCTTTTGATAAGAAAGGAGATAGTTTGTTTATATTTATATAGGTCTCTTGAAAGTAGATATATCATTTTTGAGTGTTCAATGCCAAAAATAAAGACGTAGTTGGTTTATATAGGACTCTTCATGACTTTTTGAAAATATAGGAAATTTAAGAAGGTATGTGATGACCGGGTGCACTACTCGTTTCGATTTCCGTCGTTTAACTTTGGATTTGTCATGTTGGGGTGTCGGGTTGACTTGAAACCTTGTTAGTTGTTTGGGTTTGATGCGTTCGGGAGTTTTTTTCTCAAAATTTTGCTCTTGTTTATTACGGTGTTGAATTTCACTCGTTTTGGAGGGTGCGAGGTCGGGTCCAAGATGTTTGGAGTTGAGTAGAGAAAATTCTGGGCTGGAAGACTAGGGCCGCACGTACGGGAGAGGGCCGCACGTGCCAGAGATGAAGCCGCACGTGCGGGGAAATGAGGGTTTTTCAGCTGGCACACTGTATTATATGCAGGTGAGGAATGAGGTGCAGGAAGGGACCACCGCACGTACGAGGGTGAAGGCCACACATGCAGGGAGACGCTCTGCACACTGCACGTGCAGGCCTCTGCGCAGTTCAAAAATCTGCTTCTTTTTCTTTTCTTGGGCTGAGTGTATATTATTATATGCATCTCTCTCTCTCTCTCTATAAAAACCCTTTTCTCCTCCATCTCTCTACATTTCCTACATCAAACCTCACAAAATCTTTGATCTCTCCAAATCCATTGATATTTTGACCCGAGTTCCTTCATCAAAGTTGGAGAGCTAAACGAGGGCTTCATTTTGTGTAGTGGAGATCGAGTTTCTACACCGTTGGTTTTGGGGGGTTTCTTCTCTTTTCTTCTCCAAAGCTTGAGGTAGGGACTTCTTTGAGTTATATATACATGTTTTGCAAGTTTGATGTGGGTTTTGGGGTTTTCTTGGGAATATTATGAGGGTTTGAATTTTTGGCTTAAGAATGCAGGGATTTTCAAAAGTGGGTTTTAAAATCTCAAATCTTTCTAAGTTAATCCTTGAGGGTTTCACTCTCGTTGTGGGAGAGATAATGTTTTGTGTGTGTGTGTTCTTTTAAAAAGTGAGGAGATACCTAATCTTAGCCAAAAACCCAAATTTATGGATTTTGTTTTTGAAATGGGTTGAAGGTCTACAAAATTAATCTATTTGTTGTTATGTCACAATAGAAATGATGTATTGCATGGAATGTATGAAACATGGAGATGTAAATTTGTAGTTGAAATTGTAGATAAAGTTATGAGGTAATAAATTGTTGGTTCAATACGAAATGTGGAAGTATTTATTTGTGATGAATTTAAACAAAATTATGGGTATCATGTTTGATATTGTTGAAAGAGGAGTGGAAAGTTTGATTATGATGAATTATCATTGATAGATTTGACGATGGAGAAATGTTACGTAGTGATGGTGAGCATTGCATTGCATATTCATTCAATTGATTATTAGAAAATTATTATTGAGTTTTGGCATATATTGTATTGGCATTGCTATTATTGCATTGTTGCAAGTTGTGACTTAAGATTTGAAAACATTTTCACTAAGAAAGAAATGTTATGAAATGAAATCATGGAAATGTTTTTGGGGTAAATACGTTGGTAAGTCCGGATAGGAGGTGTAGATGGAATTGATAAGTTGGCCTGAGTGTCCGAGGTGAAAGACCGAAAACACGCACGGAGGAGGTACCACTTCCCTTCTGGTTAGCAACTGGTAAAACGGGGTTTTGGTAGTGCTAGTTATGCCTACTTGTAGACACCAACCTAGGGATTACCTGAGTCGCATTTACCGCCCCAATGAATTAAATTGTAAGTTTCAGAATTGTAGAGAATTTCAAGTTATCATTGTGCATGGTGGTTTTCAAAGAGATTTAAATGAAATCTTTTTTTTTTTGTTGGCATAGCATAGCATATGCATTTCATATTGGGAATTCTTGCATAAATGTATATGCATTCCAAGGCTTAAGCCCGGTTACACAAAAATGGTCTCTCGAACCCATACATGAATAGCCCTTGGCTTACAAAAATTACAATCACAAGAAAAAGAGCCTTAAACTCTCAAAACATACTTCCACGCCCTAGTTTGGCGGGTTCATCACATCTTTTCCTGCAATAAAATCCCATAGGGGTGAACATAAAGCCCAGTAGAGAAATCTGAACAAAGTATATACATTTATGCAAGATTCCCAATGCAAGATGCACATGCCATGCAATGCTGATTAAAAAGATTTCATTTACATATTGTTAAAAAGCCACCATGTTCAACAGTAACTTGAAATCTCAACAATAATAAAATTTATAATTTTATTCAATGGGACGGTAAATACGACTCAGGTAATCCCTAGGTTGGTATCTGCAAGTAGGCATATCTAGCACTACCCAAAACCCCACTTTACCGGTTGCTAACCGAAAGGGAAGTAGTACCTCCTCCGTGCGTGTTTTCAGTCTTTCACCCTGGACGCTCAGGCCAACTTAAACAATTTCATCTACACCTCCTATCTGGACTCACCAACGTATTTACCCCAAAATATTTCAATCATTCTCATTTCACAATATTTCATTCTCAATGAAAGTTCCAAATCCCAATTCAATGTTCATGACATGCAAGGTTTTAGAAAAGCCAATGTAAATACTACATCATGTTTTTCCACTTTCAACATAACTCCAACAAATGTTCCATAAAGATCAAAATTTCCGTTTTCTCCTTCCATTGCCATTCCAACAAATAGCCAAAAGTTTGCTTCCATTTATCAATATCTAACAATATGTCCATAATTCTTACATTTCCATCATTTTAATCATTTCAAAACTATAACAATATTTGGACAACAACTTCCAATCTCAGCAATTCTCATATGTTAAGAAACCCATCATCAATATATGCATTTGTATAAAAACAAGAAATTCTCCATTTTCTTTACTCATCTTGGCACACAACAATGTATATATATAATATCAACCATGTACCCTAATCTTCTTTCATTTAAGGAAATCTCCAAATTTCTAGGTTTTTTTCTTTACAACAAGACACACCCCCCAAACACTTGAAAGAAACCCTAAAAAAAAAAAAAAGGACATCATTTCCTTGCCCAAGATGATTCACCCTCAAGAGATTATCTTAGAAAGATTTGAGATTTTAAACCCACTTTTGAAAATCCCTACATTATTGAGCCAAAAATAAAACCCTCATAAAATCCCCAAGAAAACCCCAAAACCCACACCAAACTTGTAAAAACATGTACATATAACTCAAAGAAGTCCCTACCTCAAGTTCTTGTTGAAGAAATGAGATGAAACCCTAAAACCAATTTTCAATCTCTACCGCACAAAGTGAAGTTCTTTCCTTGTTCTCCAAAACTTGTGAAAGATGGTGGATCAAGCCCCGATGGATTGCGAGAAATCAAGGGTTTTTGGTGTTTGGTAAGAGGCTTTAGAGAGAAGAAGGAGAAAAATGATATTTAGAGTGAGAGAGAAATGTTCCAAAAGTGATATACACAGCCCAAATGAAGGAGGAAAAACAAAGTTTTCAAACTCAGGTTCATCCGCACATACGGCATTTGCCCCCGCACGTGAGGAGCGTGCCTCCCGCACATGCTGCTCTGATCTGTGCACATGCGGCGCCTTCCCGCACTCTCCCCCTGTACCTATATAATATGCAGTGTGCAGCCCAAAAATCTCCTAGATTCTCGTACGTCCAGCCCCTATCCCGCATGTGCGGCTCAGCCCTTAGCCCAGAAAAATTCCAGCTTAAATGTAAACCCCCTTTCCCCCCCCCCCCGGCTGCGAGATTCAACTTCAAACCTCCTGAAACAAGTGGGACTTAGAATTGAAATTAAAAGAGATGAAAATCAAGAGATAGATTTCAAAAGTGTTGGACTCAACACGCACAAAAGAAAGTAAGACGGGTTACGTACTCTGTCATCACAAAAAGAAAATAAAAGATTTGGAGTAAAAGAAAAATATTTAAAATCTGAATAAAATATACATATATTCTACATACATTTCATACACATTTCCCCTTTCATTTTCCAAATATATGCTCCAAGCACAACCTAAGAGTGAATTGAAAGCAACAGAATACAAATTTTGAATATAGAAATAAGATAATACAACTCTATTGGAGTACCCATAGACTCACAAATTTAACTAACCTTTGATATTGTTAGAATGGTTGATAGAAAAAGGAAAATTGTGTATCTGTATTATAATGAATTGAGTGAATGAATACAATAGGAGAAGCCTATATATATAGGCTGAAAAGAAATCTAGATAAGTATAGAAGAAGATAGAGATACAAAGAGATAGAGATAGAGAGATCCTATTTCTCAACGTCTTCGTGTCTCTTGTAACGCCCTCAAAATAAACCCATAATAACCATAACATTAACATGCATTTATAAAAGAAAATGAATCATTTGAGTTAGTCATCAGAGTATTCTTATTGACAGACATTACTTGTAACATCCTGCAACATCAAAATAAATGCCCTAAGGGCTTACATCTTTCCAAGCTAACACTTGGACACAAAAAGGATGAGTACTAACTCATTTACAAGTTAAGCCCTAGGCTTGAATGTTTACATGAAATCCCAAAAATAACAAAATAAAACATATAACTAAAGACAAGTCTTCAACATCCCAAACATCAAATCCTTCCAGGCTAAGTCCGTGGAGGTAGCTTATCACCTGAACCTGAAAATGATGTTCCCATAAAGGGTGAGCCACAGCCCAGTAGAAAAATACTAAACCAAATATAAGCATTGAATAAAGCTATAGCATTCAATAGATGGTTAATCAAGATAATCAATTTTATTATTAAACAGTCTCATGACACTAATGTCTAAGACACATTTCACTTTCCATTATTATCAACATGGCTCAGAACCTGGCCAAACTTACAACAGTGAATTATATATCATAATCACATTACTTCCAATATCAACAAAACAAATGAGACTCATGCTCATATCAAAACACTTCATACTTCCCATTTGATACACATTTTAGTGCTGTATCAATAATCATGTAAAAACACTTCAATATAATAAGCACACATAAAAATGGTGCTAATGGAGTCCATCCCCTATCTCCTCCCAAACAAAAAATCCGGTTTAGAGGTCCATCCCCTATCTTCCCCTAAACCGTGGAGTACATCCCCTATCTCCTCCCACACAATATGCAAATGCAATGCTCAACCAATACACATATTTTCAGTATTAATTCAATAGTCAAATTAATGACTTAACCAATGTGATTAGTTTCAGTTATTCCTAATCCACATGCAATGTCTACAACAATCACGACTATCCTCCACCGATAGCCCAAAACAGTTATTTCTAGACTGGAAATAAATATATCAACAATTTAATAGGTGAGTGATTTAAATCATCCAACTACACCATTTAATCTATGAATTCATCAATTTCATGAGTTTAACCAAATTCCCCAATTCCCTTAAATTAATTTTACAAATTAATTAATTAATACAACTAGGGTTTTTCCCAAAATTATCTAAGTGACCTCAACATCTTAAAATACCAAAACTTAGAACAAAGCTTATAGAATAGAGTAGGAAATCCCTACCTTGAAGATCACAACTAAAATAGAGAAGATGGAGATGATGACCCAAAATCCAAAGTGCTCCAAATCCTCTCTTTTTCAGATTAAAAGAAAGATCTCGTGAAGCTCTACCTTTCTTCCAAAGGAACTAGGGTAGAAGACCACAAGGAATAGATCAAATCTTAGAGAGAAGGTGAGAGTAGAGAGAGAAACTCTCAAATGGCGGTTTTTAAAGGTTAAGAAAGAAAAGGTAGGTCAAAAAGTGATCCAAAAAGTGAAATCACGGACTGATATAATCGACTCTACGCTCGAGCGTAGAAAGCCCCGCTCGAGCGTAAGACACAGAATCATGCTCGAGCGTGAAGAAAGCCGCTCGAGCGTCGATTGCACCCTTTCAGAAGTTTTGCAGGCGCTGCACCCGCTCGAGCGTCAAACTCCCCGCTCGAGCGGAGGAGCAAAAACAAGGGATCACGCTCGAGCGTAAAAACTACCGCTCAAGCGGAAGAACTGCAGAGCAAAATACTGGGAGATGGAAAATCCCGCTCGAGCGTCAAAACTCCCGCTCGAGCGGAGAAGCAACAACGAAGGGCCCGCTCGAGCGTTAAAACCTCCGCTCGAGCGTGAAGGCCAAAATCTGGGCATCACCTATTGGCATCAAAATTCATCCAACCTGTAACAGACTCGCCCAACACAACCTATAATTCAAATACTAAGAGATTAAAGGACAACAACAACCAATAAATAATGACAGGATCTACGGAGCCTAAGTTCAGATACAATAATCTAAAGAGAAAAGACCGGGGTCGCTATAACCTCCCCCCCTTAAAAGAATTTCGTCCCCGAAATTAAGCACAAGGTTTTAAAAACAAGTTTTCTCAAATTCCAACAATATGTTAACTCAATAATAAACAACTTGACCCAACACCGGCCATTCCATCTCTCAACTAAGAGGCATGCCACAATATGCAAAACAAACATATATTTCAACCTGCATTAACACTATGCAATTTTCTTTCAATTTCAACAATTTTCAATATATTCAATATATACAATGTTCCATTAAACTTCCATTTCGAGGCAAGTTCCAAAATATTTCCATTAACCAAAACATTCTAAATGTTGTACAGCTTAAGACATATATAAAAAGCTTTAAAGTTCGACAATATTACAAATCAATAAACATGTCCGGATATTTCTCGCGGACTTCCAACTCACGTTCCCATGTGGCTTCCTCCACCCCGTGATGTTTCCACAAAACTTTCACCAAAGGAATGGTCTTGCCTCGCAAGACTTGATCCCGCTTATCCAAGACCCTAACCGGTCTCTCTTCATACGAGACATCCTCATCAACTACTAAATCGGTCCAATCCAATACATGTGATGGATCCGGCTCATACTTCCGAAGCATACTCACATGAAACACGTCATGTACTCCGGACAACTGCGGCGGCAAAGCTAAACGATAAGCAGTCTCGCCAATCCTCTCAAGGATCTCAAAAGGACCAATGAATCGAGGGGACAACTTCCCGCTCTTCCCAAACCTCATCAATCCCCGTCTTGGTGATATCTTCAAAAAGACGTGATCACTCACCTCAAACACCAAAGGTCTTCTCCTACGGTCGGCGTAAGATTTCTGACGACTCTGGGCTGTAACAAGCCTCTTACGGATAAGCTCAACCTTCTCCGTTGTTTCCCTCACTAACTCCGGACCCAACAGAGGTGCATCACCCACCTCGGCCCAACAAACAGGAGACCTACACGGTCGGCCGTATAAGGCCTCAAACGGTGCCATACCGATACTAGATTGGAAGCTGTTGTTGTAGGCAAACTCCACTAATGGCAAGTGCCTCTCCCATGACCCGCTAAAGTCAAGAACACAACCCCGAAGCATATCTTCAAGGATCTGAATAGTACGCTCGGACTGCCCATCAGTCTGAGGATGATAAGCTGTGCTAAAGGTCAACTTAGTACCTAAGGCGCTCTGCAAGCTCTGCCATAATCTGGCAGTAAAACGAGGATCTCTATCCGAGACGATCGTCACTGGAACCCCGTGCAATCTCACTATGTCCCGAATATACAAGTCGGCAAGATGATCTACCGTATCTCTCACGCGCATAGGAATAAAATGCGCCGACTTAGTTAACCGGTCTACAACCACCCAAATAGCATCACTACCCCGCTGAGTCCTCGGAAGACCCACAACGAAGTCCACAGTGACGTGTTCCCACTTCCACTCAGCAATAGGCAAGGGTTGCAACAAACCCGCTGGCCTCTGATGTTCAGCCTTCACTTGCTGACAAGTAAGGCACTTAGATACGAAAGCTGCCACATCCCTCTTCATACCCCGCCACCAGAACTGGCGACCCAAATCCCGATACATCTTAGTGCCTCCTGGATGCACCGCAAGGCGTGAATGATGAAAATCTCGGAGTACCTCTTCTCGACAAGACTCCGGCACAAACGGACGGTCTCGGTATCTCACACTCAGATCGGGATACACCGTCAAACCCTTCTCAACCTTCCCACCGGAAATCTTCTCACGGAGAGATTCTACCTCAAGGTCACTTCTCTGAGCCTCTAACACTCGAGTCACAAGTGTAGGCTGTGCAACAATAGAAAACAAGGCCGCAGCCTCAACGGACTCGCCCAGAAGTAAAGCAAACTCTCCAAGTGCACTCAACATCTTCCATTCTCGGATGGCTATACTAGCTATGACACCAACAGGTTTTCTGCTAAGGGCATCGGCCACCACATTGGCCTTTCCCGGATGATAATGCAATTCAAAATCATAATCCTCTATGAACTCCATCCACCTCCTCTGCCTCAAGTTCAAGTCTTTCTGTGTAAACAAATATTTCAGACTCTTATGATCCGAGAATACCTCAAATCTCTCACCATAAAGATAATGCCTCCAAACCTTCAAGGCAAATATCACAGCTGCTAACTCTAGATCATGCGTAGGGTAATTCTGCTCGTGAATTTTCAACTGACGTGAACCATAGGCAACTACTTTCCCTTCTTGCATTAATACACAACCCAGACCCTCTCGTGAGGCGTCACAATAGACTGCATAACCCAACCCTCTCTCTGGAATAATCAATACTGGAGCGGTAGTCAGTCTAACTTTCAACTCCTGAAACGACTTTTCACAAGTCTCACTCCATACAAATTTAACTCCCTTCCGAGTCAGTCTAGTCAACGGTGATGCTAACCTGGAGAAGTCTTTCACAAACCGACGGTAATACCCAGCTAACCCCAGGAAACTGCGGATCTCAAACACACTCTTAGGTTGTGCCCAATCTTGCACTGCCTCTACCTTGGATGTATCAACAGACACTCCTTCACCGGATACCACATGGCCTAAGAATTTGACTTCTCTCAGCCAGAACTCACACTTCCCAAACTTGGCATACAGCCTATGGGCTCTAAGTAACTCAAGCACCACCCTCAAGTGTGCCTCGTGCTCCTCCTCAGAAGGCGAATAGATAAGGATGTCGTCCACAAAAACGACTACAAACTGATCCAAGAATTCCCGGAAGATCCGGTTCATCAAGTCCATAAAGACTGCCGGTGCATTGGTGAGCCCGAATGGCATTACCAAAAACTCATAATGGCCATACCGCGTACGGAATGCCGTCTTCGGAATATCCTCTTCCCTGACCCTCAACTGGTGGTAACCCGATCTCAAGTCTATCTTTGAGAAACAACGGGAACCCTTCAACTGGTCAAACAGGTCATCGATACGAGGCATAGGGTACTTATTCTTAACCGTAGCCCGATTCAATTTCCGATAATCTATGCAAAGTCTCAAAGCACCACCTTTCTTTTTAACGAAGAGGGCCGGTGCTCCCCACGGCGAAACACTAGGGCGTATAAAACCCTTGTCTAGTAACTCCTGGAGCTGAATCTTCAACTCAACTAACTCGGCTGGGGCAAAACGATAAGGTGACATAGAAATCGGCGCCGTGCCGGGCATTAGGTCAATAGAGAATTCAATCTCTCGATGCGGTGGCAAACCAACAAGATCCTCGGGAAAGACGTCCGAGTACTCACAAACCACCCTTGGCAACACAACCTGGGTCTCATCATCCTCACTAATCGAAAGGTTGGCAAGTAGACCACTAAGCTCACTCCGTCCTCGCGGAACATACCCCGGTGGCAACACATCACCAACCCGGTCCCCCAGAAAATGAAAATACTCTCCACTCACGGTACAACAAGTGACCCTCTGGCGGTAGCAATCAATAACTGCCCGGTATGACGATAACCAGTCCATACCCAAAATAACATCGAAACCTCTCATAGGCATAACTACAAAAGAAAATGGGATTCTATGGTAATCAACCTCTATATCACAACCCCTAACACCGTGTTTCAAAATCAATTCACCCCCAAGAGGCGACACTACACAAATAGGAGATGCCAACTGTGCTAACTCCAACTCCAAAACAGATGCAAATGCAGCAGACACAAAGGAATGAGATGCACCCGTATCAATCAAAACATTAGCAACCGAGTTGCAAAACAAGAAAGTACCTCTCACAACAGATGGAGCCGGTACAAGATCCTGCGCGGTAACAGCATACACGCGCCCAGATGACCTCTGATCAACCTGCTCACCCCTAGGAGCATAAGATTGCTGCACCGACTGAGACGATGAAGCCCCCTGATTAGCCCTCGAGGCCTGGCCCGACTGAGCTGGCTGCTGACCCTGAATCTGCCTCAAACCAGATGCACCAGGTGTGCCACCCAACTGGGGGCAATACCTCTTCATATGCCCTGGCTGACCACACTGATAACACGAGAGTGGCTGACCTCTACCCTGACTCTGGCTCTGAGATCGAGCCGAAGAAGATGCTGCTCTCTGAACTCCTCCCCTCTGAGGACAAACTGGAGACTTGTGGCCCAACTGGCCACACTTGAAACAGGTAATGTCTCCCTGACTGCCTTTCCCCGAACTAGCACTCGGTACAGGAAAAGTCGATCTCGAAAAGCTACCATGAGACTGCTGGGGATTAAAACCCTTCTGTCTCCTACCATCACTCTGACTATCCTGACTCCTCTTGGAGCCCTTCTGCCCTTCCTCCTCCTCTTGCATCATGATCTCCATATGAGCTGCAGCATCAACCATACGCCCATAATCCCGAATCATAGTTCCCCCAACTCTCAGCTTGAGGCCACGCCTCAACTTCTTCTCAAACTCAATACAGCGGCGTTCCTCAGACGCCACTAACTCAGGTGCAAACCTGGACAAGCTAGTAAATGCAGCCTCAAACTCGGCCACAGAAGAACTCGACTGCTTAAGCTGACAAAACTGGTCTCGCAGCTTCTCCCTAACTGCCGGAGATAAAAACTTCTCCTGGAAAGCATTCACAAAAGCCTCCCACGTACCTCCTATACGCCCCTTAGTAAACTTCCACCACTGACCCGCATCCCCCTTCAACTGGAAAGATGCCAAGGTCACTTTCAACCCCTCGTCTTCGATGCCCAGCATCTCAAACGTCTTCGTTGTCTGTTCGAGCCATTCATCTGCCTTAAGCGGCTCTTTAGGATCACCCACAAATTCATCCGGATTAGACCGGAAGAACTCCCTCTTCAGAAAGGAAGGTCCTGCATCCGCAATAACAGCTTGAGCTTGATTCTCAGCTCTGAGAATGCCTACTGACTCCCTGAATGCCCCCGCTATCTCTCGAGCTAAAGCGCCCAAAGCCTGCTGGCCTACTGGCTCGGCCACATTGGCCTGGCCAATTCCCTCCTGAACTATCGGAATCTCCTCTGGCACAGGCACCTCCTGCCTACCCGGCCTACCACGCCTACCGCGTCCTCGTCCTCGTCCTGACATCCTAATAAAGGAAACAAAGACATTAGCACATTAATAAATGTGCCAATGCTAAACACTCGCGTCCTAATACAATGGACAACAATAATTCATTCCACGTAAGCACATAATCACATAAGCACCTACGAATTTCATTCCCGGATAATGATAGTCCCAATGCGTTACTATAGTTCCGGTTGGAAGCAGCAGTGATCAAGTGCCTTTCCAACAAGACTACTAGAACTCAAGGGTCCAATCAACATCCTAGAAACTACATTCCATACCCACATAATCACATAAACATGTTATCATATAAGCATATAACGTTACACTAAGTCTCTATCAAACGAGACGAACCCATTGTGATACTAATCACTTCCCACGTACCCAAAGTATTCAAACCCGGTACGCTCTGATACCAAGTTGTAACGCCCTCAAAATAAACCCATAATAACCATAACATTAACATGCATTTATAAAAGAAAATGAATCATTTGAGTTAGTCATCAGAGTATTCTTATTGACAGACATTACTTGTAACATCCTGCAACATCAAAATAAATGCCCTAAGGGCTTACATCTTTCCAAGCTAACACTTGGACACAAAAAGGATGAGTACTAACTCATTTACAAGTTAAGCCCTAGGCTTGAATGTTTACATGAAATCCCAAAAATAACAAAATAAAACATATAACTAAAGACAAGTCTTCAACATCCCAAACATCAAATCCTTCCAGGCTAAGTCCGTGGAGGTAGCTTATCACCTGAACCTGAAAATGATGTTCCCATAAAGGGTGAGCCACAGCCCAGTAGAAAAATACTAAACCAAATATAAGCATTGAATAAAGCTATAGCATTCAATAGATGGTTAATCAAGATAATCAATTTTATTATTAAACAGTCTCATGACACTAATGTCTAAGACACATTTCACTTTCCATTATTATCAACATGGCTCAGAACCTGGCCAAACTTACAACAGTGAATTATATATCATAATCACATTACTTCCAATATCAACAAAACAAATGAGACTCATGCTCATATCAAAACACTTCATACTTCCCATTTGATACACATTTTAGTGTTGTATCAATAATCATGTAAAAACACTTCAATATAATAAGCACACATAAAAATGGTGCTAATGGAGTCCATCCCCTATCTCCTCCCAAACAAAAAATCCGGTTTAGAGGTCCATCCCCTATCTTCCCCTAAACCGTGGAGTACATCCCCTATCTCCTCCCACACAATATGCAAATGCAATGCTCAACCAATACACGTATTTTCAGTATTAATTCAATAGTCAAATTAATGACTTAACCAATGTGATTAGTTTCAGTTATTCCTAATCCACATGCAATGTCTACAACAATCACGACTATCCTCCACCGATAGCCCAAAACAGTTATTTCTAGACTGGAAATAAATATATCAACAATTTAATAGGTGAGTGATTTAAATCATCCAACTACACCATTTAATCTATGAATTCATCAATTTCATGAGTTTAACCAAATTCCCCAATTCCCTTAAATTAATTTTACAAATTAATTAATTAATACAACTAGGGTTTTTCCCAAAATTATCTAAGTGACCTCAACATCTTAAAATACCAAAACTTAGAACAAAGCTTATAGAATAGAGTAGGAAATCCCTACCTTGAAGATCACAACTAAAATAGAGAAGATGGAGATGATGACCCAAAATCCAAAGTGCTCCAAATCCTCTCTTTTTCAGATTAAAAGAAAGATCTCGTGAAGCTCTACCTTTCTTCCAAAGGAACTAGGGTAGAAGACCACAAGGAATAGATCAAATCTTAGAGAGAAGGTGAGAGTAGAGAGAGAAACTCTCAAATGGCGGTTTTTAAAGGTTAAGAAAGAAAAGGTAGGTCAAAAAGTGATCCAAAAAGTGAAATCACGGACTGATATAATCGACTCTACGCTCGAGCGTAGAAAGCCCCGCTCGAGCGTAAGACACAGAATCATGCTCGAGCGTGAAGAAAGCCGCTCGAGCGTCGATTGCACCCTTTCAGAAGTTTTGCAGGCGCTGCACCCGCTCGAGCGTCAAACTCCCCGCTCGAGCGGAGGAGCAAAAACAAGGGATCACGCTCGAGCGTAAAAACTACCGCTCGAGCGGAAGAACTGCAGAGCAAAATACTGGGAGATGGAAAATCCCGCTCGAGCGTCAAAACTCCCGCTCGAGCGGAGAAGCAACAACGAAGGGCCCGCTCGAGCGTTAAAACCTCCGCTCGAGCGTGAAGGCCAAAATCTGGGCATCACCTATTGGCATCAAAATTCATCCAACCTGTAACAGACCCGCCTAACACAACCTATAATTCAAATACTAAGAGATTAAAGGACAACAACAACCAATAAATAATGACAGGATCTACGGAGCCTAAGTTCAGATACAATAATCTAAAGAGAAAAGACCGGGGTCGCTATATCTCTCATCATGTGGTATTTTGGGAAGACAAGATGTTCGCTTCTATATCTAAGTTTCATCTGTCCACTCCTCCCACCACATCATTCTTCACAAATCCCTCTCTATTGTTTGATGAGCTTGATACAGACACTACTTCTGCTCTACTGCCTCCGGTCCATACTAAGGATCCTATTCCATCTCCTGGTCCTGCTGATGCTCTACTCCCTGATCTTGCTCCTAGTCCTGCTATGCTACCTCCGGCCCATCCTAAGGCTCCTGCTCCACCTCTTGGTTCTGCTTCTGAGATACCTCTTCGTCATTTCTACTCGAGTAACACAACCTTCTGTCCTTGTTCATGATTTCATTGTTGGTTCTACTACATTTTCCTCTCATGAACCTACTTCCTATCGAGAGTCTTATTCTAACCCTTTTTGGCAGCAAGCTATGACTAATGAACTATAGGCTTTTGACAAAACTCATACTTGGGATGTGGTTAATCTTCCTCCTGAAAAAGTATTGTTAGTTGCAAATGGGTTTACAAGCTTAAGACTCATTCTGATGGTTCTATTGAGCATTACAAAGCTCGTCTTGTTGCCCGGGGGTTTACTCAAGAATATAGGATTGACTATGAAGAAACCTTTGCTCCTGTTGCCCGTCTGACTTCTGTGCGTAGCTTACTTGCCATTGCTGCTGGTCGCTACTAGAAACTTTGTTAGATGGATATGAAGAATGCATTTCTCAATGGCGATCTCACTGAGGAAGTTTATATGGAACCTCCACCTGGTTCCTTTGTGCCGCCCTCTAAAGTCTGTAAACTTTGTCGTGCTTTGTATGGCTTAAAACAAGCTCCTCGTGCCTAGTTCGCCAAGTTTAGCTCCACCATTCATGATTTTGGATTCTCTTCCAATGCCTATGATTCTGCCCTTTTTATTCGTAAGACAGAGTGTGGTACTATCCTTCTTCTTCTCTATATGGATGATATAATCATCACTGGCAATGACACAGTGGGTATCTCTAGTCTTAAATAGTTTCTCAGTCGCCAGTTTGAGATAAAGGATTTGGGTCTTCTCAGCTATTTTCTCGGCTTGGAAATCTCTCATGATCCGTTTGGTTACTTTCTCTCCCAAGCCAAGTATACTTCTGATCTCTTGGCTCGTGCTGGTCTTACCGATTGCAAGACTGCCTCTACTCCGTTGATCCTCAGACTTGTCTCACACCTCTTGACGGTCACCTGTTGTCTAATGTTACTTTATATCGTCAACTAGTTGGCAGTCTTGTCTATCTCACGATTACTTGTCTAGACATTGCTTATGTTGTTCACATTGTTAGTCAGTTCATGGCTGCTTCTCACTCTCTGCACTATGATGCTCTAGTTTGCATTTCACGATTTCTCAAAGGCACTATATTTCATGGTCTTCACTACTCCACTCACTCTTCCCTACAGTTACATTCATTTTCTGATGCAGATTGGGCAGGGGACCCTACTGATTGTCGTTCTACTACAGGATTCTGCTTCCTCTTGGGTGACTCTCTCATTGCCTAGCATAGCAAGAAGGAAACTCTTGTTGCTCGTTCTAGTACTAAGGCTGAGTATCGTGCTCTTGCTGACACTACTCAAGAGCTTGTGTGGCTTCGCTGGCTTCTTTTTGATATGGAGGTTTCTCATTCTTCTGCGATTAACCTCTATTGTGATAGTCAGAGTGCTATTCAAATTGCCCATAATGATGTTTTCCATGATCGCACAAAACATATTGAGATTGATTGTCACTTCATACGACAACATGTTATTAGTGGCACTGTTCGTCAAATCTTTGTTATCTCTACCAATCAAACAACTGACATCTTCACCAAGGCTCATCCTCCTGGTCGTTTTAATGATCTAGTTTCCAAACTCAAGTTGGTTGATGCCTACCCACCTTGAGTTTAAAGAGGGCTGTTAATGTATATTATTATATTATACTTATTTGTATCTCTATCTATATCTCTATCTATATCTCTATCTCCTTCTATCTCTATCTTCTTCTATACTTATCTAGGTTTATTTTTAGCCTATATAAATAGGCTTCTCCTATTGTATTCATTCATTCAATTCAATATAATACAGAATGACGAAAAGGTACCTCAGAAGTAGAACCAAAAGGTGAAGTAGGAGCCTCAGGATGGACCGGAGGCAGCATAGCAGGACTAGGAGCAGGATCAGCGTGTGAAGCATCAGCAGGACCAGGAGATAGAGCAGGGTCCTCAAGATGAGCCAGAGGCAGCAGGGCAGAAGTAGTGTCTGTATCAAGCTCATCAAACAATAGAAAGGGATCTGTGAAAAATGATGTAGTGGGAGGAGTGGACAAATAAAACTTAGATATAGAAGAGAACATCTTGTCTTCCCAAAATACCACATGACAAGAGACATGAAGACGTTGAGAAATAGGATCCCAACAACAATAGCCTTTATGTTCAATCCCATACCCCAAGAAGCAACACAGATGGGCTTGAGGTTCTAATTTGGAACGATCATGTGGTAGAAGGAGGACAAAACAAGCACATCCAAACACGAGGAGATGAAAATAGACAGGAGGTTGGCCATATAAGCGCTCATATGGGGTATGCTTGTTGATGGTAGGAAAAGGAACACAGTTGATAGTATAGGTAGCCGTGAGAGCAGCTTCCCCCCAGAAGCGCTCAGGACAAGAAGAGGAAATCAAAGAGCATGGACAGTATCTAAAAGATGATGATGTTTACACTCAACACGACCATTTTGTTGGGAGGTACCAGGACAAGAATAGTGAGAAAATGTGCCATTTTGACGAAGAAATCTCAAAAAAATTGTTTCTTTGTATTCTTAGGCATTATCAGCACGGAAAACTTTGATAGTGGAAGAAAACTGAGTTTTGACCATTTGTGAGAAATCATAGTATATTTGTGGTAACTCAAAGCGAGACTTCATAAGAAATAACTAGGTAAAACGAATAAAATCATCTACAAAAATGACCAAGTATTTAGATCCCCCCATAGTGGTATTAGGTGCCAGTCCCCAAACATCAAAGTATATGAGATCAAAAGATGCATGAGACATAGAGGTACTGAATGGAAATTGTAAAGCAGATTGTTTTGCTAGTTGACAAGATAGACAATCTACTTTATCATTTGGAATTGGACCTAACTAACCACCGGAAACTAGAGATCGTAAACGACCAAAGGAAACATGACCTAACCGAGAATGCCATAAGGAAAGAGGAGAACTAGGAGTAGTAGAAGCAGTAGTCTGGACAGTGGAAGGAGTGGAGGAGGGAATGCGAAGGTGGATGAGCTCATACAGACGATGTCTATGACCGATCCCAAGAGTCTATCCCATCTTCAGATCCTGCACAACACAACCAGTTAGAGAAAAGAGAACAATGAGGCCAAGATCACAGAGTTGACCAATTGCAATAAGATTAAGTGTAAGATTGGGGATAAGATAAGTGTGGGGTAGAGAAATAGTAGAGGTGGAAATATGACCTATATGACTAACATGCATTGGAGAGCCATCAGTAGTCTGAATAATAGGTAACGTAGAAGAAGATGTAATAGTGGAGAAAGTGTAGGGTTAGAGGTCATATGGTTGCAACAAGCGGAATCAAAATACCAAGAAGAGGTACCTAGAGTAACTAAGAGAACAGTAGAAGGTGTACCAAAGGTAGAAATAACCTTTTTGACAATAGCTTCAATGTCCTGAAGTATATAGGGTGGTGACGGGGTAACAACAGATGATGAACCAGACGCAACTATAGTAGATGCAAGATATGTGAAGACTAATCTCGACTATATATTGTGGAGGGTCCAGAATAGTGACCGTGTTGAGAATAACTGTCTGAACGAGCCATGAAGTGATTAAATAATGAATCACAAAGGAGAACCAGTGATGGCAGAGTAGAACTAGATCAAACAGAGTGCACTAGTGAATCCGGAACATCGAAAATAGTTGGAAACCAGGCCAAAATGATCAGAAAAGGTGGAAAAATAGGTGAAACAAGCCAAAAATTGAATTTTGGCTAAACAAGGTGCAGGGTTGAAGTCAGCAAGAGGGAAGCTGATGTCAGCAAAGTCGCGGCTCACATTAGCATGGCTAAGGTGTGGCACACAATAGTAGAAAGGGCGTGTTACGCACAGAAGCAGTTTGGCGCATGTGGGCACACAATAGCAGAATGGTGTACGCGCGCCGCACGCGGACGCAGGGTTGACATCAGGTGATGACGTGAGCAAGCAACTACATGGCACATGAGGGCACGTGTAAGAGTAGCGGTAGAAAGCGGAGACGCGTCGAGAACAAAATCGGCGTGTGAGGGCGCGTGGATGAGTTTCTGGTAACATGGTCGGTGCCCGTTGGAATCGTGAGGAGATTCTGATCAGTTTAGTGGTAAGGGAAAAAAAATTTGGGTGAAAATAACGATGAAGCAGTGCTGGAATAAAGATAATAAAGTGTATGGGTGACGGAATGAATGTTGTAGTGCCATTGTATACGGGACTAAGCACAAAGAGAAAAGAAAATGACTATAAGTGTAGAACCTAGAGCTCTGATACCATGTTAGAATGGTTGATAGAAAAACAAAAACTGCGTATCTGTATTATATTGAATTGAATGAATGAATACAATAGGAGAAGCCTGTATATATAGGCTAAAAAGAAACCTAGATAAGTATAGAAGAAGATAGAAATACAAGGAGATAGAGATAGAAATACAAGGAGATAGAGATAGAGATACAAGAAGATAGAGATAGAGATAAGTATAATATAATAATATACATTAACATATACAAATCTCACTTTTATAACTTTTTGTCATATAACACACTTTAACAAATATTTTTCTAATTCATTCAATGTGGATGTTGTAAGAGTGAATTAGATACCGGAGAACACAAATTTTAAATTTTATGACTTTTTGTCATATAACACACTTTAACAAATAAAACATCCAACGAGAATGCTTCAAGAATGCCGAAATTGAGAGAACAAATCCAAGGATGGTTTGTTTTTTCCAAAGTGAATTGACTTTGCACTTTGAATGGTAGCCCTCCTTTCTTCATCCATGAATGCATCATCCTCAAGCCCATAGGTGGTAACAAGGCCATAACGCCCTTTTCATATTTGAGTCCTAATAGTCAAACCCAATGTCAATAAGAGTGAAGATAAAGAGTTGTGTATACAGTGATGACAAAGTAATGACTAAGCAAGATGAATATTTGAAGAAAGTATAATTTATTATTGTGGATTTATTTTTGGGAAACAAAAATTGTGGGACAAAAGGTTCTCTCACTTTTTTTTTCTTTTTTTTTTTAAAGAAGAGAGTAGTTATATTATAAGAAATATTTACATTATCAAATACATTACTAGCTCACAATAGTTAAACAATGAAACACTTACCATTAAATCCCATATAGAAAGTTCAAAATCCATCTAATCTCAAAACAAAACACTTGCACCAATTAGTCCTACATATTTTTAATTGTTACCAAAAAATCATTTTTTTTTAATAATTTTAAAAACGTTGTTATATCCCACCACCGCTGGACTTCCGTCAAACGGTTAACAGAGACTCACCGGAATATACAACATCATTGAAAAGTCGCCGGAGTATTGCCGAAAGTTCACTAGAGTATCGCCAGAGTGTTTTGAACGTCAGTAAAAGTCGCCGAAATGTCTAGAATGTTCGTCGAACGTCAAGAACATCATCGGAGACTCACCGGAATATCCAGAATATTGCCCCAAAAAAAAATAGAGAAATTATAGTAAAAAAAACATAGCAAAATGTGCTAAATATTAATAAACTAAAAGGAAAAAAACAAAAGAAAAAAAAAACATAACAACAAACAATAATGGGAAAAAGCATATATTATTTTTTTAATTTTTGTAGGGTTTGAGCAAATAATATCCAATATTGATCAAGTTGAAAAATAAGATTTGAAATTGTAAAATGTTACAGTTTCAAAGCATGATTCTATTAAACATTTATCCTTATTAATCAAACTAGAAAACATGTTATGAAACTACAAAATTTTACAATTCTAAAGAATGTTATGAAATTGTAAAATTTTACAGTTTTAAAGCATGATTCATTTCAACACCAAAAAAACTGAAATTGTAAAATTTACAGTTTTCACCACCTATAACAAAAACTTGAAAACAACTTGTTCAAAACTTGAAAATTTTCTCTATTAAAATAGGAAAATAGAAGTGTGTAATAGAGAAAATGTAGAAAAAATGAGAAATTGAAGGAGAGAAACAGATATAGAGAGAATATTGTATTTTGACAACTATTTTTGGTTTTGATCTAGTTGGATCTCATGTAGATTTACTCAGATCTGATGTAGATCTGAGTAGATCTACTCATCTTCTTCACCGGAAATTCTTCTTTTTCGCCGTCAATGAGGGTGAAGTAAGGAGTCGATGGTCGGTGGTTGCCGATGATGGTCGTCGGTCACCTGTGACTATATATTAGAAAGAGAAAGAGAAGAAGTAAGGCATGCTCGCCGATCACCAGAAGTCATGAAGAGAAAGAGGTAGAAAAAAAATGCACAAGGAAGAATGAAGAAGAAAAATATGTAGTGGACTTTTGAGAGTATTCAAAAGGTTGTGGGACTAAATAGACTTATCCTCTCTTAAATAAGCCTTTCAAGTAATTTGCCTATAAAAAATTAACAAAGTCTAATAACCAATCCACCAAGCTCATAAGCCCACCAAACAAAGCCCAACAACTAATACTAATCACATACAACCGTATAGAATGGTGGAGAATTAAATCAACCACCACAAGAGTATCAAACTTTTATACCACATACAACCCCATTTTGAGATATAAGAATCTTTAGATATAATCTAGCCGCTTTGGAAAATATACATATATATATATATATTGACAGTAACTATGACACCACAATGGCTTCACTTGCTAAAAAAAATTCATAAATGAAATTAGATGGATAAATATTGATTAAAAAAATTTAAAACTCTACAATCATGGCTGGTTCTATTCATTTTTATTCGTAAAGACAAATCTTTGCACACACATGGCCAATGTATATATATTAGTAGTGTGAGCAAACTCGATATGTGTGCTTAAATCTGTAAGAAAGACATCACAAATTTTGATCTGAATCATAATTTGATTAGTTATAGAAGGCTTTACATAAGATATTTTGGAGAAATTAGAAAAACACAACATCTACACAATTCTGACCTTTCCTTTGTACATAGTACAGATCTAGATAGATAGATATGTATAATATAATTTATAAATAACCATATATATATAAGGGAAATGGTTTATAGAAAAAAATGAAAAACAGAAATGTTTGCAGGAAAAAAAAAGTCAAGAAAAAAATGTAGAGTTAAATTGATATTGAGAGGCAGATGGAATTACCAGCCTGAGTAGAGGCCTTAGATCTCAACCATTGATGGTCTGATGAGAAGCAAGAGCATGGATCTCAACCATCATTAACTAAACCACCATTGGAATGATCTAAATTAAATTCAGCAACAAAAAATATTAAAAATCAATCATAATCAAAGAAATCAAGTAAAATTACATATATGTAGGTCCATACCAATACTCTGGTAAAATCGTTTATCCGCTAATTTCATCAATGGAATTTTTGAGACTCGATCTTCATCTTCATCTTCATTTTCTCCTTTGTTAATGCCACAACTTCTCATCCCAGCAGCCTCAGTTGAGTTGTCGGCTATTCTCGCATTGTATATATACACGTTCACCAAGGTTTCTCTGCCTCGTTTTTTCCACACAAAAAAGTATCCCATTCAAGTTTTGGGCAAATACTCTTAAGTGTCAATAAAGACTCAATAATATCTTAAGATTGATGACCAAAAAAATATATATATCGAAAACACTAAGTTTACAAACTCAGACTTAGTCCTCGTTTAGGAACATGTTATTTTAGTAATTTTTTTGACTTTTTAGCTAAAATATGAGGTAAAAAAACTAATATGTTTGGAATGACTTTTTGTTTTTTTATGAAAATATGAGCAAAAGGTAGAGAGAAAAGGGAATCTTTGACTTTTGAGTATGTGTTATAGGCTTTTTGATTTTTTTTGGTAACTTTTTGGCTTTTAGACTAAAACTATAACATGCCAAACAAGGCCTTAGTTACTCAAAAGTTATTCAAAATTAACATCTTGTAATTCTAATTTATTCTGCACACATTCACCCAGAATTTTCTAGGTGGATATATTTGCGTCTGTAGACTTATTCATTTAAGAAAATATTTTTAAATTTTGTAAAATCCTTAGAAAAATGTTTTCAAAGTAATGAAAAGTGTTTTTCTTTTTCCTAAGTTATTTACAAAATCGGTTTCGATTGTCTAATTGGCATGAAAATGATATGTTTGAAATCATGTCAAAGTGAGGACGTAATATGCATGCTTAACATGCATCAGGTTTGAAATGATGATAAGATTTGGTCACATGGCCAAAATTAATGATTTTTAAAAAATTTCAATGTATATTATTTATTTTAACATTTTTTATGCTAGTAAGTAATGATGATGGATCGAAGTTAGTTGTACAATTCAATAACATTTATGAGAATGCCGATTATATGTGGCTACAAACGTTTGCTAAAGTCATAAAAATAAGACAATGTTTATTGATACAAATTCATATAGATGTCTAATCTAACAATTTTTAAAAATCACATATTCACTCTACTCTGTAAGTTTTTTTATGCTTTGCTCTTTCCTCACACAAAAATTGTCCAATTTAAATTTTGAGAAATGTTAAGTGCACAGAGAATATTATGCACAAAAGGCACAACCCTCTCACATGAGAGTGGACTCCACATGGACCCTACATGTGTAGGCTCCACCCTCATGTGAGAGGGTTGTGCATTCTATGCACAATATCCTCTGTACACCTAGCATTCCTCTTAAATTTTTGGCAAGTACTCATAAGTGCTAGGAAAGTATCATTAATATTAGGATTGTGATAATAAAATAAAATAAATTTAAAAATGGTTACATTTTTTTCAAGTTCACATCTAAATTTTAGGGTTATGTTTGGGCTCGTGAGGCTATCACAAGTTCCATTTGGACGATCAAAATCATTCATTTTATAGGGTACTCTCCGTGCATTATTGGTGGAAAAAAATTTTAGGTCGATTCAGTAATCATAACATCTTCATTTATCGCTTTTGTTTCTAAAAAAATGAACGATAAATTATATACGTAGAGATCCTTACAAAATGAACAGTTCAAATCATTGAAAATCACTCGTGGTGGGCCCTATGACCACAAGCATGGTGGATAAGTTATGAACTTGCGAGAAATTAAATCTATTTTATAAAAAAAAAAAATGTTTTAAATTTATAAAATGGTTTTTTGTGTCTAATTGAAGTGGAGCTAGTATGTGTCAAACCAAGTTAGGGTGAGAACTGAATAGGCAAGTTTAACGTGCATGGCATTTTGGACGATGATGAGATTTAGTTACTCAACCAAAAATGTGATTTATTTTAAAATTCAACTTATATTATTTATTTATTTGTTTGTTTTACATTTTTATGCTAGTAATGATAACAAAATTAATTGTTTGAATTTTACAACATTTATGAGAATGTTGATTATAAGTGGCTATGGACGTTTGCAAAACATCATAAAGATAAGACAACATTTATTGGCAAAGTTACATTTATCTGTCTGATATAATAACTTTTAAAAATTGAGATACAAAAAAAAAAATATATAAATAACTATATTTTTTTTAAGGGCAAATTACAAACACCCCCCTAATGTTTACTTAAATCACAAATTATCCCCTGTGATTCTTGAAATTACATTATGCCCCCCTAAGGTTTCTAATTTCATAACAAATAGGTCCTTTTATTAATAAATCATCAAGTTAATTAACAATTTTGTAACGCCCCGAACAATTGAGCAGGGTATATCTATTTATACAACAAATTCACCTGATAGACAAACACATATATCTAGCTAACTATTTCATACATCCATTTCCATTTAATCCCAAATGCCAAATACATGTTGTTCACATCTCAATGCCCCAGTACCAATCCCAAGTATGCATTTTACAATAAGTATGAAATGGAAGCCAAACAGGTAATAAGTGCCCTATAGGCTTACAAATTTATCCGAGAACATTCTTGGTTACACAAAATGGAGTTTCAACTCAACGCAATACAAACCTGGGTTTACATTCAACAAATAACCATAAAACAAAAATGAAGCCTCAGCTCCGAGTCCTCCCAAGTCAATGCTATACCTGAAATAGTTTCCCTTATAAGGTGAGCCACAGCCCAATAAAGATATACTACACAACATATAAACCACGACAAGACTAAAGAGGAGTATGCACATGCCATGCTCATGATAAAACAATTTATCTCTCTTTTTATAAAGCATGCAATGCTGATATGCAACAACAGATATAAAACCATTTCCATTTTAAACCATATCTGTTTCATGAATACAAACTCTGTGAATCTCTAGGTGAGTGTTTGCAAGTAGGCCCTAATGCACTACCACTATCATTTTTGCCAGTAAACTAGAAGGCTCGACACCTAACCACGCGGTTCCACACCCCCTACCCAAATTCACCAAGTATTCATCTTTTCCCAAACAGATACATTTAAAAACATTTCTCAAAAATAAATACATTTCCAATGAAATGAATGTAATGCAATGTCCAATGCAACAAATGAGAAATGTGGTTCAATTTGCCTAAGTCTCATGCCTTTCTACAACAATCATGGCTATCCTCCACTGATAGCCCAAACAAATATTTCTAAATAGATATTTAAACAATTAAATTCCAAAAATTCTGATAAATACAATCTATTCCACATCTCATTAAATATGAACAACTACACTAGTTTTCATCTCAAGGTCCATTTCTAACCGTGTCGGTTTTATTCCAACAGATACATTAAGCAAAATAATATCATTAATGCCCAAGAAAAATATCATTTTCTTTCCAAACCTATTCTCCAAGCATTATTCAACTATGACATCCTATTTTGATCAAAAGCCCCAAAAGTTAAACATAATTCCTTTGTTTTCTTTAAAAATGCTCTTTTGATCGCAAACCAATAAAAATTTCAAAACCGATCGAATCAAAATCCGTTTTTGGTTCAAATTTAAAACATAGCTATTTCATAACCTTACAAACATATTCCAAGTTTACACTTTCGCAATTTGGGCATCAACTCTTTATTTTTCTCAAAATTTTCCTTTTAAGCAAATAAATCACAAATTTTCCAAATATTCTAATTAAATTATATATAACTCTAAGCTCCATATAATCAAGTAAAAGTACATAAAGAAGTGTAGGAAAAATCTCTACCTCAAGCCAAGAAGATTTCAAATTTTTCGACAACAAAAATTAAATTTTTTTGAAGCCAAACGACACCTTTTCCGCTCTCTACGTTTTGACAAAAGCACTAGGAGTCAAAAATGACTTACACTAGATCAAACCCAAAAAAACCAACTTGGAACCCCTTTTCTCTTCTTTCTCACGGCAAGAACTCCAAGAACTCCCAAAAGTTGAACAAAATATCCTATTTGGTCACTTTTACATATATATATATATATATATATTATAAACAAATATCTAACCAAATATCTAACCATAAATATCTAACTATATATATACACCTATATATATATATATCAATTAAAAATACATTTCAACATCTTTAATGACAAAAGTAAATATAATATTTTCTCACCACAAAATATATTTTGTTTAATGGTACACACCATAAATATTCACAACTCTTTTATGGTAGTCAAATAATAATAATAAAATATTTCATGGTTCCTAACGAGTCACAATTCAATCAATTAGGTCCAAATGAATGGGGTTTAATAATTTAAAATAAATCCCCAACTGATTTATCTCAAATATGGTCCGAACACCCAAAACTCAATTTTAAATTTTGCTATAAATTAAACTGAACACCAATCAGTTCGTGAATTTTCATAAAATAAATACTCATCATTAAATTCTGAAATTATTATCCAACGTGCTAGACTCATATGGAAACAACATATAAAAATTTCATAATTTTCTAAGGTCGGGAACTATTTTTAAAAAATACAAAACCGAACTGTTTTCACACAGAATTTACACGGCAATCAAATTCGAAAATTTGCTCAATTAAATTATGCGCTGGCTATTTAAAAAAAAATTAAATCATTGCAACCTACCCTCCTTAAAGAAATTTCATCCTCGAAATTAAACTCAAGTAATGTAATACATTCTACAATCGCCCACAAACTCACTCAGGTACTTACTAATGCATCAACTAAATTTCTTTGACTACTACATGAGTCTCAACAAGTCACACCGATAACAAACCAAATCATGACATTTGCACAACAATTGATTATGAAACCCTTACTAGTATAAACCAATAAGTGATTCTTCTATCCACATCGATAACCCAAAACAACAAAATAGGATCTAATCCCTTAAGCATATCAAAATTTTGGCAAAGCAACTCCCCAGAATACCAAGACACCATACCTTATTGGTGATAACCCAACTTCAACGAACTATCTCCATCGCCTAATGCACAATGCATCCCAAGGCCAAAATAACTATCACTACTCCGAGACCTTAACAAAACGAAATAATAACTCTTCAAAAGCACTAACCACCAACTCTTATGAAACATAATGCAATCATGTCAAACACACTACTTGAAAATTCTCAGCCACAACTTTAATTGCCCAACCAAACAATTTATGTATTATTTTTATCTATCCACTATATTTCTTTCACTCGACGAACCGACTAACAGTTTATGCAAACTTGTCAACATCCACCCACACAATTTCACTCCAACATAGAATTTACCTAAATGCTCACACAATGCACTTCGAGTCCACATAGAATTCATCAAGACTAGATATACATTCTAACAATACTAAGGTATTCCCAACACGATTCTCATTCTTTAAAACCCAAGCCATGACACTAACTCCAAAGTTACAACACGATTCTGCATCACACTAATATTACGATAACCCAAGAGATCAAACCCAAATTGAACAACTCTTACTATACCAACTCACTTATCGACAAGTATTATTACCGCTATTGAGGCCAATTAACGGAATATTCTATCTCTCACCCTAGAAGTATCCCGAACCAATCACAATGAGACACCCCTAAAGATTGACACTGAAACAACTCTAAAATTCCCGAATCGTTAATAAATTGATTAACCTCAAATTATAATAAAATCTCTCCAAAGAAAATTCAATGTACATCCCTTGCCAAAAGAAATAAGTCTACACTTCTTATTCAGAATTCTAATTAAAATAATCTTTTTAGTACTTCAATCCAATCACTACGAAATCTACTCCACACCTAAAAAATAAACAATTTAACTCGAGAAGTAATCCACCACAGCTTACTAAGGTACAAAGAAAATAAAATT
Organism: Camellia sinensis; assembly: GCF_055761805.1. Lineage (NCBI taxonomy): Eukaryota > Viridiplantae > Streptophyta > Magnoliopsida > Ericales > Theaceae > Camellia > Camellia sinensis. The sequence continues at coordinate 99,445,699 of NC_138975.1, read as the reverse complement.
GAATCCTCATAATTGCTCATGTCACAATTAACAACACCAACTACCATATTAAACCCACTACGAAAAGCCTACACAACTCAAGACAAAAGGTTACACCAACAAATACTAGTTTTAGTTACTTTGAAATCTTCTATGAAGTCTCTAGCCAACTCACTTCCACCCAAATTCTAAAAGATACTACCACAAGTTATAAATCCACTCACTCACTCTAAGAAATTTTCTATGTCAACAATAGTCATCCCATAACAATTTCCAAGACTACAAAATAACGAAAGTACTTCATACCAATTTATTCCCTGACGAGGGGTCTACCGAATAACTTCTTCTAGGGTAATATCACTACAAAACACGATGAAACAAAATTAAAATAAGGAATCATCCTCTATTAGGCAAAACTAAATACATTTTAATTAAGAAAACACTTACCACTTAAGTTCAAATATACTTAAATTGAACTCAATGGTAATATTAGACCAACATACCAACGACACGAATTCTCACAACTTATAGCAAAACGAAGGATCAATATAAGGGATTCACAACTCTTACACCAAGGATACAAAACAATCTTATAGTTAAAGGACAAGGGATACAAAATAATCTCCATTTCCATTACATGAACCAAGCCATCACGACGCACACCAAGTTTTACCCAAAACACTCTCATATACCTTCCATTTTCACAATTTCTAACTCATACATAAAAGTAACTGTAAAAGTTAACATCAATCACTCTCGATGGATCAAGCATAAATTCCCATGGAAAGACTCAAATTACCACCATACTAATTATCCTAAAGCACCTAATTTAGAATTATAATATCCTCACAAAGTAATCTTAAAAAATTTCCTCTAAGAACGTTGGTTGCTAACACAACTCCACAACATCCATCACATCATGTCCATCAACACTCATTTATTGCACTCAAGAATATCAACAACTAACTCTAAAACAATGTACTCCACCAATCTCGAAGGCACTCGGAACTCACCTGCATGTTCTAAAATATCGATTCACAAGTCAATGTTGTTACTACTAACAATCCTATCAAATGGCGTAACCCAAATCAAATTTAATCTCATTCTAATCTATCTCAAAATTATTTATCTCATTTGCCCTCTTAGGATTTGCAACAAAATTATGAATAAAACAAACTCTCTAAGAAACACATCGCTTACTACACGGTATAATTTCTATCTTGCTAAGACTACATTTATTCCCAAACACATACAAAATAATTGGCCTAGGGCCCATCACCAACCTCACAAGTAGTCCATCAAGCAAGTGAAACAATCCAACTATAACTAACTTTGTCTATCCCAAGAAAATTTAGAACTAGTTTTATGTGTTCTAATGTCAACGATCCAAAGCATATTATCTTAGATTACTTTAATCATTATTAAAGTCACAAACAAACCAAACTATTAGAATAAGGTTAATCTCTAACTCACTCTACTTCTAAGATTTTTTTTCATCTAGTCCACTTCTACAAACTCAATATAAAATTGAAAAATAATTAACTCCTCATAACAACAAACCGGTCGCTACACAACACAAACTCTACTATTTTAAGGTCATATTTACACCCACAATCATACAAATCGGTTAACCTACACTTTAATACTAATTCCACAATATCTTGACCAATCATCCCGTCCATATTACTCTAGCTTACACCTTCTTCCTGGGGAAAAGGTATCCTCCTACATGAGAACATCGTGGGCACCCCAAGTGCCTTTATTACGATCTCTCCCGCTTTATGACATCGTATATAATAGACAAGATTTAGCTCAGAAGCAAGTACTCCACACTAGTTCTAACACGCTACATACGGATTAAACATAAACCCACACATGTATCTACATCACATAAGGCAAACCATATAAGCACATAGTCACATAGAGCACATATGAGTTACCCCTCCAAGATATTGACTCGTTCCACAAACATTCAAAGACTTCCAAATAGAAATAGCATTGATCAGGTGCTTTTCAAAAAGGACCTCAAAGAATTTCATGGACACAAATCACATCTCTGGAGTTTAACCCTATACCCACATAGTCACATAAACATGTTATCACGTAGCACATAAGATATGCAACATTTCTCACTAGAAAAATGAACCCACTGTGGTAAAAACCACTTCCCACGAGCCCCAAGAATTCAAATCCGGTAGCTCTAATACCAAGTTGTAACGCCCCGAACAATTGGGCAGGGTATATCTATTTATACAACAAACCCACCTGATAGACAAACACATATATCTAGCTAACTATTCCATACATCCATTTCCATTTCATCCCAAATGCCAAATACATGTTGTTCACATCTCAATGCCCAAGTTCCAATCCCAAGTATGCATTTTACAACAAGTATGAAATGGAAGCCAAACAAATCATAAGTGCCCTATAGGCTTACAAATTTATCCAAGAACATTCTTGGTTACACAAAATGGAGTTTCAACTCAACGCAATACAGCCCTGCGCTTACATTCAACAAATAACCATAAAACAAAAATGAAGCCTCAGCTCTGAGTCCTCCCAAGTCAATGCCTTGGCGGAGGCATAGCACCTATACCTGAAATGGTTTCCTTTATAGGGTGAGCCACAGTCCAGTAGAGATATACTACACAACATATGAACCATGACAAGACTAAAGAGGAGTATGCTCATGCCATGCTTATGATAAAACAATTTATCTCTCTTTTTATAAAGCATGCAATGCTGAGATGCAACAATAAATATAAAACCATCTCCATTTTAAACCATATTTGTTACATGAATACAGACTCTGTGAATCTCTAGGTGAGTGTCTGCAAGTAGGCCCTAATGTACTACCACTGTCATTTTTACCAGTAAACTGGAAGGCTCGACAACCAACCGCGCGGTACCACGCCACCTATCCAGATTCACCAAGTATTTATCTTTTCGCAAACAGATACATTTATAAATATTTCTCAAAAACAGATACAGTTCCAATAAAATGAATGCAATGCAATGTCCAATGCAACAAATGAGAAATGTGGTTCAATTTACCTAAGTGTCATTCCTGTCTACAACAATCATGGCTATCCTCCACCGATAACCCAAATAGATATTTCTAAATAGATATTTAAACAAATAAATTCCAAAAATTCTGATAAATACAATCTATTCCACATCTCATTAAATAGGAACAATTACATTAGTTTTCATATCACAATCACGTCTCACAATCACGTCTGATAACCTCTCAAGGTCCATTTCTAACCGTGTCGATTTTATTCCAACAGATACATTAAGCAAAATAATATCGTTAATGCCCAAGAAAAACATCATTTTCTTTCCAAACTCATTCTCCAAGCATTATTCAACTATGACATCCTATTATTCAATCACGTCTGGAACAGTGCAATTTTTTTTTTTTTCAATTAATATGTTAATTTTTATATATTCGAAAAAAATATTTTCCGAGTTTTTGAAAAAAATTTATGTGCTTTAATAGAATTTCGAATTGTATGTTTGGTTATGAGTTGTAAGTTTTTGTATCAAATAGCAAATGTCGATTTTTAGCAACATATGCAAAAATTAGTCACAAAAAATTATTTGCGTGACGATTTTACTAAGACTTATTTTCAATTGGACTTTACTGAAATTAAGTCCAACTATTAGAACCTATTAGTAGTTTATCCTTTTATTTTTCTAAAACAGTATTAAGTTATTGGAAATTTGCCCCATTTGGCATAATTTGAGCTTTGTCTCATTATGATTCAGGACTGGAAAGGTGATGGTTGACCGTTATTCCTCATAAATGAACTTTGGGAAAGGTTGGCCAATACCAAACCCTCCGTTACCATCTATTTGTCTGGGAACTCATTGACGTGATACTTGTAATTGGCGGCTCATAAACCATTATGTTTACAAAGTGGTCATGACAAAGTTAATCTCTTACATTAAACACATAAGATGTAAGGAAAATATTCTCAATATCGATAAAATTTAGAGAGAATTACATAAATATAGCATTTGCAACAAATAATTGCAAAACATGAGAGAATAAAAAAAAAATTGCCAAATGCCCCTCCCCTTCCCCTTTTTACCCATTTAACTTCACTCTCCTCATCTCTTCCCTCTTTTCCTATTTCTTCTTCCACCATTTCCAATTGTTAACTTGCCTTGCCCCACCTTTCTTCGGTCATCCACCACCTCTCCTAGCCACCACATCCACCTTCTTCAACCCCTCTGCCGCCTTCCTTTTCCCTTTCTTAATCTTGTCAACCCACTCCCAACTCATTTCCTCACTGTTACTACCATCCCACCGTCCTCCTCTCCACCCCACCCCCAACTCTATTTTCTACCTTAACCCTAACCCTAAACCCTATGCCAACCCTAGTTTCAAGAATTTTACAAAAGAAAATTTCTTTTTTTAATCTTTTTTAATTTAAAATTTAATTATTTTTAACAATTCTAATATTAACTAAATCTCAGTATATTTATTAGTACTTGCCATAAGCTTAAATCAGAGTATATATACATTAGCTATAGTGATTTTCCAAAATAAAGAATTTGTGTGTGTGTGTGTGTGTGTGTGTGTGTGTGTGTGTGTGTGTGTGTAATTTTAGTAGGCCAAATGCCTCATAGTGTTATAGACTAGAGTTGCTGCCACGATCATATGGTGGCTAGTACAGGATTTTTTGTAGGGTTCTGTTTAAGTGTGCAACCCATTAAGGTTGCACACCATATGCACCCTAAGTGTTAACCCTTGGATTAGAAAGAAATGATCAGGACTATTGAATTGTTTAATTGTGGAAAATGGAAACCTAGGCAACCGATTAACCCTTTCGACTCTCTCTCTCTCTTTCTTCCCTCAGCAACTCTCTTTTTCTTCTCTCGCTTTTCTTCTATTCCTCTATGCTGCTCTCGCCATTTGTGTAAGGTTCACTATGTAACCCTTGATTTCTAGCAACAACTACCAGCCTCTGTTAGGTTCCATTGTTGAATCTCTGCACTATCCTTGATTTCCAACGACAAGATAATAAGGCATTCTCTCTAACCAGATATCAGGTATGGAGCTCTGTCTCTCTGTCTATCTATCTCTCTCTCTCTCTATATATATATATATATATTCTCCCTCCTCAATTCAGTGATTTTCCCTAAACCCTCATCCTAACTTCATCCCCTCTATGATTCCCTAAACCCAAAACCCCTACATCTGTGACAATAACGTCTATCTCTTTCTCAATCGATTTTTGGACTAATTAGTTTTTTGTTGGGAAGATATAAAAAAGAAGGTAAATTTTGGCCTGATTTCTAGACTAAGGAAATAGACATTGGTAAAAGTTTTTTGTTTAAAAAAAAAAAAAAAGAAAGGTGAAATTTGGATTAATTAGTTAAATTACAAAATTGATAAAATTTTGTGAATCTCTCATCATAATCTTAAATCAATCCATATATGGGATAGAATACACAATTTTAATAGCATAGTTTTTGAAAAATCTAGAAATTCCCTATATATTGATTTGTGATTATGTATCAATTTAAGCAGTAAATAACAGTCCCAATCAAACAATCAAGACAAATCGAAACAACAATTTTAACGTGGAAAAACCACAATTGGAGCACTTCCAATTATGATAAAAAAAACCCATGGGCCAAAGCCACAAAACAATCCACTAAGAAGACAAAAGGAATTACACAAGTGTACTCTCAATTACCTATTGAATCCACTCCCAAATTGAACTGACCCCTATATGCCTCTTCTACCACAGTCTTCACCTCGGAATTGTCTTGCCCAATGTTGAATCCACAACGTCGATGTCAAATCCACGACGATGAGCCACTCCAGAATCCACCAAAGCTTCAGGGCCAAATTCCATGAAATCCACCGAAGAACAACTCTCTCTTTTGTGAATAAAACAAACTAAACAAACCCTTTGATATAATCCACTCAATTCATGATCAAACTTTCACAAATATCAAAGGAAACAATCAAAGAAGCCCCAGATGAAAACCCTAATACCCAAGGAGAAGATCTAGAAGCTGCAAACCTAAAATCGGAATGAAACACATATTTATAGAAAACAAATCCGCGATCTCTACTCGAGCGCAAGAATGGCTGCTCGAGCGGAAAAAAATAACTCCCAGTACTTTTGTAGGTGAGTGAAACTTCTAAAAGGTCATGATCTCCACTCGAGCGCGAGAATGCCCGCTCGAGCAGACAAACAACTTCGACTGCAATTTTGCTTCTAGCTTCGAGGGCGCTGCCCCTTAGACCCCAATTTCCTTAAATTAATTACTCAAATCAATTTAGCAATTCAACTAGGTTTTGTTCCCAAAATTTTCAAAGTGTCCCCAACCTATCAAAATACCAAACTTAGAACAAAACATATAAATTGGAGTAGGAAAATCCCTACCTCGAAGAAAATAATCCGTATAGAGAAGATGGAGATGAAGACCAAAGACCAACGTGCTCCAAATCCCAAGTTTCTCAGATTAAAACGAAGCCCTCAACTTACTCTAACTTTTTAATAAAGGATCTAAGGTAGAAACTCACTCTAAGTAGATCAATCGAATGAGAGAAGGTGTGTAGACATTGCATGTGGATTAGGAATAACTGAAACTAATCACATTGGGTAAGTCATCAATTTGACTATTGCATTAATACAGAAAATACGTGTATTGATTGAGCATTGCATTTGCATACATTGTTTTGTGTGGGAGGAGATAGGGGATGTACTCCACGGTTTAGGGGAAGATAGGGGATGGACCTCTAAACTGGATTTTTGTTTGGGAGGAGATAGGGGATGGACTCCATTAGCACCATTTTTATGTGTGCTTATTATATTGAAGTGTTTTTACATGATTATTGATACAGCACTAAAATGTGTATCAAATGGGAAGTATGAAGTGTTTTGATATGAGCATGAGTCTCATTTGTTTTGTTGATATTGGACGTAATGTGAATGTGATATATAATTCACTGTTGTAAGTTTGGCCAGGTTCTGAGCCATGTTGATAATAATAGAAAGGGAAATATGTCTTAGACATTAGTGTCATGAGACTGTTTAATGATAAAATTGATTATCTTGGTTAACCATCTATTGAATGCTATAGCTTTATTCAATGCTTATATTTGGTTTAGTATTTTTTCTACTGGGCTGTGGCTCACCCTTTATGGGAACATCATTTTCAGGTTCAGGTGATAAGCTACCTCCACGGACTTAGCCTGGAAGGATTTGATGTTTGGGATTTTGAAGACTTGTCTTTAGTTATATGTTTTATTTTGTTATTTTTGAGATTTCATGTAAACATTCAAGCCTAGGGCTTAACTTGTAAATGAGTTAGTACTCATCCTTTTTGTGTCCAAGTGTTAGCTTGGAAAGATGTAAGCCCTTAGGGCATTTATTTTGATGTTGCAGGATGTTACATGTGATGTCTTTCAATAAGAATACTCTGATGAATAACTCAAATGATTCATTTTCTTTTATAAATGCATGTTAATGTTATGGTTATTATGGGTTTATTTTGAGGGCGTTACAGACCCTAGCGAGCTGACCGGGCAGCTCGATCCCCGACATAGTCAGGGAAGTGGCAATCATGAAAGAATTAACTTCTGAAACATCTCTACAAGGAAAAATTTGGGTTGGATTCACATCTAAAACTCAAAGCCTCACTGAAATAAAAGATTGAATACAAGTACAACTGAAAGGAGTTTTGTCAAATGGGATTGTCAAGAATAGAAACCTAACAGTTTTAATACTGTCTATTAAATGGTTTATTGAATTGTTCATGTTTTAAAACATTAGATGAAATGAATCAAAGATCTTGAGCAACCAACTTCTAGTTAAGTGTTAGCTGTAAATTATGCTTCCTTGTTATTTTGTAGCTTCGATTCACATTGTCACTATTAAGTGTTAAGAACTTAAACTTGTGAAGTCTTGCAAATCATGGGTTTGATAGTTTTGATTTATATATATATATATATATATATTTTAAGTCAATTGTAAATGATTTTAGGAACATCCTTCTATCTATGGTCTAATTCAACTAATTTATTGAACAATTTTGGAGGAGCTTACAACCATATTCAGACTAGAAGCCTCAACTACACTCAATCTTTCCATGGAGGAAACTAATTTAAACAATGAATTAAATCCCAATATGGCATACAGAAATTTAGGAAACTAATGTGTCCCTATTCCAATTATTTCTTTTCCCTTGTTAGTATAAATTACCATTTTTTATTTTGTTACTCTCTCTCTCTATATCTCTCTCTATATATATAAAGTAGCTCTCGACATGTTTGTGTTTGTGTACATGTGTCTTTTGCTTCTTTCTCATTTGTTGAAAACTGATTATGTAAGTTCATTTTCTTATTAAAGTAGACACATGTTTGTGCTTTATTTTGCTTACTTTTGCCATGATCTTAACTTTTTCATAATGCAAAAATCATCCATATTGTGACAAGTTTCGAAGAAATAATAGAGCAATCTAGAAGTGAAACCAAAAAATAGAGCAAACATGTGCCCCTATGCTAAATGTATTAGGGCACTAATTTAATATTTTAAAAAGAAAACTTTAAGTTAACATGGGAATTGGCGTCAATATTGCATTATTTATGATATGTGGGCTTAACTTGTGATTTGAGAGAGCTGACACTGGCTTCCAACTTTGTAAATTATTGATCGGAAGCTTTTTCATTTTCTATAGCTTGTATAGGGACATCTGTTTATGTTTCTCATTTTTCCATTTGTTACTATGTTTTTGCATGATATAGTGCTTTTGGTCCATGGTGCTTTTTGGTTTTGTTGACTATAATATTCCCTTTTTGCAGTCATAGGATTAGATGAAAACTATCTATAAATTTGATATTAGTATCATACAACATTCTATGTTTTTTAATTGGTCCATTTGAGAACCATTTCTAATTTTGAGGCCACTAGTCTGTAATATTGTTTGTTTTAGTGTTTTTCTTTAGGTCACTTGTGAAATTATATGAGTTTAATGCAAAATGGATAGTGTTTAAATAATTGTAATGGACATTCTTAGCTGTTCTCTGAGGTTTAAGGCCCCATAAGATCACATTGTAAATTCTTTCAATCCTTAGTTGCACTTGGTTGGGCCAAAGTTTCAGTTTGCCTTCCACCAAATATAAAAAACTTTATAGTTTCTTAACTTGCTAACGTACCAGCAAAGATAGTTAGTGTTTGTGTCACATCTTCGAATTTGAGAGGGGGCTTTCTTGTTTTTGCTTAAATTATAGGCATTGAGGTGATGGAGCTAGAGAATGAAACAAAAGATGTGGGTTTCATTGACCAAACTATCCAAGTTATTTATATTTTCTATTTCTTTTTAAGATGGTAATTGTTACATTTCTATGTTCAAGAAGTTGTTATTTTGAGCAGTTGGCTGTCCTAGTTAACAATCTCATTATGTATAGTTGGTTATATGCACTTTTTTAATTTTATTTTATTTAATTCTATGATTAAAGGCTTGGGATGTTTATGATGAGGCTTAAGAAACTTGTACATCCTACATGAACATTTCAAGAGCACTTTGAGGCACTTTGACCAATTATAAAACTCAAAAGGACTTTGGTACCAAATTTCTAACACATTGCCAACACAATAATCCTCTTTCAAGGTCATATCTCTTAGATTATTTTGAACCACACTTTAAAAATTTTACACCACCTAGCCTCCTTTGTTATCTTTATTTTGACATAAGATGGGCCGCTTTTGACTTAAATTTAAGGGAGAATTACCTATTTACTCAAATAGATTCTAACCCATTGTCATTGGTTTTTTTTTTTTTTTTTTGGCTATCAATATATTTCGAAACACAATGAATTCATGCAAGATCAACGGGGTTAGAAACTAGACTCAAATATATTTTTTGGAAACTGTCATAATTTTTCAATGAGGCAATTTAGAGAAAATGAATTTCAAAGTCAACACCTCAAATATGTTTTTGTCCAAAATGACAAATGTGTACATTTTAAAGTCAAATCTGTATTTATTCAAAATTTGAGATGTCACTTTGTCCTTGTCTAAACCTGTAGCTACCTATGAAGGGTATGGGTATGCCGATACGACAAATTCTTAAAAAAGTATGGTACGGGTACTGCTGGAGTTCGTCAATTTTTTTATTTATTTATAAAATTTATAGCTAAACATCTAACATACAAATCAAAGTTTCAATATCAAAACTAAAAGGAGAACAGCTTGTTTAAAAAATTATATAATTCTTTCTTCTTCTTTTTTTTTTGATTGTCTAAAACACGATGTAAAAGATAGCAAAACCATGATTCATGAGTAAAGGGTGTTGGAAATAAATTACTTGATGATTTTTGAAGTTGAAAGAATAATAATAAAGGCTACAACAAATTCTAGTAGTTGCACCAAAAAAAAGAAAAAAAATTCACCTTGTCGTACCCGTGTCGTACGCACGACGTACCCAAACGTATTTGCCGTACCTACCATGTATTCGGCATACCCGTATCACCGTATCGGTACGCATACCCGGTACTTGTACAATACCATTTTTGGAGTACCCATGCTTATAGGCAGCTGCTAAATTCATTACTCTCTTACAATAGAACCTAAAACTAGCTTGGGATGAATTTTATCATAGAAAATTAAAACCATTTTGAAGAATGTTTCCTATACCAGGATGGTTTATCATCTAGAAAAATTGCAAAGTCAAATATAGTGTTGAAGCAAGAAGCTTGACTGTTAGCCTTGTGCTATTTTGCTGCCTCTCCAATTTAGCTAGGCATTGGACTAGATATCTTGTCAAAGACAAACTTAGATGGAACTAGTTTCTTGATTAATTTTGTGAATGTAGAGCAAAGAGTTTCATAATTTTTTCTTTTCTAATAAATTAGGTCCTAAATATTGCATTCTACCCACCCATTTTGTGTTTGAAGTGTGAATTTTATATAATACACTTTCATAGATATATGGATCTACAGAATCTATTTACGTAAATATCTATGCTTATCATTCATGTATGTGACTCTTCTTAGTAATGTATGATGTATCTAGGGAATTGTCTCTATTAATGATGTGAATGAAACTATTTGTACTGAAAGTTAGACTTAGCAAAATCCTTTTTGAAGTTGTATTATTTGTTTTCTTGGTGGTTTTTCATGATTTCCAATGACTCATGGTTATCATATAGGCACAATTTCAATGTTATTGGAATTTATTTGTTAAATTGGAAATCATTTGTTGATTAGGTTTTTGACATATGAACTCGTTTTCTCCTCCTCTTGTAGTGTGTGGTCTGAGGCAATTGAAAAGGAACGTCAATTTTTGAAATGATAGCAGCATTTGAGAAGGCATCTGGAAAGGTACAAAATTGTCGAAACTTGTGTTTTAAATTTTCTTACTTCGTCAAATCATATAAATGAAACTTCTTGTTGCTAGAACTTTGTGTTTTGGATAACCTATATCCTGGTTCTCCTATTCATTTGATGCGAGTTTTCTCTACTTATTCTTGATCCCAATCCAACTTGTACTTGAGTTCCTTTAAATTGCTTTTTGAGTTGAGCTCTACAAATATGTAGGAATTGCTTTTTGTATAATGTCATGAGTTGAACTGGAAGTGAGTCTTGATAATTATTTTTTAATTGTGCTTCTTATGCATAATTCATGAGGTTCTCTTTAAGGAACATTTAACTTGGGTTTTAGAGGCCTTGTAGCAAAATTCTAATTCTTTGTTAGAGTTCAACATAGTTAATGTTACGACAACCCTTTGAAGTTGAACTATGCAATGGCTAACCTAGCTGAACTTATTGTTTAGTTCCAAGTATTGTTATGTTATGGATTATTTCTCTCAAATAGAATATTGAAATACGATACTCCCAAATATAAAGATTGGAGAATAATTAATGAGGACCCAGATGAATGAAATTTTTTGAGTCAATTTAGTCAAAAATTCAAGAATAATTAATTAAATTAAAATTTTGGTTGGATTCTTTTGTTGCCTGGTGGTTTGTATTGGGGTGTAAGAATGTGAAAAATCAAATTTGGTACTCTTTGATGTTTCTTTGATGTTTTCTAATTAGAAACAAAGATAATTTTGAACAGGAAATTAGGTGGATGTCATTGTCTTGTTTAAGGTTTGTCTGGTTTGGTTGGTGAAAGCAATTAATTCTTCATTAACAAGTGGAGTCATTGATTTTGTGCTTTGATCTTTGAAACTTGGATGATGTATAGCGATCCCGGGTTTACCCTTGTTGTACAGTGATCCGGACATGTGTCCGTGGATGTTGGTTGTTGTTTATTATCTTGTTTGCATCCTTTTTACTTTGTATATTGAGTATGGGATGTGTTGGGCAGGTTTGTTACAGGATGGTTGTGTTTGGGAGCCTAGTGTTGCTGTCCAGATTTTTGGCCCTTCGCTCGAGCCAGGAGTTTGTCGCTCGAGCGAGAGTGAGGTTCGTGTCTGGTGGGTCGAGCCAGGGTGGCTTCGCTCGAGCGAGTGTTGCGTCTGGTTCTGGACCTGAGAGTTGCCTTTCTTGGCTCGAGCGAGCTTCCTTCGCTCGAGCGATCTGGGTTTTTCTTCGCTCGATCGAGAACTTCTTGGCTCGAGCGAGAGTTTCTGTGCCTGGTCGCTCGAGCGACCAAGGCTTCGCTCGAGCGAGCGTGTTTTATATCAGCGGACAGTAGCGATTTTGAACTTCAGTTTTTCACTTCTTTTTTGATCAAACCCTAAATCCAAGACCCTCTCTCTCTAAACTTACATTCTCTCTAAGATTTGATCTCCCTAGAGTGTGAATCTAGCCTAGAGCCTTTGTTAAAAAGATAGAGGGCGTTGAGAGCTTTGTTTTAATCTGAAAAAGTATGGATTTGGAGCAAGTTGATCTTCGAGTTTTCATCTCCTTTGTGGCTTAAACTTCGAGGTAGGGATACCCTACTCCTCTCTATGGATTTTGTCTTTAAATTTTGGTATTTTGAGATGTTGGGCTTGGTTTGGTAATTTGGTAAAAGTTTGCGGCTTTTGTGTAATTTTACAAAAGTTGGGGTTTTATTCATAATAAACCTAGATGCATGTTTGGCATAGAGAAATGGAATAAATGTTGAATCATTGATGAAAATGGGACCTAAGGGTTGAAATGGTAATTATGGATAACAACCTAATTACATTGTTTAATTAATTGGGATAATTAATTGTGAGAAATGAGGAAATGAAATGTTGATTGAATATCCATTGTGCATTTATTTTCTGTTTAGAAATAACTGCTTTGGGCTATCGGTGGAGGATAGTCGTGATTGTTGTAGACAATGCATGATGATTAGGCAAACGGAAACTAGTCAATGAGATGTGTCATGGAACTTGACGGTTGATAGAATACATTAACTGTATGTATTGAGTGATTGTATATAGAACCATTGTGTTTGTATACGTTATGTGTAGAGGAGGAGATGGGAGATATACTCCGCGGTTTAGGGGAAGATAGGGGATGTACCTCTAAACCAGATAGTGTTGGGAGAAGATAGGGGATGAACTCCGTAGACACAGCTCATATGCTTGTCTAGAGAAGTGAAGATAGAGCTTATATGCTTATCTTGGTAGAATGTGGATATAGCTTATATGCTTATCTGTGAATGTGGGATATTGTTGTTATACATATCTGTTGAGAATGTGGATATAGCTTATATGCTTATCTGAATGTGGGATATAGTTTGTATACATATCTGTGGAAATGATGATAGAGCTAGCATGCTTATCTGTTGAAAAAGGGAAAATGAAAGGTAACTTAGACTCATAAGTTGTATGACATAAATGTATAATTTATGTGAATGTATCTGTGTTAGCCGTCTATCAATTGCTAATCTTTTAGTCATTGTTCATGGTTGGTTTAGTGTATTTCTATTGGGCTGTGGCTCACCCTATATGGGAATATCATTTTCAGGTACAGGTAGCATGCCACCTCCAAGGACATAGCTGGGAGGCTAGAGGCGGACATACTTTTGTCACTTAACTTTTGATGTATTACATGTAACTTCAAGCCAAGGGCTTAATATGTAAACGAGTTAGTACTCTTTTGTTGTAACCAAGTGTTAACTTGGAAAGCTGTAAGCCCGTAGGGCATTTTGTTTTGATGTAAACATGTAATACTTATGTAATGGAACTCTAATGAATAAAAGAATGTGGTTAGTTTATATGTAAATGCATGTCTTATCTGATGGGTTTAATGTTGTTATTTTGAGGGCGTTACATGATGGATTGGTGATTTTCTAAAAAATGTGATCACAAGGTTGAAGGTTCATTGGGTTTTTGTTTGTTTTTCTGGTTCTTGGGCTTTTGGTGACTATAGTTGTTGTGGCAACTTCTTACGAGAATGATATTCTTACATTATGTTGATCAATTCTTCTGCTCTAATGACTAGAATAGGGCATCGGCTTGTGCCATCTTTTAAAAATCTCAATTTTCAAAAAATCAGTCTAAACCAAACAAGGTGACTAGTTCAACAAAAACTGAACTAAAATCTTTAGATTTTGAAATATCTTGTGTATATGTAAAGCATATCCATGTTCACATAAAAAAATGAAATCCACTACCCTAGTACTGGATTTGGATGGTAAGAAAATTGAACTCCTTTGATCTGTTTACTATTAATCTTGATATTATTTCATTTTATCTCATCTAATTTATTTCTCAGTTATATCAGTATAATATTTATTATCCATACCTATAGTGAAATTTGAACAAACCGGCTTGACATGCTTGTCATGACGTGCTCTGCTAAATCCACTGATAAAATGGTAAACATATATATACGCTTAAAAAACATATATGTATATAAATATATATATATATATATATATATGTGTGTGTGTGTGTGTGTGTGTGTGTGTGTGTGTGTATACAACCTGCATATTGATTGATTTTGTTTAGTTAATTTTGTGTTTCTGTTTTTGGTTGGCAAAGGTAAACTAAAATTTTTGTTGTTAATTTGAATTTTTAATTATATTTGTAATTTTAATTTTTTCTAGTACTACTTCTAGCTAGAATTATGCTTCTCAACATTTCCATTTTTTTATTTACAATTGTAGGAGGGACTTTTTAGGAATTTTGATTGTAGTGTAGCTAGAGATTGATCCTTCCAGACCTGATCAGTTCTTCCAGAAAGAGTGCAAAATCCATTCAAGTACCACTTCTTCAATGAATAACAACCTAATGTATTTTAGTCCTATATTGGTATTTTACGCCAATCTGATTTATTTTTAAATGAATAACAACCTAATGTATAACCATGCAGTTGGTTAGGTAGCACACTAGAATTCTTCATATATGGGCCTGGGCAACAAAGAAGAGCAATCAGGTAACTAGTTATGTCATTTTCTGTGCTTCTCCTGAATATAAACTCTTCATATTTCACTTTTTGCGATAAGTTTTGGAATGAAGGCTCCTTAAATATGTTTCAAATAGGTAATATATGTAGACATATGTATATCAATGCACATATAGTTGATAAGTTTCTCACATATACAGTAAAATTCTCACTTACGTTGGATATGCATGAGTTCTTTTTATATGGTTCTTGCAATTTGTAATATACATGTGATTCTCTTTCAGGATGCCATATCTAAGTGCCCCCCATTACAGCCATTGTATTTCATCTTGAAAATTTTTTTGCAACAAAGAGAGTTAAATAAGGTGTGGATTCATTTACTTGTTCTGATTAGTTTTCCTACAAACTTTTCCTTTTGATTTGCCTAATTTTAGAGTCCTAAGAATATACATGTAACGCCCCCAAAAGAACACATTAAATGCAACCCAAAACATTTATTAATTACCGCATACATCAAAGTAATAAGTCTTTTCATTACATAAAGTTAATGTTACAAAAGAGTTTAATACAATTACATGCCCTAAAGGCTTACACCTTTCCAAGTCTTCACTCGGTTACAACAAGATGTGATTAACTTGTACAATTAAAGCCCTAGGCTATACAAAAAAAAAAAAATACACAATCAAGATGAAGAAGCTCTTGCTCTCAAAAGTCCCTCCAAACTACTGTCTTGGTGGAGGCATACCATCATTACCTGAAAATGTTTTTCCCAAATAGGGTGAGCTACAGCCCAGTAGGAATAATCTAACATAGTATATGAGGTTTAACAAAGGTATAAGTACAATATGCATAAACAATACCCGTGATAAAACATCTACATCTTATATAATCATATGATACTAAACCCAATTCTTAATCCCTTTCCCTTCGATTCATTTCAATACATGAGCCATTTTCATCATTTCTCAATAACCCAAATGAGACTATAACTCAATGGTTCTACAATCACATCAACAACATATAAACACTTCAAACTGCCATTTTACGGATATTTTGGCCTCAGGATCGGCACTCATGTATAATTGCAATTTGCCATTTTACAAATATTTCATCCACGAGATCGGTACCCATGTATAATTTCAGGACTTTCACCCAGGACACTCCGGCCAACTTAATTATAATGAAGTCCATCCCCTTTCTCCTCCCAAACAATCATTCATACATATGCAATGTATTTAAACACATAATCAAACAATAAAGTACATCCCCCTTCCACCCCCAAATAATCATACATATACAATGTATATAAACATGGTCATATTCAATGACAACCAACAGGAGATTAGTTTCAATTCACCTAATCCACATAGAATTTCTATAACAATAAAAGTTATCCTCCACCGATAGCCTAATACAGATGTTTCTAAATAGATATACAATCTCTAGATAGATAATTTATCCAAAATTTCCAAAGATGTAAAGTATTATATACTCAATTCTACCATCTATTTCAACACTCGCCCAATTTCATGTTTGCCACACCAATTTCAATTATTTATACAAAATAATTATGATAGTCATTTTAGGGCAAAAATCTCATTTTTCCAAATATCAACCAAAGCATCAAAATCAATCATTTTGATACAACATAGTCTCATTTTCACATCCCATACTTACTTATTTCATATTCACCAAAAATCTCTCTTTCCATTTTATACCCAAACCCTAGGTTTGTTCACATTACCCCCAAATCCCACCATTGTTACACAATATACAAATAACTAAGTTAAAAGTCATAACAAAGTGTAGAAAAATCCCTAACTCAAAGAGAGAAGATGAGCCAAGCAAGAGTGAAACTCCAAGAGCACCAAAACCCACTTCTATTCAGACCAAAATGAAGATCTCGAAGCACTCTACCCTTTTCTCAAAGGCACGAGATCAATGGATCTAGATGAAATAAAAGTGAGAATGTGAATTTCAGAGAGAGAATGTGTAGATCTAGGTTTTAGAAAGTTTAAAAGAGAGAGAGAAATGAAAAAGTGAACAAAAACATCATCTTCACGGACTGTTATACACGCTGTTTGCTTGAGCATGAAAAATGACACTCGAGCGTCAGACACAAAGTTCCGCTCGAGCATGGAAAATGGCGCTCGAGCATGGGGTACGCTCTTTCAGAAGTTTTGCAGACGAAGGACCCCGCTCGAGTGTAAGACTGGATGCTCGAGCGTCCAATGCACTCTCCCAGTATTTGTCGAGCTGCAAAAATGCTGAGAGTTGACAAATCCCGCTCAAGCGCAAGAATAGCAGCTCGAGCAGAGGAGCAAAATTTGTGAAGCCCGCTCAAGCAAAAGAGCCAAAATCTGGGCATCACAGGTTTGGAAAAAACATGCAACCAACCTATTCCAAACACACAACCACAACCCAATAACCAAAATAAAAAAGGAGACAAGGGAAACAAGATATGAATCACTATTTAGAACTATACAACCCGAGTTCGGATCACAACAAGTGACGGGCCAAAAATTGAAATCGCTATGGTACAGGTGTATACTGTTGGAATTGGTTTGTATGCGCTCCTTGTGATGCTCATAGCAATGATGCAGGCAATTGAATTAGAATAAGTTTTAGCTTGTCAAATGTTATAATCTATCAATCAGATCATACAAGTTTAATCCTGGTTAGCACTCTGAAATGGACAGAAGACGATTTGCAGAGGAGAAATTATCAGTTGTAGCTACCAACATATCGAAATCATGCGAGAAGGATCTGGACCCTTTGTCCTCCTCTTCCATCATCATTATCATCTTCATTTTCCCCATTTTGTCTACTCTTTTCCTCCTCCATCTAACCTCCAAGATCACCCCATCTACCAGAATAAATGCCACAACCACCATAACAAGCAATATGATACTTCTCTCTTTATTACCATCTCCTTCGTCACCACCAAAAGATTCTAAACCACCATTATCCGTCGGAGCTGATGGCTTAGTCACCAGCATTGTGGCGGTCGCCACATTTGTGTCAATTTCTGGTGGATTGATCCAATCATCATGGATTGGGTCCATGTTAAACTGTATGTTACAAGTAACAGTAGCAATTAAACCAGCCCGTTTGCCTAAACAAGAACACGATATTGAATCAGTAGCGCCTAACAAGTACGTGGTGCAATCCTAACCATTCACATCTCGTGTGCAATCCACATAACCATAGATAGTCATGTTGCCAACCATATGAGTCATCCCAACCGCAGATCTCTGATCAGATACACTAGAAGTGTATGACAGGTTCTGCATTAACATTCTAACTTTCAGATCATAATCATTTTGATCACGAGCATCACACACATCGTATAACATAAAGCCGATAGAATAGTCTGGTTTGGATATGAAATAAACTTAAGAGTACTGTACCATGCACAATGTATACCAAACTTGAGCCACTGTTTGATTGAAAAGAAAATGTTTTGCTATGTTCTGTATATAAATTCTAGTTTAAATTGAATATAAATGCTAGGTTTTGATTGTGGTTAGAAATTGATTGGTTAAAGAACTTTATGCCCTGTTAGATAGAGCATCTCCAATCCTAATGCATGATTTAAAATGTTGACAATATGAGAACTCTAATATTTTTTGTCACCTTAGTGTTCATTAAAGAACATAAAACAGAGAGAGAAAATGAATTGGGCTCAATTGATTTGAATGCGATTCTATTTCTAAACTTTGCACATTCTATTAAAATATTTATTGAATGCTTTAAAGGACTGTCATGAAACTGCATGAGTTTTTTTTTTTTTTTTTCCTTTTTTTTTAGCTTGATTTTGAAGTCCTACTTTAGGATAATTTTTGAGTACTTGATAAGAATATGGAGGAACTACTTGAATTTGAAATATTTGTTTAGAATAACCTTCTAGTGTTTAAATCAATCATGAGGTGTGTCAACAAAACAATTTTCAATTTTTCTATAGCCAATTCAAGGCAAAGTGTTGCCTTACTTTATTGGGAATTTCAAATTCGTTAGCAATTAGCTAATTAGTAAACAATGTAATGTAGAACAAACTTTCTTATTTTGCGAGGGTCTACAATATTCAATTTCATATTTATACTTCGTTAAGGTTGGCTTATACAATAAAATATGCCTATAGAGGCGGACGGCATGTAATTAGGACGTGTAGGTTGAAAGTTAGAGTAAAATACACCTTAAACTTTGTCGAAAAAGGGCGTACAGGGGTGAAAATGTGAAATAGCCCGTAAACCACTTTGGAGATGTCACGAGAAGATTGCTCAGTGACAAATACGACCTGTGGGGACAGAAACATGTAATTAGGACACGTAGGTTGGAACTTAGAGTAAAAAAAGGCCTAAAACTTTGTCGAAAAAGGGTGTCTGGTGGGCAAAAATGCGAAACAGCCTGCGAACCATTCTGGGGATGTCACAGGAAGCTTGTTTGTGATAAATACAACCTGTGGGGATAGATGACATATAATTAGGACATGCAGGTTGGGAGTTAGAGTTGAAAACACCTTAAACTTAGTTGAAAAAGGGCGTTTGGGGAGGACAAAAATACGAAACAGTGCCTAAACCACTCTGGGGATGTCACTGGCAACTTACTCGTGACAAGTACGACCTATTGGGACATATGGGATGTAATTAGGACACATATGTTGAGAGTTAGAGTAAAAAAAGGCCTTCAACTTAGTCGAAAAAGTGCACTAGGGGGGGAGAAATGCAAAACAATCTCAAACCATTCTAGGAATTGTGCGAATAGCTTCCTCATGCCTAATAGAACATATGGGGACATATGGCTTGTGAGTAAGACAAATAGGTTGGGAGTTAGAGATGAAAATGCCTTAAACTTAATTGAAAAATCGCATTTCAGGAGGGGGAAACTTAGGAGAAACTTGTTCGGACATGCAACATATGATTACGACTATAATCATACAATTTTGAAAAGATTATATGCATTCGAGTTTTATGTAATTTTCTTTTACAATTTGAAATGATAATGTTATTCAATCAATACTAATGTTAATTTATTTTTACAGATGGTTTTTTGCGTAAAAATGTGGATATTCCTTATTTGTGTACGAAGGACATTGTTTTTTTATAATTCGTTATTATGTTGTCCTTTGTTTTTTTGTGGATTACTATTGTTCGTACAGATAACTAATAGCATGGTACAAATTACTTTTGGCATAGAACATATTTCTTTGGACATGGTATAGATTACCATTTGACATGGTATTGTGGATATTTCCCTTCTTTTTTTTTTCTTTTTTTTTTTTTACGGAAGACATGGTTTTTGTATAATCCTCTATTTTGTATAGAATTATTATTTTAAGTTGGATTATGCTTGGTTTGTATGGAATTTCTATTATATTTTGAATTTGACGTTAAAAGTTGAATTTTCTTTGATTGTTATTATTTTGTTTATATACAGGGTACAAGTTGCATAGAATAAATACAGGTTGTGGTGAAATTAATAATAATAAAAAAAACACTAAAGAAAGTTTTTGGTGATTAAACATTTAGTAGCCCAAAAGAAGTGAAGTTGTTGGCGACTAACCAATTGATAGCCAAAAAGAAATCAAGGTTTTTTCGCGACTAAATATTTGGTAGCCAAAAGAAATAAAAGATTTTTGGTGACTAAATAGTTAGTAGCCCAAAACAAATAAAATGAAAATTAAATTTTATTTGGTGATTAAATATTTAGTAGCCAAAAAAATTTGAAGTTTTTGCCTACAAAAAATTTAGTTGTCAAAAAAATCGTTGATGATTATTTGGTGACTAAACATGGTTTTTATGGTTTCTATAATTTTTTTGCAAAGTATACATTATTTAAAAGAGGCGGTACCCTTTCTCCAATCTATTTGAATCAAATTATAATTGAGTTTGTAGGATAGAAGTCATTTAAATTATGACGAATTTCTCACATAAAATTACATAATTATTTAATGCTAATTGAATTTATAAATGTTTATACACAAATATCAACATACACCATTATAACCTTATAATCGCTACAATCATCACTAATATTGTTGCAACCGTCATCACTGTCACTGTCAGCATCACCACCACCATGCACCATTACTATTATCCTCACCTTCATTATCCTTGTCATCGTTATCATAAAACATACCATCATTTCAACTAGTGAAATTTCATTCTCTTTAAATAGTGAAATTTAACCTTAATATTTAGGCGAAATTATTAAAAAAGTAAAATTTCTACTAAAGAAGTAAAAATTATAAAATTAAAGGCAAAGACAAACTAGCGAGTAAATGGAAAACTTATGAATTAAAGAGATGTCACCAATGGTTTCGTTGGAGTAACAATTGATTGTCACTATATTTTTAATTAGCTAACGATAATTTAATTTTCTTAATTAATTTGTTGTCTAATTAATTCTATAATGTGTGTAATTACCAAAATTTTAATATTGTTTAATTAAAACTTGATAGTAATAATTATTTCATTATCTTCAATTCATTCTCTTCAAATAATGAAATTTAGTCTTAGTGTTTAGGTGTAATTTAACTATTAGCAAGGTGAACTTTCTAGTAAATGAGTATAACTTATAAAATTAAATGCCAAAGATGGAATAATGAGTAAATTAGTATATTTATTAAAGGTTTTAATTGTATCATTTTATAATTTAGGTAGTAAAGTAATACTTCGTTATAGTTTTAGAAGAGGAGAGATAAACAGAGACTTCATGCTAGTTTCAGTGAAGAGTAAATTGATACTTCATGATAGCTTTAGGAAGGTCAAATAATACTATGGTTGAGATAAGAAATCCGTAAAATCCGTAATCTGATCCATTCCAGCCCAATCCGGTAGGTTTGGATTGGTTTTTTGAATCCGTGGTTCGATTCTGGATTGAAAAATTAAAAATTCGTAGTCCACGGATCAATTTCATCTGGAACCGATTCAGACCGTGTACAAATAGCCTATATCTATATTATACACTCTTCTGCATAATATCTTCCTTATTCCATGTAAAACCTAAACCCACATAGTATCTTCTTTTATTGCTTTTGTTTGTTGGTTTTTAGTTTTAATTTGTAATGGTTTAAATACTTATGATAGAACTAGTTTTCTTATGGTTGTTTAAATTCTATAACAGTATGTCGCTATTGTGAAAAGACATGTTGCTATTATGGAACTAATATGATGTTATGTTCATGTTTTAATGAAATTAAAATGTTCTATATATTTTTTTGTTATTTAATTATGTGAATCCGTAGTCCTAAACAGATCCAATTCGTGTTTAAATGGATTGGTTCGGATTGGTTCCATGATTTAAATGGATTGGATTGGTTCTAATTTTTCAGGAACCGTCGATAACAGATTGGTTCTGATTTTACCCCAATCTAGACCATGCTCAGCCCTAGATAATACAGGGGGTGTGGGACATTTTGTATAGCGGAAGAGAGACATACAATGACGTAGAATTGTAGAAGAATCACAAGTTCCATGAGAGAAAAGTATGTTTTGAACCCTTTGACAATTGCCTCTACAAATTTTAATTTTTTTATCGACAGAATAGAGACAAAGAGACATAAAGAGAAAGGTAGAAGAAAAAAAAAAGGCTTGTGATGGATCTAAATGAGTGTCAGTAGATCTAAAAAAATAAAGACAGAGTTTGCATGCTGCTGGATTGTCATGAGATAGAGTTTGTATGGTGATAGACAATCGTTATGGATATTCAATTATTTATTTATGACAATAAAAAATAATATATGTTTTTTTTTTCAATTTGAAAAACTAATACTATGTTTAATCTAGAATTGCAAAGTTATTTTTGAATTTTCAATACATTTTTTTAAGTGAATTTTATTAATATTTAATTAAAATTTTAATTTTTAAATTCAGTTAATCTAGATATAATTAAAAAGTAAAATATTTATTAAAAAATCTATTGATACAAAAAAATAAAAAAATAAATGATTTTTTTATATTTTTATATTTTGTGTAATTTTAATTTTTTAAATAAAATTTATACTTTTAAATGTATTTAAATTTTATACTTTTTTCCCCCTCAAACTGAGTCATAAAACTCCAATAAAATAAAAATTATAAACAATGAATAATAATTAAAAAAATATTAATTGAACAAGCATAACATATTTTTCACATCTACAAAAAATAAAAATAAATAAATAAATTAGGAACAAATTTTTTATCTTAATTTGAAATTCCCCCTCAAAATTTAGGACCTCAAAATTTGGCCCCTAATCCCTCTCCTACATTTCTCAGGTCACTCTCTCTCGCTCTCTCACACAACTACTTCCTCTCATTCCTACTCGCTCATGGACGATTTTGTTGGTCCCATTCCACCGTTGTACCGCCTGAAATCGAAAGTCGACACTGTCGATTAACAAACTTGGACTATTTCATTCTAACCAGGTAAGTTGAATTCTCTTTCTCTCTCTGGATCTTATTCTCTTCCCTAATTTCTCACAATTCGACTCCCTCTCTTAGCAATCTCTACCTCACACACTTTCACCGCCCTGTAATCACTACCACACCACACCACCGTTCGCATCGTCTCTCTAAATATAGCGGAACCCCCACATTCATATGACCCATCGCTACGGCCAACCAATCCCACCAGTGAGCCCGCTTTCCATTGCTTTTGTTGTCCCTCTACATCCTCTCTTGCTTCCTGCCTTCGTGCCCTAATCTCTCTCTCTCTCTTTCTCTCTCTCTTAGCCACCATATTTCGTTTTGGGTATATGTTAATTTCAAGATTTGGTAATTCGAGGAGTATTTTGTGTTGGTAGTTCACATTTATGTTTCTTTGATCAATTGCAAAGTCAGTTAAACACACAATATATTTATGTTGGATGTACACATGAATTATTGGAAGAAAAAAACCTAGTGTGATGTGAACTAAGAATTTGGGTATTGTGTTGTAGTCTATTTAATCAATTTATTGACTTGCACTGCTATAATGTGTGTAATTTCTTATGTATCATTGATTTTGTATATTATTTTAACAAGAGGAAAATGACTAACAAGGCACCTCACAACAGAAAAAATGTATGCAATTAGTCCGCCAAAACAAACATTAATCATCCTAAAAAACCTCTTGATTAATGTTTAAGGGTAAAGGGGTAGTAGTTCAAACCTGGTTTTAGGTTTTCAATTTTATTTTTTATTATTATTATTAATTTTTTTTTTTTTTTTTTTGGTTTGGTATGATGCTTCGGATTGAATCCTCCAAATATCATTGCAAGAAATGGGTTTACAATTCATTGATTAAAAGTTAATAGTTTGGGGAAGGTTTATAGTTTAATTTAGGTGGAGTAGTTTAATTCACAAGGAATAAATTCTTGTAAGTGTTTGGACTGATCAAATTGATTTTGGCTGATGACATCATCTTTCTTCATCTTACATCTCTACATGGAAAGGCATTGCATTTTGCTTTTCTCTTTTCTTTTTTTGTATTTTTTTTTTTTAAAGGTTCCTACAATTAGATTCCCATTTTGTGATTTTTGATTTACAAGCATGGTGTGAGCACTTTGAGCTTGATGAATGAATTATAGCTATAAAAGGTAAATTTATAAGTCAACTATAGTTGCATTTTTTTATTTTGTTTTTACGGACCAGTAACTAAGTTTAGTCATAACGTCTTTTATGGTACGAACCAGTAACTAAGTTTTGTCATAACATCTTTTATGGTATTGATTTTTTTATTTTAAAAAAAAAAAAAGGAGTTTGACTATAACTATTGTTTTTTTTTTCTCTACTTTTATTTAATTTTAGTTACATATAGCGATCCCGGTTTTGATCTAACTCTTGTGGTATCCCAAACTCGGGCTTAATGCTTTCATATTGTTGTTTACCTCTTGCTTCCCTTGTACCTCTTTGAAATTGGCTTTTCGGTTGTTGTGGTTGTGTTTGGGCAGGTTGGTCGCTTGTCTTTCAAACCTTATGTTGCCTAGAATTTTGGTCCTCCACTCGAGCGGCACTTCCTCCACTCGAGCGGGCTTTGCAAACTCTCAGTACTTTTGCAGGTCTGCAAAACTACTAAGAGAGTGCTTTCTACACTCGAGCAGCATTTCCTATGCTCGAGCGGCCTTTCCTGCGCTCGAGCGTTGGTCTATTGTCTACAAAACTACTACATGTGTGTTTTCTACGCTCGAGCGTCACTTTTTGCATTCGAGCGGATTGTGTGCATATCAGATCGCAAAAAAGACTTTTTACATCACTTTTTCAGATCTTTTCTCTCTAAAACCTAAAGTTGAGACCCTCTCTCTCTAAAACACTCTCTCTATATATATTTTCACCTAGTTTTAGTGATTTCTTCACCCTAATCCCTTTGATAAAAAGGTAGACCATCTCAAGATCTCCATTTTGATCCGAATAGAGTTGGATTTGGGCATCTTTGAAGTTTTACGCTTGCTTGGCTCGTATTTTCTCTTTGGGGTAAGGATTTTCTACACTTTCATATGGTTTTTCTCTTTGGGGTAAGGATTTTCTACACTTTCATATGGTTTTTAGCTTAGTTATTTGTCGTTGTGTAACAATGGTGGGATTTGGGAGTATTTTGAACAAACCTAGGGTTTGGGTGTGAAATAAAAAGGAGGGGTTTCTAAATGAGTGTGAAATAAATGGTTTTGGGGTTCCAATATCAGGTTCTATGGTGGCAATATAGTAAATTTTGGCATTTGGGTTCATATATGGAAAAAAGGAGTTTTGCCTTAAATGGGTCAAATTGTTATTTTGTACAAATAACTAAAATTAAAAACGATAATGTGGAATTGGATGATTGTTGATGTAAATGGTGGAGTCAGACACGTGTTGTCTCCCACCTATGGAAATTTGTATAATTTATCCATTGAGAAGACTGTATATCTGTTTAGAAATATCTATATTGGGCTATCGGTGGAGGATAGATATGATTGTTGTAGAAAATGCATGAGGATTAGGTAAAGTGAAACTAATCTAACGTCGGTTGTCATTGAATATGACAATATGTTAAATACATCGTATATGTATGATGTTTAGGAGAAGAAATGGGATGTACTCCATTGTGTGGAAGACGAAAGGGGATGTACTCCATTGTGTAGGAGAATAAATGGGATGTACTCCATTGTTTGGGAGGAGATAGAGGATGAACTCCATTGAAATTAAGTTGGCCGGAGTGTCCAGGGTGAAAGTCCCGAAATCGTGTGTATAAATGGGTGCCGATCCCGCGGACAAAATTTTCGTAAAATGGCAGATTTGAAGTGTTTGTGGGGTCGTGTATTGAATTGGAAAAACCAATAAGTTGTAGTCTCAGTTGGGTTGTTGAAAGATAATGAAATTGACTCATGAATTGAAAGAATATGAATTGAAATATGAACTTTGGTGCTTTACAGTTATATAAAATGTGGATATTTTGTCACCGACATTGTGTATGCACATTATACTTATATCTTTGTTAAATTTCATATATTGTGTTACATTGTTCCTATTGGGCTTTGGCTTACCCTATTTTGGAAAAATCATTTTCAGGTGTTGGTGACATGTCTCTGCCAAGGCAATAGCTTGGAGGGACTTTTGGGAGAAAGAGCTTCTTTATTTTGTTATATTCTTTTGTGTAGCCAAATGCTTAAATTGTATTGAGCTAGGCTCAGTTTTGTGTAACCAAGTAATGACTTGGAAAGATGTAAGCCTATTGGGCATATGACTATATGTTTAATTTTTAATTATCTTAACATTGCAGCACATGCTGTAGATTCGGGATGAACATTTGTAAACGAAGTCTGATGAATGAAAGTATCTTATTTCTATTACTATTCCGCTTATGAGTTGGTTTTATCATTTTATTTTAGGGGCATTACAACTTGGTATCAGAGCGTACCGGGTTTGAATACTTTAGGTACGTGGGAAATGGTTAGTACCACAATCAGTTTGTCTCGCTTGGCTGAGACGTTAGTATGTATTGTATGTTTGTCACGCCCTCAAAATAAACCCATTATATATATATCATTGACATGCATTATTTAAAGAAAACAATTTATTAATTCATTCATCAGAGTATTACTAAATAAAAGCATTACATGTAACATCAAATTAAATGCCCTACGGGCTAACATCTTTCCAAGCCAACACTTGGACACAAAAATATGAGTTCTAACTCAATACAAGTAAAGCCCTAGGCTTGAATGTTTACATGCACTAACAAATAGAAACAATTAACTAAAGATAGTCTTCTTCAAATCCAAAAGCCAAATCCTCCCAAGCTAAGTCCTTGGAGGTAGCTTATCACCTGAACCTGAAAATGATGTTCCCATAAAGGGTGAGCCACAGCCCAGTAGAAAAATACTAAACCAAATATAAGCATTGAATAAAGCTATAGCATTCAATAGATGGTTAACCAAGATAATCAATTATAACTTAATACAGTCTCATGACACTAACGTCGATGACATGTTTCAATTCCCATTATTATCAATAAGGCTCAGAACCTGGCCAAACTTACAACAGTGAACTATATAACATATTCACATTACTTCCAATATCAATAACACAGATGAGACTCAGGCTCATATCAAAACACTTCATACTTCCCGTTTGATACACATTTTAGTGCTGTATCAATAACATGTAAAAACACTTCAATATAATAAGCACACATAATAGTGATGCTAATGGAGTCCATCCCCTATCTCCTCCCAAACAAAATCCGGTTTAGAGGTCCATCCCCTATCTTCCCCTAAACCGTGGAGTGCATCCCCTATCTCCTCCCAAACAATAAGCATATGCAATGCTCAATCAATACATGTACTTTCTGTATTAATTCTATAGTCTAAATTTATGACTTAAACAAATTGATTAGTTTCAATTTTCCCTAATCCACATGCAATGTCTACAACAAACATGACTATCCTCCACCGATAGCCCAAAACAGTTATTTCTAGGCTGGAAATAAATATATCAACAATTCAATAGGCGAGTGATTTAAATTATCCAACTACACCATTTAATCAATGAATTTCTCAATTTCATGAACTTAACCAAATTTCCCAATTTCCTTAAATTAATTATACAAATTAATTTATTAACACAACTAGGGTTTTTCCCAAAATTACCAAAGTACCCCCCACATATCAAAATACCAAAACTTAGAACAAAACTTATAAGGTGGAGTGGGAAATCCCTACCTCGAAGAAAATAACCCGAATGGAGAAGACGGAGATGATGAACCAAAACCAAAGTGCTCCGAAACTACAAACTCTCAGATTAAAACGAAGCTCTCGTCTCACTCTATCTTTTTAATAAAGCAACTAGGGTAAAAACACCCTAAAAGGTGATGAAACCTAAGAAAGAAGGTGAGTAGAGGGAGAGAGAACTCGGAACTAGGGTTTTTAGGATCAAAAGAATGTGAAAAAAACGTTTTAAAAACTGCTGCTGCGTATATAAACCCGACAGGCTCGCTCGAGCGAACACTTGGTCGCTCGAGCGACCAGACACACGAAACCCTCGCTCGAGCGAAGACAAGCTCGCTCGAGCCAAGAATGCAATGCTTCAGATCTGCAACCCAGGAGCACGCTCGAGCGACAGAATGCTCGCTCGAGCGAAGGAAATCTCGCTCGAGCGAAGAAACACTGCCCTCAGGCCTATACTAGACGCAATCGCTCGCTCGAGCGAAGAAAATCTGGCTCGAGCCACCAGACACAAAATACAACCCTCGCTCGAGCGACCAAGCCCTAGCTCGAGCGACCAACCCAAAAACTGGACAGCAACACTTGGTTTACGAACCCAACCAACCTGAAACAAACCTGCCCAACACATCCTATAACTCCAAATGAGAAAAATAAAGGACGACAACAACAATTATACAATGACAGAATATACGGAACCTAAGTCCGGACACAATAATCAAATGGGAAAAGACCGGGGTCGCTATAACCTCCCCCCCTTAAAAGAATTTCGTCCCCGAAATTAAGCATAAGTTTTTTGAAAACAGGTTTTTTTTTTTTTTTTTTTTAAAAAAAATGACAATTCAATAGTACACAACTTGACCCAATACTGGTCATTTCATCTCTTATCAAGAGGCATCTCAAATATATCTCAACCTGCATTATTAATATGCAATTTTTCTTCCAATTTCAACAATTTCAATATACGTGATTTCCATTTCCATATCATATTCAATTTCATGATGTATACCACACATTCAACATATAAATGTTACAATCTACTTCCATTATGAGACAGGTTTCAAACTACTATCATTAAACCAAAACATTATCAACGTTTTCCGACTTATGACATAAATAAAGCTCTTATGTCCAACAATATTACAAAATCTAAATACAGGATTATATATTAATAAACATGTCCGGATATTTCTCGCGGACTTCCAACTCACGTTCCCAAGTGGCTTCCTCCACTCCGTGATGTTTCCACAGAACTTTGACCAAAGGGATGGTCTTGCCTCGCAAAACTTGATCCCGCCTATCCAAGACCCGAACCGGTCTCTCCTCATACGAGACATCCTCGTCAACCACTAAATCAGTCCAATCCAACACATGTGATGGATCCGGCTCATACTTCCGATGCATACTCACATGAAACACGTCATGTACTCCGGACAACTGCGGTGGCAAAGCTAAACGATAGGCAGCCTCGCCAATCCTCTCAAGGATCTCAAAAGGACCAATGAACCGAGGGGACAACTTCCCGCTCTTCCCAAACCTCATCAATCCCCGTCTAGGTGATATTTTCAGAAAGACATGATCACCCATGTCAAACACCAAAGGTCTCCTCCTACGGTCGGCATAAGATTTCTGACGACTTTGTGCTGTAACAAGCCTCTTACGGATAAGCTCAACTTTCTCCGTCGTTTCCCTCACCAACTCCGGACCCAATAAAGGTGCATCACCCACCTCGGCCCAACAAACAGGAGATCTACACGGTCGGCCATACAAGGCCTCAAACGGTGCCATACCGGTACTAGACTGAAAACTGTTGTTGTAGGCAAACTCCACCAACGGCAAGTGCCTCTCCCACGACCCACTAAAGTCTAGAACACAACCCCGAAGCATATCCTCAAGGATCTGAATAGTACGCTCGGACTGCCCGTCAGTCTGAGGATGATAAGCCGTGCTAAAGGTCAACTTAGTGCCTAAGGCACTCTGCAAACTCTGCCACAACCTGGCAGTAAAACGAGGATCTCTATCTGAGACGATCGTCACTGGGACCTCGTGCAACCTCACTATGTCCCGAATATATAAGTCGGCCAGATGATCGACTGAATCTCTAACACGCATAGGAATAAAGTGCGCCGACTTAGTCAACCGGTCTACAACCACCCAAACAGCATCACTACCCCGCTGAGTCCTCGGAAGACCTACAACGAAGTCTATAGTGACATGCTCCCACTTCCACTCAGCAATAGGCAAGGGTTGTAACAAACCCGCTGGCCTCTGATGCTCGGCCTTCACTTGCTGACAAGTAAGGCACTTAGACACGAAAGCTGCCACATCTCTCTTCATACCCCGCCACCAAAACTATCGACCCAAATCCCGATACATCTTAGTGCCTCCCGGATGCACCGCAAGGCGTGAATGATGAAACTCTCGGAGTACCTCCTCTCGACAAGACTCCGGCACAAATAGACGGTCTCGGTATCTCACACTCAGGTCGGGATACACCGTCAAACCCTTCTCAACCTTCCCACCGAAAATCTTCTCACGGAGGGATTCTACCTCAAGGTCACCCCTCTGAGCCTCTAACACTCGAGTCACAAGTGTAGGCTGTACAACAACAGAAAACAAGGCCGCAGCCTCAACGGAATCGCCCAGAAGTAAATCAAACTCCCCAAGTGCACCCAACATCTCCCATTCCCGGATGGCTATACTAGCTATGTCACCAATAGATTTCCTGCTAAGGGCATCGACCACCACATTGGCCTTCCCCGGATGATAATGCAACTCGAAGTCATAATCCTCAATAAACTCCATCCACCTCCTCTGCCTCAAGTTCAAGTCTTTCTGTGTAAACAAATATTTCAGACTCTTATGATCCGAGAATACCTCGAACCTCTCACCATAAAGATAATGCCTCCAAATCTTCAAGGCAAATATCACAGCTGCTAACTCTAAATCATGCGTAGGGTAATTCTTCTCGTGGATTTTCAACTGACGTGAGCCATAGGCAACTACTTTCCCTTCTTGCATCAACACACAACCCAGACCCTCTCGTGAGGCGTCACAATAGACTGCATAACCCAACCCTCTCTCCGGAATAATCAAGACTGGAGCGGTGGTCAGTCTAACTTTCAACTCCTGGAACGACTTTTCACAAGTCTCACTCCATACAAACTTGACTCCCTTCCGAGTCAATCTAGTCAAAGGTGAAGCTAACCTGGAGAAATCCTTCACAAACTGGCGATAATACCCAGCTAACCCCAGAAAACTGCGGATCTCAAACATACTCTTAGGCTGTGCCCAATCTTGCACTGCCTCAGTCTTGGATGTATCAACAGACACTCCTTCCCCAGAAACTACATGGCCTAAGAACTTGACCTCTTCTAGCCAGAACTCACACTTCCCAAACTTAGCATAAAGCTTATGGGCTCTAAGTAACTCAAGCACCACTCTCAAGTATTCCTTGTGCTTCTCCTCAGAAGGTGAATAGATAAGGATGCCGTCCACGAAGACGACTACAAATTCCCGGAATATCCGGTTCATCAAATCCATAAAAACTGCGGGTGCATTGGTGAGCCCAAATGGCATCACCAAAAACTCATAGTGGCCATACCGCGTACGGAATGCCGTCTTCGGAATATCCTCCTCCCTGACTCTTAACTGATGATAACCCGATCTCAAGTCTATCTTCGAGAAACAACAGGAACCCTTCAACTGATCGAACTGATCATCTATACGAGGCATAGGTTACTTATTCTTAACCATAGCCCGATTCAATTTCCGGTAATCTATACAAAGTCTCAAAGCACCACCTTTCTTTTTAACAAAGAGAGTCGGTGCTCCCCATGGCGAAACACTAGGACGTATATAGCCCTTATCTAGCAACTCCTGGAGTTGGATCTTCAACTCAACTAACTCAGCTGGGGCAAAACGATAAGGTGCCATAGAAATCGGCGCCATGCCAGGCACTAAGTCAATAGAGAACTCAATCTCTCTGTGAGGTGGCAAACCAACAAGGTCCTCGGGAAAGACGTCCGAGTACTCACAAACCACTCTTGGCAACACAGTCTGGGTCTCATTACCCTCACCACTCTCAAAGCTAGCAAGTAGACCACTAAGCTCACTCCGCCTTCGTAGATCATACCCCGGTGGCAAAACACTACCAACCCGGTCCCCCAGAAAATGAAAACACTCCCCGCTCACGGTACAACAAGTGACTCTCTGGCGGTAGCAATCAATAACTGCCCGGTATGACGATAACCAGTCCATACCCAAAATAACATCAAAGCCCTTCATGGGCATAACTACAAAAGGAAACGGAAGTCTATGATCGGCGACCTCTATATCACAACCCCTGACACCTTGTTTCAAGATCAATTCACCCCCAAGAGGTGACACTACACAAATAGGGGATGCTAACTGTGCTAACTCCAACTCCAAAACAGATGCAAATGCAGCAGATACAAAGGAATGAGATGCACCTGTATCAATCAAAACACTAGCAACCAAGTTGCAAAACAAGAAGGTACCTCTCACAACTGATGGTGCCGGCACAAGATCCTACGCGGTAACAGCGTACACGCGCCCAGACGACCTCTGATCAACCTGCTCACCCCTAGGAGCATAAGATTGCTGCACCGACTGGGACGATGAAGCCCTCTGATTGGCCCTCGAGGCCTGACCCGACTGAGCTGGCTGCTGACCCTGAATCTGCCTCAAACCAGATGCACCAAGTGTGCCACCCAACTGCGGGCAATACCTCTTCATATGCCCTGGCTGACCACACTGATAACACGAGAGTGGCTGGCCTCTACCCTGACTCTGGCTCTGAGATCGAGCCGAAGATGATGCTGCTCTCTGCACTCCTCCCCTCTAAGGACAAACTGGAGACTTGTGGCCCAGCTGGCCACACTTGAAACAGGTAATGTCTCCCTGACTGCCTTTCCCCGAACTAACACTCGGCACAGGAAAAGTCGATCTAGAAAAGCTACCCTTAGACTGTTGAGGATTAAAACCCTTCCGTCTCCTACCATCACTCTGACCATCCTGACTCCTCTTGGAGCCCTTCTGTCCTTCCTCCTCCTCCTGCATCATGATTTCCATGTGGGCCGCAGCATCAACCATACGCCTATAATCCCGAATCATAGTTCCCCCAACTCTCAGCTTGAGGCCTCGCCTCAACTTCTTCTCAAACTCGATACAACGGCGTTCCTCAGACGCCACCAACTCAGGTGCAAACCTGGACAAACTAGTAAATGCAGCCTCAAACTCGGCCACTGAAGAACTCGACTACTTAAGCTGGCAGAACTGGTCTCTCAGCTTCTCCCTAACTGCTGGAGATAAGAACCTCTCCTGGAAAGCATTCACAAAAGCCTCCCATGTACCTCCTATACGACCCTTAGTGAACTTCCACCACTGACCCGCATCCCCCTTCAATTGGAAAGATGCCAAGGTCACTTTCAACCCCTCGTCTTCGATGCCAAGCATCTCAAACGTCTTCGTTGTCTGTTCGAGCCATTCATCTGCCTTAAGCGGCTCTTTAGGATCACCCACAAATTCATCTGGGTTAGACCGGAAGAACTCCCTCTTCAGAAAGGAAGGTCTTGCATCCGTAACAACAACCCGAGCTTGATTCTCAGCTCTGAGAATGCCTACTGACTCCCTGAATGCCCCTGCTATCTCTCGGGCTAGAGCGCCCATAGCCTGCTGGCCTACTGGCTCGGCCACATTGGCCTGGCCAATTCCCTCCTGAACTGCCAGAATCTCCTCTGGCACAGGCACCTCCTGCCTACCCGGCCTACCACGCCTACCGCGTCCTCGTCCTCGTCCTGACATCCTAATAAAGGAAACAAGGACGTTAGCACATTAATAAATGTGCCGAAGCTAAACACTCGCGTCCTAATGCATTGGACAACAATAATTCATTCCACGTAAGCACATAATCACATAAGCGCCTACGAATTTCATTCCTGGATGATGATAGTCCCGAAGCGTTACTATAGTTCCGGTTGGAAGCAGCATTGATCAAGTGCCTTTCCAACAAGACTACTAGAAACTCAAGGGTCCAATCAACATCCTAGGAACTACATTCCATACCCACATAGTCACATAAACATGTTATCATGTAAGCATATAACATTACACTAAGTCTCTATCAAACGAGACGAACCCATTGTGATACTAATCACTTCCCACATACCCAAAGTATTCAAACCCGGTACGCTCTGATACCAAGTTGTCACGCCCTCAAAATAAACCCATTATAACAATTTATTAATTCATTCATCAGAGTATTACTAAATAAAAGCATTACATGTAACATCAAATTAAATGCCCTACGGGCTAACATCTTTCCAAGCCAACACTTGGACACAAAAATATGAGTTCTAACTCAATACAAGTAAAGCCCTAGGCTTGAATGTTTACATGCACTAACAAATAGAAACAATTAACTAAAGATAGTCTTCTTCAAATCCAAAAGCCAAATCCTCCCAAGCTAAGTCCTTGGAGGTAGCTTATCACCTGAACCTGAAAATGATGTTCCCATAAAGGGTGAGCCACAGCCCAGTAGAAAAATACTAAACCAAATATAAGCATTGAATAAAGCTATAGCATTCAATAGATGGTTAACCAAGATAATCAATTATAACTTAATACAGTCTCATGACACTAACGTCGATGACATGTTTCAATTCCCATTATTATCAATAAGGCTCAGAACCTGGCCAAACTTACAACAGTGAACTATATAACATATTCACATTACTTCCAATATCAATAACACAGATGAGACTCAGGCTCATATCAAAACACTTCATACTTCCCGTTTGATACACATTTTAGTGCTGTATCAATAACATGTAAAAACACTTCAATATAATAAGCACACATAATAGTGATGCTAATGGAGTCCATCCCCTATCTCCTCCCAAACAAAATCCGGTTTAGAGGTCCATCCCCTATCTTCCCCTAAACCGTGGAGTGCATCCCCTATCTCCTCCCAAACAATAAGCATATGCAATGCTCAATCAATACATGTACTTTCTGTATTAATTCTATAGTCTAAATTTATGACTTAAACAAATTGATTAGTTTCAATTTTCCCTAATCCACATGCAATGTCTACAACAAACATGACTATCCTCCACCGATAGCCCAAAACAGTTATTTCTAGGCTGGAAATAAATATATCAACAATTCAATAGGCGAGTGATTTAAATTATCCAACTACACCATTTAATTAATGAATTTCTCAATTTCATGAACTTAACCAAATTTCCCAATTTCCTTAAATTAATTATACAAATTAATTTATTAACACAACTAGGGTTTTTCCCAAAATTACCAAAGTACCCCCAACATATCAAAATACCAAAACTTAGAACAAAACTTATAAGGTGGAGTGGGAAATCCCTACCTCGAAGAAAATAACCCGAATGGAGAAGACGGAGATGATGAACCAAAACCAAAGTGCTCCGAAACTACAAACTCTCAGATTAAAACGAAGCTCTCGTCTTACTCTATCTTTTTAATAAAGCAACTAGGGTAGAAACACCCTAAAAGGTGATGAAACCTAAGAAAGAAGGTGAGTAGAGGGAGAGAGAACTCGGAACTAGGGTTTTTAGGATCAAAAGAATGTGAAAAAAACGTTTTAAAAACCGCTGCTGCATATATAAACCCGACAGGCTCGCTCGAGCAAACACTTGGTCGCTCGAGCGAAGACAAGCTCGCTCGAGCCAAGAATGCAATGCTTCAGATCTGCAACCCAGGAGCACGCTCGAGGGACAGAATGCTCGCTCGAGCGAAGGAAATCTCGCTCGAGCGAAGAAACACTGCCCTCAGGCCTATACTAGACGCAATCGCTCGCTCGAGCGAAGAAAATCTGGCTCGAGCCACCAGACACAAAATACAACCCTCGCTCAAGCGACCAAGCCCTAGCTCGAGCGACCAACCCAAAAACTGGACAGCAACACTTGGTTTACGAACCCAACCAACCTGAAACAAACCTGCCCAACACATCCTATAACTCCAAATGAGAAAAATAAAGGACGACAACAACAATTATACAATGACAAAATATACGGAACCTAAGTCCGGATACAATAATCAAATGGGAAAAGACCGGGGTCGCTATAATGTTTATGTGATAACATGCTTATATGGCTAAATGGGTACGGGATTTAGTTCCTAAGATACTGATTGGGTCTACGGGTTTCTGGAAGTCTTATTAGAAGAGCACTTGATCACTACTATTTCTAATTGGAACTCTAGCAATGTCGCGGGATGGTCATTATCTTGGAAGGAAATTCGTATGTGTTTATGTGATTACGTGCTTATATGGAGTGATTTACTGTTGTCCATCACATTAGGACGTGATTGAGTTAGCTTCAGCACATTTATAAATGTGCTAATACCTTTTGTTACATTTATTAAGATGTCAGGGCGTGGACGTGGCGGTGGTAGGCATGGTAGGCCTAGAAGGCATGAGATGCCTCTACCGGA
This sequence comes from Camellia sinensis, assembly GCF_055761805.1. NCBI lineage: Eukaryota > Viridiplantae > Streptophyta > Magnoliopsida > Ericales > Theaceae > Camellia > Camellia sinensis. The sequence goes on along the minus strand of NC_138975.1, from coordinate 99,408,767 downwards.
TGATATTCCGGCACAAGAAGAAGGGGTTGGTCAGGCCAATGTAGCTGAAACAGTTGGTCAATAGGCCATGGGCGCCTTAGCCCGCGAAATGGTCAGAGCTTTGCCAGAATCTATGGACATTCTCAAGGTTGAGAATCAAGTCCAGGCCTAAGTTGCTAAGTGTAGACGTCCCCGAATGTCCCGGGAAAAATCCCGTTTTGTTCATTTGGGCTTACTATAGATCGGACTCAAAGTGTCATGATTCTTAATCTGATCTCACAATGTGCGATGTGAGATTGATAAATCACCAAAGAGTCCAAATCCGGCAAATCGTTTTGGAAAACTGATTTTTGTAAAGAAGTGCCAAATATGGACTGCTTTGCCAGATACAGAGTCGCCACCTAAATATTTATTTTGGGGGATTTAGGAAACCCTGACTCGTTGCCTAAGGCCACGTGTCCGTCATCACCAAAGTTGCCTCGGCTCAGGAACTTGGGTACGATTGGGGAAGGTCATCTATGAGCACCCCCGCTCGCCCGATCCGAAGATCGGCCTGTACTAAGCATGATATCGAGTTTTTGAAAACGCATGCGTTCTTATTCCGGTTAATTGGCTAATCTTTACTACGTGATGCGCACAGCAAAACAAGTATAGACTAGATCGCCTAACTTGGAACAAAGCATTGCATATCCGTTTGTTTGGAAATGGTTTTGAATTTTGCTACTCACAAGTAGGCTAAAACACGGATTTCGATGAATTATTCCAATTCAAGCAATCCAACCTTCACCCACAGGCATTCAGGTAGTTATATCACATAAGCAATTAACCTCATGGCAAGCATGCTTTCATGTTAACATTTACATACATGCAAGATGCTAAAACATAAACACTCACAGTGTACTCCGAGCCAAAACAAGGAACTAGTTAGAAATCATGCATGATCCTAGTTCATGTTAAGATGGCTAATGTAACACATGCAAAATAAAACTAGAATAGGCTCGGCTAATCTAATAATGACATGTGAAATGCGGCAACTCGATACACGTATTCAAGTTAGAATTGAAATACTATGCGGTTAGTATGATGCGCCGAGCCCGGTGCGTGCAATATGAACGAATGTATGCAAACATGCTGACATAAGTATGCTAATTGAAACATGACCTAAACTAACCATCAAAAGCTAGTAAGTAAAAGGGAGAAAGACGTGGGGTTGGAAGACATTCACACACGCACGCACACTAATTACAAAACTCGCCCTCCCGACGGAGGGTCCGAATAAATAATACAAACCGAATAATTAATCAAAAACCCTAGCTAATTAAATATTACAAATCCTTTAATTAATTAACGAATTAATTACAAAACAATCTAAGTATGAAACTAAGAGGCCGCCGCAGCTCCGCCTCGAAATAATTGGATGATGCATGCTCGATTCGCCTCGCTCGGAAACCCGTTGCCATGCCACATGTTGCCTCTGTTTGCACTGTTTTATGCCTCTGAAAACTGCACAAGTCCCAAGGCTGCTTCTGAACCACTCCCTAAGCATTGTGTGAGGCCACCGGCCAAGAGATAGGACCACCGGCCATTGGGGATCTAGGCCAAAAATTCATGGCCGGCCGGCACTGAAGATGGCCGACCAACCATCTCTTCCTGCAGAATCCTGTTTTTGCTACAGTAGAGGGCAGAAAGTGCATGGCAAGGCATTTACAAGATAATGTATGCACGACCATCCTCCCTATCATGCTATAAACTCAAGGGAGTATGGCTCTCGACCCTCGGACCACCAATCACGCATTTCAATGCATGATGGCCAAGGTGTCAAATGTGCAAATTAATGTGGAATGAATGCAACAAAACATATGAATGCCTAGAACTCTATCATGCTTGGATCAAGAGCGTCGACGACTAAGGATTGAGGAACATTTCGTCACTTCAAGTACGAACGTTCCTCGCTCCTCGTGTTTGGTTTGACACCCCAAACCAAACATAATGCAATGTATGTATGCCAGATACAATGCAAAGCAATGCAACTAATGTAATGCAACACGAGCAACGCAACCCAATGTAATCAACCTAAGCATACAAGCTAAGTCAATGTAACATGAGCATGTCAAGAATTATGCAAATAGCCCAAACATGCAATCACCAATACAATGGAGGAAGCATGCAATAATACATCTTGGAGCAAGTATGCAATGGTAACGGACCATGTAAATGCAAAGCATGCAAATATCATGAAAGCAAACATGTTCAAAGGACTTAAACCAAAAGGACAGACCTCAGCCATGCCACAATCAGTGGCCAAAACACTAAAACGAAGACGCCAACACACAAAACAAACATGTACACATATTGGTCCATAAACTATGCAACAAATGCAAAATCCTCAAACATGAGAGAGATGTTATAAACATGAGAATGTGACAATGCAATGAGCTCTAAAATCATGTGAAGAACGATGCCAAATCATATACTCAAGTGAAGCATAGCATGCTAATGGGGTCAACGCCCAAAGCTAGTCAAGGGGCTCTCACCATGGCCATGTTAACCAAGCCCCAAAGGGTCAAAGTGACCAAAAAAAGTCCTTAGACAGGCCAAAACAAGGCTAGAACATGCATGGGATGAGGCCAAAACATGCTAAAATGATGGGCACAAACAAGGGGCATGCAAGGTTACAAAGGGAGCATTACACTACATCTATCACAACCACTCATGGCATGGATTATGCAATAAAAAAAAAGAGTTATAATATGTCAAAATAAGCCCCAAAACCCAATGAGATGGCATCCCAAAGACCTAATCATGGAGACATGCACAATGACCCAATCTTGAAGCATAAAACACAAACCTTCTAATGCATGGAAAATGTTATGAATGTGAATGCATGGCCATATTATATGGACTGAAATCTCATGTGAAATGATGCCAAATCATGAAAATGAGCCAAGTAATGCAATCATGCGACTTAGGCCTTCAAAGCTAACAAGCTAGGATGAACTAAGGCTATACAAAACATGACATATATGATCAAAACGACACCAAACAGAGCTTTAACATGCTGAAATATGACTAAAAGTTCATTTGGGTCGAGTCAAAATGTGCAAGCATGATAGTTCAAATGCAAGATACATGTTGTGGCAAATGAGAGGATTGCAAGACAAGTGTATGGTGTATGCATGAGGCCACCAAACCAACATGAAACAAAGGTACAACATGACCAAACAACACCAAATACTTGCTAAAATGAAGTTAAAACAAACTAAATAAATACTTGCTAAAATGAAGTTAAAACTAACTAAGTAAATATGCTACCATTATGAGCCCTTAAGGCAAGCAAATGAGACATAAGTAGAGAGGGGTGTCCCTCCCCTATGTAAGACCTCAAAACCACTTCTCCACCACTAAAAATCCTCTAGATTTCAGTGGTAAGAAGGTTGAAACAAGAGAGGTTCCAAAGCCAAAAGGAAGAGGCACAAAAAAGAGGCCAAACAAGGCCAAGGAGGGGTAGACAACCCCCAACACAAAAGTGACCTTAATGAAACATCTCAAGCATGAAAATATAGAACTTTTTTCAGTAGGACACTAAGCTTAAAACAGCATGCAAGTATGTGTAAAAGTTTAAGCCAAAATGGGGTATCAAAAGTAAGTTGACTCACCCTTGAAGAACACTTCAAGAACACCAACTCCAGCACCCTTCTTGGATCAAAACCAACTCAAAAACTCTGAAATAAACCTTCTAGTGCCTCAGCAACCAAGGATAGTGTAGTGCTAGGTGTTTATGTGCAATAGTAAGAACAAAACACACTTTTGAGCTCAAACACACACACAAATCTAGAGAGAGATATAGAGAGAGAGAGAGGTATATCTAACTTCTATATCAGTTGGCTAAACCTCTGAAAGGGGAGGGGAGGCCCTCCTTTTATAGAAAATCCAAATCCAAGCTTCTAAGAGAAGCTAAGCTCAATGATGAAATCCCTCCATACACGTGTATGGAGGGCAGAGTCTGTGCTTACCAGCTGGCACAGCTGGTATGCACAATGCCTGAAAAAGACAAAGAAAAGGCCTTGGCCAGAAAAAGTGGCCGATCAACCAAAAAAAAGGTCGGCCGACCAAACACAGTGTCGATCGGCCAACACTCTTAGCCGACAGCAAGAAAACAAGGCCGGTGGCCTCAGACCATGGCCGGTGGGTTAAGGGGATGGCCAACAAGCCATTTCCTACCCTCAGGTGCAAAAACCACAAGTCCTTGGTCCACAACCAAGCACAACACAGTCAAGTTGAGAGATCCTAAGGCAAGGCGCGCAGCCGAGACCTTCGGGAACTCAAAACGAACACGAACATGGATGATCATCGAGTGTTCAAACGATGACATCCAAGTCTTAAGGACGGTCAAAAATGGGGTGTCTACACTAAGGCAGGGCCATCATATCTGAAGAGGGAGTTCTTCCGGTCGAATCCGAATGAGTTTTTGGGTGATCCCAAGGAGCCACTAAAAGCGAATGAGTGGCTAGAGCAAATGGTAAAGACATTTGAGATGCTCAGCATCGAAGACGGGGGTTCAAGAGTGACCTTAGCGTCCTTCTAGCTGAAGGGAGGCGCGGGTCAATGGTGGAAGCATGCGCGAGGGTGCATTGGAGGGACTAGGGAGGCTTTTGTCGATGCCTTCCAGGACAAGTTTTTGCCTCCCACTGTTAGGGAGAAGTTGAGAGACCAGTTCTCTAAGTTGGTGCAGCTAAACACACCAGTGGCCGAGTTTGAGGCCACATTCACCGGTTTGTCGAGGTTTGCACTGGAACTCGTAGTGACTATGGAGCACCGTTGTCTAGAGTTCGAGAAGTGGTTGAGGACTGGACTCATGTTTAGAGTGGCTGGATTCATGATTAGAGATTATGGGCGCCTTCTGGAGGTTGGAGCCCATCATGAGACTATCATGCAGACAGAGGAGGAGAGGATGAGGGGCTCCAGGAGGAGTCAAGATAGTCAGGGGGACAGTAAGAGGCAGAGGGGTTCTAACCCTCAGTCGTCCTAGGGAGCTCAGTCAAGGTCCACTTTTCTAGTATCGAGTTTGGGTTCTGGAAGGGGTGGTCAGGGAGACATCACTTGTTTCAAATGTGGTTAGTTGGGCCATAAGTCTCCAACTTGCCCGTAGAGAGGAAGAGAGCAGTGAGTAGCATTATCTTTGGCTCGTTCTCAGAGCCAAAGTTAGGGGAGAGGCCAGCCGCTCACTTGTTCTCAGTGTGGACAGGCGGGCACATGAAGAGGTTTTGCCCTCAGTTGGGTGGCACATCTGGTGCATCTAGTTCGAGGCAGACATAGGGCCATCAGCCTGCACAATTAGCACAGGCCTCGAGGGCCAATCAGAGAGCCTCTTTGGCTCAGTCAATGTACTAGGCATATGCTCCAAGGGGTGAGCAGGTTGATCAGAGACCTATCGAGCGTGTGTATGTTGTTACCACGCCAGATTTTGAACCGGCTCCTTCAGTAGTGAGAGGTAATTTCTTATTTTGCTATTCAATTGCTAATGTGTTGATTGATATGGGTGCATCCCATTCTTTTATCTCGTCTACATTTGCATCAGTTTTAGGGTTAAAGTTGACACAGTTCGCATCTCCTATTTGCGTAAAGTCACCTACTGGCGGTGAAGTTATCTTGAAATAGGGGTGTCAGGGTTGTGACATCAAGGTTGTTGGTCGGCGATTACCTTTTGCATTTGTGTTGCTTGGTATGTCTAGTTTTGATGTCATTTTGGGTATGGACTAGTTATTGTCATACCGAGCTGTTATAGATTGCTACCGTCAGAGGGTTACTGTATGTACCTCGAGCGATGATCGTTTTTGCTTCTTGCGGGACCGAGTGGATAGAGTCTTATCACCGGTATATGATCCGCATAGGCGAAGTGAACTTAGTTGCCTTCTTGCTAGCTTCTTAAGTGGTGAATATGATGAAGTCCGAGTGAAGTTGCCAAGGGTAGTTTGTGAATACCCTGATGTCTTTCCCAATGATCTTACTAGTTTACCACCTCATTGAGAGATCGAGTTCTCCATTGATTTAGCGCCTGGCACGACACCGAATTCTATAGCACCGTATCGGTTTGCACGGGCAAAGTTGAGTGAGTTGAAGGCTCAACTCCAAGAATTGTTAGATAAGGGTTTTGTCCACCCTAGTACATCATATTAGGGAGCACCGACTCTTTTTGCTAAAAAGAAAGATGCTGCATTGTGACTTTGTATAGATTACCAGAAGTTTAATATGGTAACTGTTAAGAACAAGTACCCAATGCCTCGTATAGATGACTTGTTTGACCCATTGAAGGGGTCTTGTTGTTTCTCTAAGATAGAACTAAGATCAGGTTATCACAGTTGAGAGTAAGGGAGGAGGATATCCCGAAAATGGCATTCTGTATGTGGTATGGCCATTATGAGTTTCTAGTGATGCCTTTTGGGCTGACCAATGCACCGGTTATATTTATGGATTTGACGAACCAGATCTACCGAGAGTTTCTAGGTCGTTTGTGGTCGTCTTCGTAGACGACATCTTGATTTACTCACCCTCTGAGGTAGAGCACGAGGAACACTTCCGAGTAGTGCTCGAGTTGCTTAGAGCCCACAAGCTGTATGCTAAGTTTAGGAAATGTGAATTCTGACTGAGGGAAGTTAAGTTCTTAGGCCATGTGGCATCTAGAGAAGGGGTGATTATAGATTCATCCAAGATAGAGACAGTGCAAGATTGGGCATAACCTAAGAATGCTTTTGAGATCTGTAGTTTCCTGGGTTTGGCCGGGTATTATCGAAGATTTGTGAAGGATTTCTCTAGGCTAACCTCACCATTGACTAGACTGACGAGAAAAGGGATCAAGCTTGTGTGGAATGAGGCTGGTGAGAAGTCATTTCAAGAGCATAAGGTTAGACTAACCACTGCTCCAGTTTTGATTATTCCGAAGAAGGGTTTAGGTTATTCAGTATATTGTGATGCTTCACGAGAAGGTTTGGGTTGTGTTTTGATACAAGAGGGGAAGGTAGTAGCCTACGGCTCACGGTAGTTGAAAACACACGAGACGAATTACCCTACTCATGATCTAGAATTAGCGGCGGTGATATTCACCTTGAAAATTTGGAGAGACTATCCGTATGGTGAGAGATTAGAGGTGTTTTTCGATCACAAGAGCCTGAAATATTTGTTTACCCAAAAGGATTTGAATTTGATGCAAAGGAGGTGGATGGAATTCATAGAGGATTATGATTTTGAGTTACATTATCACCCGGGGAAGGCCAACGTTGTAGCTGATGCCTTGAGCAGGAAATCTATTAGCAGTGTGGCTAGTATTACCATCCGGGAGTGGGAGATGTTAGGTGCTCTTGGAGAGTTTGACTTGCATCTTGGCGAGTTCGTGGAATCTGCGGCCTTGTTTACGGTAGTTGCCCAACCTACACTTGTGAACCGAGTGTTAGAAGCGCAAAAGAGTGACCTTGAAATAGAAATCCTCCAGGAGAAGATCTCCAGTGGGAAGGTAGAAAGAGGCTTGAACGTGTATCCCGACCTTAATTTGAGATACCGTGACCGTTTGTTCGTACCAGAGTCTTGCCGAGAGGAAGTACTCTGAGAGTTTCACCATTCGCGCCTTGCGGTGCATCCGGGAGGCACAAAGATGTATCATGACCTGAGTCGCCAATTTTGGTAGAGAGGTATGAAAAAGGACGTGGCCGTGTTTGTGTCGAAGTGCCTTACTTGTCAACAAGTGAAGGCCGAGCATCAGAGGCCAGCGGGTTTGTTGCAACCCTTACCTATAGCTGAGTGGAAGTGGGAGCATGTCATAATGGATTTTGTTGTGGGCCTTCCGAGGACTCAACGGGGTAGTGATGCTATTTGGGTAGTAGTTGACCAGTCAACTAAGTCCGTACACTCCATACTTATGTGCGTAAGTGATTCGGTAGACTATCTTGTTGACCTGTATATCAGGGACATAGTGAGGTTACACGGTGTCCCAATGATGATTGTTTCGGATAGAGATCTACATTTCACAGCGCGGTTGTGGCAGAGCTTGCAAAGTGCCTTGGACACTAGATTGACCTTTAGCACAGTGTATCATCCTTTGACTGACGAGTAGTCTGAGCGTACTATTCAGGTCCTTGAGGATATGCTTCGAAGTTATGTCCTTGACTTTAAGGGATCGTAGGAGAGGCACTTGCCCTTAGTGGAGTTTGCCTATAACAATAGCTTCCAATCGAGTATTGGTATGGCACCATTTGAGGCCTTGTATAGCCGACTGTGTAGATCCCCTGTGTGTTGAGCCGAGGTGGGTGATGCACCTTTGTTGGGACCGGAGTTGGTTCGGGAAACGATGCAGAAAGTTGCACTTATCCGTAAGAGGTTGCTCAGAGTCGTCAGAAAAGTTATGCCGACCATAGGAGAAGACCCTTGTCATTTGAGGTGGGAGACTTGTGTTCTTGAAAATATCACCTAGGCGGCATTTGATGAGATTTGGGAAGAGTAAGAAGTTGTCCCCTCGATTTATTGGGCCTTTTGAGATCCTTAAGCGAATCGGAGAGGTTGCTTACCGTTTGGCATTGTCACCACAGCTTTCTGGGAGTATGAGCCGGATCCATCTCACATGTTGGATTGGACCGACCTAGAGGTAGATGAGGATACCTCATACGAGGAAAGACAGGTGAGGGTCTTGCATACTTGGGACCAAGTCTTGCGAGGCAAGACAATTCCCTTGGTTAAGGTATTATGGAAACATCACGGGGTTGAGGAAGCAACCTAGGAGCGTGAATTGGAAGTCTAAGAGAAATATCTGGATTTATTTGCTGGTGTTTGAACATATATCGAGATTTTGATTATGTTAATATATGTTAAATATGTTTTGGAAACGCAGGCTTAATAGGAACATTGTATATGTTGTTTAAGTTCTGGGAAATGCTAATTTATCATAAACATTGAATATGTTTTGGAAATATGGAATATATATTGAAATCGGTTAAAACTTCGGGAAATGTATGTTGAGATGTATTGAGACTTGTTCATCATTTGATGGGATTGAGTGACCGGTGGATGGGTCGTGGTGTTGAAAATTGATTTGTGATCATTGTGGAAATTTATTTAAAACATGGTTTTGAAATGTGATTTGTAATTGCGAGGACAAAACTCTTTAAGGGGGGAGGTTATAGCGATCCCGGTTTTGACCCGACTCTTGTGGCATCCCGAACTCGGGTTTAATGCTTTCATATTGTTGTTTACCTCTTGCTTCCCTTGTACCTCTTTGAAATTGTCTTTTGGGTTGTTATGGTTGTGTCTGGGCAGGTTGGTCGCTTGTCTTTCAAACCTTCTATTGCCCAGAATTTTGGTCCTCCGCTCGAGCGGTACTTCTTGCGCTCGAGTGGGCTTTGCGAACTCTCAGTACTTTCGCAGGTCTGCAAAACTACTGGGAGAGTGTTTTCTATGCTTGAGCGGCGTTTCCTACGCTCGAGCAGGTGGGCGCTAAAGCGGCCTTTCCTGCGCTCGAGCGTTGGTCTGTTGTTTGCAAAACTACTAGATGTGTGTTTTTTACGCTTGAGTGTCACTTCTTGCGCTTGAGCGGTGAGCGTCTTGTTCATTGTGTCTTGGCGCTCAAGCGGCTTTTCTTACACTTGAGCAGAACAACTCATTGTGTCTGATGCTCAAGTGTTAACTCTTACGCTTGAGCGGACTGTGCATATATCAGATCACGAAAATGACTTTTTACATCACTTTTTCAGATTTTTCCTACCTCAAACCTAAAGTTGAGACCCTCTCTCTAAAACACTCTCTCTCTCTCTACATTTTCACCTAGTTTTAGTGATTTCTTCACCCTAATCCCTTTGATAAAAAGGTAGACCATCTCAAGATCTCCATTTTGATCCGAATAGAGTTAGATTTGGGTATCTTTGAAGTTTTACGCTTGCTTGGCTCATCTTCTCTATTTCAGGTAAGGATTTTCTACACTTTCATATGGTTTTTAGCTTAGTTATTTGTCATTGTGTAACAATGGTGGGATTTGACAGTATTTTGAACAAACCTAGGGTTTGGATGTGAAATAAAAAGGAGGGGTTTCTAAATGAGTGTGAAATAAATGGTTATGGGGTTCAAATATGAGGTTCTATGGTGGCAAAATAGTAAATTTTGGCATTTGGGTTGATATATGGAAAAATGGAGTTTTTTCCTAAATGGGTCAAATTGTTATTTTGTACAAATAACTAAAATCGATAATGATAATGTGCAATTGGATGATTGTTGATGTAAACGGTGGAGTTGGACACATGTTATCTCCTACCTATGGAAATTTGAATAATTTATCCATTGAGAAGATTGTATACCTGTTTAGAAATATCTGTATTGGGCTATCGGTGGAAGATAGCTATGATTGTTGTAGAAAATGCATGAGGATTAGGTAAATTGAAACTAATCTAATGTTGGTTGCCATTGAATATGACAATGTGTTAAATACATTGTATATGTATAATGTTTGGGAGGAGAAAGGGGATGTACTCCATTATGTGGAAGAAAAAAAGGGATGTACTCCATTGTGTGGGAAAATAAAGGGGATGTACTCCATTGTTTTGGAGGAGATAGAGGATGGACTCAATTGAAATTAAGTTGGCCAGAGTGTCCAGGGTGAAAGTCCCGAAATCGTGTGTATTCATGAGTGTCCAGGGTGTAATTTTTGGTAAAATTACAGATTTGAAGTGTTTGTGTGGCAGTATATTGAATTGAAAAACCACTGAGTTATAGTCTCAGTTTGGTTGTTGAAAGATAATGAAATTAATTCATGAATTGAGAAGAATAAATGAACTTGAAATGAATTGAAAAAAAATGAATTGAAATATGAACTTTGGTGCTTTATAGTTATATAAAATGTGGATATTCTGTCACTGACATTGTTTATGCACATTATACTTATATCTTCGTTAAATTTCATATATTGTGTTAGATTGTTCCTATTGGGTTTTGGCTCACCCTATTTGGGAAAAACCATTTTCAGGTGCTGGTGACATGCCTCCGCCAAGGCAATAGCTTGGAGGGACTTTTGGGAGAAAGAGCTTCTTTATTTTGTTATATTCTTTTGTATAGCCAAGGGCTTAAATTGTATTAAGCCAGGCTCACTTTTGTGTAACCAAGTAATAACTTGGAAAGATGCAAGCCTCTAGGGCATATGACTATATGTTTAATTTTTGATTCTCTTAACGTTGTAGAACATGCTTTAGAGTCAGAATGAACATTTGTGAATGTATGTTGCATGTGTTAACTTTTGTAAACGAGCTCTAATGAATGAAAGTATCTTATTTCTATTATTCTTCCGCTTATGAGTTGGTTTTATCGTTTTAGTTTGGGGGTGTTACATTGCATTTGTGCCAAGAGATTCAACTAGATCATGCAACCCCGCTAGCATTGTATTCCAGTCTAATTATTCGTTTGTTGCCTGCTAACTATTAGTAAAAGAGCGTTGTGTATTATTTTTTGGTAGAGAGATGATTTTGTCATTACTCTCAAGTTTTTTCGGTCTATGCTCTACTGAAAAGAAAATTTGAGCCAAATGGGAAGCTCTCTCAAAGCTCTTACATGTGAGAAATTATAATGGTGATCTTGACATCACCTTTTTCGTTCATATTGTTTGTTGCATCTAATAATTTGTCATGTGCATTGTTTGGTATTTTATTTTAATTTTAATTTTTTAGAATTATAGAGTACTTGCTGGATAAATTCTCGCCCACTGTTGTCTTTTCTCTTATGCTTTTCCCTTCTTCCATCCCTAATCTCTCTCACCTCTCGCATCAGACCTCCTCTCTGATCCACTTTTCCTCTCTCTTACCCTCTCTCCCACCGCATCTCACCTACACCCTTCCTGACTTCATTCGTTACAAGTGGTACTGTTATTGACCACAAGGTAACCTTAAGAACATTATCATATCCCTTCGATTTTTTTGGAGTTCTTAAAGTGGTATTTTACTTAATTTTCTTGTTTAAACCTTTATTTTTGTATATTTAATTGACATTAGAAAATGAGTATTGACACTAGATTACCATATTAAAATTTTCACATTGCTTAAACTTTGGGGGGTCAATGATTGCATAGTAATAAGATTTTTTTCCCCTGGTTTTAGAACATTAGGAGGCATGATAGCATGATTGTTTATAATTTTTATTGAACAATTGATTAGTGATGGCCAATCCATCCAATTGATTGGTGAATCGATACTTTTGCAAAATGTTAGATGTGCACTCGATTAGTTAACTAATTTTGCTGACTTGTAGAAAAGTGATCTTGGGTCTTTACAGTGCTAGTGGCTGCCAATATTATGATAGGATACAAGGCTTCAGAACCCATGCATCATCTCCAATTCATGTATCATTACTTCACTCGGGTATATATTATGCCTTTCAAGCGGATTTTTATGTATTAAATAAATAATCCATCCCATTTTGTTGGTTCACTTTTTAATTTTTGAATGTCCCAAAATAAATGTCCATTTTGAACAGTCAATGAACAAAGTCTATAAATTGGATTATTAGTGTGATAATTTAATAAAATGCTAGGCTACAAAAATCAAGCCCAACTTCAATCTTAACTAATTATAATTGGTCATAAAAAGGGGTTGAATGTAACTATCTATATATTGGAATCCATTTTTATCTCTTTAAACCAATTCTTTTTCCCTTCTCTCTATTAACACTGCAGGCAACATTGTTCTAGTCACAACATGCTCACATAACACTTTTGCTCTATATTTGCCTTTGGTTTATCCATTACAGAAACTTTGTGAGTGAATGTTAGTAGGTTATGTTGACTTTAGCTACACTTTATGATTTTTGTTTGTATTTGTTTTTGTCCTTTTTCTTTTGGTGTCCACTCCTTCAAATTATACTATCATTATGGCATATTTGCCTTTTTAATGTTATATATAATTTTTTTTTAGACTATGGTATCTTGATTTTGGCATTAGCTCTTTTTTTTTTTTTTTTTGTGCATCATAATTTTATAATTTTAAATTTTGATAACTTAATTGTAACGCCCTCAAAATATAACCCGTAAGCAATATATAATGACAACATAAATCAGAGTATAATGCTCTTTCATTACACGAAGTTAATAATACAAGGGAGTTTAACACAAATAAATGCCCTATTGGCTTACACCTTTCCAAGCCCTGACTTGGTTACAGCAAAATGAGCTTTGCTCAATACATTTTAAGCCCTTGGCTTTACAAAAGAAACAAACGAAAGTAGAGAAGCTCTTGCTTCCAAAAGTCCCTCCAAGCTATTGCCTTGGCGGAGGTATGTCACCAACACCTGAAAAAATTATTCCCAAATAGGATGAGCCACAACCCAGTAGGAATCATCTAACACAGTATATGAAATTTAGCAAAGGTATAAGTACAAGGAGTGTATTCAATGTCTATGATAAAACATCCACGATTTATATTCTCGTAAGACATCAAATCTCAAATCATAATCTGGTTTCCTTTAATTCATTTCCAATTCATTTATTTATCTCAATTCATGAGTTGAATTCATTATTTTTCATCAACCAGACTGAGACTACAACTCAATGATTTTCCAATCATACAAATCGTACATAAATGCTTCAAACCATCCTTTCACGAATATTTCATCCGCAGGAAACCGTCAAACGGGACCCATGTAAACGTAGGCTATACAAGCACTACAATTGCCATTTTATGAAAATTTCGTTCATGGGATCGGCATCCATGTATAATTTCGGGACTTTCACCTAGGACACTCCAGCCAACTTAATTATAATGGAGTCCAACCCCTTTCTCCTCCCAAACAATGGAGTCCATCCACTTTCTCCTCCCAAACAATCATTCATACGTATGCAATGTTTTTAAACACAAAATCAAACAATAGAGTACATCTCCTTTCCACTTCCAACTAATCATACATGTACAATGTGTATATATATATAGTCATATTCAATGACAATCTACAAGAGATTAATTTCAATTCGACTAATCCGCATGCAATTTCTACAGCAATCATTGTTATCCTCCACCGATAGCCCAATACAGTTATTTCTAGATAATACATACTCAACTCCACCATTTATATCAACACCCTTCCAATCTCACATTTTCAATGTCAAGTTCAATTATTTATACAAAACAATAATTTGGTCCAATTAGGGCAAACTTCCCCATTTTTTCCCAAATATTAACCAAGTGCCAAAATCATCAAATTAGACATAACACAATATCATTTTCAAACCCCACAAGCATTTTCTCCTCATTCATCAAAAACCCCTCTTTCCATTTTATACCCAAACCTTAGGTTTTACTTAAAACATCCTCAAATCACACATTCTTATACAAATGACAAATAACTAAGCTAAATATCATATGAAGGTGTAAAAAGATCCCTACCTCAAGTTAGATGACCAAGCAAAGCAAGGGTGGAACTCCAAGTATGCTCCAATCCCACTTTATTCGGATCAAAACGAAGGTCTAGAGATGCTCTACCTTTTTCTCAACGGCACTAGGGTGAAGAGATCAACAGATCTAGATGAAATCTAAGAGAGAATGTGAGTTTTAGAGAGAAATGGTAGATCTAGGTTTTTGGAAGGTCTTAGAGAGAGAGAGAGAGAAGTGAAAAAGTGATACAAAACATCATCTTCATGGATTGTTATACACGCAATCCGCTCGAGTGTGGAAAGTGACGCTTGAGCGCTAGACACATAGGTCTGCTCGAGCGCAAAAAGCAACACTCGAGCATGGAATACACAATTCCAGAAGTTTTGCAGACGAAGGACCTCGCTCGAGCGTGAGACTAGACGCTCGAGCGTCCAATGTATTTTCCCTGTATTTGCAGAACTACAAAAATACTGAAAGTTGACAAATCCTGCTCGAGCGCAAGAATGGCCACTCGAGTGGAGGAGCAAATTTGTGAAGCCCGTTCGAGCGCAAGAATGCCCGCTCAAGCGGAAGAGCCAAAATCTGGGCAATGAAGGTTTGGAAAAACAAGCAACCAACCTGTTCCAAATGCACAACTACAACCTGATAATCAAAATAAGGGGAGACAAGACATGAATAACCATTCTAAACCATACCAACCCGAGACCGAATTGCAATAGGTAACGGGTCAAAACCGAAATTGCTATATTAATTGTGGATATCCTTTAGGTTTGTTTGGTAATTGAGACAATGTAAAGAAAGTGTAAAATTTAAAATTATTGAATTAGTGGATGTGTGATCTTTCTATTTGGCTTTAGGTTTAGGAAATTATTTTCTCTCTTGTTTTTATTTTATATTTTTTTTTCATTGCTGCTTGTGACTCGTGATAGTAGCTTTGGTTATTTGCTCACGATAGTAACTTCGGTTGTTTGCTCTTAAAGAACCACAAAACACACCGACTTATTCAATGTCTCTCAACTACCAACCAACAAAGGTGGACCAACATTATCCCACATGCAAAATATTTCACTATGTCATTCATTAGGAGCATCACATACTAATTGAAGCATAAATTTTAATAATACTAATTGTTCTTGCTTTTTAGTGCTTGAATTAAAGTTTGAAAGCTTAAATTCTCATTGAGGACAAAAAATCTTAGTATCTTTGCAGAATTTCCACCAAGGTTGTTCACAAAAATTACAGGGTAAGTCATTTTTTTATATATTTTTATTTCTTCACATTTGGATTGTAACCCATTAAGTATTTTCTATCTGTAACACTTAATTATTGAAATTAATTTTGGGGACATTGCAAATCAATGTTAAGACCAAAAAAAAAAAAAATTTGCAAAATCATGGGAAACTTTACGTCTTAAATTATTAAAGTTGATAAGCTTTACCATTGATTTACAATTTTTTTTGAAAACTTACAATGAATTGCAATTTCCCCATTAGTTTTTAGATTTTATTATTGATTTTGCTATGAATGGTTTTACTTCGAAAAATGGAGAGAAGAGTTGACAATTTGTTTTTGCAATATGGTGAATGTCTTCTAGGCCTTGTCGTTACTTTTAACTTTAAATTTGTCATACTCTACCTAAATATGGGATTTTTGTTGATTGACATTTGTATTTGATTTTAATTTTTGATAAAGTTTGAATTTGAAGGGTTTATGCCCTAGCTCTGCAAAATTGCCTCTGCCTGCAACTTTAGGTACTCTTGGCTGCAACTTTTGTTCATCACATGGCTGATTGATAGGTTCTATTCACAAATAGCAAGCTACAAACAACAATGGATAACTCTTTTGGTCCTCTTTATAGATATTCGACATCTTAGGTGAATTTTGCTTCTTTCCATCGCTTTAGTAATTGTTGATAACAATGGAAAATAGCTCTTAGTAAATATTTAAATCAGAATTGTTGCAATGTTAATTTCTGTTAGTTTAAGTGTTAACATGTTTTCCATGGTGAATGGACAAATGTTCTAAAATTGAAAATCAAATGGAGAGGAAAGGATTTCAAGAATCAAATCTAAGGACTGTATAATTATTTATCAAACTGTCTCTTGTCAATCATTCTTTGTTTGATGAACATTGCTTGGTGAATGCTCATTATGGGATTGACTTGGGATTCGATTTATAAATCTTCAGGTACAACATTTCAGATTTTTAGATTCATAAATTATTATCAGTTAAAACAAGCATATGATGTTAATTTATTTTATTTTTTTGTTTTCTTTTTAAATATGTGGATTTCATGGTATATATTGATTCTTTTTCTCTTTATTCATGTTCTAAAAATGAAAATGTTTGTTTAAAAGATTGGTGGTTGATTAAGGTAAAAAGGTACTTCCAAAGGACAAGAGTTGCCATTGCAGTGTTCACCTTTCAATGGTAAGACTTCCAAAGAGCTTTTTTCATTGGTTACTATTGTTTGTGATTAATTTGCTCTTTGAGATAACATAGAGAAAGGAAAGTAGAAATAAAATTTTGAGGAAAATGGCTTAAGGGTTTTCAATGTTTAGAAGCTATGTTGTTTATCGTTTGGGTTGTCCAACTACTAAGTGGGTTCTAGTTTCAAAATATTGCTTTAAGTGTTGATCCCAAAACTAGTATCAGTTTTCTTCATGATCTTCTGGAATGAGCAGACTATGATTCTTTTGTTACTATTATGATGGTTTTGTTATTGCTGTTGTTATCATTATTATTAACATTACTGCTGTCATTATTTTTATTACAAAAAAAGTAAGTTGTTATGTGATGCAAATACTTCGGTAATGTAGGAATTGGTTAAGAGGAGTCTTCGCTTTCATTTCTATACTTTCTGTGATTTCTAGTTGTAATAACCCTCGTCACTGTTTACCGAATAACCACTAATTACCGTTAAACTGAACTGATTATGACTGATAATTGAACTGAATAAACTACTGAACTGACTGACTGAAATTGAAACTGAATTGACTGAGTATACCTGTTTAATTGTAATTCTATCTATTTGGTTATTTGATTATCTGCTCGTATTTTTATGTTTAAATTGCGAATTGAGGGCCTTGTTGGCAGCCGAACCAGAAATTGATTGATATTTTATGATCATTGTAATTTATGTGATTTTATGGTATAGTTATCCGAAAATTGATTAGGTATGATTAAATTAAATTAAAATGAGTTAAATTGCAATAGTTGCCTTATTCACCTTATTGCCATCCTAGTGGGTCACTTACTTAATACTTTGAGGACTCATTCTTATGCATTTCAAAACAGTTGCTCAGCTCATTCCTTGCCTTAGCCGACCCTAGAGGGAGAGAGAGAGTGAGAGAGTTGAGTTCATTTGTAGAATTGCTTGAAGAATTGAAGTATAGGTTGCTAATTTGAGCTTCTAGTCTTGCATTGAAGACCTAAGGTAGAGTAACTACCCTTTTGTTCTTGAGTTTAAGTGATTCTTGCATGATTTATAGCAAATTGTAGCCTTGAGCCAAGTTATGGCTCTTACATGTTGACTTGAAGCTCATTCCTTGCATGCATGTTTGTATTGTAGATGTTGAGTTGTTTTCATGGAAAAATGTTACATGCATGTTCACAATTATGTTTAAGTCCATGATTTCATCATGTTTTGGAAACAATTGGCTCCTTAGAGCATCAAATTGAGCTTTGAATTGGTTTGAATTCATGCATGGTTGCATGTTCAACTTGTTCATGAAATTGGTTTGAAATTGGGTTTGAATTAAACACCCTTGGGTTTTGATTCCTCAAATTGAGTTTTGAATCATGTTTAACTATGAGTTTATAAGAGTTTTCCAGAAAATCGGCCCAAGAGGATCGGTTTTCATGCATTTAAGCTTGAGTTTGAGCTTGGAGGTGCAATCTGGAATTTCCAGATTTTGCACTCCTGCTCGAGCGAGGAAAGTGACGCTCGAGCGTGGAATCCGAGCATCCAGTATCTCTGCACTGTTTTACAGTCCGCTCGAGCAGAGGACTGGGTGCTCGAGCGGAGTCATGTGTCTCAAGCTCGAGCGGGCGTTGAGCATCCGTCGAGCGGAGATTTCACCCATCCAGTACATTTGCAGTACGCTCGAGCGGGGGATTTGCCGCTCGAGCGTGTACCCTTGTCTGCATGTCCGCTCAAGTGGAGTGACCTACGCTCGAGCGTGACCCCTGTTTTTTGAAAAATCTGAAAATGCTTTTAAAAGTACATCTTTACATCCTCATCTCATTTTAGGCATTCTTAGGCCTAGTTTATAGCATCTTAATGAGGATATAGATGTAGAACACACCGAGGCAAAATTAGGGATTAAATTATTATCTCTTCCGACTGTGTAGCTTAGTGTGTGTTCAATCTGTTAACTGTGTAGGATTGGCTTTCTGAGGAGACGCTCTAGCTTACTGTAGCCCAGAACTCTGTGAGTAACATCTGTGTAAAGATATGTACAAAATGATTATCTTCTGAACAATTGAACTATACTGCTTTCTGAACTGATTACTGTTAACTGAATGAATGTATGTCCTATATTCTGAACTGTATTGTGGCATCCTTAGCACCTACTGTTTACTGTTACTGTTACAGAGATCTCTGTCGGTTCCCTCGTTGGAACCACTACTGTTACTGACTGATGGCCATCATTTACTGCTCGGTCTTTTAAGACCTACTGTTTACTGTACTGTTATGCTAATGGATGTACCACATATGACTGTACTGACTGAACGACTGAGATACTGATTTAATGAACTGTTTTCAGTACTGTAAAGACATTCATTCTTAACCCCTTTACGCATTGTGTTATTCACTGGGCTTTAGCTCACTACTTATATATATATATATATATATATATATGTAGGTGTACAGGCACCAGACCGCAGCTAGAAGCGTCGGGATTAACTCCAGTTTTATCGAGCCAACCTATGTGCCTCAATGCGAGGTTCCGAGTCTGCCATGCTATGGCTTAGGGGTCTTTTATTTCCCCCTTTCTGTCTCCGCATCTATTTGTGAACTGTATAGACTTATAGCACTGTACTGTACTACTCTAAGGGATTGAGTCCCTATTCTGAATGATGTAATTATTGTACATACTGTTCTGTACTGTTTATGTATATATGTATGAAAGTCTTTTTGGCATACAGACTGTCACAGCTCATTGGACATT
Organism: Camellia sinensis; assembly: GCF_055761805.1. Lineage (NCBI taxonomy): Eukaryota > Viridiplantae > Streptophyta > Magnoliopsida > Ericales > Theaceae > Camellia > Camellia sinensis. Next base: position 99,389,233 of record NC_138975.1, on the reverse strand, counting down.
GTTTATTTACTGTATTGGCTTCCGCCAGGCCCTGTACTATGTTTTATTGTATTACTGTTAAGCAGGCCTTCGGTAATCTCGGATTACTGGCCGGTTACGATGTTAAACCCATGGGGCCGGGTTTGGGTCGTGACACTAGTTTACCAATTCAAAGTTCTATACAAGTTAATTCAATGGGCATGCATTGGGCTCATCATTAAATTCCATGCAAAACTCTTCAACTTATTTTCATTATTAGGTGAATTGAAATTCTGATTGTTGAGATTTACTGATAAACAATTGCCATAGATGCCTTGCCTATTTTAGGAATCAATCAACATAGGCAATAATGATTAACACTAAATCATCTTTTTATTATTTTTTTATAATAAAAATAAGCTACTAAATAAGTTATCAACTAATATTTCAATACTTAGTTTAAACTATGTGCCTTACAAGAGAATTAATGAGCTTTGATTAAATAAAAAAAAAGGCATATCAATTAATTTGTTGGAGATTTTTAATGTCTTCAGATTGCTAACATTTTAAATTGAACTGATTGGAAATTTGATTGAAATTCAAAAACCTAGGAGGCAAATTCATATATCACAGACGAGGAATTGTATCGGTTGTTTCATTTATTGATATTCTTTAAGAGTGTTGTCCTAAAATTTAATTCCTTGATATACTTGTGCAGGCTATCAATTTATGTATTTGATTGGATAATTTTGAAGTATCCCTTAGATCGGTGGCATTTCAAGACAAAAGGTCAGTGCTTGTATATGTTATAATGTTTGACTTCATATTCTGTGTATGTATTAAGTCTACGGCTCGTGTCTACTTTAGCAAGTAGCAGCCAAACCAGCTTTAAATGCTGGACCATCTGGTGAAAGAGTGGAAAGGCCTTCAGGTGTGTTCTACTCTAATCAGCATGACCACTACAATGCATGTGTCATATCAATTTCTCTAATTTTCTGTGTTTTGAAATTTGACTGAATCAAAATTTCTCTGTGTTTTGAAATTTCTCTATGTTTTGAAAAAAAAAAATCAATTTGCACAGCCAAATACACTTAACTAAACTTTCCAAAACATCATAAATATCATTGGAATCACCACCAAGTACATTGGTATGATTAACAACATTCAAACAAAAGCAAAATCAACAAAGACAGACAAAGAAACAGAGAGCAAAAGCGGGCTTGGGCTTTCTCACAGATATAAGCAACCCTAGGGTTGTCCTTTTCCACCTCATTAGCAACACGGAGGATAGGTGCGATAGCCACAAGCGAGGACAGCACAAGCTCATTGTCAATGGCGCTACTGTCGTCAGTGTTGGGGTCAGCCATTGTTTGAGCCATTGTCACCCACCTTGACAATGATTTTGATGGGTATGGGTATGGGTATGGGTATAAGTGTGGGTAAGGTGGGAGAGAGGAAGAGAGAGGAGAGAGGAGAGAGAATGAGAGAGTAGGTGTGATATCTGAGTGCGGGTGAGGGACCTTAGGCTATAAAAAAATAATATTGTGAATCTCTTCCATTACTAAAAGTTGGAGAGGGATACTAGATTAAATATCCTTTGTTTTATCTTATATGTATTCTTTTACAGATATATGATGGAGATGGGCTCATGGAACAAGATATATTTTGATATAGATTATTGAATAGTAATCTGTAATCAAACTGTATTTTGACATTTATATCTTTTTGAATAATTGGGTTGAATTGTTTTGAATTTTTTTAGATATAGATATGTTTTGTTGAATGGATTAGAAATTGGTTTTGTTGATTGTATTTGGTTTATATTTTGGATTAGTTGATGGATTTTTATTTCTTAATTAAATTTGAAGGTTAATGAATGTGATTTGAATTTTGCATAGGTGAATTTGAAACAAATATTAGTGTCGCTAAAAGTGGGAAGCTGGCATATATTTTTGAATATTATATTAGCTAAAAACCTAAAATACTTTATTTTAGAATTGCATTCATTGCTTCATCCCAATTTTGCTATAACTAAAATTGTATAATTAGACTAATGTTGTATACGTAGGGTTATGGTGTATGCTGTGAGGAAATTGCCAATGAAAAGTTTGCTTTTGTTACAAATAAGGTACCTGCTTCTCATTTATTTAAACTTTTTGTTTATAGTAATTGTTATCCATTTAAATATTCTTCCATTGAAATTAACTAAATTGATGTAAAATTATTGCAGGAGTGGTGTCAATTATAGAGGATTCTGTTCAAACTCTTCTAGTAGTTGGCTTTGGGAGATTCGACTCTATCTTAAGATCATTATGCTTGAAAGCATTCCTTATTTTCTTTTTGTGGACAATTCTATAAATCCTTCTTTTTTTTCTTTTTTTGTAAATCGCTATGTCAGTCTCCTTTCATTTCTAGTAATTTACATGTGAGGTTCCTATAGTAAGGAGAAATGGACAGGAATGGCTAAGCCCCCAAACATAAAATGTGACATTTTTTTTTAAACAATTAGACTAATGTATGATTTAAAATTGGTTTCTAAACAATATTTGATTGATGTAATTTGGATGGTTTTTATGTGTGGATGAATGTACACTTGGATGATTTCTATTTGGATTATGTAAATTTGATTTTGCTAATCCGTTTGTTTACAAGTTGATATATGTTCAAATTGTAAATTAATTTTGGATGCCAATCTATATATATGGTATTTGGGTACCAACTATATATGTCTAGCTTGATGATATTTGCATGTCAATCCAAATTGATTAAAGTGCAAAAGATGTAACGCCCTCAAAATTAACCCATAATATCATACATTCAAGGTGCAGAAAAAGAAATATTATATTACAATCATCTGGGTATTCTTACAAAATGTAATACATGTTATCAATAAAAGTAAATGCCCTATGGGCTTACAACTTTCCAAGTCAACACTTGAGTTACAGAAGAAGAGTACTAACTCAGAATACAAATTAAGCCATTGGCTTAATATACATGTAATACAACAAAATTAACAAATAAAAATCTTCAACTCCCTCACTCTTCCAAGCTAAGGTCTCGGAGACGGCACAACACCTGAACCTGAAAATGATGTCCCATAAAAGGTGAGCCAACGCCCAGTAGAGATATGCTAAACATAGTATGAACGATAACTAAAATGTCAGTGATTGATAAATGTCTAACTCGTGCACAACAACTTATAACACTATTCAATCCCATGACTAATATATCCATGTTCTATTCCAGTTTCCATTTCCTATCAGATTCTCGATTTATAATTACGATTCAGAACTAGGCCAATCATTTTGAATGAGATCACATCTCATGGCTACGGTATTTCTATTTCAGGTGAGATAATAACTCATTTTAAACATTTCATACTTCATAATAGATACATGTATTGGTGTTGTATCACAGTCAGACAACCATTCCCATGCTTCTCAAATGATACTCATTTTAGTGCTATATCAAATCAAACAAAACACTTCCATACTTTCTACATGATATACATTTTAGTGCTATATCAAATAAACATAGAAACACTTCTATACTTCCCACCTGATACACATTGTAGTGTTGTATCAATGTCAAACAGTTTCCGGTTTAGAGGTCCATCCCCCATCTTCCAATAAACCGTAGAGTACATCCCCCATCTCCTCCCACACAAAGCAATGTATAAAAGCAGTTATCATATACAAGTTCAATCAATCAATACAAATGATACACATTTTAGTGTTGTATCAATGTCAAGCAAAACACTTCTAGACTTCACAAATGATACACATTGTAGTGTTGTATCAATGTCAAACAATTTCCGGTTTAAAGGTCCATCCCCCATCTTTCAATAAACCGTGGAGTACATCCCACATCTCCTCCCACACAAAGCAATGTACATAAACAGTTATCATATACAATTTCAATCAATACATAAAATTAATGTATTCTTTCAACCGTCATATTCGATGACACATCCAATCGATTAGTTTTGGTTTGCCTAATCATCATGCATTGTCTACAACAGTCAAAACTACCCTCCACCGGTAGCCCAAGGCAATTATTTCTAAACAGATAATAAAAGCACCAACAGATAAATTATCCGCATTTTCAAAAGTGAACGATTTATTAATCTGACTCCACTATTCCATCTCATGATGAACCACTAACTTTATATTCAACTCAATTTCACAAATCCATAACTTTCCCAAATTAATTATACTAATTAATTTATACACAATTTAGAACTTTCTCCCCCTTTTCTCAATCTTGACCCCCAAAGGACCAAATATTACCAAAAACATCAACATACTCATTTTGAAACCCAAATACACAGTTATGGTTCAAAGGAAACAAACCCCTCTTTTCAAAACCACACATTTGAAACCCTAACTTCCAAAATCCAAAACCATTTATACAAAAGCTCACAATCTAGGTCAAAGCCTATAAAGATGAGTACGAATCCCTATCTCAAAGATGAAACCCAACGAAGAAGATGAAGGAAACGAAGATGCTCCAAATCCCGAAATTCTTGGATCAAAATATAGCCCTCAACGATCAACACACTTTTTACAAAGGCCGAAGGATAGGGAGATACTCTAACTAGATCAAACCCTAGAGCGAATGGAGATCCTAGAGAGAGAGGCTCTCAAAATCGATTTTGGGAAAGTAAGAGAGAGAAAGGAAATGTAAAAAGTGATTTAAAATTACCCAGCGGATGACTCATATACGTATGACCCGCTCAAGCGGAGAATAGAACGCTCGAGCGTCAAGCACAAAAATCTGGTCACGCTCGAGCTCAAGAAGGCTCGCTCGAGCACCAAGAAACAAAAGCAAAACACATCCGCTCGAGCGCGAAGAACCAGTTCGCTCGAGCGTAGATTTTCACCTCCCAGAACTTTTCAGAAAAAGAACTACCCGCTCGAGCGCCAACAAGCCCGCTCAAGTGCGACCCGCTCGAGCGCAAGAAACCCGCTCAAGCGTAGAAAACACACCTGCAGAAGTTTTGCAGGGGCACGAAATACTGGAAGTGTGTAAACCCCGCTCGAGCGCAATAAGACCCGCTCAAGCGGACCATTCAAAAACTGGGCAACAACAATGGGAGCTAAAGCTCTACCAACCTGTAACAACCAAGCCCAACACATTCTAAAACTCAAACAAAAGGGTTTAAAGGTTGACAACACGATAGGTACAACTACCAACTCCACGAAATCACGTCCGGAATACAACAGAATAGTAAAGGGATAACCGGGATCGCTATAAAAGAAGATATGCTGCAACACGTGCAAGTCAAGCTATTGTAAAATAATCTTTACATGTTAAATTGTCAAGTACCTATCAGATTCATTCTCATTCAATTGCATAATTGATTGGTAATGAAATGACTTATAATTTTACTTTCAATCGATTGGTTATGAAATTGTCAATTACTTATTTTGATTTTCATTCAATTGCACAATTGATTGGTGATCAAATGTTTTACAATTTCACTCCTAATCATTTGGTAATGAAATTGTCAGGATTATAGGCCAATCAATTTCACTTCCAATCGATTGTAAAATCAATTGATTACAAAAGAATTCATATAACAAGATTATAGGCCAATCAATTGTACAATGGATCATGGATCAATATCAACCAAATTCAAATCATACATATTTAGTAGCAATAGATTGTGCAATTATAATATATGTCTAATGCCCAACAAATTCACTGTGAATCGATTACACAATCAATTTTAAAATAGCATTCAACCAAATTGTTCAAGTATGCCAGTTAATTGAGCACGAAAGACCACCCAAATTGCAAATGTATATTAATCAATTGTGGACCTTCATCCAATATCATCCATGCCAATCCATACCCATGAAATCTAATTATCTTCTTCTTCAACAAACAAACAAAAAAATGATTGACAAACCATCAAAATAGTAAATCACATGAACACCAGAAAATGTAATATTTAAACATTTAAAAGAATTTGAGGCAAATTTCATGCATTTCAGTAAAATAATTTATATACAAACATTTATAAAGTAATTAATACCCAACTCACCAAAAAACTATTAGACATACAATTAAGTTCACATATCAGATATTCAACTGTCACATTAAAAAATTTGGTTCGTAGGGGTGGTACGTATCCCTTTGGAATATTCAAAAATAAAAAACTCACTCCCAACAAAGCCAAAATTGAACCACCCCTTACAAAGAGGGTGCCAACCCTTCACAAAACACAACACTAGTTGCACTTACATTCCTTATCTCCCAATGAGGTCAAAAAACCAAACTATTAAAGTTGTCCATATGTCTTTCTTGTCATGACATCATACATATAAAATATCATAAGCAAAAGCATGACTTATATATGTATGCTCAAATAATCGCTCGGATCCTCAGGTACCTGTTCACAAGAAAAGTAAATTCCATAAGTAAAACGCCATGGCTTACAAAATCTAATTAGCACAATGAAATCCAATAAATACGAGCTACCATGAATTCACTTTGCCTGTGATAACCAATGAGAATGAATTTTTTTAAAAAAAAAAAAAGACATGATCAATAGTTCAACAATGGGGGGGAAAATTAACATTTTAATGTACACCTAGAAATTAAATAAAAAGAGATCAGGAAACAAATCATGAAACTACCAGTTACTATAAACCATAACAAAGGGGATGAAATTATGATGAATGTCCCTCTAAAGACAAATGTTGATTCCGAGGAAACAACTAATGAAGCTGTTAGACTTTCTCTAAAACCAAGCAGCAGTGAAAAAAGATAATTTAATAACAGTGAATTAAATAAAAAAAGCTAGTCAAGAAACAACAAACGTAGGACAAAAACAGAGAAAACACTCATAACAACCATTACAAATGCAAATATCTATTCCTACAGGTCATATTTGTCATGGGGAAGCTGATCGTTACATCACAACATTGGTTGGGGGCTATTTTGTATTTTCGCCCCTCGAATGCCTTTTTTCGACTAAGTTTAAGGGTTTTTCGACTCTAACTCCCAACCTACGTGTCCTATTTACATACCATCTATTCCTACAGGTCATATTTAGCATGGGGAACCTACCTGTTACATCACAACATTAGTTGGGGGTTTGTTTCTCATTTTCGCCACCCGAACGCCTTTTTTCGACTAAGTTTAAGGCATTTTCGACTCTAACTCCCAACCAACGTGTCCAATTTATGTACCATCTATTCCTACAAGTCATATTTGGCAAGGGGAAGCTGGTCGTTACATCACAACATTGGTTAGGGGGCTGATTTGTATTTTTGCCTCCTGAACGCCTTTTTTCGACTAAGTTTAAGGCATTTTCGACTCTAACTCCCAACCTACGTGCCCTATTTACGTACCGTCGGTTCCTGCAAGTCATATTTGGCACGGGGAAGTTAGCTGTTACATCGCAACATTGGTTGGGGAACTTTTTTGTATTTTCACCCCCTGAACTCCTTTTGTGGACTAAGTTTAAGGCATTTTTGACTGTAACTCCCAACCTATGTGTCCTATTTATGTACCGTCAGTACCTAGAGGTCATATTTGCGACGAGAAAGGTGGCCATTACATCACAACATTGGTTGGGAGGTTGTTTTGTATTTTCGCCCCCCGAACGCCTTTTTCGACTAAGTTTAAGGCATTTTCGACTCTAACTCCCGACCTACATGTCCTATTTACGTACCGTCTGTTCCTACAGGTTATATTTGTGTTTTTTGTATTTTATTGAGTATTTTAAAAATAATTGATTGTGTGTTGTTGCATTTATCCAAATATTTGTGTACTCACTATGGGTAAAAGTGAATTGATTGTGTTTTGAGGTGCCAATGTAAATTGGTATGTTCGATACTTTTTTTCTCACAACATAATTAAAAGAAAAGGACAAAGTGCTAAAATAAGAGAGAAAATAAAGCATGAATGGGGAATTTCAGTGCAACGAATAATAAGTCATGATTATCAAATCAATCTAATTTGTTTTTTATAAATAATACACACAAAATTACACAATATTTTCTTATAAAAAAAATATTCAAATTATAAAACCAGACTCATAATAAACTGGCCATCCAAAGGTCTCAAATTTTCTTAAATTCATATTTGAATTCCACAGACAAAAAAAAACTTCGTAGAGAATGAATTCAGTAGAGAGGTCGTTACTCTGCAATGTTGAATTTAGAATAGGTAGTACTTAAGAGTAACATGGACCATTTGACATACCATGAACCAAACAGTTTGTATAAGAACCTTGCCAAACTACTACTGCTACTCATAACAATATACAGAGCACCTAGCAGCTACAAGCCTGCCTTGTTTCTTCTGTTAGTAATGAACAATTTTCAACACCATCCATAGCATCAAGAGAAAACTAATCAAGATTGCCATCTAAATCTGCATTTGCCCTCTGCAATGTGGACCCTGGCACTACGTTGCAATTTAGTTATGAGAATACAAAAGGTTGATCCCTTTATCTATATTAAGGTAACAATTACTGGAGAGCTCAAAGCTGGGTATTAACAAAATAGTGATCATAGTTGCACTGCAATCCATTTACATGCTGGCACACACACAACATGAAAATGGCAAGTCCAGTAGTGGGCTGCATGGAACTTGTTGTGTCACTGATTCTGCCTTGAAGGCCACTCTTGTATTGGAAGTGTTAGGTTACCAATTGTCCCCAAAACTTAAAACTGTTAGAAAATGGGTCTAACAATGTATATCAAGTTATTCAACAGCCTTCCTCATATGCAACCTCATCTTTCTTGCACATGGGGATACAAACAAACAATCATAGGGAGTTTTCAAAGCAAGCGAGAGAAGAAAGAATGCAAATGGGGACCCAAGACATCTACCAAAATTGAGCTCTGATACTGTAGCTCAACTTTTCCGCGCCCCCTTTCGGAAGGCGAATATCCCTACAGTATCTGATTCCACAAGTGCAATGCGAAATAGATAATCACCAAAGAGTCCAAATCCGGCAAATCTTTTGGAAAATCGATTTTGAATCAAAATGTCAAAAATGGATTGCTTTGCCAGATACAAAGTCGCCACCTAAATATTTTGTTTTGGAGAAATTTAGGAAACCCATGACTCGTGCCAAAGGTCACGTGTCCGTCATCACCAAGATTGTCTCAGCTCGAGAACTTAGGTACAAGAGGGGAAGGTTATGAATGAATTTTAGCACCCCCACTCGCCCGATCAAAGATCAGCCTCTACTAATCATTATATGAATTTTATGTACATTATATGCTCTTGTTCCGGTTATTAGGCTAGCATTACTATGTGATGCGCGCACACACAAATATAGACTAATTTGCAAGAACTGAAACATTTCGATTCATGTTTGTTTGGAAAATTGTTTCGAAATATGTACCACTTGAAAAAGTGATCGCATATGAACATTTACTCAAATTATTCCAATTCAAGCAACTAGCCTTCATCCACAGGCATTCAAGCAGTTTATAGCATTTAAGCAAGTAAAGGCTCACCTAGTACTCCAAACCAAAAAAGATAATAAAGTTAGAAAGATGCGTGATCCTAACTAGGCAATATGACTAATGCAACACATACAATATGCAATCTAAATAAGCTCGGCTACTTAACATGGTATATGAATCAATTAAATAGCATGCGGTATAAGCACGTATTCAAAGAAGTATATAAACGACAATACAGTTAGAATAATGAACCGAGTCTCGGTGCATGCAATACAAATGGATGCAAACATGAAGCATGCTAAACAAAACATGATGTCCCTAAACTAACCATCATAAGCAGTTAAATAAAAGGGAGAAAGACGTGGGGTTGGAGGACATACTGTGAGAATTAAATTAATTTTAATTCAGAAAGAAGAATACCTCCTGCCATGATGTTCAAGCCTTTGAATCTTTATCCTTGAATGATCAAACCTTGAATGTGTAAAAAACCCACTCACAGAACACTTTTACAGAACCATATGAGAAAAGTGAAAGGGACAGAGTTTCAAGCCTACTCTATTCACAAAAAAACGTCTGTGTTTGATGGCTATCACAGGCATATATATAGATAGGCTTGCACCCATATCCAAGTGTAACTCCTTATAACTTCTCACCATCAGGGAAGTTGTAAAGTCCCATGAAACCACCATATGGGATATTAAACAGACATCAGTTACCCATTAACCATTAAACTAATTAATTAGTCATTAAACCAATTAAATATATATAATATAAATAAATAAATAAAACAAACATGTGGTATATGGGCCACTTTATGGATATTCTTACATTCTCCCACTTGGCAAATATAACACACGTTGTTGACTATCGGGTAACTACCAAATTGATGATGGTCATTAAATAAAAATACCCAAACCTTAGAGGTATAATACACGAATCATGGCGGTTATACTCTATCAATTAAGTATTTCCTTCCATGTATTACATTGTATCACACTGTAACAAGCCCGCGGGGGACCTCGCTACAGCTCGGACTCGATTTGTGTCACGGTTCTAAATCTGAACCAAAGAGTCCAAATCCGGCAAATCGTTTTGAGAAAACAGATTTTTGAAAGAAGTGCCAAACATGGACTGCTTTGCTAGATACAGAGTCACCACCTAAATATTTTTAAAATGGGGAAATTTAGGAAACCCTGACTCGGTGCCGAAGGCCACATGTCCGTCATCACCGGAGTTGTCTCGGCTCGGGAGCTTAGGTACGATCGGGGAAGGTCAGCTATGAGCACCCCCTTTCGCCCGGTCCGAAGACCGGCCTCTACTAACCATGATATTCTGTTTTGAAAACGTTTATGTGTTCTTATTCCGGTTATTGGCCTAGAATTACTATATCATGCGCGCAGCAAACAAGTATAGACTAGATTGTCTAATTTGGGAATAAACATTGCATATCCGTTTGCTTTGGAAATACTTTGGATTTTTGCTACTCGCAAGTAGGCTAAAACACGGATTTCAATGAGTTTTTCCAACTCAGACAATCCAACCTTCACCCGCAGGCATTCAAACAGTTTAACACATAAGCATTTAGCCGCATGGCAAGCATACTGTCATGTTAACATTCACACACATGCGAGATGCTAAAGCATAAATACTTACATCGTACTCCGTGCCAAAATAGTAAACTAGTTAGCAAACATGCGTGTCCTAGTTCATGTTAAATTGCCTAATGCAACACATACAGGATGCAATTAGATAGGCTCGGCTAATCTAAGCATGGCATATGAAATGCGATCAACTATCACATATTCAATTTTTTGAATTGAAGTACAAATGCAGTTAGCGTGATGTACCAAGCCTAATGCATGCAGTACAAATGCATGAATGCACGCATGCATAGCATAAGGTATGCTAAATTGAACATGCCCTAATCTACCATCATAAGCAGGTAAATAAAAGGGAAGAAAGACGTGAGGTTGGAAGACATACACACACTCACGCACACTTATTACAGATTTGCCCTCACTCGGAGGGCCCAAATAAATATTACAGTCCCAAATAATAAACAAATAAAATTATTACATAATTCTTAATTAATTAAAAGGAAGGATGCAAAAGAAAGAAGAGGGTGGCCACAGCCTCTGCCTCGGGATGCGCAGATGATGCATGCTCGGAACTTGGCTCGCCCGAAAAACCCGTACCGTACCCCTGCCACCTCTGTTTGTACTGCCTTGTCTCTCTGAAAATTGCCAAAGTCTTGGAGCAGGTTCCTTACACACTGCAGAGCACCACCGGCCAGACAGAATTCCCACCGGCACTCTACAATTTCCACCGGCTGTTCTTGGACTCATCGGCACTTCAATGATTGCCGGTCGGCACTAAATTCTGCCGGTCGGAAGAAACTTCCTACAGAAGACAGTTTTGACAGCAAACAGAGAACAGACAGTGCATGGCATGGGGTTTTCAGGCACATGTGAGCATGGTCATGCTTCCTATCATGTTTTGAACTCAAGGAAGCATGATCTTCAATCCTCGAGCCATCAATGGTGCATGATAGCCTAAGGGATCAAACTTGCCACTTGATGTAAGGATGCATGCAACAAACAAAATGAGATCCGAAGCCTTATCATGTCGAAGTCAAAGGCCCCGGTGACCGAGAATCAAGGTACATTACATCACTTGAAGTATGAATGTCCCTTGATCCCCACACTTGGTTTGACACCCCAAACCAAGAAATGCAATGCATGTTATGCAAACATGGCTCAAATGCAACATGACACCAATCATGCAAGACATAGCAAATGTTATGCAACTACCATGACAAATATGCAATGCTAAGCATGCAAGGTGCAAAATATGATGCAAACATGGACCAATTTGACAATGGGATTAATATACTACAAGGCTTAATGAAGTAACCATGCAACAAACATGAAACAAGCATGCAATGGGGCCTAGAACCATAAAGGGGCAGACCTTAAAACACCCCAAAACAGCGGCCAAAAGTGCCTAAAAGGGTAGACAAAAAAACTATGCCAACAAGCAATCCAATGGTCCCAAGGCTAAGGCATAAAAGAAGGCATTTCACCCCCACCAACATGACTACTCATGGCATGACTAAGACAAGTAAAGACAGACCTTTTACATGCAAAATGGGACTCCAAAGCCTCCTAACATGGCAGCTAAAATGACTCCAAAGGAGTGTATGCACCAAGGCTCAAATGTAGGCATAAAAGGGCACACCCTCAAGACACAAAAGAGATCATAAATGCAAGCATGCAAACATGATTTAGGGACTGAAATAGCATGGCAAACAACTTCAACTCATTAAAGTGGACCAACTAAGGCATGCTTGTGACTCATATACTTGAGGGCTCACAAGCCAAAATGCATAGCAACCATATCAAACATGTCAAACATGACCAAATGGATAACTAACAGACTTTAAGCATGGAAAAATAGTGCTAGCATCTTCATGGAACCAAGCCAACACATGCAAAAATCATGGTCTAAACACAAGGGACATTTCTAGGCCAAATGGAGCAATACAAAGCAAGTACTACAAGCATACAAGGAGGCACAAATCCGGCCAAAAACAGAGGTTATATATGACCTAAAACACCCAAAAAACTTCTGAAATAAGGCTCAAGATGATCAAACATACATGCTACCTTTTTAGGCCAAAATGTAAGGAAACAAAACAATGAAGGGAGAGGGGTGTCCCTCCCCTATGCAAGACTTCAAACCACCTTTTTTAATACTGAAAATCAACTGGTTTTTAGTGATGAAAAGACCAACACACTCAAGCAAACAAGGCCTCTCAAAAGAGGCACAAAAGAGGCCAAATAAAGCCTAATGAGGTGAGTTAGCACTCAAACCACAAAATAACCTTAATGAAAGTTCTAAAGCATGAGAATACAAGCCTTTTTTATGTTATACACAAAAGCTAAATCAACAAGAAAGATAGGTAAAAGACTATTGCAAGTTTGGGGAATATAAAGCAAGATGCTCACCCTTGAAGAACCCTTGAAGAACAAATGGCCTAGCCCTCTTCTTTTGATCAAAATCAGTCCAAAAACTCAAGAATCAACCCCCCAAGTTCCTCAATCTCGGAGTAAGGTGTAATAGTGTGTGTAATGGTGCAAAAGTAAGGTAAAATCCACCTTTAGGCCAAGGAAACACACACAAAGGAGGAGAGAGAGGGAGATATAGAGATAGAATGTATCTATATCTCTAAGCTCTGGTTTTTGCTTCTAACTTTCTAACCTAGATCAAAGAGGAAAGCCCTCCCTCTTATAAGACTCCCTCTTGCAAAGCTTATACAACAAGCTTGCTTAGAGGGAGATCCCTCCATACACGTGTATGGAGAGAGGCAGAGTTGGTGCCAGCTATCACAGCTGGCACAAAATATCTCCATAAAGTGGATGAACAGTGGTCGGCTGCCCAAAAATGTCATTTCGACAAAAAAGAGTGCCGACCGGCAACAAACTATGCCGACCGGCAATAAAATGTGCCGACCGGCAACAAATAGTGCCGGTGGCAGAAAAATACCAGCCGGTGGCCTCTAGCCACTGCCGGTGGTGTGTGGGGATGCCCTACAAGGCCTTCCCTCCCCCTCCAAGGCAAAACATAAGTGTTCGGTGTGAAACCAGACACTAAACGGTCAAGTTCAGAGATCCTGAGGCAGGGCGCGCGAGCCGAGACTTCCGGGAACTCCAAACGAACACAACCATGGATAATCACCGAGTGTTCAAACGGTGACGTCCAAGTCTTGAGGACGGTCAAAAATGGGGTGTCTACACACACTCTCAACTTAATGTGGTGTCATTCTTTATGAATAACTTCTAATAAGTTATTCTGGGTCCAATGATCCCTATGGATCAATAGTCCCAATGGACTGCATAGCATCACAAATACTTTAGGTGCACAAAATGATGTTTTTCAAAATGTTATGACAAAACAAAATAAAACAACTAGAAAAATTATTGAGCTAACCAATCAGTCACATGCCCTCAACGTGTTTTGAAAACACCTTTACAGAAAGACCTTTGGTCATGGGATCTGCAATCATCATATCGGTACTAATATGCTCAATGCTGACTTCTTGCTTCTTAACACGGTCTCGAATAGCATGATACTTTATGTCAATATGCTTGTTGCGGCTACCACTTTTGTTGTTGTTAGAGAAGAAAACCGCAGCCAAATTATCACAGTAAACCTTTAATGGCCTAGAAATTGAATCCACAATTTGAAGCCCTGAGATAAAATTCCTTAACCAGATAGCCTGTGAGGTTGCTTTAAAGCAGGCTATAAACTCTGTTTCCATTGTTGACGATGCAATTATCGTCTCTTTGGCGCTCTTCCATGAAACAGCACCGCCTGCTAACAGATAGACATATCCTAAAGTGGATTTTCTAGAATCTTGGCAACCCGCAAAATCCGAGTCTGAATATCCAACCACCTCAAGACAGTCAACATGCTTGTAAGTAAACATGTAGTCCTTGGTTCCCTTTAAGTACCTCATGATTTTCTTTGCAGCCTTCCAATGTTCTATTCCTGGATTACTTTGGTATCTTCCAAGCATCCCAACTGCAAATACAATGTCAGGTCATGTACAAACCAAAGCATGCATTAAATTTCCTACGGTAGACGCATAGGGAATGCTAACCATTCGTTCCTTTTCCAAATCATTCTTCGGACATTGACTTAAACTGAATTCGTCACCCTTTAAAAGGGGTGCTGCATTAGGAGTGCAATCACTCATCTTGAATTTCTCCAAAACTCTTTCAATGTAGGCTTTATGAGATAGTCCTAATGTCCTTTTGGACCTATCTCTGTGAATCTCTATGCCAATGCAATAAGAAGCTTCACCCATATCCTTCATTTCAAAATTTTGAGAAAGAAATTGTTTAGTATCATGCAACAATCCCAAATCATTAGATGCAAGTAAAATGTCATCCACATATAGAACTAGAAAAATGTATTTGCTCCCACTAACCTTAAGGTATATACAGTTGTCCACAACATTCTCCGTAAAACCATATGAAGTAATAACATTGTGGAACTTTAAATACCACTGTCGGGAAGCTTGTTTTAGTCCATATATGGATTTCTTGAGCTTGCAAACTAAGTGACTATCTTTATCAGAACAAAAACCTTCAGGTTGCTTCATCTATACTTCTCCCTCAAGATCCCCATTCAGAAATGTTGTTTTCACATCCATTTGATGTAGCTCTAAATCAAAATGAGCCACTAATGCCATGATAATTCTAAATGAATCTTTTTTTGAAATCGGAGAAAAGGTATTATGATAATCGATGCCTTCTCTTTGAGTGAAACCTTTAGTTACGAGTCTAGCTTTATATCGTTCGACATTGCCATTGGAGTCTTTCTTGGTCTTATAGACCCATTTACAGCTAACCGCTTTAACTCCTTTAGGCAACTCGACAATTTCCCAAACTTGATTCTTAGCCATAGATTCCAACTCTTCCTTCATGGCATCATACCATAATTTAGAATCATCCCTATTCATGGCATTGGAAAATGAAATAGGATCATCTTTAGGTTCGATGTCAAAATCAGACTCCATTGAGTATACAAAATAATCACCAGAAATTGCTGACTTTCTAGCTCGTGAGGATCTCCTTAATTCTGTAGTCTCAATAGGGACTTGAGCTATAGGCTCTATGTTGACTTGTTCCTCTTGTGGTGAAAGTTCTTGAATTTGTTGATTTTCAAGACTATTGAGTTGATTATCTTGAAAGACAACCAATTCACCTATATTCATGGGTGTTATATCCAAACCCCGTGATTCCTTCCACTCTATCTTTCGAGGGTAACTTCCACTAGGGTCAACTTCCTCAATAAACTTAGCATTTCTGGCTTCAATAATTCTAAGCGAATTTGAAGGACAATAAAATCTGTAACCCTTGGAGTTTTCCGCATAGACTATGAAAAAACCACTAACTATTCTGGGGTCCAATTTCTTTAAATGTGGGTTATACACCCTCACTTCAAGTGGACAACCCTGGACATGTAAGTGTCTTAAACTTGGCTTCCATCCTTTCCATAACTCAAACGGTGTTTTGGGAACAACCTTGGATAGAACCCTGTTTAAGATATACATAGCGGTTTTCAAAGCTTCACTCCATAAATTTATAGACACATTAGAATAACTAAGCATGCTCCTTACCATGTCCATAAGTGTTCGGTTCCTTCTTTCAGCAACACCATTTTGTTGTGGTGTGCCACGCATTGAATATTGTGCAATAATGCCTTCTTCCTTAAGGAACTTAGCAAATGGACCTGGTAATTGTCCCAATTCTGTGTACCTCCCATAATATTCTCCACCCCTGTCTGACCTCGCAATTTTAATTTTCTTTTCTATTTGTGTCTCTACCTCTGCTTTATAAACTTTAAAGGCATCAAGTGCCTGAGCCTTATCAAACAAGAGGTAGAGATACATGTATCGTGTGAAGTCATCAATAAATGAGATAAAATATCTCTGACCATTCAGACAAGGTGGAGTAAATGGTCCACAAATATCAGTGTGTATGATTCCAAGAATTTCCTCACTCCTTTTGGCACCTTTACTAGTCTTGTTGGTCTGCTTTCCCTTTATGCAGTCCACACAAATACCAAAGTTAGTAAAATCAAGAGTCAGAAGGACTTCATCATTAACCAACCTCTTTATTCTCTCAATGGAGATATGTCTCAATCTTTTATGCCAAAGAATAGAGGAGGACTCACCAACAATATTATGCTTCATGCCCATATCACCATGCAAGGTTAAAAGATTTTGTTCAAAAACAGGATCTAGATTTAATTTGTACAAACCGTTAATTAAAGTACCAAATCCTACAGAAACAGAGTCTTTAAACAAATTAAAATTTGCACCAACAAACTGAAATTCAAATCCAAACGGTACTAGTTTAGAAACAGAAATTAAATTTTTAGAAAAAGATGGAATGTAAAAAGTGTTTTCAAGATCCAAAACAAAGTCATTTTTTTAAAACAAGTCAGAAAGTTCCAACAGCTTCGACGTGCGAACACATCCCATTGCCCGAATAGATGCCTCGTTCACTTCCCGTTGGTTTCCTTAGGCTGAGGAAACCCTGCATGGTATTAGCAATGTGAATTGTAGAACCCGAATCAATCCACCAATCATATTGATGAGTATTAACAAAATTAGATTCATAACGCACAAGAGATACGAGATTACCTTTCTTCTCAAGCCATTTCTTATACGTGGGGCAGTCTTTCTTCATGTGACCCTTTTTCTTGCAAAAGAAGCATGCACCTATAGACACCCCATTTTTTACCGTCCTCAAGACTTGGACGTCACCGTTTGAACACTCGGTGATCATCCATGTTCGTGTTCGTTTTGAGTTCTCGGAGGTCTCGGCCACGCGCCTTGCCTCAAGACCTCTCGACTTCCCTGTTTTGTGTTTGGTTTTGCACCAAACACTTGTGTTTTTCTTTTCAGGAGCAGGGAATGGCTTGTTGGCCATCCCCACATCTCACCGGCCATGGCTTGAGGCCACCAGCCATTATTTTGTTTCCATCGGCCAAATGTTTGGCCGGTCGGCACTCTGTTTGGTCGGTCGACCATTTATTTGGTCAATTTTGCATTTTTGGCAGGCCGACCACTATGCATCTACTTTTGGCAGATATTTTGTGCCAGCTGTGCTAGCTGGCACCCACTTTGCACCCCCTCCATACACGTGTATGGAGGGATTTCACTCTTGCTTAGCTTGTTTTGTAAGCTTTGCAAGAGTGATCCTCTATAAAGGGAGGCCTTCTCCTCCCTCCTCAAGGGTTAGAAGGTTGAGTTCCAGAGCTCTGGATTAGGGTTAGCATAGTTGTATCTATTCTATCTCTATATCTCCCTCTCTTCCATATTGTGTGTGTATTAAGGTGTTTTGTTCATAGTTTTGCACACAAACACCTAGAGTTACACTTTCCTTTGGCTACTGAGGTACTAAGGAGTGATTTTCAGAGTTTTTGAGTTGATCTAAGCTTGGAGAAGGGGCTGGAGTGGTCCTTGTGAAGAAGGTCTTCAAGGGTAAGAACTTTACCCCTTTATTCCCTATTTTTGCATAGGCTTTTAGCCATCCTTGCATCTGTTTTTAAGATTAACTTATAACATATAAAAGTTCTAATTTTAAGTGCTTAAAATAGTTGTTTAAGGTTGCTTTGGTGTTTGGGGTTGTTTGACTCCTCTTAGGCCTTGTTTGGCCCCCATTTTGTGCTATTTTGGTGAGCTCCGGGACCACCTTGTTTGGGCCTCCTCACCACTGAAATCCCTCTGGATTTCAGTGGTGGGGATGGTGCTTTGAGGTCCTAAGAAGGAGAGGGTTCCCCTCTCCTTGTTGTCTTCAAAAGTTGTCATTTTAGCCTCATGTGTGAGCACCATTGTTGAGTTCATGTTAGCCATGTCTTAGCTAGTATTTGTGCTTATTTTGCCATGATATAGCACTGTTTTAAGTTGGTTTAGACACACCATGCTTGCTTTGCATACTTGTCTTGTAATGTCATGAATTGCCTTAACATGCTTTGTGCTTTGAGCCTTGTTTCTAGTATGTTTTTGGCCTAGCTTTGTGAAGCTTTTATGCATGTCTTAGTATGCTTAAGGTCTATTTGGAGTTGTTTTGGCCATCCATGACATGCTTTGCATAGCCACCTTGCATTTTGGCTTGTTAGCCTTGGGTGTGTGAGTGTTGAGCATGCATTACTTGGCTTGTTTCAGTGGTTTGGCACCACTTATAACATCATTTCAGTCCTTGTGGTATGCTTGTATACCTGCATTTGATGCTCCTTTAATGCTTCAAGAGGTTGGTGTCTTATGCTCCATGTTTGGACCCTTTTGCATGCCTTTAGACATAGGCCATTTAGATGCCATCTGGGGGTGGCTTTGACCTTGTTTTGATCTGCCTTGGGGTGGTTTTGAGTCCCTATGGCTCTTTGGGACTTGCTTCATATAGCTATGGTTTAAGCCCCTTGGCTTACCTTGAGTTTTGGATATAGTTGCATGCCTTGCTTGCATTGATAGGTTGACTTGGCATCATTCCTCATGTATTTTCAGAGTTTGCTATGCTTGCCATTAGTCCATGTTTATCCTCTTTTAAGTGTGCTTAAAAGTTGCTTCTTTATGCTTAAGAGTTGGGCCATGTGTGCATGCATGTTTGTATGTGTTTTGGCCTTCATTTCCTTAGCATTTGGCCACTGTTTTGGACCTAGTAGAGAGCTGTCCATCTTGGTGTAAGTCCCTCCTTTGCATGTTGTTGCATGCTCGCCTTGTGTGTTGTTTCATACTTGGCCTATCGCATGTGTTGCATGCTTGAATCACATTGCATTTAGCATGTTTTCTTCCTTTTGTCTTGGTTGCTTAACATGTTACGTGTCTTGCATGTTTGCATGTTCGCATTGCATATTGCATGCTTGTTAGCTTGCACATGTTGTTACATGCCTTGCATGTTTGTTTGTTTAGGTTGTGTGCTTAGTACACATTACTTGCTTTCATGCTCATGATTGCATACTTAGCTCACATGTCTAGGTTGCATTGCATTGAGCATGCATGCCCTGTCTCTTGATCAAGTGATAGAGGTTGGGCCTTATGTGTTTATTTGGTTTGCATTTCATTTGACATCAAAATGCATAACTTGGCCTCTTTGGCCATCACGCATTGAAATGCACGATTGGTGGCCCGAGGGTCGAGGACTATCCTCCTTTGAGTCATGAACATGATAAGGAGGGTGTTTGTGCAAACATTTGCTTGAAATGCATTGCCATGTCATGTTTTCCCTCTGCTACTGTCAAAACAGGATTCTACAGATAAATATGGCCGGTCGACTGAATATAGTGCCGATCGACCAATGATGGATGGCCGAGATCTGAATATTTGGTCGATGACCCTTCTACCATGGTCGGTGATGTTTTCCCTTGGTTGGTGATGCTCCACAGTGTTCAGAGAGTGTTCCTTGGGACTTGTGCAATTTTCAGAAGAGCAGAGTAGGGTAAACGGAGGCAGCTTTTGCCAGATGACGGATTTCTGAGCAAACCTGAGCACGCATGCATTGGACCCTCTTCCCGAGGCTGTTTTATTACTTTCTTAGCTTAGTTAATTTGCTTAACTAGTTAAGTGGTCTTTAATAATTAATTAGCTTGTAGGTTAATTAATTTGTATTATTCTTTTGGTCCCTCCGAGCGAGGGCGAATGTGTAATAAGTGAGGGTGTGTGTGTGCATGGCTTCCAACCCCCATTTCTTTCTCCCTTTTACTTACCTGCTTTTGATGGTTAGTACTAGGGCATATTTAATTTAGCATACCTTATGCTATGCATGCGTGCATTCATTCATCAATATTGCATGCACTGGGCTCGGCGCATCATGCTAACTGCATAGTATTTCAAATCTAACTTGAATACATGTTACTTGTTGCATTTCACATGCCATCCTAGGATTAGCCGAGCCTATTCTAGATTGCATTTTGCCTGTGATGCATTAGCCATTTAACATGGACTTGGATCATACGTTTGATTGCTAACATGTTCTTTGTTTTGGCTCGGAGTACGCTGTAAGTATTTATGTTTTAGCATCTCACATGAGTGTGAATGTTAACATGACAGCATGCTTACCATGTGGCTCTGTGCTTATGTGATATTACTGCCTGAATGCCTGTGGGGGAAGGTTGGATTGCTTGAGTTGGAACAACTCGTTGAAATCCGTATTTTAGCCTACTTGCGAGTAGCAAATTTCTAACCATTTTCCGAACAAACGGATATGCAATGCTTTGTTACAAATTAGGCGATCTAGTCTATACTTTTGTGTTGTGCGCATCACATAGTAAGATTAGCTAATTAATCGGAATAAGAACACATAACGTTTTCAAAACTAGATATCATGGTTAGTAGAGGCCGATCTTCTGATCGGGCGAGCAGGGGTGCTCATAGCTGACCTTCCCCAATCGTACCCAAGTTCTCGAGCCGAGGCAACTTTGGTGATGACGGACACGTGGCCTTAGGCAAACGAGTCAGGGTTTCCTAAATCCCCCATAAAAAATATTTAGGTGGCGACTCTGTATCTGGCAAAGCAGTCCATGTTTGGCACTTCTTTCTAAAAATCTGTTTGCTGAAATCGATTTACCAGATTTGGACTCTTTGGTGATTTATCAATCTCACATTGCACATTGTGAGATCAGATTAGGAACCGTAACAATTTGAGTCCGAACTGTAGTAAACCCACAAACGAACAGAACGGTGGGGATTCATTCCTCTCGGGACGTTCGGGGACGTCCACAGTTTCTGGCGACTCTGCTGGGGACTTTAGAGAGCTTGACTCGAACTCGTGATATCTTGTTTTAACTATACTTATGTGTTTCTTTGCATTGTATGTGCATTGGTGCGCCTAGGACACCGTGTTTGCCATCTGCTATTCTTGAGCGGTTAGCCTGAGGCTGCGTGCCATAAGGTTGACCGGTTACGGACTCTGCCAGTGTGGGAACACAAACCCCAGTTTTACCGGGGCACCCTTTTGACCATTCGACCTAGTGCATATTCGAAATCCATAGTGACCATTCCAAGCTAAGATAGGTTGCTACCCGATTATAGGTTGTTTGAAACCGTTGCGTGCGTAGTGAAACCCTAGTTCCTGACAAAATAGGATAGGGAAACCCTACCCCAACATAGGGGTGTTTTGGTTCTCATTTACTTGCTATGTGCTTTTAGAGTGTATCTCTACAGGAACGCACATATCAGTTTGCAAATTTAGTACCAGGCCTGAGGGCATCAGTATCAGTGTTTTGGGGAATCGGTTATATCTGTGGGTATCAGATTCAATTTTTTGGGGCAGTGATTTTGGGGAACAGTGATCGGTGGTAGAGTACAGTTATTCAGTTATGCTTATGTCTGTTCTGATTGGGCCAAAATACTGCGTGTTTTCTCTTTCAATTCAGAGACCTAGTACAGAATAGCCAGTGTTCTTCTTTGCTGAGACAAGACAGACGTCTGATTCGTCAATCACCGTTCAGTTCAGCGAACTTATAATGACGCAAAGTTTAGAGGAAATTATGGTTATGGCAGCCGCATTAGACCAAGGAATCATCTTGCAGGATGAGACCAATGTTGATGTACCGCATCCGCCCAGGTTGCCTGTCGCACACCCGATCTGGACACCCCAGTTGTTTCAAGCTCGTGAGCCCATCACGTTTGAGTTGATGGGAATGATTGGTGACCTTCAGAGGTCTGTGGCTAATCTCACCTACGGAATGTCAGCTTCGCCACCAACCACACCATATGCCGGGAATTTTGTACTGTAGGAGCCCCCGCTATTGGGGCAAATTGTGATCGAGCTCAGCCAACCTGAGGCTGTCCCAAGCTATGACCGTGACGTGCCAACAATAACCGAGTTTCGCTCTGATATAGCAACCCAAACCCTTGATCAAGCTGAGGCCAGAGGTAAGAATAAGGTGGGAACAGATGTCGATCCCGTTGAACAACTGTTGTGGGCAGTCGAGGCTTTGAAAGTCGGGGGGATGAATAAGCAACAAGTACTCGCAGTCATGGCTAAGACTATGGATGATGCTTTCCCCACTCCAACCGAAGGCAGTTCAAGCCAGGCGAAAAATCGGGATAGGCCCTGTCATGCCAGAACAGTTCCTTCCGCTCCCAACCCTGCACCGGGACAAGATCAGAAAGCCAAGGCAATGCTTGCCGACCCTTTCGCTAGTGCGTCTAGCAAGAACCCTCAGACTTCGAAGTATCTGCCTCGAGGGCGCAGAGTCTTTCATGCCCTCTACATGCCTTTGTCTAGGGCATTTCAAATTTTGGCTAAAAAGGGGCATCTTAAACCCCTCGAGCCTCGACCTCTCCCGAAGAATCTTCCTCTCACACATGATGTTGCCTTGTACTGCGTGTACCACCAGCAAACCGGTCACAGCACCGACGGTTGTTTCTGCCTTCGCCACGAAGTGCAAGATTTGATCGACAATGAGGTCATCCTCCTACCCACCTCAGCAAAGTCTGTCACCGCTGAATTGTTGGATTTCGAAGATACTGCAAGTATGTGATCAGGGGTTGGACCACCTGCGGGCGGCGCTCGGTGTATTTCAGATGTGGCGTTTGGCACGCACTGTTGGGAGCATTTGTGAATGCAACTTTGTAATTTCTGGCTTGGGTGTCGAGTCAGTTCTTTGTTTTATTTTGGGTCTGTCTCATTGTCTTGAGTCAGTCTTTTTGCTTAAGGGTCTGTCTTGTTGTGTCGAGTCAGTCCCATTGTATAGAAATCGGGTGATTCCAGGGTTATTGCCTCGGATATCATTATTTTGTTTTGTAATTATCCTTTTGCTTTCTTTTGAGTCTGTCTCTGTTGTGGGGCCAGTTGCAACCAGGAAATCTAAATGAAACAGCTGTGGCTATCATGTTTCCGTGCTTATTGCTACTTTGAGCTAGTTGTGCCAGAGCATTTGAATGAAACGGTGGAGCATCTCACTTATTCTTCTACACCTCGAATTCATTGCATTGACCTAAGTTTTTCAAAACTTTTTTAACACTGTGGTGATGAAAACGAAGAGGAAGGAATTCCTCGGGATTAGCAAAACTTTGATCAAATTGAGAGAAAGAGAGGCGTGCTAAGCCCTTAATGATTGAAATCATGTTTGTTAACGTGAGTATTGAGAAGGACCCTGGCTTAATCCAGATTGGTTCCGCACTATCTTCAGCGCGAGCGATTTGTCACTTTCTTAAAAAAAAATTCAAAAACAAAATGTTTTGCGCAGTCCTACGAAGACCTGTGCAGAATCGCTCTTGAGTTTGTGCAGCTTAGGATCGCTCTCAGCCTCAAGACTTGAGCCCTTGCTTTCAAACCTTGGACCTTAGTTCAGAATGTTCAACGGTCAACTACAACATGAGGCCTGTGTGGCCAAATTTGAAGCAGCCCTCGAACAAGAGGCCAAGAAAGTCAGATCAAGATGATCAGACCTCATCAGAAGAAGCTTGCGAAGCTAGAACAGAAGCACCCCTCGAACTAGGGGCAAAAATGTCCGATGTGCTCAAAGAGCCGAAGATGGATCCTTCTGCAAATCAATACAACAGCCACTCTCCTGGATACGGATGGCTTCAAAATCTTAAAACCATTTGGCATGGACTTGTTACACTTTTACCCTTTGAGAGGCTCGCTGGGCCGAAAACCCGGAAGGGCGACCCAGGCAAAAGTTAGAGCAAAAAAAAAATGCAAAAAAAAAAAAGAATGAAAAGATTTGAAAAAGAAAAGACAAAAATGAATGAATAAAAAAAGAATTGAAAAGAAAAGAAGAACAAAGCTCACAAGGTTGAAAACTCGGAAGGGCGGCCTTGGCAAAAGTTAGAGCGTAGAAGGTGAGGGTTAATACACGAGTGAACCCAAACCGGAACTACGTAAGGCTTGATTCCCGTGTTTGGGATACGTAGGCAACTTCATCCTGAAGTCCAGCCCCACGCACTTTCAAAGTGACTGTGTTCATATATTAGTTTTGACCATCTTCGTCTTCTCTGTATCCGAGAGTTCGGTTGCGATCATCACTAATGAGGACTGACTACAGTATGCTGCGGCGTTATCCAGACAAGGGGCAACTTTCTGTTGCCATGAGTCACCATCCAAACCAGGGGCAACTTTCCGTTGCCGTGCTGTACCCTTTGGAACAAGGGGCAATTTTCCATTGCCTCCGATCTGAGGTTGTGCATCTCGAGAGTAAGTTCCGTGCTCGTTGAGCAGTGACCGTTTGTAAAAATAGTTTTTGAGAATTTTTTTACTGAGGTTGACTAGTTTCTCGAAAATTATTCCATCTTTTCCAAAACTGGACCGTTTTCTTGGACCCAAAAAAGGAAAATTTTCAGTGCTCATAGCCTGACTTGCATGATTCTCAAATCAAAAATCGAACAAGTATGTTAATCTAACTCTCATTTTGGTCAAAATTGTTTTAGTAGAAAACCAAAACAAAAAATGGTCAAAATAATGAACTAAGGGGCACAGTTGAGTCAGGCTTCCTGTCTTTCCCCCATCGTCAGCATACTTGCCAGAAAGGGCACAACTGGAGCTGTCTGTAAAGGGCTGAAAGCTCTCTCAACCTCCGAGCAACAAGGTATCGAGCCAAGTGCGAAGCACGAACTGGAATGGATCAAGATACTCCACTCCCTTATCAGGAACGTCGACTAAACGTCGCCGGAAGAAGTAGCTGCGAGCTAACAGTGTTGGGCATGAACCCACAACCTCTTGTTTATTCACCGACCATATTTGGGGAGGGATGAAAAATGAGAGAGTGAAGAATAGAGAGGTGTAAGTCGAGAGAAAAGTGAGCAAAAAGGGGTTTTGAGAGAAAAAATGAGCCTGAGGGCCGAGTGATACGAGAATCACAAATGGGAAGAGGGTGGGAAATAATACCCAGAGAAACTGGCTCCTCGTGATCTAAGAAGTCTCTCATTTTTATAACGCGTCTGTGTGTCATGTCTTTTGTTTTGTTTACCTTAACTCTTGTTTTGGGTCTGTTCCGAGCGTGTCTCGTTGTGTTTAGGTTGTATACCTTTGGTTGAGTCGTAGTATGCTATGTTCAGTCGTAGGCTCAATACCCGATTGAAAACCCTCTCCTCAAATCATTTGTGCTCAGAGTGCTGTGCCATTCTCCACATTTGTGCAAAGTAAGATTGGTTCTTTCAACAACCGCAGGGTTTTACCCAGGAAGTGTCAAAACAGTAGAACCAGGACCTATCTGTAGCTTTTGGGTTCTGGATTGCAAAGCAAGAAATTTTGGAGCATCTGAGTGTATTTCAACTTCTGCAGAGTTCAGAATGAACTGTGTATTCAGAATGAGCAATATGCTGCTGTGGGCTATGAGTTCAGAATGAGCAGTTTTCAGAATGGGCTGTGTGTTCAGAATAAGCAGTGCGTTATATGAACTGTGTGTATAGGCTATATGCAGAGTAAACCAAGCACTGTGTTATGGGCTGTGTGTTCAGAATGAGCAGTAGGTTGTATGAGTTGTTTTGTCATTAGCTGGTTCACTACCTGGTTATTACAATACAAGTGTTTGATTTTCAGACAAAAGATCAATCTCATTTACATTGTTTTGTAATATGATGCGATGCGATGCGATTTGATGTATGAAATACACAAATGTAACACTTTTTCAGGCAAAAAGTTTGTTTCATTTCATCATCTTTTCAAGTACAAAGTTTCGAAGAAAATAGAACCTGCCTGCGGCAGTACAAGGTACTCAAGCTACCAGCAAAAAGAAAAAGTAAAACAAAAAGAAGAAAAGTAGCAAAAATCTGGATCAGCATCGATCATCTCAGGCCTGAGAGTCTGTCCTCGTCCTCTTCCTGGACGAAGGTCCAGGAGCATCATTGCCACCTCCATAGTCTGAGCCCAAGTCTGAGTCATCTCCGGTCTCCTCCTCAGATGCCTCCGCCTCCGTCTCTGCCTCAGACTCGTCATCATCTGGGATCAGTGCTCGAGAGCTACTCCCAACATGAGTGCGCCCCACTTTGGTGCGGGGGAATACTGTGCCACCTTGCCCTCCTCCTCGAGCAAGAACAAAAGGCCCAGCTGGAGCACCTCCTGTAGTAGGAATCTGGAATGGAGGCTAAAAAGCACAAATGGCAAACGCATCAGTATGCTACGCAAAAGCAAAGTATGAATGCTGTGAGCAGTGTATCAGTACAGAATGCAGTGTATGAGTACAGTGTATGAATACAGAATGCAGTGACTGAGTGCAGTGTATGAATGTCGTGAGGGCCATGTATCAAGTGTTGTGTTGATAAGTGCGATACAACAGTTTGTGTAAAGTTTGAGTCGGTGGCCAGGAAGACTTACCAGGACACTGTAAAGGGCCAGCAGGTCTAAGCTCCACTGGAGCATCCCCATCATGGAGGCATTCAACTCCAGGGACTGGCGAGTGTACTCAAAGGAAACCTGTAAAAGTGTTAGAAGTATCAGTATTCTGCGGAATATCAAGAGAAATGAACTGAAATGACTGTATAAAATAGAGTAGTACATACCGGAGGCAAGTCGAAGAAACCAACTAGCTCGTGATCAGCCGGAGGGGGAGCGATGGGGATCTGATAAATTTCCCCACTCTGCCCTCTGTATGTCATCATCGTGGGCAACGCCAGCCATCCAACTCCCTGCCCTCTCCGAGGCCCACTCCTGCCACGAGCCCGAGCCATCCTAGGTGCTCCTGCCCCTGCTCCCGCTCCCGCTGGCGCCGCTGGCCTCTCTCTCTCAGCTCAACGGCCACTGCTCAGAGGCCGCATGATGTAGGTCTGAACGTACTCTGCATAGTCGTCCTCGCCTCTAAAGCCCTCTGCCTCTCATCCGATCGTGTAATCAGCCATCTCATGTGGGGGGTATCTCTCTGTCTGTGTCATGTCGATAAAAGGAGGACCTGGAACTATCTGCTTTGGTAAACCTAAGGTCTGGCACAGGAAGCGCTCGCCTAGGTACCAAGCCCGACAGACCGGGCCCTCCAACAGAAGCCTGAATCGGGCGGACTCCTTAGCGCCTGTATACCGCTCCCGAACTGCGGCTGGCAATGGAGCCCAAGGCTGCCAGGTGATCTGTAAATGATATGCAGTTTGTTATCTACTGTTATCGAAAGAACAATGCAAAGCGAAGCTTGAAATAAACTCTAAAGTTGAACATACGTCTGCGGCGGTGATGGTGTCGAAATAGCGGCGGAAGAATATGAAAGACTCCCGGGGTCTCCGCACGCATCTTACGTCAAAGCGGCGGGAGAATGGAACGCCGAGGGGGGTCTCCTCATTTGGCACTAGGGAAATCCTCGGGAAGTAGGCATAGACCCACAACTGCAAAGCAAATATCAGTATGCTTATCAGATAAAGCAGAATACAGACGAAGCAGAATGCAGGATAAAGCAGAAATTGCAGAACTGTGTATTGTGCAGAGTGTACAGTGTGTGCAGTATACAGTCAGTGTAAAGCAGATTGCATGTTTGCAGTGTGTGCAGTGTACAGTCAGTTGGCATCAGATTGTGCAGTCTATGAAGTATTGTGCAGTATACAGTCAATGTAAAGCAGATTATATGTGTGCCGTGTGTGCAGTATATGACCAGCGTGTAGTAGACCGCAGTGTGTACAGTGTACAGAGTACAAAAAATGCAAAGCAGAAATGTAAAACAGAAAAGAAGATGTACCTCCCAAGCCCGCCAGTAGCCTCCGAGCAACTGTCCGCTAAGGCGAGAGGATGAACTCATGTAGCCGTACAGTGTGGCCAAGCCTACGCCACCCCAGTCATAGCGGCGGATCCGCGTGATGTCCACTAAAGCGCTCAGTAGACAGAGGGGCACAGTGTTCGCCCGGTCGGCGAAGAGAGTCGTCCCCAGCAAGAACATAAGGAAGCCGTGTGCATACTGCTCCGCCTCCTCTTGAGCCATCGGCACCTCCTCAGCTAAGGCTGGCTGAATCCTGAAGTGGTCCTCAAACCACGAATACCTGACAAATCCTGGACGTGCAAGAGGCGGTAGGTCGCCAAGCAAGTACATCTGAGCGGCCTCCCACTCGTCCATGTCTGTATCGAAGGGGATCGGATCACCCCCTACCCCGATGGGAGTCATCGTCATGTCTCTCATGGCGAAAAAGTGGAAGAAATCGATAGTGTCCCACCACCTCTCCACCAGAGCAGCAAAAAGAGGCCTGCTCACAGTAAGGTGCGATAGTCCCCTGTAGAAAGTGCCGAAGCCAGCCTGATCAACAATATGGCGGACCGTGTCCGGTAGCCCTATATACCATCCTCTGGCGGCAACATTCCCATAGCCCCGGAAGGCATGGGAATCCCCCTGTATTCAAAAGCAAACAGTTGCGAAGCAATATTAAATATACAGTTTTGAAGAACAGTCAAAATTGATGTAAATACAGCGTGTGTGCACGTTTTCAGATTCAAGCAGATATCGAGTGCCGGTGTGCTCGAAGTGAACTACAACATATGATGTATCAGTGTGTTTGAGTGGTTCAGCGTAAATACAGCGTGTGTGCACGTTTTCATATTCAAACAGATATCGGGTGCCGGTGTGCTCAAAGTGAACTACAGCATATGATGTATTAGTGTGTTCAAGTGGTTCAGTGAAAATGTAGCATGTGTGCACGTTTTCAGGTTCAAACAGATATCGGGTATCAGTGTGCTCACAGATGAATTACAGTGTGTAATATATCGGTGTATCCGGGCTAAGCAGTTAAAGAACGGAATCAACTATTGCAGTTATGTTCTACATTGCGAAAAATAAAACAGAGGGAAGACTGTACCTCAGAAGCGCCGTAAGACAGATGTGACTCTGGCTCGCGCAGAAGAAGCTCTCGTGGCACGCCCCTATCAAAAGTCCTGAATTGGCGAAGACCATCAAGAGGTAGCACATGAATTGCCGGCCTGTAGGCCGCCGGATCGAACGGTCGGATGTGAAGAGGCAAGAGCTCAGCCTCTGGGTCCACATCCATCTCCGAGGGAGCCCCACCGCCTGGAATATCGTCGCGCCATGCCGAAAATGGTGTGAAAATGGCCGGAAGAGTGAAAATCGGGCAAAAATACGAAAAGTCAACTGAAAAGTCAACCCCGGGAGGGTGAAAAATGGCCAGAAAGGTCGGGGTGCGGAAAAGGCACAGAGATCAAGGAAAACTCGAGGGAAACAAACCTCGAGTGGTGGAAATCGAGAAAAAGACACTAAAACAAAGGTTTGTTCGGTTCAAAATGTTCGAAATGATGAGGGTTTCGCGAATCGAACGTCGAAACGGGCCCGAAAACTAAGGAAAATGGGGAAATGAAGGTTGGGAAATAACCTAGAGAGAGAGGGAAGGATTTTTTGAGCAAGAGGAAGTGAGAAATATAGGGCTAGAAGCCCTATATTTAAAGACCCGTGCCGAATTGACCAAACTGACCGATCGGCCAAATATTTGGCCGATGGCCTTGTTTTGTGGCCGATGTATGGCCGGTGACCTCCCCCGATGGCCGGTGAACCTCCTACACCTTTGTTTGGGTCTTTGATGTGGTTTGGGGCCTCCATTGCTCAACACAGTGCAAGAAAATACATTTCTGAAGCTTAACCGGTCTCTGTGCCGTGTCTTCTGTACGTAGCACTCGAATACATGCGAGGTGTATCCTTTTCGTATTCTTTGATATCTTATGAGATTTAGTAACTGCTTTGAATGAGTTGCATTACAATGTTTTACCTTGTTAACGGTTAGCATACATAGGTTGCATCGTTATGCATGCATACACGCGTTATAACGCGCACGACTTGCATTGTTATGCACCTCCCTTCGGTCTAGGAGACCTTAAATCCTGTCGGTCTAGGAGACCTTAAATCCTCTTAAGGTGCAAGTCCTTTGGTGTTTGTCATGCCCAAACAACTTTTGGTAGGTTTCATCTTAGGTCGCATCGTCAGGCGCACCTTACATGCATTGTTATGCATGGTCCTTGTCACGCATCATCATGCGTACCTCACATGCATTTGTCATGCATTTCAAAAAGAACATGCGTTGTCGCGCATTTGAGTCCCCTTGCATCGTCATGCACATTCCAGTCGCATGTCATGCATTTTCTCTATCATGCATTGTCATGCTTATCTTCCTTGCATTGTTATGCATTTTAATTTCGGTCTAGGAGACCTTAAATCCTCTGAAGGTACAAGTCCTTTGGTGTTTGTCGTGCCCGAACGACTCTTGGCGGGTTTCATCCTAGGTTACATTGTCATGCATCCCTCACTCGCATTGTTATGCGCTACTCATGTGCATTGTCATGCATTTCAAAAGACATGCGTTGTCGCGCGTTCAATTTCATCTGCATTATCATGCATTTTCAAAAAAAAAACAAAACAAAAAAAACAATAGTGCATATGTCATGCATTACACTGTATATAGTGCATATGTCATGCATACATTGTAAATAGTGCATATGTCATGCATTACACTGTATATAGTGCATATGTCATGCATCTCATTGTAAATATTACATTCCATTGCATATTGTATACATTGCATTGTAGCTTGCATGCATTCACTGCATCACCCTCATTTACGGCTTGCGTCTTTCCATGTTGAGCCTGGTCTGGTATGTGCCCGTACTCTTCGCGTTGACGCATGGTTATGATATTATGTGTACGCACCTAGTGTTGTGGGTGATGGCACCGTTTCCGTGTTAAACGTGGTATGTATGTGTCCATGCCTTTCCTAGGCAAGATACAGTTTGGCCGCGTACCTTATCCATTGTAAATATTACATTCCATTGCATATTGTATATATTGCATTGTAGCATGCATGCATTTATTGCATCACCTCCATTTACGGCTTGCATCTTTCCATGTTGAGCCTGGTCTGGTATGTGCCCGTACTCTTCGC
The DNA here is from genome assembly GCF_055761805.1 of Camellia sinensis. Taxonomy (NCBI): domain Eukaryota; kingdom Viridiplantae; phylum Streptophyta; class Magnoliopsida; order Ericales; family Theaceae; genus Camellia; species Camellia sinensis. The sequence continues at coordinate 99,357,478 of NC_138975.1, read as the reverse complement.
GTTGACGCACGGTTATGATATTATGTGTACGCACCTAGTGTTGTGGGTGACAGCACCGTTTCCGTGTTAAACATGGTCTGTATGTGTCCATGCCTTTCCTAGGCAAGATACGGTTTGGCTGTAGGCCTTATCCACTGCATCCATTGCATTTTAGCTAGTAAATATTGCATTGTACATAGCTTGCATTGTCATGCATCTTTCCTTACATGCATTGTAGTGCATTCTTCCTTAGTTTGCATTGTCATGCATTTCCCTACTGCATCATTTAGTATGTAGGTTTCATTGTAATTAGTGCATTGTCATGCATTCATTGTATTGCATTATAGTTGCATGCATTCACTACATCACCTCCATCTATGGCTTGCGCCTTTCCATGTTGAGCTTGGTCTGGTATGTGCCCATACTTTTCGCGTTGAAGCACAATTATGATATTATGTGCACGCACCTAGTGTTGAGGGTGACGGCACCATTTCTGTGTTAAACGTGGTTTGTTTGTGTCCATGCCTTTCCTAGGCAAGATATGTTTTGGTCGCGCGCCATATCCATTCCATTCATTACATTGTAGTGTAGTGTTTTGCATCCAGCATTTAGGATCACGATCTCTCCTGAGCAGAGCATTCCCCACTTATATCATCCCACCCAATTACTTGTATCTTGTGTTCCGTCTACACACTCATAGTTTTGCATGTGTACGCGCCTATTCCACTGTTGGTATTGTGGTTTGAGGGTGTCGGCACCTTTTCTATGGTAGACGGATTTTGCATCTCCATCATCTTTATGATATTTGTATGGTTTTGAACTGCTTATGGTTTGATCATGTTTCAATTGCATTGCATATCATTTGCATTGTTTATACATAGTTTTGTATATATTGCATTATCATTTTGCATCCATTCCACATTGTTATGCGTTGTCACACATAGGTTGCATTGTCATGCTCTCCTTCACTTGCGTTGTTACGCAGCTTAGATTGCATTGTTATGCATGTTGCTAACGATATCGTACTTGTTAAGTTTTCTTTCTCTTTCAGGCACGATATTGTATATACGGTTCATTTGAAGCTGGTACAACCAGATGAGCCGCACAGGTATTGTATTCTCCGTGTGAGACGTATCGAGAATTGAATAATTCTCTTACATCCTTTCTACATTGTAATGTAGCTTGGTTCTTGCTTAAAACTGTTGCATGTTATGCTTCGTTACAGCTTTCTTTGCATGATCATGAGTTATGTTCGGCTTCTTGTATTGTCAGTTGCATTTTGCCCCCGCCTTCGCGCGCATATCTTTATTGTCTTGCATGTTTGTCTAAGTCTTCGGCCTTGTCAAAAATGGATCGTCTCTGGGCTTTGACACTCACTCCCGTCATTGTTATGACTTTCGAATTCTGTCAAAGAGGGGCAATTGTAGACACTCCATTTTTGACCGTCCTCAAGACTTGGACGTCACCGTTTGAACACTCGATGATCATCCGTGTTCATGTTCGTCTCGAGTTCTCGAAGGTCTCGGCCACGCGCCTTTCCTCAAGACCTCTCGACTTCCCTGTTTTGTGTTTGGTTTTGCACCAAGCACTTGTGTTTTGCTTTTGAGGAGCAGGGAATGGCTTATTGGCCATCCCCATATCTCACCGGCCATGGCTTGAGGCCACCGGCCATTATTTTGTTGCCATCGGCCAAATGTTTGGTCGGTCGGCACTCTGTTTGGTCGGTCGACCATTTATTTGGTCAATTTGGCATTTTTGGCTGGCCGACCACTGTGCATCTGCTTTTGGCAGATATTTTGTGCCACTTGTACTAGCTGGCACCCACTTTGCACCCCCTCCATACACGTGTATGGAGGGATTTCACTCTTGCTTAGCTTGTTTTGTAAGCTTTGCAAGAGTGATCCTCTATAAAGGGAGGCCTTCTCCTCCCTCCTCAAGGGTTAGAAGGTTGAGTTCCAGAGCTCTGGATTAGGGTTAGCATAGTTGTATCTATTCTATCTCTATATCTCCCTCTCTTCCATATTGTGTATGTATTAAGGTGTTTTGTTCATAGTTTTGCACACAAACACCTAGAGTTACACTTTCCTTTGGCTACTGAGGTACTAAGGAGTGATTTTCAGAGTTTTTGAGTTGATCTAAGCTTGGAGAAGGGGCTGGAGTGGTCCTTGTGAAGAAGGTCTTCAAGGGTAAGAACTTTACCCCTTTATTCCCCATTTTTGCATAGGCTTTTAGTCATCCTTGCATCTGTTTTTAAGCTTAACTTTTAACATATAAAAGTTCTGATTTTAAGTGCTTAAAATAGTTGTTTAAGGTTGCTTTGGTGTTTGGGGTTGTTTGACCCCTCTTAGGCCTTGTTTGGCCCCCATTTTGTGCTATTTTGGTGAGCTCCGGGACCACCTTATTTGGGCCTCCTCACCACTGAAATCCCTCTGGATTTCAGTGGTGGGGATGGTGCTTTGAGGTCCTAAGAAGGAGAGGGTCATCCCCTCTCCTTGTTGTCTTCAAAAGTTGTCATTTTAGCCTCATGTGTGAGCACCATTGTTGAGTTCATGTTAGCCATGTCTTAGCTAGTATTTGTGCTTATTTTGCCATGATATAGCATTGTTTTAAGTTGGTTTAGACACACCATGCTTGCTTTGCATACTTGTCTTGTAATGCCATGAATTGCCTTAACATGCTTTGTGCTTTGAGCCTTGTTTCTAGCATGTTTTTGGCCTAGCTTTGTGAAGCTTTTATGCATGTATTAGTATGCTTAAGGTCTATTTGGAGTTGTTTTGGCCATCCATGACATGCTTTGCATAGCCACCTTGCATTTTGGCTTGTTAGCCTTGGGTGTGTGAGTGTTGAGCATGCATTACTTGGCTTGTTTCAGTGGTTTGGCACCACTTATAACATCATTTCAGTCCTTGTGGTATGCTTGTATACTTGCATTTGATGCTCCTTTAATGCTTCAAGAGGTTGGTGTCTTATGCTCCATGTTTGGACCCTTTTGCATGCCTTTAGACATAGGCCATTTAGATGCCATCTAGGGGTGCCTTTGACCTTGTTTTGATCTGCCTTGGGGTGGTTTTGAGTCCCCATGGCCCTTTGGGACTTGCTTCATATAGCTATGGTTTAAGCCCCTTGGCTTACCTTGAGTTTTGGACATAATTGCATGCCTTGCTTGCATTGATAGGTTGATTTGGCATCATTCCTCGTGTATTTTTAGAGCTTACTATGCTTGCCATTAGTCCATGTTTATCCTCTTTTAAGTGTGCTTAAAAGTTGCTTCTTTATGCTTAAGAGTTGGGCCATGTGTGCATGCATGTTTGTATGTGTTTTGGCCTTCATTTCCTCAGCATTTGGCCACTGTTTTGGACCTAGTAGAGAGCTGTCCATCTTGGTGTAAGTCCTTCCTTTGCATGTTGTTGCATGCTCGCCTTGTGTGTTGTTGCATACTTGGCCTATCGCATGTATTGCATGCTTGAGTCACATTGCATTTAGCATGTTTTCTTCCTTTTGTCTTGGTTGCTTAACATGTTACGTGTCTTGCATGTTTGCATGTTCACATTGCATATTGCATGCTTGTTAGCTTGCACATGTTGTTACATGCCTTGCATGTTTGTTTGTTTAGGTTATGTGCTTAGTACACATTACTTGCTTTCATGCTCATGATTGCATACTTAGCTTACATGTCTAGGTTGCATTGCATTGAGCATGCATGCCTTGTCTCTTGATCAAGTGATAGAGGTTGGGCCTTATGTGTTTATTTGGTTTGCATTTCATTTGACATCAAAATGCATAACTTGGCCTCTTTGGCCATCACGCATTGAAATGCGCGATTGGTGGCCCGAGGGTCGAGGATCATCCTCCTTTGAGTCATGAACATGATAAGAAGGGTGTTTGTGTAAACATTTGCTTGAAATGCATTGCCATGCCATGTTTGCCCTCTGCTGCTGTCAAAACAGGATTCTGCAGATAAATATGGCCGGTCGACTGAATAAAGTGTCGATCGACCAATGATGGATGGCCGAGATCTGAATATTTGGTCGATGACCCTTCTACCATGGTCGGTGATGTTTTCCCTTGGTCGGTGATGCTCCACAGTGTTCAAAGAGTGTTCCTTGGGACTTGTGCAATTTTCAGAAGAGCAGAGTAGGGTAAACAGAGGCAGCTTGTGCACGGTGACGGATTTCCGAGCAAACCCGAGCACGCATGCATTGGACCCTCTTTCCGATGTTGTTTTATTGCTTTGTTAGCTTAGTTAATTTGCTTAACTAGTTAAGTGGTCTGTAATAATTAATTAGCTTGTAGGTTAATTAATTTGTATTATTCTTTTGGTCCCTCCGAGCGAGGGCGAATGTATAATAAGTGAGGGTGTGTGTGTGCATGTCTTCCAACCCCCATTTCTTTCTCCCTTTTACTTACCTGCTTTTGATGGTTAGTACTAGGGCATATTTAATTTAACATACCTTATGCTATGCATGCGTGCATTCATTCATCAGTATTGCATGCACCGGGCTCGGCGCATCATGCTAACTGCATAGTATTTCAAATCTAACTTGAATACATGTTACTTGTTGCATTTCACATGCCATCCTAGGATTAGCCGAGCCTATTCTAGATTGCATTTTACCTGTGATGCATTAGCCATTTAACATGGACTTGGATCATACGTTTGATTGCTAACACGTTCTTTGTTTTGGCGCGGAGTACGCTGTAAGTATTTATGCTTTAGCATCTCGCATGAGTGTGAATGTTAACATGACAGCATGCTTACCATGTGGCTATGTGCTTATGTGATATTACTGCTTGAATGCCTGTGGGTGAAGGTTGGATTGCTTGAGTTGGAATAACTCATTGAAATCCGTATTTTAGCCTACTTGCGAGTAGCAAATTTCTAACCATTTTCCGAACAAACGGATATGCAATACTTTGTTCCAAATTAGGCGATCTAGTCTATACTTTTGTGTTGTGCGCATCACATAGTAAGATTAGCTAATTAATCGGAATAAGAACACATAACGTTTTCAAAACTAGATATCATGGTTAGTAGAGGCCGATCTTCGGATCAGGCGAGCGGGGGTGCTCATAGCTGACCTTCCCCAATCGTACCCAAGTTCTCGAGCCGAGGAAACTTTGGTGATGATGGACACGTGGCCTTAGGCAAACGAGTCAGGGTTTCCTAAATCCCCCATAAAAAATATTTAGGTGGCAACTCTGTATCTGGCAAAGCAGTCCATGTTTGGCATTTCTTTCTAAAAACCTATTTTCTCAAAATGATTTGCCGGATTTGGACTCTTTGGTGATTTATCAATCTCACATTGCACATTGTGAAATCAGATTAAGAACCGTGACAATTTGAGTCCAAACTGTAGTAAACCCACAAACGAACAGAACGGCAGGGATTTATTCCTCCCGGGACGTTCGGGGACGTCTACAGCACCCTTATTGCCATGATTTTTAAACGGCACTTTACCAAGCTTCTTCCATTTCTTATCACCCTTGCCCTTTTTCTATTGCCCTCCTTTATGTGTTGCTAAATGAGCACTTCCAACTTTTCCATGCTTCAATCTCTCCTCCTCTTGAACACACGTGGTCAAAAGTTCATTGATAGACCATTTTTCCTTCTGTGTGTTGTAAGAAATTTGGAATGCTCCATATTCCACAGGAAGAGAACTGAGTATGAAATTGACAAGGAATGACTCAGAAATCTCAATCTCTAAGGACTTAAGACAAGCTACAATGTCCCTCATTTCCATAATTTGCTCACGTACACTCCTAGAATTATTATGCTTCATTCCTGATAGTTTGTTCATTAGGGTACTTGCTAATGCTTTGTCAGAACTAACAAATTGCTCTTCAATAGCCCTCATGTAGTTCTTGATCTTATCAGATGGTGGGATTGAGCCCCTAATGCTCTGGCTAATATGTGACTTTATGAGCATTAGGCTTAAGCGATTGGATCACTCCCACTTATCATAAACACTCTTGTCTATAGCGGAACTCTCGTCTGTGGGTTCAGGAGGTTCATCCACACGGAGTGCCAGATCGAGGTCCATGCATCCTAATGTTAGAAGGATTTTGTCCTTCCAGTCTGAAAAATTATCACCGTTCAAGAATGGAATACGAGAAGACTCATTAGATAGTATAGAGGTAGAAATCGCTGCAATTACCAAGAACATTATTCATGCTTTGAAACAATAGCTATAGTCTGAATCAACCAATGTCAAATTCAGTAACAAATCTAAACCTTCCTATGGGTAGAGGTCACTAAACTGTATTAGATTTGCTATTACTTTATAATAAGACTAATGGGTTCCGAAATATGTAAGGAAAAGAAAACTCATACCTGTGGGTTTAGAGTGTTCAATCCCTTTAATACCCAATCCATTATCTTATTCCAATTAAATTTCATAAATAATTACTTTCCTGTGGGACCAAGAAATTATTTATAAAACATAATTGCAATGTAAAAATGCCAAATTAACTTGTAACTTTATGTGATCAAAATACTAAGGATCACATCTTTATGTCTTAAGATGTTGTGGCTACTCTTAAAATAGAATAAAATTTTTAAATATGGCATAATTTATTAATGTGAGCAAATCCTTATAGTCACAACAAATACATAATCTTTCAATGCACATAATATATAATACATACAATCAGAGTAATATCACATGAAAAATCCCAAGACCAAACACATGTAGTTCAACCTTATACTAGAATTTGCTTAAAAATTGGACCAAAATAAATTCCATAATGAATTTTCAATGCATAAATAATTACCTTAATGCATGTAATATAATATTACATTATTTTAGATAACATGCCAACGAATCTCAAAAATTATAAAAACTAAAAGAACATGTTATAATTCACTGTATGAGATTCAATTGAATTTGCTTACTATTTAAACATGCAACGATAACAAACAAAACATCCTTAATAGCATGTTAAAATTTCTTTATGAAAATTCCACAAATAAACTCAAGTCTTTCATGCATTTTTAAAATAAACCAAATAAATCCAAATAAAAGTATGAAAATTTCTAGATTTGATATAGAATCAGATTAAATATTTTGCTCTTTAATGTGTGTGTCAAAAATAATAGTTAATGACACACAACAAGTCTCCTAAATAAAATAGATTCAGAGTAGGAGAAAATTCTAAATAAATGTAAATACCACTAGCACAAATCACGATGGACTTTACTATTGCAACAGTGCTTCATTTCTCTTTAGTAGTGATATTCAAAAGTTATGCAATATAAATTACTCATTATGATTCTACAATGATTCTGAATTGTGAAATTTTATGGTGTGAATTAGATTCAGTATACGACTGTACGCATCAAAACATCCAGTAAATTGTTGAATAAAACATTCCACACTGTAAGATGCGGAAGTTTGATTTTATGTAGATGAAACAAATACTAAACAACATAACAGAAGGTTGGCTCTGATACCAATTGTGAGAATTAAATTAATTTTAATTCAAAAAGAAGAATACCTCCTGTCATGATGTTCAAGCCTTTGAATCTTTATCCTTGAATGATCAAACCTTGATGTGTAAAAAACCCACTCACAGAATACTTTTACAGAACCATATGGGAAAAGTGAAAGGGACAGAGTTTTAAGCCTACTCTATTCACAAAAAAATGTCTGTGTTTGATGGCTATCACAGGCATATATATAGATAGACTTGGACCCATATCCAAGTGTAACTCCTTATACCTTCTCACCATCAGGGAAGTTGTAAAATCTCATGAAACCACCATATGGGATATTAAACAGACATCAGTTACCCATTAAGCTAGTCAACTAACCACTTCTAGTTAGCTTACAACTGGTTTATAATATGAAATCAACGCAAGAAACGTAATATAATAAAGAAAATGAAAAATGTGCGAAATTTACCTTCCAATGGAGGATTTGATTTCTAAACTTCCTTTTGATTACCCTCAAGCTTATGGAAGTGTGTTCTCAATTCTCAAATTGAAAGTTTGAAATTTGAGTTGGAATGGTGTTTTTGGGCTATTTAACAGTGTTTGTGGGGAAGAGTAAGAACTCTCTGTTTTTCACTTAATTTGAAGAAGACTCACTCTCTTTTGATCAAAGCTTAAGAATATGGCTATCTCAGAATTTTTGGGATGATTTTTGATGTATGGAATATGGAATTTCAATGTATGTTTTGAAGAAATGGAAGTTTTGGTTCAAAGCTTTCTTTCTCTCTCTCTCTATCTATATATGTCTCTCAATTCAATTCTCTTCTTTTTTCATTCGTCTTGATACAATCTGAACCTCTCTCTCTCTATAAGTAATCAGAGAGGATTGCTAAGTCAAGAAGGTGGGAGACAAGGTGGGGGAACAAGGTTGATGGGTGGTTAAAAGGAATGCAACCTTATGGAAGGGGACAAACCTCTTTTTGACAATGGAGGCCAAAGGGAGATAATGGAGGGTGAGGGAGGGTGTATCTCGTGCATGTATGTTCCAAGAAATATCTGGAATAGCAAGTTCCGCACTCTTCTAGCAAGAATTCTGTTGAAACTACCTTGCTTCTGGAAAAATTAGCTGGTGGACCAATTTCTTGGCTAGCCAACCAAAATTATAGCTTGCTCAGCCAAAAGATGATCCACCCAGCCAAAAAAGTAGCCGGCCAGGCAATTATTTGGATGGACGGTCAAAAAGTTGGTCGATCAGCCAATAAATTGGCCGACCAGCCAAAATAATGGTCAGGGCTGACTGCATTGTATGATATAGGATTTTTCGACATAATTCTTGTCCTTTCCTCCTATTTCCATGCTATTCTTTACTCAATTTTCTCAGAAAAAGTTTCATTTTGAAGTTTAAAATCGAGCCTTGGAACATTACAAAAATATTCGGAATAAAGCCCGAAAAGAAATGTTCGAAAGAGAGTTTCGAACGGGATTTATACACTTGGCCAAAACACAAATTCCATCTTTCTCACTGAGAATTATGTGAGAAACACAATCTTATTTTCCTCATCGGGCAATCAAAAGGAAGCGCCCAAGTCATAAGGCCGGTCAAAATGGGGTGCCTACAATTGTTTTGACTTGATATATTTGGATTTCATTGAATTATGTAAAGTTTCAATGATATTAGGAGACAAGACTTCTGTTAAGTTTCTAATCTCTCTCACAAGTCTCTGATTTCATTCATTAGAGTACTGTCCTTCTAAAACCTTTTTAATGTATGTTTTTTTTTTAATAATATTCTCCAAGCACATTTTATACTAGTGCTTTATTTTTTTAGGTCGAACTTGGAAGGCTTCCGGGCCCCGTTTTAAATCTTGGGATGATTTTCACAAACTGTGGTTTGTTTTGTTGAAGGAAAAAAAAAATGCTGATGACTCAACGCCAGATGCTTCATGCACAAAACCTACAGTTTCTTAATCCAGAGCGTATACTAAAGGTATAATTCTGCTTTATTAGTTATCTTTTGGTTTAAGCATTATATTTTTTCAATCCCCCCTAACACCTTAAATATTATTTACCATTCGTTGATAATTATAAGATAATGAGCATATGGTTTTCCTTCCAACCCCGCGCTGCTGTGTGCTAGGAGTGTTGTGTGAACGTAGGATTCTTATTAATTTGAAAGAAAAGTTCTTGTGGCGACACAATTCTTGAATGACAACACGTGGCTGAGATGGTACCGAAGTGCCAGCCGAGGTGCCACGTGTTCTGGACATGACGTTGAGATAATCTCGGCTTGGCCGAGGTTATCTGTGAAGATATCAAAATCCGGGATAAGCGGATAAAGGACAAGAGTCCTAGAATGAGAAAGGACTTCAGTTTGAATAAAGATAAGACTCTTAGGGAGCTTATCCCAATCTAACTGGGAGTCCAGGATTAGCATTGAGCTAGAGTCCATTGAAGCTAGGCTTCTATTAGGATCAGGTCAGTGTTAGCTATAAAAGATAGGTACCCTCGTGGGTCTAAGGTACGCTTTTTGTATTCTGAATAGTGATTTAAGCACTTTTGCTATCTTTAAGAGATAACTGACTTGATCGTCGGAGTGCCCCCGGGTGGACGAACCACCGCCGGAGTTTTTTCTTTCTGTGACAGGTCGTTCAGGCGTGATCTATTCTGCCGGTGCTCTTTAGCTGAGTGCCTGTTTGGCAGTGTGGTCAGAAAATAGCACACACAATTTGGCACCGTCTGTGGGAAAGAAAGGAGAATAAATGGCCAATGGCGGACAGAAAGAGAAGGTCGGGGACGACTTCCCTACTAGGAGTAGGAAACATATTGACCCTAACGCAGAGGAGGATAATTGCAACGAGGAGACTCGAGATCAAAATCCTGGGGATAAAGACGTCGGCCAGGAGGGCGACCTACCAAAGAAATCAGACCGAAGCGGGTATTATAACGAGGACGACCTCCAAGTATGGAAAGATAGATGCCAGTGGAGAGACAACGAGGTGAAGGGAATGGCGAACAAATTGGCAGACCTGCAAATGGTCATCAATTTCATGATGCAAAACAACATCATGCAGCCACCGTTTCTGTTACAAGACACACCGATTCCAACGGCCAAGAACAATGCCCAGAAGGGAGGGCAGAAAACGGTTCCTGTAGCCCCCTAACACACCAGGACCAAGGAATACTCTCACCGCCCTTCAAGGGAGGTCGGGCGAGGAGACTCAATGAAGGGAGATTCACGGAGGATGCATCATACCAAAGAAGCAGACCCCAAAGAACATCAGCATGTTCAAGGGAAGGAACTCTGTTTCAACATAACTAACAGAGAGAGATCCAAGAGGACTCACAATGACACCGGAAGTAGCATGTCGAAAAGGCTGAAATCCAGAGATAGTCGAGCTTCTGGACGGACCAAGGAGGATCTGAGGGATTACCTCCAGAGGAAGCGACAAGATGCCGAGGTAACCTCTCCGGTCAAGCCGAAAACGCCGTTTTCAGTAGAACTGGATAAATTCGAAGCCCCAAAAAGGTTCCATATGCCGAGGTTTTAGATATACGATGGTAAGTCGGACCCTAACTTTCACGTCAGCTTATACCTAAACTCAATGGCACTGTACACCGGGAACGAGCCGTTGCTCTGTAAAGTGTTCCCCTTATCCTTTGGAGAGATTACATCAGACTGGTTTCACAAGTTGCCGAAAGGAACTATGAAAAGCTGGGAAGGCCTAGCCGAGATTTTCGTGGCTAGGTTTGTGACAAACAAACTACAGCCGTTGAGGGTGGACTCCCTAATGGCTTTAAGGATAGGCGAGGATGAAAGCCTCAAGGCTTATGCCAAGAGGTATTATGAGGTATTCAACCGGATACCAGGATACAATCAAGAGGTGGTGGTCGTGTCTTTTAAGAACGGCCTGAAAGATGATTATTTGCTTCGAAAATCATTGGCAAAAACACTGCCAAAAAGTATGGAGGAATTAATGGCCAGAATAGAAAAGTATGCTAGAGCCGAGGAGGACACGCCGGGGACAAAGGCGTCAAAACAAGAGAAGAGAAACAGCTCGCCAAAGCGAGGCCGAGGTAATGGTGGATACAATAAGCCAGAGATAGGACTAAGGGCTACCTAGGCAGTCACAACCGTATTCTGAATTCCGGTTTACAAAGTATTAGAAAAAATTCAAAATCAGCCCAATTATAGAGCACCAGAGAAGCTTCCTGGTGAATTTATGAGAAAAAGTCTGGGGAAACATTGTGCCTACCACAACGAGGATGGGCATCTGACTCAGGGGTATAGAGCCCTGAAGGCACATCTGGAAGACTTGGTAAGACAAGGTCATTTAAGGGACCTTATAGACGAGGCCAGGACAAGGGAAGAACAAGCAAGACTGCCTCAGGCACCGGCAACACCGCCTTCTCCAGCACCACAACCGCAGGCAGGCGGACCTCGAGTGATCAATGTGATTCACTCGAAGGTCAATGAGAACGAAATACGTGGGGAGACTCAAAAGGTAAAGCACTTGCAGCATGTGTACCAGGTCCGGTAGAAAAGACCTAGGGTAGACGAGTGCCAGGGACCAGTGGTGTCCTTTACTAAAGACGACCTAGAGATGGTGCAGTATGCACAGAACGATGCCTTGGTAATATCCCTCCAGATTGGAGAGTGCCAAGTGAAGCGCATCTTAGTTGACCAGGGCAGCTCTTGTGACATCATGTATGTCAAGTGTTACAAGGAGCTTGGCCTTCACTAAGATGATTTGGAGCAATCCAATGGTCCAATAGTCGGGTTCAATAGAACGCCGACATGGCCCCTGGGGGCGGTAAGTCTGGAGGTGCAGGCTGGCACCAAGAAGGTAAAAACTGAGTTCACAATAATTGACACTCCTTCCCCTTACAATGTTATCGTGGAAAGGCCATGGCTATACGCAATGGGGGCTGTTCCCTCAACATTGCACTAGCTATTGCGGTTCCCAACAGAACATAAAATTAAGGAGGTCAGAGGGGATCAAGTGCAGGCAAAGAATTGCTCCATGGCAGCAATGAAATCAACTTGTAACATATAAGAAGCAAAACTAGCAAAGATTAAAGATGAGGGCATGGAAGTCCTGGATGACGTCAGCAAAGAGCTAGCCGAGAAGAGTGAGGAAGCCCTAAAGAAAATCCTTGTCCAACAAGAAGATGAAGAGCGCTTCTTCCTTCTCGGCTAAGGCTTGACCGAGGAAGAGGAAAAAGAGCTAGAGGCGTTTTTGAGAGCAAACATTGAGGTGTTTGCCTAGACGCCGTACGAGATGCCTGGCATTAACGCCGAGGTACTTGCCATAGACTGAATGTGGACAGGTCGGAAAAACCTGTCATCTAGCGAGCAAGAAGGCCGACATTGATGCATGTTGAGGCAGTAGAAGAGGAAGTAGATAAACTTTTGGAGGCCAGAGCAATTCTAGAGGTGAATTACCCAACATGGCTATCAAACACGGTGGTTGTGAAGAAAAAGAATGGGAAGTGGAGGGTCTGCATGGACTTCACCAGCCTGAACAAGGCTTGTCCCAAAGACAGTTTCCCACTACCCAAGATTGACCAATTGGTGGATGCCACCTCAGGACATGGAAGGATGAGCTTCCTAGATTCTTACAGGGGGTATCATCAGATAGCTATGTAGCCCCCAGATAAGGAGAAGACTGCATTCATCACCCCAAAAGGGTTGTATTGCTACAAAGTGATGCCTTTCGGGCTGAAAAATGCAGGAGCAACTTAACAAAGGCTGGTGACCAAGATGTTCAGGCATCTAATAGGCAAAACAGTGGAGGTATACATAGATGACATGGTCGTGAAGACCAAGGAACTTAAGGATCATCTGGAAGACTTAAAGGCAATTTTTGACATCCTTAGAACATATCGGCTCCGACTCAATGCATCGAAATGCGCATTTAGAGTTGGGTCTGGTAAGTTCTTAGGATACTTGGTTACCAGAAGGGGAATTGAGGCTAGCCCGGATCAGATCAAGGCCATCTTAGAATTAAAGAGCCCAACATCGGTAAAGCAAGTGCAGATGTTGATTGGAAAGGCTGCAGCCCTAAATAGATTCATAAGCAGAAACTCTGACAAGTGTAAACCTTTCTTCAGCTTAGTGAAGAAAGCCACAGACTTCTTATGAACCAAAGAGTGAGAAGTCGCCTTGGATGACTTGAAGAAGTATTTGACCACAGCTCCAGTTCTCTCAAATCCAGTACCCGGAGATGAGCTGTTCTTATACTTAGCAGTTTCAGAGCATGCAGTGAGTGTAGTAGTAATCAGAGAAGAAAAGGGAAAGCAAAGGGTAGTTTACTATGTAAGTAAAACCCTAACGGATGCAGAGACCAAATACCTACCCTTGGAGAAGCTAACACTAGATTTGGTAATGGCTTCCAAGAAGCTGAATCATTACTTTCAAGCCCACAAAATTATGGTGTTAACTGAGCATCCTTTGAAGTCCCTGTTACAGCAAGGAGATCTGACAGGCAGGATAGCCAGATGGGCAGTGGTGTTGGGCCAATACAACCTAGAATTCAGACCCAGAACAGCAATCAAAGGCCAAGTTTTGACCGTCTTCGTGGCCGAGTTCACACCAGGCGCCATCATACATTAGGCTCCGTTAAGCCGAGGTCTAGGTGAACAAGGAGAAACCCAGTTGGGGATAGCCAAATAGAGGAAAGAGGAGAAACTCAAGCCCTGCAGTATTTACGTCAGCGACTCCTTCTGCCTGTTTGTTGACGGAAGTTCAAACCAACAAGGAGCTGGGGCAGGAGTAGTGCTAGTATCGCCGGATGGACAGATGTTAGAACAATCCATTCACTTGGGGTTTAATGCCTCAAATAATGAAGTAGTGTATGAAGCACTGATAGTAGGATTAAAGTTGGCAGCAGCAATGGAAGCCGACGAGGTAATGGTCTTCTGTGACTCCCAGCTTATCATCAACCAAGCAACAGGCGAATACGCTGCCCGAGATGAAATGATGGTGGGCTATGTAAAGGAGGTGGGCAGACTGATGGCATTGTTCCAAAATTGTCGACTACAGCAAGTCGGTCGAGATGACAACAGCCATGCTGATGCCTTGGCCAACCTGGCTAGTGCAATGAAACTAGGAGAGGCAAGGACAATAATGATTGAACACTTGTCAGGTCCAAGTGTAGAACCACTAAACACAGAGCATGAAGCAATGTGTGTGGATATGGGACCAAGCTACATGGATGCAGTAATAGTATTCCTTAAAGAGGGAAAACTGCCAGATGATCATAAAGAAGCACACAAGATCAGATTGAAGTCGGCAAGATTTAGTCTGACAGCAAAAGGGCATCTCTACAGAAGATCTTTTACTGGACCCCTTTTGAGGTGTGTGCATCCTTCACAAGTTGAAGACTTCTTGTATGAGATACATGAAGGAGTATGTGGAAGCCACACTGGGGGCAGGTCACTTGCTCATAGGGCCATTACTCAGGGATACTGGTGGCTTTATATGCAGAAAGATGCTGAAGCCTATGTCAAAAAATGTGAGAAGTGTCAGAGGTTTGCATCTTTAATACACTAACTAGTAGCAGATCTGAACCCAGTGCCCAGTCCTTGGCCATTTGCCCAATGGGGCATAGACCTTGTTGGACAGCTACCTCAGGCAACTGGACAAAGAAAGTACTTGCTAGTGGCAACAGATTACTTCACCAAGTGTGTTGAAGCTGAACCCCTTGCAAAGATTCGGGACATTGATGTAAAGAACTTCATATGGAAGAACATCATCACCAGGTTTAGGATCCCAAGAGCAATAATAGTAGACAATGGTACACAGTTTGACAGTAAGCTAATCAAGAGCTTCTGTGCAAAGTACAAGATCAAGAATTACTATTCCACTCCAAGTTTCCCTCAAAGCAATAGACAGGCAAAAGCGTCCAATAAAGTTATCTTGGATGGGATCAAAAAGAGGCTAGAAGTAGCAAAAGGAAACTGGGTGGATGAGTTACCCAGTGTACTCTGGGCATATCGGACTACGCCGAGAAGATCAACTGGAGAATCCCCATTTGCCATGGCTTATGGCACAGAGGCTGTAATCCCATTAGAGGTCGGCATCCCAGGGGTCAGAACCCAGGGAGTGGAAAATGGGACTAATGATGCATTTTTAGCTCGAGATCTGGATCTATTAGAAGAAAGAAGAGAGAAGGCAGCAATTCAGCTAGGGCATACCAGCAGCAGCTTGCCAAGGCTTACAATAAAAAGGTTAACCCACGAGAATTTCAAGTTGGGGACCTCGTCCTGAGAAAGGTCGTCGGCAACAAGAAGGATCCCAGAGAGGGCAAGTTTGGCCCAAACTGGGAAGGACCTTATAGAATTATCTCGGTCCTGGGCAATGGGGCATATCAATTTGAAGACAGTGAAGGTAAAGAGTTGCCAAGACCTTGGAATACTTGCAACCTGAAGTTTTTCTATCATTAAGGTTTCCTTTAGTTTTTAAGTTTTTTTGTTATTAGCCGAAGTAATTAATAAAATTTTAGCTCGATTTTCTATTTGAAAACTCGTGTAGTATGACTGACCAATCACTTGGCGATGTTTCTGATTGAAACATGACGAATGACTTAGACTTAGACTTATTATATGGCAAAGTTTCTACTTGCATATAATAGAGTTGAACTAAGTTGGCGATGTTTCTGATTGAAACATGACGAATAACTTAGACTTATTATATGGCAGAGTTGAATTGCACTTGCATATAATAGAGTTGAACTAAGTTGAATCAACCTGGACTTACCATATCGGCAGAGTCAGACACAGATTAAAACTAAGTACATGTCGGTTAGATTAACAAAGAGACCAAGGTTGGTAACCTCGGCCAGTCTTTGTTTGAATTTGACCTCAGCAACGAGATTAAAGCCACATGCTTAATGAGAACCCAAGTGGAACTTAAGTTCACATCAGGGGGTAGAGGGCTAGAGAATGATGCATGGGAGTTGGAATCTACAAGCTAAGGTTGGTTTAACACTTGTTGAAATTTTAAGAAAAATTTACAAGTTGAAGTTAAGCCAAGATTGTGTTGAAAGAAGTATCTACGTACTTGCCGAGATTACCATGTTGCCAAGACTTGGAAAATAATTGAAGACAGAAGTCTTGATAAACATTTATGTATGAAAATATTTTTACAAATGTTTTCAAGTATTATACTCGAAGTATTTTACCTCGAGGAAATTACATAGTTAAGGTGTACTTTAAAAACATGTAGCATATTCTAAGTATGGAATCATACAAGATAGTAAAGAAAAGACAAGCATTCAAACACTTAGTCAAAAAAAAATACTTGCATTCAAAAGGGAATAAGGGCACTTCGACCTACAAAAAGACTACTTGTTCTGATTACAAAAGTGGCACGTCGGCCAACTATGAAAACTGAAAACATTGTTCAGAAAAATACTAAGTACAAAGGAAAATGTTTATAGTCAAGACTACTCGGCGTCGGCGATGGACTGTGACTTGGCCCCAGAAGACAGCTGGAAAGACTTTTCGGCAACGTTCTCAGCCTCGAGCTCAGCATTGATCTCTTGTAGAGTTTGATCGAGGCTCTTCTCGGTGATTGACACCTCGGATGTTGTCTTCTTTGGGGAGGCATCTTTTGAGACCTCGTTCTCCTCTTCCTGAGTCAAGTCCAAGACTTGCTCATTCAGAGTTGGGGACTTGGCCCCAGCATCCATAGCCTTCTCAGACTTATCGGCCTCAGCTTCCTCCTCGGACTCAACCTCGTCCTTGGATTAGCTTAGAGTTGGGGGGAATGGCAGGACGAAGCAGCTATTTTCTCGGAGAGGCGAGTCCTCGGGGATAGCCAACTCTTTTAAAGCAGCCATCCAAGCAAGGGTGAAACCCTTGTTGTATGCCTATTTTACTTGCTTCTTGTAGTCCTCACGAATGTCGGTTGCCCCCTCTTCGTATGTTTTCTCATCCGCCGCCTTGATCTTGGCATCCTTTGCGGCCAAGGCAGCAATGAGTTCGGCCTAGGCTTCAGTAGTCTTCGCTTCGGCCTTTTTTTTCTCATCTTTGAGGACCTTAGCGACGGCCTCAGCAGCTCCAGCCTTCTCTTCAGCCTCGTCTTGGGCCTGTTTTGCTGCCTTAGCCTGATCTATTAGAGTCTTCATCTTGGCCTCAGCCTTATTTATAGTCTTGAGCAAACCAGCAGCCTTCTTCGTCTTGCGGTTCAACTCCTTCTTGATTTCGAAGGCCTGCATCGCGACGAAGTGGGCATGCTGGGTCGCCTAGAAGAAGTAGATAGAACAAAAGTTACTAAAAAATTCCAAGCATGAAAAAACAGAGAACGAAAAGTACCAAGTGTTAGGGGCTTACTTGTACGGAGTGTTGCAACTACAGAGCAAAATTTTCATATTCGCTGACCTCGGCGTTGCGTTCGAGGTCCTTTGGAAGGAGCAAGGCAGTAGAGAGGGCAACGCCGACTTCGATGTCAGTCGCCCTGTCGCCGAATCTGACTGGTTTTTCCTCGATGGTAATTGGAAGGGCCTAGGGGGCATCGGACTTCAGAGACCCCGAGGTTGTTGCAGACTCTGACCTCGGCTTCTTTAACCGGGTTGATTCAGAGAAAGCAGCCTCGGCGGGCCTCTTTTTGGTGGTGGAGGCACTTTTTTCTGCCTCGGCTATCTTGGATATCGACAAGGTATCCTCAGAATCAATCTGAGTTACCGTTGCCTTAGCTTGGGCTTTCTTCAGTCTTTTTGGCTTTGGCTTTGGCTTTGGCTGAGACTGGGATGGTGAAGGTTATACGGAGACAGTGTTAGGATGTCGGCTAGAAGGTCATCTGTAACAGCCTTCTTATGACCTATCTTGACAGCGGTTACAGTTCGATGTCAGCGTTTGCATTGAGAAAGGGGGATTAGTTGTGGAGCCGAGGTTGATGGTTGTTCTACTGGATTAGAGGTTGATCCCTGATCTGGCCGAGGTGATGAAGTTGTAGGAGGAGTTATGGCGGAAGGAGGAGACTTGATCTTCTTCGGAACATCGGGCAAGACGGATTTATAAGTCGGGATATAGTTCAAGAGCAGAGGAGCCTTGCGTTGATTGATAGGCAAGTTGAGTAGCTTCTTAAAATCCTTGCTGGGATAGAAGTTTTTGCGGAAGTCCTTTGGAGGCTGAGGAAGAACTGCAAAATAAAACATACAGACATCAGAACATTTAGAAGGAACAAAGTGTTAAAGACTTGAGAAGCAAGTAAAAGTAAACACTTGGCTCTTACCATCTCCCTCTCTGAACAGTGTACGGCTTAGAGGGTAGAGGTGAAGGTCATCATCTGGAAGGAACTCCCAGTTGCCCGAGATGATGAAATAATCATCCCCGGTGCCCTTGTTGGAATCAGGGAGATCGGCGATGAGTTTGTATTCCGTCGACCTCAGCTTAAGGTAGTAAATGTAGCCTTTTTCTGACTTAAGGCCACACATGGTGTAGCAATACTGAATGTCAGCTAGAGTTACCCTAGCATTTTCTCGGCTAGCTAAGGCGATAATACTGTTGATGACTCGGTAAGAGTTAATGTCTAATTGTATTGGGTTGAGTTTATAATAGTGAAGGACTTCTCGGAAGAGAATATCTAAAGGGAGCCTAAGTCCACACTCTACGAAGGCTACAACTGGGAAAGGCATAGAGTCGTTCTTGGGCATGATGGAGTCCTCCTCCCCGGCCAGCCTAAGGTGAACATCGGCAGGGATGTTGAACTCCTGCCCGAAATAATCTAGCTTAAGTGGGGTGTCTACTTTCCACCTCCACATACACATAACGTTGACTTAAGGAGAAAGTGTTGGATTGTAAAAGGAAGTGGTTTGTTAGGGTTTAAAGGACCTTGGCAAAACCTAAACGAGTGCTGGGGCAAGGGTTTTTGAAGATCTAAAGGGAATTTGTTTCAATTTTTCCTAAAGTTTGTAAGTTCGAGAACAAGTCCCAAACCTAGGGCTACGGAAACAAGGATTGAGGGCAAGAATCTGGAAAAAGACACAGAAAACAGAAACAAAAACATGATTCAGACTCAAAAGGACGAGCTAGAATTCAAAGAACACTTAGTAAAATTTGTGCAAGTGAGTAAGGCCAAGAACAATGGCGAAATAAACAAAGTGTATGAGCGATGTGTGCACAAAGGTCATGAATCAAAAGCAGATTGGATAAACACAAAATGGCATGATAGAACATGCTCAAAACATGCGACTGATGAAGTTTTAATCACAGGCAGAGACTGAAGAAAGTGAATATATTCAACATGGCAAATAAGCAGAGGCAACAGAGTATGAAACTAAAAAGGGGGGACAATAGTAACTCACCGAAGAAAATGATGCCGGTGTAAAGTTCGCTGGGGTCAGACAATGGCAACAATCGGAAAAGAGCAGCAAAAGCTTCGCCGGAGGAGGTGAACGGAGTAATTGCAGAGCTTGAGAGCTTGAAACAATGGAGGATTTGGGAGTAAAGAGAGAAAGTTTAAACGCAAGCGGAGATGCAAAAGTGAAAAAACGGAGAGAGAGAGAGAGAGAGAGATGATTTTGATCAAAAAATGTAGAATGGCGGCAAAATGGCAATTAGTGTGCCTAAGACGACGTGCTTGTCAAACGGCGCACTCAAATGCGATGCAACTTAATGGCGCGTGTCAGGCACGGCTCAGTAGGGAAAAGACGCGTGGCAAAAACGATTGAAATACTGTGCGTGACAGCTCATATGCGTGTTGAAACTCTTGGAGTTCTTGAGTTAATGAAGCAGGACCTCGGCTAGGGGGACGATCTCGATTGAAAAACTTGAACAAATTTGGTTATTGGTTCTGAAGCATTGATGAAAACAGACTAAGTCTTGGTCGTATTGAGCCGACGAATGGTGACCTCAGTAATGAAGGACAAAGTGAGCTTAGCCGACGTGCTAAATGGAAGAAACGATATAGGTTCCATCACCTCAGGATGCCGAGGTAATAGAACCTAGGGGCTGTTGTGGAAACATAATTCTTGAATAACAACACGTGGCTGAGATGGTACCGAAGTGCCAGCCGAGGTGCCACGTGTTCTGGACATGACGCTGCGAAGATACCGGAATCCGAGATAAGCGGATAAGGGACAAGAGTCCTAGAATGAGAAAGGACTTCAGTTTGGATAAAGATAAGACTCTTAGGGAGTTTATCCCAATCTAACTGGGAGTCCAGGATTAGCATTGAGCCAGAGTCCATTGAAGCTAGGCTTCTATTGGGATCAGGTCAGTGTTGGCTATAAAAGAGAGGCACCCTCGTGGGTCTAAGGTACGCTTTTTGTATTCGAAATAGTGAGTTAAGCATTTTTGCTATCTTTGAGAGATAACTAACTTGATTGTCGGAGTGCCCCCGGGTGGACGAACCACCGCTGGAGTTTTTTTCTTTCTGTGACAGGTCGTTCGGGTGTGATCTATTCTGCCGGTGCTCTCCAGCTAAGTGCCTGTTTGGCAGTGTGGTCAAAAAATAGCACACACAGTTCTATAGGACTGTTATAAGTCATGTTATGATTTATGGTATTGAATTTCGAGCAGTTAAGAAAAAATATGCTTGAAAATTATTGTAGCTAAAATGGGAATGGTGAGATGGATAAGTGGTGTTAACAATAAAAGGAAAAATAATAATAATAATAATAATAATAATAATCAACTAGAAAGAAGTTAGAAGCTGTAGCAATTGAAGATAAAATGAGAGAAAATCATTTGAGATGGTTTGGTAATGTACATCACACACTAACTAATGCACTTTGTTTGAGCGATGTGGATGGTGGTAAAAGAAGTAGAGGAAGATTAAGGAGAACATGGGCTGAGGTGGTAAGAATTAACATAATTACATTAAAGTTTAAACTTAACAGATATAATCAACGGGTGGAAATGGATCTATATAGCTGACCCAAATGATTGGGCACAAAGGCCCTGTTTGGTAAAGCTGTGGGAAAATGATTATAACGTATAGCCTAACAGCTTATAGCTTACAGTTGTGAACATAAGCTGATTTTTGACTTATAAATTAAGCTTCTCCTCCCCTACTCAAAGAATAAGTTGATTTTTAACTTACAAAAAGTTATAAGCTGCATTGTTAAACTGAACTAAACACATCAAAATAACTTAAATTAAGCTAAAAACTGAAATGAGTTAGAAATAAGCCTTACCAAACAGGGCCAAAGGCTTGTTAAGTTGAGTTGAGAAGATGGTTTTATGTGGGCCTGATTATAGTTGGTTTTAGAGCTAAAAGTTTGGTAAAGGATAGTGCCTTTAGGGGAAATAAAAGGTTTGGGTTTTAGTGTTGCTGTAATTAAACGAGAAAAGATATGATTTTGAACAGTACCCTAGTGCCAGTAATTTGCAGATTTTGGGTTCGTTTTGTGTGTTATAGTTTTAATTGAGGGATTAGGCTTTCCTGGTTAGGGATTGAGGGCGAAATGAAGTTTGGGCAAATCTCATAGAGGATTGCAAAAGGTTGCATCACACAGTCCAAAGACAAGCATTTAAAACTCTAAAAAATTCTCACAAACTAATCAACCACAAAATTAGAATCAAAACATGGTTTTGTATGCCATATGGCGCAAAAGGATACTTGTAGCAGACGTAATTGGGACAAAGGCTTGTTGAGTTGATTTGGGTACATAGCTTTGTATACAACTCCAATGATGCCAAACTTTAATCGGAGTTGGATTCTCTATTTAGAAACTAAGGCCATGTTTGTTTGGGCGGACTGAATTAGCATTCCCATGACTAATAATCTCAGGATTACAAATCTATTGGATTATGTATCTTATCTTAACTATAGTCAAGTTTAAAATAATTAATCCGTCCTTCAATTGTTTAACCAAATATCGGATTAATAATTTTATTGGACTATTAGTCCAATCCCAAACTCATGTCCACCCAAACAAACATGGCCCAAGGGCTTTGGCTTAAGAAACCTATCCAGACCAAATAAAATCATATATCTATACTGGATAACTTGACCGATATTATGACCCGTGTAGGCATGTACTATAACTAGCACATATCTAGAAATTTTAGAAATCAAATGTCCCTGATGTATGGAAACATAGGAAATCTACTTCATTATATAAAGCGAACACTAAAATTGATATGGTTGGTAGTTCTTGTGTTGGGAGTAAGTTTGGTCTGAAATTTTGTAAATAATGCTCCTTGGCAATGCAGGAGAGAGCTTGATATCTGAAAATAACTTGTATAAGTGAGTGGATGGGAAATAACTGCTTCTGAGAGAAAAAAATGAAATGAGGTGAGAAATGTGCATAACGCCTCTCACCTCTAGTCATCTAGAAAATGTACTAGGACCATACTTTAGCCTACAAATAAACATAAACAAAGAATGTACTGAGACTTAACTTTATTTAGCAAGGTCCAAAGAAGGTCTCACCGTGAGATGAATCAAGTTCTAATTTTTGCTGTTGTCTTAAATATACCTTTACTCGTTCTTCTTTTGGTTTGCATCATATTATGTATTAACAAATAGCCCTCATAGGATACCCAGGAATCAGAAAGTGGATATGTTTTGTAAAGTTGATATGTGAAAATCCTTGATAATGAACAATTCTAATCATTATTAGAGGCTAGCAATGGAACACTTTGAATGTCTCTTGGTAAGCCCATCTTTCTTTCAACGATATCCTTGTTTCTGAGTTGGTTATGTTTCTTCTTCCCTCCCTTTTTGTTTTTCTGCATCTTCCAAGCACTGGATTCTCTTGTTGATGCCCCAAGGTAAAAGTTACCTAAATCTAATTTTGGTCTGGTTACTTTCTAAATAGAACCAGATTTTTTTCGCCTCTGATGGAATGAAAGCCTCTACAAAATAAAGTGAAACCCACTTCTCCCTTCTTTCTTTTCTCACCTTAAACAGTTAGCAGACATTCCTCTTTCATTGATGCAATAGGTGGGATATGTACTCCATTGGTACATTTCTTGAACTCGTCATTTGTATTGCCAGATATCAAACTTGGATGTGTTCCTGAGGTTTCACATTTTTTCCATTTAAATTCACATATTTCCTTTTTGAAAAAAGTCTAGAAGATGGAACTGCAATGGGAATGTACTGTTTCGTATATATTCTGTGAAGTTAATTTCTCAAAGGGATCTGTAAAAGAGCGAGGAAAAAAATAGTTTTGAGAGGTATCAAATCTGTCAATGTTTTAATCAAGTGTTTGATTATTTTTTCTTGCCCTTGATTTGTTATCGAAAATCTGAACTGATGTTCCCCTGAACGTTCTCGGCTAAACTTGAGATGGCATTGTGTTTCATAAAATATCAGCTTTATGATTTCAGTCTTCTATATGTGTTCCATAGTGTGTCCTGGTTTCAAATAATTTGGAATGTAGACATTACCAAATTTTTTCACACAAAGTGCGAATCTAATTCGCCCACATCCACCCATATGGGAATCTCTGATTCTTGGACCATTTAAGAATAAAAGGAAATATGAGCTCACAATATTTAAAATTTCATTAATGAGAATCCAGTATTGGGAGTCCCATTCTTTCTCTTTGATTTATGCTTCCTAGTATTGGGAGTCCCATTCTTTCTCTTTGATTTCTGCTTCCCAAACATGTTGGGTCTTAAAAATTCAAAATTTTGTTTACCATTTGTGTATCTGTTATTTTTGTGGGTTTTTTTTTTTTTTTTTTTTTTTTTTTGTTCATTCTCTTTTGGAGTCTCTTACCATTTCCTACAATGATTCATACTTCTTTTCGGGTAAGGGTTGCCACTCCTGAAATGGTCTTCCAAATGCCAATTACCTCCAAAAGGTGGTTGTTGTTTCCTATTAATTCCCCCTGAATTTGCATAGTGTTGCTTCCTTTATTACAGTAATGGGGCAAATGCCCAAATGTGCCTTTCAGATTGAGAGCATTTCCTTCTCTCTTTTTTCTTGTTGGAAAAAAGAAAATTTATATTTTCACCTGGGAAAAATCCTTCTGTTTCAACCTTCATTGGAGCCCAATTTAGATGTCATTTTTCTCTTCCTTGAATGCGACTGAAAATTATCCTTCTACCATATTCATGATACATCTTTTAGTAATCCTCCACTGGATTTGGATGACTCAAGCAATTGATTTGTGGATCTCCAAAGATGATGCACTCACAAGTAATTTTCTGAATTGCATTTTTTACTTATCTTCTTGTTCAAACAAATATTTTTGGAGAATCTTTTTCTTTTTCTTTTTTTTCCCCTTTTTCCCAATACTTTGTTGGTCCAACTTCAAATTTATTGACTTATTGTAGGTCTATAGGACCGAACTTTTGGACCAAGGCACCATACTCATGTAGTTCTACATCACAATTCCAATTAAAAATTGGTGTTGTTGTGGGCATTGTTGAGTCTTCCCAGACTGTGACAGTCACAGGTTTGAAGCATAGTCAAACAACAAAAGGTACAATTTACTTTTACTATGCTTTTTGGATGTGGCAAACAAGATTGACTTCTCTTCCATAACCAACCTTCTTGTTATCCTTCACAATCATTGTTCCCTTGCATAGATAAGAACCTAGCCGTGCCCTACCAAAACTCTTACAGGTTTTCTCCATTTTCACTATTTCGCTTTGGAAAATGATTTACAAACGGGATTTGTATACATAAAACACATCTAGAATGATGTGGTAGTGGCAATCTTGTAAGTGATTTTTTTTTTTTTTAATAGATCAATCTTGTAAGTATGAGCCAAATTAATTAATGTTTTGATTTGAAACCAAAGGATCATAAAAGGCCATGTCATTGTGTACATAGAAATATTATTTCTGCGTCATTACCCTTTGGCTTTTTCAATAATTTAGAAGAGACATGAGAAGAGGTAAATTGCTTCCTAAGCAGCAAACCTGTGGTTAGATATGCTAGAGATAAGTTCCCAGGCCTTGTTGGTGTGCTAGCATCTTCATTAATGTTGAACCACTTTTTTTCACGTGACCTGATGTTGGGAAATTAATCTGATCAGCTAGCAGGTGATTTTGCTTATATTCCCTGTGCAGCACACCTAGAACGAGGAGTCCTCTGGAATAATAAACATTTCAGTTATAATTTATAAACAAAACAAGGGAATTTCTCTTGTTGGATTCCTTCGAATTCTTTTTGGAGGAGAGGATTTTCTGATGGTAGCTTATGCTCTATTTGTTTGGGCGAAAAACATTTCTTATGTGTACCACCTTTTTGGCATTTGGTATAATGGAAAATTTGAGTTAGCGGGAAACATTTTTAGTGATCAACTAAAAACGAACCTATTTGGGCGGATAATGTTTTCCACTTTTAAAATGTGAAAAATGTTTTTTAGACTAAGGTCTTACCAATGCCACCATACTATCACCGCCGTTGGCATGACACCACCATTGCCACTACCAACATTTTCTCCAGAAAACATTTTTGGCAAAAAAAAATTTCGAAGAAAATGTTTTTCGTTGGAAAATGTTTTTGCTAAAACAAACAAAGCATCAAGGAATCTAAAGATTTTGATTTCGCTAGTATACGAAAAGGCACCATCTGATCATATTCTTGATAAAGGGTTGCCTCAGTGTGGGAAAGTTCAAGTTGTTTCCTTATTGTTCAGTTATTCCAAGATTCATGTCCAAAATTTATGGATTTGAAGTCATAGTCATTGATTTGTCAATCTTTCACTAAAGCCTTCACTTCGGACTTTGAATCTAAAAAGGTAGTCAATTGTCTATTTCTATCAACTTGAACGAAGAAGTCTATTCTAAATGCAGAATTTGAATTGACCCAAGTAAAATCATATTTAGAATGGTTTGAACTACCTGTTTTTTAATTCTTCAAGCTTGATCTTTTCTTCATATATATTTCAACCTCGATGTGATTGTTAATTATGCTTATGATGGTTGTTGATTGCGATGAAATTCAGGCAAGGAAGTCTATGTGCAAAATCAAGCAAGTACTTACTGAAAGAGATATTGAGGAACCAGATTCAAGTAGGTCTGCTAAGATGAAAAGGATGATAAATGCTTTATGATGACTTCCAATTTGCATTTTTTTTTTTTTTTTTTTTTTTTTTTTTGCATTGGCTCCAATATCCTTTTTTATTTTTATTATTGAAAATTATTCAGTGCCAAGTGCATCTCGCCCACACAGTGCTTGCCACGCGGTTGGGAAAAGTTGCTGGTCTTTTGCTTTCTTCTTCTTTTGGTGTAGAGTTTAAATCTACAGACACTATTATTCAGTTAAAAGCAATTTTTTTATGAATTGAATAGATAGTTCATCAACTTTTAATTTTTATATGAATAGACTCTTGAACTTTATCCAAACTATCGGTGTGCGTATTCGATGGGACTGCTCTTTTTTTTCTCTTTTTTTTTTTTTTTTTTCAGAAATACACAAACATCAAACATTATATTAAGTAGGGAAGTTATTTACAGAGTGAGCCAAATCATGTGCAGGTTTCACATCTTGATGCTTAATCTTACATACACACAAATAATCAAAATACTTACAAACCGACTTTATATCTGCTATGATAGTGCAAGAAGATCAACAAGGACTGACACTATTACATAGTACATCCACCAAAAGCTGTGAGTCTGTCCATATACTGACTTTGCGCAAATTTTGCTCCTTTGCCCACTGTATTGCTTTCTGACAAGCCATCACTTCCGCCACAAAAGGTGACGTAAGTCACATTTGGAAAGCTCGTTGTACCACATGTTCCCCATCACCATGGTAACAAACCCAAGCTATTCCAACACTACCATCTGCTTGACGCCATGATCCATCTACCAGCACTTTAAATTCTTGTAAACAAGCATCAATAGGGTTTTTAGTTGCAAGTTTGTGCTCCCTACCTGAGTAGGATGGTTCATTCACAAAATCTTCCATTTGGAAACTACCAAGCTCTTGGGCTCCATTCCTTCTAGTCAAAGAATAAACCAATTCATTGGCTAGGCCATTGGCTTGTTGACAAGATAAAGGTTTATCTCCGAACACAACACTATTTCGCTGTTTCTAAATTGCCCACAACATAGCAATAAGTTGACAAATTACATCCTAACTATGAATTTGCTGTCTCCAATTATCCAACCAGGTAGAAAATGTCATAGGCACACCAATTGAAAAATCCAATCCCAAATTGCTACCTCTCCAAATTCTATGCGACTCAGGACATTTGAAAAACATATGTTCTATCATCTCCTCCTCCTTCAAACATCTTGGACATATGGCGTCATTTATCACATTCCGACCTTTTTAAGTATATCTAACATGAAGGATATTGTGAAGACATTTCCATAGAAACATAGACCATTTAAGAGGTACTTTAAGTTTCCATAATCATAACCAAATCAGATTATCACAAGAGATAACAAGATGTTTTCATGTAATCAAATGTTCCAAAGCTTGCCAATAACCAAATTTAACAGAATAATCTCCAGACTTAGTATGGCTCCATATTTGTCTGTGAGGCAAAGACATAATATGAATATGGATACGGATACCCCGGACATGCTTAATACAAAATTCTGGAAAGAACAACCCCAATAAATTCAATCGCTAACAATTATTCTGTTTGTCAATGAAATGCGATACAGTTAAAGAAGAGAAATGTCGAGACAAGCCTTGCCCAATCAGCGGATTGTTTATGGAAGGACTCCATTGATCGTCTAAAGGATTAATTTGTTCCCCATTTCCCACCACTCATTCCCCACCCCCCCCCCCCCCCCCCCAAAAAAAAAGAAAAAAAAAAAGGCAAATCTCTACCCCATAAAATACTCTGCCAACCCCAAGATGCATTAGAACATGGTTTAACCTTTTCAAACCCCTCCTTGCTACAATACTTACCCATTAGGACTCTAGAAATTAGAGAGTCAGGATTAGACAAAAGTCGCCAAGCTTGTTTGGCTAACAAAGCTTGGTTTAGACAGCCAAGATCCCTAAAGCCAAGCCCTCCCCAACAAAGAGGCATACAAAACCCCGCCAACAAAACCCGCCATCTCAACTCCGCCAACAAAACCCCCTACCATTAGAAGATCCCCAAAAAAATTTTCAAATAATTGAAGATAATTTGTCTAAAACATATTGAGGAATCTTAAAAAAGGAAAAAGAGTATATGGAAATAGTTTGGAGAACATGCCTAACCAAAGTAATATGCCCTGCCATAATGAGAAAACTACACTTCCAGCTCTGAAATTTATTTTGAATTTTCTCTATCAAAGCCCGAAAGACCTCATATTTTTTAGTGCTTGTAAAATCCAAAGTTGCCACCAAATAAACATCTGACTTACTCACATGATGAATCTTAAAGATAATGTCCAGAAGTTGTATATGTTGAGAAGAAATATTAGGACTAACAAACAACTCAAACTTATGATAATTAATTTCAAAACCCGCGCATAACAAAATGATTGCAAAAACCAATGAAGACACCAAAACTCTTCCGGGCAAAAATTCATAAAAGTAAAAATATCATCAACAAAAAGTAAATGAGAAACTAGAGGTGAAAAATATTGTTTGTACCCAAATGAGCAAAACCTTCAGACAAGACTTGCATGAATAGGAGAAATAAATATGGGGAAAGGGGATCACCTTGATGCAACCCTGATTTTGGTTCAAAAAACTGAGACTTATGACCATTCCCCAAAACAGAGAAAAAGACCGTTCAGACATTAAGCAATTGAATCCATTTCTCTGAAAACCTCAATTTTCTAAGTACCTGTTCCAAAAAAGTCCAACTAAACCTATCATATGCCTTATTCATGTCCAACTTAAATCCAAAAAAAGTCTTTTTGCCTTTTTTTCTGTCGTCGAAAAAATTCAGCAAGTTCATGTGCTAAAAACACATTATCTGCAATAAGATGACCCCTCACAAAAGCATTTTGATGTGACGAAATTAAATTAGGCAACACCTCACGCGAGATTAGCTAGCACTTTTGCCCCAAGTTTGTAAATCACATTGAAAGGACTAATCTGCCAATAATCATTAACTGTTGGCGAGTTTTTCTTTTTAGGGATGAGAAAAATAAAAGTTTGATTAAATTCCTTTAAAAGAAACCCAAAATTTAAAAAGGTAAGAACAGCCTCAGTCACCTTTCCTCCCACTATTTTCCAAAACTGTTGATAAAATCTAGCAATAAACCCATCCGGCCTTGGGCCTTTAATTTTCCCATTTGAGAAAGTGCTTTTGTGACCTCAACCAATAAAGGGTTTATCCAGCAAAGATTTGTGGCCCGCAGAAAGATGGCAATTGACAACATACAACACATCAAAATTAACAAAATCACTTGAATCAGAGCATTTGTCCACAGCTAGTGTTGATGCAGTAATAGCTTGAAACAAATTGGTGAAATGCTGTACAAATTGTTGCTGAATTTGTTCTTGAGCTGTAATGATAGAACCATCTTCCAACTGCAAACAAGCAATTCTATTCCGTTGTTGCCATTACGTTGCCATCTTATGAAAAAATTTA
Source organism: Camellia sinensis (assembly GCF_055761805.1). Taxonomy (NCBI): domain Eukaryota; kingdom Viridiplantae; phylum Streptophyta; class Magnoliopsida; order Ericales; family Theaceae; genus Camellia; species Camellia sinensis. The sequence continues at coordinate 99,327,661 of NC_138975.1, read as the reverse complement.
TTATTTCGATCTCCCTTTTCTTGCCATTGCTGTTTCAACTTTGAGCCCAATACAATTCTTGTTTTTGCAACAAATCATCCAACTTGCCCCTTAATTCCCAATCAAATTGTACGTCTCCATCCGCTTGTAAATGCTGTTGAATGCATAGAAGCTTTTTCCGTATATCCACAATTTGGAAGAAACTGACTAACAGGACTGGACAGTGACAGTTAACACCAATTTAGATATAGATTTTATATAATAATAGCAGCTAGCACACGTGATATTTGTGCAATTTAAATAAGTAAAAAAAAAAAAGTATGAACATCACTAAAAAAATTAGAAATTTCTTAGATATTGATTTGTGATTATGTAACAATTTTAATCAGTAAATAGCAATCCCAATCAAATAATCAAAGACAAATCAACACAACGATTTTACATGGAAAAACCACAATTAGAGCGTCTCCAATTGTGATAAAAAAATCACAGGCAAAAGCCACAAAACAATCCACTAAAAAAGACATAAAGGAATTACACAGGTATACTCTCAATTACCTAGCAAATCCATGCCCAAATTGAACCAACCCCTATGTGTCTCTTCCAGCCCCGTCTTCACCTCGGAATTGTCTTGCCCAACGTTGAATCCACAACACCAATGTCGAATCACGACGATGAGCCACTCCAGAATCCACTAAAGCTTCAGGCTCGAATTCTCCAAAATCCACCGAAGAACAACTCTCTCTTTTGTATAAAATAAACAAACAATCCTTTGATGTATACTTCTTAAACCATGAGTTGAATACTCAATCAAACATCAAAGAAAACTAGCAAAATAGCCCCATATATAAACCCTAATATCCAAGAAGAAGATCTGGAAGCGTAACCCTAAAATCTGACTGAAACTGTAACGGCCCTAAAATACAAGTCATGATTATATTAATTGAATTGTGTTAATGAATGATTATATGTCTTAATTGTGCATATCTCTCCAAATTGGGAAATTATCTATTGTGATTATGGCTAGATACTAAAATTGACGGTCTAAATGGATTCAGAAACTGAAATTGAATACATGGATATGCTAATTAGAATTTTTAGAGTCATTTGGGAATTTTAATTGAAAATTGATTTTATTTGATTCGTTAAGGTGTGTTTGGGTCTCATTATTGTATTAAGCCATCTAGATATGGATATATATATATATATATATATGACATAAGCTTCTTTATGAGCTCAAACTCATCTTTTAGAGAGAAAATCTGATAGATACATCTAACAGATAGACGTAGAGAGAGAGAGAGAGTGTGTTCAAGAAAGAGAGAGAAACCAAGAGAGAAGTGAAGAAAGGGAAGAAGAAACTCAAATTTGGCTTGGATTTGTCAAGATTATGCAAGATTAAGTATCTATGAAGACTCTAGGTAAGGATTTGCCTCTCAAACCTTGAAGATCATGTGGTATAGAGTTGGATTTATGGGCTATTGCATGTATTTTGCTTGAGCATGTTAAGAAGAAGATGATTCCTTACATACATACATGAATATGTTGGATTTTGAAGTTATATGTTACATGCATTCTAGGATTGAGTTATATTGAAGTTCAATCTTATAATTCGAAAGGTATGGAAAGGAATTTAGACTAGATTGTTATATGCATGAAGCATTTATATATAAACATTGAAGAAAAATGATGAAAGTTATGAGTTCATGGAAGTTAAGAACTTGATTTGGAAGATTAAAAAGGAGTTTGATTTATTTGAGTTGAGAATTGAATTATAGCTCATGAATATTTTCATGTTTTGAAAGTGTATTGCATGAGTTATCTAATTTGAGAAGGAAACCTCCATGAATTTCAACGATTGAAGCTCAAGATTATGATTTTGATATTTTAATTCAAGGATTAGAGCTTAACTTGTATGTATAATGAACATAAATTGTAAATTCAAGAACATGGGTTCATTGCATGGACTTTGGGTTTTAAATTAATCTTTGATTTCAAATGAAGATATTGTTTATTTACCATGATTGTGAAAGTCTTGAGTCTTGAAGATTTGAAGTTCAAATGTGCAAGTTCTAGGAACTTTCATAACAACATGAAATTTGAAGCTTTTGCATGGAAAGTGTAGTTTTGATTTGAAGTTATAATTTTGTTGAAAATTAAATATGTAAAGTTCAATATGTTCATGAAAGGTTTTGGGTCATGAATTGCATGAAATGGAGTTACAATTGAAAAATGAAGACTTCAATAATGAGGCAGATTTTCGAACCAAATAGACCCAGAACCGCACGTGTGGCCTTGTTTGGGAAGACCCGGCATGTTTTTCGCTTCCCTTTTTCACGTACCGGGCTTCCGTTTGCATGGTTTTTAAGTGTTTTCATAATGATTTTCATCTCATGAGTGCATTAGAATGAATAAATGAAAGATTAGAACCGAACGAGTAAAGACGAATGGTAATTGAATAAGTAAATAATCGAATCAATGGTGTTGGCCAAGGATTGAATGTAATTGTATCGTTGTGCTTGAATTTGTTTGTTTAGGTCGGACACCGAACCAATAGTACGTGTATCGAGAAGCCCACTGTGAGTAACAATGTCGTAAAGATATGTTCAATCGTATTTATTTTCAGATTGATAAATCATATTGCTTTCTGAAATGATACTTTTTATCGATTGAATGATGATCCTCTTTTGAATTGTATTCGTGGCATCCATAGCGTAGTGTTATTGTTATTGTTATTAATATTGTTATTGTTACAAAAATCTCTGTCAGTTCCAAATCTTGGAACTAGTGTTATTGTTTGATGGCCATCAATTGATTGTTTGGTCTTTTAAGACCTAATGTATTGTTGCTATTGGATGTACCACGTATGACCTATAAGAATATGATTGATTGAATCGATTGAATTGAACGATTGATTGACAAATGATATTGATTGAAAATGTTCTAATGCTAATCAATTGTTTCAAAGACTGTAAGGACATCATTCTTAACCTCTTTACACATTTGTTATTCACTGGGCTTTAGCTCACAGTTTATTATATATATGTAGGTGGCCAGGCACTGAATCAAAGCTAGAGGTGTCGACCTGAACCCTTTGTTTTTTTTTTTTGTCAAGCCAATTATTGTGCCTTATTGCGAGGTTCCGAACCATTGCATGTCAGGGCTTATTGGGTGATTCGAATTCACCCTTTTGGCATTATGTTTGTGAGATAAGAATGTTTATTGAGTTTTGTTAATTGTTTTTGGCAATAGGATTTAATTCCCTAGCTTATATTTTGTTATGTACACGTGTTATAGACTTAAATGTTTGTATAATTCCAAGTGTATGAAATTTGATTTGTTCATTTAAGTCCCCACAGCTCATTGGACGGTATTTTCTATTATTGTTTGGCTTCCGCCAGCCCCTATTATTGTAATATTGTCATTATTGTTAATCAGGCCTTTGATAATCACGGATTACTGGCCAGTTATGGCACTAAACTTATAGGGGCGGGTTTGGGTCGTGACAGAAACACATATTTATAGCAATCTGTTCCGCGATCTAGGCTCCAGTGCCAGAATGGCCGCTCGAGCAGACCGACACTCGAGCATAGGAATTTCCGCTCGAGCGAAAAAATGCAACTACTAGTATTTTTGCAGGCGATCAAACTTCTGAAATTAAGGATTCTTCGCTCGAGCGCCTAAACCGCTGCTCGAGCGAACCTTTGAATGCATTTTTGCATTTTGCGTCGGGGGCACTACCCCTCAACCTCGCCATGGCATTTTGCATTTTGATTGTTCAAACTTTCTTCTAGGGTTTAGGGTTTCAAAATAATAATAAAAAAAAATGATATTAATGATAATGGTGAGTTTTGGTAAGGTGAATTAGAGTTTTGGAGTGAGAAAGAAGAAGAAGAAGAAGACAAACTAATTTTGATCTCTTGGGAAAGAAGATGTAGAGATTTGAATAGGAATAATAGATTAGGGTATACCATGAGAAAAGAAAAATTATTTTAGGGTTTAATATGAATTGTCCTTATTAGTAAATTCACATTAAGATATAATAGGAATTAAAATTTATAAATTTAAATTGGGCGTACTAAAATATTTTTTGGGTTCAAATAGAATGCCACTTCCTGGACTAGAGAAACTGTTCTCTTTTAAATAATGTAAGATATATGAAAAAGAAATTCTTTTAAGCTCTAATTATTATTAGAGCAACTTAACCAGCTTTTAATACAATAAAATTGTTAAACATTGCTTCAATTTTGTAAAAAACAGTATTTTTATTTGGGTAACAGTCAAAATTACTTTGATGTTAACATCAGCTTTAAAAATAAATAACTATAAAAGTACTTTTTTTTGTAGTAAATTTGAGATGAACATAACCGTCATTTAATTACACCGAAAAATTGGTAACATAAATCAAAAAATAATTATAAAAAAAGGGCAAATTACACTCACTTCCCAGGTTTAGATATAATAAACTCCATAATTTTAACATGATTACATTGAACTCCCTTAAAATTTTAATTCATATAATAATTATTCATATTTTCATCAATAATTTATTAGTTATATAAATGGAAAAAAATGACATTATCATATCTTTTATAAGAAAATATATAATTTATATTGTTTATTTTTGTATTTCAGCAGTGGATTAATTTCCGTTCATTTAACATTACTAATGCTTTGTTTGTTTGGGCAAAAAACATTTTATGTATTTTCTAGCATTTGATATAATAAAAAACAAAAGTCAGTGGAAATATTTTTTATGATCAACGAAAAATAAGTTTATTTGAGCAGAAAATGATTTTCACTTTTCAAATGCATAAAACGTTTTTCGGACTAATGTCTTATCAATGTCACCATACTACCACCACCAATATTACCTCCACCGCCATCCTATCATCACCGCGGTACCATTTCCGTTTCTATCATCGTCGCTGCCACCCCACTACTTCCACTTCCACCTTCATCCCACCACCACCACCACCAAACATAAACAAATTGTTTTCTCTAAAAAAAATTAGAAAAAGTTTTTTGAATAAAATATTTTTCATTAGAAAATATATTTTTCACTCAAACAGACGGGAAGGTCGGTATAATTATATCAAAACTGTTAAGCTTACTGTAATTTTTGTAAAATTTTAGGAGAGGTCAATGTCATTTACTCCAAAAAATCCATTACAAAAGGTATAATTTTTTGCTTGCCACAAGTAACCTAACAAAAATCACATTATTCATAATGTAAAAATAAAGAGTTTTAATTAATTTATTTTAAGGTGGGCCATTCTTAATTACAATAAAATGATTCATAAGTAATATTATAAAAATTTATAACTTTCACTAAATTTTTTTAAATAACTTTTTTAGAAATATGCATAATAACATTTCCTTTCCTTGATGGTGAGAGTAAATGAAAGGTGATTAATGTTTTCACTGGACTTCTTATCCATTAAACTTTGTGTTAATTACAAGAAACGTGTATAAAGAGATGTTTGATAATATGATTCTAATCCTTAAAATTGAATGTATTAAGTGATAATTAATTAAGTCTATTTGATAATCACAGTTAATATCACTTAAAAATTTAAGTGCCTCTTAAAATATAGACTAAAATTTAAGAAAATTTTAAGTTATATGAAATTTACTTAATTCTAACTGAATTTATAAATACTAAATATAAGTATCAGTATACATTATTACAAACTCACTACCACCACCACCATCATGCCACTGCCACTGCCATCCTACCATCACCACCACCACCACCACCACCACTACCATTACTGCTACCACCACCACCATCATGCTATCGCCACCACTACCACTGCCACCACTACTGCTACCGCTACCGCTACTACCATCATCATCATACCATCACCACCACCATCACAATATAAAAATTAAAATATATAATTTGAAAATAATAAATTCCAAATTTATTCTTATACATATCAAATAATTTATTTTTAAACCAGTACTCACTACAAGAATTAACACTTTTGCCGACCAAAAAATTGGTCGCTAAAAGCCCATTTTTGGTCGGTAAAAGTTATCCGCGATCAATTTTTTTGGTCGCTACTTTGGTCGCCAATTGAGGGTCGGCAAAAATAATTCGCGACCAAAATTTTGGTTGGTCGGGAAAAGTCGGATTTGCCGACCAAATTTTTGGTCGCGAAATATATCATTACCGCGACTAATTCATTTAGTCGCTAAAACACTTTGGTCGCAAAAAGTGAAATTTTCCCGACCAAAAAGTTTGGTCGCCAATTATCACATTCAACGACCAAAAATTTTGGTCGCCAATCGTGACATTCCGCGACCAAAAAATTTTGGTCGCCAATCGTGACATTCCACGACCAAAAAAGGCTTTGGTCGCCATTTGTTACTTTTCGCGACCAAAACTTTTGGTCGGCAAAAGTGAGTTTTCACGACCAAGAGCTGTTTTGGTCGGCAATAGATGTATTTTTTGCGACCAAAACTCTTGGTCGGCAATTGTCATTTTTTGCGAAAAAAAATTATTTATTTGTCGCGACTAATAAATTGGTCGTCAAAACAGGAAAACAATACACCTATAATTCCTAATAATTCATTCAATCCATAATAAACCTATAATTTTAAAGCATCATTTAAATTAACTGAATCATTAGCATTCGACACAACACATAATTCATTAACATTCGACACAATACAACTCTAAATTGAAGCATTAACATTCAAACACATTCATTAACAACACAACACAATACAACGTCAGGGCGAGCAAAACTACTTGATCCTCTGCGGGCTGTAGCTTCAACTGAGTGAGAAGCATCATTACCTCCTGAAAGACAAGGCATGAACCCAAATGTTCAATTCACAGCACATCCTATTTGGTTTGCTCAATCAAACAATGTCACAATACTCAAATTTGAAAAGAAATAAAAATACTTTAGCTTTCTTCCTGATCTAATAAGGGATTTGGGGGGCAAGGCTTTCATGGATTAATCAAATTATGTGAAAAACAATGTGCCATGAAATTCAAACACATCTTGCCCAGATTAAAAAATAAATAAATAAATAAAAATTACGAAGGTAGGGGACAGAGCTACTGTAATTACTCCTACAACTAGTTCTCGAGCAATTTTTTCATTGATTTCTGATGAATCCCCAACTAAGTAGATTGATGTTCCTTTCAAGAACTGCATAACTCCTACAGTGAGGGACTCCCAGGACTCGATGATATCAGGCCATTTTAAATCTGGGTCTTGTTTCTTCAAATTAACTACCAGTTAATCATCATCCATATACCTGAGGAACAAATAGACTTCAATTCAAACGTGTAATGATTGGTGACTAAGAACACCCATATATGATTGATTGCACAGAATGTAACTGAATGTAACTGAATCATGAAATTGGTCTAAGAAGATCATCGATACATGTATTAATAACAAAACTTATATTCTTTATTAAAAAAAATCGATATGGTATATAATGTTAGAATTTTTTTATAAAATAGTAGTTTCAGTATATACACATAGGAAACATAATTAAAACTCAACTAACAAATCGATAAGGTCTCACTTTGAAGCTAAGTTCTATGCATTTATCCTAAATTTTGTAGCTTTCTCAGTATTTTATAGGCATATACGACCATTACCATCAAAACAAAAGCTCAAAAATCAATCAGTAAAGTTTTTATGCAAAGAGGAAAACATTATGGCCAATCATGACAATATTCAATTGTAAGATGTCAAGTGGACTCATTTTGACATTATAAAATAGTACAATATTTATTTATTTACTATTTTATAATGGATAAATAATGGATACGAGGACTCTGGAGGTACTACTAATTGAGTTGAGGAATCAAAGTATATTAATTGCTTTCTAGGTTGTATTGCGATGTGTTTTTAACTATTTAACATTTTTATAATAATTACAGTAGCACTCTTCATGTTCCAGCCTCACCTACGTACATATATACATATATATACAGAAGCAAACTTCAAATAATACAATTCCAACTCCTAAAGCAATTAAGCTTGGCAATCAAAAACAAAAACTCCTATGGCATTTAAATAAGTATGTAGGCTTGTGTTGCAATTGAAATCATCGGCAATAAATTCTCATTAATTGAAAATCAAATCTGTTGATTCGGCATAAATCCGAACAAATAATACACATATGAACGCCTTTTTTTCGCATCTTTGTCCTACAAGAAACTGCAAATCTATAAATCTAATATACAAATGAAGAGTTGTACCAGTAGATGAAGAGGAGTAGCATTGGAATGTAGCTCTGCGGCGGCGGCCGAAAAGTACGGTCGGTAAAGCAGTGGTGCGTGGACATCCGGAAGATGAGAGGGAGAGCTCTCACCAGCGGTAATGGGAGATGAGTCGCACCAAGATGGAGAGGGAGAGCTGCGGTAATAACAGGGTAGAGGATAAAGAAAGAAATACAAGAGAATGCGAATAGTGAGATGATTATCTTCCTAGTATGCATTTTGTATGTAACAAGAAGAAGCACATTATTTACCTCAATGCATAAATATCACACAAGAGTAACTAGTTTAGTGCATTTAAAAAAAACAAACATTTTAGTCCAGCTCACCCATCAAAAGGAAATATTTACCACCATACAATTGACTTAAATCATGTAAGAGATTATATCACGTGGTCATCAATGCACACCTAGGCAACCAACAAGACTATCAACTAGGTATTTTCAGCACCGGGAACACGCATGAATCTATGCTTAAAATATGAATCTAGCATTGCTTTAATTATATGATAAAAACTTTGAGGGATCACTTATATTACTTACCTCCTGACCTGGCTCTAGTTTAATTTTCAATAGTTTGTGGCCAGCTTCCTCAAAATCAACGCTAGACATAATTGTTAGATAAATTGTCCTCCGAAGGTTTACAGGATTTGTCTCTGTCTCATCTTTTATTTCCATTTTCTCTTCATCCTCTTCATCAGATTCTTCATCATCCTCATCATCTGGGCCTGCATCTGAATCTACATCAGCATCATCCTTGGACCCCTCACCAAGTATGGTCTTTTTCACTTCTTCATAGCGCTTCTCATTCTCCAAGAACTGTGCATCCGGCTTGAAAATATCTGGATGTGGGCAATAACAAGCATTAGAATGATATATAACCAAAGTTAAAACAGATAAAGGATATACATATACCTAAAGCAAATTCGTAGGTCTGCCCCTAATTCCAACCATTAATTGAATAAGATAAACACAATAAAGCTACTTCTGAAATAGCCATAGAAGCACTAATACTATCAGTTACTCAAAAACATCATTATGATTCAAGAAGAAAATAATGAAAATAAGACATAGGTGGACCTAACCTAATACTTCATTTAGCTTTAAGTATTTGGAAATACCAACAAGTAGTTGGAGTTTTGATCTAATAGCTTTAAGTATAAGGCAAACTTAAGAGGGTAAGGAGTATATCAAATATATAAGCACAAACAAAACAATAGTCAAACAAGCAAACAAAACAGGATTGTGGGAATCTAACATTTGCCCCCCAAAGCATAAATATAAGCAGAGAGAAGAAGTTTAGTAGATGCAATTTCTCAGGACACAAAATTAACACAAAATGAGAAGAAGTTTAGCAGATGCAATTTGCTCGGATTTGATTGACAGTGTAAAAAGTAAAAAAGTTTCATAAGGAACTCCTCATCAATAAACTTGAAAATCTACTTCAGATCAGTACCTTCGAGACTTGTTCTAACCTATGTTGACTAAATTCTAGTAGTGACTTGAGAATCAGTTTATCTAAATAAGAAGCTGAGAATAAATTAAACACATCAATGATATTAATCCCAGAAGAAAAACAGAGCAATAACAATGAAGAATGGGTAAGCCTAACCACACTTCGAACAGGACAATATGAACAACCCAAACCAAGTATTTAACATTGCTAATAGAAAACTCAGCAGCAGTGCAAAAACAATGTCATCTTGACATTGACCAGGCAAAAATAGGCTCGAAACCTTTTGGTTGAGTACACTGCTGTGCAGTGTTGGTATCTAACTTCCTATCTAAAAAAAGAAAACAAAAACTTCCATAACCCCACCTGCTGAGAACTGAGAAGAAAAAACAACCCCTTTCTCAATATGATGGTGATTGTAATTGGACACAATATGTCAAGCACAGGAAACTACTAATCAACCCACATTTAGTCTTACATACACAGGGAGGATTTTATCTAAAAACGTTTTTTTGAGTGTTTTCCAAAAACATGCAATAGCAATGTTGACAAACACATCAAAAAGATGTCGCCATGTCATGCACAACATGAAAAGGAACGAGTCTAAGATGTGTTAGATCCACATACTATCAGGTGTATAAAGAAACACGAGTGCTCAGCAAATGGAATAAAAAGTAAAACCTCAAAATGAAGGAAAAAAGGAGATCCATTCTGAGATCTTCCCAAGGTAAAACAAATCAAACTAAAAAAGAATTGCAAATTGAATAATAATGCAGGTGAAAATCAAACATTCTGAATCGGCTCTAATCAGCCAAACAAATCAAATCTCACATCTCATGATTCAATAAGGAAAATCCCAAAGCCAATCATCAAAAAAGGCTTCATAGAATCATTACAGCTTTCAATAGATGAGCACTCGGATCTAATCGAAATCTCAACAATTCATAAAATCAGCAAAGGCAATTGGCGATCAACACTTTTACGAGCAGATCGATGAAAAAGCAATGGAAATCAAACACATTATAATTAAATAATAAATTAGAAAGACAGATCTATGGAGAACCTAGGGGAAAGAAGCGCTCTGAGCTCAGACGCTGCCGTCGTGGCCGAGGATGGAGGTGGATGTGAGGTGATTGCCCTCGATGTCGTATATCAAGTGATCAAACGGAGTCCTATAAAGAGATCGATCGATTCTAAAAGGTGAAGGTCGATTGATTCTGATATGAGGTGAAAGTCGATTCTGATAAGAGGCGACACAAGGATCGATCCGGATTGAAGATGAACATCGATCGACGCCGATTTTGTTATGAGGTGAAGATGATTGAAGTTGAAGATGATTCTGATAAGAAGCAGAAGATCGATTGAAGTTGAAGACAAAGCTGAGATCAATTGACACACGCAAGAGGATGATTTTATTTGGTCCGTTCAACCTTTAGAAACCAAATAAATTGGTCTCCAGCTTTTACCTACCTCACACACGCGGTGGTCACAGACTGTGTGTATGAGAGAGAGAACAAAAGGAGGTGTAAACTTAAACAGGGCGCCAATATTAAACAGGGCGCTAAATTTGAAATGTCAAATATTTTAGTTCTTTTGGCAACCAAAACTATTTAGTCGCTAAAAATAAATGTTTGGTGACTAAATTTCTAATCGCCAAAGATAAGAAAATAAATTTTTATGTTTTATTCGGCGACAACATATTTTAGTAACCAAAATTAACTATATAGCAATTAAAATATTTATTTGTTGCTGAAAATAATTTTGTGGCTACCAAACTTTTGGTCGCCAAGTATTGAAAGTAAATTTTTATTTTTCATTCAACGACTAAATAATTTTAGTAGCAAAAAATAACTCTATGATGACTAAAAGATATTTTAATTCCCGCCTCCACGTTTCAAATTTCCCTCCCAAACTTTTGGAGACCAAAAGACCAGATTAGTCGCAGAAAATGTACCTTCGCCGACAAACTGTTTTAGTTGCCAAATCTCAACCAACGGGACTAAAATATTAGTCGCTAAAAGTACTAACTCGGTGATGAGAAGCTTCTGGATCGGGAGAGCACAAATGAAGGAGAGATGAGAGAATGAAAAGGATGGAGAGAGAGAGAGAGAGAGAGAGAGAGAGAGAGAGAGAGAGAGAGAGAGACCAAGTGGTCTGATGATCCCAAAAAAAATAATTTTTAAGTAATTATTTGTTTCAAACAATAATCTTAAGTGATTTTTATTTTTTTAATGGTGGAGTGAATTATATATATATATATTTTTTAATTTTAAATTTTTGTTTAGTTAGGTATAATATAAATATTTAATTCTTTTTATAAAAAAAAATTTAAAACTCAAAAAAAAAAAAAAAGAGTGACGTCATTTAACAAAATAGAGAAGACGGAATGGAAAGAGTGAGCAACGCCAACATAGTGGGAGAGAGAGAGAGAGAGAGAGAGAAAGAGAAGAGAGAGAGAGAGAGAGGGACAAAAAGATAAAGAGATAGAGAATGAGAGACAGAAAAAGAGACAAAGAGAGAAGAGAGATGAACGAGAGAGACAGAAAGAGAGATAGAGAGAAAAGAGATGAGCGAGAGAGACATAGAGAGAAGAGGGATAAACGAGAGGGAGAGAGAGAGATAGAGAGAAGAGAGATGAGCGAGAGAGACAGAGAGAGATGAGAGAGATAGAAAGGAGAGAGATGAGCGAAGAGACAGGGAGAGAAAAGAGATGAGAGAAGAGATAGATGAGTGAGAGACACAGAGAGAGAGACAGATAGACAGAAAGAAAAGAGTGATGAGTAAGAGAGAGAAAGAGAAGAGAGAGAGAGAGGAAGATGAAAAAACGGGTGAAAAGATATAGACAAAGAGAGGAGAAAAAAAAAGAGCGAAAAGAGATAAACGAGAGAGACAGAGAGAGATGAGCGAGAGAGATAAAGAGAAGAGAGACAAAGAGAGAAGAGAAATGAGAGAAATAGACAGAAGAGAGATGGACGAGAGACACAAAGAGAAAAATAGAGAGAGAGATAGATAGACAGACAGACAGAGAAGAGTGATGAGTGAGAGAGAGAAAAATAAGAGAGACAGAGACACAGAGAGAAAGAGACAGACAGACAGACAGAGAAGAGTGATGAGTGAGAGAGAGAAAAATAAGAGAGACAGAGACACAGAGAGAAAGAGACAGACAGACAGACAGAGAAGAGTGATGAGAGAGAGAGAGACAGAGACACAGAGAGAGAAGAGAGACAGAGACACAGAGAGAAAGAGACAGACAGACAGACAGAGAAGAGTGATGAGAGAGAGAGAGACAGAGAGACAGAGACAGAGAGATAGGAAGATGAAAAAATGGGTGAAAAAAGTTCCGTGTCTAAAGTCTCCTTTTCTAGTAGTAAGATGTCCCTATCATTCATGGGTAGAATAGAGGCGTGGATTTGGGAATTGTATATTTTATATAAAAATCAAATTGAAATATTTTATACAATCACACCTATTTAGGGAGTGTGATTAAATATATATATATATATATATATAATTACACTTATTTAAAAAGTGTGATGAAAAAGTAGTAATGTATATATAATCACACTTTAATTAAAATGTGTGATTAAAAAATATATATATAATCACACTTGTTTAAAAATTGTGATTAAAAAGTAGTAGTGTATATATAATCACACTTTAATTAGAATGTGTGATTAAAAAATATATAAATAATCACACTTTAATTAGAATGCGTGGGTAAAAAATATATATATAATCACACCTATTTAAAAAGTATGATTAAAAAGTAGTAGTGTATATATAATCACACTTTAATTAGAAGGTGTGATTAAAAAATATATAAATAATCACACTTTAATTAGAATGTGTGATTAAAAAATATATATATAATCACACTTGTTTAAAAATTGTGATTAAAAAGTAGTAGTGTATATATAATCACACTTTAATTAGAAGGTGTGATTAAAAATATATATATATATATATATATATAATCACACTTAATTGAAAAGTGACATAAAAAATAAATATTATCACACTCAATCAAATTAAGTGTGATTAAAATATCAATCTAATTTTTTTTTTATCACACTTCCAATAAAAATGAGATTTTTTTTTTTTGTCAAAGTGTGATCTTTAACTATTTTTGTAGTAGTGGAGAAACAGAGAGAGCAAGAGACTGAACTTATTTGGGTCTATGTACATATTGATAGAAAATAAATTGGGCGGTAATGTAAGAGTGTATTTCCACCAAAAACATGAATCTGTGTTTTTGAAATTGTTTAACTTTATTGCCGACAAAATGTTTTTTGGTCCCTAAAAATAAGTATTTTGCCGACCACATTTTTGGTCGGCAAAGATCAAAAGTAAAAAAATTTCATTAATATTTGGCGACGAAAATATTAGTCGCAGAAAAGGTACCTTCGCCGACAAATCTTTTTAGTCGCCAAATCTCAATCAACGGCGACTAAAATATTTGTCGCTAAATGTATTAATTTGGCGACTAATTTTTTTGGTCGCTGAAAATAAGTTTTTGGCGACCAAATTTTTGGTCGCCAAAGAAAAAAATAATTTTTGGCGACCAAAAGACCATAGTAGTCGCAAAAAAAAATACCTTCGCCGACAAATATTTTTAGTCGCCAAATCTCAATCAACGGCGACTAAAATATTAGTCGCTAAAAGTACTAATTTGGCGACTAATTTTTTTTGGTTGCTGAAAATAAGTTTTTGGCGACCAAATTTTTGGTCGCCAAAAAAAATGTGACCTTCCGCGACCAAATTTGTAGTTGGTCGGCAAAAGCATACCACTTTCTGCGACCAACTCATTTTTTGGTCGCCAAAATATAACATTCTGCGACCAACAATATTTGGTCGCCAAAAATAATGATCATTCGCGACTAATTAATATTTGGTCGCCAAATGTCATTTTTTTGCGACCAAAATTTTTTTGGTCGGCAAAAGTGGTCGGCAATTGTGTAAATTCTTGTAGTGATTTAAATTTTTATCAAACAATTTTTTGACTTAATAAATTCAATATTCAATTTTCAATACTTAATTTTCAGTTTTTAATTTTCAACTTTATCAAATACCACCTAAGTTGTTATCTTAAAATTTAAAATAATAAAAGATCTTATAGACATGAAGTTTGATATTTTTGTGTTACTCCTTAATTTTCAATTTTCTGTTTTTAGCTTTACCAAATAGCACCTAAGTTTGTTGACTTAAAATTTAAAATAATAAAAAATCTCATAGACATGAAGTTTGATTTTTTTTTTTGTGTTACTCCCTTCCTTATTAACAACCAACTATCAACTCTACTAATGTATATGGTGTGACAACAACAAAGTACTTTAAATAAAAGGATAAATTACGCATACATCCTATGAAGTTTGATTAAAATACAAATTGTTTCTTCTAGTTCGGAAAATTACAAATATCTCTCTGTCAAAATTTTATTTAACAGAATTAACTGAAAAATAAAAATTTTAACTATTCTCCTATACAATAATAAAATTATCTAAATTATTAATTGAAATAAAATTTTAACATCATTAAAAACTGTTAATTAACTTGATTTATTAAAAAAATGACCTATTTATTATGAAATTAGAAACCTTAGGAGGCATAATGTAATTTCCATAGTCACTGGGGATAATTCATAATTTAAATTAACCTCAAGGGGTGTGTTTGTAATTTACCCTTAATATAAAAAATAAGAAAAACATGTTTAGTGCACATAAATATTTTAAATATGGTAAATTATCAATACATTTATTCTTTGTAATTTTGAAAATTATAAATGTATCTTTGTCAGAATTTGTTAAAGACAAAATTGACAGAAAAAATGAAATTCCTAACTACCATCTTATACAACAATAAAGTTACAAAAACTATTTTTTTAGAAGAGTTATCAATGAGTTATATTAAAATAAAAATGAACATCATACCAAATAATAAAAAGGAAAACAATAAAGTCTCAAATAACCAAGCAAGAAACCCTCTGAAAACTACAAAATTCATTAAAAAAACCAACAATGTTATGGGAAAATCACAATCTTCTCATAGATATGGTTTGAAAAAACAAGATCTACATTTAAATAAAGCTCAGCCCTGCCGTCGCTATTACCAACGTCTTTGTCGCTACTACCCAACTCCGCTGCTGCCTTCTTGTACATTGGTCATCATTGAAAGCCAGAATTGAAGAAGAAGAACAACCACAATAGTAAGGGATGATGATTGAAAGAAGATGGGACAATTATGGGCTTTAAAAATCTAATCTATGCTAAAAATCGGGGAGAAGCTCTCAAACCCTTCTTTCTAGGAATAAAAAATCCAAATCCACACTTTGAAAGTGTTTTTATATCTCGCCAAAAGGTTGTCTGAAAGTTGCCAGAGGGACGCCATAAATTGCCAGAGACAAACTAACGCCTCCTGCTAGGTTGATTTACTAAAACTATTAATTAAAACAATATCACAAACCGTTAATTGATTTAGTTGTTGATTAATAAAATGAGTTATTTGTTATGCAATTATAATTTTCAATAAGCGAGATGTAATTTCTAAAATCATAGGGAGCAATTAGTATTTTAAGCAAATTTCAGTAAACATATTTGTAATTTACTCTAAAATTTTTAATAAAAAATATGTGTAGTAGTTTAAAATCTTGGAACTTTATTTTATTTATTAACAACAAAATGGATGTGCAAAATAGGCTACTCCACACATCCGGTAGGGATCATTGCCCCTTAATATCCACAGACATCTATCGAAACCAACACTGTACACCTTAACAAAATGTTGATACTTTATGAGTTATTGGATGTGAGATGAAAAATCACTAAATAGTTTGAAAATATTATATGATATTGTTCATATGGTATTCTTGACAAATGAAATATTATAAAATATACTACATGAATGATCAACATTACTGAAGCTTTTTTCAAAATAAGTAATAATATTTTATTTATTTTATCAAAATTTCAAAATGGGTAAATCATACAGACCTCTCTTAAAGTTAATAAAAATACAATAGATTCTATACATTTGACATAATTATATTGGATTTCTTTAAGATTTTAAATTCACATAATCCTTAAGTGCTCGTTTGGCATATATGGTTTGGTCTAAAATAACTACAAAAAGACAAAATAGGTTAGAAAAAATGTCATATCCAAATTATAATCATTTTATTTTTTTTCTCATAAAAGTCAAAAAGTTAAAAGTCCATCCCAAATAAGGTTTTTTTAGCCCCAGACTAAAATAGTTAAAAAGCCCAAAAGCCAAGCGACATTCCAAACAAACCTTATAACTCTCATTCCATTATTCATTAGCTATATGGATGAAAAAATTGATATTGTAATATCTTTTATATTAATATATATTTTACTTTATTCATGTATATGTCTTTACACCGTCTGCATTAGCTCTTGTTTCTTTAGCCTTCTAATTATGTTAAAACTGTGAGACTTTTTGTATTTTTTTCAAGAGAAATATGAAAGATTAACAATTTAGACACATTATATCACCCACAATGATGTGGTTAGGGAGTTAGGCCTATATTGTTGAGTGTATGATAAATAAAAAGTGAATATTTCATACTACATCATTATAGATTAGGTAGGTGTTTGGCATCCCTTAAAAGAGTTAAAAAGTCACAAAAAACAAAAAAGTCAACACTATTCACATGTTTGGGCGGTAAATAAAAGTCTGAATAGATAGAGGATAAAAAGACATATATGCCATTGATACACTCCCCTTCCAATAGTGCACTTTTTGGTGGAAAAAAAAAAATCAAAACAGTGCAGTGCATTGATGCGGTACACTAACGCACAGTGTAGCATATCATAGTCACTAACATGCACGGAAGCATGTCCGTGGTTAGAAAGGTATCAAAAGAGATTTTTTAGAGATCTCAAGCATTTTTCTTTTTTCAAACCTTAAAGAAAGTCAATCTAATTTACCCTTTTAAAATTTAGAGTTGGACTTCGCTCAAGCTTAAATATGAAGAGGCTCACTTAAACCTTATTTCGATAATTTGAACCATTTATTTTGTAAGACATCCATGTATATAATCTATAAAAGAACTTAAATCGATTCAATAATTGTAATATTTTCATTTTACTGTATTTGTCTAAAAAGATAGATACTTTATTTTAAAAAACACTTTTATCGTCTATTTTTTGAAGACAAACGTGATAAAATAAAAATATTATGGGCTTGCTTGGTTTGCTTTTGGAAGAGTTGTTTTTGAAATTTTTTTTCAAAATTTTGTTCGGTTTGTGGTTTTTCTCAAAAAAATTCTAAAATCACTTTCTCTCTCTTACACATCAATTAATCACTTTTTCTCTCTCCTCTCTCCTTCTCAATCACTTTTTTTCTCACACACGTCTACTCAATTACAACAAAATATCAAATCATCCCAAACTCCAAAATCACTTTCAAAATATACAACCAAACAAACCAAAAAAATTTCTAAACTCTCTCTCCAAATTTTTTTTTTTTTTTTTTTGAAAATGACTCTCTCAAAAGCAAACCAAACACACTCTATAATTTTCAAATTGATTTGGGTTAGTTTGGGATGTCCTAAAAAAGTGCACTTTTTGTCTTTTTTCGAAAAGATGTGCAGAAAAGTAGAGAGGTGATATGATAGAAAAAAGATAAAAAGATGAATTATATAATTTATACCAAACCAGCCCTTAATTTCTTTTTTATATTTATAAATGATATACACGAAGGACCAACAAAGAAAAAACTTATTAGTCCAAACATAATAGTGAAATCCAAATTAAATTTGAAAGAAATTCAACCATAAAATTTATAATCACTATGTTCACAACAAAAACTTTTTATTATTTTCAAAAAAGTTTAAAACAAAAAACAAGAAAAAAAAAGGTGGTTACGAAGGAGGCTAATAAGTTATTATTACAATAATGTTAAGAATTCAAAAATTAGATATAGAATGGGACAAAATTGTCAAGGAGTAAATTTTATATATGAATTCTACATTTATAAACTTCGCTATCCTATATTTAGGATTGTTTGGAATAAACTAAATAAGTGTACGTTTTAATTTTTTATAAAATATGAGTTGAGTATGGGTTAAATTTAAAGTGATGTGATAGAGAGATGATTTAACTTAAATAGAATAATAACTTTTAATTTTTTGACTTTTTTTTAATTATGCAAAATCAGACCTTAATTTATGTACACATAGAGTCATTCTTTTTTTTTTTTTTTTTTTTTTTTTGAACAACATAGACTCATTCCCTGATGTTTTAATTTGCCAGGGCCAAGTCAAGGTAGATTTTACATAAATGGAAACACCCACACACATACCCCACCTAGTTCATGGTGAGTGTTGGAGCACCTGAAGACAACCTTAACTCCCTTCACTTCCCCCAACACACAAAATCTAATACTACGAAATTACATTTTCACCCCTCACCTCTCCCTGGGACACCCACTCACACACACACGGGCCTCAAAAAGGGGACCCCATACGGTGTGTGATGAAACCAATGCAACTGATCCAGAAAACAACAAAACATTACAAAAATCAAAAGTCAAAACCACAGAGCGCTCAGTCAACACAGTCCTCTCTCTCTGCCCTATTCTAGTCCAGTCACATTCTCACATCTCAATCTATCTAACTTCCCCCACGGGTAACTCTATCAAACCCCTGCCCAATCTGCCCGCCTGCCCGCCTCTGCTCTTCCCAAGTACCAAGTACACCTTTCCCTTTGCCGTCTGGCGAACCCTCTCTCTCACGACATGTCATTTCTCTCTCTCTATCGCTCTACATCTCTCTGTTTCTCTCTCTAGATCGTGCCCGATAGGCGGCTCGTTCTCTCTCACTCTCTCTCTTCTTTGTTCGGTCTTTAGCGGATCTGAAATGGTGGTTCCGGGCTCGAATTAGATCGATGCGGCTAGGATTGGGAGTTTTGGGATTAGGGTTTTTGCGATTTTGATGAGGCAAAGGTGGGTTTGGAGGCGATCTGGGTTTTGGTGAATTGTCGGGTTTTTATTGTTGTTGTTTGGAAGAGGGGAATTTAGGGTTTGGGATTGATGGTTGTCGAGGCGAAAATTGGGGAAGATGCTAGGGTATTATGCATGGGCGGGGAGGTGAAATTCGGAAACGGAGTCGGCACATGTGGTCGGTCCCCTCGCGCGGCACCACAGTGACGAGGACTGTAGCCGGTGATTCTTCAGCATCTACGCTCGATTCCTTCTGCAAGGTATTGCCTTGGTGGGTCTTTCAATTGTTTCAATTTCACTTCTTATTGATTCATACATGTTTATTGGCTCTACTGCATTGTTGATTTTCTGCTTTAATATGTATGTATATCTTTAAGTAATTTTTTGGGGGATTTGATAAAATTGCTTTCATTGGTTTACAATTATGTAGTTCTTTTTTGTTCATTTAATCCCTAGTCTTAGATTTTAAACTCAACTATTTTAATGATACAATTTTATACTTTACGTTAAACGTGACAGTTTTAACATACGGACTCTTATGCTTTACCCTACAATGCTCTCCCGACGCCTTTTTTTTATTTATTAAAATCGGGTCAGGACAAATACAATTGGGTCGGGTAATTTTGCCATCCGCCTAGTGGTTGAATTTTGACCCTCCTTTTGTTTTTATGTTGAGGGTTTTAGGTTGTGTATGTGGATGTAATCCAAATGAAGGTATATGTGTAAGTTATGATTCCTTGGATTGATTGATTATAGATTTTATTTATTTATTTTTTTAAAGTTTGAACTTGGAACTAAGCAGTAAACATGTCAAAGCAAATAAATTTAGCAGGTTATTTTAGTCTATTGAATTTTTCATGGGTGATGTATAATTTTTAATTTTCTACTATTTTATTGGTCTGAGTGCTTTATATACTTGATACAGGGGCACACGTTTTTGTAATATGCACACTACAGTATTTTGTTTCCGAATTATGCGTCAGCATTATATTCAGAATTCAAATAAATTTTTGGTTATTTGCAGATACTATATGGTAATAGTAATTAAAAAGAAAGAAGAAAGAGGGAAAAAAGTTGTGATATATCCCTTGCTGCATCTGTGTTTCTGGGTCACAGTGTATTCACTTCATCAATGCATTATACCTTGCTTATGTCTTGATAAATGATAGTTAATGCTATGAAAATGATACCTTTGTCATTAAACTGAAGAATTGGTAAATAATTTATATAAAAGACAAACCAAACTAATCCTTGTGTCCCAGTCAATGCGTTAGACCTTGTTTATCTATTGCTATTTTATTGAAATAGTTCAATAATCAGATATTCAATATTAAATGGGAGAGGTTAGTTAAACCTAATAGTTCTATAAGTTTGTTTTTAAAAAAAATAATTTTTTAATTATGTTTTTTGAAAATAAGCATACATACATTTAAAAGTGGTTTTTTAGGTTGGTTTTAAAATAAAGCATTTAAATTAATTCTTTCTTATGTTTGGGTCATTGTTATTTGGAATGTTATGTATGTTTATTGTTCAAATATCAACTTCGTTATTAAATTATTGTTTCTTAGAAATTGAGAGTTTGCCTTTTGTTTACTTTTTTTTATATATTAAGAATGATTAATGAGAAATATTTAAAGAGGAACAAGGTACAATAGTGTTCGTACATGGGAACCCGCGTTAACTTCTTACCTATTAGACCACGTGATCATAATTCAAAACAATATTTTCATTGATTTTAATATAAATATTTCATATTTATAAGATATATGTAACATCTAAATGTGTATATATATTTTTCTAAGTAATTTAAAGAAAGTGACTGAATTTTTACGATTCATGATTCAATTCCATTTACGATTCAGTGCAAGGCCATTTCAAATCCCGATTTGACAACTATAGATCTATCGGGCATAAATTCAAATTGATTATCTAACTCTATTTGTAACTTCTATGCTCAATCACTCTCTCTCACATTTTCATTGTATGACTCATCAACTTAATACCTCTATAATTGTTGCTGCCTTGATGAGTTGTTCTTTTTTGAAATCATCAATATGGCTTTTATCTATACACCAAAAATTTTACTTCAAAATTGCCTTTACTGTGTTCATTGCATATTGTGTTCATTGTTGGGGCCATCATATACATGTATGCATAGTATGCAATCTAAAAAAGGTAATATTATAAGTTTATAACAATAATGACAAAGAGAAAAATGTACACATAGTATGTGTTGCTCAAGTGGTAAGTGCATTCTTTATCTAATCCATGATCTGGTTTCAAGTCTTATCCCCTTAATATAATTTTTATATAAACAACAATAGGGGTATTTTGGGAAAACCAAAAATATGAGATGTCAACACCATCAGGAGCCTTCACATATATAATAGTATAGATAGATAGATATATGCGTGTATATATTTACATGTAGACGTGTGTCTAGTGTTATTAAAGGAGCGCCTAGGCGTGCACTTAGCTCAAGTCCCATCCAGGCCCAAGGTTTGCGCCTTATAGTGTTCCAAGCTAGACGACTTCGATAAGGCACACCTAGGCGTCCGCCTAGGCCCAAGTTCCGTCCAGGCCCAAGGTTTGCGCCTTGTAGTGTTTCAGGCCAAGCAACTGTGATAAGGTGTCTGGCTGGCCCAAGGCTTCCGTCTTGAGGGCTTTTTTTTTATTGTTGCTTTAATTGGTTTGTTTAAAATCTGACCATTGATTTAATATGGTGCGGCTATAGAAAATCCCTACTCTTATTACAAATGTCAATACATTGGACATTCAACCCCAAATCAATGATAGAAGAAAAATTAGCCCTAATTCCTAATCTCCAAAAAATACTAAATGTTTAACATTTCATTTTGTTTATGTTGAACCATAAATTATTTATTTATATTAAATTATATTTTTTTTGGTACAAGGTGTGCCTCACTTTCGTGAAGCCTGCGCTTTGGCTTGCGCCTTGAGCCTAGGCCCTAGGAGACCTTGGTCCCTTGGTGCGCCTATCGCCTTTAATAACACTACGTGTGTCTACATGTGTAACCGAATTACAAGTAGAAATTACTATAATTGGATGATACAACCAATGTACTATGATGAGTGAAAGGCAAGATAGCATGCCAAATTTCAGTCCATATGCATTGAAAAGCGCAAAGATGGAATGGCGACCAAAAAAAGAAAGAGGGATTTGATCTTTGAAAGGGGGGAATGGTAGAGGAATCATGGGAGCTAGGGAGATGGTAGTTTTTGTATGATAGAAGTCCTAGATTTATTAGTTTTACATTTGTGTCATTTGATGTATATTGAAGAATTGTGTTAGACAGATAGTGGAATAAGGGAAATAAGGTCTGTTGATTTCTTTATGTTCTTCTAGTCTCTTTTTTATGGGTTTATTATGCTTCATTTTATTAGAAATCGCAAAATGTTCTTTCAAGGGTATATTAGGCATGTAGTTAATTTACCCCTTCTAGACTCTTAATGGTGTAATAAATTGGGCATACTTATTATGATGTGTATGAAGTGTGTTCATTTAGGACACCATAGTCAGTTTCCAAGAGAATCATCCACTTTGTTGACTGATGTCTAATAATTTGATCAACCTGGTCTATGCTACTCAAAAATTTCCAAAACTACCAATGGTTTTGACGCAAAATTTGTAGATCGACATATTGAGAGCAAGAGTTGGTGCTTCGAGTTGTGTTTTCCGTGGAGTGCAATCAATTAAAATAACTTGTACAGAAAAACTTTTACACGAAGCAAATTTTATTTGGTAGAAAAAGTTACCACCTTCTAGTTCTTTATTATAGTAAGGATTTGGTTACATTTTGGTTGCACTTTCAACAATTGCTTTTACAATGGTATTTTGTCTGGAGTCAGTGATCTCATATCGAACTTGTATTGTATCTCATGTGTGTCTATGCGCTTGTTCTCCAAGTGCCTAAAGCTTGTCTGAATCTAGAAAATTTTAAAAATAATGGGACATATTTTGAGGTATGTCTTACAAGGATTGAGAAGTGTCCGATGAATGTTGTGTTGTCAGTGTTAGTGTCATACATGGTGTCGGACATGACACACTACCTTCTTAAAAGTGTCCGCGTTTCTTAGGTACTACCAAATTTGTTTACGATAGTGGGGTTGCTGAGGCATGACTTCAGATCAAACTAAACTCATTGTGCTATGTGGTTTAGATTTTAAGCAATCACTTGTAAGCTTAATTGGCAAAACTAAAAAGGCTTGTCAATTCATTTCCAATCACTACTATAATTTGTAGAAATCAGCAAAGATGGTGTGAATTCAAAGAGTCAGCATCATTGGGTGTAATATTTGTCTGCAAGATGATGATGGATTATGGTACTGGAATGCATTTTCATATTAATCTTTTGTTTGCCCTTTTTTTATTTTATTTGCATCTGAAGTTTATATTGCGCTTAATTTTACCAATGACAATTGTGTATTCATATGCTAACTTTCAGTTTCCATTGTTTGCATGTGTTTTACTCTTTCATAGTTAATTGAGTCAAATATTTTTTTGTAGGATGGTCACAAGATTAGTGTAGGTGATTGTGCTCTTTTCAAACCGCCCCAGGACTCCCCTGCTTTTATTGGAATAATCCGCTGGCTGTCATTAAACGAAGAAAACAATCTACAGTTGGGTGTGAATTGGCTGTACCGGCCTGTTGAAGTAAAGCTTTGCAAGGGCATCCTGCTGGATGCCGCGCCAAACGAAGTCTTCTATTCTTTTCATAAGGATGAGATTCCTGCTGCATCATTACTCCATCCATGTAAAGTTGCATTCCTTCCTAAAGGTGTTGAACTTCCGTCAGGGATATCCTCATTTGTCTGCCGTCGAGTTTTTGACCTTGCAAACAAGTGTTTGTGGTGGTTAACTGATCAAGATTATATTGATGTGAGTTTTAGTTTAACCTTGTACTTCAGTCTGTGTTTTCTGTATTCAGTTTTCTATCTTTTTTTAACTGTGTTATTATTTATATTTGATCTTTCTGATTTTCTAGTAAAAAGTGAATACTTAGTTATTAACTAATATATTTATATTTAATCTTTCTGATGGGTAATTTCTTTCTATTTTCTATAGGAGCGACAGGAAGAAGTAGACAAGCTGTTACATAAAACACAAATAGAGATGCATGCAACAGTGCAGCCTGGTGGCCGTTCTCCCAAACCAATAAATGGCCCTACATCACAGTTAAAACCTGGTTCTGATAATGTACAGAGTGCCACTTCCTTCCCTTCTCATGCCAAGGGGAAGAAAAGGGAGCGGACAGATGGATCTGAGCCTCTCAAACGAGATCGTTCCTCAAAGACGGATGATGGTGACTCTTATCAGTTTAAATCTGAAAGCACTTTGAAATATGAGATTTCTAAGATAACAGAAAAGGGTGGGCTTATAGATCCAGAAGGGGTGGAGAAACTAGTTCAACTTATCCAGCCTGATAGATCTGAGAGGAAGACGGAATTGGTTAGCCGGTCAATGCTTGCAGGTGTAATAGCAGCTACTGAAAAGTTTGATTGCCTTAATCGGTTTGTGCAGCTCAAGGGTTTGCCTGTGTTAGATGGATGGCTTCAAGATATCCATAAAGGGAAGATCGGTGATGGTAGTCCCAAGGATGGTGATAAATCTGTAGAGGAATTTCTCTTGGTTTTGCTTCGTGCTCTTGATAAGCTGCCTGTAAATCTTCATGCCCTACAGATGTGTAACATTGGCAAATCAGTGAATCATTTACGTTCACATAAAAATGTTGAAATTCAGAGAAAAGCAAGAAGTTTAGTTGACACATGGAAGAAACGCGTTGAGGCTGAAATGAATGTTATTGATGCGAAGTCAGGTTCAACTCAAGCTGTTTCATGGCCTTCCAGAACACGTCTTCATGAAGTTTCTCATGGTGGGAACCGACATCCTGGTGGGTCCTCTGAGGTTGCTATGAAGAGCTCTGTTACACAGATTTCTGCATCTAAAGCTGCTTCAGTTAAGCCTGTACATGGTGAGATCACTTCCAAATCAACTTCCTCGTCTCCTGGGACAATGAAATCAGCAGTGTCACCTCCTTCGGGTAAAGATGCTAATCCCAGAACAACAGTTGGAAGCTCCTCCGATCTTCCTTCAACCACTGCAAGGGAGGAGAGGAGCAGCAGTTCAAGTCAGTCTCTCAACAACGGTCAATCTTGTTCAAGTGGCCATGCCAAAACTACGGTTTTCTCAGGAAAAGAAGATGCGAGGAGTTCTACTGCAGGGTCAATGAGTGTGAATAAGATATCTGGTGGTTCTTCTCGACATCGGAGGTCAATCAATGGATTCCCTGGGCCTGCTGTGTCTGGAGGTCAAAGGGAAACTGGGTCAAACAGAAACTCATCACTGCACAGAAATTCAGCTTCTGAAAAATGTGGCGAGGCTGGGTTAACATGTGAAAAGGTACTTGATGTACCTGTTGTTGAGGGGAATACTCACAAGCTGATCGTTAAGATACCAAACAGAGGCCGTAGTCCTGCACAAACTGCCAGTGGAGGATCTGTTGATGACCCGTCCAACATGAACAGTAGAGCTTCTTCCCCTGTTTCAGAGAAGCATGATCAATCTGGTCTCAATTCAAAGGAAAAGAGTGATCCTAATCGAGCTAATACCTCTGATGTGAATACAGAATCATGGCAAAGTAACGACTTTAAAGAAATGTTGACTGGGTCTGATGAAGGTGATGGGTCACCTGCTGCTATTCCTGAAGAAGAGCAATGCAGAACTGGTGATGACGCTGCCAAATCAGCTGAAGTCTCAAGACCTGCTTCCTCATCATCAGGGAATGAGTTGAAGTCAGGGAAATTGCATGAGTCTAATTTCAGCTCTATAAATGCTTTAATTGAAAGTTGTGTCAAATACTCTGAAGCAAATGCATCTATGTCAGGTGGAGATGATGTCGGAATGAATCTGCTCGCTAGTGTTGCAGCTGAAGAAATGTCCAAGTCTGATTTGATGTCACCAACTGATTCTCCAGGGAAAAACTCCCCTATGGTTGAGCAATCTTGCTTGGGAGATGATGCCAAATCAAAATCATCACATGGAAATAGCCATACTCAAGAGCAAAGTCTGTCTGCAGATGGTGCTGTTGGTGACATAGAGAAGCCCGGTCTTATTGCTGGTGCTGCATCATTGTCCAGGGATGGGTTACATCATCCATCCAAACAGGCCTCTAGCGACATCTCTGGAGAGGGCAATGAATATAATTCTTCCAATTTGGATTTGGAGCCAGCTGCAGAACCTTGCCCGGAGAAAAATGAAAGATCAGATGAAATGAGAGGTGCTGCTTCTGTGGCTCTCTCTCCAGCCAGTGCAGCAGTGAAGGTAGATGGTGAAGCAAGTAAACAACTTGATGAAAAGGTGTCAACCATCATCAGTGCAAGCATTCAGGATGCTAAGCTGAACAGAAGCTGTTCTTTGTTGATGGATGATAAGGTCAATGAAACCCTTTCAAGTGTGAAAGTTGAGAAAGAAGCTGTTGGAGGTTCATCATCACATGCATCATTAGAAATCGGTGGTGAGAACAAAAATAATATGAATGAAGGATTTAATGGTGGTGATCATCCAGAGCAGAAACCACCTCCAGCGAAGGTGAAGTCTGAGCATTTAGAAAGAGGTGATGCAGAACTGCTACATACTTCTGGTTCTAGTAAATATCTCCCTTCAGAAAATGTCGATGAACTAAAGAGTGGAAAAGCTGATGAAATGGACACCAGAAGTCATGGTAGTCATGCTGGAAAACAAAATATTCATCATGGTACCAACTGTGGTCCAACTAATGAAAATCAAGTTTTAGCTACTCTGGGATCAGTTGTTAGTAACCTGAAGAGTAAGGGCATGGATACAAATGTTGAAAGTAAAGATGTTCTCAAGCAGTGTTCTGGTGGAGTGGTTCCTCAAAAGGAGTCACAGGGATCCAAGATGACTGGTGTTGAGGCTGAAGACACAGAGGACAGTGCATCCACTGCAGCTGATGCTTCTTCTATCCCTGCTACTGGGGCATCAGCCACGCCTACAAAGTTAAAGTTTGATTTAAACGAAGGATTTGTTGCAGATGAAGGAAAATATGGGGAACCCATCAACTTGGCTGGTCCTGGATATTCAACTTCTCATTTAATTAGCCCGTTGCCATTTTTTGTCTCTTCAGTATCCAGCAGCCTTCCTGCTTCCATTACAGTGGCTGCTGCTGCAAAAGGGCCGTTTGTTCCTTCGGAGGATCTGTTGAGAAGTAAAGGGGAGCTTGGATGGAAGGGATCTGCTGCTACAAGTGCATTTCGGCCTGCTGAACCCAGGAAGTTTCTGGAGATGCCACTGGGTACTACTAGTATCCCTCTTCCTGATGCTACTGCGGTCAAACATGGTCGACCTCTGTTAGATATTGATTTGAATGTGCCAGATGAAAGAATACTCGATGACATGGCCTCTCGAAGCTCTGCTCAGGAGACAGCTTCTACATCTGACCATATAAGTAACCGTCGAATGGGTTCTGCACCTGTTCGTAGTTTTGGAGGTCTTGATCTGGATTTGAATCTAGTTGATGAGGCTAATGATATGGGGCAGTACTCAACGAGCTGCAATCGTAGACTGGAGGCCCCCCTTCTGCCAGTTAAGTCATCGTCATCATCAGGTGGATTTCCTAATTGTGAGATAAGGAGGGACTTCGATCTAAACAATGGGCCTGTCTTTGATGAAGCAAATGCTGAACCATCCCCTATTAACCAGCATGCCAGAAGCAGCATGCAAGCCCAGCCTCCTGTTGCTGGCATCAGAATGAATAATGCAGAAATGGGAACACTCTCTTCGTGGTTTCCAACTGGGAACACTTGCTCTGGTGTTACATTTCCATCGATCTTGTCTGACAGAGGGGAGCTGCCCTTCCCAATTGTTGCCACTGGCGGGCCACAAAGAATGTTGGGACCCCGTACTGGTGGAACACCATTTACTCCAGATGTTTACCGGGGTTCAGTGCTGTCATCTTCTCCTGCAGTGCCCTTCCCATCTACTCCCTTCCAGTATCCTGTCTTCCGGTTTGGGACTAGTTTCCCTCTGTCCTCAGCCACTTTCTCTGGTGGATCTACAACTTATGTGGATTCCTCTTCTGGTGGTAGGTTTTGCTTTCCAGCTGGCAATTCGCAGTTATTAGGCCCTGCTGCTACAGTTGCATCCCAGTATCCAAGGCCATATGTTGTTAGCCTTCCAGATAGTAGCAATAATGTTGGTGTTGATAACAGCAGAAAATTGGGTAGGCAGGGTCTCGACCTCAATGCTGGCCCTGTAAGTCTAGACGTAGAAGGCAGGGAAGAAACATTACATCTTGCATCAAGGCAACTTTCTGTTTCTAGTTCACAGGTGCTAGCAGAGGAGCAAGCGAGGATGTACCAGCAGTTGGCAGGTGGTATTCCGAAGAGGAAGGAGCCGGAGGGAGGGTGGGATACTGAGAGCTTTAGGTACAAGCAATCCTCATGGCAGTAAGCATGCAGTTTACCCAGCCTAGCGACCTGTTCAAGGCTTCGATGCCTGGTGAGTTTTACTTTGCATCTATTGTCTGATTGATTATGCTCAAAAGTCCAGATGACTTTGATTGCAGGCTGTTCATTTACGATAATTTTTGTGATTGGACTAGAAGGTAAGCATTAAGGATTTCAGAAAATTGATATCTGGATTCTGTGGTCAGATCTGCTATTTGATTTGCTATAATGTCTTTGTTATGCTGAGAATAACTGCCAAATGTGCTTTCTGCTGCTGTTCAATTTTTTTAATTTCAAAAATGAGTAGCAGTGTTGTATAATGCTTACGTCAATACTATGAAGAATATTCTGTTTTGGTTTCTCTCTCTCTTAGCTTGCTCCACACTTGGGTGTGAATGTTTATAAATGATGAGATTTTTCTAGCACATTTCTTCGTTTTGTCTCTTCATGGGAAATTGACAAAACTTTTTGACCCCCATCACATTTACTTGCTCCATCTCTTAATGGTAAATATTGAAGTGTTTCTGGAAACCTTCCATTTGATTTGAAGCATTTATTGTTTTAATTCAGCTGGTCTTTTGTTCCCTTTAGTGCTCATCTGACATCGACATAATTTTTTAAATTATGCACTTCTCCCTTTGTATTGTTCCATAATTGTTTTGAGTGCTTTTATATGGGTTATATAAACTGCTGAAGTCAAGTGGCTTTTTCTTTTTTTTTTTTCCCTGAAATTATATTTTGCACCATTTAACTTTGTTTTTATTTTATCCCAGGTGGGCAATGGCAAACTCCTGGAAACTGTCCAACTGGTGTCCTCTAAGAGGGTGATGGGTGGTAAGCGAGTTATTACATGTGTTCATAGTCTCCGACCCCCCAACCTCTTTCAGTGTGTCAGATGTGCTGTAAAGGTATCCGTCATGGGGTCTGTGTGGTCTTTGCCCTTAGGGTTCTTTTTTTTATTTTTTTGGGCGGCTGCAGATCATTTCCTGTTTGTAGATATGTTTTTAACTGCTGGACAATGTACTTGGTTTTGCCCACATTCAGAAATTTGGTGTCTATATTCCATGAGACCCAACAACACCATGGCAACTCGAAATGCCTCTGGTAGTGGAGGTTGGATTCCTACACCACTTCAACCAAACACCCTTTTTGCTTTGCTGTTAATTTATCTTTCTTTGCCTTAACTTTTTTTTCTTTTCCTTTTTCTGTTACATGTTACATAAAAGCAGGTTGGCAGCTGAATTTTGGTATTTTGGAGCTTTTTCTTGATCTGGCATGGTTTAGTTGGTATTGCTTGATTTTTCCTTTTTAACCATAGTTGTAGGTTCGCTACCATGTGTTTTGTGCAAGTGTGCAGTCACTCTGTTCACTTTGGGAAGCAAAATACATGCTTCATTGATTTATATATGCTGTCTAGGGTTGTTCATGGGTTGAGTTCACCATTGTTCTGCTACCCAAACTGACTACTTGGGTTAGATACCTGGTCACTTGATTTCAGCTGTCTTGGTTTGTTGTGCCTATCTGTGATGATGGTGGTTGTGGTGGATGTAGAGAAGCGAGTCTGAGTAACTAGAGATATGGCTTTGCCTTTGTGTTAAGGTTTTGATTTGGTGTGTACCATATATAATAGCAAAATTTATAAACCAAAGAGGGTAGGAGTAATGTTAGGGACGCTCACTTTTAGACAAAAATTCACTTACAATGATATGGTTTGAGAGTTGGGTTCTATATTATTATATCTAATCACTGTGGTCAATTTGTGGGTGTGTTTTTGGAGTCCGAGACATTTTTTGGTGAAGAAATGGGATGGTGCTGGTCATGAAATGGTTCTGTTGTTTTATAAGCTGGGAAAGGTTACTATGGCTTCGTTTGGGAAGCCATGGTTGGGGCTTTTTTGGCTATTTTAGTCACAAAAAATAAAATAGACTATTTTAGTCATAACAAACAAAATATCACATCCAACCCATAATCATTACATTTTTCTCTCACAAAAAAATTTAAAAAAGTCAAAAAGTCCTTCTCAAATCAAGCTTTTAAGTTCAGGCTAAAATAGTCAAAAAAATTAAAAAGTTAAAAAGTCAACTTACTTCTCAAACGGAGGCTATGTGTATTCGTGTCCAACTATGGCAGCTAAAAGTGGCACTCGTGTACCGTACGTGAAAATTTTGTCAAGCTTTAGATGAGAATTTTAAATCTGGACCATTCAAAATCAAGAGGAATAGCTTGTTACAGTAGGTCACAAACTGGTGGAGCAAAACATATATTTTGTATTAAGAGTTTTATGGGTTTATTTTTCAAGAGCATTCTGCTTTTGAATTTTAATTCATCTAAAATGATTATTTTTTTTCAATAGGGACAAAATAATTTAGTTTTTATGTAATAATTATTACCAAAAAAAAGAGAGAGGAGAAATTACACTTTATCCTTCTTAGCAGTTGTTCTGTATAATTTTATCCCTAACTAAAATTATAACATTTATCCCTTGTCTATTAATTTTTTTTCAATTTAAATCATAATGATGAAAATATTTTTTCAACTATAGAAGTAAATTATACTCTATCCTATGGAACTATATCCCGATGTAAAGGACTTAATTTAGATGTATTTAACAAATGAAATAATTGTGATAAAATATAAAAAGTTTCTTAAAGATAAAAATAAATAAATAAACTGGTATATTTGTCTTTAGTGTTTAATTTTTTTAATTTATCCTTAAATATTTTGTTTTTTTAGATGCATTTATATTTTTTCTTTTTCTGTAAATGTGCGGGGAGTAAATATTTTTCACTTCTGTACTCCTTGCCTCTGTATTCGTCTCACTTCAAACCGCGTTGTCACTCCTGCAAACACAATAGGAATGAGCTAACTAGCGGGGGTCTTGCTGAAAAACCCTCCAACAGTCAACTCAACACCCTCAGAGGTTATAGGAGAATGAGAGAGTTCTTTGGCTCAAGATCGCTTACCTTTCAGAATGAACTCGTAGGTCTTATATAGACAACTTGTTTTACTTTTCCATGTAGTGCTCATTATCCCCATTGTCATTACATTTTGTTCCGTTATTCCATTATACGCATGCACTTGTCAAAAGCAGCACTAACTTGGACAGGTCATTATTTGTTCCCCACTAATTGTTAGGGCACGAGAAACACCCACTTGAGCCAACCTTGACCGAGGTAACAATAATCCGGCTAAGGCCACGGCCTTTACTTGCAAGTCATGCGTCGTGTTGCCATTCAAAGCTCGACCAAGCTACCAGCCCAGTTGGCAGTATGCAAACGCTCTGCCCTTGCCGTCTACCATGGCCCAACTTTGCTCAACCCACCACAACTCGATGGGCTCAGCTCAAGCCACTAAAAGAATACCCTGGCCAAGATAAGGAAGCTCGGTTAGCAGACTCAAGTCTATCTTCAGTTTGGTCCATCTATCGTCTTTGGCTTCATACTTTTCAGATACGTGGTTGACAATGAGTAAGGAGTCGCTGTAAACCATTAACTCAGCTGCTCTTAGCCAGAGTGCACTTTTTAGCCCGGCTAGTAACACCTCATACTCAGCCTCGTTATTAGATGCTACAAAGCTGAGTGAGATTGAGTGCTCTATGACCAGACCATTTGGAGAGATCAAAACTACGCCTAGTCCGGTATTGTGCTTGGTTAAAGCACCATCGACGAAAAGTTTCCACATTTCTCCGACGAACAACTTCCAATATATTGAGGGATCTTGAGATTCTTGAAGGATAAACTGTTCTCTTTCTTTGCTCGGCAGTAAAGCTATTTTTGCTTCAAGCATGCCCTTGTTGACCGCAATTTGCATGACCACTTCCCCCCTAGCGATGAGTTGTTGGGTCCAACAGATCGACCTGTTATTCCCAAACCCAACAGTGCATTGCTAGGTCCTTGCCAATCTTCAATTGGTGAATTGAGGTCCTAGCGTGCAACTTTTGCCATACCTTCCTTATTTTGTTCGGCTAGCAGAGTACTAGGCAACAAAGTCGGCCAACACGTGGGCTTGGATGGTTGTTCTCGGCTGGAACTTGATGTTAAACTGTCCTAATTCGACTGTCCATTTCAAGATGCGGCCGGAGAAGTTTGCTCTCTCAAATAAGGCCTCAATAGAAACTCGATCAATACTATGATCGTGTGACCGTGGAAATAGTGCGCCAATTTCCTGGAGGCCATAACTAGTGCTAGGACGAGCTTTTCCAAGGGTAAGTATCCTGTTTCTATGGAGAGCAAAGTTTTGCTCACATAAAAGATCGGCAGGTGTTGTATTCCTTTTGCCCGGACGAGTACTGCGCTAACATCGTGTTGTGAAATAGCCAAGTAAAGGAAATGCTCCTCCCTAGGCTCTGGAGTCATTACGAGTGGAGGGAATAATAGGTATGCCTTCAAGTCCACCAAAGCCTGATCGCATTCCTTGTCCCACAGGAATTTAGACTAAAGATATTGAAAGAATGGCCTACGATGATCTGACGACTGGCTAGTGAACCTGTTTAGCGCGATTGCCATCCCAGTGAGATGTTGCATATCCTTTGTTGAGTTTGGTCGCTTCAGCTCTTGTATTGCCTTGATCTACGAGGAACGCACACTTAGAAGCCGAACGTGCACTTAGAAGCGTTCAAGCGTAATTTATGATGCTTAAGTACCTCGAACACTTCAGCAAGGTCGCCTAGATGATTAGATTCTTGCTTTTGACCACCATGTCTTCGATGTAGGCCTCTATTGTTTGACCAAGCAAATAGGCGAACATTTTGGTGATCATCTGCTTAATAGTATAGTCCTCTCGAGAAGGGTATGACCTCGTAACAGTATAGTCCTCTCGGGATTGTAAAAGGGGTGGTCTCTCTATCCGGCTCATACATGGCGATTTGGTGATATACGCGGTATGCATCCAAGAAGCTGAACCTCATGTGGCCTGCCGTGAGGTCTACTAGTTGGTCTATCCTTGGCAACATAAAGTTATCTTTGGCGCAAGCTTTGTTAACCATCTTGTAGTCGACATGTACTTGTCACTTCCTACCTATCTTTGGCACTACCACCATGTTAGAAATCCATTTGGGATAATGCACTTCTTAGATCGCCCTGCTTCCAACAAACTTTTTACCTCCAACAAACTTTCTACCTCATTTGCGACAACTTTGGTATGGGGAAAGGTTGATTGTCGAGCTCGTTATATGACAAGATGGGCGTTTGGAAAGACATTCTAGTGATGGCAGATAAAGCTTGGATCTACTCCAGACATATTGTAAGGTATCCAAGAGAATACTTCTAAGTTAGCAACCAAGAAATCCATAATTTTTTGCGCTCCTCGCTGGACAGGGATGAACCCAGCAAAAAGAACTTGCTTGGGTCATCATTGTTGATTCGAACTTCCACCAAATCCTCTACAACTTTCTCATTGGCCCACTTTCCAACGTTCTCATTGGCCCACTTTCCAACGTCTTCAAGGACTTCCTGGTCTTCTCGACCTTCCACCATCTAGACAAAGCCTTTGGCAACACGACTGCCATTTACAGCTACAAAGCATTGCTTGGACATCACTTGGTCACCCCAGACTTCTTCAATTGCTCTTGCAGCAGAGGAGAAGTGCATCACCTGGTGGTAAGTTGACGCCACCGCTTTCATATCATGTAACCATCCTCGCCGTAAGATTAAGTTGTAGATGGAAGGCACCTTTAGCACCTAGAACTCGATCTGTTTGGTGACCGGCCCTGCTTTGACCAGCAATATGATCTTACCTAGAGGTCATTCCGACTGCGAATTGAAGCCAACTAAGGGAAAAGTTGCGAGCGCTAACTCTTTGTCCTCCAGATTCAACTATTTGAAGGCATCATAATACATTATCTCGATTGAAATTCCTTGGTCGATAAAGATCCTCTTGATGTTGAAGTCTTTGATGCGCAGAGTGACAACAAGCGCATCATTGTGGGGAGTTTGGATTCTCCCAAGATCCTTGCTCGAGAAGCTCATGATGTTCTTTACCTCAGCTCTTCCCTTTTTGACCGTAGGTTGAACAAACAACACATCTCTCATGTGTTCCACTTTTTTTTATCATCCCCCTAAGCTCGCATACCCGGGCCAACTCAACAATGCTGTGAATTACATTAATAACTCCCTGGAGTAGGGCGTCTATGGCACCCAAGCCATTAGGCTTGGCTTGGCTTGCCTTAGAGGTATCTCCCTGACGTCTACATCGATGTATCTGTCGAGATGCCTTTTAGCTACTAATTCTTCTAAATGTTGCTTTAGAGGCACGCAATCTTTCGTGCAATGCCCCCTCTCATTGTGGAAGGTGCAGCGAAATCTCGAATTGAACCTTTGCTGAGTATCACCCAATCGGGCTGGCCACCAGATGTATTGCTCATCATGGATTTCACTCAAGATGTAGTAGATTGGTATTTTGAAGACTGTGGTGATACCTGTTTGGGCCTTCAATCTCCGCTTGCCCCTTTCCTCTTCGTCCCGAGGGTTATGAGCTCAGTTGTTGTAGCCACTTTTGTCATGGCGGGGACCGCAACTCCGCTCTCTCTTGCGACTGTCTAGACGATTTTCCTCTTGTCGGATAGCATGAACATTTCTTGCGGTTTTTTTGTCCGTTACTACTGGATTTGTCTTCATGGTAGCGACGGCCACGTCATCTTCAACCCTTATGTGCTTGTTGATCCTTTGCATAAACAGTCCAACGTTGGGGGCTGAATCATTGTAAGGGAATCTCTCACTTTATGTCCGACTGGTAGACGCCACCTGTACTAAGTGATAGCTAGGTTTGGTTGGGCAATCATGGATCTCTTTGAATGCCTCCCAGTACCTAGCATTGTACGCCTTCAACGTTTCTCATAGTTCCATGCTTATACCCAAAAGATGGTCGACCTCCTTTGGCGCCGTTGTATTTATCTCAAATCTGGTGACAAATGCTTCGACCAGCTACTGCCAACTATGAACGCTTCCATCCGGTAATCCTTCAAACCATTTTAAGCCTGGCTCGCCTAAACTTAATGGGAATAACATGCATATTAGGGCATCGTTATGACTATGAACAATCATGATGTGACGAAAATGACTCATATGTAAGTAAGGGTTAGTCCTCCCATCATGAAGGTTAAACTTGGTTGGTGGACGCCCATGGGGAGAGGCGCATCCTCAATCTCTGAGGAAAAATTAGTGGTATATAGTCTTTCCATGTCCTTATCTACAAGCGTGCGTGTGTCAGCGCATGGTGGTAAGATAATGACTACTATGCTCTCATGGGATCTTGGTGTTAACCCCTGCAACGTCGACACCCTTTGCGTCTCCCTCTCCTTGACTCTTTGCTCCAAGACATCTCTTAGGTCTTTAGAATGAGTAGAGTAGGAGTACCTAGATGTCATAGTAGGCTGCGTTGGGCGATAGTTGCTACCCTCAGTATAGGACCTCTCCATTGGCGAGAGAAAACTATCCTTTCTGAAGCTTCTTGTAATGGAGAGTGCTAGTGCTTCTTTGCTCCGCCAATCATCTGAATGAAGGGGCAGGGCGCGCTTACTGTGGCATTCCACTCTAGCTATGCTCTTTCTCTTTAATTGTCGCTTCATGGTCTCCATTTCTGCTGCCATTTTTTGAATAATGGCGTCTTGGCTCCTTAGTCTGTTCTTCAAGTGTTGAGTGTATGATTCTTTTTGATGTCGTCGCACTTCGAGACCACTTGACTGTTCTGGGCTCCTTGCACGCTTATCTTGCATCTTACTGGTCAATCCACTTGCGGGGGTGCCCAAGTTCGCCATCGCTGGGACGGATGGCAAGTCATCTTGCCTCCTAACATATTCTAGTGTTAAACCGTCAATGACTAACGTTGGAAAGTCATCTTTGTTCACTATTTAAGTCGGCCAAAGAATTTCGAAGAACAAGTTTTCGTCTGTCAAGACTTCCCACAGACGGGGCCAATTATACAGGAAGTAAATATTCTTCACTTTTGTACTCCTTGCCTCCGTATTCGTCTCACTCCAAACGGTGTCGTCTCTCCTGAAATCACAACAGGAATGAGCAAACTGGCGGGTGTCTTGCCAAAAAACCCCTTCGACGATCAAGTCATCACCCTCAGAGATTATAGGAGAATGAGAGAGTTCTTTGGCTCAAGATTGCTTACCTTTCATAATGAACTCGTAGGTCTTATATAGACAACTTATCTCACTTCTCCATGTAGTGCGCATTATCCCCATTGTCTTGGGGCAAGGACATTTTGTTCCGTTATTCCCTTACACATATGCACTTGTCAGAAACAACACTAACTTGGACAGGTCATTGTTTGTTATCCATTAACTCTTAGGGCATGAGAAACATCCACCCAAGCCACCCTTGACCAAGGTAGCAATAAACCCGTTAAGGCCACGTGCCTCACGTGCAAGTCATGCACCGTGTTGCCATTCAGAGCTCGATCGAGCTAGCAACTCGATTGGTAGCATGCAAGTGCTCTACTGTGCCCCTCTAGCATAGCCCAACTCTGGTCAACCTGCCACAGCTCAGTAGATTCAGCTTGAACCACTAGGAGAATACCCCAGCTGATATAAGGGAGCTCGGTTAGCAGACTCAATTCTATCTTTAGTTTGGCCCATCTATCCATAAAGTAGTGGGCCGATCTCAACCCATCTCAGCTTGGCAGTTTTAGCACGGAAAAAATTCCCCTCTCAGTAAATATTTTTTCAAAGCCCACTAAATTATAATTGTCCCTATTTTATAACCAATTAACTTGTTTCTCACAATCTCACTACTTTTGGTGAGAAATAAAATAGGTTTAGTAAGAGAGTTCTATTTCTCATCATTTCTCACTATTTCTCACCTAACTTAAAAACTAAACACAAGAAAACAATTATCTTTTTCATCATTTCTCACCAAATCACCTCATCCAAACGGAGTGAAAACTTTGAAAAAATACTGTCATTCTCATCTTCTATAACGTAAATAGGCTCATAACGGATGGTAATTTATGCTATATATGACAATAAGTTATTTTCAATATATTAAAAAAATGAGTATACTAAGTAGTAAGTAGAGTTGAGTGATAAATACAATAAGATCGAATAATAAATATTATGTTTTATGAGTAGTAAGTATTGTATTTAAAAATGGTAAGTATTCAATGATAATTATTTATTATTCAATCAAACTACACTTACCACTCCATAGTAAATATTGCATTTATTGTTTTTTTAGTGTTTCCTAATATCAATAAATAAATAAATAAAATAAAAATGGGAAAATACAAAAAAAAAAAAAAAAAAGTAAAGAAAAGAAAAGAGGAGGAGGAGGAGGATCAATTGCTTAATATGGTATTATGGAATTAAAATGTAATATATATATATATATATATTATAACAAAAGTGCAAATTATTGAAATCACTATAGTATTACCATACATTCACCAGATGCTCAAATATTAGATTTTAGCATGTAATGTGGTAATATGAAAATTCAAAATGGGAAATTCGACTATACACATTTTTATTATATGCATCCTTAAATTATGTCATTTTCTTTTCTAATTATGCCCAATTTTCTTATTTAGTTATTGTATGAGAGGGTTCAAGAACGTCGTTGGAAAATTCGAAATTCTTCGAAGATCTTTGAAGAAAAATTCGAATTCTCTAGAAAATGATGAGAGGGTTAGATTCTTCAAAAGTCACAACTAAGAACACAAAAGCAAAGAGATGAGGGAGATAAGAGATTGGGTGAAGAAGAAGGCAAAGTAGTTAAAGAGAGAATAATGGAAAGGCTCTCCCACTTTCACTCTCAAGGTTGATAATGGAGAAGGGAAATTAGTTTTTTCCCAAGAGTTATCTCTCAAAAATCTATCCCTTGTAAAGCTATGGGTGGGTGATATTTATAGGTACCTCATGATGTAGGATGGAGCCCATGTGCCTTGCACATGGGGAATATTCTCTCTAACCACCTTGTCCGAGGAGGTGACCTCTCCGAGGATGTGGAAAACCTAGAAGAGAAGATTAACCTCTTAGCAAGCCCTTCTTCTTAGCCACACCTAACCAATGATCCCCAATCATCCTAAAGGGTCAGGGATAGTCGTAGAGGACGTCCTGTCACAGAAGGGTCAAGGATAGTTCAAGAGAACATCCTACCGCGAATATTGTCAAGTCTCAGGAACCCCCTAGATCATGCCACCTCGATCCGGGTATAGGCTAGTTTAACCGAAGAGTAAATTTATCTCTACTCACCGTCCTCGGGATCGGGTCCTTTGTTCGGACTCCATTACGCCTATGGTTCTGTTATGTAGATCCCAAAAAACTCTGAGTCCGCAAGTGTTCTGGGACTCATTAATGGAGTTGCTTCTAGATTGCGTCTAAATTTGTTCGAAGCCAAGTGCTTCGGATCTCTAGGTTTGTGGATCCGAACCCTTTTGAGTCCGGGCCAGAGTAAGTCTCTAAGTTCGTGGATCCGAACCCTTTCGAGGCTTAAAGCGATTCGGCTCGTTTGATGGCGATAAATCCAGGCCCACCAATCTTGGACTTGCGATAAATTCGGGCCCACCAACCTTGGACTATTGGGCCTAATTAATTTAGTGAGCTCAAATTAGCTCCTCTTACAATTATAACCTTATTGTAATTATAATTCATGAGATCCATAGTTATGCCTCATATATTGTTTGGTTATGATTTTTTATTTTTATTTTTAGTTATGACTTATAAAATATGAAATTATGTTATTTTCTTTTCTAGTTATAAAGTGCATATGGTATAGATGTGTACCATAGTCTTTTCCATTGAAAATAACACACTTCCTTTGCCCACCAGTCTTGGACTCTTACAACATAATACTGAATTGACAACTTGAATAGATTTAAGTGACATTTGATTCCACAAAATCCTTTGAATCAAGTTTTATGGATGACCCACCAACCTTGGACTCTTATAGCCTAATACTGAATTGACAACTTGCATAGATTTAAGTGACATTTGATTGAACAAAATCCTTTGAATCAAATTTTATGGATGACGATATGTAACACCCCAAAAATATTGAAAAAATGTAACCTCATAATACGTAACAGACATGGGGAACCCTATAACCTCAAACATACTATATCAACATCATCTCCAAAACTAATATTCATTCTTTGATTTTCCTTTAAATATTACAAACAGATGTCACATGCATTGATACATTCATTAATCCTAGATTATGAATTTATAGCATGTGACAGATATACATAGAAGAAAAAGGAAAAAAAAGAAAAGTTTATACCCTAATGGCTACAAGTTTCCAAGACAATGCTTACTTACAACAAAAGTGGGTTGATGCCCAATACAAATAAAAACTCTAGGCTTGTACAAAAGACATTTACAATAGAAAAATAAAACGAGCTTTCAGCTCCACAGTCCTTCCAAGCTAATCTCTTGGTGAAGGCATATTATCAACACCTAAAAGTTGGTTTTCACATAGGGTGAACTAATACCTAGTAGACATAAATTTAATGAATTGTATGATTCTTAACAAAGCCAAATGGTGAATGCACATGAATTTCATTTGCCAAAACAATATACATTTTCTCTTTCAAACAATGCAATGCCATATTATAATTCAACTGATATACCATTACTTCCAAAACAGAAAATAAGGTCGTGGATACACACACTGGGAATCATTAGGTGCATGTTTGCCAGTAGGCTATACAAGCACTAACAAAGCCATTTTACCGGTACTAACCAGAAGAATCGACATCTAACCGCGTGAGTTTCTAAACTTTCACCAATAACACACAAGCCAACATAATAATAACCACAACAACACCCCCTAAGAAAATTCACCATGGTATTCACCCATTTTTCTGAAAAAGATACATTTTCAATGTAAAAATATGAAACAAGTGTTCAGAATGCAATGCATGAGTAAATAGATTTCAATTAACCCAGTTCTTATGCAATTTCTATAATAATTAATGCTATTCTTCATCGATAGTCAAACCAGATATCTCTATTCAAAAGATAGATTTCAAGAGACCGATACAATTTCATAATTTCAATATAGGAGTAACAATACATGTTCAACTCCATTTTCCAACCCAACAGATATTACCAAAATATCATTTCAAACATCTCAACAACTTTTCCCTTTTTCCTTAGTTCAAATCATGACTACCTAAGGATTTCCAAATATCACAAACAAATAATCCTTTCATATTTCATCTTTTAAAAGCAATATCTTCAAATCTCAATACTATAAACAATTCTAATATCATTTCAAAGAAAACCCGTCTTTTATAACCCAAGTCCAATCCCAAATCAAACCAAATCCAACCCAAATCAAATGCAAAACTCTCAAAATACTACTCTATTCAAAGAACATATAACAAAGTTAAATACCACACAATAACATTAAAGAAATCCTTACCTCAAAATAAAAAGAGATGGGAAGAACAATCCCAAAAATGACAGAGACGAAACTTGAACTTTTTCATATTAAACGATTAACTCATTGCGCTCTACCTTTTATCCCAAAGCACCAAGGTGGTGAGATTCACGGATTTGAGTGTATAGGGAAGTTTATGCAAGAACTAGAGAGATACAGATAGAGAGAGAAGAGAAACTGGGTCTAGGACCCTTTTAGAAAGAGATGGGAGTTAGGAAGTGATAAAAAAAAAAACTTTTCCCCGCAACTTTATACAAACAAACTACTCGAGCGACCAAAATACCACTCGAGGGCCAAACACAAAACATCGCTCAAGCGACCAAAACAAGACTTGAGTGAAGAAACAAAACTCCCAAAAGATTATCCCTGTAGAACAAATCACTCGATCGAAGGAAACACCACTTGAGCGAATAAAGACCCACTCCCAAAAGTTCATATTGCAAACATAGAATCTAGGAGAAACAAAACACCACTTGAGTGACCAATCCACCGATTGAGCGAACCCAAGAACAAATAGACAAAATTTCCCTAGAAATACTAAGTCACAACCTGTTTCAAAACAAAACTCAAAACCACATTTTCAACTCCCAATTGATAATATAGGATTGGAACAGACTATAACAACACAAATATATACAAAATTCAGAAATCAAAGCACCAAGGTGAACTTTTTCAGATTAAAATGATCATCTTCTCGCGCCCCTTTTATCCCAACGCACCAAGGTGGCGAGATTCACGGATTTGAGTGCATAGAGAGGTTTATGCTAGAATTAAAGAGAGAAGAGAAATTGGGTCTAGGAGCCTTTTAGAGAGAGAGAGAGGAGTCAGAAAACTAATAAAAAAATCTTTTTTTCCATAGCTTTATACAAATAGACCACTCAAGCGACCAAAACACCGCTTGAGCTCAAACACAGAACATCGCTCGAGTAACCAATATAAGACTCGAGCGAAGAAACCAAACTTCCAGAAGATTATCCCTGCAGAACAGACTACTCAAGCAAAGGAAACACTATTCGAGTGAATAAAGACCCACTCCCAGAAGTTTAGACTGCAAACACCTAATCTAGGAGAAACAAAAGACCGCTCAAGCAACCAACCCACCGCTTGAGTGAACCCAAGAAAAAATAGACAAAATTTCGTCCAGAAATACTAAGTCCCAACCTGTTTCAAAATAAAACTCAAAACCACATTTTTAACTCCTAATTGATAATATAGGACTAGAATAGACTATAACAACACCAGTATACATAGAACTCATAATCAAATAGCATAAAAGGAATGAGTCTTTACCCGGGCTACTATAACCTCTTCCCTTAAGAAATTTAATCCCTGAAATTGCATTAAGTCAACAACAATGAATACGATAATATCAACAAGAAGACAACATAGGCCCAATAGTATAGGAAAACCCAACAACTCAACTTAACACATATCAACACCAATTCTACAGAGCATTTATAATTTTCATAAATTACAATAAAACATAAAATCAACTACAAAAAGGTTAAACACCAAGAAACATGTCTGGATACTTATCATGAACCTCAACCTCATGCTCCTAAGTCGCTTCCTCGACCCTGTGGTGTCACCACAACACCTTAACCAACAGAATTGTCTTGCCTCGCAAGACTTGCTCTCGAGTATCTAAGACTTGAACTGGTCTCTCTTCATATGAGGCATCCTTGTCAACCTCTAAATCGGTCCAATCTAGCACATGCAAATGATTGGGCTCATACTTTCGAAGCATATAGATATGAAATATGTCATGAACCTTGA
Source organism: Camellia sinensis (assembly GCF_055761805.1). Taxonomy (NCBI): domain Eukaryota; kingdom Viridiplantae; phylum Streptophyta; class Magnoliopsida; order Ericales; family Theaceae; genus Camellia; species Camellia sinensis. The sequence goes on along the minus strand of NC_138975.1, from coordinate 99,284,371 downwards.
AAGGCTCAATACACCTCGGAGATAATTTTTCACTCTTCCCAAATCTCATCAAACCCCGTCTGGGTAAAATCTTGGGAAACAAGTGATTCCCTACCTTAAAAGATAAGAGTCTCCTTTTACAGTCAGCATAGTTCTTCTAACAACTCTAAGCTGAAACCAACCTCTTACGAATGAGTTCAACCTTCTCCATCGTCTCTCAGACTAACTCTGGACCCAACATAGGTGCATCGCCCACCTCAGCCCAACATACCAGCAATTTACAAGGTCAACTATACCAGGCCTCAAAAGGAGTCATTCTTATACTTGCCTGAAAGCTATTGTTATAAAAAAAATTCTATCAAATGTAAGTTCCTCTTCCACGACCCGTTAAAGTCGAGAATGCAAGTCCGAAGCATGTTCTCTAGAATCTGAATAGTGCGCTTAGATTGCCCGTCAGTCTGAGGATGATAAGCGATATTAAAAGTCAGCTTAGTGCCCAAAGCACCTTGTAGGCTCTACCATAACTGAGTCATAAAACGTGGATTCCTATCCGAGACAACAGTCACCAGGACCCTTTGAAACTACACTATGCCTCTAACATACTATTCAGCAAGATAATCCACCGAATCATTCGTGTGCATAGGTAAGAAATGAGTAGACTTGGTTAAGTAGTCGACAAGTACCCACACGACATCATTACCCCATTGAGTTCTCAAGAGACCTACAACAAAATCCATTGTGACATGCTTTCACTTCTACTCGGTTATAGGTAAGGTTTGTAACAAACCCGCTGGTCATTGGTGCTCGGCCTTCACTTACTGACAAGTGAGACATTTTGAAACAAACAGAGCCATATCTCTCTTCTTCTCCCTCCACCAAAACTGGCGACAAATATCGTGATTCATCTTTGTGCTTCCCGAATGTATCGCAAGGTGTGAATGGTGGAACTCTCGGAATACCTTCTCTCTACAAGATTCTAGTACAAATAGATGGTCTAGATACCTCACACTCGAATTAGAATGGACACATAAACCCTTCTCTACTTTCCGTTAGAGATTTTTCCTCGGATAGTCTCCACATCACGGTCATGTTGTTGAGCCTCAATAACCCGACTAACCAAGGTAGGTTGTACAATAGCAGTAAACAAGGAAATTAACTCAACAGGCTCACCAAGATACAAGTCAAACTCGTCAATAACACCCATCTCCCATTTTTTGATGGCAACACTGGTTATATAGTTTACGGACTTCCTACTCAAGGTATATGCTACTTCATTGGCCTTCCCCGGATGATAATGCAACTCAAAGTGGTAATCCTCTATGAACTCCATCTACCTTCTTTGCCTCAAATTCAAATCTTTCTAAAAGAAAATATATTTTAGACTCTTACAAATAATGCCTCCAAATCTTTAAGGCAAAGATCACCACCGCTAATTTTAGGTCGTGCATCGGGTAATTCTTCTCATGGATTTTCAATTGTCGTGAACCATAGGCCATAACATTCCCTTCTTGCATCAATACACAACCCGAACCATCCCGAGACGTATCACAATACACCGCATAACCCAAACCCCTCTCCAAAATAATCAACACTAGAGTAGTTTTAAGCCTAGTCTTAAACTTTTGAAACAACTTCTCACAAGCCTCACTCCACACAAACTTAACTCCATTTCTCATCAATCCTGTCAACGACAAAGCCAACCTAGAGAAATCTTTTACAAAACATAAGTAATACCCTGCTAAGCTAAAGAAACTCCACATCTCAAAGGCATTCTTAGGTTACTCCAAATCTTACATGACGTTAATCTTAGAGAAATCCAAAGTCACTCCTTTCCTAGACACAACATGGCTAAGAAACTTAACTTCCCTAAGCCAAAACTCACACTTTTCGAACTTAGCATACAAACGGTGTACTCTAAGTAACTCAAGAACAACTCGCAAATGCTCCTTGTGTTCCTCCTTGGAGGGTGAGTAGACTAAGATGTCATTGATGAAGACAATCATGAATCAGTCTAGGAACTCATGAAAGACTCGATTCATCAAGTCCATAAATGAAGCATGTGCATTGGTCAACTTAAAAGGCATCACTAAAAATTGGTAATGGCCATACTGTGTATGAAAGACCATTTTCTAAATATCCTCTTCCTTCACTCTCAACTGGTGATACCCTGATCTCAAGTCAATCTTCGAGAAGCAATAAGATCTTTTCAGTTGGTCAAATAAGTCATATATTATCGGCAATGGGTATTTGTTCTTGACAGTCACCTAGTTCAACTTACGATAGTCAATACACAACCGCAAAGTTCAATCCTTCTTCTTCGTAAAAAGAGCCGACGCTCCCCAAGGTGAGGTACTAGGGCGTATAAAGCCCTTATCTAATAAATCCTGAAGCTGCACCTTCATTTCATGTAACTTGCTAACGTAAACATATATGGTGCCATGAAAATCGAAGCCATGCCCGACACCAAGTCGATAGAGAACTCAATCTCTTTATATGGTGGCAACTCAGTAGGATCCTCCTGAAAAGCGTCCGAATACTCTCAAACCACTCTCGATAAGTCACTTTGGACCAGATTACCTTTATCAGCTATCATGATAGGAAAAAGAAAACTCAACTTTCCTCGACCCTTAAGGTCATACAGTGGAGGAATAAAACTATTACCCCGATCACACAAAAAGTAAAAATAATCCTTGGATAGTGTACACCCTGACACCCTCCTACAGTGACAATCTATCGAAACCCGAAAGTAGGTCAACTAGTCCATACCCAAAATCACATCAAGTGCATGTATATCAAGAACAATAAAATCAAAGAAGAGTCGATGATTTACGACCTTAATCTCACAAAAGCAGCATACTTGACCCAATGCCACCTTACCCACAACAGGTGTCTCGACAAACAGAGAGGGCTTCAACTGAGCAAATTCTAACCCCAAAGAAAATGTGAAAGAAGATGATATGAAAGAATGAGATGCACCCGTATTTATCAACACATTGGCTAGAGAATTGAACAACAAGAAATTACCTCGAACAACAAGAGGTATCGGTAATTGATCTAGCATTATAACATAGTACACACGTCCAGGAGGTCTTTGATCTACCTGATCACCCCTCAAAACATAAGCTTGATGCACAGACTGAGTCAAAATGGCTTCCTGATTGGCCCTCGAGGCCTAAATTGACTGAGTCGACAAGTGACTTTGTGTCTGTCCCGAACTAGACGCACTAGATGTGTTACCTGACTAAGGACAAAAACTCTTCAAATGCTTGGTCTGCCTACATTGATAACAGGTAGGCGGTTTCTCTCTTTTTTGGCTCTGACTTTGAGAACAAGTCAACGACTGTGCTGATTATTGTCTTCTTCCTCTCTGCGGGCAAGCTAGAGACTTGTGGCCCAACTAATCACACTTGAAGCATGTGAATCCACCCTAATTAACTCTTCCTAAGACAAAACATGGTACGAGAAAGGTGGATCTAGACTGATGTGCCTGGAACTGCTATGGGTAGAACCCTTCTACCTCTTGATGTCCCCTGCATCGCTCTGAAACTCTTGCCTCCTCTACTTGGAGCCTCTCATACACTCCTCCTCCAACTGAATCACAACCTCCAAATGGGCCGCTAATTCAACAAGATGCCCATAGTCTCGAATCATAGAATCGACAACCTTGAAAATGAGCTCTATCCTCAATCTCTTCTTGAACTCGATGCAACGACATTCCTTCGGCGTCAAGAGTTTTGGCGTGAACCTTGAAAGGCTAGTAAAGGCCGCTTTAAACTCGGCCACTGGTGTGCTCAACTGTTTAAGCTTCAATAATTTCTCTCTCAGTTTCTCACTTGCCAGGGGTGGTAGGAACTTATCTTGGAAGGCGGTTACAAATGCCTCCCAAGTCACCCCGATACGGCCCCTAACAAACTGTCATGACCCAAACCCGTCCCTAAAAGTTTGGATCATAACTGGCTAGTAATCACTCGACTGCCTACGGCCTCGTACAGCACACAAAATATTTATAATTATGGGGCCTAAAGTGGAAGCAAATTTAAGAACTAACGTCTATAAAGCGGTGCTTAAATGGTCAAAATAAAATACTTATATAAATAGGAGTCAAGACATTAAGTTACATATCCATAAGACCAACATAACAAATACCGGACAAAAGTCTTAACATAGACATAAAGTCAAAAGACAATAGCTCTATCTTGGAGTTTCAACATAACAAGTCCTTATAAGTAATTTCCTGAGGCTAACTCTAAGGTTGACCTCCATGCTGATCATCTACATAAATACAACATAGGGAGTAAGTGACGCTCAATGAATAAAAGTAAGGTAAAGAGAATCACATGAATAATCTTGAATTAAAAGAAAGCATAATATGTGAACACAATACTTTTTCCAAAATTACATTCTTCATAACATTATCCATAATCACATTTACAGAACGGCCTTGGGCCCAACATATTACGGAGCGACCTCAGGCCTAACATATAACAGAACAGCCTTAGGCCCAACATATAACAGAATGGCCTCAAGCCTACATATGACAAAATGGCCTTGGGCCCACATATTAACACAATGGCCTCAACCCCACATATTAACACAATGACCTTGAGCCTACATATTAACATAACGGCCACAGGCCCACATATTAACACAACGGCCTCGGGCCTAAGCACATCATGGCATAATCGGAATGATCTTAGGTCCATACTGCACATGTCTTATAACGTTCATGAAACTCATGCATTTCGATCAAAACCCAATTACAGAATAGGTCACCATTTATGGATCAAAATAATTAATGAAGAACATATCTTTACAATACTATTACTCATAATGCATTTGGTCTTGCGGCGTCTCCTCCGACATATGACATACATAACATTTCACACAAACACATTCGATAAATAATTCGTTCTATTTCGTACACTTTTCTTTTAATGATTCAGATCCTTTTTCAATGTGTTTCTATTCATCAATTCATTTCCTGTAGCGTTTAAATAAGGTCGAGAATGCATTCAGAATGTCGGAGAGGTTAATAAAAGGAAGCAGGATTTTCCATGCTGGCTGCTCATGTGGCAGGCCTCACAGCTCGAGTGGTCAATTTCCTCTCATGAGGAAGTGGTGGCTGCTCGAGCGAGTAGAATGCTCTCCCCCCATTTTGGTTCATGCTCCGTTCGTGCGGAGCTCGTAGCCGCACGAGCGGTATGGGCAAAACCAGATTGTCCGAAAATATAGCGATTCCGGTATTCCCTGTTGTTGTTTAACTGTAATCCGGACTCGGTTCCGTAGATTTGTGGTTGTCGTGTCCTCTTTTCTATCCCTTACTCTTTGTTTTAGAGTTTTGGGTTGTGTTAGGCAAGTTGGGAATAAGTTAGTTGTGTTTTAAAATTTAGAATTTGTGCCCAGGTTTTGGTCTCTCCGCTCGAGCGGCGCTTTGACACTTGAGCGGGCTTTTGTTGTTGCCTTTCCGCTCGAGCAGTAGTTTGGACGCTCGAGCGTGAATTTCCTTCTCTCAGCATTTTGGTCGTCTGCAAAAAATTCTGAGAGGGTGCATCCGGCGCTCGAGCGGATCTTTGGACGCTCGAGCGTGAACCTATGTCTGACGCTCGAGCAGGGTGTTTTACGCTCGAGCGGACATGTTTTATATCAGTCCGTGAAATCACTTTTTGAATCACTTTTCACTTTTCTTTTCTCTCTCTTACTTTCCCAAAATCGATTTTTGAGAGCTCCTCATTCTAAAACCTAACTTCTCTCTAGGGTTTGATCTAGTAGGAGTGTTTTCCTCACCTTGGGCCTTTGTAAGAAGTGTGTTGTTTGTCGAGGGCTTCGTTTTGATCCAAGAAATTTAGGATTTGGAGCACTTCCGAGTTTTGCTCTTCTTCTCCTTGGGTTCTACTTTTGAGGTAGGGATTTCCTTGTTCTTTTTCAATACTTCGTCTATAGATAGACATGTGGTAGTTTTGTATTGCATGAAAATCATATCCATGTTGTATTTGTTTGAAATCATGAGAAGGAACCTAGGGTTGGTTGTTTGAAAATAGTTATTTTATCATTGATGGTTGTTTGGGGCTAATTGGAGTGTAAATTAGCATGTTGTAGTTGAAAGAAGAAAAAGCCCTAAATTATATTTTGATTTGGTAAATTAAAATGGAGGGTAGTTAACCTGTTGTAAATCTCTATTGTTAATGAGAGTTGGGTGAAGGTGTTAGTGCCTAAGGGGTTAACTTTGGCTTTGGAATGGTTTTGAAATGAATGTAGTGGACTAATGTGAGTTATGGCTTTATTATCAACGAAATTGGTTTTGTAAAACAAAAGGAATGGAATTGGTTTTGTAAAACAAAAGGAATGGAATTGGTTTTGTGGAAACAAAAGGAATGGAGTTGGTTTGGTGAAAACAAAAGGAAATGGAATTTGTTTTATGAAATGAGAAAAGTATCTTTGACATAAGTATGAAAATTGGATTGTTGTTTCTTGAGTGTTAAATACACACACGTGGGGGTTGTATCTTTAACTACCGTATTAGTGTTGTTGTTGAGTTTGTGGCCTCATAATAATTGAGTCTTTAATAGATGTACTAAATACTTGCATTTAGAGGTTTTGTCCTTGGTCATCGGTGGAGGATGACATGGTTGTGTTGGATTGTCGTGTGTGCATTACACCACTATTGATTAAGCATTATATGTGATGAAATGCTGAAATACATTATATATGTATACCTGCTCGGGGGAAATTAATTATGTGTTCATATACTTTAACACATTGCTTGTATCTTGATGGTTTATGTATATGTGTTATACATGTTGGTTATGCCCTGTTGTGTTTTGGTTGGTGGTGTTATACCTTGCGCTAAAAATCAGAGGTGCCGTGACCTTCCAGCTACCGCCTGGAGAACTGACTGCGTTAAGAATCGAAGGCACCATACCCTTTCAGCTAGCGCCTGGTAAACTGGCAGGTCGTTGTGAGAGGTGTATCTTTGGCTTACTACGCACATAGCTAGTAGAGCAAAGTTTTGTTGTTAATGTTTCAGTGTGTCTGGGAATATCATGGATTGTGTCGGTTATAGTTTTGGAGGGCTGAGTTGCCTCATTGGTTTATCTTATGCATGTTGGTGAGTTGTTATCTCCCTTTTTATAACGGTGCATGTATAGATTTGATTGTATCGGGAAGAAGCCAAAATGTCTTTTTGTCTTTTGGAAAGTGTGAAGGAGATTGGATATTTTAAAGAGATATATGTTTTGAAAAGGCATATTTGTGTATGTTTGGAAAATGGAAGAGAGTAGTGGGCTTAGTGAATTTATTTCCTAAGGTATTGTTAATGTTATGAAAGATTGGGAATGGGGGTTAATGAAAAGAAAAGAAAATTGAATCGCCTATGGCGTTGATTGAAATGGTTGTTTTCAAGAAAAGTTCATACTTATGGATATTTTGTATAAACTGTCACATTACTATTCTAGTATGAGATTGGGTATTCATGATCATAGCTATCTGTAAGTTGTTATTGTTGAGGGCCATGCTGTGATCCCTACTAGACTATATGTTCATCCCACGTTGTTGAATCTTTTTCAGGTGTTGAGCTGAATGTGCTGCAAGATTTGGATCTTCTTATTTGTTGGCCACGGGGCCTCTCTTGTATTGGCGGAATGCCATATGTGTAAAAGGGTTGCACCATTCTTTTTGATTCGTTAATGATGTAAGCCCAAGGGCAATTTATTTATCACACTCATGTTGTATTTACTTGCATACGAATGAGAGCAATGTTATTCACTTATACGAGTTTATTTTCGCATGTTATCTCTGTAATGGAATTAAGTAATTGAAATTGGTAATACTTCGAGTAATAAAAAGTGGGGCGTGACAGAAAATGAGCTTCAAACCCCAAGTTTCCAAACTCAATTTCAAGCCCAAATTCATGCAAAACTAACTCAAAAACATAATATAATAACATGATTCAAGTGTAATCTCATCTCAAACACATCAATCTTGCTTCAATGTCAAAGCGAAGGTCTCATCTTTTCCATATATGCAAGAATCACGTCATAAAGTTCATAATACATATAATACATGGATAATCTTACACAAATCCTTGTTGTATGAACAATCTAGAGCTTATCTCATGAGTTATTCTCAAGATTGAACTCAAATCAAACAAAGTGAAAGAAATCAAGGCTCAATTTCTTGCATTTAGCTCAAAAACACTCTCAACCCAAAACCCGAACTCATTTAGGTGTTAAATCTTCAAAGTCCTTCTTGATTTCAAACAAAAGATGAATTATCACCAGGATTCTAGAGGGATTTTCATACCTCAGCTCAAATCTTGAGTTTTTCCCTTGAATCTAGCAATCTTCCTTGATTCTCTTCTCAATTCTTGGACTCTCTTCTTTCTTTCTTTTTCTCTCCAACTCTCTAGAAAATTTCACAATAACCCTAAAAATCATGCTAAACACAAATATGAAGTCAGTTTTGGTTTCTGGCGCCTCTAAGGCCTTCAATTTTTAGTTCAATGTTCTAATTGGGACAGATACTCCTACACTCAACAGATATAAGTTCAAAATCACATAAATCACATAATTAACATGCAAATTCATATCAAACACATAATCACATGCATAATTAAGCATAATACGGGTTGGGTTATCACATAAACTTCCACCATTGATCCGCATCGCCTTTAAGATGAAAGGCCGCCAAGATCACCCTCAAACCATCGTCGTCGTCGATGTTAAGCATAATACGGGTTGGGTTATCACATAAAATTCCACCATTGATCCACATCGCCTTTAAGATGAAAGGCCGCCAAGATCACCCTCAAACCATCGTCGTCGTCGATGTTAAGCATCTCAGATGTCTTCACCATCTACTCAAGCCACTTGTCAACCTTCAGTGGCTCTTTCAGATCACCAACAAACTCATCCAGAAGAACTCCCTCCTCAGAAAGGATGGCCCTGTCTCCATAACATGGGCCTAAATTTGATTCTCAATCCTAAGAATGTCCATAGATTCCCTCAAAGCTCCTACCATTTTTCATGCTAAAGTACCCATGGTTTTTTGGCCCGTAGGCTCGGCCACATTCACCTAGCCAACTCCCTCTTCTTGTGCTGGAGTTTTTTCCAAAACCAGCACTTCTGACCGTCAAGGCCTACTACGCCTACCATATCTACCTTTACCTCTACCTCTACTGCACTCGTGTCCTGACATCCTAATAAAGGTAACACAACAATTTAGCAAATTTACAAATGTGCCATGACTAATTCACACATGTCGTAATACAGTAGACAACACAATAATTCACTCCATGTAAGCATTGAATCACGTATTCAAAAATGAATTTCCTTTCTAAATAATTAAACGTTCTACGACATTGCCAGAGTTCCTATTAGAATTAGCAGTGATCAAGTGCTCTTCTAACGGGACATCTGGAAACTCGTAAATACGATCAATATCATAGAAAATAAATTCCATATTCACTTTATCGTATAAGCATGTTATCAAATAGCATACCAGACATATATATATATATATATATATATTGTTACTTAATGAGACAAACCCGTGTGGTAATAACCACGTCCCACGAGTCCAAAATATTCAAACCTAGTACGCTATGATACCAAGTTGTAACGCCTCGAAAATGTTAAAAAAATGTAACCTTATAATACTTAACAAATATACAGAAGCTTATAATCTCAAACATACTATACCAACATCATTTCCAAAACTAATATTAATTCATTGATTTTTCTTGAAATATTATAAATGGACGTCACATGCATTGATACATTCATTAATCCTAAATTATGAATGTATAGCATGTGACAGATATAGATAGAAGAAAAAGGAATAAAGAAAAGTTTATGTCCTAATGGCTACAAGTTTCCAAGACAATACTTGGTTACAACAAAAGAGTGTTGATGCCCAATACAAACAAAAACTCTAGGCTTGTACAAAAGGCATTTACAACAAAAAAATAAAATTAGCTTTTAGCTCCACAGTCCTTCCAAACTAATCCCTTGACAGAGAAATATCATCAACACCTAAAAGTTAGTTTCTACATAAGGTGAGCTAATGTCCGGTAGAGATAAATTTAATGAATCGTATGATGCTTAACAAAGCCATATAGTGAATGCACATGAATGCCATTTGACAAAGCAATATACATTTTCTCTTTCAAACAATGCAATGCCATGTTTATAATTCAACTGATAAACCATTACTTCTAAAATAGAAAACAAGGCAGTGGATATACACATTGGGAATCTCTAGGTACATGTTTGCTAATAGACTATGCAAGTACTATCAAAACCATTTTACCGGCACCAACCAGAAGGATCGGCACCTAACCACACAGATTTCTGGACTTTCACCAAAGATACACAGGCCAACATAATAATAACCATAACCATCCCCCTAACCAAATTCGCTACGATATTCACCCATGTTTCTCAAAATGATACATTTTTAATATAAAAATACGAAACAAGTGTTTAGAATGAAATACATGAGTAAATGGGTTTCAATTAACCTAGTTCTCATGCAATTTCTACATCAATCAATGCTATTCTCCATTGATAGTCAAACCAGATATCTCTATTCAAAAGATAAATTTCAAGAGACCGACACAATTTCATAATTTCAATAGAACAGTAACAATACATGTTCAACTCCACTTTCCAACCCAACAGATATTACCAAAATATCATTTCAAAGATCTCAACAACTTTTCCTTTTTCCTTAGTTCAAATCATAAATCCGTACGGATTTTCAAATATCACAAACATATAATCCTCTCACATTTCATCTTTTAAAAGCAATATCCTCAAATCTCAATACTATAAACAATTCTAATATTATTTCAAAGAAAACCCCTCTTTTATAACCCAAATCAAATCAAATCAAATCAAATCCAACCCAAATCAAATCCAAAGCTCTCAAAATACTACTCCATTCAAAGAACATATAATGAAGTTAAATACCATGCAATAACACTAAAGAAATCCCTACCTCAAAGTATAAAGTAGGGGAAGAACAATCCCAAAAATGGCGGAGACGAAACTTGAACTTTTTCATATTAAAACGATTAACTCCTTGTGTTCTACCTTTTATCCCAAAGCACCAAGGTGCCGAGTTTCACAGATTTAAGTGTATAGATTTATGTAAGAACTAGAGAGAAGGAGAAGAGAAACTGGGTCTAGGAGCCTTTTAGGGAGAGATGGGAGTTAGAAAAATGATAAAAAGATCTTTTCCTCGTGACTTTATACAAACAGACCGCTTAAGCGACCAAAACACTACTCGAACGTCAAACACAAAGCATCACTCGAGCGACCAAAATATGGCTCATGCAAAGAAACCAAACTCTCACAAGATTATCCTTGCAAAACAGACTGCTCGAGCGAAGGAAACACCGCTCGAAGGAATAAAGACCCACTCTCAAAAGTTCAGATTGTAAACACATAATCTGGGAGAAACGAAAGATTGCACAAGCAACCAACCCATCACTCGAGCGAACCCAAGAACAAGCAGACAGAATTTCCCCAGAAATACTAAGTCCCAACCTATTTCAAAAGAAAACTCAAAATCACATTTTCAACTCGCAATTGATAATATAGGACTAAAACAGACTATAACAACGCCAATATACACAGAACTCATAATCGAAAAGCATAAAAAGAACAGGTCTTTACCCAGGCCATTATACAATATCTAAAATTTATTAATGATTTGCTCAAGTATAGTATCAGTGTTTGAGATTTTTTCTTTATTTTGTTTATATGTGTATATATACATGTATATATGTTAGGTATATAAACCCTGATAAGTATGGGTACTTTGGTAATTTCTATGTTGCTTTTGCATTACCCTAATTCTATACTTAGAAATATATGAAAGGGGTGCCTCTTTTAGGTTAAGAGAGTTATATTGTTTTCTGATCATATTGAAAATCGCAACAGTCCTAAACTTAGCTCTATTCTGGAGTGAACCACGTAAATCCTTATATTTTTGTGTATGTTTGATTTGTTTTATCTTTCTTGTTTTATTTCGTGTCTTATTGATCTTAGTTAGGAAGTGACGTTTTCCTAGCAATTGGTATAAGACCTTTGGTTCAAGTGGGAGCGATGGCCGCAAACAAAGAAAATGTTAGAATTGATAAATTCAATAGCATAGATTTCAGATTTTGAAAGATGTAGATTGAAGACTATCCATATCAAAAAATATGTACTAGCCCATTTTAGGGACGAAACCAAAAAAGATGAAGGATAATGAGTGGACTCTTCTTGATTGACAAGCGTTGGATGTTATTCAGCTGACGTTGTCTTATAATGTTGCGTTTAACATAGTGAATGAGAAGACTACAATAGATCTCATGGCAGAAGTCTCAACATGTACGAAAAACCCTATGCCTTAGATAAAGTTTATTTGATGCACAAATTGTTTAATCTGAGAATGAGAGAAGGTGCTTCGGTGGTTGAGCATTTGAATGAATTTTATATTGTGGTAACCTAATTGAATTCTGTACATATCAAATTTGATGATGAGGTTAGGGTTTTGATTCTTCTATCTAGTTTGCTAGAAAGCTAGAATGGTACTGTAACAACAGTGAGTGGTTTTTTCAGAAAAAGAGAAGTTGAATTACAATGATATTCAGGATTTAATTCTGAGTGAAGAAATTCACAGAAGGGAATTAGGAGAAACATTAGGTTCTACCCTGAATATTGAAGCTAGAGGAAGATCAGTAGGAAGAAACCCAAACCGCAACAGATCAAAATCCAAACACAGAAGCAAGTTAAGAACTAGAGAGGGATAGAGTTGCTGGAACTGTGGAGAGAAAAGACATCTAAGAGGATATTGCTCAGTACTGAATAAGATCAAAGGTGATCAAAATCAGAAGTCCGCTAATGCTGCAATAGAGAAGATTTGTGATACTTTGATCTTGAGTATTGACAACCCTCATGAATCTTGGATTTTAGATTCTGGGGCATCATTCCATTCTACTTCACACAGGGAAATCATGGACAATTACATTGGTGGTGATTTTGGGAAGGTTTTTCTGGTTGATGGTGAACATTTGAAGATTGTGAAAAAGAGATGTGACGATCAGGTTGCCAAATGGGTCTGTATGAATGCGCCTAGTTTAAAAAGAAACTTGATTTCTATTGGACAGCTTGATGATGAAGTTCATGTTATAACCTTCATAGGTGGTTTGCTGAAAATCACCAAAGGAGCCATAGTCGTTGCTTGTGGTCAAAAAGCAAGCACCCTTTACATGACTATGAACAACAGAGATTCAATAGCAGTTGTTGATGAGAAGGATGACTCAAAACTGTGGCACTAGAGGTTGTGCATATGAGTCAAAAAGGGATAAAAGTACTTGTATCTAAAAGGAAACTGTCAGGTTTGAAATTAGTGGACATTAACTTTTGTGAGGATTACACATTCGGTAGTTTTTCAAAAGATGGTAGAAAATCGAAGTCAAAAAAATTGGTGTACGAACCTGCAGCAATTCATCTCTTGAATGACCGTCTTACTATGTTACCTTTATCGATGACTTGATAAGGAAGGTATGGATTTATTTTCTAAAACATAAATATGAAGTTTATACTACTTTTAAGAAATGGAAAGCCTTGGCAGAGACTGAAATAGGTCTCAAAATTAAGGCCTTGAGATCAGATAATGGAGTGGAGGATAAGGACAACGAGTTCAAGAAATATTGTGTAAAAAGTGGAATCATAATGGAGAATACTATTCGAAAGACACATCAGCAAAATGGTGTTGCAGAACGCATGGAGAGAACTTAAATGAACGTGCTAGAAGGATGAAGATAAATGCTAGATTGCTAAAGATGCTTTGGCCAGATGCAGTTAACACTACACCATATCTGATTAACCGTGGTCCATCTATTCCATTAGATGAAAAGTTATTAGAAAAAGCCTAGAGTGGTAATGAGGTAAATCTTTCTTTTTTGAAAGTATTTGGCTGTGTTTCATATGTGGATATAGATTCTACTGATAGAAGTAAACTTGATCCAAAATTTGTTAAATGTACTTTTATTAGGTGTGGCATCGATCAATTTGGTTAGCTGTTTTGAGATGATAAAAATTAGAAAATAATCAGGAATAGAGATGTCATATTTAACGAAAAAGCAATGTATAAACATAGAAATCTGAATCTTTTACTTGTCATAAGCATGTTGAGTTAGATTGAGACTGATTTGAATAGTAGGATTCAGAATAATCCTGAAAATCTTATTCCACAAACTGAGCCACGTACTCCTACTCCTTAGTTGAGACAATCAGAAAGAGAGTCTAAACCTACACAGCGTTATTCTCCATCTTTACATTATTTGTTATTGTCTGATAGGGGTGAACTCGATAGTTATGATAAGGCTTTGCAGGTTGATGATTCAACTAAGTGGGAGTTAGCTATGCAGGATGAGATGGACTTATTCATGGCAAACTAGACATGGGAGTTGACTGAATTACTAGTGGGTAAGAAAGCTTTGCACAACAAGTGGGTTTACATGGTCAAATAGGAACATGATGGAAGTAAAGGCTACAAGACCAGATTGGTTGCAAAAAGGTTTCAACAAAAGAAAAGGGTTGACTACATTGAAATTTTCTCTCTAGTTGTGAAGTTTAGAATGATGAAATTTACATGAAACAACCACAAGGTTTTTTGGCACGTGGCAAAAAGGAGTTTGTTTGCAAGCTTCGAAAAAGCTCGTACAGTTTGAAGCAAGCCCCAACGCAGTGGTACAAGAAGTTTGATAGGTTTATGTATAGCAGCAGTTTTACAAGATGTCAAGCAGATCATTGCTATTATTTCAAGAGGTTTGACAAAAGTTATATTATTTTGATATTATATGTTGATGATATGCTTATCGTAGGATCTAGCATTGAAGAGATAACAAGATTGAAGAAACTTTTATCTAACCAATTTGAGATGAAGGATCTTGGAGCTGTAAACAAAATCCTTGGTATGATGATTCACAAAGAAAAGACTAAAGGTACTTTAAAGTTGTTACAGCCTAAGTATGTCAAGAAGGTTCTCAAGAGGTTTAGCATGGATAGTGCAAAACTAGTGAGTACTCCATTGGCTAGCCACTTCAGACTTACTAAGGAGCAGTCACCGAAGATCGAAGAAGACCAAGTTTACATGGAACGAGTTCCATATGCTTCAGCTATTGGTAGAATAATGTATGCCATGGTTTGAACTAGGCCAGACATTGCACATGCAGTGGAAGTGGTTAGTAGGTACATGAGTAATCCAGGCAAGCAACATTGGAAGGTAGTGAAGTGGATCCTTAGATACTTGAGTGGTACTACAGAAATGGCACTTTGTTTTAGACAAATTGGCATTGGGTTACATGGTTATATTAGTTGGTGATGTGGATAACATGAATACTACTGGTTATGGTTACACATTGGGTAGTACAGTAGTGAGTTGGATTTTACAATTGGAGAAAATTATGGCCCTTTCTACAACAAAAGCTGAGTATGTTGCTATTACTAAAGCTGGGAAGGAGATGACTTGGTTGTAAAATTTCCTAGAAGAGTTGGGTAAAAAACAAGACATGAGTGATTTGCATAGTGACAGTTAGAGTGGTATTCATCTTGCAAGGAATCCAGCTTTTCATTCTAGGACGAAGCCTATTCAGTTGCGGTTCCATTTCATTCGTTCACTTGTAGATGATGGAGTCTTATCTCTTAAGAAAATCCGTGGTAGTGAGAATCCAACAGATATGTTGACCAAGACAATTACCATTGACAAACTGAAGTTGTGCGCAATTTCAACTGGCCTTCAAGTTGATGAAGGAAGGTCGAGTTATTGCGGTGTTCTTCTATGTGATGAAGATGACGGAGAACTTGTGTTATTAGGTTCCAAGTGAGAGATTGTTTAGTATATGGACCCTAATAAGTATGGGTACTTTGGTAATTTCCATGTTACTTCCGCGTTGCCCTAATTCTATACTTATAAATAGGTTAAAAGAGTTGTATTATTTTCTGATCATAGTGAAAACCGCAACAACTGTAGACGTAGCCCTATTTTGGGTTGAACCACGTAAATCCTTGTATTCTTGTGTGTGTTTGATTTATTTGATTTATTTTATCTTTCTTATTTGCTATTGCCAATATATACTAGAGGAAAAGTGTAGAATACATACCTCTTATGCCTTAGTTATGACATTTTGTGGTGTTTGGTTATGACTCTTTTTTTTTTTAGTTAATTAACATTACAAATTTCATAATTTTCATGTATAATAGCATGGCCCGATCTATATATATCTATATATATGTGTGTGTGTGTGTGTTTGTGTGTGTATCACATCTATATGTATGGGTTGTTTTTAGGAGAAATTATTATTATGTGGTAATTGTACAAAATTATTATATATTCATAAAAAAATTTATGATTTTAATTATTAATATTTATAAATTTTACCACTAATTTTGTAAATATTTTTCCAAACACCTACTAAATTGAACTTTCCCCATTTTTTTAAGGGTTTATTTCATTCTCTACCCCTGTACTATTGTCAAATTGTCTACTTAGTTTCTGAATTATCAATTGAGTCTAAATCAAATTCTATTTAGTGAATAAACTATCAATTGAATCTTTTAAGTTCTTAAAGTATTTAGTTCAAACCTATTTAGTCCTTCAAAAGATAACCAAAAAAAAAAATGTCCATAAGTATTATAGATTTGTAAAAGACCATACCTAGTTAAAATTTAGGAAAAATTACTTGAAAATCCCACTTTAGAAATCTATATACCATGAAATCCTTTTATTTATTTATTTTTTTATAGACAGGTAAGACCTGTTCATTTAAAAACATTTTCTATGAGATCCTATTTAATATATTATTGTGTCATATTAAAACGTTTTTGCTATTATTGATTGTTGGGCTTATTTATTTATTTATTTATTGGTATGTGTCACATTTTCCAAACGTGGCCCTTAGTGTATTTTCCAAACGCAACCCTTAGTGTGTATTCCAAACATAGCTAATACAGAACAAATAAAAAAGCCATTAGTGTACTTTTTCCAAACGTATCTATTGTATTCTTCAAACGTAGCCCTTAGTGTATTTTCAAATGTGGCTAATACATAACAAATAAATAAAACTCTTACTGTACTTTTTCCAAACGTGGCTAATACTTTTTCCAAATGTGAAACGTAATTAGTATAATTTCCAAATGTGGCTAATACAGAACAAATAAAAAACCCTTAGTGTACTTTTTCTAAACGTGGCTAGTGTATTTTTCCAAACGTGGCTAATACAATAAACCTGTAACAACCCCGACCAATGAGTAGCTAATAAACCTTACTTAAGAATGCTTAATCAGTAATTAAATGAAATTCTGAGTTAATTGCATGCGTTATGTGTTAATTGTGTTTATATCTATCCATGGTAGAAATATCTGTCTGTGTTTCTATTTTGGTATGCAAATTAAAGGCCTTACCAGTGTTTGAACGTGAAATTGACTAGGTTAACATGTAATTTGGAATTTTTAGAAGTTTATGGTAGGTTTAATTGAAATTTAATTTGGAACCAAATAACTAGAATAAAATAATCATAGTTAATTAGCCTAAACAAAAATTAATTAAATTAATTTAATCCAAGCCTATATAAGGCACAAGTGACTTCAAGAACATGTTAGATAGAAGCATCTCATCATCTTCTTGAGCTTTAAATGTGAAAAAGAGAAGGAATAAGAGAATTGAGGTCAACTAGGAGGATTGCTGGAGAAGTTAAGGGAATTTAAGAGGAAAGTCAAGTGATTTCTCAATTTTGGAAGAATTAAGCTTCCACACTTGAGAATTCAAGGCTTAAGGTAGGAATTCACTCTTTTAATTATGTAATAGATTTGTTTAATGCATGAATTCAAGAGAAATAAGGTGATTAATGTAGGAATTGAGCTAGAGAAGAAGAAAAGCTAAACATTTCATGCATGCATGCTCATGCCATGATAATTTGAAATTGTTTTCCAAGAATTCTCACATGCATGTGTTTATCTTAGCTTTGTTTTGAGAATTCATCAGATTCCATGTCATTTTACCTTATTTGATCATGTTTGGGAAGGTTGAAGTTCATATCAACTCATGCATGTTGCGTTTTCAAAGTTTCAAGTTTGATTTTGAATAATTGGCATGCTTTTAGGCCTTGATTTTGCGAAATGATCTTTAATTCATGATGTTTTATAAGTTTAAAAGTGTTCTCTCATGTTTTGGTCCAAAAGAATGAGTTTTGATGCGTTGGAATTGGGTTTTGGAGCTTAGAGAGCAATTTAAAAATTTCAAAATTTGCACTCTTCGCTCGAGTGATGAAAGTTGCGCTTGAGTGAAGAATGCAAGCTCTTAGAAGTTTTGCAAAGTTTGGGGGTTGGCTCGAGCAGAAAAAGTTGCACTCAGGTGACCACCATTTGTTTTGAACCTTGGCTTGAGCAACCAAAAGTTGGCTCAAGCATAAAATTCAAGCTCTCAATACTTTTGAAGACATGAGCCTTGGCTCGAGCGACATAATCTACGCTCAAGTGACATAATCTGCGCTTGAGCGACCACCTTTATTTTTGAACCTTGGTTCTAGTGACCAGAAGTTGCGCTCAAGCGTAAAATGAGAGCTCTCAGAAGTTTTGCAGACCAATGGGTCTGCTCGAGCGAAGGAAGTTGCGCTTGAGCAAACTGCCATGTTTTTGAAATTTTGACTAAGTGTTTCAAATTATATTTTGACATCCTTATTGCATCTTAGGCATTCTCAAGCCCTAATTAAGATATAATAATGAGGATAACGATTAGAAACACACCAAGATAAAAAATAATAATAATAAGTTAAGTATTTTCCGAGCATGTGTTTCAATGTGTATCCATTATGTATTTGTGTAGGTCACGTGCCATAGACTGTCTGATTTGTCTGCCCTACCTATTCTGCTATTGGAGCTATCTGTGAGTAATAACTCCGTAAATCTATGTTCAACTTTAAGTATTTTCTGAATGATATAATATGATTTGTTTTCTTAAATGCTATTTTATAATTAAATGATTGATTGTCTAACTTTCTGAAATGTATTCGTGGCATCCTTAGCAC
Organism: Camellia sinensis; assembly: GCF_055761805.1. Lineage (NCBI taxonomy): Eukaryota > Viridiplantae > Streptophyta > Magnoliopsida > Ericales > Theaceae > Camellia > Camellia sinensis. The sequence goes on along the minus strand of NC_138975.1, from coordinate 99,265,317 downwards.
CATGTGATATCTGTTATCTGTTACCTGGTACCAGAGGTTCCATTGTAGAATTGGTTAAGCATAACCATTATCTGCTATGTATCTGTTATGTATCTGACCATCCCATGTGACCATGGGTCATCTGTACATCCTATATAATTATGGGTCATCTGTTCTGTTAGCGCTAATGGATGTACCACGTATGACTATTTGTGAAATTCTGAATTCCAGATATGAATCTGTTTCTGAATCTGAACTCTAATTTTTGAATTTGTTATGGATATCATTCATTAAAACCTTTACTCTGTTATTATTCACTAGACTCCAACTCACTGTATTATTTATGTATGTAGGTGATCAAGCGCATGACCAGGTTCAGTAAAGATTGCTTGGAGATTTGTTCTGTTAGCCTACCATTGTGCCTCTCGAGGAGGTTTCCATTTTGAGAAGTGATCAAGTTTTGTGATCTATGTTTAAGACTTTTGTATTTCTTCTGTTGAAGTCCGAACATGCCTTTTTGTTTATTTGTATATGCGTGGTGACGCCAGAATAATGTCATAATGATGTAAATTAAGTTTTAAATTTTCTGTCTCACATATGTCTGCACAACTCTATGGACATTATATTATGAAATTTGCTTCTATTGGCCCCTTAATTTTGTTTAATCTATTTAGAGGTCTTCAGTAATCTTAGGGTTACTGGCCGGTTACGGCGCTAAACCTATAGAGGCAGGTTTAGGTCGTGACAAAACCCAATAAGCAAATGTGTCAATGCCCATTCAATAGGATTTCCATGTGCATTAAAATAAAGTTTGGACTAATTGATCCACAAGTTCACCTTTTGAGAATTATGGGTTAATTATCCTCAAAATTTATTCCAAAAAAAATTAAATTTCTATTTTATCTTTAAAAAGTATTTTTTGTGTTTTAATTGGTGTTAAAGCTTGATTTTTTTAGTCTTACCAATAAAATTATATAAATATTAGATATATTGAAAAAGTAAAATAAGATAATTTACATAATGATAATAGTATTGCTTTATTAAATTAACTTAAAATGAAATTTGGAATATAATACTAAGTAGGTAGCAATTATAGAAAATAAGTAAGAAAATCTGGATGATGACCCTTATCCTTATAAATGAAAGGGTGTAAAAAGAATGTGTTTGAAAATGCTCTCAACACCTCTAACAGCTATCCAAGCGAGAAGTCCCCTGAGGAACAAGATCACCTCTCCTGCAGTACGAAGAAGCTCAAAGCTCTTCAAGAGTTTGAGGAGGATGTTCCCATGGTGGATGATCCTTCAAGGGGGCAGGGGAAATTTGCTCTGCTGGGGAATAAAGGGGATTCCTCCATTGATGCGTTAGGCTTGAGAAATTTTGGAACCAGATCCTTCAAAGAAGCCCTCATGAATAGGCGATTCAATGATAGGCCATTCGATAATGATTTAGACAGACTTTCTACAGATGATGATGAAGCCGGCGAGGTCTTGGACTTTTCAGATGATGAAAAGGTTATGGCAGAGGAGTCGGATCATGGGATTCCTCGCATTAAACTCCTTAGAAATCTCTTGAGTAAGATAAGGAGACCTTGGAAGGAGTGTTTGATCCTCAAGCTACTCGGGAAAAATGTGGGGTATAAATTGCTCATCACAAAGGTACGGAAAATATGGGATCTCCAAGGTGACTTTGAAGCCATTGATCTAGGGCTTGGTTATTTCTTATTTAAATTTCAAATGAGGGAGAACTGTGCTAAGGTTTACACTGGCGGTCCATGGATAATTCTGGATCATTATCTCACTGTCCAGAAATGGAGACCTGATTTCAAGCCCTCTCAAGCTAAGGAAGTTTCCTTTGCTATGTGGGTTAGATTTCCCCAACTGCCTATTGAATTTTATAATGAAAAGGTGCTATTTCATATCGCCAAGGCTATTGGAAGACCATTAAAAATTGATATCAACACAACTACCTCTTCTAGAGGTAAGTTTGCCTGGGTTTGTGAGGAGATGGACTTGAGTAAACCACTGATTTCACATTTTGCAATAGGGGTGTATACTTATGGTATTGAGTATGAACATCTTCATGCCTTCTGTTTTTTTTGCGGAAGGGTGGGTCATCGTAGAGAACATTGTAACGTGACTCCAATGAAAAGCAGTTGCGACAGTGCTCTGATCACCAAGCTTGGGGAAAATTCGACCGTTAGGCTGGAATTAGTTGTTGCTTCAGACATTTCCCCAGTTGGGTTGGCCAGTTAGAAGGGTTAGTCCTCTGAACCCAGTAAAGAAAACTTTGGTCCCTGGATGATTGTTAATAGACGAGGCCCAAGATTTGATTCTAAAGAATGAAAAAGTTTGCTAGTTGAGGCAAAAGGTAAAGCCCAAAATCCGGCTTCAGATCAAACTAAACCATTGGGCCGAGTCCGTTTTAAATGAGAGAGCTCTACGAACCCAGCCATATCTAATAAAGGCCCACATTCTAGTAAAAGCTTATCCCTTGAAAAAGGTGTGGTTATTTCTAACCCTTTTACTAATCTGTCTTCTACAGATGCTCAGATGGTCAGCATTGAGGAAGCCAGCAATCCTCCTACTGATGGGACTACTTTAGCTGTGACCGTAGTGCCTGTAGCACCTTGCCTGCAAATTTTCCAATCTCCCTTACCTACACCTAAAGAACCACTTGACCCACCTTCCACTTCTTCTGAGGTTAGCTTTTGTCTTAACCCTAACTCCATTGTCCTCTATGGAGATTCCGATAGAGAACCAGCACCGAGTCCAAACCAACATGATTTATCTATCGTTAGAACAAGAGAACAAAGCCTCTCACTTGGTAGACGTCGATTGGTGGATTAGAGAAGCCCGCCTAATCATCAAGCCAGAGGAGAAGAATACTTACGACAACAAGACTATCACAGTACGAGTGAGCCCCATCAACTCAGTGGTCATCGATCACGTGAGAGTGAGGAAGATCTTGGGAACTCTTGATTATGTTCCCCTTTCGTCATTTCCTAAAGTTGTCTCTATGAAGCTTCTTATTTGGAACTGTAGGGGTGTTGGAAACAAAGCCTTCAAACGCACCTTGAAGGAGCTGGAGAAGAATCATAAGCCTTCTATCATTGTGTTGATAGAAACAAAAGGTGATCTAAGTTCTATGGGTTTGTTTTTTAATAAGCTTGGGTTTACTTCTTCTTCTCATGTTGATCCGGTTGGTAGAAGTGGTGGCATATGGGTCTTGTGGGATCCGTTTCATGTCACAGTCAAAGCTCTGGATGTGAATGCTCAAGTTATTCATGCTAAGATCCAACGTGATGGCTACTCGGATTGAATCCTGTCCGCCATTTATGCTAGTCCTAATTTGAGGTTGAGAGACACTTTGTGGGAAAACCTGGAAGCTATGGCTCAGAATATGAACCAACCTTGGCTTGCTGCTGGGGACTTCAATGATTTTGCCGTGCAGAGTGAGAAACGTAGCTTCTCCACTAACACTACTGCTGCTCGAACTCAGAAATTTGCGTCTAGGATAAATAGATGCAAGCTTATGGATTTGGGTTGTTCTGGGCCTAATCTCACTTGGTCGAATGGACGGCAAGGCTTACCTAACACCTTGGAGCGTCTTGATCGAGTTGTGTGCAATACTGAGTGGCGTCTCGCCTTCTCGGAGGGAGCAGTCAAAAACCTTTCTCGTACTTATTCTAATCATTCCCCTTGATTGTGTATACTCAAGGAAAGATCAAGCTCAATATTGATGGATGCGCTCGTGGAGACAAAACAGGTGTTTGGCTTGTGGATTTTTTGGGAAATTAGACTCTTGTCAAAGCCTCGAAACTGAAATGTGGGGTATTTATCGAAGGCTTACAATTGTGCTGGAGAAAGGGATGCAAGAAGTTATCGTGGAAACTGATTCTACTTCGGTTGAAGCTCTCCTCACTAAAGGCCATCCCCATAATTGCCCTTTTCGCAGCATTGTGGAGGATTCTTGGCATTTGATCATCCGTCATATCATGAGTGAAGGTAACAAATGTGCTGATTTCCTTGCTAACTTGGGGGCTGATCAAATGGAGCATTTGGTGATAGTCGATGGCCCTCCTAATAGAGGTTGGAGCCAAGCTGTGGCAGTTATGATTTGGACGGCCTACCAAAGAATATAGGATTAGCTATGCTTTTCCTTGCTCTGTTATCTTTTCTTTTGTTTTGCTGTTTGCTTGTATTTCCTTTTCTGATGTACTGAAAAAAGAAAAGAAAAAAGAACGGGTGCTTAGTTTATAAATTCAAATTTGGATTTCTTTTATCCAAAAGTTCATTCTCTAAACTATTATGTCCATGAGGACATGCTTCTGCGAATTAACCAAACTACTTGTATACCTCTCTATTTTTTGTTCGGTCTATTTGATGTTCACCATCACTCTCTCTCTTTATTTGTAAACCCTCCCACTCCTCTCTCACTTTTTTCTCTCTTTCTCTCTCTTTTACTCGTTATCTTTCACATTTCTCATACTTATTTCCAAATCTGAGAGAGTACAGTAACCATGAGAGACAATAGTTGCTGAAAATCGGCAACCAAAAATGGCGAGAAAGAGCGGTAGTCGCAACCCACAGTATTCAACGAACCACAATTCCAATCTCAGATCTGATATCGTGCCCAACAAATAGTGATGACCAAGATTGGTGATGGAGGAATGAGGTAGACGAACTAGGAGCAATGACGGCGAGGTATAACGACGGAGACGTCGTGAATAGGCTTTTTCACTCTATTTCTTTCTCTACTTATTGCATGTAATCTCATGTGAATTTTGGCACCATCATAAGTTCTCCAGCGACGGATCGCCCACGTATTTGATCATCAGATGCTGCGTTTCCTTCTACAATAATAGCCACTGTTTGTTAGAATGGTACATTGATTTCCTCCCTCAATTATCCAATCAAATGATTGTGATTTGCTGATTCAGAACTTGTCAGATTGTCGTTATGGTGAATCCAAAAAACATGGAGTACATGCTTATGACCAACTTCTCGAACTACCCCAAGGGCAAGGCCATCTTGACTGTGGCATTTTCAACGTGGACGGTGAGCTTTGGTACACCTAATACAAGTTAGCAAGTCACGAGTTCAATACTAAGTCATTACGAGACTATGTTGTGAAACCGTTAGAAGATGAGGTTGGAAGTAAGCTGTTGTTGATAATAAAGTCACTTGCGATGTAGGATGATAACAAAGTTGTTGACTTGCAAGAGTTGTTAAAAAGACTTACATTCGATATAGCCTGTAAAGTTTCATTAGGGATTGCTTCTAGTATGGCTTCATTTTGATGCAAAAGTGTTATTATATTTGACTAACGCATAGTGCTCAGGTGCTTTGGGAAACAAATAAAGAGAGAAGTAGGTTTGTGAAGAGAGAAACAAACAGAAAGAAAAAAAAAAGAAATGCGGTTGAGGAGAGAGAGAGACAGATAGAGACAGAAGTGGGTTTGTAGAGAGAGAAACAGATAGAGATAGAAAAGAGAAATGGGTTTCTGAAGAGAGAAATTGATAGAGAGAAAGAGAAGGAAGAATTTCAACATATAAGGTCATTTCGATGAATTTGAATAGATAAGAAAAATTGTACAGATAAAAATTAGGACAAGAATTTCAACATATAGAATTTCACACTGACAGAAATTTTACATAGATAAAATTTCAAGAGATAAAATAAAATTTTCAACAGATGAAGTTAATAAAAATTAAAAGGGAAAAATGGAAACAAAATGTCCTCCAGAATAATAAAACGTACTTCTCATCATAATATTTCACAAAGAATGTACTTTTCAAAAAATAAAAAATAAAAAATATGTAGACCTTATGCCTTACACCCTATTTAAATTAGATTTTTCACCAATTAACTCTAAATGAAATTTATTGTGAAGAACCTTTCGAGTTAATTTTATCTGAAAAAACATAAACATAATAGAAATTTAAGTTGTAACGCCCCGAAATAAACACAATATACCCATCTCATAACAACCAATAAATAGCAACATAAATGAATTGATAAGCTTACATTAATATAACAACCCTCATCTTGTCTTAGTCATATTCATGAACATTTATATGATTTTTCCTTGTTAAGTTTGTACATGCAGACTTAGACTTGTTTGCCTAGGTAAAGGTTCTTGTCTTATATTGATGTTATCATGTTTTGCCTAAGTATTATATGCATGCTTTGTTCCTTGCTTGGTGTGTTAAGCCTAGGTCACCTATCCTTGCTGTCTCAAGCCTAAGTCACACATTTGAACCTCTTACGTTTAGGCCGTTGAGGGCCAACACCTAGGACGATCCTGGAATCACCTTGGTTGACCTCCATCGTCACCTAGGCATATTGGCCGAGGTGTGCATCACCTAGGCTGAGGTGTGTATCATCTAGGCCGAGATGTTAATCATCTAGACGTCCTAGATCCTTGATCCTTGAACCTAGCAACCTTTTATTCCGGGACTGGTATGACCTAGGCCGAGGTGTGGCACATCTAGGCCGAGGTGTGGCACACCTAGGTCAAGTGTTATCTTTCCTAGCCGAGATCATTGAAACCTTCTTGTCCGAAGCCTATGTCTTGATCCGAGATCCTGGCCTTGTTAGAACGCCCTTGTCACCTCACTTGTTGTACACACTTTGTCATACTCCTGTCTTGTCATTCTGGCACTTTTTTGAAGAGATCCAACTAGACGTTGCCACGTGTCCCAGCTGAGGGTTAAGTCAACTGGCAGTAGAGAAAACATATCATTACCACATCTTTGCCTTTGAAGAGAGAGAAGCGCTAGGAAGAGGAAGAAAGAGTTCTTAGAGTGAGAATAAATTTCCAAGCTTGATCCTTAGAGTTTGAACCGTTTGATTCGTGTTTTGAGGTTAGATTCTTAATCTACTATTGTTGTTCTTTACATTGATATGATCACATTGCATGATCTAGCATGATTCATGAGCCATGCATTGATTTAAAGTTTGTTTTAGAGAGAGAAAGTGATGTTCTTGTGTTCTTGAAAGAAAATCATGTTTTGATCCGAAAGTGTATACCAAGTCTTATGTTTTTGTGTTTGTTTTCCTGAAATCTTCAAGTATGGGTACCCAGGTCCATGTTTTTGAACTCGTAACATGAAATCTCAGATTTTGAATAAGAAGTTATGATTTTAGCATTCATGTTCTTCTTGTTCTTCATGTTTATGTTCTTCGTGTTCTTCAAGAGGAAACCCAGATTTCCAGACTTCATTTGCCTAAGCGTGGTCACTGAGACCCACTCTTGCCTAGACCTCACACCTAAGCCAAGCATCGTGTCTCACCTTGGCCTACCTTGCATGATCACTTGCACCTTAGCCTATCTTGCATGCACACCTAGGCCGACCACCACACACCTAGGCCAACCAGCACACACCTAGGCTAACCATGGTACACCTTTGCCGGCACCTTGTAACATTTCGGCAGGCAGTCGCACACCTAGGCCTAGGAGACCACACCTCGGCTAAGAGGTGTGGGACCTCGACCAAGACTTCCTGAGTTCACCTAGCTAGGCCATTTTGGCCTAGATCATCCCTGTACATCCATTGCAAGACCTGGTTAGTACCCAGCATGTTTTTCCTAGAAGAAAAACAGTGTTTTGACTCCCAGCACATGTTTTGCTTTGTCTTGACTTGGTTTTGGAAAGAAATGTCGGGATCATTTTCATTCATGTAAAGCTTGTTTTGAGAATGCATTGCACAACCATCTTTGAGCATTCCTTCTTGTCTTCTTGAAATGTATTCAGTAGACGTTGCTATATGATTGTAGGTCTTAGATTCTTGCCTTAATCCCTACATCCGAAGAACTATTGTGAGTGGTATTTCTAATAAAGCTATGTTATAATGTTTTAATAAAAGCTTTGCTTTGTTTTGTTTTGGAAAAGTATTTGATCAAGTATGAATGATTATCCATTAGCTTTTGTATCAAGTATTACCTTTGTTTTGATGACATTCTTGGAAAGTCCTTAGTGCTAGGGGACTATAATGCAACTAGTACCCTTGTTTGAGATATCTCCCTTGCCACTAACGGTCTTGTACGGGTGGATTTGTTTAATCGATTCTGGGTGGATTATTCCCTTGTTTTGTCAGGAACGTCATCCATTGTATTATGTTGATGCTAGTAAGCATCCCTTGAAGCTTTGAAAGACTTTGATAGATGAACTTGGTTCATCCCTTGATTTTGTACAAGCTATGATATGTATTGTTTTGATAAAGATCTCGGATATCATTCATTCAAACATTTATTATTTATATCATTCACTGAGTATCCAAGCTCACCCTCTCCTTTATATATATGTAGGTGATGAGCAAGAAGGCGATGTCGCCTATGTTTTGTTTGAAGCTTGGTTTGGATTCTCGCTTTGTTAACATCTTGAAGATTATGCTTCTTAACTTTGATTCATGTCTTTTGCATATTTCAACTTGAGAAGCCTTTTGATCAAGATGTAACATGTACTTTATTTTATTTGTATCCAAGTTGTAAACCATGTTAAAATGTATGTCATTTCATTTAATCTATGCACAGCTCTTATGGACTAATTAGATTTAAATTTATTGCTTCTGCACATGTAGGCCACACATGTATACTCTGTTGTGTGAACCTTTGTAAGTTGGCCCTTGATAATCTCGGATTACTAGCCATCACGGCACCATTCTACTAGGGGTGGAATGGGGTCGTGACAATTAATCAAAGTTTGATATACAAAAGGTGACACATGCGATATATATTCATAAACAATATATCTTGAATCTACAGCGTGTCTTACAAGATAGTGAAAAGAAATGAAAGTTAAACAGATAATCATATGCCCTATAGGCTTACATCTTTTCAAGTCAATGCTTGGGTACATCAAAAGTGAGTCTTAAGCTTAATACAGATAAAGTCCTAAGCTTGTACAAAATTTAAATACAAAATAGCAACACTGAGCCTTTAGTTCCACAGTCCTCCCAAGTTAAGTCCTTAGTGGAGGCGTATCACCAGCACCTAAAAATAGTTTTTTCCACATAGGGTGAGCCAAAGCCCAGTAAGAACACTACAACACAATGTATAAATCTTAACAAAACCATAAGGTTTTATGCATATACAATACCAATACTAAAACATTTATATCATTTTTCCATTTTTTCTTTACAATCTCAACATCAATTCCATTTTCTCTTTACAATCTCAAACATTTACATTTTAGGGAAAAAATCCCTTTCTCTTTGAAAATCAATTTAAATGTAGGAAACACCTCATTTCAACATGTGTCAACTCCAATTTCATACCCACAAGCTTTTCCTAGAAACCATTTGAAAATTCCTCCTTTTCGTTTTGATTTCAAACCCTAGGTTTTTTCCAAAAACCCCCCAAACCACTATAATCTTTCAAAATAGAAAATAATTAAGGTAAAACTCATACAAAAGTGTGAAGAATCCCTACCTTAAGCTAGAAGACGAGAGCGAGAGTGTGAAGAAGCTTCAACAATGCCAAAACCCAACTTTGTTCAGATGAAAATGAAGCTCTAAGTGAGCTCCACCTTCTTCTAAAAGGAAATAAGGTAGATAATCAATGGATCTAAGTGTTTTAGAAGAGAGAATGTGAGTTTTAGAGACAGAGTGTGTAGATCTAGGATTTTTAGAAAGTTTAGAGAAAGAGAGAAATGAAAAAGCGATGTAAAAAGTGACTTTTACGGACTGATATATGCGCAGACTGCTCGAGTATAAGACACAAAAGATGTGACCGCTCGAGCGTAAGAAGTTGTCGTTTGAGCGTGAAATACAAACCCCTAGTAGTTTTACAAACAGAAGGCCAACACTCGAGTGTAATAAGGGACGCTCGAGCCAAGACCGCTCGAGCGCAAGAAGCTTCGCTTGAGCGAAGAATACCAATTTCTAGTAGTTTTGCAGACCTGCAAAAGTACTGAGAGTTCACAAAGACCGTTCGAGCGCAAGAAGTGGCGCTAGAGCATAAAAGCAAAATTCTAGGCAACAAGGTTTTTGAAAAACAAGATATCAACCTGTTCCAAGCGCAACCAACACAACTCAAAAGCCAAACTCAAAAAGGTACAAGGCAAATAAGATATAAATGACTATATAAAGTAATAAATCCCAAATCCAAAATATCGAATGATTTGGGTCCAAACCAGAATCGCTATATAAGGTTTGAAATAAAATCTAAACTACGTAGAGTATTTTACTAATTTGTAATATTTATAGATGTATATTTTATTTTTGCAATCTTTTTATAGACTAGGAGGTTATTTGGGATGATATAAATAAATATACTTTTTGACTTTTTACGAAGAGATATGCAGAAAAGTAGAGAGGTGATATGACCTAAATAAATGTAATTACCTAAATAAGTATACTTATTTAGTTTATGCCAAATAGTACCTAAATAATTTTAAATTAAATAGTTTAAAAGCTTAATGGATGGATTAAGTAAATTTTGACTTATATATTTTAAGAACTTATTAGATTTAATAAATCAACCATGTTACATCTCTGTAATTTATCACTTCTAAATCATCGCTAATGATGTAGCATTGAGATTAAACCCTATACAATGAAGGGTATTGTTAGGGATACCAAATTTTCTACCAAACAAATGACCAAATGTCTCACATGAGTGTGGGGTCTGCATGTGAGACATTTGGTCATTTGTTTAGTAGAAAATTTGGGACTTAAAGTATTTTTATAATAAAATATTTGATAAATTAAAATTTGACACTTGTCAGCCAAATCATTAGAAATATTTTTTAAGAATGATAAATTAAGGCTGCGTTTGGTAGAGTTTTGAAAACTTAATTCTACACCTTGGTTTGAGTGTGTTGTTTGGTTACAATTTTCAAACATTGATTCTACACCCACTTTTGAAAACATGTCTATCCAGTCATCCTCCCGGATGTCCCCCGGACGTTCAGTTGGTTGACCAAAACATTATTTTTTTTTGGCACCTGTTATTTTTATATTTAAAAAAATATATATTTTCAAAATTTTTTAAATTTTTTTATGAGTTTTGAATAGAATTTTGGATTGTGTATTTGATTATAAATTGTAAGTTTTTAAATCGAATATCATATGTCATATCAAAAATTTCAAATTCAATTTAAAACGCTTTTCAAAATTCGTAATCAAATAAATTTTTCACACTCAAATCATAATTCAAAAATTCACAAACTCAAAATACAATTCTATAATCAAATCATAATTTTAAAGCCCTACCACGCTACTTAAATGTTTCAAGTATTTTTCTTAACAAATAATTAACAGATAAATAATGAGTGGTGTTACATGTACGTGTACTAACTAGTATACCAACACTAGTTATAACCTTATTATTGACTCTACTCATTATATAAATTACAAATACCAAAAGAATCTTAAATTATGCAACATTATCAATTAATATACTAATTGATGCATATAGCATTACTCGTAACAGTAACGAGGGTCTCTCCAAAAAAAAAAAAAAAAGGTCCCAAACATTTTTTTTACTCATAAATTATTTAAGGGCTCTTTTTTGATAAATCCTATTTGTAACTGTTTTATTCCATAAAACCCAAACTATTTCTGAATATTCCATTAGGTCCATTAATTGTAAAAATACGAAATAAACCTCATCCGCCTCTCCCGTGTGTAATCGATTCTGCAAAACCCAAACCCATTCTCATTCCAACTATTCAATCCACAAAATTTCAAAAACAAAAAATGAACGTCGACTCCAGATTCACATCGCCTTACCGTAACCCTAGATTCACATCGCCTCACCATCGTTGTCGTCAACCCCAGATTCGTCTTCATCTCACCGCTGCTTAGGTTCACATCGCCTCACCATTGTCGTCGTCGACCCCAGATTCCTCTTCATCTCACCACTGCCAAGGTTCACATCGGAAGGAGGGTGTTTCATCATTCGGAAATTCCTGTCGTTGGATTGAGTTTATTTCCTCCACTGAATGTGGTCCATACCCATCCACCATGAGGAACAAAAGTAAGCAATACCATTCCACCTTCTACTTTTCAATCATAATGTGATCACCGATGTATACATTTACATTGCCCTATAACTGTTGTTGTTTTCGGAATTGAATTTGTAAACATAGATGTTTTCGGAATTGATTTCGCAAACGTAGATGGTGTGAACATTCACAATGTTGTTCATTACTGGATAAACTTGCATTAGTAGACACTGATGTGAACATTTACATCAGTGTATAATGATGTGAATGTTCACATTATTGTCACTGTTGACATTGTTGATTGTTGATGTCCATAGAACCCCCAATCTTCACTCAACAATGTGATGGAATATGATGTAAAAATTCACATTGTAACATCAATGTCAAACTTGTTTGTATTGTTGGGTGTTGTTTGGTGCTGTTGGTTCCACCCTTTTGATTTTTAGCCAATTATAACATAATGTGATCACCCATGTAAACATTTACATTGCCCTATAACTTTTGTTGTTTTCGGAATTGATTTTGCAAACATAGATGATGTGAACATTCACATTACAATATTGGGTAAACTGAAATTAGTAGACACTGATGTGAACATTCACATCAGTGTATAATGATGTGAATGTTCACATTACTATCACTGTTGATTGTTGATTGTTGATTGTTGATGTCCATAGAACCCCCAATCTTCACTCAACAATGTGATAGAATATAATGTAAAAATTCACATTGTGATATCAATGTTAGACTTGTTTGTGTTGTTGGGTTTTGTTTGGTGCTGTTGGTTCCACCCTTTTGATATTTAGCCAATTATAACATAATGTGATCACCCATGTAAACATTTACATTGCCCTATAACTGTTGTTGTTTTCGGAATTGATTTTGGAAACATAGATGATGTGAACATTCACATTACAATACTGGGTAAACTAACATTAGTAGACACTGATGTGAACATTCACATCAGTGTATAATGATGTGAATGTTCACATTGCTGTCACTGTTAATTATTGATTGTTGTTTGGTGCTTTTGGTTCCATCTTCTGTTTTTCAGCCAATTATATGTTCTTATTTGAACACCCAAGTCTTCCCTGTAGATTTGATGGCAAGCGAAAGAAAGGGGAATCCCGTGCCAAAGCCAAACCTGATCAAACAGCTGTTCTTGAAGAAGTGAACATGAAAAAAGTTAACTACCTGTGAAATATAACTGGATTGGTCAAACTGTTAAAGGATACAAAATTTACAAGTAGTCAATGGAAATGCCTTAGAAAAACACCGTTTTGGCCCTTATTTGATTGCTTGATCAGTAATGAAGTCAACCTCAACCACTGTATGAAATATGATGATGTCATTGTACGTATAGTGCAGACATTCAAGCCATCTAGTGGGAGGTTTTACATTGGGGATAAGAACATTTAGATTTTTAGAAGCGATGTATCACTGATTTTTGGGGTGGACTGCGGCACCAAGTCGATGGACCTCTCTTATGGTGCAAAACCAACAACCGGCATCATACACCGAATGTGCAAGGATGTTAGTCGGTTAAGTGCTGCCAAAATATGAGAAATTCTGAGCGAAGCATTAAAAGACACACAGAAACAAGACAATGAAGAGGTCGCAAGATTAGTTTGCATGTATGCATGCATCAAGCTGTTCTTTTCTACGTCCGGAGAAACAATTGGATGGGCTTTCTACTCAAACATGGACCTATTAGACAACATGATCGAGTATGACTGAGCTGAGAGCATCCGGGCAACCCTGATGGGTTCATTGGGCCAAAATTGTGGAAAACCAGGACGAGTCGCAGGATGTGTGATGTTGTTAATGGTAAATCTCATAAAACTTATTCTATGTTTAATATGAACATTTACGGGGTCTGCCCACTCTGATGTGAATGTTCACATTACTGGGCAATGGTGTGGAAGTTGATATCAGTGATGTAAACATTCACATTACTGTTCAGTAATGTACAAATACACATTAGTAGACACTGGTGTAAACATTCACATTATTGATGTGAATGCTCACATTACTGGGCAATGGTGTAGAAGTTGACATCAGTGATGTAAACATTCACATTATTGTTCAGTAATGTACAAACACACATTAGTAGATATTGGTGTAAACATTCACATCAGTGTAGATTGATGTGATGGTAGCACCAAAACAAATTTGGAACATTCACATTACTGATGTGAACATTTACATTACTAGGCAATGGTGTGGAAGTTGACATCAATAATGTGAACATTCACATTACTGTTCAGTAATGTATAAACACGCATTATTAGCCACTGGTGTAAACATTCACATCAGTGTTAATTGATGTAAACATTCACATTACTGGTCACTGGTGTAAACATTCACATCAGTGTTAATTGATGTGAATATTCACATTACTGGCCACTGGTGTAAACATTCACATCAGTGTTAATTGATGTGAACATTCACATTACTGATATTTGTTATTTGTTTCAGTACTGGTTGTGTGAGCATACAATAATCTTACAACCCCGCAACCCCAATGCCATTCTGCGATGTGTAAAGTAGGACCTCACAGCCTTACATACCAACATGAAGTCCATATCTTTAGCTAAGCTTGGTTTAAATGAGGTAGAAGTACAACAAAAAATATTGTGCCCATTCACATAGTGAGACAAGGAACTATCTAACTAACATAATGTCTCCAACTACAGGTATATGGCGGCGAGCTAATGGCATCCCCAACTGAAGCGAAGATGTACCATCATACAAAATTGAATGTGGAGCCCAAACCTGAGGTTTTGTCAAGTGCACCAGCAAAGAAAGATGAAAGCAATGACGATGAAAGCAATGACAGTCAACGCAGTAACGATAGGGATGGATTTTCTGTCGATGCAATGGACCTAAATGATGTTGGAAATGACATCAACCCCAGCTTTAACACCTCCAATGCTGAGAGAGGTATCATCATAGGATAACCAACTGAGCCGGACATTGTGGATGTACTTATAAAAGAAAACCAAAAAGCTTGGGGTCTTGTACGACAATGGGAAGCGAAATACAAATAGTTGGAAGAATCATGAGAGTTGAGGGCAAGAGTGATTGCTTTGAAGCCAAACTATTTGACCAATCGGGCCCATCCAATATGGACATGAACATCAAGAATTGCATGGAGTGGAAAGATACAGAAATTCAACGGCTGAAAAAGTTGGTCATCAACTTGGAATATGAAAAAATAATTCTTCAAGACCTTTTTAACGATCAGTCTGTCCACAATATCACTCAAGTTGAAGCACAAAAGGCTAATAACTGCTTTAAGAAGTATCCCACTGCAGCATTGGAACACATTATCAGCCCACCATCGAGGGTAAAGCACATCAAGCAGAAGGTAAGGAAAGAGCACCGGTTGGATGAGTTTGAATACCCCAACTTGCCTGGTCAAAAGAAAGGGAAAGAGGGAGCGGAAGAGCAATCCCATGCAGTCCAAATTGTATAAGATTTAGACAAGCATCCACAAAAAAAGCACCTAACAAAGTACAAGAAGTTAACCTTGAACAACAAACTGAAGGTTTGGGCCAACATGAGCAAACTCAACAAGCAGAAGGTTCAAAATTTGCACAAGAACGATGGTGATGTGTAAGTGATCTTACATATCCCCAATTGAATTTTTTTTTTTGCTCATGTTCAGTTCACATACATACTTAATAAATTAGATCATCTCATAAATGTGCAATGTTGACATTAACATTTTCTGTAATCACAATGCACAGGTTGCTAGTGTCGCGAGGGGACTCAAAGACTAAAGATGTGTATTTTGATGACACCATACACATCATCAAGGAATAATCAATAACCAACAACGTATGGCAATTGTAAATGTGTACAAAACACACACACACACACACACACACACACACACACACACACACTGTAAAAACACTGCAAATAATGTACTGCCACCCCCCTGTTTCTGTAGGTGATAGATGCATATGGTGAAATTCTACTTGAACCACAAGGGTTAGTCAACCCAAGTTTGGAGGATTCAACATTTATCTTTACAAGCACATGTTTGGTAACCACTAGACTTTTGGTTTGTTTATGTTTCAATAGATGCCAATGTTCATCTCAGCATTATATGCTTATATTGTTAACTTAAATGATAGGCAGATGTGAATGTTAACAACAACATGAAACGACAGATGAGAAGATTCACATTGACAGATGTGAACATTAACATCATTCGCAGTGAACATTATATGCTTATTATGTTGTTAACTTAAATGATACACAGATATGAATGTTAACAACAACATAATATAACAGGTGTGAACATTCACATCTGTTATACATTGCATGACTGTTTCACAAATTAATAGATGTAAACATTCACATTATTCACATCACTAATCATTAACAGATGTGAACATTCACATCATTCACATCACTCACATTAATAGATGTGAACATTCACATCATTCACATCACTCACCATTAGCAGATGTGAACATTCACATCATTCACATCGAACATTGATATAAATACTTGGTACATCATTGTATGCCCTCTGTGTGCAGAAAATCATGTAAGAGTACCCCCTTCCCACAAGAGAAATAAACTGATTGATGTACATATCAAGGAGTATCAAGGCCAAAGATTCTCAATCTTCCCAATACATGACAACTTCCACTGGACAATTGTTGTGTACGACGTGAAAGAGAATGTATGGAGGCATTATAACTCGTTACGCCCAAAAGAAGGCATACATGACCCACATATTGACAAAGCACAAATAGTGGTAAGTGGCTGACACATATAATACTTGTCATGATGTGTAATATTTGAACTTGGACGTATGCACTATGTTGGTTGGTGCCTAATATGAAATTTCATTGTTGGCAGAGGGACTATATCGAGGCTTTGGTGCACAACATCGGACCATCATCACCATTATGGACCAAATTATTAAGCCAAAATACTTCGCAACCAATCATATCAGTAGACATTTGTCCTCAGCAAGCATCAGATTCGTAAGCCTAAAATCGATTTGTACACATGTTCCACAACCATTACCCACCTAAATTTCAAAATCTAACAAGAAGTTTGCATTTTCAGGGTGAATTGCGGGCCTGCAGTTTGTTACATCATGAGGGCGCATGTATACCGTGAAGACATTGTTGCCAGCCTAGATCGCTTTGAATGGTGTCAAATAAGAGACTCATTGGTACACCTTTTTCTGAATCACAGAAAGACAGTGCAATGTGAAAACCTATAGGTGGGGGGTGTCCACCTATCACTGTTACCCAAATCTGTTATCCACATTTAAGACAATTTAGTGTCAATAAATTTTACATATTGGAGCAGACTAGCTTAATTGTAAATCAAATCTATATCACTATTTGTACAAATATTTTTCAGTCAATATATGTATATGCATTTTGAGGCCTATTTTGTGTTGGTCATGCACATTGAGATTGTATTTTTTTTTTTTTTGACACATGACATGATGTGAATTTTCACATCACAGAATAATCATACACTTTCTTATGTTTTAAAGCCATACTACATGGATGTGAATATTGCTTAAAGTGTTAATGTAACACAATATGACAGGTGTGAATATCATATTTCTTAACACAAGTCAATATTCACATCTAATAATTTGATGATGTGAATATTCATATCATAACTTTTGATTATTTGAATGGTAGCAATGATGTCATGAATATTCACATCTTATGAGTTGATGATGTGAATGGTTACATTGATGTAAACGTTCATGTCATCTATTTTGATGCTATTAACAGTAACAAGAATGTGAACATTCACACCACAAAAAATGTTTAAAAGTTCAACTCATGTGCAATTATTCACATAATGTGATTATATTACACAAGTGTGAATGTTAACATCATGTATTCATCCAAAACACAACAACATAAATGTCAGATTGGTACCTTAAAAAATTAAAAATAAAACGTAAATCAAATACTAAAGCATTATTATGTTTGCCAACGCAACGTAATCTTATTGCAACACAATGTTTGCCAACACAACACAATCTTATTTCAAAAATGAATATAAGAATCCAATGTAAAACACAATGTTAAAATGAAAAATGTACATCCTATGTCAGCTCCTTGCATGATTTCCGATTGTGGCTCCCCAACTTATCACATCTCCCTCACATTATTTGCTTTAGTTTCTCACCCCTTGATGGGATCCTATTCTTTTTCGGCCTTCCGGGTGGTCTTTTCACAGTTGGCGGGTATATAGTGAAATCCATGGGATCAAAAGACAGCTTCTCCACCGATGGTATAGGGAATATGGCACCCGAATAGGCTGCACGATATGTCTTTACATGAAAGTAATGTTCCACACAATCATTGAGATTGTAACGACTCTTCTGAATAGCAATAACAGCATGGTCACATGGGAATCCGTTGATTTTCCATTTGAAGCAAGAACATGTACGCCTCGCAACATCAACTGTAATAGATGTTATCGAATGAACTTCAAACACATCCTCAGTCGCTTTGCTAACTTGCCAAGACCTGGTGTCATTGAACAAATCCATAAGCCTTGTTTCGAATGTACGACAAATAAGCTCATTCCATTTGTTTGCTTGGTCACGCTGTGCAGACATTTGCCTCATCAACTGAGTACGGATTGTGTCCACCATTTGAGTAATAGGAAGATTACGTGCTTCTTTAATCCAGTTATTAAATGACTCCGCCGCATTGGATGTCGTCTCCCCATAACGCATCCCCCTGCACAATATCACAAACATTGTACAATACGAAATTTAACAGGTCTGAACATTCACGTTGACAGATGTGAACATTAACATCATTCGTAGTGAACATTATATGCTTATTATGTTGTCAACTTAAATGACAAACAGATGTGAATGTTAACAACAACAAAATATGACAAGTGTCAACATTCAAATCTGTAATACATTGCATGACTGTTTGACAAATTAACAGATGTGAACATTCACATCAATCATCATTAGCAGATGTGAACATTCACATCATTTACATTGAACATGAAACACAATTGGAAGATTGTTACCATTCTAAACTAAAAATTCACATTGCTACTATTCTAAACTTGACAAATGGAACACCTTAGGAAATTATTATTACTTGAAGTATGAATTTGCCTAGTACTTAGGTGCCAAGTCCTTGAAAAATTATGAGCTCGTTGTTTACCCTCCTCTTTTAATTTTGCAAGCTTTTCATAGAACCCTACCACAGTTGGCTCGTAAGCACAGTCACCCAAACTACTTACTAGGTGATCCCTGAATCCATTATCAATTCCTTTCATCTGGTCTCTTAAATTGCTCTTCAAGTGTTGTAAGCAATAACCGTGATGAGCCGATGGGAACACCTTTGGCATAGCTTCTAACAGACCAAGATTACGATCCGAAATAAAAGTAATCTGGCGCTTACCATCAATAACCTTCCCAAGGTCATGCAAGAACCATGATCAATTGGCCGTGGTCTCTGAATCAACAATCGCAAATGCAACAGGAAACAGACCTACAACACAACACCAATACACAACTGTTCACAATATTCCAAAGTGAATAGAAAACAGTATAAACGAAATAGGTCATATGAATGTTTATATCTACATTGCCCTATTACTATTGTTATTTTTGGATTCGGGTTCGTAAACATCAACGATGTGAACATTCACATTAACGACCATTAATAATTCATTGTTAATTGTTGAGTCATTGATAATGTGAACATTCACAGTATTGTTCATTAATGGATCAACTGACATTAGTATACACTGATGTGAACATTCAAATCAGTGTATAATAATGTGAATGTTCACATTACTGTCATTAGTAGACACAGATGTGAACATTTACATCAGTGCATACTAATGTCAATGTTCACATTACTTATAATTTCTCAATCACTCATTTGTCCAAACTATGCTGCTTAGAGTGAATATTGACATGAATAGATAGCTAAAAAAAATACTAACCATTGTTTCCGTCTTTTGCCGTTGCCGCAAGTAATTGACCTTTGTACTTTCCTTTGAGGAATGTTCCATCCAGGAATAATAAAGGCCGACAAGAATTGAACCCAGAAATACACGCAGCGAATGCCACAAAGAAATGACAAAATTGTTGACTACTCACATCATATTCAATATTGACATAACTCCCCGGATTGTATCGTATCACAGCATCAAAATACCACCACAGCTAGTCAAACGATAATGAGTGATCTCCATGAATACCAGCCTTTGTTTTCTCCACACCCAACTATACGACATGGTAACTCACATCTAGCCCATAATCCCTCTTCAAAATAGTCATCACCTCACACGGCCGAGTCAATGGCTTATCCCTCATAATTTCAGATATGGTACTCGACACCAAATCCGAACTAACTTGCGGATTCTTCAATGTTCGGACATCCGTACCACAACTATGCACATCACTAAACCTCTTGATGTAGAAAAAACCATTTGCTCGTTATGCTCTACAATGTACAGCCCACAAGCAGCCTCTTTCCTCACGCTTTGCACACACAGCAGTAACTCTTGTTGTCTCGTTCTTGACATACGTAAACTGAAACCCACATTGGCTAGCATACTTACATAAAATATCACGAAATTCTTGTGCACCTTCAACAAACCGTTGTCCCACATGCGTAATACCATTTGCCCAAGGAGCTGACAATAACACCTTCTCCTTATGGTGGCAAAATCTCCGTAGTGCATCAATATCTTTCTCAACCTCCACACGCAGCGATCCCGAGTTACTTGACTGACCAATATCACTTTTCAACTCAACCACAACTTCTACATGTTTTACCCCCATTGATTTAGCATGCAGTAACATGTTCTGAAATTCTTCCTCATTGTCCAAATCACACTTATTAATCCCAGGTAACCGACAGAACAATGAAATAGAACCAGCAGACAACTCCCCCCATTTTTCACACAAACAGTCCATCAAACGCGAATAATACAATGCACGGGCAACATTTATTACAATTGTACTGCAACCATATGTACACACCAACATTATAAAGGTATCCATCTCCTGTAAAAACACAACAATACAACAATCAACAATAATCCAAACCAATATGAAAATTTACATTGTGTAAAAATTAGATGACTACGTGTACAATTCAAGTGTTAAATCCATAATTCACATTAACAAGATGTGAATATTCACATTGATACATATCTTCTGAATTATATCACCCACACAGAGCCTCATTAAGCAAACATCAAAGTAAAGTGAGAACATTCACATTCTTCACATAATATTAACACGATGTAAACATTTACATTGACTCATATTCTAAATTATATCACTCACACAGAGCCTCATTAAGCAAACATCAAAGTAAAATGTAAACATCCACATTCTTCACATAATACTAACACGATGTAAACATTCACATTGTTCCACATACTCTGAATTATAGAATATCCACATTCATCACTAATCTGATGACCTCCTCTCCACAGGACCACGATGTAAACATTCACATTGATCCATATACTCTGAATTATATCACTTACACAGAGCCTCATTAAGCAAACATCAAAGTAAAATGCAAACATCCACATTCTTCACATAATACTAACACGATGTAAACATTCACATTGTTCTACATACTTTGAATTATAAAAGATCCACATTCATCACTAATCTGATGACCTTCCCTCCACAGGACCACGATGTAAACATTTACACTGATCCATATACTTTGAATTATATCACGTATGATGCATATAATTGAAAAAACAGAGCATCCGATCCATATTAATAAAAAAACAGAGCATCTGATCTATCATACAAATCAAAATATAAAGTGAACATGTATTCATAACCAAAATGATACTAACCTTAATCATGCAATCCTACAATCGTCCAGAAACTCAAAAACAACTGCTTTGAAGTAGTTATACTCCAGAAAATCTAAGAACCGAACACCTTCAAATTCGTCGTCTTCACTTGAAAATCACTGAATCAGACTACAACAGCAACAATGAAACCCTAGCACATTAAATCCTCAGAACGAGCATGCAAGATAGAAACGTATCCATTTGAATTAGAATGATAGAAACTGCTAAAACTGAATCCACAAAATCACAGGGAACGTGTTATGTATTAACACAGTATATATATATATATATATAGATATAAACATAATAGTCTAGGTAAAAATATAAAATTAGAAAAATAAACTTTATGGAATAAAAAAAAAATATATATGGAACTAATTAGGTTATAATATTCTTTTATGGATTTTTTTTTTTTTTGGTTACAAGAAAATCCTCCCACTCTCCCGCAGGTCCAAGGCAGCGCCCCTTGAGGAGATCACCAAGGTGTCTTGTTGTTCGTTCTGAGCAAGAGACTATAACCTGGAAGCTTGTCCCGACCTCACCAGGCAAGCTCCGCTTAAGTCAGGACTCGCACAGCGGGAGAGAATTAAACCCACACCAGACTATAACCTGGAAGCTTGTCCCGACCTTACCAGGCACCAGACTATAACCTGGAAGCTTGTCCCGACCTCACCAGGCAAGCTCCGCTTAAGTCAGGACTCGCACAGCGGGAGAGAATTAAACCCACACCAAGTAGCTGATAAGGCATTCTTGAGGTCAACCTCCTAACCAACTGTGCTACGCCCAAGAGATTGGCCCAGAGGGGAATTGAACCCTGGACCTAGGGGCTTAAACCCCAGGCCCTTACCAAATTGTCACCCACCCTGAGTTAAAAATTAGGGGAAAGAAAAGTTAGTAAACTTTTATGGATAATGGGTTATAACAACTCTAAGATAGCATTATCAATAAAAATTCCATAATTTAAACCCTTTTTCTTTTTTCCGACAAAAATTGAATTCTAAGGGGAGCTTCTATATACACACACCCTTTCCTCTCTATACAAATCTTTCTTAATACACACACTAAAAAAATAAATCCTAATATATTTGACTCACTACACACACCTATTATTCCACATATACCCTCAAATGTAAATCATACACACACACCCCCTCTCTCACACACACACACACCCGTGAGACCCCTTTCACACACACCCATCTGAGAACCCCTCTCACACACACACCCATCTCTCACACTCTCCACCGTTCCTCTCCAAAAGCTTCATCCATCCATTTGTGTCATTGAAGTTTTGGCATCATTGAAGTTTTGCCATTGAAGGGCATTGAAGAACATTGAAATTTTCACATTTTAGGTTAGTTTACACAGATTATAATCTTCTCATTCCTATTTTATTTGTAATGTAGGGTTAATTTTTACCATTTTCGAAATTTTCAGTCCACTGTTATTGCCGTGTTTCATTCGGCACTGGTTTTTCGAAATTTTTGTTTTTGTTCGGCAGTAGAGTTCCGAAATTTCTGCTTCCATTCGGCACTATAGTTCCGAAAATATTGACTTGGTTCGGCTTTCAAGTGCCGAAAATAAATTTTTTTTTCGGTTTTCAACTTCCGAATATGAGCTATAATTTCGGACAACAAGTTCCGAACAGAATAGGTATTTTCGGACAACAACTTCCGAACAGAATAGGTGTTTTCGGATAACAACTTCCGAACAGAAAATAATTTTTTTTTTCCTTCTAACACTTAATTAAAACGCTTAATTATAACACTCACTACACACACTCTCATTAATTTTACACACACTCTCATTATAATTTAAAACACTTATTATTTACACACACACTCTCATTAATTTTGTACACACACTCATTACACACACTTATATTTTAAAACACTCTCATTAATTTTACACACACAGACCGTTATTATTTACACACACACTTAGTATTTTTTGCAGATAATATGGATTCTGAATATTATTGACGCTGGTTATGAGGAGGGGATTCGCCATCCTTATCGACTTTACCAGGCTATCGAGAGTATGACACATGTTCTTGAAGGTCAGCACATTGACGAAGCTGGACCTAGTTCTGCTGGACCTAGTTCTGCTGGAGGTCGCTTTCCATCTTCGACGTTGACATACAGTCGTAGGCCTCGGCGTAGGCATACAGCTGATTCGTGACATGTTATGTTGTTACATGTTATTTTGTTAGTTGATGAATATTGTTTGGTGTTTTTTGTAAGATGACATTGTTGTAATGGTAACAGTGGTTAATATTTTCTTATTAGAATGGAATGACAACAATGGTATTGTAATGACCTTTTATTATTAGAATGAAATGGTCGATAACATTCAATCCACATTGCAAAAAATATAACACATCAACATAAAAAACACATTCATTAATTTCTTCCATAATTGTAACATTGTCAAATGCATACATGTGTCATGCGACATCAACAACATCAAAAGTCTCTCGAGTAGCTACATTATCATGAATAATGTCCTTGAAATGTTGAATGCGACGCACATATGCATCATCCCAGTCCACAGCGCAAGGGTGACGGTATTTTCTCCAATTAGTGGCAATAGGAGGAACTGGATGGCCTGGCTGCAACAAAACCTGCACCAAATATCAATTGACTTAGTGGTCATACCTCATAACTTCTTCTACATGCATAAACGCAATTGATAAGTTTCTGTTATACCTGCACGAAATGATTTCCGTTGACAAACCCAATGGCAATCTCACGTCTATCAAGTTGAGGTACTGGCACGGTTCTAAGAGGTAAAAAGGTGAGACATTGTTGTAAAGACAAGTGGTATAACACAAGATTGTAGCACGATGCAACAAGATGGCCCATGTCTGGCATAGTCATCCAATGTGAGTATCCATGACTGTCTTCAAAGTATGACAATATGCTTGTCAATTCTTCAAACCTTTCATACGACCCATAAAGTATAATGTATTCCTCTTTGTGTGTGTGCAGCTCACCCAATAGGTCACGCCTAACCTGAGCCCAATCATCTTCTGTATGACCAATTGAAGCAGCTATAGCCCTGAAACCACAATTCCCATCTGCAGCTACATCCTTGACAAACTTAATATATGGTTTTAACCCAGTAGGGAAAGCATCAACATATGCACCAGGTTTCACTGTTCTAGTAATGTATGCCTTCCCTTTCGGGTTCACCTTCTCCTTTCCCTTAACAGGTCGCTTCTTCTTGGTTTGCAGAGTAGAAGCTAATGTAGTGATTTGAGTGTCCATAGGTGAGAAGGAATCATGTCCAGATTGCACTAACTCAAATGCACACGGGTCACGACGGGTAGAAACATTGATCTTCTTATGATCCCGAGGACGTGTTTTGGGCTTCACCTCCGGCTCAACAAGAAAAGTGCTCTCCGGATATACAATCTCTTTCAACTTCTTCAAAAGCTCCAATCGCATGGTTCTATCACTTTCATTAAACTTGTTGACAAACAACTCTACTTCTGCATGACAAGTCACCTCTGTTTCCTCTTTTTTCTTGCATATGGAGATATGAAGTTGCCTCCACTGTGAGTGTATGGTAGCAAGTGGTATAGGACGATCTTGTCTGATGTAGTCAGCAATCTCATGGGCGCAAGGTAAACCATGAGTGTGGCGAAGGACGCATCCACAAGCTTCAACATCAATACCAATGGAATTGGCTCTCTTACTCTCGACAAGCAAATACTCCAATGCAGAGATAGACACATTCCCCCGTAGCTCCCTGAATTGAGAAGGTTTAAATTGATGTTGCACAACAGTTAGACTTTTCTCAAATGAAGCCTTGATATCAGTGTGTTGCAACTCAAGCAGACTGTGTATTTTCTCAAATGATGCCTGAAATGAGACTTGACATGAACCTAATTGTCTTTTAAGTTTTGCATGTGCACTCTCAGCCCTGTTCAATTAAATGTAAGTCAAGTTAAAATCAAGTACATGGCAGTTATTAATAACATATTCAACAAAAGTAATGTTACCGGTTCGTTGTAACATTGCCACAATGCATACACGTGTCTGTCCATGCCGCCACAAATTTGTCCTTGTAAGGAACCAACCAAGTATCCATGACATATTTGACTGCATCAGGATAACTACTGAATTCCTTAAGTAATGATTTAAGACGCTTCTCGTATTGAATTTCAGAAGATGAATACACTACAGAGTTCCACTCATGG
Organism: Camellia sinensis; assembly: GCF_055761805.1. Taxonomy (NCBI): domain Eukaryota; kingdom Viridiplantae; phylum Streptophyta; class Magnoliopsida; order Ericales; family Theaceae; genus Camellia; species Camellia sinensis. The sequence goes on along the minus strand of NC_138975.1, from coordinate 99,239,312 downwards.
TTGAACTTCTCCCATTTTTGCTGTGTCTCAAACATTTTCTTGCATTTCGTCAACACATTCTTACTGATATGCCAACGACATAATAAATGTCTGGCACTCGGGAATATCTTTTGTATGGCATTCATCAAGGCTAGCTCTCTGTCAGTAACAATAACTGTTGGCACAACAAACCCATCCATGACATCACGTAATGTGGCTAACACCTACGCATAGTTATCGACCCTCTCATACTGTAAGTATGCAAAAGCTACAGAGAATGTCATTTCAGTTGATGTCACTCTCACAATTTCAAGAAGAGGAAGCCGATATCTGTTGGTTTTATATGTGCAATCCATAATTAATATACGTGGGAAAGACCGAAATAAGTCCAAACTGGTAGGATGTGCCCAAAACAAGTCAATCACAGTCATCGTGGACTCTTCAGACCGATGGCGCTCAATGTAATTATACTTGGCCAATTCACCCAATAAGTGTTGCATCTGTGATCTTCCAGCTCTCTGTACCACCCTGTTTCGATGGCGTACATTGTAAATGGTTTTAAGTGTGCTTACATTGAGGGCATCTCGCTGTTTCAAGGTTACTAGGATTTCTTTTGGCCGAACCATGCTCTTTGACATATCCATTAACAATGCTTTCTCATCCTTGGATAGCCTCCCCGCATATGAATGTCCCTCGAGGTGCTCCGCAGGTGGATGATTATGCAATCCGCATACTACAGTCAATGTCCATTCATCATATGTGGTAAACCTGTGAGCCCTCATATCAAAAGGACAACCACACTTCTTCGTACCGGTTATTCTTGATGTATTGTTGCCATAATGTTTTAACTTCTTTGTTGCTCTATATTGGCCACTCCTCTCACAAGCAAGATACATCCTAGGTCTTTTTTTCCCTCCACCATAGTCTGATGTTTTGATTACAATGACCAAACCATTTCTCTTTCCAACTTCACGTACCCAGTTGAGCAATTCATCCTTACTTTTGAATACCTACAAAGTTAAATAAATATTATCAAACATTTACATTTGGTGAGCAATTCAAAACATAATCGTTATAATTTCGTAGACTGAACCTGTTCAGTTGTGAAATGAGTGGTGTAATCTAACACAAAATTCGCGCAAACCTGACTCCCTTGAGTTGACACAGATTCCTGCATGTTTTGTATAACATTACAAATTTTTAATGGCATTATAAAGATTAATTTGCAATTTGAAACTGTAAATTTGGTATGCAGTTTGCAAATTTGGAATATAAAATGGAAAAAAAAAATTTACTTCATTCGGAAGTAGTTGTCCGAATGTTTTTCCAAATTTCGGAAGTAGAATGTTGTATAAGTTAACATTTTTCGGACAACAACTTCCGAATTTATATAAATGTTTCGGACAACAACTTCCGAAATTTATCAATTTATTCGGACATCAACTTCCGAAAATACATAATTATTTCGGTAGTACATTTCCGAACAAAATAACAAAATTCGGCACTGGTTATCCGAACGACGCTGCGAAAAAAAAAAAAAATTAAACTCACATTTCCTTCGCTCTGCTTCACATGAATACTTATTTGCTGATTTTCAGAAGACAAATCCTCCATCACAAATAAGTAATGAAGAATAAGGAAGGAAGAATGAGGAAGACAGCTTGTGGAAGGAGTGTGGAGCTTGTGCAAGGAGTGTACACTAATGAAGAATGGAGTAACTTTGGAGCCCTGGTATGGAGTCTGTGTATGTGTGGATCATTTAGCAAAATGAGGAAGCAGAGGCATTGCAACGTCTGTGTGTGTATTGAGAGGATGTGTGTTTATTTGAATTGTGTGAGATGTCTATAATGGTAATTTTATTTAGGAATAAAATTGTAATAAAAATAAAATTCATTAAGTGTGTGGAAAGAGTGGAATTGGTGTGTGCAAATAGAGGCTCCCAATTCTAAGTACCAAATTACCAAGTACACCTTTCCTGTTGCCGTCTGGCTCTCTCACCCTCTCTCACCATTTTTCTCCTCTCTTTATCTCTCTACATCGTTCTGTTTCTCTCAAGAGATCGTGTCCGATTGGCTGCTCTTTCTCTCTCTTCTTCGGTCGCTCCTTGGCGGTTCAGAAATGGTGGTTCTGGGCTCGAATTAAATCGATGCTGTTTGGAGTGGATTGGATTAGGAATTTGGGATTAGGGTTTTTGTGATTTTGATGAGGCAGGGGAGGGTTTGGAGGCGATCTGGGTTTTGGTGAATTGTAGGGTTTTTGTTGATGTTGTTGTTTGGAAGAGGGGAATTTAGGGTTTGGGATTGATGGTTGTCGAGGCGAAAATTGGGGAAGATGCAAGGGTATTATGCATGGGCGGGGAGGTGAAAATTGGAAACGGAGTCGGCACATGTGGTCGGTCCCCTCGCGCGGCACCGCAGTGACGAGGACTGTAGCCGGTGATTCTTCAGCATCTACGCTTGATTCCTTCTGCAAGGTATTGCCTTGGTGGGTCTTTCAATTATTTCAATTTCACTTCTTATTGATTCATACATGTTTATTGGCTCTACTGCATTGATGATTTTCCGCTTTCGTGTGTATGTATTTTTTAGTAATTTGTTGGGGGATTCGATAAAATTGCTTGTTTTTTTTTTTTTTACAATTATGTAGTGGTTGAATTTTGACCCTCCTTTTGTTTTTAGGTTGAGGGTTTTAGGCAAATGAATCTATATATGCGTATTTTTAAGTTATGATTCCTTGGATTGATTGATTATAGATTTTTATTTATTAATTTCTTAAACGTAGAACTTGGAAGTAAACATGTCAAAGCAAATAAATTTAGTGGGTTATTTTAGTTTATTGAATTTTTCATTGGTGATGTATGATTTTTAAGTTTTTGCTATTAAATGCTATCATTGGCCGTTTATACTAGAATTCAGAAAAGACTCTTCCTTCGGTGTATACCACCATTCAATAACATTAAAAAAATTCTCAAAAACACCACCAACCAACATCCACGAAAAAAGCCAACATAAAATGAAATAGAAAAGCAAAGTAAAAACAAAGATTGGCAAAATGAAGTGAAATTCAACCCAGGACTTGCTTTGTTAACTGAGAATTGTGTTGAGCAACTTTCAAGGTAGAAAATTTGATTCGAATCTAATCTCATCTAGAAATAAAATCAAATATATAATTCTGAATGTACTTGTGTTTTGCGGCAATCATCATTGATTCTTATCTTGTTGCCGTTGATTTTCTGGTTATCAACATCAACGTCTATGAGCCAAGTGGGTTATCAATCTTTTAATTGGAGTCCTCTGTGATGGGCAGCATAAATATGCTTCATGGTGTTTACATGGGACGGTGGACAAGGAGGAGTTTGGAAAGGATTGTGAGGTTAAAGAAATGAGACTGATTGTTGTGATTTGGATGATAAGGTTCTGAGTATGTTTCCTAATGAGTTGAAGACCAAATCGAAGGAGAAGAAATTTTAGAGAGACAAAAATACGACATTGTGGCTCTCTCTTTTGGGTTATGTAGTAGATTTAGGTGGGTTATCAGTAAAACAAAATGTTAGCGAAAATAAAACTTTTTGGTGGTGATGTTGGAGAGTGATGGCAACAATAGAAATGGATGGTAAAGAACCAGAGGAGGCTGTGGGAAGGAAGAGGGACCACTGTTGCACTAAAGAGGGAAAGGGGGAGGCTAGAAGTGGTGGAAAGAGGGGAATAGTGAAGGAAGGTGGCAGTGGTCGACGATGGTGGTTGTGGGAGGGAGGGGTTGCGATAGGAGGTGGTGGTGGGGTTTCCGATGACCATGACGGGGCAGAGGATGGGAGGCAAAAAGAAAAGAGAGAAATAATCACATGAGGCACACAAAAGTAAAGAATTTAAGGTGTGAATAAAAGTGGCTGACGTAGCATTGCCTGGTTGGCTGTCCGTAAACCATTTGGTTCATGGGACAGCCGTGAAAAAGATATCTCTTTTGTAATATGCACACTACAGTATTTTGTTTCTGAATTATGCATCAGCATTATTTTCCGAATTTAATGAAATTTTTTGTTATTTGCGGATAATATATATAGTAATTAAAAAGAAAGAAAAAAGAGGGAAAAAGCTGTGATCCCTTGCTGCATCTACTTGCCCAAAAAAAATCCCTTGCTGCATCTGTGTTTCTGGGTCACAGTGTATTCACTTCATCAATGCGTTATACCTTGTTTATGTCTTAATATATGATACTTAATGCTATGGAAATGATACTCTTTAACATTAAACTGAATTGAAGAATTGGTAAATAATTTATGTAAAAACTAGACCAAACTAATCTTTATGTTACAATCAAGTGCGGTTGGCTACATGAATATTTCTTGGTATTCTTCTATGTCAAGGGCTATATGTTTAGTTTAATAAATTCATATTTTTTTACTACTACATTACATATCAGTTTAGATTTCTCTCCTAAAATTTTCATATATAGTGATCATATCATTCTATCTTATTGTTGAATTTCCATGTCTTTATTGGATATGACCAAACTATCTTAGCATGTTTTTTTTTTAAATTTATCTTCAATTGGTTGGTGCTACGCCTATCATTTCATATATATATATATATATATTTAATTTTATTTACTTTTAGTCTTTTCACATCCATGTAAGCATCGTCAACTTGGCTACTCTGATTATATGAATGCATTATTTCTTCGCTGCCATACATTATGTCCCTTTGATCATTCTTGGCCATATAGTTGTACTATAAAAAAATTCTTCTAATTTTGTTGGAATTCGTTGATCATATAATATGCTAGACATACTTCTCCATTTGAGCAACATATTAGTCTTCATAAAATCCTTTTTCTTCTCTATATACTTGTCTATTAGTTTGCACTGTCTATTAATCTGCGTAGTTAATATATTGCTTTGATAGTTTATATACCTGTTGTTATCAAAATCTTACGATTCACGATAGGATTTGCAATTTTTGCAAAATCGATACGAATTTATAGATGAATTGCACAATTCATAAGATTCGATCACTTTTTACAATTAATGTAATTTGAAACTATCATGCCCGACACATTTTGATTCTTTTTTTTTTCCCCTTCAATTTTTTAGTGAAAATGACATAATACAACTTCTAATAGTATTTAGTACGAAAATAGCTAATGTATATACATGATTTGTTATTTTTGGTAATCAGAGAGTTTTTAGTAAGATCCAATTAGATTTAGTTAGACCAAACATGTTTTTAACCTTTTCTTTTCATTTTTTTTCTTTTAAAAAATCATAATATATTTTCTAAACATGTTGTTGTAATTTGCACCATGAATTATGTGTTGCTATTTTATTGAAATAAATATAGTTCAATTTTTCAATATTACATGGTGAGGTTAGTTAAACCTAATAATTCCATAAGTTCTTTTTATTTTTTATTTTTAATCTTATTTTCTTAAGTTGTGTTTTTGAAAAATAAGCATGTATACCTTTTAAAGTGTTTTAGGTTTTAAAATAAAGGATTTAAATTAATTCTTTCTTATGATTGGATCGTTGTTATTTGGAAATGTATGCATGCTTATTTTGTCCAAATATCAACATCGTTATTAAGTTATTGTTGCTTTGAAATAGTGAGTTTGTCTTTTGTTTAGTTCTTTTGTTTTTATTCTTTTTATTTATTAAGAATGATTAATAAGAAATATCTAAAAGAGGGAAATTGTACAATGGTGATCTTGCATGGATATCCGTGTTAACTTATTACCTACTAGACCACGTGATCATAATTCAAAACAATATTTTCATTGATTTAAGTCTAAATATTTCATATTTATAAGATATATCTAACATCTAAATCTGTATATATATCTTTCTAAGTAATCTCTACTACTTTAAAAAATACAAAGATATCTAAATTTTTCTACTCTTTTTTTTTTTCTTTTTGAAAATGCCCCTCTATTCATCAATTAGTTGCTTAAGTTTAAGGGACGATTTGTAATTGGCACTACTAGTACAACTATTACCAACAACTGCAATGTTTAGTAGAGAAGTTTCCAATTGCAATCATATATTTTCCACTAATTGCACAAACCTTAGAAGTGGAAGACACCGACTCTGAAATTTGATTAAACAGAGACAATTAAAGAACTGTTTTTATCCCAAAATTTTTCAAGTGAGAATTAAGATGAAACTTTGATAACAGGTGCACTTTTTCTATTTTAGAAACTTTGTTCTTTTGGATGGATTTTGATGTTAATTGAAATTTTGTTTGAACTTTTTATTTTATTTTAAAATTAATTAATTAATTTTTTTTAAAGTTTGTTTAGCATGAAATGGATGGGAACTATAAGAAAATTATTTTTTCTGTACAACTCATATTAACATTAACATAGTAATTAAAATTTTAATTTCTTACAAAAAATGAAGCATGGAAACTCAAAAATCGGTGTCGTGGTAGTGTCTGACATGTGGACACGCCGGGGACATGTACGGGACACACCAGATGGCGTGTCCCTTTAATTTAATGAATTTTTTGTAGGGGACATGCGTGTCCATATCTTAGTTGCAGGAATCGTAAAGGAGGGAGGGAGAGAGGGAGGGAGGGGGAGATAGAGAGAGAGAGAGAGAGAGAGAGAAACTTGGATCTGCTTCGATCTGCTCGCCATCTGCTCTCGCCTTCGATCTTTTCGGATGTCGACCTTCGCCTTCGTCTTCGTCTTCGTCTTCGTCTCTCTCTCGCTCTCTCTCTCGCTCTCTCTCTGTTCTGTTTTTAGAAGTCATTTGGCTTTGATCTCCAAACACTGACTGACCCTAGACAGCCCTAGTTCTTAACATATAATAAATAATATAATTTGTTATATAATAATAAATCTAATTAAATCATATATAATAATAAAAAATCTAATAAAATCTATAAAATAAACCATTCAATTTTTATTTTTATTTATTTTAACATATTTTATTATTTATAATATATATATATATATATATATCAATAAAAAATAAATTATATAAATAAATTAAAAATATTATTAATAAAAATAATACCTAAGATAAAAATAATAAATATATGTAAAAATAACTATTTAACTCATCTTGGAGGTGCAAACGAAGAACTTGAAAATTTTGAAAATTAAACTTCCAGCTTGAGTACCTTTTTTGTATTCCAATTCAGATAATGAAAGCTTTTCTCCCACCTATACCTATTCTGTTTCTAATTTTTAAACACATGAAGAAACTCACGTGCAAGGCACGCGCACCATTACTAGTTTAAAAAAAGTGATTAGATCTTTATGATTCATGATTCGATTCCATTTGCGATTCGTTGCAAGCCCATTTCGATTCATGATTTAAATCCCAATTTGACATCTACAGATATACCTGACATAAATTCAAATTGATTGTCTAACACTAGTGTTGTAACTCCTATACTCAATCACTCTCCCACAAATTCATTGAATCATCAACTTAGTACCTCTATAATTCTTGCTGCCTTTATTAGTTCTTTTTTGAAACCAACAATATGCTTTTATCTGTGCACACCATATTTTTACTTCAAAATTGCTTTACTGTGTAAACATGTGATTTTGATCATTTATTCAAATTTATGTATTCAGTTATACGAGTCCATGGGCAATTAACATTCTATACTTCTTTAATGTTATCGGTGAATATAATTTTTATTCATACTATTTGATCAAAATTTATGGCCTTTTCCTTTATTTAAAACCATTTGTTGCATGTTTGCTTGTTTTGGCCATGCTATGATATTTGATTTTCTGCGAATGATTTTTGGACTGTACAGGCATCAAACACAATTTGTGGGCATTGCAGGAGTTTTGTGTCCAACATGGACACAGACACCTTCTAAAAATCATAGTGTAGACATGTTTTCCTATCATCACATCACGTTAGCTTGCATGGATACTTCAGCAATAGTGATTCTCTCTCTATGGAGAATTTGGTGGGCCGCAAAAGTGGTAGCTGATTTGGTGTAGTTGTTCAAATTATTGTTCACGAAATCTAAAATTAGTAGAAGAGTATGTTCTTGAAATCATCCACCTCTTTATCTTCCTTGCTGCAACCTGCAATTGTTTTATGGTGGCAGGTGGTTCTTACTGCCCTAGGAAATATGGATACGTGACACGCTAACACGTAAATTTTCAAAAAATGTGGTGGGACATGACACGTGTGGGACACATGTAAAACATATAATATTTATTTATTTATATGTTATATACAAGGATAAACATTTATTATATGTCACGTATAATGCTACTATTTGATTCAAAACAATAACAAAATGCTACGTAACACTAATTTCTAAACTCTAAAGAAGTAGAATAGGTATAAATTTACTTTGTTTTTCTGTTATCATTAGATTTCAAGTTATTTTATTTCAAAGTTGTATTGTATCTCATGTGTCTAAGCGATATGCGTGTTCCTCTTCTCCAAGTTTCTAAAGCGTGTTGAAGTGTAGAAAGTTTTAATAATAATGGGACATATTTTGAAGCATGTCTAACAAGGGTTGAGAATTGTCTGATGAATGTCGTGTCGTGTTAGTGTTTGACACGGTTTCGAACATGACACACACCCTTCTTAAAAGTGTTTGTGTTTCTTAGGTACTACCAAATTTGTTTATGATAGTGGGGTTGCTGAGGCACGACTTCAGTTCAAACTAAACTCTTAATATTAAGCAATCACTTGCAAGTTTAATTGGCAAAATGAAAAGGCTTGTCAATTCATTTCTGATCACTAAATACTCTTTTTCTTTTTTTTTGATCAACAACAAAAGAAGAAAAATTTTATTAAAAGAGAGAAAAGAGAAGAAGAAAAATACAAAGGAGGACAAGAAGTCCTCAAAAGCAAAAACTAAGAAACACACACGGTGTAATATTTTTGGGCCTCAGTTGCTCCCCCGTTTCGGGGAATCCCGCTTTTGTTAATTTCTAGTGATTGGAAGGCCAATCACTAAATACTCCCATTTGTGTGGTGTGAATTTAAAGAGTCAGCATCATTGGGTGTAATATTTGTCTGCAAGATGATGATGCCTTATGGTGCTTAAATTTATTTTCATATTAATCTTTTGTTTGCCCTTTCTTTTATTTTCTTTGCGTCCGAAGTTTTTATTGCGCTTAATTTTACCAACGACAATTCTGTATACATATGCTAACGTTCACTTTCCTTTGTTTCCATGTGTTTTACTATTTCATGGTTAATTGAGGTAAACCTTTTTCTGTAGGATGGTCGCAAGATTAGTGTAGGTGATTGTGCTCTTTTCAAACCGCCCAAGGATTCCCCTGCTTTTATTGGAATAATTCGTTGGCTGTCATTAAACAAAGAAAACAATCTACAGTTGGGTGTGAATTGGCTTTACCGGCCTGTTGAAGTAAAGCTTTGCAAAGGCATCCTGCTGGACGCTGCGCCAAACGAAGTCTTCTATTCCTTTCATAAGGATGAGATTCCTGCTGCATCATTACTCCATCCATGTAAAGTTGCATTCCTTCCTAAAGGTGTTGAACTTCTGTCAGGGATATCCTCATTTGTCTGCCGTCGAGTTTATGATGTTGCAAACAAGTGTTTATGGTGGTTAACTGATCAAGATTATATTGATGTGAGTTTTAGTTACCTTTGTATGTCAGTCCGTGTTTGCTGTGTTCAGTTTTCTATTTTCATTTACTGTGTTATTGTTTATATCTAATCTTTCTGAATTTCGTTTCATTTTCTTTTTAATTTTTCTGATGGATAGTTTATTTCTATTTTCTATAGGAGCGACAGGAAGAAATAGACAAGCTGTTATATAAAACACGAATAGAGATGCATGCAACAGTGCAGCCTGGTGGCCGTTCTCCAAAACCAATAAATGGTCCTACATCACAGTTAAAACCTGGTTCCGATAATATACAGAGTGCCACTTCCTTCCCTTCTCAAGCCAAGGGGAAGAAAAGGGAGCGGACAGATGGATCTGAGCCTCTCAAACGAGAACGTTCTTTAAAGACGGATGATGATGACTCTTGTCAGTTTAAATCTGAAAGCGCTTTGAAATATGAGATTTCTAAGATAACAGAAAAGGGTGGGCTTGTAGATCAAGAAGGGGTAGAGAAACTAGTTCAACTTATGCAGTCTGATAGATCTGAGAGGAAGATGGAATTGGTTAGCCGGTCAATGCTTGCAGGTGTAATAACAGCTACTGAAAAGTTTGATTGCCTTAATCGGTTTGTTCAGCTCAAGGGTTTGCCTGTGTTAGACGGATGGCTTCAAGATATCCATAAAGGGAAGATCGGTGATGGTAGTCCCAAGGATGGTGATAAATCTGTAGAGGAATTTCTCTTGGTTTTGCTTCGTGCTCTTGATAAGCTGCCTGTAAATCTTCATGCCCTACAGATGTGTAACATTGGCAAATCAGTGAATCATTTACGTTCACATAAAAATGTTGAAATTCAGAGAAAAGCAAGAAGTTTAGTTGACACATGGAAGAAACGTGTTGAGGCTGAAATGAATGTTATTGATGCGAAGTCAGGTTCAACTCAAGCTGTTTCATGGCCTTCCAGATCACGTCTTCCCGAAGTTTCTCATGGTGGGAACCGATATCCTGGTGCGTCTGAGGTTGCTATGAAGAGCTCAGTTACACAGATTTCTGCATCTAAAGCTGCTTCAGTTAAGCCTGTACAGGGTGAGATCACTTTCAAATCCACTTCCTCGTCTCCAGGGACAATGAAATCAGCAGTGTCACCTCCTTCAGGTAAAGATGCTAATCCCAGAATAGTAGTTGGAAGCTCCTCTGATCTTCCTTCAACCACTGCAAGGGAGGAGAGGAGCAGCAGTTCAAGTCAGTCTCTCAACAATGGTCAATCTTGTTCAAGTGACCATGCCAAAACTACGGTTTTCTCAGGAAAGGAAGATGCAAGGAGTTCTACTGCAGGGTCAATGAGTGTGAATAAGATATCTGGTGGTTCTTCTCAACATCAGAGGTCAATCAATGGATTCCCTGGGCCTGCTGTGTCTGGAGGTCAAAGGGAAACTGGGTCTGATGAAGGTGATGGGCCACCTGCCGCTATTCCTGAAGAAGAGCAACGCCAAACTGGTGATGACACTGCTAAATTTGCTGAAGTCTCAAAACCTGCTTCCTCGTTATCAGGGAATGAGTTGAAATCTGGGAAATTGCATGATGCTTCTTTCAGCTCTATAAATGCTTTAATTGAAAGTTGTGCCAGATACTCTGAAGCAATTGCGTCTATGTCAGCTGTAGATGATGTCGGAATGAATCTGCTCGCTAGTGTTGCAGCTGGAGAAATGTCCAAGTCCGATTTGATATCACCAACTGATTCTGCAGGAAAAAACACACCTATGGTTGAGCACTCTTGCTTGGGAGATGATGCCAAATCAAAATCATCACAGCAAAGTCAGTCTGCAGATGGTGCTGTTGGTGACGTAGAGAAGCAGGGTCTGATTGCTGGTGCTTCATTGTCTAGGGATGGGTTACATCATCTATCTAAACAGGCCTCTGGCGACATCTCTGGAGATTGGAAAACCACTTCTTCCATACCTGAGCATACACCAGTAGGAGAGAGGAATGAATATAATTCTTCCAATTTGGATTTGGAACCAGCTGCAGAAGCTCGCCCGGAGAAAAATGGAAGACCGGATGAAATTAGGGGTGCTGCTTCTGTGGCTCTTTCTCCAGCCAGTGCAGCAGTGAAGGTAGATGGTGAAGAAAGTAAACAGCTTGATGTCAAGGTGTCAACCATCATCAGTGCAAGAATTCAGGATGCTAAGCCGAACAGAAGCTGTTCTTTGTTGATGGATGATAAGGTCAATGAAGCCCTTTCATGTGTAAAAGTTGAGAAAGAAGTTGTTGGAGGTTCATCATCACATGCATCATTAGAAATCGGCAGTGAGAACAAAAATAATATGAATGAAGGATTTAATGGTGTTGATCACCCAGAGCAGAAACCACCTCCAGCGAAGGTGAAGTCTGAGCATTTAGAAAGAGGTGATGCGGAACTGCTACATACTTCTGGTTCTAGTAAAGACCTCCCTTCAGAAAATGTCGATGAACTAAAGAGTGGAAAAGCTGACGAAATGGACACCAGAAGTCATGGTAGTCATGCTGGAAAACAAAATATTCATCATGGTACCAACAGTGGTCCAACTCATCAAAATCAAGTTTCAGCTACTCTGGGATCAGTTGCTAGTGATCAGAAGAGTAAGGGCATGGATACAAATGTCGAGAGTAAAGATGTTCTCAAGCAGTGTTCTGGTGGAGCAGTTCCTCAAAAGGAGTCACGGGGATCCAAGGTGACTGATGTTGAGGCACGAGAAACAGAGGACAGTGCATCCACCGCAGCTGATGCTTCTTCGATCCCTGCTACTGGGGCATCAGCCACGGATACAAAGCTAAAGTTTGATCTAAACGAAGGATTTTTTGCAGATGAAGGAAAATATGGGGAACCCATCAACTTGGCTGGTCCTGGATGTTCAACTTCTCATTTGATTAGCCTGTTGCCTTTTCCTGTTTCATCTGTATCCAGCAGCCTTCCTGCTTCCATTACAGTGGCTGCTGCTGCAAAAGGACCCTTTGTTCCTCTGGAGGATCTGTTGAGAAGTAAAGGGGAGCTTGGATGGAAGGGATCTGCTGCTACAAGTGCATTTCGGCCTGCTGAACCCAGGAAGTTTCTGGAGATGCCACTGGGTACTACTAGTATCCCTCTTCCTGATGCTACTGCGGGCAAACATGGTCCACCTCGGTTAGATATTGATCTGAATGTGCCCGATGAAAGAATTCTCGAGGACATGGCATCTCGAAGCTCTACTCAGGAGACAGCTTCTACATCTGACCATATAAGTAACCGTGGAATGGCACAAAATGATCCAATGGGTTCTGCACCCATTCGTAGTTTTGGAGGTCTTGATCTGGATTTGAATCTAGTTGATGAGGCTAATGATATGGGGCAGTACTCAAGGAGCACCAATCGTAGACTGGAGGCCCCACTTCTGACAGTTAAGTCGTCATCATCAGGTGGATTTTCTAATTGTGAGATAAGGAGGGACTTTGATCTAAACAATGGGCCTGCCTTTGATGAAGCAAGTGCTGAACCATCCCCTTTTAACCTGCATGCCAGAAGCAGCATGCAAGCCCAGCCTCCTTTTGCTGGCGTCAGAATGAATAATACAGAAATGGGAACTCTCTCATCGTGGTTTCCAACTGGGAACACTTACTCTGCTGTTGCAATTCCATCGATATTGTCTGATAGAGGGGAGCTGCCCTTTCCAATTGTTGCAACTGGTGGGCCGCAAAGAATGTTGGGACCCCCTACTGGTGGGACCCCATTTACTCCAGATGTTTACCGGGGTTCGGTGTTGTCATCTTCTTCTGCAGTGTCCTTCCCTTCTACTCCCTTCCAGTATCCTGTCTTCCCATTTGGGACTAGTTTTCCTCTGTCCTCCGCCAATTTCTCAGGTGGATCTACAACTTATGTGGATTCCCCTTCTGGTGGTAGGTTTTGCTTCCCTGCCGGAAATTCCCAGTTATTAGGCCCTGCTGCTACAGTTTCATCCCAGTATCCAAGGCCATATGTTGTTAGCCTTCCTCCCGATGGTTGCAATAATATTGGTGTTGATAACAGTAGAAAATGGGCTAGGCAGGGTCTCGACCTCAATGCTGGCCCTGTAAGTATAGACATAGAAGGCAGAGAAGAAACATTACCTCTTGCATCGAGGCAACTTTCTGTTGCCAGTTCACAGGTGCTAGCAGAGGAGCAAGCAAGGATGTACCAGCAGCTGGCGGGTGGTGTTCCAAAGAGGAAGGAGCCGGAGGGAGGGTGGGATACTGAGAGCTTTAGGTACAAGCAATCCTCATGGCAGTAAGGATGCGTTATACACAGCCTAGTGACCTGTTCAAGGCTTTGATGCCTGGTGAGTTTTACTGTGCATGTATTGTCTGATTCATTATGCGCAAAAGTGAAGATGACTTTGATTGCAGACTGTTCGTTTGCAATAGTTTTTTGTAGGATGGAGTTTTGTAGTTTTTTTATTTTTGCAGTTGAATAAATGGGTGTGAGAGAAAAAGTGATTGATTGATGTGTAGGATGTCGGAGAATGAAAGAGAGAGAAAAAAATGATTCATTGATGTGTAGGATGTGAGAGGAGTGAGGAGATAGAAAAAGTGATTGAAAACAGTTTTGAGAATATTGTATACCAAACAAATTTTGGATTTTGAGCTCTCAAAAATTGTTTTAAAAAACTCAACCAGACATGGCCTTGATGTCTGGATTCTGTCATCAGATCTGCTATCTAATTTGCTATAATGTCTTTTTTATGTTGAACATAACTGCCAAAAGTATTTTCTGCTTTTGTTCAATATTTTTATTTTTGAAAATGAGTCGTAGTGTTGTAAAATGATTACGTCACATACTAAAAATAATATTCTGTTTTGGTTTCTCTTAGTTTGCTCCACACTTTGGGTGTAAATGTTCATAAATGATGAGATTTTTCTCACATTTCTTTGCTTTGTCTCTTCATGGGAAATTGACAACTTTAGACGCCCATGACATTTACTTGCTCCATCTCTTTATGGTAAATATTGAAGTGTTTCTTGAAACCTTCCATTTGCCTTGAAGCATTTACTGTTTGAATTCAGCTGGTCTGTTGTTCCCTTTGGTGCTCATCTGTCATCAACATATTTGTTTAGATTATGCGCTTCTCCCTTTGTATTCGTCAATAATTGTTTTGGGTGCTTGTATATGGGTTATATAAACTGCTAAAATCTTGTGGCTTTTTTTTTTTTTTTTTTTTTTTTTGCAAATTATGTTTTGCACCATTTAACTTTGTCTTGGTTTTGTTTTGATTTTGTCCCAGGTGGGCAATGGCTAACTCCTGGAAATTGCCCAACTGGTGTTCTCTAAGAGAGTGATGGGCGGTAAGCGAGTTATTTCATGTTTTCATAGTCTCCAACCTCCCCCAACCTCTTTTAGTGCATCAGATGTGCTGTAAAGGTTTCCGTCATGGGGTCTGGCAAGCTCTTGGTTTTAGTGTTCTTTTTTTTATTTTTTCTGGGCGGCTGCAGATAATTTCCTGTTTGTAGATATGTTTTTAACTGCTGGACAATGCACTCGGTGTTCCCCAAACACTCGGAAATTCGGTGTCTATATTCCATGAGACCCAACAACACCATGTCCAATCCAAATGCCTCTGGTAGTGGAGGTTGGATTCCTACACCGCTTCAAGCAAACACCCTTTTGTGCTTTGCTGTTAATTTATCTTTCTTTGCCGCCTTTTTCTTTTCTTTTCCTTTTTTCGTTACATGTTACATAAAAGCAGGTTGGCCGCTGAATTTTGGTACTTTTGAGCTTTTTATTGATCTGGCATGGTTTAGTTGGTATTGCTGCTGTTGTATCTTAATTTGATTTTACCCCTTTAAACGTAGTCGTAGTCTCATTTGCTACCATGAGTTTTGTGTGTGCAGTCATTCTGTTCACATTGCAAAACAAAATATGTGATTCATTGATTTATATTAGGGTTGTTTATTTGAAATTTTAGGAAAACTGATTGCCAGGAGAGTGAGATAGATTGTTAGCAATCGAAAGATTAACGTGCTTTTTGGATCATAGATTTGGATAAGTATTTAAAAAGAAAAACAAAAAAGAAAATAAGTTGTTTATATTTTATTTATATTTTACTCTTTTTATTAAACAAAAATTTTTTTTTACTAAAATTCGTAAGGATAAATTATTAATAGGTTTTAATAGTTAAATTTAATTATCAATGGTATTTAAAATGGACAATTAATTATTTTTTTGTCACGATTTTTATAAATTGTCTTTAAAATTTGTAGTTAGTGATATTTTTTGTGATAAATTTTTTCAATTGTCGTTAAAAGTTAGTGACTTCTATGTGACAATTATTTAAACTGTTGTTAAAATTTATAATTAGTGATTTTTTGTGATAATTTTTTAACTGTTGTTGAAAATTAATAATTAGTGAAACTTTTTAGAGTAATGATTCATCCCCTTTTCTCCCCACCTTCTTTGACCCCATCTCTCTCTCATTGGTTACCTTTTCTTTTTCTTTTTCTTCCTGCTCCACCAATCACCCCCTGCCACGTGGCAAAGGGGGGTGAGGGGTGACCCCCAAAAGGGGGTCCCAAGCATTATTCAACTTTTTAATAGTGTTGAATGAAAAACGTTATTAATTATCATAATTTATTAAAGAATAAATTTACCTATTAAGATTTATATTTAAGTGCTCCAAATTCATAACTCAATCACAATCTAAAGCATTTGAGTTAATGGGGTGAAATGATCCTCATTTGGTGAGCAAACGAGCCTCCATTTGAATCACGAGGCCTAGTGAGAAGAAATTGTCATCATTTTTTTTCTTGTTTAGAAGAATAATTAGGGACACGTTTTTTATTATTATTTTGTATTCAGGAGTACAATTTAGGTATTATAATTTTTTTGGGTAAATTACACTGACGTCATCTGAGATTTTTATTTAATACAAATTGTTTTTCATATTTGAAAAATTAAACTTATCTTCTTGTCAAATTAAAATGATAGTATTTGTCCTTAGCCTTTATATGTATAAAATAATAAAATTATACAGATATTTTGTTTATGTCATTTCAAGAGAAATAACAATCATTTTCTTAGTTTAACCTATATAAAAAATTGATTTTTTATTTTATTTTATATTTTTACTAAATTTTTTTAATATTTAAAGTATTTTTTTAATTTTTTTTAGATACACCTAATCTAGATATATTTAAGAAGTATAATATTTTATGATTTTTTTTTAAATTCACCAAATACAATATATATATATATATATATATATAAATACAAAAATTGAATGCATTATCTTATTTTGTTGTATTCAATGAATTTTTTAAAAGTTTTTTGTACAAATTTTATATTTGTTAAATATATCTAGATTAAATTAATCTAATTTAAATATAATGGTGGAAATAAAAAAAATTATATTTATATATAAAAATTTATACAAAAAATATCATAAAAATGTTGTGATAGTGATATTGTTGTAAATATAAATAATATTTATGGGTGTTTTGTTTTAAAGTGAAATGTCACTATTAAGCTATATCATTGTGTTTAAAAATTTTATATATTATGTTTGTATATTATCACTCAATAAGAATATATTTAGGTAAAATTTAATGATGAAAAGTTATATAATGTAATTATTATGATAGGAAAAAGAAATGGTAAGAAAAAGAACGAGATGATCATTTAAAAAATTTTAGGATATGACATTAGCGATTAAGTAAATATTGATAATGAGATTATAAATTTCACGGAGGAAAACGTGATTTTTTAAATATGAGAACATTTATATTAAACAAAAATCTCAGGAGTGTCAGTGTAATTTATCCTATTTGTTTTTTTTATTATCAATGGTTTTAGTTTCTTACCAAATCTGAGATATATATATATATATATATATATATATATTTTGAGAGAAACAAAACAAAGGTGCTTTAATGAGTTCTCTTCTCACTATTTCTCTTATTCTCACATCATTTATAATATCTAGGGATATAAGAAAAGTAAAGAAATCGGTCTATATGGTTTTTAAATTTTATTTTTTTTAATTTTTGGTTTGGTATCAGTTTAAATATCTTGTACACCGAATTAAACCTAAACTGACCGCTTCAACATATATTGTGTCTATAATATATATTATCTAATAATTTAATAATGTTAACAAGTATAATAAATTATTAACCTTAATTAATTAATCTTATCATCTTTATAACCCAAGTTTGTAAACTCTTATTATATATAATTTTAACTTTAACTCATTCTTAAAACTTTAGTATTTTTGAACTTTATTTTAATTTTTATTTTTGTTAATATAAGAATTGAAAAATATTTATTAAATGGATGGATTAGATATGTTTGAAATAGTAGACAAATAACTAATTTAATATTTTTATATAGATTAGTGATTATATTTAAAAGTGGATCAAGTTTGAAAAGTTCTAGATCGATTAAACCGCACTGAACTGAACCGTTTCAATCAGTTCGGTTCGGCATGGTTTAATAGGAGAAGCAGTCTGTATCAATATTTAAAATAATAAAACAATTATTATTAGTTCAGTAAAATTTTTTACTTAAATACTGACCGTACCGAACCAATTACATCCATTACCTTTAATTATCTAAGCAAGTAATGAGAGATTTCTCCTTTTCCGTTTCTTCTGTTTTCTTTTCTCATTAAATCCTACAATTCAAATTGTTACTGTGTTCAGTTTATAAATTTGAATAGTGATTTAAAAATGAAAAGAGAAAATGTACAGAAAATATAAATGAAATACAAAATAAATTTTCTCTATTTTCATTTTGCTTTTTAATTTTCTATCTAAATTCATAATCTAAACAGTGACATAAAATAGCCTAGATGATTACAGATTTCCATGATACCCAGTTACCAACACTGATCTGCTGCTTCCCCTTTTTTTTTTTTTTAATTATGTTTTTAATTTTATGTTTTGATACATGTAGGAAGTGAATATCAATGAAATTCATCCAGTAATATACTGCAGGTAATACACATCTACCATGGAAGTGAGGAAACACTTCCCAATCATCCAGCATGCAAAGGGGTTGTTTGGAATGACCTAAATAAATGTACTTTTTGTCTTTTTACGAAAAGACGTACAGAAAAGTAGAGAGGTGATGTGATGAAAAAAAGACAAAAAGACAAAAAGATAGATTATTTTGTGTATGCCAAACTTGGCCTTAAAATAGACTTTTTTTAATTTTTTCTTATGGAAGGAAAACTAAAACATGCATTCATAAAGTAATATTACACCACCATTATGTTACTAGAAATGTTTCGATGTGCAATGCACACCGTATACAACCCTAATATAAAATTACGTAAATTGTACATAATTTTACTGCTAAATTAAACACAAACTAACGTAATTTTGTAGTAGAGTTACATACGATGTGCATTATTGCACACGAGAATTTTCCTTCATGTTACACCTAAAATTAGCAGTTTAGGAAGGAAACTGCTTTTGTTGCCTTGTCTGCACTACAACCTGCCTTTATAACTAAAAACATGCCTTATTCACATCCCTGGGAACAGTTTTCCAGCTTTTATAAAAGCAAAAATCAGACCAAATGAATCTCATCATCCTGCCACGCAAAGAAAAGTTTGCGCTGCAATTTTGTAGTTTAAGAAAAGCCCAAATAACATGTCACTTTGTTTGTTTTTACAATGAATTAGTGAAGAAAAACTAGCATTAAAAACATATATATATATATATATATATTCACTCCTTCCACTCATTAACATACAATTCAAAGCTGAAAATGTCACATTGCTCTTAAATAGTAAATAAAAAAATAAAAATAAAAAACAAAATCAATAACAAGGCAAAAACAGCCATGATGGAAGTGATAGTATGGCTGCTTGATAGTATATCTACTGCTCTCTACCAAGCCCAGTGAGCACGGAAGTAATGAATTCACAGGCACCTGATATTCAGTGATAGATTAGAGATCATCCAAGTGTATAACTTGACCTGGCGGGACATGTGAAGATGAACTCTAATTTCTCAATATCAGAAAACAAATTTCATTTTAGACACTCAAGGCTCCTCCCGCAGAAAACATTTCTGTAATTGAAATAAAAAAGACGAGTTAATAAACATGTAATAGCATAAGACTCATGGCAAATGCATAGGGAAAATTAAAAAAAATATATACTGTCCCTAGAGAAACTGAAAAAACCAAGACTCTCATACACAAGAAAAAGGAAGAGGCAAATCATGATGATAATCATTTCACAAATGATTACTATACAAATCTAAACATAAACCAAACCAAACCATGCCTTAAGTCCCATCAAATGGGGTCGGCTGCAACTATACAATTAAGAAAAAATATCTATACACATTGTAATGATAAGTTGTTCTGTACAAGAAATGAAGAATGAAAGCCTCAAAATATATAGAGTAGCATATCAAAATTTTTAAATTTTCAAAATGACATCTTCGAAAATTTTCAACATTTAATCCATCCAATACGGGGCTGCTTTAGGAGAGTGGTAAAAGACGCCTTTTAGTTTGCGAAGGGTGGTGCTTTCAAAGAACTGCAAACTCCATTTCCACTCTACTTGTGAAGAAATTCTTGCAGTTCAAAGAGGCATAGAAAATTTCCGATTTTATTTCATTGGTCAATCATTTCTTGATTGAAACGCATACGTCCTATTATTTTGGGAACAGTTCTAGTGTGATGGCCCACACAAACACAAAGTGGTTGTCCTCATACTTAAAAAGTTTACTAAAATAGGGAAGGCACTATGCAGGTTATTCACATGGACTACGGTCAATTTTTTTGTGAGGAATGAATGTGGTTGCGCTAGCAAGCACTAATGAAACAGCTAGCAAGTCAAAAAATAAAAAAAAAGGAATAGAACAGTTGACAAGAACTCATCCTAAAGAAGGAAAAAAAGAGGCATACCTGGCCCTGACAAGAAGACAAATGAAACATACAAGAAGAATGGCAATAAATATGCAAAAATAAATGGTGATACTAGTAAATGCCAAAATTACCATCATGAGATAATCAAGTGAGTTACAATACCAAAGCAAATAAACTAGAAGCAATAGTCTAAATAAATTAAGCAAGACTCAGAGCATAGGGCATATTGTTACTGACACTAAACATCCTTGACGTTGCTTTTTCTTCTTCTCCTTCTGTTTTTGTGGCGGCTTGATAACTACCTTGATTGCAGCATCAAAAACTGCTTTCACGTTCTGTAATTGCACAGCAAAAGAAATGGTCTTTTACAATATAATCTGCATAAGCCATATAATAGTAGACAACATTTCTTGAAACAATAACTAGATAGGCGAGAGAATATGACAAGGCATAGCCCTTGTTCACAGAGTAAGATAACTCCGAAGACTATAAAAGAAAAATATAAACAAGTAAATGCTGGATGGTAATTTCTTTCTCAAATTCAATAGAATCTCCTGCTAAGCACAGAAGTCTCTTGGAGACCACAAACATCCATCCTTGTAGATTTTGTTTCATCTTTTTGTGGCTTGTCGAACTCCAATGAACCCCCACTTGCAAAAAAGAACATTCCCAAGAGGCAGTAAAGAAGAAGATAGGAAGCATTTGATATGTGTCGTCTCTTGAGTTTGCTTGATGCTGACAGATTTCCAAGTAGTTACATTTATAAAGTACAAGGAACTACTTGCATTGCAAAATTGCAAAAAAAGCAAAAAATAATAAAAAATATATAAATAAATAAATTTTGCTAGTACCTGTTGAGTTTTGGAGCTGCATTCAATATAATATGTAGCACCAATCTGTTTACGTAGCTCCTCTCCCTGATTGTGCAAAAACCACCATCAGCATAATCTATGATCAAATAATTAAGCCAAGAGAAAAGATATGATAATAAAAAGAAATCACCTGTGCAGTAGTCACAGGCACCAATCCAGGATGATCAGCCAAATAGTGCTTATCATCACGAAGGTCTGTTGTCCAATTGAGCAGTGCAATATATAAAAAACAGTGCCAGGCAAAGGCCATTGTAAAATACCACATGATACTATAAACGAGTATATCTGCTTTTGATCGCCATTGTAAAATAAGGGAATTTCTTGTGTAGAAACATGGCTATGAAATACAGAATAATGGCGGTGTAAAATAAAATCTTTTAGGATGAATGCAATAAGCAAGTTTACAACACGAGGTTCATTTTTCATTTTAAAAAATGAAAAAGAAAGATCCTGATTTTATTTTCAGCAGTTAGAAAGAGCAATTCCTCCGAATTCAATAACATCAAGCAATCAAAAGCAAGTGAGAGAGAGAGAGAGAGAGAGAGAGAGAGAGAGAGAGAGAGAGAGAGCGAGAGAGAAGAAATGACACATAATTATCGCCATGTAAATAGCAAAACAGTCCATTTGAGATAATGCATACTTGTAATTAATTACCTGAGATCTTATTTTCACTAAATGATCCATCAGATAGTAATTTTGAAAACCACAAAACACAATAAAAAAAAAGAGAGATGAAGAAGAAGAAGACGTCATGAACAAAAGCTATACATCTTTGTGATGGGTATTTACCATTTTCTAGAAACTCCTCTTTTAATAAGTTTTATTTGAGTACTACAAAAACCTTTCTTTAAAAGGAAATTGAGAAAGGAGAAAAATTAAGAACTTTATGATCAAGAAATCCAATTCTTTTAGATAATTATAGCCCCAATCTCGTGTACCTTAAGTTAGAAATAATCAAATCAAAAAGAACAAAAACGAACAAAAGAGAAAAAAGAAAAAAGTACCACCAACCACTATTTCCTGGAAGAATAAATGGCATTTTAGAACTCATCCGAATTAGAGACATTAATTGAACCTCATTTTACTGCATATTTTTCTGTCTTTGCAGATTTTCTCTCATAGCTTTGACGATTGTTATATTTAAAATTTGGTTAAGAAATATGACACAAGAAGCTGCAGGAGTTCCCATTCATCAACATGCAATTTCCCCTATATTTTTGGGATGGGAACATACTATTACACGTGTGATCAACTGGAACCCAACTGTATGCTACAAGTCAATGAATGTCCTGTAATATCTTGAAAGGGAAACCATCAGTTGGTATTTAAAAACTCAATGTTGAACACAAACAAGAGAAGTTCGAACAAAAAAACATGAAATTATGTAGCTTCTTCAAGTTTGAAAATTGAAGTTGGATAGTTTTTATTTATTTATTTTTTATTGATTTACCTCATTAACTTGTGAGTTTTTATGCCCGTAATTATATGGTTGAAACACCCCATCTACATTAATCAGAATGTGAATTGTTTACAACACAATACACCGCATCCTCTAGAATGTTGGATACGCATGTGTATCAATTACACAGTTGGACATTGTTAGATGTTTCTAAAGGTGAGGTCATTTTCTTTAAAAAGTAATTGATTAATGTGCAGACTGTATTTTCTTTCGATTACATTATCTTGGGATTAACCATGCAAAGCATAGAACATATGCTTAGCTTTGAGTTGTTGATGGACCAGGGCCCTATCGTCAATCTTCTCTTGAAAGAGCAATAACTTCATAGATTGCATTTATTGTTTTCTAGTGTTTCACAACATTTAAGGAAAGAAGAAGAAGAGGGAAGAATAGACAAAAAGAAGAAGAAGGATAAATGGCTTCATTTGGTATTGTGGAATGAAGATGTAATAAACATATATATACACATAATGTTATACATGTATAATCCTAGAAGTGCAAATCATTGAAATCAATATAGTATTAGCATTTATAGGTAACAATGCACCCACTTACGCTCAAATATTAGATTTTTGCACATAATGTGGTAACATGCTCAAATACTCATCATTCCTGGACTCTTACAACCTAATGCTGAAATGACAACTTGAATAGATTTAAGTGACAATCTTTTGAATCAAGTTTTATGGATCACGATATCTAAAATTTATCAGAAGAAATAATTCTTTTTTATTTTGTATATGTGTGTTCATGTATATATACTAGAGGTGTGGGCCCACATTAAGTGTGCGTGAAGAAGGTTAGATAAATTATGTTTGTTACTAAATTTGAAGCAATTAACTCTTAAAAGGGGTATTTTATGTATAGCAAAAATCATGACAAAGCTTTAAAGAGTTGTGTCCTTTATATAAGTATAGATAGTATAGATATACATATATATATATATATATATATTACATCTACATGGATGCAATCTTTTTAAAGACAAAAATTGAATTCCTAACCCTACTTTTCCCTTTTTAATTACCATCCCCACACTTCACCACTATGTTATAACGGCTTTAGCTTCGAGGCTCACATTTTTTAATCCCGAAAATATATTTATTAGAAAAAGAAAGTATTTGTTGATGCCATCTGTTTCCAATGAACAAGACACGTGCGTTTATGAAAGATATTAGAGAGACAGACAAAGCATAAAAAGGCTGTCCAAAATCCAAATCTAGCACCAACAATGATTTGTCTAGGAATCCCAAGACTGCATGAAGACCTAGGAATTTGAAAACTTCTCGCTGTGCAGCTATGGAAACTCAAGGAAATACTAGCCCATTGTGCATAACTACAAAGGTGCCACCTGAACAAGCATAACTAGAACAGATTGCCAATGACCCATTCCTAGCTCTGCAGAAGTCACTGAAAGACTAGCTCATTATACAAACCCAGGAAGGTTTGAACTGAACATGCACAAAAGGTGTAGTTTGCTACCACCCTCTACAAATAAATTTGGGAAAACTACATGACACTATCTGTAACACCGAAATCACACTGTCACCCTCTGTCAGCTAACACCATTTAATATAATGGTAAATTTAATATAATATCTTTGTTTGATTAGTTAATTTTCAACTAATAAATCAGAGATATAATTACTGAGATATGAGAGAGAAAAACATAGAGAGGAGAGAGAGAAAAGATTGAACCCCTTGCTGATCACCATTATTACAAGCCAAACCCCAGCACCCACCACCCATCTCCAACACCACTATGCTGCGAGACCACTCTCACTCATTTGAACCCCTCCAGACCGCCCTTGCCACCCAAACAGCCCACAGCAACACCCAACCACCATACCTACCCACCTACTACCTAAACTAGCCATGAACATCACCACAACCCCATCCACCACCACCCAAACTCAACTCAATTGATGCACAATTTGAACACACCCACAAAATCAAATGCATAAATCAAACCCTATTTGAGGATTTAGAGAGAACGGGGTAGGGGAGAGAGAGAGAGAGAGAGAGCGAGCGCTTGAGTGACTAATTGCACACGAGACAATGTCATTGAACCACCAACACAGTAGCAAGGCATTAACATTAGCCAGATAGTGCACCACCACCATGCTCCTGCTATTGCCCAACAACACCGTTCATTGTTTGCAATTGCAATAGCACATCACCAACACAATCTATCGATTGCCACTACATCGCACCACTCGTTCCTTGAATGCCACTGAATTGCACACACCGTCTCTCGCGCACTGCCACTAGTGCGCCAGCTTCTTCTCTCTAATCGACCCCCTTCCGCTCTGATCTCCTCTTCCTCTCCAAGCTTTCTCTCTAATTTCTACTGCAAATCAAAAATTTTCTTTTCAAATCATTATCAGATTTGGATCTACAGTTTGTTTCTTTTGTGATAGTGTTGGGTTTTCATGGCTACAAGTGGCAATTTCTAGTGTTTGGGTTGGATTTGGGTATGTTTTTGGTGTTTGGTGTGATAGAAATAGGTTTTGTGTTGGTTACTGGTAGCGGGTTTTTGGCGTTTACTCCTTACAAACACGTTGGTCTACAATACATAATCATACAATCCCATACTAAGTTTCCATTATTTTATCTTCAATTTTGGGTCACTTCTGACTTCTCCGTATTGAATTTATTTCTTAGTAACACCACTAGTCCATCTCAACATTCTCATTTTAGCTACATTCATTTTTTGAACATGTTTTTTAACGGCTCAACATTTTGTACAATACATCATAGTAGGTCCTCAATAGTCCTATAAAATTCTTCTTTTAGCTTAATAACAATTCTATAATCACACAATGCTCCTAATAAAATCCCTCATTTCATCTATCACGCTCAGTGTTTTTAAAGACTCAAGGCGCACTAAGGCGCCGAAGGTCTCTTTGGGCTTAGGCGCAAGGTGCAAGGCGAGGAGTGGGCTTTATTGAAGTAAGGCACACAATCTCAGTTAAAAATAGGTAAATTAACATAGACTAATGATTCATAGCTTGTAAGTACTAAGATAGGATTTTTTTTTAACTAAAGCAAATTATAGGATAATAATTTGCAAAGCCATAAAAGTGCATATTATATAGCATTCCAATTTTCAAAGGTAAAATAATCCACAATCAACATTTAAAAAAAAAAAAAAAAGGGAATTGAATTAATACTAAAAAAAAAATAATGCTTTAAGGAATTACATTTTTTTTTGAAAGTTGACATTAATTTGAAGCTTTTTATAAGTGAAACTATAACTAAATTTATGTAGCTAATTAGTATTTCCAAATTGAAAGTTAAGTGGCAAACAAAGTGGTGTCATATCATCAAATTAAAAATTCCAAGTGCAATATGATGTCACACCTAATGACAGTCTCAAGTAAAAAAGAAAATCAATCGTCTCTATTTGATTATAAGAAGAAGAAGAACCCAGCCCAACACATCGAATAAGCAAAAGAAAAAAGAAAAAAAAAAAAAAAAAAAAAAAACAGAGGTAGCAAAGAAGAAGTAGACGAAGAAGAAGAGAAGGAGAAGAAGAAGAAGAACTATCTGGTCCAGATAAGACGAGACAAGACAAGCTGAAGGGAAGAGACACTCAGACACCGTAAGGTTTCTTCAGCAAGATTTCTTCTAATGAATCGATTAGGGAATTTCAGTCGTATTTGGGGCTGGGTATTGAGCTATAAAACTCTTGTAATCCTATGCAGTTGGAGCATTTAAAAAGAGTGATATGAACCGTTAGATTTCGATTAGAAAACAAGAAAAATAAAGCCTCTCTTCGATTGGACAAGTCGCTGTGCCTTCTTCAACTTGCCTCGCCTTGAGTGGCTTAAGGCGCTGCAACTACGCCTCGCTGCACCTTGTGCCTAGGGGTGCCTTTCACAACACTGATCATGAGCATCGCTCCATCCATATGAATAATTAAACCAAGATATCAAAAACAGTCACTCTTAGTATCTACCCATCAAGATGTCCTCTATCTTAGTCCTACTTTACCTAAAACCTTAGGATTCTAAAGCATCTCTCCACAATTCTAGCTTAGAATTTCCTCTTTCTCCTATATATTGTCAATTAAAGCTATATCATTTGCAAACAAGATACAATAAGTCATCCTCTTGAATACATTAGTAAGTCCACCACTACTGACATTATCTGATTCAAATAAAGTGGGATACATATGCAAAGAATGCCTTGTCAGCTGTCAGTTTACAATCTATTACAAACAGATAAGTAATGATCATTGGAATGGAAAGACACTCTTATAACTGCCAATAATGCATCCATAAAGTTTTTTTTGCTGCTAACACTAGTGTTGGGTCTGCATGTGCTTACTTTTTTTTTTCAATTTTTTATTATTACAATGTCCTTAATAAAAATGATAAAGTAGAGGACACAGAGTAAACAAAACTAGATCAGCTCTGTTAGATGGCGTTATGAAAAGAAGAAGAAACAATGAGCCTAATAACAACCAAGAAAAAGAATTACAATAGGCACTTTGAAAGAAAAAAAGATAAATAATAAGTGCTTATTGACTTCTTAACTTACCCAATTTGGTGCCAGCCAGAACTAATGGGACTCCAGGGGCGTAATGCTGAAGTTCAGGGATCCACTGTTGAAGAAATTGTGCATCAGAATTTGCAATACCCCTTAAATATCCTCCTTTAAGTGATAAAATTTCAACAAACTGTACCTTTTTAAGTATGTTCTCATAGCTTGCACGACTAACTAGTGAGAAAGCTAAGACGAATACATCCGCCCCTCGATAGCTCAAGGGCCTCAATCTGTTGTAATCCTCTTGCCCTATATAGAAAATTAAAACAACATGACAAAATTAAAATAGCCCAATATAGCAAAATATGCTTTGGCTTTGACTCAATTGTCATTAGAACTGTCAAGCTTAACTTAGCAAAAAATATAATGAAAAAATCAAAGTAATTATGAAGGGTAAGCAAAATCTTACCAGCTGTGTCCCAAAGACCTAAGTTGACAGTGGTGCCTTCAACTACTACATTTGCACTAAAGTTGTCAAACACAGTTGGTATGTAGTCCTGATTAATACAAAAGTTTTTAAAATTCAAACAGTAAAAATAAATACCCAACAAGACAACATTCAGAGAGAGAGAGAGAGAGAGAGAGAGAGAGTGGAAAACCCTAGAGATGAAAATCGAAAAAGCAAAACCCTCCATCCAAGAAATTTACAGTGGGTGGGGGAGAACTTTCTGAGAGAGGAAATCATGGAGGGACAAAAAGCTGCAAAACCCAGATGGAGAACCCTAGAAAGATGGATATATCTATGAAGGGGAAATGCAGGAACTACAAAATTCAGAAAGATAAAGCAAAACCCTCTACGCAAGATAGGAACTTTTGCGATGTGAAATCATTATGGAAGCACAAAAAGCTGCAAAACCCAGATGCAAAAACGCTTTAAAGTAACATATATATATATATATATATATATGATAAACCAGAAAATCATATATATTTATAAGAAACCCAGATGTTTCTTCTTGAAGAAAAAGAAGAAGAAGAAGAAGAAGAAGACACTTACAGTGGGGAATTTATTACTGGTATAGCAAATAAGCATACAAGTCTTGCCAACAGCCCCATCACCCACTGTTACACATTTGATGAACCTTGAAGCACTTGAAGCCATTGAACATAAGGCTCAGAGAGAGATATCAAAGACAAACACAAACACAAACACAAAAAGAAACTTGTTGGTTGTGAGCCTTTTCAAAGTAGAGAGAGGGTGCATAGATGGGTAAAGATCACATGATTCCTACTCATTCACTCTCTACAGTATGGCAATTTGTTGGCACTTCTTTTATGATTTTTTGCTTGGCTTGGCAAATAGGTGAAATTGGGTCTTTTTGTAATTTAATTTCTACTCTATATAAATAATAAAGAAATTATTTAGACATATATTAATGTATTTGTGTCCTGGAGAAATTATTGGTTGATTTAGGTTCATTTTGGAAGGTGGGTTAAAAGTTATTTCTCAATTTTTAACCGATTTTCTTCTTTTATAAAAAAGTAAAAAAAAAAAGTAAAAAAATAATTTTTAACCATCTTTTTAAAACACCTCTTAAGAGCTTTGAGTTGTTTTGGCAACATGTTAAAAAAGTCAAAAGTTAATTTTTTTAATTCATTTTAGGTCACATTACTTTTCAAATGAAACAGTAGAAAAAATTTAAAAAAAAATCAAAAGGTTAATTTTTAACCATCTTTCCAAAATACCCCTTTATATATTGTGATTTATGAAAAAAATGGAACCCACTTTTTATATTAAATGACTGAAAAATATGAAATGACATGTGAATTTATAATTGAAAAATGCTATGAACTCTAAATATTTTAGTAATATTTTTACGAAATATTTCATATAAGTGTGAGACCTACACTATGTGAGTTTTATTTAAATATCATTTCATATGAGATATTTAATAAAAATATTAATAAAAAATTTAAAATTTTTAATATTACTCTTTATAATTTGGCCAAGTTTGGCAACCCAAAAATAATCTTTCTTTTTATCTTTTTTCTATCACATCACCTCTCTACTTTTCTGCACATCTTTTCATAAAAAGACAAAAAGTACATTTATTTAAGTCATTCCAAACAATCCTTTAGTCTCAAATATGATTATGTGATATGATCATTGACAAATAATTTTTGAAAAATATTATATATTCTAAATAAATTATCAAATATTCTATTAGATCTCTCAAATGAATATGAAACACATAATTTGTATGAATTTCACATCTATACAAAAAATTTAATAGAATATTTAGTAATTCATTTGAGATCCCTAACCTCGCACATAATTTTTCGCGCATAACATGTGTGTATTAAATGTTTGACAGGTAGAGGAGAGAGACAGGTTTGCATTTAATAGTCCCAGAATGAGACTCAACCCACAAATAAATAAATATGTAGTCCAAGAATGAGAGGATGTGTCCCCAGTTAGCGGCTGTGTAATGGCGTATGAGAGTTTTGTTTTTGTCTTGATTTGATGAACTGTGTCTGTGGGTGGACTGCGAACCCGTGATATGTTTTTTTTTTGACAAAAATTGTCTATTTGGTTTTCAGAATAAATATATATGTTTTAAGAAAATAGTTCTCAAAAAATAAAAAATTAATCTGGAATTTTTTTTTAAACAAATGCTTATTATTTTTATTATTTTTTATCTTTATTTTTTAACAAGCGAAATATCCTTTTGATATTTATTTTTTACCAACTAGTGCTTTTTTTTCAAAAAAATAAAATAATTTCAGAAAATCAACCAACATTTGCCCTTCCAATAATATTTTTTTATTTGTCTGATGTTTTTTATTTTTATTTTAGTGTTATGTATTTATTTAGCTCAGTTGATATAACCAACATGTAATTTTCAGAACACAAAACAATTACTTGTTTTTCTGAAGTAAATTACATTTTCTTTATTTTTTTATTATTTTAGTTTTTATATTTTTAATTGACTTACTTTCAACGCTTAATTTTAATTTTTTTTGGCAAAAAATGACATTACACACATATTTTCATTATATTTATTTACAAAATCCAAAATTTTCATTTTATCTTTTTCAAAACAATTACCTGTCTATTTCTTTCCCCATCTATTTCTTAGACTTATTTGTTATTCCTCAATGGTTGTGTGTGTAAATAAATGTATAAATAAAATAAACAAAGGAAATTAAATAATTCGAAAATTAACTTAATGAATTAAATTCTGAATTAAATACTTACAGAAACTTTAAATGTTGAGGCTTGTGTTGGACGCAATCTTCTTAAAGTAGATTTCACCCATGCTCCAGTTCTTCGAGATTTACCGGTGTCTACTTTCCAGGATACAACGACTACTACTACTTGATTTGCAGTATTACAAACTCAAGTCTGGCGAACCAAAATTCTGCTGTGACTCTCTCTTGTTCTTTCTCAAATTAAATGATCGACAGATGCAAAAAATAGAAAGATGGAAAGGAAAAAAGAAAGACAAAATGCTCAGGAAAAATTGGATGGATTGAATTGCTAGAATAGCAGGCTATATATAGGAAAACTTATGGCTTTTTAGAATAGGTGTCAATAGATAGAAAACTTGTTTGGACAGATTCAACAGGTAGAAAACCTGTTTGGACAGATTTGAACAAAAACAGATTTGTTCGAGTGGAATTTCAATAGGTATGAACCTGTTCGGGTGGATTCTAACAGGTATGAACCTGTTAAGGTGGAGGAAAAAATTTAGACAGATTTATTTTGAATTTTGAAACCGAAATTCAAAATTAATTAAATAAAATACAAATATTTTTGGTCCAAAAAGATAAGTATTGGGTTGGACAAGCCTAACTCAATCTCACACCATGTACCTGGCCCAAGCCCAGCCCAGTTACCCGACCAAGACGGACGGCGTCGACGGCGCGCGCATGTGTTTTGATTTTGGGTTCAATAGGTCTAGCTCACTTTACCCATAACCTTACCCTTCCACAAAACTTGGGTACCCCTTGGGGCCCATCCCAAGTATCCCAAGCTAGAGTCTATATACTTATATAAATCCTTAAGTCTTTCCAATGTAGGACAAACACATTTAACAAATATGTAGGAAACCAACCTAAAGCCATTTCTACGAACCCGAAAATGCGCGTTGAATTCTCATTCATCTGAAAATGGTTTTGAGCAACCAAATACACGATGTTATTCACTATGTGACATTAAACATGAACTCAATTAGAAATGTTAAAAATAACGCTTGGGTCCTACCTTAATTAACGCTCAAAGTTAATAAAAAATAAGATTTTACAAAGCCATTTTCCAACAATCCCTCACATGAATAGAATTCACGATAATGGACATGTAACAAGATGCAGACAAAGAAAGAGTACATTAAGAAAATACACCACATCGAGATAGGTAGCTTTTGGCTTTGAACCTCCTCCAGTGAAAGCCTATCGGACTCACTAGCTAACCAGTGGACGCGATGCCATGAACTGTTCAACTGTTTGTGTAAGCCAAGACAATAGACTACACATAGTGTATCTGCAGACATAGTTTGGTTCTCACGATTGTGTTCATTTTGACCCTGAACAACACCAAGTAATTCATGAGTGCTCTAGAGAATTTAGCCTTGCCAATTCTCATAGAACTGGCCTAGTTCACACTCATATAGGTGACTTCTTATTAAGAGTATCCTGCTATACCCCACTTGGATGTCCAAGCTATAAGAATCACTAAAGGAAAAGCTTATCCTACTAATGTTGTAGGTATCACTCTTCTTATCATAGAAATGGGTAAAACAAAACCTCTTTAGTGATACGTGAAGTCGTTCATAATTCGTTTGTCCCTTTGAACCTAGATCTTGGGTTCTCCAGTCAACTAGGTTGGGTTGCCATTATGGCGACTTTTAAGTAATAGGCTTTAATCCCATTTATCTTGATAAATGGCACACTTGCTCTCTGGCTAGCCCTTTAGTCAATGGACCCGTAATATTTTCTCTTGACTTTACATATTCTATGGAAATTATTCCATGTGAGAGCAAATGCTTAACGGTATTATATCTTCGATGAATGTGTCGAGACTCACCGTCATACATATGATTTTGTGCCCGTCCTACTGTTGCTTTACTATCATAGTGAATTCATACAGCCGGCACAGGTTTAGGCTACATTCGAATGTCTTCTAAGAAATTACGAAGCCATTCTACTTCTTCTTTTATTTTATCTAATGCGATAAACTTAGCTTCTATTGTCGACCTTGCTATACATGTCTGCTTGGAGGATTTCCAAGAGATTGCAGTACATTCCAGGGTAAAGACATATCCATTAGTGGATTTTGAGTCTTTAGTATCCGATATCCAATTTGCATCGCTGTACACCTCAAGTACTGCTAGATATTTGGTATAATGTAGGCCATAATTCTAGGTATGTCTTAGATATCTAAGTACCCTAATTATCGTTTTCCAATGATTGAACCCTAGATTACTTGTGTACCTACTCAATTTGCTTACAGCATAGGCTATATTTGGCCTAGTGCAATTTATTAAGTACATCAAGCTTTCGATTATCTGAGAGTACTCTAATTGTGATACGCCTACACTTGTATTTTTTAACAAATGAAGGCTAATGTTAATAGGTGCTTTAGCAGGACGGTCGTCATGCTTTCCAAATTTCTCCAGAATCTTCTCAACATAATGAGACTAAGATAAAACATATTCTTTAGATGCTCTAGTAATTTTTATTCCTAGAATTACATTTGCTACTCCCAGATCTTTCATGTCAAACTTTTTGTTCAAAATTTTCTTTGTGGATTTAATCATGTCATTATTGCTTCCTGTACGGGGAGCAAATATTCCGGCAAGCCCGTACTCCTTTCTTCCGAGCTCCGTCTCTGTCCGATCACCTGCGAGCCAATAAGGGTGAGCTACCCGGCGGTGTGTGGCCGGAAAAACCCTTCGACGATCAAGTTAGCACACACCTTAGGATAGAGAGAGAGAGAGAGGAGTGTTTGAGTGTAAGAATTTCTTTACCAAAAATGTTCGTGTCCATGCGTACGGGGGGCGTTCACATGCACATATACCCTCTGCGCCCCATATCTACTCCCAGTCATCTCCTGACATGCGGCTCCGCTATCCCATCTGTCAGCATAAACCTTACTGACCATTACCTAATCTCAACTGCCTGCCTTCACAGCTGGAGCTCGGCAGCCGAGCTGCTCTATCCACTGCCGTGCCGTGCTTCATACCCAAGCACTTCACTGGCTAAGCCCAAGGAGGACCGGGCTAGGCTGCATCTCGGCAAAGCCTAGCCCGAGGCACCTCCTGTGGTCGGCCTTACTGCCGATCAAATGATTATCTCGGCTAACCACGCCTTTCGGGGCGCCGGTCATTCAGCTTGACTGGCTCCGCCTTTGCCTGATCAGGGAGCTCGATCCAACCGAGCACTGTCTGCCGAGCAGCTTCTTTACGATCTGGTCGGCACATGCTTGGTACAATTTCTGCCTGGCCCAATTCCTGGCAGCCCGTCAACGGGCGGATCACCGGTCATCTCGGCCCCATGCATCATTGGGCTCTCAACCTGCCCGGCCGTTACCTCGGCCCAATTCCAGACCATAAATCTCCCTCTCACTTCCAATAATGAGCATGCCATCCACATAAAGACAAACTATAATAAAGCCTTTGTCTGTGCTTCTAACATAGAAGCATTTGTCACATTCGTTATCTTCAAACCATCCGAAAGCCTAACATAATCAAATTTTTCATGCTATTGTTTTGGGGCTTGTTTTAATTCATAAAAGGGATTTGACAAGTTTACAAACCTTTTTCTCTTGGCCGGGAACTCGAAGGTTGTTCTATATAGATTTCCTCATCTAACTTGCCATTTAAAAAGGCTGTTTTAACATCCATTTGATGTATCTCCAAATTATACAAAGATGCAATTGCAATTATTATGTGAATAGGTGTTATTCTTGTCACTGGTGAATAGGTATCAAAATAATCAAGGCTTTTCTTCTGCCTGTATCCCTTAACAACAAATCTAGCATTGTATTTATCTATTGAACCATTAGCTTTCATTTTTCTCTTGAATATCCACTTATATCAAAGAGGTTTACATCGTGTTGGAAGTTCCACCAGTTCCCAAGTATGATTTGCAAAATAGATTTAATTTCACTATTCACAGCCTCTTTCCACAATGGAGCTTCAGGACTTGACATTGCTTCCTTGAAGTTTTGAGGCTCATTTTCTAACAGGTATTTTAGAAAATCTGGACCAAATGATTTAGAGATCTTAGCCCTCTTGCTACGGCTAGGTTCATCTGCATTATCATTTGTCTTTACTACCATCCATAGCAGTATCAAAAGTTCTTTTATTTGAACTTGTCTCTTCAGTTTCTTTGCAAAGAAAACTGTGTTCGAAAAACGACACATTCCTAGACTCAATAATAGTATTTATATGCATATCAGGATTTTCAGATTTATGAACTAAGAATCTGTATGCACTACTATTATTTGTATAACTAATAAACACATAATCAACAATTTTTGGTCTTATCTTAGTCGTTTTGGGACTAGAGACTGCTACCTTGGCCAAACACTCCCAGACTTTGAAGTAATTGTAGGTAGGTCATCGACCTTTCCATACTTCATAAGGTGTTTGCCTGATTTTCTTGTGGGGTACCTTGCAAAGGATAAAGTTAGTAGACAAAATCGCCTCTCCCCACAAGTTCTGAGGTAACCCTGAACTAATCAACGTGTCATTTATCATCTCTTTAAGAGTTCAATTCTTTCTCTTAGCAACTCTACTTAACTGAGGAGAATATGGTGCAGTGGTTTGGTGAATAATACCATGTTCAGAACAAAATTCCTTAAATGGTGCATCATACTCACCACCTCTGTCACTCCTCACTACCTTAATAGTTTTGTCAAGTTGATTTTCAACCTCAAGTTTATATTTCTTAAAAGCTTCTAAGGCTTCATCTTTACTTGTCAATAAGTAAACATAGCAATATCTAGTGTAATCATCAATAAAAGTAATAAAATACTTTTTATCTCCTTTAGTTTGAACATATTTTAAATCACAAATATCTGTGTGAATTAAACTTAGAGGTTCAGTACTTCTTTTTACTTTATTAAATGATGCCTTAGTGAGTTTTGTTTCAACACAAATCTCACATTTATGATTAGGATAAAACTTTAAATTTGGCAAACATTTTAAAGAAACAAGTCTACGCAAAAAATTAAAATTAATGTCCTAATCTATCATGCTATGAAAAAGAAGACTTAGCAATATAAACAGAAGATGTGTTTTTATTATTAATAGCCAAATTGGTACAACAGTTAATACATTGAGCTTAAAAAGCCCATCACTCATGTAACCTCGCCCTACATACATTCTACTCTTAGAGAGTACAACCTTGTTAGACTAAAAAACTAATCTAAACCCATTCTTTATCAACAATGGCTTAGAAATCAAATTTTTGCGAGTCTCTGGCAAATGGTATACATTGTTGAGCGTGAGTTCTTTTCCAGAGGTCATTTTCAGTACAATCTTTCCTTGTCCTTCTACAGTTGATGTGGAGGAGTTTCCATAAAATGTTGTTCCCCACTTTTCACCACTTTGTAGGTTGTAAACATCTTCTTATCTGCATAGATATGGCGGGTTGCTCCAATATCCACCCACCACTCTTGGGATTTCCCACCAAATTTGCCTCAGAGACTACTACAACAAGATTGATGTCTGCCATTCTATTGAAAAGATAAAAATCCTTGGTTATGTTGGCTTTTGATGGTTTTTTTTTCTTGAACTCCCTTCGTCCTTGCGAACGTGACAATCTTTAGCACGATGTCCATCTGCCGCACACAAAACATTTGCCTTTGAACTTCTTGTTGAACTCGTTATTGATCCCTTTGTTGATCTTACTAGTGGATCTTTGTTTGGGACCATTGACATCATGCTTACGTTTCCTGTGGTTGAATTTTGACCCTTGTCCATGTTCCACAACATTTATTTTAGCCTGCATGATATGGTTTTCTGACTTCTTGTCGGAACTACAGTTGTCCTCCTCAATTCTAAGTCGCACTATCAGTTCTTCCAATTTCATATCTCCTTGCGCTTATACTTTAGATCATTCCTAAATCCTTTCTATGATGGTGACAATTTTTCAATGATTGCTGCTAGTTAGAAAGATTTATTGAGAACCATCCATTCCGCATGTATGTATGGAAAATTAATTGGAGATCTTGAACTTGGCTAATAACCGTCTTGGAATCCATCGTTTTAAAATTTAGAAAACGGCCGATAACAAATTTCTTTGTACCGGCATCTTTTGTCTTATATTAATGATTTAGAGATTCCCACAGTTCTTTTGTAGTACTTTTGACACTATACACATTGTACAATGTATTATCCAATCCATTGAGGATAAAATTTTGGCACAGAAAATCACCATGTTTCCATGCATCGACTGCGACAACCACTTGTCGGTCAATTTCTCCTTCGTTCAGTGCGGGAGCTTTTTCATGAGGGAAGCAAGCCAAATTCAATGTCGTAAGACAAAATATCATCTTTTGTTGTCAACTTTTAAAATCATTTCTATTGAATTTTTCTGGCTTTTCTCCATGATTTACCAGTACTGCTGGAGTCATCACTGGCACAATGGGTGTGCTGGTCGGAGTATGAACACTCTCAGTACTATTTGTTTCAGTAGTCATATTTTCGATGAAATAATAATACACCAATCACAAATTTATAGAGAATAAAATTTACACACAAGGTATACAGAAAAATATTTTGTAACAAAATTTCAATGATAAATAATATATGACTACTATGTTATCAAAGAAATCATTAAACAATATATTAATACTATTTAAGTAATTAAACAGTATATGACTACTATTTGAATTCTCGAAACAAAATATTCGTCTCTCTAACACACAAATAATAATAATAAAAATCTACTTTAAGATTGTTATTCTTTAGTGCTTGTGTGTGTAAACAAATGTATAAATAAAATAATCAAAGGAAATTAAATAATTCAGAAATTAACTTAACGAATTAAATTCTAAGTTAAATGCTTACAGAAATGTTAAACGTCGAGGTTTGTGTTAGACACAATCTCTTTAAAGTAGATTTCGCCCTTACTCCGGTACTTCGAGATTTACCGGCGTCTACTTCCCAAGATGTAACGACTACTACTACATGGTTTGCAGCACTACAAACTCAAGTCTGGCAAACCAAAACTCTACTGTGACTCTCTCTTTTTCTTCCTAAAATTAAATGATAGACAGATGTAGAAAACAATAAGATGGAAAGGAAAGAAGAATGACGAAATGCTCAGAAAAAATTGAATGGATTGAATTGCTTGAATGACAGGCTATATAAAGGAGAACTTATGGCTTTTCAGAACAGGTGTCAACAGATAGAAAACCTTTCGGACAGATTTAACAGGTAGAAAACCTGTTTGGACAGATTTGAACAAAAACATATCTATTTGGGTGGAATTTCAACAGGTATGAACCTGTTCGAGTGGATTCTAACGGGTATGAACCTGTTAAGATGGAGGAAAAAATTTGGACAGATTTATTTTGAATTTTGAAACCGAAATTCAAAATTAATTAAATAAAATACAAATATTTTTGGCCCAAAAAGATAAGTATTGAGTCGGACAAGCCTAATCCAGCCTCATTCCACGCACCCATGCCCAAGCCCAAGCCCAGCCTGTTCGATCGACTGGATGGATGACTTCGGCAACGCGCGTGCGTGTTTTGGTTTTGGGCCCAATGAGTCTAACCCACTTTACCCATAACCCCACCTTTCCACTAAACTTGGGTACCCCTTGGGGCCCATCCTAAGTATCCCAAGCTAGAGTTTATATACCCAAATAAATCTTTTAGCCTTTTCAACGTGGACAAGCACATTTCACAAATGTGTAGGAAACTCAACTAAAGTCATTTCTATGAACTCGAAAATGCTCGTTGATTTCTCATTCATCCGGAAATAGGTTCTTAGTTATTATTTATTATATATTTTAATTTAATTAAATTTTAAATCAATCCTTAATTATTATATTTTAATTCAATTTAATTTTAATTAACATCTTAATCTAATTTTAGGTTTGGAGAAAATGAGAAGTTATAAAATTGTCTTTTTATTGTGGTACTTACACTTTCCTTTATTTAGAAAGCCAAGCCCACTCTAAAAAATGGTGTATATAATAGATTTTTTTATTAATTATTGGGTGGAAAAATTATCGGTGGTACTTTAGTAAAGAACTACATGAGAGCTTTATGTCTATATTTGAACTATAGAGGATAAAATGTTCTGGCCTGAAACCATGAGAAGGCAAAATAAATTTTTTCTTAAAATTTATACAAAATTTTTCACTAGGATGATGTGACAGTAATATTTATGTTATTAAAAAAATATTTGATGGATTTTTTTTTTGAAAATTTTACAGTGATAGCCTACAACTCAGTCATATATTGCTCTTTCTTGATCACATGTTTTTTGTTTTTAAAGAAACAACATTCTTATGTTGAAAAGCTTTTTTAACATTTGCATACCTAAACAAGAAAAAGAAAAGGCTTAAAGTCTTTATCCTTTCTTTAAGCCAAAGAAAGGCACAAGATAAAACAAAAGAATAAAATTACAAAAAAAGAAAGAAAGAAAAAAAGAGACATTTTTCACTAATTTCAAATTTTTTTGTCAGTTCCAAAACTATTTTTAACCTTTAAACTTATTTTCAAAGCAAATTTCACTCCAATCTTGATACAAATTCACTGCTCTCTCATACATGTTCTCCAAGTAAAGCATACCTACATTTAATTTTTTTTACTAGTAAAATTTATATACAACAATGAGAGTTTGCTTTAATTATTTAAAATTGAAGGCTGGCTACAAGTTTAAGGCTGAAGACTAAAAAGTAGCTCTTTAAGCAAAGGAAATGGCTAGGCATGTAAAATGATTGAAGACTTTAAATGGGTAGGCCAATGGCTTAAGTAAAGATTAAGCAACATGATAAAAGAAAATTTCATTGTCTGTGAAAAAAGATAAAAGTCACACAGAGAGGGAAAAAAATTTGTATTAACTTTTTGCAAAGTTAATTCACCAGCTTTAATTTTTGTACCTCAAGAAAAACCCAAGAACATTTTTTTTATTATTAGAAAAAACAAAAAAGAAAAAAAAAAAGAAAAGAAAAAAAGAAGGAAGAGACAGGATAATTTTATGTTCAAAGTTGATGTCGATGGTGGGTTGATCATGATCTGTGATTTCAATTGCATCTTCTTATGCATCATAAGTTTTAATTACTTGGCATATCACATATGATGTATACACAATCAAGATAGGCCCGACCCCAAGTGCGAACCGTCATACACCAACCTAGCTTATTGTTAACAAGTCTAGTTCATAGACCATTCATTTACTGATGTCATGAACATAAATGGTTGAAGAAAGCTACTTTTGGAATAATATATGGTTGTAATTATAATGGTTTCTGTTCATAGTATCTGTTTTACAAATACACTCAACATAATTAATTCCATTAAATAATATTTTATTTTGTACAATGTTTCTTCCATCGGCAGCATGACATGACTAATGATTTATGTTTTATTTTCGTAACCTTTCTTTAATTATAGATTAGATCCAAAGACGGGATTGTTACTCCTTGTTTATTTATTTTAATTATTTTGGTATGAAGACTAACAACCACCACTTCTTGTTTAACATAATCAACTATCTTATGGGTTTAAACAAATGTGCAAAAAGTTTATCTATTTATTTGCTTTTCAGTCATAGATGTGAACAAATTAGAATACAAATATCTGGCCTAGTTTTCTTGGATTGTCACCCAAAAGTAAGTACCAACTCCTTTGCAATTGGCTATAGAGGAATCAAAGTCAAAATTTTTTAAGTTTGCTAGGATTTTCAAACAAGTACTTAGTATCAACCTTTGCAAGTTGGCTATCGAGGAATCTAAGTTCAAATATTTTTATGTTGAACTTCTAATAATGCTATGAAACTATGGTTATCTTGTCCATTGCAATGGCAAGCATGTGAGCTCAACGCAAAGGTAAACCATGAGCAGTTTATTAAGTGGCTCACTTTTTTAGTCACCTCGCACCTCAACTGTGCATGTGCAAACCGGAGTCTGATTTGTTCACACATTATTAAAGTGTGTGAATGAAACACAAATTTTAATTAGTTCAAAATAATTTAGTCTACAATTTTAAATCCCTAAAGGTTGGCCTAGTGGTGTAAGTTTGGGATTTAGGAGTTTGTTCCTCTCTAAGTCTTAGGTTCAAAACCTCTTAGGTGCTATCAATCCTTGTGTTGGGTCAGTCCATACAAAGCTTTGCTCTGCCTTTAAATGGGCCCCCGCTAGTGGATGGTGAGATTGGTCCTCCAGGGATTAGTCGAGGTGCGCGCAAGTCCATATAGAGCTTTGCTCTGGGTTTAAATGGGCCCCCACTAGTGGACGGTAGGATTGGTCCTCCAGGAATTAGTCGAGGTGCGCGCAAGCTGGTCCGGACACCCTGAGTTATCAAAAAAAAAAAATTTAGTCTACAATTTTACGTCAGGTCAATACACTTTTTTGATGTAAGGCCCATAATTGGGAATTAATCAAGTTTTGTATTTTGATTGTTAATACTAACATTTTTGCACATAACTTGACTTGAAGGTGTGTCCCATGTATGCTGTATAGTTGAGGTTGCAATTTTTTCCTTTAGTACAGAGGAGGAAAATTGCTTCTAGCACTACAAGAAAATGCAGAATTGGCAACTAAAATAAGTATTTTCGTCGCTGAAAGTAGTACAAATGGCGACTAAAATCAGTTTAGTCGCCAAACTTGAGCACTTTTGCCGACTAAAGCACTTTAGTCGCCGAATATAGGGCTTTTAGCGACTAAAAGTCAGTTTAGTCGCCGAATATAGGAGTTTTAGCGACTGAAAAAATTTTAGTAGCTAAAAGGCACAGTTTTTGGCGACTAAAAGCATTTAGTAGCCAAAACTATAGGTTTTGGCGACTAAAAAATACTTTAGTCGCCGAATATAGGTGTTTTACCGACAAACAAATTTTTTGTAGCCAAAAGTAAAGGTTTTTGGCTACTAAAAAAAATTTAGTAGCTAAAAGTGGACAAATGGCGACTAAAACTGAGTTTAGTCGGCAAAAGTGGAGCTTTTGGCGACTAAAAATCAGTTTAGTCGCCGAAAGTTGTTTTTTTTGGGCGGAAATTAATGTATTTAGCGACAAAACAGCATTTAGTAGCCAAAAAGCATAGAATTGGCGACTAAAATTCATATTTAGTCGCCAAAAGTGCTCCCCTATTTTTTTTAGTAAATACTTTATTTTTTTCGTAAAATATATTAAATAAAAATAATTATTTATATATATATTGTTTTCTATTAATATCGGTCAATATATTATATAAATATATATGTTGCATTTATATTCATGTGATGTTCTTGTGGCGTAGTGGGTAGAGTGTTGGTAAAGGTTTACAGAGGCTGGGACGTTAGTGGTTCGACCATTTATTCGCGACAACACTGGCGACAAAAAAAATCAGTCGGGGAAGGTATAAAAGTGACTTTTGGCGACTAAAAATGGACCTTTGGCGACTAAAAATTTAGTCGCCAAAGGTGATTTTTGTTGTAGTGTAGCTCTTTACGCGTAGATCGATCCATCACGCAACTACTATTCCATCTTTTATGAAAGTATATTTTCTCATTTCCATGGGATTTAAATCTATGATATCAAGTGTTTTAAGTCTAGATCTAATAGGACATGAGCAAAAACATCAAGACACGAGTAAGAAGAGTGTCCACGAACAATTTAGTAATCTATAATTTAGGGCAAATATTAATTCAGGAAAACCTGATGAGATTGCTCATAAAAGAAATTTCCATGAACATTTCAACTCTTACTTTGAATTTACTTCCTCCACCTTTTACTTGACAAAGATCAATGTCTATTCCAATAGATCATGCATTGTCTAAACAAGTGTATAAATAGATAAAACATGTTTTACCATGACTTCTTCGATAATATGCCTTATATTCAAAACTCAAAATAAGTTTGGTAAAAGTATCAGTGGTATTTAATTTAACGCTTTTGGTTTTTTCTTTTTCTTATTATTTATTTCTCCACAATGATCAGGGGGAAAAAGTATGATGCAAAAATTTCCAAACTAGTTTTGGAAACTTGTTAAGAACTGGTCTTGTTTACTAATTTTATAGCTCGTTCTTCTTAATTGAGGTTCTTGGAAATGTGGGTAGATTATATGAATAAACATTTGTTAATTTTTTATTTTATTTTTTTTCCCTTTGGGTTCATTGAAAAGAAAGCACAACAATAAGCTAAGAGAGCTCAAAGGCAATCAATGCCGTGTTTACTAGAAGGGTTTATTGTACTTTACAGTAGGGTGATTATGGAGGCCCATGGCTTGGTCCTTTCAATCCTCATGTGTTCAATCACTAGCTTTGAGTTTGATAAGTTTTACAAACAAATATAAAATAATTCTTATTTTTTTCTATGAAATTTTCTTCGAGTCTTATTCAACCAATGTTGAGACGGGGATTGGGGTGGCTGTGGTGTTGTTGTAAAGCTAATGAAACCTATTTCGAAGCCTATTTCAATGATTAAAACCATTGACTTTTTAGGATATATTGAATAGAACATACCTATAAAAAATCAAGTTGACCAGACATCAATTCAATTCAATGAAAGAGCTACTATCGATGTCTAATCAATTTTATTTTTTACAAGTATGTTCTACTTGATGTACTGTAGAAAGTGAACGGTTTGGATTATCAACATGGGTTCCAAAGTGAGCTTCATCAGACTGTTGTGCTTCGCACATTAGTCATCCCAACCGTGGGATCTCCCGAACGGGGGGTCATCCGAGTGGGCCCAATAGTTTGAACCCTTAGTCTGGTTCCATGAGTGCAATGTGAAACAGAATGAGAGTTCAAATCTAGCAAATCTACAGAAAATCCACTGATCACAAGAGATACCACCAATGGATTACATTACCAGACTTAAAGTCGCTACCTAATCTCTTAGTAAAAACTAGAAAACTCGTGATTTGTACCCCAAGGCCATGATCCGTCGTAACCAAAGTTTCTCGGCTCGAGGACTTAGGTATGAGGAAGGAAGGTCATGAATTGAGTATTCCCGCTCACTTGATCAAAGATCAGCATCTACTAATTCATGATATGAGAATCATTAACATGACAGGATCATATAACCCAATTATTATTACTATCTTTATTATGTGGAGCAAACAAATATAGATCAAATCACTTATTTTGGAATGCTCTAATCTCTTTCCAATTTTTTTATTTTTATTTTTTATATTTATTATTATTATAGAAAAAAGGGTTAGAAAGGCAGAAATCTCATAAAAAATTGAGACATCCGCTCCGTGAAGAGATCAGAATCATTCCAACTTAGGCAATGAAACCTTCATGCAATGAGCAACCAGAGAGATATAGCAAATAAGTATATAGCCTTATGGTAGCATACTAGACATAATAAGAAGCAATCACAAGTAGGATGCAAAGATGAAAGAGGCTCACCTAGTACTCCTACGCACTATGCCAATAGCGTAAAAGGTTAGAAAGCAATGTATGATCCTAGATGCTAAACTAAGTGATATGCAAATGAGAAGATAGAAATACTCACCAAGTACTCCAGCCAATGACAATTGAAAATAAGCTAAAATAGAAAATGAATGATCCTAGCTGCGATATCTAATGCAAAATCTACACACGATGAATCCTAAGGGGGGTTTTGGACATAATCAAGATGACATGAATATCAACAAAGCACATAACACATAGTTTATTTTGAAAATAATGGTCTAAGCCCAAATGCATGCTCCTACGTTAATCATGTAATTATGATGATAGTAAAAACAAGTCTAAGCTATCAGAAAGTAAGAGAGTAGAGAGTAAGGGTAAGGAGAAGAGAGACCAGCCCCGATGCACACAATAATATAATGAATGGAAGCTAAGAAAATGACGAGACAAAAATAA
This sequence comes from Camellia sinensis, assembly GCF_055761805.1. Lineage (NCBI taxonomy): Eukaryota > Viridiplantae > Streptophyta > Magnoliopsida > Ericales > Theaceae > Camellia > Camellia sinensis. The sequence goes on along the minus strand of NC_138975.1, from coordinate 99,195,056 downwards.
AGAAAACTCCAACAAGGATAAGGAGGTTATCTCCTTTTTACACATGAAAATGAGTACATGCTACCCAAATTCATGGGAAATGGCATTGTGAGGGGAGATCCAACCCATCCTCGCGGAGGAAGCCATACCTGGGTTTCTACATCATTAAAGCTAGTAAAAACGGTAAGAACGAGAAAAACTCTAATAAGATGAGGGAGATTCTCATCTTCTTACTTATGAAAAGGAACATAAATTGCTCAAATCCATGTAAAATAGTTTTAGGAAGAGAGAAAATTTTCTTTTCATAGAGGAAACCGTGCCTGGGTTTCTAACCCATAAAATCAAAAACAAAGCAATTTGGGCTTGGCCAAAGCCTCTATATAGGCCTCCACTAATTACAGAAGAGGGGGGAGGGGGGAGGAGTGGTAGATAGAGAGAGAGAAATCAACTAAGCTAGCTACAATTCCAACAAACAATCCTAATAAATCTCCAAAATAGAAGAAAAAGAGTAGAGATAGACTTAGAATTAGAATGGAAACAGAGATTACTTCTAGAATAGCAGAGATAGGGCCCAAGCTGATCATAAGCTCTAACCCAAGCTCTCTCTGATCAATACAAGTCTTCTAATTCCAAGCCATCCATGCAAAGATAGATAGAGAATCGTTCCAAGATTCTTCAGCAAACTCTCTTTTTAAGGTTTAAGTATTGATTAGAGAGGATTAGGAGTAGTGATTAAAATGTTTGTAAAAACTCTAGAAAACCTAGAACTTCTTTCCCTTAAGATGAGAGGTGATTTTATAGGCATTTAGGGTTTGGAATATGCCTTTAGATTCTATAGATTTGGATGACATATTTCAAGATTCTTTGGAAACCTCACAAGAAAACTGTAACACCCCAAAATAAATAACAATAACTCAACTCATAACATTACTTACAAAAGATATCTTTTATTCCGTTTACGACTTTGATCAATACAAAAGATGACATGCAATATACATTCATGAATCCAAGATTTTGAATCTATAGCATATAGCATGGATACAAGAATTAAAGTAAAAGTAAAACCAAATAATTATATATCCTAATGGCTACAACTTTCCAAGTCGATGTTTGGATATAACAAAATGAGTTTAACTCAATACAAGTGAAGCCCGAGGCTTAAACAAAAATAATTACATCAATAAACAAAAATGAAGCCCTTGGCTCCAAGTCCTTCTAAGCTACATCTTTGGTGGCGGCATATCATCAGCACTTGAAAGCTATTTTTCACATAGGGTGAGCTAAAACCCAGTAGAGATACTCTAACACAGTATATAAATCTTAGCAAAATTATAAGGTGAATGCACATGCATGCCATTTGTCAAACATTCCTCATTTTCCATCTCAAAATAATGCAATGCCAAATTATAAATCAATTCATGAAAATAATCCTTTTATAGCAGAAAACAGGACAGTGGATACAAAATACTAGGAATCTCTAGGTATGTGTCTGCCAGTAGGCTATACAAGCACAACCAAAGCCATTTTACCAATATTAACCAGAAGGATCAGCACCTAACTACTTATGTTTCTAAACTTTCACCAAGGACACACAGGCCAACATCATAACCCCAACCACATCCCTAACCAGATTCATTAAGGTATTGACCAATTTTTCTCAAAATCAATACATTTACAATGTTCAATATAAAATGATGCTTAATGCATAATGCATAAAAAATTAGTTTCAATTTAACCTAATCCTCATGCAATTTCTACAACAATCAAGACTATCCTCCATCGATAGCCCAAAACAGATATTTCTATGCAACAGATAGTTTCTAATCAAAATATATATTTTTTTCCTTTTACAATGGGAGTGATATTACTTGTCCAACTCCACTATCATCATCAACAACACTATTGTTCTAATCTTATAAAACCCAACACTATTTTCTATTTCCTTTCACAAATCCAAATATTCCAAATTGTAGAACAAAACACCATTTTCTTACAAAATCAATTTTAAGAAAGGATATCCAACATTTTAACATATCTCAACCATAAACACACCCCACAACTGTTCTCAAGAACCCATTTGGAAAACCCCTATTTTGATTTCAAAATCAAACCCTAGGGTTTTCCAAAAATCTCCAAATTGTTAGCCCATTTCAAAGAGCAAATAATTAAGCTAAAAATCATATTAAAGGTCAAATAAATCCCTACCTCAAAGTATAAGACAAGAGAAAACACAAGATAGAACTTGGTGGAGCCAAAAATAATAACTTCTTTGATTAGAACGAAGCTTTTGACGTGCTCTATCTTTTTCTCCAAAGGACTACGGTAAAGAAATCAAAGGATTAAGAGTATTTAGAGCTAGAAGGTAGGAACTTAGAGAGAGAGAGAGAGAGAGAGAGAGTGGATTTAGGGTTTTGAAATGTTTAGAGAGAGAATTAGATGAAAAAGTGACTCAAAATGCCTTTTTCTCAGACTGATATACGCACAGACCGCTCGAGTGACCAAAACACTGCTCGAGCGACTAAAACCACCGCTCGAGCACACAATGTTCCCCTCTTAGAAGTTCAGACATGCGAAAGACCGCTCGAGCGAAGATATCACATTTCCAGTAGTTTTGTAGACTGTAAAAGACTGCTGGAGCATAAGAAAGACCGTTCGAGCAAACAGGCAAAAATCTGGCAATAACTCATTGAAAAACTAACTTTCCAATCATGTTTTAAACGCAACCAAAACTCCCAATAGCCAAACTCAACAAGCAACAAGATGGAAATGAGATGGACAACAGTTAAGTATATGGATTCTTGGATTCAAAAGCATGAAATGGGTCGGGTCTAAAGCAAAATAGTTATAATCTCCCCCCTTAAGAAATTTCTTCCCTGAAATTTAAAATCAACCAACATTCATTGAAGCTGAATTCTTCATATGGAAGCAGTTTTCACTGGAAACTAGGTAGATGTTTTGTCTATTTTTGGTCTATTTTGTTCTGTGACTGTCCATTTTGGTCTGTTTTATTCATTTTGGTCTGATTAGGTAGTGGTCTGTTATGTTGGTCCATTTTGTTTGGTTTGATATGGGGGCTGAGTCTGGGTGTTTGAGATGGTAGCTTTGTTGTTTTGGTGAGTTTACTTTTGCTTCATGGCTGATCTGCTATGGTGGCTCTGTTATGTTGAGATGGTGGCTCTGTTATGTTGCTCTGAATGTTGATCTGCTCTGATTTGATATGTTATCTGCTTCTGGTTTTGATATGTTATCTGCTTCTGGTTTTGATTGGAGCTGAATGCTGATCTACTCTGGTCTGGTTTGGTTTTGCTGATCTGTTCTGGTTTTGCTGTGCTGATTTTGTTATCTGTTTCATTGATGCTACTGTGTCAACACAAAAATGCAGAACAAAATGTTTGCTTGATTGTCTGAGATGCTACAGTGGTTTGTTTTTGGCTACTATAGTATTTGTGGAAAGCTTGGGCTCAGGGAATGGGGTTTATGAAACTAAAGATGAGTCTTGATGATTATGGTGGAAGCTGGTTGCTAATGGTTACTTTCTGCAGTAGCTGCAATTTTGGTTTTGCTTTATTAGCTGGTCTGATGCTGGGAGTTAATTGAGTTGGTGAATGGAGTGCTGGTTTTTTGATACTTAGGGTAATGAGGCAGCTGCTAGCATATTGGTTGTTCTTGGTTGGAACTGGTTTTGTGCTACAGAGTTCTCCATTAGTTGATGCTCAAGTAGTGGAGGCTCTACAAACAGAGGCTTTTGCTAGATGTTAGCTGTTGGTGACCTTTTGCTGTGTGGGGGTTTTTTGTGTTGTACGTTGCCTTTTGTTTTGTTTTTCTTTTGGTTGGTTGCTCACCAACTGTGATGTTGATTGCAAGGGATTGGGCGGTCGTATTGGTGCCAACCTAGTTGGGATCGATATGTTCGCTATGATGCTTTTGCACCCATCTATTTCCTTTTCTGATGTAATGTTTTATCGTTCATCAATAAAGGTTTTTTTTTTGTCGATCAAAAAAAAAAAAAAAAAAAACTAACATTCATTGAAAGTAAAACAAATCATATATCATCCAAGATTGTAACAATGATACACTGAATTTTTCAACACCAACTATTATAGTTCAATTCCCCAAAACATATACAACGTTTATATATATTACAACATAAATAAGATTTTCAACACAAGTCTCAAATATCAATAAATAGGTCTGGACACTTCTCACAGACTTCTACCTTACGCTCCCATGTCACTTCCTTAACCCCTTGGTGTCGCCACAACATCTTAACCAATGAAATAGTCTTGCCTCGCAAGACTTGGTCCCAAGAGTCTAAAACCCATACCGGTTTCTCCTCATATGAGACATCCTCATCTATCTCTAAATCGGTCCAAATCCAATACGTGTGAAGATTAGGCTCATACTTCTAGAGCATACAAATATGAAACACATCATAAACCTCGAAAAGTTGGGGCGACAAGGCCAAACGATAAGCTACCTCCCATATCCGCTCTAGAATCTCAAAAGGCCCAATAAATCTAGGAGAGAACTTCCCGTTTTTCCCAAATATCATTAAATCCCATCTCGGTGATATCTTTAGGAACACGTGATCTCCTATCTCAAAGGAAAAAGGTCTCCTTCTATGGTTGGCATAACTCTTCTTGTGACTCTGAGCTGAAACCAACCTCTTACGAATAAGCGTGACCTTTTCTGTCGTTTCCCAGACAAATTCAGGACCTAACATAGGTGCGTCACCCACCTCGGCCCAACACACTAGAGATCTACACGGTCGGCCATACAAGGCCTCAAATGGTGCCATACCCATACTCACCTGAAAGCTGTTATTAAAGTAAACTCTACTAAAGGCAAATGCCTCTCCCATGATCCCTTAAAATCCAGAACACAACCCCGAAGTATGTTCTCTAAGATTTGAATGGTTCGCTCGGAATGCCTGTCAATATGAGGATAATAGGCGATGCTAAACGTCAATCTAGTGCCTAAGCCATTTTGTAGGCTTTCCATAATCGAGCCATGAAACGAGGATCTTTATCCAAAATGATAGTCATAGGGATCCCATTAAGTCGAATTATGTCCCTGACATAAAGGTGGCATGATAATCTACCGAGTCACTCATGCGCATAGGTACAAAGTGTGATGATTTAGTTAATTGGTCGATTATCACCTACACGACATCAATACCTCGTTGAGTCCTTAGAAGACCCACAACAAAATCCATCGTGACATGTTCCCATTTCCACTTGGCGATAGGTAAGGGTTATAACAAATCCGTTGGTTGTGGGTGCTTGACTTTCACTTGTTGACAAGTAAGGCACCTCGAAACAAACAAGGCTACATCTCTCTTCATCCCCCTTCACCAAAACTAGTGGCTAAGGTTGTGGTACATCTTTGTGCCTCTCGGGTGTTCTGCAAGGAGTAAATGGTGGAACTCTCAGAATACCTCCTCCTTACAAGATTCTAGCACGAAAAGACGGTCCAAATACCTCACACTTGAGTCAGAATACAAGTTCAAGCTCTTCTCCACCTTTCCATTAGTTATCTTCCCTCTGATAACCTCTATTTCGTGATCGCCCTTCTAGGCTTCTATATCTTGGCTCACTAGTGTAGGTTGTGCAACTACAGTGAACAAGACAGCCAACTCAACGGACTCGCTAAGATACAAGTCAAACTCACCAATAGCGCTCAACATCTTCTATTCTCGGATGGCAATATTAGCTACACTGCTTACTGACTTCATACTCAAAGTGTCGACCACTACATTGGCCTTCGTTGGGTGATAGTGTAACTCGAAATCATAATCCTTGATAGACTCCATCCATCTCCTTTGTCTCAAATTCAAATCTTGCTATGAAAACAGATACTTCAAAATCTTGTGATCGAAAAACACCTCGAAGCTCTCACCGTATAAGTAATGCCTCTATATTTTTAAGGCAAAAATCACCACTGATAGCTTTAAGTCGTGAATAGGATAATTTCTCTAATGTGTTTTCAACTCGGAATTGTATGCTACCACTTTTCTCTCTTGTATCAATACATAACCCAACTCTTATTGAGATGCATCACAATAAATTCAATAGCCCAAACCCGTTTTTGGAATAATCAATACTAGAGCAGTGGTGAATCAAACCTTAAGCTCTTGGAGCAACTTTTCACAAGTTTCACTTCACACAAACTTCACTCCCTTCCTTGTCAATCTAGTCGATGGTGAATCCAATCTAGAGAAGTCTTTCACAAAACATTGGTAATATTCGGCTAAGCCCAAGAAACACCAGATCTCAAAGGCATTCTTAGGTTGTTCTCAGTCTTGCACTACCCCTATCTTAGAAGAGTCTATTGTCACCCCTTCTCCAGATACCACATGACCTAAAAACTTAACTTCTTTTAACCAGAACTCGCACATCCCGAACTTAGCATAAAGATTGTGTGCTTTAAGCAACTCAAGTACAGCCTGCAAGTGTTCCTCGTGTTCTTCCTTAGAGGGTGAGTAGATTAAGATATCGTCAATAAAGATAACCACAAAACGATCTAAGAACTCACGGAAAATTCGACTCATCAAATCCATGAACCAAGCAATTGCATTGGTCAGTTCAAAAGGCATCACTAAGAACTCATAGTGGCCATACCGCGTACGAAATGCAGTCTTTTGAATATCCTCCTCCTTCATCCTTAACTGGTGATAACCCGATCTCAAGTCAATCTTAGAAAAGCAACAAGACCCCATTCAACTGGCCAAATAGATCATCTATATGAGGTAATGGGTACTGGTTCTTAACAGTTACCTGGTTTAGCTTTCGATAATTGATGCACAGTCGTAAAGTGCCATCCTTTTTCTTAGCAAAGAGAGCCGGTGCTCCCTATGGCGAAGTATTAGGGCGAATTAAGCCCTTATCTAACAACTCTTTGTCACGACCCAAACCCGCCCTTATACGTTTAGCATCGTAACCGGCCAGTAATCTTGGGATTACTGAAGGCCTCTGAAATAGATAAATGAAGTTGTCACGACCCAAACCCACCCTCATAGGTTTATCATCTTAACCGGCCAGTAATCCTGGGATTACTGAAGGCCTCTAAAACAGATAAATGAAATAAAGGGGCTAGCGGAAGCAAAGTATATACAACAAGTAGTCCAATGAGCAGTGATTCTATATGAAATAATACACATGCACATAACGTTAATTTACCCACCCTGTATTATGCACATAACACCTTGTACAAGAACATTCATGTACATAATTACATATAACAAAAGTCCGGCAATATGATCACAAACTATACAACAGTCTTCTCGACCTAGCCTTAACTTGGAGGCACCAAAAACTCAATAAGGCTTCAACTGGTGGCTTAGCTAAAGGAACCCTTCTAGGCTTGATCTCCAGGACGCTCACCTATACATATATACAAACAGTGAGCTATGGCCCAATGAATAACATTAATGTAAAGAGGTTAGTGAATGAATTTCGAAGATGTCATATTCATAAACCAAATCATAACTGAATTAATTCTCATTCTGAACATAATAATGGTACATCCAATAGAACATATCACATCGTCATCTGACTAGAGTAATTGGTTTTGGATACCGATTAAACACATCACCACTTTGACAAGTGGCTAATGAGATCTCATAATCACATATATGTCATGGATCTGCATTAACATGCCGTCCACATGACTTGGGATTTTCTGTGGATGCCATACTAGATTTCAAATAGGACATTCATTCATGTTAACAAAATCTTATTTCAGAAATCATAACTTATCTAATAACATTTCAAATATAATTCATATGAACATATCTTTACAATAACGTTACTCACAGTGGGCTTCCAGAAATAATTGGTCGGTCCTCAAGTCTTGACTTACAACACAAATGTACATAGCACAAAACATATTTCATCATTACACATTTGTATGGCCATCACGGCTTAGCTTTCTTTACATTAGTTTCTTATTCAGCCCATTTCTTATAATTTATACATGTAAACCACATTCTCGGATTTGTCTCATATTTTCTAATTAAATTACTCATATCCTTTCTTAGCTTATTACTTTTTAATGACTTATAATTCATGTCTAAATATGATAAAAAAAGGATGGGAATGAAAATACGAACACAAAATGTCTTTCTAAAATATGCTAAAAATGGCCTGACCACTCGAGCGCACCTACGGTTGCTCGAGCGGACTGCTCTGTCTGCAAAAGTACTGGATTGTCTCATTTTACATGTGAGCCACAACTCATTCGCTTGAGTGGTCAAACAATACACAAAGGGTTTGCTCGAGCCACCAAGTGGTCGCTCAAGTGGTCTGTAACAGACCACAAAACTAGTGGATGCTCGCTATGTTCACTAAAGTGGTAAATTCGTCGTTTGAGCGATCTACAATTTTTCTAGGTTTTCAAAACAGAGTCTTAAGCTTCCAAATGCAAATTCAAAGGCAAAACTCATGCATGGCTTGTTCAAAAACTTAGAACCATGTTAGAAAATCATATACATGCTCTATCTTATATCATTTGCTCAAGAATCTCATGAATTAAACCAAAATTGTGTTCAAAACTTCCATGCACGTGAGCTTTACAAACTCTTTTATCAAATTCAACAACTATTGAACTCAAAGCCCTACGCATGTCCAAAACTCTTATTCAAAACATGAAATCAAACTCTAAAACATGATGAATTACACATGCATATACCAAATAATTCATAATAACAACTTAAATGCTCAAAACTAAACTTAACATAGTAAAAGTCTTCATATTTATGCATGCATGTAGAAATCTCTTCCAATTTCCTTTTCTTAACTTTCAATAAATCATGGAGATTATCTTCAAAACAACTTAATTCTTGAATGCATGTATAAGGTAGCTTCAAAATTCAGCTTAAACAACATATTCAAGGTCAAAAGTGAAGATTCATAATAAAACTATACATGCATGAATGAGTTCTTCATCTTCTTGACATTCTTTAACTAAGACATGCAAGTGGGACTCCTCCAGAGATGGATATGGATCCCGAGGTTGAGCTCTTACCGCTCAGTGTTTGGCCTTTTGATCCGGCGACGTACCAGCCCGCGATACATGTGTTGCCTCCCGACAGCATTCGCCAGTTTAGGAGCTTCACGCGAGGTGCTCTGGAGGGCCTCCTGCTATGCGAGCCGGAGTCGCACCTTTCTTACGGCGCCGCTGAGGTATACTCTTCCTCTTTACTTTCTGTAATGTAGGTCATATACCTTGAATAGCCGATACTGCCCTTTATCTGATCATCACAAACACACTTGTAGATCACATGCTTAGTTCACCATGAGCACACTCATACATGATATTTGTGTCAACTCGAACACATGCACACACACTGCATTTTTCTCAATTCTGAATGCATTCAAACGCTGTATTTCTGACACTGCTTCACATCTGTTTCTCTTGAACACAGGGAGATTCCCATGCTTTTCGGGGGTATGGGAACACCATTGCCCGGGGTTGGTATATGGAGCTACCCGACGAGGTTCTCCATATTATCGACAAGGCCAGCTTCGGCATTTTCTGCATGGGACTCTTGCGCCTCGCTGCGAGTAGGCCCTTTCTAGGTGCTAGTGGAGAAGTGGTGGGACACCACCGATTCCTTCCACCTTTTTGCTATAGGAGAGATGACAATGACTCCCTTTGATTTCTCCATGCTCACTGGCATCGGAGTGGGGGGTGATCCGATCCCCTTTGATACTGATATGGGCGAGTGGGATGTTGCCCAGATGTTCTTGCATGGTGCTCACCCACCTCTCTCCCGGCCAGGGTTCATGAGATACTCGTGGTTCGAGGACCAGTTTCGGGTACAGACGTCGACGACCCACGAGGAGGTCGAGCAGTATGGCCGATGGTTTCTTATGTTCTTGTTGGGCACCACTCTCTTCGCCGACCGGGCGAACACAATTGGCCTCTACCTGTTGAGCGCGCTGGTGGACGTGACCCGGATCCGGCGCTATGACTGGGGGGCGCTGGATTGGCCACGCTGTGCGGATACATGAGCTCCTCATTTCGTCATAGTAGACACCTACAAGGGGGGTACTGGCGAGCCTGGGAGGTATACCTTTTCTTTCTGCTTTACATTATCTGTACACTACACACACTGCATACACACAATCTGCTTTACACTGGTTGTACACTGCACACACTGCGCAAGACACTTCACACACTGCACGATACACTGCACATCATTCCCTGATTTCTGCTTTATCTGTATTCTGTTTTATTGATAAACATACTCACTGTTGCCCTTTTACATTCTGTAGTTGTGGGTGTATGCCTACTTTCTGAGGCTTGCTCCAGAGCCGGAGGTGGAGATGCCCTCCGTTGTCCCATATTCTCACAGATATGATGTGAGGTGCGAGCGGAGGCCACGAGAGTCTTTCTTGTTCTTTCGCAGATACTTTGACACTATAGCCGCAACAGAGGTATTTCAAAACTTACAGTTCATTTAAGCTTTGCTTTATATTCCACTCTCAATAATAGATAATAAACTATATATCCTGTCATTTGCAGATCACCTGGCAGCCCTGGGCAGTGCTACTTGACGCAGTGAGGGACCAGTACATGGGCTCTCGGGAGACCGCCCGGTTCTGGGTCTTGCTGGAGGGTCCAGTCTGTCGGACGTGGTACTTGGGAGAGCGCTACTTGCATCAGACCCTTGGTTTGCCTGAGCCAGTGGTTCCGATACCACCCCCTATGTACATGAGACAGATAGCGACCTACACCCCACAGGAGAAGGAGGATTACACGATCGGCTGGGACGCTGACTTCTTCAGAGATGAGGGCGACTACACCGTCTTCATTCAGACATATCTCATGCGGCCTCTGGCCAGTGCTCGTCGAGTTGAGAGAGAGAGACCTGTAGCCCCAGTAGGAGGAGCAGGAGGAGTGAGGGCGACCCAGGCCCGTGATAGGAGTGGTTCCGGAGGGGACGGAGAGCAGAGTGGCAAGACTTGCCCACCACTATGACATGCCGAGGACAGGGTGGGGAGACTTATCAGATACCCATCACTTCTCCTCTGGCTGATCACGAGCTCGTCGGAGTTCGGGGCTCGACCCCAATACATGCAATGCTTTTCATTCTGTACATTTATTTCATTTTAGTTGATATCCCGCAGATTACTAATTGCCTCAACACTTTTGCAGGCTTCTATCGAGTACACTGGGCAGGCCCTGCCACTGACGGCTTCGGTGATGGGGATGCTGCAGAGGAGTATGGACCTGCTGAGCATCTACAATATCCCGGTGAGTTCTTTCAACCTCAGTCTCAAGACCTTGCATAATCTGTTCCATACTGATCTGATGCGTTACATTATCAATACGGTATTTGATACACTGCACTCATGTACCACTCACGACATTGATACACTGTATCTCATATAATGCTCACAGCATTCATACACTGCAATCATATACTGCTCACGTCATTCATAAATTACAATCACTTACTGCATTTGATACCACACTCAGCTTCGCATAGCATAACTGATGCATTTGCCAATTTGTTCTTTTCAGGCCCCGTTCCAGATACCGGCCACAGCGGGTGCCTCAGCAGGACCATCAGCGCCTGCCCGAGCAGCAGGGAGAGCAGAACGAGGGATTTCAGCGTGCAGCCGTAGCAGAGCCGGGCGTACTCACTCGGGAAGTAGTTCGCGGGCGCCTGCCCCAGATGATGACGAGTCTGATGTGGAGGCAGAGTCATCTCAGGATGAGCCTGGAGATGGCTCGGGTTCAAGCTCTGGTAGTGGAGCCGACGGCGGCGATCCTGGACCTTCATCCAGGAAGAGGACGAGGAGAGACTCCCGCACTTGAGGCGACCGGCGCCGATCCAGATGCTACTCTCTGTTTTTTTTTTTCTTTATTTTTCTTTTTACTAACAGTTTATGTACATTGTACTGCGTTAGGCAGATTTATGTTCTTAAAAACTATGTACTTTTGCAAAAGAAAACATGATGGAATGAAATAGCTTTTTTATTGAAAAAGTGTTACATTTGTACATTCTAAGCATTGCATCGCATCGCATCATATCACAAAACATGTAAATGAGCTTGAACCTTGTTTTGAAAACAAAACACTCGAATTGCATTAATCAGGTAGTGAACCAACTGACAACAAATCAACTCGATAAGCAAAACAGGACTTGACATACTAATCAAATGCAAATACAACTCGATAAGCAAGACGAAAACTTAACAATTAACACAAAATACAACTCGATAAACAAAAATACAACAACTCGATAAACAAATTGAAGTAGCACAGGCGCGACTTCGCAAAATCATCACCGAAAGGCATTCGAAATAGAACAAGTCACAAGTTCTCAACATCTCCAACACATAGACAGCTCAGAGAACAAAAGGAGAGGCCATCGGCCAAGGGGAGAGGCCATCGGCCATGGGAAGTGACCATCGGCCAACATTACTAGCCGATCGGCTAAAAAGATGGTTGGTCAGCGCTCTTTTTGGCCGATCGGCCAAAAATGGCAAGGACCTCCAGAATGCTGCCACATGTCTTCCACTTAACACCTTATCCTCCATAAAAGTCCCAGCTTCGTAGTTTTTCCATTTCAACTCAGTTTTTGCACCAAATGGAAGCATTTCTTGTCCAAAATCTCACAAATTGGATTGCCAACTTGGATGGCTCGGAAAAGCTGAATTTCTGGGGCTTCGGAATAAATGCACTATTCACGCTAAGCTGCACCCCGCTGCGTTTTCCGTTCCTTCATTCCACGGCAAGGTATTGGAATTTGATTACGCACGTTTTTAGCTTTAGCGGACAAGAGATGTGTCCCACTTTCGAAGACTTCCAAGCTTTGATAGAGGCCGAATGCGAGGAAGAGATTTTGCCACAATTCCACTTTGGCCACATCCAAGCCTTAGGATGAATTTGCGGGCTCACTATGCATGATGCTCGGTATTTGATCCGCGACAGGGAGTTAGACATCCCTAGCTTGGTTCACCGGTTTTCTGATGCCGGCGACCGCGGCGATCATCACTGGTAGGGTTTTCGGTGACATGCGCTGTGCTTGTGCATGCTGTCTCATTTCTTGCTTGCCTCAGGCTTCAGGGGGTCTAGCGTTTGGTTGATTGAAGTTGCCCAGGGCTTAAAAGAGGGCAAGAGCTGCATTGCCATGACACTGGCTGAGACATTGAAGGGTTTGGATGCTTTTCGTCACTGAGAGACGACTAGATTCACGGGGAGTCCACTACTATTGCAGGTAATGTTTTCCACCCTATCTCACATATATTTCTCACATCATTCGGCCCTCAGGCTCGGCTTTTCTCTCAAAACCCTTTTCTCACTTTTCTCTCCACGTACACCTCTCTATTCTTTAATCTCTCATTTTTCATCCCTCCCAGATATGGTTGATGGATAAGTTGAAGGTTGTGGACTCATGCCCCACATATTCAGCTCACCGCTACTTCTTCTGGCAACGTCTAGTCGATGCCCCTGATAAGGGATGGTGGTGCGAATGGATGTGCAGTTTGTCCGCGGATCACATTGCTTGGCGCTGCCCTTGGCTCAATTTGCCGGCGATGAGTTACAGCATGTCTCGCCAACCCGGGATTCAGTTGATCGGCCTAACACACTGTGTCTTTTACTTCCCATTCCGATTCCGGCGCCAGTTCGGACATGATCAGACTTGCCCGGATGATGGGGTAGAGTACCCTGCTGCATTTCCAGTCTGAGGCGCACAGCTAGCTCGGTATGACACGGCATGGAGAACGAGAGAGCTTCTGGCCCCAGCTCCCACTTTCAATTGCACCTTATCTGATGAATGCATAGCTTGGCTTGATGAAGAGGCGCAGGTTGGGCCTACTTTGGCATCAGGGGCTTCCATAAGCTCTGGGAGGGGATGCAGGAACACCTGACTATGCCCCGAATTTATTTGCTTTAATCAGTACTATTAAGTTTTCTTTATGAATGTAATAAAAAGCAACTTCAATTTGTATTCAAGAGTAGGAGAACTCTGTACTGAAATCAATGTAATTGAAGGTTGTGGGTACTAAAAATTTTCCGTTTGGTCCAAAAATGGTCTAAGTCGTAAAAAGATTAATTTGAGCAAAATCAACTTTTATTAAAACATTTCAAAACCATTTTCGATATGGATCACAGCTGGACACGCCCAAGATCTATCACCAAGATGTACAACCCCGGATCCCAGCAGCTGGAATGTTGCCCCTAGTCTGAATAGCACTGCACTGGAGATCACAACCGAGCTCTTGAATGCAGAATAGACAAAGATGACCAACATGATCACACGGACAAAGTTGATTTGGAAGTGTTTATGGCTGAACTTCAGAATGAAGTTGCCTATGCATCTCGAAGATGGAAATGAAGCCTTACGTAGTTCGGTTCGGGCTCACTCGTGTATTAACTCTCTCATTTTACGCTCTAACTTTTGCCAAGGCCACCCTTTCTGGGTTTTCAACCTTGTGAGCTTAGTTTTTATTATTTCAAATTTTTCATGCTCTAACGTTTGCCTAAGTCGCCCTTTCGGGTTTTCGGCCTAGCGACCCACTCAGGGATAGTATTTCTTCAATTTGTCCATGTTGATCAGCTGGGAGAAATCTAGGCCATCGAGGTCCATCAGAACGACAGCTCCACCCGACTAGATAGACTTGATGATGTAATGGCCAGTCCAATTGGGTCTGAACTTGCCCCTAGGGTCGTGGATGGGAGCTCGGTTGTCTTTGAGCACTAAATCCCCCTCTTTCAAATTCCTGGACTTAACTTTCTTGTTGAAAGCCCCGGCAATTCTTCATTGATAACCCTAGACGTGATACAGTGCTTTTAGCCTTCTTTTATCAAAGAGCATGAGTTCTTTGAACTTGCTTTGTTGCCAATCTGCCTCAGCTATCTGATACTCAGCCAATACCCGTAATGACGGAACCTCAACTTCGATAGGTAGAATAGCCTCCATCCTATAGACCAAGGAATACGGAGTCACCCCAGTAGAAGTTCGAATTGAAGTCCAGTAGCCCCAAAGAGCAAATGGCAGCTTATTTGGCCAGTCCCTTTAGGTTTCCACCATCTTCTGTAGAATGTGTTTCATGTTCTTGTTGGCGGCCTCAACAGCTCCGTTGGTTTGTGGCCGATATGTAGATGATTTATGAAAAGCCACGTTGTACTTCTCCAACAAGTCGATCACCTCTTTCTTGAAGTGGGAACCATTATCCAAAATAATCTCATTTGGGACCCCATAGCGACAGATGATGTTGTTTTTGATGAACTTAGTGACATGTGACACCTTCAACACCAGGTAAGATTGGGCCTCAACCCACTTTGTGAAGTAGTCTATCGCTACCAGAATGTACTTATGCTCGTTGGACCCCTTTGGAGTAACAGCCCCAATTACATCAATCCCCCAGACTGAAAATGGCCATGGCGAAGTCATGTTGTACAGCTTTGACAGCGGAATGTTCATGCGGTTTGCATGGATCTAACAATTGTGGCATCGCCGGACAAATCCAATACAATCCTCCTCCATGGTGGACCAGTAGTAACCCTGTCTAACGATTTTTCGGGCTAACATCACCCCGTTCATGTGCGCTCCGCACTCTTCTCCATGGATGGCCTCCATCAGGCGCTTGGACTCTTTAGCATCGACACACAGTTTATGCATCCCGAGATGACCCCTCTTGTACAGTTTACCCCCGCAGATGATGAACTGAGCAGCCATTCTTCGAATTGCCCTCTTATCTTTGGCATGTGCCCCTGGTGGATATGCTTCCTTTTCTAAGAAGTTCCAGACATCATAATACTAGGGATTCTCATCTTGTACCTCATCTATGGTAGCAATCTTCTCGTAGGCCGGCATGAATTTCTGTTCAATGATGATCGGACGCATCCGAACTCCGAAAGGGATGTCTATCATAGAAGATAGGGTTGCTAATGAATTGGCGAACTTGTTATTCTCTCTTAATAGATGAGCGAAATTCAGTTTCTCAAACCGAGGAATCAGAACGTCCAAGGTCTGGTGATAGATTCTCATCTTTTCTTCTTTAACTTTCCAATCTCCTTTAGCTTAAGATACAACAAGGTTCGAGTCCCCGATGACATCCAACCGTTTTGCCCCTAGTTCCAAGGCGGCTTCTAGTCCGGCAATACATGCCTCATACTCTGCTTCATTATTCGATACTTTGAACCGGAGTTTGAATGCTAAGGGTATGCGGGAATTGTCGGGCGCTGTCAACAACACCCCTATCTCATACCCATATTGGTTTGACGCTCCGTCAAAGTACATTGTCCAAATCTCTTCTTCGACATGCAGAATGGCCTCATCTGGGAACAGATACTCAACTGCTTCATCCTCTTCGACTGAGTGATCGGCTAGGAACTCCGCTACCGCGCTCCCTTTCACTGACTTATGTGTCATGTACTTCAAATCAAATTTGGAAAGCAAAAGCAACCAACGGGCTAGCCTACCCGTAAGTGCTGGTTTCTCGAAGAGATATTTGATGGGACCTAATCTCGAAACCAGTATTACAGAGTGAGCTAACAGGTAGTGCCGCAGCTTCCTGGTAGCCCATACCAAGGCCAGATACGCCTTCTCCAGCAGAGTGTAGCGGGTTTCGTAATCCAGCATTTTCTTGCTCAGGTAGTAGATAGCTCTCTCCACTTTGTCCTCAGACTCCTGTGAAAACATGTAGCCCATTGTAGTTTCAGTCACTGAAAGGTACAGAATCAATGATTTCTCCAGCTCAGGCGGTGACAACACAGGTGGGTTATGTAAATATTGCTTGATCTGTTCAAAAGCAGCTTGGCATCGGCCGTCCCATTGGAATTTCTTTCCTTTCTTCAGGAGACCAAAGAGTGGTTCACAAGTCAAGGTTAATTTTGTAATAAACCGTCTTATGAATTGCACTTTACCCAGAAAGCCTCGCATCTCATTTTCAGTCCTCGGCGGTGGCATTTCTAAGATGGCCTTGATTTTGGAAGGGTCGACTTCGATGCCCCTCTGTGTGATCAAGAACCCCAGCATTTTCCCTGCTGTAACACCAAATGTACATTTCTGAGGATTCAGTTGCAACCAATACTCTCTGATCCGTTAGAAGAATTTCTGTAAGGCGGTGTAGTGGCCCTCTCTTTCCTTGGACTTGACAATCATGTCGTCCACGTACACCTCAACCTCTTTATGGATCATATCGTGCAAAATCGTGGTCGCGGCCCGTTGATATGTAGCTCCGGTATTCTTTAGCCCAAATGGCATCACCCTATAACAATAGGTTCCCTAAGAGGTGGTGAAAGTAGTCTTCTCCCAGTCTTCGGGTGCCAGCAAAATCTGATTGTATCTTGAAAATCCATCCATGAATGAGAGCAGCGCATGCCCAGCAGTGAAGTCCACTAATTCATCAATATGCGGCAGAGGAAAATCGTCCTTCGGACTAGCTTTGTTCAAATCCCTGAAGTCCACACATACCCGAATTTTGCTGTCCTTCTCTGGCATCGGAACTATATTGGCCAACCAAGTAGGGTATTCAGATACTAGCAGGAACCCTATGTCAATTTGCTTGGTGACTTCTTCTTTGATCTTCAAAGCCCAGTCCGGGCGGATCCTTCGGAGCTTTTGCTTAACAGGTCGGGCCTCTGGGTCAAGAGAGATCCAGTGCTGTACAATCTCAGGATCGATTCAAAGCATGTCTTCGTAGGACCACACGAAAACATCTTTGAAATCTTTTAATAAAGCGACTAACTGCTCGCGCTTCTCCAAAGACAACGTGGACCCGATTTGGACTAGCCGCGGGTCCTTCTCAGTACCCACATTAATTGTAGTGATTTCATTAACCAAGGGTTTTACAAACCTCTCCTGCTCTTGATCAAGCAAATATTGCAAAACCGGAGGAATTTCTTCCTCGTCGTTTTCATCGAAATTTTGAAAATCCTGATTAATGCAATAAATTAAAGGCACATAAAAGTACTCGGACGTCACAGCCGTACCATTCTCATTAATCACTTCCAAATCGCTTGATTCCTCTGTTACAACAGATTCAAAGAAAAAAAGAAAAAGACGACCTAGACAGGACTGTGGCATCCGGGTTGTCACCCCAAAGAATACCAAACTCAGACTCAAACGAGTTGGAACTTGATTTCGACTCCACAGACTCGGTGGAATCAGATTTTGACTCACTACCTGATCTGGTGCCGCTCGATAAAAATCCCTCCTCATATTGCCAGACGATGGAGGGTGCGATGGATACATCCAGAATGTTTGAAGATGGGCGCACAACCGCTTCATTCCCTATCATAGAGACTAAGAAGTTATCCTCCAAGCACTCCTGTACGATCGGAGGATCTTAGAGTATACAAGTCAGTGCTACCCCCATTTCAATCTCTGTGCTCTCGGAATCCTCCTCCTTGTACTGCTCAGCCTCAGCTGGTGGGTCTGTCTACTCTACGACAACATCATCCCCGGACAACTGCAAGTCAAAGAAAATCTCAAACCCCGGCAAGCGTCGCTCTCTGCATTTAGCCATGGCTCTGGGAAGCCGCAGAATGGGAAGTCTTCCCTCTCCCGGACAAAGCATCCATTTAGGGTTCCCAAGATAGGTTGGTGCATCTTCTCATAATGCTTCCCGACCTACTTTGCTCTGGCTCTTCCGGCCATCTCTTTGCCTTTCCTCACCCAGTCCTCTTTGGTA
This sequence comes from Camellia sinensis, assembly GCF_055761805.1. Lineage (NCBI taxonomy): Eukaryota > Viridiplantae > Streptophyta > Magnoliopsida > Ericales > Theaceae > Camellia > Camellia sinensis. The sequence goes on along the minus strand of NC_138975.1, from coordinate 99,176,421 downwards.
GGCAGATAACCTAAGCCAAAAGTATGTGGGTTATGCGGCACTTCAGCCGATGCTGTAATGCCCTTCCGACCACTTCGCCCTAATCCTATCCCGGGGATGTGCTGAAACTTGTTCATAAGGTAGACTAACTGTGCGCTGACGTATAACCCCTCATCAACATCTAAGATATTCTGTACAACCCGGGCCTCGGCTAGGGTGAACCCTGACAAGGGCATATCCTCCGCGCCATGTTAAATTTCCAGAACTGGTGTAGAAACCTTTGGCAGAGGATGTATTGACAAATTCCCAAAAACTATAGCCACCCCCTTCCCATGAGGGTATTTCAGCATTTGGTGCAGGGTGAAAGAGACCGCCTTCACCTGGTGCAGGCACGGCCGCCCTAGGAGTAGATTGAAGGTTACAGGAACGTCTAAGACATGAAAGTCAATATCCTGTTACCCTGGTGTAGACACCCCATTTTTGACCGTCCTCAAGACTTGGACGTCACCATTGGAACACTTGATGATTACCCTCGTTTGTGTTCGTTTGGAGTTTCCGGAGGTCTCGGCTATGCGCCTTGCCTCAGGATCTCCGAACTCGACTGTTTAGTGTCTGGTTTTGCACCAAACACTTGTGTTTTGCCTTGGAGGGGCAGGGAATGCCTTGTGAGGCATCCCCACACATCACCGGCCATGGCCAGAAGCCACCGGCTGGTGTTTTGTTGTCATCGGCAATGTATATTGCCGGTCGGCATTCTTTGTTGCCGGTCGGCACTCCATTTTGACAAAATGGCAATTTTGAGCAGCCGACTACTGTTCATCTGTTTTTGCAGATATTTTAAAACAACTGTATGGCATTTTGTTCCCCTCCATACACGTGTATGGATGTGTATGGAGGGATGGACTTCTTGTTAGCTTACCTTGTAAGTTTTACAAGATTGGCTCCTCTATAAGAGCAGCCCTCCCCTCTTGGCTTTAGGGTTAGACATTTTAGAGACAAAAATATAGAGGAGAGCTCTGGTTCTAGGGTTAGTATAGTTGTAGCTATTCTATCTCTCTTTTTCCCTCTTGAGTGTTCTAGGTGCATTTGTTCTTAGTATTGCACACAAACACCTACCATTACACCTTCTCTTGGCTATTGAGGTTCTAAGGGATTGTTTTCAAAGTTTTGGAGCTGGTTTTGAGCTTGGAGGAGCAGCTGGTCCACCATTGTTGAAGAGGTCTTCAAGGGTAAGAAACTAGTCCCTTTTTACCCCATTTTTGCATTGTATTTTTTCCTATCTTAGAGATGTTTTTGAGCTTAGTATATAATACAAAAAAGTTCTGTTTTTAGACCCTCTAAATAGCTTGTTTAGAGTGTTTTGTGGTTTGGAGGTGTTTGACCCCTCTTAGGCCTTGAGAGGCCCCATTTTGTGCTATTTTGTGTAAGCTCCGAGACCTTGGTGTTTGGGCCTCCTCACCACTGAAATCTTGAGGGATTTCAGAGGTGAGGATGGTGCCTTGAGGTCCTAGGGAGGAGAGGGCCACCCCCTCTCCTTGTCGTCCTTGAAATGGACCATTTTTGGCCTCTTGAGGGAGCACCTAGCTAAGCTTCTTGTTGACCATGCCTTGGCTATTTTTTGTGCTTATTATGTCATAATATGCCTCTGTTTTTTGCTGGTTTTGGTACACCATGCATGCTTAGCATACCTACCTTGTAATGCCCTGTTTAGGCCTTAACATGCCTTAGGTTGTAAGCCATTGTTCTAGCATGTTTTAGGTCTAGTTTTGTGAAGCTTTTGTGCTTATTTTATCATTTTTGAGGTCTGTCCTAGGTTGTTTGGGTCGGCCATGGCATGTTTAGTATAGCTCCTTTGCATTTTGGCTTGTTGGCCTTAAGTGTGTGAATGTATAGCATGCATCCTTGCCTTAATTTAGTAGGTTGGGACCATTTGCTAAGCTATTTCAGTCCCTTTAACATGCTTGTATGCTTGCCTTGGGTGCCTTTTTGAAGCTTTTAAAGCTTGTCTTGCATGCTCCATGTTTTGGCCATTGTGCATACCCTTTGAATTTGAGCCACTTAGATGTCATCTAGGTGTCCCTTGGGTGTTGTCTAGGCCTGCCTTAGACTTGTTTTAAATCCTCTTAGCCTTGCTAGGCTTGGTTGACTTAGTCTTGGTTTAAGCCTCTTGGCTTGTCTTGGATTTTGGCTTTGTTTGCATGCTAATGTTTGTCTTGTTTAAATTGGCTTAGCACCTTTTGTAACATGATTTTCAATGCTTACCTTACATGCCATTAGTCCATGTTAGGCCTCTTTCAAGTGTGCTTGAGAGTCGCCCTTTTGTGCTTGAGTGTTAGCCTTTTAACATGTGCATGTGTGTATGTGTGTTTAGTCTTCATTTCATAGCACTTATGGCCACTGTTTTGGGCCTATTTGGAGCTGCCTAAATCATACTTAAGTCCATCATTTGCTTGCTTGCATGCTTACCTTGTATGTTTGTTTGCATGCTTGCATGTACATCTCGCATTCCCATGTTGCATCCTTAGCTTGCATGCCTAGGTTGCATTGCATCTAGCATGCATGTCTTGTTCCTTGATCTAGTGATAAGAATTGGGCTTTGGTTTGTTGGTTTGCATTGCATTTGACATCAAAATGTGCACACTTGGTCCCTTGGGCCATCACGCATGGAAATGCGCGATTGATGGTCCGAGAACCAAGGAGCGTATCCCTTTGAGTCATCAACATGATAAGGGACATGATTGGTGCATACATTGTTTGAATTGCATTGCCATACTCTGCCTTGTCCTCTGCTGCTGTCGATTACAGGTTCTGCAGGCATTCTCTGCCGACCGGCATTGTTCAGTACCGACCGGCAACCCATTGATGGCCGATGGATGAATTCACGGCCGGCGACCATATACCACTGCCGGTGGACATTCTACTCAGCCGGTGGTGCCTCCCAATGTCCAGGGAAGCAATCCTGAGACTTTGGCAGCCTTAAGAGGAGTATAGCAGGGAAAACAGAGGCAGCTCATGTATGGCAGTGTACTTCCGAGCAGAACCGAGCATGCATCGCATTGGGCTCTTTTCCCGAGGCGGCTTATCTGTTTTTATTTCCTAGCTTAGTTAATTTGTCAATTAATTAGGTAATTTGTAATAATTAATTAGCTAGGATAGTTAATTCATTATTCGAACTGTATTATTCTTTCGGTCCCTCCGAGCGAGGGTAAACTTGTAACAAGTGTGGGTGAGTGTGTGCATGTCTTCCAACCCCCACTTCTTTCTCTCTTTTACTTACCTGCTTTGATGGTTAGTAATAGGTCATGTTTAAATTAGCATACCTTATGCTATGCATGCGTGCATCCATGCATTTGTCTCGCATGCACTGGGCTCGGTACATCATGCTAACTGCATTTGTATTTCAATTCCAAATTGAATACGTGCATCAATTGATTGCATTTCACATGCCATGTTTAGGTTAGCCGAGCCTACTCTAATTGCATCCTGTATGTATTGTATTAGTCAATTTGACATGAACTAGGACCATGCATGTTGGCTAACTAGTTTATTGTTTTGGTACGGAGTACGATGTAAGTATTTTTATGCTTTAGCATATCGCATGCGTGTGAATGCTATTATGACAGCATGCTTACCATGTGGCTAGATACTTATGTGATAAACTACTTGAATGCCTGTGGGTGAAGGTTGGATTGTCTGAGTTGGAAACACTTGTTGAAATCCGTGTTTTAGCCTACTTGCGGTTAGCAAATTCCAAAACATTTTCCCAAAACAAACGGATATGCAATGCTTATTTCCAAATTAGGCAATCTAGTCTATACTTGTTTGCTGTGCACATAACATAGTAATTCTAGGCTAATAAATGGGATAAGAACACATAACGTTTTCAAAAACGGATATCACGGTTAGTAGAGGCCGATCTTCGGATCGGGCGAGAGGGGGTGCTCATAGCTAACCTTCCCCGATCGTACCCAAGTTCCCGAGCTGAGGCAACTTTGGTGATGACGGACACGTGGCCTTTGGCACCGAGTCAGGGTTTCCTAAATTCCCCCATTTTGAAATATTTAGGTGGCGACTCTGTATCTGGCAAAGCAGTCCATGTTTGGCACTTCTTTTCAAAAATCTATTTCTCAAAACGATTTGCCGGATTTGGACTCTTTGGTTCAGATTAAGAACCGTGACAATTTGAGAGTCCGAACTGTAGCGAAGGCCCCACGCGGGCACGTCTATACCTGGACCAACCCGAGTCCGAATATGTACAGTCCCCATCACCTCTCTGCTGGTATTATCATATGCCCTTATCACCTGGGTAGTAGGCACAAAATCCGCGAGCTTTAACCCGATAGCATATGTCGTCCTCGACGGGCACACGTTGATAGCAGATCCTGCGTCAACAAGGACTACCGGTATCCATTTTTCTCTACACTCAATAGAGATATAGAGTGGTTTGTTGTGATCTGAGCCCTCAAGCGGTAGTTCCTTGTCAGTGAAAGTTAATGTCGGGGAAGCTCCTCCCGAAAAAACCAACCCTACCAGCTATTCAGGTGTTGTGTCAATTGAAAGTTTTGCTTTGTCCATTGTAGAAAGGACAGCTTGCTTGTGAACTCTTGAGGCCATTAGCAATCCCCAGATGGAGATGTCTGCTTGGATTTTCTTAAGTTGTTTTAGTACAGCCTCCTCCTCAAGCAGTTTTTCTTTTTGCCTCTCCACCTCTTTGTCCTTCCCGGACGCCTCTGGTTGATCTAAGTGCGGGGGCTTGAAATACCGTCCACTCCTGGTTATGTGGTCAACCTCGCCAACATACTAGGTATTATCCGATTGGCTTTGCCTCCAATCTTCATCGGTGTAGGCAAGACACAAGTCGTCATCTTCTCACTACATGCTATCGACAACTGATAGACATCTGTCTGGTTCCGTTGCAACTATTTCTGTGTGCACGGCACGTTCCGTCCCCGCAAGGGCTTTGGCCATTCTAGCCCTCTCTAGATCTTTGATCTTTTCCTGCTCAAACTGCTTTAGTACAACCTGCTGTTCAGTATCTCCTGTATTCAAATTGCCCAGATCCCGAGCGAAATTCTTAACACCGGCGCTCTCTGGCGATACATCCTGATTCTCGGCCCTTCCGGCCACCTTTGATATCCCAACCCCTGATTGGCTCTGCTTTGGCTGAGGTACCTTAACAACATCCGGCTCATCGCTGAGCCACCTAGTAGCTTCTGCTGACCCTTCTAGATCAAACCAGTTGACAGTCACATCCTCCGGATCCTGTTTGTTGAAGAACTGAAGGTTGGCAATGTCCTCCTCCAGTTCTGCTAGGTCATCCAGTCCCTGATTAGGTCCATCCTCTCGAACTACACAGATCTCTGCCCCAACCAGTAGCTCCACCCTCGGCCTAGCCTGGCCTGTTGATGTGATGTAACCACTTGAGTTGTAGATGAAGCTCGCAGATCTCTCAGGCTTTGATTCGTCATTCCTTTCTGCCTTCACAGTCGACCCAATTCTATCTTCGATAGTAATCACCACCAGTTCCGGTTGGTTTTGGGAGATGTCCAACATGCATAAGTCCATGCTGTCTAGAATGGACACCTCTGGCTTGGGTAGGTGGGAAGGGGTGATACATATGCTAGAGTCGTATGACACAACCCCAGTTTGGATCAGGTTGATGCGTTTGGGAGGTGGAGCTTGGTTATGTGGTGGGAGTGGGTTGGTGGTGACATTCGACTTCTCTGGAGGCACGATCACCCTGTTGTCAACGAGATTTTGAATCTCATGACGCAATATATAGCACTGGTCAGTGTCGTGACCATGCTATTGGTGAAAGGCACAGTACTTGGCCGGGTTATGGGAGGAAGGAAACTTGTCCGGTAATGGTCGCGGCTCTAGGGGCTTCAAGTGCCCTTTCCTGATCAAGACCCCCAAAGCTTTGGACAGAGACATGTACAGCGGGGTAAAGGTTCTCTGGCCTCGGGGTGGATACCTGGCGATTTGTGAGCTACTTTCGGACGCACCGGTGAATGGTGTGGCTGTAAGGGTTTTTGGGGTGGTGGTGGTGACCATGCCGATATCTGAAGATCTGGCAACTGCAGCACTGCTTGTGCCTACATTTGTACTGCGGTTGAATGCCCTCTTGGGCTGCTCTCTTTCATGGTCAATCAGACCCCTATTTCATAGCGTCCTCGATCTGCACCCCAATCTCATGTAGATCCGCAAAGGTGGAAAGGGGGAGGACGATCATCTTCTGCATAAGCTTGGGCTGGAGGTTGAGCACAACTATCCGTATATGATCTTTGTCAACTGGCCTGATGGTCATCATTGAGGCTTTAGCCCTCCAACGGGTCACAAAGTCGGAGAAGCTCCCCTTTGGCTCTTGCCTGGTTGTCTCGAGATCATGAGTTGTGACCTCAATCTGTGTGTTGTAGGAGTATTGAGCTATAAAGGCCTTAGCCATCTCCTCCCAGCTTCTCTTAACAGAATCCTCCAGCTTTGCGTACGAAATAGCCGCAACACCTGATGGGGTCCGGCCGAAAAGGGAAAACTTTTGCAATCTGGAGAGGCCCATCGGCCTTAGGATGTCCGAGAACAGCCGCAAGTGTACCATAGGATCCCCAGACCCGTCAAAATGGTCTATGTGTAACATCTTAAATCGGTCCGGCAGCGTCACGGCCGAGTTGGTGTATCCATCCTCTATGTCCGGAATGGATTCACGCCTTGAGAATTCTTGAACAGCTTTTTTAGCTTGCTCACTTTTAGTGTTGTTGGATCCACCTTGAACTCAAAGGGCGTATCCACTAGATTGGTGGGCGCTTTGGACAATTGGGGTAGGATTGAGGGTGGAGCCAGCCCCGTCGAAACGTCCGTATTTTCCTGGACGTTTGCAGTCTCCCCAAGTATTGGAACTCTTGGTGGGGGAGGAGCTGGGTGCAAAGCAGATGCTCCGGCTTGCTGTGGTTGTTGCTATTGCTGAAGTCTGGCAATCAACTCTGCTTGTTGAGCTATAACCTCAGCCTGGCGCGCAGCAAACTCTGTTTGGCAGGCAGCATCCTGCTGCATGGCTTGCATACTCTCTTGTAGCTAACGCATCATATCCTCCATAGATGCCATATTGTGCTAATCTAACTGAACAACCGGTATATCTGCCTCTACAGTAGACTCGGAAATCTCAGCCTGACTACTTGCTGGCAGGGTGGATAAGGACCACTGATCTAGCAGCCGCTGTACTGATGCACTGCGCCTTATTGACCTCCGTCTGGTAACCGGGGGTAAAGAAAGGAACACTGGTTGTCCGTCTATCAGATCCTTGGATTGTTGAAGTCTTCGACCTTTAACCCAGAGTACTTGGGGAATATCTGCCTGGTCGGATGCAATGGTACTAAACTACCTTGCAAAAAGATAAATAAAGCATCATAAGGAAACAAACAACCAGAAAAATAGATAGCATAACGGCTTAAATAAAGACAACACACAGCTGACATGACAACACCCAGTTGGCATTTGTAAGCTGAATACGTTGTTCTCAACCACTGATCACTGTTCCCAAATCGCTGCCCCAAATCTGACACCCTCAGGTAAAACTGATTCCCCAAATACTGATGCCCGCAGGCCTGATACCCAGATTTGCAAACTGATACATGCATTCCTGTAGAGACACACTCTAAAAGCACATAGCAAGCAAATGAGAGCCAAAACACCCTTATAGAGGGGTAGGGTTTTCCTGTCCTATCTTGTCAGGAGTTAGGGTTTCACTACGCACACAACGGTTTCAAACAACCTACACTCGGGTAAGCAACCTGTCCTAGTTTGGAATAGTCACTATAGATTCCGATATGTGCTAGGTCGAATGGTCAAAAAGGGTGCCACGGTAACAACCGAGGTTTGTGTTCCCATCGTGGCAGAGCCCGTAACCAGTCAACCTTATGGCACGCAACCTTCGGCAAACCGTTCAAGAATAGCAGACGGCGAACACGGTGTCTTAGGTGCACCAATACAAATGCAATGCAAAAAAACACATAAGTGTAGTCAAAACAATATATCATGAGTTCGAGCCAAGTTCGCTAAATCCCTAGCAGAGTCGCCAGAAACTGTAGACCGCTCGAACTCGCTCCGTGCGCGAGGACGTGAATTGGGTTCATAGCTACTACAGTTCAGACTCGTGTCACGGTTCTGAATCTAATCTGACAAAGTGCAATGTAAGACTGATAAATCGCCAAAGAGTCAAAATCTGGCAAATCGTTTTGGAAAATCAATTTTAATAAAGAAGTGCCAAATATGGACTGCTTTGCCAGATACAGAGTCACCACCTAAATGTTTTATTTTTGAGAAATTTAGGAAACCCTGACTCGTGCCTAAGGCCACGTGTCCGTCATCAACAAAGTTGCCTCGGCTCGGGAACTTGGGTACGAGAGGGGAAGGTCATGCAATGAACACCCCCGCTCGCCCAATCAAAGATCGGCCTTTACTAACATGATATGTTGTTTTTGAAAACACGTGTTCTTATTCCGGTTATTCACCTAGAATTACTATGTGATGCACACAGAATACAAGCATAGACTAGATCGCCTAAGTTGGAACAAAACATTTCATGTTCATTTGTTTGAAAATGGTTTGAAGTTTGCTACTCGCAAGTAGGCTAAGTCGTGGTTTTGCCACCCTCGGGTGGGCTTAAAACTTGCATTTCGATGAATTGTTCCAATTCAAACAATCCAACCTTCATCCACAGGCATTCATACATTTAAACACATAAGCACATAGCCTTATGGCAAGCATGATATCATGGCAGTCACTTACACACATGTAAGGATGCTAAAGCGTAAACACTCACAGTGTACTCCAAGCCAAAAAAAGAAGCTAGTTAGTAATCAATGCATGATCCTAGCTATGTCAACAATGCCTAATGCAACACATGCAAAATGCAACTAAGATAGGCTCGGCTATTCTAAGATGTCATGTGAAATGCAACAATTGATAAATGTATTCAAATTGGAATTGAAATACAATGCAGTTTGTATGATGCGCCGAGCTCAGTGCATGAAAGACAAATGAATGAATGCAAACATGCTAGCATAAGGATGCTAATTGAAATATGCCCTAAAATTAACCATCAAAAGTTGGTAAATAAAAGAGAGAAAGAAATGGGATTGGAAGACATGCATCACACATACGCACGCTTATTACAACAGTTGTGCCCTCTTGCCAGAGGGTCCGAATAATAATCTAACTAGCTAATCTAAGCTAACTAAACTAATTATTACACAACACAAATTGAATTTGAATAAACTAGCTAATCTAAGCTAATTAAGTACAAACCAAATTAAAACTAGCTATACTAGGCTAATTATAATATTACAAAGATGGAATCAATTAGCAAATACATTAACTAACTAATTACCAAATTAACTAACTACACAAAGAAGTTAAAACAGCCTCGAGGAGAGGGGCATATGCATGCTCGGTCAGCTTCGCTCGGAAATCCACTACCGTGCCTCGTGATGCCTCTGTTTGCACACTTCTGTATCTCTGAAAATTGTGCCAACTTCCATAGTGCTTCTGACCCACCTTAGGAGCAATCTAAGAGGTGGTCGGCCAAGAGGAATGGCCATCGGCCAAGTTTAATAGTCATCGGCCAAATTTTAAGGTCATCGGCCAATTTAGATAGCCAATCGGCACATTTGATAGCCGATCAGCCACTTCTTCCTGCAAACTTCCCCTTTTGCTGCAACAGAGCACTAACAGAGGCATGGCAGTGTATTTGCAAGAAAATATGTGTGCAACCACACTACTTATCATGTCTAAAGCTCAAAGGAGTGTAGTGCTCGGCTCTCGAGCCATCAATCACGCATCTCGATGCATGATGGCCAAAGAGGCCGAGTTGCACAAGTCAATGTCAAATGAATGCACAAAAACACATAAAGGACTTAACCTCTATCATGCATGATCAAGAGGGTCGGCGACCGAGAAATGAGGCACGTTTCATCACTTCAAGTATGAAACATCCTTCGTTTCCCATGTTTGGACTAACACCTTATCCAAACACAATGCAACACAAGTATGCCAAATATAATGCAATGCTTGCAAGCGAACAACAATGCAAACAATAAGCATGCAAACAACATGTAATGCAAACAACATGCAATGCAACATGAGCAGTTTATCAAAGATAATGGCATGCAAACTCTATTGAATGCAACCTAAGTATGCAAACAACAATGCAAACAACAAGCATACAAACAACATGTAATGCAAACAACATGCAAGATGGACTTAAACCGAATATGGACAGGCCTCAATCACGTCCAAAATAGTGGCCAATAGTGCTGAAATGATGGCATGAAAAGGCAAGACAAGCATGCACGCCAATTGGCTCAAGAATTAAAGCATAAAGATGCAACTCTTAAGAGCACTTAAAGAGTGAAAAGCATGGACGTGTGACAACATTATAACCTCTGAAATCACGTATGGAATGGTGTCAAACCACTCAAACAATACAAGTATGGCATGCAAAAGGGCTCAAAGCTTGAAACTAGCATAGGCATTTGCACTATAACTATACAAAACATGAAGTATATGGCCAAGACAACCCAAAATAGTCCTAGAACATGCCAAAATGATGCTAAAACATACATGGATCAAAGCTAAAACATGCTAGCGTGAAGAGCATGAAGCATGGAGTATGCAATGCCAAAATGGAAGATTACACTACACCTACCAAGACCAAGCATGAGATGGCGTCGCCAACAAAAATCAGAGTTATATCATGGCAAAATAACCCCCAAAACACACTAAAATGATAGCTCGCAAGCTTAGGCATGAAGGCATACACAATGGCTCATGTTTAAGGCATAAAGCACAAACTTTCCAAAGCATCGAAAGAGTGACAGATGCGAGTGTATGACCACACTACATGCACTGAAATCACATATGAAATGATGCCAAATCATGAAAATAGCCTAAGCAATGCATGCTAGTGGCTTGGAAACTCAAGGCTAATAAGCTAGAATAAGCCATGGCTATACAAAGCAATACATGCATGACCAAAGCAATACAAATCAGACCTTAAGCATGCTAAAACATGACCAAAAGCTTTCTCAAGTTAAGCCAAAATCATGCTAGAATGATGAGCTCAAGTATGATACACATTAGGCTAGTGAATGGAAATGCACTACAAGTGCAAGGAGCATGCAAAAGGCTACCAAACCAACCCAAAATAGAGTTATGGCATGCTAAAACAACACCAAAAACATGCTGAAATGGAACCAATACATGCTAGACAAACATGCTACTTTGATGAGCCATCTATACAAGCATGCAAGACATAAGCAGAGGGGATGACCCTCTTCTATTTAAGGCCTCAAAATACACTTTCCACCATGAAATTCCTCTAGAATTCAGTGGTAGAAAGGTCATGTAAAGATTAAAACAAAAGCCTAAAGAGGTGGCCCAAAACAAGGCAAAACAAGGCACAAATGGGGGTAGACAACCCTCAACGCCAACAAGACCTTAAACAATCATTTCAAACACATGAAAATGAAGCTTTTTATAGTTGAGAGTTAAGCCAAAATAAGCATGCAAATAAGGCTAAGTAAGCAATGAACACAAAGCTTAAAAGAGGGTTAGTGGCTCACCCTTGTAGAACAACTTCAAAGAGGCAGCTCCAGCAACTTTCTGAGCTAAAAACCAAACTTTGAGTTCAAACAAAGCCCTCAAGTACCTCAGCAACAAGAGTATGGTGTTTGAGTAGGTGCTTTAGTGCAAAAGTGTGAAGAAATTACACTTTTGAGCACAAACAAGTGCAAATATAGAGAGAGAGGAAGAAATATAGAGAGAGTGATATATAACTTGTATCTCAATTTTTTAGAACCTTTAAAAAGGGAGAGGGGTCTCCCTTCTTATAGAAAATCAAATCTCAAGCTTGTTGAGCAAGCTTGAGACTTGTTTCAATCCCTCCATACACATGTATAGAGGATGAAATCTGTGCTCACCAGCTATCACAGCTGGCACAAAAATATTTGCAAAAGCAAACAAAAAGGCCTCGACGAAAAGATATGGCCGATCGTCCAAAAAGGGGGCCGATCGGCCACAAAAAGTGCCGATCGGCCACCACCAATGGCCGATGGCAAGAAAGAAAGGCCAATAAGCACAAGGCTTGGCCGATGGGTTGTAGGGATGGCCAACAAGCCACCCTTTTCCCTCAGAAACAAAACCACAAGTCCTTGGTCTACAACCAAGCACAAAACAGACAAGTTGAAAGGTTCTAAGGCAAGGCACGGAGCCGAGACCTTCGGGAACTTAAAACGAACACGAACATGGATGATCATCGAGTGTTCAAACGATGACGTCCAAGTCTTGAGGACAGTCAAAAATGGGGTGTCTACACAATCACATGTTCAAACTTCACTTTTCGAACTCAAACAAAATTATGACATTCTCCAGAGATTTCATCATTTCCCCCTTTTTTGTTACAAACCAAGAATCATCAAGGGTTTCCATAATACCAAAACAAATATTTCTTTCAACATTCCACATTTTAAAAGCAATTTCCTCAAGTCTCAATGCAATAAACAATATTGACAACATTTCAAAGAAAAACATCCTAAAACCCCACTTTTGGTGAATCAATTTTAGCCCCAAATCAAACCCAAATCCCACAAAGTGTTACTCTATTCAAAGAGCACATAACGAAGCTAAATATCATGCAAAATATTAAAGAAATCTCTACCTCAAAAGTAAGAATAACAACGGAAGAACACCTCAAAAGTGATCACAACGAAAACCCAAACTTCTTTGATCAAAACAGCCCCCTCCTCAAGCTCTACCTTTAATCCCAAAGCATGACAATCAAGAAATTCACGGATTGGATTAGATCAAAAGATTTATGAAAAAAACTCTAAAGAGAGATAAGACAAAAAAGGAAAAAGGTATTTGTAGAGAGAGAGAGAGAGAGAGAGAGAGATAAATTAGAAAGTGTGTAAAAAGTGACTTTTGTCGCAGCTTTATGCAAATAGACCGTGTGAGCGAATAAAACACCGTTGGAGAATCAAACACAACACATAGCTCGAGCGACCAAAACTAGGTTCGAGCGAAGAAACCAAACTCCCAGAGGATTATCTCTATAGAACAAATCGCTCGAGCGACCAAACACTGCTTGAGTGAAGAAAGCCCTACTCGCAGAAGTTCCCACTGCAAACTTAGAAACTGGGAGAAATGAAAGACCACTCGAGTGAACTCAAAGTCAAACAGCTAAAACCACTCCTGAAATACTAAATCCCAACCCATTTTCAACATAACAAGAGACAAATCTCAACTCTCAATACAATCATAAGATGAAAATAGATGACAATAACATTAACAAGTGTAAAACCCAAAGCCAAATAGTATAAAAGGATCGGGGTCTTAACCCGGGCCGCTATAACCTCTCCCACCCTCCCACCCTTAGGAAATTTTGTCCCCAAAATTAGAGTATATCAGTAACAACAAGAAATATAATCTCAACAACAATAATAATATAGGTCCAATGGTATAGAAAATCATAACAACTCGACTTAACACAATGTGAACATCAATGTCACGAAACGTTTACAATTTCATATATTACAGCAAACCATGAAAATAACTACAAAGATTCAAACCCCCAAAAACAAGTCTGGATACTTATCACAGATTTCAGCCTCACACTCTCAAGTTGCTTCCTCGACCCCATGGTGTCGCCACAATACCCTAACCAAAGGAATAATCTTTCCTCATAAGACTTGCACCCGAGTGTCCAAAACCTGAATTGGCATCTCCTTATAAGAGGCATTCTCGTCTACCTCTAATCAGTCCAATCTAACACATGTGAAGGGTTGGGCTTATACATCCAAAGCATATAGATATGAAACACATTGTGAACCCCGAAAAGTTAGGGAGATAAGGCCAAACGATAAGTTACCTCCCTGATTCTCTCTAGGATCTCAAAAGGCCGAAAAAACCTCGGAAACAACTCCTCACTCTTTCCAAACCTTATTAAATCTCATCTTAGTGAAATTTTGATGAACACATGCGTGGGATGCCTTTTGGGGTTACCAAGCGCGCTCTACAGTTTAGACTTCTAATTTCTGATCTGATATCACTAGTGCAATGTGAAGTAGAAAATGAGAGTCCAAATCTAGTAACTTTTATAGAAAATCTATTTTATTGCAAAATATTTCCAGAAATAGACTACATCACCAGATTTCAGAGTCGTCACCTAATCTTTTGGGGAAATTAAGAAACTTGTGACTCGTGCCAAAGGCCACCGTCCGTCATAACCAAAGTGTCTCGGCTCGGGAACATAGATATGAGAAGGGAAGGTCATTAATTGAACACTTGACTCACCTAATCAAAGATTGACCTCTACTAAGTCATAATGTGGTTTATAATCAATACATATCCATATTCTAATTATTAATATTGCTACCACTACTATTTGAGGCATGCAAATATAGATTGTGCCATTAGTTTTGGTTATGCTCTGACTTCCTGCGTTTTGAACGGGGTTTTCTTGGATAAAATCTGTAGCATAATAATCGTCTAGATTCGAAAATAAACAACACAACTTTCATCTGCTGGCATTCAAGTAGATGTCTCACTTAAGCACTTAGCCACAAGATATAGCAACAGACATGGTAATGAACACACACATGCAACATGCCAAAACTCAAAATGCTCACCTAGTACTACAAGGTGAGTCCCAAGACACATGCAAATATATACAGATACACATGATTTGAGATGCAAATTTCTAATGCAGTGCATTCATAACATGCATCTAAGAGTCCGGATGCTAGGATGTGACTTGAGCATTATCTTAAGACATAAATTCAAGCATGTATTCATCTTTGAAGATAGTAAATCCCACAAATGCGGATGAATTAGACCCGAATGCATGAAAAATGGATACAATATATAGGCACGATAAAGAAAACATGATGTGATACCGAAAGCAGGTAAATACAAGGGTTAGAAAAATGTGGGGTTGGAAGATTATTACAACAATTCGAATAAAAAAAGAATGAAAGAGAGAGATTATTACAATAATAAATCGATTCAGCCTAACTACTGTTGAATCTAGCAAATCATAATGAATAAAGAAAAAAATAACCCAAGAGCTTCAAAACTACATAGGGGAGCATTCCCTAGAAACTATCTGTTCTGTTCTTTAAGGGGGTGACTGGCTAGACATAAAGTGAGTCGGCCGCACAAGGAAGTGGCCGACTGAATTTCTTCTTTGGTTGTGGAATAGGTCAGTGCAGAATTACAGGACAAAAGCTAAAATTGCTCCTTCTGGGGGATGTTTAACCCCTTTGCCTCCTTTATTGACAAGGATCACTTTGAAAAGAGGCAGGTAGACCAAGGCCCTCAACAATGATACAATAGGTATATGCATTTGATATTTTGCAATAAATAAATAATTAAGCAAATCAAAATCAAGAAAAAATTCAAGCCCAAGAAAGGAGTAGGAACCTACATATTTTCTTTTTGAACAAGGGTAAATTAATAGGGAAATCCTTGCTATTAAGTGGAGAGCGTAGATTAATGCAAATCATTTCTTGCTAGAAGTTTTTCTTATTAAAACAAGAGATTAATCAAATTCATTGAAAACCCCTCATCTAGTCATAAAACAAGGATGATAATGGCTCTTTCTATGTTCACAAATGATTGAGAATGCAGGTTTTAACTTCCTTTGACCCAAAATCTCTTATTTTACTTTCAAAAAGCTCAATGAAAAGGGAGAGGCACCATTTGTCCATATCAAATCCAATGGATCACCCAAGCAATCCCATGAAACAACCCATAGCACTCATGATAATGGAGTAAAGAATTGAACCATATGGATTAACACACTTGAGAGATATGATGAGTGAGGATAATGAGTGTAATAATAAGAAAGCTACCATACTTATTAAACTTGTGAATGAATGGCTAAAACTACTCCCAATCTCATTCAAAAGGGTCCAAAAACATATAGCAACTACAGATTTAAAGCTAAGAAAAACAATAAAGTAGAGAAATAACTCTCAACTTAATAGATGGGTGACAAAGGTTACTCCCTCCACATACATGAGGACTTACAACAATCAAATAATTGAAAATGAAGTTAGAACCAAAGAAAATGGAGAAAACATGATTAGAGAAACAAAGGATTCACCTCTTTGTGAGGATAAAATCTTTTTGTTTAGAAGCTCTCTTTAAATCCTATTAAGAACTCTTAGGTGCACTCCTTGATGTCCAAAAGTCCTTTATCCAGAGCTTAGGATCAAGATTTACAAGAGAATTTAGTGTTAAAAGGTGAATGTGGTAGGTGGGAAACAAAGGAAGAGAGAGAGAGAGAAAGAGAGAGAGAGAGAGGGAGAGAGAGAGAGAGAGCTCTTAAGCCTTTCTATGTCTTGGGCAAGTTTTTCAACATTTTGAAAAGAGTTGTCGAGCTCTTATATATAGAGTTGACGTCGTAAATATCTGAGATATTTGTGGTAGGTAAGAAAAACAAGTTGTAATTCTCGAAAATGCTTGGTACCTGGAACATTCAGTTGGCCTAGCTTTTTAGTGATTGGCCGAGTGCTTTTGTAGCTGGCCATCACATGGTGTTCGGCCAACCAGTGGGCAAATCATCTGATCAACAAGAGAAGGCTAGATTGAATTGAAAAGATAAACAGGCATTTCCGAGGATTTGATCCTTTCCATTCATTTCCACTATATTCCTCGCTTAGTTGGTTTGAAAGAATACAATTCTTTTATTTTGAAAATGTGAGCCTCAGAATATCGCGGTAACGTCTGGAGTTGTACCACTAAAACTTGTTTTGGAAGAGGTTTCCAATTTGGTTGAAAAACATTTTGTCTAAAACAGGCACTGGATGGTTTTAAAGCTTGATCCTTTGACTTCTTGACACAGAATTTGTAAGGATTAACACATCTCATCTTTATCATCGAGAACTCAAAAAGGGAGCGCCTAAGTCTCAAGGCTAGTAAAAAATGGGGTGTCTACAATTGCCCCACTTTGACAGTACTCGGTGCGTCATTTCGTGACGTGAGTCAATGTCAAAGTTGGAAGATGACCCTTTTTGACGAGGCCGTAAGATGTGGGCAAACAAACAACATGCATAAAAAATTTGGTTGAACCCAAAGGTTGCTTACTTATCCCTTTGCAAGGAATCAAACCAACTTAGTTCAAGGGAAGAATGCAAATGCCATGCTCCAAATACATTTTTGAAAAGGTAGGCTTACGCGGCACACATTGCCATGATTTGATAATTGGGCATATGTGCATCACACTGCTAGAGTTTTGAAAATCTTGATGATGCGAACACCCTGGGAGGGTGACAAGGTGGAACAACAAATAAAGCTGCAAAGATGGCAAAACAAAAGGGAGGACCTCACGCAAATGACATACAAAGAAAACTAACAACTGTGAAAGAAAAAACACAAAGAATGATGCACAACATATACAAGCATGCAATGCATGAGCAAAGAAATGCAATACCGACTCGCGCGTTAGCACGAGAAGGAAAGAGAAAAAGATGGCCACAACCACAATAACATATGACTGATAGTCACAATGTCAAGGAACTCTACAACACACTCCAAACATGCCTCAACATGAAGGGGAAAAAGATGATGTTCACCGCTGACCCTACAAGGGGCGGTATTAATAGAGGGTGGTGTTAATAGCTAACCTCGTAGGGGGTGATATTAAACGAGGATGGTGTTAACCACCAAACCCACAGGGGACGGTATTAATAGAAGGTGGTGTTAACTGCCAACCCCACAGGGGATAGTATTAACAGAAGATGGTGTTAACTGCCAACTCCCAGGGGGGTATTAACTAAAGGGGGATATTAATTGCCAACCCTGCAGGGGGCAGTATTAACTGAGGGTTCACAGTTTACACACTTTGCACATGTAGGGAGTGATTGCAATACTAGAAACATTATGCCACTGAGGCAAATGCAGGAAAAACACAACAAAGACAGGGACAAACCTTCCTTTCTATGAGTTTTGCTAAATAATCTCGCCTTAGAACACAACATGGATGACAACCTTACATCTCTAAGCAACTACTGCACACTTCTGAACAACTTTCTTTCAATATATTGCTAATGCTCACTTGGCTAGTGTAGACACCTCATTTTGACCGCCCTTAAGACTTGGGCGCTTTGTTCCAAGTACTTGATGATGAAATGTTACACTGAGCAATCGTTCGAATCTTCAGCAAGAGGAATTCTCTTTTGAGCTTCAAAAACCCTTCAAACCGAAACCTTACACCTTTTTTTTTATTTATCAAAACCACTTTTCATTTTGCTTGAACACCTAAACAACTGCAGGCCAATAGATGGCCGTTAGGCCAAGTTAGATTGGTCGGTCATCCTTTCTCATGGTGAGCCGGCTATGATTAGCGACAACATATATTTTATTGCTTTTTTTTGACCAAAATCATATGGCCATGCAGTCTACCTCAACATGGATCATTCCAGAAATCACGTTTTGTATTGACCCGCTAAATTTCACGCGATTCTGAGCCTGGCCCGTTTTTGGCTTTTGCATGGCCTGTCCATTTGATCTACGAATCGTATGGGCATGCGTGCTACATTGTCATGGATCCTTCGTGAAATCAAGTTTTCTATTGTCTCGCTAAATTTCACCCGATTTCTAGCCCGTCCCGGTTTTAGCTTTTGTATTGCATGTCCATTTAATTGAAAATTTGTATGGCCATGCACACTACATCATCTTGTGTCCTTCCTTAAAACATGATTTCTTTTGACCCTCTAAATTTTGACGCGATTCTAAGCTTGGTTTATTTTTGGCTTTCGCATTGCCTGGCTATTTGATCCAAAATCATATGGCAATGCATGCTACATCATTATGGATTCTTCCTAAAATAACGTTTTCTATTGACCCGCCAAATTTCACACGATTCCTAGCCATGCCCGTTTGTGGCATTCGCATTTCCTGTCCATTTGATCTAAGAATTGTATGGCCATGCATGCTACATCAAAATGGATCCTTTCCAAGATTACATTTTCCATTGACCCTCAAAATTCCTCGCGATTCCGAGCCGGGCCCGTTTTTGACATTTGCATTGCCTGTCCATTTGATCAAAGAATCGTATGGCCATCCATGCTACCTCATCATAGATCCTTACTAAAATCCCGTTTTCTATTAACCCACCAAATTTCATACGATTGCGAGGCGGGCCTATTTTTGGATTTTGCATTGCCTGTCCATTTGATCTAAGAATCGTATGGGCATGCATGCTATATTATCATTGATCCTTCCTAAAATCACATTTTCTAGTGACCTACTAAATTTCATGCGATTCCGATCCGGGTCCGTTTTTTGGCTTTTGCATTGCCTGTCCATTTGATATAAGAATCTTATGGACATGTACGCTATATCATCATGGATCCTTTCTAAAATCATATTTTCTATTGACCTATCAAATTTCATGTGATTCTGAGCCCGACCTGTTTTTGGCTTCCGCATTACCTCTCCATTGGATTGAAGAAACATATGGCCTTGCATGCTAAATCATCATGGATCCTTCCTAAAATCACGCTTTTTATTGGCCCACCAAATTCCACACGATTTCAAGCTAGGCCCATTTTTGGCTTTCGCATTGCCTGTCCTTTTGATCCAATAACTGTATGGCTAAGCATGCTACATCGTCATGCATCTTTCCTAAAATCACGTCTTCTATTGACCTACCCTCTTACACGTGATTCTAACACCGGCCTATTTTTGGTTTTTGCATTGCTTTTCCATTTCATCTAAGAATTGTATTGCCATGCATGCTACATCATCCTGAATCCTTCCTAAACTCACGTTTTGTATTGACAAGCCATATTTCATTCGATTCTGAGCCCAACCCATTTTGTGTTTTCGCAATACCTATCCATTAGATCCAAGAATCATATAGCCATGCATGATACATCATCATGGATCCTTTCCAAAATCACGTTTTCCATTGACCTGCTGAATTTCACAACATTTAGAGCCAGGCTTGTTTTTGACTTTTGCATTGCCAGTTAATTTGATCCAAGAATCATATCTCCATGCACACTATATCATCATGGATCCTTCCACAAATCACATTTTCCATTGCCCGCCAAATTTCATGTGATTCCGAGCCTGGCCCTCTTTGGCTTTCGCATTATCTATCCATTTGATGCAAAAATCGTATGGCCATGTATCCTACATCATCGTGGATCCTTCCTAAAATTACGTTTTCTGTTGACTCGACAAAATTTCACGCCATTTCGAGCCTGGCACGTTTTTGGATTTTGCATTGCCTGTACATTTGATCCAAGAATCGTATGGTCATGCATGCTACATCATCATGGATCCTTCCAAAAATCACATTTTTTATTGACCCACCAAATTTCATTCGATTCCGGGCCTTAGCCATTTTTGGCTTTTGCATTGTCTGTCCTTATGATCCAAGAATCGCATGGCCATGAATGCTACAGCATCATGCATCCTTCAGAAAAATCATGTTTTCTAGTGACCCGCCTAATTTCACCCCATTCTGTGCCAAGCTCGTTTTTGGCTTTTGCATTGCCTTTGCATTTGATCTGAGAATCGTATGGCTATGCATGCAACATCATCATGCATCCTTCTTAAAATCACATTTTCTACTGACCAGCCAAATCTTACACGATTTCTAGCCCGTCCTATTTTTGGCTTTTGCATTACCATTCCATTTGATCCAAGAATTGAATGGCCACGTACACTACATCATCATGGATCCTTCCTAAAATCATGATTTCTTTTGACCCGCCAAATTTTGATGTGATTCCATGCCTGGCCCATTTTTAGATTTCACATTGCCTATCTATTTGATCCAAGAATCATATGGCCATGCATGCTACATCATCATGGATTCTTCCTAAAATCATGTTTTTTATTAACCAGGCAAATTTCACGCAATTCCGATCCTGGCCCATTTTTGGCCTTCGCGTTGCTTGTCCATTTGATCCTAGAATCGAATGGCCACGCATGCTACATCATCATGGATCCTTCTTGAAAGCCAAAAATAGGCCACGCTCGGAATCACCGAAATTTGGTGCGTTAGTATGCATGCTACATCATCCTGGATCCTTCCTAAAATCACGATTTCTTTTGAGCTGCCAAATTTTGACGTGATTTTGAACCCAGTCTGGTTTTGATTTTCGTGTTGCTTGTCTAGTTGATCCAATAATCATATGGTCGTGCATGCTATATTATCATGAATGCTTCCTAAAGTCATGTTTTATAATGACTCGCCAAATTTCAGGCGATTCTGAGTCAAGCGTATTTTTTGCTTTAACATTTCCTGTCCATTTAATCTAAGAATTGTATGGCCATGCATACTACATCAAAATGGATCTTTCCTAAAATCACGTTTTTTGTTGACCCGCCAAACTCCACGCAATTCTGAGTCGGGCCTGTTTTTGGCTTTCACATTGCCTGTCTATTTGATCTAAGAATCGTATGGGCTTGCATGCTATATCATCATGGATCCTTCCTCAAATCACGTTTTCTAGTGACTCGCAAAATTTCACGCGATTCTGATCCGAGCCCATATGTGGCTTTCGCATTGCCTATCCATTTGATTTAAGAATCGTATGGCCAAGCATGCTAAATCATCTTGGATCCTTCCTAAAAGCACGTTTTCTATTGGCCCGCCAAATTTCATGGGATTTCGAGCTCGACATGTTTTTGGCTTTCGCATTGCCTATCTATTTGGTGCAAGAATTGTATGGCCCTGCATGTTAATCACCATGGATCCATCCTAAAAGGACGTTTTCTTTTCACCAGCAAAATTTTACGCAATTCAAAGCTTAGCTCGTTTTTGGCTTTTGCATTGCCTGTCTTTTTGATCCAAGAACTGTATGGCCATGCATGAAACATCGTCATGCATCCTTCCTAAAATCAAGTTTTCTATTAACCGGCCAACTTTTAGGCGATTCTGAGCTCAGCCCATTTTTGGCTTTCGCATGGCTTGTCTATTTGATCCAAGAATCGTATTGCCATGGATGCTACATCATCAAGGATGCTTTCTAAAATCACGTTTTCTATTGACAAGCCAAATTTCACGTGATTTTGAGCTCGACTTGTTTTTTGCTTTCGCAATGCTTGTCCATTCGAACCAGGAATCATATGGCGATGCATGCTATATCATCATTGATCCTTCCTAAAATCACATTATGTATTGACCCGCCAAATTTCACATTGTTCCGAGCCAAACTTATTTTTGGCTTTCGCATTGCCTGTCTATTTGATCCAAGAATCATATGTCCATCCATGCTACATCATTTTGGATCCTTCCTAAAATCACATTTTCTATTGATCTGCCAAATTTCACTAGATTTCAAGCCTGGCCCGTTTTTGGCTTTCGCATTGCCTATCCATGTGATCCAAGAATCGTATGGCCATGCATCCTACATCATCATGGATCCTTCCTAAAATCACAATTTCTATTGTCCCGGAAAATTTCGTGCCATTCCAAGCCAGTCTCATTTTTGGATTTCACATTGCCAGTATAATTGATCCAAGAATCGTATGGCCATGCATGCTACATCATCATGGATACTTCCAAAAATCACATTTCCAATTGACCCACTAAATTTTATGCGATTCTGAGCCTCACTTGTTTTTGGCTTTCGCATTGTCTGTCCATTGGATCTAAGAATCATATGGTCGTGCTTGTTAACCATCATGGAACCTTCCTAAAATCCCGTTTTCTATTGACCCACCAAATTTCACACCATTCTGAACTAGGCTCGTTTTTGGCTTTTACATTGCCAATCCATTTGATCGAAGAATCGTATGGCCATGCACGCTACATCATCTTTGATGCTTCCTAAAATCACGTTTTCTTTTGACCCATCAAATTTCACCTGATTTGTAGCTGTCCTGTTTTTGGTTTTTGCATTGCCTATCCATTTGATCCAAGAATTATATGGCCATGCATGCTACATCATCATGAATCCTTCCTAAAATCACATTTTCTTTTGACCTGCCAAATTTCACACGATTTTGAGCCCAACCCGTTTTTGGCTTTTGCATTGCCTATCCATTTGATCCAAGAATCATATGGCGATGAATGCTACATCATCATGGATACTTCCTAAAATCATGTTTTCTATTGTCCTGCCAAATTTCACGCAGTTTCAATTCGGCACATTTTGGCTTTTGCATTGCTTGTCCGTTTGATCCAAGAATCGTATGGCCATGCAAGCTACATCATCATGGATCCTTCCTAAAATCATGCTTTCTATTGCCGCACCAAATTTCAACTGATTTCTAGTGCAAACTATTTTTGGCTTTCGCATTGCCTATCCAGTTGATCCAAGAATTGTTTGGGCATGCATGCTACTTCATTATGGATCCTTCCTAAAATCATGTTTCCCAGTGACTCGCCAAATTTCACGTGATTCGAAGTCGGCCTGTTTTTGGCTTTCGCATTGCCTGTCCATTTGATCTACGAATTGTTGGCCAGACATGCTACGTCGTCAAGGATCCTTCTTAGAATCACGATTTCTATTGACTCGCCAAATTTCACGCGATTTCGAGCCCAGTCTATTTTTGGCATTCGCATTGCCTGTCCATTTTATCCAAGAATGGCATGGCCGTGCGTGCTGCATCATCATGGATCCTTCCTAAAGTCACGTTTCCTATTCGTATTGCCTATCCATTTGCTCCAAGAATCGTATGGCCATGCATGCTACATGATCTTGGATCCTACCGAAAATCACGTTTTGTATTGAGGCACCAAATTTTAGTGATTTTGAGCATAGCCTGTTTTTGGCTTTTGCATTGCTTGTCCAATTGATCCAAGAATCGTATGGCCATTCATGCTATATCAACGTGGATCCTTTCTAAAATCATGTTTTCTGTTGACTCGCCAAATTTCACATAGTTTTGAAACCAGCATATTTTTGGCTTTCGTATTGTCTGTCCATTTGATCCAAGAATCATATGGCCATGCATGCTACATTATCATGTATCCTTCCTAAAATCACGGTTTCTGTTAACCAGCCAAATTTCACATGGAGCCAAAACCAGCCTGTTTTTGGCTTTCACATTGTCTGTCCATTTGATCTAAGAATCGTATGGCCATGCATGCTACATTATCATGTATCCTTTCTTAAATCACGTTTTCTATTAACTTGCCAAATTTCACGCGATTCCAAGCCTGGCCCATTTTTGGCATTTGGATTGCCTATCCATTGGATCCTAGAATCGTATGGCCATGCATGCTACGTCATCATACATCCTTCCTAAAATCACATTTTCTATTGACCCGCCAAATTTCACGCGATTTTGAGCCAAGCACATTTTTGGCTTTCGCATTTCCTTTTCGTTTGATCCAAGAATCATATGGCCATGCATGCTACATCATCATGGATCCTTCCTAAAATCACATTTTCTATTGACCCGCCAAATTTCACGTCATTCCAAGTCTCCCATTTTTGGCCTCCGCAATGCCTGCCTATTTCATCCAAAATTCATATGTCCGTGCATTCTATATCATCTTGGATCCTTCCTAAAATCACATTTTCTATTGACCCGCCAAATTTCACATGATTCAGAGAACGGCCCGATTCTGGCTTTCACGTTGTCTATTCATTTCATCCATGAATCGTATGGCCATGCATGCTACATCATCATGGATCCTTCCTAAAATCACATTTTCAATTGACCCGCTAAATTTAACACCATTTTGAGCCAAACACGTTTTTGGCTTTTGCATTGCCTATCAAATTGATTCAAGAATCATATAGCCATGCATGCTACATCATCATGTATCCTTCCTAAAATCACGTTTTCTATTGACCCGCCAAATTTCACATGATTCAGAGAATGACCCGATTCTGGCTTTCACGTTGTCTATTCATTTCATCCATGAATCGTATGGCCATGCATGCTACATCATCATGGATCCTTCCTAAAATCACATTTTCAATTGACTCACTAAATTTAACACCATTTTGAGCCAAACACGTTTTTGGCTTTTGCATTGCCTATCAAATTGATTCAAGAATCATATAGCCATGCATGCTACATCATCATGTATCCTTCCAAAAATCACCTTTTCTATTGACTCGCCAAATTTCACGCGATTCCAAGCCTAGCCCGTTTTTGTATTTCACATTGTCTGCCCATTTGATGCACAAGTCATATGGCCATGCATGTTACACCATCAAGGATCCTTCCTAAAATCATGTTTTATATAGATCGGCAAAATTTCACGTCATTCCAAACCAGGCTCGTTTTTGGCTTTGCATTGCCTATCCATTTGATCCAAGAATCATATTCTTATGCATGATACATCATCATGGATACTTTCTAAAATCACATTTTCTATTAACCCGCCAAATTTCATCCGATTTCTAGCCCCATCCCATCTTTGGCTTTTGCGTTGCCTGCCCATTTGATCCAAGAATTGTATGTCCATGCATGCTATAGATCCTTCCCAAAATCACATTTTCTTTTTACCCGCCAAATTTCACACGATTCCAAACCCGAACCATTTTTGGCTTTCACAATGCCTGTCCACTTGATCCAAGAATCATATGGCCATGAATGGTACAAAATTATGTATCCTTCCTAAAATCACAATTTTTGTGTTCCCACCAAATTTTACGGGGTTCCGATCCCGGCCCATTTTTGGCTTTCGCATTGCTTGTCCATTTGTTCCAAAAATCACTTGGCCATACAAGCTACATCATCATGGGTCTTTCTTGAAATCACATTTTCTATTGACGCACCAAATTTTAAGTTAGTTCAAGCACAACCTTTTTGTTCGCTGTTGCATTGCCTGTCGATTGTATCCAAGAATCGTATGGCCATGCACGCTTCATCATCATAGATCCTTCCAAAAATCACGTTTTCTTGTGAGTTGCCAAATTTCATGCGATTCCAAGACGGCCCATTTTTGGTTTTCGCATTGCTCGTCCATTTGATGTAAGAATCGTATGTCCGCGAATGCTACATCATCACGGATCCTTCCTAAAATAATATTTTCTATTGACCACCAAATGTCAAGCGATTCCGAGCCTCGCCTATTTTTGGCTTTCACAATGCTTGTCCATTTGATCCAAGAATCATATGGCCATGTATGCTACATTATCACGGATCCTTCTTAAAATCAAATTTTCTATTGACCCACCAAATTTCATGCGATTCCGAGCCTGAACCATTTTTGTACCTTGCATTGCCTGTCCATTTGATCCGAGAGTCTTATGGCCATGCATGCTATGTCATCGTCCATCCTTACTAGAATCATGTTTTCTATTGACCCACCAAATTTCACACGATTCTGAGCCCAACCCATTTTTGGTATTTGTATTGCCTGTCCATTTGTTCCAAGAATCGTACCGGTATGCATGCTACATCGTCATGGATCTTTCCTAAAATCACGTTTTCGATTGACACATCAAATTCCACGTGATTCTAAGCCTGGCTTGTTTTTTGCTTTTACCAAGCCTGTCCATTTGATCCAAGAATTGTATGGCCATGCATGCAACATCATCATGGATCATTCCTAAAATCACATTTTCTATTGATCCGACACATTTCACTTCATTTTGGGCCTGGCACGTTTTTGGCCGTTGCATTGCTTGTCCATTCGATACGAGAATCATATGTCCGTGTATGCTATATCATCACGGATCCTTCCGAAAATCACGTTTTCTATTTACCGCCGATTTTCACACGATTTTGAGCCTAGCCAGATTTTTCCTTTCACATTGCCAAATCATTTTATCCATGAATCGTATGGCCATGCATGCTACATCATCATCGATCCTTCCTAAAATCACATTTTCTATTGACCTGCCAAATTTCACGCCATTACGAGCCAGGCTCATTTTTGGATATTGCATTGCCTATCCAATTAATCCAAGAATCGTATGGCCATGTATGCTACATCATCACGGGTTCTTCAAAAAATCACGTTTTCTATTGACTCACCAAATTTCACGCGATTCCAATCCTAGCCGTTTTCGGCTTTTGCATTGTCTATCCATTTGATCCAAGAATCATATGGCCATGCATGCTACACTATCACGGATCCTTCCTAAAATCACATTTTCTATAGGCTCGCCAAATTTCACGCCATTCCAAGCCACGCTCATTTACGACATTCGGATTGCCTATCCATTAGATCCAAGAATTGTATGGCCATACATGCTACATCATCATGGATCCTTCCTAAAGTCACGTTTTCAATTGACCTGCTGTAGACACCCCATTTTTGACCGTCCTCAAGTCTTAGACGTCATCGTTTGTGCACTCATTGATTGTGCTTGTTTGTGTTTGTTTTTGACCGTCTGAAGTCCTCGACAAAATGCCTTGTCTTTGAGCCTTTGAACCTTGTTCTTTCTCTACCTTGTTTTGGACCAAAACTTGGTGCTTGGACCTCTTGGTAGCCTGTCAGCCACCCCCCAAGGTTGTCGGCCATGCATGTGGCTGGTTGGCTACCAGTGGTGGCCGACGACCACCAGTCTCTTTTTCTAGATTTTTCTGGATATTTGTTGCCAGCTGTTGCTCACTGAGCTGCATCTTTATACACGTGTATGGTAGGATGTATACAAGCTCAAGACTTGATGTTCTATATATAGGGGGTGTCCTCCCCCATTTTGGAGGGTTAGACATTTTAGACCAAAAAAAGTCTGTCTCTCTCTCTCTCTCTCTCTTGTTGTTTTGTGCTTTGTAGTTAGTTTTCTCTACACTTTTGCACACCAACCCTTAACCAAACTTGACCACCATTCAGCAAAGGTCCCTTGGAGTCTTATTTGAGCTTTGGAAGAGGTTTGAGCCTGAATTTGTGGCTGAATTGTGCTATGCTTCAAAGGTATAGAACTTACCTTGCTTGGACTTGTTTTGTATACCTTCTTTGCCATCCTTTTAAACTATTTTGGGGCTGATTTTGGCATGTAAAAAGTTCTATTTTTGAGCCATAAAATTGGTGGTTTGAGCTCTTTTGAGCTAGAGGGTTGTCCACTCTTTTTGCCTATTAGCTTGTAAAGCTTTTGTGCCATCTTTTTGTCAATTTCAAACCAACTTTTTCGGGCCTTTTAACTATTGAAATTTAGAGGTTTTTCAATGACAAAAACCTTCTTTTGAAGTCCAAAATTGAAGTGGTTAGGCTCCTCTCCTTGTTGTCTTGTTTGCATGCCTAGTTGCCTTCATGTTAGCATGTTTTTCTAGCCTAACTTAGCTTTAGCCCAGCATATTTTTGCCTCTGTTTTGAACTGCTTTAGCTCTATTTTGGGCTGTCTGGGTCATTTTAGCTTTGTTTTGTATTGTTGTGGTGCAATTTTCTTCATTAGCTTAGTGTTTCTAGGCTTTGAGCATCATTTGTGTATCTTGGTTGTATGTTTTAATGTTTTTTCATGCCTAATTCCAGCACTGAAATCTCTACAACCTCCCCCCATTCTTCACTCCTTTATTTGCTTTGAAAGTGGTTTTAAACCCCTTGCTTGCTTAAGTGTGAAATTGAGACATTCATGCTTAATGGTTTAATCCCTTCGAGGGTTCATTATCAACGACATGAGGTCTTTTTAATGCCCAAGGCACTTCTGGTTTAAGCCCCCTTTCCATTAGAGGACACTCACTTTCAGACTTAACCGGTTAAAGAATGGATTGGTAATTAAAATGAGTAAGCAAAACATGACAAGTAAAAGAGGCAAGATAAGCATCTTTCACGATGCATTACATGTGTTCGAATCGGACGTTAATTTGAGCACAAGAAAAATGGGACATTTCATACTCAAAAGTGATGAAATGTGCCACTTTCCTTGGTCACCATCACCCTTGATCATGCATGATAGGGTGGTGGTCTTTTGAGTCTTGTTTTACACTCATTGAACTTGTAGAAACTTGGTTCTTTGGCCATCATGCATGGAAAATGCTTGGTTGACTGTTTGAGGGCCAAGAGTTACACTCCTTTGAGCTTGTTTGATGATAAGGAGGGTAATAGTACACAGAAACTTGTGAAAATACACTGCCTTGCTCTGTCTGCTTTCTGTTGCAACAAAAGGAGGAGGTCTTGTCACAGTGACCGACCGGTCAGCACCAGTAGCCGACTGGCCACCACTCGTAACCGACTGGCCACCATTTGTAACCGACATGCCCTCTGTCGGCCACAATGAAAATTGCATAGTGTGGTGGTAAGTTGAAGTGGGGATGTTCTGGAAGTGGGTAGCCCTTTTCTGTGTTCAAGTATGCGCAAACAGAGGCTCATAGTAGCAAAACGGTGGCTTTTTCGGGTGGAGGAACCGAACATGCATTCCTCGTTCTCGAGGCCGTTTAGTTGCTTTTCTTATTTAATTAGTTGTAGCTAATTCATACAAGTGTTGTAACTATTTAGTTAATTAATTCATTTTGTAATTAGTTAGCTTAATTCCATTTGTAATAATTAGGTAACTAGAATAATTAGTTAGTTTCAAGTTTTGTAATAGTTAGCTTAATTAGCATAGCTAGTTAGCTTATTCATTCGGACCCTCCTTCACGACGGCGTAATGTTGTAATAAGTGTGCGTGCGTATGTGTATGTCTTCCAACCCCATGTCTTTCTCCCTTTTATTTAATCGCTTTGGATGGTTAGATTAGGGACATTTTCAATTAGCATGACTTATGCTCGCATGTTTGCATCCATTCATTTGTCTTACATGCACCGAGGCTCGACGCATCATTCAAACTGCATCGTCATTTCAAATACTTATTTGAATACGTGTTTAACCACATGTTATCAAATCGATTCATATGCCATATTGGTAGCCGAGCCTATTAATTGATTATTGCATGTGTTGCATTAGGCATCTTAACAAAGTTAGGATCATGCATTTTTCTAACTACTTTATGTTTTGGCTTGGAGTACTCTGTGAGTTTTATGCTTTAGCATACTTGCATGAGTGTGATGGCCATAATGCCATGTTTCACATGTTTGCTATGAGGTTATGTGCTTAAATGCTAAACTGCATGAATGCCTGTGGATGAAGGCTTATTATTTGAATTGGAACGATTCAACAAATGTACGTTTTAAGCCCACTTTGTTGCGGCAAAATCATGTTTTATGCCCACTATGTTTGGTGGCAAATCTGCAACTTTAAGCCCACTTAAGGTGGAAAATTTAAACCATTTTCGAAAACAAACTTAAGTTGAATTGTTCCAAGTCTTGCGACTAGTCTATACTTTCTTGTGTGTGTCACATAGTAAAGCTAGTTTAATAATCAAAATAAGAGCACATAATGTTTATAAAAATCATATCATGATTAGTAGAGGCCAATCTTTGATTGGGCGAGCAGGGGGTGCTCATTTCAGGACCTTCCCCTCCCGTACCTAAGTTCCCGAGCCAAGACAACTTTGGTGATGACAGACACATGGCCTTTGGCACGAGTCAGGGTTTCCTAAATTTCCCCAAGACAAAATATTTAGGTGGCGACTCTGTATCTGGCTAAGCAGTCCAATATTGGCATTATTTGATTTAAAATCGATTTTCCAAAAAGGTTTGTCGGATTTGGACTCTTTGGTGATTATTAGTTTCACATTGCACTTTGTGAGATTAGATTCAGAACCGCTGGAATCCGAACTATGAGGACTTCTTTTCAACCCTTACCGAAAGGCGGGGTGCAGAAAAAGGCGAGTCCACAGTTTCTGGTGACTGTAGACACCCCATTTTTGACCGTCCTCAAGACTTGGACGTCACCATTTGAACACTCGGTGATCATCCATGTTTGTGTTCGTTTTGAGTTCTCGGAGGTCTCGGTCACACACCTTGCCTCAAGACCTCTCGGCTTGTTTGTTTTGTGCTTGGTTGAGGACCAAACACTTGTGTTTTTGCTTCTGATGGCAGGGAATGGCTTGTTGGCCATCCCTACACCTCACTGGCCTTGGCGTGAGGCCACCGGCCCTGTTTCCTTTCCATCGGCCAACAGCGTTGGCCGGTCCGTTTTGTTTTTGGTCGGTCGACCATGTATGTTGGTCAATCGGCCATTTCTATTGGTCGACCCCTTTCCATCTGCTTTTTGCAGATCTTCTATGCCAGCTGCCACAGCTGGCATCCACTTTACCTCCCCTCCATATATGGAGGGATTTAATCCTTACACTTAGCTTCCTTTGGAAGCTTGGGATTGCCTTGCCTATAAAGGGAGGGCCTCTCCTCCCTTTCCAGAGGTTGAACAACTCTGATATAGGGCATATATATATATCTATATCTCCCTATCTCCCTCTTTCTACGTAGTTGTGTGTGTTTAGTGTTTCAAAAATGTGTTTTGTTCTTAGTTTTGCACTAAGACACCTAGTGTTACACTATACTTCGGTTATTGAGGTATTGAGGGGCTGGTTTCAGAGTTTTTGAGTTGGTTTTGGTCAAAAAGAAGGGCTGGAGTTGATGTTCTTAAAGTGTTCTTCAAGGGTGAGCACTATTGCTTTATATTCCCTATTTTTGTACAAGCTTTTAACCCATCTTGCATGCTATTTTGAGCTTTATGTATAACTGATAAAAGTTTTGTATTTTCATGCTTAAGATGTTTCATTAAGGTCTCTTTTGTGTTGGGGGTCTTCCATCCCCTCTTAGGCCTTGTTTGGCCTCCTTTTGTGCCTTTCTCTTTGAGCTTTGCAACTATTTTGTATTGACCTTCTCACCACTGAAATCCATAGGATTTTCAGTGGTGGAGAAATGGTTTTGAGGTCATTTATAAGGGAGGGACACCCCTCTCCCTTTGTGTCTCATTTGCTTGCATTTAGGGCTCTTAAAGGTAGCATGTGTGTATAGCTTTATTTGGCTCCATTTCAGGGGGTGTTTGGTGTTATCTCATCATATTATACCTCTATTTTTGGTCGGTTTGTTAGTCCATAGCATGCATAATACACTTGCCTTGTATTCCTCTATTTTGCCTAGAAATGCATCATGCATTTAGACCACCATGCTTGCATGTATTGGCTTAACTTCGTGAAGTTTTTAGTCATGTTTTACCATGCTTGAGGTCTGACTTTGGTTGTCTTAGCCATGTTTACCATGCTTTGTATAGCCCCTTTGCATTCTAGCTTGTAGGCTTCGGGTGTGTGAGTCTTTAGCATGCATTTCTTAGGCTATTTTAGTGATTTGGAATCACTTATCATGCTATTTCAGTCCATGTTTTATGCTCGTATGCTTGCATCTACCACCCTTTCGATGTCTTGAAGAGTTGTGGTCTTATACTCCATGTTTAGGCCATTATGCATGTCTCTTTGTTTAAGTCTTCGGGCTGTCATATCAGTGGGTTTCGGGGCTTATTTTGACTTGTTTTAACTCTAACTTCATTAGTCTAAGTCATTCCATGCTCAGTTATAAGAGGTGTAGTGCATTTGTCCTTTTAGGCCTTGTATGCGTTTTGCTTTGGTGCCTTTCTTCATAGCATGTTTTGGTTTTGTCCCATATGAGTTTTAGCTTCATCTTGGTCTGCCTCGAGACTGTTTTGGGTCACCTCGACCATTTAGGGTTTGGTTGACATAGTCATGGTTTAAGTTCCGTAGCTAGCTTTGAGCTTTAACTCCATTAACATGTCGTGTTTGCGTTGTGTAGTCGATTTGGCATCATTCTTCATGTGATTTCAGAGTTTATTGTAATGCCATATCCTCATATTTATCATATCTCGCTCATGTTTGAAGGTCGTGCATTGTGGCCTAGTTGATGAACCAACGTGTGTGCATATTTTTCTTGCATATTGGTGCCTTAATTTTGGTATTTTGGCATTTTGGCCACTGTTTTGGAGTGTGGCTGAGGCTCCTCCATCTTAGTGTAAGACCATAGATCATGCATTTGTGCATTGTTGCATGCCTATCAATTTGCGTAGTTGCTTATCTAGGTTGTATCATAGTATTGTATACCTATTGCATTGCCATGTTGTTTGCATGATAGGTTACATTGCATTATGCTTGGCATGTTCATGTTTCATTACATTAATTGCATGTGTCGCATTGTTTGGAATACTTGCATGCATTGCATTAGGTTTGGCTTGGGGTGTCAAGCCAAGCATGAGGGATGAGGGACGTTCATACTTGAAGTGATGAAACGTACCTCACTCCTCAGTCGCCGACACTCTTGAGTCAACATGATAAAGTGTGTATCACTCATTTGTTTTGATACATTCATTTCATATTAAGTTCGCACACTTGGCACCTTGGGCCGTCATGCATGGAAATGTATGATTGGTGGCCCAAGGGCCGAGAGCCATGCTCCCTTGAGTCCACAGCATGATAGGGAGAGTGGTTGTGCATACATTGCTTTGAAAACACCTTGCCATGCATTGTCTGTCCTCTGCTGCAGCAAAACAGGGTTCTGCAGGAACGGATGGCCGGTCGGCCACATTCAGTGCCGGCCGGCTACCAAAATATAGCCAGTGGATCTTTTTTTTTGGTTGGTGGCAACTTTCACATGGCCAGTGGTTCTTTATCTTGGCCAGTGGCATCCCACGCTGACCAAGGGGTGGTTCAAAAGCAATCTTGGGATTTGTGCAAGTCCCAGAGGTGTAGAACAGTGCAAACAGAGGCAACAGTGGCATGGCCACGGGTTTCCAAGCGAGGCGATCGAGCATGCATCATTCAAGCATTCTGAGGCGGGGCTGCGACCACCTCCTTTTGTAATTAATTCATTATTTGATTAGAAGTTTTGTAATATTTAATTGGCTAGAGTAGTTAATTATTTATTCGGCTAGTATTATTTATTCGGACCCTCCGAGCTAGGGCACAATTGTAATAAGTGTGCGTGTGTGTGATGTATGTCTTCCAACCCCACGTCTTTCTCCCTTTTACTTACCTGCTTATGATGGTTAGTTTAGGGCATGTTTTAATTAGCATCTATATGTTCGCATGATTGCATTCATTCATCTGTATTGCATGCACCGGACTCGGCGCATCATGCTAACTGCATTGTATTTCAATTCCAAGTTGAATACGTGTATCAGTCGTTGCATTTCATATGCCATTCTTAGATTAGCCGAGCCTATCTTAGTTGCATTTTTGCATGTATTGCATTAGGCATTTCAGCATAGTTAGGATTCATGCATGATTTTCTTATTAGCTTCTTTCTTTAGCTTGGAGTACTAGGTAAGCTTTTATGCTTTAGCATCTTGCATGCGTGTGAGTGTTACCATGACAACATGCTTACCATAAGGCTAACTGCTTATGTGATGTAACTGCCTGAATGCCTGTGGGTGAAGGCTGGATTGTTTGAATTGAGATAATTCGTCGAAATCCATGCTTTAGCCTACTTGCGAGTAGCAAACTTCAAACTGTTTTCAAAACAAACGGATATGTGATGCTTTGTTCCAAATTAGGCGATCTAGTCTATATTTGTTTTGCTGTACGCATCACATAGTAATTCTAGGCTAATAACTGGAATAAGAACGCATAATGTTTTCAAAACTCGATATCATGGTTAGTAGAGGCCGATCTTTGATCGGGCGAGCGGGGGTGCTCACGAAGTGACCTTCCCCAATCGTACCCAAGTTCTCGAACCGAGGCAACTTTGGTGATGACGGACACATGGCCTTAGGCAACGAGTCAGGGTTTCCTAAATTTCCCCAAAACAAAATATTTAGGTGGCGACTCTGTATCTGGCAAAGCAGTCCATGTTTGGCATTTCTTTACAAAAAAAATTTGTTTTCCAAAAACGATTTGCCGAATTTGGACTCTTTGACGATTCATCGGTCTTGCATTGCACTCTGTGAGATTAGATACAGGACTGTGACATTGAGTCCTGAACTGTAGTAAGCCCAAATGAACAAAACGGGACTCCCTCCCGGGATGTTCGGGCGTGTCTGCAGTGACTCTACTGGGAATTTAGAGAACTTGACTCGAACTCATGATACGTTGTTTTATCTACACTTATGTGTCACTTTGTATTTGCATTTGGATCGGTGCGCTTAAGTCACAGTGTTTGCCATCTGCTATTTCTGAGTGGTTTGTCGGAGGCTTGCTTGGAAAAGCTTGCCAAAAGACTGGCCGGGGTTGGGCTCTGCCACAATGGGAACACAACCCTTGGATCTGGACTACCGCTGTACCGTTTGATCCTCCTTTCACTTCTTGATGTTAAGTGTGAGAGGTACATTAGGTAGTCTTGTTGAGGTACCCTTTTTGACCAATCGGCCTAGTTGCAAATCGAAAGCCATAAAGACCGTTCCAAACTAGGACAGGTTACTCACCCGAATACAGGAATTATTTGAAACCGCTTGTTTGTGTAGTAAACCCCTAGGTTGTGACGAAAATAGGACAGGGTAACCCTACCCTATCATAGGGGTGTTTTGGCTCTCACTTGCTTGATACATGCTTTTAGAGTGAAACTCTGCAAGAATGTATGTATCAGTTGCAAGTCTGGGTATCAGTTTTGGGGCAGAAATTTGGGGCAGAAATTAGTGTTTGAGTACAGTTATCCAGCTTATGATTGCAACCGTGTGTTGTTTCTATTTGAGCCGAGGTGCTGTACAGTTTCTAATTTTTGTTTCTTTTTGCTTTATTTTCTTTTTTGCAAGGTAGTCTTTCACCATTGCTTTAGACGAGTCTGTTACCCCCAAGCACTCTTGACCCGAGTTAGAAGGATTTATAGATTTGAGGATCTAGTCAGAGGACAACCAGTGTTTGTGTCAATCCCACCGGTTATTAGACGGAGGAGGATTCGGCAGAGTTTGCCAATTCAACAGTCACCATATACCTCGTATGTGCCCAGTCAGGCCCGATCATCTACCTCTACTCCAGACAGAGAGTACTTGCCAGTTTCGGTAGTTCAAAGTCCTTTAGTCAATATGGAAGAGACATGCTTCGTCAACTCCAGCAGACTATTGAGAACATGCAGCTAGATACTGCCCGATAAGCTCAGACCACAGCTCGCCAAGCCAAGGTTACAGCCTGCCAAGTGGAGGTAACAGAAAGGCTTCAACAACAGCAGTCGTAACCTGTAATAGCCTTAGCATCCCATGCATCTCCTGTGGGAATTCTAGCACCCGGGGTCACAATCAATGTCTAGGAAAATACGGGCATTCAAGAGGATCCTATCCCACCTCAGACCTCCAAGGCACCAGTTTACCTGATAGAGGCGCCGTTTGAATTCGAGGTCGACCTTACTACACTGAAAGTGAGCAAGATGGAGAAGCTCTTTAAACAGGCATAGGGCGTGAATTCGATCCCTGATATAGAGGATGGCTATACTGAGTCGGCAGTGACGTTGCCATATGGATTCAAAATGCCACACATAGACCAGTTTGATGGCTCCGGGGATCCTATGGTCCATCTACGGCTATTCTCTGACATCCTACGACCCATGGGTCTCACCAGACTACAGAAGCTGTTGCTCTTTGGCCGGACCCTATCGGGTATAGCGACCATTTGGTATGCCAAACTCAAAGACTATGTGAAGAGAAACTGGAAAGAGATGGCTGAGGCCTTCATAGCGCAGTATTCCTATAACACTTAGATTGAGGTCACAGCTCGTGATCTCGAAGCAACTTGCCAAGAGGCAAAGGGGGGCTTCTTAGATTTTCTCACCCGGTGGAGGGCCAAGGCCTCTATGATGACTGTCCAGCCGGCTGAAAAGGACCAGATCAAAATGGTGGTCCGTAATCTGCAACCAAGACTATTACAGAAAATGATAGTCTTGCCTTTGTTTACTTTTGCTGACCTCTATGAAATAGGGGTACAAATTGAGGATGCAATGAAGCAGGGTCTGATAGACCACGAGAAAGAGCAGCCTAAGAGATCTTTCACAAGCAGTTCCAATGCGGCTACGAAGAGTAGTGCAGCTGCATGGCCTTCTAATGTGGGTATGGTCACCACTACACTAAAAACTGCCAATCCCTTTGCCGATACATCCGATACAAACTCACAAACCTCGAAGCACCGACCTCGAGGCCAAAGGGTCTTTCATGTTCTTATCCAAAGCCTTAGGGGTCCTGATCAAGAAGGGGCACCTTAAGCCACTAGAGCCTCACCCTCTACCCTATCCTCTCCCCCCGAAACACAACCCGGCTAAATACTGCGCTTTTCATCAACAACATGGTCATGACACTGACCTATGCTTCAAATTACGTTATGAGATTCAAGAACTCATTGACAATAAGGTGATAGCACCTCTTCAAAAGCCTAACATCACTACAAATCCCCTCCCACCACATAACCCTGGTCCCTCCACCCCGACAAGTAAATCTCATCCATACACTGGCCGTCCCTTACGACCCCAGCATATACATCACCCCCTCCTACCTACCTAAGCTGGTGTTGTTCATCCCAAAAAGCACAGATTTGGGCATGATGAACGCATCTACATTCCAACCTGAACCTGTGGTGGTGACTGTGGTAGAGGAAGGCAAGCTTGCCTTAGTAGAGAATGGGAATGTCAGTTCAGCATCTGAGGGCTCTGTGGACTTATCTGAGGAGGGATACAAACCGTGTTGCTACATTGTACCAATCAATCCAGCCAAACTAGAGGTAGAGTTACCAACAGGAATGGAGGTTAGTGTGGTCCGGGAGGATGGCCCAAGCTAGGGATAGATGATCTAGCTGATCTGGAGGAAAAGCTCGACAATCTGTAATTTTTCGATGAACAAGATCCAGGGAATGTACAGATTGATTGGTTCAATCTGAACGGGTTGACAGACAATTTGGGGTGGCTTAGTGATGAACCTGATGTGGACGAGGGACTTCAACCGAAGCTGGAACATCCAAAAGTGTGAACTGATACAAGGACTGGAACGGTCGAAGACAAGGGAAAGTTGCCGGAGGGCACTCGTATTAAGAATTCTGCTAAGGAGTCTGGTATTGTTAGTACTGCTGATACAGAGCAAGAGACCGCACTGAAGCGATTTGACTGTGATGCCAGTGCCCTATGGGGGATGACTGTGATATTGACGTAGGAATACTTACAACGGAACCGGACAATTGCTTGTTGGTTGTTGGAGGAATATGGTAGGAAGATGATGATTTGCATCTTGCCTACACTAATGAAGATTGGGGTCAGGACCTGCCAAACGACACTTGGTATTCTGAGGAAGTGGATCACATGACTAGAAGCGGGCGGTACTTCAAGCCCCTACACCTGGACTAACCCGAAGCGTCTGGAAAGGATAAGGAGGCTAAAAAAAAGAAGGACAAGTAGTTAGAAGAAGAAGCTGTA
This sequence comes from Camellia sinensis, assembly GCF_055761805.1. Taxonomy (NCBI): domain Eukaryota; kingdom Viridiplantae; phylum Streptophyta; class Magnoliopsida; order Ericales; family Theaceae; genus Camellia; species Camellia sinensis. Next base: position 99,138,309 of record NC_138975.1, on the reverse strand, counting down.
CTGAAGGAGCTAAAGAAGATTCAGGCGGACATATCTATTTGGGGGTTGCTCATGGCTTTGCGAGTACATAGACAAGCTGTCCTATCAGCAATGGATAAGGCTAAGCTGTCTATCGACACAACTCCTGAACAACTAGTGGGACTTGACTTCCTGGGAGGTGCTTCGCCTACTTTGACCTTCTCGGATAAGGAATTGCCGCCTGAGGGCTCTGTGCACAACAAACCCTTATACATCTCAGTTAAATGTAGGGAGAAGTGGGTGCCGGTTATATTGGTTGACACTGGGTCTGCAATCAACATTTATCTGTCTCGCATGGCCTATGCTATTGGTTTAAAGCCAGTGGACTTTGTACCAACGACCCAAGTGATCCGAGCTTGCGACAACACAAGTAGAGAAGTGATGGTTCAAATCGGAACACAGGTCGGGCCGGCCCAACAGGATATTGAGTTTCACATCCTGGATGTTCCGGCTACCCTCAACTTGTTACTTGGGCGACCCTGGCTGCACGAAGTAAAAGTTGTTTCTTCTACCTTGCATTAAGTGTTGAAGTACCCTCTTGGAAAATGGGTAGCCACTGTTTTTGGGAATTCTTTTATACATCCTCTGTTGGAGGTCACTACACCAGTACTGGAGATTGTACACGGTGAAGAGGATGTTTTGTTGTCTGGGTTAACCTTGGCTGAGGCCCAGGTGGTGCAAAACATCTTAGCTATTGATGAGGGGTTGTACGTTAGTTCTCAATCAGTCTACCTCATGAATAAGCTACAGCATGTACCCGGGATGAGATTAGGAAAGAGCGACTGGAAGGGTGTTACTGCACTAGCCGAAGCGCCACATAACCCTCATGCCTTTGGTTTGGGCTACACGCCTACCAAAGAGGACTGTGTGAGAAAAGGGAAGGAAATGGTAGGAAGAGCCAAAGCTAAGCAAAGTGGGAAGCACTATGAGCTTGTATGTAGACCAATTCAGGGAACTCTGAACGGTTACTTTGTCTGGGAGGGAGAAGACTTCCCATTTTGTGGCTTTCCTGAGCCATGGTTGAACTCTAAGAAGTGGTGTTTGCCTGGCTTTGAGATTTTCTTCGGCCTACAGCTGCAAAAGAATGAAGCTACAGAGGAACAGACTGAATTAACTGCCGGGGTTGAACAGAATACAGAGGGTGAATCCAACAGCAGTGAACTTCAGATAGGAGAAGCATTGGCTTGTCTCTTTTTGGATCCTCTGATCGATCCAGAGAGCTTGGGTGATGACTTCACCGTTTCCATGATCAGAGATCAATCAGGAGTGGACCCTTCCGGTGGTATTCTGGATACATCTAACGCACCCTTTTATTTAGCAGCTAGAAGAGGGCTTTTTGTCCACCAGTTCTAAATCACGTAGTAAGCTAGAATCTGATTCCATAGAGTCTGTGGAGTCGGAATCAGATTCCAGTTCTTCTGAGTCGGAATCCGGTATTCCTGGGGTTGATAACTCAGATGTCGTTGTTTTGTCTAGGTCGTCTTTTTCCTTTTCTTTTGAGTCGGCTATAACCAAGGAATTGGATCAGCCGGAACCTTTGAATGAGAATGATACCACTGCTATCTCTGAGTACTTCTCTGTGCCACTTGCATATTGTATTGATCATGACTTTCAAAATTTTGATAAAAACGACGAGGAAGAAATTCCTCTGGTTTTGAAATATTTGATTGATTGAGAGGAGAAGAGGTTTGTAAAACCCCTTGTTGATAAAATCATTGCAATTAATGTAGGTACTGAGAAGGATCCGTGTCTGGTCCAGATCAGGTCCATGTTGTCTTTGGAGGAACGCGGGCGCTTAGTCACTTTATTAAAAAATTTCAAGGATGTTTTCATGTGGTCCTACGAAGACATGCCTAGAATTAATCCTGAGATTGTACAGCACTAGATCCCTCTTGACCCCGAGGCTCGACTCGTCAAGTAGAAGCTTCGAAGAATATGCCCAGATTGGGCTTTGAAAATTAAGGAGGAGGTCACCAAGCAGATAGATGCAGGGTTTTTGCTAATACCTGAGTATCCTACTTGGTTGGCCAACATTGTTCCGGTGCTGAAGAAAGATGGCAAAATTTAGATGTGTGTGGATTTCAGAGATCTGAACAAAACTAGTCCGAAGGATGACTTTCCTCTACCGCACATCGATGAATTGGTGGATTTCACCGCAGGCCATGCGTTACTCTCCTTTGTGGATGGGTTTTTCGGGTATAACCAGATCTTGATGGCACCTGAGGATAGGGAGAAGACTGGCTTCACTACGTCGTGGGGAACCTACTGTTACAGGGTGATGCCGTTCGGTTTGAAAAATGCTGGGGCTACTTATCAACAGGCTGTAACCACGATCTTACATGATATGATCCACAAAGAGGTTGAGGTGTATGTAGACGACATGATTGTCAAGTCCAAGGAAAGAGAGGGCCATTACACCACCTTGAAGAAATTTTTCCAACGGATTGGAGACTATCGGTTAAGGCTAAATCCACAGAAGTGCACTTTTGGGGTCAGAGCAAGGAAAATGCTGGGTTTCTTGATCACATAGAGGGGCATTGAGGTTGATCCTTCCAAAATCAAGGCCATCCTAGAAATGCCACCACCGAGGACTGAAAAGGAGGTGCGAGGCTTTCTGGGTAAAGTGTAATTCATAAGACAGTTTATCGCAAAATTAACCTTAACTTGTGAACAACTATTTGGTCTCTTGAAGAAAGGAAAGAAATTCCAATGGAATGACCGATGCCAGTTTGCTTTTGAGTAGATCAAACAGTACCTCTAGAACCCGCCCGTGTTGTCACTACCAGAGCTGGGGAAGCCGTTGATTTTGTATCTGTCAGTAATTGACACGACTATGGGCCGCATGCTTGCGCAAGAATTTGAGGATAGAGTGGAGAAAGCCATCTATTACCTGAGCAAGAAGATGCTGGAATATGAGACCCGTTACACCCCGCTTGAAAAGGCTTGCTTGGCCTTGGTATGGGCTACCAGGAAGTTGAGACACTACCTCTTAGCTCACTCCATAATTCTAGTTTTGAGATTAGATCCAATCAAATGTCTCTTCAAGAAATCAGCACTTACGGGTAGGCTAGCCCGTTGGTTGCTTCTTCTCTCCGAATTTGATCTGAAATATGTGACGCGCAAGTTTGTCAAGGGGAGAGTAGTAGCAGAGTTCTTGGCAGATCACCCAGTGGAAGGGGATAAGGTAATAGAATACTTATTCCCAAATGAGGCTATTCTGCAAGTTGAAGAAGAAATTTGGACTATGTACTTTGACGGAGCGTCTAATCGGCACGGTTATGGGATAGGGGTGTTGCTGATAGCACCCAAAAATTTCCATATACCTTTAGCCTTCAAACTTCGTTTCAAGATATCTAACAACGAAGCAAAATACGAGGCATGTATCGTTGGCTTGGAAGCCGTCCTAGAACTAGGGGCAAAAAGGTTGGACGTCATTGGGGACTCAAACCTGGTTGTGTCTCAAGCAAAAGGAGACCAGAAGGTTAAGGAAGAAAGGATGAAAATCTATCGCCAAATCCTGGACGTTCTGATTCCTAGGTTTGAGAAGCTAACCTTCACACATCTGTTAAGAGAGAACAACAGGTTTACTGACGCCTTATCAACTCTATCTTCCATGATAGACATCCATTTAGGAGTTCGTATGCATCCGATCATTATTGAACAAAGGTATGTGCCGCCCTACGAGTTGATTGCCGTAATAGATAAAGTACAAGATCAGAACCCCTGGTATCATGATATCTGGAACTTCTTGGAGAAGGAGGTTTACCTACTAAGGGCAAATCCCAAAGATAAAAGGGCAATATGACGGATGGCTGCTCAATTTGTCATCTGCGGGGGAAAGTTGTACAAACAAGGCCATCTGGGAATGCACAAGCTGTGAGTTAATGTAGAAGAGTCGAAGCGCCTAATGGAGGCCATCCACGAAGGGGAGTACGGATCGCACATGAGTGGGGTAATGGTAGCCGGGAAGGTTCTCAGGCAAGGCTACTACTGGTCAACCACGGAAGAGGATTGTATTGGTTTTGTTCGGCGATGCCACAAATGCCAAATTCATGCAAATCTCATGAATATACCGCCGTCAAAGCTGTATAACATGACTTCGTTGTGGCCATTTTCAGTCTGGGGAATTGATGTTATTGGGGCAGTTATGTTGAAAGGCTCGAATAGGCATGAGTATATCCTGGTGGCAATAGACTATTTTACATAGTGGGTCGAGGCCCAATCCTATGCAGTGCTGAAAGTGTCGCATGTAGCCAAGTTCATCAGGAATAACATTATTTGTCGTTATGCGGTCCCAAATAAGATGTGCTGAAAGACAACTGAGCTCCCATCCATGACCCTAGGAACAAGTTTAAACCCAACTGGATTGGTCCTTATATCATCAAATCAATCTGGTCAGGTGAAGCCATCATTCTTATAGACCTAGATGGCATGGAATTCTCCCAACCAATCAACATTGACAAGTTGAAGAAACACTATCCTTGACTGGCTCGCTAGGCCGAAAACTCGAAAGAGCAGCCTAGGCAAAAGTTAGAGCACAAAAAAATTAGAAAAAGAAAAACTGAGTTCGCAAGGTTGAAAATCCAGAAAAGGCAGCCTCGACAAAAGTTAGAGCACAAAAGGAGAGTGTTAATACTCGAGTGAACCTGAACCGAACTACATAAGGCTTGATTCCCATCTTCGGGATACGTAGGCAACTTCATCTGAAGCTCAGTCGTAAACACTTCCAATTCTACTATCCTGTCCATGAGATTGTTCAGGTAATCTTATTCTTTTCTATATCCAACAGTTCGGTTGTGATTTTCACTCTAAGAGCTGGTCACAGTACAGTGCAGTGATATTCAGACAAGGGGCAACCTTCCATTTGCTGGATTCGAGGTTGTACATCTCGAGGATAGATTCCATGTGTGTCAAGTTGTGATCCTTATTGAAAATGGTTTTGAAAGTTTTAATAAAAGTTGATTTTGTTCAAATTAATCTTTTTACAACTTAGACCATTTTTGGACGAAAAGGAAAATTTTTAGTGCCCAAAACTTGAATTTCATTGATTTCAACACAAAGTTCTCTAACTCTTGATGCAAATCAAAGTCGCTTTTTATTACATTCAAAGGAAAACTTGAAAGTCAGATCAAAGAAATAAACTTGGGGCATAGATAAATCAGGTGTTTCGGCGTCCCCTCCCTGAGCTTGTGGAAGCTTCAGATGCTAAAGTAGGCCCGGTTTGCACCTCATCTTCAAGCTAAGCTATGCATTCACCAGATAAGATGCAACTGAAATTGGGAGCAGGAACCAAAAGTTCTCTTGTCCTCCATGCAGTGGGATATCGAGCTAGTTGTGAACCTCGGATTGGAAATGAAGTTGGGTACTCTACCCCCTCTTCTGGGCAAGTCTGGTCGTGTCCAAACAGATGCCTGAACTTGAATGGAAAATAGAAGACATAATGTATGAAGGCAACCAACTGAATGCTAGGTTGCTAAGACATGATGTAGCTCATCTCGGGTAGATCAAACTAGGGGCAACGCCAGGCAATGTCAGCAGCAGACCTGTTGCATATCCATTGTCACCATCACCCTTCATTTAGAAAATCAACGAGCCATTGACGAAAGAAATAGCCTCGTACTGAATATGCAGGGCAAGAGTCCACTACTTTCAACCTGTCCATGAGCCCTATCTGGGGAGGGATGAAAAATAAGAGTGATAAAAGAATAGAGAAGTGTATGTAGAGAGAAAAAGTGAGAAAGGGTTTTGAGAGAAAAACAGAGCTTGAGTGTCGAGTGATGTGAGAAACACATGTGAGATAGGGTGGGAAACATTACCTGCAAAAGGAGTGGACTTCCTGCTGATTTGTTTGCCTCTCATCGGTGGAAGACATCCAAGCCCATCAAAGTTTCGGCCAATGCTAAGCCAATGCACCTTTTTCCCTCTTTCAAGCCTTGAGCTACTTCAATGAAGCGAATGCTAGACCCTCCGAAAACAGGGGCAAGAATGAAATGAGCCAACATACACAAACAAAGGACATGTTGTCGAAAACTCTGCCAAAGACGGTCATCGCGGTTACCAGTGTCAGAAAATCGATGAATCAAACTGGGGATATCTAGGTCTCTGTTGTGAAGCGAAGATTGAGCTTCACGTAAAGTGAGCCCACACATCCTTCCTAAAGCTTGAATATGACCAAAACAAGACTGGGATAGGATTTCCTTGTCACCCCAGGATTCCATCAAAACTTGGAATTCTTCAATTGTAAGGCACATCTCTTGCCCCCCAAAGCTAAACACATGTGTAACCGGGTTCCAACACCTAGCCGCGGCGTGAAGGAACGGAAAACACAGCGGGGTACAACTTAGCGGGAATAGTGCATTTATCCTGAAACCCCAGAAATTTGCTTTTTTTCGAGCCATCTAAAGCTACAATCCAATTTGAGAGTTTTTCAGCAAAGAATGGCTCCATTTGTGGCAAAAATAGAGCTGGAATGAAGAAATTAAGAAGTCCTGGCTTTTATAGAAGATAAGGCACTGAGTGGAAGACAAGTCGCAACAATCTGGAGGTCCCTCACATTGGTGGCCGACTGACCAGTAGTGATGGCTGACAGCCACCTTTAATAGCCGACAGGCCACCACTGGTGGCCGATAGCCTCTGTTCATGGCTAACAACATTCTTGTGGTCTTCCTGTGTGTGGAGAGTGCTGAGAACCTGTGTTTTGTTCTGCTCTTGGTGCATTCTGCTATCCTGTTTTAGTAGTTTTGTGGAGTCACTTGTAAGTTGCTTCAATTTGTTTATTGAGTTGTTTCAATTTGTTTATCAAGTTGTTGTGTTGCTCATCGAGTTGTATTTGTTTTGTTTATGTTTATTGAGTTGTTGTTAGTTATTTATTGAGTTGTCTTATTTTGTTTTTTTTTTAAGTGTTGGTCGGTTCATTACCTAATTAATAAGGTGCCAATACAATGTGCAATTTTCAATCAAGATCAATCTCATTTTTTTATGCTATATGATGCTGTGCGGTGCTCAGGATGCAAAATACATCACTTTTTCATACAAAAACCAGTTTGCTTTCCTGTCATGGTCACTTTTTACAAAAGAGTACAAGTTTTTAAAGAAAATAAAATGTATCTAAAGTTGTACAAAGTGCTAACACTACTAACAAAAAGAAACTAAGCAAAAATACAGAAAATCAACGCCAGCTGTTTTAGTCTTAAGAGGTCCTCTTCGTCCTCTTCTTGCCAGAGCTGTCTCCGTCAATGCCGCTGTCTGCATCTCTCTCTGAACCAGAATCAGAATCGTCGCTGTCATCTGCCTCGGAGCCTGACGCAGTATCACCTCCACTAGCAAAACCTGAGCTAGCGCCATCATCTTCGCTCTGAGATGACTCCACGTGCTGACTCGTTGCCTCCTCAGCCTTTGCTGGTCTCGGCCTCATTATCACTTTGAATGGGCTCGAAAGGGCCACTCTCATCTCTGCCTCAGATACGTGTCGGAGCTTGTCTCCCTCTCCTTCCTACTGCTGGAGGGGGCACTGATTGTCCTGCTGCAGCACCTGCTGGTGCATCCGGTATGGCTGGGATCTGAAAAGGGCAATTGTCAATATATCAGTTTTAGTGTATGTATCAGATGCAAGGATGGTATACAGTATGAGTGTAGGCAGAAGTCAAATGTAGTGTATGAATGCAGTGTTTGAAAGTAGTGTGCGAATGCAGAGTTTGAGTGCAGTGTATCAGATCAGTGTAGTGTGGAACAGATTACAGTTGGAATGCTAATGTAACAGGGGAACGTTTAATGGCATGAAACGTAAATTGAAGAAAATTACCGAAATTCTATAGAGGCTGAGTAGATTCATGCTCCTCTACACCATCCCCATTAGGGAAGCCGATAGCTCGAGAGCGTTCCCTATGTACTCTATAGATGCCTGTAAGTTTGTTGGGGTGATCAGTATTCTATGAGCATAACTGAAATGAATTTAACATGGAAAATGTAAAGTGTGGTTTATATTGGAGTCGGACCTCGAACCTCAACAAGCTTGTGCCCAGCTGATGTAGGCTCAATAGAGATCTGGTAAGCCTCCCCAGTATGCCGCCAACAAGTAAGTGTAATGGGAAGCTCTGGCCAACTAGTCCTGTGTCTCGCCCAAGAAGCCCTTCTACTATAGGCCCTAGTTGCCCTGGTCACTTTGGGCCCCATCCTCACAACAGGAGCTCTTGCTCCCTCGCCTCTACGAACACCGGTCAGAGGTGGCATAAGGTGTGTCTGAATGAAGACTGCATAGGCACCCTCAACTTGAAAGTACTCCGCCTCCAAGCCCATCATGAACTGGATAACTCTGTCAATAGATAGGCTGTCTGCTGATCTCATGGACTCAGGCAACGTCATTGGTATGAACTGAGCAGGCATGCCTCGTGACTGGCGTACGACTCTATCACCAAGGTACGAGGCTCGGTAGACCAGACCCTCAAGCAGAATGCGATAACGAGACATGCCCCAAGCTGCATTATACCGGCCTCCAAGTCCTCTCGGTATCATGGCCCATGGTTGCCATGAGACCTACAAATGGAAGTTGTATAGATTGTCAGTTGCTGTCAGTGGCTACAATGTGAATCAGAACAGTATGAAAGCAAACGAAGACCGTGTTTTGGGTTATGTCGTGAGTAGCTATGGTGTCGAAATAATGCCTGAAGAAATAAAAGGGCTCATGAGTCCCACGGCGAAATGGGCCATCGTACACCTGTGAATAGAGGACCGTCAATGGAACCTCCACCTTTGGCTCCAGGGTAAGAGTCAGGAAGTATGCATATACCCATAGCTACAGGGAGACAAAGGAGAAAGTACATGCGTTCAATAGATGTAAAGTAAGAAATGCTTAACAAAAAATGCAAAGTGTAAAGAGGGAACTGAGATGTGTACCTCCCAGGCTCGCCAATAGCCTCTGACTAAGAGTCCAATCCCACGGGAAGTCAAGCTCATATAGCTGTACAGGGTGGTGAGGCCAGCCCCGCCCCAATCGTAGAAGCTCACTCGGGGAAGGACCACCAATGCGCTTAGCAAGTATAACCCCACGGTGTTCGCCCAGTTTGCAAACAGGGTGGTACAGAAGAGGAACATCAGAAAACCTCGAGCATAGTGCTCTATCTCCTCTACTATCTATGGCACGGTCCCCCGGAACCTCTCCTCGAACCAACTGTATTTGACCTGGGCTGTCCTGAATAAAGGCAGACATGCCCCTAGAAGCTCAATCCAAGCAGCCTCTCACTCCCCCATATCAGGATCAAGGGGAATCGGATCACCCTTTACAACTAGGCCTGTGATCATGACGAAGTCGTACGGGGTCATCGTCATCTCTCCAGTGATGGAAAGGTGGAGAGAGTTGGTGGTGTCCCACAATCTCTCCACTAGAGCTCCAAGAAGTGGATAGCTCGCTATGACTCGTGGCAATCCAGAGCAAAATAGGCCGAAGCCTGCATCATCTATAATAGCTCGTACTCCGGTAGGGAGCTCGTCGTACCAATCTCTGGCCGTTGTGGCCCCATAGCCCCTATATGGGCGAGTGTCACCCTATGGTAAATGCAGGTGAATCAGTGTAAATACAGCGCAAGAGTATGATTAGTGCAAGAAATGCGAGTAAAGAATATCAGATGTGTAAGTGCATAGAGTTTGTGCCTCAATGGGAACGATTGAAATATGGAAGTCTAGCTCCCTCAGTAAAAGGTCCGCTTGGGCATTAGCGAAATTAGTGAAGTGCCTAACGCCACTAGCAGACAGAATGTGTGTTTGGGGATGATATCTTGCCGCGTCCAAAGGCCTCACTCCTAGCAGTAAGGGCTCTGGCTATGCATTAGAATTGAACTCTGCCTCTGGAGGGGCCCCGTCATGTGGAAAGTTATCTGCCATCTGGAATATAGATGAAAATTCGATGAAAAGTGAAGAAAATGGGGGAAATAGGTGGAAAATGCCAAACGTCAACTCAAGTCAAACCCTAGGAGAGAGAAAATGGAAGAAAAAGTCAAAGCCCGGGAAAAGGTGCCAAACCCAAGAGAAACTCGAGGGGAACAAGCCTCAAGTGGTGAAAATGAAGAAAAAGGCACCAAAATCAGTTTTCATTCGGTTCAAAACGAAGGAAATCAAGAGGATTTAGCCAATCAACTTCGTATGGGGCATTAGAAAACGCGTGTAAAGCTCAGATTTGGAAAGAAGGAAGGTGTAGAGAGGGAGAGGAAAGAATTTTGGGCATGGGGTGTGGAGGAAATGAGCCCCCATGCCCTATGCTTAAACACCCGTATGCAAAAAAACCAAAATGGCCAAACCAGCCATCGATGGCCAGTCGGCCACCACTGGTGGCCGACAACCCTTATAGGTGGCCGATAGGTGGCCGACACCTCTCCAAGGTGGCCGACAAGCTTCCAAAACTGTCCGTTTGTGTTTTACTGCTGTTTTGTGTTCTCGATTCTCGAGAAAGTGCAAGAAAGTTCACTTTTAAGCTCAAATTGTCTCTGCGGAAGCTCTAAACCATGTCTTCGGTGCATGATGATTCATCACTATCCAACAAGAACAAGGTGTATCCTTTTTAACTTGTTACAGCTCTTTCGAGAGGTAAATCGGAAGTTGTTGGTCAATCTATTATTGCATAGAAGTGTACATTCCTCTTTTGTTGCATAAAATATGTTTTTCTTTGTCTTTGCATAGAACATGCATTTTTTACTGTTGCATTATGATGTTGCATAGAACATACATTTGCTAATCTTGCATAGAATATGCATATTGTGCTATTGATAGCACATGCAGGGCAGTTTGTACTCTTACGTCGAAGATGCATTCCGACATTGCATAGGACGTGCTCTGATTTTCACTGCATAGAACATGCTCCCAATTATCATGCATAGAACATGTTGTTCCGACATTCGCGTAGAACATGCTTTGCCCATCTTGCATGGAACATGCACCCATACTATGTTATGCTTGTTAAGTTTCTTTCTTATGCAGGCACGATATTGTATGTACAGTTCATTCGGAGGAGCTCCATGTGAGATCATTCCTATCCTTCGAAATCCCTGTTTTGGTTAGAAGCATTTGGACGAGTTCTGGTGTTTATACCACTCCCTGTTTTGGTTAGAAGCATTTGGACGAGTTCTGGTGTTTATACCACTCCCTATTTTGGTTAGAAGCATTTGGACGTGTTCCGATGTTTACCACCATACCCTATTTTGGTCAAAAGCATTTGGATGTGTTCCGATGTTTACCACCACTACTTTGTTTTGGTTACAAATGTTTGGATGCGCTCCAGCGTTTATCACTGCTCCCTTTGGTTAAGAACAGTTGGGTACGTCGCGGTGTTCACACCAACCCCTCTCTCCTTCCGCGTGCAACGCGTTAGGACCTTGTTTGACACCTCGGGTGCACCCGACGGTTGTGTTATTCTTTGCCTTTCCTGCGTGATGCGTAGTTAAGTTTGCATAATTTTCTTACATCCTTTTTGCATGAAATGTGGTTTGATTCGTTTTTACTTACTTCTTTTGTATATAAGATTGTTGTAGCATTTCTTTGCATAATATTTGCATCTAGATGTTTCATTACAGCCTCATTTCATGATCATAAGTTATGTTTTTGCATCATGCATATCATTTGCATCTTACCCCAGAACTACGCTAGTTTGATTCCTTGCAAAACGATACGTAGGCAGCTGTAGACACCCCATTTTTGACCGACCTTAAGACTCAGACGTCACCGATTGAGCACTAGGTGATGTTGCATAATATGCTCGTTCAGAAGTTTCAGAGTCGCGGCTGCGAGCCCCGCCTCCAGACTTCCGAACCCTTTTCTGTGCCTTGTCTCGGTTTGCGAGCCAGACTCGATTTTCTCTGTTTCTTTTCCCGAGGGAAGGGAGAGGTCCCGTAGACCATCTCTCAATGTCCATAGGCTACATTTGGTGGCCGTAGGCCATTTTGCCCATTTCGGAGTCCGGTTCCCGGTTTTCGGAGCCGTCAGGCCGTGTGCCTCGGTTCAGGACCGCTTAACCATCTCCTATTGCTCTGATTTTTGGCATACATCTTATTTCATCCCTTTTGAGGGACACTGGGGGCTGAGAAACCCACTTCAAGGTCGAATACCATTTTCGGTGCTTAACAGCCCATTTTCGGGACCCCGAACTGCGTGTTTTGGCCCCGGAACGTTCGTTTTGCAACGGTTTTCGTTCATTTTTGGCAGGTACCTCTGTTTTATCACAAGGAAGGTCACTGAAGGGTGGGAGGCCAGCAATTGTTGCAGCAACCAGTTATCTCTCTTCCGGAGCCTCCCGGCGCCCGTTTTTCGCACTTCCGGGCTAATGTTGAATACCTTGGAGCTAGTGTTGCCAACTTTCAACCACATATCTGTGATCTACACACCTGAGAGGCCCCTAAAAGTTCATGGCCGGCCATTAAGGTCACCTGACCCTTTTGACCCCTTTCTTCCGGGCTAATGTTGAACCCCTTGGACCTTTTTTCTTGAACTTTCAACCACATATCTGTGATGTACACACATGAGAGGCCCCTAAAAGTTCATGGCCGGCCAGTAAGTCAACTTGACCCTTTTGACCCCTCTTTCCGAGCCATTGTTGAACCCCTTGGGCCCACTTTCTTGGAATTTCAACTACATGGTTGTGTTGTACACACATAGGGGTACCTCCCCAGTAGCTGGCCGGCCAGAAAATCACATTGACCCTTTTGACCCCTAGCCGGCCGGCTAGGGGGTGTGGCCGGCCGGCCACCTCCAGCAAAAGTGTGAGGCCGGCCTGCTTCCTTGCACTGTGCCCTTTACAACTGTGGGGCAATATCCCCCAGATATTTTCTGTATCCGGGGGATATTTTGTGGGGGAGTTTTGCCCTCCTTCTCCCCCACCTTTACACCCCATTTTGAACCCTTATAACCAGCTGGTGGCCTTCTTTGTAAGGGTTAGAAAATTTACTCTTCAAAGCTCCATAGCCAACTCCATCTTCTTCCCTCTCAATTCTTCAAAAAAACCCTAAGTCCCTAACCTTCATTCATTCTACACCACCAAGCTCTACCACCACCACCTCACTTCCAGCAGCAAGGAAGGTTTCTAGAAGGCAAAAGAAGCTGCAAATCCATCCAAGAAGCAACAAAAGCTTGAGTCTTCAAGGGTAAGTAGTACTTTTACCCTTTTGACCCTTTTTCTTGATCTATTTCTAAGCCCCTCTTCTTTTTGGTTTAAAGCTCCGGCCCTAACTGAAAAGGGCCATATTTTGAGCTCATCTTCACTTCTCATTAAGGGCTCAACCCTGTTTGAGCCCTCCATAATATACTTGCTTCATTGATCATCTTGTATGTCATGATTTTGCATGCTATCTTTGGCCCATGAGAAATCTGTTTTTGAGCATGTTATAAACTGATATAAGGCTTATTTTGAGCCCCTCTTCAATATTGGAGAAGGGCTCAACATTGTTTGGTGACTCCATGTGTCACTTGTAGTTATACCCCTCTTTTCTTCCCCTTTCTTACATGCAATGGCAGCCTACCATGCTTAGGTTTTTGGCCATTTTACAGTTCTGAAAAGGTCCTTGTTTTGGTCCATTCTTCATGTTTTGTTTAGGGTCTCTCATGTTTTGGGACTTCCATAAGCCACTTCATGTTATATCTCACTTTCGGTTCGTTTTCTTGCATGTTTTGTTAGCCTACCATGCTTAGGTTTTTGGCCATTTTACAGTTCTGGAAAAGTTCTTATTTTGGTCCATTATACATAGTTTATCAAGGGTATTTGGCTGTTTGATGATTATTTTGCATACTTCATGTTATGGCACCTTTTGAGCCTTGTTTTGCATCATATTTTTAGCATATTTGTATACTGATTTTGAGGCTGCCATATACTGTAAATGTTCATATTTTTGGTCCATCTTCAGTGTTGTAGAAGGAAATTTTCCAGTTTGGGTTTTGTTTATATCACTTGCTTCATTACCTCTTGAAAATACCGTATTCTTGCATACTATTTTTCCCCTACCTATATTTGCTGTTTGGCCATGTTTATAACTGTGAAAGTGCATCTTTTGGGACTGTCTAGCTTCTGTCTCTGCATTACATGTCCATATTGTGCATGTTTGGCATAGCTATAGGCCATTTCGGGTGCCTAATGTTGTATTTCGGGACGTTTCCTTGCATTTCATGTCATTTCGTTTCATTTCGGGACTGTTTTCCCCCATATTTTAGCGCTGAAATTCCATTAGTATGCTTGCATATCATTTTTGCCACATTTCATCACATTTTAGCATCGCCTCGGTTTGCGTGCCCGCATGCACGCATTTCGAGGCACTCCATTTTTATCAACCGGCATCCGATGTGAGTGTGGCTGAGGCCCTCTCATGTTAGTGTAAGTCCATGTTGCATTTTTCATGTCATTTCATCACATTTTAGCATCGCCTCGGTTTGCGTGCCCGTGTGCACGCATTTCGAGGCACTTCATTTTCTGCCATCGGCATCCGATGTGAGTGTGGCTGAGGCTCTCTCATGTTGGTATAAGCCCATTTGTCATTTCCATGTCATTTTCATATCATTCTGTCATCGCCTCGGTTTGCGTGCACGTGTGCACGCATTTCGAGGCACTTCATTTTCTGCCATCGGCATCTTATGTGAGTGTGGCTGAGGCTCTCTCATGTTAGTATAAGTCCATGTTACATTTTCCATGTCATTCGCATCATTTTATCATCGCCTCGGTTTGCGTGCCCGTGTGCACGCATTTCGAGACACATATCATCGCCTCGGTTTGTATGCCCGTGTGCACGCATTTCGAGACACATATCATCGCCTCAGTTTGCGTGCCCGCGTGCACGCATTTCGAGACACATATCATCGCCTCGATTTGCGTGCCCGTGTGCATGCATTTCGAGACACATATCATCGCCTCGGTTTGCGTGCCCGCGTGCACACATTTCGAGACACATATCATTTTCTCGGTTTGCGTGCCCGTGTTCACGCATTCCGAGACATTTCATTTTCATAGCATTCTGCCATTTTCTCGGTTTGCGTGCCCGTGTGCACGCATTTCGAGGCATCTCATTTTCATAGCTTTGAGTATGTTAGGATTGTATCTTAGTTGCATTTCATGCATATCATGCATATTGCATCATGTCCGGAATAGGAGTTAGCCCGGGCACGGGAAGCGAGGTACATTTCGTACTCCGAGTGACGGAATGTGTCTCAATTCCCCAGTCACCGACACTCCGGATTATCCATGATGGAGTTAGGTTTTAGCTGTAGTTTCATGTGCATTCATCCTATATTAAGTTGTGCATTTCGACTCCTCGGCCATCATGCCTCGGTATGCGTGATTGGTGGCACGAGGATCGAGACATGCATATATTTGTGCAAATACATTGCTATGCCCCTTTCCTGCTCTCTGTTGCAGCAAAACCAGGAATCAGCAACTTTCCGGGACTTGGCACGCTTTTCAAAAAATAACAGGTGTAAACAGAGGCTAATTGGGGCATTCCGGTGGATTTCCGCGCAAGACAGTCCGGACATGCATCATCCACCAGAAGCAAGGCAGTCCCTGGCTTGCACGCCAGTTTATTTGCTTTCTAGATAATTCATTAATTAATTAGAATTCTATAATATTTTGGACTGTAATATTCTTTTATTCTGGGGACTGTAATATTTGGACTGTATTATTTATTCGGACCCTCTGAGTGAGGGCACAACTGTAATAAGTGTGCGTGAGTGTGATGTATGTCTTCCAACCCCACGTCTTTCTCCCTTTTATTTATCCGCCTATGATGGTTAGATTAGGGCATGTTTAAATTAGCATACAGTATGAAAGCATGTTTGCATCATTCATCTGTTTTGCATGCACCGGGCTCGGCGCGTCATACTAACTGCATTGTATTTTCAATTCCAAGTTGAATACATGTTAGTTGTAGCATTTCATATGCCATCTTAGAATAGCCGAGCCTACTATAGTTGCATTTTGCATGTGTTGCATTAAGCATTTTTGTATACTTAGGATCATGCATGATTTCTAATGTAGTTTCTGTTTTTGGCTTGGAGTACTCGGTAAGCTTTATGCTTTAGCATCCTTGCATGCGTGTGAGTGAATGCCATGATAGCATGCTTACCATGAGGCTATGTGCTTATCTGATATATCTGCCTGAATGCCTGTGGGTGAAGGTTGGGTTATCTGAATTGGAATGAATCATCAAAATGTTTCAAGCCTACCTGCGGGTAGCAAACCATTTTCAAAAACAAGCATGAAATGTTTTGTTCCAATTCAGGCGATCCAGTCTATACTTGTATGCTGTGAGCATCACATAGTAACCTAGGCTAATAACCGGAATAAGAACTCACAATGTTTTCAAAAATTGATATCATGGTTAGTAGAGGCCGGTCTATGACCGGGCGAGCGGGGGTGCTCACGAAGTGACCTTCCCCAATCGTACCCAAGTTCCCGAGCCGAGGCAACTTTGGTGATGACGGACACGTGGCCTTTTGGCACCGAGTCAGGGTTTCCTAAATTTCCCAAAATAAAATATTTAGGTGGCGACTCTGTATCTGGCAAAGCAGTCCATGTTTGGCACTTCTTTCAAAAATCTGTTTTCTCAAAACGATTTGCCGGATTTGGACTCTTTGGTTCAGACTTAGAACCGCGACTACGAAAAGTCGAGTCCGAGCTGTAGCGAGGTCCCCCGCGGGCTTGTTACAGTTTCTGGCGACTCTGCTGGGGATTTAGAGAACTTGACTCGAACTCATGATATCTGTTTTTGACTACACTTGTGTGATTCTTTGCATTGCATTTGCATTGGTGCGCCTAGGACACCGTGTTTGCCATCTGCTATTCCTGAACGGTTTGCCGGAGGCTTGTCTTGTCAAGGCATGACCATAAGGCTGACCGGTTGTGGGCTCTGCCAGTATGGGAACACAAACCCCGGTTTTTACCGGGGCACCCTTTTTGACCATTCTACCTAGTGCATATTCGGATCCATAATGACCATTCCAAATTAGGATAGGTTGCTTACCCGTTTATAGGTTGTTTGAAACCACTGTGTGCGTAATGAAACCCTAGTTCCTGACACAATAGGACAGGGGAACCCTACCCCAATATAGGGGTGTTTTGGCTCTCACTTATCTGTTATGTGCTTTAGAGTGCGTCTCTACAGGAATGCATGTATCAGTATATGAGTTTGGGCATCAGGCCTACGGGCATCAATTCAAGATCGTCAGTATCAAGGCCTGCGGGCATCAGTTCAGTATTGTCGGCATCAGGCCTGCGGGCATCAGTTCAGTACATGAGTTTGGATATCAGGCCTGCGGGCACCAGCCAGTATTTGAGATTTAATTATCTGCGGAAATCAGATTCTGTTTAAGGGAACAGTGATACAGGGATAATAATCAGTGTTCGAGGCCAGTGTGTATTTCAGCTTATTGACTGTGTGTTGATTATGCCCGACTGTGTGTCTTGCATTTTATTTTAAGCTGTTATGCTGTCCATTTATTTGTTTATTTATTTCCTTTTCGCTTTATTTATCTTTTGCTAGGTCAGTTTTAGCACGATTGCTTCCAACCCAACAGGCATTCCCCAAGCACCTTGGACACGAGGTCGTCGACTCCACCGATCTGAGGATCTAATCGACGGACAGCCAGTGTTCCGTTCTCTACCCCCTGTTACCAGAAGGAAGCCAAAAAGGCGCAGTACGTCAGAACAGAGATTGTCAGAACAGTGGGTTACTTTATCAGAGGACTACAGGACTGAGGCCTTAATTACTGCTGTAGAAATAGACATACCGGTTAGACAGATGGATCAACCGAATACATCAGGGATGGAGGCTTTGATGCGCCAGATGCAGGAGAGTATGAAGCAAATGCACGACGATGTCGCCCGTCAAGCGGAATTCTCCAAACAGCAGGCCACAGTCATGGCCCAACAGGCTGAGCTGATCGCCAGACTGCAACAACAGAATACGGCGTCTCCTTCACAAACAATCCCTCCTCCGGCAGGAGCCCCAATGCCTGAGCAGGCACCTGTTGTTCAGAATATTCCTCCGAATACCCAGAATACTGTACCAACTGTCCAAATTTTACAAGAGGACACGAGTCTTCCAACGGGGCCGGCTCCGCCCCCGCTTCCACCACAACTGTCCAAGGTCCATACATCCAATCACCCGGACTCTCCATCCGAGGTCGAGGTTGATCATACGGCTCTGAAATTGAGCAAATTGGAGAAACTCTTTAAGAAATCCCAAGGGGCCAAGGCTATGTCGGATATCGGGGATGGATATACCGAGGAGGCCGTAACACTCCCCGATAGGTTCAAAATGCCACAAATCGACCGTTTTGACGGGACTGGCGACCCCATGGTCCATATCCGACTGTTTGCGGACGTCTTGCGGCCAATGGGCCTAACACGACCACAGAAACTCTCACTATTCGGCCGAACCCTGTCGGGTGTGGCCTCCCATTGGTACGCAAGATTACCAGATGAAGTGAAGAAGAATTGGGATGAGATGGCTGAGGCCTTTGTCACACAATATTCATACAACACTCAGATCGAGATCACAACCCGTGATCTTGAGACGACAAGGCAAGAGCCTAAGGAATCTTTCTCGGACTTTGTGATCCGATGGAGGGCAAAGGCGTCAACGATGACTTTAAGGCCTACTGACAAAGATCAAATTCGGATGATTGTGCGCAATCTCCACCCGAAGCTGATGCAAAGAATGATTGTAGTCCCTTTCCCTACTTTCGCAGATTTACATGATATGGGGGTGCAAATAGAAGATGCTATGAGGCAAGGTCTGTTTGACCAGGACAGAGAACAACCGAGGAGGACCTTCAATCGCAATAACAATGCAGGCCCGAGCGGCGCTGCAAATACGAGAGCCTCGGAAGTTGGTATGGTCACCACCACTCCCCCTCCCCCTCCAAGACCTATGACTGCCACACCTTTCTCCGGCGCGTCCGGAAGCAACACACAAGCCAAAAACCGATTCCAACCACGAGGCCAAAGAACCTTTACCCCACTATATATGCCTCTGACCAAAGTTCTGGGAATACTGATCAGAAAGAATCATTTAAAACCCCTAGAACCAAAGCCATTACCGAATCCACTCCCACCCTCTTACGACCCGTCAAAATACTGTGCATACCACCAACAACACGGTCATGACACCGACCGTTGTTACAGACTGCGTCATGAGATCCAAGATCTTATTGACAAACAGGTGATCGCACCTCCCGATCAACCCAATGTTACGACCAACCCTCTCCCATCACATAACCAAGCTCCTCCTCCCAAAAGAATTAACTTTATCCAGACTGGGGTCGCATCTTACGATCCTAGTATCTACATTACTCCCACCCACCTACCCAAGCCAGAGGTGCTCCTTCCCGATTGCACTGATTTCTTGTGCATGGTGGACATCTCCAAAACCCAAACAGAACCGGTGGTGGTGACCGTCGAAGACAGGGCAGGGCAGATTTTGGGAGGAAATGAGATTGTTGAATCTGAAACTGGACAGAATTTTGTCGGGGGAGCCTATGATCCAAGCAAGCACATCCTATCAACGAGCCGAATTGGGCTAAGTGTAGAATTGCCAGAGACAGGAGAGCTATGCATGATCCGGGGGGATAGATCTGGGCTATGGACAGATGAGCTGACAACTGCAGGGGAGGACTTTGCCAACCTGCAACTTCTTGATGACCAGGAACTGGGGGAGGCGTCAATTAATTGGTATGATTATGAGGAATCAGAGGAGGCCACGGGATGGCTCGAAGATCAACCGGATGCAGTGGGGGAAGCCCAATCAGAACAGAGCCCGGCAGGGGTAGAAATATCAGTTGTGGCCGGAACGGCCGAAAATCAAGTTGTACCGCCGGAGAGCGCCGGTGTAAAGAATTCCGCTCGTGATATGGGCATTACGGATGTAGGAACTGTTGAACAAACAGCTGTACTGACGCAGCTAGAACAAGAAAAGTTTGAGGAGGCTGAGAGAATTAGAAAAGCAAAAGGCCCTGAGGGGACTGAAAGTGCTGTGTGCACGAAGACAAACAATGCTGCGAGCATATGGACAGAGAGCACTGATAGTGCGAGTGGACCGGAGCCAGACAGGTGTCTGTTGGCCGCTAGCGGGATGTGGTGGGAAGATGACGATTTGTGTCTTGCCCACACGGATGAAGACTGGGGGAATAACCAGCCGGATGATACTTGGTACCTCGATGAAGTGGACCATATGACAAGAAGTGGGCGGTACTTCAAGCCCCCACACCTGGACCAACCCGAGGCATCCGGGAAGGATAGAGAAGTGGAAAGACAGAAGGAGAAGCAGATTGAAGATGAGGCTGTGTTGAAACAGTTAAAGAAAATACAAGCAGACATCTCCATCTGGGGACTGCTAATGGCATCACGAGTACACAGAGAAGCTGTCCTATCTGCTATGGACAAGTCCAAACTCTCCATAGACACCACGCCTGAACAGCTGGTTGGGCTAGTTTTTCCGGGAGGAGGTTCCCCGGCATTAACCTTTTCGGACAAGGAGCTACCGCCTGAGGGTACAAACCATAACAAACCTCTCTATATTTCTATGGAATGTAGAGATAAGTGGATACCGGTGGTACTTGTTGATACCGGGTCTGCGATTAATGTCTGCCCAACCAGAACGGCATATGCAATCGGGTTGAAACCCGTAGACTTCGTCCCAACTACCCAAGTGATCAGAGCATACGATAATACCAGCAGAGAAGTGATGGGGACTGTTAAAATTCAAACCAATGTTGGTCCAGGACAACACAGCATCGAATTTCATATCTTGGACGTTCCCGCAACCTTTAACCTACTTTTGGGGCGACCGTGGTTGCACTAGGTCAAAGCAGTCTCTTCCACTCTACATCAGATGCTAAAGTACCCCCACGGGAAAGGGGTAGCGATAGTTTTCGGAAATTCATCAATCCATCCGCCGCCGGAGGTGTCAACACCTGTCTTGGAGATTGAGCACGACACGGAGGATGTATTTTTATCGGGGTTCACTTTGGCCGAGGCTCAAGTGGTGCAGAATGTCATGGCTGCGAATGAGGGCATGTATGTTAGTGCACAATCTATATACCTCATGAACAAGCTAAAGCATACCCCTGGGATGGGATTAGGGAGAAGCGGCTGGAAAGGCGTCTCAGTATTGGCCGAAGTGCCGCACAACCCCCACGCCTTTGGACTAGGTTATCTGCCCACCAAGGAGGATTGGGTAAGGAAAGGGAAAGAAATGGCCGGAAGGGCCAGGGCAAAGAAGGCCGGGAAGCCATTTGATTTAATGCACAGTCCCATCTGGGGTACCCTAAACGGACGTTTCGTCTGGGAGGGGGAAGATTTTCCATTCTGCGGCTTCCCGGAGCCATGGCTAAACGCGGACGGGACGCGCGTGCCTGGTTTTGAAATATTCTTCGACATACAATTATCTGGGGATGACGTTGCCGAAGCGCAGACAGACCCACCAACTGAGACTGAGCAGTGTGAAGCAGTGGATTCTGAGAGCACAGAGCTTGAAATGGGGGTAGCACTGCCGAGTCTACTATCAGATCCTCCGATCAGCCAAGAGTGCTTGGGGGATAACTCTTTGGTTTCTGTGATTGGAGATGAAATAGCTGCGGGCTTTCCAGCGCCGATCTTGGATGCATCTATCGCACCTTCTCTCATCTGGCAGTATGAAGAAGGCTTTTTATCTAGCAGTTCCGGGTCAGGTAGTGAGCCGGAATCTGATTCTACCGAATCTTCTGCGTCAGAATCAGATTCCAGCTCGACTGAGTCTGAGTCCGATATTCCTGGGGGTGATAACCCGGATGCCACAGTCCTGTCTAGGTCGTCTTTTTCATTTTCTTTTGAGTCTGTTGTAACAGAGGAATCTGACGGCTTGGAAGTATTTAATGAGAATGATATGGATGTGGTTTCCGAGTATTTTTCTGTGCCTTTGATTTATTGCTTAAATCAGGATTTTCAAAATTTTGATGAAAACAGCGAGGAAGAAATTCCCCCAGTTTTGCAACGATTAATTGATCAAGAGCAGGAAAGATTTGTTAAACCATTAATGGATAAGATCACTACTGTGAATGTTGGTACTGAGAAGGACCCGCGGCTGGTCCAGATCGGGTCCACGTTGTCTTCAGAGGAGCGCGAGCGCTTAGTCGCTTTATTAAAAGATTTCAAAGATGTTTTCGCGTGGTCCTATGAAGACATGCCTGGAATCGATCCTGAGATTGTACAGCACCGGATCCCTCTTGATCCAGAGGCCCGCCCTGTCAAACAGAAACTCAGAAGGATTCGCCCGGACTGGGCCCTCAAAATTAAGGAAGAGGTCACCAAGCAAATTGACGCAGGGTTCCTGCTGGTATCTGAATATCCAACTTGGTTGGCCAACATAGTTCCAGTGCCGAAGAAGGACGGCAGAATTCGGGTCTGTGTAGACTTCAGAGATTTGAACAGGGCCAGTCCGAAAGACGACTTCCCTTTGCCGCACATCGATGAATTGGTAGACTTCACGGCAGGACATGCCTTGCTTTCGTTTATGGATGGTTTCTCAGGCTATAACCAGATAGTGATGGCACCCGAAGACCGGGAGAAGACTGCGTTCACTACCCCGTGGGGGACATATTGTTATAGAGTGATGCCATTCGGGTTGAAAAATGCTGGAGCTACGTATCAACGGGCAGCAACTACAATATTGCATGATATGATCCATAAAGAGGTTGAGGTGTATGTGGACGACATGATTGTCAAGTCCAAAGATAGAGAGGGCCACTGCACCGCCTTACAAAAATTCTTTCAAAGGATCAAAGAGTTTCGACTGCGACTGAATCCCCAGAAATGCACGTTTGGTGTTACAGCAGGGAAGATGCTAGGGTTTCTGATCACACAAAGGGGCATCGAGGTCGACCCTTCCAAAATCAAGGCCATCTTAGAAATGCCACCACCAAGGACAGAAAAGGAGGTGCGAGGCTTTCTGGGTAAAGTGCAATTCATAAGACGGTTTATTTCTAAATTAACCTTGACTTGTGAACCACTTTTTGGTCTCCTGAAGAAAGGAAAGAAATTCCAATGGGACGGCCGATGTCAAGCAGCTTTTGAGCAGATCAAAGAGTATCTACAGAACCCACCCGTGTTGTCACCGCCAGAGCTGGGGAGACCGTTGATACTGTATCTTTCGGTAACTGAGACTACCATGGGCTGCATGCTTGCGCAGGAGTCAGAAGACAAATTGGAAAGAGCCATCTACTATCTGAGCAAAAAGATACTGGATTACGAGACCCGCTATACACCGCTGGAGAAGGCTTGTTTGGCCTTGGTATGGGCAACCAGGAAGCTGCGGCACTACCTGTTAGCCCACTCAGTAATGTTGGTTTCGCGTTTGGATCCCATCAAATATCTCTTCGAGAAACCAGCACTTACGGGTAGGCTAGCTCGTTGGCTGCTGTTGCTCTCCGAATTTGATTTGAAGTATGTAATGCGCAAGTCGGTAAAAGGCAGAGCGGTAGCGGAGTTCCTTGCCGACCACCCGGTTGAGGGGGATGAAGCGGTTGAGTATCTATTCCCAGATGAAGCCGTTCTGCACGTCGAAGACGAAACTTGGACGATGTACTTTGATGGAGCGTCAAACCAGTATGGGTATGGGATAGGGGTGTTGCTGATAGCGCCTGACGATTCCCGTATTCCTTTAGCATTCAAGCTCCGGTTCAAAGTTTCCAACAACGAAGCAGAGTATGAGGCATGTATTGCTGGCCTGGAAGCAGCCCTGGAACTAGGGGCAAGACGAATGGACGTCATTGGGGACTCGAACCTCGTTGTGTCTCAAGCAAAAGGAGATTGGAAAGTCAAGGAGGAAAGGATGATAATATACCACCAAACCTTGGATTCGCTAATTCCTCGGTTTGAAAAGCTAAATTTCACCCACCTCGTAAGAGAGAACAACAGGTTTGTAGATTCACTAGCAACTCTATCTTCTATGATAGACATCCCGTCCGGAGTCCGGATGCGTCCAGTCATTATTGATCAGAAGTTCGTGCCGGCATACGAGTCGATTTCCACCATAGACGAGGTTCAAGACGGCAACCCCTGGTACTACGACATCTGGAACTTCTTGGAAAAGGAGACATATCCACTAGGGGCAAATGCCAAAGATAAGAGGGCTGTCAGAAGAATGGCTGCTCAGTTCGTTATCTGCGGGGGAAAGCTGTACAAAAGGGGTCATCTGGGAATGCGTAGCTCTGTGTAGAAGTTGAAGAGTCAAAACGCCTGATGGAAGCCATCCATGGGGGGGAGTGCGGTGCACACATGAATGGAGTAATGCTGGCCAGAAAGATCCTCAGACAGGGCTACTACTGGTCAACCATGGAGGAGGATTGTATTAGCTTTGTTCGGCGATGCCACAAGCGTCAAATTCATGCAAATCGCATGAACACCCCGCCGTCAAAACTGTACAACATGACTTCGCCATGGCCTTTTTCAGTCTGGGGAATTGATGTGATCGGAGCTGTTACCCCGAAGGGGTCAAACGGGCATGAGTTTATCCTGGTAGCGATAGATTATTTTACAAAGTGGGTCGAGGCCCAATCATACGCGGTGTTGAAGGCGTCGCACGTCGCAAAGTTCATCAGGAACAATATCATCTGTCGCTACGGGGTGCCAAACGAGATAATTTCAGATAATGGTTCCCACTTCAAGAAAGAAGTGATAGACTTGTTGGAGAAATACAATGTGGCTTTTCACAAGTCATCTACATACAGGCCGCAGACCAATGGAGCGGTTGAAGCCGCCAACAAGAATGTCAAGCATATACTACAGAAGATGGTGGAAACCTATCGAGATTGGCCAGACAAGCTGCCGTTTGCTCTGTGGGGCTATAGGACTTCAATCAGAACTTCTACTGGAGCAACTCCATATTCATTAGTCTATGGAATGGAGGCTGTTCTACCCATTGAGATTGAGGTTCCGTCGTTACGAGTATTGGCTGAATGCCAAATAGCCGAAGCAGATTGGCAGCAAAGTAGATTCGAAGAACTGATGCTCTTTGATGAAAGAAGACTGAAAGCACTGTACCACATCCAAGGCTATCAATGCAGAATTGCCCGGGCTTTCAACAAGAAAGTTAAGTCCAGGAATCTGAAAGAAGGAGATTTGGTGCTCAAAGACAACCGAGCTCCCATCCACGACCCAAGGGGCAAGTTCAAACCCAATTGGACTGGTCCTTACATCATCAAAGCTATCTGGTCAGGTGGGGCTGTGGTTCTGATGGATCTAGATGGCTTGGAGTTCTCACAACCGATCAATATGGACAAGTTGAAGAAATACTATCCTTGAGAGGCTCGCTAGGCCGAAAACCCGAAAGGGCGACCTAGGCAAAATTCAGAGCACAAAAAATTAGAAAATATAAAAACTGAGCTCGCAAGGTTGAAAACCCGCAAAGGGCGGCCTTGGCAAAAGATAGAGCGCAAAAGGAGAGTGAAAATACTCGAGAGAACCTGGGCCTGAACTACGTAAGGCTTGATTCCCATCTTTGGGATACGTAGGCAGCTTCACCTTGAAGTTCAGTCATAAACTTTTTCCCGATCAACTCTGTCCATCTTGATCACCTCAGTCATCTCTATCCATCAGCATTTATCGTGATCTCCGGTACAGTGCTGTTCAGACTAGGGGCAACTTTCCGTTGCCGCGACGATGCAAAGTTACTCAGACTAGGGGCAACTTTCCGTTGCTATGAAGTGCCGCATTGTTCTTCAGACTAGGGGCAACTTTCCAGTTGCAGGGATCTGGGGTTGTGCATTTCAGTGACAGATTTTCGGCGTGTCCAGTTCCGATCCACATCGAAAATAGTTTTGAAAAAGTTTTAATAAAAGTTGACTTTGTTCAAATCAATCTTTTTACGACTAAGACCATTTTTGGACCAAAAGTGGAAAATTTTCAGTACCATAACTTTCAATTTCATTGATTTCAAAATAGAGTTCTCCTGCTCTTGCATTACAATCGAGGTTGCTTATTTTAGTACATTCATAAAGAAAACTTGAAAATGCTAAATAGGCAATAAATTCGAGGCATAGTTGAATCAAGTATCTCTGTGTCCCCCCCCGGAGCTGGACGGAGCATCCGATGCCAAGCTGGGCCCAACCTGTGCCTCCTCATTGAGCCAATCCACGCACTCATCGGACAAAGTGCAACTGAAAGAAGAAGCGGGGGCCAGGAGCTCTCTCGTCCTCCATGTCGTGGCATATCGGGCAAGCTGTGCACCCCGGATCGGGAAAGCAGCTGGGTACTCAATCCCCTCCGGTGGACAGGTCTGATCATGGCCAAACTGACGCAGAAATCGGAACGGAAAATAGAATACACAATGGGTTAGACCAATCAGTTGGATCCCAATCAGCCGAGACATACTATAGCTCATTGCCGGGAGGTTGAGCCAAGGACAACGCCAAGCAATGCCGTCTGCGGACAAATTGCACATCCAATCGAACCACCACCTTTCGTCAAGAGCATTGACTAGGCGTTGCCGAAAGAAGTAGCCTCGAGCTGAATAAGCAGGGCAAGAGTCCACAACCTGCAATTTATCCATTAACCATACCTAGGGGAGGGATGGAAAATGAGAGAATAAAGAATAGAGAGATGTACGATGAGAGAAAAGTAAGACAAGGGTTTTGTGAGAAAAACCGAGCCTGAGGGCCGAGTGATGTGAGCAAATATATATATGTGAGGTCGGGTGGGAAACATTACCTGCAGTAGCAGTGGACTCCCGGCAAACCTAGTCGCCTCCCGGCGATAGACAGAATCTAAACCCATCAATGTCTCGGCCAAGGTCATGGCAATACAGCTCTTTCCTTCTCTCAAACCTTGGGCGACTTCAATCAGGCGAATGCTAGCCCCGCCAAAGCCCGAGGAAAGCAGAAAGTGAGACAACAAACATAAGCAGAGGGCGTGTTGCCGGAAACCCTGCCAATAATGGTTGCTGCGGTCACCAGCGTCGGAAAAACGGTGGATCAAGCCGAGGATGTCCAGCTCTCCACTGCAGATCAGAGATCGAGCGTCATGCGCTGTGAGCCCACACATCCGCCCTAAAGCCTGGGCGTGACCAAAATGGAACTGGGGCAAGATCACTTCAGAACACTCGGACTCCATCAAAACTTGAAAATCTTCGAAAGTGGGGCACATCTCTTGACCACCAAAGCTAAAAACATGCGTCACTGGATTCCAGAACCTTGCCGCGGCATGTAGAAAAGGGAGATGTAACGGAGTACGGCTCAGCGTGAATAGTGCATTCAAGCCGAAACCCCGGAAATTCAGCTTTTCCGAGCCATCTAGAGAAGAGATCCAAGATATGATATTTTCCGCAAGAAATGCCTCCATCTTTGCCTAAAACTAAGATGAAATGAATGTTCCCGAAGTTGAGGCTTTTATAGAAGGAAAAACACTATTCACGGGGACACGTGTCAAAAATCTGGTGGCTGCAGGACTGAATGGCCGGCCAGCTACTTTTTCTGGCTGGCCAGCCATTTACTTTTTCAGAAATGGCCGGCCAGCTGTCTCTCTCCACCAAAAATGGCCGGCCAGCTCCCAAGGATCGCTGGCAATGCTGCAGTGTATCTCCTTGACCCTGTTTTACCCTTCGAGGGAGAATTCCAAGCATTTCCAGGCAACGGGAGAATCAAAGGCCTTCATCTCCCTCCGTTTCGGATGCGTTCCGATGCCCAGATCATCAGAAGTACACATTTGTTGTTGTTAAGTTTTGTTTATCGAGTTGTTGTTTTGCTTATCAAGTTGTTTGTCGAGCGGACGTGTTTTGTGTTTTTGAGTCATTGCTCTCTGTTTAAGCAATTTTTGTTAAAGCCTTGTTTATTTACGTTATTGCATTTTGCTTATCGAGTTGTAAACTTTCTAAGGTCCTGTTATATCTTAGTAAGTTGAGTTGCTTAGTTTGTTGCGTCGGTTCACTACCTGACTGGGTGATTACACAATGCGCATTTCCATTCAATTTTATTTTTGTGCAAAATAAATTGATGCGATACGATGCTAAAAATACAAACATCTTTTCAAAAGCTATTTCATTTCATCATGCTTTACAACATACAAAGGTACAAGTTTTACAAAAAATAAAACTGCCTAACAATGTGCAAAGTGCTACAAACTACTAGCAAAAAGAAAAATAAAGCAGGAAATAACAACATCAAAGTCCTCGGGAGCGGGAACGAGAAGCACGCCTCGTCCTCTTTTGCGGGACGACCTCCACACCATCATCTGAGTCGGAGCCGTCATCCTCAGGATCCTCCTCAGCCTCGCCTCTATTCCCCGAGCCAAAACCGGAGCCTCCCTCCTCAACAGATGTCTCTAACTGACGGTCGGTAGCCTCCTCCTCCTCCTCATCAGGCTCCACCTCCACAACATGAGCCCTGCGTCTGCGGACAGGCCCTCCTCGAGCTCCTCGGAAAGGCCTAGATGGCCCAGATCCTCTGGAAGGCCGAGATGGCCCAGCTCCCCAATGAGACCCGGATGGCCTAGTCTGCGGCTGGCCGGACCATGAGGGCATCTGAAAACAAAAAGTTCAATTCAAATGCATCAGTTCAAATATATACATCAGATGCAGATACAAGCAAAGGCTACATGAAGTGAATACATGTAAATACAGTGTACAAGAGGGGTGTGTGTCAGATGTGCTCTACACAAATAGTCTATCGATGCAGTAGAAATCAGCATGTCATCAGAAGTATGATAAATGCCAGAAAACTGAAGGGTACCTGAATGCCCGCAACAGACAACTGTGCCTCCCTGCGTAGGACCATGCCCTCGAGTGTGGCCACCAGTCCAACCACCTCCTCCATGTATCCTCGCGATGGCTGCAAAAATGAGCTCGTAATCATCAGTGAACAGAAGAGTGTCAAAACATCTGAATGATGAATGAAAAGTGGAGCATACCGGCGGTGAGTCCGGATCAATGGCGTATCGATCACTGGGCATCGGAGGCTCTAGTGGAATCAGAGTCGGAGAGCTAGCCCCATACTGCCACGCCATCAACTCAGTAGGCATATCTGGCCATCCGACATGAGGATGAATCGACGGAGTCGGAGGAAACGGTCTACTCCCACCTCTAGATGCGCCAGCCTTGCTAGAAGAAGGGATGTCTGTAGCTCGAGCCTGAGCTTGATCCGAGGATGACGTACTGGCAGGCCTCATCATCGGGATACGAGCTTCCGTCAATGGGGGCATCAAATATATGTGACGGTAGGTGGCGTAGTCCCCCTCCTCAGTATATAGTAAGGCTTCAGTACCCAGCATGGCGCCAACTACCTCTGAGTAAGAGAGCCTGTCAGCGGTCCGCATACTAGCTGGGGGTGCTGCGGGAATATCCTGAGAAAGATACCCCCATACCTGGCGCAGAAAGCGCTCCCCCAGGAACCATGCCCTGCCAACCGGCCCTTCAAGCAGGACCCTATACTGGGAGATGCCTGATGCTCCGGTATACTGAAGTCGGAGATCATCACCCAGGGGCGCCCAAGGCTGCCATGTAATCTGCGGATGACAAATGCATAAACCAATCAGAAATCGAGAATATACAGAGCAAATCAAAGATGAAAATGAAAAGAACTGAAAGTTCTGGAGTACCTCTGAGTGTCGCACCGTGTCGAAATACTGTCGCAGGCGAAGGAGGGTCTCTCGAGGCCTCGGCCGGTGCGGGCCCTCAAATATCAATGAATATGGAGTCACGGGAATCCCTACCACCTCCAGTTCTGGGGCTAATGATGGGAAGTATACATAAACCCATAGCTGAGAAAAGCAGTGCAGAATGTAAGTACGAAATGCTGAGAGCAAAATACAGACTGTAAAAGTGCGCTGTGGGTGCAATGTACAAGTAATGAGAAGCAGAAATGTAAATCAGGGGGACAGAAAAGTACCTCCCAGGCTCTCCAGTAGCCGCCAAGTAAGTCGCCCCGCCCGCGGGAGGTCGCGCTCATGTAAAAGTAAAGAGTAGCCAGGCCGGCACCACCCCAATCATATCTACTGACCTGTGATAGGTCAACCAGAGCGCTCAGCAGGTATAGCCCAATGGTGTTCCCTCTGTCGGCGAACAGGGTAGTCCCGAAGAGGAACATCAGGAAGCCACGAGCATACTGCTCTGTCTCCTCGGGAGTCTCGGGCACCATCTCCGCCCGCCGAAAATGGGAAGAGAACCAAGTGTATCGGACTCTCCCAGAGACCCTGTCAACAGGTGGGTGAGCCCCCAATAAATACATCCAGGCGGCCTCCCACTCGCCCATGTCCTCGTCGTAGGGGATGGACCAACCTCCGACGTCAAGGCCGGTCAATACAGCGAAGTCAAAAGGGGTCATGGTCATGTCCCCGGTACCAGAGAAATGAAAGGAATTGGTGGTGTCCCACCATCTCTCTACCAAGGCTGCCATCAGCGTCCTCCTGGCAGGACAACGTGACAACCCGACACAGAAGGGGCCGAACCCCGCCAAATCTACCAAGTCTCTGACGCCCTCCGGGAGCTCAGCGTACCAATCCCTCGCTGCAGTGGAACCATACCCCCGCACACTGCGGGAACTACCCTGCATTCAGAATGAATACATGTGTCAATAATGAAATGAAATGGGCTGTGTGCCAATGAAATGAAAAAGGGCTGTGTGCCAATGAAATGAAGTTTGGGCTGGGTGCCGATGAAGTGAAATAAGCTACTTGCAAAATCTACCTGGGCTGCGTGTTCAGAAAATTTGAGATTTGGGCTGCGTGTTCAACTTTCAGTTAATTTGTGGGCTGCGTGTTCACTATCTACCTGGGCTGCGTGTTCAGAAAATTTGAGATTTGGGCTGCGTGTTCAACTTTCAGTTAATTTGTGGGCTGCGTGTTCACTATCTACCTGGGCTGCGTGTTCAGAAAATTTGAGATTTGGGCTGCGTGTTCAACTTTCAGTTAATTTGTGGGCTGCGTGTTCACTATCTACCTGGGCTGCGTGTTCAGAAAATTTGAATTTTGGGCTGCGTGTTCAACTTTCAGTTAATTTGTGGGCTGCGTGTTCACTATCTACCTGGGCTGCGTGTTCAGAAAATTTGAAATTTGAGCTGCGTGTTCAAACTTTCAGTTAATTTGTGGGCTGCGTGTTCACTATCTACCTGGGCTGCGTGTTCAGAGAATTTGAAATTTGAGTTGCGTGTTCAACTTTCAGTTAATTTGTGGGCTGCGTGTTCACTATCTACCTGGGCTGCGTGTTCAGAGAATTTGAAATTTGAGCCGTGTGTTCTAATGTGGGCTGTGTGTTCGCAATTAATTAATGAGCGGAGTGTTCAGAAATTCAAGTGTTGAAACTACATGTTCAAGCATGGCAAAGGTGCGAAATGTAAAATACAGAAGATAAGGTAAATACCTCTCGGGCCTCGTGAGAGAGATGCTGCTCCGGCTCTCTGAGAAGCAGATCCACGGGTGCTCGCTCGTCAAAGCTGGTAAAATGACGGAAGACGGCACGCGGGAGGACGTGAGCTGGCGGACGGTACCTCCCGGGAATGAAAGGTCGGGTCCTCGGAGGTAGAGTCGTGGGATCGAAATCATCTCCGGCACCTGGAAAACCTCCGCCATGGGAAGAAGTACCCGCCATTTTCAAGAATCTGCAAAAGGGGAGCAAAAATGAGCAAATGGGCCAAAATTGGAAAAAGTCAACAAAAGTCAACTCTCGGGAAATAAAAAGTCAACAAAAGTCAACTCCCGAGAAAATATTCCAAATATTAAGATAAACTTACCTCAAGTGGTGAAAATGCAAAAGGAAGCTCCGAAGCCGGAATTTAATCGCTCCAAAGTGTTTAAAACTGAGTGTTTTTGCGAAAACAATTGGCGCGGGGCGTTGGAAAACGCGCGTAAAACTCAAAACTGGAGAGAAAAGTGTTGAAAGAGGCAAGAAATGAAGTGAGGTTCGGCTGCCATTTATAGGCCTCAAGCCTTGGATTGCAAGAGCATCAAAAAGGAGGGAAAAAGACCAAAATGCCCCCGGAAAAAGGGCATGGCCGGCCGGCCCCTATTTCTAGCTGGCCAGCCATCTGCTTTTTGCAGAAATGGCCGGCCAGCCATCTACTTTTGTGGAAACCGGTTGGCCACCTCCCCTTGGGAAGATAAACGGCCGGCCATCATCCTCACATGCTCACCTAGCTCTCTGCAAATTTTGAGGAAGATCGGAGTTCCCGGGACCTGAAAAAGTTCAAGAAAAGTACACTTCCGGTCGCGAAATTACTCCGTCGGGACTTCGGTTTCAAGTTCTGACATGTGTCTCATCATCATTCATCGAAATCAAAGTATATCCTTTTTGAATGAGTTGTAACCTTTCAGAGAAGTGGATTGAAGGCCGCAATTGAGTTACCTTCGCCGAAACACGCATTTCCGTAATCGTTGTTTTATGACAAATGAACACCCTGATTTATGCTAGTTTTGTACTATCGTGCGCATTATCTTGCATTCTCATGAGCATACTCACATTGTCATGCGCATTTCTTGTTATTGGCATGCCTCTGTGTTTGAGCATGCGTTGTCATGCATGTTCCATTCTTGCATTGCGATGCATTCACTCACCGGCACTGCATGTGTCGAATTTTCAAAGTCACATTAAATACATATTGTTAGCATATTGTGTTTGTTGCAATTTCTCTCTTTTGCAGGCACGATATTGTATGTACGGTTCAATTGAAGCTGGTGCGACCAGACGAATCGCGCAGGTATTGTATCTTCTCCGTGTGAGACGTGGCGGGGATTGAATAATCCTCCGCATTCTTAACTGCATGAAATGTAGTTGTTGCTTTGCATTCTTGCTTAAAACTGTTGCATCTATTTGCGAATACTTGCTTCATTACAGCTTGCTGCATTTGCATGATCATTGGGTTACCTTCGGCTTCTTGCATATCATTTGCATTTTGCCCCCCTGCCTGCGGGCATGCCTGCGGGCGCATCTCTGTTTATCCAGTATGTTTGTCTAAGTCTTCGGCCTTGTCAAAAATGGGTCGTCTCTGGGCTTTGACATTCACTCCCGTCACTTGTGACTTCCGAGTTCTGTCAAAGAGGGGCAACTGTAGACACCCCATTTTTGACCAACCTTAAGACTCAGACATCACCGATTGAGCGCTAGGTGATGTTGCATAATATGCTCGTTCAGAAGTTTCAGAGTCGCGGCTGCGAGCCCCGCCTCCAGACTTCCGAACCCTTTTCTGTGCCTTGTCTCGGTTTGCGAGCCAGACTCGGTTTTCTCTGTTTCTTTTCCCGAGGAAAGGGAGAGGTCCCGTAGACCATCTCTCAATGTCCATAGGCTACATTTGGTGGCCGTAGGCCATTTTGCCCATTTCGGAGTCCGGTTCCCGGTTTTCGGAGCCGTCAGGCCGTGTGCCTCGGTTCAGGACCGCTTAACCATCTCCTATTGCTCTGATTTTTGGCATACATCTTATTTCATCCCTTTTGAGGGACACTGGGGGCTGAGAAACCCACTTCGAGGTCGAATACCATTTTCGGTGCTTAACAGCCCATTTTCGGGACCCCGAACTGCGTGTTTTGGCCCCGGAACGTTCGTTTTGCAACGGTTTTCGTTTATTTTTGGCAGGTACCTCTGTTTTATCACAAGGAAGGTCACTGAAGGGTGGGAGGCCAGCAATTGTTGCAGCAACCAGTTATCTCTCTTCCGGAGCCTCCCGGCGCCCGTTTTTCGCACTTCCGGGCTAATGTTGAATACCTTGGAGCTAGTGTTGCCAACTTTCAACCACATATCTGTGATCTACACACCTGAGAGGCCCCTAAAAGTTCATGGCCGGCCATTAAGGTCACCTGACCCTTTTGACCCCTTTCTTCCGGGCTAATGTTGAACCCCTTGGACCTTTTTTCTTGAACTTTCAACCACATATCTGTGATGTACACACATGAGAGGCCCCTAAAAGTTCATGGCCGGCCAGTAAGTCAACTTGACCCTTTTGACCCCCTCTTTCCGAGCCATTGTTGAACCCCTTGGGCCCACTTTCTTGGAATTTCAACTACATGGTTGTGTTGTACACACATAGGGGTACCTCCCCAGTAGCTGGCCAGCCAGAAAATCACATTGACCCTTTTGACCCCTAGCCGGCCGGCTAGGGGGTGTGGCCGGCCGGCCACCTCCAGCAAAAGTGTGAGGCCGGCCTGCTTCCTTGCACTGTGCCCTTTACAGCTGTGGGGCAATATCCCCCAAATATTTTCTGTATCCGGGGGATATTTTGTGGGGGAGTTTTGCCCTCCTTCTCCCCCACCTTTACACCCCATTTTGAACCCTTATAACCAGCTGGTGGCCTTCTTTGTAAGGGTTAGAAAATTTACTCTTCAAAGCTCCATAGCCAACTCCATCTTCTTCCCTCTCAATTCTTCAAAAAAACCCTAAGTCCCTAACCTTCATTCCTTCTACACCACCAAGCTCTACCACCACCACCTCACTTCCAGCAGCAAGGAAGGTTTCTAGAAGGCAAAATAAGCTGCAAATCCATCCAAGAAGCAACAAAAGCTTGAGTCTTCAAGGGTAAGTAGTACTTTTACCCTTTTGACCCTTTTTCTTGATCTATTTCTAAGCCCCTCTTCTTTTTGGTTTCAAGCTCCGGCCCTAACTGAAAAGGGCCATATTTTGAGCTCATCTTCACTTCTCATTAAGGGCTCAACCCTGTTTGAGCCCTCCATAATATACTTGCTTCATTGATCATCTTGTATGTCATGATTTTGCATGCTATCTTTGGCCCATGAGAAATCTGTTTTTGAGCATGTTATAAACTGATATAAGGCTTATTTTGAGCCCCTCTTTAATATTGGAGAAGGGCTCAACATTGTTTGGTGACTCCATGTGTCACTTGTAGTTATACCCCTCTTTTCTTCCCCTTTCTTACATGCAATGGCAGCCTACCATGCTTAGGT
The DNA here is from genome assembly GCF_055761805.1 of Camellia sinensis. Taxonomy (NCBI): domain Eukaryota; kingdom Viridiplantae; phylum Streptophyta; class Magnoliopsida; order Ericales; family Theaceae; genus Camellia; species Camellia sinensis. Next base: position 99,103,424 of record NC_138975.1, on the reverse strand, counting down.
TTTTGGCCATTTTACAGTTCTGAAAAGGTCCTTGTTTTGGTCCATTCTTCATTTTTTGTTTAGGGTCTCTCATGTTTTGGAACCTCCATAAGCCACTTCATGTTATATCTCACTTTCGGTTCGTTTTCTTGCATGTTTTGTTAGCCTACCATGCTTAGGTTTTTGGCCATTTTACAGTTCTGGAAAAGTTCTTATTTTGGTCCATTCTACATAGTTTATCAAGGGTCTTTGGCTGTTTGGTGATTATTTTGCATACTTCATGTTATGGCACCTTTTGAGCCTTGTTTTGCATCATATTTTTAGCATATTTTTATACTGATTTTGAGGCTGCCATATACTGTAAATGTTCATATTTTTGGTCCATCTTCAGTGTTGTAGAAGGAAATTTTCCAGTTTGGGTTTTGTTTATATCACTTGCTTCATTACCTCTTGAAAATACCGTATTCTTGCATACAATTTTTCCCCTACCTATATTTGCTGTTTGGCCATGTTTATAACTGTGAAAGTGCATATTTTGGGACTGTCTAGCTTCTGTCTTTGCATTACATGTCCATATTGTGCATGTTTGGCATAGCTATAGGCCATTTCGGGTGCCTAATGTTGCATTTCGGGACGTTTCCTTGCATTTCATGTCATTTCGTTTCATTTCGGGACTGTTTTCCCCCATATTTTAGTGCTGAAATTCCATTAATATGCTTGCATATCATTTTTGCCACATTTCATCACATTTTAGCATCGCCTCGGTTTGCGTGCCCGCATGCACGCATTTCGAGGCACTCCATTTTTATCAACCGGCATCCGATGTGAGTGTGGCTGAGGGCCTCTCATGTTAGTGTAAGTCCATGTTGCATTTTCCATGTCATTTCATCACATTTTAGCATCGCCTCGGTTTGCGTGCCCGTGTGCACGCATTTCGAGGCACTTCATTTTCTGCCATCGGCATCCGATGTGAGTGTGGCTGAGGCTCTCTCATGTTGGTATAAGCCCATTTGTCATTTCCATGTCATTTTCATATCATTATGTCATCGCCTCGGTTTGCGTGCCCGTGTGCACGCATTTCGAGGCACTTTATTTTCTGCCATCGGCATCTTATGTGAGTGTGGCTGAGGCTCTCTCATGTTAGTATAAGTCCATGTTACATTTTCCATGTCAGTCGCATCATTTTATCATCGCCTCGGTTTGCGTGCCTGTGTGCACGCATTTCGAGACACATATCATCGCCTCGGTTTGCGTACCCGCGTGCACGCATTTCGAGACACATATCATCACCTCGGTTTGCGTGCCCGCGTGCACGCATTTCGAGACACATATCATCGCCTCAGTTTGCGTGCCCGCATGTACGCATTTTGAGACACATATCATTGCCTCGGTTTGCGTGCCCGCGTGCACGCATTTCGAGACACATATCATCGCCTCGGTTTGCGTGCCCGCATGCACGCATTTCGAGACACATATCATCGCCTCGGTTTGCGTGCCCCGCGTGCACACATTTCGAGACACATATCATTTTCTCGGTTTGCATGCCCGTGTTCACGCATTCCGAGGCATTTCATTTTCATAGCATTCTGCCATTTTCTCGGTTTGCGTGCCCGTGTGCACGCATTTCGAGGTATCTCATTTTCATAGCTTTGAGTATGTTAGGATTGTATCTTAGTTGCATTTCATGCATATCATGCATATTGCATCATGTCCGGAATAGGAGTTAGCCCGGGCACGGGAAGCGAGGTACATTTCGTACTCCGAGTGACGGAATGTGTCTCAATTCCCCAGTCACCGACACTCCGGATTATCCATGATGGAGTTAGGTTTTAGCTGTAGTTTCATGTGCATTCATCCTATATTGAGTTGTGCATTTCGACTCCTCGGCCATCATGCCTCGGTATGCGTGATTGGTGGCACGAGGATCGAGACATGCATATATTTGTGCAAATACATTGCTATGCCCCTTTCCTGCTCTCTGTTGCAGCAAAACCAGGAATCAGCAACTTTCCGGGACTTGGCACGCTTTTCAAAAAATAACAGGTGTAAACAGAGGCTAATTGGGGCATTCCGGTGGATTTCCGCGCAAGACAATCCGGACATGCATCATCCACCAGAAGCAAGGCAGTCCCTGGCTTGCACGCCAGTTTATTTGCTTTCTAGATAATTCATTAATTAATTAGAATTCTATAATATTTTGGACTGTAATATTCTTTTATTCTGGGGACTGTAATATTTGGACTGTATTATTTATTCGGACCCTCCGAGTGAGGGCACAACTGTAATAAGTGTGCGTGAGTGTGATGTATGTCTTCCAACCCCACGTCTTTCTCCCTTTTATTTATCCGCCTATGATGGTTAGATTAGGGCATGTTTAAATTAGCATACAGTATGACAGCATGTTTGCATCATTCATCTGTTTTGCATGCACCGGGCTCGGCGCGTCATACTAACTGCATTGTATTTTCAATTCCAAGTTGAATACATGTTAGTTGTAGCATTTCATATGCCATCTTAGAATAGCCGAGCCTACTATAGTTGCATTTTGCATGTGTTGCATTAAGCATTTTTGTATACTTAGGATCATGCATGATTTCTAATGTAGTTTCTGTTTTTGGCTTGGAGTACTCGGTAAGCTTTATGCTTTAGCATCCTTGCATGCGTGTGAGTGAATGCCATGATAGCATGCTTACCATGAGGCTATGTGCTTATCTGATATATCTGCCTGAATGCCTGTGGGTGAAGGTTGGGTTATCTGAATTGGAATGAATTATCAAAATGTTTCAAGCCTACCTGCGGGTAGCAAACCATTTTCAAAAACAAGCATGAAATGTTTTGTTCCAATTCAGGCGATCCAGTCTATACTTGTATGCTGTGAGCATCACATAGTAACCTAGGCTAATAACCGGAATAAGAACTCACAATGTTTTCAAAAATTGATATCATGGTTAGTAGAGGCCGGTCTATGACCGGGCGAGCGGGGGTGCTCACGAAGTGACCTTCCCCAATCGTACCCAAGTTCCCGAGCCGAGGCAACTTTGGTGATGACGGACACGTGGCCTTTTGGCACCGAGTCAGGGTTTCCTAAATTTCCCAAAATAAAATATTTAGGTGGCGACTTTGTATCTGGCAAAGCAGTCCATGTTTGGCACTTTTTTCAAAAATCTGTTTTCTCAAAACGATTTGTCGGATTTGGACTCTTTGGTTCAGACTTAGAACCGCGACTACGAAAAGTCGAGTCCGAGCTGTAGCGAGGTCCCCCGCGGGCTTGTTACAGCAGCCTGCAGGCGCAACCGTTCTTTGTTTTGCTTGTTTTTTTGTCTAAGCCTTTCACCTCGTCAAAAATGGGTCGTCTTTGGGCTTTAACATTCATTCCCGCCATTTCATGACTTCGAATTCTGTCAAAGAGGGGCAATTGTGGACACCCCATTTTTGACCGTCCTCAAGAATTAGACGCCATCGTTTGTGCACTCAACGATTGTGCATGTTTGTATTCGTTTTTGAGGTCCCGAAGTCCTCAGCGGAATTCCCTGTCTTTGAGCCTTTGAACCTTGTTCTTTCTCTACCTTGTTTTGGACCAAAACTTGGTGTCTGGACCTCTTGGTAGCCCCAAGACTGTCGGCCATGCATGTGGCCGGTTGGCTACCAGTGGTGGCCGACGGCCACCAGTCTCTTTTTCCAGATATTTCTGGATATTTGTTGCCAGCTATGCCAGCTGTTACTCACTGAGCTGCATCTTCATACACATGTATGGTAGGATGTATACAAGCTCAAGACTTGATTTTCTATATATAGGGGGTGTCCTCCCCCATTTTGGAGGGTTAGACATTTTAGACCAAAAAAATCTCTCTCTAGAATTTTCTCTCTCTCTTGTTGTTGTGGGCTTTGTAGTTAGTTTTCTCTACACTTTTGCACATCAACCCTTAACTAAACTTGACCACAATTGAGCTGAGGTCCCTTGGAGTCCTGTTTGAGCTTTGGAAGGAGGTTTGAGCTTCAATTTATGGCTGAATTGTGCTGTGCTTCAAAGGTATAGAACTTACCTTGCTTAGACTTGTTTTGTATACCTTCTTTGCCATCTTTTCAAACTATTTTGGGGCTGATTTTGGCATGTAAAAGGTTCTGTTTTTGAGCCATAAAAGTGGTGGTTTGAGCTCTTTTGACCTAGAGGGTTGTCCACTCTTCTTTGCTTATTAGCTTCTCAAGCTTTTGTGCCATCTTTTTTTTCAATTTCATACCAACTTTTTTGGGCCTTTCAGCCAATGAAATTCAAAGGATTTTCAGTGACAAAAACCTTCTTTTCAAGTCCAAGATTGGAGGGGTTAGCCTTCACTCCTTGTTGTCTTGTTTACATGCCTAGTTGCCTTACATGTTAGCATGTTTTTCTAGCCTAACTTAGCTTTAACCCAGCATATTTTTGCCTCTATTTTGACCTACTTTAGCTCTGTTTTGGGTTGTTTGGGTCATTTGAACTTTGTTTTGTATGGTTGTGGTGCAATTTTCTTCAATAGCTTACTGTTTCTAGGCTTTGAGCATCATTTGTGCATCTTGGTTGCATGTTTTAATGATTTTTCACGCCTAATTCCAACACTAAAATCTCTGCAACCTCCCTCCATTCTTCACTCTTTTATTTTCTTTGAAAGTGGTTTTAAACCCCTTGCTTGCTTAAGTGTGAAATTGAGACATTCATGCTTAATGGTTTAATCCCTTCGAGGGTTCATTATCAATGGCATAAGGTCTCTTTTATGCCCAAAGCACTTCTGGTTTAAGCCTCTTTTCCATTAGAGGACACTCACTTTCGGACTTAACCGTTAAAAAACAGATCAGTAATTAAAATGAGTAAACAAAACATGACAAGTAAAAGAGGCAAGATAAGCATCTTTCATGTTCCACTGCATGTCTTCGAATTGGATGTTAATTCGAATAGAAGGAAAATGGGACATTTCATACTCAAAAGTGATGAAATGTGTCACTTTCCCTGGTCACCACCACCCTTGATCATGCATGATAGGGTGGTGGTCTTTTGAACTCATTGAACTTGTAGAAACTTGGTTCTTTGGCCATCATGCATGGAAAATGCTTGGTTGACTGTTTGAGGGCCAAGAGTTACACTCCTTTGAGCTTGTTTGATGATAAGGAGGATAATAGTACACACAAACTTGTGAAAATACACTGCCTTGCTCTGTCTGCTCTCTGTTGCAGTAAAAGAAGGAGTTCTTGTCACCAGTGGCCGACCAGCCAGCAACAGTAGCCGACCGGCCACCATTGGTAGCTGACATGCCCCTTGTTGGGCACCAATGAAAATTGCACAGTGTGGTGGTAAGTTGAAGTGGGGATGTTTTGGAAGTGGGCAACCCTTTTCTGTGTTCAAGTATGTGCAAACAGAGGCTCACAGCAGCAAAACGGTGGCTTTTTCGAGCGGAGGAACCAAGGATGCATCCCTCGTCCTCGAGGCCATTTAGTTGCTTTGCTTATTTAATTAGTTGTAGCTAATTCATACAAGTGTTGTAACTATTTAGTTAATTAATTCGTTTTGTAATTAGGTAGCTTAATTCCATTTGTAATAATTAGGTAACTAGAATAGTTAGTTAGTTTCAAGTTTTGTAATAGTTAGCTTAATTAGCGTAGCTAGTTAGCTTATTCATTCAGACCCTCTTTTACGAGGGCGTAATGTTATAATAAGTGTGCGTACGTGTGTGTATGTCTTCCAACCCTACGTCTTTCTCCGTTTTATTTAATCGCTTTTGATGGTTAGATTCGGGACATTTTTAATTAGCATGCCTTATGCTCGCATGTTTGCATCCATTCATTTGTCTTGCATGCACCAAGGCTCGGCGCATCATTCAAACTGCATCGTCATTTCAAATACTTATTTGAATACGTGTTTAACCGCATGTTATCAAATCGATTAATAAGCCATATTAGTAGCCGAGCCTATTAATTGCATATTGCATGTGTTGCATTAGGCATCTTAACATAGTCAGGATCATACATTTTTCTAACTAGTTTCTGTTTTGGCTTGGAGTACTCGGTGAGTTTTACGCTTTAACATACTTGCATGAGTGTGATTTCTATAATGCCATGTTTCGCATGCTTGCCATGAGGCTATGTGCTTAAATGCTAAACTGCATGAATGCCTGTGGATGAAGGCTTGTTGTTTGAATTGGAACGATTCAACAAATGTACGTTTTAAGCCCACTTTGTTGTGGCAAAATCATGTTTATAGCCCACTATGTTTAGTGGCAAATCCGCAACTTTAAGCCCACTTGAGGTGGAAAATTCAAACCATTTTCGAAAACAAACTCGAGTTGAATTGTTCCAAGTCTTGTGACTAGTCTATACTTGCTTGTGTGCGTCACATAGTAAAGCTAGTTTAATAATCAGAATAAGAGTACATAATGTTTATAAAAATCATATCATGATTAGTAGAGGCGGATCTTTGATCGGGCGAGCAGGGGGTGCTCATTTCAGGACCTTCCCCTCTCATACCTAAGTTTCCGTGCCGAAACAACTTTGGTGATGACGGACACATGGCCTTTGGCACGAGTCAGGGTTTCTTAAATTTCCCCAAAATAAAATATTTTGGTAACAACTTTGTATTTGGCAAAACAGTCTAATTTTGGCATTATTTGATTTAAAATTGATTTTCCGAAAAGGTTTGCTGGATTTAGACTCTTTGGTGATTATCAATTTCACATTGCACTTTGTGAGATTAGATTCAGAACCGCGGGAGTCCGAACTATGAGGCCTTCTTTTCAACCCTTTTTGAAAGGCAAGGCGCGGAAAAAGGTGAGTCCATACCTACCAAATTTCACGTGATTTCGAGCCCGACCTAATTTTGGCTTTCGCATTGCTTGTCCATTTCATCCAAGAATCGTTTGGCCATGCAAGCAACATCATCGTGGATGCTTCCTAAAATCACGTTTTCTATTGACTTGACAAATTTCACCCGATTTCTAGCCCATCCCATTTTTGGCTTTTGCATTGACTGCCCATTTGATCCAAGAATTGTATGGCCATGCAGGCTATATCATCATGGATCCTTCCAAAAATAACATTTTCTTTTGACTTGCCAAATTTCACACAATTCGGAGCCTGACCTGTTTCTAGTTTTCGCACTGCCTGTCCATTTGATCCAAGAATTGTATTTCCGTGCATGCTACATCAACACGAATCCTTTCTAAAATCACTTTTTCTATTGTCCTACAAAATGTCACGTAGTTTCGATCCTGACCTGTTTTAGGCTTTCGCATTGCCTGTCCATTTGATTCAAGAATCGTATGGCCATACAAGCTATACCATCATGGATGATTTTTAAAATCACGTTTTGTATTGACACACCAAATTTCACTCGATTCTGAGCACAACCCGTTTTAGTTTTCGTATTGCCTGTCCAATTGATCCAAGAATCGTATGGCTACGGATGCTACATCATCATGGATTCTTCCTAAAATGACGTTTTCTAGTGACCAACCAAATTTCACGCGATTCCAAACCGGGATCATTTTTGGCTTTCGCATTGCTGGTCCATTTGATCTAAGAATCGTATGCCATTCTTGCTACATCATCATGGATACTTTCTAAAATCACGTTTTGTGTTCACGCACCAAATTTCACGCGATTCTGTGCATAGCCCGTTTTTGGCTTTCGCATTGGCTTTCCAATTGATCCAAGAATCGTGTGGCGATGCATGCTACATCATCATGAATCCTTCGTTAAATAACGTTGTAGCCTAGCTTTTTGTCCTCCTTTCGGAAGACGACTAGCCCCACAGTTCAGAGTCCCATGGTTCTCAATCTGATTTCGCAAGTGCAATGTGAAATAGTGAAAACACAAAAAGAGTCCAAATTTGGCAATTCTTTTTGGAAAATCAATGTTTGAATCAAAATGCCAAAAATAGGCTGCTTTTCCAGATTACAGAGTCGCCACGTAAATATTTTTGGAAAATTTAGGAAACCCGAGACTCATGCCAAAGGCCATTAATCCGTCATCACCAAAGTGTCTTAGCTCGAGAACTTAGGTACGAGAGGGGAATGTCATGAATTGACCACCCCACTCGCCCAATCAAAGATCGGCCTCTACTAATCGTGATATAATTTTTATTTACATTGTATGCTCTTGTTCTGATTTATTAGCTATTTTTACTATGTGACGCACACAAGTCTAGACTAATTTGCAAGAATTGGAACATTTGATTTCATGTTGGTTTTTTGAAAAACGTTTGTGAATATCCCACTTGGAAAAGTGGGCTTAAAATGGACATTAATCAAACTATCCCAATTCAAGCAACTAGCTTTCATCCACAGGCATTCAAACAGTTATATCATTTAAGCAATTAGCCTCATAGATGCTTTGCCGTGGTAACTCAAACATTCGATGCAAGATTCTAAAGCTCAAAATTGCTCACCTAGTACTTCGAGGCAAGCCAAAAGAAATAAATGAGTTAGAAAAAATGCATGATCCAACAGATGCAAAATGACTAATGCAACACATGCAATATGCCATTTTAAACAGGCTCGGCTATTAACATGGCATGTAAATCAATTTGATAACATGCAGTAACGCATGTATTCAATGAAGTAATAAACAACAATGCTTGTTAGAATGATGAACCAAGCCTCAATGCATGCAAGGCAAGTGTATGCAAAAATGGAAAATGCTAAGAGAAACATGAAGTACTAAACTAACCATCATAAGAAAATAAGTAAAAAGGAGAAAGACAGGGGGTTGAAAGACATACACGTTATTATATATTGGCCCTCGTGCAAGAGGGTCCGAATGAGTGTCCGAAAGTCCAAATTAAACTAATTATTACAAAATCTAATGAATGACTAAGTAGCTAACTGCTAAGCTATATTAACTAACTAGCTAATTTATTATGACTAAATAAACTAACCATCTAACGAAACATTTCTACAGCAATATTAATTACGACGATCAATAATTAATTGCAACGATAATAATTAATAATTAATCATCAAACAAGGATGCACAAGGATGCACAATGCTCGCATCTTTAGCGTCCAAAAACTACTCTGTCTGCCCAGACCATTCTGTTTTACCTTCTGCCATTGCCCTCTGCTTCTGCAAAACACACTGCCTTACCAAACATTGATGGCCGGCCGGCCACCAATGAAACCCGACTGGGCCCAAATAAGGCCGGCCGCCGTGCCTTAATTTTATGCAAAATCCTGTTTTTGTGTTCTGAAGTGAAAATAGTGCAGACAGAGTTATTTTGAACTATATTTGTCCCTTCTACTCTTCTCTCTCATGGTAAGCCTCAAGAGAATAATGAAGTCATTTCCAAAACCATCAATGAGCAAATTGATTACTTGATGAGTTAGGGCATATTTTGGACAAAAATTAATGAATGTAATAAATCAATAACCACCCCTCCCTCTTATCATGAAGTGAGCTCAAAGAGGGAAGTAGACACACTCCAAGATCCGTCAAAACATCATGAATTGACATGTGACGACTCTTGACACGATCGACTCGGCATAACGTTCGGCCGAATCTAACCAATTTTATTCATCTTCTTTATGTCGGTTGACTTGCTTTTAATCCTTTTTGATTTATCTTTCCATTACGTAATCAATCTATCCAATAATGAGAGTTACGTCTAGCAAAAGGAGAGAAGTGTCAAACGAGAGGTTGTTTTTGACATTAGAAAGACATAATGCCTTATAATGAACCTCCGAAGAGATTAAATCATTTAGCATTGTATGTGTGATAACCCTGCTCCATATTATGCTAATTGATTTTAATTATGGTTATGGTTATGTGTTTAATATGGTTTTGAGTGTCATTTATATGATTATATGTGATTTTGATTTTATATCTGTTCACCGTAGGAAGATCTATCCAACTTACTGTTATGAATGGAAAATTGAAGGCCTTACCAGCCACAGAACCCGAAATTGACTACGCCATTGTGATTGGCATAATTTTTAGAGCCTGTGGTGAAATTTAATTAGAAATTGATTCGGATCAGAATAATTAGATTTAGAACGATTAATTAAGCACAATTACTTAGCCTTAATCAATTTGATTAAGAGAGCCTATAAATAGGCCTCTATACACTCAATTCCTTTCATTTGAATTCATTTTTGCTGAGATTACACTCTAGAGATAGAGTGTGTGGGGGTTAGAGAGAGAGAGGGAGCTCAAGTTGAAGAATTAATCAAGAAGCTTGAAGATCTTGAAGATCAACTCAAGAATTAACCATAATTTGGGTGATTAGAGCTCCTAGGTAAGCATTTGACTATAAATTCATGTGCATAAGTTTGTAAATTTGTGTATTCAAGCTAGTTGGGTAATCAAGAACATAATTTGAGATGAAATTGAAGAATTGAAAGCTTATATGTACATGCATGCATAGAATTGCTATGAATTTGCATATTTGAGCATGAACTATGTAGAACAAATAGAATTGAGCACAAAATCTCAAATGCATGCATGATTTTCATGAGCTTCATGATATTAAGTGTCATTTGTACCATTTAGAATAGAATTGGAGTCAAGAATCTACATGCATGCATGATTTATGATGATATGGAATTGTTGTGAAGTTGAATGCACATGTTTTGGAACTATGTAAAGAATTCAAAATGATTTTTGGAAAAGGGACCGTGAATTCGAGCAATTGGCCTTATATTGCTATTCTCCTCATGCTATGTAATATGTTTCCATGTTTTTGGTGTCCAAAACATGAGCCTTGCACCTTTGAATGTCAAGTTTGAAGCTCAAACAGCTTGCTGGAAAACCCAGAATTCGACATGTTCGCTCGAGCCTAAAATGCTAGTTTCCAGAACTTTTACAAACATGGATGTCTGCTCGAGTGAGGATATTCACACTCGAGCATTAGGCCATGTAGTTTGACTTTTAGCTTGAGCGTCCGAAGTCATGCTCGAGCGTAAAAGTGAAGCAACCAATACTTTTGTAGACCAAAGAGGGTCCGCTTGAGCGGCGAAATCCACGCTCGAGCGGGGAGCCCTGTTTCAGAAATTTTGAAAAGTGGTTTTATGTTTCATTTTCCGTTCTCTTTCATTTCTAAGCACGCTTAGGCATGCATTGAACATTATAAATGAGTTAAAAGAATAAGGAAGAAGCCTAAGAGGGATGTATAAATTAAGAACAGATTGAATCGTTTGTGACCCATATGTGTTATGTAATGTGTAGGGTCGAGCTCAAGGGTGAATCCACCGGTAGAACACTATGATTAATATCTTAGTAAAGATATTTTAAAGTATGTTATTTGTCCAATTACTTACTCTTATTTGAGTTCATAAGTTTGTTTGAATTGTGGACAAATATTTGTTATACCATAAGATTGGGCCAAAGGTTGTTTGTCATAATTGGTTGGGCCGAAGGCCGTCGGATATGAATGATTGGGCCAAAGGCCGTTTGACATGAATGAATGGGCCGAAGGCCGTCAGACATGAATAATTGGGCCAAAGGCCGTCGGACATGAATGATTGGGCCAAAGGCCGTTTGACATGAATGAATTGGGCCTGAGGCCGTTTGATATGTTTGGATCTCTAGTCATTTGATATATTAGATAGAAATATAAATTGGGCCCAAGGCCGTCTGATGTATTTTTTTATAAATACCGTTCATGTACCTTCTCCGCTTGATATTATTCACTGGGCTTTCGCCCACTCTCATCCATGTGATTATAGGTGAGCCAAGCAATATCCAAACCCAGCCCCAGTGAAGCAGGTGTAATAGTCAAGTTTTGAGGAGTCAGCCCATACGTCTCACGCACGAGACTTGTTTTCGCCCTTTTGTTATATTCTGTTACATTAGCGAGAACTTTGGTTTACGGTTGTATATAATCTTTTGATTGGCTGACCATGACTTGAATGATCCTGTTGTGTAAAGCTATGTGTTAACTTTCTTTAGTGTGGGTTATTAATGAATATATGTGAAATGTTATGATGTGCCATCTAAGCACGGCTCTATGGACAAAAGTTTTAAGTTGCTTCCATTTTGGCCCCTTAACTTTGTTGAAGTATATCTAATTTGGTCTGAGGCCGTAGGTAATCTCTTGGTTACTAGCCGGTTATGACCTTAACCCATGGGGGCGGGTTCAGGCCATGACAGTATGTATCTTTCTCATGTTTAAACAACATTCGATTGAAACAACTCTCAAAAAGAAAAGAAAAACCAAGAAAGAAGGAAGGTTGTAGAAATGATTATGCAAGGTTGATTTACTACACAAGTGAGACTCTTTACATGGAATTAAGTAAGAAATAGCTATCAACTCAAATGACTCGGTGTCTAAGGCCTAACCAACCAAAGCCATAAGGACTTACAACACAACAATCATAATATTCAAAGCATAAACTATTTAAATAAATTAAAACAGCCCCTAAAGTGTAAAAAAACAGTTACTAAAAGCAAGAGAAAGTAAGTAAAAAGAGTAGAGAAAAAGCTATGGAACAAAGCCTAAGGAGTGGTGGCTAACCCCTCTACTTTTTGTAATTTTAAATCGCATGTTTCAGCCCCAAAATAATCCAAGAACAATCCCAAAACAGCCCAAAAATAGTGGCTAAAAGCGTGTTTAAGGAGCCCAAAAAGATAGACAAAAGTAAGGGATATAAAGCTAGTAAGCAAAATCAAGGAGAAGTGGCTAATCCCTCTACTTTTGAGACTTTTAAACCATGTTTTTCAGCCTTTTTAAATTCTGAAATCAGTGTAAAAACCAAAGAAAAGAGTGCAAAACAAAGGGTATGAGTTGTGGGATACGGTGCAAGAAAGGGTGTTAAGCCTCTCTACCTTTGGTAGCTCTTCAATCCCAGGTTCCAACACTTGGAATGGATCCAAAACGGTACGAAAACACAAGAAAAAAGATATATAAAAAAAAAAACATTGAAATGAAAGCAAGGAAAAAAGTGACAAGCTTATACCTCTTGAAGCTTTGGTTGTTGATCAAACTTGATTCCAAACACACTCAAGTCTATGAAATATTGTTTGAAACTTTAGTAAAAAGCTTCAAGAACAAGCTTTAATGGTGTATGCATAGCTAAAGAAGGTTTGAAAATCAAAGGAGGAAGGAAGATGGAAGGAGGCTTTTTTAGCTCTTCAAAGCTTTTGGAAAATTTGCTAACCTTGAATTCTGAAGGAAGAGGTTCTATTTATACAATTTGAGCCAAAATGGTCAAAAATATCTTCAAACAAAAATATTTGTTCAATTCCCACAAGCTGTTTGTCTGGCGCCATTGAGACTAGGACGGGCCGCAAAACCCACGGCCGGGCCCAAAAATGCACGGCCAGGCCTAAAAAACAAGGTTGGAAAAGTTTTCATTGAGGCTCGGCTGGGCCTTAATGAGGCACAACCAATTCTAAATGGACCTGGCCAGGTCTAAAAATCTACATTTTAGGACTGACTTCAAACGGGCATATCCCCTTCATCCGAACTTGGTTTTAAGTGATTCTTGAGTCTAAATTGAAGCCCTAGAAGTCTAATTTCCAATGGTGATAACCTTACATCTAAATTCTAAGTATGCAAAGAGATATGCCTATTTTAGTGAAGACTACTCATTTCTATCCTAACGGATTGATGCCCAACTTTTTCCCCAACTAGTTTTCTTCCCTTCCCTCCTATATTCTTTCAATCCAAACCTATAAATAAGATGGTTTAAATATTTTCCAAAAAGTTCACCTCTTTTCCATATATCTCCACTTTGTCCTTACTCAGTTTACCGAAAGTGCAATGTTTTACACAGAATGTGAGCCTCGGAACATCGTAGAAGCGTTTGGAAAAATATTTTAAAAGGAGGGTTTTAAGGTCTAAAATAGTGTGGGCAAAATGGGGTGCAAGGTTTGGGATTAGAGCTTGAATCCAAATTTTTTCACTGAGAATTCAAAAGATTGCACAGTGTAACATTCTTCATCGAGTGTTTGGAATAAAGTGCCAAACGCTTAAGGACGGTCAAAAATGGGGTGTCTACAAACGTTTACCAGTGACCAGGAAAATTTCCTATGATTCCAAACCGAGCTCGTTTTTGGCTATCCCATTGCCGATGCATTTGATCTAAGAATCTTTATAGCCATGCATGCTACATCATCATGGATCCTTCATAAAATCAAGTTTCGTATTGACCAGCCAAACTTCACGTGATTTCGAGCCTAGCCCATTTTTGGCTTTTTTTATTGCCTGCCCATTTGATCCAAGAATTTTCTAGCCATGCATGCAACATCATCATGGATCCTTCCTAAAATCACATTTTCTATTGAACCGCCAAATTTCACTGGATTCCAAGCCTAGCCTGATTCTGGCTTTCAGATTGCCTGTCTATTTGAACCAAGGTTCATATGGCCATGCATGCTACATCATCATAGATCCTTTCTAAAATCAAGTTTTCTATTGACCTGCCAAATTTCACACCATTCCCAACTAGGCTCATTTTTGGCTTTCGCATTGCCTATCCATTTGATCTAAGAATCATATGGCCATGCATGCTATATCATCATGGATCCTTCCTAAAATCACGTTTTCTATTGACCCGCCAAATTTCACCCGATTTCTATCCCTCTGGTTTTTGGATTTTGCATTGCTTGTCCATTCAATTGAAGAATTGTATAGCCATGCATGCTACATTATCATGGTTCCTTCCTAAAATCACGTTTTCTTTTGACCTGCCAAATTTCATGTGATTCCGAGCTGGACCCATTTTTGTCTTTCGCATTGCCTATCCATTTGATCCAAGAATCGTACATGCTATATCATCATGCATCCTTCGTAAAATCACGTTTCTATTGTACCACCAAATTAAACGCAGTTCCGATCGCTGCCCGTTTTTAGCTTTTTCATTGCCTGTCTATTTGATCCCAGAATCGTATGGCTATGCATGCTACATCATCTTGGATCCTTCCTAAAATCATGTTTTCTAGTGACCACCCAAATTTTATGCGATTCCAAACCAGGCTGGTTTTTGGCTTTTGCATTGCTGGTCTATTTGATCTAAGAATCATTTGGCCATGCATGCTACATCAACATTGATCCTCTCTAAAGTCACGTTTTCTATTGACCTGCCAACTTTCATGCAATTCTGACCCCGACCAATTTTTCTGTTCACATTGCTTGTCCATTTGATCCAAAGAATCTTATGGTCATGCATGGTACATCATCATGGATACTTCCTAAAATCACGTTTTCTGTTGACCTGCCAAATTTCACTTGATTCCGAGCCTGGCCCATTTTTGGCTTTTTATTGCCTGTCCATTTGATCCAAGAATTGTTTGGCCCTACATACTACATCATCATGGATACTTCCTAAAATCATTTTCTATTGAAGCGCCAAATTTCATGCCATTCCGAGCGGATTCGTTTTTGGCTTTCACATTACCTATCCATTTGATCCAAGAATTTTGTAACCATGCATGTTACATCATCATGGATCCTTCCTAAATCACATTTTATGTTGACCTGCCAAATTATACAGCGATGCATGCTACATCATCATGGAACCATCCTAAAATCATGTTTTCTATTGACCAACCAAATTTCATGCAATTTCGAGCTTGGCCCGTTTTTGGCTTTTGCATTTCCTATCCATTTTATCCAAGAATCGTATGGCAATGCATACAACATCATCATGGATCCTTCCAAGAATCACATTTTCTATTGACCCGCCAAATTTCATGCGACACCAAGGCTGACCCGTTTTTGGCTTTCACATTGCTTGTATCCAAGAATCGTATGACCATGCATGCTATGTCATCATGGATCCTTCCTAAAATTAGATTCTTTATTGGCTTGCCAAATTTCGCGCGATTCCAGGCCTAGCCTGGTTTTGGCTTTTGCAGTGCCTGTCAATATCATCCAAGAATCGTATGGCCATGCATGCTATGTCGTCATGAATCCTTTCTAAAATCATGTTTTCTATTGACCAGGAAAATTTCACGTGAATCCGCCCTTGGCCCTGTGGGCTTACCTTTTTCCGCGCCCTCGCCTTTCAGAAAGGGTTTGAAAATAAGGCCTCATAGTTCGGACTCCCACGGTTCTGAATCTAGTCTCACAAAGTGCAATGTGAAACTGATAATCACTAATGAGTCCAAATCCGGCAAACCTTTTTGGAAAATCGATTTTAAATCAAATAATGCCAAAATTAGACTGCTTTGCCAGATACAGAGTCGCCACCTAAATATTTTATTTTGGGAAAATTTAGGAAACCCTGACTCGTGCCAAAGGCCACATGTTCGTCATCCCCAAAGTTGCCTCGGCTCAAGAACTTGGGTATGAGAGGGGAAGGTCCTGAAATGAGCACCTCCGCTTGCCCGATCAGAGATCGGCCTCTACTAATCATGATATGATGTTTTATAAACATTATGTGTTCTTATTTTGGTTTTTAACTAACATTACTATGTGACGCACACAAGCAAGTATGGAGTAAAATTACAAGAATTGGAAGAACTCAATCCATGTTTGATTTCAAAAATGGTTTGAATTTGCCACCTTCAAGTGGGCTTAAAGATGCGGATTTGTCACCAAACAAAGTGGGCTTAAAACATGATTTTGCCAGAACAAAGTGGGCTTAAAACTTACATTTGTTGAATCGTTCCAATTCAAACAACAAGCCTTCATCCACAGGCATTCATGCAGTTTACCATTTAAGCACATAGCCTCGTGGCAAGCATGCTAATCATGGCAATAGGCAATCACACTCATGCAAGTATGCTAACGCGTAAAGACTCACCGAGTACTCTGAGCCAAAACAGAAACTAGTTAGAAAGATGCATGATCCTAACTATGCGAGATTCCTAATGCAACACATGCAATAATGCAACTAACAGGCTTGGCTACTAATCATGGTATTTGCAACACCTTGATAGCATGCTTTGAAACACATATTCAAAGAAGTCTTGAAATAACATTGCAGTTTGAATGATGCGCCAAGCCTCAGTGCATTCAAGACAAATGAATGGATACAAACATGCAAGCATAAGGTATGCTAATTAAAACATGATCCCTAATCTAACCATCAAAAGCGATTAAATAAAAGGGAGAAAGACGTGGGGTTGGAAGACATGTACACACGCACACACACTTATTACGACATTATGCCCTCGCGGAGGAGGATCCGAATGAATAAGCTTAGCAACTAGCTACGCTAATTAAGCTAACTATTACAACACAATGAAACTAATTAACTGATCTAGTTAACTAATTATTACAAATTGAAATTGAATAGCTATCTATTATAAGCTAAGCTAATTAAAGCAATTAAACTAATTAACTATCTAAGCTAATTAAATAGTTACAACACTTGCATTAACTAGCTATTCTAAGCTAACTAAAGCAACTAAATGGCCTCGAGGGTGAGACACATGCATGCTTGGTTGGTTTCCTCCCTAGAATCCACCGCCTTGCCATTGGACGCCTCTGTTTGCACTTATTTGAACACCAACAGTGCCGCAAACTTCCAGAACACCTCTGCTCCACCTCAGGAGGACACTTGTGCAATTTTTCATTGATGGCCGGTCGGCTACCAATGGTGGCCATCGGCTACATAGTGGCTGGTCAGCCACTGCTGGTTGCCGGTTGGCCACCCCTGCCCTGAACTTTCTTTTTTTTGCTACAACAGAGAGCAAACAGAGGCAAAGCAATGTATTCTCAAGGAGTGTGTGTACTGTTACCCTCCTTATCATCACACAAGCTCAAAGAAGTGGCCCTCAAACCATCAACCAAGCATTTCCATTCATGATGGCTAAGAAACCAAGTTTGTACAAGTTTAATGAGTGCACAACAAGACTCAAAAAGACCATCACGCTATCATGCATGATCAAGGGCAATGGTGACCAAGGAAAGTGGCACATTTCATCACTTTGAGTATGAAACGTCCCATTTTCCTCATTTTTGAATTAACGTCAGATCCGAACACATGCAATGTAACACGAAAGATGCTTATCTTGCCGCTTTTACTTGTTCATTTTTGTTTACTCATTTTACATTACCGATTAATTCTTTAATCGATTAAGTCCAGGGTGAGTGTCCTCTAATGGAAGAGGTGTCAACCAAGGGATGATTTAAGGCAAGAGAGAGGTCATGCCTTTGGTTAGTAGAAACCCCCAAGAGAGGATTAAAGCCATTAAGCACGAACATCTATCTCAAGCTTAAACACAACCCGAAGGTTAACCAACCCTCAAAACAAATAAAAAAGTGAAGAAATGAGGGAGGTTGCAAATATTTAAAGTGTTGAAATGAAGTGCAAAACAACACTAAAAGCATGCTTTCAACTAAAAAGAAAGAGATCCAAGCATTGAAGCAACTAACTAGTGAATGAAATTGCACTATAACCATGCCAAACAAGACTCAAAGGACTAAACCAGCCCCAAAAAGAGCTAAAACAAGTCAAAACAGTAGCAAAAACATGCTGAGATCAAGTTACAAAATGCTAGAAAAACATGCTCACATGTTAAGCTATCTAGGCATGCAAACAAGACACAAGGTGGGGAGGCTAACCCCTCCAATTTTGGACTTCAAATCAAGGTTTTCATCACTGAAATAACTCTGATTTTCAATGGTTAAAAGGCCCAAAAGTTTGATTTCAAGGTGATGAAAGATGACACAATAAGCTTCACAAGCTAAGGAACAAAAGGGGGTGACAATCCCCTAACTCACCAAGACTCAAACAACCATTTTTATGCCTCAAAAATAGAGTTTTTTATACCTCAAAAATAGCCTTAAAATAGTTGAAAAGGATGGAAAATCAAGTATGCACAATAAGCTTAAGTGAGGTAAGTGTAATACCTTTGAAGCAAAATGCAATTCAGCCACAAACTCAAGCTCAAGTCCCCTTTCAAGGCCCAAACAAAGCTCCAAGGGACCTCAGCTCAAAGGTGAGAGTGTTTGGTTAAGGGTTGACGTGCAAAAGTGTAGAGAAACCAGGCAAGTGTATGCAAAATAACAAGAAAGAGAGAGAAGTCTAGAGAGAGAGAGAGATTTTTTATCCAAAATTTCTAACCCTTCAAAATGGGAGAGGACACCCCCTATATATAGAAAAATAAGGTTTGAGCTTCAATACATCCTACCATACACGTGTATCAAGATGCAGTTCAGTGAGCAACAGGTGGCACAGCTGGCAAACAAATATCTGAAAAAGAAGACCAATGGCCGTTGGCCACCACTGGTAGCCGACTGGCCACCACCGATGGCCAACAGGCACAAATCATGGCCGGCAGGCTGTGGGGCTAGCCGACAGGCCACCCTCTTCTCTAGACTTGAAACAACAAGCTCTTGGTCCACAACCAAGCACAAAGCAGATAAGGTTCAAAGGCCCCAAAGACAAAGCGCTCAGCCAAGAACTTCGGATGCTCAAAACGAACACGAGTATACAAAATCATTGAGTGTTCAAACAATGACGTCCAAGTCTTGAGAACGGTCAAAAATGGGGTGTCTACAGGCCCGTTTTTGGCTTTTTTATTGGTTGTCCATTTGACCCAAGAATTGTCTCGCCATGCATGCTACATCATCATGTATCCTTCCTAAAATCACGTTTTCTATTGACCTACCAAATTTCACATGATTCCAAGCCCCGCCAATTTTTGTGCTTTCGCATTGCATATCTAATTGATCAAAGAAATGTAAGGCCATGCATGCTATATTATCATGGATCTTTCCTAAAACCACGTTTTATATTGACCCGCCAAATTGTATTGCCATGCATGCTACATCATCATTGATCCTTTATAAAATTACATTTTCTATTGACTCGCCAAATTTCATGCGATTTCGAGCCCGACCCGTTTTTGGATTTCACATTGCCTGTCCATTTGATCCAAGAATCTTATGGCGATGCAGCCTACATCATCATGGATCCTTTCTAAAATCACGTTTTCTGTTGACCTGCCAAATTTCACACGATTCTGAGCCACCCTTTTTGGCTTTCATATTCCCTGTCTAATTGATCCAAGAATCATATGGCGATGCATGCTACATTATCATGGATCCTTCCTAAAATCACATTTTTTATTGACTTGCCAAATTTAAAGTGATTCCGAGCCTGGCCCATTTTTGGCTTTTTTTATTGCCTGTCCACTTTATCCAACAATTGTCTGGCGATGCATGCTACATCATCATGGATCCTTCCTAAAATCACGTTTTCTATTGAACCGCCAAATTTCACGTCATTCCGAGCCATGCTCATTTTTGGGTTCACATTGCCTATCCATTTGATCTAAGAATTTTATCGCCATGCATGCTACATCATCATGGATCCTTTCCAAAATCATGTTTTATATTGACCCGCCAAATGGTACGGCCATGCATGCTACATCATCAAGGATCTTTCCAAAAATCATGTTTTCTATTGACCCACCAAATTTCACCGGATTTCGAGCTTGGCCCATTTTTGGCTTTCACATTTCCTGTCCACTTGATCCAAGAATCATATGGCCGTGCATGCTACATCATCATTGATCCTTCCTAAAATCACGTTTTCTACTAACCTGCCAAATTTCACACAGTTCCAAGTCTGACCTATTTTTGGCTTTTGCATAGCCTATCCATTGGATCAAAGAATTGTATGGCCATGCATGCCACATCATCTTTTATCCTTCATAAAATCAAGTTTTCTATTGACCTACGAAATTTCACTTGATTTTTAGCCCTGTTCGTTTTTGGCATTTTCATTGCCTGTCCATTTTATCCAAGAATCGTACGATCATTTATGCTACACCATCATGGATCCTTCCTAAAATCACGATTTCTATTAACCCACCAAATTTCACACGATTTCGAACCCGAGCAGTTTTTGGCTTCTGCATTGCCTATCCATTTGATTCAAGAATCGTATGGCCGTGCATGCTACATCATCGTGGACCCTTTCTAAAATTACGTTTTCTATTAACGTGCCAAATTTCACGCATTTCCGAGCTCGGCCCTTTTTTGGCTTTTGTATTGCCTGTTTATTTGATCCAAGAATCCTATGGCCATGCATGCTACATAATCACGGATCCTTCCTAAAATCACGTTTTCTATTGACTCAGCAAATTTCACGTAATTCCAACCTAGGCACGTTTTTGGCTATCACATTGCCTGTCCATTTTATCCAAGAATCAAATGGCCATGCATACTACATCATCGTGGATTTTTCCCAAAATGATATTTTTTGGATCATATGGCCATCCATGTCTGTCCATACGATTCTTGGATCAAATGGATAGGCAATGTGATAGCCAAAAATGGGTCGGGCTCGGAATCGCGTGACATTTGGTCGGTCAGCAGAAAACATGATAACAAGAAGGATCCATGATGATGCAGTAAGCATGGCCATACGATTCTTGGATAAAATGGACAAGCAATACGAAAGCCAAAAACGGGTCGGGCTCGAAATTGCGTGAAATTTGTCGGGTCAGTGAAAAACGTGATTTTAGGAAGGATCCATGATGATACAGCATGCATGGCCATACGAGTCTTGGATCAACTGGACATGTAATGTGAAAGCAAAACGTGGGCCAGGCTCGGAATCGTTTGAAATTTGGCAGGTTAGTAGAAAACTTGATTTTAGGAAGTATTCATGATGATGCAACATGCATGGTGTGGCTTGCTTTTCGTGCTCCTTTCGGATAGGACTAGCCCTACAGTTTATGCTTCTGTGGTTCTGAATCTGATTTCACAAGTGCAATGTGAAACAGTGAAAACACAAAAAGAGTACAAATCTGGCAATTCTTTTGGAAAACCGATGTTTGAGTCAAATGCCAAAAACGGACTGCTTTGCCAGATTTTAGAGTCGCCACCTAAATATTTTTGGGAAATTTAGGAAACCTGAGACTCATGCCAAAGGCCATTTATCCATCATCACCAAAGTCTCTTAACTCGGGAACTTGGGTATGAGTGGGAAAGGTCATGAGTTGAGCACCCCCTTACCCGATCAAAGATCGGTCTCTACTAATCATGCTGGGATTTTTATTTACATTATATGCTCTTATTTCGATTTATTAGGCTATCTTGCTATGAGATGCACATAAGTATAGACTAATTTGCAAAAATTGAAACATTTGTTTTTGTGTTTGTTTGAAAATTGTTTTGAACATGTGTCACTTGAAAAAGTGATCTCATATGTATATTCATCAAATATCCCAATTTAAGCAATTAGCTTTCATCCACAGGTATTCAAAATAGGTATATCACTTAAGCACTTAGCCTCGTGGAAAATATGCTTGATATGGCAACAATCACACACATGTGGTATGCTAAAGCAATAATTGCTCACCTCGTACTCCAAGGCAAGCCAAAGAAACAAAAGAGTTAGAAAAAGTGTATGATCCTTACTAATGCAATATGACTAATGCAACACAAACAATTATGACTACTGGGCTCGGCTACTAACATAATATTTGAAGCATTTTGATAGCATGTGGTCCATGCATGTATTCAAAGAGTTAAGCAATAATAATGCTTTGTCAGAACGATGAACCGAGCTTTGATGCATACAAGACATGTGTATGCAAAGCATGGAAAATGTTAAGAAAACATGACGCTCTATACTACCATCATAACAGAGAAAAAAAAAGGAGAAAGAAATAGGGGTTGGAAGGCACACACACACTTATTACATATTTGTCCTCGTGCAAGAAGGTCCGAATCGATGTCCGAATGTCCCAAATAAACTAACTACTCAAATTCGACTAAATGAATTACATAACTAACTAAGTAAGTTGTTACAACAAGGATCTCTAGAATGAGCAACAAGCTAGTAATCTAAGTTAACTAGCTATGTAACTACAACAACAATTACAAAAATAATGAGATCATTAATTTACAATTCACAAAGGAAGCACAAGGATGTCATGCACATGACAGCTTCAGAAGCAGCTCTGCCTGCCTTCCTTCCTTGGAATTTGCCCTGTTTCACCTTCAACCACTACCCTCCGTTTCTATAAAAACACATTGTGTACCAAACATTGAAGGCGACCGGCCCCCAATGAGGCCTGGTCGGGCCCAAATAAGGCCGGCCGTGCACTAATTTTGTGCAAAACCCTATTGTTGTGCTCTGAGGTGAAACTAGTGCAGGTAGAGCTTTTTTTTTAAGCTTTGTTTGTTCCTCTTACACTTCTTTGTCATGGAAAGCGTCAAAAGAAGGACGAAGTCGTTCCAAAACCATCAATGAGCAAGTTGCTTGCTTGATGATTCCGGCCATGATTTGGAAAAAAATCAATGAATGCAATGAATAACACTCACCCTTCCCTCTTATCATGGAGTAAACTAAAAAAGGGAAGTAGAGACACTTCAAGGGACGTCAAAACACCATGAATTGATGTGTAACGACTCTTGAGACAATAGACTAGGCATAACGTCCGGTCGAACCCAAGTGACCTTATTTATTTTCTTTATGTTGATTGGTCCAATTTTCAGCCAATTTTAATAGTCCTTGCCATTCCTTAATCCCTTCATCTCAAAATGATGATTAATTCTACTAAATGAGAAGAACGTCAAGCGATAGGTACTCCTAAACATGAAAGAGGAACCATGCTGTTGACGTTGAACCTCTGTAGAGATTAAGCCATTGAGCATAGGTCTCTAGCTCATGCTTTGAATAACCATCAACTGGTTGAAATGACTCTCAAACAAAAGAAGAAAAGAAGAAAAGGGGGAGGTTGTAGAAATTAATGCTAAATTGATTATTAAAATGAGGACTTTGAAATAAAGAAAGCTTTCAACTCAAACAACTCGTTGTCTAAGGCTTAAACAACCGAAGCTATAAGGACTTATAATACAACAAGAAAATATTCAAAGCATAAGCTAATTTACTAAATTAGGACAGTCATAAAAAGCCCCAAAACATTATAAAAATAAAAAATAAAAAAAAGTGGCTAAAAGTGTGTTAAAAGTACACAAAAAGATAGACAAAAGCAAGGAGACACAAACTAGTAAACAAAGACAAGGAGAGGTGGCTAACCCCTCCACTTTTTAAGACCTTAAACCATGTTTTCCATCCCTTTTTAACCTCTGAAAATCAGTTTGAGAACTAAAGAAAAGAGTGTAAGAATAAGGGCTTATGAAATAAGGTGCAAAAGAAGGTGTTAACCCTTTCTACCCTTTGGTAGCCATCCAAACCCAAGTTTAAACACTTGAATAGAACTCAATACAACACAAAAACACAAGAAATAGCTAACAAGAGATAGAAAAAGAAGTAAGAGAGAAGGTGGTAAGCTTATACCTCTCAAAAAAAGCAAGCTCTTGTTTATAACACAAGCTTGGTTCAAGCACACTCTCAAGCTTGAATTGTGATGCACAAGCCTCAACCAAGGCTCTAAGGATATGATCTAAGGTGGTATACGGTGTATGGATATTAGTCAAGAGAGACAGGTTTGCTCAAAGGTAACTTGTATAGGAAGAAGGAGCTCTGTCTTGTGTGTATAGGCTCTTTAGAAATTGTTTAACCCTCAAAACACATATATAGCCTCATTTTTATAGAATTTTAGCAAAATAGGTTGAAAATAACTTCAAAAAAAGACAGCTGGGGGACTCTCACCCAGAACAGAGTTTATTGCCAACAAGGCACGGCCGGCTCTCAATGGGGCACGGTCGGGCCCTAATGTGCTGCCCTATTCCCCTGTTTCAAACTCAGTGTAAGGTGGCACAATGTTCAAAAATAAACCTCTGAGGTAAGAATAAGGCAAGTAGAAAGGTTTTGGGATTTTTTTGGGACTCGACCTTGGATTCCTTTGCCAAGAACTCAAATCACACAATGCAGCTTTCATCATCGAATGCGTTGGACTAAGCGCCTAAGTCTTACGGGTGGTCAAAAATGGGTGTCTACAATTGCCCCTCTTTGCCAGAGCTCGAAGTCATAAAAATGACGTGAGTGAATCTCAAAACCTAGAGACGACCCATTTGACGCAGTTGTAAGACTTGGGCAAGAACACAAAATGCAGATACAATTGGTTGAACCCAAGGGTTGCCAACATTTCCTTTTGCAAGGAATCAAGCCAGCATAGTTTAGGGGTAGGATGCAAAATGATACACAATGAAACGAAATGTGGACTCGCCTTTTTCCGTGCCCCACATTTCGAAAAGGGTTTGAAAAGAAGGCCTTATAGTTTAGAATCCCATGGTTCTGAATTTAGTCTTACAAAATGCAATGTAAAACTGATAATCACCAAAGAGTCCAAATTCGACAAACCTTTTTGGAAAATCGATTTTAAAACAAATAATGTCATAATTGGACTGCTTTTTCAGGTACAGAGTCGCCACCTAAATATTTTATTTTTGGAAAAATTTAGGAAACCCTGACTCGTGCCGAAGGCCATGTGTCTGTTGTCACCAAAGTTACCTCGACTCGGGAACTTGGGTACGAGAGGAGAAGGTCATGAAATGAGCACCCCCCTCGCTCGATCAAAGATCGGCCTCTACTGATCATTATATGATTTTTTATAAGAATTATGCGTTCTTATTCCAATTATTAGCTAACATTACTCTGTGATGCACACAAACAAGTATAGACTAAAATTGCAAGAATTGGAAAAACTCAACTCATGTTTGTTTTCGAAAAGGGTTTGAATTTGCCACCCTTAAGTGGGCTTAAAAGATGCGAATTTTCCACCAAACATGGTGGGCTTCAAACATGATTTGCCATAACAAAGTGGGCTTAAAACACACATTTGTTGAATCGTTCCAATTCAAACAACAAGCCTTCATCCACAGGCATTCAAACAGTTTAGCATTTAAGCACATAGCCTCATGGCAAGCATGCGAATCATGGCAATATGGCAATCACACTCATGCAAGTATGCTAAAGCCTAAAACTCACTGAGCACTCCAAGCCAAAACAAAAACTAGTTAGAAAGATGCAGAATCCTAACTATACAAAATGCCTAATGCAACAAACGCAATATGCAATTAATAGGCTCGACTACTAATATGGCATATGATCGATTTGAAATACATGTGATTAAACACATATTTAAAGAAGTATTGAAAGTGCAATGCAGTTTGAATGATGCGCCGAGCCTCGATGCATGCGAGACAAATAAATGGATGCAAGCATGCAAGCATAAGGTTTGCTAATTGAAAATGTCCCTAATCTGACCATCAAAAGCAATTAAATAAAAGGGAAAAAGACGTGAGGTTGGAAGACATGCACACATGCACGCACACTTATTATAACATTACGCCCTCTCGAAGGAGGGTCCAAATAAATAAGTTAACTAACTAGCTACACTAATTAAGCTAACTAATTATTACAAAACTTGAATTAATTAACTAACTTATTCTAAGCTAATTAAGTACAAACCAATTAATCTAATTAATTATCTACCAATAATCAAATAAACAAAGCAATTAAATGGCCTCAGGAAGTGAGGGATGCATTCATGCTCGGTTTCTCCACCCGAAAAAGCCACCGTCATGCCACCGAATGCCTTTGTTTGCACATTTGAACACCAACAGTGCTGCTCATTCCTAGAATGCCTCTGCTTCACTTTACCAACATACTGTGCAAATTCCATTGATGGCCAGTCGACTACCAATGGTGGTCGTCGACTAACATTGGTGGCCGATCGGCTACTACTGATGGCTGGTCGGCCACTACTGCCTTGAACTTCCTTTTGCTGCAACAGTGAGCAAACAGAGGCAAAACAGTATATTCTCCAGGGTTGTTTGTATTGTTACTCTCCTTATCATCACACAAGCTCAAAGGAGTGTAACTCTTGGTTCTCAAACCACCAATCAAGCAATTTGCATGTATGATGGCCAAAGAACCAAGTTTGTAAAAGTTCAATGAGTGCAAAACAAGACTCAAAAAGACCACCACCCTATCATGCATGATCAAGGGTGATGGTGACCAGGGAAAGTGGCACATTTCATCACTTTTGAGTATGAAATGTCCCATTTTCCTTATGTTCGAATTAACGTCCGATTCGAACATATGCAATGCAACACGAAAGATGCTTATCTTGCCTATTTTGCTTGTTCATTTTGTTTACTCATTTTACATTACCGATTCATTCTTTAATCGATTAAGTCCAAAAGTGAGTGTCCTCTAATGCAAACATGGCTCAAACAACAAGTTGCTTTGGGCATGAAAGAGGCATTGCACTGTTCGTAATGAACCCCCCAAGGGATTAAACCATTAGGTGCAACACCTCCATTTCACACTTAGGCAAACAAGGGGTTTAAAACCACTTTCAAAGCAAACAAAAGAGTGAAGAGTGAAGGGAGATTGCAGAGATTTTAAATGCTGAAATGGAGTGCAAAACAACACTAAACCATGCTATTATCTCAAAAAAATGATGATTAAAGCATTAAAGCATCAAGCTAATGAAGGAAATTACACTACAACTATTCAATACAAGCCTCAATTGAACTAACCAGCCCAAAACAGAGCCAAAATAGGTTGTTTCAAAGGCAAAAACATGTTGAACTTAAGCTAATTTAAGCTAGAAAAATATGATAATATATGAGGCTAACTAGGCATGCAAACAAGGCACAAAGAGGGGAGGCCAACCCCTCAAATTTTGAACTTCAAAACAAAATTTTTACCATTAAAAAACCTCTGAGATTCAGTGGCTAAAAGACCCAAAAATGTTGGTTTAAAAGTGATGAAAAGATGGTACAAGAGCCTTACAAGCAGAGAAGCAAGAAGGATGGACTACCCCTTAACACAAAATAGCCTCCAACCACCATTTTTAGGTCATAAAAATAGAGATTTTTACACTTCAAAACCAGCCTTAAAACAGGAAGAAAGGATAGCAAAACAAGTATACAAAGCAAGCTCAAATAGGGTAAGTTTTATACCTTTGAAGCAAAGAACAAAATAGGCACAAATCTGAGCTTAAACCACCTTCTAGAGCTCAACGGAGGCTCCAAGTAATCTCAGCCCAAAGGTGAGAGTGTTTGATTGAGGGTTGGTATGCAAAAGGTAAGAGAAACTAAACAAATGTGTACAAAATAAAAAAAGAGAAAGAGAGAGAGAGAGAGAGAGAGAGAGAGAGAGGAGAGAGAATTTCGTTGTAAAAATGCTAACCCTCAAAAATGGGGGAGGACACCCCCTATATATAGAAAACAAGTCTTGAGCTTGTGAACATCTCACCATACATGTGTATGGAGATGCAGCTCAGTGAGCAACAGCTGGCACAGTTGGCAACAAATATCTGGAAAAAGAGACAAATGGCCGTCGGCCACCACTGGAAGCCAACAAGAACAAGCCCTAGCCGACAGCCCCTAGGGCTGGCCAATAGGTCACCCACTCCTCCAGAATAGAGGCAACAAGCTCTTGGTCCAAAAACATGCACAAAACAGATAAGATTTAGAGACTTAAAGACAAGGTGTTCCGCCGAGGACTTCGGGCGCTCAAAACGAACACAAGCAAGGATAATCATCGAGTGCACAAATGATGACGTCCAAGTCTTGAGGACGGTAAAAAATGGGATGCCTACACGAAACAATGCAAATGATATTCAACGTATGTATATAACGAAATCATCAAACCACGAGCAGTGCTTACCACATAAATATCATAAAGGAATGGGGATGCAAATCAAACTATGTTTTATATAGAAAAGAAGTGTGGCCACAAGCCAAACGATGCCTAACATAGGCTAAGTGCCTACGTCCTCAATATGGGCCTCAGCGCAGCATGGATGCTTATAGATATCAGAACCATGTTTTAACATGAAAGGGGTGCGAGCACATGCAAAACTATGTTTTTCGTAGAAAAAGAAAGAGTACAGGTAATTGAGTGGTATGATATAAATAAGGAATGGTCTGCAAGGGAAAGATAATGATCCTCAATGCTGAATGCAACAAGACAAAGTACAATGCAATGGATGAAGTGAACAAGGGGCGTAGGCTGAACTACGTCATACCTAGAAAACGCATGGACACAAAATAGACCACGTCTAACACAAAAAAGGTGCTAACACCCTCAATACTGGCCTCAGTGTAGCATAGGTACTTACACATGGCAAAACCATGTTTCAACGAGGGAAAGATATGGACACATGCCAAACTAAGCTTAACATGGAAAGGATGCAGGCAATAAAATGGTATGATGTAATGGATGTAATGGACAATGGGGTAGATGCATGCGATAGATGTTATATGAAATGGAATAGAGGTAATAGATAATAATGGATATGATGTAGTAGTTGGAAAGTGAAAGTACCTATAGACACCCCATTTTTGACCGACCTTAAGACTCAGACGTAATCGATTGAGTGCTCGGTGATTGCGCATGTTGTGCTCGTTTCGAGGTTTCGAAGTTTTGGTTGAGAGCCTCGTCTCCGGACCTCGGGACCCTTTGCACTTTGACTCGGTCCGCAGACCAAGTCCTGTTTTCTCTTCCCGGACGGAGGGAGAGGTCTTGTAGGCCATCTCTCAGTGGTCATAGGCTACTTTTCATGGTCGTAGGCCACTGTTCCCATTAGGAGACTAGTTTACAGTTTTCAGAGCCGTCAGCAGCGTGCCTCGGCTTGGGACCGCTTAACATTCTCCGTTTGGCACGATTTTTGGTACTCACCTTGTTTTCCCTGTCTATAGGGGCACTGTGGCACATGAGACCACTTTTGTGGTTGCACGCCACTTTTGGTGCTCAACAGCTAGTTTTCGAGACCTCCGGCTGCGCGTTTTGACTCCCAAACTCTCGTTTTGCACCCGTCTTGGTTCATTTTTGCTATGGACCTTGTTTTCAATGTTTGGAAGGTGGTACAAGGGTGGGAGACCACAATTTCTCCTTAGAGACCACTTTTTCCCCGCTAACCGGTTTTCTTGTAGGGAAACTGGTCTTCTTGATTTTTGAGCCATATTTGCTGGTTTCCCACCACACCACTAGCTTGCATTCAGTTGGGAGACCACCAAATGGGCTGGCCGACCACCCTGTGTCATGGGAGACCACCTTAATTGGTAGGCCTGCTTCCTTCAGTTTTGTCTCTGTGAGTTGTTGCCAGCTGTGCCAGCTGCAAGGCACAGACTGTATCCTCTATACACGTGTATAGAGGATTTGCCCCTTTGCTTTAGCTTCTTGAGGAAACTTGAACCCTTGTTCTATCTTCTTGAGGAAGCTTGAACCTTTGCTCTAGCTTCTTGAGGAAGCTTAAACCTTTGCTCCTCCATAAGAGAGGGCCTCCCTCTCCTTATACCAGGTTCCAAAAAAATTTGTTTAGGGCAAAATATATATCCCTCTCTATATCTCTACATTTTGGGTTCAAAGGTGCATTGTTCTTGGCCTATTGCACCACACCTCATAGCCACACACCTCCACCATTGATCTGAGATTCTTGGAGGTCATTTTCAAAGGTTAAGGAGCTGGATTTTTGGTCCAGAAGTTGCTGTCTTTGTTGAGCTTCAAGGGTAACTCATTTTTTTCCCTTTTTAAGCATTATTTTGATCCTTCTCTTAGCCTTATTTGTATGCTTATTTGAGGTTTGTTGTCAACTGAAAAAAAGCTTTATTTTTAAGCATTATTCATATTTGTTTGAGGCCATTTTCCTATTGGAGGTCATCTACCCTCTTGCATGCTTCATTTAGTCTTGCTTTGAGCCATGCCTTAAGGCCTTTGTGTTGACCTTTGCTTGGCCTTTTAGCCACTGAAATCCAGTGAATTTTCATTGGTTGGCATGCTATTTTGAGGGCCAAAATCAGAGAAGGCTGACCCTCTCTCTTTTGGCCTTGTTTGTTTGCATACTTGGCCTTTCCAAGGAGCCTATACTTTCATACTTCCTAGCCTTGGTTCAGGCCATTTTTAGTGACTTTTAGGACCTGCCTAGACTCTGTCTAGGGCTGATTTGGTCACCTCATGTTTGCCTCTTGCATGTGTAGAATAATCCTCTTCATAGCTTATCAAAGGAGCATGTCATTATTGCATGTATTGGTCTGGTTTCAGTGGGTTTTTGGCCATCATTTGACATGCCATGACTCTTTTTTTGCTTGGTTTGGTAGCCTCTCATATGCTTCACATGCTTGTAGTGTAAATCATGGTTCACTAGCTTATAATGCATGCTGTTTTGGCCCTTCATTCTAGCATATTTTGTCCTTGGTCCAAACTAATTTTATTCATGTTTTGGGCTGCCTTAGCTCTATTTGAAGTGTTTTGGGTCATGCATGCATTGTTGTATATGGTCATGGTTCAATTAAGCTTACTAGCTTTGTATATCAGGTCCACGAGCATGGGTTGTTTGGGCCTTTGACATGATTTAGCATCGTTCCTACCAAGATTTCAGAGCCTATACTTGTGCCATGTTCCCATTTTTTCCACTCTTTGAGAGTTGTGCTTGTATACCTCATTTATGGGCCATTGTATGAACTTCATTTTTGTGCATTTCAAGCCATCATCTTAGTCCATTTTTCCACTGTTTTGGGCCTGCATAGGGACTGTTTGGGGTTGGTTTTGTCATTTGAGCATTGCTTTCCATACCTCCAGTGTAATGCACTTCACTAGTTTCGGTATTTGAGCATTCAACATGCATAATATGAGTTGTTTATATGATTCGGGACCATTTTGTGTGTCATTTCAGAGATGAAACATGTGTTGTTGTATGCCATATTTCATCCTTTCCAAGCTATCATACAGTTTTATCTTGTGCCCTAGGCTTTGGGCCCTTGCATCTTGCATGTTTGCATGTGTTTTGGTGCCTTGTTTTCATCATGTATGGCCACTGATTTG
Organism: Camellia sinensis; assembly: GCF_055761805.1. Taxonomy (NCBI): domain Eukaryota; kingdom Viridiplantae; phylum Streptophyta; class Magnoliopsida; order Ericales; family Theaceae; genus Camellia; species Camellia sinensis. The sequence continues at coordinate 99,071,835 of NC_138975.1, read as the reverse complement.
GGTGTGGTTGAGGTCCATCCATTTTGGTTTAAGTCCATTTTGTATTGAGTATGCCATGTTAGCCATTGCATTGTGTATGCCATGTTGTTTGCATTGTTGTATTGCATATTGTTGCATGCCATTATCATTGATAGGTTGTTTATGTTGCTTTGCATTGAGTATGCATGGTATTGGCATTGGTGGTTTGATCATGTTGTTGCATGCTTGTCCCTTGCATTGCATGTTTGCATACTTATGTTGCATTCCATTATGCTTGCATACATTGCATTGTAGTTAATCATAGTGTATTGCATTGTGAACGCCATGTTCTTGTTTGCATAGGTTCATTGCATTCCCATGATTGTTGCATTGTGTTTGGGATAGGAGTTAGCCCAAACACGGGAAACGAGAAGCGTTTCATACTCGAAGTGATGAAACGCGCTTCGATTCCCGATCGCCGACATTCTTGATTACCCATGATGGAGTTGTTAGCTTTAGGTGCTTGTATGTGCATTCATTTCACATTGAGTCGTGCAATTCAGCTCCTCGGCCATTATGCATCAAAATGCGCGATTGGTGGCCCGAGGGTCGAGGATTACACTCCCTTGAGCTTATGCAATGGTGGGAGGAGTGGTCGTGCACACATATGTTGCGGATACTTTGCCATCTCTCTCTCTTGCCTTCTGTTGTAGAAAACCAGAAACCAGAGGCAGAAACTGGTCGGCCAACCAGGTTTAGTGGCTGGCCGACCACTTTTTCTGGTTTTTCACCACAAAAGTGGTCGGTGGGTGGTCTCCAAAGCCAATGGCTAGTCGACAGCCTTCCCACAGATTCCCAGGGTGGAGTTTCAGCCTTCTAGGGCTTTGTGTAGTGTTCTGAGATCAATTGCAAACAAAGGCAAGTCGGGGCGTCGCGAGGGATCTCCAAACAAGGTGACTCAAGCATGCATGCATCCTTTGTCATCCAAAATAGAGTCGAGGCAGCCCACATTCATTTAGTTTACTTGCTTATTTAGATTGCTTACTTAATCAAATGTTGTGTGATAATTAGCTGTAACTTGTTATTCATTTTGTTGTGTAATAACTAGTTCAATTAGGTTCGCCTAGGTTAGCAAGTTGGTTTTGTATTATTCATTCAGACCCTCCATCGAGAGGGCGAATTTTGTAATAAGCGTGCGTGTGTGTGATGCATGTCTTCCAACCCAACGTTTTTCTCCCTTTTACTTACCTGCTTTCGATGGTTAGTTTTAGGGCATGTTTCAATTAACATCCTTATGCTAGCAAGTTTGCATCCATTCATTTGTCTTGCATGCACTGGGCACGACGCGTCATACTAACTACATTGTATTTTAAATACACTTACTTGAATACGTGTTCAACAGCATGTTATCAAGTTGCATTTCACATGCCATTTTAAAATAGCTGAGCCTATCTTAGTTGCATTTGGCATGTGTTGCATTAGCCATCTTAACATGAACTAGGATCATGCATTGATTACTAACTAGTTTCTGTTTTGGCTCGGAGTACTCGATAAGTGTTTATGCTTTAGCACCCTTTCATGTGTGTGAGTGACTGCCATGATAGCATGCTTGCCATGACGCTAACTGCTTATGTGATATACCTGCTTAAATGCCTGTGGGTGAAGGTTGGATTATTTAAATTAGAACAATTCATCGATTGCGAGTTTTAAGCCCACTTGAGAGTGGCAAATCACTATGTTTTCTAAGCCCACTTGAGGGTGGCAAAATTTGCATTTTAGCCTACTTGCGAGTAGCAGACCGTTTTCAAAACGAATATACAATGCTTTGTTCCAACTTAGGTAATCCAGTCTATACTTGTATGCTGTGCGCATCACATACTAATTCTAGGCTAATAAACCAGAATCAGAACGCATGTGTTTTCAAAAACAAGATATCATGTTTAGTAGTGGCCGATCTTTGATCGGGCGAGCGGGGATGCTCATTGCATGACTTTCCCCAATCGTACCCAAGTTCCCGAGCCGAGGCAACTTTGGTGATGACGGACACGTGGCCTTAGGCACGAGTCAGGGTTTCCTAAATTCCCCCAAAATAAAATATTTAGGTGGCGACTCTGTATCTGGTAAAGTAGTCCATGTTTGACACTTCTTTCTAAAAATTAGTTTTTCAAAACGATTTGCCGGATTTGGGCTCTTTGGTGATTTATCGATCTTGCATTGCACTTTGTGAGATTAGATTCAGAATTGTGACATTTGAGTCCGAATTGTAGTGAGCCCAACGAACAAAACAGAATTTTTCCTGGGACGTTCAGGCGCGTCTACATTTTCTGGCGACTCTGCTGGGGATTTAGAGAACTTGACTCGAACTTATGATATGTTGTTTTGATTAGACTTATGTGTTTCTTTGCATTGCATGTGCATTGGTGCGCCTAGGACACCGTGTTTGCCATCTGCTATTCCTGAACGGTTTGCCGAAGGCTCGCTTTGAGAAGCGTGCCATAAGGCTGACCAGTTATGAGCTCTGCCACGGTGGGAACACAAACCCTGGTTTTTACTGGGGCACCCCTTTTAACCATTCAACCTAGTGCATATTCGGAATCCATAGTGAATATCCCAAACTAGGACAGGTTGCTTACTCGATTATAGGTTGTTTTGAAACCGCTGTGTGCATAGTGAAACCCTAGCTCCTGACAAAATAGGATAGGGAAACCCTACCCCTCCATAGGGGTGTTTTTGGTTCTCACTTGCTTGCTGTGTGCTGTTAGAGTGTGTCTTTATAGGTTGCACGTATCAGTTTGCAAGTCTGGGTATCAAGCCTGAGGGCATCAATATTTTGAGAATCAGTTATATCTGCGGGTATCAGATTCAGTTTTGGGGCAGTAGTTTAAGGAACAGTGATCAGTGGTCGAATACAGTTATTCAGCTATGCTTATGTCTGTTCTGGTGAAATTGGGCTGAGATGCTGCATGTTTTCTCTTTCAGTTCAAAGATTCAGTTCAGAGCAACCAGCGTTCTCCTTCGTTGAGGCAAGGCAGAAAGGGGCCAGTCTAGGCTCACCGGTTCGTCAGATCCGTCAGCCACCAGTCACATCACCTGTGTTCTGTTCAACAAACTCATGATGACACAAAATTCAGAAGAAGTTGTGGCCACGGTAGCAGCGTTAAACCAGGGAATCACCATGCAGGGTGAGACCGATGTCGAAATGCAACACCCATCTGAGGCACCTACGATACATCCAGTCTCAGAATCCCAATCATTTCAAACCCGTGAACCCACCACTTCTGAGTTGATGAGGATGATTGAAGATCTTCAGAGAACAGTGGCGGATTTAGCCTATGGAGTTTTGGCTCCATCATCAACCACATTGCCTACCAAGGATTTCACACCAAAGGGCTCCCTAATCTTGGGACTAGCTGCATTGGAAGAAGGCTAGTCTCTTGGCAAAGTGGAGGCCAGTTGTAAGAACAAGGTTGGGACGGACATTGGCCCCCATGAACACCTTCGGTGGGCTATTGAGGCTTTGAAAGCTGAGGGGCTGAACAAACAGCAAGTGATCGCAGTTATTGCACAGATTGTGGATGGCACTTTTGCTACTTAGAATGAGAGCAGTCTGAATCGAGGGACAAACCGGGAGAAGGGCGTCGTACCAGAAACAATCCTTTGAGCTCTAATCCTGCACTCGGAAGAGATCGGCAAGCCAAGCCAACATCTGCTGACCCTTTCTCTAGTGCGCCCAACAAAAATCCACAAACCTCGAAGTACCAACTTCGACCCTTTCTCTAGTGCGCCGAGTACTGTGCGTACCATCAACAGACTGGTCATACCACCGACAATTGCTTTCGTCTTTGCTACAAAGTACAGGATTTGTTTGACAACGGGGTCATCCTCCCACCAAGCTCAGCAAAGTCTATCGTCACTGGATTAGTGAATTTGGAGGATAATGTGACATGATTAGGGAGTGAACCACCTGTGGGCGGCGCTCAGTTTACTCTAGATGTGGCGTATGGCACGCACTGTTTTGAGCATTTATGAATGTTGTTTGTTTTACGTTCTGGCTTGGGTATTGAGTCAGTTCTGTTGTGTTGTGTATAGTCTATCTCTTTGTTTTGAGTCAGTCTTTTTGTTTGCGGTCTGTCTTGTTGAATCGAGTCAGTCTCGTTGTATAGGAGTTGGGTGATTCCGGGAGTGCTACCTAAAACATCACTATTTTGTTTTGCATTTGTCTTTTCGCTCTCTTTTGAGTCTGTTTTTACCATGGAGCCAGTTAAGCCAGAAGATCTGAATGAAACAGCGGTGGTTTTTTATGCTTTTGTGCTTGTTCTTGCCCTAAGCCAGTTGTTCCAGAAGATGTGTTGAAACGGCAGTGCTTTTCACTTACTTTTCTGTGTCTTTTAAATCATTGCATTGACCTAAGTTTTTCAAAACGTTTTGAACACTGTGGTGAAAACAATGAGGAAGGAATTCCTCGGGTTATGCAAAATTTGATCAACTGAGGGAAAGAGAGGTGTGCTAAGCCCTTAATGAATAAGATCATGTTTGTTAATGTGAGTACTGAGAAGGATCCTGGCTTGATCCAGATTGGTTCCGTACTGTCTTCAGCGTGAGCGACTAGTCGCTTTCTTAAAAGATTTCAAAAAGTGTTTTGCGCGGTCCTGCGAAGACCTGTGTGGAATCGCGCTTGAGATTGTGCAGCTTAGGATCGCTCTCAACCCCGAGACTCAACCCCTCACTTTCAAACCTTGAACTTGAATTTAGAATGTTCAACGGTCAACTACAATGTGAGGCCTGTGTGGCCAGATTCGATGCAGCCCTCGAACTAGGGGTAGGGAAGTCAGATCAAAAAGATCAAATGTCGTCAAAAGAAGCTTGCAAAGCTAGATCAGAAGCACCCCTCAAACTAGGGGCAAAAATGTTAGATGTGCTCGAAGAGTCGAAGATGGATCATCCTGCAAATCAATGAAGATCGGCAAGAATGCCAAATCCCATAAGGGAAGAAAGAAGAAAGTATTGCTGAAGAACAACGGAGTTCCTATCCATAACACTAGGGGCAATTCAGCCCCCATTGGATGGACTTCTACATCGTCAGTGAATAGCAGCCATTCTTCTAGATTCAGATGACTTCAGGATCTCAAAACCATTTGACATGGACAAAGCTACACTTTTACCCTTGAGAGGCTCGCTGGGCCGAAAACCTGGAAGGGCGACCCAGGCAAAAGTTAGAGCAAAGAAAAGAACAAAAGAAAGAAAAAAATGCAAAGAATGAAGAAAATACGAAAAAGAACGAAAAAGAAGAAGAAGAAAAAGTAGAAAAGAAATGAAAAGAATCGAAAAGAAAAGAACAAAGCTCACAAGGTTGAAAACCCAGAAATGGTGGCCATGGCAAAAGTTAGAGCGCAAAAGGAGAGGTTAATACCCGAGTGTACCTTAATCCCCGAACTACGTAAGGCTTGATTCCCATCTTTGGGATACGTAGGCAACTTTATTCTGAAGTCCAGCCGTAAAACACTTCAAATTCGACTGTGTCCATGTGACGGTTCTGATCTTTGTCTTCTCTGTATCCGAGAATTTGGTTGTAATTGTCACTGTGAGGACTGGTTGCCATGTGCTGTGACGCTATTCAGACTAGAGGCAACTTTCCGTTGCTGTGCAGTGCTGCGGTGCTATTCAGACTAGAGGCAACTTTCAGTTGCCATGCAGTGTCGTTCAGACAAGGGACAATTTTTCATTATTTTGGATCTGAGGTTGTGCATCTCAAGAGTAAATTCTGCGTTGGTCAAGCAGTGGCCATTTACAAAAACAGTTTTGAGAATTTTTACTGAGGTTGACTAATTATCTCAAAAATTATTCCACTTTTCCAAAACTAGACCATTTCTTGGACCGAAAAAAGGAAAATTTTCAGTGCTCATAACCTAACTTGCATGATTTCAAATCAGAAAATCGAACAAGTGTGTTAATCTAACTTTCATATTGGTCAAAATTGTTTTAGTAGAAAGCAAAAAAAAAAAAAATGGTCAAAATAATGAACTAGGAGCACAGTTGAGTCAGGTGTTCTGTCTTTTCCCCGTTGTCAACATACTTGCCAGAAAGGGCACTCTACTTGCCAGAAAGGGCACTCTACCTGCCAGAAAAGGGCATAACTGAAGCTAACAATAAAGGGCCGAAAGTTGTCAACATCCTCCAAGCAACGAGGTATCAAGCCAAGTGCGAAGCATGAACTAGAATGGATCAAGATATTCCACTCCCTTGTCTGGACACATTCGATCATGTCCAAACTCCCCAGCAGAACATCGTTAACCGATGTCAGCTACAGATTTGCTACACACCCACTTGTAACACAACCCCTCTGCGGAAAAGTTCACTTTTGTGAGCAGAAAAAGAGAATCTAGCAGAATGCTAGGGGCAAGAGCTTGCAACTTCCTATTTATTCATCAATCACCCTGGGAGGGATGGGAAAAATGAGATTAAATAATAGAGAGACGTGCGCTGAGAGGAAAAGCGAGAAAAGGGTTTTGAGAGAAAAACCGAGCTTGTGGGCCGAGTGATGTGAGAATCACAAATAAGAAAAGGTGGGGAATAATACCCGAAGAAACTAGCTCCTCATGCACTGAGAGGTCTCTTGCCATTGGAACACGTCTGTGTGTTGTGTCAGTCGTTTTGTTTATCTCGATTCTTGTTTTGAGTCGTTTCAGGTGTCTATAGACGTGTTTAGGTTGTCTCACCTTGTCTTTCTCTTTGTTGTTGAGTCGTGGTGTGCTGTGTTCAGTCGTAGGCTCAATACCCAGCTGAGAACTTATTCTCACTCTCAATTTCAAAAAATCATTTTGTGCTCAGAGTGCCGTGCCGTTCTCCACATTTGCGCAAAATAAGATTTTGTTCTTTCAAAAACTGCAGGGTTCAACCCGGGTCATGTAAGAATAGTAAAATCAGGACCTATCTAATGCTATATAGGTTCCAGACTTCGAAGCAAAAGAAAAAGGAAAAATGTTGGGCATCTGAGTTTGTTTCAACTTTTGCAAGTAGCATCCTGTATGTTCAGAATGAGCTATGTGTTCAAAATTGAAGAATGAGCTGCTTGCAAATGAAAATGTATGAGCTGCGTGTTCAGAATTGAAAAGCGTGAGCTGCGTGTTCAACATGAAGTATATGAGCTGCGTGTTCAGAATTGAAGTGGATGGGCTGTGTGTTCACAAAATGAAATGTATGAGCTGTGCGTTCAGAATTAAAGGGGATGGGCTGTGTGTTCACAAAATGTAATGTGTGAGCTGCGTGTTCAAAATGAAGTGAATGAGCTGAGTGTTTAGAAATGAAAATTTATGAGCTGCGTGTTCAGATTTAAGAATGAGCTACGTGCAAACGAAAAATGTGTTGTGTGTTCAGAATTGAAATGTGTGAGCTGCGTGTTCAAAATGATGTGAATGAGTTGTGTGTTCAGAAATGAAAATTTATGAGCTGCGTGTTCAGAATTAAGAATGAGCTGCGTGTCCAGAATTGAAATATGTGAGCTGCGTGTTCAAAATGAAGTGAATGAGTTATGTGTTCAGAAATGAAGATTTATAAGCTGCATGTTCAGAATTAAGAATGAGCTGCGTGCAAATGAAAATGTATGAGTTGCGTGTTCAGAATTGAAAAGTGTGAGCTGCGTGTTCAAATGAAGTGAATGAGTTGTGTGTTCAGAAATGAAGATTTATAAGCTGCGTGTTCAGAATTAAGAATGAGCTGCGTGCAAATGAAAATGTATGAGCTGTGTGTTCAAAATTGAAAAGTGTGAGCTGCGTGTTCAACATGAAGTCTATGAGCTGCGTGTTCAGAATTGAAGTCAATGAGCTGCGTGTTCAGAATTGAAGTGAATGGGCTGTGTGTTCAAGATGAAGTGTATGAGTTGCGTGTTTAGAATTGAAATGTGTGAGCTGCGTGTTCAGTGTATGAATTGTGTGTTCAGAATGAGCTGCGTGCCCCAAATGTGCTGTGTACCCCAAAATGTGTTGTGCGCCCGAAGTGAACTGTGTGTTCAGAATAAGCCGTGTGCCCCAAACGAGCCGTGTGCCTGAAATGAGCTGTGTGCTCAAAAACTGAGCTGTGCACTCGAAAAACGAGCTGTGCACCCGAAATGAGCCGTGTGCCCGAAAAATGAGCTGTGTGCCCCCAAGATGAGCTGTGTACCCGAGATGAGCTGTGTGCTCGAAAAATGAGCTATGTGCTCGAAAAATGAGCCGTGTGCCCCAAACGAGACGTGTGCCCGAAATGAGCTGTGTGCTCAAAAAATGACCCGTGTGCTCGAAATGAGCTGTGTGCCCAAGATGTACTGCATGCCTGAAATGTGCTGCGTGCCCGAAATGTGCCGTGTGCCCAAAAGAGCTGTGTACCCCGATAAACAGAGTGCTGTGTTTTGAGCTGCGTGCCGAATGAACAGAATATTATGTTGTGAGCTGTGTGCCAAATGAATGGAATGCTATGTTGTAAGTTGTGTGCCAAGTCTTGCATGGTGCATGCATTTTATTGCACTATTTTGTGCATCGCATTGTTTTGTGCTGTTTATCACTTGCGCTTCCTTGCGCATCGCATTGTTTTGTGTAGTTTACATTCGCGCTTTCTTGCGCATCGCACTATCTTATGCGTTTCATTACAAGCTCTCATCTTGCATAGAAAATGCTTTTATCTTTTGCATTGAACTTGCATCGTGCTGTCTTGCGCACCTTACCTGCACTTGCTAGTGCATTGCATTGTTCGGGCTTTCGTGCGCATCTTACCTGCACTTGTTAGTGCATTTCTCATGCTTTCTTGCACACCTCACTTGTACTTGTTAGTGTATAGCATCGTACTGTCTTGTGTACTCTCTGGTCTAGGAGACCTTAAATCCTGCATCTTTATTCACACTGTCTTGTGCACTCCCCTGGTCTAGGAGACCGTAAATCCTCTAAAGGTGCAATTCCTTTGGTGTTTGTCGTGCCCGAATGACTTCCGGTGGTCTGGCATAGCCACCTGCCTATGTTTGCAGTGAGTTCCTAGGAGACCAACTGAGACGGTGGAAACTAGAGTTTGAATGGCTCATGCCTAGAACGCAAAGGTTCGGGATTTCCGAGACTAAAGTCTGGTTTAAATACCCAGGGGTATATCTTTGGCTTGAAATTTGTATGGTAGCCCCATAGATTGAGATAGCATGTGTATGCGCTTCAATCCTAGATACTGAACCAACCTAGTCTGTCACCCTATTGGAGAATAGGGAAAGCTGCGACCATAGTCAGGGAGAAAAGTAGTACCTGCGGTTCAACCGAGAAGAAGGGGAAGATTCCCACATCAGCATGAGGTAGGACATTACCGAGGTAAGTCATTACCAATTGCCCCTGTAAGGTACCTTCGCTCCCTAACTACTACATCAGCTAGTATATCTATTGCATTGCATATAACATTTGTTGCATGCATTTATTACATATCCATTGTATCACTTGCATCCTTTCCATGATAAGTTTAGTTTGGTATGTGCCCATACTTTTCACGTTAAAGCATGGTTATGTGATTATGTGTACGCACCTATTCTACTAAGGGAATTGTGGTTTGAGGGTGACGGCACCATTTCTGTGTTAGACGTGGTTTGTCTGTATTCGTGCCTTTTCTAGGGAAAATGTGGTTTGGCCGCACGCCTTATCCACTCCATCTATTGCATTTTAGCTATTACATTGCATTGTACATAGTATTTATCGCATGCATTCACTGCATATCCTTCGTATCGCCTGCGCCTTTCCATGTTGAGCTTGAATTGGTATGTGCCCATACTTGTTACGTTAAAACATGGTTATGTGATTATGTGTACGCACCTATTCCACTAAGGGAATTGTGGTTTGAGGGTGACGACACCATTTCTGTGTTAGACATGGTTTGTCTGTGTTCGTGCCTTCTCTAGGCAAGGTATGGTTTGGTCGCGCACCTTATGCAATTCATCCATTGCATTGTATTTTAGTCTGTTGCATCCAGCATTTAGGATCACGATCGTTCCTCAGCAGATCATTCCTCACTTATATCATGCCACCCACTTACTTATATTTTGTGTTCTGTCTACGACACACATAGTTCTGCATGTGTACGCGCCTATTCCACTAAGGGGATTGTGATTTGAGGGTGTCGGCACCTTTTCTATGGTAGACACGAAGTTCGATCTTGCATCTCCATCCCTTCATGATATTTGCGTGGTTTTGTACTGCTTGGGGTTTGATCATCTCAAATGCATAGCATATCATTATATTGTTTTCATAATATTGCATATCATTTTGCATTGCTCGTGCTATTTTGTGCACCCTTACCTGCACTTGCTAGTGCATTGCATCGCGCTATCTTGCGCACCTTATCAGCACTTGTTAGTGCATTACATTGCATTCTGCATTGTTATGCGTCACACTTAGGTTGCATTGTCATGCATCCCTCGATTTGCGTTGTTACGCACTTTTCGCTTGCATTGTTATGCATATTGGTAAGGATATTGTACCTATTGAGTCTCCTTCTCTTTCAGGAACGATATTGTATGTACGGTTCATTTGAAGCTGGTGTGACCAGACAAATCGGAAGGTATTGTATTCTCCGCGTGAGACATAGCAAGAATTGTATAATTCTCTTACATCCTTTCTGCATGTGATGTAGTTTGGTTTGTATTCACTTGCTTAAATTGTTGCATTTATTGTGTATATCTGGTTCATTACAGCTTTCTTCGCATGATCATAAGTTATGTTCGGCCTCGTGCATGTCTTTTGCATTCTGCCTCTGCCTGCGGGCACATCTCTTTGTTTATCTTGTCTGTTTGTCTAAGTCTTCGGCCTTGTCAAAAATGGGTCCTCTCTGGGCTTTGACATTCACTCCCGTCACTTATGACTTTCGAGTTCTGTCAAAGAGGGGCAACTGAAGACACCCCATTTTTTACCGACCTTAAGATTCAGACGTCATCGATTGAGCGCTCGGTGATTGTGCATGTTGTGCTCGTTTCGAGGTTTCGAAGTCTCGGCTGAGAGCCTCACCTCTGGACCTCGGGACCCTTTGTACTTTGACTCGGTCTGCGGACCAAGTCTTCTTTTCTCTTCTCGGAGGGAGGGAAAGGTCTTGTAGGCCATCTCTTAGTGGTTGTAGGCTATTTTTCATGGTCGTAGGTGTAGACACCCCATTTTTGACCGTCCTCAAGACTTGGACGTCACCGCTTGGAACACTTGGTGATTATCCATGTTTGTGTTCGTTTGGAGTTCCCGGAGGTCTCGGCTCGCGCGCCTTGCCTTAGGATCTCCAAACTCGACTGTTTAGTGTCTGGTTTTGCACCAAACACTTGTGTTTTGCTTTGGAGGGGCAGGGAATGCCTTGTGAGGCATCCCCACGCACCACCGGCAGTGGCTAGAGGTCACCGGTTGGTTTTTGCTGCCATCGGCACTATTTGTTGCCGGTCGGCACTTTTTGTTGCAGGTCGGCACCTTTTGTTGCCGGTCGGCACTCTTTTTTGCCAAAATGGCATCTTTGGCCGGCCGACTACTGTGCATCTGCTTTTGCAGATATTTTAAGACAGCTGTCTTGCTTTTTGCTCCCCTCCATACACACGTGTATGGAGGGATCTCCCTCTTATGAAGCTTGTCTTGTAAGCTTTACAAGACAAGAAGTTCTATAAAGAGAGGGGCTCTCTCTTGTTGCAAGGGTTGGAGACTTTAGACATTTTAGAGACAAAAAACACAGAGAGAAGCTCTGGTTTTTAGGGTTAGGATCCATACATATCCTATCTCTCTTTTTCTCTCTTTGTGTTCTAGGTGTTTTGTGTCTTACTATTGCACACAAACACCTAGTGTTTCACCTTTTTTTGGCTCCTGAGGTTCTAAGGGGCTGATTTTGGTGTTTTGGTGTTTGATTCAAGCCAAGGAAGGCCATTGGAGCATCATTGTTGAAGAGGTCTTCAAGGGTAAGAATCTCACCCCTTTATTCCCCAGTTTTGCACCTTATTTCTACCTATCTTAAAATCGTTTTTGAGCTTAGTGTATAATACAAAAGAGTTCTGTTTTTAGACCCTCTTGATTGTTTATTAAGGGTGTTTTGTGGTTTGAGGGTGTTTGACCCCTCTTAGGCCTTGAAAGGCCCCATTTTGTGCTATTTTGTGCAAGTTTCGAGACTTTGGTGTTTGGGCCTCTTCACCACTGAAATCTTGAGGGATTTCAGTGGTGAAGATGGTGCCTTGAAGTCTCCAAAAGGAGAGGGCCACCCCCTCTCCTTGTTGTCCTTAAAATGGACCATTTTTGGCCTCTTGAGAGAGCACCTAGCTAGGCTTCATGTTGACCATGCCTTAGTTGTTTTTTTGTGCTTAATATGTCATATTATGCCTCTGTTTTTTGTTGGTTTTGGTGCACCATGCATGCTTAGCATACCTACCATGTAATGCCTTGTTGTTGCCTTGATATGCCTTAGGTTGTTAGCCTTAGTTCTAGCATGTTTTAGGCTTAGTCTTGTGAAGCTTTTGTGCATATTTTGCCATGTTTTAGGTCTGTCCATGGTTGTTTGGGTCGGATTTGGCATGCTTAGTATAGCCCCTTTGCATTCCGGCTTGTTGGCCTTAAGCATGTGAATGTATAGCATGACATTTTTGTATTGATTTGGTGATTTGGAACCATCTACCATGTCATTTCAGTCCCATTTGCGTGCCTATATGTTTACTTTGGACGCATCTTTAATGCTTTGGGAGCTTGTGTAGTATGCTCCATGTTTTGGCACTTGTGCATGCCTTTGAATTTGAGCCATTTAGATGCCATCTAAGTGGTCTTTTGGGCTTTATTTTATGTGCTAAAATTCTTTTTTTAGTCATTTAGTTCATGCCATGTTTGGTCTTGCTAAGTGTAGTTCAATACTCCATTGGTTTACTTTGAGTACTTGGACCATTTGCATGCTAATGTTTAGCTCATCTTGTTGCTTGGTTTGACATCATCCTAACATGATTTACAATGCTTACCTTGCATGCTACATGTCCATGATATCTTTCTTTCAAATGTGTTTGAGAGTTGTCCAGTTTGTGCCTAAGTGTTGGCCTTTCAACATGTGCATGTGTGCATGTGTATTTGGTCCCTCATTATAGCACTTTGGCCCTTGTTTTAGGCCTAATTAGAGCTGCCTAAATCATGTTTTAGTCCATCTTTTCATCGGTTTGTATTGCCTCATGTTTGCTTGTATGCTTGGATAAGTGCCTTGCTATGCCATGTTGCATCCTTAGCATGCATGCCTAGGTTGCATTGCATCTTACATGCATGCCTTGTTCCTTGACTTGGTGATAGGAATTGGGCCTTAGTTTGTTTGTATGGTTTGCATTTCATTTGACATGAATGTTGCATACTTGATTCTTTGGGCCATCATGCATGGGAATGCGTGATTGGTGGTCCGAGAATCGAGACACATGTCCCTTTGAGTCACAACCATGATAAGGGACATGATTGGTGCATATATGCCTTGAATTGTGCTGCCATGCTTTGCCTTGCCCTCTGTTGCTGTCAATTGCAGATTCTGCAGGAACACTGTGCCGGCCGGCAGTTCCCAGTGCCGACCGGCAATCCCTTCTCTGCCGATAGCTTCACCAATGGCCGGTGGCCACATCCCACTACCGGTGGGAATTCCATTCAGCCGGTGGTGCTCCCCGTTGTCCAATGAAGTAGTCCTGAGGTTTTGACAACCTCCAGAGGAGTGAAGGAAGGAAAACAGAGGCAGCCTATGCATGGCGGTGCATTTCAGAGCAAGATCCGGGCATGCGTTGCATTTGGCCCTCCTCCCGAGGCGGTTTATCTGTTTTCCTCGCTTAATTAGTTTATTAATTAATTAGGCAATTTGTAATATTTAATTAGCTTGCGTAGTTAATTAATTTGTATTATTTATTTGGTCCCTTTGAGTGAGGGCAAATTTGTAATAAGTGTGGGTAAGTGGTGTGTATGTCTTCCAATCCTCACTTCTTTCTTCCCTTTTACTTACCCGCTTTGATGGTTAGTATTAGGGCATCTTTAAAATTAGCATACTTTATGCTATGCATGCGTGCATTCATGCATTTGTATTGCATGCATCAGGTTCGGTACATCAGGCTAACTGCATTTGTACTTCAAATTCAAAACTGAATATGTGATAGTTGATCGCATTTCACATGCCATGTTTAGGTTAGCCGAGCCTGTCTAGATTACATTTTTGCATGCGATACATTAGCCATTCTTAACATGAACTAGGACATGCATGTTTGCTAACTAGTTTATTGTTTTGGCACGGAGTACGATGTAAGTATTTATGTTTTAGCATCCCGCATGCGCGTGAGTGTTGCCATGACAGTATGCTTGCCATACGGCTAAATGCTTATGTGATATTACTGTTTGAATGCCCGTGGGTGAAGGTTGGATTGCTTGAGTTGGAAAAACTCGTTGAAATCCGTATTTTAGCCTACTTGCGAGTAGCAAATTCCAAAGTAATTTTTCAAAACCGAATGGATATGCAATGCTTATTTCCAAATTAGGCAATCTAGTCTATACTTGTTTGCTGCGCGCATAACATAGTAATTCTAGGCTAATAACCGAAATAAGAACACATAACGTTTTCAAAATCGGATATCATGGTTAGTAGAGGCCGGTCTTCGGACCGGGCGAAAGGGGGTGCTCATAGCTGACCTTCCCCGATCGTACCCAAGCTCCCGAGCCGAGACAACTCCGGTGATGACGGACATGTGGCCTTCGGCACCGAGTCAGGGTTTCCTAAATTTCCCCATTTAAAAATATTTAGGTGGCGACTCTGTATCTGGCAGAGCAGTCCATGTTTGGCACTTCTTTTCAAAAATCTGTTTCTCAAAACGATTTGCCAGATTTGGACTCTTTGGTTCAAGATTAAGAACTGCAAACAAAAATCGAGTCCGAACTGTAGCGGGGTCCCTCGCAGACGGTTTACAGTAGGCCACTGTTTCCGTTTCGAGACTAGTTTCCGATTTTCGGAGCCGTCAGCTGCGCGCCTCGGCTCGGGACCGCTTAACATTCTCCGTTTGGCACGGTTATTGGAACACACCTTGTTTCCTCTGTCTAGAGGGACACTATGGCCCGGAAGACCACTTTTGTGGTCGCACGCCACTTTTGGTGCTCAACAGCTAGCTTTCGGGGCCTCCGGCTGCGCGTTTTGACTCCTGAACTCTCGTTTTGCACCCGTCTTAGTTCATTTTTGGCATGGACCTTGTTTTCATTGTTTGGAAGGTCGTACAAGGGTAGGAGACCACCTTTTCTCCTTGGAGACCACTTTTCCCCCGCCAGCCAGTTTTCTTGTCGGGAAACTGGTGTCCTTGATTTTTGAGCCACATTTGCTGGTCTCCCACCACACCACTAGTTTGCATTCAGTTGGGAGACCACCAAATGGAATGGCCGACCACCCTGTGTCACGGGAGACCACTTACCCTGGTCGGTCGACCAGGGGAAGTGGTCGGCCGACCACCTTAACTGGTTAGCCTGCTCCCTCCAGTTTTGTCTTTGTGACTTGTTGCCAGCTGTGCCAGCTGGAAGGCACAAACTGTATCCTCCATACACGTGTATGGAGGATTTGCACCTTTGCTTTATCTTCTTGAGGAAGCTTGAACATTTGCTCTAGCTTCTTGAGAAAGCTTAAACCTTTGCTCCTCTATAAGAGAGGGCCTCCCTCTCCTTATACCAGGTTCCAAAAAAATTTGTTTAGGGCAAAATATATATCCCTCTCTATATCTCTACATTTTGGGTTCAAAAGTGCATTGTTCTTGGCCCATTGCACCACACCTCATAGCCACACACCTCCACCATTGATCTGAGGTTCTTGGACGTCATTTTCAGAGGTTAAGGAGCTGGGTTTTTGGTCCAGAAGTTGCTATCTTTGTTGAGCTTCAAGGATAACTCATTTTTCCCCCTTTTAAGCATTATTTTGATGCTTCTCTTAGCCTCATTTGCATGCTTATTTGAGGTTTGTTGTCAACTGAAAAAAGATTTATTTTTAAGCATTATTCATATTTGTTTAAGGCCATTTTCCTATTGGAGGTCATCCACCCTTTTGCATGCTTCATTTAGTCTTGTTTTGAGTCATGCCTTAAGGCCTTTGTGTTGACCTTTGCTTGGCTTTTTAGACACTGAAATCTAGTGGATTTTTAGTGGTTGGCATGCTATTTTGAGGGCCAAAATTAGAGAGGGCTGACCCTCTCTCTTTTGGCCTTGTTTGTTTGCATACTTGGCCTTTTCAAGGAGCCTATATTTTCATACTTCCTAGCATTGGTTCAGGCCATTTTTAGTGACTTTTAGAACCTATCTAGACTCTGTCTAGGCCTAGTTTGGTCACCTCATGTTTGCCTCTTGCATGTGTAGAATAATCCTCTTCATGGCATATCAAAGGAGCATGTCGTTCTTGCATGTATTGGTCTGGTTTCAGTGGGTTTTTGGCCATCATTTGGCATGCCATGACTCTATTTTTTCTTGGTTTGGTGGCCTCTCATATGCTTCACAGGCTTGTAGTGTAAATCATGGTTCACTAGCTTATAATGCATGTTGTTTTGGCCCTTCATTCTAGCATATTTTGGCCTTGGTCCAAACTAATTTTATTCATGTTTTGGGCTGCCTTAGCTCTGTTTGAAGTGTTTTGGGTCATGCATGCATTGTTGTATATGGTCATGGTTCAATCAAGCTTACTAGCTTGTATATCGGGTCCACGAGCATGCGTTGTTTGGGCCTTTGACATGATTTAGCATCATTCCTACCATGATTTCAGAGCCTATACTTGTGCCATAATCTCATATTTTCCACTCTTTAAATGCGTTTGAGAGTTGTGCTTGTATACCTCATTTATGGGCCATTGCATGAGCTTCATTTTTGTGCATGTCAAGCCATCATCTTAGTCTATTTTGCCACTGTTTTGGGCCTGCATAGGGACTGTTTGGGGTTAGTTTTGTCATTTGAGCATTGCTTTGCATACCTCTAGTGTAATGCACTTCACTAGTTTTGGTATTTGAGCCATTCAACATGCATAACATGAGTTGTTCACATGATTCGGGGCCATTTTGTGTGTCATTTCAGAGCTGGAACATGTGTTGTTGTATGCCATATTTCATCCTTTCCAAGCTATCATACAGTTGTATCTTGTGCCCTAGGCTTTGGGCCCTTGCATCTTGCATGTTTGCATGTGTTTTGGTGCCTTGTTTTCATCATGTATGGCCACTGATTTGGGTGTGGTTGAGGCCCATCCATTTTGGCTTAAGTCCATTTTGTATTGAGTATGCCATGTTAGCCATTGCATTGTGTATGCCATGTTGTTTGCATTGTTGTATTGCATATTGTCGCATGCCATTATCATTGATAGGTTGTTTATGTTGCTTTGCATTGAGTATGCATGGTATTGGCATTGGTGGTTTGATCATGTTGTTGCATGCTTGTCCCTTGCATTGCATGTTTGCATACTTATGTTGCATTCCATTATGCTTGCATGCATTGCATTGTAGTTAATCGTAGTGTATTGCATTGTGTATGCCATGTTCTTGTTTGCATAGGTTAATTGCATTCCCATGATTGTTGCATTTAGTTTGGGATAAGAGTTAGCTCAAACACGGGAAACGAGGAGCGTTTCATACTCGAAGTGATGAAACATGCCTCGATTACCGATCGCCGACATTCTTGATTACCCCTGATGGAGTTGTTAGCTTTAGGTGCTTGTATGTGCATTCATTTCACATTTAGTCATGCAATTCGGCTCCTCGGCCATCATGCTTCGAAATGCGTGATTGGTGGCCCAAGGGTCGAGGATTACATTCCCTTGAGCTTTATGCAATGATGGGAGGAGTGGTCGTGCACACATATGTTGCGGATACTTTGCCATCTCTCTCTCTTGCCTTTTGTTGCAGAAAACCAGAAACCAGAGGCAGAAACTGGTCGGCTAACCAGGTTTAGTGGCTGGCCGACCACTTTTTCTGGTTTTTCACCACAGAAGTGGTCGATCGGTGGTCTCCAAAGCCAACGGTTGGTCGGCAGCCTTTGCACAGATTCCCAGGGTGGAGTTTCAGCCTTCTGGAGCGTTGTGCAGTGTTCTAAGATCAATTGCAAACAAAGGCAAGTCGGGGTGCCGCGAGGGATCTCCGAACAAGGCGACTCGAGCATTCATGCATCCTTTGTCATCCAAAACAGAGTCGAGGCAGCCCACATTCATTTAGTTTACTTGCTTATTTAGATTGCTTACTTAATCAAATGTTGTGTAATAAGTAGCTGTAACTTGTTATTCATTTCGTTGTGTAATAACTAGTTAAATTAGGTTAGCCTTGGTTAGCTAGTTGGTTCTGTATTATTCATTCAGACCCTCCATCGAGAGGGCGAATTTTGTAATAAGTGTGCGTGTGTGTGATGCATGTCTTCTAACCCCACGTCTTTCTCTCTTTTACTGACCTGCTTTCGATGGTTAGTTTTAGGGCATGTTTCAATTAGCATCCTTATGCTAGGATGTTTGCATCCATTCATCTGTGTTGCATGCACCGGGCTTGACGCATCATAATAACTGCATTGTATTTTAAATACACTTACTTGAATACGTGTTCAACAGCATGTCATCAAGTTGCATTTCACATGTCATTTTAGAATAGCCGAGCCTATCTTAGTTGCATTTTGCATGTGTTGCATTAGCCATCTTAACGTGAACTAGGATCATGCATTGATTACTAACTAGTTTCTGTTTTGGTCGGAGTACTCGTAAGTGCTTATGCTTTAGCATCCTTGCATGTGTGTGAGTGACTGCCATGATAGCATGCTTGCCATGAGGCTAACTGCTTATGTGATATACCTGCCTGAATGCTTGTGGGCGAAGGTTGGATTATTTAAATTGGAACAATTAATCGATTGCGAGTTTTAAGCCCACTTGAGAGTGGCAAATCACCATGTTTTCTAAGCCCACTTGAGGGTGGCAAAATCCGCATTTTAGCCTACTAGCGAGTAGCAAACCATTTTCAAAACGAATATGCAATGCTCTGTTCCAACTTAGGTAATCCAGTCTATACTTGTATGCTGTGTGCATCACAAAGTAATTCTAGGCTAATAAACCGGAATAAGAACGCATGTGTTTTCAAAAACAAGATATCATGTTTAGTAGTGGCCGATCTTTGATCGGGCGAGCGGGGCTACTCATTGCATGACCTTCCCCAATCGTACCCAAGATCCCAAGCCGAGACAACTTTGGTGATGACGGACACGTGGCCTTAGGCACGAGTTTGGGTTTCTTAAATTTTCCCAAAATAAAATATTTAGGTGGTGACTCTGTATCTGACAAAGTAGTCCATGTTTGGCAATTCTTTCTAAAAATCAATTTTTCAAAACGATTTGTCGGATTTGGACTCTTTGGTGATTTATCGATCTTGCATTGCACTTTGTGAGATTAGATTCAGAACCGTGACATTTGAGTCTGAACTGTAGTGAGCCCAATGAACAAAACAGGATTTTTCCAGGGACGTTCGGGCGCGTCTACAGTACCTTATAGGGGCAATTGGTGGTGACTTACCTCATGCTGTTGGGGATCTTCCACTGCTTCTTCATTTACTTTTCTCCGTGGCTAAGTTTACAACTTTCCCTATTCTCCAACATGGTGACAGACTAGGCTGGTTCAGTATCCAGAATTGAGTCGTATACAAGCTACCTCAACCTATGGAGTTGCCATACAGATTTCAAGCCGAGGATACACTCCTAGGTATTTAAACCAAACTCTGGTCTCGGAGATTCCAACCCTTTGCGGTCTAGGTATTGCCATTCGAACTCTAGTTTCCACCGTCTCAGTTGATCTCTTAGGAACTCACTATAAACACAGCCAGGTGGTTATACCAGACCACCTGAAGCCATTTGGGCACGACAAAGAAAAAAGGAATTATACCTTTAGAGGATTTACGGTCTCCTAAACCCAGTGAGTGCACAAGACTGTGCGGGTGAGGTGCACAAAACAGTGCAAGTAAGGTGCACAAAATAGAGTGATGTGGGGTGCACAAAAATGTATGAACTCAAGGTGCACAAAAAGTGCGATGCAAAGTGAATGCACAAAAGAGTGCGAACTCAAGGTGCACAAAATAGTGCGATACAAATTGAATGCACAAAATAGTGTGGGATAAGGTGCACAAAATAGTGTGATACAAGGTAAATGTACAGAAGAGTGCGATGCAAGGTGAATGAACAAAATAATGCAATCCAAGGTGCACAAAACAGTGAGATACAATACAAGGTGAATGCACAAAACAGTGCGATACAAGGTGAATGCACAAAACAGTGTGATACAAAGTGCACAAAACAGTGCGATGCACGGTGAATGTACAAAACAGTGTGATCTCAAGGTGCACAAAATAGTGTAATACAAGGTGAATGCACAAAACAATGCAATCTCAAGGTGCACAAAACAGTGCAATGCAAGGTGTGCAAGATGGTGCGAACTCAGGGTGCACAAAATAGTGTGATGTGAGGTGAAATGCACAAAACAGTGCGATGCAAGATGCACAAAACAATGCGAGACAGGGTGCACAAAACAGTGTGAACTCAAGGTGCACAAAATGGTGTGATGCAAGGTGCACAAAACAGTGCGAACTCAAGGTGCACAAAATAGTGCGATACAAAGTGAATGCACAAAATAGTGTGATGCAAGGTGCACAAAATAGTGCATGCATGGTATATACAGGGAAATGAGCAGTATGCACGAGAACTTGACACAATTTATTTCAAATCAACTTTCCACAACTTATTGAAATGTAATTGAAAAACACTGCTGAAGGTAACTTGACGAAACAGGAGCAACCAATCATGCAATTCAAATCACCCAGAATCTATGAGCGTGTATGTATAATCCAAAGCACATGTATTAATCAAAATGAAGATGGCAATCCCAAGAGAGTTTCGAAATGTCCGGAGACAACTTTCGAAAGCTGAATCATGTTAGAATCATCATAGGGGTGAGCTCACCCAAATCCAAGGGAAAGTTCCTGATAAATAGCTTTGAGCAGATTGAGAGAAAGGTTAGGTTCATGCCCCTTGTTTAATTGATGACCCGATCAGATGTACTAAAAATTTCCCTTAGTGTCCAGTCATTGGCCACCGATTAGGTTTATGCCCCTTGTTCGATGGATGGCCCGATTAGATGTACTAAAAATTACCCCTAGTATCCAGTCACTGGACGCCTTTTTTCAACATCATGCAGGCACGTGTAATGGGGGCCAACTAATTAGACTCATGTTCCTCTTCTGTCCTAGCATGTTTAGAACTTACTCTAGTCTCCTCCAAAGCAGTGTCCTCATATACACTTTGCAATGATCATGAATGCAATGCCCCTTGTATAGGCACTCTCAGTTTGTTTATGAATTTCATACATGGACTTGTTTTTGAGTTTGGAGTGAACATTCGTGTATGGAATTTTGACCATGCCATTCTATTGAACTTGAGCGACAGACATGCTATGGTGACTTGATAAAGAGCATTTTTGAGCGACTGACAAGCTATGGTGACTTAATGAAGAGCGTTGAATGAAACAAACAACAGACATGACACAACAAAACTCATAACTAACCTAAAAGCACAAAAACACTCATGGTGACTGATCAGTCCTAATGCCCCTACTATTACTTATATTTCCTTTAGAACTCAATTTCGTAAAACTAGAGTTTTGACTCATTTTTTGCTCAAGTTAGAGATTCAATTGATAAGTTCAAGTATTGAAAATTTCTCCACTTGTTGATTCAAGCTAGTTAGTATAATATGTGCAGCAGTCAGTGTAGCTCATGGATTGATATGAAGCTGACAACGTAAATTGGGCAAGATGATTGGGTTAAGACGAACAAGATGGATATGGTTGAGACCGAACTTAGGATGAAGTTGCCTACGTATCCCAAGAAGAGGAATTAGGTCAATGTAGTTCCTGGCTATGGTTCACTTGGGTATTGACACTCTCCTTTTACGCTCCAACTTTTACCAAAGTTACCCCTTTGGGGTTTTCAACCTTGCGAGCTCTATTTATTTGATTTCTCATTTTTCATACTCTAACTTTTGCCTAGGTCACCGTTTCGAGTTTTTGGCCTAGTGAGCCTCTCAAGGATAGCGTTACAACATTTGCAGTGAATTTGATCAATAGTCATCCTTGCCCTGACACGAGAATTGGCTTCACCTTTATTTGAGTTTGGTTTTTCATTCTGTTATTCATGTCTTCTTCTTTTCTTTTGCTCCTTTTTCAGAGTTGGTTCTTCTTGCAATGTGGTACTTCCTCGCATTAGCTTCCCAGAGTTAGACAAAAGTTCCCTTCCTCATAGTTGATTGGATTTCATTCCAATGATTGCCCCTGGCTTGATAGTTGACTTGTTTTCCTTTTCTTTTTTTCCCCTTTTTTCCTTTCTTTTCTTTTTCTTTTGATGTCTTTTATCCATTTCTTTTTGAAATAACGAAAACACCAGGCGGAAATATCATGATTATAATGTCTGAAAGCCGCCTTCTACTTGCCAAAATTATCGCCTAATGGCGAAGAGGACCCCCAGGACAATGTAGAAAACCACGCATAATTTTGAACCCATTTTCGCAGGTTTTACAGAAGAAATAGCTTAAAATTCTTGAAATCATGAAGGACTTTATGCCGATAAGTCAAAATTCACTCAAACCATTCAGGGAAACCTTCTCAATACTCGAACTTATTAACAGAATCTCATTAAAAAAACAAAATTTTGTTGAAGCTTTTCTATTTTTTAAAAGGTCACACATGCATTACTATAGGCATGACAAACTGATCAAAAACTTGACTCCTGCTTTCTTATAAAGACGAAGACTTAAGGGTACACGAAAGCAACTTAAAGGAAAAGACCTAACTGATACAACAACGCGAGAAAAGACAAAGAAAATAAAACTCACAACTCAACTATTTACAGGACACAAATCAAAAAAAAAAAAAATAGCACCTTGGAGACGAAAGGGGTTTTCATTCTCCAAGTCCATCTGCAGAATTCAAAAACAACTTCAAGTAGCTTATGGAAGGGTTCAAACCAGCCTTCAATTTAGTAATATTAATATCCACACCCAGTAGGATTTATTTCAAACTTTCGAACTGAGTCTCACAGATTGAGCCTCACAATTATACTAGTTGCCCCCACTAATCTCCTTAGCCATGTTGGTTGGGGTCAATGTTGGTTGTTGGCAAACCATGGATGGGATTTATGCTATGGGGTGGCAGTCTATTGCAGTTAGGGAGAGGCTATTGACAACTTTGGGATTTTCAGGTGGAGTGATGACCTTATTGTCAATCAGGTCTTGAATTTCATGGTGAAGGCAAAAGCAATGGTCAGTATGGTGACCGTACTGCTGATAGAATGTGCAATATTAGGTAGGGTCATGTCTAGGTGGGAGAGGATTAGGGAGGGGTTAAGGGTTAAGCGATTTGAGATACTCTTTCTCCATCAGTATATTCCATGCACAGGTTGGGCTCATATGGAGATGGGCAAAGTTTCGTTTTTGGGAAGAGGAAGCATCAGGTTTGGAAATATTGGCAAAGAGATTGGCAGGTGTTGGAGGGGTATTCATAGGCTTGGGATTGAAATCAGGAGGGGCGTTTTTGGTAAAGCATCCTTTTTTATTGTTTGCCCTTGGAGTCAAAATGCTCTCAACCTGAGTGATCAAAGTTTCATCCACAGTCTTTGTAACAACTACGAGCATTTGCTGCTTGTTCAACCCTTTGACCTTCAAAATCTCAATAGCCCACCGAAGATGTGCATAGGGATTAATAGTTGTCCCGGCCTTGTTCTTGCCACTTCTTTCTACTAGGCCAAGGGATTGGGTGGCTATATTGAAGCGAGACCCATTTGTTGTTGGTATGTCATCACCCAGACTCAATATAGCTTTGGGTTAGCCCTTTCCAACTGCAGCTCACCTCAAGATTGGGAAGATTTTTGACATGAACCTTTTGGCATATGATGTGTTCGATGATGGAGCCAAGACCCCAAAGGCTAAATCTGCCATAGTTCTCTGAAGATCTTCAATCATGCCCAACAACTCAGGAGCAGCAGGTTCGGTCATTGGTGCTCGCAATGTATTTGAACTGGTCTTGGTGAATTGGTTGGGTTAGACTCTTTGGAGTAGGTAGACTAGTTCAAGTTTAAGTTTTAGGTTTTGAGATGATTGGGGTTCAAGTGCATCCATCATGCACAAGTCCGTGCTTTCTGGAATGAACACCTCAAGCTTGGGTAAATGGGCTGGGGTAATGTATATGCTGGGTTTGAAGGTAGAAGGTAGTGTATGGATGAGGTTATGGTGAGGATGAGGTACTCGGTCATGGTTGGGAAGTGGGTTAGTGGTAACATTGGGTTCTTGAGGTGGAGCTATTATCTAGTTGTCGATGGGATTCTGAACCTCATAACGAAGGCGGTAGCAACGATCAATGCCATGACAGCGTAGTTGATGGTACGCAGAGTATTTGGTGGGGTTATGTCTAGCAGGGAGTGGGTCAAGAAAAGGTTGGGGATAAAGGGGTTTGAGATATCCTCTTTCCATCAGGACTTTTGGTGCGCTACTTAGCCTCATATGGAAGGGGGTGAAAGTTCTGTCTTAAGCTCGGGTTGGGTTGGCTGTTTATGGGTTGCTATTGGCAAATGGGTCAGCAGTTTATGGGTTGGTGGCAACGGAATTGATTTCAGTGGGTTTGGGAATAGTGCTATTGCAAGCATTAATACTCTCGGAAAACACCCTCCTTGTCGGTTCACTTATTCTGGGAATAATCCTTTTGTTGAATGCACTTTCAATCTCAATCCCTAACTCATGCAAATTTTTAAAAGTGAACAGTGAAGTGACTATTAATTTTTGTAACATATCAAGCTCAAGGTTCTGCACTACTATCTGTACTTGGTCCCTCTCAGAAGGTCGATTTGTCATTTGTGCTGCCTTTGCTCTCCACCTTGCAACAAATTCTACAAAAGGTTCTTCAGGATTTTGGTGGGTTTCTTCAAGCTTTTAGGTGGTCATGTCAATTTGGGTATTGTAAGAATACTGATTGACAATCGCCTCAGCCAAATCTTTCCAGTTCTACTTCACTTTATCCTCAACTTGGCGTACCAAATGGTTGCTATACCTGACAGAGTTATTCCATACAAAGAGAGTTTTTGAGGCCTAGTCAGACCCATCGGTTTCAGGACATCCAAGAAAAGTCAGATATGCACCATAGGATCTGCAGACCCATCAAAATAGTCAATATGTGGCATTTTGAATATGTCTGGGAGCCTTACGGCAGCCTCAGTGTACCCATCCTCAATGTCGGGAATGGAGTTAATTCCTTGTGCCTTTTTTAATTGCTTCTCAAGGTTAGCAATTTTTTACAAGGTCAGGTCGAGATCATTAATATCAAGGGGAAAAAGCCCCTCATTAGGCTGCACCAAGGGTCTTAAAACTCGAGCTTGAGCCAACCCTTCTCGAGGATCTGTACCTTGCAAATCTTCAGCTGGCGGAGGTGGGTTAAAGTTCGGCTGGGGACCCGGGACTGGATGTGTGGTAGATGCCCCAAATGGGCGTTGCTTTTCAGCAATGGCCTCATCTTGCATGGCCATTCCCTAGTTTAAGGTTGTTATCATGGCCATAACTTCTTCTGGACTCTATGCCGTCACGGGTCTGCCGAGTTGGCAATTGCGAAAATGGATGGGTATAAGCTGAGAGTTGACTAACAAGGATTTTGACCTAGTTTATACTTGATGTATCTGAACTGGATTAGTCTAGACCGGTTTGACTAGATTAGGCTTTTTTAGAATGGGTCTGTTGGCATTAGATGGATTTTTTCTGAGTTGGTCGTTGGGGATCAGATGGACTGGGCCTTTGCTGAGTGGGTTTTTTCTAGGATTGGATGGACTGGGCCTTTACTAAGTTTGGGTTTTTTTTCTGGGATTGGATGAACTAGGACTTTGTTGAGTTTGGTACAGCTCCTTCTTTGGCTCAGATAAACCTAGCATTAGAAACAAATGCCCCATCAGATCCGGGTACCAGGTATGTTGGTCACAATAAAGCAAGGGACAATTTTTGGCCCTGGTTTTGGTCTTGCTGAAAATTCACCCATATCAAACACAAACCCCTAGATTTCGACCCAAATTTTGATTCTGACATGACCCTCAAGTTTGAAAGGAATCGCCTCAAGATTAAGACTCTCCCAAGATTGCACCACACATTTCCAAAGATTTCACATTTTGCACTAAAGCATTCAAAACACCCTTATGAGAGGTTAGGGCTTCCATGTCCTAGCTTTTTGGAGTGATCTACAGCTTTACTATTCAAGCAAACAGTATCACAATAGCTTAGTAAATAAGAGGGCATCTTGTCCTATGTTTGAAAAGTCACTAAGGCTGACTATATGCATTTAGGCCTATTGGTCGAAAAGGGTACCTTAGCAAGACTACCTAATATATCTCTCACACCTAGCACTGAGAAGTGAAAGGAGGATCAAATGGTACATCGGTAATCCAGATCCAAGGGTTGTGTTTCCAACATGGCAGAGCCCATAACCGATTAGTCTTTTAGCAAGCTTTTCGGCAAGCCTCCAGCAAACTGTCCAGGAATAACAGATGGAAAACACAGTGACTTCAAGTAACAATGCAAATGTAATGCAAATAACATATATAGGTAGATAAAATTTAACATCATGAATTTCAAGTCAAGTTCTCTAAATCCCCAGCAGAGTCGTCAGAAACTGTAGCTTGCTTTTCGTGCTCCTTTCAGATACAACTAACCCTACAGTTCGGACTCCCATAGTTCATAATTTGATTTTACAAGTGCAATGTGAAACAGTGAAAACACAAAAAGAGTCCAAATCCAACAATTCTTTTGGAAAATTGATGTTTGAATCAAATGTCAAAAATGGACTGCTTTGCCAGATTCTAGAGTTGCCACATAAATATTTTTGGAAAATTTAGGAAACCCGAGACTCGTGCCAAAGGCCACTTATCCATCATCACCGAAGTGTCTCGGTTCGGGAACTTAGGTATGAGAGGGAATGGTCATCAATTGAGCACCCCACTCACCCGATCAAAGATCGGCCTCTACAAATCATGATGTGATTTTTATTTACATTATATGCTCTTGTTCCGATTAATTAGGCTATCTTACTACGTGACGCACACAAGTAGGGACTAATTTGCAAAAATTGAAACATTTGATTTTGTCTTTGTTTGAAACTTGTTTTGAACATGTATCACTTGAAAAAGTGATCTCATATGTATATTCATCAAATATCCCAATTTAAGAAATTAGCCTTCATCCACAGGCATTCAAAACAGGTATATCACTTAGGTACTTTGCCTCGTGGAAAATATGCTTGATATGGTAACAATCACACACATGCGGTATACTAAAGCAATAATTTCTCACCTCGTACTCCAAGGCAAGCCAAAGAAATGAAAGAGTTGGAAAAAGTGCACAATCCTAACTAATGCAACACAAATAATTATAACTAATAGGCTCGGCTGCTAACATGATATTTGAAGCAATTTGATAGCATGTGGTCCAAGCATGTATTCAAAGAGTTAAGCAATAACAATGCTTTGTTAGAACGATGAACCAAGCTTTGATGCATGCAAGACATCTGTATACAAAGCATGGAAAATGTTAAGAAAACATGATGCTCTATGCTGCCATCATAAGCAGAGAAATAAAAGGTAGAGAAATGGGGGTTGAAAGACACACACACTTATTACATATTTGCCCTTGTGCAAGAGGGTTCGAATTGATATCCGAATGTCTGAAATAAACTAACTACAACAAATTCGACTGAATGAATTACACAACTAACTAACTAAGTTGTTACAACAAGGATCTCTAGAATGGGCAACAAGCTAGTAATCTAAGTTAACTAGCTATGTAACTACAACAATAATTACAACAATAATGAGAGCATTAATTTACAATTTACAAAGGAAGCACACGGATGGCATGCACATGACGGTTTCAGAAGTAACTCTACCTACCTTCCTTGGAATCTGCCCTATTTCACCTTCAGCCACTACCCTTTGTTTCTGCAAAAACACACTTCATACCAAACATTGAAGGCCGATCGACCCCCAATGAGGCCCGGCCTGGCCCAAATAAGGCCGGTCGTGCCCTAATTTTGTGCAAAACCCTGTTTTTGTGCTTTAAGGTGAAAACAGTGCAAGCAGAGCTTTTTTTTTTAGCTCTATTTGTCCCTCTTACACTTCTGTGTCATGGACAGCCTCAAGAGAAGGACAAAGTCATTTCCAAAACCATCAACGAGCAAGTTGCTTATTTGATGATTTTGGCCATGATTTGAACAAAAATCAATGAATGCAATGAATAACACTCACCCTTCCCTTTTATCATGGAGTGGACTCAAAAAGGGAAGTAGAGACACTTCAAGGGACGCCAAAACACCATGCATTGATGTGTGACGACTCTTGACACAATAGACTCGCCATAACGACTGGTTGAACCCAAGTGAACCTATTCATTTTCTTTATGTTGGTTGGTATAATTTTCGGTCAATTTTAATAGCCCTTGCCATTCCTTAATCCCTTCATCCCAAAATGACGATTATGTCTACTAAATGAGAAGAACGTCAAGCAAACAAGAATGAAGGACCATGCCGTTGACGGTGAACCTCTGTAGAGATTAAGCCATTGAGCATAGGTCTCTAGCTCACGCTTTGAATAACCATCAACCGGTTGAAATGACTCCCAAACAAGAGAAGAAAAGACGAAAAGAGGGAGGTTGCACACATGAATGCAACATTGATTATTAAAATGAGACCTTTGAAATGAAAAAAGCTATCAACTCAAATAACTCGTTGTATAAGGCCTAAACAACCGAAGCTATGAGGACTTACAATACAACAAGCACATATTCGAAGCATAAACTAATTTACAAAATTAGGACAGACCTAAACAGCCCCAAAACATTAAAAAAAAGAAAAGAAGGTGGTTTAAAGTGTGTTAAAAGTACACAAAAAAATTGACAAAAGCAAGCAGACACAAACTAGTAAACAAAGACAAGGAGAGGTGGCCAATCCCTCCACTTTTTGAGACCTTAAACCATGTTTTCTAGCCCTTTTTAACCTCTGAAAACCAATTTGTGAACTAAAGAAAAGAGTGTTAAAATAAGGGCTTGAGCTATGAAATAAGGTACAAGAGAAGGTGTTAACCTTCTCTACCCTTTGGTAGCTATCCAAACCCAAGTTTACACACTTGAAAAGGACTCAAGAAAACACCAAAAAAAAAAAAAAAAAAAAAAAGAAGTAGCTAGCAAGAGATTGAAAAAGAAGTACGAGAGAAGGTGGTAAGCTTATACCTCTCAAAAAAAGCAAGCACTTGTTTGTAATACAAACTTGGTTCAAGCATACTCTCAAGCCTGAATTTTGATGCACAAGCCTCAACCAAGGCTCTAAGGTTATGATCTAAGGTGGTATATGGTGTATGGATATTAGTCAAGAGAGATAGGTTTGCTCAAAGGTGACTTGTATAGGAAGAAGGAGCTCTTTCTTGTGTGTATAGGCTCTTTAGAAATTGTTCAACCCTCAAAACATAGATATATCCTCGTTTTTATAAAATTTTAACAAAATAGGTCGAAAATATCTTCAAAAAAAGACAGCTAGCGGGCTCTCGACTAAAACAGAGTTTATCGCCAACAAGGCACGGCCAGGCCCAAATGGCCACGGCTGACTTTTAATGGGGCACGGCTAGGCCCGAATGTGCTGTCCTATTCCCATGTTTCAAACTCAGTGTAAGGTGGCACAATGTGAAAAATGAACCTCTGAGGTAAGAATAAGGCAAGTAGGAAGGTTTTGTGAATATTTCAGGACTCGACCTTGGATTCCTTTGCCGAGAACTCAAATAACACAATGCAGTTTTCATCATCAAGTGCGCTGGACCAAGCACCTAAGTCTTACGGTGGTCAAAAATGGGGTGTCTACACATGGCCATAAGAATATTAGATCAAATGGACAAGCAATGCAAAAGCCAAAACCGAGTCAGGCTTGGAATCTCCTAAAATTTGGCGAGTCGGTAGAAAACGTGATTTTAGGAAGGATCCATAATGATGCACTATGGATGGCCATATGTGTAGACCGCTGGAACTCGCTCCGTGCGTGAGGACGCGAATTGTAGTTCTAGCTACTACAGTTCGGACTCCTGTCACAGTTCTGAATCTAATCTCACAAAGTGCAATGTAAGACTGATAAATCACTAAAGAGTCTAAATCTGACAAATCGTTTTGGAAAATCGATTTTAATCAAGTGCCAAACATGGACTGCTTTGCCGGATTTCAAAGTCGCCACCTAAAAAATTTATTTTGAGAAATTCAGGAAATCTTGACTCGTGCCTAAGGCCATGTGTCCGTCATCACCAAAGTTTCTTCGGCTCAGGAACTTGGGTACAAAGGGGGAAGGTCATGAAATGAGCACCCCCGCTTGCTCGATCAAAGATCGGCCTCTACTAAACATGATATGTTATTTTTATAAACACATGTTCTTATTCCGGTTATTTAGCTAACTTACTACGTGATGCGCACATCACACAAGTATAGACTAAATCACTCGATTTGGAACAAAACATCTCATGTTTGTCTTTTGAAAATGGTTTGGAAATGCTACTCGCAAGTAGGCTAAAGCGCGGATTTGCCACCCTCAATTGGGCTTAGAAAACATGATGATTTGCCACTTCAAGTGGGCTTAAAACTCACACTTGATGAATTGTTCCAATTCAAGTAATGAAGCCTTCACCCACAGGCATTCATGCAGTTATATCAGTTAAGCAAATAGCCTCATGGCAAGCATGCTGTCATGGCAACACTCACAGTCACGCAAGGATGCTAAAGCGTAAACACTTACAGTGTACTTCGAGCCAAAACAGAAGCTAGTTAGTAATCAATGCATGATCCTAGCTATGTCAACAATGCCTAATGCAACACATGAAAAATGCAACTAAGTAGGCTCGGCTATCTAAGATGGCATATGAATGCAACACATGATAACATGCTGTTAAACACGTATTCAAGTAAGTATTGAAATACAATGCAGTTTGAATGATGCGCCAAGCCCGATGCATGCAATACGAATGAATTATGCACGCATGCAAAGCATAAGGATGCTAATCAAAATATGCCCTAAACTAACCATCAAAAGCTGATAAGTAAAAGGGAGAAAGAAATGGGGGTTGGAAGACATGCACACACACACGCACCCTTATTACAACATTTGTGCCCTCTCGACGGAGGGTCCGAATAAATAAGAGCTAAGCTAAGCTACTTATTACAGATTAAATAATTAACTATGCTAAGCTAATTAATTGCAAAGCAAATTGAAACTAGCTATGTGTAGACGTCCCCGAATGCCCCGGGAGGATGAGTCCCGTTCTGTTCATTTGGGGTTACTACAGTTCGGACTCGATTTGTGTCACGGTTCTTAATCTGAACCAAAGAGTCCAAATCTGGCAAATCGTTTTGAGAAACAGATTTTTGAAAAAGTAGTGCCAAACATGGACTGCTTTGCCAGATATAGAGTCGCCACCTAAATATTTTTAAAATGGGGAAATTTAGGAAACCCTGACTCGGTGCCGAAGGCCACATGTCCGTCATCACCGGAGTTGTCTCGGCTCGGGAGCTCGGGTACGATCGGGGAAGGTCAGCTATGAGCACCCCCTTTCGCCCGGTCCGAAGACCGGCCTCTACTAACCGTGATATCTGTTTTTAAAAACTTTATGTGTTCTTTAAACCAATTGTTAGCCTAGAATTACTATGTTATGCGCACAGCAAACAAGTATAGACTAGATTGCCTAATTTGGAAAGAATCATTGCATATCCGTTTGTTTTGAAAATGCTTTGAAATTTGCTACTCGCAAGTAGGCTAAAAACACGGATTTCAATGAGTTTTTTCCAACTTAAACAATCCAACCTTCACCCACAGGCATTCAAAACATTTTAACACATAAGCATCTAGCCACATGTTAAGCATGCTGACATGGCAACATTCACACTCATGCGATATGCTAAAGCGGAAATACTTACATTGTACTCCGTGCCAAAACAGTAAACTAGTTAGCAAACATGCATGTCCTAGGTCATGTTAAAAGTGGCTAATGCATCACATGCAAAATGCGGTCTAGGCAGGCTCGGCTAGCCCTAAACATGGTATGTGAAACTGCACAATTATCACATATTCGGTTTAGAATTTGAAATACAAATGCAGTTAGCATGATGTACCGAGCTCAATGCATGTAATACAAATGCATGAATGCACGCATGCATAGCATAAGGTATGCTAATTTAAACGTGCCCTAATCTACCATCGTAAGCAGGTAAATAAAAGGGAAGAAAGACGTGAGGTTGGAAGACATACACACACTCACGCACACTTATTACAAATTTGCCCTCGCTCGGAGGGACCGAATAAATATTACAAATTAATTAACTACGCAAGCCAATTAATATTACAAGTTGCCTAATTTAATTAACAAATTAAATAGACTAAGAAAAACAGTAAATGCCTCGAGAAGCGCGCCGCCATGCACAAGCTGCCTCTGTTTTCCTTCCTTCACTTCTCTGGAGGCTGTCAAAACCTCAGGGTTACATCCCTGGGCACTGGGGAGTACCACCGGTTGAGTGGAATCATCACCGGCACTGGTATGTGTCCATCGGCACAAAATTGAAGCTGTCGGCAGAGAAAAGGTTGCCGGCCGGCACCTTACACTGCCGGTCGGCAAAGAAAGCCTGCAGGACCTGCAACTCACAGCAACAGAGGGCAAAACAAGGCATGGCAGCACAATTCAAGGCATGTGTGCACCAACCATGTCTCTTATCATTGTAATGACTTAACGGGACATGTGCCCCGGTTCTCGGACCACCAATCACGCATTTCCATGCATGATGGCCCAAAGAACCAAGTATGCAACTTTGATTTCAAATGCATGCAAACCAATCAAACAAATTAGGCCCAATTCCCATCACCAATTCAAGGAACAAGGCATGCATGCAAGATGCAATGCAACCTAGGCATACAAGCTAAGAATACAACATGGCATGGCAAGGCACTTATGCAATCATGCAAGCATACATGTGGCAATGTAAATAGATGGAAAGATGGTCTTATACACGAATTAGGCAACTATAATAAGGCCTAAAACAGTGGCCATTAATGCCTAAAATGGATGCTAAGCACACATGCACAAACACATGTTAAGACCCAACACTTAGGCACAAAGCAAGCAACATTCAAGCACACTTGAAGGAGACATTCATGGACTAAAAGCATGCAACATAAGCTCTGAAAATCATGCTAAAACAAACCTCAAGAATCATTTAAATGGCATTCAAACGACTCAAAACAAAAGCATGAATGAGCACCAAAACATGGAGCATTGCTACACAAGCTTATGAGGCATTAAAGAGACATGCGAGGCAATCAAACAAGCATGGAAATGGGACTAAAATGGCATGTAGGATGATCCCAAATCACCAAAACAATGCAAGGATGGCATGCTACACATGCACATGCTCAAGGCCAATAAGCCCAAATACAAAGGAGCTATATCAAGCATGCCAAAATCGACCCAAACACTTATGGACAGACCTAAAACATGGCAAAATAAGCACATAATCTTCTCAAGACTAAGCCTAAAACATGCTCCAACAAAGGCTAACAACCTAAAACATGTTAAGGCATAACTAAGGCATTACATGGCAACTATGCTAAGCATGCATGGAGTTCCAAAACCAACTTAAAATCATGTTATATCATGGATATATAAGCATGAAAAACAGCCTAAACATGCTCAACACACACTCAAGCATAGGCTTCCTTAAGAGGCCAAAATATGCCCTTTTCAAGGACAACAAGGAGAGGGGGTGGCCCTCTCCTTCTTGGGACTTCAAGGCATCATCTTCACCACTGAAATCCCTCAAGATTTTAGTGGTGAAGAGACCCCAACACCAAAATCCCGGAGCTAGCACAAAATGGCCTAAAATGAGGCCTTTCAAGGCCTAAGGGTGGTCAACAACCCTCAAACAACAAAACACTCTTAATAAACAACAAAGAGGGTCTAAAAACAGAACTTTTTTATGTTATACAATAAGCACAAAAACAGCTCTAAGATGGGTATAAAATCAATGCAAAAAAGGGGAAAAATGGGACTAGATTCTCACCCTTGAAGCCTCCTTCACAAATGATGCTCCAATGGCCTCCTTTGGCTCCAAACCAGTCAAGAAACTCAAGAAAAAGCCCTTAGAACCCTAGTTTCAAGAGGAAGGTGAAACACTAGGTGTTTGTGTGCAATAGTAAGACACAAAGCACCTAGTGAACAAATGGGAGGGAAAGAGAGATAGAAAATGTATCTCACCCAAACCCTAGAACAAGAGCTCAACAATGGCTGTCTTTTGCTCCCAAAATCTCTCTCTCTCTAACCTAAGTCCTCTCTTCTTGTTTTAAGAGAGAGCCTCTCTCTATATCTCTTGTAAAGCTTACAAGACAAGCTTTTCAAGAGGGAGATCCCTCCATAGAGCAAAAGCAAGACAGCTGTCTAAAAATATCTGCAAAAGCAGATGAACAGCAATCGGCCGGCCAAAAATGCCATCTTGGCCAAAAAGAGTGCTGACCGGCACAAAAAAGTGCTGACCGGCAACAAATAGTGCCGGCCGGCAATAAACATTGCCGGTGGCAGCAAACACCAGCCGGTGGCCTCTAGCCACTGCCGGTGGTGGGTGGGGATGGTCTACAAACCTCACCCTGCCTCTCAAAGGCAAAATACAAGTGTTTGGTGCAAAACCAGACACTAAACGGTCGAGTTCAGGGATCCTGAGGCAAGGCGCGCGAGCCGAGGCCTCCGGGAACTCCAAACGAACACAAACATGGATAATCACCGAGTGTTCAAACGGTGACGTCCAAGTCTTAAGGACGGTCAAAAATGGGGTGTCTACACTATGCTAAGCTAATTAGAATATTACAATAATGAATTAAATTAGCTAAATACATTAACTAATTAATTACAAAAACGACAAACTAACTAGCTAAATAAAGCAGTTAAAATGGCCTCGAGGGGAGGGAGATATGCATGCTCGGTCGGCTTCGCTCGGAAATCCATTACCATGCCTCCAATTGCCTTTGTTTGCATTTGATTTGATCTCTGAAAATTACACAATCTCCAGAATGCTTTTTCTCCAACACAGGGACCCTCTGGGGGGCTGTCGACCAGAAAAGGGGGCTGTAGACCTGAAAAACTTGTTGTAGACCAGAAAAAGTGGTCGATCGACCACCCCTACTGGTCAGCCGACCAGTTAATCTGCCAAGCTCCAGTTTTGCTACAACAGAGAACAACAAGGGGCATAGCAGTGTATTTGCAAGATATGTGTGCACAACCACCCTCCCTATTATTTCTCAAGCTCAAGGGAGTGTGGTACTTGACTCTCGGGCCACCAACCGAGCATCGCAATGCACAATGGCTGAGAAGCCAAGTTTGCACAAGTCAATGTCAATGAATGCACAAATTACACATAAGGGCCTCCACTTCTATCATGCTTGATCAAGAGGGTCGGCGACCAAGAAATGCTACACGTTTTATCACTTTAAGTATGAAACGTGCCATATTCCTCGTGTTTGGATTAACGTTTGATCCAAACACAACACAATGCAAACAGGATGCTCAACCTTCAATGCTAAAGTAACATGCGCAAGACTCTATCAGTTAAACAATGCATGCATGGCATGTTTAGAAGCCAAGGCATCAAACCTAATGAAGTGTATTACACATGAGGAATGCACTACAATGCTCAAATGGTCAAACCAATTATGGACAGACCTAAACCATGCTAAAACAGAGGCCAAAACATCCTAAAACTTGGGCACAAGAAGCTAGAAATGCATGCTCATATGATGGCTCATAAACAAGGCATAAAGGCACAACTCTTAAACACAATTAAAGAGTGATAAACATGAGAATATGGCAAAGATATAAGCTCTGAAATACCATGCCAAATGATGCCAAGGCATGCAAACATCACAAGTATAGCATGGTAGGGGCCTCAAAACTCAAGACTAGTGAAGCCATTTACACTATAGCTATACAAAGCAAGCCCCAAAAGGCCAAGAACACCCAAAACACTCCTAAAGCATGTCAAAACAATGCCAAAAACACGCATGGAGTATAGCTAACACATGCTAGAATGGAAGGCTAAAACACCAAGTACACTAGGCTAGTGAGCATAATTGCACTACAAGTGCAAAAGCCAAGCAAGAGGTGACCCCACCAACCAAAAAGAGAGTTATGGCACGTAACTAGGAAAGAGGATTTACACAACAAGTGTAAGGAGCATGCAACAAGTGATCAAACCAACTAAAAACAGAGTTATAACATGTTAAAAAAAAGTCACAAAAACATGCTCAAACTAAGCCTCAAGAAGAGAGAAATACATGCTCATTTGATAGGCCAACAACACATGCTAACAATACAAGAGGAGAGGGGACCACCCCCTCCTATTTTGGGCCTCAAAATTACCTTTCCACCACTAAAATTCCTCTAGAATTTAGTGGTTTTAAGGCCAAAAGGAAGTTGTTTGAAAAGCTTGAAAGATAGCTCAAAAGGCCTTACAAGCCAAGGAACGAAATGGAGGAAACACCCCCTAGCCAAACAAGGCTTAAACCACTATTTTTATGCCTCCAAAATAGAGTTTCTAACAGTTCAAAACCAGTCCCAAAATAGTCCAAAACAATGGAAAAAGGATTGTGAAGCAAGCATGCAAAATAAGCTAAAAGGGAGAGAGTTCTTACCCTTGAAGCACAGCTGCAAAACAGGTCCAAATTCTGAGCTAAAACCACCTTAGGAGCTCCAAATGATCCTCAAATAACCTCAGCCCAATGCTGGTTAAGTTTAATCAAGGGTCTCTTTGCAAAATTGTAGAGGATTCTAAGCTTAAGGCTCAAAACAAGAAGAGAGAGAGGCTTCTAGTGGGAGGGGCTGGAATTTTTGCTCTTCAAAATTCTAGAGAGAGAGACTTCACAGAGAGAGAGGACAACCCTTCAAAAAGATGAGATATAGCTCAATATATAGCAATATATGAGCATTGATCAAAATATCTAGGACAGCCTGGAACAGCTGGAGCAAAATATCTGCAGATTCTGGGCTTTCTGGAAATTTCTGGCTGACCGGCCACTTCAACTGGCCGACTGACCACTTTTTCCAGTGGACAAGGATTATTTCTGGTCGGCATGCTCCATTTGTGGTTGGCATACTCCCTTAGTGGTCTGCAGCAAAAATCAGTCCTGGTCCCCGACTTGAAGAAAGCCTAACTTCCTTATCTGGATGCTTTTTCAGGTCTTGTGTGAAAATTGAAGCCCCGGAAGTAAGCTTTCCAATGGTGGTAGCCTTGCATCAAAATTTCAACTGTGCTAAGCGATATCCCTCTTTTAGTGAAGACTGCTCAGTTTCAATCCAACCAGAATGACACCCAACTTCAACCAATCATATCTCTCCCATCCGGACTCGGCTTTAGGAGATTCTTGAGTGAAAAATGAAGCCCCAGAAGTCTTCTTTCCAATAGGGGTGGCCTCACATCAAAATTCCGAATGTACAAAAGGATAGGCCAAATTTAGCGAGGGTTGCTCGACTCTCTCTTAGCAATTCACGCCAATCTTCTTCCCCAACTTGGTATCTTCCCTCTTCTCTTCTTTTCTTCAACTCCAAACCCCAAACAAGGTGTTTTGAAAGATTCTTTAGAGATTTCGCCTCTCTTTCATTCATTTCCACTTTGTCCTTGCTCAGTTTATCGAAAAGCACAACATTTAACGAAATGTGAGCCTCGGAGCATCGCATAAACCTTTTTCAAAATATTTTGAAAGAGAGGCCCTTAAGGTCTAAAAACCATTCATAATAGTTTTGGTCCAAAAAAAGGGGTGTGAGGTTTGGATTTGACACTCTCCTTGCCAAAGAAATCGACTCTTTGCATAGCATAGCCTGCATCACTAAGTAAACAATCAGTAGCACCCAAGTCTTATGGGCGGTCAAAAATTGGGTGTCTACAGTTGCCCCTCTTTGACAGAGCTCAGAGTCATGAAATGACGTCAGTGAATGTCAAAGCCCAGAGACGACCTATTTTTGACAAGGCCGTAAGACTTGGACAAACAAACAAAAAATAATATAGATGCGCCCGCAGGCTGGGGCAAAATGCAAATAGTATGCTTGATGCAAGAGCATAACTTATGATCATGCAAAGAGGACTATGATGAAGCATTTATGCGAAATAAATATAACATTTTAAGCGAATGTTATGCAAAGAAATGCTACAGCAAACTCGTACATAAGCAAGTAAACACGAACCAAACTACATCTCATGCAGAAAGGATGTAAGAAAATTATGCAATCTTCACTGTCCTCATGCAGAAAAGACTAGAGACGACTATCGGGAACACCCAAAGTCTCAAACGAAACAACTCAAATGTGTACCAAATGCGAAAGGAAAAGGACATCCAAATGCGTATCAAACGCAAGAGGAGAAAGGTGACCAAACGCGTGTCAAACACGAAAGGAGAAAGATACGTCCAAACGTGTGTCAAATGCAAGAGGAGAAAGGTACATCCAAACACATGTCAAACGCCAGAGGAGAAAGTTACGTCCAAACGCATGTCAAACTCGAGAGGAGAAAGGTACGTCCAAACGCATGTCAAATGCGAGAGGAGAAAGGTGCGTCCAAATGCATGTCAAACGCGAGAGGAGAAGGGTACATCCAAACTCATGTCAAACGCGAGAGGAGAAAGGTGCGTCCAAACGCATGTCAAACGCGAGAGGAGAAAGAGCATCCAAACGCGT
Organism: Camellia sinensis; assembly: GCF_055761805.1. Lineage (NCBI taxonomy): Eukaryota > Viridiplantae > Streptophyta > Magnoliopsida > Ericales > Theaceae > Camellia > Camellia sinensis. Next base: position 99,033,116 of record NC_138975.1, on the reverse strand, counting down.
GTCAAATGCGAGAGGAAAAAGGTGCTTCCAAACGCATGTCAAACGCGAGAGGAGAAAGGTACATCCTAACGCATGTCAAACGCGAGAGGAGAAAGAGCGTCCAAACGCGTGTAAAACACGAGAAAAGAAAGAGCGTCCAAACGCGTGTCAAACGCGAGAGGAGAAAGGTGCGTCCAAACACATGTCAAACGCGAGAGGAGAAAGGTACGTCCTAACGCATGTCAAACGCAAGAGGAGAAAGGTACGTTCTAACGCATGTCAAACGTGAGAGAAGAAAGGTACGTCCAAACGCAAGTCAAATGTGAGAGGAGAAAGGTATGTCCTAACGCATGTCAAACGCGAGAGAAGAAAAGTACGTCCAAACGCATGTCAAACGCGAGAGGAGAAAGGTGCATCCAAACGCATGCCAAACGCGAGAGGAGAAAGGTAACCAAGAGAGTTCGAGGGAACAGGAATGATCTCACCCGGAGTTCCTCTGACTGAAACACATACAACATCATCTGGTTGTGCCAGCTTCAAATGAACCGTACATACAATATCGTGCTTTCACAAAAGAGAAACTTTGACAGGTACAATATAGTAGAAACACATGTTTAACGTTACATCAAGATATAATTTCAATATGAGATAAACGCATGCATATACAATGCGCAAATGAAAAGGTGCATAATAATGCATGAGAGACGTGCACAATAATGCAAGTGAAATGGTGCATAACAATGCAAGTGAAGTGTGCATAACAATGCAAGTAGAACCGTGCATAACAATGCAAGTGAAACGTGCATAACAATGCAGGTGAAAAGGTGCATAACAATGCAAGTGGAACGGTGCATAACGATGCACCTGGAATGGTGCATAACAATGCAGGTGGAACGTGCATAATAATGCAACTGGAAGGGTGCATAACAATGCAAGGAGAATGGTGCATAACAATGCAAGTGGAGAGGGTGCATAACAATACAAGTAGCATGTATAACATGTATAACATTGCACGTGGAACTTGCATAACAATGCAGGTGAAACGTGCATAACAATGCAAGTAGAATGCTGCATAACAATGCAACTGGAAGGGTGCATAACAATGCAAGGAGAATGGTGCATAACAATGCAAGTGGAGAGGGTGCATAACAATACAAGTAGCATGCATAACAATGCAAGTGGAGCAGTGCATAACAATGCAAGGAGAACGGTGCATAACAATGTAAGTGAAAGGGTGCATAACACTGCAAGGAGAACGATGCATAACAATGTAAGTGGAACGGGTGCATAACAATGCAAGTGGAGCGCTGCATAACAATGCAACTGAAACGTGCATAGCAATGCCACGCAGCAAACACATTCTGTGCACAATAACAATACATTTTCAGTGCAACATCAACAGCATGTTTGAAGTAAAATGACGAATAAGGAAATACACGCCTTCACGAGACCAATTCAAACACGACCTCCAATTTACCTCTCGGAGGGGTCACAATGTACTTAAAAAGGATACACCTTGTAACGCCCTCAAAATAATAACATTAAACCAACATTTTAGACATGCATTGATACAAAATAAATCGACCATTTCTATTCATCAGAGTAATTCTTACAACTGTATTATATGTTAACAACAAAAGCAAATGCCCTAAGGGCTTACAGCTTTCCAAGTTAACACTTGGTTACAAAAAGAAGATTACCAACTCAATACATATTAAGCCCTTGGCTTGAATTTACATGTAATACATCAAAATAAACAAAAGAAAGAGTCTTCAACTCTCATCATCATCTAAACTATGTCCTGAGGGGTGGCATACTACATGTACCTGAAAATAATGTCCCATAAAGGGTGAGCCAACGCCTAGTAGAGATATGCTAAACACAGTATGAGCAATGACTAAGACATTAGCAATTGATAAATGTTCAACTTTCATAAACCAATTCATAATCCATTTCCACTTCATGATCACAATGTTCATGTTTCATTTCAGTTTTCATTTCTTATCAATTTCACAATTTACATCAATGGCTCAGAACCTGGCCAACCACTTATATGAGACAATGACTCATATTAAACATTTCCCATTTTACAATAGATAAACATATTAGTTGTATCAACATCTCAACAGATAAGCATACAAGCTGTATCCATATTTCAACAGATGTGCATATTAGCTATATCAACACATCCAGTGACAAGCATATGAGCTGTATCAACACTTCCAAAGATAAGCATACGAGCTGTATCAACACATTATCTGACAAGCATATGAGCTGTATCAGTGGAGTCCATCCCCTATCTCCTCCCAAACAACATCCGGTTTAGAGGTCCATCCCCTATCTTCCCCTAAACTGTGGAGTACATCCCCTATCTCCTCTCACACACACAACATATATACACAAAGGTCATATACGCAATCAATCAATACATAACGTTAATGTATTCTATCAACCGTCATACTCTATGACATATCCAATTGATTAGTTTTAGTTTGCCTAATCATCATGCATTGTCTACAGCAATCAAAACTACCCTCCACCGGTAGCCCAAGCAATTATTTCTAAACAGATAATAAAAGCTCCAACAGATAAAATATCAATGTTTTCAAAAGCGAGCGATTTATAAATCCAACTCCATCATTTCACAACATAATGAGCCAATTTCATTATTTCCAACTCAATTCCATAAGTTCACAATTTTCCCAAATTAATTATGCCAATTAATTTTAAACAACAAATTAGGGCTTGTACCCCCAACTCTCGATATTAACCCGAAGGTTCCAATATCGCCAACCAACAACTATATCATCATTTTGAAACCCAAAATACACATTATGAGCCCAAAATCACAAAACCCCTTTTAACACATTTTGAAACCCTAGGTCCCAAAATTTCCCAAACTCAACACTCTATCAAAGCAACTAAAAATCTACGTCAAAGACCATAAGAGTGAGTAGGAATCCCTACCTCAAAAGATGACACCCAATGAAGAGGATGATGAAAACAAACTTGCTCCAAACCACGAGTTTCTCGGATCAAAAGATAGCCCTCGACGATCAACAACTCTTTTGTAAAGGCCAAAGGTGAGGAAAGCACCCTAGCTAGATTAATACTTAGAGAGAAGTTAAGGTTTTAGTGAGAGGAGCTCTCAAATGGCTTTTTCGGAAAAGTCAGAGAGAGAAAAAATGAGAAAAAGTGATTTAAAACTGCCCCATAGCCAACTGATATACGACATTCCCGCTCGAGCGGAAAACACAACGCTCGAGCGTCAAGAACAAAAACTAGGTCCGCTCGAGCGCAAAAAGGCCCGCTTGAGCGCCAAGACACAAGAATAAAGCAGATCCGCTCGAGCGTGAAAACCAGTCTGCTCGAGCGTAGATTTCCCTCTCCCAGAACTTACACCGAAAAGGTACTACCCGCTCGAGCGTCAGAGTACCCGCTCGAGCGCCACCGCTCGAGCGTAAAGAAACTCGCTCGAGCGTAAAAGTCACACCTGCAGAAGTTTTACAGGGACACGAAAAAAAACTAGGAGTGTGCAATCCCCGCTCGAGCGCAAGAAGACCCGCTCGAGCGGACCGCCTAAAAACTGGGCAACAAGGAATTGAAACCAAGGCCTAACCAACCTATAACAACCCTGCCCAAAACATCCTAAAACTCAATCAAGCGGAATTAAAGGATGACAACTAGATAGATACAACTACCAACTTCACGGAACCAAGTCCGGAACACAACAGAATAGTAAAGGGACAACCGGGATTGCTATAACCTCCCCCCTTTAAAGAATTTCGTCCCCGAAATTAAACACGAGTTTCTCCATTCTCAACAATATTACAACATAATATTAAACAACCCGACCCATTACCTGTCAACCCCATCTCTTTTCAAGAGGCATTACACATTATTCATAACAACCTGCATTGTCAACATGCATTTTTTTGAAATTTAGCAATTTCAACTCATTTTCCACAATTCCATAACACATGCAACAATATCATCATGCTTGCATTTCCACAATATACTTAACATACACAATGTTAAAACAAACTTCCATTAACCAAAACATTCACAATATTTTACAACGTAAGATACATACAATGCCCTTAACGTTCAACAATATTACAAAAATTCCATTACATGGTCACACATCAACAAACAGGTCCGGATATTTCAAGCGGACTTCCAACTCACGTTCCCAAGTGGCTTCCTCCACTCCGTGATGTTTCCACAAAGCCTTCACCAAAGGAATGGTCTTGCCACGCAGGACTTGATCCCGCCTATCCAAGACCCGAACCGGTCTCTCCTTATACGAGGCATCCTCGTCTACCTCCAAGTCGGTCCAATCTAACACATGGGATGGATCCGGCTCATACTTCCGAAGCATACTAACATGAAAGACGTCATGAACCCCGGACAACTGTGGTGGAAAAGCCAAACGATAAGCAACTTCCTCAATCCTCTCGAGGATTTCAAAAGGACCAATAAACCGAGGGGATAACTTCCCACTCTTCCCGAAGCTCATCAAACCTCGCCTAGGTGATATTTTCAAGAAGACATGATCACCTACCTCAAACGCCAAAGGCCTCCTCCTACGGTCGGGATAACTCTTTTGGCGACTCTAGGCTGTAACAAGCCTCCTACGGATAGGCTCAACTTTCTCCATCGTCTTTCTAACTAACTCCGGACCCAACAAAGGTGCATCACCCACCTCGGCCCAACACACTGGAGACCTACACGATCGGCCGTACAAGGCCTCAAACGGTGCCATACCGATGCTAGACTGAAAACTGTTGTTGTAGGCAAACTCCACCAAGGGCAAATGCCTCTCCCACATCCCATTAAAGTCAAGGACACAACCTCGAAGCATATCCTCAAGGATCTGGATAGTACGCTCGGACTGCCTATCAGTCTGAGGATGATATGCCGTACTAAAGGTCAAGTTAGTGCCCAAGGCACCCTGCAAACTCTGCCACAACCTAGCAGTAAAATGAGGATCTCTATCTGAGACGATCGTCACTGGGACCCCGTGCAATCTCACTATGTCCCGAATATACAAGTCGGCGAGATGATCTACCGAATCTCTCACGTGCATAGGAATGAAGTGCGCCGACTTAGTCAACCGGTCTACAACTACCCAAATGGCATCACTACCCCGCTGAATCCTCGGAAGACCTACAACGAAGTCCATTGTGACATGCTCCCACTTCCACTCGGCAATAGGCAAGGGTTGCAACAAACCCGCTGGCCTCTGATGCTCAGCCTTCACTTGCTGGCACGTAAGGCACTTCGATACGAAAATAGCCACATCTCTCTTCATACCTCGCCACCAAAACTGGCGACCCAAATCTCGATACATCTTAGTGCCTCTCGGATGCACCACAAGGCGTGAATGATGGAACTCTCGAAGTACTTCCTCTCGACAAGACTCCGACACAAACAAACGGTCTCGATATCTCACACTTAGGTCGGGATACACCGTCAAACCCTTCTCAACTTTCCCATTGGAGATCTTCTCTCGGAGGGATTCTACCTCAAGGTCGCCTCTCTGGGCCTCTAACACTCGGGTCACAAGTGTAGGATGCGCAACAATAGAAAATAAGGCCGCAGCCTCAACAGATTCGCCCAAATGCAAATCGAACTCGCCAAGTGTGCCCAACATCTCCCATTCTCGGATGGCTATACAAGCTACATCACTAATAGATTCCTACTAAGGGCATCGGCCACAACATTGGCCTTTCCCGGGTGATAGTGCAACTCAAAATCATAGTCCTCAATGAACTCCATCCATCTCCTCTGCCTCAAATTCAAGTCTCTCTGTGTAAACAGATACTTCAAACTCTTATGGTCCGAGAACACCTCGAATCTCTCACCAGAAAGGTAGTGCCTCCAAATCTTCAAGGCAAAGATCACTGCTGCTAACTCTAGGTCGTGTGTAGGGTAGTTCTTCTCGTGTATTTTCAACTGACGTGAGCCATAAGCTACCACTTTCCCCTCTTGCATCAACACACAACCCAAACCCTCTTGTGAGGCATCACAATAAACCGCATAACCCAACCCTCTCTCTGGAATAATCAAAATCGGAGCGGTGGTCAATCTAACCTTCAACTCTTGGAACGACTTTTCACAAGTCTCACTCCACACAAACTTAACCCCTTTTCCGCGTCAATCTAGTTAACGGGGAAGCTAGCCTGGAGAAATCTTTCACAAACCGACGGTAATACCTAGCTAATCCCAAAAAACTACGGATCTCAAACACACTCTTAGGCTGTGCCCAATCTTGCACTGCCTCTACCTTGGATGTATCAACATACATCCCTTCCTCGGATACCACATGGCCTAAGAATTTCACCTCTCCTAGCCAGAACTCACACTTCCCAAACTTGGCATACAGCCTATGGGCTCTAAGCAACTCAAGCACCACTCTCAAGTGTTCCTCGTGCTCCTCCTCAGAAGGCGAATAGATAAGAATGTCGTCCACGAAAACGACTACAAATCGATCCAAGAATTCCCGGAAGATCTGGTTCATCAAGTCCATAAAGACTGCTGGTGCATTGGTAAGCCCGAATGGCATCACCAGAAACTCATAATGGCCATACCGCATACGGAATGCCGTCTTAGGAATGTCCTCCTCCCAGACCCTCAACTGGTGGTAACCCGATCTCAAGTCTATCTTAGAGAAACAACGGGAACCCTTCAATTGGTCGAACAGATCATCTATACGGGGCATAGGGTACTTATTCTTGACCGTAGCCCGATTCAACTTCCGGTAGTCTATACACAATCTCAAGGCACCATCTTTTTTTTTAGCAAAGAGGGCCGGTGCTCCCCACGGCGAAACACTAGGGCGAACAAAACCCTTATCTAGCAATTCCTGGAGCTGAATCTTCAACTCACTCAACTCGGCTGGGGCAAAACGATAAGGTGCCATAGAAATCGGCACTGTGCTGGGCACTAAATCAATAGAGAACTCTATCTCTCGGTGAGGTGGCAAACTAACGAGATCCTCGGGAAAAACGTCCGAATACTCACAAACCACCCTTGGTAATACAATCTGGGTCTCATTACACTCACCACTCAAAAAGCTAGCAAGTAGACCACGAAGCTCACTCCGCCCTCGCGGATCATACATTGGTGGCAACACACTACCAACCCGATCCCCCAAGAAATGGAAACACTCCCCGCTTAAGGTACAAACCGTGACCCTCTGGCGGTAACAATCAATAACAGCCCGGTATGACGATAGCCAGTCCATACCCAAAATAACATCAAAACCCTTCATAGGCATGACAACAAAAGGAAAAGGAAGCCTATGGTCGACGACCTCTATATCACAACCTCTAACACCTTGTTTCAAGATCAACTCACCACCAATAGGCGATACTACACATATAGGAGATGTTAACTGTGCCAACTCCAATTCCAAAGCAGATCCAAATGCAGCAGACACAAAAGAATGAGATGCACCTGTATCAATCATCACACTAGCAACCGAGTTGCAAAATAGAAAAGTACCTCTCACTACTGATGGAGTCGATACTAGGTCCTGTGCGGTAACAGCATACACGCGCCCTGTAGGCCCCTGATCCACCTGCTCACCTCTAGGAGCAAAGGACTGCTGCGCTGATTGGGATGACGAAGCTCCCGGATTGGCCCTCGAGGCCTGCACAGACTGAGCTGGCTGATAACTCTGCGTCTGCCTAGAACCAGACGCTCCTGAAGTAGCACTCAACTGCGGGCAATACCTCTTCAGGTGCCTAGGCTGACCACACTGATAGCAAGACAAAGGCTGGCCCCTGCCCTGACTCTGGCCCTGAGGTCTAGCTGAAGAAGAAGCAGCTCGCTGACCCCCTCCCTTCTGCGGGCAAACCAAAGACTTGTGACCCAGCTGGCCACACGCAAAACAAGTCAAGCCTCCCTGACTACCTCTCCCAGAGCCCGTACTCGGTACTGGAAAGGTCGATCTGGCCACACCACCCTGAGACTGCTGAGGGTTAGAACCCCTCTGTCTCCTGCCATCACCCTGACCATCTTGGCCCCTCTTGGAGCCTTTCTGCCCCTCATCCTCCTCCTGCATCATGAGCTCCATATGAGCTGCCGCATCCACCAAACGTCTATACTCCCGGATAAAAGATCCACCAACCCTCAACTTGAGGCCTCGCCTCAACTTCCGCTCAAACTCAAAGCAACGGTGTTCCTTAGACGCCACCAGTTCAGGTGCAAACCAGGATAGACTAGTAAAAGTAGCCTCAAACTCGGCCACTGACAAGCCCTGCTGTCTAAGCTGGCAAAACTGCTTCCTCAGCTTTTCTCTAGCGGCTGAAGACAAAAACTTCTCCTGGAAAGCATTCACAAACGCCTCCCATGCACCACCAACACTGCCCTTCTCGTACTTCCACCATTGACCCGCATCTCCCTTCAGCTGGAAAGATGCCAGGGTCACCTTCAAAGCCCCGTCCTTGATGCCCAGCATCTCGAACGTCTTCTCCATTTGTTCCAACCACTCGTCAGCCTTAAGTGGCTCCTTCGGATCCCCAACAAACTCGTCCGGGTTAGACCGGAAGAATTCCCTCTTCAAGAAAGAAGGCCCTGCCTCAGCAACCTGATTATCAGCTCTGAGAATACCCAAAGTTCCCTCTATCTCTCGGGCCAAGGCGCCCATAGCCTGCTAACCCGCTGGCTCGGCCACGTTGGCCTGACCAACACCCTCCTGCATTGCTGGAACGTCATCCGGTAAAGGTACCTCCTGCCTACCATGCCTGCCACGCCTACCACGCCCTCGTCCTGACATCCTAATAAAGGTAACCAAGACTATTAGCACATTCACAAATGTGCCGAAGCTATAACACTCGCGTCCTAATGCATGGACAACTGTAATTCACTCCACGTAAGCACATAAACACATAAGCACTTACGAATTTCATTTCCGGATAATGATAGTCCCGAGGCGTTACTAGAGTTCCGGTTAGAAACAACATTGATCAAGTGCTTTTCCAACAAGACTCCCAACAACCCAAGGATCCAATCAACATCTTAGAAACTACATTCCATACCCACATAGTCACATAAGCATGTTATCAATTAAGCATATAGCACATGACACTACATCTAAGTCTCTATCAAGCGAGACAAACCCATTGTGATCCTAATCACTTCCCACGTACCCAAAGTATTCGAACTCGGTACGCTCTGATACCAAGTTGTAACGCCCTCAAAATAATAACATTAAACTAACATTTTAGACATGTATTGATGCAAAATAAATCGACCATTTCTATTCATCAGAGTAATTCTTACAACTGTATTACATGTTAACAACAAAAGCAAATGCCCTAAGGGCTTACAGCTTTCCAAGTTAGCACTTGGTTACAAAAAGAAGAGTACCAACTCAATACATATTAAGCCCTTGGCTTGAATTTACATGTAATACATCAAAATAAACAAAAGAAAGAGTCTTCAACTCTCATCATCATCTAAACTATGTCCTCAGGGGTGGCATACTACCTGTACCTGAAAATAATGTCCCATAAAGGGTGAGCCAACGCCCAGTAGAGATATGCTAAACACAGTATGAGCAATGACTAAGACATTAGCAATTGATAAATGTTCAACTTTCATAAACCAATTCATAATCCATTTCCAATTCATGATCACTATGTTCATGTTTCATTTCAGTTTTCATTTCTTATCAATTTCACAATTTACATCAATGGCTCAGAACCTGGCCAACCACTTATATGAGACAATGACTCATATTAAACATTTCCCATTTTACAATAGATAAACATATTAGTTGTATCAACATCTCAACAGATAAGCATACAAGCTGTATCCATATTTCAACAGATGTGCATATTAGCTATATCAACACATCCAGTGACAAGCATATGAGCTGTATCAACACTTCCAAAGATAAGCATACGAGCTGTATCAACACATTATCTGACAAGCATATGAGCTGTATCAGTGGAGTCCATCCCCTATCTCCTCCCAAACAACATCCGGTTTAGAGGTCCATCCCCTATCTTCCCCTAAACTGTGGAGTACATCCCCTATCTCCTCTCACACACACAACATATATACACAAAGGTCATATACGCAATCAATCAATACATAACGTTAATGTATTCTATCAACCGTCATACTCTATGACATATCCAATTGATTAGTTTTAGTTTGCCTAATCATCATGCATTGTCTACAACAATCAAAACTACCCTCCACCGGTAGCCCAAGCAATTATTTCTAAACAGATAATAAAAGCTCCAACAGATAAAGTATCAATGTTTTCAAAAGCGAGCGATTTATAAATCCAACTCCATCATTTCACAACATAATGAGCCAATTTCATTATTTCCAACTCAATTCCATAAGTTCACAATTTTCCCAAATTAATTATGCCAATTAATTTTAAACAACAAATTAGGGCTTGTACCCCCAACTCTCGATATTAACCCGAAGGTTCCAATATCGCCAACCAACAACTATATCATCATTTTGAAACCCAAAATACACATTATGAGCCCAAAATCACAAAACCCCTTTTAACACATTTTGAAACCCTAGGTCCCAAAATTTCCCAAACTCAACACTCTATCAAAACAACTAAAAATCTACGTCAAAGACCATAAGAGTGAGTAGGAATCCCTACCTCAAAGGATGACACCCAATGAAGAGGATGATGAAAACGAACTTGCTCCAAACCACGAGTTTCTCGGATCAAAAGATAGCCCTCGACGATCAACAACTCTTTTGTAAAGGCCAAAGGTGAGGAAAGCACCCTAGCTAGATCAATACTTAAAGAGAAGTTAAGGTTTTAGAGAGAGGAGCTCTCAAATGGCTTTTTCGGAAAAGTAAGAGAGAGAAAGAATGAGAAAAAGTGATTTAAAACTGTCCCACAGCCAACTGATATACGACATTCCCGCTCGAGCGAAAAACACAACGCTCGAGCGTCAAGAACAAAAACTAGGTCCGCTCGAGCGCAAAAAGGCCCGCTCGAGCGCCAAGACACAAGAATAAAGCACATCCGCTCGAGCGTGAAAACCAGTCCGCTCGAGCGTAGATTTCCCCCTCCCAGAACTTACACCGAAAAGGTACTACCCGCTCGAGCGTCAGAGTACCCGCTCGAGCACCACCGCTCGAGCGTAAAGAAACCCGCTCGAGCGTAAAAATCACACCTGCAGAAGTTTTGCAGGGACACGAAAAAAAACTGGGAGTGTGCAATCCCCGCTCGAGCGCAAGAAGACCCGCTCGAGCGGACCGCCTAAAAACTGGGCAACAAGGAATTGAAACCAAGGCCTAACCAACCTGTAACAACCCTGCCCAAAACATCCTAAAACTCAATCAAGCGAAATTAAAGGATGACAACTAGATAGATACAACTACCAACTTCACGGAACCAAGTCTGGAACACAACAAAATAGTAAAGGGACAATCGGGATTGCTATACACCTTGCTCCTGACGAGTGACGATGAGCCGTGCATGAAAGACGTGAATCGAAGTTCCCGCGTGGACATTTTGAGCTGAAAATAGTGAACTTTTTTTGCACTTTCTCGAGAGCCAAGGACTCCAAACAGCATTAAAACACATGGAGAGGACAATGGGACCCTGAAGACCACCCTGGAGAGCTTCTGTCCACCAAAACCACCTGTAGACCACCTAGGTGGTCAGTCGACCTGAAAAATTGGTCGGTCGACCAGTTTAGTAAAATCCGGGGCAGTTTGGTCTTTGAGGTTTGGCTCTTTAAATACACAACTTCAAAACACAAATTCTCACATACACAAGGCCGAAAATCACCCATCTTCCTTCCTAGACCCTTTTCCGTTTCAGATCAGGGCTTTGCACGCATTTTCCAACGTCCCACGCGAAATTGACTCACTAAGATCTTCTGATTTCCTTCACTTTGAATCGATCAAAATTTGTTTTCGGAGCTTCTTTCGCCATTTTCACCACTTGAGGTATGTTTCTCTCGAAGTTTAGCACCTTTCCCCAGGTTTTGACTTTCTTTGACTTTTTCTCTTCCCGAGAGTTGACTTTTGGCAATTTTAGCTCATTGCGCTCATTTTTGCTCATTTTGCACCTTCTTTTCAGATGGCTGACGATGCTCCATACGACGAGGGTCCTCCGGAGATGGAGACGGAGCCTAACTTCATTCCGCTGCTGCCTAGGATCTGGCCCTTCGACCCTACGACGTACCGTCTTAAGGAGCACATCTTACCACCCAGCACTTTTCATCATTTTATAGACTTTGCGCGACGAGCACCCGCGGACTTGCTACTATGGGAGCCGGAGTCTCACCTGTCTCACTGCGCGCCCAAGGTGCATACTGCACTCTTACATTTTCTGTGATGCATTTTGTATTTCTTGCACACTTCATGCTTTCGCTCAGTATTTTATCTGCTCGTTCTGAACACATTTACATACTCAACACTTCTGCTCATCCTGAACACAACTCACACATTGCATTTCTGCTCATTCTAAACATAGCTTACACACTGCATTTCTGCTCATTCTGAACACAGCTCACACACTGCATTTCTGCTCATTCTAAACATAACTTACACACCGCATTTTTGCTCATTCTAAACACAACTCACACACTGGATTTCTGCTCATTGTGAACACAACTCACACTGTATTTCTGCTCATTCTGAACACAGGTAGCTTCCCGTTTTACCCGGGGATACAGGTCAGATGGTGTTCGATAGATTGATGATGAGGCAGGGTTCGGCCGATTTTGTATGGGGTTAACGCGTCTTGCGGTGAGTAGGACCCTCCTGGGTGTGCTGGTATAGAGATGGTGGGTCACCACCAACTCCTTCAATTTTTCAGCTACCGGGGACATGACGATGACCCCATACGACTTTGCTATGCTGACGGGCCTCGATGTGGGAGGTCGGCGGATCCCATATGACTCCGATATAGGTGAGTGGGAGGCAACCTGGACTTATCTACTCGGAGCCCATCCGCCAATCTACTGATCATCAGGCACAGTCAAATACACCTGGTTCACAGAGCAGTACAGAAGGACTGTGCCCGAGACTGTTGAGGCCACGGAGCAGTACGCTCTTGGATTTCTGATGTTCCTTCCTGGGACGATATTGTTCTCCAATAAGGGGAACACGGTCATGCTACATCTTCTGAGTGCTCTAGTAGACCAATCCCAGGTTCGGCACTTTGATTGGGGCGATGTTGGCCTTGCCAGCCTTTATTGCTACATGAGCTCGACCTCCTGCAGGTGCGGGAACATAGTAGGCGGCTATTGAAGAGCCTGGGAGGTCCATTCTGCCTTTTGGTTTACATTTCTGCTTTTCATTACCTGTACACTGCACACTGCACACGTTGCACAAATTACGTCCTATACTCTGCATTCTGCATTCTGCATTTTCTGTGTATTCTGTATTCTCATTGCCACTGTCTTGCCTTTCATAGCTATGGGTATGCGTCTATTTCCCGACGCTTGCTCCTGATCCGGAGGTTGAGACACCACTTGAGGTGCTGTACTCGCGTAGATTTATAGGTCAATACTGGCACAGACCCCGAAAGACCTTGCCATATCTCAGGCATTATTTTGAAACAGTATGGGCGACCGAGGTAATCCAGAACTCTCAGTTCTTCATGCTTTAAGCTTCGGTTCATCTTGCATATCTATGACAACTAATCAATTCATGCACTTGTTATCTACAGATCACTTGGCAGCCTTGGGTAGCAATGCCAGGGTTTTCTCGATTTCAGTTTGCTGGGGCATGGGGCGCCTCCTGATACCTGATTCTATTTGAGGGACCAGTTGGCAGAGCCTGGTTTCTTGGGGAGCACTTCATGCGCCAAACACTGGGCCATCTTGTTCAGGAGATCCCTTTACCGCCTCCGTTAGACATGCGCACCACAGAGAGTCTCTCCTCTCGGGAGGTTAGTGACCTTATACAGGGTGCTAACGCAGTTCTTTTCCTCGAGGAGGGGGAGTACACGACATACCTCCATACATATTTGATGCCCCTATTGACAGGTGTTCACATCCCTTTGAGGAGAGCTACTGACATTCCCTTGTTGAGCAGTGCCCGAGCAGCAGACGTCCCCTCAACGAGTAGGGCCAAAGCATCGAGATATGGGGCTAGGGGAATGCCTCCCACTAGGCAGTGTGCTGGATGGCCAGATCCTTCGACAGAGCTGACATGTTGGTGGTATGGGACGCCTTATCCGATTTCGCTTGAGTCACCATTGCCAGATCATCGATATGTCAAGGCCCCTGACTCAGCATCAGTACGCTTCACAACTTTCATCTATCATTCAGATATTTAGACATTCACTGATGACTTGAACTGGCATCTGCAGCCTTCCACAGGATATGTTGAGGGGATGCTCAAGGTGATGGCCTCACTCGAGTTTATGGTTTTGAGAAGAGAGACAATGCTGCACTCCCACGGCATCCCAGTACTTTCCAGTTTCCTTGCATTTATCATACTTTTGCTGATATATCGACCTGAACATTTCACTGCACTAATTCACTACATGTATAGATCACATCTGACACATCACATTCACATACTATATCTGCATGCACTCACTCTATGCACCATACTTGCATCTGATATATATACCCTGGCTGATGTATTCAAACTGCCTTTTTCAGGTCACACCTCTACAGCCCGGGCCATCCGAGCCTTCTCCAGTAGCAGGGAGAGGGATCCTGACACGCGGCTGAGGGAGACGTCGAGTGCCTGCCAGACGTGATGACGAGTCCAGTGAGAAGGAGGAGCCGGCGAATCCTCAATCAGAGACATCCGAGGCCGGAGGTGACGGCACCGGCTCAGGTTCTGATAGTGGCAATGATGTCGAGGGGGGGTCCGAGGATCAGAGCGGGGATGGCTCTAGTTCTGACAGCGGTGTTGACGGTGACGATGCCCCAATGTCCTCTCAGGTGGGGAAGAGGGCAAAGAGGGCCTCTTAGCCCTGAGTTGGATGGCACCGATGTAGATGTTTTGCTTTTGTTTTATTTCTCTTTTTGCTTTAGTTTTTGCACATTGTACAGCCTTAGGCAGTTTTATTTTCTTCAAAACTTTGTACTTTTGTAAAGAGAAACCAGGATGGAATGAAAGTAGCTTTTTTGTTGAAAAAGTGTTGCATTTTACATTTTAAGCATCGCATCGCACCACACAGCATGAAAATGAGATTGATGGAAATTGAACATTCGTGTAATGCCAAGTCAGGTAGTGAACCAATGTAACAAAAAAAACAACTTAAAGAACAATTCGATAAACGAATTATAACAACTCGATAAGCAAAGAGCAACAACTCGATAATCAAAGAGCCACAACTCGATAAGCAAAGAGCAACAACCCGATAAGCTAAACTTAACAATTCGATAAGCAAATGCATATTGGATAAACAAAGCAACAGGAGGCACCCGAAGCAGAAATAAACTCAAATTTATTTTAGCATTCTCAGCACAAAGACAGACTAGGGGCTCCCTGCTGGAGACAAGAAGTAGCTGTAGACCACCTAAGCTCATTGTCGACCACCAAGAGAGTTTGTCGACCACTTTTGTGGTCTGTCGACCAGGAAAAGTGGTCGGTCGACCAGTTATGTAGGGGGGTCTCCAGATTTTTGCCACCTGTCCACTAAACAGTACCTTATCCTTTGTAAGGGCTCCAGTTCCGTGGTTCCTTCATTTCAACTCCATTGTTGCCCCCAAATGGAAGCCTTTCTTGTCCAAAACCTCACAAATTGGATGGTAAACTTGGATGACTCGGAAAAGTTAAACTTTTGGGGTTTCGGAATAAATGCACTATTCACTCTGAGCCGCACCCCGCTGTATTTTACGTTCCTCCATGCCGCGACTTGGTGTTGGAATCCGGTAACTCACGTTTTTAGCTTTGGCGGACAAGAGATATGTCCCACGTTCGAAGACTTCCAAGCTTTGATGGAGTCTCAGCGCAATGAAGAGATCTTGCCCTAACTCCGTTTTGGCCACATCCAAACTCTAGGACGGATGTACGAGCTTACTTTGCATGACGATCGGTCTTTGATTCACGTCAGAGAGTTGGACATCCCCAGCTTGATTAATCGATTTTCGGATGTCGGTGACTGCGGCGATCATCACTGGCGGGGTTTCCGGCAACACACCCTCTGTTTGTGCATGTTATCCCATTTCTTGCTTGCCCCAGGCTCCAGTGGGTCTAGCGTCTGTTTGATTAAGGTTGCCCAGGGCTAGAAAGAAGGCAAGAGCTGCATTGCCATGACACTAGCTGAGACACTGATGGGTTTGGATGCCTTCCATCACCAGGAGACGACTAGATTCGCGGGGAGTCCACTACTGCTGCAGGTAATGTTTCCCACCCTATCTCACATATATTTCTCATATCACTTGGCCCTCAGGCTCTATTTTTCTCTCAAAATCCTTTTATGCCTCAAAAATAGTGTTTCTTACAGTTCAAAACCAGCCCCAAAATAGTCCAAAACAATGGAAAAAGGATAGTGAAGCAAGTATGCAAAATAAGCTAAAAGGTAGAGAGTTCTTGCCCTTGAAGCACAGCTGCAAAACAGGTCCAAATTCTGAGTTAAAACCACCTTAGGAGCTCCAAATGATCCTCAAAGAACCTCAGCCCAATGGTGGTTAAGTTTGATCAAGGGTCTCTTTGCAAAAGTGTAAAGGATTCTAAGCTTAAGGCTCAAAACAAGAAGAGAGAGAGAGGCTTCTAGAGGGAGGGGCTGGAATTTTTGCTCTTCAAAATTCTAGAGAGATAGACTTTAGAGAGAGAGGCTCCCCAAACTTGCTAACCCTTAAAAAATATGAGATATAGCTCAACATATAGCATATTGAGCATTGATCGAAATATCTCAATTCAGAAATATATAGGACAGCCTGGAACAACTGGAGCAAAATATTTGCAGATTCTGGGCTTTTTGGAAATTTCTGGCTGACCGGCCACTTCAACTAGCTGACCAACCACTTTTTCTAGTGGACAAGGATCATTTCTGGTTGGCATACGGTCGGCATGCTCCATTTGTGGTCGGCACACTCCCTTAGTAGTCTATAGCAAAAATCAGTCCTGGTCCCCGACTTGAAGCAAGCCTAACTCCTTCATCTGGATGCCTTTTCAGGTCATTCTTGTGTGAAAATTGAAGCCCCGGAAGTAATCTTTCCAATGGTGGCATCCTTGCATCAAAATTCCAACTGTGCTAAGAGATATCCCTCTTTTAGTGAAGACTGCTCAGTTTCGGTCCAACCGGAATGATACCCAACTTTAACCAATCATATCTCCCCCATCCAGACTCGGCTTTAGGAGATTCTTGAGTGAAAAATGAAGCCCAGGAAGTCTTCTTTCCAACGGTGGTGGCCTTACTTCAAAATTCCAAATGTACAAAAGGATAAGCCTGATTTAGCAAGGGTTGCTTGACTCTCTCTTACTGATTCATGCCCATCTTCTTTCCTAACTTGGTATCTTCCCTCTTCTCTTCTTTTCTTCAACTCCAAACCCCTAAGCAAGGTGTTTTGAAAGATTTTTTAGAGATTTCACCTCTCTTTCATTTATTTCCAGTTTGTCCTTACTCAGTTTATCGAAAAATGCAACATTTAACGAAATGTGAGCCTCGGAGCATCGCAAAAAACCTTTTTCAAAATATTTCGAAAGAGAGGGCCTTAAGGTCTAAAAACCGTTCATAATAGTTTTGGTCCAAAAAAAGGGGTGTGAGGTTTGGATTTGACACTCTCCTTGCCAAAGAAATCGACCCTTTGCATAGAATAGCCTGCATCACTAAGTAAATAATCAGTAGCGCCCAAGTCTTAAGGGCAATAAAAAATGGAGTGTCTACAATATGATTCTTGGATCAAATGGACAGGCAATGTGAAAGCCAAAAACGGGCCGGGCTTGGAATCACTTGAAATTTGGCGAGTTAGTAGAACACGTGATTTTATGAAAGATCTATGACAAATGATGATACAGCATGCATAGCCATACGATTCTTGGATCAAATGGACAGGCAATGCAAATGCCAAAAATGGGCCAGGCTCGAAATCGCATGAAATTTGGCTGGTCAATAAAAGACGTGATTTTTGGAAAGATCCATAATGATACAGCATGCATGGCCGTACGATTCCTGGATCAAGTGGACAGGTAATGTGAAAGCCAAAAACCGAACGGGCCCGGAATAGTGTGAAATATGCAGGGTCAGTAGACAACGTGATCTTGAGAAGGATCCCCGATGATCCAGTATGCATGGCCATACGATTCTAGGATCAATTGGACAGGCAATGAGAAATCCAAAATTAGATCGGGCTTAGAATTGCTTGAAATTTGGTGAGTTAGTAGAAAACGTGATTTTAAGAAGGATCCATGATGAGGCAGCATGCATGGCCGTACGATTCTTTGATCAAATAGACAAGCAATGTGAAAGCCAAAAACAGCCTGGGCTTGAAATCATGTGAATTTGGTGGGTCAGTAGAAAATGTGATTTTAGGAAGGATCCCAGATGATACAGCGTGCATTTTCGTACGATTCTTAGGTCAAATAGACAGGCAATGCGAAATCCAAAAACGGGTCATTCTCAAAATCGCGTGAAATTTGGTAGGTCAATAAACAATGTGATTTTAGGAAAGATCCATGATGATGCATCATGTATGGCTATATGATTCTTGGATTAAATAGACAGGCAATGCCAAAGCAAAAATTGGGTCAGGCTTTAAATGATGTGAAATTTGGCGGGTCCGTAAAAAGCGTGATTTTAGGACTAATCCATGATGATGCAACATGCGTGGCCAAACGATTCTTGGATGAAATGGATAGGCCATGCGAATGCCAAAGATGGGTTGGGCTCGAAATCGCATGAAATTTGGTGGGTCGGTTGAAAAATGTGATTTTATGAAGGATCTGTGATGATGTAGCAAGAATGGCCATACGATTCTTGGATCAAATTGATAGGCAATGCGAAAGCCAAAAACACACTGGGCTCAGAATTGCATGAAATTTGGCACGTCAGTAGGAAACGTGATTTTAGGAAGGACCCATGATGATGCAGTATGCATGGCTATATGATTCTTAGACCAAATGGATAGGCAATGCGAAAGGCAAAAATTGCCTGGGTTCGAAATCGTGTGAAATTGGGCGGGTCAGTAGAAAACGTGATTTTAGGAATAATAAATGATGATGCGGCATGCATGTCCATACGATTCTTGGATCAAATGGACAGGCAATGTGAAAGCCAAAAAGGGGACGATCTCAGAATCTCTTGAAATTTGGCAAGTCAGTAGAAAAGTGATTTTAGGAAGGATCCATGATGATGCAAGATGCATGGCCATACGATTGTTGGATCAAATGGACAGGCAATGCAAAAGCCAACGTTGGACAGGGCTCAAAATTGTGTGGAATATTGCGGGTTAGTAGAAAACATTATTTAAGGAACTATCCATGATGACTAAGCGTGCGTGGCCATACGATTCTTAGAACAAATGTACAGGCAATGCGAAAGCCAAAAACAAACCGCGCTCAAAATCGCTAGAAATTTGGGGGGGTCATTAAAAAGGTGATTTTAGATAGGATCAATGATGATCTGGCGTGCATGTCCGTATGTTGACAACCCATATTTGACTGTCCTCAAGACTTGGACGTCATCGTTTGTGCAGTCGATGATTATGACTATTTGTGCTCGTTTTGGTGCTCGAAGTCCTCGACAGAGTGCCCTATCTTTGAGCCTTCAAACCCCATCCATTATATACCCTGTTTTGGACCAAAATCTTCAAGCCTGCAACCCTTGGTGGCTACCGGCCACCAATTGATCCTGTCAGCCACCCAAGTGGCCTACTGGCCATCAGTGGCCTGCCGGCCATTGATGCCATTTTGTAGATATTTTATTAACAACTATTCCAGCTGTTAGCACAATGGGCTTGATCACCATACACGTGTATGGATTGATTTAACTAAACTGAAAGCTTTTTTTCTATAAATATGGGACCTTCTCCCCCATTGTAGAGGGTTAGAAAATTTTGGAGCAAAATTCTCTCTCCTTAGATTTCTCTCTCTCTCTCTCTCTCTCTTGCAATTTTGTATACAGTTGCTCACAAATCCTATACTTTTGCATACACTTCCTTAATCAAACTTGGTCACCTTTGAGCTGAGGTCCTTAGAAGCTTTCTTGGAGCTGTAGAAGGTGTTTTTGACTTGACTTTGTGCCTAAAATTGATGCTTACTTCAAGAGGTATAAAACTCCCCTTTTACACTTGTTTTGCATACTTGCTTTTCCATCTCTTTCAACTGTTTTGGGGTTATTTTTGAGTCATAAAAAAACTCTATTTTTGTGGACTAATGGTGGTGGTTTGAGGTCATTTTTAATTAGGGGGTGGTTCACTCTTCTTACTTCTTTGTTTGCAAAGCTTTTGCACCTTTGTTCACCACTTTCAAACCAACTTTTTTTGGCCTTTTAACCACTAAATTTCAGAGGTTTTTCAGTGGCAAAAAACTCATTTCGAAGTCCAAATTTGGAGGGGTTAGCCTCCCCTCCTTGTGTCTTTCTTGCATGCCTAGTTAACCTTATATGTTAGCATATTTTTCTAGCTTAACTTAGCTCAAGCTCAGTATGTTTTAGCCTTTGAAATAGCCTGCTTTAGCTCTGTTTTAGGCTGGTTAGTTCATTTGAGTCTTGTTGTGCATGGTTGTAGTGTAATAGTCCTCACAAGTTGGTGTTTTAGGCTCTTAGACACCTCTTGTTTGAGTTGATAGCATCTTTTGGTGTTGTTTTTCACTCCATTTCAGCACTATAAAATCTGCTACCTCCCTCTTTATTTCACTCTTTCATTTGCTTTTGAGGGTTGTTTCAAGCTTGGGATCCTTTAAGCTTGAGATTGAGGTCATGCTTAATGGTTTAATCCTCTTTGAGGGTTCATTATCAACAGCCTGATCTCTCTCTTGCCTTACATTATCCCTTGGTTGACACTTCTTTAATCTTAGAGGACACTCACCAATGGACAAATTGATTAAAGAATGATTTCGTAATTAAAATGTGTAAACAAAATTGGCAAGTAAAAGTGGCAAGATAAGCATTTCTTTGTGTTGCATTGCATGTGTTCAAATCGGACGTTAATTTGAACATAAGGAAAATGGGACATTTCATACTCAAAAATGATGAAATGTGCCATTTTCCTAGGTGTCCGTTGCCCTTGATCATGCATGATAGGGTGATGGCATTTGAGTCTTGTTTTGCATTTATTGAACTTTTACAAATTGGTCCCTTAGCCATCATGCATGGAAATTGCTTGATTGATGGTTTGAGGGCCAAATGTATCACTTCTTTGAGCTTGTGTTGATGATAAGGGGTGATACATGGTACAAACAACCTATGAGACCACCCCTTTCTTGCCTTGAGTGCACCTTGTTGCAGCAAAAAAAATAATGTATCATCAGTGGCTTGCCGGCCACTGTTATTAGCCTACTGGCCACCAGTGTTAGACGACAACCTCGGATGGCCACCACTTCTGGCCTGCCGGCCACCAATGAATTTTGAACAATGTGCTTGTGAAGCATGGCAGAGTTGATCTGGAGAAGGAAACAGTGCAAGGGTTGTGCAAACAGAGGCATTTGGAGGCTGACAGTGGATATTCTTCGGGTGGAAACCAAAGCACGCATAAGCTTCCCTTTCATCCCGAGATGAGTTATCTTGTTTATTAGTTTAATTTAATTAGCCTGTGTTGTAATTCAATTAGTTTGTGTTGTAATTATTTAATTAGTTAGTTGTAGCTAATTAATTCAAGTTTTGTAATAATTAGCTTAATTAGCTTAGTTTAGCTAGCTAGTTAGCTTTTATTCATTCAGACTCTCCTTCGCGAGGACATAATGTTGTAATAAGTGTGCTTGCGTGCGTGTATGTCTTCCAACCCCACGTCTTTCTTCCTTTTATTTATCCGCTTTCGATGGTTAGATTAGGGACATCATGTTTCAGTTAGCATACCTTATGCTTACATCCATTCATTTTGTTTTGCATGCACCGAGGCTCGACGCATCATTCAAACTGCATTGCCATTTCAATAATTCTTTGAAAACGTGTTTAATCGCATGTTATTTCAAATTGCTTCATATGCCATATTAGTAGCCAAGCCTATTAATCGAATTCTTTGCATGTGTTGCATTAGGCATCTTGTATATTTAGGAACCATGCATATTTTTCTAACTTATATCATCTTAGCTTAGAGTATTAGGTGAGTTTTTATGCTTTAGCATACTCGCATGAATGTGAATGTTGCCATGATTAGCATGCTTGCCATTAGGCTCTGTGCATAAATGCTAAACTACATGAATGCCTATGGATGAAGGCTTGTTGATTGAATTGGAACGATTTAACAAATGTGCGTTTTAAGCCCACTTTGTTAAGTGGCAAACCAGTTTTAAGCCCACTATGTTTGGTGGCAAATCCGCAAACTTTAAGCCCACTTGAGGTGGCAAATTCAAACCATTTTTGCAAACAAATATGAATTGAATTATTCCAAATTAAGCAAACTAGTCTATAATTGCTTATGCGCATCACATAATAAAGCTAGCTTAATAACCAGAACAAGAGCGCATAATGTTTATAAGAAATCATATCATGATTAGTGGAGGCCGATCTTTGGTCGGGCGAGCGGAGGTGCTCAATTCATGACCTTCCCCTCTCATACCTAAGTTCCCGAGCCGAGGCAACTTTGGTGATGACAAACACATGGCCTTCGGCATGAGTCATAGGTTTCCTAAATTTTTCCAAAAAAATAAAATATTTAGGTGGCGACTCTGTGTCTGGCAAAGCAATCCAATTTTGACATTTTTGACCCTAAAATCAATTGTCCAAAATGATTTACCGGATTTAGACTCTTTGATGTTTACCAGTTTCACATTGCACTTGTGAGATTAGATTTAGAACCACGGAAGTCCAAACTGTAGGGCTTTTCTTTTTAAGCTTCCGAAAGGGGGCGTGAAAAAGTCGAGCTACAACGTATGATTTTTGGATCGAATGGACAGGCAATGCGAAAGCGAAAAATGAGGCAGGCTTGGAATCGCGTAAAATTTGGTAGGTCAATAAAAAAAATGTGATTTTATGAAGGATCCATGATGATGCAGACTGAATGGCAATAAGATTATTGGATCAAATGGACAGGTAATACGACAGCCAAAAACGGGTCGAGCTCGAAATCATGTGAAATTTGGCGGGTCAGCAGAAAATGTGATTTTAGGAAGGATCCATAATGATGCAGCATGTATGGCCATACGATTCTTGGATCAAATGGACAAGCAACGCGAAAACCAAAAATGGGCCGGTCTCGAAATCGCGTGAAATTTGGCGAGTCAATGGAAAATGTGATTTTAGGAAGGATCCATGCTGTAGACACCCCATTTTTGACCGTCCTCAAGACTTGGACGTCACCATTTGAACACTCGGTGATCATCCATGTTTGTGTTCGTTTGGAGTTCCCGGAGGCCTCGGCTACGTGCCTTGCCTCAGGATCTCCGAACTCGACCGTTTAGTGTCTGGTTTTGCACCAAACACTGACATCTTGCCTTTGAGAGGTAGGGTAGGGCTTGTAGACCATCCCCACCCACCACCGGTGGTGGCTAGAGGCCACCGGCTGGTTTTTGCTTCCATCGGCGCTTTTTATTGCCGGTTGGCACTATTTGTTGCCGGTCAGCACTATTTATTGCCGGTCGGCACTCCTTTTGGCCAAGATGGCATTTTTGGCCGGCCGACTACTGTGCATCTGCTTTTGCAGATATTTTAAGACAGCTGTCTTGCTTTTGCTCCCCTCCATACACGTGTATGGAGGGATCTCCCTCTTATGAAGCTTGTCTTGTAAGCTTTACAAAACAAAAGCTTCTATATAGAGAGGGGCTCTCTCTTGTTGAAAAGGTTAGAGAGTTTAGACATTTTAGGGGGAGAAAAACACAGACCAAGCTCTGGTTTTAGGGTTTGAGTTACATACACATCCTATCTCTATATTACTCTTGTGTGTGTTTTAGTCCATACTATTGCACACAAGCACCTAGTGTTTCACCTTCCTCTTGAAACTGAGGTTCTAAGGGACTGATTTTGAAGTTTTGGTGTTGGATTCAAGCCAAGGGAGGCCATTGGAGCACCATTGTTGAAGGGGTCATCAAGGGTAAGAAACTAACACCTTTATTCCCCATTTTTGCATTGATTTTCTACCTATCTTAGAGCTGTTTTCGTGCTTATTGTATAACACAAAAAATTTCTGGTTTTTAGTCCTCTTGATTGTTTATTAGAGTGTTTTGTGGTTTGGAGGTGTTTGACCCCTCTTAGGCCTTGAAAGGCCTCATTTTGTGCTATTTTGTGCTAGTTTTGGGACTTTGGTGTTTGGGCCTCTTCACCACTGAAATCTTGAGGGATTTCAGTGGTGGAGATGGTGCCTTGAAGTCTCTAAAAGGAGAGGGCCACCCCCTCTCCTTGTTGTCCTAGAAAAGAGCATGTTTTGGCCTCTAAAGGGAGCCTATGTTTGAGTGTGTGTTGAGCATGTATAGACTGTTTTTCATGCTCATCTTTCCATAATATAACATGATTTTAAATTGGTTTTGGTACTCCATGCATGCTTAGCATAGTTGCCATGTAATGCCTTGTGATTCCTTAACATGTCTTAGGTTGTGTGCCTTTGTTTCTAGCATGTTTTAGGCTTACATTTGTGAAGATTTTGTGCTTATCTTGACATGTTTTAGGTCTGTCCATAAGTGTTTGGGTTGATTTTGGCATGCATCATATAGCCTCTTTGCATTTTGACTTGTTGGCCTTAAGTATGTGAATGTGTAGTATGCCATTTTTGCATTAATTTGGTGATTTGGGACCATCCACCATGTCATTTCAGACCTTATAGTATGCTTGTAAGCTTGCATTTGATGTCCCTTTAATGCCTTGTAAGGTTGCCATCTCATGCTCCATGTTCGTGCCTTCATGCATGCCACCATGTTTAGGCCCCTAGGATGTCATGTCATTGTGTTCTTAGCTTTGTTTTAACATGCTAAACCTCTGGTTTTGGTCCTTCCTTTTATGCCATGTTTGGTCTTACTATGAGTAGTTCAATACTCCCTTTAGCTTGCTTTGAGCTTTGATCATGCTAGTATGTATTGCTTGTGTTAATTGGTAGGTTTGGAGCCTCTAATTCATGCATATTCATTGTTTACTTTGCATGCCATTAGCCCACATTATGCCTCTCCCGAGTGTGCTTGAGAGTCGCCTTTTTATGCTTAAGTGTTGGCCTTAACATGTGCATGCATGTATGTGTGTTTTGGTCCCTTGTTTTGGTCATTTTGGGCCGGGCTTAGAATCAAGTGAAATTTTGCGAGTCAGCAAAAAATGTGATTTTAGGAAGGATCCTCTATGATGCATCATGCATTCCAATACGATTCTTGGATCAAAGGGTCGGGCTTAGAATTACATGAAATTTGGCGGGTCAGTAGAAAACGTGATTTCAGGTAGGATCCTTGATGATGTAGCACGCATGGCCATATGATTCTTGGATAAAATGGACAGGCAATGCGAAAGCCAAAAACGGGTCAAGCTCGGAATAGTTTGAAATTTGGCAGGTCTGTAGAAAATGATATTTTAGGAAGGATCCATGATGATGCAGCATGCATGGCCATACGATTCTTGGATCAAATGGACAGGCAATGCAAAGCCAAAAATAGGCCGGCATCGAAATCACGTGAAATTTGGCTGGTCAGCAGAAAACATGATGTTGGGAAGGATCCATGATATGATTCTTGGATCATATGGACAAGCAATGCGAAAGCCAAAATAAGGGAAATTCGGCGTGTTAGTAGAAAACGTGATTTTAGGAAGGATCTATGGTGATGTAGTGAGCATGTCCATACGATTATTGGATCAAATCAACAGGCAATGCGAATACTAAAAATAGCCTTGGTTCAGAATCGCGTAAAATATTAACAAGTCAGTAGAAAACATGATTTTAGGAAGAACCCATGATGATGCACCATGCATGGCCATACGATTCTTGGATCAAATGGACAGGCACTGTGAAAGCAAAAAATAGGGCGAGCTCGATATCACGTGAAATTTGGCGGGTCAATAGAAAACGTGATTTTAGGAAGGATCCATGATAATAGAGCTTGCATGGTAATATGATTCTTGGATCAAATAGAGGCGCTCGGAATTGGGTGAAATTTGTCGGGTCATTAGAAAACTTGATTTTAGGATGGATCCATGATGATGCAGCATGTGTGGCCCTACAATTCTTGGATCAAATGGACCAGCAATGCGATACCCATAAATGGTGAATTTTGGCGGGTTAGTAGAAAATGTGATTTTAGGAAGGATCCACGATGATACAGCATGTATGTCCATACGATTCTTGGATCAAATCAACAAGCAAGAAGAAAGCCAAAAACGGGTTAGGCTCGGAATCGCATGGAATTTGGCGGGTCATCGAAAAACATGATTTTAGGAAGGGTCCATGATGATGCAACTCGCATGTCCGTACGATTCTTGGATCAAATAGATAGGCATTGTGAAAGCCAAAAACGAGCCGGTTCAGAATCACCTGAAATTTTACGGGTCAATAGAAAATGTGATTTTAGGACAGATCCATGATGATGCAGCATTTATGGCCATACGATTCTTGGATCAAATGTACAGGCAATGTGAAAACCAAAAACGGGATAGGCTCGGAATAGAGTGAAATTTGACGAGTTCGTAGAAAACATGATTTCAAAAAGGATCCATGACGAAGCAGCATGCATGGCAATACGATTCTTAGATCAAGTGGACAAGGAATGAAAAATCCAAGATCGGGTCGGGCTCATAATTGCATGGAATTTGGTGGGTCAGTAAAAAACTTGATTTTAGGAGGGATCCAAGATGATGTAGTGTACTTGTCCGTACTATACTTGGATCATATGGATCCATGATGATGCAACATGCATGGCCCTACGATTCTTGGATCAAAGCCAAAAACGAGCCAGGCTTAGAATAGCGTAAAATTTTGCGGGTTAGCAAAAAACATGATTATAGGATGGAATCATGGTGATGCAGATTGAGTGTCCATACAATTCTTGGATCAAATGGATAGGAAATTCAAAAGCCAAAAATGGGGTGGGATCGGAATAGCGTGAAATTTGGCGAGTCAGTAGTAAACATTTTTTTAGGAAGGATCCATGATGATACAACATGCATGTCCATACGATTCTTGGATCAAATGGACAGGCAAGGCGTAAGTCAAAAATGGGCTGGTCTCAGAATCACGTGAAATTTGGC
Source organism: Camellia sinensis (assembly GCF_055761805.1). Taxonomy (NCBI): domain Eukaryota; kingdom Viridiplantae; phylum Streptophyta; class Magnoliopsida; order Ericales; family Theaceae; genus Camellia; species Camellia sinensis. Next base: position 99,005,911 of record NC_138975.1, on the reverse strand, counting down.
AGGTTAGTGGAAACGTGATTTTAGGAAGGATCCATGATGATGCAGCATGAATGGCCATACTGTGGACGCGCCCATGGCCCTTGCTACCACAGTTCGGACTCAAATGTCACGATTCTGAATCTAATCCCGCAAAGTGCAATGCGAGACCGATAAATCACCAAAGAGTCTAAATCTGGCAAATCGTTTTGGAAAACTAATTTTGAAGAAAGAAGTGCCAAACATGGACTGCTTTGCCAGATACAGAGTCGCCACCTAAATATTTTATTTTTAGGAATTTAGGAAACCCTGACTCGTTGCCTAAGGCCACGTGTCCGTCATCACCAAAGTTGCCTTAGCTTGGGAACTTGGGTACGATTGGGGAAGGTCATCTATGAGCACCCTCGCTCGCCCGATCCGAAGATCGGCCTGTACTAAACATGATATCTTGTTTTTGAAAACACATGCGTTATTATTCTGGTTAATAAGCTAATCTTTACTACGTGATGCGCACAGCAAACAAGTATAGACTAGATTGCCTAATTTGGAACAAAGCATCGCATGTTTGTTGTTTAAAAAAACGGTTTGAAGTTTGCTACTCATAAGTAGGCTAAAACATGGATTTCGATGAATTGTTCCATTTCAAGTAATCCAACCTTTACCCACAGGCATTCAGGCAGTTATATCATATAAGCAATTAGCCTCATGGCAATCATGCTGTCACGCTATCACTCACATACATGCAAGATGCTAAAGCATAAACACTTACAGTGTACTCCGAGCCCAAAATAAGAAACTAGTTAGTAATCAATGCATGATCCTAGTTCATGTTAGAATGGCTAATGCAACACATGCGAGAATGCATTTAAGATAGGCTCGGCTATCCTAAGAATGTCATGTGAAATGCAGCTTGGTACATATATTCAAATTGGAATTTGAAATACAATGCAGTTAGTATGATGCGCCGAGCTTGGTGCATGCAATATGGATGAATGGATGCAAACATGTAAGCATAAGGCATGCTAAATGAAACGTGCCCTAGAACTAACCATCGTAAGCGGTTAAGTAAAAGGGAGAAAGACGTGGGTTGGAAGACATTTACACACTCACACACACTTATTACAAAATTCGCCCTCTCGACGGAGGGACCGAAAGAATAATACAAATTAACTAACTAAAAAGCTAATCAATTATTACACAACACTTAACTAATTAAATGAATTAATTAAGCTACTAGAGCAGCAAAGCAGCCTCGGGAAGGGGGACAAATGCATGCTTGCTTGGCTCCGCTCGGAAATCCATCGCCATGCCTCTTGTTGCCTCTGTTTGCATTGCTCTATACTTTTGAAAACTGTGCCAACTTCTGTGACACTTCTGAACCACCTTGGGGGACATGCTGAGAGCCCACCAGCCAAGAGATAGGGCCATCGGCCAAGGGATAGTGGTCATCGACCACATGTAAGGCTCTCGGCCAACAATACATAGCCGGTCGGCATTGAAGATGGCCGACCGGCCATCTCTTCCTGTAGAATGCTGTTTTGCTACAGCAGAGGACAAACAGAGCATGGCAGTGCATTTACAATACAATGTTTGCACAACCATCCTCCATATCATGCCATGAGTTCAAGGGAGTATGCTTCTCGACCCTCGGGCCATCAATCACGCATTTCAATGCATGATGGCCGAAGGAGCCGAATGTGCGATTCAATATCAAATGAAATGCACACAACATATAAGGGGCCCAACCTCTATCATGCTTGATCAAGAGGCAAGGCAATGCACACACAATGCAATGCAACAAGCATACAAAATCATGCAATGCAACATGATTGACTTATCTAAACTAATAGGCTGCCAACTCAATGCAATGCAATCTAAGCATGCGAGCAAACCTAATGCAACTTGAGTAGGCCAACAACAATGTCATGCAATGCCACTAGCATACAATACCATGTAAAGACAAGCATATTAAACCTATGTAATGCATTCATGATTAACTTAACAAAGCAACACAAGCATGCAAATATGAGGCCATATAACAAGCATGCAACAACATGCAAACCACATACTCAATGGACTTAAACTAAAAATGGACAGACCTCAGCTATGCCCAAATCAGTGGCCAAAGTGATGAAACAAAGGCATGAAATACACATGTAAACATGCATGCCAATTGGCCTAACTCTTAAGAATAGTAGGGCAACGCTTAAGCACACTTACAAGGAGACAAACATGGATATTAGGCGAACATGTTAAGCTCTGAAATTATGCAAAGGATGATGCCAAATCAACCAAGCTATGCAAGTAAGGCACGCAGTAAAGCCTGAAACTTGAAACTAGCCAAGGGACTCAAACCAAGGCTACATGAAGCAAGCCCCAAAGGTCCAAGGGGACCTAAAACAATCCTAAGGCAGGTCTAAACAAGACCAAAAACATGTTGAAATGGCATCCTAGAGGCCTAAACATGGAGGCATACACAATGACCCATTCAAGAGGCATAAAACATCAACTCTTTAAAACATTAAAGGAGTGACAGATGCAAGTATGTGAGCATACTATATGGACTGAAATACCATAACAAGTGATGCCAAATCACTGAAATAAGCCAAGTAAGGCATGCTAGGGATTCAATACACGAAGCTTACAAGCTAGGTTGAACCAAAGCTATACAAGGCAAGTCATGGATGACCAATACAACTAAAATTAGATCTTAAACATGATAAAACATGAACAAAATCTTCTTTAAGCTAAGCCAAAACATGCAAGAATGGTAGTCTAAACACAAGATGCATGTTAAGGCAAATAAGGGGATTACAAGGCAAGTACATGAAGCATGTAAGAAACCATCAAACCAACTCAAAATAGAGGTGCATTATGGCGAAACAAAGCCTAATACCTGCTGAAATGAAGCTAAAACGAGCTAAACATACAAGCCACCAACATAAGCCATTTATGCAAGCATTCAAGACAACAAGGAGAGGGGATGACCCTCTCCTATTTGAGACTTTAAAACACCATCCCCACCACTGAAATCCCTCTGGATTTCAGTGGTGAGAAGGCCAAAACAAGGTGATCTCAAAGCTTAAAAATAAAGCACAAGAACAAGGCCAAACAAGGCCTAAAGGGGGTAAACAACCCCAAACACAAAAAAGACCTTAAACAAAGGTCTTAAGCACTAAAAATTAGAGCTTTTATCAGTTATAATCTAAGCTTAAAACAATAAGCAAGAAGGGCTAAAAGCTTAAGCAATAATGGGGTATCTAAAGCAAGGAACTCGCCCTTGTAGAACCTCTTCAAGAACAAAGCTCCAGCAAGTTTTTTGAGTTCAAACCCACCCAATAACACCAAAACCAACTCCCTAGTATCTCAGCAACAAAGGGAAGGTGTATTGCTAGGTGTTTGTGTATTAAACTAAGACAATACTACACTTTTAAAGCACAAGAATGAAGAAACAAGGCAAGATAGATACAAGGCTATCTCTATCTTTTCTAAGGCAATTTTTCTGAACCCTTGAGGAGGGAGGAGGGGGTCCCTCTTTATAGAAGCTCAAACCCTAAGCTTCTTGGAGAAGCTAATCAAATGGGCAATCCCTCCATACATGTGTATGGAGGGGGTGAATTGTGCATGCCAGCTGTGCCAGCTGACATAAAATATCTGCATAAAGCAAATGAATAGGGTTCAGCTAGCAAAAATGGCCGATTGACTAACATAAGGGCCAGCTGACCAAAAATAGTGCCAATCGGCCAATACTCTTGGCCGTTGGCAGGGAGCCAGGGCCGATGGCCTCAGGCCTTGGTCGGTGGGTTGAGAAAATGGCCAACAAGCCACCCTCTTCCCTCAGAAGCAAAAACACAAGTGTTTGGTCCACAACCAAGCACAAAACAGACACGTTGAGAGATGTTGAGGCAAGGTGCGCGACCGAGACCTCTGAGAACTCAAAACGAACACGAGCATGGATGATCATCGAGTGTTCAAATGATGACGTCCAAGTCTTGAGGACGATAAAAAATGGGGTGTCTACACATACGATTCTTGGATTATTAGATAGGTAATGCAAAAGCCAAAATAGGGCCGGGTTTGGAATATTGTGAAATTTAGTGGGTCAGTAGAAAACGTGATTTTTGGAAGGATCTATTATGATGCATCATGGATGGCAATACGATTCTTGGATCAAATAGACAGGCAATGCAAAAGCCAAAAAAGGGTCGGGCTCGGAATCGTGTGAAATTTGGCGGGTCAGTAGAAAACGTGATTTTAGGAAAGATCCATGATGATGTAGTATGCATGGTCGTACGATTCTTGGACCAAATAGACAGGCAACGTGAAAGCCAAAATTGGGCCGGGCTTGGAATCGTGTGAAATTTTGCCGGTCAGTAGCTAGTGTGATTTTAGGAAAGATCCATGATGATGCAGCATGCATAGCCATACAATTCTTGGATCAAATAGACAGACAATACAAATCCAAAAATTGGCCCGTGCTCGGAATCGAGTGAAATTTTGTAGGTCAATAGAAAACGTGATTGTAAGAAGGATCCATGATGATGCATCGTGCTTGTCCGTATGATTATTGGATCAAATGGACAGACAATACGAACGCCAAAAACAGTCAGTCTCAGAATTGTATGTAATTGGGCAAGTTAGCAGAAAACAGGATTTTGGGAAGGATCCATGAAGGTGCAACATGCATGGCCAAACGATTCTTGGATCAAATGGATATGCTATACAAAAGCCAAAATCAAGTTGGCCACGGAATCGCATGAAATTTGGCGGGTCAGTAACAAACGTGATTCTAGGAAGGATGCTTGTCGATGAAGCATGCATGGCCGTACGATTCTTGGATTAAATGTACAAGCAAAGCGAAAGCCAAAAACGAGTCGGGCTCGGAATCGCGTGAAATTTTAGGGGTCATTAGAAGATGTGATTTTAGGAAAGATCCATGATGATGCAGTGTGCATGTCCATACGAATGATGGATTAAATGAACAAGCAATGCAAAAGCCAAAAACGGGCCAAGCTCAGAATCGCGTGAAATTTAGTAGGTCAGTAGAAATCATAATTTTAGGAAGAATCCATGATGATGCAGTATGCATGGCCATACAATTCTTGGATAAAATGGATTGGAAATACAAAGCCAAAAATGGCCTCGACTCGAAATCACATGACATTTGGCTGGTCAATAGAAAACGTGATTTTAGAAAGGATCCATTATGATGCAGCAAATGTGGGCATACGATTCTTAGATCAAGTGGATAGGCAATGCGACTTGAAATCGCATGAAATTTGCCGGATCAGTAGAAAACCTGATTTTTGGAAAGATTCATGATAATGCAGCTTGCATGGCCATACGGTTCTTGGATCAAAAGTACATGCAATGCGAAAGCCAAAATTGGGATGGGCTCGGAATCGTGTGAAATTTTGCGAGCCAGTAAAAGACGTGATTTTTGGAAGGATCCATTATGATGCAGTTTGCATGGCCATACGATTCTTGGATCAAATGGACATGCGCTCGAAATCACGTCAAATTTGGCGAGTCTACAGAAAACGTGACTTTAGGAAGGATCCTATATGATGTAGCATGTGTGGCCATATGATTTTGGATCAAATGGATAGGCAATGCGAAAGCCATATACGGACCAGGTTCATAATCATTTGTAATTTGGCGGGTCAGTAGAACACGTGATTTTAGGAAGGATCCGTGATGAAGCTGCAAGCATGGCCATACGATTCTTATATCAAATGGGCAGGCAATGCGAAAGCCAAAAATAGGCCGTTCTCAGAATCGAGTGAAATTTTAAGGGTCAGTAGAAAACGTGATTTTTGAAAGGATCCATGATGATGCTGTAAGCATGGACTTGCAATTCTTGGATCAAAGGTACAGTTAATTCAAATCCAAAAATGTACCGAGCTCAGAATCGTGTAAAATTTGGCAGGTCAGCAGAAGACATGATTTTAGGTAGGATCTATGGTGATGTAGCATGAGTGTCCATACGATTCTTGGATCAAATGGAGAGGCAATGCAAAAGCCAAAAATGGGTTGGGATCGGAGTCGCATGAAATTTGGCGGGTTAGTAGAAAACGTGATTTTAGGAAGGATTCAAGATGATGCAACGTGCATGTCCATACGATTCTTGGATCAAATGGACAGGCAAGGAAAAAGTCAAAAACGGGTCCGTCTCAGAGTCACGTGAAATTTGGCCGGTCAGTAGAAAGCATCATTAGGAAGGATCCATGATGATGCAGCATGAATGGCCATATGATTCTTGGATCATATAGCTAGGCAATACAAAAGCAAAAATCGAGTCGGGGTCGGAATCGCGTGAAATTTGTTGGGTCCGTAGAAACTTTGATTTTTGGATAGATCTATTATGATGTAGCCTGCATGGCAATACCATTCTTGAACCCTATCGAGAGGCAATGCGAAATCAAAAAAAAGGGACGTGCTCAGAATCGCATGAAATTTGCCGGGTTAATAGTAAGCATGATTTTAGGAAGGATCCATGATGAAGTTGCAAGCATGGCCATACGATTCTTATATCAAACGGGCAGGCAATGCGAAAGCCAAAAACAGGCCGTTCTCAGAATCGAGTGAAATTTTAAGGGTCAGTAGAAAACGTGATTTTTGAAAGGATCCATGATGATGCTGTAAGCATGGCCTTGCAATTCTTGGATCAAAGGTACAGGCAATTCAAATCCAAAAATGTGCCGAGCTCAGAATCGTGTAAAATTTGGCGGGTCAACAGAAAACATGATTTTAGGTAGGATCCATGGTGATGTAGCATGAGTGTCCATACGATTCTTGGATCAAATGGAGAGGCAATGCAAAAGCCAAAATGGGTTGGGATCGGAATCGCATGAAATTTGGCGGGTTAGTAGAAAACGTGATTTTAGGAAGGATTCAAGATGATGTAACGTGCATGTCCATACGATTCTTAGATCAAATGGACAGGCAAGGCAAAAGTCAAAAATGGGTTCGTCTCGGAGTCACGTGAAATTTGGCCGGTCAGTAGAAAGCGTCATTAGGAAGGATCCATGATGATGCAACATAAATGGCCATACGATTCTTGGATCATATAGCTAGGCAATACAAAAGCAAAAATCGGGTCGGGGTCGGAATCGCGTGAAATTTGTTGGGTCCGTAGAAACTTTGATTTTTGGATAGATGTATTATGATGTAGCCTGCATGGCAATACCATTCTTGAACCCTATCGAGAGGCAATGCGAAATCAAAAAAAGGAACGTGCTCAGAATCGCATGAAATTTGCCAGGTCAATAGTAAGCATGATTTTAGGAAGGATCCATGATGATGCAGCATGCATGGCCATATGATTCTTGGATCAAATGGACAGGCAATGTGAAAGCCAAAAAATGGGGCGGGCTCAAAATCGCGTGAAATTTCGCGAGTCTATAGAAAACATGATTATAGAAAGGATCATTGATAATGTAACAAGCATGGCCTTATGATTCTTGGATCAAATGGACAGGCAATGCGAATACCGAGATCGGACCGGGCTCGGAGTCGTGTGAAATTTGGTAGGTCAATAGAGAACATGATTTTAGGAAAGATCCATGATGGTGCAACATGTCTGGCCATACGATTCTTGTATCAAATGAACAGGCAATGCAAAGCCAAAAATAGGCCTTGATCATAATCGCGTAAAATTTGGCGAGTCAGCAGAAAACAAGATTATAAAAAGGAGCCATGATGATGCGGCATTTTGGCGAGTCAGTAGAAAATGTGATTTTAGGAAGGATCTGTGATGATGCAACATTTGTGGCCACATGATTCTTGGATCAAACGGACAGGCAACACGAAAGCCAAAAACGGGACGGGCTTAGATTAGCGTGAAATTTGACGGGTCAGTAGAAAACAGTTTTTTAAGAAGGATCCATGACGATACAGTATGCAAGGCAACACGATTCTTCGATGAAATAGACTGGGAATGCGAAATACAAAATTGGGCCAAGCTCGAAATTGCATGAAATTTGACGGGCCTCTAGAAACCGTGATTTTAAGAAGGATCCATGATGATGCAACATGCATGGCTGTACGATTCTGGGATCAAATGGACGGGCAATGTGAAAGCCAAAAACGGCCCGGGCTCAGAATCGTGTGAAATTTGGCAGGTCAGTAGAAAACATGATTGTAGGACGGATCCATGTTGATGCAGCATGTTTGTCAATACGATTCTTGGATCAAATGGACAGGCAATACGAAAGCCAAAAATGGCCGGTCTCGGAATCATATTAAATTTGGCAGGTCAGTAGAAAACATGATTTTAGGAAGGATCCATGATGGTGCAGCATGCATGGCCCTATGATTCTTGGATCAAAAGGTTAGGCAATACAAAAGCCAAAATCAGGCCGGCCTTGGAATCGCGTGAAATTTGGCAGGTTTGTAATAAACGTTATTCTAGGAAAGATACATGTCGATGCAACATGCATGGCTGTACGATTCTTGGATCAAATGTACAGGCAGTACAAAAACCAAAAATGGGTCGGGCTCGAAATCATGTGAAATTTTGGGGCTTAGTAGAAGATGTGATTTTAGGAAAGATCCATGATGACGCAGCGTGCATGTCCATGCAATTCTTAGATCAAATGGACAGGCAACGAGAAAGCTAAAAATGAGCCGAGCTTAGAATTGCATGAAATTTGGTAGGTCAGTAGAAAACGTGATTTTATGAAGGATCCATGATGATGCAGCATGCATGGCTATACGATTTTTAGATCAAAAGAACTGGAAATGCAAAGGCAAAAAAGGCCCGGACTCGGAATCACATGACATTTGACAGGTCAAAAAAAATATGATTTTAGGAACGATCCATTATGATGCAGCAACTATGGGCATATGATTCTTGGATCAAGTGGACAGGCAATACGACATGAAATCATGTGAAATTTGTCAGGTCAGTAGAAAACTTGATTTTCGGAAAGATCCATGATGATGCAACTTGCGTGGCCATACGATTCTTGGATCAAAAGTATAGGCAATGCGAAAGCCAAAATTGGGTTCGGCTCGAAATCGTGGGAAATTTTGCAGGTCAGTAGAAAATGTGATTTTTGGAAAGATCCATTATGATTCTTGGATCAAATGGACAGGCGCTCGGAATCGCATTAAATCTTGCAGTTCTGAAGAAAACGTGATTTTAGGAAGGATCCTTGATCATGTAGCATGTATGGCCATGTGATTCTAGGATCAAATAGACAGGCAATGCGAAAGCCAAAAAAAGACCAGGCTCAGAATCGTTCGTAATTTGGCGAGTCAATAGAAAACGTGATTTTAGGAAGGATCCATCATAATGCAGCGTACATGTCCATACGATTCTTGGATCAATTGGACAGGCAATGTGAAAGCCAAAAACATTGAAATTTGGTAAGTTAGTAGAAAACGTGATTTTAGGAAGGATACACGATGATGCAGCGAGCATGTCCATATGATTCTTGCATCAAATCGACAGGCAAGGAGAAAACCAAAAATAAGCCGAGCTCAGAATTACGTGAAATTTGGCTAGTCTACAGAAAACCTGATTTTAGGAAGGATTCCTGATGATGCTGCGTGCATGTCCACACGATTCTTAGATCAAATCGGCAGGCAAGGCAAAACACAATAATGAGCCGGGCTCAGAATCGCGGGAAATTTGGTGGGTCATCAGAAAACATGATTTTAGGAAGGATCCATGATGATGCATCAAGCATGGCCATACGATTCGTGGATCATATGGACAGGCAATGCGAAAGCCAAAAACAGGCCAGGCTTGGAATCGCGTGAAATTTTGCGAGTTAGTAGAATACATGATTGTGCATCATGCATGGCCATGCGATTCTTGGATCAAATGGACAGGCAATGTGAAAGCCAAAAATGGGATGGCCTCAAAATAGCTTGAAATTTGTTGGGTCAGTTCAAAGCGTGATTTTAAGAGGGAACCATGATGATGCAGCATGCATGGCAATACGATTCTTGGATCAAATGGACAGAGAATGCGAAATCCAAAATTGGGCTGGGCTCGGAATTGCGTGAAATTTGATAGGTCAATAGAAATCGTGATTTTAACAAGGATCTATAATGATGCATCATGCATGGCTATACGATTCTGGGATCAAATGAACAAGCAATGCAATAGCCAAAAACGGCCCGAGCTCGTGATCGTGTGAAATTTGGCGGGTCAATAGAAAACATGATTGTAGGAAGGATCCATGATGATGCAGCATGCTTGTCCGTACAATTCTTGGATCAAATGGATAGGTAATGTGAAAGCCAAAATAGGCTGATCTCAGAATTGTTTGAAATTTGGCAGGTCAGTAGAATACCTGATTTTTGGAAGGATAGGCAATACAAAAGCCAAAATCAGGTCAGGCTCAGAATCGTGTGAAATTTGGCATTCCAGTAACAAACGTGGTTCTAGGAAGGATCCATGTCGATGCAGCATGCATGGCCATACTATTCTTGGATCAAATGTACAGGCAATGCGAAGGACAGAAACGAGTCAGGCTCGAAATTGCATGAAATTTTGGAGGTCAGTAGAAAACGTTATTTTAGGAAAGATCCATGATTATGCAATGTGCTTGTCCATACGATTCCCAGATCAAATGGACAGGCAATGCGAAAGCCAAAAATGGATCGGGCTCAGAATCACGTGCAATTTGGCAGGTCTGTAGAAAACGTGATTTTACGAAGGATCCATGATGAAGCAGCATGCATGGCCATACTATTCTTAAATCAATTGAAGTGGCAATGCAAAGCCAAAAATGGGCCCGACTTAGAATTGCGTGACATTTGGCGGGTCAGTAGAAAATGTGATTTTAGGAACGACCCATTATGATGCAGCAAGTATGGGCATACAATTCTTGGATCAACTGGACAAACAATGCAACTCGAAATCGCATGAAATTCGCCGAGTTAGTAAAAAACTATTTTCGGAAAGATCCATGTTGATGCAACTTGCATGGGCATATGATTCTTGGTTCAAAAGTACTGGCAAAGTGAAAACCAAAATCGTGTCGGGCTCAGAATCACGTGAAATTTTGTGGGTTAGTAGAAAACGTAACTTTGGGAATGATCCATTATGATACAACATGCATCGCCATACGATTCTTGGATCAACTGGACAGGCTCTCGGAATTGCATGAAATTTGGCAGGTCTGTAGAAAACATGATTTTAGGAAGGATCCTTGATGATGTAGCATGCATGGCCATATGATTCTTGGATCAAATGGATAGGCAATACGAAAGACAAAATCGGGCCGTGCTTAGAATTGCATGAAATTTAACATGATTTTAGGAAGGATCCATGATGATGCTGCAAGCATGGCCTTGCAACTTTTGCATCAAATGGATTGGCAATGCAAAGCCAAAAATGGGTTGAACTCAGAATGCCATTAAATTTTACAGGTCAGACGAAAACGTGATTTTAGGATGGATCCATATTGATGCAGCGTGTATGTTCATGCGATTCTTAGATCAAATGGACAAGCAATGTGAAAGTAAAAAACAGCCTGGGCTCATAATCGCCTGAAATTTGGCCGGTTACTAGAAAATGTGATTTTATGAAGGATCCAAGATGATACAGCATGCATGTCCATACGATTCTTGGATCAAATAGACAGGCAAGGCGAAAGCTAACAAACAACCAATCTCGAAATCGCGTGAAATTTGGTAGGTCAATAAAAAACATGATTTTATGAAGGATCCATGATGATGCAGCATGCATGGCCATACGATTCTTAGATCAAATAAATAGGCAATGCAAAAGCCGAAATCGGGTCAGGCTCGAAATCACGTGAAATTTTGTGGGTCAATAGAAAAGGCGATTTTAGCAAGAATCTATTATGATGCAGCATGCATGGCAATACGTTTCTTGGGTCGAAATGACAGGCAATGCAAAAGCCAAAAAAGTGTCGGGCTCAGAATCACATGAAATTTGGCGGGTCAGTAGAAAACGTGATTTAAGGAAGGATCTTTGATGATACGGCATGCATAGCCATACGATTATTGGATCAAACGAATAGGCAATTAGAAAGCCAAAAATGGGAAGCGCTTGGAATCGTCTAAAATTTGATAGATCTGTAGAAAATGTGATTTTAAGAAGGATCATTGATGATGTAACATGCATGGCTAGGCAACGCAAAAACGAAAATCGGGTCGGGCTTGAAATCGAGTAAAATTTGGCCGGTCTGTAGAAAACGTGATTTTGGGAAAGATCCATGGTGATGCAACATGAGTGGTCACAATATTCTTGGATCAAATGGACAGGCAATGCAAAGCCAAAAATGGGCGAGCTCGGAATCACCTGAAATTTGGCAGGTCAACGTGATTTTTGGAAAGATCCATGATAATGCAGCGTGCATGTACATATGATTCTTGGATCAAATAGACAGGCAATGCGAATGCCAAAAACGGGTTGTGCTTGGAAACACGTGAAATTTGGCAAGTCAGATGAAAACGTGATTTTAGAAAGGATCCATGATGATGCAGCATGCATGGCCATACGATTCTTGGATGAAACAGACAGGCAATGCAAAGCCAAAATTGGGCCCGACTCAGAATCTTGTGACATTTGGTGAGTTTGTAGAAAACGTGATTCTAGGAAGGATCCATTATGATGCAGCGTGCATGGACATACAATTATTGGATCAAATGGACAGGTAATGCAAAAGCCAAAAACGAGTCGTGCTCGAAATCGCGTGAAATTTGGCGGGTTAGTAAAAAACGTAATTTTAAGAAGGATCTATGATGATGCAACGTGCATGTCCATACAATTCTTGGATTAAATGGACAGGCAATGTGAAAGCCGAAAATGAGCTGTGCTCGAAATTATGTGAAATTTGGCAGGTTAGAAAAAAATATGATTTTTGAAAGGATCAATGATTATGCAGCTTGCATGGCCATACGATTCTTGGAACAAATGCACAATACGAAAGCCAAAAACGGGCCAGGATCGAAATCAAGTGAAATTTGGTAGGTTAGTAAAAAACGTGATTTTAGGAAGGATCTATGATGATGTAGCGTGCATGTCCATATAATTCTTGGATCAAATGGAGAGGAAATGGGAAAGCCAAAAATAGGTTGTGCTCGGAATCGCGTTAAATTTGGCGGGTCAGTACAAAACATTATTTTCGAAAGGATCCATGATGATGCAGCTTGCATGGCCATACGATTCTTGGATCAAGTGAACAGGCAATGCTAAAGCCCAAAACGTGATTTTAGGAAGGATCCTTGATGATGCAGCAGCATGGCCATAAGATTCTTGGATTAGACAGATAGACAATGCCAAAGCCAAAAATGTCACGGGCTCAATATCACGTGAAATTTAGCGAGTTTGTAGAAAACATGATTTTAGGAAGGAACCATGATGATGCAGCTTGCATGGCCGTGCAATTCTAGGATCCAATGGCTAAGCAATACGAAAGTCAAAAACAGGGTGGGCTCGGAATAGTGTGAAATTTGGCGGGTCAATAGAAAAAGCAATTTTAAGATGGATCCATGATGATCTAGCATGCATGTTTGTACGATTCTTGGTTCAAATGGATAGGCAATACGAAAGCCAAAATCGGGTCAGTCTCGGAATCGCGTGACATTCGGTAGGTCAAAAGAAAACGTGATTTTATAAAGGATCCATGATTATGCAGCGTGCATTGCCATATGATTCTCGGATCAAATGGGCAGCAAATGCTTAAGCCAAAAGTAGGCCGGGTTCGGAATAGCGTGAAATTTGACAGGTCTATTGAAAACGTTATTTTAGGAAGGATCCATGATGATGTACCATGCATGCCTATAAGATTCTTGGATCAAATAGACAGGCAATTTGTAAACCAAAAATGGGCCAAGCTTGGAATCGCATGAAATTTGGTGGGTCTGTAGAAAACGTGATTTTAGGAAGGATCCATTATGATGCAGCATGCATGGGCATACAATTCTTGGATCAAATGGACAGGCAATGTGAAAACCAAAAAGGGGCCCGGCTCAGAATCCTATGAAATTTGGTAGGTCAGTTGAAAACATGATTTTAGGAAGGATCCAAGATCATGTAGCACGCATGGCAATATGATTCTTGGAACAAATGGACAGGCAATGTGAAAGCCAAAAATGGGCCAGTCTTGGAATCGCTTGAAATTTGGCGAGTCTGTAGAAAATGTGATTTTAGGAAGGATCCATGATGATGCAGCATGCATCGCCATACGATTCATGGGTCAAATTGTCAAGAAATGCAAAAGTCAAGGTCAGGTCGGGCTCACAATCGCGTGAAATTTGGTGGGTCAGTAGCAAAATGAAATTTTAGGATGGATCCTTGATAAAGCAGCATTCATAGCCATACGATTCTTATATCAAACGGGCAGGCAATGCAAAAGCCAAAAATAGGGTGGTCTCAAAATCACATGAAATTTGGCGGGTCGGTAGAAAACATGATTTATTAAGGATCCTTGATGATGTAGCATGCATGGCCGTATGATGCTTGGATTAAATGGACAGGCAATGCAAAAGCCAAAAATGGCTCGGGCTCTAATTCAGGTGAGGTTTGGCAGGTCAATAGAAAACGTAATTTTAGGAAGGATCCATGATGACACAGCTGTAGACACCCCATTTTTGACTGTCCTCAAGACTTGGACGTTACCGTTTGAACACTCGGTGATCATCCTTATTGGTGTTCGTCTTAAGTTCTCGGAGGTCTTGGCTACGCGCCTTGCCTCAGGATCTCTCGACTTGCTTGTTTTGTGTTTGGTTTTGCACCAAACACTTGTGTTTTGCTTTTGAGGAGCAGGGAAGGGCTTGTTGGCCATCCCCACACCCCACCGGCCATGGCTTGAGGCCACCGGTTGTGTTTTGTTTCCACCGGCCACATCTTTGGCCGGTCGGCAGTATGTTTGGCCGACCGGCCAGTAATTTGGCCAAAATGGCATTTTTGACTGGCCGATCACTGTGCATCTGCTTTTGCAGATATTTTTGTGCCAGCTGTGCTAGCTGGCATACACCTTGCCCCCCCTCCATACACGTGTATGGAGGGATTTCCCTCTTGACTAGCTTGCTTTGGAAGCTTTGCAAGAGGGAGCTTCTATAAAGAGGAGGCTTCTTCCCCCTCCTCTGGGGTTACAAAAAAAGTCCAGAGAGAGCTCTGAACTAGGGTTAGGTCATAGTGTATCTATCCTATCTCTATATCTCCCTCTCTTTGCCTTAGTGTGTGTTTGTTCTTAGTTTTGCATTCAAAAACCTAGTATTACACCTTACCTTGGCTACTGAGGTGCTAAGGAGTCATTTTCAGAGTTTTGGAGCTCGTTTGAACCTAAGGAGGCTGCTGGTCTTCCATTTTTCAAGAGGGTCTACAAGGGTAACAACTTTGCCCCTTTATTCCCCATTTTTGCATAGCCTTTTTACCAATCTTGCACCTATTTTTAGGCTTTGTGTATAACATATAAAAGTCTTATTTTTACCTGCCTAAAATAGTTGTTTAAGGTTTCTTTGAGCTATGGGGTTGTTTGACCCCTCCTAGGGCTTGTTTGGCCCCCATTTTGTGCTATTTTGGTGAGCTCCGGGACCACCTTGTTTGGGCCTCCTCACCACTGAAATCCCTCAAGATTTCAGTGGTGAGGATGGTGGTTTAAGGTCCTAAGAAGGAGAGGGCCACCCCCTCTCCTTGTTGTCCTTGAAAAGGGCCATTTTAGCCTCATGTGTGAGCACCATTTTTAAGTGCATTTTGGCCATGTCTTAGTTGTTATTTGTTCTTATTTTGTCATAATATAGCACTTCTTTTACTTGGTTTAGACACACCATGCTTGCCTTGCATACATGTCTTGTAATGCCATGATTTGCCTTAACATGTGCCTAGCATTTAGCCTATTATGCTTACTTGTTTTATCCTAGCTTTGTAAAGCTTTTGTGCTTGTTTTAGCATGCTTAAGTTCTATTTTTGGTTGTTTTGGTCGACCATGACATGCTTAGTATAGCCACCTTGCATTTTGGCTTGTTAGCCATTCTTGGATCAAATGGACAGGCAATACGAAAGCCAAAAATGGGCCAGTCTCGGAATCGCATGAAATTTGGTGAGTCTGTAGAAAACGTGATTTTAAGAAGGATCTATGATGATGCATGATGCATGATGCATGATGCATGGCCATATGATTCTTTGATCAAATGGACTAGTAATGCAAAAGTCAAAGTCAGGTCGGGCTCAGAATCACGTGAAATTGGCCGGTCAGTAGAAAATGAGATTCTATGAAGAATCCTTAATGATGCAGCAAGCATGGCCAATTGATTCTTAGATCAAATGGATAGGCAATGAAAAACGTAAAAATGGGCTGGGCTCGACATCGCGTAAAATTTGGTCGGTCAGTAGAAAATTTGATTTTAGGAAGGATCCTTGATGACGCAACATGCATGGTCGTATGATTCTTGGATCAAATGGACAGGCAATGATAAAGTCAAAGTCGGCCCGGGCTCGAAATCGCGTGATATTTTGCAGGTCAGTTAAAAATGAGATTCTAGGAAGGATCCATGATGATGGGGCATGCATGGCCATACGATTGTTAGATCAAATGGACAGGCAATGCGAAAGCCAAAAAGAAATAATGCTTGGAATCCCGTGAAATTTGGTGGATAAGTAGAAAACGTGAATTTTAGGAAGGATCCATGATGATACAGCATGCATGGTCATACGATTTTGGGATCAAACAGATAGGCAATGCGAAAGCCAAAAAGGACCAGGCTCGGAATTACAGGAAATTTTGCAGGTCAATAGAAAACATGATTTTAGGAAGAATCCATTACAATTCAGCATGCATCGCCAAACGATTATTGGATCAAATGGACAGGCATTGCAAAACCCAAAAGAGAGTCCGACTCGGAATCACATGAAATTGGGTAGGTCAGTAGAAAACGTGATTTTAGGAAGGATCCATCGTGATGCAACTTGCATGGCTATACGATTCTTGATTCAAATGGGCAGTCAATGCGAAAGCCAAAAATAGGCTAGGTTCAGAATAGCATGAAATTTGGCGGGTCTATAGAAAACGTGATCATAGGAACGATCCATGATGATGCAGCATACAAGGCAATACGATTCTTGGATCAAATGGACAAGAAATGCAAATCCCAAAAACAAGTTGGGCTCAGAATCACATAACATTTGGCATGTTAGTAGAAAAAATGATTTTAGGAAGGATCCATAATGACATAGCATGCATGGCCATACGATTCTTGGAACAAATCGGATGGCAATGCAAAAGCCAAAAATAGGCCAGGTTCGGAATTGCGTGAAATTTGGCAGGTTTATAGAAAATGTGGTTTTAGGAAGGTTCCTTAATGATGTAGCATGCATGGCTATAGGATTCTTGGATCAAATGGAGTGGCAATGCGAAAGCAAAAAACGGGCCGGTCTTGGAATCGGGTGAAATTTTGGTGGGTCAACAGAAAACGTGATTTTAAAAAATATCCATGTTGATGCATCAATCGTGGCAATATGATTCATGGATCAAATAAACGGGCAATGCAAAGCCAAATACGTGTTGGGTTCAGAATTGCTTGAAATTTAGTGTGTTAGTAGAAAATAAAATTTTATGGAGGATCCATGATGATGCAGTATGCATGGGCATACGATTCTTGGATCAAATGGATAGAAAATGCAAAAGCCAAAAATGGAACTGGCTCGAAATCGCGTGAAATTTGACAAGCCAGTAGAAAACTTGATTCTAAGAAGGATCTATATTGATGCAACAAGCATGCCCATACGATTCTTGGATCAACCAGATAGGCAATGCGACAGACAAAAATGGGTCAGTCTCGGAATCGCGTGAAATTTGGTGGGTCAATAGAAAACGTGATTTTGGGAAGAATCCATGATGATGCAGCATGCATGGCCGTACGATTCTTGGATCAAATGGACAGGCAATGCAATGCCAAAAGCGGGTCCGGCTTGGAATCTTGTGACATTTGGCGAGTCTATAGAAAGTGTGATTTTAGGAACGATCCATTATGATGCAGTATGCATGGACATACAATTCTTCGATCAAATGGACAGGCAATGCGAAAGCCAAAAAAATGAGTCGTGCTCGAAATCCCGCGAAATTTGGCGAGTTAGTAGAAATCGTAATTTTAAGAAGGATTTCTAATGATGCAGCGTGCATGTCCATACGATTCTTGGATCAAATGGACAAGCGATGCGAAAGCCAAAAATAAGTTGTGCTCGGAATTGCGTGAAATTTGGCGGGTCAGTAGAAAACGTGATTTTCAGAAAGATCAATGATTATGTAGCTTACATGGCCCTACAATTCTTGGAACAAATGCACAGGCAATTCGAAAGCTAAAAATGGGCCAGGATCAAAATCGGGTGAAATTTGGCGGGTTAGTAGAAAACGTGATTTCAGGAAGGATCTATGATGATGCAGCGTGCATGTCCATTCGATTCTTGGATCAAATGGAGGGGAAATGTGAAAGCCATAAATAGGTTAGGCCTAGAATCGCATTAAATTTGGCAGGTCAGCAGAAAACGTTATTTTCAGAAGGATCCATGATGATGCAGCTTGCATGGCCATACGATTCTTGGATCAAATGAACAGGCAATGCTAATGTCACGACCCAAACCCGCCCCTAAAAGTTTGGTCCATGACCGGCCTGAACATAGGCCTCAAAACGGAATTTAGAATGATATTTAAACACATACAGGGCCTTAAGCGGAAACCATATCAGTAAAAGACAACATCCATTGAGCTTGTGCATACATGGTGGTTTAATTAGATTCAAGTATTTAAATACATTCCCAGAGTTACACATACAATCACAGAATTTATATAGATCTCACACACACTTACATAAGACTTAATAATTTATATGACTCCCAACATAAATTAAGGCCTCAACACGGAGGCGTACCCCAAGCAGCTTGGCAGACAGTAGACCTCAATACCATTCTAGTGTTAATCTTCGATGGCTCACCTACAGAAATATACATAAAACGGAATGAGCAAAGCTCAGTGAATAATAGCAATGTAAGGAGGTTAATTGAATAAGCAAAACCTTGGATAAAATAAATAGACAGATACCAAACTATATACAGGTCTCATCCATAACTATTTTTCAATACGGTCTTGAGCTCACATATAATACAGACTGACTTCAAGTCCATATGTAATACTGACCGGCCTTAAGCCCATGCAAAATACAAAACGACCTCAAGCCCAACATATCATGTAGAGCGGCCTCAAGGCCAACATATCATGTAGAGCGGCCTCAAGCCCAACAGATTATACAGAGCGGCCTCTGGCCTAGCAGATTATACAGAACGGCCTCTGTCCTAACAGATTATACATAATGGCCTCTAGCCCAGATATCAATAGATTGGCCTCTGGACCAGATATTAATAGATTGGCCTCTGGCCCAGATATTAACAGATTGGCTTCTGGCCTAGATATCAACAAACAGAATAATCCCAAATTCATAAGAATACCATTACACAATAGTGCACATAGATTTCCCCATGGTTTAATTACAGGTTGACATAGTTGTCTTGCGTATAACAGAATATTAATAATAACTATTAACAGAAGGCACATGTATCACTATAGTACGATTAATAGGGATAGAACAATTCATATCATAATGGCTTCGGGCCCATCATTGGCAAACAGAATGATTCCAGCTACGCAAAGATATCATTGCTCCATGATGCACACATGTTCCATTTGTTCACCATGAATCAATAAAGTTAACTTGTAGGTAATAGAATGTTAATGTTAACTATTAACAGTAAGCAAAACGTACTACTACAGTATTATTACTCACAGTGATCGGCTCTCAGTAGTAATGGGACGATGTCCTCGTCTCGACCTTGGGCCAATCCCTTGAGTTCTAAATTAATTCCATCAATTTCCCTTCTTTCTTCTCCACTCTCAAGTTTTCTCTTCTTCTCTTGCTTCTCTCTAGCTCGTTCTCTCCAGATTTGTTTTCTTTCCTTAGATATTTTTGGCTCCAAGGTTGAGTTCACCAACCCATATGACATATATATATATATATATACAAGCTTCCCTCAAATAGGAAGAGCCAAACACACCCTTACGAATCGTACAAAATCACGTTTCAATTAAATCTCCCAGAAGACTCTAAAAATTATGCTGATCATAAACATGTCCTCTGTTCTGGTTTCTGAAGCCTCTAAGGTCTTCACTTTGCAGTACAAAGTTAACCACCCAATTGTGCATTAACGAATCAGACGAATTAGATTTTCAATTAATTTTCCCAGTTAGTTGTAAAAATTCCCATTAACATGACCAAGCACGCAATTTTAATTTCTGAACCCATAAAGGTCAGAAATTTAAATTTTAAAGCCGTGACTCAACAGATAATTCCTCAATTTGAACAGATATCATTAAATTAAAATG
Organism: Camellia sinensis; assembly: GCF_055761805.1. Classification (NCBI taxonomy): domain Eukaryota; kingdom Viridiplantae; phylum Streptophyta; class Magnoliopsida; order Ericales; family Theaceae; genus Camellia; species Camellia sinensis. Next base: position 98,985,575 of record NC_138975.1, on the reverse strand, counting down.
CATTAACCCACGAGGACATAAAAGTAATTTCGGATACGAATTTTGGGGTCGTTACAGCTAAAGCCCAAAATGTGATTTTAGGAAGGATCCTTAATGATGCAGCATGCATGGGCATAAGATTCTTGGATCAAACAGGCAGACAATGCCAAAGCCAAAAATGTCCCGGGCTCAGTTTCGCATTAAATTTCGTGAGTCTATAGAAAATGTGATTTTAGAAAGGATCCACGATGATGTAACTTGTATGGATGTATGATTCTAGGATCCAACGGCTAAGCAATGCGAAAGCCAAAAGTGGGGTGAACTCAAAATAGCGTGAAATTTGGCAGGTCAGTAGAAAAAGTGATTTTAGGAAGGATCCATGATGATCCAACATGCATATTTTTACGATTCTTGGATCCAATGGATAGGCAACACGAAGGCTAAAAATGGGTCGAGCTCAGAATCGCGTGACATTTACCAAGTTCGAAGAAAACGTGATTTTATGAAGGATCCATGATTATGCAGTGTGCCTTGCCATACGATTCTCTGATCAAATGGGCAGAAAATGCATAAGTCAAAAATAGGTAGTGTTCAGAATCGCGTGAAATTTGGCAGGTCTGTTGAAAACGTTATTTTAGAAACGATCCATGATGATGTACCATGCATGCCTATAAGATTCTGGGATCAAATGGATAAGCAATACGAAAGCCAAAAATGGGCTGGGCTCGGAATCGTATGAAATTTGGCGAGTCTGTTGAAAACGTGATTTTATGAAGGATCCATTATGATGGAGCATGCATGGGCATACCATTCTCGCATCAAATGGATAGGCAATGTGAAAACCGAAAACGGGCTTAGCTCTGAATCCCATAAAATTTGGCAGGTCAATAGAAAACGTGATTTTAGGAAGGATCCAAGATGATGCAGCACACATGGCAATATGATTCTTGGATCAAATGGACAGGCAATGTGAAAGCCAAAAATGGGTCGGTCTCGGAATCGCTTGAAATTTGGCGAGTCTGTAGAAAACATGATTTTAGGAAGGATCCACGATGATGTAGCATACATGGCTATATGATCGATGGATCAAATTGTCAAGAAATTGGGAGTCACTAGAAAACAAAATTTTAGGATGGATCCTTGATGACGCAGCATGCATAGCCATACGATTCTTATATCAAATGGGCAGGCAATGCGAAATCCAAACATAGGGCGGTCTTTGAATCACGTGAAATTTGGTGGGTCTGTAGAAAACCTGATTTTATTAAGGATCCTTGATGATGTACCATGCATGGTCGTATGATGCTTGGATCAAATGGAAAGGCAATGCGGAAGCCAAAATTGTGTAGGGATCAGATTCGCGTGATGTTTGGAAGGTCAATAGAAAACCTAATTTTAGGAAGGATCCATGATGACGCAGCGTGCATGGCTATACAATTCTTGGATCAAATGGGTGGGCAATGCGTAAGCCAAAAATAAGTCGTGCTCGGAATCGTGTGAAATTTGGTGCCTCTATAGAAAACGTAATTTTGGGAAGGATCGTTGATGATATAACATGCATGGCCCTACGATTCTTGGATCAAATGGACAAGCAATGTGGAAGCCAAAAACAGGCTGGGCTCGGAATCGCGTGAAATTTTGCGAGCGAGTAGAAAACGTGATTTTAGGAAGGATCCATGATGAAGCAGCATGCATGGCCATACAATTCTTGGATCACATGAACAGGCAATGCAAATCCAAAAATGGGTCGAGCTTGGAATCGCGTGAAATTTGGCAAGTGAGTAGAAAACATGATTTTAAGAAGGATCCATGATGATGCAACATTCATGGGCGTACAATTCTTAGATAAAATCGAGAGGCAATGTGAAAGCCAAAAACTAGTCAGGCTCAGAATTACTTGAAATTTGACAGGTCAATAGAAAAAAGTGATTTTAAGAAGGATCCTTGATGATGTAGCACGCATGGACATTTGATTCTTATATCAAATTAGCAGGCAATGCGAAAGCCAAAATCAGACCGGTCTCGAAATCACGTCAAATTTGGAGGGTCTGTAGAAAACGTGATTTTAGGAAGGATCCTTGATGATGTAGCATGCATGGTCGTACGATGCTTGGATCAAATTGACAAGTAAAGAGAAAGCCAAAAACGGGCCAGGCTCAAAATCGCGTGAAATTTAGCAAGTCAGTATAAAATGAGATTTTATAAAGGATTCACGATGATGGAGCATGCATGGCCATGCAAGTCCATGCAAGGCTTGGATCAAATGGATAGGCATTGCGCAACCAAAATGGGTTGGGCTCGAAATTGCGTGAAATTGGGCAAGTCAACAGAAAACGTGATTTTAGGAAAGATCCATGATGATGCAACATGCATGGGCATACAATTCTTAGATGAAATGGACAGGCAATGCCAAAGCCAAAATCGGATCGGGCACGGAATAGGGTGAAATTTTGCGGGTCTGTAGAAAACGTGATTTTGAAAAGGATCTATGAAGATGAAGCTTGCATGGCCGTACAATTTTTGGATCCAATGGCTGGGCAATGCGAAAGCCAAAAATAGGGCGGGCTCAGAATCACGTGAAATTTGGCGGGTCAGTAGAAAACGTGATTTTTGGAAGAATCCATGATGATGCACCATGCATGTCCGTACTATTTTTAGATTAAATGGACATGCAATGCGAAAACCAAAAACAGGTCGAGCTCGGAATCGTGTGACATTTGACAGGTCAGTAGAAAACGTGATTTTAGGAAGGATCCATGATGATGCAGAATGCATGGCCATACGATTCTTAGATCAAATGGGCAAGCAATGCGAAAGCCAAAAATTGGCCAGGTTCGGAATACCATAAAATTTGGCTTGTTTGTAGAAAACGTTATTTTACGAAGAATCCCTGATAACGTACCATGCATGCCCATACGATTCTTACATCAAATGGATAGGCGCTCGGAATCACGTGAATTTATGCGAGTCTATAGAAAACATGATTTTAGGAAAGATCCTTGATGATGTAGCATGCATGGCAACATGATTCTTGGATCAGATAGACAGGCAATGCGAAAACCAAAAATGGCCGATCTTAGAATTGTTTGAAATTTGGCGGGTCAGTAGAAAACATGATTTTAGGAAGGATCGATGATGAAGCTACATGCATGGCCATACGGTTCTTATATCAAATGGGCAGGCAATGCGAAAGCCAAAAACAGGTCGGTCTCGGAATCACGTGAAATTTGGCGAGTCTATAGAAAACGGGATTTTATGAAGGGCAATTGATGATGTAGCATCCATGCCCGTATGATGCTTGGATTAAATGGGTTGGCAATGCGAAATCCAAAAAATGGGTTGAGCTCGGAATCGCATGAAATTTGGGCATACGATTTTTTTGATCAAATGGACAGGCAATGCGAAAGCCAAAAATGAGTCGGCTCGGAATCGCATGAAATTTGGCGGGTCAATAGAAAATGTGATTTTAGGAAGGATCCATGATGATACAACATGCATGGCCATATGATTGTTGGATCAAATGGACTGGCAATGTAATGCCAAAAATGGACCAAGCTCGGAATTGCGTCAAATTTGGCGGGTCAGTAGAAAACGTGACTTTAGGAAGGATCCATGATGATGCAGCATGTGTAGGCATACAATTCTTCGATCAAATAGATAGGCAATGCAGAAGCCAAAAACAGACTGGGCTCATAATAGGGTGAAATTTGGCGATTCAACAGAAAACATGATTTTAGGAAGGATCTATGATGATGCAACACGCATGGCCATACGATTCTTGGATCAAATGGACAGGCAATACAAAAGCGAAAAACAGTACTATCTCGGAATCACGTGAAATTTGGTGAGTCTGTAGAAAACGTGATTTTAAGAAGGATCCCTAATTATGCAGCATGCATGACCATACGATTATTGGATCAAATGGACAAGCAATGCAAAAGTCAAACTCGCCCGAGCTCGAAATCGTGTGAAATTTGGCGCATCAATAGTAAACAAGGATTTAGGATGGATCCTTGATACATCATGCAGGGCCATACGATTCTTGGATCAAATGGACAAGCAATGCAAAAACCAAAAACAGACCAGGCTTGAAATCACGTGATATTTGGCAGGTCAGTAGAAAGCGTGATTTTATGAAGGATCCGTGATGATGCAGCATGCATGGCCATATGATTCTTAGATCAAACGGGCAAGCAATGTGAAAGCCAAAAATAGACCAGGCTCGAAATCGCGTGATATTTGGCAGGTCAGTAGAAAGCGTGATTTTATGAAGGATCCATGATGATGTAGCATGCATGGCCATATGATTCTTGGATCAAATGGATAGGCAATGCAAAGCCAAAAATTGGTCGGGCTCGGAATCGCGTGAAATTTGGTGGGCTAGTAAAAAATATGTTTTGAGGAAAGATTCATGATAATGCAGCTTGCAAGGGTATATAATTCTGGGATCAAATGGACAGGCAATGCGAAATCCTAAAATGTACCCGGCTCAGAATCGTGTGAAATTTGCTGGTTAGTAGAAACAAGATTTTATGAAGGATCCATGATGATTCAGCATGCATGGCCATTCGATTCTTGGATCAAATGGACAGGCAATGGGAAAGCCAAAAATGGGCCAGTCTCAAAATCGTGTGAAATTTGGCAAGTCACTAGAAAACATGACTTTAGGAAGGATCCATTATGATATAGCATTCATCGCCATATGATTGTTGGATCAAATGGACAAGCAACGCGACAGCCAAAAATAGGCCAGGCTTAGAATCGCGTGAAATTTGACGGGTCTACAGAAAATGTGATTTTAGGAAAGATCCATGATGTTGCGTCATGCATGGCCATACGATTGTTGGATCAAATGGACAGGCGATGCGAAAGCCAATAACGGACCAAGCTCAGAATCGAGTGAAATTTAGAGGGTTAGTAGAAAACGTGATTTTAGGAAGGATCCATTATGATGCAACACGTTTCCACAAACTATTCTTGGATCAAATGATAGGCAATGCAAAGCCAAAAATGGACCGGGCTCGGAATCGCGTGAAATTTGGCAGGTTAGTTGAAAACATGATTTTACGGATGATGCATGATGATCCAGCATGATTGGGCACACGATTCTTGGATCAAATGGTCAGGCAATGCAAAAGTCAAAGTCGGGCCGAGCTCGGAATCGCGTAAAATTTGGTGGGTCAGTAGCAAAACGAGATTTTAGGAAGGATCCTTGATGATACAGCATGCATGTCCATACAATTCTTATATCAAATGGGCGAGCAATACGAAAGCCAAAAACAGGCCAGTATTTGAATGATGCAATTTTTGGCAGGTCTGTAGAAAACGTGATTATTGGAAGGAACCTTGATAATGTAGTATGCATGGCCGTGTGATGCTTGGATCAAATAGAGAGGCAATGCAAAAGCTAAAAATGGGTCGGACTCGAAATCACGTGACATTTGGCAGGTCAGGAGAAAACATGATTTTAGGAAGGATCCATGAAGATACAGCATGCATGGTCATATGATTCTTGGATCAAATAGACAGGCAAAGTGAAAGCCAAAAATGGGTCGGGCTCAGAATACCATTAAATTTGGCAGGTCAGAAGAAAACGTCATTTTAGGAAGGATCCACGATAATGCAGCATGCATGGCCATACAATTCTTGGATCAAATGGACAGGCAATGCAAAAGCTGAAAACGGTTCGGGCTCAAAATTGGGTGAAATTTGGCGGGTCAGTAGAAAATGCAGTTTTAGGAAGGATCCATGATGATGCAGCATGAATGGCCATAAGATTGTTGGATCACATGTACAGGCAATGCGAAGGCCAAAAACGGATCGGTCTCACAATAACGTGAAATTTTGCGGGTCAGTAGAAAAAACGATTTTAGAAAGGATCCATGATAACGCAGCATGCATGGCCATTTGATTCTTGGAGCAAATGGACAGGCAATGCAAAAACCAAAGTCGAGCCCAGCTCAAGTTTGCATGAAATTTCGCAATTTAGTAGAAAACGAGAGTTAAGGAATGATCCATGATGACGCAGCATGTATGGCCATACGATTCTTGGATCAAATGGATAGGCAATGCAAAAGCCAAAAACGAGCAGAGCTCAGAATCGTGGGAAATTTTTCGACTTAGTAGAAAGTGTGATTTTAGGAAGGATCCTTGATGATATAGTATGCATGGCCATACGATTCCTAGATCAAATGGATAGGCAATGCGAAAACCCAAAATAGACCTGGCTCGGAATTGCGTGAAATTTGGCAGGTCAATAGAAAACATGATTTTATGAAAGATCCATTGTGATGCAATATGAACGGCCATACGATTCTTGGATCAAATGGACAGGCAATGCGAAAGCCAAAAACAAGAGGGGCTTGGAATCGCATGAAATTTAGTGGGTCAGTAGAAAACGTGATTTTAGGAAGGGTCTATTGTGATGTCGCATGCATGGCCACATGATTCTTGGATCAAATAGACAAGCAATGCGAAAGGCAAAAAAGGGTCATGCTCGGAATCGCGTGAAATTTGGTAGGTCAGTAGAAAATGTGATTTTATAAGGGATCCATGATGATGTAGCATGCAAGGCCATACGATTCTCGAATCAAATGGACAAGCAATGCAAAAGCCAAAAATGGGCTGGACTAGGCTGGGCTCATAATTGCGTCAAATGGGTTAAGCTCTGAATCACTTGAAATTTCACGGGTCAGAAGAAAATGTGACTTTAGAAATGATCCATGATGATGGAGCATGCATGGCCACACAATTGTTTGATCAAATAGACAGGCAATGTGAAAGCTAAAAATGAGCCGGCTTGAAATCATATTAAATTTGGCAGGTCAGTAGAAATCATCATTTTAGGAAGGATTCATGATAATGCAACATGCATGGCCATACAAGTCTTGGATCAAATGAATAGGCAATGCAAAATCGAAAAACGGGCCAGGCTGGGAATTGAGTGAAATTTGGTGGGTCAGTAGAAAACATGATTTTAGGAAGGATCCGTGATGATGCAGCATGCATGGCCATAAGATTTTTAGATCAAATGTACAGTCAATGCGAAGGCCAAAAACGGGCCAATCTCGCAATTGCGTGAAATTTGGCGATTCAGTAGAAAATGTGATTTTAGGAAAGATCCATGATGATGCAGCGTGCTTGTCCGTACGATTCTTGGATCAAGTGGACAGGCAATGCAAAAGCCAAAAATGGGCCGGTCTTGGAATCACGTGAAATTTGGCGAGTCAGTAGAAAACGCGACCCGTAACATATTCATTTTTTTTTTATATTATTGTATAAAAATTTAAAATATAAAATGTTTCTTATAAGATTTGAATACTAATTGTCATTGTGAAATTGATAAACTTTAACCTACTTAACTAAACCAATTATTATTAATTTCTTTACTAACATAAAATATATATCATATTTATTATTGTATAAAATTTCTAGAACCGTAAATTGAATCGAACCAAACTATTTTTCATGATTCAGTTCTAGTCATGTTTTACAAGTTAACAGTTTGGTTACAGTTTCCATTTTTTTTGGAACCGTAAAAAATGGTTCGATTCTTGGTTTACTCTAAAACCAAACCAATTTGATCCATGAACACCCATATCCCTAATTGAGGCCCCCAAATTCTATCATCAATGGCGTGGCTTAGACCCATGTGAAGCGGTCTCACACTCCACTCTCTCATATTTGGCCCCCTTAATTTCACACCATTGGAGGTAAAATGGGGGAGACAAAATTAGAGAGACGAATCATTTTTTTATATAAATTTTAAATTTTAAAACAAAACCTACTTTAATAATATACTAAATGTCACATCAATGGATAAAATGAGTTTATAAGACTTGTAAGTTTGTATAATATTACTCAAAAATTATATACTATAAAATTATGTTTAGATCTTAGATTTATAAAGAGATTTGTGTAGAGAAAAAACAAATTAAAACAAAATAATATAAGGAAAAAGTGAAAAAATAAAATAAAAATTCCCTCCACAAATCCTTTCTAATCAACATTAGAGAATGAACAAAGCGATGAATTTTGATTTCATTTAACATTGAGTTTGATTTTATTTAAGGATTTTGTTAACGTGTAGACAAAATGTTTATGAGTATTATAAATTTTACATATTAGTCTCCGTTTGTTTTGATGTAAAATATTTTTATTTTTTGCTGTTTGGTTGAACAAAAAGTAAGTAAAACATTTTTAAGGAAAATATTTTTGCATCATTGTTTTAAAAATGACTTACCTTTAAAATTTTCGCAAGTCAATTTTTACAAAGTTGACTCTCACTCACTACATTTTCGACACATTTAACCTTTTCAAGTAAATATGTTCGTCCTATCTAAAAAAAAAATAGGTATCTTAGCTCACTAAAAAGTCATAAATGACACTTTATTGAATCAAAGTCTCTCTTTTAGGTCATAGAATTTTTTATTTCAAGTGTCAACCAAACGTTAAAAAACAAAAACAAAAACAAAAACAAAAACATTTTTTTTTTGTGTGTGTCAAATCAATTTATGAGAAAAATATTTTTTGGTGTAAAATATTTTACGTCGAAACAAACAAAATGTTTGATAAAGAGTGTACATTTTTTTTTAAACTTTATTAACAAAACCTATCATTTAACTGTAGAATGAAATGAGAATTCCCTATACAAATACTTTCCACTGTATTTGGACTATGGATTTGGAAAGGGGTTTAAGTAGGGGAAGAGAAATAAAGAAAAAATTTAACTTAATAGGCATTTTACCTATCTAAATATTACTATAAAGTATACATTTTATTTTTCCTATCAACTGTTTCATGTTTCTACTCCAACCATACTCTGTATTTTAGCTATTTATCCAAATACTATTAACTTTATAGAATGCCACATCAGTAACAAAGATGGAGGGAAATAATCCTACTGATTAAATACATTTTGCCTAGCCTTGAAGGCTAACTACATGTACCTAGTGAATGTGAGTTGAGCTAAAATGTCTAATCATATGCCTGATGCATTGGAGTTGAAAAAAGTGAGTCATGCTAGGCATTTTGACTTACAAGCATTATATACCTAGTGGGTTGGAGATACTCATTCACATTATTTAGGAAGGATTAAGAAATTGGACAGGAATTTAAAAAGAGAAATGGTAAATTTGTTTCTACATAAAATATTTTGCACAAAAAAAAATTTCTTGTAAAAATATTTTGCAAAATATATTTTTCGGCGTTTGGTCGACACTTAAAATAAAAATATTTATTGCTTAAAATAGAAATTTTGATTCAATAAAGTGTCATTTATGTGTTTTTTTTTTAGTGAGCTAAGGTATTTATTTGAAAAGGTAGTGAGTGAGAGTCAACTTTGTAAAAATTGACTTACAGAATTTTTAAAGCTAAGTCATTTTTGGAAAAATGATGCAAAAATATTTTCCTTAAAAAATGTTTTTCTTGTTTTTTTTTTTCAACTAAATAACGAAAAATGAATAAAATATTTACATCAAAACAAACGGAGCTGAAATATAACCTCTTTGTTTTTTTTTTTTATTTCTCTTTCCTTTTTAAAATTTTTATTCAAATTTATAATTCAAATACAACCATGATGAATAAACTTCAGATAATTACCAAAGCAGATGGAGTTTGATATCATTTAACACTAAGTCTAATTTCATTTAACTATAGGATATCTTTGAGTAACTAGCTCAAGAACAATCTAAAGAAAAAAGGGAAACAAAGATTAGGAAGAAAAAAAAAGACGAAAATAGTCATTGTTGGATGTTTGGTGCAAACCATTTGATACATTTGGAATGAAACAAATAAGGATATTTTTTTATGCCTTTAATGAAAAATTGTTACCTAATTTTAGCAAAAGAAGCATAAAAACTTAGGAATTTTTTTCAATAAATCTTACTTTTCTCATAAAATTTTCCATTGAGTCATGTTAACACAGAAAATGAGACCTCTCAATGGAGTTGTGTAGACACCCCATTTTTAACCCCCTTAAGACCTGGGCACTACTAATTGTTTCCTTGGTGTTGAAAAATGTGCAGTGCGAAGATTCGATTTCTTCAGCAAGAAGAGAGTCAAATCCCAACTTCACACCCCTTTTTGGACTAAAGCCATTTTGACCAAAAATATTTTAGACCTTAAAACCCTCTCTTTCAAAACGTTTTTGAAAGAAGTTTCTACGATGTTCCGAGGCTCGTATTTCGTTAAATGTTATGCTTTTTGGTAAATCGAGCAAGGACAAAGTGGAAATGAATGGAAGAGAGATGAACTCTTTGAAAAATATTTCAAAACACCTTATTTAGGGGTTTGGAGTTGAAAAAAATGGGAGAGGAGAGAAGAAAACTAGCTGAGAAGAAGTTTGGCATGAATCCGGGTTGGACCGAAACAGAGTAGTCTTCGCTCAAACAGGCATAACTTTTTTCACAGTTAGAATTTTGATGTGAGGCTACCACCATTGGAAAGAATACTTCAAGGGCTTGAATTTAGGCTAAAGAATGACCTGCAAAGGAGTCCATATAAAGGCGCTATGTCCGGTTGAAATCGGGCCCAAAAAGTAGATTTTTCTGGCCAACCAAAGGTGGAGAATGCTGGCCATAAATGGGATTTTTTGGCCATGTGCCGGCCATGAATGGACTTGCCGACCCCCTTCCATCCAAGGGTGACCCATGCCAGCCAATAATGATCCAATGCCGGCCATTGATGCAGAAAAGCAGATTTTTGCAGATATTTATCTTCCAGCTGTTACAGCTGTCCCTTTTGGAGATATTTTGACCAAAAGCTTGTATTTTGCTATATATATAGAGGCTTCTCTATTGTTTTGGGGGTTAGAACACTACAAAAAAATCAAGATTTAGTAGCGGCCAAGACTGTCACTAAAAGCAGGAAAAAGAGTCACTAAAAACTAGAACACCTTTACCCGCAGTTGCAATAGCGGCAGCTAAACCGCCGCAATAGCCCCGTCAACAAATCCTTATAGTGACATTTTCCGCAAACGCTGGTATAGTTATTTTTATTGCAACGGTTGATGTAGTGATAGTTATAAATGTCACTATATTATGAATTTACCAATTACTTGCTAACTTTATAGCGACGGGTCGACTGCCGCTATATCCTTCACTTTTGCGACATTTTGTGAACCGCTACTGTATTTTGACTCTATTCCATCAGTTTTTTAGTGTCACTATAGCCATAGAATTCGTTTTGAATTTTATTTACAGCGACGGTTATTAAACGCAGTTGTAGGCTATGTTTTTTTTTGGGGGGGGGGGGGGGAGGTGAATAAGTCACACAAAAAAAGACAATCTAGACAGTGAAAAGCATCATGTTCACACACCACACAAGCAAAGAGCAAATGAGAGCAAGAACAAGGAAAACAAGACAAAAAAAAATAAAAAAACCTAAGAGCAACATAACCTGGTTACACTGAAAAGATCCAAACAACAAAAGGAACTAGAAACAAAACTCAAAACGCCATATTACAAGGACAATTTGATTAAAAAAATGGTCAAAACAGACACCATAACCCCTAAGACAGCAGACAACAGCAAACTGTGGGCAAACTGTTGGCAGTAAACACCAGCCATAGCACCATGCACCAGCAGCAATGACACCAGGCATCAAAGCAAAAACCACTAGCCAACAAAAAGGCCAACAACCTACTCACATTATATATCTATAACAACACTATTTTATTCTAATGGCTCAATACTCAATAATTGTAAAAGGTAAAAGAGTCTGCATTTTCATAATCCCAAAATATCCAAAACAACTTAATTAAAAGGTTCATTACATAAGCCTGTAATACAAAAAAGATCCGATGTTTCTAGCAAACTAATAGCCCACACCATAATCCAAAAGATAAACTTGTCACATAACAATAGTACTCAAAAGTATTACGCATGATGTCATTTTATAAAGACCTCCATGAAAAATGTTCAAATTGAGAAATGACGTCCATTGTTTGATACTTTCATATTGTCTTGTTTCCTGCAATAAAAATAATTGAATGAGCATAAGTATCATTTTCAATTTTAAAATCTATAAATAAAATTTAGACTAGAAATAATTCTCAACAAGTCTTTTTGTTTTTTTTTTTTTTTTTTTGGTAAGTATGTGGTTTACATATCAAAAAATAAAGATTACAATGAAATTGAAGATCATATTTGCAAGAATAGGAGGATAAGCAAGATCTAGACATAAAATTCCCCACAACAATATTTTTTTTGACATCCATTCATTTTAATCTCATTTTCCCCTAACCTTACCCAAAAAGGATTTTTTTTTTAAAATTCTTTCAATTTAGTTTCTTTTTCTATCTTTTCTCTCTACAAATTCAAGATTCAAAAATATATAAACTGTACAGTTTTTATTTTGTCGAATGCATTAGAAATCTTTGATGCCAAATCACTTGTACAATGCCACATGATCCCTAGTCACAAGCCTTCAAGATTCATATTGTGTTTTCATTTCAATATTTTGTATAGTCATTTTGTATAGTCATAATAATATTTTTCATCCCTTTGATTTTTCTCATAAGTAACAAAAAGTGTTACTAGTCTTTCTTTCTTTTCAGGTGCAAGAGAAGGTGAGCTTGAGATGGCCTAACAAAGTCCAAAAGGCAAAAACACTGATGACAGGGAAAACAAAAGTGGGATAGGAAGAAATATTTCACATGCTCTCTCTCTCTCTCTCTCTCTCTCTCTCTCTCTCTCTATGTGGTGCTCTCTAACTCTTAAGGCAATTGTCAAGGTTAAAGAAATTTTAAGCTAACTCCTAAACACATTCTCTAAGTATGCCACCAGTGAAATTTAATGATTTAAACAACCTATGTTCTTTTGTTTGATGATAATGCTTGAGCTCATGATAACATGAGAATTATTGTGAAGCATATGTCATGTCAGTGTTCAAATTTCATTGACACTAAGATTCAAATGAACAACCAAAGGATTGTTTATGAGATGAATGTCGCATATGTTATGTCGGTCCATATATTCTTGGTTCACTCAAAACACACCAAACCCAACAACAGCTAAGCTTCCATAAAGCATCACAAAATCCAAACAAACAAAGGTGGCAAAGAAACCCACTCCATACCAGCAAAAAAAAATTCTGCATTATGATGAAACCCACCCTCTCTGTTTTCTTCCTCTGTTTTCTGTTTTCTTTTAAACCCAACGAAAAAAACTCTGCATTAGTTCTTGGTGTTGTTCTTTAAGCACTACAAGTTGATCTCTAAGATTAGATATGCTTGAAGACATCTAAAAGGCTTAGAACATGTAAGCAAGCAACTAACATGTTGGCATTTGGACTGAATCAGCCAATAAAGCCAAACATTAGTAGCAACCACCAAATTAAACAACCACTAGCAACATCCAAGGGTTTATTTTTAATTGTATATCACAGTTTGATACGTTGCAGCATTGACAAAATTTGTTCAATTGCCCAATTCTCTATTCACTGGTTTGTTTGGTATTTTTACGGATGCCAATAAGGGAAGCAAAGTAGAGAAGTCAAGCTATCAAATCCCAATTTTGTCTGAACTAACTAACAATTTATTGGTAAAGAAGTCGTTAATTGTGGTTCTAAATTTGTGTCAATGTATGTGTATTGTAATGATGACTTACCCCGATTAGAAGGTTGCATTTCATGACTCCCAAAAGAAGATCTTTGATGTGTTTCTAGCGAAGCTTGCTCCGGAATGCCACTAGATCCATCTGTCACCTAATTTATACAATACAATTTACATAAGTATGCATAAATTTAGAAAAGGATAACATATGATAAATACATCATACAAAAGAATATATATATGTAGTTGTACCTACAAACCACTAGAACTATGTCTCTGTCTCATTAAAAATGCTACTTGCTCTTTTAAAGAGTTTATTACAGTATCTTGAGCTTGCAACTGAATACCTTGAGTTTGCAACTGATCACCTTGAGTTTTTAGTTGTTTCTTCAACTCAATTATAGTGTCTTTGTCTCTTATTCTCTCTTCATCAGAAACCATTCTTAAGTGGTCAAAACTATTACATATGAAGCCATGCTTGGAAGGAGTAGGCCCAAATCCTAAACCTCGGACATGACCATGATGCTCTTTACCCATCACTTGAGAATAAATATCATTTGGTGACCAAGATATACGGCCACTAACATTTCCTTCGGAGCTACGTGGTTGTGAGCTCATCAAAGCTTCTAGTTTTTCCTATAGCATAAATGGGGGGGAAAAATAAGAAGACAAAGTGATTGTTTGTCACAAACACATTAGAATTTTGAAAATGTAACTTATTAAATGGGCATACAATTTTTGCAGCTGCTGCTTCATTGACTGGTATCCCATCCTTCCTTTTGTGAAGCGGTATATATAATTTTGCTCGATCAAGTGCAATCTTATCTTTTTGCTCCTATGTAACAATCATATCATTTCAGAATAAATTCATAATACAATGTGCTAACCAAATTCAAAATATAAAACAAGGAATGAAGTTTGAAATACCATATCATATGCATATTGTGCATAAGTTTTAGATCCTACTGTATATGCACTTGTTTGCTCTCGTCGGCTTTCCTTATTGGTTGTACTAAGTTCCTTCAGTCATAAATGCATAACAATATGTTTAAAAAAAATGATATAATGACATTGTATTATTTGATAGAAAACATACATCTATGCATACCTGTCCTTCCTTTGAAAACCAATACGCGACAAGGTCAGCATAGTGCTCACGGTTAACTGTTAAAGGCGCAGTAGCTACTATCTGTGATGTTGTCTTTGTCTCATCATAGTACTTTGCTTTTAAACTACATTTCCAATTTCTCCATTTCTCTCCCGTTGACTTCAATGTTCGATGCCTAATCATATCCCTTCTCTCATCTTGAGGAATGGCAAACTTGGACTACAATTGTATGTTTTTTCATGATATGAACATTCTTAAAATTATCAATACAATAATATAAACTAAATTTGTGCATTTCTTTGCCTAATTCTCATATTTTTATTTTTACTTCAACTACAATAGCATGGAAGATTGTCCTTTTCACATGCATATGATCTCTCTTATAGTAGAATTATCACAAAATACTTGTAGTTAGAAAATTATCTCGATAATATTCCAACAATCTTCTTTATACTGATCTGGCACTTCATGCCAATTCTTGTACTTAATTGGGCATAAGTGTGGCTTCCTAGCAATGGTGCCTATGAAGCGACTGAACACACCACCCTCTGTAGAAATAGCCTGCAAATCCTTGTTGAAGGTGAGCATAATGCATTCTTTTGGAGTCAAATTCCACACTTCAACCATACGTGTAATTCCCTACGGGTTTCGCTTGGTCAATGCATCTATTGCAATACAACAACGAAATATATCATGGAAATGAAGGTTGACTTGTAATTTGTACCTAAACTAAAAATCTAATAATACATGTACGTTGCATTTCTTCTTCCCTTAACCAGTCCTCATCTAAATCATCTTCAAACTGAAGGTTAACCTCTGATTCTTGAGGTTGAGGGTGTGGAACATGTGATGGAGCATGTGACGAGGGATGTGACCAACTAGGTTGTGAAGAGCCATTTGATCGACTAGGCTGTGAAGTTCCATTTGGCTGATTAAGCTGTAAAAAGGCATTTGAACGACTAGTTTGTGAAGTTCTATTTGGTCTGTCCAGCTATGGAGAGCCAATTGACTGACTAGGTTGTGAAGTTCCACTTGGTGCGTTCAGCTGTGAAGGGTTATTTGGCTGGCTAGGCTGTGAAGAGCCATTTGATCGCTTGTTCTGGGACTCATTCTCAAGATTGCAAATTCTAAATCGTTTATTTGCCATATCTACTAGATAAACAATAGACGTAATTAATCAAACACAAAGATATTAATCAAATTAAATGAGCATTTATCATACAGTTTAGTAGTTAAATGTTAAAACCAAGTTTCATTACTGAAATAAAAATTGTGTTAGCAGTGCATTGTGGTCTGAACAGTTTTCAAAACCAAAAGCGCTTCTCACTTAATGTTTTCTTTGACATGGTTCTGTGTATTTTGCAAATCAGGTGGGTACTGTTCTTCTCAATTGTGCCTTCTTCTATGACATATTTTGGGTGTTCGTTTCTAAGAAGTTGTTCCATGAAAGTGTGATGATTGTGGTAAGTAATCCTCTCAAGATTGCATGCACTATGCTAGAGCATGATTAACTGGTTCAGAATAATATCACTTTTGAGTCGTTAACAGTAATTTGGAACTTTATAGGTAGCTCATGGTGATAAAAACGGAGAGGATGGTATTCCAGTGCTACTAATTGTCCGAACATCCACCAATTCATTAGAAAGAATAAATAACACATTGGCAGATCAACAGAAAATGACACATGCCAATGACATATTGCAAACTTTTGATAAAAGGAAAGTGGTTGATAGTGTGTCATCAAAGCCCTATGCAAAATAAATAAATAATATATATATATATATATATAGAGAATAATTGAATCGTGAAACATCCATTATATAGAGTGGAAATCTATCCAAAATATTTTTCCATTACTAGAATTAAATAAACACTGTGAACCTAAATCTGAAAGCATGGCATAGTACTAAATGTATTTGAGGCCTTTCCAAGTAATTATTTTATATTACCATAACGCTATTCACAAATAATGATTGAATTGTGATATATTACCACTCTTACCAAAATAAAAGCTTAATAATTTGATTCAATTGTACATCCTAAAGCTCCACAGATCACTACCCCAACAAACAACAGCAACAAAATCAGCCACCAATCACACCAGCATTGACAAAAGCAGCATAAAAAAAGAGCAACCTCCATAACAAATCACGCACAGCCATTAGCAGACAGATTACACACCATAGATCACAAAACACATCAGATCACCCACAGCCAATTGGCTACATTCCAGTGAAATTAGCAAAACAGGGCTAGACTTAGCTCCCCTTCCTAATACAATAACATAACACAACACAATAATACTACTACATTCAGACAGGTGCTGACATACATGACTATACTCACCTCTCTTAGATGGGTGCGGACTTCTTTCTTCTCAAGATATGATATACCTACATTCACAAACTAAAAGTTAAAACCAGAGAGAGCATAAAAACAATATTGTCAAGATGCTGATTTTGAAGTCCAAGTTTTTAATAGCTATATTTAACAACAAACGTTAAAATAAAATAAAAAACCATCAGTTATCTATTAGAAGAAACATAGATGTCCTCATTAATAACCCATACAATATACTTCAATGGCAACTAGACAACTGTCTTGACAAACCCACACAAATTTGAGATCGGATACAAAGTAGCAAATTGATGCAAACATAATCATAAAGAAGAAAATAGATAATTTACCTGGTTTGGCTTACGCCCTACATCCACAAGGGGTATGTGATTAAAAAAAAAAATGCAAAACATGGGTTGCCATACATATATGAAACTAAGAAATTTGAAATTTATATTCAAAACCAAATAATGTTTCAAAGATTAACATGAGAATAAATAAATTAAAATCAAACTAGTTGAACTCAACAACTAGACATCCTCATCTAAATCATCTTCATCGATCAGTTGGTTATCAAGTGGAAGTGGTATATTGATTGTCGTTCCATTTGTATCATTTCTAGCCCAATTGAGGTTTTCATTCGCATCCACATGAGTGTCTTCAACCATTATATGATACGGCTCGTTATCATAGTAAGTGTCAACATCACCATCACACAATTCACTAGTACCAACATCAAACACATCCCTCGCTTTTGTTTTAACAACAACCAACCAATTTTCATGCCTTACATCTCCCACATAATAAACTTGTGAAGTTTGAGATGACAAGACAAATGGTTCATCATTTAACCGTTCTCCAGTATCTATCAAATGCAAAAAATTTACAAGGTTAAACCCATATTCATCTATCTTGTAGCCTCTGCCTGTGTTCACTTCAGCCCAATTGCATTTGAATAATACATATTCCAACTTATCAAAATAATTGAGCTCAATGATATCAAATAAAACACCATAATACATGGTGCCTCCTTCGGTGGCCACACAAACCCCATTATTCTGAGTTTTCTTCACCGCCTCGTAATTTTTAATTCGGAACTTAAAACCATTAACAACATATCATTTGAATCGTCTAGCTAGAGTGTTTGGGCCTTGAGCAAGCCACTTGATTTCATCAGTAAGTTGTTGTTTTCTTGTGTCATCCATAGCTACAACCTTATATATTATAGGATCCATTAAAATGATTACATTAATCTCCACGCTAAAAATTGTATATGGTAATAGTATTATTTAATAGCTACATACTTACATATGATCTAAACCACTCACAAAACTTTTCCATATGCATCTTATTAAGAACTTCATCAGTTAGACGACTCGGATGACTTTGTCTCTTTATATGCTCCTTCTGTTCTCTGTATATACAAACCTTACTTGTATTACTGTTGCAAGTATTAAAATGGGAAACTCAAACTTATTTATACACCGTAACTTATAAATATTGCTTACATCCGATATGGTTGAATTTCATCATTGTTAAATAGCACATAACGATGTGCTTGTATCCATGACTTTTGATCAAGTTCGATATTCATTATTGCCCCTGTAAAATCTTCAACATTTCTTAAGGGTCAATTGAATACAATTTCAACAGATTCCAAATATTGCGAACAAAATATTAAGCACTCTTCAGCTATGTATCCTTCTGCAACAGAGCCCTCTGGATGGGCTTTGTTACGAACATAAGATTTTAGTCGTTGGAGATACCTACATGAAAAACAATATAATTATAGATTGACTAAATTGGGATGTCAATGTGATGTAGGTTTAAAACACAAATGGATACAAGTCGTCACGCCAAACCTCTCAATGGGATACATCCATCTATAGTGAATTGGGCCAGCAATTTTAGCCTTAGTGGCCAAATGGACAACTAAATGCACCATAACAGTTAAAAATGAGGGAGGGAAGATTCTCTCCAAATTGCATAAAGTCAATACAATTCGAGATGCAAGTCGGTCAAGCTCTTCCACTTGCAAGACTTTGGAACATATTTCCCTAAAGAAACAAGATAACTCAATTAGAGGTGAAGCGACTTGTTTTGGTAATGCTACTCGTAATGCGATAGGAAGAAGTTGCTGCATCAAAATATGACCATCAAAACTCTTCAAACCTATAATCTTACGCTGTCAAAGTTGGATACAACGTGAAATATTTGAAGCATAACCATCTGGGACTTTTACCCCTTTCAAAACTTTCAAGAAGTCATCTTTCTCTTTTAAAATCATTGAGAAGCAAGCTGGAGGCAAATATGTCTTATTGGAACTAATCTTTTGTGGGTGAAGTTCACGTCTTATACCCATCTCTTGTAAGTCAAGACGTGCCTTCAAGTTATCCTCTGTCTTCACATCTAAATTCAACAATGTTCCATATACATTATCAATCACATTTTTCTCTATATACATCACATCAAGATTGTGACGCAATTTTTGATTTGCCCAATACGATAATGTAAAAAATATACTTCTTTTCTTCCATGGTTGTATCTCATCACCATCCGCTTGTTTCTTTCTTTTTTTGTTTTTTTCATTTGCCTTTGTCTTAATAAATTTGTAATCAAGGTCTTCTGTTTGCATCATGATCTCAAAGCTAGCTAGCATATCGAGAGCTGGTTCTATTTCTTGTTTGCCATCAAATGATGCTCTATCTTTACGAAATCTATGATCTTTATCCAAGAAACGCCTTTGACCCATAAAACAATATTTTCCTCCGTGTTTTAACCATCAAGAATGAGTCTCATAATTACAAGAAGGACATGCAAGAGCACCCTTGGTGTTCTAACCAGACAAATCACCATATGCAGAAAAGTCATTTATAGTCCACATTAGAGCTGTAGGCATTTGGAATTTCTCTTTGGAAGATATATCATAAGTTTGTTCTTCAACATCCCATAATTCCTTCAATTCTTTAACTAAAGGCTGCATGTACACATCTATGTCATTTGAAGAGGAGCTCGGACCAGGAATAAGCAATGATAGGATGAAAAAAGATCTTTTCATGCACATCCATGGAGGCAAATTATATGGGACCAATATGACCGGCCATATACTATAACTAGTACTCATATTCCCATAAGGGTTAAATCCATCTGCTGCCAACCCCAACCTGACATTGCGAGAGTCAAAGGAAAAATCTACATATCGAGAGTCGAATGTTTTCCAAGCCATAGAATCGGCAGGATGCCTCATTATGCCATCATTTGTATGGCCATCAGCAGGCCATTTCATAGAAGCAACTGTTTTTGAAGACATAAACAACCTCTACAACCGAGG
This sequence comes from Camellia sinensis, assembly GCF_055761805.1. Classification (NCBI taxonomy): domain Eukaryota; kingdom Viridiplantae; phylum Streptophyta; class Magnoliopsida; order Ericales; family Theaceae; genus Camellia; species Camellia sinensis. The sequence goes on along the minus strand of NC_138975.1, from coordinate 98,965,268 downwards.
TTTCAAGGGAAACCACTATAAAACCTTTGCAGCCTTTTTCTTTCTCCTTTTAGATGAAGTACTCATATTTTGTTGCAAATCATTCTCATTTGTTGCCCACCCTGAAGCACCACAATTACACACATCATCATTTGCATGTTCCTTCCAAAATAACATACAATCATTAGGACAAGCATGAATCTTTTCATAACTGAGACCCAAATCCTTAATAATCTTCTTGGCATCATAAGAGGCTTTCGGAAAATTTACATCTGAAGGAAGCATATCTTTCAAAATTTGAAGCAACATTGTGAATGAGTGGTTGCTCCATCCATTAAGACATTTCAAGTGATACAGATGCACAATTACTGACAACTTGCTAAAATTCTTACACCTTTCATACAAAGGCTTCTCAGCATCTTTCAGTAAGTCGTAAAATTTTTGTGCATCTTCATTAGGATCTTCTTGAGGTCGTTGCACGCTTGGACCTTGATCAGATGGTTCTGGTAAATTACTTTCTTCTGCATATTCATCCATATTTTGGGTGTGCATGGGAAACACGTCCCGCAACATGTCACGTTTATCACTATACTCAGGTCGTATTTCTTCAACATGGCTTTGACTAGTTCTACTAGAAGTCGTTGCAGACATAATTTCCCCGTGATGATACCAACAATTATAACCCGGACTAATTCCATAGGATACCAAGTGATCATGGACAACTTCTAGGGTCAACATGTATGAATTCACACATCTCATATATGGACATGGAATTGTTCCATCATTAGATACATTGTGAGAAGCAAACTCCAAAAATTCTTTAATCCCTTGCATATAATCTCTTGACAATCTACTCTTCTTCATCCAACTCTTATCCATTGATAATTAACTAAATTGAAGTACCATGAAACAAAATAAAAAGTTAAATATATTATATAAAGAGTTATCTATACTAATATAAAAAAGCATTACACAATTTAGTGTAGGTACACATAATTGAATTATTTGTATATGACTTTTCCTGTATATATTTTCCTAAAATTGAACTATTTTATATTGATACATTTCAGTTTATTTTTTATTGTTTTCTTGGATTTCATTTTCACAATCTATGTAGCATTTTAATGTTTATGAGCTATGATTTTTTTATTCTGTCGACCCCATTTGATGGAACTTAAGGCTTAGTTGATTTCAAATCAATATCTAGAAATTTAATGTTTATGAGTTATGATTTTTTTACTCTGTCAACCCCATTTGATGGAACTATTTTACATTGATATGTTTCATTTTATTTTTTATATAAAGAGTTATCTATACTAACATAAAAAAGCACTACACAATTTAGTGTAGATACACATAATTGAATTATTTGTATATGACTTTTCCTGCATATCTTTTCCTAAAATTGAACTATTTTATATTGATACGTTTCATTTTATTTTGTATTGTTTTATTGGATTTCATTATCACAATTTATGTAACATTTTAATGTTTATGAGTTATGATTTTTTTACAAATTCATTTCAAATCAATATTTGCAAATTTACAGGATTAGTTGATCTAAGTTTTTTTTTATGTTTTTGTTTTTGTTTTCACAGTTCTCATCTAATAAGTAAACAAAACTTCTTTTTCTATGAGTTCAGGGTTTTTGATTTACTATGTTTTTGTACTTTTTGTCCATAGAATTCAATGACATGCTTTCCAACTAGAGTAAGCAGTATTAGGTTTTGGGAAACGTAACAAACCCATTTCTATGATCTCACCTAGTGTTCTTGCTAGGCACGCATCAAAGGGACGAAGGTCATCAGACCCGTGGAACACATGGATCAGTACGACCCATCATCCATTGACCGTATTGGCGAGAATCAAAATTAATGGCAAATTAATCTATATATACAGTAATGCACAAAGAGGTCAATTAATAAAATTTAATTTTAACTTAAATTACCCCGTCAAGCAATATATTGGAAGCCTTAAAATCACGGTAGATGATTTGCTTCTCTATCGTGTGCAAGAACGTGAGGCCTTGAGCTACTTCTATAGCTATATTAAGTGCTTGTTTGGCATGTGCTAAAATAGCACATGCTATTTTAGCACATCATCTTATTTGAGTCGCAATCATCTTATCTGGGTCACATCACTTCTTATTTGAGTCACATCACCTCTCTACCACATCATTTCAAACCCAACCAATATTTCACATTTTTTTATGAAAAGTCAAAAATTATACTCATCCAGCACTTCCCCCCTAAGCCTTGTCTCCCATGGAAGTGGTTCTAAACCCTCTGCACAATTCACAACAATGTAACATATATACACAACACTTTGTTAGCGTTCATCCTGTTCACTTGCCTTTTCTCATACTAACCTTTGCCAATTACAAAACTCATAACATAAGTTAAGGTAGGTATAAAGCAAATGGGCTTTACTTGTACACTACATTAGTGCTCATCCTTATTCCTTAATTATATTCTGGTGTGTAATTGGCTGTTAGTTTTGATAATAAGATTTGTAGCTTCTTTGTGTAATTAATGAGGCAAACTGGTTATATTGTCTTAGAAATGCTTGGCAACAGCTTGGGGACATGAACCGAGACGTGGCTACGAAGCAATATATAACCCTTTTGTCAAGGAGCATTCCTTGGTGGATGGGGGATGACACAAAGTAGTATTTTCCTTCAGCGTCTATTGTTTCTCTACTTTTGAATAATTTTTACATTGAAAATTGGTAATTTTATTTCTTGAATAACTCTTTCCACAAGATGGTAAACAGATTTTCTCAAATGGAAGATCATATTTTTGATCGACAAAACAAAAGTTTTATTGATGACAAAAGGCACAATACATGCGATAATTACATCAACAAAGCCGGGGAAATGCAAAAGCATCATAACTAACCTCTACGATCCCAACTAGGTTGGCACCGCAGAGGGAGCACAATCATATGCAACCATAAACCAAAGATTGGTGAGAAACCAATCAAAAGAAAAAGCAGCAGAAGGCAAATTAATAGCAGAAGAGTAATAGCAGCAACAAAGAAATAGTAGCAGAGTAATGTATGGCAGCCCAAGCATATCTGTATATCTGTATGGCAGCCCAAGCATATCAAACTAGAACCTGAACCAACAACCCCACAGAGTCAACAGCCTACCAGTTGACAATAGAGCAAACCTAATGTACAAGAGCCTAACAAAATAGAACCTAATGTACAGTAGCCAGGATAGATCTTGAACTTGGAGAAAAATAAAGCTGAAGGCCTTGTATTACAAATCAAAACAAATCAGCATAACATTCCACTGTTGAGCAGTCCAAGCATATCTGTATGACTTGTTGTACCCAAGATCAGTAATGAAGGAATAGGGGAAAGATATTAGGGGAATTGTTTTGACTTATTTTAGTAGGTGGACATATTTATCAAGAGAAGTACCCATTTGTGACAAGTCTTGTTCCATAAAAACTAAACTCCAACTGAGTTAGAAGCAGAGAGAATTAGAATGTTTAAACTGCTCAGCCTGTCAATGTCATTCTCCTAGGTTTTGAGATTTTGAGAAGTATGATTTTCAAGATGTATGCAATCAATTTACATGATTATCTTAGTCCATGTCATTTTAAGTGTGCTTAAAAGTTGCCCTTCGATGCTTAAGTGTTGGAGCATTTAGCATGCTTGTTTGTATGTACTTTTTTCCTTCATTTCATAGCATTTTGGGCGCTAATTTGGACTTATTTGAGAGCTGTCCATATTGGTTTAAGACCATCCTCGCATGTTGTTGCATGCATGTCTTGCATGTTGTCACATGCTTGCTCCATTTTGCCTTTTGTTGCATGTCATGCATGGTTGCATTGTTTAGGTCATAAGCTTATTGACATGTTGTAGCATGTTAGTTCAAATGTACCTTGTTGTATACTTGGCCCATGGCATGTTGTTGCATGCTTAAGTTGTGATGCATTTAGCATGCATTCTTCCTTTTGTTTTGGTTGCTTAACATGTTGTCCATGTTGCATATTTGCGTGCATTGTCCCTAACATGTTGTCCATGTTGCATCTTGCATGCTTGCATGCTTAAGTTGCATTTTGCATGCTTGTTTGCTTGCATCTTGTCATATGCTTGATATGTTGTCACATATTATTGCATGCTTGTCTAGGTTGCATTGCATTTGGCATGCTTGTCACCTTAACATGATCGTGTTGCATTAGTCTTGCTTGCATGCATGCATCTCTTGCCTCTTGAATAAAGCATGATAGAGGTTGGCGGCCTCTTATTTGTCTTGTGTGCATTTCATTTGACATTGAAATTGCACACTTGGCCTCTTTGGCCATCACGCATCGAAACGCATGATTGATGGCCCGAGGGTCGAGGACCACACTCCTTTGAGTTCATAACATGATAAGGAGGGTGTTTGTGCATATATTGCATTGTAAATGCTTTGCAATGCTTGTCTGTCCTCTACTGCTGTCAAATAGGATTCTGCAGGAAGAGATGGCCGGTTGGCCATCTTCAGTGCCGGCCGGCTATCCATATTTGGCCGAGAGCTTCATTTGTGGTCGATGACCACTTTTCCATGGCCGGTGACCATTTCTCTTGGCCGATGACATCCCGCAGTGTTCAGGGAATGTTCCAAAACCAACCTTGGGACTTGTGCAATTTTTAGAGGCATAAAAACAGTGCAAACAGAGGCAGCATGAGTATGGCGTTGGATTTCCGAGCGAAACCGAGCGTGCATGCATGCACCCCTCTCCCCGAGGCTGTTTTACTGCTTTCAGTAGCTTAATTAATTTGTTTAATTAGTTAAGTGGTTATGTAAATAATTAATTAGCTCGTTAGTTAGTTAATTTGTATTATTCTTTTGGACCCTCCGAGAGAGGGCAATGTTGTAATAAGTGTGCGTGTGTGTGATGCATGTCTTCCAACCCCACGTCGTTCTCCCTTTTACTTACCTGCTTTGATGGTTAGTTCTAGGTCATGTTTTGATTAGCATACTTATGCTCGCATGTTTGCATCCATTCATCTGTCTTGCATGCACCGGGTTCGGCGCATCATGCTAACTACATTGTATTTCAATTTCAATTTGAATACATGTATCAAGTTGCATTTCACATGACATCTTAGAATAGCCGAGCCTATTTCTATTTGCATTTTGCACGTGTTGCATTAGCCATCTTAACATGAACTAGGATCATGCATTTGATTACTAACTGGTTTCTGTTTTGGCTTAGAGTACTAGGTAAGCATTTATGCTTTAGCATCCTTGCATACGTTTGAGTGTTGCCATGACAGCATGCTTACCATGAGGCTATCTGCTTAGTTGATTAACTGCTTAAATGCCTGTGGGTGAAGGTTGGGTTGCTTGTATTGGAATAATTCGTCGAAACCCGTATTTTTGCCTATGTGCGAGTAGCAAATTTCAATCCATTTTCAAAACAAATGGATATGCGATGCATTGTTCCAAATTAGGCAATCTAGTCTATACTTCTATGTTGTGCGCCTCACATAGTAATTCTAGGCTAATAAACCGGAATAAGAGCACATGTGTTTTCAAAAACAAAATATCATGTTTAGTAGTGGCCGATCTTTGATCGGGCGAGCGGGGGTGCTCATAGCTGACCTTCCCCAATCGTATCCAAGTTCCCGAGCCGAGGCAACTTTGGTGATGACGGACACGTGGCCTTAGGCATGAGTCAGGGTTTCCAAAATTCCCCTAAAATAAAATATTTAGGTGGCGACTCTGTATCTGGCGAAGGAGTCCATGTTTGGCACTTCTTTCTAAAAAAAATCAGTTTTCCAAAACGATTTGCCGGATTAGGACTCTTTGGTGATTTATCAATCTTGCATTGCACTTTGCGAGATCAGATTAAGAACCATGACATATGAGTCCGAACTGTAGCATGGGGCCCATGGGGCGCGTCTACAGCCACTGAAACCAAATTGATTACGCCATTGTTATTAACATAATTTTTAGAGCCTACGGTGAAATTTGATTGGAAATTGATTCGGATCAGATTAAATTGAATAAATTGATGAATTAGTGCCCAATTACTTTATTATTATTATATTGGAATTAGTGGAATTGGTTATAATAGAGCCCTACACCCTCAATTCTCTCTTTAGCTTCATTTGGCTGATTTTGAACTCAAAGAAGAGAGAGGGCCAGCTTTAGAGAGAGAGAGGGAGAGAATTGTGTAATCTTGGCTCAAGGATTGGGAAATTTGAAGATTAAACTCAAGAATTTGCTATAGTTTGGAAGATTGAGCTCCTAGGTAAGGGAATTCATGGGTTTAATGTTGTAAATTGTGAATTCAAGTTTCTTAATGGTCAAGAACATGAGTCAGATTGGTTATGATGAAATTGGGTTAGTTTTGTTGAATTTGAAGTCTTAGAACACATGCATGTAAGAAATTGCCATAAATTTCCATGTTTGGGCATAAAGTATGTAATCCATGTTGAGTTTTGATTAATGACCATGTATTTGATCATCTCTTCACCAATTAAGTTGAGGATATTGTGTATATTTCACATGCAAGTGCAAATCATGGGAGTTTGAGTCTTGCATGTTTGAATCTAGTGTGTTGGTGATGAGTTTGAGTTAATTTGAGACATGCATGTGATTAAATTGTGAAATTGAGCTTCATTGTGTTGTAATTTGGTGTTTACACCATGTTAGAATATGTATATGTGAAGTTTGAGCCACAATCATGCATTTGGAACCTTTGAACATCAAATTGAATCTCAAGAACATGTTCTGGATTTTCCAGAATTTTGATGTCCGCTCGAGCGGGGAAACCGCCGTTCGAGCGTGAAATTTGTGTTCCCAGTATTTTCTGCAAACATGGTGTCCGCTTAAGCGGGGAAGTTCACGCTCGAGCGGGGAGCCATGTAGAGAGGCCTTCCGCTCGAGTGCCAGAGTTTGCGATCGAGCGTAAATTTGACATATCCAGTACTTTTGTAGGCCTCGTGGGTCCGCTCGAGCGGGGAAGTCCACGCTCGAGCAGGGACCCTATTTTCTGAAATTTTGAAAAGACATTCTCTGTTTCATTTTCTGTTCTCTTTCACTTCCAAGTACTCTTAGGCATGCATTGCGCATTGTAATTGAGTTAAAGAGATAAGAATGAAGCCTAAAAAGGAAAATGTGAATTTAGAACAGATCGAATTGTTATGACACTTTTGTGTTCATGGAATGTGTAGGGTCGAGCTCCAGGGCAAACCAACCAACCGATCACTGTGAGTAATATCTTAACAGAGATATCTAAAATATGTTGTTGTCCAATTGCTTACTTCTATCACTGTGAGTAATATCTTAACAGAGATATCCCGATCACTGTGTTCATTGATTCGATTAGTGGACAATGTTTGCTATACCAAATGAGTGGGCCAGAGGCCAGTCTGATCTGAATAATAGAATGAATGGGCCACATGCCATTTTGACATGAATGAATGGGCCAGAGGCCATTTTGACATGAATGAATGGGTCGGAGGCCGTTTTGACATGAATAAATGGGTCGGAGGCCGTTTTGACATGAATGGATGGGCTGGAGGCCGTTTTGACATGAATGAATGGGCCAGAGGCCGTTTTGACATGAATGGATGGGCCGGAGGCCATTTCAACATGAATGAATGGGTCGGAGGCTGTTTTGAGATGAATGAATAGGCCAGAGGCCGTTCCGACATGAACGAATGAATGGGCCAAAGGCTAGTTTGTCATCTGAATGGGCCAAAGGCCGTTTTGACACAAATGAAAGTTTGAATAGGCCAAAGGCCAGTTTGTTTGGAACCGCAGTCACTTGACCTAAATTGTGTATATATGTTAAATAGAAATATGAATTGGGCCTAAGGCCGTTTGATGCATGTTGTTCTACATATCGTCTGTATAGCTTCTTTAATTGATATTATTCACTGGGCATTTACTCACCCTCATTCATGTGTTTGTAGGTGAGGCAAGAGAAGTCCAAACCCAGCCCCAGTGAAGTCTATGTGGAACAACAAAGGTCTTGGGGGAGTCAGCCCTTGTGTCTCACGCACGAGTCCCGTCTTCACCCTTGTGTTATGTATTTATATTCTGTTACGTTGGCGAAGACTTTGCATCTGTTGTATATAGTCGCGATGGGTTGACTTAGACTTATATGATCCTGTATGTACAGAACCTTATGTAATGCATATTTTGTTATGAGTTATTAATATGCACATGTATTGTTTGTTATGACGTGCCATGTAAGCACAGGTCTATGGACAAAGTTTTAAATTGCTTCCGTTTGGCCCCCATTAACTTTGTTAAAATACGTTTGGATTGGCTCAAGTCCGTAGGTAATCTCTTGATTACTAGCCGGTTATGTCCTTAACCCACGGGGGCGGGTTCGGGTCATGATAGAGTGGTATCAGAGCACGAGTTAATAACTCACACACTTGTCCAAAAGAGCAATAAGCGTCTAGAAAAGATCTAGGATGCATTCATATGATAAGTGTGAAATTGAAAGCATCAAGAATACGCTTAAGTGTTTTGATTTGAACAATTATGTGCTATAAGTTGTGATTTACTTGCATTGCAAATTATTTGACTACTTATGCTCTCTAGTATATGCATACTTGTGAATCTTTTGTGTGAAATATAATGCAAGTTTAATCAGATTGTGAGAACAAGAGGTGATGAGATAGAGGAATCCTCTACTGCCAGAATAGACAGAATGGAAAGACTGATACAGGAAATGGCAGAAACTTTAAGACAGCAACAGGAGTGGCAACAACAGTGGCAGCAACCGCATCCGCCACCTCCACCTCTGGCACCACCCATGCCAGATAATCAGAATGACGATCGGATAATAGCACTCACCAAAGAATTTAAGAAAATGAAACCACCACAGTTCCACGAGGGACTAGATCCGTTGAAAGCCGAAGCATGGGTCCTCGGCATTGAGAAACTGTTTGAAGTGTTCCCATGCTCAGAGGCACAGAAAGTACTTCTAGCCACTTTTATGCTAGAAGACGAGGCAAGAAGATGGTGGATGTTGATGCGTGAGAATTACAGAGATGTTGACTGGGTAAAATTTTTGGAGATCTTCTATGACAAGTACTTCCCACAATTTGTTCGGGATAGGAAAGTGTCAGAGTTCATGGAACTAGGGCAAGACAGTATGACTGTAGCTGAGTATGAGGCCAAATTCACTAAATTGGCCAGGTTTGCACCTCATGTGATTGATACCAATTACAAGAAAGCGAGGCATTTTGAAGGTGGGCTTTGAAGTGACATTTTAGAGACGGTGAATGTCTTGAAGCTGGAAACCTACATTGGGGTGCTAGACAGGGCTATCGTATCAGAAGCTAACATAGCTAGACAGACTAAGTCTACAACTGACTAGAAAGGCAACAAAAGGCAAAGCTTCTTCTCAAAGAAGAAATTTTCGAAAAAGCAAAACACGGGATCCTCAAATAATTCGAATTCTTCCCGAGACACAGCTCCCATGTGCAATATTTGTAGCAAAAGGCACCGTGGGGTTTGTTACCGTGTGTCAGAGGCCTGTTTCAAATGTGGGAAACAAGGGCATATGGCCTGAGATTGTAATCAGAATGGTGGAAAGTTAGCTGCTAGCTCAACTGCATCGATCCCAAATCTAGGAAATACTTTGAAGTTTGCTACCACCAGGGACACCGTGAGACAGGAGAGAGTTTTTACGCTTGTTTCGGGCGATACACGGAATGCCAACGTGGTTGTCTCAGGTACCATTTCTATATGTAATCAGGATGCCTTTGTGTTAATTGACTCCGGATCAACACACTCATTTGTAACATGTGCATTTGCATCTAGACTGAATAGACCTTTAGAATTACTGCCATATCTACTATGTGTGTCTGCTCCATCTGGGGAATCTGTATTGTGTGAATCTATATACCGGTTTTGTGACATGCGTATTGAGGATGCTATCCTATATGTATATTTGTTGCACTTGAACGTTAGGCATTTTGATGACATTTTGGGCATGGATTGGTTAACTAAATATTATGCCATCATTGATTGTGTGACCAAAAGAGTTGTATTTAAACCACCAGAACATACAGAAATTGTGTTTGTGGGTAATGGGATAGTGCCTCCACCTTACTTAATATCTGCAATGAAAGCATGCAAACTGATCAGGAAAGGGTGTCAGGGTTACTTGTGCTATGTGTTGTCCGAACAATCTGTAGATGTTGAACTAAATAATATCCCCATTGTTAGAGAATTTCCAGATGTGTTTCCAAATGAATTACCAGGGGAATTGGTAGATAGGGAGATAGAGTTTACTATTGAAACTGTGCCAGGCACCCAGCCCATTTCTAAAGCTCCCTACAGAATGGCTACTGCCGAAATGAAAGAATTGAAAGAATTGAAAGAACAGTTGCAAGACCTGCTTGACAAGGGGTTTATTCAACCTAGCACTTCACCTTGGGGTGCACCAGTATTATTTGTGAAAAAAAAGGAAGGAACCCTATGCTTGTGTATCAATTATCGAGATTTGAACAAGGTAACAATAAAGAACAAATATCCCCTACCCCGTATTGATGACTTATTTGACCAGTTGCAGGGATCACAGGTTTTTTCTAAGATTGATTTGAGGTTCAGGTATCATTAGTTGAAAGTTAAAGCAGAAGATGTTGAGAAAACCGCATTCAGAACGAGGTACAGTCATTTTGAATTTCTTGTTATGCCATTTGGAGTGACTAATGCTCCGGCAGCATTTATGGACTTAATGAACCGAATTTTTAAAACCTACCTTGACGAATTCGTTGTGATTTTTATTGATGGCATTTTGATATATTCTAAAGATACACTTGAACATGAACATCATTTGAGAACTGTTCTACAAATACTTCGGGAAAGGAAATTATTTGCTAAACTAAAGAAATGTGAGTTTTGGTTGGATGAAGTTGTTTTCTTAGGGCATGTGATCAACAAGGAAGGAATTTCAGTAGACCCACAAAAAATAGAGGTGATTGTGAATTGGCCTACACCGACTAATGTGACAGAAGTCCGTAGTTTCATGGGCTTAGCTGGGTACTACAGGGGGCTTGTGAAGGACTTTTCGAAATTAGCTGTGCCTCTTACCCAATTGACACGTAAAGGGCAACTGTTTGAATGGAACGACGAAAGAGAATCTGTCTTCCAAGAACTGAAAACAAGATTGACCACTACACCAATTTTGACACTACCTTCAGGTACGGAGAATTTTGTAATTTTCAGTGACGCGTCTTATAAAGATTTGGGTTGTGTGTTAATGCAGAACGGAAAAGTTATTGCTTACGCCTCCCGACAGTTGAGGCCACACGAGAAGAATTATCTAACGCATGACCTCGAATTGGCCACAGTTGCTTTTGCTTTGAAAATCTGGCTGCATTATCTGTATGGAGCAAAGTGTAAAGTCTACACGGATCACAAAAGTTTGAAATACTTTTTCACATAGAAAGAGTTGAATATGCGGCAGAGGAGATGGCTGGAATTGATAAAGGATTATGATCTGGAGATTCAATATCACCCCGAGAAAGCTAATACAGTTGCTGACGCCTTGAGTAGAAAATTAACGGGGAGTATGGCTTGGTTACTTACTGAACAGAAAGAGATCTTGCAAGATTTTGAAAAATCTGAAATTGAAGTGGTAATGTGTGAATAGGGCGGACTGATAGCCGCTATTACAGCCGAGCCGGCAATCATTGACGAAATCAAGCAGAAGCAGAAAGAGGATGAATTCCTCAAGAAAGTGATTGATGAATTTGAGACAAGTCCAAAAGTAGAGTTTGGCATTGAGAATGAAGTGTTGAGATTTCGAACTCAAAGAAGAGAGAGGGCTGGCTTTAGAGAGAGAATGAGAGAGAATTGTGTAATCTTGGCTCAAGGATTGGGAAATTTGAAGATTAAACTCAAGAATTTGCTATAGTTTGGAAGATTGAGCTCCTAGGTACGGGAATTCATGGGTTTAATGTTGTAAATTGTGAATTCAAGTTTCATTAATGGTCAAGAACATGAGTCAGATTGATTATGATGAAATTGGGTTAGTTTTGTTGAATTTGAAGTCTTAGAACACATGCATGTAAGAAATTGCCATAAATTTCCATGTTTGAGCATAAAGTATGTAATCCATGTTGAGTTTTGATTAATGACCATGTATTTGATCATCTTTTCACCAATTAAGTTAAGGATATTGTGTATATTTCACATGCAAGTGCAAATCATGGGAGTTTGAGTCTTGCATGTTTGAATCTAGTGTGTTGGTGATGAGTTTGAGTTAATTTGAGACATGCATGTGATTAAATTGTGAAATTGAGCTTCATTGTGTTGTAATTTGGTGTTTACACCATGTTAGAATATGTATATGTGAAGTTTGAGCCACAATCATGCATTTGGAACCTTTGAACATCAAATTGAAGCTCAAGAACATGTTCTGGATTTTCCAGAATTTTCATGTCCGCTCGAGCGGGGAAACCGCCGCTAGAGCGTGAAATTTGTGTTCCCAGTATTTTCTGCAAACATGGTGTCCGCTTAAGCGGGGAAGTTCACGCTCGAGCGGGGAGCCATGTAGAGAGGCCTTCTGCTCAAGCGCCAGAGTTCGCGATCGAGCGTAAATTTGACATATCCAGTACTTTTGCAGGTCTCATGGGTCCGCTCGAGCGAGGAAGTCCACGCTCGAGCGAGGAAGTCCACGCTCGAGCGGGGACCCTGTTTTCTGAAATTTTGAAAAGACATTCTATGTTTTATTTTCTGTTCTCTTTCACTTCCAAGTACTCTTAGGCATGCATTGAGCATTGTAATTGAGTTAAAGAGATAAGAATGAAGCCTAAATAGGAAAATGTGAATTTAGAACGGATCGAATTGTTGTGACCCTTTTGTGTTCATGGAATATGTAGGGTCGAGCTCCAGGGCAAACCAACCAACCGATCACTGTGAGTAATATCTTAACAGAGATATCTGAATTATGTTGTTGTCCAATTGCTTACTTCTATGTAAGCTTTATAAGTTCATTGATTTGATTGGTGGACAATGTTTGCTATACCAAATGAGTGGGCCAAAGGCCAGTCTGATCTGAATAATAGAATGAATGGGTTAGAGGTTTTGACATGAATGAATGGTCCAGAGGCCGTTTTGACATGAATAAATGGGCCGGAGGCCGTTTTGACATGAATGAATGGGCCGGAGGCCGTTTTGACATGAATGAATGGGCCAGAGGCCATTTTGACATGAATGAATGGGCCACAGGCCGTTTTAGCATGAACGAATGAATGGGCCAAAGGCTAGTTTGTTATCTAAATGGGCCAAAGGCCGTTTTGACCCAAATGAAAGTTTGAATGGGCCAAAGGCCAGTTTGTTTGGAACCGTAGTCACTTGACCTAAATTGTGTATATATGTTAAATAGAAATATGAATTGGACCTAAGGTCGTTTGAAGCATGTGGTTCTACATATCGTCTATATAGCTTCTTTAATTGATATTATTCACTGGGCTTTCATTCACACTCATTCATGTGTTTGTAGGTGAGGCAAGAGAAGTCCAAACCCAATCCCAGTGAAGTCTATGTGGAACAACAATGGTCTTGGGAGAGTCAACCCTTGTGTCTCACGCACGAGTCCCATCTTCGCCCTTTTGTTATGTATTTATATTCTGTCACACTGGCGAAGACTTTGCATCTGTTGTATATAGTCGCGATGGGTTGACTTAGACTTATATGATCCTGTATGTACAGAACCTTATGTAGTACATATTTTGTTGTGAGTTATTAATATGCACATGTATGGTTTGTTATGACGTGCCATGTAAGCACAACTCTATGGACAAAGCTTTAAATTGCTTCCGTTTGGCCCCCATTAACTCTGTTAAAATACATTTGGATTGGTTTAAGGCCGTAGGTAATCTGTTGATTACTGGCCGGTTATGTCCTTAACCCACAGGGGAGGGTTCGCGTCATGACAATCCCAATGCTTCTAACAAGGTGCTAGTATAAGCACCGGGCGTACCTGGATGTCTCTAACCAACGAGATGAGGGAGTGGAATGGTTTTACCTGGTATTCCTCTAAATGAACAGCATATATAATATCGTGCATGCATAAGAAAGAAACTCAACAAGTACAATATAGTAGAAACACATGTTCAACGTTACATCAAGATACAATTTCAATACAAGATAAACGCATGTGCATATGATGCCAATGGAAAGGTGCATAACAATGCATAGGAGATGTGCATAACAATGCAAGTGAAACGATGCATAACAATGCAGGTGGAACGGTGCATAAAAATACAAGTAGAATAGAGCATAACAATGCAACTGGAATGTGCAAAACAATGCAACTGGAACGTGCAAAATAATGCAAGTGAAACGTGCATAACAATGCAAGTAGGACAATGCATAACAATGCAACTGGCGCGTACATAACAATGCAACTGGAACGTGCATAACAATGCAACTAGAACATGCATAACAATGCAAGGAAAATGGTGCATAACAATGCAACTGGAACGTGCAAAACAATGCAAGTGAAACGTGCATAACATTGCAAGGAAAATGGTTCATAACAATGCAAGGGGAATGTGCATAACAATGCAAGTGGAATGGTGCATAACAATGTAAGTGGAACGTGCGTGACAACGCAAGTCAAGAGGCGCATAACAATGCAAGTGGAACGTTCATGGCAACGCAAGTGAAAAGGTGCATAACAATGCAACTGGAACGTGCGTGACAACGCAAGTGAAGAGGCGCATAACAATGCAAGTGGAACGTGCTTGACAACGCAAGTGGAAAGGTGCATAACAATGCAACTGGAACGTGCGTGACAACGCAAGTGAAGAGGCGCATAACAATGCAAGTGGAACGTGCGTGACAACGTAAGTGGAAAGGTGCATAACAATGCAACTAGAACGTGCGTGACAGCGCAAGTGAAGAGGCACATAACAATGCAAGTGGAACGTGCGTGACAACACAAGTGGAGAGGTGCATAACAATGCAATTGGAATGTGTGTGACAACGCAAGTGGAGAGTTGCATAACAATGCAAGTGGAACGTGCGTGACAACGCAAGTGGAGAGGTGCATAACAATGCAAGTGGAACGTGCGTGACAATGCAAGTGGAGAGGTGTATAACAATGCAACTGGAACGTGCGTAACAATGCAACTGAAAAGTGCATACATATCCTGTGCACAATAATCAATGCATATTCGATGCAATATGCTCAATGAAGAAATGCGCGGCTTGGCAAGACCGATTCAGTTTGTAACCTCCAATTTACCTCTCGGAGGAGTTGCAATATATTTCAAAAAGGATACACCTCGTGCATGCCAACTGACGATGAGCTACGCATCAAAGACATGAGTTGAAACCTCCGCAGAAACATTTTGAGCTGAAAAGTGGGTTCTTCATGTAGAAGCCACAAATGCCGCTCTTCTTCCCAATCATATTCACAACTTTCCCTGTTCTCCAACGGGGTGGCAGACTAGGTTGGTTCAGTATCCAGAATTGAGGCGCATACCCGCTACCTCAACCTATGGGGCTTCCATACAGATTTCAAGTCAGGGATACACCTTTGGGTATTTAAACCAAACTTTAGTCTCAAAAATCCCGAACCTTTGCGTTCTAGGCAATAGCCATTCGAACTCTAGTTTCCACCGTCACAGTTGGTCTCCTAGGAACTCATTGCAAACACAGCCAAGATGCCCTTAGCAGGGAATGATACTCAGGGAGAGCACTTCTGATCGCCATTATGGCTTTGAAGCAAGCTTGATCTTAAGCTTAAGGTAAAGGCACACTCATACTTCGGAGCATTGACAAGGCCTGAGGAAGTGCATATGGAATGCAATCTTGGAATTTGCTTAAGTTGAAACACACTATGATGCTCCAAATTTTCCCTCTTTTCTTTTGTTTTGCAGTCTGGAACCTATGTAGCTTCAGATAGGCCCTTGTTCGACTGTTCTCATATGACCTGGGTTGAACCCTGCAGTTTTATGAAAGAACAAATCCTGTTTTGCACATATGTGGAGAATGACACAGCACTCTGAGCACAAAACAAATCATTTTGAAATTGAGAAATAAATTCTTAACCGGGTATTGAGCCTACAACTGACCACCGTCAAAAGGACTCAACAAAGGAAAACAAAGGTAAAACAACCTAAACACATCTATTGACGCACGAAACGACTCAAAACAAGAATCGAGACAACCAAAACAACACACACGACACTCTGACGTATTCCAATGGCAAGAGACCTCTCAGTTCGCGAGGAGCCAGTTTCTTCGGGTATTGTTTCCCACCCTTTTCTCATTTGTCATTCTCACATCACTCTGGCACTCAATCTCTTTTTCTCTGAAAAGCCCTTTCCATCACTTTTCTCTCAGCTCACATCTCTCTATTCTTCAATCTCTCTGATTTTTTTATCCCTCCCCTGGGTGGTTGATGGATAAACAGGAAGTTGTGGGCCCTTGCCCCTAGTATTCAACTAGATTCTCCTTCTTTTGACATCGGTTGACAATGTACTCAGCCAATTTGGATGTGATCAGATCTATCCAGATGAGGGTGTAGAATATCTTGATCCATTCCAATTCATGTTTCACACTTGGCTTGATACCTCGCTGCTCGGAGGATGAGAGAGCTTTCGGCTCTTTGTTTGTTAGCTTCAATTGTGCCCTTTCTGGCGAACAAGGTGCCCTTTCCGGCAAGTATGGTGCCTTTTCTGGCGAATGCATTAATAAAGGGGAAAAGACAGAAAATCGGACTCAACTGTGCCCCTAGTTCGTCATTTTGACCATTTTTTGTTTTTTTTTTTTTGCTTTCTACTAAAACAATTTTTACCAACATGAGAGTTAGATTAACATGCTTGTTCAATTTTTTGATTTGAAATCATGCAAGTCAGGTTATGAGCACTGAAAATTTTTCTTTTTTAGGTCCAAGATATGGTCCATTTTTTAAAAAAATGGAGCAATTTTCGAGAAAATTAGTCAACATCATTAAGAATTCTCAAAACTATTTTTGCAAAAGGCAACTGCTCGACCAACATAGAATCTACTCTCGAGATGCACAATCTCATATCCAAAACAATGGAAAATTGCCCCTTGTCTAAATGGCACTGCACGGCAACGGAAAGTTGCCCCTTGTCTAAGATGGCGGGTCAATTTCCCCACGGCGGAGGTTCTCCAGGCGCCGGAGGCGAGCTTGACATCATGTCTTTGCATCCGAGGGTTCGCCCCTTCATTCCCGAGAGGTACGATCCTCCGACTCATGTCCTTCCTCAGGCGATTTTTTACCACTTTACCGACTTCGACCCTCGAGCTCCTGTGGACCTGCTACTGTGGGAGCCAGAGTCCCATCTCTCCCATCAGGCACGACAGGTACGTACTTCACCTTTTTACATTTCCTGCCTTAATTCTGCATTTTCCCTGCATTTCATGCTATGTATGCTTATTGCTCGTTCTGAACACATTCGCATGCCATACTTCTGCTCATTTTAACACACAACTTGTTCTGCACGCTTAGTCTATAACACAATACTCTGTCTTGAACACATATCTCAATCACTTGAATCTCTGAAATCTGAACACACAGCCCAAATTTGATGGTAAACACGCAGCCCACATTTAATTGAAAGTTGAACACGCAGCCCAAACTTTAAATTTCTGAAATCTGAATACACAGCCCAAATTTGATTGTGAACACGTAGCCCACATTTGATTGAAAGTTGAACGCGTAGCCCAAACTTTAAATTTCTAAAATCTAAACACGCAGCCCACATTTGATTGAAAGTTGAACACGCAGCCCAAACTTTAAATTTCTAAAATCTGAACACGCAGCCCACACTTAATTGAAAGTTGAACACGTAGCCCAAACTTTAAATTTCTAAAATCTGAGCACGCAGCCCAAATTTAATGGTGAACACGCAGCCCACATTTAATTGAAAGTTGAACACGCAGCCCAAACTTTAAATTTCTGAAATCTAAACACGCAGCCCAAATTTGATGGTGAACACGCAGCCCACACTTTAAATTTCTGAAATCTGAACACACAGCCCAAATTTTATGGTAAACACGCAGCCCACATTTGATTGAAAGTTGAACACGCAGCCCAAACTTTAAATTTCTGAAATCTGAACACACAGTCCAAATTTGATGGTGAACACGCAGCCCACATTTGATTGAAAGTTGAACACGTAGTTCAAACTTTAAATTTCTGAAATCTGAACACACAGCCCAAATTTGATGGTGAACACGCAGCCCACATTTGATTGAAAGTTGAACACACAGCCCAAACTTTAAATTTCTGAAATTTGAACACATAGCCCAGATTTGATGGTGAACACGCAGCCCACATTTAATTGAAAGTTGAATACGCAGCCCAAACTTTAAATTTCTGAAATCTGAACACACAGCCCAAATTTGATTGTGAACACGCAGCCCACATTTGATTGAAAGTTGAACACGCAGCCCAAACTTTAAATTTCTGAAATCTGAACACGCAGCCCAAATTTGATTGTGAACAAGCAGCCCACATTTGATTGAAAGTTGAACACGTAGCCCAAACTTTAAATTTCTGAAATCTGAACACACAGCCCAAATTTGATGGTGAACACGTAGCCCACATTTAATTAAAAGTTGAACACGCAACCCAAACTTTAAATTTCTGAAATCTGAACACGCAGCCCAAATTTGATGGTGAACACGCAGCCCACACTTAATTGAAAGTTGAACACGCAGCCCAAATTTGATGGTGAACACGCAGCCCACACTTTAAATTTCTGAAATCTGAACACACAGCCAAATTTGATGGTGAACACGCAGCCCACATTTGATTGAAAGTTGAACATGCAGCCTAAACTTTAAATTTCTGAAATCTGAACACACAGTCCAAATTTGATGGTGAACATGCAGCCCACATTTGATTAAAAGTTGATTTGATTTGTACACAGCTCATTTCCTTCATTTGCACACAGTTTATTCATTCCATTCTGAAACTGAATACATGTGTTCGTTATGAATGCAGACATCCTCTTGCGTTACACGGGGATACGGTTCTATTGTTGCGAGAGATTGGTACGCGAAGCTCCCAAAGGCTGTTCGCGATTAGGTTGATCTGGCAGGATTCGGGACCTTTTGTACCGGGATATCTCGCTATCTAGCTAGCCGGACATTGATGGGGGCCTTAGTGGAGAGATGGTGGGACACCACCAACTCCTTTCATTTCTCAGCTACCAGGGACATTACCATGACCCCATTTGACTTCACCGTGTTAACGGGCCTTGACGTGGGAGGCTAGGCGATCCCTTACGATGAGGACATGGGCGAGTGGGAGGCTGCCTGGATTCATCTGTTGGGAACTCGCCCACCGGTAGACCGATCTTCGGGCCGAGTCCGATATACCTGGTTTTCTACACAGTTCAGGGGGACTGAGCCCGAGACTCCTGAGGAGATTGCATAGTACGCCCGTGGGTTTTTGATGTTTCTCTTCGGGACCACCCTGTTCACCGACAGGGGGAACACCGTTGGGCTATATTTGCTGAGTGCCTTGGTAGACCTCACACAGGTTAGTCAGTATGACTGGGGTGGCGCCAACTTGGCTACCCTTTATTGCTATATGAGTGCGACCTCCCGCGGACGGAGGAACATAGTCGGTGGCTATTGGAGAGCCTGGGAGGTACCTTCTGCCCTCTTAATTCACATTTCTTCCTTTCATTATCTGTACATTGCACACACGGCACACTTTACATTCTATACTTACATCCTACACTCAACATTCTGTATTCTGATTCTGCACTCAGCATTCTGTATTCTGATGGCTTTTGCCTTGTTTTCCACAGTTATGGGTCTTTGCGTACTTTCCGACGCTAGCCCCGGAGCTCGAGGTGGAGGCCCCTCTCATGACCCCTTATTCGCTCGTCTTCGAGGGCCAGTACCGGTCGCGGCCCCGGGAGACTCTCCCCTACCTGCGGCAGTATTTTGACACGGTGCAGGCGATCGAGGTATGTCAGAACTCTCAGTTCTTCCCATGTTCATCTTTGATTCATGCTTGGACATTTGTGATTTCTAATTGGCTTATGCATTGGCTATCCGCAGATCTTATAGCAGCCCTGGATGCCTTTGGGTAAGGATCTCTGATTCCAGTTTGCCGGAGGATGGGCCTCCTCCCGGTATAGGATCTTGTTCGAGGGGCTAGTTGGTAGGGCCTGGTTCTTGGGAGACCGTTTCCTTCGTCAGACTATGGGCTTCCCTGAGCCAAGTGTCCCTTCAGCACCCCCAGATGATATGTGGCTCGCTGATAGGCTTACTCCCCAGGGTATCATTGATGTCAGGCTGGGCATTGATGCACTGCTGCATTTGGAGGACGGGGAGTACGCGAACTACCGTCACACCTACTTAATGCCTCCATTGATAGGTGTTCGTACTCCCTCGAGGAGGTCTACTGGCATGCCGTCTTCGAGTCGCACCCGAGCCAGAGACCTTCCTTCGGCCAGTAGGGCTGGCACATCCAGAGGTGGGGCTGGACTGGTCCCTCCGATTCCCCCGACTTATCATCATGCCGGATGGCCAGGTATCTCGACTGAGTTGACGGGATGGAGATACGGGGCTTCCTACCCAATTCCGCTAGAGCCTCCTATGCCAGATCATCCATACACCAGAGACCCTGACTCACCACCGGTATGTTTTACAGCTCTGCTTTATCACTCAGATACTTGGACATTCATTCATTCACTGATGATTTGCACTTGCATCTGCAGCCTACCGCGGAATATGCTGAGGGGTTACTTAGGTTAGTGGCCTTGCTCGAAGGCATGGTCTTGCGGAGAGAGGCGCAGTTGTCCATCATGGGCGTCTCGGTACTGTTTAGTTTTCTTGCATTTATCATATTTCTGATGACATGCTGAATTTGAACATTTCATTGCATTGATTGACCGACTGTATGCGGAGAGCACATCTGACACACACCACATCCATGTACTATATTTGCACACATCTACTCCATGTAGCTTTTTATCTGTATATCTGATATACATATTTTGGCTGATGTATTCAAATTGCACTCTTTCTTTTCAGATGCCTCCGATATATACCGGACCGCAGGCCGAGCCATCTGGGCCTTCCGGAGGAGCTGGGCCATCTAGGGCTTCTCGGAGAGCCGTGAGAGGGGAGTCGTCTCGCGGACGAGGCGGGCGCAGAGCACATATCATTGAGGAGGAGTCCAGTGAGGAGGAGGAGTCCGAGCATCGTTAGTCAGAGACATCTGCTGGCAGAGATGATGACTCTAAGTCTGGCTCTGAGGGCGGAGGTGATGCCGAGGAGGATCTCGAGGATGATAGCTCTGACTCAGATGGCGATGATGGTGCTGAGGCTATTCCTCAGAAGAGGACAAAGAGGGCCTCTTTTTCTTACGCTTGAGAGCACAGATGTTCCCTGCTTTATTTGCCTTTTTTTACTAGTAGTTGTAGCACATTGTACATTTTTAGGCATTTTTTTTTATTTTCTGTAAAACTTGTACCCTTGTTGTAAAATATTGTAACAAAGGAAACATGATGGAATGAAACAGCTTTTGTTCAAAAAAGTGTTGTATTTTATGTTCTTGCATCGTATCGCATTATTTTGCACAAAAATAAGATTGAATGGAAATCATGCATTGAAAATTGCCAAGTCAGGTAGTGAACCAACGCAACAAACAAAGCAACTTAACTTACTAAGGAAGGAAAGAACCTTAGCAAGTTTACAACTCGATAAGCAAGACACAACAATGTTGATTAAACTTACAACTCGATAAGCGAGACACAACAATGTTGATAAACAAAGAGTAACAACTCAATACAAAACTCGCCAACTCGACAAAACTTAACAACTCGATAAGCAAAGCAACAATTCGATAAGCAAAAACAACTCAATAAGCAAGATTTAACAACAACTCGATAGACAAATGCATTTTGGATGATCTGGGTGGCGGAACGCATCCGAAACAGAGGAAAACTCGCACCTTCAACACCCCCAATGCATGGAAATGCTTGGGACTTTCTTCTAGAAGCTAGAATAAGACCAAAGACACCTTCTCTTGATGGCCGACCACTTAAGGGAGCTGGCCGACCAGCTTTTTGCATTGGAGGGGAGAGGGGTGGTCGGCCTACCAGAAAAGGTGGCCGGCCGGCCACCTAGCTTGGCAACCACCAAATTTTTGACACGTGTCCTCCGAACAGTGCCTTATCCTCTTTAAAAGCTCCAGCCTCGTGGTTCTCTCATTTCATCTTAGTTTTACATCAAAATGGAGGCATTTCTCACCCAAAATCTCACATCTTGGATTGCTTCTCTAGATGGCTAGGAAAATTTGAACTTCCGGGGCTTCGGCTTGAATGCACTATTCACGCTGAGCCGTACTTCGCTGCGCATTCCATTCCTCCATGCCGCGGCGAGGTTTTGGAATCCGGTAACATGCATCTTTAGCTTCGGCGGGCAAGAGATGTGTCCGACCTTCGAAGATTTTCAAGTTTTCATGGAATCTGAACGCCATGAAGAGATTTTGTCCCAATTTCGCTTCGGTCACGCCCAAGCTTTAGGACAGATGTGTGGGCTCACCATGCATGATGCTCGGTCTCTGATCTGCAACGGGGAGCTGGATATCCTTGGCTTGATTCATCGCTTTTTTGATGCCGGTAACCGCAGCGGCCATCATTGGCAAGGTTTTCAGCAACACGCCCTTTGCTTGTGCATGCTATCTCACTTTTTGCTTGCCCCGGGCTTTAGCGGATCTAGCATCCGTCTGATTGAAGTTGCTCAAGGTTTGAAAGAAGGAAAGAGTTGCATTGCCATGACATTGGCCGAGACGCTGATGGGCCTGGATGCTTTCTATCGCCAAGAGACGACCAGATTCGCGAGGAGTCTACTACTGCTGCAGGTAATGTTTCCCACCCTTTCTCACATATATATTGCTCACATCACTCGGCCCTCAGGCTCGGTTTTTCTCACAAAACCCTTTTCTTACTTTTCTCTCATCGTACACCTCTCTATTCTTTATCCTCTCATTTTTCATCCCTCCCCAAGTATGGTTGATGGATACATTGCAGGTTGTGGACTCTTGCCCAGCCTACTCAGCTCACGGCTACTTCTTCCGACAATGACTAGTCGATGCCCTTAATGAGGGATGGCGGTTTGACTGGATGTGCAATTTGTCTACGGATCACATTGCTTGGCGCTGTCCTTGGCTCAATCTCCCGGCAATGAGCTATAGCATGTCTCGGCAGACCGGGATCCAGTTGATTGGTTTGACTCATTGTGTGTTCTACTTTTCGTTCCGGTTTCGGCGCCAGTTCAGCCATGATCAGACTTGCCCGCCAGAGGGGATAGAGTATCCTGCTACATTCTCAGTTCGAGGCGCACAACTTGGCCGGTATGCCACAGCATGGAGAACTAGAGAGCTCCTGGCCCCTGCTCCCACTTTCAGGTGCACCTTGTCTGATGAGTGCTTGGATTGGCTCAATGAAGAGGCACAGGAAGGGCCTACTTTGGCATCAGAGGCTTCGACCAGCTCTAGGAGGGGGCGCAAGAACACCTGACCTAGCTATGCCCCGGATTTATTGCTTTATTAGTACTTCCAAGTTTTCTTTATGAATGTAATAAAAAGCAACTTCAATTTGTATGCAAGAGCAGGAGAACTCTGTATTGAAATCAATGAAATTGAAGGTTGTGGGTATTGAAAATTTTCCGCTTTGGTCCGAAAATGGTCTAAGTTGTAAAAAGATTAATTTTGAACAAAGTCAACTTTTATTAAAACTTTTCAAAACCATTTTCGATATGGATCAGAACTGGACATGCTTGAGATCTGTCACTAAGATGCACAACCCCGGATCCCTACAACTGGAAAGTTGCCCCTAGTCTGAAGAGTACCGCGGCACTGCACAGAAACGGAAAGTTGCCCCTAGTCTGAAGAGCACTACACCGGAGATCATAATCGAACTCTTGAATGCTGAATAGACAAAGATGACCGAGATGATCAAATGGACAAAGTTGATCGGGGAAAAGTTTATGGCTGAACTTCAGGATGAAGTTGCCTACGTATCCCAAAGATGGGAATCAAGCCTTACGTAGTTCAGGCTTAGGTTCACTCGAGTATTTTCACTTTTCTTTTACGCTCTAACTTTTTCCAAGGCCGCCCTTTGCGGGTTTCCAACCTTGCGAGCTCAGTTTTTATATTTTCCAATTTTTCACTGCTCTAACTTTTGCCTAAGTCGCCCTTTCGGGTTTTCGGCCTAGCGAGCCTCTCAGGGGTAATATTTCTTCAACTTGTCCATGTTGATCGGTTGTGAGAACTCCAAGCCATCTAGGTCCATTAGAACCACAGCTTCACCTGACCAGATTGACTTGATGATGTTGGGACCAGTCCAATTGGGTCTGAACTTGCCCCTTGGGTCGTGGATGGGAGCTCGGTTGTCCTTGAGCACCAAATCTCCTTCTTTTAGATTCCTGGACTTAACTTTCTTATTAAAAGCCCTGGCAATTCTGCGCTGATAACCTTGAACATGGTACAGTGCTTTCAGTCTGCGCTCGTCAAAAAGCATGAGTTCTTTAAATCTGCTCTATTGCCAATCTGCTTCGGCTATCTGACACTCAGCCAGCACTCGCAGAGACGGAACCTCAATTTCAATAGGTAGAACGGCCTCCATCCCATAAACTAATGAATACGGAGTCGCCCTGTAGAAGTTCTAATTGAAGTCTGGTACCCCCACAGAGCAAACGGCAGCTTGTCTGGCCAATCCCGATAGGTTTTCACCGTCTTTTGCAATATGTGTTTGATATTCTTGTTGGTGGCCTCGACCGCTCCATTGGTTTGCGGCCGATATGTAGACGACTTATGAAAAGCCACATTGTATTTCTTCAACAAGTCAATCACTTCCTTTTTGAAGTGCGAACCATTATCTGAAATGACCTCGTTTGGGACCCCATAACGACAGATGATGTTTCTGATGAATTTTGCAACATGTGACGCCTTCAACACCGCATAGGATTGGACTTCACCCCACTTTGTGAAATAATCTATCTCAACCAGGATGAACTCATGCCCATTAGACCCCTTCGGAGTGACAACCCCGATCACGTCGATTCCCCAAACTGAAAATGGTCATGGCGAAGTCATATTGTACAGCTTCGACGGCGGGATGTTCATGCGATTTGCATGGATCTGACATTTGTGGCATCGCCGAACAAACCCGATACAATCGTTCTCCATGGTGGACCAGTAGTAACCCTGTCTGAGGATCTTCCGTGCCAGCATTACCCCGTTCATATGCGTACCGCATTCCCCTCCATGGATGGCCTCCATCAGGCGTTTTGGTTCTTTAGCTTCAACGCACAGCTTATGCATTCCCAGATGACCTCTCTTATACAATTTACCTCCGCAGATGATGAACTGAACGGCCATTCTTCTTATTGCCCTTTTGTCCTTGGCATTTGCCCCTGGTGGATACTCTTCTTTCTCCAAGAAATTCCAAATATCGTAATACCAGGGGTTCTCATCTTGAACCTCATCTATAGCAGCGATTGATTCATATTCTGGCGTAAACTTCTGATCAATAATGACTGGACGCATCCGGACTCCAAATGGGATGTCTATCATGGAAGATAGAGTTGCTAGTGAATCTGCGAACCTGTTGTTCTCTCTTAGTAGATAAGTAAAGTTTAGTTTCTCAAACCGAGGAATTAACAAATCCAGGGCCTGATGATATATCATCATCTTTTCTTCTTTGACTTTCCAATCTCCTTTCGCTTGAGATACAATAAGGTTCGAGTCCCCGATGACGTCCAACCATTTTGCCCCTAGTTCTAGGGCTGCTTCTAGACCGGCAATGCATGCCTCATACTCTGCTTCGTTGTTCAAGACTTTGATTCGGAGCTTGAAGGCTAGAGGGATACGGGGATTGTCGGGTGCTATCAACAACACTCCTATCCCATACCCGTATTAGTTTGACGCTCCGTCAAAGTACATTGTCTAAAACTCATCGTCAATATGAAAAATGGCCTCATCTAGGAATAAGTACTCAACTGCGTCACCCCCTTCCACTGGATGATCGGGTAAGAACTCTGCTACTGCTCTTCCCTTGACCGACTTGCGCGTCACATATTTTAGATCGAATTCGGAAAGCAGCAACAACAACCAACGAGCTAGCCTAGCCGTAAGTGCCGGTTTCTCGAAGAGATATTTGATGGGATCTAATCTCGAAACCAACATTACAGAGTGAGCTAACAGGTAGTGTCGAAGCTTCCTGGTAACCCATACCAAGGCTAAGCAAGCCTTCTCCAATGGTATGTAGCGAGTCTCATACTCCAGCATCTTCTTGCTCAGATAATAGATGGCCCTTTCCACTTTGTCCTCTGATTCTTGCGCGAGCATGCAACCCATTGTGGTCTCAGTTACCGAAAGGTACAATATCAACGGTCTTCCCGGTTCTGGTGGTGACAACACAGGTGGGTTCTATAAATATTCCTTGATCTTTTCAAAAGCAGCTTGGCATCGGCCATCCCACTGGAATTTCTTTCCTTTCTTCAGGAGACCAAAAAGTGGTTCACAAGTCAAGGTTAATTTTGAGATAAACCATCTTATGAATTGCACTTTACCCAGAAAGCCTCGCACCTCCTTTTCAGTCCTTGGTGATGGCATTTCTAGGATGGCCTTGATTTTGGAAGGGTCGACTTCGATACCTCTCTATGTAATGAGAAACCCCAGCATTTTCCCTGCTGTAACACTGAACGTACACTTCTGAGGATTCAGCCGCAACCAGAATTCTCTGATCCTTTGAAAGAACTTTTGCAAGGCGATGTAGTGGCCCCCTCTTTCCTTGGACTTAACAATCATGTCGTCCACATACACCTCAACCTCTTTGTGGATCATGTCATGCCATATCGTGGTCGCGGCCCGTTGATATGTAGCTCCAGCATTCTTCAGCCCAAACGGCATCACTCTGTAACAGTATGTCCCCCACGGGTTGGTGAAGGCAGTCTTTTCTCGGTCTTCAGGTGCCATTACTATCTGGTTGTAGCCTGAGAAGCCATCCATAAACGAAAGCAAAGTATGCCCTGCTGTGAAGTCCACTAATTCAGCAATGTGCGTCAAGGGAAAGTCGTCCTTCCGGCTAGCTCTGTTCGAATCCCTAAAATCCACACATACTCGGATCCTACCATCCTTCTTCGGCACTGGAACGATGTTAGCCAACCAGGTCGAGTATTCGGATACCTGCAAGAAACCCACGTCAATTTGCTTGGTGACTTCTTCCTTAATCTTGAGAGCCCAGTCTAGGCGGATTCTTCTGAGTTTTTGTTTAATTGGTCGGGCCTCGGGGCCAAGAGGGATCTAGTGCTGTACAATCTCAGGATCGATTCCAGGCATGTCCTCATAGGACCACGTGAAAACATCTTTGAAATCTTTTAGTAAACCGACTAAGCGCTCGCGTTCCTCTGAAGACAACGTGGACCCGATCTGGACCAACCGCGGGTCCTCCTCAGTACCGACATTCACAGTAGTGATTTCATCCATTAAGGGTTTAACAAATCTTTCCTGCTCTTGTTCAATTAAGCGTTGTAAAATCGGAGGAATTTCTTCCTCGTCGTTTTCATCAAAATTTTGAAAGTCTGAATTAATGCAATAAATCAAGGGCACATAAAAGTACTCAGAAACCACAGCTACTTGATTCTCATTAAGCACATCCAAATCGTCCGATTCTTCGGTTACAACAGACTCAAAAGAGAAAGAAAAAGACGACCTGGACAAGACTGTGGCATTCGGGTTATCATCCCCAGGATTACCAGACTCAGACTCAGTCGAGCTGGAACCTGATTCCGACTCACAAGATTCGGTGGAATCAGATTCTGGCTCACTACCTGACCCGGTGCTGCTAGACAAAAATCCCTCTTCATACTGCCAAATGAGAGAGGGTGCGATAGATGCATCCAAAATGTTTGCTGGTAGGCCCGCAGCCGTTTCATTCCCGATCACGCATACCAAGAAGTTATCTCCCAAGCACTTCTATTCGATCGGAGGATCTGAAAGTAGACGCGCCAGCGCTACCCCCATTTCACTTTCGGCGTCCTTAGACTCCACTTTCTTGCTCTGCTCAACCTCAGCTAGTGGGTCTGTCTGCTCTCCGGCAACGTCATCCCCGGGTAACTGTAGGTCAAAGAAAATCTCAAATCCTGGCACGCGCTTCCTCTCCGCGTTTAGCCATGGCTCTCGGAAGCCACATAACGAAAAGTCCTCCCCTTCCCGGACGAAGCGTCCGTTTAGGGTACCCTGAATGGGTCGGTGCATTAAGTCAAAAGGCTTCCCCACCTTCTTCGCCCTGGCTCTCCCAGCCATCTCTTTACCCTTCCTTATCCAATCCTCTTCGGTGGGCAGATAACCCAAACCAAAGGTATGTGGG
Organism: Camellia sinensis; assembly: GCF_055761805.1. NCBI lineage: Eukaryota > Viridiplantae > Streptophyta > Magnoliopsida > Ericales > Theaceae > Camellia > Camellia sinensis. Next base: position 98,936,927 of record NC_138975.1, on the reverse strand, counting down.
TTATGTGGCACCTCGGCCGATGCTGCGACGCCCTTCAGGCCGCTCTTTCCCAATCCCATCCCGGGGATATGTTGAAGCTTGTTCATGAGGTATACCGATTGAGCACTAACATACACCCCCTCATTAACAGCTAAGATGTTCTGCACGACCCGGGCCTCAGCTAGGGTAAAATCGGATAACAACACATCCTCCATACCGTGCTCAATTTCCAAAATTGGTGTAGATATTTCCGGCGGTGGATGGATCGATGAATTCCCAAAAACAATGGCTACTCCCTTTCCATGGGGGTATTTCACCATTTGATGCAAGGTAGAAAAAACTTCCTTCACTTGATGCAGCCACGGCCACCCCAAGAGTAGATTAAAAGTGGCGGGCACCTCTAGGATGTGAAAGTCAATTTCATGCTGCCCCGGCCCAACCTTAGTTTGAATTTTCGTTGTCCTCATGACTTCTCTGCTTATGTTGTTGTATGCCTGAATCACCTGGGCTATTGGCACAAAGTCCGTGGTCTTCAAGCCAATTGCATAGGCAGTCCTCGCTGGACGTACATTGATGGCGGACCATGTGTCGACAAGCACCACAGGTATCTATTTATTTCTGCACTCCACGGAGATGTAGAGTGGCTTGTTGTGGTTCGCACCCTCAGGTGGCAATTCTTTGTCAAAAAAGGTCAACATCAGGGTAGCTCCTCCCAAAAAAACTAAACCCACCAGCTGTTCGAGTGTGGTGTCTATGGAGAGCTTCGCCTTGTCCATGGCTGATAAGACAACTTGTCGATGCACTCGCGATGCCATAAGCAGTCCCCAGATGGAGATATCTGCTTGTATCTTCTTTAACTGCTTCAGTACAGCCTCTTCTTCGACTTGCTTCTCTTTCTGTCTCTCAATTTCCTTATCCTTCCCAGATGCCTCCAGCTGGTCTAGGTGCGAGGGTTTGAAATACCGTCCGCTTCTCGTCATATGATCGACCTCACCGATATACCAGGTATCATCTGGCTGATTACTCCCTCAATCCTCATCCGTGTGGGCAAGACATAAATCATCGTCCTCCCACCACATTCCGTCGGCAGCCAACAGACACCTGTCTGGCTCCGGTTCAATTGTACCTGCAATACTGTCTGTCCACATGCTCGCAGCATTCCCTATCTTCGTGCACACAGCACTCTCAGTCCCCTCAGGGCCTTTAGCTTTCCTAGTTCTCTCGGCATCCTCAAACCTTTCTTCTTCCAGCTGCGTCAGTACAGCTGGTTGTTCAACAATTCCCACATTCATAATGCCCAAGTCTCGAGCGGAATTCTTAGCACTGGCACTCTCCGGCGATTCATTCTGATTTCTGGCCCTTCCGGCCACCACTGATATACTTGCCCCTGTCGGGCCCTATTCTAACTGAACTTCATCAACAACGTCTGGCAAGTCGTCAAGCCACCCGGTAGCCTCTGCCGATTCCTCATAATCAAACCAGTTGACTGCCGCGTCTCCTGGATCTTGGTCATTGAAAAACTGGAGGTTGGCCAAGTCCTCTTCCACAACCGTCAAACCATCTGTCCCCTGCTTGAATCCATCTCCTCGGATCACACATAGCTCTGCCCTTTCTGGTAATTCAATATTAGGCTCAAACTGGCCTGCTGGCAGAATGTAATCACTCGGATCGTAGACTTCCCCAGCGACACTCCCAGACTGCTCAAACCCTGATTGAACAATTCCAATCTCCTCTGAAACCTCCTCTAAAATCTCCTCTGTTCCATCCTTGCCAGTCACCACCATTGGCTTGGGTTGGGTTCTGGAGATGTCCAACATGCACAAAGAGTCAGTGCAATCAGGAAGGAGCACCTCCAGCTTAGGCAGGTGGGAAGGAGTGATATATATGCTAGGATCGTAAGACACGGCCCCAGTCTAGATGAAGTTGATTCTTTTGGGAGGTGGAGCTTGGTTGTGCGGTGGAAGAGGGTTTGTTGTGACATTGGGTTTTTCTGGAGGTACAATCACCTGTTTGTCAATGAGGTCTTGAATCTCATGACGTAATCTATAACATTGGTCAGTGTCATGACCATGTTGTTGGTGATATGCGCAATATTTTGCTGGGTTATGAGAAGGAGGGAGTGGATTTGGCAATGGCCTCGGCTCCAGGGGCTTTAAGTGCCCTTTCTTGATTAATACCCCTAGAGCCTTGGACAGGGGCATATACAGTGGGGTGAAGGTTCTTTGGCCTCTGGGTTGGAATCGATTGGCTTGTGTGTTACTTCCGGACACGCCGGAGAAAGGTGTAGCTGCCATGGGTCTTGGAAGGGGAGGAGCAATGGTGGTGACCACGCTTACCTCCGAAGCTCTTGCAGTTGCAGCGCCACTTGGGCCTGTATTGTTGTTGCGGTTTAAGGTTGTTCTGGGTTGCTCTCTATCTTGGTCAATCAGACCTTGTTTCATTGCATCTTCGATTTGTACCCCCATTTCATGTAGATCTGAAAAAGTGGGCAAGGGGAGCACAATCAGTTTTTGCATCAGTTTTGGCTGCAGATTGCGCACAATCATCCTGATTTGGTCTTTGTCGGTAGGCCTCAGGGTCATCATCGAAGCCTTCGCCCTCCACCGAGTTACGAAATCTGAGAAGCTCTCCTTAGGCTCCTGCCTTGTTGTGTCGAGATCTCGGGTCGTAATCTCGATTTGGGTATTGTAAGAGTATTGTGCGACAAAGGCCTCGGCCATTTCATCCCAACTCCGCTTGACATCATCCTCTAACTTCGCATACCAGATAGCGGCCACACCCGACAAGGTCCGGCCGAATAGTGAAAGCTTTTGTGGTCTGGTGAGGCCCATTGGCCGTAGTATATCTGAAAATAGCCGGAGATGCACCATGGGGTCCCCAGATCCGTCGAACCGATCAATTTGCGGCATTTTGAACCTATTCGGCAGCGTCACAGCCACGTCGGTATAGCCGTCTTCGATATCCGGGATAGCCTTTACCCCTTGGGATTTCTTGAACAACTTCTCAAGCTTGCTCAATTTCAGTGCTGTGTGGTCTACCTCGAACTCGAAGGGAGAGTCCGGTTGATTGACAGGCGTAGGTGCCTTAGATAGCTGGGGCAGAATTGAGGACGAAGCTGGCCCCGTTGGTATGTCTGTATCTGCCTGGACATTTGGTGCCTCTTCAGGTGCCAGGATTCTTGGTGGGGGAGGAACTAGGTGTGAAGCAGATGCCCCAGTTTGTTGTTGCAATCTGGCAATTAACTCTGCCTGTTGGGCCATGATCTCGGCCGGTTGTTTGGCAAATTCGTCCCGGCGAACAGCATCCTACTGCATGGCTCTCATGGTGTCCTGCATCTGACGCATCATTTCCTCAACTCCTGTTGGTCCCGCCATACTACCCTGATCTTTCTGAACTACTGGCAGGTCTATCTCTATAGCAACAATTGGGATCTCAATTCGACTGTCCACTGATGGGGTAATCCGTTGCTCTGGTAATCTCTGCTCAGATACACAGCGCCTTTTCGATCTCCGTCTGATAATTGGGGATAAAGAGTGGAACACTGGTTGTCCGTCGACCAGATCCTCAGATCGATTGAGTCGGCGACCTCTTGTCCAGGGTGCTTGGGGAATATCTGCTTGGTCTGGAGCAATTGTGCTAAACTACCTAGCAAAAAGATAAATAAAGCAATAATAAGGAAATAAATGAGCAGACGAACAGACAGCATAACGGCGTAAATAAACACAACACACAGTCGGGTATAATTAACACGTAATTGATAGACTGTTCTCAAAGACCGATCATTATTCCCAAATCCCTGTTCCCAAATCACTGTCCCCAAAGCTGAATCTGATACCCGCAGATAACTGATTCTGAAAATACTGAAATGGTGCCCGCAGGCCTGATACCCGGAAATGCTGAATTGGTGCCCACAGGCCTGATGCCCAAACTTGTAAACTGATACATGCATTCGTATAGAGACGCACTCTAAAAGCACATAACAAACAAGTAAGAGCCAAAACACCCCTATGTTGGGGTAAGGTTTCCCTATCCTATTTTGTCAGGAACTAGGGTTTCACTACGCACGCAGCAGTTTCAAACAACCTATAAATGGGTAAACAACCTGTTCTAGTTTGGAATGGTCACTATGGATTCCGAATATGCACTAGGTCGAATGGTCGAAAAGGGTGCCCCGGTAAAAACTGGGGTTTGTGTTCCCATACTGGCAGAGCCCGCAACCGGTCAGCCTTACGGCATGCTTTGACAAAGCAAGCCTCCGACAAACCGTTCAGGAATAGCAGATGGCAAACACGGTGTCCTAGGCGCACCAATACACATGCAATGCAAAGAAACACACAAGTGTAGTCAAAACCAGATATCATGAGTTCGAGTCAAGTTCTCTAAAGTCCCCAGTAGAGTCGCCAGAAACTGTAGACGTCCCCGAACGTCCCGGGAGGAAATCCCCCCCCCCCCCCGTTTTGTTCAATGGGCTCACTACAGTTCAGGACTCAAAGTCACGGTCCTGTATCTAATCTCACAGAGTGCAATGCAAGACTGATGAATCATCAAAGAGTCCAAATCCGGCAAATCATTTTTGAAAACAGATTTTTTTTTAAAGAAGTGCCAAACATGGACTGTTTTTCCAGATACAGAGTCGCCACCTAAATATTTTATTTTTGGAAATTTAGAAAACCCTGACTCGTTGCCTAAGGCCACGTGTCCGTCATCACCAAAGTTGCCTCGGCTCGGGAACTTGGGTACGATTGGGGAAGGTCACTTCGTGAGCACCCCCGCTCACCCGATCAAAGATCGACCTCTACTAACCATGATATCTAATTTTGAAAACACTATGCGTTCTTATTCCAGTTATTAGCCTAGATTTACTATGTGATGCGCACAGCATACAAGTATAGACTAGATCGCCTGATTTGGAACAAAACATTTCATGTTTGTTTATTTGAAAATAGTTTGATGGTGCTACTCGCAAGCAGGCTAAAATGTGGATTTGCCACCCTTAGGTAGGCTTAGAAAACATGATGATTTGCTACTCTCAAGTGGGCTTAAAACTCGCATTTAATGAATTGTTCCAATTCGGATAACCCAACCTTCACCCACAGGCATTCAGGCAGGTATATCATATAAGCACATAGCCTTATGGTAAGCATGCTATCATGGCAGTCACTCACACACATGCAAGGATGCTAAAGCATAAAAGCTTACCTAGTACTCCAAGCCAAAACAGAAACTATGTTAGAAATCAATGCATGATCCTAAATATGCTGAAATGCCTAATGCAACACATGCAAAATGCAACTAAGATAGGCTCGGCTATTCTAAACATGGCATATGAAATGCTACAACTAATAAGTATTCAACTTGGAATTGAAATACAAATGCAGTTAGTATGATGGGCCGAGCCCGGTGCATGCAAGACAGATGAATGAATGCAGACATGCTATCATACTATATACTAATTGAAACATGCCTTAATCTAGCCATCATAAGCTAGTAAATAAAAGGGAGAAAGACGTGGAAGACATACATCACACACACGCACACTTATTATAGTTGTGCCCTCACTCGGAGGGTCTGAAAGAATAATACAGTCTGAATTAAGAATGCAGTCTGAAATGAATAATTAAATATTACAAAACCCTAATTAATTAACAAATTAATCTAGAAAAGCGAGTAAATTAGCATGCAAGCCTATGGACTACCTCAGCTCTGTTCTGAATGATGAAAGATGCATGCTTGAGTTGCTTGGCGCGGAAATCCATTGCGATGCCCCGATTTGCCTCTGTTTACATTTAATCCCGGAATGCTGTGCGAAGCTCCAGAAGGCTGCTGATTTCTGCTTTACTGCAACCGAGAGCAACAAAGGGGCATGGCAAAGTATTTCATATATGTATGCATGACTACTCTTCAAGGAGTGTAGTCCTCGATCCTCGTACCACCAATCACGCATATCGATGCATGATAGCCGAGGAGCCGAATTGCAAGACTCAATATGAGATGAATGCACATGAAAACACAACAAAACCTAAACTCCATCATGGGTAATCCGGAGTGTCAGTGACGGGGACTTGAGACACATTCCGTCACTCGGGGTACGTAACGTCCCTCGTTTCCCGTGCTTGAGCTAACTCCTATCCTAAACACAATGCAAATGAGATGGCATACACAATGCGACTAACATACAACCTAGCATACGCAATGCTATGAAATGGCATACACAAGGCTCGATGTAACATGGCATACACAAAGCTGTAACACGCAACCTAGCATACGCAATGCTATGAATTGAAAGGCATACACAATGCATAATGGACTTACACCAATCATGAGTGGACCTCGGCCACACTCACATCAGTGGCCATTAGATGAAAATGAGACAACCGAAATGCGTGTACACATGCACGCATACCGAGGACCGAACCTAAGGCATAAAATGCCACTCTATCAAAGCATGGCAAGGGATGAAAGATGGCATACAAACATGTAATTTTCAGCATTGAAACATGATGCTAAATGGTCCCGAAACATGGAAATATGGCACCCGATGCATGAAATAAGCCCCGAAACTCAAAGCTAAGCACATGTATTGAATTATAACTATGCAAAGCAAGCATTATTTGGCCATGAAGTACAAAGACAGAGCCAAGGCAGTCCCAAAACATGCACATTTCTAGTTTAGAGCATGGCCAAAAGATGCTAACGTGATGGACTAAAATAGTATGCAATATTGGCTAGCAAGCATGGTTTACATGGCATGTACATGAAGCAAATGAGAACTCACCAAACCAGCCAAAAACAATGAATAAAACATGCCAAAATATGCCCAAATAATCACTGAAATGCAGCCAATGCATGCAAAAATGAGTGGCTTCTTTGGAAGACCATTCAAGGGGTTGTTAAACACATATAAGATAGACACTTAGCATGGCAAAACCAACTCTAGAAATAGATTATGAAAGCCCTAAAACTCACAAAATTGGCCTTGAAATCAGTCAAGGAAGCATACGATGAAAGGCACCCTCAAAAGGCCTTGAATGGAATTGTTCTACACATGCATTATAGACATAAAATATGATCAAAAGGGCCCCAGAAAGACCTAAGGCAGACCTTAAAACCCACAAAATTGGGCCCAAAAAGTGACTTCAATGTATGCAAAATAGAGCCCCTTTGGAAAGCCAGTGATGCTAGTAAAGAAAATGAGGGGTGAGAGGGTCACCCCTCTATGATTTCAAAGCTCAAAACCTCATCAAAGCCACTGAAAATCCCCTGGATTTCAGTGGCTAGGAGGCCAAAACAAGTCCAATGCAAATGCTCTAATGCATAGCCCTAAATATGAAGGAATGAAGCATGCAATGAAGGAGATGACTCCAAACAAAAAAGTGACCTCAACAAAACTTAAAGAGGAGGTCAAAAAAAGGCTTTTTCTAGTTTATAACAAATCTCGAAAATGTTTACAAGTAAGGCTAAAGTATGATGCAAAAGTAGCCCTAAAAGAGAGATAGAGGGTAAGGGGAAGTAGATGACCTCAAACAGCAAAGTGACCTTCAACAAAGTTGAAGAAGAGATCAAAATATGACACTTTCTAGTTTATGAGAAAGCCCAAAAATACTTTCAAGTGAAGCTAAGTAATGAAGCAAAAAAATACAAGTTTAAGGGAAATGGACATTTACCCTTGAAGAGCCGACCTCCAGCAGCTTTTGGACTAATTTGGTGAGCTTTCAACCTCTGCAAATGACTTCCAAGGTGATGGAATGGATGATGGAGGTGTGGTGCTAAGGGTTGTAGTGTAAATAGACCAAGAAAATTAGGGTTTTGGAGCTTGAAATAGTGACAATGGAGGAGAGAGGTTCTATGCCTTAAGCAAAAATGTCTAACCCTTAAATATGAAGAGGAGGGCCTCTCTTATAGAGAAGAGAGGCCAAAGCTTCTCTTGGAAGCTTCAAAGATCCTCCATACACGTGTATGGAGGATGCACGAAATGCCCCCCAGCTGGCACAGCTAGATTACACTCAGAGAGAGCAAAAGCAATAAGTAGGCCGGCCAGTTCAAGTGGCCAGCCGGCCACTCCTCCTGGTCGGCCGACCAGGGGTCAAAAGGTTCAAGCAAAATTGCTGGTCGACCTACCCAGAAAGGTGGCCTCCCAGATGAGTGCAACACAGCTATGTAGTGAAAAACTAGAAAAAGTGACCCAGGAGAGAGAAAAGCTAGCTTTTAAGCAAGGTTCAAAAGGGTCAAGGTGAATTTCTGGCCGGCCTACCCATATTGGTGGCCTCCCAGATGAGTAGATCACAATGGTGGTATGAAAAGCCAGAAAATGTGGCTCAAAAGTGGGAAAAACCAGCTTTCGGTCAGAAAAATCGGCTTTTGGAGAGAGAAAATGAGAAAACTGGTTTTTCAGGGGAAGAGGTGGTCGGCCACCATCCTACCACCCTCCTAATAGTGAAAATAGGGTCTCTACCAAAAATGGACCAAAACGGATGCAAAACGAAGGTTCGGGGGCCAAAATGCGCGGTTCGGGGCCCCGAAAACAGGCTGTTAGGCACCGGAAGTAGCGTATGACCATGAAGGTGGTCTCTCAAGCCACAGTGTCCCTCAAAAAGGAGGAAATAAATTGTATACCAAAAACCGGAGCAAACGAAGGTAGTTAAGCGGTCCCGAACCGAGGCACACAGCCGACGGCTCAGAAAATCGGAAACCGGGCTCCAAATGGGAAAAACTGGCCTACGACTGCGAAACGTAGCCTACGGCCACTGAGAGATGGTCTACGAGACCCCTTCCTCCCTTCGGGAAGAGAAAACGGAGAAAACAGGACCTGGTTCGCAAACCGAGACAAGGCACAAAAAGAGCCCCGAAGTCCGAAGGCAAGGCTCGCAGCCGAGACTCTGAAACCTCAGAACGAGCACAACATGCAACATCACCGAGCGCTCAACTGGTGACGTCTAAGTCTTAAGATCGGTCAAAAATGGGGTGTCTACAGATATGCAAAGCATAAGACAGTGCGATTGAGGTGCGTAAAATAGCGCGCATGTAAACTACACAAAACAGTGCGATGCACAAAACAGCGCGAATGATAAACTGCACAAAACAGTGCGATGCGCAAAATAGCGCGAATGATAAACTGCACAAAAAAGCGCGATTGAGGTGCGCAAAATAGCGCGAATGATAAACTGCACAAAACAGTGCGATGCGCAAAATAGCGCGAATGTAAACTGCACAAAACAGTGCAATGCGCAAAATAGCGCGAATGATTTGAAATGCACTAAACAATGCGACACGCTAAACAGCGCGAGTGATTTGAAATGCACAAAACAGTGCGATTGAGGTGCGCAAAATAGCGCGAATGATACAATGTAATGCACAAAACAGTGCGATGCGCAAGGAAGCACGAAAGTAAATTGCACAAAACAATGCGATACGCCAAATAGCGTGAGTGTAAACTGCACAAAACAGTGCAATGTGCAAAATAGCGCGAATGATTTGAAATGCACTAAACAATGCGATATGCTAAACAGCGCGAGTGATTTGAAATGCACAAAACAGTGCGATTGAGGTGCGCAAAATAGCGCGAATGATACAATGTAATGCACAAAACAGTGCGATGCGCAAGGAAGCGCGAAAGTAAATTGCACAAAACAGTGCGATACGCTAAATAGCGCGAGTGTAAACTGCACAAAACAGTGCGATGCGCAAGAAAGCGCGAGTGATTACAAATGCGAAAGTGCACAAGACAGTGCGATGCGCAAAATAGCGTGAACCCGAACCTGCACAAAACAGCGCAAATGATTTGAAATGCACTAAACAGTGCGATACGCTAAACAGCGCGATTGATTTGAAATGCACTAAACAGTGTGATACGCTAAACAGCGCGATTGATTTGAAATGCACAAAACAGTGCGATACGCTAAACAGCGCGATTGATTTTAAATGCACAAAACAGTGCGATACGCTAAACAGCGCAATTGATATGCAATGCACAAAACAGTGCGAGTGAGATACAACCACAAGATGCACAAGACTGTGCTAGTGAGATACAAAGTGTAAGTGCACAAGACAGTGCGAGTGAGATAAAATGCACAAGAAAGTGCGATAAAATGCATCTTCTATGCAAGTATGGGAGCATTTTCTACGCAATAGATACGCATTTTCTATGCAAGTATGGAAGCACATTCTATGCAATATTGAAAGCATATTCTATGTATGAGACAAGCAAAGCATATTCTATGCGAAATCGAAAGCAAGCATATTCTATGCATGAATTATAACGATGCGTGGCATGCATGCAACAATAGTGTATATGAAAGTTTACATTCTATGCAATAGAGGAGCATCAAATATGTACTATGCTGCCTCTGATTTACCTTTCGGAGGACTTTGTAACACACTCAACTCGCAAAGGGTACACCTTGTTTATATTGGCAAGAGATAACATCTGCATGTGCTGCTTGGAGTGCCATTCTGACTTGAAGCAGGCTTACATTTGGGGTCGAGATACACATACTCCAGAGAAATGGCGAGGCCTGAAAAGGTGCACCTGGAGTGCAGTCTCAGAATTTGCCGAAGTTGAAACAGACTAAGATGCTCCAAATTTTCCCTCTTTTCTTTTGCTTTGCAGTTCAGAACCTATATAGCTTCAGATAGGTCCTTGTTCTACTGTTCTCACATGACCTGGGTTGAACCTTGCGGTTTATGAAAGAAAGAATCTTGTTTTGCATAAATGTGCAGAATGGCACAGCACTCTAAGCACAAAACGATTTTTTGAAAATGAGAAAAGGGTTCTCAACCGGGTATTGAGCCTACAACTGAACACAGCATACTATGACTCAACAAAAGGTACACGACCTAAACACAACTCAACAATGGAAAAACAAGGTAAAATGACCTAAACACATCTGTTGACACTCAAACGACTCAAAACAAGAATCGAGACAAACACAAATGCACAAACACAACACTCAGCTGTGTTACAAAGGCAAGAGACCTCTCGATGCACGAGGAGACAGTTTCTCCAGGTATTGTTTCCCACCCTTTCTTATTTGTGATTCTCACATCACTCGGCCCTCAGGCTCGGCTTTTCTCACAAAATCCTTTTCCTCACTTTTTCTTTCAGCGCACATCTCTCTATTCTTTAATCTCTCTTTTTTTTTTTCATCCCTCCCCTGGGTGGTTGATGGATAAACAAGAAGTTGCGGGCTCTTGCCTTTAGCATTCTGCTAGATTCTCTTTCTTCTGCGCACAGCTAGTGAATTCCTTCCACAGATGAATTGCGCTACAACTGGGTGTGTAGCAAATCTACAGCTGACATCAGTTGACGATGCTTTGCTGGGGAATTTGGGCGTGATCAGATCTGTCCAGATGAGGGAGTGGAATATCTTGCCCCATTCCAGTTCATGCTTCGCACTTGGCTTGATACCTCGTTGCTTGAAGGATGTAAGAGCTTTCTACCCTTTGTGTTAGCTTCAATTGTGCCCTTTTCTAGCAAGTAGAGTGCCCTTCCTGGCAAGTAGAGTGCCTTTTCTGGAAAGTATGTTGACAATGGGGGAAAAGACATAACACCTGACTCAACTGTGCCCCTAGTTCATCATTTTGACCATTTTTTGTTTTTGGCTTCTGCTAAAACAATTTTAACCAAAATGAGGGTTAGATTAACATGCTTGTTCGATTTTTGATTTGAAATCACGCAAGTCAGGTTATGAACACTGAAAATTTTCCTTTTTTGGATCCAAGAAAAAGGTCCAGTTTTAGAAAAAGATGGCATAATTTTCGAGAAAATTAGTCAACCTCAGTAAAAATTTTCAAAAACTGTTTTTGCAAATGGTCATTGCTCAACAAGCACGGAACCTACTCTTGAGATACACAACCTCAAATCCATAACAATGGCAAACTGCTCCTCATTTGAAGGACACTGCATGGCAACGGAAAGTTGCCCCTTGTTTGAATAGCACCGCAGCACATTGTATGGCAATAGAAATTTGTCCCTTGTTTGAACGGCACCGCAGCGCATTGTAGTCAGTCCTCAGAGCGACGAACACAACCAGACTCTCGGATACAGAAGATGATCAGAACCATCACATGGACATAGTCGAATTTGAAGTGTTTTGCGGCTGGACTTCAAAATGAAGTTGCCTACGTATCCCAAAGATGGGAATCAAGCCTTACGTAGTTCGGGCTTAAGGTACACTCGAGTATTAACCTCTCCTTTTGTGCTCTAACTTTTGCCAAGGCCGCCCTTCCGGGTTTTCAACCTTGCGAGCTCTGTTTTTCTTTTCTTTCCAATTTTTTATTTCTTTTCTTTTCTTTTCTTTTTTCAATTCAATTTTTTCATCATTTTTTGCATTTTCTTCATTTGTTTTTGTTCTTTTCCTTCTTTTCTTGCTCTAATTTTTGCCTGGGTCGCCCTTCCAGGTTTTCGGCCCAGCGAGCCTCTCAAGGGTAAAAGTGTAGCTTTTGTCCATATGGAATGGTTTGAGATCTCGAAGCCATTTGAATCTAGGAGAATGGCTGTTGTTCGCTGATGATGTAGGAGTCCATCCAATGGGGGGCTAAATTTGCCCCTAGTGTTGTGGATAGGAACTTGATTGTCCTTCACCAATACTTTCTTCTTTTCTCCCTTCTGGGATTTGACATTCTCGCTAATCTTCATCTTTGACTCTTCGAGCACATTTGAAATTCTTTTGCCCCTAGTTCGAGGGGTGCTCCTGATCTAGCTTCGCAAGCTTCTTGATCTGACTTTGTCGCTGCTACTTCACGGGTTGCTTTTGATCCGACCACACAGGGCTTACATTGTAGTTGACCGTTGAAAATTCTGAATCCAAGTTCAAGTTTTGAAATCAAGAGGGGTGGAGTCTCGAGGCTAAGAGTGATCCTAGGCTGCACAATGTCAAGAGAGATTCCACACAGGTGTTCGCAGGACCGCGCAAAACATTGTTTTCAAATCTTTTAAGAAAGCGACCAGTCGCTCACGCTGAAGACAGTGTAGAACCAATCTAGATCAAGCCAGGATCCTTCCTAGTACTCATACTAACAATCATGATTTCATTCATTAAGGGCTTAGCATGCCTCTCTTTCTCTCAATTGATCAAATTTTTACAAAACCCGAGGAATTCCATCCTATTTGTTTTCACCGCAGTGTTCAAAAAAAGTTTTGAAAAACTTAGGTCAATGCAATAATTTCAAGGCACAAGAGAGCAGGTGGAATGCACTGTCGTTTCATTCGAATCTCGGCACAACTAGCACACGGCAAAAGCAAACACAAGAGTGCGAAAATCACTGCTATTTCAATCAGAATCTGTTGGCACAACTGGCTCCAAGGCAGAAACAGACTCAAAAGAAAACGAAAAGACAAACACAAAACAAGCAAGTGATGTCCGAGGTAACACCCCCGAAATCACCCGACTCCAACAAAACAGGACTGACTCGATACAACAAGACAGACCCAAAACAAAAAGACTGACTCTATACAAAACAACAAGACTAACTCAATACCCAAGTCAGAAAGCACAAAAAAACTGGTGTTTGCATATTGCTCAGAACAGTGTGTGCCATTCCCACGTCTGGAGTTAATTGAGTGCCACCCGCAGCTGGTTCATCCTCCGATCACATCACATTATCCCCCAAGTTCACCGATCCAGTGCCGATAGACTTTGCTGAGCTCGGCGGGAGGATGACCCCGTTGTCAAACAGATCCTGTACTTCGTGGCGAAGACGAAAGCAGTTGTTGGTAGTATGGCCAGTTTGCTGATGGTACGCGCAGTACTGGATAGCATCATGTGTAGCCGGAAGAGGGTTCGGGAGAGGCCGAGGCTCAAGGGGTTTGAGATGGCCTTGTCCAACAAGGATTTGGAGAGCTTTGGACAAAGGCATATAGAGGGCATGGAAGACCCTCCGACCTCAGGGTTGGTACTTCAAGGTTTGTGGATTTTTGCTGGGCGCACCAGAAAAGAGATTGGCATGTGCTGGCCTGGATTGCTGATCTCTTCCGAGTGGAGGATTAGAGCTAACAGGATCGTCTCTGGTATGACGGCCCTTCTCCCGATTTTCCCTTTGATTCAGACTGCCCCCAACTTGAGTAGCGAAAGTGTCATCCACAGCCTTTGCAACAACTGCAATCACTTGCTGTTTGTTCAATCCTTCGGCTTTCAAAGCCTCAACAGCCCACATGAGGTGTTCATAGGGATCAATGTCTACCCCTACTTTGTTCTTACCACTGGCCTCCACTTTATCAAAGGATCGGGTCGCTATATCCGAGCGGAGCCCAGTTGTTGTCGACACGCCAACACCCAGATCTGAGATGGCTTCAGGTTGGCCCTTTTTAGTTGCAGCTTGCTCCAAGATTAAGGAGCCTTTTGGATTGAAACTTCTAGCCTGTGATGTGGTCGATGATGGAGCCAAAATTCCAAAGGCTATGTTTGCCACAGTTCTCTGAAGATCTTTGATCATTCTCATCAACTCAGAAGTGGTGGGCTCATAGGTTTGAGATGATTGGGGTTTAGATGCACCCATCATGCATAAGTCCATGTTTTCTGGGATAAACACCTCAGGCTTGGGTAGATGGACTGGGGTGATGTATATGCTGGGGTCGTAAGGGACAGCCAGTGTATGGATTAGATTGAGATGTGGATGAGGTACTTGGTCATTGGGGTCTAAAAGTGGAGCTATTGTCCAGTTGTCAATGAGATTTTGGACCTCGTGACGAAGGCGGTAGCAACGGTCGGTGCCATGACCGCGCTACTGATGGTACACACAGTACTTGGAGGGGTTATGTCTGGCTGGGAGTGGGTCAGGCAAAGGTTGAGGATTGAGGGGTTTGAGATACTCTCTTTCCATCAAGACTTTTAGTGCGCTAGTCAGGCTCATATAGAGAGGGGTGAAAATTCTGCCCTAAGCTCGGGCTGGGCCGGTGGTTTGTAGGCTTGGATTGGCAAAAGGGTTGGCTGTGGCGACTGTATTGATTTCTGCGGGTTTGGAAATAACGCTACTACTAGCATTGGCACTCCCTGAAATCACCCTCCTTGTCGCTTCACTTGTTCTGGGAATGATCCCACTGTTGAACGCATTCTTGATCTGAACCCCCAGTTCATGCAAACTTTTGAAAGTGAATAACGGAGCGACTATCAACTTTTGCAACATATCATGCTCGAGGTTTTGCACCATCATCTGCGTTTGATCCCTCTCAGAAGGGTGACGATCTGTCATTTGTGCTGCCTTTGCCCTCCATCTCGCAACGAATTCCACAAAAGGCTCGGTTGGGTTCTGGTTAGTTGCTTCAAGCTCTTGGATGGTCATTTCAACTTGGGTATTGTAGGAATACTGATCGACAAAGGCCTCAGCCAGTTCTTCCCAGTTTTGCTTCACTGTATCCTCCAATTTGGCATACCAAGTGGCTGCTACACCCGACAGGGTTCTTCCATACAGAGAGAGTTTCTGTAGCTTAGTCAGACCCATCGGCTTCAGGATATCCAAGAAAAGCCGGATATGTACAATAGGATCTCCAGACCCGTCGAAACGGTCAATATGTGGCATTTTAAATCTGTCTGGGAGCCATACGGCAACCTCGGTGTACCCATCCTCAATGTCGAGAATGGAGTTAAGGCCATGTACCTTTTTGAATTGCTTCTCAAGGTTTGCAATTTTCACTACGGTCAGATCGAGCTCATTAACATCAAGGGGATAAAGCCTCTCATTAGGTTGCACCAGGGGTCTAAAAACTCGGGCTTGAGCCAACCCTTCTCGAGGATCTGGACCCTACAAATCTTCAGCTGGCGGAAGTGGGTCAAAGTTTGGCTGGGGTCCCAAAGCTGGATGTGAGGCAGATGCCCCAGATGGGCGCTACGTTTCAATACTGGTCTTGGCCTGCATGGCAGTTCCCTGATTTAACGATGCTATCACGGCCACAAATTCTTCCGAACCCCGTGCCATCACGGTCTGCTAAGTTCGAACAAAGGTGATGTGACTGGCGACTGATGGATCAGATGAACCGATGAGCCCCGACTGGCCTTTCTTTGCCTTGCCTCAGCGAAAGAACACGGGTTGCCCTTAAATTGAATTTCTGACCTAATAAAGTCTATCAGCACTAGTCCAATGTACCCGGAGGATATCGGAGCCTTCTGAAGCTATGGTTTCCAGACTACCTAGCAAAAGAGAAAACAGACAGCATCTCAGCCCGATTTCACCGAAACAGATATGAGCAAAGCTGAATGACCGTGCTCTCTACTGAATTCTGCCCAAAATTCTTCCTGTAAACCGATACCCTCAGGTAAAACTGATTGCCCCAAAATACTGATACCTGCAGGCCTGATACTCAGACTTGCAAACTGATACACACAACTTGTAGAGACACACTCTGACAGCACATAGCAAGCAAGTAAGAGCCAAACACCCCTATGTTGGGGGAGGGTTTCCTGTCCTGTTTTGTCAGGAGCTAGGGTTTCACTACGCACGCAGCGGTTTCAAACAACCTATCATCGGGTAAGCAACCTGTCCTAGTTTGGAATGGTCACTATGGATTCCGAATATGCACTAGGTCGAATGGTCAAAAGGGTGCCCCGGTAAAATCGGAGTTTGTGTTCCCATACTGGCAGAGCCCATAACCGGTCAGCCTTATGGCACGCAGCCTCCGGCAAACCGTTCAAGAATAGCAGATAGCAAACACAGTGTCCTAGGCGCACCAATGCAAATGCAATGCAAAGAAACACACAAGTGTAGTCAAAACTAGATATCATGAGTTCGAGTCAAGTTCTCTAAGTCCCCAACAGAGTCACCAGAAACTATAGACGTCCCCGAACGTCCCGGGGGGGAAATCCCCCGTTTTGTTCATTTGGGCTTACTACAGTTCGGACTCAAATTGTCACGGTCCTGTATCTAATCTCGCAGAGTACAATGCAAGACCGATGAATCATCAAAAAATCCAAATTCGGCAAATCATTTTTTTGAAAATAGATTTTTTGAAAGAAGTGCCAAACATGGACTACTTTGCCAGATACAGAGTCGCTCCCTAAATATTTTATTTTGGAAAATTTAGGAAACCCAGACTCGTTGCCTAAGGCCACGTGTCCGTCATCACCAAAGTTGCCTCGGTTCGGGAACTTGGGTACGATTGGGGAAGGTCACTTCGTGAGCACCCCCGCTCGCCCAATCAAAGATCGGCCTCTACTAACCATGATATCTAGTTTTGAAAACACTATGCGTTCTTATTCCGGTTATTAGCCTAGATTTACTATGTGATGCGCACAGCATACAAGTATAGACTGGATCGCCTGAATTGGAACAAAACGTTTCATGTTTGTTTTTGAAAGCGGTTTGATGGTGCTACCCGCAAGTAGGCTAAGACGTGGATTTGCCACCCTCGGGTGGGCTTAGAAAAGATGGTTTGCCACTATCTAGTGGGCTTAAAACTCGCAATCAGTGAATTGTTCCAATTCAGATAATCCAACCTTCACCCACAGACATTCAGGCAGGTATATCACATAAGCAAATAGCCTCATGGTAAGCATGCTATCATGGCAGTCACTCGCACGCATGCAAGGATGCTAAAGCATAAACACTTACCGAGTGCTCCAAGCCAAAACAAAAGCTATGTTAGAAATCCATGCATGATCCTAACTATACAGAAATGCCTAATGCAACACATGCAAAAATGCAACTACAATAGGCTCAGCTATTCTAAACATGGCATATGATGATGCTACAACTAACACGTATTCAATTTGGAATCGAAATACAAATGCAGTTAGCATGATACGCCGAGCCCGGTGCATGCAAGGCAGATGAATGAATGCAAACATGCTATCATACTGTATGCTAATTAAAACATGCCCTAATCTAACCATCATAGGCTGGTAAATAAAAGGGAGAAAGACGTGGGGTTGGAAGACATACATCATATGCACGCACACTTATTACAGTTGTGCCCTCGCTCGGAGGGTCCGAAAGAATAATACAGTCCGAATATATAGTATAGTCCGAATAAATACAAAATCCTAATTAATTAACAAATTAATCTAGGAAAGCAGGTAAATTAGCACGCAAATCCATGGACCGCCTCAGCTCTGTTCCAAAATGATAAATGGTGCATGCTCGAGTTGCCTTGCGCAGAAATCCATTACGATGCCTTGGTTTGCCTCTGTTTGCAATTGTTTTCGGAAGATTGCGCAACACTCCAGAAGGCCGCTGATTTCTGATTTACTGCAATAGAGAGCAACAAAGGGGCATGGCAAAGTATTTCACATATGTATGCATGACTACTCTTCAGGGAGTGTAGTCCTCGATCCTCGTGCCACCAATTACGCATATCGATGCATGATGGCTGAGGAGTCAAATTGCATGACTCAATATGAAATGAATGCACATGAAAACACAACAAGACCTAAACTCCATCATGGGTAATCCGGAGTGTCGGCGACGGGGAATTGAGACAATTTCAGTCACTCGGAGTACGAAACGTCCCTCGTTTCCCGTGCTCGGGCTAACTTCTATCCCAAACACAATGCGAATGAGATGGCATACACGATGCGACTAACATATAACCTAGCATACGCAATGCTATGAAATGGCATACACAATGCTCTAACATGCAATCTAGCATACGCAATGCTATGGACCGAAATGACATACACAATGCACGATGGACTTACACCAACATGAATGGACCTCAGCCACCCTCACATCAGTGGCCATGATGGAAAAGAGACAACTGAAATGCGTGCACACGTGCACGTATATCGAGGACCGAACCTAAAGCATAAAATACCACTCTACCAAAGCATGGAAAGGGATGAAAGATGGCATAAAAACACGTAATTTTCAGCACTGAAGCATGATGCTAAATGGTCCCGAAACATGGAAATATGGCACTCGATGCATGGAATAAGCCTCGAAACTCAAAACTAGGCACATGTATTGAACCACAAGTATACAAAGAAAGCATTATTTGATCATGAAGCCAAAAGACAGAGCCAAGGCAGTCCCAAAATATGCACATTTCTAGTTTAGAGCATGGCCAAAAGATGCTAACATGATGGACTAAAATAGCATGCAACATTGGCTAGCAAGCATGGTTTACATGGCATGTATATGCAGCAAATGAGTACTCATCGAACAAACCAAAGACAGTGAATAACACATGCCAAAATATGCCCAAATAATCACTGAAATGCAGCCAATGCATGCAAAAATGAGGGGCTTCTTTGGAGGGCCTTGCAAGGGGTTGTTAAGCACATACAAGATAGACACTTAGCATGGCAAAACCAACTCTGGAAATCGAATATGACAGCCCTAAAACTCACCAAATTGGCTCTGAAATCAGTCAAGGAAGCATACGATGAAAGGCCCCCTCAAAAGGCCTTGAATGGAATTGTTCTACACATGCACTATAGACATAAAATATGATCAAAAGGGCCCCGGACAGGCCTAAGGCAGACCTTAAAACCCACAAAATTGGGCCCAAAAAGTGACTTCAATGCATGCAAAATAGAGCCCCTTTGGAAAGCCAATAATGCTAGTAAAGAAAATGAGGGGTGAGAGGGTCACCCCTCTATGATTTCAATGCTCAAAACCTTGTCAAAGCCACTGAAAATCCCCTGGATTTGAGTGGCTAAGAGGCCAAAATAAGTCCAATGCAAATGCTCTAATGCATAGCCCTAAATATGAAGGAATGAAGCATGCAAGGAAGAAGATGACTCCAAACAGAAAAATGACCTCAAGAAAACTTAAAGAGGAGGTCAAAAAAAGGCTTTTTCCAGTTTATAACAAATCTCGAAAATGTTCACAAGTAAGGATAAAGTATGAGGCAAAAATAGCCCTAAAAGAGAGATAGAGGGTAAGCGGAAGTAGATGACCTCAAAAAGAAAAGTTCCCTTAAACAAAGTTGAAGACGAGCTCAAAATATGACACTTTTTAGTTTATGACAAAGCCCATAAATACTTTCAAGTGAAGCTAAGTAATGAAGCAAAAAAATGCAAGTTTAAGGGAAATAGACACTTACCCTTGCAGAGCCGACCTCCAGCAGCTTTTGGACCAAGTTGGTGAGCTTTCAACCTCTGTAAATGACTTCCAAGGTGCTATAATGGATGGTGGAGGTGTGGTGCTAAGGGTTGTAGTGCGAATGGACCAAGAAAATTATGGTTTTGGAGCTTGGAATAGTGACAATAGAGGAGGGAGGTTATATGCCTTAAGAAATTTTGTTCAACCCTCTGATATGAAGCCAAGCCTCTCCTTTATAGAGGAGAGGTTCCAAAATATCCAAAAAGGTCCCCAAGTATCCTCCATACACGTGTATGAAGGATGCACCAAATAGCTTCCAGCTGGCACAGCTGGATTACACTCAGAGAGAGCAAAAGCAAGAAGCAGGCCGGCCAGTTCAAGTGGCCGGCCGGCCACCCCCCCTGGTCGGCTGACCAGGGGTCAAAAAGGTCAACAACAATTTCTGGCCGGGCACCCCAAAAAGGTGGCCTCCCAGATGAGTGCAACACAACTGTGTAGTGAAAAACCAGAAAAAGTGACCTAGGAGAGAGAAATTCTAGCTTTTAAGCAAGGTTCAAAAGGGTCAAGATGAATTTTTGGCCGGCCTACCCATATTGGTGGCCTCCCAGATGAGCACAACACAATGGTGGTATGAAAAGCCAGAAAATGTGGCTCAAAAGTGGGAAAAACCAGCTTTCGGTCGGAAAAACTAGCTTTCGGTCAGAAAAACCGACTTTTGGAGAGAGAAAATGAGAAAACTGGTTTTTCAGGGGAAAAGGTGGCCGGCCACCACACTACCCCCTCCCTAATAGTGAAAATAGGGTCTCTACCAAAAACGGACCAAAACGGGTGCAAAACGAAGGTTCGGGGGCCAAAACGCGCGGTTCGGGGCCCCGAAAATAGGCTGTTAGGCACCGAAAGTGGCGTATGACCACGAAGGTGGTCTCCCGGGCCACAGTGTCCCTCTAAAGGGAGGAAATAAGGTGTGTGCCAAAAATCGGAGCAAACGGAGGTAGTTAAGTACTCCCGAACCGAGGCACACGACCGACGGCTCCGAAAATCGGAAATTGGGCTCCAAACGGGAAAAATGGCCTGCGACCACAAAACGTAGCCTACGGCCACTAAGAGATGATCTACGAGACCTCTCTCTCCCTTTGGAAAGAGAAAACAGAGAAAATAGGACCTGGTTCGTAAACCGAGGCAAAGCACAAAAGAGTCCCGAAGTCCAGAGGCAAGGCTTGCAGCCGAGACTCTAAAACCTCAGAACGAGCACAATATGCAACATCACCGAGCGCTCAACTGGTGACGTCTGAGTCTTAAGGTCGGTCAAAAATGGGGTGTCTACAGTAGCAAAAGTGTCATCCACAGTTTTTACAACAACTGTGAGCACTTGCTGTTTGTTTAGTCCTTCAGCTTTCAAAGCCTCAATAGCCCATTGAAGATGTTCATAGGGACCAATGCCTGCTCCGGCCTTTCTCTTGCCATTTGCCTCCACTTTGCCAAGGGATTGACCTTCTTCAAATGCAGCCTGTCCCAAGATTGGGGAGCCTTTTGACATGAAATTCCCGGTAGGCGATGTGGCTGATGATGGAGCCAAAACTCCAAAAGCTAAATCCGCCACTATTCTCTGAAGATCTTCAATCATTCTCATCAGCTCAGAAGTAGTGGGTTCACAGGTTTGAGATGATTAGGGTTCCAAGACTGGATGTGGGGTAGGTGCCCCAGATGGGCGTTGCATTTCAGCATCGGTCTCACCCTGCATGGCGATTCCCTAGTTTAATGCTGCTACCATGGCCACAACCTCTTTCGAACTCTGTGCCATCACGGTCTACTAAGTTTGAACAAAGGTGATGTGACTGGTGAGTGTTGGATCAAATGAACCGGTGAGCTCTGACTAGCCTTTCTTTGCCTTGCCTCGGCGAGGGAAACACTGGTTGCCCTTGAATGGAATCTCTGACCTGACAAAGTCTATCAACACAGGTCCAATGCACCTGGGGGATATTGGAGCCTTCTGAAGCTATAGTTCTAGGACTACCTTGCAAAAGAAGAAAACAGACAGTATCTCATCCTGGTTTCACAAGAGCAGATATGAGCATAGCTGAATGACTGTGCTATCTACTGAATTCTGCCCAAAATCTGTTTGTAAACTGATACCCTCAGGCCGATACTCAAACTTGCAACTGATACAGACATCCCTGTAGAGACGCACTCTGACAACACATACCACGTAAGTAAGAGCCAAAACACCCCTATGGTAGGGTAGGGTTTCCCTGTCCTAATTTGTCAGGAGCTAGGGTTTCACTACGCTGGCAACAGTTTCAAACAACCTACAATCGGGTAAGCAACCTGTCCTAGTTTGGAATGGTCACTATGGTTTCCGATATGAAACTAGGTCGAATGGTCAAAAAGGGTGCCTCGGTAAAAACCGAGGGTTGTGTTCCCATCGTGGCAGAGCCCATAACCGGTCAGCCTTATGACACGCTTTTCCAAGCAAGCCTCTGGCAAACCGTTCAGGAATAGTAGATGGCAAACACTGTGACTTAGGCGCACCTATGCAAATGCAATGCAAAGAAACACATAAGTATAAACAAAACAACATATCATGATGTTCGAGTCAAGTTCTCTAAATCCCCAGCAGAGTCCCCAAAAACTGTAGACCGCCCGAACTCTGCTCTGTGTGCGGGGGCGCGAATTGTATTCATAGCTACTACAGTTCGGACTCCTGTCACAATTCTAAATCTAATCTCACAAAGTGCAATGTAAGACTGATAAATCACCAAAGAGTCCAATTCCGCAAATCGTTTTAGAAAATTGATTTTAATCAAAAAGCGCCAAACCTTTGCCAGATTTCAGAGTCGCCACCTAAATATTTTATTTTAGAAAATTTAGGAAACCCTGACTCGTGCCTAAGGCCAGTTGTCTGTCATCACCAAAGTTGCCTCGGCTCGGGAACTTGGGTACGAGAAGGGAAGGTCCTGAAATGAGCACCCCCACTTGCCCGATCAAAGATCGGCCTCTACTAACATGATATGTTGTTTTTGAAAACACATGTGTTCTTATTCCGATTTATTAACCTTACTTACTATGTGATGTACACAGCACACAAGTATAGACTAGATCGCTCAATTTGGAGCAAAACAATTCAATGTTTGTTTTTCGAAAATGGTTTGAAGTTGTACCCTCAAGTAGGCTAAGACGTGGATTTGCCACCCTCAAGTGGGCTTAAAACATGATTTTGCTACTCTCAAGTGGGCTTAAAACTCACATTTTGATGAATTGTTCCAATTCAAGCAATGAAGCCTTCATCCACAAGCATTCATGCAGTTATAGCAGTTAAGCAAATAGCCTCATGGCAAGCATGCTATACATGGCAACATACACATCTCATGCAGTATGCTAAAGCGTAAAAGCTTACCTAGTACTCCAAGTCAAAACATAAGCTAGTTAGTAATCAATGCATGATCCTAACTTATGTCAAGAATTCGTAATGCAACACATGCAAAATGCAACTGAGATAGGCTCGGCTATTCTAAGATGTCATGTGAATGCAACTTGATAACATGTATTCAAATTGGTATTGAAATACAATGCAGTTTGTATGATGCGCCGAGCCCGGTGCATGCAAGACAGATGAATGGATGCACGCATGCAAAGCATAAGTATGCTAATTGAAACATGCCCTAAACTAACCATTGAAAGTTGATAAGTAAAAGGGAGAAAGAAATGGGGTTGGAAGACATGCATCACACACGTGCACACTTATTACAAAATTTGCGCCCTCTCGACGGAGGGTCCAAATAAAAAGGTAACTAGCTACGCTAAGCTAAGCTACTTAACTAGCTACGCTAAGCTAAGCTACTTATTACAAGCCAAAACTAATTAACTATTCCTAGTTAACTAATTATTACAAAACAAATGAACTTGAACAATTAGCTAATCTAAGCTAATTAAAGCGCTAATCTAAGCACAAAATGAATTAATTAAACACATTAGCTAATTAATTACAAAAACGACGAATTAGCTAACTAAGATAATAACTTATTCTAAGTTAACAAAAGCGCTGAAATGGCCTCGGGACGAGGGATGCATGCATGCTCGACTTCGCTCAGAAATCCATTGCCATGCCACCCACTGCCTCTGTTTACATTTGATTTGTTCTCTGAGAGTTGCACAAACTTCCAAATTGTTTCTGCTCCAACAAGGGGACCTCCTGGTGGGTTGCCGACCAGAAAAGGAGGCTGTAGACCACTTGTAGACCAGAAAAACTTGCTGTAGACCAGAAAAAGTGGTCGGCCAGCTACTTTTACTGGTCTGCCGACCAAAAATTCTGCCAAACTCCAGTTTTGCTGCAACAAAAAACAAAATGGGTCATAGCAGTGTATTTGCAAGATATGTGTGCACAACCACCCTCCCTATCATTTCTCAAGCTCAAAGGAGTGCGGTACTCGACTCTCGAACCACCAACCGAGCATCGCAATGCACGATGGCCGAGAAGCCAAGTTTGCACAATTCAATGTCAATGAATGCACAAATAACACATAAGAGCCCCCACCTCTATCATGCATGATCTAGAGGGTCGGCGACCGAGAAATGCTACAAGTTTCATCAGTTTGAGTATGAAACGTGCCACATTCCTCGTGTTTGGATTAACGTTCAATCCAAACACATGCAATGCAACTCAAGCATGTTTTCTTGACATGTTTTACTTAGTCTCATTTTGTTTACACATTTTAAGCTTACCAATTAATCCTTTAATCGATTTGTCCAAATGTGATTGTCCTCTAATAGGAAAGATGGTCTAAACCACAAGTACCTTAAGCATGAAAGAAGCCTCATGCTTTTGGTTAGTAGAAGCCCTCAAGAGAAAGCTAAAACCATTAGGCATGAGAGCCTCAATTCCATGCTCAAGCCAACAAGGGGCTCAAGACCTCTTTCGAAACAAATGAAGGAGTAAACAATGGAGTGCAATGGCATAATTTCAACACTGAAATGACATGCTAAATGATGCTAAAACATGCTAACGACTCATGCAATGCATGCTAGAAGCCAAGAATACCGAGGCTAGTGAAGGACACAACACTAGAGGTATGCAATACAATGCACAAAGGACTAAACCAATCCCAAACAGACCTCATGCATGCCAAAACAATGGCTAAAATGGACTGAAATGATAGCATGAAAAGCAAGAAAACGCATGCGCAAATGATGGCTCGCAAGCAAGGCACAAAGTTTAACTCTCAAGGGCACTTAAAGAGTGAAAAATATGGAAGTGTGGCAGATATATATGCTCTGAAATAACATGCCAAATGATGCCAAAATATGCAAACATCACATGCGCAACATGTTAAAGGCCCCACAACTCAAAGCTAGTCAAGGCCCTTTATACTACAACCATACTAAGCAATGCTCAAATGACCCTAACCATCCAAAACAGTCCTAAGGCAGGTCAAAAAAGTGGTAAAAACATGCTAGACTTGTAGCATAGATGGCAAGAAAAATAAGCTCGTGTATTGGCTCACACACAAGGCATAATGCTCAACTCTTAAAGACAATTAAAGAGTGATAAACATGAGAGTGTGGCAAAGATATAAGCTCTGAAATACCATGCCAAATGATGCCAAGGCATGTAAACATCACAAGTATAGCATGGTAGTGGCCTCAAAACTCAAGACTAGTGAAGCCATTTACACTATTGCTATAGAAAGAAAACCCCAAAAGGCCAAGAACACCCAAAAAAGTCCTAAAGCATGTCAAAATAATGCTAAAACATGTATGGATTATAGCCAAAACAAGCTAGCATGAAGGGCCAAAACACCAAGTACACTAGGCTAATGGGCAAGATTGCACTACAAGTGCAAGAACCGAGCAATAGGTGATTCCATCAACCAAAAACAGAGTTATGGCATGTCAAAATAACACCAAAAATGGGCTGAGACTAAGCCAACACATGCTAGAATAGCAAGCTAACTCATTAGGCATGCAAGGGTAGCGAAGAGGATTTACACTACAAGTGTAAGAAGCATGCAACAAGTGATTGAACCAACTAAAAATAGAGTTAAAGCATGTTAAATAATAGCCAAAAATGTGCTGGAGTGGAGCCAAAACATGCTAGAATTATGGGCTAAAATAGCAAGCATACAAAGCTAGTGAGCAAGGTTTACACTACAAGTGTAAGTAGCATGCAAGGAGTGGCCAAGCCAGCCACAAATAGAGCTAAAACATGTTTAAAAAGTCACAAAAACATGCTCAAACTAAGCTTCCAGAAGAGATAAATACATGCCCATTTGATAGGCCAACAGCACATGCTAACAAGACAAGAGGAGAGGGGACCACCCCCTCCTCTTTTGGACTCAAAACCACATTTCTACCACTAAAAATTCACTGAATTTTAGTGGTTAAAAAGCCAAACAAAGATTGTTTCAAAAGCTTGAAAGATAGCTCAAAAAGCTTTACAAGCCAATGAGCGAAAGGGAGGAAACACCCCCTAGCCAAACAAGGCTTAAACCACCACTTTGAGGACTGAAAAATAGAGTTTTTTTCAGTTCAAAACCAAGCCAAGAATAGTTTGAAAGGGTGGCAAAACAGGCATGCAAAGTTGGCCAAGATAGTGTGCAAAATATGAGTTTAAAAGAGGGAGATGCTTACCATTGAAGCACAGCTGCAAAATAGCCAAAATTCTGAGCTTAAACCAACTTCTAGGACTCAAAGGAGGCTCCAAGGAATCTCAACCCAATGGTGAACAAGTTTGATCAAGGATGCCTAGGCAAAGGAGAGGTATATCTCCAAGTATATCTCTTGCATGCACAGAAGGGCAAGAGAGAGAGAGAGAGCAAACAAGAGAGAAAAGCTTAAATTTAGCTCTGAAATTTGTAGAGAGAGAGAGAGAGAGATTTTAGTGTGAGAAGCTCCCACAATTGCTCAAAAATGTTCTTTTTTTGCCAAAATGAGAGAAATGCCTCAGTATAGCAAGATACAAGCCTTGGGTCGAAATATTTGATTATAGGACAGCTAGAGGTTGTGGAAGATAGTTGGAGGAAAAATATCTTCAAAAAAACTAAGTTTGGGACCTTAGTGGTCCGTCAGCCATATTTTTCTGGTCGACCGACCACCTTTTTGGGTCGACTAACCACTTTTCTGGTCGACAACCCATTTTTCTGGTCGACACGAAAAATTCTGCTTTCCAAGTCCAACTTCAAATAGGCATATCTCCTTCATCTAGACTACTTTTCAGGTCATTCTTGTGTCCAAATTGAAGCCCGGAAGTAAGCTTTCCAATGGTGGTAGCGTTGCATCAAAATGCCAACTATGAAAAAAGTTAGGCCTATTTTGGTGAACCGCTTAGTTTCAATCCTACCTGGATTTATGCTGAACTTCTCCTCAACTAGTTTTCTTCTCTCCGATTTCATTTTCTTCAACTCCAAATCCATAAACAAGGTGTTTTGAAAGATTTTCAAAGATTTCATCTCTCTTTCATTCATTTCCACTTTATTCCTACTCAGTTTACCGAAAATCGCAACATTCAACAAAATGCGAGCATCAGAACATCGTAGAATCATTTTTCAAAAACTATTTTGAAAGAGAGAGTTTCAAGGTCTAAAATATTTTGATCAAGATCATTTTAGTCCAAAAGGGGTATGAAGTTGGGATTTGACTCTCCTCTTGCCGAAGAAATCAAACATTTGCATTGCACGACTTTCATCACCAAAGAAGCCATCAGTAGCGCCCAAGTCTTAAGGGCGATCAAAAATGGGGTGTCTACAGTGTTCATGTACATTTGGACAAGCAAGAGAGTGGTTGAGTGAGTTTCCCATCATAAATTATTTTATTAAAGGTATCTCCTTAAATTTTGAGTTTAAGATAGAGAATGTGATGAACGCGAGGAGACAGACCTTAGTTATGTATTGGGCTATAAATAATGTGAAGAAATCGGGTTTTCGTGAACTTGTTTTAAAATAAAATAAAACGGATAATGTGTGTGTTTTGTTAAAAATGGTAAATGTGATTGTTGTATGATAATTGTTAAAATAGAAAATGAGAAGTAAACGCGAACCTTTATGTTGTTGAATAAACTGGATGATTTTTAGAAAAATACTTATGTAAGTATACTTTGGTTACAAAATGTTACATTATTTATATGGTATGAGACTAGCATTTATGATCATAGCTATCTGTAAGTCGTTATTGTTGAGGATCATGCTGAGATCCCTACTGGACTTTATGTTCATCCCACGTTGCTAATCTTTTTCAGGTGAGTATAGAGAAGTGCTTAAGGTCACAGATCTTCCTTATTTGTTGGCCACGGGGCCTTTTATTTGTAGGCGGAATGCCATTGATGTAAAAAGGGTTAAACCCTTCCTCTTGGATTTAATGATGTAAGCCTTCGAGCAATTTATTTAATTATATATTCATGTTGCATTCATTTTATATTCGAGTGAGAGAATTCTTATTCATATATTCCTTGTAAATATAATGAGCTTCTATATGCCATCTCTGAAATTAAATTTATAATAATGGCTTTGGTAATGGAAATCCGAGTAATAAAAAGTGGGACGTGACACCCCAAAATCATTTTTCCACTTTTGCCAGTTACTATACGGCGGTACTGTGTAGACACCCAAAAATTATTTTTTCCACATTCGTCCAGCTATAAGCCTAGACAGGGCAATTGGGCACCTTTAATTTAAAACCACCCCTACATTTGTCAGCTACTATACGGCGGGACGTGGCCCCCAAAAACCTTTTTCAATTCCCCGTGCGAGTTCCAACACAACAATACCTAACACAACTCAACCCAACACAACTTAACTCAACATGGTTCAGCACAATTCAACATAGTCACACAATTCAACATAATTAACACAATTCAACATGGTTCAATTCAACACCACGTAATGTAATTCAACATAATTCATGATGAACTCTTAAATCTCCATTTCATCATTTCATCCCAAGGCTCATGTCATCCATATCATTAACAAATCTTTTTCCCAAATTTCATTTCATTTTATAGCATGATTCACAATATCCATAATAAAGGTTCATTCGCTAATTTTTAACATAATTTTGAAACACTTCTAAAATTCAATTAAACTTGTATATATGTAATTCAACCCCTCAATTTCATGATTCTACTTTCAATTTAGGCAAAATCATTAATTTTCCTCATAAGTCAACTTAGGGTTTTCAAGAAAAATCAAGGCTTTCAAGAAAAATTCCAACTTCTCACACCACTACTTTTTTATTCCAATTTTCCCATTGATTATACACCTAAGGTTCATAATCCACAATCTTAACCCAACAATTGAACCCCAACACTTCAAACCCTAAGCCCCAATCTCATGATGTAACACTATATGCTTAAAAATGTAGATTTTGTATTTATATACTCAAAATACCACTAATCTATTATTAATGCAAGTATTGAAGAAGAACTAGGACCCCTACCTCAAGAATCAAGCAAAAGAGCAAAGTTTTGAGAAAAATCATTCGCAAATCTGAATTCCAATCGGTAGAAAAGTAAGATCTTCAAGCCTTCTTCACTTTTTGGTAAGAGATCTTGCCCAAATCTTGAAGGAATGGAAGATATTTGGGTAAAAAATCTAGGGTTTTCGGACCTAGGGTGAGAGGAAGGAAGAAGGAAAAGGAAAGTGTAAGGAATGATCTAGAAAAGTGCTTTTTAAGTTGCTGAATTCACGCAGTCTGCTCGAGCGTCGTTTTCTACGCTCGAGCGTACCTGTTTCCAGCATAGATACTAAACTTCAAACAGGTATAACTCTCTCATCCAGACTCCGTTTTAGGTCGTTCTTGTGTCCAAATTGAAGCCTTGGAAACAAGATTTCCAATGGTTTTAGCCTCACATCCAAATTCAAAGTGTGAAAAAATAAAAGGGCAAAAGAGTGATGGCTATTTGTAAGATGATTATCCGAATTAAAGTTTTTGGTCCAATCTTACTTTACCATCATGTTACCACTTCGATCAATGTCCCAAAATAAAATAAGGAGGCTCCAAACACAACAATAAAAATGTCAAGAGCTATCCCACTAGTCTCGAAAATTCAAACTCAACCAGGCAGACCGCTCGAGCGCGCAATCTTGCGCTCGAGCGCGCAGACAAACAAAGCCGGCCGCTCGAGCGGGAATTCACAACTCTCAGAATTTTGGACAGACTGCAAAAGTACTGGATGCCTCACAAGTCCGCTCGAGCGTCAACTCCCCGCCTCGAACGGAGGGAAAAATTCTGGATCGTTTCAAATGCTATACCAGAGTTCAAAATCACAATTCATTATTCTTTCCTTTAAAATAGAAAATAGGGTGGTAAATACACACACTAGTCATCTCTAGGTACGTGTCTGCAAGTAGTCTCACGAGCGTTACCAGGCCACTTTACCGGCAACTAACTAAAAGGAAAGCATCCTGACTGTGTAGATTTTTACCATGGACACTCAGGTCAACTTAATTAACCACAACCACACATCCTAACCAAATTCACCATGGTATTCACCCTTTTTTTCTCAAAGCAATGCTTTTCAACATTATAAAATGTATAAGTACGAAACAAATGATAAAATAGAATACATGAGTAAATATGGTTTCAATTCACCTGGTTGTCATCTAATCTCTACAACAAGTTAATGTTATCTTCCACCGATAGCCATAATAGTAATCTCTGTTCAATACATTCCAAATGACAATATAACGAAAGCAACATCGATAATTTCCAATAACATCAACATAACGAAATATTTCTCAATAGTTCAAAATTCTCAAAGTCTCATCAATTTCCATTGTTAGCCCATCTTTATGAGTCCATCATGAAGTTCATAATTTCTCAACAACACCAATAATTTCTCAACATGGAACATTTCTTGGGTTTTGATAGAATTGGGAATTTCATACCTTAAAGAAAACAATTTTCCTCAAAAGTTCGATACAACTCATCATCATAAACAACTAACTAGGGTTTTAAGAAAATCAATAAGAAAACCCCTTTTCTTATGCATTTAAAATATGCATTAATCAAATCCTAATCTCTTAAAGTGTTAGATTATTCAAATAAAACATAACAAGGCTAAATGACATGCAAATCATTAAAGAATACATACCTCAAATCAAGAGGAAGAAGAGAGCAACACCCAAAAATCAACGGAGACAGAAATTCATACTTTTTAAATTAAAACGTAACCCCCAACGCATCCTAGCTTTTGGTCTTAAGGACAAGGGGTAGAAAATAGGTAAAAAGATATGAAACCAAGAGTTTAAAAGCTTAAAAGGCTAAAAGGGTGATTTGAGAGAGAGGAGGAAAGGATGAGATCAAAAAGTAAATATTTTCAACTTTTATGTGATATTTATAGACAGACGCATCGTGGGCGCAAAACCCACATCATGGGCCTGAGAGTCACAATCGCAGTTGTGGTAACCCCATTCGTGGGCATGATCCTGCAGTTTCTGAGCCACCATCACAGGCCATGCACTTTTTTTTAGGCCAATAGACCTGAAGGCCATGTTTCATCGCAACCTAGTCATGGCCCGTCGCAGGTGCAACCTTCTAATCTCACAGGCGCAACAAAAATAGTAGCAAGCTTGACCTTTCAAAGAGAAGGAAAATATGCCAATGGTGATGAGTTAAAACCAAGATTCCCAGTGACAATTAAATAACTGAAAGATGCAAAACAACCCAAACAGATGCAAACTCAATACCAAAGAGCATAAAAGGGTCGGGTCTTGACTTAGGTCGCTATACTTACCTTTCTTAAAGAATAAGATTTTTAAGATTTTTCTAATGATAAGGCAAACTGGCAAAAATACTGAAAGTTGATAATTCTTCCTTGATTTCCAAACAAAGCGAAGATGATTGCCTGAATAACTTCATAATAGAAAAATCCAACAATGAAGACTGATCGACTATCCACTAAACTGAACCAAATTACATTTCGATAAGGACATAAAGAGGACATATAAGTGAACATCATTACACAAAAGGAGAGAAAAAAGCTTTTCATATAAATTGATTTGTTCAGAACTAGAAATAGCAGTCCATCTAATATAACTCTCAAGCACAAAATTCATTTAGATTTATATGGCTAAGCACTTATTTTCTTTGATTTAACTATCACTGATATAACATATAGCTCTAAAACATATGGCAGACTTTTTGACACTAGCAAGAGTAAGGAGTTGGAACAACAATTAAAGGGTTTTTTTTATGGATAGTTGAGCCAGCAGCTTCAGTCATGTCCAAATCTTTCCCACTCACTCCATCTGGTAACGATAAGTTAAACTTGTGAACAACACTTGCAAGTGCAAGCTCATCAACATTCATGGCGAATAGAATACCAGGGCAACCCCTCTGACCAGCACCAAAAGGAATAAACTCAAAGTTGTGCCCTTTGAAATCTATTGAACTATTCAAGAACCTCTCTGGCCGAAACTCCTCAGGATCTTCCCATGATAATGGGTCTCTTGCAATTGCCCAAGCATTAACAATTACTTGCGTGCCAGCTACAATGTCATAATCCATTACCTTGGCATCTTGGATTGATTCTCAGGGAACCAACAATGGAACCGGAGGATGCATCCTTAGAGATTCTTTGATCACTGCTCTCAAATAGTACATGTTTTCTAAATCATCCTCGGTTATATTCAATTTGCCTTTGCCTATTTTTCTCACCTCATTCTGTAGTTTCTTCATGATTTGTGGGTGTTTTAAGAGCTCTGCCATTGTCCACTCCATAGTTGTAAATATGGTATCAGTTCTAGCACCAAACATGTCCTAAATTATGAGTGTAAAAGATCATAAGAAATTTCATCTTTACATACTATCTAATTGTTAGGAATTGTAACTCCTTGACAGTTCTAATTATTTATTTAAAAATATTTACAAAAATAAGAGTTTGCATGCAATTTTCTGAAACTAGGACCATTGGCCAAATTGAAAAAAAAAAAGATTAGGTTAAGGCTTACTAGTTCAACTGTTGGGTCCATCGGAATCAAATTGTGACGGCACATTTATACCATAAATATATTAAATATTATTCCTAAATTTTAAAAAAAAAATACTAGCCAAGATGCAATCATTTAAATTATTTTTATATTTCAAGATATGTATATTTACAGAAATATGTTGACCAAATATATATGTTTATATATAAATATTTATAATAATGGACAAAATTTACTTTACCTCTTGGAGTTCAAATATAGACAGAGAACCCCCTTATGATTTTGGATTAAAGTGTGAAACTAACACTGTTAATAATAGTGAAAAAATTACCTAAATACTCTTATACCATATTCACTTTTTCTCTTCTCTAATCTATATAATTTTCTATCTTAACCACATATTTAACAAATTAAATCATAACTTAACTTGAACACCCTAATTTATTACCATAAAATTAACTTAATGTAATTTTCAATTTTATTTGTTTAACCTAATTTCTTATTTAATATCATTTTAAATTAAACATATGTATTAAACCATAACTTCACGTAAATATCTTAATTTATTACCATAAAATGAAATCATCAAATTACTTTAATCTAATTTTTAATTTTCATTTAATAGCACTTTAAAATAAACATAAACATACATATATATAAATACACAACAAATTAAATCATAAATTAAACTAAACACCCTAATTTATTACCATAAAATTATCTTATTTAATAAGATTTTAAATTAAACGTATATATATATATATATATATAACAAATCAAACCATAAATTAACTTAAATACCCTAATATATCACCATAAAGTAAATCATCAAATTACTTTAATTTAATTTTTAATTTTAATCTTTAACATAATTTTTTTATTTAATAAAATTTTAAAATAAACATAAATATACACACAAATATATATATATATAATTAAATCATAAATTAAAAAAAATTACAATCCAGTATTCTTTTTACAAAAATAATTACAAATTTATGAAAAAATTTAAATCTTTAATTATTAATGTTCATAAGTTTCCCACTAATCTAAAATTATTTTTAAAAAGTTAGACTAAATTGTAATTGCCCCTAAATTAAACTAAACATCCTAATTTATTACCATAAACTTATCTTATTTAATAACATTTTAAATTAAACGAGCGCGTGCGCGCGCACACACACATATATAACAAATTAAATCATAAATTAACTTAAACACCTTAATTCATTATCATAAAATTATCATAATCTAACTTTTAATTTTTAACCTAAATTCTCTTTTTAATAACATTTTAAAATAAAGTATTGCTGGAAGAGGACATTTAGGGTTAGGGTTTAGCTATAAATATGATTTAATTTTTAGGAGAAGATGAAAATGAGAATAATTTTCACATTTGATCCAATTTTTGTCTTTAACTATGGATTTTTGCATTGCTCACTCTTAATTTGAGAGAGTGTGACACACCTTTCGTTACTTTTAATAGAAAAAAACTGACAGTAACACTCTAATTCAAAATCATAAGAGGCTCTCTACATATATTTGAACCATAAAAGGTAAAGTGTTTTGAAGCAAAACCACAAGGGATAAAGTAAATTTTGCCCTATAATAATTGTTTGTATAAAAAAAATAATAATAATAATTATACTTATGTTTGGAATAAAATTAATGAACGTAATAAATAATATATATTTACAATTTATTAACTGAAGTAACATGGTGCTGAATTGGAAAAGCGCGGCTCTAACAAGGAGGTGCCATGTTTGATTTCCTGTACCTTATAAATGCATTCTCTAGTTTCGTTTACAAGAATCCATAGGTTAGGTTTGGATTTATTCAAAATCAACTAGTTCATTGACTTACTGAAATAATTAAAATTTTCTCTATTTTAATTTTCTTTTCAAGGGAGAAAAATAATAATTGAAACCAAACTACTCCCGTCCTTTTTTATATACATGAGTATGACAATGACTTTTGTAATGGATTTGAAAGGTTGCCAAAATTTTAAAATCATCAGATAAAGGAAAGACAATCCAAGACACAAATACAACAAAAGTAATAAAATCGAGTGAACAACTCTATATGTTTTATCTTATATGGATCAAAAATATTAGGTATATATCATGAAAATTTACTTTGAATTTTATCTTTAAAAAATATATAATGCTACATGTATCGAAATTTTTATAAAATCTTATATGTCCAAATATCATTGGATGCTTATTTTTTCACAACCAATCATATTTGACCTATTGTGTGTTTAGTAAAAAAAGTTTAGTAAGATTGTTCGTATATATAGAATTATTCTAAAATTAATAGGATGTGGGCTACACTTACAATGAATATAGACCATTAATCCCTTTTTATGAATAATTTTTTAGGTATTTTTTCCTATGTTTATAGTATTGATACATATCTCTTACATATTATCATGTTAAGAAAATCAATCACTAAAACAGTATGAGACTGATAATGATATAGAGAGTGAGATAGGTGATCTCATGCCCTTCTTGGTATCCAATAACTTGTTTAATTATAGTTGTTAAATCCCTAAATCAAGCTGCAAAAAAAATAACTAAAACAATGAGAACAAGAATTAATTAGCATTAAATAAGAAAACGAAAAGTCATTTTACCAAGATGAGAGCTTTGATGGTATCTCTATGAATAGGGGGGCCAGCTGTGTTCTCTTGTTGGATTTGAAGTAGAAGATCCACAAAGTCATGCTTGCTTTCACTTCCAATATGCACACTGTCACTGCCCTCTCTTTGCCTTCTATCAACATGTTCTTCCACTACTCCCTCAAGAAATTCATCCACCTCCTTAAATACACTCTCTACTTTAGCATCCAAACCATTTATTCGATTCATCCAAGCAAGCCATGGGATATAATCCCCCACATTGAAAGCACCCAACAACTCTCCAACCATCACGAGGAGTTCCTTGAACCTCCTCCCTCCTTTGGTTCCACCATACTTCCTTCCCAACACAACCCTACACACTATATTATTTGTAAGTGTTACAAACATGTCGGTTAAGTTTACCAACGAAGACGAAGAAGAAGAAGAGTAGTGTTTGATTTGCTCAATCATAAGGGCAGTTTCTTCTTCTCTCACGTTTCGAAAGGACTGTACCCTCCTATTACTAAGAAGGTGGAGGACACAAATGC
Organism: Camellia sinensis; assembly: GCF_055761805.1. Classification (NCBI taxonomy): domain Eukaryota; kingdom Viridiplantae; phylum Streptophyta; class Magnoliopsida; order Ericales; family Theaceae; genus Camellia; species Camellia sinensis. The sequence goes on along the minus strand of NC_138975.1, from coordinate 98,900,892 downwards.
TTCTCACCTGCCTCCAATACTCGCCGTAGGGACTAAACCCGACATCCTTAGAGTTGTAGGTAAGTCTTGTAGCAATGCTTGTTTTAGGTCTGCTTGAAAAGGTGAGATCATGGGTTTTCATGATCTCACATGCTGCAACGGCCGAGGAGACAACAAGGACTGGGACACTGCCAAAGTGATGTTGCATAAGGGGTCCATATTTTTGAGCCAGTGATCGTAGAGAGCAGTGAGGGAACAAACCCAGTTGGTGGAGGTTCCCAACAATTGGGAGCTTTGGAGGAGAAGGTGGTGGTAGGTTTTTGTGGTCTGTCGGAGTAGTGGTAATAAGGGAAAAGCATAGGAAGAGGAAGACGAAGAGGAACAGTGGAAAAAAGTAGAAAGATAAGAAATGTAATAACAACATCGTTTCTTGCTTTAACAATTATAGTATATGTTTTTTGGGGAGCACGTTTTGTGCCTAGCTAAAGTTCTTTTATAGCATTTTTTGGGGTATGAGTCATGCTAATCCACACAACACATAGGATAGAATAATTGGTCATGCGTTGAAGTTTTGGAAGAGATAAACAAAATGACTTCTATACAAAAAATATAAAAATATAAAAAATCATTGTCTTGCATTTTTCTTTGTGTATGTAACTTTTATAACATACATTTGGAAAATTTTATGATATACACCCTCTTTGGTTACGATAATTTTTAGTTACGATCTTTTTTTCTTTTGTTATGATTTATTATAATGTTAATATGACATATTGTCATGTTGATCATTACATTATTTTGATTATGATTTAAGAGTTATTTAGTTATACCTTATATGATATTTTTGAAACAGTCAAAGAGGAAATTTATTGATAATGATCAAGCAAAAACATTGACAAAATCAATAAAAAGATAGAGAATAGTTGGTAAGGCACCAACCCAGAAGAAAGCATAGAACAGTTAAACTCCCCTAACACCATACAAGCAGCCTCGAACAGAACCATACCAACAAAGAACAGAACCATCTCATGACAGATGCAACCAGCCCAGCATGATACAGATGTACAACCCCAACTCCATCCCAGCAGCAGCCCAGAATAGTTAAACAGATCTACTCCCCAAACTCAATCTTATGTGCCTCAGATTGATCAAAAAGTCTTGTACAGAGAAATGAAAATCCTTGAATCTTTGTTTTAGCCACAGTGCAACTCTGATTTTAATCAACTCACACAAGTCCACTAACTGAGGCGTAGCAGATTCGAAAATGCACTCATTTCTAAGCTTCCACAAAGACCATAGGACAACAAAGGGAATGACCTTCCATATCCATTTTTCTTTCTTGTTCAAATTCACACAATCCCACCAGTGAAGTATATCTTCGACTGAACCTGGAAAAGCCCCCTGCAACTCTCGCCAATCCATCATAGCAGCCCAAACCTTCCATGCAAAATAGCAATGCAGCAAGACATGACTGGATGATTCAGGCTCAGCTTTACAAAAAACACAGAGAGCAGGAGCATTAGCTTGAATCACTCCAATTTTCTGTAGAAATTCAGCTGACTTGACTCTGTTTTTCCATGCTACCAAATAGAAAAATTGAACCTTTGGAGGGGCAAATTAGTTCCAAACAAACTTACAAGAAATAAGAGAGGGACTAAGGGAGTCAATTTCATTTTTATAAACAAAGCAGACAGAGAATAGGCCAGATACTTCAGCCAACCAAACTATTTTGTCCTCTAGAACAGTACATGGATTAGGTGCAGAAACCAGGAGCAACTTGAGCCTACAAACTTCCCTCTCTCCCCACTCATATAACCTTCTTCTGAATTGGAAGTTCCAAGCCCCTGAATGTACCCTCCTGTCATACATTGATCTCAGGGTTTCCTCCTTCTCTAACACCAATTTGTAAAGAATTGGAAATTCATCTTTCAAGCCAGAATTGTTGCACCATTTATCCTTCCAGAAAATGGTTCTATTACCATCCCCTACCTTGATATGAACATTACTAAGATAGAACACCATCAGACCATTCCTCCTCTCTGGTATAGCTATGATACCTTTCCATACACAAGAGAACCTGCTGCTAGGGAAAGAAGAGGGATACCAGTTGTTTTCATCCATATTATACTTGCTGCAGATAATTTTTCTCCACAAAGCATCTTTCTCTGAGCCAAATCCCCACCACCATTTTAGTAGCATACAATCATTAATGACATTTGTGATTATAATTTTTGGTTATAATTTTTTTTTTTTTTTTTTTGTTATGACTCCTATAAAATTGAGTTATGACATTTATGATTAATCAAACCTATAAATATCATAACTTACCTATGACACATACTATTTTAGCATTACATTTTACTTGAAAAGTGAAAAGACAAAAATATGTGTTTGGGACAGGTCTAAGATTTTCATTGGTAGAGGGCAAAAATGCATATAAGTGCTGAACGAAAAAAAAAAAAAAAATCCAAATTTTAAAATGCATTATTAATTTCTATCAACACAAAATGTAAATGATATTATGATTAAGTAGAAATTTTTTGTGAACATGGTTCAATATAAAAATTTGATGAATAATGTTAGGTTTTATAAAAGAAATATTATAAATGGTTTCATAAAAATTCTCTACTTTTGAATTATATATACAATAAAACATCATAAACTAATCAAATGGTGGAGAATCTTCATGAAATTTTTCTTGCTAGTTCTTTCATGAAACATAACATCACTTAAATTTGTTCATAAAGTCAAACATATTTTCATGGTTGTATTAATAAGTAGGGTAAATTATGAAAATGGTCCCTGTAATTTATTCGATGTGTCAATTTGGTCCTTATTATTTCAATTTGCTCGATTTTTCCCCTTAATTTAACAGATTGTGTCATTTTAGTCCAATAAATAACAGTTGTTAAATTTGGTAGACGGAAAGTCTGCACAATGTGTCAATTTAGTCTCTGTAGTTTACACAATGTGTAAATTTGGTTTCTGTTATTTTAATTTGCTCAAATTTAACAAGGAGTAAAATTGACCCATTATTTGACTTTTCGTCCACCAAACTTAACAACCGTTATTTATTGGACTAAAATGACACAATCTATTAAATTAAGCGGAAAAATCGAGTAAATTGAAACAACAAGGACTAAATTGTCAATTTGGGTGCCCACTTCCTGTACAAGGCCTATTGTCTCTAGTGTATGGAAAGGTATAATCAATATTGCTATGTCTGATAGCCCACTTCTACAGTTTTACCTAAATAATTGGCAGTTAAAGGTTGGGGACGGGAGCAGAGTAAGGTTTTGGTTGGATAAATGGTGTCATGCCACCTGTTTCAGAAAGGAATATCCTAGCTTGTTCTCTTTAACCTTAGATAAGGAGGTTTCACTAAGAACAATGTATAAGAGAAACGAAACTGTAGGGGACTAGGTGTTTAACTTTAGAAGAAGGCTCTATGGTTGGGAAGATTGTGAGATCGCAAGGCTTAAAAATCTCCTGGGTGCTGCACCTGCTTTGGTGGTTAATCAGGTTGATAGACCAGTGTGGTTAGCAGAAGCAGCAGAGGTATTCTCAGTGTCGTCTATATATAATGGGGTTTCTGCTACTGCAAGTCCTCAATTGAGTATTTGTAAACTAGTGTGGGTTGAATACTTGCCTCCCAAAGTCCAATTTCTGGGGTGGCTTGCATAGCAGAGTAGATTAAAGACATCAGTTTTTCTCCAAAGAATTGGTGTGCTTCAAAGTAATGCATCAACTTTATGCGTATTTTGCAAAGCTGAGATTGAAACTATGAACCATGTCATGGTGTCTTGCCTATTTGCATCATTTGTGTGGTCTAAAATGCTGAATTGGTGGGATGCTCAAAGGGCCTTACCTAGAACTGTTGGAGGGGCATACCTCTGGTTGTGTTGCGGTCCCTATGGAAGCTTAGAAATGATGTGGTGTTCAATGCTTCACTCCCTGATGTGGCTGAGTTATGTGAAGTGATAAAATTCAGAGTTGCACTATGGTTGAGACCATATTACTTAGGCCATAGTTTTACAGTTCAGGATTTTGTGATAAATCTTAGGCAAGTGAGAAGGTGCATTTCATGAAGAAGTGTGTAAGGTGGCAAAAGATAAGGATGGAATGACTGATCTGTGTATTAGAATCAAGTTGCTAAGATTAGAGTCTGATCTGGGTGGACTCCTCTAGTTGAGCTTGTTTCTGCTTTGTTTCCCCAAGATTCCATTTCAAATCTTAGAGTCATCAGATGTTGTTTAGGTGGATGAAGGCTGTTATGTTGGCCTGAACTACTGTAGTGTGAAGCGCTGAACTGTTGTGGTGTCTGTCTTGCTATGCTGAACTAATTTGTATTGCTACTAGGCTCCTGCTGCGAGTTTCATAAAATTTTGTCTATTTTTACTTGGTAGCTCTCTAGTTTAGGTTGGTATTGGTGAAGATGGGCTACTGATAAAAGAAGTAATTACGCTATGGTGGCTGCTGCTACTATATATGGAATGTTGGTGATGTCACGCCCCAAGTTTTAATTACATGAAAACATTACCAAAGCCTTTAATTTAGGTCCATTTTTTTTTTAATACAAATATGTCTATTACCCTTGAGTAATAGAAACAAAACAATACATGTTCTCTCTCTCAATGAATATTATAATGACAACAATACGTGTCAATATCCAACTGTGAAGCTACACTTAAATAAATACAAATACAAGATCCAATTCCTTTACATCTACTATGAAGTTATACAAGGGACTCAAGGACTCCATAACTCTTCAATCAAAGAATCCAAACTTTCTTCCTGTAAAAGATAAAACAACAAAGGGGTGAGCACTAATGCCCAATAGGAATCTCATAGTTCTGAATCAATAACTAACACACAGATAGAAATTATCATGCATGCAGGGTGATACCATATAGTAGAGTGATATTTTATAATTTCAAAATATCATAGGTAGGTACCTTTCTCTCAAAAATCATTTAAACGCTTTTAAAGAAAGACTTTCGGCCATTAAAAGTTCTCCCTTAACCTTAGAAAACCAGAGATCCTTATGAAATAAAAATATTTAAGAAACAACATCATTTAAAAACTATTAACCAATTCCCAAAATATTTCTCATTTAAATTTCATTTTTAATATTCCTCTTTTTCTTTCATTTTTCCTTTCTACTCATTATATTTATTTTGAACTCCATAACTTCAAGTTCAAGTTCCCTCTTTTGATTCACTAACAATTCTCCTATACTCAATTCATACCGTTATTTACACTCTCAAATTTCATTTCAAGATAACACAAGATTAATAAACCCCTTTCAATTCAGTCTCTCATTTATTTACAGAACAACACTCATAATTTACCTTTATTGTCACAACTAATTCATTATGTTCACCATCACCAATTCATAATCCTCTTACCCATTTTTGGGTTCCATTCTTTACAAATAATGTCTATGTACACTTCCTCTTTATACCAAGTTATACATTAATTTGCAATTTCACAGATTCATCACAAGTCACAAATAACATCATCAACTCAACATACTTCTCAACACATATCTCAATACAATTCACCTTTTGCCGACTTTACTATGGCAGGATAGTGGGCACCCAATTCATAACACTTTCCACCTTTCACCGGCTGCTATACGGCGGGAAGTGAACTCCCAAAAACCATTTTCTCAAAAGTCATTTTCTTCCAAAAATCATATTTCTTCAAAAATCATTTTTTAACTTTTTGAAACCATCCCCCATATTTCCCGGCTACTATACGGCGGGACGTGGACACCCAAAACATTTTCGAAAACCATCTGTTTTTCCATTTTTGCCAGCTATTATACGGTAGGACTATGTAGACACCAAAAAATCATTTTTTCACTTTTACCGGCTACTATACAGCGGGCCTATGTGGACACCCAAAAATTATTATTCCCACATTTGTCCAGCGATAAACCTAGACAGGGCAATTGGGCACCTTTAATTCACAACCACCTCTACATTTGCTGACTACTATACGGCGGGACGTGGCCCCCCAAAAACCTTTTTTTTTAAACTCCCCGCGTGAGTACCAACACAACACCACCCAACACAACTCAACTCAACACAATTCAATATAGTCAATGCAATTCGATATAATTCAACACAATTCATTTCAATATAATTCAACACAATTCAATTCAACATCACTAAATGCAATTTAACATAATAGAAGGTGACACTACTACAAAAATAGTTAAAGATCACACTTTGACAAAAAAAAAGATCTCACTTTTATTGGAAGTGTGATAAAAAAAAATTAGATTGATATTTTAATCACACTTAATTTGATTGAGTGTGATAATATTTATTTTTTATGTCACTTTTCAATTAAGTGTGATTATATATATATATTTTTAATCACACCTTCTAATTAAAGTGTGATTATATATACACTACTACTTTTTAATCACACTTTTTAAACAAGTGTGATTATATATATATTTTTTAATCACACATTCTAATTAAAGTGTGATTATTTATATATTTTTTAATCACACCTTATAATTAAAGTGTGATTATATATACACTACTACTTTTTAATCACACTTTTTAAACAAGTGTGATTATATATATATTTTTTAATCACACATTCTAATTAAAGTGTGATTATTTATATATTTTTTAATCACACCTTCTAATTAAAGTGTGATTATATATACACTACTACTTTTTAATCACACTTTTTAAACAAGTGTGATTATATATATATATATTTTTTTAATCACACATTCTAATTAAAGTGTGATTATTTATATATTTTTTAATCACACTTTCTAATTAAAGTGTGATTATATATACACTACTACTTTTTAATCACACTTTTAAATAGGTGTGATTATATATATATTTTTTAACCACACATTCTAATTAAAGTGTGATTATTTATATATTTTTTAATCACACCTTCTAATTAAAGTGTGATTATATATACACTACTACTTTTTAATCACACTTTTTAAATAAGTGTGATTATATATATTTTTTTTAATCACACATTTTAATTAAAGTATGATTATATATACATTACTACTTTTTAATCACACTTTTTAAATAAGTGTAATTATATATATATATATATATATATTTAATCACACTCCCTAAATAGGTGTGATTGTATAAAATATTTCAATTTAATTTTTATATAAAATATACAATTCCCAAATCCGCGCTTCTATTCTACCCATGAATGATAGAGACGACTCACTACTAGAAAATGAGACGTTAGACACGGAACTTTTTCACCCATTTTTTCATCTTCTTATCTCTCTGTCTCTGTCTCTCTTCTCTTTCTCTCTCACTCATCACTCTTCTCTGTCTGTCTGTCTCTCTCTTTCTCTCTGTGTCTCTGTCTCTCTTATTTTTCTCTCTCTCACTCATCACTCTTCTCTATCTGTCTGTTTGTCTCTCTCTCTCTCTCTTTCTCTCTTTCTCTCTGTGTCTCTCGTTCATCTCTCTTCTGTCTATCTCTCTCTGTCTCTCTTCTCTTTATCTCTCTCGCTCATCTTTCTCTGTCTCTCTCTCGTTTATCTATTTTCGCTCTTTTTTTCTCTCTTTCTTTGTCTATATCTTTTTACCCATTTTTTCATCTTCCTCTCTCTCTTCTCTTTCTTTCTCTCATTCATCACTGTTTTCTTTCTGTCTATCTATCTCTCCGTGTCTTTCACTCATCTATCTCTTCTCTCATCTCTTTTCTCTTCCTATCTCTTCGCTCATCTCTCTTTTCTCTATCTCTCTCATCTTTCATCTCTCTCTGTCTTTCTTGCTCATCTCTCTTATCTATCTCTCTCTCTGTCTCTCTCGTTCACCTCTCTTCTCTCTATGTCTCTCTCGCTCATCTCTCTTATCTCTATCTCTCTCTGTCTTTTTCGTTCATCTCTTTTCTCTCTCTGTTTCTTTTTCTGTCTCCCACTTTCTATCTCTTTATCTGTTTGTCCCTCTCTCTCTCTCCCTCTGTGTTCGTGTTGCTCACTATCTCTCTTCCGTCTTCTCTATTTACTAAGCTCCCTATTGATTTATCTATCCACTACAAGAAAATGCACTTTTAGCGACCACTTTGTCTCTCTCTCGCTCATCACTCTGCCTTTGTCTCTCTCTTTCTCTCTCCTCTATCTGTCTCTCACTCATCTCTCTTTCTCTCACCACCCATCTCCTTCACCATCTTCACCACTATTGCAAACGCCATTCCACTACCACTATTATTACCACTGTCACCACTTCACCTCTACGACTACCATTACTACTACCATTGCCACCACTACCATTATTGCCACTACTACTACCATTACCTCTCATTCACCCTTGCCACTTCATCTACTCTACCACTATCACAACTTCACCACTAATCTTTTTCGCTACTACCACCACCACCACCATCACCACTATCATCTCTTATCCACCACCTTCACCATTACTGCCACTACTACTACCATTACCTCTCCTTCACCCTTACCACTTCATCTACTCTACCACTACTACAACTTCACCATTAATCTCCTTCGCTGCCGCCACCACCACCACCACCACCACCACCATCTCTTATCCACCACCTTCACCACTACTACTACTCCCTCTCCTCTACCACAAAAAATTAGTTCATGATTTTTAATAACAAAAAAAAATAGGCCGCAGAAAAATATTTTTCATTGACCACATAAAATTATCTTTAATTTTAGTGGAAAATATTTTTTATTAAAATATTACCCCTACTTCTACCAAATAGAAAATAATAATATTTTTTTCATTAAAATAAAAATGAAATAAATAAATTTTCAATCATAGTAACTAAAAAAAAAAAGATTTTTTACTCCCATCTTCTCTATTTATCGAGCTCCTTCTCGATTTATCGATCCACTATAAACGACGTCGTCTTACTCTTTTGAACATTTCTCTTTTCACCCATTTTTTCAGCTTCCTATCTCTCTGTCTCTGTCTATCTTCTCTTTCCCTCTCTTACTCATCACTCTTCTCTGTCTGTCTGTCTCTCCTTTTCTCTATATGTCTCTGTCTCTCTCTCACTCATCACTCTTCTCTGTCTGTCCGTCTCTCTCTTTCTCTCTATGTCTCTGTCTCTCTTCTCTTTCTCTTTCTCTTTCTCATTCATCACTCTTCTCTATCCGTCTGTCTATCTCTCTCTCTCTCTCTTTTTCTCTGTGTCTCTCGTCTATTTCTATTCTTTCTATCTCTTTCATCTATCTTCTCTCTCTGTCTTTCTTCTTTGTCTCTTCTTTTTTTCTCTCTCGCTTTCTCGCTCATCTCTTTCTGTCTCTCTCTCGTTTATCTCTTTTCGCTCTTTTTTTTCTCTTTCTCTGTCTCTCTCTTTGTCTATATCTTTTCACCAATTTTTTCATCTTTTTCTCTCTCTTTTCTTTCTCTCTCTCATTCATCACTCTTCTCTCTCTGTCTGTCTATTTGTCTCTCTCTCTCTCTGTGTCTCTCATTCATCTATCTCTTCTCTCATCTCTTTTTTTTTCTCTCTCTCTCTGTGTCTCTCACTCATCTCTCTCTCTCTCTCACCATTCATCTCCTCTACCACCTTCACTACTACTGCAAACGCCATTTCACTACCACCACTACTACCACGGTCGCCATTTCACCTCTACGACTACCATTACTACTACCATCGCCACCACTCCACTACCACCCCTACCACTTTGCCACTACTACTACTACTACAATTACCTCTCTTTCACTCCTGCTACTCCATCTACTCTACTACTACCGCAACTTCACCACTAATCTCCTTCGCCATCACCACCACCACCACCACCACCACCATCATCTCTTATCCACCACTTTCACCATTACTGTCGGTTCCTCTTCTCTACCACAAAATATTACATCTCTTCTCTCTCTCTCACTCATCACTCTTCTCTGTCTGTCAGTCTTTGTCTTTGTCTCTTTCTCTTTCTCTCTTTGTCTTTCGCTCATCTCTCTTCTCTCTATCTCTCTCATCTCTCTATCTCTCTATCTCTCTTCTCTCTTGCTCATTTATCTTCTCTCTATCACTCTCTCCGTCTCTCTCGCTCATCTTTCTTCTCTCTTCGTCTCTATCTTTTTCTATGTCTTTCTCTCGATCATCTCTTTTCGCTCTCTTTCTCTCTTTCTTTGTCTATCTCTCGCTCATCTCTTGTTTCTCTCTATTTTTCTATATATCTCTCTCTATCTGTTTCTCTCTCTGTCTCTCTGTCTCTCTCTATATCTCTTTGTCTCTTTGTCTCTCTCTCACTTATCACTATTCTCTCTCTCTCTCTATCTCTCTTCTCTATCTGTCTCTCACTCATCTCTTTCTCACCACCCATCTTCTCTACCACATTCACCACTACTGCAAATGCCATTCCATTATTACCACTACTACCACTGCAAATGCCACATTGATCACAAAAAATTAACTTTATTTTAATGGAAAATATTATCCCTACTTCTACCAAATAAAAAAAAATAATAATTTTTTATTTATTAAAATAAATATGAAACAAATAAATTTTCAACCTTACTAAATGAAAAAATAAAAATAAAAATTCATTAACTATAAAAAAAAATATTTTAATAAAAAATTATTTTTTTAGCAATGACATCCTCTATTACAAAAAAAAAAAAGTCATTTTATTATTTAAATATTTATTTATAATGAAAATAAAAAAAAATCCTAAAAAATTTTCATTCTCCCTCTTGCCTTTTCCATTCCCGCTCGGTTCCCCCACCCCAAACCCAAAATCCCCAATCTCAAAAATCCCTAATCCCTTCCCCCCCCCCCATTCCCGCCTGGGTTTTCCCCCACCCCAAACCCAAAATTCCCAATCTCTTCAACCAGTGCAGTGAAGCAACTTCACACCCAACCTCTCAATCCATCGCGCCTGGTTCTTCAAGCTGAACAAAATAAGCAGTAGTAGTAGAAAAGCCAAGAACATGAACAACAATCCCATTTACAAAAACCCTAACTCCCCAATTGAATCCAGAATCAAAGACTTACTCTCTCGAATGACCTTGTCCGAGAAGATCGGCCAGATCACTCAAATCGATCAACCAGTGCAGTGAAGCAACTTCACACCCAACCTCTCAATCCATTCGAGACCTCTACGTCTCTCTCCCTCAATCATCACTCTTAATAGAAAATATTTTTCATTAAAATATTATCCTTATTTCTACCAAATAAAAAATAATAATAATAATTTTTCATTCATTAAATATTCATTTATGATGAAAATAATTTTTTTTATTTATTATTTAAATAAAAATTATTATTATGAGTATTATTTTTCCCAATCTCGCCCGCTCGTTCCCCCCTTTTTTTCCTTTCCCGCGAAACACCCCACCCCCAAATCCCAATCTCGCTCGTTCCCCCCTTTTCTTCCTTTCCAGCGAAACACCCCCCCCCAAATCCCCAATCTCTTAGAACCAAAAACCTAATTTCTACCAAATATTTCTCTCTCTCGCGACTGTGAATGAAGGAATCCAGACATCGACGACCATAGTCGGAGTCCTTAGCTTCTCTATCGATAGCCATTACCAGCAAACGAAGTTCGATCCCTCTCTATCTCTCTCTCTATGTCAATCTTCTTTCATCTTTTGTCTCTTGATTTCGATCTCAATCTGTCACGCAATCACGATCGATTTCAAGACCTTGTGTTCTCTTAATTGATTGATCCTCAATCTCTCACTTTCGGCGTGAATCAGCCTCCGGCATAAAGAAGACAATGGCGTGAATCACTCTCTGGCGTCTCAGCTCTTCAGTGTCGATCTCCTCTTCGGCGTTGATCTCCTTGAATAACATCTCATATGATCTAAGGTAATTCGAACTAGGTGATTTTTTTTTTTTTTTAACAAAATCAGTTAATAGACTAAGGTTTCTTAATCTGAGAATATGATAAATAAATTTTTGACTCTCTTTTTTATTTATGTTTTATTTTACTGCTCTTTGGGGGTGAAAATTGGGATTGTGATAATATTTTTTGCCTTATCAATAGCAAAATTGGGAAGTGCCCATGATACTATTCTCTCTGTTATTTCCCTCTAATGGAACATATTGCTGTGCAAACACAATTTTTTGTGTTAACCTTACCATTTTTTAGTGAACCAATTCTTACCCATTATACACCTTCAGGTTGCATCTTGGTGGGACTATGGTTATCAAACAACTTCTATGGCTTACCGTACTGTCATTGTTGACAATAATACTTGGAATAACACGCATTCCCTCACATCAAGGAACCTGATTATCTGGTAAGTAGTTATTTTTGTCAGTTTAATTTCTGATAGGAATTTGTGGTATTCCAATTGATGATACTATGTTGCCACACCAACTAATGATCTTTGAATTTGTTTGAGATGTACAAATCAGTAAATAGAAATTCACTGCATATAGTGGAATACTATGTATTATGCTACAAGTCATGCTTACATAACAAATATTTATACAATTGTGCACCAAGCTGGATTAAAATAATTCGTTATTTAAACTATTTGGGGTCAATCATAAATATATTGGTTCCCCATCCAGCTCTACCCAGGACGATAACTTCAGTCAAACTGCACCTAGTAAAATTTTCTATCTATTTCAATTATTGTTAATTTTGATCTTCTTCCCTACCATTAGCTGCCTTCTTTGGAGCAGTTGTCAGCAAGGTTTGAAGTTATGGAATTGGCTTTGCTTAATGGTTGTGGTCATTGTGCAATGATATTGGGAGCATCAGTCAATGTGTGAGGGGAATCAGAAACTAAACACATGAGATTTTTTCAAGCGCATTTTTAACACCAACAAACTTATTGATAAGTATGTTATGATCCAATTTATCAAAATTTGAATGTTTGTAATGGTTTTAATCAATGTTGTGCACCTAAGAACATGTTTTCTAGATGTTATTGAATTTTAGGTTGGTTTTAAGGCTTAAAAAGTGGAGAATTTCGTCTAGTAGGGAATTGCACTATCTAGAGTATTTAGAAATGCTAGTAGAATAGATTAGATAATTCATAAAAATATAGTAATTGTAAGTCAATATTTGTTGTTACAATGGTAATACAAGTAATATGACAACACTAGTGGCTCTTAATTTTTTGAATTAGTAGATTACCATTTAAAATTCATAGTTTTGATTTTAAATCAATAAGTTAGTAATATAGATTAATGAAATTAGGATTTTCAATTAAAGAATATGAAAATGGAGCATTTAAAAAAAGGAAAATAATTTAAAATAAAAGAATAATTTGAGTGTTAATGTTTAAGGAAGAATAAGAGATTTTCAGTTTAGAGTTTTACTTTTAAACATTTTTAATGTCTTAACAGAGGTAAAATTGAATATCGTACCATAACAGTGATGTAATGGCTTGTAATCTGCAGTTGCGTGCAGCTTTGACTTTTTTTGTTATGGAGCTCCAAAATCCCTTTATGTAATAGCTATTACATAATGTAGTGGCCGTTTTTTAAACTCATGGTTGTCAGTCTTGATTGCACAGAGCCAAAGCTTTCTGGTTAATTCTGGTTGATGGCTTCAAGTTTAATATATAATGTCATGAGAACTAATTTGTTTACATTAGAAACACCTTGCATTGTATCCTCTTGTTTAGAGATTGAAAAACTTGGGCAAGTGATTGAATGTTTCCTCTTGGTTAAGTCTAAGCTTTGTTATATGTCTTTTCTCTTTTGGTGGTAATAAAAGCTTACTTACCAAAAAAACAAAAAAAGAATGTTACAGATTACTTGACAAAAGCTATGATATGGATAAATTAAAACATAGAAAATGATACATTGTTTATTTTTCAGATTTAAAAATTCAAGTATTGTCATGTTGACAAAAATTCAAAACCTATTGCATATTTTTGCGTGTCATTTGTTATTCTCCAATCATGAAACACTAAGTTCTCTGTTTTGTTTAGACATGCATGTCTATTACTTATTATTTTTTTTATACATGATTAGGTTCATGTATGCCTGTGCTTAGTTATATCTTATCTTTTATGGATTTGTTTTATCTTAGCATCTTTTGTTTTAGTATGGCTGAAAAAATATGATATATATATATATATATATATTGTACCTGTATCTGCGCCTGCGTCTGCACCTGCACCTGCTGCTGCTCCTACCTCTACAGTTACTGCCATGTGAGTATTTTTCTTCTTTGGTTAACTTGTGAAGACTGAAGAGCATGATTTTTTTTTGTCTGTTTATTTAATTTGGACAATACTGGTTACCTTTGTCTATGGTTTTGTTTTCTCCTTTTTCATATTTTACAAATTCTTGGAAATCTTCAATTGTAGATTTATATGCATTAAGATGTTGGGTAATTGTCTAATTGATGATGTTTCTATTGATTGGGTAAACAAGTACAATAAGTTTGAAGCCTAAACAAAGCTGTGGGAAGGACAACAACTAAGGAGCCTTTTTTATATGACTCGTGCCCGTATTTATCTTGATTATAAGTTAGTATGATGTTGGTCACTAATAATTTTATTTTATTTTTGCCACTGAACCTGTAGAATCCTATAATGTGATGATCACATTATGATCTGCACTGAAATCAAGGAGCTCCTCTAGCCCTAATATCTGTCTGGGAAGGCATTGATTCTCAAAGTGCTACATGGAGGACCTGGGGGTAATGAGAGATAATTAATGAAGATCCAATTCTGCAGTGTAGGTGAACACTGATAAACTTTAATATTACATCAGGTATCCAGGTACACGGCCAATGGCAGCGAATAGCCTACTTTGTTTCTGAACTTTAATCGGTACTCTCTCTCTCCTCTCTCTCTCTCTCTCTCTCTCTCTTGCTCGCTCGCTCTATTTCTTTCAAATTTTACTGCTTGTAGAGGCAATGTAATTTGGTAATTTGGATTCAGTTGAGCATTGTAGTATAACACTGAAGTTTCTCTGAAACTTTTGGATTAATCTGTAATTCATCAACTTTTGGATTAATCTGTATATAATTAATTACATTTATAATCTGGTCGCACATCTCTCTTTGATTTAATCTGGAAGCACACTTCTACTTGAGGGGGGCTGAATTAAATTGGTTTACTTGTGCTTCACATGTAGAAGACAACACATTTTTGTTCTTTACTGTTACATGCCTATATTCTCGATTGTGCATGTCTGAATTGTCAGATGCTCTTTTCACTTTTTTGCCACCATTATAATTGTAATTTTGTATTGATTCAGCATTTCCTGTTGTAACTGGAATTATTAAACTAGTTCTGATAGCAGCTCTGTAATGTGATGAACACTTAATGATTAAATTCATGGATATTGCCTTGATTTTCTCTCATTCCAGGTAAAGAAAAAAATTTTAACACCTAAGAGTAAAGTCCCTGCCCAGAAGCTTATAAGCAACTCAGATTTTGTTGATGACAATGAGGCAATTCCCTTGTAACTTCATTTTCTTTTGCTATTGATGCAGGTCAGATGTAGACGAAGGGGGTGAGACTATCAGCATCAATTACTCAATTGCTGTACTCAATCCTTTTCAGGTAGGTCTCCAATTGATACCCTTTTAGCATTTTCCCTGTCAAGATAATATTGTGTTGTCTTGTAGGTCTCCAATTGGTACACCCTTTTAGCATATCTTTCTTCAACAGTTGTTTCATAGAAGGTCTTATTAGGTAATGGAAACACAAACTTAATGCATTTACATAACAGCCGGACCAGTTTTTCAGAAGTTTCATTCCATCATTTTTCCTTTAAAATGTTTCCTTAAATTTCACTTGATTCCCTGTTGAATACACTTCATTTTCTATCATTTGTGAAAAATTCATGATTTGTGCATACAACAATGTAGAGTTCTGCATTCTGGCTTAATCTGATCAGGACATTGAGATGAGTTCTATGCATGAAATATGTCCAGAAAACTGGTGGAATAACCATTTGAGTTCTATGCATACAATGAACCATTTCTCATTTTATGTGTGAAGCTATTATTTTAGGGTGCTAAATGTTGGTCAACTTATGGTTACTTTCTAGTTCATTTCTGTGTAATTTGTTATGCAGGTTCATTAACTTAAAGGAGCACATAACAGGTTCCTTCACATATCATTTATTGTCCATTTGTATATTTTCTATGCTGTTAATTTATGCCTAATCTTTGGGATATTATCATATTTTTACTTGCTGATTTTATGATCTTTGATCTCATAAATGTTTGGCCTATAAAGCGTAATTTTCTTGATGATAAAGGTTAGGACAAAATATTTGATAGCTGTTTTTAAAAAACCTCGGCAATTGATTATAGAGTGAGATTAGCATTTTACCTCTTAGGAGTGCATTAAACCTTCTTTATCTTATTATGGATGTTGTCTGGACATAATTTCTGTATCCTTTCCACATGATTAATTTGTTCTTGATGTAACTTGGCTGTTGATACTCATATGATTGGCAAAATGCACTATTAATTAGTTATAATTGTTTTTTCTCCTAGGCAAAAGCAGTATTAATTTTAATCATTGATGTGATCAACAAGTGGGAAATAAGTTTCCAATATTCTAGTTGGTTGAATCACTTCAGATATATCAAGTATACATAATTACATTTTCTGGTCCAAGTCTTTGGCTGTTATTTTTTTTTTATTTATTTATTTTTTCTTTCATCCCAACTTGAATATAGTTCTAAAGTAGAAGAGTTCTATTGCAAGGGCCACTTTCTGGTTGCTGTTCTATTGCAAGAGCTCTCTCTCCCTCACATAGACACAACTATGCACAAGCACATTTTGTTGGCAACTGCCTCTGTTTTTTTTTTTTTTTTTTTTGAAGATGGGAATCTGCTCTAAGTTTGAGCTGCAAAAACAGTGTCACCACACAGCATTTTGTTTAGATACTTCCCTGACCAATTTCCTTTTTTCATAATCTGTGTGAAGATTTATAATATCATATCTCCTACATTACTACTAATTAGATTCCATGACATTTGCAATTGCAACAAGATGGCCATCAATGTTGTGTTTGTTATTAATCTCTTGTGGTTTTGACATTTTGGTAATTTATCAATCATAGCTTTAAGCAGTCTGTCATTGCATCGGGTTATTGATGTGGGTGGTAAGGACTTCAGGTTGGGAGACCTCTGTGATATATATGAAGAACGTCAAAGTGGTGAATGTGCAGCGTGTTGAATCAGGGTGTGCCTGGCGCAAGCTGAATGTGCAGCGTGTCTTGGATGAATCGACTAAAAACCATGTTAAAATGCGGTCAAAGGAAGCTGAAAAGAAGCTAAGACCATGAAAGTATGTTGTGGATTTGATTTGCAGAATCTCTTCTTCATAATTAACTGGTGGATTAAACATGCTTATATCTCTCTCTCTCTCTCTCAAACACTAATTTTATGCTTTTGCATCTATATCCATTAATAATTTTTTGATATGTATGTGCTGCATAAAGGGTTTATGTTTTGCTATCCACATGCCTGAGTAAGATGTAGTTTAATGGGCATATGCAGGAATTTTACCTGTTGAGATTTTGCCTTCTGGTTAATGTTTCATTCTCGCTCTTTCCAGAGAATTTTATACACTTTATCCTTTTTTTCTGTTACCAAGATTTTATTTAACTCAAAAGCTCTAATTAATGTTATTGGCACATTTGTGGTTTCTTTTCCTTTGAAACTTTGTTTAAAGTTATATATGACCAGAACCTGTATAAGTGTACAATGTAAATTTTCAGAGTAGAGTTCTGTTGAATACTTGGTTATTTTTATAAAGGTCATCCATATTTTGCATCCTTGGTGTTAATGTAAAGGTGGTTTCTCTCTTTACAATGTAATCCATGACAAACTAATTCACGAGATCACTCAAGTCATCATGCAGAGGATTTGTTACCTTGAAACAATGCAGACTAAGTTAGAATGAATTATTATTTTTAGAACATTGCTTATGAAATATACATGCTTAAATGGTTTGTGTGTTTGCAGCTGCCATCTATGTTTCTAAGTTACATTTTTATGCTTCCAAAATGATTAAGATCAAGTAGAAATGATTAATGTTCTTATTTTGGTTTGCTGAATTAACTTTTTAGTTTATTCATATGCATCAGCGGTTTCTGAATTAATTTGTGTTTTCATTTTTCAGGTCAGAAATTTTTTGGAGAGATGCAAAATATGGTTCAAGAATTAAAGAACTTAGTTTTTTAAGTTTTTTCATTTTTTAATATATGTAAGCACAGATAATTTTTTTTATTTAATTCCTTTGTATATAGTTTTGAATATTTAATTTCCATTTATGAAATATATGACGTTATTCTATTCAATATGTGGTTATGATTCAAAATATAGTATATAGTGTGTATTACATTATTCAAATGTGCATACAAAAATAATATTGATTATTTTTTAAATATGTAGCACTTTTTTTTATCACAGATTTTATTAGTTATTAATCACACTTAAAAGATGTGATCTAAATGTTATTAATCACACTTAAATGATGTGATGTAAATATTTTTAATCACACTTAAAAAGTGTGATCTAAATGTTATTAATCACACTTAAAAAGTGTGATTAAAAATGATCATTTTTAATCACACTTCCAAAGATCACACTTAAAAGGTGTGATCAAAATATTTTTAATCACACTTAAAATGTGTGATCTAAAGTTTTTAATCACACTTAAAAGGTGTGAACTAAAGTTTTTAATTACATTTAAAAGGTGTGATCTAAATATTTTTAACCACACTTAAAAGGTGTGATCTAAATATTTTTAATCACACTTAAAAGGTGTGATCTAAATGTTTTTAACCACACTTAAAAGGTGTGATCTAAATATTATTAATCACACTTAAAAGGTGTGATGAAAGCATTTTTTAATGACACTTAAAAAGTGTGATTAAAAATGACCATTTTTAATCACACTCCTAAAGACCACACTTTAATAAAACTTAAAAGGTGTGATTAAAAAACATACATCACACTAAAAAAGTGTGATCTTTATCTATATTTGTAGTAGTGTGAACTCTTAAATCTCCATTGCATCATTTCATCCAAGGCTCATGTCATCTATATCATTAACAAATCTTTTTCCCCAAATCCCATTTTATATTATAGCAAGATTTACAATATCCATAATAAAAATTCATTCGCTAATTTTTAACATAATTTTGAAACACTTCCAAAATTCAATTAAACTTGTATATATATAATTCAACCTCTCAATTTTATGATTCTACTATCAATGTAAACAAAATCAGTTATAGCGACCCCGGACTTCTCCCATTTGATTATTGTATCCGGACTTAGGTTCCGTAGATTCTGTCATTGTATAATTGTTGTTGTTGTCCCTTATTTTCTCATTTGGACCTATAGGATGTGTTGGGCAGGTTTATTTCAGGTTGGTTGGGTTTAGAAACCAAGTGTTGCTGTCCAGAATTTTGGATCTTCGCTCGAGCTAGGAGTTTGTCGCTCGAGCGAGCTGTTATTTTTGGTTCTTCGCTCGAGCCGGGGTTTGGTAGCTCGAGCGAGAGGTTGCGTCTGATTTGGACCTGTAGCTATGCATTCTTGGCTCGAGCGAGATTTTCTTCGCTCGAGCGAGTTAGTTCGTTCTTCGCTCGAGCGATAGTTCCTTCGCTTGAGCGTGTGTCTGGTTACAGACCTGAGGGTTTGAGTTCTTCGCTCGATCGAGTTTTCTTTCGCTCGAGCGAGCTTTTGGGTTGTTGGCTCAAGCAAGGCTTCCTTGGCTCGAGCGTAGCTTCTCTGTGTCTGGTCGCTCGAGCGACCAAGTCTTCGCTCGAGCGAGCCTGTCCAGTTTATATACACAGCAGCGGGTTTTGATCAGTCTTTTTCATCTTCTTTTGATTCCAAACCCTAGGTCCGACTTCTCTCTCTCCCTACTCACCTTCTTTCTTAGATTTGATCTATTTAGAGGGTGTTTCTACCCTAGTTGCTTTATTAAAAATATAGAGGGAGTCGAGGGCTTTCATTTAATCTGAACATTTGGCGATTTGGAGCACATTGGTATTTGGGCACTCATCTCTGTCTTCACCATTTGGGTTGTTTTCTTCGAGGTAGGGATTTCCTACTCCATTTTATAGGTTTTGTTCTAAGCTTTGGTATTTTGATATGTTGGGGATACTTTGGTAAATTTTGGGAAAAACCCTAGTTGTATTATTAAATTAATTTGTATAATTAATTCATGGAATTGGGAAAAGATGGTTAAATTCATGGAATTGGGGAATTCATTGATTAAATGGCGTAATTGGATAATTTGAATCATTTGTCTATTGAATTGTTGACATAGTTATTTTCAGTTTAGAAATAACTGTTTTAGGCTATCGGTGGAGGATAGTCGTGATTGTTGTAGACATTGCATGTGGGATAGGAATAATTGAAACTAATCACATTGGTTAAGTCATTAATTTTGACTATTGCATTGATACAGAAAATACGTGTATTGATTGAGCATTGCATTTGCATACATTGTTTTGTGTGGGAGGAGATAGGGGATGTACTCCACGGTTTAGGGGAAGATAGGGGATGGACCTCTAAACCGGATTTTGTTTGGGAGGAGATAGGGGATGGACTCCATTAGCATCACTTTTATGTGTGCTTATTTATATATAAGTGTTTTTATTGATACAGCACTAAAATGTGTATCAATCTGGAAGTATGAAGTGTTTTGATTTGAGCTTGAGTCTCATTTGTTTGTTGGCATAGGAAGAAGATGAATATGATGTTTATAATGCACTGCTGTAAGTTTGGCCGGGTTCTGAGCCATATTGATAATGTTGGAAAGTGGAACGTGTCATTGACATTAGAGTTATGAGACTGTAAAATGTTGAAATTGATTATCTTGGTTAACCATCTATTGAATGCTATTGCTTTATTCAATGCTTATATTTGGTTTAGTATATTTCTACTGGGCTGTGGCTCACCCTTTATGGGAACATCATTTTCAGGTCCAGGTGATAAGCTACCTCCCAGGACTTAGCTTGGAAGGATTTGGATTGTGAAGACTATCTTTAATTGTTTGTTTTCATTTGATAAATAATCAAGCCAAGGGCTTTATTTGTATTTGAGTTAGAACTCATATTTTGTATCCAAGTGTTGGCTTGGAAAGATATAAGCCTGTAGGGCATTTTATTCGATGTTACATGTAATGCTTTTATTTAGTAATACTCTGATGAATGAATTAATAAATTGTTTTCTTTAAATAATGCATGTCAATGATATATATAATGGGTATATTTTTGAGGGCGTTACAACTTGGTATCAGAGCGTACCGGGTTTGAATACTTTGGGTACGTGGGAAGTGATTAGTATCACAATGGGTTCGTCTCGTTTGATAGAGACTTAGTGTAATGTTTTATGCTTATGTGATAACATGTTTATGTGATTATGTGGGTATGGAATGTAGTTTCTATGATGTTGATTGGACCTTGAGTTTCTTATAGTCTTGTTGGAAAGGCACTTGATCACTGCTGCTTCCAACCGGAACTATAGTAACGCATTGGGACTATCATTATTCCGGGAATGAAATTCGTAGGTGCTTATGTGATTATGTGCTTACGTGGAATGAATTATTGTTGTCCAATGCATTAGGACGCGAGTGTTTAGCTTCGGCACATCTATTAATGTGCTAATGTCTGTGTTTCCTTTATTTAGGATGTCAGGACGAGGACGAGGACGCGGTAGGCGTGGTAGGCCGGGTAGGCAGAAGGTGCCTGTGCTGAGGAGATTCCGGTAGTTCAGGAGGGAATTGGCCAGGCCAACATGGCCGAGCCAGTAGGCCAGCAGGCTATGGGTGCTCTAGCCTGAGAGATAGCAGGGGCATTCAGGGAGTCAGTAGGCATCCTCAGAGCTGAGAATCAAGCTCGGGATGTTGCTGCAGATGCAGGACCTTCCTTTCTAAAAAGAGAGTTCTTCCGGTCTAATCCGGATGAATTTGTGGGTGATCCTAAAGAGCCGCTTAAGGCAGATGAATGGCTCGAACAGACAACGAAGACATTTGAGATGCTTGGCATTGAAGACAAGGGGTTGAAAGTGACCTTGGTATCTTTCCAGTTGAAAGGGGATGTGGGTCAGTGGTGGAAGTTTACTAAGGGTCGTATAGGAGGTACATGGGAGGCTTTTGTGAATGCTTTCCAGGAGAAGTTCTTATCTCCAGCAGTCAGGGAGAAGCTGAGAGACCAGTTTTGTCAGCTTAAGCAGTCGAGTTCTTCAGTGGCCGAGTTTGAGGCTGCATTTACTAGTTTGTCCAAGTTTGCACCTGAGTTGGTGGCGTCTGAGGAACGCCGTTGTATTGAGTTTGAGAAAAAGTTGAGGCGTGGCCTCAAGTTGAGAGTTGGGGGAACTATGATTCGGGATTATGGTCGTATGGTTGATGCTGCAGCCCACATGGAAATTATGATGCAGGAGGAGGAGGAAGGACAGAAGGGCTCCAAAAGGAGTCAGGATGGTCAGAGTGATGGTAGGAGACAGAAGGGTTTTAATCCTCAGCAGTCTCAGGGTAGCTTTTCTAGATCGACTTTTCCTGTGCCGAGTGCCAGTTCGGGAAAAGGCAGTCAGGGAGACATTACCTGTTTCAAGTGTGGCCAGCTGGGCCACAAGTCTCCAGTTTGTCCTCAGAGGGGAGGAGTGCAGAGAGCAGCATCATCTTCGGCTCGATCTCAGAGCCAGAGTCAGGGTAGAGGCCAGCCACTCTCGTGTTATCAATGTGGTCAGCCAGGGCATATGAAGAGGTATTGCTCGCAGTTGGGTGGCACACCTGGTGCATCTAGTTTGAGGCAGATTCAGGGTCAGCAGCCAGCTCAGTCGGGTCAGGCCTCGAGGGCCAATCAGGGGGCTTCATCGTCCCAGTCAGTGCAGCAATCTTATGCTCCTAGGGGTGAGTAGGTTGATCAGAGGTCGTCTGGGCGCGTGTACGCTGTTACCGCGCAGTATCTTGTACCGGCACCATCAGTTGTGAGAGGTACCTTCTTGTTTTGCAACTCGGTTGCTAATGTTTTGATTGATACGGGTGCATCTCATTCCTTTGTGTCTGCTGCATTTGCATCTGTTTTGGAGTTGGAGTTAGCACAGTTAGCATCTCCTATTTGTGTAGTGTCACCTCTTGGGGGTGAATTGATTTTGAAACACGGTGTTAGGGGTTGTGATATAGAGGTTGATTACCATAGAATTCCATTTTCCTTTGTAGTTATGCCTATGAGAGGTTTCGATGTTATTTTGGGTATGGACTGGTTATCGTCATACCGGGCAGTTATTGATTGCTACCGCCAGAGGGTCACTTGTTGTACTGTGAGCGGAGAGTATTTTCATTTTCTGGGGGACCGGGTGGGTAATGTGTTGCCACCGGGGTATGTTCCGCGAGGACGGAGTGAGCTTAGTGGTCTACTTGCTAACCTTTCGATTAGTGAGGATGATGAGTCTCAGATTGTGTTGCCAAGGGTGGTTTGTGAGTACTCGGACGTCTTTCCCGAGGATCTTGTTGGTTTGCCACCGCATCGAGAGATTGAGTTCTCTATTGACCTAGTGCCCGGCACGGCGCCGATTTCTATGGCACCTTATCGTTTTGCCCCAGCCGAGTTAGTTGAGTTGAAGATTCAGCTCCAGGAGTTGCTAGATAAGGGCTTTATACGTCCTAGTGTTTCGCCGTGGGGAGCACCGGCCCTCTTTGTTAAAAAGAAAGGTGGTGCTTTGAGACTTTGTATAGATTACCGGAAATTGAATCGGGCTACGGTTAAGAATAAGTACCCTATGCCTCGTATAGATGATCTGTTTGACCAGTTGAAGGGTTCCCGTTGTTTCTCTAAGATAGACTTGAGATCGGGTTACCACCAGTTGAGGGTCAGGGAGGAGGATATTCCGAAGACGGCATTCCGTACACGGTATGGCCACTATGAGTTTCTGGTGATGCCATTTGGGCTCACCAATGCACCGGCAGTTTTTATGGATTTGATGAAACGGATCTTCCGGAAATTCTTGGATCAGTTTGTAGTTGTTTTTGTGGACGATATCCTTATCTATTCACCTTCTGAGGAGGAGCACGAGGAACACTTGAGAGTGGTGCTTGAGTTACTTAGAGCCCATAGGCTGTATGCCAAGTTTGGGAAGTGTGAGTTCTGGCTGAGGGAAGTCAAATTCTTAGGCCACGTGGTATCCGGGGAAGGGGTGTCTGTTGATGCATCTAAGGTAGAGGCAGTGCAGGATTGGGCACAGCCTAAGAGTGTATTTGAGATCCGTAGTTTTCTGGGATTAGCTGGGTATTACCGTCGGTTTGTGAAAGATTTCTCCAGATTAGCTTCGCCTTTGACTAGATTGACTCGGAAGGGAGTCAAATTTGTATGGAGTGAGACTTGTGAAAAGTCGTTTCAGGAGTTGAAAGTTAGACTGACCACCGCTCCAGTATTGATTATTCCAGAGAGAGGGTTGGGTTATGCAGTCTATTGTGACGCCTCACGAGAGGGTCTGGGTTGTGTGTTGATGCAAGAAGGAAAAGTAGTTGCCTATGGCTCACGACAGTTGAAAATTCACTAGCAAAATTACCCTACGCATGATCTAGAGTTAGCAGCTGTGATATTTGCCTTGAAGATTTGGAGGCATTATCTTTATGGTGAGAAATTTGAGGTATTCTCGGATCATAAGAGTCTGAAATATTTGTTTACACAGAAAGACTTGAACTTGAGGCAGAGGAGGTGGATGGAGTTCATAGAGGATTATGACTTTGAATTGCATTATCATCCGGGAAAGGCCAATGTGGTGGCCGATGCCCTTAGCAGAAAACCTATTGGTGTCATAGCTAGTATAGCCATCCGAGAATGGGAGATGTTGGGTGCACTTGGGGAGTTTGACTTACTTCTGGGCGAATCCGTAGAGGCTGCGGCCTTGTTTTCTGTTGTTGTACAGCCTACACTCGTGACTCGAGTGTTAGAGGCTCAGAGGGGTGACCTTGAGGTAGAAACCCTCCGTGAGAAGATTTTTGGTGGGAAGGTTGAGAAGGGTTTGGCAGTGTATCCCGACCTCAGTGTGAGATACCGAGACCGTCTGTTTGTGCTGGAGTCTTGTCGAGAGGAGGTACTCCGAGATTTTCATCATTCACGCCTTGCGGTGCATCCGGGAGGCACTAAGATGTATCGGGATTTGGGTCGCCAGTTCTGGTGGCGGGGTATGAAGAGAGATGTGGCAGCTTTCGTATCTAAATGCCTTACTTGTCAGCAAGTGAAGGCCGAACATCAGAGGCCAGCGGGTTTGTTGCAACCCTTGCCTATTGCCGAGTGGAAGTGGGAACACATCACTATGGACTTCGTTATGGGTCTTCCGAGGACTCAGCGGGGTAGTGATGCTATTTGGGTGGTTGTAGACCGGTTGACTAAGTCGGCGCACTTCATTCCTATGCGCGTGAGAGATTCGGTAGATCATCTTGCCGATTTGTACATTCGGGACATAGTGAGGTTACACGGGGTTCCAGTGACGATCGTCTCAAATAGAGATCCTCGTTTTACTGCCAGGTTGTGGCAGAGTTTGCAGAGTGCCTTAGGCACTAAGTTGACCTTTAGCATGGCTTACCATCCTCAGACTGACGGGCAGTCCGAGCGTACTATTCAGATCCTTGAGGATATGCTGCGGGGTTGTGTTCTAGACTTTAGTGGGTCGTGGGAGAGGCACTTGCCGTTGGTGGAGTTTGCCTACAACAACAGCTTCCAGTCTAGTATCGGTATGGCACCATTTGAGGCCTTGTATGGCCGACCGTGTAGATCTCCTGTTTGTTGGGGCGAGGTGGGTGATGCACCTCTGTTGGGTCCGGAGTTGGTGAGGGAAACAACGGAGAAAGTTGAGCTTATCCGTAAGAGACTTGTTACAGCACAGAGTCGTCAGAAATCTTATGCCGACCGTAGGAGGAGATCTTTGGTGTTTGAGGTGGGTGATCATGTCTTTCTGAAGATATCACCTAGACGGGGTTTGATGAGATTTGGGAAGAGCGGGAAGTTGTCCCCTCGGTTCATTGGTCCGTTTGAGATCCTTGAGAGGATTGGCGAGGCTGCTTATCGTTTAGCTTTACCACCGCAGTTGTCCGGAGTACATGACGTGTTTCATGTGAGTATGCTTCGGAAGTATGAGCCGGATCCATCACATGTGTTGGATTGGACTGATTTAGTGATTGATGAGGATGTTTCGTATGAGGAGAGACCGGTTCGGGTCTTGGATAGGCGGGATCAAGTTTTGCGAGGCAAAACCATCCCTTTGGTCAAAGTTTTGTGGAAACACCACGGAGTGGAGGAAGCCACTTGGGAACGTGAGTTGGAAGTCCGCCAGAAATATCCGGACATGTTTGTTGATTTGTAATCTTATAATTAGATTCTGTTATATTGTTGAACTTAAGAGCTTTATATATGTCTTAAGCTGTAAAACATTGAGTTTGTATTGGTAAATGGGTGTATCTTGAAACTTGCTTCATTATAGAAGTTTAGTGTAATATTGCATCTGTTGAGTACATTGTTGAATGGGTTGTATATATCATGCGATTGAATATGATATGGGAATTGTTAACATTGAAAGGAATAATGCATAATAATGATATAGGTTGAGATATATGTTGTGTTATATGTTTAATGTGAGATGCCTCTTGATAAAGAGATGAAATGACCAGTTTTGGGTCAAGATGTTTACTAATGAATTGTCAAAAAAAAAAAAAAAAAAAAAAAGAAAGAATCTATTTTCAAAAACTTATGCTTAATTTCGGGGACGAAATTCTTTGAAGGGGGGGAGGTTATAGCGACCCCGGACTTCTCCCATTTGATTATTGTATCCGGACTTAGGTTCCGTAGATTCTGTCATTGTATAATTGTTGTTGTTGTCCCTTATTTTCTCATTTGGACCTATAGGATGTGTTGGGCAGGTTTATTTCAGGTTGGTTGGGTTTAGAAACCAAGTGTTGCTGTCCAGAATTTTGGATCTTCGCTCGAGCTAGGAGTTTGTCGCTCGAGCGAGCTGTTATTTTTGGTTCTTCGCTCGAGCCGGGGTTTGGTAGCTCGAGCGAGAGGTTGCGTCTGATTTGGACCTGTAGCTGTGCATTCTTGGCTCGAGCGAGTTAGTTCGTTCTTCGCTCGAGCGATAGTTCCTTCGCTCGAGCGTGTGTCTGGTTACAGACCTGAGGGTTTGAGTTCTTCGCTCGATCGAGTTTTCTTTCGCTCGAGCAAGCTTTTGGGTTGTTGGCTCGAGCAAGGCTTCCTTGGCTCGAGCGTAGCTTCTCTGTGTCTGGTCGCTCGAGCGACCAAGTCTTCGCTCGAGCGAGCCTGTCCAGTTTATATACACAGCAGCGGGTTTTGATCAGTCTTTTTCATCTTCTTTTGATTCCAAACCCTAGGTCCGACTTCTTTCTCTCCCTACTCACCTTCTTTCTTAGATTTGATCTATTTAGAGGGTGTTTCTACCCTAGTTGCTTCATTAAAAATATAGAGGGAGTCGAGGGCTTTCATTTAATCTGAACATTTGGCGATTTGGAGCACATTGGTATTTGGGCACTCATCTCTGTCTTCACCATTTGGGTTGTTTTCTTCGAGGTAGGGATTTCCTACTCCATTTTATAGGTTTTGTTCTAAGCTTTGGTATTTTGATATGTTGGGGATACTTTGGCAAATTTTGGGAAAAACCCTAGTTGTATTATTAAATTAATTTGTATAATTAATTCATGGAATTGGGAAAAGATGGTTAAATTCATGGAATTGGGGAATTCATTGATTAAATGGCGTAATTGGATAATTTGAATCATTTGTCTATTGAATTGTTGACATAGTTATTTTCAGTTTAGAAACAACTGTTTTGGGCAATCGGTGGAGGATAGTCGTGATTGTTGTAGACATTGCATGTGGATTACGAATAACTGAAACTAATCACATTGGTTAAGTCATTAATTTTGACTATTGCATTGATACAGAAAATACGTGTATTGATTGAGCATTGCATTTGCATACATTGTTTTGTGTGGGAGGAGATAGGGGATGTACTCCACGGTTTAGGGGAAGATAGGGGATGGACCTCTAAACCGGATTTTGTTTGGGAGGAGATAGGGGATGGACTCCATTAGCATCACTTTTATGTGTGCTTATTTATATAGAAGTGTTTTTATTGATACAGCACTAAAATGTGTATCAATCTGGAAGTATGAAGTGTTTTGATTTGAGCTTGAGTCTCATTTGTTTGTTGGCATAGGAAGAAGATGAATATGATGTTTATAATGCACTGCTGTAAGTTTGGCCGGGTTCTAAGCCATATTGATAATGTTGGAAAGTGGAACGTGTCATTGACATTAGAGTTATGAGACTGTAAAATGTTGAAATTGATTATCTTGGTTAACCATCTATTGAATGCTATTGCTTTATTCAATGCTTATATTTGGTTTAGTATATTTCTACTGGGCTGTGGCTCACCCTTTATGGGAACATCATTTTCAGGTCCAGGTGATAAGCTACCTCCCAGGACTTAGCTTGGAAGGATTTGGATTGTGAAGACTATCTTTAATTGTTTGTTTTCATTTGATAAATAATCAAGCCAGGGGCTTTATTTGTATTTGAGTTAGAACTCATATTTTGTATCCAAGTGTTGGCTTGGAAAGATGTAAGCCTGTAGGGCATTTTATTCGATGTTACATGTAATGCTTTTATTTAGTAATACTCTGGTGAATGAATTAATAAATTGTTTTCTTTAAATAATGCATGTCAATGATATATATAATGGGTATATTTTTGAGGGCGTTACATCATTAATTATCATCATGAGTCAACTTAGGGTTTTCAAGAAAAATCAAAACTTTCAAGAAAAATTCAAACTTCTCACACCACTACTTTTTATTCCAATTTTCCCATTAATTATACACCTAAGGTTCATAATCTATAATCTTAACCCAACAATTAAACCCCAACACTTCAAACCCTAAACTCCCAAATTTCATGATGTAACACTATATGCTCAAAAATGTAGATTATGTATTTATATAATCAAAATACCACAAATCTATGTATTAATGTAAGTATTGAAGAAGAACTAGGACCCTTACCTCACGAATCAAGCAAAAGAGCAAAGCTTTGATGTGATTCCTTCACAAATCTAAACTTCAATTGGTTGAAAAGTGAGATCTTCAAGCATTCTTTATTTTTGGTAAAAGATCTTGGCCAAATCTTTGACAAATGGAAGGTATTTGGGTCAAGTGATCAAGGATTTTCGGACTAGGGCGAGAGGAAGGAAAAAGGAAAAGGAAAGTGCAAAGAATGATCTAGAAATTCACTTTTTAAGTCGCAGTCCGCTCGAGTGTCGCTTTTCCCGCTCGAGCGTACCTGCTTCCAGCAAAGATACTAAAACGTCAAACGGGTATAACTCTCTCATTCGGACTCCGTTTTAGGTCGTTCTTGTATTCAAATCGAAACCCCGAAAATAAGCTTTCCAATGGTTTTAGCTTCACACCCAAATTCAAAGTATGGAAAAAGAAAAGGACAAAAGAGTGACGATTGTTCGTAGTATGATTATTCGAATTAAAGTTTTTGGTCCAATCTTACTTTACCATCATGTTACCACTCCGATCAATGTCCCAAAATAAAATAGGAAGGCTCCAAACACAATAATAAAAGGGCAAAAGTAATCCCACTTGTCTCGGAAATTCAAACTCAACTAGGTAGACAACTCGAGCACCCAATCTTCCGCTCAAGCGCGCAGACCAACAAAGCCGTCCGCTCGAGCGACCACTCCTACGCTCGAGCGAGAATTCACAACTCTCAGAATTTCGAACAGACTGCAAAAGTGCTGAGAACCTTATAAGTCCGCTCGAGCTTCAACTCTTCTACTCAAACGGAGGGAAAAATTTTGGATCGTTACAAGTGAGCTGTGTGGTAGTTTTGGTCTAGTTATTGGTGAAGATGGGCTACTGATAAAAGGAGTAATTACTCTGTGGTGGACTCTGCTACTATATATGGAATGTTGTTTTGATCTGTTTTGATCTATCAACTAGTTTTGGTCTATTTATTCCATTATGTTATTGATATTTGGTAGTTTTGGGTTGTTTCGTCTGTATTAGGTTTGGTTAGCTTTTTATTGGGTGAGGTTGTTTTTGATGTTTGTGGTTGGTTTCTCACCAACTCGTGATGATGTGCTAGCATATGATTGGGCGATTTTATTGGTACCAACCTAATTGGGATTGATTAAGTTCGTTGTGATGCTTTTTACACTCATCCTCCTCTTTCTTTTATTGATATAATAGTTTTCTGTTTCATCAATAAAGTTCCTTTTCTTTGCTGATAATAAATAAATAAAAAAAAAACACTATTACTATATGTACGTGTATGGAGCTATGCTCAACAATGTTTCATGATAAAAAAAAAAGTTTTATAATCAAGTAACATGTTAGAAAATCATATTCTATCATATTGTGCAATTTAGTTTCGACCAATTTCATAAATAAAAACATATGTTCCAATATAGAACTAAAATATGTAAAATTAATACAAGATGAATCAATCTATCAATAAGAAGATAACTCATTTCAATAAGAAGTGTCAAATTAATGAACTCATTTCAAGATTATTATGTCAAAGATAATCAATATTGCAAGGATAAACAAACAAGAATGGATGACAAAATAAGAAATATCAACAAATTATGCTATGATATTTATAAGAAACATATAAACCATCACACATGTGATAAAAAAAATATAAGAATAATAATAAATAAAAATAAATCCAATAATAAAGTAATTTAGAACAATGTATATTGAAAAAAACCAGCAAACCCAAGAGACATATCTCAAGACAAAAACAAACAAAAAAAAGAACTAATATTTGATAAAAATCAAATAAAAACTATAAACTTTTTTTTTCATATAGTCAATTTAGAGGTAGGGTCATCTCCAATGGTGCATCAGTTTTTTTACTAAATTTGAATAAAAATTTGAATAAAAGCTCTTTAGATATCAAGTACTTCAACGGGGGGTTTTGTAACTTCATCAATCCACTGGTCGATCGGGCGAACGACCGGCCAATATAATTTTTGCCTTAAGGCGGTCATCCGGGGGATATCCAAAGGGACATCCGGTGGTGAAAATCTATCGGCAATGAACAGTGATTTGATAAAAGGCCCATTGGTCCTCAGTTTGATGAAAGAAAAGTAAAATCTTGAATTTGATGATGGATTTGATGAACCGTTAGAAGAACAAAAAGTAACTTTTTTTCATTAAATTTAAATTTGATGATAGATTTGATGAACCATTGGAGATAGTCTAAGCACTTGAGTTTAAATTTGCTAAAATTAAAATCTCACAAGTGCAGTTAGTGCATTATGGAGCTAATCTGTATTCATATTGTGACACCCTCAATTACACAGTACCTAACTCATTGGATATAACTATATTTCCTATCCATTTCCATTTATCAATCAAGTTACACATGCAGAAGCTATACATTAACTCAATATAAATTCTTGAAATCAACCTCAATTTCCTTGTACTTCAACCCAATATTCCAAAATAAGATTACATACATTGAGAAATTCACAACCTTACAAGTTTGAATCCATGACATGTAATTTACAAGATATAGTAATAAATAAGAACATCAAAACATGTGCCCTAAGGGCTTGTCAGTTCCAAGGGCCTTGCCCTATTACACCAAAAGTGGGTTTCAATCCTAAGTACAATTTAGCCCTTGGCTTTACAACCCCCTCCCCCCCCCCCCCAACAACCAAAAAAAATTTAAAAATTAAAATTAAAAGTGAGCTTGTGCGAGAATATATAAACGACTCCATTGTAAACTTAGGCCTAATCCTAATTAAAGATACCTATGAGCAAAAATGTTATGCATTTCAAAAAACACCTAATATTTGAATTATGTATGATATAAATTTAAACTTGGTATAAGTCACTTGAAGATAAATCTCAATCTCAAATTTCAAATTATGAATTTTTTTTATATAAATTTAGAATATATGTTTTTATAAATAAGTAGCATTGTTATAAGGAAAATGCAAAGAACAACCCTTAGGAATGTTTTTTGTTTTTTTTAGAGCGTTTTAAGACGGTTTTTAGTATTGAAAAACTGTGTAAAAAATGTATTAAAATATATAAAAGTATTTTGAGATATGTAAAAAAATGTATTAAAATTATAAAATTTGTGACAAATTGTAATTCTTATTGATGGTTCTTAAAACTATCATTAACAAGATCTTTAGTAGTGGCATTATCTTAGTTGGTTACCTTATATTATCTTGATATATTTTGAGAAGTCTGTTAAAAATTGGTTTTTTAACTCTTTTTCGACTTTTTTTTTAAAAAAATATGTTAAAACAAAAAGAGAGAGATGATGTGCTTAAAAAAAATTAAAAAAACTAATAAACTGAGTTTTTACCTTCCATGCCATATGAGGCCGTTTTCAAAGGAAGACTAATAAGGTTAATAATGAATGTGGAATAAGTTGCGATGTTGACTTCATTGAAAAGGTGGTAGCTCTTATCCAACTTTCATTCAACATTGTGGTTTGGAATTTTTAAAAATATTTTTTGAGTTGCTAATTAATTTTTTTAGAGATGTTTTTTTTAACATTTTAATTAATTTTTTTTAGAGTTTTTAGATCTACTTAATTTAGATATACTCAAAAAATATATAAATTGTTCAAAAAATTATTGAATACTAAAAAATACAAATAAAAAAATAAAAAATAGTATATTTTCATATTTTATTGTATTTAATGATTTTTTTTATTTTTTTTTTGTGAAAAAATGTGATGACTGGGGGTATTATTCACCCCATTCTACTTTGTTTGACTTAGATTCGTGGTGTTCAGAAGTTGTTCTCAAGAAAATTCTTGTTCTTTTTTGTTCGGTGTTGATTTTCACCTGTTCCGAAGAGTGCGAGACCAGGTCCAAAATGCCTAGAATTGAGCGAAGAAAATTCTGGGTAGGAGAAATAGGGCCACACGTGCGGGAGGTGAGGCCGCACGTGCGGAATTCAAGGAAGGTTTGGGGCAGCACACTGCAATATATGCAAGTGCGGAGCTAGGTGCGGGAGGGAATGGCTGCATGTGCGGAACGCTGGGCAGTCCGAATCTCTGTTTTATTTTCTCTCTAGGACTGTGTTTGTATCACTTTTAGCTCATCTCTCTCTCTCTCTCTCTAAAAATCATCTCCTCTCTCTTCTCTTTACATTTCATCCACCAAAACACTTAGAGTTCTTGATTTCTCAAGATCTATTGCATTTCTAACCCTAGTTCCTTCATCAAAGTGGATGAGCTCCTCAAGAGCTACATTGTGGACGGTGGAGATTAGGCTTTGGGATCTTTGATTTCTAGGGTGTCATCTCCTTTTCTTCATCAAACCTTGAGGTAGGGACTTCTTGAGTTATATATACATGTTTTGCATTATTGATGATGATTTGAAGGTTCTCTTGAAGCTATTATGTTGGTTTTGATTCTATGGCTTAAAATGTAGAGATTTTTCCAAAATGAGTTTTCAAAAATCTTAAATCCTTTTAAGATAGCATCTTGAGGGTTGAAATTGTTTTAGGTAAGAAAAGGATGTGTTCTTGAGGGTCTCTTTCAAGTGTTGGTGTGTGTGTGTGTATGTGTGTGTGTTGCTTGTAAAGAGGAAAACCTATAATTTTGTGGGGATTTCTTGAATAAAAGAAGATGAGAGTTTTATGGGTCATATTATATATATATATATAAACTCATGTTGGTGTGCCATGATAAGTAAAGAAAGTGGAGGGTTTCCTTGTTTAATTACAAATGCATTTATATAGTGATGTTGGACTTTTCTACTCATGAAAATTATTGAAATTGGAGGTTGTTTAAATTTTGCAATCGTTTGAAATAATGAAAATGATGGAAGTGCACGGATTGTAGACATGTTGTTGTAATAGTGACAATTGGTAGCAAACTTTGGGTTATTTGTGGAATAACATTGCAAGGAGAAAAATGAAATTTTATCATTTTTGTATATTGTTGATATTATGTTGAAAGTGCACAATTATAGCATTGCATACTCATTCAATTGATTATTACAAGGTTTTAATTTAGCTTTGGCACGTTATGTAGACATTTCTAGCATCTATTATTGCAAGTGTTGAGTTGAGATTTGAAATCATTTACTTTGAGAAAGCAATAATGTGAATTGATATAATTGAAATATTTTGGAGTAAATACGTTGGTAAGTCTGGATAGGAGGTGTAGATGAAATTGATTAAGTTGGCCTAAGTGTTCGAGGTGAAAGACCGAAAACGCGCACGAAAGAGGTACCACTTCCCTTTCAGTTAGCAACCGGAAAAGTGGAGTTTTGGTAGTGCTTGTTGAGCCTACTTGCAGACACCAACCTAGGAATTACCTGAGTCGTATTTACCGCCCCTATTGAATAAAATTGGAAGTTTCGGAATTGTTGAGATTCCAAGTTATTATTGAAACACTGTGATTTTCAAAAGAGCATGCAAATGAAATTTCTTTAAATGATATTGCATGGCATTTGCATTTAACATTGGAAATTTGCATAACTGTATATACTTTGTAAGGATTCTCTACTGGGCTTTATGTTCACCCTTATGGGATTTTAGTGCAGGTAAAGATGTGGTGATCCCGCCGAGTTGAGGGCGTGGATATATTTTGTGAAGAGTAGATGACTCTATTTTTGTTGTGAATTTAATTGCTAGCCAAGGGCTTAAATGTATGGGTTCGTGAAACTATTTTGTGTAACCGAGCTCAAGTCTTGGAAGATGTAAGCCCTCAAGGGCGTTTTATTTATTTTGGGATTGATGCTCTACATGCTATAGATTTATGTATTTTCACACCATTGAATGTATAATTCGCATGTGGAACTTTTATATAAACCTTATTGATTAACGATGTAAAAGTTGTAGAATCGCCATTTTAGTGGATGTTGGTTGACGTATTTAAATTATGTTGGATTATTTCGGGGCATTACAAAAAAAAATATTTTTTTATTTATATTTAGATTAAGTTAATTTAAAAAGTAAAAAAATAAATTGATTAAAATGTTTTAAAAAAAAAATCAACAAGCAACAAAGAGGAGAAGAAAGTGAATCAGCTACTAGAGAGGAGCAAAGACCAAGGAAAACTCAAAAAAATATTTTTAAAACGGTAAACAAAATGTGGAGTAGGCCACACAAAGAAAAATATCATGTGATATTATTTATGTGATACTCTAATTCAATTAGATAGTAAAAATTTTTATGGGTTGCTAATTTTAATTAGTTAAGTGACAATGAATAACCAAATTAACAATATGTGTTGTGATTGTTAATTAGTTAGGAGAACCACATAAATAAGACTACTTGATATTTCAAAAGTATCCAGTAATTTACCATGTTTATTAGGGTTGAGCAAGAAATTCGAAAAAAAATGTAAACTCGTTTGATCTAGACCAAACAACATGGTTTAATTTGGTTTTCTTAATGCACGGTTCAGCCTTAATTCTTAAAATAAGTGAATTGTACTTTACGATTTAATCCATAATTTTATAGTTACGAATCCAATATCAAACTGAACTGGATCATTTAAATACATACAAATATGTATTTTGTTACTTATCATAAACACTTAAATATCTTATTAATATCAAATATATATACAATATGTACCCTCTACTCTTGTAATTATGTATTATAGAACTAATTGTAAACAAATATTTATAAAATTCTTAATTTATAAATAATATTTTATGATTATATTGTGAATAATTATAAAATTTTAAAAAATCGTGATTCTAAACTAAATCGAACTATGTTTTATCAGATCTAATTTAGATCCAAAATTTTTATGATTCAATTTAATTTCATACTTTATGAAACTATAAATAGTGATTTATTCTTAAATCGAATTAATTCTCACCCTAAACAATTATTGAAAGACAATCAAAGTAAACTAATCAACCACTTTGTTGGACTATCGAGCCGCACTGTGGTTGAAACGAGAGCATTAGCATTGTTTTTTTTTTTTTTTTTTTAATAGCAAGCGTCGGCTTTAAAATTTATAGGGCTTTGACGGGTTTTGAAAGTAGAATTCTCTTATATATTTTTTTATAAAAAAATTATAGATAAAATAATAAGTTATCAATAATTTTTTTATAATTTAATAGCTACAAAAAGTTTCCTTACACATAATCATTAAAATTTATTTTCATATATTAAGATATGAAAAAAAATCATTATAAAGACTCAAAAAAGATAAAATAGCGTGTTGTCGTTTTATAATTTAGCAATAATCAATACAAATAACATAATTCATTGATATATGATAACGAAATGATTATGTTGTTGTAATATGATACTTGATAACACAATCATAATTCACACAAATCACAATCCACTAATTATTTGATAACAAAACACAAATTATTAGGAAAAAAAAATGGAAGAAAAAACTAAGGCAAAATTACTCAATTAAATTCTGAGAAAGAGAGAGGGAAAAAAAATTAGGGCAAACAAAATTAAGGAAAAGAAATTACGGTAAAATTATTCAAATATGATATAATAAAGAGAGATGGCAAAAAAATTAATATAAAGTTATTTATTCTATTAAAATCTTGACATTTGACTTTATTCGTATTCATTATATCATATATATTTGTTTGGACTAATTATATAAATTTTTAAATCGGCCTAACAATGATTATATATATTTTTCTAATTTGGCCCAATAAATTTTTTTGAGCAACCTTTTAGACTGGACCTCAAACAATAAAAAAAAATTGAGTTTTTGAACTTTTAATATAATATAAAACTAATAAATTTGAGGCCTTATTTTGAGACAAAATTTTGGGCCTTAGTGGCCTTAGCCCAGGGCCGGCCTTGCAAGCAAATCATTTTTTATTAGATAATAAAAAGGTACAAATAGCTTGGAAAGAAGTTGTATCATTGTCAAAGTTAAGCATCCCATTTAGGTTGGCACCCAAAATAAGACTAATCAGGTGCATTTCCAAAGCCCCAAAAAGAGTTAGACAGATTCCAACTCAAAACACCTCAATATATCCAAAACATTGCAACATTACACCGTTCCTCCAATTCAATTTCTAATCTGCACAATATTGTACAGAAAGTCATTGATTGAGTATTGAAAGTCCATGGATGACGTTTTCAACCAAATTGCAAGTCTAATTGTAATGCCCCACTTTTTAATTACTCAGATAACATTACCAAATCATTATTATAAACAATTTTACAGATAGCAGACCGAAGTCGAATACTTTAGTAAAGATAAGTAAATGGAGATTCTCTCATTCGTATACAGGATGAATGAAACATGTGACATAATTACAGTAAATTACCTGGAGGCTTACATCATTACATTTTACAACAATGGCATTCAGCCAAC
This sequence comes from Camellia sinensis, assembly GCF_055761805.1. Taxonomy (NCBI): domain Eukaryota; kingdom Viridiplantae; phylum Streptophyta; class Magnoliopsida; order Ericales; family Theaceae; genus Camellia; species Camellia sinensis. The sequence goes on along the minus strand of NC_138975.1, from coordinate 98,863,636 downwards.
AAATGAAAAGGCTCCGTGGCCAACTGATAATGAAGATCCTTGATCCTGAAACAGTTCTTGATGTTCACTTAAAAAAGGATTAGCAACATGGGATGAACATAAAGCCCAGTAGGGATCCCAACATGATCCTAAACAATAACAACATACAGATAGCTATGATCATAAATGCTTTAGGTCATACCATATACATAAGTGCTGGTTTGTACATAAAGATATACTTACATAGGTACTTTTCTCAAAATCATTCAATTTATCCAAAAACCAAAACCATTCGCTTTTCTTTCTTCTTGTTACCCCTTTTTTATTTTAACTTGCCAAACAATAACAGGTATTTGAAAACAAACCCACGAAATCCAATTTCATTTCTCCTAATTACCGAACTTACACCCCATTTCAAATTACGATTTCCAAATAGAAACATCCCAAACGAACATGATGACGATACATATAAAATGCTCCTTACCTAACCATATAAGACAATTGACATCCTCTACGAAATAATCATTACTATGCATGAAACACATAAATAGAACCAAGATGATAACGAGAAACCCAACAACACTCTACCAGCCTCAAGCACGGTAAACCCAGGATACACTTTTCCAATACTCAAGCCAATTTACCAGTCACAAACTGGAAGGTAATGATACCTCTGCCAAGTTCTCTAGACGCTAGCTGGAAGGTACTGATACCCCATATTCTCAGCGCAGCCAATTCTCTAGGCATTAGCTGGAAGCTAATGGTACCCCTTATTCTCAGTACATGCACATTTCCATCCATCACATAATTCAACAAACATAAATAATCTAAGTGTACTACATACACAAAATCTATTCGACATCACAATGTCATCCTCCACCGATGACCAAGGGCAAAACTCTAAGCATAAATATTTAAACACATGTAATACGATAATCCGATGCTCACTTGACCTTAAGTCCTACAACAATGATAGTAACAACAATATTCAACGATTTCAAAATCCAGCCTCAAGTTCAAATTCTAAATTTGCAATACATCATGGTTTCTTTCTCTTTTCAAAATCAACTCTTTTATTTTTCAAGTTAACTTGTCCAAATCTTTTTCTTTCAAAAAAACCAATTTCCACATTTTCGATAAAACCACATTCATGGATTTCAAGCCATAATCCAACTCAACTTAACATGATTATCCAATTAAAATTCCAATACCAAATTAATTCTCCCTTCATGCTAACAACAAAATAACACAATTCAAATTATCAAAACACAAGCATTATTCAACTTTCCTCTTTTAATTCATTAGGACAAATTATTATGTTAGGGATTTCCTTTCCTCACAACATAAACACGTTGAACTACTCCCCAATTAACCCAAACAACCATCAGTTTTACAATTTCAACACCAAACATTCAAACCCCAAGATCTCCTTTATATGTTTTTTTTTTTAATTCATAATGAACATGTCTTTTATGCAATAAAATCTACCACATGTCTACTATAGACGATATATTGAAGAGGAACAAAGAAATCCCTACCTCTTGAAGCAACGAGGAGAAAACCAAAAAACCCACGGCAATGAAAACACGATCAGTTCATATTAAAATGAAGCCCTCACAACCCTCTATGCTTTGGTCTAAAGGACTATGGTCAAAGATGAGTATAAAACCAAGCATATAGAGCTTGGGAGCTCAACAATAGCGGAATGAGAGGGAAAAGAGAGAGAGAGAGAGAGAGAAAGAGAGAGAGAGAGAGAGAGAGAGAAAAGTGACCCAAAAGTGACCAAAAGTGACTTTTATAGAAGTTAAATTCGGACAGACTGCTCGAGCGACCAAACCTATGCTCGAGTGAAAATCAACAACCCTAAGAATCATAGGCTTGCAAAAGTACTGGAAGACTCGCGAGACCGCTCAAGCGACCAATCCATCGCTCGAGAGATGAAGGAAAACTCAATTGATTCTTGATCAGCTTTGCAAAATATACACAAGGTAGCCACACTCTCTTCCAAAATTCCAATCTCTTGCAGAAATACAAAAGTTTTAACCTTATATTTCCATGCAAACCACCCAAAAAATTTTACTTTAGGGGGAAGGTACTTGATCCACACCAATCTACTAAACTCTTATACTCACCATAATCTATATTAGTGTGATTATATAGAGTTGAGACATAAGACTGTCCTATTTTGGTTGCTAGCCAAACTGACCTATCATTAGCATTCATGTTCAAAACATGGGCTACTCTGATAAACTAGTTAAGTGTGTGGAGCTCCTCATTTACTAATTGAAATAAGGCCCTCCTAAAACTAAATACCTAATTCTCAAAGTTTCCTTTTTTAACAACATATACCGTGAGTGACCCATCCTTATCATTAGACAACTTGAAGAGTAGGGAATAACTCTTTAAGACAAATTCCTCCACTCCAACAATCATGCTAGAACCTCACTCTACATCCATTTCCTACTTTAATCTGGAGATTACTTACATAAAATTGCAGTAAGCTGACCTTTTGATCTGCTGCTATCATAACATTACCCCAAATTTTAGAGAATCTATTGCCTGAGTGCAAATTTTGTAACCATTTCCCACCATCGAATTTGTATTTCCTGCAAATCACCTTCTTTCACAGAGATGTTTCCTCATTGGCAAACCTCCACCACACCTAATTAATAGACAAACATTCACATCTCTGATTCTTCTAATTCCCAGCCCCCCTTGCTTAATACTTTGAGTTACCTTTTTCCATTTCACTAGATGTACTTTTCTCTTCAACTCAGAGCCACCCCATAAGAATGAGGCTTGTATTTTATCAATTTCTTTTGCTATCCCTTCTGGCATCTTGAAAAGTGAGAGGTAATACACTGGCAGACTAGATAACACTACTTTAACTAGAGTTAGCCTACCTGCAAAGGAAAGAAGCTCATTTTCCAACCAACAAGCCTAAGTTTAAGCATCTTAATGACAGGTTTCCAAATCTTCTTTCTACTGGGACTAGCACCCAATGGCAACCCAAGGTACTTTAGCGGTAATCTTTGAGTTTTGCAATTTAACATGGATGCAAAGTCATCGAGCAAAGAGTCAAAAATCCAAACCCACATACCACACTTTTATGATAGTTTATCTTAAGCCCTGATGCAACTTCAAAACAGCTTAAGATCCTCTTTAAATTTAACACTTCTGACCACTTAGCATCACAGAAAAGTAATGAGTCATCTGCAAATTGTAAGTGAGAAACTACCACTTCTTGATCACAAAAAACTACTCCTTTCAACAGCCCCAACTCCCTAGCTCTCACAATTAATATATTCAAACCTTCTGTAGCCAAGTTAAATAAGAATGGAGATAATGGATCCCCTTGTCTAAAGCCTTTTTGAGGACTAAACTCTTTAGTTGGTGAACCATTTACAAGTATTGTGATTCTAGCTGAAGAGATAGATTCTTTCATCCAAGAGATCCATTTTCAGCCAAAGCCAAAGTTAGATAGCATTAAGAATAAGAATTCCCAGTTGATGGAGTCATAAGCCTTCTCAAAATCAATTTTAAATAGCAACCCTTTTTTCTTGGTTTCTTTCCATCCATCCACAATTTTATTTACAATGAATACCTCCATCAATTATGTTTCTACCTCCCAAGAATGCTGATTGTGATTCACCAATTACCACTGGCATGACTTTTTTAAGTGTACTTGCTAGGACCTTGGTGAGTATTTTATACACTGACCCTATTAAACTTATTGTCCTATACTTATCTAAGTTAACCGCATTGTCTTTCTTTGGAATGAGGGTGATGAATAAGTTGTTCAAACCAATAGCCAATCTGTCTTTATCATGGGACTCTTTCATAAAGAGCATCACATCTTCTTTGAGTACCTTCTAATTTTTCTAAAAAAATAATAAATTCAAACCATCTGATCCTGGAGCTTTGTTTCCATTGCACTCTTTGACAGCTGCCCAGATCTCATCTTCAGAAAATTATGTTTCAAGCATTTAAAATGAATCTCTTTGCCTCACACTCTTGAAATCACCAACTAACACTAGTCTGTTCCTCCACTCTTCTGAGAAATTCTTTATATAGTGGATCGACACCTCTTCCTTTACCTGATTTGGCTCCTCACGCACCATATCCCCAATTGCAATGGAGTTAAGAGCATTTTTATTTTGTCTACTATAGCCATGACATGAAAAAAAAAAAAAAAAAAAAAAAAAAAAAAAAAAAAAACTAGTATTCCCGTCTCCTTTCATATTCTAGTCCAACCTTGACTTTTGAAGCCATGCACATTCCATCATCCTACTTAACCTCCACATTTCATTCCTTGCCTCTCTTTTTTGTTTCACTTCTGCCTCCTCCAGAGGTTTAACTTTAGCCATCAGATCTAAGGCATTTAGCTCATCTTCAGTTTCTTTTAGTTTTATTGCAACATTACCGTATACCTCTCCATTCCATTGTTTTAATGCCATCTTTAAAGCATGTAATTTCCTTTGCAAAATGTACCTAGCAGGCCCTTGAAACTGTAATTCCTTCCAGGTTTTCTCCACAAAAGGTGCATAATTTGAGTGCAAGATCTAAGTATTCAAGAATTTGAAAGGTTTGGGACCCCAATCCCACTCATCTTCTATAAGCAATATTGGGCAATGATTAGATACCATCCTAGGCAGGCCCCTAAGTTTGAATTTGTATCTCTCAAACCACTCAGGACTAAGAAAAAACCTGTCAATTCTACTCCATTTTATTCCCACCATATGCATTACACCAAGTGAATTTTCTCCCAACCATTTGCATATCAGCCACCTCGCATCTATCTATGAACTCATTGAAATTCTTTCATGCCCCTATCCCTCATTGAGTTTCCTATTTTTTCTCCCCAGATTCCTGATCTCATTGAAGTCACCACCAAGACACCATGGCTTTGGGAAGATAGCCTTCAGATTTAATAGGGACTCCCATGACTTACCTCTCCTTATAGTATCATTAGGAGCATGAATATTTAAAATCGCACAATCAAAAGAATTAAAAATGGTACCTGAGAGCAAGATGAAGTTTTTATTGCTACAACAATCTGAGAGTTGAAAGATTTTAGTATCCCAAATGCATAACAATCCACCAACCACACCCACTGCATCCACATTCTTGAATTCCATTTTATATTTTTTCTACAAACTTCTCATACCCTAGCTGGACATGCTTGATTTTTTTTTTTTTTTTTTTTTTTGTTTCTTGAATCAAAGCCATGTCAATTTCTCTATCAAACAAAATTTTCTTAATCTTTCTCTTCTATTCAGGCCTTCCAACCTGTCACGACCCAAACCCGGCCCTATGGGTTTAGCACCGTAACCGGCCAGTAATCCGGGATTACCGAAGGCCTGCTTAACAGTAGAACAGTAAAACAGAGTACAGGGCCTGGCGGAAGCCAATACAGTAATTAAACAATACCCAATGAGCTGTGACAGTCTGCATACAAAAAGACTTTCCATACATATATACATAATCAGTACAGAGCAGTATGCACAATATATACAAACATAGGGACTCCATCCCTTACATGACAGTACAGTAAACATTCAGTCTATACAGAACAGTAAGACAGTACAGAAGGGGGAATTCTAAAACACCCCTAAGCCTTAGCACGATAGGCTCGGAACCTCGCAGTGAGGCACATAGGCTGGCTTGACAAAACTGGAGTAACCCTGACGCCTCTAGCCGCAGTCTGGTTATATGAGTGTAGACGTCCCCGAACGCCCCGGGAGGGTGATCCCGTTCTGTTCATTTGGGGTCACTACAGCTCAGGACTCTCAGATTGTCACGGTTCTAAATCTGAACCAAAGAGTCCAAATCCAGCAAATCGTTTTGAGAAAACAGATTTTTGAAAGAAGTGCCAAACATGGACTGCTTTGCCAGATACAGAGTCGCCACCTAAATATTTTATTTTGGGAAATTTAAGAAACCCTGACTCGTTGCCTAAGGCCACGTGTCCGTCATCACCAAAGTTGCCTCGGCTCGGGAACTTGGGTACAATTGGGGAAGGTCACTTCGTGAGCACCCCCGCTCGCCCGATCAAAGATCGGCCTCTACTAACCATGATATCTATTTTTGAAAACATTGTGTGTTCTTATTCTGGTTATTAGCCTAGATTACTATGTGATGCGCACAGCATACAAGTATAGACCGGGTCACCTGAATTGGAACAAAACATTTCATGTTTGTTTATTTGAAAATGGTTTTGATGGTGCTACCCGCAAGTAGGCTAAGACGTGGATTTGTCACCCTCAGGTGGGCTTAGAAAAACATGATTTTGCCACTATCTAGTGGGCTTAAAACACATATTTGATGAATTGTTCCAATTCAAATAACCCAACCTTCACCCACAGGCATTCTGGCAGTTATATCACATAAGCATATAGCCTCATGGTAAGCATGCTATTCATGGCAGTCACTCACACGCATGCAAGGATGCTAAAGCATAAAACTTACCGAGTACTCCAAGCCAAAACAGAAACTAATTAGAAATCCATGCATGATCCTAACTACACAGAAATGCCTAATGCAACACATGCAAAAATGCAACTATAGCAGGCTCGGCTATTCTAAACATGGCATATGAAATGCTACAGCTAACATGTATTCAATTTGGAATTGAAAATACAATGCAGTTAGTATGATGAGCCGAGCCCGGTGCATGCAAAACAGATGAATGAATGCAAACATGCTATCATACTATATGCTAATTGAAACATGCCCTAATCTAACCATCATAAGCTGGTAAATAAAAGAGAAGAAAGACGTGGGGTTGGAAGACATACATCACACACACGCACACTTATTACAACATTGCCCTCGCACAGAGGGTCCAAATAAATATACAGCCTCAAATAAATAATTACAGTCCCGAATAAATAAAAAAATCCTAATTAATTTACAAATTAACTAAGAAAAATAATAAACTGGCATGCAAGCCAGGGACTGCCTTGACTCTTCTTCAGATGATGGATGTTTGGGCTGCCTTGCGCGGAAATCCACTAGGATGCCCCAATTAGCCTCTGTTTTGCAATTATCCTTGGAAAGCGCGCCAAGCCCCGGAAGACTGCTGATTCTTGATTTGCCGCAACAAAGAGCAAGAGAGGGGCATAGCAATGTATTTTCACAAATGTATGCATGCCTCGATCCTCGTGCCACCAATCACGCATCTCGATGCATGATGGCCGAGGAGTCGAATTGTGCAACTTAATGTAGAATGAATGCACATGAAAACAAAACAAAACCTAGACTCCATCATGGATAATCCGGAGTGTCGGTGACTGGGGAATTGAGACACGTTCCGTCACTCGGAGTACGAAACGTACCTCGTTTCCCATGCTTGGGCTAACCCCTATCCCAAGCACGATGCAATATGCATGATATGCATGAAATGCAACTAAAATACAACCTAGCATACACAATGCTATGAAATGGCATACACGATGCACGAGGTGACATGGCATACACAATGCGCTAATCATACAACCTAGCATACGCAATGCTATGAAATGAAATGGCATACACAATGTATAAATGGACTTACACTAACACAAGTGGACCTCAGCCACACTCGCATAAGAGGCCATAAGATGAAAATGAGACACTCGAGATGCGTGCACACGTGCACGCAAACCGATGACCGACCCTAAGGCACAAAATGCCACTCTAACAAGACATGGCAAGGCATGGAATATGGAATACAAGCATACAAATTTCAGAGGCAATAAGTGATGCAAAACAGCCCCGAAAGATGGCAAAATGACACCCGATGCATGAAATGAAACCGAAATGCAAAACTAGGCCTATGCATTGGCCTATAGTTATACAAAACATGCACTATTTGCTTATGACATATGAAGACAGATTCAAGGCAGTCCAAAAATAAGCACATTTACAGTTTTAAGCAAGGCCAAACAGCAAACACAAATAGGGCAAAACTAGCATGCAAAAATGGCCCTAAATGTGAGGTAATGAAGCAAGTCACAGATTCTGGCCCCAAAAAGCTGAGGGTCCTTCAACAATGTTGAAGAGGGACCCAAAATATGACCTTTTAAAGTTCTGAAAAGAGCCCAAAAACAAACACAGGTATGGCTAAGCTCTCATGCAAGAAAAGGGCCAAAAGATGGATAAAGAAGAAAGTGGTGGTTGCTGGCCTTAAACACAAAGGGGCCCTTCAACAATGTTGAAGAGGGGCCCAAAATATGACCTTTTACAGTTGATGGCCGGACCCAAAACAGCATATATACAAGCCAAAAATGCTATGCAAAATATGGCCAAAAAGAGAGATATAACACAAAGTATATGGAGGATTCCTCAAACAGTAAAAGACCCTCAATGAAACATGAAGAGGGGATCAAAATAAGACTGTTTTCAGTTTTGAAAAGAGCCCAAAAACAGAAGCACAATAGGCTAACAAATCATGCAAAAATAGAGCCAAAAAAGGGATATAAAGACAAGTGGAAGATAGAAGCCTCAAACAGCAATGAGCCCTTCAACAATGTTGAAGAAGGGCTCAAAATAAGCTACTTTTCAGTTTATGACATGCCTCAAAACAGATTATACATAGGCCAAAAATACTATACAAGATAATGGCATACAATAAGGATAATGAAGCAAGTGCATCAAGGGGGCCTCAAATAGTGAGGGGCCCTTAAACAAAAGTGAAAAGGAGCTCAAAAAAATGCCACTTTCAGTTAGGGCCGGAGCTGAAAACAGCAAGCATGTATGGCTAAGAAATGATACAAGAATAAGCTCAAAAGAGTGGGAATGGAACTTACCCTTGAAGACCAAACTTTGGTAGCTTCTTGGACCAAAATGCAGCACTCCTAAGCTCTGGAGAACACCCTCAAACTTCTAGAATGGAGGATGGAAGGGTAGGGCTATGGGTTGGTGAAGAAATGGTGTAGGGCTAAGGATGTTTGAGCTTGGAAATATAGAGAGGGAGAGAGATACAATGCAAGGGCCTTAGAGGGAAATTTTGTAACCCTAAACCAGCAGTTGGAGCTGCTGATATATAGGCCAAATAGCGGGGAAAAGGGGAGGAAAAAATGGAGGGAAAATGAGTCAAGTTTCCCTCCAAAAGTGTCAAACCCTCGGACATGGGTGAAGTGTAAAACAAAATACATGGCTAGAATGTACTTGGGGCAAGGATTATGGCCAGCCAGCTCAAAAAGGGCAAAAAGGTCATTTCACCAGCTAGTTGGCCGGCCTGCTAGGTTTTCTGGCCGGCCAGCTACTTTCAGACAAAAAAAATGGACTACCGGAACGAAAAGTGGCCGGTGGGTGGTAGGAAGGTCCAATGGTGGCTGTTCAAGTGTCCAAATTGAAGCCCCGGACGTTAGCTTTCCAATGGAACAAACCTTGCATTAAAATTCCTCCTGTGAAAAAAGTTATGCCCTTTTTGGTAAAGCCGCGCAGATTTCGGTCCAACCGGAGTGATGCCCTACTTCAATCAACTATATCTTCCCCATCCGGAATTGGATTTCGGAGATTCTTGAGTGAAAAAAGAAGCCCCAGAAGTATTATTTCCAACGGTGGTGGCCTCATAGCTTGATTCCAAGTATGCCAATGAATAGGCCCGATTCGGCGAGGGCTGTTCGACTCTTTCTTAACGGTTCATGCCCATTTTCTCCCCCAACTGGATTTCTTCCCTCTTCTCCTCTTTTCTTCAACTTCAAACCCCTAAGTAAGGTATTTTGAAAGATTTTTTCAAAGATTTCATCTCTCTTTCATTCTTTTCCACTTTGCCCTTGCTCGGTTTACCGAAAAGCGCAACATTTAACAAAATGCGAGCGTCAGAACATCGTAGGAACTTTATTTCAAAAACGTTTTTGAGAGAGAGGGTTTTAAGACTAAAATCTTTTGATCAAGATTGTTTTGGTCCAGAACAGGGGTATGAAGTTGAGATTTGACTCTCTCTTTGCCGAAGAAATTGCACTTTTCCCCTGCACACCTTTCTCCACCAAGTAAACCATCAGTCACGTCCAAGTCTTAAAGGTAGTCAAAAATGGGGTGTCTACAGTGAGCAGTGAGCTAAAGCCTAGTGAATAACATAATGCGTAAAGAGGTTAAGAATGAATGTCCTTACAGTATGAAAACAGTTCATTTAAACAGTATTTCAGTTGTTCAGTCAATACAGTCATATGTGGTACACCCATTAGCATAACAGTACAGTAAACAGTAGGTCTTAAAAGACCGAGCAGTAATGATGGCCATCAGTCAGTAAACAGTAGTGGTTCCAACAAGGGAATCGACAGAGATTTCTGTCTCAGTAACAGTAAACAGTAGGTGCTAAGGATGCCACAATACAGTTCAGAATATAGGACATATATTCATTCAGTTAACAGTAATCAGTTCAGAAAACAGTACAGTTCAGTTGTTCAGAAGATGATCATTTGTGAACATATCTTTACACAATCGTTACTCACAGAGTTCTGGGCTACAGTATGCTAGAGCGTGTCTCCCCAGTCGCCAACCCTACACAGTTAACAGATTGAGCACACTAAGCTACACAGTTGGGGAAAGATAATAACTTAACCCTTAATTTGCCTCGGTGTGTTCTACATCTATATCCTCAACAAGATGTCTTAAACTAGGTCTAAGAATGCCTAGAATGGGATGAGGATGCAAAGATGTGATCAGAAAACAGTTTCAGAATTTTCAGAAAAACAGAGTCCCGCTCGAGCGCAGGTTTACCCGCTCGAGCGGACATGCAACAAAGGTACACGCTCGAGCTTCAACTCTCCCGCTCGAGCGTACTGTAAAAGTACTAGATGGGTGAAATCTCCGCTCGACGGGCGCTCGATACCCGCTCGATTGTGAGACACAATCCTCCGCTCGAGCGGACTGTAAAACAGTGCAGAGAAATACTGGATGCTCGGATTCCACGCTCGAGCGCCAATTTCCCCGCTCGAGCGGAAGTGCAAAATCTGGGAATTCCAGATTGCACCTCCAAGCCAAAACCAGGTTTAAAGGCATCAAAACCAATCCTCTTGGGCCCATTTTTCTGGAAAACCTTTATAAACACATAGAATAACATGGTTCAAAGCTCAATTTGAGAAATCAAAGCCCAAGGGTGTTTAATTCAAACTCAATTTCAAATCAATGTCAAGAACAATATGAACATGCAAACATGCATGAATTTTAAACAACTTCAAAGTTCAATTTGATGCTCTAAGGAGCCGATTGATCCAAAAACAAGTTGAAAACATGGACCATTACAAAGTTATGGACATGCATGTACCATTTTACCATGAAATCAACTCACAACTCAACAATTCAAACATGCATGCATGAATTATGTTCTATGACAACATGTATGAACTAAAACATGACTTAGTTCTACACTTTAACATGGACCATGCAAGAATTAGTTCAAACACAAGAATGAGAAGATGAAATCCTTACCTAAGTCTTGAATTAGAAGACTAGGAACTCAAATATGCAATCTATACTTTAATCCAAGCAATATCAAGCAGAAGAGATGAAGACACTCTCACTCCCCAATCTCCCTCTCTCTAGTCGGTGGTGTGCTCAAAATGAGCTAAAGAAACGTGTATGTATGAGTGTGTACAAGGCTCAACATGTGTATAGATAGTGGCCACAAGTGGTCTAATCGTAATTAAGTCAAACTTGCAATCCATCAATATTTAACCTAATTTAATCATACCTAAACAGTTTTCAGATAAATATACTACAAAATCACATTAATTATGAGGGTCGTAAAACATCAATCAATTCCCGGTTCGGCCACCGATAAGGCCTTCAATTAGCAGTATAAACATAAAACGTGAACAGATCTAATAATCAATCAAACAGATAGAATACAAATTAACATACGCACTCAGTCAATTCAATTCCAGTTTTCAGTCAGTCAGTTCAATTCAGTACTTTAAGCAGATTATCAGTCATGATCAGTTCAGTACTTTAATCAGCCCAATTATCAGTCATAATTAGTTCAGTTATCAGTCATCAAGGTTTATCGGTAAGCAGTGGTGAGGGTTATTACACAACCCCTCTAATATTCCAACTTAGTATCTCCATAATAACAATTTTGGCTCTACATCCTCCCAACATTACTGATTACACAGCCTCATCAATCCCCCATCACTACAACAAAACTAGGTTTTACGGCTTCCCATCAACAACATACAGTAAATGCAAGCCGTGGTTTCTCACTTTTACGGCTTTCTTTTTTTTCATGTCGTAAATAATTTCCTAACCACAGCGTGTCTATTGCGTAGGCCGTGAATGCTAATAACGATGATTTTTTTATGGCTTTGTAATATTAACCATGAATAATAAAACTTTCTATGGCATGCATATGGCATGTGTAGACACCCCATTTTTGACCGCCCTTAAGACTTGGGCACTACTGATGGTTTACTTGGTGAAGAAAGATGTGTAGGGGACAGGTTCAGTTTCTTCGGCAAGGAGAGAGTCAAATCTCAACTTCATACCCCTTTTTTGGACCAAGACAATCTTGATCAAAAGATTTTAGACTTGAAACCCTCTCTTTCAAATGTTTTTAAAATATAGTTCTACGATGTTCCGACGCTCACATTTTGTTAAATGTCGCGCTTTTTGATAAACCGAGCAATGACAAAGTGGAAATGAATGAAAGAGAGATGAAATCTTTGAAAAAAATCTTTCAAAACACCTTGGTTAGGGGTTTGGAGTTGAAGAAAAGAAGAGTGAAGAGAAGAAACCTAGTTGAGGAAGAGGATGGGCATGAATCGCTAAGAGAGAGTTGAGCGGTCCTCGCTAAATCAGGCTTATCTATCTATACACTTGGATTTAAGCTATGAGACCACCACCGTTGGAAAGGAGACTTCTGGGGCTTCATTTTGCACTCAAGAATCTCCTAAAGCCAAGTCCGGATGGGGGAGATATGGTTGGTTGAAGTAGGGCATCAATCCGGTTGGACTAAATCTGCGCGGCTTCACCAAAACAGGCATAACTTTTTGCATAGATGAAATTTTAATGCAAGGTTTGCGCCATTGGAAATCTAACTTCTGGGGCTTCAATTTGGACATGTGGACGACCACTTTTGGACTTCCCAATCACTGGCCAACCACCTTTCTTTCCGACAGACCAATTTTTTGTCCTGAAAAACCAGAAAAAGTAGCAGGCCGACCAGAAAAGGTGGTCGGCCAACCACCTGAACCTTTTGACCTGATCGGCCGACCAGGGAAAGTGGTCGGCCAACCACCTGAATTGGTCGGCCAGCTTTCTCCTTTTTTGTGTCAATGAGTTGAAGCCAGCTGTGCCAGCTGGAAGCCTCAGAATGCATCCTCTATACACGTGTATGAAGGATGTTTAAGCTAGCTTTTAAGCTTCTTGGAGAAGCTTTAGACCTTCTCCTCTATAAAGGAAAGGGCCCTCTTCCATTGCTAGGGTTCAGAACCTGTTTTGAGCATACATACACTTTCCCTCCATATCTCTATATTCCAAGCTCCAAAAACCCTTGTTCTTGGTCCCATTGCACTACACCTCCAAGCACAACACCTCCATTATCAACCTAAGAACCTAGGAGCTCATTTTCAGAGGTTGGAGAGTTCCTATTTTGGTCCAGAAGCTGCTGGCCCTCTACTCTACAAGGGTAAGACACTAGTTCCCTCTTTTGGCCCTTATTTTGCTTCATTATTTAGCTATACTTGCAAGCATTTTTGAGCTTTGACATAAACTGAAAAGAGTCTTATTTTGAGTCCCTCTTGAAGTTTGTTTAAGGACATTTTTCTGTTAGAGGTCATCTATCCCCTTGTATGCTCCATCCCTCTTTTAAGGCTTATTTTACTTCATACCTTAGCCTTACTTGCAAGCATTTTCGAGCCTTGACATAAACTGAAAAAAGTCTTATTTTGAGCTCCTCTTGAAGATTGTTTAAGGTCATTTTTCTGTTGGGGGTCATCTACCCCCTTGCATGCTTGTTTGCATCTTATTTTGAGCCTTACATCTAGGCCTTGGTTTTGTGCTTTGTTTAGCCTTCTAGCCACTGAAATCCAGTGGATTTTCAGTGGCTAGCATACTATTTTGAGAGCCAAAATTAGAGGGGGGTGACCCCCTCTCTCCTTGCCTTGTTTGTTGGCCCTTTTGGCCTTACAAAGGAGCTCCACTTTGCATATTTTGAAGCCATGTTTCAAGCCCTATTTGGTGAGTTTTAAGGCCTGCATGAACTCTGTCCAGAGCCCCTTTTTCCATATAAAGTGTCTATTATGCATGTGTAGAGCAATCCTATTCAAGGCTTTTCAAAGGGGCTTTCACTTGCATGCTTCCTAGACTAATTTCAAGACCTTTTTGGTGAGTTTTAGGGTCCTCATAACCTCTGTCCAGAGGTGGTTTTTCCATTTTGTATGTCTATCTTATATGTGTGGAACAACCCCTTGTATGGCCTTCTAAAGGAGCACATCATTCTTGCATGCATTGACTGAGTTTCAGTGGATTTTTGGGCATTATTTGGCATGTCATACTTCTATTTTTGGCTGGTTTGGTGAGCTATCATGTGCTTCATATAGCTGTAGTGCAAATCATGGTTCACTAGCTTACTTCGCATGCTTTGTTGACCCTTGATTTTAGCTCTTTCTGGCCTTGCCTTAAACTGATTTTGTGCATATTTTGGACTGCCCTAGCTCTGTTTTTGGGTCTCCTGGTCGAATGATGTTTGTTTTGCATGCTTGTAGTTCAATACACTTGCCTAGCTTTGAGTTTCGAGGTCCATTACATGTATATGCTGAGGCATTTTCTTGTTTTGGGGCCATTATACATCATGTTTCAAAGCTGGAATTTGTGTGTTTGTATGCCATATTGCATCCTTTTCCATGCTTTGGTAGAACAGCATTTGATGCCTTAGGATCAATCCCTTGCATCGTACATGTTTGCATGTGTTTCGGTTGTCTCATTTCCATCATATGGCCACTGATGTGAGTGTGGCTAAGGTCCACTCATGTTGGTGTAAGTCCATCGTACATCGTGTATGCCATTTTAGTCCATAGCATTGTGTATGCTAGGTTGCATGTTAGAGCATTGTGTATGTCATGTTATATCACGTGCATCGTGTGTGCCATTTTAGTCCATAGCATTGCGTATGCTAGGTTACATGTTAGCCGCATTGTGTATGCCATCTCATTCTCATTTGCATTGTATTCGGGATAGGAGTTAGCCCGAGCACAGGAAACGAGGGACGTTTCGTACTCCAAGTGACGGAACGTGTCTCAATTCCCGGTCGCCGACACTCCGGATTAACCATGATGGAGTCTAGGCCTTGTTGTGTTTATATGTGCATTCATTTCACATCGAGTCGTGCAATTCGACTCCTCGACCATCGTGTATCAAGATGCGTGATTGGTGGCACGAGGATCGAGGTGTGCATACATATGTGAAACTACTTTGCCATGTCCCTTTCTTGCTCTCTGTTGCAGCAAATCAGAAATCAGCAACTTTCTAAAGCCTTGCACAGCATTTCGGGATTAATTGCAAACAGAGGCGAATCGGGGCATCGCGCTCCTTTCTTGCTCTCTGTTGCAGCAAATCAGAAATCAACAACTTTCTAAAGCTTTGCACAGCATTCCGGGATTAATTGCAAACAGAGGCGAATCGGGGCATCGCAATGGATTTCTACGCAAGGCAACTCGAGCATACATCTTTCATCATTCGAAACAGAGCTGAGGCGGTCCATGAATTTGCATGCTAGTTTATTTGCTTTCCTAGTTAATTTGTTAATTAATTAGGGTTTTGTAATATTTAATCATTCATTCGGACTGTAATTATTTATTCGGATTATATTATTTATTCGGACCCTCCGAGCGAGGGCAATGTTGTAATAAATGTGCGTGAGTGTGATGTATGTCTTCCAACCCCACTTCTTTCTCCCTTTTATTTAGCAGCTTATGATGGTTAGATTAGGGCATGTTTCAATTAGCATACTTATGCTCGCATGTTTGCATTCATTCATATATCTTGCATGCACCGGGCTCGGTGCATCATACTAACTGCATTGTATTTCAATTATGAGTTGAATACGTGTTAGTTGTAGCATTTCACATGCCATTGTAGAATAGCCGAGCCTATTTTAGTAGCATTTTGCATGTGTTGCATTAGGCATTCCAGCATAGTTAGGATTCATGCATGATTTCTAATCAGCTTCTATTTTGGCTTAGAGTACTCGGTAAGTTTTACGCTTTAGCATCCTTGCATGTGTGTGAGTGACTGCCATGATAGCATGCTTACCATGAGGCTAATTGCTTACGTGATATATCTGCCTGAGTGCCTGTGGGTGAAGGTTGGATTATCTGAATTGGAATAATGCAGTGACTATGAGTTTTAAGCCCACTAGATAGTGACAAAACCATATTTTCTAAATCCACCTGAGGGTGGCAAATTCGCATTTTAGCCTACTTGCGAGTAGCAAACCGTTTCAAAAGCAAACATGAGGTGTTTTGTTCCAATTCAAGCGATCCAATCTATACTTGTATGCCGTGTGTATCACATAGTAAATCTAGGCTAATAACCGGAATAAGAACGCATAATGTTTTCAAAACTAGATATCATGGTTAGTAGAGGCCGATCTTTGATCGGGCGAGCGGGGGTGCTCACGAAGTGACCTTCCCCAATTATACCCAAGTTCTCGAGCAGAGACAACTTTGGTATTGACGGACACATGGCCTTAGGCAAACGAGTCAGGGTTTCCTAAATTCCCCAGAATAAAATATTTAGGTGGCGACTCTGTATCTGGAAAAACAGTCCATGTTTGGCACTTCTTTCAAAAAAATCTGTTTTAAAAAATGATTTGCCGGATTTGGACTCTTTGATGATTCATTGGTCTTGCATTGCACTCTGCGAGATTAGATACAGGATCGTGACATTTGAGTCCGAACTGTAGTGAGCCCAACGAACAAAATGGGAGATCTCCCTCCCGGGACGTTCGGGGACGTCTACAACATGCCATTAATACATCCACTATACACAACGCATCATCCACTATACACAACACATGTAGGCTAGCCGTTAAAAATATTGCACTTTTAACGACACGCAAAAAGCCAATTGTTAAAAATATTACACCTTTCACGATGCATAATATAGATCATTAATAATAAGACCAAAAAAAATAAGCGCAAAAATATAAATTCTCTCCATAATAAAAAAAATATAAAAAAAAGGCGCCAAAATGAATTCTCTCATACGCCTTTGATTTTTTTCCCCCCTAAAATAACTGTTTGGCCTCTAATTGGTTCTAATTAGAAAGGGAACGTAGAAGGGGAAGCGTTTCAATCTCTCTAAGACTGAATCGATCTCTCTAGGGCTCATCTTCTCTTCGATTGAGTATTTGAAATCAGAGTTATCCATCTCTTCTTCATGGTGTTCTTTCTGAAAGGAGTCCTTGGAAGCAATGATTGAGAGTGTATTTCACTGACTGGTAAGTTGCTTATCTTCATCTTCATCTTTGGTTTTGGTTTTTTTTCCCCCTCATATTTGTGTATGTTCATAAATTGCTTCTTCCTCTCCCTATCTTATTTCATTCGAAAATTATTTAATTTTGATTTTTTTGGATATTCCCCAAGTTTGTAATAAGGGATTTCGAATTTGAGTTCCATTGTTTTGAATCTGATTCAAAACCATGAAGCTATGAGTTGTTACTGGTTTTGCCCCTTAAAACCTTGGCAATCCTATCCAGAGAGTGTTGGGAGGCTTTGGCTGTTAAGTAATGCGATTAAAGATACAAAAAAAAAAACCTAATAAAAGTGTATATATGTATATTTATTCATTTTTCTGATTGAGTACATAGAACAAGAAAAACTCCTATAATAACCGAGTGAAGGTAGTGCTGCAGGGGACGAGAAATATTTTTCTTTCTTTGTTACTATATTATTAATAATTTATGTACTTTGTCAACAAATTTAGAAATTATAGAGTTAAGCTGTGCTAAACAGCTTGACTATATGATGGTCCTTTTTTCTTTAATGAGGATTGATTGATCTAAGTTCTTATTGCTTACAATCAATCGATATTTGAGTTTAGAATTTGATTTGGTGATTGGGCAAACAAATGTGGAGGTGCTTTGGCTCTTCCATTTGAAACTAAATTAATATTTTTCTTTGTAAGTCTTACTTATGCTTGCTAACTTTAACTTTCAAGTTTCAAGAAATTGTTGATGTACTAAAAGCAACTAAATATGTAACGCCGGTTAGGAGGGGTATGGATAGAGCAGAAATATATGGCCTGGCATTCTCTACAACTGCACAGTGGCTGGCAGTCTCAAGTGACAAGGGAACTCTCCATGTTTTCGGTCTTAAGGTTAATTTGGGAAACCTAGGGAATGATAAGTCACATGGTGCATCTGATCTTAATCGTTCTGTTTCATCACCCACTTCATCTCTCTCTCTCTCTCTTATAAAAGGTAAGATTCCTTTCTTAAATCAATGGTGAACATGCCATTTTTTCCCCCTTTTATTAATTACTTTCTAGCACATTGCAATTAGCTGGAGACATTGAAATTGCTTATGATTAGGCATGTTTCATTTTTGTTGTTGGCATTTGAAGGAAAATCTCTAATTGGGGCAATTGTAGAAATTGTTGTCATTAAAATGATGGAGAGAAATTGAATCAATACTATTAAATGAAATTATGAAAAGAGTCCTTTCTGTGCATCAAGCAATGTAAGAGATTCACATGTAGTGCTTTGAATAAGGAAACATATAAACTTAAATGGCATGAACACAACAAATTTGTTTCTTTTTTGAAGAAGCCTGATTTTCCTTTTTTTTTTTTTTTTCTTCCTTAAACTAAAATAAAAAAACAAAAAGATGAATGTATTACACAATAGCGCAACACTTGACTCTCTTAGTTAACTTTTCACTTGCATTTCTTGAACATGCTTGAAAAGAATTACAGGTTAACTCTTTAATGAGGTCAATGACACAGGAAGTCATTTAGGGGAAAGCTCATTGGTGGACTAAGAATACACCAAGGCCATGTTTGTTTGGGCGGACTGGATTAGCATTCCCATGACTAATAGTCCTAGGATTACGAATCCGTTGGATTATGTATCCTATCTTAACTAATAGTCAAAGTTTAAAATAATTAGTCCCTACTTCAATTGTTTAACCAAACATCGGATTAATAATTTTATTAGGCTATTAGTCCAATCCCAAGCTCATGTCCACCCAAACAAACATGGCCCAAATGAATAGTTCCTTATAATGGTTTCTTTTGCATTTCCCAAATATATTTTGTGCTCTTCAATGATCAATGTTGCCTTTGTTGTTGACAATGCATTAAGTTCTTGATTCTTGAAGAAGGAACTCAAGACATTTTAATTGGTAGAACTTCACAGAGAGCTTTTCTTTTTCTCCAAAACACTCAGGTCATCTTAGATGTTTTGGATATTTGCTAAATAATGATCATGTAAACATATATTATGCCCTTCTGTCCTTAGTATGAGTTTTAACTTTTGATCCACTCTGATTTTGGTTTTTCTGTATTTTCTGTGTTTTGATTAATTATTACTAGAGGATAACTAATAGATAGCAAGTATGCTATCAAGTTTAAGGACTCAAATGTAGCAATGAGTTCTATGCTTTTTCCGTTGAAGGTTAAATATAAATTTTGTATCTTTGGCAGCAAGATCTAAGTTTGCTACTCATTTTACAGGAGTGCTGCCCAAGTATTTCAGCTCAGTGTGGTCTGTCGCTCAATTTTGTTTGCTTGAAGGTTCTCAATAAATTGTTGCATTTGGCCACCAAAAGAATAACGTGGTAATTCTTGGCTTAGATGGAAGGTGAGTGTACTTTAGAAAAATCGTTGTGTTACTTCTAATATAATGATTTTAGTACTTTAGAAACATCCTATTATTTTTATTTCAACTTCAAATTTTTATAAGTAGCACATTGGTAGGTTGACCCCGCTATCACTTAGGGTGTGTTTGAAGGTAGTGTCACTTCAACTGCACTAAAGCATTCAACTTAAAGTTAATTTCGTTTCTACAAACTAGCCTCACATCTAAATTGAGCAACCATCATTTCTGTGGTTATTCGATAGAGAACTCAGGTGTATCAACTTACCTTCCCTCTGGGATGTTGGCCTCCTTTTCTTTTTAGTATATTTATATCAAGGATATGGTAGAAAGCTTGCCTATAGCCTCCCTTGCATACTTATGGTATTGTATATATTGATGGTTTTGATACGTTGTGCAGTCATGCAATAGGGACCGAATCCTATTTTATTCCAAGACATTTATTTTAGTTACTCACCTCGAGGCATATGTAGGGGTAAAACAATACAGCATATTCACAAATTGGCAACTGTCATATTATCTGAAACTCTAAAGTTAATATATTAGTTCACTGAACAAAGGTAAACAAAAAACAAAATATCTACATGGTACAATGTGATATGTAGGCAAGATTATAAGAGGGTTATTGACAGTAGGCTTTGGTACAAGCTTTCTACAATTGTGCTTTGCTGCACATGGAGGTGATGTGTTGGAATTAGAGCTATCTTAGGCAAAAATTAGTGCTAAGTGCTAACTTTATAATTGTTATTATGAAGTAATCAAATCAGTTTAATTCATGTAGGTATGAGCTGCTATCTTGTTTTCTTGGGAGGAAGTACTTTATCCATGCTTATCAAATCAGTTCAATATATGTTGTTTCTACTGATGTTGTTTCAAGCTTGGTTGCTCTAAGAAGGGAAGCTTCTGAAGACGAAATCCAAGCTGCTCAGAATTTTCTGATATAAAGATATGGAGGGCACAAGCTTAGTGTTGATGCAATTGAATCAACCCATGATGGTGCACTCGCAAAAAGATTGTAAATTTTGTACTGTTTAGAGTTTAAAAAGTCTTCTTTTTTTTTTGTGGGGGATGGGGGGAGGTGAGGGGGGATTATTTAGATCTTTTTGGATGGTTTTGAAGTTGAGGACAATTTTTTATGTTTAGAAACATAGTTTTTGGATGGTTTGGAATGTACAAACAGTTTTTGGATGTTTGAAACTTATGAATAGTTTTTTTGATGCTTGAAATAATATTTTAGTGGTTGATTGATACTTATATATATATATATATATATGTGAAACTTGTTTGTAATGTTTTTTTAGACTGTACATAACAAGTGAAATAGAGCCTGTTGAATTAAAAAATAAAAAATTCCTAAACATATTCTATAACGGGCAGAATAAGCCGTTGTGTTAAATATTTAATGACTAGTAATGAGTGTCATTGTTTGTCCCTTGAATTAACGGCTTGCAAAGTAGTCATAGAAAAATTAAACATGATGTATAAGATTAGCTGTTAAAAGTTTTTAATGGCAGGTTATGGCAAACCGTTGCAAGTGAATAACTTTCCATGGCTGGTCATAATACAATTTTACCTTGCGCATCGTAGAATCGTATCCACGACGTGCATATGGTGCCGTAAAAATCCTTTTTTGTTGTAGTGCCTCATATCCTTTCCTTGTCATTCTCCTCCAATTGTACAAATTTGTTTATAATTTTTGCATCCTGGCCCTTGCAGTTGAGCCCCAAACTTTTCCCCAAAAGTAGTGTTGCTTGAGCCTCTTGTAGCTTACCTTTTTCACAAATGGGTTGACTCTTAACTACATTTGACCTTGACATAGCTGTAGATCTAACCACCAAGCTTTTATGATACACTTTGCTTGTTCCTGCTCCTACTCCTTTCTGCTTAATTTTTCTAGCAAGCCTAAAAGACCCACCTATTAATAATGGATTTTTGTTTCAATAATTTTTGATCACTTTCCTTTTGCCTTTCTTAAATTGGTTGTTGATGGAACCACTACTAGATGCACTAATGGTATCACTAACCTTTATTTAGAGCCCACCCCTGTGAGTCCACCTCCTGTATTTGCAATAGGATGACTGAGCCCATTACCATTAGATTTATAATGGACTAGCCCAATAGGCTGAGGCCTAGATTGATCTTGGCCCAAATCTACCTCCAAACTAATTCCAGGTCTATCTTTTTGGGTTCCACTTAAAACTCTAATAAATCCTGGAAAAATGATTTTTCCCCACAAATTTGTCCCCTCGAACAGCCCGAAATTTAGAAGAGAAAGAGAAAGAGAGAGAGAGAAAGAGAAGAGAGGGGAAGAGGAGGAGATGGCAGCTGCGACAGCCTTCCGCCCGCCGTCGCCTCCGCCTCTGCCTCGTAGCCCCCGCCTCTGCCTCCGCCTCCACCCCCTGCCTCTGCCTCCGCCCCCACCCCCGCCCCCACCTCCGCCTCTAGCTCGATTTTGTTGGCCCCTCCAGTTCTTCTTCTTCCTCCTTCTCTTCTTCTTCTTCTTCCTTCTCTTCTTCTGATTTTCTTCTTCTGAAAAAAAAAAAAAATATATCAAAACGACGAAACGACATCGTTTTTGAATTTGGGGGGATTCGGGGGCCTCTCTTTCGAGATACCAATCACTTCTGTAAATCCTGGAGTGACTATTTGCTCATCATCTTTTTGAACATAAGCAATTTTTTCCAGACCATGATTGCATGTCTGCTGCTGTTGCAGCTTTTGCTACTACTGCTGCATGTTTTCCATTGCCATCATTGTCTCTCCCACGCCTCTTCCTTCTTCATTTGACTTCCCCATGCAATCTTCAATCTTTTTCACTACTAATATTTGAATCCAACTGTCACCTACCTCTACCTCACCTCCCTCCTTCATCCTTGTTGTCGATTCACCTTGTGCCTTCTCATCTTTATCTGCCACATCATCAGCCTTATCATGATCTTCTTCCTCCATCTTGCTCTCTTCAGCTAAGTGTAACACCCCATTAACATTGGAGCTAACATCGTCTTCTCCCCCATCAATGTTGGTACCTTTGCAGTTGGTCATCACCTCCTTTATAATCTGTTCCTCATAGACTCTTATTGGGTAGACTCTTCCTTTGCATTCTAGATTCATACTTGTATTTATCAAGTCCATAGCACTTGTGGCTATTTTTAACCTTCCACAACGAAATGATGTTGGTTCACAAATGTCTCGATCTAGGTTCATCACCTCCCCCCATAGTCTTCCAATCTTCTTGAAGGTGTCCGAGTTCCATAGATTCAAGGGTACGCCATAGCAACTAATCTGAATATACCTCTCCTGCTGAAGTTGCATACTAGATTTCCACTCTCTAATTGTATTCACACTAGTCATGGAACCAAACATTAAGCAAACTTTTATTACTTATCAAATCCTCCCTTGAACTGAATGATATGACTACATCACGCCCTTCTCCTTCGCTCACTAGTGCATTCTTCACACCTTTTGCTTTGAGTTTTTTTTAACCTCCACAACAAAGTAATTTGGTTTGAGTCTCGTAATCATGCTCTCCTATAACCAACCCTTTCCTATTTCTTCTACTCTAATAGTGGTTGTTGATTTACCTCTTGGTTCAACTCCTTTTATGACCTCTGCAAATGACCTTCCATTAGTGCCTTGATTCCACCTTTTTGTTCTAGTTATTTCTGATGGCCTTCTTAATCCATTCTTATAGGGGTAATGCTATGATACATACCCCTCAAAAGGTATGTATCATATGCATCATTGTTATGTATTTTTATGATATATGTTACATATTTTTTTTAGTAAAGTTATGATAATTTGTGGTTCAAAAATAAAATTACGCATTTTCTGGTTATATTACGTATTTTTGTAATAATGTTACACATTTTATGATTATAAAATGCTTGGATAAAAAATGTGTAACATCACCACAAAATGCATAGCATCAATTCTGAACCACGATGAATCTATTAAAAAAATTACGTAATATTATCAAAAAAATGTGTAACATACACACCACAAAAATATATAACAGGTGCATATGGGGTGTAGTTTCCCATCTCTCCTAAGTAAAAGAGGGCTTCAAATTTCTTGGAGTGAAAATTTATTCACACATGTGAACAATACACCACGTCTCATTAGTTGATTTAATGAAGTGATCTCACAAAAAATGCAAAATAGACCAATGAAATGGTAGTTATTATTAACATTGCGTGAACAAATTTTTCTTGATCCCTTGTCCTCTTTATCTGTCCCCATCGTCTGTTCCATTTCCTCCGATTGCCACGTATCCATCACTTTGTATTTTTGAATAAGTATTTAGGAAAGCTTCAAAATAAGTAAGAATAAAAAATTGTATGTGAACAATATACCACGTCTCATTAGTTGATTTAATGAAGTGATCCCACAAAAAATGCAAAAAAGACCAATGAAATGGTAGTTATTATTAACATTGTGTGAACAAATTTTTCTTGATCCCCTGTCCCCTTTATCTGTCCCCATCGTCTGTTCCATTTCCTCCGATTGCCACGTATCCATCACTTTGTATTTTTGAATAAGTACTTAGGAAAGCTTCAAAATAAGTAAGAATAAAAAAATTGTAAAATTCTAATTTAATTAGTTTAAGTTAGGGTCCGGGTTACCCACCCAAAAAAAAAAGTTAGGGTCGGGGGTGCTTCTCAAACTTGATCTTCAACTTGCTAGTAGTACCATAGAGATGTTTGGCCAGTCCTCCCAAGGATTCTGGTAAACGGATCACAATTGCAGGTACCTGGAGAGGGGAGAGGACTTGGACAATTCACTGAGTACAGGGAATATATGATGAAGTTATGCCTGGTGTATTGGTATACTTTTAAGAAGCTAATTCGTAGAGGAAAGTTGAAACTAGTTGTTTTGTATATAACCAAACAATCATTGGTCCAGTGCATGTGTTTGTGAGTGGCAATGATAGAACTGTAAATTTTGTGCAGGGGAGGGTCAGTTGTGCACATAAAAAAATTTAAGTTAAAATTTTGGGTAAATTACAAATACATCCCTAAGGTTTATTTAAAATATGAATTACTTCCTGTGGTTTGAAAAATTACAAATATCTCCTTGTCAAAATTTTTTATTTAGCAGAATTAATTAAAAAAGTGAAATTTCTAACTGTTCACCTATACAATAATAAAATTATTTGAATTATTAATTGAAATAAAATGTTAACATTATTAAAAACTGTTAATTAACTTGATAGTTTATTAATAAAAGGACCTATTTATTATGAAATTAGAAACCTTAGGGGGTATAATGTAATTTTTAGAACCACAGGGGATAATTTGTAATTTAAGTAAACCTTAGGGGGTGTGTTTGTAATTTACCCTAATTTTTAATAAATTATTAATGAAAAATAATTATTTACATAAATGTTGAGAAAGAAGTAATTCATGAGGAGAAATATAAATAGATTTAACAAGCCTTTTTTTTTCCCCCCTAAAATTTTGAGCTATACTATTATAATTTTAATTCATTTTGTTGGCTGATATAATCTAAAACTTATACACACCTCTTTGATTTTATTTTTTACCAAATCAAACGATGAAAAAAAGTGACATATAAGTCTTGTAAAAATAAAATTGGCCCAATTAATTTGATGCCATTAACTAGCAGCTTACGAAACAGTTCAAGATAATCTCATTATACATTATGATCTACAAATAAAATAGAGAGTCAGAACATTTCCAACCCACTAGACATATACTACATGTGTTGCTAAAATAAATAGTGTACCTTACTTTTGTCAACTCCAACCTGCTAAGTACATGGTTAGATATTTTGCCTCACTTCAAATTTACTAGCTAAATGTAGCTAGTTTTCAAAGACTTGGTAAAATGTACTCAATTTTTATGATCATTTCCTTTCATCGGCATTTTATAAAATGAATTGTGTTTGAATGAATAGTTCAAATAAATTGTAGTGTTCTAGTAAAAATATGAAAAAATAGATAGGTAAAATAAATTTATACTTCATGATAATAACCTTTGAAAAGGTAAAATTCCTATTAGTATTGGAGATGCTCAGTAAAGTAATTTTATAAAATTAGTGTGTCATCCTATTATGCTTTCTACAAATATCATTTTTATAAAATTAAGAACTTATCTCATTATGCATTCTACAAATACTCATAAAATACGAAAGTGATAATAATAGAATTTTATAAAATTTGAAGAGACCATGGCTCCATAGTACTAAATTAATTCATTATAAAGAGGCCTATGCAACTCGATTATGCCATGTGGCATCTATCAATTGGATAGGTCACAAGCATAGTGTAATTAAGAAAAGAGGGTCTCTTAATGGGAATTTTGTTGGTCCTTTGCTTGAATTGGTTCCTACAATTGATTCAAGCATTGTCATCAGCTCATTCTGGGAAATTTTCTTTTTCTTTTTCTTTCTTTTTTTTTTTATCTTGTTTTTCAGTACCAGCCAAATTGTCATAGCACTAGCCTAGACTATACATTTAGTTTGATTATGCCATCTTTAGTAGTTGGAAAAGTTGTTTCATGTTAGTCTGTGTTTGGTTACAAGAATAAGGTACGAAAGAAGTGTTATACTAAAAATGGCAAGGTTGGGAGAGGATGTGATGAAAAAATTGTTTGAGTTGATTACACATTAGTACCCTGTATTTTTATCATAATTTTATTTTAGACCATTTACTTTTAATTGTGATAGTTAGCTTTTTATATTTTAAATCAAGTTGCAATATTATCCTTTTATCCATCAGCCATTAATAAAGTTGATGGAACTTGTCACGCAAGTTTAACATGATTTTTTTTTTTTTTTTAATAGTACATCTACACTTCAATTAAAATCTCACTTTAAATACTTTGCTTTTAATTTTCATCAACTTAATACTGTCAAATGGATGAAAATGTGACATTACAACTTAATTTAAAGTGTAAAAAATTGACTGTTATAATTAAAAATAAATTGACCAAAATGAGATTATAGCAAAAATATAAGGATACTAAGCTGTTACCTCATGTTTGTCCCATGGCAGGGCTAAAAGGCAACACCATCATCACATCTCCCTTATGGCTAAAAGGATTGTGAGAATGAGCAATTCCAGGTGCAGAGGTAAATTCAAAACTCCATTTGTTGCACTATCAGGTGAGAGAAGTCCTGTATTTGTCTGCTTCAACATCTATGGAGAGGGAAAAAAAATAGATGCATAATTTTAGTGTATTGCTAGTGTTTCAAGAGTAGCTTTTTTTGGATCTGTGGTTGGCTTTGGATTCTAGGTTTATCCTGTTTGATTGTCCAGATAAATATAAAGATTTGAAGAGAATGTGTAATACCTAAGTATAAAGAGGATATAATATGTTGTAAGATATGAAATGGAATATATATACTGTGAGGTCACTTATATTATATTTGGTTAAGATAGGATATATGATGAGATAAGAAAAGAGTAATTATTTTTCATATTTGAATGAAAGATTCTCTATATCTGACAATGGGGGATATACAATACCCTGAGGCCATGTTTGTTTGGGCGGACTAGATTAGCATTCCCATGACTAATAGTCTTAGGACTACGAATCCGTTGGATTATATATCCTATCTTAACTAATAGTCAAGTTTAAAATAATTAGTCCGTACTTCAATTGTTTAACCAAACATCGGATTAATAATTTTATTGGACTATTAGTCTAATCCCGAGCTCATATCCGCCCAAACAAACATGGCCTGAGGGGATGGTATTGCATATCTCCCTTTTAGGGGATATACTATCCGGAGCAACCAAACATAGGATATAAAACATGTGAAACCTACCTCATATTATATCCAGTCCCCGCTCATATCCGGCAAGAAAGAGTAACTGAAGTTAACAAATACAATATGCATTTCCATACTGTTTGATTTGATTTTCAAAATATAGTTTCTAAAAATATTTATAAAAAAAACTAATAAATATTAACTTTGTAAAAAGAAACAATAAATCAAAAACACTCATCACTTCATATGACATTACCTGTTTGGTGTTAATTTCTATTAAACTAATTTCTATTTTTGTAGAAAATTTTAGAATACTAATTCCGAAATTGAAACCAAACAAACAATGTAGTAAAAATTAAGGAAATCAATTATTTTGCAGGGAGTTCAACAGAGTACAGACTGTCATCAGAAAAATAGTTCAACCAAGTCATACTCCATTACCCTTTCCAGAGGAGATTCTTCTAACAAAAGAATAATTTCAGAATAAATAAATAAATTAGTTATAAAAACAAAAGCATATGCACAAGCAATCTTGTCCATTGTATAATATAGGTCAACAAATTGATTTAAACAATAAATACCAGAGATGTCATAGAAGAAAATACAGAAGGCAGAGAGGCATGCTGAAGATATAGAAAAGGGCACGAAGCAAAGTCCTTTACGTTGAATTTTCTAATATTATCACAACAGTACCAACTGTGATATGGGGCAAACAAATTACACCAAAAAAGAAAAAAGAAAAAACCCGCAAAGGATAGAAGATGGAAAAAGTGCTCGAACACGAGCAGTTGCAACATAATTTTTTACTCCTGCTTTTCCAACTCCCCCATTCTCTCTATAATTGCCTGCAAGTTTAAACAAAAACTCAACTCTAGTTCCAGATTCCTCAAATAGTTTAAAAAATATATATATATGCAAGAATTACAAACAAAAGCCTTTTGTTGAGATCTTGGAAATACACCTCAATGGAAGTTACAATATAATGATCAATCAAAACTAAATAGTAACATCACCAAATATTTGTGTAGCCATCATTTTCCTAAAAAACACAAAATAGGAGGTGCAGAAACTTTTATAACATTCTTTCTAGATGCATGAGGAATGAAACAAAGGTTATAGAACACTACATACCCTCTTGCTTGTTTCTTGGAGCTCCCCGGCAAGAATGAACTCATCCAGTATCAGATACACCTATTTTAAAAGGACAGGTAATCAGAACACTAAAAAAATTATAATTATATTTATAATTAAAGAAATCAATGAACAATGTCAATGTTTAGGGAACTAAAATAGACACCAGACCTTTAAAATTGACAAAATGCCCCATAAATTTAAAGGCAGGTCCAAAAATGCAATGGCTGATCAGGAGACATGGAAACTATTCACCAAGCATAATGATTTTTATGTCAAACAAAAATGGAGCTAAAATGATAAGCAATAGTTTGGACTAAAGTATAAACTGCATCCTCGCGAGTTTCAGTTTTGATGGCATTTAAACTTCTTGCTGTTGAGTGGAAGTATCCCACCATCCTTTTAGGATACCTATAAATCCATTGACAATGAATCTAACTATCTGATGGTCAGAATTATTATTTTGTTTATAAATAGAGACATACATAATAATCTGATGTATTAATTCAAATATATGGTACTCAGAATAACTATCTAAATTCCATTCATAAATGGTTTTTCCATGATAAGAGTTTTGGGCATGAAAGAAATCTTCTTCATAGAGAATATCTTGTGGGGTAGGTCTATGCTAATAATACCTACTAGATCCTGTTAAAGTTGTTCATCCTGTTTGTTTAGGGAAGACAATGCGGTTAACAGATTGCATATCCTGAAAATTATTCTGAATTTCATAGATTAGTGAAGGGGTAATTTCTTCATCCCCTGGATTTAATTTTGGAGCTTGTTGAGTAGACAACATATTTATAGAGCTGCTTCCTGGTGCAGATTTCCCTAAATTCAAATCAGTCATTTTTTAAAAAGGGTATCCATGAATTCATTATCCTGTTTGGAAGAATGTAACTTAAAATTGGTTACTTCTAACGGTGGCTTTATGTTTACTGGTCCAAGCTTAGGATCAGCAATAGATACCATCATGCGATTTTTAGAAGAATCAATGGCTTCCTCAATTCTGATTAATTGTTTGCCAACTGTTTGAAAACATAAATTAGTATAATTGTTCTGTTTTATTAATGGTACAATATCTTTAATCTATAAAGACTCTTTCTGAGCCATTCTGGAGGGAGTTTTCACATAAGCTGTAATGACTAAAGGTTGATGAGAGACTAGGAGTTAATTCTAACGACTGAGGTAATGGATGGATAGAAACTATTTTTTAACCACCTACTGTTTGCCATGTTCGCTGCATATTTTCCAAGACATTAATCTGGGATGTTGGAATAAACTCCATCACTGTGCTAAATTCATAATACCATTCTAGAAAAGGTCTAAGAGTTTGGTATTTCTCTAGATGATAATAATACTGATTCTTTAACTGTTGAAGTTCGTCTGTAGTATGGTTATTAAAATACCATGATCTAAATTCCTGATATTTTTCCTGCATAAAATCTTGAATTAATTGTTTTCATATTTCACTTCCTGGTGTGAAATCCATTAAATTTCAACATTCATATCACTAGCAGTTGGGCTTTCAGGCTTTTTGGTTGCATATACTCCATGAAAATTTGGTTTTCAGATACATGAATCCCCTGGATTAGGGTTTCAGGAGAAGACTGACTAGGAGGCCGAGAAGACATCCCTTGGTTGACAAATTCTATAGGTTCAGACATGGAATGTCTAGAGGATTCTGGTAAATCTACACGATAGGGTAGATTAGAGGAGTGATGACTCATACTGGACAGGCTTCTACTGAGAGGCCGTTGAAATTTAAGATAAACGTTACCTCCTTGTGTCTGAATAACATCATCTAAGGTTTGTCTGATGATTGGTCTGACTGGTACGACATTCTTGATTTGCCATCGTCCTAGAAATGTAATATTATTCCAAGGAATCATTTTAGGAACAACTACCTGGCGACTGAAGAGGTTAGTATCTGTTAGAATTTCCCATCTTTACCTTCACCTACTCCACTACACACTCCACTTCACCTACTTCTACTCCACTACACACTCCACTTCACCTAACCCACTATCACCTCCACTACACCTACTACCACATTACCTTCACCTACTCCACTACACACTCCACTTCACCTACCTCTACTCCACTACACACTCCACTTCACCTAACCCACTATCACCTCCACTACACCTACTACCACATTTTCTTCTATATATAGATTGTATAGGAATTGTAATTAATGCATCTTGTAATCTATCAATCAAGACATCAATCAATAATACATAAATTCATTTTCTTCTATATATAGATTGTATAGGAATTGTAATTAATGCATCTTGTAATCTATCAATCAAGACATCAATCAATAATACATAAATTTTTACAGTATCAATGAGAACAGTTTGTCCTAATTCACTGTGTTTTCGGATACAAGGATTAAGAGTACTCAAAACCTTAAGATGAATCCTAAATATAGCTGATAAAGATGGTGATCTTGGCAAATACTGATAACCATTTGTTAAAATTATAAGTTCAAGAACTTTAGACAAATTAGGATCTATGAGTGCGATCCTCAAATTTGGATATATATTAAAATATACTGGTCCATGAGATAAACTGGTTTCTATGGCACCCATTAAAGAAGCTTTCCAATCAAGGCATCTACCATCCCTGAGTGCACATGTAAGACTACTATTTTGTCCTAACAGAGTTAGGGGTTTAAAAGTTATCTGGACAAGTCCTATGTGAACATATTTATATTTTTTCAAAAAATGTACTAAATCCTGTATTTGTAGTAATTGAATTACTTCATCATCATTCTGTGAAGGAACTTCATGTTCAAAAGTTTTAATGATTTTTGGACTGGTAAAATCAAAGGTTATAATTTTATAAATAGTTTATGGTTTCACTTTTGGGATTGTCCACTTATCAAGGGCTTCTCTCACATCCTAATAGGCTACTAGTTCTACTGCTTCTGATGTAGAAGCTACTATATTGGCTACTGTTATAATAGTTGCTCCTTCTGCCATTTGTCATGTTTGACCATATATGTATAATTTAAATGTTATATATATGTATTACGTATATGTATAAACATGGCTCTGATACCAACTAAGTGCTCGGAGGGGTAGGCTAAGCACATCTGTCAATGATTTATAAGGTGAAGGTGTCCTATACGCAATCCCTACCAAAAGACTTTACCTATACGCGACTTGGGTGACATCCCACTTCTCCTAATTCCCTACTACCCTTATCTAGCACCAAACCAGGAATATAAATACACATAATACAAATATATAATAAACAACTTACAACATATATGGTCTTATGATTTACTGTTGGGGTGGAGGCCTAGTGGCAGCCACCCAAACACAGATGTCTTCCTGTATTTGCTGTTGGATTCTGTTTCTTTGTTGTTCACAGAAGTTTACCCGTTGTATAGCCTATGGCCGAAGATACGGATCTTGAAGAATTTCTAAATAATTAGTACAGCTTGTAATATAAAATCTAAAACATTTAATAAATCTACAAGTATGTGAACAGAGGGCATACATTAAAGGAGGAAATACTTACAAGCACAATCTTCAAAGCAGCGTAACTCTTCAATACTTAATTTATATATTGGAAAAATGTTTACAAGAGAGAGAGGGCTCACAAGAGGAAAACTTAAAATTAAATTACAATTACACACATTTTAGAATTCTGCCTCCACAAGGGTGAGGTCCTTCCCTTTTATAATACAGAAAAGAAAAAGATAAGATAAGGTTGAGGATAGGTGACGTGTCCTGGATGGATGGAGTCGATCGTCCTTATCCTCTAGCTGGGTAGATATTTATCATTGATTTAGCATCCTTATCTTTAAATGTGCTGTAAAGAGACAGTTGTTAGCCTCTATGCTGGATGGCAGACAAAACATCTGCTTTACAAAAAGTTGGTATACTGGTTTTTGTCTATTTGTGCTGACGATTCTGCTAGTAAGAAACAAAGCACATCATGCTTTGCCTTTTCCTTTTTTATCTTTTCTTTATCAATTTTGTCAGCAATCATGCTGGTAAGTGAATCCCAAAAATCTCCAAAGTTGGGTTCATCATCTTTTGGTGCCTGTGATTCTCCAGCTAAAACTACAAATTCATTTTCATCCTGGTCAGGATCTTCATGATCTTAGCTGCTGGTAGCAGATTTCATGGAGGTCATCACTAGAAAGTGTTTCAAGAAATTGTTCCTTCATGAAATCCATACTTCGGACTATTAATTCTGTTTCTGACAGATTCGGGTATTTCTGCCGTAATTCTGTTTGTATTTGTAAAAACGGATTTTGAGTAACTGGTTGGCAAGGGATAATTTTTGGAACAGCATCCCAACAGGCTTGACAATGTGCCTTGATCTGGACAGTTTCTAACAGAGTAGGATTCATACCCTTATCCCACCATCTCACAAAGAAAAGATAATAGCATGGTAAGATCAAGCATACTTTGCATGATCCATCCAAAACTGCCAGTCCTATCCAGTATAATAAAATTACTATCAAAAACATTATGCCCATTACCACATGGGGCATTCATCCGCATATTACTCAACAACTTGACATTCGTAACAGGGAAACCGGTATAGTTATTGGGACTACAT
Source organism: Camellia sinensis (assembly GCF_055761805.1). Classification (NCBI taxonomy): domain Eukaryota; kingdom Viridiplantae; phylum Streptophyta; class Magnoliopsida; order Ericales; family Theaceae; genus Camellia; species Camellia sinensis. Next base: position 98,830,407 of record NC_138975.1, on the reverse strand, counting down.
CAATGCTTTTACTCTAACATTTTACTATCAGAATCCCATTAATAACTATTCATTGTTCATTCGTATTTGCCCTGATGTCCTTAAAAACGATGTCCCTTCTTGATTCCTCGTTTGGTGGAATAAATTTAGGTTACAGTTAGAAGTTTTACCAGTACTGGTGAAACCAGTACACCAACTTTCTGAAAAGCAAATGTTTTGTCTGCACAAATAGACAAAAACCAGTACACCAACTATCTAAAAAGCAGACGTTTTGTTTGCTAAAAAACATCTGCTTTTTAGAAGTTTTACCAAATAAACAAAAACCAGTATACCAACTTTCTAAAAAGCAAATGTTTTGTCTGCCATCCAGCATAGAGGCTAACAACTGTCTCTTTACAACACATTTAAAGATAAGGATGCTGATTGAATGATAAATATTTACCCAGTTAGAGGATAAGGACGATCAACTCCATCCATCCAGGTCGCGCCACTTGTCCTCAACCTTATCTTATCTTTTTCTTTTCTATAATATAAAAAGGAAAGACCTCACCCTTGTTGAAGCAGAATTCTAAAATGTGTGTAATTGTAATTTAACTTCAAGTTTTCCTCTTGTGAGCCCTCTCTCTCTCTTGTAAACATTTCTCCAATATATAAATTAAGCATTGAAGAATTAAGTTGCTTTGAAGATTGTGCTTGTAAGTATTTCCTCCTTTAATGCATGCCCTCTATTGACATACTTGTAGATTTATTAAATGTTTTAGAATTTTATATTACAAATCGTACTAATTATTTAGAAATTCTTCAAGATCCGTATCTTCAGTCGTGGGCTATACAACAGCTAAACTTCTGTGAACAACAAATAAACAGAATCCAACAGCAAATACAGGAAAACATCTGTGTTTGGGCGGCTGCCGTTAGGCCTTCACCTCAACAGTAAACCGTGAGACAAACAGTTTTAACAGGATCTAGTAGGTATTATTATCATAGACCTACCCCACAAGATATCCTCTATGAAGAAGATTTCTTTATGCCCAAAACTCTTTATCATGGAAAAACTATTTATGAATGAAATTTAGATGGTTATTTTGAATACCAGATATTTGAATTAATACATCAGATTATTATGTATGCCAGTATTTGTAAACAGAATAATAATTCTGACCATCAGATAGTTAGATTCATTGTCAATGGATTTACAAGTATCCTAAAAGGATGATAGGATAATGTTCTCACTTCCACTCAACAGCAGGAAGTTTTAAATGCCATCAAAACTAAAACTGATCCAATTACCAATACTGCTACTCAACGCGAGGATGCAGTTTATACTTTAGTCCAAACTATTGTTTATCATTTTATTGGAGCAGGTACCGTTAGCAGTGACCGCAGTTGCGAACTCCTCCAAAATCGTCGTTGTCCTTCTTTAATCCATTTTCGTTGGTACGTGTTCTTAATGAAAGTTATGCAGCGCCCTCAGGCTAACAGCGAACATTGGAAAGCCAAATTTTTTGATGGCCTTCCTACCTTTTTTGCTGAAAAAGTCCGGAAAAAACTTTGGGATCGCCATGACCGTATGGCTATTCCTTACGACCAGTATACCTATGGCCAATTCATAGGCGTAATTTTAGAAGGTCTTTCTTTGTGTAATGACCTTAAACTTCAATACCAGATGAAATCTTATTGGTAAAAAAGAGTTAGTTAAATTTTGTTATTAGTATGCCTATGATACCAAGATCCAATATCCTTCAAAAATCAAAAAATCTTATCATAAAAAATCTTCCAAATAGTATCATAAAAAATCCCACAGTATTCCTTCTCACCAGAAAAAGTCTTCCCCTCCAACCAAGAAACCAAAAGCAAAAAGGACAACATCTAAGAAAGATGTTAAATGTCATAAATGCAGCTTCCCCGGTCATTATGCTAATCGTTGTAGATCCAAATTAAAACAAAAAATTAATGAAATGTCTTTGGATCCTCCTATAACTCAACAGTTATTACAAACGTTATTAGAACAAGAATCTGACGATAGCTCTGACTCAGATGGACTTGCTGAGTTATACTCTCCAACTACGTCTAGAGATGAGCTAGAAACACCAGAACCTAATTGTTCTTGTTCTACAAATCTGAATTAGATCTCTGAAATAAATTATAGGAAATCTATTGTTGAACTATTAGATCTCTGAAATAAATTATTGGAAATCTATTGTTGAACTGAACGATTTGGACCTTGGGAGTCCTAGTAATCATGTTTTAACTGATGATCAGAAATCCATGTTAGATCTTGCTGAGCAAATTAAGGATCCAAAAATGAAACTAAAATTTTTAAAAATCTATTATCAACAACAAAAGGCTGCTACTGAACCTCCTTTAATTCCTATTCAATCTTATAGCATGAAGGATGTTTTACAAAGAACATAATCTTCACCTGTTATTGAAAAACCAGTCACCATTAAAGACTTAAAAATGGAAATTAATGTCTTAAAAACGGAAATTAGGCACCTTCAGATTGCCAACCAAGCTATTCAAGCAGATATACGACTGCTTAAAACTGAAAAACTAAAAGAAAAAGATATTGCTCCAGAAACTTCTGATAAGAAATATAATCAGTATTTAATGCTTGTTAATCAGGTTACATTCCAGAAATGGTATATTCGTATTACTTTTGTTATTCAACTTGATTTTATTATCAAAGATGCAGTTGCCCTTGTTGATAGTGGCGCTGACATGAATTGTATACAAGAAGGCTTAATTCCGATCAGATATTTTCAAAAAACTACCCAGTCACTTACTAGTGCTGGTGGTAATTCTATGCACATCAAATACAAAATACTAGAAGCACTTATCTGTAACCAAGGTATTTGTCTACCCATGTCTTTTGTCCATATCAGAAACATGTCCCAACCTATTATTCTAGGGATACCTTTTTTATGTATGCTCATGCCAATTTCTAAAATTGATTCTATAGGCATACATACAACTGTCAATAATCAACCTATTATTTTTGAATTTATAAAAGAACCTTACACTAAAGAGCTGGATCACATTCGTGATCTTGTTGTTTTTAAAGAAAAACAAATTAATTTTCTTCAAACCGAAATTCACTTTCTTACTACTGAACAATGGTTTTAACAACCCTCTTTACAGAATAAAATCAAGCTTATTGCAAAAGAATTTCAAACAGAAATTTGTAGTGATCTTCAAAATGCTTTTTGGAAAAGAAAAAAACACAGTGCTTCTCTTCCTTATGAACCCGATTTGATGAAAAATTCATCCCAACCAAAGCTAGACCCAGTCAAATAAAAAAAGACTATCTTGAACTTTGCAAAACATAAATTAATTCTCTTCTTCAAAGAAAATTAATCAGAACTAGTCACTCACCTTAGAGTTGTACAGCATTTTATGTTAACAAAAATGCAGAAATCAAAAGAGGTGTACCTAGATTGGTAATTAATTATAAACCTTTTAACGATGCTCTAAAATGGATCAGATATCCACTTCCGAATAAGAAAGATCTTTTAGATCGTTTACAAAATGCTATTATCTTTTCTAAATTTGATACCCATCAAATATAACACATCTCATTCATCTTCTAACAAGTAAAACATAGTTTTTGCTCCGCAGTTACACAAAGGTGGTAGTGCAGCACAGAAATCCTAAATGGGTATTAATCCAAGTGGCCAGTAGAGAAAAATGCCACCAATTATTTTCTCACAATATCATGTCAACATCCACACAGATTGATCAAAGCTAATCCCCAACACAGTGGCCAAGTAATTTACTAACACCAGTTCAAATTCATATTTGTTGCAACTTTTGTATATAATCATGTTTTCTTTGTTCAACTGACAGTCCAGCACCCCAGCATGATCTCTCAAAATTATTCATGTTACTAGCCATACGCATTAAACTACCATTCTAATTTAATAATGATGCTGTACATAGCTTACAGCAATTCTCGAATTTTATATGCAGAAGTTACTTGTAAGCTCTGTTATCATAATATTATGATCTGTGATTTGATTCATGATTCATGCATAGATCGATATGAATCTATGGGTGGATCTATTCTGGGATAAAATTTATGGTAAATCACATGATTCATAATCAATTAAGTAATTGATTCACTTTTTACGATGCATACAATTCTTAAAACTATCGTGTCTAACAGATTCCAATATTTTTTTAACTTTCTTTTTTTAGTGAAAATGCCATATACAACTTCTAACAATGTTTATTACAAAAATAATCAAAAACCTTGCATGATTGTTGTTATTTTGGTGATTAGAACGTTTTTAATAGGATCCAATTAGATCCAATCAAACCTAACATATTTTTAACATTTTTTCCTCATTTGTTTCCTAAGAAAATGTCATAATGCATTTAAGGATGTTTGTTTAAGGTTGAAGTAACCTAAACCTATGAATTATCTATTGATATTTTTACTGAAATAAATATGGTTCAATATTTGGATCAAGTCAGTCAGACGCAATGGTTCCTCAACTGCTTCATGTGAACTTTTTTTTGAATAATAAGCATATCTTTTAAAGTATTTTGAATTTTAAAATAAAGAAATTCTACTTGATTTTTCTACCTATTACTCTTTAAAGGGTTCCTAAAGTCCATTTTTTGAATGTCAAAAGAGATTATATTATAAATTTTGAATAATTTTACAATCGGCGAATTTAGACCCACATCTCTTGCTATGAAGGTAATATTTTCTCCATTAGATGGTGCAATCACATCCGTGTATAATAACTATTTTATAACATGTGCCAAAATAAAAACATAAAAATAAAAAAAAATTCCATACATATGATTGTAGGGGTGAAACATTTAGCAGAGAGGACCGAACTGACCAAGAAAAAATATTCAGACAATTTCCATCCTTAATCTGGTAGGTTTGGTTTTTATTTCGGTAAATTTTTTTAAATCCGTTCGAGGTTGACTTATATTTTTCCAAACCTCCGCCGCTGAAACTAAACTGGTTTAGTTTAAAACTCTGCGTTTAATCCTAACCGTCCACACATATATAGCATATTAAATCTGAATGATCCATTCATAAACTTAATCTAAGCCATCCTACCCTAACTCTCTCTCTCTCTCTCTCTCTCTTCTTGTCGACATCTCTACAGTTATTGCAACGATCGTCTTTCTCCAACTTCTTGTTAATGTCTCTGTGGACATAACAAGGATCATCTCTTCTTGTCGGCAATCACTCAATCAGTGATTCATTCAATCAATGATACAAGGGGAGAATTAGATAATTGATGAGTAAGCATGACTTAGTACAAGAATTAGTTGAGTAGTTAGTTGAGTTGATAGACTTGATTAGTTAGTTAATGGATGGGTGCAATTAGTTATAGATGTATAAGAAGGTACAATGGGTGTCAAGAATGCATGGGGAATTTTTGTGGAACTTTCTGGCTGAATGATGATCTAATTCTATCATTTTCTCTCTCTCTTTCTCTCTCTCTCTCTCTTTTTCTATGTCAATTTCTTGACTTGCATCAATGACAAGTGGAGAATTAAATTAGTTAGTTCATGAGTAAGCATGAGTTAGTTACAAGAGTTAGTTGAGTAGTTAGTTGAGTTGATAGACTTGATTAGTTAGTTGTGGATGAGTGGAATTAGTTATGGATAGTATAAGAAGGTACAATGGGTATCAAGAATGGATGGGGATTTTACGTGATAATTGATCTTCTCTCTTTGTTGTCTCTCCTCCTTTTCTCTGTTATTCTTTTCTTTGTTAAATACTTTGTGTGCATCAAGTGGTATCAGAGCAGTAGATTCTCCTCAGACCTGTGGAGGTATCACAGCCATGGCAGGAGGGGCTGGATCTCAAGAAATCAGAACAGCTGATGATTTCAAGTTTGCAAAAATCAAGATCTTGAAGAATCTAGATGAAGAGGCAGTGGAAAAACTCAGACACCTGAGGCAATTATCAAATGTTAGGATTTACAAAAGAAGGTTTCAAGAAATAGTTGACACAACCCAGAATGTGCCTGATGAATTCTTAATAAAGTGCTTCAACGATGGACTTAGAAAGGAAATCAAGGCTGGTGTGCAAAGGTTCCAACCCTATACCATGGATCAAACCATTGGTTTAGCTTTACAACAAAAGATGAGCATTTGGAGCACCAACTCTGAGATCAAATCTCATGGTAAGAATTTGATTTTTGATGGAAGTGCTGGTAATAAAATATCTAATTCTAAGACAGTTATTGATTTTCAATGTGATCCACATATGCATTGCAAGGAATCAAAGGAATTAGAAGAGGATGTTTCAAGTTGGAATGATGAAGATAGAGATTATGAAGAGAGTGATGATTTAAAAGTGGCAGCTAAAAACAAAGAAATTATTATCCAAATTGATGATGTATTGAAGCCTGATGAAGATTATGACAGAAAGAATGATTGTATCAAGTATGCTGGGTATGAGGAAGAATCTTATGACGGACAAAAGTCTTTGGATGGACGGATTTCTAGCAACAACAGCCACAACAGTTCAGATGATGAGTCTTGTGCAAATAAGAAGAATGTGGTGGTGGTAGAGTTGGGGAAATTAAAAGCAGATGTTCCATATCTGGGTATGAAAACTCACTCTCTTTTCCATTTAGAGATTGTATCTAAAGAGAAGATTCCTAAATCTGACAGTTCATCAGTGGAAAATGAAAAATGTTCTAGCATCATTGAATTGGGAATTAAAGAAAGCAAAAAATTCAGATTTCAGGAATTTCCCTAGAGGCGTTGGCTATGGGATATAAATCAAAGGAGGTTAAAATGGCTTTTATAACAGATATGAATCAACAATTTCTTTAGTTACAGTGGGTTTTGCAACACAATATGACAAAGAAGCAATTAATGTTGACATCTAGCAGTTGTCTGTTTGTTCTAGAGGGCATAAAGAAGTTTCTGCTAGTTTGTTTACTTATTTCCACTTTGCTTGCTTCGGTGAGACTTGGGACCCTCGTGGATTTGAGTGTCATTGTGTTTCAACTTTTGACACAAGGTTGAACTTGCAGATAGGCCAGTGGCCTGCCTCTACACAAGCTACAGAAGAACAAAGCCTTGTTTGGATTAAAGCAATAGCAAGTAATCTTTCAAGTGGGAGAGAGTCTGTAGCTGAAGAACATATTTTTTTTTGGCATTTTAATGCAGAGACAAATTGAGCAGCTGTTTGTGGGGTCTAGCAGAATTGATGCAATGACCATATGGGATCTTCTTGTTATGCAGCAGCTAGAAGTGAAACATAAGCAATGGCCTAATCTTGGTTATCAGGTCATCATTTTGCCTCTTCTAAAGTCATTCATACAGGCGCAATTTGAGGCTTTGACTAAACAAGCTACAAGGAACAAATCAGATAATGTGAAGAGATTTTTGGTCATCTATGTCTTGTGATGTTTCTGTACATGATCCCAACCTTAAGGACAATGTTGTTTTAAGGGGGATGGAATGATACAAGTGGCGAATTAGTTAGTTGATAAGTAAGCATGAGTTAGACACGAGAGTTAGTTGAGTAGTTAGTTGAGTTGATAGACTTGATTAGTTAGTTAGTGGATGAGTGGAATTAGTTATAGAAGTATAAGAAGGTACAATGGGTGTCAAGAATGTATGGGGATTTTATGTGATAATTGATCTTCTCTCTGTGTTTTCTCTCTTCCTTCTCTCTGTTATTCTTTTCTTTGTTAAATACTGTGTGTGCATCAAAAAGCCTCACCTAAAGGTAATTTCGATACCCTTATTTTATTTTAATCAATTAATTTACGGAAATCCTAATTTGAGCCCTAATTTTTGAAAAGCCCCAATTCCAAAGCACTAATTTTCTATAAGCCCTGATTTATAAAACTTAATTTTTTAAACCATAATTTACGCAAAGCCCTAATTTGTAAATGTCCAAATTTCTAAAACATTATAATTTTAAACCCTAATTTGGAGATGCCAAATTTGAAGTAGTCAAGCAAATCAAATAATCAAACCGCACTGACCAATTGAAACCAAAATGGCATGGTTCATAGGGTCCATCAATCCGGTAAACCGACTTGGTCAGTTCAGTCCCAAAACATGCAAACCCCTAAATAAAACCGAACCTGAATCACTGCTAATTGTTTGACATCATTTTTCATTGTTTGTACTGAAACATAATGATTCTTGATTCAGTTCGATTCGATTCGCGATACGATTCTTGATTTGACAACTATGCTTGTATGTATTTATACTACAGAACAGAAACACTAAATAACAATCATGTGGCTAAGCGCAGGAAATCACAAAATTGAAAAGCACCAACCCAATATTGTTTCTTGTCCTTCACCAACAAAAAAACTAACCAGAAGCAACCATCATCAAGAAAAATGAGCAATAAATATAAAAGATGCAACAAATTAAAGGGCCTGCCAATCTACATGAGGATAGATCAAATGTACTCCAGCAGAGATAGCATCAAATGCTAATTGAATAAACGTAAGCAAATGCCAATAACAAAAATTATCCAAATACTACAGCATTTACAATTTCTAACACCACACATGATTGTAGCTTAATGTTTTCCTAGAATATCACTATGAAAGTTCACAATTTGACCAGCACAGCATGCACTACTATTCAAAGGTACAAAGAAACAAGATGCAAATATCATAAAAAAGCAGCAAACTATCATGAAAATACAGACGAATATAGCCACCATGAGGCACGGTATACAAACATGATATAACTCAGCTTCAATCCACTATTCCTCAGTACAACCATTGGGAAAAGATTAAATTTTGGGAAATTCATGCCATAAGGGGTGGGCAACGAATCTTCCGACCCGCCCCACCCATCTGGCCCGACCTGGCCCAAAGCTTTTTGGACGGTTGCGTGGTAGTGAGCGGGCGGATGCGGATCAGAAAGTATGAATTTCATGGGTGGGGATGGGTGGCGGATGAACCACTCCTGAACCGCCTATACCCAACCCGTCCGCATATATACATACATATATATTTTTTCCCTCCTCTGTCGGCGAGCAGTGACCATGGCAACGAGCCTTATAGATCTCGATCTTCAAACACTGAGGTTTTTGAACTAGTTTGTCGAATTGGGTTTTGTTAAGATTGCAAGAAATTATTGGAAAACAAGGGATGTGATCTTCGAGTTGTGAATTACAGGGATTGAAGCGATTTGGGAACCCAAGTTCTTGAGCTTGATTTTGGAAAAACATGGTGATGATGAAGGATGAATGCCGGAGAAAATGGGTCTCAAGGCCACAGGAAGCTTCACTGCTAAACCATTGAATCCGATTCACATGAAAGGACATGAGTCCATGAAGAGGGAAGAGAAGAGATGGTGATTTGATATAAGAGAGAATATACAGAGAAAGAAAATTTGTAGAGCAACACAACAATGGTAGTTCTTGGTTTTGGTGCTTCTGTCAAGCATTGGAATAGTTATTGCCATCACATGGGTGTGTTTGAATTGTTAGCTAGTAGCACGTGGTTCTGATGGTACATCACATCTCTTGCATAGCTTGCTGTGTGGGCTTTAATGGGGGTTAAGTGTTTATTTATTAAATTTAGTCTCAATGGAGGGCCCATTTGGACCCATTTTTTAAAGTGGATTGATTGTTAAATCAACCTATTTAGAATTTTGATGCATGTTCCATGTTTCGTGGTACATCACAGATTTGATTGTTATTCTAAAAATAAAAATAAAAATTATGTCAACGGGTTTTATTATGTTAAAAATTTGTAAAATTTTAAGCCGCCAAAACGATTCGCATCCATCCGCCAATCCGGCAAACAGATGACGGATTGGAGGTTCCGTGGCCGCAACCGACCCGCGTCCACCCCTAATAAGCAGAATAAGAGCTCTGGTCCTAACTATTGCCAAAAGTGGAAACTATTAATTCATTCAAAAACTCAAATGAGAAGCAGCAATCCCGTAACATATGGAAGAGCAAAAGAAAACAACAATGTAGTTTGCGGCATATATATCACCACAACAGTATATAAGCCAATGAAAGAAAAACATGGCATCAGGCACATAGAAAAAACAAATAATAGAGGAACAAACCTTGTGAAAATTAAATACCAAATCTAGCTCGCAAACATTGCTGAAAAAGTGATCCAATATCTCCACAAATAAGTGGATACACTCCAAATATGCCAACTCATTATCCGTTATATCAACACACAATGAGAAAAACAATCCAGCATATCTCCTGTAGATAACCTTGTGTGTACGGAACTGCAAAAAAAAATTAAAAAACACATAATTGATTTTAAAGAAACCACCTGAGAGAGTAATAAAAATATTAAAAGTTAAAAGTCATGCTGGAAAAAACCTTGGATATAAGTTCAATTCCATGTGAAGAGATAAAGTAAAATTAAGTGCTTATTATCTCAATAGAAAGTGTGTCGGAATAGTAACAGTTCATTTGGACTCAAAAAAGGGTTTAAATTCTTTGAGAAGCTAAGATTCCTAGAGCTACAAAAAATCAATCATCTGAACTTCAATTATGTATCAATTTAAGCATAATTATTCATACAATTAATGTGAATTCCTGCACATTAACAAACTGAAATGATCAACATGTAAACTCACCTCGCTACTCCCCAATATGATCTAAGAGATTAAAGAACCTTTTAAATAGGTGGTTCAAAATATTTCATAAACCATTACTTTGTGAAAATCAACAATTACATGAGCAAAAGCCAAACAAGATATAAATCTCATACTATACAGTTGTTAAGAAGCTAAAGAATGAATTACAGAGATCATCTTAAGATTCTGATACAAGTGTAAGCAAGAATTAATTAGAAGAGTTAGTTGAATAGATTTAGTTAGTTAGAATTAATCTTCTCTCTCTGTTTTCTGTCTTCCTTCTTTCTGTAATTCTTTTCTTTGCTAAATACTTTGTGTGTCCATCAAGTGGCATCAGAGACAACAATCTTTGGCAATGGCAACACCACAAGAAACCTTGGGAGTCATTTTGCAATGAGTTTCACAAAGATCTTCAAGAAATTGATGCAATGCTTTCAAATCTGATTGAGATCTTTCGGGATGGTTTCGATCGCATCGAGAAACTGACGGGTGAAGAAACAGAGGCTGAATCTGAAATCTTGGTCACAGATTTGCAGTGCTTTGGGGATGAGTGGTTCACTGCAGCAATGTCCAACCAATCGGTGGGCAAGAAGAAGAGGGATTCAAAGAATGGGCTGAAAGCCATTGCCACCATGTCTGATGGGGTACTCAAGGATGCTCCCATTGACACTGACATGCCAATCAAGGAGTTTTGTGGTGAAGAAAATGAAAAGTTGGGTCAAAACCATAAAAAGATTGATCTTGAGAGGGTTGGAAATGTGGCTGATGCAGAAAGACATTGAATTGATAAGTGAAAATTCAATCAAAGGCCAAATGTCTTACAGTTGAAAATGTGCTTCATTTCCAGTTTTGGTTTTTCCTTCTGATGTGTATCAAGATGTATACCAATTGGCATCAAGAGAGAATTCATGCATACTTGTGCATTTCAACAGTGGGAACAACGTGAAAACCACAAAGTAAGTTACCCACCACATCTGCGTCTTCAATACTGTTGTTGCAACAAAACAAATTGGTACTGCAACTTCCAATAGGCATCACTGCTACAACCTCTTGACGTTTCTTAAAGACAATTCATTCACGCTGTGTTTGGTTGGGGGATTTGGGAAGGGAAATGGAAAGGGAAATGGAAATGAAAGGAAAAGGAGAAAGAATTAATAGAATTCCAAATCCCAACTATGTTTGGTTGTGTTGGTTATAAAATAGAATTGATGTCCTAAAAGGTATCCTATTTCTTTATTTGTTTCTCACTCCCTTTCTTTTCCCATATATTTTTTATTATAACCAAACATAAATAGGATTACATTTCTCATTCCTTTTCCAAATCCCACCTCAAAAACTCCAACCAAACACAGCATCAATGTTCTTATGTGATGGATTGAAGTTACAAGAAGTATATATGTTTCAGCAGTACTCCCAAGCTTGGAATGTGTCCGGCATGCTCCATAGGGGGGGGGGGGGGGGGGGGGGGGGGGGTTGAGGCAAATTCAGTTGGGCAATAGTTTGGACAATTTGTTAGTTTGGTTAGAATTTTCTGTAAAACTAACAGAAAAGATATGCACCCCAATCTTTGTGTGCGCATCAGATTCTAAACATTACAATGCTTGTTTTCTTTCAATTCAAATCTAAAGATATGGGTAAGGTTTATACAATACCAACCTCAACAAAATTGGTGAACTTGGGATCTCTATTCACAACCAACCGATGAACCTACAAATAAGGTAACAAAATTCAAAACCCTCAATTCTTTGACCAAGAAACAAGAATATACTAAAGAAAACAAAATCAAAACACGAATTTACCTCGTATTCGACCTTGTGCTTCTCGGATTCCTCGAGAGGAATGTAATACTTGGCGAGACGAGTCTTCCCTTGCCTGTTCTGGAGCAGTATGAACCGGATCTGACAATCACAAAACAACAATTTTTTTTTTTTCTTTTTCCATTTCATTTTTCCCGAGAACCAAACAGAAAATTTGTTGGAAAATCAGATAAAGGGTAATCGAAAGTACCATTTTTGGGAAGAAATCAAATAAGGGGGCGCAACGGAGATGAACAATGATCGATTTCGAATAGCTGCAAATTTGTGAGGAGGAGACAAAGAAAGACTTGTGATGATCGTTGGATGTGTTTATTCAAGGGTGCTACACACACCAATGGGTACCAAACGATGCTATAATATTACAATTTGAAAAAATATATATTTTATACGAACATATATACATTTATAATATATTTATTTTTTTGAAATCATATACATTCATATATATATATATATATATATACACATCATTATATATGTTTTTCTGAAATTAACATCATGTTTTTGGAGTTATAGAATTATTTTGGATTCATCAACATCATCATTGGAAGCACTGAGATGATGACGGAGCAAAAACCATGGAGTTCACCCTACTACAAAATCATAAATAGATCACAGATTTTAAGTGTGATCTATATTATTTAATCACAGATTTTTTATTTTGTCAAAGTATAATTTTTGAGAGCGTGATTGTTTAGGGTCATTTTTTATCATACTTTCTGACCGTCATTAAAAGATAATTTCATCACATGTTTTGACTGTAATAATAAACATTTAAATCAGGAGTTTTAAACGTAATCAATAACTAATAAAATTTGAGATTGAATTTAAATAATCCATAATTAATAGTGAGATAAAATCACAATTATATACATTTCTCATCACGATTAATGCGCATGATAAAAAAAAAATTCGACCACAAAATATGACTATCAATCACAACATATCAATTGTGATTAAAATCTAAACAAAACTAATATCTAAAATATAATCAATGTTATTTGTACAAAAATCTCCTTTGAATCACAACATTGACCACATATGATTAGCTAATAACATCATATATTTCATAAATGAAAGTCTAATGTTGGAAAAATATATAAAAAAAAGTTCAGGAATAAAAAGTTTTTTTTATGTGATTACACAATAAAAATCTCATTAAAAAAAATGAAAAAACTTAATTAAGAATAGGCCAGTTAATAGGGAAAAAAAAACATATATAGATGCAATATGGTATAATGCAAGGAGTAGGGAACGGAACTTGGAATTCTTATAACAAGCATAAAAAATAATTAGCAGAAATTGTAAGCAACTCAAGGAAAAATATATAGATGCAACATGGTATAATACCAACAAAAAGAAAAAGAAAAAGAATAGGCCAGTTGATCGGAAAACAAAAAATAATGATACATTATACATTCAACTTAGAAGCTGTGGATAAATGAACAATATAGATGTGGCAATTATACAATCCTAATTAGATAAAGAACTCCAAAATCAACACCATTATATCCCACCCCACCCAACCAAAAAAAAAAATGCCATTTGACAAAAAAAACAAAAAGAGGAATCCCACAAGAAGAAAAGTAACAAGGGCTCCTGAAAATCAATTTCCTGGATGATTCCAAAACAAAGTAAAAAATGACAGTTAAATCGATAGCTGCTAATTCTTAACCATATGGAGAACAAGACAATAATGTGCTAAGGCAATCATAAATCAAAATCAACAATACCCTACAAAATAAATTCTAAGCTAAACTTAGTTTAAGATGTCAGTGCTCGAACATCAACATTATTTACATTAGTGGCAGTTAAATAGATTAAGTTATAAGCAAAATATCAATAGATAGCACTACAGCAGAGAAAGAGAGAGAGAGATGAGGTGGGGCACAGATTATGCTAGGTGGAAATATTATTTCATTCATAAAAAATAATAACTACAGTAACTTATTTAAATAAATATTGTATTTTTAAAAATACAGTTGTCATTCATTTTTATAGTAATAAATATTAGGGAGACTTATTTATAAGTTTTTTTTCAGACATTTATGGTAGGCTAAGTCCTGTGTAATTTCTTATAGCGTCTCAAGTCCTATTTAGATCGGAATGTATTCCACAAGATCCTACATAAACGTAACGTGACGTGACACTTACATAAACGTAACATAATGTGACACCTATATAAACGTAACGTAACGTGACACCTACATAAATGTAACATGACACTTACATAAACATAACTAACGTGTTATGTTATGTTTCGCAAATTTAATTAGTTTTTATTTTTTTAAATTGAATGTGAAAATGTTGCTGGTTTATGTTAGTGTCACGTTACATTTCATATAAATATGATCTATGGCAACATTCAATTTCCTATAGATTATATAGGAAATTGAATGTTGTCATAGATCATAGGTGTCACGTTACGTTTATGTAGGTATCACGTTACGTTACGTTACGTTTATATAGATATGATCTATGGTAACATGCAATTTCCTATATAGGAAATTGCATGTTACCATAGATCATAGGTGTCACGTTACGTTTATGTAGGTGCCACGTTACGTTACGTTTATATATATATGATCTATGATAACATTCAATTTCTTATATATGGTTTTACTATTATTTATGATATTAACAACTAATATTGAGGGTAAATGTGTCAACATACTTCTCACAGGACTTATGAGAACATAAGTTCTTTAGTAGAACCATATGTAACATAAGTCTCCCTAATAGGACTTATAAATAATTTTTCCTAAATATTATAAATTAAATAAGTTACTGAGAGGGTGATTTATGCTCCGGCGTTGGGCCGAGGTATAAACCGAACAGGTTGGGGGCCCAGCAGAGCAGTGGGCCGAGATGATCGACTGTTCACCCGGAGATGGGCTACCAGAACTTGGGCCGGGCAGAGTTTGGACTATGTGCTGCCCCGAACCGTGCAGAAGGTGCTCGGCCAGGAAGTGACCGGTCAGACCAGGATGCTCGGTCTGAGGATTGTCGAGATCAGACAGACCGAGAGGCCGGCGCTCGGAAAGGCGCGGTCAGCCGAGGTAGTTGACTGACCGGCGAGAAGACCGACCAAAGGAGGATCCCGGGCTAAGCTTTGCCGAGATGCCGCCTAGCCCGGTCCTTCATTCGGTTATCCGGTCGGGCGCTTAAGGTATGAAGCATGGTATGACCGAGGTAGGGCAGCTCGGCTGCCGAGCTCCAGCTATGCTGGCAGGCAGTTGAGAGCAGGTGATGAACGGCATGGTTTAAGCTGACAGATGGGATAGCAGAGCCACGTGTCAGGAGATGACAGGGAGTGGATATGGGGCACAGAAGGTATATAAGCCTGTCTGCGCCCCCCATACGGGACGGACGAACACTCTGTAAGAAAATCCCTACACTCAAACCCTCTCTCCCTTCTCTCTATTCCCTCTAAGGTGTGTGCTAACTTGACCGTCGGAGGGGTTTTTCCGGCCACACACCGCCGGGTAGCTCATCCTTATTGACTCGCAGGTGATCGGACATCGACGGAGCTCGGAAGAAAGGAATACGGGCACGCCGGAATATCTGCTCCCCGTACAGTTACGATTATTGAATCAATTTAATTTTTTGTGTCGATAAAATGCACGAAATGTATGATAAAATAAACAATTCAAATTATTAAAATAGAATCTGTGGTGAGCTCTACGGGCTCAAATTGGAGGGAATCCTCTTCTATATTACGAAAATATTCATTTTCACAAGCACAGAAATGATCTACCATGTTTAAATTTATATCATACATAATTCAAATATTAGGTGTTTTTTTTAATGCATTACATTTTTGCTCATAGGTATCTTTAATTAGGATTAGGCCTAAGTTTACAACACACTAAATTAAATCATATAATGGAGTCATTTATATATTCTCACATGCACAAATATTAGTTAATATTCACCCATTTTTGCTTAACTTTTGTGCTTAATATCTTTACCAATTTTATTTTGTATTTTCATGGGAAAAAAAAATCCAATTATATATTTGTCTTTTTGCATTTTCATCATAAAATTTCCAGTTGCTTAACTTGTTTACAGAAAAATCTTCATCAATTTTAGGTCTAGTCAAGAAACCAACACCTCTGAGTTATCAAATATATATGACCCACAAAATAAGAAAAGGAAGGTGAAAAATTCTTCCACTTGCTTAATTTCTTCTAGAAAAGTATAAATTATACTTCCCCCCTTTAATTTCATGATATTTTCACTTTGACTTTCAAAGTATTTTTTTCACACTTACGTTTGTAATATTCACAATTTACTCCAAAAATAGACTTTGAGCAGTGCTAGAGATTTCGTATCAATTATTTGGTAAATGTTTGATTTTTCTCAAGTTCTCATCTCAACTTGACAAAGTGTTTGGGCTTAGTAGGCCCGTTTTGTGACTAATTTCAGTAATTCGAACTGTTCACTTTTCATAACTCGTTGAGTAGCATGTTCATACAAAAAATAAGATAATTGGACATCGATAACTACATTTTTGAATCGTAGTCATTTTAAAAAAATAGACGACAAAATATAATTTTAAGAATAACCATCTATGTTTATAATACAAATTGGATTCAAACATATAACTAATGATATTCAATCATCTTATTTTTTTTGCATAAATATTCTACTCAACGAGTTTTAAAAAGTGAACGGTTCGAATCACCGAAATTTATCCCAAAATGAACTTACCAAACTCAAAGTCTCTCGAGTTGAGATAAGCCAAACCCATTTGATAATTTATTTGGGCCTTTAGTCTTTAGCATTTAGGCCCTACTCAAATAGCCAAAAAACTAAAATAGCCTATTAAAATAGCAATTTCTCAAACACCCACTTTGACTAAAAATACCACATGCTGCAATATGGCATAAAATGGATGAATTACATTTTGCTCTCTTAAGTTTCATATCACTTTGACCCTTAAAGCATTTTTTTCTCACTTTGACCTTAATGTTTGTAATTCTGTTGAATTCGCTCCCGAAACAAATTCCTAGCTAGTTTTACAGGTGGTTTTTAGAATTGGGGATTTTAACTAAAAAAATATATTAAAAAAATTAAAATGTTGAAAAAATGTAATTCATACAAAAAAAATCAAAGTTTTTCTAATTTACTGTACTTTTTGATTAATGGAATAATGATATTTTAGTTAATGAAAATAGACAAACAAAAATAATCAAAAAATTAGGTTTCTATTAACAAAATTAAAAGCAATCAAGATTTATTTTGTTACAAGATTCAAACCTTAGATTTTTTTTTTCCCTGTGTAACGGTAATAGGCATTTTACCTATCTAAACATTACTATAAAGTATACATTTTATTTTGCCTATCAACTGTTTCATGTTTTTGCTCCAACCATGCTCTTTATTTTAGCTATTCATCCAAATACTATTAATTTTATAAAATGCCACATCAACAATAAAGATGGAGGGAAATAATCCTAAGAGCATCTCCAACGGTAATAGGCATTTTACCTATCTAAACATTACTATGAAGTATACATTTTATTTTACCTATCAACTGTTTCATGTTTTTGCTCCAACCATGCTCTTTATTTTAGCTATTCATCCAAATACTATTAATTTTATAAAATGCCACATCAACAATAAAGATGGAGGGAAATAATCCTAATGATTAAATACATTTTGCCTAGCCTTGAAAGCTAGCTACATGTAGCTAGTGAATATGAGTTGAGCTAAAATGCCTAATCACATGCCTAGTACATTGGAGTTGAAAAAAGTGAGTCATACTAGGCATTTTACCAACAAGCATTATATGCCTAGTGTGTTGGAGATGCTTGCCTAGCCTTGAAGGCTAGCTACATGTAGCTAGCGAATATGAGTTGAGCTAAAATGCCTAATCACATGCCTAGTACATTGGAGTTGAAAAAAGTGAGTCATACTAGGCATTTTACCTAACAAGCATTATATGCCTAGTGAGTTGGAGATGCTCTAACTTCTTAACGTAATTCATTGTAGAAAATGTCAAGTACATTTTTGTGTTTTTATGTAATTAATGATTTTTTTTTAAAAAAAAGATAAATTATAAATACATCTCCTGAGGTTTACTTAAAATACGGATTGCCCATTGTGGTTCTGGAAATTACAAATGCCCCATTGTTTGAATTTTTTATTTAATAGAATTAACAGAAAAAATAAAATTTCTAATTACTTTCTTATACAACAATAAAATTATATGAATTGTTAATTGAAATATATTTATAACATCATTGAAAAGGATTTTTTTTTTAAGGTCCTTGAAATTAAAATTTTATAAGATAAAGGACATACAATATTTTCATAGCAGTTGGGGTCCCTCAACATTGTCATAGAGAAAATTCAACTCGGAAAAATTTTGCCCAACATAGAGAAATTTCAGTTCGACACAGAGAAATTTCAATTTTCAAAGAGAAATTTCAAAATTTCTCTGATATGATCACAAAGCAATTTCATCGAGGGACCTTAGCTAATAAAAAAAAACATATTGTACCTATCATGCTACACAAAGTTGGAGAGTGATGATTTACTAATTTTTTCCATTAAAAACTGTTAATTGACTTGATGATTTATTAATAAAATATGTTATTTGTTATTTAATTAGAAACTTGAAGAGACAAGATGTAATTTCTAAAATCATAAGGGGCAATTCGTATTTTAAAGAAACCTCATGGAGTGTATTTGTAACTTACCCAAAAAAATTTATAAAAAAATTATTTTTTTAAGTATATATTTAAATTAGCTATATTTAAAAAATTAAAACAAACAACTAACACATTTATAAAAGAAATCACTAAAAATGCAAAAATGAAATATTAAAAATTAAAAAAATGCTTTTGAAAATTCAAAACTAAGCAAATCAAAAGCATTTTTTTAATTAGAAAAAACCAAAAAAGAAAGGTAATAATGTAAATATGTCTTTGTCTTTTGAATATTCTTGAAATAAATTTCATAAACAAAAAAAGAAAAGTAATAATGTAAAGTTGTTTGAGATGAACTATATAAGTGCACTTTTTGACTTTTTAGGTAAAAAAATGGAGGAAAAAAATATGATTGTTTGGGATAACTTTTTGATTTTTTATGAAAAAATGTGTATTAAAATATTGTACAAAATAGCAAAATTACTTTTTTTTACCCATATGCATACTGATATGCAATTTGTGCATGTTAGTACGGTTGTGGCGGAGCTGTGCATATTGGTTTTGTTGGAAAATAATTTTTTTTTTTCCACCTGTGGTCTGCACTTGGGTACATTGTTTTGAAAATTTGGTTTTGTTTTGTTTTTTGTGTTTTTTTTTTTTTTTTTTTTTTTTTTTTTTTTTTTTTGTGTGTGTGTGTGTTTTTTGTTGTTTGGCAATGTATGGAAGTGGTGCACGTCTCCTTTAGTCATATAAAAAAAAATATTATTTTTTCCCCCTTTTGTACTCATGATGTGCACTATTATTGGGTACATTGATTTGAACAAAACCATGTGGTGCTACAGCTACACCTCTCCCTTAGTCAGATAATTTTTTTTTTTTTTGTTGCACCCATCAGCTGTGCACTGTTGGTCCATACATACATTCTTGTGTTCAATTCAAGAAGACCATAATGGTAGCCAAGTTGTAAAATTATTGGTCTGCAATATGGAAACCAATAGTTTTTGGAAAATAAATAAATAAATAAAAATAATCCAAACAAATTAAAAAGTAACATTTAAAAAAAAAAAAAACGAGTGATGGTCTACTGTTAGTCAATAAAAGTGCAATTGTTATGGTTACACTACGCTAAGATGTTTTCAACATCTCATACATGAATGGTGTTTTGAAAGTTGTTGATTTGAACAATATTATTTTTGGTTGTTGATACTTTTGTACAACAAATTATGTCTGTGTAAGCGATGATGACATAATATAAATTTTTGGGTACAAAATACATAAAGTTTATACAACATACACGAAGATAACACAAGGCACACTAAGAAATGCTTCGTCCTTACACGTGTGCTTGTTGTCGCAGTCCATACGTAATATTCGCTCTGATAATGGCCATTTCAGGATCTGAGTCCCCTGGCACCATGACATTGGCAACCTGGGTGTATTCGGGGTGGTCAGGCATTTGCGGTGCTACGTACTCATCGTCTTCTGGGATATGAATCGTGACCGTGTCATTTTCATTGTTGCGGCGTATGAAGTTATGTAACACCATAGATGTACATACAAATGGCACTTGATCGAAAAATTTTAACTTTGGCATATTCCGCAAAGCCCCTCACCTCGACGTCCAAGCACCGAATGTTTTCTCGATACAACTACCCAAAGACGAATGTGCCTTGTTAAATCGTTCGAAGTCGTTCTGAGGTATTCGATTCCAATGGACATTTTGGTGATATCTATACCCCTTGTACGGGGCTAGCGATCCTGCCATCAAGCAGTAGTCGCTATCGACCAAATAGTATTTTCCTGCACATGGTTAAAAATATAACTTACTAATATGAGGTTGATATTTTCATGAAATCATATAACGACAGTGTTGTTATCTAGTTTTGGCCTTCATATTTGAAAATTTTACTATTACTATAAAATAAAATTAAAAAAAATTAACAGTGACATGAAATTTTGTGCAGTACTACAATGTTGTTCGAATAATTTTCAAAATCAACATAATCTGTTTTTTATTGTAACATAATATAGTTTGTTAACCTCTTTTAACTGTTAATAGATTTGCCAAAAAACATTGTGAAATATTATGACTTTAGAAAAGGGTTGACACCTACATTGCTTTTCGTAGATGGGAACCATTTTGTATGAATTTTCATATTACATGTTACGTATGGTTATAACAATTATTATATAATTTTCCTAATAAAGTTAAGGCAAATTATACTTTGCAAATTTCAAATGTACATATATATTTTCATGGTGGTGCTATGCATTTTTTTTTTGTGTGTGTGTGTGCAGATTATTCACAAATAATCTGCACAAAATAAGCACAGTGGTCCGCGTAAACAAGTCAGACAAGAGAGAATTTGTTACCGGACGCGGGGTGTGGGAATTGATGTTTAGGCTCGGTTCTGACATAGTGCAACACCCTAGTGTCGTGCATGCTCCCGTCCCAACCGGCGGACACGAACGTGAGCATAAAGTCATAAACGACAATAATATTTTGCGTTGGCATGCCTTTTGAGCCATAGTACGAACTGGCGTATTCTTGGGAGACACGGGCCATCACGTGTGTGTCGTCTAATGCACCGATGCAGTCCTACGCAACACAAGCATTTTAGAAAACGTAAATTAAAAAAAATTAAGCTTGTAATTAAAACATTAGGCAACAAAATTGATGCACGCCATCACCTTGAATGGCTGGTACTCCCGTTTCGATCGTAAATATGGATGGCCCCCTCATTGGACTTGCTCCAGCGCAAGACTCCTACTATGAATTGACGTGAATGGTATCATTGCTCGCAAAACCTCGTGGAAATGCCGTGCCAATGTCTCATTTGAGTGTTGGAACCATTCTTGCAAATTTCTCCATGAAATTCCCTATAACACAGAAATAAAAATCGCTACCTTCTCTTTGAGCGGCACTCAATTCTCCCGCTGCGACACTATCAACCCAGAATCGTGAAATGGGTCACATAACTTCAAGAAGACTAGTCGGGTCATACTAACGGCATCTCTTCAACCTGGCTCGGGTGGCCGTTAAACAACTCGTACATCTATAACCGTTCTAACAATATTGATGTATTTCTCGGGACTTTGTAGTAATGGTTGTAATAATACGTTGCCACACTATTGCATACTTTTAGCAAGTTGTGATCAGTTTGTAACACCATTTCTCTCGCGATTTCGTCGATTGCTTCTTGTAACCCTACATTTCCCTGGATGTTACTAGTACCGGCTTGATCCACCATGTTACCTATACGAAGCACACGGAAATAGAGAAACATAATTATTTATTACGAATGTGAAAATATTAATTTTACAAAATAACCACCATTTCTTGTGTTATGTATTTCGTTTAAACATTTTTGTGTGTCATTAACCTTGTTTTAAACCTTAATTTTTTTAAAGTCTATGAAGTGTAAAAGTGTGAACAACTACGTAAACAAACAAACAAAAAAAATCCCTGGAAGTAATTGGTGAAATATGAAAAGTGTATCAAATATGAAATGTTCCTGCAACAAAAATGTCAGTGGTGAACTGCAAAAAATTCCTTGCAACAAAAATGTTATTGTTGAATTATGAAAAGTGTATGCAATGGTTCGAAAAAAATAAATTAGCGGGAGTAGATAGATAAACCAAACCGAAATGCATTAACCAAACGGAAGTAGATAGATAAATGTCACATTATTTATGGAGGTGAAAAAAAAAACAAATTAAAAACAATTCCATCATAGTCAGCAGGATATGAAAAATGTTTGTTTAAATTGAAACATCAGTAGTATGAGGTCAAACATGTCCTCAAAACCAGCCCTTATTCCAGATCCATGAGATGGCACGGATGGGCCACTCGAATTTTGGGACTTCTTGATGCGCAATCAACTAATGATCACCTCGTTCGTTGGAAGCTGCAATAATATGGCTTGATTTGCCGGGTTGTCCATGAGCAAACAGTAAAAGGTATTAGCGGGTCTTTTGGGTCAACTCCGTGTAGGGAGTACAACTGTGCGAGACACTTGCCAATCATCTCTTGCGTGGAAATGCCGTAATCATCATGCACTCGGACCTTGCGTTGTTGTGATTTCACTGAGGACGTAAGGTTCTCCATGCTACTGGCCAACAACGAAGCTCCCTCGCTTTGCCAATTTTTCCCTGCTTATTTTTAGTGGCTAGAAATTTGCGTTTCGTTGTGCCACTCGTAGGTGTGTCATCAACGTTAGTTACCGACGACGTAGCATCTACTGTTGCTAAAGTCTGTTCCACATGCACATAAAAATCTTCCACTGTGTGCTTACTGTGTTGTGCAGGCTGGAAAAGGGGCAGCCCGCAACTGTCCTTGCAATCTTCCTCATCCATAGGCATTGACACGTCATCTATTCCGACCAGTTTGAAATCTGCGCCGGGTGTCCATGCATATTTTTCTGTTGCCGCGGCACCTTCATACACTCTTTGCATAAGTTCCACGTGCTCCAACGGTTTTGTTTTGAACTTCAAAGCATTCTTGTCAATCTGAAACCAAATAAAAAAAAATTAACCAGCAACAAGAAAATAAAGACAACAAGCAAATGCCCTGTAATGAAATTACTGTGCTGGCTTAACAAGCACATAATTACTTTCAAACAATCTTCATACATATGAACAAGCATTGTAATGCCTTGTGTGAATTGTGCAGGCTTGACAAGCACCTACTCTGTAATGAAATTACTTTTAAATAGTCTTCATACATGTTGACAACACAAAATTTTAGATGAAGATAAGTCCTCATACATGATTTCAAATTTAGATGTGATAATAACATATTGAAATTTATAAAACAAGGTGTACACTTCATGATTTTCAATAACTGCACATAAACAAACATACCACCTGCCCTTTGATGAGAACAAATTTCCTGCAAACTACTAGTGTTCCTTAATAGCTGGCATGGATAGAGTAAGCAATAAAGGACCACGAGAAAGAGACTAAAATAAATAATTTCACATCATACATACCATGAGCTGCATATGATGAAAAGGTATATAAAAGATTATAATTCCAATCAAACTTCTACTGAAGTTGTACAAGATAAGAACACAAACAGTATGATTTATTAAAAACTTCATCAACCAGACTATTGATAATACTCATTACTATAATCTTATTGGACAGCTAAAAAAACCAAACAAAACAATTATGTGTTGAAACTTCTTCAACTCCTAAAATGATTAAACCAACATAATTTCATAATACAAATAACAATGGCATGAAGAACTTGCCTCTGCAATGATTATATTGAATGATTCAACCTCAACAGTATAGGTGTAGACATGGATTTGTACTGCTAGCAAAACACCAAGACATGTAAATGTTACCTTCTCATATTTGGCCCACCATTCCTTGGATGCTTGAATCAAATCGGGTTGTTCGTTGTAACTTATGGCGGTTGGGCTATGCCTTGTGTCCATAAGGCGTGATCATGACTGCCAATCCTTTTTTAGCAAGTTATACTTGTTTTGTAGTTGTTTCACCTCATGGAACCTATTCGTATGCTCTTAGAAGGCCTTGGACATAGCCCTGTATCCGTGCATTGTCATCGTATGGAAGCTGCCTTTATAACTGGCTTCTAACTCCTTCACAACAAGTTCCAAGAAAAGCTGGACTGCGTAAGAGTCCCAAACTGCCTTGTGCACATATGTGGACTATGGCTCTGGTTGAGTGTAAGGCTGAGGCTGATGCTGACTACTACCTCGCTTATGCAAATTTTTTGAAGGCGTGGACTGCGTTCGGGACTAATCCATGTAGCTACTACAGTGCAACAATAATTGTGGTATTCGTGCAAAAAATCATGTCAAACGTAAAATACACATTCATAACATGGTAACATGATGGACAAGCATATAACATAAGACTGAACAATAGAATATTGCGTAACCATAGAACATAGCATAGTAGACATTGTAGTCAGTTCGGAAAAAAAAAAAAAAATACCACCTGCCAACTACTACATACATACAACCTACCAACCAAAGCAAACCAACTACGAAATAACAACATTATAACAACTACACACTAGATGAATGTCACAATTTGAAGGACATGCAAAGAGTGTTATAGGTTGTGGATGTCAGCCTTTAACTGGAAGACCATGTCCATAAATGAGTTTTGAGTGTCAGGCACGGGTGTTCGGCCATATTCGTCACACCAGCCAATCCAAGAATGACATGGTTGAATAGACACGCATATTAGTATAGGTCAAAACTATGTAAAAGCAATTTTATGTGAATACTCACCACTGCACGAGGGAATTGGTAGTAGACACGACCTGGATTTCTGGAAGATCTTGAAATCTTCATAACACACGGCCCAAAGCCACAACCACAGAAGGGTGCTATACACGCAGACATGGCAGAGGACACAAACGAAGCCATTGTCTGTTTTGAGAACAACCATAGATGAAAGCAATGAAATGATAACATGGACATGGTTTACAAGTTCGTTTATATATTATTTTTGCCTTATGTGGACATAGTGTATGTGTGCAATAATTTGGGAAACCATGCATAAATGCATCTCCTCATACCTACCTTGTTGTTGCATCACATTTCATTAACCTGACAAATGCATTATCATATGTTTGGTTATTTTTATGTCCAATTTGCATGCATTTTAGAAGAAAATGACAATGGTTTTCCTCATTTGTGAGATGCTATATGATTTAATGATTATGTAATGTAATCCACTGCATTGAATACAGTGCATTAACAAAATGGGACAAAGCTGGGAGTTGGATGAATGATTTTGCAAGCACATAGTAGCATTCCATTCCTCAACACCAACAAGAAGTAAGATCGTATCATTGTATCGAAAAAGCAATAAAGTTGAGCGACAATAGCAAGACCGTATTCTGTAAATAGTATTTTACCTTGACCATGTTTTTTGTTCTACATTGGCTAAAAAAAAAAATACATTGGTAATGTTTTCTGTTTCTAGTTTTCAACAACCACTATCAAAAGCAATTCTTTTATTTTCTTCTTCATTGTATTTGTAATTTTAGGGAATTGTTTTTATTTTTGTTTTTATTTTATAAAAACAAAGTTAAATTGTTACTTTATTGTTACTTAATTTATTTATAAAGTGTGTGTGTGAGATTAATTCCACAAGTAATAAAATGTTATTGTTTTTAGTGGCCAACAGTTTTGATTTCTTAAATTCTTATAGTTTTCTATTACTACCAAAAAAATAAAAGCACCCTTAATGAATCATGTAAATATTTTGAGATACAAAAATGTTAAAATATAATATAATAATTCTTAAAGATGAATGATAACAAGTGTTTTTGGGTATTATTTAGGGAGAAAAGTGTTTTGAAAAACATGAAAACATAAACAATTTTTTTTTTTTTATAAAAAGTTTGTCAAATTTTGAACTTTCTTTTTTGTATTGTTTGTCTTCTTTTTTTTCTTTTTCTCTTTTACAAGTGTCTGGATACACTTGTTCACAAAATTCATTGTCGATTTCAAGACAAATATCTCATGCCATTATTTAATAGGTGAGGCAGTTGTGAGCTTTTAAAGTTTGTACTTCAAAGTGTAGCAAATTTCATACTTCATAAAACGTGGATTGTTTTAATAGCTGAGGAGTAGAGCAATTCTATGTTTGAATTATAAATTTAAGTTAAATTTTTTTAAAAAAAGTGACAAAAATAAAGTCACAATGTAACTTATGTTTCATTTCATATTTATGTGTTAACTTTGTTTTGTTTTGAAACAAAGACAAGATAAGGGAGAAAAATGAGACAAATAAAGTAACAATTTATAAAGTAACAATATGCCAATCAGAACAAACATGGGGAAAGAGAAGAGAAACAAAAATAGAGGGGAGAAAATTCATCACAGAAATGAACAAACAGGGGGAAAGAGGACATAAATGAAAACAAAGACAATACCAAATTTGCCAAATTGTTGGCAAACCCAGAAAATTGCAAACACAACTTCATATGCCAATCCGAAGTATGTAATGCAAAAAAAGGTAAACAACTTGTGAAAAAGGGGGAAATGAACGAATTTTGTACATGGGCAAAAATATTGGACTACAAGAGATGTTACTTTCTACTTTGGGGAGGACGGGCTGAAATGGTGAAGATCTGTTCAGCGGTGGTGCAGACCTGGACGCCGGCTGGTCCTTCCCATCCGGTATTGGTGATGCTGTGAGAGGGAGGTAATAACGGAGCTCCGGTGTGAGCGTGACAGACAGTCGCATGTTGGGACGGCTTTGGTGATGTTGTAAGGGGGAGGTTGCGGCGGTGTGAGCGTCACGGACTGTCGTGGCTTCAATGATAAGTGTGTACGCTTGTATATGGAGAAGAAGAGGAGATGTTGAGGTGAGAAGTTATGTGAGGTGCGAAGTTATGTGCCTTAGTTGTCCTTTATTTGTGTATTCTGCGAGGATCGGACAAAAGAATGGCAATTCGATCTTTTTACCTTTGATTGGTGAACCTATTTTTCCCGCCCCTTGGCTTTTGTGAATAGCGTTAACTTTTTAGTTTTTTAGTAACTTTTTGGCTTTTTGTCTTTTATAGGGTATCCCAAACAAGTACTAAATATGCCTATGTCTTTTGAATATTATTGAAATAAATTTCATTAGATTAATTTTTTTTATAAGTAGAAAATCATCATCAATTTTAGGCTAAAGCTTCGGTTGACATTAGCTACAGTAGGCAACTTTTTTTGTGTTGGGACTTTTTTAGCTTTGTTTGGTTTTTGCTTTTGGGATTTTTTGATTTTTGTGAGAGAAGAAGTGTAATGATTATTATTTAGATGTGACATTTTATCTTATTTGCTTATATAGCCTATTTTGTCTTTTTGTACTTTTTTAGCCCCAAAATATTTACCAAATGAGGACTAAGTCGACAAATAGAAACTTTTAAGTGATCAAATATATGCATGGTTCTTTTTAAGGTCCTTAATATTATAATTTTAAGAGATAAAGGACACTCAAAACTTTTATATTAGTTAAGGTCCTTCACATACATGCGCCTTTTACATCTGAAATTATTGGAAAATGTTTGAGAGCCACAATTTTTGTGGCTCAAATGGCTCGAAATTTTAGCAATTTCGAGCCATTTGAGCCACAAAAATTGTAGCCCTCAATCATTGCTGAAAAATTAATAGACCAAAATACCTTTGTGTTTTACATCAGCATTAATGTCTTTTACTTTTTGAAATTTTTGAAAACTTAAAAAAAAACAAAAATCTTTTGATTTAGATGTTCATTTTTAAGAAAAATTATATTTTTAAAATACTCAATCTATCAAATCAATTTGAGTTTCACTCAAGTGGAAACCTTTGACCAATCATACGTGTCTAGAAAAAACCATAAAGAAAAGTAATGATGTAAATATGTCTTTGTCTTTTGAATATTCTTGAAATAAATTTTTTAAACCAAAAAAGAGAAGTGATAATGTAAATATGTTTTTGTCTTTTGAATATTCTTGAAATAAATTTCATTAGATTATTTTTTTTATAGGTAGAAAATCATAATCAATTTTAGGCTAAGTCAACAAACAAAAACTTTTAAGTGATCAAATATATGCCCAATTTTTTTTTTAAGATTCCTAATATTATAATTGTAAATCATGTTGTTTAATTTTGATGATGTCTAAAATATTAATTGATAAATTATGATTTTTTTGATATACATATTTTATATTATTTGATACAAAATTTTATCTGTTTTCGGCTGATCACTATTCATCTTTTGACAGATTTGATATTAATTGTTCGTATTACTTTAAAACAATTTAATATTAATTGGTTGTATTATTTGATATTGATTGGTTATATTATTTTGACAAATCTGATGAGTTGTCATCTTTTGACAAATTTGATATATTCACATGAAATAGTTGTTTATTTTTATTAAAATATATTTAAAATGTCTACAACAATTACAAAAATCATGAAGGGGTATATATTTTTATGCCTGACATAAATATTTTTTAAAAGAGATTTTACTATACATACAAATATTTTATTAGAAATATCAATGTATAATATAAAAATTATTAGACAATCACTGTGCACTTTTTTTGTTTCTTACGTGAAATGTTTTAAAATAAGCTGTTACTATTCATTGATAGCAACTCATAGCCTTTTATTCAAACCTACCTGTGTTTGATTTGTTTTTGAAAATGGAAAAGCACCAACAATCAGTTGCTATTCTTTTTGAAAAGATGAAGCCGCATATTGAGCATGCCCTAGCTACAAACCCATATGAAAGGACTCGAAAGTCAGAAGAGAAGCGTCCCCTCCTCCAACGGGTATATATTTTTGTATATAAATAGAAGTGTTTTGTGTGAAGAAAAAAGGCAGAACTTGAAGAGAAAAAAATATGTGTGCTCCAAAATTTTGAGTGTGTTTTGTAGTCTGTTCTTTCACTTTCAGATCTAAGTGTTGTCTTTGTTCTTACAATTTCATATCTACTCTTTGTGAGAAAATTATTGTAAAAAAGGGTTTAAGTACCTTTTATCTTTATTCATTATTTTATGAGAGAATTTTGTAAGAGTGATGCATTTATTATTAAGTGAAGCTCAATAAATAATAGTAAGACCTGTGTAAAATCCACAAGCTTGGTGAAACTTTGGTGGTATATTGATTCATTTTGATAGTGAAAAAATTCTCAAGGAGGTTCCTTGGAGAGTGGACGTAGGCTCGGCATGCCGAACCACTATAAATCTCAATGTTTGATTCTCTCCCTATCTCTCTTACTTTTATGTTGATAATTATTGTTCTGTTTTTTTTATTTGTTAAAATTTGAATATTGTGCTTATTATTATTTTTTTTGATATTGTAATTTTTTATAATAACCCAATTCACCCCCCTCTTGGGTTGCCTAACTAGGATAACAATTGGTATCAGAGCAATTACTTTAATTTTGACTTAACTGTCTTAGAGGAAATTATGGCAACTCCTATCTATTCTTTACCTGAGGGACAAGCATCCAATCGACCACTATTGTTTAGCGGTACCAATTTTACCAACTGAAAAACTAGGATGACCATACACATACAATCTAACGATTATGAGTGCTAGAAAATTATTTTTAATGGTCCAAAAATTCCTACCAAAATCGTAGATGGCCAAAAGATACTAAAACCTTAAGTTGAGTGGACTAAATCTAATACGAGAATGGCTCAAGTCAATGTTAGAGCCACAAATATTTTGTATTGTGCCTTAGATGCCAACGAGTTCGATAGAATTTCTACACGCAAGACTGCAAAAGAAATTTGGGATAAACTCATAGTAACTCATGAAGGAACAGATAAAGTTAAAGAGTCTAAATTCAGCTTGCTAGTCCACAATTATGAACTATTTAAAATGAAACCTGATGAAACCATTACTCAAATGTTTACCTATTTTACTGATATTATAAATAGTTTAACGTTTCTTGATAAAATATATTCTAATGCTGAAATTGTAGGAAAAGTGTTCAGGTCATTACCAAAGAGTTGGGAGACAAAAGTCATTGCTATTGCAGAAGCCAAAGATTTATTAAAGCTAAGTCTGGACGAACTAATGGGATCTCTTCTTACACATAAGCTCATAATGAAAGAAAGAGATAAAGAAGAAGACAGTAAGAAAAAGAAGAGAATAGCTTTCAAAACCACTGCTACTCGAGAAGAGGAGGATAAAGAAAATTCAAAATTTGAGGATGAAGAAATGGCCTTCTTAACAAAAAAGCTTTAGAAATTTATGAAAAAGAATCAAAGAAGAAGAAGATTTTTCAAAAGAGATTTTAAAAAAGGAGAATATAGTAGAAAAGATTGTACAAAAGGAGAAAATAATAAGAAAACTGAAATCACTTGTTATGCGTGTAACAAGCCTGATTGTCCGGAAATCAAGAAATAATACAAGAAAGACAAAAGAAGAGTCATGATTGCTGCATGGGAAGATAGGGATGAAAGTGATTCAGAAAATGACAACAACAATAATGAAGTTGCTAACCTATGCCTAATGGCATTTGGAGATAATGATGAGGTAAATAATTGTGGACTTGCCTTTTTCCATGCCCCCTTTCGGAAGGTTTGAAAAGAAAGGCCTCACAATTCGGACTCTCGCGGTTCTGAATCTAGTCTCACAAGTGCAATGTGAAATTGATAAACACCAAAGAGTCTAAATCTGACAAACTTTTTTGAAAAATTGATTTTAAATCAAATAATGCCAAAATTGGACTACTTTGCCAGATACAGAGTCGCTGTCTAAATATTTTATTTTGGGAAAATTTAGGAAACCTTGACTCATGCCGAAGGCCATGTGTCCGTCATTACCAAAGTTGCCTCGGCTCGAGAACTTGGGTACGAAGGGAGAAGGTCATGAATTGAGCACCCCTACTCGCCCGATCAAAAGATCGGCCTCTACTAATCATGATATGATATTTTATAAACATTATGTGTTCTTGTTTCACTTATTTAAACTAGCTTTACTATGTGATGCACATAAGCAAGTATAGACTAGTTTGCTCAATTTGGAACAATTCAACTCATGTTTGTTTGCGAAAAATTGTTTGAATTTGCCACCTCAAGTGGGCTTAAAGATGCCGATTTGCCATCAAACATAGTGGGCTTAAAACTGACCTGCCACTCAGCAAAGTGGGCTTAAAACGCACATTCATTGAATTGTTCCAATTCAAATAACAAGCCTTCATTCAAAGGCACTCAAGCGGTTTAGCATTTAAGCACATAGCCTCATGGCAATCATGCTAACCATGGCAACATTCACACTTATGCGAGTATGCTAAAGTGTAAAAATTCACTGAGTACTCCAAGCTAAAACAGAAACTAGTTAGAAAGATGCATGATCCTAACTATATAAGATGCCTAATGCAACACATGCAATAATGCAATTAATAGGCTCGGCTACTAACATGACGTATGAATCAATTTGATAACATGTGATTAAACACGTATTCAAAGAAGTATTGAAATGACAATGTAGTTTGAATGATGCATCGAGCCTCAGTGCATGCAATACAAATGAATAGATGAAAGCATGCTATATGCTAAGTTGAAATATGTCCCTAATCTAACCATTAAAAGTAGGTAAATAAAAGGGAGAAAAACGTAGGGTTGGAAAACATACACACACGCACGCATACTTGTTACAACATTACGCCTTCGCGAAGGAGGGTTCGAATGAATAAGAGCTAAGTTAATCTTAGTTAAGTTAATCTAATTAAGCTAATTAGACTAAATATTACAAATCAAATGAATAACTAGCTAAGCTAATTACCAATTATTACAACACTTTAACTAACTAGCAAACTAATTAATTACAACACAAATGTGAATAAACTAAGCAGGTAAGACATTAAACTATGCTGCCACTGCTCCGCCTTGGGAAGTGGAAGATGCACATGCTCGGTTTTCGCCCCGAAAAGACCTCCGTTTTGCTCTTGAGAGGCTCTGTATGCAGGGTTGAGCATACTTCAGAACCTTTCCACTACACCTTACCAAATCTTTGCTGAGATTTACATCAGTGGCTTGTCGGCCATGGATGGATGTTGCCGGCCCTCTGCCGGCCAAAAAGGTGTATTGCCGGCCACTGATGCATTGGATCACTATGCTGCAATAGAGCACAAATAGAGCAAAAAAGGGGTTTCTCTTAGGGTTGTCTGCACACCTTGTCTCTTATTTTTATGGGAAAATCAAAGAAGGGACAAGATTTGGTTCACAAAACCACCAATCAAGCAATTTCATTGCATGATGGCTCGTGAAACCAATTGTGCAAGTTCAACAAATGCAAGAACAAACCTTAAATAGCCATCACCTCATCATGTATGATCAGGGGTAATGGAGACCTAGGAAAATGGCATATTTCATGAAATGTCCCATTTTCCTTGTGTTCAAATTAACATCCGATTTGAACACATGCAATGCAACACAAAGAATGCTTATCTTGCCTCTTTTATTTATTAACTTTGTTTACTCATTTTAATTACCAAATCATCCTTTAATCCATTAAGTCCATTGGTGAGTGTCCTCTAATGGAAAGAGGGTTCAAACCACAAGTTACTTTGGATATGAAAGAGGCATTACGCTGTTGGTAATGAACCCCTAAGGGATTAAACCATTAGGTGTAGCACCTCCATTTCACATTTAGGCAAACAAAGTGGTTTGAAACCACTTTCAAAGAAAAACCAAAAAGTGAATAAATGAGAGAGATTGCAAAGATTATGAGTGCTGAAATGAAGTAGAAAAAGCACTAAAACATGCAATCAACTCAAACCAATGATGATTAAAGCCTTAAAACAACAAGCTAGTGAACGAACTTGCACTACAACTATGCAAAACAAGACTCAAAAGACTTAACCAGCCCAAAACATAGCTAAAACAAGTCAAAATAGAGTCTAAAACATGCTGCACTTGAGCCACAAAAAGCTAAAACATTAAGCTAATACATGAGGCTAACTAGGCATGCAAACAAGATATAAGGAGGAGAGGCTAACCCCTCCAATTTTGGACTTCAAAATGAGTTTTTTACCACTGAAAAATCTCTAAAATTCAATGGTTAAAAGGATCAAAAAAGTTGGTTTTAAAGTGATGAATAAAGGCACAAAAGCTTTACACACAAAGAAACAAGAAAGGTGAACCACCCCCTAACTAAAAAAGGGGTCAAATCACCATTTTTAAGCAACAAAAATAGAGCTTTTTACAGTTCAAAACCAACCCAAAAAACAGTTGAAAAGGATGGCAAAACAAGTATACAAAATAAGTATAAACAAGGCAAGTGTTATACTTTTGAAGCAAAGCACAAGTTGGCCAACAATCCAAGCCAAAACCACCTTCTAGAGCTCAAAGAAGGTCCTAAGTTACCTCAGCTCAAAGACTAGTAACTTTGGTTAAGGTAGTGTATGTAAAAGTGTAGAGAAAACAAGCACTTAGGCACAAAATTGTAAGTAAGAGAGAGAATCTAGAGAGAGAGAAAATTTTATGTCTCAAAATTTTATAATCCCTTCACATGAGAGAAAGGGGTCCTATATATAGAAAAACACAAATTTCCCCCATAAACATCCAACCACACATGTGTAGGAAGATGCATGAATCTATGCAAACAGTTGGCACAAAATATCTGCAGCAAACGATGATGGCCGGCCGGCCATCAGTGGTGGTCGGAAAGGCTTCATTGATGGCCGGCAAAGGAGAAGTGGTGGCCAGCAGCCTCCAAGGATGGCTGGCAGGCCATCAAGAACTTCAGACTGAAAAGAACTAGGCATGGTCCAAAGATGAGACAAAATGGATGCAGGGTTTGAATTGCTCAAACCTGTGGCATTCTACTAGAGACTTCGAGCGCTCGGCGAGCAATCAGACTCATCATCACATGTACCTGCAAGAACATCCAAGTCTTAAAGGGCCATCAAAATGGGGTGTCTACAGTTGTCCCTCTTTGACAGAGCTTGGAGTCATGAAATGATATGGGTGAATGTCAAAACCTAGAGACGACCCATTTTGACAAGGCCGTAAGACTTGGGCAAACAATCAAGTAAAAAAAAAAATGGTTGCGCTCGCAGGCTGCCTATGCATCCCCTTTGCAAAGAATGAAACAAGCGTAGTTTTGGGGCATGATGCAAATGATATGCATGATGCAAGAAGATAAGTTATGATCATGCAATGAGATTGTACAATGAAACATTCAAATGCAAACGCAATACAATGAAAATGCCATAGTTAAACAAACTGAAATAGAGCACAACAATCTCAATCATAAGAAGGAGCAAGAAAACACGCCACACATGGAAATTACGAGCCAAACCACATTTCATGCAGAAAGGATGTAAGAAAATTATGCAAGCTTAACTACGCGACGCGCAGGAAAGACGAAGAGCAACAAAATCATCGGGCATACCTGAGATGTCAAACAAGATCCTAACGTGTTGCATGCAGAAGAAAACAAGGATGGTGTGAACATCGGGACGCACCCGAATGTTTTTTTAACCAAAAGGAGCAGTGTAAACACCGGGACGCACCTGAATGTTTTTTTACCCGAAAAGAGCGGTGTAAACACTGGGACACACCTGAATGTTTTTAACCAAAACGAACAATCCCAACGCGTCTCACATGCGAGAGGAAAAGGTGGTGTAAATGCCGGGACATACCCGAATGCTTTTAACCAAAGGGAGTGGTGTAAACACCGGGACGCACCCGAATGCTTTTAACCAAAAGGAGTGGTGCAAACACCGGGATACACCCGAATGCTTTTAACCAAAAAAAGTGGTGTAAACATCGGGACGCACCCGAATGCTTTTAACCAAAGGGAGTGTTGTAAACACCAGGACGCACCCGAATGCTTTTAACCAAAAAGAGTGGTGTAAATGCCGAGACGCACCTGAATGCTTTTAACCAAAATGAGCATAAACATTGGGATGCACCCGAATGTTTTAACCAAAAAGAGAGGTGTAAACACCGGGACGCACCTGAATGCTTTTAACCAAAACGAACAATCCCAACGCGTCTCACGCACGAGGAGAAGGAGTAAAAGGATGTGATTCGAAGGGCACGAATGATTTTACCTGGAACTCCTCTGAATGGACTATGCATACAATATCATTTGTGTACACAAGCGTGTTATGCAACGACAGTGCATTTTCTATGCATGAAACAAACATGAAAGCCTATGCAACAATAGAAAAGTACATATTCTATGCAATAATGGAGAAGCGCATATTCTATGCAAGACAACAACTGAGATATAATGGCATGTTCTATGCGAACCAACCAATTTGAGAGCATATTCTATGCATGATTGGTAACAGGAGCATATTCTACGCATGATTCAAAAGTGAAAGCAATAAGCATGTTCTATGCATAATGCAAGGGCGGAAGCATATTCTATGTAGCTAGAGTAAGAGCATGTTCTATATGACAGTATAAGCGGAATGCACATTCCATGCAGCAACAACAAAAGCATATTCGTCAAAACCAATTCAAGAACAACTTCCGATTTACCTCTCGGAAAAGTTGCAATATGTTAAAAAGGATACACCTTGCTTATGTCAATGAGTGACGAACATTGTGCACTAGAAATGCAGTTCTGAGCTTCCATAGAGGCATTCTGCACTCAATAATGAACAATCCCTTCAATGTTGAAATCCAAGAACACAAAACAAAACCAGGGACACAAAGGAGACCCTTGGACTCTTGCCGGCCACAAGAAGGAGCCGTCGGCCACTGGTGTGCCTTGCCGGCCACCGGTGTACCTTGCCGGCCACCGGTGTACCTTGCCGGCCATCAATAATGCCTTGCCGGCCATCGATCGCAGTTCGGGGCAAAACTGACATTTCATGCATAGGCCTTTAAATACAAGCCACTATGGCTCATTTCCTCACATCTCCTTGACCGAAAAATGCTCTCTTTCTCTCTAGGTGCTTTTCCTCTCTAGATCTAAGCCTTTTACACGTTTTCCAATGCCCCACACAAACTTTATTCACTAAATCCTCCTAGTTCTCTTCGCTTTAAACCGATTAAAATTTGATTTCGACACTTCTTTCCTCATTTCCGCCATTCTAGGCTCATTCCCCTTGAGTTTCTCTTGAGTTCTGTGCACTTTTCCCGACTTTGACTTTTTTCTTCATTTTCTCTCTCTTAGGGTTGACTTTTTTTTCCAAGTTTACCCATTTTCTTCACTTTTCACCCATCTCGCACCTATTTTCAGATGGCGGATGATTTTCCTCATGATCGGGCTCCTCTTGAGCTTTCCCCAGTAGACTTCGAGGTAGACACCGAGTCCGAGCCAGAGGCTGAGCTAGAGCTGTTACCATTGATTGTACGACCTTTTGATCCAACAAGGTGTCATCCTCAGACATACATATTGCCCATTACCGGAGGCATCAGATGTTTTACTGATTTTGCTGAAGACGAGCCAGAGGACCTCCTGTTGAGGGAGCTAGAGTCCCATCTATCGGCCACTGCTGTTGAGGTACGAACTCTGTTTATATGCATTTCTGCCTTTAATTGTTCGCATTCCATGCATTGCTTTCATCTAATTGTGTCTGATACACTACCATGATTTGATTACATCTCATGCACTGCCTTGATCTAATTACATCTCATGTATTGCCTTGATCTGATTGCATCTCATGCATTGCCACAGGGTGAGTCTCGCGCCTTTAGGGGCTATGGTGCGACGACTACTCGAGTTTGGTATGACGAGCTCCTAGCTAAAGTTCGTGACATTGTTGACGAGGCAGGCTTCGGCCTCTTCTGCTAAAGCTTGACTCGGGTTACTGCGAGTCGTCCTCTCTAAGGAGCACTGGTGGAGAGGTGGTGGGACACCACCAACTTCTTTCACTTTTCCACCACAGGAGAGATGACGATGACTCCTTATGACTTTGCCATGATCACCGGCTTAGGCGTAGGGGTGATTCGATCAGTAACGACCCCAAAATGCGTATCGAAAATTATCTTTAACTAATTATGGGTTAATGTACTATAATTTAATGATATCTATTCGAATTAAAGCATTATCTGTTGAGTTACGACTTTAAAATTGAAATTGCCGACCTTTATGGGTTCAGAAATCAAAATTGAGTACTTGGATATGTTAATGGGAATTTTTAGAGTTATTTGGGAAAGTTAATTGGAAATTTATTTCGTCTGATTCATTAAGGTGTGTTTAGGTGGTTAACTTTGCACTGCAAATTGAAGGCCTTAAAGGCTTCAGAAACCAGAACGGAGCATATAGTTATGATCAGCATAATTTTTAGATTCATCTGGAAAGTTTAATTGAAATTTGGTCTCGTGCGATTCGTAAAGGTGCGTTTGGCTCCTTCTATAGTGATAAGCTTATGTATGTAATATATATATATGCCATATGAGGTGAACTCATCATTTTGGAGTCCAAAAAATATTTGAGGGAGAGGGAGAGAACCGAGAGAAAGAGAGGGCAAAGGAGAGATGAAGCTTCTCTAAGAGAGAGAGCTCAACATTCATGGGAGTTTGAAGATAAAATTGAAGAGATTAAAGAGAGAGGAAGCAGATCAACCATGAAAGCTTGGGAAATTGGAGAGAACTAAGAGAAAAGCAAATATTGAACTAAGGTATGGAAGTCTACCTTGAATTCTTACGTTTAATGCATTAATTTCATGAAATCATAGTGATATTGGAAGATTTGAAACCCATTTGGGTTAGGGTTTTATATATGTATTTAATTGAGCTCAATTTAAGAAATTAGACCTTGGTTTCTATGATTTTGTTTATGATTGGAACTCAACCTTATGAATACCATATGAATGAACTCTAGATTGTCCATAGAATAAGGTTATGCAAGGATCAAGTGTGTTTGTGGGTTGTGATTTGGGAACTTTCAAAATTATGAAAGATAAAGCATTAATCTTGAACTTGAGGCAAAGATTGATTTGTTTGAAATGGAATTACACTTGAATGATGTTAGTTTGTCATGTTGTGGGATAATTTTATATGTTTTTGGGTGATTAGAGTTGAAACCAAGCTTAGAGATGGAAGGAACAAGTGTTAGATTAAATAACATTTTCGGACAGTAGAATTTGCCCAGAGTCGCACGTGCAGCAGGGCTTCCCGCACATGCGGCAGTCTCCTTCCAGCACCAAATATGATTCTGAAATAAAAGCACCTTGTCCTGCACGTGCAGCTCAATTCCTGCACGTGCGGCCCTGTTTCCCGCAGGTCCGGGATAGCTCTATTTTAGCCAACTTCAAATAAGCATATCTCTTGCATCCAGACTCCGTTTTGAGTGATTCTTGAGCCTAAATTCAAGCCCCAAAAGTCTAGTTTCCAATGGTGGTAGTCTCATATCCAGATTCTAAGTATACAAATAGATATGCCCAAATTAGTGAAGATTGTTCACTTTCTGTCCAACCATTTCATGCCATTTTCTCACCTAACCCAATTTCCTTTCATTTCTTCCTATCTTCCTTGATATGAATTATGATCCATTGATGACCTATGAGTTTAGAACCAACATAACTATTTGATCAAAGAAAACAAATAAGGGATTGGCTATATTCATATATTATGGTATGTGCATTGTGTTTGTAGGTCAAGATGAGGACATCGTCCAGCTGCTACCAGAAGCCCATCACTATGAGTAATAGTAGTGTAACGATATGTTTTACTTACTTCTGTGATTATGATTTATACATCGTTGTTTGTGAATGGCATGTACTATTGACACAGTGCTTTGATTGAATTAATGGACATGATTGAACGATGGCATTGATATGGACCTAAGGTCGTTTTGTTTCTATTACTAAATGGGCCCAAGGCCGTTATGATGTGAATTGTTTATGACTCATGGCCCTAAGGCCAAGGGAGATGGAGACATGCCGATGTTCCATCTACCCTATGATGATATGAATTGTATATGACTAAAGGCTTTAATGCCCAGGGAGATGAAGACATGCCGATGTTCCATCTTCCCTATATAGCTCTGGACAGCTGTTGTTATGTTGGGCCTAAGGTCGTTTCGTATCATACATGGGCCCAAGGCTGTTCTGTATTACATGTGGGCCTGAGGCCGTTTTGAAATATGGTCATGGATAAGACCTGTATATGGTTCGATATATGTATATTTATATTCTCCAACGCTATGCTCATTCACCTAACCTCCTTACATTGCTATTATTCACTAAGCCTTGCTCACTCCGTTTTTTATATATATTTATGTAGGTGAGCCATTGGGGATCGACACTAGAGTTGTATCGAGGTCCACCCCTCTGTCAAGCCACCCGGGTTATGCCTCCGTGTTGAGGCTTTTACTTTATACTGAAGAATTATGTATTTTATTGAGTCTTATGTACTTGTGTGTGAGATCTATATAAGTTCTGTGATTATATATGTAAATATAGGGAGTGTATTTAAACGCTTAAATTAATCTAAGTCTTCATGTATGCACAAGCTCAATGGACGTTATCTTTATGTTGGTATTTGCTTCCGCTTAAGGCCCTGTGTTTAAATAAATATTTTTTGAAATTTTGCTTTGAGGCCTAAGTATAGGTTGGTCATGGACCAAACTTTTAGAGGCAGGTTTGGGTTGTGACACGATCCCTCTTGATCTAGATATGGAGAAGTTGAGTGCAGCCTGACTTGAGTTGCTTGGGGCACATCCACAGATATACCAGCTAGGTATGGTGTGATACACTTGGTTCGAGGAGCAGTTCAGGGGGACTGAGCCCGAGACGATAGAGGAAACAGAGCAGTATGCTAGGGGCTTCCTGATGTTCATCTTTAGTACCACCCTATTTTCAAAAATAGGTGGAACACTGTGGGCCTGTATTTGCTAAGTGCCTTGGTGACTCTTCCTCGAGTCCAGTTTTATGATTAGGCCGGAGCCGACCTCACCACATTGTACAGATATATGAGTTTTTCCTTCGTCTACGAGGGAACTTGGTTGGAGGCTACTGTCGAGCCTGGGAGGTATACTTCTCAATTCCCTTTTTACACTTTACATTTTTTGCTCAGCATTTCTTGGTTTACATCCGTTCAACACATGTGCTTTCTGCTTTGCACTTTCTGCATCTGTTTATACTGTGTGCTTTCTGCTTTACACTTTCTCCATGTTTATACTGTGTGCTTTCTACTTTGCACTTTCTGCATCCGTTCATACTGTATTGATTACATACCTCTGTATTCTCCCTGCAGCTATGGGTGTACGCATACTTCCCGACTCTTGCCCCAGAGCCTGTAGATGAGATTCCATTGACAGTCCTTTTTTCTCGAGTATATGATGGCCAGCTCCGCCGTAGGACTCGTGAGCCCTTCATGTTTTTCTATTAGTACTTCGACATGGTAACGGTGCACGAGGTAACTCGAAACACAGTCATTTTTTTTTACAACTGTTTGGTTCATACATTAGTAACTGACAGTGACTAATAACCTGCTCACTTTCTATTTCAGATCACATGGCAGCCCTAGGCCACGATGCCGACAGAGCTTCGAGCCCAGTACTATGTGGCTTGGGGCATTTCCTGCTATCATATTCTACTTGACGGCCCAATTTGCCGAGCTTGGTTCCTGGGCGAGCGCTTTGTGTGCCAGACCATGGACCTTTCTGCTCAGTTCATACTGATGGCACCGCTAGTGTCCATGAGAGAGACAGACACGTTATTTGCCAAAGAGGTGATCCAGTTCATGGTAGGCTTGGAGGTAGAGTATTTCTGTGTAGAGGGCGACTACGCGGACTTCATCCAGACACACTTGATGCCGCCTTTGACTAGTGTTCGCGAAGGTGAGGGAGTGAGAGCTCCAGCCGCGAGAGGGAGACATAGAGCGACCCGGACGAGCAGAGCTCGTGGTAGAGGGGCTCCTCAGGCGAGGCAGGGAACCGAGTGACCAGAGCTGCCTACTGTACTCACATATTGGTGGTATACTAGAGAGGCCTATCAGATCCCGATTGAGCCCATAACAACTAGGCATAGATACACTAGAGCCCAGGATGCACCGCCGGTGTGTACCACATTTTTAGTTTTCCCATCTCTTTCTAATATTTGCTTGTTCTTTAATCATTCCCAATACATTTACAGGCACCTCCAGGATATACCGAGGATCTGCTTGAGCTCCTAGCCTCATTCGAGGGTATGATATTGAGGAGAGAGGCACTGCTCGGCTTCCATGGAATTCAAGTAATTTCTTCAGTTTTCTTACATTCCAGTCATCAAATTTCCACTGACACATTGAAACTGACATGAGAACTTCCCCACACTGCACTGATACACTACATCTAAAATACTGCACTTCCATATTGTATTCATACACTGTACCTGAATTCAGCATATACTTATTCTGCGCCATGCTTGCATCTGATACGCATACTGTGGCTGACATATGACAACTGCCCTTTCAGGTTCTAGCCATACCAGGTGCGCCAGCAGGAGCATCACCAGGACCAACAGTGCCTCCTTCAGTAGCAGGAGAGAGAGAGAGACAGGCTCCAGTACGTAGCCGAGGTCGAGCTAGAGCCGTCCGAGCTGAAAGTGGCCCTTCAGAGCCTATTTTGAGCGAGGATGATACTGAGACCAGTGAGGCTGAGGAGGAAGCGAGTCAACATTCAGAGTCATTAGAGAGTGGAGATGATGATGCTGGCTTAGGTTCTGAGAGTGGGGATACTGATGCTGAGGAGGGCTCCGAGGCGGAGAGTGGAGACGGCTTCGGTTTAGACTCTGATCCAGATTCAGACAGTGGCACCGATGGAGACAGTGCTGCAGAGTCCGTCCCTCTGAGGAAGAGGACGAAGAGGGCCTCTAGAGCCTGAGATGACTGGCGCTGATCTTTGTATTTTTGCTTAGTTTCTTTTGGTTTATAGTGTTAGTACATTGTACAGCTTCAACGAGCTTTATTTTCTTTAAAAACTTGCACTGCACTTTTTGTGAAAACAACCATGATCGGAATGAAAACCAAGTTCGTTTTTTGAAAGAGCGTTGTATTTTGCATCATGAGCACCACATTGCATGAAAATGAGAATAAATTTGACAATGAAAATCGAATACTTGTATTGTCATAATAGTCTGAATCAGGTAACGAACCGACCAACAACTGACATACAAACAAAGCACTATACAACTCGATAAGCAAAACAACTTGGTAAACAACAAGTACAACTTGATAAACAACAAAACAATAACTCGATAAACAAAAACAAGTACAAGTATAACTCGATAAACAAAACAAAATAAGTGAACCTCAACAAACGTGCTAAAGCCCGTAAAGACT
Source organism: Camellia sinensis (assembly GCF_055761805.1). Lineage (NCBI taxonomy): Eukaryota > Viridiplantae > Streptophyta > Magnoliopsida > Ericales > Theaceae > Camellia > Camellia sinensis. Next base: position 98,787,667 of record NC_138975.1, on the reverse strand, counting down.
CAAAACAGGACGCTAAAACACACAAAACACATGCTTTCAACACTTTCCTAGCACAAAGAAGGACAACAGGTTAGGGAAGAAGACTACCGGCCACAAGGGGTGAATGCCAGCCACCTGCCGGCCATCTGTACCTCTTGCCGGCCATCAATGATGCCTTGCCGACCATCAATGATGCCTTGCCGGCCATCAATGTGCAAGCCCTCTACATTGTTGACACCTGGCTTCCACTCACTGCCTTATCTTCTACAAAAGGCTGAGCTTCGTGATTTCTTCATTTCAGCTACAAATTCTTCACAAATGGAGCCATTTTTCACTGAAAAACTCTCCAATTGGATTGCCACTTTAGATGGCTCGAAAAAGTTGAATTTTTGGGGTTTCGGCATAAATGCACTATTCCCGCTGAGTCGTTCTCTGCTTTGTTTTCCGTTCCTTCATGCTGCTGCTAGATATTGGAACCCGATCACACATGCCTTTAGCTTCGGGAGACAAGAGCTATGCCTGACAATCGAAGAATTTGAAGTGCTGATGGAGTCCTGGCGCAACGAGGAAATCTTGCCTCAACCCCATTTTGGTCACATCCAAGCTTTAGGAAGGATGTGCGAACTGACTTCACATGAGGCCCGATCCTTTGTTCACAACGGAGAGCTGGACATCCCCAGCTTGATTCATTGATTTTCTGATGCCGGTGACCGAGGCAATCTTCTTTGGCAGGGTTTTCGACAACACGCCCTTTGTTTGTGCATGCTAGCACATTTCCTCATTGCCCCTAGTTTTGGCAGGTCTAGTGTTCAACTAATCGAAGTAGCCCGAGGTTTGAAAGAGGGCAAGAGTTGCATTGGCTACGCTTTCCATCAACGAAAGACAACCAAATTTGTGAAAAGTCCATTACTTCTTCAGGTAATGTTTCCCACCCTTTCTAATATGTGTTTCTCACATCACTCGACAGTCATGCTCTGCTTTTCTCTCAAAGCCCCTTTTCTCACTTTTTCTCTCAGCACGCACCTTTATATTCTTTAATCTCCTTTTTCTTTCATCCCTCTCCAGATATGGCTGATGGACAGGTTGAAGGTGGTGGATTCTTGTCATGCATATTCAACATGAGGCTATTTCTTTCGCCAACGGTTAGTGGATTTCCCGAACAAAAGATGATGGTGCCATTGGATGTGCAACAGGTCTGCTGTTGACATTGCTTAGCATTGCCCCTGGTTTGATCTACTTGAGATAAGCTACAACATGGCTTGATAACCTGGCATTCAGCTGATTGGCTTGACACATTGTGTATTCTACTTTCCGTTCTGGTTCAGGTGTTAGTTCGGATATGACTAGACTTGCCCAGAAGAGGGGGTAGAGTACCCGGTTTCGTTCCCAATCCGAGGTTCACAATTGGCTCGATATCCCATTACGTGGAGAACAAGAGAGCTTCTGGCTCCTGCCCCTAGTTTTAACTGCGCACTTTCTAGCGAGTGCCTAACTTGGCTCGAAGATAAGGCACAAACCGGGCCCACTTTAGCATCAGAAGCTTCCACAAGCACAAACGGGGGACGCTGGAACACCTAACTCATCTATGCCCCAAGTTTATTGCTTTGATCTTACTTTTCAAGTTTTCTTTTTGAATGTAATAAAAGCAACTTTGATTTGTATTGAGAGTTGGAGAACTTTGTATTGAAATCAATGAAATTGAAGTTGTGGACACTGAAAATTTTCCTTTTGGTCAAAAAATAGTCTAAGTTGTAAAAAGATTAATTTGAACAAAATCAGCTTTTATTAAACTTTTTAAAACCATTTTCGATAAGAATCACAACTTGACATGTGTGGAATCTATCCTCGAGACATACAACCCCGAATCCAAAAATGAAAAATTACCCCTTGACTGAATAGCACTGCTCAGCACTGTAGGCAGCTCTTCTCTCAGAGTAAGTATCACAACCGAACCTTCAAATAATGAACAGACAAAGATGCCTTGATCAAACACATGGACACATTTGATTTGGAGGTAGCTTCAAAATGAAGTTGCTTACGTATCCCGAAGATGGGAATTAGGCTTTACATAGTTCAGTTCGAGTTCACTTGAGTATTAACTCTATCCTTTTACGCTCTAACTTTTGCCAAGGCCACCATTTCTGGGTTTTCAACCTTGCGAGCTCAGTTTTTCTTTTTTCCAATTTTTTGTGCTCTAACTTTTGCCTAGGTCACCCTTCCGGGTTTTCGGCCTAGCGAGCCTCTCAGGGGTAATATTTCTTCAACTTGTCCATGTTGATCGGTTGGGAAAATTCTAGGCCATCTAGGTCCATAAGAATAACAGCTTCACTCGACCAAATAGTTTTGATAATATAAGGACCAGTTCAATTGGGTCTGAACTTGCCCCTAGGGTCACAGATGAGAGCTCGGTTGTCTTTCAGTACCAAATCCCCTTCCTTAAGATTCCGAGACTTAACTTTCTTGTTAAAAGCCCCGGCAATCCTGCGTTGATATCCTTGAACATGGTATAATGCTTTCAACTTTCTCTCATCGAACAACATTAGTTCTTCGAACCTGTTCTGTTGCCAATCCACTTCTACTATCTCGTACTCAACCATAACTCACAACGACAGAACCTCTATTTCAATGGACAGAACAACTTCCATCCCATAAATTAGAGAGTACGGAGTTGCCCCAGTAGATGTCTGAATTGAAGTTCTGGAGCCCCAGAGAGCAAATGGTAATTTTTCTGGCCAGGCCCTGTAGGTCTCAACCATTTTCTGCAAAATGTGCTTGATGTCCTTGTTGGCGGCCTCAACAGCTCTGTTGGTTTGTGGCCGGTATGTGGATGACTTATGAAAAGTCACGTTGTATTTCTCCAACAAGTTGATCACTTCTTTTTTGAAATGGGAGCCATTATTTGAAATGATCTCGTTCGGGACTCCATAACGGAAAATGATGTTGTTTCGGATGAACTTAGCCACATGCATTGCCTTCAACACTGCATAAGACTGAGTTTCCACCCACTTCGTAAAATAATCAAATGCCACCAGAATGTACTCATGCCTATTTGACCCTTTCGGTTTAATTGCCCCAATGACATCAATTCCCCAGACTGAGAAAGGCCATGATGAAGTCATGTTGTACAGCTTCGACGGTGGGATATTCATGCAATTGGCAAGAATTTGGCATTTGTGGCATCGCCGAACAAAACCAATACAATCCTCCTCCATGGTAGACCAGTAGTAACCTTGCTTGAGAATCTTTCAGGCTAACATTACTCTGCTCATGTGTGATCCACACTCTCCCCCATGATGGCCTCTATTAGGCGCTTCGACTCTTCTGCACCAACACACAGCTTGTGCATTCCCAGATGACCCCTCTTATACAACTTACCCCCGTAGATGATAAATTGAACGACCATCCGCCGTATTGCCTTTTTATCTTTGGCATTTGCCCCTAGTGGATAAACCTCATTTTCCAAGAAGTTCCAGATATCATAATACTAGGGGTTTTGATTTTGCACTTCAACTATTGCACGATAGACTCGTAGGTCGGCGTATATCTCTGTTCAATGATGATCAGATGCATCCGGATTCCAACTAGGATGTCTATCATAGAAGATAGAGTTGATAAAGCGTCAGCGAACCTGTTGTTCTCTCTTCGAAGATGAGTGGAGGTTAGCTTCTCAAACCTAGGAATCAGAACGTCCAAGGTCTGATGATAGATCGTCATATTTTCTTCTTTGACCTTCTAGTCTCCTTTTGCTTGAGACACAACCAGGTTCGAGTCCCCAATGACGTCCAACCTTTTTGCCCCTAGTTCCAAGGCGGCTTCCAAACCAACGTTACACGCTTCGTATTCTACTTTGTTGTTGGATACTTTGAACCAGAGTTTAAAGGCTAAGGGTATATGGAAATTGTCGGGTGCTATCAGCAGCACCCCTATCCTATAACCGTACTGGTTAGACGTTCCGTCAAAGTACATTATCCAAATCTGTTCCTCGACTTGCAGAATAGCTTTATCTGGGAACAGGTATTCCACCGCTTCATCCCCTTCCACTGGGTGATCTTCCTGGAACTCTGCTACCACTCTCCCCTTAACAGACTTATGAGTTACATACTTCAGATCAAATTCAGAGAAAAGAAGCAACCAACGGGCTAGCCTACCCGTAAGCGCTAGTTTCTCAAAGAGATATTTGATGGGATCTAATCTTGAAACCAGAATTACAGAGTGAGCTAACAGGAAGTGCCTTAACTTCCTGGTAGCCCATACCAAAGCTAAGTAAGCCTTCTCGAGAGGAGTGTAACGGTCCTCATAATCTAGCATCTTCTTACTCAGGTAATAAATGGCTTTCTCCATTCTATCTTCGAATTCCTGAGCAAGCATGCATCCTATCGTTGTGTCTGTTACTGACAAATACAGAATCAACGGCTTTCCCGGCTCTGGCGGCGACAACACGGGCGGGTTCTGAAGGTACTGCTTGAACTGCTCAAAAGCAAACTGACATCGGTCATCCCATTGGAATTTCTTTCCTTCCTTCAGAAGACCAAATAGTGGTTCACAAGTCAAGGTCAATTTTGAAATAAACCGTTTTATGAATTGAACTTTACCCAAAAAGTCTCGCACCTCCTTTTCAGTCATTGGTGGTGGCATTTTTAGAATGGCCTTGATTTTGGAAGGGTCTACCTCGATGCCCCTTTGTGTGATCAAGAAACCCAGCATTTTCTCTGCTGTCACACCAAAAGTGCACTTCTGTGGATTCAGCCTCAACCGATATTCTCTGATTCATTGGAAGAATTTCTTCAAGGCGGTGTAGTGGCTCTCTCTTTCCTTGGACTTAACAATCATGTAGTCTACGTACACCTCGACCTCTTTGTGGATCATATTATGTAGAATTTTGGTTGTAGCCTGTTGATAGGTAGCCTCAGCATTCTTCAACCCAAACGGCATCAGCCTGTAGCAGTAGGTTCCCCACGGCATGGTGAAAATGGTTTTCTCTCTATCCTCGGGTGCCATCAGAATCTGGTTATACCTGAAAAATCCATCCATGAAGGAGAGCAACGCATGGCCTGCGGTGAAGTCCACCAATTCATCGATGTGCGGTAGAGGAAAGTCGTCATTTATACTAGCTTTGTTTAGATCTCTGAAATCCACACACACCAGAATTCTGCCATCTTTTTTCTGCACCGGAACAACGTTGGCCAACCAAGTCAGATACTCAGATACTAGCAAAAACCTTGTATCTATTTGCTTGGTGACCTCTTCCTTAATCTTCAAAGCCTAATCCGGGCGTATTCTCCGCAGCTTCTGTTTGATGGGTCGGGCCTCGAGGTCATGAGGGATCTGATGCTGTAAAATCTCAGGATCGATTCCAGGCATGTCTTCGTAGGACCATGCGAAAACATCTTTGAAATCTTTTAATAAAGCAACTAAGCGTTCACGCTCCTCCAAAGACAACATGGATCCGATTTGGACCAGGCGCAGACCCTTCTCAGTACCCACATTAATTGGAATGATTTCATCAACAAAGGGTTTTACAAACCTCTCATTCTCTCGATCAATCAAATGTTTCAAAACCAGAGGAATGCCTTCCTCGTCGTTTTCACTAAAATTTTGAAAGTCATGATCAATGCAATATACAAGTGGCACAGAGAAGTACTTAAAACCTGCGATGGCATTCTCATTCACAAAGTCCAGTTCATTCAGTTCCTTGGTTACAACCGACTCAAAAGAAAAGGAAAAAGACGACCTGGACAAAACCTCGACATTCGGGTTATCAACCCCAGGAATACTGAACTCAGACTCAGAGGAAGTGGAATCTAATTCCGACTCTATAGACTCTGTGGAATCAGATTCCAACTCACTACCCGACACAGAGCTACTGGACAGGAAGCCCTCCTCCAACTGCCAAGTGAGAGACGGTGCATCAGATGGATCCAAGATACCACTGGAAGGGTTCACACCTGGTTAGTCTCCGATCATGGAAACGGTTAGGTCATCCCCCAAGCTCTCTGAGTTGATCTGAGGATCCAAAAAGAGACATGCCAATGCCGCTCTTACCTCAAGTTCACTGCTGTTGGAATCACTTTCTGTGCTCTTTGTAGCCTTAGCAGTTAGTTCAGTTTGTTCCTCTGCGTCACTCTCTTACAGCTGCAAGTCAAAGAAAATCTTAAAGCTGGGAACCCGCTGCTTCTCAGAGTTGAACTAGGGTTCGGGGAAACCACAAAATGAGAAGTCTTCCCCTCCCGAACAAAATAGAAATTCAGGGTTCCCTGAATTGATTGGTGCATAAGCTCGTAGTGTTTTCCCGTCTACTTAGCTCTAGCCCTTCCGGCCATTTCTTTCCCTTTCCTTACCCAGTCCTCTTTGGTGGGTGTATAGCCAAGACCAAAGGCATGAGGGTTATGTGGCATATCGGCCAATGTAGCGACGCCTTTCCAGCCACTTTTGCCTAATCCCATTCCGGGCATGTGTTGCAACTTGTTCATGAAGTACACAGATTGGGCACTGACATAGAAGCCTTCATTGACAACCAGGATACTCTAAACTACTCGGGCCTTAGCCAAGGTAAACCCTGAATGAAAACATCCTCTTCGCCGTGTACAATCTCTAGCACAGGTGTAGTGACCTCTGGCGGAGGATGTATAGATGAATTCCCAAAGACTATGGCCACCCGTTTTCCATGGGGGTACTTCAGCATTTGGTGGAGAGTGGAAGATACAACTCTTACTTGGTGTAGCCAGGGTCGCCCAAATAGTACGTTGAAAGTAGCTGGAACATCCATGATATGAAATTCAATATCATGTTGAGCGAGGCCAACCTGTACTTTGATCTGTACTATCCCCATCACCTCTCTGCTTGTATTGTCGTATGCCGGGATCACCTGGGCTATAGGTACAAAATCGCCCGATTTTAGGCCAATAGCATAAGCCGTGCGGCATGGACAGACGTTGATTGCTGACCCGGTGTCGACTAACATGACTGGTACTCACTTTTTTTGGCACTCTACGGATATATATAGAGGCTTGTTGTGTGTTGAGCCTTCTGGTGGTAACTCCTTGTCTGAGAAGATCAAAGTTGGCGCAACCAGTTGTTTTGGGGTGGTGTGGATGGACAACTTTGCTTTATCCATCACTGTTAATACAGCCTGTCTGTGCACTCACGAAGCCATAAGCAGCCCCCAGATAGATATGTCAGCTTGAATCTTCTTCAACTGTTTTAGCACAGCCTCTTCCGCTAACTGTTTTTCCTTCTGTTTCCCTACCTTTTTGTCCTTCCTAAATGCCTCAGGTTGGTCTAGATGCGGTGGTTTAAAATATCGGCCACTTCTTGTCATGTGGTCGACTTCCTCTATATACCAGGTATTGTCAGGAAAGCCTTCACCCCAATCCTCATCAGTGTGGGCAAGATGCAGATCATCATCTTCCCACCACATTCCTCCGGCAACTGACAAACAATTATCCAGTTTCGGTCTAAGTGTTCCCTTAGCAGAAACATTCCCTATGGGGCATTGAGCTATTCTAGCTTTCTGATCACTTTCACTCATTTCCTGCCCAAACCGCTCCAGCGCGGCTTCTTGTTCTGTATGTACAGTGCTAACATTGCCTAGTTCCTGAGCCAGTTGTTCTTTACCAATCCTTTCTGGTAGTTTACGCTTTTTATCAGCTATTCTGGCCATTGCAGCGGTCCTCCCTTTCTGTTCTCCAAGCTTCGATTCAGTTCCCTCATCTATATCAGGTTCATCACTTAGCCATCCAGAATTGTCTATTGACCTGTTCAGATCAAACCAATTAATATGCACGTCTCCTTGATCTTGCTCATCAAAGAACTTTAAATTGTCTATATCCTCCTCCAAGTCGGCTAGATCATCTAATCCCTGACTTGGTCTATCTTCTCAGACTACACTGACCTCTATTCTAGTCGGTAGCACCATTTCCGGTTTAGCTTGATTGATTGGCACAACATAGCAACTCGGGTCGTACACCTCATCAGACAAGTCCTCAAAGCCCTCAGGCAATGGACTGGTATTCTCCACCAAGGCTAACCTCTCTTCATCTTCCACTGTCACTACCACGAGTTCGCGTTAGAGTGAGGACGCGCTCGTCATGCACAAGTCTATGCTGTCAAGGATGAACAAGGCTGGGTTAGTTAGGTGGGAAGGGGTGATATATATACTGGGGTCATAAGGGACGGCTAGTGTGTAGATGAGGTTTATTTGCCGGGGTGGAGGGGCTTGGTTACGTGGTGGGAGAGGATTTATAGTGACGTTGGGTTTTTCAGGAGGTGCTATCACCTTATTATCAATGAGACTTTGAATCATATGACGCAATCTGAAGCACTGATTAGTATCATATGCATGCTATTGGTGGAAAGCACAGTATTTGGCCGGGTTGTGTTTCAGAGGGAGAGGATCAGGCAGTGGGCGTTGTTCTAATGGCTTAAGATGTCCCTTTTTGATTAGGACCCCTAGGGCTTTGGATAAGGACATGTAAAGTAGGGTAAAGAAGCTCTGGACTCGAGCCTGACGGGTTGACGTTTGTGAAGTTATGTTTCATGTACCGGCAAAGGGGTTGGTAGTCTTGGGTGTGGTGGTGACCATGCTCACATTCGAAGGCCATGCAGAGGTGTCACTAGTCGTGGTTGCATTCACTACAAGAAAATACACAATTGGCGACCACTTTTGCCGATTAAAAATATTTTGGTTGCCAAAAGTAGTGAAATTGGCGACCAAAAATTATGTTAGTCGGTAAAAGTACAATATTTAGCTACTAAATTTTTTTAGTCGGGGTATATTAATTTTTGGCGACTAAAAAAAAAATTAGTTGCTAAAAATCTCACAATTGGCGACTAAAAAAAATTTAGTCGCTAAATTTGTCACAATTGGCGACTAAAAAAATATTTTGGTCGCGGTATATATAGTTTTGGCAACTAAAATAATTTAGTCGCTGAAAGAAAAATAAAAAATTATTTTTTATCTTTCGTGACCAAAAGTTTGGTCGGCAAAACTTTAATTTCAGCGACTAAAAATTATTTTGGTCGCGGTATATATAGTTTTGGCAACTAAAATATTTTAGTCGCTAAAAGAAAAATAAAAAAATATTTTTTATCTTTCGCGACCAAAAGTTTGGTCGGCAAAACTTTAATTTCAACGACTAAAAATTATTTTGGTCGCGGTATATATAGTTTTTGCAACTAAAATATTTTAGTCGCTGAAAGAAAAATAAAAAATTATTTTTTATCTTTCGCGACCAAAAGTTTGGTCGGCAAAACTTTAATTTCAGCGACTAAAAATTATTTTGGTCGCGGTATATATAGTTTTGGCAACAAAAATATTTTAGTCGCTGAAAGAAAAATAAAAAATTATTTTTATCTTTCGCGACCAAAAGTTTGGTCGGCAAAACTTTAATTTCAGTGACTAAAAATTATTTTGGTCGCGGTATATATAGTTTTGGCAACTAAAATATTTTAGTCGCTAAAAGAAAAATAAAAAACTATTTTTTATCTTTCGCGACCAAAAGTTTGGTCGGCAAAACTTTAATTTCAGCGACTAAAAATTATTTTGGTCGCGGTATATATAGTTTTGGCAACTAAAATATTTTAGTCGCAGAAAGAAAAATAAAAAATTATTTTTTATCTTTTGCGACCAAAAGTTTGATTGGCAAAACCTTAATTTCAGCGACTAAAAATTATTTTGGTCGCGATATATATAGTTTTGGCAACTAAAATATTTTCGTCGCTGAAAGAAAAATAAAAAATTATTTTTTATCTTTCGCGACTAAAAGTTTGGTCGGCAAAACCTTAATTTCAACGACTAAAAATTATTTTGGTCGCGGTATATATAGTTTTGACAACTAAAATATTTTCTTCGCTGAAAGAAAAATAAAAATTTACTTTCACTCATCACTTTTTCTCTCTCTTTCTATCTATCTGTCTCTCTTTTTCTCTCTGTGTCTCTATCTCTGTCTCTCTTCTCTTTCTCTCTCTTTCACTCATCACTTTTCTCGGTCTGTCTGTCTCTCTCTGTGTCTCTATTTTTGTCTCTGTCTCTCTCTCACTCATCACTCTTCTATGTCTCTCCCTCTGTGTCTCTCGCTCATCTCTCTTTTCTCTATCTCTCTCATCTCTCGTCTCTCTCTGTCTCTTTTCTCTTTATCTCTCTCGCTCATCTCTCCCTGTATCTCTCTCGTTTATCTTTTTCACTCTTTTTTTCTCTCTCTCTCTTTGTCTGTCTCTTTTCACCCATTTTTTCATCTTCCTCTCTCTATTCTCTTTCTCTCTCTTACTCATCACTCTTCTCTTTCTGTCTGTTTGTCTATCTGTCTGTCTCTCTCTCTGTCTTTCACTCATCTATCTCTTCTCTCCTTTCTGTATCTCTCTCTGTCTCTTTCGTTCATCTCTCTTGTCTCTATCTCTCTTGTTCTTCTCTCTTCTCTTGCTCTCTTTCATCTCTCTTTTCTCTCTGTCTCTATTGCTCATCTCTCTCTTATTTCTATCTCTCTCTCTCGTTCATCTCTCTTCTCTCTATGTCTCTCTCACTCATCTCTCTTATCTCTATCTCTCTCTCTGTCTATCTCGTTCATCTCTCCTCTCTCTCTGTCTCTTTTTATGACTCCCACTCTCTATCCCTTTCTCTCTTTGTCTGTCTTCTTTTTCTCTCTCTCCCTCATCACTCTTCTCTATCTGTCTGTCTTTGTCTCTTTTTCTCTTTGTCTCTCGCTCATCTCTCTTCTCTCTATCTCTCTCATCTTTTTTCTTTCTCTATATCTCTCACTCATCTCCCTTCTCTTTATCTCTCTCTCTGTCTCTCTCACTCATCTTTCTTCTCTCTCTATCTTTCTCTTTTTCTATGTTTTTCTCTCGATCATCTCTTTTCGCTCTATTTCTCTTTCTTTCTTTGTCTATTTGTTACTCATCTTTTGTTTCTCTCTGTCTCTGCCTCTATCTCTTTCTTTCCATGTCTCTCTCTCTCTCTTTCTCTCTCTATCTCTCTCTCACTCATCACTCTTCTCTCTCTCTTTCTCTCTCTATTATTTATTATTATAATTTTACTTTTTATTTATTATCATTTTGGAGGGATTTTTAAATTAATTTGGCGAGGAACTCTAGAGGGATTTCAAACACACTAAAATGAGTTAGGGCTTAAACACGTCTCTCTCTCTGCCATCGATTCTATCGCGCCTCTGTCTCTCTCATTCCATCACTCTCTCTTTCTCTTCACCCATTTTGTCATCTTCCTCTCTCTCTTCTATTTCTCTCTCTTACTCATCACTCTTCTCTGTCTGTCTGTCTGTCTGTCTCTCCCTGTGTCTCTCACTTATTTATGTCTTTTCTCATATATTTTCTCTCTCTGTCTGTGTTGTTCATCTCTCTTCTCTCTATCTCTCTTGTTCATCTCTCTCCTCTCGCTCTCTCTTATCTCTCTGTCTCTCTCGCTCATCTCACATCTCTATCTCTCTCTCTGTCTCTCTCGTTCATCTCTCTTCTTTCTATGTCTCTCTCGCTCATCTCTCTTCTCTTTATCTCTCTATCTGTCTCTCTCGTTCGTCTCTCATCTCTCTATGTCTCTCTCGCTCATCTCTCTTCTCTCTATCTCTCTCTCTGTCTCTCTCATTCATCTCTCCTCTCTCTGTCTCTTTTTCTGTCTCTCACTCTCTATTTCTTTCTCTCTTTGTCTCTCTATCTCTCTCTCACTCTCTACTACTACTATTACCTCTCCTCTACCACCGCCACTCTATCTCCTTTACCACTACCACAACTTTACCACTAATCTCCTTTGCCATCACCACCACCACCACTACCACCAGCACCTCATATCCACCACCTTCACCACTACTGTCGCTTCCTTTCCTTTACCACAAAAAATTAGTTCTTGATTTTTAGTATAAAAAAAAAATCGGCCACAAAAAAATATTTTTAATTGACCATAAAAAATAATTTTATTTTAACGAAAAAAATTTTTCATTGAAATATTACCCCTACTTCTGCCAAATAAAAAAAAATTCATTAAAAAAAATGAAAAAAAATTTCCCCCTTTTTTTCACTGACCCGCCTGCCCAAACTTATTTCCCCCCTTTTTGCCGTCTTTCCCCCCCTTTTTTCATTTCCTTTCAGGTTTGCAGAGCCCCTGTTTCGAAACAACACGTCTCTCTCTCTCTCACGGAGGCGAGCGACGAGCGGCGAATTTTGGTTCGAGTTATCAGCTCCGAAGCTGCTTCTTCAAAGCTTCTTGACCAATTGCTGGGACCAGAAAATGTGCAGCGTTGGTGTCTGGGTTGTCCTCTGTTACTTCACCAACGATTTCATCGTTCAACGAGGTTCCAATCAGCTCAATCTCTGTTTTTCTTTGTTAAAAAGTGGTTTTGATTTTTCGATTTTTGTTTTTTTGTGCGATTCTGATTTCTATCTATGTGGGTTTTCTATGTGGGTTTTGACTGTTACTTTGTTGGGTATGGTTGGGTTTGGCTGATCATCACTGGCCGAGCTCCTGCTTTGCCTTTGTGGCCTGTGAGTATCATCATCCATTCGATTCGGTTCTATCTTTGCATCTATCTTCTTTCTTTTTTGATGACTTTTTTTTTTTCGTTCTTCTTTTCACTTTTCACTTCACTTTTCCTATTTGTCTTCTTTCAAATCATGTTAGCTAGAATAGCGATTTGGGTTGTTGCTAGTCTTGCAAGATTCAATATTGTTATTTATTTTTTTATCTGAATCTTCAAAGCATGTTTTGTGATTACTGTGTGGAATATTCATGTTCATGATTCCTAGTTATCCCAACTATTTGGTATTGATCATGGTCTAGTGATCTGTTCTGAATTGATTCAGATTCCGTAATTGATCTTAATTTTTGAATCTATGCATCTGTTGCACAAGTTGCTGTATTTATTGATTCAGATTCAGATTCCTAGTTATCCCAAAATTGTAATATTGTAGAGAGTTTCACAAATGATTCAACATTAGGGTGAAAAGGTTTAACAATTTATTGGTAAACTTTTTTCTGTATTTTCTAAGGTGAGCTAGCTTGCCATATCATGAACCTATTGGTTGTTCTGTTGGCTTGTCTAGTCATCATGATCTGAACTTGCTGATTGCAAGACTAAGTGAGTTTAATTTGCAGGACCACGTGATTCTGCTATATCAATGTGTTCCACATGTATATGTATCTTTTCTACCTAAGCTTCTCAAAATGTTTGTGGAGTCAAAACTTATCATTGGTATTAGTATCGTTGGTAATATTTACAAGTGATGTCTGTTCTTTTTGCCCCAAATATTTTAATATTACAATTCAAACAATCCTTTTTAAGTCCATTTCACTTATTAATCCTTTATTGTTGTTTTGGGGTTAGTCCCCATCACTTTCTTCAATTGTGTTAGGGAAACATTTTCCTTTAAATCGAGCCTGCATGGTTTTATAGGAAAGATGACAGCAGAATATGAATGCTCATGAGCATCCTATTGACATCCTAGATGAAGAAGGAACTATTAATCTTCCATAATTAGTGATTTTGCATTCAAGTCATGCTTATAGTGAGGGAATCATATTGACTCAGACTTATTTGTGATGTTTCTCTAGTATGCATCTTGTGGTAATCAGAAATTGGAAAATTTTAGTTGATAACCTAGAAGAAGTTAATCTTGTGGTAATCATTTTCACTGGTGGATTACTAGGGAAGAAGTTAATGGTTTTTTTTTTTTTTTTTTTTGTTGATGCACCTGATATTTTATATATTGTTTTTTTTCTGATTTTTTCTCCTTTTCTTGCCATGCATTTTGAGCCGTTTTTTATGGTGCCTCGGGGAGCTATGGAAATTTTCTTAACCCCACAATTAGAGCTAGTAGATTTTGAGTAGGTGGGAAATAACATCAGGAGACTAGAGGAAATCAGGAACTTAAGTACAGAGATTTGACAATATAGTTTACAAACCCAAGGATATTGTACACAAAAAATGAAAGAAAAGTGTGATGAATTGGGAATGTGCCTTGGGTGGTGTGCATGGAGAGGGAGATTTGGAAGTTATTTCCTTTGTGGTCTTCGATAGTAATGGGTGGTGGACTGTACCCATTCCAGAAACTAGGAATGAACTTCTGGCACACTTCAATCAAAAGAGTCTAAGGGAAGGATGTTAATTTTGCCTTCCAGCTTGATGCATCTATGGATTTAGCGCTTCAGGTTAGAATGCTTTCTTTGTGGTCTTCAGATCTGGTGGTTTAAGTAAATTGACACTTTTGTAAAAATTGATCTGGTTTAAGTAAAATTGTAAAAATTGATGTTTATTTTGATGTTTAAGTAAAAACCAGGTTTTCATACACTTTTGTAAAGATTGGGTATGAAAATAGGTGTTCAATCTACCAGTCATAAAAAATAAAATAATTAAAACAAAATCGTTTGAGATGCTTATTTCGCATTCTAGTAGTAACACCTTATTTCGCATAAAATATATTATTGCTATATGCCCAATTTATATTATTGCATAAACTGAAGTTGAGTTGCTTGATCAACTGAGTTTTAGTTTGGGATTTAAAGCATTTATGTAAAACCGTTATTTGATGGGTCCCACAGTGATTTTTCCTACAATAACCTTACATGGCAAGGTCCTGATCAGCCTGCTTGTCAGGAGAACGTGTAAGAATACTTTTTTCTACTTTAATCCTGCTATATACTTCCAGTTAAGTGGCAATTTGTGTAATTTTGACAATTATCTTTATCTTTCATTTTATTAGGAATCTATACATAAATTTGTTTAAAAGCTCTCTGAAGGAGAACCCCTTGTAAGATGCTCCTTTATTTATTTTTTATTTCCTCATTTTCTAAAGTTTCATAATTAGCTTCTACTTTATCAACTGAAGTAGAAGGAGATTTCTACTTGGGTAGTCATTTTCTTGCTTAGTGTACATTTATGCTAATTGTTGTTTGGCTGATTCCATAACAGAAAGAGAATTCTTCCATGTATGAAGGATTTCAATTGTCCAAGATGTAAGTATGTTCTTTTGAAGCATCAGTAGTGTGAACTGTCTTTATTTTCTTGATGTCGGACAGCACTATAATGATTTTATACTGAATTTCTGTGGGTTTTATTGTGTTTTAAAGCTGAAAATCAGTAAGAATTTTAGGGTTTCAATTACTTTAGGGATGACCTAGGTTTAAGGTTGATAAAAATGGGGAAAAGAAAATCAAAACAGGGGCTGTTCAGGAGCTTTGAATAGAGCTTGTGAATAGTAAACTGGAAAAGAAAAAACAAAAAGAAATCTAGGCATCACACCATGATTCCATATGCATTCCACCTAGGGTTAGGGTTGCATTATACAAACTTGAAAGAGGCTTCAAATGAAAGTTTATAAAGGCCTCATATGGGAATTGGCCATTTTAGTGAGATTTTTTGATTTTTTGGCTTTTTTATGAGGTCAAAAAAATTTAATGTGTTTGGGAATAATTATTTTTGGTTGTATGAAAAACCATGAATTACTAAGATGTTTGACCCTTTTTTTTATTGGCTTTTTAAGTGATTTTGTTTTACGTTTTGGCTATCCAAAAAGCCAAGTTGCCGAACAGTGCCAAAATATCAACTCCATTAAATTATAACTAAGCTTTAGACTTCCAAAACCAATCTAAGATCAAATAAAGCCCGGGTTGGAAGCTCAATGTTGAGGATTATTATGATCGACAGTCGAGGCATATTCTTGATACCATCGTCAATGCTCTTTCGAAGGTGATCTGGGGTTAATTTTGGGGTTTGAAATGTTGTTCCTTGATCTGAATTCAGTTGGGTTCTATTTGTAAACTGAGTTTAATTAGTTAGTACTAGTTGCTTGATCTATCCTTTTGTTGGGTTTTACTGATTTCAAAGGTGATCTTGGTTTAGATTTTGGGTTTGAAATGTTCTTTATTGATCTGAATTCAGTTGGGTTATGTTTGTGAATTGAGAGTTTAATTAGTTAGCAGTAGTTGCTTGATCTTAATTTTGTTGGGTTTTACTGATCTTCATTATTGATGAACAATGATTCTGCTTTCGATCTAGCTTAACTATAGTGCCGGTAAACTTACTGAGAAAAAAAATTATACTTCATGCAAAAGAATCTAATGGCATTCATTACGGAATAAGATACGTCCACACAAATTCACATTTTTGGTTGAATTTTGACAAATCATATATTTCATCAATTATTGGACCAAGTGAATTGGATGTAAGTGATGAAAAAAAAGTCTGTAATATATAGTAGAGTAATTTCACAAATGATTTTTTAGATACTCAGGCATTTAGTTTATTGGATGAGAAAATATATGCAAACTTGTTGGCTTTGAAAACTACTAATGGAAATAAAAAGTGAGCGGCTCACTAGCAGGTTTCCGTTACCAAATGCTCTTTCTCTCAAGAATGTTCAATTTAGTAGTTTAACAAATGATTTTTTGGGGACTCAAGCATTTAGTTTATTGGATGAGAAAATATGCATACTTGTTGGCTTTGAAAACTACTAATGAACCTAAGAAGTGAAACGCTCACTAACAGGTTTTCTCTCTCTCTCTCTCTCTCTCTCTCTCTCTCTCAATTATGGTGTGTGTCAATTGCCTTGAACTTAATTGGGGTTGGATTGCTAGTTTATTGATATTATCTTTGCCTAGTCTATGGCAAAAAGTTATTAATGTTGAATGCTATAATAATTAACATTCTTTGAACTTGGATTTGTAGGATCCTCGCCGCAAATTTATATGGGAGGAGATGTATTATTTGGAGAGATGGTGGAAGGATGCCGCAGAAACTAAAAAAGAATCTTTCATCAATCTAGTGAAGAATGCACAGTTAGAAATTGTTGGAGGTGGGTGGGTGATGAATGATGAGGTAAAATCCGCAAACATGTGGATAGTTTGAACTTGCGTGTTTCACCTCTGGACTTCCTTATAAATTTATTTAGGGTGTGGGTTTGAATGCAATTTCATGAAATGCATTTCTATTGGCTATTGTTTTGTGCAAGCTAATTCATCACCATCTTCAAATCAATCAGAGAATGTGCATTGCCATGCTTGTGGTGCACTAAAAAATTGCCACTATTGTGCTATATTCTTTCTCTGATGTACTAACTCCTAGTGCTCTAACTGCAATTTATGAAAACTTTATTCAATGTCTTTGTCTCTGACTGGAATTATACATCTGAAAATCATAATACTAAGATTGACGAAGTTATTTACATAATCTTAGACTTATGCCAAGGGCTAAAGGAACTGATCTTTCATTTGTTCTCTCAGGATTGTTGGGCAATTATATATTGAACAAGCTTGACTTACTAAATTTGAGACAACTTTTTGCAGGCTAATTCACATTATTTTGCTGTCATTGAACAGGTATTGAACTCCCTCTTCATAGGTTTTGTATAGACATAAAATTTTTGGTATCTAAATTGAGTAGTTAATGCATTGAACAATCTACATATAGTTTTTTGATCTAAGGCCTTATGGTGCTTTTAACTGAAGTAGGCTATGTAGATTGCTTTGCATGAGGAGATTATTAATAGAAATGATTATGTTGGTCTGATTGTCCCCTATATGAGTATATGACGAGTATATGAATTGTAGATTGCTTTACATACCAAACACAAGCTTTTAAGTGGTATACGAGTATATGACGTTGAGATATATTTTTTTTATTTTTTTTTTAAACTTGTGTTTGGTATGTAGTCTCACCAAAGGTTTTTAATCCTTGTTACTAAGTACATCATCTTTCCTAACATTTTTGGGCACCCTCGTGCTTCTACCCTTCTGATGGAAAATTGAGCCTTCCATGGAAATTTGATAACCCATGTCAGAATGTGAAATCAGATGATGTTTCCTATTTGTCATGTGCATAGAATCTTAATTTTCCGTTTGGTTATTCATCTACCATGGCATATCTTCTCCATCGCATGGGCTTTGAGAACATGCTTATACAGAGGACCCATTATGAGTTGAAAAAGGATCTGGCTTTCTCTAAGAATTTGGAATACATATGGCGCCAAAGCTGGGATTCTGAGGAGGGGATACAGGAAATCAACCTGTCAGGTGGAGGGGATACAGGAAAAACCAATAAGTGTATACTGTCAGATGTTTTGAAATGCCTTGGTGACAATAAAAAACGTATGAGAGAAAGCACTCTAACTACTTTAGATGCTTGGCTTGCTACTGTTCATCTCGACAAAATGGTTGGGTTTCAATTTCTCTATTTCGTTTGTGCATTAATTAATTTTATATATTTATCATGCTTCTCTGATAAATTTTCCAATTCTGTTTCTTTATTAGGTGCCTTACATCACTACTGCTTTGATGGATGCGAAGCTTGGCACGGAAGGGCGCAAGGATCTTTTTGATTGGCTATCAAGGCAACTTAGTGGATTAAGCAATTTTCTTGATGCTGTAAATTTGAATTATGTATTGTTTCAAATTGTTATGCTAGATGGATGTGACTTGTGAATGAAAACTTAGAATAGTTGTATTGTGTCGAATGTTAATGAATTATGTATTGTGTCGAATGTTAATGATTCAGTTAATTTGAATGATACTTTAAAATTATAGGTTTGTTATGGATTGAATGAATTATTAGGAATTACAGGTGTATTGTTTTCCTGCTTTGGCGACCAATTTATTAGTCGCGACAAATAAATAATTTTTTTCGCAAAAAATGACAATTGCCGACCAAGAGTTTTGGTCGCAAAAAATACATCTATTGCCGACCAAAACACCTCTTGGTCGTGGAAACTCACTTTTGCTGACCAAAAGTTTTGGTAGCGAAAAGTAACAAATGGCGACCAAATTTTTTGGTCGCGAAATGTGATAATTGGTGACCAAAAAATTTGGTCGCGAAATGTGATAATTGGCGACCAAACTTTTTGGTCGCGAAATGTGACAATTGGCGACTATGAAATTTGGTCGGGAAAATATAACTTTTCGCGACCAAAGTGTTTTAGCGACAAAATGAATTAGTCGCAGCAATTAAATATTTAGCGACCAAAAATTTAGTCGGGAAATCTAACTTTTGCCGACCAACCAAAATTTTGGTCGCGAATTACTTTTGCCGACCCTCAATTGGCGACCAAAGTAGCGACCAAAAAAATTGGTCGCGGATAACTTTTACCGACCAAAAATTGACTTTTAGCGACCAATTTTTTTGTTGCCAAAAGTGTTAATTCTTGTAGTGATTAGAGCTGCGTGTATAGGACCTTTTGGGCTGTTCCTTTTCATGGTCTATCAGACCCTGTTTTATCGCATCTTCAATTTGAACCCCTATTTCATGGAACTCAGCAAATGTAAACAAAGACAAGACTATCATCTTCTGTAATAGTCTCTTTTGTAAGTTACGGACCACCATTCTGATTTGGTTCTTTTTTGATGGCCTAATAGTCATCATAGAGGCCTTAGCCCTCCATCGGGTCACAAAATCTGAGAAACCCTCCTTCGGCTCTTGATGGGTCGCTTCGAGATCACGAGTAGTGACCTCAATCTGGGTATTGTAGGAGTACTGTGCTATGAAGGCCTTGACCATTTCCTCATAATTTCTCTTCACAGAGTCTTCAAGCTTGGCATACCAAATAGTCGCTATACCCGACATGGTCCGGCCAAAAAGTGACAACTTCTGTAGTTTGGAGAGACCCATTGGTCATAGGATATCTGAAAATAATTGGCGATGGACCATGGGATCCCTAGAGTTGTCAAACCGGTCTATGTGAGGCATCTTGAATCTGTCCGGCAGAGTTACTGCAGAATCTGTGTATCCATCCTCAATATCAGGGATTGAATTTACATCCTGAGCCTGTTTGAAGTGCTTTTCTAGCTTGTTGACCTTCAGTGCAGTGGGGTCAACCTCAAATTCAAACGGTGCCTCCATTTGGTAAACTAGTGCCTTGGAGGTTTGAGGTGGGATGGGATCTGCCTGAATGCCCGCATTTTCCTGGACATTAATTGTGACCGTGGGTGCAGAAATTCCTGCTGGGGGTGCATGGGATGTAGAGGCTACCGCTGGTTGTGGCTGCTGTTGCTGAAGCCTTTCTATTACTTCTTCTTGGCGAGCGACAACCTCGGCTTGGCAGGCTATGGTCTCAGCTTGGCGGGCAACATCTAGTTGCATAGTCTCACTAGTTTGTTGGAGCTGACGAAGCATATCTTCTACGCTGATTGGAGGACTTTGAGCTACCGAATCTGGCGAATGCTCTCTGTTTAGAGTAGAAGTAAAAGACTGAGCTTGACTGGGCACAGGTGAAGCAAAAGGTGACTATTGGATTGGTGAATTCTGTCTGATCCTCTTCCGTCTGGTAATCAGTGGAATGAAACAAACACTGGTTGTCCTTTGACTAGATCCCCAAATCTGCAAATCCTTCTCACTCGGGTCCAGAGTGCTTGGGGGTTAACAGAATCGTCTAAAGCAATGGTGAAAAACTACCTTGCAAAAAGAAAATAAAGCAAAAAGAAACAAAAATAAAAAACCGCACAACACCTCGGCTCAGAGACAAACAACACGTAGTTGCAATCATAAGCTGGAGAACTGTACTCAACACTGATTTCTACCTCAAAACTGATACCCAGACTTGCAACTGATACATACATTTCTGCAGAGTTTCACTCTAAAAGCAGATATCAAGCAAGTGAGAGCCAAAACAACTTTATGATCGGATAGGTGTAACATGCCCGGGGAGTACCCGCGCGCATTAAACAGTTCGGACTCCCGAGATCTCTTTGATCTAGTCTCACGAGTGCAATGTGAAACATAGATGAGAGTCCAGATTTGACAACTTTTATTGAAAATCCATTTTATTGCAATTTTGTCAAAAATGGACTACGTCATCAGAGCTCAGAGTCGCCACCTAATATTTTGGAAAATTAGGAAACCCATGACTCGTGCCAAGGCAACTGTTCGTCGTAACCAAGGATATTTGGCTCGGAACCTTAGGTATGAGAGGGGAAGGTCAATAATGAGCACCCCCACTCACCCGATCAAAGATCAGCCTCTATTAAACCATGATATGACTTTTTATTTTCTTTATATGTTTATGTTCTCATTATTGAATAAATCCTAAATTTACTATGTGAAGCATACAAGGTATAGACTAGTTTGCTCAAATTGGAACAATTCAATTTCATGTTTGTTTTTCGAAAAGGATTTTAAATTTGCCACTTGATAAAGTGGGCTTAAAGTTTGTGAATTTGTCACTACAAAGTGGGCTTAAAAACGTACAATCATTGAATCAGTCCAATTTAAACAACAAGCCTTCATCCATAGGCATTCATACAGTTATATTAAGTAAACAAGTAGCCTCATGATAAAATGCTAACACATAGCAAAAAAAAAAAAAAAAAAAAAACACACAGATGGAATGCTAAAGCATAAAAACTCATAGATTGATCGACGTCCGTCGAACAGCTACAAAACAAAGTTAGAAAAATATGCATGATATTATATACAAAATCCTAATGCAATTCACTCATGAGATGCAACTAAAGATTCGACTTCTAAGATATGGCATGTGAATCATTGCAACACTTGCGATAGTACACAAAATCATATAAGAATTGATGAAATCGATTCACAAAGATGCAAACTTAGCCGAATCAATATACATGAAACATGAATGCAAAGCATGGATATGCATGGCATATCAGATTTATACATATGTACAGTTAGGGAAAGCGATTAAAGAATAGGATAGAAAGAAACGGGGTGAGGAGATTATTACAATACTTTAAATATTACAGATCCAAATAAAAGAGGAGGAAGAAATAATAAAACAAAATAAAACCTCACAAAACACTCAAAATCAAAATAAAAAATAAAAGTTTGAAATCCCCGGCCATTCATCAACTTGCAAATAACCATCGGTCCTCATGCCTCGGCCCATGTATTCATCTTCAATGGAGGCCCCATCAACACTCAAACAAAACCGGCCCACTGTCAAGCCGGCCCACCGGCCAATAAAAAATGCACCAACCTAACGTGAATGACATTCACATGAGTTATTATTCTGCAGCACCAAAAATCCCACAACTTTACGGCCCAATAACCATGATTTTATTTTTCTCCAGTGAAACAAAAGTAAAACAGGGGCTTCTTGTTACAGAAGCAACAGCCGCACTTCGGAACAATAATGCACGTGGTATCACTAGAAACTGGGCAAAACCAACACCTGCAGCAACACTAAGAAGCAACAATTATATCAACTTGATTCAAGTATGTATGTCTAACACCATCACAAAGTTTCCTGGGTAAGAAAACCGACTACGTGTGCATGAGAAAGAGAGAGAGGTGCCGAGAGGGAGAAGATGAGAGCCCTTCCTTTCCGTGTGTGTGTGTGTGTGTGTTAGAGATAGATAGAACCAGAGAGAGGACGAGATTGGTGGTCTGTTCGGTCTTGCAGCCCGAAACCCGGAGAGAGAGATAGAAGTTGGTTTTGCATGGAGAGAGAGAGAGAGAGAGAGCTGTCATGTGTGTGTGCGAGTCCTCGTATCCATGTGTGCTGGGTGTGTGAAAATCTATCAATGTGTATGCATGTGTGTGAATGTGTATTGACTGTGTGTGTGTGTGCCTTGTGTGTGTTATGTGTGGGTGAAGAACCAGACTGAGAGAGATCAAGTTCAGAGAGAGAGAGAGTGAGCTAAAAAATGGCGAGAGGCAGCATGTGTATGGATCTTCCCCTCTCAAAACCGTGTGTCTGTGTGTCTATCCTGTGTGCCGTGTGATCTCCATGGGTGTGTGTAGTGAGATAGCAGCTCCCAAAGAGAGAGGTGAGCTTGTGTGTGTGTGTGTGTATCGGTGTGCTATGTGTGATGCGTGTGCCGTGTGTGTCTCAGTGTGTTGCTCTGTGTGTATGTGTGTGCTGTGTGTGTGTTCATCTCCAACCCAAAACTGCCGAGAGAGTGAGAGAGCCCGAGAGCAGATGCATGTGTGTATGTGTGTGATCTCTTCATCTCCGAACCAGTTCATGCCAGAGAGAGAGAGAGAGAGGGGTGCCGAGAGAGATCATGCATCTCTTGTGTGTGTGAGCTCGTCTGTGGTCTGTGTGAACCGTGTGCATGCGTGTGCCTGGTGTATCGGCTGTGTGTAGGTGATGAGTGTGTGGCCTCTCTCTCTAAACCCGTGTGTGTGTTCAGTGGTGAATGGGTGTGTTGAGTGATGTTGTGCATGTGTGTTGGGATGGCAGTGGTGGTGTGGTGAGAGTGTATGTTGTGCATGTGTGTGCTGTGCTGCTGCCGTGAGTGTGTGTGCAGTGTGTATGTGTGGAGAGAGAGACCTAGCTAGAGAGAGATGAGACTGAGAGCCTTTTTGCATGTGTTGTCCTCCCCTCCCCCCTTTTTTGTTTCAAACAAGTTGGAAAATATAAAGAGAGAGATTTTTTAATTGTTTATCACTCACCATGCCAACAATCATAAAAAATCACACCCCTGGTGCCCACATACTTCAATTATTCTGAAGAGGCAGAGATAGTGTGTTTGTTAGATGTCTCATCTCCACCCACTCTCATCTGTCCTCTTCTTTTTTCAATTTCCTCCACCACTTTTCAAACCCACTTCATCGAATTATTTTCCACCCAAAACTTATCATCACAATGTCCACTCTGTTTCCCTTTGAATCCAGCAAAAACAAAATTCTTTTCCATCCCAAAACCCATTATCCTCATCTGACCCTCTCTTTTTCTTTTCTTTATTTTCTTTTTCATTTTTTATTTTTTTGTTTGTTTTTTTATTATTTTATATAAAAAACACCTAAAAATGTGTACACACACATAAAATTAGATAAAAATTATAAAATACTACAAATTGATAAAATATTAATGATATAAAATAATTTGACCAAAATAGGTAAGGTTTGGGATTAAAGCTTCAATTTGATTTTTCGGCTGAGAAATTTATAAAATGACATATTCTAATTTTTATCAGCGAGTGGTCAAAAGAAAGTGCCCAAGTCTTAGAGCCGGTCAAAATGGGGTGTTTACAATAGGGTTACCCTGTCCTAATTTCGTCAGGAACTAGGGATTCACTACGCAAAACAAGCGATTTCATACAATTCCTGCATTCGGGTAAGCAACCTGTCCGAATTTGGAACAATCTCTATGGTTTCTAATATGTAACTAGGTCGATTGGTCGAAAAGGGTATCTCGGCAAGACTACCTAATATACTTCTCACACCTAATACCGAGAAGTGAAAGGAGGATCAAACGGTACAGCGGTAGTCTAGATCCAAGGGTTGTGTTCCCATCGTGGCAGAACCCGCAACTGGTCAGCCTTTTGGCAAGCTTTTCTAAGCAAGCCTCTGACAAATCGCTCAGGAATAACAGATGTCAAACACTGTGACTTAGGCGCACCAATGCAAATGCAAATGCAAAAAAATACATAAGTGTAGATAAAACAACATATCATGAGTTCGAGTCAAGTTCTTTAAATCCCCAGCAGAGTTGCCAGAAATTGTGGACTCGCCTTTTTCCGCACTCCCTTTTGAAAGGTTTGAAAAGAAAGGCCTCACAGTTCGGACTCCCGCGGTTCTGAATCTAGTCTCACAAGTGCAATGTGAAACTGATAAACACCAAAGAGTCTAGATCTGGCAAACCTTTTTGGAAAATCGATTTTAAATCAAAGAATGCCAAAATTGGACTGCTTTCCCAGATACAGAGTCGCCACCTAAATATTTTATTTTGGAGAAATTTAGGAAACCTTGACTCGTGCTGAAGGCCACGTGTCCGTCATCACCAAAGTTGCCTCAGCTCGGGAACTTGGGTACGAAGGGGGAAGGTCATGAATTGAGCACCCCCACTTGCCTAATCAAAAGATCGGCCTTTTCTAATCCTGATATGATATTTTATAAACATTATGTGTTCTTGTTCCGCTTATTTAAACTAGCTTTACTATGTGATGCGCACAAGCAAGTATAGGCTAGTTTGCTCAATTTGGAACAATTCAACTCATGTTTGTTTGCGAAAAATTATTTGAATTTGCCACCTCAAGTGGGCTTAAAGATGCCGATTTGCCACCAAACATAGTGGGCTTAAAATTGATCTGCCACTCAACAAAGTGGGCTTAAAACACACATTCGTTGAATCGTTCTAATTCAAACAGCAAGCCTTCATCCACAGGCACTCAAGCAGTTTAGCATTTAAGCACATAGCCTCATGGCAAACATGCTAATCATGACAACATTCACACTTATGCGAGTATGCTAAAGTGTAAAAACTCACTGAGTACTCCAAGCCAAAACAGAAACTAGTTAGAAAGATGCATGATCCTAACTATATAAGACGCCTAATGCAACACATGCAATAATGCAATTAATAGGCTCAGCTACTAATATGACATATGAATCGATTTGATAACATGCGATTAAACACGTATTCAAAGAAGTATTGAAATGACAATGCAGTTTGAATGATGCGCCGAGTCTCAGTACATGCAATACAAATGAATGGATGCAAGCATGCGATATGCTAAGTTGAAATATGTCCCTAATCTAACCATTAAAAGTAGGTAAATAAAAGGGAGAACGACATGGGGTTAGAAAACATACACACATGCACGTTCACTTGTTACAACATTACGCCCTCGCGAAAAAGAATCCGAATGAATAAGAGCTAAGTTAATCTGAGCTAAGCTAATCTAATTAAGCTAATTAGACTAAATATTACAAATCAAATGAATAACTAGCTAAGCTAATTACTAATTATTACAACACTTTAACTAACTAGCAAACTAATTAATTACAACACAAATGCGAATAAACTAAGCATGTAAGACATTAAACTATGCTGCCACAGCTTTGCCTCAGGAAGTGGAAGATGCACATGCTCAGTTTTCACCCCGAAAAGACCTCTGTTTTGCTCTTGAGAGGCTCTGTTTGCAGGGTTGAGCATACTTTAGAACCTTTCTACTCCACCTTACCAAATCTTTGCTGAGATTTACATCAGTGGCCTGCCGACCATGGAGGGATGCTGCCGGACCACTGCCGGCCAAAAAGGTGTACTGCTGGCCAGAAATGATGCACTACCGGCCACTGATGCATTGGATCACCATGCTGCAACAAAGCACAAACAGAGCAAAAATGGGATTTCTCCAAGGGTTGTCTGCACACCTTGTTTCTCTTTTTCATGGGGAAATCAAATGAGGGACAAGATTTGGTTCACAAAACCACCAATCAAGCAATTTCATTGCATGATGGCTCATGAAACCAATTTGTGCAAGTTCAATAAATGCAAGAACAAGACTCAAATAGCCATGACCCCATTATGTATGATTAGGGGCAATGGAGACCTAGGAAAATGGCATATTTCATCACTATTGAGTATGAAATGTCCCATTTGCCTTGTGTTCAAATTAATGTCCGATTTGAACACATGCAATGCAACACAAAGAATGCTTATCTTGCCTCTTTTACTTATCAACTTTGTTTACTCATTTTAATTACCTAATCATCCTTTAATCCATTAAGTCCATTGGTGAGTGTCCTCTAATGGAAAGAGGGTTCAAACCACAAGTTGCTTTGGGTATGAAAGAGGCATTACATTGTTGGTAATGAACCCCCTAAGGGATTAAACCATTAGGTGTAGCACCTCCATTTCACACTTAGGCAAATGAGTGGTTTGAAACCACTTTCAAAGAAAAACCAAAAAGTGAAGAAATAAAGGAGATTGGAGAGATTATGAGTGCTGAAATAAAGTAGAAAAAACACTAAAACATGCAATTAACTCAAACTAATGATGATTAAACCCTTAAAACAACAAGCTAGTGAACAAACTTGCACTACAACTATGCAAAACAAGACTCAAAAGACTTAACCTGCCCGAAACAAAGCTAAAATAGGTCACAACAGAGCCTAAAACATGCTGGACTAGAGCCACAAAAAGCTAAAACATTAAGCTAATACATGAGGCTAACTAGGCATGCAAACAAGACATAAGAAAGGGAGGCTGACCCCTCCAATTTTGGACTTCAAAATGAGTTTTTTTACCACTGAAAAACCTCTAAAATTCAATGGTTAAAAGGCTCAAAAAAGTTGGTTTTAAAGTGATGAATAAAGGCACAAAAGCTTTACACACAAAGAAACAAGAAAGGTGAACCACCCCCTAACTAAAAAAGGGGTCAAACCACCATTTTTAAGCCACAAAAATAGAGCTTTTTACAGTTCAAAACCAGCCCAAAAAATAGTTGAAAATGAAGGCAAAATAAGTATAAACAAGGCAAGTGTTATACCTTTGAAGCAAAGCACAAGTTGGCCAACAATCCAAGCCAAAACCACCTTCTAGAGCTTAAAGAAGGTCCCAAGTTACCTCAGCTCAAAGACTAGCAACTTTGGTTAAGGTAGTGTATGTAAAAGTGTAGAGAAAACAAGCACTTAGGCACAAAATTGTAAGAGAGAGAGAGAGAGAGAGAGAGAGAGAGAGAGAGAGAGAGAGAGAGAGAGAAATCTAGAAAGAGAAAATTTTATGTCTCAAAATTTTCTAACCCCTTCACATGAGAGAGTGGGGTCCTATAAATAGAAAAACACAAATTTCCCTCATAAACATCCAACTACACGCGTAGGAAGATGCATGAATCTGTGCATACAGTTGGCACAAACTATCACAAAATATCTGCAGTAAACAATGATGGCCGGCCGGCCATCAGTGGTGGCCGGCAAGGCACATCAATGACCGGCAAAGGAGAAGTGGTTGCCAGTAGCCTCCAAGGATGGCTGGCAGGCCATCAGGAACTTCTGGCTAAAAAAAACCAGGCATGGTCTAAAGATGAGACAAAATGGATGCAGGGTTTGAAATGCTCAAACCTTTGGCATTCCGCTAGAGACTTCGAGTGCTTGGCGAGCAGTCAGACTCGTCATTAGATGTACCTGCAAGAGCATCCAAGTCTTAAAGGGCTATAAAAAATGGAGTGTCTACAATAATGAATCTTGATCTTTTGATGAATTACAATCTGCATTTGAAGAATTGCAAGACGAATTTCGATAACTTGGCATTAAAAATATTGCACTTAAAAAATTGCTTTCAAAAATGAATCTTTATCTAATAAAATTGAAGAGTTACAAAATGACTATTTAAAGATAAAAGAAGAAAATGAAATTTTGAAATCAAAAGAATCTCCTATTTTAAAAAAGCAACTAAATGATTTAAAAATTGAAAACGATTCTTTAAATAATGAGAAAACTAATTTGAATAAAAATATAGAAGATTTGAATAATACTCTTTCAAAATTTAGTCAAGGAAAAGACACTTTGGATAAAATTCTTAGAAGTCAAAATCATACATTTGGAATAGTCAAAATTGGGTATAAACCTTTTTCAAAAGAAAAAACTTTCAAAAATGGTTTTATTTATGCTTTTGCTAGACGCTTACATCTCACGTGTCATTTTTGTGGTAAAAAAGGTCATATTTCACCATCATGTCCTAGTAAAAGAAATCCCTTTCCTAGAATAAAAAGGATGTGGGTTCCTAAAGATATTTCAACTCCATCAAATTCTAACTTTTACGGACCCAAGAAAATATGGGTACCAATAGAAAAATCAAATTTTTGTAGGTATATTTCAAGACAAAATCTAATAACGATAGATGGTATCTCAACAATGCATGCTCAAACACATGACCGTAAATAAAGTTATGTTCGTCACACTTGAATCAAAGGATGGCGGATACGTAACCTTCGGCGACAATAGTAAAGGAAAAATCATTTGTGTAGGTAGTATTGGTAAAAATCCTTCTCCTATTATAGAAAATGTTTTGCTTATTGAAGGTTTAAAACATAACTTGTTTAGCATTATTCAATTATGTGATAAAGGTAACAGAGTTATTTTTTAAAAAAACTCATTGCACAATTGAGAACACTAAAGATAATAAAACGTTGTTTGTAGGACATAGATATGAGAATGTATGTGTTTGATTTGCATAACTTGTCCTCTTATTTTGATGTTAAATGTTGATCTGCAATAAATGAAACTGGTTAGTTATGGTATAAACGATTAGGACATGCTCATTTAGATTTAATTTCAAAACTTTCAAAAAATGAGTTAGTCATTGGTTTGCCTAAAATTAGTTTTGAAAAAGACAAACTTTGTGATGCATGCCAACTTGGAAAACAAACTAGAATTTCTTTTAAATCTAAAAATATCATTTCAGCTACTAAATCGCTTCAACTCTTGCATATTGATTTATTCGAACCATCTAGAACATTAAGTTTAGGAGGAAAATCATATGCTCTTGTTTGTGTTGATGATTATACTAGATATACATGGGTATTATTTTTAGCACAAAAAAATGAAGCTTTTTTTTTTTTTTTTATAATTTCTCAAAACTTTGTAAAAGAATTCAAAATGAAAAAAATCTTAATATTTGCAGTATTAGAAGTGATCATGGTAGAGAATTTGAAAATGATGATTTTATTATGTTTTGTGGTGACTTAGGAATAGATCATAATTTCTCAGCCCCTAGGACTTCTCAATAAAACGGTGTGGTTGAAAGAAAAAATAGAACTCTTGAAGAAATGGCCTATACTATGCTTTGTGAGAATAATTTACCTAGATATTTTTGGGCTGAAGTTGTTTTCACTGCATATTATGTTGTAAACCATGCCATGATTAGACCTATTCTTAAGAAAACTCCTTATGAACTTTGGAAAGGTAGAAACCTAATATTAGCCACTTGCATGCTTTTGGTTGTAAATGCTTTGTATTAAATAACAATAAAGATAACTTAAAAAAATTTGATGCTAAATCGGATGAAGCTGTATTTCTTGGTTATTCGAATTCTAGTAAAGCTTATAGAGTATTCAATAAAAGAACTTTACTTGTTGAAGAATCTATACACATTGTCTTTGATGAATCTAACAACGTTGTTTCCAAGAATCTTCTAAGTAATGGTACTGCAGAAACACATCCAAGAATGGAGAGCATTTACATAACAAATGAAGAAAATGCATCTCCTAAACAAAAAGAAGAAATCACAATGAAAAATCTTCAAGAAGAATATGCTCATCCAGAAAACGAATCAAATCTACCAAAGGAATGGAAGTATGCTCATGGCCACACTAAAGACGTTATCATAGGTGATGCAGCGAAGGGTATAAAAACTCGTTCCTCTATTAGAAATGTTTGTGGTAACTTAGCATTTGTTTCACAAATTGAACGAAAATCGTTTTTAGCTACTCAAAAAGATGAAAATTGGAATTTTACAATGCAAAAAGAATTAAATCAATTTGAAAGGAATGAAGTTTGGTTTTGACCTCTCAGCTTAAGGATCATCCAGTTATTGGAACAAAATGGGTTTTTCAAAACAAAATGAATGAATCCGGAATTGTTATTAAAAATAAAGCTAGATTGGTAGCCCAAGGTTATAATCAACAAGAAGGCATTGATTTTGATGAAACTTTTGCACCAGTTACTAGACTTGAAGCTATTAGAATGTTACTTGCTTTTGCATATTTTAAAGATTTAAAATTGTATCAAATGGATGTTAAAAGTGTTTTCTTAAATGGGTACATTTCGGAGGAAGTTTATGTTGAACAACCTTCCAGTTTTGAAAGTCATAAATACCCGGATCATGTTTTCAAACTTTCAAAAGTTTTATATGGTTTAAAATAAGCTCCTAGAGTGTGGTATGAAAGATTAAATAATTTTCTACTTGACAAAGATATTTTTAGAGGAAAAATTGATACAACACTTTTTATAAAAACCAAAAAGGAGGATATGCAGTTGTTCAAATTTATGTTGATGTTATTATTTTTGGTGCTACTAATGAAAATTTGTGCAAAGAGTTTATTAAAGATATGTAGGGTGAATTGGAAATGAGTATGATGGGGGAGTTAAATTATTTCCTTGGTCTACAAATTAAACAAACCAATGATAGAATCTATTTAAATCAAACAAAATATATCAAGGATCTGCTCAAAAGATTTGAAACGGGATCATCAAAGC
This sequence comes from Camellia sinensis, assembly GCF_055761805.1. Classification (NCBI taxonomy): domain Eukaryota; kingdom Viridiplantae; phylum Streptophyta; class Magnoliopsida; order Ericales; family Theaceae; genus Camellia; species Camellia sinensis. Next base: position 98,756,819 of record NC_138975.1, on the reverse strand, counting down.
CTGTAGCAACTCCAATGAGTATATCAATAAAAATTGACAAAGATAAGTAAGGTAAACCTGTAGATGAAAAGAAATATCGAGGTGTGATTGGTTCCTTACTCTATCTTATTACAAGTAGACCGGATATAATGTTTAACACATTTTCAATCTGCACAGAAAGAGTCATACATCACCACAGTCAATCGTATTTTCAGATATCTTGTTGGCATTCCAAATTTGGGATTATGGTATCCTAAGGGTTACCTTTGAACTTTTTGGTTACTCAGATGCTGACTTTGCGGGATATAGACTTAACAGAAAAAGCACTAGTGGCACTTGCCATTTTCTTGGAGACTCTCTCACTTCCTGGTTTTGCCAAAAGCAAAACTCAGTAGCTTTATCAACTGCTGAAGTTGAATATATTACCGTTGCTAGGTGTTGTGCACAATTACTTTGGACGAAACAACAACTTCAAGATTTTGGACTTCACTATGATCATATTCTTATAAAATATGAAAACACAAGTGCCATTAACCTTTCTAAAAATCCTATTCAGCATTTACACATTAAACACATTGAAATAAGACATCATTTTCTTAGAGATCATGTACTCAAAAGTGACATTGAACTTGAGTTTGTCCTACACATCGTCAATTAGCTAACATATTTACCAAGCTTTTAAATGAAAAATAATTTTATTATATTAGAACTAAACTTGGTATGATGAATTCTCCCTTACAATAATTATATATAAAACAAAATAAAATAAAATTTAAAAAAATAAAAAAAAAACAATTATATAAATCCTCTCTTTCTCTCTTTGCTCACCCACTCACCGTCCTACTCTCGCTCTCTCTTTCTCTCTGCTTCTCTCTCTCTCTGTTTCTCTCTCTCTCTCTCTCTCTCACATACCCACTCTTCGTCTCTCTCGCTCTCGTTCTCTCTCACTTGCTCTCACTCTCACTCTCTATTTTTTCTTTCTCATGCGCTCTCTTCGATACCATCTTCATCCCCACCATCATCCATCTAAATACATCCCCGATTTTCTCTATCATCACAGTTCATCACCATCATCATCAACCCAAATCCCTCACCGATCTACCAAAATCCATCCCAAATCTAGTTAAATCCATCACTGATCTACCAAGATCTATCTCCAATCTACCGATCTTCACTGTTCTTTCTGTTTCTCTCCATCGACGTAGATCTACATCATCATCACCGTTTTTCACTATTGTCACCGATCTTCATCGTCATCGACGAATTTTACATCCACCAACATATTTTCCCCTATCAATATATTAAAATTATTTTTGCACTTTGTTATATTTCTTATATGGTTGTATGTGGTACAAATTCTTTTGTATTTAATAACAATAGCTTTTACCTAGTATGAATATATTGTTTTTATTTGTATTTTTTTTTTATGCTAGTGTACTTGGTGTAGTTGTTTCTAGCCGAATCTTACTGACCCTTGGTTTTATAAATTGGTAATCTGTTTATCACAGTTTGTATAATTTTTAGTGCATTAATTTAGGAGAAGACTCATATTATGTAATTTTTTGAAATTTAACAAAAAAAAAAAAAATCTTAAAAAGGCATTTGTATATTCTATGCATAATTTTAAGGGCGTATATACAGTTATTAACTATTTTTTTTTTTTTTTTTACTTCTTATCTGCAATTTTTTTTTTTTTATATAGCAAAGACAAACAATTTTTTCAAAGAGAAATGTTTGCAATTTTATTTAAGAATGAGAAACTATTGCTCGATTACATGTACGGTTTGAGAAGGCTTCACAGATTTTTTGCGTTTCACTTCTCTCAACAACTTTTCATGATCCTCATTTACATGCCTCTCTCTATTTTCGACTTCTGTGAGTCTTGACATTATAACCGTTGTATAATATTGCATCGCATTCTCCAACTAATAATTTTTCCTTTCTAGCTCTCTCTTCTCCTAACAAGTATCAGCTAGTTGTTATTTTAATAAGCTCACATCTTCTTTCAATTGCTGATTTTCTTGTACTCTTGCTTGTAGTCGTTAAGCCATATTAGAAACCGTAATCATCACCTGTGTACTAAGAGCCATAGTGTTATCAATAACATCGATATCATTCTGATTACCAAAAATACTAGGACTCTCATTTACTGGAATAGCGTGTATAACGATTCCGATTTTGACCTGACCCATTGATTTTTTGGACTTGGGTTTATGGTTTCATATTGTTGTTAATGTCTTTTCCTCTCTATTCTTACTTGAGTTTGGCTATTGGGTTGTGTCGAGCATGTTTGGAACAGGTTGGTTGCGTAGTTTTCAAACCTTTTGTTGCCCAGAATTTTGCTTGTCCGCTTAAGCAGCATTTCTTGTGCTTTAGTGAGCTTTGTGAACTCTCAGTACTTTTGCAGGTCTGCAAAACTACTAGGAGAGTGTATTCTACGCTCAAGCGGGTAGGCGCTCGAGCGGCCATTCTTGCGCTCGAGCGATGGTCTGTTCTTTGCAAAACTACTAGGAGTGTGTATTCAGTGTTTGAGCGTCACTTTCTAAGCTTGAGCGGTGTTACCCTGTTTCATTGTGTCTTGGTGCTCGAGCATCACTTCTTGCGCTCGAGTGGAAAAACTTATTGTGTTTGACACTCAAGTGTTAATTATTACGCTTGAGCAGACTATGCGTATATCAGTTCATAAAAGGGCATTTTACATCACTTTTTCAGATCTATTTTTCTCCAAACCTTAAAGTTGAGACTCTCTTTCTCTAAAACCTACATTCGCTTTACTTTTTCATTTAGATCTAGTGATTTCTCCACTCTAGTGCCTTTGTTAAAAAGGTAGAGTATCTCAAGAGTTACGTTTTGATTCGAATCAATCTTGGTTTTGGTGTCTTTAGAGTTTCTTCACTTCTCCCTTGGTCTTCTAAACTTGAGGTAGGGACTTTCAACACTCTCCTATGAGTTTTAACTTAGCTATTTGTGGTTGTGTGAATAAATGTTGGGATTTGGAGGATTTTAGACAAACCTAAGGTTTTGATTTAAAATTGAAAGAGGGTTTTCAAATAAAAGGGGTTGAAAATGATTATGAGTGTCAATATGAGGATGTATTGTGTTGGATTTGTTGATTTTGGCACATGGGTTGGATTTTGGATGAAAATGGGGGTTTTCCCTAAAAGGTTTCAAATGGTTATTTTTTATAAATAATGAAATTGGTATTGGACATGTGAAATTGGGTGAATGTTATTATAAATGGTGGAGTTAGATGTGTATTACCTCTCGCCTATGGAAATTTAGATAATTTATCTATTTTGGAGATTGTATATCTGCTTAGAAATATCTGTTTAGACTATTGGTGAAGGATAGCCATGAATGTTGTAGAAATTGCATGAAAATTAGATGAATTGAAACTAATTTTTTATTGGTTGTCATTGAATATGACTGTGTTTTAATACATTGCATATGTATAATGTTTGAGAGGAGAAAGATGATGTACTCCATGTTCGGGAGGAGAAAGGAAATGGAGTCCATTAAATTAAGTTGGCTCGTGTGTCCAGGGTGAAAGCCCCGAAACATTGTGTATACATGGGTGCCGATTCCCGTGGACGAAATTTTCGTAAAATGACAAATGAAAGTGTTTGTGTGATGACTATGTTGATTCAAGAACCTCTGAGCTGTATCATCAGTTGGGTGTTGGTAATAAACAGAAATAACTCATGAATTGAGATAAAATGAATTAAGTTAAAAAGGGGATTAAGATAACGTGGATTATGACATAAGACTTTGCATGGCATGGTGTGCGAATAGTTGTAAATGATTTTGTTACAAGCATTGTATATACACACATCATATTTATATCTTTGTTAAAATTCATATATTGTGTTGGATTATTTCTACTGGGTTTTGGCTCACCCTATTTGGGAAAAACCATTTTCAGGTACAGGTGATATGCCTCCGCTAAGGACTTAGCTTGGGAGGACTGTGGAGTTGAAGCTCACTTTTGCTCATTTTGTGTTCACTATCTTTTCTAGCCTAGGGCTTTATGTGTATTGAGCTTTTGACTCATTTTATTGTAACCAAGAACGGTCTTGGGAAGATATACGCTATTAGGGCATATGTATATCTATTCAGCTTTCATTTCTTATTTCATTTTGTTGCACATGCTGTAGATTTAAGATAAACGATTTATGAATATATATTGCATGTGTCACCTTTTGTAAATTAACTATGATTAATGAAAGCTCCTCATTTTATTTATGTCACATGGTACTAGTGTTTGGAGTTGGTTTATGGTAATTATTTTAGGGGCGTTACAGCGTGCGAATGCACTATTGGTAAGCTCTCATTTGCTTGCATTACAGGCATCTCATGCATGTCAGAACCATTGATGGTTAAGGTAAGGAATGACGTGTTTACAAAGACTGTAATTTTTTTTTCTCTAAGAACACTTGAAGATTTAGTATCTCTGCATATTATCTATGCAACTTTTTATACACTCCACCGATCCAATACTCGATGCATATCTGCTCAAGTCTCTTGTTTGTCAACCCTTTGGGCACAGTTGCATCATTTTTAGGAGATGCTACAAAATCCCCACAATGATCACGAAAAGACATAAGAATCATTATTATATTTTTGGCAAATTAGATAATTTTCTCAATTGTGTTTGTCTGATTTTTGTTTTGGTCACTAAAAATTTTATTCTCTCTAAAGCCTTCCTATCTCCATATTTTATTTTGATGATCTCAAAGGAGAAGAAAAATATGATTTTGAATTGTTATGCATGTGCTGCTTTAATTATCAAATATCTTATATTGCAGAGTAATCAAATATTTTGTGCCAAATACATACATGTCTTGCCATCATCAAAAAGAGGAAAATTGTTAATCATGTTGTTTAATTTTGATGATGTCTAAAATATTAATTGATAAATTATGATTTTTTTATATACATATTTTATATTATTTGACACAAAATTTTATCTATTTTTGGCTGATCACTATTCATCTTTTGACAAATTTGATATTGATTGATTGTGTTACTTTAAAAAAAATTAATATTAATTGGTTGTATTATTTGATATTGATTGGTTATATTATTTTGACAAATTTGATGAGTTGTCTTCTTTTGTCAAATTTGATATATTCACATGAAATAGTTGGTTATTTTTATTAAAGTATATTTGAAATGTCTACAACTATTACAAAAATCATGAAAGGGGTATACATTTTTATGTCTGACATAAATATTTTTTAAAAGAGATTTTACTATACATACAAACACTTTATTAGAAATATCAATGTACATTCAAATATTTTAATATAAAAATTACTATGTAATCACTGTGCTCTTTTTTTTGTTTCTTACTTGAAATGTTTTAAAATGAGCTGTTACTATTCATTGATAGCAACCCATAGCCTTTTATTCAAACCTACCTGTGCTTGATTTGCTTTTTGAAAATGGAAAAGCACCAACAACTAGCTGCTATTCTTTTTGAAAAGATGGAGCCGCATATTGAGCATGCCCCAGCTGCAAACCCACGTGAAGGAACTCCAAAGTCAGAAGAGGAGCGTCCCCTCCTCCAACGGGTATATATTTTTGTGTATAACTAGAAGTGTTTTGTGTGAAGAAAAAAAGGCAGAATTTGAAGAGAAAAAAATATGTGCACTCCAAAATTTTGAGTGTTTTTTGTAGTCTGCTCTTTCACTTTCAGATCTAAGTGTTGTCTTTATTCTTACACTTTCATATCTACTCTTTGTGAGAAAATTATTATAAAAGAGGGTTAAAGTACCTTTTATCTTTATTCATTATTTTGTGAGAGAATTTTGTAAGAGTGAGGCATTTATTGTTGAGTGAAGCTCAATAAATAAGAGCAAGACCTGTGTAAAATCCACAAGCTTGGTGAAGCTTTGGTGGTGTATTGTTTCATTTTGAAAGTGAAGAATTCTCAAGGAGGTTCCTTGGGGAGTGGACGTAAGCCCGGTGTGCCGAACCACTATAAATCTCAGTGTTTGATTTTCTCTCCCTATTTCTCTTACTTTTATATTGATAATTATTGTTTTGTTTTTTTATTTGTTAAAATTTGAATATTGTGCTTATTATTTTTTTTAATATTGTAATTTTTTTTAATAACCCAATTCATTCCCTTCTTGGGTTGCATACCTGAGATAACAATAATTTTAGGGGATAAAAGACACCCAAAACTTGTATACTAGTTGAGATCCTTCAAATACAGGCGCCTTTTACATCCAAAATTATTAGACCAAAATACCCTTGTGTTTTACATGAACATTAATGTCTTTTACTTTTTGAAGCTTTTGAAAACTTAAAAATTCTATAACTTTTAATTTAGATGTCCATTTTCAAATAAAAAAAATTATATTTTTGAAATGCTCTTGTCGAGATCTATCAAACAAGATCCATGATGAATATAAAATTTTGGAAAAAAAATTTGACAAAATTTTATTGAGTTGGCTATCTTCAGTTAATGAAATTTCTCTGACTTTTAATCAAAGAAATTTCATTGATTTATAATAATTTCAGTGAAACTTATTGACTTCAATGATTTTTTTTTTGACTAAGTCAGTGAAATTTCACTATCATTAGTGAACGTTTCCTGATTAAGTCAAAGAAACCCTAAATTTCACTAAGAGTAGAGAAGAAGAAAGATATATAGAGGAATATAGAGTGGGTAGAAAGAAAGAAAGAGATGAGACACACGTATTAGTGAAATTTGAGACAAATTTTTGATTTAGAGAAATTTCAAAAATCCACAGAGAAAATTCCAAAATATTTTTATTCTCAGATAAATTTCTCTAGTATGAAATACAATCCAAAATTTCCATAAATTTCACAAGCATGTGTACTGAAATGCATAACGCTAAGCTCAAAAAGTCATGAACCCACTTTCTTTCTCTACTATTTGATGCACTATTCAAAACCTAGATCCCAAGAGTAATGAACTTCTTGAATTGCAATAGAACCTACGAGCACAGAGAAATTCTAGTAGGTCCTCTAAATTCTTGTGTAGGTCCTCCAAATTCCTCTAGATATGTGAGTTTATTGTTGTCCATGATCAGCTATCCCTTGCTCTTCAACAGATAGATCAAGGACCCAGCCTCATAGTAGCGGACAAGGTAGACGGAGTGGATGTGGTCATGAAGGCAATGGAGGAGGGTTTGAGACTTGGCGTTGAAGACATGGACGAGGTCGGAGTAAGAGTCGGCAACAATGAAGCGACCATTGGAGCAGAAGGAGAAGGAAGCGAAGGTGGCGATGTTGAAGAATGAGGAGATGATGGATTTGGGTCCTAGGGTATGGGAAGAAAAGATTGTGATAGTGGCTAAGTGGGAGGAGAATAGCAGTAGATCTAAAAGAGAGAGATCGAATCTGTAGAGAGAAAAGTTGAGAGAAATGGAAAGAGATCAAAGAAGAAAGAGAAAAAATGAAAGACCCAAATGTGTTTCATTGAAGGGTAAAGTTGGTATTTTTTTTTGAATAAAATAGAAGCAAAGGATGTAGTAGACCTTAACTAGGAGAATTTTTTTTTTTTTTTTTTTTTTTTTTTGTGGACCTCTCCTACTAGTGAAAGTTGGAGTGACTAGTTTGACTAGTATGAGAGAGATGTTAGATCTATTTTTTCTATATATATATATATATATGCACCTAATTTAGATGTTTGTAAGAAGTGTAAATAAATTGATTTAAATATAAAAAAAATGATTAAAAATAAATAATAAAAACTTGTCTAAAAACATATATTTTGTTCGGATTTTCTTTTATTTTAAATTATTTTTTCTTCATATTTTAGTCTTTTTTTTTTACTTTTTAAAAATATCTAGTATGTTTAAAATTTAAAATCAAAATTAAAGCAAACAAATTTATTAATATGATTTGAATTTTTAAGAAAACTTTTTACTTGCTTAATTTGTTTGCAAAAAATCTTTTTTTTTTCGGTCCATTCAAGAAGGATAACGTTTCCACCGACAAACAAAAGTGATGATGCACGCACAATGATGAATCGATCGAAGGGGCGTAAGGTGAGGTGGGACGGCATCGCAAGGCTCAGTTTGTTATTGGAGATAGAATAGAGGGGATTGATAGTGAAGGGATTAATAGTGAGGGGATTGTTAGTGAGAGAATTGATAGTGAGGGGATTGATAGTAAGGAATTATTAAATTATTTTTATATAAAATAATAAAACAAATAAAAAATATAAAAAAATAAACATTATATTTAAAAAAATTTTCCAACATATAAAAAATAAAAAAATTTCTGATCTCCTCACTATTTTCCTAATACCATCTCTACCTCTTCCTTACCAATCCCCCTTCCTCCTCCTTACTAATACCAAGGGATTATTAATCTCTTCCCTATCTCTCAAAACAAACACCCCATTCTCAATCTCTGATTCACTATCAAACTTAATCCCCTTCCCATAACCCCAAACAAGCGAGGCCTAAGAATCTTATATTACGGGCTCCGTTTGGGAAGAGTTAAAAAAATCAAAAATTAATTTTTAATTTATTTTAGGTTTTATTATATTTTATATTTTATATTTTATATATATATTTGAAAAAATTAAAAAAAAAAAAACTCAACTTTCAACTATCTTTTTAAAATAGACCTATATTTATAGTTAAAAGTGGTTTGGAAAGTAAGTTAAAACAATTTTTTTTAAAAAAAAAATATGTTGAGACTTCAGTCGTAGATTACATTTCAGATTCTTCTCATCACTTGTTCATCGTCTTATCGTTTATCATTTTATCATTATGTGTATTTATCCTGATCACATAATTGGTGTAAATAAAATGGAACAGTGACAATATATATATATATATATATATATAACATTTCCTTGAACTTTATTAAATATACAGCAGCTTGCTTCAAGTAAAGGTATAAAAAAAAGTATAGAGATAATACGATTTAAAAAGTCAAAAAATTGTTTTTTAATCAACTTACCGGAATAAGCCTTAATAACTTCTGTCTTAGGGGTGTTTTGAGAAGTTGGTAAAAAGTTGACTTTTGACTTTTTATCAAATTTTTTAGTTTTTTTGAAAATGATTTGAGAAGTTGGTAAAAAGCTGACTTTTTTTAATTTTTGATTTAATATTTTTTAAAAATGTCACATCACTCTAAAATGATCAAAATATTCTTACTTTTTGATTTTTAAATTAATTAATTAAATTATTTCAGAGGGTAATTTAGTAAATTTGGGTGTTGCTTATTTGGTCTTCCCAAATGGGATTGAAAACGCAGTGGGCATGGGTTGGCGTTTCTGAGCTGTTGCCAAAACGTGGCGTTTTTGATTTGTTGCCAAAACGGCACTTAATATATATTAATCTCTTATTTTTATTTTTTTATTATTTTGAAATATTAATTATTTTTAAAAAATTAAAAATTAAAATAAAATAGATTTTTTATTTTGTCCTTTTAAATTTATACCCAAAAAAAATCAAAAGATAATTTTAAAAAGTTAATATCCCCCCAAAAAAATGTGTGGTGTGGGTTAGCATGACTCTTTTCCTTAAAAACTCTATAAAAGGAGAACTTTCGTCGGCAGTGTACTCCTCAATTGGAAACTGTACTTTTTTTTCATTCAAAAAAACATATATTATTGAAGCAAAATGTTGTTATTACATCTCTTATCTTTCTACTTTTTTCCATTGTTCCTCTTGGTACTCTTCCTCTTCCTATGCTTTTCCCTTATTACTACTACTCCAACAGACCACAAAAACTTGCCACCACCTTCTCCTCCAAAGCTCCCAATTATTGGGAATCTCCACCAACTGGGCTTGTTCCCTCACCGCTCTCTCCGATCACTGGCTCAAAAATATGGACCTCTTATGCAACTTCACTTCGGCAGTGTTCCAGTCCTTGTTGTCTCCTCGGCTGTTGCAGCTCGCGAAATCATGAAAACCCATGATCTCGCCTTTTCAAGCAGACAATTAATGGTAGCAAAATTGTTTATGACTGCAAGGACGTCGCTCTTAGTCCCTATGGCGAGCATTGGAGGCAGGTAAGAAGCATTTGTGTCGTCCACCTTCTTAGTAATAGGATGGTACAGTCCTTTCGAAACGTTAGAGAAGAAGAAACCACCCTTATGATTGAAAAAATCAAAAACTCTTCTTCTTCGTCTTCGTCTTCATTGGTAAACTTGACCAACATGTTTGTGACACTTACAAATGATATAGTGTGTAGGGTTGCGTTGGGGAGGAAATACAGTGGAACGAAAGGAGGGAGGAGGTTTAAGGAACTCCTCGCGACACTTACGGAATTGGTCGGTGTTTTCAATGTAGGGGATTATATCCCATGGCTTGTTTGGATGAATCGAATCAATGGTTTGGATGCCAAAGTGGAGAATATTTCTAAAGAGATGGATGAATTTCTTGAGGGAGTAGTGGAAGAACATGTTGATAGACGCAAAAGAGACGACAGTTATAGTGTGAATATTGGAAATGAAAACAAACATGACTTTGTGGATCTTCTACTTCAAATCCAGCGAGAGAATGCATCTGGCTCTATTGTTCATAGAGATACCATCAAAGCTCTCATCTTGGTAAAATTACTTTTTGTTTTCTTATTTAATGCTAATTAATTCTTGTTTATTTGTATTAGTCAATTTTTGCAGTGGTGCTGACGGCGGAGTTAAGAAATTAAATTAGATAGGGTACTTATTAATTATAATATTAAATTTTTTTATAAAAATATTTTATATAAATTTTTACCATTAACTTCAGGAAAGATAAAAAAAAATAATCAGTGTGTTTTGTTTTAGTTTTCTAAATTCAGTTTTTTAGTGAATATTTTTTAAATTTTAAATAATTTTTTATTTTTTTAGATACACATTACTTAGATATGTATCCAAATAGTAAAATATTTGTGAAAAAATATTTTAAAAAATTAATAAATACACAAAAATACTAAAAATGTACTGAATTTTCATATTATTTTTATATTTTTTGGTATTTAGTGTATTTTTTAAAGATTTTTTTCACAAATATTATACTTTTTAAGTATATTTATGTTAGATGTGTCTAAAAATTAAAAAAAATTCTTAAAATATTAAAAAAAATTATTGAAAACATTAAAATATGAAAATAAAAATATAGAATTTTTTGAAAATTGTTTTATGAAAACTAGAACCAAATAAGCTAAATATTATTTGTAATTAGTGTATCATGGACATTATTAAAAAAAATTCATGGATATAAAATTTTAAAATGAATTATATAATGATAAAATAATTTTTTATACAAAATATCTGTAATTCAATATAACAGTTATACCATGTCATCATTAACATGTAATATCACCAATCAATAGTAAAGAAACACAAGGAGAATGAACGCTACATGTCAAATGTAACTAACAATTCAATAAATTCTATATTTTCATTGAGATTAATTATGTTTGCATATCAATAGTGATAGACATTAACATTATATTAGAATTTTCAAAATTATAATATCGTAATCATTTTATTTTCAATCAAAATAACTATTATTATTCTTATTATTTTAAAAATATCATTGACATTTAAAATAATATTTTTATAAATTCTTTTATTTAAAATATTTTTTTATGTTTGTTTTGAAAAAAAAAAAAAAATTCCAAAACCCAGGGGGGGCACGTGACCCCCCTGGCCCTTGCTAGCTCCGCCCCTTGTGCTAACAATTAGTGTACTAGCGCATGCTATACTATTGCAAATTCAAAATTATAGATCCTACTTATTATACAAATTATAAAAATTCAAAGCCAATAAAATTATACTATATCATCCGTTTGTACACTAATTAATACACCAATTGGTGCGTATACCTTTATTGTAATTTTTAAAACACAATTTAGGGATTTAACGATGATAATTAAACAAGTTGTTGGACATCGAGATGGGCATAGGAATAATCTTCCCTACTCTGTGTCATTGTCTGTCCTATTCTCTTCTAGTCGTTGATTTTGGTAATGTAATTATATGTAATAGATATACAACAATACTATAAAACTCAGAGAAAATACTTAGAAAATTATTCATAAAAAACGATCAATGGTCTACATTCATTGTAAGTGTGACATACATCCAATTAACTTTAGAATAATTCTACATATACTAACAATCTTGTCAAAATATTTACTACAACATACAATAAGTCAAATATGATTGGTTGTAAAAAAATATATGTATATTTAAACATCTAATAATATTTAGACATATATATTCTTAATAAGGGTTTAATAAAAAATTTATTACATATAACATTGCTTTAACTTTAAATCTACACATTTAAAAAAATAAAATAAAATTCAAAATAAATTTTCATAATTTATAATACTTTTCATAAATATAAGATAAAACATATAGAGTGGGGTCGATGATTAGGCCATTCGAACCCTCTTGTAAGGGGATAAATTTGTAACAGTTGATGTATGTCTTCCAACTTCCATTTTTTTTTTCTCTTTTATTTACATGCTTACCATGGCTGTATAAAACATCATGTTTTCCATTATTATTTTCATGCTTCGTATCCATTTTTGCATGGATTAAGGATCGACTCATCATTTTGATGCTGTTATCATTTCCTACTTGATTATGCGTACTACCTTATACTTCGAGTTGATTCATATGTCATACTAATAGCCGAATCTAATAGTTGCATTTTATATGTGTTGCATTAATCATGTGCATTTTTTAGGGTCATGTATTTTTCTAATTATCTTATTTTTCTTTGGCTTGCCGCGGATGAGTACTAGGTGAGCATTTTTGTTTTAGCATATCATAAGTGTGTTAGTTGTTACCATGTTGAGCATACTACCATGAGGCTACTTGCTTACTTGAAATATCTCTATGAACGATTGTGGATGGAGGCTAGTTTGCTTAAGTTGGAATGACATGGATTGTTATAAATATAAGCTCATTTTTTTCCTTTGAGTTGCACATATTCGAAATTTTTTTCAAAAAATTATGAAATCAAAGCATTTTAAAGTAAGTGACGCAGTCTATACTTGTTTGCCTCAGATAGTAATGTTAGCATATTAATAAATCAGAATGAGTATATAATGTCTTTAAAATTCAAATAATGATTTAGTAGAGGCCGATTTTTGATTAAATAAGTAGGGTGCTCAATTCATGACCTTCCCCTCTTATACCTAAGTTTTCGAACTGAGACAACTTTGGTTATGATAGACAAGTGGCCTTTGGCACGAGTCACGGATTTCCTAATTCTCCCAAAAATATTAGGTGGCGACTCTAAAATTTAGCAATGCAGTCCATTTAGGTTAATTTATGACTTAATTTTTTTTTGTTATATATATATGTATATATGTACATGTTTTAATTTTAAATATTATTAAATAATAAATTGTGTTAAAAATTAAATATTATATTAAGCTTCTTTTATGATTTAATTTTATGATAATAATTAAGGTATTTATGTCACAACCCGCACCCTGTGCTCAAGGCTTAGGCATTGTGATTGGCCAGTAATCGTGGTTATCTAAGGCCTATTACATAATAATTTAATTAACAAACACGTGTAGAAATAATTAATTAAATAAAATACCAAAATATATATCACTGTTTCTATTTAATTATAACAAAAAGATCATTAATCTAATAGGTCGATCTTTATAAATATTATAAAAGGGTACTATGCATTTACTGCATGTCCCCATTTCCCAAATGAGCCAAACACTCTCTCTCTAATAATTATTTTTTGAAAATTGATAAACAACTTATAAACATATTGTAGAGTAATAAATATTATATTGAGAGTATAAACACTATAAAATCACCATAATAAACATTTTAAACAAAACATATATATATGGTACCGTACGTAACACATAACCACATTCACAGGCAGTATGGATTCAACTGGCAACTCGTATGGATTTTAGGAATAGCTTCGATAATAGTATAACACGTAACTTTGTACAACACTGTGCTTCATACAATTACCAAAATGACAAATAGAAGGCAATGACTATTTAAGTCCCAAAACATGGGACCTTTGTGGTAATATTTATAAGAATATTTGCTCAGATGATCATTTACCAAATCGTTATCAAATTTATATTTTAATAAACATTTATATCAACAAATTTTCTCTTTTACACAAATATATTCCAATAACAAACAATACCTTTGATATGATAATCAAGTTTACAAAACATGATTTAACATAAAATAGTCAGAGATAATTCAATATCTAATAAAACCCACCTTAGTATCGGTTTCTATTGTCTAAATATCTCCGGAAACTTGAATCTCTTACAAAAATTCTTGTTGGATCTTTTCTTCCTTTTGTTATTCTTTTTTTCCTTTGATTGTAATTGAACTCCTATTTATAGCAGGAATAATGTTATAGAAATAAAAAATTTACATATAATTTTTATACATAATGATATGATTCATTGTGGACTTTTTATTTCAAAACCAAACACCATTGAAGATATATTTATTTACAATAATATCTTACCACAACATTTTTATCAGTTTTTTTATTTAAGTTTTATGTATGTTTAGAATTTTCCTTAGGAGAGGAGGCAGTCGTGGGATGACAAGAGAAAAAATATCAGTTGGTCTTGGACGCCACGTGGCTATACCCCACACCAATCAAAATTTATTATATATTTTCATGTTCTTCAATCATTCAATATAAATATGTAACTCCACTCCCTTCACCGAATACAGTATCATTGGGACACCGCATGATGGTGCCTCAAAACCAACCAATAACTTCTTGCGGCAAAAAGGGTCGAACAAGATGCCTCCATGTACTACTTAGGTGGCATTACCCTTTTGGGTATTCACACTCTAATCCTACATTTTATACTAATTCATATTTTACCACACAAAATTACAAAATTAAATTTAATTCTTTTAATCATGATTAGCATGATCTTTAACCCCATCATATATAAAATTATAAAATACATTCTATTTTTTTTTAATTGAATAATACTAATACGAAATTAATGGATAGTTTAATTTTGGGATTGTTATAATTTAGGTTGATTTATGATTAATTTGTTTTATATATATGCACTACAAAAAATTAAGGTTTTAGAGACCAAAATTTAGGGACAAAATTATTTTTTAGGGACCAAATATTTCAGTTGCGAAAAGTGTCATTATTATATTTTTAGCAACGAAAATTAGACATTAGTGATGGATTATTATTCTTTTAGGACCAAATTTTTTGCCTCAAAAAATAAACCATCTTGAAAACAAATTATTTTGTTCCTAAAAGTCTATTTATTAGTAATATTTATAAAATTTTGTCATTAAAAGTCTTGTTTTTGACTTTTTGGGACGACCTTTTAGCGACTATCCTCATAACGATGGAAATTGGTCCCTAAATGTATTTTGTAACAAAATTTTCACTTTTAGAGATCAAAATATTTGATCTCTAAAAACTTTTATATGTTGTAGTGATGTATGCGTTTAATTTAAAATACAATTAAACAAAAAATTGGGTTAGAATTTTAAAATAAAAAAATTAGATTAAAGTAATTTGATGATTTAATTTGTTAGATACATATATCTATGTACGTCTTTAATTTAAAATTTTATTAAATAATAAATTAAGTTAAAAATTTAAAATTAGAATAAGGTACTTTTATGATTTAATTTTATATAATGATATAATGAATTAAGGTATTTAGATCAATATATGATTTAATTTTTTATATATATATATGTGTACGCATATGTTTATTTTAAAATGTTATTAAACAAGGTAATTTTTTGGTAATAAATTAGGGTGTTTACTTTAATTTATGATTTAATTTATTATATATATATATATATATATATGTGTGTGTGTGTGTGTCTATTTATGTTTATTTTAAAGTGTTATTAAATAAAAAATAATTTAAAAAATTAAAATTAAAAATTAGATTAAATTAATTTTATAATTGAATTTTATGGTAATAAATTAGAGCATTTTATTTAATTTATGATTTAATTTGTTATATATATATGTATGCACGTGTTTAGTTTAAAATGTTATTAAATAATAAATTTGGCAAACAATTTATAATTCGATTAAGGTACTTTTATGATTTAGGTTTATGTTAATAAATTAAGGTATTTAGTTTAATTTATGATTTAATTTGTTATATATACATATATGTTTATGTTTATGTTTATTTTAAAATGTTATTAAATAAAAAACTTGTGTTAACAAATTTAAATTAAAAATTTGATGATTTAATTTGTTATATATATATATATAATATTTATGTTTAATTCCAAATGTTATTAAATAAGAAATTGGGTGAAAATTTTAAAATTAGATTAAGTTAATTTTATGGTAACAAATTAGAGTGTTTAGTTTAATTTATGATTTAATATGTTAAATATGTGGTTGAGATAGAAAATTATATGACATAAGGGTATTTAGGTAATTTTGGCTTGATTATTAATAGAGTTGGTTTCGTATTTTAGTCAAAATTCATAAAATCATTTTTTGCCCATATTTGAACTATAGGAGGTAAAGTGAATTAGGAGAACTACATGCATGTAGGAGTTGAGTAAAAAAATTACTAACACATAGAGGGATATGGAAATGACACTTCCACTTCCACGACCTTTCGTTTGAATCCCACCACAAACACTTGCACCACCATGTGTTTGTAATTTTTTTCTCCAACTCCCACCTGCATGTAATTCTCCCAAGTGAATTTTGCTCATTATTATAAATATATAAGTATAAACATATAATTTTGGTCAACATATTTACAGATCTTGAAATTTAAAAATAATTCAAATGACTCTATCTTGACTAGTATTTTTTTATTTAAGAATAATATTTATTATATTTATAATATAAATATGTCGTCACGGTTTGATTCCAATTGATCGAATGGTTGAACCAGTGACCCATTAACCCAGTCTTTTTTTCCTTTTGGCCAATGGTCCTGATTTTAGAACATTACACACAAGATAATAAATAATTAGCAATCCATCTTATTTTTGTAAATATTTTGAATAAATAGTTAGAATTGTCAGAGAGTTACAATTCATTGCAATCAAATAACATGTAAAGCTAAAACTTCTTATGATCTTTCTACAATAATAATTCAGGACATGTTTGTTGCTGGAACTGATACCACATTCACAATGATGGAGTGGACAATGGCAGAGCTCTTAAAACACCCACAAATCATGAAAAAACTACAAAATGAGGTGAGAGAAGTAGCCAAAGGAAAATTAAATATAATAGAGGATGATTTAGTAAACATGCACTATTTGAAAGCAGTGATCAAAGAATCTCTAAGGATACATCCTCCGAGTCCATTGTTGCTTCCTCGAGAATCAATCCAAGAAGCTAAGGTAATGGGCTATGACATTGTAGCTGGCATGCAAGTGATTGTCAATGCTTGGGCAATTGCAAGAGACCCATTGTCATGGGAAGATCCTGAGGAGTTTCGGCCAGAGAGGTTCTTGAATAGTTCAATAGATTTCAAAGGACACAACTTTGAGTTTATTCCTTTTGGTGCTGGTCGGAGGGGTTGCCCTGGTACTCTATTCGGCATGAATGTTAATGAGCTTGCACTTGCAAGTGTTGTTCACAAGTTTGACTTGTTGTTACCAGATGGATCGAGTGGGGAAGATTTGGACATGACTGAAGCTGCTGGTTTAACTATCCATAAAAAAAACCCTCTAATTGTTGTTCCAACTCCTTACTCTTGCTAGTGTGATAAAGTTTGCTATATGTTTTGTGTTTTTTGGTTAGTTCGAGCTATATATTGGATCAGTGATTGTTAAATAAAAGAAAATAAATGTCTGGCCATACAAATTTAAATGAATTTTGTGTTTGAGAGTTGTATTAGATGGATTGCTAATTCTAGTTCTAAATAAATCAGTTTACATAAGAAGTATTTTTTCTCTTCCTTTGTGTAATGATCACTTTTATGTCATCTTTATGTCTTTATTGAAATGCAATTGTGTTAGGTTTAGTGGATAGTTGATTAGTCTTCATTGTTGGATTTTTCTATTATGAAGTCAATCGGGTAATCATTTTCACTTTGTTGGGAAATCAAGGAAGAATTATCAACTTTCGATATTTTTACCTATTTGCCATATTATTAGAAAGATCTAAAAGATCTTATTTTTGAAGAAGGGAAAGAATTTGGTTGTACGTTCGAAATAATTCCACTTGTTAGTTGTCAATCAAATTCTAAATTAGCATATGTGATCCTTTTCTAACTTAATTCCTTTATTCACACTCAAAATATTAATCTCATTGTGAGTTCAGGTATACTAAAGTTGAAGATTTCAATTTTACAAGTGAAATTGGCGTATTATGGAACTAATTTGTACCCATCTTAATGATCTGAACAATTCATTTCATGTGACAAGCTGAGAAGAACATGCATGCAAAAACTAGGTTAATCAAACATAAGTAATCATATAATTAAATCATATATAAATTATTATAAATGGATAGTCTATTCTTAAAAATATAGATGTCATATAGATAGAAATGGTTTGATGGTATGATAATACTCAATGTTGGATGAACTTGCACTATTAGAAATAGGACTTTTTGTGTCTATTTTTTTTTTTTTTTTGCTACTGATTGTTTGACTGTCACAAAAAATCACTTTTTACACCAAAATGTCATTTTATTTAAACATCCAAATCGTGTTTTTAACTTTAAAAAAAAAAACAAAAAACAAAACAAATCATGTAAAACTCATCCAACCTATCCCTTATTTCCCAAATTGATTTTGCTCTCTTCGTTGAAGACCGACCTCCAACGGTATGAACACACATACTCTCTCTCTCCCCCCTCTCTCTCTCAAAATCTCACTCTTCACTTTGCACTCTCACTCGCTCGACTCTCTCTTTGGACTCTCCATCTCAATTTTATTGTTCATTTGAAGATTTTGATCAATTGTTGATGAAGATTTGAAGATTTTGATTGATTCTTGATAAAGAGTTGAAGATTTTGATTGATTTATAATTGGTAAGCCTAATTTCTATGAATGAATCCAGCTTTGTCTCTTTATTATATCTATTAGTTGTGTTTAATGATTTCAATATTCTGTGATGTGGAGGCTTTGGGGAGGTTTTAGTTCTCTTCTCTTCATTATTTTGTTGAATTCAAATATTCTATTGATTTCAATATTTTGTTGAATTTAATTTGTTCTTGAAAACAATAGAGGTGTTTGAATCTCTTGAAACAATCTCTATATACTCTTACTATTTCAATTATGATTTCATCTGTGTTGTGCTGATCCAAAATTGTTGATTCAATTGCTTGAACACATCTATGTTAGGTAGTTTCATGAACTAGGAACATTGATGATTAAGGAAAGCTTGTAAAGTCTAGGCCTATATGGAGGGGCAATTGTTTAAATTGGCTTGGTTTTGAAAGTGTTTGGTTACTTGAAATTATTGCTGCAATTTTTTGGATGCTAGCTAATAAGCGGTTTTCAAAATTATTTTTATATGAATTTTCCTTTATTTTTAGTGATTTTTTAAATTTATATTTTAGTCAATTTTTTTAGATGCATTAAAAAATAAAATAAAAAGTGGTGTAAAGGAAAAACAGTTTTGAAAGAGACCATTAAGTGAAGATGAAGAACGGAAAGTATAGAGGAAAAATTAGAATGAGAACAGAAGTTTAAAAGAGAAAAGGGGTAGTCATCAAATGTTGTTTACAACTTCAACCAACCTCTGTTTTTTACTTTTTACTTCTATTTTTATTTTTAAGAAGTGGGTTAGGTTGGTTGTTGAAGGAATTAAGAATTAAACTTAAAATCTTTCTTGTTATGCTCATGTACCTAGAGCCTAAATTGACCATTTTCTTATTATTGTTTTTTCCAAATGTTTTTTTGGGAACTATGACAATGCTTTGCTTGTGGGGATTAGTTACCCATATAGATATATCAAAACATCTATTACACATGTATCGTTTAACTACTGACAATGAAAACAAGTATTTATTGAGTATTTATTCAGTTCTATAAAGAAACCAACAAACATTTGAGAGGGAAATCACCACCTTGCAATTGGAAGTATGTCAAAGAGTTTATAGGTAATGTTTTTTTGGTGTTTGATCTAATTATAAATTATTTGTTGATATATGAAAAGAAACTTATTGTGGAGATAAAGATAACCGCTAAAACAAGAAATGAGGTACATATTTTGTACCTCTACGGTTTGTTGATCTGTAGCTGATGAATTGATTTCATATTTTGTCATCAATAGCATATTTGGTTATTCATGATTTTGTTTTGATTTCATTTCTCGATCTAGGTCTGTCTTCTATATATCAATTTATTGATTATAATGTGCTTGAAATTAGATAGACTGGTCCTGTTTAATATTTCTCTTATGATTATGTGTGCACGGCTGGAATCTAATTTGATATTTGGTCATTGATATGTGATGGAACAGATTTGAAATTAATGGTATACAGTGTCTGTTTCTAATATTAAAATAAAATATGTGCATTTTATGCACCAAAACCTAAATTTTAGAATTTAACAAATAAACTGGTTTTGCTGCTAGATACAACTCATGGAGAGCCAATGGATGGAAGCCAAATTGACGAGAATTTAAATGAGCCAACCATGGGTGAGAAACTTGCAAGTTTAAATTTACTAGAGAATGACGAGGTTAAGAGCCTTGAGAAAAAAGAAATTTCTCAGCACGTGATGCCTCCAAGTGTGGATTTTATTAATGTAATGCCCCCCCTCCCCCCCCCCAAAAAAAATACACAATAAACACCAACCACCGTTCCTTACGGTAAACCGAAATAAATCTCCAACACTTGTATGCATAATCATAAGAGATTTACAAAATAGTTCCACATGCGAATATACATTCAACGACTTTAGTACATGAATCTATAATATGTAAAACATCCAGTCAAAAGTAAATAAATGCCCTCAAGGGCTACAAAGTCCAAGGCTTAAGCCCGGTTACACAAAATGGTTGTTCGAACCCACACAAATATAGCCCTTGGTTTGCAAAAATATAATCACAACAAAACAAGAGCCTTGTGCTCTCAACATACACATCCACACCTTTAGTTTGGCGGAATCACCTCATCTTTTCCTGCACAAAATCCCATAGGGTGAGCATAAAGCCTAATAGGAAATTCTTAACAAAGTATATACATTTTGTACAAGTCTCATAAAATAAAATATACATGCCATGCTATGCTATTAAAAGAAAGTCGCATCTTCATCTTTTGAAAGCCATCATGCACAATGAAATCTTGAAATTTCAACAACTCAAAAATTTTAAATCAACTTCAAGAGGCGGTAAATATGACTTAGGTAATCCTTAGGTTGGAGTCTGCAAGTAGGCATAACTAGCACTACCAAATCCCCACTTTACTAGTAGCTAATCGGAAGGCACGTGATACCTCATTCGCTTGTGTTTTCGGTCTTTTACCCTGGACACTCAGGCCTACTTAATCAATTCCATCTACACCCCTTATCCGGACTTACCGACGTATTTACCCTGAAAACAAATCCAAGTGATCTTGTTTCACAAATATTTCCTTTCTCAATGCAAAAATTCTCAAATCTCAATTTAAAATTTGTAACGACCGAATGAATTGGAATGCTAATGCAATATGCATTATAATATTCTTCCTATAGCGATCCTAGTTCTGCCTCGTCATTCATTGTGTTCCGGACTCGGGTTCCGTGATAGAATTTTGTGTCCATGTCTTGTTATTCTCCTTTGACCTTTTGTACTGGTGTTTTAGAACTTGTTGGGCGTGTTTGGAATAGGTTGCTTGTTGTTTGATTTAGATTGTTGTTGCCCAGATTCTGACCTCTTCGCTCGAGCGAGGCTTTTTGCGCTCGAGCGAGCTTCTTGTAATTTGCTTCTTCGCTCAAGCGAGGTTTCTTGCGCTCGAGCGAGAATTAGGAGTTCTCAGGTTTCCTTCCAGACACAGCATTTTTGGAGAAGATAAAGTTCTTCGCTCGAGCGAGGCTTCTTGCGCTCGAGCAAGCCTTGTGTTATTTGTTCCTTCGCTCGAACGAGGTTTCTTGCACTCAAGCGAGCCTTGTGTTATTTGTTCCTTCACTTGAGCGAGGTTTTTTGTGTTCGAGCGAGCCTTGTGTTATTTCCTTCGCTTGAGCGAGGCTTCTTGTGCTCGAGCATGCGTGTGCATCTGTGGTAGACCTGAAGCTTTGCATTCTATGCTCGAGCGTCGCTTCTTGCGTTCGAGTGAGGTCACTTGTTGTATCTGGTCACTCGAGCAATAACTCCTTCGCTCGAACAAGGACCGCATATAACAGTTTGCAACAGTTCATTTTTACACAGAAAATTGAGACCTTTTCACCTCAAAACCCTAATCCGGTACCTTCTCTCTCTAAAATTCTCTCACTCTCTACAAATACTCCTAGATCTAAGTATCTCTCAACCTTAGTCCCTTTTTTAAAGAGTTAGAGCATCTTGTGGGCTTCCTCTTGATCCAAACAAAACCAAATTTGGGGCATTTTTGAAGTTTTTCATCATCTTTTTTGAGCTTCTACTCTTGAGGTAGGGATATTCTACACTTTGTTATAGTTTTTAACCTAGTTACTTGTTGTTATGTATAAATGGTGGGATTTGGGAAGGTTTTGGTGAAGCTAGGGTTTGGATTCAAAAATTGAAAGAGGGTTTTATATATGGTATTGAATATGAGGTTAGATAGGTTAAAATGGTGAAATTTGGCCTTGGGGTTAATATTTGGAAAATGGGGAAATTTGTCCTAATTTGAGCTAAATAAATTACTTTGTATAAATGATGAAATTGATAAGGGAAATACGAAATTGGGAGGATGCATTAATGAATGGTGTAGTTGGATTTGATAAATCACTCACCTAAGGGAATTTTATAAATTATCTGTTATAAAGATTGGTTATCTGTTTAGAAATATCTATATTGGGCTATCGGTGGAGGATAGCTATGATTATTGTAGAAAATGCATGAGAATTAGGTGAATTGAAACTAATCATTTAAAGTATGTCATTGAATATGACGGTGTGATTAAATTATTGAATATGTGTTGTGGATAGTCATTGTATATGATAATGCTTTTAAATACATTATATATGTATCATTGTTTGGGAGGAGATAGGGGATGGACTCCATTTATAATTAAGTTGGCCGGAGTGTCCCGGGTGAAAGTCCTGAAATCTTATGCATATATGGGTGCCGGTTCCCTCGGATGAAAATTCTGTAAAATGGCAAAACTTGAAGTCTTGTGCATATATGGGTGCCGATTCCCTCGGGTGAAAATTCCATAAAATGGAAAAATTGAAGTGTTTGAATAATAGTTGTATTGAATTATGAACCACTGAGTTGTAGTCTCATTTGGATTGTTTAGATAACAATGAACTTGTCTCATGAATTGACTCGAAATTAATTGAATTAATATGAATTGAATAGATGGAAAAGGAATTGAGTTATGGGTATCAGTATTGAATGATTATGGAAAGAATGTGAGTTGGTTATGAATGTGGAACATTTATCTAGCACTTATATCTTAGTTAAACCTCATATATTGTGTTAGTCTATCTATACTGGGCTTTGGCTCACCTTACTTGGGAAACCATTTTCAGGTACAATTGACATACTTCCTCCAAGAACGTAGTATGGGAGGACTTAAGAGCTGGAGGCTATATTTTGTTATTTTTGTGTTTAAATGTTTATTCAAGCCAAGGGCTTCATATGCATAAAGTTTATGACACTCTCTTTTGTTGTAACCAGGTATGTCTTGAAAAGATGGAAGCCCGTAGGGCATTTATTTTGTTGTTATTAACAAATGTTATATATTGTAGATTTAGAATGCATATCTATGAATGTATAATGCATGTAACATCTGTCATAATATAAACTCTGATGAATGAAGTATATCATTTCTATTATGTTCATAGATCTTATGGGATGGATTATCTGTATCATTTTGGGGGCGTTACACTTCCATTTTCAATTCATCCGCACAATTTTTCCATTGTGATCACAATTTTCATTTCTTTTTTCAATGCAATTTCACAAGATACACATATATTCATTTACATCTATTGAGGAGTAGTAACATTTCCATGTTCATGCATTTTCATCAACTTAGTCATTCTATGACTATATCAACATTTCGAACAACAACTTCGAAACCAACTAATTCTCATATATCATGGAATTTCTCATTTTAACATTTGTCATAATATTGGTCGAATATCAATTTCATAGCATCACCACATTTTCTAAAAAATTCCCAAATTTCTAGGGTTTCCATAAACTAGGTTTTCTCCTCATTTTGAAAGAAATCATTTCAAGATAACACTTCTCTACAATAATATAGCTCAAAATCTCAAGGGTTTTTAGAAAACATTATGGAAACCCAGTTTTAAAATCACCTAGGTTGGCCCTGGGCATAGGACCACCTGGCCATGGCCTAGAGCCCCTCAAAATAGACCCAAAAAGGGGCCCTGTAGCTCGACTTTCCGGCTTCTTTCGGAAGGCAAATAGCCCTACAGTTCGGACTCCCGCTTGTGAATCTAATCTCACAAGTGCAATGTGAAATTGATAAACACCAAAGAGTCTAAATCTGGCAAATCTTTTGAAAAATCAATTTTGAATCAAATTGCCAAAAATGAATTGCTTTACAGAGTCGCCACCTAAATATTTTTTTAAGAAATTTAGGAAACCCATGACTCGTGCCAAAGGCCATGTATCCATCATCACCAAGATTGTCTCGGCTCGGAAACTTAGGTACAAGAGGGGAAGGTCATGAATTGAGCACCCCCGCTTGCCCGATCAAAGATCGACCTTTACTAATTATGATATGAATCTTATGTACATTATATGCTCTTGTTTTGATTATTAGGCTAGCATTTACTATGTGATGCGCACACACAAGTATAGACTAAATCACAAGAATTGGAACACTTGATTCATGTTTGTTTTGAAATATGTAACACTTGAAAAAGTGATAGCATATGAATATTACTCAAATTATTCCAATCCGAACAATAGGCCTTCATCCACAGGCATACAAGCAGCTTATCATTTAAGCACTTAGCCTCATGGTAAGCATGTGAAACATGACAACAATCACACACATGTGACATGCTAAATTGAGTAAAGGCTCGCCTAGTACTCCAAGCCAAAATAACCAAACGAGTTAGAAAAAATGCATGATTCCTAACTATGCAATATGAGTAATGCAACACATGCTATATGCAATTACTAGGCTCAGCTACTAATATGGCATATGAATCAATGAAATAGCATACGATCTAAGCATGTATTCAAAGAAGTATTTAAACTAACTAACAATGCAGTTAGAATGATGAACCGAGCCTCGGTGCATGCAATACAAATGGATGCAAGGATGAGTATGCTAAATAAAACGTGATGTCCCTAATCTAACCATCATAAGCAGATAAATAAAAGCGAGAAAGACATGGGGTTGGAAGACATACACATATTACATTGCGCTTTCACGAAAGAAAGTCTGAATAAAGTAAGCTAATTGATTAACTAATTAAAGCTAAGCTAATTATTACAAAACAAATGAATAAATAGCTAAACTACTTAACTACTTATTACAACAAATGAATCAACTAACTATTCTAGTTAACTAACTAATTACAAAACGAAATTGAATAACTAATTGACTAAAGTTACAACACTTTACAAAATTAACTAGCTGCAACTAATTAATTACAATAAGATTAATTTACAACTATGATAATTATAACACTAACGAAACAATTAATTACATTCGACAAAGGCATAAGTGAAGATGGATGAAGGTTGCATGCACAGCGCCTAAGAGCTACTTTGTCTGCCCAAGCCAACTCTGTTTCACCTTCAGCCACTGTCTCTGTTTTCCTGTAAAATTGCACTGCTGGCCACACACTGAGGGCCGGTCATACATTAGTGATGGCAGGCTGGGCCTACAAATGGCTGGCTGTACATCAATTTGGTGCAAAACTCTATTTTTGTGTTCTGAGGTGAACCAATGTAGACAAAGTGTCCTCAAGCTCTATTTGTCCCATCTTCCTTCTTTGTCATGGAAAACCTCGAGAGAAGATTGAAATTGATTCCAAAGCCATCAATGAGCAAATTGATTGCTTAATGATCTCGGATACGATTTTGGACAAAAATCAATGAATTGTAATGAATAAGACCACCCCTCCCTCTTGTCATAGTATGAACTTAAAAAGAGAGGTTGCAACGCTTCAAGAATCATCAAAATGCCATGAATTAGCATGTGACGACTTTTGACACAAGGAACTTGGCATAACGGCCGACCAAGTTGGAGCAATTTTAAGCCATTTTCCTTATATGGGTTGTTCCAAGTTTTAAGCCAATTTTATGACGCCTTGCCATTCATTAGTCCATTTGTCCATGGTGGTGTTAAAGTCTACTAAATGAGAAGTAATGTCAAACGAGAGGTTCTTCTAAATCATGAGAAAAAGATTATACCGTTGGCAATGAATCTCCAAAAAGATTAAGCCATTAAGTAGGAGTCTCTCTTACATGTTTTGAGTAACCTCAATCGGTTGAAATCATTCTCAAGAATGAAAGAGATAGATTGTGGATTGATTGTCAAAATTAGACTTTTAAACATGGTAATAAATTGAAGAAAAGCTTAGAACAATATATAACATGTTATGTAAGCAAACTTATGAGACAACAAATGAATTAACCAAAGCATGACCCAATCTAAAAGGCTTGGACAGCCCTAAAACAACCCTTAATACATGAAAAACAGAGGTTAAAATGCATGAAAAAAAGGCCTAAAAAGATAAACAACAAAGAGATAAAACATGGCTAGAAAGCAAGAACAAAGAGGGGTGGCTAACCCCTCCACTTTTGAAACCTTAAAACATGATTTTTAGCCTTTCTAAAACTCTGAAAATCAGTGTAGATATCAAAGAAAAAGAGTGGAAAAGGAAGGGTTTGAGCTATAAGTAAAGGTGTAGAAAGAGCAAACTCTCTCTACCCTTTTGGTAGCCCTTCAAACCCAAACTTAAACACTTCAAATAGGATCAAAACAATACAAAACAATAAGAATTATGTAGAAAATGGAAGAAATGAAGGCAAGAGAGAAGGTAACAAGCTTATACCTCTCAAGGGATAAGCTTCTTGTTTGTGATCCAAACTTAGTCTTAAACCACTCTTAAGCTTGAATTATGCTTTTCCAAGATCAACCAAGGCCCTAAGATGATGAGACAAGGTTGTGTATGGTGTATGGAGATGACACAAGGGAGCTAGGTTAGCTCAAGGTTGCTTGCAATGGAAGAAAGAGGAAGAAGGAGCTCTTAAGGTGTATATAGGCTTTCTAAATTTTGTTCAACCCTAAAAACAATAACACAACTTCATTTTTATAGAATTTGAGCTCAAAAGGTGATAAATATCTTCAAAAATTTACAGCTGGTGGCCTCCTGCCCAAAACAGTGTTTTTCGCTACCAAGGGATGGTCGGCCATTTATAGCCACGGTCGGCCATCACTGATGCATGGCCGGGCTTTGATGCCCTCCCCTATTTTTTGGTTCAAACTTAGCTTAGGGTGGCAAAAGGTCCAAAAATGAAACTCACAGGTTCAAACAAGGTAAATGTTGAAGATTTGAGATTATTTCGAGAGCCTGACTGAATTCGAATCACTGTGAAATCAAAGCACACAATTCAACTTTCATTATTGAGTGTATCAAACCAAGCACCTAAGTTTGGCGGGCGGTCAAAAATGGGGTGCCTACAGGCCCCCTCCTATTATAATTTAGTGTAATATATTAGGTATGTTTTAAGTCCAAAAAAAAATTGAAGAAGGCCCAAACTAACTTAAAATAAATTGACCCATTCAAAAATTGAAAGACCCATTCAAAAAAATTAGCATTGTTATCCATTGACAATAGACCCAAAAAAGGCCCCCCTCCTATTATAGTTTAGTGTAATATATTAGGTATGTTTTAAGTCCAAAAAAAATTAAGGAAGGCCCAAACTATTTAAAATAAATTGACTCATTAAAAAAATTGAAAGGCCCATCTAAAATAATTAGCATTGTTATCCATTGAAAATGATTTTGCAAAAAAACTAGATTATGCAAGTATGATTGATTTATTTGCTTCTAAAAATGTAAAAAGTGCGAGAATAAAGCGATACTTATTAGTTGTTGTAATGTAATGTTAAGTATTTTTTGTGATTTTCACACAAATTTTTTGTCCTTTACCTTCGATTTTTTTTTTTTTTTCATTTAATGAAAAAAAAATGTGAAGGGCCCCAGAAATTTATCAGTTGATTATCGGCTTTGGGCCTTAGAAATCTCAAGGCCGAGCCTGAAAATCACCCCCAACTCATGAGTCAAAAACCACGTTCAACACCACAAGAATGAGTTCCAATAACAACATAATTTGTAAAAATGTATATATGACTCAAAGAAAAATCCCTACCTTAAGTTCTTGAAGGAAAAAGAGAGGAAAGTCCCAAAATCAACGGTGTCAAAACTCGATCTCTACTGCACACAACGTAACCCTCAAAGAGTTCTCCAACTTTGAATAAGGAACTAGGATTAAAATGTTAATGAATTTGGAGAAATCAAGGAGTCAGTGAGGTTTGGTGTAGGAAAAGTAGAGAGAAGGATGAGAAATGTGCTTTTAGAGAGATAGAGATGATAAAAAAGTGATATACACACATCCCAAGAAGAAGAAAATGAGGGAATTTTCGGACACAACGTATTCCCGCACGTACGCGCCTTTCCCCGCACGTGCGGCATGCCTTTACGGCACGTGTGGCATCTGTCCTCGCACGTGCGGCCTTCTTTCCCCGCAGCTGCAACTTCGCATGCAATTATTTCAGTGTTGCATCTTGGCACCCCTTGCTTTTTGCACGTGCGGCCTCACCTCCAACACGTGCGACCTCTCTTCCGCATGTGCAGCCCAAGCCCCCGTACGTACGGCTCTACCTCATAGCTAGAGATTTTGCCAGCTGAACTGAAATCTCCTGGATCCAACCTCATGCCTCCCAAAACAAGTGAAACTCAACATTGGAATAAATAAGAACGAGAATTTTGAGAAAACATTTTCAAAATCGACAAACCCAAGCGGTTGACAAGGCCTTAAGTCAAACTTGACACTCTAACAAGGGTAATTCCACACAAATCAAAGAAATAGGAGATGGGTTACGTACCCGGTCATCACAACCTCCCCACCATAGGAGATTTTATCCCCAAAATTAAATCGAACTACTCAAACAAAAGAGGCTTCAAGCGATCAAAACCACGCTAACATAATTCCAATTCAACTGTAATAGTAACTCTCATACTAGTACGGAGATCTCAATTCTCAACAAAATTTGCCATTAACTACATGGTTTTCACATGCCTTAGCCATAATATTAACAATAACTGTTCGTGATAAGCATAAGTATGAAACTTTCTAACAACAACAATGACAATTCATAATAGTTTCATGCTTAAAATAACAACACACATAATAACACGTTGTTAACAATTTAACACATTTTCCTCAAATGCTAGGGATCATTACAAGTTAAGACAACTAAGCATTTTCAAACAAATCCGGATACTTAGAGCGGACCTCCGCCACTCGCTCCCAAGTCACTTCCTCGACCCCATGGTGTCTCCACAACACCTTCACTAGTGGTATAGTCTTTCCCCTAAACACTTGTTCCCGGGTGTCTAAAATTTGAACTGGTTGCTCTTTGTATGAGGCATCCTCATCTACCTCCAAATTAACCCAATCAAGTACATGAGAAGGGTCGGGTTCATACTTTCTAAGCATGGATACGTGAAATACATTGTGAAACTCCGAAAGTTGAGGCGGTAAGGCTAACCAGTATGCCACTTCCCCAATTTGCTCCAATATCTCGAAAGGCCTAATGAACCTTGGAGACAATTTCCCACTCCTACCAAACCTCATCAAACCCCACCTTGGTGAGATTTTAAGGAACACATGGTCACCAACCTCGAAAGATAAGGGTCGCCTCCTTTTATTAGCATAACTTTTCTGTCGACTTTGAGTTGTGGCTAACCTCTTCTGGATGAGTGCAACTTTCTTGGTTGTCTCTCTAACAATCTTTGGACCAAACAACGGTGCATCACCCACCTTGGCCTAACAAACCGGCAATCTACAAGGTCGGCTAAATAAGGCCTCTAACGGTGCCATCTCAATGCTAGCTTGATAACCATTGTTATAGGCAAACTCAATCAATGGTAAATGTCTCTCCCAAGGCCCTTTGAAATTAAGGACGCAAGCTCTAAGCATGTCCTCCAAAATTTGAATGGTATGCTCCGACTGCCCATTTGTTTGAGGGTGGTAAGCGGTGCTAAAGGTCAACTTAGTTTCCAAAGCCTCTTGATGGCTTTGCCACAATTGGGCGGTAAAATGAGGATCTCTATCCGATACAATGGTCACAGGGACCCCATGAAGTCGAGCTATTTCTCTAATGTACAACTCTACCAAATGCTCAATTGAGTAGCCGGTGTGCATCGAAATGAAATGCATAGACTTAGTCAACCTAGGAATAATCACCCAAATGGCATCATTGCCCCGTTGTGTTATAGGAAGCCCAACTACAAAATCCATAGTAACATGCTCCCATTTCCACTCGGCTATCGATAAGGGTTGTAGCAAACCCGTTGGCTTTTGGTGTTCGGCCTTCACTTGTTGACAAGTAAGGCATTTCGATACAAATAAGGCAACATCCCGCTTCATACCCATCCACCAAAACTGGCGACTAAGATCATGATACATTTTGGTGCCTCCTGGATGTACCACAAGGCGTGAGTGATGGAACTCTGAAAGTACCTCATCTCTACAAGATTCCGGTACAAACAAACGGTCTAGATATCGTACACTCAGATTCGAGGGAATGTTCAAACTCTTCTCTTCCTTTCCATTGGAGATTCTATCACGAATTGACTCCACCTCACGCTCATCCTGTTGTGCCCCTATGACCTTACTGATCAATGTAGGTTGAGTGACTAAAGTAAACAAGATAGCACCCTCGTTGGATTCACCCAAAAGTAAATCGAACTCATTGATATCTCCCGAATGGCCACACTTGCCAAACTACTAACAGATTTTTGACTCAAGGCATCGGCCAAAACATTGGCCTTCCCCGGGTGATAGTGTAACTCGAAGTCATAATCCTCCATAAATTCCATCCACCTACGTTGGCGTAAATTCAAGTCTTTTTGGGAAAACAAATACTTTAGACTCTTATGGTAAGAGAAAACCTCAAACTTTTCACCATACAAATAATGTCTCCAAATCTTCAAGGAAAAAATTACCACTGCTAACTCTAAATCATGGATGGGGTAGTTTTTCTCATGAGTTTTCAATTGTCGTGAACCGTAGGCCACAACCTTTCCCTCTCGCATCAAGACACAACCAAGCCCATTGCGGGACGCATCACAATAGACAGTATAACCCAAACCTCTTTTCGGAATTATCAGAACTGGTGCAGTGGTCAATCTAGTCTTCAGTGCTTGGAATGACTTTTCACAAGCTTCGCTCCACACAAATTTGACACCCTTCCTTGTCAACCTAGTCAAAGGTGTGGCTAGTCTAGAGAAGTCACTTACAAAACGATGATAATACTCGAATAATCCCAAGAAACTCCGAATCTCAAAAACATGTTTAGGTTGTTCCCAATCCTGCATGGCATCTGTCTTAGAAGAGTCTACAGTTACTCATTCTCTCGACATTACATGCCCTAAACACTTCACCTCGGTCAACCAAAACTCGTATTTCTTAAATTTGGCATACAATTGGTGCTCCCTCAACAAATCAAGCACTAGTCACAAGTGGTTTTTGTGTTCCCCCTCGGAGGCCGAGTAGATCAAGATGTCGTCCATAAAGGCGACCACGAAGCGGTCTAAGAATTCTCGAAAAACTCGGTTCATTAAATCCATAAAGGAAGTAGGTGCATTAGTCAAACCAAAAGGCATTACAAGGAATTCATAGTGGCCATAACGCGTGCAAAAGGCCATTTTCTGGATGTCCTCCTCCCGAACTCTCAACTAATGGTACCTTGATCTCAAGTCTATCTTCGAGAAGCAACGAGACCCTTTAAGTTGGTCAAATAGATCATCTATTCAAGGTAGAGGATATTTGTTCTTTATGATAACTTGATTCAACTTGGGGTAATTAATACATAACTGCAACGACCCATCCTTCTTCTTCGCAAAGAAAGTCGGCGCTCCTCAGGGTGATGTACTAGGGCGAATGAAGCCCTTGTCAAAAAGTTCTCGGAGTTGAATCTTCAAATCATGCAATTTGGTGGTGCAAATCTATATGGTGCCATGAAAATCGGTGCCATGCCAGACACTAAGTCAATGGAGAACTCGATCTCCCGGTAGGGTGGCAAACTAGTAAGATCCTCAGGAAAGACATTCGGGTATTCACAAA
Source organism: Camellia sinensis (assembly GCF_055761805.1). Taxonomy (NCBI): domain Eukaryota; kingdom Viridiplantae; phylum Streptophyta; class Magnoliopsida; order Ericales; family Theaceae; genus Camellia; species Camellia sinensis. The sequence goes on along the minus strand of NC_138975.1, from coordinate 98,724,452 downwards.
CTACCCTTGGCAATTCAACACGGGTCCTGTCACTCTCACTATCCAAGAGAGTTATAATAAGACTACTAAGCTCGCTCTTACCACGAGGGTCAAAAACTGGCGACAAGACACTATCAACTTGGTCTTCCAAAAAATAAAAACAATCGCCACTGGAGGTGCACACTGTAACTCTCTGACAATAACAATCAATCACAGCATAGTACGAAGATAACTAGTCCATGCCTAACATGACATCAAAACCGACATGTCTAGCAACACAAAAGCAAATGGAAGTCGGTGCCTGGAAACCTCTATCTCATAACTACGACATCCTCGGTCTAAGTCAATCGTACCCCCGACTAGTGGCTCTACCCTGAGCAGAGATGCTAACCGTGCCACCTCCATCCCTAATGCGAAAGCAAATGCAGTAGATATAAATGAATAAGACGTACCCGTATCTATCAATACATTAGCCAAAGAATTACACACAATGAAAATACCTCTCACAACTAAGGATCCTGGTAACTGCTCTGGCGCGATAACAGCATACACGTATCCTTGTGGCCTCTGATCAACCTACTTATCTCTCGGAGTATAGGCCTGCTGCACTGACTGAGCCAAAGCGACTCCTTGATTTGCTCATGAAGTCTGAACTGAATGAGCTTGCTAGTGGCTCTGAGTCTGCCTCGACCCTGATGCACCAGATACGCCTCCCAACTGTGGGTAAGCTCTCCTCATATGCCCCGACTAACCACACTGAAAACAAGTAAGTCGTTGCCATCTGTTCTAGGAATGACTCTAAGATTGGTTAGGTGGTGGTGGTGGTAACATCTGCTGCCCTCCTCCCTTCTGTGGGCAAGAATTGGCCTTGTGACCCGGTTGGCTACACTTGAAACACGAAAAATTACTAGGAGCATTTTTCCCCGGACCCGCACTAGGCAAGGGAAAGGTAAATCTAGACTGTTGTGACTGGGATTGGGATGAAAAGGTGTCTTTGCTCTTCTTGCTGGGTCTATAATCCCCCTGTGACTCCTGGCCCCTAGACCTCGAATCCCGAAGTCTCTCCTCATCAGCCTGCATAGTAATCTCTACATGTGCCACTGCCTTGACAAGACGGTCATAGTTCCAAATCATATTTTCGGCAACCTTGAAAAAAAATTTAGTTCTCAACCTCTTCTCAAATTCTATACAACGACGCTCTTTTGTTGCCACCAACTTTGGCGTAAATCAGGACAAACTAGTGAATGCCATCTCAAACTCGGCCACAGATAGGTTAAGTTGCTTGAGGTCTTGAAACTCTTGCCTCAATCTCTCCCTAGCAGTGGGAGGTAGATGCTTGTCTTGAAAAGCAATCACAAAGGCCTCCCATGTCAGCTCCACTCTACCATTAGCCCTTATCTCCCTTGAGGTAATAACTCGCCAGAGTCACTTTTAGCTCACTATCTTCAATGTGAAGCATCTTAAATGTCTTCTCCGTTTGCGTAAGCCACTCATACGCTTTCTTGGGCTCGGGGCCACTATGGAACTCATCCGGTTTGGCCTGCAAGAACTCTCTAGTGAGAAAACTCGCCCTTGACTCTACGGCATTCTCTCGGGCTTGGTTCTCCGCTCTCAACAAATTCATTGATTCCCTCAAAGCCCCTGCCATTTCTTAGGCTAGGCCCCCCATTGCGGCTTGACCTTCCTGCTTTGGAATCCCCGCTTGCCCTACTTGCTCCGCCACATTAGCTTGGCCGCTTGCTTGGCCGCATTAGCTTAGCTGAACCTTTTCTCTCGCACCAGAACGTCATGGACCAGTACTTCATGCACACCTCCACGAGGCGTACCATGCCTCCTGCCTCAACCGCCATGGGCTTGACCCCTTCCTAACATCCTAATTAAGGAACAAAGTAAACAACTTAGTACACAAACTCAAATGTGCTCGCAACTTACCTCACACGTTCGATCACAACAATTCTATATATTTTCTTACCACATAAGCAACTTAGTTTCACTCCACATAAGCACTTAGTCATATAAAAACATATAGATTATTCCTTTACAATGAAATTCATCCCATGAAATACCAAGAATTCTTAGTAGAACAAGTATTGATCAAGTACCCTTCTAATAAGACCTCAAGGAATTTAAGAACTCTTTGTTGTTGTAACAAGAATTTTATTAAGAAAAGAGATGAAAAAAATTTGTAAATATCTCTTTAATTTTATTTTATATAATATTTTAATATATATATATATATATATATATGAGAATATAAGTTGTTAAAACATTGTAGGCATTTCTTTTTTTTTTTTTCCTTTCTTTTGCAATGGTAACAAGATGGTCGCTAATACATTATAAGCATTTTTTTTTTAACTTTTTTGTGACTGCAAAACATGAGTTGCCATAAGTAGGTTTGGCGATCACAAATAGTTTGCGACTGCTATTTTGTTGTCGCAAAAAGTATTTGCCACCCCTCACATTCGCAACCACCATTTTCCGTCGCATGGGCCGTCACAAAAGGTTTTTTGCCACTGTATTTCATTATTTGTGATGGCTTGTAGCGGTTACAAAAAATATTTTAGTAGTGTTGGTTTTGTTCATGGATAATTTTCTCAATTGATTGTATTAGATGAATGGTTTAAATAACCAAAGTGTATTCAAATTAGTCATATAATAGATCAATTTCATCGTGAAATTGAGAAATCCAACTTTAGCAAATCCTTGACTTTCTTGGTGCAGTTGATAATGATCTTACTAAGATCGTTAGGAGTTTAGATATAGGCATTGCAATGATGATTCTTTAGAATATGCATAAGTTGCAGTCCCTTTGTTATGAGCTCGTGTCATTAGTTAAAATCTGACTACATATTCTAAAGAAAATGGTAAGAATTATCTGAGATATTTGTGGTAGGTAAGCAAAAAACAAAAAAAAAGCTTACATTTTCTAAAAATGCTCTGTACCTAAAATATTCAACTGGCCGAGCTTCTTGGTGATCAACCGACTGCTTTTGCGGCCAGCCAACATTTGGTGTTCGACCAGTCAATGGGCACATCGTCAGATCAACAAGAGCAGGTTAGCCTGAATTGAAAGGAGAAACATGCATTATAGATGATTTCATCCTTCTCATTTACTTCTACTTTATTCTTCTCTGGGTTTGTTTGAAAGAATATAACATTTTGGCTTTAAAAATATGAGCCTTAGAACATTGTGGTAATGTCTGGACTTGCACCACTAAAAGTCATTTTCAAAAAAGGTTTCCATTTTTGTCGAAAAACATTTTGTCCAAAATAGGTCGTTAGAGGGTTTAAAGCTTGATCTTTAGAATTCTGGCCGTGGAACTTACAAAGATTAACATCTCTCATTTTCATCATTGGGAACTCAAAAGGAAGCGCCCAAGTTTCAAGGCTAGTAAAAAATGGGGTGTTTACAGTAATACATACTTCCATTTCGATTTCCCTCTCCATTTCCACCGATATACAGCATGGATGACAAATGATACAAATCCACATAACACTTTATTGGCCTTACCCATAGGGGAACAATCCCAGGGTCACACTTTACTGGGAGTAAATCGGAAGGGAGAGAAACCTATTACAATGGGACATGCTTTACCGGCCCCACCCAGAGAGAAGCGGACCTCCATTCACACTTTATTGGGTGCTAATCGGAAGGAAGATGAACCTCTGTCAAGGAGTCATACTTTACCAGCCTTACTTGGCGAGAAACAAATAAACAACATTCACAATAATAGCACAACATGATAAACTACATAAATACTGTACAAGTGTAATACATAAACATAACCTATTCAACAACAACAAAGCCATCCCCCACCAATGACCATGGACAAAACATCTAACAGATAAATAGAAATACACCTCTTATAATATAAATCCTTAGCTAATTCCACCTTTTCAAAACAACTATTTCTCATTTCATTTCACAAAAGAGTTACACTTGTCATTTTATTTCCAAAAATCAAAATGTTATATCAAATTCTCAACATTTCCAACCCTTAGCCAAAACCTCTTTTTCTTAAACAAACCCAATTCATAAATCATAACTACAATCAAACTCAAACACAAAATTAATCAAATGACCCAGTCAATTCTCATTTTAACAACGAAACCACTAGTCCAATTCTTTAACACATAACTCGGTTATTCCACTTCTTTACCCCTTTATGATTAATTACGCCCATAATGATAAATTAGGGTTTCTCCCCACTCTCAACATAAACACGTTTAGCCATCTCCCAAATCACCCAAAATGACTGAAAAATATACAACTTATCCTCTGAAATTCAAACCCCAAAACCCATTTATATGCTTTTTGAAAAATCTCTCAAAAACATGCTTTTAAACGTAATAAAAACTACGACATGTATATCTATAATGAAGTATTGAAAAGGAGCGAAGAAATCCCTACCTTTTGACGCAAAGAGGAGACAACCCAAAAATCACCGGCGACGAAACGACAATTCACTTAGATTAAATGGAAACCCTCGTGAAGCTCAACTTTTCGGTATAACTAGGGGTATAAAAATGGGTAGAAATAGATGAAAACCAAGCTTGGAAGCTTGAAAAGGCCAAAAATGGCAAAAAGGAAAAGAAAGAAAAGAAAATGAACTCAAAAATGCGATATTTTCAATTTTTGGCACCTTTTATAGAAAAATAGATTACGGCCACAAATAGAGAGAAAACATGGTCGCGAGCGCGACCAAGCGTGTCACGAGCCACCACCACGGGGCTACACAATCCTTCACAGGCCACACACCTTCTCCTGGGCCAACAGACTGGAACCCATGTTGTGGTCACAGTCTGGTCGCGACCCATAGCGAGCACGACTTCTACCCCTCAATAATCGTAGCTACGAACAAGGTGGTCGCAAGTACGACCTACCTGAGGCAGAACTCCTGGGCTGCTATTCTAAAGCTAGCCCGAACATACCAAAGGTCCAAACCACCTAAAGACAAACAGATACACTCGGACAATCCCGTGCCCCAACAAAAAATAAAATGGGTCTGGTTTTCTGACCCGAGCCACTACAAAACTGTATCTGTTCATCATCATCAATATCAATATCAATATCAATATCAACATCATCAAAAAAATTAAAAAAAGAAAAAAGAAAAAATAGATTTTGTTGGTGTGAAACTCAGATCTTAGATGATCCAAGTACACACACACACACACAGAAATGTATGTATGTATGCATATTGATAAAAATATATGTATGTATGTATATTTAGGAGCTATATATATATATATATAGAGAGAGAGAGAGAAATGGTGTGAGAGTCGGATTTGAGGCGATTTCCCATAAGCGATTTTAAGGAAAATGGAGTAGGGTCTGAGGCGATTTACCATAGGTGGTGAAGGACCGTGAAGTTGAGGTGGTGATCGAAAAATTAGAGAGCGTGGTGGTGGAGAGAGACGGAGTGAGGGCAGCATTGCAAGAGGGAGGTCGTGAATCATCAGAGGCAGTGGCAAGGTAGTGGAAGTCAGATGAGAAAGCAGTGTCAGAGATGCCTTGGTCATGGCCTTGGAACTCAACATAGCCGGAGTTAAATGAGAAGGTGGTAGTGGACCAGGTACGATGATGATGATGATGATGATGCCGTGTGTAGACGTCCCCGAATGTCCCGGGAGGAGATCCCGTTCTGTTCATTTTGGGCTCACTACAGTTCGGACTCAATGTCATGGTCTTGTATCTAATCTCGCAGGGTGCAATGCAAGACCGATGAATCATCAAAGAGTCCAAATCCGGCAAATCGTTTTGAAAATAGATTTTTGAAAGAAATGCCAAACATGGACTGCTTTGCCAGATACAGAGTCGCCACCTAAATATTTTGTTTTGGGGGAATTTAGGAAACCCTGACTCGTTAACTAAGGCCACGTGTCTGTCATCACCAAAGTTGCCTCGACTCGGGAACTTGGGTACGATTGGGGAAGGTCACTTCGTGAGCACCCCCGCTCGCCCGATCAAAGATCAGCCTCTACTAACCATGATATCGAGTTTTGAAAACATTATATGCTCTTATTCCGGTTATTAGCCTAGAATTACTATGTGATGCACACAACATACAAGTATAGACTAGATCGCCTGAGTTGGAATAAAACATTTCATGTTTGTTTATTTGAAAATGGTTTGATGGTGCTACTCGCAAGTAGGCTAAGACGTGGATTTGCCACCCTCAAGTGGGCTTAGAAAACATGGTGATTTGCCACTTTCAAGTGGGCTTTAAAACTTACAATCAATGAATTGTCCCAATTCAAGTAACCCAACCTTCACCCACAGGCATTCAGGCAGTTATATCACATAAGCAAATAGCCTCATGGTAAGCATGCTATCATGACAGTCACTCACACGTATGCAAGGATGCTAAAGCATAAACACTCACCGAGTACTCTAAGCCAAAACATAAACTAGTTAGTAATCAATGCATGATCCTAGTTCATGTTAAGATGGCTAATGCAACACATGCAAAAATGCAACTAAGATAGGCTCGGCTATTCTAAACATGGCATACGAAATGCAACAGATAACATGTATTCAACTTGGAATTGAAATACAATGCAGTTAGTATGATGCGCCGAGCCCGGTGCATGTAATACAGATAAATGAATGCAATCATGTGAACATATAGATGCTAATTGAAACATGCCCTAAACTAACCATCATAAGCTAGTAAATAAAAGGGAGAAAGACGTGGGGTTGGAAGACATACATCACACACACGCACACTTATTACAACATTGCCCTCTCTCGGAGGGTCCGAAAGAATAATACAGATCAAATGAATAATTAATTACTCTAACTAATTAATTATTACAGACCCTTAATTAATTGACAAATTAATTACACAAATAGACTAAGTATGAAATTCAAAAGGCCGTCGCAGCTTCGCCTCGAAATGATTGGATGATGCATGCTGGGTTCGCCTCGCCCGGAAACCCGTTGCCATGCCACATGTTGCCTCTGTTTGCACTGTTCTACACTTCTGAGAATTGTGAAAATCCTAAAGTTGCTTCTGAACCACCCCATGCACACTTTGGGATGCCATCGGCCAAGAGAGAACAACACCGGCCATGGGGATGTGGCCATCGACCAAAAATTGGATCACCGGCTGGACACTGATGGTCGGTCGGCACTAAAAGTGGTCGGCCAGCCATTTTTTCCTGCAGAACACTGGTTTTGCGGCAACAGAGGATAGACAATGCATGGCATTGAATTTGCAAGCCAAATGTATACATGACCACCCTCCCTATCATGCCATAAGCTCAAGGGAGTGTGGCTCTCGACCCTCGGGCCACTAATCACGCATTTCAATGCATGACGGCCAAAGGTGTCAAAGGTGCATGTTAATGTAAAATGAATGCAACAAAACACATGAATGCCTAGAACTCTATCATGCTTAGATCAAGAGCATCGGTGACCGAGGAGTGAGACGTATTTCGTCACTTTAAGTACGAACACACCTCATTCCTTATGTTTGGTTTGACACCCCAAACCAAACACAATGCAATGCATGTATGCAATGTGGCTCAAATATGCAAAATGGCTCAAGTATGCAATATAGGGCTAAGTTTGCAAAGCATGCCAAATGCGATGCAACCTAAACATGCAAATGTAAATGTGTTGAGCATGCAAGATACAATGCAATGCGACCTAACATGCAAGCTAAGCTAATGTAACAAGAACATGCAAACATGATATAATGCAAGTATGCAAATGATGTAACAAGATGCAACATGCCAAACATGCACCTATGTACGAGGATGGGCTTAAACTGAAATGGGAGGCCTTAGCCATGCCCCAAAATAGTGGCCAAAATACCAAAATTAAGGCACAAATATGCAAGATAAACATGCACACATGCTGGTTCATCAACTAGGCCACAATGCACAACCTTCAAACATGAGTGAGATGTGATAAATATGAGGATATGACATTACAATAAACTCTGAAATCACATGAAGAATGATGCCAAATCGACTACACAATGCAAACATGGCATGTTAATGGAGTTAAAGCTCAAAGCTAGCTACGGGACTTGAACCATGACTATGTCAACCAAGCCCCAAATGGTCAAAGCAACCAAAATAGTCCCGAGGCAGACCAAAATGAAGGTAAAACTCATATGGAATAAAGCCAAAACATGCAGTAAGAAGGGCACAAAACAAGACACATACAAGGCCCAAAAGGGCAAATGCATTACACCTCTTACAACCGAGCATGACATGACTTAGGCAAATAAAATTAGAGTTATAATACACCAAAACAAACCCAAAACCCAATGAGAAGGTCTTCCAAAGACCAAATCATGGAGGCACATGTAATGGTCCAAATAAGGAGCATGAAACAACAACTCTCCAAAGTATAGAATAGGTGATAAATGCAAGTGTGTGGCCACAAAACATGGACTGAAATATGATGACAAGTGATGCTAAATCACTGAAATAGCTCAAATGAAGCATGCTAATGACTCACACACCCGAAGCCAACAAGTTAGAATGCAAAGAGGCTATATAAAACATGGCAAGCATGACCAAATTGACACCAAACAAAACTTAAACATGTTAAAACATGACTAAAAACTTCACAAAGTGAAGCCGAAACATGCAAGCATGAAGGCCTAATGCATAATACATGTTATGACAATAAAGGGGATTACAAAGCAAGTGTATGATGCATGCAATAAGCCATCAAACCAACATGGAACAGAGGCCTAACATGATAAACTAACACCAAATACCCTCTGAAATGGAGTCAAATAAAGCTATGCACACATGCTACGTTTATGAGCCCTAAATGCAAGCAAATGAACCATAAGGGGAGAGGCGTGTCCCACCCCTATACAAGACCTCAAAACCACTTCTTTACCACTGAAAATCCTCTGGATTTCAGTGGTGAGAAGGCCAATACACGAAGGTACCAAAGCTCAACAAGAAAGGTACAAAAAGGGGCCAAACAAGGCCTAAAAGGGGGGGCAGACAACCCTCAACACAAAAATGACCTTAATGAAACATCTTAAGCATGAAAATACAGAACTTTTATCAGTTATACACTAAGCTCAAAACAATATGAAAATAGGTCTAAAGCTTTAAACAAAAATGGGGAATAAAAGGGTAAGTTCTCACCCTTGAAGAACACTTCAAGAACAGCAACTTCAGCACCTCCTTTTGATCAAAAACCAACTCAAAACTCTGAAATGAACCTCTCAAACCCTCAGTAACCGAAGTATAGTGTAACACTAGGTGTTTTAGTGCAAAACTAAGAACAAAAAACCCCTTTAGGACACTATTACACACACAACCTAGAGAGAGGGGGAGATATATATATATAGAGAGAGTGATATATAAGTTGTATATCGGAGTTCTTCAACCTCTGGAAAGGGAGGGGAGGCCCTCCCTTTATAGAAAATCCAATTTGCAAAGCTTCCAAGGGAAGCTAAACAAGGGTGAAATCCCTTCATACACGTGTATGGAGGGTAGAGTTTGTGCTCACCAGCTGGCACAGCTGGCATGCACAAAGTTTGAGAAAGACAAAGAAAAGGTCTCGGCCACAAAAGGGGTCGATCGATCAAAACAGAGGCCGGTCGACCACAAGAGGGGGCCGATCGGCCAAACACTTAGCCAATAGAAAATACACATGGCCGGTGGCACCATGTCCTAGCCGATGGGTCTCAGGGAGGGTTAACAAGCCACTTTCCACACTAGAAGCACAAAACACAAGTCCTTGGTACACAACCAAAGACAAAACAGTCAGGTTGAGAGATCCTAAGGCAAGGCGCGCAGCCAAGTCCTTCGGGAACTCAAAACGAACACGATTATAGATGATCATCGAGTGTTCCAACGATGACGTCGAAGTCTTGAGGACGGTAAAAAATGGGGTGTCTACAGTTGCCCCTCTTTGATAGAACTCGGAAGTCATAACAATGACGGGAGTGAATGTCAAAGCCCAGAGATGACCCATTTTTGACAAGGCCGAAGACTTAGACAAGCATGCAAGATAGCAAGATATGAGCCCGAAGGCAGGGGCAAGAATGCACGAACAATGCACAAAGCCGAGCATAACTTATGATCATGCAAAGAAAGCTGTAATGAAGCATAACATGCAACAATCTTAAGCAAGCCAAAAGCCAAACTACATTACAATGCAGAAAGGGTGCAAGTGAATTATGTAATTATCGCTACGTTTAACGCAGAGAATACAATACCTGTGCGGTTCGTCTGGTCACGCCAGCTTCAAATGAACCGTACATACAATATTGCGCCTGCAAGAGAAAGAAAACTTATAGGTATAAAATTGTTAGAAACATGCATAACAATGCAATTGAAAGGTGCGTGACAACGCAAGCGAGGGGGTGCATGACAATGTGGGTGAGAGGGATGCATAATAATGTGATTTGAAACATAAACACATATAAGTAAAGCGTACGCGACAACGTATGCAATGTGTATAGAAACTTGAACACATATAAATAAAGCATAACGCGACAACGCATGCAATGTGTATAGGAACTTGAACACATATAAGTAAAGCATAATGCGACAACCCATACAATGTGTATAGGAATTTGAACACATATAAGTAAAGCATAACGCGACAACGCATGCAGTGTGTATAGGAATTTGAACACATATAAGTAAAGCATAACGCGACAACGCATGCAATGTGTAAGTAAAGTATAACACGACAACGCATGCAATGTGTATAGGAATTTGAACACATAAGTAAAGCATAATGCGACAACACATACAATGTGTGAAGTAGAAATTGAACACATATAAGTAAAGCATATGCAACAACGTATGCAATGTGTATAGGAACTTGAAAGGCATAAACACATGTAAGTAAAGCATAATGCGACAACACATGCAATGTGTGTAACAATGCGAGAAGGGTGCATAAACACACGTAAGTAAAGCATATGCGAAAACGTATGCAATGTGTGAAGTAGATATTGAACACATGTAAGTAAAGCATACGCGACAACGCATGCAATGTGTGAAGTAGAAATTGAACACATGTAAGTAAAGCATACGTGACAACGCATGCAATGTGTATAGGAATTTGAACACATATAAGTAAAGCATAATGCGACAACGCATGCAATGTGTATAGGAACTTGAACACATATAAGTAAAGCATAACGCGACAACACATGCAATGTGTATAGGAATTTGAACACATATAAGTAAAGCACGACGCGACAACGCATGCAATGTGTATAGAAACTTGAACACATATAAGTAAAGCACGACGCGACAACGCATGCAATGTGTATAGGAACTTGAACACATATAAGTAAAGCACAACGCGACAACGCATGTAATGTGTGCAACAAGAGGGGTATAAACACGTGTGAGTAAAGCATACGTGAAAACGCATGCTATGGGTATAGCGATGCGAAAAGGGTGGATATTCAACTGAAGCATGCTAAAGGCATGTTACTCATGATGTTGAGATGCAAATTCAAAACAGGATGCGTAACGAGCGTGCTTTATTAAAGCCAAAACGACGCAACATAATACAACATAATTGAAGCGACTTGTGGAATTCGCAAGATACAAAAAGGATACGAGAAAGGATACTCCCTGCACGCACCGAGCATCGCTCATAGAAGACACGGCTCGAGGTCAACACGAAGGCCTACTAAGGTTCAAGAGTGCATTTTCTTACACTATCTTGAATAATGAAGGTGCCAAACCACATAATTGTCCCGAACAAGGGCATAGGAGGTTCATCGATCACTAAGGGAGGCCATCGGTATTAATCCAGACACTCTGCTGCCCTTCTTTCCTTTTTGTTTTACCTTTCTTTTTACTGGTAGTTTAAGCACATTGCATTGCCTCAGGCAGGTTTTACTTTCTCAAAACTATGTACTTTTTGCAAAAGTCATGATGGGAATGAAACAACTACTTTGTTAAAAAAAAAGGTACTATATTTTATGCATCGCATCACATCGCCTTTCATAACAATGTAAAAGAGATCTGAACCTTTGTTTGAAAAGTAAGCATTTGCCTCGTAATAATCAGGTAGTGAACAAAAACAATTTGATAATCAAAACGAAGAACTCGATAAGCTAACCAACTGCAAATACAACTCGATAAGCAAAACAACGACTTAAAGAATGTACAATACAACTCGATAAGCAGATGTGCAACAACTCGATAAACAAATCGAAGTAACAGGCGCTAGTCCGCAAAACATCATCAAAAGGCATTAGAAGTGGTGTCAGTCACCATTTTTCAGCATGCTTTAACATTTCTTTAGCTTAGGGCCAAAGTAGAGGTCATCGGCCAAAGGGAGACCTTACCGGCCATAAAAAAATGGGAATCGGCCAACAGTTTAGCCAATCGGCCAAAACGGATAGCCGATCGGCACTATTCTTGGTCGGTCGGCCAAACCTAGTAAGGACCTCCAGAATGTTGACACCTGTCTTCCACCCAACAACTTATCTTCTACAAAAGCTCCAGCTTTGTAGTTTTCCTCATTTCAACACTGATTTGCGCCAAATGGAAGAGCTTCTTTCCCAAAATCTCACAACTTGGATTGCCAACTTGGATGGCTCGGAAAAGCTGAATTTCTGGGGCTTCAGCATAAATGCACTATTCACCTTAGGTCGCACCTTGTTAGATCTTCCGTTTCTCCATGCCGCGGCAAGGTTTTGGAATCCGATAACACATGTCTTTAGCTTCAGCGGACAAGAGGTGTGTCCTACTTTCAAAGATTTCCAAACTTTGATGGAGTCTGAGCGCAATGAGGAAATTTTGCCCTAGCACCGTTTTGGTTACGCCCAAGCCTTAGGATGAATGTGTGGGCTCACTATGCACGACACTCGATCTCTGATCCGCGACAGAGAGTTGGACATCCTCGGCCTTATTCATCGTTTTTCTGATGCCGGTGACCGCGGCGACCATCATTGGCAAGGTTTTCGGCGTCATGCCCTTTGTTTGTGCATGCTATCTCACTTTTTGCTTGCTTCAGGTTTCAGCGGGTCTAGCATTCATCTGATCGAAGTTGCCCAAGGCTTGAAAGAGGGCAAGAGCTGCATTGCCATGACATTGGCCGAGACATTGATGGGCTTGGATGCTTTCCATCGCCGGGAAATGACCAAATTTGCGGGGAGTCCACTACTGCTGCAGGTAATGTTCCCACCCCTCCTTACATATATATTGCTCACATCACTCGGCCCTCGGGCTTGATTTTTCTCTCAAAACCCTCTTCTCACTTTTCTCTCATCATACATCTCTCTATTCTTTAATCTCTCATTTTTCATCCCTCCCTAGGTGTGGTTAATGGACAAATTGCAGGTTGTGGACTCCTGCCCAGCATACTCAGCTCGCGGCTACCTTTTCTGACAACGTCTAGTCGATGCCCTTGATGAGGGATGGTGGTACAACTGGATGTGCAGTTTGTCTGCAGTCCGTATTGCTTGGTAGTGTCCCTGGCTCAACCTACCAGCAATGAGCTACAACATGTCCCAGCAGATCGAGATTCAGTTGATTGGCTTGACTCACTATGTGTTCTACTTTCCTTTCCGGTTCCAGCGCTAGTTTGGCCATGATCAGACTTGCCCGCCAGAGGGGATAGAGTACCCTGCTGCATTCCCAGTCTGAGGCTTACGGCTTGCTCGGTATGCCACAGCATGGAGGACGAGAGAACTCCTGGCCCCCGTTCCCACTTTCAGTTGCACCTTGTCTAATGAGTGCATAGATTGGCTTAATGAAGAGGCGCAGATTGGGCCTAGCTTGGCATCAGAGGCTTTGACCAGCTCTAGAAGGGGGCGCAGGAACACCTGACTCATCTATGCCCCGAATTTATTGCTTTTTTAGTACTTTCAAGTTTTCTTTATGAATGTAATAAAAAGCAACTTCAATTTGTATTCAAGAGCAGGAGAACTCTGTATTGAAATCAGTATAATTGAAGGTTGTGGTACTGAAGATTTTCCGTTTAGGTCCAAAAATGGTCTAAGTTGTAAAAAGATTAATTTGAGCAAAATCTACTTTTATTAAACTTTTCAAAACCATTTTTGATATGGATCAGAACTGGACACGCCTGAGATTTGTCACTGATATGCACAACCCCGGATTCCAGCAACTGGAAAGTTGCCCCTAGTCTGAATAGCACTGTGCCGGAGATCATAACCGAACTCTTGAATGCTGAACAAACAAAGATGACCGAGACGATCAAATGGACAAAGTTGATCGGGGAAATGTTTATGGTTGAACTTCAGGATGAAGTTGCCTACGTATCCCAAAAATGGGAATCAAGCCTTACGTAGTTCAGGCTTGAGTTCACTCGAGTATTTTCACTCTCCTTTTGCGCTCTAACTTTTGCCAAGGCCGCCCTTTGTGGGTTTTCAACCTTGCCAGCTTAGTTTTTGTAATTTCAAATTTTCTATGCTCTAACTTTTGCCTAGGTCGCCCTTTCGGGTTTTCGGCCTAGCGAGCCACTCAGGGGTAATATTTCTTCAACTTGTCCGTGTTGATTGGCTGTGAGAACTCTAGGCCATCTAGGTCCATCAAAACGACAGCTCCACCCGACCAGATAGATTTAATGATGTAAGGACCAGTTCAATTGGGTCTGAACTTGCCCTTAGGGTCAGGGATGGGAGCTCGGTTGTCTTTGAGCACCAAATCTCCTTCTTTCAAATTTCTGGACTTAACTTTCTTGTTGAAAGCCCTAGCAATTCTGCGCTGATAACTTTGAACATGGTACAGTGCTTTCAATCTTCTTTCATCAAAGAGCATGAGTTCCTTGAATCTGCTCTGCTGCCAATCCGCTTCAGCTATCTGACACTCAGCTAGTACTCGAAATGACAGAACCTCAATTTCGATAGGTAGAACGGCCTCCATCCCATAAACCAACGAATACGGAGTCGCTCCAATAGAAGTTCTGATTGAAGTCCGATAACCCCACAGAGCAAATGGTAGTTTATCTGGCCAGTCCCGGTAAGTTTCCACCATTTTCTGCAAAATGTGTTTGATATTCTTGTTGGCGGCCTCAACTGCTCCATTGGTTTGCGGCCGATAGGTGGAGGACTTATGAAAAGCCACGTTGTATTTTTCCAACAAGTTAATCACTTCCTTCTTGAAATGGGAACCGTTATCTAAAATAATCTCGTTCGGGACCCCGTAGTGACAGATGATGTTGTTCTTGATGAACTTTGCAACATGTGAAACCTTCAACACCGCATAAGATTGGGCCTCGACCCACTTCGTGAAATAGTCTATCGCTACCAGAATAAACTCATGCCCATTAGACCCCTTTGGAGTGACGGCCCCGATCACATCGATTCCCCAAACTGAAAATGGCCATGGCAAAGTCATATTGTACAGCTTTGACGTCGGGATGTTCATGTGGTTTGCATGGATCTGACACTTGTGGCATCGCCGAACAAAGCTGATACAATCCTCCTTCATGGTGGACCAGTAGTAACCTTGCCTAAGGATTTTTCGAGCTAACATCACCCTATTCATGTGTGCACCACATTCTCCTCCATGAAAGGCCTCCATCAGGCGCTTCGATTCTTCGGCATCAACACACAACTTATGCATTCCCAGATGACCTCTCTTGTACAGTTCCCCCCCGCAGATAATGAACTGAGTAGCCATTCTTCTAATTGCCCTTTTATCTTTGGCATTTGTCCCTGGTGGATATGTTTCTTTCTCCAAGAAGTTTCAGACGTCGTGATACCAGGGGTTCTCATCTTGAACCTCTTCTATAGCAGCAATAGACTCGTAAGCTGGCACAAACTTCTGGTCAATGATGACTGGACGCATCCGAACTTCAAAAGGGATGTCTATCATGGAAGATAGAGTTGCTAGTGAATCTGCGAACCTGTTGTTTTCTCTTAGTTGATGAACGAAGTTCAGCTTTTCAAACCGAGGAATCAGCATGTCCAAGGTCTGGTGGTACAATATCATCTTTTCTTCTTTGACTTTCTAGTCTCCCTTAGCTTGGGATACAACAAGGTTCGAATCCCCGATGACGTCCAACCGTTTTGTCCCTAGTTCTAGGGTTGCTTCTAAACTAGTGATGCATGCTTCATACTATGCTTCGTTGTTCAAGACTTTGAACCGGAGTCTGAATGCTAGAGGGATACGAGAATTCTCGGGTGCTATCAGCAACACCCCTATCCCATACCCGTATTGGTTTGACGCTCCGTCAAAGTACATCGTCCAAGTTTCATCTTTGATATGCAAAATGGCCTCATCCGGGAATAGGTACTCAACTGCTTCATCCCCTTCCACTAGGTGATCGGCTAGGAACTTCGCTATTGCTCTCCCCTTTACTGACTTGCGAGTCACATATTTCAGATCGAATTCGGAAAGCAGAAGCAACCAACGAGCTAGCCTACCCGTAAGTGCCGGTTTCTCGAAGAGATATTTGATGGGATCTAATCTTGAAACCAACATTACAGAGTGAGCTAACAGGTAGTGCCGCAGCTTCCTGGTAGCCCATACCAAGGCTAAGCAAGCCTTCTCCAACGGTGTGTAGTGGGTTTCATACTCCAGCATCTTCTTGCTCAGATTGTAGATAGCCCTCTCCACCTTGTCCTCAGACTCTTGTGCGAGCATGCAGCCCATTATAGTCTCAGTTACTGAAAGATACAAAATCAACGGTTTCCCCGGCTCAGGCGGTGACAACACAGGTGGGTTCTGTAAGTATTCCTTGATCTGTTCAAAAGCAACTTGGCATCGGCCATCCCATTGGAATTTATTTCCTTTCTTCAGGAGACCAAAAAGTGGTTCACAAGTCAAGGTTAATTTTGAGATAAACCGTCTTATGAATTGCACTTTACCTAGAAAGCCTCGCACCTCCTTTTCAGTCCTTGGTGGTGGCATTTCTAAGATGGCCTTGATTTTGGAAGGGTCGACTTCGATACCTCTTTGTGTAATCAAAAACCCCAGCATTTTCCCTGCTGTAACACCGAATGTGCACTTTTGAGGATTCAGCCGCAACCGAAATTCTCTGATCCTTTGGAAGAACTTTTGCAAGGCGGTGTAGTGGCCCTCTCTTTTTTTGGACTTGACAATCATATCGTCCACATACACCTCAACCTCTTTGTGGATCATGTCGTGCAATATCGTGGTCGCGGCCCATTGATATGTAGCTCCAGTGTTCTTCAACCCAAATGGCATCACCCTGTAGCAGTAAGTCCCCCACGGGGTGGTGAAAGCGGTCTTCTCCTGGTCTTCAGGTGCCATCACTATCTGATTATAGCCCGAGAACCCATCCATGAATGAAAGCAAAGCATGTCCCACTGTGAAGTCCACTAACTCATCAATATGTGGCAAGGGACAGTCGTCCTTCGGACTGGCTCTGTTCAAATCCCTGAAATCCATGCATACCCAGATCCTGCCATCCTTCTTCGGCACCGGAACAATGTTGGCCAACCAAGTTGGGTATTCGGATACCAGCAGGAACCCTGCATCAATTTGCTTGGTGATCTCTTCTTTAATCTTGAGGGCCCAGTCTGGTCGGACCCTTCTGAGTTTCTGTTTAACGGGTCGGGCCTCTAGGTCAAGAGAGATCCGGTGCCGTACAATCTCAAGATCGATTCCAGGCATGTCTTCGTAGACCCACGCAAAAACATCTTTGAAATCTTTTAATAAAGCGACTAAGCGCTCGCGTTCCTCCGAAGACAACGTGGACTCGATCTGGACAAGCCGCGGGTCCTCCTCAATACCCACATTAACTGTAGTGATTTCATCAACCAGGGGTTTAACAAATCTCTCCTGCTCTTGATCAATTAATCATTGTAAAATCGGAGGAATTTCTTCCTCGTCGTTTTCGTCAAAGTTTTGAAAGTCCTGATTAATACAATAAATCAAAGGCACAGAAAAGTACTCAGAAACCACATGCACTCCATTCTCATTAAGTACATCCAAATCGTCTGATTCTTCAGTTACAACAGACTCGAAAGAGAAAGAAAAAGACAACTTAGACAGTACTGTGGCATTCGGGTTGTCACCCCCAGGAATACCGGACTTAGACTCAGTCGAGCTGGAACCTGATTCTGACTCAACAGATTCGATGGAATCAGATTCTGGCTTACTACCTGACCCGGTGCTGCTTGACAAAAATCCCTCCTCGTACTGCCAGATGAGAGAGGGTGCGATGGATGCATCCAAAATGCTTGACGGTAGGCCCGCAGCCGTTTCATTCCCAATCATGGACACCGAGAAGTTATCCCCCAAGCACTTCTGTTCGATCGAAGGATCTAAAAGTAGACATGCCAACGCTACTCCCATTTAAATCTCGACATTTTCAGAATCCACTGTTCCACATTGCTCAACCTCGGCCGATGGGTCTGCCTGCTCCTTAGCAACATCATTCCCGGATAACTATAGGTCAAAAAAGATCTCAAATCCTGGCACACGGCGCTTCCCCTCGTTTATCCACGGCTCTGGGAAGCCACAGAATGGAAAATCTTCCCCCTCCCGGACGAAGCGTCCATTTAGGGTACCTTGAATGGGTCGGTGAATTAACTCATAAGGTTTCCCTGCCTTCTTTGCTTTAGCTCTCCCAGCCATTTCCTTGCCCTTCCTTGCCCGGCCCTCTTTGGTGGGCAGATAACCCAAGCCAAAGGTATGTTTGTTGTGCGGCACTTCGGCCGATACTGCGATGCCTTTCCGGCCACTCTTTCCCAATCCCATCCAGGGGATGTGTTGAAGTTTGTTCATGATGTATACTGGTTGTGCGCTGACATACACCCCCTCATCAATAGCCAAGATGTTCTGTACGACCCGGGCCTCAGCCAGGGTAAAACCGGATAGGAACACATCCTCTGTGCCGTGTTCGATTTCCAAAACCAGTGTAGACACTTCAGGCGGCGGATGGATTGACGAGTTCCCAAAAACTATAGCCACCCCCTTCCCGTTAGGGTATTTCAACATCTGATGCAAGGTGGAGGAGACTACCTTTACCTGATGCAACCACGGTCACCCCAAAAGTAGGTTAAAGGTTGCGGGAACGTCGAAGACATGGAAATCGATCTCGTGCTGTCCTGGACCAACTTGGGTCTAAATTTTGACAGTCCTCATCACCTCCCTGCTTGTGTTATCATATGCCTAAATAACCTGGGCAGTTGGCACGAAGTCCGCGGGCTTCAACCCGATTGCATACGTCGTCCTTGTCGGGTACACATTGATGGCGAATCCGGTATCAACAAGAACCACCGGTATCCATTTGTTCTTACACTCCACAGAGATGTAGAGTGGCGTGTTGTGATTCACACCCTCGGGTGGCAATTCTTTGTCGGAGAAGGTCAACATCGGGGAAGCTCCTCCCGGAAAGACCAATCCCACTAGCTGTTCCGGCGTGGTTTCTATTGAGAACTTGGCCTCATCCATTGCCGATAGGACGGCCTGTCGATGAACACGTGACGCCATAAGCAGTCCCCAGATGGCGATGTCTGCTTGTATCTTTTTTAATTGTTTGAGCACGGCCTCGTCTTCAAGTAGCTTCTCCGTCTGTTTCTCCGCCTCCTTGTCCTTCTCGGACGCCTCTGGCTGATCTAGATGTGGGGGCTTGAAGTACCGCCCGCTCCTAGTCATATGGTCGACTTCACCGATATACCAGGTATCATCCGGTTGATTGTTCCCCCAGTCCTCATCTGTGTGGGCAAGACATAGATCATCTTTTTCCCACCACATACCCTTGGCAGCCAACAGACACCTGTCCAGTTCTGGTATGACTGTCTTTGTACTCACGGAATCTTCTGTCCATGTGCTCGCAGCACCCTCTGTTCTTGTGCACACAACACTCTCAAACCCACAGGAGCTTTAGCCTTTCTGGCTCTTTCGGAATCTTCGATCCTTTCTTGTTCTAACTGCTTCAACATTGTCTGCTCAACATTTCCTGCACTCACAATGCCCAAGTCCCAACCGAAATTATTAGCACCGGCGCTCTTTGGCGATGCATTTTGGTCCTCGGCCCTTCCGGCCACAACTGATGTCCTTGTCCCTAACAAGCCTTGTCCCAATTGAGATTCCTCAACAACATCTGGTTAGTCATCAAGCCACCCCGTAACCTCTGTTGACTCATCAAAACCAAACCAGTTGACTGCTGAGTCTTGTCCTTTGAAAAATTGAAGGTTGGCCATGTCCTCTTCCAAAGCTGCTAGCCGTCTATCCTCTGATTAAATTCATCCCCCCGTAGTACACAAATTTCTCCCCCTATCGGTAATTCCAGATTCGGCCCAACTTGACCTGCTGACACAATGTAATCACTCGGATTATATACCTCCTCAGCAAAACTCCCAGATTCCTCCGATTCTGAACCAACAGCTCCATTTTCTTCTGAAATCATCCCTGTTCCATCTTCGATGATCACCACTATTGGTTTGGCTTGGGTTTGGGAGATTTCCAACATGCACAAGTCTGTGCTGTCAGGAAGAAACACCTCCGGCTTAGGTAGATGGGAATGAGTGATGTATATGCTGGGGTCGTATGCCGTAACCCCGGTCTGGATAAAGTTGATGTGTTTGGGGGGTAGAGCTTGGTTGTGAGGTGGGAGAGGGTTGGTTGTGACATTGAGTTTCTTTGGAGGCACGATCACCCCATTATCAATGAGATCCTGAATCTCATGACGTAATCGGAAGCACTGGTCGGTGTCATGACCGTGCTGTTGGTGAAACGAGCAATATTTGGCTGGGTTATGGGAGGGGGGAAGTTTCTCCGGCAATGGCCGCAGCTCTAGGGGTTTCAAGTGCCCTTTTTTGATTAAAACCCCCAGAGCTTTGGACAGGGGCATATATAGTAGAGCGAAGGTTCTTTGGCTTTTGGGTGAGTGTTTGGCTGTTTGCGAGCTACTACCGGATGCACCGGTGATTGGCATAGCTGCAAGGGTTCTTGGGGTGTTGGTGGTGACCATGCTTACTTCCTGAGATTTGGCAGCTGCAGCACTGCTTGTGCCTGCATTCGTACTGCGGTTGTTGAAGGTTCTCCTGGGTTGCTCTCTGTCATTGTCAATCAAGCCCTGCTTCAAAGCATCGTCGATCTGTACTCCCATCTTATGTAGATCTGGAAAGGTAGGAAAGAGGAGAACAATCATTTTCTGCATGAGCTTGGGCTGGAGATTGCGCACAATCATCCGAATCTGATCTGTGTCTGTGGGCCTTGTGGTCGTCGTTGAGGCCTTGGCTCTCCATCTGATTACGAACTCAGAAAAGCTCTCCTTAGGCTCCTGCCTGGTCGTCTCGAGATCTTGGGTTGTAATCTCGATTTGTGTATTATAGGAGTACTGAGGGACAAAAGCCTCGGCCATCTCATCCCAACTCCTTTTAACATCGTCTTCCAGTTTTGCGTACCAGATGGCCGCCACACCTGACAGGGTCCGGCCAAATAAAGAAAGGTTCTGTAGTCTGGTGAGGCCCATTGGCCTTAGAATGTCTGAAAACAGCCGCAGGTGTACCATGGGATCCCCGGATCCATCGAATCGGTTGATATGCGGCATCTTAAATCTATTTGGTAGTGTCACGGCTGCATCGGTATACCCATCCTCAATGTCCAGGATGGACTTCACACCCTAAGATTTCTTGAACAGCTTTTCAAGCTTGCTCACTTTTAACGCTGTGGGATCCGTCTTGAACTCAAAAGGGGAGTCCGGTAGGTTGGTGGGTGTTTTGGAAAGTTGAGGTAGAATTAGGGGCGGAGGCGGCCCTGTTGGGACATCTGTATCCTCCTGGGCATTCTGGACATTTGGTGCCTCCCTGGGTGATGGAACTCCTGGTGGGGGAGGAACTTGGTGTAAAGCTGATGCTCCGGCTTGCTGCTACAGCCTGGCAATCAACTCTGCCTGCTGAGCCATGATCTCGGCCTGTTGCTTGGCAAATTCATCTAGACGAACAGCGTCCTGCTGCATAGCCCTTATACTTTCTTGAAGTTGGCGCATCATGTCCTCCATTCCTGCCATGTTCTGCTGTTTTGACTGATTGACTGGTATATCTATTTCTGTGGTAAAAACTGAAGCCTCAGCCTAATTGTTCACTGACGGGGTAGACCACTATTCTGGCAACCTCTGCTCGGATACACTGCGTCTTCTCAGCCTCCGTCTGATAACCGGGGGTAAGGAATAAAACACTGGTTGTCTGTTGACCAGATCCTCAGATCGATTGAGTCTGCGACCTGTAGTCCAGAGTGCTTGGGGAATATCTGCTTGGTCTGAAGCAATTTTGCTAAACTACTTAGCAAAAAGATAAATAAAGCACAACACACAGTTAGATATCACAACACACAGTTGATAAGCTGAATAGACTGTTCTCAATCACTGATCATTGTTCCCAAATCACTGCCCCCAACACTGAATCTGATATCCGCTGATAACTGATTCCCAAAATACTAAACTGGTGCCCGCAGGCCTGACACCCAAACTTGTAAACTGATACATGCATTCCTGTAGAGATGCACTCTAAAAGCATATAACAAACAAGTGAGAGCCAAAACACCCCTATGTTGGGGTAGGGTTTCCCTGTCTTATTTTGTCAGGAGCTAGGGTTTCACTACGCACGCAACAGCTTCAAACAACCTATAAACGGGTAAGCAACCTGACCTAGCTTGGAATGGTCACTATGGATTCCAAATATCCACTAGGTCGAATGGTCAAAAAGGGTGCCCCAGTAAAAATCGGGGTTTGTGTTCCCATCGTGGCAAAGCCCGTAACCGGTCAGCCTTATGGCACGCTTCTCAAAGCGAGCCTCCGACAAACCGTTCAGGAATAGAAGACGGAAAACACGGTGTCCTAGGCGCACCAATGCACATGCAATGCAAAGAAACACATAAGTGTAGTAAAAACAAGGTATCATGAGTTCGAGTCAAGTTCTCTAAATCCCTAGCAGAGTCGCCAGAAACTGTAGACGTCACCGAATGTCCTGGGAGAAGATCCCGTTCTATTCATTTTGGGCTCACTACGGTTCGGACTCAATGTCACGGTCCTGTATCTAATCTGGCAGGGTGCAATGCAAGGCCGATGAATCATCAACGAGTCCAAATCCGGCAAATCGTTTTGAAAACAGATTTTTGAATGAAATGCCAAACATGGACTGCTTTGCCAGATACAGAGTCGCCACCTAAATATTTTGTTTTGGGGGAATTTAGGAAACCCTGACTCGTTGCCTAAGGCTACGTGTCTGTCATCACCAAAGTTGCCTCGGCTCGGGAACTTGGGTACGATTGGAGAAGGTCATTTCGTGAGCACCCCCGCTCGCCCGATCAAAGATCAGCCTCTACTAACCATGATATCGAGTTTTGAAAATATTATATGCTCTTATTCCGGTTATTAGCCTAGAATTACTATGTGATGCACACATCATACAAGTATAGACTAGATCGCCTGAGTTGGAACAAAACATTTCATGCTTGTTTATTTGAAAATGGTTTGATGGTGCTACTCGCAAGTAGGCTAAGACGTGGATTTGCCACCCTCAAGTGGGCTTAGAAAACATGGTGATTTGCCACTTTCAAGTGGGCTTTAAAACTCGCAATCAATGAATTGTCCAAATTCAAGTAACCCAGCCTTCACCCACAAGCATTCAGGCAGTTATATCACATAAGCAAATAGCCTCATGGTAAGCATGCTATCACGGCAGTCACTCACACGTATGCAAGGATGCTAAAGCATAAACACTCACCGAGTACTCTAAGCCAAAACATAAACTAGTTAGTAATCAATGCATGATCCTAGTTCATGTTAAGATGGCTAATACAACACATGCAAAAATGCAACTAAGATAGGCTCGGCTATTCTAAACATGGCATATGAAATGCAACAGATAACATGTATTCAACTTGGAATTGAAATACAATGCAGTTAGTATGATGCGCCGAGCCCGGTGCATGCAATACAGATAAATGAATGCAATCATGTGAACATATAGATGCTAATTGAAACATGCCCTAAACTAACCATCATAAGCTAGTAAATTAAAGGAGAAAGACATGGGGTTGGAAGACATACATCACACACACGCACACTTATTACAACATTGCCCTCTCTCGGAGGGTCCGAAAGAATAATACAGATCAAATGAATAATTAATTACTCTAACTAATTAATTATTACAGACCCTTAATTAATTGGCAAATTAATTACAAAAATAGACTAAGTATGAAATTCAAAAGGCCGCCGCAGCTTCGCCTCGAAATGATTGGATGATGCATGCTGGGTTCGCCTCGCCCGGAAACCCGTTGCCATGCCACATGTTGCCTCTGTTTACACTGTTCTACACTTCTGAGAATTGTGAAAATCCTAAAGTTGCTTCTGAACCACCCCCTGCACACTTTGGGATGCCATCGACCAAGAGAGAACAACACCGGCCATGGGGATGTGGCCATCGGCCAAAAATTGGATCACCGGCTGGACACTGATGGTCGGTCGGCACTAAAAGTGGTCGGCCGGCAATTTTTTCCTACAGAACACTGGTTTTGCTGCAACAGAGGACAGACAGTGCATGGCATAGAATTTGTAAGCCAAATGTATACATGACCACCCTCCCTATCATGCCATGAACTCAAGGGAGTGTGGCTCTCGACCCTCGGGCCACCAATCACGCATTTCAATGCATGATGGCCAAAGGTGTCAAAGGTGCATGTTAATGTAAAATGAATGCAACAAAACACATGAATGCCTAGAACTCTATCATGCTTGGATCAAGAGTGTCGACGACCGAGGAGTGAGACGTATTTCGTCACTTTAAGTACGAACACACCTCATTCCTTATGTTTGGTTTGACACCCCAAACCAAACACAATGCAATGCATGTATGCAATTTGGCTCAAATATGCAAAATGGCTCAAGTATGCAATATGGGGCTAAGTTTGCAAAGCATGCCAAATGCGATGCAACCTAAACATGCAAATGTAAATGTGCTAAGCATGCAAGATACAATGCAATGCGACCTAACATGCAAGCTAAGCTAATGTAACAAGAACATGCAAACATGATATAATGCAAGCATGCAAATGATGTAACAAGATGCAACATGCCAAACATGCAACTATGTACAAGGATGGGCTTAAACCGAAATGGGAGGCCTCAGCCATCCTCAAAATAGTGGCCAAAATACCAAAATTAAGGCACAAATATGCAAGATAAACATGCACACATGTTAGTTCATCAACTAGGCCACAATGCACAACCTTCAAACATGAGCGAGATGTGATAAATATGAGGATATGGCATTACAATAAACTCTGAAATCACATGAAGAATGATGCCAAATCGACTACACAATGCAAACATGGCATGTTAATGGAGTTAAAGCTCAAAGCTAGCTATGGGACTTGAACCATGACTATGTCAACCAAGCCCCAAATGGTCAAAGCAACCAAAACAGTCCCAAGGCAGACCAAAATGAAGCTAAAACTCATATGGAATAAAGCCAAAACATGCTGTAGAGAAGGGCACAAAACAAGACGCATACAAGGCCCAAAAGGGCAAATGCAGTACACCTCTTACAACCGAACATGACATTACTTAGGCATATAAAATTAGAGTTATAATACACCAAAACAAACCCAAAACCCAATGAGAAGGTCTTCCAAAAACCAAATCATGGAGGCATATGCAATGGTCCAAATAAGGAGCATGAAACAACAACTCTCCAAAGTATAGAATAGGTGATAAATGCAAGTGTGTGGCCACAAAACATGGACTGAAATATGATGAAAAGTGATGCCAAATCACTGAAATAGCTCAAATGAAGCATGCTAATAACTCACACACCCGAAGCCAACAAGCTAGAATGCAAAGAGGCTATATAAAACATGGCAAGCATGACCAAATTGACACCAAATAGAACTTAAACATGTTAAAACATGACTAAAAACTTCACAAAGTGAAGCCGAAGCATGCAAGCATGAAGGAGCGTATGATGCATGCAATAAGCCATCAAACCAACATGGAACAGAGGTCTAACATGATAAACTAACACTAAATACCCTCTGAAATGGAGTCAAATAAAGCTATGCACACATGCTACCTTTATAAGCCCTAAATGCAAGCAAATGAACCATAAGGGGAAAGGGGTGTCCCTCCCCTATACAAGACCTCAAAACCACTTCTTCACCACTGAAAATCCTCTGGATTTTAGTGGTGAGAAGGCCAATACACGAAGGTACCAAAGCTCAACAAGAAAGGTACAAAAATGGGCCAAACAAGGACTAAAAGGGGGGCAGACAACCCCCAACACAAAAATGACCTTAATGAAACATCTTGAGCATGAAAATATAGAACTTTTATAAGTTATACACTAAGCTCAAAACAATATGCAAATAGGTCTAAAGCTTTAAGCAAAAATGGGGAATAAAAGGGTATGTTCTCACCCTTGAAGAACACTTCAAGAACAGCAACTTCAGCACCTCCTTTTGATCAAAAACCAACTCAAAACTCTGAAATGAACCTCTCAAACCCTCAGTAACCGAAGTATAGTGTAACACTAGGTGTTTTAGTGCAAAACCAAGAACAAAAAACCCCTTTAGGACACTATTACACACACAACCTAGAGAGAGGGGGAGATATATAGAGAGAGAGTGATATATAAGTTGTGTATCGGAGTTCTTCAACCTCTGGAAAGGGAGGGGAGGCCCTCCCTTTATAGAAAATCCCATATGCAAAGCTTCCAAGGGAAGCTAAAAAAGGGTGAAATCCCTCCATACACGTGTATGGAGGGTAGAGTTTGTGCTCACCAGCTGGCACAGCTGGCATGCACAAAGTTTGAGAAAGACAAAGAAAAGGCCTCGGCCACAAAAGGGGTCGATTGACCAAAACAGAGGCCGGTCGACCACAAGAGGGGGCCGATCGGCCAAACACTTAGCCGATAGAAAATACACATGGCCGGTGGCACCATGTCCTAGCCGATGGGTCTCAGGGAGGGTTAACAAGCCACTTTCCACACTCAGAAGCAAAAAACACAAGTCCTTGGTACACAACCAAAGACAAAACAGTCAGGTTGAGAGATCCTAAGGCAAGGCGCGTAGCCAAGTCGTTCGGGAACTCAAAACGAACACGATTATGGATGATCATCGAGTGTTCCAACGATGACGTCGAAGTCTTGAGGACGGTCAAAAATGGAGTGTCTACACTGTGTTAGGGCTTCGTACAAACAACAACTGGTTTAGATCGGAGAGAGAATCAGCAAAACAATTGGGTTGCTACGGTGGAGGCAGTAGAAAAGGATGAGAGAGAAATCATTGTGATATGAAACTTAGAGAGAAAGAGAGTGTGTCATATTTGGGAACAAACAAATGGATATGGAATATATATATGCTATTTTGGTCATTTTACTTCAACTTGTCCTTATCAACAAACTAATTTAGCACTTGAATTTTTGGCAAAATAAAATTCAAAATTGGATTTTTGGCCCAAGTGCCAAAAAATGAAACACAATTGTATTTTTAAAAATGAATCATATATATTTTTTATGACAAAAATAATAAATTGAACAAGTTGTAGTTATCAGATCGACCTAATTTGTTTTTTTACAGATGAAATACATGAAGGTGCAACTTAAATGGTTCATTTTATTGAAATGGGACCCGTAATGGACCCAACAAACCTAAACAACCCCCTCCAATTTAGATTTGGACTATAAAGAATCTTCCTTCTTCATTTTGGGGGATCAGTAAGTATTTGGGATGACACAAAAAAAGGGAATGAGGTATGTAGGAACATAATTTTGAGTTGTCCACGTGGCCTAGATGGTTAGCAAAAGTGGTACGTGGGTGATTTGATTGGCCGAGGTGTGGTCAAACCACATCTGAATCCAAGATGTTCAAATGAGGAACTAGAGTCATAGATAATGATAGACTCTCTACTTGGGTAAGGTTGGACTCTTGAGAGGGTTGATCTTAATCCAAATAGGAGGAGTCTCGGATAATTGATATCCTTGTAAATGATAGAGTCCTATAAAGTAAGACTTCTGGAGGGAGTTAGACACTAATCATTATAAAATTAAAGTACTCCTGTGGGTCTAAGGTATGCGATTTATTTTGTGAGCTCTTGATTTGAGTTAATATCTTGTGAAATAAGTTACTAACTTAATCATCGAAGTGCCCTCGGGTAGACGAGCCACCGCGGCATTTCTTGTCTTCTTGTGCCTAGGTGCTGGTTGGCTTAATCTATTCTTCTGTGTGCTCTCTAGCTAAGTTCCCTGGATCTCGACAATGAGATTTGTTTGGTTGTGAGATCAAAAATCAACACCCACAAAGTAGAATATATAGGGTTTTGGTTTTTTTTTTTTTTAATTGTTTGATCTTGTATGGTGCAACCTTAGAGGATAGTTTTATTATTTTGTGGCGGCATTTAAATTATTTATTATGTAAAAACTAATTATCTAACACATATTACCAATTAAGCATGCACATTGGCCAAAGCTAAGGCTGTAAAAATGGTCCGCAGCCCGTGGGTGGCCTGCGACTCGTGAGCGGCCCAAAACCTACCCGCGGCCCAAGTTGGGCCCGATTTGCTTAAGCCCGAGTCCAACCTGGGACCTTGGGCCGTCGTTTTGAAGCCCGACCCATCAACCCGCTCAAGGACCACTCAAAGCCCGAGTCGAGACCTAGCTCGTCTGGCTTACCCAAGACCCAGTGTCATTTTTAGTGGAAAAGAATAAAATTTTGGCAGAAAAAATTTAAGAAAAATGTTCAGGCCCACCCAGGGCCAGCTCAAGTCTATCGGCGAGCTCAAGGCCCAAATACCCCCTGGGCCTGGGCCTAATTTTCTAACCCGTGGGTCAGCCCAGCTTGACTTGAATTTTCACCAGAGCCGGAGCGGCCGGACATGGGCTGGCCCCAATTTACACCCTTAGCCAAGGCTTACACATATTTTCCTTGTTAGCCATCGACTCATTTTATTGTCTATGAAATGTAGGGTTTATATGTATATATATATATATATGTATATATAAATTTTTGACCTATTGTCTTACAACTATAAATTATTTGTTCAAATTTAATTAAAATTGTTGGTAATATGTTTAAATTGATTTGTAATTATTAATCATTTGCTAAATTTTAATTTTTAGGATAAGTTATATAGTTATTGAGGACTTATATGATCAAACTGAGTTGAAATTATAGATTAAAAAAAATTTGATCAAAAACTATGTTGTAATTTATCAAATTAATATAGAACACAACTATGTCCAATCTATTGATGGGAATGGAGTGGGGGAATGCGGAAGGAGATGCCAACTTAACTCCTCAAATGAAATCATAATTTCTCCTTTACTCTAAAAATGGAATCAACACACCCTAATTGTAATAGAAGCATTCAGATCGTCTAGAGTGATTGTGTGACATGATCTATTGGAGTGAATTACTTAGGGCACGACACCTGTCCCACTAAAAAAGTGAAGGGTTGAGATTACTCCCTCACCAAAACAACATCTTTTTGGTGAGGGAAAACCAAAAAAAAAAAAGAATTCCTTTTGTTTCAGTCAACACAACTATGAAAGAGAGAGAGGGGGGGCCTAAAGCAGAAAGAACCTCCCCACCGCCACTGCCAAAGTGTCCTCACCTACTAACAAAGAGTATCACCGCTAGACAGCCAGCACCCTTCTTCTCTCCTCTTCTTCCTTCTCTCATTTTTCTTTATCTTCATCCTCTCCCAAAACCCTAATGCTAGATCTAGGGTTTTCAAAGAGCGGTAGCGGTGGGTCATGATCTGGAGGAGACAGTGGATCTAAATCTAGGGTTAGCATTTTAGAAGAAGAAGAAGAAGAGAAGGAAGAGAAAAAGGAGTGGCTATTCAACACAAATGAGAAATGAGTAGCTGTGGGTGGTAGGTGGTGATGGCAATGACGATAGTTGGTGGGTGGTAATACGGGTTTTTGGTGGTGGCAGATCTAGATCTAGGGTTAGGGTTCAAGAAGAAGATGAGGAAAATGATGAGAGAAAGGTGATGGTAGCGGTGGTAGATGATGGGTCGTGATGTCGCAATCTGAGTTTCTGACCGGAGGTGTTGGCAATTGTAACGCCTCAAAATAATTACAATAATCCAACTCCAAGCCACTAATACAAGTTGACAAAATTGAAATGATAAACTTTCATTAATCAGAAGTAATATACAAAAAGTGATAAGGAATGAAAGCTAAACAAATGTTCATATGCTCCAAAGGGCTTACATCTTTCCAAGCCAAGGCTTGGGTACATAAAAAATGTGTCATAAGCTCTATACAAATAAAGTCCTAGGCTTGTACAAAAGTTAAATACAAGATAAACGAAACTGAGCCCTTAGCTCCACAATCATCCCAAGCTAAGTCCTTGGTGGAGGCATATCACCAGCACTTGAAAATGATTTTGCCAAGGAGGGTGAGCCACAACCCAGTAGAAATAATCTAACACAATATATGAATCTTAACAAAGATATAAGTATGATATGCATATTCAATGCCCATGATAAAATAATTTATAATTCTTTTCACCGTGCCATGCCAAGCTTTATATCTCAATTCATGAGTCATTCACAATTTTATTCAAATAACCAAACTAAGGGTGCAACTCAATGGTTCTCTAACCAACACAGCCATTATACAAATACTTCCATTTTTCCATTTTACGGATATTTCGTCCATGGGAATCGGCACCCATGTATACGTGCGGTTTTTCGAAACTTTTACCCTGGACGCACAGGCTAACTTAGTTCAATGGAGTCCATCTCTTTTCTTTTCCCAAACATGGAGTACATCCCTTTTCTTCTCCTAAACATCATACATTTACAATGTATCAAAGACATAGTCGTATTCAATGACAACGGATAAGAGATTAGTTTCAATTTACCTAATCCTTATGCAATTTCAACAACAATCATAGCTATCTTCCATCGATAGCCCAAAACATATATTTCTAAATAGATATACAATCTCCAAGATAGATAAATTATCCAAATTTCCATAGGCAAAAGGTAATACATATCCAACTCCACCATTTATATAAACATCCATCTAATTTTATATTCCCAGTACCAATTTCATTTATTTATACAAAATAACTATTTGAGACATTTTAGGGAAAAAAATCTATTTTCTTCCAAAATCCATCATTGGTATTAAAACCAACAAATTTATCATAACACAACCTCACATCTCCTCCCATAATCATTTTTAATACATATATTTGAAAACCCCTCTTTTGATTTTAAACCAAAACTCTAGGTTTGTTCAAAATCATCCCAAATTCCAATATTCTTTATACATCAACAAATAACTAAGTTAAAATCATAGAAGAGTGTGGAAAGTCTCTACCTCAAAGCTAAAGATCAAGAAAGCAATGGAGGAACTTCAAAGACGCTGAAACCAAGTTTTGTTCGGTTCAAAATGGAGCTCTTGAAATGCTTTACCTTTTTCCCAAAGATACTAGGGTCGAGAACCCAACAGAACTAGGTGTTTTAGAAGAGAGAAGATGGGTTTTAGAGAAAGAAACTCTAGATCTAGGGTTCTTGAAATGTTTAGAGAGAGAAAGAGATGAAAAAGTGATGTAAAAAGTGACTTTTACAAACTGATATATGCACAGTTCGCTTGAGCGCAAGAAGGGACGCTCGAGCGTCAAGCACAATAAGTTGTTCCACTTGAGCGCAAGAAGGGCCACTCGAGCTGAGATTGCTTGAGGGCAGAAAGCGCCGCTCGTGCATAGAATATACTCTCCCAGTAGTTTTGCAGACCAGCAAAAGTACTGAGAGTTCACAAAGTCTGCTCGAGCGCAAGAAGTGCCGCTTGAGTGGAGGAGTAAAATTCTGGGCAACAAAAGTTTGAAAACTAAGCAACCAACTTGTTCCGAACACAACTACAACAATCTAATAGCCAAATTTAAGGAAGTATAAGGGAAGCAAGACATGTGCAACAATACGAAACCACAAAACCTGAGTCCAAGATACAAAAGGGGGTTAAAACCGGAATCGCTATAATATCCCCTCCTTAGGGAATTTCGTCCTCGAAATTTTAAAACTATGTTTAAACTAACCACAATAAAGGTAATCAATTCCATCACTGTGATCCATTCTCCGGTCACCCATTCTCATCAACTCGATACACAAGTTCCAACATTGAAAGCACAATTCACATCTTTCCAAAACATAACAATGTTTACATTAAATCTGTGTTTCCAAAACATATACAACATATACAATATTTCCATATTCTCAAAATATATGCAATATTTTCATATTTCATTAACATAATCAAAATTTCAATACATTCTCAAACATCAACAAATAAGTCCGGATACTTCTCACGGACTTCCAACTCACGTTCCCAAGTTGCTTCCTCAACCCCTTGATGTTTCCATAATACTTTAACCAAGGGAATTGTCTTGCCTCGCAAGACTTGGTCTCGAGTATCCAAGACTCTCACCGGTCTCTCCTCATACGAGGCATCCGCATCTACCTCTAAGTCGGTCCAATCCAATACGTGTGATGGATCTGGCTCATACTTCCAAAACATACTTATATAAAACACATCATAAACCCCAGAAAGCTGTGGTGGCAAGGCCAAACGATAAACTACCTCTCCAATCCGCTTAAGGATCTCAAAAGGCCCAATGAATCGAGGGAACAAATTCCCACTCTTTCCAAACCTCATCAAACCCCTCTTAGGTGATATCTTCAAGAAGATATGGTCTCCCACTTCAAAAGACAAGGGTTTCCTCCTACGGTCGGCATAACTTTTCTGGCGACTCTAGGCAGTAGCCAACCTCTTACGAATAAGTGTAACTTTCTCTGTTGTTTCTCGAACTAACTTTGGACCCAACATAGGCGCATTACCCACCTCGACCCAACGCATAGGGGATCTACATAGTTGACCATACAAGGCCTCAAACAGTGCCATGCCAATACTCGATTGGAGGCTATTGTTACAGGCAAACTCCACTAAAGGCAAGTGTCTCTTCCACGACTATAGACACCCCATTTTTGACCGACCTTAAGACTCAGATGTAATTGATTAAGTGCTTGGTGATGATTCATATTGTGCTCGTTCTGAAATCACGGAGTCTCGGCTGAAAGCCTTGCCTCCGAACTTCGGGGCTCTTTTGTGCTTTGCCTCGGTTTACGAACCAGGTCCTATTTTCTCTGTTTTTCTCTTCCCAAATGGAGGGAGAGTTCTCGTAGACCATCTCTCAGTGGTCGTAGGCTACATTTCGTGGTCGTAGACCACTTTTCCCATTTGGAGACCAGTTTTCGGTTTTCGGAGTCGTCGGCCGCGCGCCTCGGTTCGGGACCGCTTAACTACCTCTGTTTGCTTTAGTTTTTGGCACACACCTTGTTTCCTCTCCCTAGAGGGACACTGTGGCCCGGGAGACCACCTTCGGGGTCGCACGCCACTTTCGGCGCTTAATAGTCAGTTTTTGGGGCCCCCGGCTGCGCGTTTTGGCCACCGTACCCTCGTTTTGCATTGGTTAGGGTTCATTTTTGGCATGGACCCTAGTTTCATTGTTAGAAAGGTGGTAGTATGGTGGGAGACCACCTTTTCTTTTTGCCGCCCGGTTTTCTTGTTACAGAGGTGGCCTCCCTCACTTTTGGGCCATAATTTCTGGTCTCCCATATCACCATTGTGTTGCATTCATCTGGGAGGCCACCTATTTGGTATGGCCAACCACCTTTGGTGCTTGACCCTTTTGACCCCTTGGTTTTCCTTACTTTTGAGCCGCATTTTCTGGTCTCCCATACCACCATTATGTTGCATTCATCTGGGAGGCCACCTTTTTGGCATGGCCGACCACCTTTTCTTGTTGACCCTTTTGACCCCTGGTCGGCTGACTAGGGAAAGTGGTCAGCCGACCACTTGAACTAGTCGGCCAGCCATCTCGTTTTTGGCCTTCTTGAGTTGCATACAGCTGTGCCAGCTGGGAGGCATTTGCCCCATCATCCGAGATTTAACCCTTTTGTTTGTCTTCTTAAGGAAGCTTTGGCCCTTTTTGCTTAGCTTCTAAGATCTAGCTTCCTCAAGAAGCTTGACCCTTTTGGTTTAACTTCTTTTAGAAGCTTGGTCCCTTTGCTTGAGGCTTCTCCAAGAAGCCTTGGACCTCTTCTTCTATAAGAGAGGCTCTCCTCTCCATTTGCAAGGGTTGAACATTTTTTGGCTGAGGCATACATATGCTCTCCCTCTATATCTCTACATCAAAGCTCCATAGCTCCATGGTTCTTGGCCATTTACACTACACCTCCAAGCACAACACCTCCACTACCATCCTAAGTACCTTGGAGCTGTTTTTCAGAGGTTGAGGGCTCATTTTCTTGGTCCAAAGCTCGCTGCATTGCTGTGCTACAAGGGTAAGTCACCATTTCCCTCTTTGTAGCTTTATTTTGCTTCATTCTTTAGCCTTATTTGCAAGCATTTCTAGGTTTTGTCATAAACTGAAAAAGGTTTTTTTTGAGCTTACAAACATGTTTGTTTAAGACATTTTTTTCTGTTTGGGGTCATCTTCCCCTTTGCATGCTTCATTTCCTCATGTTTAGGGCTATGCATTAGAGCATTTGTGTTGGCCTTGGTTTGGCCTTTTAGCCACTGAAATCCAGTGGATTTTCAATGGCTAACATGTGTTTTTGAGCCCTAAAATCAGAGATGGGTGACCCTCCCACCCCTTGATTTGTTTACTAGCTTTGTTGGCCTTCCAAAGGGGTTCCTACTTGCATGTTTCAAAGCCAGATTTCAGGCCCTATTTGGTGAGATTTAAGGTCTGCATAGGCTCTGTCCATAGCCCATTTTGCCATATAAAGTGTCTATTATGCATGTGTAGAACAATCCTATTCAAGGCCTTTCAAAGGGGCTTTCACTTGCATGCTTCCTAGACTAATTTCAGGACCTTTTTGGTGGATTTTAGGACCCTCATAACCTCTTTCCAGAGGTGGTTTTGCCATTTTGTGTGTCGATCATACATGTGTAGAATAACCCGTTGCATGGCCTTCCAAAGGAGCCTATCATTCTTGCATGCATTGACTGAGTTTCAGTGGGTTTTTGGGCATATTTTGACATGGCATACTTCTATTTTTGGCTGGTTTTGTGAGCTCTCATATGCTTCATATAGTTGTAGTACAACTCATGGTTCACTAGTTTTCTTTGCATGCTTTGTTGACCCTTGATTTTAGCACTTTTTGACCATGCCTTAAACTGATTTTGTGCCTATTTTGGACTGCATTAGCTCTGTTTTTGGGTCTCATGGTCGAATGATGCTTGTTTTTCATGCTTCTAGTTCAATGTCCATGCTTAGCTTTGAGTTTTGAGGTCCACTACATGCATATACTGAGATGTTTTCTTGTTTTGGGACCATTATACATCATATTTCAGAGCTTATGTGAATGCCATATTCCCCTGTTTTGTACTCTTTAAATGCGTTTGAGAGTCGGGCTTGTATGCCTCATTTACTGACCATTGAATGAGCTCTATTTCTTTGCATTCCGAGCCATCATTTTAGGCCATTTCCCCACTATTTCAGACCTGCCTAGGGTCTGTTTGGGGTTGGTTTTGCCATTGGTGCATTGCTTTGTGCACCTCTAGTGTAACCCGTTTCACTAGTTTTGGTACCCGGGCCATCTAGCATGCATTGTGTGACATATTCGCATGTTTCGGGATCATCTTTTATGCCATTTCAGAGCTGTGTCATGTGTGTTTGTATGCCATACTTAATCCCTTGCCCTGCTTTGGTAGAGTGGCATTTGATGCCTTAGGATCGGTCCTTTGCATTCGTGCATGTCTGCATGTATTTCGGTTGTCTCATTTTCATCGTATGGCCACTGATTTGAGTGTGGCTGAGGTCCACTCATATTGGTGTAAGTCCATCATGCATTGTGTATGTCATTTTAGTCCATTGCATTACGTATGCTAGGTTGCATGTTAGTCGCATTGTGTATGCCATCTCATTGCATTGTGCTTGGGATAGGAGTTAGCCCAAACACGGGAAACGAGGGACGTTTTGTACTCAAAGTGACGAAACGTGTCTCAATTCCCGGTCGCCAACACTCCGGATTATCCATGATGGAGTTTAGGTCTTGTTGTGCTTTCATGTGCATTCATTTCACATCGAGTCATGCAATTCGACTCCTCGGCCATCATGTGTCGAGATGCGTGATTGGTGGCACGAGAATCGAGGTGTGCATACATATGTGAAAATACTTTGCCATGCCCCTTTCTTGCTCTTTGTTGCAGCAAACCAGAAATCAACAGCCTTCTAGAGCTTTGCACAGCATTCCGGGATTAATTGCAAATAGAGGC
This sequence comes from Camellia sinensis, assembly GCF_055761805.1. Classification (NCBI taxonomy): domain Eukaryota; kingdom Viridiplantae; phylum Streptophyta; class Magnoliopsida; order Ericales; family Theaceae; genus Camellia; species Camellia sinensis. The sequence goes on along the minus strand of NC_138975.1, from coordinate 98,688,273 downwards.
AAATCGGGGCATCGTGAGGAATTTCCCGACGAGGCGACTCGAGCATGCATGCATCTTTCATCATTCGGAGCAGAGCTGAGGCGGTCTATAGCTTGCATTTTAATTTATCAGCTTTCCTAGTTAATTTGTTAATTAATTAGGGTTTTGCAATATTCAATTATTCATTTGGACTGTATTATTTATTCGGACCCTCCGAGAGAGGGCAATGTTGTAATAAGTGTGCGTGCATGTGATGTATGTCTTCCAACCCCATGTCTTTCTCCCTTTTATTTACCAGCTTATGATGGTTAGATTAGGGCATGTTTCAATTAGCATATTTATGCTCGCATGATTGCATTCATTCATTTGTTTTGCATGCACCGGGCTCGGCGCATCATACTAACTGCATTGTATTTCAATTCCAAGTTGAATACGTGTTAGCTGTAGCATCTCATATGTCATTCTTAGGATAACCGACCCTATTGTAGTTGCATTTTGCATGTGTTGCATTAGGCATTTCTGTATAGTTAGGATCATGCATGGATTTCTAACATAGCTTTTGTTTTGGCTTGGAGTACTCGGTAAGTGTTTATGCTTCAGCATCCTTGAATGTGTGTGAGTGACTGCCATGATAGCATGCTTACCATGAGGCTATGTGCTTATGTGATATATCTGCCTGAATGTCTGTGGGTGAATGTTGGGTTATCTGAATTGGAATAATGCATTGACTGTGAGTTTCAAGCCCACTAGATAGTGGCAAAATCATGTTTTCTAAAGCCCACCTGAGGGTGGCAAATCCACGTCTTAACCTACTTGCGGGTAGCACCATCAAGCCATCTTTCAAATAAACAAACATGAAATGTTTTGTTCCAATTCAGGCGACCCAGTCTATACTTGTATGCTGTGCGCATCACATAGTAATTCTAGGCTAAATAACTGGAATAAGTGCACATAATGTTTTCAAAACTCGATATCATGGTTAGTAGAGGCCGATCTTTGATCGGGCGAGCGGGGGTGCTCATGAAGTGACCTTCCCTAATCGTACCCAAGTTCTCGAGCCGAGGCAACTTTGGTGATGACAGACACGTGGCCTTAGGCATGAGTCAGGGTTTCCTAAATTCCCCCAAAATAAAATATTTAGGTGGTGATTCTGTATTTGGCAAAGCAGTCCATGTTTGACACTTCTTTCAAGAAATCTGTTTTCAAAAACGATTTGCCTGATTTGGACTCTTTGATGATTCATCGGTCTTGCATTGCACTCTGTGAGATTAGATACAGGACCGTGACTTTGAGTCCTAAACTGTAGTGAGCCCATACGAACAAAACGGGGGATTTTCCTCCTGGGACGTTCGGGGACGTCTACAACGACCCATTAAAGTCAAGAACACAATCTCGAAACATATCCTCAAGGATCTGAATAGTAAGGTCGAACTGCCTATCAGTCTGAGGATGATATGCCGTACTAAAGTCAACCTCATGCCCAAGGCACTCTGTAGGCTCTGCCATAACTGAGCCGTGAAATGCGGATCTTTATTTGACATAATCGTCGGTATGATGAACTACCGAGTCACTCACATGCATAGGTATAAAGTGCGCCGACTTGGTCATGGTTAATTACCACCCAAATTACATCACTACCCCGTTGAGTTCTTGGAAGGCCCACAAAAAAATTCATCGTGACATGCTCCCACTTCTACTCAGCTATAGGCAAGGGTTGTAACAAACTCGCTAGCCTCTAATGTTCGGCCTTCACTTGTTGACAAGTAAGTCACCTTGACACAAACACAGCCATATCCTTTTTCATTCCCCTCCACCAAAACTAGCGGCTAAAGTCGTGATACATCTTTGTGTCTTCCAAATGCACCGCAAGGCGTGAATGGTGAAACTCTCGAAGTACTTTTTATCGACAAGACTCCGGTATGACAAGGCAATCAAGGTATCTAACACTCAAGTCTGAGTACACATTTAAGCCTCTCTTTACCTTCCCACTGGAGATCTTCTCCCGGAGGGATTCTATCTCAAGGTCACCCCTCTATGCTTCTATCACTCGGTTCACAAGTGTAGGTTGTGCAGCTACTAAAAACAAGGCCATAGACTCAATGGACTAGCCATGATGCAAGTCAAACTCACCAATGGCACTCAACATCTCCCATTCCCGGATAGCAATGCAAACCGCACTGCTAATGGATTTTCTACTCAAGGCATCGGTCACAACATTGGCCTTCCCTAGATGATAATGTAACTCAAAATCATAATCCTCTATGAACTCCATCCACCTCCTCTGCCTCGGGTTCATGTCTTTCTGTGTAAATAGATGTTTTAGACTCTTATGATTAGAAAACACCTCAAACTTCTCGCCATATAGATAGTGCCTCCAAATCTTTAAGGCAAAGATCACTCCTGCTAATTCTAGGTCATGGGTAGGGTAGTTCCTCTCATATGTTTTCAACTGCAGCGAGCCATAGGCCACTACCTTACCCTCTTGCATCAAAACACAACCCAAACCTTCCCGTGAGGCATCATAATACACTGAATAGCTCAAACCCCTCTCCAGAATAATCAATACTGGAGTGGTGGTAAGTCTAACCTTAAGCTCTTGGAATGACTTCTCACAAGTCTTGCTCCACACAAACTTAACTCCCTTCCTCATCAGTCTAGTTAATGGTGAAGCTAATCTAGAGAAATCTTTCACAAATCTTTCACAGTTACCTGATTCAACTTCCAGTAATCTATACAAAGTCGCAATGCACCATCCTTCTTTTTGGCAAAGAGAGCCAGTGCTCTCCAAGGTGAAGTACTAGGGCAGATAAAACCCTTATCTAACAATTCTCGGAGTTGAATCTTCAACTCACTTAACTCAGCAGGTGCAAATCTATATGGTGCCATAGAAATCGGTGCTGTGCTAGGCACTAAATCAATAGAGAACTCGATCTCTCGATGAGGGGGTAAATTGGTAAGATCCCTGGGAAAAACGTCCGGGTACTCACGAACCAGCCTTACCAACTCACCTTGGCCTTCATCACACTCTCTACTCAAGAAGTTGGCAAGAACGAAACTAAGCTCACTCCGCCCACGCGGATCATACACCGGTGATAAAATTCTATCAACCCGGTCCCCCAAGAAATAAAAGCAATCACCGCTTAAGGTACATACAGTAACCTTCTAACGGTAGCAATCTATGATAGCCCAATATGATGACAACTAGTCCATATGCAAAATAACATCAAAACTAGACATGTCAATCAACACAAATGCAAAGGGAAGTTAGCGGCTGGCAACGTTTATGTCACAAATCCATAGTCTCTAATCATTGACCCGACCACTTTGAACATAAGCCCGGTTCTCAATCTCTTCTCAAACTCTAAACAACGGCGCTCTTCAGTTGCCATGAGTTCTACTGCAAACCTTGACAAGCTAGTAAATGTGGCTTCAAACTCGGCCACCAGAGTGTTCAACGGCACAAGCTTGGAGAACTGATCTCTCTATTTCTCCTGAACAGTGGGAGGCAAGAACTTATCCTAGAAGGCACTAACGAAAGTCTCCCAGGTCACCCCAATGCGACCACGCGCATACTTCTACCACTGACCCACATCTCCCTTCAGTTAGAAGGATGCCAAGGTCACTCTCAGTTGTTCATCCTTGATGCCAAGCATCTCAGACGTCTTCACTATCCGCTCTAGCCACTCATCTTCCTTCAGTGGCTCCTTGGATTTGACTGGAAAAACTCCCGCTTCAGGAATGACGGCCATGTCTCAGCTACTTGTTCCTCGCCTTGATTCTCAGCTCTGAGAATGTCCATAGACTCCCGTAATGCTCTAGCCATTTTGCGGGCTAAGGTGCCCATGGCCTACTGATCCACTGGTTCAGCCACATTGGCCAGACCAATCCCTTTTTCTTGCGTCAGAATATAATCCGGCAAAGGTACCTCATGCCTCCTAAGCCTACCATACCTACCACCACCACGTCCACGTCCTGACATCCTAATGAAGGTAACATAAGAGATTAGCACATTTACAAATGTGCCGAAGCTAACTTACTAGCGTCCTAATGTGGTAGACAACAATATTTTACTCTACATAAGCACGTTGTCACATAAACACATACAAACTTCATTTCCGGATAATGACCATCCCGCAGTGTTACCAGAGTTCCAATTAAAAACAACAGTGATCAAGTGCTCTTCTAATAGGACTTCTAGAAACCTGTAGACTCAATTAACATCCTAGAAACTAAATCCCATACCCATATAACTACATAAGCATGTTATTATGTAAGCACATCGTACATTCTAAAGTCTCTATCAAGCGAGACAAACCCGTTGTGGCAATAACCACTTCTCACGTACCCAAAGTATTCAAACCCGGTACGCTCTAATACCAAGTTGTAATGCCCCGAAATAATTACAATAATCCAACTCCAAACCACTAATACAAGGTGACATAATTGAAATGATAAACTTTCATTAATCAGAATTAATATACAAAAAGTGGTAAGGAATGAAAGCTAAACAAATGTTCATATGCCCTAAAGGGCTTACATCTTTCCAAGCCAAGGCTTGGGTACATAAAAAATGAGTCATAAGCACCGCACAAAAAAAGTCCTAGACTTGTACAAAAGTTAAATACAAGATAAACAAAACTGAGCCCTCAGCTCCAGAATCCTCCCAAACTAAGTCCTTGATAGAGGCATATCACCAGCACCTGAAAATGATTTTCCCAAGTAGGGTGAGCCAAAACCCAGTAGAAATAATCTAACACAATATATGAATCTTAACAAAGATATAAGTATGATATGCATATTCAATGCCCATGATAAAATTATCTAGAACTCTTTTCACTGTGCTGTGCCATGCCAAGCTTTATATCTCAATTCATGAATCATTCACTATTTTATTCAAACAACCAAACTGAGGGTGCAACTCAATAGTTTTCTAACCAATACAGCCATTACACAAATACTTTCATTTTGCCATTTTACAGATATTTTGTCCACGGATATCGGCACCCATGTATACTCGCAATTTTTGAGAATTTCACCCTGAACACATAGGCCAACTTAGTTCAATAGAGACCATGCTCTTTCTTCTCCCAAACATAGAGTACATCCCCTTTCTTCTCCTAAACATCATACATTTACAATGTATCAAAGACATAGTCATATTCAATGACAACGGATAAGAGATTAGTTTCAATTCACCTAATCCTCATGCAATTTCTACAACAATCATAGTTATCCTCCACCGATAGCCCAAAACATATATTTCTAAATAGCTATAGAATCTCCAAGACAGATAAATTATCCAAACTTCCATAGGTGAGAGGTAATACATATCCAACTCCACTATTTATATAAACATCTATCCAATTTCATATTCCCAATACCAATTTCATTTATTCATACAAAATAACTATTTGAGACATTTTAAGACAAAACTCTATTTTCTTCCAAAATCCATCTCGGGTATCAAAACCAACAATTTTAGCACAACACAACCTCACACCTCCTCCCATAATCATTTTTAATACATAGATTTGAAAACCCCTCTTTTGATTTTAAACCAAAACTCTAGGTTCGTTCAAAATCATCCCAAATTCTAATATTCTTTACTTATCAACAAATAACTAAGTTAAAACTCATAGAAGAGTGTAGAAAGTCTATACCTCGAAGCTAGAGATCAAGGAAACAACGGAGGAACTTCAAAGACGCTGAAATCAAGTTTTGTTTGGATCAAAATATTAGAGCTCTTGAGATGCTTTACCTTTTTACCAAAGACACTAAGGTCGAGAGGCCAACAGATCTAGGTGTTTTAGAAGAGAGAAGATGAGTTTTAGAGAGAGAAATTCTAGATCTAGGGTTTTTGAAATGTTTAAAAAGAGAAAGAGATGAAAAAATGATGTAAAAAGTGACTTTTACGAACTGATATATGTACAGTCTGCTCTAGCGCAAGAAGTGACACTCGAGCGTCAGACACAATAAGTTGTTCTGCTCAAGTACAGAATGCACACTTTTAGTAATTTTGTAGACAACAGACCAACGCTCGAGCGTAAGAAAGTCCGCTCAAGCTGAGATCGCTCGAGCGCAGAAAGCACCGCTTGAGTGTAGAATACACTCTCCCAGTAGTTTTACAAACCTACAAAAGTATTGAGAGTTCATAAAGCCCGCTCGAGCGTAAGAAGTGCCGCTCGAGCGGAGGAGTAAAATTTTGGGTAACAAAAGTTTGAAAACTAAACAACCAATCTATTCCAAACACAACCACAACAATTCAATAGCAAAATTTAAGGAAGTATAAAGGAAGCAAGATATGGGCAACAATACGAAACCACGAAATCCAAGCCCAAGATAGAAAAGGGTCAGGTTAAAACTGAAATCGCTATAGCTATGGTGGTGAGTCTTGTAGACGTCCCCGAACGCCCCGGGAGGACGAGTCCCGTTCCGTTCGTATTGGGTTCACTACAGTTCGGACCCTCGAATTGTCATGGTTCTTAATCTGAACCAAAGAGTCCAAATCCGGCAAATCGTTTTGAGAAAAATAGATTTTTTGAAAGAAGTGCCAAACATGGACTGCTTTGCCAGATACAGAGTCGTCACCTAAATATTTTATTTTGGGAAATTTAGAAAACCCTGACTCGTTGCCTAAGGCCACGTGTCCGTCATCACCAAAGTTGTCTCTGCTCGGGAACTTGGGTACGATTGGGGAAGGTCACTTCGTGAGCACCCCCGCTCGCCCGATCAAAAATCGGCCTCTACTAACCATGATATCGAGTTTTGAAAACATTATGCGTTCTTATTCCGGTTATTAGCCTAGAATTACTATGTTATGCGCACAGCAAACAAGTATAGACCAAATCGCCTAAATTGGAACAAAACATTTCATGTTTGTTTTGAAAATAGTTTGCTACTCGCAAGTAGGCTAAAATGCAGATTTTACCACCCTCAAGTGGGCTTTAGAAAAGATGGTTTTGCCACTATCTAGTGGGCTTAAAACTCACAGTTTTAGTGCATTATTCCAATTTAGGTAATTCAACCTCCACCCACATGCATTCAAGCAGTTATATCACATAAGCAAGTAGCCTCATGGTAAGCATGCTGTCATGGCAACACTCACACGCATGCAAGGATGCTAAAACATAAATGCTCAGCGAGTACTGCAAGCCAAAACAGAAACTAGTTAGTAATCATATGCATGATCCTAGTTCATGTTAAGATGGCTAATGCAACACATGCAAAATGCAACTAAGATAGGCTCGGCTAATCTACAATGACATGTGAGATGCTACAACTAGCACGTATTCAACTTGGAATTGAAATACAATGCAGTTAGTATGATGCGCCGAGCCCGGTGCATGCAAGACAAATGTATGGATGCACGCATGCATAGCATAAGGTATGCTAATTTAAATATGCCCTAATACTAACCATCAAAAGCATGTAAGTAAAAGGGAGAAAGAAGTGGGGGTTGGAAGACATGCACACACACACCTACACTTATTACAAATTCGCCCTCGCTTGGAGGGACCAAAAGAATATACAAATTAATTATTACAGACCACTTAATTAATTAGCAAATTAACTAAACTATGGAAAGTAGTAAAGGCCTCGGGAAGAGGATCCAATGCGCGCGTGCTCGGGTTTGCTCGGAAATCCAACGCCATGCACAAGTTTGCCTCTGTTTTCCCTGCTCTGCTCCTCTGAAAATTGCACAAGTCCCAGGGAGCACTCTATGGACACTGTGGAACACCACCGGCTAAGACAGAACACCACCGGCCATGTCCGGATGGTCATCGACCATCTGTAAAGCCATCGGCCAACAATGGATGGCCGGTCGGCAGTATAGATGGCCGGCCGGCCAAAGCTTCCTGCCGAACCTGTTTTGACAGCAGCAGAGGGCAAAACATGGCATGGCAATGCATTTCAAGCAAATATGTGCACCAACACACCCCTTATCATGTTTATGACTCAAAGGGGGATGGTACTCGATTCTCGGACCACCAATCGCGCATTTCAATGCGTGATGGCCCAAAAAACCAAGTTGTGCATTTTGATTTCAAATGACATGCAAACCAAATAAACACATAAAGCCCTACCTCTATCATGGTGATTCAAGAGGCAAGGCATGCATGCAAAATGCTATGCAACCTAGGCATGGAAGCTAAGAATGCAACATGAACATGTGAATATGTATAGCATGCAACAATCATGCAAAATGGAGCAAGGATGTGACAATATGCAAGACAAGCACGCAACATCATGCAAAAATGGACTTAAACCAATATAGGTAGCTCTCAAGCATGCCAAAATCATCGGCCAAAATGATGCAACAAAGGCATGAAAACACACACACAAGCATGCATGCACAAAGGCCTAAACATGGAGCATAAGCCATCAACTCTCCAAAGCATGAAAGGTATGGAAAATGCAAGTATACAAGCATGGAACATGGACTGAAATATGGTCTCCAATGATGCCAAATCATGAGAACAAGCCAAGTAAAGCATGCTAGTGACCCACACACCCAAGGCTAACAAGCTAGAATGCAAAGAGGCTATACAAAGCATGGCAAGCATGACCAAAACGATACCAAACAGAACTTAAACATGTTAAAACATGACTAAAAACTTCACAAAGCTAAGCCAAAACATGCAAGCATGGTGGTCTAAATGCTAGGCACGTGTTAAGGCAATTCATGGCATTACAAGACAAGTATGCAAGGCAAGCATGGTGTGTCTAAACCAAGTAAAAACAGTGCTATATCATGGCAAAATAAGCACAAATAACACTTTAGACATGGCCAACATGAACTTAAAAATGGTGCTCACACATGAGGCTAAAATGGCACTTTTTGAAGACAACAAGAAGAGGGGATGGCTCTCTCCTGCTTAGGACCTTAAACCACCATCCTCACCACTGAAATCCCTTAAGATTTCAGTGGTGAGGAGGCCCAAACAAGGTGGTCCCGAAGCTCACCAAAAATAGCACAAAATGGGGCCAAACAAGGCCTAAGAGGGGGTAAACGACCCCAAACACAAAAGTGACCTTAATGAAGTATCTTAAACACAAAAAAAAAAGAACTTTTTTATGTTATACACAAAGCCCAAATCCGCAAGAAAGACAGGCTAAAAGGGTGTGCAAAAACGGAGAATAAAGAGGGAAAATGGGTTACCTTTGAAGACTAGCAAGAACCAGCAGCCTTTAGACCCAAAAATGCAACCCTCAACCTCTGAAAACAAGCTCCAAGAACCTCTAAGTGATGATGGAAGTGTGTGGTTATGAAGTGGTGTGCAATAGGCCAAGAACAAGACCCTTTTGGACCCTCTAACCCACACAAATGTAGAGAGAGCGGGAGATATAGAGAGGGAGTGATATATATATCATATATATCTGATTTTTCTAACCCTCTAAAGGGGGGGAGAGGCCCTCTTTTTATAGAGAAACCAAGGGGGCAAAGCTTCTCTTGGAAGCTTTGAGCAAAAAGGCCAAGCTTCTCTTGGAAGCTTGGATCAAAAGGGCCAAGCTTCTTGGAGAAGCTAGGCAAAGGGGTCAAGAGGTTCAAACTTCTTCAAGAAGCTAAAAAAAAGGATCAAGCTTCTTGGAGAAGCTAAAAAGGGTCAAGCTTCTTGGAGAAGCAAAAAGGGTCAAAAGGTTCAAGCTTCTTGGAGAAGCTAAAAAAATAGTCAAGCTTCTTGGAGAAGCTAAAAAAGGGGCAAGCTTCTTGGAGAAGCTAAAAAGGGTCAAGCTTCTTGGAGAAGTTAAAAAAAAAGTCAAGTTTCTTTGAGAAGCTAAAAAGGGTCAAGCTTCTTGGAGAAGCTAAAAAAAAAGGTCAAGCTTCTTGGAGAAGCTAAAAAGGGTCAAGCTTCTTGGAGAAGCTAGAAAAAAGGTCAAGCTTCTTGGAGAAGCTAAAAAGGGTCAAGCTTCTTGGAGAAGCTAAAAAGGTTCAAGCTTCCTCAAGAAGCTAAAAAAAAAGGTTCAAAAGGGTCAAGCTCCCTCAAGAAAAGGTCTCGGCCAGGAAAAGTGGCTGATTGATCAAAAACAGTGGCCGGCCGACCAAACACAATGCCGACCGACCATCAATAGTGCCGACCAGCCATCACCAATGGCTGGTGGCAAGGAAACAAGGCCGGTGGCCTCAAGCCATGGCCGGTGAGGTGTGGGGATGGCCTACAAGCTACTTCCCACCCTCAGAAGCAAAACAACAAGTGTTTGGTGCAAAACCAGACACAAAACAGTCGAGTCGAGAGATCCTGAGGCAAGGCGCGTAGCTGAACCTACGGGAACTCAAGACGAACACGAACAAGGATGATCATCGAGTGTTCAAACGATGATGTCCAAGTCTTGAGGACGGTCAAAAATGGGGTGTCTACAAGTCTAAATCAAGGTCTCTCTCTCTCTCTCTCTCTCTCTCTCTCTCTCTTATTTTAATTATCAGAAACAAAGTTTCTTTTTTTTTTTTTTTTGATAACTGGATGTTTAGTCTAACTTCTATGTATCTCAACTAATTTAGGACTCTGATGTTAACAATTGGATAAACTTCCAATGGCCCTTTAAGGTGACTTGAACTCAAGATATAAAATTTGATTATCAATTCTTTACCACTCGATCAAATCCTTAAGAATTTTTTTTTAATCAAAAACAAAGTTGACACTCATACTATGCTACATAGACATTGCTACCAACCCATAATATATTATGTTGAACAAAGACGTGTAGAGATGGCGGAGTTGATATACCACAAAAATACAATCATCTCACTTATTAAATTAGGAGAAAAAATTTCATCCATACAGATTAAATGGTAAAACCTCAATAACACTATGGCTAGATGTAAATATATTTCAAGGACCATCAAAGAAAGTGTTTGTTTTCCAAATATAACTATCACAAACATGTGTTTGAATCATTTTATCAAGTTTCAGAGCATAAAGATTTATCTTCTTCTTCTTTTATAGAACTTATCATTATAGCAACTTGATTGATGTTTGGCCTAGTATTTGGTGATGGATTTAGTCACTTCAATGCTACCTACAACATGTTCACCGTTCTCTCCTCATTGGCACCTTCCGAAATGAGGGTCTTGTCAAAAACTTCGGCAGTCCACTCTTCTTTGACCACTGAGTGGACCCATCTAGTCAAATCAATCTCGCTATTCTAGACAAGCATCCCAGTTAGACGCTTAAGTAGAATCACACCAAAGCCATAAAATGTCTACCTTGAAAGTACTGTATGCGCGAGTTTTAAAAGGATTGTTGTTTTTGAAACTATTGGATTGGGATAGGATTGATTCGTTTTGATGACTTTCCACCACCATTAGTCCATATTCACTGATATATGGATCCATATCTTTGTTGAGAAATATGTTGGAGGATTTTAGGTTCCCATGTGCAACTCTATCATCGCGAAGCTCCTCATGTATGAAAGCCAAAGCTTGAGCAATGCTAGCTGCAACATTTATTATGCTTCCCCAATCGAATAATTGGCCATTTTGAGATTATGAAATTAACAACAATGAGTCGAAAGATTTAGTATTGTTATTTTCTGTTGTCAACTATGAAGTAAAGATACTTCTAAAAGAAAGCCGTATCTCTATCATATCTATTGTGGATATTGATCCTTCTCAGGCACTCATAGATATAGATCCAATACTTGAAATTTATTTTTTTTAATTTCGGGAGGTATAGATCATATACTTTTCAATACTCTAGATCAAGTAATTGAATTATTATTAAATTGAGAATGTAATAATAATTTTCCATATTTCATTTATTTCTTGCCCCTTTTTCGCAATGTATTAAATTGACATATTGTTGATGTGTCATAGTGATGTCTCATATACATAACTACATCCATATTTTATAGAAAGTAAATATAAGTAGGAAAATATATAATGATACTAAAATTGAATTTCAACAATCAGACAAGCAAATAAACTTGTGTACACCATTTTTTTTTTTCTATGTAACAATTAATAAGTGTTAAAAAAAGGGAAAAGTACAACAACAACAGTTTAGACTTAATATTGAAATTGAATTTTTATTAGACCTACTTTAATAAAAAAAAATTATTAAAAAAAAAAAAAAACTGGCTACTAGTACTATCTTTTAAACTAATACCTAATTCCATTTAAATTGTTTGTAATACAATACTAAAAGTTATACTTTTATTTTTTCGTGAATGTATCTATATCTTTTTATATATTTATTAAGATTTTTTTATATCGTCATATCTGTATCATATAATACTCATACATCCTATTTGTACTTCATAGGTTTTCAATGTATACTATCTATTCCTATTTTCCTTATCTACAATAATGCTTAGGTCATGGAATCAAATATGCTACCAGGCTAACCTTAGGAAGAGAAATAATAAAAAATTAATGAAATTTTCCATGAAGAAGCTGGAAGAGGCTGCCATTATGCTGGAATTCATAAACCAAAAGCTTCTCTTGCTTAGAACAGTAATAGGCCACAACCGGCATCACATTCGGATGTTTCACTTGGTCTATCCTCTCCATCCTCTTCTCAAAATCTGCCCTTGTCATCCCCCAATCCTTAATCCTTTTCACAACCAACGTCACCTCGTCATTGACTATAACCTTGTATAGGCTTCCATTCTTCCCTTTCCCAACCAATTCCGCGGGAGCTTGGAGCAAATCCTCAAATTCCAACCCATTCATCACTGCGCTGGCAATTACTACTAGCGAAGACAAACCTTTCCACTTTCACCCGATGTTATTGAATACTCTGACCTGTTCTTGAACTCACTCGATGTACCACTACTCTTGTCTGTCCAACTATCTACTACTACTCCTTTCTTCACATTTGTCTTCTCACCTTTGGGTAAATTTTTCTTGAGAAATTTCACAGCAATAATGACCGCAACAATTAAACTGATGGGTCGTTGAACACACCAAAAATAAACACCAAATTACACCAAATTCTTTTAGAATAATGGCAAGTCCAGGTATTGATCCACAGGGACAATTGTGAAATTAAACTAATTTAATTATTAAATTTCTAAATTAATTTTGATGAAAAGATTGATTGATCATAACCTAATTTAATAACAAATAAATTATACTAAATAATTAAATTATCAATTATAAATAAAATTGGATTTACTGAATTGGGAAAAAACCTAGGGCAAAGAGTCCACCATTAGTCACGTAAATAGGGTTTCCAATTGACAACAATTATGTTATGGTTCGAACGGATTAATGCTTCGCAACTACAAGTTCAAAGCATTTAACAAGAAAATCATCTCGTTCAATGTATGAGCACGAACCATCTCAAGTAGTACGAATCGTTCACTCTAAATTAGGGCAGTGTCACGACTCGTCCCTCGTAGTATGATTCATTTCATACATTGAATGTGAAAAAATAGAAAACTCATGTATGGAAGACATTCAACAATCACAGAAAACCGAATACTTGAAGAGATAATGAATATTATATATAAGAAACTTCTAAAACACCATACAATTGTTCAAACCTTTACATAATTGAAAATAAAAAAGAAAACTAATTACATGGCTAGGGTTTCATCAAAACCCTAGAAAAGGAGACTAGCCACTCATGGAGGAGTGGAAGGAGGTAGATGGAGAAGCAACCACTATGGGAGACATGCTTGAAGTTTCAAGTTCCTTGCTTTCCAAACCCTAGCCTCCTTCTCTTTTCAAAACAATTTCAGAACCCTAATCCAGCCTTTTTCTTGCCTATTTATACTTTTGATGCCTTTCCAACAGGTTTAAAACATCAGGCACATTTTCCCAGAAAAAGTCAACGCATGTGCGAAAAAAAGTCAGCGCACGTACGGGAAGGTCAACTCTCTCCAAATTCTGTCTTTTTGCCCATTTTATGTTCCGACTATGTACAACCTGATTGACATTTAACACACATAAAGTATACAGTTTGACAAGCAAGTGAAGTTAAGGGATCCTAATGAACGGTCTCAATGATGTGCAATTCGGCCTTAATCACATTCTCCAACTTACAACTTGCTAGTCCTCAAGCAAGCAATAAAAATTAAATTAAATTAAACAAAATCTAACTATTTCCTCTTTCGTGGGAAAATAGTTGCATTTAGCATATGCTATAAGCCTTTAAACCGCAAAGTTACCCCAAGTGGACGAGTAAAGTCTCGTGAGGGTTTCCAAAAATAATACCCACAAATATTTACATATTCATATATGCCCAACAATTAACCACACTACTTCACCTAACAATCAACTTATATGCCACTACAGTGTGATATTAAAACATAATGAGTCATTAAAGGCATAGTGGACAAGCATGAAGGAATCTATTGAGTCAAAACCACAATTCAGTTAATACAAAAATAAAGTCTTCTGTACTTATGCATGCTAGTAGACAAATCATCAGTACCCTTGGTATAAAGGGCAATCTCCATATTAGTTAACTGTCCACTATAATAGCCCAGTATAACTCATAATAACACCCAACATATACAAAAAAAACTAACCTGTTGCAGCCAAGATTCTCAAAAGTATTTTATTTTATTTATAAATGATTGTGCAATGCCTTGATCCATTAAGCTTTCTAATCAACCCATGTAGCAAGTATTGGGCCAATGACTCCCAAAATAGATGGTTTTAGGGCACTAGGTGTAGAGACACCCCTACTGGCTTAACAACTCGAGTTGAAAAGGCTACGAATCCGAACAAGTCATTCTACTTATTTTCCCTTAACTGTGCAATGTCTAAGTCCCTTAAGCTTTCTATTTAACCCATGTAGCAAATATTGGGCCAATGACTCCCAAACCAGATGGTTTTAGGGCACTAGGTGTAGAGACACCCCTACGGGCTTAATAACTCGAGTTAAAAAGGCTACGAACCCAAACAAGTCAAGTGTTTTTTTTTGTTTTTTTTTTAATTTTTTTTTTAATTTTTTTTAAGAGAATCTTGGCTCATTATTTATTCTTTTCTGCAACCCTGGCTATTATCAATGATGTACACCAGGGATTATAATAAAAAGGTCACCGCTATGAGAGTGTGTTCATGTGAATTAAAGCATACTTATGACAAGTGTACTAATACCACAAACGCAAACAACTCTCCCAGTGCAAACATCATATGCAAGTATCTACCCAATAAATCATTTTCATACAAGTCTACTATGCTCCCCAATTAACATATACAAATATCATCACCCTACTATCAACAAGTCACATCATGTGAAGTAATGCAATTAAGTGACACAGGGATAAGTATGAATGATTGAGCCAAATAGAAATGCACAAAAGAAAATACAACCCTCATCCCCCAACTTAAATATGACATGGTCCTCAACGGAAACGTAAAGATAAATGAGAGAAGATTACCAGAGATTTTAGGTGTATATCCAGGTAGGCATATAGTAACACACACACTGCACATTGTTTTTTTTCTTTGTTTTTTATTTTTTTGTTTTTTTTAATGAAAAGAAGAAAGAACTAAAAGGAAATAAAAATAAAAATCAAATAAAAGAGATAAAGCAATATACAGGCGGGTACTACGGAGAATCCGGTGGCAGTGGTGGCGGGAAATGCTAGGCAAACAAGGCGTGCATCAAAGATCGCGTCTCAAAGGCTTCATCCTGAACCTATTGGCCGAGATGATCATGGCGCTGCTAGCTCGACTCTCAATAAATATAAAAATCAGTTTGTAGTGATGCAACTGACTGCTGGATGCCGAGCTGGCGGGTTTGTAGCTGGTCGAAGGCCGCCTGAGAATAGTCTCGATGTGCCTAAAAATCAGTGTGCAACCCCATGAGACTCTGGTGGTAATCACGAAGAGTACTATGGACCTGATCCATAGAGTGCTGAAGCTGTAAGTACTTCTCGCGAGTCATGTAGAGTGGGTCCCCTTGGGAAGGCACAAGAGAGGCAGGATGAGGTGGGTGGTCGTGGATGGGGTCTGGGGCCTCATTATCCAGGGCACCAACCTGCTGCGGAAAGCAAGATATGTTATGCTGCCATTCCCGCTGGCCGAAAGTTGGATAAGCTTGATCAATCTCCTCATTTGAAGCAATGGAGAGGCCGTTCAGCTCGAAGACAAGTGTGAGCATGTTGGCAAATGGCAGGAGCCAAGTCAGATTCTGCATAAGTTGAGGCCGAACTGCCTCTCGTAGAAATTTGCGCATATGTATCCAGATGATGTGCTCAAGCGGGACCTGATAGCTATGTTGATACTCATGTAAGACCCGAACAAACTCCAAACGACGCTTAGCCCTATGCCCCAGTGGAAGGGCATTATTATCACAGAATCAATGAATAACAAGCGACCAGGCAGCTTGCACCGGCGTAAGCATGTATAACTCTCGTCACCGAGGACTCCCAGGAAGTACTCTCGGATGAGGCTGTGTATGGGTTGTTGGTCCTCAACTTTCGGGAAGGGCTGGTGTTCCGGCTTGGAAAAGAACCCTAATACGGTGTGTAGACACTCCATTTTTGACCGTCCTCAAGACTTGGATGTCACCGCTCGAACACTTGGTGATCATCCATGTTCGTGTTCGTCTTGAGTTCTCGGAGGTCTCGGCTACGCGCCTTGCCTCAGGACCTCTCGACTCGACTGTTTTGTGTTTGGTTTTGCACCAAACACTTGTGTTTTGCCTTGAAGGGGCAGGGAATACCTTGTGAGGCATCCCCACACATCACCGGCCATGGCTCGAGGCCACCGGCCAGTGATTTTATGCCATCGGCAATGTATATTGCCGGTCGGCACTCTTTGTTGCCGGTCGGCCATTTATTTTGCCAAAATGGCAATTTTGAATGGCCGATCACTGTTCATCTACTTTTAGTAGATATTTTGTGCCAGCTGTGATAGCTGGCACCCACTCTGTTCTCCTCCATACATGTGTATGGAGGGATTTCCCCCTTGGATGGCTTGTTTTGGAAGCCTTACACGAGGGAGTTGCCTATAAGAAGAGGCTTCCTCTCTTGGCATTAGGGTTACAAAAATTTCAGAGGGAGTTCTGGATTAGGGTTAGGGTTGATACATATTTCCTATCTTTATATCACTCTCTTGTGTGTGTCTAGTGTGTGTTTGTCCATACTATTGCACACAAACACATAGTGTTACACCTTCTCTTGGTTGTTGAGGGACCATAGGGTTGTCCTTGGTGTTCTTGACTAGATTTGAGCTCAAGGAGGCAACAAGATCATCATTTGTGAAGGAGGACTTCAAGGGTAAGAAACTAGCCCATTTTTACCCCATTTTTGCACACTACTTTTACCTATCTTGCACCTATTTTTTGGCTTTGCATATAATACATAAAAGTTCTTTTTTTAAGGCCTCTAAATAGTTTGTTAAGAGTGTTTTAATCTTTGGAGTTTTTTGACCCCTCTTAAGCCTTGTTTGGCCCTTGTTTTGTGCTATTTTGTGTGAGCTCCGGGACTTTGGTGTTTGGGCCTCCTCACCACCGAAATCTTGAGGGATTTCAGTGGTAAGGATGGTGCCTTGAGGTCCCAAGAAGGAGAGGGCCACCCCCTCTCCTTGTTGTCCTTGAAAAGGACCATTTTTGCCTCTTGAGGGAGCACCTAGCTTAGGCTCTTGTTGACCATGCCTTAGCTGTTATTTATGCTTATTTTTCCATGAAATAGCATTGTTTTAAGTTGGTTTTGGTACACCATGCTTGCTTAGCATACATGCCTTGTAATGCCATTTTGTTGCCTTAACATGCCTTAGGTTGTAAACCGTTGTTCTAGCATGTTTTAAGCTTGGCTTTGTGAAGCTTTCATGTTTATTTTGCCATGATTAAGGTCTGTCCTTAGTTTTTTGGGTCGACTTTGGCATGCATTGTATAGCCCCTTTTCATTTTTGGCTTGTTGGCCTTAAGGGTGTGAGTGTATAGCATGCATTACTTGCTTTGATTTAGTGGGTTGGGACCATTTTTCATGTCATTTCAGTCCACTTAGTATGCTTGTATGCTTGCATTTCATGGTCCCTTTGATGTGTCAAAGGCTTGTGTTGCATGCTCCATGTTTTGGTCATTGTGCATGCTTTTGAATTCAAGTCAGTTAGATGCCATCTGAGTAATCTTTTGGGCTTTGTTTTATGTGCTAAAACTCTGTTTTGGGTCATTGAATTCATGCCATGTTTGGTCTTGTTACTTGTGGTTCAATACCCCTTTAGCTTGCTTTGAATCTTGGACTTTGCTTGCATACCTTGATTGCATTGTTTGGGTTGGTTTGGCACCATGTTCTTGCATGACTTTCAAAGCTTAATTTACATGCTAATTGTCCATGTTATACCTCTTTCAAGTGTGCTTAAGAGTTGCCCTTTTGTGCTTAAGTATTAGCCCTTTAACATGTGCATGTGTGTGCGTGTGTTGGCCTCCATGTTGGAGCACTTTGGCCACTGATTTAGGCTTGTTTGAGAATTGCCTAATCATGTTTAAGTCCATCTCTTTGCTTGTTTGTATGCTCACCTCGCATGGTTGCTTACATACTTGCATGTACACATTGCATTGCCATGTTGCATCCTTAGCTCGTATGCCTAGGTTGCATTGCATTGTGCATGCATTGCCTCACCTCTTGAAGTGAGTCATGATAGAGGTAGAAGCCCCTTGGTTTGACTATGTGCATTGCATTACATTTGAAATGAAAAATGCACAACTTGGTCTCTTGGGCTATCACGCATTGAAATGCGCGCTTGATGGTCCGAGAACCAAGGACCATGTCCCTTTGAGTCATAAACATGATAAGGGATATGGTCATTGCATACATTGCTTAAAATTCATTGCCATGCTGTGCCTTGCCCTCTGCTGCTGTCAATTGCAGGTTCTGCAGACATTCTTGGCCGACCGGCAGTGTTCAGTGCCGACCGACCATAAATCCGTGGCCGATAGCTTCATCAACAGCCGATGATCACATCTTACTGCCGGTGGCCATTCTCCTCAGCCGGTGGTGTCTCCCAATGTCCAGGGAAGCAATTCTGAGACTTTGGCAGTTTTCAGAGGGGCAGAGCAGGGAAAACAGAGGCAGCGTACGCATGGCAGTAGACTTCCGAGCAAGACCCGAGCACGCGTGCATTGAGCCCTCTTCCCGAGGCCCTTTTTCTTGCTTTCTTAAATTAATTAATTTGTTTAATTAATTTAGCTGGTCTGTAATAATTCATTAGCTAGGATAGTTAATTCATTATTCGAATTGTATTATTCTTTTGGTCCCTCCGAGCGAGGGCGAATTTGTAATAAGTGTGGGTGAGTGTGTGCATGTCTTCCATCCCCCACTTCTTTCTCCCTTTTACTTACCTGCTTTGATGGTTAGTAATAGGTCATGTTTAATTTAGCATACCTTATGCTATGCATGCGTGCATCATTCATCAGTATTGCATGCACCGGGCTCGGCGCATCATGCTAACTGCATTAGTATTTCAAATCTAACTTGAATACATGCTACTTGTGCATTTTCACATGTCATTCATAGATTAGTCGAGCCTACTCTAGTGACATTTTGTATGCGTTACATTAGACATTTAAACATGGACTTGGATCATGCATTGATTGCTAACGAGTTCTTTGTTTTGGCACGGAGTACGATGTAAGTATTTATACTTTAGCATCCTTACATGCGTGTGAGTGTTGCCATGATAGCATGATTACCATGAGGCTAGCTGCTTATGTGATATAACTCTTTGAATGCCTGTGGGTGAAGGTTGGATTGTCTGAGTTGGAATAGCTTATTGAAATCCGTGTTTTAGCCTACTTGCGAGTAGCAAATTCCAAAACATTTTTCCAAAACAAACGGATATGCAATGCTTATTCCCAAATTAGGCAATCTAGTCTATACTTTTGTGCTGTGCGCATAACATAGTAATTCTAGGCTAATAATCGGGATAAGAACACATAACGTTTTCAAAAACAGATATCACGGTTAGTAGAGGCCGATCTTCGGATCGGGCGAGTGGGGGTGCTCATAGCTGACCTTCTCCAATCGTACCCAAGCTCCCGAGCCGAGGCAACTTTGGTGATGACGGACACGTGGCCTTTGGCACCGAGTCAGGGTTTCCTAAATTCCCCCATAAAAAAATATTTAGGTGGCGACTCTGTATCTGGCAAAGCAGTCCATGTTTGGCACTTCTTTTCAAAAATCTGTTTCTCAAAATGATTTGCCGGATTTGGACTCTTTGGTTCAGATTAAGAACCGTGACAATTTGAGAGTCTTGAACTGTAGTGAATCCAATATGAACAGAACGGGACTCGTCCTCCCGGGACGTTCGGGGATGTCTACACGGTGGCAATCATGGATTTAGTGACGCAAACAAGATGACCATCAATAATAGACAGCAGTACCTCCTCGGTGAGTGACTCATACAGGTTCTGGTAGAATAGTCGTACAAAACGAGGATAAGTTGGCACTGTTATAGTAAAAATGCCCAACTGTTGCCGGAGTTGGAGCTGCTCAACGGCCCAAGAAGTGGCCGAGTCACGCTGAAAATATGGAATGTTGAACTGCGTGAGCTTGTGAAGCGGGCGTGAAGCCCACTCCGGCCGCAAAGTCACTCGGTGGTGGTGGCGAGGATGGCGGTGACGGTGGCGGTGACGGCGCAGAGGAGGTGGAACCTTTGGCCTATTTGAAGGCCCGAGCGGATATATGTCAACTCATGTCCTGCACACACCAACAATACATACATATACCCGTGAAACCAACATGAGAATCAAATAAAATATTAAAGCGCAAGTCTGCCCACCGATATACCACATGCAACTCTCATCATTATTTTTTAATTAATTAGTTTATTTGTTTTTTTTTTTTTTTTTTTTTTTTTTTTTTTTTTTAAAATGAAATACTAAGATAATAAATTACATCTAAACAACTAAATGAATAGATAGAAAATACAATGAATTAGAAAAGCTAGGAATTAAATTTGTTTTATTTTTTTAATTATTTTTTTATTTTTTGTTATTATTTTTTTTTTATTTATTATTTGTTTTCTTTTGTTTTTAATATATGAAGTCTAAAATAAAATCAACTAGACACAAGTGCATATTATGTAAATAACAATTGATTAAATAAATGAAAACAAACTATGGTAACAAGCAAGGAATTAAACTAACAAAGAATAAAGAAATAATAAATTAAAAAAAAAATGAAACAACTAAATAAATAAAATAAAATACTATAAAATAAATAAACAACTAAATAGATTTATTTTTTTTGCTGGGCTGCACGTGCACCAGAGATGGCCGCACGTGCGGCGGTCATCTTCCCCATGCGATTTATTTATTTATTTATTTATTTATTATTTTAAGATGAACCATAGATGAACAACACACACAAAATTTTTTTTTTCTAGATATCTACTCCTATACCCACAAATCTACACAAAAAGGACAAGTTACCTTCAAAGAGTTGGGGAAAAAAAAGAGAGAGAAAGACGGATGATTCGCTGGAAAAAAATGGTGGTCGCCGGAGATGCGACGGACAGAGAGGAAATAGTGATGCCAGCGGTGAGATGGCAGTGGGGAAGAAGGAAGGAAGGAATGTTGAGAGTTGAAAGGTTGGTGATGGTGGAGTGTGATGACTTGGTGGGTTTGTGGGGTTAAGAGAGAGAGAGAGAGAGAGAGAGAGAGAGAGAGAGAGAGAGAGAGAGATGATGAGAGGTAGAGAGAGAGTCTGTGAGTGATTGTGAGAGGAGTGGATAGGGTTTTGATGAGACCAATTATTATTATTATTTATTTATTTTAAATCGAAAATAAAAATAAATAAATAAATAAATAAAATTTAAAATGTTTTTTTTTAAATTTTAATTTTTATAATGAAAATAAAAATGAATAAAGAAATAAAATAGTATATTTATTTGTTTTGATTTATAATTTATTTATTTATTTATTTGAAATAAGTAAATAAATTAAAAATAATAATAAATAAACATAACAAAATCTGTAGGATTTTTTTTTTTTTTTCATGAAATCGCCGTATGTGCGGGAGTGTACGCCGCACGTACGGACGCACACCCTGCACCAAAGCCACACACCTGCATATAAAGTAGTGTGCATGATGCATTTTCACAAATTTGCCACACGTGAGGGGAACAGGCCGCACGTGTGGCGAATTCCTCTCTCATTTTTTTTTTTTTTTTTTTTGGGAAAGAACGACGCTTCGCACGTGCGGAGGTCAAGCCGCACATGCGGCTTGGTTGACGCATGCCCCCTCCGCTCCTGCTTTTAAAGCAGTGCACACCTTGAGGATTGAAAAGTTTTGCCGCACGTGCGTGGATAGTGCCGCACGTGTGGTATTTTTTTTTTTAACCCAACTTGAACCTTAAATTTACAATCAAAATAAGAATATTTATGAACAGAAATAAATGGTTCAATAAATGTATAATCTTCACGTGAAAACCACGGGTACTACTTTTCTCCCTAGCTGCGTTCGTAACTTTCCCTATTCTCGAACAGAGTGACAGACTAGGTTGATTCGGTATCTAGAATCGAGGCGCATAAAGCTAACTCGATCTATGGGGCTGCCATACAGAGTTCAAGCCGGAGTAGTTTTGAAGCAATCTCCACACCCCTAGGTATTTAAACCAGACTCTAGTCTTGGAAATTCCAAACCTTTGTGTTCTAGGCTTTGCCATTCGAACTCTAGTTTCCACCGTCTTAGTTGGTCTCCTAGAAACTCACTACAAACACGGTTAGGTGGCTATACCAGACTGTCAGATGTCATTCAGGCACGGCTAACACCAAAGGAATTACACATTTAAAGGAATTAAAGTCTCCTAAACTCAAGTAATCACTATGGAAGATATATTGGGTCCGTCAAATGGACAACCTCAATCATCTCCCCTTTCTCAATACCATCCACATAATGTTTCAATCTTTGGCCATTGACCTTGAAGGTCGTACGATCTTGTGGATTTTTAATTTCAACCGCCCCATGCTGAAAGACTTCTATAACCTCATATGGGCCATCCCATCGAGACCAGAGTTTACCCAGGAACAACCACAATTTGGCATTAAATAGCCACACTTTTTGGTGAGGCTCGAAGGACTTACGAGAAATATGTTTATCATGAAATGCTTTAGTTCTAGCCTTGAAAATTTTAGAACTCTCATACGCATCATTGCGTAGCTCTTCTAACTCATTGAGTTGGGGTTTTCGATGGTCACCGGCTTTGGCCATATCAAAATTGAATTTCCTAATGGCTCATAAAGCCCGGTGTTCTAACTCAATAGGGAGATGACACAGTTTTCCAAACACAATCCTATATGGAGACATTCCGATGGGTGTCTTATATGCAGTGCAATAGGCCCAAAGAGCATCTACCAACCTAGTGGACCAATCTCTCCTATCGGGCCTCATAGTTTTCTCGAGGATGTGTTTAACCTCCCTATTAGAAACCTCTACCTGACCACTAGTCTGGGGATGGTAGGGAGTGCCAACTTTGTGAGTGATCATATATTTCAGCACTAATGCCTCGAAGAATCGGTTGCAAAAATGTTTGCCACCGTCATTAATTATGGCACGTGGGAACCCAAAACGACAAAAAATTGTCTCATGGGGGAATTTAACCACAACCTTATGATCATTCGTTCTAGTTGCCACTGCCTCCACCCACTTGGAAACATAGTCCATAGCCACCAAAATGTATTCAAAGCCAAAAGATGGTAGGAAGGGACCCATAAAGTCGATGGCCCAAACATAAAGAATCTCAACAATTAAAATAGTGGCCATTGGCATCATATCACACCGTGACATAGAGCCCATGCGTTGACAATGCTCGCAAGCTCTACAAAAGTTAGGGGCATCTTTGAAGATAGAGGGCTAGTAGAACCCACATTGTAAAACCTTGGCGGCCGTTTTCTGCCCACTGAAATGGCTGCCACATGCATGAGAGTGACAAAAGGTGAGAATGCTATGGGTTTCACTATTAGACACACAGCGCTGAATCACTTGATCCGGACAATACTTAAACAATTCCGGGTCTTCCCAGAAATACTGCTTGGCTTGTGAAAAAAATCGGTCTTTGTCTTGTTTAGACCAAGTTTTCAGAATTTGACCAACTGCCAAGTAATTTACTATATGAGCAAACCACAGGAGGGTCATGTGTGAAACCACAAGAAGTTGCTCATCTGGAAACGAGTCATGCAAGGCTAAGGGATCACTCGTGTGCTCAATAAAGATGCGGGATAGATGATCCGCAACTACATTCTCGGATCCCTTCTTGTCCTGGATTCTAGGTCGAACTCCTGAAGGAGTGAAATCCATCTAATCAATCTAGGTTTGGTTTCTTTCTTTGACAGTAAGTATCGCAAAGCGGCATGGTCAGTGAACACAATGACTTTAGACCCAAGGAGGTAAGACTGGAATTTATCTAGGGCAAAGATCACAGCTAGCAACTCTTTCTCGGTGGTAGTGTAATTCAATTGAGCATCAAAAAGAGTACGACTAGCATAGGATATGACATGAGGCACTTTATTCACCCTTTGGCCTAAGACGGCGCCGAGGGCATAATAAGATGCATTGCATATGATTTCGAAAGGAAGGGACCACTCAGGAGATTACATGATAGGGGTAGTAGAAAGGGCCGCTCGTAATGTTTCAAAGGCTTTAAGACAAGCCTTATCAAAGACAAAAGGTACGTACTTAGCAAGTAAACTACACAAAGGATGGGATATTTTACTAAAATCTTTGATGAATCGACAGTAAAAACCTGCGTGCCCTAGGAAAGACCTAACTTGACGCACAAAGTTGGGTGGAGGAAGACCTGCAATGAGGTCAACCTTAGCTTTGTCAACCTCTATACCTCGAGGGGACACAATATGTCCCAACACTATCCCCTCGCGAACCATAAAATGACTCTTCTCCCAACTCAAAATCAGATTTGTCACCACACAACGAATAAGGACTTTAGTTAAGTTGTGGAGACATTCCTCAAAAGACGGTCCAAATATGGAGAAGTCATCCATGATGACCTCTAAAAATTTCTCTACCATGTCAGAGAAAATAGCCATCATACATTGTTGAAAAGTCGCCGGTGCATTACGTAGCCCAAAAGGCATGCGCCTATAAGCAGAGGTGCCAAAAAGGCAAGTGAATGCGGTCTTTTCTTGGTCAGCATGGTACACTGGGACTTGATTATACCCCGAGTAGCCATCAAGAAAACAATAGAACCCCTGCCCCGCTAAGCTCTCTAGGATCTGATCAATAAAAGGTAAGGGGAAGCGATCCTTCCTAGCCGAGGAATTCAGTCTCCTATAATCAACGCACACTCGCCGCCCAGTAGTGGTTCGTGTGGGGACTAACTCTCCTCTCTCATTTTCAACAACAGTGATGCCCAATTTCTTGGGCACCACTTGTGTGGGACTCACCCACTTGCTATCCGAGATGGGGTATATAATACCCGCGTCCAACAATTTCAATTCCTTTTTTTTTACCACCTCTTTCATATTAGGATTAAGTCTCCGTTGCATTTCACGAGAAGGTTTGGTGTCCTCCTTTAGGTGTATATAATGCATGCACACAGAGGGATTTATCCCTTTCAAATCAGCCACTGACCACCCTATAGCACTCTGATGTGCCACGAGAACACTCATTAACTGACTCTCCTGCTCTGTAGTCAAGTCAGATGCAATGATGACTGGTAAAGTATCCTGGGGTCCTAAAAATGCATACTTGAGTGTGGCTGGGAGTGGCTTCAACTCAAGTGTAGAGGGTGTGGCCAATGATAGTACGGCGGGCTCTCTCGACAGAGGAGGAAGTGACTCAAACCGGGCTTTCCATGGAGGAAAATCTAGTGTAGAAAAAGCATTAAGCAAGACATTCACCTCCTCAATCGACCTGTCAATATCCAAATTTTCAAATCTAAAATGAGCTAGACAAGCCTCTAGAGGGTCCTCTATAGGAATGGAGGGCAAAACTTCCTCCACAACCTCATCCACAACATCGAAAAATAAGCACTCCTCTCTCTCATGGGATTGTTGGGATGCTTGGAAAACATTAAGTTTCACTTGCATGTTACCAAATGAAACATCCATCACCCCGATACGACAATTAATGCATGCATTGGCCATAGCCAAGAAAGGTCGACCTAAGATCACTGGGATTTGTTTCCTAGAATTGGTTACCAGTTCCATATCTAACACCAAAAAGTCAACAGGGAAGTAAAACCTATCAACCTTTACTAGCACATCCTCAATCATGCCACGTGGCACTTTGAGGGACCGGTCAGCCAACTAGAGAGTAACAGTAGTGGGCTTCAACTCGCCAAGCCCAAATTCCTCGTACAAAGAGTATGACAACAAATTGACACTAGCTCCTAAATCTAATAAGGCCCTATCAATGATGCATGCAATGGTTGGGGCACCTGGGTCCTTAAGCTTAGGAGGTGTGTCATTCAACAAGATGAAGCTTACTTGCTCTGTGAGTAGGACCTTTTGGGACACGTGTGTCCTAGATTTACGCTTTTGCGTACAAAGGTCCTTTAGAAATTTAGCATAGGAGGGTACTTGCTTAATCGGCCCTAATAGGGGGATGTTGATTTTTACCTGTTTAAAAACCTCCATCATTGTTTCCGTAGATACCGCCTTCTTATTAAAAGGGGACGGTGTATCAAGGCATTGGGGAAAGGGTGCCTTAGGCACATATGGTGCCTTAGGCTCATGTGAAGTGCTAGGGACTAAGTCATCCCTCTTAAGTGTTTCCCCCTCACCCTTTCTCTCATTGGGTGTACCACCGTGGTCACCCTTCTTAGCTCTAGTTGGATGGGACGCAACTGGCTAAGGCTCTAACTCCCTCCCACTTCTCAAAGTAATCACTACTTGCACCTGCTCATGGTGCTTTCTATTCCCACCCGAACTCTCTACCCCGTATTATCCCTTAGGGTTGGCCACAGTTTGACTCGGTAGTTTTCCTTCCTCTCTCCTATTCATGTTGTTAGCCATTTGACCCAATTGGTTCTCTAGCTTAGTAATGGAGTGAGTATAGGAGTGAACTAATAGTGCTAACCCCTTAAGTTCTGAGAGAACTTCTAACACCTAAGTCTCAAAGGCAGAGTTGCCCTGAGGAACATGCGGGGGTTGTGGTTGCCGGTATGGTTGTGGGGGTCGATAAGGTTACGGTGGTCGGTAGGATGATTGGTTGGCAAAATTATTAAAATTCTACCTTGGAGGTGGAGGATTGTAAGAAGTGCCTTGTGAATGAGGTCTCCATGAAAAATTGGGGCGATTTCTCCATCCAGGATTGTAGGTATTGGAATATGGGTCATTACTCGGGTTGGAGAATCCTTGAGCCGTATTCACATGCTCTTGGACTAACTCTAGAAATTGTGATGCTGAAGGGCACTCACTCAAGTCATGAGCAGGGCTCGCACAAATAACACACGCCTTGTGAAATTGAGGCTGATCTTGCTGGGTAGGGGCATGTCCCGCAGCTAATAATTGGTCCATTTAGTGGGACAGTGCCTCTACTTGTTGGGCTAACTCTAGGTTTTGCTTGACCTCATGAATGCCCCCTCTTTTCAGGGCTCCAACTACTAGTTGTCGGACTTGCCGGGATGCAGAGGCATGGTGAAGGAAATTATCACTTAGGTTCTCAAACAATTGCCATGACTCGGCATCATTTTTGGACATGAATGTCCCACCATAGGATGAATCCACCATTTGGCGGTGTGGCTCAGTCAATCCATAATAAAAGGTCTGCACAAGTTGCCAATTAGGCACTTGGTGATGGAGACACTGCTGGTGAAGGTCTCGAAGTCTTTCCCACGTCTCATGGAATTGCTCGCCATCCATTTGACAAAAATTAGTGATGGCTCGCCTAAGTTGGTTGGTTTTACCTATGTGAAAGTACTTCTCCAAGAACTGTTGCTGTAATTGGTCCTAAGTTGTGATTGAATTAGCAGGTAAGGAATTCAGCCAGTGTTTGGCTTTATCCTTTAATGAGAATGGAAACAATCGCAATATTAGGGCCTCATTTGTGAAATTCTGGATCCTCACTGTCAAGCAAATTTCCAGAAATTCATTCAAATGTTTGTAAGGATCATCATGAGCTAGTCCATGGAATAATGGGAGCATTTGTATGGTACTGGACTTAATCTCATAATGAGCAGCAGTGGTGTTGGGTAATTGGATGCATGATGGTGATGTATGTGCAGTGGGTGTGAAATAATCCTTAAGGGTTTGGTTGGGCACATTCGGGGCATTCGCATTTTCCATCTCTAATGGCTCAATGTATGAATATGAATATTCAAGCCTAGAAACACAGGCAGAGGCTCTAAGTCTCCTAAGAGTCCTTTCTAGTTCAAGATCCAAATTCCACAATTCAGGGCGACAAGAATGGCGCCCATGCATACACTACTCACACACACACAAAAAGTTCCGACTGTGTGCGCTAAGTTACGAAAGCAAAATACCAAAGGGAGAAATACTCACAGCGGCTTAATGAAAATGCTTTACTCGTCTTGTGGGTGCTTAACGTGTAGACATTGTCTCCAACCTCAAATTGAGCTTTGTCTTGCTTTTAGCACTTTGGTGCTTTGCTTGCGAGTGTTTGCTTCCGAGTGTTTGCTTCTGTTTAAGCACTTTCGTGCTGCGGTTTTTTTTTAGGCTCGGTTGCGCTCTTCTTGCACTTCGATGATAGTTTCCACTTTCAAACGCTCTGCACACTTAGCAACACGAAAGCATAAAATCCTAAACTAAAAATTAAAATAAGAATATAACTTTAAATTAATTAATTTCGCTAGAAGTTCTCGGCAACGACATCAAAATTTGATGTGTTGTTGAACACACCAAAAATAAACACTAAACTACACCAAATTCTTTTAGAATAATGGCAAGTCCAGATATCAATCCACAAGGACAATTGTGAAATTAAACTAATTTAATTATTAAATTCCTAAATTAATTTTGATGAAAAGATTGATTGATCATAACCTGATTTAATAACAAATAAATTAAACTAAATAATTAAATTATCAATTATAAATAAAATTGGATTTACTGAATTGGGGAAAAACCTAGGGCAAAGAGTCCACCACTAGTCACATAAATAGGGTTTCCAATTGACAACAATTATGTTATGGTTCGAACAGATTAATGCTTCGCAACTACAAGCTCAAAGCATTTAACAAGAAAATCATCCTGTTCAATGTACGAGTGCGAACCATTTCAAGTAGTACGAATCGTTCACTCTTAACTAGGGTAGTGATACGATTCGTCCCTCGTAGTATGATTCGTCTCATACCTTGCATGTGAAAAAAATAGAAAACTCATGTATGGAAGACATTCAACAATCACAGAAAGCCGAACACTTGAAGAGATAATGAAAATTATATATAAGAAACTTCTAAAACACCATACAATTGTTCAAACCTTTACATAATTGAAAATCAAAAAGAGAAACTAATTACATGGCTAGGGTTTCATCAAAATCCTAGAAAATGAGGACTAGCCACTCATGAAGGAGTGGAAGGAGGTAGATGGAGAAGCAACCACCATGGGAGACATGCTTGAAGCTTCAAGTTCCTTGCTTTCCAAACCCTAGCCTCTCTCTCTTTTCAAAAACAATTTCAGAACCTGTAAACACCCCATTTTTGACCGTCCTCAAGACTTGGGCGTCACTGTTTGAACACTCGGTGATCATCCTTGTTTGTGTTCGTCTTGAGTTCCCGAAGGTCTTGGCTACGCGCCTTGCCTCAGGACCTCTCGACTCGATTGTTTTATGTTTGGCTTTGCACCAAACACTTGTGTTTTTGCTGTGGAGGGCAGGGAATGGCTTATTGGCCATCCCCACACATCACCGGCCATGGCTTGAGGCCACCGGCTGTGTTTTGTTGCCACCGGCCAAATGTTTGGCCGGCCGGCACTATAGATGGTCGACCGGCCATCTTTTATGGCCAAATTGCATTTTTGGCCGACCGACCACTGTGCATCTGCTTTTGCAGATATTTTATGCTAGCTGGCATACACTTTGTTCCCCCACTATACACGTGTAGGGAGGGATCTCCCTCTTGGGTAGCTTGTCTTGTAAGCTTGCAAGATTGGACCTTCTATAAGAGGAGGCCTCCTCTCCCACTTTTAGGTTAGACAACATTTTTCAGAGGGCTCTAGTTTTAGGGTTTGAGTTGTGTATCTATCCTATATCTATATCCCCCTATCTCTTGTGTTTTGTGTGTGTTTTGTCTTACTTTTGTGCACAAACACCCACCATTACACCTTCCTTTAGCTACTGAGGTACTAAGAGGCTGTTCTTGAGGTTTTGGAGCTAGTTTGAGCCAAAGAAGCGGCTGGTCCATCATTCTTGAAGAGGGTCAACAAGGGTAAGAACTTATCCCTTTTATTTCCCATTTTTGCATAGCTCTTTAGGCTGCCTTGCAAATGTTTTTAGACTTGGTGTATAACATATAAAAGTTCTATTTTTGAGTCCTTTAAATAGTTGGTTAAGGGTGTTTTGAGCCTTGAGGTTGTTTGACCCCTCTTAGGGCTTATTTGACCCCCTTTTTTGTGCTATTTTGGTGAGCTCCGGGACCATTGTGTTTGAGCCTCCTCACCACTGAAATCT
Organism: Camellia sinensis; assembly: GCF_055761805.1. Taxonomy (NCBI): domain Eukaryota; kingdom Viridiplantae; phylum Streptophyta; class Magnoliopsida; order Ericales; family Theaceae; genus Camellia; species Camellia sinensis. The sequence continues at coordinate 98,657,805 of NC_138975.1, read as the reverse complement.
TGAGGGATTTCACTGGTGAGGATGGTGCCTTGAGGTCCTAAGAAGGAGAGGGCCACCCCCTCTCCTTGTTGTCCCTAAAAATGGCCATTTTTGCCTCTTGAGGGAGCATCTAGTTTAGGTTCATGTTGATCATGCCTTAACTGATTTTTGTGCTTATATTGCCATGATATAGCATTGTGTTAAGTTGGTTTAGGTACACCATGCTTTTTTAGCATACATGCCTTGTAATGCCATGTTTTGGCCTTAACATGCTTTAGGTTTTGATCCTTGTTCTAGCATGATTTTGGCCAAGCTTTGTGAAACTTTTGTGTTTGTCTTAGCATGCTTAAGTTCTGTCCTTGGTTGTTTTGGTCGACCATAGCATGCTTAGTATAGCCACCTTGCATTTTGGCTTGTTAGCCTTAGGTGTGTGAGTGTGTAGCATGCATTACTTGCACTATTTCAGTGGTTTGGAACCACTTACCATGCTATTTCAGTCCTTATAACATGCTTGTATGCTTGCATTTAATGCTCCTTTGTTGCTTTAAAAGGTTTTTGCCTCATGCTCCATGAATGTGCTCCTTTGTATGCTTGCATGTTCAAGCCACTTAGATGCCATCTAGGTGTTCCCTTAGCATTGTCTAGGTCTGCCTTGAACCTGTTTTAAGTCCTCTTGTCCTTGAGAGGCTAGGTTGACTTAGCCATGGTTTAAGTCTCCTTGACTTGCCTCGAGTACTTGGACCAATTGCATGCCATGTTTGTCTTGTTTAAATTGGTTTGGCACCATTATTAACATGATTTCCAGAGTTTACATTGCATGCTCATTGTTCATGTTTAAGCTCTCTTAAGTGTGCTTAAAGATTGCTTGTTTGATTTTTAAGTGTTAGCCCATCAACATGTACATGTGTACGTGTGTGTAGGCCCTCATTTCTATAGCATTGGCCACTGTTTTAGGTTTGTTTGGGGGCTGCCTAAATTAGTCTAAGTCCACCCCTTTGCATGTTGTTGCATGCTCACCTTGTGTGTTATTGCATACTAGTGTGTTGTTGCATGATTGAATGAAGTCACATGCTTGCTTGCATGCTTGAACATCCATATTGTGTCTTGCATACTTGTAGGTTGCATTACTTCATGCCTTACATGTTTCTTTACTTAGGTTGTGTGCCTAACCTACATTACACATTGCATTTCCATGTTGTATACTAGGCTCCATATCTAGGATGCATTGCATTGGCATGCATGCTTCACCTCTTGAGTTGAGTATGATAGAGGTTGTGCCCCCTTTGCTTGATTATGTGCATTACATTCCATATCAAAATGCATACTTGGCTCCTTGGGCCATCATGCATGGAAATACGCGATTAGTGGTCCGAGAATCGAGAATCATATCCCTTTGAGTCATAAATATGATAAGGGGTGTGGTTGGTGCATACATTGCTTGAAATGCATTGCCATGCTATGTTTTGCCCTCTGCTGCTGTCAAAAACAGATTCTACAGAAAGATTTGGCCGGCCGGCCATCTGTAGTGCCAACCGGCCATCCATAAGTGGCCGATGGATTAATTTGTGGCCGGTGACCATTCTTCATGGCCGGTGACCATTCTCCATGGCCGGTGACGAATTTCCTCAGCCAGTGGTGTTCCACAGCATTCAGGGAAGCAACCCTGAGATTTGTGCAGTCTTCAGAGAAGGATAACAGCCAAAACAGAGGCAACTTGTGCATAGCTTTCCCAGCGGAGCCGAGCGCGCATTGCATTGGGCCCTCTTCCCGAGGCTGTTTACTGCTTTCATTAGATTAGTTAATTTGTTAATTAATTAATTGGTCTGTAATATTTAATTAGCTTGTAGGTTAATTAATTTGTATTATTCTTTCGGTCCCTCCGAGCGAGGGAAAATTTGTAATAAGTGTGGGTGCATGTGTGCATGCCTTCCAACCCCCACTTCTTTCTCCCTTTTACTTACCTGCTTTTGATGGTTAGTATTAGGACATGTTTACTTTAGCATACCTTATGCTATGCATGCGTGCATCATTCATTAGTCTTACATGCACCAGGCTCGGCGCATCATGCTAACTACATAAAGTATTTCAAATCTAACTTGAATACATGCTATCTGTGCATTTTCACATGTCATTCTTAGATTAGCCGAGCCTATTCTAGATTGCATTCTATATGCGTTACATTAGCCACTTAACATGGACTTGGATCATGCATTGATTGCTAACATGTTCTTGTCTTGGCTCGGAGTACATTGTAAGTATTTCTATGCTTTAGCATCTCGCATGAGTGTGGATGTCAAAGCATGCTTACCATGTGGCTAGATGCCTATGTGATATAAACTGTTTGAATGCCTGTGGGTGAAGGTTAGATTGTTTGAGTTGGAACAACTCGTTGAAATCCGTGCTTTAGCCTACTTGCGAGTAGCAAATTCCAAACTGTTTTTCAAACAAACGGATATGCAATGCTTCATTCCAAATTAGGTGATCTAGTCTATGTCTTTGTGCTGTGCGCATCACATAGTAATTCTAGCTAATTAAACTGGAATAAGAACACATAACGTTTTCAAAATCGGATATCATGGTTAGTAGAGGCTAATCTTCGGATCGGGCGAGAGGGGGTGCTCATAGTTGACCTTCCCCAATCGTACCCAAGTTCCCAAACCGAGGCAACTTTGGTGATGACAGACATGTGGCCTTTGGCACCGAGTCAGGGTTTCCTAAATTTCCCAAAATAAAATATTTAGGTGGTGACTCTGTATCTGGCAAAACAGTCCATGTTTGGCACTTCTTTTCAAAAATCTGTTTCTCAAAATGATTTGCTAGATTTGGACTCTTTGGTTCAGATTAAGAACCGTGACAATTCGAGAGTTCGAACTGTAGTGAGCCCAATACGAACAGAACGGGACTCACCCTCCCGGGGCGTTCGGGCGCGTCTACAGTTTCTGGCGACTCTGCTGGGGATTTAGAGAGCTTGACTCGAACTCGTGATATCCTGTTTTGATTTCACTTATGTGTTTCTTTGTATTGCATGTGCATTGGTGCGCCTAGGACACCATGTTTGCCATCTGCTATTCCTGAGTGGTTTGCCAAAGGCTTGCCTTGTCAAGGCACGGCCATAAGGCTGACCGATTACGGGCTCTGCCACGATGGGAACGCAAACCCCGATTTTACCAGGGCACCCTATTGACCATTCGACCTAGTGCATGTTCGGAATCCATAGTGACCATTCCAAGCTAGGACAGGTTGCTTACCCGATCATAGGTTGTTTGAAACCGCTGCGTGCGTAGTGAAACCCTAGCTCCTGACAAAATAGGACAGGCTAACCCTACCCCAACATAGGGGTGTTTTGGCTCTCACTTTACTTGCTATGTGCTTTTAGAGTGTATCTCTACAGGGAATGCGTGTATCAGTTTGCAAGTTGGGGCACCAGGCCTGCGGGCATCAGTATCAGTGTTTTGGAAAATCGGTTATATCTGCAGGTATCAGGTTCAGTTTTTTTTTTTGGGTAGTGATTTTGCGGAACAGTGATCAGTAGTAGAGTACAGTTGGTCAGCTACGCCTGTGTCTGTTTCGTTTGGGCTGAAATTCTGCTTGTTTTCCCTTTCAGTTCAGAGATTTGGGTTCAGAGATTTGGTGTTCTCCTTTGCTGAGGCAAGACAGATATCTGATCCGTTAGTCACCGTTCAATTCAGCGGACTTATGATGATGCAGAATTCAGAGAAAATTATGGTTATGACAGCCGCATTAGACCAAGGGATCATTTTGCAGAACGAGACCAATGTTGATTTACCGCATCTGCCCAGGTTGCTGGCTGCGCGTTTGATCTGGGAACCCCAGATGTTTCAAGTTCGTGAACCTACCACATTTGAGTTAATGGGAATGATCGGCGATCTCCAGAGATCCATGGCTGATCTGGCCTATGGAATGTCGGCTTCGCCACCAGCTGCACCATATGCCAGGAATTTCATACCACAGGAGCCCCCGCTACTGGGGCGGATTGTGATCGAGCTCAGCCAACCAGAGGTTGCCTCCAGCTACAGCAACGATGTGTCAGCGACAACCGGGTTTCGCTCTGATGTAGTAACCCAAACCCTTGATCTGGCTGAGGCTAGTGGTAAAGATAAAGTGAGAGCAGATGCTGATCCTGTTAAGCAACTGCCGTGGCCAGTCGAGGCTTTGAAAGCTGGGGGGATGACTAAGCAGCAAGTATTCGCAGTCATGACTAAAGCTGTGGATGATGCTTTCCCCACTCCAACCGAAGGCAGTTCAAGCCAGGTGGAAAATCAGGATGGGCCCCGTCATGCCAAGATAGTTCCTGTCATTCTTAACCCTGTACCAGGAAAAGATCAGAAAGCCAAGGCAGTGCCTGCCGACCTTTTTTCTAGTGCGTCTAGCAAGAACCCTCAGACTTCGAAGTATCTGCCTCGAGGGCGCAAAGTCTTTCATGCCCTCTACATGCCTTTGTCTAGGGCATTTCAAATATTAGCTAAAAAGGGGCATCTTAAACCCCTCGAGCCTCGGCCCCTCCCGAAGAATCTCCCTCTCTCACATGATGCTACCTTGTACTGCGCGTACCACCAACAGTCCGGTCACAGTACCGATGGTTGTTTCCGCCTTCATCATGAAGTGCAAGATTTGATCGACAATAAGGTCATCCTCCCACCTACCTCAGCAAAGTCTGTTACCACTGAGCTATTGGATTTCGAGGATACTGCAAGTATGTGATCAGGGGTTGGACCACCTGCGGGCGGCGCTCGGTGCATTTTGGATGTGGCGTCTGGCACGCACTTTTGAGCATCTGCGAATGCCAATTTTTGTGGTTTCTGACTTAGATGTTAAGTCAGTTCAGTGGTCTAGTTTTGAGTCTATCTCGTTGTCTTGAGTCAGTCCTTTTGCTTAAAGGGTCTGTCTTGTTGTGTCGAGTCAGTCCCACTGTATAGAATATCAGGTGATTCCAGGGTTGTTGCCTTGAACACCGTTTTGTTTTGTAATTATCCTTTTGCTTACTTTTGGGTCTGTCTCTGCTGTGGAGCCAATTGTAACCAGGAAATCTGAATGAAACAGCTGCGGCTATCATGTTTCCATGCTTACTGCTATTTTGAGCTAGTTGTGCCAGAGGATTTGAATGGAACAGCAGTACATTCCGCCTGCTCTTTTGTGCCCTGAAAATCATTGCATTGACCTAAGTTTGTCAAAACCTTTTTGAACACTGCGGTGAAAACAAAGGGAAAGGAATTCCCCGGGATTTGCCAAATTTGATCAATTGAGAGAAAGATAGGCGTGCTAAGCCTTTAATGACTGAAATCATGCTTGTTAGCGTGAGTACTGAGAAGGACCCTGGCTTGATCCAGACTGGTTCCACACTATCTTCAGCGCGAGCGATTTGTCGCTTTCGTAAAAACTTTCAAAAACAAAATGTTTTGCACGGTCCTGTGAAGACCTGTGTGGAATCGCTCTTGAGAGTGTGCAGCCTAGGATCGCTCTCATCCTCAAGATTCAATCCGTTTGTTTCCAAATCTTGAACCCATTCAAAGCATCCAGCGGTCAGCCGCCATATGAGGCCTGTGTGGCCAGGTTTGGAGCAGCCCTCGGACAAGAGGCACCAAAGTTAGATCAAAAGATCAGACCTCATCAGAAGAAGCTCGCGGAGCTGAATCAGAAGCGCCCCTCGAGCTAGGGGCAAAAATGTCCGATGTACTCGAAGAGCCGAAGAGGGGTCCTTCAGCAAATCGATACAACAGCCACTCTCCTGGACACGGATGGCTTCGAAATCCTAAAACCATTTGGCATGGACTTGTTACACTTTTACCCTTTGAGAGGCTCGCTGGGCCGAAAACCCAGAAGGGCGACCTAGGCAAAAGTTAGAGCAAGAGAAAAGTACAAAACAAAAAAAGAGGAAAAATGCAAAAGAAAAGAAAAGAAATGAAAAGATACAAAAAGATGTGAAAAGAAAAGAAGAAAAACATAGCTCGCAAGGTCAAAAACCCACAACAGGCGCCATGGCAAAAGTTAAAGCCTAAAAAGTGAAGGTTAATACCCGAGTGTACCTTAACTGGAACTACGTAAGGCTTGATTCCCATGTTTGGGATACGTAGGCAACTTCATCTTGAAGTCCAGCCCCCAATGCCTTCATAGCGACTAAGTCCATGTAATGGTTTTAATTATCCTTGATTCCGATGTTTGGGATACGTAGGCAGCTTCGTGCTGAAGTTCAGTGCCACGCACTTTCAAAGTGACTGTGTTAATATATTGGTTTTGACCATCTTCATCTTCTCCGTGTCCGAGAGTTCGGTCGTGATCATCACTAATGAGGACTATTTACAATGCTGCGGCGTTATCCAGACAAGGGGCAACTGTCCATTGCCATGAGTCGCCATTCAAACCAGGGGTAACTTTCCGTTGCCGTGCAGCTCTTTTCAAGCAAGGGGCAATTTTCCATTGCCTCCAATCCGAAGTTGCGCATCTCGAGAGCAAGTTCCGTGCTTGTTGAGCATTGACTGTTTGCAAAAATGGTTTTTGAAAATTTTTACTGAGGTTGACTAATTTTCTCGAAAATTATTCCATTTTCCAAAACTGGACCACTTTTTTGGACCCAAAAGGGAAAATTTTCAATGCTCACAGCCCAACTTGCGTGATTTCAAATCAGAAAATCGAACAAGTATGTTAATCTGACTCTCATTTTGGTCAAAACTATTTTAATAGAAAACCTAAAACGAAAAATGGTCTAAATAATGAATCAGGGGTACAGTTGAGTCAGGTGTTCTGTCTTTCCCCCATCGCCAACATACTTGCCAAGAAGGGCACAACTGAAGCTGTCATTAAAGGGCTGAAAGCTCTCTCAACCTCTGAGCAACGAGATATCAAACGAAGCGCAAAGCATGAATCTGAAGGGATCAAGGTACTCCGTTCCCTTATCTAGGGCATCAACCAAACGCCACCAGAAGAACTAGCCGCGAGCTAACCGCATCGGGTGTGAACCCACAACTTCCTATTCATCCATTAAAAACCTGGGGAGGGATAAAAATGAGAGAATAATGAATAGAGAGGTGTAAGTTGAGAGAAAGAGTGAGCAAAAAGGGTTTTGAGAGAAAAACCGAGCCTGAGGGCCGAGTGATGTAAGAATCGCAAATTAGGAAGGGTGGGAAACAATACCCAGAGAAACTGGCTCCTCGTGATCTGAGGTCCCCCGTCTTCGTTAACGCGTCTGTATGTCGTGTCTTTTGTTTTGTTTACTTCAACCTTTGTTTTGAGTCTTTTCCGAGTGTGTCTCATTGTGTTTAGGTTGTTTACCTTTTTGTCTCCGCTGTTGAGTCGTTCTCGCTATGTCTAGTTGTAGGCTCACTGCCCCGGTTTAAAAAAAAAACCTTCTTCAAATTTCAAAAATGAATCGTTTTGTGCTCAGAATGCTGTGCCATTCACCACATTCGTGCGAAAATATGATTTGGTTCTTTCATATAACTGCAGGGTCCACCCCCGATATGTGAGAACAGAAAAAACCTGGGCCTCTCTGAAGCTTCTAGGTTTCGGATCGCATCTGAGTGTGCTTCAACTTTAGCAGGTTCAACCTTCATGGTCCGTCTTGTCAGATTTGGGCTGTTTGTTCAAGATCCGCTGTGCACAAAATGAACCAAGCGCTGTGTTATGGGCTGTATGCAGATTAATCCCCAGTAGAGTATGGGCCGAGTGTTCAGACTGAGTAGTGGTTTGCATGGGTTATTTCGCTGTTGGTTGGTTCGTTATCTGATTATTACAAAACGAGTGTTCAATTTTTCAGACAAAAGATCAATCTCATTTACATTGAAGTGTAATATGATGCAATGCGATGCAATGTATGAAATGTACAAATATAACACTTTTTCAGATAAAAAGTTTTGTTTCATTTCATCATCTTTTTCAAGTACAAAGTTTTGGAGAAAACAAAAACCTGCCTGCGGCAGTACAAGGTATTCAAGCTACCAGCAAAAGTACAAAAGAAAAGGAAAAAGAAGAAAAACAGCAAAAATCTGGATCAAGTGGTCTCAGGCCTACGGATCTGTCCTCATCCTCTTCCTGGACGAAGGTCCAGGAGCATCGTCATCGGCATCGTCATCTGAGTCTGTGCCATCTCCGGTCTCCTCCTCAGACGACTTTAACTCTACCTCTGCCTCCACCTCGGGCTCATCATCATCGGGAACTGGTGCCCGTGAGCTACTCCTGACATGAGTACGCCTCGCTTTGGTGCGGGGGTATACTCTGCCATCTCCTCCGGCAGGGACAGAAGGTCCAGTTGGAGCACCTTCCACGGTAGGGATTTGGAAGGGAGGCTGAAAAACACAAAAGGCAAACGCATCAATATACTGTGAGCAGTATATCAGTCCAGAATGTAGTGTATGAATACAGTGTGTGAATACTGTGAGCAGTATATCAATCCAAAATGCAGTGTCCGAATACAGTGTGTGAATAATGTGAGCAGTGTATCAGTATGCTACAGAATGCAGTGTATGAATACAGTGTGTGAATGCCGTGAGCAGTGTGACAGTGCAAGATGCAGTGTACGAGTACAGTGTGTAAATGCCATAGATAGTGCTGTGAACAGTCTGTGGGCTACGGTATGTCAGATGTCGTGAGCGCAGTGTATCAAGTGTTGTGTTGTGCATCAGATATGTGAAACAGTTTATGTATGGTTTGAGACTACGGTCAGAGAAACATACCGGAATGCTGTAAATTGCCAGAAGGTTGAGGCTCTGCTGGAGCATCCCCATCACGGAGGCAGTCAGCTCTAGGGACTGGCGAGTGTACTCAGAAGAGGCCTGCAAAAGCGTTAGAAGCATCAGTATTCTACGGAATGTCAAATGAATTGAAATGAACTAACTGTGCATAATGAAAAACGCAGAAGTGCATACCGGAGGTAAGCCGTAGAACCCGACTAACTGATGATCAGCCGGAGGGGGAGCAATGGGAATCTGGTAAGTCGCCCCGCCTCGTCCTCTGCATGTCATCATCGTGGGTAGTTCTGGCCAGCTACCCCCCCGACCCCTCTGAGCTCCGCTTCTGCCACGGACTCGAGCTGTCCTCGACGTCCCTGCCCCTGCCCCTGCTCCCGCTCCAACTACCGGCACCGCAGGCCTCTCCCTCTCAGCTTGACGGCCACCGCTCAGAGGCCGCATAATGTACGTCCGAACATACTCTGAGTAGTCGCCCTCGCCCCTAAAGCCCTCCGCGTCCCAGCCGATTGTGTAATCGGCCATCTCCTCGGCAGTGCACCTCTCGGTGTTCCTCATGTGGGTAGGAGGCAACCCGGAACTATCTGCTCTGGCAAGCCCAGGGTCTGCGTAGGAAACGCTCACCCAGGTACAAAGCCCGACAGACCGGGCCCTCCAGCAAAATCTTGAAACGTGCAGTCTCCTCTGCACCAGCAAATCGATCCCGAATCATCGCAAGCAATGGAGCCCAAGGCTGCCAAGTGATCTGTAAATGACACGCAGTTTGTTATCTACTGATATTGAAAATACAATGTAAGGCCAAGCCAAATAAAACTCTAAAAGTTGAACATACCTCTGCGGGGGTGATAATGTCGAAGTAGCGGCGGAAGAAGATAAACGTCTCCCGGGGCCTCCGCACGCACCTCACATCAAAGCGGTGCGAGACCGGAACGACGAGAGGGGTCTCCTCGTCAAGCACTGGCGCAAGCCTCAGAAAGTAGGCGTAGACCCACAACTGCAGAGCGAATACCAATAGGATTATCAGATAAAGTAGAATACAGAATAAAGCAGAAATTGTAGAACCGTGTATTATGTAGTGTATTGTGCAGAGTGTACAGTGTGTGTAGCGTACAGTCAGTGTAAAATAGAGTATGTGTGTGCCGTGTGTGCAGTATACAGTCAAACGTGAAGCAGAGTGTACAATGTGTGCAGTGTACAGAGTACAGAAAATGAACGGCAGAAATGTAAAACAGAGAAAGAGGTGTACCTCCCAAGCTCGCCAGTAACCCTCGAGCAACTGCCCACTGCAACGGGAGGCTGAGCTCATGTACCCATACAGTGTGGCCAAGGCTGCCCCACCCCAGTCATAGCGCAGGATCCTGGTCACATCCACCAGAGCGCTCAGCAAGCAGAGAGGCACGGTGTTCGCCCGATCGGCGAAAATGGTCGTCCCCAGCAGAAACATGAGGAAGCCGCGTGTGTACTGTTCCTCCCCTACCCGAGTGGTCGGTGCTTGATCCCGAAAATGGCTCTCGAACCACGAATATCGCACATATCCTGCCCGAGCGAGTGGCGGCTGAGTACCAAGCAAGTGTATCTGGGCGGCGTACCACTCATCCATATCTGTGTCGAAGGGGATCGGATCACCCCCTACCCCGATGCTGGTGAGCATCGAGAAGTCATAGGGAGTCATCGTCATGTCTCCCGCGACAGAGAGGTGGAATAAATCGGTGGTGTCCCACCACCTCTCCGCTAGAGCAACAAGGAGAGGTCTGCTCGCAGTGAGCCGAGAAAGTCCTCTACAGAAGGCACCGAAGCCCGCCTGATCGACAATGTGACGGACTGCGTCCGGTAACTCCGTGTACCAATCCTTGGCGGCAACATTCCCATACCCGCGGACAGTATGGGAATCTCCCAGTTCAAAAACTACAGTTGCGAAGCAATATTCAATGTACAGTTTTGAAGAACATTCAGGATTGGTGACAATACAGCGTGTGTGCACGTTTTCAGATTCAAACAGATATCGGGTATCGGTGTACTCGAAGTGAATTATGGCATATGACGTGTCAGTGTTTCCAAGTGGTTCAGTACAGATGCAGCGTGAGTACACGTTTTCAGATTCAAACAGACATCGGGTGCCGGTGTGCTTACAGTGAACTACAACATGCGATGTGCCAGTGTGTTTGGGTGGTTCAGTGACAATGCAACGTGTGTGCACGTGTTCAGATTTAAACAGACATCAAGTGCAAGTGTGTTCACAGTCAACTACAACATATAGTGTATCGATGTATCCGGGTTAAGCAGTTAAAAGAACAAAATCAACAATGGCAGTTAAGTGTTCTACATTGAGGAAAATGAAACGGGAAAGAATATACCTCGGAAGCGCCGTATGATAGGTGTGACTCCGGCTCGCGCAGGAGGAGCTCTGGTGGCACACCTCTCACAAAACTCCGGAACTGACGAAGTCCGTCGGGAGGAAGCACGTGAACCATCGGCCGGTAGGTCGCCGGGTCGAACGGACGAACGCTCAAGGGCAGGAGCTCGGCCTCTGGGTCCACCTCGTGATCCGGGGGAGTCTCGCCCCGTGGAATATCATCCGCCATGTCAAAGGTGGTGTGAAAATGACCGGGAAAGTGGAAACCGGATGAGAATGCCAAAGGTCAACTAAAAAGTTAACCCCGAGAGGGCGAAAAATGGCCGAAAAAGGTGAGAAATGAAAGAGGCACGGAAATCAAGGAAAACTTGGGGGAAATAAACCCCAAGAGGCGGAAATCGAAAAAAACTACACCGAAACGAAGTTTCGATCGGATGAAAATATTCAAAACGCGAAGGTATTCGCGAATCGGACAACGAAATAGGCTCTAAACTCAAGGAAAATGAGGAAATAAAGGAGAAAAAATAGTCTAGAGGGAGAGAGGAGAAGATTTTGAACAAGAGAATGTGAGAAAAATAGGGCTAGAGGCCTTATTTTATAAGACCTGTGGCTGAAAGACCAAACTGCCCCGATTCAAGCATGTTTGGCCGGTCGGCCACACTGTTGGCCGGCCGGCCAAATATTTGGCCGATGGAGATTTTGGATGGCCGGTGGGTGGCTAGTGACCTTCTCCGGTGGCCGGTGAGCCTCCTATACCCTTGTTTGGGTCATACGTGTGGTTTGGGGCCATCATTGCTCAATACAGTGCAAGACAGTGCATTTTCGAAGCTCAAACGGACTCCGTTTTGACCTCAGACCGTGTCCTCTGCGCATAGTACTTGAATACGGATGCAGTGTGTCCTTTTTGTATCCTTTTGTCTCTTTTAAGATTCAAAAGTTGCCCCGCATGCATTGTTTTAAAACGCTTTGGTATGAACGCGTGTTGAGTTATACGTCATTATGCTTGCATTGTTATACATTCCCCATGGTCTGGTGAGACCTTAAATATGCTCAGTCTAGGAGACCTTAAATCCTCTGAAGGTGCAAGTCCTTCGGTGTTTGTTGTGCCCGAACGGCTTTTGGCAAGTTCACATGCATTATCATATATTTCAAGCGATGCGCATCGTCGCGCATTCGAGTTCATAAGCATTTCGAGCGACATGCGTGGTCGCACATTCAAGATCATATGCATTGTCATGCATATCAAAAGACGTGCATTGTCACGCATTTGCATCAGCATGCGTCAAAATGCATCATTTGCATTACAAAAACAAAACAAAAAAACACAATCATGCATTATCATGCATTTTCAAAAGAAAAACAAAAAAAGGGAGCAACATGCATTGCCATGCATTTTCCCTTTCATGCACTTTTCATGCATTTCAAAAAACAAAATCAAAACAAATAGTGCATATGTCATGCATTGCATCGTAAGTAATGCATATGTCATGCATTCATTGTAGATAGTGAATATGTCATGCATCCCTTGTATACATTGCATATGTCATGCATTTCATTACCAATAGTGCATATGTCATGTATCACTGTAAATATCGCATTTACACCCATCCATTGCATATTGTAGATATTGCATTGTAGCTTGCATGCATCCACTGTATCACCTCCATTTATAGCTTGCGCCTTTCCTTGTTGAGCTTGGTCTGGTATGTGCCCATACTTTTCACTTTAAAGCACAGTTCTGCATGTGTACGCGCCTATTCCACGCTGGTATGTTGGTTTGAGGGTTGCGGCACCTTTTCTGTGTTAGACGCGGCTTGTATGTGTCCATGCCTTTCCTAGGCAAGATTTGGTTTGGCCTGCGCGCCATATCCGTTATACATATTACATTGTAGTGTACTTTTTGCATCCAGCATTAGGATCATTGGTCTTTCGTTAGTGGGTCACTTCCTCCACTTATGTCATTCCACCCAATTACTTGTTCTTGTGTCCGTCTACATCACTCATAGTTCTGCATGTGTACGCGCTTTGAGGGTTGCGACACCTTTTCTATGGTAGACGGACTTTGCACCTCCATCAATCTATTTGACATTTGTGTGGTTTTGAACTGCTCATGATTGGATCATGATCCAATTGCATTGCATTTTCTTTTGCATTATTGTACATAGTTTTGTATATATTGCATATCATTTTGCATTCATCTTGCATTGTCATGCATGTTGCTAACAATATTGTACCTGTTAAGTTGCTTTCTTTTCAGGCACGATATTGTATGTACGGTTCATTTGAAGCTGGTGCAACCAGACGAACTGCACAGGTATTGTATTCTCTGCGTGAAACGTATCAAGAATTGCATGATTCTCTTACATCCTTTCTGCGTTGTAGTGTAGTTGGATTTGCGTTTGCTTGCTTAAAACTATCACATGTTATGCTTCGTTACAGCTTTCTTTGCATGATCATAAGTTATGCTCCGCTTCATGCATTGTCGGTTGCATTTTGCCCCTGCCTTCGGGCGCATACCTTTATTATCTTGCATGTCTGTCTAAGTCTTCGGCCTTGTCAAAAATGGGTCGTCTCTGGGCTTTGACAATCACTCCCGTCATTCTTATGACTTTCGAGTTCTGTCAAAGAGAGGAAACTGTAGACATCTCATTTTTGACTGTCCTCAAGACTTGGGCGTCACCGTTTGAACACTCGGTGATCATCCTTGTTTGTGTTCGTCTTGAGTTCCTGGAGGTCTCGGCTACGCGGCTTGCCTCAGGACCTCTCGACTCTACTGTTTTGTGTTTGGTTTTGCACCAAACACTTGTGTTTTTGCTGTGGAGGGTAGGGAATGGCTTATTGGCCATCCCCACACATCACCGGCCATGGCTTGAGGCCACCGGCTGTGTTTTGTTGCCACCGGCCAAATGTTTGGCCGGCCGGCACTATAGATGGTCAATCGGCCATCTTTTTTGGCCAAATTGTATTTTTGGCAGGCCGACCACTGTGCATCTGCTTTTGCAGATATTTTATGCTAGCTGGCATACGCTTTGTTCCCCTCCATACACGTGTATGGAGGGATCTCCCTCTTGGCTAGCTTGTCTTGTAAGCTTGCAAGATTGAACCTTCTATAAGAGGAGGCCTCTTCTCCCTCTTTTAGGTTAGACTACATTTTTCAGAGGGCTCTAGTTTTAGGGTTTGAGTTGTGTATCTATCCTATATCTATATCTCCCCATCTCTTGTGTTTTGTGTGTGTTTTGTCTTACTTTTGTGCACAAACACCCACCATTACACCTTCCTTTAGCTACTGAGGTACTAAGAGGCTGTTCTTGAAGTTTTGGAGCTGGTTTGAGCTAAAGAAGCTGCTGGTCCATCATTCTTGAAGAGGGTCAACAAGGGTAAGAACTTATTCCTTTTATTCCCCATTTTTTCATAGCTCTTTAGGCTGCCTTGCAACTGTTTTTAGACTTGGTGTATAACATATAAAATTTCTATTTTTGAGTCCTTTAAATAGTTGGTTAAGGGTGTTTTGAGCCTTAAGGTTGTTTGACCCCTTTTTTGTGCTATTTTGGTGAGCTCCGGGACCATTGTGTTTGAGCCTCCTCACCACTGAAATCTTGAGGGATTTCACTGGTGAGGATGGTGCCTTGAGGTTCTAAGAAGGAGAGGGCCACCCCCTCTCCTTGTTGTCCCTGTAAAGGGCCATTTTTGCCTCTTGAGGGAGCATCTAGTTTAGGTTCATGTTGATCATGCCTTAACTGATTTTTGTACTTATATTGCCATGATATAGCATTGTGTTAAGTTGGTTTAGGTACACCATGCTTTTTTAGCATACATGCCTTGTAATGCCATGTTTTGGCCTTAACATGCTTTAGGTTTTGATCATTGTTCTAGCATGATTTTGGCCAAGCTTTGTGAAGCTTTTGTGTTTGTTTTAGCATGCTTAAGTTCTGTCCTTGGTTGTTTTGGTCAACCATAGCATGCTTAGTATAGCCACCTTGCATTTTGACTTGTTAGCCTTAGGTGTGTGAGTGTGTAGCATGCATTACTTGCACTATTTCAGTGGTTTGGAACCACTTACCATGTTATTTCAGTCCTTATAACATGCTTGTATGCTTGCATTTAATGCTCATTTGTTGCTTTAAAAGGTTGCTGCCTCATGCTCCATGAATGTGCTCCTTTGTATGCTTGCATGTTCAAGCCACTTAGATGCCATCTAGGTGTTCCCTTAGCATTGTCTAGGTCTGCCTTGAACCTGTTTTAAGTCCTCTTGGCCTTGAGAGGCTAGGTTGACTTAGCCATGGTTTAAGTCTCCTTGACTTGCCTCAAGTACTTGGACCAATTGCATGCCATGTTTGTCTTGTTTAAATTGGTTTAGCACCATTATTAACATGATTTCCAGAGTTTACATTGCATGCTAATTGTTCATGTTTAAGCTCTCTTAA
This sequence comes from Camellia sinensis, assembly GCF_055761805.1. NCBI lineage: Eukaryota > Viridiplantae > Streptophyta > Magnoliopsida > Ericales > Theaceae > Camellia > Camellia sinensis. Next base: position 98,642,350 of record NC_138975.1, on the reverse strand, counting down.
GTGTGCTTAAAGATTGCTTGTTTGATTTTTAAGTGTTGGCCCATCAGCATGTACATGTGTGTGTGTGTGTAGGCCCTCATTTCCATGGGATTGGCCACTGTTTTAGGCTTGTTTGGGGGCTGCCTAAATTAGTCTAAGTCCACCCCTTTGCATGCTGTTGCATGCTCACCTTGTGTGTTATTGCATACTAGTGTGTTGTTGCATGATTGAATGAAGTCACATGCTTGCTTGCATGCTTGAACATCCATATTGTGTCTTGCATACTTGTAGGTTTTTACAAACCCATTTTCTATGTCATGTTCATACACAAACATATATATACATATATATACAAATTATTGTTTCGATTCCTCAAAATAGCTAATCATATATTTATGTGTATCCTGCAGGATTGGATTGTCATGATGAGAATGTCCTCAAAAAACACGTTGTTCTTTTATCGGAACAAAGACGGTGTTGTTTATCCTTGGGAAACTTTTCGAGGCTTTTTTTTCTCTGATTTTCGTTTTATATAATTTTGATCAATAAGTGTGTGTATATATATATATATCATATCAAATTCAAAAAAAAGTTATGCGATTGAATATATAAATAAAAAAAATTGAATATAAAAATAATTTTACCCAAACTCAATATTCTTAATTAAATAAATCCTCATTCTTAACTCAAAGAAATTTCATAAATATGAAAAAAAAAATTAAAAAAAAAATTAAAAACTCAAAAAAAAAAAAAAAAAAAAAACTCAAAGAGATGTGTGTATATATATCATATAAATTCACAAAAAAAATTTATGCGATTGAATATATGAATTAAAAAAAAAATTTGAATGAGGATGTATTAAAATTTTTCTCAATTGAAAAGTAGTGTTCCTTAATTCAATTTTTATTGACTCAATCGCATAATTTTTTTAAAAAAAATTATGCACACGCATCGCGTGTGCCCTCACCGCTATTTCATGCCTTACACGCTTCTTTACTTAGCTTGTGTGCCTAACCTACGTTACACATTGCATTTCCATGTTGCATACTAGCCTCCATACCTAGGATGCATTGCATTGGCATGCATGCTTCACCTCTTGAGTTGAGTATGATAGAGGTTGAGCCCCCTTTGCTTGATTATGTGCATTGCATTCCATATCAAAATGCATACTTGGTTCCTTGGGCCATCATGCATGGAAATGCGCGATTAGTGGTCCGAGAATCCAGAATCATATCCCTTTGAGTCATGAATATGATAAGGGGTGTGGTTGGTGCATACATTGTTTGAAATGCATTGTCATGCTATGTTTTGCCCTCTGCTGCTGTCAAAAATAGATTTTGTAGGAAGATTTGGCCGGCCGGCCATCTGTAGCGCCGACCGGCCATCCATAAGTGGCCGATGGATTAATTTGTGGCCGGTGACCATTCTCCATGGCCGGTGACCAATTTCCTCAGCCGGTGGTGTTCCACAGCATTCAGGGAAGCAACCCTGAGATTTGTGCAGTCTTCAGAGAAGGATAACAGCCAAAGCAGAGGCAACTTATGCATGGCAGTGGCTTTCCGAGCGGAGCCGAGCGCGCATTGCATTGGGCCCTCTTCCCGAGGTTGTTTACTGCTTTCATTAGATTAGTAATTTGTTAATTAATTAATTAGTCTGTAATATTTAATTAGCTTGTAGGTTAATTAATTTGTATTATTCTTTCGGTCCCTCCGAGCGAGGAAAAATTTGTAATAAGTGTGGGTGTGTGTGTGCATGCCTTCCAACCCCCACTTCTTTCTCTCTTTTACTTACCTGCTTTTGATGGTTAGTATTAGGACATGTTTACTTTAGCATACCTTATGCTATGCATGCGTGCATCATTCATTAGTCTTACATGCACCAGGCTCGGCGCATCATGCTAACTACATAAAGTATTTCAAATCTAACTTGAATACATGCTATCTGTGCATTTTCACATGTCATTCTTAGATTAGCCGAGCCTATTCTAGATTGCATTCTATATGCGTTGCATTAGCCACTTAACATGGACTTGGATCATGCATTGATTGCTAACATGTTCTTGTCCTGGCTCCGAGTACATTGTAAGTATTTCTATGCTTTAGCATCTCGCATGAGTGTGAATGTCAAAGCATGCTTACCATGTGGCTAGATACTTATGTGATATAAACTGTTTGAATGCCTGTGGGTGAAGGTTAGATTGTTTGAGTTGGAACAACTCGTTGAAATCTGTGCTTTAGCCTACTTGCGAGTAGCAAATTCCAAACTGTTTTTCAAACAAACGGATATGCAATGCTTCGTTCCAAATTAGGCGAGCTAGTCTATATCTTTGTGCCGTGCGCATCACATAGTAATTCTAGCTAATTAAACCGGAATAAGAACACATAACGTTTTCAAAATCGGATATCATGGTTAGTAGAGGCCGATCTTCGAATCGGGCGAGAGGGGGTGCTCATAGTTGACCTTCCCCAATCGTACCCAAGTTTCCGAGCCGAGGCAACTTTGGTGATGACAGACACGTGGCCTTTGGCACCGAGTTAGGGTTTCCTAGATTTCCCAAAATAAAATATTTAGGTGGCGACTCTGTATCTGGCAAAGCAGTCCATGTTTGGCACTTCTTTTCAAAAATCTATTTCTCAAAACGATTTGCCGGATTTGGACTCTTTGGTTCAGATTAAGAACCGTGACAATTCGAGAGTCCGAACTGTAGTGAGCCCAATACGAACAGAATGGGACTCACCCTCCCAGGGCGTTCGGGCGCGTCTACAGAACCCTAATCCATTCTTTTTCTTGCCTATTTATATTTTTGATGCATTTCCAACAGGTTTAAAACATCGGGCACATTTTTCCAGAAAAAGTCAACGCACGTGCAGGAAGTCAACGTACGTGCGGAAAAAGTCAACGCATGTGCAGGAAAGTCCACTCTCTCCAAATTCTGTCTTTTTGCCCATTTTATGCTTCGACTATGTATAACCTGATTGACATTCAAGACACATAAAGTATACAGTTTGACAAGCAAGTGAAGTTAAGAGATCGTAATTAACGGCCTCAATGATGTACAATTTGGCCTTAATCATAAACTAGCAACAAAAAAGCCCGAGTAGGTAATGAACTTCTTTTTTGAGGACCTTTTTGATTCCTTTTTAAGCGGTGGAGGTGTTAACATTGGACATGGATTTGAGAAGGGTTGTCCACATAACTCAAGATTACCCGAAAAACAATTCACGTTGAAATGATCAATGACATTAAGAATTGGACCACTGAGATTGTTGTGGGAGACATTGAATTCTTGTAGATTGAAGAAGTCAAATTTTGGTATCTCACTGCTTAGATGATTGTTTTGAGCGAGAAACGAAAGCAAGCCTGAAATTCTAGACATGTCAGGGATCTGATTGGAAAAGTCATTGTTCGATATGTTGAGACTTTTTAGATTACTTAATTGGGAGATATTGACCGAAAGGTTGCCAGAGAAGCGATTCCTACTTAGATACAAATGAGTTAAATACCGGCAATTTGATATCTCTTGTTGGATCTCTCCACCAACATCGTTGTCATTCAGGCTCAAGACAAAAAGAGACTTAGCCTTGCATAAAGAGGTTGCATTAAGAACCCCAGTTAGATTGAACCGATCAAGAACTATCTTTGTCACAAACTGTAACTTGCTATCACATGACACATCGTGCTATTTGTCTGTACAAGGTTCTGAACTCATATTCAAACCAAAGAGTGGACCTAATTTCATGGGAGAGTGTTCTCTAATGAGTAGGACTAGCACGAGCTTCACTTCTTCTTCCACTGAATTCCCGGTCAAGAAGAGAAGAAAGAACATGAGAGAGACTATATGGATGGGAACGAGTACTCGAGCCATTGTTGTTGATGAAGAAGGAGAAGAATATTGGAGGGAAATGTCAATGTAATTGGGTTCTGGTTCATATGAAGGTGTTTGGTTTATTGACATTGTGAGAGAGGGACTAGGTAACAAGGTTGAAATGGTTAGTTATATTATTTTAGGGTTTGCCAATTGGCTAAATTTATAATGATGGTTTGTTGGTGTATGTGAGTGTGATTGACAAACGAAGAGTAAAGGGAGTGACAAAAAAGGCACAAAGAAAACATTTTTAAAAATGAGAAGCCGACAGGTGGAAATGGCCAAACTCATTGAAAAACTAAATTCCCAACTTGTTTCAAATGAAACCAAAACTCCCAATAGCCAAAATCAACAAGCAATGTAGCGATCCCGGTTTCGATCCTTCTTTTATGTTTTGCCACTTCGACTAGGCCGGACGGGAGTCAAGTTGCCCGATTAGCTTGCGGGGGTCCAAGGGGTAACGCCCCTTGGCGGGTCCAAGGGCAGAGCCTTGGCGGGGGTCGAGCTGCATATCATATCGATCGGCTATTTATGCGCTTGAGTGGAGAATGTTTGGTTTTAGAAGTTTGATCTGTCTGTAAAAGTACTGGGTTAGTGTATTTGATGCTCAAGCAGGGCATTCCACGCTCGAGCGGACCATGTTATATCAGTTCGTGAATCTGATATTTCATATCACTTTTTCAGTCCTCCCTCTCTCTAAAACTCTTCAGAATTCCAGATCGGGAGCTTCTCTCTTTAGAAGTCATATTCTCTCTATGATTTCTCCAAATCCATTGGGATTTAAACTTAAGTTCTTCACCAAAGTTGGTTATCATCTCGAGGGCTTCGTTGTGTTCGGTGAAGATCGAGTTTTGACACCGTTGATTTTGGGGGTTTCATCTCACTTCTTCTTCAAAACTCGAGGTAGGTATTTTCTTAGAGTTATACATATGTTTTTGCAAGATCTAGATGATTTTCGAAATCATCCTTTGATTAGCTTTGAGAAATTGATTGTTGATTTCAAGAAGATGAGTGATTTTGAAAGAGGGTTTAATTTCTTTTCCTTTTAAAATAGAAATTGAAGGTTTTGAACCATATTGATTGAAGAAAGATGATTTTGGGAAAATTCTTCTAAATATTTTGGAGATGAATGGTTTTGTGAGAAAACCTAGAAATTGGGTCTTTTCTTTGAAAGATGTTGAAAATCCTTGGAAGATGTTGTCATATTTATTTTGTGTACCAAAATAAATGGATGTTCTGAAAATTGTTTATATATATATATATATATATATAAATGATGAATTTTGTGAAAAAAAATGAGAATTGTTGTTTATTTTGGAAATTATTGTCAAAATGTTGATTTAGTCTTGAATTGACTAAATTGTTGAGATTGCTCAAAATGTGAGAATTACGTTATTCTCTTGAATGAATTGGATATAAAAGTATATATATATATATATATATATTCATCTTGTGGAATTGTGTTGAAAAGAGAATTGGGAATTTTGATCACAATGGTATATTGTGTGGAACAATTGAATATGGAAGTAATGTTGCAGTGCATTATTAAGCATACATTGGCATTTCAATTCATTGGACTATGTTAAGCTTTGGAAATTTGCATTCGGAAAAGAATGTTGGGAAATGGGTTTTCATGAAATGGTTTTGGGGTAAATACGATGGTAAGTCTTGATAGGTGGTATAGATGAAATTGTTTAAGTTGGCATGAGTGTCCTTGGTGAAAGACCAGAAAGTTGCGCAGATAGGTGTCGAGCCTTCCGGTTAATACTGATAAAAATGACAATTGGTAGTACTCGTATAGTCTACTTGCAAACACCGACCTAGGGATTACCAGAGTTGTATTTACCGCCCCCTTTAATTAAATTGATAAATTTTGAACAGTTGAAATTGCATAACATCATTGAGTATGATGGTTTTCAAAAGATGAAGATGTGTTTTATTTTCAAAAAGGCATGGCATGGCATATCCATTCATCTCTTGAGACTTGTATAAAATGAATATACTTTGTTAAAGATTTCCTACCAGGCTTTATGCTCACCCTACCAGATTTTTGTGTAGGAAAAGACGTGGTGAATCTGCCTAATTGAGGGCGTAGAAATGTGTGTGTTGAGAGCACTAAAGTTCTCATTTGTTGTGATCCTATTTGTAAGCCAAGGGCTATGTATGTGTGGGTTTGAATAACCATTTTGTGTACCGGGCTTAGGCCTTGGAAGATTGTAAACCCTTGGGGGTGCTTATTTGGTTATTTATTTGTTGTTGAATCAATGTAATATCACATGAGGAACTATTATTATTATGTAATGCAAGTATGGGAAGTTATATTTGGTTTTCCTTTAAGAGAGCCATGATTGTTGCATTATCATTTGGGCTAGAAGTTTGGGGCGTTACAAGCAATATGATGGAAATGAGATGAACAACAGTTAAGTACATGGATTCTCGGATTCAAAATCACGAAATGGGTCGGGTCTAAACCAGAATCGTTATAAAGTCCTTCATATTATAAAACTTGTCTTACAATTTCCAAAAATGAATTTTATATTATTTTCAAAACAAAGCATTTACCATATCAAAATCCATACATTTCAAATGAAGCATATATCGAAATCAAACAAAGCATTTTCATATCGAATCCATTATTGATTCATCATATGTGGTATATCCAATAGAGTAACGAAGGGACCCAAAAGCCTAAATCGAAGCGACCACAAAGTTCTAATGAAGGGACCACTTGGGTCTAACATCCAAGATCTCTGTAATTCCATTAATTGAAGGGCCATTGTATTGTTTCCCCCAGGCAAGGGCCTTACTAAAGAATGCCATGAATACTTTTCAAAAAGGGACACTTATTCATCCATATAAAATAACATTTCATAAACATGATTCATATATCAGTTCACCAAACACTTTTTGAACATATTTTTATAGAGATATTACTCACAGTTGGCTTGAATTAATATTACTCCTCGAGTGTCCAACCTACACGAAGCATACAAATATACACATGGAAACATTATTATTCTTTTGATCGAATCTTATTTCACTTACTACTTTTTCTCAAATAAATCGAATTCATACTTTACTTCCCAAACTAATTAACTTATGTTGGTTCTTAGCTTATTAGTCCCTAATGAGTCATAATTCATGCCTAGGAATGCTTGAAAAGAGATAAGGACGAAATATGAACAAGATGCAATTTTTCACAACATACTGAAAAGGGTTGACCACTTGAGCCACCACTTGGTCACTTGAGCGGACTGTATTGTTTGCAAAAATACTAGATGGGTTTGATGTGCGCTCAAGCCAACACTTGGTCGCTTAAGTGATTGGTAAACATACAATGAGTTCGCTTGAACTACCAATTTGTCGCTAGACAGCAAAAATTATGGGAGCTCTCAATGTGTGCGCAAGCCACCATTTGGTCGCTTGAGCGGTCTATGAAAAATCTAGGTTTCAAAATTGAAAGTTTAAGCTCCCAAACACCATTTCAAAACCTGGGGCCGTTCATGTCTTACTCAAAACATGAATTTACTTTCAAAAATACCAATACATGACCCTTTATAAATCATTTGTTCCAAAACCTTAATAATTTGAGCAAAACTTAACTCAAATCTCCATACATGCAAAGAATTTCCAATTATTTATTTATTTTATTTTTTTTGCTTTTCAAAACATGAAATTAAATGGATAAATCCATGAAATTGTGAGTATGAACTTGCGGTGGAAATTTTTGAAAATGTATAAAAGATGAATTTCATGCATGCAAGAACTTCAAAATACAAAATAAAATGATAAAATCTTTCTTGAACATGCATGTAGCTCAATTTCTTGCTCAAAACCCATTTTCCTTTCAAATTCCATGACATAGATTCAATAACTCCCTTAATTCATGATGCATGGAGGATTTTCTACAAAATAAAAGCATATTTTCCTTACTTAAGGCCTCAATTTCAGATATAAGAAGTGATTTCCCCCTTAGCTTCTTCTTTTTCTTCCCAATTTGACAAGTCTTAAGCTCTTTCTCTCACTAGAATGGAGCACTCTCTCTCTCTCTAAACTCCTCCAGTAGAAATCATACAATGAAGAATGAGCTCAGTCTCACTTCCTCTAACTCACATATAACATACCTCATTTCTTGACACCACAATACATACGTGCACACTTCCTTGAGCTCCAGCACAACACTTACACACACACACACACACACACACACACACACACACAATTTTCTTAGCACAAGACAAATAAGAAATGACCCACTTTTTGACTCAAAGTCTCTAGCACAAAAACATACACACACCCACCTCTTGACTTTAGCACAAGTGTAGCAGACATACACATAGGGTTGCAAATGAGTCGAGCCGAGCCGAGTTTTATCATATTTGAGCTCGGCTCGACTTATTTGCAAGGTGTTTGAGCTCGACTGAAGCTCAAAACAAGCTACAATATCTAAGCTCGAGCTCGGCTCGTCCAAAATTTATGTAAGTCGAGCTCGGCTCGTGATGGCTCGTTAAGCCAAGAGAGAGCCACAGAAACCAATAACCTTCTACACTTATATACAAATTTGTCCACCTTAAAATGTATTTTGCAATCGATGTGGGACTCCCAACAAACGCACCAAATGATGTCATTTGGCGCAACATGTTATTGCAGTCTTTCATTTCCACATCATTGAAGAGAGGAAACGCAGAAAATCCTGATTCTTATAAAATGGTGAGTTATTGATAGCTATAACACAAATCAACGAAAGGAAAGCAAAGGCAATGCTTTCAGACATAGAAGGATTATTTTTTCTTAAAATAATTATGATCGATATTAATGGTCAAGCTAAAATAGTTTAACAAATACAAATATAGATATATATATATATATATATATATATTATAATAAAATATACATATATATGAATATAAGATATAAAAATTAAAAATTAATATGCATATTTTTGAGCTCACGAGCTTATTCTAGCCAAGCAATATTAAACTAGAGCTCGGCTCATTTATTAGTTGAGCTTGAAATTTAAGCTTGAACTCATTTATTTAGTTAGCAAATCGAGTTCGAATGAGCCTTAACGAGTTTGCTCATGAACAACTCAGTTCGCTTGCAGCCCTACATACACACATGCAAGGCCCCTACACACCTCTTCACTTTATGAATTCATCAACATAAAACATGTAGACACACAAGGGGCTAAAATCCTCTACACACAACTTCATAATTAGCCACATCACACCACTTCACAATTAATCACGTAGGATTAGTTTAACTCTTGATTGCACAATTAGCTTAATTAAACCACGCTAAACCATACTTATTTGTAATTGATCATTTCCCACATAACTCAATTAGTCTAATTAACCTCAATTATGGCCTTGTTAATCATACTTAAAATTATCAATCTGAATCAGATTTTTAATCAATCTCCCAGAAGGCTTCAAATATCCAATTAAGTTCATTGACATTATCAATTTTGGTTTTCCAAATCATTTAAGCCTTTAATTTCACATCAGACTCAGAATTCCTTTCAATAAATTACGCATTCAAATTTGACACCTGTAGACACCCCATTTTTGACCGTCCTCAAGACTGGATGTTCTTGCAAGGTACATCCAGCAACAAGTTTGATTGCTCGTCGAGTACTCGACTTTCGCGACGGAATGCTCCAGGTTTGATCCTTCCAGACCCTATATCCATTTTGTCTCATATTTGGACCATGTGTTGGTCTTTTCGTAGTGATGTTCATGACGACTTGCCGGCCATAATTAAGGGCTGTCGGCCATGGTATTTGCCCTGCCGGCCATCAAGAGGTACTGCCGGCCATCAATGGGGCACTACCAGCCATCACTGATGGCCGACCGACCACTAATGCTTTGACAGATATTTTTGTAGATATTTTGACAGCTGTTTCCACAAATTAGCTTATCTACTTGCACGTGGAGGGCTGGATTTGTTTTAATGCTCCTTGTATCTTCTATATATATAGCTCATCTATATGCATGCAAAGGGGTTAGAAAATTAGGCTGAGATATATTTTTCTCTCTCTCACTCTAGAATCCTCTCTCTCTATATTTTGTGCCTATTTTGTGCTTGAAAGTGTATTTTCTCTTCACCTTTGCACTAGCAGCCCTAGCCAACACCTTCACCTTAGGATTGAGGCTCTTGGAGGTCTTGTTTAATCTCCTTAGATTGGTTTTGACTCAGAAAGTTGGTTGTTTGCTTGCTGTTTTATTGTTGTGCTTCAAGGGTAAGGATCTGCTCCTTTTAAGCTTTGCTCTAGTTCATTGCTTTGCCATCTTTGTATGCAACTTTGAGGCTGATTTTGGCATGTAAAAAGTTCTATTTTTCAGTCATAAAATGTTGGTTTGAACCTTGTGTGGTTAGGGTGTGGTTTCCCTAAAGCCTCTTGAGCCACCTTTCTAAGCTTTTGTAATAGCCTTTGCTTGGCCTTCTAACCACTGAGACTCAGAGTAATTTCAGTGGTAGAAAGTTTGTTTTGAGGCTTAAAATAGGAGGGGGTGGCCTCCCCTCCTTGTGTTTTGTTTGCATGTGTTGATGGCCTAACTTGTGAGCATGTATTTCTACCTTTTTGTAGCTTAGTTCAAGCATGTTTTAGGCTCTAATTTAACATGTTTTAGCTCTATTTTTGGCTGGTTTGGCCACTTGTTACTTGATTTTTGCACTTGTAGTGAAATCTTGCTTACAAGCCTAACATGTTTGATGATTTAGCTTATCATTCTAGCTTGTGTTAGCTTAGCTCCAACACATTTTTCCTACTGATTTAGCATGCTTTAACTCTGTTTTGAGTGATTTTGGTCATATATGCTTTGCCTTGTATAGCTATAGTGTAAATAGCCTTCACTAGCTTTGTGTTTTAAGGCCCCTAACATGCTTTGCTTGAGGTATTTGCATGTTTTGGCATCATTTGGCATGTGATTTCATAGCATATTTCTCTATCACACCCTCGCACATACCACTCTTTCATTGCCTTTGGGAGTTGTGCCTTATGCCTTGTTTATGAGCCAATACATGACCATGTTTTTCTTGCTTTTCAGCTACTATCTTAGCACATTTTGGCCACTGTTTTGGCATGTTTGAGGTCTGTCCATGGTTGGTTTGGCCATTTGAGTTTGGCATTGGATGGATCTAGTGTAAAGCTCTTCACTAGTTTTAATGCTTAAGTCCCCTAACATGTTGTGCATGAATTGTTTGCATGTTAGAGTCTTAAGTTTCATGCCATTTTAGCACTGAAATTCTGCCACCTCCCTCGTTTCTTAACTATTGATTTGTTTTAAGGATTGGTTAGTCTTAAGTTGTGCTTAAGCTATGGGATTGAGGCATATACTTAAATGGCTTTAACCCTCTTTTGAGGGTTCCTCCTAGTCAAAGGCATGGCTTCTCTCATATCTTAAGTCATCTTTTGATTGACCTTCCTCTCATTAGAGGACTTTCATATTTGGACAAGTCGATTAATGAATGGCTTGGTAACTTAAAATGTGTAAACAAGAAGTGAACCGAGTAAAACATGCCAAGATAAGGATTGTTGTTTGCATTGCATTGTGTTCAATCGGACGTTATATTGAACACAAGGTGAATTGGTCCATTTCATACTCAAAGTGATGAAAATGAGCCAATTCCCTTTGTCTCCATTGCCTTTGATCTTCCATGATAAGTTAGTGGTCCTATAGTCTTGTTTGTCTTGCATTTATTGAAATGTGTGCAAGTTGGATCTTTAGCCATCATGCATTGCATGCTTGATTGATGGTTTTGGATCCAATGGTACCTCTCATTTGATGTTTTGAAATGATAAGGAGTGGCACAGTACACACATGCCCTTGGGAGACCCTCAATTTCCTCTGTTTTGTGCTCTGTTGTAGTTTGGTGTCACAGCATACCAATGGCCGGCAGCCTTTTATTGCTAGCTAGCACCCCTTCATTGTTGGCCTGTAGAGGCCCACTCTTGGCCAGCAGATGGCCGGGAGCAGCCATTCATGGCCGACAGGCCATTGGTGCACTCCCCAGCAGTGATTTGGTAAGTTTCAGCAGAGAGTTCTTTGAGACACCCTGCAAACAGAGCCTCTCAAGAGCAAATCGGAGAGCCTTTCCAGACAGAAACCGATGCATGCATGTTCAACTTTCCAAAGTAGAGCTAAAGTAGTGTAATTTAATGCCTTACTTATTAGTTAGCATTGCTTTTGTAATTTAATTAGTTAAAGTGTTGTAATAATTAGTAAGTAATTTGCTAGTTATTCAATTTGTTATGTAATAATTAGTCTAATTAGTTTAATTAGATTAGTTAATCTAGCTTGGCTTAGATTAGCTTAGCTTATTCATTCGGACCCTCCTTCGAGAGGGCGCAATATTGTAATAAGGGTGCGTGCGTGTGTGCATGTCTTCCAATCCCACGTCTTTCTCCCTTTTATTTATCCGCTTTCGGTGGTTAGATTAGGGCATGTTTCAATTAGCATACCTTATGCTTGCATGTTTGCATTCATTCATTTGTCTTGCATGCACCGGGCTCAGTTCATCTGTAGACACCCCATTTTTGACCGTCCTCAAGACTTGGACGTCATTGTTTGAACACTCGATGACCATCCATGTTTGTGTTCGTTTTGAGTTCTCGGAGGTCTCGGTCGCGCGTCTTGCCTCAAGATCTCTCAACTTGTCTGTTTTATGCTTGGTTGTGGACCAAGCACTTGTGTTTTTGCTTTTGAGGGAAGATGGTGGCTTGTTTCCCATCCCCTCAACCCATCGGCCAAGGCCTGAGGCCATCGGCCTTGTTTTTTTGCTATCGACCAAAAGTGTTGGCCGATCGACACTATATTTGGTTGGTCGGCCGGCCCTTGTGTTTGTCGATCCACCATGTTTTCTAGCCGAACCCTATTCATCTGCTTTATGCAGATATTTTATGCCAGCTGTCACAGCTGGCATCCACAGTTCACCCATTCCATACACGTGCATGGAGTGATTTGCCCCTTGGTTTAGCTTTTCCAAGAAGCTTTGGAATTGAACTTCTATAAAGAGGGAGCTCCTCCTCCCTCTCCAGAGGTTCTAAAAAAATTCATTCTTGAGGGATAGATATACTTTTGTATCTATATTCCTTTGTTTGATCTTGTTTTCTGCTCTAAAGTGTTGTTTTGTCTTACTATTGTACACAAACACACACTAGAACACCATCCTCTTGGAGTTGAGGTCCCTTGAGGTTGATTTCAGAGTTCTTGAGCTAGTTTTAGTCAGAGAAAGCTGCTGGAGCTTTGTTCTTGAAGAGGTTCTACAAGGGTGAGCAACTAACCTTTAGATACCTCATTCTTGCTTAAGCTTTTAGCCCTTCTTGCTTATTGTTTTAAGCTTAGCTCTTAACTGATAAAAGTTCTAATTTTTGATGCTTTAGATCTTTGTTTGAGGTCTCTTTTTGGTTTGGGGTTGTTTACCCCTCCCAAGGCCTTGTTTTAGGCCATCCTTTTTGGCCCTTGTTCTTTACTTTGAATGAACTTTCTACCACTGAAATCCATAGGAATTTCAGTGGTGGAAAGGTAGTTTTGAGGTCTTAAATAGGAGAGGGTCATCCCCTCTCCTTGTTGTCTTGTATGCTAGTATAAATGGCTTATATTGGTAGCGTGTTTGCTTGGCTTGTTTTAGCTTTATTTCAGTATGTATTAGGCTTTTTTTTGCCATGATATAACACTGTTTTGACTTGGTTTGGACATATCATGTATGCTTCATATGCTTGCCTTGCAATCCTCTTATTTTCCTTAACATGCTTTATGCTTTAAGCCATGTTTTTAGCATGATTTTGGCTTGACTCCATGAAGCTTTTAGCCTTGTTGTAGCATGCTTAAGCTCTGATTTGAGTTGTATTAGTCATATATGTCATGCTTTGTACAGCTACCATGTATTCTAGCTTGTTAGCTTTGAGTGTCTAAGTCACTAGCATGCTTTACTTGGGCCATTTCAGTGATTTGGCATCATTTTAAATGTTATTTCAGTCCATATAGTATGCTCATATACTTGCACTTATCACTCCTTTAATGCTTTAAAGAGTTGATGTTTTATGCCTCATGATTGGACCATTGTGCATGCTTCCATGTTTAGGCCTCTAAGATGCCATTTCAATGTGTTTTTTGTCTTGTTCTAACATGCCATAACTCTGATTTTCATTGGTTAAATCATGCCATATTTGGTTGTATTAGGTGTATTGTAACACCTCTTTTGTAGCCTTGTATGCCTCATGTTTTTGACATTGTGTTTTAGCTTGTGTTGGCTAGTTTCGAGCATATTTTTGGTCTCATATTGACCTGCCTTGAGACTATTTTGAGTGCCCTTGGCCCTTTGGGGCTTGCTTCATGTGGCCATGGTTTGAACCCCTTGGCTAGCCTTGAGCCTTGAGCTCTCTTGCATGCTATAATTGCTTCATTTGGTTGATTTGGCAGCATTCCTAACATGATTTCAGAGCATATAGTGTTGTCACACTTGCATTCTTTTCACCCTTTTTAAGTGTTCTTGAAAGTTGTCCCCCTATGCCTAGGTGTTGGACCTTTACATGTGCACGTTTGTATGTATTTTTGTCCATCATTCCTTAGCACTTTAGCCACTGATTTGGGCATGACCGAGGTCCTCCAATTTTGGTTTAAGTCCATCTTCGCATGTTGTTGTATGCTTTGTCACATGCTTGTCGCATACTAGTTCCATTGCATGTTGTTGCATGCTAGTCCTATTACATCATGCTTACATGCTCGTTGCATGCTTGTCAAATTGCATGTTGTCACATGCTTGCTAATTAACATGTTGTTACATACTTGCCCCTTTGCATATTGTTACATGCTAGTTGCATTACATGGCATTGCTTGCTTGCATGCTTAAGTTGCATTGCATTGTGTGTGTATCCCTTGTCTCTTGATCAAGCATGATAGAGATTGGGGCCCCCTTGTGTGTTTTTGTGCATTTCATTCTATATTGAATTGCACACTTGGCCTCCTTGGCCATCATGCATCGAAATGCATGATTGATGGTCTGAGGGTCGAGAACTACACTCCTTTGAGTCTCAAACATGATAAGGGGTGTGGTTGTGCAAACATTGTCTTGCAAATGTATTACCATGCTCTGTCTGTCCTCTGTTGCAGCAAAAAAAGCATTTAGCAAGAAGAGATGGCCGGTCGGCTATTTTTAGTGCTGGTCGGCTAATAGCATCTGGCTGAGAGCCTTATATCTGGTCGATGACCAATTTCCCATGGCCGGTGACCCTATCTTTTGGCTGATGGCCTCTCAGCATGCCCACAAGGTGGTTCAGAAGTGTCACAGAAGTTGGCACAGTTTTCAGAGGTACAGAGCAGTGCAAACAGAGGCAACATGAAGCATGGCAACGGATTTTTGGGCAAAACCGACCGAGCATGCATTCGTCCCTCTTCCCGAGGCTGCTTTACTGCCTTCATAGCTTAATTAATTTGTTAATTATTTAAGTGTTGTAATAATTAGTTGTAGCTAGCTATTCATTTGGTTTTGTAATAATTAATTAGCTTGTTAGTTAGTTAATTAGTTAATTTGTGTTATTCTTTCGGTTCCTCCGTTGAGAGGGCACAATTGTGTAATAAGCATGCGTGTGTGTGATGCATGTCTTCCAAACCCCATTTCTTTCTCCCTTTTACTTAACCGCTTATGATGGTTAGTTTTAGGGCATATTTCGTTTAGCATCCTTATGATCGCATGTTTGCATTCACTCATCTGTATTGCATACATCGGGCTCGGCGCATCATACTAACTGCATTGTATTTCAATCCCTACTTGAATACATGTATCGAATTGTAGCATCTCATATGCCATCTTTGAATAGCCGAGACTATTCTAGTTGCATTTTGTATGTGTTGCACTAGCCATTGCTAACATGAACTAGGATCAGGCATTGATTACTAACTAGTTTCTTGTTTTGGTTCGGAGTACACTGTAAGTGTTTATGCTTTAGCATCTTGCATGTATGTAAGTGTTAGCATGACAGCATGCCTGCCATGAGACTAATTGCTTATGTGATATAACTACCTAAATGCCTGTGGGTGAAGGTTGGATTACTTGAATTGGAACAACTCATCGAAATCCGTATTTTAGCCTACTTGCGAGTAGCAAACTTTAAACCGTTTCCAAACAAACGGATACGCGATGCTTTGTTCCAAATTAGGCGATCTGGTCTATACTTGTTTTGCTGCGCACATCACATAGTAATTCTAGCTAATTAACCGGAATAAGAACGCATGTGTTTTCAAAAACTCGATATCATGCTTAGTAGTGGCCGATCTTTAATCGGGCGAGCGAGGGTGCTCATTGCATGACCTTCCCCAATCGTACCCAAGTTCCCGAGTCGAGGAAACTTTAGTGATGAGGGACATTTGGCCTTTGGCACGAGTTAGGGTTTCCTAAATTCCCCCAAAATAAAATATTTAGGTGGCGACTCTGTATCTGGCAAAGCAATCCATGTTTGGCACTTCTTTCTTAAAAATCAGTTTTCCAAAACGATTTGCCAGATTTGGACTCTTTGATGATTTACCGGTCTTGCATTGCACTTTGCGGGATTAGACTCAAAACCGTGACGTTTGAGTCCGAACTGTAGTAGCAAAGCCCAAGGGCGCGTCTATAGCATCATACAAACTGCATTGTATTTCAATACTTCTTTGAATACATGTATCAAATTGTTGCATTCATATGCCATCTTAGATAGCCGAGCCTATTTAGTTGCATTTTGCATGTGTTGTATTAGGCATTTTAGCAGAGTTAGGATCATGCATTGATTTCTAACTAAGTCTCTTGTTTTAGCTCGAAGTACACTGTAAGTGTTTACGCTTTAGTATCCTTGCATGAGTGTAAGTGTTGCTATATTAGCATGCTTGCCATAAGGCTATTTGCTTAAATGATTAACTGCATGAATGTTTGTGGATGAAGGTTGCGTTGCTTGAATTGGGACAATTCATTGATTGTGAGTTTTAGCCCATTTTGCGAAGTGGCAAAATCATGTTTTAAGTCCACTTGAGGGTGGCAAATCTGCGCTTTAGCCCACTTGCAAGTAGCATTTTCAAACCATTTTTAGAAAACAAACATGAGTTGTTTTGTTCCAATTCTTGCGATTTAGTCTATACTTGTATGCTGTGCACATCACATAGTAAGTTAGATTAATAATCAGAATAAGAACACGTGAGGTTTATAAAACAACATATCATGTTTAGTAGAGGCCGATCCTTTGATCGGGCGAGCGGGGGTGCTCATTTCAGGACCTTCCCCTCTCGTACCCAAGTTCCGGAGCCGAGACAACTTTGGTGATGACGGACACGTGGCCTTAGGCACCAGTTAGAGTTTCCTAAATTTCCCAAAAATAAAATATTTAGGTGGCGACTCTGTAATCTGGCAAAGCAGTCCATGTTTGGCGCTTTTTGATTCAAAATTGATTTTTCAAAACCAATTGCCAGATTTGGACTCTTTGGTGATTTATCAGTCTTACATTGCACTTTGTGAGATTAGATTTAGAACCGTGACAGGAGTTCGAACTGTAGTAGCAAGACCCAATTCGCACCTTCTCCGAATGGGGGTGCGCAAAGAGAGTTCGAGCGGTCTACAACACCTCATAAGTAAATTTAATTCAAAATAATTACAATTCCCAATCTTCATAACTTAATTAACTCCAATTCGGACCCAATTAATCAAATCTTACTTTTACTAAGCGAAATCGAATATTTAATTAAACTCCCATACGATTCAATACTTGAAATTAAACTGATTCAACTCAGCAATTATACCTTCTTAAACCATTTGGCCTTCAATTTCTATTTCTGAAATAAATCCTTAACAAAATCATATACAAATCAGACTCAACAAAGCTCATCATTTCCATAATTAAATCAGAATAATAGGCAATTAAAATTCAAACCTCCTTAATTAATTAAATGCAAAATATTATACGTGGTGGGGTTGTCACAGTCTTTCCTCCTTAGAAAGTTTGGTCCTCCAAACTTATGGTACTTGTACCGAAAAAAAATCATATATCTCTGCTTTCCACTCGAATTTCATCACAGAAGTTCAACTCATTTTTTATTTATTTGATGGTTAATAACCCAAATTGGTGATTCAACCAGTCTCTAATATCATCAAAAGCCATCCAGTAATGATTAATAATATAAGGTGGATTTCAAAGTCAACATCATAACATCAAACCATTAAACTCATTAATCACTAACTTACTGTTCTCATCAATCGCATAACTCATATACTTTTGTTCATCTACTCACATACCTCCAAATACTCTACACATCTTCAAATAATCGAAGCTCAATCTGAAATGATGTTCATGATTTTACTTCTTTGTTTCAAATAAATCAAAACATTCTATTGTCGACATCCCATATGAAGTCTCCAAAGTAGATTAAGTGTTCGATACAACATCAATAGCAAATTCAAGTTCTTGATCCACCAATTTCCCAACAATAATAATATGAAAATTCATTTTTATACAATTCATAAGCCCTCATTGATAAATCAAATAAGGTGGGGATTTACTCCATACAAGAAAAGTTATTTAATCTCTGAGGTCAAAAACAATTCGCTTGGGCATATGATCAACGTCTACTTAATAGGTAAAATGTTTATTCAAACACAACATTACATCCTAATGATTCATGCCAAAGGCATTGAGTCATATTCATAGTATGACATTCCCAAATAATATAAATCCTTTGGATGACCAAGAAACATTTTCCACCCAATAATAATCTCAATAATTTATTCATCTTATAACAAATGGTTCAAAACAAACGAATGGGTCCTGAATTAGTTAACATACATTATTTTGCTCACAGACAGTAAAAGTACTTGAAATAGCGGTCTTGGTACATTGAACCGTTCTCATTCTAATTATCTTAGCAATCTCAGATTATGTTTCAAATGTCTAAGCAAATGAATTCTAATTTTTCCAATAATCAAATTCTAACTCAAGACTTCATGCATCTACTAAACATTCTGATTCTTTCGTTAATTTCACTCTTAGCTTTTTCTTTTGATCTTGCCATTTCTCATGACATGATTACATAGCTTTCATCACATTTTCTATTATCTCTTCTACTTTGCCTAATCGCCCCGATAAGGATTCAACTGCCACTTCATTCTTACTTTTCACCATCTTTTCCTAAAGACATAAGACAAAGGTGAGTAACACTTGGGGTAATATTGACTGACTTAGAACATATCATATATAATCATCCATTACCTCAACTTTCCCAATATTCCCATAGTCTAATTTTATATATAAACCATATGACTTTCATGGCTTCCATCAAAGATTCTAATTTCTTGCAATGTCGTATTTCCACAAATCAATATACTTGCAATCCCAATGTTCTAGTCAAAATTCTGATTTCCTTGTAACATAAAATTCCATAATTGCTCTTTGACTTGAATCCCAATACAAACACATACACATAATCCTAAATGCACAACTTATCATTTACTTATTAGATGCATGCAACTTAAATCCATTCTACACATTCTAACACTCAATGGACACGTGTGTGAGATATTACCTCATGTTATGATACCACTCTGTAATGACCTAAACTTGCCCCTAGAGGTTTGAGCCACGACCGGCCTGTAATCAGGCCTCAAAGATAAAATTTCAAAATTATTTAAATAATATCAGGGCCTGAAGCAGAAGCAAAACAAAAATAATATTGTCCATTGAACTGTGCATACATGATAAGTTGAAATATTTAAAACATTTAACACACTTTTAATATATACATATACAAAGCCAAATCTTATACATCTCATAGACACATATAAGACTTTCAATAAATACAAAGCTTAGCAAGCTAACAAAAGCAAAAGCTAAAACCTCAACACGGAAGCACATCTTCGGTGGCTTGACAAAGAGGGCAAACTCTGAGGCAAACTCTAATACTGATCTTCCAGTTGCTCACCTATATATATATATAAGGGAGAAGGGTGAGCTAGAGCCCAGTGAGTAATACTAAAATAAAGAGGTTAATGAATGAAGTCCATCATATTATAAAACATGTCTTACAATTGCCAAAAACGAGGCTAATATTATTTTCAAAACAAAGCATTTGCCATATCAAAATCCATACATCTTCAAATGAGGCATATATCGAATTCAAACAGAGCATTTTCCATATCTAATCCATTAATCATTCATCATACATTGTATATCCAATAGAGTAACAAAAGGGCCCAAAGGCCTAAATCGAAGCGACCATAAAGGTTTAACGAAGGGACCACTTGGATTTAACGAAGGGACCACTTGGGTCTAGCGATGGAACCACTTGGGTGTAATGTAGGGACCACTTGGGTCTAACATCAAAGATCTCTGTAATTCCATTAATTGAAGGGCCATGGTATTGTTTTTCCAAGGCAAGGGCCTCACTAAAGGATGCCACAAATACTTTTCAAAAAGGGGCACTCACTCATCCATATAAAATAATATTTCATAAACATGATTCATAAAATAGTTTACAAAATAATTTTCAAACATATCTTCATAGAGATATTACTCACACTGGGCTTGAACTAATATTACTCCTCGGGTGTCCAACCTACACAAATCACACAAACATACACATTGAAACATTATTATTCTCTTGATTGAATCTTATTTCACTTATTCTTTCTTCTCAAATAAACCGAATTCGTACTTTACTTCCCCAACTAATTAACTTATGTTGGTTCTTAGCTTATTAGTCCCTAATGAGTCAGAATTCATGCCTTGGAATGCTTGAAATGAGATGAGGACAAAATATGAACAAGATGCAATTTTTCAAAACATACTGAAGAGGCCTGACCGCTCGAGCCACCACTTAATCGCTCGAGCGGACTGCATTATCTGCAAAAAATACTAGATGTGTTTGATGTGCACTCGAGGCAACACTTGGTTGCTCGAGTGATTGGAAAACATACCGTGAGTTCTCTGGAGCCACCAGTTGGTCACTCGAGTAGTCTGCAAAGACAGCAAAAATTCTGGGAGCTCGCAATGTGCGCTTGAGCTACCATTTGGACACTCGACCAGTCTGTGAAAAATTTGGATTTCAAAACTGAAAGTTTGAGCTCTTAAACACCATTTCAAAACTTGGGGTCATGCATGGCTTACTCAAAACATGAATTTACTTTGGAAAATACTAATACGTGACCCTTTATAAATCATTTGCTCCAGAACCTCAATAATTTTAGCAAAACTTAACTCAAATCTCCATGCATGCAAAGAATTTTCTATTTTTTTCTTACTTTTCGAAACATGAAATTAAATGCATAAATCCATGAAATTGAGAGTATGAACTTATAGAAATTTCTGAAAATGTATAAAAGATGAGTTCCATGCATGCAAGAACTTCAAAATCCAAAATAAATGATGAAATCTCTAATGAACATGCATGTAGCTCAATTTCTTACTCAAAGCCCATTTTCTTTTCAAATTCCATGAGATAAATTCAACAACTCCCTTAATTCATGATGCATGGAGGATTTTCTACAAAATAAGAGCATAATTTCCTTACCTAGGGCCTTAATTTCAGAGATAAGAAGTGATTCTCCCCTTAGCTTTTTCTTCTTGTTCCAAATTTGACAAGTCTTAAGAGCTCTCTCTCTCTCTCTATCTCTCTCTCTCTCTCTCTCTAAAACTCCTCCAGCAGAAATGATAGAATGAAGAATGAGCTTAGTCTTACTTTTTCTAACTCACATATAACACACCTCATTTCTTGACACCACAATACACACGTGTACACTTCCTTGAGCTCTAGCACAACACTTACATGCACACACACGGGCGCGCGCGCACACGCACACACACATACACACAATTTTCTCAGCACAAGACAAATTAGAAATGACCCACCTTTTGACTTAAATTCCCTAACACACATACACACATCCACCTCTTGACTTTGGCACAAATGTACCACATATACACACATGCAAGGCCTCAACACACCTCTTCAGTTTATCAATTCATCAACATAAAACACGTAGACACACAAGGGCACACACACACAATTTTCTCAGCACAAGACAAATTAGAAATGACCCACTTTTTGACTTAAAGTCTCCAACACAAAAACATACACACATCCACCTCTTGACTTTGGCACAAATGTACCACGCATACACACATGCAAGGCCCTTGCACACCTCTTCACTTTATGAATTCATCAACATAAAACACGTAGACACACAAGGGCCTAAAATCCTCTACACACAACTTCACAATTAGCCACATCACACCACTTCACAATTAATCACGTAGGATTAGCTAAACTCTTAATTGGATAATTAGCTTAATTAAACCAAATTAAACCACATTAGTCTTAATTGATCATTTCCCATATAACTCAATTAATCTAATTAACCTTAATTTTAGCCCAATTAATCATAGTTAAATTTATCAATTTGAATCAAATTTTTAATCAAACTTCCAGAAGGCTTCAAATATCAGATTAAACTCATTAACATCATCAATTTTGGTTTTTCAAATCATTTAAGCCTTCAATTTCATCTCAGACTTAGAATTCCTCTCAATAAATTACACATTCAAATTAGACACATCATAAGTAAATTTAATTCAGAATACTCACAATTCCCAATCCTCATAACTTATTTAACTCCAATTCGGACCTAATTAATCAAATCTTAATTTTACTAAACAGAATTGAATATTTAATTAAACTCCTATATGGTTCAATACTTCAAATTAGACTAATTCAACTCATCAATTATACCTTCTTAAGCCATTTAGGCCTTTAATTTCTAATTCTGAAATAAATTCTTAGCAAAATCATATATGAATCAGACTCAATAATGCTCATCAATTCCACAATTAAATCAAAAATAATTGGAATAATGTGCAATTAAAATTCAAATCTCCTTAATTTATTAAATGCAAAATATTATACATTGTGGGGTTGTCATAAAGCCTCACTCCACACAAATCTAACTTCTTTCCTTGTCAATCTAGTCAATAGTGAAGCCAGTCTAAAGAAATCCTTTACAAAACGTTGGTAATACCTATTGAAGCCCAAGAAACTCCAGATCTCAAAGGCATTCTTAGGTTGCTCCTAGTCCTTTATAGTGTCTAGTTTAGATGAATCTACAGTCACCCCTCCCTCAGACACCACATGGCATAGAAATTTAACTTCGCTGAGCCAAAACTCACACTTCTCAAACTTAGCACAAAGACGGTGTGCGTTAAGCAACTTAAGTACAACCTGCAAGTGTTCATTGTGTTCTTTTTCGGAGGGTAAGTAGACTAAGATGTCGTCAATAAAGATAACTAGGAAACGATCAAAGAATTGATGGAAGACTCAATGTATCAAGAACATAAATGAAGCC
Organism: Camellia sinensis; assembly: GCF_055761805.1. NCBI lineage: Eukaryota > Viridiplantae > Streptophyta > Magnoliopsida > Ericales > Theaceae > Camellia > Camellia sinensis. The sequence continues at coordinate 98,619,153 of NC_138975.1, read as the reverse complement.
GGTGTATTAGTTAGCCCAAAAGGCATTACTAAGAACTCATAATGGCCATACCGCATATGAAATGTCATTTTCTGAATGTCCTCATTCTTCACCCTCTACTGGTGATACCTCAATCTCAAATCGATCTTCGACAAGCAACGAGATCCCTTTAGAAAGTCAAAGAAGTCATTAATTCTTGGCAATGGATACTTGTTCTTAACAGTTACTCGATTCAACTTACTGTAGTTAATACATAATCGCCACTTGCCATTATTCTTCTTTGCAAAGAAAGTTGGTGCTCCCCAAGCCAAGGTAGTAGGGAGAATGAAGCCCTTATCTAATAAATCAGGGAGCTACACCTTCAACTCACAAAACTCGACTAGCACAAACCTATAAGGTGCCATGAAAATCGAAGCTGTGCTTGGCGCCAAATTGATAGAGAACTCAATCTTTCTATGTAGTGGTAAGTTGGTAAGATCCTCCAAAAAAACATATGGATACTCTTGAACTACTCTCGACAAGTCACCCCAAACTGTACTACCTTCAATAGCTACCGAGATGGCAAAAATAAAATTTAACTCTCATCGACCTTTAAGGTCATACAATGGAGGAATATAACGATTACCCCGGTCACACAAGAAGTAGAAACACTCTCCTGATGGTGTATACATCGACACTCTCCTACGATGGCAATCTATCGAAGCCTGAAAATAAGTCAACCAAACTATACCTAGAATCACATAAAAAACATGCATATCAAGAACAACAAAATCAAAAGAGAGTTGACAATTTGCGACCTCAACCTCACAAGAGTGGCATACTTGACCTAATGCCACTTTACCCCCTATAGGTGTCTCAACTAACAAAGGAAACTCTAACTGATCAAACTTCAACACCAAAGCAGATGTACAAGAAGATGAAATGAAGGAATGAGATGTACCCATATCAATCAACACATTGTTTAAACAATTGAATAGAAAAAGTTACCTCTCATAACAGGAGGTACCAGAAACTCCTCTGGCATGGTAGTAGCATACACGCCCTAGTGGCCTCTAATCTACTTGCTCACCCCTCGGAGCATAAGTCTGATGAATGGACTGAGCAAAAATGGCTACTTGATTGGCCCTCGAGGCCTGAGCTAGCTGTGTCGGCCAGTGGCTCTTAGTTTGCCTTGAACTAGATGCACCATGTAAGAATCCGAATATGAAAATAAATTAATTAAGTAATAATAATTTTACAAATCCCAAATACTTTGTTTTTATATCTTTAAGTGCAAATTAAATTTTATTGGAGGGTCTTTTAATTAATTTTTAAACCTAAAATAAATTTATAGTTAAATAATAAAAAAATATTGAGGGCAAGTTAGTAAGTATATTTTGTTATAATAATATTTATATTTTATTTAATTAATGTGTTAGAAAATAACGTGATACAAAGATAATATTTTATGGCATTTTTGTGTAGATACATATGTAACCCTAGGTTGCCTCATACTATTCATAACAACAACAGGAGCCACCACGGGAGAAAGAGAAGGGTTGGGAGAAAAGAAGAAGAGAAAAGGAGGGTTGCTAACAAGGAGGAATTTTTGGGTGTGGTGGGTCTTTATATTATATATATATATATATATATATATTGTTAAGAAATTTGAGGAGTTAAATTCATGTATAAAGAATGGGTATTATTCTTAGTTAAAAAATTCTGCGCATAATCACGAACTTTAAAAATCAAGAAACCATATCAAACAGATGAATTTTGAATTGAAATTTTTACAATAGATCAATTACATATTGAATTGCATATCTGAATTTTTTTATAATTTTTGGGAGTCAAAATCCATATAAATTGAGGTATTCAAATATGTCCAAGAAACCAATCCGAAACAGTAATTCGGGAGTGTTGTTCTCTTTGGGTATAAATCCAAAAATTATCAAATTAGTGTCATTAGAACTGGTTACGAGTCTAGTTTCATAAGTTTTTAGCCTTGCATTTCATTGCTCGTGTATATTAAGAGAACCATCAATTTCTTTAAAATGCTGCAGAAAACAACCTGTTTGGATATAATAAATTGTAGTTAATTATTTTGATAAGAAAATCAAGTGAAACCAATTGGGTTTGGAACTTAGGATATATTAGTTGATATCTGGAGGGTTTTATAATTTTTCGAACAATGTGGAGTGGGTTTTTAATTTTCAAAGTTAGCGAATAGATTGGAAAAACTTTGTTTTATCTTAAAGTCACTTTTAGTTAAGTTTTGATCGGAACTTATGTCTTGGGTGATTTTAAACCTTGAAGAACATGAACTTAGGTAATATTTAAGACTAACGGTGAGTTGGGTTGAGCCGTGTTAGTACGCTTTAGTTGAGGTTACTTAGTTCCTATTTTTTAGTATTTTTAAATTAGTTGTGACATGTAGTTTTTATACTTGGCTCAGGTCACTAGTTGGACTTTTACAGTCTAGGCGAGGATTATATTATTTCGTTTTTAGGTAAGTAGTTTCATGCTACATATTTTTATAAATGTTCCCCTACCCTGAACTGTTGAAAAATTAAATTGTTGTTTCAAGACCAAACTGTTTTGATAAATTATTATATTATCGATGGAATCAAATTATTTCTGAAACATGTGTGAACTTGGCATACTGTAAACTATTTGTTTTTGTCTCATGTTTATAACGATGAACTACCATGTTTTACGAAACTAATGTGTATTGATTATTGGGACCATGTGTGTATTTAGTCCAGGAAAATTATCCCACTGTGTGTGGTGACTCTGGCCACTAGGGACCATATCCGGGTTGGGCCGTGATGACTCTAGTGCTCAACGATTGTAAGGAAAAGACCTTTAAAAAAAGTTAGGTGACCTTCAATCAGATCATCTTTGAGAAAAGGCCCAGGTACCACCTTGAGGATGACTCTTAGTTCGGTATTGGATCCAACGGGGCTTATAGCCTTGAGAACTGTGTGGCATATTATTTGTTTTTCTTAGTACCCAGAAAATTATTGGTGTTCATGTTATAATCTGTTTTAAGTGGAAAATGTCGTTTATAATGTTCTTGCGAGACATGAATATTTTATGTGTTGAACTGTGGAACCTTCTTTTTGAAACATATTATATTTACCAAACAGTATGCCAATCTAGTTTCTGTGATATATATCTTATTTTGGAATTGAACCCTGTTTTCAAAACTGTATTTACTATCCATGTTGCTACTCACTGAGCTATCAGCTGACTTAGTTGTTATCATTTCCAAGTGTTAGAAGGACTTAGAGTGAACTCATGGCGTAGCGGGGACTCAATTGTATGGACCTCTAGGGCATTTATTTAATTTGTTTTAGGTTGTTTTGTCGAGTTTTGTGCATACATTGTGGTTGGGTTTTATTTAGAATTATTTTATTTTGTGGACGGTTTGTGTCCCATTTAGTATATATATATTTTTACTAAGTTGGTTATGACTTGTTTTTTACTTGTGGTATGTCACTGGATTGAGTGTTGATTTATTTATTTCTGGGCTATCATCATATTTATTCTTTATGGTTTTGGGTTATGTTTAGGCTTACGTGTGCCTTAGGCTAAGTCCCTGTGGGCTACGGCCGGTCATGCCCGGATTTGGGGTGTGACACACCATATGTGCCACCTGATTAAGGGCAAAACCTCATCAAATACCCAGTCTATCTACACTAATAACAAGTAGGCAGTTGCTATCAATGTAGGTAGACTAGGCATTTTAGGAAGTTTTGCCCTTAGTCGAATGGCACATCTAGTGCGTTTGGTTTGAGGCAAACACAGACCCATCAGCCAGCTTAGTTAGTTCAGGTGTTGATGGCCAATTAGGAAGCCACTTCGACTCAGTCAGTTCTTCAGGCCTCTTCTCCGACGGGTGAGCAAATTGATCAAAGGCCTCCAAGGCTTGTGTATGATGTTACCACGCTGGAGTAGTTGTTGATACCTCCTATTGTGAGAGGTAACTTTTTGCTATTCAATTTCTTAGGCAATTTGTTGATTGATACGAATGCATCTTATTCCTTCATTTTGTTTTCCTTTGCATCTGCTTTGGGGTTGGAGTTTGATTAGTTGGAGTCTCCTTCGTTTGTTGAGATACTTGTTGGGGGTAGAGTGGCATTGGGTCGAGTATGCCGCTCCTATGAGATTGAGGTCGTAGATTGTCAACTCCCTTTTGATTTTGTTGTTCTTGATATGCATGCTTTTGATGTGATTCTAGGTATAGATTGGTTGACTTTTTTAGGCTTTAATAGATTGCCATAGTAGGAGGGTGTCGATGTGTACACCATCAAGAAAGTGTTTCTACTTTTTGTGTGACTAGGGTGATAGTTTTATTTCTCTATTGTATGGCCTTAAAGGTTGAGGAGAGTTGAGTTTCCTTTTTGCCATCTCGATAGCCGTTGAGGGTAGTATGGTTCAGGGTGACTCACTAAGAGTAAATCAAGAGTATTCGGATGTCTTTTCGCAGGATCTTACCGATGTGGATATGGTCAATAATATGATGAAGTTTGAGGGTTATGTGTTGATTCCTTTGATAGATTTTGACTCCAATCGGTTGAGGGGCAGAGGTTTTTTTTTTTTTTTTGGTTGAAGTGTGTTGTTTTTTGTTGAAGTGTGGATTGTTCATCTTTAATAGGGTATTGACAATCTATTACACTCATTGATAGGCACACTTTGGTCAATGTTCTGATTAAATATGTGTAGTTGACATTGTAATGGTTATGTGTTTTGATATGTTCGATGTGTGGAGTGGTGTGTATGGGTTCAAGGGTTGGGTTGGGGGTATTTGGATTTGGTTATTAATTTGATGTTGAATATAAACCACATCGTAGGGTGACAATTGTACATTGGAACCTGGATGATAGTGTTACGATGCATGTCACATTTAATGTGTAACGGTAATCCACATACACCATGTAGTAGATGACAATTGTGTGTTTATTCAGTTTTATATATGTTTGAATGTGTATCATGTCTTTGTTGTAATTAGTGTTTACATACATGTCACAGTATGTTGCACAAAATATTTGGGGAATTGGGTTTGTAATTGAATATGGATTGAATCCCATTGCTCGATGTCGATTGAATGTGGACATTTATGATGTCACATTATTCTTTTACAATAGTACATCCATGTCAATATTGTGCTCACATTTGATTGTAAAACACATATGTAGCATGCCAAGTCGCATGGCAATACATTGTGACCACACGGTACAACCAAATCACACACGTCCTCAATGTAAGCTCACATTTACGTTAGGTTGTTTAGTGTTGATACAAAAAATGCATCGGTTTATGTGACTCTATCACATTCCATTTTTAAATGTCACATACACATTGTCAACCGTTACGAACCCACATTAGTTGACATCAAGTCACTAACATGTCACACACGCATTCCAAAGTGTACTTAAATGTACATTGCACTTCGTAATCTGCCACCAATAATTGGTCTAAATCCGAGCTCACATTAACGTTGGGCTGCTTATTTTGGATCCCAAGATGATCCCTAATGTGTCGCACCCCCCCGCAGAGTTCAATTTCACAATGGATTCAATTTATGTGACTCTGTCACATTCCATTTTCAAAAGTCACGTCCACATTGCCAGTGAGATTTGAGGGTATAAATTTGAGGATTCCCATTCTCACATTTCATTTTTCCAGATTGAATTCAACGTTCACATCACGTCACATTGACTTCATAAGTGTGTACACTTTTATATTGCGCTTCATAGTCTAAAACCAACGATTGGTGGACGTTCGGACTGCGTAATTGTCTCATTTCCCAGTTAGGCTACGCACATGAGAATGTAACTTTCACATCCAATGTGAGCTCACATTTACGTTAGGGCTGTTTATATTTGATATGAAAAATGGATCTGTTTCTCTTTCAAACTATCCCAATAAACTTGATGCAACGGCTGCTAACATGTAAATCTATCACATTCCATTTATGTTTCAAAATAAATCAGGTTGATGTGTGACATAAGATATCATTTATATTTTGTTTCCTAAAATGTTGCTTCATCAAAGGTCTGATCACCAAATACAAACATTAATTTTGAAATTTAAATTTCTAACCACATAGATATAATCACAATTTATGGTAACATTAGATTTTTCATATGTGGAACGCCAAGTTTGAAATTGAAATTCCCAACCATATAGATATGATAAAAAAATTTTTTTTTTTTTTTTTTTGATCGGCATAGATATGATAACAATTTATGCTAACATTAAATTTTCCATATATGGTATTACTATTAATTAAATTATTAAATAATAATATTGGGGGTAAATGTGTCAATAATAAACCCACAAAACTTATAGGAATATAAATTTTTTCACGAAATTATATATAATACAAGTTCTTTTTAAAAGAATTTATAAATAATTTTCTCAAATAACTTTTACAAAATTAAAGCAAACAAATTTGGTAATATTATTTGAATTTTTATCATCCTTATCATCTTATCATTATGTGTATTTATCCTGATCACATAGTTAGTATAAATAGATAGAATGGAGCAGTGACAATATATATACAAAAAAAGCATTTTCTTGAACTTTATTAAATAGACAGCAGGTTGCTTCAAGTAAATGTGTAAAAAAAAAAGTAAAGATGTTATGTGACTCAAAAAGTTAAAAAGTCAAAAAATTGAATTTTAACCAATTTGTTAAAATGGGTCTCAATAATCTCGGTCTTAAAATATATTAGTCTCTTATTTTATTTTTTTATTATTTTAAAATATTAATTATTTTTTAAAATTTTAAAATTAAAATAATATAAAATTTTTTATTTTTGTCCTTTTAAATTTATATACAAAAACTATAATTTTGACAATTAATATTTTTTTTAAAAAATCAAAAGATAATATTGAAAAGTTAATATCTCCCTCCCCCCCAAAAAAAAAAAATTAAATAAATAAATAAATAAATAAAAATAAAATAAATGTGTGGTGATGTTTAGCATGACTCCTATCCTAAGAAATTCTATAAAAGGAGAACTTTAGGTAGGCAATGTACTCCTCAATTGGAAACTATACCTTTTTTTCATTCAAAAAAACATATATTATAATTGTTGAAGCAAGAAATAATGCTGTTATTACATCTCTTATCTTTCTACTTTTTTCCATTATTCCTCTTGGTGCACTTCCTCTTCCTATGCTTTTCCAACAGACCACAAAAACTTGCCACCACCTTCTCCTCCAAAGCTCCCAATTGTTGGGAATCTCCACCAACTGGGCTTGTTCTCTCACCGCTCTCTCCGACCATTGGCTAAAAAATATGGACCCCTTATGCAACTTCACTTCGGCAGTGTTCCAGTCCTTGTTGTCTCCTCGGCCGTTGCAGCTCGCGAAATCATGAAAACCCATGATCTCGCCTTTTTAAGCAGACCTAAAACAATTAATGGTAGCAAAATTGTTTATTTTTTTTTTTTTTTGATCAGCAAAAGAGAACTTTATTGATGACGAAAACATACAAATACATATGAGGTGAACATCAATAAAGAGGTGGAAGAGCAGAAGCGCATCAAAGCTAATCATCTGCGAGCTCAACCACAAAGGGATGGTGAGAGACCATGCCCAGAAATAAAATAAAGACCCCAAAAACTCAACCCCCAAATCACCATGCAACACCCAAATAATTCCAGCAGCAGGGCAGAGCAGACCAATTCAAGCAGACCAGCAGATGATTGGGGCTTGGCAGCATCTATCCAAAATTGCAAACTAACACCACACAATCACCACCTAACACCACACAACAAAACTGAATAACATCTCCATCACAGCAGACCAATTCCAGCAGACCAGCTAATCATCTCCATCACAGCAGCATCACTCAACAAAACTGAATAACAGATCAGACTGGTGAAAACTACAAACGGTTAGACCCCCAGCAGCTACAAACGGCCAGACCTCCCTATGGCGAGTACTGGGGGCAGGTAAGAAGCATTTGTATCGTCCACCTTCTTAGTAATAGGATGGTACAGTCCTTTCGAAACGTTAGGGAAGAAGAAACCGCCCTTATGATTGAAAAAATCAAAAACTCTTCTTCTTCGTCTTTGTCTTCGTCTTCGTCTTCATTGGTAAACTTGACCGACATGTTTGTGACACTTACAAATAATACAGTGTGTAGGGAAATACAGTGGAACGAAAGGAGGGAGGAGGTTTAAGGAACTCCTCGCAACACTTACGGAATTGATCGGTGTTTTCGATGTAGGGGATTATATTCCATGGCTTGTTTGGATGAATCGAATCAATGGTTTGGATGCCAAAGTGGAGAATTTTTCTAAAGAGATGAATGAATTTCTTGAGGGAGTAGTGGAAGAACATGTTGATAGAAGCAAAAGAGACGACAGTTATAGTGTGAATATTGGAAATGAAAACAAACATGACTTTGCGGATCTTCTACTTCAAATCCAACTAGAGAATACATGTGGCTCTCTTGTTCATAGAGATACCATCAAAGCTCTCATCTTAGTAAAGTTACTTTTTGTTTTCTTATTTAATGTTAATTAATTCTTGTTTATTTGTATTAGTTAATTTTTTGAAAATTCAAAATTATAAACCTTACTTATTATACAAATTATAAAAATTAAAAGCCAATAAAATTATATCACATCATCTGTTAGTACACTAATTAATAAACCAATTGGTTCATATAGCTTTATTGTAATTTTTAAAACACAATTTAGGGATTTAACGATGATAATTAAACAAGTTGTTGGACATCGAGAAGGGCATAGGGATACTCTTCCCTACTCTGTGTCATTGTTTTTCCTATACTCTTCTAGTCATTGATTTTGGTAATATGATTATATGTAATGATTAATGATTGAGGCCTGAAATTTTTTAGCTCAAATTTGGCTCGAAATTTTTTTTTTTTTTTGCTGGGTTGATGCTTTGCTTGTTATTATTATTATTATTATTATTTATTTTTTTCTGCAATGTATTAGCCCAGAAAAAAAAAATGCATTCGAGGCAATTTCAAGCCTCATTTTCGAGGCCTCAATCACAGCCGATATGTAATACATATACAACAATACTATAAAACTCGGCAAAAATACTTAGAAAATTATTCATAAAAATCGATCAATGGTCTACATTCATTGTGAGTGTGACCTACATCCTATTAACTTTAGATTAATTCTACAGATACTAACATTCTTATCAAAATATTTACTATAACATACAATAAGTCAAATATGATTGGTTGTAAAATATATATATATATATATATATATTTGAACATCTAATAATAATTAGACATATATATTTTTAATAAGATTTTAATAAATAATTTATTACATATAACATTGCTTTAACTTTAAATCTTCACATTTTTTTAAAAATAAAATTCAAAATAAATTTTCGTAATTCATAATATTTTTCATAAATATAAGATAAAACACATAGAGTGGGGTAGATTATTTGTGTTCTTGGAGAAAGGTCTCAATTTTATTACTTTTGTTGTATTTATTTCTTGGACGGTCTTTCTTTGATCTCCTGATTTTAAATTCTTTTAACCACATTTCAACTCTATGGTTGATTTAAAATTTCGAATTACAAAAGTCACTCTCATGCTCATGAAAGTGCTGACATGTATCTAAACGGCGGATTTGTCAGCCCCTTTCATGCTCATTTACAAACTCACCTTCGCTTCTGCTCCAACCCCGTTCCGAGTAAAATTTTTTAATTTCATCCCTGCTATATCCAACTATATTTTAAATAGTTATTTAAATTCTTAAACACTAAATAATTTATTTTATTTTCATATATATATATATATATAAACAGTGAGACTTTTAGGATTATTATTTACTTATATTTAACTAGAATTAAATTTTTAGTATTCATTTCTTATATCTAATTATATTATATATATACATATATATGGGGATGTAAATTTTGGAAATACTCCCTGGATCCAGACGAGCCTGAAAGATCCTTGCAATGTTACCTGAAACAGATAAACAACTCCAGCCAGTGGTGCCAGAATTAGCATTTTGACGGTGTAAATACCCCATTTTGACCGCCTTTATGACTTGAGCGTTTTATTCCGAACACCTGATGATGAAACATTACGCTGTGCAATCTTTTAAATCTTCAGCAAAGGAATTTAGATTCGAACTCTAATCCCAACTTTATACCCCATTTTGACCAAAATATTTTTGTCACGAGCTAAACCCGCCTCTAAAAGTTTGGTCTATGACCGGCCTATACTTAGGCCTCAAAACAAAATTTCACAATATTAAAATCATATTAGGGTCTAGAGTGGAAGCACCAAAAAAAAAAAAAAAAAAAAAAAAAAAAAAAAAAAAAAAAAGAAGGTCCACTGAGCTTGTGCATAACTGACGACTAAAAGAACTAAAATATTTAACTACACTTTCCATATTTACATATACAATAACAAGGCTTATACAAATCTCACACACATACATAAATTCAATAAAATACAAAATTCTAACAATACAAGGTTAAAGCCTTGACACAGAGACACATCTTGGGTGGCTTGACATAGTAGGTTGACAAAAGAACTTCTGAGGTGGACCTAAGGTTGGTTTCTGGGTTGATCACCTACATACATATAAAATACGGAGTGAGCGAAACTCAATGAGTAACAATAAAGTAAAGAGAATCAAGTGAATAATCTAGATTTAAAAGAAGTATAACACAATACTCTTCCAAAATTATATCATTCACAACGTTATTCATAATCATATTTACAAAATGGCCTTAAGCCCACCATGTAACAAAACGGCATCGAGCCCAATCATATATCAAAACGACATTAGGTCCAAACGTATCATATTGTATTACTGTATCTGATCATAGAGTAAATGGAATATCGACATGTCTCCACCTCTCCTTGGACCCAATTCATGTATGTATGGACCTAAGAGGTGGCTCGTACGGACCCTAGGGGTGGCTCCCACTGTAGCACTTAGTTCTATAAAACACTTTGTTCCATACCAGAAATCAATAGGTTATAAAGACCGAGCAATTCATATCGTGTCATAGCATAAACAAAACGGATAAACGGAACGGCCTTAGGCCCACCACATCATATTGTAAATAATTTACATTTCATATCCATATTCCATATCATAGGCCTTGTTAACTCATTCATTCGCATAAAACATAATTTTAGAACATCACAACAGTTATGTATCAAAATAAATATAAATAAACATTTCTTTACAATATTTTATTACTCACATTGACAGCTTCTGGTAGCAGTTGGGTGATGTCCTTGTCTTAACCTACAAATTACATAGCACAACATATAGAACATAGAATTATTCTCTTGATCACAGTCACTTTTCTTAATCTTTGATTAATCAAATAAACCGAACCCTTACTTTGCCTTAACCAATTATTTATGCTGGTTCTAAGCTCATTAGTCCTCAATGGGTCATAATTCATATCAAGGAAACTATAAAGAAACGGAAGGAAATTGGGTTAGGAGAAGAAATGACATGAAACGAGTAGACAGAAAGTGAACACCCTTCACAAATTTGAATATATCTCTTTGTATACTTAGAATTTGGGTGTGAGACTACCACCATCAAAACCTAGACTTCCGAGGCTTGAATTTAGGCTCAAGAATCACTTAAAACGAAGTTCGGATGAGAGAGATATGCTTATTTGAAGTTGGGCTAAAACAGAGATGCCCTACACCTGCGGGAAATAGGGTCGCACGTGTGGGACAATGTGCTTTATTTCAGAATCAATTTAGGTGCTGGAAGTGGACTGTCGCATGTGCGGGAAGCCCCGCCGCACGTACGGCTGTGGGCAAAATCTGCTGTCCGAAAATTTCTGTTGATTCTAACACTTGTTTTTCCATTTTCCAAGCTAGATTTCAACTCAAATCACTCAAAATCATGTAAAACTAATGGAAAACATGAGATTATGATTGTTTTCGAAATCAAAACATTAAACTTTTTGAAAACTTCTTCTTCCATATTCACATAGATCTTCATTTCATATGTAATTAACCATACAAAACCTTAAGATTAAGGTTCACTTCTCATAATCAACTTCAAGATAAGCAAAAAGAATGAAATTGACTCTTAAATCAAGCAAGTCAAAGGAATCAATGTTCAATTTCGTGAAGAGAGCTCATTTAAGCTTGTACTTCAAAACCCTAATTCAATTAGGTGTTTAATCTTCATCTTGAGTCATGAATTCAAACAAATAATAGGTTAGTCCCAAGAAGTTAAGTTGATTTCTACATAGCTCCATTCAAATCCTTGCTTTTCTCATAAATCTCTTCAAGTTCCTCTTCTTTAATTTTGTCTTCAACTTCCAAGGATGATGAGCTCTCTCTCTTTCTCTAGAAGCTTTCTCTCTCTTTCCCCCCCCCTCTCTCTCTCTCTCGGTTCTTCTCCAGAACCCCCTCTTCCAAATATCTCTCGCTCTCTTCTCTTCCTTTTTGTTTAGCCAAGCAAGGCTCATATATATATATATATATATATAATATTTAATAAAAAACCAACTTAATTCGTTCTGAATTAGATTTTTATGAAACTTCAAATTAAATCCTAAAAATCATGCTAATTGTAATTATGTACTCCATTTTGGTTTCTGAAGCCTCTAAAGCCTTCAATTTGCAGTGTAAAGTTAACCACCCAAACACACCTTAACGAATCAGACGAAATAAATTTTCAATTAACTTTCCCAAATTGCTCTAAAAACTCTCATTAATATATCAATGTACTCAATTTCGGTTTCTGAACCCACGAAAGTCGACAATTTCATTTTCAAAGTCGTAACTCAACAAATAATTCCTTAATTCAAACAGATATAATTAAATTAAAACACATTAACCCATAATTAAATAAAGCTAATTTCTAATACGTATTTTGGGGTCATTACATTCTCCCCACCTTAAGATGTTTGGTCCTCCAAACTTGATTTATCCTGTCACAAGTCTAGTTCATAAATCTCAGTCTCCTACAATAGTCCAGTTTCGCCTCAAATATACAACTTCCCTCAATCATTTAACAGTTCACAATCCTAAGCGGTCAATCTCAATAAAGTTTGTTCCTAGAATCACAATTAATTCGTCATTTATTGGCCAATTGGTAACCCAATTGATAATACACTACAAGAATTAACGCTTTTGCCGACCAAAAAATTGGTCGCTAAAAGCCCATTTTTGGTCGGCAAAAGTTATCCGTGACCAATTTTTTTGGTCGCTACTTTGGTCGCCAATTGAGGGTCGGCAAAAGTAATTCGCGACCAAAATTTTGGTTGGTCGGGAAAAGTCAAATTTACCGACTAAATTTTTGGTCGCGAAATATATCATTACCGCGACTAATTCATTTTGTCGCTGAAACACTTTGGTCGCGAAAAGTGATATTTTCCCGACCAAAAAATTTGGTCGCCAATTATCACATTCAACGACCAAAAAGTTTAGTCGCCAATTGTGACATTCCGCGACCAAAAAAGTTTGGTCGCCAATCGTGACATTTCGCGACCAAAAAAATTTTGGTCGCTAATCGTGACATTCCGCGACAAAAAAGTTTGGTCGCCAATCGTGACATTCCGCGACCAAAAATTTTAATCGCCAATTGTCACATTCCGCGACCAAATAGATTAGTTGCCAAAAGTCGAGAAATCGCCGACTACCAATTTAGTCGCCAAAAGATAAAAAATTGCTGACCAATGATTTTAGTCGCAAAAGTGTAGAATTTGCCGACCAATTTTTTAGTCGTCAAATCTCCTTTTTTTTTTTTGTCACAATCCTTTTTTGTTTATAACCAGTCAATCCAATATCGAACAAAATTCAATCAACCCAACCACAATTACGGAACAATAACATTTTTTTAAAAAAAAAACTAAGAAATCCAAACAAGATGTCCAGTAAAGCTAAGAATGCTCATTGAAGTAACTTCAGACCTCAAAAGATCTACAACATGAATGACTCGTCATTGTAATACATAGAATTAGACTGAATTCTGGTAGGAACAAAATTTCTTAGTAGTAAAATTGATTGAAAGAGAGATTCATACATGCCAAAGTTTTAATTAAGCAGCAAGAAAACTGAACCAAAATCCAAAAATAACAGAATAACTATATGAAGAAAGCTGCTGCGTAAGACCATTCTTCGCTTTTGCTTCCGGCATGCAATAACCACAAAATCCACAACATCTCATTTCTTCTTGCCAGCCTTTGCAGCATCTCCAGCCTTGGTCTGCACATTGTGTAACAATGAGAGAGAGAGAGAGAGAGAGAGAGAGAGAGAGAGATTGACCAGTGTACGTGTACCCCAAGGCCAAGATAAGCAATTTCCTTACCTTCTTTACACCACGGATCTTCTTGGTCCTGTTCTTCCTTTCCTTCAATTGCTTCCTTGACTTCTCCACCTTTGTGTCCAGGCCGTTCTGCGAAGGAGAAATAGACAAGAAATAAATACACTATAAAGAAAATGAAAAACTTCTAGAGATAAATTCCATATGCTCACTTTCTTACTCATATCATGATAACAAAAGAATACATAGGAAACCTCAATATGACTTGATACTGCCATGTACTCACAAAAACAAACATATTCACTTGAGTGATTTACATAAAATCCATTCTTTATAGTTCATACTCAGAGCTTAACACAAGCATGCATACAGGATTGAGTATTTTGCATAAATACTAAAAGAGATACTGAATAAATGAATCTAAAACAAAACCCATACATACCGAAGCAACAGAAATTGCAAACAAAAGCAGAGAGAATGTTCATTTCAGTGCAACTTAGGTGATGCAGACGCCCATTTAAATAGATAGCAATTGGTAGTACACAGGTGAAAACAAAAATAATACAAAAATAAGAAAAGATGAGAAATTACCCTTATGAGCCTGTATTTTGGCTCGTATTTCTTTGCATTCTCAACGGAATCATAAATCAAACCAAAACCAGTAGATTTGCCTCCTCCAAAATGGGTACGAAACTTAAAAACAAAGATGGCATTTGGGTCTTTCACCTCATACATCCTAGACAATTTTTCCTTCAGCTCCGCCTTCAATTAAAAAAAGAAAACCCACAAGGAAAAAATGTAGAACAGCCAATCAAAAAATAATATGTAGAACCAAACAAAGTAAATCTACCAGAAATTGAATACAACCTGAAAATGTGCATTAATAGGTAATGGTTATACAAGAACACATTAAATTAAATAAATAAACAACACCAGAATAACAATAGTTGATTAACACATTACACTTTAATAACTTAAGTAAACAAATGACCTCCCAGTAAAACAAACCCATGATTTCGTTTTTCAAGAATAATTGATCAACAATATAAAAGGTTAAACTAGATCACTAATTTGTGAATAAACTACACATATACTGCAATAACAACATTATAGCAAACAAAATAAATAGAAAAACATGTTGTACAAACCATGAGATGTTGGAGAGAAATCAAAAAAGGAGAAAGAACAAACCTTGGAAACATTTGGTCTTCCTGGATGTAGAACGTCAATGATCTGAATCCAGTCAATTAAAACAAAACAAAAAAATGTGACAAGTAAATTAACAGCAAACAATAATCATCAATACATGAAAAGTGTAAGAAATTAGAACTGACAAATTGCTTCCTCGAGAGAAGCCGATTAGTCATGAACTTCCTCGTTTGTATGGTCACCGCCTTACTGTCCGCCATTATCCTACAAACAAGCTTCCCATTAAACCCTAGAAAGTGCACACACACATTTGTCTATATATAGATATGCTTATAGAGAGAGAGAGAGAGAGTTACTCCGGTGAGGTTTCTCTCTTTCCTGCGCCTCCGTGCTCTGTTCTCTGATCTGCTAGGTCACGTATCGGAGGAACCAGAAAGGGACTATGACATTAGGGTTTCAGATTTTGATACATGGACTATATATATCCTGGCCGAACTAACCCTAGCCCAATCTCGGAAAAAGAAGGGTTGTGATTCTCTTTGGGCCGGACCGGGTTCAGCAATAACTTTGCTTTACTGGACATATTCATCATATCTTTGAGCATACTTACTTCATGAGTCACAGAAGCATCAACCTCAATAACTTTGCAGCAATTTTTAACTTGTTCAAGAATGTCCACATCATCTTCACAGCAGAGTATGAGTTTACATGTCTCTTTGACAAATCCTCAAACAGCTTCTGTGCACAAGTTTTGTATACCCAACAAGACCATGGTCTATCAAACACAAAGTAAACCCTCTGATGCAAGACAAATTTGTGCTCAATTAGAGTCTTCACAAGGCCAAATCTTTCAAGGCTTATCTAGAAAAAAAGAATATGGCAATAACAAGTGTAATTAATTTTAGTGTTCGGCTATTTTAGTATTTTTAATATTAAGCCATTTAGCACCTAGGCTAGTGCATCTCTAGGGATGGGTTATGTTACGCCTTGTTCATTGCTGCAATTAGCATTGGTTATGTTATGTCTTGGAGCAATGACTTGACTAATTGGCCATAGGTAAATCATTAGTAGCCGTAGATAGGACAAAATGATCAAACCACATGAGAGGTCATTGGATATTTTTAAACGTGAGAGGGTGAAGTGCTCCAGGCCATACCATAAGGGGTAAAATGATTTTTTCCAAAAATAAAATAAATGAACTAATCTGCTCAAGGATACGACCATAAGGGGTAAAATGAAGTGCTCCAGGCCATACCATAAGGGGTAAAATGATTTTTTCCAGGCCATACCATAAGGGGTAAAATGAACGGACACGACAAGGATACGACCAAAAAAAAAACGTTTTATATACGACCAACTAGATGTTTCATCCATGGCTAGCACTTATTGTCTAAAAGTCAAGAAAATAAAATAGAATAGAGACAGGAACCATTTGCTCAATGAGTTCCATCAGATGTGTCTAAGAAAAAACAGTGAGAAACTAAAATCAGTATAATTGAACAAATAAACCACAGATTATATGTGTCCCTGCAATGAAATGAATAGTCATAATTGTCATAGTGATTTTTTCCCCCCACACCAATATAACAACAGTTCAGATAACTAAAGTTTTCTTTCAAAGAAAGCTTTCTATGACAAATCTTATGGGGGTTGTTGATTTTCAGTCATAATTGTAGCATGGAAATCAGAAATAACCCACAGAAATACTTGAAAATATCAACCTCCTCTGAGGCTCGGGTGAGCATTGCTTATTCCATGCAATAGTTTTCTTCTCCTATTTTAAGAAAGTGAAAGAATGATAAACTATACTCTTAACTAGGACCAAATGGAATTTTCAAACCCATGCACCAGTTTCAACAGAATAATTTAAATGATGCAGATAACAGCAACTCCAAGAGGTAAGTGAGATTTCATAATCTCATAGACAAACTATACTCTTAACTAGGACCAAATGGTGAAAAGAAATTCTGCCCATGGTGAAAAGATACTACATTTCCATCAGAGGTAATTCTTGTATTTTAGAATTGTTAATATATCAGAATGTTTTACGTGTGGACTGATTATTTTCCCATGACATAACTAATAAATTCTCTATCAGTATACCACATAATTTTGTTCCTCTATTAATGTGTGTTCATGTAAGTCTTAAAAGGGAAATTGCCTGAACTCACAAATTTTCCACACACACAAACAATATATATATATATTTAAGAAATTAAAATATATATATATATATATATATATCTTTACTTAGCATCAACATTGAAATTGATATATCTGAATTTTAAGATCTCAACAAATCTCCAAAAATTCATACTGTAAGCATTGACAAATTTTGACAACAAGCACATATGAGACAATCTTCTTTTCATGGGTCATACAAATCGATCTCAATTTCTGAACTGAAACAAGGAATCTATCACAGCAATACCAAGAGAACACATAACAAAGTATTTAAATATAAATAATCAGCAGACATGGGCACCAAGCCATACCCGTAGCTTAGATAGGTTGTAATTCACAGTCCTTATCAGAATTATGATCATCAAGGAACCAAGAGAAGTTTGATGGAGCAGGCGTTCTTGGTACCATGGAACACTTGGCAGAATCTGTTCAAATAAATAAGATGTTAATATGATCTTTATATAATCCAGTTAAATGATAGCCTACAGAGGCAGTACTCACCAGCTTGTGAATACTGGCATTGAAAGAAGAATCTTGACTAAGTACTAGCAGAATAATTAGCACCATGTAGATTTGATTGGATGTCCCTTTTGAAGCATTATACAGTGTTTCCAGCATGGGCATCAACTGTTGATTTCATTGCATAATGCAAATCAAATTAGGATATGTGGCATTTATGTTACGTAAACTACTAAAAATGATGACTGCTCATAAGATTTTTTAGTTACCATTGTACACAAAAAATTTTAAATTGTGTCCATAACATCACTTATCTGACAAGTAATAACCATTGTTCTTTTTTTTTTTTTTTTTTCTTTTTTTTCTAAAAATTTTGTTTTATCTCTTGCCAAGGTTACCACACAACAATAGGTGGGCTAACTAAATACAAATAAGATGGAAATGATAGCTGCCACTCCATACCAGTGTATCCAAATCTGTTCGCACCAAGACATACTCCAGAAAATTTGAGTTCCCATGCACTAATGAGTAAAGCAGTAAGATAGCAGTTTCATCAGCCAAGTACCTGAGGAGACAGTAGTCACAAAACCAATAAATTTACTTAAAGGATAAACAAATAGATAATACAATTTGATGATATTCACATAAAGTTTTTAACGGTGAATGCATTATGCTAGGCACTTTACCCCTTGTGACGCAAGGTATAAGCCTCAAGGCGTAAACATTTTGAATTTTTATATTTAGTAAACAACTAAAATATGTTAAAATATTGTAAATTAAATATAAAAGTGCAAATACATTTTCTCTCAAAGCATCAAACATTTCACTCCAGAGAAGGAAGCTTGCACTCTTTACACGTGAAATCAACATTCTTAGCTTCAGTTTTCAAGCCTTAGCTTTGTGTTTTTTCTTGGTCAATAATTTACTTGATTTTTCTCATGAATATAGTTACAAAAGGAGTTCTTTTTATGTTTAAATAATGTATTAGACTAAGTTTAACAACAATCCAAGATCAAGATCTCCATATGCACAAGCCTTTGAGGAGTGTCGCCTAAAAATAAAGCCTCAAGGCAAGCCTCGATAATGCGTTTTAAAACTTTGTATGAGAGAGAATAGAGCAATAGCATTTTCTACGTTTTTTCATTTTCATTTCTTTTAGATGGATGAGATAGGTCAGTTCATGCTGCTCAAAGACCAACCTCAATTAATAAAAAAAACACTCTTAGCAATCGTCAAGAAAGAATTTATCTAAGGAATTAAAGGGGGAAATGGTTAATATAGTGTATGAGGCAACATGGAGCCTAAAAAAGACATTTCAAAAACATTTAAAGCTAACATGGTCTCATACATATTATCCGTAACTACAAAATGCATAACATTAGTAATACAATGGGGCACCACAGGACATCACAGTATCATATTACTTGCATTACTTGCACCAACAGGCACATTACCACTAGACCCACATATTTTACATGCTTCAACTTGACATTTGATTTCTTATGCAAATATAGCCTGCCCAACACTTCTACGAATTACCAGAAATTATTTACTTAAATACAGGGTTATTATATTTTAACCATATAAACAATAAACAAATAACTTACCAACAATTTTATACTTTTCTGATCTTGGAAACTATTTACTCAATTTTTGCACCTAAATTTGTACACAAGTTACTAGACTCATATAGGAATGTCAAAAATTTCATAAAATACCGAGTTTGGTATCTAATTTTAAAAAATCAAAAACCGCAACATAAAAACATTACTTTCAGCATCATCAGCCAAACTGAATACAGCTTGGTTCGCAATTTTTATAAAACTCATTTATACACCTTTCCTTCTGAAAATTTTACTCATGCTACTAGACTCGTGGCACAGCATCACATAAAATTTCATAAAATTCCGATATGTGTAATGAGTTTTCAAAATTCATAACAGATGGTCTCTACACAAAAAAATTTTGCACATTCATGGAAGGTCATTTCAACATATAACTAGGATTTTTATTTACTCAATTCGGCAACCCAACATGTTTACATACAATATATCATCCCAAATTACCATTTGATATCTTGAACTAAAACACTCAATTTTAATACTTAGGCATCCATGTAATCACATATATAAACACATTCATGGATGAACCTTTCTTTCTATGGTTAAATTCTACAAATTTCTTTCATGAACACAAACAGAACCTCAACAACAACCCAATTAAATGAAGAAATTAAACACAAATAAATCTACATGGTCACAGAAATGCCCAAAAACTGAGTAGGAACAAAAAAAAAATGAAATTGTTACTGAAGAATTGTCCTGGAACGACCCGTGCTTCATCACCAAAAGCAATAATAATTCTGGGAAAAAAAGAGAGTACAAAGTCAATCAACAAACAGAAAAATAAAAATAAAAAAATTGAATCTTCATCTATTATTATGCAATTTTCTCAAGCTTTCTAGGCTCTGCATTAACACAAATGTTCATAACTACGCCTTAATTACTTATGTGCATATACATATATGTTGGATTGAAATGTGTGTGTGTTTGTGTGTGTGTGTGTGTGTGTGTGTGTGAGAGAGAGAGAGAGAGAGGTTTACCTCAGTCGGCGTTGCCAGGTTTTCGTTTTGGGGCAAAACCCTAATAGCTCAATCGGAGGGACGGGTTGAATCGGCAAAGGTATCTGAGACGCCACACCATCGCTGCCGCTGCTAGCTATCGTCACTCGATGCTCACCGTCGTCGCTCGCTGCTCGCCATCGTCCCCCCTTGCTACTGCTGCCGCTGCTTGCAGACGTGAGAGAGAGAGAGAGAGAGAGAGAGAGAGAGAGATGAAATTGGGGATTTTTTTGTTTAAGGGAGTTTTTTGAGTTGGTGAGAAACAAAAGGAGGGGGGGAATTTAGATAGAAAGAGGGGGAAACGAAAAAGAAAAGAAGAAAAGAAGAGGAGAGGCGGTGTGACGTGGTTTTATTAATTTTTTTTTTTTTTTTTGTAGTTAATGATTTTTTTTTAAAAAAAAAATTATTTTTTTTTATTTTTGATTTTTTTTTTAGTTACTAAGGTTGAAAATTTATTTGTTTTATTTTTATTTTAATGAAAAAAATTATTATTATTTTTATTTGGTAGAAATTGAGGTAATATTTTAATGAAAAATATTTTCTATTAAAATAAAGTTAATTTTTTGTGGTCAATTAAAAACATTTTCTCGCGGCCCATTTTTTTTTGTTACCAAGAATTAGGAACTAATTTTCTATGGTGGAAGAGAGGGAGCGGCAACAGTAATGAAGGTGGTAGATAACAGGTAATGGTGGTGGTGGTGGTGATGGTGAAGGAAATTAGTGGTGAAGTTGTGGTAGTGGTAGAGGAGATGGAGTGGCGGTGGTGGAGGAGAGGTAATGGTAGTAGTAGTAGTGGCAATAGTAGTGGTGGTGGTAGTGGAGCGGTGGCGATGGTGGTAATAATGGTAGTTATAGAGGTGGAGTGGCAACAGTGGTGGTAGTGGAATGACATTTACAGTGGTGGTGAAGGTGGTAGAGGAGATGGGTGGTAAGAGAGAGAGATGAGTGAAAGACAGATCGATGTGCCAGAGGTTATAGTAGTTTTGGCAAAGCTGCATCTTGTCCAGATGCTCTTGCGACGCCATTGACATCTTCGAAGAGCTCGAAAACCAGGAAACTCTAGCTGATGATGAAGATGAAGAAGATGAAGATTTTCAAAAACACTTTTGAAAAACATCCAAAGCACTTGGCCCATTCCTACAACTTTGGGTAATCTAAGCTGGTTCATGTTTTCTAAGCTATTTTTTGGACCAACTAGGCATCTGAGAGATCTGTTTGAAGTAGCAATTGAGCGTGACTCCGACAATGCAAGCGCGTTTGGTTGATTTCATGGCAAATTGGGGCTCGAGAGGGGGTGAGAGGACTTCAATTGAGGGTCGAGATTGAGCGGTTAGGTTAGGGTTTAGCTTGTTTCGAGGGGTGTGGTAGAGAGAAGCTTGAGAGAGATCAGGAATCGAGACGATGACTCAAATTTGATTCAGATCTCAACGATCTTTCGGATCCGGCGGAGGCACCAGTGGAGGAGAAGGAAGATGAGCCCAGCTGGTGCAGTGGGTGTTTAGGAGAGAGAGAGAGAGGCACCAACAGTGAGGTGGTAGTCGTAGAGGTGAAGTGGCGACAGTGGTAGTAATGGTGGTAGTAGAATGGCGTTTGCAGTAGTGGTGAAGGTGGTAAAGGAGATGGGTGGTGAAAGAGAGAAAGAGAGATGAGTGAGAGACAGATAGAAAAGAAAGAGAGAGAGAGAGAGAGAGACAAAGACAGAGTGATGAACGAGAGAGAGACAAAGTGGTCGCTAAAAGTGCATTTTCTTGTAGTGGATAGATAAATCGAGAGTGAGCTCAGTAAATAGAGAGGACGGAATGGAAAGAGTGAGCAACGCCAACATAGTGGGAGAGAGAGAGAGAGAGAAAGAAAGAGAAGAGAGAGAGAGAGGGACAAAAAGATAAAGAGATAGAGAGTGAGAGACAGAAAAAGAGACAAAGAGAGAAGAGAGATGAACGAGAGAGACAGAAAGAGAGATAGAGAGAAGAGAGATGAGCGAGAGAGACATAGAGAGAAGAGGGATAAACGAGAGGGAGAGAGAGAGATAGAGAGAAGAGAGATGAGCGAGAGAGACAGAGAGAGATGAGAGAGATAGAAAGGAGAGAGATGAGCGAAGAGACAGGGAGAGAAAAGAGATGAGAGAAGAGATAGATGAGTGAGAGACACAGAGAGAGAGAGAGAGAGACAGATAGACAGAAAGAAAAGAGTGATGAGTAAGAGAGAGAAAGAGAAGAGAGAGAGAGGAAGATGAAAAAACGGGTGAAAAGATATAGACAAAGAGAGGAGAGAAAAAAAGAGCGAAAAGAGATAAACAGACAGAGAGAGATGAACGAGAGAGATAAAGAGAAGAGAGATAGAGAAGAGAGACAAAGAGAGAAGAGAGATGAGAGAAATAGACAGAAGAGAGATGGACGAGAGACACAAAGAGAAAAATAGAGAGAGAGATAGATAGACAGACAGACAGAGAAGAGTGATGAGTGAGAGAGAGAAAAATAAGAGAGACAGAGACACAGAGAGAAAAAGACAGACAGACAGAGAAGAGTGATGAGAGAGAGAGAGACAGAGAGAGAAGAGAGACAGAGACAGAGAGATAGGAAGATGAAAAAATGGGTGAAAAAGTTCTGTGTCTAAAGTCTCATTTTCTAGTAGTAAGTTGTCTCTATCATTCATGGGTAGAATAGAGGCGCGGATTTGGGAATTGTATATTTTATATAAAAATCAAATTGAAATATTTTATACAATCACACCTATTTAGGGAGTGTGATTAAATATATATATATATATATATATATAATTACACTTATTTAAAAAGTGTGATGAAAAAGTAGTAATGTATATATAATCACACTTTAATTAAAATGTGTGATTAAAAAATATATATATAATCACACTTATTTAAAAAGTGTGATTAAAAAGTAGTAGTGTATATATAATCACACTTTAATTAGAATGTGTGATTAAAAAATATATAAATAATCACACTTTAATTAGAATGCGTGGGTAAAAAATATATATATATATAATCACACCTATTTAAAAAGTATGATTAAAAAGTAGTAGTGTATATATAATCACACTTTAATTAGAATGTGTGATTAAAAAATATATATATAATCACACTTGTTTAAAAATTGTGATTAAAAAGTAGTAGTGTATATATAATCACACTTTAATTAGAAGGTGTGATTAAAAATATATATATATATATATATATATAATCACACTTAATTGAAAAGTGACATAAAAAATAAATATTATCACACTAAATCAAATTAAGTGTGATTAAAATATCAATCTAATTTTTTTTATCACACTTCCAATAAAAATGAGATCTTTTTTTTTTTGTCAAAGTGTGATCTTTAACTATTTTTGTAGTAGTGGAGAAACAGAGAGAGCAAGAGACTGAACTTATTTGGGTCTATGTACATATTGATAGAAAATAAATTGGCCGGTAATGTAAGAGTGTATTCCCACCAAAAACATGAATCTGTGTTTTTGAAATTGTTTAACTTTATTGCCAACAAAATGTTTTTTGGTCCCTAAAAATAAGTATTTTTTCGACCACATTTTTGGTCGGCAAAGATCAAAAGTAAAAAAATTTCATTAATATTTGGCGACGAAAATATTAGTCGCAGAAAAGGTACCTTCGCCGACAAATCTTTTTAGTCGCCAAATCTCAATCAACGGCGACTAAAATATTTGTCGCTAAATGTATTAATTTGGCGACTAATTTTTTTGGTCGCTGAAAATAAGTTTTTGGCGACCAAATTTTTGGTCGCCAAAGAAAAAAATAATTTTTGGCGACCAAAAGACCATAGTAGTCGCAAAAAAAAATACCTTCGCCGACAAATATTTTTAGTCGCCAAATCTCAATCAACGGCGACTAAAATATTAGTCGCTAAAAGTACTAATTTGGCGACTAATTTTTTTGGTTGCTGAAAATAAGTTTTTGGCGACCAAATTTTTGGTCGCCAAAAAAAATGTGACCTTCCGCGACCAAATTTGTAGTTGGTCGGCAAAAGCATACCACTTTCTGCGACCAACTCATTTTTTGGTCGCCAAAATATAACATTCTGCGACCAATAATATTTGGTCGCCAAAAATAATGATCATTCGCGACTAATTAATATTTGGTCGCCAAATGTCATTTTTTGCGACCAAAATTTTTTTGGTCGGCAAAAGTGGTCGGCAATTGTGTAAATTCTTGTAGTGATAATACTCAGTAATATCAAAACATCATCTTATTATGCACAACCCTCGTACATTTCAATTTATTGATCCATAAGTAATAGTCTAATGCTCTTCAAGTATTTGTTTCCATGCAAATCATAATTCAAATTCATTAGTGCCACAAACAGTCTCAAATATTATAACTCTTTGAAGAATAAAGAAATATTCACTAATCAATCGTGCTTACGATGACACATTCATCCTACAACAATTGAACCAAAATGAACAAATGGGTTTTGAATCAATAACTTTATGGCTCTTTGCTCACTAATGATTTAGGTATTCACAATATTTGGGTAATTCAAAGCATCCCCAGCCTATTTATTTTCATAATGCATGGGATAAATGTGGTGTAAATTGTCCAACAACCAAATTTAGGTTCAAGTCCTCTTCCCTCCACTCAATATTTATATACTTATCGATTACATCTACCACAAAATTTCCTTTCAAAGTCCTTGTCAATTTCATACTTAACTTTTCTACGTAACATTTCTTACCATTTGATTTTCTTATCACTAAAGTTTATCTTATCATCATATCTGTATAGGTTGTTAACCCAAATTGATTTACTCACTAAAAATTATCCTGCAATGTCATAATGATCACAAATTCAACTTCATAGTTGTAAAACACAAAACACATTGTCCATAAACTCATATATTTTTGTATTACTGTTCACATAATTCCCAATAATCACAGCTCAACCTCAAATGCCATTCATGCTTACACTCTTTTGTTTTCCATAACTTCAAAATAGACTTAACACCTAATATAACCTTAATATCAAATACAAACCTTGGTCTACAAATTCCTTAACTACGTTAGTCCAAATAGTAGTTCCCACACAGCTTATATGCCTCATTGATAAATCAATTAGGTGGGTCCGAAAGTCGAAAGTCACAAATAACTTAGTTAGGCATGCTAATAACATTTACTCATCATTTATTTCAATATTTTTCATAAAGGCATTAAATCAAATCCGTATAACATTTTCCAATAAAATAGGTCCTTTGAGTAATAAAGAAATTCTTAGCGCATACTACTAGCCTGATAACCAACTCATTCTATAGCTAAATGATTCAGATAAACGAATGGGTTTTAAACTAACATTTTGCTCACAAATAGCTTAAACACATGTAATATCCATCTTAACACATCAAAGTGTCCTTAATTATCTTAGCATTTCAGCTCAAATTTCAATTACCCACACAAAAGAATTCTACACTCTCCAATAATCGTTCGAGCATACATAAAACTTCCTACCACATTCTTTGATTCTTTTGTTGAGTTCACACTTAACTTCTTCTTTTGATCTTATTATTTCTCATGACATGTCCACATAAATTCATCATATTTGGAAATTTTCCTTCCACTTTATCCAGTTGCCTCAACAAGGACTCAACTTCCATTTCATCCCTACTTCCCGATATCTACTGCTAGGGTCATAAGATACAAGCCGCTAACACGTCCGGTATCATTTAGTAACTACACCATAATACACAGTATCATATACTTAATCATGAAACATACAAGCATACAAGGATATAGATGGGACAATTTCTTCATCTCTACTTCTCATATCAAACCATTTCCTAACTCTCAAGTGCCATACTCGTTATCAATTATCACATCTCTCCATTGCCATAGTTTCATATACCTTATTGATTAACAACAACCTCAGTTTTCCAAAATTTCTCATGGTCTAATTCCACATGCAACCCATATAGAAGCTAAGATTTAATCTTCTTTCACATCACGTTTCCACAAACACGCTTATACTTGCCAATTTTAATATCCTTGTAACACCAATATTCCATATCTTTCATGACCTTAGCCTCAATATCATAATACATAAACCCATTCTTATTTCATTACAATTATCAAATCTTCCTTAGTCTCAAGACTCAGTCTATGAAACCACACATCTTTATCCCCACTTATTACCTAAAGTCCATGAGGACTTCTAATTCTCAATCTCAATACTTAACTTATTGTACGAGCTCCCATACATCTTTCGGAATGCACAACATATCATTTCGTTACTAAATACATGTAACTTAAATGCATTCTAGACACTCTAATGCTCAATAGACATGTGTGAGATCATAACTCGTGCTATGATACCAACTGCCATGACCCAAACCCACCCCTAAAAGTTTGGTCCATAGCCGGCCTGTACTTAGGCCTTAAAACAAAATTTCACAATATTAAAATCATATTGGGGCCTAAAGTGGAAGCAAAATGAAAAAAATAATAATGTCCACTGAGCTTGTGCATACCTGACGACTAAAATAATTAAAACATTCAACTACACTTTCCATATTTACATATATAATAACAAGGCTTATACAGATCTCACACACATATACATAAATTCAATAAAATACAAAATTCGAACAATACAAGGTTAAAGCGTTGACACAGAGGCGCATCTTGGGTAGATTAACATACCAGGTTGACAAAAGAACTTCTGAGGTGGACCTAAGGTTGGTTTCCGGGTTGATCACCTACATACATAAAAAATACGGAGTGAGTGAACCTCAATGAGTAATAATAAAGTAAAGAGAATCAAGTGAATAATCTAGATTTAAAAGAAGTATAACACAGTACTCTTCCAAAATTGTATTGTTCACAACGTTATTCATTATCATATTTACAAAATGGCCTTAAGCCCACCATGTAACAAAACAGCCTCGGGCCCACATATATCAAAACGGCCTCGGGCTCAATCATATATCAAAATGACCTTGGGTCTAAACGTATCATATCGTATCACTGTCTTTGATCATAGAGTAAATGGAACATCGACATCTCTCCACCTCTCCTTGGGTCCAATTCATGTATGTATGGACCCAAGAGGTGGCTCGTACGGACCCTAGGGATGGCTCCCACTGTAGCACTTAGTTCCGTACAGCATTTTGTTCCATACCAAAAATCAATAGGCCTTAAAAGTCGAACAATTCATATTCTGTCATAGCATAAACAGAACGGATGAACGGAAAGGCCTTGGGCCCACCACATCATATTATAAATAATTCACATTTCATATCCATATTCCATATCATAGGCCTTGTTAACTCATTCATTCGCATAAAACATAATTCTAGAACATCACAACAGTCATGTATTGAAATAAATATAAATGAACATGTCTTTACAATATATTATTACTCACATTGACGGCTTCTAGTAGAAGTTGGGCAATGTCCTTGTCTTGACCTACAAATTACATAGCACAATATATCGAACATAGAATTATTCTCTTTATCAAAGTCACTTTTCTTAATCTTTGATTAATAAAATAAATCAAACCCTTACTTTGCCTTAACCAATTATTTATGGTGGTTCTAAACTCATTAGTCCTTAATGGGTCATAATTCATATCAAGGAAAATAGGAAGAAACAGAAGGAAATTGGGTTAAGAGAAGAAATGGCATGAAACGAGTAGACAGAAAGTGTACAACCTTCACTAATTTTAACATATCTCTTTTTATACTCAGAATTTTGGTGTGAGACTACCACCATTAGAAACTATACTTCCGGGGCTTGAATTTAGGCTCAAGAATCACTTAAAACAGAATTCGGATGAGAAAGATATGCTTATTTGAAGTTGGGCTGAAACAGAAGTGCCCTGCACCTGCGGGAAATAGGGCCGCACGTGTGAGACAGCGTGCTTTTATTTCAGAATCAATTTAGGTGCTGGAAGTGGACTACCACACATGCGGGAAGCCCCATCGCACGTGCATCTGTGGGCAAAATCTACTATCCGAAAATCTCTATTGGTTCTAACACTTGGTTTTCCATTTTCCAAGCTAGATTTCAACTCCAATCTCTCAAACTCATGTAAAACTAATGGAAAACATGAGATTATGATTGTTTTCTAAATCAAAACATCAAAAATACAATGAATCTTGAAGTAAGGAAGATCAATCTCCGTATTTAGTTCTTTTTCAAACTTTTTGAAAACTTCTTCTTCCATATTCACATAGATCTTCATTTCATATGTAATTAACCATACAAAACCTCAAGATCAAGGTGCACTTCTCATAATCAACTTCAAGATAAGCAAAAATAATGAAATTGGCTCTTAAATCAAGCAAGTCTAAGGAATCAAGGTTCAATTCCATGAAGAGTGCTCATTTAAGCTTGTACTTCAAAACCCTAACTCAATTAGGTGTTTAATCTTCATCTTGAGTCATGAATTCAAACAAATAATAGGTTAATCCCAAGAAGTTAAGTTGATTTCTACATAGCTCCATTCAAATCCTTACTTTTCTCATAAATCTCTTCAAGTTCATCTTCTTTAATTTTGTCTTTAACTTCCATGGATGTTGAGCTCTCTCTCCTTCTCTAGAAGCTTTCTCTCTCTTTCCCCCCCCTCTCTCTCTCTCAATTCTTCTCCAGAACCCCCTCTTCCAAATATCTCTCTCTCTTCTCTTTCTTTTTGTTGAGCCAAGCAAGGCTCATATACATAAATATATATAATATTTAATAAAAAACCGACTTAATTCGTTCTAAATTAAATTTTTACAAAACTTCATATTAAATCCTAAAAATCATGCTAATTATAGTTATGTACTCCATTTTGGTTTCTGAAGCCTGTAAGGTCTTCAATTTGCAGTGCAAAGTTAACTACCAAAACACACCTTAACGAATCAGATGAAATAAATTTCCAATTAACTTTCCCAAATAGCTCTTAAAATTCCCATTAACATTTCCATATACTCAATTTCGGTGTCTGAACCCATGAAAGCCGACAATTTCAATTTCAAAGTCATAACTCAACAGATAATTCCTTAATTCAAATAGATATAATTAAATTAAAATGCATTAACCCATAATTAAATAAAGATAATTTCTAATACGCATTTTGGGGTCGTTACAGTTTTAGACCTTAAAAATACTTTTTTAAAATTTATTACCTGGCCATGGGTTTTTCAACCCGGCCACGGGTTTTGTGATCCGGCCACGTGTCATTAGTGATAGACAGTGTATTTGGTGGGATTTCGCCAATTATTCTTTTTTGAAGATATTTTTGACCAAAAGATCTCAAATTCTATAAATAGATCCTCTCCCTTCAGAATTTAGGGTTAGAAAAATTTTCCAAAGGCTTAAGAGATTGTTGAGAGCTTCGAATTACACTTGAACTTCAAAGTTTTTTCTTGACCTTATATCACCTTTTACTATACATACACAATGCATACACCATTAGAGCTTCTTCTTGAAGCTTTTTGCTAAAGTTTAAACTATATTCTAGATACTTGAGGGTGTTGGGATTGAAGTTTGATAACTATGAAGCTACTTCTCTCTTTTCAAGAAGTAGAGCTTTGCTTTCTTTTCATCTACTTCTCTTGTACTCTCTTTCTCTCTTTTTCTTGTTTTGTACATTGTTTTAAAATTGTTTTAGGGCTAAAATATGTGATTAAGGTTACAAAAAAGGGGAGGGGTTGGCCGCCCTTCCTTAGACTTGATTACTAATTGTTAACTATAGCTTTTCTTTACTTTTTTTTTTCTTTTTCTTGTTTTCTCTTAAGTTCTAGCACTGTTTCTTGTATTTATGGGCTGTTTAGTGTGTTATTTAATTATGCTTTGAATATTATAGTTGCACTAGTGTAATAGCGTAATAGTCCTTGCGGATTTGGTGTGTTTAGGATGTAGCCGCCAATCCGTTTGAGTTGATCGCTTTATTTTTGTTCTAATAGCTTTCCATATGTATATTAGATCTTGTAGTCATGGGAGGTTTAGAGCTTATCCACCCTGCCACAAGTTTGATTGACTAGATGTAAATGTTTCGCTTTCATACAATTGTTGTTCACCTCGAAGCTACGTGATAGCTTCCTTGTCAAAAGTGTTGAAAAACTTTCTTCTTGATCATTTTTGGAACATGGAAATAGATGTTTCATCATTATTCCATGAGTAGGAAGAGGAGTTGTCAACAATTTTGATGAGTTGTGTGTTTAAGCTTTAGTACGTAGCTTAATTTTGATTTTCCCTCTTGTCTTCTTTAGAGTGTTTTAAGCTCTCTTCTAGTTCCATTTTGAAGCTTGGATATGGGTGTCTTATCCTTATTCCATGAGTAGGAAGATGAGCATACGACAACCTTCTATAGCTTTCATATATTTGCTTTGGTTTGCTTTTGTTTGCTTTTGTTTTGCTTTGAAGCCAAATGAGAGCTCTTTCATTGAAAGTATTAGAAACTCTCTCCTAGTTCCATTTTGAAGCATGGAAATAGATGTCAATCCATGTTCCATGAGTAGGGAGAAAAGTCTCTAATTTGTTTATTCAATGATGTAATCTCTTGTTTACAAGCTTCCTTTTCAAAAATGGTTCTCATTAACCTATTTTCTCTAATTTGATTATTCTTCTTCACTATGAGAGGTAGTAGGTTTGAGCCATTTCTTTATTTGAAGTTCCTAGCTTTAATTCTCATTAAATCTTCCACCCCGCCGCTTCATTAATTATCATGTAATATCCTTGTGATGTTTGATGATTTGCGAAGCAAACCTATTTCCTCCTTGAATATCTCCATGATAGGAGGGAGCATGAAGGATGAACATCCTTTAGAAACACTTTGTCTGCACTATTATTACCTCGCTACACAAAATAGGTTTTTAGGCTAAAGCTGAAGCATGGTCGGCCTTCATTGGGCCCAACCGGACCTCTTTATGGTATGGCCGTGGCTTAGAGTGTATAAACAGAGTGATGTTGTTAGCAAAACAGAGTAGTGGCAAGGGATAAAACAGGGCAGTTCTCCATAGGCCAAACAGAGTAGTTTCCCCATTCCCGAAATGAGCCATACACTCTCTCTCTAATAATTATTTCTTGAAAATTGATAAACAACTTATAAGCATATTGTAGAGTGATAAATATTGTACTGAGAGTATAAACGTTATAAAATCACCATAATAAACATTTTAAACAAAACATATATGTATGGTACCGTACAGAACACATAACCACATTCACATGCAGTATGGATTCCACTGGCGGCTCGTATGGATTTTAGGGTAGCTTCGATAGTAGTGTAACACGTAACTTTGTACAACACTTTGCTTCAAACAATTACCAAAATGTCAAAGAGAGGACAATGGCTATTTAAGTCCCAAAACATGAGACCTTTGTGGTAATATTTATAAGAATATTTGCTCAAATGATCATTTACCAAATCGTTATCAAATTTATATTTTAATAAACATTTATATCGATAATTTTTCTTTTTTACACAAATATATTCCAATAACAAACAATACCTTTGACATGATAATCAAGTTTACAAAACATGATTTAACATAAAAAAGTCAGAGATAATTCAATATATAATAAAACCCACCTTAGTATCGGTTTCTATTGTCTAAATATCTCCCGAAACTTGAATCTCTTATAAAAATTCTTGTTGGATCTTTTCTTCCTTTTGTTATTCTTTTTTTCATTTGATTGTAATTGAGCTCCTATTTATAGCAGGAATAATGTTATAGAAATAAAAAATTTACATATAATGTTTATACATAATGATATGATTCATTGTAGACTTTTTATTTCAAAACCAAATACCATTGAAGATATATTTATTTACAATAATATCTTACCACAACATTTTTACCAAATTTTTTATTTAAATTTTATGTATGTTTAGAATTTTCCTTAGGAGAGGAGGCAGCCGTGGGGTGACAAGAGTAAAATTATTAGTTGGTCTTGGACGCTACGTGGCCATATCTCACACCAATCAAAATTTATTATACCTCTTCATGTTCTTCAATCACCTAATATAAATTTGTGACCCCCACTCCCTCCACCAATTACAGTATCATTGGGACACCACGTGATGGTGCCTCAAAACCATCCAATAACTTCTCGTGGCAAGAAGGGTCGAACAAGATGCCACCATGTAGTACTTAGGTGGCATTGCCCTTTTGGGTATTTACAGTCTAATCCTACAGTTTATACTAATTCATATTTTACCACACAAAATTACAAAATTAAATTTAATTATTTTAATCATGATTAGTTGATCTTTAACCCCATCATATATAAAATTATAAAATAAATTCTATTTTTTTATTTTTAATTAAATAATACTAATACAAAATTAAAGGATAGTTTAATTTTGGGATTGTTATAATTTAGGTTGATTTATGATTAATTTTTTTTATATATATGCACTACAAAAAATTAAGGGTTTAGAGGCCAAAATTTAGGGACAAAATTATTTGTTAGAGAACAAATATTTTAGTTGCGAAAAGTGTCATTATTATATTTTTAGCAACGAAAATTAGACATTAGTGATGAATTATTATTCTTTTAGGACCAAATTTTTTGCCTCAAAAAATAAACCATCTTAAGACCAAATTATTTGGTCCCTAAAAGTCTATTTGTTAGTGACATTTACAAAATTTTGCTATTAAAAGCCTTGTTTTGACTTTTCGAGTCGACCTTTTAACGATTATCCTCATAACGATGGAAATTGGTCCCTAAATATATTTTGTAACAAAATTTTCACTTTTAGAAATCAAAATATTTGGTCTCTAAAACTCTTATATGTTGTAGTGATGTATGTGTTTAATTTAAAATGCAATTAAACAAAAAATTGGGTTAGCATTTTAAAACAAAAAATTAGATTAAAGTAATTTGATGATTTAATTTATGGTACTAAATTAGAGTATTTAAGTTAATTTATGATTTAATTTGTTAGATATATATATATATATGTATATATATCTATGTACGCCTTTAATTTAAAATGTTATTAAATAATAAATTAATTAAAAAATTTTAAATTAGAATAAGGTACTTTTATGATTTAATTTTATATAATGATATAATGAATTAAGGTATTTAGATCAATATATGATTTAATTTGTTATATATATATATATATATATATTTGTACGTATATGTTTATTTTAAAATACTATTAAACAAGGTAATTTTTTGGTAATAAATTACGGTGTTTCCTTTAATTTATTATTATTATTATTATTATTATTATTATTATTATTATTATTATTATTATATATGTCTGTTTATGTTTATTTTAAAATGTTATTAAATAAAAAATGAGTTAAAAAATTAAAATTAAAAAATAGATTAAATTAATTTTATAATTGAATTTTATGGTAATAAATTACAGTATTTTAGTTAATTTATGGTTTAATTTGTTATATATATATATATATGCTCTTGTTTAGTTTAAATTATTATTAAATAATAAATTAAGGTATTTAGTTTAATTTATGATTTAATTTGTTATATATATATATATATATATGTATGTATGTATGTATGTATGTATGTATGTGTGTTTATGTTTATTTTAAAATGTTATTAAATGAAAAACTTGTGTTAACTAATTTAATTAAAAATTTGATTAAAGTAATTTGATGATTTAATTTGTTATATATATATATAATATTTATGTTTAATTCCAAATGTTATTAAATAAGAAATTGGGTGAAAATTTTAAAATTAGATTAAGTTAATTATATGGTAACAAATTAGAGTGTTTAGTTTAATTTATGATTTAGTATGTTAAATATGTGGTTGAGATAGAAAATTATATGACATAAGAGTATTTAGGTAATTTTGGCACTGTTATTAATAGAGTTAGTTTCGTATTTTAGTCGAAAATCATAAAATGATTCTTTGCCCGTATTTGAAATAGGAGGTAAAGTGAATTGGGAGAACTACATGTATGTAGGAGTTGAGTAAAAATATTACTAACACATTGAGGGATGAAAATGACACTTACACTCCCACGACCTTTCATTTGCACCCCACCACAAACACTTGCACCCCCATGTGTTCGTAAATTTTTTCTGCAACTCCCACCTGCATGTAATTCTCCCAAGTGAATTTTGCTCATTATTATAAATATATAAGTATAAACATATAATTTTGGTCAACATATTTGCAGATCTTGAAATTTAAAAATAATTCAAATGACTCTATCTTGACTAGTATTTTTTTATTTATGAATAATATTTATTATATTTATAATATAAATATGCCGTCACGGTTCGATTTCAATTGATCGAATGGTTGAATCAGTGACCCATTAATCCAGTCTTTTTTCCGATTTGGCCAATGGCCCCGATTTTAGAACATTACACACAAGATAATAAATAATTAGCAATCCATCTTATTTTTGTAAATATTTTGAATAAATAGTTAGAATTGTCAGAGAGTTACAATTCCTAGCAATCAAATAACATGTAAAGCTAAAACTTCTTATGATCTTTCTACAATAATAATTCAGCACATGTTTGTTGCTAGAATTAATATCATATTCACAACGATGGAGTGGACAATGGCAGAGCTCTTAAAACACCCACAAATCATGAAAAAACTACAAAATGAGGTGAGACAAGTAGCCAAAGGAAAATTAAATATAACAGGGGATGATTTAGTAAACATGCACTATTTGAAAGCAATGATCAAAGAATCTCTAAGGATACATCCTTCGAGTCCATTGTTGCTTCCTCGAGAATCAATCCAAGAAGCCAAGGTAATGGGCTATGACATTGTAGCTGGCATGCAAGTGATTGTCAATGCTTGGGCGATTGCAAGAGACCCATTGTCATGGGAAGATCCTGAGGAGTTTCGGCCAGAAAGGTTCTTGAATAGTACAATAGATTTCAAAGGACACAACTTTGAGTTTATTCCTTTTGGTGCTGGTCGGAGGGCACTACAAGAATTTTCACTTTTAGTGACCAAATATTTAGTCACCAAAAGTCAATTTTTAGTCGCCGAAGGGCTTGAACGACTAAATTTTTTGGTCGCAGAATTAGTGGCCGAAGAGTAGTCGGGAAAGCTAATTGGCAACTAAACTTATTTTAGTCGCCAAATGTATTTATTTGCTGACTAAATATTTAGTTGCCAAAAGGTTGGGAAAAAAGTTAAATAATACATTTTCGGTGACCAATTTTTTTGTCGCCAAAAGCCTCAATTACTGTTAATGACCAAAGATTTAGTCGTGGAAAATGTTTTCAGCTACTAAATATATTAGTCGCCTAAAGTAAATACTAGTGTTTTGGCTAGTAAAATTTTAGTCGCCTAAGGTCAAATTTTTTTGGCTACTAAAATTTTAGTCGGCAAATAGTTTTTG
The DNA here is from genome assembly GCF_055761805.1 of Camellia sinensis. NCBI lineage: Eukaryota > Viridiplantae > Streptophyta > Magnoliopsida > Ericales > Theaceae > Camellia > Camellia sinensis. The sequence continues at coordinate 98,583,183 of NC_138975.1, read as the reverse complement.
TTTTGGCTACTAAAAATTTAGTCACCTAAACTCCCACATTTTTTGCTACTGAAATTTTAGTTGGCAAAAGTGTTTTTATTCTTTAGCTTTTGGTTTTAGCTACGAAATATCTTAGTCGCCAAATGTTGGATTTTCTTTTGGCTACAAAACTTTTAGTCGCCAAATGTTTGATTTTCTTTTGGCTACAAAACGTTTAGTCACCAAATGTTTGATTTTCTTTTTTTTCCCCTACAAAACTTTTAGTCGCCAAAAACATGATATTATGTTTTATTGCAAATATTATAATTTCTTCATAACATGTCTGTATTCCATGCAACCTGTAATACGTATATAAATAAAATGATACATATACTATCAATCATTCCACAATCTGCATCCGCATTCAAAAAATAAATAACTTTAACTATCAAAGTACACAAAAACCAACTATTGTCCAAACTAAAATAGTAATTCCATACAAAATATAGAATCATACAAAAATCAAAGCCCTCCATATACAAAAATTACATTTACTACTATGTGAAATGACCATTTGGCATTGTACAAATTACCATCGTAATCTGTACCACGACAAAAGGTGATGTATGTACCAAGACAAAAGAACATCTGTGTACCACGACAAAAAATCATATATATGTACGGCAACAAAAGGTGATCTATGTACCATGCCAGTAATTATCTGTTGGCTGCCAAAAGTTTTCTGTATCAGTAATAGTGAACTGCACAAAAGCCGGGGATGACAAAAGTATTATATTAGTTCTGTACAAAAGTGAAATTTCTTCCACATACACCAAAATATTACTCTAAATGCCCACGTAACAAAGTCATCTATAAAAAAACAAAAACAAAAACATTAGAATTGGACCCAAAAATACCCAACTTCATGAATGAATTTGGCAACAAGTGACAAATAGCGATCCCGGTTTTCCCTTCCTTGATTAGTGTAATCCGGACTTGGTTCCATGGATGTTGGTTGTTGTATCTGTCTTGTTTCCGTCCTTCAATACCTTGTATTTAAGTTATAGGATGTTTTGGGCAGGATTGTTACAAGTTGGGTGTGATTGGAAGCAAATGGTTGCTGCCCAGAATTTTGGTTCTTCGCTCGAGTGAGACTGTTGTCGCTCGAGTGAGCTCTGTGTTTTAGATCCTTCGCTCAAGCCAGGTTTCCTTCGCTCGAGCAAGAGTTGAGTTTTGTGTCTGGTGGATCGAGTGAGAAGTATTACGCTCGAGCGTGCGCCTGCGTCTCATTTCTGACCTGAGAGGAGTGTTTCTTGGCTCGAGCGAGCGAGGTGTATGATTTGGGGTTCCTTCGCTTGAGCGAGCATTCTGTCGCTCAAGCGTGCTTCTAGGTTGTAGACCTGACGCTTCGAATTGTTGGCTCGAGCGAGGCTTTCTACGCTCGAGCGAGTGTTCTTTGTGTCTGGTCGCTCGAGCGACCACTCCTTCGCTCGAGCAAGCCTGTGTTATATCAGTAGGCAGCAGCGGGAAAACACCTCACTTTTTGCATCTCTTTTCTTCTCAAACCCTAGATCCGAGCTCCCTCTCTCTCTACACACCTTCTCTCTAGGTTTTCATCTATATTAAGTGAGTTCCTAGCCCAATCTCTTTGTAAGAAAGGTAAAGGGTGGTGTGAGCTTCGTTTTAATCTGAAAATTTGTGGATTTGGAGCACCTTGGATTTTGGTCATCTTCTTCTTTGAGCTTCTAATTTCGAGGTAGGGATACCCTACTCCATCTTATGAGTTTTGTCTTTAATTTTGTTCATTTTGATGAGTTAGTGATATTGGGTAATTTTGAGAAAAGTTGGGGTCTTTTTTGTAATTTATAAAAGATGGGGGTTTTCAAATATTGAGACCCATATGTATGTGGAACATTGAGGAAATGGAATTATTGAGGTATTGTTGACGAAAATGAACCTTAGGGTTAATATTGGACAAAGGGGAAAAAATGCCCTAATTGTATTGAATAATTAATTTTGGGGAAATAAGGAATTGAGTTAAGAATAATGAAATTGGGAAATTATGAGATTAAATGGTGTAGTTGGATTAATTTATCACTCACCTATGAAAATGTTGTTATTATATCTGTTTATGCATTTATTTTCTGTTTAGAAATAACTGCTTTGGGCTATCGGTGTAGGATAGTCTTGAATGTTGTAGATAATGCATGATGATTAGGCAAACTAAAACTAATCAGTTGAATGTGTCATCGAGTATGGAGGTTGGAATAATACATCAAATTTATGTATTGATTGACCACGTATATGATATGTTTTTATAGACACTGTGTTATGTGGGAGGAGACAGGGGATGTACTCCACGGTTTAGAGGAAGATATGGGATGGACTCCTAAATCGGTCATTGTTTGGGAGGAGATAGGGGATGTACTCCATTGATACAGCAAATACGTGTATCTATTGATGTATTGATATAGCAAATCTGTGTATCATATATGAAGTATGGAAGTGTTTTGTTTGAGATTGATACAGCAATTATGTGTATCTATTGTGGAGTAAGGAAATGTTTAATATGAATTGTTATCCCAATTGAAATGGATGTACTATTAATATGAGATGTAATCTCATTTAAATTATCTGGTCAAGTTCTGAGTCATGTTTATGAAATGATTTGATGAGTAAAGGAAAATGGATTGTAACATGGACATGATAGTCATGGGATTGTATTGTGATATACATTGGTTTATATGTGTTAACCTTCTATCATGTGGCATTATTTAGTCATTGTTCATATTTGGTTTAGTATATCTCTACTAGGCTGTGGCTCACCCTATATGGGACATTATTTTCAGGTCCAGGTGATATGCCACCTCCAAGATCATAGCTTGGGAGATTTTGGGAGTTGAAGACTCTTTTGTGATTTTGTTATCTTTTGATGTATTACATGTAAATTCAAGCCAAGGGCTTAATATGTATTTGAGTTAGCACTCTCTTCTTGTAACCAAGTGTTGGCTTGGAAAGTTGTAAGCCCTTAGAGCATTTACTTTTGTTGGCAACATGTAATACTTTTGTACTTAACTACTCTGATGAATGGAAGGACGTTTATTTTTTTCATATCTATGCATGTCAAGGTTGTTGGGCTTTATGTATTTTTTGAGTGCGTTACAACTTGGTATCAGAGCGTATCGGGTTCGAATACGTTGGGTACGTGGGAAGTGATTAGTGTCACAATGGGTTCGTCTCGTTTGTTAGAGACTTAGATGAAATGTTATGTGCTTATGTGATAACATGCTTATGTGACTATATGGGTATGGGATTTAGTTTCTAGGATATTGATTGGATCCTTGGGTTTCTGGGAGTCTTGTTGGAAAAGCACTTGATCAATGCTATTTCTAACCGGAACTCTAGTAACGCCTCAGGACTATCATTATCCAGAAATGAAATTCGTAAGTGCTTATGTGTTTATGTGCTTACGTGAAATGAATTACAGTTGTCCATGTATTAGGACGCGAGTGTTATAGCTTCGGCATATTTGTGAATGTGCTAATGTTCTTCATTACCTTCATTAGGATGTCAGGACGAGGATGTGGAGGTAGGCGTGGTAGGCCTAGGAGGCAGAAGATACCTATACCGGATGACATTCCGGCACGGCAGGAGGGTGTTGGTCAAGCCAATGTGGCCGAGCCAGTGGATCAGCAGGCCATGGGCGCTTTTCCCCGCGAGATGGTAGGAGCATTGAGGGAATCTATGGGCATTCTCAGGGCTGAGAATCAAGCCCAGGCCCATGTAGCTGAAGCAGGGCCTTCTTTTCTGAAGAGGGAGTTTTTTCGGTCCAATCCGGATGAGTTTTGGGGGATCCGAAAGAGCCACTTAAGGCTGATGAGTGGCTGGAGTAGATGACTAAGATGTTTGACATGCGTGGCATCGAAGACGGGGCATTGAAGGTGACCTTGGCATCCTTCCAGTTAAAGGGAGATGCGGGTCAGTGGTGGAAATTCATGAGAGGCCGTGTTGGAGGAACTTGGGAAGCTTTTGTGGATACTTTCCAGGAGAAGTTTCTATCTCCCGCAGTCAGGGAGAAGTTGAGAGATCAGTTCTACCAGCTTAAGCAGCTGAGTTCATCAGTGGCCGAGTTTGAGGCCGCATTTACCAGTTTGTCCAGGTTTGCACCTGAGCTTGTGGCGTCTGAGGAACGCCGTTGCCTGGAGTTTGAGAAGAAGTTGAGGCACGGGCTCAAGATGAGGATTGGAGGATCTATGACCCGAGAGTATGGGCGTCTTGTGGACGCTGCAGCCCATATGGAGACTATGATGCATGAGGAGGATGAGAGGTTGAGGGGCTCCAAGAGGAGTCAGGATGGTCAGGGTGATGGTAGGAGACAGAGGAGTTCTAACTCTCACCAATCTCAGGGTGATTTTATTAGATCTACCTTCCCAGTGCCGAGTGCAGGTTCTGGCAGAAGCAGTCAGGGAGACATTACTTGTTACAAATGTGGCCAGTTGGGTCACAAGTCTCCAGCTTGCCCGCAGAGGGGAGGAGGTCTGAGAGTTGCTTCATCTTCGGCTCGACCTCAGAGCCAGAGTCAGGGCATAGGCTAGTCGCTTGCTTGTTATCAGTGTGGTTAGGCGGGGCACCTAAAGAGGTTTTGCCCGCAGTTGGGTGCCACATCGGGTGTGTCTGGTTCGAGGCAGACGCAGAGTTTTCAACCAGCACAGTTTGTTCAGGCCTCGAGGGCCAACCAGGGGGCGTCATCGTCTTAGTCTGTGCAGCAGTCTTTTGCTCCTAGGGGTGAGTAGGTAGATCAGAGACCTTCTCGGCGCGTGTATGCTGTTACCGCGCAGGATCTTGTACTTACTCCATCTGTTGTGAGAGGTACCATCTTGTTTTGTAACTCGGTTGCTAATGTGTTGATTGATACGGGTGCATCACATTCCTTTATATCTGTTGTATTTGCATCTGTTTTGGGGTTAGAGTTGGCGCAGTTAGCATCTCCTATTTGTGTAGTATCACCTGTTAGGGCTGAGTTGATTTTAAAACAGGGGTGTTGGGGCTGTGATATAGAGGTCGCCGACCGCCGGCTTCCATTTCCTTTTGTAGTTATGGCTGTGTTGGGTTTTGATATTATTTTGGGTATGTACCGGCTATCATTATACCGGGATGTTATCGATTGTTAACGCCAGAGGGTCACAGTATTTACCTCGAGCGGGGATTGTTTCCATTTCTTGGGGGATCGGGTTGGTAGTGTTTTGCAACCAGTGTATGATCCGCGAGGGCGGAGTGAGCTTAGTGGTCTTCTTGCTAGCTTTATGAGTAGTAAGTGTGATGAGACCCAGATTGTATTGCCGAGAGTGGTTTGTGAGTATTCGAATGTTTTTCTCGAGGACCTTGTCAGTTTACCACCTCATCGAGAGATTGAGTTTTCTATTGATCTAGTGCCCAACACGGAACCGATTTCTATGGCACCATATCATTTTTCCCCAGCCGAGTTGAGTGAGTTAAAGATTCAGCTTCAGGAGTTGCTAGATAAGGGCTTTATTCGCCCTAGTGTTTCGCCGTGAGGAGCACCAGCCCTCTTTGCTAAAAAGAAAGATGGTGCCTTGAGACTTTGCATTGATTACCGGAAGTTGAATCGGGCTACGGTTAAGAATAAGTACCCTATGCTCTGTATTGATGATTTGTTTGACCAGTTGAAATGGTCCCGTTGTTTCTCTAAGATAGACTTGGGATCGGGTTACCATCAGTTAAGGGTCAGGGAGGAGGATATTCTGAAGATGGCATTCCGTACGCGGTATGGCCATTATGAGTTTCTGGTGATGCCTTTTGGGCTCACCAATGCACCGGCAGTGTTTATGGATTTGATGAACCGGATATTCCGGGAATTCTTAGATCGTTTTGTGGTCGTTTTCGTGGACGACATCCTGATTTATTCGCCTTCTGAGGAGGAGCACGAGGAGCACTTGAGGGGGGTGCTTGAGTTTCTTAGAGCTCATAGGTTGTATGCCAAGTTTGGGAAGTGTGAGTTCTGGCTAGGAGAGGTCAAGTTCTTAGGCCATGTGATCTCCGGGGAAGGGGTGTCTATTGATACATCCAAGATTGAGGCAGTGCAAGATTGGGCACAGCCTAAGAGTGTTTTTGAGATCCGCAGTTTTCTGGGATTAGCTGGGTATTATCGTCAGTTTGTGAAGGATTTCTCCATTCTAGCTTCGTTGTTAACTAGATTGACGCGGAAAGGGGTCAAATTTGTATGGAATGAGACTTGTGAAAAGTCGTTCCAAGAGTTGAAGATTAGATTGACCACCGCTCTGGTTTTGATTATTCCGGAGAGAGGTTTGGGTTATGTGGTTTATTGTGATGCCTCACGAGGGGGTTTGGGTTGTGTGTTGATGCAAGAGGGGAAAGTGGTAGCTTATGGCTCACGTCAGTTGAAAATACACAAGAGAAATTACCCTACACATGACCTAGAGTTAGCAGCTGTGATATTTTCCTTGAAGATTTGGAGACACTACCTTTATGGTGAGAGATTCGAGGTATTCTCGGATCATAAGAGTTTGAAATATCTGTTTACACAGAAAGACTTGAACTTGAGGCAGAGGAGGTGGATGGAGTGTATTGAGGATTACGACTTCGAGTTGCATTATCATCTGGGAAAGGCCAATGTTGTGGCCGATGCCCTTAGCAGGAAATCCATTAGTGATGTAGCTTGTATAGCCATTCGGGAGTGGGAGATGTTGGGTGCACTTGGCGAGTTTGATTTGCTTCTGGGCAAATCCGTTGAGGCTGCGGTCTTGTTTTCTATTGTTGCGCACCTACACTTGTGACTCGAGTATTAGAGACACAGAGAGGTGACATTGAGGTAGAATCCCTCCGAGAGAAGATCTCCAATGGGAAGGTTGAGAAGGGTTTGGCAGTGCATCTCGACCTGGGTGTGAGATACCGAGACTGTCTGTTTGTGCCGGAGTCTTGCTGAGAGGAGGTACTCCAAGAGTTTCACCATTCACGCCTTGCAGTGCATCCGGGAGGCACTAAGATGTATCGTGATTTGGGTCGCCAGTTTTGCTGGCGGGGTATGAAGAAAGATGTGGCGGTTTTTATGTCTAAGTGCCTTACTTGTCAGCAAGCGAAGGCCGAACATCAGAGGCTAGCAGGTTTGTTACAACCCTTGCCTATTGGCGAGTGGAAATGAGAGCATGTCACTATGGACTTCGTTGTATGTCTTCCGAGGACTCAGCAGGGTAGTGATGCTATTTGGGTGGTTGTAGACCGGTTGACTAGGTCAGCGCACTTCATCCCTATGCGCATGAGAGATTCGGTAGATCTTCTTGCTGACTTGTATATTCGGGACATAGTGAGGTTGCACGAGGTCCCAGTGTCGATCGTCTCAGATAGAGGTCCCCGTTTTACTGCGAGGTTGTGGCAGAGTTTACTGAGTGCCTTGGGCACTAGGTTGACCTTTAGTACGGCTTATCATCCTCAGACTGATGGGCAGTTCGAGTGTACCATTCAGATCCTTGAGGATATTCTTCGAGGTTGTGTCCTTGACTTTAGTGGGTTGTGGGAGAGGCACTTACCCTTAGTGGAGTTTGCCTACAACAATAGTTTCCAGTCGAGTATCGGTATGGCACCGTTTGAGGCCTTGTATGGCCGACCTTGTAGGTCTCCTGTTTGTTGGGCCGAGGTGGGTGATGCACCTTTGTTGGGCTCGGAGTTGGTGAGGGAAACAACAGAGAAGGTTGAACTTATCTGTCGGAGGCTTGTTACAGCCCAGAGTCGTCAGAAATGTTATGCCGACCGTAGGAGAAGGCCTTTGGTATTTGAGGTGGGTGATCATGTTTTTATGAAAATATCACCTAGGCGGGGATTGATGAGGTTTGGGAAGAGTGGGAAGTTGCCCCCTCGATTTATTGGCCCTTTTGAGATCCATGAGAGGATTAGCAAGGTTGCCTATCGTTTAGCTTTGCCGCCGCAGTTGTCCGGAGTGCATGACGTATTCCATGTTAGTATGCTTCGAAAGTATGAGCCGGATCCTTCCCATGTATTGGATTGGACTGATTTAGAGGTAGATGAGGATGCTGTAACAAGCCCGCGGGGGACCCTCGCTACAGCTCGGACTCGACTTTTCGTAGTCACGGTTCTAAGTCTGAACCAAAGAGTCCAAATCCGGCAAATCGTTTTTGAGAAAACAGATTTTTGAAAGAAGTGCCAAACATGGACTGCTTTGCCAGATACAGAGTCGCCACCTAAATATTTTATTTTGGGAAATTTAGGAAACCCTGACTCGGTGCCAAAAGGCCACGTGTCCGTCATCACCAAAGTTGCCTCGGTTCGGGAACTTGGGTACGATTGGGGAAGGTCACTTCGTGAGCACCCCCGCTCGCCCGGTCATAGACCGGCCTCTACTAACCATGATATCAATTTTTGAAAACATTGTATGTTCTTATTCCGGTTATTAGCCTAGGTTACTATGTGATGCACACAGCATATAAGTATAGACTGGATCGCCCGAATTGGAACAAAACATTTCATGCTTGTTTATTTGAAAGATGATTTGCTACTCGCAAGTAGGCTTAAAATGCAGATTTTACCACCCGCAGGTGGGTTTAGAAAAGATGGTTTTGCCACTATCTAGTGGGCTTAAAACAAACAGTCGATGATTTATTCCAATCTAAACAACTCAACCTTCACCCACAGGCATTCAGGCAGATATATCACATAAGCACATAGCCTCATGGTAAGCATGCTATTCATGGCAGTCACTCACACGCATGCGAGGATGCTAAAGTATAGAACTTACCGAGTACTCCAAGCCAAAGTAGGAACTACATTAGAAATCATGCATGATCCTAAGTATACAAAAATGCTTAATGCAACACATGCAAAATGCAACTATAGTAGGCTCGGCTATTCTAAGATGGCATATGAAATGCTACAACTAACATGTATTCAACTTGGAATTGAAAATACAATGCAGTTAGTATGATGCGCCGAGCCCGATGCATGCAAAACAGATGAATGATGCAAACATGCTGTCATACTGTATGCTAATTTAAACATGCCCTAATCTAACCATCATAAGCGGATAAATAAAAGGGAGAAAGACGTGGGGTTGGAAGACATACATCACACTCACGCACACTTATTACAGTTGTGCCCTCACTCGGAGGGTCCGAATAAATAATACAGTCCAAATATTACAGTCCCCAAAATAAAAGAATATTACAGTCCAAAATATTACAGAATTCTAATTAATTAAAGAATTAACTAAGAAAGCAAATAAAACTGGCGTGCAGCCCAGGGACTGCCTTGCTTCTGATGGATGATGCATGTCCGGATTGTCTTGCGCGGAAATCCACCGGAATGCCCCAATTAGCCTCTGTTTACACCTGTTTCTTGAAATGCGTGCCAAGCCTCGAAAAGTTGCTGATTCTGCGTTTTGCTGCAACAGAGAGCAGGAAAGGGGCATAGCAATGTATTTGCACAAATATATGCATGTCTCGATCCTCGTGCCACCAATCACGCATACCGAGGCATGATGGCCGAGGAGCCGAAATGCGCAACTCAATATAGGATGAATGCACATGAAACTACAGTTAAAACCTAACTCCATCATGGATAATCCGGAGTGTCGGTGACTGGGGAATTGAGACACATTCCGTCACTCGGAGTACGAAACATACCTCGTTTCCCGTGCCCGGGCTAACTCATATTCCGGACACGATGCAATATGCATGATATGCATGAAATGCAATTAAGATACAACCTAGTATATATTATGCTATGGAATGAAATGCCTCGAAATGCGTGCACGCAGGCACGTAAACCGAGAAAATACAGAATGCTATGAAAATGCGATGCCTCGAAATGCGTGCACGCGGGCACGCAAACCGAGGCAATGGTAAAATGCTGTGAAAATGAGGTACCTCGAAATGCGTGCACACGGGCACACAAACCGAGGCAATGGTAAAATATGATGAAATGACATGGAAATGACAAATGGGCTTATACCAACATGAGTGAGCCTCAGCCACACTCACATAGGATGCCGACGGGTGAAAATGAAGTGCCTCGAAATGCGTGCACACGGGCACGCAAACCGAGGCAATGCATACGCAATGCAAATGACATGGAAAATGAAGTATGGACTTATACTAACATGAGAGAGCCTCAGCCGCACTCACATAAGATGCCGATGGCAGAAAATGAAGTGCCTCGAAATGCGTGCACACGGGCACGCAAACCGAGGCAATGCATACGCAATGCAAATGACATGGAAACTGACAAATGGACTTATACTAACATGAGAGAGCCTCAGCCGCACTCACATAAGATGCCGATGGCAGAAAATGGAGTGCCTCGAAATGCGTGCACACGGGCACGCAAACCGAGGCAATGATAAAATGTGATGAAATGTGGCAAAAATGATATGCAAGCATGCCAATGGAATTTCAGCACTAAAATATGGGGGAAAACAGTCCCGAAATGAGGCGAAATGACATGAAATGCAAGGAAATGTCCCGAAATGCAACATTAGGCACCCGAAATGACCTATAGCTATGCCAAACATGCACAATATGGATATGCAATGCAAAGACAGAAGCTAGACAGTCCCAAAAGATGCACTTTTACAGTTATAAACATGGCCAAACAGCAAGCATAGGTAGGGGAAAAATAGCATGCAAGAATAGGGGCCAAAAGAGGGGTAATGAAGCAAGTGGTATGAGCAAAACCCAAACTGAAAAATGTCCTTCTACAACACTGAAGATGGACCAAAAATATGAACATTTACAGTATATGGCAGCCTCAAAATCAGTATACAAACATGCTAAAAATATGATGCAAAATGAGGCTCAAAAGGTGCTAAAACATGAAGTATACAAAATAATCACCAAACAGAAAAAAAGTGTGAATGAAACATGAAGTATAGGCCAAAACAAGGCCACTTTCAGTTCGGACCAAGGTCCAAAAACAGAAGCAAAGAGGGCTACTAATTTATGCAAAAATGGGGCCAAATAAGGGATATAACTACAAGTGACACATAGAGACACCAAACAATGTTGAGCCCTTCTCCAATGTTGAAGAGGGGCTCAAAATAAGCCTTATATCAGTTTACAACATGCTCGAAAATAAATTTCTCATGGGCCAAAAATAGCATGCAAAATCATGACATACAAGAGGGTCAATGAAGCAAGTGTATTATGGAGGGCTCAAACAGGGTTGAGCCCTTAATGAGAAGTGAAGATGAGCTCAAAATATGGCCCTTTTCAGTTAGGGCCGGAGCTTGAAACCAAAAATAAGTGGGGCTTAGAAATAGATCAAGAAAAAGGGTCAAAAGGGTAAAAGTACTACTTACCCTTGAAGAATCACACTTTTGTTGCTTCTTGGATGGATTTGCAGCCTCTTTAGCCTTCAAGAATCCTTCCTTGTTGCTGGAAATGAGATGGTGGTGGTAGAGCTTGGTGGTGTAGAAGAAATGGTGGTTAGGGGCTTAGGGTTTTTTGAAGAATTGAGAAGGAAGAAGATGGAGTTGGCTATGGAAGCTTGAAGGAGAGTTTTTCTAACCCCTCTAATGCATGTTGGTAGCTGGTTATATGGACCAAAAAAAGGGTGTAAAGGTGGGGCATAAAGGAGAGCAAAATTCCCCCAAAAGGGTCCCCCCGGATGTAGATATTTTTGGGAGAAAACCAAGGCACAGCTGGAATGCACTCAACCTGAAGAAGCAGGCCGGCCTATCACTTTTGTTGCAGGTGGCCGGCCGGCCACTTAACATAGCCGGCCGGCTAGGTCAAAGAAAAAAAACGGCCGGCCGGCCAGAAAAAATGGCCGGTCACCCCCTAGGATGAAGCCCCAGAAGTTAGCTTTCCAATGGAGCAAACCTTGCATTAAAATTCCTCCTGTAGAAAAAGTTATGCCCTTTTCCGTGAAGCCGCGCAGATTCAGTCCAAGCGGACTTCAACCAACCACATCTCTCCACCCCGGACTTGGACTTGGGAGATTCTTGAGTGCAAAATGAAGCCCCGGAAGTAAGATTTCCAATGGTGGTGGCCTCATATGTTAATTCCTCTTGTGCAAAGAGTTACGCCCGTTTCGGTGAAGCCGCGCAGCTTTTTCTCCTTCCCGGATTCATGCTGAACCACTTTTGACCAAAAAGAAGTTGGCTTTTCGGCAAAATTACTAGCCTCCCACCAACTTTTGGTGTCCTCTCATGTGTGTAGATCACATATATGTGGTTTGGGGTTGGCAACAGTGACTCCAGGGTGTTCAACATTGCATTTGAAGAGGAGGGGCAAAAATGGAAAGAAAAATTAATGGCCGGCCATAAACTTTTAGGGTCCTCCCAAGTGTGTACATCACAGATATGTGGTTCAAAGTTCAAGAAAGTGGGCCCAAGGTGTTCAACATTGGCCCGGAAGAGGAGGGGCAAAAATGGAAATAACAATTAATGGCCGGCCATGACTTTTTTGGGTCCTCCAAGGTGTGTAGATCACAGTTATGTGGTTGAAAGTTGGCAACACTACCCCTAGGGTGTTCAACATTAGCCCGGAAGTTGGAAAAACGGGCGTCGGGAGGCTCCGGAGGAGAGATAACTGGTTGCTGCAACAATTACTAGCCTCCCACCCTTCAGTGACCTTCCTGGTGATAAAACAGAGGTACCTGCCAAAAATGAACGAAAACCGATGCAAAACGAATGTTCGGGGGCCAAAACACGCAGTTCGGGGCCCCGGAAACTGCCCGTTAAACACCGAAAGTGGCGTTCGGCCACGAAGTGGGTTTCTCAGACCCCAGTGTCCCTCAAAAGGGAGAAAATAAGATGTATGCCAAAAATTAGAGCAATAGGAGATGGTTAAGCGGTCCCGAACCGAGGCACACGGCCTGACGGCTCCGAAAATCGGGAACCGGACTCCGAAATGGGTAAAATGGCCTACGGCCACCAAATGTAGCCTACGGACATTGAGAGATGGTCTACTGGACCTCTCCCTCCCCTCAGGAAAAGAAACAAAGAAAACCGAGTCTGGTTCGCAAACCGAGGCAAGGCACAGAATAGGGTTCGGAAGCCCGGAGGCAGGGCTCGCAGCCGCGACTCTGAGACTTCTGAACAAGCACAACATGCAATATCACCGAGTGCTCAACTGGTGATGTCTGAGTCTTAAGGTCGGTCAAAAATGGGGTGTCTACAGTTGCCCCTCTTTGACAGAACTCGGAAGTCATAAGTGACGGGAGTGAATGTCAAAGCCCAGAGACGACCCATTTTTGACAAGGCCGAAGACTTAGACAAACATACAAAATAACACAGAGATGTGCCCGCAGGCATGCCCGCAGGCAGGGGTCAAGATGCAAAATGATATGCAGGGAGATTTTGATAATTGGACTTATACGCTACGCGAAGCCGGTTTGATAATTGGACTTATACGCTACGCGAAGCCGATTTGAAAGTTGGACTTATACGCTAAGCGAAGCCGGTTTGAAGAGTGGACTTATACGCTACGCGAAGCCGATTTGAAAGTTGGACTTATACGCTACGCGAAGCCGGTTTGAAAGTTGGACTTATACGCCACGCGAAGCCGATTTGAAAGTCGGGGATTCATGCAATGCACTGTAACGTAGTGGCTAAAATGCAATGTAATAGCTAAGAGGTAAAGGTACCTTACAGAGGCAATTGGCAATGACTTACCTCATGTTACTGGGGATCTTCCGCTTCTTTTTGGTTGAACTGCAGGTACAACTTTTTCTCCCTGACCATGGTCGCAGCTTTCCCTATTCTCCAACGGGGTGACAGACTAGGTTGGTTCAGTATCCAGAATTGAGGTGCATACACGCTATCTCAACCTATGGGGCTTCCATACAGATTTCAAGCCGAGGACACGCCTCTGGGTATTTAAACCAGACTTTAGTCACGGAAATCCCGAACCTTTACGTTCTAGGCATCAGCCATTCGAACTCTAGTTTCCACCGTCGCAGTTGGTCTCCTAGGAACTCACTGCAAACACAGGCAGGTGGCTATACCAGACCACCGGAAGTCGTTCGGGCACGACAAACACCAAAGGAATTACACCTTTAGAGGATTTAAGGTCTCCTAGACCGGGAGTGCACAAGATAGTGCGAATAAAGATGCAGGATTTAAGGTCTCCGCAGACCGGAGGATTTAAGGTCTCCTAGACTGGGGAGTGCACAAGACAGTGCGATGCAGAGTGAATGCACAAAACAGTGCTAAACAGATGCACAAAATAGTGCGATGCTAAAGGTGTACAAAACAGTACGAGCAAGGTGAATGCACAAAACAGTGCGATACCAATAAGGTGCGCAAGATAGCGCGATACAATGCACTAACAAGTACAGGTGAGATGCGCAAGATAGCGCAATGGAATGCATGCAAAATGCAAGTAAGGTGCACAAAACAGTGCAATGCGCAAGAAAGCACGAGTGATTTTTGAAATGTACTAAACAATGCGAGCAATGTGCGTAAAATAGCGCGAAATGTAAACTGCACAAAACAGTGCGATGCCCAAAATGGCGCGAGTGATTTTTGAAATGCACTAAACAATGCGATACGCTAAACAGCGCGATTGAAATGCACTAAACAGCGCGATACGCTAAACAGCGCGATTGATTTTGAAATGCACAAGACAGTGCGATACGCTAAACAGCGCGATTGAAATGCACTAAACAGTGCGATACGCTAAACAGCGCGATTGATTTTGAAATGCACAAGACAGTGCGATACGCTAAACAGCGCGATTGAAATGCACTAAACAGTGCGATACGCTAAACAGCGCGATTGAAATGCACTAAACAATGCGATCGAAATGCACTAAACAATGCGATACGCTAAACAGCGCGATTGATTTTGAAATGCACAAGACAGTGCTAGTGAGATACAAAGTGTAAGTGCACAAGATAGTGCGAGTGAATGCATGTTCTATGCAAATGAGGTGCATTTTCTATGCAAGTATGGAAGAGTGCATTTTCTATGCAATATTGAAAGCAAGCATATTCTATGCATGAAACAAGGAAAGCATATTCTACGCGAAATCGAAAGCAAGCAAATTCTATGCATGAATCACAACGATGCGCGGCACGCATGCCACAGAAGTGCATACGAAAGTGCACATTCTATGTAGTAGAGGAGCATCAAACATGTACCCTGGTGCCTCTGATTTATCTCTTAGAGGACTTTGCAACACACTCAGCTCAAAAAGGGCACACCCTGTTCATATTGGCGAGAGATAACATCTGTTGCTGCTGCTTTAATTGCCGTTCTGACTTGAAGCATGCTTAAGCTTGGAGTAGAGGCATGCTCATTCTTCAGGGCACTGGCAAGGCCTGACAAGGTACATCCGGAGCACAATCACGGAGTTTGAAGAAGGTGAAACACATTCAGATGCTTCGGTTTTCCCTCTTTTCTTTTGCTTTGTAGTCTGGAACCCATATAGCTTCAAATAGGTCCTTGTTTCACCGTTCACACTTATCGGGAGTGGACCCTGCAGTTTTATAAAAAAAAAGAATCTTGTTTTGCACAAACGTGAAGGATGACACAGCACTCTGAGCACAAAACGATTTATTTCTGAAATTGAGAGATGAGTTTTCGACCAGGTATTGAGCCTACGACTGAACACAGCGAGAAAGACTCAACAACGGAAAACAAAAGATAAACAACCTAAACAAGTCGAGATACGCTCGGAACGACTCAAAGCAAGAATCGAGAGAAAACAAAAAGACACGACACTCAAATGTGCACAGGGAGCCTGTTTCACCGGGTAGTGTTTCCCACCCTTTCTTATTTGTGGTTCTCACATCACTCGGCCCTCAAGCTCTGTTTTTTCTGAAAAAGCCCCTTTCTCACTTTTTCTCTCATCGTACATCTCTCTATTCTTCAATCTCTCGTTTTTCATCCCTCCCCTGGGTGGTTGATGGATGAACAGGAAGTTGCGGGATCACGCCCAACATAATCAGCTCGCGGCTATTTCCTTTGGTGACATCTGTCGATGCGCCGGATGAGGGAATGGAGCATCTTGATCCATTCCAATTCGTGCTTCGCACTCGGCTTGATACCTCGCTGCTTGGAGGATGAGAGAGCTTTCTACCCTTTGTTGTGCCCCTTTTCTGGCAGGTAGAGTGCCCTTGTTGGCAAGTATGTTGACAATGGGAAAGACAGGAAGCCTGACTCAACTGTGCCCCTGGTTCATCATTTTGACCATTTTTTGTTTTAGTTTTCTCCTAAAAAAAAATTTTGACCAAAATGAGAGTTAGATTAACATACTTGTTCAATTTTCTGATTTAAAATAATGCAAGTTAGGCAGTGAGCACTGAGAGTTTTCCTTTTTTGGGTCCAAGAAATGGTCCAGTTTTGAAAATGGAATACTTTTCGAGAAGATTAGTCAACCTCAGTAAAAATTCTCAAAAACTGTTTTCGTAAACGACCACTGCTCAACGAGCATGGGACCTACTCTTGAGATGCGCAACCTCGGATCCATGGCAATGGAAAATTGCCCCTTGTCTGAAGGACACTGCATGGCAACGGAATGTTGCCCCTTGTTTGAAATGACACTGCGGCGTTCTGAATGGCAACGGAAAGTTGCCCCTTGTTTGGATAGCACCGTAGTGTATTGTAGTCAGTCCTCAGAGCGACGAACGCAACCAGACTCTCAGATATAGAGAAGGCAAAAATTATCAGAACCATTACATGGACATGATTGAGTTTGAAGTGTTTTACGGCTGGACTTCAGAATGAAGTTGCCTACGTATCCCAAAGATGGGAATCAAGCCTCACGTAGTTCGGGGTTAAGGTACACTCGGGTATTAACCTCTCCTTTTTAGGCTCTAACTTTTGCCAAGGCGCCCGTTGCGGGTTTTCGACCTTGCGAGCTTTGTTCTTCTTTTCTTTTCCATTCTTTTCATTTCTTTTTCCTTTTTTGATTTTTTCGTTCTTTTCTTTGCATCTTTCTTTTTTGTTCTCTTTTTTTTTCTTTTTGCATTTTTTTGCTTCTTCTTTTTTTGTATTTTTTTTCTCTTGCTCTAACTTTTGCCTGGGTCGCCCTTCCGGGTTTTCGGCCCAGCGAGCCTCTCAAGGGTAAAAGTATAACAAGTCCATGCCAAATGGTTTTGAGATCCTGAAATTATCTGAATCCAGGAGAATGGCTGCTGTTCTAGCTTCGTAAGCTTCTCCTGATGAGATCTGATCTTCTTGACCCGACTTCCTTGGCCTATTGTTCGAGAGCTGCTTCAAATCCGGCCACACAGGCCTCACATCATAGTTGACCGTTGAATGTTCTGAATGGGCCCAAGGTTTGAAAGTGAGGAGTCGAGTCTCGAAGCTGAGAGCGATCCTAAGCTGCACAATCTCAAGAGCGATTCCACACAGGTCTTCGCGGGACCGCGCAAAATAATTTGTTTTTTGAAAGTTTTTAAGAAAGCGAAAAATCGCTCGCGCTGAAGGTAGTGTGAAACCAGTCTGGGTCAAGCCAGGGTCCTTCTCAGTACTCACGCTAACAAGCATGATTTCATTCATTAAGGGCTTAGCATGCCTCTCTTTCTCTCAAATGATCAAAGTTTTGCAAATCCCGAGGAATTCCTTCATCTTCGTTTTCACCGCAGTGTTCAAAAAGTTTTGAAAAACTTAGGTTAAATGCAATGATTTTGGGGTGCAGAAGAGAGCAGGTGGAATGTACTGCTATTTCATTCAGATTCCGTCACAACTAGCACACGGCAGAAGCGAACACAAGAGCGTGAAAAACCACTGCTGTTTCATTCAAATCTGTTGGCACAACTGGCTCCCTGACAGAAACAGACTCAAAACAAAACGAAAAGACAAACACAAAACAAAATGGCGACGCCCGAGGTAACACCCCCCGGAATCACCCGACTCCTATACAACAGGGCTGACTCGATACAACAAGACAGACCCAAAACCAAAAAGAGACAGACTCAAAACAAAAGACAGACTCAAAACAAAACAACAAGACTGACCCAATACCCAAGTCAGAAAGCACAAAAGTTATCATTCGCAAATGCTCAAAGCAGTGCATGCCATCCACCATATCTAGAGTAAACTGAGCGCTGCCCGCAGGTGGTTCGTCCCCCCAATCACATCACATTATCCCCCAAGTTCACTGATCAAGTGCCGATAGATTTTGCAGGACCTGGTGCGGGGATGATTCCATTGTCAAATAGATCCTGTACTTCATGGCGAAGACGGAAGCAGGCGTTGGTAGTATGGCCAGTTTGTTGATGGTACGTGCAGTACTGGGTAGTATCATGTGTAGCCGGAAGAGGGTTCGGGAGTGGCCGAGGCTCAAGGGGTTTGAGATGGCCTTGTCCAACAAGGATTTGGAGAGCTTTGGACAAAGGCATATAGAGGGCATGGAAGACCCTCCGACCTCGGGGTTGGTACTTCAAGGCTTGTGGATTTTTGCTGGGCGCACCAGCAAAGGGATTGGCAGGTGCTGGCCTGGTTTGCCGATCTCTTCCGAGTGGAGGATTGGAGATAACAGGATCGTCTCTAGTATGACAGTCCTTCTCCCGATGTTCCTTCTGATTCGGACTGCCTCCAACCTGAGTAGCGAAAGTGTCATCCACAGCTTTTGCAACAACTGCGAGGACTTGCTCTTTGTTCAGTCCCTCGGCTTTCAAAGCCTCAACAACCAACAGAAGATGTTCATTGGGATCCATGTCCGCCGCTATCTTGTTCCTCCCACTCACCTCCATTCCGCCAAGGGATCGACTTTCCTCAAATGCAGCCCGTCCCAACATCGAGGAGTCTCTTGGCATGAAGTTCTTGGTACGTGGTGTGGTCGATGATGGAGCCAATGTCCCGGAGGCCAGATCCGTCACGGTTTTTTGAAGATCTTTAATCATTCCCATCAACTCAGAAGTAGTGGGTTGACGGGTTTGAGATGGTTGAGGTTCGGGTGTACCCATCATGCATAAGTCCATGCTTTCTGGGATAAACACCTCAGGCTTGGGTAGATGGGCCGGGGTGATGTACATGCTGGGGTCAAAGGTGGATGGCAGTATGTGGATGTGATTGAGGTAGGCAGGAGATGTTTGGTCATTGGGGTCCGAAGGTGGAGCTATCGTCCGGTTGTCGATGAGATTTTGGATCTCATGACGAAGGCGGTAGCAACGGTCGGTGCCATGACCGCGCTGCTGATGGTACACACAGTACTTGGCGGGGTTATGTCTGGCTGGGAGTGGGTTGGGAAGAGGTTGAGGATCGAGGGGTTTGAGATGCCCTTTTTCCATCAAGGCTTTTAGTGTGCTAGTCAGGCTCATATAGAGGGGGGTGAAAGTTCTACCCTGAGTTCGGGCTGAGCCAGCTGTTTGTAGGCTCGGTTTGGCAAAAGGGTCGGCTGTGGCGACCATATTGATTTCGGTGGGTTTGGGAATAGCGCTACTACCAGCGTTGGTACTCCTTGAAATCACCTTCCTTGTCAGTTCCCTTGTCCTGGAAATGATCCCGCTGTTGAACGCATTCTCAACTTGAACCCCCAGTTCATGCAAACTTTTGAAAGTGAATAGTGGAGCGACTATCAACTTTTGCAACATATCATGCTCGAGGTTTCGGACCATCATCTGCACTTGATCCTTCTCAGAAGGGCGACGATCTGTCATTTGTGCTGCCTTTGCTCTCCACCTTGCAATGAATTCCACAAAAGGCTCTGTTGGGTTTTGGCGAGTTGCTTCAAGCTCTTGGATGGTCATTTCAACTTGGGTATTGTAGGAATACTGATCGACAAAGGCCTCAGCCAGTTCTTCCCAGTTTTGCTTCACTGTATCCTCCAATTTGGTATACCAAGTGGCTGCCACACCCGACAGGGTTCTTCCATACAAAGAGAGTTTCTGTGGCTTAGTCAGACCCATCGGCTTTAGGACATCTAAGAAAACTCGGATATGTACCATTGGATCTCCAGACCCGTCGAAACGGTCGATATATGGCATTTTGAATCTGTCTGGGAGCCGGATGGAAGCCTCGGTGTGCCCATCCTCAATGCCAGGAATGGAGTTAAGGCCCTGTGCCCTTTTGAATTGCTTCTCAAGGTTTGCAATTTTCACTGCAGTCGGATTGAACTCATCAACATGAAAGGGTTGAGTTTTCTCATTAGGCTGCACCAGGGGTCTGAGCACCTGAGCTTGAGCCAACCCTTTTCGAGGATTCAGACACTGCAAGTCTTCAACTGGCGGAATTGGGTCAAAGTTCGGCTGGGGTCCCAAAGATGGATGTGAGGCAGATGCCCCAGATGGGCGCTGCGTTTCAATACTGGTCTCAGCTTGCATGGCAGTTCCCCGATTTAGCGCTGCTGTCACGGCTGCGAATTCTTCCGAACCTTGTGCCATCACGGTCTGCTGAGTCTGAACAAAAGTGATGTGACTGGCGACTGACGGATTAGATGAACAGATGAGCCCTGACCGGCTTTTCTTTACCTTGCCGCAGCGAAAGAACACTGGTTGCCCTTGAATTGAATTTCTGCCCTAACAAAGTCTAATCAGCACAAGTTCGATGAAACTCAGGAGATATCGGAGCCTTCTGAAGCTATGGTTCCCAGACTACCCTGCAAAAGAGAAAACAGACAGCATCTCAGCCTGATTCCACCTGAATAGATATGAGCCTATTTGAATGAGTGTGCTCTCTACTGAATTCTGCCCCAAACTTCGGCCTCAAAATCTGAGTCTGATACCCACAGGTAAAGCTGACTCCTAAATACTGATAGTAATGCCCGCAGGCCTGATGCCCAAACTCGCAAACTGGTGCCCGCAGGCCTGATGCCCAAACTACTAAATTGGTGCCCGCAGGCCTGATGCCCAAACTTATACGCTGATACATGCATTCCTGTAGAGACGCACTCTAAAGCACATAACAGATAAGTGAGAGCCAAAACACCCCTATGTTGGGGTAGGGTTTCCCTGTCCTATTTTGTCAGGAGCTAGGGTTTCACTAGGCACGCAGCGGCTTCAAACAACCTATAAACGGGTAAGCAACCTGTCCTAGTTTGGAATGGTCACTATAGATCCGAATATGCACTAGGTCGAATGGTCAAAGAGGGTGCCCCGGTGAAACCGGGGTTTGTGTTCCCATACTGGCAGAGCCCACAACCGGTCAGCCTTATGGTCATGCCTTGACAAGACAAGCCTCCGGCAAACCGTTCAGGAATAGCAGATGGCAAACACGGTGTCCTAGGCGCACCAATGCAAATGCAATGCAAAGAAACACACAAGTGTAGCCAAAAACAGATATCATGAGTTCGAGTCAAGTTCTCTAAATCCCCAGCAGAGTCGCCAGAAACTGTAACAAGCCCGCGGGGGACCCTCGCTACAGCTCGGACTCGACTTTTCGTAGTCACGGTTCTAAGTCTGAACCAAAGAGTCCAAATCCGGCAAATCGTTTTTGAGAAAACAGATTTTTGAAAGAAGTGCCAAACATGGACTGCTTTGCCAGATACAGAGTCGCCACCTAAATATTTTATTTTGGGAAATTTAGGAAACCCTGACTCGGTGCCAAAAGGCCACGTGTCCGTCATCACCAAAGTTGCCTCGGTTCGGGAACTTGGGTACGATTGGGGAAGGTCACTTCGTGAGCACCCCCGCTCGCCCGGTCATAGACCGGCCTCTACTAACCATGATATCAATTTTTGAAAACATTGTATGTTCTTATTCCGGTTATTAGCCTAGGTTACTATGTGATGCACACAGCATATAAGTATAGACTGGATCGCCCGAATTGGAACAAAACATTTCATGCTTGTTTATTTGAAAGATGATTTGCTACTCGCAAGTAGGCTTAAAATGCAGATTTTACCACCCGCAGGTGGGTTTAGAAAAGATGGTTTTGCCACTATCTAGTGGGCTTAAAACAAACAGTCGATGATTTATTCCAATCTAAACAACTCAACCTTCACCCACAGGCATTCAGGCAGATATATCACATAAGCACATAGCCTCATGGTAAGCATGCTATTCATGGCAGTCACTCACACGCATGCGAGGATGCTAAAGTATAGAACTTACCGAGTACTCCAAGCCAAAGTAGGAACTACATTAGAAATCATGCATGATCCTAAGTATACAAAAATGCTTAATGCAACACATGCAAAATGCAACTATAGTAGGCTCGGCTATTCTAAGATGGCATATGAAATGCTACAACTAACATGTATTCAACTTGGAATTGAAAATACAATGCAGTTAGTATGATGCGCCGAGCCCGGTGCATGCAAAACAGATGAATGATGCAAACATGCTGTCATGCTGTATGCTAATTTAAACATGCCCTAATCTAACCATCATAAGCGGATAAATAAAAGGGAGAAAGACGTGGGGTTGGAAGACATACATCACACTCACGCACACTTATTACAGTTGTGCCCTCACTCGGAGGGTCCGAATAAATAATACAGTCCAAATATTACAGTCCCCAAAATAAAAGAATATTACAGTCCAAAATATTACAGAATTCTAATTAATTAAAGAATTAACTAAGAAAGCAAATAAAACTGGCGTGCAGCCCAGGGACTGCCTTGCTTCTGATGGATGATGCATGTCCGGATTGTCTTGCGCGGAAATCCACCGGAATGCCCCAATTAGCCTCTGTTTACACCTGTTTCTTGAAATGCGTGCCAAGCCTCGAAAAGTTGCTGATTCTGCGTTTTGCTGCAACAGAGAGCAGGAAAGGGGCATAGCAATGTATTTGCACAAATATATGCATGTCTCGATCCTCGTGCCACCAATCACGCATACCGAGGCATGATGGCCGAGGAGCCGAAATGCGCAACTCAATATAGGATGAATGCACATGAAACTACAGTTAAAACCTAACTCCATCATGGATAATCCGGAGTGTCGGTGACTGGGGAATTGAGACACATTCCGTCACTCGGAGTACGAAACATACCTCGTTTCCCGTGCCCGGGCTAACTCATATTCCGGACACGATGCAATATGCATGATATGCATGAAATGCAATTAAGATACAACCTAGTATATATTATGCTATGGAATGAAATGCCTCGAAATGCGTGCACGCAGGCACGTAAACTGAGAAAATACAGAATGCTATGAAAATGCGGTGCCTCGAAATGCGTGCACGCGGGCACGCAAACCGAGGTAATGGTAAAATGCTGTGAAAATGAGGTACCTCGAAATGCGTGCACACGGGCATACAAACCGAGGCAATGGTAAAATATGATGAAATGACATGGAAATGACAAATGGGCTTATACCAACATGAGTGAGCCTCAGCCACACTCACATAGGATGCCGACGGGTGAAAATGAAGTGCCTCGAAATGCGTGCACACGGGCACGCAAACCGAGGCAATGCATACGCAATGCAAATGACATGGAAAATGAAGTATGGACTTATACTAACATGAGAGAGCCTCAGCCGCACTCACATAAGATGCCGATGGCAGAAAATGAAGTGCCTCGAAATGCGTGCACACGGGCACGCAAACCGAGGCAATGCATACGCAATGCAAATGACATGGAAAATGAAGTATGGACTTATACTAACATGAGAGAGCCTCAGCCGCACTCACATAAGATGCCGATGGCAGAAAATGAAGTGCCTCGAAATGCGTGCACACGGGCACACAAACCGAGGCAATGCATACGCAATGCAAATGACATGGAAACTGACAAATGGACTTATACTAACATGAGAGAGCCTCAGCCACACTCACATAAGATGCCGACGGATAAAAACGGAGTGCCTCGAAATGCGTGCACACGGGCACGCAAACCGAGGCAATGATAAAATGTGATGAAATGTGGCAAAAATGATATGCAAGCATGCCAATGGAATTTCAGCACTAAAATATGGGGGAAAACAGTCCCGAAATGAGGCGAAATGACATGAAATGCAAGGAAATGTCCCGAAATGCAACATTAGGCACCCGAAATGACCTATAGCTATGCCAAACATGCACAATATGGATATGCAATGCAAAGACAGAAGCTAGACAGTCCCAAAAGATGCACTTTTACAGTTATAAACATGGCCAAACAGCAAGCATAGGTAGGGGAAAAATAGCATGCAAGAATAGAAGCTAACCCCTCTAATGCATGTTGGTAGCTGGTTATATGGACCAAAAAAAGGGTGTAAAGGTGGGGCATAAAGGAGAGCAAAATTCCCCCAAAAGGGTCCCCCCGGATGTAGATATTTTTGGGAGAAAACCAAGGCACAGCTGGAATGCACTCAACCTGAAGAAGCAGGCCGGCCTATCACTTTTGTTGCAGGTGGCCGGCCGGCCACTTAACATAGCCGGCCGGCTAGGTCAAAGAAAAAAAACGGCCGGCCGGCCAGAAAAAATGGCTGGTCACCCCCTAGGATGAAGCCCCAGAAGTTAGCTTTCCAATGGCGCAAACCTTGCATTAAAATTCCTCCTGTAGAAAAAGTTATGCCCTTTTCCGTGAAGCCGCACAGATTCAGTCCAAGCGGACTTCAACCAACCACATCTCTCCACCCCGGACTTGGACTTGGGAGATTCTTGAGTGCAAAATGAAGCCCCAGAAGTAAGCTTTCCAATGGTGGTGGCCTCATATCTTAATTCCTCTTGTGCAAAGAGTTACGCCCGTTTCGGTGAAGCCGCGCAGCTTTTTCTCCTTCCCGGATTCATGCTGAACCACTTTTGACCAAAAAGAAGTTGGCTTTTCGGCAAAATTACTAGCCTCCCACCAAATTTTGGTGTCCTCTCATGTGTGTAGATCACATATATGTGGTTTGGGGTTGGCAACAGTGACTCCAGGGTGTTCAACATTGCATTTGAAGAGGAGGGGCAAAAATGGAAAGAAAAATTAATGGCCGGCCATAAACTTTTAGGGTCCTCCCAAGTGTGTACATCACAGATATGTGGTTCAAAGTTCAAGAAAGTGGGCCCAAGGTGTTCAACATTGGCCCGGAAGAGGAGGGGCAAAAATGGAAATAACAATTAATGGCCGGCCATGACTTTTTTGGGTCCTCCAAGGTATGTAGATCACAGTTATGTGGTTGAAAGTTGGCAACACTACCCCTAGGGTGTTCAACATTAGCCTGGAAGTTGGAAAAACGGGCGTCGGGAGGCTCCGGAGGAGAGATAACTGGTTGCTGCAACAATTACTAGCCTCCCACCCTTCAGTGACCTTCCTGGTGATAAAACAGAGGTACCTGCCAAAAATGAACGAAAACCGATGCAAAACGAATGTTCGGGGGCCAAAACACGCAGTTCGGGGCCCCGGAAACTGCCCGTTAAACACCGAAAGTGGCGTTCGGCCACGAAGTGGGTTTCTCAGACCCCAGTGTCCCTCAAAAGGGAGAAAATAAGATGTATGCCAAAAATTAGAGCAATAGGAGATGGTTAAGCGGTCCCGAACCGAGGCACACGGCCTGACGGCTCCGAAAATCGGGAACCGGACTCCGAAATGGGCAAAATGGCCTACGGCCACCAAATGTAGCCTACGGACATTGAGAGATGGTCTACTGGACCTCTCCCTCCGCTCAGGAAAAGAAACAAAGAAAACCGAGTCTGGTTCGCAAACCGAGGCAAGGCACAGAATAGGGTTCGGAAGCCCGGAGGCAGGGCTCGCAGCCACGACTCTGAGACTTCTGAACAAGCACAACATGCAATATCACCGAGTGCTCAACTGGTGATGTCTGAGTCTTAAGGAAATTGTGAATCTTGTATATTGGAAATTGTTAGATTTGAAAGAAATGCATGTTGGTAATGCATGTTCTGATATATATTGTGAAATGCCTCTTCATAAGAGACGGGATGATCAGTAATGGGTCAGGTTGTGAAATGTTGAATGGTAACACTACTGTGAATTGAGAAAACTGATTTTTGAAACTCATATCTAATTTCGGGGACGGAATTCTTTAAGGGGGGAAGGTTATAGCGATCCCGGTTTTCCCTCCATTGATTAGTGTAATCCAGACTTGGTTCCGTGGATGTTGGTTGTTGTATCTATCTTGTTTTTGTCCTTCAATACCTTATATTTGAGTTATAGGATGTTTTGGGCAGGATTGTTACAAGTTGGGTATAATTGGGAGCAAATGGTTGCTGCCCAGAATTTTGGTTCTTCGCTCGAGCGAGGCTGTTGTTTTAGATCCATTGCTCGAGCAAGCTTTGTGTGTTAGATCCTTTGCTCGAGCCAAGTTTCCTTCACTCGAGTGAGAGTTGAGTTTTGTGTTTGGTGGATCGAGCGAGAAGTATTACGGTCGAGCGTGTGTCTGCATCTCATTTCTGACCTGAGAGCTGTGTTTCTTGGCTCGAGCGAGATTCCCTTCGCTCGAGCGAGTGAGGTATATGTTTTGGGTTTCCTTCGCTCGAGCGAGCATTCTATCGCTCGAGCGTGCTTCTAGGTTGCAGACCTAAAGCTTCGAATTGTTGGCTCGAGTGAGGCTTTCTACGCTCGAGCGAGTGTTCTTTGTGTCTGGTCGCTCGAGCGACCACTCCTTCGCTTGAGCGAGCCTGTGTTATATCAGCAGGCAGCAGCGGGAAAACACCTCACTTATTGCATCTCTTTTCTTCTCAAACCCTAGATCCGAGCTCCCTCTCTCTCTACACACCTTCTCTCTAGGTTTTCATCTATATTTAGTGAGTATCTCTTTGTAAGAAAGGTAGAGGGTGGTGTGAGCTTCGTTTTAATCTGAAGATTTGTGGATTTGGAGCACCTTGGATTTTGGTCATCTCCTCCTTTGAGCTTCTAATTTCGAGGTAGGGATACCCTACTCCATCTTATGAGTTTTGTCTTTAATTTTGGTCATTTTGTTGAGTTAGTGATATTGGGTAATTTTGAGAAAAGTTGGGGTCTTTTTTGTAATTTATAAAAGACGGGGGTTTTCAAATATTGAGACCCATATGTATGTGGGACATTGAGGAAATGGAATTATTGAGGTATTGTTGATGAAAATGAACCTTAGGGTTAATATTGGAAAAATGGGGAAAAATGCCCTAATTGTATTGAATAATTAATTTGTATAATTAATTTTGGGGAAATGAGCAATTGAGTTGAGAATAATGAAATTGGGAAATTATGAGATTAAATGGTGTAGTTGGATTACTTTATCACTCACCTATGAAAATGTTGTTATTATATCTGTTTATGCATTTATTTTCTGTTTAGAAATAACTGTTTTGGGCTATCGGTGGAGGATAGTCTTGAATGTTGTAGACAGTGCATGATGATTAGGCGAACTAAAACTAATCAGTTGAATGTGTCATCGAGTATGGCGGTTGGAATAATACATCAAATTTATGTATTGATTGACCACGTATATGATATGTTTTTATATACACTGTGTTGTGTGGGAGGAGATAGGGGATGTACTCCACGGTTTAGGAGAAGATAGGGGATGCACTCCTAAACCGGTCATTGTTTGGGAGGAGATAGGGGATGTACTCCATTGATACAGGAAATACGTGTATCTATTGAAGTATTGATATAGCAAATTTGTGTATCATATATGAAGTATGGAAGTGTTTTGTTTGAGATTGATACAGCAATTATGTGTATCTATTGTGGAGTAAGGAAATGTTTAATATGAATTGTTATCCCAATTGAAATGGATGTACTATTAATATGAGATGTAATCTCATTTAGATTATCTGGCCAGGTTCTGAGCCGTGTTTATGAAATGATTTGATGAGTAAAGGAAAATGGATTGTAACATGGACATGATAGTCATGGGATTGTATTGTGATATACATTGGTTTATATGTGTTAACCTTCTGTCATGTGGCATTATTTAGTCATTGTTCATATTTGGTTTAGTATATCTCTACTGGACTGTGGCTCACCCTATATGGGACATCATTTTCAGGTCCAGGTGATATGCCACCTCCAAGATCATAGCTTGGGAGGTTCTAGGAGTTGAAGACTCTTTTGTGATTTTGTTATCTTTTGATGTATTATATGTAAATTCAAGCCAAGGGCTTAATATGTATTTGAGTTAGCACTCTCTTCTTGTAACCAAGTATTAGCTTGGAAAGTTGTAAGCCCTTAGAGCATTTACTTTTGTTGGCAACGTGTAATACTTTTGTACTTAACTACTCTGATGAATGGAAGGATGTTTATTTCTTTTATATCTATGCATGTCAAGGTTGTTGGGCTTTATGTATTTTTTGAGGGCGTTACAAATAACATATCAAAGAAGCAACCTTCCATGATGAATCAATTATCAGTCTTTCTAAGGTCTTTTGTTACAAGGAACATTGTTAAATGCAGAACAATCATTACTAATCTGTCATTACTAACATAAAGCTAATGTAACAATCTTCTATTTGTATGCAACATGTATCCAAATTATGTGGCTAAACCAATATCAAAGCCCAATGTGAATAGAAAGTATTCTTTTTACCAACTTCCTCATTAATTGTTTGCAAAAGGCACTTGAATCATTAGATTGGATATAAAACTATCCCTACTTATTAATGTCTGACAGTGCCATTTCATTCAGGATATTAGAACATGTGAGAAAAATAGTAACAAAAATAAAGTTCAATCACAAAAGGAAATACGTAGAAATGTATGTTGAGACATCTATAAATGGTTCATCAAAGAAAGAATACTTGATATCTCATGAAACACATGGCCTCAGAAACACCATTCAGAGTTTGATACTTGTATGAAAACTTAAATATAATAGAACACACTTTTCGAGAAATTAAGCTGTTTTGAATTTTCGCCCCAAAAACGCCCCTTTTCGACTAAGTTTTGGGCGTATTCAGCTCTAACTCCCAACCTACGGGTCCGGATTACATTCCGTCAGTTGTCACAAGTACTATTTGTGATGGGGAAGCTGCCCGTGAGAGTCACATGATGGTTCAGGGGCTGTTTTGAATATTCGCCCCCGAAACGCCCTTTTTCAAGTAAGTTTTGGGCGTATTTGGCTCTAACTCCCAACCTACTGGTCCAAATAACATTCCGTCAGTTGTCACAAGTCTTATTTATCATGGGGAAGCTGCCCGCGAGAGTCAAACTGTGGTTTAGGGGCTGTTTTGAATTTTTGCCCCGAAACGCCCTTTTTCGACTAAGTTTTGGGCGTATTCGGCTCTAACTCCCAACCTACAGGTCTGAATAACATTCCGTCAGTTATGACAAGTCCTATTTGTCATGGGGAAGCTGCACGTGAGAGTCACAGGGTGGTTCGGGGGTTGTTTTGAAGTTTCACCCCCGAAATGCCCTTTTTCGAGTAAGAAGTATATTTTCTCTTCCTTTGTGTAATGATCAGTTATATGTCATCTTCATGTCTTTATCAAAATGCAATTGTGTTAGGTTTAGTGGATAGTTGATTAGTCTTCATCGTTGGATTTTTCTAATGAAGTCGATCGGGTAATCATTTTCACTTTGTTGGGAAATGAAGGAAGAATTATCAACTTTCGATATTTTTACCTATTTGCCATATTATTAGAAAAATCTAAAAGATCTTATTCGTGAAGAAGGGAAAGAATTTGGTTGCACGTCCGAAATAATTGCACTTGTTAGTTGTCAATCAAATTCTAAATTAGCATATGTGATCCTTTTCTAACTCAATTCCTTTCTTCGCACTCAAAATATTAATCTCGTTGCGAGTTCAGGTATACTAAATTTGAAGATTTCAATTTTAAAATTGAAATTGGCGTATTATGGAACTAATTTGTACCCATCTTAATCATCTGAACAATTCATTTCATGTGACAAGCTGAGAAGAACATGCATGCAAAAATTAGATTAATCAAGCATAAGTAATCATATAATTAAATCATATATATATATATATATATTATAATAAATAGACAGTCTATTCTTAAAAATATAGATGTCATATAGGTAGAAATAGTTTGATGGTATGATAATACTCAATGTTCGATGAACTTGCACTACTAGAAATAGGACTTTTTGCGTCTATTTTTTTGCGACTGATTGTTTGACTGTCGCAAAAAATCACTTTCTACACCAAAATGTCATTTTATTTAAACCCCCAAATCGTGTTCTTAACTTAAAAAGAAAAACAAAACAAAACAAAACAAATCGTGTAAACTTGCCCTATCTATCCCTTATTTCCCAAATTGATTTCGCTCTCTTTGTTGAAGACCAACCTCTAACGGTATGAACTCTCTCTCTCTCTCTCTCTCTCTCTCTCTCTCAAAATCTCACTCTTTACTCTGCACTCTCTCTCTCGACTCTCTCTTTGGACTGTCCATCTCAATTTTATTGTTCATTTGAAGATTTTGATCAATTTTTGATGAAGATTTGAAGATTTTGATTCATTGTTGATGAAGAGTTGAAGATTTCGATTGATTTATAATCGGTAAGCCTAATTTCTATGAATGAATCCAACTTTCTCTCTCTATTATATCTAGTAGTTGTATTTAATGATTTCAATATTCTGTGGTGTGGAGGTTTTGGGGAGGTTTTAGTTCTCTCCTCTTCATTAGTTTGTTGAATTCAAATATTCTATTAATTTCAATATTTTGTTGAATTTAATTCATTCTTGAAAACAATAGAGGTGTTTGAACCTCTTGGAACAATCTCTATCTACTCCTACTGTTTCAACTGTGATTTCATTTGTGTTGTGTTGGTCCAAAATTGTTGATTCAATTGCTTGAACACAGCTATGTTAGGTAGTTTCATGAACTAGGAACAATGATGATTAAGGAAAGCTTGTGAAATCTAGGCCTATATGGAAGAGCAATTGTTTTAATTGGCTTGGTTTTGAAAGTGTTTTGTTGCTTGAAATTATTGCTACAATTTTTGGATGCTAGCTAGTAAGTGGTTTTCAAAACTGTTTTTATATGAATTTTCCTTTATTTTTAGTGATTTCTTTAATTTATATTTTAGTCAAATTTTTTTTAGATGCATTAAAAAATAAAATAAAAAGTGGTGTAGAGGAAAAACTATTTTGAAAGAGGCCATTAAGTGGAGATGAAGAACAGAGAGTATAGAGGAAAAATTAGAATGAGAACAGAAGTTTAAAAGAGAAAAGGGGTAGTCATCAAATGTTGTTTACAACTTCAACCAACCTCTGTTTTTTACTTTTTACTTCTGTTTTTATTTTTAAGAAGTGGGTTAGGTTGGTTGTTGAAGGAATTAAGAATTAAACTTAAAATCTTTCTTGTTATGCCCGTGTACCTAGAGCCTAATTGACCCTTTTCTTATTATTGTTTTTCCCAAATGTTTTTTTGGGAACTATGACAATGTTTTGCTTGTGGGGATTAGATACCCATATAGATATATCAAAACATCTATTACACATGTATCGTTTAACTACTGACAATGAAAACCAAGTATTTATTCAGTATTAATTTAGTTCTATTAAGAAACCAGCAAACATTTGAGAGGGAAATCAGCACTTTGCAATTGGAAGTATGTTAAAGAGTTTATAGGTAATGTTTCTGTTGCAAGTTTTTGGTGTTTGGTCTAATTATAAATTATTTGTTGATATAGGAAAAGAAACTTATTGCGAAGATAAAAAGAACCGCCAAAATAGGAAATGAGGTACATATTTCGTACCTCTACGGTTTGTTGATCTGTAGTTGATCAATTGATTTCATATTTTTTCGTCAATAGCATATTTGGTTATTCATGATTTTGTTTTAATTTCGTTTCTTCATCTAGGTTTGTCTTCTACATATCAATTTATTGATTATAATGTGCTTGAAATTAGATAGAATGGTCCTGTTTAATATTTCTCTTATGATTATGTGTGCACGGATGGAATCTAATTTGATATTTGGTCATTGATATGTGATGGAACAAATTTGAAATTAATGGTATACAGTGTCTGTTTTTAATATGAAAACAAAATATGTGCATTTTATGCACCAACACCTAAATTTTAGCATTTGACAAATAAACTGGTTTTGCTGCTAGATACAACTCATGGAGAGCCAATGGATGGAAGCCAAATTGACGAGAATTTAAATGAGCCAACCATGGGTGAGAAACTTGCAAGTTTAAATTTCCTAGAGAACGACGAGGTTAAGAGCCTTGAGAAAAAAGAAATTTCTCAGCATGTGATGCCTCCAAGTGTGGATTCTATTCATGTAACGCCAAAAAATAAAATAAAAATAATAATAAAATAAAATACACAATAAAAGTACTCCAACCACCACTCCTTACGGTACACCAAAAATAAATCTCCAACACTTGCATGCATAATCATAAGAGATTTACAAAATAGTTCCACATGTGAATATACATTCAACGACTTTAGTACATAAATCTATAGCATGTAAAACATCCAGTCAAAAGTAGATAAATGCCCTTAAGGGCTACAATGTCCAAGGCTTAAGCCCGGTTACACAAAATGGTTGCTCGAACCCACACAAATATAGCCATTGGCTTGCAAAAATATAATCACAACAAAACAAGAGCCTTGTGCTCTCAACATACACATCCACACCCTTAGTTTTGCGGAATCACCACATCTTTTCCTGCACGAAGTCCCATAGGGTGAGCATAAAGCCTAGTTGAAAATTCTTAACAAAGTATATACATTTTATACAAGTCTCATGAAATAGAATGCACATGCCATACTATGCTATTAAAAAAAAGTCGCATCTTCATCTTTTGAAAGCCATCATGCACAATGAAATCTTGAAATTTCAACAATTGAATAATTTTAAATCAAATTCAAGGGGCAGTAAATATGACTCAGATAATTCCTAGATTGGTGTCTGCAAGTAGGCATAACTAGCACTACCAAATCCCTACTTTATTGATAGCTAATCAGAAGGCACGTGGTATCTTCTCCGCGTGTATTTTCGGTCTTTCACCTTGGACACTCAGGTCAACTTAATCAATTCCATATGCACCCCCTATCCGGACTTACCAACGTATTTACCCCGAAAACAAATTCAAGAGATATTGTTTCACAAATATTTTCTTTCTCAATGCAAAAATTCTCAAATCCCAATTTAAAATTTGTAACGACCAAATGAATTGGAATGCCAATGCAACATACAACAATGCATTATAATATTCTTCTATTTTCAATTCTTCCACACAATTTTTCCATTGTGATCACAATTTTCATTTCTCTTTCCGATGCAATTTCACAAGATAAACATATATTCATTTACATCTATTAAGGAGTAGTAACATTTCCACATTTCATGCATTTTCATCAACTTAGCCATTCCATGACTATATCAACATTTTGAACAACAACTTTGAAACCAACTAATTCTCATATACCATGGAATTTCTCATTTCAACATTTGCCATAATGTTGGTTAAATATCAATTTCGTAACATCACCACATTTTCTCAAAAATTCCTAAATTTCTAGGGTTTCCATAAACTAGGTTTCCTCCTCATTTTGAAAGAAATCAAATCAAGATAACACTTCTCTACAACAATATAGCTCAAAATCTCAAGGGTTTTTAGAAAATATTATGGAAACCCACTTTTAAAATCACCTAGGTCGGCTCTGGGCATAGGCCCACCTGGCCATAGCCTAGAGCCCCTCAAAATAGACCCAAAAAAGGGGCCCCCTCCTATTATAATTTAGTGTGTAATATATTAGGTATGTTTTAAGGCCAAAAAAATTGAAGAAGGCCCAAACTAACTTAAAATAAATTGACCCATTCAAAAATTAAAAGACCCATTCAAAAAAATTAGCATTGTTATCCATTGACAATAAACCCATATTATAGTTTAGTGTAATATATTAGGTATATTTTAAGTCCAAAAAAAATTAAGGAATGCCCAAACAAATTTAAAATAAATTGAGCTATTAAAAAAATTGAAAGGCACATTTAAAATAATTAGCATTGTTATCCATTGAAAATGATTCTGTAAAAAACTAGATTATGCAAGTATGATTGATTTATTTGCTTCTAAAAATGTAAAAAGAGTGAGAATCAAGTGATACTTATTAGTTGTTGTAATGTAATGTTAAGTATTTTTTGTGATTTTGACACAAATCTTTTGTCCTTTATCTTCAAATTGACTAATTTAATGTAATGTAATGCCCAAACTAATTTAAAACAAATTGACTTATTAAAAAAATTGAAAAGTGCATTTAAAATAATTAGCATTGTTATCCATTGAAAATGATTCGGCAAAAAAACTAGATTATGCAAGTATAATTGATTTATTTGCTACTAAAAATGTAATAAAAGCGAGAATCAAGTGATACTTGCTAATTGTTGTAATGTAATGTTAAGTATTTTTTGTGATTTTGACACAAATCTTTTGTCCTTTATCGTCAAATTTTTTTTATCATTCGATGAAAAAAAAATGTGAAGGGCCCTAGAAATTTATCAGTTGATTATCAGCTTTGGGCCCCGAAAATCTTAGGGTCGGACCTGAAAATCACCCCCAACTCATGAGTCAAAAACCACGTTCAACACCACAAGAAGGAGTTAGTGAGGTTTGGTGTTGAAACTCGATCTTCACCGCACACAATGTAACCCTCGAACAGTTCTCCAACTTTGAATAAAACTAGGGTCAAAATGTTAATGAATTTGGAGAAATCAAGGAGTCAGTGAGGTTTGGTGTAGGAAAAGTAGAGAGAAGGATGAGAACTATGTTTTTCGAGAGAGAGAGAGATGATAAAAAAGTGATATACACACATCCCAAGAAGAAGAAAATAAGGGAATTTTCAGACACAATGTATTTCCGCACGTGCGTGCCTTTCCCTGCACTTGCGGCATGCCTTCACCGCACATGTGGCCTCTACCCCTGTACGTGCGGCCCTCCTTCCCGGTACCTGCAATTTTGTGTGCAATTATTTCAGTGTTGTACCTTGGCATCCCTTGCTTTCTACACGTGCGGCCTCACCTCCAATACATGCAGCCTCTCTTCTGCACGTGCTGCCCAAGCCTCCACATGTGCGGCTCTGCCTCCCAACCAGAGATTTTACCTGCTGAACTGAAATCTCCTAGATCCAACCTCATACCTCCCGAAACAAGTGAAACTCAACATCGAAATAAATAAGAACGAGAATTTTGAGAAAAAGGTTTCAAAAACGACAAACCCAAGCGGTTGACAAGGCCTTAAGTCAAACCCGACACTCTAATAAGGGTAATTCCACACAAATCAAAGAAACACGAGACGGGTTACGTACCCGGTCATCACAACCTCCCCACCATGGGAGATTTCGTCGCCGATATTAAATCGAACTACTCAAACAAAAGGGGCTTCAAGCGATCAAAACCACGCTAACATAATTCCAATTCAACTATAATAGTAACTCTCATACTAGTACGGAGATCTCAATTCTCAACAAAATTTGCCATTAACTACATGGTTTTCACATGCCTTAGCCATAATATTAACGATAACAGTTCGTGATAACCATAAGTATGAAACTTTCTAACAACAACAATGACAATTCATAATAATTTCATGCTTAAAATAACAACACACATAATAGCACGTTGTTAACAATTTAACACATTTCCCTCAAACGCTAGGGATCATCACAAGTTAAGATAACTAAGCATTTTCAAACAAATCCGAATACTTGGAGCGGACCTCCGCCACTCGCTCCCAAGTCATTTCCTCGACCCCATGGTGTCTCCCACAACACCTTCACTAGTGGTATAGTCTTTCCCCTCAACACCTGTTCCCAGGTGTCTAAAATTTGAACCGGTCGCTCTTCGTATGAGGCATCCTCATCTACCTTCAAATCAACCCAATCAAGTACATGAGAAGGGCTGGGTTCATACTTTCTAAGCATGGATACATGAAACACATTGTGAACCCCCGAAAGTTGAGGCGGTAAGGCTAACCAGTACGCCACTTCCCCAATTTGCTCCAATATCTCGAAAAGCACAATGAACCTTGGAGACAATTTCCCACTCCTACCAAGCCTCATCAAACCCCGCCTTGGTGAGATTTAAGGAACACATGGTCACCAACCTCGAAAGATAAGGTTTGTCTCCTCTTATCAACATAACTTTTCTGTCGACTTTGAGCCGTGGCTAGCCTCTTCCGGATGAGGGAAACTTTCTCAGTTGTCTCTCTAACAATATTTGGACCCAACAATGGTGCATCACCCATCTCAGCCTAACAAATCGGCGATCTGCAAGGTTGGCCATACAGGGTCTCAAACGGTGCCATCTCAATGCTAGCTTGATAACCATTGTTATAGGCAAACTCAATCAATGGTAAATGTCTCTCCCAAGACCCTTTGAAATTAAGGACGCAAGCTTTAAGCATGTCCTCCAAAATCTGAATGGTACGCTCTAACTGCCTATCGGTTTGAGGGTGGTAAGCGGTGCTAAAGGTCAACTTAGTTCCCAGTGCCTCTTGAAAGCTTTGCCACAATTGGGCAGTAAAACGAGGATCTCTATCCGATACAATGGTCACATGGACCCCATCAAGTCAAACTATTTCTCTAATGTACAACTCTGCCAAATGCTCAACTAAGTCGTCGGTGCACATCAAAATGAAATGCGTAGTCAACCTAACAACAATCACCCAAATGGCATTATTGCCCTGTTATGTTCTAGGAAGCCAAACTACAAAAGCCATGGTAACAGGCTCCCATTTTCACTCGGCTATCGGTAAGGGTTGTAGCAAACCCGATGGCTTTTGGTGTTCGGCCTTCACTTGTTGACAAGAAAGGCATTTCGATACAAATAAGGTGACATCCCACTTTAATCCCCTCCATTAAAACTGGTAACTAAGATCATAATACATTTTGGTGCCTCTTGGATGTACTGCAAGGCGTGAGTGATGGAACTCTCAAAATACCCCCTCTCTACAAGATTACGGTACAAACAAACAGTCTAGATAACGTACACTTAGATCCGAGTGAATGTTCAAACCCTTCTCTTCCTTCTCATTGGAGATTCTATCACGGTGATTCCACCTCACGGTCACCCTGTTGTGCCTCTATGACCTTACTAATCAATGTAGGTTGAGTGACTAAAGTAAACAAGGTAGCACCCTCGCTAGATTCACCCAAAAGTAAATCGAACTCACCGATATCTCCCGAATGGTCACACTTGCCAAACTACTCATAGATTTTTGA
The DNA here is from genome assembly GCF_055761805.1 of Camellia sinensis. NCBI lineage: Eukaryota > Viridiplantae > Streptophyta > Magnoliopsida > Ericales > Theaceae > Camellia > Camellia sinensis. The sequence goes on along the minus strand of NC_138975.1, from coordinate 98,546,298 downwards.
CTCAAGGCATTGGCCACTACATTGGCCTTCCCCAGGTGATAGTGTAACTCGAAGTCATAATCCTCCATAAATTCCATCCACCTACGTTGGCATAAATTCAAGTCTTTTTGGGAAAACAAATACTTTAGGCTCTTATGATTGGAGAAAACCTCAAACTTCACACCATACAAATAATGTCTCCAAATCTTCAAGGAAAAAATTACCGCCGCTAACTCTAAATCATGGGTGGGGTAGTTTTTCTCATGAGTTTTCAATTGTCGTGAACCATAGGCCACAACATTTCCCTCTTACATCAAGACACAACCAAGCCAATCGCGGGACGCATCACAATAAACGGTATAACCCAAATCTCTTTCCGAAATTATCAGAACCGGTGCAGTGGTCAATCTAGTCTTAAGTTCTTGGAATGACTTTTCACAAGCTTCGCTCCATACAAATTTGACACCCTCTTTGTCAACCTAGTCAAAGGTACGGCTAGTCTAGAAAATTCACTTACAAAACGACAATAATACTCTGCTAATCCCAAGAAACTCCGGATCTCAAAAATATGTTTAGGTTGTTCCCAATCTTGCATGGCATCTACCTTAGAAGAGTCTACAGTTACTCCTTCTCTCGAGACTACATGCCCCAAAAACTTCACCTCGGTCAACCAAAACTCGCATTTCTTAAATTTGACATATTGGTGCTCCCTCAACAAATCAAGCACTAGTCGCAAGTGGTTTTCGTGTTCTCCCTCGGAGGCTGAGTAGATCAAGATGTCGTCCACAAAGATACCACGAAGTGGTCTAAGAATTCTCAAATAACTTGATTCATCAAATCCATAAAGGAAGCATGTGCATTGGTCAAACCAAAAGGCATTACAAGGAATTCATAGTGGCCATAAAGCGTGCGAAAGCCCGTTTTCTAGATGTCTTCCTCCCAGACTCTCAACCGATGGTACCCTGATCTCAAGTCTATCTTCGAGAAGCAACGAGACCCTCTAAGTTGGTCAAATAGATCATCTATTTTGGGTAGAGGATATTTGTTCTTAATAGTAACTCGATTCAACTTGGGGTATTCAATACATAACCGCAACGACCCATCCTTCTTCTTTACAAAGAAAGCCAGCGCTCCCTAAGGTGATGTACTAGGGCGAATGAAGCCCTTGTCAAAAAGTTCTTAGAGTTGAATCTTCGACTCATGCAATTTGGCAAGTGCAAATCCATATCGTGCCATGCCAGACACTAAGTCAATGGAAAACTCGATCTCCCGGTGGGGTAGCAAACTAGTAAGATACTCGGGAAAGACATTCGGGTATTCACAAACTACCTTTGTCAATTCAACACGGGCCTCGTCACTCTCACTATCCAAGAGAGTTGCAATAAGACTACTAAGCTCGCTCCTACCACGAGGGTCAAAAATTGGCAACAAGACCCTATCAACTCGGTCCCTCGAAAAATAAAAACAGTCATCACTCGAGGTGCACACTGTAACTCTCTAACGATAACAATCAATCACGACACAGTATGAAGATAACCAGTCCATGCCTAAAATGACATCAAAACCCGACATGTCTAACAACACAAAAGCAAACAAAAGTTGGCACCCAACAACCTCTATCTCACAACTACGACATCCTCGGTCTAATTAAACCGTACCCCCGACTGGTGACTCTACCCTGAGCGGAGATGCTAACTGTGCCACCTCTAACCCCAATGCAAAAGCAAATGCAATAGATATAAATGAAAGAGACACACCCGTATCTATCAACAAATTAGCCAAAGAATTACACACAATGAAAATACTTTCACAACTAGGGATCCTGGTAACTGCTCTGGCACGGTAACAGCATACCGCACCCCTATGGCCTTTAATCAACCTGCTCATCTCTCGGAGCATATGCCAGCTACACTGACTGAGCCAAAGCGACTCCTTGATTACCTCGTGAAGTCTGAATTGAATGAGCCTGCTAGTGGCTTTGAGTCTGCCTCGACCCTAATGCGCCAGATGCGCCTCCCAACTGTGGGCAAGCTCTCCTTATATGTCCCGAATGACCACACTGAAAACAAGTAAGTCATTGCCCTCTGTTCTAGGACTGACTCTAAGATCAGTTAGGTAGAGGTGGTGGTGGTGATGGCAACATCTGCTGCCCTCCTCCCTTCTGTGGGCAGGAATTGGCCTTGTGACCCGGTTGGCTACACTTGAAACACGAAAAATTACTAGGAGCATTCTTTCCCGAATCCGCACTAGGCAAGGGAAAGGTAGATCTAGATTGTTGTGACTGGGATTAGGATGAAAAAGTGTCACTGTTCTTCTTCCTAGGTCTATAATCCCCTGTGACTCCTGGCCCCTAGACCTCGACTCTCGTAGTCTCTCCTCTGTGGCCTGCATAGTAATCTCTACATGTGGCACCACCTCGACAAGACGATCATAGTTCCAAATCATATTTTCAACAACCTTGAACAAAATTTTAGTTCTCAACCTTTTCTCAAATTCTATGCAACGGCGCTCTTCCGTTGCCACTAACTATGGTGTAAACTGGGACAAGCTAGTGAAGGCTATCTCAAACTCGGCTACGGATAGGTTAAGTTGCTTAAGGTCTTGAAACTCTTTCCTCAATCTCTCCCTAGCAGTGGGAGGTAGATACATGTCCTGAAAAGCAACCACAAAGGCTTCCAATGTGAGCTCCACTCTACCCTTGGCATACTTCCACCATTGGCCCTCATTCCCCTTGAGCTAGTAACTCGCCAGAGTCACTCTTAGCTCACTATCTTCAATGTGAAGCATCTCAAATGTCTTGACCATTTGCTCAAGTCATTCATCCACTTTCTTGGGCTCGAGGCCACCATAGAACTCATTTGGTTTGGCCTGCAAGAACTCTCTAGTGAGAAAACTCGCCCTTGTCTCTACGGCGTTCTCTCAGGCTTGGTTCTCCACTCTCAACAAATTCATTGATTCCCTCAAAGCCTCGGCCATTTCTCGAGCTAGGGCCCCCATTACGGTTTGACCCGCCTGCTTCGGAATCCCCGCTTGCCCTACTTGCTCCGCTATATTAGCTTGGCTGAACCTTTCCTCTTGCACCGGAACCTCATGGACCAGTACTTCATGCACACCTCAACGAGGCCTACCACACCTCCCGCCTCAACCGCTACGGGCTTGACCCCTTCTTGACATCCTAATTAAGGAACAAAGTAAACAACTTAGCACACGAACTCAAATGTGCTCGCAACTTACCTCACACGTTCGATCACAACATTTTTTTTATATTTCCTTACTACATAAGCAATTTAGTTTCACTCCACATAAGCACTTAGTCATATAAACATATATGAATTATTCCTTTACGATGAAATTCGTCCCATGAAATACCAAGAATTCTCAATAGAACGAGCATTGATCAAGTACCCTTCTAATAAGACCTCAAGGAATTTAAAAACTCTTTGTTGTTGTAACAAGAATTTTATTAAGAAAAGAGATGAAAATTTTTCTAAATATCTCTTTAATTTTATTGTATATAATATTTTAATACATATATATATATATATATATATGAGAATATAAGTTGTTAAAACATTGTAGGCATTTCTTTTTTTCTTTTTCTTTTGCAATGGTAACAAGATGGTCGCTAATACATTATAGGCAAATTTTTTTTTAAAACTTTTTTGCAACGGCAAAACATTAGTCGCCATAAGTAGGTTAGGCGATCACAAATAGTTTGCGACTGTTATTTTGCTGTCGCAAAAAGTATTTGACAACCCCCACATTCGCGACCCCATTTTCCGTCGCATGAGCCGTCGCAAAAGGGTTTTTGCAACTATATTTCTATTATTTGTGACAGCTTGTAACGGTCGTAAAAAATATTTTAGTGGTGTTGATTTTGTTCATGGATAATTTTCTTAATTGATTGTATTAGATGAATGGTTTAAATAACCAAAGTGAATTCAAATTAGTCATATAATAGATCAATTTCATTGTGAAATTGAGAAATCCAACTTTAGCAAATCCTTGACTCTTTTCCTGCAGTTGATAATGATCTTACTGAGAACCTTAGGAGTTTAAATATAGGCACTGCAATGATGATTCTTTAGAATATACATAAGTTGTAGTCTCCATGTTATGAGCTCGTATATTCTAAAGAAAATGGTAAGAATTATCTGAGATATTTGTGGCAAAAAAAAAAAAAAGCTTACATTTTCTAAAAATGGTCTGTACCCGAAACATTCAGCTGGCCGAGTTTCTTGGTAATCGGCTGACTGTTTTTGTGGCTGGCCAACATTTCCTGTTTGGCCAGTCAATGGGCACATCGTCAGATCAACAAGAGCAGGTTAGCCTGAATTGAAAGAAGAAACATTCATTATAGATGATTTCATCATTCTCGTTCACTTTTACTTTATTCTTCTCTGCGTTTGTTTGAAAGAATATAACATTTTGACTTTAAAAATATGAGCCTCAGAACGTTGTTGTAATGTCTGGACTTGAACCACTGAAACTCATTTTCAAAAAAGGTTTTCATTTTGGTCGAAAAACATTTTTTCTAAAACAGTTCGTTAGAGGGTTTAAAGGTTGATCTTTAGAATTCTTGTCGTGGAACTTACAAAGATTAACACCTCTCATTTTCATCATCAAGAACTCTAAAGGAAGCGCCCATGTTTCAAGGCTAGTGAAAAATGGGGTGTCTACAATAATACAGACTTCCATCTCCATTTCCACCGGTATACATCACGGATGACAAACGATACAAATCCACATAACACTTTATTGGCCTCACCCAGAGGGGAACAACCCCAAGGTCACACTTTATTAGGAGTAAACCGGAAGCGAGAGAAACCTATTACAATGCACCAAGCTTTACCGGCCCCACCCAGAGAGAAACATACCTCCATTCACACTTTATTGGGTGATAATTGGAAGGAAGAAGAACCTCTATCAAGGAGCCACGCTTTACCAGCCTTACTCGATAGGAAACAAACCCCCAAACAACATCACAATAATAGCACAACATGATAAACTACATAAATACTGTACAAGTGTAATACATACACATAACCTATTCAACAACAACAAAGCCATCCCCCACCAATCACCATGGACAAAACCTCTAGCAGATAAATAGAAATACACCTCTTATAATATAAATCTCTAGCTAATTACACCTTTTCAAAACAACTATTTCTCATTTCATTTCACAAAAGAGTTACACTTGTCATTTTATTTCCAAAAATCAAAATGTTATATCAAATTCTCAACATTTCCAAGCCTTAGCCAAAACCCCTTATCCTTAAACAAACCCAATTCATAAAACATAACTACAATCAAACTCAACACAAAATTAATCAAATAACCTAATCAATTCTCATTTTAACAACTAAACCACTAGTCCAATTCTTTAACATATAACTCGATTATTCCACATCTTTGCCCCTTTATGATTAATTACGCCCATAATGATAAATAAGGGTTTCTCTCCACTCTCGACATAAACATGTTTAGCTATCTCCCAAATCACCCAAAATGACTGAAAAACATACAACTTATCTTCTGAAATTCAAACCCCTAAACCCCTTTATATGCTTTTTGGAAAATCTCTCAAAAATATGCTTTTAAACGTAATAAAAACTACCACAGTCATATCTATAATGAAGTATTGAAAAGGAGCAAAGAAATCCCTTCCTCTTGAAGCGAAGAGGAGACATCCCAAAAATCACCGGTGACGAAATGACAATCCACTTAGATTAAATGGAAACCCTCGCCAAGCTCTACTTTTTGGTATAACTAGGGGTATAAAATGGGTAAAAATAGATGAAAACCAAGCTTGAAAGCTTGAAAAGACCAAAAATGGTGAAAAGGAAGAGAGAGAAAAGAAAATGAACTAAAAAATGAGATATTTTCAATTTTTGGCGCTTTCTATAGAAAAATAGATTGCGGCTACGAACAAAGAGAAAACACGGTCGCGAGCGCGACCAAGCATGTCACGAGCCACCACCGCGGGGCCATACAATCCTTCGCGGGCCACATACCTTCTTCTGGGCCAATAGACCAAAACCCATGTTTTGGTCGCAGCCTGGTCATGACCTATAGCGGGCGTGACCTCTATCCCTCAACAATCGCTGCTGCAAACAAGGTGGTCGCGAGCACAACCTACCTAAGGCAGAACTCCTGGGCTACTATTCTAAAGCTGGCCCGAACATTCCAAAGGTCCAAACCACCTAAAGACAAACAGATACACTCGAACAATCCCGTGCCCTAATAAAAAATAAAATGGGTCTAGTTTTCTGACCCAGGCCACTACAAAATCGTATATGTTCATCATCATCATCATCATTATCAACATCAGCATCATCAAAAAAAATTTACAAAAAGAAAAAAAGAAAAAAAAAAGATTTTGTTGGTGTGAAACTCAGATCTTAGATGATCCAAGTACACACACACAGAAATATATGTATGTATGCATATTGATAAAAATATATGTATGTATATATATTCATGAGCTATATATATAGAGAGAGAGAGAGAGAGAAACGGTGTGAGAGTCAGATTTGAGGCGATTTCCCATAGGTGATTTCGAGGAAAATAGAGCAGGATCTGAGATGATTTGCCATTGGTGGTGAAGGACCATGATGTTGAGGTGGTGATCAAAAAATTAGAGAGTGTGGTAGTGGAGAGAGACGGAATGAGGCCAGCATTGCTAGAGGGAGGTCGTGAATCATCGGAGGCGGTGGCAAGGTAGTGGGAGTCAGATGAGGAAGCAGTGTCAGAGATGCATTGGTCGTGGCCTTGGAACTCAACCTAGCCAGAACCGGATAAGAAGGTGGTAGTGGACCAGGTACAATGATAATGACGATGCTGTGTTAGGGTTTCACACAAACAACAATTGGTTTAGATAAGAGAGAGAATGAGCAAAACAAGGAGTTTGCTCTGGCGGTGGTAGTAGAAAAGGATGAGAGAGAAATCATTGTGATATGAAACTTAGAGAGAGAGAGAGAGAGAGAGAGTCATATTTGGGAACAAACAAATGGATATGCAATATATATATATATATATAGCTATTTTGGTCATTTTACTTCAACTAGTCCTTATCAACAAACTAATTTAGCACTTGAATTTTTGGCAAAATAAAATTCAAAATTGGATTTTTGGCCCAAGTGCCCAAAAATGAAAGACAATTGTATTTTTAAAAAATGAATCATATATATATTTTTTATGACAAAAATAATAAATTGAACAAGTTACAGTTATCAGATCAACCTAATTTGTTTTTTATAGATGAAATACATGAAGTGCTCGACTTAAATGGTTTAGTTTATTGAAACGGGACCCGTGATAGACCCAACACGCCTGAACAACCCCCTCCAATTTAGATTTTGGACTATAAAGAATCTTCCTTCTTCATTTTGGGGGATCAGTAAGTATTTGGGGTGACTCATAAAAAGGAAATGAAGTATGTAGGGACATAATTTTGAGTTGTCCATGTGGCCGAGATGGTTAGCCAAGGTGCTACATAGGTGATTTGATTGGCCGAGGTGTGGTCAAACCACATCTGAATCCGAGATGTTCAAATGAGGAACTAGATTCATAAATAATGACAGACTCTCCATTTGGGTAAGATTGGACTCTTGAGAGGGTTGATCTTAATCCAAATATGAGGGGTCTTAGATAATTGATATCCTTGTAAAGGATAGAGTCCCATAAAGTAAGACTTCTAGGGGAAGTTAGACACTAATTATTATAAAAGTAAAGCACTCCTGTGGGTCTAAGGTATGTGATTAATTTTGTGAGCTCTTCATTTGAGTTAATATCTTGTCAAATAAGTTTCTAACTTAATCATCGAAGTGCCCTCGGGTGGACGAGTCACCGCAGTATTTCTTGTTTTCTTGTGCCCAGGTGCTGGCTGGCTTAATCTATTATTTTGTGTACTCTCTAGCTGAGTTCCATGGATCTCAACAATGAGATTTGTTTGGTTGTGAGATCAAAAACCAACATCCACAGAGTAAAATATATAGGGTTTTGGTATTTTTTTTATAATTGTTTGATCTCCTATGGTGCAACCTTAGAGGATAGTTTTGTTGTTTTGTGGCTGCATTTAAATTATTTATTGTGTCAAAACTAATTATCTAACACATATTTACCAATTAAGCACGCACATTGGCCAAAGATAAGGTTGTAAAAATGGTCTACAGCCCATGGGTGGCCCGCGGCTCTTGAGCGGCCCAAAACCTGCCCGCAACCCAAGCTAGGCCTGATCCGATTAAGCTTGAGTCCAACCCGAGACCCTGGGCTGTCGTTTTGAAGTCCGACCCATCAACCCGCTCAAGGCCCACTCAAAGCCCAAGTCGAGACCCAGCTCGTCCGGCTTATCCAAGACCCAGTGTCATTTTTAGTGGAAAAGAATAAAATTTTGGCAGAAGAAATTTAAGAATAATGTTCAGGGTTGCCCAGGCCCAGCTTAAGTCCATTGGCGAGCTCAAGGCCCGAATACCACCTGGGCCTGGGCCTAATTTTCTAACCCGTGGGTCGGCCCAGCTCGACCTAAATTTTGGCCAAAGCCTAGGCAGCCAGACATGGGCCGGCCTGAACCCGAGTCCGGGTGGGCCAGGCCGGCCCCAATTTACACCCCTTAGCCAAAACTTACACATATTTTCCTTGTTAGCCATCGACTCATTTTATTGTCTATGCAATGTAGGGTTTATATATATATATATATGTATGTATGTATATATAATTTTTGACCTATTGTCTTACAACTATAAATTATTTGTTCAAATTTAATTAAAACTGTTGATAATATGTTAAAATTGATTTGTAATTATTAATCATTTGCTAAATTTTAATTTTTAGGATAAGTTAGATAGTTATTGAGGACTTATATGATCAAATTGAGTTGAAATTATACATTAAAAAAAATTGATCAAAAACTATGTTGTAATTTATCAAATTAATATGGAACGCAACTATGTCCGATCTACTGATGGGAATAGAGTGGGGGAATGTGGAAGAAGACACTAACTTAACTCCTCAAATGAAATCATAATTTATCCTTGACTCTAAAAATGGAATCAACACACCCTATTATTCGGATCGTCTAGAGTGATTGTGTGACATGATGTAGTGGAGTGAATTACTTAGGGCACAACACCTGTCCCACTAAAAAGGTAAGGGTTGAGACTACTCCCTCACCAAAACAACATCTTTTGGTGAGGGAAAACCAAAAAAGAAAAAAAAAAATCCTTTTGGTTCAGTCAACACAATTGTGAGAAAGAGAGAGGGGAGCTGAGGCAGAAAGAAGCCTCCCCACCGCCATTGCCAAAGTGTCCGCACCTACTAACAAAGCGTATCACCACTGGACAGCCACCACTTTTCTTCTCTCCTCCTCTTCCTTCTCTCATTTTTCTTCATCTTCATTCTCTCCCAAAACCCTAATGCTATATCTAGGGTTTTCAAAGAGCGGTAGCGATGGTTCGTGATTTGGAGGCGACAATGGATCTGAATCTAAGGTTAGAGTTTTGGAAGAAGAAGAAGAAAAGGAAGAGAGAAAGGGGTGGCTATTCAACCCAAAAAAGAAAGGAGTAGTAGTAGGTGGTAGGCAATGATGGCAATGCCGATAGGTGGTGGGTGGTAATATCGGTTTTTGGTGGTGGCAGATCTTGATATAGGGTTAGGGTTCAAGAAGAAGAAGATGAGGAAAAGGAGAAGGAGTAAAAGGAGGAGAGAAAGGTGATGGTAGTGGTGGTAGATGATAGGCGATGATGTCGCAATCTGAGTTTCTGGCTGGAGATGATGGCAATTGTAACGCCCCGAAATAATTACAATAATCCAACTCCAAACCACTAATACATGGTGACATAATTGAAATGATAAACTTTCATTAATCAGAATTAATATACAAAAAGTGATAAGGAATGAAAGCTAAACAAATGCTCATATGCCCCAAAGGGCTTACATCTTTCCAAGCCAAGGCTTGGGTACATCAAAAATGTGTCATAAGCTCCATACAAATAAAGCTCTAGGCTTATACAAAAGTTAAATACAAGATAAACAAAATTGAGACCTGAGCTCCACAATCCTCCCAAGCTAAGTCATTGATGGAGACATATCACCAGCACCTGAAAATAATTTTCTCAAGTAGGGTGAACCAAAGCCCAGTAGAAAGAATCTAATACAATATATGAATCTTAACAAAGATATAAGTATGATATGCATATTTAAAAATATATATATATAAATATGATTGGTTGTTAAAAAAAAAATATTTAAACATCCAATAATATTTAGATAAATATATTTATAGTAAGATTTTAATAAAAAAATTTAGTACATATAACATTGCTTTAACTTTAAATCTACACATATTCAAAAAAAATAAACAACAATGATTCATCCCCCCTTTTCCTCCCACCCCCTTTGACCCCCTCTCTCTCTCATTGGTTACATTTTCTTTTTCTTTTTCTTTTTTTTCCTGCTCCTCCAATCACCACCCGCCACGTGGCAAAGGGGGGTGAGGGGGTGACCCCCAAAAGGGGGTCCCAAGCATTATTCAAAAATAAAATTCAAAATAAATTTTTATGGCTCATAATATTTTTCATAAATATAAGATAAAACATATAGAGTGGGGTAGCTGATCTGTGTTCTTGGAGAAAGGTCTCTACTTTATTACTTTTGCTGTATTTATTTCTTGGACTGTCTTTCTTTAATCTCCTGATTTTAAATTCCTTTAACCACATTTCAACTCAATGTTGATTCAAAATTTCGAATTACGAAAGTCATTCTCATGCTCATGAAAGTGCTGACATGTATCTAAACGGCGGATTTGTCATTCCCCATCGTGCTCGTTTTCAAACTCCACCTTCGCTTCTGCTCCAACCCTGTTGTGGGTAAAGTTTTTTAATTTCAGCCGTGGCTTTGAGGACAACTGATATTCACGGATATCCGATTACATTTCAAATAGTTAAAAAATTTGGGAACTATTTAAATTCTTAACACACTATATATTTATCTTGTTTTCATATATATAAATAGTAAGACTTTTAGAATTATTATTTATTTATCTTTAAATAGAAGTAGACTTTCAATATTCGTTTCTTATTTATAATTGTATTATATATATACATATATATTATTTATATATATATTATTAATTATATTGGACTGGATTTTGATCGAGAGAGGAGAGGCGATACTCGCCCCGTTCTCGCCCCGTTCTCGCCCCATCCGTGTTGCGAGTGACCAAATCCACTCCCACCCCAAATAAATGTCAGATCAAGTAAAATCCATCCCATTAGGGTGGATATGAGCAAACTCTCACGGATCAAATTAAAATGACCATTCCTAATTTCAATTATTATTTTTGTCCCATAAAAGGAAAATGAAAATAGAGAAAACATTAATAATTTTAATAAGTCAATGAATTGATTTCAAATAACTCCTGACCTACCCTATGGATTTTTGTAAATGAAACTAGAGAATCAAACTATTTGGATGAGTATTTTTTTCCGTTCAAAATCTAGATTGGATGGGTTGTTTAGGCCTATAGAGTCTATTACGGATATCATTTCAATGATCTGAATCGTTCATTTTGTTAGACACTTTGTGTATCCACACAAAAAAATTAAGTCGATACGATAACTACAATTTGTTCAATTTATTGTTTTTATCATCAAAAAATGTATGATTTATTTTTTAAAAATACAATTGTCGTCTATTTTTTAGTATAAAAATATGATAAATTGAACAATTTATAATTATCGAATTAATTTAATTTTTTTAATGAAATAACCTAACTTTTTTTAATGAAATATACGAAGTGTTTAATAAAATGAATAACTTACATCATTGAAATAAGATCAATAATGGATCTTATGAGCCCAAATAATTCCTTTAAATTCCAATTTTGGATAGAAGAGAATCCTCATTTAATAAATTTGTAGGATTCCGGACTAGATGAAGCGGTTTTAAGTTGAGAATCGACTTGCTTGGCCATTTTATTTATTTATTTATTTATTTTTAAATTTATTTTTTAGCTGGACAAACCTAGACGAGCACGGAATCAAACATGACACCCCTTTTTTTGTTTTGTTAGAGCCGCACTTTACCACTTCAACACCATATTACTTCGTTTATTAAAGAATTATAGTTTGGAACTTGTGTCACTTTGGTTGTTGACTTTTCAATGGTGACACATTTGATCATAAATTTTGAATTTTGTTTCAAATAAGAACAATTAAAAATATTATTAGATTTTTCAAGGATAAAATTGTCAATTTGATAAAATATAAACTAATTTAACAAAAAAAAATGTCAAAAAAATATTTTAATTTTTTTTTTAAATTATTTTTATCTACCAATGATAAAAATTATGTAAAATTAATAAAAATTACATGATTAATTTTTTAAAATTAATTTTACATGATCATCATCCAAACACATAATAAAAATTAATTTGGTAAAAAAATAAATAAATATTTAAAAGATTTATCAATTTTACATAATTTTATTTTTAGTGGGTAGAAATAATTTTTTTAAATTCAAAAATATTTGTTTGACATTTATTTTTGTCAAATTAGTTTATATTTTATCAAATTAACAATTTTACCCTTGAAAAATCTAATTATATATTTAATTGTCCTTATTTGGAACAAGATTCAAAATTTAGGGTCAAATGTGTCACAATTGAAAAGTCAGGGATCAAGGTGATACAAGTTCCAAACTATAAAGACTATTTATATAATTTGTCCTTTATTAAATTGTAAATATATATTATTTATTACATTCAATTAAATATGTGCACTTTACCACATCCAAACAACACAGGTGTAATTATTAGTATTGTATTTTTTTTAACAAACATGATTTTGTTTCAGAACACTTTATTTTTTATGATTCAAGTATGTGCAGAGAACCTTCTTAATATTTTGGACTAAAATGTTACAATCATTTTTTCCATTAAAAGTAACAAAATGTTTGCTCCATGATATTGGTTAATTCAAAAATCTCTAGTCAAAGACAAAAATTGAATCAAATGTCAAAAATAATTCATCTTCATCCTCTTCTCCAAATTAAATCCAATTTCTATCCAAACCCTAACTCTAATCATAATTGTCCTCTTCGGTCAACAATTTAATTAAAATAAATAACAATTTACCTTAAAAATTTAAAGTTAGATTAAGGCATTTGTATGGTCATAAATTAGGGTGTCTAAGTTAATTTATAGTTTAACTTGTTGGATATATATATATATATATTTACAGGTTTAATTTAAAATGTTATTAAATAATAAATTGAATTAAAAATTAAAAATTACGTTAAGTTACTTTTATGATTTAATTTTATGATAATAAACTAAGGTATTTAGTTTAATTTATAATTTAATTTGTCAAATATATGTACGTATATATTGCAGTTATGGACTTGCCTTTTTCAGTTTCCAGCTAGCCTTCAAGAATGCCGAGTCATTCCATGGTGTCATAGTGACGATGGCCGATCTCGGCAATCCTGCCTGCCGCCTAGCAAAGCAATTAAGCCAAGATTTATTAGTCGGAGTCAAAAATGAAATCTTAAACAGAGTCAAAAGGATCGCAACTTACCAATATGGCCGACTGCGTCGACAAGGCAATTGAGACAACATCCGGTTCAACGGGATCTTTGATGGCTGACCCACTAGTAAGAACTGGCGCATTCTTTATTCATGGTTGGACGACAAATGGCTCGGATAAGTCATCTGTGGTGGACGGCATCTCTATCCTTGTCCGTTTGTTAATCGGGGCCTCCGATAGATCGGATACGACCTTGGCAGGTCGCTTCTGTCTTGTCAGATAGGCTCCCATGACTTCTTGGCTTTCTTTAGGAACAAATTTGGCCACTATCATTTTGCAGGCCATTTCTTCTAGGGAAACCTCGCATGTGGGAGTTACTTGGCTCCCACTAGAATCGCCAACTTGTCTACTGGTTGCCATCCTCTCGGCATTACATCCCCTGACAAATTAGGCAAGAGATTCTCTGCCCATTTCTTCAGCTTCGGATAAGCCAGTGAAAATATCGTCTTTTGGTGCTGATAAAGCTACTCGGCCAGAGATGGATGGGTGGTCGGTTTGATAGTTAGGGCTGATATGCTCAAAGGCCAAGTCGGTCTCCCTGTTAAGTTCTTGGTCCTCTATACAGCCCTCTGATTGCGCGTCTTCGCCGATTTTTTCGCCAGCGTCGGAATCGTGAACACCAATCTCTTTTAGGCTTTTGTAATTAGGGAATATTAGTGCAGTAAGTTGCCGTTCACCACTTGGCACAGGGATATGGTCCACAACCGAGAAGGTAGAGTAGGTCAGATCGTACCTCAACAAAATATGGGCTACGCATCCTTGTCCTTGAAGGTTTGGGCGGCCTTTATAATTAAGGACCACCTTCACTTGTTCAAGAACGGCTTCGTCTGCTGATGTCAATGCTCTTTTTAGGTCGTTGCCTACATGGCAGAAATAATGATCAGTACTCAATATTGTTTGCCGAGTAGATGGTTTATTTAAAACATAATAGTCAACCACCTGGCTCCCCATTTTGCCTCGACACTAGGTCTTGGCAATCTTCTCTTTCGCCGAATTCCCAATTACCTTGGACGGCAACCATGACATCATCAACCGTTTTGGTAGAGCTAGCAAGCATGGTCACCAAGTGATGATCTATGTCTTTGGCTCTCAGAAAGTAACGACCCTGCCGACCGATTGATTTTGCCATGACGTAGCAGTGCCAAATGGCTGGGATTCCTAGGTTAAGAACTAGTCACCTATTCAGTTCTACTACACCCATGATTATTCAATAGAAATTTATGTTAGGTTAGGAGGGAATCGGACTCCACCCTCACCAATGGACAACAGGAAAAAAACAATGGTGTTCGTGTCAGCCCTCTCCATATCCAATACACTGTCTACAACAACAGATAGATAGATGTCGTCTGAAATTGAAAAATGACGATGGAAGGTTGTGACTCGCTCTTCTGAGAGGAGGGCTTTCAAATGCCTTGCCATTTCAAATGGAATATGAACAAAATGCATAATAAAAAAAAAATATGCAGGCGATTGGAATGAGAACCGAATGAGAAGAGAAAGGGGAACTTACAGGTTAAAGGACAAGATGAACAGTAGGAAGCGGAATTGCAGAGGTCGTGATGAAGGTTAGTGTGAAGGATTCCAGAGGAAGTTGAAAACCTTTCGAGCTAAGAATACACAGAGGGATAGTTTTCAAATCTAACATTAAATGATTGTCAAATACGAATGGACGGGAAGTTGTAATGATTGTAGCATCGCGCCTTTTCTAACGAATCAGTACTAAAAGGAGTGCAACCACCGTATTTCTGACTTTAAAGGTTTTGTCCAATTCATTAGCCGAGAGGAATACATCAACCAAACATACCATCTGGAATGGACTTACTCAAATGTTTGCAAGGCAATTGTAGAGGCCGAGTTTGAGATGTCGTATACAAATAGGAGCCGTATGTAAGTCGACACATAATGGCTTTACCCTCGGGATAAGATTGCTGAGAAGACGAGTAAAGTGGGTCGGCCGCGGCCGAATAGAACTAGATTGCTGACTGAATAGGCCATAAATTCTACCAAATGACTGGAGGTCCAGCTGTCAGGGCAACGTGTCCATAATAAGGAAGTGGGCCCCAGAAGAGTAATATAAAAAAGGAGGAGTATCAGCTAGAATAGAGGTATGTGAGAAAAAGATAACTTGAGATATAAGAAAAACTTGAGTGAGTACTAACTTGCCGTCGGAGTGCTAATTCCGGCACCCCCAACCGAATTGTTCATTCCCATTTCAGGTACAAACTCGAGGATCAAGAGAGTCTGCTTGGGCCAAAGGATATTTCCAAACCACATCTCCATAATATAGAATACATGTATGTTGATTAATGTGTAGAGAATATATGTATGTTAATATTGTTATATTATTTCATGGAAGATGTATTATGATGTTACATTTATAAGAGATGTGGAAATTTGATCACAATGAGAGATTGTGTGGTGGAATTGAAAAATGGAATTACATTAATGCATTGTTGCTTGTTGCATTGTCATTCCATTTAATCTTTGTTACAATTGATTTCGAATCTTACATTCGAAAATTATTGCCTTGAGTAAGGAATTGTTTTATGGAACAAGATCATTTTGGTTTGTTTTTGCGATAAATACGTTGGTAAGTTCGGCTAGGGGGAGTAGTTGGTATTGGTTAAGTTGGCTTGAGTGTCCATAGTAAAAAACAGAAAACGCGTACGGAGGAGGTACCACGTGCCTTCTGGTTAGCAACCGGTAAAGTGGTGATTGGTAGTGCTTGATATGTCTAATTGCAGACACCAACCTAGGGATTACCTGAGTCATATTTACCACCCCTTGAACTACATTGACTTTGTTGAGTTGTTGTGTTTTCAAATTGTGTTGAGCACAGGTGTAGACACCCCATTTTTTATGGCCCTTTGTACTTGGACGTCATCGCATGCACACCCGATGATGAGTCTATATGCTTGTCAAGTCTCGAAGTCCTCAGCGGAATGCCATAGCTTTGAGCCCTTCAAACCCTACACCCTTGTTGCCTCATTCTTGGACCAAGCCTTGGTTCTTCAAGCCTGCAACTTCTGGTAGCCTGCCGACCACTCTTTTTGGGCTATTCGGCCATCACTTTTTGGTTGCCAACCACTGATGTGGCCTACCGGCCACCAATTGTTTTTGCAAATATTTTGTGACAGCGATGCCAGTTGTTTGCACAGATACGTGCATATGCCTCCACGTGTAGGGCTGGATGTTCTTGAGAAAGGCTCACGGTTTTCTATATATAGAGGACCTCCCTTCATGTTTTAAAGGTTAGAAAATTGTAGAGCAAATTTTTTCCTCTCTCTCTCTCTACAATTGTCTCTCTCTCTCTAGCAAATTCCTACACTTTTGCTTACAAATCTTCAACATTTGTCTATACACCCTTAACCAAACCTTCTCATCTTTGAGCTGAGGTACTTTTGAGCTTGGTCGGAGCTCTAGAGGGTGTGTTTGCTTGGCTTTATTGCCTAGAATTGGTCTTCTCTTCAAGAGATATAAGGCTTTGCTTGTGCTTTGTTTTATTTGCTATTATCCTTGCAACTTTCCAACTGTTTTTGGGCTATAAAAACTTTGTATTTTTGGGATGAAGCTTGGGCTTTAAGGCCATTAAAGATTGACGGGTGTTTACCATTCTTTGCACCTTATTTTCAAAGCTTTTTCCCTTGTGTTTCCCACCTTTGTACTATCTTTTTTTTGAGATTTTAAACACTGATTTTCATAGCTTTTTCAGTGGCCAAAATCATGTTTTGAAGTCCAAATTTGGAAGGGTTAGCCTCTCCTCCTTATGTCTTGCTTATTAGCCTAGCTTGTGCCATGTTTTAGCATATTAATCTAGCCATTGTTAGCCTAATTCCAGCATGTTTTAGGACTTATTCTAGACTATTTTAGCACTATTTTGGGTTGTTGGTTACATTTGAGTTTTGTTTTGCATGTTTATAGTGTAATTTTCCTCATGAGTTTGGTGTTCTAGGCCTTAGACACCATCTTGTTTGAATTGATAGCATTTATTTATGCTTTTCTCACTTATTTTTAGCACTTAATCATCTCTATAACCTCCCTCCTTTCTTGGCTCTTGTTTTGCTTTGAAAGTGGTTCAAACAACTTATTTGTTTAAAGCATGAGATTGAGATGTCATGCTTAATGGTTTAATCCCTTTGGGGTTTATTACCAATGGTATGATGGCTGTTTCATGCCTAAAACAGCTTTTGGTTTGAGCTTTCTTTCCATTTAGAGGACTTAAACTCACCATTGGACTCAATGAATTTAAGAATGGATGGTAATTTAAAATGAAGTAAATAAAATTGGGTCTAAAATGGTGAAAGATAATAATTTGATTGTGTTCAATCAGACATTAATTGAACACGTGGAAGCTTGAAGCATTTCATGCTCATTAGTGATGAAATGATTCAAGTTTCCAAGGTCACTACTTCCCTTGATCTTCCATGATAGGGAGGTGGTTTTGAGAGTCTCATTTTATTGCATTTATTGAAATTGCACACTTTGGTTCATGAGCCATCATGCAATGAAATTGCTTGAGTTGATGGTTTATGAACCAAGCTTGCTACTCCTTTGATTTGCTCATGAAAAGGACGGGTGAGTTATACAAACAAACCGTTGAAAATAACCTGTGCATGCTCTGTTTGTTCTCTATTGCAGAAAAGTGAACTGGGTAGCAGTGGCCGGCAAGCCACTTTCCATGGCCAGCAGGCTGTAGACACCCCATTTTTAACCGCCCTTAAGACTTGGGCGCCACTGATTGTTTACTTGGTGATGAAAATTGTGCAGTGCAAAAGTTCGATTTCTTCAGCAAGAGGAGCTTCAAATCCCAACCTCACACCCCTTTTGGACCAAAGCCTTTTGACTAAAATTATTTTAGACCTTAAAACCCTCTCTTTCAAAATATTTTTGAAAAAAGTTCATACGATGTTCCAAAGCTCGCATTTCGTTAAATGTTGCGCTTTTCGGTAAATCGACCAAGGATAAAGTGGAAATGAATGGAAGAGAGGTGAACTATTTGAAAAAAGTCTTTAAAAAATCTTATTTAAAGGTTTGGATCTGAAGAAAATTGGAGTGGAGAAAAGAAACCAAGTTGGAGAAGAAGTTGGGCATGAATCCGGGTAGGATGGAAACTGAGCAGTCTTTACTAAAAGAGGCATATCTTCTTGCACACTTGGAATTGTGATGTGAGGCTGCCACCATTGGAAAGAAGACTTCCAGGGCTTCAATTTAGGCTCAAGAATGACTTGCAAAGGAGTCCAGATGAAGGATATATTCCCATTTGAAATTGGGCCTAAAAAGTAGATTTTTCTAGCCAACCAGAGGTGGAGGTTTCTAGCCATGAATGGGCTTTTCTGGCCATGTGCTGGCCATGAATGGCCATTTCTGGCCAAGAATGGACATGTGCCAGCCATCAATGATCCCTTGCCGGCCATTGATGCAAAAAGTCAGATTTTTGCAGATATTTGTGTTCTAGCTGTTCCAGCTGTCCATTTTGGGATATTTTCGACCTGAAGCCTCATTCTTCTATATATAGAGAGAGCCTTCTCTATGGTTTTCAAGGTTAGAACAATTTAGGAAGAAGTTTGGAAGCCTCTCTCTCTCTCTAAAATCTCTTTCCCTCTACAATCCTCTCTCTTTAGATTTCTCTCTTGAGCTTTTGTGCTTAGAAGCTTGTATACTTCAAAAGTTAACCTATCAACCCTTAACCAAAGTGGTTCATCTTTGGGTTAAAGTTGCTTGAAGCTATCTTGGAGCTCCTTAAGTGGCTTTTGGCTTGAATTGGTGCCAAGAATCATTCTTCCCTTCAAGAGGTATAACTATTACCCTTTAAGCTTGTTTTCATACTTGCTTTTGCCATCTTTTTGTACTATTTTTGGCCTGGTTTTCAACTAAAAAAACCTCTATTTTTTAGGCTTAAAAATGGTGGTTTGACGCTATTTTGAGTTTGGGGGTGTTCCACCCTTCTTGTCTCTTTGCTTGTTAAGTTGTTGTGCCATCTTTCAAAGCTTTCTAAAACAATTTTTTTGGCTCTTTTAACCACTAAATTCTAGGGGATTTTCAGTGATAAAAACAATGTTTTGAGCTCCAAAATAGGAGGGGGTAGCCTCCCCTCCTTATGTCTTGTTTGTAAGCCTAAATAGCCTAGCATGTGAGCATGATTTTCTAGCATTTGGTACTATAATATCAGCATGTTTTTGCTATTATTTTGACATGTTTAAGCTCTGTTTTGAGCTGGTTTGGTCCCTTGAGGCCTCCTTTGTATGCTTGTAGTGCAATTGTGCCTAATAGCCTAGCTTGTGCTATTGTTTTGGCCTCTTAGTCTAGCTATTCTTTGCTTATTTTCAGCATGTTTTTGCCTCTGATTTGGGCTGTTTTAGCTCTGTTTTGAGCTGTTTGTGTTGTATGAGTAGTCTTTTGCATGGTTGTAGTGTAACCCCATGTTTTAGCTTATTGTCTTAGCTAGTTGTGTCTTCATTCTAGCATGTCTTTCAACTGATTTTGGGCTATAAAACTCTGTGTTTTTGGTCTGAAGCTTGGGTCCTAAAGCCATTAAAGGTTGAAGGGTTGATAGCCCTTCTTTGTACTTTGTTTTGGAGGCCTTTGCCCTTCTGTTTCCCACCCTTGCATCATCTTTTTCAAAGCTTTTAAACATTGTTTTTTAGAGCTAATTCAGTGGCTAAATACATGTTTTGAAGTCCAAAATTGGAGAGGTTAGCCTCCTATCCTTTTGTCTTGCTTACTAGTCTAGCATGCCTCATGTTTTAACCTATTATTCTAGCTTGTGTTAGCTTAATTTCAGAATATTTTAAGCTATATTTTAGGATGTTTTAGGACTGTTTTGGACTACTGGTCCCTTTTGAGCTTTGTATTGCATGCTCATAGTGTAATACTCTTCACTAGTTTGATGTTTTTGGCTCTTGAACATGTTGTGCATGAGTTGCTTGCATGTTTAACATCATTTTGCATGTAATTTCAACACATATAATCTCTACAACCTTCCTCATTTCATCACTTTTTCATTTGCTTTGAGGGTTGGTTAACCTTAGGGTTGTGTTTAAGCTTGAGATAGAGCTTGTGCTTAATGATTTTAATCCTTTTTTGAGGGTTTCTACTAACCAATGGCATGATCTCTCTCATGTCTTAAGTCACCCCTTGGTTGACACCTCTCTCATTAGAGGACACTCACCTTGGACTTAACCAGTTAAAGAATGATTTGGTAATGTAAAATGAGTAAATAAAACATGACAAGTAAAACATGAATAAGATAAGCATGTTGTGTTTGCATTGCATGTGTTCAATCGGACGTTATATTGAACACAAGGAAGATTGGTCCATTTCATACTCAAAGTGATGAAATGAGCCAATCTCCTTGGTCTCCATTGCTTTTGATCATCCATGACAAGGTAGTGGACTTGAGTCTTTGTTTTGTACATTTATTGAAAGTGTACAACTTGGACCTTTGGCCATCATGCATTGAAAATGCTTGATTGGTGGTTTTGGATCCAAGAGTGCCACTCCTTTGATGTTTTGAGACGATGAGGAGGGTCACAGCACAAACATATCCTTGGAAAACCCTCCATTTTCCTCTGCTTGTGCTTTGTTGCAGTGTGGTGATTCAGCACACTAGTGGTCAGTAGTGGCTCACTGATGACCGGTACTGCTTCATCCTTGGCCGACAGTGCCTCTCTCTGGCCAGCAGATGGCCGACAGTAACCTCCTATGGCTGGTAGGCCACTAGTGCAGTCCTCAGCATTGGTTTGGTAAGGTGGAGCAGAAAGTTCTTGGAGTAACCCTGCAAACAGAGCCTCTCAAGAGAAACCGGTGGGCTTTTCGGGACGAAAACCAAGTGCATGCATATTCAATTTCCTAAAGCAGAGTTGAGGCAGTGTAGTTAGTATTTTACATGTTTAGTTAACATGAATTTGTAATTTAATTAACTAGTTGCTAATTAGTTAAGTGTTGTAATAATTAGTAATTAGTTTATTAGTTATTCATTTGGTTTGTAATAATTAGTCTAATTAGTTTAATTAGATTAGTTTAGTTAGCTTAGCTTAGATTAGCTTAGCGCTTATTCATTTGGACCCTCCTTCGCAAGGGCACAATGTTGTAATAAGTGTGCGTGTGCATGTCTTCCAACCCCACATCTTTCTCCCTTTTATTTAATCACTTTTGATGGTTAGCTTAGGGATCATGTTTCGATTAGCATACCTTATGCTTGTATGTTTGCATCCATTCATTTGTCTTGCATGCATTGAGGCTCGGCGCATCATTCAAACTGCATCGTATTTCAATACACTTCTTTGAATACGTTTTTATCACATGTTGTTCAAATCGTTCATATACCATGATTAGATAGCCGAGCCTATTTTGTTGCATTTTTGCATGTGTTGCATTAGGCATCTTGTATAGTTAGGATCATGCATATTTCTAACTATCTTCTGTTTTGACTCGGAGTACTCGGTGAGTTTTATGCTTTAGCATACTTTCATGAGTGTGAGTAATGCCATGATTAGCATGCTTGCCATGAGGCTATTTGCTTAAATGATAAACTGCATGAATGTCTGTGGATGAAGGCTTTGTTACTTGAATTGGAACAATTCGACGAATGTATGTTTTAAGCCCACTTTGCGAAGTGGCAAATCATGTTTTAAGCCCATCATGTTTGATGGCAAATCTGCATTTTGGCCCACTTGAGGGTGGCAACTTCAAATCATTTTCAAAAACAAACATGAGTTGAATTCGTTCCAATTCTTGCAATCTTAGTATATACTTGTTTGTGTGCATCACATACTAAAGTTAGCTAATAATCGGAATAAGAGCACATGTGTTTATAAAATAACATATCATGTTTAGTAAAGGCCGATCTTCGATCGGGCGAGCGGGGTTGCTCATTTCAGGACCTTTCCCTCTAGTACCCAAGTTCCCGAGTCGAGGTAACTTTGGTGATGACGGACATGTGGCCTTTGGCACGAGTCAGGATTTCCTAAATTTTTTCAAAATAAATTATTTAGATGGTGACTCTGTAATCTAGCAAAGTAGTCCAGTTTTGGCATTGTTTGATTCAAAATCTATTTTCCAAAAAGATTTGTCAGATTGGACTCTTTAGTGTTTATCAGTTTTACATTGCACTTTGTGAGATTAGATTCAGAACCGTGACAAGAGTCCGAACTGCAGGACCAATTCGAGCTCTCCGAAAGGGGGGGCACGAAGAAGGTCAAGCCTATACAGGCCACCTTTAATGGCCGGTCGACTGTCATTTGTGGCCGGTAGGGCCTCATCACTGGCCGGCCGGCCACTGATGCAAAATTCAGTAGTGTGTTCCTTTGGCAGAGTAGAGTTATTCTGGAAGTGGGCAATAGTATAAGTGTTCTTTGTGCAACAGAGGCTCTCAGGAAGCAAAACCGTGGTCTTTTCGGGTGGAAACCAAGCATGTACATGAACATCTCTCATTTCCCAAGGCGGAGTAGTTAGTTGTTTAGCTTAATTACTTCTTTTAATTGCACGTGTGTTGTAGTTATTTAATTAGTAAAAGTAGTTAACTAGTTGTAATGTTGTAATCATTAATTAGCTAGAGTAGTTAGTTAATTCATTTGTTGTAATAATTAGTTAAGTAGTTTAGCTAATTATTCATTTCGGTTTGTAATAATTAATTAGCTTATCTTAGCTTAATTAGTTAGCTAGTTAGTTTATTCGGACTCTTCTTCGTGAGAGTGCAATGTAATAATGTGTATGTCTTCCAACCCCATGTCTTTCTCCTTTTTTATTTAACTGCTTACGATGGTTAGATTAGGGACATCAAGTTTCGTTTAGCATTCTACATGTTTGCATCTATTTGTATTGCATGCACCGAGGCTCAGTCCATCATTCTAACTACATTGTTAGTTTAATACTTCGTTGAATACGTGCTTAGACCGCATGCTATCAAATTGTTTTATATAATATGTTAGGTAGCCAATCCTATTTAGATTACATATTGCATGCGCTGCATTAGTCATATTGCATAGTTAGGGATCATACATTTTTCTAACGCATTTCTCTTTTGGCTTGAAGTACTAGGTAAGCCTTTACTCGCTTTAACATATTGCATTGAATGTTGATGTTGCCATGTCTAGCATGCTTATCATGAGGCTAAGTGCTTAAGTGTTAAACTGCTTGAATGCCTGTGGATGAAAGCTTATTGCTTGAATTGGAACAATTTGAGTAATGTTCATATGTGATCACCTTTCAAGTGGTACATATTCGAAATAATTTTCAAAACAAACATGAATCAAGTGTTCTAATTCTTGCGATTTAGTGTATACTTGTGTGTGTGCGCATCACATAGTAAGTTAGCTAAAAAACTAGAACAAGAGTATATAATGTTGATAAAAATCATATCATGATTAGTGGAGGCCGATCTTTGATCGGGTGACCGGGGGTGCTCAATTCATTCATGACCTTCCCCTCTCGTACCTAAGTTCCCGAGCCAAGACAATCTTGGTGAGGACGGACACATGACCTTTGGCACGAGTCATGGGTTTCCTAAATTTCACAAAAATAAAATATTTAGGTGGCGACTCTGTGTCTAGCAAAATAGTTCATTTTTGGCAATTTGATTCAAGATCAATTTTCTAAAAGATTTGTTGAATTTGGACTCTTTGGTAATTATCTATTTCACATTAAACTTGTGGAATGAGATTCAAACCGTGGGAATCCCAACCGTAGGGCTATTTCAACTTCCGAAATGGGGCACGAAAAAGTCAAGCTACAACAGGATTTTCAAAAAAGATAGAGATATGTGTTTTTGAGCATGACATGGCATATGCATTTATCTCGGGAGACTGTATAAAATGTATATACTTTGTTAAGATCTTCCTACTAGGCTTTGTGCTCACCTTATTAGATTTTGTGTAGGAAAAGATGTGATTCTGTCGAGTTAAAGACGTGGAATGTATTTTTGAGGGCACAAGGATCTTTCCTTTTGTTGTAATTATTGTTAATAAGCCAAGGGTGTATGGGTTTGATAACTATTTTTGTGTAACCAGGCATAAGCCTTTGAATTTGTAGCCCTTGAAGGCATTGAATTGCAATTGTCGTGTTGTTCTACATGTTATAAATTCATATTCTAATATTGTTGAATGTATAATTGCATATGGGAAACCTTTTGTAAATCTCTACAGTATAATGAATACAAATGTTAGAGATTTGATGATGATGTATATGATGAGGCCTTATATTCCTTATGTATTAATCAATGGAATCTATTCATTGGGAAATAAAAATCATGTTGTTGGAAGATGTTGTGCCTATTTGTGTTAATTTCCTTGGGGCGTTTCAACTTGATATCAGAGCTATCGGGTTTGAATACTTGAGGCTTACAAGAAGTAGTCGTTTTTCCACAATGTGTTCATTTTGCTAAAATAGGAGATGTTCCATGTTTTAGGTGTTTTGTGATAACGTGTTTATATGACTAGATGGGTATGGGATTGAACTTTTAGGAAGTTGTTTGTGCCTATTAAATTCATTAAGGTCTTATGAGAAGGGCACTTGATAAATGCTCTAATAAGAATTCTCGGTATTTCGTGGGACAAATTTCATCGTAAATGAGTAATCCGTATGTGTTTTTGTGATTAAGTGCTTATGTAGAATGAAACTATGTGTTTACATGGAATGGAAATCTATAATATTATTGTAATGGAACATGTGAAATAAGTGCAAGCATATATGCGATTGTGTGCTAAATTGTTTATTCTTATCCTTATTTAGGATGTCTGGAAGACGTCAGGCATGTGGCGCCTCAAAAATCGGAAACATCAGATAATATATTAACCAATAAATATAGAGTTTATCTAAGGTTACAAGAGTAGGAAACGTTACTAATGAGTCCTTTGGATAATAACCAAGCAAGATCCCAGGAAGGTCGGAGGAGTCAAAATAGCCTCTCTTTAAAGTCCAACCACCTTAGATAGCAAAGCTACTGTTTTGACAGATCTTGACAAGGTATTAACACAAGGCCTACATGAGTTGGCGGGGTATGAGGATAGGTTGCAAATGTTATACATATATACAAATTACAAATCATGTCTTAAATACAACATGGGATCTATCACTTACAATCTCAAACACGTTTACAAACTAGTTTCTAATCCTCCTAGGGTAGCCGTACGTCCTCAAATGCTTCAGCTTTGCCTTCGACCAGCCTAATAGTTTTCAATATCTGGCATGAAACGCCATGAGCTTTAAATGCCCAGTAAATGCACACACACCCCGTTCCTTTTTCCCAACCCAATACACCATCATATTTATAGTAGCCAAGTAGTGAAGCATGATATTCAAGTCAACAATAGTAATTTCAATAATAAAGGAAAGGAACATGTCATTCAAATAGAAAACAAAGGTTATAATGTTAGTGGTTAGTATTCTAGAAATCCCCCAAAGAGATTTCATCCTCCCAACCACAAGAATTGGACACTGGACTATTCGAAACTCCCCATTTTGCTGCTTTGTTGCAAAACTAACCTTGGATCCCTACCAACGGTTATATACCGCGTAGCGCCAACTGCAGGCCCTCAAAAGGGACAGCGAAAAGAAAAAGGTTTTATCTCCTGAATCCAACCTTATCCTTCCAAAAAAAATTTTATCCTCCTAAATGTCCTATCCAGACCCAACCTTATCTCTCCAATCAAACCATCGCAAAGAGTCTAAATACGTCGGTTCCATTCTAGGGTTTACACAACAATTGCTTGGGCAAGACTTAAACTTCAATTAGGGAGCACATCCCATCAATCCATACATAACACATTATCATTTTTTCAATATTCAAGTGATCGAAAACCCAATACCACCCCAATTAAGTTTCCCGTTGAGTTAGACGTCTTAAATTAAAGTTAGAATAACTTAACAAGATAGTAATATCTACATAAGCATGAGCATCATCCATTGAAGAAGAAAAGGAACATAACCATAACACATTCAATATCATACCAAGACATGATCATGTACTAATAAGCATATTCATGAACACAAGAGCATAAAACACCCATGCAAAACTAAATTTCCAGATTCAGTACCATTCAAAGATTAAAATCAAAATGACTATTTTAGATTTTTACCGAACTTGGCCTTCCTACGGTTCATAGATAATTTAATCTAGTTTTCAGAACATGTTTCGGAAATGTGATAGCTTTTCTAGATTTTTAGTTATTTAAGAAATGTTCCAACGCTGTCCAGATTCGTCGACTGTTACAAAAATTGGTGTTTCTCATAAATCGCTCACTCATTTTCAATGAAACTAATTTTAGTTGAAAGATAACGCCTTAAGGAAGATGTTTACATAAAATGGAGGCCTAGAATATTTTTCTACATTTTTCTAGAAATTTTGAAAGTTGGCTATAAAATAATTTTTTCTGGCACAGTTCTTGCAACAAGAAAGTTGGTGAGAAAAGAGGTCAACTAGGGGAAATTTTTCCACTTATCTTGTGATGAAAACTTGCTAAATAACATGTATTAAACTCAGAAATTTAAGGTGAATGTGTGCCTTTGGAAATTTTGAGAGTTTGATATGGAAAAAGGTAGTCTTATACCGATTAAGAGAAATACAAAAAGGGTAGAATCAAGGCTCAACTCCTTTCATTTTTAACACAAGAATGCCATCAAAACACATCTGAAATGAATGTTTAAAAATTCTAAGAGCATGTATTTGAAAAACGAAAATAAAAGAGAGAGTTATGTTGTGGCTTACTTGATTGCCTAGTGAAATGTTGCACAATTTCTTTTCTTTTCCTCTCCTCTACTACCAAAGTTTACTCTCTTCCTCTTCTTTCTTTCTCTCAATTGAATGTGTAGGTGTGTGAGTGTATGAGATGTGTAACATGTGGAGGGTGGTGGTGTTTTTATAATAAAATTGGTGCAAAAGGTCCAAAATGCCTATTGGTTGGAATGGAATGGAATTGAGATGTATTTAGTTAGAATGTATTGGAATAAAGGATCATTAGGGAGCCTAATCATGTATTAAGGCATGATCTAGTTAGGGTTAGGCTTAAGTAGAACCAAGATAATTACAAGTACAAGACAACTTTCCTTGATTTGGGGGTAGCAATGATACTTTTTCCATGATTTAAGGGATTTGTCTCTAAAGTACAATGATTATAGCCTAGGAGGTATGATGGCTAGCCATGTGCTCAAGATTTGGGAGATTTTCCTATTTATTTTGTGTACAAATTCCATAGATATTGTGTACAAAAGATTTGATGAATAAGAGGTACATATACATATATATATATATATATATATACAATGGTACTAACTTGGGGTCAATTTATGATTTAAGTAAAATATGAGAGCTAAGGCCTTAATTTATGAATTGGAACATTTATTTTAGTGGAATTTAACTAAGTTAGGGTTAGAGAATCTAATTTGGTTTGAATTTCTTGTTTCAAATAAAAAGGCTATCAACCGACGAACGTGATAAAAATCGAAAAAACCAAGGGTTTTCAAGTGGTAATTCTACGTTTATGGAGTCAATTAATTAGTATTAGGGTATTAAACTGATTTCTAAGTTATCAAAATCGATCAGGGTTTACGAGGTTTCAGTTGGTGCATGTATTTTGATCCTAGGGTTAAAATTACAATTAATTAAGAAATTGAGCGATTTCAAGGAAATAATTTAAAAGTAAGGGACTTTTAAGAAATTAAAATTTTTAGGGGCCTCACAAGGCACGTGGTGGTAAGGTGGGAGGTCGTGTTCGTGAAGTACTGGTCCATGAGGTTTCAGTGCAAGAAGAAAGGTTCAGCCAAGCTAATGTGGTTGAGAAGGAAGACCAAGCTAACATGACAGAGCAACTGGGACAAGCGAGAGTCCTAGAGCAAGCGGGTCAGGTCGATATGGGTGCCCTAGCCCAAGAAATGGCGTGGGCTTTAGGTTAGTCAGTGAACATCTTGAGGGAAGAGAACCAAGCCCGAGACAATGCCGTGGAGTCAAGGACGAGCTTTCTTACTCGAGAGTTCTTGTAGGCCAAGCCGGATGAGTTTCATAGTGGCCCGGAGCCCAAGAAGGTGAATGAGTGGCTCGAGCATTTGAGATGATTCACATTGATGATAGTGAACGAAGGATGACTTTGGCAAGTTACTACCTCAAAGGGGATGTGGGCCAATGGTGGATGTAAGCCAAAAGTAGAGTGGGGCCGATATGGAAAGCTTTTGTCATAGCTTTCCGAGACAAATGCGTACCTCTCACAGCTAGGAAGAGACTGAGGCAAGAATTTCAAAACCTCAAGCAACTAAATCTATCCGTGGCCAAGTTTGAAGCGGCCTTCACTAGTTTGTCCCAGATTGCATTGGAGTTGGTGGCAATAGAGGAACGTCGTTGCATCAAATTTGAGAAAAGATTGAGAACCAAAATCTTATTTAAGGTTTCTAGAAACATGATCCGGAACTATGACCGTCTTGTGGAGACGGCAAGACATATGGAGATTACAGTGCAGACTGAAGAGGAGAGACTTCAAGGTTCGAGGTCTAGGGGTCAAGAGTCTCAAGGATACTTTAGACCTAGCAAGAAGCATAGGGACTCCGCTTCTTTCCAGCTCCAATCACAGCAGACTCGATCTATTTTTCCACTGCCAAGTATTAGCCCGGGGAGGAATGCTCAGGGCGACTTTACTTGTTTTAAGTGTGGCCAACAGGGTCACAAGGCTAGTGCCTGCCCACAGAAAGAAGAGAGGGAAACAGATGTTACCACTACCACCACCTAATCAATTTCAGAGTCAATCCCAGAGTAGGGGACAACGATCAACATACTTTCAATGTGGTCAGTCAGGGCATTTGAGGAGAGCTTGCCTGCAGTTGGGAGGCACATCTGGCACATCAAGGTCGAGACAGACTCAGAGCCATCAGCAGGCTCATTCAGTCTAGACCTCACAAGCTAATTAGGGAGCCACCTTGGCTCAATCAGTGCAACAAGCCTATGCTCCAAGAGATGAGCAGGTTGATCAGAGGCCACAAGGGCACATGTATACTGTTACAGCACCGCAGCAGTGCTAGAATCCTTTGTTGTGCAATGTAATTTGGTTATGTTCAATTCTTTGGCTAGTGTGTTGATTGATATGGGTGCATCGCATTCATTTATATCTTCTACTTTTGCTTCTACATTGGGTTTAGAGATTGATCAATTGGGGTCTTCTTTGTGGGTTGAGTCATCGGTGGGGGGTAGAGTGGCATTCGGCCAAGCGTGTCATGGTTGCGAGATTGAGGTCATAGATCGCCAATTCTCTTTTGACTTCATCATCTTAGACATGCACTCTTTTGACCTAGGTATGGATTGATTGACACACTTCGGGGTTACTATAGATTGTCAGCGTCACCAAGTGTTCGTATGCCCACCTACTGGGGATTGTTTCTATTTTTTGTATGATCATGGTAATAGATCGTTTCCACCATTGTTTGACTTTAAGAGTCAGGGAGCGCTTAGTTTCCTCTTTGCCATTTCCTTGCCCAATGACGGTGGCATGGGTCGGAGTGATTTACTAAGGGTAGTTTGTGAATACCCTAATGTTTGGCCTGAAGATCTTACTAGGTTGCCTCCACATCGAGAGATAGAATTCTCTATTGACTTAGTGCTTCGCATGATGCCAATTTCCATGGCGCCATATAGATTTGCACCCGTTGAATTACATGAGCTGAAGATCCAACTCCAAGAACTTTTAGACAAGGGTTTCATTCACCCTAGTACATCACTTTAGGGAGCGCCGACTCTCTTTGTGAAAAAGATGGATGGGTCATTATGGTTATGTATTGATTACTAAAAATTGAATCGAGTTACCGTTAAAAACAAGTATTCTCTACCAAGAATAGATGACTTATTTGACTAACTTAGAGGGCCTCGTTGTCTTTCGAAGATAGAATTGAGATCAGGGTATCATCAGTTGAGAGTTAAGGGGAGGATATCCAGAAAATGGCTTTTCGTATGCATTATAGCCACTATGAGTTCCTAATAATGCATTTCGGTTTAACCAATGCTCCTGCTTCTTTTATGGACTTGATGAATCGAGTCTTCTATGAATTCTTAGACCGTTTCGTAGTCGTCTTTGTGGACAATATCTTGATTTATTCAACCTCCAAGGAGGAACATGAGGAACACTTGCGGATAGTGCTTGACTTGTTTAGGATGCACCAATTGTATGCTAAATTCCAGAAATACAAGTTTTGGTTGACTAAAGTCAGATTTTTGGGGCATGTTGTGTCGGGAGAATAAGTAACTGTAGATTCTTCTAAGATAGATGTCATGCAAGATTGGGGACAGCCTAAAAATGCTTTTGAAATTCAGAGTTTCCTAGGGTTAGACGGGTATTATCGTCATTTCATAAGGGATTTCTCTAGGCTAGCTGCACCATTGACCAAGTTGACAAGGAAGGGTGTCAAATTTGTATGGAACGAGACTTGTGAGAAGTCATTTCAAGAACTTAAGACTAGGTTGACCACCGCACCGATTTTTATAATTCCAAAAAGGGGCTGGGTTATACCGTTTATTGTGATGCGTCCTAAGATGGTCCTAGTTATGTGTTGATGTAAGAAGGGAAGGTTGTGGCTTATGGTTCACGACAATTGAAAACTCATGAGAAGAACTACCTACCCATGACTTAGAGTTAGCGACGATAATTTTTGCTTTGAAAATTTAGAGACATTATTTGTATGGTAAGAAGTTTGATGTTTTCTCCGATCATAAGAGTCTAAGATACTTGTTTTCCCCAAAAGATTTGAATTTAAGCCAACGGACATGAATGGAATTTATGGAGGATTATAACTTTGAATTGCATTATCACCCAGGGAAGGCCAATGTAGTACCTGATGCCTTGAGTCTGAAATCTGTGAGTAGTGTGACAAGTGTGGCCATTCGAGAACGGAATATGCTAGGTGATATCGACAAGTTTGATTTACATCTGGGCGAGTCTAGGGAGGGTGCTACCTTATTTACTTTAATTGCTACACCCACCTTGATTAGCATAATCATATAAGCATAACAGGGTGACCATGAAGTGGAGACAATCCATGGCACGATCTTCAACGGGAAGGAAGAGAAGGGTTTGAACATCCACTTGGATTTGAGTGTGAGGTATCTAGATCACTTGTTTGTGTTGGAATCTTGTAGAGATAAGGTGCTCCAAGAATTTCATCACTCACGCCTTGCGGTACATACGGGAGGCACTAAAATGTATAATGATCTTAGTCGTTAGTTTTGGTGGAGGGGTATGAAACGAGACGTCACCTTATTTGTTTCAAACTGCCTTACTTGCCAATAAGTGAAAGCCGAGCACCAAAAACCAACAGGCTTGCTACAACCCTTACCTATAGCCGAGTGGAAATGTGAGCATGTTACCATGGATTTTGTAGTTGGACTTCCTAGAACACAATGAGGCAATGATACCGTTTAAGTGATTGTTGATAGGTTGACTAAGTCTACTCACTTTATTCCGATGCGCACCGACAACTCAGTTGATTATTTGGCAAATTTGTACATTAAAGAGATAATTCGACTTCATGGGGTCCTTGTGACCATTGCTTCGATTAAAGATCCTCGTTTCACTACCCGGTTATGTCAAAGCCTTTAAAAGGCATTGGGAACTAAGTTGACCATTGGCACTGCTTATCATCCTCAAACCGATAGGCAATTAGAGTGTACTATTCAAATTTTGGAGGACATACTTAAAGCTTGTATCCTTGATTTCAAGGGGTCTTGGGAGAGACACCTACCATTGATTGAGTTCACTATAACAATAGTTATCAGACATGTATCATGATGGCAACGTTTGAAGCCTTGTATAGCCAACCTTGTAGATCATCAGTTTGTTGGGCCGAAGTGGGTGATGCACTAATGTTGGGCCTGGAGATTGTTCGAGAGATTACCGATAAAGTTGCTCTCATTCGAAAGAAGTTATCTACAGCTCAAAGCCAACAGAAGAGTTATACCGATAAGAGAAGACGTCCTCTATCCTTCGAGGTTGGTGTCGAGATGGGATTTGATGAGATTTGGTAAGAGTGGGAAGTTGTCTCCAAGGTTTATCGGATCTTTCGAGATTTTAGAACTGATTGGGGAAGTGTCATACCATTTGGCCTTACCGCCACAGCTTTCAGGGGCTCACAACGTGTTCTATGTATCTATGCTTAGAAAGTAAAAACCCAACCCTTCACATGTACTTGATTGGGTTGACTTGGAGGTAGATGAGGATGCCTCGTACGATAAGCGACCGGTTCAAATTTTAGATGCCCGAGAACAAGTGTTGAGGCGCAAGACTACACCATCAGTGAAAGTGTTGTGGAGACACCATGGGGTTGAGAAAGCAACTTAGGAACGGGAGGTGGAAGTGCGCTCCAAGTATCCTGATTTATTTGAGAACGCTTGGCTTGTTCTAGATTGTAATTTCCTTTTGTGTTTGAGAATTAATCATTGAAATCATTAACCACTTGTTGTTATGATGATTGTTGTCTTTTTTTGCATAAGAACTGTTATAAAGTTTTCATAATTGTTATTCAACTTATGCTTATAATTATTGTATTAGCGATTGTTGGTATTGTGGCCTTAGCCCATGGGAAATTTTGGTGACGGTAATGGAATGTTGTTAAGATTGAGATATCCATGCTTTTATTGAATAGTTGTTATTATGGATTAATTATTGTCTTTAGTGTGGTCGTTATATCTGGGAGCCCTTCTATTGTTAAAATGTCTTTGTTCATTGGAGGTTGTTGGGGAGAGGGGTGACTAAATTTCAAGGGCAAAATTTTCAAAGGGGGGAAAGTTGTGATGTCTCGGGGTCTTGGACTTGATCGACATTGCGTAGTAAGATAGTTTGTTTTACTTTCGACATTTTGATTATCATATTGGGTCATTGAGATTTCTTTTCTTCTCTTACGTAACCTCTCTTAACATTTCGGGGTTTAAAATTCTAAGTTTTGGGCTCTGGAACTAGTTTTGGGTTGCAAAATCAATTTTTGGCTTTCTGGGCAAAATCGCTCATGCGAATTTGGCAACCGCTCAAGCGAAATCACACAAGGGTTTTCTGGGCAGAAATCGCTCGTGTAGATTTTGGGTCTTGGTTAAGTGGCTTTCAATGAAAAGTCCTGGGTTTTCTTTGGAGCAAATCGCCCATGGATGCACAGAATTCGCTCGTGCGGATTTGGGATTCCGCTTGTGCGGAATTCGAACTGCTCGTGCGGATTTTGGCGCGCCTGTCTCAAATTTTGTGCTCTTTTCCTCAAAACTGATGCCAAAAACGTGTTTGAGACACTTTTTCACCTCTCTCTCTCTCTATATATATATATACATATATATATTCATCTTTTCTCTTCCTTCTCTGTACAAACACACCCAAATCCAAACTTCTCTCTAGGATTTAGCAAAAAATCTTCAAGAATTTGATAGGGCTTTTTATATCAAATCGACAAGGGCTACGTTTGCACCGATTGAATTGAGTTTTCTTCAACATTGAGTTTTAGGATTTTCATTTCCTCCACCTTCTAAGCTTGAGGTAGGGACATTCTTAGAGTTATATATATGTATTTGCAAGTCTATGCTTGTTTGGAGTATTTCTTACATATTGAACCATGGTTTTGGGTTGATGAACCCTTGATGATATTAAAGGTGGATTTTTTTTTCTATATTTCCCAAAGCTTTTGAGAGTATGAGCTATGTTCTTAAATGTGGGTGTTGTTTTCGAAAAATCTTTTCAAAAATAGAACAAAAACTTAATTTTGGTGAAAACCCTAAAATTTGGAGATTTTAGGAAAATGTTGAGATATTGAGAAATTCATGTTTGATAAATTGTTATGTAAATAAATAATGGAGAAATTTCTATAGTTGTATCAAATGAGGGATTTCATGGAGAAATGAATTTTTTTTTAAAATTTTGAAGCTTTATAAATAGCTATTTGTTGGTTTGTCTTGGAAAGACCAAGTCTACAAATGATGATTAATGTGTAGAGAATACAAGTATGTTGATATTGTTATATTATCTCTTGGAAGATGTATTGTGATGTTACATTGATAAGAGATGTGAAAATTTGATCACAATGGGAGATTGTGTGGTGGAATTGAAAAATGGAATTCTATTAATGCATTGTTGCATGTTGCATTGTCATTCCATTTAATCTTTGTTACAATTGATTTCAAATCTTGCATTGGAAAATTGTTTCCTCGAGTAAAGAATTGTTTTGTGGAATGAGATCATTTTGATTTGTTTTTATGGTAAATACGTTGGTAAGTTTGAATAGGGGGTGTAGTTGGTATTGGTTA
This sequence comes from Camellia sinensis, assembly GCF_055761805.1. NCBI lineage: Eukaryota > Viridiplantae > Streptophyta > Magnoliopsida > Ericales > Theaceae > Camellia > Camellia sinensis. The sequence continues at coordinate 98,511,492 of NC_138975.1, read as the reverse complement.
AGTTGACCTAAGTGTCCATGGTGAAATACTGAAACCATGCGCGGAGTAGGTACCACGTGCCTTCCTGTTAGCAACTAGTAAAGTGGCGATTGGTAGTGCTTGATATGCCTACTTGCAGACACCAACCTAGGGATTACCTGAGTCGTATTGACCACTCCTTGAACTAGATTGACGTTGTTGAATTATTGTGCTTTCAAATTGCATTGAGCACAAGATTTTCATAAAAACGATAGAGATACACTACAAGAAAAAGGGGCTTAAGAGACGAAACTTTTTGCAATGGCACATTTGCCATCGCAAAAAATGACTTTTTGCGACGGCACAACTTGTCGTCGCCAAAAAATGTGACTTTTTAAGATGGCACAACTTGCCGTCACAAAAAATAGAATATTTGCGACGGCATAAAATGCTATCGCAAAAAATGAGAGTATTTGCGATGGCAAAAATTGCTGTTGCAAAAAAAAAGAGTATTTGCAATGGCAGAGATTACTGTCGCAAAAAAATAGAGTTTTTGCAACGGTACCAACTGTAGTCACAAAAAAAGAAGAAGAGTTTTTTGCAACTACAATAGGTACTGTTGCAAAAAAAAAAAAAAGTAAAATATATATATATATATATATTGTGGCTATGAGACAGCTTCATATATATAGTCACAAAATGGTTTAAATAAATGCAACGGTATTTTTCTGTCACAAAAAAAAAAAAAAAAACAACGTCGTCTTACTCTTTTGAACATTTATCTTTTTACCCATTTTTTCATCTTTCTCTATCTCTATCTCTGTCTCTCTTCTTTTTCTCTCTCTCATTCATCACTCTTCTATGTCTGCCTATCTCTCTCTTTCTCTATGCGTCTCTGTCTCTCTTCTCTTTCTCTCTCTCACTCATCACTCTTCTTTGTCTGTCTATCTCTCTCTTTCTTTCTCTCTTTGTTTATATGTCTCTATCTCTCTTCTCTTTCTCTCTCTCTCACTTATCACTCTTCTCTGTCTGTCTGTCTTTCTCTCTCTGTGTGTCTCTGTCTATGTCTCTCTTCTCTTTCTCTTTCTCTCTCTCACTCATTACTCTTCTTTGTATGTCTGTCTGTTTGTCACTCTCTCTCTTTCTCTCTATGTCTCTTATCCATCTCTCTTCTCTCTCATCACTCTTCTCTCTTTTCTCTTTTCTCTTTATCTCTCTTGCTCATCTATCTCTGTCTCTCTCTCGTTTATCTCTTTTCGCTCTTTTTATCTATCTCTTTTTGTCTATATCTTTTCACTCATTTTTTCATCTTTCTCTCTCTCACTTATCACTCTTCTCTGTCTGTCTGTCTATCTATCTGTCTCTCTTTGTGTCTCTCACTCATCTATCTCTTCTCTCATCTCTCTTCTCTCTCTGTCTCTTTTACTCATCTTTCTTCTCTCTATCTCTCTCATCTCTCATCTCTCTCTGTCTCTCTCGCTCATCTCTCTTCTTTCTATCTCTCTCTCTGTCTCTCTCGTTCATCTCTCTTCTCTCTATGTCTCTCTCGCTCATCTCTAATCTCTCTATCTCTCTCTCTATCTCTCTTGTTTATCTCTCTTCTCTCTCTGTCTCTTTTTCTGTCTCTCACTCTCTATCTCTTTCTCTTTTTCTCTTCTCTCTCTGTCTCTCTCTCTTCTCTTTCTCTTTCTCACCCATCACTCTTCTCTGTCTGTCTGTCTGTCTTTGTCTTTGTCTCTCTCTCTTTCTCTCTTTGTCTCTCGTTCATCTCTCTTCTCTCAATCTCTCTCACTCGTCTTTCTTCTCTCTCTCTCTCTCTCTATCTCTCTTTCTTTCTCTTTTTCTGTCTTTCTCTCGATCATCTCTTTTCGCTCTCTTTCTCTCTCTCTTTGTCTATCTCTCACTTATCTCTTGTTTCTCTCTGTTTTTCTGTCTATCTGTCTCTCTATTTCTAAATCTCTCTATATCTCTTTCTCTCTCTATCTCTCTCTCACTCATTACTCTTCTCTATCTCTTTCTCTCTCTGTGTTTTGTCTGTCTGTCTCTCACTCTTCTCTCTCTCTTTCTCTCTATGTGTCTGTCCCTCTCTCTCCTCCATTGTGTTCACCTTGTTTACTCTTTCTCTCTCTTCTTCTCTATTTACCGAGCTCTTCACTACAAGAAAATACACTTTTATCGACCACTTTATCTCTCTCTCGCTCATCATTCTGTCTTTGTCTCTCTCTATCTCTCTTCTCTATCTGTTTCTTGCTCATCTCTCTCTCACCACTCATCTCTCTCTCACTACCACTACTACCACTATTGCCACTCCACTTCTACGACTATCATTACTACCACTATCGCCACCACTCCACTACCACCACCACTAGTACCATTACCTTTCCTCCACCACCGCTACTCTATCTCCTCTACCACTATCACAACTTCACCACTAATCTCCTTTGTCGCCGCCACCACCACCACCACTATCACCTCTTATCCACCACCTTCACCACTACTACCGCTCTCTATCTTCTACCACAAAAAAATTAGTTCTTGATTTTTAGTAACAAAAAAAAAAAAGGGTCGTAGAAAAATATGTTTCATTGACCACAAAAAAATAACTTTATTTTCATGGAAAATATTTTTCATTAAAATATTATTCCTACTTTTACCAAATAAAAAATAATAACAATAATTTTTTATTCATTAAAATAAGAATGAAACAAATAAATTCTCAACCTTAGTAACTAAAAGAAAATGAAAAATCAAAAAAAAAAATTCATTAACTAAAAAAATATATATTTTAACAAAAAATAAATTTGTTTGACAACGACAACCTCCGTCTGCAAAAAAAATAAAAATAAAAACAAAATAAAAATAAAAATAAAAATCATTATTTTATTTAAATATTCATTTGTGATGAAAACTAATTTTTTTTCCCCCAATATCCCGCTCGGTTCCACACCCCCCTTTCCTCCCCCCTTTTTTTTTCCATTCCTGCCCAGCCGCCCCCCCTCAAAAAAAAAAAAAAATCCCCAATCTCTTAGAACCAAAATCCCTAATATTTTCTACCAAATATCCCCATCTCTCTCTCTCTCTCTCTCTCTCTCTCTCTCTCTCTCTTTCTCTCTCTCTCCCGCGACTGTGAGCATGGCAGACGACGGCGTCCCAGGGAGCTCCCTTTTGAATCTCTCCGACAACCTCACAAAATCTCTATCTCGGCTAGCACCATTTGTCCCAGGGAGCTCCACCTCGGCCTACTTCCTCTCCGTCGTCATGGCTTCAAGAACCGGTCGGTTTTCGCATTCGCAGCTTCACACGAGGAATCAGTAAGTTGATTGAAATTTTGAGCAATTTATGCATTCAAGTGTGTTCTAGTGTTGGACTGTTGCTTATCTGATTCACGCAAGCAATTTTTGTACCTTATGTTAACATATTGGATTATTTGATGACTTTTGAGATGATAAGGGTAAAATGATAGATTTGGCTCATTAGGGGTAAAATATTGGGTTAAAATGAGCTGATGGTTGATTTTTTAAAAATGTTATTTTTAAAGACATGGCTTCTCTCCAATTTGATTCAAAATTCATTTAATTTTGTGAGTGAAGTTGTAAGTTCAACAGCAGCTATAAAACTTCTCTTATAGAATTTGAATTGAAAATTTTAGGCTTTTTTTTTTTTCTTATGTAACTTTTAAACAACTTCTCTTTCTAATATTTTGACTTGTTCAGTTAAAAAATAACTTTTTTATCTGCTTTCTAAACATCACATGAGTCTAAATAGAAGCTAATCTGATTTTTCAAACTAACCTTGGGAGGAGTTCTATTATTTTGCTTTCTTGTGAAGTTAATATACAAAACATATATGCCAAGTAGTGAACAAAGAAAGTTATTATTGTCAAAGTTATGGAGTTGGACTTGTGACTAAGTTGACCTCACACTCACAAGTGTATCGGTAGGTTTTTTTTTACCAAAGTTTAAATCCTAAGTAGTACACAAGCAAATTGGCTTTGACCTCTATGCATGTGTTGGTGCTGGTGCTACTCTTCTCTTAAAATGAACAATTGACCATGTGTAACATAGCTTGCTTGCAAAATATAAAAATTATCCACATTAGTCTTGAGAAATACACCATTTGTCATTGATTTTAGTGTGAATCAATACTTGCACGAACCATGACTCATCCAAACAAGTCATTATATTCCATCCTCAAACAAATATATGCTTATTTGTTCCAATATACTTTTAATCACAATTGTATCTTGAGATTTTTACTTTATCAATCAATTGAAAATATATTGATAACCGGGAGACATTTCGAGTAAAACATTATCTAGTATTTCAAGTAAAACATTAATCACAATATACTCTTTACTTTATCAATTAACTCTTTAAAGAAACATATTTAAAGCTAGAGATTCGAAATCTAGTAAAACATTTCGATTACAAACTAACTAAATTTAATGTGGTCTTGAAGTCTCCTTATGCGTTGACACATCAGACCATTAGTTTTTCTAATTCCCTTCCAACTTAACAGGATTTAGATTCTCAATCTTAATTAAGTTACACTTACACTTTATAATAAGCACTTAATGGTTACGCATGACATCAAAAAATAATATGCTAATGTTGTTACATGTTAACACAGGAATGGTGTGCTAAGTTTTAATACTGCAATTGTTATGACTCACACAAACACCATCTAGGCAAGGCTAGATTCAGTTTATGCATTATCATTATATTTCATATCCTATTACTAAGTCGGTGTTATTTGAATACCAAGGCTAGCTGGAAAGCAATGATCTCTAAATTTGTTTATCTAAACTCTATAATTCACAATAATAATCACACTTGATTGTTGTGGTTAGGGTATCTCTATCTATTGTGGGTGTTTTTTTGAATTTAATCAGGATTGTGCCTGAAACCCGTAGTGAGCATATATTGGGCCTATTTTGACCCGGTTTGGTATTACTCAAATCTCGTATACGAGGGTTATTTTGGGGTTTTAGTGTGATCCGGCTCATTGTATTCACTACTTCAAAATTGAAATTTTTCTATTATTCTTCACCTATAGACATAGGCTTTAGCTCAAACTAAGTATTATCTTTGTGGGCTTTGTGTTTGTTCTGATTCCCCATCGCAACACTATTTTTCCACCTAGTGTGTCATTCACAGTATAACAAGCATGTGTTCAAAAAAAACTTCTATGGAAGTACTAAAAAGGTAAAATTTGTTCTTTTGCAAGACATTGTTCTTTGTATATGTGGTTATATCATATATATAACACATACTTTTGTATGAAATTTAAGTCATGTTTACATGAATTGGTTTTTTGTTATTTTGCTATTATTGCAGAATGAGATGCACATTGCTGTAAAGCAGAAGCTACTTGGAGAGCCAGTTGGTGAAACACTGTTGGGAAAAAAAGTGAGTTTCAATTATCTTGGTTTTTCTGCTACAAGTTTTCCTACAAATGCATTCGTGCATTTTGTGTTTTCTTTTCTTATTTTCTTTTCATTGTTTTATTTTTTTAATATCCTAGAATAACTTCATGTTGAACAAATGCTTCAAATAAATGATTTAAAGTTGCTTGCTACCACATCTAGATGGTTCTGAATATGATCATGATTATTATTTGCTTGCTACCACATCTAGAGTTGCATGTGTGCATGCTTTGATGTAGCTTTCCATTTACTATTGATATTAATGTGATTTATAGCAAATTATGTTCTATGCATATTGATAGTTTACTATATTAATTTAATTGAATCTAGTGTCTAAACTACTAATGGATGCAAACATAGTAGGTAGTTGAATCTTGATTGTTCCCTTAGCTATTAATATGAGATTTTGAGGGTCAAAAAGTACAAGCATTTTGATATGCTCATGGCATCATAGAATTTAGAATTCGAGGTGTTGACACTCCAAAATCACCAAACGGCTTCGGATTAGCACGAAACTTGGCACCCATGACCGCCTAGGCATGAGAGACTTATGGGAGAAGACGGGACTTGAATCGGGTTCCTGGTTTGGGAGTTAGAGCTGGATTTCACTCTTAAGAAACAAACTAATTTCTTAAGAAACTTAGAATTTGGGGTGTCAATGTCCAAAAATCATCAAACGGCATTGGAGTAGCACGAAACTTGGCACACACGACCGTCTAGGCACGAGTGACTTGTGGGAGAAGACGGGACTCAAATGAGGTTCTCGGTTTGGGAGTTAGAGCTAGATTCCACTCTAGACAAACTAGTTTTTTAAAAAACATAGAATTCGAGGTGTTAGCGCTCCAAAATCACCAAACGGCATCGGAGTAGCATGAAACTCGACACACACGACCGCCTAGGCATGAGAGACTTATGGGAGAAGACGATACTCGAACCGGGTTCCCGGTTTGGGAGTTAGGGCCGGATTTCACTCTAGGCAAACTAGTTTATTAAGAAACTTAGAATTCAAGGTATTAACGCTCCAAAATCACCAACCGGCGTCAGAGTAGCACGAAACTTGGCACACACAACCGCCTAGGCACGAGAGATTTGTGGGAGAAGGCAGGACTCAAATCGGGTTCCCGGTTTGGGAGTTAGAGCCGGATTTCACTCTTAAGAAACAAACTAGTTTCTTAAGAAACTTAGAATTTGAGGTGTTAATGCCCCTAAATCATCAAATGGCGTCAGAGTAGTACAAAACTTGGCACATACGATCGCCTAGGCACGAGAGACTTGTGGTAGAAGACGGGACTCGAATCGGGTTCCCGGTTTGGGAGTTAGGGCCGGATTTTTCTCTAGGTAAACTAGTTTCTAAGAAACTTAAAATTCGAGGTGGTAACTCTCCAAAATCACCAAACGGCGTCGGAGTAGCACGAAACTTGGTACACACGACCACCTAGGCACAAGAGACTTGTGGGAGAAGACGGGGCTCGAATCGGATTCCCAATTTGGGAGTTAGAGCCGGATTTTGGTCTAGACAAACTAGTTCCTTAAGAAACTTGAATTCGAGGTGTTGACGCCCCAAAATCACCAAATGGTGTCAGTTTAGCACGAAACTTGGCACACACGACCTCCTAGGCCCGAGAGACTTGTGGGAGAAGACAAGACTCCAATCGAGTTCCTGATTTGGGAGTTAGAGTCGGATTTCACTCTAGGCAAACTAGTTCATTGAATTTAAGGTGTTGAAGCCCCAAAATCTCCAAACGGCATCGGATTAGCACGAAACTTGACACACACGACCGCTTAGGCACGAGAGACTTGTGGGAGAAGACAAAACTCCAATCGGGTTCCCGGCTTGAGAGTTAGAGCTGAATTTCACTATAGGCAAACTAGTTCATTAAGAAATTTGAATTGGAGGTGTTGACGCACCAAAATCTCCAAACGGCGTCAGATTAGCACGAAACTTGGCACACACGACCGTCTAGGCACGAAAGACTTGTGGGAGAAGACAGGACTCCAATCGGATTCTCGGTTTGGGAGTTAGAGCTGGATTTCCGTCTAGTCAAAATTATTTACTTAATTATCTTTGTAATTATATAATAGTTAATTTTTTATATTTTTTTGTAATTAAAATATTAACACATAATTATATTGTCATTAATTATTTTTATTTTTTGTTTTTAGATATTTCTCGAGTAGCAGTTTGCTTCTTGTGGAATACAGGCGTGTGAAGATTGCGATTCACTTTTGTTTTTGTTACCCACGAAAGAATCATGAGGGAAACTTTTGTTTTTGATTTACGTTATTTTCAATTGTGAACAACATTATGTATTTGAACATTGTATATGTATTATGCAATATTATGTAGTGGGATAATTTTGCTAATGTGTTGTAATGAATGAATGTAAGAATATTTTTGTTATGGATGAATTGTTATTTTTATACTGGAATTTTTATATTAATATGTAATTATTGATTCTTTTTTCAATTATTTTTCATTTAATACAGGTAATTTTCATATTTTTAATATATATATATATATATTTTTTTTTTTTGAGACGGCACCACATTGCCGTCGCAAATAATGTTGGCAGAGTTGAGACAAAAGCCTTTTGCGACGGTACTCTTTGTCGTCGCAATAATCTTTTAGCAACGGCATATCGTGTTGTCTCAAATATTTTTTTAGCGATGGCAGGTATCCTGTCACAATAAAAATTCTTTAGCAACGACATTTTTGCTGTCGCAAATATCACCTTTAGCGATGGTAACATAGTGCTGTCTAAAAAAATCTCAGATTTTTCATATTAATGGCAACGGCAAAATTCCGTCGCAAGAAGGCAACTTTGCTGTCGCAAAAAAGGGCGACGGCAACGTGCCATCGCTAAAACCTTTTTGCAACCCCCTTTGTTGCAACCCCCCACTTGTCGTCGCTAAAAGTCATCTGCCGTTACAAAAAACCTTTTGAAATGGCATTTTGAGTATTTGCGACAGCATTTTGCCGTCGCAAAAAGTCAAATTTTTAATAGTGAGATCTTCCTACTGGGCTTTCTGCTCACCCTATCGAATTTTGTGCATGAAAAGATGTGATTCTACCGAGTTAAAGGCGTGAAATGTATTTTTACGGGCACAAGACTCTTTTCTTCTGTTGTAATTATTATTGATAAGCCAAGGGCTTTTCATGTAGATAACCATTTTTGTGTAACCAGGCACAAGTCTTAGAATTTGAGGGCATTAAATTGTAATTATCATGTTGTGCTGCATGCTATAGATTCAGATTCTAGTAATGTTGAATGTATAATTGCATGTGGAAAACCTTTTGTAAATCTCTAGACTATAATGAATACAAATGTTAGAAATTTGATGATGATGTATATGATGTGGCCTTATATTCCTTATATATTAAGTAATGAAAGTTATTCATTGGGAAATAAGAATCATGCTGTTGGAAGATGATGAGCCTATTTGTGTTAATTTTCTTGAGACATTTTATTAAGTGACATCAATTATAGTTATCAAACGGGCTTAATTGATTATCACTTAATCAATTCAATTTTAAGTGTTGAATCATGTTATCAAACACCCCTTCCACATTATTAGTTCTATAAAATGGATCTAAAAATAGACTTGTATTACATTTTACTTGTAATTAAAAATTGACTACGAATTTTCTATTATCACATTCTTACAAAAGTCATGTATGTAGATTGAACTAAAAGGTGGCAGATTTTCTCTAGTTCAAGGTTTGTCATGGATTTCGTTTCCATAATTTGAATTTGTCATTTTTTCAGACACATTATGTTTTTCATATATAAAACAAAATTAATTATAACCTATTCAATTTATAATATTTGTCACAAAAAAATTGAATGCTCTATTTTTAAAAACACAATTGTTATTCATTCTTTTTGGTAATAAATGTTATAAAATCAATAAGTTATGATTATCGGATCGATATAATTTTTCGTATCGATAAAATGCAAGAAATGTATGACGAAATAAACAATTCAGATTATCAAAATGGAATCCGTAGTGAGCTCTACGGGCTCAAATTGGAGGGAATCCTCTTCCATATTAAGGAAATATTCGTTTCCATAGGCATAAAAGTGACTTACCATGTATAAATTTATATCATACATATTTCAAATATTAGGTGTTTTTTTGAATGCCTAACATTTTTGCTCATAGGTATCTTTAATTAAGATTAGGCCTAAGTTTACAACACACTAAATCAAACCATACAATGGAGTCATTTATATATTCTCACACACACAAATATAGTTAATATTCACCCATATTCGCTAAACTTTTTTGCTTAATATTTTTACCAATTTTATGTGCAGTCAATAGTCAAAAGCATATGAGTGATCAAATATATAACTTCCAGGAAAAGTACCCAAATATATATATATATATATTTTTTGTATTTTCAAGAAAAAAATTCCAATTATATATTTGTGTTTTTGCATTTTCATGATAAAATTTCCAGTTGCTTAACTTATTTAGAGAAAAATCTTCATCAATTTTAAGTCTAGTCAAGAAACAGACACCTCTGAGTTATCAAATATAGTCAATATTCACCCATTTTTGGTTAACTTTTTTGCTTAATATTTCTACCAATTTTATGTCACTACAAGAATTAACACTTTTAGCAACAAAAAAATTGGTCGCTAAAAGTCTATTTTTGGTCGGCAAAAGTTATCCGCGACCAAAATTTTTGGTCGCTAGTTTGGTCGCCAATTGAGGGTCGGCAAAAGTAATTCGCGACCAAAATTTTCGTTGGTCGGCAAAAGTTAGATTTGCCGACTAAATTTTTGGTCGCTAAATATTTAATTACCGCGACTAATTTATTTTGTCGCTAAAACACTTTGGTCGCGAAAAGTGATATTTTCCCGACCAAATTTCTTAGTCGCCAATTGTCACATTTCGCGACCAAAAAGTTTGGTCGCCAATTATCACATTTCGCGACCAAATTTTTTGGTCGCCACTTGTTACTTTTCGCGACCAAAACTTTTGGTCAGCAAAAGTGAGTTTCCACGACCAATAGCTGTTTTGGTTGGCAATAGATGTATTTTTTGCGACTAAAACTCTTGGTCGGCAATTATCATTTTTTGCGAAAAAAATTTAAAATAAATTGGTCGCCAAAGTAGGAAAATAATACACCTGTATATTTAGCGAATTCATAATCAAAACAGGTCTTATTATAAAATTTTCTATATCCAAGTTTCAACATATAACTCAGCAGCAGCAACATTGATTCCAAAAACAAGGAACGATTCACAAAACCCTATTCTAAACCCCAAAAACCAAAAAACAATTCATTCCAACAAAAATTTAACATAAATATAAATATCACTCCACACTATAAATATCACTCCACACTAAAGACAATTATTAATCCCCCTTCAATTCAATGTCTTTGCATGTCATATAAAAATATAGTTTAGCAACAGAGTTGCATGGTAATGATCCTCGAACCAGATAATATAAAATAAAAGGGAAGCTGATTAGCTGATAAAATTTATGATCTATTTATATGCTATTGTGTAATTCCAGGAGCGTTCAACTAATTGATCTAGCCTCCTTTTCAATGGATAGGGTAAAAAAACATTAATGTGTTAGCTGAGAAACTATAAGACAATCACATACCTAACCATTGTGCCCACTGTGCAATTAACTGGGAAAACAATAAGCGTCCAATGGTGGTGTTCCCTCTTTTGTTCATCGTCCGAAATATCTGCAAGTGTGGATCCCTATAATATAGATAGCTATCAATCATATAAAATAACATTTTTATTCACAATACTTCCATCCTAGTTAACCAAAAACCAGGTAGAAAATACAGAGGGATAAAAGGATTAAAAGACTAAAGAAGGAAGACAGAAACAAAAAAACTCACCTCTGAGCATGTCTCATCATAATCATGATTCCCAAGTAAAGGTTCCCAAAAAACTCACCTTAAGCCATCTAGCCCCGATGTCTCCAAATGTTCATGCCTTTTCCCATCGACATCCCCATGGTGGAGTCTTCTCCTCAAAGCTCGTGATGTCATGAGTTAAGATTGTTATATAAGCCTGTTTAATTAATGAATCATCCATAAAGTGCATCAATATGAGGAGCCAACAACACTGTTAACTACACTAAAGAACAAGGTAAAAAAATTCATCTCTATGAACCTACACAACATATAAAAAGAAATCGCAGTTGGCTAATGACCGAATTGTGAGCACTAAGCACCTTCCCACTAATTCTACTTTCTAGATGTATAATCTGCCAAGGCTAGGCTCTATCATGAATTTGTCCATTAAATACAAAAACAACACTCTATGAATTTGTCCATTAAATACAAAAACAACACTCTACCTGCTGTTTCTAAACAATTTACCAAGTGAAAGATGTTGTTCACCAGCAACAATAATAAAATAAAACAACATAAACAATTGATAAATCAAGAATTTCCCAAGAACCTTAAGACAATATAACCCTCTGTTTGATTGCTGAGGAAAAACAAAAAAACAAAATGAAAATTTGAGGAAAAACAAAACAAAATGAAAATAAGTCATGTCGTAACCTTTAACAAAAGTGGTGGCCAAGGCATCGTAATGATCAACTACTTTGCCACCAAGTTATGCTACGTAGACAACACCACCAAAAAAACACCTTCAGATTATAGGACACATTGGCAATTCTAGCCATGAGGTGGACACAAAAATGATTGATGTCTGTAATAACTGCACAACAAAAAAGCTGGACACAAAAATCTGGACTAATAATTAGTAGGTACACACTTCCATCATAATTCACTGCGTTCACAGAACCGTGTTGTTTAATAAGTAAGAAATTAGGGCTCCTCACCATACATGTTCATACCTTATGTTGGGGACATCTCACCTGATCAGTGATCATAGAGGTTTACATAAAATCACATGCAATATACCTAAAATTAGAATTAGTAAGCATCCCACTACTTCAAATATTGCTTCTAGAAAAATTTGAGAAACATCTTCATTTGACAGAAAAATGATAGATATTGAGCTGCAACCAGTAATACATGTTGTACATAAAATGAAACCACTCAAGTATATGAATATTTTAATTTCAATGTCAAGGAATGGATCAAATATTGAAATATCCATTTAATGGTATCAAGTATAAACATTACATTTAATCTTCTAGAGCATGCAAAGGTTTCTCTACATTGAAAAAACTATGAACATACTATAATAAATTTCTAATGAACAGTGGGAAAGGAAGATAATGTCCAACTTTGCCTTCAATGACATATCATGATGACCTTCAATGATATGAGCAGAGATGATCTGTTTCAAAGCAACTGCTTCCAAGATCAATGACCTTCACTTGACATCTACTGTAGCTCTTCACCAAAATATTCTCAGGTTTCAGATCATAGTGTATGAGACCAAGACCATGCAAGAATTGAAGTGCCTCCAGACACTGGATGGTGATAGACTACACATAAAAATTGAAAACCAAGTAATTAACCAGTAGCTTGTTAGTGGGATGAAAAGCCCTCAGAACAATGTCACCCTACAAGTGAGTTTCCTTTAAACAATGACCAGAAAAGTTCCAGGGTAAGGCCTTACCAGTAACATCATCGTAGAAAAAAACAAGAGAACCAAGGGTCCGAGAACCATGATAGCATACACGCATGGTAGAATTTAGAAGGAAAGACTAGGAAACCCATGGTATTATTGCAGAGCCATAATCAGTAGAATCAAATTTGGGCCTTTTTTTACGAGCCCAAGACGAAGAAAACTAGGGTTCCCTATGAGGCCATGCTTAGCCTCGTACAGCAGCAATTGGGCGGTGGTCAGCCTCCCGGAACAGTCGCCGCCGCCGCTGATGAGGTTTTGGGTGTTTTGAAGAACAATAACCCCAACAAGAGGGAGGAGATTGAGAAATTGTTGAACCCTATGTCGAATCATGATTTCGATCAGATGGTTTCCTTTGGGAACCTAATCACTGATTTCCAAGAAGAAGAAGACAATGTTATGATTGATGATAATGTGGGTTTTACTGTTGTGTTTGACGAGGAAGAAGAGAATGGGTTTTACTGTTGTGTTTGACGAGGAAGAAGAACAGAATGGTTTTGATGATGATGATCTTAAAGTTGAGACCAAGCTTTTGGGTCATCTCCAATTCGATAATTTCAGCCTTGTTAAGTGTTTGTTGCAGAACCGATTGAAGATTGTGTGGTGTACTCGTCTAGCCAGGGCCGAGGATCAGGAGACGAGAGAGAAGATTGAGGAAGAAATGTTGGAATCTGGACTGGAATTGGCTGCAATTCTTGAGCAGTTGCAAGCCGATTGAGAGAGAGAACACAGAGAGAGGGAGAGTAGGAGACAGAGGAGATCGGGGCTTCTTTTAATTTTTTTTTTCTAGGAACAAAACGACGTCGTTTTTACTTTGGCGACCAAATTTTTTTTGTGGCCAAAAAATTTCATTTCCCCCCTCCCTGTTTGAAATTTCCCTCCCAAACACTTTTGGCGACCAAAACACCATATTAGTCGCAAAAAAGCTACCTTCGGCAACAAATTTTTTTAGTCGCTAAATCTCAATCAATGGCGACTAAAATATTAGTCGCTAAAAGTACAAATTTGGCGACTAAATTTTTTTGGTCGCCAAAATGTAACCTTCCGCGACCAAATTTGAAGTTGGTCGCCAAAAGTATACCAATTTCTACGACTAACTCATTTTTGGTCGCCAAAATGTGACCTTCTACGACTAACTCATCTTGGTCGCCAAAAATATTGATCATTCGCGACTAATTAATATTTTGGTCAGCAAATGTCATTTTTTTGCGACCAAAAATTTTTTGGTCGGCAAAAGTGGTCGCCAAATGTGTAAATTCTTGTAGTGTGTGTAGTCAATAGTCAGAAACCTATGAGTGATCAAATATACAACGTCCAAGAAAAGTACCCAAATATATATATATATATATATATATATCTTTTGTATTTTCATGAAAAGATTCCAATTATATAGTTGTCTTTTTGCATTTTCATGATAAAATTTCCAATTGCTTAAGTTATTTACAGAAAAATCTTCATCAATTCTGGTCAAGAAACGACACCTCTGAATTATCAAATATATGTGAACCACAAAATAAGGAAAGATGAAACATTCTTCCACTTGCTTAATTTTCTTCTGGAAAAGTATAAATTATACTCCCCCCCTCAAATTTCATGATATTTTGACTTTGACTTTCAAAGTATTTTTTCACACTTATGTTTGTAATATTCACAATTTACTCCAAAAAAATAAAAAAATAAATAAAAAAAAACTTTGAGCTATGTTAAAGATTTCAAATAAATTATCAAATATTAATTTGAACTGTTCATTTTTTAGAACTCGTTGAGTATTCAATGAAATATTTGGTAAATACTTGATTTTCTTAAGTTGCCATCTCGACTTGACAAAGTGTTTGGACTTGGTAAGCCCATTTTGAGATTAATTTCGGTAATTTGAAATGTTCATTTTTTAAAACTCGTTGAATAGCATATTCATACAAAAAAATCAAGATGCCTGAATATCGATAATTACATTTTTGATTCATAGTTATTTTTAAAAAAATAAACGACAAAATATAATTTCAAGAATAACTATCTATTTTTTGTAATACAAATTAGATTCAAGCATATAACTAATGATATTCAATCATCTTATTTTTTACATAAATATTATACTCAAAGAGTTCTAAAAAATGAACGATTCGAATCACTAAAATCTGTCCTAAAATGAGCTTACCAAACTCAAACGTCTCTCAAGTTGAACCAACTTGGGAAAAGCGAAACCCATTTGATAATTCATTTGGGTCGTTTTGCATTTTTGTTAAACTTTTTCCAATTTTTGATTAAAATTGCCACATGGCGCAATGTGGCATAAAAATGGATGAATTACACCTTGCTCTCTTAAGTTTTATAGTTTTTCACTTTGACCCTTAAAGCATTTTTTCTCACTTTTACCTTAATGTTTGTAATTTTGTTGAATTCGCTCCCAAAACCAATTCTTGGCTAGTTTTACAGGTGGTTTAAGAATTGGGGATTTTAGCTAAAAAAAAAATAATATTAAAAAATTTAAAATGTTAAAAAAAATTAATTCATACAAAAAAATCAAAGCTTTTCTCATTCACTCTACTTTTTGATTAATGGAATAATGATGTTTTAGTTAATGAAAATAGACAAATAAGAATATATCAAAAAAATTGGTTTCTGTCAACAAAATTACAAGAAATCAAAATGTATTTTGTTACAAGATTCAAACCTTAGATTTTTTTTTTAATTTTTATTTTTATTTTTTGGTAACTGCTTAACTTAATTCATTGTAGAAAATGTCAAGTACATTTTTGTATTTTTATGTAATTATTGATTTTTTTTAAGCAAAAGTATAAATTATAAATACACCTCCTCACTACAACATTTTCTTAGTTTAGTGACATTTGAAAGTGCCACAAAACTATTCTTCTAATGACATTTTTTGGTTTTGTGGCATTTTGAACAAGTGCCACTTCTATCGGTGCCACGGTAGATACGAGTGCCACGATAGATACTTGCAAGTGTCACTGCACCATCATGACTAAAAACTTTCAATGACATTTTAATGTCATGGTAGATATTATTTGTGGCACTATCAAGCGCCATTAAAAAAAGAGTTAGTGACACTTATAAGTGTAATTACACCATCAAGACTAAAACCTTTCAGTGACACTTTAATGTCATGGTAGGCACTATTCGTGACGCTGTCAAGTGCCATTCGTGACGATAATTCGTTGTAGAACAATTTGATCTGCTCTTGCAGAGACTTGAACCGCAAACCTCCCGCACCATAAACCTTATACATCACACTCTTCCCACTACATCTCTATAGCACCATATAATTATATATGCAACATATATTATTTTTATAGTACATACATTTATATTAATATAAAAGTATATGTATAAACATAATTATTTTATTGAACATAAATTATGTAAAATAAACTATTTACTAGTAAAATAAAAAAAGACCACTTTTGGCGACAAAATATTTTTTGGTCGCCAATTCTATACTTTTGGCTACTAATTATTTTTAGTTGCTAAAAAACTTAACTTTTGCCAACCAAAATCGGATTTGGTCACCGAAGATGCACTTTCAGCTACCAAAATTTTGGTTGCCAAAAAATTTAATTTCTGCCTTAGGATTTTAGTTCTCCCGCGCTAAAAATAACCACTTTTGGCGACTAAACTTATTTTTCAGTCGCCAATTATAGACTCTTGGCTACTAAAATTTTTTTAGTCACCAAAAAGCTTTACTTTTGGCTACTAAAATTTTTTTAGTTGGTAAAACCCATATAATCAGTGACCAAACTTATTTTTAGTCGCCAATTGTAGACTTTTGGCTACTAAATTTTTTTAGTTGCCAAAATGCTTTACTTTGGGCTACTAAATTTTTTTTTTTCACTAAAACCCAAATAATCAGCGACCAAACTTAGTTTTGGTCGCCAATTGTAGACTTTTGGCTATTAAAATTGTTTAGTCGCCAAAAACCTTTACTTTTGACTACTAATGTTGTTTTGGTTACTGAAAGCTATACTATCAGCGACCAAATTTTTTTTGGTCAGGAAATTTAGTCGCCGAATATGCTTTTTCTTGTAGTGTATATTGAGTTTAATTTATTTATTTTTAATCATTTACTGCATTGTAAAAATTTTAAAAATATATTGGCATTTTTTGTTTTTTCAAAAATGCCATTATAAGCTTGGAAAGTTTTTGACTTAGTGACATTTCTCAAAATGCTATAAAATATTTGTTTATGAAATTTTTCACCTAAGTGCCATAAAAAGTAATTTGCACCTACCTAGTGTCCTGGCATTTTTTAAAAAATGCCATTGCTACTAAAGTTTAGTGGTATCTGTTGGTAAATGTCACGAACATAATTTTTTGTATCATTATTTTATAAAATGCCATAAAATTGATGTGACATTTCTTTATTGAAATGCCACTAGAGCTTTATATGTTTGTGGCTTTGTGGCATTTATCTAAATGTGTCACCAAATATTATTTTTGTGGCATTTTCTAAAAACATGCCACTGGTATAGTGTCACTAAAGTGTATTTTTGTTATAGTTTTGTGACATTTGTTCATTGAAATGTCACTAGAGCCTTTTATGTTTACCGTTTTGTGGCATTTTTCAAAAACGTGCCACTAAATATCATTTTTGTGGCATTTTCTAAAAATATGCCACTAGTGTAGTGCCACTAAAGTATGTTTTTGTTGTAGTTTTGTGACACTTGTTTATTGAAATGTCACTAGAGCCTTTTATGTTTGTCGTTTTGTGGCATTTTTCAAAAACGTGCCACTAAATATCATTTTTTGTGGCATTTTCTAAAAATATGCCACTAGTGTAGTGCCACTAAAGTATGTTTTTGTTGTAGTGCCTGTGGTTTGCTTAAAATACGGATTGCCTAATATGGCTCTAGAAATTATAAATATCCCATTGTTCAGTTTTATTTAACAAAATTAGTAGAAAAAATAAAATATCTAATTAGTCTCTTATACAACAATAAAATTATATGAATTATAATTGAAATATATTTATAATATCATTAAAAAATGAATTTTTTTTAACGTTCCAGATATTAAAATTTTATAAGATAAAAGATATACAATATTTTCATAGCAGTTCAGATCCTTCAACATTTTCATAAAGAAAATTCTACTCAGAAAAATTTTGCCCGATATATAGAAATTTCATCCCGACACAGAGAAATTTTAATTTTCACATAAAAATTTTAAAATTTCTCTAATATAATCGCAAAGAAATTTCTCTCATACTACACAAAGTGAGAGAGCGATGTTTCACTAATTTTTTCCATTAAAAACTGCTAATTGACTTGATGATTTATTAATAAAATATATTATTTGTTATGTAATTATAAACTTAAAGAGACAAGATGTAATTTCTAAAAGGATGAATTATACAAATAGTCCCTATAGTTTGGGCATCGTGTCACTTTAGTCCTTGACTTTTCAATTATGACACATTTGACCCTGAGTTTCGAATCTTGTTTCAAATAAGGACAATTGAAGATATCATTAGATTTTTCAAGGGTAAAATCATCAATTTGATAAAATATAAACTAATTTGACAAAAATAAATGACAAAAATATTTTTGAATTTTTAAAAATTATTTCTACCCACTAAAGATAAAATGTGTAAAATTGATAAATCTTTTAGACATTTATTTATTTATTTATCAAATTAATTTTTATTATGTGTTTGGATGATGATCATGTAAAATTAATTTTTAAAAATTAATCATGTAATTTTTATTAATTTTGATCAATTTTATATAATTTTATCTATAGTGGATAGAAATAATTTTTAAAAAATTAAAAATATTTTTTTGACATTTATTTTTTTCAAATTAGTTTATATTTTATTAAATTGACGATTTTTCCCTTGAAATTAAACAATGGTATCTTCAATTGTCCTTATTTGGAACAAGATTTAAAATTCAGGGTCAAATGTGTCACAATTGAAAAGTCATGAACTAAAGTGACACAAGTCTCAAATTATAGGGACTATTAGTGTAATTTGCCCTTTCTAAAATTAGGGGTGAGCATGGTCCGGATTTGACCGGATTGAGGTAAAACCAAGACCTATCCGTTATCTACGGTTCTTGAAAAATTGAAACCAATCCAATCCGTTTAAATCATGGAACCAATCCGAACCAATCCATTTAAATATGGATTGAATCGGTTTAGGACCACGGATTCATATAATTAAATAACAAATATATATATATAACACTTTAATTTCATAAAAACATAAATACAACTCTATATTAGTTCCACAATAGCAACATGTTTTTCTATAATAGCGGCATACTGTTCTAGAATTTAAACAATCATAAGAAAATTAGTGTCACCATAAGTATTTAGACCATTACAAATTAAAACTAAAAACCAACAAATAAAAGTAATAAAAAAAGATATTATATGGGTTTAGGTTTGAGTTTAGGTTTTATATAGAATAAGAGAAGATATTATGGGGGAAGATATATAATAAAAATATAGATTATTTGTATACGGTCCGAATTGGTTCCAATTCGGAACCGTGAAGTTCAATCCGGAACCAACCCATGGACTACGGATTTTTAATTCTTCAATCCGGAACCGAACCACGGATTCAAAAAATCAATCTAAACTTATCAGATTGGACTGGACTTGATCGGATTACGGATTTCACGAATTCTTTGCTCAGCCCTATCTAAAATCATGAGGGGCAATTCGTATTTTGAAAAAACTTCATGGAGTGTATTTGTAACTAATCCAAAAACAATTATAAATATCTTATTTTTTAAGTATATTTAAATTAGATATATTTAAAAAAAAAAACAAACAAACAAACAAACAACTAACATATTTTAAAAAAATCAATAAAAATGAATAATTTAAAATTTAAAATTAAAAAAAAAATGCTTTTGAAAATTCAATCACTCAAAGGGGATTCCTTTGACCAATCAGACGTGTCTAGAAAAATCAAAAAAGAAAAGTAATGATGTAAATATGTCTTTATCTTTTGAATATTCTTCAAATAAATTTCTTTAGATTACATTTTTTTTATAGGCAGAAAATCATCATCAATTTTAGGCTAAGTCAGCAAACAGAAACTTTTAAGTGATCAAATATATACACGATTTTTTTTAAGGTCTCTAATATTATAAATGTAAGAGATAAAAGACACGCAAAATTTTTATACTAGCTAAAGTCCTTCAAATACATGCGTCTTTTACATTCAAAATTATTATACCAAAATACCCTTTTGTTTTACATCAACGTTAATGTCTTTTACTTTTTGAAATTTCTGAAAACTTAAAAATTTTATAACTTTTGATTTAGATGTCAATTTTCAACAAAAATTATATTTTTGGAATGCTCTCATCGAGAATTATCAAACAAGATCCATGATGAATATGAAATTTTGGAGAAAAAATTTGACAAAATTTTACTGAGTTGGCTATCTTCAGTCAATGAAATTTCTCAGACTTTTAATTAGAGAAATTTTATTGATTTATAGTAATTTCAGGGAAACTTATTAACTTCAATGAATTTTTTTTTGACTAAGTCAGTGAAATTTCACCATCATTACTATAGGTTAGAGATGTAATCGGTTCCGAACGGTCGGTGTTTAGGTGAAATTTTACACCGAACCAATAATGTTGGTTTTATTGTATTGAAAATCAATACAGACCAAATTTTTAATCAAACTGCACCAAACCACACTGATTCAAATGGTTCGGCTCAATACGGTTTAATCGGTTTAAGTACTTTAAAATTGAGTTATTTCTTAAATTTGTAGTATAATAAATAATTTATATAAAAATATTAAATTAGCCATTTGTACACAATTTTAACCATATATAATCCAACCATTCACAAAAATACAAACAAAAAAAATTAATAAATACTAAAGCTTGAAACTTTTACTGAATTAGAATTAGAAACAAAACATAAACTAAGAAACAAATTAATAAATACTAAGGCAGTGTTATTCATTATGTGTTTAATATATATTATATGTAAATATATTTGGTAGGTTTCAGTGCAAATCGGTATATAGTATATCAAAATCGGTACCAAATCGAAAATCGAAAAAAATTAATTTCCAAAATCAAACAGACCGATTCATATTAAAAAACCGACCAAATATGATCGATTCGATCCGGTTCAATCGGTTTAGTCGATTTTTCTTACCTCTCTAGTATAGGTCAGTGAAAATTCACTGACTTTAGAGAAAATTTCCTGATTAAGTCAAAGAAACCCTAAATTTCACTGAGAGTAAAGAAAGGAAGAAAGATATACTGAGGAATGGAGAGAGGGTAAAAAGAAAGAAAGAGATGAGACACGCATCAATGAAATTTGAGACAAATTTTAGACAAATTTCTAATTCAGAGAAATTTCAAAATTCCACAGAGAAAATTCAAAAACATTTTTATTCACAGATAAATTTCTCTAGTATGAAATACAATCCAAAATTTCCATACATTTCACAAGCATGTGTACCGAAATGTACAACCTTAAGCTCAAAAAGTCAATAAACCCATTTTCTTCTTTATCATTTGGTGCACCAATCAAAACCTAGATCCCAAGAGTAATGAACTTCTTGAATAACAATAGAACCCAAGAGCATAGAGAAATTTTAGCAGATCCTCCAAATTTCTATGTAGGTCCTTCAAATTCCTCTAGATCTGTGAGTTTATTGTTGCCCATGATCAACTATTCCTTAATCTTCAACAGATAGATCAATGGCCCAGCATCATGGTAGCAGACAAGGTACATAGGACAAATATAGTCATAAAGGAGGGTTTGAGACTTGGCGTTGAAGACAAGGACGAGGCCGGAGTGGGAGTTGGCGACAGTAAAGCTGCCGTTAGACTAGAAGGAGAAGGAAGTGGAGGTGGCAGTGTTGAAGAATGAAATGATAGTGGAGTTGGGTCCTAGGGTTTGGGAAAAGAAGATTGTGACAGTGACAAAGCAGAAGGAGAATAGTAGTTGTAGATCTGAAAGAGAGAGATTGAATTTGTAGAGAGAGAAGAGTGAAGAGAAAGGGAAAGAGATCAAAGAAGAAAGAGAAAGTATCTATCAAAGAGAAGAAATGAAATACTCAAATTTGTTTCATTGAAGGGTAAAGTTGCCATTTTTTTTTTGTTTTTTGTTTTTTTTTTTTTTTTTGGAATAAAACGGAAGTAAAGGATGCGAGAGGCCTTAACTAATAATTTTATTTATTTATTTATTAATTTTTTTGGGGGGATCTCTCCAATAGCCAAAGTTAGAGAAGGATGTTAGATTAATTTTCCTTATATATATATATATATATATGCACCTAATTTATATGTTTGTAAGAAGTATAAATCAATTGATTTAAATATAAAATAATAAATAATAAAAACTTGCCTAAAAACATATATTTTGTTCAGATTTTCTTTTATTTTTAACAATTTTTTCTTCATATGTTAGTCTTTTTTTTTAAAAAAAAATATATTATATTTAAAATATAAAAATTTGACTGAAATATAAAAAAATATATTATTAAAGACAAAAGAATAATAAATTTTACAAAATTAAAGCAAACAAATTTATTAATGTGATTCGAATTTTTAAGAAAACTTTTTACTTGCTTAATTTGTTTGCAAAAACTTTTTTATTTTTGGTCCGATCAAGAAGGGAAACGTTTCCACCAAGAAACAATAGTGATGATACCACGCACAATGATGAATCAATCGGTGGGACAGCATCCTAAAAGCCTTATCAGCATCCTAAAAAGCCTTATATTATAGGTGTGTTTTCAAAAGTAAGTTAAAAAGTTTTTTTTTTTTTAAAAGAAATGTGCAAAAAAAAATAAAAAATAAAAAATAAAGAGATGATTTAAAAAGTTAAAAAAAAAAAAGTTAAAAGTTGATTTTTAATCAACTTGTCAAAATAGGCGTCAATAACCTTGGTCTTAAAATATATTACTCTCTTATTTTATTTTTTATTATTTTAAAATATTAATTATTTTTAAAAAATTAAAAATTAAAATAATATAAATTTTTTATTTTATCCTTTTAAATTTATACACAAAAAATATAATTATGATAATTAATATTTTTATAAAAAAAATCAAAAGATAATTTTAAAAAGTTAATATTCCCCCAAAAAATGTGGTGTGGATTAGCATGACTCCTATCCTAAAAAATTCTATAAAAGGAGAACTTTAGGTAGGCAATGTACTCCTCAATTGAAAACTATACTTTTTTTTCATTCAAAAAAGCATATATTATAATTGTTGAAGCAAGAAATAATGTTGTTATTACATGTCTTATCTTTCTACTTTTTTCCATTGTTCCTCTTGCTACTCTTCCTCTTCCTATGCTTTTCCCTTATTACTACTACTCCAACAGACCACAAAAGCTTGCCACCACCTTCTCCTCCAAAGCTCCCAATTGTTGGGAATCTCCACCAACTGGGCTTGTTCCCTCACCGCACTCTTCGATCACTGGCTCAAAAATATGGACCCCTTATGCAACTTCACTTCGGCAGTGTTCCAGTCCTTGTTGTCTCCTCAGCCGTTGCAGCTCGCGAAATCATGAAAACCCATGATCTCGCCTTTTCAAGCAGACCTAAAACAATTAATGGTAGCAAAATTGTTTATGACTGCAAGGACGTCGCTTTTAGTCCCTATGGCGAGCATTGGAGGCAGGTAAGAAGCATTTGTGTCGTCCACCTTCTTAGTAATAGGATGGTGCAGTCCTTTCGAAACGTTAGAGAAGAAGAAACCGCCCTTATGATTGAAAAAATCAAAAACTCTTCTTCGTCTTCGTCGGTAAACTTGACCGACATGTTTGTGACACTTACAAATGATATAGTGTGTAGGGTTGCGTTGGGGAGGAAATACAGTGGAACGACAGGAGGGAAGAGTTTTAAGGAACTCCTCGCGACACTTGGGGAATTGATAGGTGTTTTCAATGTAGGGGATTATATCCCATGGCTTGTTTGGATGAATCGAATCAATGGTTTGGATGCCAAAGTGGAGAAGTTTTCTAAAGTGATGGATGAATTTCTTGAGGGAGTAGTTGAAGAACATGTTGATAGAAGAAAAAGAGACGACAGTTATAGTGTGAATATTGGAAATGAAAACAAACATGACTTTGTGGATCTTCTACTTCAAATCCAACTAGAGAATACATCTGGCTCTCTTGTTCAAAGAGATACCATCAAAGCTCTCATCTTGGTAAAATTACTTTTTGTTTTCTTATTTAATGCTGATTAATTCTTGTTTATTTGTATTAGTTAATTTTTGCAGTACTGCTAGCAATTAGTGTACCAACACATATTATAGTATTGCAAATTTAAAATTATGGACCTTATTCATTATATAAATTATAAAAATTCAAAGCTAATAAAATTATATCACATCATCTGTTAATACACTAATTGATATACCAATTGACTCGTATAACTTTATTATAATTTTTAAAACACAATTTAGGGATTTAACGATGATAAGTAAACAGGTTGTTGGACATCGAGAAGGGCATGATGATAATCTGCCCCACTTTGTATCATTGTTTGTCCTACACTCTTCTAGTCGTTAATTTTGGTAACAGAATTATATGTAATAGATATACAACAATACTATAAAATTTAGTAAACATAACATTGCTTTAACTTTAAATCTACACATTTTTTAAAAATAAAATTCAAAATAAATTTTTATGATTCATAATATTTTTCATAAATATAAGATAAAACATATAAACACTACAAAAAAATTAGGGTTTTAGAAATCAAAATTTAGGGACAAAATTATTTTTTAGGGACCAAACAATTATATTGCGAAAAGTGTTGTTATTATATTTTTAGCAATAAAAATTGGACATTAGTGATGAATTGTTATTCTTTTGGGACAAAATTTTTTGTCTCAAAAAATAAACTATTTTGAGACCAAATTATTTTGTTCCTAAAAATCTATTTATTAGTGATATTTTCAAAATTTTATCATTAAAAGTTTTGTTTTTGACTTTTCGGAAAGACCTCTTAGTGACTATCCTCATGACGATAGAAATTAATTTCTAAATGTCTTTGGCAATAAAATTTTTATTTTTAGAGATTAAAATATTTAATTTCTAAAACTCTTATAAGTTATAGTGAGAGTAGGGTAGCTGATGTGTGTTCTTGGAGAAAGGTCTCAATTTTATTACTTTTGTGGGATTTATTTCTTGGACGGTTCTTCTTTAATCTCCTGATTTTAAATTCTTTTAACCACATTTCAACTCTATGGTTGATTTAAAATTTCCAATTACAAAAGTCATTCTTATGCTCATGAAAGTGCTGACATCCATCTAAACGGCGGATTTGTCATCCCCCATCACGCTCGTTTTCAAACTCCACCTTCGCTTCTGCTCCAACCCCATTATGGGTAAAGCTTTCTAATTTCATCCCTGCCTTTGTGGTATCTGATACTCACGAATGTTCAACCATATTTCAAATAGTTAAAAAATTTGAGAACTATTTAAATTCTTAACACATTACATAATTTATCTTATTTTTATATATATTATTTATTTATATTTAAATAGAATTAGACTTTTAGTATTCATTTCTTATATTTAATTATATTATATATATATATATATATATTATTAATTATATCGAGTTAGATTTTGATCAGGAGAGGGAGGCGATACTCGCCCCCGCTCTTACCCTATCCCTATTGCAAGCAACCAAAATATAATCTATTCCCACCCCACATAAGTGTCGAATCAGGTAAAATCCGTTCCATTCGGATAGATATGAGTGAACTCTCGTAGATAGAATTAAAATGGCCGTCCCTAATTTCAATTATTATTTTTGTCCCATAAAAGGAAAATGAAAATAGAGAAAACCTTAATCATTTCAATAAGTCAATGAATTGATTTGAAATAACTCCTGACCTACCCTATGAATTTTTGTAAATGAAACTAGAGAATCAAATTATTTGGATGAGTATTTCTTTCGGTTCAAAATCTAAATTGGATGAATTGTTTGGACATGTAGAGTCTATTATACATCTTGTTTCAATGATCTAAATCGTTTATTTTATTAGGCACTTTGCATATTCACAAAAAAAAAAAAATTAAATTAAATCGATACGATAACTACAATTTGTTCAATTTATTGTTTTTGTCATAAAAAAAAATGTATGATTATTGTCTAACTTTTTTTAGTAAAAAATACAATAAATTGAACAAATTGCAATTATTGGATTAACTTAATTTTTTTTAATAAAATAACCTAACTTTTTTTTAATGAAATATACGAAGTGTTTAATAAAATGAATAATTCAAATCATTAAAATATGATCAATAATGAGCATTATGAGCCCAAAAAATTCCTTCAAGTTCAAATTTTGGACCGAAGAAAATCTTCATTTAACAAATTTGTAGGATTCCGGTCTAGATGAAGTGATTTTAAGTTGAGAATCGACTTGCTAGGCCAATTTATTTATTTATTTATTTTTTTTTTTAACTGGACAAACCTAGACGAGCACGGAATCAAACATGACACCCCTTTTTTGTTAGAGCCGCACATTACCACTTCAACACCATATTACTTTTCACACCAAACTCTTCAATTTTTTAGTCAAATTAAAATTATTTCATTATTACATCAAACTTTTTATTCTACCCTATTCTTATTAAAGATTATTTTGTTATTGTATTTGTTAGTCTTTCTTTCTTTATTAAATTGATAAGTTACCAGTCAAACAATTCTAAAAAAAAAAAAATTACCGTTGATCGGTTGACCGGATGGACATCCGGTAACATACAAATAACGATGAACAGTGTCTCGCTTGTTGTAACGAGTTACTGTAGCCATCGTAAATTTTGACGAGTTGTAAGCTAGTTTGATGGAGTTGATTTTTTAAAATTTTTAGTTAAAAAATGTGTTTGAAGAGCTTGATGCAAATGCTCTTATTAAATTGTAAATATATATTATTCTTTTTTTTTTTATCGGCAAATGTTAGTGGTTAGATTAATACCTATGGGAGAAAATCTCCTTACTCTTAGCAAAGTACCTAATTGCTTGCACTCCCTTAATTCAACCTCTTAAGGAAAATTGAACTCATAACCTCCTTAAAACTAAGTCCTATGGAAGGTATGATGGCCAATTAAACTAGGCCTAATTGGTTTTATATTATTTATTACATTCAATTAATTTTCTTCCAAACACAAGTGTAATTATTATTATATTGTTTTTTTAACCAACAAATATTATAAGGTCAAATTCATTTTACATGATTTTGTCTCCAAGCACTTTATTTTTTATGATTCAAATATGTGCAGAGAACCCACTTATTATTTGGACTAAAATGTTACAATCAGTTTTTCCATTAAAAGTAACAAAATGTTTGCTACATGCTCCAAAATTGATATTGGTTAATGCAAAAATCTCTAGTCAAAGATAAAAAGTGAATCAAATGTCAAAAATACCTTCATCTTCATCTTCTTCTCCAAATTAAATCCAATTTCTATCCAGATCCTAATTCTAACCATAAATGTCCTCTTCTATATCAACAATTTAATTTAACATGTTATTAAATAAGAATTTAGCTTAAAATTTTAAAGTTAGATTAAGGCATTTGTATGGTTATAAATTAGGGTGTCTAAGTTAATTTATAGTTTAACTTGTTAGATATACATATATATATATATATATATATACAGGTTTAATTTAAAATGTTATTAAATTATAAATTAGGTTAAAAATTAAAAATTACATTAAGTTACTTTTATGATTTAATTTTATGATAATAAACTAAGGTATTTAGTTTAATTTATAATTTAATTTGTTATGTACGTACGTACGTAAGTTTATGTTTATTTTAAAATGTTATTATATAAAAAATTGAAATAAAAAAATTAGATTAAAGTAATTTGATGATTTTATTTTACAGTTATAAATTAGGGTGTTTAAGTTAATTTATGATTTTTTTTTGGTTATATATATATGTATCTATATATGTGCATGTTTTAATTTAAAATATTATTAAATAATAAATTGTATTAAAAATTAAATATCACATTAAGCTTCTTTTATGATTTAATTTTATGATAATAAATTAAGGTATTTATGTCACAACCCGCTCCCTATACTCAAGGCTTAGGCATCATGATTGGCCAATAATCGCGGTTATCTAAGGCCTATTACATAATAATTTAATTAATAAACGAGCGTAGAAATAATTAATTAAATAAAATACCAATATATATATATATATATCAGAGTCTCTGTTTAATTATAACAAAAGGATCATTAATCAAATAGGTCAACTTTTATAAATATTATAAAAGTGTACTGTGCATCTACGGCACGTCCCCATTTCCGAAATGAGCCATGCACACTCTCTCTAATAATTATTTCTTAAAAATTGATAAACAACTTATAAGCATATTGTAAAGTCATAAATATTATACCAAGAATATAAACATTATAAAATCACCATAACAAACATTTCAAACAAAAGATATATATACGGTACCATACGGAACACATAACCACATTCACGGGCAGTATGGATTCAAATGGTGACTTGTACGAATTTTAGGAATGACTTCGATAATAGTGTAACACGTAACTTTGTACAATACTTCATACAATTACCAAAATAACAAAACAGAGGGCAATAGCTATTTAAGCCCCAAAACATGAGACCTTTGTGGTAATACTTATAAAAATATTTGCTCAAATGATCATTTATCAAATCATTATCAAATTTATATTTTAATAAACATTTATATCGGTAAATTTTTTTTTTTTACATAAATATATTCAAATAACAAACAATACCTTTGATATGATAATCAAGCTTACAAAATATGATTTAACATAAAACAGGCAGACATAAACTTGATGTTTTGTCTCTCTCTAACGTTCTCTCTCTCTCTCTAAACCTCCACCCCCGGGCCTCACTTTTGGCCGGCCGACCGCCGCCTTTGGCTATGGCGGTCGGCTGGCCCAGCTCTCTTTCGTGTTTGTGTGCTGGTTTCTGCTTTCAATAAACTTGATTCCCACAATTTCTTCCCACTTTGGTGTCCTTTTTTTTTTTTTGTGTCTTCAGGGGGGCTTCGGCTTGTTTTTTTTTTTTGTTGTCTGTTTCTGTGTCCACTTTGGGGTTTAAGGGACAGAACAGAGAAGAAGGAGGTTGGGTTTGGACCGGTATAGAGGTTGGCCAGATCTGGATGGATCTTCATTCGGGCGCTCTTTTGTGAGTGGGAGTTTGAGGGATGAGCTTGGTTTCGGATCTATGAAGTTGCTTCGGTGCTTTGTTTGGAGGGAACATGGGTGTTGTAGTTGATCTAGATCTGTCTAAGATTTCATTCGAGCGCTCCTTTTCGAGTGGGAGTTTGAGGGGTGAGCTTCATCCAGATGTATGGTTTTGTCTCGGCGGTTGTTCGATGTTTTGGGCTGTCAACACCGAGGCTATTGCATTGGGCGTGTTCAGAGTTTGGAGCTGGAAAGCTGTGCCCGATCATGGAAGTGGAGATGGCAGTGGGTCTTGTTGTCATGAGTGTTGATCGGCCTTGGGTGTATTCAAAGTGCTCGGAGTTTTGAATCAGTATAGAAGTTCAGACCGTGGAAGTGGGTTTTGGCTGTGTTCAGATGGGTGGCTATGAAGTTTTCCGGCCAGAGAAACTCCTCGGTAGGAGCAGAGAAGTGTGCAGCAGGTAGGTAATCAAGCTAGTAGCTATGGTGATCAAGCTGGTAGGAGCGTGCAACAGCAGGAGTTTTGAAAAGCTTTAGCAGTAGTAGCAGGTGGCTATGGAGTGGGTGTAGCAGGTTTTCAGTGGGGGTAGCTATGGTGATCAAGCTGTGTTCAGTGGGTGTAGCAGGTTTTCCAGCCATGGAGATGTTGGCTATGGAGTCTTTTGGCCAGAGGAGCGTGCAGCAGATAGGTGAAAAGATGTTACAGTAGGAGCAGGTGGGCGTTGGGCGTTGGACGTTGTCAGGTGGGCGTTGGGAGTTGAAGTAGGTGAAAAGTTTAGATTCAAAAATTAGCTACTGGGCGGTAAAGATGTAGTTTTATGAATAGCAAGTGGGAGTTAAAATAGCAGAGGCATAGTGATTAAAAATTTTCAAGAGCTGTAGCAATAGCATAGGCGTTCGGGAGTTGCAGCATTAGCAGAGGCATGGTGATTAAAATATTGGGTTGTTGATATTGATGATTTAAAATCATGAGGCTTGCAGTTTAGGTGATTTAAATATTGGGTTGATTTTGGGTTGATTAGAGGATTTGCAGGAGCTGTTTGGGGGGTTTGGTGGGTTGATTTTGTGGGGTTTCATGTACTTTATTTTGTAGTTAAGTCCTTCTTAACTTTTTATTTAAAATTCGAGAGGCCAAGGGGTTGGTTGTATGGATGCGAGTAGCAGTAGTAGGGGTATTTTTGTACTTCCGAATCTCTCTCGATGCATGTCTTCTTCCTGTACCTTTAATTTCATGCTGTTAATGAAATTTTTCTTTGCTGATCAAAAAAAAAAAAAAAAAAAAATAATAATAATTAAATATATAATAAAACTCACCTTATATCGGTTTCTATTGTCTAAATATCTCCCGGAACTTGAATCTCTTACAAAAATTCTTGTTGGATCTTTTCTTCCTTTTGTTATTCTTTTTTTCATTTGATTGTAATTAAGCTCCTCTTTATAGCAGGAGTAATGTTATAAAAATAAAAAATTTACACATAATTTTCATACATAATGGTATGATTTATTGTAGATTTTTTATTTCAAAAAAAATACCATTGAAAATAGATTTATTTATAATAATATCTTACCACAACATTTTTATCAAATTATTTATTTAAATTTGATGTACATTTAGAATTTTCCTTAGAAGAGGAGGTAGCCGTGGGGTGACCAGAGAAAAATTATTAGTTGGTCTTAGACGCCGCGTGGTCATACCTCACACCAATGATAATTTACTATACCCCCTCCTGTTTCAGTCGCCCAATACAAATTTGGGATACCCTCCGCCAATCACAGTACCATTGGGGTATCATGTGATGGTGCATCAAAACCAACAAATAACTTCTCACGATAAGGGTCGAACAAGATGCCTCCATGTACTACTTAGGTGGCATTACCCTTTTGGGTATTTACACTCTAATCCTACATTTTATACTAATTCATGTTTTACCACACAAAATTACAAAATTAAATTTAATTCTTTTAATCAAGAATAGTTGATCTTTAACCCCATCATATACAAAATTATAAAATAAATTCTATTTTTTTATTTGTAATTAAATAATACGAATATGAAATTAAAGGATAATTTAATTTTGGGATTGTTATAATTTAGGTTGATTTATGATTTAATTTGTTATATATATATATATATATATGTATGTGTTTATTTTAAAATACAATTAAACAAAAAAAATTAGGTTATAATTTTAAAATAAAAAATTAGATTAAAGTAATTTGATGATTTAATTTATGGTAATAAATTAGAGTATTTAAGTTAATTTCTGATTTATTTTGTTAGATGTATATATATATATATATATATATGTACGTCTTTAATTTAAAACGTTATTAAATAATAAATTAGGTTAAAAATTAAAAATTAGAATAAGGTACTTTTATGATTTAATTTTATGATAATAAATTAAGGTACTTAGGTCAATATATGGTTTAATTATATATATATATATATATATATATATATATGTAGATGTTTATTTTAAAATCTTATTAAACAAGGTAATTTTTTGGTAATAAATTATGGTGTTTACTTTAATTTAGGATTTGGTTTGTTATATATATATGTCTGTTTCTGTTTATTGTAAAATGTTATTAAATAAAAAAATGAGTTAAAAATTTAAAATTTAAAATTAGATTAAAGT
This sequence comes from Camellia sinensis, assembly GCF_055761805.1. Taxonomy (NCBI): domain Eukaryota; kingdom Viridiplantae; phylum Streptophyta; class Magnoliopsida; order Ericales; family Theaceae; genus Camellia; species Camellia sinensis. The sequence goes on along the minus strand of NC_138975.1, from coordinate 98,479,699 downwards.
AATTTTATGATTGAATTTTGTGGTAATAAATTAGAGTATTTTAGTTAATTTATGGTTTAATTTGTTAGCTATATATAAATATATGTATGTATGTATGTATGTATGTACGTGTTTAGCTTAAAATGTTATTAAAAAATAAATTTCGCTAAAATTTTAAATTTAGATTAAGTTACTTTTATGATTTAAGTTTATGTTAACAAATTAAGGTATTTAGTTTAATTTATGATTTAATTTGTTATGTATATGTAGTACGTAATTTGATGATTTAATTTGTTATATATATATATATAATATTTATGTTTAATTCAAAATGTTATTAAATAAGAAATTGGGTGAAAATTTTAAAATTAGATTAAGTTAATTTTATGGTAACAAATTAGGGTATTTTGTTTAATTTATGATTTAATATGTTAAATATGTGGTTGAGATAGAAAATTTTATGACATAAGGGTATTTAGGTAATTTTGGCACTATTATTAGTAGAGTTAGTTTCGTACTTTAGTCAAAAATCATAAAATGATTTTTTGCCCATGTTTGAACTATAGGAGGTAAAGTAAATTGGGAAAACTACATGCAGGTAGGAGTTGAGGGAAAAAAATTACTAACACATGGATAGATGCAAGTAACACTTGCACCCCCACAACCTTTTATGTAACTATACAGATCTTGAAATTTAAAAATAATTCAAGTGACTCTATCTTAACTAGTATTTTTTTTTATTTATGAATAATATTTATTATATTTATGATATAAATATGTCGTTACAGTTCGATTCCAATTGATCTAATGGTTGAATCAGCAACCCATTAACCCAGTCTTTTCTCTGATTTGGCTAATGGTCCTAATTTTAGAACATTACACACAAGATAATAAATAATTAGCAATCCATCTTATGTTTGTAAATATTTTGAATGAATAGTTAGAATTTTCAAAGAGTTACAATTCCTAGCAATCAAATAACATGTAAAGTTGAAACTTCTTATGATCTTTCTACAATAATAATTCAGGACATGTTTGCTGCTGGAACTGATACCATATTCACAACGATGGAGTGGACAATGGCAGAGCTCTTAAAACACCCACAAATCATGAAAAAACTACAAAATGAGGTAAGAGAAGTAGCCAAAGGCAAATTAAATATAACAGAGGATGATTTAGTAAACATGCACTATTTGAAAGCAGTGATCAAAGAATCTCTAAGGATTCATCCTCCTATTCCATTGTTGTTTCCTCGAGAATCAGTCCAAGAAGCCAAGGTAATGGGCTATGACATTGTAGCTGGCAGGCAAGTGATTGTCAATGCTTGGGCAATTGCAAGAGACCCGTTTTCATGGGAAGATCCTGAGGAGTTTCGGCCAGAGAGGTTCTTGAATAGTTCAATAGATTTCAAAGGACACGACTTTGAGTTTATTCCTTTTGGTGCTGGTCGGAGGGGTTGCCCTGGGACTCTATTCGCCATGAATGTTGATGAGCTTGTACTTGCAAGTGTTGTTCACAAGTTTGACTTGTCGTTACCAGATGGATCAAGTGGGGAAGATTTGGACATGACTGAAGCTGCTGGTATAACTATCCATAAAAAAAACCCTCTAATTGTTGTTCCAACTCCTTACTCTTGCTAGTGTGATAAAGTTTGCTATATATTTTGTGTTTTTTGCTTAGTTCGAGCTATATGTTGGATCAATGATTGTTAAATAAAAGAAAATAAATGTCTCGCCACACAAATTTCAATGAATTTTGTGTTTGAGAGTTGTATTAGATAGATTGCTAATTCTAGTTCTAAATAAATCAGTTTACATAAGAAGTATTTTTTCTCTTCCTTTGTGTAACTGATCACTTATATGTTCTCTTTATGTCTTTATCGAAATGCAATTGGGTTAGGTTTAGTGGATAGTTGATTAGTCTTCATTGTTGGATTTTTCTATTATGAAGTCAATCGAGTAATCATTTTCACTTTGTTGGGAAATCAAGGAAGAATTATCAACTTTCGATATTTTTACCTATTTGCCACATTATTAGAAAGTTCTAAAAGATCTTGTTCTAAAAGATCTTATTCTTGAATAAGGGAAAGAATTTGGTTCTACGTCCAAAATAATTCCACTTGTTAGTTGTCAATCAAATTCTAAATTAGCATATGTGATCTTTTTCTAACTCAATTCCTTTTTTCACACTCAAAATATTAGGGATTGTTTGGAATGTGTTAGATTAGTATACTTTCTGACATTTTAGGGAAAAAAAAAAAAAAAACATGAAATATGGATTGGGTTTGAAGTAATGTAGTAGAGAGATGATGTGACCCAAATAAGATAATTGTGACCCAAATAGGATAATGTGGTAAAATATCATGTGTTATTTTAGCACATGCCAAACGAGCACTTAATCTCTTTGCGAGTTTAGGTATACTAAAGTTGAAGATTGCAACTTTACAAGTGAAATTGGCGTATTATGGAATTAATTTGTACCCATCTTAATGATCTGAACAACTCATTTCACATGACGAGTTGAGAAAAACATGCATGCAAAAATTAGGTTAATCAAGCATAAGTAATCATATATATATTATAATAAATAGACAGACTATTCTTAAAAATATAGATGTCATATAGATAGAAATGGTTTGATGGTATGATAATACTCGATGTTGGATGAACTTGCACTACCATAAATAAGACTGTTTGCGTCTATTTTTTTTGCGACTGATTGTTTGACTGTCACAAAAAATCACTTTTTACACCAAAATGTCATTTTATTTAAACCCCCAAATCGTGTTCTTAACTTTAAAAAAAAATAAAAAAATAAAACAAAACAAAACAAAACAAATCGTGTAAAACTTGCCCTATATATCCCTTATTTCCCAAATTGATTTCGCTCTCTTCGTTGAAGACTGACCTCCAATGGTATGAATTCTCTCTTTCTGTCTCTCTCTCTCTCTCTCTCTCTCTCTCTCTCTCTCTCTCTCTCTCTCAAAATCTCACTCTTCACTATGCACTCTCTCGCTCAATTCTCTCTTTGGACTCTCCATCTCAATTTTATTGTTCATTTGAAGATTTTGATCAATTGTTGATGAAGATTAGAAGATTTTAATTGATTGTTGATGAAAAGTTGAAGGTTTCAATTGATTCATAATCGGTAAGCCTAATTTCTATGAATGAATCCAACTTTCTCTCTCTATTATACCTATTAGATGTGTTTAATGATTTCAATATTCTATAGTTCTCTCCTCTTCAGTATTCTGTTGAATTGCAATATTTTGTTGAATTTAATTCATTCTTGAAAACAATAAAGGTGTTTGAACCTCTTGGAACAATCTTTATCTACTCTTACTATTTCAACTGTGATTTCATCTGTGTTGTGTTGATCCAAAATTGTTGATTCAATTGCTTGAACACAACTATGTTAGGTAGTTTCATGAACTAGGAACAGTGATGATTAAGGAAAGCTTGTAAATCTAGGCCTATATGGAAGGGCAATTGTTTGAATTGGCTTGGTTTTAAAAGTGTTTGATTGCTTGAAATTATTACTAGAATTTTTGGATGCTAGCTAGTAAGAGGTTTTCAAAACTGTTTTTATATGAATTTTTCTTTATTTTTAGTGATTTTTTTTTTATTAATATTTTAGTCAATTTTTTTTTGATGCATTAAAAAATAAAATAAAAAGTGGGGTAGAGGAAAAACTGCTTGGAAAGAGGCCATTAAGTGGAGATGAAGAACATAGAGTATAGATGAAAAATCAGAATGAGAACATAAGTTTAAAAGAGAAAAGGGGTAGTCATCAGATGTTGTTTACAACTTCAACCAACTTCTGTTTTTTACTTTTTACTTCTGTTTTTATTTTTAAGAAGTGGGGTAGGTTGGTTGTTGAAGGAATTAAGAATTAAACTTAAAAACTTTCTTGTTATGCCCATGCACCTAGAGCCTAAATTGACCACTTTCTTATTATTGTTTTTCCCAAATGTTTTTTTGGGAACTATGACAATGCTTTGCTTGTGGGGATTAGTGACCTGTATAGATATATCAAAACATCTATTACACATGTATCGTTTAACTACTGACAATGAAAACCAGTATTTATTGAGTATTTATTCAATTCTATAAAGAAACCAACAAACATTTGAGAGGGAAATCACCACCCTGCAATTGGAAGTATGTTAAAGAGTTTATAGATAATGTTTTTGTTGCAAGTTTTTGGTGTTTGATCTAATTATAAATTATTTGTTGATATAGGAAAAGAAACTTATTGCAGAGATAAAGAGAACCGCTAAAACATGAAATAAGGCACATATTTCGTACCTGTACGGTTTGTTGATCTGTAGCTGATCAATTGATTTCATATTTTTTTCATCAATAGCATATTTGGTTATTCATGATTTTGTTTTGATTTCGTTTCTCGATCTAGGTTTGTCTTCTATATATCGATTTATTGATTATAATGCTTGAAAGTAGATAGAATGGTCCTATTTAATATTTCTCTTATGATTATGTGTGCACGGATAGAACCTAATTTGATATTTGGTCATTGACATGTGATGGAACAGATTTGAAATTAATGGTATACAGTGTCTGTTTTTAATATTAAAATAAAATATGTGCGTTTTATGCACTAACACCTAAATTTTAGCATTTAACAAATAAACTGGTTTTACTGTTAGATACAACTCATGGAGAGCCAACGGATGGAAGCCAAATTGACAAGAATTTAAATGAGCCAACCATGGGTGAGAAACTTGCAAGTTTAGATGTACTTGAGAATAACGAGAATTTAAATGAGCCAACCATGGGTGAGAAACTTGCAAGTTTAAATGTACTTAAGAATAACGAGGTTAAGAGCCTTGAGAAAAAAGAAATTTCTCAGCACGTGATGCCTCCAAGTGTGGATTCTATTCATGTTTTCCTTAAGCAAATGCTACATGCCAATGATTGAGCACTAATCTTAAATTGTTTATATACCCAAGATGATAAGGTTCTTCCTTAGTCCCTTTTTCTTTGATTACATGTTTAATGATGAGAAGGTATGACTCACCTAATACTATGTTTCTGGTATTTCTTGTAGGTGATTGCAAATTCAGTCTCACTATTAAATCCATCTGATGTTATCAAACTTCCAGACTCACTGATATCTATAATCCAGTCTAGGAAAAGCACATTTGGCTTAATTGATTTTATATAATACCTATGCATGATGGATTAAAGTATTGTTTCGAATGTGACATATTATGATGAAATTTTTAACTAGTTTGTTAGTATTGGGAACAATGCTCGCTGAGAAAGTTTGATATTGTGTTCATTTTTGTCTTACTAGTGTTCAATAATCAAATTCACACCTCTTTTTGCTCGAACTTGTAGCTTCAATATTAGAGATTGATGATTTGTTTCCGATATTCTCTTGACAGTGGGAGCAGTGGTGGCAACAAGACTGTGACAAGAATTCTTTCAGGACAACCTATAGTCTTCAAGACTCTATAACAAGACTGTAAATGAGTGCCATGTTTCTTATTTCCATATACTAGTTTTTTTTATGTGAATTAGGATGGGTATTTGCAAGGATTCTTGGAATTAGAACTATTGTGACGTCAAACGTTTTTTGTAATTGCAGGAGGTGGAAAACCTTTGTAGGATTCTTTCAAGAACTCTTTGTTATTGTAACAAGAATTTTTTTAAGAAAATTGATGGAAAATAATGCAAAATTTTTGTAAATATCTCTTTAATTTTATTGTATATAATATTTGAATTTATATATATATATATATATATGAGAATATAAGTTGTTAAAACATTGTAGGCATTTCTTTTCTTTCTTTCGTTCCTTTTTTTTTTTTTTTTTGGCAACAGTAACAAAATGGTCGCTAATACATTATAGGCATTTGATTTTACTTTTTTACGACGGCAAAACATCAGTCGCCATAAGTAGGTTAGGCGATCACAAATAGTTTGCGACTGTTGTTTTGCGGTCTCAAAAAGTATTTGCCACCCCCACATTCGTGACCCCCATTTGCCGTCGCATGGGCTGTCGCAAAATGTTTGTTGCGACTATATTTGTACTATTTGTGATGGCTTGTAGCGGTTGCAAAAAATATTTTAGTAGTGTTGATTTTGTTCATGGATAATTTCCTTAATTGATTGTATTACATGAATGATTTAAATAACCAAAGTGAATTCAAATTAGTCATATAATAGATCAATTTCATCGTGAAGTTGAGATATCCAACTTTAGCAAATCCTTGACTCTCTTGCTGCAGTTGATAATGATCTTACTGAGATCCTTAGGAGTTTAGATATAGGCACTGCAATGATGATTCCTTAGAATATGCATAAGTTGCAATCCCCTTGTTATGAGCTCATGTCATTAGTTAAAATCTAACTACATATTCTAAAGAAAATGGTAAGAATTATTTGAGATATTTGTGGTAGGTAAGCCAAAAAAAAAAAAAAAAGCTTACATTTTCTGAAAATGCTCTGTACCCGAAACATTCAGCTGGCTGAGCTTCTTGGTGATCGGCCGACTGCTTTTGTGGCCAGCCAACATTTGGTGTCCGGCCAGTCAATGGGCACATCATTAGATCAACAAGAGCAAGTTAGCTTGAATTGAAAGGAAAAACATGCATTATAGATGATTTCATCCTTCCAATTCAGTTTTACTTTATTCTTCTCTGCATTTGTTTGAAAGAATATAACGTTTTGACTTAAAAATATGAGCCTCAAAACATTGTGGTAATGTCTGGAGTTGCACCACTAAAACTCATTTTTGAAAAAGGTTTCCATTTTGGTCGAAAAACATTTAGTCCAGAACAGGTCGTTGGGGGTTTTAAAGCTTGATCTTTAGAACTCTTGCCGTGGAACTTGCAAAGATTAACACCTCTCATTTTCATCATCGGGAACTTAAAAGGAAGCGCCCAAGTTTCAAGGCTAGTCAAAAATATGGTGTCTACAGTAATACATACTTCCATTTCCATTTTCATTTTCATCAATATACAACACGGATGGCAAATGATACAAATCCACATAACACTTTATTGGCCTCATCCGGAGGGGAACAACCCCAAGGTCACACTTTACTAGGAGTAAACCGGAAGTAAGAGAAACCTATTACAATGCGCCATGCTTTACCGGCCCCATCCAGAGAGAAACGAACCTCCATTCACACTTTATTGGGTGCTAATCAGAAGGGAGACACGCTTTACCAGCCTTACTCAGTGGGAAACAGATCCCTAAACAACATTACAATAATAGCACAACATGATAAACTACATAAATACTGTACAAGTGTAATACATACACATAACCAATTCAACAACAAGGCCATCCCCCACCAATGACCATGGACAAAACCTCTAATAGATAAATAGAAATACGCCTCTTATAATATAAATCCCTAGCTAATTCTACCTTTTCAAAACAACTATTTCTTATTCATTTCACAAAAGAGCTACACTTGTCATTTTATTTCCAAAAATTAAAATGTTATATCAAATTCTCAACATTTCCAACCCTTAGCCAAAACCCCTTTTCCTTAAACAAGCACAATTCATAAAACATAACTACAATCCAACTCAACGCAAAATTAATCAAATAACCCAATCAATTCTCATTTTAACAACTAAACCACTGGTCCAATTCTTGAACACATAACTCAGTTATTCCACATCTTTACCCCTTTATGATTAATTATGTCCACAATGATGAATTAGGGTTTCTTCCCACTCTCAACATAAACACGTTTAGCTATCTCCCAAATAACCTAAAATGACTAAAAAACATACAACTTAACTTCTGAAATTCAAAACCCTAAACCTCTTTATATGCTTTTTGGAAAATTTCTCAAAAACATGCTTTTAACGTAATAAAAACTACCACATGTATATCTATAATGAAGTATTGAAACGGAGCAAAGAAATCTTAACCTTTTGAAGTAAAGAAAAGACAACCCAAAAATCACCGGCGACGAAATGACAATCCACTTAGATTAAATGGAAGCCCCGACCAAGCTCTACATTTCGATATAACTAGGGGTATAAATGGGTAAAAATAGATGAAAACCAAGTTTGAAAGCTTGAAAAGGCCAAAAATGGCAAAAAGGAAGAGAAAGAAAAGAAAATGAATTGAAAAATGAGATATTTTCAATTTTTGGCGCCTTTTATAAAAAAATAGATTGCGGCTGCGAACAGAGAGACAATACGATCGCGAGCATGACCTAGCATGTCACGAGCCACCACCACAGGGCCACATAATCCTTCGCGGGCCACACACCTTCTCTTGGGCCAACAGATCAGAATCCATGTTTTGGTCCCAACCTGGTCGTGGCCCATCGCAGGTGCAACCGCTACCCCTCAACAATCGTAGTTATGAACAAGGTGGTCGTGAGCACGACCTATCTAAGGCAGAACTCCTGGGCTACTATTCTAAAGCCAGCCCGAACAGAGCAAAGGTCCAAACCACCTAAAGACAAATAGATACACTCGGACAATCCCGTGCCCCAACAGAAAATAAAATAGGACGAGTTTTCTGACCCGGACCACTACAAAACCACATTTGCTTAACATCAACATCAACATCAACATCATCAAAAAAAAATTAAAAAAAAAAAAAGAAAAAGAAAAAATTGATTTTGTTGGTGTGAAACTCAGATCTTAGATGATCCAAGTACACACACACACATGGAAATGTATGCATGTATGCATATTGATAAAAAAAACATATTTATGTATGCATATTCATGAGCTATATATATAGAGAGAGAGAGAGGGAGAGAGAAAGAGAAATGGTGTAAGAGCCGGATTTGAGGCAATTTTCCATAGGCAATTTCAGGGAAAATGGAGTAGGATCTGAGGCAATTTCCCATAGGTGGTGAAGGACCATGAAGTTGAGGTGGTGATCGAAAAATTAGAGAGCGTGGTGGTAGAGTGAGGGCAGCGCTGCTAGAGGGAGGTCGTGAATCATCAGAGACGGTGGCAAGGTAGCGGGAGTTGGACGAGAAAGCAGGTCAGAGATGCCTTGGTCGTGACCTTGGAACCCAACATAGCCGGAGTCGAGTGAGAAGGTGGTAGTGGACCATGCACGATGATGATGATGATGTTGTGTTAGGGTTTCGCACAAACAACAACTGGTTTAGATCGGAGAAAGAATGAACAAAACAAAGAGGTTGCTCCAGTGGCGACAGTAGAAAAGGATGAGAGAAATCATTGTCATATGAAACTTAGAAAGAGAGAGAGAGAGAGAGAGAGAGAGAGAGAAAGTCATATTTGGGAAAAAAACAAATGGATATGCAATCTATATATAACTATTTTGGTCGTTTTACTTCAACTTGTCCTTATCAACAAACTAATTTAGCACTTGGATTTTTTGGCAAAATAAAATTCAAAATTGGATTTTTGACCCAAGTGCCCAAAAATGAACAACAATTGTATTTTTAAAAATTGAATCATATAATTTTTTTATGACAAAAATGATAAATTGAACAAGTTGCATTTATCAGATCAACCTAATTTTTTTTTATAGAAGAAATACATGAAGTGCTCGACTTAAACGGTTCAGATAACGGGACCCATGATGGGCCCAACAAGCCTAAACCACCCCCTTCAATTTAGATTTTGGACTATAAAGAATCCTCCTTCTTCATTTTGGGGGATCAACAAGTATTTGGGATGACTCATAAAAAGGAAATGAAGTATATATGGACATAATTTTGAGTTGTCCACGTGGCCTAGATGGTTAGCCAAGGTGCTACATGGGTGATTTGATTGGCCGAGGTGTGGTCAAACCACATCTGAATCTGAGATGTTCAAATGAGGAACTAGAGTCATAGATAATAACAGACTCTCTATTTGGGTAAGGTTGGACTCTTGAGACGGTTGATCTTAATCCAAATAGGAGGAGTCTTGGATAATTGATATCCTTGTAAAGGATATAGTCCCATGAAGTAACACTAATCATTACAAAAGTAAAGCATCCCTGTGGGTCTAAGGTATGTGATTTATTTTGTGAGCTCTTGATTTGAGTTAATATCTTGTGAAATAAGTTACTAACTTGATTGTCAAAATGCCCTCGGGTGGACGAGTCACCACAGTATTTCTTGTCTTCTTGTGCCCAGGTGCTGGCTGGCATAATCTATTCTTCTGTGTGCTCTCCAGCTGAGTTCCCTAGATCTGGACAAGGAGATTTGTTTGGTTGTGAGATTAAAAATCAACACCCACAAAGTAGAATATATAAGGTTTTGGTTTTTGTTTTTTTTTTTTAATTAGTTGATCTCATATGGTGTAACCTTAGAGGATAGTTTTGTTATTTTTTGTAAATTATTTATTGTGTAAAAACTAATTATCTAACACATATTTACCAATTAAGCATGCACATTGGCCAAAGCTAAGGGTGTAAAAATGACCCGTAGCCCGTGGGTGGCCCGCGGCTCGTGAACGGCCCGAAACCCGTTCACGGCCCTAGCTAGGCCGGACCCAGTTAAGCTCGAGCCCAGTCTAGGACCTTAGGTCATCATTTTAAAGCCCGATCCATCAACCCACTCAAAGCTCAGCTCGAGGCCCAGCCCAGCCGACCTACCCATGACCTAGTGTTATTTTTAATGGAAAAGAATAAAATTTTGGCAAAAAAAAATTTAAGAAAAAATGTTCAGGCCCACCCAGGCCTAGCTCAAGTCCACCGGTGAGCTCAAGGCCCAAATATCCCCTAGGCCTGGGCTCGGGTCTAATTTTCTAACCCCCTGGGTCGGCCTAGCTCGACCTGAATTTTGGCCGGAGCCCAGGCGGCCGAACATAGGCCGGCCCGAACCCGGGCTCAGGTGGGCCAAGCTTGCCCCAACTTACACCCCTAGCCAAAGCTTACCTTTTTTTCCTTGTTAGCCATCGACTCATTTTATTATTTATGCAATGTAGGGCTTTTATATATATATATATATATATAATTTTTTGACCTATTGTCTTACAACTACAAATTATTTTTCAAATTTAATTAAAATTGTTGATAATATGTTAAAATTGATTTGTAATTATTAATCATTTGCTAAATTTTAATTTTTAGGATAAGTTATATAGTTATTGAGGACTTATTTGATCAAATTTAGTTGAAATTATAGATTAAAAAAATTTTGATCAAAAACTATGTTGTAATTTATCAAATTAATATGGAATCCGATCTATTGATGGGGATGGAGCGGGGGTGTCACGACCCAAACCAGCCCCTATAAGTTTAGCGTCATAACCAGCCAGTAATCCTTGAAATACCGAAGGCATCTAAATCGATCATGACATAATAAGAGTCTGTGGAAGCAAATATATAAAAACATACATAATCCATTGAGCTGTGTAAGCATATATGGGACAGAAATTTGAAAACTTATATATAGAATCGTGACGTCATACGTATAATAGTCTTACATCACATTCATTACAGATAAAGCAAAAAAAGAACTTAGCCCATTATACAGATAAACCAAAGCTTGTTCATGTATCAAAAGAAAACAAGGTCTTAAATGATCACAAAACATGGCCACAAGACTTAACTTAATCCAAAACCTCATTGGGAGGCACAAAAGGGTGGCTGACAAACCAAAACTCCAGGTCATCAACTTTGAGCCTGGTCACGCGCCTAGTCACCTACATACATAATATAAATAGAGTGAGAGAAGCCCAGTGAATAACAACAGAATAAAGAATTTAATGAATGATGCCCCGTAGCATATTTCAAATCATAAACAACTTCAGATTTGCATAGTTAACCAGAAATCATAGCAATTATATATGGTATATCCATTTAGCTATCATATCGTATCAAATTTGCATAGTCGGTACCGACGACCATATAGGTCCACATCTTGTGCACAAGTAGCCATAGTATTGTTACTCCCAGGCGAGGGCCACATGAACATAAGCCTCGGTATTGTTATCCCCGGGCAAGGGCCACCTAGATATGAGCCATAGTATTGTTATCCTTGGGCTAGGGCCACGTGCATATTGGCCACGGTATTGTTACCCCTAGGCGAAGGCCACGTGAACTAAGGATGGCACAAATACATTTCAGAGAGATGGACATTTATTCATGATTCTTAAAATAGCAATTCAGAAAACCAATCATTTCATATCATCAAAAAATAATTAAAGTTAAACATAACTCTACAGAGTTATTACTCACAGATGGCTTCAGAGTTGACAGACAAAGCAGGCAAATCAAATCAAATAGCTTACGGCGCATGACCTACACAAACTTAACAGATACAACCTTGAAACACACACCCGGATATAACTTAACTCTTCACATTTCGTTCTTAATGTGTTTCTAAGTTTTATCCTCATTATTATGTCTTAATCTTGGCCTAAGAATGCCTATGATGCAATGAGGATGCCAAAACATGTTGTTCAACACTTGGCCAAACATGCTGAAAACAGGGTCCTCGCTCGAGTGTAGCTTTCTTCGCTCGAGCGAAGGTTCAAAAATGTGAGTGGTCACTCGAGCGTAACTTTCTTCGCTCGTGCGGTCTGTAAACTCTGCAAAAGTATTGGTTATGTGATTTCTTTGCTCGACGGTCACTCGAGCATGTGACTGAGGTCTTCGCTTGAGCGCAACTCTTGTCGCTCGAGTGGTCTACGAAACATGTGAACTTCTAGGAGCATGCAATTTATGCTCAAGTCAACTTTTGGTCACTCGAGTGGAGGTGCAAAACACAGAGTGGTCGCTCAAGCACAGGTTCTGTCACTCAAGTGGAGAGACATAATCTGGAATTTCCAGATTGCTCTTTCAAGTCCAAACTCAAATTCAAAGCTGCAAATTATGGTCTTTTGGGCCGAAAACTTGAGAAAACACTTGTAAATGTGTAAATCATCGAGAATTGAAGATCATTTCTTGAAATCAAGGTCCAAAAGCACATTAATTGCTCAAAACAAACTCAAATCTTTCAAAACATAACATGCATGAGATGGTTTGGCTTCAAGGCTTCCAACACATGATCAATTGGTATAAAATAATACAGCACAAGATGAATTCTCCAAACAAAGGTGGGATAAGCACATGCATGTGGGAATTCTTTGGAATCAATTCAAAATGCTATGATATATACATGCATGCATGATACACCCCTATATTCTTCTATCTAAGTTGGATTCTTGTATTACACAACTCAATTCTTTGGATTCATATGCTAAGTGACTCAATGTCAAAGTTAAAAGGTTGAATTCTTACCTAAGAATCTTGGGTTCACATGTGTAAAAGCTTAAATCTCCAACTTCACTTCTATTAGCAATTCACTACTTTCAAGCTCTTGATCTCAATTCTTTCCTTTTCTCTCCCTCTCTCTCTCTCTCTATATATATATATATATGTTTGAGCTCAAGAGTATGTGTGAATGAGAGTGTAAAGTGTATAAGAGGTGATGGGGGTGGCCTTATATAGGCTTGGCTAGAGTTGGCTAATTAAACTTGAATTAGTCTAAGCAATGGTCATTAATTTATTCTAATTATTTTGTTCCGAATAGAATTTCAATTAAACCTACCATAATTTTCCAAAAATTCCAAATAACACAAATATCAGGTTAATTTCATGATCGGATGCCGATAAGGCCTTCAATTCGCAGAACAAAACAAAAATACAAACAGATATTCCTACAGCAGACAAATATAAACATAATTAATGGAATACGCATGCATTTAATTAAGAATTTCATCTTAATTACTCATTAAGCATAAGTAATCATGGTTTATCAGCTAACCATAGGTTGGGGTTGTTACAGTCTTCCCCCCTTAAAGAGTTTGGTCCTCCAAACTCGAATTACCTTCATTTTGAAAGAACATCAGGTCCAAAGGAAACAAATCAAGGTATCTTCTCATCATATCTTCCTCCGTCTCTGAAGTTGCATAGGTCCCTCCATGGTTTTGCCAATCAACTTTGACCAACGATATTTCTTTGTTCCTCAATCGTTTGATTCTGCGATTCACAATTTGAATTGGCCTATCTTTGTACGCATAGTCATCCTTCAGAAGCACATGAGTTGGCTCAATCACATGGAATGGATCTCATAAATATTCCCGAAGCATCGAAACATGAAAAGCATTATGCATATATTCCATGATTGTAGGTAAAGCAACCCGATACGTCCCCGGGTTGATTTTCTCAAGAATCTCATATGGCCCAACATATCTCAGTGCCAATTTGCCTTTCACTCCAAACCGCATTTGCCCTTTCATAGGAGTCACTTTGATGAACACATGAACCCCAACCTCATATTCTCGATCTCTTCTTCGGAAATTCGCATAGCTCTTTTGGCGGCTTTGTGCAGTTTTCAATCTTTGTTGAATCAATTTCAGATTTTCCGTCGTCTCATGCACAAGTTCCGGTCCTAACAAAGGTTTGTCACCTAGCTCGGCCCAACAGATCAGAGAATGGCATTTTCTCCCATATAAGGCTTCATAAGGAGCCATACCGATACTCAAATAGTAGATGTTGTTATACACAAACTCGGCCAATGGTAAGTAGGTCTCCCAATTGCCTTGGAAATCTAGGGCACACATTCTAAGCATATCTTCTAAAGTCTGTATCATTCTTTTTGATTAGCTATCTATCTATGGGTGATATGCACTATTCAGTCTTAACGTAGTTCCCAAAGCTTGCTGTAGGCTCTGCTAAAATCTTGAGGTGAACTTACGATCCCTATCAGACACTATAGACACTAGCACACCATGCAATCTCACAATTTCATTCACATACATATTAGTCAACTTATCTGCATTATAAAAAGTTTTGACAGGTAAGAAATGTGTGGATTTAGTCAAACGGTCAACAATTATCCAAATAGAGTCCATACCTTGAGAAAAGTGGGGCAATCTGTAGACGCGCCGTCGGGCTTATGCTTCTACAGTTCGGACTCAAGTGTCACAGTTCTTAATCTGATCTTGCAAAGTGCGATACAAGACTGATAAATCACCAAAGAGTCCAAATCCGACAAATCGTTTTGGAAAATAGATTTTTAAGAAAGAAGTGCCAAACATGGATTGCTTTGCCAGATACAGAGTAGCCACATAAATATTTTATTTTGGAGAATTTAGGAAACCCTGACTCGTTGCCTAAGGCCACGTGTCCGTCATCACCAAAGTTGCCTCGGCTCGGGAACTTGGGTACGATTGGGGAAGGTCATCTATGAGCACCCTCGCTCGCCTGATCCGAAGATCGGCCACTACTAAACATGATATCGAGTTTTTGAAAACACATGCGTTCTTATTCCGGTTAATTAGCTAATCTTTACTACGTGATGCGTACAGCAAAACATATATAGACTAGATCACCTAATTTGGAACAAAGCATCGCATATCCGTTTGTTTGGAAAATGGTTTGAAGTTTGTTACTCGCGAGTAGGCTAAAACACGGATTTCAATGAATTATTCCAATTCAAGCAATCCAACCTTCACCTACAGGCATTCAGGCAGTTATATCACATAAGCAATTAGCCTCATGGTAAGCATGCTGTCATGTTAACACTCACACACATGCAAGATGCTAAAGCATAAACACTCACAGTGTACTCCGAGCCAAAACAAGGAACATGTTAGTAATCAATGTATGATCCAAGTCCATGTTAAGATGGCTAATGCAATCACAGGCAAAGTGCAACTAGACTAGGCTCGGATAATCTAGGAATGGCATGTGAGATGCGACAATTCGATACATGTATTCAAGTTGGAATTGAAATACTTATGCAATTAGTATGATGCGCCAAGCCCGGTGCATGCAATACAGATGAATGATGCAGACATGCGAGCATAGGAATGCTAATTGAAATATGGCCTAGAACTAACCAACAAAAGCAGGTAAGTAAAAGGGAGAAAGAAATGGAGGTTGGAAGACATGCACACACGCACGCACGCACACTTATTACAACAATTGGCTCTCTCGAGGGAGAGACCGAAAGAATAATACAAATTTAACTAATTAACTAACTAACAAGCTAATTAATTATTACATAACACTTAACTAATTAAACAAATCAATTAAGTTACTAAAGCAGTAAAGCAACCTCGGGAAGAGGGACAAATGCATGTATGCTCAAAAATCGATCGCCACGTCATATGTTGCCTTTGTTTGCACCGCTCGACACCTTTGAAAACTGCACAAGTCTCAAGGATGCATCTGAACCACTCCCTGAGCACTGTGGGAGGTCATCGACCATTTGTGAGGCTCTCGGCCAACAATGCATAGCCGGCTGACACTGAAGATGGCTGACCGGCCATCTCTTCCTGCAGAATGCTGTTTTACTGCAGCAGAGGACAAATAGAGCATGGCAATGCATTTACAATACAATGTTTGCACAACCATCCTCCCTATCATGTCATGAGCTCAAGGGAGTATGGTTCTCGACTCTCGGGACATCAATCACGCATTCCAATGCATGATGGCCAAAGGAGCCAAGTGTGCAATTCAATATCAAACAAAATGCACAAAAAACACATAAGGGACCCCAACCTCTATCATGCTTGTTCAAGAGGTAAGGGATGCAAACATGAAAGCAAAACTAATGCACCATGAGCATGTTAAGGACAATGCCATACAAGGCTAATGGTAATAAGCATGCCAAATACAATGCAACCTAGACAAGCATGCAAACATACAAGGCATGTGACAACATTCAAGGGTAGGCAAGCATGTAACAACATGTGAGGCAAGCATGCAACAACATGCAAAGGACAATATATGCAAACATGCAAAGTAACATAGCAAAAGAGGCATGCCAAATGCGATATAACTCAAGCATGCAACAACATGCAATAGGCCACGTATGCAACAACATGCAAGGCAAGCATGCAACAACATGCGATAATGATCTTAAACCAAAATGGACGGCTCTCGGATAGGTCCAAATCAGTGGCCAAACATGATGAAAACAAGGCCCCAAAAAACACACAAGCATGCACAATACGAGGGCTCCAAGCCTAAGGCACAAAATGCAACTTTACAAAAGCATTGAATAGATGAAATATGGCATACAATGACACATGTTTCATCTCTGAAATGACATAAAAAATAGCTCTGAATCATGCAAACAACTCACACAATGCATGTGGAAAGGCCCAAATATCGAAGCTAGCGAAGCACATTACACTAGAGGCATGCAAGGCGATGCTCAAATGACAAAACCAACTACAAACAGACCCTATGCAGGCCCAAAACAGTGGCAAAATGAGCCAAGATGGTGGCTTGAAAGGCATAAGAATGAAGCTCAATGCAAAGGCTCATGAATAGGGTGTAATGATGCAACTCTCAAACGCATTGAAAGAGTGACAAACATGAGAATATGGCCAAGTAATATGCACTGAAATCATGGTAGGAATGATGCTAAATCATGTCAAAGGCCCAAACAACGCATGCTATTGGACCCGATATACAAAGCTAGTAAGCTTGATTGAACCATGACCATATACAACAATGCATGCATGACCCAAAACACTTCAAAAAGAGCTAAGGCACCCCAAAATATGAATAAAATTAGTTTGGATCATGGCCAAAATGTGCTAGCAAAGAGGGCCAAAACAACATGCATTGTGAGCTAGTGAACATAAGTTACACTACAAGCATATGAAGCATGTGAAGGACTACCTATAGACGTCCCCGAACGCCCCAGGAGGAACGAGTCCCGTTCTGTTCATTTGGGGTCATTATAGCTCAGACTCTCAAATTGTCGCGGTTCTAAATCTGAACCAAAGAGTCCAAATTCGGCAAATCGTTTTGAGAAAACAGATTTTTGAAAAAAGTGCCAAACATGGACTGCTTTGCCAGATACAGAGTCGCCACCTAAATGTTTTATTTTGAGAAAATTTAGGAAACCCTGACTCGTTTGCCTAAGGCCACGTGTCCGTCATCACTAAAGTTGTCTCGGCTCGGGAACTTGGGTACGATTGGGGAAGGTCACTTCGTGAGCACCCCTGCTCGCCCGATCAAAGATCGGCCTCTACTAACCATGATATCTATTTTTGAAAACATTATGCGTTCTTATTCCGGTTATTAGCCTAGATTTACTATGTGATGCGCACAGCATACAAGTATAGACTGGATCGTCTGAATTGGAACAAAACATTTCATGTTTATTTTTTAAAGTGGTTTGATGGTGCTACCCGCAAGTAGGCTAAGACGTGGATTTGCCACCCTTGGGTGGGCTTAGAAAAACATGATTTTGCCACTATCTAGTGGGCTTAAAACACACATTTGATGAATTGTTCCAATTCAAATAACCCAACCTTCACCCACAGGCATTCAGGCAGTTATATCACATAAGCATATAGCCTCATGGTAAGCATGCTATCATGGCAGTCACTCACACGCATGCAAGGATGCTAAAGCATAAAACTTACCGAGTACTCCAAGCCAAAACAGAAGCTAATTAGAAATCCATGCATGATCCTAATTATACGGAAATGCCTAATGCAACACACGCAAAAATGCAACTATAGCAGGCTCGGCTATTCTAAACATGGCATATGAAATGCTACAGCTAACATGTATTCAACTTGGAATTGAAAATACAATGCAGTTAGTATGATGCGCCGAGCCCGGTGCATGCAAAACAGATGAATGAATGCAAACATGCTATCATACTGTATGCTAATTGAAACATGCCCTAATCTAACCATCATAAGCGGGTAAATAAAAGGGAGAAAGACGTGGGGTTGGAAGACATACATCACACACACGTACACTTATTACAACATTGCCCTCACGCAGAGGGTTCGAATAAATAATATACAGTCCCAAATGAATAATTACAGTCCAAATATGTACAAAATCCTAATTAATTAACAAATTAAATTAGGAAAGCAATAAATTGGCATGCAAGCCAGGGACTGCCTCAACTCTGCTCCGGATGATGGATGATGCATGCTTGAGTTGCCTTGTGCAGAAATCCACTGCGATGCCCCAATTAGCCTCTGTTTGCAATTATTCTTGGGATGCGTGCCAAGCTTTGAAAGGCTACTGATTCTTGATTAGCTGTAACAGAGAGCAAGAAAGGGACATGGGAAAGTTTTTTCACATATGTATGCATGACTACTCTTCAGGGAGTGTAGTCCTCGGTCCTCGTGCCACCAATCACGCATATCAATGCATGATGGCCGAGGAGTCGAATTGCATGACTCAATATGAAATGAATGCACATATAAACACAACAAGACCTAAACTCTATCATGGATAATCCGGAGTGTCGGTGACTGGGAATAGAGACACGTTCCGTCACTCGAAGTACGAAACGTCCCTCGTTTCCCGTGCTCGGGCTAACTCCTATCCCAAACACAATGCAATATGCATGACATGCATGAATGCAACTAATATACAACCTAGCATGCACAATGCTATGAAATGGCATACATGATGCACGAGGTAACATGGCATACACAATGCTCTAACATACAACCTAGCATACGCAATGCTATGAAATGAAATGGCATACACAATACATAATAGACTTACACCAACATGAATGGACCTTAGCCACACTCACATTAGTGGCCATAAGATGAAAAATGAGACACTCGAAATGCGTGCACACATGCACGCGAACCGAGGATCGACCCTAAGGCACCAAATGTCACTCTAACAAGACATGGCAAGGCATGGAATATGGCATACTAGCATGCAAATTTCAGTAGCAAAATATGATGCAAAACGGCCCCAGAACATGGAAACATGGCACCCGATACATGGAATGAGACCCGAAACATGAAATTAGGTACATGGAACGACCTATGGCTATGCAAAGCATGCATTATTTGAACATGAAGTGTGAAGACAGAATCAAGACAGTCCCAAAACAAGCATATTTACAGTTTTAAGAAAGGCCAAAAAGTGAACACAAATAGGGCTAAGTTAACATGCAAAAAAGGCCCCAAAAGAGAGATAATGAAGCAAGTAGCAGCTGCTGGCCCTAAATGGCCAAGATCCCGTCAACAAAGTTGAAGAGGGGCTCAAAACATGGTATTTTACAATTAGTGACCAAACCCAAAACAGTGCACATGCAAGCTTAAAATACTATGCAAAATAAGGCCTAAAGAGAGGTTTAAACACAAAGAGCAAAAAGGGAGCTTCAAACAGCAAAATTCCCTTGATCAAACATGAATAGGGGGTCGAAATAAGGCTATTTACAGTTTGGACCAGAGCCCAAAAATACAAGCACAAGGGGCTAACAAAACATGCAAAAATAAGGCCAAAAGAGGGATAAAGAGGCAAGTGACAAAAGGATGGCTCAAACAGTAAAGAGCCCTTCAAAAATGTTGAAGAAGGGCTCAAAATAAGCCACTTTACAGTTTATAACCAAGCTTAAAACAATTTAAAAATAGGCATAAAATACTATGCAAGAAAGAGGCATATAAGAGAGGTAAAGAAGCAAGTGTAAAAAGAAAGCCTCAAATAGGGAGAGGCCCTTAAACAAACATGAAAAAGAGCTCAAAATAATGCTATTTTCAGTTAGGGTCGGAGCCCAAATATGCAAGCAAGAGGAGCTAATATATTGAGCAAAAATAGGGCCAAAGAGAGGGATAGAAGACTTACCCTTGAAGACCAACGCTTCAACAACTCTTGGACCAAGTTTGGGAGCCCTTGACCTTTGGAAATGGCCTTGAAGCTGTTGGAATCGAGTGTGGATTGGTTGGCTTGGAGATGGAGTAGAATGGATGTAGGATTTGAGAGGTTTTGAGGGTTGGAGTGTAGAGAGAGAGAGATACAATATAGGAGGCTTAAACCAAACTTTCTAACCCTTAAAACTAAAGGGGAGGGGCTGGTTTTATAGGCAAAGGAGTGGAGAAAAGGGGGGAAATTTCAAATTCAAGTTTCCCCCCCAAAAGGCCAAACCCTCGGACATGGGTGAAGTGCAAAACAAAATACATGGCTGGAATGCACTTGGGACAAGGATCATGGCTGGCCAGCTCAAAAGGGGTATGAAGTTGAGATTTGACTGTCTCTCCTTGCCGAAGAAATTGAACCTTTGCCCTGCGCATCTTTCAAAACCATCAGTCGCGTCCAAGTCTTAAAGGCGGTCAAAAATGGGGTGTCTACACACACGCACACTTATTACAGTTGTACCCTCGCGCAGAGGGTCCAAATAAATAATATACAGTCCCGAATAAATATTACAGTCCAAATAATTACAAAATCCTAATTAATTAACAAATTAAACTAGGATAAGCTGTAAACTAGCATGCAAGCTAGGGACTACCTCGACGCTGCTTCGGATGATGAATGATGCAAGTTCAAGTTGCCTTATGCGGAAATCCCTTGCGATGCCCCAATTAGCCTCTGTTTGCAATTGTTCTTGGGATGCGTGCCAAGCTCCGGAAGGCTGCTGACTCTTGATTTGCTGTAATAAAGAGCAAGAAAGGGGCATGGCAAAGTATTTCACATATGTATGCATGACTACCCTTCGAGGAGTGTAGTCCTCGATCCTCGTGCCACCAATCACGCATCTTGATGCATGATGGATGGCGAGTCGAATTGCATGGCTCAATATGGAATGAATGCACATATAAACACAACAAAACCTAAACTCCATCATGGATAATCCGGAGTGTCGGTGACTGGGAATTGAGACACGTTCCGTCACTCGGAGTACGAAATGTCCCTCGTTTCCCGTGCTTGGGCTAACCCCTATCCCAAGCACAATGCAATATGCATGACATGCATGAATGCAACTAAGATGCAACCTAACATGCACAATGCTATGAAATGGCATACACGATGCATGAGGTAACATGGCATACACAATGCGCTAACATACAACCTAGCATACACAATGCTATGAAATGAAATGGCATACAAAATGCACAATGGACTTACACCAACATGAGTGGACCTCAGCCACACTTGCATTAGTGGCCATTAGATGAAAATGAGACACTCGAGATGCGTGCACACGTGCACGCAAATCGAGGACCGAACCTAAGGCACAAATGCCACTCTAACAAAGCATGGCAAGGTATGAAACATGATATGCAAACATGCAAATTTTAGTACCAAAATATGATGCAAAACAGCCCCGAAACATGGAAACATGGCACCCGATGCATGAAATGAGACCCGAAACTCGAAACTAGGCGCATGGAATGACTTATAGCTATACAAAGCATGCATTATTTGAATATGAAGCATAAATACAGAATCAAGGCAGTCCCAAAACATGCATATTTCCAGTTTTAAGCAAGGCCAAAAAGTGAACACAAATAGGGCTAAGTTAACATGCAAAAATGGCCCCAAAAGAGAGATAAAGAAGCAAGTAGCCGCTTCTGGCTCCAAACAATGAAGAGCCCTTCAACAAAGTTGAAGAGGGGCTCAAAATAAGGTATTTTACAGTTTATGGCCGAGCCCAAAACAGTGCACAAGTAAGCTTAAAATACTATGCAAAATAAGGCCTAAAAAGAGGTTTAAACACAAAGAGCCAAAAGGGAGCTTGAAACAGCAAAAATACCTTGATCAAAAATGAAGAGGGGGTCAAAATAAGGCTATTTAAAGTTCAGACCAGAGACCAAAAACACAAGCACGAGGGGCTAACAAAACATGCAAAAATAAGGCTAAAAGAGGGATAAAGAGGAAAGTGACAAAAGGAAGCTTCAAACAGTGAAGATCCCTTCAACAATATTGAATAAGGGCTCAAAATAAGCCACTTCACAGTTTATAACCAAGCTCAAAACAGTTTACAAATAGGCCTAAAATACTATGCAAGAAAGAGGCATACAAGAGAGGTAAAGAAGCAAGTGTAAAAATGAAGCCTCAAACAAGGAGAGGCCCTTAAACAAAAATGAAAAGGAGCTCAAAATAATGCTATTTTCAGTTAGGGTCGGAGCCCAAAAATGGAAGCAAGTATGGCTTAGAAAGCATGCAAAAGAAGCTCAAAAAGAGGGAAAGTATGGCTCACCCTTGTAGACCAAACTTCAACAGCCTCTTGGCTTGAGAAAAAGTGCTCCTTGCCTCTGGAAAACCAGCTCCAAGTTTTGGAATGGATGGTGGTGGTATGCTGCTAGGTGGTGGTGTAGAAATGGTGTAGGGTTTGGGAGGTTTTGAGGGTTGGAGTGTAGAGAGAGAGAGATACAATGTGGGAACCTTAAAGCAAATTTTGTAACCCTCTAAATGGGAGCTGGAGGTGCTGTTATATAGGCAAAAAATGGGGGAAATAAGGGGGGGAAATGGAATTCAAATTTCCCCCCAAAAGTTGGCCCTCCGGATACACAATCTGGGGGAAAACAAAATACATATTTGTAATGTACCAAAGGAGGGGAGCAAGGCCGGCCTGTTATTGGAGTTGCAGGTGGCCGGTTGGCCTTCCCCATGGCCGGTCGGCCAAGGATCAAAAGGATCAATGAAGATTAATGGCCGGCCATGCCAAAAAAGGGCCTCTCATGTGTGCACAACACAACCATGTGGTCAAAAACTAGAGAGAATGAACCAGGAGAGAGAAAAGGCCACTTTTAGAAGGGGTTCAAAAGAGTCAAATACAATTACTGGCCGGCCATGTGATATTGGTGGCCTCGCAGGTGTGTACAACACAAATATGTGGTTTAGGGCTGGAGAAAGTGGCCTTAGGGTGGTCAACATTGGCTTTCAAGTGAGAAAAATGGGCGACGGAGGGCGATGGAGGAATAAAACTGGTTGTCAAAAAAATTACTGGCCTCCCACCCTTCTACGACCTTCTTAACAATGAAACAGAGGTCCCTGCCAAAAATGAACCCAAACCGATGCAAAATGAAGGTTCGGGGGCCGAAACGCGCAGCCCGAGGCCCCGAAAACTGACTGTTAGGCACCGGAAGTGGTGTTCAACCACGAAGCTGATCTCTCGAGCCACAGTGTCCCTCAAAAGGGAGCAAATAAGATGCATGCCAAAAACCGGAGCGAACGGAGGTGGTTAAGCGGTCCCGAACCGAGGCACACGGCCAACGGCTCTGAAAAACCGAAAACCGGACTCCAAACGGGCAAAATGGCCTACGACCACGAAACGTAGCCTACGGCCACTGAGAGATGATCTACGAGACCTCTCCCACCCTTCGGGAAGAGAAAACAGAGAAAACAGAGCCTGGTTCGCAAACCGAGGCAAAGCATGAAAGAGTCCGGAAGTCCGGAGGCAAGGCTCGCAGCCGAGACTCTGAAACCTCTGAACGAGCACAATATGCAACATCACCAAGCGCTCAATCGATGACGTCTGAGTCTTAAGGTCGGTCAAAAATGGGGTGTCTACAGTTGCCCCTCTTTGACAGAACTCGAAAGTCACACGTGACGGGAGTGAATGTCAAAGCCTAGAGACGACCCATTTTTGACAAGGCCGAAGACTTAGACAAACAGGTGAGATAAACAGAGATGTGCCCGCATGCGTGCCCGCAGGCAGGGGGCAAGATGCAAAATGATATGCAGGAAGATTTTGATAATTGGACTTATACGCTACGCGAAGCCGATTTGAAAATTGGACTTATACGCTACGCGAAGCCGGTTTGAAAATTGGACTTATACGCTACGCGAAGCCGGTTTTGAAAGTTGGACTTATACGCTACGCGAAGCCGGTTTTGAAAGTTGGACTTATACGCTACGCGAAGCCGGTTTTGAAAGTTGGACTTATACGCTACGCGAAGCCGGTTTGGACTTATATGCTACGCGAAGCCGGTTTTGAAAGTTGGACTTATACGCTACGCGAAGCCTGTTTGAAAATTGAGGATTCATGCAATGCACTGTAATGTAGTGGCTAAAATGCAATGTAATAGCTAAGAGGTAAAGGTACCTTACTGGGGCAATTGGCAATGACTTACCTCATGCTGCTGGGGATCTTTTGCTTCTCCTTGGTTGAACTGCAGGTACTACTTTTCTCCCTGACTACGGTCGCAGTTTTCCCTATTCTCCAACAGGGTGACAGACTAGGTTGGTTCAGTATCCAGAATTGAGGCGCATACACATGTTATCTCGATCTATGGGGCTGCCATACAGATTTCAAGCCGAGGATATACCCCTGGGTATTTAAACCAAACTTTAGTCTCGGAAATCCCGAACCTTTGTGTTCTAGGCATGAGCCATTCGAACTCTAGTTTCCACCGTCTCAGTTGGTCTCCTAGGAACTCACCGCAAACATAGGCAGGTGGCTATACCAGACCACGGGAAGTCGTTCGGGCACGACAAACACCAAAGGAATTGCACCTTTAGAGGATTTAAGGTCTCCTAGACCGGAAAGTGCACAAGATAATGCGATGAAATGCAAGTAAAATGCAAGTATGATACGCAAAACAGCGCGAATGATGATGCAGGATTTAAGGTCTCCTTAGACCGGACGATAAAACAGATATGGTGCAATGGATGTAATAGATGTGATGCAATAGATAATAGATGCGATGCAACAGAGAGTACAATAGATGCAAAATGGTGACATACTCCAACCACGTTGGACTCGTGAGTGGAGGAAGAATAAAGAAAATTAATCAGGAGCGCGCTCTATGCATCCTAAGATAAATTCCAGACACGCTGAAATCGTGTGAGGAAGGGGACAAAGAGAGAAACATAGGGACTTATCCTAGTGTTTCGGAATGGTATAAGCATTGGAACGTATTCCGAACGCTTCTAACCGAAGGGGGAGAAACATAGGGACGTATCCCGGTGTTTCAGAATGGTGTGAGCATTGGAACGTATTCCGAACACTTTTAACCGAAGAGGGAGAAACATAGGGACGTATCCCGGTGTTTCGGAATGGTGTGAGCATTGGAATGTATTCCGAACACTTTTAACCGAAGAGGGAGAAACATAGGGACGTATCCCAGTGTTTCAGAATGGTGTGAACATTGGAACGTATTCCGAACACTTTTAACCGAAGAGGGAGAAACATAGGGACGTATCCCGGTGTTTCAGAAAGAAGGGAGAAACATAGGGACGTATCCCGGTGTTTCGAAATGGTGTGAGCATTGGAACGTATTCCGAACGCTTTTAACCGAAAGGGGAGAAACATAGGGACATATCCCGGTGTTTCGGAAAGAAGGGAGAAACATAGGGACGTATCCCGGTGTTTCGAAATGGTGTGAGTATTGGAACGTATTCCGAACGCTTTTAACTGAAGAGGGAGAAACATAGGGACGTATCCCAAAGGTCAGGGACGTATCCCAAGGGTTAGGGATGTATCCCAAGGGTTAGGGACGTATCCCAAAGGTTAGGGACATATCCCAAAGGTTAGGGACGTATCCCAAGGATTAGAGATGTATCCCAAAGATTAGGGACGTATCCCAGTGTTATGAACAAGGAGGAGAAACATAGGGACGTATCCTGGTGTTTTGGAGAGAAGGAGAAACATAGGGACATATCCCGTTGTTTCGGAATGGAAAGAGAAACATAGGGACGTATCCCGTTGTTTCGGAATGGAAAGAGAAACATAGGGACGTATCCCAGTGTTTCGGAGAGAAGGAAGAAACATAGGAACGTATCCCGTTGTTTCAGAATGGAAAGAGAAACATAGGGACGTATCCCAGTGTTTCGGAGAGAAGGAAGAAACATAGGGACGTATCCCGTTGTTTCGGAATGGAAGAAGAAACATAGGGACGCATCCCGGTGTTTCAAAAAGGTAGGAGAAACATAGGGACGTATCCCGGTATTTCGGAAAAGAGAGAGAAACGGGAACGTAGGGACGTATCCCGATGTTTCAGAAAGGTATAAGAAACAAAAGGACGTATCCCAGTGTTTTCAAACAAAGGAGTGAGCAAAAACAATGCAATACAGGTGCACAAAACAGTGCGATAAAATGCATTTTCTATGCAAGTATGGGGGCATTTTCTATGCAATATTGAAAGCATATTCTATGCAGAAACATAACGATGCGTGGCACGCATGCAACCAAAGTGTATATGAAAGTTCACATTTTATGCAATGGAAGGGAATCAAACATGTACTCTGGTGCCTCCGATTTACCTTTCGGAGGACTTGGCAACACAACTCTGCTCGAAAAAGGGACACCCTGTTTACATTGGTGAGAGATAACATCTGCTGCTGCTTTAATTGCCATTCTGACTTGAAGCAGGCTTAAGCTTGGAGTAGAGGCACACTCATTCTTCGAAGCACTGACAAGGCCTGAAGAGGTACATCTGGAGCACAATCACGGAGTTTTCCGAAGTTGAAGCACACTCAGATACCCGATATTTTCCTCTTTTGCTTTTGTTTTGTAGTCTGGAACCCATATAGCTTCAAATAGGTCCTGGTTTTACTGTTCTCACATGACCTGGGTTGAATCCTGCGATTTTATGAAAGAACAAATTCTGTTTTGTACAAATGTGGAGAACAGCACGGCACTCGGAGCACAAAACGATTTTATTTTTGAAATTGAGAGATGAGTTTTCGACCAAGTATTGAGCCTACGACTGAACACAGCAAAACGACTCAACAAGGAAATAAAAGGTACACAACCTAGACACATCAAGTAACACTCGAAACGACTCAAAACAAGAATCGAGATAAAACAAAAAGACACGACACTCAGACGTGCATAGGGAACCTGTTTCACTGGGTAGTGTTTCCCACCCTTTCTCATTTGTGGTTCTCACATCACTCGGCCCTCAAGCTCTATTTTTCTGAAAAAGCCCTCTTCTCACTTTTCCTCTCATCACACATCTCTCTATTCTTCAATATCTCATTTTTCATCCCTCCCCTGGGTGGTTGAGGGATAAACAGCAAATTGTGGGCTCGTGCCCCTAGCATTCTGCTAGATTCTCTTTCTTCCGCTCACAGCTAGTGAATTCCTCCCACGAAAAAGTTGCGCTACAACTGGGTGTGTAGCAAATCTGCAGCTAACATCAGTTGATGATGCTTTGCTGGGGAGTTTGGACGTGATAAGATCTGTCCAGATGATGGAGTGGAATATCTTGCCCCATTCTAGTTCGTGCTTCGCACTTTGCTTGATACCTCGTTGCTTGGAGGATGTGAGAGCTTTCTGCCCTTTGTTGTGCCCTTTTCTAGCGAATACGGTGCCCTTTCCGACAAGTAGAGTGCCCTTTCTGGCAAGTATTTTGACAAAGGGGAAAAGACAGAACACCTGACTCAACTGTGCCCCTAGTTCATCATTTTGACCATTTTTTGTTTTTTGCTTTCTACTAAAACAGCTTTAACCAACATGAGAGTTAGATTAATGCGCTTGTTCGATTTTCTGATTTAAAATCATGCAAGTTAGGCTATGAGCACTAAGAGTTTTCCTTTTTGGGGTCCAAGAAATGGTCCAGTTTTGAAAAAGATGGAACAATTTTCGAGAAAATTAGTCAACCTCAGTAAAAATTCTCAAAAACTATTTTTGCAAACGGCCGATGCTTAACAAGCGCGGAACTTACTCTTGAGATGTACAACCTCGGATCTGGACGAAAATTACCGCCTTGCTCGAAGAGAGCTGCACGGTAACGGAAAGTTGCCCCTTGTTTGAATGGCACCGCAGTGCATTGAATGGCAACGGAAAGTTGCCCCTTGTGTGAATGGCACCGCAGCGCATTATAATCAGTCCTCGAAGCGATGATTGCAACCAAACTCTCGGATACAGAGAAAGCAAAGATTATCAGAACCATTACATGGACATGATTGAATTTGAAGTGTTTTAGGGCTGGACTTCAGAATGAAGTTGCCTACGTATCCCAAGGATGGGAATCAAGCCTTACGTAGTTCAGGGTTAAGGTACACTCGGGTATTAACCTCTCCTTTTTAGGCTCTAACTTTTGCCAAGGCGCCCGTTGCGGGTTTTCGATCTTGCGAGCTTTGTTCTTCTTTTCTTTTCAATTTTTTCATTTCTTTTTCTCTTCTTTTTTTTTTTGCATTTTTTTTTCTTTCTTTTTTTTCTTTTCTTTTGCATTTTTTTTTTTTGCTTCTTTTTTTTGTATTTTTCTCTTGCTCTAACTTTTGCTTGGGTCGCCCTTCCAGATTTTCGGCCTAGCGAGCCTCTCAAAGGGTAAAAGTGTAACAAGTCCATGCCAAATGGTTTTAGGGTTTTGCAGCCATCCGTATCCAGGAGAGTGGCTGTTGCATTGATTTACTGAAGGATCCATCTTCGGCTCTTCGAGCATATCGGACATTTTTGCCCCTAGTTCGAGGGGTGCTTTTGTTCTAGCTTCGCAAGCCTCTTCTGATGAAATCTGATCTTCTTGATCTGGCTTTGGTGCCTCTTGTTCGAGGGCTATTTCAAATCTGGCCACACAGGCCTCATATCGCGGTTGACCGTTGAACACTCTGAATCCAAGGTCCAGGTTTAAAAGCAAGGGCTCAAGTCTCGAGGCTGAGAGCGATCCTAAGCTGCACAATCTCAAGAGCGATTCCACACAAGTCTTCACAGGACCGCGCAAAACATTTTGTTTTTGAAAATTTTTAAGAAAACGACAAATCGCTCGCGCTGAAGATAGTGTGAAACCAGTCTGGATCAAGCCAGGGTCCTTCTCAGTACTCACACTAACAAGCATGATTTCATTCATTAAGGGGCTTAGCACGCCTCTCTTTCTCTCAATTGATCAAAATTTTGCAAAACCCGAGGAATTCCTTCCTCTTCGTTTTCACCGCAGTGTTCAAAAAGTTTTGGAAAACTTAGGTCGATGCAATGAATTCAAGGCACAGAAAAGACACAGCTTCTAGTCAAATACTGCCATCTCATTTACAATTTCTGTCACAACTGGCACACGGCAGAAGCAAACACAAGAGTGTGAAAATCACTGCTGTTCATTCGAATCTGCTGGCGTTACTAGCTCCAAGGCAGAAATAGACTCAAAACAAAACGAAAAGACAAACACAAAACAAAATGGTGACGCCCGAGGTAACACCCCCAGAATCACCCGACACATATACAACAGGACTGACTCGATACAACAAGACAAACCCAAAACAAAAGAGATTGACTCAAAACAAAAAGACAGACTCAAAAACAAAACAACAAGACTGACCCAATACCTAAATCAGAATGTACAAAACTAGCATTCACAAATGCTCAAAATAGTGCGTGCCATACGCCACATCTGGAGTAAACTGAGTGCCGCCCGCAGGTGGTCCAACCTCGATCACATCACATTATCCCCTACAAGTTCACTGATCAAGTGTCGATAGACTTTGCAGAACCTGGTGCGGGGATGACCCCGTTGTCAATCAAATTTTGTATCTCGTGGCAGAGACGGACGCAACTGTCGGTGTCATGACCGGTTTGTTGATGGAAGGCACAGTACTTAGTCGGGTCATGTTTTGGAGGGAGAGGATCGGGTAGAGGCCGTTGCTCTAACGGTTTCAGATGTCCTTTCCTGAGTAGGACCCCCAGGGCTTTAGACAAAGACATATAGAGTGGGGTGAAAACCCTCTTGCCTCGGGGTAGATAGTCTGAAGTTCGGGGGTTTGAAGTGGATGCACCAACAAAGAGGGTGGCTGCTCTTGGTGTGGTGGTGGCGACCATGCTCACTTCGGAAGATCTTGCAGCTGCGTCACCGCTGGTGGTCGCATTCGAACTGCGGGTAAACGCCCTCCTGGGCTGCTCCTTCTCCTGGTCAATGAGGCCCTACTTCATAGCATCCTCGATTTGTACTCCCATCTCATGCAAATCTGAAAAGGTAGGGAAGGGGAGCACGATCATTTTCTGCATTAGTTTGGGCTGGAGGTTGCGCACAACCATCCGTATTTGATCCTTATCCGTTGGCCTAATGGTCATCATTGAGGCTTTGGCCCTCCAGCAGGCCACGAATTCTGAGAAGCTCTCCTTAGGCTCCTATCTCGTCGTCTCAAGATCACGGGTAGTAATCTCGATTTGGGTATTGTATGAATATTGTGCGACGAAGGCCTCGGCCATCTCCTCTCAGCTTTGTTTCACTGAATCCTTCAATTTGGCGTACCAGATGGCCGTAATACCCGACAGGGTCCTGCCAAAAAGGGAAAGCTTCTGTAATCTTGTCAAGCCCATCGGGCGCAGAACATCTGAAAACAAACTCAGGTGGACCATGGGATCTCCTGACCCGTCAAAACGGTAGATGTGAGGCATCTTGTACCTGTCCGGCAGTGTCACAGCTGCGTTGGTGTACCCGTCCTCAATGTCCGGGATGGATTTTACCCCTTGGGATTTCTTGAACAACTTTTCAAGCTTGCTCAACTTCAACACTGTATGGTCTACCTCGAACTCAAAGGGAGAGTCCGATGGGTTGATTGGTGCTTTAGACAGCTGGGGTAAGATTGGGGGCGGAGCCGGCCTTGTCGGAATGTCCGTACCTTCCTGGACATTTGACGTGTCCTTGGGTATTGGATCTACTGGTGGGGGGGAGCTTGATGCGAAGCAGATGCTCCGTTTTGCTGTTGCAATCTGGTGATTAGCTCTGCCTGTTGGGCCATGACCGCAGCCTGCTGTTTGGCGAATTCAGCTTGGCGGACAGCATCTTGCTGCATGAGTTTCATACTTTCTTGCATCTGGCGCATCATTGCCTCCATCCCTGATGTGTTCTGCTGATCCATCTAACTGACTGGTATCTATCCCTGCAGTAGAAACTGAGACCTCAGCCTGACTGTTCACTGGTGGGGTGGATAAGGGCCACTGATCTGGTAACTGCTGAACTGGTGATTTGTGCCTGACTGGCCCTTTTACCCTGCCTCTGGCAAAGGAACACTGATTGCCCTTGAACTGAATCTCTGACCTGACAAAGTCTATCAGCACAAGTTCGATGAACCTCGGGGGATATCGGAGCCTTCTGAAGCTATGGTTCCAGGACTACCCCTAGCAAAAGAGAAAACAAACAGCACCTCAGCTCAACTTTACCAAAACAGATACGAGTGTAGCAGGATGACTGTGCCCTCTACTGAATTCAGCCTCCAAAATTCAGCCTCATATCTGATACCCTCAGGTAAACTGAATCCCAAAATACTGAACTAGTGCCCGCAGGCCTGATGCCCAAACTTGCAAACTGATACATGCATTCCTGTAGAGACGCACTCTAAAAGCACATAACAAGCAAGTGAGAGCCAAAACACCCCTATGTTGGGGTAGGGTTTCCCTGTCCTATTTTGTCAGGAGCTAGGGTTTCACTACGCACGCAGCGGTTTCAAACAACCTAAATCGGGTAAGCAACCTGTCCTAGCTTGGAATGGTCACTATGGATTCCGAATATGCACTAGGTCGAATGGTCAAAAGGGTGCCCCAGTAAAACCGGGGTTTGTGTTCCCATACTGGCAGAGCCCACAACCGGTCAGCCTTATGGTCATGTCTTGACAAGTCAAGCCTCCGGCAAACCGTTCAGGAATAGCAGATGGCAAACACGGTGTCCTAGGCGCACCAATGCAAATGCAATGCAATGCAAAGAAACACACAAGTGTAATCAAAAACAGATATCATGAGTTCGAGTCAAGTTCTCTAACTCCCCAGCAGAGTCACCAGAAACTGTAGACGTCCCCGAATGCCCCGGGAGGAACGAGTCCCATTCTATTCATTTAGGGTCACTACAGCTCGGACTCTCAAATTGTCACGGTTCTAAATCTGAACCAAAGAGTCCAAATCCGGCAAATTGTTTTGAGAAAACAGATTTTTGAAAGAAGTGCCAAACATGGACTGCTTTGCTAGATACAGAGTCGCCACCTAAATGTTTTATTTTGGGGAAATTTAGAAAACCTTGACTCGTTTGCCTAAGGCCATGTGTCCGTCATCAGCAAAGTTGCCTCGTCTCGGGAACTTGTGTACGATTGGGGAAGGTCACTTCGTGAGCACCCCCGCTCGCTCGATCAAAGATCGGCCTCTACTAACCATGATATCTATTTTTCAAAACATTATGCGTTCTTATTCCGGTTATTAGCCTAGATTTACTATGTGATGCGCACAGCATACAAGTATAGACTGGATCGTCTGAATTGGAACAAAACATTTCATGTTTGTTTATTTTGAAAATGGTTTGATGGTGCTACCCGCAAGTAGGCTAAGACGTGGATTTGCCACCCTCGGGTGGGCTTAGAAAAACATGATTTTGCCACTATCTAGTGGGCTTAAAACACACATTTGATGAATTGTTCCAATTCAAATAACCTAACCTTCACCCACAGGCATTCAGGCAGTTATATCACATAAGCATATAGCCTCATGGTAAGCATGCTATTCATGGCAGTCACTTACACGCATGCAAGGATGCTAAAGCATAAAACTTACCGAGTACTCCAAGCCAAAACAGAAGCTAATTAGAAATCCATGCATGATCCTTATTATACGGAAATGCCTAATGTAACACATGCAAAAATGCAACTATAGCAGGCTCGGCTATACTAAACATGGCATATGAAATGCTACAGCTAACATGTATTCAACTTGGAATTGAAAATACAATGCAGTTAGTATGATGCGTCGAGCCTGGTGCATGCAAAACAGATGAATGAATGCAAACATGCTATCATACTGTATGCTAATTGAAACATGCCCTAATCTAACCATCATAAGCGAGTAACTAAAAGGGAGAAAGACGTGGGGTTGGAAGACATACATCACACACACGCACACTTATTACAGTTGTGCCCTCGCGCAGAGGGTCCGAATAAATAATATACAGTCCCGAATAAATATTACAGTCCAAATAATTACAAAATCCTAATTAATTAACAAATTAAACTAGGATAAGCTGTAAACTAGCATGCAAGCTAGGGACTGCCTCGACACTGTTTCGGATGATGAATGATGCATGTTCGGGTTACCTTACGCGGAAATCCCTTGCGATGCCCCAATTAGCCTCTGTTTGCAATTGTTCTTGGGATGCGTGCCAAGCTCCGGAAGGCTGCTGACTCTTGATTTGCTGTAACAGAGAGCAAGAAAGGGGCATGGCAAAGTATTTTCACATATGTATGCATGACTACCCTTCGGGGAGTGTAGTCCTCGATCCTCGTGCCACCAATCACGCATCTCGATGCATGATGGCTGGGGAGTCGAATTGCATGGCTCAATATGGAATGAATGCACATATAAACCCAACAAAACCTAAACTCCATCATGGATAATCCGGAGTGTCGGTGACTGGGAATTGAGACACGTTCCGTCACTCGGAGTACGAAACGTCCCTCGTTTCCCGTGCTCGGGCTAACCCCTATCCCAAGCACAATGCAATATGCATGACATGCATGAATGCAACTAAGATACAACCTAACATGCACAATGCTATGAAATGGCATACACGATGCATGAGGTAACATGGCATACACAATGCGCTAACATACAACCTAGCATACACAATGCTATGAGATGAAATGGCATACACAATGCACAATGGACTTACACCAACATGAGTGGACCTCAGCCACACTCGCATTAGTGGCCATTAGATGAAAATGAGACACTCGAGATGCGTGCACACGTGCACGCAAACTGAGGACCGAACCTAAGGCACAAATGCCACTCTAACAAAGCATGGCAAGGTATGAAACATGATATGCAATCATGCAAATTTTAGTACCAAAATATGATGCAAAATATCCCCGAAACATGGAAACATGGCACCCGATGCATGAAATGAGACCTGAAACTCGAAACTAGGCACATGGAATGACTTATAGCTATACAAAGCATGCATTATTTGAATATGAAGCATAAAGACAGAATCAAGGCAGTCCCAAAACATGCATATTTCCAGTTTTAATCAAGGCCAAAAAGTGAACACAAATAGGGCTAAGTTAACATGCAAAAATGGCCCCAAAAGAGAGATAAAGAAGCAAGTAGCAGCTTCTGGCTCCAAACAATGAAGATACCTTCAACAAAGTTGAAGAGGGGCTCAAAACAAGGTATTTTACAGTTTATGGCCGAGCCCAAAACAGTCCACAAGTAAGCTTAAAATACTATGCAAAATAAGTCCTAAAAAGAGGTTTAAACACAAAGAGCCAAAAGGGAGCTTCAAACAGAAAAAGTCCCTTGATAAAAAATGAAGAGGGGGTCAAAATAAGGCTATTTACAGTTTGGACCAGAGCCCAAAAACACAAGCACGAGGGGCTAACAAAACATGCAAAAATAAGGCCAAAAGAGGGATAAAGAGGCAAGTGACAAAAGGAAGCCTCAAACAGTGAAGAGCCCTTCAACAATGTTGAATAAGGGCTCAAAATAAGCCACTTCAAATTTTATAACCAAACTCAAAACAGTTTACAAATAGGCCTAAAATACTATGCAAGAAAGAGGCATACAAGAGAGGTAAAGAAGCAAGTGTAAAAAGGAAGCCTCAAAAAGGGAGAGACCCTTAAACAAACATAAAAATAAGCTCAAAATAATGCTATTTTTAATTAGGGTCAGAGCCCAAAAATGGAAGCAAGTATGGCTTAGAAAGCATGCAAAAGAAGCTCAAAAAGAAGGAAAGTATGGCTCACCCTTGTAGACCAAACTTTAACAGCCTCTTGGCTTGAGAAAAAGTGCTCCTTGCCTCTGGAAAACCAGCTCCAAGTGTTGGAATGGATGGTGGTGGTATGGTGCTAGGTGGTGGTGTAGAAATGGTGTAGGGTTTGGGAGGTTTTGAGGGTTGGAGTGTAGAGAGAGAGAGATACAATGTGGGAGCCTCAAAGCAAATTCTGTAACCCTCTAAATGGGAGCTGGAGGTGCTGTTATATAGGAAAAAGAGGGAGGAAAGAAGGGGGGAAAATGGAATTCAAATTTCCCCCCAAAAGTTGGCCCTCCGGATACACAATCTGGGGAAAAACAAAATATATATTTGTAATGTACCAGAGGAGGGGAGCAAGGCCGGCCTGTTATTGGAGTTGCAGGTGGCCGGTTGGCCTTCCCTATGGCCGGTTGGCCAAGGGTCAAAAGGGTCAATGAAGATTAATGGCCGACCATCCCAAAAAGAGGGCCTCTCATGTGTGCACAACACAACCATGTGGTCAAAAACTGGAGAGAATGAACCAGGAGAGAGAAAAGGCCACTTTTAGGAGGGGTTCAAAAGAGTCAAATACAATTACTGGCCGACCATGTGATATTGGTGGCCTCCCAGGTGTGTACAACACCAATATGTGGTTTAGGGCTGGAAAAAGTGGCCTTAGGGTGGTCAACATTGGCTTTTAAGTGAGAAAAACGGGCGACGGAGGGCGATGGAGGAATAAAACTGGTTGTCAGAACAATTACTGGCCTCCCATCCTTCTACGACCTTCTTAAGAATGAAACAGAGGTCCCTGTCAAAAATGAACCCAAACCGATGCAAAATGAAGGTTCGGGGGCCGAAACGTGCAGCCCGAG
The DNA here is from genome assembly GCF_055761805.1 of Camellia sinensis. Taxonomy (NCBI): domain Eukaryota; kingdom Viridiplantae; phylum Streptophyta; class Magnoliopsida; order Ericales; family Theaceae; genus Camellia; species Camellia sinensis. The sequence continues at coordinate 98,443,573 of NC_138975.1, read as the reverse complement.
GCCCTAAAAACTGATTGTTAGGCACCGGAAGTGGCGTTCGACCACGAAGTTGGTCTCTCGAGCCACAGTGTCCCTCAAAACGGAGCAAATAAGATGCATGCCAAAAACCGGAGTGAACGGAGGTGGTTAAGCAGTCCCGAACTGAGGCACACGGCCAACGGCTCCGAAAAACCGGAAACCGGACTCCAAACGGGCAAAATGGCCTATGACCACGAAACGTAGCCTACGGCCACTAAGAGATGATCTACGAGACCTCTCCCTCTCTTCGGGAAGAGAAAACAGAGAAAACAGAGCCTGGTTCGCAAACCGAGGCAAAGCATGAAAGAGTTCGGAAGTCCAGAGGCAAGACTCGCAGCCGAGACTCTGAAACCTCTGAACGAGCACGATATGCAACATCACCAAGCGCTCAATCGGTGACGTCTGAGTCTTAAGGTCGGTCAAAAATGGGGTGTCTACACTACCAAACTAAGCAAAAATAGAGTTATGGCATGCCATTTGATGGCTAAAAGCCCACTGAAACAAGACCAATACATGTAAGAATGACATGCTCCTTTGATAAGCCATAAAAGCGATTACTCTACACATGCAAGATGCAAGCAAAAGGGGACCAAACCAGCCATGGTCAGAGCCTAGGCAGGTCCTAGAATTCACTAAAAATGGCCTGAACCAAGCCTAGGAAGTATGGAAATATAGGCTCCTTTGAAAGGCCAAAAATGCCAACAAACAAGGCCAAAAGAGAGAGGGTCTCCCCTCTCTAATTTTGGCCCTCAAAACAACATTCCAACCACTGAAAATCCGCTAGATTTTAGTGGCCAAAAGGCCAAGCAAAGCTCAACACAAAGGCCTCATGGTATGGCACAAAACAAGGCTAAAAAGGAGATGCAAGGGGGTAGATGACCCCCAACATTAAAAAGGCCTTAAACAAACATGAAAAGCACTCAAATATAAAGCTTTTTTTAGTTGACAACAAAGCTCAAATATATATATGCAAGTATAGCTAAGAGAAAGATCAAAATAAAGCTTAAAAGAGGGAAAAGTGAGTTACCCTTGAAACTCAACAAAACCAGCAACTTCTCTAGCCCAAAACCAACTCTTTTGCCTCTGAAAATACCCTCCAAGAACCTCAGATCAATGGTGGAGGTGTGTGGCTATGAGGTGTGGTGCAATAGGCCAAGAACAATGCACTTTTGAACCCAAAATGTAGAGATATAGAGAGGGGTATATATTTTGCCCTAAACAAATTTTTTGGAACCTGGTATAAGAAGAGGGAGGCCCTCTCTTATAGAGGAGCAAAGGTTTAAGCTTCCTCAAAATGCTAGAGCAAAGGTTCAAGCTTCCTCAATAACCTAAAGCAAAGGTACAAATCCTCCATACACGTGTATGGAGGATACAGTCTGTGCCTTCCAGTTGGCACAGCTGGCAACAACTCACAGAGACAAAACTGGAGGGAGCAGGCCGACCAGTTAAGGTGGTCGGCCAACCACTTCCCCTAGTCGACCGACCAGGGCAAGTGGTCTCCCATGACACAGGGTGGTCGGCCAGTCCATTTGGTGGTCTCCCAACTGAATGCAAGCTAGTGTTGTGGTGGGAGACCAGCAAATGTGGCTCAAAAAACAAGGAGACTAGTTTCCTAACAAGAAAATCGGCCGGCGGGGGAAAAGTGGTCTCCAAGGAGAAAAGGTGGTCTCCCACCCTTGTACCACCTTCCAAACAATGAAAACAAGGTCCATGCCAAAAATAAACCAAGGCGGATGCAAAATGAGAGTTCGGGAGTCAAAACGCGCGGCTGGAGGCCTCGAAAACTGGCTGTTAGGCACCAAAAGTGGCGTGTGACCACAAAAGTGGTCTCCCGGGCCACAATGTCCCTCTAGACAGAGGAAACAAGGTGTGTACCAAAAACCATGCCAAACGGAGAATGTTAAGCGGTCCCGAGCCGTGGCATGCGGCCGACGGCTCCAAAAATCGGAAACTAGTCTCCAAACAGGAACAGTGGCCTATGACCACGAAAAGTAGTCTACGACCACTGAGAGATGGTCTACAAGACCTCTCCCTCCTTCCAGGAAGAGAAAACAAGAGTTAGTCCGCAGACCGAGCATAGTACAAAGAGTCCTGAGGTCTGGAGGTGAGGCTCTTAGCCAGGAACTCCAAAACCTCGAAACGAGCACAACATGCGCAATCACCGAGCGCTCAATCGATGACGTCTGAGTCTTAAGGTCGGTCAAAAATGGGGTGTCTACACAATCCCATAATGAAGTCTATAGAAATATGCTCCCATTTCTGTTTCGGTATTTGAAGTGGCTAAAGTAACCTAGCGGGTTGCTGATGTTCAGCTTTTACTTGTTGGCAATGTAAGCACTTAGCCACAAAATCTGCAATGCTTTTCTTCATTCCTGACCACCAAAAATTTTGTTTTAAATCATGGTACATCTTTGTATTCCCCGTATGCATAGCAAATTTCGAACTGTGAGCCTCAGTCACAACTCATTTTCTCAAATCCAGACAATCCGGCACACAAAGTTGGCTTTAAAATGTCAACACATTGTTTTTCAATACAAATCTTGGTTTTGATTTTGAATCAATCTCATCAAAAATTTTCTTCAAGAACTCATCTTCACGTTGTTTCTCTTTAATCTCTTCAATGATTATAGGTTGAGCAGAAATGGCGGCTAAGATCCCACCCTGTTTACGCATCACAATTTTAATTTCATTTCTTTCTAGGTCGCATATCAAATCCTTCTAACCGGTGAGTAAACATGATAACTTCCCAATAGATTTTCGGCTCAAGGCATCTGCAACGGTATTGGCTTTCCTCGGACGGTACAAAATTTGTAAGTCATAATCTTTAATTAACTCGAGCCACCTCTTCTGTCTCGTGTTCAATTCCCTCTGAGTAAAGAAATATTTTAAACTTTTGTGATTGGTATACACTTCACAAGTTATGTAATACAAATAGTGATGCCAGATTTCCAAAGTAAAAATCATGGCTGCGAGTTCAAGGTCATGGGTCGGATAATTCTTCCCATGTGGTCGAAGTTGACAAGAGGCATAAGCAATCACCTTACCATTTAGCATTAGTACACATCCCAAACGTTTATAGGAAGCGTCACTGTAAATTTGAAACCCTCCAGTACCATTAGACAAAGTCAAAATTGGTGAAGTTACTAACCTGGTGTTTAACTCTTGAAAAGTAGACTCCCTTTGATCGTTCCAATCAAACAGCGCATTTTTCTGTGTCAACTGTGTCAATGGCATGGCAAGTTTGGAGAAGTCTTTCACAAATCTACGATAATAGCCTGCAAGCCCTAGAAAACTTCAAACTTCTGGCACATTGGTTGGTCTTGGCCAGTCCACAATAGCTTCAATTTTTTGTGGGTCAACAGAGATACCATCCTTGTTGATTACATGCCCCAGAAATGCTACACTGTTAAGCCAAAATTCACATTTGGGCAGTTTTGCATACAACTTATTTTCTCTTAAAGTCTGTAAAGCAGTTCTTAGATGATTTTCATGTTCTTCCCTACTTTTGAAGTAAATCAAAATATCATCAATAAACACAATAACAAACTCATCAAGAAATTGTTTGAACACCTTATTCATTACGTCCATAAAAGTTGCAGGTGCATTAGTTACCCCAAACGACATCACCACAAACTCATAGTGCCCATATCTAGTCCGAAATGCAGTTTTCTCTATGTCTTTGGCTTTAACTTTCAATTGGTGGTATTCGGATCTAAGGTCAATTTTTGAAATCACTTGGGCTCACTAGAGTTGGTCAAACAAATCATCGATTCAGGGCAATGGGTATTTATTTTTGATAGTCACTTGATTCAATTCCCGATAATCTATACATAACCTCAATGACCCATCTTTCTTTTTAATGAACAACATTGGAGCACCCCAAGGTGAAGTGCTCAGTCAAATAAATTTCTTGTCTAGCAAGTCTTGGAGTTGAACTTTTAATTCTTTCAATTTAGAGGTTGACATTCGGTAAGGGGTCTTAAAAATCGGTTGTGTTCTAGGAACAACATCAATAGTAAACTCAATTTCCCTATCGATTAAGTCTCCAGGCAAATCATTTGGGAATACATCAGGCAACTCATTAACTACAGGGATATTCTCAACATTAGCATTATCAACATTCATAATCAAAACACAACATAGGTAACCTTGACACTTTTTTCGCAACAATTTATTGGCTTTCATGACAGAAATCAGACACGATGGAGGAACTACTCCATTCCCAGCAAACACAAATTCAAGTAACTCCGGAGGTCGAAACACAATAGATTTATTCACACAATCAATAGTAGCATAATACTTCGTCAACCAATCTATACCCAATATGCAGTCAAAATGATCCATTCTCAAAGGCAATAAGTCAACATACAACGTCACATCACCAATTATTATTTCACATACCGGATAAACATAAGTACATGCCATAGAACCTCCAGATGGTGTACATACAGATAGTGAATAGTTCACGGGTTCTAAAGGTCTAGTCAATTTTTGAGAAAAGGCATGGGACACAAATGAGTATGTAGAACCAAAATCTATCAAGACATATGCATTTTAGTTACAAATGGAAATCATACATGACAACGCCGGCTCGGTGTTTTGCACATCCCAGGGTACTAGTGTGAATACTCTTCCCTGTCTTAGCGTCTCATTTCCTGTGTTCCCCCTGGCATTAGCTCTTGCATTTGTTCTTGTTACATAAGCAAACCCAGCCGAACTTGCTACATGACGGTTAACATCATCAGATCTCAGGGGACAATCTCTAACCATGTGGCCAATCTTGCCACACCAAAAACAATCACCTGATACACAGTAACATATGCCTTTATGCTTTCTTCCACAATCGGGGCAGTTTGGAATAGATCCACTACTTTGACCAAAGCTACTAAAGAATCCCGTGTTTTGCATCTTCAAAAATGACCGGCCCTTCTTGAAGTTTGTAGCATTCTGTACTTCCTGTTATAATAGAATTATATTAGACTCTTTGATTATCTTGATTTTAAACCTTTTTGGTCGATATTTGAGCATTGGTTAGGGTGTTACCGCAGTGGTTGGGTGAGATTGAATCAAAAACTCCAAATTCGAATAGTTGTTATTGAGTAGTCGTCACTCTTTTATCATGTTCTCTCTCTACACTTTGAATCTTGATATGAGGCTAGAACCATTGAAAAGCTTACTTTTGGGGCTTCAATTTGGACACGAGAATGACCTTAAAACATTCCGGACGAGAGAGCTACACCTGTTTGAAATTTATAAATCTGTGTTGTGAACATTGTGCGCTCGAGTGCAACTTTCGACGCTCGAGCGTACAACGCAGAATCAGATCTTTAAAAGTCACTTTTTGGATCAAACCACTTCACTTTTCACTCCCTTCTCTCTCTCCTTCCACTATTTTTGTTTTCTCAAGCTTTTTAGGCTTGATTTCATCTATTTCCATATATCTTTGACTCCTAGTTCCTTATACGAAAATGTAGAGCACGATGAGGGCTTCTATTTAATCTCAATGGATCGTTGTTTCGTCGCCAATGATTTTTCCGACTTGTTTCCTTCTTGCTTCAAGAGGTAAGGTCTATTTCTTAAACTCAATATGAGTTCGGTAGCGTATTTGTAGTGTATTTTAAATATATAGATCCCATTGTTCTTGGATTGATTTTTGATAATTTGTTTGTAAGTTAGGGTTTGTTCCAAATAAGATTGTTGAGCTATGGTTTAGCTACAAAAGTTTATTTTTCCACTTACAAAGAATGTATATGAGTTTTTAAATGTAAAAAACCCTAATTTAGAGAAACCCTAAAATGTTGATCTTTTGGGAAATTGTTGGACTATTAAATCAAAATGTACACGAGGGGTTTTCAAATGTTTTCTTGAAAAAATGTTGTGATTATGAAATGAGATTTGATATACGTTGAAATGAGCTATTTCTTGTATCAAAATGGATTTTCAAAGAGGAAAGGGATTATGTCCTAAAATGTAAATGTTGAGATTATAAAGAGGAAATGGATTAAATGTTGAGAAATGTGAAATTGAAATGATGATTAATGATGATGGTGGAGTTTAATATGTATTATCACTCCCATTTGAGATTTTGGCAAAGTATATCTTTAATGAAATTTATTTAGATATTTGCTTTAGGCTATCGGTGGAGAATAGCTATAATTGTTGTAGAAATTGCATATTGACTAGGCAAACTAGACTGTTTATAAATCATGCATATCATGGAACATGTAATGGATTTTGTGGATTTAAACTGTATGTAAAGACTTTGGAAATTCTTGTGTTATGTTTTAAGAGCGTTTGTTTCATTTTGAAAATCATATTTTAGATCACATGTATTGTGCTATTTGGAAAGAGTAAATAAAATGATAAATCTGAGAAGTGGTTGTCATTGAATATGACTGTGTGTTTTAATATATTGTATATGTAAGATGTTTGGGAGGAGAAAGGGGATGTACTTTATTGTTGGGAGGAGAAAAGGGATGAACTCCATTGAATTAAGTTGGCATGTGTGTCTAGGGTGAAAGTCTCAAAAATCGCGCGTACACATGGGTGCCGATCCCATAGACGAAATTTTCGTAAAATGGTAATTGTAGTGCTTGTATAGCCTACGTTTACATGGGTCCCGTTTGACAGTTTTCCGCAGACAAAATTTTCGTGAAAGGTTGTGTTGCTTTTAGAGATTTACCCATTTTATTTATTATCATTTTGGTTTTGGAAAGAAATGATTTTAAATGGTTTTAGCAATACATTTGCTATTGGTTAACGATGTATTCGTATTGGAATTGACAATGAAATTGCTAGTTGGTATTAAGATACCTGGATTGACTTGTGGAAATGAATTTTATGTCAAACTAATATATTGAATTCAGAAAACGTTTTGAATAAATGAAATGTTTGGAAGACTGGAAAGAAATGATTTTTACTGAGAAAACAAGTGGATTTGAGAATGCATTGAGCATATTATATATGTATGTACTGCATTTCATGATCATTTACACTGGTGGAGCATATTTAGTTTTTGAAATATTTCATACTGGGCTTTATGCTCATCCTATGTGGCTGAAAATATTTTTCAGGTATGCTTATGTGGACGTGGAGTGAGACGTTGAAGTTGTGTTTGGAACCCTGTAGGGTGGCTTCTTTATTTGTTGGCCAAGCGCCATTTATGTATTTGTTGGCCGTGTGCCACTCTTGTAAGGGTTACACCCTTTGTATATGATGTAAGCTTTTGGGCATCTTAATTTGATTTATAACATCTTTGTATGTTTTTGTTACAGAGCATCCCTTTGACTTAAATGTTGTATCTAAGAATGTATAAAATTAGAACAACACATGTACTGTGTGCTTATATTATATACATCTGTATGAGTGTTATTAGTGATCGTCTATCATTGGGTGGTTTACTCATGTGGGTTAGACCTCGTAAAAATCCGGGGCATGAAAAAGTTGAATTCGGCTCTTTTATCTCTCCATTCAGTTGTTAGAGTTGTAGTTTGTTTATTTGCTGCCAGAATGGCCTCCGTTATCAATGCTCTATCAAGTACTTCCACATATGTAGGTAATTTCAGTACACCTACCGGTCAAACACATCCAGGTCTAATCCCCATTCAAATTTCTGAGCCTTCTTATAATCTATGTTGACCATATGAGGAGCAAATCTGGCCAACTCGGTGAACTTAGCCTCATACTCGGCTACAGACATCTTGCCTTGCTTGAGTTCTTGAAATTCTAACACTTTACGTTCTCTGAAGCATTGAGGGAAATATTTTTCATAAAAGATCACTTTAAACTGGCTCCATATTATAGTCCCACTATTATCTCGGACAAGCATCCACCAACGTCTAGCTTCTTCCTTCAACGTATAGATGGCCAAAAGAACTTTCTGAATTTTTGAGCACGGAAACACATCAAATATCTTTTTAGTTTCTAGCAGCCATGTTTCAGCCTTTAATGGCTCAATACCACCTAAAAAGATTGGCAACTTCATTTTGTTGAACTTCGGAGTTAAATTTATAATATCAGTGTTATCCGGCTCAACTTGCATCGGTGGTAGGAGAGGTAAAAGTTGTTGCCGCTATTGTTGAGTCATTGCTTCAGCCAAAGCTGCAAGCATCTGATCCATGCGGCTCATTCGAGCCTCAAAAGATACAGTTGTATCATCACTTCATGTATTTTTCATTTGCTATAGGTAAATAGAGCACTTATAAATATAGGCAAATAGTTCGTTTCATAATGTTCAGAGTATTCGTTTCCAGTTCATTCGTTTCAATTTCATGTATTCATGTCCAGATTCAATTTTCACGGTTATAAAAACAAATAATCACTCACACATACAGATCGAATGTCCCTAATCTTTTCTAAGACATCTTATAGCTTGTACGGACTCGTGTTTATAGTATAACACGTGCTCTGATACCACTCTGTCATGACCCAAACCCGCCCTTATATGTTTAGCTTTGTAACTGACCAGTAATCCATGAATTACCGAAGGCCTCTGAATCGATCATGACATAATAAGGGATTGCGGAAGGAAATATATAAAAACACGCATAGTCCATTGAGCTGTGTAGACATATATGGGACAAAAATTTGAAAACTTATATACAGAACCGTGACGTCATACGTATAATAGTCTTACATCACATTCATTACAGATAAAGCAAAAAGGGAACTAATCCCATTATATAGATAAACCAAAGGTTGTTCATGTATCAAAAGAAAACAAGGTCTTAAATGATCACAAAACATGGCCACAAGACTTAACTTAATCTGGAACCTCCTTGGGAGGCACCAAAGGGTGGCTGACAAACCAAAACTCCAGGTCATCAACTTTGAGCCTGGTCACGTGCCTGGTCACTTACATACATAATATAAATAGAGTAAAACAAGCCCATTGAATAATAACGGAATAAAGAATTTAATGAATGATGTCCCATAGCATATTTCAAATCAGAAACAACTTCAGATTCGTATACTTAACAAGAAATGATAGCGGTTATATGTGGTACATCTATTTAGCTATCATATCGTATCAAATTTGCATAGTCAGTACCGACGACCATATAGGTCCACATCTTGTGCACAAGTAGCCATGGTATTGTTACCCCCCAGGCGAGGGCCACGTGAACATAAGCCTCGGTATTGTTAGCCTTGGGCAAGGGCCACATAGATATGAGCCACAGTATTGTTACCCCTAGGGAGGGCCACGTGCATATTAGCCATGGTATTGTTACCCCCGGGTGAAGGCCACGTGAACTAAGGATGCCACAAATACATTTAAGAAAGATGGACGTTCATTCATGATTCTTAAAATAGCAATTCAGAAAATCGATCATTTCATATCATCAGAAAATAATTAAAGTTCAACATAACTCTACAGAGTTATTACTCACAGATGACTTCAGAGCTGACAAACAAAGCAGGCAAATCAAATCAAATAGCTTACGGTGCGTGACCTACACAAACATAACAGATACATCCTTGAAACATACACCCGGATATAACTTAACTCATCACATTTTGTTCTTAGTGCGTTTCTAAGTCTTATCCTTATTATTATGTCTTAATCTTGGCCTAGGAATGCCTAGGATGCAATGAGGATGCCAAAACATGCTGTTCAACAATTAGCCAAACATACTGAAAACAGGGTCCTTGCTCGAACGTAGCTTTCTTCGCTCGAGCGGAGATTCAAAAATGTGAGTGGTCGCTCAAGCGCAACTCCCTTCCCTCAAACGGTTTGTAAACTCTGCAAAAGTACTGATTATGTAATTTCTTCGCTTGACGGCCGCTCGAGCGTATGACTGAGGTCTTCGCTCGAGCACAACTCTTGTTACTCGAGCGGTCTGCAAAACATGTAAACTTTTGGGAGTGTGCAATTTACGCTTGAGCCAACTTTTGGTTGCTCGAGCAGAGGTGCAAAACACAAAGTGGTCGCTCGAGCGCAGGTTCTGTCACTCAAGCGGAGAGATAGAATCTGATATTTCCAAATTGCTCTTCCAAGTCGAAACTCAAATTCAAAGATAAAAATTATGGTCTTTTGGGCCGAAAACTTGAGAAAACACTTGTAAACATGTAAATGATTGAGAACTAAATATCATTTCATGAAATCAAGGCCTAAAAGCACATCAATTGCTCAAAACAAACTCAAATCTTTGAAAACATAACATGCATAAGATGGTTTGGCTTCAAGGCTTCCACGACATGATCAATTGGTATAAAATGACACAACACAAGATGAATTCTCCAAACAAAGATGGGATAAGTACATGCATGTGAGAATTCTTTGGAATCAAATTCAAAATGCTATGATATATGCATGCATGCATGATACACCCCTATATTCATCTATCTAAGTTTGATTCTTGCATTACACAACTCAATTCCTTGGATTCATATGCTAAGTGACTCGATGTCAAAGTTAAAAGGTTGAATTCTTTCCTAAGAATCTTGGGTTCACAAGTGTAAAAGCTTAAATCTCCAACTTCACTTCTATTAGCAATTCACGCCTTTCAAGCTCTTGATCTCAATTCTTTCCTTTTCTCTCTCTCTCTCTCTCTCTCTCTCTCTCTCTCTCTCTCTCTCTCCACGTTTGAGCTCAAGAATATAAGTGAATGAGAGTGTAAAGTATATAAGAGGTGGTGGGGGTGGCCTTTTATAGGCTTGGTTAGAGTTGGCTGATTAAACTTGAATTAGTCTGTCATTAATTTATTCTAATTATTTCGTTCCGAATCAAATTTTAATTACACCTACCATAATTTTTCAAAAATTCCAAATAACACAAATATTAGGTCAAATTCATGATCGGATGCCAATAAGGCCTTCAATTCCCAAAACAAAACAAAAATACAAACAAATATTTCTACAACAGACAGATATAAACACAATTAATGACATACACATGTAATTAATTCATAATTTCATCTTAATTACTCATCAAGCATAAGCAATCATGGTTCATCAGCTAACCATAAGTCAGGGTTGTTACAAAGGGAATACGGAAGGAGACATCAACTTAACTCCTCAAATAAAATCATAATTTCTCCTTTACTCTAAAAATGGCATCAACACACCCTAATTGTAATAGAGGCATTCGGATTGTCTAGAGTGATTGTGTGATGTGATCTAGTAGAGTGAATTACTTAGGGCACGACATCTGTCCCACCAAAAAGGTGAAGGGCTGAGACTACTCCTTCACCAAAACGACATCATTTTGGTTAGGGGGAAAAATATATATATATATATATTACAATAATAATAATAATAATAATAATAATAATAATAATTCCTTTTGTTTCAGTCAACACAACTGTGAGAAAGAGAGAGAGGGGCCTGAGGCAAAAAGAAGGCTCCGCACCGCCACTGACAAAGAGTATCATCGCTGGAGAACCACCACTCCTCTTCTCTCCTCCTTTTCCTTCTTTCATTTTTCTTTTTCTTCATCCTCTCTCAAAACCCTAACGCTAGATCTAGGGTTTTCAAAGAGCGGTAGCAATGGGTCATGATCTGGAGGCGACAGTGGATCTAAATCTAGGGTTAGAGTTTTGGGAGAAGAAGAAGAAGAGAATGAAAAGAGAAAGGGGCGACTATTCACCCGAAAAGAGAAAAGCGTAGCAGTGGGTGGTAGGCAGTGATGGCAATGACGATAGGTGGTGGGTGGTAATATGGGTTTTTGGTGGTGGCAGATCTAGATCTAGGGTTAGGGTTCAAGAAGAAAAAGATAAGGAAAAGGAGAATGAAGAAGAGGAGGAAAGGAGGGTGATGGTAGTGGTGGTAGGTGATGGGCGGTGATGTCGCAATCTGAGTTTCTGGCTGAAGATGATGGCAATGGTGGTGGATCTAAATCAAGGTCTCTCTCTCTCTCTCTCCCTCTCTCTCTCTCTCTCTCTCTCTCTCTCTTTTCTTTTCTTTTTTTAATTATCAGAAACCGAGTTTTTTTTTTTTTTTTTGATAACTGGATGTTCAGGCTAACTTGTGTGTACCTCAACTAATTTTAGGACTCTGATGTTAACAACTGGACAAACTTCTAATGGCCTCTTAAGGTGACTTGAACTCAAGATATTAAATTTTAGTATCAAGTCTTTACCACTCGATCAAATCCTTAAGATTTTTGTTTTTTAATCAAAAACAAAGTTGACACTCATACTATGCTACAGTGACATTGCTACCAACCCATAAGATATTATGTTGAACCAAGAAGTGTAGAGATGGAGGAGTTGATAATGCACAAAAATACAATCATCTCACTTAAATTAGGAGAAAAAATTTCTTCCATACAGGTTAAATGGTAAAACCTCTATAACACTATAGCTAGATGTAAATATGTTTCAAGGACCATCAAAGAAAGTGTTTGTTTTCCAAATATGACTATCACAAACATGTATTTGAATCATTTTATCAAGTTTCAGAGCATAAAGATTTATCTTCTTCTTCTTTTATAGAAATTATCATTATAGCAACTTGATTGATGTTTGGCCTAGCATCTGGTGATGGATTTATACACTTCAATGCTACCTGCAACAAGTTCACCATTCTCTCCTCATTGGCACCTTCCGAAATGAGGGTCTTGTCAAAAACTTCAGCGGTCCACTCTTCTTTGACCACCGAGTGGACCCATCTAGTCAAATCAATCCCGCTATTCTGGACAAGCTTCCCAGTAAGAAGCTCAAGTAGAATCACCCCAAAGCCATAAATGTCTACCTTGAAAGTACTGTATGCGCGAGTTTTAGAAGGATTGTTGTTTTTGAAACTATCGGATTGGGATAGGATTGATTGGTTTTGATGACTTTCCACCACCATTAGTCCATATTCACTGATATATGGATCCATATCTTTGTTGAGCAATATGTTGGAGGATTTTAGATTCCCATGTGCAATTCCATCATCGCGAAGCTCCTCATGCATGAAAGCCAAAGCTTGAGCAATGCTAGCTGCAACATTTATTCTGCTTCCCCAGTCGAATAATTGGCCATTTTGAGATTCTGAAATTAACAATGATGAGTCGAAACATTTAGTATTGTTATTTTCTGTTGTCAACTATGAAGTATAGACACTTCTAAAAGAAAGCCGTATCACTATCATATCTATTTTGGATATTGATCCTCCTCGGGTACTCGCAGGTATAGATCCAATACTTGAAATTTATTTCTCTAATTTTGGGAGGTATATATCATATACTTTTCAATACTTTAGATCACGTAATTGAATTATTAGTAAATTGAGAATGTAATAATAATTTTCCATATTTCACTTATTTCATACCCCCTTTTTTCACAACGTATTAAATTGACATATTGTTGATGTGTCATAGAGATGTCTCATATACATTACTACATCCATATTTTATAGAAAGTAAATATAAGTAGGAAAATATATAATGATACTAAAATTGAATTTCAACAATCAGACAAGCAAATAAACTTGTGTACACCATTTTTTTTTTCTATGTAACAATTAAATGTTAAAAAAGGGAAAAGTACTACAACAGTTTAGACTTAATATTGAAATTGAAATTTTATTAGACCTACTTTAATAAAAAAAAATTATTTAAAAAAAAAAACTGCCTACTAGTACTACCTTTTAAACTAATACCCAATTCCATTTAAATTGTGTATAATACAATACTAAAAGTTATAATTTTATTTTTTCATGAATTTATCTATATCTTTTTATATATTTATTTATTTTTTAAGAATTTTTTATATCATCATATCTCCATCATATAATACTCATACATTCTATTGTACTTCATAGGTTTTCAATGTATATTCTCTATCCCTATTTTCCTTATCTACAATAATGCTTAGGTCATGGAATCAAATATACTACCAGGCTAACCTTAGGAAGAGAAATAATCAAAAATTAATGAAATTTACCATGAAGAAGCTGGAAGAGGCTCCCATTATGCTGGAATTCATAAACCAAAAGCTTCTCTTGCTTGGAACAGTAATAGGCCACAATCGGCATCACATTCGGATGTTTCACTTGGTCCATCCTCTCCATCCTCTTCTCAAAATCCACCCGTGTCATCCCCCAATCCTTAATCCTTTTCACAGCCAACGTCACCCCTTCATCGACTAAAACCTTGTATAGGCTTCCATTCTTCCCTCTCCCAACCAATTCCGCGGGAGATTGGAGCAAATCCTCAAATTTCAACCCATTCATCACTGCGCTGGCAAGTACTACTAGCGAAGACGAACCCTTTCCACTTTCACCTGATGTTATTGAATACTCCGACCTGTTCTTGAACTCACTCGATGTACCACTACTCTTGTCTGTCCTGCTATCTACTACTCCTTTCTTCGCAATTGTCTTCTCACCTTTGGGTAAATTTTTCTTGAGAAATTTCACAGCAACAATGACCGCAACAATTAAACCAGCAACAAAAAAGCCCGAGTAGATAAGGAACTCTTTTTTTGAGGATCTTTTTGATTCCTTTGTAGGCGGTGGAGGTGTTAACATTGGACATGGATTTGACAAGGGTTGTCCACATAACTCAAGATTACCCGAAAAACTACTCGCGTTGAAATGACCAACGACATGAGGAATTGGACCGCTGAGATTGTTGTTGGAGACATTGAATTCTTGGAGATTGGAGAAGTCAAATTTTGGGATCTCACCGCTTAGATGATTGTTTTGAGCGAGAAATGAAAGCAAGCCTGAAATTCTGGACATGTCAGGGATCTGATTGGAAAAGTCATTGTTCGATATGTCGAGCCTTTTTAGATTACTTAATTGGGAGATATTGACCGGAAGGTTGCCAGAGAAGCGATTCCCACTTAGATACAAGTGAGTTAAATACCGGCAATTCGATATCTCTTGTTGGATCTCTCCACCAACATTGTTGTCATTCAGGCTCAAGACAGAAAGAGACTTAGCCTTGCATAAAGAGGTTGCATTAAGAACCCCGGTTAGATTGAACCGATCAAGAACTATCTTTCTCACAGACTGTAACTTGCTATCACATGACACGCCATGCCATTTGTCTGTACAAGGGTCTGAACTCATATTCCAACCAAAGCTTGGACCTATTTTCATGGGAGAGAGTTCTCCAATGAGTTGGACTAGCGCGAGCTTCACTTCTTCTTCCTCTGAATTCCCAGTCAGGAAGAGAAGAAAGAACACGAGAGAGACTACATGGATGGGAACGAGTACTCGAGCCATTGTTGTTGATGAAGAAGGAGAAGAATATTGGGGGGAAATATCAGTGTAATTGGGTTCTGGTTCTTATGAAGGTGTTTGGTTTATTGGCATTGTGGGAGAGGGACTAGGTAACAAGGTTGAAATGGTTAGTTATATTATTTTAGGGTTTGCCAATTGGCTAAATTTACAATGATGGTTTGTTGGTGTATGTGAGTGTGATTGACAAATGATGAGCAAAGAGAGAGACAAAAAAGGCACAAAGAAAACATTTTTAAAAATGAGAAGCCGGCAGGTGGAAATGGTCAAGTTCTGAAATTGTTATAAATTAGTTGGATTGCTTGCGTATATACAGTGGTTTGTGATGTTGCTAGTAACAATGATATACTAATCTTTGTATTCGGTCACTAGTGCACAAATGGTGCTTTCTTAGGGCAGAAGATGCTCCGTACTAGTGCCTAATTCTTATGTCCCTGTCGGAAAAAAAAGGGTAAATTATAAACACATTCTCTGATTTTTACTTAAATTACAAATTATTTTTTGCGATTTTAGAAATTACATTATGTCCCCTAATGTTTCTAATTTAATAACAAATAGGTCCTTTATAAATAAATCATCAAGTTAATTAACATTTTTTAATAATGTTAAACTTTTATTTCAATTAATAATTCAGATAATTTTATTATTGTATAGGTGAACAGTTAGAAATTTCACTTTTTCAATTAATTCTGTTAAATAAAAAATTCTGACATGAGAGTATTTGTATTTTTCCAAACCAAATGGGACAATTCGTTTTTTAAGTAAATCTCATGGGAGGTTTATTTGTAATTTACCCCAAAAAAAATAGATAAGAAATTTGTTCTTTTTTTCATTTGATTTTGATGAAAATTTTATATAATATATATATATATATATATATATATATATAGAGAGAGAGAGAGAGAGAGAGAGAGAGAGAGAGAGAGAGAGAGAGAGAGAGAGAGAGAGAGAGAGCGCACTAGGGAAATACTATACAAATATAACAATGCTTTGGATCTGAAATCATACCCATTAAAAATAATATGATACAGATGACTCAAGGGAAGAGGGGTAACTTAGAGGTGTGTGGTTTGAGTTGATTTTAAGAGAAAATCACCAACCAATTCACCATCAGTAATATTATGAAGCCACACATAACAATTCAGAATTATTATCTTATGATTCAAATTTATTCTACATATAGATCACATATTGTATAAATTTAATTTCTATCATACAACCATTTACCCAGAAAAATCTAGGTGGATAAGTTTAGGTTTCCGAACTTATTGATTCACTATTGGCGGATTGAGAATCTTTCAACCCGTCACCAATCTGGCTATCCTCAAAACTGACAAATTGGTTAAATATTTTGACCGATTAAGTTAGAAATACAAAATAGGAAAAAACGTAATGATCATATAACTTTAATATTTTTTTTCAAATTCAAACAATTAATTATTCTAAATCTCGACACACAACTTACAAATTAATTGAATGCATTATGTTGTTTAAAATCATATTTCATAAATTAATATACAAACAATCAAATTAAGAAAAAGAAAAATGTGCAATGAAAATTAGGGGTAGGTGTATTCTAATTAGAGATGTAAAAATGATCTGCCTACCTACCTAAGGCCCGGCTCAGCCCAGCCCAACTCTCTGAGCTAGGGCTTGGGCCATGCTTTTTTTGGACTAGTCCAGCCTACTGGCCCAATCAAGACCCGATCTGAGGCTTGACCCAAGGCCCAGTCCATCTAGTCCGCCCGAGGCTCGAGGCCCAAGGCCCAATGTGAATTTTAAACTAAAAAATATTAATAATAAATAAATAAAATGTTAGGCCCAGCCTCGGCCCAAGACCCAATTATCCTCTAGGCTTGGGCCTAGATTTTTTGTGGGAGCCCAAATCGGCCTAGGCTGGGGCAAAACCGATTTCGCACCCCTCATCAAGGCTTGTTATCTTCTTTGGTGGGTCTTACCCCGAGCTCACGATTCAAACCATTCATAATATTTTTTTTTTTTTTTGAAACAGCCAAAGAGGAATTTTATAGATAAATATCAAGCAAAAACATTGACAATTATCAATAAAAAGGCAAAGAGCAAAGGCTAACAACTCTCACAGTTGGTAAGACACCAACCCAAAAGAGAGCATAATACAGTTGTACTCCCCAAACACCATACCAGCAACCTCGAACACCATACCAGCAATGATCAGCAGCAGACTCTATATGAGACTCCATATCAGCAGCAGACTCCATAAACCAGCCCATAACAAATGTAAGCACCAAACTCCATACCAGCAGCAGCCCAGAGCAAGTTTTATTGATAAAGATCAATAACATCCCATAACAAAGCCAGATCAGCAACCCAGAGCAGAGCCAGATTATATTTTTTTTTGTTTTTGACACAGCCAAAGCAAAACAGGACAATAAGGTTGGAAAGTTATCAACCAAGCAGCCCACTAGACAGAACAGCAGGTCTCCAATGCACCAAGACAGGAATACCCCAGCAGGAGCATCTCCATTGCAGCAGCCTCAAGACAGCTCCAACCAAATGTCAGCTGCCTAAGGCAGATCTGCTCCCCAGACTCAATCTTATTTGCCTCAGGTTGATTAAGAAATCTTGAACAGAGAAATGGCAGTCCTTGAATCGGTGTTTGACCCACAGTGCAACTCTTATTTTGATCAACTCACACAGGTCCACGGATTGAGGCGAAGCAGATTTGAAGATGCACTCATTCCTAAGCTTCCACAGGGACCATATGACAGCTAAGGGAATGACCTTCCATATCCATTTTTCTTTCCTGTTCAAAGACACACCAGCCCACCAGTGAAGTATACCTTCTACTGAACCTGGAATAGCCCCCTTCAACTCCCACCAGTCCATCATATCAGCCCAAACCTTCCAAGCAAAGTAGCAATGCAGCAGGAGATGAGTAGAAGATTCAGGCTCAGAATTGCAAAAAACACATGCAGCAGGAGCATTGGCTTGTATCACTCCAATTTTCTGAAGAAAATCAGCTGACTTGATTCTATTTCTCCATGCTAACCAACAGAAGAATTGAACCTTAGGAGGGGCAAGAGAGTTCCAAACAAACTTGCAAGAAATGAGAGAGGGACTAAGGGAGTCAATTTCATTATTATATGCAGAGGAGACAGAAAATGACCCAGATCCTTCAGCTAACCAGACTAATTTGTCCTCCAGAACAGAACATGGAGCAGATGCAGAAGCCAGGAGCAAATTAAGCCTACTAACTTCCCTCTCTTCCCACTCATATAACCTTCTTCTGAATTGAAAATTCCAAGCCCCTGAATGTACCCTCCTGTCATATATTGATCTCAAGGATTCTTCCTTATTCACAACCAGTCTGTGAAGAGTTGGAAATTCATCTTTCAAGCTAGAATTGTTGCACCATATATCCTTCCAGAAGAATGTTCTATTCCCATCCCCTACCTTGATATGAACGTTATTGAGGTAAAATACCATCAGGCTATTTCTCCTCTCTGGTATAGATATAATACCTTTCCAAACACAAGAGAGCCTGCTGCTAGGGAAGGAAGAGGGGCTCCAGCTGTTTACATCCAAAAATTAGGTTCATTATATATTAATAACTACATAATTAAATCATATTTATCTTAATAATAGATAGTTTAGTTTTAAATTTATACGTCATATATTTTTTTAATGACAAATGTAATTCAATCATATAATTATTGTTGTCAAAATAATCTAATTTTTACATAAAAAAATATTTGGCGAAATCATACCTAATGAACGGTTTGATAAAACCAAGGTAGGCCCGACCTCAAAAGACAACGTGCACACCTCCTAACTTTTGTTATAGGACTGCAAATATTCAATCAATTTGATTTTTTTTTATCGATGATCTATTCAATGAATCTTACAATGTGAACAGTTCAGATTATCAAAAAAAAACTCGAATCGATACTCTACAAAAGAGCACAACAGCCTACTATGCTCAAAGGCATAGCAAGATCCCCAAATCCTACATTTGAAAGTGAGAAAAGTTAGTATAGCATTACTCATTTGTTCTATCTCCTTTGCCACTGAACGTATAAGCTAGTTTATTGACTCAAAATAATACAAATAAGTTAATCCTTTTTAGCAATATCTAAAAAAAATTGTTTATTGACTTATTTCGGCCATACCATCTCTCTACTTTTCCATATATTTTTTCATAATAGGTAAAAAAAAACCAACTTATAAATCATACCCAAACAAAGCACATGGCTAAGGATTTATTCAGCTCTAACAAATTAATTAACATAATATATGAGTTTCATAGACTCGGTTCAAGCAACACTGGCAGCAAAACATTTGAATAGGAAATGATATAGACATTTTTGTATTTGTTTCCACAGCTAGAATAATCTAATGTGCTTTGAATCAGTCTATAATTATAAATCCTTACTCAGAAATCAGCAGAGGCAACAATACCAAACGCAAATGTGATTTTCCATACAACTGTTGCATACCCAAGGCCCAAAATGCATAGAACTAAGGCCTCGTTTGGCTAAGTTGGTTGGGACTAAAAAAGCACAAACGACAAAATAGACTAAATAAATCAATAAGACAAAATTTCAATCCAAATCATAATTATTTCACTTTTTCTCTCATAAAATTAAAAAAAGTCAAAAAAAAATTGTCAAAATTATTTCACTTTTTCTCTCACAAAATTCAATAAAGTCAATAAAAAATTTACCAAACAACCTTTTTAATCTTAAGCTAAAAAAGCTCTAACTCTAAAAAGGTAACTAAATTTTTTTTTGTCAAATGGCAATTAACTAGGCACTTTGTGATGTATTGGACACTTAACCCCATAGTTCTGACTCTCTGAAATAGGGTGAGTATGATTTTGGATTGGTTCAGTAAATCATGATCAAACTATTACTTACGATTGCATAAAATTTGGAACCACACTAAGGCCTTGTTTGGAAATAAGTTTTTTTTAGTAATTTTTTAATTTTTTGATAAAATATGATGTAAAAAAAATTAGTATGTTTTGAATGATTTTTAATTTTTTTTACGAAAAGAAGTGCAAAAAATAGAGAGAAATAGTGAATCTTTGACTTTTTAGTATAAGTTGTTAACTTTTTTTATTTTTTTAGTGATTTTTTTACTTTTAAACTAAAAAGTGATATTACCTAAACAATGAAAATCTTAAAACCAAATTAAACCGAACAAGTAAACCGTGGTTCAATTCGGTTTGGAACCATGATTTTTAAAAACATTGTCATAATTCATAACATGATCATAAAATACTGTTCACAACTTAAAAGTTATTTATGTAATAATTTAGAATTTGTTGTACTACTATGTAAGAATAAACTTGCAAGAGTAAAAGGTTACAACTTATATATACATATATATATTTGATACTAATAAGATATTTGAGTATTTATGGTAGGTAATAAATTATATATATATATAACCAATCCTATTCAATTCCAAATCGGATCCGTAACTATAAAATCATGGACCGAATCGTGAATTACGGTTCACCTATTTTAAAAATCAAGACCAAACTGTACATTGGGAAAACTAAGCCAAATCATGCAGTTTGGTCTGGATCGGACCGGTTTGCGATTTTTTTTTTTTTTTACCCAACCCTAATTTGTTGGTCAAATTATACTGGCGATCCATATATTTTCATTTTTATGGCATTTTGATCTTTATAATTTTAATTAGTTCAATTTTTATTCTAAATTTATAATTTTGTCTTAAGTTGGTCTAATTGATTACAATTGTTAGTGTTTTTCATAAATAAAAACACACATAAACGACATATAATATGATTTATAAACAAAATTGTAAACTTGTTCAATTTAGTAAGTTGACTTTAACTAACTCAGTGATTATTTTTCTTCAAAAAACTCTAATTTCCGTTATCAATTAGATTAAATTGATACAAAATTTAAAATTAAAAGTCAAAATCAAGTTAATTGAATTACGGAAACCAAAATGACACACTAGTAGTAAAATACAGGGACTACCAATATAATTTACCTTTATTTCTTTTTACACTCCTTGTGATTGTTAGGACAAAAATATCCTAGAAAAAGAAACGGAAGTTTGAACCTAAAACTAGTCCCTCCATCATCCCCCAAGCAATTCATGATTTTTCATTTTTATTCTTGAGATAACTGGTGAAAAATTCACACTTATGGAGTCATATGTTACTTGGTTTAAGATTTTATCTTTTTTGGTGATAAGGACATGTTTAATAAATTGTTTGGTGAGAAGAAAATTTATATTTTTGCATTTTTTTTCCAATTGTACTCCCACTATTGAACTATCGTTAGCTGATCGCTTGAAAGTTCATCAAAAAAGTCACCAACAACAGCAGGTGGTGGCCAACAACGACAATGGTAGTAGATAAATGGACAAATAAGTACACATAGCCAAATAATATGATGACATGTGGACAAATAGTTGAATCGTGGAGAGAGGGAACATATAGGCAAGGGTAAAATAGTCTTTTACATTATAATTGTTCTTTTAGCTTATAAAGAATAGAGCGTGGACCTATTGACCCAAAAATTTTAGAATTGATTTTGACAAATTTTATTTGCACTCAAAAAATTATTAAATACGTCCAATTTCTCAATATACTCAATTAAATTACATAGGGTTATAATTTACTCTTAACACACCTTATGTTTTTTTTTTTTTTTTAAATTACCTTTTAAGATACACCTAAATAATAAACAAATTAAAAATCCCAAATTACACCACTTTAAAAACCTTTTCAAAAATCTTTAAATAAATTTCTCATTACAACTATTTTTTTTATTTACATATAGGGAACAACAGCACCGACGAAGGAAATGGCGAAAGAGAATGAAGTTGGCAAACCCCCAGCCCCCGTTGTTAGACCCCTATCATATTGTAGGATTGAGAGCTCAAGGCAGTAGAGGTTTTCTTCGAACTTGTATAATTTCGACACCATTAGTAATAAGGATTAATCTCTTTGGTGTTGGTGATGTGGGTTGCGGCAAGCTTTATGGGTGCTTTTATGTAAGGCGCTAGGGGAGAAAAGTTGTAGTCTTGCGGGCTATAGTGGTATTTTCATTAGAAGAGCATCTTCCAGTTCAAAGTCACTTTGCATGGTTATACCTTTTGTTTATTTATTTATGTATCTATCATGACAGTGATCTGTTAAAAGTTCTCACTATTGATGTTGATGATGATAGAATGAAACAACTTTTCTTTTGCTGCACTTGCTTATGTATGCCAATATGCTTCCAGTGCAAATGCTCCTGCCAGAGTGAGTTGAATTAGAGTTTTGGAGTGGGAAAAAAGATAAATAAAAAATAATTGAAACTTGGAAGAAAAGATAAAGAGAGTTGAATATAAAATACATATAAGTGATTTAGATGTACTAGGAAAAAAAAAATTATTTTATTTTATAATTGAATATGTATTGTTTTTATTAATAAATTTACATTAAGATACAATAAAAATTAAAATTTCAAAATTTTAATTATTAGACATAAGTGGAAATAAAATCACCTGAGTAACCTAAATTCTTCTCTTCTTATGTCAGACTGATTAACTAATTTAGTCCAAAAATAAAACCCTATTTTCACAGCACTATAACATGCAAATTTCTTGTCATAGTAGTTACTGCTGTTATAAAATGTTAATTAATTTTATCTTAATGCTGAAATTTTCTCAAGCCCTGTTTAAAACTATAATTTAAATTTCACATCCAATAAAATGAAGTGCCATTTCGGCATTTTTGGCCTCAAATGTTGCCTGCCAAGGAGTCATATTGTCATTTGCACAACATAAAAGAGAAATGAAACTGGACAAAAATATAAGACAAACAGGGCATGAAATTGTCATAATACAGGTGAAGAGTTCAAAATCTCTTGAAGGGTTGTATTTGGATCATGAAATAACTGAGAAAAAATAAAAATAAATAAAAAAATTGAAAAAAAAAAAAACTCTCACCAACTTTAGCACTCCTATTTTTGCAATTTTTCACTATTTAATTCATTTTATCTTCGACTGAAAATATATCATGGTGAAAGTCAACAACATTCATTACTTACAAGCAAGCAACAATACAATTCATGCGAACAGATTAAAATAAGACAACTGGAAAATTATCATCAGATGGAGGACAAGATTTTAAGATTTTTTGTATTTTTAGTTTTGATATTTTTGATAAAATAATGATGTAGGACAAGATTTTAAGACTTTTTGTATTTTTAGTTTTGATATTTTTGATAAAATAATGATGTAGGATAAGATTTTAAGACTTTTTGTATTTTTAGTTAAAAAGTCTTAAAATCATGTCCTACGTCAGTTTTCTACTTTAAAATTTAAAATTTTAATTATTTTTTTGATAAATACTAAATATAATAATAATAATATTTTTTTTAAGTGTAATTACTTTTTATTTTAAATTTAGTAATATTAAAATAATTAAGAATTTATTTGTTAATATGTTAAAGTTTTTTTGGTCTGATTAGGGCCCAAAATTTTTAATTGTTTGGTTAAAAAAAAAAAAATACTACTCACGTGTAACCTGCCTCACGCTTGAAAATGTCCCCAAATTCTTATTAATCTAATTGTTTAAGCCCCTTTCTCCACTTTACTCTCTCTCTCTCTCTCTCTCTCTCTCTCTCTCTATATATATATATATAAATGATATGAAAGCTTAAAAAAGAACTCGCAGAACTCACAAAAATATTCGTGGTCAAGGGTGTCTTTTCTTCAGTTTCTACGGTGACAACAGAACATGCATTTTTAGTCATAAAAATTGTAAAAATTAGATTGCGCAATAGGATGGATGATGACTTTCTTTCAAGCTACTTGTTAACATATGTTGACAAAGACATCGCTCGAGATTTTGATGTAGATTCCATTATAGGTGCTTTTTATATTATAAAAGAACGTCGAGCACAACTTTAGATGCCTAAGTAGATATGTAAAGCAAATAGTTATTTTTTTGAAAATTAATATAGATTTACTAGAACATATACAATTGTATTTTGATAATATTTTGTAATTATATACGATGAATGAAAACATTTAATTATATATTTTTGTAATATTTGGGTAGAAATTGATATTGTATGTCGCATACTCATTATAAATTTTTTGATTGCATATACACTCGCCCCTGATATTAAAATCTTACGTCCGTCCCTGATTACGACGATGATATCAGTGATTGACAATGCGCATCAAGTGATGATGATGTAGGACAAGATTTTAAGACTTTTTGTATTTTTAGTTTTGATATTTTTGATGTAGGACAATATTTTAAGTTAAAAATACAAAAAGTCTTAAAATCTTGTCCTACATCAAAAATTTAGGAGGTGGAGGTTCTTAAATTTTTTGCAAAAACCTTGGGATGGCGAACCTATTAATTTTAAAATATTTGTAATTTTAATACTATATCTAGGAAGTTTTTCAAAACTTTTTTTGGGGGAGGGGGGGCGGTCGCCCCTGCCAGCCCCCCCAGTTCCATCCCTGATCGTAACTCTCTTCTTCAAACACGGAGTTATTAATTTTCATCTTTGCAGGCTCACAAAACCGTTACCATAAAAAAAATAAAAACAATAATAATTGAGACCCCATTTTTCTTGGAGACCCCCATAACGCTATTTCGGATCTCAACCATTAATGGTGTGGGCTCCATACATACATGAGTAGGTACCACATATACATCAATAATTGAAATCCAAAGAAATTTATGAAGGTTTCTAAAAAAATGAGGTCCCAAACATTTTTCAAATAAAAAATAAGAGCAAGTAATTTCTTAATGAGAGGAAACAAACAAAACCTCCGTAGGGTTTTGACACACTCAATTCAAGGTACTCCTCTATGAAACTTTGACAAACATGCTTTACACGCACCGGATGCTTATCAGTGTATGATATTTTATATGATACTTATATATACGTATTGGGTACACGAAATTTATATTCAAATTTTTTTTTCTTAATTGTTAACATACCCAGATGTATCTAGTATATACGTAAGTCATATCGTATCTCAGTCAAAATAATATTTTTTTCTATTACGAAAATAAAATTCATTTCACTAGATTTTTTGTTTTTTTTAAATTTAAACTAGGTATGATTTTAAAATTAAGCTATAGTTTGTAAGTTATTTAATATAATGACATTAAATTTTAGTTTATACCTTTACTTTTTGCATTATATGTTGGATCTTAATAAATTAAATCATTTAATTAGTTTTTGCACTATTCCAAATTAAAAGTAAATATTTTTGTACAAATGTATCAAACCGTACCCATACCCGTACCCGTACTCTAATTTTATTGAATTTTACCATATCAACGTATTCAAATCATAGTAGTGCCAGTACTTGCACCCACACCCACGCCCACACCCACACCCACACCCATGCTTCATAGATACTCTCAATAATGTTATTTGGAAAGCTATTCAACTTGTTTGCTTCTATTTTTCAAAAGCAGTTTTTAGAAAATTTTATTTTTTATTTTTTGTATTTTAATGTTTTCAATGAATTTTTTTAATAATTTAAGAATTTTTTTTTTTAATTTTTAAACACACCTAACATAAATACATTTAAAAAGTATAATATTTGTGATTTTTTTTTAAAATATCTTAAATACCAAACAATACCAAAAAAAATACAAAAATTCAATATATTTTTGTGTATTTATTAATTTTTTAAAAAAATATTTTACTATTTAGATATGTTTAAGTAAGGTACATTTAAAAAGTAAAAAAAAGACTTAAAATTTAAAAAAAAAAAATCACTAAACTAAAAATTAAAAAAAAAAGCATAAAAACAAAAAACATAATTTTAAAAAAACTGAATTCAAAAAATTAAAACCAAACATATTGATTATAGCTCCCTTCAAAGTAGAGATCTTGCTGGTTAGCTTTGGCAGAATTCAATTGTTACCAGACACTCTCTTTTTATTTGAAAGGTTTCTAAAGTTATGTTTGGTTTTGGCTTTTTGGCTAAAAGAAGTACAAAAGACAAAATTGACTACATAAGTTAATAGGACAAAATGTCACATCTAAATCATAATCATTACACTTTTTTTCTTACAAAAGTCAAAAAAATTAAGAATAAAAACCAAACGAAGTTAAAAGACAGGCTAAAATAACCAAAAAGTCAGGCTTTAACTCTTCCCAAATGAAGACTAAGGCCTCGCTTGGCAAGAGGTTATTTTAGTCAATTAGCCAAAAAGTTACTAAATTAGTCAAAAAGCCAACAATCAATACCAAAAAGTCAAAGATTCTTTTTTCTCTCTACTTTTTGCACATATTTTCGTAATTAGCTAAAAAGTCATCCCAAACATACAAGTTTTTTTTACCTATATTTTTAGCCAAATAGTCAAAAAGTTACTAAATTAGCTTGTTCTCAAACGAGGCCTAATTCTAATAGTTGTGTATTATGTTTTGTTTTGAAGAGGATCAAAGTGCAAATTACCTGCTACATTTTTTTGTTTTTTGTTTTTTGTGTTTTTTCCCTTCTTGTCTGGGAAGATTTGTTTTGAAGAGGATTTATGCACTCAAGTATGAATATCAGGCGCTGCCTACTCACATTGGTTTTATTTATACCATTTTACATTGCCTACGACGATTATACGGACGGCAAAATAAGTATTTTAGGATTCATTTATGCATTCAAAAAGTACAAAAAATGTATACACATTTATAAGTTCATCAAATAGGATTGCCTAGCAAATTTTCCTTAAAAAAGAAAAAAAAAAAAAATCAACATTAAGGGATTGTTTGAGATGACCTAAATAAGTACACTTTTTGTCTTTTTACGAAAAGATGTGTAGAAAAGTAGAGAGGTGATGTGATGGAAAAAAGATAAAAAGATGGATTATTTCTCATATGCCAAACTTGGCCTAAGATGGAATTAGTACAAGAAATTTAAGATAAATCTAATTTTGCTGTTTTATATTTTAACCGTTTACACAAAAATATATATATATATATATATATCAAATAAAAATTTAGAGTTATAATATCAAAAAAAAAAAATTGAATCAATTGCACTACAGTATCACTTAAACGTGATTATTATTGCATTTCTACTTGTAAAATTGAATCAAGAACTCCTGTATGAGATTAAATTAATTCTTCTTTTTTTTTTTCTTCTTTATTTTTTCATATATAGATAAACACTTTCAACAATGTTTGATTAAAGAGCAATACTAGAAATACAAGACTAAAGATAACATGAAACACATATGTCTCACAATAAGTGGGGTTCACAAACATCCGTGTCTCATTCTATATTTGGTATTCTGTACACTTAGACTTATTGTTGATTAATAAACAATCCAATCCACAATCTAACAAACAACAAACAATTGAAGTAGAATTGAAATGATAACAAATTTGAGGACATTTGGAAAGGACTTAAAATGTTTAATCTCAGAATAGTGAATTAGGTTGGGGAGAAGTTTAGTAAAAAGAACTTAATTACTTTGGGACATTTCCTAATAAAAACAAAAAATTGGATTTAGTATTAAGCGTTGATTTATTTGGCTATTGATAAATTAAAATCAAATAATAATAATTTATTTATTTTTTATTTTTGAGTTTGGTATTGACAACTAGACCTATGTGGATTTTGATAGTTAAAATCAAAATAATTATGACCCTCTATTTGGCGGCCCAAAACTATCGTTTTGCCAGCTTGCCCCATGGCTGCTCTGGATGAATACTATAAGTCATGACCAACCCATGGGTGGTTGCCTGAATTTGGTGACTGAGCTGAGTTTTGTAACAGTTAGAAAAGTCATATTATTTTTTGTAATTTTTAAAAAAACAAAAATTGTGTTTAAATTTTACTTTTTAAGACTTTGTAGTCTAAAAGGACTTCTAAAAAAAATTTAAATATATCTAAAAAAAGTTGGAGGAAGCATTTATGTCAGTTAGTTTTTGACCATCACGTAATTATATCTCAAGTGAAGTTAGGATTGGGTTATAACTCAAGTTTTTCGGCTTTATATACTGTTATCTGACTCATTTTGAATCCTTGTATTTGAAATCATGATCAAATCAAAGTTGGTGACTATGATATTGATAGTTTTTGATTACAAGATAAATGGTGTTGTTATAAGAGTAATGTTATTGATTATAAATAAAGTAGCTATATTAATATATACTAGGTGATTAGAGTTTATATATATCGTTGTAGTCATTGTCATTTTTTATTTATTTATTTATTTATGTGGTTCTTGAAATCGTTGGAGTGAAAAGTAACATATGAAACTTGTTTGAAAAATCATTTATAAATACAATTGTTTTTAGAACACTTCGGGTATGTTTGGTTTGCATTTAGGAGATGAGTTTTAGAAAAAAAAATTTCGAAAAAATTGTTTGGTTTGAGTTTTTCTCAAAAAATTTTCAAAATCACTTTCTCTCTCTTACACATTAATCAATTACTTTTTCTCTCTCTTCTCTCATTCTCAATCACTTTTTCTTTCACACACATCTACTCAAATTCTCTCAAAATATCAAATCATCCCAAACTCCAAAAAAAACAACTCCCAAAATATACAACCAAACAAACCAAAAAAATTTCTAAACTCTCTCCCCAAATTTTTTTTCAAAAATAACTCTCCCAAAAACAAACCAAACAAGCCCTTCATCTTTAGAAAACATTATTACGGGAAATAAAATCTGAATTACAATTAAATGAATCCATGTCAATGCGTTGATCATCAAATATGGACCTAACCACAATTAGGAATCTGTGAACATGAGACATAATCCCATATAAAACGGAACAAATAGAAAGAGTGATAAGAAAATCTCAACTGTCTTTAATGATCATTTGTAACCCGTATAAGGACAGCCCCTCAAGTGGAAAAAGGTACACAACAATTCACACTATACATTCAATCTTTGGTAGTTATTCTCTAACTTAGGTTTCAGAGAATCACTTAATTAACCAGCAGTCAAAGGTATTCTTTCTTGAGTATTTCTGACGATTCGTCTTTGAGTTTGCATAATGTAACACCCCTTCAAATTTCCCAAAGAAATAAGATGACATCAGCCATACAGTTCATTTAAAGCCATCCCTTTCAAGTTTCAACCGTCGTGTGTGGTGTGTTATTTTCCACGTCTTCCACCAATGAGACCAAACCAACAAAATATGTCACCATATATATGCCATATTTTTTCGAGAAAATTACAAATTTATATAAAATTAATTACATATTAATAATAAATTTTATTAATATTAATAATTAAATATATAAATTTTTAATAAATTTGTAATTATTTTTAAAAAGTGAACTGAATAATAGTTTTCCTGTGTTCTACCCATTCATGCGATCATGGGTGCAATTATGGCCCGAGCTTGGGCTGGCCCAAGCTGGCCTCTCGGGCTCTTTCTTTTTTAGCGGGCCAGGCCAGACCGGCCTATGGTCCAAAAAGTGGGGGCCTAGGCCCAAGCTTAGGCCTACTCAGAATGGGGTCTAGGCTCGGACCGCGAGTTAGGCTTAGACGGGCCTTTTTTTTTCGAAAAATGAACAATAAATACATTATTTATGTTGATTATTTATTAGGAATAAAAAATTAAAAAGAATTGTACTAAAATATTTTAGTTAACATTAATGAGAGGTTTGGTTATGTTTCATGTATGGTGGTATTTAAATTTAATTATGTATAACTTATATTTTTTTAATTATGAAGTTATAACTAAAAAAGTGCACAATTATGCAATTTTTTTCCTTTTGAAATAAATAATTTTATATATATGAAAATAAAACTTTCCATATTACAATCATTAAATTAATTATATAACATTGTTGAATGAATAGTTTTTATTTCAAAGTGAAATAAAATATTAAAAAAATCTATATCATTAAATAAAATATGTGTAAATTATTGATGATAGTAAAGCAATTGTATCACTAGGTCAAGTATATCCTAACTAGTTTGGCACCTACTAACCTACCAATCATTTGTATTATATTCCACCTTAATAATCTAATACAAAAAAATAATGAAAGGAAATAGTAAAAAAACAAATTGTTGATCAATTATCGAATGAGACAGACAATTCAGTCGCATTGCCCGACGATATGTCATCCAAATCATTTTGAATTCTCTCCCTTTCACTATAATTTTGTCTTCTCGTAAGCGCATGCATATGACCTCTAGATATCATCAATGTCTCAACCATTTGGGGTGAAAGTCTGTTGTGATATAATCGTTTAGCACCCATCTACCTGTACTAAAAGTTGTTTCTGAAGCAACTATAGAAATAGAAACGGTTAGTATATCACGGGTCATCTGTAAAATCACTGGCCACATAGTTTCATTTTGTTTCCACCAATCCAAAATGTCAAAATAATCGAAACCATCTACTGATGGGTTTTCCAAATAACATTGTAGTTCATAACTACTTATGCTTGTATGCTGAGATATTCTTCTACTTTTTATTGCTAAAAGAACACTAAATCTCCTACTTCGTGATGTGACTGCTGGTGTAGTGTGTAGATGTATTTACAGATGCAGCCGCTATGTATTCTTCAAGTAATGTGTTGCATGTTTTCATAATATGGGCAAACTGTGTTTGATCAGCGAAAATACATTCTAAAAATTTTTGTAAACTAATTTATTTACACTTAGGATTAATTATTATGGTTAAACCTAAAAGATAAGGAAAAAGATTAAAATATTTATTAAATTTTACTTTCATTAAAGTAATAATGGTTACATAATATTAGTTACTTATATATTTTATGAAAACTTTAATTATTTTTGGTAGCATATGTAAAACAAATGGTAACATATGCATTCAAAAAGTACAAAAAAATGTATAGACATTTATAAGTTCATCAAATAGGATTGCCTAGTAAATTTTCCTTAAAAAAAAAAAAAAAAAAAGGGGGCAACTGTAAGATGAAATTAGTACAAAAAATTTAAGATAAATCTAATTTTGTTGTTTTATATTTTAACCGTTTACACAAAATATATATATATATATATATATATATGTATCAAATAAAAATTTAGAGTTATAATATCAAAAAAAAAAATTTGAATCATCACTTCAACATGATTATTATTGCATTTCTACTTGTAAAATTGAATCAAGAACTCCTGTATGAGATTAAATTAATTCTTTTATTTTTTTTCTTCTTTATTTTTTCATATATAGATAAATACTTTCAACAATGTTTGATTAAAGAGCAATACTAGAAATACAATACTAAAGATAACATGAAACACATATGTCTCACAATAAGTGGGGCTCACAAACATCTGTGCCTCATTCTATGTTTGGTATTTCGTATACTTAGACATATTGTTGATTAATAAACAATCCAATCCACAATCTAACAAATAACAAACAATTGAAGTAGAATTGAAATGATACAAAATCTGAAGGCATCTGGAAAGAACTTAAAATGTTTAATCTCAGAATAGTGAATTAGGTTGGGGAGAAGTTTAGTAAAACGAATTTAATTACTTTGGGCCATTCCCTAATAAAAACAAAAACAAAAACAAAAACAAAAAATTGGATTTAGTATTAAGCGTTGATTTAGTTGGCTATTGATAAATTAAAATCAAATAATTATTTTATTTTATTTTATTTTCTTTATTTATTATTATTATTATTATTATTATTTTTACTTTTATTTTTTTGAGTTTGGTATTGACGACTAGACCTATGTGGATTTTGATAGTTAAAATCAAAATAATTATGACCCTCTATTTGGCGGCCCAAAACTATTGTTTTGCCAACTTGCCCCATGGCCGCTCTGGATGAATACCATAAGCATTGACCAACCCAAGGCTGGTTGCCTGAATTTGGTGACTAAGCTGAGTTTTGTAACAATTAGAAAAGTCATTATTTTTTTGTAATTTAAAAAAAAAAAATTGTGTTTAAATTTTACTTTTTAAGACTTTGTAGTCTAAAAGGACTTCTAAAAAAAATTTAAATATATCCAAGAAAGTTGAAGGAAGCATTTATGCCAGTTAGTTTTTGACCATCATGTAAGTAATTATACCTCAAGTGAAGTTAGGATTGGACTATAACTCGAGTTTTTCGTCTTTATATACTTTTTTCTGACTTATTTTGAATCCTTGTATTTGAAATCATGATCAAATTAAAGTAGGTGACTATGAGATTAATAGTATTTGATTACAAGATAAATGGTATTGTTATAAGAGTAATGTTATTGATTATAAATAAAGTAGCTATATTAATATATTCTAGGTGGTTAGAGTTTATATATATCATAACCAAACATGTTTTGGTAGTCATTGTCATTATTTATTTATTTTTTGTGGTTCTTGAAATTGTAGAAGTAAAAAGTAACATATGAAACTTGTTTGAAAAATCATTTATAAATACAATTGTTTTTGGAACACTTCATTTTTAGAAAACATTATTGTTTTTGGAACACTTCAATGTGTAGATCATCAAACATGGACCTAACCACACTTACAAATCTGTGTATATGATATATGATTCCATAGCGGAACAAACAGAAAGAGTGATAAGACCTGCCCCTAATGATCATTTGCAACCCGTATAAAGAGAGCACCTCAACCCAAAGAAGGTACGCACCAATTCACACTTACATTCAATCTTTGATAGTTATTCTTTAACTTTGGTTTTAGAGAATCACTTAATTAACCAGCAGTCGAAGTTATTCTGTCTTGAGTATTTTCAGACTATTCGTCTTCGAGTTTGCATAATGTAACAGCCCCTTTAAATTTCCCAAAGAAATAAGATGACATCAGCCATACAATTCATTTAAAGCCACCATCCCTTTCAAGTTTAAACCGTCGCGTGTGGTGTGTTATTTTCCACATCTTCCACCAATGAGACCAAACCGACAAAATATGTCACCATATATATGCCATATTTTTTTCTAGAAAATTACAAATTTATATAAAATTAATTACATATTAATAATAAATTTCATTAATATTAATAATTAAATATATATAAATTTTTAATAAATTTATAATTATTTTTTAAAAAGTGGACTGAATAGTAGTTTTCTTGTGTTCTATCCATGTTCCATGCAATTATGGATGTAATTATGGCCCGGGCTCGGGCTGGCCCAAGCTGGTCTCTCGGGCTCTTTCTTTTTTGATAGGTTGAGCCAGGCCGGAGTATGGTCCGAAAAGTGGGGGCGTAGGCCCAAACTCAGGCCCACTCAGAATATGGTCTGGGCTCGGGCTACGAGCCGGGCCTAGGCATGCCTTTTTTTAAAAAAAAATGAATGATAAATACATTATTTACGTAGATTATTTATTAGGGATAAAAAATAAAAAAATAAAAATTGTACTAGAGTATTTTAGTTAACATTAATGAGATGTTTGGTTATGTTTCATGTGTGGTGGTATTTAAATTTAACTATCTATGACTTATGTTTTTTTAATTATGAACTTATAACTAAAAAAGTATACAATTATTCCTTTTGAAATAAATAATTTTATATATATGAAAATAAAACTTTCAATATTACAATCATTAAATTAATTATATAACATTTATTGAATGAATAATTTTTATTTCAAAGTGAAATAAAATATTAAAAAAAATTATATCATTAAATAAAATATATGTAGATTATTGATGATAGTAAAGCAATTGTATCACTATAGGTCAAGTACATCTGAACTAGGTTAGCACCTACTAGCCTACCAATCATTTGTATTATATTCCACCTCCATAATCTAATAAAAAAATAATAATGAAAGGAAAAAGTAAAAAACAAATTGTTGATCAATTATCGAATGGGACAGACAATTCAGTTACATTGCCCAAGGATATGTCATCCAAATCATTTTGAATTCTCTCCCTTTCACTATAATTTTGTCTTCTCATAAGCGCATGGATATGATCTGTAGATATTATCAGTGTCTCAACCATTTGGGGTAAAACTCTACTGTGGTATAATCGTTTAGCACCCATCCAACTGCATGAAAAGCTATTTCTGAAGCAACTGTAGAAATAAGAATGGTTAGTATATCACTGGCCATCTGTGAAACCACTTACCGCATAGTTTCATTTTGTTTCCACCAATCCAAAATGTCAAAATAATCAAAATCATCCACTGATAGGCTTTCCAAATAACATTGTAGTTCATAACTACTTACGTTTATATGTTGAGATATTCTTCTACTTTTTATTACTAAAAGAACACTTTCCACCTCGTGATAAGACTGCTAGTGTAATATGTCTAGATGTATTTACAGATACAGCCGCTATGTATTCTTCAAGTAATGTGTTGCATGTTTTCATAATAGGGACAAACTGTGTTTGATCAGCGAAAATACGTTCTAAAAATTTTTGTAAACCAATTTCTTTACACTTAGGATCAATTATTATGATTAAACCTAAAAGATGAGGAAAAAGATTAAAATATTTTTTAAATTTTGCTTCCATTAAAATAATAATGGTTACATAATATTAATTACCTATATATTTTACGAAAACTATAATTATTTCTGCTAGCATATGTAAAACAAATGGTGAAGTAGGAATATATGTATACCAACCAACCAAATCAGGCCTTAAGTACCATCAAATGAGGCCGGTTATATGAATCATTCTTCTCCACGTAGCCTTATCAAAGGGCATTTCATTAGTCAAATTAAGTACATCCATATCTCTATTTAAAACACTAACCAACGTTAATCTAGGCGTACCCCATCCCCCTAATACTTCCATCTATCATTACAACATCGCATTTCTTCACTACTACCTCTGTTGGTCTACGTTGAATATGATCAAACCATCTTAATCGATTCTCTCTCAATTTATCTTCTATCGATGCTACTCCTACCCATTTCCGAATACGCTCATTCCTAATTCTGTTAAAATATCAAAAACTTTTAAAAAATCTTTTATACAAGGCTACTCGGCATCAATTAAGTTCTGTGAGAGTCAGTACTCTTTTTATTGATGTTATTCTAAAAAATAAATCTATTCAGTGTGTTTGGCTTCAATTTTCTAGAAATTGACTTTTTTTTTTTTAGTGAATATTTTTTAAATTTTAAGTAATTTTTTTACTTTTTTAGATGTGCCTTACTTAGATATATCTAAATAGCAAAATGTTTGTAAAAATATATTTTAAAAAATTAATAAATACACAAAATACGAAAAATGAATTGAATTTTTGTTGTTTTTTTTTTGTATTTTTGATATTTAGTGAATTTTTTAAAGATTTTTTTTTCTCAAATATTATATTTTTTTTAAGTGTATTTATGTCAGGTGTGTGTCTAAAATTTTTTTTAAAAAAAAATTTGCTTAAAATATTAAAAAATTCATTGAAAAAAATAAAGACAATACGAAAAATTAAAAAGTAGAATTTTTTGAGAAGTGTTTTCTGAAAACCAAAACCAAAGAAGCTTGTTTTTATTTGTTTATAAGCTCTTTTTAACATATTGTATATTGAATTCAACCTACTATCTATATCTAAAATTAATTTTTTAAATAACATACCTTCTCGTTGGCAAATTTTTCTTTGTTCCGAAATTCGATTAACAAAAGACATAATAGTAATAATTGTATTTTTTTATTGCAAATACAGAAGTCTCATATATATATCCATAACTTTTTTAACAATCAAGTTTAAAATATGAGCACAACAATGAATATAAAATAAATCACTATCAATAAGTAATTATAAAGTTTTAAATGAGATACAGTTTAATTATAATATGTTGTATCATCTAAATTAATTGTAAATATTTTATTTTGCAAAGTTTACTCATATAATACATTTTTTATTTCTACACTAAGCGAATGGTCAGTGTATGGAAATTCAACTAATTTAAATGAAATAATTCTTTTATTTAATTTCCAATCATTATCAATAAAATGTTCAGTGATACATTGATATTCTAAACCATTATTTGACCACAGATAAGATGTTAAACAAACTCTTCCATTCAATTTTTTAAAGATGTCAAATAATTCATTTTTAGCATCCTTAAATTTCTTTAAAATCCTGTTTCTAGTAGTATTTCTTGAAAAACTTTGATATTGCGAGGTAAAACTTTTGTGAATCATTTCGGTAAAATTGGGACATTTACTAGTAGTAAAAGGTTGCTCTTTTTTAATAATGTAATCAACTACAGAATTTTATGCATGTATAGAATCATATGAAAATATTTACAAATTACCAGTTGATGAAGCCCCTAATTGCATTTGACTTCTAATTAATATTAGGTTGTTGACTTTGTAAATGTTTGTTAGCATGCCTTTTTAAATGACTAGTACCTTCTGCAAATGTAGCACTATAATATTTACATTTTGCCTTAAATGTAATTACACCATTAGAATTATTTATAGATATTTTTTCAAAATGTTCCCGAACATTACTAGTTGTGCCTCTTGATGATGATC
The DNA here is from genome assembly GCF_055761805.1 of Camellia sinensis. Lineage (NCBI taxonomy): Eukaryota > Viridiplantae > Streptophyta > Magnoliopsida > Ericales > Theaceae > Camellia > Camellia sinensis. Next base: position 98,407,018 of record NC_138975.1, on the reverse strand, counting down.
CAACTGTTGAAAGAGAGATATTAGAAGGAAAATCAATAGATTCATGTTGTGTAGTAAATGTATCAACATCGACATTAATATTAGAAATATTAGGATCCGTAGTAATGTAAGTAAATAATATAAAAAAACTAACAATTAATTTAAATAATGAGTAAAAAAATAATAATTAATAAATGTTCAAAAATAATTAATGCAAAAAATGACTAGTTAATAAATTTAATTAAACTAATTAATGTTACCGACTGGAGAATGCGATACAAAAATTAGCTTCTTCTGATAAAAGTTTTTTCTTCTGCAATTACAATTGCCACTTAAGGATGACACTTTAAAATTAATTGAGAGTTGAGAGAGATTGAGAGTTTAAGAGAGAGAATTATCTGTGAGATTTATTTTGAAAAATGAAGGATATTTATAGATGTTTGGAAGATTGAAGTAAATTTGTAAATTAAAAAAAAAAAATTGACCAACGGAATATGATTGTTAAATTAGAATATTATTTTTATTATTTTTATTTTTTTTATAGTCTATAGAGGTACAGACATTTAAATTTATTTATTTATTTATTTTGTTTCCATTCATTGCAAATTGCAATGATGTGAATGTGATGCGTGACAAGGCAAGGCAGCAAGCAACGGGCAAGCATCAGTTCTGCCTTCTTGCGCAAGGACAAGATCGAACTTTTTTTTTTTTTTTTTGTCATTGCAAGCCTTTATTTTATTTTTATTTTTTGCTTATTATTTAAACTATTGCAAGCCTTTTATTTTATTTTATTTGAAATTTAGCTGTTGTCGGGGTGGGCCACCGCCCGCAAGGACAAAAAAATTTTTGGGCCAAGCCGGGCTAGGCTTCAAATAGAAGGCCTAGGCCCAGGCCCAAGGCTCTAAGATGGGCCCAAGCCCAGACCTAACCGGGTCGAAACATAACAACAATAAATGAGGTTCTCAACATTGAACATACAACTCACTTTTTCTAAAACATATGCAATGTTTTACATTTGATTAACATAACAAAATTTTCTTTACAAGTTTTCAAACATCAACAAAAAGGTCTGGATATTTCTCACGAACATCCGCCTCACGCTCCCAAGTAGCCTCCTCAACACCATGGTGTCTCCACAGCACCTTTACCAATTGAATTGTCTTGCCTCGCAAAACCTGGTTCCTTGTACCTAGGACTCTAACCGATCTCTCATCGTATGAGGCATCCTCATTTATCTCTAACTCTGTCCAATCCAACACATGTAAGATCTAGCTCATACTTCTGAAGCATACAGACATGAAACACGTCATTAACCTCAGAAAGCTGTAACGACAAGGCTAAATGATAAGGTACCTCCCTAATGCGCTCTAAGATCTCAAAGCCCAATAAATCTGGGAGCCAACTTCTCATTCTTCTCAAATCTCATCAAATCCTATCTAAGTGATTTTTCAAGAAGACGTGAGCTCTCACCTCAAATGATAACAGCATCTTCCTACAGCGAGCATAACTCTTCTGACGACTCTAAACCGAAACCAACCTTTTACGGATAAATGCAACCTTCTTTGTTATTTTCTGGACTAACTGTCACAACCCAAACCCGCCCCTATGGGTTTAGCATCGCAACTGGCCAATAATCTGTGATTACCGTAGGCCTGCTTAACAGTAACGGCAGTAATACAGAGTAAAGGGACTGGCGGAAACCAAACAGTAAATAAAAGATGTCCATTGAGCTGTGAAAACCTGAATGCCAAGAAGACTTTATGCACAAGCCACATTGATAAACAAAACATATATACATACGCATATACACAACATCCGGGTGAGGGACCAAGTCCCTTCATCCTAACTGTACAGTCGGAAAGTCTTATTCATCTATTACAAAACAGAGACAAAAAGGGTGAATCTGAAACACCCCAAAACAGCCGTGGCTTGAACGGACTCGGAACCTCGAAGTGAGGTGCGGTGGTTGGCTTGACAAAACAAGAGCTTAACTTGACGCTCCTAGCTGAGGTCCGGTGCCTGGACACCTACATATAAGTATAAACAGTGAGCTAAAGCCTAGTGAATAACAAATGCGTAAAGGGGTTAAGAATAAATGTCCTTTCAGTAATTAAAACAGTCAATTGCATCTATAGATCAGTTATTCAATCAGTGGCTCATATTTCATGCCATAACAGTTATTTAGATACCATAGTAGTCATATGTGGTACATCCAGTAGCAAAACAGTACAGTAGGTCTTAATCGACCGAACAGTCAGTTGATGGCCATCAATATAGTAACAGTAGTTCCAAGGATAAGAACTGACAGAGATCTCTATAACAGTAGCAGTAGCAGTAATAGTAACAGTAACAGTAACAGTAACAGTCAGTTGCTATGGATGCCACGAGTACAGTTCATAAAATAGGACAAACATTCATTCAGTAAATAATATCATTTCAAAAAGCAGTACAGTTAATCATTCAGAAAATAATTATAATTTAACATAACTTTACAACATTGTTACTCATAGATTACTGGGCTACAGACAGGCTAGTCAGCGTCCTCGGGTGCCAACCCTACACAGTTACAGAACGAACGCACACTAAGTTACATACTCGGGATTAATAACTTAGCCCCTAACTATACTTGGTGTGGTTCTATAACATTATCCTCATAAAGATGCCTTAAACATGGCCTAGGAATGCCTAGGATGGGATGAGAATGCAAAAATTACACTTTAAAACACTGTTCAAAATTTGCTGAAACAGGGGTCTCGCTCAAGCGTGGCTTTCTACGCTCGAGTGAGCTTACCAAAACAGAGGGGTCGCTCGAACGTAGACTTCCTCACTCGAGCGGTCTGTAAAAATGCAAAAAATACTGGATGTTGAAAATCCCCGCTCGATGCTCGTTCGAGCGTAAGACACAGCTCTTCGCTCGAGCGTAGGTCTTGTCGCTTGAGCGTGCATTTGCGTGCACAAAAACCTGAGAGCTTGCAATTTATGCTCGAGCCAGCATTCCGTCGCTCGAGCAGAGCTCTGAACAAAAAAATGGTCGCTCGAGCGTGGAAGCCAAAATCTGGAATTTCCAGACTTGCCTCCAAAGCTCAAACCAAGAATTAAACTTATCAAAACTCAACCTTTTGGGCCCCTTTTCTGGAAAACACTTGCAAACTCTTATCATAACATGTTTTTGAAGATCAATTTGTAAAATCAAGTCCAAAGGTAAGCCAATTGAACACCAATTTCAAAGAAACTTGGAGAATAATGCAAGAGCATAACATGCAAGTGTTCTTATGAATTCTAACGCTCTAAAACATGATCAAATGCAAGATTGAGCTCAAAACTATGGTGAATTCATGGACTACAACCAAAATGTGAACTTGCATGTAAGAAGTTCATGAAAACAACCTCACAATTCAAAGATATATACATGCATGCATGAACTCACTCTCAAAACAACACTTTAAATTCTAGACTCAAATCACTAATTTACCATGAACCATGCAAGAAACAACTTAAGTTCAAGTTCAAGAGGGTGAATTTCCTACCTTAGGTCTTGAATTCCAAGTGTAGGAGTCTAATTTTGCAAAACCTTTTCAATTCTCCTAAGTTCAAGCAAAAATTTCTAGTTGAATTCAATCTTCTCCTATCTCCCTCTCTCTCAACGTTTTTGGGTCGAGAAAATGAACAAAAAACATGGTGCATCAACATGTATTAAAGAGAATAAACAATGGCCTAGAATTATCCACTTAATGGCAATAAGGTAGTTAAACCAAACTAATGTAATTTAACATTATTTAATCTAATTTAATAATTTCAAATCAAATTTTAATTAAACCTACCATAAAATCACATAAATCCTAATTAGCATAAAACACTAATCAATCTCTGAATCGGTTACCGATAAGGCTTTCAATTTGCAATTCGAAGTCAAAATATGAACAGATCGTTAAATGACAAACAGATAGAAATGAAACTAAAGCAACACACTCATACAAACAGATCGAGATTTCATTCTAATCAGTTACATATCACGCTCAAACACAGTTTAACACTAATCAGAGGTGAGGGTTGTCACACTAACTCAGGACCTAATATAGGTGTGTTACCTACCTCGGCCCAACATACAAAAGATCTACACAGTCGGCCATGCAAGGCCTCAAACGGTGCCATGCCAATGCTTGCTTGGAAGCTATTGTTATAGGCAAACTCCACTAAAGGCAAGTTCCTCTCCTACGACCCCTTAAAGTCAAGAACACAAACTCGAAGCATATCCTCTAGAATCTAAATGGTACACTCTGACTGCCAATTAGTTTGAGGATGAGAGCTAAGCAACAATGTGTGGGCTCTAAGCAACTCAAGTACAATTCGTAAGTGTTCCTCGATCATGTTCCCCCTCAGAGGGTGAGTAAATCAAGATGTCATCAACAAAGACAACCACAAAGCGGTCTAAGAACTCACGAAAGATTCAGTTCATCAAATCCAGAAAGAAGGCCGATGCGTTGGTTAGCTCAAAAGGCATTACTAGGAACTCACAATGGCCATACCGCATGTGGAATGCTCTCTTCTAGATATCCTCCTCTTTCACTCTCAACTGATGATGACTTGTTTTGATGTCTATCTTAGAAAAGCAGCCAAACCCTTTCAACTAGTCAAACAATTCATTTATATGAGGCAATGGGTACTTGTTCTTAACAGTTACCCAGTTCAACTTCCAGTGATCAATATAAAGTTGCAATGTGCCATCATTCTTCTTGGCAAAGAGAGTCGTTTCTCTCCATGGCGAAGTACTAGGGCGGATAAAGCCCTTATCTAGCAATTCTTGGAGTTGAATCTTTAACTCACTCAACTCGGTGGGTGCAAATCTATACGGTGCCATGGAAATCAGTGTCGTGTCAGGCACTAATTCAATAGAGAACTCAATCTTACGTTGAGGTGGCAAACTAGTAAGATCCTCAGGAAAGATGTCCGGATATTCACAAACTACTCTCAACAACTCAACTCGGACCACATCACTCTCAACACCCAAGAATGTAGTGAGAAGGAGACTAAGCTCGCCCCCGACCACGCGGATCACACATTGGAAACAAAGCTCTATCAACTCGATTCCCTAGGAAATAAAAACAATCACCACTCGAGGTGCACACTATAACTCTCTGACGGTAATGGTCTATAATGGCTTGATAGGATGACAACCAATTCATGTCCAAAATAACATCAAACCTCAACATGTCAATCAACACAAAAGTGAAAGGAAGTTGGAGATCGACAACCTCTATCTCACAACATCGACACCCCTGGTCTAACACAACCTCAACACCAACAGATGACTCTACCCTAAGTGAAGATACTAACTGTGCCACTTCTAACCCCAATACTGATGCGAATGTAGACAAAATAAAAGAATACGATACACCAATATCAATCAACACATTGACAATAGAATTACACAACAAGAAGTTAAAGCATCTCCAACCATTGTTGCTATAATGCCATTGCTATTGCTATAATTTGGCAATGAATAGTGCTATTTTGCCAAATTATAGCAATGGTACTCCAATGGTCATTTACTATTTTGGCAAATCTCAACCAATTTTTCCTCCAAGTTTGTAGGTGTTATTTGGATATAGGTTTTTTTGTGATTTTATTTTTGTTTATTTTTTGTCTTTTGTGACATTTTTTTACTTGTTTGTAAAAAAAAAAAAAAAAATTATATATTTATATTATTCCCAACTAGACAAATATAAAATTAAAAAAAATGACAAATTAGAAAAAAAAAATAAATATAATTCATCCCGCCAAAAAACATATCACTACATATTTAACAAATTTTTTTAACTACACATAAAAAATAAACAATCACCAATTACCCACCAACAATCATCTATCATTCACCCATTATTCATTCACCAACAACCAACCACCAACAACCATCCATTATTAACCCAACATTCATTCACCAACAACTATCCATCCAACAACCATCCATTATTTATCCACCCACCTAACAACCATCCATCATTCACCCACCCACAATTTTCTCTATAAATATAACACAAGACTTTCTACAATTTTCATATTCATTTACCCATCATTTTCATATCTTCTAAACTCTCTGTACCCACGCAGAAGATTTTTCTACAATTTTCATATTCACAACGGCTCTTTTTACACACAATGAGACCATCTCCACCATCCGCGTATAAAACATCAATGGCTGATATGCGCCCACCCCCCCTTTAATCGATATGTACTGTCTTCGTCTCCCTCTCACTCTATCTTTCCTCTCTTCAAACCACTCTCTCTTCTTCTCCTCCATAATTGAGACCTCTCTCTCTCTCTCTCTCTCTCATTTTTCACTCTGTCTTCCGTCTCACTCTTCACTCTGTCTCCCCCTCACTCTCTCTATCTTCCCTCTCCTCAACCCAGTCCCTTCTCTTCCTCCATGATCGAAACGTCTCTCTCTCTCTCTCTACCTATGAAGCTGTTTTCACTTTCCCTCTCCCTCTCTCACTCTCGTCCATCATCCAAACGTCTCTCTCTGTCTGTGTCTGAGTGTTTCTATCCTTGAGATCAAGTCTTTACCAATCTCTCTACTCTCTGATCTGTCTACTCTCCAATCTCTCTCTCTCTCTCGTTCTTGCTCTGTCCTTGGTTCCAAGTCTTCACCTCCACATAATTGACCCCTATTTCATCTCTCTCTCTCTCTCTCTGGTATGATCTTCATCTATATAGATACTCATATATATATATATATATATATATATATGTGCTTTGATTTTTTTCTCTTTAATTTTTTGGTTGTTGATGTGGATCTGAGGTGATCGTGATTTTTGAAACTCAAATCTGGCGATGGATTCAAACCAGATCTTCAAAGAACTCAAGCATCTCCGAAAGGATCTTCAAAGAACACAACTTGGCATGTTTGCTAAAATTTTCTTAATTATTTATTTTGATTTTTTGTTTAATTTTTGGTCAACCATCTATTTTTGTTCAATCTGGTATGTTTATCCGTTTATTTTATTTTTGTCCATTTGATTTGGTTTGGTTTATAATGAATGCATACTATCTGATTTGGATTGACTAAATTGGTGATAAATGATTAAAAAAAAATTAAGAGAAACCGAATTTGGGTTAGTCAAATTCATTCTGAAATTTGTTAATTTGGCAACAAAATAGAAAATTGGGTTTGATTCTGAAAATTGGGTTTGATTTTGAATTTTTTGGGTTCCTTAGGTGCCGTTTGGTAACACTTACGTTTTTAGTTTTCTCTTTATATTTACAAAAATTTTAAAAACTCAAATAAAAACCTATTTGGTAAAATTTTTGATTTATAAATTAGTGGTCTCAGTTTATAAATTTGGCCAAAAAATGAAAACACAAAAAATGTGTTTCCATTTTGAGTTTTCAGTTTTTTTTTTTTTTTATCACCCAACATTAGCCACCACCCGCCACTATTTTCCACCACCGTTTTTCGCCACCACCACCCACCATCCACCCTCCACCACCACCTGCCACCACCACTCACCACCCACCTGCTACCACCAGCCACCACCCGCCACCGCCCGCCACCGCCACCCACTTGCCACCACCACCCACCTTTCGCCACCGCCACCACCACCACCACCACCACCACCCACCTGTCATCTACCCGCCACCACCCACTACCTGCCACTACCATTCACCGCCCCTCACCACCACCCGCCACTTACTTGCCACTACCACTCACCACCCACCTGCCACCACTATTCACCACCTGCCACCACCAGCCACCCACCACCACCAGCCACAAGCCACCCACCCGCCACCACCACCACCATCACCCACTACCCACCCGCCACCCACCTACCACCACCACCGACCACCACCACCACCACCACCCACTTGTTACCACTTACCACCCACCACCGTCACCCACCCACCCACCACTACCACCACCCGCCACCCACCTGCCACCACTACCTACCACCCACCTGCCACCACCACCTACCACCCACCACCACCACTCATTCGCTACCACTTACCACCCGCCACCGTCACCCACCCACCCACCCACCACCACCACCCGTCACGTACCCGCCATCTGCCACCCACTTGCTACCACTACCCGCCGTCATCACCACCCACTCGCTACCACCCATCACCCGCGCACCGTCACCCACCCACCCACCCACCACTACCACCCGCTACCTACCCGCTATCCACCACCACCCGCCATCGGCCACTCACCACCCACCACCTACCCGCCACCCACCACTACCCGCCACCACCACCACCACTGCCACCACCCACTCGCTACCACCCACCACCCGCCACCGTCACCCACCTACCCACCACCACCACCTGCCACCTACCCGCCACCCACCATCAGCCACTTACCACCCACCACCCACCACCCGCCACCCATCACCACCCGCCATCCGCCATCCGCCACCCACCACCCGTCACCACCACCTCCCACTCACTACCACCCACCACCCGTCATCCGCTATCCGCCACCCACCACTCGCCACCATCACCTCCCACTCACTACCACCCACCACCCGCCACTGTCACCCATCCACCAACCACCACCACCTACCCTCCACCACCACCAGCTACCTAGCACCCACCATCACCACTTTCCACCACCGTCTTCCGCCGCCACTTGCCGCCACTTGTCATTTCTCACTCTTTTTTAAATTTTTAAATTTTTTTAAATATTTTGTCAATTACCAAACGCGTTTGTAGTTTATGTTTTCCTAAAAATAAACAAAAATTAAACAAAAACCAGTTTATAAAATTTTTGTAAGTATAAACTGAAAACGTAAACGTTACCAAACACACCCTTACTGTTTCAATTCTGTTTTTTTTAACTGAATTTGGTGCCAAATTTTGTTGATATTTGTTGATCTGGCAAGTTTGGGAGCTGCTGTTCAACTTGCCAAATTTGAGAACATATATGGCATCTGCTATCTTTAGCAAGTAAAATAGCAGGCCATTGGACACCCTCTTTTTGCCATTCCTGTCAAATTTTAACTTTGGCAGGTTGAATAGCAACTTTATTGGAGATGCTTTTACCTCTCACTACCAAAGGTGCTGGTAACAAATCTGACGTGGTAACAGTATACACACACCCTGTAGGTCTCTGCTCTACCTACTCATCACTTAGAGCATAAGTTTGATACACTGACTGAGCTGCCCTAATTAGCCCTCGAGGCTTGAGCTGATGGTGTAGGTTAGTGGCTCTGTATCTGCCTCGAACCAAGTGTACCAGATGTGCCACTTGCCGGAGGGAAAAACCTCCTTAAGTGTGCTGATTGCCCACTTTGATAACAGGTAGGTAGCTGCCCTCTCCCCTAACTCTGGCTCTGAGAACGAGCTGAAGACGGTGCAGACTATTGCCCTCCCTCCTTCTGCGGGCAAACTATAGACTTGTGGCCCAATTGACCACACTTAAAGCAAGTAATCCTATCCTGACCACCTCTTATTGACCCAGAACTCGGTACAAGAAAAGTGGACCTAGACTGTGCTCCCTGGGATTGTTGTGGGGTAGAACCCCTTTGCCTCTTACTGTCCCGAGTCTCTCCTGAACCTCTGACTCCTCGACTTGGAGCCATTTATTTGCTTATCCTTAGTCTGAATCACGGTCTCTAAGTGAGTCGTTGCCGCCTCTACAAGATGACCATAATCCTTAATCATAGACTCGGCCACTTTGAAAAGAAGTCAAGTCTTCAATCTTTTCTCAAACTCCAAGCAACGACGTTCCTCCGTCGACACAAGCTCATGTACAAACCTTGACAGACTAGTAAAGGCAGCTTCAAACTCTGTCACTGGTGTATTAAGCTACTTGAGCTTCAAAAACAGTTCCCTTAACTTCTCACTAACAATAGGAGGCAAAAACTTGTCCTGAAAGGCGTTGAAAAAAGTCTCATAACATGTACTTCCACCATTGACCCGCATCTTCCTTCAGCTGGAAAGATGCCAAGGTCACTCTAAGCCCATCGTCCTCGATGCCAAGCATGTCGAACGTCTTCACCATCTGCTCCAACCATTCTTCCACCTTCAGTGGCTCCTTCGGATCTCCTAAAAACTCATCCGGATTCGACCGAAAAAACTCTCTTTTCAAAAATGGCAACCCTATCTCAACTACTTAGACCTGGACTTGATTCTCAGCTCTGAAATTGTCTATGGATTCCGTAAGGCTTCAACCATCTCACGGGCTAAAGCACCCATGGCTTGCTGACTAACTAGTTCAGCCACATTAGCCTGACTAACCCCTTCTTCTTATGCCAAAATATCATCCGATAACGGCACCTCCAGCCATCTAGGCCTACCATGCCTACCACTATATGTCTATGTCCTAACATCCTAATGGAGGTAACACAAGAGGTTGGCACATTTACAAATGTGTCGAAGTTAACTCACTCGTGTCCTAATGTGATGGACAACAATTAATTCACTCCATATAAGCATATAGTCACATAAACACATATGAATTTCCTTTCTAGATAATAATCGTCCCGTGACATTGCTAGAGTTCTAGTTAGAAACAGCAGTGATCAAGTGCTCTTTTAACAGGCCTTCTAGAAACTCGCAGACTTAATCAATATCTTAGAAATTAAATTCCACACCACTTAGTCATATAAGCATAATATGGCATAACATACTAGGTTTATTTCGAATATCATCTAGCAAGAGAACCCATTGTGGTACAAACCACTCCCCACGATCCCAAAGTATTCAAACCTAGTAGTTTTAATACCAAGTTGTAAAATCCCCAAAATATCACAATAAGACCATCTAACAATCTTTGCCAATTAACAATACATTTCAGAATATGATATCTTTACATTCATATGAATCAATAGTTACAAAAGATGACACATGCAACTATACATTCAGAAGTCCTAATCTTGAATCTATAAAATGTGTCATAAGTAAGAGATATGAAATAAAAGTTAAAACAGATAAATTATTGTCCTAATGGCTACAACTTTCCAAGACGGTGCTTGGTTACAACAAAAGTGAGTTTAAACTCAATATACATAAAGCCCTAAACTTGTATAAAAATAGATACAACAATAACAAAAATGAAACTCTTGGCTCCTAGTCCTTCCAAGCTACTACCTTGGCAGAGACATATCATTAGTATCTGAAAATAGTTTTCCACATAAGGTGACCCAAAACCCAGTAAAGAAGCTCTAACACAGTGTATGAATCTTAACAGAGTTATAAGGTGAATACATATGCAATGCTCATGCCAAAACATTTTATATCTCTTTCCAAAACCATCCAATGCCAAGTTTGTGTCACAGTTCATGAAATCATTTTCTTTACCATAGAAAATAAGGCAGTGGATACAATACTGAGAATCTCTAAGATGTGTTTGCAAGTAGGCTACAAGCACTACCAATTGTCATTTTTACCGGTATCAACTGGAAGGCTCGGTACCTATTCGCATGGGTTTCTGGACTTTCACCAATAACACACAGGCTAACTTAATACCACAACTACACTCTCTACTCAAATTCACCAAGGTATTCACCAATTTTTCTCAAAACAATAAACATTCTCAATGTGTTAAATCTGTTACAATGCTCAATGCAAATAGATGATAAATTAGTTTCAATTCACCTAATTCGCATGCAATTTCTACAACAATCATAACTATTCTTCACCAATAGGCCAAAACAGATATCTCTAAACAAATAAATAATTTCCAATATTTCAAGATAGGAGTGATAATTCATATCCAACTCCACTACCACTATCATCCTCATTTCAATTTCATAAAACAAACATCAATTCCATTTTCTCTTTACAAAAAATCAAATATTCACAATTTAGGGCAAAATCTCATTTCTTCAAAAATCAACTCCAAGGATAAAAATCCACTATTTCATCACAACTCAACAATATTTACAATCAATATTCATTTTTAAGAACCCATTTTGAAAACCCCTCTTTTGATTTCAAACCAAAACCCTTTATTTTTTTCAAAATTCCACAATATCAAGATTTCTTTAAAAAAACAAATAACCAAGTTAAAAACCATACTAAAATGTGGAGGAATCCCTACCTCAAAGACAAGGACCAAGAAGAACAAGAGTTGAAACTCGACGAAGCCGAAAACGAACTTTGCTCCAATTAGAATAAAGCTCTAGGTGAGTTCTACCTTTTTAACAAAGAGACTATGGTATAAAGATCAATAGATTGAGAGTACCTGGAGGTTGAATGTGAGTTTTAGAGAGAGATGGTCTAGATTTAGGGTTTTGAGACGTTTAGAGGAAGAGAGATATGAAAAAGTGATTTAAAAAGTGACTTTTCGGAACTGATATATGCATAGATCGCTCAAGCGACCAGACACAAAAAGAGAAGCCGCTAGAGTGAACAAAGTATCGCTTGAGTGAAGAACACCACATTCCCAGTATATTTGCAGGCCCGCAAAAGTATTGAGAGTTCTAAAACACCGCTCGAGCACAAGAAGGACCGCTCGAGCCAATACCGCTTGAGCACAAGAAACACTGCTCGAATGAAAAATGCCATACTCCCAGTAATTTTGCAGACTTGCAAAAATACTAGAAGTTCTTAAAGTTCGCTCGAACAAACAAGCCAAAATTTGGGCAATAACAGTTTTGAAAAACTAACTCCCAATTTGTTTCAAACACAGCCAAGACACTTCAATAACTAAACTCAACAAGTAATAAGATGGAAGAAAATATGAACAATCATTAAAATAAAAAATCTCAGATTCAAAATAATTAACGTGTCGCGTTTAAATCAAAATCGTTATAATAATAAATAATTTATATTTTAAAAAAATCTCAAATAATATATTTGTTAATTTACTCAATTTGTTATTGAAGTCCTAAAAAAAGGTTTACAATGTATTTACTTGTTTTGTATTTATTTATTTATTTATTTTGAACAACCAGTCAACTTAGCAGTCAGCACCAAATTGTCACAGCACTACCACCAGTGGTGTTCAAAGAATGGATGGGGGAAAGAAGTGAGGGTTGTTAGGTGATTAAATATATATATATATATATATATATATATATATATAATATTATAATTAATAAAGAGAACCGTCACATAGCGTCTAGATCAAATAATTTTTTCTTAAAATCACACCATATGCTGGGGAGATGGTCTGATATTTGTATATTTAGGAAGGAAGAGAAGGAGAGGAGAGTGAGAAGAGAGATGGGGTGGAAGTCGTGTTTGGTGGAATTGGTGCCATTTGCAGCGATGGTGATGGTGGAATGCTTTGATGTTGGCCTAACTACACTCAGCAAAGGAGCCATGTCCAGAGGAATGAGCCACTTTGTCTTTGTTGTCTACTCTAATGCTCTTGCCACCCTCATCCTCCTCCCTGCTTCCACCTTCTTAGACAGGTCTCTCTCTCTCTCTCTCTCTCTCTCTCTCTCTCTCTCTTCAAATATGGATCATCAATATTCAATACCCAATCTCGTTTTTATTTGCCTCAATTTAATTTCTTGTTACTTGCAGAAAAAAGAGGCCTCCTCTCACTCTGTCTCTCCTCTGTAAATTCTTCTTCCTCAGCCTTATTGGGTCTGTAAGACTGTAACTGCTTCTTAACAGCTTCAATTGATTGAATCAAGAAATGGGTTTTGTTTCCTCTGTAGAGGAAATTAACAGGCTTTTTTTTTTTTTTTTTTTTTTAATTTTAGGATCACTGTGATGCAAAATTGTGTATTTACTGGGATAAATTACAGCTCTCCTACCCTTGGATCTGCTATGAGCAACTTGATTCCTGCTTTCACTTTCTTGCTTGCTGTTATCTTCAGGTTTGTTTTCTTTTTCTTTTTTTACTCAAACGCCATTCAATAAGTGAGGGTATGAGAGACACTGTACATTTATGAAGTGTTTGGTTGAGTGGAATGATAATTGGAATAAAATCACCATTCGTCAATTTAGGAAAATGATCATTCTATTAGGAGATTAAGGAAAAGTTTTTCATTCGTGCCTAAATTATTCCAGCAAACCAAATTATGTATGGTTATCCGGCCCTAGATATAGCAAAAGATTTCACCTTGAAAATCTTCCAAAAACAAATTAAGGTCTTTCTTTTAAACTTATAATCTTGCAATCGATAAAAAAAAAAAAAAAAAAAAAAAAAAAAAAAAAAAAAAAAAAAAAAAAACAAAATGTGGAGACAATTAGGGTATGGGACAAGCAATAAACCCAGAAGTTTTGGATTCAACGCTCGCTAATGTAACCGATAAATGTGTTTTGTGGTGGATTATATCAACTTGTATGTACAGACTTGTTTGTTCATGCTTTGTTGTTTTCTTGTTTCCTCTTAGGATGGAGAGGTTAGATTTGGGAAGCACAAGAAGTCGGGTAAAAATCATGGGGACGTTGGTTTCAATTTCAGGAGCATTGATAGTAACCCTCTACAAGGGTACTCCAATAGGGTCCTTGCCTGTTCAATCCCCATCACTTTCCTCTCAAGATTCTCCCTTCAAAATGTTGGCAACTGAAAGCAATTGGGTTCTTGGAGGCCTTTTTCTTGCAACAGCTAGTCTATCTGTCTCAATATGGAATACTTCTCAGGTACTATTCAAAGTCCCACACACAAAAACTCAAACACACACATTATTCATTTTCTTAATAAGAGGACTGCAGCGGTATCAATGGCTGATCTTGCTAGATTCAAAATGGCAAGGAATAGATGTAGAGTAACTTTTCCAGAGTCGAAATCTGTAAGATTAGCTCAAACCGGTTTGGAATTTAGGCTTCAGAAGAAGTTTGATTATACAGAATTCAGAGATTTGGTAGACTTAATTTATAAAGTCACCTGATTCGATCCCTTACACTGATCATATTGCATACTGATTTTGAAGGCAGCAATTCTTAAGGGGTACCCATCAGAGCTAACCATAGTGGCATTCTATTGCTTGTTTGGGACCATTCAATGCGCAGTTCTTACATTATTTGCAGAAAGAAACAACCCAAATGCTTGGAAGCTAAGTCCTGATATTGAGCTCATCTCTGTCATCTACTCAGTAAGTCTATATACAAAGAGAAACATTTCTTCATTTATTTATTTATTTATTTTATGTAATTCTTGCATTCTTCAATTCTAATTTGAGGGTTTTTTTTTTTTTTTTGTGTGTATGCGCGCGCGTGTGTGTTTCTTACTTTTGTAGGCTGTTTTTGGAAGTGTTGTGACATTTTCAGTAGTAACATGGTGCATACATAAGAAAGGTCCAGTGTTTGTGGCGATGTTCAAGCCAATAAGCATTGCTATTGCTGCTATACTTGGTGTTATTTTCCTTGGTGACACACTCTATGTTGGAAGGTAATGACAAAGCAAAAACAGTATTTTATTATTATTTCTTTCACAGCTACCAGTCTATTTGAAAAATGATTAAAATGAACTAATCAAAATAGATTAATTACACGTTTTCCATTCATGGATACAGACATCTTCCCATGTGATGAAGTTTGACTTTTCCCCTTGGCTTAAAGTCATCATAGGAAGATTTGGGTGCAATAAGGGGATTAGTTTCTTTGTTCTTATTGTTCATTTTTAAATGTTAAAAGAAAAATAGGAGAATGAAAATGGTGAGGCTTGATCTAGGCATTACGCCTAGTAATAGACCAACCCTTTGTTTCGAGAAAGGGTTTTGCTGGGCGGTTTAAATTGATGATTTACAGTAGCAAGGCCGTGTTTGGATGTTCCATTAAAGCAGAGTCAATCCATTTCTTGCATACTTCCTGGGAAAGTAATTATCCATTCTCTATTATGGCGCCACCACATAAACAAATGACCTTATATGGTTGCTTATAGCTATTAAATTTAAAAATTTGTATCTGGAAATTTAGTGTAACTTTTACTTATAACTTAATAAGTTTAATCAAATTGATTATTGAGAAGTAGTAGAAGGAATGCTTTTTGCATGTGCTTCTTACGCTTCATTTGCTTGGGTGGATAACATCTTCTAATGAAAAATATTTTTTTGAGAAAATATTTTTCTATGTTTGGTGGTGGTGGTGGTGGTGGTGGAACGAAGGTGGAAGTAGAGGTGGTAGCATGGTGGTGGGGTGATGGCAATGGTGATGCCAATAGTGATAGTGGTGGTAATGGTGGAGTGGTGGTGGAGGTAAGAGTGGTGGTGGTGATGTGATGACATTGATAAAATTTTAGTCTAGAAAACGTTTTTTGTTTTTTAAAAATAGAAAATATTTTCTACTCAAATAGGTTTATTTTTTATTGATCATGAAAAATGTTTTTCATTGACTTTAATTTTTCATTGTATCAAACATTAAAAAATATAAAAAAAATAAAAATATTTTCCGTCTAAACAAACAAAATTTTATTATTTAGCTTTTAATTTGTAAGAAGTTGCATGAAAACAAAATTAGAAGAACATATTCTAAAAAATAAAAAATGAAAAAGCTTTCATGACTCATAATATGATGTATATTGTTAGTTTTTTTTTTTTCTTCTTTTCAATAAGATATTAGAGGATTAATAAATTAGATTATAATGAAAGGACCGTCGTTTCATTTCATTAACTCGAATAATAAACTCCTTAGTGTTCCATTATAGCATGGATTATTGAGCCAGCTGTGTATTGATTGGTTGCAATGTATTAAATATCTTTATTTTTTATTTTTTAAAAATTTTTGTGCAGTATTATTGGAGCAATTGTAATTGTGATGGGTTTCTATGGAGTGATATGGGCACAATCCAAAGAAGAGAAAAAGGCAATTAATGGAGTTGATGATGATGGGCTGCCTTCAGTTTCATCCTCAGACAAACACAAAGACAAGACACCTCTCTTGCAGGCTCACTGGGTCGCATAAATGCTTTTAATATGATGTTCCCCTTTTTTTATTTATTTTCTTTTGAAACAAACAATGTACTATGGAGGTAAAATTGCTGTAACAAGGTAATGTAAGTATTGCTGTAACAAGGTAATGTAAGTATTGATGTAAAAGCAAGAAAGAAAAAGGACAAGAAAATGTTCCCTTCTCATTTTATGGTTTTTATTTAGAAAAAATTCCATTTAAATAAGAACAAATTAAAAATAATTGTATTTTCATAGAAGTATAACAGAACTTGTATCTAGTGCAAGTGAAATTTGTAACACAACTCACTTATTTCTAAGGATACTTATAAAAAAATGTAATTATTTTGAGTTATTTTCATTTAATGCAATTTTCCATTTCATTTACTAACAAGCCACAAAAAGCACCAACAATGCATATGGACAAGACCAAGACCCATTTGGAATCACATTATATCATTAAACTGGATCTATTGTAGTAATGCATATATTCTTAAAAAATTTCTGTCATTTAATTCTATATTTGTCGACATTTTATTTATAGGGAGTTCAAGAGGTTGAAATCTCATGACATAAAACATAATAAAAGAAAACAAAAATGAAAACACGAGACACAGAGATACAGATTAGACAGAGACATACAGATTTCTCAGCTTCCCGGTGTCTTTCTTGTCCATTTCAGACTTTCTGGTAAACATCATATGCATCTCCAAAATGAAATTTCTATCAATTTCCTGAATCGCCCTGTTAAATTCATGGAAAAAGAAAAAGAGAAAAAACATTGAATGAACATCAACTACTTTAGTTCCTCCGCGCTCTTCTATGCTCCTTACAAATAGTAGAAATCATCGATCCTACCAAGATACACACCAGACTACTAAATTGATATACTTACACTCTCAGCACCTCCTCACTAGACAATATCTTGAAATCTACCAACAAATTGCTAGCTGAAATGCATTCCTCATCAAAATCAAAAATCAAAAATCAAAATCAGGGTAGCTGGAGGCGAAGGGGGATGATCTGATCTCATGACTTGAGATCATCGGACATGGCAGAAGGTATACAATGTGTTGTGAGGATGTCTAGTGTTGCTGCTTTGGCTACCTTTGTTCGAAGGACCACTATCTGCAAACACCACATGCATGACTAAGCAAGGCAATCCTACCAATCTTTTTAGAGTATGAGCAGAGAGTGAGATTGAGATACCTGTTGGTAGTCCAAATCAAATTTCAAAAACTCATCACCACAGCTCTCAACCATGCTAACCAATCTCTTGAGATTCTTCACGGGTTGACCATTGAAAGCAAGAACCTATGCACACACACAAAATAAAGGCATTTTAGCAATTGCCGGTTTGAAGCATTCCATTACCAGCATCATGAAAATTTGTGCATCCATTAGAAATTTCTGACCTGAGTGTTGACAATCTCCTCGTATCCAATGTTGATGTCAGCTACAAGAACCTTTTATAAAAATGACCAGAACAAATGTCAATGCAACAAAGCACATTCAGGTCTTAACATCATAGCTACATAGGCATAAGATAAGCAATTACGATTTTTCTTCTTCTTCTTCTTCTTTTTTTTTTTTTTTTTTTTTTTTTTAAAAAAAAAAAAAAGAAAAAAAGAAACCTGAGAAATCACAACAAGCTGCTCATCTTGTGATTTGGGCATTTCATGCAAGAGTTTGTCCAACAGCTTGACTGGAGCTTCGTATTCATAATCTTTACCATACTGACAAAAAGATGCAGAAAGAGTTGAGACAATGTATTATAATGAAAAGTTCGAAACTTGACCATGAAAAAAAAACATGTAGCGCAATAGCAACTCTAGAATAGACTGTTAGATTGTGTCAATGCTCATGCAAGTTTTATCTGAGTAGGCATAATATAACACAATAGATATGAATGCAGCTAGAACCAAACTTTGGCATAAATACATGGTATAATATCAGAGCCTTAATGTCATTTTGTAATGTGTTATTACTCTTTATATCTGCTTTTTATCTAATATAATGTAAAGAACGTCATTTCATAAACTTCTTTGTACCCCTACTGTTTTAGATTGGCAACCACCATTCCAGCTTTCTCAATATCAATATCTTGACCCAAAACATGAGATTTTAGGGCTTTGTAAAATCAGTCGTTCAACTCTCACCAAAATTGCCATCCGTCCATCCATCTCATCGACATCTTTATTTCCACCTACAAAATACTAATTAAACACACCAGTTTCCCAAGGATTCTATTCCTTACAGAGGAGTTACTATAATTTTTATTTATAAAAAAAATTTCCGCAGAAAATTGGAAGACAATGAGATAATACACTAAAGCACATCTCAACTATTATATATCTATTGCAAAATTGTCATGAGTGATGATATCATGGTATGGATAATCTCAACAACAAACAAGATATGTAGAAGTTCTAGAAGATCTTTTACATTTTACACTTACAAAGTGACAACTATGAGACAGTTTTAAAAAATAAAAATAAAAATAAAAATTGACACTCTGAGAACTAAAGTTCTTTCTTCACAAGCTTAGGCAATCCAAGCCAGGATTTGCATAATTTGACTTCAATTTACTACCAATTCTTAGAATTTTACTAGGATTCCTAACTT
This sequence comes from Camellia sinensis, assembly GCF_055761805.1. NCBI lineage: Eukaryota > Viridiplantae > Streptophyta > Magnoliopsida > Ericales > Theaceae > Camellia > Camellia sinensis. The sequence continues at coordinate 98,387,630 of NC_138975.1, read as the reverse complement.
GAAAGGTTTGAATGAACAAAGGTCAAGCCATTAGTGCACAGGTAAGCTTGTTTGCAGTTCCAAACTTCCAATCGACCTATATGGTGATTTCAAAAAGTTGCCTTTCCATTTATTTTATTTTGGTTCAACTACTTTAGAACACTTGATTGTCATGTTCCTAACAAAAGAATTCCATTGCCAGTTGCCATGTGTCCTTAACAAGATTGCTAAACTAGGTAAACTATTCTACAAAAAGGAAAACAAAGAATAAGAAAACAATAAAAAAAAAAAAAACAAGAACAAAACTTAACATAATAGAAAAACAAAAAAGGAGAGTCAGTTTGTTCTTCTCTTCTCTCAAAGGTTTGGTCCACCAAATTTTATGTGCAAGATGATAACCTCCTCAAGTCAACCTCTCTACCGTGAAGTCTAACTAGTTTGTGGTATATATGTCAGGCCCCAATCTTTGTTACATCACTTTAAAATAATTACCAGCAAGAACACATCAAAGTTTTGAGTTATGTGAGTTGTGTCCAATTTGTCTAATGCATTTGCGCACCAAACTTCTCTAGTTTCATAATCAAAGAGCCTTCAATTGAAAAAATCAACTAGCTGTCATCAAATGAAGCTTGGCACATCAAGGTAGGGACTGTGTTCCTATCAACATTGCCAAAAGAGTGTACTCCATCACCAAACTCCTCCATTTTGGTAAATGATAAACATCCATTTAAATCACATGTGGTTTGCATACTTGTCAATGACAACAAGTGAAGTCTAGTGACTATCGGTTTCTATATTACAAAAATACCAAGTGCCCAGGCCTCTTCAAGTGAAATCATATGCACTTTGGACAAAGCTAGATCCTTGTCACTTAAAACATGCTGTCCTAGAATTGGCAAAATCTTATTCTACATCAGTTTTTAATCATGGATAATAACATGGCAATAATAACAACAATAAAGCTTGGAGCAATTGGAAATGATCAAACTGCCAAGCATGATAATGTAGGTTCAAGTGTTCAATGTAACCACTTTGCTTCAGTTTGGGCTTGTGTGACTTCCCCTTTCAAAGAAATTCCTCTGTTTTTAATCTCTAAGGATTGGGCTGCTGTTTGCCAACCTCAGTGATAGATTGGTTTCTTTTTCGTTTTTCTTGTCTTTACTGTTTGGATTGCTGCTTTGATCTTTAGTCATTGTATGAGGACTTCTTGTCCTCCTCTCGTTTTCACTTTTGGTTATCAATAAAATTCTGTTATTGCTTGTTCAAAAAAAAACGTAACCACTTTGCACAAATCAATGTAAAAAACTAGGGTTGTCTACAGCACCCTCGAAGAAAGCCGCTTGAAACTAAAAAATTATGATTACGTTTGACATCTTTTTGTTCCTACGAGCCTCAATCAATTTGGTATAGTTTTTCTGAAGAGAACTAGTTGAACAATCAAAGGCTGTTGTGCGATTATCAGGCGATCTATTAAGGGCTGTACTCATCTTCAGCTGGTCAAGAATGTTGCCTCCCTTTATAGGGGAAAACCTAATTAATTGGACTTTGACTCTGACAAGCTTTGAATTTCATTGTGACTAGAAATAAATTCTCCTACAGCATGGCCAGCCTCTCCACATCAGAGTCTGAGAGGAAATGATTCCTACCTAAGTGATAGATGGTACTGAGAGAGGTAGTGTTCAGTAATGCTGTGTTTGGTTCATGGATTTGAGAAGGGATTTGGAAAGGGAAATGGAAAAGGTGTGAAATGTAGTTATAGTTCATTCACATTTCACCTACTTTTTCCCTTTCCCTTTCCCTTTCCCTTTCCCTTTCCCTTTCCCTTTCCCTTTCTATTTCCAAATCCCTTCTCAAATCCATGATCCAAACACAGCATAAAGCTTTCAAGTTAAACTCAGGTTGCAAACAAACCAAGCTGAACCAAGTATTGGCTTGTTTGAGCTTGGACCAGCAGATGTTGGAAAAGTTCAAGATTAGAGATGAAATGAAAAATATTTCTTTGAGCTCCGCACAGCCATAACTCACAAAGCTTGCAAGCCTTCCAGTTTGGCTTGATTAAAATGAAATCTGCCACAAGGTCTTCAACCCTTTCACACTCCTCATTTCCCAGTTAAAGCTCAAAGAAATGGCTAAAAAAAATGACATGCATAATCTAAAATACAGAATATAATATAGATAATATATATATATATACATCTTTTGACAAACAAAACAAGCTTGACATGGAACATAAAAGAAATTAATCCTCACCGCCACATGTTCACATGCCAGGCAAGCTAGGCACTGCTCAGGCTTGTCTGCTTTATTAAACAAGCTTAAATTAAGAAAAAAAACATTCAAAGTGAAATGCAAACCTCAGAACGCAGATATGGAACGGAAACAGTTGTAAAAACAAGTCCTGCAACGATGTAATATGAGGGTGGTCTGCCCTTGTTGTGTGCTGGAATCAGCCTCCTGTGACTCTTAAGTTTGACATTAAATTTCAGAGTTTCAGAATTGCGGAGAACTTTAATTGCTGCAATATCTCCGGTATATTTTTGGGATACAAGGTAACTAAAACCTATGCGCTCACCATGCCTAAAAGGAACTGAAAAATCAAAAGAAAAAAAAGTTAATACCAGAGCCTGGAAGCATATTGCAATGGAGCGGAAAAATAACCTGAATATGACCATCCCCATTTTGAAGGTTACAGACTCCAAATATCAAGACATATCAAGCTATAGCAGTAAAAATAACTTTTTTCCTTGTTTTCATTAAGTAACATAATTGCATGACACAACACCACAAAAAAGAGATCATAAATAGACTTTCAACAAATCCTGTGACATCATAACAAGAACTCCAAAGAAAGTAACAAGGCAATTGCTTCTCATAAAGAAAGCTACAATATTCATGTTATGAAAAACAAAAAGACTGACTTATACCCCCACAATGGAAGATGCAAATTAAACTTAATCCTAAAGCACAGCCATGAATTTCGATTGTGTAAAAATGAACCACCAAAAACCAATGTTGAAGCATTATACTCGAAAAACATTAATGAACTTCATTCATCAATATTAGTATAAAAACATTACATTTCACAATGCTTTTTACCAAGTGGTTAGACGATGAACTTCTCTAATTCTATGATTATCTATTATGACGAATTCATAAAAGTAACAATATCATAGATATGTTGCAGCAAAGAATGCAACTAAGTATAATTGTGCCAAGGCCAATCATTAATGAGAGCACATTTTTATTCAACCCTGAGCTTGATGGGGCTAAACTCTGTATTTACATTCTTATAGTGGCACAAACCACAACTAGAATTGTTTTTAAGTATTTGTCCTCTAGGTACTTGATCCTAATTTATAAGCCACATTATGATACAAAAACATAATATTGGTATCTTTCCAGGATGCAATTAGAGGATTTTGTAAGAGAACCTCATGGTAAAAAGTAAAAATGTTACTCCAAATTTCAGACATCAATCAATGCCAAGGTGTTATAAAAAGTTACATCAGCCACGAGTGTAAAAAACGAAGATTCAACTATATGGATCATGCAGCCTGGCAAGTCCAAGCCATCATCCCTACATTAATTATTAAACAATACCCAAATGTATTACCAAACATGTATCAGAATAAGGAGTGCAGCACCCAACCTAGTTTTATTATCAAAGATGACAAGAACAATGGACAATTGAAAAGTCATCAATGAGCAGTTTTAAGCATTGAATTATGCTATATTATATTGCAATACATATATATATATATATATCAATTGCAATTCTGATAAGCCACTACATAGACTAACCAAGGATTAAATCACAATTACGAATTGGAGTCATGGTATTTGTGACACTCATGCATGTGCAATGAACATTACACAAGTCAAATCAGATACCAGACCCAGGATTCTTTTCTTATAGCACAGCTTGAGGTAGTAGGGATACATATATTTGAACCTCAGAATCCCACAAACTAACATTATTGATGATCCTTAACTTCTTTTTTGAAGCAATAGAGAATAAAACAATACAAAGATAAATGTCAAGAAGATTATTTTTTCTTCCCACAATTACCTGTTCCATCATTGGCAATATCAACCCCATCAAAGCTGAGTATAATATCTGATGGCTTCAGGACCTCAGATTCCGTAGCAGTGGGATCAATTCTTCGTATACGAACACCTTTCTGATCAGGTTTCATCCCCATTGAAATTCGCATATCAGGATTTTCCATCTTTTGCCACTCAACCCCGAGTATTGGAAATCCTAGCACATAACATTCAATTATGACAATATAGCCACCGGTTTGTTCCATAATAAGAAAAAAGTGAAATACGATGACAATTAACATACCAGTGAAATATGACGGAAGATAGACCAAATATTCCTCAAAAACCTATAAAAATCAGAAGCAAATGCAAAACATGCAGAGATTCATGATAGATTGCTCCTATATCAGTTATTTTTCTATTAAAAGAGGGTATTTATTAACATGCATACAGCACCTATACATGATACATAAAGTTTAGAATTAGAGGACTAAAAGCGATTTATTTCCATCTCCATTTCTGTGTACTTCTTTGCTTGTGCTCAACGTTGATTGTTATTCCTTCAGACCTGATAACCAAATATGACTAATTGGTAGCAGGAACTAAGATCAAAAAGCAAGTACCTCTCATTTATCCATGTAGTAACTTCTACCAATGCCTAAATCACTGCTGACTGACATCAATGACATGGATTACATCATAAGCCCTAAATGAGAATGACAATCTCTGGTATGAGTTATTTCTTGACTTTATGATGATTTTTCAAAAAACAATATTTTTTTTTCTTAAATGATGATTTTTAAGAGGCAGCTCACATAATTGATCTAAGCTAAGCTGTAATTGAACTGGAGCTGTGATTGCTCAGGGATGGTGAGTCTTGACCCTGCCACCATTACAAGGATATAACCCACTTTTCTTGAGCTGATTTTACAATAACCATTTTGGTTTTGGACATATTAGTTCTGGAAAGAGTACAAAGCAAATTGAACCCAGAAACGTATTCTGGAATCTGCAGTAAGAAAAATATGATACTGGACTAAGCGTTTCTTTTGAACTGGGCTGATGAAATGCACAACACTAGTGATATTGTCCATCAATCCTGTGCTGTCAAACCTAATTACCTGTATGATATGCGGATTTAGATAAATATACACCAAACTACAAGCATTATGGAGGTGCCCACACTCTAATAGAATATTGGCATTAATACTTCCGTGCTCTCACAATCCTCTTTTGCTCATGTAACTTAGACATCATTTGTTTGTGTGTTGATCTCAGCAATTTGTAAAACAAATAGTCTGTTTTTAATACATCCTCCTACAGCTATGCATTAAATCTTATCAAAATATTTATGCACTCACCCAGGATGACTCATCACGAGGTAGGATGAAGTAGAGAGGTATCTTAACTCTACTACTAGCGCATGAGTTGTCTACTCTAAGCATTGCTATTTAGAAATAAATGCTGCAATTTATGCTAATTAGGCTGTCTAAATTATTGTTTCTACATGATGTGTAGGTATTTTACAGTAACTATTGTTAGGAATTTAGGATGATAATGCCCATAGAAGGATTAAATGAAGCCTGTTTAAACATGATTACACAAGCATAGAGAGGTAGAATGTCATTTCATTAAAGGAAAAGTACCAAGAGACTGAATTCAGTACCTAGACTTCAAGTTAATGATTCTTACACAAATCCCAATAATTTTGGAAAGTGTATTTTTGGCTGGGATCATAGAAAAGATATATTTCTTTCCATGAGCTGAGAAAAGTGTAAAGAGGCTAGTATAGTCCAAAAGCCATTTCATTCTTCATTCAAGGACAATTATGCAAACTTGTATTATCCAATTTATATAAAATGACCTTCAATGCAAGGATTGACAACCCTCCATTCCCTTCCCCCATTGTATTCTTCATCTTCTTTCTCATGTTTTTCTCTACAAATAAGTTCTCTCCTTTTGAACCCGTAACATTTTACATATACACCAATTAGACAACAAGGGACCGATGCACAAATATACAAAGCTATAAAACCAGACCCTAGCACAAAATAATCAGAAGTAGCAAATAAACATACCTGTATATGCTCCATTCTTCTCATAATCCTGAATGAAGTGCATGATAACTGGCGTCGGTATGACATAACCTATATTCTCCACATCTTCATGTTTAAGGGACTGAAACGCAATACCGACACAATTCCCCTTATCATTGAAGGCAGGTCCACCAGAATTTCCTGAGTTTATAGCAGCATCTATCTGCACATGAACCATAACCAATGGTCATCGAGATTGGATAATGGGATGGCTATAAATACAATTAAAATGGCACAATAAGTCCAAACCTGCAACCCTAGAAGCTCAGTGGATCCATGAACATAAGAAAGAATCTCTATGCGTGAAACAACCCCACTTGTTACAGAAATTGTGTCTCCCCCAATTGGGTAGCCCACAACTGTCACCGCATCCTGAAGTGTAGGCAAATCCCCAAACTGCACAGGTGAAACCCCTTCCCAAAATTCATCACTCTCTACTGTAAGCATGGCTACAAGATCACATGCACCAAAAATTTACATTAAACAAAAAAAAAAGTTGCATCATTTCAATTTGCATAATTACAACTCATGATCAACATGAGTGCAAATTAAAGCAACAATCAAAGAACTAAAGCAAGTACTCAAACTTTCCAAACTTGCCATCAATACAGTAAGAGAGACATGCACTTAAAAAAGAAGGGAGTCCTATAATGCTTCATCTATTTAGCTATTAAAAGCAACACAGAATATCAAGCTTCATCATGCCCTTTTTCATTTTTCAACAATAAATGTTAACTGTAAATTTCACACCCAATAATTGTTCTAAGCCATTTTCAAACCCCTCTAAACAGCTTTCAAATTCAACCCATCATTTTCATTTACTAAATACAAATACACACAAGCACATACTTGGATATTGTTACAATAATCAATTACATAAAATCACATATAAGCCCAAACAAATGCTTCCCCAAAACAAGTCTTTAACAATAAACAATAGATAGTGAAATTCTCACCAATATCGCATTCAGTCCCAATAGCCAGCACAGTGGCTACATACTTGGTATCAGACCCTCTCTTCTTCAATTTCACCTGCGTATAATGTTCCACCGAATGCGCATTCGTCAAAACTCTCCTCCCACCAATCACAAACCCACTACTACTCGAACTGTACTGTCTCTTCCTCTGCCACGGCAGCGAGAAATTCGGCTCCGTGTGTGTACAAAACACCTTCACCACCGCGTCCATCGACGGCACTGCCTTCGCCACCGCCACACTCTCCCACCTCGGCGTCGCGGCGGCCGACGGTTGCTCAACCGAAACCAAATTATGAACGCCATTGCTCTCGATGCGCCGAGTCGGAGAGGCAACTAGGGTTTTGTCGGTCTTGTCGGAGTGGTCGGAGTCTTTGCGGGGACGGCCGCGGCGGCGGCGGTGGGTGGTGGCGGGGTTGTTGTCAATGAGCTCGACGTTGGTGACGGAGAAGACGACGTCGTTGTCGATGGCGGGAGAGGAAGATGAGGCTCCGCCGGCGCCTTCGCCGGCGGTGGTGGTGGTTGGGAAATCTAGGGTTTCGGTGAGTCGGTTTTTGGGCTTTCGGCCTCGTTTGCGCTTGTTGTCTCCCATCTGGGAATGTAGAAGTTGGTAGAGAGAGTTTTTGCGATTACTAGAGACAGGGAAGAGATGGAGAAGGAAGAAAGGAAATGCACGCAGAATTTACACAGGGTTAAGGCGGAGAAGGTTAAGAGCGTAAAAATGGTCCGCGGTCCGTGGGCGGTCCAAAGGCCACCCGTGGTTGGAGATGGGTCTGGTCCGTTTAGCCCTGCTTGTATTTAAGTTTGAATACTTCAGCTAAGGCTTGGGTCATTGTTTTGAAGGTTGGCTCGGGCGTTTGACTTGATCTGTAGTCTATTGACTCACTTAATACCCACTTAGGGTCCTGTCTGCACAGTATCCCGTGTATTTTTTAATAAAAAATAATAAAACTTTGATAAAAAAAAAAAAAAAAAGAGATTAGCCCTTCCTAGCTCGGCCTAAGCTGGAGTTCAAGCTTAAGCCCATTGAGCTTATCAAAGGCCCATATACCTTTGGGCTTGGGCTTGGGCTTGGGCTTGGGCCTAGACTTAATTTTTTAGCCCGTGGGTTGGTCTGACCCTGCCCGGTCTAAATTTTGGTGGGAGCCTGCGAGGCCAGACATGGGCCGGGCCAGGTCAGATTTACACTCTTAGAGAAGGTAAAGAAAAATGATAGGGAACGACGTCGTTTGCTCTACCCTTCGTTCAGGGTAGAGGAGATTCCTTTGCGTCATCAGCATTACATTACCGGCAAGAATAATGGCCTACTTTGAAAAATGGGTTAAAAGTCATTTCCTAATTTTTAACCCACTTTTCTCTCTTACAAAAACGTTTAAAAAATTAAAAAATAACTTTTAATCATCTTTTTAAAACACTCCAATAATCTCTCCGTTCCAAAATAATAATTCTTTTTGAGAAATTTAATTTTTTTAATAATATAATTATTACACTTTAAAAATATTAATTTTTTAAAATTATCTTTTGATAGTATTTTTTTTAAGAATATCAATTATTATAATTGTAGTTTTTGTGTTGTTAATAAATTTTTTAAAAAAAAGCAGCAAAATAAAAAAATCATATTATTTTAGTCCTTAATTTTTGAAAAAGAATTAATATTTTAGAATAATAAAAATAAAATAAGAGATTAATATTTTGAGACAGAAAAAATAATCAAAATAAATAGGAGAATATCAAAAAAAAAAAAAAAAAAAAAAAAGAAGAAGTGAAGGTTATATAGTAAATAATTCTCAAATAATGAAAGCATAGATAATTTATATATTATTATTTTTTTTAGATGGAATAATTTATATACTATTAAGAATGTTACAAACACCAATCAGATATCAGAACAGTATTCAAAAAATTCCTCACAAAACCTTCAGAAATATATATATATTTATATTCTTTATGATTTTTAGAAATGATTTAGTATTTTTCTTTTTGGAAAAAATTACATTTGACACCTTTTTGAAATTTGAGTTCAATACAAAATTTTCTTCCACCTTTCAAAAAGAAAATTGTTTGAGGGTTCGAAATCAACCGTTCGAATTTGGCTCAAAACCTAAAATAATATCGTTTTGGGTTTCCATTTTTTTTTCTTTTTCTTTTTCTTTTTCTTCTTCTTCCTTTTCTTTCTTTTTCTTCCTTTTGAGCATAGAGGCGAGAGAGAGAAATACAGAGCCGAGAGGCGAGAGAGAGAAAGGAGAGGAGAGGAGAGAAGAGGAAGAGAAAGAGGAAGAGAGAGCAGAGGGAGGAAGAGGAAGAGAGAGAGGGAGATCTGTGTTGATGATGATGATGTGTTGATTTTGATTTTTTATTTTTGGGTTTAAATCTCTCTGATGATGATGTGTACAGAAGATCAAAAATCAAAATTAAAATCTGGTTTTGAATCTAATTTTTTTTTTTTTTTTTGATGATGATGTATACAGATCTGATGATGATGGTGATACGTACACATCTGGGTTTGAATCAAAATCAAAATCTGATGATGATGAATCAAAATCTGGGTTTGATGCCTCTTGAATTGTTGATGATGTTGGTTGATCTCTCTTTCTCTGCTCTCTACTCCCCTCTTTTCTTTCTTCTTCCTTCTTCTTCTTTTATGTTTCTGCTTATTCTTCATCTTCATCTTTTTTTTTTTTTTTTCTTGAGTGTATAACACTCAGTGAGAAAGGGGAAAAAAAAAAAAAAAGGATTCGGGCAAATTCGAGCTCTAGCATTTCGGGCTCCCTACCAGGTTTGTTTCAAAAATTACGCAGCCTTCCTCGTCAGGATTTATTGTTTGACATAATTAACATAAAATGTAAAACAGCAATGATTGAGGGCCACAATTTTTGTGGCTCAAATGGCTCGAAATTGCTAAAACGACGTCGTTTTGAGTACAAAACAACTTTAAAATTGCCAAAACGACGTCGTTTTGGCAATTTTGAGCCATTTGAGCCACAAAAATTGTGGCCCTCAAACATTTTCCAATGTAAAATTACCTTATTCTCAAAACAGCCACCCTGATACAACCTCTTTTTTCCACGTTAAACTCTCACAATCTATATCACTTCACCAAACTCATCACCAACAAATCAACACCCAAATCCCCACCACACTAATATCCCCTCACTCCACCATAACCACCGAATCCATCAACACATAAATCCTCAAACTCCCAAATTCACCATTGATGGCATAACATAAAAGGTAATGAAGATGTGGCCACTATTAACAGCAAGATGGTGGAGATAAAAAGGATGTGGAGATGGTTTTTACAAATAGAAACATTGAAGAACATTATCTCCCAGCCCAGTCCACCGTGAACAACCCACACTGCCGTCAACAATCACTGCCGCCACTTTCTCATTCCCCCACCTTCTATCTTGAACAACTACCTTTTGTTCCCTTTTCCCTTTTACCTCTGCCTCTCTCTCTCTCACTCTCTCTCTCTCTCTATATATATATAGCTATATAATTGTTACATGAATTTGGCTATTGTGAAAGTATGCAGATGACTTGTTCGATAAAATTCTAAAATAGGTTTTGAATTAGAGAAACCAAGGTAGTTTGTTAGATGAACTGGGTTTGGATTGATTATCGTTTGGTCATATTAAAAAGGTGGCGATAGAAATTATTAATTTAGTGACTTTAAACTAAGGTGGTAAAGAAAAAAATAAATAAATAAATAAATAAACCGACACAACACAAACTGTGGCAGTGGGGACCCACTGCCACACTCTAATCCTCCCACCCATTTTCCATTAAAAAATATTGGAAATAAGAAGAATACAATGAATATTGCTCCATATAAATGGTACGAATTTATTGGTTTGTAGTTCTACTTAGGTCTTATTTGGGAATAAATTTTTATAATAATATTTTAGTTTTTTGGTTAAAATATAATGTAAAAAAAATATATATATATTTGGGATGAATTTTTTGATTTTTTTACTAAAAGATGTGTAAAAAGTAGAGAAAAAATGAAATATTTGACTTTTTTTTATAAGTTATTGACTTTTTAATTTTTTTAATGATTTTTTAACTTTTAAACTAAAAAATTACTTCCCAAACAAGGTCTTAGGTTGGAGTGGATACACGGTGCTGGCTCAAGGGTTGCAAGTGAGGCACTTGTTTTCGGCCTCCGTATAACAAAATGCCTCACTTTTAGTTGAAATCTTATAAGTAAAACAAAAAATAAAGAATAAAGAATGTCAATAGCTTTCCAAACTACAATGAGATTATCAAATTTTCTATCAATGTTGTATATTGGCTCTACACTCATGTGAGACCACATTCATATGTGTAATTGATAAAAAAAAAATTAGTGATTTAGTAGATATCCCTATCATTTGTGTACTAGTAAAAGTTTATTTCCCACTCTTTCACACTCATAAATTAAGAAAAAATAAAATAAAAATGTTTAAGACTCCCTTTCCCTCCCACTCCCTTTGACCCCCTTTTCCTCCTATTGGCCAGTTTTTCTTTTCTATTTTTTTTCTTTTCCTTCTCCTCTAATCACCACCCGCCACGTGTGTGTGGGGTGGTGGGGTTGGTGATTGGAGGGGGTCTCTATCAATACTAAAAAAAAAAATAGTTAAAATCAAATATTCTTATGAATAATTTCATTCAATAGATATTAATTTCACTAAATTTAACTTATAGGGAAAATTTTAATTTTTTTTGCAAGACACATGAACAAGACATGATAATATGAAATAACAAATGGATTGGATCACCAAATATTGCATCAGATTTAAATTTGATAAAAATTTTAGTAAAAAAAGTCCAATATCTTTTCATCAAATTTGTATTCTTTCATGTCTAGGAAAAGTCTATTTCAATATGTTCTTGGCCTAAAAAAAATAAAAAATAAAAAATAAAACAAAATAAAAAGAGCCTGACTTTAATTTTTTGCTTTAGGTGGTGGATATATTTTATTTTCATATTGCTGATTATCTTTTGGGTTTTCTTTGAGCTTCTATTAGTTGTTAGAAAAACAGTAGGACACATGGACGCAGAGTTTTGCTTTGCTTGCTTTTTGTAATGGTTGTGGTTGAGGTGTTCTGTTGGTTGTAGAACTTGGGAGACATACAGTAATGTTGTGGGGGCTTGAGACACAGGTAGGAAGGGGTGAAAGGGGTGTGGGGTGCCGTTGGTGGATGAAGATCTCTCTCTTTCATTATTTGAGAGGGGTATTTGAGGCATTTTAAAATTCTTAATTGATAACATACGCTAAATCAGTTAATTGACTTAACGATCAACTAACAAAAGGGAGAGGGACGTAATTTTCATAACCACAAAGGCACAAATGTATTAGTGTTAAACCTCAGAGGGTGTTAATGTAATTTACCTTTTTTTTTTTTAAATGTTTATGAGTTTTAAAAAATAAAAAATAAAATAAAAACAATAACAATAAGGGAACTCAGCATATAAATTCATTTTATGGACTTAAAGCATAGATCCACACATATTTTGCTTGGGTACATAAGGACAGAAGCATATTAAAAACCTTCGTCATTCAAAATTAATATTATGTAACTTTTTCACATAAAAAAGCTCCTACTGCAGTAGAGGGAAAGGACGAGAATCATCATATTATGTGTTCTCTTTCGAGTTAATTATGTATAAAAAAAAAGTTTGTTTTTCCGACGATGTGCTTGTTGAAATAAAAAAAAAAAAATGTTGTTTGCACATGTGTCAATATCCAATAAAAAATTGTAAACGGATTAGATAAACAAACTGTAAGTAACTTCATAATGTCGTGGTCTCTACCATAAATGAAAATTGTTTATTCAATGATAATACCGCCACATGGTATCACCATTGCATTCAATATTTACTCGGCTGACATGGACAAATAATTTAGACAGATGAGCAAAAAAATACTAGGACAGATATATTTAATTTAGAAATATAAGCAAAAAATACTAGGACAGATAGGCAAAATACTTGGACAGATAGATTAAAATAATTTGGACAAATAGATTAAAAACATTAAAACAATTAGGACATATAGATTAAAAGTACAAAAATATTAGCATACATAGGTTAAAATAATTTAGACAGATAGGTTAAAAATGTTGGTTAAAATAATTTGGACAAATTAATATACATAGTTAAAATAATTTGGATAGATAGGTTCAAAAAATTGAACAAATATGTTAAAAATATAGAGAAAGGTATGCTAAATAATTTGGATAAATAGGTTCAAAAATTGAATAGATAGATAAAATTTTGAAAAATGCTTGGTCCACCGAAATAGAGGGAAACTGACTTTGCTCGAATGGCATGGTCGGACAACCAGCAGGATGACCGACGTCACCCTTATCTATCGTGGTTGTCACCCTTTTCAACCGATGTGTCAACCAGCATCCGTCCCAATGACCGGCATCCTTTTATATGACCGGCTGGATGACCTCTAGGATGACTTACTGGACGACCGATATACACAAATTCAGACAATTCAAGCAAGACCAAATTTAGTAGATGTAACATTACTATACAAATTTTGACAAATAGATCGTATTTTATGAAGCTAAAATTTTTAAATCCATACGCATAGATTTTTCATCAACAAATTCAATCTTTATGTCTGTAACGCCCCAAAATAATCCAACATAAATTAGGTATATCAACCAACATCCATTAAAGAATAATAATAACCCTCCAACCTTTACATCATTAATCAATAAGGTTTGTACAAAAAGTCCCACATACGAATTATACATTCAATGATTTAAAATACATGAATCTATAGCATGTAGAATATCAAATCCCAAAAAAAATTAAATAAAATGCCCTTGAGGGCTACATATTCCGAGGCTTAAGCCCGGTCACACAAAAATGGTTTCACGAACCCATACATTTATAGCCCTTGGCCAGCAAAATGAATTAAAACAAAATAAGAGTCATTCACTCTCTACAAAATATATCCATGCCCTCAACTCGGCGGGATCACCACATCTTTTCCTGCACCAAAATCTATAAGGGTGAGCGTAAAACCCAGTAGAGAATTCTTAACAAAGTATATACAGTTATGAAAGATTTCTAATATAAAATGCAAATGCCATGCAATGCCATTTAAGGAGGATCTCATTTACATGTTTTTAAAAACAATACCATGTTCAACAAAAGCTTGAAATCTCAAAAATTTAGAAATTTACAATTTTATTCCATGGTGCGGTAAATACGACTAAGGTGATCCCTTGGTTGGTGTCTGCAAGTAGGCATAACCAACACTACCAAAAACTCCACTTTACCAGTTGCTAACCGGAAGGGAAGTGGTACCTCATCCGCACGTGTTTTCGGTCTTTCACCCCGGACACTCAGGCCAGCTTAAACAATTTCATCTACACCCCCTATCCGGACTTACCAATGTATTTACTCCAAAAATATTTCCATGATTTCATTTCATAACGTTTCTTTCTCAATGAAAATGTTGTGAAATTTCAGCTCACAACTTGCAACATTGCAATGATAGAAATGCCAATACGATATATGCCAAAACTTAATAATAATTTTGTGATAATCAATTGAATGAATACGCAATGCAATAATCATCATCGCTACATAACATTTCTCCATAGTCAAATCTTTCAACGATAATTCATTATAATTAAACCTTCCACTCTTCTTTCAACAGTATCAAACATGATACCCATAATTTCATTTAAATTCATGACAATAAATATTTCCACTTCCTTTTTCCAATACATTTAACATGTACAATTCATGAACTTTTACATCTATCCAAGTGTTGCAACATTTCCACATCTCATGTGGTCTCAACATTTTGTCATTTCAAGATTTATATACATATCTACATCAACAATAGATTCCAAGGAAATTTACTAATTTCGCATATACTAAGAAATTTGACATTTTCCATCTAATGTCATGAAATCTCCATTTGAACATTTATTTAACACAAGTAGAATCATAATTTCTCATCATCCACAAAACCCCCAAATTTCTAGGTTTTTCACCCAAACAATGCATTTCTTTATTTCTTGGTAAACTCTCACCCAAAACATCATTTTTATAACAATGTGCTTCACTTATTCAAGAAAATCTTTCAAAGAAACAAAAGATGGATTTCTTTTGCAAAACCATTAATTTCTTGAGCTAAACCAAAACCTTTCATAATGTCTTTAAGAAAACTGCAAAATCACATCAACCTTGCATAAACATGTATATATAACTCAAAGAAGTCCCTACCTCAAGCTTGATAAAGAGATTTGATGAAACCCTAGAACCAAAAGTTGTAAAAATTCGATCTCTACCGTACAAAGTGAAGTTCTTGCTTGTTCTCCAAAACTTGTGAAAGATGGTGGATCAAGACCCAATGGATTTCAAGAAATCAAGGGTTTTTGGTATTTGGTGAGAGTATTTAGAGAGAAGGAGGAGCAAAATGATTTTTAGAGTGAGAGAGAAATGTCCAAAAAGTGATATACGCAGCCCAAATGAAGGAGGAAAAATAGAGTTTTCGGACTCAGGTCCGTCCCGCACGTGCGGCACTTGTCTCCGCACTTGTGGAGCTTGTTTCTCGCATATACGGCACTGATCCCTGCATGTGCGGCACTCCTCCCCCGCACTTGCCCTGCACCTGTATATAATGCAGTGTGCAGCCCAGAAATCTCCCATATTCCCACACGTGCGGCCCTTATCCCGTACGTGCGGCCCAAGGCCGAGTACGTGCAGCTCAACCCTCAGCCTAGAAAAATTTCTAGCTTAAGTGTAAAATCCCTGTAGACACCCCACTTTTGACCGTCCTCAAGACTTGGACGTCACCATTGGAACATTTGGTGATTACCCTTGTTTGTGTTCGTCTTGAGTTTCCGGAGGTCTCGGTTGCGCGCCTTGCCTCAGGATCTCTCGACTCGACCGTGTTGTGTTTGGTTTTGCACCAAACACTTGTGTTTTGCTTTGGAGGGGCAGGGAATGCCTTGTGAGGCATCCCCACACATCACCCGCCATGGCTTGAGGCCACCGGCCAGTGATTTTATGCCATCGGCAATGTATATTGCCGGTCGGCACTCTTTGTTGCCGGTTGGCCATTTATTTTTCCAAAATGGCAATTTTGAATGGCCGATCACTGTTCATCTACTTTTATTAGATATTTTGTGCCAGCTGTGATAGCTGGCACCCACTCTGCTCCCCTCCATACACGTGTATGGAGGGATTTCCCTGTTGGATGGCTTGTTTTGAAAGCCTTACAAGAGGGAGTTGCCTATAAGAAGAGGGCTCCTCTCTTGGCACGAGGGTTACAAAAAATTTCAGAGGGAGCTCTGGATTAGGGTTAGGGTTGATACATATTTCCTATCTCTATATCTCTCTCTTGTGTGTGTCTAGTGTGTGTTTGTCCATACTATTGCACACAAACACATAGTGTTACACCTTTTCTTGGTTGTTGAGGGACCAGAGGGTTGTTCTTGGTGTTCTTGACTGGATTTGAGCTCAAGGAGGCAACAAGATCATCATTTGTGAAGGAGGACTTCAAGGGTAAGAAACTAGTCCCTTTTTACCTCATTTTTGCACACTACTTTTACCTATCTTGAAACTATTTTTTGGCTTTTCATATAATACATAAAAGTTCTGTTTTTAAGGCCTCTAAATAGTTTGTTAAGAGTGTTTTAAGCTTTGGGGTTGTTTGACCCATCTTAAGCCTTGTTTGGCCCTTGTTTTGTGCTATTTTGTGTGAGCTTTGGGACTTTGGTGTTTGGGCCTCCTCACCACTGAAATCTTGAGGGATTTCAGTGGTAAGGATGGTGCCTTGAGGTCCCAAGAAGGAGAGGGCCACCCCCTCTCCTTGTTGTTCTTGAAAAGGACCATTTTTGCCTCTTGAGGGAGCACCTAGCTTAGGCTCTTGTTGACCATGCCTTAGCTATTATTTATGCTTATTTTGCCATGAAATAGCATTGTTTTAAGTTGGTTTTGATACACCATGCTTGCTTAGCATACATGCCTTGTAATGCCATTTTGTTGCCTTAACATGCCTTAGGTTGTAAACCATTGTTCTAGCATATTTTAGGCTTGGCTTTGTGAAGCTTTCATGTTTATTTCGCCATGATTAAGGTCTGTCCTTAGTTGTTTGGGTTGACTTTGGCATGCATTGTATAGCCCCTTTGCATTTTTGGCTTGTTGGCCTTAAGGGTGTGAGTGTATAGCATGCATTACTTGCTTTGATTTAGTGGGTTGGGACCATTTTCCATGTCATTTCAGTCCATTTAGTATGCTTGTATGCTTGCATTTCATGGTCCCTTTGATGTGTCAAAGGCTTGTGTTGCATGCTCCATGTTTTGGTCATTGTGCATGCTTTTGAATTCAAGTCATTTAGACGCCATCTAAGTAATCTTTTGGGCTTTGTTTTATGTGCTAAAACTCTGTTTTGGGTCATTGAATTCATGCCATGTTTGGTCTTGTTAAGTGTGGTTCAATACCCCTTTAGCTTGCTTTGAATCTTGGACTTTGCTTGCATACCTTGATTGCATTGTTTGGGTTGGTTTGGCACCATGTTCTTGCGTGATTTTCAAAGCTTAATTTACATGCTAATTGTCCATGTTATGCCTCTTTCAAGTGTGCTTGAGAGCTGCCCTTTTGTGCTTAAGTATTAGCCCTTTAACATGTGCATGTGTGTGCGTGTGGTGGCCTCCATGTTGGAGCACTTTGGCCACTGATTTAGGCTTGTTTGAGAATTGCCTAATCATGTTTAAGTCCATCTCTTTGCTTTTTTGCATGCTCACCTCGCATGGTTGCTTGCATACTTGCATGTACACATTGCATTGCCATGTTGCATCCTTAGCTCGCATGCCTAGGTTGCATTGCATTGTGCATGCATTGCCTCACCTCTTGAAGTGAGTCATGATAGAGGTAGAAGCCCCTTGGTTTGACTATGTGCATTGCATTACATTTGAAACGAAAAATGCACAACTTGGTCTCTTGGGCTATCACGCATTGAAATG
Source organism: Camellia sinensis (assembly GCF_055761805.1). Taxonomy (NCBI): domain Eukaryota; kingdom Viridiplantae; phylum Streptophyta; class Magnoliopsida; order Ericales; family Theaceae; genus Camellia; species Camellia sinensis. The sequence continues at coordinate 98,369,552 of NC_138975.1, read as the reverse complement.
CGCGCTTGATGGTTCGAGAACCAAGGACCATGTCCCTTTGAGTCATAAACATAATAAGGGATATGGTCGGTGCGTACATTGCTTGAAATGCATTGCCATGCTGTGCCTTGCCCTCTGCTGCTGTCAATTACAGGTTCTGCAGACATTCTTGGCCGACCGGCAGTGTTCAGTGCCGACCGGCCATAAATTCGTGGCCGCTAGATTCATCAACAGCCGATGACCACATCTTACTCCCGGTGGCCATTCTCCTCAGCCGGTGGTGTCTCCCAATGTCCAGGGAAGCAATTCTGAGACTTTGGCAGTTTTCAGAGGGGCAGAGCAGGGAAAACAGAGGCAGCCTACGCATGGCAGTGGACTTCCGAGCAAGACCCGAGCACGCGTGCATTGAGCCCTCTTCCCGAGGCCCTTTTTCTTGCTTTCTTAAATTAATTAATTTGTTTAATTAATTTAGTTGGTCTGTAATAATTAATTAGCTAGGATAGTTAATTCATTATTCGAATTGTATTATTCTTTTGGTCCCTCCGAGCGAGGGCGAATCTGTAATAAGTGTGGGTGAGTGTGTACATGTTTTCTAATCCCCACTTCTTTCTCCCTTTTACTTACCTGCTTTTGATGGTTAGAATTAGGACATGTTTAATTTAGCATACCTTATGCTATGCATGCGTGCATCCATACATTTGTCTTGTATGCACCGGGCTCGGCGCATCATACTAACTGCATAAGTATTTCAAATCTAACTTGAATACGTGCATCAAATGATTGTATTTCACATGCCATTTTAGGATTAGCCGAGCCTAACCTAATTGCATTCTGTATGCGATGCATTAGCCACTTAACATGGACTAGGATCATGCATATGATTACTAACTAGTCTTTGTTTTGGCTTGGAGTACTAGGTGAGCTTTTATGCTTTAGCATCCTTGCATGCGTGTGAATGTTGCCATAATTGCATGATTACCATGAGGCTAGCTGCTTATGTGAGATAACTACTTGAATGCCTGTGGATGGAGGTTGAATTACCTAAATTGGAATAATACATTAAACCTGCGAGTTTTAAAGCCCACTTGATAGTGGCAAAACCATCTTTTCTAAAAGCCCACTCGAGGATGGCAAAACCTGCATTTTAGCCTACTTGCGAGTAGCAAACCATCTTCAAAACGAACATGCAATGTTTGTTCCAATTTAGGCGATTTGGTCTATACTTGTTTGCTGCGCGCATAACATAGTAATTCTAGGCTAATAAATGGAATAAGAACACATAACGTTTTCAAAAACGGATATCACGGTTAGTAGAGGCCGATCTTCGGATCGGGCGAGAGGGGGTGCTCATAGCTGACCTTCCCCAATCGTACCCTAGCTCCTGAGCCGAGGCAACTTTGGTGATGACGGACATGTGGCCTTTGGCACCGAGTCAGGGTTTCCTAAATTCACCCATAAAAAATATTTAGGTGGCGACTCTGTATCTGGCAAAGCAGTCCATGTTTGGCACTTCTTTTCAAAAATTTGTTTCTCAAAACAATTTTCCGGATTTGGACTCTTTGGTTCAGATTAAGAACCGTGACACAAATCGAGTCCGAACTGTAGTAGTAGCGAGACCCTCTCGGGGGCGCGTCTACAATCCCCGATTCAACTTCAAGCCTCCCGAAACAAGTGGGACTCAGCATTGAAGTTAAAGGAGACAAAAATCAAGAGATGGATTTCAAAAAGTGTTGGACCCAACATGCACAAAAGAAAGTAGGACAGTTTACGTACCCGGTCATCACAATGTCCCCATTATAACCACGTGTATCCTCAACTTGTACTGATGAGAGTGTGAGTTTATAAAAGATTTTTCCTAACAATAACTACTACAAAAAAAGAAAATATATATATATATATAAATAATAAAAACATGATAAATTACAAACACACCATCTAAGATTTGATTAAAATAAAAATCACCCCTTTAATCCTGCAAATTACATTATATTCCCTGAGATTTTTAATTTCATAACAATCGCCCATTTTATTAATAAATCATGAAATCAATTAATAGTTTTTAATGATATTAATATGTTTCAATTAATAATTTAGGTAATTTTATTGTTGTATAGGAGAGCAATTATGAATTATATCTTTTTAGTTAATTCTGTTAAATAAAAAATTCTGACAATGGAGTGTTTGTAAATTTCTAAATAACATGAAACAATCTGTGCTTTAAATAAATCTCGTGGGGTGTGTTTGTAATTTACTCTAAAAAAAATGAAATAGTTTACAACAACCAAAGTGACAATAACAAATAGGGTGATTCTATTCACACACTACTAATACTCTCAATACATAACATTACTTAGCGCACACACAAAATAATTTTTAAGGTTTAAAAATATCTTATTTCACACATTAACTTTCCATTACTAATCTTATATTAACACATCACTAACTATTTAAATACACACCATTACAGACACTAAAGACTCTTCTTCTTCACTACTACACATAATAAAAACACCCCACAATCTTTAGAACAGAGACAATTTTCGTTGGCCTTAATCTCAATCGTCAGTGAAGGTTTCATTCAACTTCTATCTTCGCTAGTGTTGATCTTCATAGTTAGTGTTGACGTCTCGTCGTGCCTCATCACTTCATTTCAAATTGCCGACGGAGTGTTTCATTTGACCTCCATCTTTGCCGGTATTGATCTTTATTGTCGGTGTTGAACTCTCGTCTTTTATCGTCGTTTTAGATTGCCATTTTCACCCTTGATTTATGAGTGTATGTTAATGGTAAATATGATGAAACATGAGCGTACCTCTTTAATAGCAAATTCACTTTTGTAGTCAACAACACATTCAGTTTTAATATTACTACATTGGATGGGTATAGAATTTTGTAAAAAAATTTATCAAATTTATCAAATTAGTCATGTTCAAAAATAAAGAGTTAAAAAAACTTAATATGTTCAAAAATTTATATTTGAACAATGAATAAAAGTTTAATTTATTTTAACTGAACTAACTTAAAATGTTTAATTTTTTTATGTCTAAACATTTAATATGTGGTTAATTTTAATAATTTGAACAAAATATAAATAATCGAACATTCGAACAAGACAAACAAACTCATCTTTTCAACATACGAACGGGATAAATAAAAAAACCAAAAAGCTAAGTGATAAACTAACTTTTTCAATGTTCAAATCAATAGTTTTAATGTTTATATGGAAACCAGTCATTTCAGTGTCATCTATGGTGTGCAAATTTTCAAAACTAATTGATTTCAATATTCTTAAATCCCAAATCTTCAAAGGCAATAATGTTTTGAGTTTGAAAAATAAGTTTAATGGAGAAGAGAATGAAGTAAGCTAATTGATAATAAATGATATCATGAGTGTATGTTAGGCCATCTCCAATCGTTCACCAAATTCATCATCAAATTCGAATTTGGTGAAAAAGAAGTACTTTTTGTCCTCCAATGATTTCACCAAATTGGTATCAAATTAAGAACACTCCAAAATTTTCACCAAACTGAAGATGTCTTGTAGCTTTCAGCAATTCATTGTGTATAGCCATTTGTTAGGTTTTATTCTTGGCAATCCCGTTTGACAAAACTCGTTTCAGTTGTACTTGTATTCGCACTTTTTATTTCAGTAAGGCTATGAGTTTTTAGATGCGAATCCAACCCGAATTGTGCATTGCAGAGAAGCTTGTGGTGCTAATTCTTTCATGATTGCCACTTCACAACTTGCGGAGGTCCAGGGGGCAGCGCCCCTTGGTGGGTCTGGGGCAGCGCCCAGGTGGGGTCAAGGGGCAGCGCCCCCAAAGCAAAATGCAAAAATGCATTCGAAGTTGCCTGTCCACGCGAGCGGACATTCCCCCGCTCGAGCGGAGAATCCTTGGTTCCAAAAGTTTGATCGCCTGCAAAAATACTGCGAGTTGGTTTTTCCCACTCGAACGGAATTTCCCGTACTCGAGCGTAGGTCCGCTCGAGTGGCCATTCCGGCGCTTGAGCGGATATCGTGGAACAGATTTCTATAAATACGTGTTTTAGTCCAAATCTAGGGTAACGCTTCCAGATCTTCTTTTTGGGTTCTAGGGTTTATATCTGGGGCTATTTTGTTAGTTTTCTTTGATGTTTAATTAAGTATTCAACTCATGGTTTAAGAAATATACATCAAATGATTGTTTATTTATTCTACACAAAAGAGAGAGTTGTTCTTCGATGGATTCTGAAGAATTCGAGCCTGAAGCTTTGGTGGATTCTGGAGTGACTCATCATCATGACAATTCTGAGGTGAAGACGGGGCTAGAAGTGGCATATTGGGGTTAGTTCAATTCGGGCGTGGATTCGCTAGGTAATTGAGAGTATACATGTGTAATTCCTTTATGTCTTTTTAGTGGATTGTTTTGTGGCTTTTGCCCGTGGTTTTTTATTACAATTGGAGGCGTCCAATTGTGGTTTTTCCACGTAAAATCGTTGTGTCAATTTGTCTTGATTGTTTGATTGGGATTGTTGTTTACTGCTTAAAATTGATACATAATCACAAATAAATATCTAGGGGATTTCTAGATTTTTCACCATTGAGTGTGGACCACCAGACGATCGGCCAGACGTTCGGCCAGACATCCTCCTGGATAACCACCTCAAGCAAAATTTTGTGAAAATTTTACACTAGAGGTCGACCCCGGTCAACCATCTCTTTAACCAAATATGGAAATCACTTAAATTAGTTTGCATTCTACTAACAACAGATTGATATGGCATTGTTTGATTTTCTTCATCTGTATGCATTTTTTGATTGGCTCTATTGGCTAAAGTGCTGCCTTGTGTGGCTCCAGACCTTTGTTTCTTGTAGTAGCAACTGAAGCCTCTTGCAGAGCATCCATTTCGACGTTATAAAAATGTATAGATTTTGCTCATTCTTTAACAAATGAAGAAAAATTGGTCACTGAGTCACTGACCTAGAAACATTGGTTGAGTTTGAGTTTTAACACAAACCTAGATCAGGAAATAGGTCAATTGAGGTGGGTCTTCTAGTTTTCACAACAATTCATAGCCCAAATTGTGATTTGTGAACGCAACCCATGAACCATTGGTTGGCTTTCAACATAACCCATGAATAAAAATGGTCACTGAACTAGAAACATTGGTTGAGTTTGAGATTTAACACAAACCCAGATCAAGAAATAGGTAAATTGAGGTAGGTTTTCTAGTTTTCACAACCATTCGCAACACAAATTGTGATCTGATAACACAACCCATGAACCATTGGTTGAGTTTCAACAGAAGCCACGAAGAAAAAATGGCCACTAAACCAGGAACATTGGTTGAGTTTGAAAACAAACCCAGATCAATAAATGGGTAAATTGAGGTGAGTTTTCGAGTTTTTCATAACAATTGTAGAGCAAATTGTGAATTGTGAAGATAGAGAGAGCGAGAGACGCCCAGTGTGTTTTTCATAGCAATTCTAGAGCAAGTGATGCTTCTGAGTGTGGGAAAAAAAAAATCATTTTTCTCTTTCCAGTTGACTGGCCAGTCGTCCTCCCGGACGTCCAGGTATTGAAAAATGATTTTTTTTTTCCTTACAACAAAGGATTTATCACGTTGTTTTGGCACTAGTATTTCATTCCTTACCTATAAAAAATAAAATAAAATAAAAACTGTGTCGTCTCCTTTTTTTTTTTGTTTTTTAACAATTCGGCGCCGGGGGTGGGTAAATTAATGGTTAATTTTTCAAAATTACAAAACAAGTAAAAAAATGAAAAGCAATTTACAGAGGAGTGTTGTTACGTGGTTCTTAGGACCCCATCCACTTCATTCTTATTTTAATTTTTTTTTTTCTATTATTATTTTATCCTAACATAAAATATCAATTTTATCTTTATCCCTAATCCTAATTCTAACCCTAACTCTAACACTAACCCATACACCACCTTCACTAGCTCCGAACACCGTCTCCAACCTCTCATTGTCACCTTTCACTCTCCCACAACCCTATGCTACCCTCCAACACCCCCACTCTTCCATATCATCCTTCTTCTTCTTCTTCTTCTACTCTCTCTTGTGATCTTACTAATGCAATTTTGGCTAGGGTTCAGGATTACAGTAAAGAGGTGGTGATTGCTGGAATTCGCAATTGCGGTAAAGGGGTGCGGTTGTTGGGTTTCATGGCTAGGGTTTTGCAAAGGAGAAGGTAGTTAAAGAAATGGGAAAGGGCTAAGAGAGGAGGAGATAGGTGGTTGTGGGAGTATTTGTGGCTAGGGTTTTGCAAATGAAAAGATTCCAATCATCAGAATGAGAAAGGTTTTAGTTGCTAGAATGCAAAAGGAAAGGGGCGAGGGTCATCAAGAAGGAAAATGAGGTGGGTGGTGGTGTGTAATGAAGATGATGGGCCTACTAGAGGTGTTGGATTGTCATAGAGACAAGGAAAGGGGGTTGCCGAAGGTAGGTATAGCTAAGAAGAAGGCTATTGTAACGCTCTCAAATTGTAGAAAGCCCGAGCCATAGGGTACAATCTGTATTCGTTGACCAATCCCAATTATCAAATAGATTATACATGCGGAAGCGATATGTAATTCTACATTTATTCAGAGTTAATAATAATATGAACACCATTTCTCGTATTTCCATCAATATTCTCAAAATACCATTACATGTATTGATAAATTCACAATCCTATAAGCTTGAATCTATAGCATGTAAATTACATGAGATAGTGCTAAATTAATTACAAACATGTAATGGTTCGGATCAAGATCCGAGTTTTATGTCAAAAATTAGACTTAGTTTGAAAATTTTCTAAGTGTAAAAAAATTCGATTTTTCAAAACTTACGATTTTGAAAATAATATGTGGCAGTAATTCTTCCTTATATATTAAATAGTCTAATTTGATTTTATGAGATATTTCTATGAGATAGTAATCACTTTACTTCAACGTCAAACTTAGAAATTTCAGTCAAAAAATTATTTTTGCACTAAAAATGGGGAGTCACTTTTTGAATTAATTGGATTTTGATTTTTTTATATTTTTCCTTGAATCCAAATGGGGGTATTTCCTTATTTTTATTGTAAACTTACATAAATGAAATATAAATGTAAGATGCTAAATGAAAGCATTTACTTAAATGGTTACACATGAAAATAAGGTTGATATACTGGGAGTGCCTTAGGAAGTGACCTGTGTGACTAGCTGTATCTAGGGTGACTGCTTGAGCGATCAAGTGGTAGCTCGAGCGGAGACGCGAGACTTCTAGTATTTTCATTGTAAACCTGCAAAACTTCTGAGAGAGATTGCGTTCATCGCTCGAGCGGTAAAATGTTCGCTTGAGCGGTCTGTTCGGGATCAGCACTTTAAAAAGTCATTTTAGCCCTTTATTTCCTTATTCTTTTCATATTCTTTCTCTCTCTCTCTCTCTCTTCTTTATCTTTTCAGCCATTGTTGAGCTCCAAGCTCTTTAAACCTTAGATTTTATCTTCTTAGAGTGAGAATCTCATCCTAGTTTCTTATACAAAAATGAAGAGTACAAGGGGGGCCTCATATTAATCTGAGCGGATCGTGTTTTCATCGATATTGGATCTTTGGGTCTCATTCTCTCCTTGGTAGAGGTAGGGATATCTCTGATTCTCTTCAATATTTTTGTATAGACTAGTGATTAGGCATGTGCGTTGCACTTGACATGTGATTTTTCATTAATTGTTAGTACTATAATTATGAGTGTCTTTTAAATTGATATGTGATATGTATTCAAAGTATGGAGACTTGTATGGGTATGTGACAGCTAAAATTGGCTGACCGCTCGAGCGGTCTTTTTGTAGCTCAAGCGGAGATTCATTGCTCTCAGTAGTTTGTCATTTGTAGGCGTGACCACTCGAGTGGTGAAGTAGTCACTTGAGTAGAGATTGCATGCTCCCAATTATTCTATTGTAGCTCTGTAAAACTTCTAGGACTTCTCATTTTTCACTAGAGTGGTAGAATGATCGCTCGAGCAATAACTTCGAAAGTGTGCTGTTTGCTCGAGCGATGGAAGTTTCTGTCATGACCCAAACCCGTCCCCATGGGTTAAGGACATAACCGGCCAGTAATTACGAGATTACCTACGACCTTAAACCAAATAAGATATATTTTAACAGAGTTAAGGGGGGCCAAACGGAAGCAATTTCAAACTTTTGTCCATAGAGCTGTACTTACATGGCATGTCATAACATTTCACAATCATACATTAATAACTCACATCAAGAAAAATTAACATATAAGCTTTACACAACAGGATCATTCAAGTCATGGTCAGCCAATCAAAACTATATACAACCGTAATCCAAAGTTCTCGCCAACATGACAAAACAATATAACAAAATAGCAAAAAGCCGAAAACAAGTCTCGTGCGTGAGACGTATAGGCTGACTCTTCAAAACCTTGATTGTTTCACACAAACTTCACTGAGGCTGGGTTTGGACCTCCCTTGGCTCACCTACAGACACATGAATGAGTGTGAGTGAAAGCCTAGTGAATAATATCAAATGAAGAAGTTACGCGAACGGTATTTAGAACAACATACATCGGACGGCCTTAGGCCCAATTCATATTTCTATCTAGTATATATATATATATAGGTCAGGTGACTGTGGTTCCAAACACATCAAACGGCCTCGGGCCTAATTCATTCATATCCGACGGCCTTTGGCCCAATCGTTCCTGTCAAACGGCCTTTGGCCCAATCATTCCTGTCAAACGGCCTTTGGCCCAATCATTTGTGTCAAATGGCCTTTGGCCCAATCAATCGTATCAAACGGCCTTTGGCCCAATCAATCGTATCAAATGGCCCTTGGCCTGATCATTCGGCATATCAAATATTTGTCCACAATTCAGATTAGCGATCTTATAAGTCTTATATAGAAGAAAGCAATAGGACAAATAATATACTTCAAAATATCTTTACTAAGATATTACTCACAGTGATCTGCTGGAAGATTTTCCCTTGAGCTTGACCCTACACAATACATAACACACATATGGAAACGATTCAATCCATTCTTAATTCATACGTCCCTCTTAGGCTTCATTCTTATCCCTTTTAATTCATTTATAATGCTTAATGCATGCCTAAGGGTGCTTAGAAGTGGAAGAGAACGGAAAACAAAACTCAATTCAACTTTACAAAATTTTTGAAATAGGGTTCCGCGCTTGAGTGCAAGTTTCCCTGCTCGAGCGTGATTATCTCCGCTCAAGCGGATGACAATGTCTGCAAAACTGCTGGGAGCTAGCATTTCACGCTCGAGCGGCCATTACCCCACTCGAGCGGACATGCTGAATTCTGGGTTTTCCAGAACTGTTCTTGAAGCTCAAACTCGACCTTCAAAGGTCCAAAACTCATGATTTTGGTTCAAAACATCCAAATACATTATACCACATGAGAATATAAGTGTATGGGACCAAATTTTTCAAAATCACAATCTAATTCTCAAATAAATCCTAATTTCTTTTGTATGATCAAACCCATGCATTCAAACTTCATCCAAAATTCATATCTCTACCAATTCAACATGCATGTTAGTCTTTGACCCCAATTCCATTTCAAATAGTACAAATGATGCTCATAACCATGAAAATCAACAAAACTATGCTTGCATGTATGCTTTAATACTCATATTTCCATATTCAACTTGATACATGCTTGATTATGAAAAATCATAGTAATTCTATACATGCATGTGCATATTAACTTCAAATTCATCAATTATAACACAATTCTTGTTCTTGGTCAGCTATTATCTTTTGAAATCATATGGTTACAAACTCAAACCCATGAATTAAGGGTTGGTTACTCACTTAGGAGCTTCAATTCTTGAGTGTAGCTTCCAAATTCACAAATCTTGAGCTAAAATGCACAAAGATGTCTTCTCTCTCTCTCAAAGTCGGTTCTCTCTCTCTCTCTAGAGAGCTAATCTCAGCCAAAATGAATTCAAGAGGAGAAATTAAGTTTAATAAGGCCCTTATATATGTGTGCCTAATCAAATTTGATTAAGGCTAAGCAATTGAGCTTAATTTAATCGTTCTAAATCTAATTATTTCATTCCGAATTAGTTTTCAATTAAATTTCACCATAGGTTCTAAAAATTATACTAATCACAATGGCGTGATTAATTTCAATTTTTGTGGTTGATAAGGCCTCAAATTTTTAGTTTATAACAGTAAGTTGAACCGATTTTCCTACGGTGAACAGATAGAAATTCAAAATCATATATAATCATATAAATAACACTCAAAATCATATTAAACACATAATCACAAGCATAATTAGGATCAATTAGTATAAAACAGAACAGAGTTATCACAGTTTCGCTCGAGTGGTCTGTTGGGGACAGTTGACTTAAAAGTTGATCCTTACTCTTTTTCTTTCCACTTTTTCATATCCTCTCTCCCTCTCTCAAACCTTACTCTCTGAAAACCCTAGCCCATAAACCCTAAATTTCTTTGATTTTAACCCAAGATTTCCTCAAAATCTTTCAAGGAAAGGGAGCTTAGATCAACATTTCAACCGATTGTTTTGCAAGTTCATCAACGATTTAAGTGTGATCTGCAACCCTAACTTCCAATTTTGAGGTATGGGTGTCTTTAACTTGCTATATCTTCAATTCGAACAACTTATGTGGTAATTTCATTAGTTATTCATGCATATATACATATATATATATATATATATATGTATGGGTTTAGTTGGCTATTAAATGGTTTGTGAAGGATGTGGGCAATGATTCAGAATTATGGATGAAATTATGTCTATTACTGATGATTAATGTTGTTGATGATGAAAATTAGTCTTTAATTCATGAAGGAGAGAAAACTCCTAATTTTCTAAAAACCCTAGTTTTGACCTTGTTCAATAAAAAGGGGGTTTTGCTTATTTGGTCACTAGAACATAAAATTGAGTATATTTACTTGACTTTGAGATAAAAGTGTAAGCCTGAATCTCTTTTCCATATGAATCTTGATAATAGTGATGGTTGTTCATGGGATATTCTTCATTATTGATGTATGAGGTGGTGAATTGTTATAATTTAAAATCATCTTAGAGAAAATTAAAGATTTTCCAAACGCATGTATCATATGCACTTCAAAATTTCTTTTGATGCTATGGTGGAGTGAAGGTTAAAAGGTTGAAAGGGGGTAAATTGCTTATGAGTTTGGGTACTAAGTGGGGTTGGGTTTGAGTTGTGTATTGTAATTGGTACCCGTGTGGGGAATTAAGGTGCCCAATTGCCTTGTTTACGCATTTTTTGCAGACGAATGTAGGAAAATATTTTTGGGTGTCCATGAGCCTGCCGTTTTAGGAGTCAACAAAGGTGGAAAAACATGGTTTTGGGTGTCTGCATGTGACGACCGGTTTCGTTGTGCGTTCTTGTTCCCCCCTGTTTACCTTTGGGTTTACCTTTGTTCGAGTGACGGTTTAGACTTGGAGTCTTATTAATCATTTGAGTTTGTTGTGTTAGGGAGTCTTTCTTAAAATTTTGGCTCTTGTTTACGCCGGTGTTGAGTTTCACTTGTCTCGGAGGGTGCGGAGTCGAGTCCAGTGTGTCGGGAGTTGAACCGAGGAAATTTTGGGCTGGGGGCTAGGGCCGCACGCGTGGGAGTGAGGGCCGCACATACGAGAGCACGCGCCGCACGTGCGGGAAGAGGCTTCGCACGTACGGGAAGTTAGGTGAGATCTGAATTTTTCCTTTTTCTCCTCTCTTTGGATTGATTATGTATCAATTTTTGAATATCTCTCTCTCTAAAAACATTTCCTCTCCCGTCTCTCTACATTTCCTACCAAAAATCTCACAAGATCTTTGATTTCTCCAAATCCATTGGGATTTAGATCCAAGTTCTTCATCAAAGTTGGTTGTCTAGGTGAGAGTTACGTTGTGTGCGGTGGAGATCGAGTTTCATCGTCGTTGATTTTGGGATCTTCAACTCATTTCTTCTTCAAACTTGAGGTAAGGATTTCCTTTGAGTTATATATATGTTTTTGCAAGATCTAGATGATTTTCAAAATTATCCTTTGATTAGTTTTGAAAATTGATTGTTGATTCAAGAAGAAGAGTAATTTTGAAAGTGGGTTTACTTTCTTTTCCTTTTAAAACGAAAATTGAGGGTTTTGAATTATATTGATTGAAGAAAGATGATTTTGGTGAGATCCTTCTAAATATTTTGGAGGTGAGTGGCGTTTGGTGAGAAAACCTAGAAATAAGGATTTTTGAAGGTTGTTGAAAATCCTTGGATGATGTTGGAATATTTATTTTGGGAGTCAAAATAAATTGATGTTTTTTTTTTAAAATTGTTTATTTATATATATAAATGATGAAGTTTGTAAAATATGAGAATTGTTGTTCATATTGGAAATTGTGATTCAAAATGTTGTTTTAGTCTTGAAATGGTTAATTTCTAGAGAATGCTTGAAATATGGGAAATGTGTTGTTCCTTGTGGGAATTGGAAATCAAAGTTTATATATTCATCTTGTGATATTATTAATTTGAAAAGAGAAATGGGAGATTTGTTCACAATGGAATTATTGTGAGGAAATATTGAGAATGGAAGAAATGTTGTATTTCATTTAATCATTTCATGGGCATATCAATTCATTTGATTATGTTGAGCTTTGAACGTTGATTTGAAAACTTTGCATTAAGAAACGAATGTTGGGAAACGGGTTTTAATGAAATGGTTTTGGGGTAAATACGGTGGTAAGTCTTGATAGGTGGTGTAGATGAAATTGACTAAGTTGGCCTGAGTGTCCTTGGTGAAAGACCAGAAAGTCGTGCGGTTAGGTGTCGAGACTTCCGGTTAATACCGGTAAAAATGATAATTGGTAGTACTTGTATAGTCTACTTGCATGCACCGACTTAGGGATTACCAGAGTTGTATTTACCGCCCATTGAATTAAATTGTTAAGTTTTGAACAATGGACATTTCATGGCATCATTGAGCATGATGGTTTTCGAAAGATGAAGATATGATTTATTTGCAAAAAGACATAGCATGGCATGTGCATTCATCTCTTGAGACTTGTATAAAATGTATATACTTTGTTAAGGATTTCCTACTGGGCTTTATGCTCACCATATGAGATTTTTGTGCAGGAAAAGACGTGGTGAATCTGCCTAATTGAGGGTGTGGAAAAGTGTGTGTGTTGAGAGCACAAGGTTCTCATTTGGTGTGATTTTATTTGTAAGCCAAGGGCTTTGTATGTGTGGATTTGAATAACCGTTTTGTGTAACCAGGCTTAAGCCTTGGAAATTTGTAAACCCTTGGGGGTATTTATTTATTTAATTACTTGTTGGACTAATGTATTATCGCATGAGGAATTATTTACATTAAGAAATGCAAGTGTGGGGTTGTATAATTGGTTTTGCTTTAAAGGGCCATGATTATTGTATTGTCATTTGGGTAGAAAAATTGGGGCGTTACAACTTGGTATCAGAGCTACCAGGTTTGAATACTTGGAACTTGTGGGAAGTGGTTGTTTAACCACAATGGGTTCATTTAGCATGCTTAGGAAGTGTTATACATTTTGTGACTATGTGATAACATGCTTATGTGACTAAATGAGTATGGGATTAGACTTTTGGGATGTTGTTTGCGCTTGTTAAATTTCTTGAGGTTTTATTAGAAGGGTACTTAATCAATACTCATTCTACTAAGAATTCTTGGTTTTTCGTGGGACGAATTTCATCATGAAAGAATAATTTGTATGTGTTTACATGCCTGAGTGCTTATGTGGAATGAAATTGAAATGTCTATATAGTAGTCAAATATATATAATTGCGGGGATTAGACATGTGAGGTGAATTGCGGGCACGTATGGGTTAGTGTGCTAAATCATTTCTATTGTCCTTTATAGGATGTCAGGAAGAGGTCAAACTCATGGTGGTAGAGGTGGGAGACGTGGTAGGGCTCGCTGGGGTGTGCATAAGGTACCGGTCCATGAGGTCTCGGTGCAAGAGGAAGAGTCAGGTCAAGCTAATATGGCCAAACAAGTGTAGCAAGTGGGTCAAACCGCAATGGGGACCCTAGCTAGAGAAATAGCAGGGGCTATGAACTTGTTGAGGGTGGAGAACCAAGCCCGAGGGAACACCTTAGCGGCAAGAGCGAGTTTCCTTACTAGGGAGTTTTTGCAGGCCAAACTGGATGAGGTCCATGGTGGCCCCGAGCCTAAGAAAGCGGATGAGTGGCTCAAACAAATGTGAAGACATTTGAGATGCTTCACATTGATGATAGCGAGTTGAGAGTGACTCTAGTGAGTTACCACATTAAAGGGGATGCGGGTTAGTGGTGGAAGTATGCCAAGAGTAGAGTGGAGTCGACATAAGAAGCCTTTGCATTTGCTTTCCAAGATAAGTACATACCTTCCACTGCTAGGAAGAGATTGAGGCAAGAATTCAAAGACCTCAAATAACTCGACATGACCGTGGCCGAGTTCAAAGCAGTCTTCTCTAGTTTATCTAGGTTTGCACCCGAGTTGGTGGCAACAGAAGAGCGCCGTTGCATTGAATTCGAGAAAAAGTTGAAAACCAAAATTTTCTTTAAGATTGTTGGGAACATGATTCGGAACTATGACTGTCTTGTAAAGTTGGCGGCGTACGTAGAGATTTCCGTACAAGCCGAAGAGGAGAGGCTTCGGAGTTTGAGGTCTATGGGCCAAGAGTCTCAAGGGGACTATAGGCAGAACAAGAAAAGCAGGAACACCTATCCATCCCAGTCCCAACCACAGTAGTCTAGATCCACTTTTCCTTTGCCTAGTACGGGTCCAGGAAAAAGTACATCGAGTAGCTTCTCGTGTTTCAAGTGTGGCCAACCGGGTCACAAAGCCTTCTCATGTCCACAGAAGGGAGGAGGGCAGTTAATATTACCACCACCTAACCAATCTCAAAGTTAGTCTCAATCTCAGAATAATGGTCAAGGGTTTAATTGTTATCAGTGTGGTTAGTCGGGGCATATGAAGAGAACTTGCCCACAGTTGGGAGGCACATCTGGCGCATCAGGGTCGAGGCAAACTTAGAGCCACTAGCAGGCTCAATCAGTCCAAGCTTCGCGAGTTAATCAGGGAGCCACTTCGGCTCAGTCAGTACAACATGCCTATGCTCTGAGAGGGGAGCAAGTTAATCAAGGGCCACAGTGGCGTGTGTATGCTATTACTGCGCCAAAGCAGTTATCAGAAACCTCAATTGTGAGAGGTATTTTTGTTGTGTGCAATACTTTGGCTAATGTATTGATAGACACGGGTTCATCTCATTCATTTGTATCTACTGCCTTTGTTTTGCATTGGGGTTAGAGGGGCACAGTTAGCGTCTCTGCTCAGAGTAGAGTCACCTGTTGGGGGTATGATTGATTTAGACCGGGGGTGTCATGATTGTGAGATAGAAGTTGTCGGGCATCGACTTCTGTTTGCTTTTGTATTGATAGCTATGCCGAGTTTTGATGTTATTCTAGGCATGGACTGGTTATGTTTGTATCGAGCTGTGATAGATTGTTACCATCAGAGAGTTACAATTTGCACCTTAGGTGGTGATTGTTTTTACTTTTTGGGGAACCGAGTGGATAGGGCCTTGTCACGCCCCAAACCCGCCCCTAAAAGTTTGGGCATGACCCGTTTGAAAACGAACACTTAACCTGTAGTAAATAACATATAGGGCCTCATCGGAAGCATAAAGTAGGAAAATAACTATACATATAAATTCCATTGAGCTACATCTACATGCCAGGACCTCTTATACATCACATTCATCATGGAAAATAGATAAAGCTCCAAACCATATGCTGTAGCATCGGTGATAAACAACCATATGTACAGACCCAGCCCCATCATTGGGCTTATATAAAAATCATTGAAGTTCTACCTCTTTAACTTTAAATGGGTAATCAAAATTAAGCCAACATTTCAATAGACTTTACAAAAATAAATGGCTTCGTGCAGTGCCTGAACCCACGAAGGTTGACAAAAGAAAACGGGTGTCATGACTAGGACTGACCACTTGGTTGGTTACCTACAGAAACATACATTAGACAGAGTGAGCCAAGCTCAGTGAATAGTAATACATAAATAAAACGATGCTTAAATTGAAACATAACACATAGCAATGCATATAAAGATGTAGAGTTCACATAGTTAGTCAGATTCTGTGCTACGTACATAACGACCTTAAGTTCAATCTTGCAACATAAACATGGTGGCTATAAGCCCTTGAAACATGGTGGCACGAGGCCCTTGAAACATGGTGGCTATAAGCCCTTGAAACTTGTGGCACTAAGGCCCTTGAAGCATGTGGCATAAAGCCCTTGTAACATATGGCACTAAGGCCCTTGAAGCATGTGGCATAAAGCCCTTGTAACATATGGCACTAAGGCCCTTGAAACATATGGCATAAAGCCCTTGTAACATATGGCACTAAGGCCCTTGAAAAGTTGGCATGAAGCCTTTGGACATGCATATATGAACCCAAGAGGTGTCTCACACGGACTCTAGAGGTAACTCACAATGTAGCACTTAGTTCCGTGTAGCACTTTGTTTCATTTCATAACAACTTATACGGATGGCTATAAGCCTCATAACTTTCACATATGTATGGACTCAAGAGGTGTCTCACATGGACTCTAGCGGTGGCTCACAATGTAGCACTTAGTTCCAAGTAGCACTTTGTTCCATACCAATAATCATTAGGTCTTACAGACCAAACCATACATGTAATGTCATACCCCGGAAATAAATTCATACATATGCATTATGCTTGAATCATAAATAGAAATCAGAATTCATATTTGCTTATACTTGGCACTGTAATAGTGCTAGCAAATCAATAATAAGTATTTTTTTTTGTTCGTTCCATAAAGGAATCCCCCAACATTGTGAACTTGTAGCATACTTGAACATGTACATACATAAACTGGTAACATACGTAAACTTGTGACAGACTTAATCTTGTAACATATACTTGAAACATACCTGAACATACTTGAACTTGTAACATACTGGAAACATGCCTGAAACATACTTGAACATCATTCATTAATTCAACCGGAACATATCATAACTAGAGCATTTCTTGTTGTATCGTGTCATTATCGTACGCTTAACAATGAGAGACTAATTCACATTCTCATGAGGGTCACATAATGATGCTAAACTTTGCACTTATATCGTAGATTCTGAATCACTTCCAATTCATAAGCAGCATAACAAATTAACTTCAATTCATCTGGATACATGTAGCTACTCTTATATTTACTCAGAATCCATTCTTCAAGAATGAACATAAATTCTTTTTGGGTAAATGACTTACTTTACGTGCTCTCTTATCAATAGCATACACCTTTGTTTAATCATTCTTATATGTTAACATAGTTGCCGTGCCTTGTAATTAACATAGTCCTAATGGTAACTGTTACATCATTCCCATGAGTTGACATAATTAACGTAAAGTTAACAGGACATTCCTGATAATTAGTAATGAAAAGTAAGTACATTCTCATTAGATTATAGATGACTTTATTGGTTTCACAATTTCACAGTTCGGCCCTTGGCCTGAGGGGTTCACACAATCAGAAGTTCCTTTGATGTTTTCATAATTCCATAATGTTTCTCACATAGCATACATAACTTCATAAACTCTTTTGAAGTTTCCATAATATCACAGTGTTCCTCACATAGCATTCATAACATTTATGTCAACATAATTCTTACGACGAAGATTTAACATCAATAACGATAAATGGTTAAAGGTACATCAAAGTACTACTACTCACAGTAATCGGTTCCCGGTGGTAATGGTACAATGTCCTCGTCTCGACCTACAATTACAGTGCACAACACATAATATGAGGTTATACTCGATCCTTTACTTATTCTCTTTGATCATTCAATCAATTAGTCATAGTGGTACCAAGCTCATTATTCTTTAATATGTTGTAATCCATGTCTTAGAAAACAGGAGAAATCGATAGGAAATGGTTTAGGCGAAGAAATGGTACATAACTAATTAACATAACGTGAACAGTTGTCACTAATTTCGGTATAACTTTTTCCGTATTTAGAATTTGGGAGTGAGACTAGCGCCATTGGAAACTAGACTTCCGGGGCTTGATTTTAGGCTCAAGAATCACTCAAAACGGAGTCCGGATGCAAAAGATATACCTATTCAAAGTTGGCTGTAAGGAGCTGTCTCCGCACGTGCGGGTGAACAGTGCTGCACGTGCGGCCCTGGACAGCAGCAGTCCGAAAGTGGCTGAAATTGTGGGACTTCTCATTTTCAAAAATCAAACCCGAATTACATGTAAATCAAAGCCCAAAACCCTTTAATACATGACCAATTTCACATTATTATTCTTCATCAAACACCATAATCTCACAATAAACAAATTTAATGATTTTACTTCTTCAATCAAGGAATTCTTAGAAAATCAAGGTTCATGGGTTCAAAGCTCACATCGTCTATATCAATCCATGATTTCAAGTAGTAGATGGATTCTATACATGGTTAGTAATTAGAGCCACATACCTTACCCAAACCTTTGATCATCCCTTAGTCTCTTCAATTTTTCCCAAGCTTTTGGTTGATCTTTCCTCTCTCTTCTATCTTCTTCAACCATCTTCAAGCTTCCATGGATGTTGAATTCCTTAGGGAGAAGCTTTGCCTCTTCTCTCTCTCCCTCTCTCTCTCTCACGGTTCTCCTTCCCCTTTCTCTAGATATTTTTATTTTTTGTTTGGTTCAAAATAGATGAGTTCAACAACTCATAAGGCATATATGCATATATAAAAGCTTCCCACAAATAGGAAGGGCCAAACACGCCCTTACGAATCGCACAAAATTACATTTCAATTAAACTTCCCAGATAACTCTAAAAATTATGCTGATCATAAATATGTCCCCTGTTCCGGTATCTGAAGTCTTTAAGGCCTTTAATTTGCAGTATGAAGTTAATCACCCAAACGTCCATTAACGAATCAGACAAATTAGATTTCAAATTAATTTTCCCAAATAATTCCAAAAATTCCCATTAACATATCCAAGTACTCAATTTTGATTTTTGAACCCATAAAGGTCGGTAATTCCCATTTTAAGTCCGTAACTCAACTGATAATGCTTCAATTCTAATAGATATAATTAAATTAAACCACATCATTTCATAGGGAAATAAAGATGATTTCTTACACGCATTTTGGGGTCGTTACAGGTCTTGTCGCCAGTCTTTGACCCTCGTAGTAGGAGCAAGCTTAGTGGCCTTCTTGTAACACTCTTGAATGGTGAGAGTGACAGGGCCCGTGTTGAATTACCAAGGGTAGTTTGTGAATACCTGGATGTCATTCCAGAAGATCTTACTAGTTTACCACCCCACCGGGACGTAGAGTTCTCCATCGAATTAGTGCTTGGCATAGCACCAATTTCCATGTCACTGTATAGATTTGCACCAGCTGAATTGCATGACTTAAAGATTCAACTCCAAGAACTTTTAGACAAGGGCTTCATTCACCCTAGTACATCGCCTTGGGGAGTGCTGACTCTCTTTGCGAATAAGAAGGATGGGTCATTGCGGTTGTGTATTGAGTACCGCAAGTTGAACCGAGTTACCATTACGAACAAGTATCCTCTACCTAGAATAGATGATTTGTTTGACCAACTTAGAGGGTCTCGTTTCTTCTCAAAGATAGATTTGAGGTTGGGCTACAATCAGTTGAGATTCCGGAAGGGAGACATTCAGAAGACGGCCTTTCGTACTCGTTATGGCCACTATGAATTCCTTGTAATGCCTTTTGGGTTGACTAATGCACCAGCTTCCTTTATAGATTTGATGAATAGAATTTTCTGGGAATACGTGGACCTTTTTGTAGTTGTCTTTGTGGACATCTTAATTTATTCCACCTCCAAAAAGGAACATGAGGCTCACTTACGGGTAGTGCTTGAATTGCTTAAGGAGCACCGTTTGTATGCCAAATTTGATAAGTGCAAGTTTTGGTTCACCGAGGTGAAATTTTTGGGCCATATAGTGCCGAGTAAGGGAGTAACTGTAGACTCCTCAAAGATGGATGCGGTACAAGATTGGGAACAACCCAAGAATGTTTTTGAGATCTGGAGTTTCTTGGGGTTAGCAGGGTACTATCAATGCTTCGTAAGGGACTTCTCTAGACTAGCTGCACCGTTGACTAAGTTGACTAGGAAGGGTGTCAAGTTTGTGTGGAACAAGACTTGTGAAAAGTCTTTCCAAGAACTTAAGACTAGATTGACTACAGCATCGGTCTTGATAATTTCGGAAAGGGGTTTGGATTACACTGTCTATTGTGATGCGTTCGGGGATGGACTTGGTTGTGTCTTGATGCAAGAGGGAAAAGTTATGGCCTACGGATCACGACAATTGAAAACTCACGAGAAGAATTACGCCACCCATGATCTGGAATTAGCGGCATTAATTTTTGTCTTGAAAATTTGGAGGCATTACTTGTATGGTGAGAAGTTTGAGATTTTCTCCAATCATAAGAGTCTAAAATACTTGTTTTCTCAAAGAGACTTGAACTTACGTCAACGGAGGTGGATGGAATTTATAGAGGATTATGATTTTGAGTTACATTATCACCCGGGGAAGGCCAATGTGGTGGCCGATGCTTTGAGTCGGAAATCCGTGAGTAGTTTGGCAAGTGTGGCCATTCGGGAATGGGCTATGCTAGGTGAAATTGGCAAGTTTGATTTGCACTTAGGTGAGTCCAACGAGAGTGCTACCTTGTTTACTTTGAATGCTTAACCTACCTTGGTTAGTAAGGTCATAGAGGCACAACGAGGAGACCGTGATGTGGAATCAATCCGTGTTAAGATTTCCAATGGGAGGGAAGAGAAAGGTTTGAACGTTCACTCAGATCTGAGTGTACATTACCTACATCATTTGTTTGTACTAGAATCTTGTAGAGAGGAAGTACTTCGGGAGTTTCATCACTCACACCTTGCGGTACACCCGGGAGGCACTAAAATGTATCATGATCTTAGTCGTCAGTTTTGGTGGAGGGGTATGAAACAGGATGTCACTTTATTTGTATCGAAGTGCCTTACTTGTCAACAAGTGAAGGCTGAACACCAAAGACCAGCGGGCTTGTTACAACCCTTACTGATAGCCAAGTGGAAATGGGAGCGTGTTACCATGGATTTTGTAGTTAGGCTCCATAGAACACAACGAGGCAATGATGCCGTTTGGGTGATTGTTGATAGGTTGACTAAGTCTACACATTTCATTCCGACGTGCACCAGCGACTCAGTTGAACACTTGGCAGAGTTGTACATTAGAGAGATAGTTCGACTTTATGGAGTCCCTGTGACTATTGTGTCGGATAGAGATTCTCGTTTTACTGATCGGTTATGGCAAAGCCTTCAAGAAGTGTTGGGAACTAAGTTGACTCTTAGCATCGCTTATCATCCTCAAACCGATGGACAGTCGGAACGTACCATTCAGATTTTGGAGGACATGCTTAGAGCTTGTGTCCTTGATTTTAAGGGGCCTTGGGAAAGGCACTTACCATTCATTGAGTTTGCTTACAACAATAGTTACAAAGCTAGTATTGGGATGGCACCATTTGAGGCCTTGTATGGCTGACCTTGTAGATTACCGGTTTTTTGGGCCGAAGTGGGTGATGCATCGTTACTGGGTTCGAAAATTGTTAGAGAGACAATCGAGAAAGTTGTTCTCATTCGGAAAAGCTTAGCTATGGCCCAAAGCCGACAAAAGAGTTATGTCGATAAGAGGAGACGACCTTTATCTTTTGAAGTTGGTGACTATGTGTTTCTAAAAATCTCACAAAGGCAAGGTTTGATGAGATTTGGTAACAGTGGTAAATTGTCTCCAAGGTTCATTGGACCTTTTGAGATCTTAGAACGAATTAGGGAAGTGGCATACCGGTTGGCCTTACCGCCACAGTTTTCGAGGGTTCACAACATATTCCATGTATCTATGCTTAGGAAGTATGAACCCGACCCTTCACATATGCTTGATTGGGTTGATTTGGAGGTAGATGAGAATGCCTCTTATGAAGAACGACCAGTTCAAATTTTAGATACCCAGGAGCAAGTGGTACGGGGTAAAACTATACCGTTAGTAAAGGTGTTGTGGAGACACCATGGGGTTGAGGAAGCAATGTGGGAATGAGAGGTGGAAGTCCGCTCCAAATATCCGGATTTGTTTGGAAATGTTTAAGTCACTTCTAGTTGTATTTTTCCCTAGTGTTTGAGGGAAATGTATTGAGATTGTTAAATACATGTTGATTGTATGTTGTTATTTTAAGCATAAAGATGTTGCGGGTTGTCATTACTTTTGGGAAAAACTTCATGTTTTTGGGTATTTTGGAAAGTTGTTGTTGGCAAGGTAACCGTGATGTAATGGTAAAATTTAATTGAGAACTAACAATGCGATTTGAAAATAGAATAGCCTGGCCTTGATCGCTTGAAAATCCTTGTTTGAGTAGTTTGGTTTAATTTCGGGGACGAAATTTCCTATGGTGGGGAGGTTGTGACGACCAGTTTCGTTGTGCGTTCTTGTTCTCCCTTGTTTACCTTTGGGTTTACCCTTGTTCGAGTGATGGTTTAGACTTGGAGTCTTATTAATCATTTGAGTTTGTTGTGTTAGGGAGTCTTTCTTAAAATTCTGGTTCTTGTTTACTCCAGTGTTGAGTTTTACTTGTCTCGGAGGGTGTGGAGTCGGGTCTGGTGTGTCGAAAGTTGAACCAAGGAAATTCCGGGCTGGGGGCCAGGGTCGCACGTGCAGGGCCTTGGGCCGCACGTGCGGGAGAGGGACCGCACGTGCGGGCTCGCACGTGTGGGTGGCCAAGCCGTACGTGCGGGAAACAGGGGCAGAGGGTGTAGCATTCTGCTAAAAGGCAGGTGCGGGGTGAGGTGCGGGGGAAGGAGGCTGCACGTGCGAGAAGTTAGGTGAGATCCGAATTTTCCTTTTTCTCCTCTTTTTAGGCTGATTGTGTATCAGTTTTTGAATATCTCTCGCTCTCTAAAAACATTTCCTCTCCCTTCTCTCTACATTTCCTTCCAAAAACCTCACAAGATCTATGATTTCTCCAAATCCATTGGGATTTAGATCCAAGTTCTTCATCAAAGTTGGTTGTCTAGGCGAGAGTTACGTTGTGTGCGGTGGAGATCGAGTTTCATCGTCGTTGATTTTAGGATCTTCAACTCATTTCTTCTTCAAACTTGAGGTAAGGATTTCCTTTGAGTTATATATATGTTTTTGCAAGATCTAGATGATTTTTGAAATTATCCTTTGATTAGTTTTGAAAATTGATTGTTGATTCAAGAAGAAGAGTAATTTTGAAAGTGGATTTACTTTCTTTTCCTTTTAAAACATAAATTGAGGGTTTTGAATTATATTGATTGAAGAAAGATGATTTTGGTGAGATCCTTCTAAATATTTTGGAGGTGAGTGGTGTTTGGTGAGAAAACTGAGAAATAGGGGTTTTTGAAGGATGTTCAAAATCCTTGGATGATGTTTGTATATTTATTTTGGGAGTCAAAATAAATGGATGTTTTTTTTTTTAAATTGTTTATTTATATATATAAATGATGAAGTTTGTAAAATATGAGAATTGTTGTTCATATTGGAAATTGTGATTGAAAATGTTGTTTTAGTCTTGAAATGGTTAAATTGTAGAGAATGCTCGAAATGTGGGAAATGTGTTGTTGCTTGTGGGAATTGGAAATCAAAGTTTATATATTCATCTTGTGATATTATTAATTTGAAAAGAGAAATGGGAGATTTGTTCACAATGGAATTATTGTGCGGAAATATTGAGAATGGAAGAAATGTTGTTTTGCATTTAATCATTTCATGGGCATATCAATTCATTTGATTAAGTTGAGCTTTGAACGTTGATTTGAAAACCTTGCATTAAGAAAAGAATGTTGGGAAACGGGTTTTTATGAAATTGTTTTGGGGTAAATACGGTGGTAAGTCTTGATAGGTGGTGTAGATGAAATTGATTAAGTTGGCCTGAGTGTCCTTGGTGAAAGACCAGAAAGTCGTGTGGTTAGGTGTCGAGCCTTCCGATTAATACCGGTAAAAATGACAATTGGTAGTACTTGTATAGTTTACTTGCATACACCGGCCTAGGGATTACCAGAGTTGTATTTACCGCCCATTAAATTAAATTGTTAAGTTTTGAACAATGGACATTTCGTGGCATCATTGAGCATGATGGTTTTCGAAAGATGAAGATATGATTTATTTGCAAAAAGACATAGCATGGCATGTGCATTCATCTCTTGAGACTTGTATAAAATGTATATACTTTGTTAAGGATTTTCTACTGGGCTTTATGCTGACCATATGAGATTTTTGTACAGGAAAAGACGTGGTGAATCCCCCTAACTGAGGGTGTGGAAAAGTGTGTGTGTGTTGAGAGCACAAGGTTCTCATTTGGTGTGATTTTATTTGTAAGCCAAGGGCTTTGTATTTGTGGATTTGAATAACCGTTTTGTGTAACCAGACTTAAGCCATGGAAATTTGTAAACCCTTGGGGGTATTTATTTGTTTAATTACTTGTTGGACTAATGTATTATCGCATGGGGAATTATTTACATTAAGAAATGCAAGTGTGGGGTTGTATAATTGGTTTTGCTTTAAAGGGCAATGATTATTGTATTGTCATTTAGGTATAAAAATTGGGGCGCTACACCGCGGCCCCGTCGTTTCTGGAGTCGGCAAATGTGGAAGGGAAAAATGTTGTTTTTTGAGTGCCCATCACCTCGCTGTTTCTAGAGTTGGCAAATATGGGACTATTTCCAGTATATATATATATATGTTTTGATTTTCGACTCTTGCTTGGGATGTCATAGTACATTTACCACCCGTGGACAATGTGGGAGATTGAGCAAAATTTCATGCATTGCATATTACCATTCACATACATAGACACTTAAATATGTCTTCATTTCTACATTTTGAATGTTGCATTGCATGATCATATGTTTTTCAATTGGTTATATAATTTGTTAAATTCATCACTTAATGAGCTTATGCTCACCCCAAAGCTAACAAATTTCACGAAATGAAGGCGAATGACCTACCAAGTGATTATTTTGATAAGAAGGAACTATCTTGGAGCTTAATTACATTTCTTTTGGAAATCTTGTTGAGTTAGTTTATGATGGTTGTAATTATACGTATACTTGGCGTGAATGTAGAAAAAGACACATTTTCGAAGGAAGTCCACCTGAGATTGGATTGTTGTATATGTTCTTACCTTTTGAACTGTTTTGTTTTGTCATGGATGTAATGAGATGATAATGTAGAATTTGGGGAATAGTTCAAAGCGGAAGAAATGTAAAGAATGTTATTTCTTGTTACTATTTCTATCTTTATTTGTATGTGTTGTGTGGCGGGAATGCCTGGGTGAATAGGATCAAGTAAGTTATTTTTTCGGGGCGTCATAGGGTAAATTGATCTGTATCTAAAATACAACTAAGTAAGACATAAATATATACTCGACTGAAGATGTTAAATGATAGATCGAAAATTTTATAAACATTAATATTAATTTATAGTTAAGTTGCTGAGATCACAATCTTATCTTAAACAATAAACAATAAACAAGTCCTTTAAATATATAGTATTACACAAATCTTTTTCTATCAACTTTTCAATTCAATTTTCCATAATCCATACTTGTAATACAATTGAAGGTATGAAATTAATTGCACAATTAAATAATTTTGTTTAATACTTCATTTCATAATATTATTACATATTATTTGCATACTATTGGTTAAAGAATGCATTAATATCAATATATAATATATTTTTTATACATCAAGAGTTATTGAGTCTCGTTGCTTGTGCCACGAATATCTTGAATGATGAAAAATATAACATTAGTCATTAGTATACAATTAGTAGACATTTGTTGTGAAAAAATAAATGTATAAAGTACAATTATTAGCGTGATGTATGTGTTTTGCAAAGTCTTGATTTATTATTGAAAGTGTTTGTTGTGGACACTTATTTGTATAACATGTATGTATATATGTATTGCACATAAGTTCATAGGAGAACAGTACACAATTTTGTAGTTTTTTTTTCTAGTAAATATACCTATATTACTAAAGCGATACATGTTAGAAAATTAAAATATCTGACAGTAATATAGCATTATAGATTATAGTACTTGTACCCTTTAAAGCTTTTGGGAAGTGTATTTGAATCCTTTATTTTATTTTGGGAATATTTGGTGTTGTTGTATCTTGGTTTTGGAGGACTATAAATCGATTTAAACTTATTGGGATTGTTCGTTCATGCTTGTTTACATTGAAAAGTTGTTTAGGAACATAGAAATCTTGTTCTGAAATCGACACCAATCTTGGTGGTGTCGATACTTGTCTTTTGTTGTTGGCCTCAAGGGTCGACACCAGTTTAGGAAGGGTCGAACCTTGTCTATTGTAGAATCTGGGGGTTGCTTGCTGGAATTTAGTGTTGACACTAGTCTAGAAGGTGTTGACACATTGTCCTCTGCACACACTAGTGTCTCAGCTTTTCTTCCTAAAGGGTCGACACCTCTGCCCGAAGGGTCAATACCTGTGTGTAATTTTCAGATTTTTGGGTTGGTTTGGGCCCTACTTTTTGGGGGTTTTGACTTGTTCTTTTCATTTGACTTTGGGGCTATTGTTCTATTATTACCTTACTACTATAAATAGGCTCCAAATATATATTCATTTCACGTTTTCTCCTTTTCTCTCTCTCTCTACACCGTGAGTTCTCTTCTCTCTCTCTAAACTCAAGCTTTTTCACTAAGATCTCTAGATCCACTCAGCTAGAGTGATTTTTTCACCATGGTCGTTTGAGAAAGATTATAGATCTCGTCAAGGGCTTCCTTTTGGTCTGAATAGTTGGTGGTTTCGTCGCCGATGATTTTTGGGTTGTCATCTCTTTGCTTCAAGAGGTAGGGATTTTTAGTTCTCCTTCAATACTCTCATTTATAGATAGATTTGTGGTATTTTCTTTATATAAATACGAAAGTTATATTTTTTAAGCATATCATGAATAAATAATGAGATTAGGGGTTTGAGGTTTGAAGAGTTGGGGTTTACTTTTGGATCATGAATTTGGGTGTATAATTAATAGAAAAGTTGAAATAAAAATTGCTTTTATGAAAAGCTTTAATATCTCTTGAAAACCCTAGTTTGGCTCATGAAGATGGTTGATGATTTTGCTTAAATTGAAAGTAGAATCATGAAGTTGAGGTGTTAAATTACACATTTACAAGTTTAATCGAAATTTTAAAGAATTTGAAAATTTATGTAAAAGTTGCGATTGAACGCTTAATGTTGATATTTTAAATTATGTTATAATATGAAACCAAACTTGGGGGAAAGAAATTACTAATGGTATGGATGATATGAGCTTTGTGATGAAATGATGATGTGGAGGTTTTAGTGTTGTATTGGATTATGCCGAATTGTATTGAATGGTGTTGAAATAGTTCTATTGAATTTTGTTGTGTGTTATGTTAAATTGTAATAAGTTGTGTTGTGTAGAGTTGAGTTGAGTTGAGTTTGGTTGAGTTGTATTGTGTGGAGTTGAGTTGTGTTGGGTTGGGTTGGGTTGAGTTGAGTTGTGTTGGGATGTGTTGTGGTTGGTACCCACGCGGGGAATTGAAAAAGGGTTTTGGGGCCCCACGTCCCGCCGTATAATAGCCGACAAATGTGGGAGTGGTTTTGAATTAAAAGTGCCCAAATGCCCTATCTAGGCTTATCGCTGGACGAATGTGGGAAAAATATTTTTGGGTGTCCACACAGTCTCGCCGTATAATAGCCGACAAAAGTGGACAAATGATTTTTGGGTGTCCACACAATCACGCTGTATAATAGCTGGCAAAAGTAGAAAAACGAATGGTTTTAAAAATGTTTTTGGGCGCCCACTTCCTACCGTATAATAGCCGGCAAATGTGGGGATGGTTTTAAAGTTGAAAAATGTTTTTGGAGGCCCACGCCCTACCGTATGACAATCGGTAAATGTGGAAAAACATGGTTTTTGAAAAAAATGATTTTTGAGAGTTCACTTCCCGCCGTATAATAGTTGGCAAAAGGTGGAGGGTGTTATAAATTGGGTGCCCACTATCCCGTCGTATTAAGTTGGGAAAAGGTGAAATGTGTTGTGAGATGCATTGAATCGGTGATGATACGTGTGATTTGTGATGGACTTATGAAATTACAATTTGATGTTTAATTTGGCATGGAAAGGGAATGCATATAGGTATTATTTGAAAAGAATAGATAATGAAATAGTAACTGGATAAGGACTTGGTGATAATGAATTCACCGGGTTGTTTGCAACTATAAGGAAAGATTAAGAGTTTTATTTTGTAATTATTGAAGATATTGAATTAAAAATGGTTTATCATCCTTGTGATATGTTGAATTATAATTGATAATGCAAGTGTGGGGGTGTTGTAGTTGTTAGATAAGTAGGAGTTGAGTATAAGAGAATTGTTATTGAATATAAAGGAAATTTGGATCTCTATGTTAAGGCGTTACAACAAATATGAATAGACAGGTGGGAATGGAGCCTATGAGGGTGGTTTTTGAGTATTAAGGGAACTTGAACTTAAGGTTATGGTGTTATAATGAATATA
This sequence comes from Camellia sinensis, assembly GCF_055761805.1. Lineage (NCBI taxonomy): Eukaryota > Viridiplantae > Streptophyta > Magnoliopsida > Ericales > Theaceae > Camellia > Camellia sinensis. The sequence continues at coordinate 98,340,933 of NC_138975.1, read as the reverse complement.
ATTAGTAAAAAGGAAAAGAATGGAAATAAAAAGTGGAATGTTATGATGGAAATTAAATGAGGAATATTTTGGAATTGATTAATAAGTTTAAAATGATGTTGCTCCTTAAACATATTTGTTTTCAAAAAGGATTTATGGCAATTTGATGATAAGGAATAATTTTTATGGCAGAAGGTTTTCCTTAAATGTTCAAATAAATTTTGAGGAAAAAGTACCCTACGTATGATATTTTGGATTTATAAAACGTCACCTTACTATGTGATATCACCCTGTATGCATGATGATTTCTGTTTACAGGATGGTTATTGCTTTAGAACTATGAGATCCCTACTGGGCAATTGTGCTCATTCCTTGTCATTTCATTTTTCTTACAGGAAGATAATCACTACAAGAAAAGTGACTTTTAAACACGAAACTTTTTGCGACAACATGTATACCGTAGCAAAAAGTCATCTTTTGCGACGACATTTGAAGCCGTCTCAAATAAATGTATTCTGCGACAGTAATCGCCTCGTCGCTAATAAACAGACAAGAAAAAGTGCCTTAAACACGGAAGTATTTGTGACGCATTGTGTGCCGTCACAAAAAAAAATTCTTTTGAGATGGGTGGAAATAACCATCGCAACTAGTGGGCATTCGTGACGGCAATTGACTGTCACAAAAAAAACCCTTATTAAAACGACATCATTTTAATAGTTGGATTTTATCAGTTGTGACCGTTTATCTATACCGTTGCCAAAGGTAATGAAGTATTCAACTCCCTCCTTTCGCCCAAATTGGCGCTCGATCAAAACCCCAAAAATTTCATCCCCAAATTCCTAACACATTCTCCCTCACAATCACAGAGACTTCGAGTTCCCATTCTCAGAGACGATTTCGAGTTCGTGTTCATCGACGTTCACAGAGATTTCGAGTTCCCAATCACAGAGATTTCGATTGTTCACCGACGATCTCTCTGTCGATGAGCGACGCCGGCTAGCGGTGGTGCGGCAACGGCGTATTACGATCCCTCTCTCTCGCGCGAGCTCAGTTAATATGCTCTCTCTCTCTCACTCTCTCTCTCTCTCTCACACACACACACACATAGAAAAGGGATGAGTGAGAATGGAAAGACGAATTAGGTATAACAGACTTGAGAATTTGGGCATAAAGTGAGAATGGGAAGGGAAGGGACTATAGGCTATAGGGGACCCACTTTGAGTTTCCTTTCTTATTTTCAATCAAACTGTGTTGTCTGCGCATGAATGTATATATCTATATGTTTAATATTTGTGTATCATGTATATTATATAATTCCCTTGGCTTTTCTAAGTTCAATTTATTTCAGTTGAAATTTGGATGATGGACTCTCTATTCTCTAGCCAATTTTTTTGTATTTGACTTACCTGATGTGGGTCTAGTTTCCGGATCTGGATGCTCTCTATTACATGGTTGTAATATAGATCTACATTACATCAATAGATCTATATTACATCGATTTTTCTTACACCACTACCTTTGGTTTGTTTAAAAAAAAGAAGAAGAAGTGATTTTCATATTGCAACATGTCTTAGTAGTTAAAATTTATGCAAAGACCAAGATTATAGTACACAATCCTTCCCACATTGTTACAAAAACAAGTTATCATTTGGTAGGTAGGTTCATTAATTTAAACATGAGATCTCTATAGTGTAATCTGGTAGGATCATTGTGAAATCCTTTCAAAGATATCCTTTGTTCCATGTATTTTTGTTAATATATTTTTGCACATAACTAACATATTGAAGACAAAAAAAAAAAAAAAAAAATAGAGAACATAATTTTTTTGTATCCACACAGAAAGTAAAAGAAGAAGTTGGTCCAAACTTCCAAGTTGCAATTTGTGATATTTGCAGCATCATGGGCATACAGATGTGTTCCTATTTGCCTCTTAACCATTTCTGTTTCAATTCATGATATATATGTGTGTGTGTGTGTGTGTGTGTGTGTGTGAATCGTACGGTGAGATCACACGGTGCTGATCTCATGACAAGTTATGTGGACTCATATCTCTTTATGGAGAAATTATAGAGTCCACGTGCGTAACATGCGAGCTTAACATATATTGTTTAAATCACATACTTATTTAAAAATTTAAACTTAAAAGTGAATAATATATATCTAAGATATATTAAGATTCAACTCTTTTACTCTTTATCTAATATGGATATTCTATCTTCATACATGTTACAACAATATGATAGTATGAAAACATTAATCATTCTTTTCTTCTTCTTTTTTCCTTTTACACACCCGTGTCATGCAAAACAAAGTGGTATGGTGCATATACTAGAATCAATTAATATTCCATCGACCGTAGTGTAACTATTCCCTTTCACAAATGAGGATAACCCCTTTTCCTTTTTCACACCTGTGTTATGTGAAATAGAGTGGTATGGAGCATATACTAGGTTCAATAAGAGTTGGGCAGGGTTTAAAGCTTTATTACCAAACTACTATTAATTGTTGATTTTGCTTCTACTGAAAGCTATTATTAATTGTCTCATTCGTGCCATGGTCTATATATATCTATTGAACTACTTTCATATATAATTCATCTAGAAGGATGATCAAATTTGCTCACGTTAGCTTTACAATTAGTCTATTAACTAAATTAATTTGGTCAATTGTTTATTTTATCATTATTTTGTTGTTTGCTAATACAAGTTGCATGTGGTGTTGGTAAATGAAGATGTGGAGATGTGGGTGTGGTGGGTCAACCCAAGAGATGGTAAGGAACTAGGAAGATTCATAGTTAGAGAGAGAGAGAGAGAGAGAGAGAGAGAGAGAGTGAGGGAGTAAATATTGGGGAAGGGGGTGTGGGTGTGGGTGTGGAGTAGGATTAACTATAGTGTTTATGTGTTGTATCATGTATGAGTTGTGGGCTGTGTATGTGAGGTGGGGGGCCACAAGTAAGCAAGGTGATGGGGTTCACATGAGTGTGGACTATATTTTAGAAAGTTCATCCCTCCTTGGGCTTTAGCTACTTCTGCTGTCCACCAACATGGCCTCTCTCTCTCTCTTTGAGCCCAAAATTTTGGGCATATTTGTTGTTTAACACTTTTGTCAGCTAATGAGTAATTTGTAGTAATTATATTTTTGTCTAAGGCATATTTGTTGTAAATATGACTAATTTTGCCATTCTTTCTCTATTTGCCTCCCTCATAATCCTATATCATTATGACCCTTACATTTGTTGTAATTATGTTTTTTTCCTAGGGCATATTTGTTTTGCATGTGAGAGGTATATCTCCCAGGAAGTTTGCCTGAAGCAAATTAATGGTGGGAAACACACATGCATGTGGAAAATGACTGGCATTTAAATATATTTATATATATTGTTGAGAAGATTACAAAAGAAGTGAAGTGTGCATTTGAGGGAAGTACAAATGATGGATAAGAGTTGGATTGATTTGCCAAATAGGATGTTGAGAGAATACATTAATGGGATTGATCAATTCCTTGTGTTTGCCTACACCAATAGGGTTGAAGGTTCGATGATTAGTTGTCCGTGTAGGAAATATGAGAATCGATACCATCTTGGACGAGAGGGTGTATGGGAGCATCTGATTTTGAATGGTTTTTTAAAAAAGTACAAACATTGAATTAATCACGGGGAATCTTATATATCTTTGCATGGTAATCGAGAGAATGAAACATTGGCTAATTTAGACATTGGAGATGATATGGTTGGAATGATACAAGGGGCTATGGGAAATCCACATGCTAGTACAAGTGTTGAGGGTAATGAACCACAGGGGCCTGATCCCTATGCATCTGAACCCTAGCTCGGTCCAAATGTAGAGACTGCAAAGTATTTCAAACTTCTTCAAGATGCACAAAGTGAATTGTATCCGGGTTGTCAGAAGTTCACATCTTTTGTCATTCATTGTTCGACTTCTACATCTGAAGGTGCTTAATTAGTGGATAGACAAGTCTGTTGACATGTTGCTTGAATTATTGAATGAGGCGTTCCCGTTGGGTGTGAAACTCTCGGACTCATATTATAAAGCTCAAAAGGTCACAACAGATTTGGGCTTCACGTATGAGACGTGGGATGCATGTCCCAACAGTTGCATGTTGTTTCGAAACGAGGACGCCAATCTTGATAAATGTGTCATATGCAATAGTTCAAGATGGAAATCAAATGGTAATGGTGGTTCAAATGGTCCTAACAACGGTGGCAAACAAATAGCTGCAAAACAAATGAGGTCTTTTCCTTTAAAGCCAAGGTTACAAAGGTTGTTTATATCATCCAAGACGGCTAAGTTAATGAGATGGCATGCAGAGGAACGAATTGATGACGGTGTCTTTAGGCATCCTGCAAACTCCCTTGCATGGAAATATTTTGACCGTCAAAATATTGACTTTAGTAATGATTGCCGAAGTGTAAGGCTTGGCTTAGCATCTGATGGTTTTAACCCATTCAGGACGATGAACATAGTTTATAGCACTTGGCCTGTTGTACTCATTCCATACAACTTGCCGCCATGGATGTGCATGAAGCAACCATTTCTAATTTTATCTATGCTTATTGACGGCCCGAAAGGACCTGGTGACAAGATTGATGTGTATATGCAATCGTTGATTGAGGAGTTGAAAGAACTATGGAATGACGGTGTCTCCACATTTGATGCATCAACAAATCAAATGTTTCAAGTGGATGCAGCTTTACTGTGGATAATTAGTGATTTTCCTGTATATGCAAACTTGTCAGGATGGAACACTAAAGGCAAATATGCATGTCCTTGTTGCAATAGGGAAACTACATCGTGTTGGTTGAAACATAGTAGGAAACAATCATACTTGGGTCATCGCAGATTTTTACCTAGTGGCCATAAATTCCGAAAGGATAAAGTATTATTTGATGGTAGTCGGGAAGTCAGATTCAAACCAAAATCGTTGTCTGGAACTGAGATGCTGCTACAATTAGAATCTGAGGGTATTTTAACCCAATACAAGAGGGATGACCTTAAGGAGAGGCATATGAGACAAGTAGAGAAGGAGAACACTAAAGGCAAATATGCATGTCCTTGTTGCAATAGGGAAACTACATCGTGTTGGTTGAAACATAGTAGGAAACAATCATACTTGGGTCATCGCAGATTTTTACCTAGTGGCCATAAATTCCGAAAGGATAAAGTATTATTTGATGGTAGTCGGGAAGTCAGATTCAAAACAAAATCGTTGTCTGGAACTGAGATGCTGCTACAATTAGAATCTGAGGGTATTTTAACCCAATACAAGAGGGATGACCTTAAGGAGAGGCATATGAGACAAGTAGAGAAGGAGAAAGCTAAACATCGCACCCATAGCTGGAAGAAAAGAAGTATCTTTTATGAACTGCCCTATTGGGAGCACAATCTAATAAGACACAACCTCGATGTGATGCATATAGAGAAGAATGTTTGTGACAATGTGGTGTGGACAATATTAGGGGTTGCAGGAAAATCGAAGGATGGTGTTAATGCTTGACGTGATTTACAACAAATGAATATTAGAAAACCCCCCTACATTTGCAGTTAAGAGGGTCGAATACAGCTTATTTACCACTAGCACAATTCACGATGACCAAGAATGAGAAAGATTTGTTCTTGAAAGTATTGAAGGAAGTTAGAATTCCGGACGGGTATTCATCCAATATATCGCGTCGCGTGCACTTACATGATATAAGTATTGGGGGTCTTAAGAGTCACGATAGTCATATTCTAATGCAACAACTAATTCCATTGGCTATTCGAAGATCGTTACCGAAGAATGTAATTGAACCTTTGATTGAATTCAGCAATTTCTTTAGACAATTGTGTTCCAAAGTGAATCGTGCGACGGATTTGCAATATATTCAAGATCGCATCGCCGTAACACTTTGTCATCTAGAGAAAATATTTCCTCTTACTTTTTTTGATATAACGAAGCACTTGCCTATACATCTAGCTGACGAAGCATTATTGGGTGGAGCGATTCAGTTTCGATAGATGTATCCAATTGAGAGGTATCTTCTTATTTTGAAGCAATATGTGCGTAATAGAGCTCATCCAGAAGGTTCAATTGCTAAAGAATATCTTATGAAAGAATGCATGAATTTTTGTGCACAATATCTCAATGAAGTGGAAACCAAAACTAATCGACCCGTGAAGAACTACAGTGCTGATGATAATCTGGGTCGTGCTGTTGGTGAAAGCACAAGCTTTTATCTTGATAATACTTCTTGGGTACAAACTCATCGGTATGTCTTATTCAATACAAGCGCGGTTCAACCATTCATAAAGTAAATTATGCCACTCACTCAATATTTTATTATGTTTCATTGAATTTTGAACCAAATTTTTTTTTTTTTGGATAAAATTTCAATCTACACAGCAAACACCTTGAAGAACTTAAGGTCAAAATGCCTCGTGTTGACGATCATCAGCTTCGGCGTGAACATTTTGAAACTTTTCACATTTGGTTCAAGGAACATGTATGTATTTAAATCTACAGATTCTATTTACCTAATTCGAACTACATTTTAAATTTTATAATTTTTTTTTTAAATAGGTTCAAACTTTGTGAAGGACTAGTGATGTCACATTTTCTGAAGAGATTATTGTATTGGAAAATGGCCCTCACAACCTGGCAATGAGGTTTAACGGGTATATAATGAATGGGTTTCGGTATTGAGTAAAGGCCATGGATGACCATCGAGCCACACAAAATTGTGGTGCAGCTTTGAAGGCAGGTACCAAAGTTATGCTAGTCGGAAAGACAAGAATCCTCGTGTGGGGTCTATGTACTATTTGACAGATATTGTTGAGATTCGATATTCCAATGAGAAGAAGCGTGTGTTGTTTAAGTGTGATTGGATTGACAACATTCACAGGAAGTTACAAGATGTCTTCAATTTTACGTTGGTCAACTTCAATCATTGTTGTACTGAGATGATCGAATTACCAATGAACCTTTCATCTTGGCATCCTAAGCAGAGCAAGTTTGGTATGTTGCAGACCCGTTAGAACCAGACTAGCAAGTAGTGGTGAAGATGTCTCAAAGAGGTTTATTTGATATGAATTCGACTGATCCAGAAATCGAGCCATATATGAGCCAACAATTAGAAGAAAACATAATGCTGCGTGATGAAGAAGTTGGTTGGGTGAGGGAAGCCGCAGAAGGAGAAACACTTGATGTGAAAATAGACTGATATTTAATAAACATCAGTAATTGAATTCAGGCCAAGGTTGTAGTTAATGTTCAGTTTCTTAATTTACTATCTTTGTAATTGTATTAGTTCAATTAATGTAATATTATAGTTGATTCAAAACCATTACCTACATTTCTAATGCCAATTAATGTCATGGCACTTGTAGATTATTATGGCAAGGAAGAAGAAGCCTGATCATCCCCTACGCATGATGTCCGATGTGGTATGTAAGAGGACATTAGCGGCACCACCATCATAGGAGACATCGCATCGACCACTATCAGAGGGGCTATTAGTGCCACCACTATCTGACTAGCCACCACATCAACCACTATTAGTGGCACCACCATTAGAGGAGGCATCACAACGAGCACCATTAGTGCCACTACATCGACTACCATCAGTGGCACCACATCAGTTATCGTCTACTCAGCCTCCACACCTACCATTGGTGCGTCCACCATCAGTGGCACCACTATTAGAGGAGGCATCACAGCGAGCACCATCAGAGGGGCCATTAGTGCCATTGCATCGACCACCATTAGTGGCACCACAACAGCTATCATCACGACTAGAGTCATTGGCTTATGAGCCATCCGTAGGTATATAAATTTGCTTTGATTTGTATGAAAATTATTTAAATATATATTTATTCGTTGTCATTACATATAACTTGTTTATTCTCATTGTATTTTTCAGACTCTTCGACTTCTTCACAGCCCACCTTAGGTATAAGAATTCGATTTGTATTGACATTATTTAAATTTGCATTTGTTTATTATCGTTGCATGTTGTTTATTTTAATTGTATCTCATAGGTCATGTTAGTTCTTCATCAACCTCGACTAGGCGTCGTAGAGGATGTGCCGAGGGCATTAGAGAGTGGGGTACTAGTACAAAGTTGGACATACAATTTGATGAAAATTACTGTCCAATAGGGGATAATGTGTGTAAGTTAACTACTCAACTTGGCATTATTGTGCGGAATGGTAACATTGTTCCTCTTACTTTTCTTGACTGGAACACTGTGCCTGATGACATTCTTGATGCTATTTGGAAGGATGTGAAGGTAAAAGTATATTTTTGTCCAAAAATTTAAATTCCAAAATTGTGTAATTATTATTTAAACTTTGAAATTGTGTTTTATAGGACAATTTGAATATATGTCCAGAGGAGTACAAGCCAATCTCCATGAAAAACTGCAACAGCATATGGAAGGATCACAAGAATAAGATTAAGGCTAAGTATTTCAAGCCTAGAAATTCTGATCCTAATCTGAAGGATGATGTTCCTTTGCACATTGTGCCAAACCAGTAGGAAGAACTTGTGGAGTATTGGCGTACTTCCGATGCTGAGGTATACAAATAAGTTATATATGTGATATGTAAACATACAAATCATATTTATATACTTACATTTGTTGAACCTGTTATAAAAAATTGCAACTAGGAATGCTAAAATTTGGCGAGCTCACGGCATAGCTCATACCACAGGGCGTACTACTTTCGCTCAGATATGGCATGAGGTTTATATTTTATTGTTTTATTTTTGTATATAAATAAACATTGTATATTTGCAAATTATTTGGATTCGAATTTTCATATTTCTAAAAAATGTAGATGACCAATAAGGGGGAGTCTACTGATAAGATGAATGTTTGGCTTATGACACGTAGAGTAGATGACCCAGAGGTTATCCAGACCTTGGTAGTTTCCAAACACCTTTGATTGTATTTAAAGTTTATTTTTTTATTTTTTGTGTGTCAACCATCTTAATTTGGCATATATGTCTTATTCAATACAGGATGAGTTTAATCGTCAACTCTCTATGCTACCTGAGGATTGTCGGACTTTGGAGGCTAGGAATGCCATTTTTCATGAGTTAATAGGTCATGACAAACATGGATACTGTCGCATATACGGGAGAACTGTGCCTCAGAGAGCGGTGTATAAAGATGGTGCTGGGCCATCACAGTCAACACCCCAACCATCGACTATTGTTCAGATCACCCAGCAGGTTCGTGCGGAGCTAAGGGATGAGTTGAGGGAGGAGCTGCGAGTAGAGTTCTCTACACATTTACAGCAGATGAGAGTTGAGATGATGGCCATTGTGTCACAGGGGGCGAGTTTGGATCCCAACAGATAGGTTCGATGTAAATTAAATTGTTTGATAGTTCAATTTTCACACAACATTATGTATAAAATTCGAATATGATTAACATATTATGCATTGACTATCATAGGTTCCAGATGCATCGAGTGGCCACATGGCATTTAGGGAATCTGCAGAATATGAGAATCCATATACACCACCACCAGAAGATTAGGTATAAAATGTATCTTTGCATTCTAAGCTAAAATGTATCTTTGCATTCTTTACATTCTAAGCTAAGAGACTTGTGGGAGAAGACGGGACTCAAATCGGGTTCCTGAATTGGGAGTTAGAGTCGGATTTAGCACGAAACTTGGCACACACGACCGGCTAGGCATGAAAGACTTGTAGGAGAAGACGGGGCTTGAATCGGGTTCCCGGTTTGGGAGTTAGAGTCGGATATCACTTTAGGCAAACTAGTTCCTTAAGAAACTTGAATTTGAGGTGTTAACACCCCAAAATCACCAAACGGTGTCGGTTTAGCACGAAACTTGGTACATACAACCGCCAAGGCATGAGAGACTTGTGGGAGAAGACGGGGCTCGAATCGGGTTCCCGGTTTGGGAGTTAGAGTCAAATATCGCTCTAGGAAAACTAGTTCCTTAAGAAACTTGAATTTGAGGTGTTAACGCCCCAAAATCACCAAACGGTGCCGGCTTAGCACGAAGCTTGGTACACATGATGGCCTAGGCATAAGAGACTTGTGGGAGAAGACGGGGCTCGAATCGGGTTCCCGGTTTGGAAATTAGAGTAAGATATCACTTTAGGCAAATTAGTTCCTTAAGAAACTTGAATTCGAGGTGTTAATGCCCCAAAATCACCAAACGGTGTTAGTTTAGCACGAAACTTGGCACACACGACCGCCTAGGCACGAGAGACTTATGGGAGAAGACGGGGCTTGAATCGGGTTCTCGGTTTAGGAGTTAGAGCCAAATATCGCTCTAGGCAAACTAGTTCCTTAAGAAACTTGAATTCGAGGTGTTAACGCCCCAAAATCACCAAACAGTGTCGGCTTAGCACGAAGCTTGGTACACACGATGGCCTAGGCACAAGAGACTTGTGGGAGAAGACGCCCGGTTTGGGAGTTAGAGTCAGATATCACTTTAGGCAAATTAGTTCCCTAAGAAACTTGAATTCGAGGTGTTAATGCCCCAAAATCACCAACCGGTGTCAGTTTAGCACGAAACTTGGCACACACGACTGCCTAGGCATGAGAGACTTATGGGAGAAGATGAGGCTTGAATCGGGTTCTTGGTTTGGGAGTTAGAGTCGGATATCACTCTAGGCAAACTAGTTCCTTAAGAAACTTGAATTCGAGGTGTTGACACCCCAAAATCACCAAACACCATCGGTTTAGCACAAAACTTGGCACACACGACCGCCTAGGCACGAGAGACTTGTGGGAGAAGACGGGGCTCGAATCGGGTTCCCGATTTGGGAGTTAGAGGCAGATATCACTATAGGCAAACTAATTCCTTAAGAAACTTGAATTCGAGGTGATAACGTCCCAAAATCACCAAACGGCGTCGGTTTAGCACGAAACTTGGCACACACGACGGCCTAGGCACGAGAGACTTGTGGGAGAAGATGGGACTCGAATCAGGTTCTCGGATTGGGAGTTAAAGCCGAATTTCGCTTTAGGCAAACTAGTTCCTTAAGAAACTTGAATTCGAGGTGTTAGCGCCCCAAAATCACCAAACGGCATCGGTTTAGCACGAAACTTGGCACACACGACCACCTAGGCACGAGAGACTTGTGGGAGAAGACGGGACTCGAATCGGGTTCTTGGATTGGGAGTTAAAGCCGGATTTCACTTTAGGCAAACTAGTTCCTTAAGAAACTTGAATTCGAGGTGTTAGCGTCCCAAAATCACCAAACGACCTCGGTTTAGCATGAAACTTGGCACACACGACCGCCTAGGCACGAGAGACTTGTGGGAGAAGACGGGGCTCGAATCAGGTTCTCTGTTTAGGAGTTAGAGTCGGATATCACTCTAGGCAAACTAGTTCCTTAAGAAACTTGAATTTGAGGTGTTAACGCCCCAAAATCACCAAACGGCGTCGGTTTAGCATGAAACTTGGCACACACAATTGCCTAGGCACGAGAGACTTGTAGGAGAAGACGGGGCTCGTATCGGGTTCCCGGTTTGGAGTTAGAGCCGGATATCACTGTAGGCAAACTAGTTCTTTAAGAAACTTGAATTCGAGGTGTTAACGTCCCAAAATCACCAAACAGCGTCAGTTTAGCACGGAACTTGGCACACACGATGGCTTAGGCACAAGAGACTTGTGGGAGAAGACGGGACTCGAATCGGGTTCCCGGATTAAGAGTTAGAGCCGAATTTCACTCAAGATAAACTAGTTCCTTAAGAAACTTGAATTCGAGGTGTTAACGCTCCAAAATCACCAAACGACATCGATTTAGCACGAAACTTAGCACACACGATCGCCTAGGCACGAGAGATTTGTAGGAGAAGATGGGACTCCAATCGGGTTCTCGGTTTGGGAGTTAGAGCCGGATTTTGGTCTAGGTAAACTAGTTCCTTAAGAAACTTGAATTCGAGGTGTTGACGCTTCAAAATCACCAAACGACGTCCGTTTAGCATGAAACTTGGCACACACGACCGCCTAGGCACGAGAGACTTGTGGGAGAAGACGGGACTCCAATCGGGTTTCCGGTTTGGGAGTTAGGGCCGGATTTCTGTCTAGCCAAAATTATTTACTAAACTATCTTTGTAATTATATAGTAGTTGATTTTTTATATTTTTCTGTAATTAAAATATTAAGACAATTATATTGTCATTAATTATTTTTATTTTGTTATTTTCAGATATTTTCGGAGTAGCTGTTTGCTTCTTGTGGAATGCAGGCGTATAAAGATTATGACTAACTTTTGTTTTTGTAGCCCACAGAAGAATCATGACGAAAACTTTTGTTTTTGATTTACGTTATTTAGATTTGTGAACAACATTATGTATGTATTATGCAACACTATGTATTGGGATAATTTTGCTGATGTATTGTTATGAATGGAAGAATATTTTAATTATGGATGAATTTTTATTTATATACTGGACTTTTTATATTATTATGTAATTATTGTTTTTTTTAGTTATTTTCATTTAATACAGGTTATTTTCATATTTTTAATAATTTTATTACAGTTTATTTTTTTTGAGATGGCAGCACACACATCGTCTCAAAAAGAAAAATAGAACCAGGGTTTTTTGCGACGGCAGTAATGCTGTCGTAAAAGATAGGGCATTTGGTTGAAAAGGAAGATTTTTAGCGATAGTGTAATTTGCCATCGCCAATAGTACTTTAGCGACGACATCAAGTGCTGTCTCAAATAACCCTTTAGCGATGGTATTTGTGCCGTCGCAAATAACTCTTTTAGCGACGGTAACACAGTGCCGTCTAAAAAAAACTCAGATTCTCACGCGTTAATGGCGACAGCATTTTTCCGTCACAAAGAAAAGGCGATGGTGTTATACCGTCGCTAAAACCCTTTTGCAACCCCCTCTGTTGTGACCCCCCCTTGCCTTCGCAAAAGGCCAATTACTGTCGCAAAAAACCTTTTGAGACGGCAGTTTGGGTATTTGCGACGGCATTTTGCCGTCGCAAAAAATCAATTTTTTTGTAGTGAATTCAGATTGATTGGTCGGAGAGTTAAGAAGTTCATGTATCTATTATGTGTAATTTCTTAGTAGATGTGAAAGAAATGAATTCTGTACATTAACGTTTGTAATTATTTATTTGTAATTTTGCAGTGGAAGTTGACATGTATTATTATTGTTGTTGTTGTTGTTTTCATTGTGAGAGAGAACATGTGTTCTTATGTTTCTATTACTCAAGGGTAATAGATATTTGAAAAAAAAAAAAAATTGGACCTAAATTAAAAGCTTTTGGTAATGTTTCTGAGTAATTAAAATTTGGGGTGTGACACAGATTGATAATGTATGAATATAATAACATATATAAATTTACATTTATATTCTTTTTATATATATTTATATATATAGACATTGACATATACAAAAGATATTACAAAAGTAATATATGAAATCTTTTGCAACAATATAATAAGGTGACAATGAGAAGTTAATTATTATTAATTAAATAGTTAGTTATAATGCAGATATTTAATGCTATATTTTTGTGTGTATGCACGATTTTTTAATTAATTATTAAATTCACATAAAATTAAAAGGAATTTGTAAATAATTTGTGTAGACTTAGAGATTAGTGAAGAAAGATTTAAAATAAAAAAAAAGAGAAGTTTATAATGTTTGGTTTGGTTTGCTTTTTCAAATTTTTGTTTTGAATTTTTTGGTTTTCATGTTTACTATTTTTTTTTAATAACCCTTTTATTTTCTTTTTAGATTCACTTCATTATACTTTTTTTATTTTTTAATTTTACTTTTAGATTTAGATTTACTTAACCTAAATACACTTGGAAAATAAATTGTTGTGCATTCTTTTTGGGAAAAAAAATTATTAATATTAAATAATAAAAATCATAATGGTAACAATAACAAAATAATATAATAATAAAAAATCAGTACATGTTTGAATTTATAAATTTTTTTACCAATATTTTACTTTTTAATTCTATTTAGATTATTAAATATTAGATTTTTATGTAAAAGTATAATTTAAATATAAACTATGAAGAATTTCTAATATCTTTAAACACTAAAACTGAGAAAATATGAAAAATAAAAAATAAAAAATTAGATTTAAAAAATAAAACCAACGAAAATGGTCATTTTTTTTAGAATTTTAACATCATACGTTGGTTATTAAAGTATCATATAAAATATTACAGTTCATAAAATATAATTCAAACAAAAAGAAAATGTATGGAGATAACCTGTAAATTTTTGAGATGCAGCACAAATTTCTGTTTTAAAAACAGATGTACTTTTCTCTATTTAGATTTGAATGAATGCATACAACTTTAAAATTCAACAAAAATTATTCACAGTGATTTGATCCGTGATGGACAATTATAGATATTATGTATATCAATATATAAGCAGACAAAAGAAATAAGAAAAGTAATTATTTTTTGTTCTTTAATCATCATTAACGTAAAAAATAGGGAGACGACTTTTTTTTTTTTGATACGAAGAGAGACAATTTCTGTATATTTATGTAGGATTCTTGGAACTAATTTTCTCTAAATATATATATAGAAAATTAATGTCAAATATTCTTGGGTAAATTACAGCGGTAGTCCCCGTAGTTTACCCGTTTTATCATTTTGGTCCATATTGTTTCAATTTGATCAATTTTTCCCTTGAATTTTACGACTTATGTCATATTAGTTTAATAAATAATAGCGGTTAAGTTTGATGGACGAAAATCAAATGATGTATCAATTTGGTCCTTGTAGTTTACAGGATGTGTCAATTTAGTCCCTGTTTTTTTGACTTTCCTATAAACTACGGGGACCAAATAGACACATCCTATAAACTATAGGGACCAAATTGACACATCATTTGATTTTTTGTCCATCAAACTTAACCGTCGTTATTTATTGGACTGATATGACACAATCCGTAAAATTTAGGGGCAAAATTGATCAAATTGAAACAATAGGGACCAAAATGATAAAACGGGTAAATTACAGGGAACATTTTCATAATTTTCCCAATATTCTTTTTATAAGTTTTAAAATTTCAAAAAATAAAGAGATTGTTGGTTTGTATAGGACTCTTTATGACTTTTAGAAAACATAGCAGATTTGAGAGGATAAAATTGAGATTTAAAAAAGTAGAAAACACGGTAGGTTCTTCATATTTTTATAATAGTGGTAGATAGATGGGTGGTATGTTTGTATTACATAAAACCTCGCGTTAAAAGGAATTTTCTTGAAAAGCATGTATAGAGAGTTAGGGTTTCCAAATCAAAATAGTTTAACATGTGATCAAAGTAGATTATGGAAGTTTTGGTGTTGAGGGAACATAATTATGTGTTTTAAGGAATAAAGTCCCAAATTTTATCCAAACCTTAGTTTGGAATTTTATTTTAACATGGAGTTTTCTTCAATTGGTTTTTGATTCTTGAAATTGAGTTGATGCTTGGTTAAATTGGGTATGAATGTTGATTATTAGTTGTTATGAGAATAATCCTTGTGGGATGGGTTCATGTTCTAATAATTGGTGATGAAATTTGGTGTTATGAACCATGAGAAGTTTATGATATTAGATGGGGTGTGTTGTGACGCCCCAAATATCGGGAATATCAGAAAATATAATAACAAATAATAACAGGGCTTATATAAGGTTACACGAGTAGCAAACATCATTAATGAATCCTTTGGCTAATAACCAAGCAAGATCCCAAAAAGGTTGGAGGAGTCAATATAGCCTCCTTTCCAAGTCCAACAACCTTAGATAGCAAAGCTACATTTTTAACAGATCTTGACAAAGTATTAACACAAGGCCCACATGAGTTGATGGAGTATAAGCGTAAGTTACAAATGATATATATTATAATTACAGTCATGTTTTAAATACAACAAGCGATTAATCACTTACAATCTCAAAACGCGTTTACAAAACTAGTTTCTAACTCTCATATGATAGCCATATGTCTTCGAATACTTCAGTTTTGCCTTTGACCGGTATAATAGTCTTCAATACCTGGTATGAAATGACATGAGTTTTGAATGCTCAGTAAACGTACACACACCCCATCCCTTTTTCCCAATCCAATATACTATTACAATTATAACAAGCAGGTAATGAAGCATGATAATCATTCAATAATAACGGATTACAAGGTTAGATTTTAGTAATCTAGAAATCTCCCAAAGAGATTTCATCCTCCCAATTGCAAGAATTGGACACCGGACTATTTGGAACTCCCCCTTTTGCTACTTTCCAGACCTGACCATGGATGCCTGCATTGATTACATACAGCGCAGCGCCATCTGTGGACCTCAAAAGGGACGATGAAAAGAAAAAGGGTTTTATTATCCTGAATCGAACCTTATCCTTCCAAAAAGAAAGTTTTATCCTCCTGTATGTCCCATCTGAACCCAACCTTATCTCACCAAATCAAAACATCGCAAGAGTCCGAATACCCCCATTCCATTTTAGGGTTTACGCGATAACCGCTTGCGCAAGACTTAACCTTTAACTAGGGAGCACATCCCCTCAATCCATACATAACACATTATCATCTCTTCATTATTCAAGTGATCGAAAACCCAATAGCACCCCAATTAAGATTACCGTTGAGTTAGATGTTTTAAATCAAAGTTAGAATAACTTAACTAGATAGTAATATCTATATAAGCATGAGCATCATCAAATGAAGAAGATAAGGAACATAACAATAACAAATATAATATCATACCAAGACATGATCATATACTAATAAGTATATTCATGAAGACAAGAGCATAAAACATTAGTGCAAAACTAAATTTCTAGATTCAGTAACATTTAAAGATTAAAATCAAAAGGACCAATTTAGATTTTTCCCAAGACTACACTTCCTATGGTTTGTAGATAAGTTTATCTAATTTTCATACCATTTTTCGCAAATAGAATAGCTTTTCTATATTTTTAGTTATTTAAGAAACATTCTAGCGTTGTCCAGATTTGTCAACCGTTACGAAAATCGAATTTTCTTACCAATCACTCACTCTTTTTCAATGAAACCAATTTCCTTGAAAGCTAACTCTTTAAGGGAGTCTTTGACATAAAATTGAAGTCCAGGAAATTTTTCTACATTTTTCTAGAGTTTTCGAAAGTTGGCTGTAAAACAGGTTTTTCATGCACAATACTCAAAATAAGAAGATTGGTGAAAAAAGAGGCCAACTAAGGGAAATTTTTCATTTCTTTTTTGATGAAAATATACTAAATAATGTATCAATAGAAGAAGGTATGCCTTTTGAAATAATGTGAGATATGGGAAGAAAAAGGTAGTTTTGTATCTATTAAGAAGACATGAATAGAAGAAGGATCAAAGCCCAATTCATCAACTTTGAACTCATGAACACCATTACAACACATCTGAAAATAAGATTTTAAATCTCTAATAACATGTATTTGAAAAAGGAAATAGAAAGAGAGATGGTGATGTGACTTACTTGTTTGCTAGATTGTTATGGCTTGGACGAAGTCTTCCCTCTATTTCTTTCTCATCCTTCAAGTTTACTCTTTGCTCCCCCTCTTTCTACCTCAGCCGTGTGTAGTGTGGGTGTGTGTTTGACTATGCAAATGCTAAGGGGGTGGTGATGTATTTATAGGAAATTTGGTGTGAAAAGTCTAAAATGCCCTTAGTTCCAAAGGAATTGAATAGTCTTTAGATTTAGTTGGAATGTAATGGAATGAGGGGTGATTAGGGTCCTAATTGTGTACTTAAACAAGTACTAGTTAGGGTTATCTTTAATTAGAACTAAGCTAGTAACAAGTATAAGAAAACATCCCTAGATTTTGGGGTCCTAGTCAAAAGTCTTCCCTAAATTCATGAAATTTGTTTGAAAAAGGACACTACAATGTTTATTTATAGGGTGGTCAGCCATGTGATATAAATTTGAGGGAATTTTTCTCATTTATTTGTATACAAACTCTTATATATTGTAGATATTTTGAAAAGGATTATAATATTGGGGGTATACTCTTATATGTATAAAGAATGATTTTGGCTTAAAGTGTAATTAAAATAAAATGTGTGGTCTTGGAATTAATTAGTATATCTATGTCAAGTGTAGTATTAATTAAAATAATGTTAGGAAAAATAATTATGTTCGAATGATCTTGCTTTGAATTAAAAGACACATAACTGAATGAAAATGATAAAAATAAAAAAATAGGATTTTAAGCTACTAATTTAAAATTTGAGAGTTAAATAATTAATACTAGAGTGTTAGAAATGATTTCTAAGTTACCAGGATTGATTATGGTTTGTACGGGTTCATCAGTGATACATTTTTAGTTCTAGGGTTAATTTTGCGAATAAATGGGAATCTAAGGGTTTTTAATATAATAATTCAAAAGTAAGGGTCTTACTAGGATTTACAAAATTTAGGGGTCTCACAACCTACCCCCTTAAACAAATTTCGTCCTCGAAATTTAAGTCGTTCATCTAATCGAAAAAAAAAAAAAATTTGTGGATAATTTGTCCGCATTGTATCCTCGCGCTTCTAGGTAGGTTCATACTTTAATGATTTGGATTATATTTTCCTCTTAAGTTCTTTTCCCTTCTGTCCAGAGCCACCAATGGGCTTTTTCTAATAATAGTGTCTTCATTGAGTAGAATTTCCTTTCTAATTAATGACGTGAAAGGGGTACATAAATCTCTTGTGATTTGTGATATTTTTGAACTACTTGCCATCTAGGTTACAATGTTGTTACTTCAATGTGAAGATCGTTTCTATAAATTCTTGAGGAGATGATAGTCCAAGCCAATGAAATGCCCTCATGTTTCTTAAGAATTTATCTTTTTGATCCTCTAGTACCGATGTCATTGAGTTTGTCGATGGAAACTAATATATCTCCCCTTAATTAATAAAAGCGTTCCATTGGATGGGTGAGTCATCTCTTTCTTTTGGTAACTATCGATAATTGCTAAGGTATGAGTAACAAATCTATTCCTAAGATGAGATCGGAGTCGGGTATCTTTATGCCTCAGAAATTGCACAAATAATTCCTATGCCCTAACACACATTACAGATATGAAGGAATGCGACGAACAAAATGTGTATCCAAAATTTCTAAGATTGGATTAAATAAAGGAAATTTACACTATCTACGTTCAGGTTACAAAAGTCATTCCAAAAGAGTTATAACTGCTTAGTTACATTCTTCTAGGTTGACCAAGGCTCATACTGTAGTTCCTCGGGTCCATATATGTTGTATTTCTCACTCTCAAGGTACTGCTTAGTGAGGTTTTCGTCTTCTTCTCCTTGTAGTGCAAATATTTTGTCGGTTGGGCTCTGATTATTATTGAGCCCATGTAATGCCTCAACTTCCGGGCCGTTAATAAATAAAATCAACCTTAAATTTAAAATTATAACTAATTAATAACCTCAAAAATACAAACAATTACACTAAAGAAAATATTAATAATAGTTACAGATAAAATTCTTCAAGTCATTAAATACAGATCAGTTCCTTGATCTAAAAGGTTAACCAAAATACAGGAAATACAAAATCTACTCTCTAAGGCATCCATGGTTCCTCAAATCTTTTAGGGATTCCGTTCTTAGTGTAAAACTCGCCTTTACTTAGCATAAAATGCCATGAGCTTGGAATGCCCAGTAAACATACACACCCCAACCCTTTTCCCATTCCAAATACACAAGTAACGTAACGACACGATTATAGCATACATCGAAAGCAATAATGAAGCAGAGCTTATAATTAAATTTTCGTTCCCAAGAATAACAGTCAATTAAGTTTGTTCTAGGCAACTCCCCACGGGATGCCATTCCTACCCAACCACTAACACTGGCCATGGGCAATTCTTATTGCATAACCACCAGTGCGTCGCTTACCGTATAACCACCTGTGTATCGCTTACTGCACAATTACCAATGATGCCCACGCACCTAGATTACATACCCGGGTGGTGACATCATTGTTTTCCCCAAGGGAACGTGCTTCCAAGGATACTCTCCCTATGTGAGACTGTAGCTCGACTTTTCGTGCCCCTTTTCGGAAGTCAAATAAGCCCTACAGTGTCGGACTCCCACGGTTCTGAATTTGATCTCATAAGTGTAATGTGAAATAGATAAACACCAAAGAGTCCCAATTCGGCAAATCTTTTGAAAAATCGATTTTGAATAAAAAATGCCAAAAATGGACTGCTTTTCCAGATACAGAGTCGCCACATAAATATTTTTTTGAAAAATTTAGGAAACCCATGACTCGTGCCAAAGCCACGTGTCCGGCATCACCAAGATTGTCTCAGCTCGGGAACTTAGGTACGAGAGGAGAAGGTCATGAATTGAGCACCCCCACTCGCCCGATCAAAGATCGGCCTCTGCTAATCATGATATGAATCTTATCTACATTATATGCTGTTGTTCCGATTTGTTAGGCTAGCATTACTATGTGATTCTCATGCACAAAAGTATAGACTAACTTGCAGGAATTGGAACACTTGATTCATGTTTGTTTTGAAAATTGTTTCGAAATATGTACCACTTGAAAGAAGTGATCGTATATGAATGTTTAATCTAATTATTCCAATTCAAGCAATTAGCCTTTATCCATAGGCATTCAAACAGTTTATCACTTAAGCACTTAGCCTCATGGAAAGTATGCTAGACATGGAAACAATCACACACATGCGATATGCTAAAGCGAGTAAAGGCTCACCTAGTACTCCAAGCCAAAAAGCAAGATGACGAAGTTAGAATAATGCATGATCCTAACTATGCAATATGACTAATGCAACACATGCAATATGCAATTACTAGGCTCGACTAGTAATATGGCATATGAATCAATTTGATAGCATGCGGTCTAAGCACGTATTCCAAAAATGTTAAACTAACAATGCAAGTTAGAATGATGAACTGAGCCTCGGTGCATGCAATTCAAGTGGATGCAAATTATGAAATATGCTAAACAAAACATGATGTCTCTAAACTAACCATCATAAGCTAGTAAATAAAAGGGAGAAAGATGCGGGGTTGGAAGACATACACATTATTACAACTTTACGCTCTCACGAAGGAGAGTCCGAATGAATTAACTAGTTAACTAGCTAACTAATTAATACAAAACAAATTAAATTAGCTAAACTACTTAACTAGTTATTACAAACTGAAATGAACTAATTAATTAACTAACTATTCTAGCTAATTAAAATAATTACAACATGAGACGAATTAGCTATTCTAACTAATTAATTACAAAGCCCCTATTTGAAGCACAACACTAATATACTTATAACGCGGATCCCGAGGACTAATGGTGGGCTCATGCATGAATGTGGGTTCTGCCCGAAAAAGGCACTGTTTCTACTACTGAATGTCTCTGTTGCATAGTAGAACACTTGCATTAATTTCTACCTCCAGACTAACTCTGTTTTGCTGGGGGAGAATACTGCTAAATTTTGCATTGGTGGTCGGTAGAGGGCCTGTCGTCCACTAAAGGTGGCCTGCCGGCCATGCTGATTGGGCTTTCCCATTGCAACAGAGAGCAAATAGAGCAGAGACAGTGTATTCTCAAGGGTTTGTTCGCATAATTCACCCCTTCTTCATCATTTGAACAGCTCAAAGGAGTAGTAACTTTGATCCACAAATCACCAATGGATGCAATTTCATTGCATGATGGCTTATAAACCAAGTGTGCAAATTCAGTGAAAACAACAAAACAAGACTCTTAAAACTACCTCCCTATCATGAAAGATCAAGGGAAGTAATTGACAATGAATCTTGAACCGTTTTCATCACTAATGAGTATGAAATGACTCAAAACTCAAGGGTTCAATTAACGTCCGATTGAACCCGAACAAGTTATTATTTTATACATTTTTTAGCCTCAATTTTATTACTTCATTTTAGTTTACCATCCATTCTTTAGTCAATTGAGTCCAATGGGTGAATTTAAGTCCTCTAACGGAAAGAGGGCTCAAACCAAGAGTTGCTTTAGGAAAGAAAGAGGCATCATACAGTTGGTAATGAACCCCCAAGGGATTAAACCATTAAGCATGGCATCTCAATCTAATGCTTAAACAAACAAGTAGTTTGAAACCACTTTCAAAGCAAAACAAAAGCCAAGAAAGGAGGGAGGTTACAGAAGTGATTAAAAGTGATCACAAGTATGGAAAGCCATAAATAAATACAATCAACTTAAATAAGATGGTGTCTAATGCCTATAACACCAAACTCATGAGGACAATTACACTACAAACATGCAAAACAAAGCTCAAATGCAACAAACACTTCGAGACAGTCCTAAAACAGTTTAAAAATAGTCCTAAAATATGCTGGAATTAAGACAAAAATAGCTAGATTAATAAGCTAAAACATGGATCATGCTAGACTAGTAAGCAAAACACAAGGAGGGGAGGCTAACCTCTCCAATTTTGGACTTCAAAACATGATTTTAGCTACTGAAATAACTCTGAAAATCAGCGTTTAAGAGCTCAAAAAAAGATAGTGCAAAGGTGGGAAACACAAGGGAAAAGGCCTTGAGAGCAAGGTATAAAGAAGGGTGAGCCACCCTTAAACCTTTATTGACTTTAAAACCCAAGTTTTAGCCAAAAAATATAGAGTTTTTATAGCCCAAAAATAGTTGGAAAATAGTAAGAAAAAGAGTGAATAAAGCAAGTAAAGAGGCAAAGCTTTATACCTCTTGAAGATAAGATCAATTCCAAGCAATAAACCAAGGTAAACACACCCTCAAGAGCTCAAGAAAGGCTCAAAGATACCTCAACTTGAAGATGGAGAGGTTTGGTTAAAAGTGTATTGGCAAAGGTGAAGAGTGTATAGGCAAAGGTTAAGAAATTTGCAAGAGAGAGAGAGAGAGAGAGAGAGAGAGAGAGAGAGAGTTGTAGAGAGAGGAAAAATTTTGCTCGAAAATTTTTCTAACCTTAAAGCAAGATGGAAGGCCCTCTATATATAGCCAAACATGCAATTCCCTAAAAAATATCCATCCATACAAGTGGGAGCAGATGCAAGCATCTGTGCAAACAGCTGGCATAGCTGTTACAAAATATCTGCAAAAGACATTGGTGGCCGGCCGGGCATCAGTGGTGGCCAGCAACAAAGAGTGATGGCCAGCAACCCAAAGCGGTGGCCGACAGGCCATTAGAGGTTGCAGGCTTGAAGATCTAAGGTTTTGGTCCAAAAACAAGGCAACATGGGTGCAAGGTTAGAAAGGCTCAATGTTGTGGCATTCTGCTGAGGACTTCGAGCACTTAACAAGCATATACACTCATCATTGGGTGTGCAAGCGATGACGTCTAAGTCGTAAGGGCCGTAAAAAATGGGGTGTCTATAGTTGCCCCTCTTTGACAGAATTTAGAGTTATGAAATGACGTGAGTGAATGTTAAAGCCCAAAGACGACGCATTTTGACAAGGCCGTAAGACTTGGATAAACAATCAAGACAGAAATAAATGGTTTCGCCCCCAGGCTGCCTATGTATCCCTTTGAAAGGAATCAAACCAATGTAGTTCTGGGGCAAGATGCAAACGATATGCACAAAAAACTTTGAAAGCTGGACTCACACGCTTCGCAAAGCCAGCTATTTTGAAAACTCATGATGATGAAAGATGATGGAATAAGCAATAACGAATGCAATAACAGATGCGATAAGTAAAAATGAGATAACAACATGTGAATGAGCAGCTTCAAGCTTAAAACCAACACATGTTCCCTTAAAAAAAGATCTAAAACACAACTTGACCATGCCAAAACAAGAGACGAGGAAAGAAAACACACATCCTGAGAAACTAAGAAATGAAAATCGCTCGGGGTCGTGTTTTACACGTCCCGAGAAACGAACAACACAAGGTCATGCTTTACGCATCCTGGGATAAAAAACAAAACCGCTCGGGCTCATGTTTCATGAGTCCTGAGAAGCAAGAAAAACCACTCCGACTCGTGTTTCACGAGTCCCGAGATAAAACACGCCCAGGGCCACGCATCACGTGTCCTAAGATACAAGAAAAATCGCTCGGGCTTGCGCTTCGCATGTCTCGAGATAAAACATGCCCACGGCCATGCGTCACGCGTCTTGAGATACAAGAAAGTTCGCTCGGGTTCGCGCTTCACGCATCCTGAGATAAAACACACCAAGGGCCACGCTTCATGCATCCTAAGAAATAAGAGAAACTGCTCGGGCTCGCGCCTCATGTGTCCTGAGATAAAACACGCCCAGGGCCACGCGTCACACTTCCTGAGAAACAAGAGAAATAGCTCGAGCTCGCACTTCATGCATCCTGTGATAAAACGGAGAGGTGTGCAACAATTGCACATAATGAACAAATACGATAGATGCACAAAATGATCGTGTGAGATAGATACACAAAGTGAACGAGTGCGATAGATGCACAAAGTGAATGAGTACGATACATACGCAAAGTGAACAAGTGCAATAGATACAAAAACTGAACGAGTGCGATAGATACACAAAGTAAACGAGGATTACAAATAAAGACAGTGACAACGCATGTTCCATGTAAGATAGATAACCGACGTATGACGCTAATTGAAAGCATGTTCTATGCAAGATAGAAGAGCATATTCTATGTAAAATAGACAGCATGTTCTATGCATGAATCATAATTGATGCAAGACATGCGCACGACATACATATACGTGACATGTGCGTTCTATGCAACAGAAAAGAACAAAAGCATAAAATGAATAAAACGATACTCGGTGGCACCTCCAATTTACTTCTCAGAGGAATTACAACATGCTCAAAATGATACACCTCATTCAGAGTAGCAAGTGAGGAACATCATGTGCCAAAACACAGCTTTGAGATCCCTTAGAAAGAAACCGGACCCAACAGTAAACCGTCCCTACACTTCTTGGGAAACAAAGGCACAAAACAACATAAGGACATAGAGGAAGGCCACCGGCCACTTACCGGCCACCTGCTGGCCACCCGTGGCAGATTCAGGGCATTTTGGTCTTTCCGCGCATGGGTCTTTAAATATACCACCCCATACTTCATTTCCTCACACCCACACTTTTGAAAAACCTCACCCTTTCTCTCTAGGTCCTTCTTCTCTCTAGATTTGCACTTTTTACGTGTTTTCCAACGCCCCACGCAAACTTTTTTTCGTAAAACTCTCTTAGTTCTCTTCATTTTGAACCGATTAGATTTTGATTTTGATGTTTTTTCTTGGATTTTCACCATTTTAAGCTTGTTCCCATCGAGTTTCTCTTGGGTTTTGTAAACTTTTCTGGGCTTTGACTTTTTCTCTCATTTTCTCTCCTAGGGTTGACTTTTTTCAAGTTTACCCTATTTTCTCCTTTTTTCTTCATTTTCCACCCATTTTCCAGATGGCAGATGGTAGTCCACATGACAGGGCTCCTCTATAGGTTCCCCTAATGTTCCCTCCCATTGCCGGAGTAGAGGAGCCGGTAGTTGCCGAGGCTGGTGAGGCAGCTCAGGCTATTGAGGCCGAGCTTGAGGCGGAGTTTAAACTTGAGTTTGAGAGATATCATCCCTACACACACATCTTACCACCTGGAGGCATTAGTCGTTTTAGCGACTCTGCTCGCGGCGCACCAGAGGTTCTTTTGCTAAGGGAGTCGGCCTCCCACCTTTCATCTAGCACTACTGAGGTATGAATTATGTTTTCATATATCCCTACCTTTTTTCTAACTGTATTTCTTGCACTGCCTTTCATCTGATTCATCTGTTCTTTGCCATACGGAGTTTCTCGTGTCTATAGGGGGTACGGACCTATGACAACAAGGGATTGGTATGACCAACTCCTTACTGGAGTCCGTGACATTGTCGATGAGACCGACTTCGTCCTTTTCTGCTCAGGTCTGATACGCGTTATTGCGAGCCGTCTCTTTCTAGGAGCACTAGTGGAGAGATGGTGGGACACCACCAACTCCTTCCATTTCTCCACAACCGGGGAGATGCCAATGACTCCTTACGACATTGCCATGATCACAGGCTTAGGAGTTGGGGGTGATCTGATCCCTTTTGACACAGACATGGGAGAGTGAGAGACTACCTGGATTGACTTATTGGGAGCACGCCTACCTATGTACCGGCCAGCCATGGTGAGATACAGCTGGTTTGCTGAGCAGTTACGAGGGAGTGAGCTTGAGATGCTAGAGGAGATGGAGCAGTATGCTGGGGGCTTTCTGATGTTTGTCCTCGGTACCACCTTATTTTCAAATAGGTGGAACATCGTGGGCTTATATCTGTTGAGCGCCCCGGTGACCCTTTCTTAGGTATGTTTCTATGACTGGGGTAGAGCCATCCTCACCACCCTATACGGCTTTATAAGCTCTGCCTCCCGCTTGAGGGAAGAGCGGATCGGAGGCTACTGGTGAGCTTGGGAGGTATACATTTCAGTTCCCTCTTTGCGCTTTACACTTTCTATTTTATATTTTTTGCTTCATATCTGTTCAACACCTGTGCTTTCTGCTTTGCACTTTCTGCATCTGCCCATGCATTGTTGATCACATACCACTGCACTTTCCTTGCAGCTATGGGTTTATGCATATTTTCCAACCCTCACTCCAGAGCCCATGGAGGAGCTCCCCCTATGGTTCCCTATCTGAGACAATATGATGGTCGGAGTCACGAGTCCTTTTCCTTCTTTCGCCATTACTTTGACATTGTGACTGCCCACGAGGTAACCCGAAACACAACCATTTTTGCTTTACAACTGTTATGATTCACACTTTGGCAACTGACAGCAACTAACAATCTGTTCATTCTCTATTTGCAGATCACGTGGCAGCCCTGGGCTATGATGCCAGTGGGGTTGCGGGACCAGTACGCGGGAGCGTGGGGCATGTCATGCTTCCGGATCCTGTTGGATGGTCCAGTGTTTCGAGCCAGGTTCTTGAACGAGAGATTCGCTCGCAAGGCCATGGGCTTGCCAAATCAGGTTGTTCCGATGTTGTCCCCAAAGTCTATAAGGTCAGCAGATAGCCTATCCGTTGACACAGTCACATAGTCACACAGTTCATGGTGGGTTTGGATGCTAATTTCTTCAGAGACGAGGGCGACTATGCAACCTTTATTCAGACCCACCTTATGCCTGTTCTGATAGGCGCTCATGAAGGCTAGAGAGTAGGGGCTCCTGGATAGGCGATACGACTCGGGTGACTAAGGCCTATGCTAAAGGGGCTCCCCCTATTGAGCAGACTATTCGTTGGCCAGAGCTTCTCATTACGCTCACATGCTGGAGGCCTACCGGGACTTCTTATCAGATTCCGATTGAGCCGACATAGGCTGGACACGAGGTTGTTGGAGTTCGAGGCTCATCCCCGGTATGGTCCACACTTTACCATTTGCACTTCACATTTCCATTTTAGATATGTTTATTCCAGACATTGATCATCTAAATACATTTGCAAGCATCTGTAGAGTACACAAGAAGCTGTCTCGAGCTGATGGCTTCCTTGATGGATGTGGTGCAGAGGACGGAGACGCAACTTGGTCTCCATGGTATCCTGGTAATTTCCTTCAGCTTGCGCTTCATGCTATCATATTTCCACTGATACACTGGCATTTTAACTGTAATCTTTCCCAAACTGCACTGATACACTATATTGGCACACTGTACTCACATACTGCATTCACACATTGTATTCATACTGTATCTGATACACACACTATAGCTGATATGTTGACAAATCTTTTTCAGATTCCATCTGTACCGATGACACTAGCGGCAGCAGCAATAGTAGCACCGATAGTACCTCCTCCAGTAGTGAAGATGAGAGAAAGACAGGCCCCAGCTTGCAGCCGAGATGTGAGTCGCGGTCGGGGCAGAGATAGGGGTGCCCGTGGCCATAGCAGCCCTTCAGAGCCCATCTTGAGCGATGATGATACTGAGACCAGTGACTCTGAAGAGGCAGTGAGTTAGCATTCTGAGTCGTTTGAGAGCGAATATGATGACACCAGCTCGAGGGCCGAGAGCGAAAGTGATGCTGGGGCAAACTTTGAGGCAGAGAGTGAAGATGATACCAGCGAGGACTCTAGGACAGAGAGTGGAGACGATACCAGCTCGGGTTCAGAGTCTGATTCTGATAGTGGTGTCGATAGAGATAGTGCCCTCGAGTCCTCCCCTCCGAAGAAAAGGACGAAGAAGGCCTCTCGGGCCTGAGGCGACTGGCACTGATTTTTTTGTACTTTTGCTTAGTTTCTTTTTGTTTAGTAGCATTAGCACATGTATAGCTTCAGATAGGCTTTATTTTCTTTTGAAACTTGTACACCTCTTCTGTAAAACAAAAAACCATGATCGGAATAAAACCTGGCAGTTTTTATGAAAAGTGTTGTTATTTTTGCATCATGAGCACCATATTTCCATGAAATGGACATGGAATTGAATTTGGCCAATAGAGCGCTTGATTGAAACAAAGTTCTTAATTGGGTAATGAGCCGACCAACAACCAAAATACAAAATAAAACGTATAACTGGATAGACAAAACAAAAACAACTCAAATACAAATAAACAAACTTGCTAAAACGAAAAAGACTCAAAACAAGACCTTAAAACACAAAGATCCAAACAAAACACAAGCTTCCAGCACTGCCCAGCACACAGGGGGATGGTAGGCCAGAAAAGAAGGTTGTCGACCAGAGATGGAGGTTGCCGGCCAGAGAGGTGGCCTGCCGACCACCAGTGTAAGTAATCTCTAGATTGTTGATAGCTAGCTTCTACTTACAGCCTTATCTTCTACAAAAGATTCAGCTTCGTGATTTCTCTTCCTGAACTTCATTTCAGCTGCAATTTTTTCCACAAATGGAGCCGTTTTTTGTCAAAAAACTCTCGGATTGGATAACTGCTTTAGAAGGCACGGAAAATGTAAATTTTTGGGGTTTCGACATAAGTGCACTTTTTTTGTTGAGCCAAACTCCACTTTGTTTTCCGTTCCTCCATACCGCGGCCTAATGATGGGACCTGATGACATATGTCTTTCGCCTTGGGGGACAAGAAATATGCCCGATAATTGAAGAATTTCAGGCGCTAATGAAATCCTAGCGTGATGAGGAAATCATGCCTCAGCCTCATTTTGGCCACGCCCAAACTTTGGGACGGATGTGTAGGCTCACTCTGCACGAGGCTCGATCTTTGGTCCACAACGGAGTGCTAGACATTCTCAGCTTGATTCATCAATTTTCTGATATCAGTGACAGTGACGACCTTCTTTAGCGAGGTTTTCGGCAACATGCCCTTTGCTTATGTATGCTTGCACATTTCCTTCTTGCCTCTAGTTTTGGCGGATCCAACATTCGGTTGATCAAAGTAGCCCAAGGTTTGAAAGAAGGCAAGAGTTGCATTGGTTTGGCGCTGGCCAAAACCTTGATGGGTTTAGACGCTTTTCATTGGTGAGAGACTACCAGATTTGCGAGGAGTCCACTACTTCTTCAGGTATTATTTCCTACCCTTTCTCATATGTGTTTCTCAGATCACTCAGCAGTCATGCTTTATTTTTTTTTTCTCAAAGCCCTTTCCTCACTTTTTTCTCAACATACATCTCTCAATTATTTAATCTATCTTTTCTTTCATCCCTCCCCAGGTCTGGCTTATGGATAAGCTGAAGGTAGTGGATTCTTGTCCTGAGTACTTAGCTCGAGGTTATTTCTTCCGCCACCGACTAGTGGATTTTCCCAACGAGGGGTGGTGGTGCAACTGGATGTGCAACAGGGCTACTGCTGACATAGCTTGGCGTTGCCTCTGGCTTAATCAGACCGAGATGAGTTACAGTGTGGCTTGGAAACCTAGCATACAGTTGATCGGCCTCACGCACTACGTGTTCTATATTTCTTTCCGGTTCAAACATCAGTTTGGGTATGATCAGACCTGCCCAGAGGAAGTGGTAGAGTACTTGGTTTCTTTCCCTATCCATGGTTCACACTTGGCTAGGTATCTCACTTCTTGGAGGACAAGAGAGCTTCTTGTCCTTGCCCCTAGTTTCAGTTATGCCATTTCTAGCAAGTATTTGGCTTGGCTCGAGGATGAGGCACAAACCGGGCCCGCTTTGGCTTCAGAAGCTTCCACAAGCACGAGCAGGGGACGCAGGAGCACCTGACTCACCTATGCCCCTAGTTTATTGCTTTGACCTTTCTTTTCAAGTTTTTTCAATGTAATAAAAGCAACTTTGATTTGTATCAAAGAGTTGGAGAACTTTTATGTTGAAATCAATGAAATTAAAGTTGTGAGCATTGAATTTTTTTCTTTTAGTCAAAAAATGGTCTAAGTTGTAAACGGTAAAATTCTTAAAAAAATCAACTTTTATTAAAAATTTTCAAAACCATTTTTGAAAAGGATCACCACTTGACACGCACAGAATCAATCCTCACGATGTACAACCCCGAATCAAAAGATCAGAAATGCCCATGATTGAACACCACTGCTCTGCATTGTAACCAGCTCTTCTCTCAGAGTAAAGATCACAATTGAACTCTTAGATAAAGGATAGACAAAGATGACCTAATTAGACACATGGACAGGACAGTTGAGTTGGAGATGATTACGATCGAACTTCAGGATGAAGTTGCATACATATCCTAAAGATGGGAATCAGGCCTTACGTAGTTCGGTTCAAGTTCACTCGAGTATTAACTCTCTCCTTTTGCACTCTAACCTTTTCCAAAGTCACCCTTTAGGGTTTTCAACCTCGCGAGCTCAGTTTTTCTATATTTTTAATTTTTTATGCCCTAACTTTTGCTTAGACCTTTCAGGGTTTTCAGCCTAAACACCCGATGATGAAAGTTACACTGTGCAATCTTTTGAATTCTCAACGAAGAAATTTGGATTCAAGCTCTAATCCCAAACCTTGCACCCATTTTGGCCAAACTATTTTCGACCTTAATACCCCCCTTTCAAAATATTTTTCCAAATGTTTCTACGATGTTCTGAGGCTCACATTTCATGTAAAACATTGCACTTTCGGTAAACCGAGTAAGGACAAAGTGGAGATACATGGAAGGAAGGTGAACTATTTGGAAAATATTTAAACCATCTTATGTATAGGTTTGGAGTTGAAGAAAATAGGAGGGGAGGGAAGAAAACTAGTTGGGGAAGAAGTTGGACATCAATCTGTTAGGATAGAAATGAGCAGTCTTCACTAAAATTGGCATATCTCTTTGAACACTTATAATGTAGATGTGAGGCCACCACCATTGAAAAATAGACTTCTGAGGCTTTAATTTAGACTCAAGAATCACTTAAAACCAAGTCTGGATGAAGGAGATATGCCTGTTTGAAGTCGGGCCTAAAATGTAGATTTTTAGACCTGGCTGGGTCCGTTTAGAACACGTCGTGCCTCATTGAGGCCCGTCTAGGCCTCATTGAAAAATTTTCCTGACTTTCTTTTTAGGCCCGGTCAAGTCTCAATGGCACCAGACAGACAGCTGGCGGGAATTGAACAAATATCTTTATTTGAAGATATTTTTGACCATTTTGGCTCAAATTCTATAAATAGAACCTCTTCCTTTAGAATTCAAGGTTAGCAAATTTTCCAAAAGCTTTGAAGAGCTAAAATGACCTCTTTCCATCTTCCTTCCTCCTTTGATCTTCAAACCTTCTTTAGCTATACATACACAATACATACACCATTAAAGCTTGTTTTTGAAGCTTTTTGCTAGAGTTTCAAACCATATTTCATAAACTTGATTGTGTTTGGAATTAAGTTTGATCAATAACCAAAGCTTGGAGGTCCGTTTCTCTTCGGGTGGGGTTGGTAAAGCACGGCGCATTGTAAAAGGTTCTTTCCCTTCTAGTTTACTCCCGGTAAAGTGTGACCTTGGGGTCGTTCCCCTTTGGGTGAGGCCAATAAAACGTTATGTGGATTTGTATCATTTTCCATCTGTGCTATATACCGGTGAAAATGGAAATGGAAATGAAAATATGTATTACTATAGACACCCCATTTTTGACTAGCCTTGAGACTTGGGCGCTCTCATTTGAGTTCCCGATGATGAAAATGAGAGGTGTTAATATTTGCAAGTTCCATGGAAGGAGTTCTAAATAGTAAGCTTTAAACCCTCAAACAACCTGTTTTACAAAATGTTTTTCAACCAAAATGGAAACCTCTTTCAAAAATGAGTTTTAGTGGTGCAACTCCAGACATTACCACAATGTTCTAAGGCTCATATTTTTAAAGTCAAAACATTATATTGTTTCAAACAAACGAAGTGAAGAATAAAGTAGAAGTGAATGGGAAGGGTGAAATCATCTAAAATGCCCATTTCTTCTTTCAATTCAGGCTAAATTGCTCTTGTTGATCTAACGATGTGCCCACTGACTAGTCGGACACCAAACGATGGCTGACCACAAAAGCACTCCACCGATCACCAAGAAGCTCAGCCAGCTGAATGTTTCGAGTACAGAGCATTTTAAAAATTTTTAGCTTTTTTGTTTTTGTTTTTGTTTTTTTTTTCCTTACCTATCACAAATATCGCTGACATTTGTGTCCTCAGATCTATATAAAAAGCTTGCAAGCTCTTTTCAAAGGGTTGGAAAAAAACTTGCTCAAAGGATAGAAAAGCTTGATAGCTTTCTCTCTTTCCTTCCTTACCTCTGACTTACCACCTTCAACCTTAACAATAAATTCTCCATTAAAGCTTGATCCTAAGCTCTGGACAAAAGATTTTTGATAAAAAAGAACACCCTTAGAAGCTATTGAGGGACCTTAAAGGGTAGTTTGTGAACAAGAAAGGCTCATCCTCTTTCAGAGGTGAATCCTTAGCATTTTTGATCTTATCCTCTTGCCTTTTCTTTAATTATAGCTTTCATTTGCATTATGTAATTGTCATAAGTCCTCATGGATGTGGACGGAGTAACCTTAGCCACCCATCCATTGAGTTAATAACATTTTTCTTTATTTTCTTACTTTCTTTGTGTCTAACTATCTAGTTCTTTTGAATTTTGGACCCTTGTGGGTGTGCTTAGGAGTAGTTTTAGCCATCCATTCACAAATTCAATAAGTAGAGTAGCTATTCTTATTATGAAACCTTTTATCTTCATTTATCCTCTCTCTCAAGTGTGCTAATCTATGTGTTTCAACTCTTTACTCAATGATAATGAGTGTTAGGGGTTGTTTCATGAGATTGCTTGGGCCAAAGGAAGTTGAAACTCTTTTCTTATAGCGATCCCGGTTGTCCCTCTACTGTTCTGTTGTATTCCGGACTCGGTTCCGTGAAGTTGGTGGTTGTGTAGCTTGTTGTTATCCTTTAATTCCACCAGTGTGAGTTTTAGGATGTTTTGGACTGGTGGATTGCAGGTTGGTTGAACCTTAGTCTCAAATCTAGTTGTCCAGGTTTTTGGTGTGACGCTCGAGCGGGTCATTCTGCGCTCAAGCGGAGTTTGGTTTTTGGTTGTCCGCTCGAGCGGGTCTCTTTGCGCTCGAGCGGGGTTTACACACTTCCAGTATTCCGTGTCCCTGCAAAACTTCTGCAGGTGTGATTTTTACGTTCGAGCGGGTTTCTTTACGCTCGAGCGGTAACGCTCGAGCAAACCTGCTCGAGCGGGTAGCACTTTCTGGGTATAAGTTCTGGGAGGGGGAAATCTACGCTCGAGCGGACTAGTTTTCGGGCTCGAGTGGGTGTACTTTATTCTTCTGTCTTGGCGCTCGAGCGGGCCTTCTTGCGCTCGAGCGTACCTAGTTTTTTGTTCTTGACGCTCGAGCGTTGTGTTCTCCACTCGAGCGGGAATGTCGTATATCAGTTGGCAGCTGGACTTTTTAAAATCACTTTTTACAATCTCTCTCTATCTCTCTCTCTCTCTCTCTCTCTCTTACTTTCTAAAAAGCCATTTGAGAGCTCCTCTCTCTAAAACCACTACTTCTCTCTAAGTATTGATCTAGCTAGGGTGTTTTTCTCACATTTGGTCTTCACAAAAGTTGGGTTGATCATCGAGGGCGTCATTTTGATCCGAGAATCTTGGTCTTTGGAGCACTTTGGTTTTGGTCTCTTCTCCATCCGAGCTCTAACTTCGAGGTAGGGATATCCTACTCTTCTTTATGAGCTTTGTCTTTAAATTTTGGCATTTCGATATGTTGGGGGTTGTTGGGTAATTTTTAGAGAGTTTGGGCCTTTGTGTAATTTTACAAAAGTTGGGGTTTTTAAATATACAAAACCTAAATGCATGTTTAGCATGAATGAATGAAATTAATGTTGAAACATTGATGAAATTGAAACCGTGGGAATTGAAATGTTAATTATGGAAAATGTCCTAATTACATTGATTGATTAATTTGTATAATTAGCTGTTGGAAATGAGGGATTGAATTGAAAATGTGGAAATTGGAAAGGGAGGGGATTAGAGGGTGTAGTTGGATCATTTATCGCTCGCCTAATTGAAATGTTGATTTAATATCCATTTTGTGCATTTATTTTCTGTTCAGAAATAACTGCTTTGGGCTATCGGGGGAGTATAGTCTTGATTGTTGTAGACAATGCATGATGATTAGGCAAACTAAAACTAATCGATTGAATGTGTCATAGAGTATGACAGTGGATAGAATACACTAATTTTATGTATTGATTGATTGTGTATAGAACCTTTGTGTTTATATGCATTATGCGTAGAGGAGGAGATGGGGGATGTACTCCGCGGTTTAGGGAAAGATGGGGGATGAACCTCTAAACCGGATAGGATTGGGAGGAGATGGGGGATGAACTCCGTAGACACAGCTCATATGCTTGTCTAGAGAAGTGAAGATACAACTCGTAGGCTTATCTTTGAGAAGTGTAGATACAACTCACATGCTTGTCTAGTGAAGTGTGGATACGGCTAATATGCTTATCTGTTGATGTGTTGATATAGCTAATATGCTTATCTATTGAATAAAGGTGGGGATGAAATGTGACATAGACTTGTATGTTATGAAATTGTGATGTGATATATATGGATGTATCAGTGTTGGCCATCTATCAATTGCTAATCTTTTAGTCATTGTTCGTAGTTGGTTTAGTATATTTCTGCTGGGCTGTGGCTCACCCTATATGGGAACATCATTTTCAGGTACAGGTAGCATGCCACCTCCAAGGACATAGCTTGGGAGGCTAGAGGCGGACAGACTTTTGTTGTCTCATTCCCTTTTGATGTATTACATGTAAATTCAAGCCAAGGGCTTAATGTGTATCTGAGTTAGTACTCTCTTTTGTAACCAAGTGTTAACTTGGAAAGCTGTAAACCCGTAGGGCATTTGCTTTTGTTGTTAACATGTAATACTTTGTAATGAAATACTCTGAAGAATTGAAGAGTGTGGATCTTTTATATATAAATGCATGTTTATATTGATGGGTTTAAATGTTATTATTTTGAGGGCGTTACAACTTGGTATCAGAGCGTACCGAGTTCGAATACTTTGGGTATGTGGGAAGTGATTAGTATCACAATGGGTTTGTCTCGCTTGATAGAGACTTAGGAGTAGTGTCATATGTTATGTGTTTATTTGATAACATGTTTTTGTGACTACTTGGGTGTGGTATTTAGTTTCTAGGATGTTGATTGGATCCTTGAGTTTTTGTGAGTCTTGTTGGAAAAGCACCTGATCAATGCTGTTTCTGACCGGAACTCTAGTAACGCCTCGGGACTGTCATTATTCGGAAATGAAATTCGTAATTGCCTATGTGATTATGTGCTTACGTGGAGTGAATTACAATTGTCCATGCATTAGGACGTGAGTGTTATAGCTTCGGCACATTTATAAATGTGCTAATGGTCTTGGTTACCTTTATTAGGATGTCAGGACGAGGACGTGGTGGACGAGGCAGACGTGGGAGGCAGGAGATACCTTTACCGGATGACATTCCGGCACAGCAGGCGGGGGTTGGCCAGGCCAATGTGGCTAGGCCAGCAGGTCAGGAGGCTATGGGCGCTTTAGCCCGAGGGATAGCCGATGCTTTGAGGGAGTCTGTGGGTATTTTCTGAGCTAAGAATCCAGTTCAGGCTCCAGTTCAGGCCCAGGTTGTTGAGGCAGGGCCTTCCTTCTTAAAAAGGGAATTTTTCCGGTCCAATCCGGATGAGTTTGTTGGGGATCCGAAGGAGCCACTTAAGGCTGACGAGTGGTTGGAACAAATGGAGAAGACGTTCGAGATGCTTGGCATCGAGGACGAGGCTCTAAAGGTGACCTGGGCATCCTTCCAACTGAAAGGAGATGCGGGTCAATGGTGGAAGTACGAGAAGGGCAGTGTTGGTGGTGCATGGGAGGTGTTTGTGAATGCTTTCCAGGAGAAGTTTTTATGTTCAGCGGCTAGGGAGAAGCTGAGAGAGCAGTTTTGCCAGCTTAGACAGCAAGGCTTGTCAGTGGCCGAGTTTGAGGCTACTTTTACTAGTCTGTCCAGGTTTGCACCTGAACTAGTGGCGTCCGAGGAACGCCGTTGTTTTGAGTTTGAGCGGAAGTTGAGGCGTGGACTCAAGTTGAGGGTTGGAGGGTCCTTTATCCGAGAGTACAGACATTTGGTTGATGCTGCTGCTCATATGGAGATTATGATGCAGGAGGAAGACGAGGGGCAGAGAGGCTCCAAGAGGAGCCAAGATGGTCAGGGTGACGGCAGGAGACAGAGGAGTTCCAACCCCCAGCAGTCTCAGGGTGGTTTGGCTAGATCAACCTTTCCAGTGCCGATTGCAGGCTCCGGGAGAGGTAGTCAGGGGGATTTCACCTGTTACAAGTGTGGCCAGCTGGGTCACAAGGTTTCGGTTTGCCCGCAGAAGGGAGAGGGTCAGCGAGCTACTTCTTCATCAGCTAGACCTCAGAGCCAGAGTCAGGGCAGGGGCCAGTCCTTGTCTTGCTATCAGTGTGGTCAGCCGGGGCACCTGAAGAGGTTTTGCCCGCAGTTGAGTGCCACTTCGGGAGCGTCTGGTTCTAGGCAGACGTAGAGTTATCAGCCAGCTCAGTCTGCGCAGGCCTCGAGGGCCAATCCGGGAGCTTCGTCATCCCAGTCTGTGCAGCAGTCTTGTGCTCCTAGAGATGAGCAGCTGGATCAGGGGCCTACAAGGCACGTGTATGCTGTTACCGCGCAGGATCTAGTACCGACTCCATCAGTAGTGAGAGGTACTTTTCTGTTTTGCAACTCGGTTGCTAATGTGTTGATTGATACGGGTGTGTCTCATTCTTTTGTATCTGCTGCATTTGCATCTGTGTTGGAGTTGGAGTTAGCACTATTGGCATCTCTTATATGTGTAGTGTCGCCTGTTGGTGGTGAGTTGATCTTGAAACAGGGTGTTAGGGGTTGTGATATAGAGGTCGCCGACCATAGGCTTCATTTTCCTTTTGTTGTCATGCCTATGAAGGGTTTTGATGTTATTTTGGGTATGGACTGGCTATCGTCACACCGAGCTGTTATTGATTGCTACCGCCAGAGGGTCACCGTATGTACCTTGAGCGGGGAGTGTTTCCATTTCTTGGGGGACCGAGTTGGTAGGGTGTTGCCACCGGTGTACGATCCGCGAGGGCGGGGAGAGCTTAGTGGTCCACTTGCTAGCTTTTTCAATAGTGAGTGTGATGAGACCCAAATTCTATTGCCGAGGGTGGTTTGTGAGTATTCGGATGTCTTTCCCGAGGATCTCTTTAGTTTGCCACCTCACCGAGAGATTGAGTTCTCTATTGATCTAGTGCCCGGTACGGCGCCGATTTCTATGGCACCTTATCGTTTTGCCCCAGCCAAGTTGAGTGAGTTGAAGGTTCAGCTCCAGGAATTGCTAGATAAGGGTTTTGTTCCCCCTAGTGTTTCGCCGTGGGGAGCACCGACCCTCTTTGCTAAAAAGAAAGATGGTGCCTTGAGATTGTGTATAGACTACCGGAAGTTGAATCGGGCTACGGTCAAGAATAAGTACCCTATGCCACGTATAGATGATCTGTTTGATCAGTTGAAGGGTTCCCGTTGTTTCTCTAAGATAGACTTGAGATCGGGTTACCACCAGTTGAGGGTCAGGGAGGAGGATATTCCAAAGACGGCATTCCGTACACGGTATGGCCATTATGAGTTTCTGGTGATGCCATTCGGGCTTACCAATGCACTGGTAGTCTTTATGGACTTGATGAACCGGATCTTCCGGGAATTCTTAGATCAATTTGTAGTCATTTTCATGGACGACATTCTTATCTATTCGCCTTCAGAGGAGAAGCACGAGGAACACTTGAGAGTGGTGCTTGAGTTGCTTAGAGCCCATAGGCTGTATGCCAAGTTTGGGAAGTGTGAGTTCTGGCTAGGAAAGGTGAAATTCTTAGGCCATGTGGTATCTGGGGAAGGGGTGTCTGTTGATACATCCAAGGTAGAGGCAGTGCAAGATTGGGTACAACCTAAGAGTGTGTTTGAGATTCGCAGTTTTCTGGGATTAGCTGGGTATTACCGTCGGTTTGTGAAAGATTTTTCCAGGCTAGCTTCGCCGTTGACTAGATTGACGCGGAAAGGGGTCAAGTTTGTATGAAGTGAGACTTGTGAAAAGTCGTTCCAAGAATTGAAAGTTAGATTGACCACCGCTTCGGTCTTGATTATTCCGGAGAGAGGGTTGGGTTATGCAGTCTATTGTGATGCCTCACGAGAGGGTTTGGGTTGTGTGTTGATGCAAGAGGGGAAAGTGGTAGCCTATGGCTCACGTCAGTTGAAAATTCACGAGAAAAATTACCCTACACACGGCCTAGAGTTAGCAGCAGTGATCCTTGCCTTGAAAATTTGGAGGCACTACCTTTATGGTGAGAGGTTCGAGGTGTTCTCGGACCACAAGAGTTTGAAGTACCTGTTTACACAGAGAGACTTGAATTTGAGGCAGAGGAGATGGATGGAGTTCATTGAGGACTATGATTTTGAGTTGCACTATCACCCGGGAAAGGCCAATGTGGTGGCCGATGCCCTTAGTAGGAAATCTATTAGTGATGTAGCTTGTATAGCCATCCAGGAATGGGAGATGTTGGGTGTGCTTGGCGAGTTTGATTTGCTTCTGGGCGAATCCGTTGAGGCTGCGGCCTTGTTTTCTATTGTTGCGCAACCTACACTTGTGACTAGAGTGTTAGAGGCACAGAGAGGTAACCTTGAGGTAGAGTCCTTCCGAGAAAAGATCTCCAGTGAAAAAGTTGAGAAGGGTTTGACGGTGTATCCCGACCTGAGTGTGAGATACCGAGACCGTTTGTTTGTGCCGGAGTCTTACCGAGAGGAAGTACTCCGAGAGTTCCATCATTCACGTCTTGCGGTGCATCCGGGAGGCACCAAGATGTATCGGGATTTGGGCCGCCAGTTTTGGTGGCGGGATATGAAGAGAGATGTGGCTGTTTCCGTATCGAAGTGCCTTACTTGCCAGCAAGTGAAGGCCGATCATCAGAGGCCAGCGGGTTTGTTGCAACCCTTGCCTATTGCCGAGTGGAAGTGGGAGCATGTCACTATGGACTTCGTTGTAGGTCTTCCGAGGACTCAGCGGGGTAGTGATGCTATTAGGGTGGTTGTAGACTGGTTGAGTAAGTCGGCGCATTTCATTCCTATGCACGTGAGAGATTCGGTAGATCATCTAGCCGACTTGTATATTCGGGACATAGTGAGATTGCACGGGGTCCCAGTGACGATCGTCTTAGATAGAGATCCTCGTTTTACTGCTAGGTTATGGCAGAGTTTGCAGAGTGCCATGGGCACTAAGTTGACCTTTAGTACGGCTTATCATCCTCCGACTGACGGGCAGTCCGAGCATACTATTCAGATCCTTGAGGATATGCTTCGAGGTTGTGTCCTTGATTTTAGTGGGACGTGGGAGAGGCACTTGCCCTTGGTGGAGTTTGCCCATAACAACAGTTTTCAATCTAGCATCGGTATGGCACCGTTCGAGGCCTTGTATGGCCGACCGTGTAGGTCTCCAGTTTGTTGGGCCGAGGTGGGTGATGCACCTTTCTTGGGTCCGGAATTGGTTAGGGAGACGACGGAGAAAGTTGAGCTTATCCGTAGGAGGCTTGTTACAGCCCAGAGTCGCCAAAAGAGTTATGCCGACCGTAGGAGGAGGCCTTTGGCGTTTGAGGTAGGTG
Source organism: Camellia sinensis (assembly GCF_055761805.1). Classification (NCBI taxonomy): domain Eukaryota; kingdom Viridiplantae; phylum Streptophyta; class Magnoliopsida; order Ericales; family Theaceae; genus Camellia; species Camellia sinensis. The sequence goes on along the minus strand of NC_138975.1, from coordinate 98,300,940 downwards.
ATCATGTCTTCTTGAAAAGATCACCTAGGCGAGGTTTGATGAGATTTGGGAAGAGTGGGAAGTTATCCCCTCGGTTTATTGGTCCCTTCGAGTTCCTTGAGAGGATTGGCGAGGTTGCTTATCGTTTGGCTTTGCCACCGCAATTGTCCGGGGTTCATGACGTCTTTCATGTTAGTATGCTTCGGAAATATGAGCCTAGCTAGGGTGTTTTTCTCACCTTTGGTCTTCACAAAAGTTGGGTTGATCATCGAGGGCGTCGTTTTGATTCGAGAATCTTGGTCTTTGGAGCACTTTGGTTTTGGTCTCTTTTCCATCCGAGCTCTAACTTCGAGGTAGGGATATCCTACTCCTCTTTATGAGCTTTGTCTTTAAATTTTGGCATTTCGATATGTTGGGGGTTGTTGGGTAATTTTTAGAGAGTTTGGGCCTTTGGGTAATTTTACAAAAGTTGGGGTTTTTAAATATACAAAACCTAAATGCATGTTTGGCATGAAGGAATGAAATTAATGTTGAAACATTGATGAAATTGAAACCGTGGGAATTGAAATGTTAATTATGAAAAATTCCCTAATTACATTGATTGATTAATTTGTATAATTATGAAATGAGGGATTGAATTGAAAATGTGGAAATTAGAAAGGGAAGGGATTAGAGGGTGTAGTTGGATCATTTATCGCTCGCCTAATTGAAATGTTGATTTAATATCCATTTTGCGCATTTATTTTCTGTTTAGAAATAACTGCTTTGGGAATGCATGATGATTATGCAAACTAAAACTAATCGATTGAATGTGTCATAGAGTATGACGGTGGATAGAATACACTAATTTTATGTATTGATTGATTGTGTATAGAACCTTTGTGTTTATATGCATTATGCGTAGAGGAGGAGATGGGGGATGTACTCCGCGGTTTAGGAGAAGATGTGGGATGAACCTCTAAACCGGATAGGATTGGGAGGAGATGGGGGATGAACTCCGTAGACACAGCTCATATGCTTGTCTAGAGAAGTGAAGATACAGCTCATAGGCTTATCTTTGAGAAGTGTAGATACAACTCATATGCTTGTCTAGTGAAGTGTGGATACAGCTAATATGCTTATCTGTTGATGTGTTGATATAGCTAATATGCTTATCTATTGAATAAAGGTGGGGATGAAATGTGACATAGACTTGTAAGTTATGAAATTGTGATGTGATATATGTGGATGTATCAGTGTTGGCCATCTATCAATTACTAATCTTTTAGTCATTGTTCATAGTTGGTTTAGTATATTTCTGCTGGGCTGTGGCTCACCCTATATGGGAACATCATTTTCAGGTACAGGTAGCATGCCACCTCCAAGGACATAGCTTGGGAGGCTAGAGGCAGACAGACTTTTGTTGTCTTATTCCCTTTTGATGTATTACATGTAAATTCAAGCCAAGGGCTTAATGTGTAACCGAGTTAGTACTCTCTTTTGTAACCAAGTGTTAACTTGGAAAGCTGGAAGCCCGTAGGGCATTTGTTTTTGTTGTTAACATGTAATACTTTGTAATGAAATACTCTGAAGAATTGAAGAGTGTGGATCTTTTATATATAAATGCATGTTTATATTGATGGGTTTAAATGTTATTATTTTGAGGGCGTTACATTTCTCAATCATTTGTGAACATAGAAAGGGATGTTGCCATCCTTGTTCTATGACTAGGTAAGAAGTTTTTAGTTAATTTGATGAATCACTTGTTTTAATAAGCAAAGCTTCCACTAAGAAATGATCTGCATTACGCTCTCCACTTAATAACATGGATTTAGGCATTAATTTGCTCTTATTCACAAAGAGAAGATGTGTAGGTTTCTATCTATTTCTTGGGCTTAAATTTTTTCTTGATTTTGATCCATTTAATTTGGTTCCTTAATCAAAAATTTGTTGTATATATCTGTTTATGTTATTGTTGAGGGCTATGGTCCATTCATCTCCTCACCAAGTGATCCCCGTCAACAGAGGAGGTAAAAGGTGTGAGAACTCCCTAGAAAAGTCTCCCTTTGGCCTCTGTCTTGAAATCCTGCACTAACCTAATTCCCAGCAAGAGGAGGAATTTGGCCGGCCACTTTTTACTTCGATCGGCTCATCTGGTGTCTGGCTGGTCATGCTTCTCCAAGAACAGAGCAAACAGTTTCTGGAAATGCTTCCCTGGGTAGTTCTAGAACCCCTGGATTACTTTTTTTTTTCTTTATTTAGTATGATTTGTTAGATTCAGCAGTAGTTAAGGCTGAATCGATTCATTATTGTAATAATCTCTCTCTCTCTCTCTCTCTCTCTCTCTCTCTCTCTTCCTTTTCTTATTCAAATTATTGTAATACTCTTACAGCCTTACTTTCGGTATTGCATCATGTTTTCTTTATCATGCTTGCATATTGCATCACCTTTTTATGCATTTGGGTCTATATTATCCGCATTAATAGGGTTTACTATCTTCAAAGATGAATACATGCATAAATCCATGTATTGAGGTGATACTCATACCACATCATAGCGTTCGGATTCCTAGATGCATGCTTTGTGTGTATTGCATTAGAAACTTGCATACAGGATCATGCATATCTATACATATCTGTATGTGTCTTGAGGACTCATCATGGAGTACTAGGTGAGCATTTTGAGCTTTAGCATATTGCATGTGTGTGTTCCTCACCATATCTATTGTTACAACATAAGGCTAAGTTCTTAAGTGAGATATCTATTTGAATGCTAGTAGATGGAGGTTGTGTTATTTATTTTGGAGTGTAGATGATTCTTATGTTGCCGATTTTATCCAAGAAAACCCTTTTAAAAAATGCATGAAGATAGAGCATAACCAAATTTTACGACACAATATATATTTAAATGCCTCAGATAATAATGGTAGCCCTATTAACAATCAGGATATGGATTTACGTTGATTATAAAAACCACATTATCACTTAGTAGAGGCCGATCTTTGATTGGGTGAGTGTGGTGCTCAATTAACGACCTTCCCTTCTCTTACCTATGTTCCTGAGCCGAGACACTTTGGTTATGATGGATGGTGACCTTTGGCACGAGTCATAGGTTTTCTAATTTCCCCAAAAGATTAGGTGGCAACTCTAAAATCTAGTGATGTAGTCCATTTCTAGGAATGTTTAGCAATAAAATGGATTTTTTCTATAAAAGTTACTAGATTTGGACTCTCATTTTTCGTTTCACGTTGCACTGGTGATGTTATGACCCGAACCCGCCCCCGTGGGTTAAGGACATAACCAGCCAGTAATCATGAGACTACCTATGGCCTCAAACCAAACCAAACGTATTTTAACAGAGTTAAAGGGAGCCAAACGGAAACAATTTAAACTTTGTCCATAGAGCTGTGCTTACATGGCACATAATATCAAACCATACATATGCATATGAATAACTCACAACAAAATATGTACCACACCAGGTTTTGTACATACATGATCATAATAGTCTAAGTCAACCCATCAAAACTATATACAACAGATGCAAAGTCTTCGCCAACACGACAGAATATAAATACATCACAAAAGGGCGAAGACGGGTCTCGTGCGTGAGACACAAGGGCTGACTCTCCCAAATTTTTTGTTGTTCCACATAGACATCACTGGGGCTGGGTCTGGACTTCTTTTGGCTCACCTACAAACACATGAATGAGTGTGAGCGATAGCCCAGTGAATAATATCAAATGCAGAAGCTATACAAACGATATGTAGAACAGCATGCTTCAAACGACCTTAGGCCCAATTCGCATTTGTATTCAACATATATACACAACTTAGGTCAAATGACTACGGTTCCAAACAAACTGGCCTTTGGCCCATTCAAGCTTTCATTTGTGTCAAAACGGCCCTTGGCCCATTTAGATGACAAAATGGCCTTTGGCCCATTCCTTCGTTCATGTCGAAATGGCCTCTGGCCCATTCATTCATGTCAAAATAGCCTCCGGCCCATTTATTCATGACAAAACGGCCTCCGGCCAATTCATTCTATTATTCAGATCAGACTGGCCTCTGGCCCACTCATTTGGTATAGCAAACATTGTCCACTAATCGAATCAATGAACTTATAAAACTTACATAGAAGTAAGCAATTGGACAACAACATATTTCAGATATCTCTGTTAAGATATTACTCACAGTGATCGGTTTGCTAGTTTGCCCTTGAGCTCGACCCTACACATTCCATGAACACAAAAGGGTCACAAACAATTCAATCCGTTCTAAATTCACATTTTCCTCTTTAGGCTTCATTCTTATCTCTTTAACTCAATTACAATGCTCAATGCATGCCTAAGAGTACTTGGAAGTGAAAGAGAACAGAAAATGAAACACAGAATGTCTTTACAAAATTTCAGAAAACAGGGTCCCCGCTCGAGCATGGGCTTCCCCGCTCGAACAGACCCATAAGGTTTGCAAAAGTACTGGATGCATCAAAATTACGCTCGAGCGTGAAGTTTGGCGCTCGAGCTGAAGGTCTGTCTACATAGCTCCCCACTCGAGCATGAACTTTCCCGCTCGAGCGGACATCCAAGTCTGCAAAAATACTGGGAGCACGAATTTCACGCTCGAGCGGATGTTTCCCCGCTCGAGCGGACATCAAAATTCTCGAAAACCCAGAATTGTTCTTTGCGGTTAATTCAACCTTCCAATCAACATTTCAAGCATGTAATAGCTCAAACTTCAAATATACTTGTGCTAGCATGATACAAACACCAAATTATGTCATTATGAAGCTCAATTTCATGGATCAAACACTTACATGTCCCAAATTAACCCAAACTCATCACCAACTCATCAAATTCATGCATTCAAAGCTCCTACTCTTATAAATTGTACATGCATGTGATATATTGTTCTTATTCTCAACTTAGATGATACAAATGGTGATTACAACATGAGCTTTAACCAAAACTCTACATGAATCATGTATTTGAAGCTCAAATATGCAAATTCAAAACAATTTCTTACATGCATGCACATATTGGCCCTCAATTCAACAAAACCAACTCAATACATGTTCTTTATCATCATTCCACTTGGAATCCACAAATTACAAACTAAAATCCATGAGTCAAAGGTTGATCACTCGCCTAGGAGCCTCAAATGCCCAAGCTCTAGCCAATTCTTGTGCTTAATCTTCAAGATTTTCAAGCTTCAATGATCAAGCTCCAATCTCCTACACTCTCTCTCCCTCTAGCTAAACCTCCCCCTCTCTTCTTAGAGTTAAAATCAGCCAATATTGAAGCTAAAGAGGAGAATTGAGTGTATATGGCCATTTATATAGCCCCACTAAGTCAATTTATCAATATTAAATAATTGGGCACTTAATTAATCCTTCTGAATCTAATTATTTTGATCCGAATCAATTTCCAATTAAATTTCACCGTAGGCTCTAAAAATTACACTAATCACAATGGTACAATCAATTTCGGATTTTGTGGCCGATAAGGCCTTCAAATTAATTTCCAAAACAGATAATCAAACAGATATTCCTACGGTGAACAGCTAGAAATTCAAAACCACATATTTTCGCATATTGGCACACAAATCATATCAAACACAAAATCATACTCATATTAAGGACCAATTATCATATTACGGAACATGGACATCACAGTCTTCCCCCCTTTAGGAAGTTTGGTCCTCCAAACTTATTTTACCTTCGTCGGGAAAAAAATGTGGATAGCATAGTTGCATTTCCTCCTCTTTTTTCCACGTAGCATCCGTCCCATAGTGTTCTTTCTATTCCACTTTCACCATTGGGATGGACTTGCTCCTCAACTGTTTCACTTGCCGGTCGACAATTTGTTTCAGCCATTCAGCGTATTCCATATTTTCATCTATAGCTACCCGGTGATAATCAATCACATGAAAACGGGTCTCGGAGGTAACCCCTCAACATCGACATGTGAAACACATTATGGATTTGTTCGAATCCTGGTAGCAAAGCAACTCTATAAGTAACTGGGCCAAGCCTTTCCAGAATTTGAAATGACCAAATGTAACGGGGCGACAACTTGCCCTTCTTTCCAAACCTGACTTGGCCTTTCATTGGGGACACACGAATAAACACATGGTCACCAACCTCATACTCAAGAGGTCTTCTTCGAACATCTGCATAATTCTTTTGTCGGTCCTGAGCTGTTTTGAGCCTTTGTCAAATAATTTTGATTTTCTCAGAAGTGTCTTGCACAATTTCAGGCCCAAGTAAAGCTCTATCCCCGACCTCTGTCCAACAAATAGGTGATCTACACCTTCTACCATACAAAGCCTCGTATGGTGCCATACCGATGTTGGAGTGGAAGCTGTTATTGTATGCAAATTCTGCAAGTGGCAAATAGTCTTCCCAACTCCCCTGAAAATCCAAAGCACACATCCGAAGCATATCTTCCAAAGTCTGTATTGTTCGTTTTGATTGCCCATCGGTCTGTGGATGGAATGCAGTACTGAATCTTAGTTCTGTCCCCATAGATTTCTGCAAACTCTTCCACAATCTGGATACAAACTTCGGATCTCTGTCCGACACAATGGATACTGGAACTCTGTGTAAACGGACAATCTCATCAACATAAATGGTAGCCAATCTATAAGCAGTAAATGTAGTTTTGACAGGCAAAAAATGTGCAGATTTAGTCAGTCTATCAACTACAATCCAAATAGAATCGATACCTCGAGTAGTCCGAGGTAGACCAACAACAAAATCCATAGTCACATGCTCCCACTTCCATTCAGGAATAGGGAGAGGTTGAAGTAGACCGCCTGGTTTCTGATGTTCAGCTTTGACTTGCTGACATTGAAGACACTTGGACACATATTCTGCAATCTCTTTCTTTATTCTAGGCCACCAATAGGTTTGTTTCAAATCCCAATACATTTTATTATTACCCAGATGGATAGCAGATACGGACCCGTGGGCTTAATCTAAAACCCTCTTCTTGAGTTCTGGAATATCTAGGATACACATTCGGTTTCGGAATTTCAACACTTCATTTTCAATGCAGAACTCTGCTTTCGAACTTGTCTCAAATTCATCAATCACTTTCTTAAGGAATTCATCCTTTTTCTGTTTCTGTTTAATTTCATCAAAGATTGCCGGTTCGGCTGTAATAGCGGCTATCAATCTGCCCTGTTCACACATTACCACTTCGATTTCAGACTTCTCAAAATCTTACAAGATCTCTTTCTGTTCAGTAAGCAAACAAGCCATACTCGCCGTTGATTTTCTGCTCAAGGTATCAGCACCTGTGTTAGCTTTCCTGGGGTGATACTGAATCTTTAAGTCATAATCCTTTATCAGTTCTAGCCATCTCCTCTGTCGCATATTCAACTCCTTCTGTGTAAAGAAGTATTTTAGACTTTTGTGATCCGTGTAGACTTCACACTTTGCTCTATACAGATAATGCCGCCAGATTTTCAAAGCGAAAACAACTGCGACCAATTCTAGGTCATGTGTTGGATAATTCTTCTCGTGTGGCCTCAATTGTCTGGAGGCGTAAGCTATAACCTTTCTGTTCTGCATTAGCACACAACCCAAACCTTTATAAGACGCATCACTGAAAATTACAAAATTCTCCATACCTGAAGGTAGTGTTAAAATTGGTGCCATGGTCAGTCTCGTTTTTAGTTCATGAAAGGCAGCTTCTCTTTCGTCGTTCCATTCAAACAGTTGCCCTTTTCGTGTCAATTGGGTAAGAGGCACAACTAATTTTGAAAAGTCTTTCATAAACCTTCTGTAATAACCAGCTAAGCCCATAAAACTGTGAACTTCTGTCATATTTGTCGGTGTAGGCCAATTCACAATTGCCTCTATTTTCTGTGGGTCCACTGAAATCCCTTCCTTGTTGATCACGTGCCCTAAGAAAACAACTTCATCCAACCAAAACTCACATTTCTTTAGTTTAACAAATAATTTCCTTTCCCAATGTATTTGTAGGACAGTCCTCAAATGATGTTCATGTTCAAGTATATCTTTAGAATATATCAAAATATCATCAATAAAAATCACAACGAATTCGTCAAGGTAGGTTTTAAAAATTTGGTTCATTAAGTCCATAAATGCTGTCCGAGCATTAGTCACTCCAAATGGCATAACAAGAAACTCAAAATGTCCATATCACGTCCTGAATGCGGTTTTCTCAACATCCTCTGCCTTAACTTTCAGTTGATGATACCCGGAGCTCAAATCAATCTTAGAAAACACCTGTGATCCCTGCAACTGGTCAAATAAGTCATCAATACGGGGTAAGGGATATTTGTTCTTTATTGTTACCTTGTTCAATTCCCGATAATCAATGCACAAACGCAAAGTTGCATCATTCTTTTTCACAAACAAAACTGGTGCACCCCAAGGCGAAGTGCTAGGTCGAATAAACCCCTTGTCAAGCAGGTCTTGCAACTGTTCTTTCAATTCTTTCATTTCGACAATAGCCATTCTGTAGAGTGTTTTAGAAATGGACTGGGTGCCTGGCACAGTTTCAATAGTAAACTCTATCTCCCTGTCTACCAATTCCCCCGGTAATTCATTCGGAAACGCATCTAGAAATTCTCTAACAATAGGGATATCATTCAATTCAACATTCATAGATTGTTCAGACAGCACATAACACAAATAACCCTGGCACCATTTCCTGATCAGTTTACATGCTTTCATTGCAGATATCAAATAAGGTGGAGGCACTACCCCATTACCCACAAACACAATCTCTCTCTGTTCTGGTGGTTTAAACACAACCCGTTTTGTTACACAATCAATGGTGGCACAATATTTGGTCAACCAATCCATGCCCAAAATTACATCAAAATGTCTAAAATTCAAGGGCAACAAATCCACATATAAGATAGCATCCTCAACACGCATATCACAAAACCGGTATATAGATTCACACAATACAGAATCCCCAGATGGAGCAGACACACATAGTAGATATGACAGTAATTCTAAGGGTCTATTCAGTCTAGATGCAAATGCATGTGTCACAAAAGAGTGTGTGGATCTGGAGTCAATTAACACAAAAGCATCCTGATTACATATAGAAATAGTACCTAAGACAACCGCATTGGCATTCTGTGTATCGCCCGGAACAAGCGCAAAAACTCTCCCTTGTCTCACGGTATCCCCGGTGATAGCAGGTCTTATAGTATTTCCCGGCTTCGGGATTGATGCAGTTGAGCTAGCAGCTAGTTTCCCACTGTTTTGATTATAATCTCGGGCCATATGCCCTTGTTTCCCACATTTGAAACAGGCTCCTGATACACGGTAACAAACTCTATGGTGCTTTCTGCTACAAATATTGCACATGGGAACTGTGTCTCAGGAAGAATTTGAAGTATTTGAGGAGCCCGTATTTTGCTTTTTTGAAAATTTCTTCTTTGAGAAGAAGCCTTGCCTTTTGTTACTTTTCCAGTCAGGTATTGATTTGGTCTGTCTAGCTATGTTAGCCTCTGATATGATGGCCTTGTCTAGCACCCCAGTGTAAGTCTCTAGCTTCAAGACATTCACTCTTTCTAAAATGTCACTTTGGAGCCCACCTTCAAAGTGTCTCTCCTTCTTGCAGTCAGTATCGATTACATGTGGTGTAAACCTGGCCAATTTGGCAAATTTGGCCTCATACTCAGCTATGGTCACACTGTCTTGCCTTAGTTCCATGAACTCTGCTACTTTCTTGTCCCGAACACACTGCGGGAAGTACTTGTTATAGAAAATCTCCAAAAATTTCACCCAGTCAACATCTTTATGATTTTCTCGCATTAACATCTACCATCTTCTTCCCTCATCTTCTAGCATAAAAGTGGCTAGAAGCCCTTTCTGTGTCTCTGAGCAGGGGAACACTTCAAGCAGTTTCTCAATGCCAAGGGCCCATGCTCCGGCTTTCAACGGATCTAATCCCCCGTGGAACTGTGGTGGTTTCATTTTCTTGAACTCTTTGGTGAGTGCTATTATTCAATCATCATTCAGATTATCTAGCACGAGTGGTGCCGGAGGTGGAGGTGGCGGGTGTGGTTGCTGCCACTGTTGTTGCCACTCCTGTTGCTGTCTCAAAGTTTCTGCCATTTCTTGTATCAATCTTTCCATTCTGTCTATTCTAGCAATAGAGGATTCCTCTATCTCATCACCTCTTGTTCTCACCATCTGATTAAACTTACATTATACTTCATACAAAAGATTTACACGTATGCATATATTAAAGAGCATGCATATTCAAATAATTTGCAAAGCAAGCAAATCACAAACTTATAACACATAGTTGTTCACATTGAAACATTTTGATGCATTCTCGATACTATCAAAGCCATACTTATCACATGAATGCACCCTATATCTTTTCTGGACATTTATTGCTCTTTTGGACAAGTGTGTGAGTTATTAACTCGTGCTCTGATACCACTCTGTCATGACCCGAACCCGTCCCCGTGGGTTAAGGACATAATCGGCCAGTAATCATGAGACTACCTATGGCCTCAAACCAAACCAAACGTATTTTAACAAAGTTAAAGGGGGCCAAACGGAAGCAATTTAAACTTTGTCCATAGAGCTGTGCTTACATGGCACATAATATCAAACCATACTTATGCATATGAACAACTCACAACAAAATATGTACCACACCAGTGTAGACAGCACCCGTGTGGGCCTCATGCTACAGTTCGGACTCGATTTGTGTCACGGTTCTTAATCTGAACCAAAGAGTCCAAATCTGGAAAATCGTTTTGAGAAACAGATTTTTGAAAAAGTAGTGCCAAACATGGACTGCTTTGCCAGATACAGAGTCGCCACCTAAATATTTTTAAAATGGGGAAATTTAGGAAACCCTGACTCGGTGCCAAAGGCCACATGTCCGTCATCACCGGAGTTGTCTCGGCTCGGGAGCTTGGGTACGATCGGGGAAGGTTAGCTATGAGCACCCCCTTTCGCCCGGTCCGAAGACCGGCCTCTACTAACCGTGATATCCGTTTTTGAAAACTTTACGTGTTCTTAAACCAATTATTAGCCTAGAATTACTATGTTATGCGCGCAGCAAACAAGTATAGACTAGATTGCCTAATTTGGAAATAAACATTGCATATCCGTTCGGTTTGAAAATGCTTTGGAATTTGCTACTCGCAAGTAGGCTAAAATACGGATTTCAACGAGTTTTTCCAACTCAAACAACCCAACCTTCACCCACAGGCATTCAAAACAGTTTAACACATAAGCATCTAGCCACATGTTAAGCATGCTGTCATGGCAATATTCACACTCATGTGATATGCTAAAGCGGAAATACTTACATAGTACTCCGTGCCAAAACAAAGAACTTGTTAGCAAACATGCATGATCCAAGTCCATGTTAAGTGCCTAATGCGTCGCATACAAAATGTTGTTAGAATAGGCTCGGCTATCCTAAACATGTCATGTGAAAATGCGCAATTATCACGTATTCAGTTTGGGGATTGAAGTATTGATGCAGTTAGCGTGATGTACCGAGCCTAATGCATGCAATACAAATGCATGGATGCACACATGCATAGCATGAGGTATGCTAAATTAAACATGCCCTAATACTAACCATTAAAGCGGGTAAGTAAAAGGGAAGAAAGAAGTGAGGTTGGAAGACATACACACACTCACGCACACTTATTACAAGTTTGCCCTCGCTTGGAGGGACCAAATAAATATTACAAATTAATTAACTACGCAAGCTAATTAATATTACAAATTAACTAATTTAATTAACAAATTAAATAAATTAATTAAAGCAGGAAAATGCCTCGGGAGGCGTGCCACCATGCGCAAGCCGCCTCTGCTTTCCTTTCTTTCCTCCTCTGGAGGCTGTCAAAGCCTCAGGACTGATCCCTTGGACAGAGAGGATCATCACCGGCTGGTTGAAATTGCCACCGGCAGTGTGGCATGGCCATCGGCACAAAATAGGGTCTGTCGGCAGGGAAAATGGTGCCGGTCGGCACATTACACTGCTGGTCGGCAGAGTATTCCTGCAGAACCTGCAACTCACAGCAACAGAGGGCAAAACAAGGCATGACAGCACAATTCAAGGCATGTATGCACCAACCATGTCTCTTATCATTGTAATGACTCAAAGGGACATGTGCCTCGGTTCTCGGACCACCAATCACGTATTTCCATGCATGATGGCCCAAGGAACCAAGCATGCAACTTTGGTTTCAAATGCATGCAAACCAATCAAACAAATTAGGCCCAATTCCTATCACCAATTCAAGGAACAAGGCATGCATGCAAAATGCAATGCAACCTAGGCATACAAGCTAGGAATGCAACATGACATGGCAAGGCACTTATGCAATCATGCAAGCATACATATGGCAATGCAAATGGATGGCAAGATGGACTTATACATGAATTATGCAACTCTAAAAAGGCCTAAAACGGTAGCCAAAGTGCTAAAAAGTGAGGGCTAAATGGCATGCACACACATATGCACATAAGGACCAACACTTAAGCACAAATCAAACAACATTCAAGCACACTTGAAAGGAGGAAACATGGACAATTGGCATGCAACACGAGCCCTAAAATCATGTTAGGATGGTGCCCAACCAAGCAACAAAATCAAGCCAAAACATGCAACAAATAGTCCAAGTGTTCGAAGCAAATCAATAAGGCATTGAACTACACTTAACATGACCAAACATGGCATGAAAAGAAGGACCAAAATCAGAGGTTTAGCATGTTAAAACAAAGCTAAAGGACTACTTAGGTGGCATCTAAATGGCCCAAATTTAAAGGCATGCAAAGGCACCAAAACATGGAGCATTGCAGAACATGCTTTCAAAGCATTAAAGAGACATGCAAGGCAATCCAACAAGCATGGAAATGGGACTGAAGTGGCATATAGAATGATCTCAAATCACCAAAACAATGCAAAGATGGCATGCTACACATGCACATACTCAAGGCCAACAAGCCCAAATACAAAGGAGCTATATAATGCATGCAAAGATCAACCCAAACGACTATGGACAGAGCTAAAACATGGCAAAATAAGCACATAAACTTCACGAATGCAAGCCTAAAACATGCTCCAACAAAGGCTAACAACCTAGAACATGTTAAGGCACAAATAAGGCATTACATGGCAACTATGCTAAGCATGCATGAAGTTCCAAAAACAACTTGAAATCATGTTATATTATGGATATACAAGCATGAAAAACAAACCAAACATGCTCAACACACACTCAAGCATAGGCTTCCTTAAGAAGCCAAAATATGCCCTTTTCAAGGACAACAAGGAGAGGGGGTGGCCCTCTCCTTCTTAGGACTTCAAAGCATCATCTTCACCACTGAAATCCCTCAATATTTCAGTGGTGAAGAGACCTCAACACCAAAATCCCGGAGCTAGCACAAAATGGCTCAAAATGAGGCCTTTTGAGGCCTAAGGGTGGTCAACAACCCTCAAACGACAAAACACTCTTAATAAACAATAAAGAGGGCCTAAAAACAGAACTTTTTTATGTTATACAACAAGCACAAAAACAGCTCTAAGATAGGTATAAAATCAAAGAAAAAATGGGGGAAAAAGGGACTAGTTTCTTACCCTTGTAGTCCTCTTCAACAATGGTGCTCCAATGGCCTTCTTGAGCTTGAATCCAACACCAAAATCTCAAAACACACTCTTTGGAACCTCAGCTCCAAGAAGAAGGTGAAACACTAGGTGTTTGTGTGCAATAGTAAGGCACAAAACACCTAGTGAACAAAATGAGAGGGAAAGAGAGATAGATGTGTGTATCTAATCCTAACCCTAGAAAACCAGAGCTTCTCTCTGTATTTTCCTCCCTCAAAAATGTCTAAAAGCTCTCCTCTTTGCCTTAGAGAGAGCCTCTCTCTATATGCCTCTTGTAAAGCTTACAAGACAAGCTTTGCAAGAGGGAGATCCCTCCATACACGTGTATGGAGGGGAGCAAAAGCAATACAGCTGTCTAAAAATATCTGCAAAAGCAGATGAACAGCAATCGGCCGGCCAAAAATGCCATCTTGGCCAAAAGGAGTGCCGACCGGCACAAAAAAGTGCTGACCGGCAACAAAGAGTGCCGGCCGGCAAACTATATTGCTGGTGGCAGCAAAAACCAGCCGGTGGCATCTAGCCACTGCCGGTGGTGGGTGGGGATGGTCTACAAGCCCCACCCTGCCTCTCAAAGGTAAGATGCAAGTGTTTGGTGCAAAACCAGACACTAAACGGTCGAATTCGGGGATCCTGAGGCATGGCGCGCGAGCCGAGACCTCCGGGAACTCCAAACAAACACAAACATGGATAATCACCGAGTGTTCAAACGGTGACGTCCAAGTCTTGAGGACGGTCAAAAATGGGGTGTCTACAACCAGGTTCTGTACATTCATGATCATAATAGTCTAAGTCAACCCATCAAAACTATATACAACAGATGCAAAGTCTTCGCCAACACGACAGAATATAAATACATCACAAAAGGACGAAGACGGGTCTTGTGCGTGAGACACAAGGGCTGACTCTCCCAAAACTTTTGTTGTTCCACATAGACATCACTGGGGGTGGGTCTGGACTTCTCTTGGCTCAGCTACAAATATATGAAAGAGTGTGAGCGATAACCCAGTGAATAATATCAAATGCAGAAGTTATACAAACGATATGTACAACAACATGCTTCAAACGGCCTTAGGCCCAATTCGTATTTGTATTCAACATATATACACAACTTAGGCCAAATGATTACGGTTCCAAACAAACTGGCCTTTGGCCCATTCAAACTTTCATTTGTGTCAAAACGGCCTTTGGCCCATTCAGATGACAAAATGACCTTTGGCCTATTCCTTCGTTCATGTCGAAAAGGCCTCTAGCCCATTCATTCATGTCAAAATGGCCTCCGGCCCATTCATTCATGACAAAATGACCTTCGGCCCATTCATTCTATTATTCAGATCAGACTGGCCTCTGGCCCACTCATTTGGTATAGCAAACATTGTCCACCAATCGAATCAATGAACTTATAAAACTTACATAGAAGTAAGCAATTGGACAACAACATATTTCATATATCTCTGTTAAGATATTACTCACAGTGATCGGTTGGCTGGTTTGTCCTGGAGCTCGACCCTACACATTCCATGAACACAAAAGGGTCACAAACAATTTAATCCGTTCTAAATTCACATTTTCCTCTTTAGGCTTCATTCTTATCTCTTTAACTCAATTACAATCCTCAATGCATGCCTAAGAGTACTTGAAAGTGAAAGAGAACAAAAAATGAAACACAGAATGTCTTTACAAAATTTCAGAAAATAAGGTCCCCGCTCAGGCGTGGGCTTCCCTGCTCGAGCGGACCCATAAGGTTTGCAAAAGTACTGGATGCATCAAAATTACGCTCGAGCATGAAGTCTGGCGCTTGAGCTGAAAGTCTGTCTACATAGCTCCCCGCTCGAGCGTGAACTTTCCCGCTCGACCGGACATCCAAGTTTGCAAAAATACTGGGAGCACGAATTTCACGCTCGAGCAGGAGTTTCCCCGCTCGAGCGGACATCAAAATTCTAGAAAACCCAGAATTGTTCTTTGAGCTCAATTCGACCTTCCAATCAACATTTCAAGAATATTAGCTCAAACTTCAAATATACTTGTGCTAGCATGATACAAACACCAAATTATGTCATTATGAAGCTCAATTTCATGGATCAAACACTTGCATGTCCCAAATTAACCCAAACTCATCACCAACTCATCAAATTCATGCATTCAAAGCTCCTACTCTTATAAATTGTACATGCATGTGATATATTGTTCTTATTCTCAACTTAGATGATACAAATGGTGATTACAACGTGAGCTTTAACCAAAACTCTACATGAATCATGTATTTCAAGCTTAAACATGCAAATTCAAAACAATTTATTACATGCATGCACATATTGGCCCTCAATTCAACAAAACCAACTCAATACATGTTCTCTATCATCATTCAACTTGGAATCCACAAATTACAAACTAAAATCCATGAGTCAAGGGTTGATCACTCACCTAGGAGCCTCAAACCCCCAGCTCTAGCCAATTCTTGAGCTTAATCTTCAAGATTTTCAAGCTTCAATGATCAAGCTCCAATCTCCTACACTCTCTCTCTCTAACCAAACCTCCCCCTCTCTTCTTAGAGTGAAAATCAGCCAATATTGAAGCTAAAGAGAAGAATTGAGTGTTTATGGCCCTTTATATAGCCCCACTAAGTCAATTTATCAATATTAAATAATTGGGCACTTAATTAATCGTTCTGAATCTAATTATTTTGATCCTAATCAATTTCCAATTAAATTTCACCGTAGGCTCTAAAAATTACGCTAATCACAATGGCACAATCAATTTCGAATTTCATGGCCGATAAGGCCTTCAAATTAATTTCCAAAGCAGATAATCAAACAGATATTCCTATGGTGAACAGATAGAAATTCAAAACCACATATTTTCGCATATTGGCACACAAAATCATATCAAACACATAATCATACTCATATTAAGGACCAATTATCATATTACCGAACAGGGACATCACAGGTGATATCAGATAGGAATCAGGAGTTTGAACTATCGGGTGCGCTTGGTAACCCCAGAAGGCATTTCATAGTTTCTGGCGACTCTGCTGAGGATATTAAAAGAACATACCTCAAACTTCATAATGTGGATTTTATCTTGATATGTATATTCATTTCATTTCATGCATAGTGCACTTAAGTGACTGTATTTGTCATCTAACATCCTAGATGGCTTGTCGAACGTGGGCTCTGTTACGGTGGAAAGACAAGCCTCAGATCTGGACCACCAATGTACCGCTTGATCCTTCCTTTATTTTGGTGTTGGGTAGGGTAGGTATGTCAGGTTTCTTACTGAGGTATCCATTTTGACTAGACTGACCTAGTTCATATACTTAGCTCTAGCAACTTCCATAAATAGGGTAGGATGCTCTCACGTGTCTAAGATGTAGTGATGCCAATTGTTTATAATAGTGAATCCCTAGTTTGTCTCCCAAACTAGGACAACGTATCTCAGTCTTCTTTTTCATTTTCTTTTGAGTCCACTATATGCTGAGCCAGACCTGATGAATGAGAATCATGTGGATTACTTTTCTATGCCTTTAATTTATTACATGACCAAGATTTTCAAAATTTTGATGAAAACGAAGAGGAAGAAATTTTTCAAGCTTTGAAAAATCAGATTAATTGGGAGGAGGAGAGGCGTGCAAAACCTTTGATGGATGAGATTTCAATTAATGTGGGTACTGAAGAGGATACTCACTTGGTCCGAATTGGTTCCACACTGTCTTCGGAGGAATGAGAGCAATTAGTCTCTTTGTTAAAAGAATTTAAAGATGTTTTTGCGTGGTCCTATGAGGACATGTCTGGAATCGATCCCAAGATTGTCCAGCACAGGATCCCTCTTGATCCCTAAGCCGAACCTGTGAAACAGAAGCTCTATAGAATTCGGCCAGACTAGGCATTGAAGATTAAGAATAAGGTTACTAAGCAGATCAATGCGGGATTTTTGATTGTGTCAGAATATCTAGTGTGGTTAGCAAATATCATACCAGTTCCAAAGAAGTATGGTAGAATTCAAGTTTGTGTTGATTTCAGAGATTTGAACAAACCTAGCCCCAAAGATGATTTCCCACTGCCACACATTGATGAGTTGGTAGACTTCACTGAGGGTCATGCTCTGCTTTCATTCATAGATGGGTTTTTAGGATATAATCAGATCTCTATGGCACTTGAAGACCGAGAGAAGAGAGTATTCACTACTTAAGGGGGACTTACTACTATCGGGTTATGCCGTTCGGGTGAAAAAATGCTGGAGCCACCTACTAGAGAGCAGTAACCACTATATTGCATGACATGATTCACAAGGAGGTTGAAGTGTACGTGTACGACATGATTCTCAAGTCCAAGGAATGAAAAGGTCACTATAGGGGCATTGAGAAGGTTCTTTGAAAGAATTTGACAATATAAGTTAAGGCTGAACTTGCAAAAATGTACTTTTGGGGTGATTGTAGAAAAAGATGCTGGGGCTCTTAATCACACAACGTGAAATCGAGGTTGACTCGTCCAAAATCAAGGCCATCTTAGAAATGCCCCTGCCAATAACTAAAAAGGAGGTGCGAGGCTTTCTAGGGAAATTGCAATTGGTAAGAAGGTTTATTTCTAAATTAGCCTCCACTTGTGAACCACTATTTGGCTTGCTGAAGAAAGGGAAGAAGTTCCAATGGGATGACTAATGCAATTACGCTTTTGAGCAAATTAAACAATATCTACAAAATCTGTCCGTGTTGTCACCCTCTGAGCCAAGGAAACCATTGATCTTGTACCTATCAGTGACTGAGTTTACTATGGGTTGCATGCTAGCACAAGAATCAAAGGAAAATGTAGAGAAGGCCATCTATTATCTGAGCAAAACGATATTGGAATACGAAATCTGACACCCCTCTGGAAAAGACTTGTCTAGCCTTAGTATGGGCCACCAGAAAGTTGAGGCACTACTTGTTAGCACACTCAATAATCCTAGTTTCAAGGTTAGATCCCATCAAATATCTCTTTGAGAAACTAGCACTTACCGGTAGGCTAGCCCAACGGTTTCTTTTGCTTTCCAAGTACAATGTTTGATATGTCACTCACAAATTTGTCAAAGAGAGAGCTGTAGCAGAATTCTTAGCAAACCACCTAATCAATGGAGAAGAAAATGGGGAGTACGGATTCCCAGATGAAGAGATCTTGTAGTTGGAAGAAGATACTTAGAAGTTGTATTTTGATAGAGCTGCCAATCAGTATGGATATGGGATAGAGGTGTTGCTCATAGCACCTGATGACTCCCACGTGCCTCTGGCCTTCCAACTCTGGTTTATAGTATTCAACAATCAAGCAGAGTATGTGGCATGTATAGCTGGACTACAGGCTACCTTAGAACTAGGGGCAATAAGATTAGATGTGATTGGAGATTTAAACCTAGTTATGTCTCAAGCCAATGGGGTTTGGAAAGTGAAAGAAGAGAAAATGAAAGCCTACTATCAGAACTTAGATACGCTGATCCAAAGGTTCGAACGATTGACATTTACACACTTGGTGAGGGAAAATAATAGGTTCGCTGATCCTTTAACAACCTTAGCTTCAATGGTGGACATACCAATTGGGGTGAGGATGCATCTAATTATCATAGAGCAGATGTACACATTGGCATACGAGATGATTGTTGTGACAGAAGAAGCCCAAGATAAGGGTCCTTGGTACTTTGACATTTGAAATTTTCTAGAAAAAGAAGTATACCCACTAGGGGTGAACGCTTAGGACAAAAGATGGATATGGCGTCTGGCCACTCAATTCATTATTTGTGGAGACAACTTGTATATAAGGGGTCATCTGGGAATACATAAGTTGTGCGTGGAAGAGGACAAAGCAAAGTGCATCATGGAATCCGTCCATAAAGGGGAATATGGGGCTTATATGAATGGTATAATGTTAGCAAGGAAAATCCTCAGACAAGGATGCTACTGGTTGACTATGGAAAGTGATTGTGTCAGCTTTATCCAGTGGTGCAACAAGTGTTAGATTCACACCAATCGCATGAACATCCCACTATCAAAATTGTACAATATGACTTTGCCATGGCCTTTTTCAGTCTAGGGAATCAATGTCATTGGGGTAATAACGCCAAAAGGGTTGAATCGACACTAGTTTATCCTAGTAGCAATTAATTACTTTACTAAATGAGCACCCTTGCTTACTTGATCAAAAGATCGGCCTCTACTAAACGATGATATGAGTTTTATAGACTTTATATGTTCATATTCTGATTATTTAATAATGCTAAAAATTAATATGTGAAACAATCAAGTATAGACTGTGTTATTCATTTTGGAATGATTTGATTTCTTATATTTGAGAGAATTTTGAGATATGTACAACTCATAATGAAAATGAGCCCATAGGCATAAGAAATCAACAGTATTTCAAATTGAATGACACAACCTCTATTCACTAGCATTCATAGAGATATATCATTTAAATATGTAGCCGCATGGTAGGATGCTAAACATAATACGAAAATCATATACAGGCAAGATGCTAAAGCATAAACACTCAGCTAGTATTTACTGGCATCCTGCGGAAGCCTGCAAAACAAAGTTAGAGAAATATGCATAATCCTAAATAAAGATTCTAATGCAATACATACACAAGAATTCGACTAAAAATTTGGCTACTAATGCATGATATGTGAATCATCTCAAGGCATGAGGTAGCGCGCAAAATCACATAGAAATTGATTAAACTCACAAATGCAAATGTGCCAAATCTTGATGCATGAAATATGTATGCAAAGCATTGGTATGGTGAAAAAGAAAATATGATACTATTTATAGATTTGAAAGGCAAGTAAATGAAAGGGATAGAAAGAAGCGGGGTGGAAAATTATTACAATACTTGAATAATTACAATACCGAATAAAAGACTTGGGGTTGAAAATTATTACAAAAAACCTACTATCTAATTCAAACATAGGCTGAATCTAACAAATCAAACATAGTAATAATAATATAATATAAACATATATTTGAGAGAAGTGTGTGCGATGGTTTCACTCACCACTGCACAGAAAACATATATTATTATAGTATAATAATATAATAAAATGCAACATAAGATAAGTGATATATTATTATATTATTTATATTATCATTAAAATAAAGAAACTTCATATTTAAAACAGCAAAGAAAATACAACAAAATAAATAAGAAAATTGCAAAGATTCACCTTTGGAGGAAATGATGGATTTTTTTAATTTATCAAACTTTCTTTTTTACACCCTCACGGTTATGGAGTATGTTTTGGAATCTTAGCAAGAATTTTCAAGTTTTAGCTTTAATGGAGTTGTGGGTCGTATATATCAGTGCATAAAAGGGTTGATTGAAAATTTTTGGTGTTTTTGAAAATCAATTCATCTCCTTCAAGATTCTTTGAAAACAATAATTCTTCTTTTTTCCTTCTTTTTTTTCTTTTCTTTCTTTCCTCTATCTCGTTGAATTCCTCTCTCTCTCTCTCCCCTTCTGAAGCTCCACTTTATTTATAGACTTGTTAAAGTAAAAGTATAAGAATAAGAGAATAATTAAAGAAAAGGAAATGGATGTTAAAGATGGTGGTGTGTGCTTATGAAAGTGGATGGTGAGTGTTGATAGTGGTGTGCATTACGAGACATCTTCCATCTTCCATCTTCCATCTTCTACTTTAATTTCTCTTTCTTTTATCTTCTCTCATTTGAGTGGGTGGGTGGATTTCTCCATCAAAAGATTTTTTTTATTTTTATTTTATAAATTAATATAAAATATCTAAAATACATTATTTTTAACAATTTATATACAAACGCACAAGATATGTACAAACACGGTCCAAAATAATTTGGGCAAAACGGGTGAAGGTTGGAATGAAAGCTTAAATCTAACTTTTTTTTATTGAGAAATTAATAAAATAGCATATTCTAATTTTCATCATCGGGTGTTTGGAAGAAAGCACCCAGGTCTTAAGGTCAATCAAAATGGGGTGTCTATAGTTGCCCCTCTTTGACAGAGCTCGATACGTCATTTCATGACATGGGTGAATGTCAAAGCTCAAAGACGACCTTTTTGACAAAGCCGTAAGACTTAGGCAAACAAACAAGATACAAATGCAGTTGAACCCGAGGGTTGCCTACGTATCCCTTTGTGAGGAATCAAACTAGCGTAGTTCAGGGGCAAGGTGCAAATGACATGCTCTAAATGCAATTGAAAGTTGGACTTACGTGTACCACACTGTCGAGTTTTGAAAGTTCATTATTTATACAATGCAATGTAATGTATTGGGTAATATGTGAGGCAAACCTCGTGCAAATGATATGAAACAAAACAAAGGGTAGAATCCAAACATACTCAGATAAGAGAAGGAAGGGTTTTAACCAACAAGAAAAACCTAGACTGTACCTCGATATAAAATAGGGGGTTGATTTCAACCGGGTAGAGGAGAAAAGGGTTTTAACTAACAAGCAAAACCTAGACCATACCTCAATTCGAAATAGGAGGCCGGTTGTAACCAGGTAGGAGAAAAGGTTTGTAACCAAATGATTGAACAAATGTAACCAAGTGATATGAATAGATTGTAGCTAAGTGATGCGACAGTGTGATATTTGTAACCATGCATCATAGATGTAACAAATGGTGCAAGTGTGATGGTGAATGTATTTAACACAAATGGTGTGATGTGATAGATGCATCATATAGTGTCATAAATGCACAAAAGCGGTGTGATGGATACACAAAAGTGGTTTGGAAATGGTGCTAGGGCGACTCTTTTTTTTTTTATTTTTAAAAGAGTGATGTTCTTTCAAACACCAAATTTTGAAAAAGATTTTGGAATTCAATGTATGGGTCCATTTTGTTTCGAAAAGCAATGTTTTGTAAAAAACATCTCGAGAAGCGATATTCCAGAGAAGCACCTCATAGGGGAAAGTATTGGGTTCCCAACTTTGATTTTTTGATTTTCTGAGGTTGCAATTGAAGTGTGTTAGAACCCAAAAACAAACATGCACAATTTTTTGTAATTTTATTTTATTTTATTCCCATTTTATTTTTTATTTTTTGCTATTTCTTGGTTATTCTTTCTTTTTCCACTTTGATTTTCTCTCTCTCTTTCTCTCTTGTTGTATTTTTTGTATTTTGAATTTTTGTTTAGGAGTTGTAAAACTTTGGTTGGGGTTTGATCCCTGAAGTTAAAAAGAATTTGGATTGTACATCATGGCATGAATGGCACAACACTCGGGCATGAAAACATTTTATTTTGGATTTGAAATTTAGAATGGTTGCATTTGAATGAGTTTTAAACTGGATATTGAGCCTTTAACTGGCCAAAACACAAAATACAAATCAATGAAAGAAAAACAAAGCAAAAACAACCTGAGCACACCTATTTACACTTGCTGGAATGAATAGGAGACTAAACAAAAACCACTTTCAGTCAATTGCCTGGACGACCACCTGGACAACCTCTCGGTCAACCTCCTGAATGACCGGCCAACTAAACGGTTTTGTTACGTTTCTAGAGAAAACTTGAATGCACTTTTTGGCGAGTTCTTGAGTTAAAGAAAAGGAATAGGTTAATGCGACCTTGGTAATAAAGACTTTCGAGGGTGCTGGGGAAAGACAGAAAACCTGACTCGACTGTGCCCCTAGTTCATTACTTTGACTGTTTCTTTTAGTTTTCTTATAAAAAAGTTTTGATCAACATGAGAGTTAGATTCTAGTTCAAAAAAATGTGAGAGTTAGATTAGCATGCTTGTTCTAGTCTCTGTTTTGAAATAATATAAGCCAAACTATGAATATTGAATTTTTTTCCCTTTTTTGGGTCTAATGAATGGTTTGGTTTTGGAAAAATATAATATTTTTCAAGAAAATTAGTCAATTTCATTAAAAATCATCAAAACTTGTTTTTACAAATGGTCACTACTCAACCAACATGAAATGAACCTTTGAGATGCACAACCTCAAATCAGATAATTAGAACTTGATCTATCTTGCAACTGAATCTACCACGAAGAGGAGATAGGACAATCAAATCAAATGATGATAAACCAATTGAACATGGACATAATAGCCGAGTCTAATAAAGGTACATCAATCAAACATAGATGGGACAAGTGAGTTGACAATGGTTGGGGTCGACCTTTATGGTGA
This sequence comes from Camellia sinensis, assembly GCF_055761805.1. Taxonomy (NCBI): domain Eukaryota; kingdom Viridiplantae; phylum Streptophyta; class Magnoliopsida; order Ericales; family Theaceae; genus Camellia; species Camellia sinensis. The sequence continues at coordinate 98,277,216 of NC_138975.1, read as the reverse complement.
AGCTGCTTACGTATCCCAAAGATAGGGATCTGACCTTACGTAGTTCAGGGGTAAGGCTCACTCGTGTATTAACATTCTCCTTTTGCACTCTAACTTTTGCCAAAACTGCCTTTCTGACTTTTCAACCATGCGAGCTTTTTTTTTTCCCTTTATTTTTTCATTCATTCATTTATTCATTTTTTTTATATGCTCCAACTTTTGTCTGGGTTGCCCTTTCGGGTATTCGACCCAACTAGACTCTCAAGGATAGTACTTTTTTAGTTTGTCCATGTTGATTGGTCGTGAGAATTCTAAGCCATCCAAATCCATGAGAATGATTGCTCCTCCTAACTAAATAGACTTGATGACGTAGGGACCCATCCAATTGGGTTTGAATTTTCCCCTAGGGTCGTGGATAGGAACTCGATTATCCTTCAGCACTAAATCTTCTTAATTCTGAAATTTGACTTTTTTTTGTTGAATGCCCTGGCAATCTTGTGTTGATACCTTACTCTTACTATTTGCCCCTTGTGTTCCCCAAAAAAGTTCAAAATGTCATGATACTAAGAATTTTCATCTTGAACCTCTTTTGTTGCGGCTATCATTTTGTATACAGGCACATACCTTTGCTCCATAAGGACTAGGCACATCCTGACCCTAATTAGTATACCCACCATTGAGGCTAGGGTTGCCAAAATATCAGCGAACCAGTTATTCTCTCTGACTAGGTGAGTGAATGTCAATTTCTTGAACCTCAGGATCAGAATGTCTAAAGTCTGGTGGTACACTTGAGACAAAAGTTTAAATCTCCAATCACATTCAACCTTATTGCCCCTAGTTTTAGGGCTGCTTCCAATCTGGGTATGCAAGCTTCATACTTTGGTTGATTATTGAACACTCTGAATCAAAGTTTAAAAGCTAGGGGGTCAGACCTCAAGTTGAGAGGGATCCTATGTTGTATCATCTCGTGATTAATTCCAAGCATGTCTTCGTAGGACCATGCAAAAACATTTTTGAAACTAATCGCTCTCATTTCTCTGAAGACAACATGGAACCAATCTAGACCAAAAAAGAATCCTTCTCAATATCCATATTAATTGAAACAATCTCATCATTCAAGGGCTTAGCACATCTCTCTTCCTTCCAGCCGATCAAATTTTTCAAAGCTCGAGGAACACACAAAAGTAGGTAGAATCTTCAACAGTTTTATTCGAAAAAAACTCCGACTCAATGATGACAACAGACTCAAAAGAAAATGAAAAGAAAGACCTGGATAGGACAGTGGTGTCTGGATTAGCATTCCCGAAATCACCAGACTTCGACTCACTAGATTGACTCGAACTTGGATTTGACTCCATAGATTGGATGGAATCATACCTGGACTTAACATTCGATTCAGAACTCAAAATGAAACCCTTCTCGTATTGCTAATATAAGTGAGGGCCATCCATCGTGTCCAGAATGAAACTGGTGCAATCAACAGGTGGTCCTTCCTCGATCACAGAAATAGTCATGTTATCCCCCAAGTTCATCGGTTTAGCACTACTCTTAGAATCTATCACAAAGTCAGTCAATGTCAGACCTATAACTTCTTCCATGCTGTCCTCCAAGTTGCCATCTTTGCCTTGGCCAAGATCAATACTGAGATACACTAACTCTCAGAAAGTTGATGGCTAAAAAATATCTCAAACCTAAGAAGCCTTTTCTTTACCACTTGATCAATTAATGGCTCAGGAAAGTTGTAAAAAGAGAAATCCATGCCTATGAGAATATTTGCCAAAATATCCAAATTTGGCTCCATATCACTTCCTTAACAGCCACCATAGGGTTTTGGGGTTTTAGTTGGGATTGAGGTGTATCTGTTATGCACAGCTCAATGTTCTTTGGAATAAGCACCTTTGGCCTGGGTAGATGAGATGGTGTGACATATATACTGGGGTTGAAAGTGGGTGGCAGTATCTGTATTAGATTGAGGTTGTGATGAGGTGGTATTCTATCATGGGGAGGCAATGAGTTGGTGGTAACATTGGGCTTTTGTGGTTGTAGTGTAGCTATGGTTTTGTTATCAATGAGGTCTTGAATCTCATGACGTAGGTGAAAACAACGATTAGTCTCATGATTGTGTTGTTGGTGAAAGACACAATATTTGATGGGGTTATGCCTGGCTAGAAGAGGATCAGGAAGAGGTTAGGGGTCAAGGAGTTTGAGGTACCCTTTTTCTACCAAGATTTTCATTGCATGACTTGGGGATATATGGAGAGGATTGAAGGTTCTATTTGGGGGTCGAGTTAAGTTGACTATTTGTGAGCCAACATTGGGAAAGTGGTTGGTTGTTTTGGCAGTGGTGGCGGTGACTGTGTTGATTTCTAAGGGTATGGAATTGGCAGCTGTGCTAGTACTGGGAGTAGCATTAGAACTACGAGTAGACGTTTTTCTCATGTGCTCATTTCCTTCCATAATGATTCCTTGTTTGATAGCATCTTCAATTTGAACCCCAATCTCATAGAAGTATTTGAAGTTGAAGACGGGGAGAGCTATCATTTTCTGTAATAAACTTCTATGCAGATTTCTTGCATCAATATAAACTTGATCTTTCTCCAGAGGCTTTTTTGTCATCATGGTCGCTTTCACCCTCCATATGGTGATGAAAGCCACAAAACTCTTATTGGGCTCTTAGTGGGTTACCTCAAATTCTCGAATGGTTACTTCAATCTGTGTTGTAAGAGTATTGTACGACAAATGCTTCAACCAACTCCTACAAATTCTATTTGACAAAATAATAGTAGCCACTCCTGACATGGTTCTTCCAAACAAAGAAATTTTCTGAGCTCGAGTCAAGCTCATGGCCTTCAAGATATATGAAAAGAGACGGATGTGAACCATAGGGTCACTGGCCTCATTAAATCTGTCTATGTGCAACATTTTTAATCTCTTACAAAATCTCATAGCAGTTTTAGTATATTTGTCCTCGATGTCTGGGATAGAGTTCATACCCTGTGTTTTCTTGAATAATTTCTCTAACTAGGCTATCTTTAGCATAGCTGGGTCAGAGTCATTGGGATCAAGGGGGAAAAGTCCTCCAACTACTTGTGCTAGAACCCTTAGATCTTCTTGTAGGTTTGGTTCTTGAAGGTCCTCAATTGGCGGAGGTGGATCGGGAACTAGATGGTTGACTGGAGGTGGATGAGTAGTAGAGGCCCCATATAGGTTTTGTAATTCGGCGAGTGTAGCAACCCCGCGGGGGGACCTTCGCTACTACAGTTCGGACTCGCGATTTTTGTTGTCGCGGTTCTTAATCTGAACCAAAGAGTCCAAATCTGGCAAATCGTTTTGAGAAACAGATTTTTGAAAAAAGTAGTGCCAAACATGGACTGCTTTGCCAGATACAGAGTTGCCACCTAAATATTTTTAAAATGGGGAAATTTAGGAAACCCTGACTCAGTGCCGAAGGCCACATGTCCGTCATCACCGGAGTTGTCTCGGCTCGGGAGCTTGGGTACGATCGGGGAAGGTCAGCTATGAGCACCCCCTTTCGCCCGGTCCGAAGACCGGCCTCTACTAACCATGATATCCGATTTTGAAAACGTTATGTGTTCTTATTCCTTTTATTAGCCTAGAATTACTATGTTATGCGCGCAGCAAACAAGTATAAACTAGATTGCCTGATTTGGAAAGAAACATTGCATATTCGTTTGTTTTGAAAATGCTTTGAAATTTGCTACTCGCAAGTAGGCTAAAACACGGATTTCTATGAGTTTTTCCAACTCAAACAATCCAACCTTCACCCACAGGCATTCAAACAGTTTAACACATAAGCATTTAGCCGCATGGCAAGCATACTGTCATGTTAACATTCACACACATGCGAGATACTAAAGCATAAATACTTACATCGTACTCCGTGCCGAAACAGTAAACTAGTTAGCAAAACACGCGTGTCCTAGTTCATGTTAAATTGCCTAATGCAACACATACAGGATGCAATTAGATAGGCTCGGCTAATCTAAGCATGGCATATGAAATGTGATCAACTATCACATATTCAATTTTCTTGAATTGAAGTACAAATGTAGTTAGCGTGATGTACCGAGCCTAATGCATGCAATACAAATGGATGCACACATGCATAGCATAAGGTATGCTAAATTAAACGTGCCCTAATCTACCATCATAAGCAGGTAAATAAAAGGGAAGGAAGAAGTGGGGTTGGAAGACATACACACCACCCACACACACTTATTACAGATTTGCCCTCACTCGGAGGGACCAAATAAATATTACAAATAATTAACTACGCAAGCTAATTAAACATTACAAATTGCCTAATCAACTAAGCAAATTAACTAAAATTAAGAAAGCAGGGAAATTGCCTCGGGAAACGCGCCGCCATGCGTGAGCTGCCTCTGTTTTCCTTCCTTCACTCCTCTGGAGGTTGCCAAAACCTCAGGACTGCTTCCTTGGGCAATGGGGATCACCACCGGCTGAATGGAATTTCCACCGGTAGTGTGGTGGTGGCCACCGGCACAAAACAAAGCTATCGGCAGGGAAGTTATTGCCGGTCGGCACCTTACACTGCCGGTCCGTAGAGTGTTCCTGCAGAATCTGCAAATGACAGCAACAGAGGGCAAGGCAAAGCATGGCAGCACAATTCAAGGCATATATGCACCAACCATGTCCCTTATCATGATAATGACTCAAAGGGGCATGTGCCTCGATTCTCAGACCACCAATCACGCATTTCCATGCATGATGGCCCAAGGAACCAAGTATGCAACTTTGATTTCAAATGCATGCAAACCAAATCAAATCAAACAAGGCCTAATTCCTATCACTAAGTCAAGGAACAAGGCATGCATACAAGATGCAATGCAACCTAGGCACACAAGCTAAGGATGCAACATGGCATGGCAACAAACTTATGCAAACATGCAAGCATACATATGGCAATGCAAATAGATGGAAAGATGGACTTAAACATGAATTAGGCAACTCTAAATAGGGCCCAAAACAGTAGCCAAAATGCCATAATATGGGGGGGCCAAATACATACACACATGCACATATTGAAAGGCCAACACTTAAGCACAAATTGAACAACCCTCAAACACATTTGAAAGGGGGTAATCATGGACTAACTAGCATGCAACATAAGCATTGAAATCATGCTAAAACATGGTGCCAAACCAAGCAATAAATCAAGCCAAGCATGCAACAAATGGCCCAAATGCTCAAAGCAAACCAATAGAGTATTGAACTACACTTAGCAAGACCAAACATGGCATGAACTCATTGACCAAAAACAGAGTTTTAGGACATTAATACAAGGCCTAAGGATCACTTAGATGGCATCCAAATGACTCAAAAACAAAGGCATGCATAATCACCAAAACATGGAGCATGAGATGACAACCTTACAAGGCATTAAAGGGACATCAAATGCGAGCTCTCAAGCATACAATAAGGTCTGAAATGGCATGGTGGATGGTCCCAAATCACCAAAACAATGCAAGAATGGCATGCTATACATTCACATACTTAAGGCCAACAAGCCGGAATGCAAAGGGGCTATATGATGCATGCCAAATTCGACCCAAACAACCTAGGACAGACCTAGAACATGGCAAAACATGCACAAAATCTTCACAAGACTAAGCCTAAAACATGCTCCAACAAAGGCTAACAACCTAAGGCACATTGAGGCAATAACATGGCATTACAAGGCAACTATGCTAAGCATGCATGGAGTACCAAAACCAAGTAAAAATAGAGGCATAACATGACATATTAAGCATAAAAAACAGCCAAGTCATCGTCAATACACCCTCAAACATAATGCTCTCTCAAGAGGCCAAAACATGCCCTTTTCAAGGACAACAAGGAGAGGGGGTGGCCCTCTCCTTCTTGGGACTTCAAGGCATCACCTTCACCACTGAAATCCCTCAAGATTTCAGTGGTGAAGAGACCCCGACACCAAAATCCTGGAGCTAGCACAAAAGGGCACAAAATGAGGCCTTTCAAGGCCTAAGGGTATTCAAACTTACCCAAACCACAAAACACTCTTAACAAACAACCAAGAGGGTCTAAAAACAGAACTTTTTTGTACTATACACTAAGCTCAAAAATGATTTTAATAGGTAGAAATATAATGCAAAAATGGGGTAAAAAGGGGTGAGATTCTTACCCTTGAAGCCTTCTTCAACAATGATGCTCCAATGGCCTTCCTTAGCTTGAATCCAACACCAAAACCTCAAAATCAGTCCTTTAGAACCTCAGTTCCAAGAGGAAGGTGAAACACTAGGTGTTTGTGTGCAATAGTAAGACACAAAACGCCTAGAGCACTAAAGAGAGGGAAAGAGAGATAGAGTGTATATCTAACCCTAACCCTAGAACTAGAGCTTAACAATGGCTGTCTAAGCTCTCAAAATATCTTAACTCTCTACCCTCTCAAGCCAAGAGACCAACCTCTCTCTATATGGCACTTCTTGTCTTGTAAAGCTTACAAGACAAGCTTCATAAGAGGGAGATCCCTCCATACACGTGTATGGAGGGGAGCAAAAGGCAAGACAGTTGTCTTAAAATATCTGCAAAAGCAGATGCACAGTAGTCGGTCGGCCAAAAATGCCATCTTGGCCAAAAAGAGTGCCGGCCGGCACTAAAAAGTGCTGACCGTCAACAAATAGTGCCGGCCGGCAATGAATAGCAAAAACCAGCCGGTGGCCTCTAGCCACTGCTGGTGGTGGGTAGGGATGGTCTACAAGCCCTACCCTGCCTCTCAAAGGCAAAACACAAGTGTTTGGTGCAAAACACAAGTGTTTGGTGTAAAACCAGACACTAAACAGTCAAGTTCGGAGATCCTGAGGCAAGGCGCGCGAGCCGAGACCTCCGGGAACTCCAAACGAACACAAACATGGATGATCACCGAGTGTTCAAACGGTGACGTCCAAATCTTGAGGACGGTAAAAAATGGGGTGTCTACAGCGAGGGTTTTAGCTTTAGCGACAACTGTATGGTTAAGAGCTTCTATATTCCGTTGAAGGGACATAATCATGTCCACTATGTCTACTAGGTTTTGAGGTATCACAGAATCTGGTGAATTAGCAACTAGAGAACTGAGTGGGATGATTTGAGGGGTAACTAAGTGGTGCTCCAAATTGAGTGTGACAATCTTATCCTTCTTCTTCTAACCACTGGTGGAAGAGAAACTAATGTTGGTTGACCTTGAACCAAATTTGTATTTTAAGTCTACCAACGTGATTCCATAGAATTTAGGGGATATCAGACTTTTTAGAAGCTACGGTGTTACAACTACCATCGAAAAACAAAAACCAGACCCCTAATTAGCAGTTCGGTTCAATTCGAACAACTGACCACTACTAAATCACTATATGCCCCATTGAAAAACTAAACTCAACTGTACAAACTGATATGCCTGAACCACTGATCTGAGTTTGAGAACCTCTATACAGATTCCACACATAGCACACAACAGGGAAAATAACAAACACCCCTATGAGGGGTAGGGTTACCCTGTCCTAACTTTGAAATGTTCGAGAGTTTCACTATTCAAACAAATGGTATCATCACATCCTAAAATTGGAGAGCATCTTGTTCTAAGTTGAGAAGGTGCTATAGAGTCCTAAGGTTGAGAACAGGGTAACGTTACTAAAAAGTTCTTTGGTTAATAACCAAGTAAGATCCCAAAAAGTTGGAAGAGTCAATATAGCCTCTCTTCTAAGTCCAATAACATTAGATAGTGGAGCTACCTTTTTTTTTTTATAGATCTTAAGAGGTATTAACACAATGTCTTATAAGTAACGTGGAGATAAGTATAGTGTCACAAAAAGATTGCTTGTGTTCCCACCAAGACTTGGGCAACATAGGAACTTTAAGCGAACCAATGCATGAAATGCAATGAACATATAAATGTAGATAAAGCTCATATCATGGAGTTTGAGAGTTACCAAAAACTGTCGCATGTCCCAGGGGTACCCAAGCGCACTAAATAGTTCAGACAGTCGATTTCTTTAATCTAGTCTCACGAGTACAATGTGAAACATAGATGAAAGTCCAGATCTAACAATTTTTATTTTATTTTATTTTATTTTTATAGAAAATCCATTTTTATTGCAAAAGTTTTGCCAGAAATACACTGCATCATCAAATCTTAGAGTCGCAACCAAATCTTTTGGAAAAACTAGGAAACCTATGACTCGTGCCAAGGCCACTGTTTGTTATAACAAATGATGTCTCGGTTTGGAACCTCAGGTATGAGGGGAGAAAGTCATTAATTGAGCACCCCCACTCACCCGAACAAAAGATTGGCCTCTACTAAACCATGATATGAGTTTTATAAATTTTAAACGTTTATATCCTGATTATTTAATAATGCTAAAAATTACTATGTGAAGCAATCTAGTATAGACTGTGTTATTAATTTTGGAATGATTTGATTTCCTGCATTTTGAAAGAATTTTGAGATATGTGCAACTTATAATGAAAATGAGCCCACAAGCATAAGAAATCAACACTATTTCAGATCGAGCTACACAAACTCCATCCACTGGCATTCATAGAGATATATTATTTAAACATGTAGCTACATGGTAGGATGCTAAACATAATAAGAAAATCATATACAGGCGGGATGCTAAAGCATAAACACTTAACTAGTATTTATTTGCATCCCGCGGAAGACAGCAAAACAAAGTGAGAGAAATATACATGATCCTAAATAAAAGATTGTAATGCAATACATACACAAGAATGCAACTACAAATTCAACTACCAATATGTGATATGTGAATCATCTCAAGGCATGAGGTAGTACGCAAAATCACATAGAAATTGATTAAATTCATAGATGCAAATGAGTCGAATCTTGATTCATGAAATATAGATGCAAAGCATTGGTATGATGAAAATGAAAATACGCTTTTTACAGATATAAAAACCTAGTAAATGAAATGGATAGAAAGAAGTCGGGGTGGAAAATTATTACAATAGTTGAATAATTACAATACCAAATAAAAAACATGGGGCTGAAGAATATTATGACAAACAACTATCTAATTCAAACATAAGCTGAATCTAACAAATCAAACATAGTAATATTAATAATTTAATAATATAATACAAACGTTTACTTGAGAGAAGTGTGCATGGTGGTTGCACCCACCACTCCACAAAAACATATATTATTATTATAGCATAATAATGTAATAATTTACAACATAATAAAATTAATATATTATCATATTATTTATATTATTATTAAAATGAAAACTACATATTTAAAATAGTAAAGAAAATGTAAGAAAATAAATGAGAAAATTGTAAAAATTCACCTTTGTAGGAAATGATGAATTTTTTGATTCATCATCTTTTTTTTTTCACACCCTCATGGTTATGGACTATGCTCTGGAATCTCAGTAAGAAATTTCAAGTTTTAGCTTTAATAGAATTGTGGGTGATATATATCAGTGGATAGAAGAGTTGATTGAAAGTTTTTGGTGTTTTTGAAAATCAATTCATCTCCCCCAAAATTTTTTGAAAACAAAAATTCTTCTCTTTTCTTTATTTTTTTCTTTTCTTTCTTTCCTCTACCTCGTTGAATTCCTCTCGCTCCCTCATTCTGAAGCTCTACTCTATTTATAGACTTGTTAAAGTAAAAGCAAAAGAATAAGAGAATAATTAAAGAAAAGAAAATGGATGTTAAAGATGGTGGTGTGTGATTATAAAAGTGGATGGTGAGTGTTGATAGTGGTGTGTATCATGAAAGTGGATGGCGAGTGATGATAATGGTGTGCATTATGAGACATCTTCCATCTTCTACTTTCATTTCACTTTATTTTCCTTTCTTTTATTTTCTCTCATTTGAGTGGGTGGGTGGATTTCTCCACTGAAAGATTTTTACCATCCACTATTGTCACGACCCAAACCTGCTTCTAAAAGTTTAGGCCATGGCCGGCCTATACTTAGGCCTCAAAACAAAATTTTCAAACATATGTTATTCAATAACGGGGCCTAAAGTGGAAGCAAATAAACAACAAAACGTTCATTGAGCAATGCTTATATGCCAGGATTTTAATCATATCATATAAGGAGTTCATATACATAGTTTCTGTATACAAGTCCAAGTCATGTACGTATATACAAAGAGTTAATAGCAAATAATTAACATATTAACCATGTGTTCAACAAAAGCCACCAATGACTTAACAAAAAGTGGCATCAAAGGAACTCCTCAAAAGACAAAAGGCTCTAACTGTAGAGGCTTAACAAAATAGGTCCATCAAATATTTCCTGAAGCTGACCTAGGACTGGCTCCAAGTTGATCACCTACAAAAACATATAAAAATACACAGTGAGCAAGGCTCAGTGAGTAATAATAATGTAAGGAGGTTCATAAGAATGAGCATATGTTTTGAAGAATAAAGATCTAATCATATACATGTCTTATCCATAATTACATTCCAAAACGGCCTCGGGCCGACATAAGACGGAACGGCCTTGGGCCCAACATATGACGAAATGACCTTATGCCCAACATAATACGGAATGGCTTTAGGCCCAACAAAATACGAAACGGCCTTAGGCCCAACATATCAACAACTGTTTCAAACATTATATGGTAGATGGAATATCGGCATGTCTCCATCTCTCTCAGCCTTAGGGCCTTTAAACACAAACAATCCATATCAAACATAACGGCCTTGGACCCATTATACATAACAAAAACAGAACGACCTTGGGTCCATTTCATGCGTCATTGTACTCCAATGCTCAATCATTCCCAGTAAAACATAACTTGTATAAAACACGTTAAAATACATAAGCATAACATATCGTAACGCTACTATTACTCACAGCGATGTGGTCGAGTAACGATCCCTTTCGGCAAGTGGCCTACACATGGCACACACATAAATTGATTAGCAATGCATCTTTTCTTACCTTCTTCAATTTAATTATTTCTCCATTTCGTTCACTTTCTATTCTTTTTTAAGCATTTCAGAAGGATCAAAAACACACATTAACAAATCTAGAGGGTCGAAAAGGGTAACAAAAGTTGACAAAATATTTTCCCAATTTTCGCACGTGCGGAAATCCCTTACCGCACATGTAGAGAGGCGTGCCGCACGTGTTTGTCCTGTTTTCCGCACATGCGGCTGTGCATCCCAGACGTGCGGCCATGATCCCCGCACGTGCGGTTCTGGGCTCTATTTGTGCAGTCAAAAAAACCAACAAATTCAAGGCTTCCAAACTCATTTCTAAGGGTCAAATCAAGCAATTTCACTTCAAAAACATGACATATGGCTATAATAAACATGAAATTCAAGCTCAATTAGATCAAACTTCTTTTAAATTCCAAATAGACACCCTAACTTCCTTATTTTCTACATTTCCTTCATCTTTTCATAGTATATAGAAATATATATACACACGAGTTCAAAGCATGCAAAGGCTATGATAAAAAGGCAATTGCTCATAATCTAACTCAAGACAACACAAAACACAAGAATTAACCCTTTAATTAACCAAATCCAAAGATTACATGTTAGATTTCATGAAATATAGTCAATCAAGGTCATAACTCATAAACCCTAATTTCTATGAGAGTAAAAGCTTCATCTTAGGTCTTGATTCTAACTAAAATAAGAAGGATTTAGAGTAGTCTAGTTGATTTCCACTTACCTTGAGCTAAATATTTGAATTAATCTTTCAATTTCTTCAATCCCCATGCTCTTGGTTGAATTCTCCTTTCTTTCTCTTTTTTCTTTTCTTCATTTCTCTAGAACTCTTTGTAGGAGATATTTTTGTTTTTGTTGAGTCTAAGTGTTAACTAAGGCTTATATATATCTATACAAACCAAGGCCAAGCTTATTTGAGCTTAAGTTGGGCTTAATTAAGAGGTTTAGCCAAATAAATCTAATTAATTTATTACGAATCAATTTTTACAAAACTTCATATTATGTTCCAAAAATCATGCTCATCATAATTGTAAAGTCAATTTCGGTTTATTGAGCCTCTAAGGCTTTCAATTTTCAATCTGAAGGTCACAATTTCAACAGATTTTCTTATAACCAAGAGATACAAATTGATGAACATGCAATTCACACATTAAAACATGGAATTTCACATAAGCACACATATAATGAAGGAATTAAAGCATACGAGAGGGTCTGGTTGTTAGAACTATGATGCACACTACTATCAATACTCACCATCCACTTTCTTTTCTTTAATTATTCTCTTATTCTTTTGCTTTTACTTTAACAAGTCTATAAATAGAGTGGAACTTCAGATGGAGGGAGAGAGGAATTCAATGAGGTTAAGAAAAGAGAGAAAAGAAGGAAAAGAAAAGGACTTTTCTTTTCAAAAAATCTTGAGGGAGATGAATTGGTTTTCAAAAATACCAAAAACTTTCAAACAACCCTTCTATCCACTTATATATACCACCAATACCTCTATTAAAGCTAAAATTTCAAACCTCTTGCTGAGATTTCAAAGCATACTCCGTAACTGTGAGAGTGTAAAAAAGAAAGTTTGATAATTTTGAAAATTCATCCGTTTCTCCAAAGGTGAATTTTTACAATTTTCTCATTTATTTTCTTGCATTTTGTTTACTGTTTTAAATATGTAGTTTCCTTATTTTAATAGTAATATAAATAATACAATAATATATTAATTATATTATGCTGTATATTATTATATTAACCAATAAGAGACTAACAACTAACAAATAATATAATAATATATTAATTATATTATGTTATATATTATTATATTATTATACTATAATAATATATGTTTTCTGTGCAGTAGTGGATGAAACCACCATGCATACTTCTCTCAAATATATGTTTATGTTATATTATTTATATTATTATTAAAATAAAGAAACTAAATATTTAAAAGAGTAAAAAATTTGTATATGCATATATATATATATATATATAAGAAAATAAATGAAATAACTGCAAAAATTTAACTTTGGAGGAAAGTATGAATTTTTTTATTTACCAACTTTCATCTCCCTGAAGATTTTTTGAAAACAAAAAATTTTCCTTTCTTGCCAAATCTTGTTTGTCCTTTCATTGGGGTGACTTTAACAAACACATAATTTCCAACTTCAAATTCAAAATCCCTTCGTCCATGATCCGCATAACTCTTTTGCCTACTTTAGGCAGTTTTGAACCTTTGCTGAAGATTTTAATTTTCTCCATTGTCAATTGCACAAGTTTAGGCCCAAACAATGATCTATCATCAACTTCGGTCCAACACACTGGAAAGCGACATCTCCTTTCATATAAAGCTTCATACGGTGCCATTCCTATGCTTGAGTGGAAACTATTGTTGTATGCAAACTCTGCCAATGGTAGATAAGGTTCCCAACTCCCCTGGAAGTCCAAGACACACATCCGAAGCATATCCTCCAATGTTTGTATTGTTCTCTCTGATTGGCCATCAGCTTGGGGGTGGAATACCGTACTGAATTTCAACTCTGTTCCAATAGCATCCTGTAAACTCTTCCAAAATCTGGATACAAATTTTGGATCTCTATCAGATACAATTGAAAATGGAACACCATGTAGCCATACAATTTCATTCATATACACCGTAACAAGTTTATCAACATTATATTTGGTTTTCACAAGCAGGAAATGAGTAGATTTAGTTTGTTTATCAACAATAACCCATATGGAATTCATACCTTGAGGTGTTTGGGGTAAGCCAACAATAAAATCCATAGTCAGATGTTCCCACTTCCACTCTGGGATTAGGAGAGGTTGTAGTAGACTCGCCAGTCTTTGGTGCCCCACTTTTACTTGCTGACAATGCAAACATTTCGAAACAAACTCTGAAATTTCTTTCTTTATATTTGCCCACCAAAAATTCTTCTTTAGATCTTGGTACATTTTAGTATTACCGGGATGTAGTGAAAATTTAGATGTATGGGTTTTTTTCCATAATTCTCCATTTAATTCCTGGAACATTTGGGACACACAACCTATCTTGAAATTTCAACACTGAATTTTCAAGGGTGAACCCGAGCCTTGGCTTTGTTTCCATCTCATCACAAACTTTCTTTAGAAAATCATCTTCCGTTTGTCTTTGCTTGATTTTTTCAACAATTGCTGGTTGAGACGATATTGCTGCTAACACGGCGCCTTGTTCACGTAGCACAATTTCCATGTCCATTCTTTCCAACTCAAGGAGCAACTCTTTTTGCCCTATTAGCAAACTTGCTAAATTCCCCACAACTTTCCTGCCGAGAGCATCTTCAATTGTATTAGCTTTGTCAGGGTGGTAACGGATTTGCAGGTCATAATCCTTGATAAGCTCTAACCGTTGTCTTTGTCTCATATTTGACTTTTTTTGGGTAAAGAAGTACTTGAGGCTTTTATGGTCAGTGTAGACCTCACATGTGGTACCATACAAATAATGTCGCCATATCTTCAAAGTAAAGAACACCGCAGCTAGCTCCAAGTCGTGTGTGTGATAATTCTTTTCGTGAGGCTTGAGTTGACGAGAAGCATAAGCAATGACCCTGCATAAGTACACATTCCAATCCTTTGTATGAGGTGTCACTATAAATTATAAACTGATTTGTACCAGATGGTAAAGGAAGAACTGGTGCTGTAGTTAACCTTATCTTCAATTCTTGGAAGCCTGATTCTCTTTGTTTTGTCCACTCAAATGAAACATCCTTTTGGGTCAATTGGGTAAGCGACACTGCAATCTTGGAAAAGTCTTGAACAAACCTTCGGTAGTATCTTGCTAGAGCCAAGAAGCTACGCACCTCTATTACATTCGTAGGAGTTGGCCAATTCACAATAGCTTCTATCTTGTGTAGATCAACAGAAACACCCTCCTTATTAATTACATGTCTCAAAAACACCACTTCATGCAACCAAAACTCACATTTCTTCAATTTCACATACAATTTATTCTTTTTCAATGTTTGTAGAATTAATCGTAAATGATCCTCATGAGCTTCCCTGCTTTTCGAATAAATGAGTATGTCATCAATAAACACAACCACAAAGTCATCCAAGTATGGTTATAAAACACGGTTCATCAAATCCATAAAGGCCGTTGGTGCATTAGTAACTCCGAATGGCATAGCCAAAAATTCATAATGGCCGTATCTGGTTTGAAAAACAGTCTTCTCAATGTCTTCGGCTTAACCTTTAATTGATGATATCTAGATCTCAAATCTATTTTTGAAAAGGCTTGTGCACCCTGTAGTTGGTCAAACAAATCATTGATTCTAGGCAAGGGATACTTATTCTTTACAGTCACTTTATTGAGCTCCCGATAGTCAACACATAACCAAAGTGTCCCATCTTTCTTCTTTACGAAAAAAATTGGTGCACCCCAAGGAGAGGTACTCAGGCAAATGAACCCTTTTATCAAGCAAGTCTTGGAACTGTACCTTCAACTCTTTCATTTCAGCCGGTGACATTCTATACGGAGTTTTTGAAATTGGTTGAGTTCTTGGCACTACATCAATTGCAAATTCAATTTCACAGTCCACTAGCTCCCCTAGCAACTCTTCTGGAAAAACATCCGGGAATTCACAGACAGTTGGAATATTATCAACACAAACATCTGCTGGTTGTCCATTCAAAATACTACACAACTACTCCTGATAACCTTTTTGCAATAGCTTATACGCTTTCATAGTTGAGATCAAGTACGGTGGTGGAATCACTCCATGTCCCGTAAAAATAAATTCAGATTGTCTCGGAGGTCAAAAAATGACTTGCTTAGACGTACACTCAATAGTCATATGGTATTTACTTAGCCAATCCATTCCCAAAATTATATCAGAATGAGCCATGTCAAGAGACAGCAAATTGGCATATAACTGAACATCCCCAATCAAGATCTCACATGCAAGATAAATAGATTTACATAACATGGAATCCCCCAATGGTGAAGAAACACACAACACATAATACAAGGGTTCCATAGGACTATTCAAATGACTAGCAAATGTTTTTGACACAAATAAATGGGTAGAACTCGAATCAAATAATACATGAGTAGAGTGACCATCGAAAGAGAATGTACCTGATACCATAGCCTCAGTATTTTGTACATCACCAAGAATGAGGGCAAACACTCTTCCCTGTCTAGCATTATCTCTGGTATTGATAGGTTTTGCAGCAATTTTTATAGTTAGAGCTGGAGTTGAGCCGACTAAACTTGTAGTGGTTCTATTCCCATTTTGTCGGTCTCTCTGAGGGCAATCTCTCACTAAGTGATCTGTTTTTCCACACTTGAAACATACCCCAGTTACCCAATAACAAGTCCAGCTGAGTTTATTTCCATATTCCAGATAAACTGGCATCGCGTCATGAGTAAAGGCGGAAGTACTAGAGGTCCCTAAATTCGGTTTCTTATTCTATGATGACACCGGTCCCCTTAGTGCTTGCGTATTCTATCTCATCCCCTTTCACTCAGAGATATGAGTTTGAGAAACAATATTCCCTTCAGCCATTATTGCCCATTCCAACACATCGACATATGTAGGCAATTTCAATACATTAATATGATCTAGGATGGCGTTCTGAAGACCTCCTTCAAACTTTCTCACTTTCTTGTAATCCGTATCCACCATATGTGGTACGAAACAGGCTAACTCTGCAAATTGCGCTTCATACTCTGTTACCGTCTTGTTTCTTTGCCTCAAAGTCTCAAATTCTGTCACTTTCTTATCTCGCATACACTGTGGGAAATATTTGTCATAGAATAGCTCCAAAAACCGAGTCCAGTTCAATGCCAGATGTTCATTTCTAGTGAGTATCTACCATCTCCATGCTTTATCTTCGAGAGTAAAAGTGGCAAGTTGTACTTTCTATGCTTCGGTGCATGGATAGACCTCAAACAATTTCTCTATACCCAGTACCCATGCCTCTGCTTTCATCGGATCAATGCCCCTCTTCAACAACAACGGTTTCATCTTCTTAAACTTTTTTGTAAGTGCAATTGTTTCGTCCTTGGCTTGATGGTCTTGCACCACTAGTGGTGGTACAGGCACAGGTGCCGGTGGTGGTTGCTATTGTTATTTCTTCAGAGTTTCTACCATGTCCATTATCATTTGTTCCAATCTATCAAGCTGCATGGACATTGACTCCTCCACTTCATCTGCTCTCATTCTCACCATGATCTATATAACAATGGATTATAATACACACAGAAAAGATACACAAGTACACAGTGACAATATTCATTTCATATGCCATAACATTGTTCACATATACAAATCATGTTACCATATTTCATATAGCATGCATATCAGAAGGAAGCAAGATGAATGTAACCTAAGTCTTTTCTAGACTCCTTAAAACTCAAATGGACCCGTGTGTGAGGGAGTAACTCGTGCTCTTATACCAACTGTCACGACCCAAACCTGTCCCTAAAAATTTAGGCCATGACCGACCTGTACTTAGGCCGCAAAACAAAAATTTCAAACATATGTTATTCAGTATTGGGGCCTAAAGTTAAAGCCAATAAACAACAGAACGTCCATTGAACAGTGCTTAAATGACAGGATTTTAGTCATATCATATAAGGAGTTCACTTACACAGTTTCTGTATACAAGTCCAAGTCATGTACGTATATACAAAGAGTTAACAACCAAAAATTAACATATTAACCAAGTGTTCAACAAAAGCCACCAAATACTTAAACAAAAATGTGGTATCAAAGGCACTCCTCAAAAGACAAAAGGCTCTAACTGTGAAGGCTTAACAAAATAGGTCCATCAGAAATTTCATGAAGCTGACCTAGGGCTGGCCTCCAAGCTGATCACCTACAGAAACATATAAAAATACGGAGTGAGTAAGGTTCAGTGAGTAATAATAATGCAAGGAGGTTCATAAGAATGAGCATATGTCTTGAAGAATAAAGATCTAATCATCTACATGTCTTATCCATAATTACATTCCAAAATGGCCTCGGGCCCACATAAGACAGAACGACCTTGGGCCCAACATATGATGAAATGGCCTTAGGCCCAACATAATATGAAACGGCCTTAGGCCCAACATATCAATAACTGTTTTGAACATTATAGGGTAGATGGAACATCGACTTGTCTCCATCTCCCTCGGCCTTAGGGCCTTTAATCATAAATAATCCATATCAAACATAACGACCTCGGGCCCATCATATATAACGGAAACAGAACGATCTCGGATCTATTTCATGTGTCATTGTAGTCCAATGGTCAATCATTCCCAATAAAACATAAATTGTATAAAAGATGTTAAAATACATAAGCATAACATATCGTAACACTACTATTAGTCACAGTGATGTGGTCAAGTAACGGTCCCTTTCGGCAAGTTACCTACACATGGCACACACATAACTTGATAAGCAATGCATCTTTTCTTACCTTCTTCACTGTAAGTATTTTTCCATTTCGTTCACTTTCTATTATTTTTTAAGCATTTAAGAAGGATCAAATACACACATTAATAGATCTAGAGGGTCGAAAAGGGTAACATAAGTTAACAGAATATTTTCCCAATTTCCGCACATGCGGAAGTCCCTTACCGCAGATTGCGGAGAGGTGTGCCCACATGTGCTTTTATTTCAAAATGCGCAACTTGTCTCCCCTGTTTTCCACACGTGTAGCTATGAGCCCCGCACATGCGGCCATGATCTCTGCCTGTGCAGTCCTGGGCTCTATTTGTTCAGTCTGAAAAACCAACAAATTCAGGCCTTCCAAACTCATTTCCAAGGGTCAATTTTAGAAATTTCACTTAAAAACCATGACATATGGCTATAATAAACAAGAAACTCAGGCTCAATTAGATCAAATTTCTTTCAAATTCCAAATCGAAACCCTAACTTCCTTATTTTCTTCATTTCCTTCATCTTTTCATAGTATATGCAAATATACATATATACACACATGAGTTCGAAGCATGCAAAGACTATGATAAAAAGGTAATTGCTCATAATCTAACTCAAGACAACACAAAACACAAGAATCAACCCTTTAATTAACCAAATCCAAAGATTACATGTTAAATTTCATGAAATATAGTCAATCAAGGTCATAACTCATAAACCCTAATTCCTATGAGAGTAAAAGCTTCATCTTAGGTCTTGATTCTAACTACAATAAGAAGGATTTACAGTAGTCTAGTTGATTTCCACTTACCTTGAGTTAAATCTTTGAATTAATCTTTCAATTTCTTCAATCCCCAAGCTCTTGGTTGAATTCCCCCTTCTCTCTCTTTTTTCTCTTCTTCATTTCTCTAGAACTCTTTGTAGGAGATATTTGTGTTTTTGTTGAGTTTAAGTGTTAACTTTAAGGCTTATACATATATATATATATATATATATACAAACCAAGGTCAAGCTTATTTGAGCCTAAGTTGGGCTTAATTAAGAGGTTTAGCCAAATAAAACCAATGAATTTATTACGAGTCAAATTTTTACAAAACTTCATATTATGTTCTAAAAGTCATGCTCATCATAACTGTAAAGTCAATTTCGGTTTATCACGACTCTAAGGCTTTCAATTTTCAGTCCAAAGGTCACAATTTCAATAAATTTTCTTATAACCGATAGATACAAATTGATAAACATGCAATTCACACATTAAAACATGGAATTTCACATCAAACACATAAGCACACATATAATAAGGGAATTAAAGAATATGAGAGGGTCTGGTTGTTGCAACTATCATGCACACTACTATCAACACTGACCATTCACTTTCATAATCACACACTGCCATCTTAAACATCCATTTTCTTTTCTTTAATCTTCTCTTATTCTTTTGCTTTTACTTTAACAAGTCTATAAATAGAGTGGAACTTCAGAAGGAGGGAGGGAGAGGAATTCAACGAGGTTAAGAAAAGAAAGAAAAGAAGGAAAAGAAAAGGATTTTTCTTTTCAAAAAATCTTGAGGGAGATGAATTGATTTTCAAAAATACCAAAAACTTTCAATCAACCCTTCTATCCACTTATATATACCACCAATAACTCTATTAAAGCTAAAATTTGAAACCTCTTGCTGAGATTTTAAAGCACACTCCGTAACCGTGAGAGTGTAAAAAAGAAAGTTTGATAAATCTGAAAATTCATCCGTTCCTCCAAAGGTGAATTTTTGTAATTTTCTCATTTATTTTCTTGCATTTTCTTAGTTTCTTTGTTGTAATAATAATATAAATAATACAATAATATATTAATTAAATTTTGTTGTATATTATTATATTAACCAATAAGCAACTATCAACTAAGAAATAATATAATAATAAATTAATTATATTATTTTGTATATTATTATGTTATTATACTATAATAATATATGTTTTCTGTGTAGTGGTGAGTGAAACCACCATGCACACTTCTCTCAAATATATGTTTATATTATATTATTATATTATTTATATTATTATTAAAATAAAGAAACTAATTATTTAAAATAGTAATATATATATATATATAAGAAAATAAATGAAAAAATTATAAAAATTTAACTTTAGAGAAAAGTATGAATTTTTTTATTTACCAAACTTTCTTATTTACACCCTCACGATTATGGAGTATGGTTTAGAATCTCTGCAAGAAGTTTCAAATTTTAGCGTTAATGGAATTGTGGGTGGTATATATCAGTGGATAGAATGGTTGACCGAAAGTTTGTAGTGTTTTTGAAAATCAATTCATCTCCCTCAAGATTTTTTGAAAACAAAAATTCTTCTATTTTCTTTCTTTTTGCCTTTTTCTTTCTTTCGTCTACCTCGTTGAATTCCTCTTTCTCACTCCCTCCTTTTGAAGGTCCACTCTATTTATAGACTTGTTAATGTAAAAGCAGAAAAATAAGAGAATAGTTAAAGAAAACAAAATGGAAGTTAAAGATGGTGGTGTGTGATTTTGAAAGTGGATGGTGAGTGCTGATAGTGGTGTGTAATATGAAAGTGGATGGTGAGTGTTGATAGTAATGTGCATTAGGAGACATTTTCCATCATTTGCTTTCATTTATCTTTCTTTTCCTTTCTTTTATCCTCTCTCATTTGAGTATGTGAGTGGATTTCTCCATCGAAAGATTTTTTTTTTTTTATATCTTTCGGTGGAGAAATCCACCTGTGGGGGCCGAATATCGGGAGACATAAAGAGGCCGAATAGTTGGACCTGGAGAGTCGAAATTCATATATCGCATTTGGCTCCATCTTATACATACAAATCCAGAGGTACCCTATTCGGCCAAATAACTAGTTGAGTAAGGGGCTGAGTGAAGAGCGATTTGCAACAAAAGGAGCCGAATAAATAGTTATTCGACGAATTGAAGATGGACCTAGCCCTGAAGCCCAAGAAAGAAAAGATATAAACAGAAGAACATCATCCAGAGAGAGGCATGCAAGAACTAAGACTTTTAATTTAAGACTCAAGCTGTCACGAGAGTATACACCGACTTGTCCGTCGGAGTGCTAATTCCAGCACCCCCGACCGGAGTGTTCATTCTTTTTCAGGTTACCAGCTGAGGGTGCCAAGTGTCTCATTGGATCGGAAGAGTATTTCCAAACCACTCACTCACACCACCTATCCACTCAAATGAGAGAAAATAAAGAAAGAGAAATGAAAGTAGAAGATGAAAGATGTCTCATAATGCACACCACTATTAACACTCACCATCCACTTTTATAATCACACAAAACCATCTTTAACATCCATTTCCTTTTCTTTAGTTATTCAGTTATTTTTTTGCTTTTACTTTAACAAATCTATAAATAGAGTGGAGCTTCAGAAGGAGGGAGGGAGAGGAATTCAACGAGGCAGAGGAAAGAAAGAAAAGAAAAAAAGAAGGAAAATAAAAGAATTTTTGTTTTCAAAAAATCTCGAGGGAGATGAATTGATTTTCAAAAACACCAAAAACTTTCAATCAGCCCTTCTATCCACTGATATAAAGAAAAGAAAAAAAGAAGGAAAATAAAAGAATTTTTGTTTTCAAAAAATCTTGAGGGAGATGAATTGATTTTCAAAAACACCAAAAACTTTCAATCAGCCCTTCTATCCACTGATATGTAGCACCCACAACTCTATTAAAGCTAAAACTTGAAGCCTCTTGCCGAGATTCCAAAACATACTTCATAACTGTGAGGGTATAAAGAAGAAAGATTGTTAAACAAGAAAATTCATCCTTTCGTCCAAAGATGAATTTTTGCAAATTTCTCATTTATTTTCTCGCATTTTATTTATTTTTTTAAATATGTAGTTTTTATTTTTATTTTTATAGTAATATAATAATATATTAATTATATTATTTTGTATTTTATTATATTAATATCCTATAATAATAATATATGTTTTTGGTGTGGTGGTGGGTGAAACCACCATGCATACTACCCTCAAATATATGTTTATATTATATTATTGATATTATTATTAAGATAAAGAAACTAAATATTTAAAACAGTAAAGAAAATACATGAAAATAAATGAGAAAATTACAAGAATTCATGTTTGGACGAAAGAATGAATTTTTGGATTTATCAAATTTTCTTCTTTACACTCTCACGGTTATGGAGTATGCTTTGGAGTCTCAGCAAGAAATTTCAAGTTTTAACTTTAATGTAGTTATGGGTTGTATATGTTAGTGGATAGGAGGGTTGATTGAAAGTTTTTGGTGTTTTTTGAAAATTAATTCATTTCCCTTAAGTTTTTTTGAAAACAATTTTTTTTCTATCTTCTTTCTTTTTCTTTTCTTTTCTTTCTGTCCTCCACCTTGTTGAATTCCTCTCCCTCCCTCCGTCTGAAGCTGCACCCTATTTATAGACTTGTTAAAGTAATAGCAAAAGAATAAGAGAAAAATTAAAGAACATAAAATGGATGTTAAAGATGGTGGTGTGTGATTATGAAAATGGATGGTGACTATTAGTGGATGGTGAGTTTTGGTAGTAGTTTGCATTATGATACATTTTCCATCTTCTACTTTCATTTATCTTTCTTTTCCTTTCTTTTATCCTCTCTCATTTGAGTGGGTGGGTGGATTTCTACACTGATTTTTTTTTATTTTATAAATTAATATAAAATATCAAAAATACATTATTTTAAACAATTTATATACAAACACACAAAATATGTACAAAAACGGTCGAAAACAATTTGGCCAAAATGAGTGAAGGTTGGGATTAATGTTTAAATCTGACTTTTTTGCTGAGAAATTTATAAAATAGCATATTCTAATTTTCAACATCGGGTGTTCAGAAGAAAGCGCCAAAGTGTTAAGCTCAATCAAAATGGGGTGTCTACAAGATTGATTCAATTTGGAAGCAAATCATGACCAAATTATTACTTACGGTTCCATAATATCTGAAAACAAACCAAGCCAAGAAAATCTTGGAACCTGACTGAACTACCTGTGGTTCAGATTGTTTGGAACAACAATTTTTAGAAATGTTGTCATCATTCACAACATGATCCCAAAATATTGTACACAACTTAATATGTCACGCCCCACTTTTTATTACCTAAATAACATTACCGTGTCCATTAACATAAATTCATTTCCATTAAGAACAAACAAAACTATACATACGTTACCTCTATAAACAAATGAATGTCCTCTCAATCATACATATCTAGCATGGGAGAGATGTAATGCCCTGGTAATAAACCTTTAAAGAGATTAAACTGGTCTCTTTCTCATCCCTTAAACAACGATCCATTGTTCGTAACAACTCTTAAACAAAGAAAACCAAGAAAGGAGGAAGGTTGCAGAGATGATTATTACAAGTGTGAGTATATGTATAAAAACTAAGGAATAAAATCTATCAATTCAAATAGATTGGTGTCTAAGGCCTAAACCACCAAATCTATGAGGACTTACAATAATACAAACATGATATTCAAAGTATAAATTAAGAAAACAATTAAAATAGCCCCATAAATAGCAAAAACAATGTCAAAATTACTTTGAAAAAGCTAAAAAAAAGTAAGCAAAATGGAATAGAACAAAAATTATTAACCAAGCCTAAGAAAGGTGGCTAACCCCTCCACTTTTTGGACCTTAAAACCATATGTTTTAGCCTCTGAAAACTCTGAAAATCACTAGCTAAAAGTTGAGAAACAAGTGGGAAACACAAGGATAAAAGCTATTAAATGAGGTTCAAGAAAGGGTGGTTAACCCCTCCACATCGAGTAGCTTTTAAATCACTAGTTTCAGCCCACAAAATAGTCCAAAATAGAGTATAAATACCAAGAAAAAGAGGAGTGAAGAGTAGGCAAAAGATGGCAAGAGTTATACCTTTGAAGAGAAGATACTCTTTTGTTCACAAACAACAAGGTGCTCACTCTCAATGGCTGAAATTTTTGTTCAATAGACTCAGCAAGGAGCCTTAAAATATTGGTTTAGGAAGTGTATGTATAGTGTATGTATATTGCAAGATAGAAAGGGAGAGTTTTTAGCAAGGTTTGGGCACTTGGAGAATTTTTCTAACATAAAACCATAAGGGATGGTCATATATTTACAGAAAAACAGGTTCCTCAGTCAAAATTATTTGTATAGAGCTAGCTGGTGCAATGCATGCACATGGGAGGAGATAGCTGGCAGCAAATGTTTGCCTACTGGAAACATGACCAGCCGGTCAAGAAAGGGGACGACTAGCACCACTAAAAATTGGCCTGCCGGCCATTTGTTGGCTAGCAGGCCTCTGAGGGGTCAGGCTAGAAAAAAAAAAAAAAAGGTTTTGGTCCAAAGGAGGTGCAAGGTTTTAGGCTCTAAAACTCAAAATCGAAGCTCTTTGATGAAGAAATTGAACGGTTCCTACAACGTACTAATTCATCATTGAGTGTTCACCATGAGGCGCCCAACTCTTAAGGCTAGTCAGAAATGGGGGGTCTACGCAGGACAATAAGAGGCAGATAGGTTCCACCTCACAGCAGTCCCAGGTAGCACAATTTAGATCCACTTTTCCTGTACCAAGTTCTAGTTCAGGGAAAGGCAATTAGGGTGGGATCACTTGTTTAAAGTGTAGCCAGCTAGGCCACAAGTCTCAAGTTTGGTCATAGAGAAAAGGAAGGGAACAATCAACACCGCCAACGGCTCGTTCTTAGAGTCAGAGTCAGGGGAGAGCGCAACCACCTACCTGTTATCAGTGTGGGTAGTTAGAGCACTTGTGAAGGTTTTGTCCTCAAGCAGGTGGTATATCTGATGCATTTGGTTTGAGGCAGACACAGATCCATCACCCTTCCCAGTTAGCACAGGCCTCGAGTTCCACTCAGGGAGCCTATTCGGCTTAGTTACCAGTCTTATGTTCTAATGGGTGAACAGGTGGATTAGAGACCTACTGGGTGTGGGACTGCTGTTATCATACCGGATCAGTTACCAGCACCCTCTGTTTTGAGAGGTAACTTTTTGTTGTTCAATTCTATTGCCAATGTGTTAATTGATGCTAGTGCATCCCATTTTTTTATTTCGTCTGCATTCACATTAGTTTTTGGGGTTAGAGGTGGCCTAGTTAGAATCTCCACTCAGGATAAAGTCTCCAGTTAGAGGTAAGGTTGACTTGAACCAAGGATGTCGTGGTTGTGAGATAGAGGTCGTCGGGGGCCGACTTTCTTTTGCATTGGTATTGTTAGACATGCCAGGTTTTGATGTCATTTTGGGTATGGATTGGCTGTCTTCGTATTGTGCTATTATAGATTGTTATCATCAGAGAGTTACGGTGGGCAAGTCAAGTGGTGATTGTTTTTATTTTCGGGGGGACCGAGCTGATATAGTCTTATCGCTAGTTTATGACCCTTGTGGTAGGGAGAGCTTAGTTGTTTTCTTGCAACTCTATTGGGTAGTGAGAGTGATATGGTATGAGTTAAATTATCGAGGGTAGTTTACGAATACACAGATGTCTTTCTCGAGGATCTTACTTGTTTGCCACCCCATCGAGAGATCAAGTTCTCTATTGACTTAGTGCCTAGAACGACACTGATTTCCATGGCACTATATAGATTTACACTCACCGATTTGGGTGAGTTGAAGATTTTACTCCAAGAGCTGTTAGACAAGGGCCTCATTTGCCATAGTACATTGCATTGGGAAGCACCGGCTCTCTTTGCCAAGAAGAAAGATGGCACTTTGCAACTGTGTATTGATTACCGAAAGTTGAACCGAGTAACTATTAAGAACAAGTATCCATTGCCTCGCATAGATGATTTGTTTGACCAATTGAAGGGGTCTTGATGTTTTTCCAAGATTGATTTGAGATCGGGTTATCACCAGTTAAGGGTGAAGGAAGAGGATATTCAGAAAATGACATTCCGTATGCGATATAGCCACTACGAGTTCTTGGCAATGCCTTTTGGGCTAACCAATGGATCGGCTTCGTTTATGGATTTGATGAATCGAATCTTCTGTGAGTTCTTGGACCATTTTGTAGTTGTCTTTGTTGATGACATTTTGATCTACTCACCCTTCGAGGAGGAACACAAGGTGCACTTGCGAGTTGTACTTGAGTTTCTTAGAGCCCATTGTTTATATGCTAAGTTCTGAAAGTGCGAGTTCTAGTTGAAAAAAGTTAAGTTCTTAGGCCATGTGGTATCAGGGGAATGAGTGACCGTAGACTCTTCTAAGATAAAGGCAGTACAAGATTAGGAACAACCTAAAAATGCCTTTGAGATATGAAGTTTCTTGGGCTTAACTGGGTATTACTGATGTTTTGTGAAGGATTTCTCTAGATTGGCCTCACCATTGACTAGATTGTCGAGGAAGGGGGTGAAGTTTGTGTGAAGTGAGACTTGTGAAAAGTTATTCCAAGAGCTTAAGGTTAGACTCACCTCTACTCTAGTGTTGATTATTCTAGATATGGG
Source organism: Camellia sinensis (assembly GCF_055761805.1). NCBI lineage: Eukaryota > Viridiplantae > Streptophyta > Magnoliopsida > Ericales > Theaceae > Camellia > Camellia sinensis. The sequence continues at coordinate 98,250,398 of NC_138975.1, read as the reverse complement.
TGTGGGTTATTCAATTTCTTATGATGCATCACGAGAAGGCTTGGGTTATGTGTTGATGCAAGAAGGGATGGTAGCCAACAGCTCATAACAGTTGAAAACTTATGAGAGAAATTATCAGACTCATGACCTAGAACTAGTAGTAGTAATTTTTGCCTTAAGAATCTGGAGGCATTATTTATATGGTGAGAAATTCGAGGTGTTTTCTGATCATAAGAGTTTGAAGTATTTGTTTTCACAGAAAGATTTGAATTTGAGATAGAGGAGGTGGATGGAGTTTATGGAGGATTATGATTTCGATTCGCACTATCATCCAAGGAAAGCCAATGTAGTGGCTGATGCTTTTAGTAGAAAATTAGTAAAAAGTGTAGTTAGTATTGCTATTCGGGAATGGGAGATTTTGGGTGCAATTGGCGAGTTTGACTTGCCAATAACTCGGCATCTTGGCGAGTCTATTGAGTTGACTATTTTGTTTACTGCAGTTGCACAACCTACATTTAGTGAGCCGAGTTATAGAGGCACAGTGGGGTGATCATGAGGTAGAGATTATCCAAGGGAAGGTAGTTACTAGGAAGGTAGAGAAGGGCCAGAATGTGTATTCTGACTCAAGTGTAAGGTACTTGGACTGCCTTTTCGTGTCAGAATCTAGTAGGGAGGAGGTACTATGAGAGTTTCATCATTCGCGCCTTGCGGTACACCCGGGAGGCACAAAGATGTACCACGACCTTAGCCGCCAGTTTTGGTAGAGGGGGATGGAAAGAGACGTAGCCTTGTTTATTTTAAGGTGCCTTACTTGTCAATAAGTGAAGGCCAAGCATAAACGACCAGTGAGTTTGTTGTAACCCTTACCTATAGCTGAGTGAAAGTGGAGCATGTCACGATGGATTTTGTTGTGAGTCTTCTGAGGACTCAACGAGGTAATGATGTCATGTAGGTAACAGTCAACCGATTAACTAAGTCAGCACACTTTGTACCTATGCGTACGAGTGACTCGGTAGATTACCTTACCGAGCTTTATGTGAGGGACATAGTTTGATTTCATGGGGTCCCTGTGACTATTGTATCAGATAAAGATCCTCATTTTAGGGATTGGTTATAGCAGAGCCTACAGAATGCCTTGGGCACCACATTGACATTTAGTATCGCCTATCATCATCAAACCAATGGGCAATCTGAGTGGACCATTCAGATCTTAGAGGATATTCTTAAGGGTTGTGTGCTTGATTTTAAGGGGTCGTGGGAGAGGCATTTACCTTTAGTAGAGTTTGCCTATAACAATAGTTTTCAGGTGAGAAATTGTATGACGTTGTTTGAGGCCTTGTATGGCCGACCTTATTGATCTCTAGTGTGTTGGGCCGAAGTGGGTGACTGTAGACACCCCATTTTTGACCGACCTCAAGACTTTGACATCATCGGTTGTGTACTCGATGATTGCGCATGTTTGTGCTTGTTTTGAGCGCCCGAAGGTCTCACCTGAGTATCTTGTCTTTGAGCCTCTTAACACTTTGTGTTTTGGCCTTGTTTTTGGGCCAAACCTTGATTCCTCTTGTCTGGGGGAGGGGAAGGCCTTGCATGCCACTTTTCTCTCTTGTAGGCCACTTGAAGTGGTTGGCCGGCTAGGGGAAGTGGCCGGCGGCCAATTTTCTCCTTTTTTAGATATTTTCAGATCTTTTGAGCCAGTTGTTGCTCACTGAGGATCATCCTCCATACACGTGTATAGAGGGATGAAGCAAGCTTTTTGCTTGCATGCTCTATAAAAGGGGAGGTCCCTCCCCCTTTAGAACGGTTACAAAATTTCAGAGCTAAAATTTCTCTCTCTCTAGAATTCTCTCTCTCTCTCTCTCTCTCTATATATATATATTGTGCTATATTGTGCTTAGAAGTGAGTTTTCTTCACATATTTGCAAAGAGACCCTTAGCCAAACACCACTACCTTGGAGCTAAGGTTCTTGAAGGCTTGTTTGGAGCTCAAAAAGCTGGTTTTGGCTCAAAAGAAGACCTGTTTAGCTGTTGTGCTTCAAGGGTAAGCACTTACCCCTTTTAAGCTTGTTTTTGTATGCTAGTTTGGGCCACCTTTGCATGTTGTTTTGACCTAGTTATCAACTGAAAAAACTTCTATTTTTAAGTGTTAAAAATGGTTGTTTGAGGCCCTTTTGGGGTTAGGGGTGGCCTACCCTCCTTGTAGCTTTATTGCTAAGCTTTGTGCTATCCTTTAAAGCTTTTAAAACAATTATTTTTTGGCCTTTCTACCACTGAAACTCAGAGGTTTTTCAATGATAGAAAGCTGGTTTTGAGGACCAAAATAGGGGTGGTGGTCCCCCTTTTCACATCTTGTTTGCATGTGTTATTGGCCTAGTAGTTGAGCATGTTTTTCTACTATCTCATGGCTTGTTCCTAGCATATTTTTGGCCTTATCTTAAAGTGTTATAACTCTATTTTGGGTTGGTTGGAGCACCTCTTGTTTGCTTCATACACTTGTAGTGCAATCTTTCTTGCTAGCCTAGCTTACTTGATGTTGTAGCCTATTATTCTAGCATGTGTTAGCTCCATTCCAGCATGTTTTTGGCCTTTCTTTGACATGTTTAAGCTTTGTTTGGAGTGGTCTTGGTCCCTTGAACCTTGCTTTGTATAGCTATAGTGTAGTTGGCCTCGACTAGCTTTGAGTTTTGAGGCCCTTAACATGTTGTGTATGTGATGATTGCATGTCTTGGCTTCATTTAGCATGCAATTTCAGTGCATATAGTGTAGACACACTCTCACATATTCCACTCTTTCATCACTTTTGAGAGTTGCGCTCTATGCCTTGCTTGTGAGCCTACATGCGGACATGTTTTTCTTGCTATTCGAGCTTCAATTTCAGCATGTTGTAGTCTCTGATTTGGCATGATTAAGCTCTTTCCAGAGCTGGTTTGGTCGTTTATGCTTGATATTGCATGCTTCTAGAGTGATGCTCTTTACTAGCTTAATGTATTTGGCTTTTGAATATGCATTACATGAGTTGTTTGCATTGTTTTTAAGTCGCTTAGCCTGCTATTTCAATGCTGAAATATGTGTCATTGCACTCCATTGTTTTAAACTTTCATTCACCTTGAAAGTGGCCTTATGCCCCTTGTTGGCTTGAGCATGAACTTGAGGCATTCATGCCTAATGGTTTTAATCCTCCCTTGAGGATTTCTACTTACCAATAGCATGATACTTTCTTCATGCTCAAGGCACTTGAAGCTTAGGTCATCTTTCAAATTAGAGGACCTTTCACATTGAACTTAACCGGTTAATGGATTAATTCGTAAGCTAAAATGTGTAAACAAGAATTGAGCAAAGTAAAACATGCCAAAATAACATATGTGTGTTGCATTGCATGTGTTTGGATTGGACGTTAATCCAAACACAAGAAATGTGGGACGTTTCATACTCAAAGTAATGAAACGTATTGCATTTCTTGGTCGTCGACGCCCTTGATCATGCATGATAGAGTGGAGGCACTTTGAGTCTTATGTACGCATTCACTAAGCTTGTACAAGCTTGGTTCTTCAGCCATCATGCATTGAGATGCTTGATTTGTGGCTTGAGAGCCAACTACCATACTCCTTTGAGCTTGAGATATGATGAGGAGGGTGGTAGTACACACATTTCTTGCCAAATACATTGTCTTGGCTCTGCTGCTCTCTGTTGCAACAAAGGAAGAATTCTGGAAAGAGAAGTGACCGACCGGCCACTTGCACTAGCCTACCGACCACTTGCATTGACCGGCCGGCCAGTTGAGGTAGCCTACCGACCAGTTGAGGTGGCCGGCCGGCCACTTGTAGGAGAAATTGTCCAAAGTGTTCCTATATTGGAGAACATGCAACCTGGAAGTTTGAATGATGTTCTGAGATCATCACGAGTGCAAACAGAGGCAACTCATGGCAAGGCAATGCATTTTCGGGCGAAGCAAACCGAGCATGCATGTCTCTCTCCCCTCGAGGCCATTTAACTGCTTTACTTGGCTAGTTAATTTACCGGTTTTATAATTAATTAGTTAATGTGTTTAGCTAATTTAATTCATCTTTGTAATATTTTAATTAGCTTAGAATAGTTAGTTAATTTAGTTTCAATTGTGTCGTAATAATCAATTAGCTAAGTTAGTTAATTAGTTGGTTTGTAATAATTAGCTTAGCTTAGCGTAGCTTAGCTTAATTATTCAGACCCCCCTTTGCGAGGTCGTAATGTTGTAATAAGTCTGCGTGTGTGTGTGCATGTCTTCCAACCCCACTTCTTTCTCCCTTTTAGTTAACCGCTTTCGATGGTTAGTTTAGGGCACGTTTTGATTAGCATACCTTATGTTTTGCATGTTTGCATCCATTCATTTATCTTGCATGCACCGACCTCGGCGCATCATTCAAACCGCATCGTATTTCAATACCTATTTGAATACATGTATCAAGTCGTCGCATCATATGCCATCTTAGATAGCCGAGCCTATTAGTTGCATTATTGCATGTGTTGCATTAGGCATCTAACATAGTTAGGAGTCATGCATTGTTTTCTAACTTGCTTTTGTTTTGGCTCAGAGTGCACTGTAAGTGTTTACGCTTTAGCATCCTTGCACGAGTGTGAGTGTTGCCATGTTAGCATGTTTGCCATGAGGCTATTTGCTTAAGTGCTTAACTGCTTGAATGCCTGTGGATGAAGGCTTGATTACTTGAATTGGGACAATTCATCAAATGTGAGTTTTAAGCCCACTTTGGAAGTGGCACATCATGTTTTCTAAAGCCCACTTGAGGGTGGCAAATCCGCGCTTTAGCCTACTTGCGAGTAGCACTTTCAAACTATTTTCAAAAACAAACGTGAGTTGTTTTGTTCCAATTCTCGTGATCGAGTCTATACTTGTATGTTTTGCACATCACATAGTAAGTTAGCTAAATAACCAGAATAAGAACACATGAAATTTTTAAAACAACATATCATGCTTAGTACAGGCCGATCCTTTGATCGGGAGAGCGAGGGTGCTCATTGCATGACCTTCCCCTCTTGTACCCAAGTTCCCGAGCCGAGGTAACTTTGGTGATGACAGACACGTGGCCTTTGGCATGAGTCCGAGTTTCCTAAATTTCTCAAAATAAAATATTTAGGTGGCGACTCTGTAAGCTGGTAAAGCAGTCCATGTTTGGTGCTTTTTTATTCAAAAGCAATTTTTCAAAATGATTTACCGGATTCAGACTCTTTGGTGTTTATCAGTCTCACATTGCACTTCGTGAGATTAGATTTAGAACTGTGGCAGGAGTCTGAACTGTAGTAAGACCAATTCACGCCTCTCCGAAAGGGGGGCACGAGAAGAAAGTCGGGTCTACAGTGACACAGATATGCTAGGCCCTGATCTAGTTCGAGAAATAACTGAGAAGGTTGCACTAATCCGTAAGAGGTTGGCTTCAACTCCGAGTCTCTAGAAGAGCTATGCCGACCGTAGAAAGAGACCATTGTCTTCTAAGATAGGAGATCACGTGTTCTTGATGATATCACTGAGACGAGTTTGATGAGGTTTGGGAAGAGCGTAAGTTATCCCCTAAATTTATTGGGCCTTTCGAGATTCTAGAGTGGATCAGAGAAGTAGCTTATCATTTGGCCTTGCCGCCTTAACTTTCTAGGGTTCATGATGTGTTTCATATTTGTATGCTCCGGAAGTATGAGTTGGATCCTTCACACGTGTTAGATTGGACTGGGTTAGAGGTAGACGAGGATGCCTCTTATGAGGAGAGATTGTTGCGAGACAAGACTATTCCAATGGTTAAGATGTTGTAGCAGCACTAAGGGGTTGAGGCGGCGACTTGGGAGCATGAGGCAGAAGTCTGTGAAAAGTACTCGGAACTATTTGCTGATGTTTGAAACTTATGGTGAAAATTTTGTGACTGTTGTACTTTATGAGCATTGTATATTTTTTGAGGAAGATTGAACTTTGATAGTTGATGTTGAGAAACTAGATGTATCCTTGTTACAAATCTAGATGATATGGGAATTGTTCCATTTTCTTTAAATGTTAGTTGATTTTAAATTTCAGGGATGAAATTCCTTAAGGGAGTGCGGAGATTATAACAATTTTGGTTCTAACCTGACACTTTTATTGCTTTTGGATCCGAGAAATCGTGTATTTGACTGTGGTTTTGCTTATTTCCATCTTGTTGGTTGGGTTTTACTATTGGGAGTCTTAGTTGTATTTGAAACAGGTTAGGAAGTTGGTTTTTCAAAGTGTTGTTGCCCAGATTTTGTCTTGTTCGCTCAAGTGATCATTTTTGTGCTCGAGCGATCCTTTACAGTCTGTAAAACTATTGAGAGTTTGATATATGCGCTTGAGCAACTCTTTTTGCGCTCAAGCAAACTTTTACAGGTTTGAACTACTGAGAGGGGGTCATTATGCGCTCAAGCGGTTGTTTTGGCCACTCGAGCAGTGTCACTTACTGTGTTTGTTCACTCGATTAGTGTTTTGGTCGCCCGAGTGGTCTGCGTGTATATCAGTCTGAGAGACAACCTTTTTGGATCACTTTTTCATCTCTTTCTCTCTCTAAACATTTGAAAACCCTAGATCGACTCCCTCTCTCTCTAGTTCTTGAGCTTTTGCACCAAATACTCCCAATCTGTGCATTTCCTCACCCTAGTCCTTTGGTGTAAAAGATAGAGCACATCGAGGGCTTTGTTCTAATCGGCAACAACTTTGTTCTAATCGGCAAAGTTAGTGTTTTTGGCTCCATCGAGTTCTACTTCTTGCTTACTTTGGTCTTCTCCTTTGAGATGGGGATTTCTTTGACTCTTTTTATGATTTTTAGCTTAGTTATTTGTCTTTTTAAAAGGGTTATGTGTTTGGGAAATTTTGGTAAAACCTAGGGTTTGATTTGAAATCAAAAAAGGGGATTTCCAAATTGATTCTTGAAAATGGTTGTAAAACTATAATTGTGGATGAGTTGTGTTGAAATGGTGGAAAGCTTTTCTCAAAATATATTTTGGAGAGAAAAAAGGGGTTTTTGCCCTAATTTTGGGTATTGGAAATTCTGAAAAGGGGAAATGGAAAATGATGTTGAATATTGTGAAATTGGAATAATGATTATGTTAATGGTGATGGTGGAGTTGGATATGTATTATCACTCCCACTGGAATTGATGAAAATGTATCTTTTGATTGGAATTTGTCTATTGAATAAACATATCTATTTTGGCATATCGGTAAATGATAGTCTTAATTGTTGTAGACATTGCATGAGGATTAAGTTGAATTGAAACAAATTTCTCATTTATTATGCATTGTGCATCATTTTACATTGAACATTGTAATTGTATTTGTTTTTGAGAAAATGGGTGAATGTTGTGGTGAATTTAGTTAGGGGGTGTGGTTGTTGTTTTATTATGTTGGCCTATGTGTCTTGGGTGAAAGTCCAGAAACTCGCGCGGTTAGATGTCGATCCTTTCGGTTCGTACCATTAAAATGGCTTTGGTAGTGCTTGTATAGCCTACTTACCCTATTTTCTACATAAAAGATTATTTTTATGATTTGATATATAATAAGGCATTACATAGTTTTGAGATGGAAAAACGAGAAATGTTTGGCATGCATTATGCATTCACCTTATAATTTTGCTAAGATTCATGCACTGTGTGAGAGTATCTCTACTGGGTTTTGGCTCACCCTATGTGGAAAACAACTTTCAGATGTTGATGATATGCCTTGCCAAGGACATAGCTTGGGAGGACTCGGAGCTTAAGGCTTCTTTTTGTATTCTTGATGTAAATATTTTGTTCAAGCCTCGGGCTTTACTTGTATTAAGTTTAAACTCATTTTGTCATAACCAAGTATCATCTTGGAAAGTTGTGAGCCATTAGGGCATCTCTTTATTTGACTTTATTATCTTTAAACTGTTGCCAATAAATAGCTTTTCCGACAGTAGTTACCCCGTCGTAAATGAGCATACAAGAAAAGGAGTGTTAAATACAGGTGTGTTTGCGACGCCATGTGTACCGTCGCAAATTTTTTTTTTTTTTTAGACGGGAAAATTTGCTTTTGTAAATAGTTGACAAATTGTGACAGCAATTATCCATCGCAAACAAACTCTTGTTAAAACGGCTTCGTTTTACTTGTTAGATTTATCATTTGTGACAGTTTAAATATGTCGTCGCAAAAAGCAATGCAAAATTTCTGATATCCTGCTCCTTTAGCCCATTCGTGCTTGTTTTCCCCAAAATCCCTAAAACCTTTGAAGTAAAAATACCCAAAACCGTTGAAGCAAAATTCCACTGGCATCTTACGATCTCTCTCTCGTGACTGCGATGATAGTGAATGGTAAACGTTGAGCAACGAGCGATGACGGCGAGCATGAGTGATGACAGCTAACAACAGTCAGTCTCAATTGCGCCTCTCTTACTCACTTAGCGAGTGACGACACCTGTATGCTCTCTTTCTCTATCTCTCTCTCTCTCTCTCTCTCTCTCTCTCTCTCTCATAGACTTATATAACTGGACACATTCTTCTCTATGTTGAGGTTTGTTTTTATTTTTTGTTGTAGTTTTGCTCGATTTGAATGATTTTGAGTTGAAAAACTTATGTGAGACAGATGTTTTAAGACGAGTTTCTGCTTTTTGATTGTTTGTTTGGATTAGAAGTGTTTTCATGTCCGTAATTTCCTCATTTCCATGGCTTTCCTAATCGATTTTGCATTTTCTGGATTTAGTTTATCAACATTGTTCTTCAATTTCTGTGTCAAAAATTGGTTGAACTCATGGTTTGTTTCTGTGTTCATCACAACGATTTCGTGTTCTATATATAAATATATTTGTCATTTCAGTTTGTTTTAGACTATAAGGATCGAAATGAGGAATTGATGTTTTCTTAAGATTTGTTTTGGAGTGCTTTTGAGAGAGAGAGAGAGAGAGAGAGAGAGACAGAGACAGAGACAGAGACAGGGAGAGAGAGACAGAGAGTATAAAGGAAGAGTGGAAAAATCAATATTGATATGTGTTTAACACTGAAAACACTTGTTCAAATTACTTTTTTTTAGAGTTATGGAATTGAAAAAGAATGACAATAACAAAATTAAATTTATTAAATAGAAACATTTATGGATAGACTTGTGCTTCAAACCAGCTCCACTTTATATACTGGATGAGGTACATAACTTGTTTAGGTCCTTGAAATAGAGTTATTGGTATGCTGCTTCTAATTTGTTCACTCTATATTATACATGTTATTTTTCCATTAGACAAGTTTGATTTTTTCTAACACACGATTTTTTAGACCGATTTAGATTTTTTCTAACACGTGATTGTTTAGACCGATTTACATAATTTGTCGTTCAACTATGTATATAGTGAATCTTGTAAAGAGACTTGAAACCAAGTATATAGAATGTCATTTAGGAAACTTCACAATGTAAACCTATGGCACATCCACCTAAGTTATTAGGTTAGTTTTTGTAAACTTTGGGAAGGGCCCTATGCCAAGAACTGCATTCCCCGGAATACAGATAAAATAGTCGGGTTTTTTTTCAAATTAATAATGCAAAAACAAATTTGTAGGAGCATTATGGCAGAATTTTTAACATTTTGTCCCCCCAAACTTTATTCTCCCTATATTATTACATTTGATTTTTTTTCCTCCTAAGGAATCCTTCAAGATCATAGTTGAGAAATTGGATTACTTTGGATAGCTAAATTCATTGCTATGGAATGGAAGTGTACTATTTGTTTTGAGAGATGAGGGTGCAATTATTTTTGTCTGCATTTTTTTTTCCTGCCTCTTAAAGCCTATGATGTTCTATGCACCTCTTGATGTTCTAGACATGTTGAATTAGTGATGGAATATACTTGGTGTTTTGTAGCATTTTTATGTCCCACATGTTGTATAAGTATTTCATTTATTTATGTTCTCAATGTAAACTTCAAAGTCAAGTGCATTTTCTTTGGATATGATTGGTTTAGTCTGTTATCAGGTTAATGGTTCTCCTACCAGATCGCTAAATAACTGAATGGGATAAGACTACCTACCTATTTGAGAGAAATTGGATGGATAGGTATCATGATGCATGAATATGTAGGTATTATATTTAGAGTTATTTTGATGTTTAATTTTTGTGGATGTGTGAAGAAGAGGTATTTGAGGGAAGTACGGAGGATGGATAAGACTTGGATTGATTTTCCAAATAGGATGTCAAGGGAATACATTTATGGGATTGATCAAATTCCTTGTGTTTGCCTACACCAATAGGGATGAAGGTTCGATGATTAGTTGACCGTGTAGGAAATGTGAGAATCGATACCATCTTGTACGAGAGGGTGTATAGGAGCATCTGATTTTAAATGGGTTTTTTTTAAAAAGGTACAAACATTGGATTAATCATGGGAAATCTTACATATCTCTACATGGTAATCGAGAGAATGAAACATTGGCTAATTTAAACATTGAAGATGATATGGTTGGAATGATACAAGGGGCTATAGGAAATCCACATGCCGTTACAAGTGTTGAAGGTAATGAACTATAGGCGCCTGATCCCCATGCATCTGAACCCTAGCTCGGTCCAAATGCAGAGACTGCAAAGTATTTCAAACTTCTTCAAGATGCACAAAGTGAATTGTATCTGGGTTGTCAGAAGTTCACATCTTTGTCATTCATTGTTTAACTTCTACATCTGAAGGTGCTTAATCAGTAAATAGACAAGTCTGTTGACATGTTGCTTGAGTTATTGAATGAGGCACTCCCGTTGGGTGAGAAACTCTCGAACTCATATTATAAAGTTGAAAAGGTCACAACAAATTTGGGCTTCACGTACGAGATGTAGGATGCATGTCCCAACAGTTGCATGTTGTTTCAAAATGAGGATGCCAATCTTGATAAATGTGTCATATGCAATAGTTCTAGATAAAAATCAAATGGTGATGGTGGTTCAAATGATCCTAACAAAGGTGGCAAACGAATAGCTACAAAAGGTTACAAAGGTTGTTTATGTCATCCAAGACGGACAAGTTAATGAGATGGCATGCAGAGGAACAAACTAATGACGGTGTCTTTAGCCATCCTACTGACTCCCATTCATGGAAAGATTTTGACCATCAGAATATTAACGTTAGTAATGATTTCTGAAGTGTAAGGCTTGGCTTGGCATCTGATGGTTTTAACCCATTCAGGACGATGAACATAGTTCATAGCACTTGGCCTGTTGTGCTCATTCCATACAACTTGCCGCCATGGATGTGCATGAAGTAACCATTTCTAATTTTATCTGTGCTTATTGACGGCCTGAAAGGACCTAGAGACAAGATTGATGTGTATATATGCAACCGCTGATTGAGGAGTTGAAAGAACTATGGAATGACGGTGTCTCCACATTTGATGCATCGACAAATCAAATGTTTCAAATGCATGCATCTTTACTGTGGACAATTAGTGATTTTCCTGCATATGCAAACTTGTTATAATGGACCACTAAAGGCGAATATGCATGTCCTTGTTACAATAAGGAAAATACATCGTGTTGGTTGAAGGATAGTAGGAAACAATCATACTTGGGTCATTGCAGATTTTTACCTAGTGGCCATAAATTCCGAAAGGATAAAGTATCATTTGATGGTAGTCGGGAATTTAGACTCAAACCAAAATTGTTGTTTGGAACTAAGATGCTACTACAATTAGAATTTGAGGGTAATTTAACCCAATACAAGAGGCAGAGGTCACAAGTAGAGAAGGAGAAAGCTGGACATCGCACCCATAGTTGAAAGAGAAAGAGTATCTTTTGTGACCTACCATATTGGGTGCACAATCTAGTAAGATACAACATTGATGTGATGCATATAGAGAAGAATGTTTATGACAATGTGTTGTGGACAATATTAGGGGTTGCAGGAAAATCGAAGGATGGTGTTAATGCTCGGTGTGATTTACAAGAAATGAATATTAGAAAACCGCTACATTTGCAATTTAGAGGGTCAAATAAACTTATTTACCTCCAGCACAATTCATGATGAGGAAGGATGAGAAAGATTTGTTCTTGAAAGTGTTAAAGGAAGTTAGAGTTCCTGACGGGTATTCATCTAATATATCGCGTCGTGTGCACTCAAAGGATAGAAGTATTGGGGGTCTTAACAGCCACGATAGTCATATTTTGATGCAACAACTTATTCCATTGGCTATTCGAAGATCATTACTAAAGAATGTAATTGAACCCTTGATTGAATTGAGCAATTTCTTTACACAATTGTGTTCCAAAGTGAATTATGCGACGGATTTGCAATATATTCAAGATCTCGTAACACTTTGCAATACAATAGAGCACTTGGTTATACATCTAGCTAACGAAACATTATTAACTGGAGCGATTTAGTTTCAATGGATGCATCTAATTACGATGTATCTTCTTACTTTGAAGCAATATGTGCGTAATAGAGCTCATCCAGAAGGTTCAATTGCTAAAAGGTATCTTATGGAAGAATGCATGAATTTTTGTGCACAATATATCTCAATGATGTGGAAACCAAATCTAGTCGACCCATGAGGAACTACAGTGGTGATGATAATCTGGGTCATGCTGTTAGTGAAAACACAAGCTTTTATCTTGATAATACTTCTTGGGTACAAGCTCATCGGTATGTCTTATTCAATACAAGCGCGGTTCAACCATTCATAAAGTAGGTTATGTCACTCACTCAATATTTGATTATGTTTTATTGAATTTTGAACCAAAATTTTTTTATTGATAAATTTTGAATCTACACAGCAAACACCTTGAAGTACTTAAGGTCAAAATGCCTCGTGTCGACGATCATCAGCTTTTCACATTTGGTTCAAGGAACATGTATGTATTTAAATCTATAGATTTTAGTTACCTATGTCGAACTACATTTTAAATTTTACTTTTTTTGTTTTTTAAATAGGTCCAAACTTTGCGAAGGACTAGTGATGTCACATTTTCTAAAGAGATTATTGCATTGGAAAACGGTCCTCATAACCTGGCAAGGAGGTTCAATCGGTATATAATAAATGGGTTTTGGTATTGAGTAAAGACCATGGATGACCATCGAACCACACAAACTTGCCGTGTATCTTTAAAGGCAGATACCATAAGTTATGTTAGCTGGAAAGACAAGAATCCTCGTGTGGGGTCTGTGTACTATTACGAATAATTGGCAGATATTGTTGAGATTCAATATTCTAATGAGATTAAGCATGTGTTGTTTAAGTGTGGTTGGATTGACAACATTCACGGGAAGAAAGAAGGTGTCTTCAATTTCACATTGGTCAACTTCAACCATTTGTTGTACCGAGATGATCGAATTACTAATGAACCTTTCATCTTGGCATCCTAAGCAAATCAAGTTTGGTATGTTCTAGACCTTTTAGAACCAGATTGGCAATTGGTAGTAAAGATGTATCAAAGAGGTTTATTTGATATGGATCCAACTAATCCAAAAATCGAGCCATATATGAGTCAACAATTGGAAGAAAACATAATGTTCCGTGATGAAGAAGTTGGTTGGGTGAGGGAAACCGCATAATGAGAAACACTTGATGTTGAAATAGGTTCATATTTAATAAACATTAGTAATTGAATTAAGGCCAAGGTTATAGTTAATCATCAGTTTCTTAATTTACTTTGTCTTTGTAATTGTATTAGTTCAATTAATGTCATATTATAGTTAATTCAAAACCATTCGTTGTGTTTCTAATGTCATAATATAGTTGATTCAAAACGATTCTCTATGTTTCTAATGTCAATTAATGTCATATTGCTTACAGATTATTATGACAATGAAGAGGAAGCCTGATTGTCCCCTACGCATGATGTCAGACGTGGTACGTATGAGGACATCAGTGGCACCACTATCAGAGGGACCATTAGTGCCACCGCAGCGACCACCATCAGTAGCACCACAGTAGCTATCATCTACTCAGCCTCTACGCCTACCATCGGTGCGTCCACCTTCAGTGGCACCACAATAACTATCATCCTGACTAGAGTCATCATCTTCACAGCCCATTGTAGGTTTATAAAATTGCTTTGATTTGTATGAAATTTATTTAAATATACATTTCTTTATTGTCATTAGATATAACTTGTTTATTCTCATTTTATCTTCCAGACCCCTTGACTTCTTCACAGTCCACCTCAGGAATAAGAATTTGATTTGCATTAACATTATTTAAATTTGCACTTGTTTATTATCATTGTATATTGTATCTCGCTGGTCATGTTAGTTCTTCATTAACCTCAACTAGGCATGGTAGAGGATGTGCCAAGGGCATTAAGGAGTGGGGTAGTGGTACAAAGTTAGACATACAATTTGACCAAAATTACTCCCCAATAGGGGATAATGTGTCTAAGTTATCCACTCAACTTGGCATTATTGGCGCAATGGTAACATTGTTTCTCTTACTTTACTTAACTAGAGCATTGTGCTTGAGGATATTCTTGATGCTATCTGGAAGGATGTAAAGGTAAAAGTATATTTTTGTCCTAAAAATTCAAATTCCAAAATTGTGTTATTATTATTTAAACTCTTAAATTGTGTTTTGTAGGACAATTTGGAGGTATGTCTAGAGGAGTATAAGCCAATTTGCATGAAAATTTGCAACAATACATAGAGGGATCACAAGAATAAGATTAAGACCAAGTATTTCAAGCCTAGAAGTTCTGATCCTAATCTGAAGGATGATGTTCCTTTGCACATTGTACCAAGCCAGTGGAAAGAACTTGTGGAGTGTAGCTAGTTTCTCGTGCTCCTTGGATGGGTTTAGTCTCCTTGAATACGATAGCCCTACACTTCGGACTCCCGTGGTTTTGAATCTGGTTTCACAAGTGTAATGTGAAATAGAAAAACTCAAATGAGAGTCCAAATCCGACTATTTTTAGAAAATCCATTTATCATTAAGGATGCCAGAAATGGACTGCATTGCCAGATTTCAAAGTCGCTACCAAAGTGTCTTGGCTCAAGAACTTAGGTATGAAATGGGAATGTCATGAATTGAGCACCCTACTCACCCGATCAAAGTTCGGCCTCTACTAATCATGATGTGATTTTTATGTATATTATATGCTCTTGTTCTGATTATTTATGCTAATATTACTATGTGAGGCACACAAGTATAGACTATTTCACCCACTTTGGAATGCTTTGATTTTATGTTTGTTTTGAAAAGAGTTTTGAATATGTGCTACTTGAAAAACGAGCTCATATGTACATTAATCAAGAATCATCTCAATTTAAGCGATATAGCCTTAATCCATAGGCATTCAAAGAGTTATTCCAAATAAGTACTTAGCCTCATGGTAATATGCTTGATATGAAAACACGAACACACATGCAATATGCTAATGCAAAAAATGCTCACCTAGTACTCAATCGAGGCAAGCCAAAGGAAAGGAAATAATTAGAAAAATGCATGCTCTAATATGCAAAGTGACTAATGCAACACATGCAAAATAAAACTATCGGATTCGGCTTCTTAACATGACATATGGATCAATTCAAGGCACATAGTAGCGTATGTATTCAAGCAAGAAATAATCGATGTTTATCAAGTATAATGAATCAAATCTTAATGTACGTAAAAATAGGTGCAGGTTATGGTAAGGCTATGAAATCGAAAAAATATGATGCTACATGCAACCATAGTAAGCAAGTAAATAAAACGGAGAAAGAATGGGGATTGGAAGGCATACAAAATATTACAAGTGTTACAAATTTGCCCTTGCACAAGAGGGTCCGAATGAATGTCCTAATTAAACTAATTATTATAATACCAAATGAATTAACTAAATTAACTAGCTATTTCATATTCGAATGAAGCCAACTAATTAATTACTCATACTAATATTAAAGCGCTAATTTAATGGACTTGAACGGGAGGCTAGGAGCCACATGCGTACAACCAAGAACATCCTCTCGAAAACCTCTCTATTTGCTACCATAATCTGCTCTGTTTGTAGTCAGAAAATTATTCTATTTTGGCCTCAGGTTCTACTCTGTTCTACTGTAAAAATGTCACTGCCTGTACAAAATAGATGGCCAGCTGGCCTTCAAAAGTTGTCAGTCGTATGGACTGGTGGCCGGCCGGCCACTGCTTTTGGGAAATGCCCTTCTGCCACATAGTTCAAACAGAGCAAAAACAAAGTATTTCTAGGAGATGTTTAGCCTCTATGTCCTTCCTTATCATGAAGATGATTAAAGGAGGAGTAGATTAGGTTCACTAATCATCAATTGTCGCCAGTTTGTTGGTTGATGATCTTAGAACCGATAAGCTCAATAAAATGAAATGAAAGACAAATAACACATCCTCCCAATCATGGAGTTACCTCAAGAAAAGGGGTAGACATTGCTTCATGAACCATTAAACATCACTAAAAAGTATGCAATGATTCAAGATGCAATAGGTTCAATATAATGTCCGATTGAACCCAATCCAATTTTATTACCTTTTTTAACTCCAATTTTATTAGTCCTTTTACATTACCTTTTATTTCTTATCTTTTTTTCATTGTTGTCCGAAGGTGAAGATTACGTCCACTAAGTCCAAAACCAAAAAAAATGGAAAGCACAAATTAACTCGAGAAATGAGCCTTTTCAAGCCCTTTTCTACAAAGGAAATTATAAAGGAGGAATCAAACTCATTTACGAGGGATAATGAATTAGGAGTCAAACCCGAAAGGGGCGATAATGACCCTAAATCCAAACCCGATAACAAGCTATAATGAAACCTTCCTTTATTATTTCCAAGGGTCTAAACTAGAAAGTTTGTCCCTTAGAAGTAAATGCACCTGTGATAAAGAGAAATGTCAAACAAGAGGTTGTGTTTAGCATAAGAGAGATGTAATGCCTTGGTAATAAACCTCTGAAGAGATTAAACCATTAAGCATGGAAGGTCTCTTTTTTATGCCTTGAGCAACAATCCTTTATTTGATAAAACTCCTAATTAAAGAAATAAAGAATTGAGAGAGATTGCAGAGATGATTATGCAAAGGTGATTATTACAAGTGTGAATATTTACATGAAAACTATGTAAAGAAACCTATAAACTCAAATAGATTGGTGGCTATGGCCTAAACACCCAAATCCATGAGGACTTACAACAACACAAGCATAGTATTCAAAACATAAACTAAATAAACAGCCCCTAAATAGCACAAAACAATGCTGAAAATCATTTTGAAAATGGTAGAAAACTTGAACAAAAATGGAAAGAAAGAAGCCTAGTAAGCAAGCCAAAGAAGGATGGCTAGCCCCTCTTCTTTTGTGTGACTTCAAATCACATTTTTAAGCTTAAAAACACTCTAAAAAATAGTTTGAAAAAGAAAAGAAAAGAGATAGAAAAAGATGGTACAAAATCTCAAAGATTACCCTTTAAAAAGAGGATGCTCTTATAGTTCACAAACCACAGGTTGAACATTCTCAAGAGCTGAAATTTGTGTCCAAGAATCTCAACAAAGGGCCTCAAGTTTAGGTTTAAGAAGTGTATGTATAGTGTATGTATATTGCAAGAAAGAGAGGTAGTGTGTTGAACAAGCTATAGGCACTTGGAGAACTTTTTATAACCCCAAACCATAAGGAGGGGTCATGCATTTATAGAAAAGCAGGTCCTCACATTAGAAATATCTGTAATGAGACAGCTGGTGCAAGACATGCACATGGGGACAGCTAGCAGCCAAAAATATCTATTCATCGGGAAACATGGCCGGTCGGCCACTTGTTTGCCAACAGGGCTCTGAGTGGTTAGACTAGAAAAAAAAAAAGTTTTGGTCCAAAGGGGGTGCAAGGTTTAGGTTATGAAGCTCAAAAACCGAAGCCTTTTGCTGAAGAAATCAAACAATTGTATAACATAACATTTCATCATTGAGCATTTAACGTGAGACGCCTAAGTCTTAAGGGCGATAAAAAATGGGGTGTCTATATGGAGTATTGGCGTACTTATGATGCAAAGGTATAAAAATAAGTTATGTGTATGATATGTAAACATACAAATCATATTTATATGCTTACATTTGTTAAACCTGTTACAGAAAATTGCAACTAGGAATGCTAAAGTCGGCGAGCTCATGGCATAGCTCATACCACAGGGCGTACTACTTTCTCTCAGATTCAGCATGAGGTTTATGTTTTATTGTTTTTATTTTTGTATATAAATAAGCATTATATATTTGCAAACTATTTGGATTCTAATTTTCATATTTCTAAAAAAATCTAGATGACCAGTAAGGGGGAGTCTACTAATAAGATAAATGTTTGGGCTATGACACGTAGAGCAGATGACCCTGAGGTTATCCAGACCTTGGTAGTTTCAAAACACCTAACCTTGTACTTAAATTCTATTTTTTATTTTTTGTGTGTCAACCATCTTAATTTGATATATACTTGTATGTCTTATTCAATACATGATGAGTTTGATCGTTAGCTCTCCATGCTACCTGAGGATTACCAGACTATAGAGGCTAGGAACGCCATTTTCCACGAGTTGATAGGTGATGACGGACATGGATATTGTTGCACTTATGGGAAAATTGTGCCTTACAACGCGGTGTATAAAGATGGTGCTGGGCCATCACAGTCAAAACCCTAGCCATCGATTATTGTTCAAATCACCCAGCAGGTTCGTGTGGAGCTAAGGGATGAGTTGAGGGAGGAGATGCGAGTAGAGTTCTCTATACATTTACAGTAGATGAGAGCTGAGATGATGGCCAATGTGTCTTAGGGGGCGAGTGTGGATCCTAACAGACAAGTTCGATATGAATTACATTGTTTAATTGTTAAATTTTCACACAACATATATATAATAAAATTCGAATATGATTAACACATTATATATGGACTGCCATAGGTTCCTGATGCATCAAGTTGCCACCGGATATTTAGGGACTCTGTGGGAGACAAGACTCTATACACACCACCAGTAGATCAAGTATAAAATGTATCTTCGCATTCTAATGCACATAGGATGAATTAATATGTAGCATTTTTTTTACAAATTAAATTGATATGTAGAATTTATTTGGTGATTTGAAAAAACTAGTTTCATGTTCACATGATGGATCTTTACCAAAATGATGTTGGTCTAGGAAAACTAGTTCCTTAAGAAACTTAGAATTCGAGGTGTTGACGCCTCAAAATCACCAAATGGCATCAGATTGGCACGAAACTTGGCACACACGACTACCTAGGCATGAAAGACTTGTGGGAGAAGATGGGACTCGAATTGGGTTACCGGTTTGAGAGTTAGAGCCAGATTTTGGTCTCGACAAACTAATTCCTTAAGAAACTTAGAATTCGAGATGTTGATACCCCAAAATCACCAAACGGCATCGGATTAGCACGAAACTTGGCACACACGACCGCTTAGACACGAGAGACTTGTGAAAGAAGATGGGACTTGAATCGGGTTCCCGGTTTGGGAGTTGGAGCCGAATTTCGGTCTCAGCAAACTAGTTCCTCAAGAAACATAAAATTCAAGGTGTTGTCTCCCCAAAATCACCAAACGACATCAAATTAGCACGAAACTTGGCACACACAAACGCCTATGCACAAGAGACTTGTAGGAGAAAATAAGACTCAAATCAGGTTTTTGGTTTTGGAGTTAGAGTCGTATTTCAATCTTAGCAAACTAGTTCCTTAAGAAACTTAATATTCGAGGGGTTGATGCTCCAAAATTACCAAACAGCGTCGGATTAGCACGAAACTTGGCACACACGACCACCTTGGCATGAGAGACTTGTGGGAGAAGACGGGACTCAAATCGAATTCTAGGTTTGAGAGTTAGAGCTGGATTTCGGTCTAGGCAAATTTGTTTACTTAATTATCTTTGTAATTGTATAGTTATTAAATTTTTATGTTTTTTGTAATTAACATATTAACACATAATTATATTGTCATTAATTATTCTTGTTTTTTTGTTTTAAGATATTGCCTGAGTAGGAGTTTGCTTCTTTTGGAATGCATGTCCGTGAAGAATGCGACTAACTTTGGTTTTTGTTACGCACGGAGAATGATGAGGAAAACTTTAGTTTTTGGTTTTTGTTATTTTGAATTGTGAACAACATTATGTGCTTAAACATTATATATGTGTTATGCAACATTATATAGTGGGATAATTTGCTGATGTTCAGTTATGAATGCAAGAATATTTTTATTATGGAGAAATTGTTATTTCTATACAAAAACTTTTATTTTATTATGCAATTATTGGTTTCTTTTTCAATTTTTTGTTTTCATTTAATACAAGTAATTTTAATATTTTTAATAATTTTATTGTAGGTTTTTTATTTTTATTTTTTGCGATGGCACCACACTGTCGCAAAAACATTAGACTTAAAATGTAAATTTTTTTGGCGACATAGGCAATGTCGTCGCAAAAATAAAAAATAAAAACATTTTGGACAACATTTTTTGCCGTCTCAAATAAATTTTTTAGCGATGGTAGGAGCATTGTCATCGCAAAAGGTCTCATTTTTTTTTTACATATTATAGGCAATAGTAAAATGTCGTCGCCTATGGACACTCCATTTTTGATCGCTCGCAAGGCTCGAGCGCTTTACTCGGAACACTCAATGATGAAAGTGGTATTGTGCGTGGTTGGAGGTCTCAATGAAAGAGTCTTGCTCAAGCTTCGAAATAACCGCAAACCTTTCATATTCCCACAGATTATACCCAAGAAATCCCTTTTTACACCTTGTGCCACCATGTGTTGAGGCTGAAATAGAAAAACTAGGGAATTCATTGAGGTCCGGCTGTGGCTATCGAGGGCCGGCAGGGCTTCAGTAGTGAGAAACACTGCTCTAGGTTGGAGCCCGCCAGCTGACCATTTTTGAAGATATTTATGATGTTTCTTGCTCAAAATCTATAAATACGACTATATACCTCTATTTTGGGGGTTAAACAATTGAGAGAAAGCCTTACACATAGAGAGAGCTTATTCTTCCATTGCAAGCTACCTTTGAGTTAACCTACCTTCCTTATATCATCTATATACACCATATACAACCTTGACTCATCATCTTAGAGCCTTGGTTGACCCTTGAGAAGCATAATTCAAGCTTGAGTGTGTCAAGAGTGAGTTTGATCATCAACCAAAGCTTACTCCATTTTGAGAAGTATAAGCTTATAACTTTTGTTCTTGTTTTTGCTTACTTCATTTCTGCCTATTTCTTGTATTCTTGGGCTATTTTGCATCCATTTTTAAGTGTTGGAGCTTGGGTTTGGATAAGCTACCAAAGGTGGTAAGGTTAACACCCTTACTTGCGCCTATTTTTGTAGCTCAATCCTTCCTTTACACACTTTTCCTTTGATTTTTGAACTGATTTTCAGAGTTGAACTAAGGCCAAAAAACATGGTTTGAAGTCTTCAAATTGGAGGGGTTGGCCACCCCTTCTTGTTTTGCTTACATAGCTTTAGTATCTTTATCTTTTGTTTACCTTTTTTTTTTTTTTTTGGAGTTCTTTTCTTGCATTTTCAGCCACTATTTTGGCTTATTAGAGGATGTTTTAGGGCTGTCATAATCTATTTAATTGATTTAAGCTTTGAGTAGTTCCTTTGTTGTAGCATTGGTCTTTGTACATAGCTCATATTATGTTATTCTTAGCCTTTCTTTGTCTAACTTTCATGATAATAACCTCATTTTAAGAATCAACTTGCCACTCCTTTCTTTTATTTGAGAGTTGTTTCAATCGGTTGATGGTCATTCAACACATGAACTAAAGATTCACGCTTAATTGCTTAATCTCTATAGAGATTCATTGTCAACGGCGTAATCTCTCTTTCATGTTGAGAATTACTTCCCGTTTGATGCTTCTCTCCTTTTAGAGGACTTAATCATCACTTCGAACAAATGGACTAAAGAATGGAAATGACTAAAAGAATTGGTTTAAAAGCAACCAACACACATAAAGAAAATGGGTCATCTTGCTTGGGCTTGGCCAGGCGTTATGCCAAGTTTATCGAGTCAAGAGTGATCATATGTTAATTCATGGTGTTTTGATAATTCTTGAAGCATCTCTACTTCTTTTTTTTGAGTTCATTCCATGGTAAAGACGGATGAGTGGTCATATTCATTGCATTCATTGATTTTTGTCCAAAATTGAATTTGAAATCATCAAGCAATCAATTTACTCATTGATGGTTTTGGAAACAATTCCAACCTTTTCTCGAGGCTTTTCCATGATAGAGAAGAAGAAAGGAACAAACAGAGCTTGAACTACTCTATCTACACTTTTTTCACTCCGGAACACAAAACAAAGTTTTGCACAAAATTGAGGCACGGTGGGCCTTCTTTAGGCTTGACCGGGTTTCATTGAGAGCCGGCCGGTCCTCAATGTTTGGTCAGCAACGTATTTTTGCAGAAAATAGAGGGCAGTGGCTGAGGTGAAATAAAGCAAGCCTGGGGGAGGACAGAGCTATTCTTGACCATTATGCATATGCATGCATGCAATTCTTGCGCTTCCTCGCTTACATTATGATTGTTGTCATTATTAATTTAATATTGTTTATCTTAATTAGTCTTGTTAATTATTATGTGTTGTAATTATTATTTTTGTCCCTTTGTAATTGTTGTAGTTACTTAGCTTAGAGAGCTAGTTTATTTATTGTAATTATCCCTATTGTAATATCATAGTTAGCTAGTTAATTAGCCTCATTTATTTATTCATTCGGTTTTGTAATAGTTAGTTTAATTCAGACTTTTGGACTTTAATTCGCACCCTCTTGCATGAGGGCCATGTTGGAATAAGCTATATGTCTTCCAATCCTACATCTTTCTCCATTTTACTTATTCGCTTACGATGGTTAGTATAAGGCATCACGTTTCATTAGCGTTCTTATGCTTTGCATCCATTGTCTTGCATGCATCCAAGGTTCGGCTAATCATGCTAACTCAATATCAAATTGTTTAAACTCATTACTTGAATATGTGCTCTCTCGCATGTCTTGAACACAATCATATGCCATGCTCATAGCCGAGCCTATAAAAATACATAATGTGTGCGTTGCATTAATCATATTGCATTAATTAGGAGCATGCATATTTTCCTAATTATTTTGCTTTGTTTTGGCTTGGGGTACTAGGTGAGTTTTTTTTATTGCTTTAGCATCTTGCATCGAATGTTTGTGTTGCTATATCCAAAGCATGAATACCATGCGGCTAATTGCTTAAATGATGTAATTGTTTGAATACCAATGGATGAAGGCTACTTGCTTGAATTGGGATGGCTTGATTAATGTCCATTTTAAGCCTACTTTTTTAAGTAGCAAATTCACAAAATCATTTCGAACCAAAACATGAGATCAAGTGTTTCAAATCTTGCAAACTAGTTTATACCTTGTGTGCGCATCATATAGTAAAAATGGCTAATAAATCCAAACAAGAGCATATAATGTAAATAAGAAATACATCATGATTAGTAGAGGCCGATCTTTGATCAGGCGAGTGGGGTGCTCAATTCATGACCTTTCCCTCTCGTACCTAAGTTCCCGAGCTGAGACACTTTGGTGATGACGAACTAATGGCCTTTGGCACGAGTCTCGAGTTTCCTAAATTTTCTAAAAATGTTTAGGTGGCAACTCTGTAATCTAGAAAAGCAGTCCATTTTTGGCATTTAATTCAAAGATTGATTTTTCAAAAAGAATTGCCGAATTTGGACTCTTTTGTGTTTTCACTATTTCACATCACACTTGTGAAATCAGAGTCAGAACCACAAGTGGAGTCCGAACTGTAGGGCTATTCGTCTTCCAAAAGGAGCATGAAAAGTCGGGCTACATCGCCAAGGCGAACATTTGTCGTCGCAAAAAAACGCGATGACATCATGCCATCGGTAAAAATTTTTAGCAACACCCTCTGTTGTGACCCCCCATTTGCCGTTGCTAAACGTCATCTGCCATCACTAAATTTTTTTTGAAATGGCATTAGGAGTATTAGCAACAACATTTTTCCGTAGCAAAAAACCAAAATTTTGTAGTGTCTAAACCCTAAAAATATCAGACTGGATTGAGCGGATTGAGTGAGTCATCGCGCCGATAGCCATTCCTACCCTTGTTGCACGTATAAATATGCATGTATCTATATATATAAGAATCTCTTTCATTGTGGTGGCTTGTACTTTTTTTTCCTATTTTTTCCTTAACTTGTATTTCTATTTTTTATTTTGTCCTTTATTAGTTAGTGGAATGATCTTGAGTGAAGGGTTTTTAGAAATTATGTAAGGTTTTTCGGTCAATTATGTAAGAGTTTTGAATTTTTTATTTTTTCCTTGACTTGTTTTTTAATTCTCCATTTTGGCATTTTTTGGTTTTTTTTTTCCTGGTAGAGTTTTGAGGGTTATTTGGAAAAATCAACTTTCACAGAGGTATCATCTTTTGGGTAATTATATTTTCAAACCGTACAAACTCTCAATACACATCATAAATGGTGTTTGGATATAAACTTTTAAAAATTTATAATTTCGTTCTATTCCACTAAATTTGATGATATTCGTCCTTTATTTCAATTAATTAAGCATTATTTGAGATTATTATCCCAAAATAAGATTTTTCTTCTCGAAATTGAATAGTGTAGAAGATTAAACAAATCAAACATTCATATTGTAGGGTTCGTCGAGCATATTATCTATAAAAAAATTAAATTAATCTGGTATATTTTGAATTGTTCAAAAGAACTTCATGGTATTTTTTAAAAATAAGAGGCCTTTTATCCAATAATTTGAGAAAAAAGGAAAAAATATGGAAAATTTTATTTACACATCATGCAAACTCTTAGAGGAAAAAAAAAATATTAATAAAAAAATGTCAAAGTAAAAAATATTTGATTGCATGCCTCCTTACAAAGTTGGAATCCCCAAAAGGAACCAATAAATTGGGACGGAGGAAGATAAATGTATACATATGGATAATGCTATAGTACACACAATTCTTCTTTAAACTCTACTATTTAATTAAAATAAAATTATTCTTCTTTAACATCTACCAAAATGATTATTTCACTACATTTTTCTTTCAAATAAACACTACCTTAAAATAATAAAAAAAAAGAAACAATTTTTTTAAAAAAAGAATAAATAAAAATGGCCGACCTATGGGTTGGATATGACAATGGTAGATGACAAGGGAAAAGGAGAAAAACAATGTTACAATGGGTATACAAGTGTTTGTTTTTCCGTTAGTAGAGTTAATATTATATTTTAGTTTAAAATTATATGAGGGTAAATTAGTTATTTTTAAATGTTCCGAAGATAATGTATAAAAGAGGCAAACCACATGGAGGTGAAATAAATTTAATTAGTTATTTTTAAATGTTCCGAAGATAATGTATAAAAGAGGCAAACCACATGGAGGTGAAATAAATTTATCTTCTTTTTTTTTTAATTCTTAAAAAGTTAAAAAAAGAAAAGAAAAAGGGGGGTAAATTATCAATGAGTCCTCTTTGAAAGAGATGTAGCCTATTTAGACTCACAATCTTCGGTTTATATGCAAAAGTCCTATAGTGTTTTTTTTTTCCTTCTCTACCTTCTTTCTTATATGTCTTTTTCTCTTTCTGATTTCCAGTGATTAGTGACCAGTGACACATCTTGCTTCTTCTCTTTCTCTTTCTGATATATAGTCTCCGGCGACTGACGATCACCATCGATTGGGGTTCACCGACAATTACCGACCACTGACTCCTTACTTCACCCTCACTGACGGTGAAAGAAATGAGTTTCTAGCGAAGAAGGTGAGTACATCTACTCAAATCTGATGTAGATCTACTCATATCTACTCAAATAGTTATTGGAGTACAATCCTCTCTCTATATCTGTCTCTCTTCTTTGATCTCTTAATTTTTTTTCCTTTTCTCTGCTGCACACATCTCTTTTCTTGTTTTAATGGAGAAAATTTTTAAATTCTAAACATGTTGTTTTTGAGTTTTAGTTACAGGCGTTGAAAATTGTAAAATTTTATAGTTTCAATTTTTTTGGTACTGAAATGAATCATGCATTAAAACTACAAAATTTTACAGGTTCATAAAATTCTTTAGAACTGTACAATTTTGTAGTTTCATAACATTCTTTAGAACTATAAAATTTTACAGTTTCAGAATATGTTTTTCAGTTTTCTTAACAAGAATAAATGCTTGATAGATTTTTGCTTTGAAACTGTAACATTTTACAGTTTCAAAACTTGATTTACAGTTTGATCAATATCAGAGATTATTTTTTTAAACTCCACAAAAATTGAAAAATAACATACGTTTTTTTTTTCCATTATTGTTGTTTGTTGTTATTATGTTTTTTTTTTATTATTATTATCAATATGTAGAACATTTTTCTATGTTTTTTCGCTCTAATTTTTCATTTATTATTTTTTTAGCAATATTTTGAACATTTTGTTGAGTCTCTGACAATATTCTTAACGTTCAGCAAACGTTCTGGACATTCCGCAAACTTCCAGTAACGTTTAGAACACTTCGGTGATATTCCAACAATACTCTAGCAACTTTCCGGTGATGTTGAACATTCTGGGGAGTTTCTGGTGACCGTCTGACTGAAGTTCGGCAGTGGTGGAATGTAATAGCACCTGTAATTTAAAATAAATATAAAAAAAAAGATTTATTAGTAACAATTAAAAATATGTAGGACTAATTAGTGCGAGTGCTTTGTTTTGGGACAAGATAGGTTTAGTGAGGGACTCACTGGTAAGTTTCCTGGGGAACTTCAGGCCATAAGTTTATTTTTGAATACTTTGAGCCATTAGGCTCAAACTCTAATCTATTTGGGCCAAAATGAGACAATTTGTCCAAAAGGGCAACTATTTGTTGAAATAAATCTATCTGTCTATCTGTTGAAATCGACCTATCTATTGAAATCAATCTATTTGTCTATTTGTTAAAATTCACCAACGTAAGGATTGTTTTAGAAATGGAAAATGCTATGGACCCCAAATAAATTACCAAATTTTCTACCAAACATCTCACTTATGTGAGAGGTTTGGTAGAAAATTTGGTAATTTATTCTTAGCATAACTCTTTGGAAATTAGCTATTTTAGTTAATTTTTTGACTTTTTAAAAAAATAGATGCAAAAAAGTATAGAGAAGAGTTAAGGTTTTAATAGTGACTTGTTAGCTTTTTAGCTAAAAAAAACTAGTTTCCAAACTTGCCTTAACTATCTGTTAAAATATGACACATGTCACTCATTGAAGACATTATCTGTTGAATATCACACATTTCTCTACCTCATCGGTACCGCCTGCTGTTGTCGGCCGCCGGTCACTATCTTCTGGTGACTTTTCTAGCGCCGATAACTTTTCCCGACGTGTCCTTATCACTAAATAAGATTTTACCTTCGATCTAATACTTTATACCCCATTTGAGATGGATTTTTCACTAATTTTCTAAAAAACCTTCCCTAAGGTTCCTAACAATTACATTGGCCTTTCCTATTTTTTTCTAGAATTACACTGACCTCCTACCTGACTAAGGGCATTAATAAGAGAGTAAGTAGATATTTTGCTAAAGAAACAAATTAAATGGATCAAAATCAAGAACCAATTCAAGCCCAAGAAATGAATAGGAACCTACATCTTCTCTTTGTGAATAAGGGCAAATTAATACCCAAATCCATGCTATTAAGTGGATAGTGTAGATTAATGCAAATCATTTCTTACCGGAATCTTTACTTATTAAAACAAGAAACTCATGAAACTCATTGAAAACTCATCACCTAGTCATAGAACAATGATGGTTACATCCCTCTCTATGTTCACAAATTATTAAGAATGGAGGTTTCAACTTCCTTTGACCTAAAATCTCTTGTTGTACTTCCAAAAAGCTCAACGAAAAGGGCAAGACATCACTTGTCCACATCAAATCCCATGGATCACACAAGCAATCCCATGGAACAACCCCTAGTATTCATGGTAATGGAGTAAGGAGTTGAAGCACATGGATTAACACACTTGAGAGATAGGATAAGTGAGGATAAGGAGTGTAATAGTAAGAAAAGCTACCATACTTATTGAACTTGTGAATGGATGGCTAAAACTACTCTTAATTTCGTCCAAAAGGATCCAAAATTCATATGAACTACATAGTTAAAGCTAAGAAAACTAAGGAAACAAAGAAAAGGCTATCAACTCAATGGATGGATTGTAGCATTCTGATATTTTTTTTCTTAATCACATGAGCGATGAATTGGTCGCTTGAGAGGTCTCGCGAGTCTTCCAGTACTTTTGCAGGCTAGTGATTTTGAGAGTTATTTATGTTCACTCGATCGCAAGTTTGGTCGCTCGAGCGGTATGCCTTGTATAGTCTAAACTTCTAGGAGCTTGCATTCTTCGCTCAAGCAACAGTTTCACCGCTCGAGCGGTCTATTCGAATTCAACATTGTAGACGCGCCCGCGTGGGCCTCCTGCTACAGTTCGGACTTGATTTTGTGTCACGGTTCTTAATCTGAACCAAAGAGTCCAAATCCGGCAAATCGTTTTGAGAAACAGATTTTTGAAAAGAAGTGCCAAACATGGACTGCTTTGCTTGATACAAAGTCGCCACCTAAATATTTTATTTTGGGGAATTTAGGAAACCCTGACTCGGTGCCAAAGGCCACGTGTCCGTCATCACCAAAGTTGCCTCGGCACGGGAGCTAGGGTACGATTGGGGAAGGTCAGCTATGAGCACCCCCTCTCGCCCGATCCGAAGATCGACCTCTACTAACCATGATATCCGTTTTTGAAAATGTTATGTGTTCTTATCCCAATTATTAGCCGAGAATTACTATGTTATGCGCACAGCATAAAAGTATAGACTAGATTGCCTAATTTGGGAATAAGCATTTGCATGTCCGTTTGTTTTTTTAAAAAAAAGATGTTTTGGGATTTACTACTCGCAAGTAGGCTAAAACACAGATTTCAATGAGCTATTCCAACTCAGACAATCCAACCTTCACCCATAGACATTCAAGCAGTTTAAATCACATAAGCAGCTAGCCTCATGGTAATCATGCTATCATGGCAACACTCACACGCATGCAAGGATGTTAAAGCATAGATACTTACATCGTACTCCGTGCCAAAACAAAAACTAGTTAATAATCATATGCATGATCCTAGTTCATGTTAAGATGGCTAATGCAACACATGCAAGATGCAACTAAGATAGGCTCGGCTAATCTACAATGACATGTGAAATGCTACAATTAACACGTATTCAATTTGGAATTGAAATACAAATGCAGTTAGAATGATGCGCCGAGCCCGGTGCATGTGAAACGGATGAATGAATGCAAACATGCTGTCATGCTGTTATGCTAATTTAAATATGCCCTAGTCTACCATCATAAGCAGGTAAATAAAAGGGAAGAAAGACGTGGGGTTGGAAGACATGCACACACGCACCCACACTTATTACAAATTTGCCCTCGCTTGGAGGGACCAAAAGAATAATACAATCCGAATAATGAATTACCTATCCTAGCTAATTAATTATTAAAGATCCTCTAATTTAACAAATTAAATGCAGAATAGAGATGGCCGCAGCCCTGCCTCGGGATACGCGAATGATGCATGCTCGATCCAACTTGCCTGGAAACCTGTACCATGCCACTGCTGCCTCTGTTAATGCTGCCCTGCTCCTCTGAAAATTGCCAAAGTCTTGGAATATGTTTTCTGAACACTGTAGAACACCATCGGCTATGGGAAATAACCACTGGCCATGGGAAATCTCCATCGACTGCTTTCAAGTCTATCGGCCACATATTATTTGCCGGTCGGCACTAAACACTGCCGATCGGCCATCAATTCCTGCTGGGACCTGCAGTTGACAGCAACAGAGGGCAAAGCAGTACATGGCATGGAATTTTGAGCAAATGTGAGCTTGGTCACACTCCCAATCATGCATGAGACTCATGGGAGTGTGACCCTCCACCTTCGGGCCATCAAATGTGCATTTTTTGATGCATGATGGCCTAAGAGGGGAAGGTTGCGATTCAATGTAAAATGCATGCAAACGAAACACATGAATACCAACACCCTATCATATTGGAGTCAAGGGGATTGGCAACCGAGGGTTGAGGCGTGTCTTGTCACTTGAAGTACAAACACTCCTCAATCCCCATGCCCGGTTTGACACCCCAAACCAAGCAATGTGATGCATATATACAAACTTGACTCAAATGCACAACATGAGGTTAAAATGCAAAACAAGCCAAACGTAATGCAACCTAAACATGCAAACTAAGTTAGTGCACTCTAAATGTGCCAAGTATGGTACAATGTATATGAGATGCAACTAGATAAATGCCATGCCAACATGCAAGTATGATACAATGTAAGCATGAGGACCAAAACAATGCAACATGATCATGCAATGGTGGTGCTAAATCATGAAGGGCAGACCAAGTCCACCCCAAAATAGTGACCAAAAGGTGTCCAAAATGGTGAACAAGCACTCATGGCAACATGCAGGCCAAAGGGGCCCAAAGCTAAGGCATAAACAAGAGGCATTCTACTACAACCCTCATGACCACACATGGCATGGACTAAGCGACCAAAAAGGATGTTCGATGCTGCAAAATACACTCAAAAACCCGCTGATATGGCAGCCCCAAAATGCCTTAAACATGCAAGCATGCACAATGCCCATTTCAAGGCACAAAACTACAACACCTTAAAGCATGGGAAGGGACACAAATAACAATGTAAGACCACCTTACATGGACTGAAATATGACCTTAAATAATGCAAAATCATGAGGATAGTTTAAGTTGAGCATGCTAGAAACCAAAATAGTCAAGGCCTACCAGCCAAAATGCAAAGCAACTACTTCAAGCATGCCAAAAATGACAAAAACAGTGGCCAACAGACCTTAAGCATGACAAATCATGACTGAAAGCTTCAACAAGCTAAGCTAAATCATACAAGCATGGAAGCCTAAATAGAAGATGCATTTCTATGCAAAATGGAGGGATACAAAGCAAGGGTATTATGCATGCAAAAGACCACAAACCCGACCAAAGATAGAGATATATTATGATCAAAATTCACCTAAAAAGCTCTGAAATAGGGCCAAAATCAGTCAAGCATGCATGTTGCCCTTTAAGCCAAAACAAGGATAAAAGGGAGACAAAAGGGGAGAGGGGTGTCCCTCCCCTATGAAAGACCTCAAACCATCTTCTTCACCACTGAAAATGCTCTGGATTTCAGTGGTGAAAAGAGCAATACAACAAAGGTCAACAAGGCTTAAAGAAAAGGCACCAAAAGAGGCCAAAAGAGGCCTAAGAGGGGGAGTTCGACCCCCAATGCCAAAATGACCTCAATGAGATGTCTTAAGCATGAAAATACAAAGCTTTTTTCAGTTATACACAAAGTCTAAAACAGAAAGCAAGATAGGTCAAAAGCCAATGCAAGATTGGGGAAACTAAAGTAAAGTGATTACCCTTGAAGAATAGTTGGTCCAGCCACCCTCTACTGACCAAAATCAGTCCAAAACCTCAACAAACAACCCTCAAAGTCCCTCAAAGTCGAAGTAAGGTGTGGTAGTGTGTGTGTTAGTGCAAAACTAAGGTAAAAATGCACTTTTGGGCCACAAAACACACACAAGGGAGGAGAGAGCGGGAAATATAGAGAGAGAGTGTGTATGTATATGTGTAAGCTCTGGTTTTTCTTTCCAAAATCACCAACCTAGAAGAAGGAGGAGAGCTCTCCTCTTATAGAAGTTCCCCCTTGCAAAGCTTACCAAACAAGCTTGCTTAGAGGGAAATCCCTCCATACACGTGTATGGAGGGGAACAGAGTCGGTGCCAGCTATCACAGCTGGCACAAAATATCTACTAAAAGTAGATGAGCAGTGATCGGCCGTTCAAAATTGCCATTTTCGCAAAATAAACGGCCGATCGGCAACAAATAGTGCCGACCGGCAATATACATTGCCGATGGCATAAAATCACTGGCCGGTGGCCTCAAGACATGGCCGGTGATGTATGGGGATGCCTCACAAGGCATTCCCTGCCCCTCCAAGGCAAAACACAGGTGTTTGGTGCAAAACCAAACACAACACGGTCGAGTCGAGAGATCCTGAGGCAAGGCGCGCAACCGAGACCTCCGGGAACTCAAGACGAACACAAACAAGGGTAATCACCAAGTGTTCCAATGGTGACGTCCAAGTCTTGAGGACGGTCAAAAATGGGGTGTCTACAGTTGCCTCTCTTTGACAGAACTCGAAAGTCATAACAATGATGGGAGTGAATGTCAAAGCCCAGAGACGACCCATTTTTGACAAGGCCGAAGACTCAGACAAACATGCAAGACAAACAAGATATGTGCCCGAAGGCAGGGGCAAAATGCAAGACAATGCACAGAGCCGGACATAACTTATGATCATGCAAAGAAAGCTGTAACGAAGCATAACATGCGACAGTTTTAAGCTAGCATACACCAAACTACACTACAATGCAGAAAGGATGTAAGAGAATTATGTAATTCTCTATACGTCTCACGCAGAGGATACAATACCTGCGCGGTTCGTCTGGTTGCACTAGTTTCGAATGAACCGTACATACAATATCGTGCCTGAAAAGAAAGCAAACTTAACAGGTACAATGTGATTAACAACATGCATATTAATGTACTTGAAAATGCGTGACAACGCAATGCAAGTGGGAAGCATAACAATGCTGTGAAGGTATAGACATGTAAGTGGAGCGCGCGGTCTACGCAGGCAACGAAATTGATCATAAGCATGCGGTTTACGCAAGCAATGAAGTTGGTTACAAACATGCAATCTACGCAAGTAAAAGATGTGATCTACGCAGGTAATGAAATTGAACATAAGAATGCGGTCCACGCAAGCAGAACATGCGGTCTACGCAAGGAAAGCATGCGGTCTACGCAAGCAAAAACATGCGGTCTACGCAAGTAATGGAATTGATTATAAACATGCGGTCTACGCAAGCAAAACATGCGGTCTACGCAAGTAATGAAATTCATTATAAACATACGGTCTACGCAAGCAAAACATACGGTCTACGCAAGCAAAACATGCGGTCTACGCAAGTAATGAAATTCATTATAAACATGCGGTCTATGCAAGTGGTGTGATTAATTATAAACATGCGGTCTACGCAAGCAAAACATGCGGTCTACGCAAGTAATGAAATTCATTATAAACATGCGGTCTACGCAAGTGGTGTGATTAATTATAAACATGCGGTCTACGCAAGCAAAACATGCGGTCTACGCAAGTAATGAAATTCATTATAAACATGCGGTCTACACAAGTGAAACATGCTATTCACGCTATTGGAATGTAAAGTACTGTAACACAGCATAATTGAAACAATTTGTGGAATCCACAAGACATGAAAAGGATAGGGGAAGGGACGTTCTTCGTATGTACTGAGCATCGCTCGTAGAAGTTGTGGCCCGAGGTCAACTCGAAGGTTCACGTTTCAAAAGTGTGCTTTCCCGCATTGTCTCGAGTGATGAAGGTGCCAAACCGTGTAGTTGACCCAAACAAAGGCGCGGAAGGTACGTTGACCACAAGGGGAGTTTTACTGGTATCAATTCCAACACTTTGCTACCCTGCCATTCTATGTTTTATTTTCCTTTTTACTGGTAGTTTAAGCACATTGCACTGCCTCGGGCAGGTTTTATTCTTTATTACATATTTTTCAAAACACGTGATGGGAATGAAACAACCATTTTGTTCAAAAGATATTGCATTTGTAAATTTTATACGCATCGCATCGCAAGGTATCACACCACAATGTGAACGAAATTGAACCTGTTTTGAACATTGAGTACTTGCATCGTAATAATCAGGTAGTGAACCGACTTACAACTCGATAAGTAAAACAAAAGCATGATATAACCAATCAAGTGTGAGTACAACTCGATAAACAAATCGAAGATTTGAAGAGAGTGAAATACAACTCGATAAGCAAATGTAGAATAACTCGATAAGCAGACAGGTGTGACTCCGCAAGAATCGATCACCGAGGGGAGATTGGAGGTGGTGGAGTTCCCCAACCCCTAGCATAAGCAGCTCAGGGAACAAGGAGGAAGACCACCGGCCAGGGGTAGAGGCCATCGGCCACAAGAAATGGCCATCGGCCAAAAATTTGTTCTGTCGGCAAAAGGTGATGGCCGGTCGGCACAATATTTGGCCGGCCGTCCATGAATGAAGGAATCACCAGAATGTTGACACCTGTCCTCCACCCAACCTTATCTCCTACAAAAGACCTCAGCTTTGTGGTTTTTCTCAATTCCACACTGATTTGTTCTAATGGAAGAGTTTCTTGCTCAAAATCTCACAGTTTGGATTGCTAGCTTGGATGGCTCGGAAAAGTTGAATTTCCGGGGTTTCAGCATAAATGCATTATTCACTCTGGGTCGTACCCCATTGCACCTTCCGTTTCTCCATGCCGCGGCAAGGTTTTGGAATCCGGTGACGCATGTCTTTAGCTTTGCTGGGCAAGAGATATGTCCTACCTTCGAAGATTTCCGAGCCTTAATGGAGTCCGAGCGCGACGAGGAGCTCCTGCCCCAACTTAATTTTGGGCATGTCCAATCCTTAGGGCAAATGTGTGGACTCACTATGCGTGACTCTCGGTCTTTGATTTGTGACGGGATGCTGGATATTCCGAGTTTGATCGATCGGTTTTCTGATGCCGGTGATCGCAACAACCATCATTGGCAAGGCTTCCGGCGACACGCCCTCTGTTTGTGCATGCTATCTCATTTTCTATTTGTCTCAGGCTCCGAAGGGTCTAGTGTCCGGCTGACCGAGGTTGCCCAAGGCTTGAAGGAGGGCAAGAGCTATATTGCCACGACTCTGGCCGAGACGTTGATGGGCTTAGACGCCTTTTATCGTCGTGAGACGACCAGATTAGCAGGGAGTCCATTACTACTACAGGTAATGTTTCCCACCTAATCTCACATATGTATCGCTCACATCACTCGGCCCTCAAGCTCGGTTTTTCTCACAAAAACCCTATTCTCACTTTTCTCTCATCGTACATCTCTCTATTCTTTCTTCTCTCATTTTTCATCCCTTCCCAGGTATGGTTGATGGACAAACTGCAAGTTGTGGGCTTTTGCCCAGTATATTCAGCTCGCGGCTACTTCTTCCAACACCCTATAGTTATTGCCCTGGATGAGGGATGGTGGTTCGCTTGGATGTGCCGCTTGTCCGCAGACCGTATTGCTTGGCGGTGCCCTCGACTGAGCCTTCCGGCAATGAGTTACAACATGTCCCGGCAGACTGGGATTCAATTGATTGGTCTCACTCACTGTGTATTCTACTTCCCATTCCGGATTCGACGCCAATTTGGCCATGATCAGACCTGCCCACCAGAGGGGATAGAGTATCCTGCTGCATTCCCAGCCCGAGGCGCACAGCTTGCTCGGCAGGCTACCGCGTGGAGGACGAGAGAACTCCTGGCCCCCGCTCCCACTTTCAATTGCACTTTATCTGATGAGTGCTTGGATTGGCTTAATGAGGAGGCACAGGTCGGGGCCAGCTTGGCATCAGAGGTTTCGACCAGCTCTGGGAGGGAGCGCAGGAGCACCTAACTTGACTATGCCCCAGATTTATTGCTTTATTAGTACTTTCAAGTTTTCTTTACGAATGTAATAAAAAGCAACTTCGATTGTATGTAAGAGCAGGAGAACTCTGTTTTGAAATCAATGAAATTAAAGGTTGTGGCACTGAAAATTTTCCGCTTTGGTCCAAAAATGGTCTTAGTTGTAAAAAGATTAATTTGAACAAAGTCAACTTTTATTAAAACTTTTCAAAAATGTTTTCGATATGGATCAGAACTGGACACGCCTGAGATCTGTCACTGAGATGCATAACCCCAGATCCCTACAACTAGAAAGTTGCCCCTGGTGTGAAGAGTACTGCGGCAGTGCATAGCAATGGAAAGTTGCCCCTAGTCTGCAAAGCACTGTACCGGAGACCTTAACTGAACTCTTGAATGCCGAATAGACAAAGATGACCGAGATGATCAACTAGACAAAGTTGATCGGCGAAAAGTTTATGGCTGAACTCCAGGATGAAGTTGCCTACGTTTCCCAAGGATGTGAATCAAGCCTTACGTAGTTCAGGCTCGGGTTCACTCGAGTATTTTCACTCTCCTTTTACGCTCTAACTTTTGCCAAGGTCTCCCTTTTGCGGGTCTTCAACCTTGCGAGCTCAGTTTTTATATTTTTCAATTTTTTATATGCTCTAAATTTTGCCTAGGTCGCCCTTTCGGGTTTTCGGCCTAGCGAGCCTCTCAAGGGTAACATTTCTTCAACTTGTACATGTTAATCGGTTGGGAAAATTCCAGGCCATCTAGGTCCATCAGAACCACAGCTCCACCTGACCAGATAGCTTTGATGATATAGGGACCAGTCTAATTAGGTCTGAACTTGCCCCTTGGGTCGTGGATGGGAGCTCGGTTGTCTTTGAGCACCAAATCTCCTTCCTTTAGATTCCTGGACTTAACCTTCTTATTGAAAGCCCGAGCAATTCTGCACTGATAACTTTGAACATGGTACAGTGCTTTCAGTCTTCTCTCATCAAAGAGCATGAGTTCCTCGAACCTGCTCTACTGTCAATCTGCTTCGGCTATTTGATACTCAGCCAATACTCGTAATGACGAAACCTCAATTTCGATAGGTAGAACGGCCTCCATCCCATAAACCAATGAATATGGAGTCGCTCCGGTAGAAGTTCTAATCGAAGTCCTGTAGCCCCACAGAGCAAACGGCAGCTTATCTGGCCAATCTCGGTAGGTTTCCACCATCTTCTGTAGTATGTGTTTGATATTCTTATTGGCGGCCTCAACTGCTCCGTTGCTTTGCGGCCGGTATGTGGACGACTTATGAAAAGCCACATTATATTTCTCCAACAAGTCAATCACTTCCTTCTTAAAGTGGGAACCATTATCCGAAATTATCTCGTTTGAGACCCCATAACGACAGATGATGTTGTTTCTGATGAATTTCGCAACATGTGAAGCTTTCAACACGGCGTATGATTGGGCCTCGACCCACTTTGTAAAGTAATCTATCGCGACCAGAATGAACTCGTGTCCATTCGATCCCTTCGGAGTGACAGCCCCGATCACATCTATTCCCCAAACTGAAAATGGCCATGGCGAAGTCATGTTGTATAGCTTTGACGGCGGGATGTTCATGCGGTTTGCATGGATCTGACATTTGTGGCATCGCTGAACAAAACTGATACAATCCTCCTCCATGGTGGACCAGTAGTAACCCTGTCGGAGGATCTTCTGTGCTAGCATTACTCCATTCATGTGTGCACCGCACTCTCCTCCATGGATGGCCTCCATCAGGCGCTTCGATTCTTCGGCTTCGTCATACAGCTTGTGCATTCCCAGATGACCTCTCTTATACAGCTTACCCCCACAGATGATGAACTGAACGGCCATTCTTCTGATCGCCCTCTTATCCTTGGCATTTGCCCCTGGCGAGTATGCTTCTTTTCCAAGAAATTCCAAATGTCGTAATACCAGGGGTTTTCGTCTTGAACTTCATCTATAATAGCAATTAACTCATAGGCTGGTGCGAATTTCTGATTAATGATGACTGGACGCATCCGGACTCCGAATGGGATGTCTATCATGGAAGATAGAGTTGCTAAAGAATTTGCAAACCTGTTGTTCTCTCTTACTAGATGAGTGAAAGTTAGCTTCTCAAACCGAGGAATTAACAAGTCCAAGGTCTGGTGGTAAATTATCATCTTTTCTTCTTTGACTTTCCAGTCTCCTTTTGCTTGAGACACAACAAGGTTCGAGTCCTCGATGACGTCCAACCATCTTGCCCCTAGTTCCAGGGCTGCTTCTAGACCGGCGATGCATGCCTCATATTCTGCTTCGTTGTTCGAGACTTTGAACCAGAGCTTGAAGGCTAGAGGGATACGGGAATTGTCGGGTGCTATCAGCAACACTCCTATCCCATACCCATACTGATTTGACGTTGTGTCAAAGTACATCGTCCAATACTTGTCGTTGACGTGCAAAATGGCTTCATCTGGAAATAGGTAATCAACTGCTTCATGCCCTTCCACTGGATGATCGGCTAAGAACTCTGCCACTGCCCTTCCCTTGACTGACTTGCGCGTCACATATTTTAGATCGAATTCGGAAAGCAACAGCAACCAACGAGCTAGCCTACCCGTAAGTGCCGGTTTCTCGAAAAGATATTTGATGGGATGGAGTCGTGAAACCAACATTACGGAGTGAGCTAACAAGTAGTGCCGCAGCTTCCTGGTAGCCCATACCAAAGCTAAGCAAGCCTTCTCCAACGGTGTGTAGCGAGTCTCATACTCTAGCATCTTCTTGCTTAGCTTGGCATCGGCCGTCCCATTGGCATCTCTTGCCTTTCTTCAAGAGACCAAAAAGTGGTTCACAAGTCAAGGTTAATTTCGAGATGAACCGTCTTATGAATTGCACTTTACCCAGGAAGCCTCGCACCTCCTTTTCAGTCCTTGGTGGTGGCATTTCTAAGATGGCCTTGATTTTTGAAGGGTCGACCTCGATGCCCCTTTGTGTAATCAGAAACCCCAGCATTTTTCCCGTTGTAACACCAAACGTACACTTCTGAGGATTTAGCCACAACCGAAATTCTCTGATACTTTGAAAGAACTTTTGCAAGGCAGTGTAGTGGCCCTCTCTTTCTTTGGACTTGACAATCATGTCATCTACGTACACCTCAACCTCTTTGTGGATCATATCATGCAATATTGTAGTCGCGGCCCGTTGATATGTAGCTCCAGCATTCTTTAATCCAAACGGCATCACTCTGTAGCAGTAAGTCCCCCACGGAGTGGTGAAAGTAGTCTTTTCCCTGTCTTCTGGTGCCATTACTATATGATTGTAACCTGAGAAGCCATCCATGAACGAGAGCAAAGCATGTCCCGCTGTGAAATCCACCAACTCATCAATATGCGGCAAGGGAAAGTCGTCCTTTGGACTAGCTCTGTTCAAATCCTTGAAATCCACGCATACTCGAATCTTGCCATCTTTCTTCGGTACTGGAACAATGTTGGCCAACCAAGTCGGGTATTCGGATACCAACAGGAAGCCTGCATCGATCTTCTTGGTGACCTATTCCTTAATTTTGATGGCCCAGTCCGGACGGATCCTTCTGAGCTTTTGTTTGATCGGTCGGGCCTCGGGGTCAAGAGGGATCCGATGTTGTACAATCTCAGGATCGATTCCAAGCATGTCTTCCTAGGACCACGCAAAAACGTCTTTGAATTCTTTTAATAAAGCGACTAAGCGCTCGTGTTCCTCCAAAGACAACGTGGACCCGATCTAAACCAGCTGCGGGTCCTTCTCTGTACCAACATTCACAGTAGTGATTTCATCCATTAAGGGTTTAACAAATCTTTCCTGCTCTTGGTCAATTAACCGTTGCAAAACCGGGGGAATTTCTTCCTTGTCGTTTTCATCAAAATTTTGAAAATCCTGATTTAAGCAATAAATCAAAGGCACAGAAAAATACTCAGAAACCACATCCCCATCATTCTCATTAAATACTTCCAAGCTGTCTGATTCTTCTGTTACAACAGACTCAAAAGAGAAAGAAAATGACGACCTAGACAGGACCTTGGCATCCGGGTTATCACCCCCAGGAATACCGGACTCAGACTCAGTTGAGCTGGAACCTGATTTCGACTCACAAGACTCGGTGGAATCAGATTCCGGCTCACTACTTGACCCGGTGCTGCTTGATAAAAATCCCTCTTCGTATTGCCAAACGAGAGAGGGTGCGATGGATACATCCAAAATAGTTGATGGTAGGCCCGCAGCCGTTTCATTCCCGATCATGCATACCGAGGAGTTGTCCCCCAAGCACTTCTGTTCGATCGGAGGATCTGAAAGTAGACATGCTAGCGCTACCCCCATTTCATTTTCAGCGTCCTCAGACTGCACTTCCTTACTCTGTTCAGCCTCAGCCGATGGGTTTGCATGCTCTTCGGCAACGTCATCCCCGGATATTTGCAGGTCGAAGAAGATCTCGAAACCTGGCACGCGCTTCCTCTCTGCGTTCAGCCATGGCTCTGGGAAGCCACAGAACGGAAAGTCCTCCCCCTCCTAGACGAAGCGTCCGTTTAGGGTACCCCGAATGGGCCGGTGCATTAAGTCAAAAGGCTTCCCCATCTGTTTCGCTCTGGCTCTTCCGGCCATTTCCTTTCCTTTCCTTATCCAATCCTCTCTGGTGGGTAGATAACCTAATCCAAAGGTATGAGGGTTGTGTGGCACTTCGGCCAATGCTGCGACGCCCTTCCGGCCGCTCTTTCCCAATCCCATCCCGGGGATGTGTTGGAGCTTGTTCATGAGATAGACTGCTTGAGCACTGATATGAACACATCCTCCGTACCGTGCTCGATTTCTAGAACAGGCGTAGATACCTCCGGCGGTGGATGAATCGATGAATTTCCGAAAACAATGGCTACTCCCTTCCCATAGGGGTATTTCACCACTTGATGTAGGGTGGAGGAGACCGCCTTTACCTGATGCAGCCACGGCCGCCCCAAAAGTAGGTTGAAAGTTGTAGCAGCCTCCAAGGCGTGGAAATCTATCTCATGCTGTCCCGGCCCAACCTTTGTTTGAATCTTAACTGTTCCCATTACTTCCCGGCTTGTGTTGTCATACGCCCGAATCACCTGGGTTGTTGGCACAAAGTCCGCGATTTTCAAACCAATCGCATAGGCTGTCCTTGCCGGGCAGACGTTGATGGCGAACCCTGTGTCAACAAGAACCACCGGTATCCATTTATTCCTACACTCCACAGAGATGTAGAGCGGCTTGTTATGGTTTGCCCCCTCGGGTGGTAATTCCTTGTCGGAAAATGTCAGCATCGGGGTAGCTCCTCCCGGGAAAACTAATCCAACCAACTGCTCTGGCGTAGTCTCTATCGAGAGTTTGGCCTTGTCCATGGCTGAAAGGACAGCCTGTCTATATACTCGAGAAGCCAAAAGCAGCCCCTAGATGGAGATGTCTGCTTGTATCTTTTTCAATTGTCTCAATACGGCCTCATCCTTGAGTTGCTTTTCTTTTTGCTTCTCTCCCTCCCTATCTTTTCCAGACGCCTCTGGTTGATCTAGGTGTGGAGGCTTGAAATACCGTCCACTCCTAGTCATGTGATCGACTTCGCCGATATACCAGGTATCATCTGGTTGGTTACTCCCCCAATCTTCGTCTGTGTGGGCAAGACATAGATCATCGTCCTCCCACCAAATTCCATCAGCAGCCGACAGGCACCTGTCCGGTTCTGGCATGACTGTTCTCATACTTGTAGTACCTTCTACTCCTATGCTCGCAGCATTCTCCATTTCTGTACTTGCAGCAGTCTCAATCCCCACATGGGCTTTTGCCTTCCCGATTCTCTCGGAATCTTCGAATCTTCCCTGTTCTAACTGTGTTAATGCAGCCGACTGTTCAATAATCCCCGTACTAGAAATGCTCCAATCCCGAGCGAAATTCTTGACACCGGCGCTCTCCGGTGATGCACTCTGTTCTTCAACCCTTCCGGCTGTCACCGATATTCTTGCCCCTGCCGGGCCTTGTTGTGGCTGAGACTCTTCTACCACATCTGGTTGATCGTCCAACCATTCCGTAGCCTCTGTTGATTCCTCATAATCGAACCAGTTGACGGCTGAGTCTCCTGGATCATGGTTGCTGTAGAACCGGAGCTTGGCGAGATCCTCTTCCATAGCCGTTAAATCATCCGTTCCTTGTCCCAGACTGTCCGCTTGGATCACACACAGCTCCCCTTCTGTTGGTAGTTCCATATCTGGCCTGTCCTGGCCTATTGACAAAATGTAGTCACCTGGACTATAAGCATTCCCAACACCACTCCCAGATTCCGCAGACTCTAGCTCAACAACCCCCTTCTCCTTTGGAATCCTCTCTCTCCTGTTCTCGATAGTCACCACCGTTGGCTTAGGTTGGGTTATGGAGATGTCCATCATGCACAAATCGGCGCAATCGGGAAGGGACACTTCCGGCTTAGGCTGGTGGGAAGGAGTGATATAGATGCTAGGATCGTAAGGCACGACCCCAGTTTGGATGAAGTTGACTCTTTTGGGTGGTGGAGTTTGGTTATGTGCGGGGAGAGGGTTTGTAGTAACGTTGGGTTTCTCGGGAGGTAAAATCACCCCGTTATCAATGAGATTTTGAATCTCATGACGTAATCGGAAGCACAGATCGGTATCATGACCGTGCTGTTGGTGAAATGCACAATATTTGGCTGGGTTGTGGGCAGGGGGGAGTCTTTTTGGTAAGGGCCGCGGCTCTAGGGGCTTCAGATGCCCTTTTCTGATTAAAACCCCCAAAGCTTTGGACAGGGGCATATAAAGCGGAGCGAAGGTTCTGGTGTTTTTGGATGGGTATTTGACTATTTGTGGGTTGCTTCCGGATGCACCGGAGAATGTTGCGGCCGCCATAGTTCTTGGGGGAGGGTTGGTGGTGACCATACTCACTTCGGAGGTCCTGGTAGTTGTAGCGCCACTCGGTCCTGTATTAGTGTTGCGATTGAAAGTTCTGCGGGGTTGTTCCCGGTCATTATCAATCAAGCCTTGCTTTAAGGCATCCTCAATCTGCACCCTCATTTCATGTAGATCAGAAAAGGTAGGGAAGGGGAGTACAATCATCTTTTGCATCCACTTCGGCTGAAAATTGCGCACAATCATCCGAATCTGATCTTTGTCCGTGGGCCTTAAGGTCATCATCGAAGCCTTAGCCCGCCATCTGGTTATGAATTCTAAGAAGCTCTCTTTGGGTTCTTGCCTCGTTGTCTCGAGATCCCTGGTCATAATCTCGATTTGTGTATTGTATGAGTATTGTAAGATAAAGGCCTCAGCCATCTCGTCCCAACTTCTCTTGACGTCATCCTCCAATTTGGCATACCATACGGCCGCTACACCCGACAGGGTCCGGCCAAATAGAGACAGCTTCTGCAGTCTAGTGAGGCCCATTGGCCTTAGGATATCTGAAATCAACCTCAGGTGCACCATGGGGTCTCCGGACCTATCAAATCGATCAATGTGCGGCATTTTGAATCTGTCAGGCAGAGTCACGGCTGCGTCGGTATACCCATCTTCGATGTCAGGGATGGTTTTGACTCCCTGGGATCTTTTGAACAGCTTTTCGAGCTTGCTCAACTTTAAGGCTGTGGGATCTGTCTCGAACTCAAAAGGAGAGTCCGGTAGGTTGGTGGGTGTTTTGGATAACTGGGGTTGGATTTGGGGTAGGATCGGGAGTGGAGGTGGTCCCATGGGAATGTTCGTGTCATTCTGAACATTAGTTGTCTCCCCGAGGGTAGGAATTCCTGGCGGGGGAGAAACTTGTTGCGAAGCAGATGCTCCGTTTTGCTGTTGTAACCTCACGATTAACTTTGATTGTTCATTCATTACTGTGGCCTGCTACTTGGCGAACTCTGCCTGTCGGACAGCATCCTGCTGCATCACTTTCATGCTTTCTTGGAGTTGGCGCACCATCTCCTCTACACTAGCCATACTGTTCTGTTCTGACTGAATTATCAGTATATGTTCCCTCTCTGTGGGTGAAACAGAACCTTGATCCCTACTGTACACAGGTGGGGTAGATAAAGCCCTCTGTACTGACTGTTGAACTGATGCCCTCTGCCTAGTTGTCCTCCGTCTAGTAACTGGAGGTAGAGAGTGGTACACTGGTTGTCCTTCTACCAGATCCTCAGATCGATGGAGCCGACGACCTCTAATCCAGAGTGCTTGGGGAATATCTACCGGGTTGGAAACAATTGTGCTAAACTACCTATATAAAAGATAAATAAAGCAATAAATAACCAGACAAACGGACAGCATAACGACGTAAAATAAACATATACAACGCACAGTTGGGTATTCATAATACACAGTTGGTAAGCCGAACACACTATTCCTCGATACTGATCATTGTTCTCAAATCACCGTTCCCAAAACTGAACTTGATACCCGCAGATAACTGATTTCTCAACAACACTGATACTAGGGCCCTCGGGCCTGATACTCAATCTTGCAAACTGATATGTACGTTCCTGTAGAGATACACTCTAAAGCACATAGCAGATAAGTGAGAGCCAAAACACCCCTATGTTGGGGTAGGGTTTCCCTATCCTATTTTGTCAGGAGCTAGGGTTTCACTATGCACGCAGCAGTTTTCAAACAACCTATAATTGGGTAAGCAACCGCGTGGGCCTCCCGCAACAGTTCGGACTCGATTTTGTGTCACGGTTCTTAATCTGAACCAAAGAGTCCAAATTCGGCAAATCGTTTTGAGAAATAGATTTTTGAAAAGAAGTGCCAAACATGGACTGCTTTGCCAGATACAAAGTCGCCACCTAAAAATTTTATTTTGGAGAATTTTGGAAACCCTGACTCGGTGCCAATGGCCACGTGTCCGTCATCACCAAAGTTGCCTCGACTCGGGAGCTAGGGTACGATTGGGGAAGGTCAGCTATGAGCACCCCCTCTCGCCCGATCCGAAGATCAGCCTCTACTAACCATGATATCCGTTTTTCAAAACGTTATGTGTTCTTATCCCAATTATTAGCCTAGAATTACTATGTTATGCGCACATCATAAAAGTATAGACTAGATTGCCTAATTTGGGAATAAGCATTTGCATGTCCGTTTGTTTTTAAAAAAAAAAAAGATGTTTTGGGATTTGCTACTCGCAAGTAGGCTAAAACACGGATTTCAATGAGCTATTCCAACTCAGACAATCCAACCTTCACCCACAGGCATTCAAGCAGTTTAAATCACATAAGCAGCTAGCCTCATGGTAATCATGCTATCATGGCAACACTCACACGCATGCAAGGATGTTAAAGCATAGATACTTACATCGTACTCCGTGCCAAAACAAAAACTAGTTAATAATCATATGCATGATCCTAGTTCATGTTAAGATGGCTAATGCAACACATGCAAGATGCAACTAAGATAGGCTC
The DNA here is from genome assembly GCF_055761805.1 of Camellia sinensis. Taxonomy (NCBI): domain Eukaryota; kingdom Viridiplantae; phylum Streptophyta; class Magnoliopsida; order Ericales; family Theaceae; genus Camellia; species Camellia sinensis. Next base: position 98,205,470 of record NC_138975.1, on the reverse strand, counting down.
GGCTAATCTACAATGACATGTGAAATGCTACAATTAACACGTATTCAATTTGGAATTGAAATACAAATGCAGTTAGAATCATGCGCCGAGCCCGGTGCATGTGAAACGGATGAATGAATGCAAACATGCTGTCATGCTGTTATGCTAATTTAAATATGCCCTAGTCTACCATCATAAGCAGGTAAATAAAAGGGAAGAAAGACGTGGGGTTAGAAGACATGCACACACGCACCCACACTTATTACAAATTTGCCCTCGCTCGGAGGAACCAAAAGAATAATACAATCCGAATAATGAATTACCTATCCTAGCTAATTAATTATTATAGATCCTCTAATTTGACAAATTAAATGCAGAATAGAGATGGCCGCAGCCCTGCCTCGGGATATGCGAATGATGCATGCTCGATCCAACTTGCCCAGAAACCCGTACCATGCCACTGCTGCCTCTGTTAATGCTGCCCTGCTCCTCTGAAAATTGCCAAAGTCTTGGAATATGTTTTCTGAACACTGTAGAACACCATCGGCTAAGGGAAATAACCTCCGGCCATGGGAAATCTCCATCGGCTGTTTCAAGTCTATCGGTCACATATTATTTGCCGGTCGGCACTAAACACTGCCGATCGGCCATAAATTCCTGCTCGGACCTGCAGTTGACAGCAACAGAGGGCAAAGCAGTACATGGCATGGAATTTTGAGCAAATGTGAGCTTGGTCAAACTCCCAATCATGCACGAGACTCATGGGAGCGTGACCCTCCACCTTCGGGCCATCAAATGTGCATTTTTGATGCATGATGGCCTAAGAGGCCAAGGTTGCGATTCAATGTAAAATGCATGCAAATGAAACACATGAATACCAACACGCTATCATGTTGGAGTCAAGGGGATTGGCGACCGAGGGTTGAGGCGTGTTTTGTTACTTGAAGTACAAACACTCCTCAATCCCCATGCCCGGTTTGACACCCCAAACCAAGCAATGTGATGCATATATACAAACTTGACTCAAATGCACAACATGAGGTTAAAATGCAAAACATGCCAAATGTAATGCAACCTAAACATGCAAACTAAGTTAGTGCATTCTAAATGTGCCAAGTATGGTACAATGTATATGAGATGCAACTAGATAAATGCCACGCCAACATGCAAGTATGATACAATGTAAGCATGAGGACCAAAACAATGCGACATGATCATGCAATGGTGGTGCTAAATCATGAAGGGCAGACCATGTCCACCCCAAAACAATGACCAAAAGGTGTCCAAAATGGTGAACAAGCACTCATGCCAACATGCAAGCCAAAGGTGCCCAAAGCTAAGGCACAAACAAGGGGCATTCTACTACAACCCTCATGACCACTCATGGCATGGACTAAGCGACCAAAAACAGATGTTCGATGCTGCAAAATACACTCAAAAACCCGCTGATATGGCAGCCCCAAAATGCCTTAAACATGCAAGCATGCACAATGCCCATTTCAAGGCACAAAACTACAACACCTCAAAGCATGGGAAGGGACACAAATGACAATGTAAGACCACCTTACATGGACTGAAATATGACCTTAAATAATGCCAAATCATGAGGATAGTCTAAGTTGAGCATGCTAGAAGCCAAAATAGTCAAGGCCTACAAGCCAAAATGCAAAGCAACTACTTCAAGCATGCCAAATATGACCAAAACAGTGGCCAACAGACCTTAAGCATGACAAATCATGACTCAAAGCTTCAACAAGCTAAGCTAAATCATGCAAGCAAGGAAGTCTAAATAGAAGATGCATTTCTATGCAAAAGGGAAGGATACAAAGCAAGGGTATTATGCATGCAAAAGACCACAAACCCGACCAAAGATAGAGATATATTATGATCAAAAGTCACCTAAAAATATCTGAAGTAGGGCCAAAATTAGTAAAGCATGCATGTTGCCCTTTAAGCCAAAATAAGGATAAAAGGGAGACAAAAGGGGAGAGGAGTGTCCCTCCCCTATGCAAGACCTCAAACCATCTTCTTAACCACTGAAAATCCTCTGGATTTCAGTGGTGGAAAGAGCAATACAACAAAGGTCAACAAGGCTTAAAGAAAAGGCACCAAAAGAGGCCAAAAGAGGCCTAAGAGGGGGAGTTCGACCCCCAATGCCAAAACGACCTCAATGAGATGTCTTAAGCATGAAAATACAAAGCTTTTTTCAGTTATACACAAAGTCTAAAATAGAAAGAAAGATAGGTCAAAAGCCAATGCAAGATTGGGGAAACTAAAGTAAAGTGATTACCCTTGAAGAACCCTTGAAGAACAGTTGGTCCATCCACCCTCTACTGACCAAAATCAGTCCAAAACCTCACCAAACAACCCTCAAAGTCCCTCAAAGTCGAAGTAAGGTGTGGTAGTGTGTGTGTTAGTGCAAAACTAAGGTAAAAATGCACTTTTTGGCCACAAAACACACACAAGGGAGGAGAGAGAGGGAAATATAGAGAGAGAGTGTGTATGTATATGTGTAAGCTCTGGTTTTTCTTTCCAAAATCACCAACCTAGAAGAAGGAGGAGAGCTCTCCTCTTATAGAAGTTCCCCCTTGCAAAGCTTACCAAACAAGCTTGCTTAGAGGGAAATCCCTCCATACACGTGTATGGAGTGGAACAGAGTCGGTGCCAGCTATCACAGCTGGCACAAAATATCTACTAAAAGTAGATGAACAGTGATCGGCCATTCAAAATTGCCATTTTCGCAAAATAAACGGCCGATCGGCAACAAATAGTGCCGACCGGCAATATACATTGCCGATGGCATAAAATCACTGGCCGGTGGCCTCAAGACATGGCCGGTGATGTGTGGGGATGCCTCACAAGGCATTCCCTGCCCCTCCAAGGAAAAACACAGGTGTTTGGTGCAAAACCAAACACAACACGGTCGAGTCGAGAGATCCTGAGGCAAGGCGCGCAATCGAGACCTCCGGGAACTCAAGACGAACACAAACAAGGGTAATCACCAAGTGTTCCAATGGTGACGTCCAAGTCTTGAGGACGGTCAAAAATGGGGTGTCTACAGTTGCCTCTCTTTGACAGAACTCGAAAGTCATAACAATGACGGGGGTGAATGTCAAAGCCCAGAGACGACCCATTTTTGACAAGGCCGAAGACTCAGACCAACATGCAAGACAAACAAGATATGCGCCCGAAGGCAAGGGCAAAATGCAAGACAATGCACAGAGCCAGACATAACTTATGATCATGCAAAGAAAGCTGTAACGAAGCATAACATGCGACAGTTTTAAGCTAGCATACACCAAACTACACTACAACGCAGAAAGGATGTAAGAGAATTATGTAATTCTCTATACATCTCACGCAGAGGATACAATACCTGCGCAGTTCGTCTGGTTGCACTAGTTTCGAATGAACCGTACATACAATATCGTGCCTGAAAAGAAAGTAAACTTAACAGGTACAATGTGATTAACAACATGCATATTAATGTACTTGAAAATGCGTGACAACGCAAAGCAAGTGGGAAGCATAACATTGCTGTGAAGGTATAGACATGTAAGTGGAGCGCGCGGTCTACGTAGGCAACGAAATATATCATAAGCATGCGGTCTACGCAAGCAATGAAGTTGGTTACAAACATGCGATCTACGCAAGTAAAACATGTGGTCTACGCAGGTAATGAAATTGAACGTAAGAATGCGGTCCACGCAAGCAGAACATGCGGTCTACGCAAGGAAAGCATGCAAGCAAAAACATGCGGTCTACGCAGGTAATGGAATTGATTATAAACATGCGGTCTACGCAAGCAAAACATGTGGTCTACGCAAGTAATGAAATTCATTATAAACATACGGTCTACGCAAGCAAAACATGCGGTCTACGCAAGTAATGAAATTCATTATAAACATGCGGTCTACGCAAGTGGTGTGATTAATTATAAACATGCGGTCTACGCAAGCAAAACATGCGGTCTACGCAAGTAATGAAATTCATTATAAACATGGGGTCTACGCAAGTGGTGTGATTAATTATAAACATGCGGTCTACGCAAGCAAAACATGCGGTCTACGCAAGTAATGAAATTCATTATAAACATGCGGTCTACGCAAGTGAAACATGCTATTCACGATATTGGAATGTAAAGTACTGTAACACAGCATAATTGAAACAATTTGTGGAATCCACAAGACATGAAAAGGATACGGGAAGGGACGTTCTTCGTACGTACTGAACATCGCTCGTAGAAGTTGTGGCCCAAGGTCAACTCGAAGGTTCGCGTTTCAAAAGTGTGTTTTCCCGCATTGTCTCGAGTGATGAAGGTGCCAAACCGTATAGTTGACCCGAACAAAGGCGCGGAAGGTACGTTGACCACAAGGGGAGTTTTACTGGTATCAATTCCAACACTTTGCTACCCTGCCATTCTATGTTTTATTTTCCTTTTTACTGGTAGTTTAAGCACATTGCACTGCCTCGGGTAGGTTTTATTCTTTATTACATATTTTGCAAAACACGTGATGGGAATGAAATAACCATTTTGTTCAAAAGATGTTGCATTTGTAAATTTTCTAGGCATCGCATCGCAAGGTATCACACCACAATGTGAACGAAATTGAACCTGTTTTGAACATTGAGTACTTGCATCGTAATAATCAGGTAGTGAACCAACTTACAACTCGATAAGCAAAACAAAAGCATGATATAACCAATCAAGTGTGAGTACAACTCGATAAACAAATCGAAGATTTGAAGAGAGTGAAGTACAACTCGATAAGCAAATGTACAATAACTCGATAAGCAGACAGGTGTGACTCCGCAAGAATTGATCACCGAGGGGAGATTGGAGGTAGTGGAGTTCCCCAACCCCTAGCATAAGCAGCTCAGGGAACAAGGAGGAAGACCATCAGCCAGGGGTAGAGGCCATCAGCCACAAGAAATGGCCATCGGCCAAAAATTTGTTCTGTCGGTAAAAGGTGATGGCCGGTCGGCACAATATTTGGCCGGCCGCCCATGAATGAAGGAATCACCAGAATGTTGACACCTGTCCTCCACCCAACCTTATCTCCTACAAAAGACCTCAGCTTCGTAGTTTTTCTCAATTCCACACTGATTTGCTCTAATGGAAGAGTTTCTTGCTCAAAATCTCATAGCTTGGATTGCTAGCTTGGATGGCTCGAAAAAGTTTGAATTTCCGGGGTTTCGGCATAAATGCATTATTCACTCTGGGTCGTACCCCATTGCACCTTCTGTTTCTCCATGCCGCGGCAAGGTTTTGGAATCCGGTGACGCATGTCTTTAGCTTTGCTGGGCAAGAGATATGTCCTACCTTCGAAGATTTCCGAGCCTTAATGGAGTCCGAGCGCGACGAGGAGCTCCTGCCCCAACTTAATTTTGGCCATGCCCAATCCTTAGGGCAAATGTGTGGACTCCCTATGCGTGACGCTCGGTCTCTGATTTGTGACGGGATGCTGGATATTCCAAGTTTGATCGATCGATTTTCTGATGCCAGTGATCGCAACAACCATCATTGGCAAGGCTTCCGGCGACATGACCTCTGTTTGTGCATGCTATCTCATTTTCTATTTGTCTCAAGCTCCGGAGGGTCCAGTGTCCGGCTGACCGAGGTTGCCCAAGGCTTGAAAGAGGGCAAGAGCTGTATTGCTATGACTCTGGCTGAGACGTTGATGGGCTTAAACGCCTTTTATCCTCGTGAGACGACCAGATTAGCAGGGATTCCATTACTACTAGAGGTAATGTTTCCCACCCAATCTCACATATGTATCGCTCACATCACTCGGCCCTCAAGCTCGATTTTTCTCACAAAAACCCTATTCTCACTTTTCTCTCATCGTCCATCTCTCTATTCTTTATTATCTCATTTTTCATCCCTTCCCAGGTATGGTTGATGGACAAACTGCAGGTTGTGGACTCTTGCCCAGAATATTCAGCTCGCGGCTACTTCTTCCGGCACCGTCTAGTCAATGCCCTGGATGAGGGATGGTGGTTCGCTTGGATATGCCGCTTGTCCGCAGACCATATTGCTTGGCGGTGCCCTTGGCTGAGCCTTCCGGCAATGAGTTACAACATGTCCCGGCAGACTGGGATTCAATTGATTGGTCTCACTCACTGTGTATTCTACTTCCCATTCCGGATTCGACGCCAATTTAGCCATGATCAGACCTGCCCGCCAGAAGGGATAGAGTATCCTGCTGCATTCCCAGTCTGAGGCACACAGCTTGCTCGGCAGGCTACCGCGTGGAGGACGAGAGAACTCCTGGCCCCCGCTCCCACTTTCAATTGCACTTTATCTGATGAGTGCTTGGATTGGCTTAATGAGGAGGCACAGGTCGGGGCCAGCTTGGCATCAGAGGTTTTGACCAGCTCTGGGAGGGAGCGCAGGAGCACCTGACTTGACTATGCCCCAGATTTATTGCTTTATTAGCACTTTCAAGTTTTCTTTACGAATGTAATAAAAAGAAACTTCGATTGTATGTAAGAGCAGGAGAACTCTGTTTTGAAATCAATGAAATTAAAGGTTGTGGCACTGAAAATTTTCCGCTTTGGTCCAAAAATGGTCTTAGTTGTAAAAAGATTAATTTGAAGTCAACTTTTATTAAAACTTTTCAAAAATGTTTTCGATATGGATCAGAACTGGACACGCCTGAGATATGTCACTGAGATGCATAACCCCGAATCCCTGCAACTGGAAAGTTGCCCCTAGTGTGAAGAGTATCGCGGCAGTGCATAGCAACGGAAAGTTGCCCCTAGTCTGCAAAGCACTGTACCGGAGACCTTAACTGAATTCTTGAATGCCGAATAGACAAAGATGACCGAGATGATCAACTGGACAAAGTTGATCGGGGAAAAGTTTATGGCTGAACTCCAGGATGAGGTTGCCTACGTATCCCAAGGATGGGAATCAAGCCTTACGTAGTTCAGGCTCGGGTTCACTCGGATATTTTCACTCTCCTTTTACGCTCTAACTTTTGCCAAGGTCGCCCTTTTGCGGGTTTTCAACCTTGCGAGCTCAGTTTTTATATTTTCCAATTTTTTCTATGCTCTAAATTTTGCCTAGGTCGCCCTTTCGGGTTTTCGGCCTAGCGAGCCTCTAAAGGGTAATATTTCTTTAACTTGTCCATGTTGATCGGTTGGGAAAATTCCAGGCCATCTAGGTCCATCAGAACCACAGCTCTACCTGACCAGATTGCTTTGATGATATAGGGACCAGTCCAATTAGGTCTGAACTTGCCCCTTGGGTCGTGGATGGGAGCTCGGTTGTCTTTGAGCACCAAATCTCCTTCCTTTAGATTTCTGGACTTAACCTTCTTATTGAAAACCCGAGCAATTCTGCGCTGATAACTTTGAACATGGTACAGTGCTTTCAGTCTTCTCTCATCAAAGAGCATGAGTTCCTTGAACCTGCTCTGCTGCCAACCTGCTTCGGCTATTTGACACTCAGCCAATACTCGCAATGACGGAACCTCAATTTCGATAGGTAGAACGGCCTTCGTCCCATAAACCAATGAATATGGAGTCGCTCCGGTAGAAGTTCTAATCGAAGTCCTGTAGCCCCACAGAGCAAATGGCAGCTTATCTGGCCATTCTCGGTAGGTTTCCACCATCTTCTGTAGTATGTGTTTGATATTCTTATTGGCGGCCTCAACTGCTCCGTTGGTTTGCGGCCGGTATGTGGATGACTTATGAAAAGCCACGTTATATTTCTCCAACAAGTCAATCACTTCCTTCTTAAAGTGGGAACCATTATCCGAAATTATCTCGTTCGGGACCCCATAACGGCAGATGATGTTGTTTCTGATGAATTTCGCAACATGTGAAGCTTTCAACACGGCGTATGATTGGGCCTCGACCCACTTTGTAAAGTAATCTATCGCGACCAGAATGAACTCATGTCCATTCGATCCCTTCGGAGTGACAGCCCCGATCACATCGATTCCCCAAACTGAAAATGGCCATGGCGAAGTCATGTTGTATAGCTTTGACGGCGGGATGTTCATGCGGTTTGGATGGATCTGACATTTGTGGCATCGTCGAACAAAACTGATACAATCCTCCTCCATGGTGGACCAGTAGTAACCCTGTCGGAGGATCTTCCGTGCTAGCATTACTCCGTTCATGTGTGCACCGCACTCTCCTCCATGGATGGCCTCCATCAGGCGCTTCGATGCTTCGGCTTCGACACACAGCTTGTGCATTCCCAGATGACCTCTCTTATACAACTTACCCCCACAGATGATGAACTGAACGGCCATTCTTCTGATCGCCCTCTTATCCTTGGCATTTGCCCATAGCGGGTATGCTTCCTTTTCCAAGAAATTCCAAATGTCGTAATACCAGGGGTTTTCATCTTGAACCTCATCTATAGCAGCAATTGACTCATAGGCTGGCACGAATTTCTGATCAATGATGACTGGACGCATCCGGACTCCGAATGGGATGTCTATCATGGAAGAGAGAGTTGCTAAAGAATCTGTGAACCTATTTTTCACTCTTACTAGATGAGTGAAAGTTAGCATCTCAAACCGAGGAATTAACAAGTCCAAGGTCTGGTGGTAAATTATCATCTTTTCTTCTTTGACTTTCCAGTCTCCTTTTGCTTGAGACATAACAAGGTTCGAGTCCCCGATGACGTCCAACCGCCTTGCCCCTAGTTCCAGGGCTGCTTCTAGACCGGCGATGCATGCCTCATATTCTGCTTCGTTGTTCGAGACTTTGAACCAGAGCTTGAAGGCTAGAGGGATACGGGAATTGTCGGGTGCTATCAGCAACACTCCTATCCCATACCCATACTGATTTGACGCTCCGTCAAAGTACATCGTCCAATACTCATCGTCGACGTGCAAAATGGCTTCATCTGGAAATAGGTATTCAACTGCTTCACGCCCTTCCACTGGATGATCGGCTAAGAACTCTGCCACTGCTCTTCCCTTGACTGACTTGCGCGTCACATATTTTAGATCGAATTCGGAAAGCAACAGCAACCAACGAGCTAGCCTACCCGTAAGTGCCAGTTTCTCGAAAATATATTTGATGGGATGGAGTCGTGAAACCAACATTACGGAGTGAGCTAACAAGTAGTGCCGCAGCTTCCTGGCAGCCCATACCAAAGCTAAGCAAGCCTTCTCCAACGGTGTGTAGCGAGTCTCATACTCTAGCATCTTCTTGCTCAAATAGTAGATGGTTCTCTCCACTTTGTCCTCTGATTCTTGCGCGAGCATGCAACCCATCGTGGTCTCAGTCACTGAAAGATACAATATCAACGGTCTCCCCTGCTCTGGCGGTGATAATACGGGCGGGTTCTGTAAATATTCTTTGATTTGTTCAAAAGCAGCTTGGCATCGGCCGTGCCATTGGAATCTCTTGCCTTTCTTCAGGAGACGAAAAAGTGGTTCACAAGTCAAGGTTAATTTCGAGATGAACCGTCTTATGAATTGCACTTTACCCAGGAAGCCTCGCACCTCCTTTTCAGTCCTTGGTGGTGGCATTTCTAAGATGGCCTTGATTTTTGAAGGGTCGACCTCGATGCCCTTTTGTGTAATCAGAAACCCCAGCATTTTTCCTGTTGTAACACCGAACGTACACTTCTGAGGATTTAGCCACAACCGAAATTCTCTGATCCTTTGAAAGAACTTTTGCAAGGCAGTGTAGTGGCCCTCTATTTCCTTGGACTTGACAATCATGTCATCTACGTACACCTCAACCTCTTTGTGGATCATATCATGCAATATTGTAGTCGCGGCCCGTTGATATGTAGCTCCAGCATTCTTTAATCCAAACGGCATCACTCTGTAGCAGTAAGTCCCCCACGGAGTGGTGAAAGCAGTCTTTTCCCTGTCTTCTGGTGCCATTACTATCTGATTGTAACCTGAGAAGCCATCCATGAACGAAAGCAAAGCATGTCCCGCTGTGAAATCCACCAACTCATCCATATGCGGCAAGGGAAAGTCGTCCTTCGGACTAGCTCTGTTCAAATCCCTGAAATCCATGCATACTTGGATCTTGCCATCTTTCTTCGATACTGGAACAATGTTGGCCAACCAAGTCGGGTATTCGGATACCAGCAAGAAGCCTGCATCGATTTGCTTGGTGACCTCTTCCTTAATTTTGATGGCCCAGTCCGGACGGATCCTTCTGAGCTTTTGTTTGATCGGTCGGGCCCCGGGGTCAAGAGGGATCCGATGCTGTACAATCTCAGGATCGATTCCAGGCATGTCTTCGTAGGACCACGCGAAAACGTCTTTGAATTCTTTTAATAAAGCGACTAAGCGCTCGCGTTCCTCCGAAGACAACGTGGACCCGATCTGGACCAGCTGCGGGTCCTTCTCAGTACCAACATTCACAGTAGTGATTTCATCCATTAAAGGTTTAACAAATCTTTCCTGCTCTTGGTCAATTAACCGTGGCAAATCCGGGGGAATTTCTTCCTCGTCGTTTTCATCAAAATTTTGAAAATCCTGATTTAAGCAATAAATCAAAGGCACAGAAAAATACTCAGAAACTACATCCCCATCATTCTTATTAAATACTTCCAAGCTATCCGATTCTTCTGTTACAACAGACTCAAAAGAGAAAGAAAATAACGACCTAGACAGGACCGTGGCATCCGGGTTATCACCCCCAGGAATACCGGAATCAGACTTAGTTGAGCTGGAACCTGATTCCGACTCACAAGACTCGGTGGAATCAGATTCCGGCTCACTACCTGACCCGGTGCTGCTTGATAAAAATCCCTCTTCGTATTGCCAAACGAGAGAGGGTGCGATGGATGCATCCAAAATAGTTGATGGTAGGCCCGCAGCCGTTTCATTCCCGATCATGCATACCGAGGAGTTGTCCCCCAAGCACTTCTGTTCGATCGGAGGATCTGAAAGTAGACATGCCAGCGCTACCCCCATTTCATTTTCAGCGTCCTCAGACTACACTTCCTTACTCTGTTCAGCCTCAGCCGATGGTTCTGCATGCTCTACGGCAACGTTATCCCCGGATATTTGCAGGTCGGAGAAGATCTCGAAACCTGGCACGCGCTTCCTCTCCGCGTTCAGCCATGGCTCTGGGAAGCCACAGAACGGAAAGTCCTCCTCCCGGACGAAGCGTCCATTTAGGGTACCCCGAATGGGCCGGTGCATTAAGTCAAAAGGCTTCCCCATCTGTTTCGCTCTGGCTCTTCTGGCCATTTCCTTTCCTTTCCTTATCCAGTCCTCTCTGGTGGGTAGATAACCTAATCCAAAGGTATGAGGGTTGTGTGGCACTTCGGCCAATGCTGCGACGCCCTTTCGGCCGCTCTTTCCCAATCCCATCACGGGGATGTGTTGGAGCTTGTTCATGAGATAGACTGCTTGAGCACTGACATATACCCCATCATTAGCTACCATGATGTCCTGTACAACCCGGGCCTCGGCCAAGGTAAAACCCGATATGAACACATCCTCCGTACCGTGCTCGATTTCTAGAACAGGCGTAGATACCTCCGGCGGCGGATGAATCGATGAATTTCCGAAAACAATGGCTACTCCCTTCCTATAGGGGTATTTCACCACTTGATGTAGGATGGAGGAGACCGCCTTTACCTGATGCAGCCACGGCCGCCCCAAAAGCAGGTTGAAAGTTGCAGGAACCTCCAAGACATGGAAATCTATCTCATGCTGTCCCGGCCCAACCTTTGTTTGAATCTTAACTATTCCCCTTAATTCCCGGCTTGTGTTTTCATACGCCCGAATCACCTGGGCTATTGGCACAAAGTCCGCAATTTTCAAACCGATCGCATAGGCTGTCCTTGCCGGGCAGACGTTGATGGTGGACCCTGTGTCAACAAGAACCACCGGTATCCATTTATTCCTACACTCCACAGAGATGTAGAGCGGCTTGTTATGGTTTGCCCCCTCGGGTGGTAATTCCATGTCAGAAAATGTCACCATCGGGGTAGCTCCTCCCGGGAAAACTAATCCAACCAATTGCTCTGGCGTAGTCTCTATCGAGAGTTTGGCCTTGTCCATGGCTGAAAGGACAGCCTGTCTATGTACTCGAGAAGCCATAAGCAGCCCCCAAATGGAGATGTCTGCTTGTATCATTTTCAATTGTCTCAATACGGCCTCATCCTCAAGTTGCTTTTCTTTTTGCTTCTCTGCCTCCCTATCTTTTCCAGACGCCTCTGGTTGATCTAGGTGTGGAGGCTTGAAATACCGTCCACTCCTAGTCATGTGATCGACTTCGCCGATATAGCAGGTATCATCTGGTTGGTTACTCCCCCAATCTTCGTCTGTGTGGGCAAGACATAGATCATCGTCCTCCCATCACATTCCATCTGCAGCCAATAGGCACCTGTCTGGTTATGGCATGACTGTTCTCATACTCGCAGTACCTTCTATTCCTATGCTCGTGGCATTCTCCATTTTTGTACTTGCAGCAGTCTCAATCCCCACATAGGCTTTTGCCTTCCTGATTCTCTCGGAATCTTTGAATCTTCCCTGTTCTAACTGTGTCAATGCAGCCGACTGTTCAATAATCCCCGTACTAGAAATGCTCCAATCCCGAGCGAAATTCTTGACACCGGCGCTCTCCGGCGATGCACTCTGTTCTTCAACCCTTCCGGCTGTCACTGATATTCTTGCCCCTGCCGGGCCTTGTTGTGGCTGAGACTCTTCTACCACATCTGGTTGATCGTCCAACCATCCCGTAGCCTCTGTTGATTCCTCATAATCGAACCAGTTGACGGCTGAGTCTCCTGGATCTTGGTTACTATAGAATCGGAGCCTGGCGAGATCCTCTTCCACAGCCGTTAAATCATCCGTTCCTTGTCCCAGACTGTCCCCTTGGATCACTCACAGCTCCCCCTCTGTTCGTAGTTCCATATCTGGCCTATCCTGACCTATTGACAAAATGTAGTCACCTGGACTATAAGCATTCCCAACACCACTCCCAGATTCCGCAGACTCTGGCTCAACAACCCCCTTCTCCTTTGGAATCCTCTCTCTCCTGTTCTCGATAGTCACCACCACTGGCTTAGGTTGGGTTATGGAGATGTCCATCATGCACAAATCGGCGCAATCGGGAAGGGACACTTCCGGCTTAGGCAGGTGGGAAGGAGTGATATAGATGCTAGAATCGTAAGGCACGACCCCAGTTTGGATGAAGTTGACTATTTTGGGTGGTGGAGTTTGGTTATGTGTGGGGAGAGGGTTTGTAGTAACGTTGGGTTTCTCGGGAGGCAAAATCACCCCGTTATCAATGAGATCTTGAATCTCATGACGTAATCGGAAGCACAGATCGTATCATGACCGTGCTGTTGGTGAAATGCACAATATTTGGCTGGGTTGTGGGCAGCGGGGAGTCTTTCTGGTAAGGGCCGCGGTTCTAGGGGCTTCAGATGCCCTTTTCTGATTAAAACCCGTAAAGCTTTGGACAGGGGCATGTAAAGCGGAGCGAAGGTTCTGGTGTTTTGGGGTGGGTATTTGACTGTTTGTGGGTTGCTTCCGGATGCACCGGAGAATGGTGCGGCCACCATAGTTCTTGGGGGAGGGTTGGTGGTGACCATACTCACTTCGGAGGTCCTGGTAGTTGTAGCGCCACTCGGGCCTGTATTAGTGTTACGATTGAAAGTTCTGCGGGGTTGCTCCCGGTCATTATAAATCAAGCCTTGCTTTAAGGCATCCTCAATCTGCACCCCCATTTCATGTAGATCAGAAAAGGTAGGGAAGGGGAGTACAATCATCTTTTGCATCAACTTCGGCTGAAGATTGCGCACAATCATCAGAATCTGATCTTTGTCCGTGGGCCTTAAGGTCATCATCGAAGCCTTAGCCCGCCATCTGGTTACGAATTTTGAGAAGCTCTCTTTGGGTTCTTGCCTCATTGTCTCGAGATCCCGGGTCGTAATCTCAATTCGTGTATTGTATGAGTATTGCAAGATGAAGGCCTCAGCCATCTCGTCCCAACTTCTCTTGACGTCATCCTCCAGTTTGGCATACCATATGGCCGCTACACCCGACAGGGTCCGGCCAAATAGAGACAGCTTCTGCAGTCTAGTGAGGCCCATTGGCCTTAGGATATCTGAAAACAACCTCAGGTGCACCATGGGGTCTCCGGACCCATCAAATCGATCAATGTGCGGCATTTTGAATCTGTCAGGCAGCGTCACGACTGCGTCGGTATACCCGTCTTCGATGTCAGGGATGGTCTTGACTCCCTGGGATCTTTTGAACAGCTTTTCGAGCTTGCTCAACTTTAAGGCTATGGGATCTGTCTCGAACTCAAAAGGAGAGTCCGGTAGGTTGGTGGGTGTTTTGGATAACTGGGGTTGGATTTGGGGTAGGATCGGAGGTGGAGGTGGTCCCATGGGAATGTCCGTGTCATTCTGAACATTAGCTGTCTCCCCGAGGGTAGGAATTCCTGGCGGGGGAGGAACTTGTTGCGAAGTAGATGCTCCGTTTTGCTGTTGTAACCTCACGATTAACTCTGCTTGTTCATTCATAACCGTAGCCTGCTGCTTGGCGAACTCTGCCTGTCGGACAGCATCCTGCTGCATCACTTTCATGCTTTCTTGGAGTTGGCGCACCATCTCCTCTAAACTAGCCATACTGTTCTGTTCTGACTGAATTATCGGTATATGTTCCCTCTCTGTGGGTGAAACAGAACCCTGATCCCTACTGTACACAGGTGGGGTAGATAAAGCCCTCTGTACTGACTGTTGAACTGATGCCCTCTGCCTAGTTGTCCTCCGTCTAGTAACTGGCGGTAGAGAGTGGTACATTGGTTGTCCGTCTACCAGATCCTCAGATTGATGGAGCCGACGACCTCTAATCCAGAGTGCTTGGGGAATATCTACCGGGTTTGATGCAATTGTGCTAAACTACCTATATAAAAGATAAATAAAGCAATAAATAACCAGACAAACAGACAGCATAACGGCGTAAAATAAACACATATAACGCACAGTTGGGTATTCATAATACACAGTTGGTAAGCCGAACACACTGTTCCTCGATACTGATCATTGTTCTCAAATCACCGTTCCTAAAACTGAAGTTGATACTCGCAGATAACTGATTTCTCAACAACACTGATACTGGTGCCCTCGTACTCAATCTTGCAAACTGATATGTACGTTCCTGTAGAGATACACTCTAAAGCACATAGCAGATAAGTGAGAGCCAAAACACCCCTATGTTGGGGTAGGGTTTCCCTGTCCTATTTTGTCAGGAGCTAGGGTTTCACTATGCACGCAGCAGTTTTCAAACAACCTATAATTGGGTAAGCAACCTGTCCTAGCTTGGAATGGTCACTATGGATCCGAATATGCACTAGGTCGAATGGTCGAAAAGGGTGCCCCGGTAAAACCGGGGTTTGTGTTCCCATACTGTCAGAGCCCATAACCGGTCAGCCTTATGGTCATGCCTTGACAAGACAAGCCTCCAGCAAACCGTTCAGGAATGGCAGATGGCAAGCACTGTGTTCCTAGGCGTACCAATGCATATGCAATGCAAAGAAACACATAAATGAAATCAAAACAGGATATCACGAGTTCGAGTCAAGCTCTCTAAAATCCCCAGCAGAGTCGCCAGAAACTGTAGACGCGCCCGCGTGGGCCTCCCGCTACAGTTCGAACTCGATTTTGTGTCACGGTTCTTAATCTGAACCAAAGAGTCCAAATCCGGCAAATCGTTTTGAGAAACAGATTTTGAAAAGAAGTGCCAAACATGGACTGCTTTGCCAGATACAAAGTCACCACCTAAATATTTTATTTTGGGGAATTTAGGAAACCCTGACTCGGTGCCAAAGGCCACGTGTCCGTCATCACCAAAGTTACCTCGGCTCGGGAGCTAGGGTACAATTGGGGAAGTTCAGCTATGAGCACCCCCTCTCGCCCGATCCGAAGATCGGCCTCTACTAACCATGATATTCGTTTTTGAAAACGTTATGTGTTCTTATCCCGATTATTAGCCTAGAATTACTATGTTATGCGCACAGAATAAAAGTATAGACTAGATGCCTAATATGGGAATAAGCATTTGCATGTCTGTTTGTTTAAAAAAAAAAAAAAAAAAAGAAGATGTTTTGGGATTTGCTACTCGCAAGTAGGCTAAAACACGGATTTCAATGAGCTATTCCAACTCAGACAATCCAACCTTCACCCACAGGCATTCAAGCAGTTTAAATCACATAAGCAGCTAGCCTCATGGTAATCATGCTATCATGGCAACACTCACACGCATGCAAAGATGTTAAAGCATAGACTTACATCGTACTCCGTGCCAAAACAAAAACTAATTAATAATCATATGCATGATCCTAGTTCATGTTAAGATGGCTAATGCAACACATGCATCATGCAACTAAGATAGGTTCGGCTAATCTACAATGACATGTGAAATGCTACAATTAACACGTATTCAATTTGGAATTGAAATACAAATGCAGTTAGAATGATGCGCCGAGCCCGGTGCATGTGAAACGGATGAATGAATGCAAACATGTTGTCATGCTGTTATGCTAATTTAAATATGCCCTAGTCTACCATCATAAGCAGGTAAATAAAAGGGAAGAAAGACGTGGGGTTGGAAGGCATGCACACACGCACCCACACTTATTACAAATTTGCCCTCGCTCGGAGGGACCAAAAGAATAATACAATCCGAATAATGAATTACCTATCCTAGCTAATTAATTATTACAGACCCTCTAATGTAACAAATTAAATGCAGAATAGAGATGGCCGCAGCCCTGCCTTGGGATACGCGAATGATGCATGCTCGATCCAACTTGCCCGGAAACCCGTACCATGCCACTGCTACCTCTGTTAATGCTTCCCTGCTCCTCTAAAAATTGCCAAAGTCTTGGAATATGTTTTCTGAACACTGTAGAACACCATCGCCTAAGGGAAATAACCACCGGCCATGGGAAATCTCCATCGGCTGCTTTCAAGTCTATCGGCCACATATTATTTGCTGGTCGGCACTAAATTCCTGCTGGGACCTGCAGTTGACAGCAACAGAAGGCAAAGCAGTACATGGCATGGAATTTTGAGCAAATGTGAGCTTGGTCACACTCCCAATCATGCACGAGACTCATGGGAGCGTGACCCTCGACCTTCGGGCCATCAAATGTGCATTTTTGATGCATGACGGCCTAAGAGGCCAAGGTTGCGATTCAATGTAAAATGCATGCAAACGAAACACATGAATACCAACACCCTATCATGTTGGAGTCAAGGGGATTGGCGACCGAGGGTTGAGGCGTGTTTTGTCACTTGAAGTACAAACACTCCTCAATCCCCATGCCCGGTTTGACACCCCAAACCAAGCAATGCGATGCATATATACAAACTTGACTCAAATGCACAACATGAGGTTAAAATGCAAAACATGCCAAATGTAATGCAACCTAAACATGCAAACTAGGTTAGTGCATTCTAAATGTGCCAAGTATGGTACAATGTATATGAGATGCAACTAGATAAATGCCATGCCAACATGCAAGTATGATACAATGTAAGCATGAGGACCAAAACAATGCGAGATGATCATGTAATGGTGGTGCTAAATCAAGAGGGGCAGACCTAGTCCACCCCAAAACAGTGACCAAAAGGTGTCCAAAATGGTGAACAAGCACTCATGCCAACATGCAAGCCAAAGGGGCCCAAAGCTAAGGCACAAACAAGGGGCATTCTACTACAACCCTCATGACCACTCATGGCATGGACTAAGCGACCAAAAACGGAGGTTCGATGCTGCAAAATACACTCAAAAACCCGCTGATATGGCAGCCCCAAAATGCCTTAAACATGCAAGCATGCACAATGCCCATTTCAAGGCACAAAACTACAACACCTTAAAGCATGGGAAGGGACACAAATGACAATGTAAGGCCACCTTACATGGACTGAAATATGACCTTAAATAATGCCAAATCATGAGGATAGTCTAAGTTGAGCATGCTAGAAGCCAAAATAGTCAAGGCCCACAAGCCAAAATGCAAAGCAACTACATCAAGCATGCCAAATATGACCAGAACAGTGGCCAACAGACCTTAAGCATGACAAATTATGACCGAAAACTTCAACAAGCTAAGCTAAATCATGCAAGCATGGAAGCCTAAATAGAAGATGCATTTCTATGCAAAAGAGAGGGATACAAAGCAAGGGTAGTATGCATGCAAAAGACCACAAACCCGACCAAAGATAGAGATATATTATGATCAAAAGTCACCTAAAAACCTTTGAAATAGGGCCAAAATCAGTCAAGCATGCATGTTGCCCTTTAAGCCAAAACAAAGATAAAAGGGAGACAAAAGGGGAGAGGGGTGTCCCTCCCCTATGCAAGACCTCAAACCATCTTCTTCAGCACTGAAAATCCTCTGGATTTTAGTGGTGAAAAGAGCAATAAAACAAAGGTCAACAAGGCTTAAAGAAAAGGCACTAAAAGAGGCCAAAAGAGGCCTAAGAGGGGGAGTTCGACCCCCAATGCCAAAACGACCTCAATGAGATGTCTTAAGCATGAAAATACAAAGCTTTTTTCAGTCATACACAAAGTCTAAAACAGAAAGCAAGATAGATCAAAAGCCAATGCAAGATTGGAAAAACTAAAGTAAAGTAATTACCCTCGAAGAACCCTTGAAGAACAGTTGGTCCAGCCACCCTCTACTGACCAAAATCAGTCCAAAACCTCACCAAACAACCCTCAAAGTCCCTCAAAGTCGAAGTAAGGCGTGGTAGTGTGTGTGTTAGTGCAAAACTAAGGTAAAAATGCACTTTTGGGCCACAAAACACACACAAAGGAGGAGAGAGAGGGAAATATAGAGAGAGAGTGTGTATGTATATGTGTAAGCTCTGGTTTTTCTTTCCAAAATCACGAACCTAGAAGAAGGAGGAGAGCTCTCCTCTTATAGAAGTTCCCCCTTGCAAAGCTTACCAAACAAGCTTGCTTAGAGGGAAATCCCTCCATACACGTGTATGGAGGGGAACAGAGTGGGTGCTAGCTATCACAGCTGGCACAAAATATCTACTAAAAGCAGATTAACAGTGATCGGCCGTTCAAAATTGCCATTTTGGCAAAACAAACGGCCGACCGGCAACAAATAGTGTCGACCGGCAATATACATTGCCGATGGCATAAAATCACTGGCCGGTGGCCTCAAGACATGGCCGGTGATGTGTGGGGATGCCTCACAAGGCATTCCCTGCCCCTCCAAGGCAAAACACAGGTGTTTGGTGCAAAACCAAACACAACACGGTTGAGTCGAGAGATCCTGAGGCAAGGCGCGCAACCGAGACCTCCGAGAACTCAAAACGAACACAAACAAGTGTAATCACCAAGTGTTCCAATGGTGACGTCCAAGTCTTGAGGATGGTAAAAAATGGGGTGTCTACAAACATCTATAAAAGTCACTTTTGGTCACATCTGGATCATTTTTCTCTCTTCCTTCTCTCTCTTTCTGCCATTTTTGAGCCTCCAAGCTTTTCATCCCTTGATTTCATCTACTTCTACCCATCTTTGACCCATAGTTCTTGTGAGGCCCCTGATTTTTGCAATATTTTCTCTAACCCTTACTTTTAAATTATTTCTTTATAGTCCCTCAATTTCTTAATTAATTACAATTTTAACCCTAGAACCAAAAACATGCGCCAACCAAAAACTCACAAACGCTAAATTGAAAACAGGAACTGAGGAACCATTTCTAAAACCCTAATAATAATTAAATTAATTTTCTAAGTATATTTTTCACACAGAAACCCTAGGTTTCTAGTTCTCAAAACAATTCGCCGTTTAATTCAAAAGAAAGAAACTTTAACCGAATTAAAATTTTAGGCCTTAAATAAATTAAATACTACACTTAATTAAAAGTTCAAATTCATATATTAAAGCCAAAGCCCTTACATTTTGATCAAAATACAAATTGACCCCAATTAGTACTATTATCTAGATATATATACTTGTACATTTTTTAAATAAATAATTATGTACACAAAATATCTTTATATTGTACACAAATAATCAAAAGGAATCCCCTCAAATCCACTCCCCAAGGCCGGCTATGCTATATATATATAGGTGATGTCCTTTTGAGGACAAATTGCTTGATTTAGGGAAGAAAATTGACCTAGGGTACAAATATGACTAGATATTGATATATATATATATATATATGTGCTGTAATGGTTTTCATGTGTTCAAAGTTGATGAATTGGGCTTTGATCCTTCTTCTATTCGTATTTCCTCTTAATAAATGCAAAACTACCCTTTTCTTCCCATATCTCACATTATTTCCAAAGGCATACCGTCACTCTAAAAATATGAGATATTGATACATTTTTTGGTATGTTTACATCACAAAACAAGTGAAAAATTTTCCTTGGTTGGCCTCTTTTCTTACCAATCTTCTTATTTTGAGTATTGTGCGTGAAAAACTAATTTTACAACTAACTTTCAAAACTTATAGAAAAATGTAGAAAAAATTCTTGGAATTCAAATATATGTCAAAAACTTCTTTAAAGAGTTAGCTTTCAAGGACAATGGAATTGCTACGTAGCTCGAATTGTCGAGCTCAAAATTGGCTCGAATCCAATTTCAGAAGCAGAGAAGGAAAAGAGAAGGAAGGAAGAGGAGGAGGATTGGAGGGGGCATAATCACAAGAGGAGAAAAGAAGGAAGGAGGAAGGGCAGCAGCTCGGCTGACAGCAGTGGTGTTGCGACGAAGGGGAGGGGCTCGGCGGGATCGGAGGTGACGGCGGTGGTGCTGCGACGAAGCGGAGGGGCTCGGCCGACGGCAGAAGTGGAGGGGCCCTCTCTTCTCTCCATTCCCTCTTCCCCTCCTCTTTCTCCTTTCCTCTCTTCTTTCCCTCTTCTTTCCCTCTTTCTCCTCTGTTTCAAACCACCCAAAACGCCCAAAATGACATTCGAGGCAATTTCGAGCTACGACTCATTTTCCCAAGGAAAATTGGTTTCATTGAAAAAGTATGAGTGGTTTGTAAGAAAATTAGATTTTTGTAATGGTCAACAAATTTGGACAGTGCTGGAGTGTTTATTAAATAACTAAAACTCCAGAAAAGTTATTCCGTTTCCAAGAAATGTTCTAAAAACTAGATGAAATTATCTATGAACCATAGGAAGGCCAGGCTTGGGAAAAATCTGAAATGGTCCTTTTGATTTTAATCTTTAAATGGTACTGAATCTGGAAATCTAGTTTTGCATTGGTGTTTTATTGTCGTGTCTTCATGAATGTGCTTCTTAATAAATGATCATGTTATGGTATGATATTACATACGTCATGGTTATATACCTTTTATTTTATTCTTTCGATGATGCTCATACTTATGCAAATTTTTTTTTTTTTTTAAATTTTTTTATTTGCTTATGCTAACCAACTTAAAACATTAATCTTAACGGAAAACTTAATGGGGTGGCTAATGGGGATTTTATCACATGAGTATTGTTATGAAATAAAGTCATGTTCAAATTGAATTCGTTAGTGGGACATGTTCCCTTTTGAAAATTAAAGTCTTGCGCAAGTGGTTGTTTCGGAACCCTTGAACGGAGCGGTTGTATTCGGACCCTAGGTGGTTTGGTGTGAGGAGGGAATGGGCATGGCCCTATTTTACTGTCTCTTTTGAGGCCTTGCAATTGGCGCTACGCGGTATATAACCATTGGTAGGCATCCGAGGTAAGGTCTGCAACAAAGGAGCAAAAAAGGGGGCATACCGAATAATTCGGGTCCGATTCTTGTAGTTGGGAGGATGAAATCTCTTTGAGGAATTTCTAGAGTATTAACAACTGGCCTTGCAACCCTTGTTATTTTCTTGAATATCACGTTTCTTTCCCTATTGTTGTAATTGTTATTGTGTATTGGATTGGGAAAAATGGACGGGGTGTGTGTGCGTTTACTGAGCATTCAAAGCTCATGGCATTTCATGCCAGGTATCGAAGGAACATACAAGGCCGACGAAGAGCCAGAGACATTGAAGAGTTGTGTCTATTTTAGAGAAAATTAGAACTCATTTTGCTTATGAGTCTATTCGTGCTTTTATTTTTGGATTGTAATAGTAATGGAACTCATTTTGTAATTTTAGATTTGAAGCACTGTAATTATTATTTTCTTTTGTGATCTTATGCCTATCTTCGCGTTACTTATGAGACCTTGTGCTAATACCTCTTCAGATCTGTCAAAAAGATAGCTTACTATCTAAGGTGGTTGGACTTAGAAGGGAGGCTTTATTGACTCTTCTGACCTCCCTAGGATCTTACTTGGCTACTGACCAAGGGACTCTTTACTGATGTTATTCTAACCCTTAAAGTAGAAACTGGGGCGTCACAGTTCTTTAGACTAAAACGTAGAGCTCGGCGAGGGCTTTCTTTTAATTTGAGTGGGTCATTGTTTCGTCTTCGGTGATTTTTGGGTCATCTTCTCTTTGCTTTAAGAGATAGGGATTTCTTCATTCCTCTTCAATACCTCGTTATAGATAAACATGTGGTAGATTTTATTACATAAAAATATTTCTTTGAAAATCATGAAAGTGAATCTAGGGTTTGAATATTTGAAGTAAAAATTGTGAAATTGATTGTTGTTTGGGATAATTGGAGGGTAGTTTAACATATTTATGTTGAGAAAGGAAAAAAATCCTAATTTCGTATTTTGACTTAATGAATTACAAAGGGGTAAAAGTGAATAATGTTTATAAATTGTTAATTTGGATTGTGTAATTTTGTAAATAGCTAAAAAGGAGAATTAATCATGGTATTGGAATTATTTTGGATCGATCATGTTAAGTTTGAGTTCGGTAATGGTTTTGATATCCATAGATTGAGCCTTGTGAAATGAAGGGAATGAATTTTGGGCAAAGAATTGAGTATGTTAGCTTGGAAAATAAGAAAGATGATTTTTGAAAAGAGAAAGAAATCATAATGCTTTGTAAATTCAGAAATGAACTTGAGATTGGATTTTGAACGCTTTAAATATTATTGTTGTTGGACTTAAGGTCTCGTGAGAATTGGATTGTTGTATTACGTGCGTTAAATACATGTTCTTAGATGATTTGCCATTGGTCATTGGTGGAGGATGACATTGCATTGTTGAATAGATTATGTGTATGTAGTACACTTGGATTATTTATGCTTGTTGAATTTTATGATGGCTAGAAATGTGCATGCGCTAAGAATAAGGGGTATCATTACCTTCTAGCTAGTGCTTGGAGAATTGGTTGTGCTGAGAATGAGAGGTACCAGTACCTTCTAGGTAGTGCTTAAAAAACTTGGCAGAGATACCATTACCTTCCAGTGGGTGTCTAATAAATTGGCAAAGGTACCATTACCTTCCAGCTGGTGGCTGGTAATTGGCTTGAGTATTGGAAAGGTGTATCCTTGGCTTACCATACTTGAGGTAGATAGAGCATTGTTGGATTTCTCATTATCCTCTAGATTCTATTTGTATCATGCATGGTGATGGTTATTTTGTGGAGGAGGTTAGTTGTCTTATATGGTTATGTAGGAAGTAGTTCATATGTATTATCTTCTTGTTGGTTTGGGATGTATCTATTTGGAAATGTATTTGCAATGGGTGTAAGTTCAGGAATTGTGAAACACGTAATTGGGATTTGTGGAATTGTTTCGAGAACCTGTTGTTGTCCGGTGAATTTGATACTAGGTAACCGGAAGAAAGAAAAATGATTTATTTATTTATTTATTTTTTTGCTGAGTAAAATGAACGATTTTTTAGAAAAGTACTGGTATAAGTATATCTTCAAGTATAAACAAGCACTTTATGTATATTTTATAATGTAAAGCATTCATGACCATAGCTATTTGTATGTTGTTATTGTTTAGGATCATGTTGGGATCCCTACTAGACTTTATGTTCATTCCACATTGCTAATCCTTTTTCGAATCAATGACAAGAAGTGGTCCAAGATCGACGATCTTCTTTATCCGTTGGCCACGGGGCCTCTTATCTATCGGTGGAATGCCGTTGTTGTAAAAGGGTTGAACCATTTCTCTTTTATGTAATGATGTAAGCCTGCGGGGAATTTATTTAATTATTGCATGTTGCATACGTTATGTATTTCGAATGAGAGAACCTTTGTTTGTTTATCATGGTCAATGTTTAGTGTATCTGTACATCATCTCCTAAATAGTAATCAAATGATGGGTTTGGTAATGTTATGTGAGTAATCAGAAGGTAATGCATTACATGGGTGGCTAAGGTTACTCCCACCACATCCATGAGGACTTACAACAATTACATATTTGAAAATAGAGTTAGAACTAAAGAAAAAGTAGGGAGAAGATGATCAAAGAGGTAAATGATTCAACTCTTTATGAGGATGAGTTCTCTGTGTTGACAAACTCTTTTCAAGGCCCCTCAAGAGCTTCTAGGTGCACTTTAATGTCCAAAAGCCATTTGTCCAGAGCTTAGGATCAAGCTTTAATAGAGGATTTAGTGTTAAAAGGTGAAAGTGGTAGGTAGGAAGCAAAGGAAGAATGAGAGAGAGCTCTCAAGCGTTTGTATGCCTTGGGCAAGTTTTTCCGACCATTTGAAATGAGCTTGTGAGCTTTATACATAGAGCTCAAGTCACAAATATCTGAGATATTTGTGGTAGGTAAGCAAAACATGCTAAAATTCCCGAAAATACTTTGTACTTGGAACAGTCAGCCGGCCGAGCTTCTTGGTGATTGGCCGAGTGCTTTTGTTGCCTGCTATCACATGGTGTCTGGCCAGCCAGCGGACACATCATCAGATCAGCAAGAATAGGTTAGCCTGAATTAAAAGGAGAAACAATTATTTCAGAGGATTTCATCATTCTTATTCACTTCCACTATATTCTTCACTCAGTTTGTTTGAAAGAATATTACGTTTTGATTTTGAAAATATGAGTCTCAGAACATTGTAGTAATGTCTGGAGTTGCACCACTAAAACTCGTTTTGGAAAAGGTTTGGTCGAAAAACATTTTGTCTAAAATAGGCACCGGATGGTTTAAAGCTTTATCCTTAGACTTCTTGACGTGGAACTTGTAAGGATTAACACCTATCGTCTTCATCATTGAGAACTCAAAAAGGAGCACCTAAGTCTCAAGGCTAATCAAAAATGGGGTGTCTACATTCATGAGATGGTTACTTGTTATGTTTTTGAGGCATTACAGATACGTAGGCAACCTTCGGGTTCAACCAATTGCATTTTCATTTTGTTTGTTTGCCCAAGTCTTACGACCTTGTTAAAAGGGTCCTCTTTGGGGTTTGACATTCGCTTACGTCATGAAATGACGCGCTGAGCTCTGTCAAAGATGGGCAACTATAGACACTCCATTTTTTACCAGTCTTAAGACTTGGGTGTTCTTTCTTAGGTACCCAATGATGAAATTCAAGATGTGTTAGTCCTATGAATCATTTAGCAGGAAGCTCGGGAGTCAAGCTTTGAAACTAACCAAACACCTGTTTTCGCCAAAATACTTTTCGACCAATGGAAAACTTTTTTCAAAATATCTTGGATTGCGCAGTTCCAGACATTTCTACAATTCATATTTTCAAAATCAAAATGTTGTATTCTTTCAAATAGATTGAGCAAGGGATATAAGGGGAATGAATAGAAGGAGTGAAATCCTCTGAAATAATTGTTTTTCCTTCAATTTGTGTTAACTTTAAATGTATGGCTGGCTAATTGTCCGGGTACAGAGTATTTTCTAGAATTTCAGTTTCTTCTACACACTGTCCACAAATATCCCAGATATTTAAGTCTAAAACTCTATAAAATAGAGCACATCAGCTCATTTCAAATGGTTGGAACTTTGACCCAAGGCTTATATAAAGGATTAAGAATGCCCCTCTCTTTACATTACCTCACACCTACCTTCTTCAACTTCTAACACTTCAAGAACTCACCATGTTCAAGAGGTGAAGTCCTTGCACTATTCATTATCTTTCTTCCTTTTGTTCTTCATTTTCAGCTTTATTATTATTCTACACTTGTTCTAAACATGTACAAAGTCCTCATGGATGTGATTAGGGGTAGAAATTAGCCACTCATCCATTGAGTTGATAGTTTTTTTTTTCTTTTTCTTCCCATAATTTGTCTATAATTTCTTTCTTTCTTTCCATAGCTAAAATCCATTGTTGTATTTTTTTGGAACTTTGTGGATGTGAATAGGAGTAGAAAGTAGCCACCCATTCACAAATTTGATATATAGAATAGATTTCTTTCTTGTTACACATCTTCTCCTCCCATATCTCATCATCTAAGCATACTAATCCATGTGTCTCAACCTATGCTCAATACTAATAAGTAATAATGGTTGTTTCATAAGATTACTTGGATGATTCTTGGGATTTGATTTTGAGAAGGTTGTGGTTTTCCATTTTATTGATTATTTTTGGAAGTAAAGTAAGAGATTCTATGTCAAGGGTGTTGAATTCTCTCTTCTCAATCCTTCATGAACATGGAAATGGGTGGAAACATCCTTGTTCCATGAATAGAAGAAGAGTTCTCAATAGCTTTTGATAAATCCCTTCCTTTAATAACAAAGCTTCCACTAAGAAATGGTGTGCATTAATCTACTCTTCCTAATTAGTAGTATGGATTTGGGTATTAACTTGCCTTTATTCACAAAGAGATGATGTAGGTTCCCATCTATTTCTTAATCTTGAATTTGATATTGCTTTAATCCATTTAATTTGTTGATTCATCACAAAATATTTGTTGTACATATCTATTATATCTTATTGTTTGGGGTT
This sequence comes from Camellia sinensis, assembly GCF_055761805.1. Taxonomy (NCBI): domain Eukaryota; kingdom Viridiplantae; phylum Streptophyta; class Magnoliopsida; order Ericales; family Theaceae; genus Camellia; species Camellia sinensis. The sequence continues at coordinate 98,178,771 of NC_138975.1, read as the reverse complement.
GAAGCCTGCCTACATCTCTCCTAAGTAGTCTCTACAAGTGGGAGAGGTAGAGAAGAGGAGCACTCTTTGGAAGATGTGCTTGACTTCTGTTTTGGAGCTCTCTGCACCAAATTAAGTTTCCTTAGAAAAAGTGTTCGGTCAGTCATATCGACAGCCGGCCGGCCCATTTTGTGTCTGGCTAGATTATCTTTCCAAGACAAGAACAAAACAGACAGCTTCTGTAGAGTGCTCTTCCAGGTAATTCTAGAGCTACGGGGCAAATTCATTTATTTATTTAGTATGATTTGTTAGATTCAGTAGTAATTTGGCTGAATCTATTCAAGTGTTGTAATAATTCCTTTAACTCAATGTCTTTTATTTTTATTAATATTCATTCAAGTGTTGTAATAATTTCTCCCCCATCTCTCTTTCTTAGCTGAATTGTTATAATAATCTTCCAACCTTGCGTCTTTCTATCCCTTTTATTTGCGTGTGTTCTTTATATGCATAGCATCATATTCATGTATTGTATCTATCTTTCATGCACCCGGGTTCGGCTTATGTGCATCTTTCTCTGGGTTTTATCCTTTCCAAATTGATTATGTGTGCTACCTCATATCTTGAGAAGATACACATGTCATATGTTAGTGGTCGGACCCTTTGGATCTATTTTGTTCATGTATTATATTAGTTACTTGTATATGGGATCATCATATATTCTAATATATTCTTTCAGCTTTCCCGGAGTACTAGGTGAACATTTATGCTTTAGCATGTCATATGTGTATGCTTTTAATCATATCCATTGCTATACCATAAGGCTAGATACTTAAATGAAATATCTATTTGAATGTCAGTGAATAGAGGTCGTGTTGCTTGTATTCGAGTGCAATTGATTCATTTTTCAAAATGCATGAAATCAAAGCATAAACAAAACTAATGACACGATCTATACTTGGTTGCCTCATATAGTAATGTTATTATTATTAATAATCGGAACATGAACATATATCAACTATAAAAATCATATCATGACTTAGTAGAGGCCGATCTTTTGATCGGATGAGTGGGGTGCTCAATTCATGACCTTCCCCTCTTATACTTAAGTTTCCAAACTGAGACACTTTGGTTATGATGGACAGTGGCCTTTGGCATGAGTCACGGGTTTCCTAATTTTCTCAAAAGATTAGGTAGCAACTCTAAGATATGGTGATGTTGTCTATTTTTTGGCAAAGGTTTTGCAACAAAATGGATTTTTTTGTACAAAGTGGTCACATCTAGACTTTCATTTATGTTTCACATTGCACTTATGGGACTAGATCAGGAGATCAAGTGTCCGAACTATTGAGCGCACTTGGTAACCCCAAAGGCATCCCACAGCAGGCAAAACCTTTTTCAGGACCAACTCGCCAGGCATATAGCGATGGATCCGCACCTTCTAACCGTAAGATTTAGCTAGCTGTTGTTGACATCGGACCATTTTGACTAGTGCCCTGTCTCGGCATTCCTCAATTAAGTCAAGATCAAGTGCGAGCATCATATCATTTCGACATGTATTAAAGGCCTTCATTCAGAAAGATGGTAGGCTAATCTCCAGGGACATGATTGTCTCATTACCAAAAAACAAGGCAAATGGGGTCTTCCTGGTGGACCGTCTCGACATTATCCGATAAGCCCACAGTACACTTGGCAACTCCTCAACCCATTTCCCCTTCGCTTTCTCCAAGCGCTTCTTTATGCCATCTAGTACCCCTTTATTAGAAGCCTCAGCTTGACCGTCACTACAACAAAACTGAGTTTTTACGACTCCACATTAATGATATACAGTAAATGCAAACCGTGGTTTCTCACTTTTACGACTTGCTCTTTTTGCATGTCGTATATAATTTTCCAATCACAGCGTGTCTATTGCGTACGCCGTGAATGCGAATAAAGATGATTTTCTTACGGCTTGCAATGTTAGCCGTAAATGATAAAACTTTCTACGACATGCATATAGCATGCCATTAATACATTAACTATACATGACGTACATATACAGTCGTTAAAAATATTGAACATTTCACGGCACACAAAAAGCCACCCATTAAAAATATTACACTTTTTACGACACACAAAAAGTCGGCCATTAAAAAGTACACTTTCCATGACGCACATATACTGTTAAAAATATTTTATTTTTCACGACACACAATTTCTGTCATCAATAGTATGACCAAAATAAAAATAAGCGCAAAAATAAAAATTTGAGCTCCAGTCACCAAATATATATATATATATATATTAAAATTTTGAGCTTTTCCAAAATAACTAATTGCCTTCTAATTCATCTAATCAGGAAGGGAACATAGGGTTTCAATCTCTCTCTCTCTCTCTCTCTCTCTCTCTCTCTGATAATGATGAAGGCCGAATGAATTGCTAAGGATTACTAGGTTCATCCCATCTCCTCTTCGGCTGTGAATCTAAAATCAAAGGAAGGTTTCAGTCTCTCTCTGGACACCCCTTCTTCTTCTAGGTCTTCATCTTCATCTTGAACAGAACAAAAAAAATCCCTCTCTATCTCTCTCTCACTCTCTGCTCTTCTTGAACAGAACCAAAACCCGCTACCTACAAAAACCCACTCTCTATTCTTTTCACCTATACTCCTCCTCCTTCCCTTACATCCCTTACAACCCTTCGAATTTCAATTTACAACTCGCAAGGGATAAGATTTGTATTCAGTTGCTGTTGTACCGACGCTGCTCTCTTTAAACTCGCAAGGTAATTTCTAGTCGCTGTCGTTGATTATATTGTTTCTCTCTCCTCCTTCGAACTCGACTGATGGCTGTTTTTGTTTTTGGCTCATGGTTGTGTCTATTTTTATTTTTTGCTATGTTGGGTTAGCAATTTTAGGTTGCATACGACACTGCTCCTCCTTCGGCTCCCTTCGGTAATGTCAGTATTTTTTTCGATCGCTCCTTCAAACTCGGCTAATGGCTAGTTTTGTTTTTTGCTCACGGTTATGTCTGTTTTTCTTTTCGTTTGTGTTGGGTTAGCATTTTTAGTTTTTGTTTTGGGCTGCTCCTCATTCGGCTCCCTTTGAACTCGCACTCGCAAGGTAAGACTTCGAACTCACTGCTCTTGATCGCTGTTGTGTTATTCCCTTTCTTTGCTCTTCAAACTCGCTGTTTGTTGTTTGAATTCTGTTTGTTGTTTGAATTTTGTTGTCCAATTCTCCAGCTTAAAGGAGTAATTTTTGGTTTTGTAGTTTAGGTGTCTAACAGAATGTCTAGATGAGTCCTTGTTATTGGTTTGGAATTTTAGGAAATTAGGAGACATGAAATATAACCCTTCAATTTTTTCATGTTCAAAAATTGTCAATCAGTATGGAAGGTTGAAACAGTGATTGTATTTAATTCTATTTACTACCTTCAGCTTGGTTTGCTTCTTCATACGTTCATAGAAATGATTTTTCATAGCTATTGATTTTCCTTTGAGTTTAATTCTATTTGGAGGTTTGCATGATTTATCGCCTTTCTCAATTGGTCTATGTCAAGCTGCCTATGATATTTTTTTTATTTGGACTGAATAACTGATGTCATGTAGTAATGAGAAGTTATATGGATGTATGAATACAATAATGAAAATAAAACATTTGAATCAATAATATATTAGTAATTCAAAATGTTGTAACTGTATTTGTTTCATGTCTGTCATAATTGTCTTGTTTGCTGAGTACTTATCATAAACTTTCCCTATTAAAGTAAAATCATGTTATATTTTGTATCTATACATTTTGTATCAGGCTGGCTGCCCTATGCTATGATTCTACTAAGTATGTAAATGTCTATCAATTGTTTAAATTAGATTGCCAGTCACTTTTTTTTCCCCTTTCTTTTTTGTTTTTTTACTACAATATTATTGAAAAATTAGTGCTATATATTTTAATTAGGTAGGTAGCCTTGATACATCTTTTTTTTTACTCAAAACAATGTTTATCAGGACTAAACTTGATAAGAATGAAAGGTTGTTGGATTTTGTTCACAAGCTAGAGGCTGCATGCATTGAGATAGTGGAGTATGGGAAAATGACAAAGGATCTTGCCATTTTGGTCTGTGGGCCCAAGTAAGTGGCATTCTCCCTTTAACTATCCTATCGAGCATTTCTTTTGCATTTTATTAAACGAATTACGCTTCTATTCGATTTTTTACGAGTACTTTTCCTCTCTTTTTATTCCCTGTTTGATTGTTATTATTGTTAACCGTTATGAGTGATGTTTTGATTGTTATCTGACTATGTTCTGATCCCCTCCCTCCTTATTGGGGGATGGGGACGAACCTAGGATCCTATATAAACCCTAGGAGTTAGGACACGTTAAGAAAGACTAGCTTACCAACTAAAGAAATAGAAATTAATTGGATTGTTAATTCTCTGAACAGGATACAAATGATGCTGTCAATCAGTTAAGGACTTAGTACATAATTTATTTAATGTAAGAAGTTATGTAATTACAAGAGCTTGAATGAATTTCTTTATAGTTTTTCCCAAGTAAATTGATTTGAACTGTTGTACCTTGGTGGTTGAACGAACAGGATAAGGGTTTCCCAACTTCCTAGTTTTCATGGTCAATCCAATTGGTTAATTAATGTTTTCAAAATACAATTCTAATTACTAGAGCCATGTTATTGTCGATACTTCTAGGGAATTTCTATGTGATTTTCAGATGCTTTTGGTTTATGCAGGGTATCGTGGGGGTTCTACTTGAACACAGAAGAGTTCATTGATGCTGTTACACAAAATTTAATCTCAAAGCTTCGAACACCTGCAGTTGTGTAAGTTGATTTGTAGTTCGTGATACGAGATTAGTCATTTCGTAAAACCAAGAGGTAGGGGTGAGTTGCTTCGGCAGGTTATTTTTGGTAATTAGTAGTAAGTCCATCTTTATTGCAATGGCATATTCTGGTTGTTTCAGTGTTCTAGGATGAGTGGTACCTTCTGTGACTGGGACTTGGCTCTTACCCGAACACCAAATAAAGTTAATCCTCACCCCAATAATGCACTTTTGTATTTTACTTTAAAAATAAAATAATTGATATTAAGTTTACTATAAAGTTCTTTTTTTTTCTTTTCTTTTTCAGAAAGCTTACTACAAAGTTCCATGAAATTCGAAACCTACTGAAAAAATAAAGTTCCTTATGCATCTAGAAATTACATTGTACACACACACGCGCAAATCAAGGTTTGACTCTAGTAACCAAACAAATTTTTAATTTTATCAATTTAAATCTTAAACTGTTTATTCATTTTCAATATGAACCATTGGGCGAATTATGTTAACGGTCTTTGTAGTTTGTGACCTGTATCACTTTGGTCCCTGAGTTTTCAATTGTGATACATTTGATCCTGAATCATTTGTCTATTTTTGTTAAGTTAAAATAAAATGAAAAGTAGATATTTCAGTTATTAAATTTAATGAAAAATTATATTTTTGACATTTTATTTATATCTATATTGAGTTTAATAATTAAAATATATTCTTTTTCTATCGATTTTTCTTAACAAAAATAGGTGAATGGTTTAGATTGAAAATAAATCAAAAAATTATAATTTAAAGTGATAAAATTAAAAATTTAGAGTTTATTTTTGTTATGAAGCTCAAACTTTGATTTTTGTTGTTGTTGTTGTTGTTGTTGTGTGTAATTGTCCTAAAAAATAAGGATGACCATCTAATTTTCTCCTATTAGTGCAACTCTGAGTATACTTTCCATTTTTTACTAGATAAAATATAAAAAGTATTTTTTTTAGTTTGCCTATTTATTTATTTATATAATTCAACACTAATCTTTATTTTATCTATTTATATCCACAAACTATTATTTACTTTTCTATTCATTTGTTCGCCGTTCATAGTTATGTTCAATTCTGGATTTTCATGTGATTTTTCAGTTGGTATGCGAGAATGGTTTTATGCGGCAACAACTGTACACTATATGTTAATTTATCTCTTACCCTATTGTTGTTGTTGCTATTGCTATATATTTATGGATCGTCTTCTATTTCTTGTTATCTGACTTTACTGGATGCATTTACTTTCGAAAAGAATCAAAGGGTTGATATTTGTTATATTTGTAGAATGATAATATAAATTCCAGTTTTGGGAACCCTAACTTTACAGGTTCTTCCAGAAGTTGTGAACAACTAACAACTGGGACCAGTCTGTGGAGTTGTGCATTTTGTTTATTTTGTGATCTTTTTCTTCTTGCTTCTATGTGTTTCAGATGCCTATTCTATCTATTTTATGTCTCAAATTGGACGTCCAAACATATTTGCTCAATGCTCTGCACAGACAGTCAATGAAATTGGTAGCATGTTCAGTTTTCTACTTATATTTAACTGCTCTACAATATAATAAAAGTCCAATAATTATATTGAACTGCACTGAAATACAACAAAAGTAAAGTTTCCTCATGGCATTTTCATGTTTTGGATTTGGATGATTTTAACATCTTATAAAGAGGTGATAATTGTGACTCTATTTTTCATTTCTTTCTTCCATTATAGGTATCCTACACTACATGTTATGGATTTTCAGTCCAGCAGTTCAATTTATTTCTTGTTATCTGACTTTACTGGATGCATTTACTTTTGAAAAGAATCAAAGGGTTGATATTTGTTATATTTGTAGAATGATAATATAAATTCCAGTTTTGGGAACCCTAACTTTACAGGTTCTTCCAGAAGTTGTGAACAACTAACAATTGGGACCAGTCTGTGGAGTTGTGCATTTTGTTTATTTTGTGATCTTTTTCTTCTTGCTTCTATGTGTTTCAGATGCCTATTATATCTATTTTATGTCTCAAATTGGACGTCCAAACATATTTGCTCAGTGCTCTGCACAGACAGTCAATGAAATTGGTAGCCTGTTCAGTTTTCTACTTATATTTAACTGCTCTACAATATAATAAAAGTCCAATAATTATATTGAACTGCTCTGAAATACAACGAAAGTAAAGTTTCCTCATGGCATTTTTATGTTTTGGATTTGGATGATTTTAACATCTTATAAAGAGGTGATAATTGTGACTCTGTTTTTCATTTCTTTCTTCCATTATAGGTATCCTACACTACATGTTATGGGTTTTCAGTCCAGCAGTTCAATTTTATCGGATGTTGTTCGTACTTGTCTCATTCAGATAATCATGAAAGACTATATTACATTTCCTATTCTATTGTCTAACAAGAATTTTAAAGAGGTGAGATATATGTGGTTGGCTTACATACTTGAAATTAGATAATTATAGATGAATTCACATCATGCAGTACTGCATTATGTTGTGTTGATGTTATCTGAAGTATTCGTAACTGATATGGACAACTTTAGTTCTTATCTTCTATTAATAAATAAGTAACAATGTATTATGGCATGAAAAATGGAGTCCTGAAAATGACAACTCAGTATGCTTATTCTTTATTTATTATTCTGGTCGAACTATCTACATTTGAGCAGTAATAATGGTCCCCTCATGCTTTGAATTGGTTACATCCACCTCTATGTATTAGTACAAGGAGTAGTTTGATAACATTATCAGTTTATTGTTTTTTGGTTTTTGTTTTGTTTGGTGTACACAAAAAGTTTTGAAAACGAATGAAAAAAAAAAATGAAGAAATATGTTTGGTGTGTTGTTGGAGGTAGTGGCAAGCGGTGTCCTCGAGCTCACTGTAGAGTTTGTAGTGGCTGGCTGGTGGTGGTGGCGGTGGGAATTGTGGGTAGTGGCTGGAGGTGGTGGGGAAGGGAGAAGAGAGTGAGAATTTGTTTCATAAACAAACGGAAACACTTTTTTTTCTAGAAATTTTGAAAATTTTGGAATCATTACATTTGTTCAAAGATATTTGTTGAGCTTATCACTATATGAATACATGAACATATGCATATATATATATATATATATATTTGGATGCTGTCAATGATATAAACTTCTCTCACATCTTTTTACGTGCATGTGAGAGAAGTGTGTGGCACCATATTTTGGTGCGTGACATGTTCATTTCCCTTTATATTTATTAGTTTTTGGTATATGTCTGGTATATTGAACCATGATTATTGTAACTAAGATTTAATTCAATTTTGTTAAGTGAGCTCTTGAGTTGCTTGTATGCTTTATTTCTGTTTGCTTGATTGCTATATATCTAGAGCATTCCTGAACTTTTCTGAATTAAAACAATGTTGGTAGTTTACTCAGTTAGTAGTATTTTGATCAATTTTGTTTTGATGTATTTAGATGACAAATGGGGCACGTTTCATTTTATTTAAAGGTTTTAAGAGTCCTTTCCTTTACTATGAGAGGGATTTGGATCTTGGAATGATTGACAACGGCATTTTTCTTTTTCTTTTTTTTATGTCTATGAATTTCTCTTTGCAACAATGCAACCATGAATGGTGTTCTTGCTGAGTTGAACTGTTTGCGCTTTCTACATTAGCATAAAAGGGTTTTTTTTTTTTTTTTTTTTTTTTTGCAAACTAAGAGAATTGAATAAGAATTAGATTGGAGAATTAACAAGGTATGGAGAGATAAATTCATCAGTACAAATGTTGCAATATGTGCTGATTGCCCCAGGATTTGATAAACAACAATTGATGTTAAAGCCTCTACCCAAAAAGAATAATGATTGGTCCCCATTTTCTGATTTTTTGTTCCTAGTTATGTGAATAACCCTTTTTTTGAGCATTCTAGATTTTGGACATTTCTTTTTTGTTCCTATTTATACTATGCCTTTTGCTAGAACGATGGCAACTGTTCTTAATACCTCACGAAATATTTTGTCGCTGAGTCATTGATTTTTGTACTTATGTGAAGTTTCCTTTGTCATGCAGACAAGAAATGCAACAGGGTTAGCTACTCCAGCTATCGTCGCGAGTTTAGGTGCCTAACACATACATTGGACATCTCGCAAGTGGATTCGCTGCAACTATAGCTACAACTGCTATAGGAACTATTGTCGATAGTTTTAGATAATCTCTTAATAATTGTCGATATGTTTACAAAGTTAGATATGCATAGTTTTTGATGGTTTAAACTTTTTGTACAGATTAGAACTTAAGGATATAGTTTTCGAATGTTTGGAATGTATAGCCAATTGTTGAATGTTTATAATTTATGGATATAGTTTCTTTTTGATGTTTCAAATAATATTTTGGTGGTTGATTGATGTTTTGTGATGCTTGTTTGTAATATTTGTTAGATTGTATAAAATTGGTCAAATAGAACCTACTGAATTATAAAAAAAAAAAAAAAAAAAAAAAAAAAAAAAAAAAACTGCATATTCTACGACAGGCATAATAAGTCATTGTATTACATATTTCACGCGTGCGCAATCAGCGTCATTATTTGTCTAATCAATTAACAGCGCGCAAAAGTAGTAGAAAAAGTAACAACGATGTACAAAATCTGTCGTTAAATAGTTTTTAACGGCGTACTATAGCATGTCGTAGAAAAAGTAACAACGACGCACAAAATATGTCGTTACATAATTTTTAACGGCGCATGAAGCATGTCGTTGAAAGTGAATGACTTTGCATGACTTGTCATAATATGACGCACATTGCACGTCATAGAAGGGTTTTTACGGCGTGCATTGTGCGCCGTAAAAACTTTTTTTTGTTGTAATGCGTTGCTTTATGGGTAAGCCGGTGAAGAAAAATAAGGCTAAATCCCATACATATTACACAAATCTCGATAGACCCCACAATCAAACTGAGTCCCATTATCTGATATGAGTGCCCTGGAGATGCCGAACTGTGTTAAGATGGCCAATGGCTCAACCTCAACCCACTTAGTGAAGTAATCTGTAGCAATGATCAAAAACCATTTATTCCCTACAACTCTTAGCAATGGCTCCATGATATCTAACCCTCATTGAGAAAATGGTCAAGGACTGGTAAAAGACGTCAGCTCCTTATCTGGAAAATGCATAAGATGAGAGAATTTTTTACATTGCTTGCATTTTTTGACACACTCTTCTGTGTCGGTTCGCATGGTCAACCACTAATATCCTTGAGTCACTGCACTATGAGCCAGTGATCAACCGAATGCACACCACAACTATCCTCATGTATCTCCACTAGGAAATTTTCAACCCTGTCCAGATGGACACACTCAAAGGTAAGGCCTCGAGAGGGATTTTTTGTATAGCTTCCCCCCCGGGTCAAGATAATACCTTAAGGATTTGTTTCAAAGTTTATGAGCCTTTTTTTTTTATTCTTTATCAGTTGTTTTGAAGTTAGAAAAGCAATTATAGGATCCATCTAACTCGGCCCCCTCTAGATGCCGAATATAGTTAGCTCTTCCTGGGGCAGATCAATGTTCGGTCCTGGAACGAAACTCATTTCAATGGTACACGTGACCTCTGAGTTAGCAGTTGAGGCTAAACAGGCTAAGGCGTTAGCATGGGTGTTTTGCTCTCGGGTTATTTGGTTAAGATCATGACTGTTGAACCTTCCCAACAAGGCATTAACCATTCTCATATAGACTGCCATCCAATCATTTCTTACGGCATATTCCCCTTTCAACTAATTAATAACTAGCTTTGAGTCGCAATAGACTTGCAGATGCTTGGCACCCATTTGGAGTGAATTTCTCAGGCTGATGAGATGTGCTTCATACTCGGCTTCATTATTAGAGGTATCAAAGCCAAGCTTTACTGATTTCTCTACTACTGCTCCATCTGGGGTCAAGATAACTACCCCTGCCCCACTGCCGCATTAGTTTGATGAGCCGTCACAATGCAATTGGTATATATCCCCTACATACATTCGCTACTCTTGCCCAGGTTGAGAGGATGACTGGCTCAGTGTGCTTAATTTAGGATCAATCAAAGTTGGTTTGGTAAATTCGGCAATGAATTCAGCAACAACCTAACTCTCGATGGATGATCCAAGTTGAAGCTTGAGATTATATTGCCCAAGTTCTAGTGCTTACTTGGACACTCGCCTAGAAGACTCAACTTAGCGAAGAATTGAACGAAGAGGGTGATCAATCAAGACCTTAATGGTATAGGCTTGGAAGTAATGCATCAATTTTCTAGCAGCCACTATAAAGACCTAAATTAACTTCTCAAGGGGTAGGTACTGAGTTTCTACTCTGATTATTGATTTGCTGACATAAAAGATAGGTCACTCTCTCCTAAGTCTTCCCTAAGAAGAATGACACTAACTGCATGATCTGGTGCTGCCAAGTATAAAACAAGCTCATCACCTGGATCTGGAGTTGATAGCAATGCGACGGAGCTGAGGTAAGTTTTAAGCCCCTCCAAAGCTTCTTGGCACTCAGGGGTCCATTTGAATCCCTATTGAAGTGTCTGAAAAAATGGTCAGCGTCGTTTGGACCTGTTCACTGCTGCTATCGTACCCGTTAAATTCTGGACTTTTTTAACAGTTTTGGAAGAGTCGAGTTCTGTTATGCCCTTCATTTTCTTCGGATTCATTTATTCCACGGTGGTTCACTATATAGCTAAGAAATTTTCCCGAGTCAACGTCGAAAGAACATTTGAGGATTTGAGCTTCATCTTATACTTTCGCAAAATATCAAAGGTAATAGCAAGATCAGACATATGTGCACTCTTTTCCTTTAACTTAATTACCATATCATCGATGTACACCTCCATAGTTTTGCCAAGTTGGCCTTTGAACTCAGTCCAAATGGCATGACCTTGTAGTAATAGGTTCCCTTGGAGTGAGAAACGTCGTTTTCTCCTCGATAAGCATCCAAAAAACTCATCGTCCAGTGAAATGCCATGGTATCCACCAACCAATCTATCTGGGGGAAGTGGAAAATAGTCTTTTGGACATGCTCTGTTGAAATCTATGAAGTCGACACAAACCCTCCATGCCCCCGTCTTCTTTTTCACTACTACGATGTTGAACAGCTATGTGAGATAAGTTACTTCCCGTATTGCCCCAGCCTCTAGCAATCTATCAGCCTCTTTAACAACTGCTTCACCATGCTCAACAGCCGTTTGTTGACTTTTTTGTATTACATGTTTGGCATTTGGATCCACATTTAAAAGGTGCACAACTACTTCTGGGTCGACTCCGAGCATCTCATATGGGGTCCAAGCAAAAACATTAATGATGTCGAGGAGGAAAGCAACCAACTCTTGTTCTTTGGCAACACTAAGACCCATTCCAATAAGAAAAAACTTCTCCAAACCCTCAATCACGACTCGATCCAAACCCTCAATCACCTTTTCAGTCGGTATCTTCCCAACATCTTCAAGAATCTCTTGATCGGGAATCTCAATTGAATTAACCCTAAGCTCCTTTGTCTTCCTGGTGAGACCCTTAAGGTAACACTTTTGTAGAATGTTGCGATCATCGAATCTGCTCGATATTGTATTATGTAGGGAACCGCAAGAGGTGATGACACATACTCGACACTGCCCTCATTGTATAGAGTCAAGTTCGGCCCATAATTATATTATAAGAGGATGGGAGCTTGGCAACTAAGAATTCCACATCTAGCATCTTGGTGCCAATATGGACCAGAAAAATAATTTTACTGAGTGGGTACTCTGAATTGGTGTTAAAGCCAAAGAAGGAGTAATTAGCTAGCTTGAGATCCTTCTCCTTGAAGCCGAGTTTGATGAAGGTTTTGTAATACATGATTTTCGAAGTGCTGTCCTGATCAATGAGGATATACTCGACGGAAATCCTATTTACCCGCAATTCAAGTGAGGGAGAATTAGGCCGAATGGTTAGAGCATTCACTAGTGCAACCTTTGGGCGATAATCGACTAGATGACCACCCCTTAGCAAATCCTTCAAATGGTTTTCAAAGCGTAGCACTTGTCTGTTAAATGGCCATGAACTTGATGATAATCACACTTCTGATTTCTTCTTCTCTGATCAGGGGGCCAGACATCTTAGCTGGCCACTTGAAGAAAGTGCGATGTTTCACTATAGCTTTGCAAAACTTCTGGGATCTCTTACTTTACGCCGGAGCGGAGGAAATGTCACTCGAGCTATCCTTTTGAAATTGTGTTGTTTGCTCGAGCGAAGGAAGTTCCCCTCGAGCGGTCAGTCAGGATAGCAGATTTTTAAGAGTTAATCCTTATTCCTTTTCTCCCCATTTTTTCGTATCTCCTTCTCTCAAATCTTACTTTTTGAAAACCCCAGCACACAAACCCTAGATTTCTCTAACTTCAACCCAAGATTTCCTCAAAATCATCCAACAAAAATTGAAAGGAAGTCTAGATCAACATTTTTATAGATTGTTTTATGAGCTCATCAACATTGCAAGTGTGGTTCTCAAGCCTAGCTTCCTAGTTCGAGGTAGGGTTGTCTTTAACTTGATGTATCTTTAATTTGAAACACTTATGTGGTAATTTCATAAGCTATTCATGTTGTGTGTATGTATATATGTATGTATATGTATAAATTTTGTTGCCTGTAAGTGATTTTGGAAAAAAAAAATGTGGTGATATTCTATAATTATCGATGAAATCATGTTTATTATTGAAGATTATAGAAGTGATGATGAGAATTGATCTCCAATTTGTATATTAGAGAGAAAACCCTAAATTTTCCCTAAATCCTAACTTTGAGACTTATTCAATAAAGAGGGATTTTGCTCAATTGGTTTCAAAAACATGAAAATTGAATGTATTTACTTAACTTTAAAGGTGGAATGTAAGATTTGAAGCTCTTCCCCTATATAACCCTTGATGATAATGAGAATTGCCTATGAGATATCCTTCATTATTGATAGAAGAAATATTGAATTGTTATAGTTTGGAATTATCTTAGGGGGAAATTAAAGGTTTCAAAATTCATGCATCATATGCATCTTACATTCTCTCTTGACATCATAATGAAATGAAGGTTAAAAAGGTTATAAGGGGGTAAATTTTATATGAGTCTAGATAGTGAGTCGGGTTGAGTTGAGTTGTGTATTATAATTAGTACCCACGCGGGAGTCTAGGTGCCAAATTGCCCTGTCTGTGCATATCGCGGGACGAATGTGGAAAAATGTTTTTGGGTGTCCACGAGCTCGCCGTTTCTAGAGCTGGCAAATGTGGAAAAACAAGGTTTTGGGTGTCTGTATCCCCGCCGTTTATGGAGCTGGCAAATGTGGAAGGGAAAATGTTTTTGGGTGCCCATTGTCCCGCCGTTTCTGGAGCCAGCAAATGTGGGACTATGTTCAGTATATTAAACTATAACTATATTCACTTATATTCATAGACACTTACTAACATTTTCATTTCTATAATTCAAATGTTGCATTGCATGATCATATGTTTTTCAATTGACTATATAACCTGTTAAATTCATCACCTACTGAGCTTATGCTCACCCCAAAGCTAATAATTTCAGGAAATGAAGATGATGTACACACTAAATGATGGCATTCATAAGAAAGGACTCTTTTGGAGCTTGATGACATATCTATTGAATTTTTGTTGGGTTTGGCTATGATGATTGTAATTAAATGTTGATTTTGTGTGTTAGTGTAGTAAAAGCCACATTTTTTAGGGAAGTCCATTTGGACTTTATTTTTTTGTGTATTTGTTTCTTGTTTATTGAATTGTTTTGCTTGTTGGGGATGTACTAAAGCAATATTCTAACTTTTGGAAAATAGTTCAATGGAAAAGAATGTTATGGTCTTGTTACTATGTCTATTCCTTGTTTATGTATTAGGTGTTGGTAATGCTTGGGAGAACAGGATCTAGAATGGTTCTTTCCGGGACATTACATGCCAACTCTTGGTGTAGGCATTCATTCTCAGCTGCCATAACTTCCAAACACTTGTTTGGCTTGGTCTAATAACGTATGTAATGCATCTTTAGTAGACGTTGGAGGTAAGGATGGATTTGGTGGATCATAGTTTAAGACTCGTTGTACGGGAGTTCCATCTAGATTGGAGGAACCTCCAAGTGCTGTGTGTCAACTTTAGTAGTTGGAAGATTGTTAGTTGGATTTGCCATGAATAAGTTTGAGTATTCCCGTAGACGTCACAAACTGTAAGAGGTGGTTTTGCAATACTCCTTCGTCCCGAACAGACCTTTAATGGATCCTCACTCTGGTGCTTGAAACAAGAAACACTCTAGTGGGGGTGCCGAAATTAGCACTCCGACGGTCAAGTTAGAGATTGGTCAAAAGTGAGAATAGGTGTAAAAGTTTTGGGTGGAAAATGCATACCTCTCATTTCTTTATATAGAGGTTTCTTGTGTAAATATTTCTCACATGATTTGATCTTCCCATCATAATCATCATAATGTCAAGGCCCATGTCCCTATTACACCTCCAAAAAGGGACAACTTGAGCTCACTTTGATTGGGATACTATGCCAAATTTTCTCAGGTACTCGACATGAATGTTCTTGAAGAGATTGGCTGGAAAAACCAACACTTATTGTGCTTTAGCCGAGCAAAGGATCTAGGCTGAAGAGGTTGGCTGGAAAAACCAACACTTATTGTGCTTTAGTCGAGATAAGGATCTAGGCTGAAAAGGTTGGCTGGAAAAATCAACACTTATTGTTCTTCAGCCGAGATAAGAATCTATGTTGAAAAGGTTGGCAGGTATGGATAGCTAGATTACAAAGTTAAGACCGGGATAAAATATATCGACCAGAGAATTTACTTCATTCAGATTATATCATAGACGTAAACCGAACAGACAGTTGAAGAAAACAAGAGACAATTTCATTGAGAATGCAAATCAAGAGTTACAAAATGGGAGATTTCAGCCCGGTTACAGTTTTCTTTTCAAAAGTAAAAAAAAGAAGAAAATACAAAGTCAAGCAAACAGGTCGTCAAGATCAGCATCCAGTTCAACTCAGAGTCCAATTTCAACGGGTAGCTCGGTTGTCAGGTCTTTCACTTGTGGTTTTGCCCGAGCTGACTGGATGGCAGGATCATTGATGACCGGGGAATTATTAGGCACGGTCTCTTCATCGTTATCCTCAGATTCAAGAAATTTTTGTTGAATGGCGGCTGCATACTCCGCCATACAGCTCGGTATGAAGTACGATGGAGGGTTCAAGAAAACCTCAGTCTCTGGACCGTGATCGAGCTGTTCAACCGCCGCCTTCCACCCGCACTTAAAAAATAGATCCTTGGCAGCTTCGCACTGCAAAATGTAGGTTGCTTTACCTTCTTTGAAGCCGCAGTCTTTTGTATTGCCGATCTTCTTCTCAAGTTCAGTTATCTCGGCCGTTTTCTTCTCCTCAATTGTGGCAAGCTCACGCAGGTAGTAGTCTTTCAGCTCGGCCAAAGCTTTTTGTTTCTCTACTTCGGCTGAGTCAACTACACCAGTGAGGCGGGCGACCTCAGATTGAAGCTCAGCCATTTTTTGTTTGGCATCGTTTAGCTCAGCTGCCTTCTTGTCAGCCTCTGCCATGGCTTGCCTTGTTGTTTTGCATAGCTCTAGCACACACTTATGAGCAATCTGGTTCTTTTGCATAGCCTGCATAGATACGGTAAGCAATTTAGAGTAAGAACCGAGCTAGCAGTTGGACAAAACAGGAAAACAAAGGAAAGAGTACTCACCAGCACCATTGATTTGGTGGCCGAGCGGATAGCTTTTAGCTCGATAAGGTGGGCGTGGTGATCCATATCAGGGGGCAGACACATGCCCTTAGCCAGGTTGAAGGCCAACATGTGATCTTTATCTGCCACCACTGAATTTGTTAGTCTGATGGCTCGGTTCTGGTATGTTAATCTCGGTGCCCAATCAAAGGAGTTAGCTCGGTCTGGGCTCTTAGGTTGTGGGCTCGGTACTTCGATTGGGAGAAGCACAGTTTCGTCTTCATCGATGAGGCATAGTTCGGTAGTAGAAGACCGAGCTCGCTTGCGAGTCCGAGACGATTCAAGTTGATGGGATGGCAGGGCTACCATGGTCTCTTGGGTTTGACCGGCTTGTGGTACCTCGGGCCGGTTTGTCTCGGTAAGAAGTGCTTGTACGGCTCTCTCTTTTTGGGCATTTCTTGTTCGGCAGTAAGTGGGATCAGGTTGATTTGAGGCCAGGTTGGATCCGGTTCATGAGAGGCTTCCAACAAAAAGTCAGTTACCCTGGTCTTTCGTTTATTACTGTGCCTATACATCAGTTCAAAATTCAGTAGCTCGGCCCAACTTCTATTAGGGTATCGAAGTGCGGCGCGAAGAGTGTTTAAGTTGGGGTAGCTGTACTGAGACTTGAGGAAGTTTAAATCTGCATGAACGAAGGAGACTACAGTTAGTACTGTTCAAGATAAGAAAATCGAAGTAAAGAAAAGCATGGAATTGAGCCGAGGTAACCCTACCAGTTTCACCCTTGTTCCAATTTATTCTGTCGCCCGGGATCAGGGCTTGTTGGTCCTCAAAGTTCCCAGATACCCAGAAGAAATCATCATCATTGACATCCTTATCCGGGGTATTTTTTATTATCTTTTCACGCCGACGCCTTATTCTTAAATAGTAAACCCAGTCGTCTTCATTTGATCCTACGGAGTATTGGTGAAAGATCTCGGCTAAACCGAGGTTGAGGCCAACCTGACGGTTTAGCTCGGCGATGCCATTTATTATGCGGTATGAATTTGTGAAAAGTTGGGTAGGGCAGAGGTTGGTTTGTCTGAGGAACTCGCATAGAAGGGGCTGTACAGGGAATCTCAGTCTGGTTTCTACAATGGAAAAAAGTGTAGAGGGAACAAAACCAGGGTTTCCCCAGGGTATGGTATCTGATTTGACTAGAGTGAGATGAACATCATCAGGGATATGGTAGTCCCTTCGGAACTTGGCCATAGCACCTGGTGAGTTCACTAAAAACCTATATTTACCCATAAGGATTTAAATTATGTATAAATTAGCCCGGAATATTAGCTTGGCGCCAAGCATATATTGGGTATCTCGGTTGGACGTGCAAGGGAGTGCCTGGCCAACCTAATCAGAGTCTGCAAAGTGAAAAAGAAAGGTGTTAAGCACAGATTGTTGGACCGTGCTAAAAGAAACAGAGGCAGAGATAAGTGAAGTTCTAGCTCGGTTACGTGGGCCATTATGCATATAGAGCTCGGTTTGAGCAAGGGCCTTTAGCTCGGTTGAACTTTTGGGGCAGCATTCTTTCTTCGATTTTAACTAAAGGAGTTGGTTTAGCTCCAAGTCATGGTTCAGTTTTGCTAAGGCTCGCACCTATTACAAACTACCTCTTAGTCCGATTGGAGTATGATTTCAGATTTAAGACATCCCAGTTCAGTTTTTTTCGCAAAATCAATAGTTATGGGTACTATTCAAGTTGTTCTTACTCGTTACAGAGAAAATTATTTTGAAAAGTGTTGTGAGAAAGCACGTATAGTACATGTAAACCAGTCAAATGGAAAGCAAAAAGGGATTAAGTTACTAACAGATTGGAGAAGGAAGGATGTAGGTCTGAAACCGCAAAGGTGATGTCGAAAATGCAAGCTTCGCAGGTGCAAAAGTGGCAGCAATGGAGGTTCAAGCAAGAAAAAGAGAGAAGATGAATAGTGCAAGTGAAACGGTTTGTAGCATAAGGGTTTGTTTTGTAAAAATGGAAGTAAAAATGGCGGGACTGTTCAAAATTCACGAGGTATGAGGGTGGCGTGACCACGATGATGGACCAGTAAGAGTTTGCCACGTGTCTAGGGAATAGAAATCGATTCAGTAATAGCGGCTGAAAAGACATTTTGACCAGACTGATTGATAACACGGTATGGGTTTAGCTCGGTAGGAGGGCTAAAGTTTTTTAGCTCGATGGGAAGGCTAAAGATTTTCTTAGCTCGGCTGGTAACAGGTAATCCCTATCATGCTGTGCAGATGGAATTAAGGGGCAACTAAGAGAGTAATTTCTGTGTAAATTGGGCCGAACTGGATAATGGGCCATTCTGTGGGCCATAGTAAGGACGGAGTAAAAGGGCCTTGAAGTTAGCCCGGTCCAAAGAAGCTTTGTTGTTAGCTCGGTTGGCATGGTAAGAGCGGCAGTAGTTAGCTCAGCCAAAACTAGACTGAGCTGAGGTATTGTGAGCCTTTGCTCAGGGCCTTGCTGTTGAATAGCTCAGTCAAGGCATGCTATGGATAACGTGGTTTCAACAGGCAACCGAGGTACAACCATATGAAAACTTAGCTAGCTTGGCGTTATGCATTGGAGCACCAAACTGGTTAGCTCGGTATTAAATGAACAGCCCAGTTGGAGTGTCAAACTGAGGTGCTCGCAGTGAAAGGAAGAACCGAGCTAGTTGGAGCTCGGTCTAGTCTGCAACTTTAGCATGGCCATGTTATCTCGGTTGTATTGACATCCAACCGTAGTAGAACCATCTCACTTGGTTTAAGCAGTGAGGGGGGTGTTGAATGATAAGTATTATCTTTTAGGAGTGTGATTCCTAGGAAGACTCTGCATGGAGGAATAAGAGTCCTACTAGGATTGTGCCACGCGGAACCTATAAGAGCTTATAACATCACCTATGGAGAGGTAACACAACTTTAATTCTCAAATACACAGAGCTTTTGTCTATTTTGCTGACTTAGGCATTAGAGAGGTATCCAGCACACACCCGCCGGCTAGCTCACGTTTGTGTTTTCAGGGAGTAAAGCGACGACGTTTGGAGAAGCGCAGACTTGATCAACAGGATTATACGAAAAGATTATTTCTTACTCGTACACTAATCCAAATAATTTGATTCTCTAGTTTCATTTACAAAAATCCATAGGGTAGGTCAGGAGTTATTTAAAATCAATTCATTGACTTATTGAAATGATTAAGGTTTTCTCCATTTTCATTTTCATTTTCATTTTCCTTCTATGGGACAAAAATAATAATTGAAATTAGGACTGGTCATTTTAATTCGATTTGTGAGAGTTCGCTCATATTCATTCGAATGTGATTGATTTTACTTGATCCGACACTTATGTGGGGTGGGAGTGTATTATATTTTGGTCACTCGTAACATGAATGGGGCGAGATCGGGGGTGAGTATCGCCTCCCTCTCCCGATCAAAATCTAGCCCGATATAATTAATAATAATATATATATATATTTATATATAATATAATTATATATAAGGAACGAATACAGAAAGTCTAATTTTATTTACATATAAATAAATAATAATCCTAAAAGTCTTACTGTTTATATATATGAAAAGAAAATAAATTATATATTGAATTAAGATATTAAATAATTTTCAAATTTTTTAGTTATTTAAAATATGATCAGATATTCGTGAATATCAGATATCCACAAAGGGGCACGATGGGGGATGATAAATCCGCCGTTTAGATACATGTCAGCACTTTCATGAGCATGAGAATGACTTTTGTAATTGGAAATTTTAAATCAACCATAGAGTTGAAATCTGGTGAAAGAATTTAAAATCAGGAGACTAAAGAAAGACAGTCCAAGAAATAAATACAACAAAAGTAATAAAATAGAGACCTTCTCCAAGAACACAGACCAGCTACCCCACTCTATATGTTTTATCTTATATTTATGAAAAATATTATGAACTATAAAAATTTATTTTGAATTTTATTTTTAAAAAAAGTGTAGATTTAAAGTTAAAGCAATGTTATATGTACTAATTTTTTTTAATTAAAATCTTACTATAAATATATGTCTAAATATTATTGAATGTTTATATATTATTTTTTTAACAACCAATCATATTTGGCTTATTGTATGTTATAGTAAATATTTTTGTAAGATTGTTGGTATTTGTAGAATTATTCTAAAGTTAATAGGACGTAAGTCGCACTCACAATGAATGTAGATCATTGATCATTTTTTATGGATAATTTTCCAAGTATTTTTTCCGAGTTTTATAGTATCATTGTATATCTATTACATATAGTCATGTTACCAAAATCAACGACTAGAAGAGTGTAGGACAGAGAATAACACAGAGTAGGGCAAGTTATCCCTATGCCCTTCTCGATGTCCAACAACTCATTTACTTATCATTGTTAAATCTCTAAATTGTGTTTTAAAAATTACAATAAAGCTATACACACCAATTAATATACCAATTATTGTACTAATGGTTGATGTAATATAATTTTATTGACTTTAAATTTTTATAATTTGCATAATGGATAAAGTCCATAATTTTGAATTTGCAATAGTATAACATGTGTTAATATACTAATTGTTAGCATGCTTCTTTCCTGCCTCCAATACTCGCCATAGGGACTAAGAGCGACGTCCTTGTAGTCATAAACAATTTTGCTACCATTAATTGTTTTAGGTCTGCTTGAAAAGGCGAGATCATGGGTTTTCATGATTTCGCGAGCTGCAACGGCCGAGGAGACAACAAGGACTGGAACACTGCCGAAGTGAAGTTGCATGAGGGGTCCATATTTTTGAGCCAGTGATCGGAGAGAGCGGTGAGGGAACAAGCCCAATTGGTGGAGATTCCCAACAATTGGGAGCTTTGGAGGAGAAGGTGGTGGCAAGTTTTTGTGGTCTGTTGGAAAAGCATAGGAAGAGGAAGAGTACCAAGAGGAATAATGGAAAAGAGTAGAAAGATAAGAGATGTAATAACAACATTATTTCTTGCTTCAACAATTATACTATATGTTTTTTAGGATAGGAGTCACGCTAATCCACACCACACGTTTTTTTGGGGGAATATTAACTTTTTAAAATTGCCTTTATTAGGGTAACATGGAGAAGAGGGATTCATATAATTGATTTTATTTGATGAGACTTAATGTTAGATTTGGTTGGTTGGTTGGTTGGTTGGTTGGTATTAACTTTTTAAGATTATCTTTTGATTTTTTTTATAAAAGTATTAATTATCATAATTTTATTTTTTGTTTATAAATTTAAAAGGACAAAATAAAAAATTTATATTATTTTTTTTTTATTTTTTTAAAAATAATTAATATTTTAAAATAATAAAAAATAAAAGAAGTGACTAATATATTTTAAGACCGAGGTTATTGAAACCTATTTTGACAAGTTAATTAAAAATTATCTTTCAACTTTTTTAAATCACATCATCTCTTTATTTTTATTTTTACACATTTCTTTTTTTAAAAAAAAACAATTAAAAAAAAGTAACTTTTTAACTTACTTTTGAAAACACTCCTATAATGGCCCCGTTTGGCATAGTTGTTAAAACAGATTATAGATTATAACTTAACAGATTATACATTATGACTTTAATCAAAAGCTGTTAATCTGTTTGGTGTAACTGTTGGATTATAGATTTAAGTTGCTGAGTAATGTTTATTAAATAAGCTGTGGAGTAGTTTTTTCTTATTATTTACTTCTTATCTACATTTCTCATAAAAAATAATAATTATATTCTATAGTCCATTTGGGTCTTTTTTTATTTTAAAAAAATTAAAAAAAAAAATCTAAGAATATAACCGTTAATTAACATGTCCACAGCAAAAGCTGATAATCAGAAGTAAGGGGTAAGCAGTTTCTCAGAATCAGTTTTTTTGACTTAAAATAAGTTATTAGAATCAGAAACTATTTGAAAGAAATTTAACCAAACAGTCCAAAATATCTTTTCAAAAATCAGAAGCTGTAAGTTGACTTAGAAAAGCCCAAACAAACACCCTCAATATAAGGCTTTTAGGCCCCGTTTGTTTTGGGATTAAATAGATGGGAGGAGATTAGGATAGAGGTGGGATTATTTGGTGTTGTGTTTGTTTGTAGAGTTGGGGAGGACATTAGGATGAAGGAGGTCATATAGATGGAGATTGGAAGGGGGATTGAGATGGAGGAGGTGGAGATGGAGATGGTATTAGAAAAATAGTGATGGGATTAGAAATTTTTTTATTTTTTATATATTGGGAATTTTTTAAAAAATATTAATGTTTAATTTTTTAAATATCCCTTTTTTTTATTTGCTTTATTATTTTATATAAAAATAATTTAACAATTTCTACACTAACAACTATCATCAAAACAAACACAAATTTACTTAATCCCCTCACTATTAATCCTCTCACTATAAATCTCCTCAATTCTATTTTTGTAAACAAACGAGCCCTTAGAATGTTGACGAGGCTTTTAGGATGCTGTCCCACCTCACCTCACAGCGCAAGGATCCTCTAGAGTGATCTCTCTAAAGTGATCTCTAGAGTGATCTTTTAAGGGTTTGACACGTGCCCCACTAATAAAATCGAAGGTTGAGATTATTTTGGTGAGGAAAAAAAAATTCCTTCATTTTCTGCTCTCCTTCTCTTTCTCTGTGCTTATCGATGTCTGCCTTCGTCGCCGAAAACTTCAAGAAAGGCGATCAACCTTGTTGCGGACAACTACGTTCTCAACTCCAATCGATCCCCCCCTACGCCTTCTAGATCAAGTTTGGTGTCGCCCACAAACAACATAATCGGCAGATCTTGGGAAATCGCTCAAACTCTCGACATCACTCTCTTTCTCTCGCTCACCCATCGTCGTCTGAAGGTCTATAGGGTCCGTTTGAATTTATTTTCTTTGAAATGGGAATTTGAGAAATAAGAATTTTTTGTGCACTTTGTGTGTATTAAGTCTGGAAACCATCATCGAATTTCCCTGTGGGTATGTAGGGAAGGTTGAAAATTATTGTTGTGTTTGGATTTGGATTTTTTTAATTTTTATATTAATAAGTTTTTCTTGATTTGGAAATTATGGTTGGATGTGGTTCGATAAATTGAAGATCGAAGAGGAGGAATTGAGTTTGAGTTGCATAAACTAGGTTTGAGTAATTGAGTTTGAGTTGGATAAATTGGGTTTGAGTAATTATTTCTGGATTCTTGATAATTTATGTTTTTGTTTGTTTATATGTTGTGTTATTGAGTCAAATTGATCATTGCTCTCCTTTTTGCACCTCTTGGTATTGTAATAAGCAAAGAAATGAATCTATGAAAGAACAAGAACCAACAAGAAATGAACAATTCTTCTCAAATCCAAGTAGTTACTGAAAACCCACAACCAAAAGCAACCATTAATGGTGAGTCTTCAAAACCCAATTCATGTTTGAGAAATGTGTTCAATCCACCAAACAGAGGCAAAGACTACGCCATTTTACAAGCCCTGTTTAGCATAGACATAGTGGTTCTCTTCATCGCCACAACTTGCGGCGTCGGAGGAACTTTGACGGCGATCGGTCCTTCTGTCTCTCTCTCTCTCTCTCTCTCTCTCTCTCTAATGCTTCATGGCAAAAACACACGACTGACTTCAAAATGATTTTTTTTTTTTTCAAATTACCAACTAAAACGATGTCGTTTTGGTTAATTTGCATCTTAGCCATTGGATAGGATCACTGTAGGAGATCACTCTAGGATTGTACTCCAGAGGATCTTGACGCCACCTGACGCCCCTTCGATTAATCATTCATCATTGTGCGTGGCATTATCACTTTTGTTTGTCGGTGAAAACGTTTCCGTTCTTGATTGGACCAAAAATAAAAAAGTTTTGCAAACAAATTAAGCAAGTAAAAAGTTTTTTTAAAAATTCAAATCATATTAATAAATTTGTTTGCTTTAATTTTGTAAAAGTTGTTATTCTTTTGTCTTTAATAATTTTTTTTTTTATATTTTAAATATGATAGATATTTTTAAAAAGTATTAAAAAAAGCTAAAATATGAAGAAAAAATTGTTAAAAATAAAAGAAAATCTGAACAAAATATATGTTTTTAGGCAAGTTTTATTATTTATTTTTTTATATTGAAATTAATTTATTTATACTTCTTACAAACATCTAAATTAGGTGCATACACTACAAGAAAATTGAGTAAAAAACGCGGAAGAATTAGTGACGGCGCGTCTCCCGTCGCAAAAAATGGTCTTTTGCGACGGCAGATTAAATCGTCGCAAATAACGAGTTTTAGCGAGGGCATTGTACTGTCGGTAATAAAACTACGCGGGTAGGGTAATAAATGCGGAAGTATTAGCGACAGCGTTTTTTATCGTCGCAAAAAAATAGTTTTGAGACGGCATAAGTTTGCTGTCGCAAATAGTGGACAATTTGCAATGACAAATGTCTGTTGCAAAAAAAGGCTTATCAAAACGGCGCCGGTTTACGAACTAATTATTTTTGACGGCGTCGGTTTAGCACGAAACTTGGCAGACATGACCGCCTAGGCACGAGAGACTTGTGGGAGAAGACGGGGCTCGAATTAGGTTCCCAATTTGGGAGTTAGAGTCGGATTTCGGTCTAGGCAAACTAGTTCCTAAAGAAACTTGAATTCAAGGTTGACGCCCCAAAATCACCAAACGGCGTCAGTTTAGCACGAAACGTGGCACACACGACCGCCTAGGCACGAGAGACTTGTGGGAGAACACGGGACTCCAATCGGGTTCCCGGTTTGGAAGTTAGAGCCAGATTTCACTTTAGGCAAACTGGTTCCTTAAGAAACTTGAATTCGAGGTGTTAGCGCCCCAAAATCACTAAACGATGTCAGTTTAGCACGAAACTTGGCACACACGACCACCTAGGCACGAGAGACTTGTGGAAGAGGATGAGACTCCAATCGGGTTCCCGGTTTGGGAGTTAGAGCCGGATTTCACTTTAGGCAAATTAGTTTCTTAAGAAACTTAAATTCGAGGTGTTAACACCCCAAAATCACCAAACGGCATCGGTTTAACACGAAACTTGGCACGCACGACCGTCTAGGAACGAGAGACTTGTGGGAGAAGATGAGGCTTGAATTGGGTTCTCGATTTGGGAGTTAGAGTCAGATTTTGGTCTAGGCAAACTAGTTTCTTAAGAAACATGAATTTGAGGTGTTGACGCCCCAAAATCACCAAACGGCGCCGATTTAGCACAAAACTTGGCATACACGACCGCCTAGGCACGAGAGACTTGTGGAAGAAGACGGGACTCCAATCGGGTTCCCGGTTTGGGAGATAGAGCTGGATTTCACTTTAGGCAAACTAGTTCTTTAACAAACTTGAATTCGAGGTGTTAGCGTCCCAAAATCACCAAACGGCGTCGATTTAGCACGAAACTTGGCACGCATGACCGCCTAGGCACGAAAGACTTGTGGGAGAAGACGGGGCTTGAATCGGGTTCCCGATTTAGGAGTTAAAGTTAGATTTCGGTCTAAGCAAACTAGTTCCTTAAGAAACTTGAATTCGAGGTGTTGACGCCCCCAAATCACCAAACAGCATCAGTTTAGCACGAAACTTGGCACACACGACCGTCTAGACACGAGAGACTTATGAGAGAAGACGGGACTCCAATCGGGTTCCCGGTTTGGGAGTTAGAGCCAAATTTCACTTTAGGCAAACTAGTTCCTTAAGAAACTTGAATTCGAGGTGTTGACCCCCCAAAATCACCAAACGGCGTCGGTTTAGCACGAAACTTGGCACGCATGACCGCCTAGGCACGAGAGACTTGTGAGAGAAGACGAGGCTGGAATCGGGTTTCCGATTTGGGAGTTAGGGTCGGATTTCTGCCTAGCCAAAATTATTTACTAAACTATCTTTGGAATTATATAGTAGTTAATTTTTTATATTTTCCTGTAATTAAAATATTAACACAATTATATTGTCATTAATTATTTTTGTTTTTTTATTTTTAGATATTTTCTGAGTAGCAGTTTGCTTCTTGTGGAATGCGGGCGTGTAAAGATTATGACCAACTTTTGTTTTTGTAACGCACGGAAGAATCAAGACGAAAACTTTTGCTTTTGATTTACGTTATTTAGATTTGTGAACAACATTATGTATGTATTATGCGACATTATGTAGTGGGATAATTTTTATTGTTATGAATTTTTATTTATGTATTGTTATGAATGAAACAACATTATGAATTTTCATTATGTGCCAACTTTGTTTATGTATGTATTTATATTATTATGTAATTATCAATTTTTTTAAGTTGTTTTTCATTTAATACAGGTTATTTTCATATTTTTAATAATTTTAATATAGTTTTTTTTTTTTTTTGTGAGAACGCAACACACACCGTCTCAAAAAAAAAAAAAAAATTTAAATCAGGGTTTTTTGTGGCGGCACATTTACTGTCCAAAAAGATAGGAAATTGGTTGAAACGTAAGGCCTTTAGCGACGGTGTTATTGCTGTCGCCAATAGTCCTTTAGCAATGGCTAGGCTGCTGTGTCAAATAAACCTTTAGCGACGGTATTTTTTGCCTTCGCAAAAGATCTTTTTAGCGACGGCAACACAGTGTCGTCTTAAAAAAACTTAGATTTTCACGCGTTATTTGCGACAGAATTTTTCCGTCGCAAAAAGTCACTTACCGTTACAAAAAACCTTTTGAGACGGCATTTAGGGTATTTGCGATGGCGTTTTGCCGTCGCAAAAAATCAATTTTTTTGTAGTGATATATATATATATATATATAAGGAAAATTGATCAAACATCCCTTTTTAACTTTGGCTATTGGGGAGATCCACACAAACACACACACAAACACACACACACAAAAAAAAAAATGTAGTTAAGGTCTCTCACATCATTTTCTTCTGTTTTATTCAAAAAAAAAAAATGCCAACTTTACCCTTCAATGAAACATATATGAGTCTTTCATTTCTTCTCTTTCATATATACTTTCTCTTTCTTCTTTGATCTCTTTCCATTTCTCTCCACTCTTCTCTCTCTACAAATTCGATCTCTCTCTTTTAAATCTACTACCGTTGTTCTCTTTCAACTTTGCCACTGTCACAATCTTTTCTTCCCAAACCCTAGGACCCAACTCTACCATCACCTCGTTTTTCAACACTGCCACATCCGCTTCCTTTTCCTTCTAGTTCGACGAGCACTTCATTTTCACCGACTCCCATTCCAGCCTCGTCCATGTCTTCAACACCAAGTCCTAAACCCTCCTCTACTGCCTTCATGACCACGTCTACCTTGTCTTCCTTGTCCGCTACCATAATGATGGGTCATTGATCTATCTGTTGAAGACTAAGGAATAGCTGATCGTGGATAACAATAAACTCACAGATCTAGAGGAATTTGAAGGACATACATAGAAATTTGGAGGATCTGTTAAAATTTCTCTATGCTCTTGGGTTCTATTGCTATTCAAGAAGTTCAATACTCTTGGGATCTAGGTTTTGAATGGTGTGAAAGAAAGTGGGTTTATTGACCTTTTTGCGCTTAGGGTTGTGCATTTCGGTACACATGCTTGTGAAATGTATGGAAATTTTGGATTGTATTTCATACTAGAGAAATTTATCTGTGAATAAAAATGTTTTTGAATTTTCTCTGTGGATTTTTGAAATTTCTCTGAATTAGAAATTTGTCTAAAAGTTGTCTCAAATTTCATTGATGCGTGTCTCATCTCTTTCTTTCTTTCTACCCACTCTCCATTCCTCAGTATATCTTTCTTCCTCTCTTTACTCTCAGTGAAATTTAGAGTTTCTTTGACTTAATCAGGAAATTTTCTTTGACATATAGTAATTATGGTGAAATTTCACTAACCTAGTCAAGAAAATTTCTTTGAAGTCAATAAGTTCCCCTGAAATTACTATAAATCAACAAAATTTCTTTGATTAAAAGTCTGAGAAATTTCATTGACTGAAGATAGCCAACTCGGTAAAATTTTGTCAATTTTTTTTTTCTTAATTTCATATTCATCATGAATTTTGTTTGATAATTCTCGATGAAAGCATTCCAAAAATATAGCTTTTGTTGAAAATTGTCATATAAATCAAAAGTCATAGAATTTTTAAGTTTTCAAAAAGTAAAAAACGTTAATGTTGATGTAAAACACAAGGGTATTTTGGCCTAATAATTTTGGATGCAAAAGGCGCATGCATTTGAAGGACCTTAGCTAATATAAAATTTTTGAGTGTCTTTTATCTCTTAAATTTATAATATTAGGGAGCTTAAAAAAAATCGTGTATATATATATTTTTTTGGATGAATAATCGTGTATATATTTGATCACTTAAAAGTTTCTGTTTGCTGACTTGGCCTAAAATTGATGATGAATTTCTACCTATTAAAAAAAATTTAATCTATAGAAATTTATTTCAAGAATATTCAAAAGACAAAGACATATTTACTTTTCTTTTTTGGTTTTTTCTAGACACGTGTGATTGGTCAAAGGATTCCCCTTTGAGTGAAACTCAAATTGATTTGTTTAGTTTTGAATTTTCAAACATTTTTTTATTAATTTTTAATTATTATTATTATTTTTTTAAATAAGTTATTTTTTTTTAATTTTTTAAATATATCTAATTTAAATATACTTAAAAAATAAAATATTTATAATTGTTTTTGGATAAGTTACAAATACACTCCACGTGGTTTCATTAAAATACGAATTGCCCCTTATGATTTTAGAAATTACGTCTTGTTTCTTTAAGTTTATAATTACATAACAAATAATATATTTTATTAATAAATTATCAAGTCAATTAAGAGTTTTTAATAGGAAAAATTAATGAAACAGTGCTCTCTCACTTTGTGTAGTATGAGAGAAATTTCTTTGTGATCATATCACAGAAAGTTTTAAATTTTTATGTGAAAATTAAAATTTCTCTATGTTGGGACGAAATTTCTCTGTGTTGAGCAAAATTTTTCTGAGTCGAATTTTCTTTATGAAAATATTGAAGGATCTGAACAGCTATAAAAATATTGTATGTCTTTTATCTTATAAAATCTTATTATCTAGAACCTTAAAAAAAATTCCCTTTTTAATGATGTTATAAATATATGAGAAATGTTATTTATCCCAAATATTCTACCAAAACTCTCACACGGAGTGAGATTCACACAAATCCACATGTGTGTGGGTCTCACACTCATGTGAGAGGTTTGGTAGAATATTTGGGGTCCCTAACATAGCTCTAAATATATTTCAATTAACAATTCATGTAATTTTATTATTGTAAAAGAGAGTAATTAGAAATTTTATTTTTTCTGCTAATTTTGTTAAATAAAAAATTTGAACAATGGGGTATTTATAATTTCTAGAGCCATAATAGGGAATCTGTATTTTAAGCAAATCACAGGAGGTGTATTTATAATTTATACTTTTGTTTTAAAAAAATCAATAATTACATAAAAATACAAAAATGTACTTGACATTTTCTACAATGAGTTAAGTTAAGCAGTTACCAAAAAATAAAATTAAAAATTAAAAAACAAATCTAAAGTTTGAATCTTATAACAAAATAAATCTTGATTTCTTTTAATTTTGTTAATAGAAACCGATTTTTTTTTATTATTCTTATTTGTCTATTTTCATTAACTAAAATATCATTATTGCATTAATCAAAAAGTAGAGTGAATGAGAAAAAGCTTTGATTTTTTTGAATGAATTAAATTTTTTTAACATTTTAACTTTTTTAATATTATTTTTTTAGCTAAAATCCCCAATTCTTAAACCACCTGTAAAACTAGCCAAGAATTGGTTTTGGGAGCGAATTCAACAAAATTACAAACATTAAGGTAAAAGTGAGAAAAAATGCTTTAAGGGTGAAAGTGAAATACTATATATGAACTTACGGGAGCAAAGTGTAAATCATCCATCTTATGCCATATTGCGCCATGTGGCAATTTTAGTCAAAAATTGGGAAATAGTTTAACAAAAATGCTAAAAGGCCCACATGAATTATCAAATGGGTTTGGCTTTTCTTAAGTTGGTTCAACATGAGAGACGTTTGAGTTTGGTAAGCCCAATTTAGGATAGATTTCGGTGATCTGAATCGTTCACTTTTTAAAACTCGTTGAGTATAATATTGAGGGTAAACTACCAATAGGTCCTAATAGTTGAATTTGATTCCCATCAAGTCCTATTGAAAATAAGTCTTGGTAAAATTGTTGCTAAAAATAATTTTTTTGTGATAATTTTTTATATATGTCACTAAAAATTAACAATCGGAAACTTTTTTTTGTCACGATTTTTATAAACTGTCGCTAAAACTTACAATTAGTGACTTTTTTATGACAAATTTTTCACATAGGACCTATTAGACAATAAGTTTACTTATTAGGGCCTACACGTAAGTACCCCTAATATTTATGCAAAAAATAAAATGATTGAATATCATTAGCAATATGTTTGAATCTAATTTGTATTACAAAAAATAGATGGTTATTCTTGAAATTTTATTTTTTCGTTTATTTTTTAAAAATAACTATGATTCAAAAATGTAGTTATCGATATTCGATCATCTTGATTTCTTTGTATGAATATGCTACTCAATGAGTTTTAAAAAGTGAACAGTTCAAATTACCAAAATGGGTCTACCAAGCCCAAATACTTTGTCAAGTTGAGATGACAACAAAAGAAAAATCAAACATTTACCAAATATTTCACTAAATACTCAAAGAGTTCTAAAAAATGAACAGTTCAAATTAATATTTGATAATTCGTTTGAAATCTTTAACGTTGCTCAAAGTTTATTTTTGGAGTAAATTGTGAATATTACAAACATAAGTGTGAAAAAAATGCTTTGAAAGTCAAAGTGAAAATATCATGAAATTTAAGGGGGAGTATAATTTATACGTTTCCAGAAGAAATTAAGCAAGGGGAAGAAATTTTCACCTCTCTTTCCTTATTTTGTGGGTCATATTTCCTTATTTTGTGGGTCATATATATTTGATAATTCAGAGATGTCTATTTCTTGACTAGACTTAGAATTGATGAAGATTTTTCTGTAAATAAGTTAAGCAATTGGAAATTTTATCATGAAAATGCAAAAACACAAATATAATTAAAAAAAATTTCATAAAAATACAAAAGATATATATGTATATATATGTGGGTACTTTTCCTAGACGTTATGTATTTGATCACCTATAGATTTCTGACTATTGACTACACATAAAATTGGTAGAAATATTAAGCAAAAAAGTTAAGCAAAAATGGGTGAATACTACTATATTTGATAACCCAGAGGTGTCTATTTCTTGATTAGACTTAAAATTGATGAAGATTTTTCTGTAAATAAGTTAAGCAAGTGGAAATTTTATCATGAAATGCAAAAAGACAAATATATAATTGGAATTTTTTTTCATGACAATACAAAAGATATATATATATATATATATATATATATATTTGGGTACTTTTCTTGGACGTTATATATTTGATCACTCATAGGTTTCTGACTATTGACTACACATAAAATTGGAAAAAATATTAAGCAAAAATGGGTGAGTATTGGCTATATTTGATAACTCAGAGGTGTCTGTTTCTTGACTAGACTTAAAATTGATGAAGATTTTTCTGTAAATAAGTTAACCAACTGGAAATTTTTTCATGAAAATGCATAAAGACAAATATATAATTAGAATTTTTTTCATGAAAATGTAAGAGACATATATATTTGGATACTTTTCCTGGACGTTATGTATTTGATCACTCATAGGTTTTTGACTATTGACTGCACATAAAATTGGTAAACATATTAAGCAAAAAATGTTAAGCAAAAATAGGTGAATATTGACTATATTTGATAAATCAGAGGTGTATGTTTCTTGATTAGACTTAAAATTGATGAAGATTTTTCTATAAATAAGTTAAGCAACTAGAAATTTTATCATGAAAATGCAAAAAGACAAATATATAATTGGAATTTTTTTCATAAAAATACAAAAGATATATATGTTTGGGTACTTTTCCTAGTTGTTATATATTTGATCACTAATAGGTTTCTGACTATTGACTACACATAAAATTGGTAAAAATATTAAGCAAAAAAGGTAAGCACAAATGGGTGAATATTGACTATATTTGATAACTCAGAGGTGTCTGTTTCTTGATTAGACTTAAAATTGATGAAGATTTTTCTATAAATAAGTTAAGCAACTAGAAATTTTATCATGAAAATGCAAAAAGACAAATATATAATTGGAATTTTTTTCATAAAAATACAAAAGATATATATGTTTGGGTACTTTTCCTAGTTGTTATATATTTGATCACTAATAGGTTTCTGACTATTGACTACACATAAAATTGGTAAAAATATTAAGCAAAAAAGATAAGCACAAATGGGTGAATATTGACTATATTTGATAACTCAGAGGTGTCTGTTTATTGACTTGAATTAAAATTGATGAAGATTTTTCTGTAACTGGAAATTTTATCATGAAAATGCAAAAAGACAAATACATAATTGGAATTTTTTTCATGAAAACACAAAAGATACACATATATTTGGGTACTTTTCCTGGACGTTATATTTTTGATCACTCATAGGTTTTTGACTAATGACTACACATAAAATTAGTAAAAATATTAAGCAAAAAACTTAATAAAAAATGGGTGAATATTGACTATATTTGTCATGGCCCGAACTTGCTTTCATGGGTTAAGGACATAACCAGCCAGTAATCGCGAGATTACCTACGACCTCAAACCAAACTTCCAAGGTATTTTAACAGAGTTAAGGGGCCAAACGGAAGCAATTTCAAACTTTTGTCCATAGAGCTGTGCTTATGTGGCACGCCATAACAATCCATACATATACAAGTCAATAACTCACATCAAAATATGTACTAACACAAAGTTCTATATATATAGGATCATTCAAGTCTAGGTCAGCCAATCAAAACTATATACGACTGTAATCCAAAGTCCTCGCCAACATGACAAAATATAACAAAATAGCAAAACGGCAAAAGCAAGTCTCGTGCGTGAGACATATGGGCTGACGCTTCAAAACCTTGGTTGTTCCACACAGACTTCACTGAGGCTGGGTTTGAACCTCCCTTGGCTCACCTACAGACACATGAATGAGCATGAGCGAAAGCCCAGTGAATAATATCGAATAAAGAAGATGCACGAACGATATTTAGAACAACATACATCAGACGGCCTTGGGCCCAATTCATATTTCTATCTAGTATATGTACATATATATAAGTCAAGTGACTGCGGTTCTGAACACATCGGACGGCCTTGGGCCCAATCCATTCTTGTCAAACGGCCTTTGGCCCATTCATTCTTTCATTCATGTCGAACTGGCCTATGGCCCATTCATTCTATCATTCATGTCAGACTGGCCTTTGGCCCATTCATTCTATCATTAATGTCAGACTGGCCTTTGGCCCATTCATTCTTTCGTTTATGTCAAACTGGCCTTTGGCCCATTCATTCTATCATTCATGTCAGACTGGCCTCTGGCCCATTTATTCTTTCATTCATGTCAAACTGGTATTTGGCTACTTTACTCTGTTAAAATACCTTTGAAGTTTGGTTTGAGGCCGTAGGTAATCTCGCGATTACTGGCCTGTTATGTCCTTAACCCATGGGGGTGGGTTCGGGCCATGACAGAGTGGTATCAGAGCACGAGTTAATAACTCACACACTTGTCCAAATGAGCAATAAGCGTCTAAAAAAGATATAGGATGCATTCATGTGATAAGTATGAATTTGGAAGCATCGAGAATATGCTTAAATGTTTTAATATGAACAACTATGTGCTATAAGTTTGTGATTTGCTTGCATTGCAAATTATTTGAATATGTATGCTCGTTAGTGTATGCATACCTGTGAATCTTTTGTATAAAGTATAATGCAAGTTTAATCAGATGGTGAGAACAAGAGGTGATGAGATAGACGAGTCCTCCACTGCCAGAATGGATAGAATGGAAAGATTGATTCAGGAAATGGCAGAAACATTGAAGCAACAACAAGAGTGGCAACAACAGTGGCAGCAACCACATCCTCCACCTCCACCTCCGGCGCCTCCTGTGTCAGACTTTCAGAATGATGATCGGATAATAGCTCTCACCAAAGAGTTAAAGAAAATAAAACCACCACAGTTCCATGGGGGACTAGATCCGTTGAAAGCCGAAGCATGGGTCCTCGGCATCGAAAAGCTATTTGAAGTGTTCCCTTGCTCGGAGACACAGATAGTACTTCTAGCCACCTTTATGCTAGAAGATGAAGCAAGAAGATGGTGGATGTTAATGTGTGAGAATCATAAGGATGTTGACTGGACTAAATTTTTGGAAATTTTCTATGATAAGTACTTTCCGCAATGTGTCCGGGACAGGAAAGTATCAGAGTTCATGAAACTAAAGCAAGACAGTATGACGGTGGCTGAGTATGAAGCCAAATTCACTGAATTGGCCAGGTTTGCACCACATGTGATTGATACTGATTATAAGAAGGCGAGGCATTTTGAAAGTGGGCTTCGAAGCGACATTATAGAAAGGGTGAATGTCTTGAAGCTGGAAACCTATATTGGGGTGCTAGACCGAGCCATAATATCAGAAGCTAACATAGCTGGACAGGCTAAGTCAACAACTAACTGGAAAGGCAACAAAAGGCAAGGCTTCTTTTCAAAGAAGAAATTTTCGAAAAAGCAAAACACGGGTTCCTCAAGTACTTCGAATTCTTCTCAAGATACATCTCCTATGTGCAATATTTGTAGTAAAAGGCATCGTAGAGTTTGTTATCGTGTGTCAGGAGCCTGTTTTAAATGTGGTAAACGAGGGCATATGGCTA
Source organism: Camellia sinensis (assembly GCF_055761805.1). Classification (NCBI taxonomy): domain Eukaryota; kingdom Viridiplantae; phylum Streptophyta; class Magnoliopsida; order Ericales; family Theaceae; genus Camellia; species Camellia sinensis. Next base: position 98,143,455 of record NC_138975.1, on the reverse strand, counting down.
GAGATTGTAATCAGAACAGTGGGAAGTTAGCTGCTAGCTCAACTGCATCAATCCCGAAGCCGGGAAATACTATGAGATCTGCTACCACCGGGGATACCGTGAGACAAGGGAGAGTTTTCGCGCTTGTTCTGGGCGATACACGGAATGCTAATGTAGTTGTCTCAGGTACTATTTCTATATGTAATCAAGATGCTTTTGTGTTAATTGACTCCGGATCAATGCACTCTTTCGTAACATGTGCATTTGCATCTAGACTAAGTAAACCTCTAGAATTATTGTCATATCTACTATGTGTGTCTGCTCCATCTGGGCAATCTGTATTATGTGAATCTGTATATCGTTTTTGTGACATGCGAATTGGGAATGCTATTTTGTATGTGGATTTGTTGCCCTTGAACTTTAGGCACTTTGATATAATTCTGGGCATGGATTAGTTAACCAAATATTGTGCCACCATTGATTGCGTAACAAAACGGGTTGTGTTTAAACCACCGGAACATGAAGAAACTGTGTTTGTGGGTAAGGGGGTAGTGCCTTCACCTTATTTGATATCTGCAATGAATGCATGCAAACTAATCAAGAAAGGGTGTCAGGGTTATTTGTGTTATGTGCTATCTGAACAATTTGTGAATGTTGAATTGAATAGTATCCCTATTGTTAGAGAATTTCCAGATGTGTTTCCAAATGAATTACCAGGGGAATTGGTGAACAGGGAGATAGAATTTACGATTGAAACTGTACCAGGCACTCAGTCTATTTCTAAAACTCCCTACAGAATGGCTACTGAGGAGATGAAAGAGCTAAAAGAACAGTAGCAAGACCTACTTGACAAAGGGTTTATCCGACCTAGCAGTTCAGCATGGGGTGCGCCGGTGTTGTTTGTGAAAAAGAAAGATGGAACCTTGCGCCTGTGTATTGACTATCGAGAATTGAACAAGGTGACAATAAAGAATAAATACCCTTTACCTCGTACTGATGACTTATGTGACCAGTTGCAGGGATCACAGGTGTTTTCCAAGATTGATTTGAGATCCGAGTACCACAAATTGAAAGTAAAGGCAGAAGATGTTGAGAAAACTACATTCAGAACGAGGTATGGTCATTTTGAATTTCTTGTTATGCCATTTGGAGTGACTAATGCTCCGGCAGGGTTCATGGACTTAATGAACCGAATTTTTAAAACCTACCTTGATGAATTTGTTGTGATTTTTATTGATGACATTTTAATATACTCCAAGAGTAGACTTGAACATGAACATCATTTGAGAACTGTCCTGCAAATACTTAGGGAAATGAAATTATTTGCTAAACTAAAAAAATATGAGTTTTGGTTGGATGAAGTTGTTTTCTTAGGGCATGTTATCAACAAAGAGGGGATTTCAGTGGACCCACAGAAAATAGAGGCAATTGTGAATTGGCCTACACCGACAAATGTAACAGTGGTCCGCAATTTCATGGGCCTAACCGGGTATTATAGGAGGTTTGTGAAAAACTTTTCAAGGATAGCTGTACCTCTTACCCAGTTGACACATAAGGGGCAATCATTTGAATGGAATGACGAAAGAGAATCTGCTTTTCATGAACTGAAAACGAGATTGACCACTGCACCCATATTGACATTGCCCACAGGTGCGGAAAACTTTGTAATTTTCAGTGATGCATCTTATAAAGGTTTGGGTTGTGTACTAATGCAGAACGGAAAGGTTATTGCTTACGCCTCCTGACAATTGAGACCACCCGAGAAGAACTACCCAACACATGATTTACAATTAGTCGCAGTTGTTTTTGCTTTGAAAATCTGGCGGCACTATTTGTACGGGGCCAAATGTGAAGTCTACAAAGGCCACAAAAGCCTGAAATACTTTTTTACGCAGAAGGAGTTGAACATGCAACAGAGGAGATGGCTTGAACTGATAAAAGACTATGATCTTGAGATTCAGTACCACCCCGGGAAAGCTAATACAGTCGCCGATGCATTGAGCAGAAAGTCGATAGGGGGTATAGCTTGTTTGCTTACTGAACAGAAAGAGATCTTGCAAGATTTTGAAAAGTTTGAAATTGAAGTGGTATTGTGTGAACAGGGCGGATTGATAGCCACTATTTCAGCTAAACTGGCGATCATTGATGAGATTAAACAGAAGCAGAAAGAGGATGAATTCCTCAAGAAAGTGATAGATGAATTTGAGACAAGTCCGAAAGCAGAGTTCAGCCTTGAAGGCGAAGTGTTGAGATTTCGAAACCGAATGTGTATCCGAGATATTCCAGAACCAAAGAAAAGGGTTTTAGATGAAGCCCATAAATCAGTGTTTGCTATGCATCCGGGTAGCAATAAAATGTATCGGGATTTGAAACAAAGCTATTGGTGGCCTAAAATGAAGAAAGAAATTGCAGAATATGTGTCCAAGTGCCTTCAATGTCAGCAAATTAAAGCTGAACATCAGAAACCAAGCGGTCTACTTCAACTTCTCCCTATTCTTGAATGGAAGTGGGAGCATGTGACTATGGATTTTGTTGTTGGTCTACCCTGAACACCTCGAGGTATGGACTCTATTTGGGTTGTAGTTGATAGACTTACTAAATCTGCACATTTTTTACCTGTTAGAACTACATTTAATGCTTATAGACTGGCTACAATATATGTTGATGAGATTGTCCGGTTACACGGAGTTCCGGTATCTATTGTGTCGGATAGTGATCCGAAATTTGTATCCAGATTGTGGAAGAGTTTGCAAAGAGCTATGGGGACAGAATTGAGGCTTAGTACCGCCTTCCACCCACAGACAGACGGGCAATCAGAACGGACAATATAGACTTTGGAAGATATGCTTCGGATGTGTGCTTTAGATTTTCAAGGGAGTTGGGAAGATTATTTGCCACTGGCAGAGTTTGCGTACAATAACAACTTCCATTCTAGCATCGGTATGGCACCATACGAGGCTTTGTATGGCAGAAGGTGTAGATCCCAATTTGTTGGACAGAAGTCGGGGATAGAGCTTTACTTGGGCCTGAAATTGTGCAAGACACTTCTGAGAAGATCAAAACTATTCGACAAAGGCTCAAAATAGCTCAGGACCGACAAAAGAATTAGGCAGATGTTCGAAGAAGACCTCTTGAGTATGAGATTGGTGACCATGTGTTTATTCGTGTGACTCCGATGAAGGGCCAAGTCAGGTTTGGAAAGAAAGGTAAGTTCTTGCCCCGTTACATTAGGCCGTTTCAAATTCTGGAAAGACTTGGTCCAGTTGCTTATAGAGTTGCTTTGCCACCGGGATTTGAACAAATCCATAATCTGTTTCATGTATCAATGTTAAGGGGTTATCTTCGAGACCCATTTCATGTGATTGATTATCACCGGGTAGCTCTTGACGAAAATATGGAGTACGCCGAGTGGCCGGAACGAATCACTGACCGGCAGGTGAAACAATTGAGAAGTAACTCCATCCTAATGGTGAAAGTGGAATGGAAAGAACACTATGGGATGGATGCCACGTGGAAAAAAGAGGATGAAATGCGCCTACGCTATCCATATTTGTTTCCCGATGAAGGTAAAATAAGTTTGGAGGACCAAACTTCCTAAAGGGGAGAAGACTGTGATAACCCTATTCGGTATTATGCTAATTGGTCCTTATTAGGAATGTGATTATGTGTTTGATATGATTTTGTGTGCCATTTATGTGAAAATATGTGGTTTTGAATTTCTATCTGTTCACCGTAGGAATATATGTTTGATTATCTGCTTTGGAATTTAAATTGAAGGCCCTATCGGCCACAGAAACCAAAACTGACTGCGCCATTATGATTTGCGTAATTTTTAGAGCCTACGGTAAAATTTAATCGAAAATTGATTCGGATCAAATTAAATAGATTAAATTGGTGCTTTAGTGCACAATTATTTAATCTTAATTAATTGTGCTTATGAGAGCTTATATAAAGGACCCTTATATGCTCAACTCCTCTCTTTTATTCAATTTGGCTGATATTAACTCTAAGAAAAGAGAGAGAGGGTCGGCTAGAGAGAGGGAGAGGGAAACAATTGAAGTTTGATCTCGAAGCTTGATCTCGAAGCTTGAATAATTTGAAGATAAACTCAAAGAACTTGAGTGTTTAAAGCTCCTAGGTGAGTAAATTCATGGATTTAGTTTGTAATTTTGTGAATTCAAGATTAAATAGTGATCAAGAACATGAATTGAATTGATTATGATGAAAATGAGTTGGTTTTGATAAATTGATAGTCAATATACACATGCATGTAGGAAATTGCCATGAATTTGTATGTTTGAGCTTGAAAGACATGATCCATGGGAATTTTTTATTGAAGTTTATGCTTTTGATAATCTCTTCATTATTTGAATTGAGAATGAGAACTATATTTCACATGCATGTACAATTCATAAGGGTATGAGTTTTGATTGCATAAAATTGTTATGTTGAAAATAAGTTTGGTTTGATTTGAGACATGCATGTGATTAATTCATGAAATTGAGCTTCATAATGTAATAAATTTGGTGTTAGATCATGTTAGTACATGTGTATCTGTAGTTTGAGCCATAATATGCAAGATATGTTGATTTGAATGCAAATTTGAAGCTCAAGAACAATTCTGGATTTTCCATAATTTGGGATGTTCGCTCGAGTGGGAAATGCGAGCTCCCAGAACTTTTCGCAGACATGGATGTCCGCTCGAGCGGGGAAGTTCATGCTTGAGCGGGGAGCCATGTAGAATGACCTTCAGCTCGAGCGCTTGAATTCACGCTCGAACGTAAAAACGAGGCAACTGGTACTTTTGCAGACTTAATAGGTCCGCTTGAGCGGGCAAGTCCACGCTCGAGCGACCCCTGTTTCTGAAATTTTGTAAATGTGTTCTGTGCCTCGTTTTCCGTTCTCTTTCATTTCTGAGCACTCTTAGGCATGCATTGAGCATCATAAATGAACTAAAAGAATAAGAAAGAAGCCCAAGAGAGATGTATGAATTAAGGAACGGATTGAATCGTTTGTGACCCATGTGTGTTATGTAATATGTAGGGTCAAGCTCCAGGGTAAATCATCCAGCCGATCACTATGAGTAATATCCTAATAAAGATATTTGAAGTATGCTATTTGTCCAATTGCTTACTTCTATGTAAGTCTTATAAGTTCGTTAATCTGAATGGTGGACAAATGTTTGCTATGCCAAATGAATGGGCCAAAGGCCTGTTTGAAATGAATGATAGAATGAATAGGCCAAAGGCCAGTTTGACATGAATGATAGAATAAATGGGCCAAAGGCTAGTTTGACATGAATGAAAGAATGAATGGGCCAGAGGCCAGTCTAACATGAATGATAGAATGAATGGGCCAGAGGCCAGTCTGACATGAATGATAGAATGAATGGGCCAGAGGCCAGTCTGACATGAACGATAGAATGAATGGGCCAGAGGCCAGTCTGACATGAACGAAAGAATGAATGGGCCAGAGGCCAGTCTGACATGAACGAAAGAATGAATGGGCCAAAGGCTAGTTCGACACGAATGAAAGAATGAATGGGCCAAAGGCCTTTTGACATCAATGGATTGGGCCTGAGGCCATCAGATGTGTTCGGAACCGCAGTCACTTGACTTATATATATGTACATATACTAGATAGAAATATGAATTGGGCCCAAGGCTGTCTGATGTATGTTGTTCTAAATATCATTCGTGCATCTTCTTTATTCGATATTATTCACTAGGCTTTCGCTCACGCTCATTCATGTGTTTGTAGGTGAGCCAAGGGAGGTCCAAACCCAGCCTTAGTGAAGTCTATATGGAACAACCAATGTTTTGAAGAGTCAACCCATATGTCTCACGCACGAGACTTATTTTCGCCCTTTTGCTATTTTGTTATATTTTGTCATGTTGGTGAGAACTTTGGATTACGGTCGTATATAGTTTTGATTGGCTGACCTAGACTTGAATGATCCTGTATATACAGAACTTTGTGTTAGTACATATTTTGATGTGAGTTATTGACATGTATACGTATGGATTGTTATGACGTGCCATATAAGCACAGCTCTATGGACAAAAGTTTGAAATTGCTTCCGTTTGGCCCCTTAACTCTGTTAAAATGCCTTCGAAGTTTGGTTTGAGGCCGTAGGTAATTTCGCGATTATTGGCCGGTTATGTCCTTAACCCATGGGGGCGGGTTCGGGCCATGACAATATTTGATAACTCAAAGGTGTCTGTCTATTGACTATACTTAAAATTGATGAAGATTTTTTTGTAAGTTAAGCAACTGGAAATTTTATCATGAAAATGCAAAAAGACAAATATATAATTGGAATTTTTTTCTTGAAAATACAAGTGATATATATATTTGCGTACTTTTCCCGGACATTATATATTTGATCACCCATATGTTTTTGAGTATTGACTACACATAAAATTGGTAAAAGTATTAAGCAAAAAAGTTAAGCAAAAATGGGTGAATATTAACTATATTTGTGAGTGTGAGAATATATAAATGACTCCATTGTATGGTTTGATTTAGTGTGTCGTAAACTTAGGCCTAATCCAATTTAAAGACCTATGAGCAAAAATGTTATGCATTCGAAAAAACACCTAATATTTGAATTCTGTATGATATAAATTTATACATGGCAAGTCACTTTTATGCTTATGAAAATGAATATTTCCTTAATATGGAAGAGGATTCCCTCCAATTTGAGCCTGTGGAGCTCACCACGGATTCTATTTCGATAATCTAAATTGTTTATTTTGTCATACATTTCTTGCATTTTTTCAACACAAAAAATTATATTGATCTGATAATCGTAACTTATTGATTTTATAACATTTATTACCAAAAGAATGAATAACAACTGTGTTTTCAAAAATAAAGCATTCATTTTTTTGTGACAAATATTATAAATTGAATAGGTTATAATTAATTTTGTTTTATGAATGAAATACATGATGTGTCCGAAAAATGATAAATTCAAATTATGGAAACGAAATCCATGACAAACCTTGAACTAGAGAAAATCTACCTCCTTTTAGTTCAATCTACATACACGACTTTTATAAGAATGCGATAATAGAAAATTCATAGTCAATTTTTAATTATAAGTAAAATGTAATACAAGTCTATTTTTATATCTAATTTATATAACTAATAATGTGTAAGGGATGTTTGATAATATGATTCAGCACATAAAACTGAATTGATTAAGTGATAATTAATTAAGTCCGTTTGATAACCATAATTGATATCACTTAATGAAATGCCTCTAGGAAATTAACACAAATAGGCTCATCATCTTCCAACAGCATGATTCTTATTTCCCAATGAATAACTTTCATTGCTTAGTAAATAAGGAATATAAGGCCATATCATATACATCATCATCAAATCTCTAACAGTTGTATTCATTATACTCTAGAAATTTACAAAAGGTTCTTCACATGCAATTATACATTCAACAGTACTAGAATATGAATCTATAGTATGTAGCACAACACGACAATTGCAATTCAATGCCCTCAAATTCTAAGGTTTATGCTTGGTTATACAAAAATGGTTATCAAACCCATACATGTAAAGCCCTTGGCTTGTCAACAATAATTACAACAGAAGAAAAGAGTCTTGTGCCCTTAAAAATACATTCTATGCTTTTAACTCGAGGGAATCACCACATCTTTTCATGCACAAAATCCGATAGGGTGAGCACAGAGCCTAGTAGGAAGATCTTAACAAAGTATATACATTATATACAGTCTCCTAAGATGAATGCATATGCCATGTCAAGCTCAAAAACATATATCTCTATCTTTTTATGAAAATCTTATGCTCAATGCGATTTGAAAACACAATAATTCAACAACATCAATGTAGTTCAAGGGGTAGCAAATACGACTCAGGTAATCCCTATGTTGGTGTCTACAAGTAGACATATCAAGTACTACCAATCGCCACTTTACCAGTTGCTAACTAGAAGGCACGTGGTACCTCCTCTGCGCGTGTTTTCGGTCTTTCACCATGGACACTCAGGTCACTTAACCAATAGCAACTATACCCCCTAGTCAAACTTACCAACGTATTTACCATAAAAACAAATCAAAATGATCTTGTTCCACAAAACAATTCCTTAGTCAAGGAAACAGTTTTCCAATGCAAGATTCGAAATCAATTATAACAAAGATTAAATGGAATGACAATGCAATGCAACAATGCATTAAGAGTATTCCATTTTTCAATTCCACCACACAATCTCCCATTGTGATCAAATTTCCACATCTCTTATCAATATAATATCACAATACATCTTCCAAGAGATAATATAACAATATTAACATACTTGTATTCTCTACATATTAATCATCATTTGTAGACTTGGTCTTTCCAAGACAAACCAACAAATAGCTATTCATAAAGCTTCAAAATCAAAAAATTTCATTTCTCCATGAAATCCCTCATTTGATACAACTATAGAAATTTCTCCATTATTTATTTACATAACAATTTATCAAATATGAATTTCTCAATATCTCAACATTTTCCTAAAATCTCCAAATTCTATGGTTTTCACCAAAATTAGGTTTTTGTTCTATTTTTGAAAAGATTTTTTCCAAACCAACACCCACACTTAAGAACATAGCTCATACTCTCAAATGTTTTGGGAAATATAGAAAAGAAATTCACTTTTAATATCATCTACGGTTCATCAACCCAAAACCATGGTTCAACATGTAAGAAATACTCCAAACAAGCATAGGCTTGCAAATACATATATGTAACTCTAAGAATGTCCCTACCTCAAGCTTAGAAGACGGAGGAAATGAAAATACTAAAACTCAACGTTGAAGAAAACTCAATTCAATCGGTGCAAACGTAGCCCTCGTCGCCCTCTTCGATTTGATGTAAAAAGTCCTATCAAATTCTTGAAGATTTTTTGCTAAATCGTAGAGAGAAGTTTGGATTTGGGTGTGTTTATAGAGAGAATGAAGAGAAAAGACGAATATATATATATATAGAGAGAAGTGAAAAAGTGTCTCAAACACGTTTTTGGCATTAGTTTTAAGGAAAAGAGCACAAAATTTGAGACAGACGTGCCAAAATCTGCACGAGCAGTTCAAATTCGGTACAAGCGGAATCTGGGTGATTTGCTCCAAAGAAAACCCAGGACTTTTCACCAAAATCCACTCAAGCAAGCACCAAAATCCGCACGAGCGATTTTTGCCCAGAAAACCCTTGTGTGATTTCTCTCAAGCGGTTGCCAAATCCGCATGAGCAGTTTTGCCTAGAAAGCCAAAAATTGATTTTGCAACCCAAAACTAGTTCCAAAGCCCAAAACTTTGAATTTTTAACCTGGAAATATTAAGAGCGGTTATGTAAGAGAAGAAAAGAAATCTCAATGACCCAATATGATAAATAAAATGTCGAAAGTAAAATAAAATGTTGAAAGTAAAACAAACTATCTTACTATGCAATGTTGATCAAGTCTAAGACCCCGAGACATCATTACTTTCCCCCTTTAGAAAATTTTGCCCTTGAAATTTAGTCATCCCTCTCCCCAACAACTTGCAATGAACAACGACATTTCAACAATAGAAGGGCTCCCAAAGATAACGACAACACTAAAGACAATAATTAATCCATAATAACAACAATTCAATAAAAGCATGGATACCTCAATCTCAACAACATTCCACTACCGTCACCAAAATTTCCCATGGGCCAAGGCCACAATACCAACAATCACTAATACAATAATTATAAGCATAAGTTTAACAACAATTATGATAACTTTATAATAGTTCTTATGCAAAAAAAGAGAACAACCATCATAACAACAAATGGTTAATGATTTCAATGATTAATTCTCAAACACAAAAGGAAATTACAATCTAGAACAAGCCAAGCGTTCTCAAATAAATCAAGATACTTGGAGCGGACTTCCACCTCCTATTCCTAAGTTGCTTTCTCAACCCCATGGTGTCTCAACAACACCTTCACTGATGCTATAGTCTTGCCCCTTAACACTTGTTCTCGGACATCTAAAATTTGAACCGTTCGCTTTTCATATGAGGCATCCTCATCTACCTCCAAGTCAACCTAATCAAGTAAATGTGAAGGGTCGGGTTTGTACTTCCTAAGCATAGATACATGGAACACGTTGTGAACCCTTGAAAGCTGTGGTGGTAAGGCCAAATGGTATGACACATCCCCAATCAATTCTAAAATCTTGAAAAGTCCAATAAACCTTGGAGACAACTTCCCACTCTTACCAAATCTCATCAAACCCCATCTTGGCACCAACCTCAAAGGATAGAGGTCGCCTTCTCTTATCGGCATAACTCTTCTGTCGGCTTTGAGCCGTAGCTAACTTCTTTCGAATGAGAGGAACTTTCTCGGTTATCTCTCTAACAATCTCCAGGCCCAGCATTGGTGCATCACCCACTTTGGCCCAACAAACTGATGATCTACACGGTCGGTCATACAAGGCCTAAAATGATGCCATCATGATACTTGCCTGATAACTATTGTTATAGCGAACTCAATCAACAGTAGGTGTCTCTCCCAAGACCCCTTTGAAATCAAGGACGCAAGCTCTAAGTATGTCCTCCAAAATTTGAATAGTGCGCTCTAATTGCCCATCAATTTGAGGATGATAAGGGTGCTAAGGGTCAACTTAGTTCCCAATGCCTCTTGAAGGCTTTGCCACAAACAGATAGTGAAACGAGGATCTCTATTCGAAACAATGGTCACAAGGACCCCATGAAATCGAACTATCTCTCTAATGTACAACTCTGCCAAATAATCAATTGAGTTGCTGGTGCGCATCAGAATAAAGTGCGTAGACTTAGTCAACCTATCAACAATCACCCAAACGGTATTATTGCCCCATTGTGTTCTAGGTAGTCCAACTACAAAATCCATGGTAACACGCTCCTATTTCGACTCGGCTATAGGTAAGGATTGTAGCAAGCCTGCTGGCTTTTGGTGCTCGACCTTCACTTGTTGGTAAGTAAGGCAATTTGAAACAAATAAGGCAATGTCTCGTTTCATAACCCTCCACCAAACTAATGACTAAGATCATTATACATTTTAGTGCCTCCCGTATGTACCGCAAGGTGTGAGTGATGAAATTCTTGGAGCACCTTATCTCTACAAGATTCTGACAGAAACAAGCGATCCAGATACCTCAAACTCAAATATGAGTGGATGTTCAAACCCTTCTCTTCCTTCCCATTGGAGATCTTGCCATGGATTGTCTCTACCTCACGGTCACCCTATTGTGCCTCTATGACTGCTAACCAACGTGGTGTAGACACCTCATTTTTTACCGCCCTTAAGACTTGGGCATTAGTGATGGTTTACTTGGTGGAGAAAGGTGTGCAGGGCAAAGGTTCAGTTTCTTCGGCAAGGAGAGAGTCAAATCTCAACTTCATACCCCTTTTGGACCAAAACAATCTTGATCAAAAGATTTTAGACCTTGAAACCCTCTCTTTCAAAATGTTTTGAAAATAAAGTTCCTACAATGTTCCGACGCTCGCATTTCGTTAAATGTTGCGCTTTTCGGTAAACCGAGCAAGGACGAAGTGGAAATGAATGAAAGAGAGTTGAAATATTTGAATTCAAAACACCTTGTTTAGGGGTTTGGAGTTGAGGAAAATTGAAGAAGAGGGAAGAAACCAAGTTGAAGAAGAAGGTGGGTATGAATCGCTAAGAGAGAGAGCCGAGCGGTCCTCGCTAAATCACGTCTATCTGTCTATACACTTGGATTTTAGCTATGAGGCCGCCACCATTAGAAAGGTTACTTCCGAGGCTTCATTTTTCACTCAAGAATCTCCTAAATCCAAGTCCGGATGGGGGAGATATGGTTGGTTGAAGTAGGGCATCAATCCGGTTGGACCGAAACTGCGCGGCTTCACCAAAATAAGCATAACTTTTTGCACAGTTGGAATTTTGATGCAAGGCTGGTGGCATTGGAAAGCTAACTTTTGGGGCTTCAATTTGGACACTAGAAAACCAGTTTTTGGCCTTCCAGCCATTGGCCTAGCACTTTTCTTTCCGGGAGACCACTTTTTGTCCTGAAAAACCAGAAAAAGTAGCTGGCCCACCAGAAAAAGTGACTGGCCGACCACTTTCTCACAAAAAGTGGTTGGCTAACTAGTAAAAGTAGTCATCCGACCACTTTAACTGGTCGGTGGCCTTCCTGCATATTTTACAGGTGTTGTGGATGCCAACTGTGCCAGCTGGAGGGCACAGACTGTATCCTCCATACACGTGTATGGAGGGATTTATCCAAGCTCTAAGCTTCTCTAAGAAGCTTTAGCTTATGTTTTCTATAAGAGAGAGGCTTCCCCTCCCTTCTCCAGGCTGGATTTTGGCTGAGAGCATAGGCTTACACTCTCTCTATATCCCTCTCTTTCTCTCTCTATATTGGTGCTTTACTTCACACTTGTACACACAAACTCATAGCCAAACACTCTTACCTAGTTGCTAAGTTGCAGGAGGGTCTTGAGGGAGCTCAAGAGTTGATTTCGGCTTAGAAAATTTGCTGGTATTGCAGTGCTTCAAGGGTAACCTTCTTTTCTCCCATTTTAGCTCTATTTTGATCACTCTCTTAGCCATATTTGCATGCTTCTCTTAGCTTAACTTTAAACTAAAAAAATCTTTTTTTTTGAGTACTTAACATGTTTGTTTGAGGCTCCTTGGGTGTTGGGGGCGTTCTACCCCCTTTTGTGTCTTGTTTGGCCTTGTTTTGTGCCATGCCTTGAGGCCTTTGAATTGGTCTTTGCTTGGCCTTTTAACCACCAAAATCAAGTGGATTTTCAGTGGTAGGCATGTTGTTTTGAGGTCCTAAATCAGAGGGGTGTGATCCCCTCTCTTCTTGTTTTGTTTGCTTGCACTTTTGGCCTATCAAAGGAGCATACATCTTCATACTTTCAAGGCTTGGTCCATTAACTTTTTTGGTGACTTTTAGGGTCTGCCTAGCCTTTGTCCATGGTTGGTTTGATCACCCTTGGCATGCTTCTCATATGTGTAGTGTAATCCCATTTGTGGCTCATCAGAGTAGCATGTCAATCTAGCATGTATTAGCTCCATTTCAGTGGATTTTTGGTCATCATTTGGCATGTCATGGCTTTGTTTGTGGCTAGTTTAATAGCCTCTTGCATGCTTCATATGCTTGTAGTGTAAATCTTGTTCACTAGCTTTGAATGCATGATGTTTTGGCTCACCATTCTAGCATGTTTTGGCCATGCTCCAACATGATTTTGTTCATATTTTCGGCAGTCTTAGATCTGTTTTGAGGCCCCTTGGTCAAATGATGCTTGCCATGCATGCTTGTAGTGTAATAGCCTTGACTAGATTTGAGTTTTGAAGTCCCTTGCATGCTTAACTTGAGGTATTTACATATTTTGGCATCATTGGGAATGTTATTTCAAAGCATGTAGGGCTATTATACTTCCATATTTTCCACTTCTTAAGTGCTCTTGAGGGTTGTGCTTTTATGCCCTATTTATGAGCCATTGCATGAGCCTCATTTTAGTGCCTTTCAAGCCATCATCCCAACTCATTTTTGCCGCTATTTTGGCCTTCATAGGGTCTATTTGGGGTTGGTTTGGCCATTTGAGCATCGCCTTGCATGCCTCTAGTGTAATATGTTCACTAGCTTTTGATGCTTGAGCCTTTCAACATGCATTACATGAGTTGTTTTGCATGATTCTAAGTCATCTTGCATGCCATTTCAGTGCTGGAACATATGCCATTGTACTCCATGTTGCATCGTTTCAATGATTTTGGAAAGTTGTGTTTTGTGCCTTAGGCTTGGGCCCTTGCATTGTGCATGCTTGTATGTGTTTTATTGCCTTGATTTCATCACCATTGGCCACTAATTTGGACATGGCTGTGGTCTATCCATCTTGGTTTAAGTCCATTATGCATTGAGTATGCCATGTGGTTCATAGCATTGAGTATGCCATGTTGTTGCATGATTGATCATTACACTTGTGCATGCGATTTTCATCGCATTATGTATGTTAGTTACCGTGTGCATTGTGTACACGAGCGTCATGAGCATTGTGTATGCCACGTAATTCATAGCATTGTGTATGCTAGTTGCATGTTTGCATGTCCATCCCTTGCATGTTTGTATGTCTAAGTTGTATCGCATTAGGTTGCATACTTGAAGTCGCATTGTGTAGGCCATGTTTGTTGCATTGTGTTTGGGATAGAAGTTAGCCCAAACACGAGAAACGAGGGGCATTTCATACTCAAAGTGATGAAACGTGCCTCAATTCCCGGTCGCCGACACTCTTGACTATACATGATGGAGTTTTAGGCTTTACGTGTTCATATGTGCATTCATTTCATATTGAGTTGCGCAATTCGACTCCTCGGCCATCATGCATCAAGATGCGTGATTGATGGCCCGATGATCGAGAACTCTACTCCTTTGAGCTCATGTAATGATAGGGAGGATGGTTGTGCACACATGTATTGCAAATACTTTGCCATGCCCCTCTCTTGCCCTCTGTTGTAGAAAACCAGAAACCAGCGGCAAAAACTGGTTGGCCAACCAGATAAAGTGGCTGGCCTACCACTTTTTCTGGTCTTCACCACAAAAAGTGGTTGGCAGGTGGTCTGCAGTAGCAATAACTGGTCGGCAGCATCCCTAGAGGTCTCCTAGGTGGAGTGGAAGCTTTGTGGAGCTTGGTGAAGTGTTTTGAAAGCATTTCCAAACAGAGGCAAGTTGGGGCATCGCGATGGATTTCCGCGCAAGGTGATTCGAGCATGCATGCATCCTTCATCATCCAAGGCAGAGCTACGACAGCCTACTTCATTTAGTTTACATGCTTATTTAAATTACTTAGTTAATTTGTTGATTAATTAGAGTTGTGTAATAATTAACTGTAGCTTGTTATTCATTTTGTTGTGTAATAACTAGTTTGATTAGATTAGCTTAGATTAGCTAGTTAGCTTGTTATTCGGACACTCCATCGAGAGGGCACAATTGTTGTAATAAGTGTGCATGTGTGTGATGCATGCCTTCCAACCCCCATTTCTTTCTCCCTTTTATTTACCAGCTTTCGATGGTTAGTTTTCGCGCATGTTTCAATTAGCATCCTTATGCTCGCATGTTTGCATCCATTTATCTGTCTTGCATGCACCGGGCTCGACGCATCATACTAACTGCATCGTATTTCAATTCTTGCTTGAATACATGTATCAAGTTGCATTTCACATGACATTTTAGAATAGTCGAGCCTATTTTAGTTGCATTCTTGCATGTGTTGCATTAGCCATCTTAACCTGAACTAGGATCATGCATTGATTACTAACTAGTTTTTGTTTTGGCTTAGAGTACTCGGTGAGTGTTTTTGCTTTAGCATCCTTGCATGTGTGTGAGTGATTGCCATGATAGCATGCTTACCATGTGGCTAACTGCTTATGTGATATAATTGCCTGAATGCCTGCGGGTGAAGGTTGGATTACTTAAATTGGAACAATTCATTGATTGCGAGTTTTAAGCCCACTTGAGAGTGGCAAAACACCATATTTTCTAAAGCCCACTTGAGGGTGGCAAAATCCGCATTTTAGCCTACTTGCGAGTAGCAAACCGCTTTCGAAAATGAGATGTTTTGTTCCAACTTAGGCGATCCAGTCTATACTTGTATGCTGTGCGCATCACATAATAATTCGAGTTTAATAATCGGAATAAGAGCACATGTGTTTTCAAAAACAAGATATCAGGTTAGTAAAGGCCGATCTTTGATCGGGCGAGCAGGAGTGCTCATTGCATGACCTTTCCCTCTCATACCCAAGTTCCCGAGCTGAGGCAACTTTGGTGATGACGGACACGTGGCCTTAGGCACGAGTCAGGGTTTCCTAAATTTCGTAAAATAAAATATTTAGGTGGCGACTCTGTATCTGGCAAAACAGTCCATGTTTGGCACTTCTTTCTAAAAATCAGTTTTTCAAAATGATTTGCCGGATTTGGACTCTTTAGTGATTTATCGATCTTGAATTGCACTTTGTGAGATCAGATTCAGAACTGTGACATTGAGTCCGAACTATAGTAAGCTCCAATGAACAAAATGGGATTTTCCCAGGACGTTTGGGGACGTCTACAGTTTCCGGCGACTCCGTTGGGGATTTAGAGAACTTGACTCGGAATCATGATATCTTGTTTTGATTTCACTTATGTGTTTCTTTGCATTGCATGTGCATTGGTGCGCCTAGGACACAGTGTTTTCCGTTTGCTATTCTAGAACGGTTTGCCAGAGGCTCACTTTGAGAAGCGTGCCATAAGGCTGACTAGTTACAGGCTCTGCCACGATGGGAACACAAACCCCGATTTTTACCGGGGCACCCTTTTTGACCATTTGGCCTAGTGCATGTCAAATCCATAGTGACCATTCCAAACTAGGACTGGTTGCTTATCCAGTTATAGGTTGTTTGAAACCGCTGCGTGCGTAGTGAAACCCTAGCTCCTGACAAAATAGGGCAGGGAAACCCTATCCCACCATAAGGGTGTTTTGGCTCTCATTTGCCTGCTATGTGCTGTTAGAGCGTGCCTCTACAGGTTTCATATATCAGTTTGCAAGTCGCGGTATTAGGCCTGCGGGCATCAGTATGTAAAGAATCAGTTTTACTTGAGGGTATCAGTTTACAGGTAGAATTTGGAGCAGAATTCAGTAAAGAGCACGGTCATGCAACTTTGCTTATATCTGTTCTGGTGAAATTGGGCTGAGATGCTGTCTGTTTTCTCTTTTTGCTAGGGGGTAGTCTTGGAACCGTAGCTTTAGGAGGCTCCAATATCCCCTGGATACATTGGACTTGTGCGGATAGACTTTGTCAGGCCAGAGATTCAGTTCAGAGCAGCCAGTGTTCTCCTTCACTGAAGCAAGTTAAAGAAAGGCCAGTCAAGGCTTACTGGTTCATCTAATCCGTCAGTCACCAGTCATATCACCTTCCTCCAAACTTAGCAGACCGTGATGGCACAGAGTTCGGAAGAAGTTGTGGCCATGGTAGCAGCGTTAAACCAGGGAATCGCCATGCAGGGTGAGACCGATGTCGAAATGCAACACCTATCTGGGACACCTACCACACATCCAGTCTCGGAATCCTAATCATCTCAAACCCGTGAACCCACCACTTCTAAGCTGATGAGGATAATGGAAGATCTTCAGAGAACAGTGGCGGATTTATCCTGTGGAATTTGGCTCCATCATCAACCACATCGCCTACCAGGGATTTCACACCAAAGGGCTCCCCAATCTTGGGACTAGCTGCAATGGAAGAAGGTCAGTCTCCTGGCAAAGTGGAGGCCAGTGGTAAGAACAAGGTTGGGGCGGACATTGGTCCCCATGAACACCTTCGGTGGGCTATTAAGGCTTTAAAAGCCAAGGGGGTGAACAAACAGCAAGCGATCACAATTATTGCACCGATTGTGGATGGCACTTTTGCCACTCAGAATGAGAGCAGTCTGAGTTAAGGGGCAACTCAGAAAGAGAGCAGTCTGAGTTAAGGGGCAAACCGGGAGAAGGGCCGTCCTACCAGAAACGACCCTTTGAGCTCTAATCCTGCACTAGGAAGAGATCGGCAAACCAAGCCAGCACTTGTTGACCCTTTCGCTAGTGCGCCCAGCAAAAATCCACAAACCTTGAAGTACCAACCCCGAGGTCAGAGGGTCTTTCATGCCCTCTATATGCCTTTGTCCAAAGCTCTCCAAATCCTTGTTGGATAAGGCCATCTCAAACCTCTTGAGCCTCGGCCTCTCCTGAATCCTCTTCCGGCTACGCATGATGCTGCCCAGTACTATGCCTTCCATCGACAAACCGGTCATGGCACTGACAATTGCTTTCATCTTCGCCATGAAGTGCAAGATTTGATTGACAACAAGGTCATCGTCACACCACGCTCAGCAAAGTCTATCGTCACTGGATTAGTGAACTTGGGGGATAATGTGATTTGATCGGGGGATGAACCACAAGCAGATGACGCTCGATTTACTCCAGATATGGCGTATGTGTTGCATGCCCGCGAGGGGCCCCGCTCTACAATTCGTACTCGATTTGTGTCGCGGTTCTTAATCTTGAACCAAAGAGTCCAAATCTGGCAAATCGTTTTGAGAAAACAGATTTTAGGAAAGAAGTGCCAAATATGGACTGCTTTCCCAGATACAGAGTCGCCACCTAAATATTTTTTAATGGGGGAATTTAGGAAACCCTGACTCGGTGCCGAAGGCCACATGTCCGTCATCACCGGAGTTGTCTCGGCTCGGGAGCTAGGGTACGATTGGGGAAGGTCAGCTATGAGCACCCCCTCTCGCCCGATCCGAAGATCGGCCTCTACTAACCGTGATATCCATTTTTGAAAATGTTATATGTTCTTATTCCAATTATTTAGCCTAGCGTTACTATGTTATGCGCACAACAAACAAGTATAGGCTAGATTGTCTAATTTGGAAATAAGCATTGCATATCCGTTTGTTTTGAAAAGCGCTTTGGAATTTGCTACTCGCAAGTAGGCTAAAATACGGATTTCAACGAGTTTTTCCAACTCAAACAATCCAACCTTCACCCACAGGCATTCAAACAATTTATCACATAAGCATCTAGCCACATGGTAAGCATACTGTCATGATAGCATTCACACGCATGCGAGATGCCAAAGCATTTTAAAATACTTACTTAGTACTCCGCGCCAAAACAAAGAACTTGTTAGCAGACATGCATGATCCAAGTCCATGTTAAGTGCCTAATGTAACACAAGCAAGATGCAATTAGAGTAGGCTCGGCTAACCTAATCATGGCATGCGAAAATGCGATCAATTTGATGCACGTATTCAATTTGGAATTGGGGCAGTTAGCATGATGTACCGAGCCTAATGCATGCAATAGAAATGCATGAATATACGCATGCATAGCATAAGGTATGCTAATTTAAAAAATGCCCTAATCTACCATCATAAGCAGGTAAATAAAAGGGAAGAAAGACGTGAGGTTGGAAGACATACACACACTCACGCACACTTATTACAGATTTACCCTCGCTCGGAGGGATCAAATAAATACAAATTAATTAACTACGCAAGCTAATTAAATATTACAAATTGCCTAATTAATTAACAAATTAACTAAGCTAAGAAAAAAAAAACAGACTGCCTCGGAGGGAGGGCCAGATGCAGTGCGTGCTCGGGTCTTGCTCGGAAGTGCACCGCCATGCATAGTCTGCCTCTGTTTTCCCTGCTCTGCCCCTCTGAAGACTGCCAAAGTCTCAAAGACGCCTCTCTGTATAGTGGGGGTTCACCACCGGCTGAATCAAATTACCACCGGCAGTGGTATGCGGTCACCGGCACAAAATGAAGCTATCGGCAGAAGAATGATTGCCGGTCGGCAATGTACACTGCCGGTCGGCAAAGAATGCCTGCAGAACCTGCAACTCACAGCAGTAGAGGACAGAACTTGCATGGCAATACATTTTTAAGCAATGTATGCACTAATCATGCTCCCTATCATGTTTGTAACTCAAAGGGGCATGTGTCTCGATTCTCGGACCACCAATCACGCATTTCCATGCATGATGGCCCAAAGGACCAAGTGTGCAACTTTCATGTCAAATGAAATGCAAACCAAACAAACAAACCAAGGCCCAATTCCTATCACCAAGTCAAGGAATAAGGCATGCATGCAAGATGCATTGCAACCTAGGCATGCAAGCTAAGGATGCAACATGGCATGGCAAGACACTTATGCAAGCATACAAGCAAACATGAGGCAATGCAAACTTATGAAAAGGTGGACTTATACATGATTTAGGCAACTCTAAATGGGCCTAAAAGAATGGCCAAAGTGCTATAATAGGGGACCAAATACACATGCACACATACACATGATCAAAGGCCAATACTTAGGCACAATGTGGACAATTCTCAAACACATTTGAAAGGAGGTAATCATGGACATATAGCATGCAACATAAGCATTGAAAATCATGTTAGAATGGTGTCAAACCAAGCAACAAGTCAAGCCAAACATGCAACAAATGGCCCAAGTGTTTGAAGCAAGTCAAAGGGGGCTTGAACCATGACCAAGCCAACCAAGCCTCATAAGGCTAAGAGGACTTAAAATAGGTTCAAGGCAGACTTAGATCATGCAAAGGGGACCCCCTAGATGGCATCTAAGCGGCTCAAAATCAAAGGCATGCACAATGGCCAAAACATGGAACATGCTACACAAGCTTTCGAAGCATTAAAGAGATGTCCAAGGCAAGCATACAAGCATGCTATAAGGTCTGAAATTATGCTATAAATGATGCCAAATCATTAGAATGAAGCAAGTAATGCATGCTATATACTCACACACTTGAGGCCAACAAGCCAAAATATAAAGGGGCTATACTAAGCATGCCAAATCCGACCCAAACAACTATGGACAGACCTTTAGCATGGCAAAATAAGCACACAAGCTTCACAAGGCTAAGCCTAAAACATGCTCGAACAAAGGCTAACAACCTAAGGCATATTAAGGCAATAACATGGCATTACATGGTAGGTATGCTAAGCATGCATGGTGTACCAAAACCAACAATAAACAGAGGCATATTATGATATAATAGGCACAAGAAAAAAAAACAGCCAAGGCATGGTCAACATGAAGCTTAGCTAGATGCTCCCTCAAGAGGCCAAAAATGGTCCATATCAAGGACAACAAGGAGAGGGGGTGGCCCTCTCCTTCTTGGGACTTCAAGGCACCATCTTCACCACTGAAATCCCTCAAGATTTCAGTGGTGAAGAGGCCCAAACACCAAAGTCTCGAAACTTGCACAAAATAGCACAAAATGAGGCCTTTCAAGGCCTAAGAGGGGTCAAACACCCTCAAACCACAAAACACTCTGAATAAACAATCAAGAGGGCTAAAAAACAGAACTTTTTTGTATTATACACTAAGCACAAAAACAGTTCAAAGATAGGCAAAAACAAGATGCAAAAATGGGGAATAAAAGGGAAGTTTCTCACCCTTGTAGACCACCTTCACAAATGATGCTCCAATGGCCCTCCTTGGCTTGAATCCAACACCAAAACACCAAAATCAGCCCCTTAGAACCTCAGGAGCCAAAGGAAGGTGAAACACTAGGTGTTGGTGTGCAATAGTATGGACTAAAACACCTAGAACACAAGGAGAGAAAAAGAGAGATAGGAGATATGTATGAACCCTAACCCTAAAACCAGAGCTTCTCTCTGTCCTTTCTATCTCTAAAATGTCTCAAGTGTCTAACCCTTGCAACAAGAGAGAAGACCTCTCTTTATAGAGACTTTTTGTCTTGTAAAGCTTACAAGACAAGCTTCTAAAGAGCGAGATCCCTCCATACACGTGTATGGAGGGGAGCCAAAAGCAAGACAGCTGTCTTAAAATATCTGCAAAAGCAGATGCACAGTAGTCGGCCGGCCAAAGATGCCATTTTGGCAAAAAAGAGTGCCGACCGGCAATATACATTGCCGGTGGCAGCAAAAACCAGCCGGTGGCCTCTGGCCATGGCCGGTGATGCATGGGGATGCCTCACAAGGCATTCCCTGCCCCTCCAAGGCAAAACACAAGTGTTTGGTGCAAAACCAGACACTAAACAGTCGAGTTTGGAGATCCTGAGGCAAGGCGCGTAGCCGAAACCTCCGGGAACTCCAAACGAACACAAACATGGATAATCACCGGGTGTTCAAACGGTGACGTCCAAGTCTTGAGGACGGTCAAAAATGGGGTGTCTACAGTATGGCACGCATTGTTTTGAGCATTTACGAATGCTGTTTGTTTTACCTTTTGACTTAGGTATTGAGTCAGTCTCGTTGTTCTGTATTGAGTCAGTCGGGTCTGTCTTGTTGTATCGAGTCAGTCCTGTTGCGTTGGAGTCGGGTGATTCTGGGGGTGTTACCTCGGACATCACTATCTTGTTTTGTGTTTGTCTTTTTGCTTTCTTTTGAGTCTGTTTCTGCCTTGGAGCCAGTTGTGCCAACAGATCTGAATAGAACAGTAGTGATTTTCACGCTTTCGTGTTTGTTTCTACCTTGAGTCAATTGCGCCAGCAAATTTGAATGAAACGGCAGTGCTTTTCACTTACTTTTCTATGCCTTGAAGTCCTTGTATTGACCTAAGTTTTTCAAAACTTTTTGGACACTGTGTTGAAAACAAAGAGGAAGGAATTCCTCGGGATTTGCAAAATTTGATCAAATTGAGAGAAAGAGAGGCGTGCTAAGACCTTAATGAATGAAATCATATTTGTTAATGTGAGTACTGAGAAGGATCCTAGCTTGATCCAGATTGGTTTTACGTTGTCTTCCGCGCGAGGGATTAGTCGCTTTCTTAAAAGATTTCAAAAAATATTTTGCGCCGTCCTGCGAAGACCTGTGTGGAATTGCTCTTGAGATTGTGCAGCTTAGGATCACTCTCAGCCTCAAGACTTAACCCCTTTGCTTTCAAACCTTGAACTTAGATTCAGAATGATCAACGGTCAAACACAATGTGAGGCCTGTGTGGCCAAATTTGAAGCAGCCCTCGAACTAGGGGCAAGAAAGTCAGATCAAGAAGGTCAGATATCGTCAAAAGCCGGATCAGAAGCAGCCCATGAATTAGGGGCGAGAATATCAGATGTGATCAA
Source organism: Camellia sinensis (assembly GCF_055761805.1). Classification (NCBI taxonomy): domain Eukaryota; kingdom Viridiplantae; phylum Streptophyta; class Magnoliopsida; order Ericales; family Theaceae; genus Camellia; species Camellia sinensis. Next base: position 98,120,838 of record NC_138975.1, on the reverse strand, counting down.
AAGAAAGCTTGTAAAGCTGGATTAGGAGCACCCCTCGAGCTAGGGGTAAAAAATGTACGATGTGCTTGAAAAGCCAAAGATGGAACATTCTGCAAATCAATGAAGACTGGCAAGAATGCCAAATCCCAGAAGGGAAGAAAGAAGAAAGTATTGCTGAAGAACAACTCAGTTCCTATCCTCAACACTAGGGGCAATTCAGCCCCCCATTGGATAGACTTCGACATCATCAGTGAACAACAACCACTCTCCTGGATTCAGATGGCTTCGAGATCCCCAAAACCATTTGGCATGGACAAAGCTACGCTTTTACCCTTAAGAGGCTCATTGGGCCGAAAACCTGAAAGGGCAGCCTAGGCAAAAGTTAGGGCAAGAAAAATAAAAGAAAAAGAAAAATGCAAAGAATGAAGAAAAGAAATGAAAAGAGAAAAAAAAAAAGAAAAAAAAGAAAAACAAAGCTCGCAAGGTTGAAAACTTGGAAGGGCAGCCTTGGCAAAAGTTAGAGCGTAAAAGGAGAGGTTAAAAACCCGAGTGTACCGACACCCGAACTACGTAAGGCTTGATTCCCATGTTTGGGATACGTAGGCAACTTCATTTTGAAGTCCAGCCACAAACACTTCCAAATCGACTGTGTCCATGTAATGGTTCTGATCATCGTTGTCTTCTCTGTATCCGAGAGTTTGGTTCACCTTGAAAACTGGTTACAGTGTGCTGCGGTGTTATTCAAACAAGGGACAACTTTCCGTTGCCATACAGCGCGCTGCGGTGCTATTCAAACAAGGGGCTACTTTCCGTTGTCGGGCAGTGCCGTTCGGCCAATGGGCAATTTTCTATTGTTTTGGATCTGAGGTTGTGCACCTCAAGAGTAAGGTCCGTGTTGGTCGAGCAGTGGCCATTTGCAAAAATAGTTTTCGAGAATTTTTAATGAAGTTGACTAATTTTCTCAAACATTATTCCATTTTTCCAAAAACTGGACCATATCTTGGACCCCAAAAGGAAAATTTTCAGTGCTCATAGCCTGACTTGCATGATTTTAAATCTGAAAATCAAACAATCATGTTAATCTAACTCTCATGTTGGTCAAACTTGTTTTAGTAGAAAACCAAAACAAAAAAAATTGGTCAAAATGATGAACTAGGGGCACAGTTGAGTCAGGCTTCCTGTCTTTCCCCTGTTGTCAATGCATTTGTCAGAAAGGGCACCAAACTTGCCGGAAAGGGCACCCTATTTGCCAAGAAGGGCACAGCGGAAGCTAACATAAAGGGGCTGAAAGCTCTCATATCCTCCGAGCAGCGAGGTATTAAGCCAATTGCGAAACATGAACTGGAATGGAGCAAGGTATTCCACTCTCTCATCCGGACAGATCTGATCACATCCATACTCTCCAGCAGAGCATCGTCAACCGATGTCAGTTGCAGATCTGCTGTGCGTCTGGTCGCATTGCAACCCCTCTGTGGGAGAAACTCACTGTTGTGAACAAGAATGAGAATCTGGTAGAATAGCAGGGGCAAGAACCCACAACTTCGTGCTTATCCATCAATCACCCAGGGGAGGGATAAAAAAATGAGAGATTGAAGAATAGAGAGATGTGCGCTAAGAGAAAAAAATGAGGAAAAGGGCTTTTTCAGAAAAACAGAGCTTGAGGGCCGAGTGATGTGAGAATCACAAGTGAGAAAGGGTGGGAAATAATACCTGGAGAAATTGGCTCCTCGTGCACTGAGAGGTCTCTTGCCATTGGAACACGTCTGTGTGTCGTGTCAGTCATTTTGTTTGTCTCGATTCTTGTTTTGAGTCATTTTGGGTGTCTATAGATGTGTTTAGGTTGTCTTACCTCGTCTTTCTCTTTGTTGTTGAGTCGTGGTGTGCTCTGTTCAGTCGTAGGCTCAATATCCAATTGAGAACTTATTCTCACTCTCAATTTCAAAAAATCGTTTTGTGCTCAAAGTGCTATGCCGTTCTCCACATTTGCGCAAAATAAGATTTTGTTCTTTCAAAAATCGCAGGGTTTAATCCGGGTCATGTGGGAACAGTAAAACCAGGACCTATCTGAAGCTATATAGGTTCCAGACTTCGAAGCAAAAGAAAAAAGGGAAAATGTCAAGCATCTGAGTTTGTTTCAACTTTTGCAAGTTTCGTCATCGCATCCTGTATGTTCAGAATGAGCTGTGTGTTCAAAATTAAAAGAATACTGTGTTATGAGCCGTGTGTTCAGATCGAGTAGTGTTGTGTTATGGGCTGTGCGCTCAAAATTAAAATTTGTGAGCTACGTGTTCAAAGTGGAATGTGTGAGCTGCGTGTTCAAAATGAAGTGAATGAGCTGTGTGTTCAGAGATGAAAATTTATGAGCTGCCTGTTCAGAATTAAGAATGAGCTGCGTGCAAATGAAAATATGTGAGCTGCGTGTTTAAAATTAAAATGTGTGAGCTTCATGTTCAAAATGAAGTGAATGAGCTGTGTGTTCAGAAATGAAAATTTATGAGTTGCGTGTTCAGAATTAAGAGTGAGCTATGTGCAAATGAAAATGTATGAGCTGCGTGTTCAGAATTGAAATGTGTGAGCTGCGTGTTCAAAGTGAAGTGAATGAGCTGTGTGTTTAGAATGAAAAAACGCTGAGCTGGGTGTTCAAAATTGAAGAATGAGCTGCATGCCCGAAAATAAGTTGTGTGCCCGAAGAATGAGCTGTGTGCCCGAAAATGAGCTGCGTGCCCAAAAATGAGATGCATGCTCAAAAATGAGCCGTGTGCCCGAAAATGAGCTGTGTGCCCGAAGAATGAGCTAGGTGCCCGAAAATAAGCTGTGTGCTTGAAGAATGAGCTGTGTGCCCGAAGAATGAGCTAGGTGCCCAAAAATGAGTTGTGTGCCCGAAGAATGAGCTGTGTGCCCGAAAATGAGTTGTGTGTCCAAAAATGAGCTGTGTGCCCGAAAATGAGCTGTGTGCTCGAAGAATGACCTGTGTGCCCAAAAATGAGCTGGGTGCCTGAAGAATGAACTGCGTGCCCGAAAAATAAGCTGCGTGCCTGAAAATGAGTTGTGTGCCCGAAGAATGAGCTGCGTGCCTGAAAATGAGCTGCGTGCTCGAAGAATGAGCTGCGTGCCCGAAAATGAGCCGTGTGCCCGAAGAATGAGCCGTCTGCCCGAAAATGAGTTGTGTGCTCGAAGAAGGAGCTGTGTGCCCGAAGATGAGCTGTGTGCCCAAAAACGAGCTGTGTGCCCGAAAATGAGCTGTGTGCCAGAAATGAGTTGTGTGCCCAAATGTGCTGTGTGCCCCAAATGTGCTGTGTGCCCAAATGAGCTATGTGCCTAGATATGTCGTGTGCCCAAGTGAGCTGTGTGCCAAATTAACAGAATATTGTGCTGTGAGCTGTGTGCTAAGTCAGCATCGTATTCTAAATAAGCTGCGTGCCAAATCAGTATTATGCTATGTGCGAGCCGTATGCCAGAATGAGTAGAAGTACTGTGCATATGAATGTGTTCGGAACGAGCAGATATAATACATAGCAAAAGCATGGAGTGTGCTAGAAATGCAGAATGCATCGTTATGTACACCTTTCTCGCACTGTTATGCACATTTTAAGTGCATTGTTATGCACACTACTCGTCGCATTATCAGGCACGTCTACCTTGCATTGTTATGCATCTTACTTGCGTTGTGCATGCATTTTATCACGCTATTTTGTGTATCGCACTATTTTGTGCAGTTTACACTCACGCTCTCTTGCGCATCGCACTGCATTGTTCGCACTTTCTTACGCACCTTACCTGCACTTGTTAGTGCATTGCCTTGCATCGCGCAGTCTTGCGCACCTTACTTGCACTAGTTAGTGCATTGCATTGTTCGCGCTTTCTTGTGCATCTTACCTGCACTTGTTAGTGCATTGCATTGCTCACGCTGTCTTGCGCACCCATCTTCTTGGCACTGTTTTATGCATTCACTCTGCATCGCACTGTCTTGTGCACATTGTATTTTTGTATCATTCGCACTGTCTTGTGCACTCCCTAATCTAGGAGACCTTAAATCCTGCATTTTCATTCGCACTGTCTTGTGCACTCTCTAGTCTAGGAGACCTTAAATCCTCTAAAGGTGCAATTCATTTGGTGTTTGTGGTGCCCGAACAGCTTCTGGTGGCCTGGTATAGCCACCTGCCTGTGTTTGCGGTGAGTTCCTAGGAGACCAACTGAGACTGTAGAAACTAGAGTTCAAATGGCTCATGCCTAGAACGCAAAGGTTCAGGATTTTCGAGACTAAAGTCTGGTTTAAATATCCAGGGGTATATCATCTGCTTGAAATCTGTATGGCAGCCCCATAGATTAAGATAACATGTGTGTGCGCCTCAATTCTGGATACTGAACCAACCTAGTCTGTCACCCTATTGGAGAATAGGAAAAGCTGCGACCATAGTCAGGGAGAAAAGTTGTGCCTGCGGTTCAACTGAGAAGAAGGGGAAGGTCCCCAGCAGCATGAGGTAGGTCATTGACAATTGCCCCTGTAAGGTACCTTCACTTCCTAGCTATTGCATTGCATTGCATTGCATAAATCCTAAATTATCAAACCGGTTTCGCGCAGCGTATAAGTCCAATTATCAAAACCGGTTAACAATAGCAGGTGCGCCTATCTATTTGCACCACCTAAATCGGCTTCGCATAGCGTATAAGTCCAATTATCAAAATCTTCCTGCATAACATTTTGCATCCTGCCCCTGAACTATGCTGGTTTGATTCCTTACAAATGGATACGTAGGCAGCCTGCGGGTTCAACCAACTGCATCTGTATTTTGTTTGTTTGTCCAAGTCTTCGGCCTTGTCAAAAATGGGTCGCCTCTGGGCTTTGACATTCACTCCCACCACTTCTTGACTTCTGAGTTCTGTCAAAGAGGGGCAACTGTAGACACCCCATTTTTGACCGCCCTTAAGACTTGGGCACTAGTGATGGTTTACTTGGTGGAGAAAGGTGTGCAGGGCAAAGGTTCAGTTTCTTCGGCATGGAGAGAGTCAAATCTCGACTTCATACCCCTTTTGGACCAAAACAATCTTGATCAAAAGATTTTAGACCTTGAAACCCTCTCTTTCAAAATGTTTTGAAAATAAAGTTCCTACGATGTTCCGACGCTCGCATTTCGTTAAATGTTGCACTTTTTGGTAAACCGAGCAAGGACAAAGTGGAAATGAATGAAAGAGAGTTGACATCTTTGAAAAAATCTTTCAAAACACCTTGTTTAAGGGTTTGGAGTTGAGGAAAATTGGAGAAGAGGGAAGAAACCGAGTTGAAGAAGAAGGTGGGTATGAATCGCTAAGAGAGAGAGCCGAGCGGTCCTCGCTAAATCATGCCTATCTGTTTATACACTTGGATTTTAGCTATGAGGCCACCACCATTGGAAATCTTACTTCCGGGGCTTCATTTTGCACTCAGGAATCTCCTAAAGCCAAGTTCGGATGGGGGAGATATGGTTGGTTGAATTAGGGCATCAATCCGGTTGGACCGAAACTGCGCGGCTTCACCAAAATAGGCATAACTTTTTGCATAGTTAGAATTTGGATGCAAGGCTGGTGGCATTGGAAAGATAACTTCTGGGGCTTCAATTTGGACATTGGGAGACCACTTTTTGGCCTTTCCAACCATTGGCCGACCACTTTTCTTTCCAAGAGATCACTTTTTGTCCTAAAACACTAGAAAAAGTTGCTGGCCAACCAGAAAAAGTGGTTGGCCGACCACTTTCTCACGAAAAGTGGTCGGACGACCAGTAAAAGTAGTTAGCCAACCACTTTAACTGGTCGACGGCCTTCTTGCATATTTTACAGGTGTTGTGGATGCCAGTTGTGCCAGCTGGAGGGCACAGACTGTATCCTTCATACATGTGTATGGAGGGATTTATGAAATCTATAAGCTTCTCCAAGAAGTTTTAGTTTATATTTTTCTATAAGAGAGAGGCTTTCCCTCCCTTCTCTAGGCTGGATTTTGGCTAAGAACATAGGCTTACACTCTCTCTATATCCCTCTCTTTCTCTCTCTATATTGGTGCTTTGCTTCACACTTGTACACACAACCTCATAGCCAAACACTCTTACCTTGTTACTGAGTTGTTGGAGGGTCTTGAGGGAGCTAAAAAGTTGGTTTCGACTCAAAAAATTTGCTGGTATTGCAGTGCTTCAAGGGTAGCCATCTTTTCCCCCCTTTTAGCTCTATTTTGATCACTCTCTTAGCCATATTTGAATCCTTCTCTTGGCTTAACTTTAAACTAAAAAAAGCATTATTTTTGAGTACTTAACATGTTTGTTTGAGGCTCCTTGGGTGTTGGGGGTGCTCTACCCCCTTTTGTGTCTTGTTTGGCCTTGTTTTGTGCCATGCCTTAAGGTCTTTGAATTAGTCTTTGCTTGGCCTTTTAACCACCGAAATTCGGTGGATTTTTAGTGGTAGGCATGTGGTTTTGAGGTCCTAAATCAGAGGGGTGTGATCCCCTCTCTTCTTGTTTTGTTTACTTACACTTTTGGCCTAGCAAAGGAGCATACATTTTCATACTTTCAAGGCTTGGTCCAGGCACTTTTTGGTGACTTTTAGGGCCTGCCTAGCCTCTGTCCATGGTTGGTTTGGTCACCCTTGGCATGTTTCTCATATGTGTAGTGTAGTCCAATTTGTGGCTCACCAGACTAGCATGTCATTCTAGCATGTATTAGCTCCATTTCAGTGAGTTTTTGGTCATCATTTGGCATGTCATGGCTCTGTTTATGGCTGGTTTAATAACCTCTTGCATGCTTCATATGCTTGTAGTGTAAATCTTGTTCACTAGCTTTGAATGCGTGATGTTTTGGCTCACCATTCTAGCATATTTGGGCCATGCTCCAACATGATTTTGTTCATATTTTAGGCTGTCTTAGCTCTGTTTTGAGGCCGCTTGGTCAAATAATACTTGCCATGCATGCTTGTAGTGTAATAGCCTTGACTAACTTTGAGTTTTGAAGTCCCTTGCATGCTTAACTTGAGGTATTTACATGTTTTGGCATCATTGGTAATGTTATTTCAGAGCATGTAGGGCTGTTACACTTCCATATTTTCCACTTCTTAAGTGCTCTTGAGGGTTGTGCTTTTATGCCCTATTTATGAGCCATTGCATGAGCCTCATTTTAGTACCTTTCAAGCCATCAACCCAACTCATTTTTACTGCTATTTTGGCCTTCATAGGGCCAGTTTGGGGTTGGTTTGGCCATTTGAGCATCGCCTTGCATGCCTCTAGTGTAATATGCTTCACTAGCTTTTGATGCTTGAGCCTTTCAACATGCATTACATGAGTTGTTTTGCATGATTCTAAGTCATCTTCCATGCTATTTCAGTGCTGGAACATATGCCATTGTACTCCATGTTGCATCCTTTCAATGCTTTTGGAAAGTTGTGTTTTGTGCCTTAGGCTTGGGCCCTTGCATTGTGTATGCTTGTATGTGTTTTATTGCCTTGATTTCATCACCATTGGCCACTGATTTGGACATGGCTAAGGCCTATCCATCTTGGTTTAAGTCCATTGTGCATTGAGTATGCCATGTGGTTCATAGCATTGAGTATGCCATGTTGTTGCATGATTGATCATTACAGTTGTGCATGCCATTTTCATCGCATTATGTATGTTAGTTACCATGTGCATTGTGTACGCAAGTGTCATGAGCATTGTTTATGCCATGTAATTCATAGCATTGTGTATGCTAGTTGCATGTTTGCATGTCCATCCCTTGCATGTTTGCATGTCTAAGTTGTATCGCATTAGGTTGCATACTTGAGGTCTCATTGTGCAGGCCATGGTTGTTGCATTGTGTTTGGGATAGGAGTTAGCCCAAACACGGGAAACGAGGGGCGTTTCATATGTGCATTCATTTCATGATGGAGTTTTAGGCATTACATGTCCATATGTGCATTCATTTCATATTGAGTTGCGTAATTCGGCTCCTCGGTCATCATGCATCGAGATGCGTGATTGATGGCCCTGAGGATTGAGAACTATACTCCCTTGAGCTCATGTAATGATAGGGTGGATGGTTGTGCACACATGTATTGTAAATACTTTGCCATGCCCCTCCCTTGCCCTCTATTGTAGAAAACTAGAAACCAGCAGCAAAAACTGGTCGGCCGACCAGATAAAGTGGCTGGCCGACCACTTTTTCTAGTCTTCACCACAAAAAGTGGTCCGCAGGTGGTCTCCAGTAGCAATAACTGGTCGGCAGCATCCCTAGAGGTCTCCTAGGTGGAGTGGAAGCTTTGTGGAGCTTGGTGAAGTGTTCTGAAAGCATTTGCAAACAGAGGCAAGTTGGGGCATCGCGATGGATTTCCGCGCAAGGTGATTCGAGCATGCATGCATCCTTCGTCATCCAAGGCAGAGCTTGGGCAGCCTACTTCATTTAGTTTACATGCTTATTTAAATTACTTACTTAGTTAATTTTTTGATTAATTAGAGTTGTGTAATAATTAACTGTAGCTTGTTATTTATTTTGTTGTGTAATACCTAGTTTAATTAGATTAGCTTAGATTAGCTAGTTGGCTTGTTATTCGGAGCCTCCATCGAGAGGGCACAATTGTTGTAATAAGTGTGCGTGTGTGTGATGCATGTCTTCCAACCCCCATTTCTTTCTCCCTTTTATTTACCAGCTTTCGATGGTTAGTTTTAGGGCATGTTTCAATTAGCATCCTTATGGTCGCATGTTTGCATCCATTAATTTGTTTTGCATGCACCGGGCTCAACGCATCGTACTAACTGCATCATATTTCAATTCTTGCTTGAATACATGTATTAAGTTGCATTTCACATGACATTTTAGAATAGCCGAGCCTATCTTAGCTGCATTCTTGCATGGGTTGCATTAGCCATCTTAACATGAACTAGGATTATGCATTGATTACTAACTAGTTTCTGTTTTGGCTTGGAGTACTCGGTGAGTGTTTTTGCTTTAGCATCCTTGTATGTGTGTGAGTGACTGCCATGATAGCATGCTTACCATGAGACTAACTGCTTATGTGATATAATTGCCTGAATGCCTGTGGGTGAAGGTTGGATTACTTAAATTGGAACAATTCATTGATTGCGAGTTTTAAGTCCACTTGAGAGTGGCAAAACACCATATTTTCTAAAGCCCACTTGAGGGTGGCAAAATCCGCATGTTAGCCTACTTGCGAGTAGCAAACCGCTTTCGAAAATGAGATGTTTTGTTCCAACTTAGGCGATCCAGTCTATACTTGTATGCTGTACGCATCACATAATAATTCTAGTTTAATAACCGGAATAAAAGCACATGTGTTTTCAAAAACAAGATATAATGTTAGTAAAGGCCGATCTTTGATCGGGCGAGCAGGGTGCTCATTGCATGACCTTCCCTTTTCGTATCCAAGTTCCCGAGCTGAGGCAACTTTGGTGACGACGGACACGTGGCCTTAGGCACGAGTCAAGGTTCCCTAAATTTCCCAAAATAAAATATTTAGGTGGCGACTCTGTATCTGGCAAAGCAGTCTATGTTTGGCACTTCTTTCTAAAAATCTGTTTTTCAAAACAACTTGCTAGATTTGGACTCTTTGGTGATTTATCGATCTTGCATTGCACTTTGTGAGATCAGATTCAGAACCATGACATTAAGTCCGAACTGTAGTAAGCTCCAATGAACAAAACGGGATTTTTCCGGGACGTTCGGGGACGTCTACAGGTGGGTGTAGCAATTAAAGTGAATAAGGTAGCACCCTCACTAGACTCGCCTAGATGTAAATCAAACCTACCGATATCACCTAGCATATTCCATTCTTGAATGGCCACATTTAGGCATCAATCGCTACATTAGTCTTCCCTGGGTGATAATGCAACTTATAGTCATAATCCTCCATAAATTCTGTTGGCGTAAATTCAAATCTCTTTGGGAAAACAAGTATCTTAGACTCTTATGATTGGAGAAAACATCAAACCTCTCACCATACAAATAATTCCTCCAAATTTTGAAAGCAAAAATTATCACCTCTAACTCTGAGTCATGGATGGGTAGTTCTTCTCATGAGTTTTCAATTGTTGTGAACCATAAGCCACAACCTTCCTTTCTTGCATCAACACACAACCAAGACCATCTTGGGACGCATCATAATAAACAATATAACCCAGGCCCCTTTTTGAAATTATCAAAATTGGTGCGGTGGTCTACCTAGTCTTAAGTTCTTGAAATGACTTCTCACAAGTCTCGTTCCATACGAATTTGACACCCTTCCTTGTCAACCTAGTCAATGGTGCGGCTAGCCTAGAGAAATCCCTTACGAAATGACAATAATACCCGGCTAACCCTAGGAAACTCCGAATTTCAAAAGCATTTTTAAGTTGTCCCCAATCTTGCACGACATCTATCTTACAAGAATCTACAGTTACTCATTCTCCTGACACAACATGCCCCAAAAAATTTCACTTTAGTCAACCAAAACTCGTATTTCTAGAATTTAGCATACAATTGGCGCATCCTAAGCAAGTCAAGCACTATCCGCAAGTGTTCCTCATGTTCCTCCTCGGAGGTTGAATAAATCAAGATATTGTCCACAAAGACAACTACGAAACGGTCTAAGAATTCACGGAAGACTCGATTCATCAAGTCCATAAAGGAAGCAAAAGCATTGGTTAAACCGAAATGCGTTACTAGGAACTCATAGTGGTCATAACGTATACGAAAAGCCATTTTCTGGATATCCTCCTCCCTAACTCTCAACTGATGATACCCCGATCTCAAGTCCATCTTCAAAAAGCAACGAAACCCTTTAAGTTAGTCAAATAAGTCATCTATTTTTGGTAGAGGATACTTGTTCTTAACAGTTACTCAATTCAATTTGCAGTAATCAATACATAACCACAATGACCTATCCTTCTTCTTCACAAAGAGAGCCGGCACTCCCCAAAGTGATGTACTAGGGCGAACGAAACCCTTGTCTAAAAGTTCTTGGAGTTGGATCTTCAACTCATGTAACTCAGCGAGTGTAAATTTATATGGCGCCATGGAAATTGACGTCATGCCAGGCACTAAGTCAACGGAGAATTCTATCTCCCAATGTAGAGGCAACCTAGTAAGATCTTCAGGGAAAACATCAGGGTATTCACAAACTACCCTTAGTAAATCAGTCTGAACCAAGCTACCATCATTGGCCAAGGAAATGGCAAAGGGGAAACTAAGCCCTCCTCGACTCTTAAAGTCAAACAACGGTAGAAATGATCTATCACCCTGATCACACAGAAAATAGAAACAATGCCTAATAGGTGGGCATACGGACACTCGGTGACATCGACAATCTGTAGTAACCCCGAAGTGTGTCAATCAATCCATACCTAAAATAAGCTCAAAAGTGTGCATGTCTTAGATGATGAAGTCAAAAGAGAGTCGGCGATCTACAAGCTCAATCTTGCAACCGCGGCACACTCAGCCCAATGCCACTCTACCCCCAACTGATGACTCAACCCACAAGGAAGAGTCCAACTAATCAATCTCTAACCCCAATGTAGATGCAAAAGAAGAAGATATAAATGAATGTGATGCACCCGTATCAATCAACACACTAGCCAAAGAATTGAACATAACAAAATTACATCTCACAACAGAGGATCCTTGCATTGTTCCGGCGCTGTAACAGCATACACCTGCCCCTATGGCCTTTGATCAACCTGCTCATCCCTTGGAGCATAGGCCTATTGCACTAATTGAACTGAGGTGGCTCCCCAATTATCTCGTGAGGTCTGGACTAAATGAGCCTGCTGATGGCTCTAAGTCTTCCTCGACCCTAATGTGCTAGATGTGCCTCCCAACTGCAGGCAAGCTCTTCTCAAATGCCCTAACTAACCACACTGAAAGTATGTTGATCCTTGTCCCCTACTCTGGGATTGACTTTGAAATCGATTAGGTGGTAGTGGTGGTAACATTTTTTGCCCTCCTTCTTTCTATGGGCAGGCACTAGCCTTGTGACCCTGTTGGCGAAACTTGAAACAAGTAAAGCCGCCCTGAGCATTCCTCATCGGGCCAACACTTGGCAATAGAAAAGTAGATCAAGTCTGTTGTGATTGGGACTGGGAAGAAATAGAGCCACTATGCTTCTTGCTAGGTCTAAAGTATCCCTAAGACTATTGACCCCTAGACCACGAACCCCGAAGTCTCTTCTCTTCGGTCTGCACTATAATCTCCATATGTCTTGCCGCCTCCACAAGACGGTCATAGTTCCGGATCATGTTTCTAGCAACCTTGAATAAATTTTGGTTCTCAATCTTTTCTCAAATTTGATGCAACGACGCTCTTCCATTGCCACCAACTCTGGTGCAAACCGGGACAAACTAGTGAAGGCCGCTTCAAACTCGGCCACAGACAGATTTAGTTGTTGAGGTTTTGAAATTCTTGCCTTAATCTCTTCCTAGCTGTGGGAGGTAGGTATTTGTCTCGGAAAGCGATGACAAAAGCTTCCCATATCGGCCCCACTCTGCTTTTGGCGTACATCCACCATTGGCCTGCATCCCCTTTGAGGTAGTAACTCGCCAGAGTCACCCTTCGTTCACTATCATCGATGTGAAGCATCTCAAATGTCTTCACTGTTTTCTTGAGCCACTTATCCGCCTTCTTGGGCTCCGAGCCACCATGAAACTCATCCGGCTTGCCCCACAAGAACTCTCGAGTAAGAAAGCCCGTCCTTGACTCCACGACATTGTCTCGGGCTTGGTTCTCCACCCTCAAGATGTTAATTGACTAACCTAAAGCCTACGCCATTTCTTAGGCTAGGGCACCCATATCAGCTTGATCCACTTGCTTTAGGATTCTTGCTTGTCCCATTTGCTCTGCTATGTTAGCTTGGCCTGCTTGCTCGGCCACATTAGCTTGGCCAAACCCTTCTTGCACTGAAATCTCATAGACCAGTACTTCACGAACATGTCGGTAAGGCCTACCACACCTCCCACCTTTACCACTGCATGCCTGACGTCTTCCATACATCCTAAATAAGGACAAGAATAACAATTTAGTACACAATCGCATATGTGCTCACACTTATTTCACACGTTCCATTACAACAATCTTATAGATTTCCATTCCATGTAAACACATAGTTTCACTCCACATAAGCACTTAATCACAAAAACACATACAGATTACTCCTTTACGATGAAATTTGTCCCATGAAATACCGAGAATTCTTATTATAATGAGCATTTATCAAGTGCCCTTCTAGTAAGACCTTAATGAACTTAATAGGCACAAACAACATCCTAAAAGCTCAATCCCATACCCATCTAGTCATATAAACACGTTATCACAAAACATCTAAAACATGGAACATCTCATATATTAACGAAATGAACCCATTGTGGAAAAACGACTACTTCTCGTAAAACCCAAGTATTCAAACCCGGTAGCTCTAATACCAAGTTGAAATGCCCCAAGGAAATTAACACAAATAGGCACATCATCTTCCAACAACATGATTCTTATTTCCCAATGAATAACTTCCATTGCTTAATATATAAAGAATCTTATCCCGATGGTAAAGCCATTATGAGCCGACTTATATGCGGCTCCTATTTGTATACGGCATCTCAAAGTCGGCCCCCACAATTGCCTCCCAAACATCCGAGTAAGGCTATTTCGGTCGGTATGTTTGGTTGATGCATTCCTCTCGGCAAATGAATCGGACAAAACCTTGAAAGTTAGAAATACGACAGTTGCACTCCTTTTACTACTAGTTCGTTAGAACAGGCGCGATGCTGCAGTTGTTACAGCTTCCCACCCCTTTGTATTTGACAATCATTTAAGGTTAGATTTGAAAACTATCCCCTGGTGTATTCTTAGCTCGAAAGGTTGTCAACTTCCTCTGGCATACTTCACGCTAACCTTCATCACGACCTCTACAATTTCACTCCTTACTATTTATCTTCTCCTTCAACCTGTAAGTTCCCCTTTCTCTTTTCATTCTGCGCTCATTTCAATCCCTTGCATATTTTTTTTAGTACCCATTTTGTTCATATTTCGTTTGAAATGGCGAGGCATTTGAAAGCCCTTCTCTCAGAGGAGTGAGTCACTGCCTTCCGTTATCATTTTTCAATTCCAGATGATGTCCATCTATCCCTTGTTGCAGATAGTGTATTGGATATGGAGAAAGCTGACACAAACACCATTGTTTTTCCCCCTCTTGTCCATTGCTGAGGGTGAAGTCCGATTCCCCCTCCATCCCCTTCTTAGGATGGTCTTGCATTATTGGGGTCTAATTCACTCCCAACCTAACGTAAATTTCTACTGAATAATCATGGGTGTAGTAGAACAGAATAGGTAACTAGGTCTTAACCTAGGAATCCTAGCCATTCGGTACTGCCATGTCATGGCGAAATCAACCGGTCGGCAAGGTCGTTACTTTCTGAGAGCCAAAGACATAGATCATCACTTGGTGACCATGCTTACCAGTTTTGGCAAAAGGGTTGATGATGTCATGGTCGTCGTCCGAGGTAATTGGGTATTTGGCGAAGGAGAAGATCTCCAAGACCCAGTGCCGAGGTAAAAAGGGAAGCCAAGTAGCCGATTATCATGTTTTAAATAAACCATCTACTCGGCGAAAATATTGAGTACTGATCATTATTTCTGTCATGCAAGCAATGACCTAAAAAGAGCATTGACATCAGTAGATGAAGCCATTCTTGAACAAGTGAAGGCGGTCCTTAATTATAAAGACCGCCCAAACCTTCAAGGACAAGGATGCACAGCCCATGTTCTGTTGAGGTATGATTTGACCTACTCTACCTTCTCGGCCATTGACCATATCCCTATGCCAAGTGATGAACGGCAGCTTACTGGACTAATATTCCCTAATTACAAAATCTTAAAGGAGATTGGTGTTGACGATTCTGATGCTAGTGAACAAATCGGCAACAACGCGCAATTAGAAGGCTGTGAAAAGGACCAAGAACTTAACAGGAAGATTGACTTTGCCTTTGAGCATATCAGCCCTGACCATCAAACCAACCACCCGTCCATCTCTGGCTGAGTAGCTTTATCAATGCCATAAGACGATATTTTCATCGGCTTAAAGAATCTTCCTGGGGCCGAATCTGAAGCCGAAGAAATGGGCAGAAAATCTCTTTCCCAATTTGCCAGGAGAAGAGGATGGCGACCAAGAGACAAGTCAGCAATTCTAGGTGGAGCCAAGTAACTTCCACACGCGAGGTTCCCCCAGAAGAAATGACCTACAAAATGATAGTGGACGAATTTGTTCCTAAAGAAAGCCAAGAAGTCATGGGAGCCGATCTGATAGGGTAGAAGCAACCTGCCGAGGTCGTATTCGATCTATCAGAGGCCTCGATTGACAAACAGCCAAGGATAGAGATACCGCCCACCACATATGACTTATCCAAGCCATTTGTCATCCAACCATGAATGAAGAATGCGCTGGTTTTTACTAGTGGGTCAGCCATCAAAGATCTCGCCGTGGCCCTAAGTGTGGCTTCGGCTCTCTCTCTGCCAGTAGACAGGGCCACTTTTTTGCGCCAATCTGGATGTTGTCTCAATTTCCTTGGCGGTGTAGTCAGCCATATTTGTAAGTTGCGATCCTCTTAACTCCGTTTAAGATTTCATTTTTGACTCCGACTAATAAATCTTGGCTTTATTGCTTTGCTAGGAGGCGGGCAGAATTGCCGAGATCGGCCGTCGTCACTATGACACCGTGGAATGACTCAGCATTCTTGAAGGCCAGCTAGAAGTTAAAAAAAGGCAAGGCCATAGCTGCAATCGTCGATTTGGATATGGCAACGACTAAAGCCAAATTTGAAGCCGCAAGGGCGGAAGAAAATCAGGCAAGGGCCATTGCTGTGCAGGAAAAGGTGCAACACGCCGACCTACTACATAAGGCTGTTGAAGAATGAGCGAATTTGATAGACGGCTCTTTCAAGTTGGCGCAAGAAGTGGTCTTAAAACTGAAGGACGATCTTGAAACAGAAAAGAAGGCGAGGGACCTTGCTGAAGCAGAGGCTACCAAAGCTTTTGATGCTGGAGAGCTAATGACTAAAGAATTGTATGCTAATGATGCCTTGAAGTTTAAGAATCGAGGTTTCAAGCATTGATGGTCCAAAGCTTTGGCGGCCGCGAAAGTGACTCTAGATCAGCCGATTCCCCACGAGTAGTTAGAAGTCGAACCACTGGAATCGTTTCAGAGGATTTGGACTTTTGATCGGCCATTTTAGTAATAGATATATCTTCCTCTGTTTTATGTTACTGTTTCTTTTGTTACCTTTATTAAACGGTTTAGTTTTTTGTACTAAGGCCATTTTCATGTATAAAGTGTCGAATGCACGAGTGTAGTTTATTAATGAAAATGTCAATTCTGCTTATAAATGTGTAGATAAATATGCTTTGTGTAGTAGAAATGAAAACAAGAACAAGGCAGAACTTGTATTAATTCGGCAAAAATGTTGAGAATATAAACCATATGAAAACAAGTGGTGAACTTGTCTTAATTTGACAAAAATATTTCAGAATCGCATTAATTAAGTGAGGCATTTGTCTAAATTCGACAGAACTATTTAAGAGCCGAATAGATTAATAAATCTAATAAATCTGTCCTTGCCCCTTTTGACCACTGAACAGAACCGCCGAATATGAGCACAAAGTTCATGGGGTCAGGTAGGCATTTGACTAAATTCGGTAGAACTATTTAAGAGCCGAATAGATTAATAAATCTGCCCTTGCCCTAGTTGACCACTGAATAGAACCGCCAAATATGAGCACAAAACAAGTTCATAGTGTCAGGTAGGGATGTAGACACCCCATTTTGACCGACCTTAAGACTCAGACGTCATCAATTGAGCGCTCGATGATTGCGCATGTTATGCTCGTTTTGAGATTACGGAGTCGCGACTGAAAGCCTTGCCTCTAGACTTTGGAACTCTTTTGTGCTTTGCCTCGGTTTACGAACTAGGTCCAATTTTCTCTTCTTGAAGGGGGGGAGAGGTCTCGTAGACCATCTCTTAGTGGCCGTAGGCTACGTTTCGTGGTCGTAGACCACTGTTCCAGTTTGGAGACCAGTTTCCAGTTTTTGAAGCCGTCGGTCGTGCGCCTCAGCTCGGGACCGCTTAACTTTCTCCGTTTGGTTCAGTTTTTGGCACACACCTTGTTTCCTCTCTCTAGAGGGACTCTGTGGCCCGGGAGACCACCTTCGTGGTTGCACGCCACTGTCAGTGCTTAACAGTCAGTTTTCGGGGCGTCCGGCCGCGCGTTTTGGCCCCCGAACCTTCATTTTGCATCTGTCTTGGTTCATTTTTGGCATGGACCCTAGTTTCATTGTTTGGAAGGTGGTACAAGGGTGGGAGACCACCTTTTCTCCTTGGAGACCACCTTTCCCCAGTCGGCCGATTTTTTGACAGGTAAGTGGTCTCCCTTACTTTTGGACCACAATTACTGGTCTCCCACCACACCACCAGCTTGCATTCACTTGGGAGACCACCCTAGGAGGAGGCCGACCACCTAGACCTTTTGAACCTGGTCGGCCAACCAGGGGAAGTGGTCGGCGGACCACCTGAACTGGTCGGCCAACTTTCTCATTTTCTGTCTCACTGAGTTGATGCCAGCTGTGCCAGCTGGAAGCCTCGGATTGCATCCTCCATACACGTGTATGAAGGATGTTTAAACTAGGTTTTAAGCTTCTTGAGGAAGCTTTGGACCCTTGGCTCTATAAAGGAAGGGTCCCTCTTCCTTGCAAGGGTTCAGAAATTGGCTCGAGCATACATACATATATATCTCCCTTTGTCTTTGTCTTTTAGCCTAAAAAAAGAGCCAAGTTCTTGCCCTTTTTGCGCTACACCTCCTAGCACAACACCTCCATTATCAACCTAAGCTTCTTGGAGCTGGTTTTCAGAGGTTGAAGGTGTGCTATTTTGGTCCAGAAGTTGCTGGTCTCTTTGGCTGCAAGGGTAACACTTTATTTCCCTCTTTTTATCATTGTTTTGCTTCATATCTTAGCTCTATTTGCAAGAATTTTTGGGCTTTGTCATAAATTGAAAAAAGTCCTATTTTGAGCTTCTTAACATGATATTTTAAGACCATTTTTCTATTGGGCGTCATCTACCCCCTTGCATGCTTCATTTTCCTTTGTTTTGAGCCATGCATTAGGGCCTTTGTGTTGAGCTTTGTTGGCCCTTTTGACCACTGAAATCTAGCAGATTTTTAGTGGTTATTAGGTGTTTTTGAGCATCAAAATTAGAGAGGGGTGACCCTCTCACCCCTTGTCATGTTTACTAGCATTTTTGGCCTTACAAAGGAGCTCTCATTTGCATGTTTCAAAGCCACATTTCAGGCCCTTTTTGGTGAGTTTTAGGACTTACATGAGTTCTGTCCAGAGCTGTTTTTGCCATATTAGGTGTCCCTCTTGCATGTGCGGAATAACCCTCTTCATAGCATATCAAAGGAACCTATACTTGCATGTGTGTGAGTGACTACCATGATAGAATGCTTACCATGAGGCTATTTGCTTATGGGATATAACTGCCTGAATGCCTGTGGGTAGAGGTTGGGTTATTTGAATTGGAACAATGCATTGAATGAGAGTTTTAAGCCCACTTGAGAGTGGCAAAATCATGTTTTCTAAGCCCACCCGAGGGTGGTAAAATCCACATCTTAGCCTACTTGCGAGTAGCACCTTCAAATCGTTTTTCAAAACGAACATGAGATGTTTTGTTTCAATTCAGGCGACCCAGTCTATACTTGTATGCTGTGCGCATCACATAGTAATTTTAGGCTAATTACCGGTATAAGAGCACATATGTTTTCAAAACTCGATATCATGCTTAGTAGTGTCCGGTGTTTGATCGGGCGAGCGGGGGTGCTCATAGCTGACCTTTCCCAATCGTACCCAGGTTCCCGAGCTGAGGCAACTTTGGTGATGACGGGCACGTGGCCTTAGGCAACGAGTCAGGGTTTCCTAAATTTCCCAAAATAAAATATTTAGGTGGTGACTCAGTATCTGGCAAAGCAGTCCATGTTTGACACTTTTTTCAAAAAATCTATTTTCAAAACGATTTGCCGGATTTGGACTCTTTGATGATTTATCGGTCTTGCATTGCACTCTACGAGATTAGATACAGGACCGTGACATTGAGTCCTGAACTGTAGTGAGCCCAATGAACAAAACGAGATCTTCTCCTGGGACATTCAGGGATGTCTACAATTTCTGGCGACTCTGCTAGGGATTTAGAGAACTTGACTCGAACTCATGATATCTTGTTTTGACTAGACTTATGTGTTTCTTTGCATTGCATGTGCATTGGTGTGCCTAGGACACCGTGTTTGCCATCTACTATTCCTGAACAGTTTGTCGAAGGCTCGCTTTGAGAAGCATGCCATAAGGTTGACTGGTTACGGGCTCTGCCACGATGGGAACACAAACCCCAGTTTTTACCGGGGCACCCTTTTTGACCGTTCGACCTAGTGCATATCGAAATCCGTAGTGACCATTCCAAGTTAGGACAGGTTGCTTACCCGATTATAGGTTGTTTGAAACCGCTGCGTGCGTAGTGAAACCCTAGCTCTTGACAAAATAGAACAGGGAAACCCTACCCCAGCATAGGGGGTGTTTTGGCTCTCATTTGCCTGCTATGTGCTGTCAGAGTGTGTCTTTGCAGGGCTGTGTGTATCAGTTTGCAAGTCTGGGTATCAGGCCTGAGGGCATTAGTATGTGGGGAATCAGTTTGACCTGAGGGTATCAGTTTACAGGCAGAATCTTGGACAAAATTCAATAGAGAGCACAGTTATTCGGCTGCTCATATATGTTTTGATGAAATCAGGCTGAGATGCTGTTTGTGTTCTCTTTTGCTAGAGGTAGTCCTGGAACTATAGCTTCAGAAGGCTCCGATATCCCTCGGGTTCATTGGACTTGTGCTGATAGACTTTGTTAGGTTAGAGATTCAATTCAAGGGCAACCAGTGTTCTTTCACTGAGGCAAGGCAAAGAAAGGCCAGTCAGGGCTCACCGGTTCATCTGATCCGTCAGTCACCAGTCACATCACCTTTGTTCAGACTCAGCAAACCGTGATGACACAGGGTTCAGAAGAATTTGTGGCCGCGATAGTAGCATTCAATCAGGGAACTACCATGCAGGCTGAGACCAGTATTGAAACATAGCGCCCATCTAGAGCATCTACCGCACATCCAGGCTTGGGACCCCAGCCGAACTTTGATCCACTTCCGCTAGCTGAAGATTTGCATGGTCCGGATCCCTAAGAAGGGTTGGCTCAAGCTCGAGTTTCCACACCCCTGGTGTAGCCTACTGAAAGGCTTCAACCCTTTCATGTTAATGAGTTCAATCCGACTGTAGTGAAAATTGCGAACCTTGAGAAGTAATTCAAAAAGGCACAAGGCCTTAACTCCATTCCTGACATTGAGGATGGTACACTGAGGCTACCGTATGGCCCCCAGACAGATTCAAAATGCCATATATTGATCGTTTCGACGGGTCTGGAGATCCTATGGTATATATTCAGCTTTTCTTGGATGTCCTGACTAAGCCACAGAAACTCTCTCTATATGGAAGAACCCTGTCAGGTGTAGCAGCCACTTGGTACGCTAGGTTGGAGGATAAAGTGAAGCAAAACTGAGAAGAACTGGCTGAGGCCTTTGTCGATCAGTATTCCTACAATACCCAAGTTGAAATGACCATGCAAGAGCTTGAAACAACCCGCCAGAACCCAACAGAGCCTTTTGTCGAATTTGTTGCATGGTGGAGAGCAAAGGCAGCACAGATGATAGATCGCCCTTCTGAGAGGGATCAAGTGTAGATGATGGTGCGAAACCTCGAGCATGATATGTTACAAAAGTTGATAGTCGCTCCGCTATTCACTTTCAAAAGTTTGCATAAACTGGGGGTTCAAATCGAGAATGCATTCAACAGTGGGACCATTCCCAGAACAAGTGAACCGATAAAGAGGGTTTTTGCAGGGAGTACCAATGCTGGTAGTAGCGCTATTCCCAAACCCACTAAAATTAATACATTCGCCACAGCCGACCCTTTTGCCAATCCAAGCCTACAAATTGCTGGCCCAGCCCGAGCTCAGGGCAGAACTTTCACTCCCTTTTATATGAGCCTGACTAGCGCACTAAAAGTCTTGATGGAAAGAGGGTATCTCAAACCCCTCGATCGTCAACCTCTGCCTGACCCACTCCCAGCCAGACATAATCCCTTTAAGTACTGTGTGTACCATCAGCAGTGCGGTCATGTCACCGACCGTTGCTACCGCCTTCGTCATGAGGTCCAAAATCTCATCGACAACCGAACAGTAGCTCCACCTTCAGACCCCAATGACCAAACATCTCCTGCCCACCTCAATCTCATCTATATACTGCCATCCACCTATGACCCCAGCATATACATCACCTCGGCCTATCTACCCAAGTCTGAGGTGTTTATCCCAGAAAGCATGAACTTATGCATGATGGGTGCACCTGAACCCCAATCATCTCAAATCCGTGAACCCACTACTTCCGAGTTGATGAGAATGATTGAAGATCTTTAAAGAACTGTGGCAGATTTAGCCTTTGGGATATTGGCTCCGTCATCAACCACACCACATACCGGCAATTTCATGTCAAAAGGCTCCCCAATCTTGGGACGGGCTGCATTTGAAGAAAGCCAAACCCTTGGCAAAGTGAAGGCGAGTGGAAAGAACAAGGTGGGGGCGGGCATGGATCCCCATGAACATCTTCTATTGGCTGTTGAGGCATTGAAAGCTGAGGGACTGAACAAAGAGCAAGTCCTCGTAGTTGTTACAAAAACTGTGGATGACACTTTCGCCACTCAAGTTAGGGGTAGTTTGAATCAAGGGGCAAGCCGGGAGAAGGGCCGTTGTACCAGGAATGTTCCTTTCAGCTCTAAACCCGTGCTCGGAAGAGATCAGCAAACTCAGTCAGCATCTGTCAATCCCTTTGCTGGTGTGTCCAGCAAAAATCCACAAACCTTGAAGTACCAACCCTGAGGTCAGAGGGTCTTCCATGCCCTCTATATGCCTTTGTGCAAAGCTCTCCAAATCCTTGTTGGACAAGGCCATCTCAAACCCCTTGAGCCTCGGCCTCTCCCGAATCCTCCTCCGGCTACGCATGAAGCTGCCCAGTACTGTGCCTTCCATCAACAAACCGGTCATGGCACTGACAATTGCTTTCGTCTTCGCCACGAAGTGCAAGATTTGATTAACAACGAGGTCATCGTCGCACCATGTCTTGCAAAGTCTATCGGCACTAGATCAGTGAACTTGGGGGATAATACGAGTATGTGATTGGGGGATGAACCACCTGCGGGCGGCGCTCAGTTTACTCCCGATGTGGCATATGGCACGCACTATTTTGAGCATTTACGAATGCGAGCTTTTGTGCTTCCTAACTTGGGTATTGGGTCAGTCTTGTTGTTTTGTATAGAGTCAGTCTTTTTATGCTGAGTCAATCGGGTCTGTCTTGTTGTATCGAGTCAGTCCTGTTTTGTTGGAGTCAGGTGATTTTGGGGGTGTTACCTCAGATATCACTTGCTTGTTTTGTGTTTGTCTTTTTGTTTTCTATTGAGTTTGTTTTTTCCTTGGAGCCAGTAATGCCAGCAGATTTGAATGAATAACAGTGATTTTCATACCCTTGTGTTTGCTTCTGCATTGCGCCAGTTGTGCCAGAAAGTTTGAATGAATCGGCAGTACCTTTTGCCTACTTTTTTGTGCCTCAAACTCATTGCATTGACCTAAGTTTTGCAAAACTTTTCAAACACTATGATGAAAACAAAGAGGGAGGAATTCCTCGAGTTTTACAAAATTTGATCAATAGAGAGAAAGAGAGGCATGCTAAGCCCATAATGAATGAAATCATGTTAGTTAATGTGAGTACTGAGAAGGACCCTGGCTTGATCTAGATTGGTTCTACACTGTTTTAAGTGCGAGGGATTTGTCGCTTTCTTAAAAAATTTCAAAAAATGTTTTGCGCAGTCTTGCGAAGACCTGTGTGGAATCGCTCTTGAGATTGTGCAGCCTAGGATCGCTCTCAGCCTCGAGACTCGACCCCTTGCTTTCGAACCTTCAACTTAGATTCAAAATGTTCAATGGCCAACCACCATGTAAGGCCTGTGTGGCTAGATAAGAAACAGCCCTCGAACTAGGGGCAGGGAAGTCAAATCAAGAAGATCAGATGTCATCAAAAGAAGCTTGCAAAGATAGATCAGAAGCACCCCTCGAACTAGGGGCAAAAGATGCCAGATTGTGCTCGAAGAGCCAAAGATGGATCATTCCACAAATCAATGAAGATCGACAAGAATGCCAAACCCCAGAAGGGAGGAAAGAAGAACACATTGCTAAAGGACAATTGAGTTCCTATCCACAACACTAGGGGCAAATTCAGCCCCCCATTGGATGGACTCCTACATCGTCAGCCAACAACAGCCATTCTCCTAGATTCAGATGACTTCAAGATCTCAAAACCATTCGACATAGACAAAGCTACACGTTTACCCTTGAGAGGCTCGCTGGGCCGAAAACCCGAAAGGGTGACCCAGGAAAAAATTAGAGCAAAGAAAAAAGAAAAAGAACAAAAAAAGAGAAAAATGCAAAAAAAAAAAAAAAAAAAAAAAAAAGAAAAAATGAAGAAAATGAAAAGAAAAGATGAAAAAACATGAAAAGAAAAGAAGAACAAAGCTCGCAAGGTTGAAAATCTAGAAAGGGCGGCCTTGGCAAAAGTTAGAGCGCAAAAGGAGTGGTTAATACCCAAGTGTGCCTTACCTCCGAACTACGTGGGGCCTGATTCCCATGTTTGGGATACGTAGGCAACTTCATTCTGAAGTCTAGCTGTAAAACACTTCAAATTCGACTTTGTCCATGTGATGGTTCTGGTCATCTTTGTCTTCTCTATATCTGAGAATTTGGTTGTAATTGTCACTGTGAGGACTGGTTGTCACGTGCTGCGGCACTAGGGGCAACTTTCCGTTGTCGTGCACTGTTGAGGTGCCATTCAAACAAGGGGCAACTTCTCGTTGCCATGCAGTGCCGTTTAGACAAGGGGTAATTCTCCTTCAGATCTAGGGTTGTGCATCTCGAGAGTAGGTTCCGTGCTCGTTGAGCAATGGCCGTTTGCAAAAACAGTTTTGAGAATTTTTACTGAGGATGACTAATTCTCTCGAAAATTATTCCTCTTTTCCAAAACTGGACCATTTCTTGGACCCAAAAAGGAAAATTTTCAGTACTCATAACCTAACTTGCATGATTTTAAATCAGAAAATCGAAAAAGCATGTTAATCTAACTCTCATGTTGGTCAAAAATTGTTTTAGCAAAACGTCAAAAACAAAAAATGGTCAAAATAATAAACTAGGGGCACAGTTAAGTCAGGTGTTCTGTCTTTTTCCCATTGTCAACATACTTTCCAGAAAGGGCACTCATACCTGCCGGAAAAGGGTACCATTGAAGCTAACAGAAAAGGGCTGAAAGCTCTCTCATCCTCCAAGTAGCAAGGTATCGAGTCATGTGCGAAGCACGAATTGGAATGGATCAGGGTATTCCACTCCCTTATCTGGACACATCTGATCACGTCCAAACTCCCCAGCAGAACATCGCCAACCGATGTCAGCTGCAGATTGGCTACACACCCAGTTGTAGCACAACCCCTCTGTGGGGAAATTCACTAGCTGTGCGCAGAAGAAGAAGAATCTAGCGGAATGCTAGGGACATGAGCCCACAACCTCATGTTTATCCATCAACCACCCAGGGGAGG
The DNA here is from genome assembly GCF_055761805.1 of Camellia sinensis. Lineage (NCBI taxonomy): Eukaryota > Viridiplantae > Streptophyta > Magnoliopsida > Ericales > Theaceae > Camellia > Camellia sinensis. Next base: position 98,096,125 of record NC_138975.1, on the reverse strand, counting down.
GATAAAAAATGAGAGATTGAAAAATAGAGAGATGTGCACTGAGAGAAAAAGTGAGGAAAAGGGCTTTTTCAAGAAAACAGAGCTTGAGGGTCGAGTGATGTGAGAATCACAAATGAGAAAGGGTGGGAGACAATACCCAGAGAAACTGGCTCGTCGTGCATCGAGAGGTCTCTTGCCTTTATAGCACGACTGAGTGTTGTGTCTGCGTGTTTTGTTTGTCTCGATTATTGTTTTGAGTCGTTTGAGTGCCAATAGATGTGTATAGGTAGTTTTACCTTGTTTTTCCTTTGTTGAGTTGTGTTTAGATTGTTTTACCTTTGTTTTTCGTTGTTGAGTCGTTTTGGCTGTGGTCAGTTGTAGGCTCAATTCCCGGTTTGGAACCTTTTTCTCATTTCAATTTCAAAATAAATCGCTTTATGCTCAGAGTGCTGTGGCATTCTCCACATTTGTGCAAAACAAGATTCTTTCTTTCATAAACCGCAAGGGTCCAACCCAGGTCATGAGAGAACATAGAACAAGGACCTATCTGAAGCTATATAGGTTCCGCGCTACAAAGCAAAAGAAAAGAGGGAAAATTTGGAGCATCTTAGCATGTTTCAACTTCGGCAATTCCGAGACTGCATTCCAGGTGCACCTTCTCAGGCCTCCCCGTTTCTCAGGAGTATGAGTATATCTCGACCCCAAACTTAAGCTTGCTTCAAGTCGGAATGGTAGTCCAAGCAGCACCTATGGTTTTCACATGCAGATGTTATCTCTCGCCCATGTAAACAGGGTGTCCCCTTTTGAGCTGAGCGTGTTGCCAAGTCCACCGAGAGGTAAATTGGAGGCAACAGAATACATGTTTGATGCTCCTCTATTGCATAGAATGTGCACTTTCATATACACTTCTGTTGCATGCGTGTCGCGCATCGTTTTGATTCATGCATAGAATATGCTTGCTTTCGATTCCGCATAGAATATGCTTTGCTTCCAATCATGCATAGCATATGCTTTCAATGCTGTATAGAATTTGACTGTCTCATGCATAGAATATGCTTTCAATATTGCATAGAATATGCCGGTCTCATGCCTAGAATATGCTTTCAATATTGCATAGAATATGCTTTCCATGTTGCATAGAAAATGCACTCTTCCATACTTGCATATAAAGTGCCCATATCTCTTGCATAGAAAATGCATTCTTCCTCACTTGCATAGAACATGCATTTTATCGCACTTTCCTGTGCATCTTATCTCACTCGTACTGTCTTGTGCACATTGTATTTCTGTATCACTCGCACTGCCTTGTGCACTCACTTTGGTCTAGGAGACCTTAAATCCTGCATCTCCCCTCACACTGTCTTGTGTACTTTCACATTTCTGTATCACTCGCACTGCCTTGTGCACTCACTTCGGAGGCCTTTTTTCTGGGCCAATTGTGACTTGCATGAAGGGTGCTCTGAATCCGGTGTCTTAATCGGTCCAAAAGTGCCATGCACTGATGGGGCTCCCAATTCAGAGGCTTTTTGTCTTGGCCAATCGTGACATGCACAAAGGCGCTCCGAATCTGGAGTCTTAATCAACCCAAAAGTGTCATGCACTGTTTGGGCTCCGAATTCGGAGGCTTTTTGTCTTCGGGTCGTGACATCCACGATGGGCGCTCTGAATCCGGAGTCATAATTGTACCAAAAGTGTCATGCACTGATGGGGCTCCAAATTCGGAGGTTTTTTGTCTTCACCAATCGCGATATCCATGAAGGGCGCTCCGAATCCGGAGTCTTAATCGGCCCAAAAGTGTCATGCACTGATAGGGATCCAAATTCGGAGGCTTTTTGTCTTGGCCAATCGTGACATGCACGAAGGGTGCTCCGAATCCGGAGTCTTAATCCGCCCCAAAGTGTCATGCACTTATGGGGCTCTGAATTCGCATGCTTTTTGTCTTCGGGTCGTGACATCCACGAAGGGCGCTCCGAATCCGGAGTCTTAATCAGCCCAAAAGTGTCATGCACTGATGGAGCTTTGAATTCGGAGGCTTTTTGTCTTGGCCCGTCGTGATATCCATGAAGGGCGCTCCCAATTTGGAGTCTTAGTCAGCCCAAAAGTGTCATGCATTGATGGGGCTTCGAATTCGGAGGCCTTTTGTCTTGGCCAATCGTGACATGCACGAAGGCGCTCTGAATCCAGAGTCTTAATCAAGCCAAAAGTGTCATGCACTGTTTGGGCTCCAAATTCGGAGGCTTTTTGTCTTCGGGTCGTGACATCCACGAAGGGCGCTCCAAATCCAGAGTCATAATCGTCCCAAAAGTGTCATGCACTGATGGGGCCCTGTATTGGGAAGTTTTTTGTCTTCGCCAATCGTGATATCCATGAAGGGCGCTCCGAATCTGGAGTCTTAATCGGCCCAAAAGTGTCATGCACTAATGGGGCTCTGAATTCGGAGGCTTTTTGTCATGGCCAATCATGACATGTACGAAGGGCGCTCCAAATCCGGAGTCTTAACCGGCCCAAAAGTGGCATGCACTGATGGGGCTCCGAATTCAAAGGCTTTTTGTCTTGGCCAATTATGATATCCACGAAGGGCACTCCGAATCTGGAGTCTTTATCAGTCTAAAAGTGTCATGCACTGTAGGGGCTTTGAATTCGGAGGATTTTTGTCATGGCCAATCGTGATATCCACGAAGGGCACTACGAATCCGGAGTCTTAATTTGCCCAAAAGTGTCATGCACTGATGGGGCCCCGAGTTCAGAGGCTTTTTGTCTTTGCCAATCATGACATGCACGAAGGGCGCTTCGAATCCGGAGTCTTAATCGGCCAAAAAGTGTCATGCACTGATGGGGCTCCAAATTCGGAGGCTTTTTGTCTTCGGGTCGTGACATCCACAAAAGGCGCTCCGAATCCGGAGTCTTAATCCGCCCAAAAGTGTCATGCACTGATGAGGCTCCGAATTCGGAGGATTTTTGTATTGGCTAATCGTGATATGCACGAAGGGTGCTCCGAATCCGAAGTCATAATCGGCCCAAAAGTGTCATGCACTGATGGGGCTCCGAATTCGGAGGCTTTTTGTCTTGGCCAATCGTGACGTGCACGTAGGGCGCTCCGAATCCATAGTCTTAACCGGCCCAAAAGTGTCATGCACTAATGGGGCTCTGAATTCGGAGGCTTTTTGGCTTATGGTCGTGACATCCACGAAGGGCGCTCCGAATCTGGAATCTTAATCGGCCCAAAAGCGTCACGCACTGATAGGGCTCCGACTTCGGAGGCTTTTTGTCTTGGCCAATCGTGACATGCACGAGGGGCGCTCCAAATTCAGAGTCTTAATCAGCCTAAAATTGTCTTGCACTGATGGTACTCCGAATTCGGAGGCTTTTTGTCTTAGCCAATCGTGACATGCCAGAAGGGCGCTCCGAATCCGGAGTCTTAATTGACCCAAAAGTGTTATGCACTGATGGAGCTCTAAATTCAGAGACTTTTGTTTTGGCTAATCGTGACATGCACAAAGGGCACTCCAAATCCGGAGTCTTAATCGGCCCAAAAGTGTCATGCACTGATGGGGCTTCGAATTCAGATGCTTTTTGTCGTGGCCAATCGTGACATGCACGAAGGGCGCTCCGAATCTGGAGTCATGATCAGTCCAAAAGTTTCATGCACTAATGGGGCTCCGAATTCTGAGGCTTTTTCTCTTTGGGTTGTGACATCCATGAAGGGTGTTGCGAATCCGAAGTCGGAATCGGCTCAAAAGTGTCATGCACTGATGGGGCTCTGAATTCTGAGACATTTTGTCTTGGCCAATCATGATATCTACGAAGGGTGCCCCGAATCCGAAGTCTTAATCGGCCCAAAAGTGTCATGCACTGATGGGGCTCCGAATTCGGAGGTTTTTCTCTTGGCCACTCGAGACATGCACGAAGGGCGCTCTAAATCCGGAGTCCTAATCGGCCCAAAAGATTCATGCACTAATGGGGCTCCGAATTCGGAGGCTTTCTGACTTCGGGTCGTGACATCCACAAAGGCACTCCGAATCGGGGGTCCTAATCAGCCCAAATGTGTCATGTACTGATGGGGCTCCGAATTTGGAGGCTTTTTTTCCTCTGGTTGTGACATCCACGAAGGGCACTCTGAATCCAAAGTCTTAATTGGCCAAAAATTTTCATGCACTGCTGGGGTTCTGAATTTGGAGGCTTTTCGTCTTGGCCAATAGTGATATCCGCGAAGGGTGCTCCGAATCTGGAGTCTTAATCGGCCCAAAAGTGTCAGGCACTGATGGGGCTCTGAATTTGAAGGGTTGTTGTCTTCGCCAATCGTGACATGCATGAAGGGCGCTCCGAATCCGGTGTCTTAATCGGCCCAAAAGTGTCATGCACTGATGGGGCTCCAAATTTGGAGGCTTTTAGTCGTGGTCAATCGTGACATGCAGAAAGGGCACTCCGAATCCAGAGTCTTAATCGGCCTAAAAGTGTAATGCATGAATGGGGCTCTGAATTCAAAGGCTTTTTTTCTTGGCCAATCGTGACATGCACGAAGGGCGCTCCGAGTCCAGAGTCTTAACCGGCTCAAAAGTGTCATGCACTGATAGGGCTCCGAATTCGGAGGCTTTTTTTCTTCGGGTCGTGACATCCACTATGGGCTCTCCAAATTCGGAGTCTTAATCAGCCCAAAAGTGTCATGCACTGATGGGGCTCCAAATTCGGAGGCTTTATTCCTGGCAAATCATGACATCTACGAAGGGCGCATCAAATCTGGAGTCTTAATCGGCCCAAAAGTGTCATGCAATGATGGGGCTCCGAATTCGGAGGCTTTTTATCTTGGCCAATCGTGACATGCACGAAGGGCGCTCTGAATTCGGAGTCTTAATCGGCCGAAAAGTGTTATGCACTGATGGGGCTCCGAATTTGGAGGCTTTTTGTCTTCGGGTCGTGACATCCCCGAACAGCGCTCCGAATCCGTAGTCTTAATCAACCCAAAAGTGTCATGCACTGATGGGGCTCCGAATTCGGAGTATTTTTATCTTGGCCAATAGGGACATGCACGAAGGGCGCTTCGAATCCGGAGTCTTAATTTGCCCAAAAGTGTCATGCGTTGATGGGGCTTCGAATTCAAAGGCTTTTTGTGTTCGGGTCGAGAAATCCACGAAGGGCACTTCGAATCCGGAGTCTTAATCTGCCCAAAAGTGTCATGCGTTGATGGGGCTTCGAATTCAACGGCTTTTTGTGTTCGGGTCGAGAAATCCACAAAGGGCACTCCGAATCCAAAGTCTTAATCGGCCTAAAATCGTCAAGCACTGATGGGGTTCTGAATTCGGAGGCGTTTCGTCTTGGCCAATCATGATATCCATGAGAGGCGCTCCGAATCAGTAGTCTTAATCGGCCCAAAAGTGTGATGCACTGATGGGGCTCTGAAATCGGAGGCTTTTTGTCTTGGCCAATCGTGACATGCACGAAGGGCGCTCCGAATCCGGAGTTTTAATTGGCCTAAAAGTGTCATGCACTGATGGGGCTCCCAATTCGGAGGCTTTTTGTCTTGGCCAATCGTGACACGCACGAGGGGCGCTTTGAATCCGGAGTCTTAGTCGGCCCAAAAGTGTCATGCACTGATGAGGCTCTGAATTTGGAGGCTTTTTGTCTTGGTCAATCGTGACATGCACAAAGGGCGCTCCGAATCTAGAGTCTTAATCGGCCAAGAAGTGTCATGCACTGATGGGGCTCTAAATTCAGAGGATTTTTGTCTTGGCCACTTGTGACATGCACAAAGGGCACTTTGAATTCGGAGTCTTAATCGGCCCAAAAGTGTCATGCACTGATGGGGCTCCGAATTTAGACGCTTTTTGTCTTGCTGAATTGTGACATGCATGAAAGGCGCTCTGAATTCAGAGTCTTAATCGGCCCAATAGTGTCATGCATTGATGGGGCTCCGAATTCGGAGGCTCTTTGTCTTTAGGTCGTGACATTCACAAAGGGCGCTTCGAATTCAAAGTCTTAATCTGCCCAAAAGTGTCATGCACTGAAGGGCTCCAAATTTAGAGGCTTTTTGCCTTCTAGTCTTGACATCCACGAAGGGCGCTTCGAATCCGAAGTCTTAATCGGCCCAAAATTGTCATGCACTAATGGGGCTCTGAATTTGTAGGCTTTTTGTCTTGGCCAATCGTGATATCGACGAAGGGCTCTCCGAATCCGGAGTCTTAATTGGCCCAAAAGTATCATGCACTAATGGGGCTCCGAATTCGGAGGCCTTTTTTCTGGGCCAATTGTGACTTGCATGAAGGGTGCTCTGAATCTGGTGTCTTAATCGGCCCAAAAGTGCCATGCAATGATGGGCTCCCAGTTAAGAGGCTTTTTGTCTTGGCCAATCGTGACATGCATGAAGGCGCTCCGAATCCGGAGTCTTAATCAACCCAAAAGTGTCATGCACTGTTTGGGCTCCGAATTCAGAGGCTTTTTGTCTTCGGGTCGTGACATCCATGAAGGGCGCTCCAAATCCAGAGTCATAATCATCCCAAAAGTGTCATGCACTGATGGGGCTTCGAATTCGGAAGTTTTTTGTCTTCGCCAATCGTGATATCCATGATGGGTGCTCCGAATCTAGAGTCTTAATCAGCCCAAAAGTGTCATGCACTGATGGGGCTCTGAATTCGGAGGCTTTTTGTCTTGGCCAATCGTGACACGCATGAAGGGTGCTCCGAATCCAGAGTCTTAATCGGCCCAAAAGTGTCATGCACTGATGGGGCTCTGAATTCGCAGGCTTTTTGTCTTCGGGTCGTGACATCCACGAAGGGCGCTCCAAATCCGGAGTCTTAATCAGCCCAAAAGTGTCATGCACTGATGGGGCTTTGAATTCAGAGGCTTTTTGTCTTGGCCCATCGTGATATCCACGAAGGGCGCTCCGAATCCAGAGACTTAGTCGGCCCAAAAGTGTCATGCATTGATGGGGCTTCGAATTCGGAGGCTTTTTGTCTTGGCCAATCATGACATGCACGAAGGGCGCTCCAAATCCGGAGTCTTAATCGGCCCAAAAGTGTCATGCAGTGATGGGGTTCTGAATTCGGAGGCCTTTTGTCTTCTGGTCGTGACATCGACGAAGGGTGCTCCCGATCAAGAGTCTTAATCGGCCCAAAATTGCCATGCACTGATGGGGCTTTGAATTCGGAGGCTTTTTGTCTTGGCCAATCGTGATATCCACGAAAGGCGCTCCAAATCCGGACTCTTAATCGGCCCAAAAGTGTCATGCACTGATGGGGCTCTAAATTGGGAGGCTTTTTGTCTTGGCCAATCATGACATGTACGAAGGGCACTCCAAATCCGGAGTCTTAACCGGCCCAAAAGTGGCATGCACTGATGGGACTCCGAATTTGGAGGCTTTTTCTCTTGGCCAATTGTGATATCCACGAAGGGCGCTCCGAATCTGGAGTCTTAATCAGTCTAAAAGTGTCATGCACTGATGGGGCTCCAAATTCAGAGGCTTTTTTTCTTTGGGCACTCCGAATTCAGAGTCTTAATCAGCCCAAAAGTGTCATGCACTGATGGGGCTTTGAATTCGGAGGCTTTTTGTCTTGGCCAATCGTGACATGCACGAAGGGCGCTCTGAATCCAGAGTCTTAATCGGCCCAAAAGTGTCATGCACTAATGAGGCTCCAACTTCATCGTGACATCCACGAATGGCGCTCCGAATCCAGTGTCTTAATCGGCCCAAAAGTATCTTGCACTGATGGGGCTCCAAATTCGGAGTTTTAATCGGAGGTCTTGAACTGAGTTACACAATAAGAAAAAACAAAACTTTGCATTGCAAAAGTGAAATCTGTTCATGGCGGATCATTCAAACAGTTATCATGCCCTACAAGTCGGGTCTAATGATAGAATTTACGCAAATGCGGGGAGTTCCAAACGCGTGGCAGACTCCTGCCAAATATGTCTTTGAGATGATAAGGCCCCGTTCTGGCCACTGAGTCGATCTGGTAGGGGCCGTCTCAATTAGGACCTAACTTTCCATCAGCCAGCTTCCTAACAGCTGGAAGCACTTTCTTCAGGAGCAATTCACCTAGTACATAGCAGCGTAGCTGGACACGTTGGTTATACGACTTAGCAAGCTGTTGCTGGTACCGTGCCATGGTGGTAAGGGCACGGCCTCTTCGTTCTTCAATCAGAGTCAAATCCAAAGCCAGCATCATATTGTTTCGGCCCATGTCAAAATCTTTTGATTTCAAGGTTGGGAGGCTGATCTCCAGGGGGATAATTGCCTGTGTTCCAAAGCACAAAGCGAATGGCGTTTCCCCGGTGGACCGTCTCGGGGTTATGCGATGAGCCATAATACACCCGGCAGTTCTTCAACCCATCGGCCTTTCGCCTTTTCTAGCCTCTTTTTGATGCCATCTAAAATGGTTTTATTGGAGGCTTCAGCTTGGCTATTACTCTCTGGATAAGCCGGGGTGGAGAAGTTGGGCCGAATACCATACTTACTGCAAAGCTCCCGTTAGACTCCGCAGTCAAACTGGGTGCCGTTGTCTGATATAAGTGCTCCGGGAATGCCGAACCGCGTTATAATATTTCTCCATACGAAATGCTTTACATCGGTATCTCGGATGTGCGTTAGTGCCTCCGCTTCTACCCATTTCGTGAAATAATCAGTCGCGACGATCAGAAATCGCTTGTTATCCTGGGCACGAGGTAGCGGTCCGATGATGTCAACCCATTGAGCGAATGGCCAAGGGCTGGTTATGGAACTTAACTCTTCAGCAGACAGGTGAATCAAAGAAGAGAACTTCTGGAACTGTTCACACTTGTTCACGTAACACTCGGCATCGGCTCTCATTGTCGGCTAGTAATACCCCTGTGTCACAGCTCGATGAGCCAAAGAGTGCCCGCCAAAATGTGTGCCACAACTGCCTTCATGTATTTCAGTTAGAAGCTCTTCGACTTTGTTCAGATGCACGCATCCCAGGTATGGACCAGAAAGGGATTTTTTATAAAGCTTTCCTTGCGGATCCAAGTAGTATCGCAGGGCTTTGTTTCGCAGCTTGTACGCTTCTTTCTTGTCCGCTGGGAGCTGTTCGGAAGACAGGAATGCAGCAATGGGGTCTATCCAACTCGGTCCTGACTCTATGACATTGACCTGGACTTTCGCCGAAGGGCCAATGCTTGGCTCCGAGATGAAACCTACTTCGATGGTCCGTTTAATCTCTGAGATAATGGCAGAGGCTAGGCAAGCAAGGGCATCTGCATGTGTGTTCTGATCACGTGTTATTTTATTCATTTCATGATGGTCAAATTTTGCCAGCAAGGAGTTAGCCGTTTTCATGTATGGTCATTTTTGGCCGCGTACTCCCCCTTTAGCTGATTGATCACCAGTTTTGAATCGCAAAATACAAGCAAATGCCGAGCACCCAGAAGGTGTGCATTCCGCAAACCGGTTAGAAGAGCTTCGTATTCAGCCTTGTTATTCAATGCTTTGAAACCGAGTTTGACGGCCTGCTCAATTATTGCGCCGTCGGGAGCCATGATCACGACTCTGGCTCCACTGCCCCGTTGATTGGATGACCCGTCACAATACAACTACCAAATGTCCCCCACATAAATTCTCCAATTCGGCTTGGGTTAAGTTTGGTTGGTCTTGAAGTCGGCAACACCCCCCGTGAATTCGGCTACAAAATCAGCAAGCACTTGTCCCTTGATTGAGGTTCTAGGCAGAAATTGAATATCGTACTAGCCGAGTTCGAGAACCCATTTCGAAACGTGCCCTGATGCTTCTGTACTACGTAGTACTGATCAGAGGGGGTAATCTATTAGTACCCCGATGCTATGCCCCTGGAAGTAGTGCATCAGTTTTCTTGCCGCCATGACGAGGGCCAGGATGTGTTTTTCCAATGGAAGGTAATGGGTTTTGGCGTCAACCATTGCCTTGCTCACATAATACACTGGTCGCTGCTCTCCAAGCTGTTCCATCAACCATACGGTGCTGACAGCCCGGTCAGAGATGGCCAGATGTAAAATGAGCGGGTCGCCTGCCGATGGTGTTGTCAAAAGTGGAACAGATCGGAGATAAGACTTCAGACCGTTAAAAATGGCTTCGCACTCAGAGGTCCATTCAAAAGCTTTACCCTACCGTAGTGTCTGAAAGAATTGTCGGCAGCGGTCCATGGAATGACTGATGAACCTGTTTAGTGCAGCGGCCATCCCCATCAACTTCTGAACCTCCTTGACTGACTGAGGGGAGCCGAGTTCCAGGATTGTGGTGATTTGCCTTGGGTTGGCTTCGATTCCTCGGTGGTTGACAATGTAACCCAAGAAATTACCAAAGTCGATCCCAAATGCACATTTGGAAGCGTTTAGCTTCATTCTGTATTTGTGTAGAATGCCGAATGTCTCTTCCAAGTTGGCTAGATGAGGTTGCTCTTCTTTGGACTTGACCACCATATCATCAATGTAAACTTCCATAGTGTGGCCGAGTTGCTCCTTGAACATGGCAGTGACTAGTTTTTGGTAAGTTACCCCTGCATTCTTCAGCCCAAAAGGCATAACCATATAGCAATAGGTTCCTCTTGGGGTGAGGAATGCAGTTTTGTCTTGGTCCTCCAGATGCATGGCAATTTGATGGTAGCCTTTGTAGGCATCAAGGAAGCTCATACGCTGGTGACGTGCCGTAGTATCTACAAGTTGGTCAATTATGGATAGGAGAAAACAATCCTTGTGGCAAGCTTTGTTTAGGTCAGTGAAATCAATGTAGACACGCCAAGTCCCACTTTTTTTCTTCACAACCACAGTATTCGAGGGCCATGTTGGGTAGGTCACTTCCCTGATTGCTCCGGTGTCAAGAAACCGGTCAACCTCTTTAACAACGGCGGCAGTGTGCTCTGTAGCTGACCGCCAACTTTTCTGTATAATCGGCTTACGTTTGGGGTCGACATTCAAACGATAAGGAGAGACAGATGGATCTACCCCCAGCATCTCATACGGCGACCAGACAAACACGTCAAGGTTGCCGAGTAAGAAGGTAATTAGCTGCTGTCTGTTGACTTCATTCAAAGAGGCACTGTAGACGTCCCCGAACATCTCGGGAGGAGAATCCTGTTTTGTTCATTCGGGCTCACTACAGTTCGGACTCAAATGTCACGGTTCTTAATCTAATCTTGCAATGTGCAATGCAAGACTGATAAATCACCAAAGAGTCCAAATCTGGCAAATCGTTTTGAAAACAGATTTTCAAAGAAGTGCCAAACATGGACTGCTTTTCCAGATACAAAGTCGCCACCTAAATATTTTATTTTGGGAAATTTAGGAAACCCTGACTTGTGCCTAAGGCCACGTGTCCGTCATCACCAAAGTTGCCTCGGCTCGGGAACTTGGGTATGATTGGGGAAGGTCACTCGTGAGCACCCCTGCTCGCCCGATCAAAGATCGGCCACTACTAACCATGATATCGAGTTTTGAAATCATTATGCGCTCTTATTCCGGTTATTAGCCTAAAATTACTATGTGATGCGCACAGCATACAAGTATAGACTCGATCACCTCATTTGGAACAAAACGTCGCATATCCGTTTATTTCGAAATGGTTTGAAGTTTGCTACTCGCAAGTAGGCTAAAATACAGGTTTCGACTAATTATTCCAATTCAAGCAAACCAACCTTCACCCACAGGCATTCAAGCAGTTATATCACATAAGCACATAGCCTCATGGTAAACATGCTGTCATGTTAACACTTACGCACATGCAAGATGCTAAAGCATAAACACTTACAGTGTACTCCGCGCTGAAACAGTGAACATGTTAGTAATCAAATGTATGATCCTAGTCCATGTTAAGATGGCTAATGCATCGCAGGCGAAATGCAACTAGAATAGGCTCGGGTAAGCTACAATGGCATATGAGATGCAACAATTCGATGCACGTATTCAACTTGGAATTGAAATACAATGCAATTAGCATGATAAGTCGAGCCTGGAGCATGCGATACGAATGAATGATGCAAAACAAGTAAGCATAAGGTATGCTAATTGAAACATGCCCTAAAACTAACCATCGAAAGCAGGTAAGTAAAAGGGAGAAAGAAGTGGAGGTTGGAAGACATGCATCATACACATGCACACTTATTACAAAATTCGCCCTTTCTCAGAGGGTCCGAAAGAATAATACAAGCCTCATAAATAATTAACTACTCTAGCTAATTAATTATTACAGACCACTTAACTAGTTAAGCAAATTAACTAAGCTAATAAAGCAGTAAAACAGCCTCGGGAAGAGGGACAAATGCACGCATGTTCGGCTCCGCTTAGAAATCCATCACCATGCTCATGCTGCCTCTGTTTTCACTGCTCTGCACCTCTGAACAATGCACAAGTCTCAAAGTTGCTTCTGAAACACTCCCTGGGAGTTTTGAGAGGCCACTGGCCAAGAGGAAACACCACCAGCCATGCAGAACTGGTCATCGACCATGAATAGGGCTCTCGGCCACAAATGGTTGGCCGACTGGCACCTAAGATGACCGACCGGCCATCTCTTCCTGCAGAACCCTGTTTTGCTGCAGCAGAGGATAGACAAGACATGGAAATGCATTTTCAAAGCAATGTATACACCACCACCCTCCTCATCATGTTTGAGACTCCAAGGAGTACGGTTTTCAACCCTCGAGCCATCAATCACGCATGTCAATGCATGATGGCCCAAGATGCCAAGTGTGCAACTTTAATATCAAATGAAATGCACATAAACACATAAAGAGCCCCAACCTCTATCATAGTTGATCAAGAGGCAAGAGATGTATGTACAATGCTATGCGACCTAAGCATGCAAGCACACTAGTGCTACACAAGCATGTAAGCAATAAGGCTATACAAGACAATTAGCACATAACAATATGCAAAGACAAGCATGCAAACAAGCATGTGACTTCATTCAATCATGTAACAACATGTGAGGCAAACATGTAACAACATGTTAGGCAACCTAAAACCAAAAGAATGCATACCAAATGCACTACCACTTAAGCATGCAACAGCATGTTAATGGGTCGAGTATGCAACAACACGCAAGGCAAGCATGCAACAACATGCGGGAATGGTCTTAAACTAATATGGACGACTCTCAAATAGAACCAAATTAGTGGCCAAGATACTAAGAGATAAGGGACAAATGCACATACAAACATGCACGGTAATTGGCCTAAAGCTTAAGCATCAAAGGGGAACTTTCAAGCACACTCAAAAGGAATGAAAATGATGCAAATGTGACGATGTTACATGCTCTGAAATGAGGCTAGGAATGATGCCAAGTCACATAAACCAAGCAGACAAAGCATGCAAGAAGGTCCAAAGCCTAAGGCTAACCAAAGGGGCCAAACCATGGCCACACAAGGCAAGTCCCAAAGGGTCAAAGGGACTCAAAACAGTCCCAATGCAGGTAAGGACAAGGCCAAAAACACACTTAGATGGCATCCAAATGGCCCATACATAATAGCATACACAATGGTCTAAACAAGGAGCACAAAATGACAACTCTTTAAGGCATTAAAGGAGCATCAAATATAAGTAAACAAGCATGCCATATGGACTGAAATGACATGGTAAGTGACTCCAAATCACTGAAATAGGCCAAGTAATGCACGCTAGGGGATTCAATACTCGAAGCCTACAAGCTGGATTGCATGGTAGCTATACAAAGAAAGTCATGGATGACCCAAACAACCAAAATCAGACCTCAAGCATACCAAAACATGGATAAAAACTTCTTGAAGCCAAGCCAAAATCATGCTAGAAAGACATATTACAACATGATGCATGTTAGGCCAAATCATGGGATTACAAGACAAGTATACAAAGCATGCATGGCATGCCTAAACCAACTTAAAACAGTGTTATATCATGGCAAAACAAGGCCTGATATATACTGAAATAGAGCTAAAACAAGCTAGGCAAACATGCTACAACATAAGTCATTTATGCAAGCATTAAAGACAACATGGAGAGGGGATGACCCTCTCCCATTTAGGACCTCAAAACCACCTCTCCACCACTGAAAATCCTCTGGATTTCAGTGGTAGAGAGGTCATGCAAAGACCAAAACAATGGCCAAAAGTTATAGCCTAAAACAAGGCCTAACAAGGCCTTAGAGGGATGAAACAACCCCAAACCTCAAAGTGACCTCAAACAAAGTTCTAAAGCAAGTAAAAATAGAACTTTTATTAGTTTATAGCTAAGATTAAAACAATAAGCAAGATAAGTCAAAAGCTTGTGCAAAAATGGGGAATAAAGGGGTAAGTTTCTTACCCTTGAAGAACCTCTTCAAGAACACCACCCCAGCAAATTTCTGAGTTCCAATCAAATCAAGAACCCCAAAATCAGCCTTAAGGGACCTCAGCTCCAAGGTATAGTGTAACACTAGGTGTCTTAGTGCAAAACTAAGAGCAAAAACACCTTTTGAGCACAGGATACACACACAAATCAAAAGGGAGAGAGATATAGAGATAGATAGATATAAAACTTCTAACCCTAAAATTCAAAACCCCTAGAGAGGGAGGAGGGCCTCCCATCTTATAGGAATTCAATTCCTAAGCTTCTTGGAGAAGCTAACACAATGGAACAAATCCCTCCATACACGTGTATGGAGGGGGTGAAAAGTGGATGCCAGCTGTGACAGCTGGCATAAAATATCTGTCAAAAGCAGATGGAAAGGGGTCGACCAGCATAAATGGCCGATTGACCAATAAAGGTGGCCGATCGTCCAAAAAATGTGCCGACCGGCCACAACCTTTGGCCGAGGGCTAGAAAAAGGGGCCGGTGGCATCATGCCATGGCCGGTGGGTTAAGGGGATGGCCAACAAGCCACTCTCTTCCCTCAAAAATAGAAATACAAGTGTTTGGTCCACAACCAAGCACAAAACAATCAAGTTAAGAGATCTTGAGGCAAGACGCGTGACCGAGACCTCCGAGAACTCAAAACGAACACGAACATGGATGGTCACCAAGTGTTCAAACGGTGACGTCCACGTCTTGAGGACGGTCAAAAATGGGGTGTCTATAGTTGCCCCTCTTTGATAGAACTCGAAAGTCATAACAATGACGGGAGTGAATGTCAAAGCTCGGAGACGACCCATTTTTGACAAGGCTGAAGACTTAGACAAAACATACAAACTAGAAAAGATATGTGCCCGAAGACAGGGGCAAGATGCAAGAACAATGCACAAAGCCGAGCATAACTTATGATCATGCAAAGAAAGCTGTAACGAAGCATAACATGCAACAGCTTTAAGTAAGCCAAAAGCCAAACTACATTACAATGCAGAAAGAATGTAAGAGAATTATGCAATTCTCGCTATGTTTAATGCGGAGAATACAATACCTGTGCGGTTCGTCTGGTCGTTCCAACTTCAAATGAACCGTACATACAATATCATGCCTGCAAAAGAAGAGAAACTTAACAGGTACAATATCATTAAAAACATGCATAACAACGCAAGTGAAAAGTGTGTGACAACGCAAGTGAGGGGGGTGCATGACAATGCGGGTGAAAGGGGTGCATAACAACGCAACCCAAGTCTGTGCATAACAATGCGATTTGAAACATAAACACATATAAGTAAAGCATACGTGACAACGTATGCAATGTGTAAGGCAAGGAAGGCATAAACACATATAAGTAAAGTATGACGTGACAACGCCTGCAATGTGTATAGGAACTTGAACACATATAAGTAAAGCATAACGCGACAACACATGCAATGTGTATCGGAACTTGAACACATATAAGTAAAGCATAACGCGACAACGCATGCAATGTGTATAGGAACTTGAAAAGGGGAGAAAGTGCATAAACACATAGAAGTAAAGCACACGCAAAAACGCATGCAATGTGTGTCACAATGTGAAAAGAGGAGAAAGGGGGTAATAAAGGTTAGTAAGGGTTAGTTACGTCCACACGCGGCACGCGAGTAGAGAAAAGTTAGAGACTTCCACACGCGGCACGCAAGTGGAGAAAAGTTAGAGTTAGATACGTCCACACACGGCACGCGAGTGGAGAAAAGTTAGAGTTAGATACGTCCACACGCGACATGCAAGTGGAGAAAAGTTAGATACGTCCACACGCGGCACGCGAGTGGAGAAAAGTTAGAGTTAGATACGTCCACACGCGGCACGTGAGTGGAGAAAAATTAGAGTTAGATATGTCCACATGTGGCACGCGAGTGGAGAAAAGTTAGATACGTCTACACGCGGCACGCGAGTGGAGAAAAGTTAGATAATGCGAGAGATTAACATGCATGATAATGCAAGTGGAAGATGCATGCCAATGTGAGTTGTTCAGAATCCATGACAATGCAAATGAAAGATGCATAACAATGCAAATTGTTTGAAATGTACACGAAATGTAAATTATTGAAGTGCATAACAATGCAAAGTGAAGAAATGCAGGATAATGCATGTTTAAGGAAATGCATGACAATGCGAATGAAATGCGCATGACAATGCGAGATAAGGAAGATGCATGAAAATGCAAATGAAGAAATGGACGACAATGCACGTTTTTTGGAAATGCATGACAATGCAAATGGACTCAAATGCGCTACAATGCACGTTTCTTGAAATGCATGACAATGCAAATGAACTGAAATGCGTGACAACGCATGTTTCTTGAAATGCATGACAATGCATATGAACTGAAATGCGAGATAACGTACGTTTCTTGAAATGCATGACAATGCAAATGAACTGACACACGCGACAACGCACGTTTCTTGAAATGCACAACAATGCAAATGAACAATGCATAACAATGTAAGACCAGTGTGCGTTACAACGCATTGTAGTACGTGTATAACGAGACAAGTGATAACAATGCAAGTTGGGTGCGCTACAACGTGTGTAAACGTGCATAACGATGCAACCCATGTGTGTGAATCATAAACAAGAGAACACACGCAATGCAATGCTTTTAAAGCGATTATTGAATCTCTACCGAGCATCGCTCACAAAAGACATAGTTCGAGATCAACACGGAGGCCGGTCAAACTTCAAAAGTCCATTTCTTTGCACTGTCTTGAGTAATGAAGGTTCCAGACCACATAAATGACCCAAACAAGGGTGTGGGAGGCTCAGTGACCCCAAGGGGAGGCCACTGGCCATCCATCGGCCATGAAATAAGGCCGTCGGCCAAATGTTTAGCCGATCAGCTAACAATGTGGCCGACCGACCAAAAATTGCTAAATCGGGGTAATTTTGTCCTTTGGCCACGGGTCTTTAAATATGGGGTTCCAAACCCCATATTTTCACTTCTCACAAACTCGAAAACTCCTCCCCCTTCTTTCTAGGCGATTTTCCCACCTTCGATCCGTGTTTTTCTCCTTGTTTTCATCGCTTTTCGTCGTTCGATTCGCAAAAACCCTCCTCGTTTTGCATGTTTTAAACTGAACAAATCTCAGTTTCAGTGTACTTTTCTCGATTTCCACCACTTGGGGTTTGTTTCCCTCGAGTTTAGCTCAATCTTTGTGCCTCTTTTGGACTCCAGCCTTTTCGCCTATTTTTCACCCTCTCGGGGTTGACTTTTGGGTTGACCTTTCACATTCTTGCCCGGTTTTCACACTTTCTGCCCTTTTCACACTATTCTTGAGATGGCAGACGACTTTCCAGGCTTTGGGGCTCCTCCGGAGATGGACATGGACCCTGAGGCGGAGTTCCTGCCTCTTCACATCCGGCCGTTCGACCCGACGACCTACAGGCCGGCGATACACGTATTGCCTCGCGACAGCATCCGTCACTTCAGCATCTTCGTGAGGGGTGTGCTACCGGAGCTTCTATTGCGCGAGCCAGAGTGACACTTGTCCTATGGCGCTTCCGTGGTACACTCTTCCTCTGTTTCATTTCCCACGATGTAGAACATATAACTGCAATAGTCAAACTTGTTCTTTAACTGCTTAACTCAGACACACTAATACACTACATGTTGTAGTTCACTGCGAGCGCACCCGCGCCCGATATCTGTTTGAATCTGAACACGTGCACACACGCCGCATTTTCCCTAATTTAACTCAAATACACTGATACATCACATGCTGGAATTCACTACGAGCACATCCGCACCCGATATCTGTTTGAATCTGAACACGTGCACACACACCACATTTTCACTGATTCACTTAAACACACTGATACATCAGATGCTGGAATTCATTGCAAGCACACCCGCACCCAATATCTGTTTGAATATGAATACGTGCATAGACACTGCATTTTCACTGATTCACTCAAACACACTGATACATCATATGCTAGAGTTCACTGCGAGCATACCCGCACCCAGTATATGTTTGAATCTGAACACGTGCATACACACTGTATTTTCATTGATTCACTCAAGCACACTGATACATCATATGCTGGAGTTCACTACGAGCACACCTGAACCCAATATCTGTTTGAATCTGAACACGTGCACACACACTGTATTTTCGATGATTCTGAGTGCATTCAACACTGTATTTATAACACTACTTCGCAACCGTTTGTTTTGACCACATGGAGATTTCCATGCCTTCTGAGGGTATGGGAATACCGTCGCTCGCGGATATTACATGAAGCTACCTGACGCGGTTCGTCGCATCGTCGACCAGGCCGGCTTTGGGACCTTCTGCATGGAACTCTCGAGCAGGCCGCTTCTTGCCACTTTGGTGGAGAGGCGGTGGGACACCACCGACTCCTTCCACCGTTCCGCCACCGGGGAGATGACGATGACTCCCTTCAATTTCTCCATGCTCACAGGCATCGGAGTGGGGGGTGATCCGATCCCCTTTGATACAGACATGGACGAGTGGGACGCCGCTCAGCTTTATTTGTTCGGCACTTAGCCACCTCTCGCTCGAGCAGGGTTTGTGTGATACTCTTGGTTCGTGGATCATTTCCTAATCCAGGCACCTACCACCCGGGAGGAGGAGGAGCAGTACGCCTAGGGCTTCATTATGTTCTTGCTGGCGACTACGCTCTTCGCCGACCGAGCGAAGACAGTGGCCGTCTACTTGTTGAGCGCACTTGTGGATGTGACACAGATCCGCCGCTACGACTGGGGTGCCGCCGGCTTGGTCACTCTCTACGGCTATATGAGTTCATCCTCCCGCCTCAGCGGGCAGCTGCTTGGAGGCTACTGGCGAGCCTGGGAGGTACATATTTCCTTTTCTATCTTTTCAGTTCTTTTTTTCATTATTTGTACTCAATACACCGCACATACTGCACAATACACTGCACATACTGCTTTCTGCTTTTTTCTGCATACTACTTTATCTGTATACTGCTTTATCTGATAAGCATGCTCATAACTTGTTCTGTCACACTGCACAGTTGTGGGTGTATGCCTACTTCCCAAGGCTTGCCCTGGTGCCAGACAAGGAGATTCCTCTCGATGTCCCGTTCTCCGACCGCTTCGACGTGAGATGTGAGTGGAGGCCACGAGAGTCATTTATGTTCTTTCGTCGTTACTTCGATACCATCACCACAACCGAGGTATGTCAAACATTATAATTCATTTAAGCTTCGCTTTACATTGATCTTTCAATATCAGTGGATAACAAACTGTGTTTTATTTGCAGATTACCTGGCAGCCTTGGGCCCCATTGCCTGACGCAGTTCAGGATCGGTATGCTGGTGCTCGAGAGACGGCCCGATTCAGAGTTTTTCTAGAGGGCCCCGTCTGCCGCGCCTGGTACTTGGGTGAGCACTTCATGCGGCAGACCCTCGGCTAGCCAGAGCTGCCAGTTTCGCAGCCACCTCCTACTCACATGAGGCATACCGAGAGGTACACTCTCGAGGAGATGATAGACTACACTATCGGGTGGGACTCAGAGCCTTTCAGAGAAGAGGGTGACTACGCCGAGTACATTCGGGCTTACCTAATGCCACCTCTGACCGGTCCTCGTCGAGCTGAGATGGAGAGGCCTGCGACGCCAGCGGTCGGAGTAGGAGCACCGAGGACGGCTCTGGCTCGTGGAAGGAGAGGATCTCGGAGAGAGCAGAGAGGCGAGTGGCCGGTGTTACCCACGATGATGACCTGCCGAGGGCAGGGTGGGGAGACTTACCAGATCAACATTGCTCCCCCTCCGGCTGATCATGAGTTAGTCGGATTCCATGGCTTACCCCCAGTATGTATTACTGCATTTTGCATCATGTAAAGTCGTTGCATTTCATTTCTCTTGATATTCCGCAGAATACTGATGCTTCTAACACTCTTGCAGGCTTCTGCTGAGTATACGCACCAGTCTTTGGAGTTGATTGCCTCCGTGATGGGGATGCTTCAACGGAGTCTCGACCTGTTGGCTATTTATAGTATCCCGGTAAGCTCTTTCAACCGCAATCTCGAACCCTACATAATTTGATGCATCGCATTATCAACACAGCACTTGATACACGGCCCTCACGGCATTGATACATTGTAACCCACACAGCGTTCATCATGACATTCATACACTGTACTTCTACATTGCATTCTGTACTGATACATTGCCCACAGCATTCATACACTGTATTCACACACTGTATTCTGTACTAACGTGCTACTCACAACATTCATATACTGTATTCACACACTGTATTCTGTACTGATACACTGTATTCACATACTGTATTCTGTACTGATACACTACCCACAGCATTCATACACTATATTCACACACTGTATTCTATTTTATCTGTAACTGATGCATTTGCCACTTGTCCTTTTTAGGCTCCGTTCCAGATGTCGGCTACATGGGGTGCTCCAGCAGGACCATCTGCATCTGCCCAAGGAGGAGGGAGAGTAGGGTGAGGGACCGTAGTACACCCCACACCAAAGCAGGGCGCACTCATGTTGGGAGCAACTCACGGGCGCCGATTCCAGATGATGATGAGTCCCAGGCAGAGGCAGAGGTAGAGTCATCTGAGGGCGAGACTGGAGATGATTCGGGCTCGAGCTCAGATGGTGGAGCCGGTGACGATGTTTCTGGACCTTCGTCCAGGAAGAGGACGAGGATAGACTCTCATGCCTGAGACCAGTTGACATTGATCTAGACTTTTGTTGCTTTTCTTCTTTTTCTTGCTTTGTTCAGACCTTTTGTTGCTTTTTTTCTCTTCTTTTTTTGCTTTGTCCTCCTTTTTGTTGGTAGCTTGAGCACATTGTACTGCCGCAGGTAGGTTTTATTTTCTTCAAAACTATGTACTTGAAAAGATGATGGAATGAAACAAGATTTTTGCTAAAAAAGTGTTGCATTTGTACATCGGATCACATCGCATCGCATCATATTACATAACAATGTAATCGAATTAGAAATTGAACATGCATGTATTATCAGGTCAGGTAGACCAACGTAACAAATAAGACAAATTAACTTAATAAGCAACAAAAGGACCTTGACAAGTTTACAACTTGATAAGCAAAGAGCAATAACTCAATAAACAAAATTGCGACAATTTGGTAATCAAATGAGCAACAACTCGATAAGCAAATAAGCAACAACTCGATAAGCAAATGAGCAACAACTCGATAAGCAAATTGAAGTAACACAGGTGTGACTTTGCCAAGACAACAACGGAAGGCACTGGAAGTGGAACTAATCACAAGTTCCCAATATGTTCAACACATAAACTACTCATTTCAAATACACAGCTCGTAACACAGTACTCTGTTTATTTGGAACATAAGGCTCATTGAGGACACTGCTGATTCTGAACACACAGCCCATTTTGAACATTGCTCATTCTAAACTCGCAGCCCACAACACAGTATTCTACTCATTTTGAACCCACAAGATGCAAAGACAGCATTTGCAGAAGTCGAAACAACCTCAGATGCTTTGAATCCTTCGCATCGCAGTCTGGGACCCATAGCTTTAGATAGGCCTTGGTTCTACTGTTCTCACATGACCTGGGTTAAACCCTGCGGTTTTATGAAAGAACGAATTCTGTTTTGCATAAATGTGAAGAATGGCACAGCACTCTGAGCACAAAACAACTTATTTTGAAATAAGAAATGAGTTTTTGACCGGGTATTGATCCTACGACTAAACACAGTAAAAGCGACTCAACCAAAAAAGAAAGGGTAACAACCTAAACACATCGAGTGACACTCGAAACGACTCAAAACAAGAATCGAGATAGAACAAAAGACACGACGCTCAGACGTGCACAGGGAGCCTGTTTCTCTAGGTATTGTTTCCCATCCTTTCTCATTTGTGATTCTCATATCACTCGGCCCTCAGGCTCTGTTTTTCTGAAAAGCCCTTTTCTCACATTTTCTCTCAGCGCACATCTCTCTATTCTTTAATCTCTCATTTTTTCATCCCTCCCCTGGGTGGTTAATGGATAAACAAGAAGTTATGGGTTTATGCCCAACATTATTGGCTCGTGGCTATTTCTTCTGGTGACATTTAGTCGATGCCCCAGATGAGGGAATGGAGTATCTCGATCCATCCCAATTCGTGCTTCACACTTGGCTTGATACCTCGTTGCTTGGAGGGTATAAGACCTTTCAGCCCTTTGTTGTTAACCTCAGTCGTGCCTTTTCTGGCGAATATGGTGCCCTTTCCGGCAAGTAAGTTTGACAATGGGGGAAAAGACAGAACACCTGACTTAACTGTGCCCCTAGTTCATCATTTTGACCATTTTTTGTTTTGGCTTTCTACTAAAACAATTTTGACCAATATGAGAGTTAGATTAACAAACTTGTTCGGCTTTTCTGATTTAAAATCACGCAAGTTAGGTTATGAGCACTGAAAATTTTCCTTTTTGGGTCCAAGGAAAGGTCCAGTTTTTGGAAAAATTAAATAATTTTCAAGAAAATTAGTCAACCTCAGTAAAAATTCTCAAAAACTATTTTTGCAAATGGTCACCGCTCGACCAACACGAAACTTACTCTTGAGATGCACAACCTCAGATCCATAACAATGGAAAATTGCCCCTTGCTTGAACGGCACTACATAGTAACGGAAAGTTGCCTCTTGTTTGGATGGCATTATGGTGCATTGGCAACGAAAAGTTGCCCCTTGTTTGGATGGACTGCAGCACACCGTAATCAGTCCTCAATGTGACGATCACAATGGAAACTCTCGGATACAGAGAAGACAACGATGATCAAAACCATTACATGGACACAATTAATTTGGAAGTGTTTGTGGCTGGACTTTGGGATGAAGTTGCCTACATATCCCAAACATAGGAATCAAGCCTTACGTAGTTTGGGTTAAGGTACACTCGGGTATTAACCTCTCCTTTTGCGCTCTAACCTTTGCCAAGGCTGCCCTTCTGGGTTTTCAACCTTGCGAACTTTGTTCTTTTTTTTTTCATTTCTTTTCTTCTTTTTTTCTTTTCCATCTTTTCTTTTCATTTTCTTCATTTTTTTCTTCTTTTTTTTGCATCTTTCTCTTTTTCCTTTTTTGTTCTTTTTTCTTTTTCTTGCTCTAATTTTTGCCTGGGCCGCCCTTCCGAGTTTTTGGCCTAGCGAGCCTCTCAAGGGTAAAAGTGTAGCTTTGTCCATGTCAAATGGGTTTGAGATCCTGAAGTCATCTGAATTCAGGAAAGTGGCTGTTGTTTGTTGACGATGTAGAAGTCTATCCAATGGAGGGTGAATCTGCCCCTAGTGTTGTGGATGGGAACTCGGTTGTCCTTCAGCAATGTCTTCTTCTTTCCTTCCTTCTGGGGTTTGGCATTCTTGCCGATCTTCATTGCTTTGTGGAATGATCCATCTTCGGCTCTTCGCGCACAATTTGGTATCTTTTGCCCCTAGTTCGAGGGGTGCTTCTAATCTAGCTTTGCAAGCTTCTTTTGACGACATCTGATCTTCCAGATTTGACTTTCCTGCCTCTTGTTCGAGGGTTGCTTCAAATCTGGCCACACGGGCCTTACATTGCGGTTGACCGTTGAACACTCTAAATTACGGTCCAAGGTTTGAAAGCAAGGGGTCGAGTCTCGAGGCTAAGAGCGATCCTGAGTTGCACAATCTCAGGAGCGATTCCACACAAGTCTTCACTGGACTGCGCAAAATATTTTTTGAATTTTTTTAAGAAAGCGACAAATCGCTCACGTTGAAAACAGTGTAGAACCAATCTGGATCAAGCCAGGGTCCTCCTCAGTACTCACATTAACAAACATGATTTCATTCATTACGGGCTTAGCATGCCTCTCTTTCTCTCAATTGGTCAAATTTTGCAAAACCCGAGGAATTCCTTCCTCTTCGTTTTCATCACAGTGTTTGAAAAGTTTTGGAAAACTTAGGTCAATGCAATGAGTTCGAGGCACAGAAAAGTGGGCAAAAAGTACAGTTGCTTCATTCTAAACATGGTTGGCACGACAGGCTCAAAGCGGAAACAAGCACAAAAACATGAAAGCCACAGCTGTTTCATTCAGATCTTCTGGTGTAACTAGTTCCCCAGCAGAAACAGACTCAAAAGAGTGGGAAAAGACAAACACAAAACAACCAGATGATGTTCGAGGTAACACCCCCAAAATCACCGAACTTCTGTACGACAAGACTGACTCGATACAACAAGATAGACCTTCAAGCAAAAGACTGACTTAAAACAAAGAGACAGACCCAAAACAAAACCAAAGAACTGACTCAATCACCTGAGTTAGAAACTACGAAAGCTATCATTCGTAAATGCTCAAAACAGTGCGTGCCAAACGCCACATCTGGAGTAAACTGAGTGCCGCCCACAGGTGGTCCACCCTTGATCACGTACTCGTACTATCCCCCAAGCCCACCAAATCAGTGGTGACAGACTTTGCTGAGCTCGGTGGGAGAATGACCCCATCATCAAATAGATCCTGCACTTCGTGGCGAAGTCGGAAGCAGTTGTCGGTGGTATAACTAGCCTGTTGATAGTACGCACAGTACTCGATGGTATCATGACCCGGTGGAAGATGAGCAGGGAGAGGTCGAGGCTCAAGGGGTTTAAGATGTCCCTTTTCAGCAAGGATTTGAAGCGCCTTAGACAAAGGCATGTAGAGGGCATGAAAAACCCTACGCCCTTAGGCCAGATACTTCGAAGTTTGTGGACCTTTGCTGGACGCACTAGCAAAAGAATCAGCTGGTGCTGCCTTGGCTCTCTGATCTTTCCCAGGTGTAGGGTTAGGATGGGAAGGAACTGTTTGGATATGACGGGCCCTATCCCGATTTTCCCTTTGGCTTGAACTGCTCTTGGTCTGGGTAGGGAAAATGCCATCCACAGTTTTAGCCACAACTGTGAGTACTTGCTGGTTATTCATCCCTACGGCTTTCAGAGCCTCAACAGATTGCTGGAGTTGTTCGTAGGGATCAGTGTCCACCTTCATCTTATTCTTTCCACTAGCCTCAGCTTGGTGGACAGTTTGGGTTGCCTGATCAGAGTGAGGTTTTGTTGTTCTCGACATATCATTGCCGGAGCTTAAGACAACTTTAGGTTGGCTAAGCTCAATTACAATTCACCCTAGTAGTGGGGGCTCCTCCGGCATGAAGTTCCCGGCGTATGATGTGGCTGGTGGTGGAGCCGACATTCTATAGGCTAGATCAGCCACAGATCTCTGGAGATCACTGATCATTCCCATTAACTCAAACGTGGTGCGTTCACGAGCTTGAAACAACTGGGGTTCCCAGATCGGGCACGCAGCAGGCGACCTGGGCAGGTGTGCTACCTCAACATCGGTCTCACCCTATAAAATGATCCCTTGGTTTAGAGCGGCTGCCATAACCACAATCTCCTCTGAATTTTGTGCCATCGTAAATCCGCTGAACTGAACGGAGGTGATGTGACTGGTGACTTGAATGACCAGATATCTGCCTTGCTTCGGTACTGGCTATTATTGAAATCTCTAAAACTCCCCCTCCCCTGAAAGAGAAAACAGGCAGCAGCTCAGCCCAATTTTACCCAAACAATCGCAAGCACAACTAAATAACTGTATTTGATCACTGATCACTATTCCCCAAAACTGCTGTCCCAAAACTGAATCTGATACCCACAGATATAACTGATTCTCAATACACCGAATTGATACCCACGAGCTTGATACCCAAACTTGAAACCAGATATGTGCATTCCCTGTAGAGACACGACTCTAAAAGCACATAACAGGCAAATGAAAGTCAAAACACCCCTATGTTGGGGTAGGGTTTCCCTGTCCTAGTTTCGTCAAGAACTAGGGTTTCACTACGCACACAGCAATCTCAAACAACCTATAGTCGAGTAAGCAACCTGTCCTAGCTTGGAATGGTCACTATGGATTCCGAATATGCACTAGGTCGAATGGTCGAGAAGGGTGCCCTGATAAAAATTGGGGTTTGTGTTCCCATCATGGCAGAGCCCGTAACCGATTAGCCTTATGTCAGGCAGCCTCCTGCAAAACGTTCAGGAATAGCAGATGGCAAACACAGTGTCCTAGGCGCACCAATCACATGCAATGCAAAGAAACACATAAGTGTAATCAAAACAGGATATCATGAGTTCGAGTCAAGTTCTCTAACTCTCCAGCAGAGTCGCTAGAAATTGTAGACGTCCCCGAACGTCCCAGGAGGAGAATCCCATTTTGTTTATTCGGGCTCACTACAGCTCGGACTCAAATGTCACAATTCTTAATCTAATCTTGCAATGTGCAATGCAAGACTGATAAATCACCAAAGAGTCCAAATCCGGCAAATCATTTTGAAAACAGATTTTTTTGAAAGAAGTGCAAAACATGGACTGCTTTGCCAGATATAGAGTCGTCATCTAAACATTTTATTTTGGAAAATTTAGGAAACCCTGACTCGTGCCTAAAGCCACGTGTCTGTCATCACCAAAGTGGCCTCGGCACGGGAACTTGGGTACGATTGGGGAAGGTCACTTCGTGAGTAACCCCGCTCGCCCGATCAAAGATTGGCCTCTACTAACCATGATATCGAGTTTGGAAAACCTTATGCGCTCTTATTTCAGTTATTAGCCTAGAATTACTATGTGATGCGCACATCATACAAGTATAGACTCGATCGCCTCATTTGGAACAAAACGTCGCATATCCGTTTATTTCGAAATGGTTTGCAGTTTGCTACTCGCAAGTAGGCTAAAATACAGGTTTCGACGAATTATTCCAATTCAAGTAACCCAACCTTCACCCACAGGCATTCAAGCAGTTATATCACATAAGCACATAGCCTCACGGTAAGCATGCGGTCATGTTAACACTTACGCACATGCAAGATGCTAAAGCATAAACACTTACAGTGTACTCCGAGCTGAAACAGTGAACATGTTAGTAATCAAATGTATGATCCAAGTCCATAATAAGATGGCTAATGCATCGCAGGCGAAATGCAACTAGAATAGGCTCGGGTAATCTACAATGGCATATGAGATGCAACAATTCGATGCACGTATTCAACTTGGAATTGAAATACAATGCAATTAGCATGATGCGCCGAGCCCAGTGCATGCGATACGAATGAATGATGCAAAACATGCAAGCATAAGGTATGCTAATTGAAACGTGCCCTAAAACTAACCATCGAAAGCAGGTAAGTAAAAGGGAGAAAGAAGTGGAGGTTGGAAGACATGCATCACACACACGCACACTTATTACAAAATTCGCCCTCTCTCAGAGGGTCGGAACGAATAATACAAGCCGAATAAATAATTAACTACTCTAGCTAATCAATTATTACAAACCACTTAACTAGTTAAGCAAATTAACTAAGCTAATAAAGCGATAAAGCAGCCTCAGGAAGAGGGACAAATGCACGCATGTTCGGCTCCGCTCGAAAATTCATCACCATGCTCATGCTACCTCTGTTTACACTGCTCTGCACCTCTAAACACTGCACAAGTCTCAAAGTTGCTTCTGAAACACTCCCTGGGAGTTTTGAGAGGCCACCGACCAAGAGGAAACACCACTGGCCATGGATAACTAGTCATCGACCATGAATAGGGCTCTCGGCCACAAATGGTTGGCCAACCGGCAATTAAGATGACTGACCGGCCATCTCTTCCTGCAGAACCCTGTTTTGCTGCAGTAGAGGACAAACAAGACATGGCAATGCATTTTCAAACCAATGTATGCACCACCACCCTCCTCATCATGTTTGAGACTCCAAGGAGTATGGTTCTCGACCCTCGAGCCATCAATCACGCATTTCAATACATGATGGCCCAAGATGCCAAGTGTGCAACTTCAATATCAAATGAAATGTACATAAACACATAAAGGGCACCAACATCTATCATAGTTGATCCAGAGGCAAGAGATGCATGCACAATGCTATGCGACCTAAGCATGCAAGCACACTAGTGCTACACAAGCATGTACGCAATAATGCTATACAGGACAATTAGCACATAATAATATGCAAAGACAAGCATGCAAACAATCATGTGACTTCAATCAATCATGTAACAACATGTGAGGCAAACATGTAACAACATGTTAAGCAACCTAAAACCAAAAGAATGCATACCAAATGCACTACCACTTAAGCATGCCACAACATGTTAATGGGCCGAGTATGCAACAACACGCAAGGCAAGCATGCAACAACATGCGGGAATGGTCTTAAACTAATATGGACCACTCTCAAATAGGTCCACAAATTAGTGGCCAAGATGCTAAGAGATAAGGGACAAATGTACATACAAACATGCATGGTAATTGGCCTAAAGCTTAAGCATCAAAGGGGAACTTTCAAGCACACTCAAAAGGAATGAAAAGCATGCAAATGTGACGATGTTACATGCTCTGAAATGAGGCTAGGAATGATGCCAAATCACATAAACCAAGCAGAGAAAGCATGCAAGAAGGTCCAAAGCCTTAGGCTAACCAAAGGGGCCAAACCATGGCCACACAAGGCAAGTCTCAAAGGGTCAAAGGGACTCAAAATAGTCACAATGCAGGTTAGGACAAGGCCAAAAGCACACTCAGATGGCATCCAAATGGCCCATACATAATGGCATACACAATGGTCCAAACAAGGAGCATAAAAGACAACACTTTAAGGCATTAAAGGAGCATCAAATGTAAGTAAACAATCATGCCATATGGACTGAAATGACATGGTAAGTGACTCCAAATCACTGAAATAGGCCAAGTAATGCATGCTAGAGGATTCAATATTCGAAGCCTACAAGCTAGATTGCATTGTAGCTATACAAAGCAAGTCATGGATGACTCAAACAACCAAAATCAAACCTCAAACATACCAAAACATGGATAAAAACTTCTTGAAGCCAAGCCAAAATCATGCTAGAACGACATGTTACAACATGATGCATGTTAGGCCAAATCATGGGATTACATGACAAGTATACAAAGCATGCATGGCATGTCTAAACCAACTTAAAACAGCGCTATATCATGGCAAAACAAGGCCTAATATATACTGAAATGGAGCTAAAACAAGCTAGGCAAACATGCTACAACATAAGCCATTTATGCAAGCATTAAAGACAACATGGAGAGGGGATGACCCTCTCCCATTTAGGACCTCAAAACTACCTCTCCAGCACTGAAAATCCTTTGGATTACAGTGGTAGAGAGGTCATGCAAAGACCAAAACAATGGCCAAAAGTTATGGCCTAAAACAAGGCCTAACAAGGCCTTAGAGGGGGGAAACAACGCCAAACCTCAAAGTGACCTTAAACAAAGTTCTAAAACAAGTAAAAATAGG
Organism: Camellia sinensis; assembly: GCF_055761805.1. Lineage (NCBI taxonomy): Eukaryota > Viridiplantae > Streptophyta > Magnoliopsida > Ericales > Theaceae > Camellia > Camellia sinensis. The sequence continues at coordinate 98,066,550 of NC_138975.1, read as the reverse complement.
ACTTTTATTAGTTTATAGCTAAGCTTAAAACAATAAGAAAGATAGGTCAAAAGTTTGTGCAAAAATGGGGAATAAAGGGGTAAGTTTCTTACCCTTGAAGAACCTCCTCAAGAACACCACCCCAACAAATTTCTGAGTTCAAATCAAACCAAGAACCCCAAAATCAGCCTCAAGGGACCTCAGCTCCAAGGTATAGTGTAACACTAGGTGTCTTAGTGCAAAACTAAGAACAAAAACACCTTTTGAGCACAAGATACACACACAAATCAAAAGGGAGATATATAGAGATAGATAGATATAAAACTTCTAACCCTAAAATTCAGAACCCCTGGGGAGGGAGGAGGGCCTCCCCTTTTATAGGAATTTAATTCCTAAGCTTCTTGGAGAAGCTAACACAAGGGAGCAAATCGCTCCATACAATGGAGGGGGTGTAAAGTGGATACCAGCTGTGAGGACTAGCATAAAATATCTACCAAAAGCAGATAGAAAGGGGTCGACCAACATAAATGGCTGATTGACCAACAAATGTGGCCGATCGACAAAAAAAGGTACCGACCGGCCACAACCATTGGCCGATGGCTAGAAAAAGGGGCCGGTGGCATCATGCCATGGCCGGTGGGTTGAGGGGATTGCCAACAAGCCACCCTCTTCGCTCAAAAACAAAAATACGATTGTTTGGTCCACAGCCAAGCACAAAATAGTCAAGTTGAGAGATCTTGAGGCAAGGCGTGTGGCCGAGACCTCTGAGAACTCAAAACAAACACGAACATGGATGATCACCGAGTGTTCAAATGGTGATGTCCAAGTCTTGAGGACGGTCAAAAATGGGGTGGCTACAGGCACTGATCATGAAGAACCTATTCGGATTCCCGACAATTTCAACTCGATCCAGGGTTTCCGTGGCCTTTTCGCTTGGAAGCCGTCCGACATCGTCAAGGCTCTCTCGATGCGACACCTTAATAGAATTCATTTCCAGCCCTCTTGATGTCTTTGCGGCAAGGAGATAACATGCTTGTGCCGATTTTTGCGAACCATGAATTTGTTCAACGCTTTTTTAGTAGGAAAACACTGCAATTGATGATAGGTGTTTGGCAAGGCCTGCATGGTGTGCAACCAAGTTCGGCCCATGATGAGGTTATACGGCAAGGACAGCTTGACGACCTAGAATTCCACATCCACTATTCGCGAGCTTGCTCGAACTGGTAGCGTGATTTTTCCCAACAGGTACTCTGGATTGGCGTTCAAGCCGAATAATGGATAAGGAGCTGGAGAAAGATCTAATTTGGTGAAGCTGAGTTTGGTGAATGTCTTGTAATACATAACTTCCGTTGTGCTCCCAGCATCAATGACTACACGCTCAACGATGAATCAGTTTACGCGTAACTCGATTACCAAAGGATCGATGTGAGCAAGTGTCACTCCGACCAAATCTGAATCATCGAAGGCAATGCTCGCAGCTTCATGGGGTCGTTTAGCCGGGGTGAGTTGACTTTGAGGGTCGGGACGCGACTGAATCGTGTGCACTGCGGATGCCACTGGGAGGCTGTATATCATGTGGATCACGCCGAGTGAAGGTGAATTCTTCCTTAATGCTATTGCTTTGGTTGAGTTGCCTTTTTGGACATACTGTTATAGCTGACCATCTTGTACTAATTCTTCCAAGTGATCCTTCATTGCATAACAACTCTCAGTATCATGGCCATGGTCTTTGTGATACTCGCACCGCCTATCCCGTCATCTTGTGTCGGGAGGTCCCACCATTTTGGGTGGCCATTTGAAAAATGGAAGGTGTTGGACTTTAGACATAACCACGCTGATCGGCTCTAACAACTCCGTATATTTCTTGTTCGCGCACCTTATGCGCCTACTATCTACTTAAAGTTGTTCGCTATCTCGGTGGGAACATTGGTCATTTGATCGGCGTGAATCCCATCTCTTTTCTCATTTAGCCCGATGCCGTGGTTCAGGACTCCGAGCTGGCACAAAGTTTACCTGCTAAACAATTTCAGGATAGGCCGTCATGTTGGCCTTGTTCCCAGTTTTAATCCGGAAGATGTCGTCTTCCACTTTGTAGTATTCCTCAACTTTCTTCATCAATGACCAGACTGTTTTAGGGGCCCTTCTAGTTAAGGAACTGCGGAGAGCACTATCAGGATGCAGACCCATTTTAAAGGCGATGATGGCCATGGAGTTGTTGCAAGCGTCATCAACAAGATTAAAACACTCCTAATAACGCGCCGAATACGCTCTTCGGGTTTCTCCTGGTTGGATCTGCATTGCCCAAATAAAGTCAACTTGTTTTGGCTGGACCTCATTGGTGATGAATCTTGCCCTGAAGGATTTTTGTAATTGATATAAACTATTAATCGATGCCGGCTCCAACTTATAATACCATCTGACTACCAATGGTCCCAAACTGCTCGAAAATATTTTGCACATGAGAGCTCTGCCGTCTGCATGCAACGTCATGGCTTGCTTATAGTGACAGATATGATCTGTGGAATCCAATTTCCCGTCGTACAAGGTGAACGACGAGGGCTTTGAACTTCTTGGGTAGTACTGCCTTTGCGATCGGTCGCACAAAGGGATCATGCTGGTCCTCTTCGTCTGAACCATTTCGTCTTCGCTTATGCCTTATACGTGGACTCTCTTAAGAGGAACTGGTAGTTTCGGGTCATCCCTTCTTCCTGGGCTCTGGGGATAATGAGTCAGAGTCGCTGTCACTGTCTTGTTGTCGGGCTCGAGGTCGTCGACCACTTACCCTCAGAGGTTGTTCCGGACTTTGGCGTTCAGCTCGTTTGGACTTCGCCACTTCCAAGGCCAAATCCTGACAGAGATGTTCGCTCTCAGCGATCATGTTCTCCAACCTCTGTTCATTTTGCTTTGCTTGTTCCATGATTGCTTGCATTGTCTCATGCTCTGAAGTCAAGGGTGAGTCGAAGTTCAAGGCACGTCTTGCGGCGATAGTCTCTGGTCCCAGCATGTTTGTTGGGGTGAGATCATCTCTCGGTGTAGTTTTGTGAGCGATTATCAAAGGATCTTCCGTTGCGCCCGCCATGGATGTAGTTGAGTATTCCCACACACGGCACCAATCGTGGAGAAGGTAGTTCGAAAATACTCTTTGGATCCAATGGGACGCTTGTAATGACCCTCATCCTCGTCTTAGCCATGTTCATGTGCATCTGTATGATTTTGTTTTGTTAAGCTTGCATTTGTAGGTTGACTTGTTTTGCCTAAAGTAAAGGTTCCTGTCTTGTTTTGTGCTTATGTGATTTGCTTGAGTATTGCTTGTATGCTTTGTCCCTTGCTTGGTGTGTGTAGCCTAGGTCACACCCTTGAACCTCTTGTACCTGGGACCATCTTGGAACCACCTTGGTTGACCTCCATCTTCACCCTGGCATATTGGCCGAGATGTCATCATCTAGGCCAAGGTGTGCATCACCTAGGCTGTCACGCCCTCAAATTAATACGTATAAACCCGACATTCATGACGTCCATAGGCATAAGAGAATAAAACATATTTCTATTTATCGGAGTATTAAGGCCTCGTTTGGGAACAGGCTAATTTAGTAACTTTTTGGCTATTTGGCTAAAAAGGTAGGTAAAAAAAACTTGTATGTTTGGGATGACTTTTTGGCTAATTACGAAAAGATGTGCAAAAAGTAGAGAGAAAAGAGAATCTTTGACTTTTTGGTATGGGTTGTTGGTTTTTTGGCTAATTTAGTAACTTTTTGGCTAATTGGCTAAAATAGTCTCTGGCCAAACGAGGCCTAAGTACAAAGTATTACATGTTGACAACAAAAGTAAATGCCCTACGGGCTTACAACTTTCCAAGTCAACACTTGGGTTCAACAAAAGAAGAGTCCTAACTCTTTATACAAAATAAGCCCTTGGCTTGATTTATATGTAATACAAAAAGATAACAACAAAAGGATCTTTCGGCCTATAAACCTCCCAAGCTACGTCCTTGGAGGTGGCATACCATCTGTACCTGAAAAATGATGTCCCATAAAGGGTGAGCCAAAGCCCAGTAGAGATATACTAAACCAACTATGAGCAATAACTAAAACATTAGCGTTTGATAAATGTTTATCTCATATAAACAAACATATATCTCTTTCATAATCAATCTATATTCACAAATATATTTCAATCCCTTTTCATTTTATTATCCAAACCAATTCATAGATATGGTTCTCTATTCATCCAGACAGTTTACAATGAGACTACAACTCATATTAACAATACTTCGACACTTCAATTTCAAATGAGATTACAACTCATATTATCAATATTTCAACACTTCAATTTATCTACGTTATGCAAACGTAATTAAGATTTCAGGACTTTCACCCTGGACACTCCGGCAAACTTAGTTATCAATGGAATCCATCCCCTATCTCCTCCCAAATAGGTTTGAGGGTACATCCCCTATCTCCTCTCAAACCATGGAGTACATCCCATATCTCCTCCCAAACAATATACATATACAATGTATTTAAACACTTATCATATACAATGATCGATTTACACACATATTCAATGTATTATTCCAACCGCCATATTTAATGACATATTCCAGGCAGTTTCAGTTTTCCCTAATCAACATACAGTGTCTACAACAATCAAGACTATCCTCCACCGATAGCCCAAAGCAGTTACCTCTAAACAGATAATAAATTTATCAAACAGATAAAATATGAACATTATCGGAGGTGAGTGATTTATTTATCCAACTACGCCATTCAATCCCATAAATTCCCAATTTCATGATTTCCAACTCAATTTCATATATTCCCAAATTAATTATTCAATATAATTAGGGCATTTTCTCCCTTTTTCAAATATCAACCCTAAGGCTCAATTTCATCTTTTCAACAACAATAATTCCACTTTCCAAAGTCTCACAAACACATGGAGTTTAACTATCTAAAACCCCCTTTTTACAACTTCAAAACAAACCCTAACTTTCCCAAAATTTCCATAATCCACCATTTATACAAAATGACTAAAATCTATGTCAAAACTCATAAGAAGGAGTAGGGTATCCCTACCTCAAAAGAAAAGACTCAAAGGAGATGAACGTGAAAACCCAAGATGCTCCAAACACCAACTTTTTCGGATCAAAATGAAGACCACGCCAAGCTCTACCTTTCTTACAAAGGGACTAGGATAGAAACACACTAGAACTAGGTGTATTCTTAGAGAGAGGGTGTATAGAGAGAGAAGAGCAGCCGGATCTAGGGTTTGTGCATAGAAGATGGTGAAAAAGTGAAGAAGAAGCTGCTGCTGCGAACTGATATATTCGAGCCTCGCTCGAGCGAAGGAGTGGTCGCTCGAGCGACCAGACACAAAGAAACCTCGCTCGAGCACAAAAAGCCTCACTTGAGCCAACAACATGAAGCTTTAGGTCTGCAACCCAGAAGCACGCTCGAGCGAAGGAAAACTCGCTCGAGCGAAGAAACTCAAAACATACAGCTCGCTTGCTCGAGCGAAGGAAAGCTCCCTCGAGCCAAGAAACACAACTATTAGGTCCAAACTTAGATGTAGATGTACGCTCGAGTGAAGGAACCCTAGCTCGAGCGAAGGAACTAAAACACAGAGCTCGCTCGAGCGACAAAAGCCTCGCTCGAGCGAAGACACCAAAAACTGGGCAGCAAGCATTTGTTTCAAAACACACCCAACCTGTTACAAACCTACCCAACACATCCTAAAACTCAAATACAAAGAATTAAAGGACGGAAATACAACATATACAACAACAGACATCCACAGAATCGAGTCCGGAATACAATAACCAATGGAGGGGATCGCTATATAGGCCGAGATGTGTATCATCTAGGTCGAGATGTTATCATCTAGGCAACCAGCATCCTTGTTCCTTGCGCCTAGTGATCTTGTTCTTGGACTGGTATGACCTAGACCGAGGTGTGGCATAACTAGGCCAAGTGTTATCCTTCCTAGCCGAGATCATCGAAACCTTCTTGCCCGAAGCCGATGCCCTAATCTGAGATCATTACCTTGTTAGAGTGCCCTTGTGACCTTGCTTGTTATACACACTTTGTCATACTCTTGTCTTGTCATTCTATCACCTTTTTGAGGAGATCCAATCCGGCGTTGCCACGTGTCCCAGCAGAAGGTTAAGTCAGGTACTAGCTGAGAACCCATGTCATTTTGTGTCATACCTTTTGCATTTTAGAGAGAGAAGCTCTAGGAAGAGGAAGAGAAGTTTAGAGTGAGAGAGCTAAATCCCAAGCTTGATCTTTAGAGTTTGAACCGTCAAATCCGTGTTTTGAGGTTAGATTCTTGATCTACTCTTGTCGTTCCTTATGTTGATCTAATTACATTGCATGATCTAGCATGATTCATGAGCCATGCATTGATTTAAAGTTTGGTTTTAGAAGGAGAAAATGATGTTCTTATGTTCATGAAAGAAAACCATGCTTTAATCCGAAGGTTTATATCAAGATCCATGTTTTTGTGTTTGTTTTCATGAAATCTCCAAGTACAGGTACTCAGGGCCATGCTTTTGAACTCATATCATGAAATCTCAAATTTTGAATAGAGAAGTTACAATTTTAGCATTCAAGTTCTTCATGTTCATGTTCTTCATGTTTTTCAAGAGGAAACCCAGATTTCCAAACTTCATTTGCCTAAGTGTGGTCGCTGAGACCCACTCTTGCCTAAATCTCACACCTAGGCCAATCATCGTATCTCACCTTGGCCTACCTTGCATGATCACTTGCACCTTAGTCTATGTTGCATGTACACCTAGGCCTAGGAGACCACATCTCAGGTGTGGGACCTCGACCAAGACCTGGTTGGTACCCAGCATGTTTTCTTGAGATGAAAAATAGTGTTTTAACTCCCAGCACATGTTTTGCTTTGTTTTGACTTAGTTTTGAAAGAAATGCCGGGATCATTTACACCCATGTAAAGCTTGTTTTAGGGATGCATTGCATAGCCATCTTTTGAGCATTCCTTCTTGTTTTCTTGAAATACAATCAGTGGACCTTGCCATGTATTTGTAGGTCTTGGATTCTTGCCTTAATCCCTACACCCGAAGAGCTAAGTGAATGGTATTTTTAATAAAGCTATGTTCTAATGTTTTTATAAAAGTTTTGCTTGTTTTGTTTTGGAAAAGTGTTTGTTCAAGTATGAATGATTTTTCCTAGTTTTGTATCAAGTATTATCTTGTTTTGATGACATTCTTGGAAAGTCCTTAGTGCTAGGGGACTATAATGCAACTAGTACCCTTGTTTGAGATATCTCCCTTGCCACCGACGGTCTTGTACGGGTGGGTTTGTCTAATCGATTCCGGGTCAATTATTCCCTTGTTTTGTTAGGAATGTCATCCCTTGTATTATATTGATGCTAGTAAGCATTCCTTGAAGCTTTGAAAGACTTGATATATGAACTTGGCTCATCCCTTGATTTTGTACAAGATATGCTATGTATTGTTTTGATAAAGATCTCGAATATCATTCATTCAAACCTTTATTACTAATATCTTTCACTGAGTATCCAAGCTCACCCACTCCTTATATATATGTAGGTGACGAGCAAGAAGGCAGTGATGCCTAGATGTTATTTGCAAGTTGTTTTGGATTCATGTTTTGCTAGCATCTTGAAGATTATGCTTCTTAGCTATGTAATTCATTTCTCTTGTATATGTCAGCTTGAGAAGCCTTTTGATCAAGATGTAACATGTACTTATTTTATTTGTATTTGGGTTGTACACCATGTTAAAATGTATGTCATTTCATTTGAATTATGCACAGCTCTTGTGGACTATTTAGATTTAAATTTATTGCTCTCGCACATATAAGCCCCATATGTATACTCTGTTTGTTTGTGAATCCTTGTAAGTTGGCCTTTGGTAATCTTGAATTACTAGCCATCATGGCACCATTCTACTAGGGGCGGAATGGGGTCGTGACAATGCTCGAGATCCTCAGCGTGTAGCCTGAAAAAGAATGAACACTCCGGTCGGGCGTGCCAGAATTAGCACTTCGAAAGATAAGTCAGTATATACTCTCTTGGTTGCTTGTATTTTAAGTTAAGCTTGCTTTTTCTCACATACCTTTCTTTGACTGTTGTTCCTCTATTTATACTCACTTCCTGGGCCTCAGGGCCTGGCCCACTTTTCACCCATTATCCTCTTATTTATTCGGCTCCTCCCATGACGAACCAATTATCACTCAGCTCCATAATCCAATAACTATTCGGCCTATTTATTATATTCGGCCTTCGGATCGTGCAGGATAGGGCCGAATAATGTCTATCTCCTAGGCCTCTAAGTGTATACTTGGCTCACCTGATTCCGCTATTATTCGGCTCCCACAGTTGGATTGACAAAAGAACAAACAAATCGCATGAATAGGAAATAGAAACATGGATTCTACATAGAGATACGCAAAATCAAAACAATCAAAAGTGATGTAGTAAAGTGAAAGCCAATTTACCTACGTGTTGAAACAATGAACACAGCGCACCATGTTTCAATTTGGTTGCAAGTGAATAATGATTTCTACTGTGGCACAAGTGATTTTGTCTGGAACTTCTCTAAATAAACCGTACATACAATATCGTTTGTTTCCGATATAACAGAATAAACAATTTAGGCAAAACAATTTATAAACTAACAGAAAAGTTTAAACAAATTAAAACAAATCAAATTACAAATTAAACTATGAGTTTAAACAAATGATCATGCATTCATACAATAAATCCAAATGAACAAAAATTCTTTTTTTTTCTTTTCCACTATTTTCATATTCTTCTTTTCTTCTACTTGCTTTCTTTTTCTCTGCTCTTTTATTTCTCTATTTTGTTTTCTTGTTTTCCTTTTTCTTTTCTTTTACAACTCTTTTGTTTTTTGGTTTTCTTTTTTCTTCTTTTTTTTATATATTTTTTTTCTCTTTCTTTAACTCCATAATACAAGAAATAAAGTAAAGTGAAAAAAAAAAACAAAAACTAAACTGGATTTACACTGAGACCCAGCCAGGCATCGCGATAGCCGACCGGGTTTCGATAGCGACAGGGGCAATTTCGGATATTCTGCATGATTTGTTTGTTTAAAACAAACTGAAACCCTCATTTCTCACACCTTCTCATCCAAAACTCCCTACCCTTTCTCTCTAGCCTCCCTCTCTGTCTAGATTTCCTCTTTTCCTTGCAATACCCAACAACCCTTGCCATTTTTTCTTCGAAACCCTTCCCCTCCTCTATATTTTGAACCGATTAGATTTTGATTTGGTCAAGTTTTTTTGGGGGTTTCTCATTGTTTTTTCCTTGTTTCACGGGTTTTCTTAGTTTTTTGTGTACTCACTCTCGTGTTTTCACTTTCTCTTATTTTATGTCTCCTAGGGTTTAGCCCCCTACATTTTTCTTGCTTTCCCTTCATTTCCTTCACTTTTCTCGATGGCTACTGATAAAGTTCCCATCCTGGACCACGCCATTGGTATTGGGGTTGCCTTCGGTGCAGATACGGAGGCTGAGGACACTCATGCATTGCCTCCTCTCGTTAATAGGCCATTTGATACGGCTACCTACCGACCACGCACACATGCTCCACCCCCCAGGTTGTATTTTGAGATTCGAGGGCCTCATCTCTGGGATAGACGTGGACATCTTGCTGCAAGAGCCCACAGAGTACTTATCCTCCGTTACCTCCATGGTAAGCAACTTTTCTTTGTTTGGATGCATTGTTGAATCTTACAAGTAGACTACTAGTTAATGCTTCACACACTCCACATTTACAGGTGATAGCCAGGAGGATTGGTGGATACAAATCCATATCCAGCCCCTGGCACTAGTATTAGAGACTGCCCGTGGAGGTCCGCGCATTGGTTGATGCTGTCGGCTTTGGGCCCTTCTGCTTAGGGCTCATATAGATGAGAGCCGAGTCGTTGCTGTACAGGGCCCTAGTCGAGAGATGGTGGGACACCATAGATTCATTCCACTTCTCATCGATCGGGGATCTGACTCTTACCCCATATGATTGTTCAATGCTCACCGGCCTATGGGTTGCAGTTGGCGGCCCGATCCCATGTGATCCTGACATGACACAGTCAAGAGCCAGACAACGTCAGCTTCTTGGAGTGATCCCAGACATCACCAGTCACAGGATGGTGAGGTACAACTGATTTTATGATCATTTCTCTGAGTCCCAATCCATTATTACCGATGAGGTCACACAGTACACCCGCGGCTTCCTTATGTATCTCCTCGGTACTATACTATTTGCGAACAGGGAAAATACCGTAGGGTTATATCTTCTAAGGGCACTGGTGCATCTACCACAGGTGATAGATTACGACTGGGGTGGCGCCAACTTGGCCACCTTATACTGCTACATGAGCTTTGTCTCCCACTGTAAGGCGGATTCACTTGGCAGCTACTTGAGGGTTTGGAAGGTATGCCTCACACTTATCTTTTTTGTGCATTCTGTTCATTCTGCTTTTTTTGCTCATTTGCTTTGCATTTCATTTTCTGCTCATTTACTTCATCCATCTTTTTCTGTTTGCAGCTCTGGGTTTATACAAGCATCCAGTTTTGGCGAGGCTGATCGAGTTGTCAGTACCCCACTCCCAGTACTACAACTCCTGGTTTGAGTGCCGTTGCTGTGTAGACCAAGATTTTCCCTATTTCTGCCACTACTTTGACACAATCACGTGGATTAGGTAACAAAATATCAACCTTTAACTTTTTCATACTGTATGCAAACTGCACTGTTTCCCATACTGCATGGTCCATACTACACTGTTGCTTCTATACTGCACTCTCATTCTTACACTGAACGGATTTCTTACATCTGATGCTTGCTTCCACAGGTTGACTGGCTTCCTTGAGGAGGGGAGGGGGCATTCCCCAGGTGTCAAGGATGACCTATGTCACTGCATGGCATGCCTCCACGTTGTAGATTTTGTTCGAGGGCCCCTTTGGCAGGGCTTACTACCTGGGGAAGAGGTTTATCCGCCAAATGTGGGGTGTCGTTGCCCTCGACATTCCACATCCTCCTCCTCTGATCATGAGGGTAGTTGATGAGCTGCAGGACGGTCCTCAAATTAACCTCCTGATGTTAGGCAAGGATGGTGGTTGACATCACGAGCCTGGCAACTTCACCACCTTCTTACATACTCGGGTGATGGCGCCACTTACCCTAGGCGTGGTTCGCGCTGTGCCGGAGGTTGCTGCTGCTGCTGTGGCTGGTGATGCCCTTGCTAGAGGTGCCCCTGCTGTTGCTCCTATTCCTAGGTTTCTCGTGATTCCCACTGAGATCATGTACATGCATGGAAGGAGTGATTGAGCAAATCCCTCTTGAGCACATCGAGGAATGGGACCATAGGCTAGTGTTCACTCTTAGCATCAAGTAGGTATACATTTCTTTATGCTTCTACTCACTGCACATTGTCCTATTTTGTTTTCTATGATTTTTGTTCATTGTTCTTTATTACTTATGTCTACTTTTCTTAAATTTTGTTCCTTTTGCAGATACCCCAGACGTATACTGAGGACCTCCTCCGGACGATCAACTGACTGCTCCTCATGGTACGGAGGAGATAGACTGCCTTAGTTACTCATGGGATCGAGGTACATTCTGTGTGTAGTTCATTGTTGTTGTCATATTGTTTATACTATTGTTAGTCCATACTAATACCTGTATTCTTTTCAACTTGAGTGGGCACTAGTAGTGCCTGCATGACCTGCTCCAGTCAGTAGACGGAGACGTGGCCCAGTGAGAGGCCGAGCAAGGTAGTGCTCACCTTCTGAGGAGTTTTTGACGAGTCTATGACCTCTGAGGATGAGGGAGAGTAGGTTGACTTGCAGTCCAGTAGTCCCAGTGATGACAGTGATGCACCTCCTCCGTAGCCAATGAGGAAGAGGGCGATAATGGGTTACTGATGAGGACAACGATTTTGTTTCATTTTTTTTTCTTTTTCTTTGTAGTTAAAGACTAGCTTTAGATAGACCCTTTTGTTTGTTTTTCAAGGATTTTCTTTTGTTTTGTTGCCTTGTAAAACAATGATCAGGGTTGGACCTGCTAGTTATAAAAGATAACTTTTTTGAACGATCTCCTTGCACAATGTAATGAATGGCATGTGATGAATGGTGTAACCCTTGCATGGTAACTTCACATAAGACTTGAAACAACGAATATCTGCTCTTGCATTCATTCTTGAATTGGATAACAACCCACAACCGGAAAAAATGTGAAATACAACTCAATAACAAGAAAACAAAATAAAAATAACTCAAAAATACTAAAACAAACACTTGGTACAAACAAAACCAGACTTAAAACACAACTGCAGTACGTCAGGTCAAAGGCCAGCTTTTTCTATAACTATATTGACCTCAACCACCACTTAGACCAGGCAAGGCCTAAATATACACAGCTGGGCTTCATTGAGGTACGACTGGGCCTCAGTGTGAGGTCGGTCAGTACTGCCCAAATGTCATGCACTGCTCCTACTCATTCTCTATAAATGAAGCACCCATGCTATTTTTCTAGTAGAATAACAAGTCTTTGATAGTTTGCTCTCAAGATCCGAGACTGGATAGCCACTTTAGATGGCTCAAAAAAGTTGAATTTTCACAGTTTTGGCCTAAATGCGCTTTTTCCTCTGAGTTGCTTTTCTCTTTGTTTTCCATTCCTACATGCTGTTTTCACAAGAAGTGTGTTCGACACTCAAGGAATTTTAAGCTTTAATGGAGTCCCGGCATGATGAAAAAATCATACTACAGCCCGTTTTGGCCATGCCCAAGCTTTGGGACGAATGTGTGGGTTAACATTACATGAGGCTCATTCTTTGGCACATGATGCAGAGCTAGGCATCCCCGGTTTCGTTCGTTGATTTTCCGCCATTGGAGACAAGAGTGACCTTCTTTGGCGAGGCCGCCAGCAACATGCTCTCTATTTATGCCTTCTTGGATAATTCTTTCTTGCCCCTAGTTTCGGCGGAGCTGGCATCCGATTGATCGAAGTGGCTCAACATCTGAAAGAGAGTAAGAGTTGCATGGGTTTGGCACTGGCCGAAACCATGATGGGTTTAGATGCTTTCCGTCGAGGAGAGACCAACCGGTTGGCAAGGAGTCTGCTACTTCTCCAGGTATTCTTTTCCACCTTTCTGATTTATGAATCTTACATCACTCAACACTGATTCTCTATTTTTCTCTCAAAACCCCTTTCCTTACTTTTCTCTTATCGTACACCTCTCTATTATTTAATCTCTCTTCTTTTTCATCCCTCCCCAGGTATGGTTGATGGATAAACTACAAGTAGTGGGCCCCTGCCCCGTGTGCTTGGCCTGAGCTTACTTCTTTCGTCAACAGCTAATAGATTTCCCCTCAGAGGGTTTATGATATGACTGGATGTGCAGCTGGTCCGAAGCCGACATAACTTGGCATTGCCCTTGGCTTAATTTGGCTGAGATAAGCTATAGCATGTCCCGACAATCAGGTGTAAAGTTGATTGGCCTCACACATTGCGTATTCTATTTTCCTCTCTGGTTTCGACGCCAATTCGGGCATGATCAGATACGTCTAGATGAGGGAGTGGAATACACTGCTTCATTTTTGGTTCATGCTTCGCACCTGCCTCGGTATCTCGTAGCCTGGAGGACGAGAGAGATTCTGGCCCCAACCATTAGTTTCAGGTACACCCTATCTGAGGAGTGTTTGGCTTGGGTTGAAGAGGAGGCAGAGGTTGGGCCGTCTTTGGCATAGAGCCACCTGACTTAGTTATGCCCCTAGTTTTACTACTTTGATCTTTTCTTTTCAAGTTTAAGATGTAAAAGCAGCTTTGATCTAAATCAAAGAGTTAGAGAATGTACTTGTGTTGAAATCAATAAAATTAAAGTTGCGAGTACTGAAAATTTTCCTTTCAGTCCCAAAAATGGTCCAACTTGTAAAAGGGTAAAATTTTGAACAAAATCAACTTCTATTAAAACTTTTTAAAACAATTTTCGGAAACAATCACCACCTGGCACGCACATAATCGATTCTCAAGATTTACAGTCTCAAATCAAAAGAAATCATAATGCCCCTGATTGTATGTCACTACTGCTCTGCACTGTAATAAGCTTTTCTTTCCAAAATAAAGGGCACAACCAAACTAACAGGTGATGAACGAATACGACCTGAAATGGATAGGACAGTTGAATCAGAGATAGTTACGGCCGAACTTTAGTGTGAAGTTGCCTACGTATCTCAAAAATGGTAATCAGGCCTTACGTAGTTCGGTTCAGGTTCACTCAAGTATTAACTCTCTCTTTTTGTGCTCTAACTTTTGCCAGAGTCGCCCTTTAGGGTTTTCAACCTTGCGAGCTTAGTTTTTCTTTATTTCTAATTTTTCATGCTCAAACTTTTGCCTAGGTCACCCTTTCGGGTTTTTAGCCTAGCAAGCCTATCAGGGGTAGTATTTCTTCAACTTGTCCATATTGATCGGTTGTGAGAACTCCAAGCCATCCAAGTACATAAAAGTAAATGCCCCTCCTGACCAGATTGACTTGATGATGTAAAGACCGGTCCAGTTAGGTTTGAACTTGCCCCTAGGGTGATGAATGGGAGCCCGGTTGTCTTTCAGCACCATGTCCCCTTCTTGAAGATTTTTGGACTTAACTTTCTTGTTAAAAGCCTTAGCAATTCGGCGTTGGTAACCTTGGACATGATACGATGCTCTTAGTCTTCTCTCATCAAATAACATTAACTCCTCAAACCTACATTATTTCCAATCTGCCTCTGTTATTTAACACTCAACCATAACTCGTAGCGAGGGCACTTCAATTTCGATCGGCAAAGCAGCCTCCATCCCGTAGACGAGAAAATAGGGGGTTGGCCCCATAGACGTTTGGATTGAGGTTCTGTAGCCCCAAAGTGCAAATGGCAATTTATCTAGCCAGCCCCTGTAAGTCTCTACCATCTTCTGCAGAATTCTTTTGATGTTTTTGTTCGCAGCTTCGACAGCTCTATTGGTTTGTGGCCTGTAGGTCGATGACTTATGGAAAGCCATGTTATATTTCTCAAGCAAGTCTATCACCTCTTTCTTGAAATGCGACTCATTATCGAAGATAATCTTATTGGGCACCCCATACCGGCATATGATGTTGTTTTTGATAAACTTAGCCACATGCGACGCTTTCAGCACGGAGTAGGACTGGGCCTCTACCCATTTTGTGAAGTAGTCGATTGCTACCAGAATGAATTCTTTCTCGTTTGATCCCTTTGGCATAACTACACCGATAACATCTATTCCCCAAACAGAGAATGACCATAGTGAAGTCATGTTCTAGGGCTTTAACGGCAGAATGTTCATTCTATTGGCATGAATCTGGCATTTGTGGCATCACTGAACAAAACCAATACAATCCTCTTCCATGGTTGACCAGTAATAGCCTTGTCTAAGGATTTTTTGAGCAAGCATTACACCGTTCATGTGGGCTCCACACTTTCCTCTGCGGATGGCCTTCATAAGGTGCTTTGATTTCTCTTTCTCAATACATAGCTTGTGCATTCCCAGATGACCTCTTTTGTAAAACTTGCCCCCGCAGATGATAAATTTAACGGCCAGACGTCATATTCCCCTTTTGTCCTTGGTAGTTGTTCCTGGCGGATACACCTCATTTTCTCAGAAATTCCAGATATCATAGTACCGGGGGTTCTTGTCTGAAGCCTCATCTATTGCGGCGATGGTTTCACAGGCCGGCGTATACTTCTGTTCAATAATAATTGGACACATCCTGACTCCGAATGGAATGTCTACCATAGAAGATAAAGATGCTAGTGCATCAACGAACCGATTGTTCTCCCTTTGCAGGTGGGTAAACGTGAACTTTTCAAACCTTGAAATTAGCACATCCAAGACCTGATAGTAAACCTTCATTTTCTTTTCTTTTACCCGTGAATCTTTGTTGGCTTGAGACACAACCAAATTCGAATCCCCGATGACGTCCAACCATTTTGCCTCTAGTTCTAGGGTGGTTTCTAAACCAGCAATACACGCCTCATATTCTTCTTCATTCATGGATATTTTTAATCAGAGTTTGAAGCCTAAAGGTGTATGGGAGTCATCAGGTGCTATCAGGAACACACTGATCCCATAACTGTATTGATTGGCTACTTTGTCAAAGTACATCATCCATGTTTTCTCCTCTATTTGCAGAATATCCTTATCTGGGAAAAGGTACTCCACTGCTTCATCCTCTTTTACTGGGTGATCTGCCAAGAATTCCACTATAGCTCTCCCTTTAACCAACTTGCCTGTAACATATGTAAGATCGAATTCGGAGAGAAGAAGCAACCAACGGGCTAGCCTGCCTGTAAGCACTGGTTTCTCGAAGAGATATTTGATGGGATCTAATCTCGAAACCAAGATTATAAAGTGAGCAAACAGGTAGTGCCTCAACTGCCGAGAGCCCATACCAAGGCTAGATAAGATTTCTCAAGAGAAGTGTAACGGGTCTTGTAATCCAGCATTTTCTTGCTCAAGTAGTAAATGGCTTTCTCCACCTTGGCCTCAGATTCTTGAGCTAACATACACCCCATGGTTGAATTCGTCACTGACAGGCATAAAATCAACGATTTTCCCGATTCTGGCGACAATAACGCAAGCAGACTCTGCAAGTACTGCTTAACCTGTTCAAAAGTGAACAGACAGCGATCGTCCCATCAAAAATTCTTTCCTTTCTTCAGGAGACCAAATAGTGGTTCATAAGTCAAGGTTTGTTTTGAAATAAACCGCCTTATGAATTGCATTTTACCTAGAAAGCCACACACCTCCTTTTCAATCCTTGGCGGTGGTATTTCTAAGATGGCCTTGATTTTGGAAGGATCTACCTCAATTCCTCTCTGTGTGATCAGAAATCCAAGCATTTTTCTGTTGTTACACCGAAGGTGCATTTTTGAGAGTTCAACCTCAATCTATACTCTCTGATCTGCTGAAAGAATTTCTCCAAGGCGGTGTAGTGGTCTTCTCGATCTTTGGACTTGACAATCATATCATCCACGTACACCTCAACCTCTTTGTGGATCATGTGGTACAGAATGGCAGTTACAGCCCTTTGATAAGTGGCCCCGGCATTCTTCAACCCAAATAGCATGACTCGATAACAGTAGGTGCCCCACGAAGTAGTGAAAGTGGTCTTCTCCCTATCCTTGGGTGCCATCAAAATCTGGTTATACTTGAAAAACCAATCGATAAACGAGAGTAATGCATGGCCTGCAGTGAAGTCTACCAATTCATCAATATGCGGCAGTGGAAAATCATCCTTTGGACTAGCCTTATTCAGATCCCTGAAGTCAACACAGACTCTAATTCTGCCATTCTTCTTTGGGACTGGAACAATATTGGCCAACCACGTTGGATACTCAGATACAAGCAAGAACCCTGCCTCAATTTGTTTGGTAACTTCTTCCTTGATCTTCAAAGCCCAATCTGGGCGAACTTTGCGCAACTGTTGCTTAATTGGCCGAGCCTCAGGGTTAAGAGGGATCCGGTGCTATACAATCTCAGGATCAATTCCAGGCATGTCTCCATAGGACCATGCGAAAATATCTTTGAAATTTTTTAATAGAGCGATTAAACGCTTGCATTCCTCCGAAGACAGTGTGGACCCAATCTGGACCAAGCAAGGATCTTCCTCAGTATGCACATTAATTGATATGATTTCATCTATACAGGGCATAACAAGCCTTTCCTCCTCATGATCAACCAAATTTTTCAAAACCTGAGGAATTGTTTCCTCTTCGTTTATGTCAAAATTTTGAAAATGAAGATCCGTATAACAAACCAAAGGCACAGAGAAGTAGGCAACATTCACAGCATTCCTATTCAAAAAGTCTGGATCTTCGGTTACAGTGGACTCAAAAGAAAAGCTAAAAGACGACCTAGATTAGACTTTGGTATCTAGGTTACCACTCCCAGAAGTACCAAACCCAGAGGAACTCGAATCTGACTTCGACTCCACAGACTCGGTGGAATCAGATCCAAACTCACTATCCGATTCAGAACTGTTGATGGCGCCTTGCTCAAACTTTCAGACCAGGCATGGAGCCTCAGACGCATCCACAATAAGATTGGAGAAATCCATTGCTTTGTTATCCCCGATCATTGAGATAGTAAAACTATCTCCCAAGTTGGTGGTCTCAGCTCTAGCAGTAGAACTTGTTAGTAAGTCAGCCAGCGCTTTTCCCAACAACTCATCCTCTTCAATAGCCAGGTTTATAGTCCTACCTTGATTTGTGCTAGGGCTCAGGTTTGCTTGTTCATCCACCACTTCTGGTAACCAATGTTTGAAAAATATCTCGAATCCCGAATACCTTGTTTTTGTTTCCCAATCATACCAAGGCTTTGGAAATCCTCAAAAAGGGAAGTCTTCCCCTTGGCGGAGAAAATGCCCGTGCAAGGTCCCTTGTATTAGTTTATGGACTAACTCATACTACTTTCCAATCCTCTTTGCTTTCAACCTTTCTCTTAGCTCCTGTCCTTTCCTCTGCCAATCTATAGTGGTAGGTTTGTATCCTAGCCTGATGGCATAGGGGTTGTGACTGATCTCCTTAGCAATAGTACCCCTATGTCTGCCACTTCGATCTAAACCCAACCTGGACATATGCCCCTGTTTGTTTATCGTGTAAATAGATTGCGCACTCACGTAGTCTCCATCACCCTCTACCATGATGGTTTGGACCAACCGGGCTTCTACCAGAAAGAAACTAGAAAGGTGCACATCTTCTTCCCTGTATATGATTTCCAATAATGGTGCAGTGGTTCCCCGAGGAGGATGGATCACAGAGTTACTGTATATAGTGGCAATCCAACCTTTGAAGCGGTACTTCACAAACTAATGGGCTATTGATGATACAACCTTCACCTAATGTAGCCAGGGCCTTCCCAATAGTAGGTTGAATGTGGCCGAAACGTCCATGACATAGAATTCCACCTCATGTTCAAACGGGCCGATTAAGATATGGCTCTTGAACGCTCCCATGACATCCTGGCTTTTATTGTCGTAAGCCCGAACAGCTTAGGTCATGGGAGTAAAGTCAATTGGCCTCAAACCGATGGCATAGGCAGTTCTCACTGGACATACATTGATCGCTGATTCGGAATCTACTAACACCATCAGAATCTACTTTTTTTGACTTTCCAAGGTTACATATAATGGACGGTTGTGGTTGGCACCCTCAGGTGGTAACTCTTTATCTGTAAAAGATATCACCCGTGTAATGTCCCCAGATGTTACCAACGATACCAATTGGTCGGCAGTGATATCAATAGGCAGTTTAGTCCGATTCATTGCCTTTAACAGTTCTTGCCTATGCTCTCCAGATGCCATCATCAGCCCCCAGATTGATATGTTGGCCTGAATCTTCTTGAGCTATTTTAAGACCATGTTTTCCTCAACATCCTTCTCATTTGCTTTCTCAGCCTCCTTGTTAGAGGTCTGTGGCTAGTCTAATGCTGCAAGTTTGAAGTACTGACCGCTTCGGGTCATATGATTGATTTCATCAGTATACCGGGTGTCATCAGGGGTATCAGCTTTCCAACCTTCGTTAGTGTACGCATGACTTAGGTTGTTGTCTTCCCACCACTCTCCTGCAGCCATGGATGGGCTACTATCAGGTTCTATTCTTAGCATGTTAACATCACGCACCCCATCATCATACCATTCTTCCTCTACTACAGCTCGAGCATCAGCATCCCGGTGCTTTCTAAGTTTCCTTAACATTCTCTTTCGATCACTGAGAAACTGTAGCTCGACTTTTTCGAGCCCCCCTTTCAGAGAGCTCGAATTGGTCTTGCAGTTTGGACTCCTGTCAAGGTTCTAAATCTAATTTCACAAAGTGCAATGTGAAACTAATAAACACCAAAGAGTCCAATCCGACAAATCATTTTGGAAAATCGATTTTGAATCAAATAATGCCAAAACTGGACTGCTTTTCCAGATTACAGAGTCGCCACCTAAATATTTTATTTTGGGGAAATTTAGGAAACCCTGACTCATGCCAAAGGCCACGTGTCCGTCATTACCAAAGTTGTCTCAGCTCGGGAACTTGGGTACGAGAGGGGAAGGTCCTAAAATGAGCACCCCCGCTCGCCCGATCAAAGATCGGCCTCTACTAGCATGATATGTTGTTTTATAAACACATGTGTTCTTATTCTGATTATTAGCTAACTTTACTAGGTGACATACGCAAGCAAGTATAGACTAAAATCACAAGAATTGGAATGAATTCAACTCATGTTTGCTTTTGAAAATGGTTTGAAATTGCCACCCTCAAGTGGGTTAAAATACGGATTTTCCACCAAACATGATGGACTTAAAACATGATTTTGCCACTTCGCAAAGTGGGCATTAAAACTCATAATCATCGAATTGTCTGAATTCAAGCAACAAAGCCTCCATCCACAAGCATTCATGCAGTTTAGCATTTAAGCACATAGCCTCAAGGCAAGCATGCTAAACATGGCAACACTCACACTCATGCAAGGATGCTAAAGTGTAAAAGCTTACCAAGTACTCCAAGCTAGGAAAACAAAGTTAGAAAAATATGCATGATCCTAACTATTCAAAATGCCTAATGCAACACATGTAATATGCTATGTAAATTGGCTCGGCTACCTAATCATGGTATTTGTCACACCTTGATAACATGATTTTAAACACGTATTCAAATAAGTGTATTGAAATGGCGATGCAATTTGAATGATGCGCCGAGGCCCGTTGCATGCAAGACAAATGAATGATGCAAACATGCAAGCATAAGGTATGCTAATTGAAAATGACCCTAATCTAACCATCGAAAGTAGTTAAATAAAAGAGAGAAAGACATGGGGTTGGAAGACATGCACACACACACGCACACTTATTACAACATTGCACCCTCGCGAAGAGGAGTCCGAATAAATAAGCTAAGCTACTCTAAGCTAAACTAATCGAACTAATCTAATTAAACTAATTAGACTAATTATTACAAAACAAAATAAAGAAATAGCTAAGCTAAGCTACTTAATTATGACAACACTTAACTAATTAGCAAACTAATTAATTAAATTACAAAACCATGTTAACTAAACATGTAAAGCATTAAACTACGCTGCCTTAGCTCTGCTTTAGGAAATTGAATATGCATACACCCAGTTTTTGCCCTGAAACGCCTTCCAATTTGCTCTTAAGAGGCTCTGTTTGCAAGGTTACTCCGAGAACTTTCTGCTCCACCTTACCAAAACAATGTTGAGGACTGCACCAGTGGCCTGTCGGCCATGATTGGTTACTACCGGCCACCTACTGGCCAAAACGAAGCACTGTCGGCCAAAGATGTAGCACTACCAGCCATCAGTGGGCCACTGCCGGCCACTAGTGTGCTGAATCACCACACTGCAACACAGCACAAACAGAGGAAAATGGAGGGTTTTCCAAGGATATGTTTGTACTGTGTGCCTCCTTATCATCTCAAAACATCCAAGGAGTAGCACTCTTGGATCCAAAACCACCAATCAAGCATTTTCAATGCATGATGGCCAAAGATCGAAGTTGTACACTTTCAATAAATGCACGAAAACAAGACTCAAAGGACCACCACCCTATCTTGCACGATGAAGAGTGATGAAGACGAAGGAGATTGGCTCATTTCATCACTTTGAATATGAAATGGTCCAATCTAACTTGTGTTCAATATAACGCCCGATTGAACACATGCAATACAAACACAACATGCTTATCTTGTTCATGTTTTACTTGTCCAATTCTTGTTTACACATTTTAGGATTACCAAACCATTCTTTAACTAGTTAAGTCCAATGTGAAAGTCCTCTAATTGGAAAGATGGCCTAAGCCACAAGTGCCTTGAGCATGAAAGAGGCCTCGTGCTGTTGGTTAAGAGGAACTCTCAAGAGAGGGTTAAAATCATTAGGCATGAGGGCCTTAAATTCACACTGAAGCCAACAAAGGGGCTCCAAACCACTTTCAAAGCAAATTAAAAAGTGAAGAATAGAGGGAAGTTGCAGACTTTTTAGTGCTGAAATGGCATGAAAAATGGCACTAAATCATGCAAGCAACACATGCACAACATGTTCAAAAGCTAAAAACACCAAACTAGTGAAAAAGCACTACACTAGAGGCATGCAATACAAAGCTCAACTGACCAAACCAGCTCAAAATAGAGTTAGAATATGCCAAAACAGTGGCTAAAACTTGCTGAGATTAAGGCACAAAAGGCTAGAAAAACATGCTTACATGTTAGGCTATAAACAAGAATCAAAAGCAACTCTAAAAAGCAATAAAAGAGTGAAGCAAATGAGCATGTGATAGAGCTATGAACACTGAAATTACATGTAAAAAGGAACTTCAATAGGCAAACATCTCAAGCAAAATCACCTTCCACAATTGAGGTTTCAGGTTGAAAATATCCCAAAAGGGACAGCTGGAATAGCTGGAACACAAATATCTGTAAAAATCTGAATTTTTCCATCAATGGCCGGCAAGCCATTATTGATGGCCAGCATATGTCCATTTCTGGCCGACAAGGGTCACTCTTAGATGGCAGGTGGCCGGAAAGGCCATTCATGGCCGGCACATGGCCAGAAAAGCCCATCCATGGCCAGAAACCTCCACCTCTGGTTGGCTAGAAAAATCTGCTTTTTGGGCCCAACTTCAAATGGGAATATCTCCATCATCTGGACTCATTTTCAGGTCATTCTTTAGCCTAAACTAAAGCCCTGGAAGTCTTCTTTCCAGAGGAATCAGCCTCACATCAAAATTCCAAGTGTTCAAGAAGATATGCCTCTTTTAGTGAAGACTGCTCAGTTTCGATTCTACCCGGATTCATGCCCAACTTCTTCTCCAAATTGGTTTATTCTCTCCACTCCAATTTTATTCAACTCCAAACCTTTAAATAAGATGTTTTAAATATTTTTCAAGGATTTCACCTCTCTTTCATTCATTTCCAGTTTGTCCTTGCTCGGTTTAGCAAAAATTGCAACATTTAACGAAATGCGAGCCTCGGAACATCGTAAAATCATTTTTTCAAAAATGTTTTGAAAGAGAGGGTTTTAAGGTCTAAAAATCATTTTGGTCAAAAGGCTTTGGTCCAAAAATGGGGTGTGAGGTTGGGGTTTGAAACTCTTCTTGCTGAAGTAATCGAACCTTTGCACTGCCCAACTTTCATCACCAAGTAAACAATCAGTGGCGCCCAAGTCTTAAGGGCGGTCAAAATTTGGGTGTCTACAGTTTACCCTCTTTGACAGAGCTCAGAGTCATGAAATGACATGAGTGAATGTCAAAGCCCAAAGACGACCCTTTTTGACATGGCCGTAAAACCTGGGCAAATAAACAAAATGCAGAAACAAATGGTTGCGCCCACAAGCTGCCTACGTATCCCTTTGCAAGGAATCAAACCAGCGTAGTTCGGGGGCAAGATGCAAATGATATGCACAATGCAGAACATAACTTATGATCATGCAATGAGGGCTGTAAGGAAACATCTAAATGTAAATTTTAGGCAAAGAAATGCTACATCAAACTCATACATAAGCAAGTAAACATGAACCAAACCACATTTCATGCAGAAAGGATATAAGAAAATTATGCAAGTTTAACTACGCATCACGCAGGAAAGATAAAGAACAACAAGACCCCCAGGCGCACCCGAGGTGCGAAACAAGATCCCAACACGTGGCACACGCGAGGAATGACATAGTGTGAACCTAGGGACACATCCTAAGGTTTCGAACCACAGAGAACAGTGATAACAAGTGAAACACATTCAAACATTATGCAACCAAAACAACGAGTGCTATAGGCATCGAAATCCGTCCGCATGCACTTAACCAAAGCGTCCTAACGTGCCACGCATGACAGGGAAAAGAGAGCGGTGTAAACACCAAAGAGTGGTATAAACATCGGAGCACATCCCAATATTTCTAACCAAAACAAGGTGGTATAAGCGTCAGGCACACATCCTAAACGCTTCTAACCGAGGAGTGGTATAAACATCGGGCACAAATCCCAATGTTTCGAACCGAAGCAAGGTGGTATAAGCGTCGAACACACATCCCAAATGCTTCTAACTAAGGAGTGGTATAAACATCAGGCACGCAACCCAATGCTTCTAACGAAAGGGGTGGTATAAACATCGGGCACACGTCCCAATGTTTCTAACCAACGAGGTGTGGTGTAAACACCTAGCGTACCCGAATGTTTCTACCCAACAAGGAGTGGTATATACACCGGGCGTACTCGAATGCTTCTAACCAACAAGGAGTGGTGTAAACACCGAGCGTACCTGAATGTTTCTAACCAACAAGGAGTTCAAATGACAGAAATGATCTTACCCGGACTTCGTCTAAATGAACCGTACATACAATATCGTGCCTTATTTTTTCTTGGTTACACTTCCAAACCACAGGTACTACTTTTCTTCTTGGCCATGTTCAAAATTTTCCCTATTCTCCAACGGGGTGACAGACTAGGTTGGTTCAGTATCCAAAATTGAGGCGCATATATGCTACCTCAACCTATGGGGCTTCCATACAGATTTAAAGTTGGGGATACACCCTTGGGTATTTAAACCAGACTTTAGTCTCGAAAATTCCAAACCTTTGTGTTCTAAGCATCAGCCATTCGAACTCTAGTTTCCACTGTCGCAATTGATCTCCTAGGAATTCATTGCAAACACAGCCAAGACGTCTCTGACAGGGAATGGTACTTAGGGAGAGCACTTCTGATCGTCATTCTGGGTTTGAAACGGGCTTGAGCTTGAGGTAGAGGTGCATTCATACTTTAGAGCATTGACAAGGCCTGAAGAGGTACATTCGGAATGCAATCTCGGAATTTGCTGAAGGTGAAACAAACTCAGATGCTCCAAATTTTCCCTCTTTTCTTTTGCTTTGTAGTCTAGAACCTATATAGCTTCAGCTAGGTCCTTGTTCTATTGTTCGCATATGACCTAGGTTGAACCCTGCTGTTTTATGAAAGAACAAACCTTGTTTTGCACATATGTGGAGAACAACACAGCACTCTGAGTACAAAATGATTTATTTTTTAAATTGAAATTGAGAAATGAGTTCTTAACTGGTTATTGAGCCTACGACTGAACACAGCACACCACAACTCAACAAAGGGAAAGTCAAAGGTAAACAACATAAACACATATATTGACACTTGAAACGACTCAAAACAAGAATAAAAAAGAACAAACACAACAATCGAACGTGTTCCAATGGCAAGAGACCTCTCAGTTCGCAAAGAGCCCATAGCTTCGCCAGGTATTGTTTCCCACCCTTTCTCATTTGTGATTCTCACATCACTTTGGCACTCAATCTCTATTTCTCTGACAAGCCCTTTCCTTACTTTTTCTCTCAGTGCACATCTCTCTATTCTTCAATCTCTTTTATTTTTTTTATCCCTCCCTTGGGTGGTTGATGGATAAACAGGAAGTTGTGGGCTCTTGCTCCTAGTATTCTACTAGATTCTCTTTCTTTCGCTCGCAACTAGTGAGCTTTCCCACAGAGGGGTCGTGATACGACAGGATGTGCAGGAGGTCCGCAACTGACATCGGTTGATGATGCCCCTGGCTTGGCTTGATCGAGATGAATACATCTCACCGGCTAGGTATAAAATTGATTGGCCTCACACATTGCATTTTCTATGTTCCCGTTCCGGGTCAGATGCCAATTTGGGTGTGATCATCCAGATGAGGGAATCGAACATCCAACCCCATTTCCAGTTCATGCTTTGCACTTGGCTTGATACCTCACTACTGGGAGGATAAGAGAGCTTTTGGTCCTTTGCTATTAGCTTCAGCTGTGCCCTTTCCGGCAAGTATGTTAACAAGGGGGAAAAGACAGAAAACCTGACTCAATTGTGCCCCTAGTTCATCATTTTGGCCATTTTTTGTTTTTGACTTTCTACTAAAACAAATTTTACCCAATATGAGGATTAGATTAACACAGTTGTTCGACTTTCTGATTTGAAATCATCCAAGTGAGGTTATGAGCACTGAAAATTTTCTTTTTTTGGGTCCAAGAAATGGTCCAGTTTTGGAAAAATGGAATAATTTTTGAGAGAATTTGTCAACCTCATTAAAAATTCTCACAACTATTTTTACAAATGGCCACTGCTCGACCAACATAGAATTAACTCTTGAGATGCACGACCTCAAATCTGAACTTGAATTGTCTTGTAGCTAAATCTTTCTAACAGAATAGGACAGTCCAATTTTGAATGAAGACAAGCCAATTTGCACCTGGATAAGATAGCCGAGTTTGAACAAGGATAAACCAATCAACATGGATGAGCCAAGCAGGCTGAAAATGATTAGGGCAGGACTTCAGGATGAAGTTGCCTATGTATCCCACTGACAAGAATCAGGCCTGACGTAGTTCCGGGTTGAGGTTTACTCGGGTGTTAACACTCTCCTTTTGCACTCTAACTTTTGCCAAGGCCGCCCTTTTGGGTTTTCAACCTTGCGAGCTTTGTTTTTCTTTTCTTTTCATTTCTTCTTTTCCTCTTCTTTTCTTTTCTTTTCATCTTTCTTTTTCTTCTATTCTTCTTTTTCTCTTTTTTCATTTTTGTTCTTTTGTTCTTTTTCTTGCTCTAACTTTTGCCTGGGTCACTCTTCCAGGTTTTCAGTCCAGCAAGCCTCTCAAGGATATGAAAGTTTAACTTCTCCATGTTGATTGGTCGTAGGATCTCTAAGCTACCTGAATCCAGGAGAATGGCTACTGTCCGTTGATGATGTAAGGGTCCATCCAACCAGGTCTGAATTGCCCCTAGTGTTGTGGATAGGAACTCGATTGTCCTTCAACAATAAATTTTCTTCTTTCCATTTCTCAGATTTGGCTTTCTAGTCAGTCTTCATTGACTTGGGGAATGACCCATCTTTGGAATCTTCGAGCACGTCTAACATTTTTGCCCCTAGTTTGAGGACTACTTCTGATCTAGCTTTGCAAGCTTCCTTTGACGACATCTAACATTCCTGATCTGACCTTCTTGCCCCTAGTTCAAGGGTTGTTTCTGATCCGGCCACACAAGCCTTACATTGGTTGATCGTTGAACATTCTGAATCAAAGTTCAAGGTTTGAGAGCAAAAGGGGTCGAGTCTCGAGGCCGAGAGTGATCCTATGCTGCACAATCTCAAGATCAATTACAGAAATGTCTTCGCAGGACCACGCAAAACATTTTTTGAAATCTTTTAAGAAAGCGACTAGTCGCTCGTGAAGACAGTGTAGAACCAATCTGGACTAAGCCAAGATCCTTCTCAGTACTCACATTAACAAGCATGATCTCATTCATTAAAGGCTTAGCATGCCTCTCTTTCTCTCAGTTGATCAAATTTTGTCAAATCCTAAGGGATTCCTCCCTCTTTGTTTTCATCACAGTGTCAGAAAAGTTTTGAAAAACTTAGGTCAATGCAATGATTTCAAAGCATAGAAAAGTAAGTGAAAATCACTGCTATTTCATTTAGATCTTCTGGCACAACTGGCTCAATGGTAGAAACAGACGCAAAAGAAAGAGTGTAAAAAATAAACACAAAACAAGAAAGTGATGCTCGAGTTAACACACTCAAAATCATCTGACTCTAACACCATAGGACTGAATCGATACAACAAGACAGACTCAAAACAACACAACAAAACTGACTCGATACCCAAGTCAAAAAGTGAAGTAAACAGCCTTCGCAAATTGCTCAAAGTAGTGTGTGCCATCCACCATATCTGGAGTAAAATGAGCGCCATCAGCAAGTGGTTCATCCCCCGATCACATAATCACATTATCCCCCAAGTTCACTGATCCAATGCCTATAGACTTTGCAGGACTTGGTGCGATGATGATCTCGTTATCAATCAAATCTTGTATTTCATGGCAAAGACGAAAGCAATCATCGGTGCCATGACCGGTTTGTTGATGGACGGCATAGTACTTGGCAGCATCATGTTTGGCTGGAAGGGGATTCGAGAGAGGCTGAGGCTCAAGGGGTTTGAGATGGCCTTGTCCTATAAGGATTTGGAGAGCTTTGGACAAGGTCATGTAGAAGGGATTGAAGACCCTCTGGCCTCGAGGTTGGTACTTCGAGGTTTGTGGAGTGTTGGATGTACTAACAAAGGGGTAAGCAGGTGCTGACTGGGTTAGATGATCTCTTCCGAGTATAGGATTGGAGCTGAAAGGGGTGTTTCTAGTACGACATCCCTTCTCCTAGCTTGCCCCTTGATTCAGAATGCTCTCATCCTGAGTGACAAAAGTGACATCCACAGTTTTTGCAACAACTGCCAGCACTTGCTGTTTGTTCAGTCCTTCGGCCTTTAAAGCCTCAGTAGCCCACAGAAGGTGTTCATGGGGACCAATGCCTGCCCCTACCTTGTTCTTGTCATTTGCTTCCACTTTGCCAAAGGATTGGGTTGGCATATCAAAGCAGAGCCTAGTTATTGTCGACATGTCATTGCCCAAATCTAGGATGGCTTTAGGTTGGCTATTTTCAATTGCAGCTTGCCCCAAGATTGGAGAGCCTTTTGGCATGAAGTTTCTAGCATGTGATGTGGTCGATAACAGAGCCAATATCCCAAAGGCCAGATCTGCCACAGTTCTTTGAAGATCTTCAATCATTCTCACGAACTTAGAAGTAGTGGGTTCACGGGTTTGAGATGATTGGGGTTCAAGTGCATCCATCATGCTTAGGTCCATACTTTCTGGGACAAACACCTCAGGCTTGGGTAGATGGGTCGGGGTGTATATAGTAGGATTGTAGATGGGTGGCAATGTATGGACGAGGTTGAGATATGGATGAGGTACTTGGTCATTGGGGTCTTAAGGTGGAGCTATCGTCTGGTTGTCACTGAGGTTTTGGACCTCATGACGAAGACGGTAACAACAATCGGTGCCATGGCCGCACTGCTGATGATACACGCAATATTTGGTGGGGTTATGTCTCGTAGGGAATGGGTCAAGCAGAGGGTGAAGATCAAGAGGTTTGAGATACCCTTTCTCCATCAGGACTTTTAGTGCGCTGGTCAGGCTCATATAGAGGGGGGTGAAAGTTCTGTCTTGAGCTCGGGTTGGGCTGGCTGTTTGTGGGTTGGCATTGGCAAAAGGGTCGATTGTGATGACTATATTGCTTTTAGTGGGTTTGGGAACAGTGCTACCACTAGCATTGGTACTCCCAGCAAAAACCCTCCTTACTGGTTCACTTGTTCTGGGAATAATCCCTCTATTGAACGCACTCTCAATCTGAACCCCCAAGTCATGCAAACTTTTGAAAGTGAATAATGGAACAACTATTAACTTTTGCAGCATATCCGGCTCAAGGTTCTGCACCACTATCCGCACTTGATCCCTCTCAGAAGGGCGATCTGTCATCTGTGCTGCCTTTACTCTCCACCTTGTAACAAATTCCACAAAAGGCTCTGTTGGGTTCTTGTGCGTTACTTCAAGCTCTTGAATGGTCATTTCAACTTGGGTATTGCAAGAATACTGATCAACAAAGGCCTCAGCCAACTTTTCCTAGTTTTGCTTCACCGCATCCTCCAACTCGGCGTACCAAGTGGCTGCTGCACCCAACAGGGTTCTACTATACAGTGAGACTTTCTGCAGCTTAGTCAGACCCATCGGTTTTAGGGCATCCAGGAAAAGCCGGATATGTACCATAGGATCTCCAGGCCCATCGAAATGGTCAATATGTGGCATTTTCACTCTATCTGGGAGTCGTACGGCAGCCTCGGTGTACCCATCCTCAATGTTGGGAATGAAGTTAAGGCCCTGTGCCTTTTTGAATTACTTTTCAAGGTTAGAAATTTTCACCGAGGTCGGATCGAGATCATTAGTATTGAGGGAAGAAAGCCTCTCATTAGGTAGCACCAGAGGTTTGAAGACTTGAGCCTGAGTCAACCCTTGTCAGGGATCCAGATCATGCGAATCTTTAGCTGGTGGAAGTGGGTCAAAGTTCAACTGGGTCCCGAGACTGGATGTGTGGTACGTGCCCCAGATGGGTGTTACAGTTCAGCATTGGTCTCATCCTGCATAGTGATTCCTTGGTTTAATGCCGCTATTATGGCCACAACTTCTTCCGAACTCTATGCCATCACGGTCTACTGAGTTTGAACAAAAGTAATGTGACTGGTGACTGTCGGATCAGTTGAACTGGTGAGCCCTGATTGGTCTTTTTTGCCTTGCCTCTAGCGAAGGAAACATTGGTTGCCCTTGGACTAAATCTCCAACCTGTCAAAGTCTATCAACACAAGTTTAATGTAGCCGAGGATATTGGAGCCTTTTGAAGCTATAATTCCAAGACTACCTTTCAAAAGAGAAAACAGACAGCATCTCAGCCCAATTTCACTAGAACGGATATGATCACAGCTGAATGACTATACTATTTACTGAATTCTGCCCCAAAATAGATACCAACTTGGCAACTAATATGCACATCCCTATATAGTTCACTGTAAAGCACATGCCAGTTAATTAAGAGCCAAAACACCCCTACGGTGGGGTAGGGTTACCCTATCCTAGTTTCGTCAGGAGCTAGAGGTTCACTGCGCAAACATGCGATTTCAAACAATCCTGCATTCGGGTGAGCAACTTGTCCTAGTTTGGAACAGTCTCTATGGCTTCTGATATGCAACTAGGTCGATTGGTCAAAAAGGGTGCCTCAGTAAGACCGCCTCATATACCTCTCACTCCTAATACCGAGAAGTGAAAGGAGGATCAAATGGTACAGCAGTGATCCAGATCTAAGGTTTGTGTTCCCATTGTGGCAGAGCCCGCAACTAGTCAGCCTTATGGCACACTTTTCCAAGCAAGCCTCCAACAAATCCCTTAGGAATAGCAGATAGCAAACACTGTGAATTAGGTGCACCAATGCGAATGCAATGCAAAAGAACACATAAGTATAAATAAAACAACATATTATGAGTTTGAGTCAAGTTCTCTAAATCCCCAGCAGAGCCGCCAGAAACTGTAGTTCAACTTTTTCGCGCCCTCTTTCAGAGAGCTCAAATTGGTCCTATAGTTCGGACTCCTGTCACGGTTCTAAATCTAATTTCACAAAGTTCAATGTAAAACTAATAAACACCAAAGAGTCCAATCTGGCAAATCAATTTGGAAAATCGAGTTTGAATCAAATAATGCCAAAACTGGACTACTTTGCTAGATTACAGAGTCGCCACCTAAATATTTTATTTTGAAAAAATTTAGGAAACGCTGACTCGTGCCAAAGGCCATGTGTCCGTCATCACCAAAGTTGTCTCGGCTCGGGAACTTGGGTACTAGAGGGGAAGGTCTTGAAATGAGTACCTCTGCTCGTCCGATCAAAGATCGGCTTCTACAAGCATGATTTGTTGTTTTATAAATACATGCGTTCTTATTCTGATTATTAGCTAACTTTACTATGTGACACACACAAGTAAGTATAGACTAAAATCGCAGGAATTGGAACAAATTCAACTCATGTTTGCTTTCAAAAATGGTTTGAAATTGCCATCCTCAAGTGGGCTAAAACGTGGATTTGCCACCAAATATGATGGGCTTCAAACATGATTGTGCCGCTTTGCAAAGTGGGCTTTAAAATTCACAATCATCGAATTGTCCCAATTCAAGAAACAAAGCCTTCATCCACAGGCATCATGTAATTTAGCATTTAAGCACATAGCCTCATGGCAAGCATGCTAAACATGGCAACACTCACACTCATGCAAGGATGCTAAAGCGTAAAAGCTTACCGAGTACTCCAAGTTAGGAAAACAAAGTTCGAAAAATATGCATGATCCTAACTATTCAAAATGTCTAATGCAACACATGCAATATGCTATGTAAATAGGCTTGGCTACCAAATTATGGTATTTGCCACACTTTGATAACATGTTTTTAAACACGTATTCAAATATGTGTATTTAACTGGAGATGCAGTTTGAATGATGCGCCGAGCCCCGGTGCATGCATGACAAATGAATAATGCAAACATACAAGCATAAGGTATGCTAATTGAAAATGACCCTAATGTAACCATCGAAAGTAGTAAAATAAAAGGGAGAAAGATGTGGGGTTGGAAGACATGCACACACACACGCACACTTATTACAACATTGCACCCTCGCGAAAAGGGGTCCGAATAAATAAGCTAGGCTACTCTAAGCTAAGCTAATCAAACTAATCTAATTAAACTAATTAGACTAATTATTACAAAACAAAATAAAGAAATAGCCAAGCTAAGCTACTTAATTATTATAACACTTAACTAATTAGCAAACTAATTAATTAAATTACAAAACCATGCTAACTAAACATGTAAAGCATTAAACTACACTGCCTCAGCTCTGGTTTAGGAAATTGAATATGCATGCACCCAGTTTTTGCCCCGAAACGCCTTCCAGTTTGCTCTTGAGAGGCTCTGTTTGCAGGGTTACTCCAAGAACTTTCTGCTCCACCTTACCAAAACAATGCTGAGGACTGTACCAGTGGCCTGCCAACCATGATTAGTTGCTGCCAGCCACCTACCAGCAAAAAAGAGGCACTGCCGGCCATAGATGTAGCACTACCGGCCATCAGTGGGCCACTGCTGGCCACTAGTGTGCTGAATCACCACACTGTAACAGAGCACAAACAGAGGAAAAGGGAGGGTTTTCCAAGGATATGTTTGTACTATGCCCCTCCTTATCATCTCAAAACATCAAAGGAGTGGCACTCTTGGATCCAAAACCACCAATCAAGAATTTTCAATGCATGATGGCCAAAGATCCAAGTTATACACTTCTAATAAATGCACAAAAACAAGACTCAAAGGACCACCACCCTATCATGCACGATCAAGAGTGATGGAGATGAAGGAGATTGGCTTATTTCATCACTTTGAGTATGAAATGGACCAATCTACCTTGTGTTCAATATAACTTCCGATTGAACACATGCAATGAAAACACAACATGCTTAACTTGTTCATGTTATACTTGTCCAATTCTTGTTTACTCATTTTAGGATTACCAAACCATTCTTTAACAGGTTAAGTCCAATGTGAAAGTCCTTTAATTGGAAAGACGGCCTAAGCCACAAGTGCCTTGAGTATGAAAGAGGCCCCATGCTATTGGTTAGGAGGAACCCTTAAGATAGGGTTAAAACCATTAGGTACGAGGGCCTCAAGTTCACACTCAGGCCAACAAAGGGACTTAAGACCACTTTCAAAGCAAATTAAAAAGTGAAGAATAGAGGGAGGTTGCAGACTTTTCAATGCTAAAGTGGAATGAAAAATGGCACTAAATCATGCAAGCAACACATGCACAACATGTTCAAAATCCAAAAACACCAAACTAGTGAAGATCACTACACTAAAGGCAAAATAGAGTTAGAATATGCCAAAACAGTGGCTAAAACTTGCTGAGATTAAGGTACAAAAAGCTAGGAAAACATGTTCACATGTTAGGCTATAAACAAGGCTCAAAAGCAACTCTAAAAAGCAATAAAAGAGTGAAGCAAATGAGCATGTGACAGAGCTATGAACACTTACATGTAAAAAGGCACTTCAACATGCAAACAACTCAAGCAAATCAAGTTTGAAGCCTTAAAACAATGAGCTAGTGAAGACCATTATACTATAGCCATGCAATACGAACCTCATAAGGGACAAACACTTTGAAATAGTCCTAAAACAGTTTAAAAGGAGCCCTAAAACATGCTTGAAGTAGGCTAAAAAGAGCTAGAATAAGAGGCTAATACATAGCACAAACTAGACTATTAAGCACCATTGCACTACAAGCATACAAAGCAAGCCTCAAGTGACTTAACCAGCCCCAAACAGAGGTAAAACAAGTCAAAAAGTAGCAAAAAATGCTGAGATCAAGTCATCAAATGGTCGAAAAACATGCTCAGATGTTAGACTATCTACTCATGCAAACAAGACACAAGGAGAGGAGGCCAACCCCTCTTAGTTTGGACCTCAAAACATGGTTTTTGTCACTAAAAAAACTATGAGTTTCAGTGGTAAAAAGGCCCAAAAAGTTTGATTTGAAGAGGATGAGAAATAGTGCAAAAAGCTTAACAAGCTAAAGAGCAAAAAGAGGGGACAACCCCCTAACTCACAAAGGCTCAAACCACCACTTTTAGGACTGAAAAATAGAACTTTTTTACATGCCAAAACCAGCCTTGAAATGGTGGAAAAAGATGGCAAACCAAGTATGAAAAACAAGCTTAAAGGGAGAGAGTTATACCTCTTGAAGCACAACACAATTTTAGGCAACAAAACCAAGCAAAATCACCTTCAAGAGCTCCAAGAAGACCTTCTAGAATCTCAACTCAAAGATAACCAACTTTGGTCAAGGATGTATAGGCAAAGGAGAAGTGTATCTACACTTGTATGCACTTATGCACAAAGGTTCAAGAGAGAGAGAAATGTAAAGAGAAAATTGTAGAGAGAGAGGCTCCCAAAATTTTTCTTCCTCAAAATGTTCTAACCTTCAAAACAATAGAGAAGGCTTTCTATATATAGACAATTGAGGCTTTAGGTCAAAAATATCCCAAAAGGAACAGCTGGAACAGCTGGAACACAAATATCTACAAAAAATTGATTTTTTCCATCAATGGCCGGCAAGCCATCATTGATGGCCGGCACATGTCCATTTCTGGTTGGCAAGGGTCACTCTTGGATGGCAGGTGGCTGGAAAGGCCGTTCATGGCCAACACATGGCCAAAAAAGCACATCTATGGCCAGAAACCTCCACCTCTGGTTGGCCAGAAAAATCTGCTTTTTGGGCCCAACTTCAAATGGGAATATCTCCTTCATCTGGACTCATTTTTAGATCATTCTTGAGCCTAAATTGAAGCCCTAGATGTCTTCTTTCCAAAGGCATGAGTCTCACATAAAAATTCCAAATGTTCAAGAAGATATGCCTCTTTTAATGAAGACTGCTCAGTTTCGATCCTATCCGGATTTATACCCAACTTCTTCACCAACTTGGTTTCTTCTCTCCACTCCAATTTTATTCAACTCCAAACCTTTAAATAAGATGTTTTAAAGATTTTTTGAAAGAGTTCACTTCTCTTCCATTCATTTCCACTTTGTCCTTGCTCGATTTAACGAAAAGCGCAACATTTAACGAAATGCGAGCTTCGAAACATTGTAGAATCATTTTTCAAAAATGTTTTGAAAGAGAAGGTTTTAAGGTCTAAAAATCATTTTGGCCAGAAGGCTTTGGTCAAAAAATGGGGTGTAAGGTTGGGTTTTAAAGCTCCTCTTACTAAAGAAATCGAACCTTTTCACTGCACAACTTTCATCACCAAGTAAATAATCAGTGGCGCCCAAGTCTTAAGGGCAGTCAAAAATGGGGTGACTACAGGTTCTCACTCGGTTTTCTTAGCGTTTTGAACACTGCTGATTGTGGATTCAGCTTCTTCTTTCTCTTTTCCTCTTTTGTGTTCCAGAGCTATCTTTGCCTAGATCTCCTCTATCCTTTCCCTTTGAAATTATTCCAGTGCCTGTTCTTTCTCAGTCAGAGATTCAGCTTTAGTCTTGCCACTAACAGTGATTTCCTCTTCTATCCCAATCTCTCCTATTTGTTCCTCTACATCAGACTCTTCCTCACTCAACCATCCATTGCTTGTTTCTGGTTGGCTCGAGTCCCACCATCTAATCTGCACACAGCTTGTATCTTCTTCCGCGAAGAAGTAAAGATCCTCCAGATCATCTTCCAATTCGGCCAGATCCTACTCTAGGTTTGCTAAGTCACTCAGGCCTTCCTCAGGCCACTCATTCTGATTTTGCGCCATTTGGTCTTCCCCGATAGCATTAATGCTGGAAAAGTCCGATAGTATGACTACTGGCTTCGGTTGATCGATGGCCACAATGTATAAACTGGGATAGTACTCCTCTGCGAGCGAGACCTCCTTCTCTATAACACGGGCATCAGATGACTCTATCTTTAGTGCATTCTTTTCTCTCTCCATTTCTACTACCACGGGCCAGGATTGGGTTTGTGGTGTTAGATCCATCATGCACATGTCTGGGCCTTCTAGAACGACCATCTTCGGTTTTGGTAGGTGGGATGAGATAATGTATGTGCTAGGGTTGAAGGTGGGCGATAGTGTATGGATGTGGTTAACGTGCCTAGGTGGGAGGACTTGGTTGTGTGCAGGAAGTGGGTTAGTTTTTACGTTTGGTTTAGCAAGCAAGGCGATGACTTTGTTGTCGATGAGATCCTGGATCTCATGACGTAGACGGTAGCACATGTCTATGGGATGGCCATGTTGTCTGTAGAACATACAATACTGGGTAGGGTGATGTTTGGGTGGCAATTGGTCTGGAAGTGGACGAGGATCGAGAGGCTTGAGATGCCCTTTTTGTATTAATAGCTTAAGGGTGTGGGTTGGCCTCATATGGAGGTAAGTAAAAACTCTTCGATTCTGGGGTGGACCGGTATTTTGTGAAGGTTATGAGGTTGTGGCAGCAGCAAAGGGATTAACCATCTTAGTCGTTGAAACAACAGTATTGACATCCACAGGCCGTCGAATAATGCTACAGCTAGCATTGGTATTCCGAGAGAATGGCCTTCTTGTGAGTTCACTTCTTCTGTGGATGATACCCTTTTTGAATGCACTCTCAATTTGGACTCCCAGCTCATGTAAGGAAACAAATGTGGACAACGGAGTTATAGCTTGACTTTTTCGCAACCCCTTTTGAAGGCGAATAATCCCTACAGTATCGGACTCCTGCGGTTCTGAATCTGATCTCACAAGTGTAATGCGAAATAGATAATGACCAAAGAGTCCAAATCCGGCAAATCTTTTGGAAAATCAATTTTGAATCAAATTGCCAAAAATGGACTGCTTTACTAGTTACGAAGTCGCCACCTAAATAGTTTTTGGAAAAATTTAAGAAACCCATGATCGTGCCAAAGGCCACGTGTCCGTCATCACCAAGATTGTCTCGGCTCAGGAACTTGGGTACAAGAGGAGAAGGTCATAAATTGAGCACCCCCGCTCGCCTGATCAAAGATTGGCCTCTACTAATCATGATATGAATCTTATGTACATTATATACTCTTGTCCCGGTTTATTACGCTAGCATTATTATGTGATGCGTACACACACAAGTATAGACTAAATTGCAAGAATTGAAATATCTCGATTCATGTTTGTTTTGAAAGTTGTTTTGAAATATGTACCACTTGAAAAAGTGATTGCATATAAGCATTACTCAAATTATTTCAATTCAAGCAATTAGCCTTCATCCACAGGCATTCAAACTGTTATAGCACTTAAGCAATTAGCCTTATGGCAAGCATGCTAAACATTGCAACAATCACATTCGTGCAATATGCTAAAGCACAAAAGAGCTCACCTAATACTCCAAGCTAAAAATATGAAAGAGTTAGGAAAAATGCATGATCCTAACTATGCAATATGACTAATGCAACACATGCTATATGTAATTACTAGGCTCGGCTACTAATATAGCATATGAATCAATTTGATAACATGCGGTCCACGTTTGTATTCAAAGAAGTATTAAACTAACAATGCAAGTTAGAATGATGAACCAAGCCTCGGTGCATGCAAGACTAATAGATGCAAACATGAAGTATGCTAAACTAAATATGATGTCCCTAAACTAACCATCATAAGTTAGTAAATAAAAGGGAGAAAGACGCGGGGTTGGAAGACATGCACGTTATTACAAGTTTGCGCCCTCACGGAGGAGGATCCGAATAAACTAACTAGCTAACTAATTAAAGCCAAGCTAATTATTACAAACCGAAATGAATAATTAGCTAAACTACTTAACTAATTATTATAACAAATTAATTAACTATTCTAGCTAATTAAAATAATTACAACACTTTTACAAAATCAACTAGCTACAACTAATTAATTACAATAAATATCTAAGTTAAATATTTAAACTTAAACAGGCTCAGTACACGAGGAATGCTCATGCACATGCTTGGTTTCTACCCAAAAAGGCCATTGTTTTGCTTCCAAAAAGCCTCTGTTGCACAGTAGAACACTTACATCTTTGTCCACTTCCAGAATGTCTCTATTCTGCTGGAGGAGTGCACTGCTGGATTTTGCATTAGTGGCCGGCAGAGGGCCTGTGTCCATTGATGATGGCCTGCCAGCCACAAAAGATAGCCTACCGGCCACTGATGACAAAACTTCCCTACTACAACAGAGAGCAAGTAGAGCAAAGACAATGTATTCTCAAGGGTTTGTTTGCACAATTTACCCCTCCTTATCATTTGAACAACTCAAAGGAGTAGTAAGCTTGATTCACAAACCATCAATGGATGTAATTTCATTGCATGATGGCTTATGAACCAAGTGTGCAAGTTCAATAAAAGCAACAAAATAGGACTCTCAAAACCACTTCCTTATCATGAAAGATGAAGGGAAGTAGTTGACAATGAATCTTGAGCCATTTTCATCACTAATGAGTATGAAACGACTCAAGACTCAAGGGTTTAATTAACATCCAATTAAACCCAAACAAGTTATTATCTTGCATCACTTTTAAGCCTTAATTTAGATTACCAACCATTTTTTAATCAATTGAGTCCAAAAAGTGAATTTAAGTCCTCTACTGGAAAGAGGGCTCAAACCAAGAGTTGCTTTGGGCATGTAAGAGACATCATCCCGTTAGTAATGACCCCCAAAGGGATTAAACTATTAAGCAGGACATCTCAATCTCATGCTTAAACAAACAAGTAGTTTGAAACCACTTTCAAAGCAAAACAAAAGCCAAGAAAGAAAGGAGGTTGCAAAGATGATTAAGAGTGATCACAAATACAGAAAGGCATAAATAAATGCAATAAACTCGAATAAGATGGTGTCTAAGGCCTAAAACACCAAACTCATGAGGATAATTACACTACAAGCACACAAAACAAATCTCAAATGCAATTATCAAACAAAAATAGTGCTAAAACAATCTAAAAATAGTCCTGAAACATGTTGGAATTAAGACAAAAAAAGCTAGATTAATAACCTAAAACATAGCACAGGCTAGGCTAATAAGCAAGACACAAGAAGGGGAGGCTAACCCCTCCAAATTTGGACTTCAAAACATGATTTTAGCCACTGAAATCACTCTGAAAATCTGTGTTTAAAAGCTCAGAAAAAAAGATAGTGTAAGTGTGGGAAACATAAGGGAAAAGGCCTTGAGGACAAGGTGTAAAGAAGGGTGAACCACCCCTCAATCTTTAATGGCCTTAAAACCCAAGTTTTAGCCCAAAAATAGACAGTTTTTATAGCCCAATAACTGTTGGAAAATTGCAAGAAAAAGAGTAGATAAAGCAAGTAAAGAGAAAGCCTTATACCTCTTGAATAGGAAATCAATTCCAAGCAATAAAACCAAACAAACACACCCTCAAGAGCTCCAACAAAGCTCAAAGACATCTCAACTCAAATATGTAGAGGTTTGGTTAAAAGTGTATAGACAAAGGTTAAGGATATGTAGGCAAGAGTGTGGAAATTTACAAGAGAGGGAGAATTGTAGAGAGAGGAAAAATTTTGCTACAAAATTTTTCTAACCTTAAAACAAGAGAGGGAGGTCTCCTACATATAGAAAACATGAATTTCCCTCAAGAACATCCAACCATACACGTGGGAGCAGATGCAAGCGTCTATGTAAATAGCTAGCACAGCTATCACAAAATATCTGCAAAAGACACTGGTGGCCGGCAGGCCACATCAGTGGCCAGCAACTAAGAGTGATGGCCGACTACCCAAAAAGGTGGCCGACAGGCCACCAAGGGTTGCAAGCTTGAATAGCTAGGGTTTTAGTCCAAGAACAAGGCAACATGGGTGCAGGGTTTGAAAGACTCAAAGCTATAGCATTCTGGTGAGGACTTCGAGCACTTGACAAGCATATAGACTCATCATTGGGTGTGTAAGCGATGACGTCCAAGTCGTAAGGGCGGTCAAAAATGGGTGTCTACAGGAGCCACTATCATTCTCTGCAACAGGTCTGGCTCAAGGTTCTGAACCACTAGTCAGGCTTGTTCTCTTTCGGCAGGCATATTTGTCATTCAGGTTGCCTTGGTTCTCTACCGGGTGACAAAATCAAAAAATGATTCTTTGGGGTTCTGAGTAGTAGTCTCCAGCTCACTAATGGTTACTTCTATCTGGGTGTTATATGAATACTGATTGACAAACGCGTCAGATAGCTCCTCTCAATTTCGCTTTGTTGAGTATTCTAACTTAGCATACCAGATAACCGCCACATCAGACAGGGTTCTCCCAAACAAGGAAAGCTTCTGTGCCCTAAACAAACCCATGGGCCTCAATACGTCTGAAAACAACCAAACATACACAATCGGATCCCACTCCCATCGAATCTGTCGATGTGGGGCATCTTAAATTTCTCCAGTAATCTGACCGAAGCCTCAGTGTACCCATCTTTGGTATCTAGAATGGAGTTGAAGCCTGGGATTTCTTCAAGGCTTTCTCCAATCTGGCAATCTTGACTAAGGCCGGATCAATTTCATTAATATCAAAAGGAAAGATTCCTACAGGAGGTTGAACTAGAGGCTGATAAGCTGGAGCCGGGGAAACATGTCTTGAGGATTCGGGATTGGCAGA
Organism: Camellia sinensis; assembly: GCF_055761805.1. NCBI lineage: Eukaryota > Viridiplantae > Streptophyta > Magnoliopsida > Ericales > Theaceae > Camellia > Camellia sinensis. The sequence goes on along the minus strand of NC_138975.1, from coordinate 98,025,997 downwards.
TTTTCAACCCTTGGGGGTAGATCCGAGTTTGGCTGAGCAGTCGGGATCAGATGCATGATTGATGTGGATGCCCTAGATGTGCGTCGTAGATTGGCAATAATCTCATCTTGTGCAGCCATTCTCTAGTTTATAGTGTCCATGGTTCTTTGGAAGGTCGTCATCATGGCAGCAAATTCCTCCACATTTTGTGCTGTATTCTGTGCCATTGCTGGTCTGGGTGAACTAGATGCTAGTGAACTGATTAAGTGAGAATGAGTAGGTGTTTATATAGTACTTTGTACTGATACTACTGACTATCTGTACCTTCCTCATCGAGTGGCTAGTGGAAGCGAGACCAACACTGGTTGGCCACCAACAAGGTCTTGAGCTTTGCAAAGCCTGCCAAAGCGAGTCCACACAACTTGGGGAATATCGGGTATTTCTGAAGCTATGATGGTAAACTACCTAGCAAAAATAAAAAAAGAAAAACAAAATAAAAATAGGACAGCACTTCGGCCTCAATTCACAATAATCATAACACATAGCTGAACTGTAATCCCCACTGAACTCTGTTCTCAAACTCATACTAATATGAACCATCCTATACAGTCTCGTTGTAAAAGCACATATCAAGTATAAGAACCAAAACACCCCTATAAGGGGGTAGGGTTACCCTGTCCTAGATTTTGGCATGATCTAGGTTGTACTATTTCATACAACGAGTTTCACACCATCTTGCAAATGGATGGAATCCTGTCCTAAGTTGGAATAATTATTATAGCTTCACTATATGCAACTGGGATGAATGGTCAAAAGGGTACCTCAGCAAGGTTACCTAATATACCTCTCACACTTAACACTAACAAGTGAAAGGTAGATCAAGTGGTACAGTGGTGATCTAGATCCAAGGGTTGTGTTCCCAACATGGCAGAGCCTATGACCGGTCTGCCTTTTAAGCAAGCGTCCGGTAAATCATCCAGGAATAGCAGTTGGAAAACATAGTGACTTAAAGTAACCATGCAAATGCAATGCAAAGAACATATAAGTGAAGATAAAATTTCATTTCATCAGTTTTGAGTCAAGTTCTCTAAATCCCCAGCAGAGTCGCCAGAAATTGTAGCTCGACTTTTTGCACTCCTTTTAGAAGGCGAATAGCCTTACAGTTCGGAGTCCTGTGATTCTGAATCTGATTTCATAAAGTGCGATGTGAAACAGTGAAAACACAAAAGAGTCCAAATTCGACAATTCTTTTGGAAAGTTAATGTTTGAATCAAATGCCAAAAATAGATTGCTTTGCCAGATTTTAGAGTCGCCATCTAAATATTTTTGAAAAATTTAGGAAACCCAAGACTCGTGCCAAAGGCTATTAGTCTGTCATCACCAAAGTGTCTCGACTCAGGAACTTAAGTACAAGAGGGGAAGGTCATGAATTGAGCACCCAACTTGCCTAATCAAGATCGGCCTCTACTAATCATGATATGATTTTTATTTACTTTATATGCTCTTGTTCTGATTTTTTGGCTATATTATTATGTGATGCGCACACATGGTATAGACTAATATTTGCAAGAATTAGAACATTTGATTTCATGTTTTGTTTCAAAATTGTTTTGTGAATTTTCCACTTGAAAAAGTGGGCTAAGATTGGCATTTAATCAAACCATCCCAATTCAAGCAACTAGCCTTCATCCACAGGCATTCAAACAGTTATATCATCTAAGCAATTAACCTCATGGAAGTATGCTAGACATGGCAACACTAACAATCGATGCAAGGTGCTAAAGCTCAAAATAGCTCACCTAGTACTCTGAGCCAAAACAAAGAAAAACAATTAGGAAAACTATGCATCCTCCTAATTAATGCAATATGACTAATGCAACGCACACGTTATGTATTTTATAGGCTCGACTATGAGCATGGCATGTGATTTCATTTGAGACATGCGATGAAGCACTTATTCAAGTAATGAATTTGAACATTGATATTGGGTTAGCATGATGAGCCAAATCTTGGATACATGTAGGACAATGGATGCAAAGCATAAGAATGCTAATTTGAAAAATGATGTTGTATACTAACAATTGTAAGCAAATAAATAAAAGGGAGAAAGATGTGGAGTTGGAAGAAATACAACTTATTACAACATTGCCCTCTAGCAAAAGGGTGGGAATCAAAGTCTGAAAGTCCAAATTAAACTAGTTATTACAAAACCAAAACAATAAATTAAGGCATTAGCTAGCTAACTAGGCTATTACAACAAGGATAATAATGATAAGTACACTAACTATTTAAGCTAATTAACTATAAAATTATAAATAAACAATAATAATTAATTAATTACAACAATAATAATTAATTAATTACAACATTAATAATTAACAAGATTAATTACAACAAATAATATTAAATAAATTGATTAATTACAACAATCATCGAGATGCAAGCAGGGATGTGCAACGGTTTCATGCACATGCACAATGTCCAAGAACAACTCTGTTTGCCCCAGGTTTTGCTCTGTTTCACCTTTAGCCAATGTCCTCTATTTTCTGCGAAGATACACTGTTAACCAAACATTGATGATCGGTTGGCCCTCAATGAAGCCCGGTTGGGCCTAAAGAAGGCTGAATGTGCCTCAATTTCATGCAAAATTCTGTTTTGTGCTCTAAAGTGAAAACAGTGCAGACAAAGTGTTCTGTACTCTGTTTGTCCCTCTCACACTTCTCTATCATACAAAAGCCTTAAGAGAAGGTTAGAATTGTTTCCAAAATCATCAATAAGCAAATTGATTGCTTGATGATTTCGATGTACAATTTGGGCAAAAATCAATAAATGAAATGAACAACAACCACTCCTCCCTCCTATCATAGAATGAACTCAAAGAGGGAGGTAGGGACACTTCAAAGTTCATCCACAACATCATGAATTGATGTAAGATGACTTTTGACACAACGGATTTGGTATAACGTCCGGCCGAACCCCAAGCAATATAACTCATTTTCTTTATGTGAGTTGGTTCATTTTAAGCCATATTCATTAGTCTTTGCCATCCTTTATTCTGTTAAGTCCAAGGTGATTGTTACATCCACTAAAGATTATGTCCACCAAGTGAGAAATATGTGAAATAGGAGATGATTCTCAACATGAAAAAGAGACTACACCGTTGGCAATGAACCTCCGTAGAGATTAAGTCATTAAGCGTAAATCGCTAGTTCACATTTTGAATAACCATCAACCGATTGAAATAATTGTCAAATGAAAGAGATAAATGGCAAGTTGATTATTAAAATGAGGTTCTTAAACATGGAAATTAATTGAAGTAAAGCTTAGAACAATATACGACATGCTATGTACGCAAACTTATGAGACAACAACCAAGCTAATCAAAGCATGGACTATTTAAACAACTTGAGAAAACCCTAAAACAACTCTAAATAGATGAAAAACAGTGACTTAAAATGTATGAAAAGAGCCTAAAAAGCTAATCAACAAAGAAAGGAAACAAGGCTAGTAAACAAGAATAAGGTGGGGTGGCTAATCCCTCCGCTTTTGAAACCTCAGAGTATGATTTTTAGCCCATTTAAACTCTGAAAATCAATGTAGAGAACAAAGAAAAAGAGTGTAAAAGTAAGGGTTTGATCTATAGGTAAAGGTGTAGAAAGAGTGTAAATTCTCTCTATCCTTTTGGTAGCTCTCCACACCCAAACTCGAACACTTGGAATAGAATCTAAACCATATAAAACTATAAGAGCTAGATAGTAAATGAAAGAACAAGATGTAAAAGAGAGGATGACAAGCTTATACCTCTCAAAGAAGTAAGCTTTTGCTTGTGATTCAAACTAAGTCTCACCACACTCTCAAGCTTGAATTACGGTGTTCAAGACTTAACCAAGGTTCCTAGGCTAAGGTATGAAGATGTATATGATGTATGGATATAGGTTCAAGGTGGTAGGCTAGCTCAAAGTGTTGCTTGGACAAGAAGATGGAAAAAAAGGAGCTCTCAAGGTGGTATAGAGGCTTTTTTGAAATTCTTCAACCCTCAAAACAGAGGTATATGGTCGTTTTTATAGAATTTGAGCCAAAAATATCATAAATATTTTCAAAAATGGACAGCTAGCGGCCTCCCACCCAGAACAGTGTTTCTCACTGCTAAGGCTCGGCTGGCCTTCAATATTCACGGCTGGGGCCTCATTGTGTTCCCCTGTTTTTTTGCTTCAGAACCAGCACAGGGTGGCACAAGGTGTAAAAATGGATTTCTTGGGTATAATCAGTGGAATTATGGAAGGTTTGGGATTGTTTCGAAGCCTAAACAAGGCTCCTTTGTTGAGACCTCGAACCATGCATAATACCACTTTCATCATCGAGTGTAATGGACAAAGCGCTCGAGAGTTGCGGACGGTCAAAAATGGGGTGTCCACAACTGCCCACATCATTTTCTTCAAAGAAATAGAGGTTCTCTAAGTCTTCTTCTATTGCCGAGTCATCAAGACGTTGTTCAGGCCAGTCATCCAGACTTTGTCCAGGCCTGTTTTCTTCAATGGCGTTAATGCTGAGCGAATCTGGTAGTATGATTGCTGGCTTTGATTGGTCAGAAGCCTTCTTTTAGGCTTTGATTGGTCAGAAGCCTTCATACTCTCACACGGGTGAAGGCCCCTTCTCTACAACTTGGATATCAGATAACCCTTCTTTTAGTGAATTTCTCTTCTCTTCAACTACCACCATCATAGGCTTTGATTGGGTTTCAGGCGTTAAATCCATCACACACAAATCCACGCTTTCAAGAATAACCACTTCAAGTTTAGGCCAATGGGATATGGTGATATATATGCTGGGGTTGAAGGTGGGCAGTAGTGTATGGATAAGGTTGATATTTCCGGGTAGGGGAATTTGGTTGTGGACAGGGAGCGGGTTGGTGGTCATATTTGGCTTTGAGGGTGAAGCTATGATCTTATTGTCGATGAGATCCTAGATCTTATGATGAATGCGATAGCAACGATCAATGGGGTGACCATGCTGTTGGTGGAGAACACAGTATTGAGTAGGGTTGTGTTTGGCTAGGAATGGGTCAGTGAGAGGTCAAGGGTTAAAGGGCTTAAGGTTCCCTTTTTCTATTAGAAGTTTGAGAGCACAGGTTGGACTCATCTGAAGGGGGTAAAGGTTCTATATGGATTTCGGGTTGGACCGGTGGGTTCTAAGGTTGCACCGGTAAAGGGATCAGCTATCTTGGCCGTTGTAGTGACGATACTGATCTCGACAAGCCAAGGAATAGTGTTATTGCTATCATTGGTACTCCTAGTAAATGGCCTCTTTGCCGATTCACTTGTTCTCTAGTCACTTGTTCTTTGGAGAATGTCTTTCTTGAACGCACTCTCAATTTGAACTCCCAATTCATGCATGCAAAGCAGCAAATGTAGATAGTGGCACGACTATCATCCTTTGTAACATGTCCGGTTTGAGATTATGAACTACCAACTGGACTTGTTCCATTTCTGAGGGCCTGTTTGTTATTCTGGCTCCCTTTGCCCTCCATCTTGCGACAAAGTCAATGAAGGGTTCCTTGGGATTTTGAGTAGTTGCCTCCAATTCGCTAATCGTTACCTCTATCTGAGTATTGTAAGAATAATGATTAACAAATCTCTCAAATAGCTCATCCTAGTTCCATTTAGTTGAGTCCTCTAGTTTGGCATACCAAATAGTCGCCACATCTGATAAGGCTTTTCAAAATAATAACAATTTCTAAGCCCGCGTCAAGCCCATTGGTCTTAGGACATCTGAGAAGAGACGGACGTGGACGATAGGATCTTTACTTCTATCGAATCTATCGATGTGAGGCATTTTGAACTTTTCTAGCAATTTTATAGAGGCCTCAGTATAATCATCTTCAATGTCTGGGATGGAATTGAAGTGTTGAGATTTCTTGAGCGCCTTCTCCAGTTAGGCAATTTTTATCATAGCAGGATCGATGTCATTAACGTCAAATGGAAGAAGTCCCCTGTGGGGCTATACCAGAGGCCTGAAAGCTTGAGCTTGTGATAACATTTCTTGGGGATCCGGGACATAAGGGCTTTCAGCTGGTTGAGGTGGATCAGGGTTCGGTTGGGCAGCCCGAACCTGATGTACAGTACATGCAGACGGGTGCCGTATTTCAGCAATAGTCTCATCATGAGCAGCAATTCTTTGATTTAGTGTATCCATGGTTCTTTGAAAAGCTACCATCATAGCAGCAACCTCCTTTGGACTACCGTATGCCATTGCAGGTCTAGGAAAGTTAGCTATTGGCGAATCGAGTGGGTGAGAACGGACAGGCAACTGTTGAGTGCTCTGTGCTAGCGAAAACTGACTAGTTCTTCTCCTCCGAACAACTGGTGGGAGAGAGACTAATGCTAGCTGACCATCAACTAGATCTTGGATTTTGCACAGCCTACAGGTATGAGTCTACAAAACTTGGGGGATATCAGATCTCTCTGAAGATATTATTGCCAGACTACCTAGCAAAATAAATAAAGAAAATGAAAATAATAATAAAAAATCGGATAGTACCATGCCCAATTGCGATAGATATGATCACAGTCAAAGATCTTTATTTCCTACCAAATTCTTCCCCCACAAACTGGTATCAACTATACCGCTGATATGAAACATTCTTGTACAGTTTCACTGTAAAGCACATACCAGGTAAAGAGAGCCAAAACACCCCTATGAGGGGGTAGGGTTACCCTGTCATAGATTTGACATGATCTAGGGTTTTACTACTTCAAGAAAGAAGTTTCACAAAATCCTGTTTACGGGTGAGCATTATGTCCTAAGTTGGAACAGTCACTATGGTTTTACTATATGCAGCTAGGCTGAATGGTTGAAAGGGGTACCTCGACAAGATTACCTAATATACCTCTCACACCTAACACCGAGAAGTAAAAGGAGGATCAAGCGGCATAGCAGCAATCCAGATCCGAGAGTTGTGTTTCCAACATGGAAATGCCTACGACCGGCTAGCCTTTTGGTAAGCTTTTTAGGCAAACCTCTTACAAGCCATCCAAGAATAGCAGATGGAAACCACAGTCACTTTAAGAGCACCGATGCAAATCTAACACAAAGAACAAATATGTGTAGATAAAATTTCACATCATGAAGTTCGAGTCAAGTTCTCAAAATCCCCAGCAGAGTCTCCAGAAACTGTAGCCAGTTTCTCGTGCTCCTCAGAGGGGTTTAGTCTTCTCGAATACGATAGCCCTACAGTTCAGACTCCCGTGGTTCTGAATCTGGTTTCACAAGTGCAATGTGAAATAAAAAACACATAAATGAGAGTTCAAATCTGCCAAATCTTTGGAAAATCGATTTACAATCAAAAATGCTAAAAATGGACTATATTGTCAGATTTTAGAGCCACCACCTAAATGTTTTTAAGGAAATTTAGGAAACGCGTGACCCGTGCCAAAGGCTACTTGTTCATCATAACCAAAGTGTCTTGGCTTGGGAACGTAGGTATGAGAGGGGAAGGTCATGAACTGAGCACCCCCTCACTTAATCAAAGATCGGCCTCTACAAATCATGATGTGATTTTTATGTACATTATATGCTCTTGTTCCGATTATTAATGCTAACTTACTATGTGAGGCACACAAGTATAGATTCAGTCACCTATTTTGGAATGCTTTGATTTTATGTTTGTTTGAAAAGAGTTTTGAATATGTGCTACTTGAAGAAGCAAGCTCATATATACATTAATCAAAATCATCCAACTTAAGTGAAATAGCCTTCATCCACAGGCATTCAACATGTATGTCAAATAAGCACTTAGCCTCGTGGTAATATGCTTGATATGGTAACACAAACACACATGCAAGATGCTAAAGCAGGAAATGCTCACCTGGTACTCAACTGAGCAAGCCAAAATATAAGAAAATAGTTAGAAAAATGCATGCTCTAATATGCAAATAACTGATGCAATATATACGAAATGCAAATACGAGGTTTGGTTTATTTTAACGTGTTATATGGATCAACTCAAAGCATGCAGTAGCGCACATATTCAAGTAAGTAGGAAATGACAACGATGCTAGAATGATGAACCGAACCCTATGCATGCAAAAATAGATGCAATTCATGGTAATGATATAACGAAAAACATGATGTTACCACGATAAGCATATAAATAAAAGAGAGAAAGAAATGGGGGTTGGAAGACATACACAAATATTACACGTGTTACAAATTGGCCCTCGCACTAGAGGGTTCGAATGAATTTCCTAATTAAACTAATTATTGCAACACCAAGTGAATTAACTAAATTAACTAGCTCTTACAAATTCAAATAAATCTAACTAATTAATTACAACATACTAATATTAAAACGCTAAGTTAATGGACCAGAATAGAAGGCAAGATGCCGCATGCACACAACCGAGAACATCCTCCCGGAAACCTCCCTGTTTGCTGCCAGAATCTACTCTATTGGTAGTCAAAAATTTATTCTGTTTTGGCCTCAGGTTCTGCTATGTTCTACCAAAAAATACCATTACATGTACAAAATGGTGGCCGGTCGGCCTTGCAAAGTGGCCGGCCGTACAGAGTGGTGGCCGGCCGGCCACAGTTTTCTGGAAATTACCCTGCTGCAACAGAGCTAAAACAGAGCAAAAACATAGTGTTTCCAGGAGATGTTTATCCTCTCTACCCTTCCCTATCATGAAGATGATCAGGGGACGAGTAGATTCGATTCACAAATCATCAATTGTTGCAAATTTGTTGTGTGATTATCTATAAACCGATAGGACAAAAATTCAATAAAAGAAAATGAAAGACCAACAACACCCATCCCTATCATGGAGTTACCTCAAGGAAAATGGTAGACATTGCTTCTTGAATCACTAAACATCACTAAAGAGTATGTAATGATTCAAGACGCAATAGGTTCAATATAACATCCGATTGAACCTCACTTAATTTTATTACCTTTTTTTCTTTTTTCTTTTTTCTCTTTTACCTCAATTTTATTAGCCTTTTGTACATTACCTTTCCATTTCTTATCTGTTATTCATTATTGTCCAAAAGTGTAGATTGCGTCCACTAAGTCCAAAAGCGATAAAGATAACAAGCACGACTTGAACCGAGAAATGAGCATGTCAAGCCCTTTTCTACGAGGGGAAATTTTAAAGGAAGAGTCAAACTCATTTACAAGTGATAATGAATTCTAAGTCAAACTCAAAATGAGCGATAATGACTAGTCAAACTGAAAGAGAGTGATAATGACTCTAAATCCAAACTTGATAATAAGCTATAATGACACTTTTCTTGGTAATTTCCAAGGGTCTAACTTCAAAGTTTGTCCCTTAGAAATAATGCACCAATAACAAAGAGAGTTATGAAACGAGAGATTGTTCTTAAACCATTAAGCATGGGAGGTCTCTTTCTTATGCTTGAACAACAATCTTTTGTTAAATACAACTCTTTAATCAAAATAAACAAAGAATGGAGGGGGGGGGGGAGGTTGCAAAGATGATTATCCAAAGGTGATTACAATAGTATGAGCATGTATACAAGCTATAAAATGTACAAGAAAAGACTATCAACTCAAATGGATTGAAAGCTATAACCATGAGGACTTTCAACAACACATCTACAATATGTAAAGCATAATTTAACACACAAAGCAGCACTAAAATAGCACAAAAATAGTGCTAAAAATTGAGTTCTTGAGGTAAAAAAATGTGAGAAAAAATGGGCTAAAGCCATAAGGTTTCAAACAACCAATAAGCCTAAGGAAGGGTGGCTAACCCCTCCTCTTTTTTGTGACTTAAAACTGCATTTTTAGGCTTAAAAACACTTTGAAAAAAAAAATGTGAAAAGGAAAATAAAAGAGATAGAAAAAGATGGTACAAAAGCTCAAAGATTACCCCTTAAAGAGAGGATAATCTTCTAGTTCACAAACTACAAGTTGAACACTCTTAAGAGCTGAAATTTGAGTTTAAGAATCTCAGCAAGAGGCCTTAAGTTTAGGCTTAGGAAGTGTATGTATATTGCAGGAGAGAGAGATAGTGTGTGTTGGACAAGTTTTAGTTCTTAGAGAAATTTTCTAACCCTAAAACGTAAGGGGAGGGCTTGAATTTAAAGAAATTGTAGAATTGGTTATGCGTTAACTTATTCTTTTGGAAGTTTTGAATAAACTATATGTTGAGATTGAATATCTGGTTAGAGATAACTATATTGGGCTGTCGGTGGAGGATCGTTTTGATTGTTGTAGAAATTGCATGTGGCTTAGGCAAATTGAAACTAAATCTTTGATGGTTGTCATTGAATATGACTGTGGTTGTATACATTGTACATGTATATTTGTTTGGAAGTGGAAAGGAGATGTGCTTCATATTTGATTATCTTTTAAATGCATTGCATATGTATGGATCTTGTTTGGGAGGAGAAAGGGGATGTACTTCATGAGTGATTATGTGATTAAATACATTGTGTATGTATGTTTGTTTGGGAGGAGAAAGGGAATAGACTCCATTATAACTAAGTTGGCCGAAGTGTCTTGGGTGAAAGTCCCGAAATTTATTCATGAGCGCTGATCCCGCGGACAAAATATCCGTAAAATAGCAATTGTAGTGCTTGTATAGTCTGCGTTTACATGGGTCCCGTTTGACGGTTGCCCGCGGACGAAATATCCGTGAAATGGAAGTTTGGAGTGTTTATGCATATATGTTGCATAAATTGAAGACAATTGAGTTGTAGTTTCGATTCGGTTGTTGTGAAATAATGAAATTGACTCATGAATTGAGAAAAATAAATGAACTGAGGGAAAATGGATTAAGGATTGAAATTGGCATCATGTGGGTAATTGGATTAGGGGCTAGTGATGATGAACTCAATGGATTGCTTGTGACAAAAGGAAAGATTATGAGCTTTGTTTTGTAAGTAATTGGGAAATTGAATTAAAAAGGGGTTTGTGATTCTTATGTTATATTTGAACTCTAATCCTTTGGATTTTGATGTTATGGAGTATGGTAATTGGAAATGGAAATGAAATGTGTAATATTAGACCGAAAATAAAATATGGAATATTAAAATGGAAACGAAATGAGAAAAAATTTGGAATCGGGTTAATAAATTTAAGATGATGTTCTTCCTTAATTGTACTTTTTTTCAAAGAGAATTTATGGCTTCCTAATGATAAAAGACAGCATTTATGGCAGGGAACTTTCTTAAAGGTTCAAGTGAAATTTTAAGAAAAAATAATCTTCGTATAATATTTTGAACTTACAAAATGTCACCTTACTATACGGTATCACTGTGCATGCATGATCATTTCTATCTATGTGTTAACTATTGTTGTAGAACTATGAGATTCTTACTGTGCATTAGTGCTCACCCCTCGTTGTTTTATTCATTTTTAAGAAGAAAATTTCGGATTCATTAATTGAAGATGATGGATTCCATGTATCTTTTATGTATAATTTTAGCATAGATGTTAAAGGAATGAAAAATGTATCTTGTGGTTTGTAATTATTTATTTGTAATTTCACAGTAGAAGCTTGGCATGTATTATTACATTGTTGTTTTCAATGAGAGAGAGAACATGTATTATTATGTTTCTATCACCCAAGGATAATAGATATTTTTTTTATAAAAAAAAAAAGACCTAAATTACAGGCTTTGGTAATGTTTCTGATTAATTAAAATGTTAGGGCATGACATGCCATCTCTCTTTATCATATTATAATTGAATAATTTTACCTTCATTTCTTTTCCTTAATTTTGTTTGCCCTCTCTTTTTCTCATAATTTAATTGAATAATTTTGCCTTAGTTTTTTCTCTCATTTTTTTTCTCCTAACAATTTGTGTTTTGTTGTCAAATAATTAGTGGATTGTGATTTGTGTGAATTATGATTGTATTATCATATATCATATTACAATAACATAATCATTTCGTTATCAGATATATCAGTAAATTATATTGTTTGTGTTGATTATTGCTAAATTCTAAAACAACAAGATACAATTTTATCTTTTTTGAATCTTTGTAATGATTTTTTTATTAAAAAATTACAGATAAAAAAATAAATTATTAATAATTTTTTTTATTATTTAATAGCTATAAAAAGTTTCCTTATACATATAAGTATTAAAATTTATTTTCATATATTAAGATACGGAAAAGTCCATAAATCTTAGGACGGCCCTGAATTTGCTTGCTGTTCAAGAAGGATAAGGATAATGCTAATGCTCTTGTTTCAACCAGCGTGCGGCTCGATAGTCCAACAAAGCGGTTGATTAGTTTACTTTGACTGTCTTTCAAAAATTGTTTAGGGGTGAGAATTAATTCGGCTTAAGAATAAATCATTATTTATAGTTTCATAAAGTATGAAGTTAAATTAAATCATAAAAATTTTAGATCTAAATTAGATCAAACTAATAAAACATAGTCCGATTTAGTTTAGAATCAAGATTTTTTTTAAATTTATAATTATTCACAACATAATCATAAAATATTACTTATAAATTAAGAATTTTATAAATAATTGTTTACAATTAGTTCCATAATACATAATTGCAAGAGTAAAGGGTACATATTATATGTATATATATTCAATATTAATAAGATATTTAAATGTTTATGATAAGTAACAAATTATATGTATGTATGTATTTAAATGACCCAGTTCAGTTTGATATTGGATTCGTAACTATAAAATTATGGATTAAATCGTAAGGTAAAATTCACTTATTTTAAGAATTATGACTGAACCGTGCATTGAGAAAACCAAATAAACCATGTTGTTTGGTCTAGATCAAACAGGCTTACAATTTTTTCGAATTTCTTGCTTGGCCCTAATAAACACGGTGTCCATTAAAGATAATAAATTACTAGATACCCTTGAAATATCAAGTAGTCTTATTTATGTGGTTCTCCTAACTAATTAACCATCAGAATGCATATTGGCCCAGTTTGATAAGGCTTATTTCCTGCTTATTTCAGCTTTTAACTTAATTTCAGCTATTTTGACATGTTTGGTTCAGCTTAACAATATAGTTTATAAATTTTTGTAAGTCAAAAATCAACTTATTCTTTCAGTGGGGGAGGAGAAGCTTAATTCATAAGTCAAAAATCAACTTATGTTCACAGTTGTAAGCTATAAGTTGTTAGGCTACAAGTTATAATCACTTTCCCACAGCTCTATCAAACAAGGCGATTATTAAGTTGGATATTCATTGTCACTTAACTAATTAAAATTAGAACTCATAAAATTTTTTACTATCTAATTGAATTGAAGTATCACATAAATAATATCACATGATATTTTAAAATAAAAAATATTTGGTAGCTCAAAATTTTATGGCTCAAATGGCTCAAATCTATCAAAATGACGTCGTTTTACACTTAAAATCTGTCAAAACGACATCGTTTTGAGTGATTTGAGCCATTTGAGTCACAAAATTTTGAACTACCTAACATTGTTGTTTTAAAATTAGTAACTAAGTAGCCAATATTAGGATATTGCGAGTTGTTACGTGAAAATTTCTTTGTGCAGCCTACTACACATTTTGTTTACCATTTTAAAAATATTTTTTTGAGTTTTCCTTGGCCTTTGCTCCTCTCCAGTAGCCGATTGACTTTCTTCTCCCCTCTGTCGCTTATTGATTTATTTTTTTTAACATTTTAATCAATTTATTTTTTACATTTTAAATTCACTCAATCTAAATATAAATTTAAAAAAAAAAGCTTTTTTTTTCTTACAAAAAAAAATTTTAAAATTCATTAAATACAATAAAATATGAAAATATACAATTTTTTTATCCATATTTTTTAGTATTCAATAATTTTTTGAACAATTTATATATTTTTTGAGTATATCTAAATTAAGTAGATCTAAAAATTTTAAAAAATAATAATTAAAATGTTAAAAAAATCTCTAAAAAAATTAATTAACAACTCAAAAAATATTTTTAAAAATTCCAAACCACAGTGTTGAATGAAAGTTGGATAAGAACTACGACCTTTTCCATGAAGTCAACATCGCAACTTATTCCACATTCATTATTAACCTTATTAGTCTTCCTTTCAAAACAGCCTCGTTTGGCATGTAATGTAAAAATTCAGTTTATAAGTTTGTTTTCATTTTTTTTTTAAATTACATTATCTCTTTATTTTGTTACATATTTTTTAAAAAAAAGTTTTAAAAAAGAAGGTCAAAAAATCAATTTGTAGCGTACTTCACAAAATATACCAAGATAAGATATAAGATAACCAACTAAGATAATGCCACCACTAAAGATCTTGTTAATGATAGTTTTAAGAACCATCAATAAGAATTACAATTTCTCAAAAATTTTATGATTTTAATATAAGTTTTTTAGATATCTCAAAATACTTTTATATATTTTAATACAATTTTTACACAGTATTTCAATACTAACAACAATCCAAAGACGCTCTAACCAAAAAAAAAAAAAAAAAAAACATTCCTAAGGGTTTTTTTCTGAACGACCATTCCTAAGGGTTGTTCTTTGCATTTTCCTTATAACAATGCGCTACTTATTTTTAAAAAAACATATGTTCTAAATTTATAAAAAAATTCATAATTTGAAATTTTAGATTGAGATTTATTTTCAAGTGACTTATACTATATCAAGTTTAAATTTATGTCATACATAATTCAAATATTAAGAATGCATAACATTTTTGCTCATAGGCATCTTTAATTAGGATTGGCCTAAGTTTACAATGGAGTCATTTATATATTCTCACACAAGCTCACTTTTAATTTTTTTTTTTTTTGTAAAGTCAAGGGCTAAATTGTATTTAGGATTGAAACCCACTTTTGGTGTAATAGGGCAAGGCCCTTGAAACTTACAAGCCCTTGGGGCACATGTTTTGATGTTCTTATTTATTACTATATCTTGTAAATTACATGTTATAGATTCAAACTTGTAAGGTTGTGAATTTGTCAATGTATGTAATCTTATTTTGGAATACTGGGTTGAAATACAAGGAAATTCAGGTTGATTTCAAGAATTTATATTGTGTTAATATATAGCTTTCGCATGTGTAACTTGATTGATAAATGGAAATGGAATGGAAATATAGTTATATTCAATGAGTTTGGTATGGTGTAATTGAGGGTGTAAATTAAAGTATAATGCAGCGGATGAAAAATTTCAGAATCATACCTTTTAGCAGAGTTTAAAGCAAAGAATCTCGTGGGTAAATCACGTGCTTCTAGAATGTGAACAACTAACTTAGCAGTCGAGTGATACTACAAAATGAATATCACCCACATAAGTCACAGTGCAAAATGACTTGATTGTTGTTTTATGGGAGAGAGTCAGTATGGGAAAAATAAAAAAACATACGTTGTTTGCTGATATCCATATCCCATATATCATATCAGATATATAGGATAAATATATCATCTATCTATATCATGTTGATATGATAGATATAGATATCATGAGTGGTTATCCAAATAAGTTTTGAATTCAAATTTAAACTTACATGGATAAGGTCCAAAAGGTTCAAAGGGTCATGCCACATGGGCGCCCAATTTCTAACATCCCCCACTCACACATGAGTTGGCATGACACAGCCACATCTCTATCTCAATCTCCCCAAAAAAAGAACAATCTCATGCTAGCCAATGCACCGTGCGACCGCTGAGAACACTTACATGTGGGAGCTCTATACTAGAAACTCAATATGAGTTAGCATAAAGACATCAAGCCAAAATGAACAGAAATAGTGTCTCATGTACCCAGACCCATCTAGCTACATCGCTCCAAAAACATCTCTAATCCCTCAAAGAGCATGTTTGACTCTCCTAGGTCCCGTATTATATTCACACCCAATCAGCATCCCATAAAGAGCGATGTGAGTTGTCGACAGTGAATATAGAGCAGAGATGTAGAACTAGATGATCTTCTCTTCACCCTCATATCATTCAATTTGAAATTGATCGTTTTCCCAGTAATGTCCCTTAAACCCGAATCATACATGACCGCAGGCAACATACCAAAGTAGCTGAACATCAACTTCTTATCTTATGACATAGTCAAAGGTCACAAAAGGCACAAAGTGAAGTCATTTAGAGAAAAATGACTTTTAGGACTCACACGGTGAAGAAGCAGGGATCCATTCTTTCACTTCGCTAATGGGTCGATAAGCACATGCAGTACGAATGCATGTTATAGTGGAGTAACTTTTCCAAACAGTGACGTTAAACTCACACACCATACAGATCTTAGCCTAGTCGCTCTTTAGCGCAAAAGTTGCTTCCTAGCGTCTAACTCGAATTCTCTATTTGCTCGCCTCTCAGGTATCAAATGAGATCTCGCATCTGGCTATCCATAACAGGCACATCACGGAAAAGTGGGTACTCTCATATCCATGGTCGGTCTCTAACAAGACCTCATCTTGGCTCCAACCAAGGTGACATAGCTAGTGGATAATTTTAGCTTCTCTATTTGCTCCAAATACAATAAGTCACTAGTCTCATCCTTACTCACTACCTAGCGCTAAAGGCGATTGCTTGTGTGAGTGAGCCAATCTTGCCTGCTAACATCAATTTAATTATTTTGTGTATGCTAATTCACAAACCATTGCAAAAAGTAGTAAACATAAATGTGTAATAGAAACAAATATGAATCCTAATGGCCTAAATATCCCAAAAAATATGAGTTCAACAGAATACACATAAATATATCACCACCTACGTAGTCCTAAAGCCCTAACATGAGTAAGATAAACATCTCTAGCAATGGGCTTAGTCAAAGGGTCCGCAACCATGCGACTCGTAGGGATGTGCTCTAGCATCACTTCTTCCTGCGCCACAATGTTTCTAATAAAGTTGAACCTCACATCAATGTGTTTGGTTCTGTCGTGGTATTTAGGATCCTTAGCGTAAGCAAGTGCAGCCATGCTGTCACATGGATAGTCACAGGGTCTGAAGTGTGTGCGACAACATCCAAATGCTGAAGGAATCTCCTCAACCAAACGACTTCCTAAATGGCAGATGAACAAGCCACAAACTCAGCCTCCATAGTCGATAAGGCGATACAGGATTGCTTCTTATTGATCCAAGAAATAGCACCATCGCTAAGCATGAAAGCATATCCTAAAGTAGACTTACGCTCATCTAAGTCTCCTCGCCAGTCAGCGTCACAATAGCCAACTAGATGTAAATTTGAACTTTGGTAGCAAAGTGTGTAATCTGCAATCCCTCTAAGATATCGTAATATCCTCTTAACTGCTTTTCAATGAGCTGGTCCTGGGTTGGATTGCTAACGACTCACCAATCCGACTGCATAACAAATGTCAGGGCGTGTACACATCATAGCATACATCAAGCTTCCAATAGCATTTGCATAGGGAACACGGGCCATCTTTTCATTCTCTTCTTGAGTCTTAGGACCCATATCAAGGCTTAGGCTCTCGCCTTTCGCAACAGGAGTGTCAATGGGTTTGCAGCTCTGCATCTGGAATCGCTCTAGGATAGTCTTATTGTAAGTCTCTTGAGACAAACCAAGAAGTCTCCTCGAGCGATCCCTAAGGATCTTAACATCGAGCACATAGCTCGCTTCACCCATGCCTTTCATCTCAAATGTAGAGAACAACCACCTTTTAGTGGCGACAATCATCTCCTTGTCATTTCCAGCCAATAATATGTCATCTACATATAATGACAATATCAGAAAAATGTCCTTGGACCGCTTAACGTACACACAGTGATTTTCATCGATCATCGTAAACCCATTAGAAACAATGGCTCGATGAAATCTAAGATTCCACTATCTGGATGATTGCTTTAAGCCATAAATAGATCGTTGAAGCTTGGAAACTTTGCGTTCCTGACCTACGACCATAAAGCCTTCTAGTTGATCCATATAGATCTCTCCATCCAATTCTCCATTGAGAAATGCAGTGTTAACGTCCATCTGATATAGCTCTAAGTCCAAGTGAGCAACTATGGCTAGAATTAGGTGAATAGAGGCAAACCTTACAACTGATGAAAAAGTTTCCTCATAGTCCACACCCTCTCGTTGGTTGTAACCTTTCGCCACTAGGCGAGCCTTGTACCTTTCTATGGAACCATCCGCTTTGCGCTTGATTTTGAGAACCCATTTGTTCCCAATAGTCTTGTGCCTTGGCGATAAATCAACAAAGTCCCAGACATGATTTTTTTTCATAGAGTTTATTTCTTCATCCATTGTAGTACTCCATTCTTTACTAGCAGGGGATGAGAGAGCCTCTTTGAGATTCTTAGGCTCCATCTCATCACTTAGAGCAATCATGAATGCTTCCCCTTCAATCTCAAAACGACGATGGGGTATAGCACCACGTTTGCTTCTACGTAGTTGAGAATCCTGAGAATCCTCATCCATTGGATCTAATCCATGGGTAAGTAGATTGCTCCCATTGTCCTTAGGAACTTGAGAGATTATCTCCTCATTCTCTACTAGGCTACTAGGTGCGCCTTCAAGTAGATCCTCCATCTCATAGAGTTCTACTTCTCTAGTTACCTCACCTCTGCTAGTGAAATCCTCCTCAAGGAAACCACATCTCGTGACTCAATTTCAATCACACTTCCATCCGGATGCTCCCCAACAAGCACATAGCCCTTATAATGCTCACTATAGCGAATGAAGATACACTTCTTTCCTCTAGGGCCCAACTTCGTAAACTTGTGAAAAGCGTTGTGTATGTAAGCTGCCGAACCCCAAGGTCGCAAATTGCCCAAATCAAGCTTTTTGCCAGTCCACATCTCATATGGGGTAGAAGGAACTGATTTGGAGGGCACACGGTTAAGGACGTAGGAAGTAGTCAACAAAGTATCTCCCCAATAAGAAATTGAAAGATTAGCTTGCGCCATCATTGATCTAACCATGTCAAGCAATGTGCAATTCCTTCTCTCCGCTACACCATTTTGCTGCGGAGTCCTAGGAATTGTCAATTGCCTAATAACTCCTTTTTCCTGACAGAGCACTTTAAATTGCTCAGATAGATATTCACATCCTCGGTCAGTCCTTAGAGCCTTAATGCTCTTGTCTAATTGATTCTCAACCTCATTAACATACCGTCTAAAGCAATCCAATGCTTCTGACTTGTGACAAAACAAATAGACATGACCAAAACGTGTGCAATCATCTATAAATGTGATGAAATAAGGGGCTCCATGCCTTGCCCTCACATTCATTGGTCCACATATATCAAAATGAATAAGTTGTAATGGGATAGATGCCCTTATGGCTTTCCCAAATGGTTTCCTGACCTTCTCTAGCCAATCTAGTCATCCTGTCTTGCCCTATGTGGTCTAATCTAGCATGCCATCTCATAGAATCATTATCACAAAAAGATGCAATATTAGAAACAGAGGCATTGGCATTTTTATTACAACTAGAATTATCCACATCCAAAACTAAAAAACCATCTGAAAGATAACCAAAACCATAAAAAATTGTTCCCAAATAAATGTTAACACCATTATTCTCAAAACAAAAGCTAAAACCAAGTCTCATCATGCTAATAACTGAAAGTAAGTTTCACTGAATATCCGGAGCATAAAGAACATCGTGAAGATACAAGGTGCACCCTCGTTACATTTCCAGCTTGTATGTGCCAATGCCAAGCACCCCACACTAGACTCGTTCCCCATGTAAACATTTTTGCTCCCAGCAAGTACTTAGCGATACTCAACGAACCCTACTATGTCCCTCGCGATGTGGTCTGTTGCTCCGGAGTCTACAACCCAAAAATGAGGAGAATGAGCAATTAATGCTTGACTAGAAACAAAGCATTGAATGCGAGAAATTAAGTAAGGGAGTACCTTCTTCTACTCAGGACAATCCCGAGCGAAGTGTCCTTCTTTGTTACAGTTAAAGCATGTCAATTTAGTCTTTACCTTCTTGTCACCTCTCTTGCCCCTACGCTTGAAATTTCTAGCGCCATTGGGCTTTAGCACAGCTGCTGCTTGCTTCTTGGGGACACGTTTTGCTTTTCCACGTTTGAACTGAGAAGTCCTATGTGAGCTCGACTCAACCACCATAGCAGAACCATCAGACTTAGCCACCTTAAGGCACTCAGCCTCTAGCTCCAAATGACGCGATATGTCTTCGAATGTTTTCACACTCTCATTATGCATCATGTTCTGCTTCATCTGCTCCCAAGAATTTGGCAGAGAGCGAATCACAGCTTGTACTTGCTGCTCATGAGTCAAATTGTGCCTAGCAGCCGCAAGCTCACATATCATGGCTGACATGACCCTCAAATGCTGCTTCATCGAGTGATGTGCCCTTTTCTGATAAGAGTCAAACTTCATAGTCAGCCCACGTAGCTTTGCCAAAGAGGTAATACCAAACTTTTGCTTGAGAGCTTCCCATATCTCAAATGCAGTCGAGCAATGCTCAAACTCACTAATCAAGTCATTGTGCATGGTGCTCAACATAGTAAAGCGCGCACACCGATCTTTGTTATGCCAAGTCTGAAAGACTTCAAGATCACAACGATGTTGAGCTGTATTGCCTTGCTCTGGCTCAACCATCACTTGTTCAAGTGTGGTCAATACTTCTTGCTCATTGAAGAGGTATTGGATCTTATGGCGCCATATATCATAATTGTCGCCATCCAATTTCTCTTCCTTAGTTAAGTCTGCCACCACTGTCTTAGCAGCCATTTCTACATACAGAGTAAACAAATGCGCAGGGGATATTAATGATAGCAACACAAAAAATTATTTTGCAGCAAAAGAATCTAAATTAAATAATGATAATTTTACACATGTTTCAAGATCGAAAATTTGCTATGCTCGTAATCATCTCTTGCGCCTGTAGTGATAATTATCAAAATTTAATTTAATTCCATGCGCACAATCAATCTTCCACTACTTATGGCATATACAAAGCATGATAAATTCTATAAAATAGCATCTTAATGTCAATTTACAAATAACTCATGCTATATTCATTTAATAATGAAATTCAAATAAATAAATAAATAAATAATCATGCTTCTCTAATTGTAACATATTACAAACCCAAAAAATAGGTTGTATTTAATATTCAGATTATGCCATAATAGAATGATAATGTACATCATTCTGAAATTTTTTAGAATTTTTTTTGATATTTTCTGGAATTTTAAATAACTAATAAACACATATAAAATTAGAATTAAAAATTCCAGAATCTGATAAACTGAAACAATTATTCTAGTAAATAGTGAAACTTTTCAGTAGGCTACAATAAAAATTTCAACCTCAGAAAATTATTCATGCAACATCAGAAGTATTTTAAAGCATAAATAATAAATTATTATCACAGAAAAATATTTTTTATTTTCATAAAATTTTTAAAATTTTATAAAAGATAGAAAAATCAATTCTGAGTCTAACAGTACTAACCACGCATAAAACAAATCTATAACGAATTATTTATGACCATTTAAACCAATTCTGGATTTAAAAAAAAAACAAACAGTGCCTTATAATCAGCAGCCAAGCCGGCAGAGGATAAAACGGCGCAGCTCAGCGTGCGGCTCAGCACGCGACTCACCAAGCAGCTCAGCGAGCGGCGCGCGCGTGCTAACGCGGACGGCTTGCGCATGAACAGCGCGGCCAACGTGCGCGTGATGGCGCGTGTAGGCGCGTGGGAAGCACGTCTGGCGCGTGGAAGTGCATGGAAACCACTAGCGGCGTCAGGTGGCGCGTGCAGCCCATGCGCCGCCTTTCAAGGTGTTTTCTGGTCCAATTTTGGTACTGCCGGACTCCATTTTCCAAAAAAAAAATATATATACATTTATGGTCTTAAAAATGACATTTAATGAACATAAAAATGAGGTATTTTACACTCTCAATCTAATGAGAATGGAAGTGCAAAAACCCTACACTTCATCTTCCTCCTACATTAATTTTCATGTATATAATTTGTATATATTCATATAAAATTATACACATGATTTAAAATAAGCACGAAAATACCCATATAGGCTCTGATACCAATGTAAATTAAAGTATAACGCAGCGGATGAAAAATTTCAGAATCATACCTTTTAGTAGAGCTTGAAGAGAGGAATCTCGTAGGTAAATCACGTGCTTCCAGAATGTGAACAACCAACCCAGCAGCGGACTGATACTACAAAATGAGTATCACCTACACAAGTCATAGTGCAAAATGGCTTGATTGTTGTTTAATGGGAGAGAGTCAGTATGGGAAAAACAAAAAACATACGTTGTTTGCTGATATCCATATCCCATATATCATATCAGATATATAAGATAAATATATCATATATCCATATCAGTTGATATGATAGATATAGATATCTTGAGTGGTTATCCAAATAAGTTTTGAATTCAAATTCAAACTTACATGGATAAGGTTCAAAAGGTTCAAAGGGTTATGCCACATGGGCGCCCAATTTCTAACAGGGGATATCACAATATGAGTACAGATTAGTTCCATAGTGCACTAACTTTACTTGTGAGATTTTAATTTTAGCAAATTTAAACTCAAGTGCTTAGACCATCTCCAATGGTTCATCAAATCCATCATTAAATTGAAATTTGATAAATAAATAAATAAAAGTTACTTTGTTCCTTCAATGGTTCATCAAATCTATCATCAAATCCAGGATTTTACTTTTCTTTCATCAAATTGTGGACCAATGTGTCTTTCATCAAATTTTGTTCATTACTGTTAGATTTTTACCATCGGATATCCCTCTAGATATTCCCCGAATGACCACCTCAAGGAAAAAATTATACTGGTCGATCGTCTACCCGGTCGACTAGTGGTTTGATTAAGTTACAAAATCCTCCGTTAGAACACTTGATATCAAAGAGAGCTTTTATTCAAATATTTACTCAAATTTGGTGAAAAAATTGATACACCATTGGAGATGCCCTTAACTCCAAATTGACTACATGAAAAAATATATATAGTTTTAATTTGATTTTTATCAAATATTAGTTCTTTTTGTTTTGTTTTGTTTTGGTTTTTTTTTTTTTTTTTTTTTTTTTTTTTTGTCTTGAGATATATCTCTTGGGTTTGCTATGTTTTTTCAATATACATTGTTCAGAATTGCTTTTATTAATGGATTTATTTTTATTTGTTATTATTCTTTTTTTCTTTTTTTTTTTCACATGTGTGATCATTTATATGTTTCTTATAAACATCATAGCATTGTTGATGTTTCTTATTTTGTCATCCATTCTTGTTTGTTTATCCTTGCAATGGGGGCAGAGCTAACAAGGTTCTAGGGGGGGGGAGGGGGGTCACGTGTCCCCCGGATTTGGATTTTTATTTTTTTTATTTTACAAACATAAAGAAAATATTTTAAATAAAAAATTTGTAAAAATATTATTTTAAATGTCAATGACATTTTTAAAATTATGAGAACAATAATGGTTATTTTAATTGAAAATAAAGTGACTACGATATTATTATCTATGAAAATTTCAATATAATGGTGATGTCTATCATTATTGACACGCAAACATAAGTAATCTCAAATGAAAATATAGAATTTATTGAATTGTTAGTTATATTTGACATGTAACATTTATCCTCCATGTATTTTCTTTACTATTGGTTAGTGATATCATATGTTAATGATGACGTGTGATATTCAATTAGATGGTTCAAAAGAGGAAAAACCCTAGAAAGAACACAGATTTAATTGTATAAAAGAGGAAGAGCAAGATACATTCGGTGGATTTTGATCTGGATTCTTTCGATTTGGACGCCCATGATCTGAGTTTGCTCTCTAGGCTACGATTGTTGATCTAAGCATGGAAGCTCCAGCAAAGATTCAGGGTTGTTCTAAGCGGAGTCCTTTCGCGAAGTCATGTGCTGTCAATCTCAAATATTAGTGGGTAGCTGTGGCATCTTGGAGGATAAGTGATCTAGGATTTGTGATATGGGCTTGGTTTTTGATCTGGTTTTCGTTTTGAGGAAGCAGAGAGTTGGTTGCTAGTCCTGTTTTGCTTAGTTGAAGGTTTCACCCTCTACCTGTTCAAAAAAATACCTTAGTGAAAATGTTATGGAGCAAGGAGAAAATGGAGGTTGGATTCCGGTTGGGAGGCAACAGAAAGGTGGAGAAACACAAGGCAAGGAGGCTAAACATGGATTGCTTACTGTCCTTGTGGATAATTTACCTTTAGCAATGGATGCTAAAACACTATTCGAACTTTTCACAAAGTTTGGGATAGTGAAGGATGTCTTTATATCTACCAAAAGAAGGCTAGTGACAAACTCAATATTTGGGTTTGTGAGATTTGATTGCCATGTAGTAGTAGACATTGCCATCCAGAAAGGGAATGGTCTATTAGTGGATGACATGGTGCTGGAAGTCAAAAAAGCTACTTATGTCAAGAACATCAGAGATGAACAAAGTAGGAGTAGGCCTCAGATCATCAGGAAACATTTTGAAACAAGTAGAAACAGGGCTGAAGTTTCTTTTATAGGCCAAAGATCCTTTGCTGAGGTATTAAAAGGGGTCTCACCCATTATGGCTGGGAAAGCAAGTTTGAGCTTAAAAGTCAATGATGATGGCCATGGTTGGCTCTATGTTAGAGCAATAATTAGGCTTAATACTGAATACCCCACTCATTACATTGAAAATGCCCTGAAGGAGAAATAGGTGGATCAGGTATTGGTTAGAAAAGGGGAAGGACGAGATATAGTTTTAACCTTCAAATCTCAAGAGGAGTTAAAATCAAATATATGCAATATCAAAGAAAGGTTTAAGGATTTGATTCAGTTTATGGTGGAATGGAAGCCAGGAGTTCATATCAAACAAGAGAGATGTGTGTGGTTGGGGTGTCATGGCATACCCTTAAATCTTTGGAATAAGAGCACATTCAGCAGCATTGGAAGCTTATGGAGTTCAGTTCTCAATTTGGATGGAGATATTTGTCAACCAAAGGTATTCTCCCATACCAGAATCAGAGTGGTTACATCTTGTATGGAGTTTATAAAAAAAACTATAGTATTGGAGTGTAAGGGTAAACTTCATCACATTTTTGTGTGTGAAGATCTTCTATCAGACTCAAGTAACATGAAGCACAATGGCACGGAAGAGAGCAACTCCAATGACATCTGTGGCAGTGAAGTGAAAGGAATGTTCCAGAGTAGTGTTGCAAGGAGAAGGAAGAAGATGTTGAAGTGGCAAGAGTTAAAGTACACAGCCCAAACAGTGGAATGGTGGTAAACACAATTGTTGAGGAGACAAAGTGGGATGAAAGATTCAGCAAAGATAATGGAGTATGTACCAAGGAGGTAGAACAAAGGGAAGGGCCTATTGACTGTCACACGGGAGAAGAGTCAGCGGAAACTTTGATGGAGAAGTCAGTGCATAGCCCAAAAAGTCAAGTGCAAGTCTCTACACCTGGATTTATTAGAAGCCTTAGTGGATCTAGAGATGGACTTGGGCATGGCATCAATCTTGAAGTAGATTTGGCCCAAGCAATTAGTAAGAACTTAAATGGGAGGGGCATATTGAGCCTAAATCATTCAGGCCTAGGTAGGTAAACTACGTTTATTAAAAAATTCATGTAAATTAATAAGAAAAAAAAGGAAGAAGGAGGTTCAGTTAGAGAGATTTACTAGTTTTGCTAGACTTCATGGGCATAAAGCTGCTACAGTTAGCAAAGACAACTCCAAATCTGTCATCTACCGGCTAGCAGTAGCTGTTATAACACTTTTAGATCTGTCTGAGGGTGCTACAAGTCCGAACAATTATCTACTCGAAGAAGCTAAAGCCACTTTACAATTGGTGAAATCTCTTGGCATCAATTTCAATAGGAAAGAAGATGTTTTGAACAAGATTATTGAGCTACAGCTACAGGATAAAGAGAGAACCAACAAAGAGGGGTAGGCCTGTGAAGAAAGGTAGAATCTTGAAGCTTTTATGTCTGTGGGTCATTGATAGGATTGTAGGAATGATGGTTTGGCTTAAAGTATCAAGAGTTGGAAACAAGATTGTGTAAAGCTCTATTGTTGGCACTAGTATGGTAAGTGTGGAGGAATTAAAGTCGTGCTCTTGTAGGATATAAGCTTTTGTAGAGCTAGTCTTTGCTCCTGTTTGATGTAGCTGTTAAAATAGATTATAGATTATAATTTAACAGATTATAGATTATGACTTTAATCAGAAACTGTTAATCTGTTTGGTATAACTGTTGGATTATAGATTTAAGTTGTTGGGTAGTTGTAGACACCCCATTTTTGACCGACCTTAAGACTCAGACGTCATCGATTGAGCGCTCGGTGATGGTACATATTGTGCTCGTTCAAAAGTTTCAGAGTCTCGGCTGCGAGCCTTGCCTCCAGACTTCCGGGCTCTTTCGTGTCTTGCCTCGGTTTGCGAACCAGGCTCCCTTTTCTCTGTTTTCTCTTCCCGAAGGGAGGGAGAGGTCTTGTAGATCATCTCTCAGTGGCCGTAGGCTACGTTTCATGGTCGTAGGCTATTTTTCTCGTTTGGAGCCCAGTTTTCGGTTTTTCAGAGCCGACGGCCGTGTGCCTCGGTTCGGGACCGCTTAACCACGTCCGTTTGCCCCGAATTTTGGTATACACCCCACCACCATCCATTCCAACAACTTGGAGCTGTTTTTTAGAGCTTAGGAGCACCATTTCTCAGACCAAGAGCTGCTGGTCCATTGGTCTTCAAGGGTAAGCTTCTTTTCCCTCTTTTTTGTTCCTATCTTGCTCTATATCTAAGCCTTGCTTGAAAGAATTTTTGGGCTCCGACCCAAACTGAAAATAGTCATATTTTGAGCTCCTTTTCATGTTTGTTGAAGGACCTTTTGCTGTTTGAGGTCTCCTACTATCACTTGCCTCTTTAACTCTCTTTTAGGCCTATTTTTGCATGGTATTTTAGGCTTATTTGTGAGCTGTTTTGTGGCTTGATGTAAACTGTAATATGTCTTTTTTTGAGCCCCTCTTCAACTTTGTTGAAGGGCTCTCTTCGGTTTGAGGCTAGCAGCTACCACTTGCCTCTTTATCTCTCTTTTAGGCCTTTTTTTTGGGGGAAATTTGAATTTCATTTCCCCCTCTTTTTCCTCCACTCCTTTGCCTATATAACCAGTACCCCCAGCTGTGTTTTCAGGGTTAAAAAAAATTGGTTCTAAGCCTCTTGCATTCAATCCCTCTTCCCTTCTATTCCAAACATCAAAACCCTTTTGTTCTTGGACCATTCCTACATCCTTTACTCTACAACCCATAGCAACCCTCCTCCTCACTCCATTCCAGCAGCTTGAAGGCCATTTCCAGAGCTTAAGAGTCCCCAAACTTGGTGCAAAGGCTGTCAAAGATTGGTTCTTCAAGGGTAAGTCTTCTTTTCCTCTTTTCTTGCTTTATTTTGATCTATATTCTAGCCCCTTGTGTTCGCATATTTGGGCTCCAACCCTAACTGAAAATAGTCTTATTTTAAGCTCTATTTCATTTTTGATTAAGGGCTTCTCCCTATTTGAGGCTTCGTTTTTACACTTTGTGTTAAAAGCCTCTTTTAGGCCTCTTTCTTACATAGTATTTTAGGCCTATTTGTAAACTGTTTCGAGCTTTGCTATAAACTGTGAGTCACCTTATGTTGAGCCCCTCTTCAACTTTGTTGAAGGGCTCTTCACTTTTTGGGACTTCCTTCTATCACTTGCCTCTTTATCCCTCTTTTGGCCCCTTTGTTTGCATTTTTTTTTAGCTCCTTGTGCTTGTATTTTTGGGCTCTGACCCAAACTGTAAAGAGTCATATTTTGACCCCCTCTTCATGTTTCATCAAGGGTCCTTTGCTGTTTGAGGTTCCCTTTTTGCTCTTTGTGTTTAAACCTTCTTTTAGGCCTATTTTTGCATAGTGTTTTAAGCTTACTTGTGCACTGTTTTGGACTTGGTCATAAACTGTAAAGTGCATTATTTTGAGCCCCTCTTCAACTTTGTTGAAGGGATCTTCATTGTTTGGGGCCAGATTCTGTCCCTTTGTGTTTAATCTCTATTTTAGGCCTTTTCTTGCATGATCGATTAGCCCTATTTGCATTTGTTTTTGGGACTTGTTATAAACTGGAAATATGCATGTTTTGGGACTGTCTTGCTTCTGTCTTCATACTTCATTATCAAATAATGCATGTTTTGTATAGCTATAGGCCAATGCATATGCCCAGTTTTGTGTTTCGGGTTCATTCCATGCATCGGGTGCTATGTTTCCATGTTTCGGGGCTGTTTTGCATCATATTTCAGCACTGAAATTTGCATGTTTGCATACCATGTTTCATGCCTTGCCATGCCTTGTTAGTGTTGCATGCTATGCCTTGGGTTCGATCCTCGGTTTGCGTGCATGCGTGCATGCATCTCGAGTGTCTCATTTTCATCTAATGGCTACTGATGTGAGTGTGGTTGAGGTCCACTCATGTTAGTATAAGTCCATTGTGCATTACGTATGCCATTTCATTTCATAGCATTGTGTATGCTAGGTTGTATGTTAGCGCATTGTGTATGCTATGTTACCTCGTGCATCGTGTATGCCATTTCATAGCATTGTGCATGCTAGGTTGTATATTAGTTGCATTCATGCATGTCATGCGTATTGCATTGTGTTTGGGATAGGAGTTAGCCTGAGCACGGGAAACGAGGGACGTTTCGTACTCCGAGTGACGGAACGTGTCTCAATTCCTGATCGCCGACACTCCGGATTATCCATGATGAAGTCTAGGCCCTATTGTGTTTTCATGTGCATTCATTCCATATTGAGTCATGCAATTCGACTCCCTGGCCATCATGCATCGAGATGCGTGATTGGTGGCACGAGGATCGAGGACTACACTCCCCGAAGAGTAGTCATGCATACATATGTGAAAATACTTTGCCATGCCCCTTTCTTGCTCTCTATTGCAGCAAATCAGAAATCGGCAGCCTTCCGGAGCTTGGCATGCATTCCAAGAACAATTGCAAACAGAGACAAACTGGGACATCGCAAGGGATTCTCCGCACAAGGCAACCCGAGCATGCATCATTCATCATCCGGAGCAGATTTGAGGCACTCCCTGGCTTGCATGCCAATTTATTGCTTTCCTAAGTTAAATTTGTTAATTAATTAGGGTTTTGTACTTATTCGGACCGTATTATTCATTTGGGACTGTAGATTATTTATTCGGATCCTCCGAGCGAGGGCACAACTGTAATAAGTGTGCGTGTGTGTGATGTATGTCTTCCAACCCCACGCCTTTCTCCCTTTTATTTACCCGCTTATGATGGTTAGATTAGGGCATGTCTCAATTAGCATACAGTATGATAGCATGTTTGCATTCATTCATCTGTCTTGCATGCACCGGGCTCGGCGCATCATACTAACTGCATCGTATTTTCAATTCCAAATTGAATACATGTTAGCTGTAGCATTTCATATGCCATGTCTAGAATAACCGAGCCTGCTATAGTTGCATTTTGCATGTGTTGCATTAGGCATTTCTGTATAGTTAGGATCATGTAGGGATTTCTAACTTAGCTTCTATTTTGGCTTGGAGTAGTCGGTAAGTTTTATGCTTTAGCATCCTTGCATGCGTGTGAGTGACTGCCATGACAGCATGCTTACCATGAGGCTAATTGCTTATGTGATATAACTGTCTGAATGCTTGTGGGTGAAGGTTGGGTTATTTGAATTGGAACAATTCATCAAATGTGTGTTTTAAAGCCCACTAGATAGTGGCAAAATCATGTTTTCTAAGCCCACCCGAGGGTGGCAAATCCATGTCTTAGCCTACTTGCAGGTAGCACCATCAAACCATTATCAAAATAAACAAACATGAAATGTTTTGTTCCAATTCAGACGATCCAGCCTATACTTGTGTGCTGTGCGCATCACATAGTAAATCTAGGCTAATAACCGGAATAAGAACGCATAAAGTTTTCAAAACTAGATATCATGGTTAGTAGAGGCCGATCTTTGATCGGGCGAGCGGGGGTGCTCACGAAGTGACCTTTCCCAATTGTACCCAAGTTCCCGAGCCGAGGCAACTTTGGTGATGACAGACACATGGCCTTAGGCAAACGAGTCAGGGTTTCCTAAATTTTCCCAAAATAAAATATTTAGGTGGCGACTCTGTATCTGGCAAAGCAGTCCATGTTTGGCACTTCTTTCAAAATCTGTTTTCTCAAAACGATTTGCCGGATTTGGACTCTTTGGTTCAGATTTAGAACCGTGACAAATTGAGAGTCCGAACTGTAGTGAGCCCAATATCGAACGGAACGGAGGACTCGTTCCTCCCGGGGCGTTTGGGGACGTCTACAGTTTCTGGCGACTCTGCTGGGGACTTAGAAAACTTGACTCGAACTCATGATATATGTTTTTGACTACACTTATGTGTTTTTTGCATTGCATTTGCCTTGGTGCGCCTAGGACACTGTGTTTGCCATCTGCTATTCCTGAACGGTTTGTCGGAGGCTTGTCTTGTCAAGGCATGACCATAAGGCTGACCGGTTATGGGCTCTGCCAGTATGGGAACACAAATCCTGATTTTACCGGGGCACCCTTTTTGACCATTCGACCTAGTGCATATTCGGAATCCATAGTGACCATTCCAAACTAGGACAGGTTGCTTACCCGATTGTAGGTTGTTTGAAACCGCTGCGTGCGTAGTGAAACCCTAGCTCCTGACAAAATAGGACAGGGAAACCCTACCCCAACATAGAGGTGTTTTGGCTCTCACTTGTCTGCTATGTGCTTTTAGAGTGCGTCTCTATAGGAATGCATGTATCAGTCTACAAGTTTGGGCATCAGGCCTGCGGGCATCAGTATCTGGGAATCAGTTTTACCTGAGGGTATCAGTTCACCGGTAGAATTTTGGGCAGAATTCAGTAGAGAGCACACTCATTCAACTATGCTCATATCTGTTCAGGAGAAATCAGGCTGAGATGTTGCATGTTTTCTCTTTTGCTAGGGGGTAGTCTTGGAACCATAGCTTCAGAAGGCTCCGATATCCCCCGAGGTTCATTGGACTTGTGCTGATAGACTTTGTCAGGTCAGAGATTCAGTTCAAGGACAAATCAGTGTTCCTCTGCCAGAGGCAGGGTAAAAAGGGCCAGTTAGGCACAGATCACCGGTTCAGCAGTTACCAGATCGGTGGCCCTTATCCACCCTACCAGTGAATAGTCAGGCTGAGGACTCAGTTTTTATCAGTTTTTAGTCACCTCACCAGTCAGTCAGCCGGAACAGCAGAACATGGCAGGGATGGAGGAAATGATGCGTCAACTCTAAGAAAGTATGAAACTCATGCAGCAAGACGCTGCCCGGCAGACGGAATTTGCCAAACAGCAGGCTGCGATCATGGCCCAGCAGGCTGAGCTAATCACCAGGCTGCAACAGCAAAATGGAGGATCTGCTTCGCACCAAGCCCCTCCCCCACTAGGAGTTCCAGCACCCGAGGAGGCACCAAATGTCCAGGGAGATACGAACATTCCGACATGACCGGCTCTGCCCCCAATCTTACCCCAACTGTCTAAAGCACCGATCAACCTGCCGGATTCACCCTTTGAGTTCGAGTTAGACCCTACAGCGCTGAAGGTGAGCAAGCTGGAAAAGATGTTCAAGAAATCTCAGGGAGTAAAATCCATTCCGGACATGAGGATGGGTATACCGATGCAGCTGTGACGCTGCCGGACGGATTTAAGATGCCACACATCGACCGATTTGATGGATCTGGCGATCCCATAGTGCACCTCCGGTTGTTTTCGGACATACTAAGGGCGATGGGCCTCACCAGGCTGCAGAAACTTTCATTATTCGGCCGAACCCTGTCAGGTGTGGCCACTATCTGGTATGCAAAATTAGAAGACGATGTCAAACGGAACTGGGATGAGATGGCCGAGGCCTTCGTTGCGCAGTACTCCTATAACACGCAAATCGAGGTCATAACCCGTGATCTTGAGACAACAAGGCAAGAGCCTAAGGAGAGTTTTTCTGATTTCGTAGCCCGCTGGAGGGCCAAGGCCTCGATGATGACCCTTAGGCCCACTGATAAAGATCAAATTCGGATGATTGTGCGCAATCTCCAGCCCAAGCTTATGCAGAAAATGATCGTTCTCCCCTTCCCCACCTTTTCAAACTTACATGAGATGGGAGTACAGATCGAGGACGCTATGAAGCAGGGCCTTCTTGACCAGGAGAAGGAGCAACCCAGGAGGGTGTTTTCCCGCAGTTCGAATGCGACCACTAGCGGTGATACAGCTGCAAGATCTTCTGAAGTGGGCATGGTTACCATCACCGCATCAAAAACAGCTACCCCATTCATCGGTGCGTCCGGAAGTAGCTCACAAAAAACCAAATATCTGCCTCGAGTCAAGAGGGTTTTTACCCCACTTTATATGCCTTTGTCAAAGGCTCTAGAGGCCTTACTTCGAAAGGGATATCTAAAACCATTGGAACAACGGCCTCTACCCGATCCTCTCCCTCTAAAGCATGACCAGACTAAATATTGTGCGTACCATCAACAAACCGGTCATGACACTGACAGTTGCTTTCGTCTTCGCCACGATGTACAAGATCTGTTTGATAACAAGGTCATCGCCGCACCAGCTCAGCAAAGTCTATCGGCACTTGATTAGTGAACTTGTGGGGGATAATGTGATGTGATCAAGGGATGAACCACCTGCGGGCGGCACTCAGTTTACTCCAGATGTGGCGTGTGGCACGCACTGTTTTGAGCATTTGTGAATACTAGTTTTTGTAGCTTCTGACTTGGGTGTTGAGTCAGTTCTGTGGTTTTGTTTTAAGTCTGTCTCTTTGTTTTGAGTCGGTCTTTTTGATTAAGGGTCTGTTTTGTTATATCGAGTCAGTCCTGTTTTGTTAGAGTCGGGTGATTCTGGGGGTGTTACTTCGGATATCACTATTTTGTTTTGTGTTTGTCCTTTTGTTTTCTTTTGAGTCTGTTTCTGTCGGGGAGCCAGTTGTGCCAACAGATTTGAATGAAATAGCAGTGATTTTCACACTCTTGTGTTTGTTTCTGCCTTGCACCAGTTGTGCCAGAAAGTTTGAATGAAACAGCAGTACCTTTTGCCTGTTTTTCTGTGCCTTGAATTGTTGTATTGACCTAAGCTTTTCAAAACTTTTTCTAACACTGTGGTGAAAACAAAGAGAAAGGAATTCCTCGGGATTTGCAAAAATTTGATCAACTAAGAGAAAGAGAGGCGTGCTAAGCCCTTAATGAATGAGATCATGCTTGTTAATGTGAGTACTGAGAAGGATCCTGGCTTGATCCGGATTGGTTCTACATTGTCTTCAGCGCAAGCGACTAGTCGCTTTCTTAAAAGATTTCAAAAAATGTTTTGCGCGGTCCTGCGAAGACCTGTGTGGAATCGCTCTTGAGATTGTGCAGCCTAGGATCGCTCTCAACCTCGAGACTCGACCCCTTGCTTTCAAACCTCGAACTCAGACTCAGAAAGTTCAAAGGTCAACCATAATGTGAGGCCTACGTGGCCAGATTCGAAGCAGCCCTCGAACTAGGAGTAAGAAAAGTCTGATCAAGGAGATCAAGTGTTTTCAAAGGAAGCTTGCGAAGCTAGATCAAAAGCCTTCAAACTAGGGGCAAAACTGTCAGATGTGCTCGAAGAGTAAAAAAAAAAAAAAAATATTTGGATGTTTCTCAAGCTAACGAAGATCGGCAAGAATGCCAAACCCCAGAAGGAAGGAAAGAAGAAGACATTGCTGAAGGACAACCGAGTTCCTATCCACAACACTAGGGGCAAATTCACCCTCCATTGGGTGGACTTCTACATCATCAACGAACAACAGCCATTCTCCTGGATTCAGATGACTTCAAGATCTTGAAACCATTTGACATGGACAAAGCTGCACTTTTACCCTTGAGAGGCTCGCTGGGCCGAAAACCCGGAAGGGCGACCCGGGCAAAAGTTAGAGCAAGAAAAAGAACAAAAAAAAAAAAAAGAACAAAAAGAACAAAAATGCAAAGAACAAAAAAAAATGAAGAAAAAGAAATGAAAAATTCTGAAAAAGAATGAACAAAGTAGAAAAGAATGAAAAGAATTGAAAAGGAAAGAAGAACATAGCTCGCAAGGTTGAAAACCCGGAAGCGCGGCCTTGGCAAAAGTTAGAGCGCAAAAGGAGAGGTTAAATACTCGAGTGTACCTTAACCCTGAACTACGTATGGCTTGATTCCCATGTTTGGGATACGTAGGCAACTTCATCTTGAAGTCCAGCCACATACACTTCGAATTCGATTATGTCCATGTGATGGTTCTGGTCATCTTTGTCTTCTCTGTATCCGAGAATTTGGTTGTATTCGTCACTCTGAGGACTGACTACAATGCGCTGCGGTGCCATTCGAACAAGGGGCAACTTTCCGTTGCCATTCAACACACTGCGGTGCTATTCAAACAAGGGGCAACTTTCCGTTGCCATGCAGTGTCCTTCAGACAAGGGGCAATTTTCCATTGCCTCCGATCCAAGGTCGTGCATCTCAAGAGTAGGTTCTGCGCTCGTTGAACAGTGGTCGTTTGCAAAAACAATTTTTGAGAATTTTTACTGAGGTTGACTGATCCCTCGAAAATTATTCCATCTTTTCCAAAACTGGGCCATTTCTTGGACCCAAAAAGGGAAAATTTTCAGTGCTCATCACCTAACTCGCATGATTTTCAATCAAAAATCAAACAAGTATGTTAATCTAACTCTCGTATTGGTCGAAATTGTTTTAGTAGAATACAAAGAAAAACAAAAAATGGTCAAAATATTGAACTAGGGGCACAGTTGAGTCAGGCTTCCTGTCTTTCCCCCGTTGTCAATGCATCTGCCAGAAAGGGCACTCTACCTGCTAGAAAGGGCACTTTACCTGCCAAAAAAGGGCACCACTGAAGCTGACCGCAAAATGGCAGAAAGCTCTCTCATCCTCTACGCAACGAGGTATCAAGCCAAGTGCGAAGCACGAACTGGAATGGATCAAGATATCCCACTCCCTCATCTAGACAGATCTAACCACGTCCAAACTCCCCGGCAGAGCATCGACAGTCGATGTCAGCTACAGATTCGCTACACACCTAGCTGCAGCGCAACCCCTTTGTGGGAGGAACTCACTAGCTGCGCGCAAAAAAAGAAGAATCTGGCTGAGTGCTAGGGGCAAGAGCCCATAACTTTTTGTTTATCCATCAACTACCCTGGGGAAGGATAAAAATGAGAGAATAAAGAATAGAGAGATGTACGATGAGAGAAAAGTGAGAAAAGGGTTTTGTGAGAAAAACCGAGCTTCAAGGCCGAGTGATGTGAGAATCACAAATGAGAAAGGGCGGGAAACAATATCTAGAGAAACAGGCTCCCTGTGTACGTTTGTATGTCGTGTCTTTTGTTTCGTTTGTCTCAAATCTTGTTTTGAGTCGTTCCGAGCGTGTCTCGTTGTGTTTAGGTCATTTTACATTTGTTTTCCTTTTTTTTTTAGTCGTTTTGGCTGTGGTCAGTTGTAGGCTCAATGTCCGGTCGAGAACTCATTCTCAAATTCAAAAATGAATCGTTTTGCGCTCAGAGTGCCGTGTCATTCTCCACATCTGTGCAAAACAAGATTTGTTCTTTCATAAAAACCGCAGGGTTCAACCCAGGTCATGTGGGAACAATAAAACCAGGACCTATCTGAAGCTATATGGGTTCCAGACTGCAAAGCAAAAGAAAAGAGGAAATGTCGGGTATCTGAGTTTGTTTCAACTTCAGTAAGTTCTGAGACTACATTCTGTGTGTACCTCTTCAAGTCTTGCCAAAGCTCCGAAGTAAGAGTGTGCCTCTACCTCAAGCTCAAGATCAAGTCTGCTTCAAGCCAAAATGGCAATCAGAAGTGCTCTTCTTGAGTACCATTCCCTGCCAGAGGCATCGTGGCCATGTTTGCAATGAGTTCCTAGGAGACCAACTGGGACGGTGGAAACTAGAGTTCGAATAGCTGTTGCCTAGAATGCAAAGGTTCGGGATTTCCGAGACTAAAGTCTGGTTTAAATACCCAGAGGCGTGTCCTCGGCTTGAAATCTGTATGGAAGCCCCATAGGTTGAGATAGCGTGTATACACCTTAATTCTGGATACCGAACCAACCTAGTCTGTCACCCCGTTGGAGAATAGGGAAAGTTGTGAATATGATCAGGAAGAAAGGAAACGTCCAAAGTGTTCTAGATGAAGAACCCTTGTCAGTATTTCAGAGCCTTTGTACTGTAAGTTGAAGGTAAGTGTTCGAAGAGCACAAGGGGAGATCCCCGTCGGAGAAGAGCGGTTCACCGCTACTCACCTCATGAGGTGCTTTCTAAAGCACCGCTACGCTTGTTTATTGCGTTCCTTAAACATCACGCATTGTACCTATCAAGTTTCTTTCTCATTCATGCACGATATTGTATGTACAGTTCATTCAAAGAAGTTATGTTTAAGATCATTTATTTAGTGTATCAATCACACCTCATTTTGTGTATCTATCACACACATCCCCATTTTGTGTATCTATCACACACATTCTCATTTTCTGTATCTATCACATACATTCTCATTTTCTGTATCTATCACATACATTCTCATTTTCTGTATCTATCACACATATTCTCATTTTCTGTATCTATCACACACACCCACTTTTAGTGTATCCATCACGTTCGTTCACTAAGTGCATCTATCACACTTCGTGTTCACATTTAGTATATCAATCATACTCTGTTCACATTGTGCATCTATCACACTTTGTGTTCATTTTCAGTATATCAATCATACTCTGTTCACTAAGTGCATCTATCACACTTCGTGTTCACATTTAGTATATCAGTCATACTCTGCTCACATTGTGCATCTATCACACTTTGTGTTCATTTTCAGTATATCTATCATACTCTATTCACTAAGTGCATCTGTCACACTTCGTGTTCACATTTAGTGTATTAATCACACTTCATTCATTTAGTATATCAATCATACTCTGTTCACATAGTGCATCTGTCACACTTTGTGTTCACCTTTAGTGTATCCATCACACTCGTTCGCATAGTGCATCTATCACACTTTGTGTTAACCTTTTGTGTATCCATCACACTTGTTCACATAGTGCATCTATCACACTTTGTGTTCACCTTTAGTGTATCCATCACACTCGTTCACATAGTGTATCTATCACACTTTGTGTTAACCTTTTGTGTATCCATCACACTTGTTCACTAAGTGCATCTATCACACTTCGTGTTCACCTTTTGTGTATCCATCACACTTTGTTCACTAAGTGCATTTATCACACTTTGTGTTCACCTTTTGTGTATCCATCACACTTGTTCACTAAGTGCATCTATCACACTTTGTGTTCGCTTTTTAGTGTATCAACCACACTCTGCTCACATTGTGCATCTATCACACTTTGTGTTCGCTTTTAGTGTATCTATCATACTCTGTTCGCATAGTGCATCTATCACACTTTGTGTTCACTTTTAGTGTATCAATCACACTTTGTTCACATAGTGCATCTATCACACTTTGTGTTCACCTTCAGTGTATCAATCACACTCTGTTCACTTAGTGCATCTATCACACTTTGCGTATATCCATCACACTTTGCTTCACATAGTGTATCTATCACACTTTGCT
The DNA here is from genome assembly GCF_055761805.1 of Camellia sinensis. NCBI lineage: Eukaryota > Viridiplantae > Streptophyta > Magnoliopsida > Ericales > Theaceae > Camellia > Camellia sinensis. Next base: position 97,988,468 of record NC_138975.1, on the reverse strand, counting down.
TCACTTAGTGTATCAATCACACTTTATTCATATAGTGTATTCAGCACACTCTCTTCACTTTTGTGTATCTATCACATATGCTCGCTAAGATTGCATCATAACTGCTTGAAATGTAGTTTGATTTGCCTTCCCGCTTAAAACTATCGCATTTATTATGAATATTTGCTTCGTTACAGCTTTATTTACATTATCCTTACGTCCGGCTTTGTGCATATCATTTTGCATCTTGCCCCCTGCCTGCGAGCATGCCTGCGGGCACATCTATGTTATCTTGCCTGTTTGTCTAAGTCTTCGGCCTTGTCAAAAATTGGTCGTCTCTGGGCTTTGACATTCACTCCCGTCACGTGTGACTTTCGAGTTCTGTCAAAGAGGGGCAACTATAGACACCCTATTTTTGACCGACCTTAAGACTCAGATGTCACCGATTGAGCGCTTGGTGATGGTGCATATTGTGCTCGTTCAGAAGTTTCAGAGTCTCGGCTGCGAGCCTTGCCTCCGGACTTTCGGGCTCTTTCGTGTCTTGCCTCGGTTTGCGAACCAAACTCCCTTTTCTTTGTTTTCTCTTCCTGAAGGGAGGGAGAGGTCTTGTAGATCATCTCTCAGTGGCCGTAGGCTATGTTTCATGGTCGTAGGCCATTTTTCTCGTTTGGAGCCCGGTTTCCGGTTTTCGGAGCCGACGGCCGTGTGCCTCGGTTCGGGACCGCTTAACCACCTTCGTTTGCCCCGGTTTTTGGTATACACCCCACCACCATCCATTCCAACAACTTGGAGCAATTTTTTAGAGCTTAGAAGCACCATTTCTCAGACCAAGAGCTGCTGGTCCATTGGTCTTCAAGGGTAAGCTTCTTTTCCCTTTTTTTTGTTCCTATCATGCTCTATATCTGAGCCTTGCTTGAAAGCATTTTTGGGCTCCGACCTAAACTGTAAATAGTCATATTTTGAGCTCCTTTTCATGTTTGTTGAAGGACCTTTTGCTGTTTGAGGTCTCCTACTATCACTTGCCTCTTTAACTCTCTTTTAGGCCTATTTTTGCATGGTATTTTAAGCTTATTTGTGAGTTGTTTCGTGGCTTGATGCAAACTGTAAAATGTCTTGTTTTGAGCTCCTCTTCAACTTTGTTGAAGGGCTCTCTTCGGTTTGAGGCCAGCAGCTACCACTTGCCTCTTTATCTCTCTTTTAGGCCTATTTTTTGGGGGAAATTTGAATTTCATTTCCCCCCCTTTTTCCTCCACTCCTTTGCCTATATAACCAGCACCCCCAGCTGTGTTTTCAGGGTTAAAAAAAAATTGGTTCTAAGCCTCTTGCATTCAATCCCTCTTCCCTTCTATTCCAAACATCAAAACCCTTTTGTTCTTGGACCATTCCTACATCCTTTACTCTACAACCCATAGCAACCCTCCTCCTCACTCCATTCCAGCAGCTTGAAGGCCATTTCCAAAGCTTAAGAGTCCCCAAACTTGGTGCAAAGGCTGTCAAAGATTGGTTCTTCAAGGGTAAGTCTTCTTTTCCTCTTTTCTTGCTTTATTTTGATCTATATTCTAGCCCCTTGTGTTCGCATATTTGGGCTCCAACCCTAACTGAAAATAGTCTTATTTTAAGCTCTATTTTATGTTTGATTAAGGGCTTCTCCCTGTTTGAGGCTTCTTTTTTACACTTTGTGTTAAAAGCCTCTTTTAGGCCTCTTTCTTGCATAGTATTTTAGGCCTATTTGTAAATTGTTTCGAGCTTTGCTATAAAATGTGAGTTGCCTTATTTTGAGCCCCTCTTCAACTTTGTTGAAGGGATCTTCACTTTTTGGGGCTTCCTTCTATCACTTGCCTCTTTATCCCTCTTTTGGCCCCTTTGTTTGCATTTTTTTTAGCTTCTTGTGCTTGTATTTTTGGGCTCCGACCCGAACTGTAAAGAGTCATATTTTGACCCCCTCTTCATGTTTGATCAAGGGTCCTTTGCTGTTTGAGGCTCCCTTTTTTCTCTTTGTGTTTAAACCTTCTTTTAGGCCTATTTTTGCATAGTGTTTTAAGCTTACTTGTACACTGTTTTGCACTTGGTCATAAATTGTAAAGTGCATTATTTTGAGCCTCTCTTCAACTTTGTTGAAGGGCTCTTCATTGTTTGGGGCCAGCTGCTGTCCCTTTGTGTTTAATCTCTATTTTAAGTCTTTTCTTGCATGATCGATTAGCCCTATTTGCATTCGTTTTGGGGACTTGTAATAAACTGGAAATATGCATGTTTTGGGACTTTCTTGCTACTGTCTTCATACTTCATGATCAAATAATGCATGTTTTGTACAGCTATAGGCCAATGCATACGCCTAGTTTTGTGTTTCGGGTTCATTCCATGCATCGGGTGCCATGTTTCCATGTTTCGGGGCTGTTTTGCATCATATTTCAGCACTGAAATTTGCATGTTTGCATACCATGTTTCATGCCTTGCCATGCCTTGTTAGTGTTGCATGCTATGCCTTAGGTTCGGTCCTCGGTTTGCGTGCATGCGTGCACGCATCTCGAGTGTGTCTACTGATGTGAGTGTGGCTGAGGTCCACTCATGTTGGTGTAAGTCCATTGTGCATTGCGTATGCCATTTCATTTCATAGCATTGTGTATGCTAGGTTGTATGTTAGCACATTGTGTATGCCATGTTACCTCGTGCATCGTGTATGCCATTTCATAGCATTGTGCATGCTAGGTTGTATATTAGTTGCATTCATGCATGTCATGCATATTGCATTGTGTTTGGGATAGGAGTTAGCCCGAGCACGGGAAACGAGGGACGTTTCGTACTCCGAGTGACGGAACGTGTCTCAATTCCTGATCGCCGACACTCCGGATTATCCATGATGGAGTCTAGGCCCTGTTGTGTTTTCATGTGCATTCATTCCATATTGATTCATGCAATTCGACTCCCCGGCCATCATGCATCGAGATGCGTAATTGGTGGCACGAGGATCGAGACTACACTCCCTGAAGAGTAGTCATGCATACATGTGTGAAAATACTTTGCCATGCCCCTTTGTTGCTCTCTGTTGCAGCAAATCAGAAATCAGCAGCCTTCCGGAGCTTGGCACGCATTCCAAGAACAACTGCAAACAGAGGCAAACTGGGACATCGCAAGGGATTCTCCGCACAAGGCAACCCGAGCATGCATCATTCATCATTCGGAGCAGATTTGAGGCAGTCCCTGGCTTGCATGCCAATTTATTGCTTTCCTAAGTTAAATTTGTTAATTAATTAGGGTTTTGTACTTATTCGGACCGTATTATTCATTTGGGACTGTATATTATTTATTCGGACCCTCCGAGCGAGGGCACAACTGTAATAAGTGTGCGTGTGTGTGATGTATGTCTTCCAACCCCACGTCTTTCTCCCTTTTATTTACCCGCTTATGATGGTTAGATTAGGGCATGTCTCAATTAACATACAGTAGGATAGCATGTTTGCATTCATTCATCTGTCTTGCATGCACCGGGCTCGGCGCATCATACTAACTGCATCGTATTTTCAATTCCAAATTGAATACATGTTAGCTGTAGCATTTCATATGCCATGTCTAGAATAACCGAGCCTGCTATAGTTACATTTTGCATGTGTTGCATTAGACATTTCTGTATAGTTAGGATCATGCATGGATTTCTAACCTAGCTTCTATTTTGGCTTGGAGTACTTGGTAAGTTTTACACTTTAGCATCCTTGCATGCATGTGAGTGACTGCCATGACAGCATGCTTACCATGAGGCTAATTGCTTATGTGATATAACTGTTTGAATGCCTGTGGGTGAAGGTTGGGTTATTTGAATTGGAACAATTCATCAAATGTGTGTTTTAAAGTCCACTAGATAGTGACAAAATCATGTTTTCTAAGCCCACCCGAGGGTGGCAAATCCACGTCTTAGCCTACTTGCGGGTAGCACCATCAAACTATTTTCAAAATAAACAAACATGAAATGTTTTGTTCCTATTCAGACGATCCAGTCTATACTTGTATACTGTGCGCATCAAATAGTAAATCTAGGCTAATAACCGGAATAAGAACGCATAAAGTTTTCAAAACTAGATATCATGGTTAGTAGAGGCCGATCTTTGATCGGGCGAGCGGGGGTGCTCACGAAGTGACCTTCCCCAATCGTACCCAAGTTCCCGAGCGAAGGCAACTTTGGTGATGACGGACACGTGGCCTTAGGCAAACGGGTCAGGGTTTCCTAAATTTCCCCAAAATAAAATATTTAGGTGGCGACTCTGTATCTGGCAAACCAGTCCATGTTTGGCACTTCTTTCAAAATCTGTTTTCTCAAAACGATTTGCCGGATTTGGACTCTTTGGTTCAGATTTAGAACCGTGACAAATTGAGAGTCCGAACTGTAGTGAGCCCAATATCGAACGGAACGGGGGACTTGTTCCTCCCGGGGCGTTCGGGGACGTCTACAGTAGTGTTTGCTCAATAAGATGTGAAGTAGCTTTTTCAATTAATTTTTATTTTTTGTTATTCACTATTTGTCTACATTTCTTATAAAAAAATAATAATAATATTTTATAGTCTATTTGGGTCTTTTTCTATTTTTACAAAAATAAAAAATAAAAAACTCTAAGAGTATAACCGTGAATTAACATGTCCACAGCAGAAGCTGATAGTCAGAAGCAATTGGTGAACAACTTTTTAGAATCAGCTTTTTTGACTTAAAATAAGTTGTTAGATCCAGAAGCTCTTTGAAATAAGTTTAATCAAACATTCCGAAATAACTTTTTAAAAATCAGAAGCCACAAGTTGGCTCAAAAAAGTCCTACCAAACACCCCTTTGGGTGGCAGCAAGTGTTGGTTTAAGCTAGTGTTGGTTTCTCACTAACATTATGCTTTGTTCTCTTTTTTCTTTTTCATTTTTCATCCTTATTGTTGTAATCTAATATATAATGTATGTTTTCTTCATCAATAAAGATTTTTCTTGTTGATCAAAAAATAAATAAAATAAAATAATGATGTGGCATGACTATTGTATTGAACTTTTACGCATATTTTGTATAAAAAATTACTTTATCATTATATAATTTATTTTAAAACTTTATATCCATGACTTTTTTTAATATTATCCATGATACATTAATTATAAATAACATTATTTTTTATTTTTTATCTTTTTTGAAATCAATGGTACAAATTTATGTGAAATATTTTTGTAAAAATTTTTAATATTGTAATTAATAAGTGTCCCTTCTGATTTAATTTTTTGACTCCACCACTGCTTGCAATATTAATTATCTTTAACATAATATTGAAACAAGTTCATTAAATTTGACACTTCTTATTGAAATGAGTTATCTTCTTATTGATAGATTAATTCACCTTGTATTAATTTTACATGTTTTAGTTCTCTATTGGAACATATGTTTTTATTTATGAAACTGGTCGAAACTAAACTACACAATATGATAGAATATGATTTTCTATCATGTTACTCGATTATAAATACTTTATTTTTTGTCATGAAATATTGTTGAGCATAACTCTATATACGTACATATAGTAATAGTTATTAAGGTAAATTATACAAATAATCCATATAGTTTACACGATTTGTCAATTTAATTTCTGTAGTTTCAATTTGCTCGATTTTATCCTTTAATTTAATGAATTATATCATTTTAGTCCAATAAATAATGGTTGTCAAGTTTGGTGGACGGAAAATTAAACAATGTGTCAATTTAGTCTCTATGAAAATTGAGCAAATTAAAACAACATAGACCAAATTGACATATTGTGTAAACCACATGGACCAAATTGACACATTGTGTAGACTTTTTGTCTACCAGACTTAATAGCCGTTATTTATTGGACCAAAATGAAACAATCTATTAAATTAAGAGGCAAAATCCAGCATATTGAAACAACACGGACCAAATTGACACATCGTATAAACTACAAGGACCATTTGTATAATTTATCTTAGCTATTATTTTTTATAAGTTAATACAACCATGAAAATGTGTTTAATTTTATGAACAAATTTGAGTGACGTTATGTTTCATGAAAGAACTAACAAGAAAAATTTCATGAAAATTCTTTATCATTTGATTTGTTTATGATGCTTTATTATATATATAATTCAAAAGTAGAGAATTTTTATGAAACTTTTTATAATATTTTTTTTATAAAACCTAATATTACTCATCAAATTTTTATATTGAACCATGTTCACAAAAAATGCCTACTTAATCATAGTATCATTTACATTTTGTGTTGATATATAGAAATTAATAACCCCAAGGCAAGTGGCCGAATGGTAAAGTCTGGAAGATAAAATCCACAGGTCTCGAGTTCGAGTCACCCCTTGGGGCCACTGGAGATTTGCCCAGTCGTTAACTTCAGGGCCCTCAGGATTAGTCCTGATTTCCTTTAAAATCAGCGAGTTGGGGATACCTGAATTATCAAAAAAATATATATAGAAATTAATAATGCACTTTAAAATTTTGAAAACAAAAATTTCCGTTCAGCACTTATATGTATTTTTGCCCCCTACCAATTAAAATCTTTGATCTGTCCTTAAACACATATTTTTGTCTATTCACTTTTCAAGCAAAATGTATAGGGTAATGCTAAAATAGTGTATATCCTATGTAAGTTATGATATTTATAGGTTTGATTAATTAAAAATGTCATAGCTTAATTCTATAGGAGTCCTAACAAATAATAATAATAATAATAATAATAATAATAATAATTATTATTATTATTATTATTATTATTATTATTATTATAATTAAATATCATATAAGGTACAACTAAACAATTTTTAAATCATAATCAAAATAATATTATGATTAACATCACAATATGTCATTCTAATATTATAGTAAATCATAACAAAAGAAACAAATATTGTAATTAAAAATGATTGTAATGAAAGAAAGTATATATCATAAAATTTTTCAAATATATATTATAAGAGTTACGTACACAGAGAAAAATTCAAGACAATAATTATTTTTATTTTTTAATTTTTTGTATAGAAGTCATTTTGTTTTTCTCTTCCGAAACTTCAACACATGATCAATTATCCTATCCTATCCTACGTGTTGTGTGGATTAGCATGACTCATACGCCAAAAAATGCTATAAAAGAACTTTAGCTAGGCACAAAATGTACTCCTCAACTAGAAACTAGACCCTCGTTCCAAAAAAAAAAAAAAACAAACAAACTAGAAACTAGGCCCTTTTTTTTTTTTTTAATTCAAAAAAACATATACTATAATTGTTAAAGCAAGAAATGATGTTGCCATTACATTTCTTATCTTTTTACTTTCTTCCGCTGTTCCTCTTCCTACTCTTCCTCTTCCTATGCTTTTCCCTTATTACCACTACTCCGACAGGCCACGAAAAACTACCACCACCTTCTCCTCCAAAGCTCCCAATTGTTGGGAACCTCCACCAACTGGGTTTGTTCCCTCACTGCTCTCTCCGATCACTGGCCCAAAAATATGGACCCCTTATGCAACTTCACTTCGGCAGTGTCCCAGTCCTTGTTGTCTCCTCGGCCGTTGCAGCACGTGAGATCATGAAAACCCATGATCTCGCCTGTTCAAGCAGACCTAAAACAAGCATTGCTACAAGACTTACCTACAACTCTAAGGATGTCGCGTTTAGTCCCTATGGCGAGTATTGGAGGCAGGTGAGAAGCATTTGCGTCCTCCACCTTCTTAGTAATAAGAGGGTACAGTCCTTTCGAAATGTGAGAGAAGAAGAAACTGCCCTTATGATTGAGCAAATCAAACACTACTCTTCTTCTTGTTCGTCTTCGTTGGTAAACTTAACCGACATGTTTGTAACACTTACAAATAATATAGTGTGTAGGGTTGCGTTGGGGAGGAAGTATGGTGGAACAAAAGGAGGGAGGAGGTTCAAGGAACTCCTCGCGATGCTTGTAGAGTTGTTGGGTGTTTTCAATGTGGGGGATTATATCCCATGGCTTGCTTGGATGAATCGAATAAATGGTTTGGATGCTAAAGTGGAGAATTTATTTAAGGAGATGGATGAATTTCTTGAGGGAGTAGTGGAAGAACATGTTGATAGAAGGAAAAGAGAGGGCAGTGAGAGTGTGAATCTTGGAAGTGAAAGCAAACATGATTTTGTGGATCTTCTACTTCAAATCCAACAAGAGAACACAGATGGCTCCCCTATTCATAGAGATACCATCAAAGCTCTCATCTTGGTGTGAAAAAAGAAGAAAGAGAAAGAGAGGAGAAGATAAAGAAAGCGACAGAAAGTACAACATAATCGATCAATATGGAAGAGAGAGAAGGTGGATGGAACCCAGTACTACGAAGGAGAAAGAGCACGATTTGGCAGCGAGGATATCGATCGGAGCAAGGGTTAATCACCATTTTCGTGGATCATATCCCAGAGTCAATGGATCCCAAAGGATTGTTCAACCTTTTCAGTAAGTTTGGAATCGTTAAAGATGTGTTCATCCCAAGGAAAAGGAGACAAGCAACAAGATCTAGATTTGGCTTTGTGAGATATGATTGCGAGGTGGCTGCAGAGGTAGCAATACAGAAGACAGATGGTTTGTGGTGTGATAATAGGGCTTTGCAGGTGAAAAAAGCAGAGTTTCAAAAGACCCAAAGTTTTGATCCGAGGGAGCGGAGGAGGATAGGTATGAAAGAAGGCGGGCAGAGGATACAAAATCAACTGCAAGGGCAGCAGATTCAATTTCAGGGAGGAAAGAAATCATATGCCGAAGTATTGGGTAATGGTGGAGCTAGTGAAAGGGAGGAGGTGGTGATCAAGACATTTGAGGAAGGTAATGGGTGGGGTTATGAAAGCTTAGTGGTGACATTGCGCAATTTTTTCGCTTTCAAGGAGTTCAGAGCAGAGTTGTATAAAAGGGGGATGAAGGATGTGATTGCAAGGGAGTGTGGAGGCAGATTAGTAGTGTTAACCTTTAGCTCAGAACAACAAATGAAGGAAGGGAAGGTCAAGCTGAGTGTGTGGGGACAGGAGTGGTGTGATTCAGTTAAAGAATGGGGGGAAGGGCACTACGTGGAGCAGGAGAGGTGCGTTTGGTTGTGTTGTTTCGGCATTCCAATTAATCTTTGGAGTGTCACTACCTTTCGCAGCATAGCTAATCATTGGGGGACGATGATCCAACTTGAGGAGGATGTTAATAACCCTCAATCTTTTCAGCAAGGCCGAGTCCGAGTAGTAACGAGGTGTATGAAGATGATTAATACGGTGGTTCATTTGGAATGTAAAGGAACTCTGTATCCAGTAAGGGTCTGCGAGGAACTACCTCGCTGTTTATGTCCGAATTTAAGTTCTAGTCGGGGTAATGTTACTGGTTTCCCTCCATCCCCAGTTAATGAGGAGGTGGACCAACTATCCGGAAATGGAGATTGTAGGAGGTGTGTCCAGAAAGTTCCTGTACCAAGGGAGGAGGTAATGGGGGGAAGGTTCGCGGAGGAGAGCAGGGTGCTGGAGACAGAAATAGAGGGACCAGATATGGTGAATAAGGATGATGAAGGTCAACATGCAGAAGCAGAAGGTGTGCTACAGGGAGGCAAGGGGCATGCTAACGTAGGTGCATGTTCCAATGAGGAAGGTCTGTTTCAAGTTGTCAACTCACAACAGGTTATGATGAAAAACTTTCAAATTTCAAACGGGGTTCTTGGCTCTTCTGGGCCTTGTACAGAGAGGGGTGGGCTTGAGAAAGGCACATCAAAAATTAATCTTGAAGTAGTGCTTGAGGGATTGCATGTTGGGCCTTTGCCCAGTGGTTTAGACAACAGGGAGAGGCTGACAGTGGAAGAGTGTGTGGCCCAGCCCAGGTTTAAGCCCAATGTGTTTCAGTCCATACAGAATAATTTAGATAGATCTGGTGTTGAAAGCAGTAAAGTCCAGGAGGTTGCAGAGAAGGCAACATTCAACAATCGTAAAAAAGGCTTTGTCAACAAACAAAGGAGAGCACTAGGCAGTTTTGGGTTCCAAAGAGGTGCCATTTTCAGAGCCACGGCTGCAGCTGTAGCTTCCTCTTTGTCATCATCCCAAAATCAATCGAGGTGTAGTAGAAGGAATTTAATTGAAGAGGCAAAGTCAACTTTGAAGGTGGGAGCAATTCTGGGGCTGCAGTACCAGGGCAGAGAGCAAGACGTTGTGAACAAAATAGTGGAGCTTGAGGAAAATGATGTGGAAAGACTTGCCGGTGAGGCAAATAGAAGATAGCAGAATGTATTCTGGGGAAAAAAAGGGTGATAATTCAGTTTATCCATGCATATTTTATCTTGGAATGTTAGAGGGCTGAGTAGATTAGAAAAAAGGGGGAGAATAAAGCAGCTGGTGAGGGAGCGGAATGTGGATGTTTTATTATTGCAAGAATCTAAGAGAAGTTCGGTGGATGCTAGTTTTGTGAAGTCTTTATGGCCTTATGAAGAGATGGAGTTTATGGGAGTGGATTCGGAAGGTTATGCCGGTGGTCTTTTGAGCATCTGGAGGCCAGAGGTTTTTAAGCTTACTGACTGCTGTTGCAGTAAGAATTTCGTTCTCTTATCAGGTATATCTAGCCCTTCTTTTATGTGTACCATAGTCAATGTTTATGCCCCAAATGAAGGTGTAGCTAGGAGAAAGTTTTGGGAGGTCTTGATTGATGTTTTTCCCCACTATCCAAACCCTTGGTGTGTGGGGGGGGATTTCAATGAAATCAGATTCATTAGTGAGAGGAGAGGGTGCTCCAGGCGGGAGAGGGGGATGAAGGATTTTAATGAGTTTATTAACAAATTGGAACTATCAGATTTACCTATGATAGGTAGGCAGTTCACATGGTGCAATGCAGTGGAAGGGGAGAGATGGAGTAGGATTGATAGATTTCTACTGGATTCTAGGTGGTTAGAAATATTCTCCTTTAAGCAATGGGGTTTACCTAGATCAGTATCAGATCATTGCCCTATTCTATTGAAGGAAGATGAAAGGGATTGGGGACCCAAACCATTCAAGTTCTTAAATCCATGGTTAGCTCACCCTTCATTTATGCCTGCAGTCAAACAGATTTGGGAAAATAATCAGGTGTCAGGTTGGGCTGGGTTTAGACTCATGAGGAAACTAAGGGATTTAAGATCCCATCTAAGGATATGGAATAAGGAGGTGTTTGGAAATATTGACTCTCTATTAAAGTCTGCTGAGGAGGAGTTACATGAGTGGGATTTGCAGGCAGAGTCTGGGTCTCTGGATGATGCAGGTATTAGTAGTAGAAGAGAAGTTAGAAGTCTGGTATGGAAATTATGCAGAGATAAGGCAAGGTTGTGGCATCAAAAGTCCAGGGTGCTCTGGGCCCAAAATGGAGATAAGAACACCAGGTTTTTCCACATAATGGCTAGCAGTAGACAAAGAAAGAACTTGTTGGACTCAGTGTGCGTGGAAGGGGAGTGCTTGGAGGAACCTGCTCAGATTAAACAGGCTGTGGTGAGGCACTTTAGCAAGCAGTTTAAGGAGAGTTGGGCTGCGAGGCCAAAGCTTGCGGGCCCTTTTAATGTTATTAACTCAGAGGCAGCAGCTAAATTGGAGGCAGAATTCACGGAAGCTGAGATTTGGGTAGCTATTCAAGATTGTGATGGGAACAAGGCCCCCGGTCCTGATGGTTTTAATCTGGCTTGCATTAAAAAATGTTGGTCCATTATGAAAAGTGAGATTGTTCAACTGTTCCATGAATTTCACACTAATGCCAAGCTATCATATGGGATTAATAGCTCCTTCATGGTTCTTATCCCTAAAAGGGATAGTCCTTCAGGGTTAGGTGATTATAGACCTATTAGCTTGGTCAGTTCCATATACAAGATTTTGGCCAAGGTGTTGTCTAAAAGAATAAAGCTGGTTCTCCCAATGGTGATTAGTGAGGTGCAGTCAGCGTTTGTTAGTGGTAGACATATATTGGATGGAGTGTTGATCGCCAATGAAGTTGTAGATGGGTGGCACAGAGGTAGGAGGAAGGGAATTATCTTGAAGTTGGATTTCGAAAAAGCTTATGATTCGTTAAGTTGGGATTTTTTGTTATCTATGTTGGGGAATTTTGGTTTTGGGGCGAGGTGGATTAGGTGGATGAAAACTTGTGTTACAACAACCATGGTGTCTGTATTAGTTAATGGTTCACCATCGGTGGAGTTTCAACCACAGAAGGGATTAAGGCAAGGTGACCCTCTATCTCCCTTTTTGTTCATTATAGCGGCTGAAGCCCTTAATCTTTTGTTGGGTAGGGCTATTGAGAAGGGCTTATTTAGGGGAACATCAGTAGGGTCTAATCCGATGGGCATCTCTCATCTTCAATTTGCTGACGACACCATCATTTTTTGTGAAGGAGGCATGGAAGATGTCACTAATATTAAAAGAGTTTTGAGGTGTTTTGAGGTGATTTCTGGATTAAGGATTAATTTCCACAAAAGTGTGGTTTGTGGGGTGGGTTTTACTGAAGATCAGACCAAGGAGTTCGCAAAGGTGCTCAACTGTCTACCTAATAAATTGCCAATTAATTTTTTAGGCTTGCCTCTCGGAGCAAATCCTAGAAGGAAGAGCACTTGGGATCCTGTGGTGGCGAAAATTCAGAAGAAACTATCTTCTTGGAAAAGGAGATTGTTGTCGTTTGCAGGTAGATTGACTTTGATCAAATCGGCCTTGTCTAATTTACCTCTATACTTCTTGTCAATCTTTAAAATGCCTAAGGGGATAGTAAAAGCTATATCTAAGATTCAAGCAAACTTTCTCTGGGGTAGTTCCGCAACCAGCAGGAAGGTGCACATGGTTAAATGGAGGGAGGTTACGAAAGGAAAGAATCAAGGTGGCTTGGGCATAAGGGACTTAGGTGTGGTCAACGAATGCTTGTTACTAAAGTGGTGGTGGAGGTATGGAAGTGAGGATACAGCTCTGTGGAAAGACGTAATTTGTTCTAGGTATGGTAAAAGTGGTGGGGGATGGTCTCCTGCATTGAATCATCCAGCAGGGATCTCACGGGTTTGGAAAGATATTTCCCAACTTTCGTCGGTTAATCAGCAATTGGGAGAATTTTTTGGAGAACAGGTTCAAATAGTTGTTGGCAATGGGAGGAGGATAAAGTTTTGGTATGATCCATGGTTAGAGGGCAGAGGGCTGAAGGCTGAATTTTCTAGGCTGTTTAGTTTATCCATAGAGAAGGAGGATACCCTACAGCAGATGTGTGCAAAGAGTGGTGCCTCAGGTAGGTGGCAGCTTCAATTCAGAAGGCCCCTACTAGCTTGGGAGGAAGAGGAGCTGCAGAGGCTGGTAGGTATGCTGTTATTCACTCCTAGGCTTAGGGATGGGGTTGAGGACTCATGTTCATGGTTAGCAGAGAAGTCGGGTCAGTTCACTGTTGCCTCTGTATGGAGATGGAGGGCTGCAGCTAGTGGGAATAATCTAGTAGTCCCAGCAGGAGTTTGGGAGAGTTTGGCACCTCCAAAGATGCAATTTTTTTGTTGGTTGGCTTGGCGTGGCAGAGTTAAAACTTCATCATTCCTTCAAAGAATAGGGGCTGCTCATTTGGGTGCCAGCAACTTGTGTGTTTTTTGCCAAGCGGAAGTGGAAACTGTTGAACATGTGCTTCTGATGTGTCCTTTCGTATGGAAGTGCTGGTCTCACATGGTTGAGTGGTGGGATCAGTCATGGGCAATTCCAGGTTCTATACAAGGCCTGGTGCAGTGGTGGAATGGGGGCAGACATAATCTCAAGTCCTGGGTACTCAAAGTTTGGAAGATTGTTCCCTCTGTAGTATTATGGTCAGTTTGGAGGTTGAGAAACCAATGCTTATTTAAGGATGCCATTCCTAATATACAAGCTCTTTGCGAACAAGTGAAGGTGCAGGTAGCTTTGTGGTCCAAATGGCACTTGAAGGTGGAGTATTCAGTCCATGATTTAGTGTCCAACCTCTACCAGATCAGATGGCAGTAAGGTTCAAAGCAGTAGTAGGTTGAGGTCAAAGCAGTAATAGGTTGAGGCCAGTAAGGTTCAGATCAGTAGAAAGAAATTAAATAATCCTCAACCTGCAGTTAGTAGGTGGGAGTTTGGTTCTGATTTGTGTGGTTGAAGTGGGCTGGAGTGGGGTGTGTATTTTGTCTTGCTGATATAGTGGTTGTTCTGAATTATGTTTAGGTATGCATTAAGGTCGGATGGCTTGGGCAGAGGAATTGGCTTGTTCTATTTGGTCTGCTGGGTATACTTCTGGATGGTTGTAGTGCCCAAAAACAGGAGTCATGCTGCTGGTGTGATCTGTGATGGCTTTGGGCTGCATTGGTCTACTTCTGGCCTGCATTGGTCTACTGATCTGCTGGGTATACTTCTGGATTGCTGTAGTGCCCAAAAAACAGGAGTTAGGCTGCTGGCGTGCCCTGTGCTGGCTTTGGGTAGTGGGCTGCATTGGTCTACTGGTTTGCTTGCTATTTGGTCTACTGGTCTGCATTGGTCTCTGGTTTACTTCTATTTGGTCTGCTGGATGCCCTGCTGGTATGTAACAAGATTTTAACTCTGCTGTGCCGGTGCTACTGGTTTGCTTGCTTCTGGACGGCTGGATAGAACAGATTCTGATCTGTAAGGGTGGTGCATTCTGATCTGTTTGACCTGCTGTGTTGAATCTGGTTTGGGATGGACTGAGTAAGATGCAGATGGAAGGCTGCAGATCTGTGTTGTTTTGGATTTTGGTTTGCTGCTTTGGTGCATAGGATTGCCTCATACCAGCTGTGTATAGCAGTTGGCTCTTTGCTCCTTTAGTTTAGTCTATCTGTTACTTGCTTCTTTTCTTGTTCTCTCTTGTTGGTTCCTCACCAACTGGCGCTTGGTGCTTTTTTAGCACCAAGCTCCTCTTTATTGATGTAATATTGCTCTTTGTATGTTCATCAATAAAGATTTATCTTTTGCCGATCAAAAAAAAAAAAAAAGCTCTCATCTTGGTAAAATGACTTGTTGTTTTCTTATTTAATGCTAATTAATGCTTGTTCTCATTGTTTTAGTTATTTTTTAAAAATATTTGGTAACCCGAAAATGAGCGGCTCAAATGGCCCAAATGGGTATTAGCCGATCGTCCGCTTGGACGACTGGCTGGACGTCCACCCGGACGACCGGATGAAAGCTTGTCTACTGCAGTTGTCACCTTTGTCGACTGTGACTGTCAGCTTTCTCGCTGGATGACCCCCCGGATGTTTGCTGGAACGACCGGCAAGGTGAAATTCGGGTCATTCGAGCCAACATTCTTTTCGAATCACCTAACATTGCTCGTTATTTTTTTGCAGCTTGATTTAGGGATTTAACAACTATAATTAAACAAGTTATTGGATATCAAGAAGGGCATGAGATCACCCATCCCACTCTTTATATCATTGTTTGTCTCGTACTCTTCTAGTAATTGATTTTCTTAACATGATAATATTTCAGAGATATATATCAATACTATAAACATAGGAAAAAATACCTAAAAAATTATTCATAAAAGGGGATCAATGGTCTATATTCATTGTAAGTGTAACCTATATCCTATTAATTTTAGAATAATTCTACATATACTAATAATCTTGCTAAACTTTTTTTAACTAAACATACAATAGGTCAAATATGATTGATTGTGAAAAAAAATAAGCATCCCAATGATATTTGGACATATAAGATTTTTATAAAACTCCTGATACATGTAGTATTTCCCTTTACTTTAAATTTACACCACATATATATTTTTTAAAGATAAAATTCAAAGTAAATTTTCATGATCCCTAATATTTTTGATAGATATAAGATAAAACATATACAGTGGTTCACTCAATTTTATTACTTTTGTTGTATTTGTGTCTTGGATTGTCTTTTATCTAATGATTTTAAAATTTTAGCCACCTTTCAACTTCATTAGAAAATTCATTGTCATACTCATGAAAGTGCTGGCATGTACCTAAAAAAGGACGGGAATAGTTAGGTTTCAATTATTATTTTTTTCCCTTGAAAAAGAAAATTAAAATAGAGAAAATTTTAATTATTTCAATAAGTCAATGAACTAGTTGATTTTGAATAAATCCAAACATAACCTATGGATTCTTGGAAATGAAACTAGAGAATGAATTTATAGGGTTTAAGGTGCAGGAAATCAAACAAAATTTACTTTTTCCCTTGTGGTTTTGCTTCAAAACACTTTACCTTTTATGGTTCAAATATATATAGAGAGCCTCTTATGATTTTGAATTAAAATGTTACCGTCAATTTTTTCTGTTAAAAGTAATGAAAGGTGTGTCACACTCTCTCAAATTAAAAATAAGCAATGGAAAAATCCCAAGTCAAAGACAAATTGGATCAAATGTGAAAATTATTCTCATTTTCATCTTCTTCTCCAAATTAAATCATATTTCTAGCTAAACCCTAACCCTAAATGTCCTCTTCTGACAATACTTTAATTTAAAATGTTTTTTGTAACGTCCCAAATTTCTAATCCAAATGATAATACAATAACCATGATTTTTTCAAGAAAAACCGAATATAAATCTCTAAACTTACATTACATGATACAATAGTTATTCATGCCACAATACATTAATCCAACAACAAGTAAATAGACAAATAAATACCCCAAAAAGTTTACAAGTTTCCAAGGCTTTAGCCTAGTTATTCAAACCCACAAACATACAGCCCTTGGCTTACACAGAGAGTCACAACAAAATGAGAGTCTCGTACTCTCTGCACACATTTCCTCGCCTTGAGTTAGGCGGCATCACCACATCTTTTCCTGCACAAAAATCCCATAGAGTGAGCATAAAGCCTAGTAGAAAATCCTTCACAAAGTATATACATTTTATACAAGTCTCAAAAGATGAAATGCACATGTCATGCTATCTCTTTTGAAAGAAAATCACATCTTCATCTTTGAAAACTTTCATACTCAATGATATCATGCAATTTCAATTCTTCAAAACTTAACAATTAATTTCAAGAGTGGTAAATACGACTCTGGTAATCCTTAGGTCAGTGTCTACAAATAGACTATAAAGTACTACAAAATTGTCAGTTTTACCGGTATTAACTGGAAGGCTCGACACCTATCCAGGCGGATTTTCAGTCTTTTATCCCGAACTCTCAGGCTAACTTATTCAATATCATCTACACCACCTATCAAGACTTACCAACGTATTTATCCCAAAATCATTCCATAAAAACTTGTTTCTCAACATTCTTTTCTCAATGTAAGCTTTCAAATCAACTTTCAAAGTTTAATGTAATCAAATGAATTGATATACCAATAACACAAGATGAATACAAATATTTTATTCCAATTCATCATCTAAGGAATAATACAATTCACTTTTCTCAAGTATCCTAAACAATTAGTCATTTCAAGACTATTTCAACGTTTTGAACAATAATTTCCAAAATGAACAATAATTCTAATATTCCCTGAAATTCATCATTTATATTACAAGAAATTTTCTAAATATTCATTTATTTTGACATACAAAATAAATATAATAATATCATTTATGGATTTTCAATCTCTTAAAATTTTTTTCCAAATTCTAGGTTCTGTCACTAAAACTATACAACTCAAATCTTTTGAAAGAAAACTTTTCAAAATCATCTTTTCTTCAATCAACGAAGATCAAGACCCAAAAGATTATTGTAAAAGAACAAGAGACAAACCCATTTTCAAAATCACTAAACTTCTTGAATCAATAATCAATTTTCAAAGCTATCGAAAGATGATTTTGAAAATCATATAGATCTTCCAAAAATATATATATAACTCTAAGAAAATCTCTACCTCAAGTTTTAAAGAATAAATGAGATGAAACCCCAAAATTTATGGTGTCAAAACTCGATCTCCACCGCACACAACGAAGCCCTCGAGAAGTTACATAACTTTGATGAAGAACTTCGGTCTAACTCTCAACGGATCTTGAGAAATCAAGATTTTGATCCAATTTGGCGTAGGGAAATGTAGAAAGAAGGGAGATGAAATGTTTTTAGAGAGATATACAAAAGTGATCTGAAATATTATATTCACGAACTGATATAACATGGTCCGCCCGAGCGTGGAAAGCCCCGCTCGAGCATCAAATACACTTTCTTAGTACTTTTGCAGATAGGTCAAACTTCTGAAACTAAACATTTTCTGCTCGAGCGCATAAATGGCCACTTGAGTGGACAAGCAACTTCTAATGTATTTTGCATTTTTGCTTCGGGGGTGCTGCTCCTCAACCCCGCTAGGGCGTTGCCTTAGAACCCATCAAGGGGCGCTGCCCCCTAGACCCCTTCGAGCTGACCGGGCAGCTCGATCCCCGCCAGGGTGCTGCCCTTGGACCCGCCAAAGGGAGGTGCCCCCTGGACCCTTACAAGCTGACCGGTTAGCTCGATCTCTGACATACTCAGTAAAGTGGCAAAACTGGAATCACTACATTTTTAAATGAGAATTTAGGTTAGAAATTAAAAGTTAGATTATGATAATTTTATGATAATGAATTAAGATGTTTAAGTTAATTTATGATTTAATTTGTTATATATGTGCGTGTGTGTGTGTTTAATTTAAAATGTTATTAAGTAACAAATTGGGTGAAAAGTTAAAAATTGGATTATGGTATGATTTAATCTTATGGTAATAAATTATGGCATTTAGGTTAATTTTTTATTTAATTTGTTTTATATATATATGTGTGTGTGTGTGTTTATGTTTATTTAAAAAATTTATTAAATAAAAAAATCAGATTAAAGTAATTTGATAATTTAATTTTATAGTAATAAATTAAGGTATTTAGGTTAATTTATGATATAATTATATACATATATATATATATATATAACACAATAAATTAGGAGCCGCTATTCTCATCTCACTTTACTCCAAATATACTTTTTCCTTTATCTTTATTATACATAAATTGGAGTGTATTTGAAATAAAGTGAAATAAAAATAATAACTATATATAATAAGGACAAATAAAAAATATATTTAAAGTAAAAAGAAATAAAAATAGCGACTGTCATAAATTCAAGTGTTTATGTATTTTATGATTTAAGAAACTCCACGCAATGCTTGGAGAGTTGTTAAGTGTTTTCAATGGAGGGAATTACATCTTAGGGCAAATTTACTCAAGGATCAAGGTCACGTGCCCCTTAGCTTTTTGATAATTCTATTAGCACCCCTATATATATATATAAATTATGTCTTATATATCTTTTATAAAATTGTAATAGTGCCTTCCTTCAAATTGTAATTAAGGATTTTTTGTTTTTTTTTTTTCTAATTACAAAGATCCTACTAAAATGGGTCCTTTTACCATACACTCTCTCCAAAAAGCTATACTATATGCATGTTATGATATTTCATGATATTAACACTAAAAAATGTTATGATTAAATCATTTTCAGTTATAACTAAAAAGACTACAATAAATAACAATCAAACACTACTTCTTCGGTCATAACCTAAAAATAATTCTAATAGGTCATAATTAGGGATGACAAAATATCGCGATCTGTCGAGTCTCCGACTATCCCTGATCCTAACAGAATGTGTGCAGGGATGGTTGAATAGGATATAGTCGGATTTGGAAAAGCTTTTGAAAATTCTGATTGGGTTCGAGTCGAGGGTGGGAGTTATATTTGCGAGTTTGGAATTGAGTTTGAGTTTGGGTTTGGGTGCGGGTGCGGTGGATGTCCCGACTCATACCCTACCTCTTGCCATCCTAGTCATAACTAAGTCATAAGTTACCTAATACCACAATGAGTCATAATTGAATGTTTTAACCAAAATAACAATCATAATAAATCATAACTAAGTTATGACCAATACCACAAGGAGTCATAATTAATATTATAATTGCGACATATAATACACACTATTTTGCGATGTGTTTTTAGAAAAATTTTCTACTAAAATATATCATTTCTATCTCAACTTATTTATTTATTTATTTTTATAATTTTTCAATCTACCTATAATAGTTACACTCCAATATTTTTTATAAAATTCAACCTCAAATGGCTTAATTTGAAGTTCATAGTTATTCAAATAGACTCAAAATATTTAAGTTTAGTAATATTTTACCATTGTTTATTATAAAAAAAATAAAAATAAATCAATATTATCTTTAATATGTCCCCTTTAGTTGAATTCCCGACTTTGCGACTGTGGCTTGCTTGGATGAATCGAATCAATGGTTTGGATGCTAAAGTGGAGAATTTTTAATATAAAATCTTATCAAATAAGGTAAGTTTATGGTAGTAAATTAAATTTTTTAGTTTAATTTAGGGGCAATTACAATTTAGTGTAACTTTTTAAAAATAATTTTAGATTAGTGGGAAACTTATGAACATTAATAATTAAAGTTTTATAAATTTGTAATTATTTTTGTAAAAAGAATGCTGGATTGTAATTTTTCTTTTAAATTATGATTTAATTATGTATATATATATATATATATATATATATATATATATATATTTGTGTGTATATTTACATTAATTTTAAAATTTTATTAAATAAAAAATTAGGTTAAAAATTAAAATTAAAAATTAAATTAAAGTAATTTGATGATTTAATTTATGGTAATATATTAGGGTATTTAAGTTAATTTATGGTTTGATTTTTTATATATACACGTTTAATTTAAAATCTTATTAAATAAGGTAATTTTATGGTAATAAATTAGAGTGTTTAGTTTAATTTATGATTTAATTCGTTATGTATTTATATATATGAATGTTTATGTTTATTTCAAAGTGCTATTAAATAAAAATTAAAAATTAGATTAAAGTAATTTGATGATTTCATTTTATGGTAATAAATCAAGATATTTAGGTTAATTTATGGTTTAATACATATGTTTAATTTAAAATGTTAATAAATAAGAAATTAGGTTAAACAAATAAAATTGAAAATTAAATTAAGTTAATTTTATGCTAATAAATTAGGGGGTTCAATTTAAGTTATGATTTAATTTGTTAAATATGTGGTTAAGATAGAAAATTATATGGATTAGAGAAGAGAAAAAGTGAATATGGTATAAGAGTATTTAGGTAATTTTTTCACCATTATTAACAGTGTTAGTTTTGCACTTTAATCCAAAATTATAAAGGGGTTCCTTGTCTATAATTGAACTACAGGAGATAAAGTAAATTTCGTACATTATTATAAATATTTATATATAAACATATATATTTGGTCAACATATTTATGTAAATATACATATCCTGAAATATAAATATAATTTAAATGATTGTATCTTGGCTAGTATTTTTATTTATTTATTTAGGAATAATATTTAATATATTTATGATATAAATATGTCATCACGATTTGATTTCAATTGACCCAACAGTTGAACCAGTAATCCTTAGCCTGATCTTTTTTTCGATTTGCCCAATGGTCCTAGTTTCAAAACATTGCACGCAAGCTCTTATTTTTGTAAATATTTTTGAATAAATAATTAGAACTGTTAGAGAGTTACAATTCCTAGCAATCAAATAATATGTAAAGATGAAATTTCTTATGATCTTTTACAATAATAATTCAGGACATGTTTGTTGCTGGAACTGATACCATATTTACAACTATGGAGTGGACAATGGCAGAGCTCTTAAAACACCCACAAATCATGAAGAAACTACAAAATGAGGTGAGAAAAATAGCCAAAGGCAAACTGAACATAACCGAGAATGATTTAGAAAACATGTACTATTTGAAAGCGGTGATCAAAGAATCTCTAAGGATGCATCCTCCAGCTCCATTGTTGGTTCCCCGAGAATCAATCCAAGATGCCAAGGTAATGGATTATGACATTGTAGCTGGCACACAAGTAATTGTCAATGCTTGGGCAATTGCAAGAGACCCATTATCATGGGAAGATCCTGAGGAGTTTCGGCCAGAGAGGTTCTTGAATAGTTGAATAGATTTCAAAGGGCACAACTTTGAGTTTATTCCTTTTGGTGCTGGTCGAAGGGGTTGCCCTGGTACTCTATTCGCCACGAATGTTGATGAGCTTGCACTTGCAAGTGTTGTTCACAAGTTTAACTTATCGTTACCAGATGGAGTGAGTGGGGAAGATTTGGACATGACTGAAGCTGCTGGTTTAACTATCCATAAAAAAAACCCTTTAATTGTTGTTCCAACTCCTTACTCTTGTTAGTGTCATAAAGTCTCCCATATGTTTTAGAACTATATGTTATATCAGTGATAGTTAAATCAAAGACAATAAATGCTTAGCCATATAAATCTAAATAAATTTTGCGCTTGAGAGTTGTATTAGGTGGATTGCTATTTCTAGTTCTAAACAAATCAATTTATATGAGAAGTTTCTTTCTCTCCTTTTGCGTAATTATGATCACTTATAAGTCATCTTTATGTCCTTATCGAGATGCATTTGGGTTAGGTTTAGTGGATAGTCGATTAGTCTTCATTGTTGGATTTTTCTATTATGAAATTATTCGAGCAATCATCTTCGCTTTGTTGCGAAATCAATGATGAATTATCAACTTTCAATATTTTTGCTAGTTTACCTTATTATTAGAAAAATCTAAAAAATCTTATTCTTTAAGAAAGGTAAGTATAGTGACCTGAGTCAAGACCCGACCCTTTTATGCTCATTGGTATTGAGTTTGCATCTATTTGGGTTGTTTTGTATCTTTTAGTTATTTAATTGTCACAGGGAATCTTGGTTTTAACTCAACACCATTGGCGTATTTTCCTTCTGTTTGAAAGGTCAAGCCTGCTACTATTTTTGTCGTGCCCGTGAGATTGGAAGGTTGCACCCGCGATGGGCCACGACTAGGTTGTGACGAAACATGACCTTCAGGTCTGTTGGCCTAAAAGAAAGTGAATGGCTTGTGATGGTGGCTCACGAACTGCGGGATCATGCCCACCAACGGAGTTACCATGATCGTGATTGTAACTCTCGGGCCCACGATGTGGTGCCCACGATGCGTTTGTCTATAAATATCACATAAAAGTTGAAAGTATTTACTTTTTGATCTCATCTTTTCCTCCTCTCTCTCAAATCACCCTTTTAGCCCTTTAAGCTTTTAAACTCTTGGTTTCATATCTTTTTACCCATTTCTTACCCCTAGTCCTTAAGGCCAAAACCTAGGACGCGTTGAGGGTTATGTTTTAATTTGAAAATTTTGAATTTTCATCTCTGTTGATTTTTGGGTGTTGCTCTCTTCTTCCTTTTTGCTTTGAGGTAGGGATTCTTTAATGATTTGCATGTCATTTAGCCTTGTTATGTGTTATTCGAATAATTTAACATTGAAAAATCTAGAAATCCCCTAGATATTGATTTATGATTATGTATTAATTTTTAGCAGTAAATAACAATCCTAATCAAACAATCAAGACAAATCGACATAATAATTTTACTTGGAAAAACCACAATTAGAGCGCTTCCAATTGTGATAAAAAAAAAATCACGGGCAAAAGCCACAAAATAATCCACTAAGAAGACATAAAGAAATTACACAAGTGTATTTTCAATTACGTAGCGAATCCACGCCCGAATTGAACCGACCCCTATGTGCCTTTTTCTGCCCTGTCTTCACTTCGGAATTGTCTTGTACAACGTTGAATCCACAACGCCGATGTTGAATCCACAACGATGAGCCACTCTAGAATCCACCAAAGCTTCAGGCCCATATTCCCCGGAATCCACTGAAGAAAAACTCTCTTTTTTGTATTGAATAAAGCAAACTAAACAAAGCCTTTGATATAATCCACTCAATTCAAGATTAATCTCTCACAAATATCAAAGGAAATAAGCAAAGAAGCTCTAGATAAAAACCCTAATACCCAAGGAGAAGATCTGGAAGACGTACCCAAAAATTAGACTAAAACACATATTTATAGAAAACAGATCCCCGATCTCCGCTCGAGCGCAAGAATGGCCGCTCGAGTGAATCTATGCTCGAGCGCAGGAATGGCCGCTCAAGCAGGAAAAAACAACTTTCAGTACTTTTGCAGGCGAGTGAAACTTCAATCCTCGACATAGTCAGCGAAGTAACAAACATGATAAGATTAAGATCACAAACTCCTCTGTACAGGCACACTTCGGGTTGGATTTGCATCTAAAACTCATAGCCTCACTGAAATAAAAGATCGAATACAATTATAACTGAAACGAGTTTTGTCAAACGAGATTGCCAAAAATAAAAACTTAAAAAACACTTTAAGAGATTAGGGTTTGATTAATGCATATTTTAAATGCATAAAAAAAGGGATTTTCTTAGTGATTTTCTTAAAACCCTAGTTAGTTGTTTATGATGATGAGTTGTATTGAACTTTTGAGAAAAATTGTTTTCTTTAAGGTAAGAAATTCCCAATTCTATCAAAACCCTAGAAATGTTCCATGTTGAGAAATTATTGGTGTTGTTGAGAAATTATGAACTTCATGGTGAACTCATAAACATGGGCTAACTATGGAAATTGGTGAGACTTTGAGAATTTTGAACTCTTGAGAAATATTTCGTTATGTTGATGTTATTGGAAATTATCAATGTTGCTTTCATTATATTGTCCATTTGGAATATATTGAATGGAGATAACTATTTTGATTATCGGCGGAGGATAACATTAACTTGTTGTAAAGATTACATGATAACCAGGTGAACTAAAACCATATTTACACATGCATTCCATTTTATCATTTGTTTCGTACTTGTACATTTGATAATGTTGAAAAGTATTTGTTTGAGAAAAAGGGTGAATAGTATGGTGAATCTGATTAGGATGTGTAATGACCGATTTTTTTTTATTTTTTATTTTTATAAAAAAAATAGCCAATGCGTAATTTAATTGAGCAAATTTTCGAATTTGAGTGTTGTGTAAATTCTCTGCAAAAACAATTCTATTTTGTATTTTTTAAAAATAGTTCTTGATCTTAGAAAATTATGAAATTTTTATATGTTGTTCCCATATGATTCTAGCACGTTGGATAAAAATTTTAGAATTTAATGATGAGTATTTATTTTATGAAAATTCATGGACTGATTAGTATTTAGTTGAATTTATAGCAGAATTTTGTTATTTAATTTTTAATGTTTAGATCATGATTTGGATTAGATTTGTTGAGTCTACTTTGGTATATAATTGGGCAATGTTTGGGAATTTAATTTAAGACCCATGGTTTGGATTCAATTTAATTTGAGTTTGTTTATGGCTCATGTTTAACTGTTTAGTCCTTTTTAATTACGTGATTAGTAGTGACCATATTCGGAGTTGTAATTATTTATTATATATGGTTATAATATATGTTTGAAAGTTGAATTCGTGGTGTGTACCATATGGTGAAAATTTGTATATTTTTATAGTGTATAAAATGGGTGTATATTTCATGGTGAGCAAAATATTATATTTTATGGTGTACAAAATATTATATTTTATAGTGAGAAAAATTATATCATTTTATAATTTATATTATAAAATTTTGAGGTGTTATTACAAAAATTAATTATTTTTTTGAAAAGAAACCACTATTGGGAAGACAACCCACATGGGGTTGTCGCCCACACCATTGCATTTCCTTCCTCCTCCTTTTTGCGTTCTTGAGCTGAATAGAAAGCTCATCTCTCTCTCTCTCTCTCTCTCTCTCTCTCTCCATGTTCACCATTGTTGTTCAATCTTTGAACTTGAAATAAGAGTCTTTAGAGTGAGATTTTGTAAAAGTGTTGTACATGATAGTAGGAGAGCTCGTCATGATCTTCGCAATTGTAGTCTCGCATTCATGATCGGGCAAGATTTGCCATCCAGATTTGCTCTTCTTCATTATATGAGGTAGAGATTTTCTTCATATTTTTACATAAAAGCTATGTTAGGGTTATTTTGAAAAAATATATCATTATAAGAGGTATTACATATATATATATATATATAGATTTTTGTTTGGTAATTTTTGGAAGAAAAATTATGTTGAAATGTTAAGAATGTTGGCATTTTGAGATTGATTTGGAAAAATCATTTTGTGCTGATAATTTTGCAAAGAAATCTGAAAATAAAATTTAATAGTTGTATGATTGTATTTACATCATATTATGATTAGATGATTTATTTTGAGAAATATAAAGTTGATTTTTTTTTAATCTTTGATTTGGAATTTATTTTTGAGAAAAATAAATTAATGTTGAGGAATATGGAGTAAATGCTTAAGTAGGAATTATAGAGTTGTTTTGGAATTAAAAAATCTAAAAGTGTTACATTCATGATATTTTATAAAAGATGATATGTCAATGATTAAGTTGTGTTCATTTTTATGAAAATAAAATTGTGAAATGTGAACTTTCAAACTCATAACCTTGAAAATGTTGCTGTTGGGCATATTTCATAATTTTTGATGTAAATATCACGTTGGTTAAGTAATTTTAGAAAATGTTTTGAAATTGTTATTGGTAGAGAATTTGGTAAAAATATTTCATCTTTAAATAGCTTGGCATTAAAAATGGTTATGTTGAAATATAGTTATGTTTGAGGGATGAGGCAAGTCAAGTTAGGTTTGGTATTATTAATTTGAAATTTTTTGAATATAATAAACTTACTAATTTGGTGAATTAAATTAGTTTTGATTAAAAGGTTATATCCGTTATGGTTAAAAGTGTGTTACTGAGATTATACCATAACTTTTGACATCGTAGGATGGAAATTGTAATATTTAATAAGTAGGGATTTCCTTTGAGTTATATCTATGTTTTTGCAAGATCTAGATGATTTTCGAAATCATCCTTTGATTTGTTTTAAAAATTAATTGCTGATCCAAGAAGATAAGAGATTTTTTTTTTTTTTTGAAAGTGGGTTTACTTTCTTGTTCCTTTTAAAAAAGAAATTGAGGGTTTTGAACTATGAGGATTGAAGAGAGATGTTTTTGGTGACTTTCTTTCAATAAATGAAAATGAGTGATTTTGGTGAGAAAACCTAGAAATTGTGAGTTTTTAAGAAATATGTTGACAATCTTTGAAGATGTTGTTATATTCATCTTGTGTGCCAAAATAAATGATGGTTGAAAAATTGTTTATTTGTTTTCATATAAATGATGGTTTTCATGGAATATGAGAATTGTTGAAATTTTGGAAATTGTTGTTAAAAATGTTGATATAGTCTTGAAGTGACTAAATGGTTGAGATTACTCTAAGTGTGAGAATTTTGTTGTCCCATGGATGAATTGGAATAAAAGTAATTATATTTATCTTGAGAAATTATATTGAAATGAGAAATGAGAATTTTGATCACAATGGGAATATTGTGTGGAAGTATTGAAAGTGGAAGAATTATTGCATTGTATTATTAATCGTTGCATTGGCATATCAATTCATTTGATAATGATGAGCTTTGAAATTTGATTTGAAAGCTTTGCATTGAGAAAGGAATGTTGGGAAACAAGTTTTCATGAAATGATGTTGGGGTAAATACGGTGGTAAGTCTTGAAAGGTAGTATAGATGATAGGTGTCGAGCCTTCCAGTTAATATTGGTAAAAATGACAGATTACAGGTGTCTACTGGTAAAAATGACAGATTACAGGTGTCGAGCCTTCCAATTAATGCTGGTAAAAATGACAAATTGGTAGTACTTGTATAGTCTACTTGCAAACACCAACCTAGGGATTTCCTGAGTCGTATTTACCATCTTGGAATTTTCTTGAAATTGTTGGATTAATGTGTTTTTCAAAATGGCATTGTGCATAAGATTTTCAAAAGATGAGAAAAATATTTTGAGCATAACATGGTATATGCATTCATCTCATAAGACCGTATAAAATGGATTTGATGAATTGTTTAATTATTTGATTCAATTGATAATGAGATAATTAAATGAATTGAAAAGGATGTGCTATTGCTATTGAAGCATGCTTATTTATTTAAGTAAACTTGTTGTGGTTAATTAAATAAATTGGATTTAAGAGATTATGTAATAAAATCATATGGTTTTGACATGATATGATTTCACGTATATCTATGAGTATTTTGGTACCCGCATATCTTCTAATGTTTTAATATGAGATTGCTTGGTGAGCTAGTGGTTGCTCACTCCCTGCCTGCACATGTGTACAGGGAATGCTTTTCGAATTTGAAGATCAAACGATGGGTTTTACCATTTCATAAGTGTAATGTAGTAATGGATTGTACTACTTCATTTGTTTTGTTATTTGGCTGAGTGCTATTTTTTTTTTAATAAAAAGTAGTGTCCTCTCTTTTATTGTAAACCTCAGGGTATTTCTTTTATTTGTATGTAAATGTCATTGTTTTATAACGAGAGAGAATATGTATATTTAATCATTCATCATTTCATCCAATGATGAAATGTTACTGTAAATGGACTTAATTAATGAATATTGGTAATGTTATCCGAGTAACAAAATACGGGGTGTGATAGGATGTGTGGTTGTGGTTAATTAAGTTGACTTAAGTGTCCATGGTGAAAATCCTAAAAGCTGCACAGTCAGGATGCCTTCCCTCCAGTTAGTTGTCGGTAAAGTAGCTTGGTAGCGCTCATGAGCCTACTTGCAAACACATAGCTAGAGATTATCAATGTGTATTTACCACCCTATTTTCGGTTTTAAAGGAAAGAATAATGAATTGTGATTTTGAACTTTGGCATAGCATTGTTTCAAAATGGAAAAAATATTTGTTTTGTAACGACATTTCATATGCATTCACCATATGACATTGTTAAATATCAGACATGTCATTAAATTATCTCTACTAAGCTTTAGCTCACCCTCCGTTGAAAAACATTTCAGGTGCTGATAGTATACCTCCGCCAAGGGATAGCTTGGAATGACGTTGGAGCTGAACGCTTATTTTGTTGTTTTATTTTGTATAAGCCTAGGGTTTTTCTATATTTGGCTTATTACCTACTTTTGTTGCAATCAAGTATAGTTTTGGAAACTTATAGCTAATAAGGCATGAAATTATAATAGTTTAGACATTGATGCTTATCGATCACATGCTATAGATTCAGGTTTTAAAATTAGTGAATGTATCAATGCATGAAATATGATTTGTAATATTACGAGGATGTTATAAATATCAAATGTTTGAAATTTAATTAAGCTTCTACATGTTGAATGAATAATGTATGTAATTGAGATGTGGAATGGTTAGTTCGAGTCTCTACATTTTGGGGGCATGATAGAGAAAAATTGGTTCTACGTTTAGTTCCACTTATTAGTTGTCAATGAAATTCTAAATTAACATATGCATCTAGAATTATGTGTTGATGATATTTTTGAAATTATAATTAATAGTATTTTTATTAGAAGGAGGACAACAAAAGAAACAACATCATTCTATGAAAATTTAACACAAAAAATTGGTTTGCGTATTATTTATATTTTATTTAACATCTTATATAATATCATTGAATTGATCAAATAGATTCCTTTCTTATGTATCTTATCAATATAGTAATAACATATCACATATATCGGTAGCAATAAAATAATTTTTTTACTAAGCCTTAACAAAATGCAACAATGTGAACTGTGAAAAAATTATAGGATCAAAATGGTAAACAAAACCAGAAAGAGAGCAATGCTAAAAAAGACAAAAAGAGAAAACAAATGTTTTAGTTAGGGTTGAAAATAAGTTGAGTTTAGCTGAGCAGTAGGTTGTTCAAACTTAGTTTGATAAATTAACAAGCTTACAAATATGTTTAAGCTTGGCTTGTTTATGTAACAAGCCGATCTCAAACAAGCTTTTAATGAGCTGAACACAAGTCGAGCTCGAGTAGCTTGATTTTTTTATAGCGCATATGAGTTTATTGAGCAAAATTGTTCAAGCTTGACTTGAAAATTTAACGAGTTTAAACTTATATTCAAGCTCGACTTGTTTACATAACAAGTAGTATCTCGAATGAGCTTTTAATGAGTAAAATACGAGTAGTTAATTCATTTAACATCTCTACATAACATGAATTAAAGCCATATAAAATTTACCAAGAAAATCTAAACGAGTAGAATGCAAGAAAACATGATGTGATCAAATAAAAATGCAAGAAAGGAAAGAAGAAAAACAAAAAAGTCACATTACAATAGGTAAATGAAGCGTATTTTATACTATACTAGCGATATTAATAGATGTCTGTCATACTATAAGTGTGTCTTAATATCTAAACCCAACATAAAAATCATCACACTGTATTGCAATAATTTTAAAAGTTTAGGCACCCTATAATTATCATAATGAGTCGCATTCATTTATATGTCTTGTACACATGGCATGTAGGAAGTGTAGATTAAATGAAGGTAATGCCTTCTTTCTTTCTTTCTTTCTTTCTTTCTTTCTTCTACATATCATATACCATTGTAGCAACTATATTGAAATACTGGTAGCGAAAGTGATCCACAAAGTTGGCATCATTTTGAATATCCATCCTAATTTTTTACATAATTAGAATTTCCCTCTTCCACTTATAATATGATTTTTCTACCTTCAAAAGAACCTTAGCCATCTAACAAATACAACAATATTGTTGTATTTGAGTCAAAGACTAATGAACAATTACAACAATATAATCCAATCAAAGAAAAAAACAATTAAAACATATAATGTGAAACCATCATTCTAAAGAACAACTTCCAGATATTGCATATTACTTGCAAGTATTTAACCAAAAACGGTGGAAGAGTCAGTAACTAATTGTAAGAAAAAAACTCAAATATGTAGACTATGTTCAGCATGAAAAATCCAAAATATAAAATACAAGCTACTGCTAATGGAAACATATCCTAAATTTGTGATCATTACCAACAATCCTGACTCTCCAATTTCAAGGCTTTCTTGTACAAAGCACCTCTTCAACAAAGACCACACCTAATGACAAAAAAAACCAACATTATGCTCATAAGTAGTTGAAAAAAGAAAAAAAAAGAAACCAATCAGTACCGATACAAATAAAAAATAAATAGACTACTAGAAACTAAGCTTTGGAATTTGCATTTGTTTTAGACTAATGCAGGGGCATTATGCATTTTCTTTTTGGTAAGTCACCCAATTTCTCCTACAAAACAAAGTAATAATAATAATTTTAAATAAATAAAAATAAAAACCAATATTGTATTTGTACATATTTACAACATTAGTAAATAAAACATTAGCAACACCTACTTAAACTCCTTACACATGGGATGAAATTTTCTAGTATTAGCTTTTCAAAGATGCAAGGTATAGCTTCTATGAAAATAGATAGAAGATTTTCTATTGCTACTCGATTTGCATCCCTTCCATCTTTAACTTATTATTAAAATTTAACATGCTACATAAATAATAAAAAATAAAATCTAATAAAAACAAAAAATTAAAATACTATAGCATTACCCAATCACAGTAGTGGTGTAAGGCATTTCCATGGATCCAGTAAATGCCTCCTAAATCTCTATAATTCTAACCTTTCATACTATACGAATAAAGTTGTTTAAGATCACACTGTCACATCCAGTCAAGATTTACCTAAACAGAGTCCATCTTAGAGGAAGTCTACAAGAATGAAGACTAATTGAAGAATCAAGAACTTCCTAGAAAGCACAGGAAGATATAAGAATATTGTATATAATTCTAGATGTGTATAGCATATTATAAAATAGTTTCTAGAGGCTTGTTTGAAGGTTGTAGAGAACTCCATGAAGCTTCTACACACCTCATTTAATAATGTATTCTAGATTGTTCATAGAAGGCCAAGGGTGCCTATAAAAGGAGTGCAGGCTCATTGCCTCACATCTAACTTGAGTGTAAAGTTCTCTAGAGCAATACAAGTATTCACTCAAACTCACTTGTGTTCTCCGTTGTGTGTGTGCTAGCTCTTTCTCTTGCACACTAAAGGGTTAAAGGCTAACTTAGCATCACTTTCTTAGCTTGTGAGCATTTAAGCAAAATAACTAGGGCCATGACAACATTGTGGCAAAATTTTTTCCTTTACGTCCCAACCTTGCATTTTTGGCATGGCCTATGCATTTACTTTCCCCAGCTGTACCCTTTTTCTCTTTTTCCCTACTTGTTGATGTGCTTCTTACACTCCTTGTGGATTTTCTTTCGAACTGTCATCCCTCTCATCACGTATGATAACCTCTTGAAATTTTTTGAAGTCTTGCTTCGAGAACTTCTATACAATGTTAAGAAAGATAACTTTGTCCTCCTAATTAAAAACCAATAGAGCCCAATACAAAAAGTAGCAAAGTTCCTGTAAAAAATCATAACTATGTTAATTAAAAAATCATAAATTATTTAACAAATGAAAATGACATGTGATCATATGTACTATTCTAACCTCATTTCTTCAAAACCATTACTATAACCCTTAAATTGACGGCATATTTTATAAAAGGATTGTAGCACTGGAAGGTTCTTGGAAAATTTTCATTGGCTGAAATGTGGCCACGATGCTTCTTATGCTTCTTAACTACTAGTTTGACAAGTGTGTTCAGGCCATCAAAATCCTTAACAAATCCTCTCAGGAGACAAACAAGTATTATTAGTCTTTTTATAAAATAAAAATATTGTTTGGTGATGAAAAACAATAGAAATAGGAGGGTGTAGAGGCAAGTATGGTGGTAGACTTGGTGGTGCATGGCAAGATAGAGAGAGAAAATGATCGGTCATTTTTCAATCAAAAATAAAAAACTAAACTAAATACTAATTCCGTAGAATAGTGGATTGATTGTCTAGGTATCGTACCAATCATGTAACGCCCCAATTTTTATACCCAAATGATAATACGATAGCCATGGTTCTTTAAAGTAAAACTGAAAATGAATCCCCATACTTGCATTACATGATACAAATAGTCTTCAAGCGATAACACATTCACTTCAAATCAAAATAACATAAACAAATAGATACCCCCAAGGGCTTACAAATTTCCAAGGCTTAGGCCTGGTTACACAAAATGGTTATTCAAACCCACACAAATACAACCCTTGGCTTACAAACAGAGTTACAGCAAAATAAGAGCCTTGTACTCTCAACACATATTTCCTCGCCTTTAATTAGGCGGGATCATCACATCTTTTCCTGCACAAAAATCCCGTAGGGTAAGCATAAAGCCCAGTAGGAAATCCTTAACAAAGTATATACATTTTATACAAGTCTTAAGAGATGAAATGCACATGTTATGCTATGCCGCTTTTTGAAAGTAAATCACATTTTCATCTTTTGAAAACCATCATGCTCAATGATGCCATGCAATTTCAATTGTTCAAAGCTTAACAATTTATTTCAAGGGTAGTAAATACGACTCTGGTAATCCCTAGGTCTATGTCTGTAAGTACACTATATAAGTACTACCAAATTGTCATTTTCACTGGTATTAACCAAAAGGCTCTACACTTATTTGTGCGGGTTTTCGATCTTTCACCCTGGACTCTTAGGTCAACTTATTCAATATCATCTACACCACCTATCAAGATTTACCAACGTATTTATCCCAAAACCATCTCATGAAAACTTGTTTCTCAACATTCTTTTCTCAATGCCAGTTTTCAAATCAAATTTCAAAGTTTAATGTAATCAAATGAATTGATATGCCAATTTCACAAGATGAATATAAATACTTTTATTCTGATTCATCTTCCAAGGAATAACACAATTCCCTCTTCTCAAGTATCCCCAAAAATTAGTCATTTCAAGACTATTTCAACATTTTGAACAATAATTTCCAAAATGAACAATAATTCTCATATTCCATAAAATTCATCATTTATATAAATATAAATAACAAAATTTTCAAACATCCATTTATTTTGACAAACAAAATAAATATAATAATATCATTCATAGATTTTCAATTTCTTTTAAAAAATCCCAATTTCTAGGTTTTCTCACCAAAACTATACAACTCAAATCTTTTGAAAGAAAACTTTCCAAAATCATCTTTTCTTCAATCAACGAAGATCAAAACCATAAGATCATTTTAAAACAACAAGAGACAAACCCACTTTTAAAATTGCTCAACTTGTTGAATCAACAATCAGTTTTCAAAGCAATCGAAAGATGATTTCAAAAATCATCTAGATCTTGCAAAAATATATTTATAACTCTAAGAAAATCCTTACCACAAGTATTGAAGAAGAATTGAGATGAAACCCCAAAATCAACGATGCCTAAACTCGATCTCTACCGCACACAATGAAGCCCTCGAGATGATAACCAACTTTGACGAAGAACTTAGGTCTAAATCCCAATGGATTTGGAGAAATCAAAGAGAGAAAATGACTTCTAAAGATAGAAGCTCTAGATTTGAAATTCTGGAGAGTTTTAGAGAGAGAGAGAGAACTGAAAAAGTGATATGAAATATCAGATTCACGAACTGATATAACATGGTTCGCTCGAGCATAGAAAGCCCCGCTCGAGCGTTAGACACAGCCTCCTGCTTGAGCGTCGAATACACTTTCCCAGTACTTTTGTAGATAGGTCAAACTTCTTGAACCAAACATTCTCTGCTCGAGCGCATAAACGGCTGCTCGAGCGGACAAGCAACTTCGAATGCATTTTGCATTTTTGTTTCGGGGGGCACTGCCCCTTGTTCCCGCCTGGGCGCTGCCCCAGACCCGCCTAGGGGAGCTGGCCCTTGGACCCCCGCGAGCTGACCGGGTAGCTTGATCCCCGACCTACTTAGCGAAGTGGCAAAGCATGAAATAATTAAGTTCTGATACAACTCTGCAAAACACAATTCGAGTTGGATTCGTATCTAAAGATTTGGAGACATTACTTGTTCCAAACACACCGCTACAACCCGATAGCTAAAATAAGGGGAATATAGGGAAACTAAGATACTTAACATTGTTCAAAACCATACCAACCTGAGCTCGGAACACCACACAAAGACGGGTCAAAACTGGGATCGCTACAACCTTCCCCTCTTAAAGAATTTCGTCCCCGAAATTTCAAGTCAAACTACCCAAACAAAGGGGTTTCTAGCGATCAAAACCACGCTATTTCATTTTCAAATCACAATACTAACTCTCAACCAGATTCCACCATTTCCACCATGGTTATCGCATTAATAATAACCTCCCAAATACGCATAAATATGAAATTTCCCAAAAAGTAATGGCAACTCTCAACAACCTTATGCTTAAAACAACAACGCACATATCAATATGTGGTTAACAACTTTAAATATGTTTCCCTCAACACTAGGGAATATTACAAAGAAAAGCAACTTAAGAATTTTCAAACAAATTCAGCTATTTGGAGCGGACTTCTGTCTCCCGTTCCCACGTCGCTTCTTCAACCCCATGGTGTCTCCACAACACCTTTGCCAACGGTAGAGTTTTGCCCCGTAGCACTTGCTCCCGGGTATCTAATATTTGAACCGGTCGTTCTTTGTAAGAGGCATCCTCATCTACCTCAAAGTTAGCCTAATCAAGCACATGAGAAGGGCCGGGTTCATACTTCCTAAGCATAGCTACATGAAATACGCTGTGAACTCCCGAAAGTTGTGGCGGTAAAGCTAACCGGTATGCCACTTCCCCAATTCGCTCTAAGATCTCAAAAGGCCCAATGAACCTTGGAGATAATTACCACTCTTACCAAATCTCATCAAACCCCGCCTTGGTGAGATTTTAAGAAACACATGGTCGCTAACTTTGAAAGATAAAGGTCGTCTCCTCTTATCGGCATAACTCTTTTGTCTACTTTGGGCGGTAGCTAACCTCTTCTGAATGAGAACAGCTTTCTCGGTTGTCTCTCTAACAATTTCCGGACCCAATAGTGGTGCATCACCCACTTCGGCCCAACAAACTGGTGATCTACAAGGTCGGCCATACAAGGCCTTAAATGGTGCCATCCTAACACTTGCTTGGTAACTATTGTTGTAAGCAAACTCAATCAATGGTAAGTGTCTTTCCCAAGGCCCCTTAAAATCAAAGACACAAGCTCTAAGCATGTCCTCCAAAATCTAAATGGTACGTTCCAACTGTCCATCGGTTTGAGGATGATAAGCGATGCTAAGAGTTAACTTAGTTCCCAACGCCTCTTGAAGCTTTTGCCATAACCAGTAATAAAATGAGGATCCCTATCCGACACAATAGTCACAGAGACTCCATGAAGTCTAACTATCTCTGTAATGTACAACTCTGCCAAGCGTTCAACTGAGTCGCTGGTGCACATCGGAATGAAATGGATAAACTTAGTCGACCTATCAATAATCACCCAAACGACGTCATTGCCTCGTTGTGTTCTAGGAAGCCCAACCACAAAATCCATGGTAACACGCTCCTATTTCCATTCGGCTATCAGTAAGGGTTGTAACAAACCCGTTGGTCTTTGGTGTTCGGCCTTCACTTGTTGACAAGTAAGGCACTTTGATACAAATAAAGTGACATCCCACTTCATATCCCTCCACCAAAACTGATGACTAAGATCATGATACATTTTAGTGCATCCCGGGTGTACCGCAAGGCGTGAGTGATAGAACTCTCGAAGTACTTCCTCTCTACAAGATTTTGGTAGAAACAAACGGTCTAGGTAACGTACACTCAGATCTGAGTGAAAGTTCAAACCTTTCTCTTCCTTCCCATTAGAAATCTTAACACGAATTAATTCCATATCACGGTCTCCTCATTGCGCCTCTATGACCTTACTAATCAAGGTAGGGTGAGCAGTCAAAGTAAACAAGATAGGACTCTCGTTGGACTCACCCAAGTGCAAATCAAACTTGCCAATTTCACCTAGCATAACTCATTCCCAAATGGCCACACTTGCCAAACTACTCACAAATTTCCAACTCAAAGCATCGGCCACCACATTGGCCTTCCCCGGCGGATAGCGTAACTCAAAGTCATAATCCTCCATAAATTCCATCCACATCCATTGGCATAAATTCAAGTCTTTTTGAGAAGACAAATATTTTAGACTCTTATGATCAGAGAAGACTTCAAACTTTTCACCACACAAGTAATGCCTCCAAACTTTCAAGGCAAAAATCACCACCGCTAATTCTAAATCATGGGTGGGTAATTTTTCTCAGGAGTCTTCAATTGTCGTGAACCATAGGCCACAACTTTTCCCTCTTGCATCAAGACACAATCAAGTCCATCCCCAAACGCATCACAATAGACAGTGTAATTCAAACCCCTTTCTGAAATTATCAAAACCGGTGCGGTAGTCAATCTAGTATTAAGTTCTTGGAATGACTTTTCACAAGCCTCACTCCACACAAATTTGATACCCTTCCTAGTCAACCTTGTCAAAGGTGCGGCTAGTCTAGAGAAGTCCCTTACAAAGCATCGATAGTATCCTACTAACCCCAAGAAGCTTCGGATCTCAAAAACATTCTTGGGTTGTTCCCAATCCTGTACCACGTCTATCTTTGAGGAGTCTACAGTCACTCCTTCACTCGACATTATGTGCTGCAAAAATTTCAGCTTGGTGAGCCAAAACTCGCACTTATCAAATTTGGCAGACAAACGGTGCTCCTTAAGCAATTCAAGCACTACCCGTAAGTGAGCCTCCTCAGAGGTTGAATAAATTAAGATGTCGTCCACAAAGACGACCACAAAAAAGTCCAAGTATTCTCTGAAGATTCGGTTCGTCAAATCCATAAAGGAAGCCGGTGCATTAGTCCACCCAAAAGGCATTACAAGGAATTCATAGTGGCCATAACGTGTATGAAGGCCATTTTTTGAATGTCCTCCTCCTGGACTCTCAATTAATGATACCTTGACCTCAAACAATTAAACCCCTGGCCTCTATTCTGGGATTGAGATTGACCTTGAGATCGATTAGGTGGCGGTGGTGGTAACATTAAATACCCTCCTCCCTTCTGTGGGCATGCAAAGGCTTTGTGACCTGGTTGGCCACACTTGAAACAAGAAAAGCCACTCTGTGTACTCTTTCCCGAGCCTGAACTAGGCAAAGGAAAGGTAGACCTAGACTGTTGAGGTTGGGACTTGGATGAGGAGTTGCCTCTGCTCCTCTTATTCTGCCTATAGTCCCCCTGTGGTTCCTGGCCCCTAAATCTTGAACCCTGAAGTTTCTCCTCCTCAGCCTGCACTGTAGTCTCTACATGTACCGCCGCCTCCATAAGACAGGCATAGTTCCGAATTATGTTTCCGGCAACTTTGTACAAGATCTTAGTTCTTAACTTCTTTTCAAACTCGATACAACGGCGCTCTTTTGTTGCCACCAACTCCGGTGCAAACCGGGATAGACTAGAAAAAGCCGCTTTAAACTCGGCCACGGACATGTAATTTTGTTTGAGGTCTAGAAACTCTTGCCTCAATCTCTCCCAAGCAGTGGGACGTAAGTACTTATCTTGGAAAGCAATCACAAATGCTTCCCATGTCGGTTCCTCACTACTCTGGGCGTACTTCCACCATTGACCCTCATCTAGGGTCACCCTTAGTTCACTATCTTCAATGTGAAGCATCTCAAATGTCTTCACTGTTTGTTCGAGCCACTCATCCGCTCTTTTGGGCTCGGGGCCACCAAGGAACTCATCCGGCTTGGCCCGTAAAAATTCTCTAGTAAGGAAACTAGACTTTGCCTCAACGGTGTTCTCTTGGGCTTGGTTCTTAGCCCTCAACAAGTTCATAGCCCCTCGTTATTTCTCAGGCTAGGGTCCTCATTGCAGTTTGACCCGCTTGTTCTACTTGTTTGGCCACATTAGCTTGGCCTGACTTTTCCTCTTGTACCGAAATCCCATGGACCGGTACCTCATGCACACCCTGACGAGCCCTACCACGTCTCCCACCTCTACCACCACGGGTTTGACCTCTTCCTGACATCCTATATAGGACAATAGAAATAATTTAGCACACTAACCCATACGTGCCCGTAATTTTCCTTACACGTTCAATCACAAAAACAATTTCTATATCCTTCTCTACCATATAGACAATTTAATTTCACTCTACATAAGCACTTAGTCATGTAAACACATACAGATTATCGTTTTATGATGAAATTCGTCACATGAAAAGCCAAGAATTCTTAGTAGAACGAGTATTGATGACACACCCATCTAAGAAGACCTCAAGGAATTTAACAAGCACAAACAATATCCCAAAAGTCTAATCCCATACCCATATAGCCACATAAGCATGTTATCGCATAGTCACAAAATGTATAACATCTTCTTATCATGCAACCTATCATGCAGCATGAACCCATGGTGGTAAAACAACCACTTCCCATGAGCTCCAAGTATTCAAATCTAGTAGCTCTAATACCAAGTTGTAACGCCCTAATTTTTATACCCAAATGATAACACGACAACCATGGTTCTTTAAAGTAAAACTAAAAATAAATCCCCACACTTGCATTACATGATACAAATAGTCTTCAGGTGATAATACATTCATTTCAAATCAAAATAACATAAACAAATAGATACCCCCAAGGGCTTACAAGTTTCCAAGGCTTAGGCCTGGTTACACAAAATGGTTATTCAAACCCACACAAATACAACCCTTGGCTTACAAACAGAGTTACAGCAAAATGAAAGTCTTGTACTCTCAACACATATTTTCTCGCCTTTAGTTAGGCGGGATCACCATATCTTTTCCTGCACAAAAATCCCGTAGGGTGAGCATAAAGCCCAATAGGAAATCCTTAACAAAGTATATATATTTTATACAAGTCTCAAGAGATGAAATGCACATGTCATGTTATGCCGCTTTTTGAAAGTAAATCACATTTTTATCTTTTGAAAACCATCATGCTCAA
This sequence comes from Camellia sinensis, assembly GCF_055761805.1. Lineage (NCBI taxonomy): Eukaryota > Viridiplantae > Streptophyta > Magnoliopsida > Ericales > Theaceae > Camellia > Camellia sinensis. The sequence goes on along the minus strand of NC_138975.1, from coordinate 97,948,835 downwards.
TGATGTCATGCAATTTCAATTGTTCAAAACTTAACAATTTATTTCAAGGGCAGTAAATACGACTCTGGTAATCCCTAGGTCTGTGTCTGCAAGTAGACTATACAAGTACTACCAAATTGTCATTTTTACCAGTATTAACCGAAAGGCGCGACACCTATCCGCATGGGTTTTCGATCTTTCACCCCGGACTCTCAGGCTAACTTATTCAATATCATCTACACCACCTATCAAGACTTACCAACATATTTACCCCAAAACCATTCCATGAAAACTTGTTTCTTAACATTCTTTTCTCAATACAAGTTTTCAAATCAACTTTCAAAGTTTAATGTAATCAAATGAATTGATATGCTAATTTCACAAGATGAATATAAATACTTTTATTCCGATTCATCATCCAAGGAATAACACAATTTCCTCTTCTCAAGTATCCTCAACAATTAGTCATTTCAAGGCTATTTCAACGTTTTGAACAATAATTTCCAAAATGAACAACAATTCTCATATTCCATGAAATTCATCATTTATATAAATATAAATAAGAAAATTTTCAAACATCCATTTATTTTGACACACAAAATAAATATAGCAATATCATTCATGGATTTTAAATTTCTTTTAAAAATCCCTAATTTCTAGGTTTTCTCACCAAAACTATACAACTCAAATCTTTTGAAAGAAAACTTTCAAAAATCATCTTTTCTTTAATCAATGAAGATCAACACCCATAAGATCATTCTAAAAGAACAAGAGACAAACCCACTTTCAAAATCGCTAAACTTCTTGAATCAACAATCAATTTTCAAAGAGATCAAATGATGATTTCGAAAATCATCTAGATCTTGCAAAAATATATATATAACTCAAAGAAAATCTCTACCTCAAGTAATAAAGAAGAATTGAGACTCAACCCCAAAATCAATGATGCTTAAACTCGATCTCCACCACACACAACGAAGCCCTCGAGATGATAACCAACTTTGACGAAGAACTTAGGTCTAAATCCCAATGGATTTGGAGAAATCAAAGAGAGAAGATGACTTCTAGAGAGAGAAGCTCTAGATCTGAAATTCTAGAGAGTTTTAGAGATAGAGAGAGAAATAAAAAATTGATCTGAAATATCAGATTCATAAACTGATATAACATGGTCTACTCGAGCGTGGAAAGCCCTGCTTGAGCGTCAGATACAGCCTCGCGCTCGAGCACGGAAAGTTCCACTCGAGCGTCGAATACACTTTTTCAGTACTTTTGCAGACAGGTCAAACTTCTAGAACCAAACATTCTCCGCTCTAGTGCATAAACGACAACTTGAGCAGACAAGAAACTTCGAATGCATTTTGCATTTTTTCTTCGGGGACACTGCCTCTCATCTCTGCCTAGGTGCTGCCCCGGACCCGCCAAGGGGCGTTGCCTCCTGTACTCCTGCGAGCTGACCGAGCAGCTTGATCCCTGACCTACTCAGCGAAGTGGCAAAACATGAAAGAATTAACTTCTGATACAACTTTGCAAGGCACAATTCGGGTTGGATTTGCATCTAAAGGTTTGGAGACATTACCTATTCCAAACACACCGCTACAACCCGATAACCAAAATAAGGGAATACAGGGAAACTAAGATACATAACACTGTTCAAAACCATACCAACCCGAGCTCAGAACACTACACAGAAATGGGTCAAAATCGGGATCGCTACAAATCATGTGCAATGCTCCATTCCTTTAAGTTTTCTAATTAACCCATGTAGTAAGCGCTAGGCCAATGAAACCCAATTCATCTGGATTTGGGGCGTTGGGTGTAAAGACACCTGTGGGATGCCTTTGGGATTACCAAGCGTGCCTAACAGTTCGGACTCCCGATCTCTTGATCTAGTCCCACAAGTACAATATAAAACATAAATGAAAGTCCAGATCTAGCAACTTGTACAAAAAATCCATTTTGTTGCAAAAACTTTGCTAGAAAATGGACTACATCACCAGATCTCAGAGTTGCCATCTAATCTTTTAGGAAAATTAGGAAACCTGTGACTTGTGCCAAAAGCCACTGTCCATCACAACCAAAGTGTCTTGGTTTGAGAACTTAGGTATGAGAGGGGAAGGTCATGAAATAAGCACCCCACTCACCTAATCAAAGGATTGGCCTTTACTAAGTCATGATGTGGTTTTTATAATCAATATATGCTCATGTTCCAATTATTAATAAGGCTAACATTACTATATGATGCAATCAAGTATAGATCGTGCCATTAGTTTTGGGTTATGCTTTGATTTTGTGCATTTTGAAAAGCCCTCTTTTTTTGTACAAACTCAGAAGCATAAGAATCAACTGCACTCCACTGCAAACAACATGACCTTCATCCATTGGCATTCAAACGTATATTTTATTTAAACATCTAGCCTCATGGTATAACAATATATATGATAAATAACATACACATACAACATGTTAAAGCATAAATGCTCACATAGTACTCTGAGAAAAAAGTTAAAAGAACCATATTAGAATGTATGCATGATATTATATACAAATGACTAGTGCGAGACACCCACAATATGCAACTAAGGATTCAGTTACTACCATATGGCATGTGCATCATTTCAAGACACAAATACAAATGAAACATGATGTTGATAAAATATAGATAGAAGCACCTTTGAATTGATAAAATGCGCAAATACAAATGAATCAAACCATATGCATGAAGAATAGATGCACAAGATAGGTATGATACATAAAATGTGATGTTGTACAACATACACGAAAAACATGTAAATAAAAGGGATAGAAAGACGTGGGGTTGAAAAATTATTACAACAACTCAAATGAGAAAAGGGGGAAAGAAATTATTACAACACTTGAATGAATAAATAATTAAAAAAAAAGGAAGAAAAAGACGTGGGATTGGATAAATCATTACAACAATGAATAGATTTAGCCAAATTACTGCTAAATCTAGCAAATCATTAAATAAAAAAACTTGATTAGCAGCTTTAGAACCACCAAAGAGAGCACTCTCCAGAAACTGTCTGCTTTGTTCTTGGGAGGATCATCTGGCAGCCATAAAAATGGTCCAGTTGACTACATATGTGACGGGCCAAACACTTTGTCCAGGTAAAAAAATCAAGTTGGTGTAGAAAGTTCATAACAAAATCTAAGGATACTTTCTAAGGGGTGCTTATCCCTTCTATCTCTTCCACTCGCAGAAGCCATCTAAGGAGGAAGATAGATAGGCCTCAACTCTCAACAATAGCATAAACAAATATATGCAACACGTATTTAGCAATAATTCAACAAATTAAGGGGATCAAAGCAAGAGCAAATTCAAGCCCAAGAAATAGATGAGAACTCCGAGGTCTGCGACCTTGTTGATGAGGCCAGCTTTGGCCTATTCTGCACCGGACTTTCATGACATATAGCGAGTCAGGATTTACTCAGAGCGTTAGTGGAGAGGTGGTGGGACACCACCAACTCTTTCCACTTCTTTTCTGTTGGGGAGATGACAATGACTCCCTATGACTTCTCCATGATCACAAGATTAGGAGCAGGGGGTGATCCGATCCCCTTTGACATGGATATGGGTGAGTGGGAGGCAGCTTGGATCCACCTCCTTGGAGCGCGCCTACCTCTATACAGGCTAGTGATGGCTAGATACAGCTGGTTCTCCAAGCAATTCTGTGGGAGCAAGCCTGAGACACCGGAGGAGGCAGAGCAGTACGTCTGGGGCTTCCTGATGTTCCTACTCGGTACCAACTTTTTCACGAATAAGTGAAACACCGTGGGTTTGTACTTACTAAGTGCCCTCGTGACCTTGCCTCGAGTCTAGTTTTATAACTGGGGAGGAGCTGGGCTCGCTACACTCTATGGCTATATGAGTTTCACCTCCCGCACGAAGGGAGAGTGGGTCAGAGGTTATTGGAGAGCCTAGGAGGTATGCACCATACCTTTCTGCTTTTGCACTTTCTATTCGATATCTGTTCATGCATCGTGCTTTCTGCTTTGCATTTTCTATTTTACATCTATTGACACATTGTGCTTGACACTGTTGACATTTTCTTGCAGCTATGGGTTTACACTTATTTCCTGGCTCTGGCTCCAGAGCCAGTGGATGAGATCCCTCTTGTCATGACTTACTCACAATGATATGATGGCTGGTGCTCGCGTTGAAGCCGTGATGATATGACATTTGCCTTCTACTACTGATATTTCGATACGATCGTTGCTCATGAGGTAATCTGAAACTGACAGTCACTTTTGCTTTACTACTGTTCTAATTCATACTTAACAACTAACGACAACTGACAATCAGTACATTCTCTGTTTGCAGATCATGTGGCAGCCTTGGGCGACGATGCCAGCTGGAGTGAGGGACCAGTATGGCAGGGCTTGGACCACGTCTCGATTCCAGATTTTATTGGAGGGCCCACTCTACCGGGCCTGGTTCTTGGGTGAGTATTTCATACGCCAAACTTTGGGACTATGAGGACAGCCGATAGCCTCCTATGCCACCCCCAACATCTATAAGTACAACTGATAGCCTCCTAACTAGGACTATTATTTAGTTTATGGTGGGGCTGGATGCCAACTATTTCAGAGCGAAGGGCGATTATGCGACTTTCATTCAGACTCATCTTATGCCTCCTCTGACAGGTGTTCGCGCGGGTGATGTAGCAGGTGCTCCCTTAGTGCGTGAGGCTGCTTAAGAGACCGAGGCTGATATTAGGGGGGGCCCTCCCATTGTGCAGGTTGCTAGTTGGCCGACGATTCCCACTGCACTTTACATGTTGGCAGCAGACCGGGTCAGCCTATCAGATTCCAATAGAGCCACCCGAGGAGGGGGCATGGGTATGTCAGAGCCCGTGGGGCACCTTAGGTATGGAACACATTTTATAGGTTGTAACTGAACTCTCCCTTTCCAGATATTAATTATCCCAAATACTGATCATTCAAATGCACTTGTAAGCACCGACTGAGTACACAGAGGGCCTGCGCCAGCTGGTTGCTTCTTTGATTGGCATGGTGCAGAGGAGAGAGACGTTGCTTGATCTCCACAATATCCAGGTAATTTTTTTTTTCTATTTTTCACATACATTTCACTGCTACCTTACATTGTTGTACACCACACTATCACATTTCCACTGGTACACCGATACGCATACCGTAACATTTACTCCACCCCACACTGCATTGATTCACTACACTGATACACTGTACTCATACTGTGCCTTTTGCACTCATTGTCGAATACATACAGTGTATCTGATATGTTGGCACTTGTTTTCCAGATCCCATCTGTAGCGAGGACACCAGCAGTAGTGGCACCAGCGGCACCTCCTCCGGTGGCAGGGAGGAGAGGTAGACAGGACCCAGCATGCGGCCGAGATGAGCGCCGAGGTCGAGGTAAAGGCAGGGGTGCTCAGAGCCAGAGTAGTGAGTCCAAGGCCGTATTAAGCAGGGATGATACCGAGGCTAGTGACTCTGAGGAGGCAGTGAACCGACGCTCTGAGTCTGAGGTCGGAGAGGATGATACTGGCTGAGGATTAGAGGGCGTAGATGACACCGAGGTTGGCTCTGAGATAGGGAGCGGAGATGATGAGACTGGCTGATGATTCTAATAGCAGTGCTGACAGAGATTGTGCCCCTGAGTCCCCTACGAAAAAGAGGACTAAGCGGGCCTCTCGAGCTTGAGATGACTGGTGCCAATTTTTGTACTTTTTTGCTTAATTTATTTTATTTTAGTAGTTCAGCACATGTATAGCTTTAGATAGGCACTCTCTTTTGTAAAAACTATGATCGGGGAAAAACCCTGCAGTTTTATGAAAAGAGTTATTGTTTTTGCGCATCATGAGCACCACATTGGTAGAATGAAAATGAAGTTGAATTTGAAACCAAAAAACAAAACATGAAATGAAACTTGTATTGGCACGACGCTCTTAATCGGGTAATGAGTCGACCAATGACCAAAATACAAAATACAACTTGATAAGCAAAGCGAAAACAACTCAAACAAAGATATGCACTTGCTAAAACCAAAAGACTCAAAACAAGACCTCAAAACACAAAGACCAAGACAAAACCAGACTGCCAAAACTGCCAGGCCCACAAGTGGATAGTAGGCCACTAAAAGTGGGCAACCGGCTACTTGTGATGGATCAACCAAACAGTTGACAACTGGCCTCTACTCACAGCACTATCTTCTACAAAAGGTCTTTCTTCGCAATTTCTTGACTAGAACCTCTTTTTTGCTGGTGTTTCTTCCACAAATGGAGATATTTCTTACAGAGAAGCTCGCGGATTGGATAACCACTTTAGATGGCACGGAAAAGGTAAATTTCTAAGGTTTCGGCATAAATGCACTTTTTTCGTTAAGCCATACTCCACCTTTCTTTTCATTCCTCCATGCCGTGGCTCAATGCTGGGACCCAATTACGCATGTATTTCACTTCGAAACATAGAAAATGTGCTCGACTCTTAAAGAATTTCGAGCATTGATGGAAACTCGGCGTGATGAAGAAATCATGCCTCAGCCCTGTTTTGGCCACGCCCAGGCTTTGGGATGAATGTGTGGGCTCACTTTGCATGAAGCTCGATTGTTGGCCCATGACGGAGAGCTAGATATACCTAGCTTGATTTATTCATTTTCTAACATCAGTGACAGAGGCGACCCTCTCTGGCGAGGTTTTCGGCAACATGCCCTTTATTTATGTATGCTTGCTCATTTTCCTTCTTGCCCTTAGTTACGGAGGAACAAGTATTCGGCAACATGTCTAATGTCTGAAAGAAGGTAAGAGTTGTATCGGTTTGACACTGGGTGAGACCCTGATGAGCTTAGATGCTTTTCATTAGCGAGAGACCACCAGATTTGCCAAGAGTCCACTACTTCTTCAGGTATTGTTTCCCACCCTTTTTGATATATGCCTCACATATCACTCAGCACTTATGTTCTATTTTCTCTTAAAGCCCATTCTTTACTTTTCTCTCCACGCATATCTCTCTATTCTTTAATCTCTCTTATTTTTCATCCCTTCCCAGGTATGGGTCATGGATAAGCTGAAAGTGGTGGACCCTTGCCCCGAGTATTCAGCTCAAGCTTTATTTCTTCTGCCAGCGACTAGTGGACTTTCCCATTGAGGAATGGTGGTGCATCTAGAAGTGTAGCAGGTCTATAGCTGACATAGTTTACCGTTGCCCCTGGCTCAATCTGACTAAGATGCGTTACAACATGACCTGGCAACTTGACATACAGTTGATTGGCCTCACGTACTACGAGTTCTATTTTCCCTTCTGGCTCAGATGCCAGTTCGGCATGATCAGACCTGCCCTGAGGAGGGGGTAGAATACTTGGCTTCATTATTGATTCGTGCTTCACACCTAGCTCAGTACCTTATTGCCTGGACGACGAGATAGCTTTTGGCCCCTGCCCCTAGTTTTAGTTATGCCCTTTCTGGCGAGTGCTTGGCTTGGCTCTAGGATGAGGCACAAGTCGGCCCCACTTTGGCTACATAAGCCTCTGCAAGCATGAGCAGAGGACGTAGGAGCACCTGAGTCACCCATGAGCCTAGTTTATTGCTTTGACCTTTCTTTTCAAGTTTTACGATGTAAAAACAACTTCGGTTTGTATCAGAGAGTTGGGAAATGTACTTGTGTTGAAATCAATGGAATTAAGGTTGTGAGCACTAAAAATTTTCCTGTTGGTCCCAAAAATGGTCCAAGTTATAAAAGTTAAAATTTTGAGCAAAATCAACTTTTATTAAAACCTTCCAAAACCATTTTTGAAAATAATCACTACCTGACACACACAAAATCAAACCCTAAAGATGTACAACCTCGAATCAAATGATCATAACTGCCCCTGATTGCATACCACTACTGCTTTGCATTGTAACTAGCTTTTCTTCCCAAAATGAAGTTGCAACCAAACTAACAGATGATGAACAAAGATGACCCGATCAGAAAAATGGACAGGATAGTTGAGTTAGAGATAGTTGCAACCAAACTTCAGGATGAAGTTGACCAAACTTCAGGATGAAGTTGCCTACGTATCCCAAAGATGGGAATCAAACCTTACGTAGTTTGGTTCAGGTTTACTCAAGTATTAACTCTCTCCTTTTGCGCTCTAACTTTTGCCAAAGTCACCCTTTAGGGTTTTCAACCTTGTGAGCTTAGTTTTTCTTTGTTTCTAATTTTTCATGCTTTAATTTTTGCCTAGGTCGCCCTTTCGGGTTTTTGGCCTAGCGAGCCTCTTAGGGGTAGTATTTCTTCAACTTGTCCATATTGATTGGCTGTGAAAATTCCAGGCCATCTAAGTCCATGAGAATAATTGCCCCTCCTGACCAGATAGCTTTGATAATGTAAGGACTAATCCAATTGGGTCTGAACTTGCCCCTAGGGTCATGGATGAGAGCTCGGTTGTCTTTCAGTACTATATCTCCTTCCTTGAGATTCTGGGACTTAACTTTCTTGTTAAAAGCCCTAGCAATTCTGCGCTGGTAGCCCTGAACATGATATAATGCTTTTTGCCTTCTCTCATCAAACAATATTAACTCCTCAAATCTGCTCTGTTGCCAATCTGCCTTTACTATCTGACACTCTGCCATAACTCGCAGCAACGACACTTCAATTTCAATTGGCAGAACAGCCTCCATCCCATAGATGAGAGAATAAGGGGTTGCCCCTGTAGATATCCAGATCGAGGTTCTATAACCCCAAAGTGCGAATGACTATTTATTCGGCCAGTCCCTATAGGTTTCAGCCATCTTCTGCAAGATGTTCTTGACATTCTTATTGGCGTCTTCAATAGCTCCATTGGTTTGTGGCTTGTATATGGATGACTTATGAAAAGTCACATTGTATTTCTCCAACAAGTCTATCGCCTCTTTCTTGAAGTGCGAGCCATTATTTGATATGATCTCATTTGGAACTCCATACTGGTAGATGATATTGTTTCTGAGAAATTTGACCACATGCGATGCCTTCAACATAACATAGGATTGAGCTTCCACCCATTTCATAAAATATAATCAATCGCCACCAAGATATATTCATGTCCATTCAATCCTTTTGGTGAGACAGCACTGATAATGTCGATTCCCCAGACTGAGAAAGGCCATGGCGAAGTCATGTTATAGAGCTTTGACGGCAGAATATTCATTCGATTGGCATGAATTTGACATTTGTGGCATTGCCGCACAAAACCAATACAATCCTCCTCCATGGTGGACCAATAATAGCCTTGTTTGAGGATCTTCCAGTTTGGCATCACACCACTCATATGCGTCCCGCATTCTCCACTATAGATAGCCTTCATAAGGCGCTTCAATTCCTCATCCACCACACACAATTTATGCATTCCTAGATGACCTCTTTTATACAGCTTACCCCTATAGATGATAAATTGGACGGCTATATGCTGCATTCCCTATTTGTCCTTGGCATTTGCCCCTGGTGGATACGTCTCATTTTCTAGAAAGTTCCAAATATCGTAATACTAGGGGTTTTTGTCTTGCACTTCATCTATCGCGACAATAATTTCATAAACCGGTGTGTATTTCTGTTCGATGATAAATGGGCGCATCTGGACCCCAAGTGGGATGTCTACCACAAAAGATAGAGTTGCTAAAGCATCGGCGAACCTGTTGTTCTCTCTTAATAGATGCATGAATGTCAACTTTTCAAACCTCAGAATCAAAACATCTAGGGTCTCATGGTAAACCTTCATATTCTTTTCTTTGAATTTCCAGTCTGCATTGCTTGAGAAATAACCAAGTTCGAGTCCGCGATGACATCCAATCCTATTGCTGCTAGTTCTAGGGTGGCTTCTAAATCAGTAATATTCTGCTTCATTGTTTGGCACCTTGAATCGGTGTTTGAAGGATAAACGTATATGGGAGTCGTCGGGTACTATCAACAACATACCTATCCCATAACTGTACTGATTGGACGCTCTGTCAAAGTACATCGTCCAAGTTTCCTTTTCAACTTGCAGAATGTCTTCATCTGGGAACAAGTATTCCATTGCCTCATCTCCTTCTACTGGGTGGTTTTCCAGGAACTCTGCTACAACTCTTCCTTTAACTGACTTGTGTGTGACATATTTGAGATTAAATTTGGAGAGAAGAAGCAACTAATGAGCCAGCCTACTCGTAAGCGTAGATTTCTCAAAAAGTTATTTGATGGGATCTAATCTCGAAACCAGGATTACAGAGTGAGCTAACAAGTAGTGCCTCAACTTCCTAATAGCTCATACCAAGGCTAGGCAAGCTTTCTCTAAAAGAGTGTATTGGGTCTCGCAGTCTAGCATTTTCTTGCTCAAGTAGTAGATGGCTTTCTCCACCTTATCTTCAGATTCTTAAGCAAGCATGCATTCTATGGTCATGTCTGTTACTAACAAGTACAGAATCAAAGGCTTCTCCGGCTCTGGCGGTGATAACACAAGAGGATTCTGGAGGTACTACTTAACCTGTTCAAAGGCAAACTGACATCGATCATCCCATCGAAATTTATTCCCTTTCTTCAGGAGACCAAAATAGTGGTTCACAAGTCAAGGTTAATTTGGAAATAAATCGTCATATGAATTACACTTTACCCAGAAAGCCACGCACCTCTTTTTCGGTCCTTGGTGGTGGAATTTCTAAGATGGCCTTGATTTTGGAAGGATCTACTTCAATTCCCCTCTGTGTGATCAGAAAGACCAGCATTTTTCCTGCCGTTACGCCGAAGGTGCATTTTTGCACGTTTAACTTTAATTTGTATTCCCTGATCCGTTGAAAGAATTTCTCTAGCGTGGTGTAGTGACCCTCTCGTTCTTTAGACTTGATAACCTTGTCGACCACATACACCTCGACTTCTTTGTGGACCATGTCATGCAGAATGGTGGTCGTGGCCCTCTGATAGGTAGCTCCAACATTTTTCAAACCAAACGACATAACCTAGTAGAAGTAGCTACCCCACGGGGTGGTGAATGCGGTCTTTTCTCTATCCTCAGGTGCCATCAGAATCTGGTTGTACCTGAAAAACCCATCCATAAATGATAGTAGTGCATGGCCTGTAGTGAAATCCACTAACTCATTAATATGCGGCAGAGGAAAGTCATCCTTTGGACTGGCTCTGTTCAAGTCCTGAAAGTCAATGCAAACCCGAATTCTACCATTCTTCTCCGACACTAGGACGATATTGGTTAACTAGGTCGAATATTCGGATACTAACAAGAATCATGCATCAATCTTCTTGGTGATGTCCTCTTTGATTTTCAGTGCCTAATCCGGACGAATTCTGTGCAGCTTCTGCTTGATTGGTCGAGCCTCAGGGTCAAGAGGGATTCGGTGCTGTACAATCTCAGGATCGAATCCAAGCATGTCTTCATAGGACCATGCGAAAACATCTTTTAAATCTTTTAATAAAGCGATTAAATGCTCGCGCTTCTCTGAAGCTAATGTGGACCCGATCCGGACCAGGTGTAGACACTCCATTTTTGACCGACCTCAGGACTTAGATGTCATCGTTTGTGCACTCGATGATTGTGCTTGTTTGTGCTCATTTTGAGTGCCCGAAGTTCTTGATGGAATGCCTTGTCTTTAAGCCTCTAAACCCTCTTTGTTTTGTGCTTGTTTTTTGACCAAACCTTGGTGCCTCTTGCCTGGAGGGAGAAGGGCCTTGTCGGCCACTTTTTGACCTTATCGGCCATGTTTCCCCCTTGTCGGCCACTTGAAGTGGTCGGTCGGCTAGGTGAGGTGGCCGGCCGGCCACCTAAAGTGGCCGACGGCCATTTTTCTCTTTTTTTAGATATTTTCTTAGCTAGCTGTGCCAGTTGTTGTTCACTGAATGCCATCTCCATACATGTGTATGGAGGGATGAATGCAAGCCTTTGGCTTAGATTTCTATATAATGGGGGGTCTCTCCTCTATTTGGAGTGGTTAGATAATTTCTGAGCAAATTTCCTTTCTCTCTCTCTCTCTAGAATTATTTCTCTCTCCTTATTTTGTACTGGAAAGTGAGAATTCTCTACACTTTTGCACTAAGACCCTTAACCAAACATCTTCATCTTGGAGCTGAGGTTCTTTTAGCCTTAGTTTGAGCTTCTGAGGGTGGTTTGAGCTTAGAATTGTGACTGATTTTGTGCTGTGCTTCAAGAGGTAAAGACTTACCTTGTAGGCTTTGTTTTAGCCGATTGAATTGCCATCTTTTTCCACTATTTTTGGCCTGGTTTTCAACTATAAAAACTCTTATTTTTGTGCCTTAACATGTTGGTTTGAGATCATTTTGTGCAAAGGGGTAGTCCACCCTTCTTGTTGCCAATTGTGAAGCTATTTGCATCATCTTTTAGCATATTTAAACCAATGAAATTTAGAGTTATTTCAGTGGTAAAAAGTGTGTTTTGAAGTCCAAAAATGGAAGGGGTAGCCTCCTCTCCTTGTGTCTTACTTCCATGCCTAGTTAGCATCCTATGGTAGCATGTTTTTATGGCTTAACCTAGCATAATTCAGGCATGTTTTTGACTGACCTCAAGACTTAGATGTCATCGTTTGTACACTCGATGATTGTCCTTGTCTGTGCTCGGTTTGAGTGCCCAAAGTTCTAGGCGGAACGCCTTGTCTTTGAGCCTCTAAACCCTCTTTGTTTTGTACTTGTTTTTGGACCAAACCTTGGTGCCTCTTGCCTGGAGGGGGGAAGGGCCTTGTCGGCCACTTGAAGTGGCCGGTCGGCTAGGTGAGGTGGCTGGTGGCCATTTTTCTCTTTTTTCGTATACTTTCTTAGCCAGCTGTGCTAGCTGTTGTTCACTGAATGCCATTTCCATACACATGTATGAAGGGATGAATGCATGCCTTTGGCTTGGATTTCTATATAATGGAGGGTCTCTCCACCATTTGGAGAGGTTAGATAATTAGTGAGCAAATTTCCTCTCTCTCTCTCTCTCTAGAATTATCTCTCTCTCCCTATTTTGTGCTTGAAAGTGAGAATTCTCTACACTTTTGCACTAAAACCCTGAACCAAACATCTTCGTCTTGGTGCTGAGGTTCTTTGAGGCTTAGTTTGAGCTTCTCAAGGTGGTTTGAGCTCAGAATTGTGATTGTTTTTATGCTGTGCTTCAAGAGGTAAAGACTTACCTTGTAGGCTTTGTTTAAGCCAATTGAATTGCCATCTTTTTACACTATTTTTGGCCTGATTTTCAACTATAAAAAACTTTGATTTTTGTGCCTTAACATGTTGGTTTGAGATCATTTTGTGCAAAGGGGTAGTCCACCCTTCTTGTTGCCAATTGTGAAGCTGTTTGCATCATCTTTTAGCATATTTAAACCAAAACTTTTGGCCCTTTAAACCAATGAAATTTAGAGTTATTTCAGTGGTAAAAAGTGTGTTTTGAAGTCCAAAAATGGAGGGGGTAGCCTCCTCTCCTTGTGTCTCACTTCCATGCCTAGTTAGCATCCTATGGTAGCATGTTTTTATGGCTTAACCTAGCATAATTCAGGCATGTTTTAGGCTCTGATTTGGCATGATTTAGCCCTATTTTGGGCCACTTTGATCATATGAACCATGTTTTGTATAGTTATAGTGCAAATGCCTTCACTAGTTTAGTGTTTTAGGCCTCTAAACATGTTTTGCGTGAGATGATTGCATGTTGTAGTGTCATTTGACATGTAATTTTAGTGTTTATAGCTTTTTCACATGCTCATTTATTTCACTCTTTCATTGCTTTTGAGAGTTGTGTTTTGAGTCTTGTTTGCAAGCTAACATGTAAGCATGTTTTTCTAATCTTTTATGCTTCAATCTCAGCATGTTTTAGCCACTGTTTTGGCATGTTTTTGCTTTATTTTGAGTTGGTTTGGTTAGTTGAGCTTGGTATTGCATGCCTCTAGTGTAGTGCTCTTCACTAGCTTAGTGTTTTTGGCTTTTGAACATGTTGTGCATGAGTTGCTTGCATGTTGTAGTATCATTTTTCATGCCATTTCAGCACTGAAATATCTGCAACCTCCTTCATTTCTTCACTTTTCCATTTGTTTTGAGGGTTGGTTAACCTTAAGGTTGTGTTTAAGCTTGAGATAGAGCCTGTGCTCAATGGTTTTAATCCTCTTTTAAGGGTTTCTACAAACTAATGGCATGATCTCTCTCATGTCTTAAGTCATCCTTTGGTTGACCCCTCTCTCATTAGAGGACACTCAGCTTGGACTTAACTGGTTAAAGAATGATTCAGTAATGTAAAATGTGTAAACAAAACATGACAAGTAAAACTTGAGCAAGTTAAACATGTTGTGTTGCATTGCATGTGTTTGGATGGGAAGTTAATCCAAACACAAGAAATGTGGGACATTTCATACTCAAAATGATGAAATGTGTCACGTTTCTTGGTCACTGTCACCCTTGATCATGCATGATAGGGTGGTGGTCCTTTCAGTCTTATTTGTGCATTCATTAAGCTTATACAAGCTTGACTCTTTGGCCATCATGCATTGAAAATGCTTGATTGGTGGCCTGAGAGCCAAGTGCTACACTCCTTTGAGCTTGAGAAATAATGAGGGTCGCAGTATACACATTTCTTGAAAATTGCATTGCTTTGCCTCTGTTGCTCTCTATTGCAGCAAAAACAAAAGTTAGGAAAAAGAGGTGGCCAACTGACCACTTGAAGTGGCCGACCGGCCACTTAAACTAGCCGACCGGCTAGTTAAGGTGGCCGACAACCACTTTTTGTAGCCGACTGACCACTTATGAATTTTTGTGCAAAAGTGTTCCTGTGTTGGAGCAGAGGCAATCTGGAAGTTGGTACAGTTTTCAGAGATCAAATGAGTGCAAACAGAGCTAACCCATGGTAAGGCGATGGATTTTCGGGAGGAAGCTAACTGAGCATTCATGTCTCCCTCGCCTGCGAGGCCACTTAATTACTTTATTAGCTAGTTGTAGCCAATTAATACAAGTGTCATAATTAATTAGTTTAATCTGTTTTGTAATATTTTAGCCAGCTAAGAATAGTTAGTTAATTTATTTCAATTGTTGTAATAATTAGCTTAGCTTAGTGTAGCTTAGCTTATTCATTTGGACCCTTCTTCGCGAGGGCAAAATGTTGTAATAAGTGTGCGTACGTGTGTGCATGTCTTCCAACCCCACGTCTTTCTCCCTTTTATTTAACCGTTTTCGATGGTTAGTTTAGGGACATTTTTGATTAGCATACCTTATGCTCGCATGCGTGCATCAGTCATTTGGCTTGCATGCACCGAGGCTCGGCACATCATTCAAACTACATCATATTTCAATACTTCTTTGAATACGTGTATCAAATTGTTGCATTCACATGCCATATTAGTAGTTGAGCCTATTAATTTCATGTTGCATGTGTTGTATTAGGCATCTTAACATAGTTAGGATCATGCATATTTCTAACTAGTTTTTGTTTCGGCTTGGAGTACTCTATAAGTTTTACGCTTTAGCGTGCTTGCATGAGTGCGATTGCCGCGTTGTCATGATAGCATGCTTGCCATGAGGCTATTTGCTTAAATGCTAAACTACATGAATGCCTGTGGATGACGGCTTTGTTACTTGAATTGGAACAATTCAATGAATGTGAGTTTTAAGCCCACTTTGTGAAGTGGCAAAATCATGTTTTAAGCCCACCTGAGGTGGCAAATCTGCGTTTTAGCCCACTTGAGGGTGGCAACTTCAAACCATTTTTTGAAAAACAAACATGAGTTGAATTCGTTCCAAATTCTTGCGATTATAGTCTATACTTTCTTGTGTGCATCACATAGTAAAGTTAGCTAATAACTGGAATAAACACACATGAGGTTTATAAAAGAACATATCATGATTACTAGAGACCGATCCTTTGATCGGGTGAGCGGGGATGCTTATTTCAAGACCCTCCCCTCTCTTACCCAAGTTCTCGAGCCGAGGCAACTTTGGTGATGACGGACACGTGACCTTTGGCACGAGTCAAGGTTTCCTAAATTTCCCAAAAACAAAATATGTAGGTAGCGACTCTGTAATTTGGCAAAGCAGTCCAGTTTTGGCATTGTTTGATTCAAAATTGATTTTCCAAAATGATTTGCTGGATTAGACTCTTTGGTGTTTATCAATCTTGTCACGCCTCAAACTCGCCCTTGAAAGTTTGGGCATGACCAACTCGATAGCGGTCTCAAAACTTAATTAAGTATATAATATGGGGCCTGAACGAAAGCAATTATCAATGTAAAACAATATCCATTGAGCTACACTTATATGCCAGGATCATAAACATTTCATCAGACAATCCAACACATAACAAACACACGCATAAGGGGCAGTTGTAGACACACATATATATACAGTCCCATCCCCGGGACTGGGGGAAATATCAAAACATCGCTAATGAAGGTTATACATGATTAATAACATTTGACAAAAATGCTAGTGGCTAAAGCTATGAGTTGCGAAAAGAACTCCACAAAATGTGTAAGCTTCATCTAACTGCTTGGACACAACGGGGTTGTCAAAAATAGCTGATAGAGCTGAACTAGGACTGACCTCTGGGTTGATTACCTATAGAGACAGACATAATACGGAGTGAGCAAGGCTTAGTGAATAATAGTAGATAAGGAACTTAAATGAATAAACATGAATTATGTCGCACATAGGCACATGAGTCACATGCTTGATCTTGTCTTGTAAACATTTTTTTAACAGCCTTGGGCCCAATATATGTACAAAGCGGCCTCAAGCCCAATATCATGCAGAACGACCTTAGGCCCAACACATTATACAAAACGACCTTAAGCCCACATCTCAACAGTTGTTCACAGATTGGAAATGTACAATACCTCCCTTGGCCTTTGGCCATGAATTATAATCAATCTGAATCAGATTAGGGTTGGTGAGACATCAACATGTCATCATCTCCCTCAATCTTAGAGTCATCCACACTTCGTGGCTTATAACCGAATGGCCTCGGGCCCATCACTAGTACAGCAGAACGACCTCAGGTCCGTAAGCATATCATTGTTCAATAACGTACATAAGTTTTCTAGTTGTTCATCACGAGTTGACATAGTTAACTTACGAATAACAGAACGTTAGTAATAATGATTAACAGTAGCCGAAATATATCACTACAGTACTATTACTCATAGTGCTGTGGCGGAGCGATAGTCCCTTCTGGGATGGAACCTACACACACATGTAATTCATACATTAGTCCATTTACCTTTTAATCAACATTCGATTCATTTAAATTCTATTCAATTTACGAACATTTTAAAAGCTCCAAACACATATTTTAGTGATTCCAGAGGGTCAAACAGGAGAAAAGAAGCACACAGTATTTTTTCACATGGGTCACACGTGTGGCAGTCCTCCGCCGCACGTGCGGGAAGGTGGGCCGCACATGCCGTAATTGTTCCCGGCACGTGCTTTTATTCCAGTACCTCAACTTCGGTCTCCCCTATTTTTCGCGCGTGCGGCTGTTACCCCCGCACGTACGGTGATGCTTTCCGCACCTGCAGCAGTGAGCCCCGCCCGTGCGGTCGTTATCCCTGTTTTGTGCAATCCGAACCAAAGCACACACCCAACTAGGTTACACCATCTCAAGGCACCAAATAAAGGAATTTAACACAACATGATGGTATAACACTACATTAACATAAATCATAAGCTCAATTAGGTCTTTAATCCCTTCACATTCATAAACATAACTTAATATTCTTATGTTTGATATATGAGTTATATACATATATAACCATGTGAGTTCAACATGAAAAATCAAGAACAAGGTGTAATTCCTCCATAACCTCAATCTAACTAAAAATAACTAATTGATACAAGCATCCTCACTATTAGTCAATTATCACACACATGGCTTCAATTACAACCCTAATCACATGAACACAAAAGAAAACCTTACTCAAGTCCAAGTGAGGGGCTATTTTAGGTAGATTGAACCTACCTTGAGCTCAAATCTCCAAAATCTTACTCAATTCTCCAATGTTCCCTCTTGTTGAAGCTTTCTCCTCTTGTTCTCCCTCTCTAACTCTCTCTCTTCTCTCTCTCTCTCTCTCTCTCTCTCAGGAGATATTTTTATGTGAAGAGTTTTCTCAGTTAAGAGGTTAGAAGAGGTATATTAGAGTCATATAAAAGTTGACAAAAGAAATTTAATCAGTCTAATCATTTCGAATCAGATTTTTTTTTTACAAAAACTCTTATTATGGTCTAAAAATCATGCTTATCACTATTATGAAGTCAATTTCAGATTATTAAGCTTCTAGGGCTTTGAATTACTGACCCAAATGTCTTAATTGTAACAGATATTTCTCATAATTGACAAATATAAACTCATAACCATATAATTCACACAATCAAACTTAATTTCACATGGAATTTCACATTTATCATATAAGTGCACATAATAAGAGACAGAAAGTATACTAGAAGGCATATAGAGGGTCGGGTTATTACAAGTCTTACATTGCACTTTGTGAGATTAGATTTAGAACTATAACAGGCATCGGAATTGTAGGACCAATTCGAGCTCTATGAAAGGGGGAGCGCAAAGAAAGTTGTGTCTACAGTTTCTGGCGACTCTGCTGGGGATTTAGAGAACTTGACTTGAACTCATGATATGTTGTTTTATTTACACTTATGTGTTTCTTTGCATTTGCATTTGCATTGGTGCGCCTAAGTCATGGTGTTTGCCATCTGCTATTCTTGAGCGATTTGCCAGAGGCTTACTTAGAAAAGCGCGCCATAAGGCTGACCGGTTGCGAGCTCTGCCATGATGGGAACACAAACCTTGGATCTAGGCTACCGCTATACCATTTGATCCTCCTTTCACTTGTTAGTGTTAGGAGCGAGAGGTATATTAGGTGGTCTTGTTGAGGCACCCTTTCTAACCAATTGACCTAGTTGCATATCGGAAGCCTTAGAGACTGTTCCAAATTAGGACAAGTTTCTCACTCGAATGCAAGATTGTTTGAAACCGCATGTGTGAGTAGTGAACCCCTAGCTCCTGACAAAACTAGGATAGGGAAACCCTACCCCAGCAAAGGCGTGCCTTGGCTCTCTCTTGCTTGATATGTGCTTTTAGAGTGTGGCTCTGCAGGAATGCATGTATCAGTTGCAAGTTTGGGTATAAGTTTTGAGGCAGAAATTTGGGATAGAAATTAGTGTTTGAGTACAGATTTTCCAGTTTAGGATTTCAACTGTGTGTTGTCTTTGTCTCAGCCAAGGTGTTGTGCGTTTGGTGATTGTTGTTTCTTTTTTTGCTTTATTTTCTTTTTACAAGGTAATATTTCACAATTGCTTCTGACAAGGCAGTTTTCCACCGAGCACTTTGGACCAAAGTCAGGAGGATTTACTGATCTAAGAATCTTATTGGAGGACAACTAGTGTTTGCTTCGCCACCCCCGGTTACGAGACGGAGGAAAGTCATGCATAGATCATAGGCTCAGCAATCGCCAATTCAACGGTCATTATCTACGTCACCTGTGCGCAGTTGGGCCCAGTTTTCTGCTTCCGCATCAGAAAGAGAGTATACACCGGTTCTGATAGATCAGCACCCCTCAAACACTGTGGAGGATATGATGTGCCAACTTCAACAGACCATCGAGGCCATGCAGCGGGACGCTGCTCGCCAGGCGGAAGTTATCGCTCACCAAACAAAGGTTGTAGCCCAGCAGGCTGAACTGATTGTTAGGCTTTAACAACAACAGTAACAATAACCGCAGCAGGTAACATCTTCTGCATCCCACCCACCTCTTGTAGATTTTCCAGTACCTAGAGCTTCACTCCCACAGCCATTGTCCTGGAAAATGTGGACATCCTAGTGGATCTGATTCCACCCCAGACTTCCGAAGCACCGGCCAAGCCAATGGAGGCCCTCTTTGAGTTTGAGGTCGACCCTACGGCTCTGATGGTAAGCAAACTTGAGAAGTTTTTTAAGAGGGCTTAGGGTGTCAACTCGATCCCGGACATAGAGGACGGCTACACAGATTCGGCGGTGACATTGCCGGATAGATTTAAAATGACACACATAGACCGCTTTGACAGTTCGGGTGATCCCATGGTCCACTTGCGGCTATTTTTAGATATTCTGCGACCGATGGGCCTGACTAGACTACAGAAGCTATCCCTCTTTGGCTGGACCCTGTCGGATATTATGGCTCTCTGGTATGCTAAACTGAAGGATTTTGTGAAAAGGAGCTGGGAAGAGATGGTCGGGGCCTTTGTTGCCCAATATTCTTATAACACTCAAATCGAGGTCACAACTCGTGATCTTGAGGCTACTCGACAAGAGTTGAAGGAGGGCTTCTCCGACTTCGTCACTCGGTGGAGGGCCAAGGCCTCCATGATGACCACCAGGCCAACTGAGAAGGACCAAATAAGAATGGTCGTTCGTAATCTGCAACTAAAGTTGCTGCAAAAGATGATTGTCTTACCCCTCCCTACATTTGCCGACCTTCAGGAGATAGGGGTGCAGATAGAGGATGCGATGAAACAGGGTCTAATTGACCATAAAAGGAGCATCCCAAGAGGGCTTTTATACGTATTTCAAATACGGCTATGAGTAGCAACGTAGTTGTGAGGATCTCTGATGTTGGTATGGTCACCACCACACTGAAAACAGCCAACCCCTTTATTGGTACATCCAGAACTACCCCACAACCTACAAAGTACCCATCCCGGGGCCAGAGGGTTTTCACCCCACTCTGCATGTCTGTATCCAAAGCCTTGGGGGTCCTGATCAGAAAACGGCATCTGAAGCCCCTAGAGTCGCGCCCATTGCCTAATCCCCTCCCTCCTACACACAACCCAGCCAAGTATTGCGCCTTCCACCAGTAACATGGTCATGATATTGACCTATGCTTTAGACTCCATCATGAGATTCAGGATCTCATTGACAACAAAGTGATAGCGCCCCCTAAGAAGCCTAACGTCACTACAAATCCTCTCCCACCACATAACCAACCCCCTCCTCCACCCAGGCAAGTAAACCTTATCCAAATAATGGTCGTCCCATATGACCCCAGTATATACATCACCCCCTCCCACCTGCCTAAGCCGGCGCTGTTCATTCCAGAAAGCACAGACTTGTGCATGATGAGCACGTCCATATCCCAACCCGAACCCATGGTGATGGTTGTGGTAGAAGAAGATATGTCGAAGGGCTCCATGATCTTAACTGAAGAAGATTACAACCCTTGCTGTTACATTGTGCCAACTAGCCAGGCCAGACCAATGGTGGAATTGCTGAAGAGAGCGGAGGTTAATGTAGTCCAGGAGGACGGGCCAAGCCAGGGACTAGATGATTTAGCTGAGCTTGAGGAGGACATCAGTAATCTGCAGTTCTTTGATGAACAAGATCTGGGAAATGTACAAATCGGCTGGTTTGATATGAACGGATCAACGAATAATACAGGTTGGCTTAGTGATGAGCTGGATGTAGATGAAGGGTCTCAACCGAAGCAAGAACAGTTGGAAACGGGGATTGCTGCAATGGCTAGAACGGTCAACAATAAGGGGAAGTTGACGGAGAGCATCGGTACTAAGAATTTTGCTTAAGAATTTGGTAGCTTGTGTACAGCTAATACAGAACAGGAGGTCGCACTAAAGCGATTCGAGCAGGAAAGAACTGAGACTGATCAGAGGGTTAGAAAAGCCAAAGGTCCTGCAGGGACTGACTGTGTTGCGAATACAGGAATGTTTACAATGGAACCGGACAGCTGCCTGTCGGTTGCTGGAGAAATGTGGTGGGAAGATGAAGACTTGCGTCTTGCCCACACGGATGAAGACTGGGGACAGAATCTGCCTGACGATACATGGTATGTCGAGGAAGTGGATCACATGACTCGAAGTGGACGGTACTTTAAGCCCCTACACCTGGACCAACCAAAGGCATCAGGGAAAGACAAGGAAGCAGAGAAACAGAAAGATAAACTATTGGAAGAGGAAGCTATACTGAAGCAGCTGAAAAAGATTCAGGTGGACATCTCCATCTGGGGTTTGCTTATGGCTTCACGGGTGCATAGACAAGCAATCCTATCAGCAATGGATAAGGCTAAGCTCTTCATTGACACAACCCCTGAGCAGTTAGTGGGACTAGTTTTCTCGGGTGGTGCTTTACCAACTTTGACTTTCACAGATAAAGAATTGTCGCCTGAGGGCTCTGAACACAACAAGCCACTATACATCTCTGTGGAATGTAAAGAGAAGTGGATACCAGTTGTCTTGGTTGATACTGGGTCTGCAATTAATGTGTGTTCATCGCGCACAACCTATGCTATCGGTTTGAAACCCACAGGCTTCGCACCAACGGCCCATGTAATTCGGGCTTATGACAATACAAGTCAGGAAGTGATGGGGACAGTGCGGATCAGAACTCAGGTTGGCTCGACACAACAGGACATTGAATTCCACGTCCTGGATGTTCCAGCCACCTTTAATTTACTCCTTGGACGGTTGTGGCTGCACCAAGTAAGAGCTGTCTCTTCCACTCTGCATCAGATGCTGAAGTACCCCCATGGGAAGGGGGTAGCTATTGTTTTTGGGAATTCTTCGATAGATTCGCCACCGAAGGTTACGACACTGGTCTTGGAAATTGTACATGGCGAGGAGAATGACTTTTTGTCTAGGTTCACCTTGGCCGAGGCCCGGGTAGTGCAAGATATTCTCGTTGTTGATGAGGGGTTATATGTCAGTGCTCAATCCGTCTACCTCATGAATAAGCTACAACATGTACCCAGAATGGGATTGGGAACGAGCAGCCAGAAGGGCGTCGCTGTATTGGTCGAAGTGCCACACAACCTTTATACCTTTGGCCTAGGTTACATGCCTACCAAAGAGGATTGGGTAAGAAAGGGAAAGGAAATGGCAGGAAGGGCCAAGGCTAAACAAGTTGGGAAGCACTATGAGTTGGTGCATAGACCTATTCAAGGAACCCTGAACGACTGCTTTGTTCAGGAGGGGGGAGATTTCCCATTTTGTGGCTTTCCTAAGCCATGGCTGAATTCTGAGAAGCGGCATTTGCCCGGCTTTGAGATCTTTTTCGTCCTACAGTTGCAAGGGGATGAAGTTGCAGAATAGCAGACTGACCTACCAGCTGAGGTTGAACAGTGTATAGAGGATGAGTCCGATGGCATCGACCTTGAACTGGGAGCAGCGCTGGCTTGTCTCCTCTCAAATCCTCATATCACACCAGCGAGCTTAGGGGATGACTTCTCTGTTTCCATGATTGGAGATCAATCGGCTGTGGGCCTTTCTTTTGGCATTCTGGATGCATCTATCGCACCCTCCCTCGTTTGGCAGTTCGAGGAGGGCTTTTTGTCTAGCAGTTTTGAATCAGGTAGTGAATCAAAATCTGATTCCACAAAGTCTGTAGAGTCAGAATCAGATTCTAGTTCTTTTGAGTCAGAGTCCTGTATTCTTGGGGTTGATAACCCGGATGTCGTTGTTTTGTGTAGGTCATTTTTTTTCTTTTCTTTTGAGTCGGTTATAACCGAGGAATTGGATGAATTGGAAGTTGTGAATGAGAATGGTACCACTACTATCTCTGAGTACTTTTCGGTGCCATTTGTTTATTGCATTAATCAGGACTTTCAAAACTTTGATAAAAATGACGAGGAAGAAATTCCTCTGGTTTTGAAATATTTGATTGATCGAGAGGATGAGAGGTTTGTAAAACCCTTGGTTGATGAAATCACTTTAATTAATGTTGGTACTGAGAAGGATCCGCGTCTGGTCCAGATCGTGTCCACGTTGTCTTTGGAGGAGAGCACTTAGTCACTTTATTAAAAGATTTCAAAGATGTTTTTGCGTGGTCCTATGAAGACATGCTTGGAATCGATCCTGAGATTGTACAGCACTAGATCCCCCTTGACCTTGAGGCCCAACCTGTCAAGCAGAAGCTTCGGAGAATACGCCCGGATTGGGCTCTAAAAATCAAGGAAAAGCTCACCAAGCTGATAGATATAGGGTTCTTGCTAGTATCTGAGTATCCTACTTGGTTGGCCAACATTGTTCTGGCGTCAAAGAAAGATGATAGAATTCGGGTATGTGTGGATTTCAGAGATCTGAACAAAGCTAGTCCGAAGGACGACTTTCCTCTACTGCACATCGACAAATTGGTGGACTTCACCATAGGCCACGCGTTGCTTTCCTTTATGGATGGGTTTTCCAGGTACAACCAGATCTTGATGGCACCCGAGGGTAGGAGAAGATTGCCTTCACCACACTGTGGAGAACCTACTGCAATAGGGTAATGCTGTTCTATTTGAAGAATGCTGGGGCTACTTATCAACAAGATGCAACCACGATCTTACATGATATGTTCCATAAAGAGGTTGAGGTGTACGTGGACAATATGATTGTCAAGTCCAAGGAAAGAGAGGGCCACTACACCACCTTGAAGAAAATTTTCCAACGGACCAGGGAATATCGGATGCGACTGAATCCTCAAAAATGCACTTTTGGTGTCACAGTAGGGAAAATGTTGGGGTTCTTGATTACACAAAGGGGCATTAAGGTCGATCCTTCCAAAATTAAGGCCATCTTAGAAATGCTACCACCAAGGACTGAAAAGGAGGTGCGAGGCTTTCTGGGTAAAGTGCAATTCATAAGACGGATCGCAAAATTAACCTTGACTTGTGAACCACTCTTTGGTCTCCTAAAGAAAGGAAAGAAATTCCAAAGGGATGACCAATGCCAAGTTGCTTTCGAGCAGATCAAACAGTACCTTCAGAACCCACCTGTGTTGTTGCCGCCAGATCTGGGGAAGCCGTTGATTTTGTATTTGTCAGTAACCGACACGACAATGGGCTACATGCTTGCGCAGGAATCTGAAGATAGAGTGGAGAAAGCCATCTATTACCTGAGCAAGAAGATGCTGGAATATGAGACGCGTTATACTCCGCTGGAGAGGGCTTGCTTGGCCTTGGTATGGGCTACCAGGAAGTTGAGGCACTACTTCATAATTTTGGTTTTGAAATTGGATCCCATCAAATATCTCTTCGAGAAACTAACACTTACAGGTTGGCTAGTCCGTTGGTTGCTTCTTCTCTCCGAATTCGATTTGAAGTATATGACTTGCAAGTCTGTGAAGGGGAGAGCGGTAGCGAAGTTCCTAGCCGATCACCCAGCAGAGGGAGACAAAGCAGTAGAGTATCTGTTCCCAGATGAGGCTATTCGGCAGGTTGAAGAAGAGATTTGGACTATGTACTTTGACGGAGCATCTAACCAATACGGGTATGGGATAGGGGTGTTGCTGATAGAACCCGACAATTCCCACATACCCTGAGCCTTCAAACTCCGGTTCAAGGTGTCAAACAATGAAGCTGAATACAAGGCATGTATCGCTGGCTTAGAAGCCACGCTGGAACTAGGGGCAAAATGGTTGGACGTCATTAGGGACTCGAACCTGGTTGTATCTCAAGCGAAAGGAGACTGGAAGGTTAAAAAAGAAAGGCTGAAAATCTATCACCAAACCCTAGACGTTCTGATTCCTAGGTTTGAGAAGCTAACCTTCACGCATCTGTTAAGAGAGAGCAACAGGATTGCTGATGCCTTATAAACTCTATCTTCCATGATAGACATCCCTTTAGGAGTCCGGATGCGTCTAATCATTATTGAACAGAGGCATGTGCCGACTTATGAGTTAATTACTGTGATGGATGAAGTACAAGATCAGAACTCCTGATATCATGATGTATGGACCTTCTTGAAAAATGAGGCTTATCCACTAAGGGCAAATGCCAAAGAAAAAAGGGCGATACGGCGAAGGCTGCTCAGTTTATCATCTGCGGGCGTAAATTGTACAAACAAGGCCATCTATGAATGCATAAACTGTGTGTTGATGCTGAAGAGTCGAAGCACCTAATAGAGGCCATCCACGGGGGGAGTGTAGTTCGCACATAAGCGGAGTGATGCTAGCTCGGAAGACTCTCAGACAGGGTTACTACTGGTCAACCATGGAGGAGGATTGTATTGGTTTTGTTCGGCGATGCCACAAATGCCAAATCCATACAAATCGCATGAGTATCCCGCCGTCCAAGTTGTACAACATGACTTCACCATGGCTATTGTCAGTCTAGGGAATTGATGTTATTGGGGTAGTTACTCTGAAGAGGTCAAACGGGCATGTGTACATCCTGGTGGTAATAAACTATTTCATAAAGTGGTCGAGGCCCAATCCTACGCAGTGCTGAAAGCGTCGCATGTAGCCAAGTTCATCAGGAATAACATTATCTGTCGTTATGGGGTCCCAAATGAGATCATTTCAAACAATGGTTCCCACTTTAAGAAAGAAGTGATCGACTTGTTGGAAAAATACAACGTGGCTTTTCATAAGTCGTCCACATATCAGCTGCAAACCAATGGAGCTGTTGAGGTTACCAATAAGAACATCAAGCACATTTTTGCAGAAGATGGTGGAAACCTATAGGGACTGGCGAGATAAGATGCCATTTGCTCTTTAGGGCTACAGAACATCAATTCGGACTTCGACTGGAGCAACTCCACATTCTCTGGTTTATGGGATGGAAGTTCTTCTACCGATTGAAGTTGATGTTTCGTCGTTGCGAGTTATGGCTGAGTGCCAGATAGCAGAAGTGGATTGGCAACAGAGCAGGTTCGAGGAACTTATGTTGTTTGACGAGAGGAGGTTGAAAACACTGTACCACATCCAAGGATATCAACGCAGAATTGCCAGGGCTTTCGACAAGAAAGTTAAGTCTAGGAATCTCAAAGAAGGCGATTTGGTGCTTAAAGACAACAGAGCCCTCATCCATGACCCTAGGGGCAAGTTCAGACCTAATTGGATGGGTCCTTACATCATCAAGTCTATTTCATCGGGTGGAGCTGTCATTCTTATGGACTTAGATGGCCTCGAATTCTCCCAACTAATAAACATGGACAAGTTGAAGAAATACTATCCTAGAGTGGCTCGCTAGGCCGAAAACCCGAAAGGGCGACCTAGGCAAAAGTTAGAGCACAAAAAAATTTGAAATAAGAAAAACTAAGCTCGCAAGGTTGCAAAACCTAGAAAGGGTGGCCGTGAAAGGAGAGTGTTAATACCCGAGTGAACCCAAACTAAACTACGTAAGGCTTGATTCCTATCTTTGGGATACGTAGGAAACTTCATTCAGAAGTCCAGCCATAAACACTTCCAATTCAACTGTGTCCATGTGATTGTTTTGGTCATCTTTGTCTTTTCTGCATCCAAGAGTTCAGTTGTGATCTTTGCTATCAGAGCTGGTTACAGTGTAGTGTTATTCAGACAAGGGGCAACTTTCCAGTTATTGGATTTGGGGTTGTACATCTCAAGGATAGATTCCGAGTATGTCCAATTGTGATCCTTCTCGAAAATGGTTTTGAAAAGTATTAATAAAAGTTGATTTTGTTCAAATTAATCTTTTTACAACTTAGACCATTTTTGGACTAACAGGAAAATTTTCAGTACCCACAACCTTCAATTTCATTGATTTCAATACAGAGTTCTCTAACTCTTGATACAAATCGAAGTTGCTTTTAATTACATTCAAAAAGAAAACTTGAAGTACAGATTAAAGTAATAAACTTGGGGCATAGTTGAGTCAGGTGTTCCTACGTCCCCTCCCAGAGCTTGCGGAAGCTTCAGATGCCAAAGTAGGCCCGGTTTGTGCCTCATCCTCAAGCCAAGCTATACGTTTTCCAGAAAGGGCACTACTGGGGACGGAAGCCAGAAGTTCTCTTGTCCTCCATGCAGTGAGGTATTGAGCTAGCTGTGTGCCTTGGATCTAAAATGAAGCTGGGTACTCTAGCCCCTCTTCTGGGCAAGTCTGGTCGTGTCCAAACTGACGCTGGAACCACAATGGAAAGTAAAAGACACAGTGTGTTAAGTCAATCAACTGAATGCCAGGTTGTCGAGACATGGTGTAGCTCATCTCAGGCAGATCAAACTAGGGGCAACGCCAAGCAATGTCAACAGTAGATCTGTTGCACATCCAGTGGCACCACCATCCCTCGTTCGAGAAATCAACTATCCGTTGGCGAAAGATATAGTCACGCGCTGAATACGTATGGCAAGCGTCCACTACTTTCAACCTATCCATGAGCTATACCTGGGGAGGGATAAAAAATAAGAGAGATTAAAGAATAGAGAGGTGCATGTGGAGAGAAAAGTGAGAAAGGGTTTTAGGAGAAAAACAGAGCTTAAGGGCCGAGTAATGTGAGAAACGCATGTGAGAAGGGTGGGAAACATTACCTGTAAGAGTAGTGGACTTCCTGCGAACCTGGTCGTCTCTTGGCGATGGAAAGCATCCAAGCCCATCAAAGTCTCGGCTAATGCTAAGCCAATGCAACTCTTGCCCTCCTTCAAGCCTTGGGCAACTTTTATCAAGCGAATAGTAGACCTTTCGAAACCAAGGGCAAGAAGAAAATGAGCCAACATACACAAGCAAAGGGCATGCAGTCGAAAATTTTGCCAAAGACGGTCAGCACGGTTGCCGGCGTCAGAAAATCGGTGAATGAGATTGGGAATGTCAAGTTCTCCATTGTGAACTAAACATTGGGCATCGTGTAAAGTGAACCCACACATTCATCCTAAAGCTTGGATGTGACTAAAATGGGACTGGGGCAAGATTCCCTCATCACGCCTTCACGCCTTCACGCCTTTGGCCCATTTGGGTTTCCATTCATGGCAAAACAGCCTTCGGCCCATTCACTTATGTCAAAACGGCCTTTGGCCCACTCGTTCATGTCAAACCGGCCTTCGGCCTACTCATTCATGTCGAAACAGCCTTCGGCCCACTCACATGTGTCAAAACGACCTTTGGTCCATTCATTTACAGCAGGACGACCTTTGGTCCATTCATTTATATCGAAACGACCTTTGGTCCATTCATTTATATCAGGACGACCTTTGGTCCATTCATTCACATCAAAACGACTTCGGTCCATTCATTTATATCAAAACGACCCTTGGTCCATTCATTTATATCAGGACGACCTTTGGTCCATTCATTCACATCAAAACGACCTTCGGTCCATTCATTTATATCAAAACGACCTTTGGTCCATTCATTTATTCCTGTCAAACTTTTGTCCACAATCCCAATTAACAACTCATAACGTTTATAAGGGAATAACAATTGGACATTGACAAGCTTTCGAATATTGATATTACTCACAGTGATCGGCTTGTGGATTCGCCCTGGAGCTTGACCCTACACATTCCATGCACACAAAAGGGTCATTAACCATTCAATCCGTCCCTTAATTCACATATTCCTCTTTAGGCTTTATTCTTATCTCATTAACTCATTTATAATGTTTAACACACGCCGAAGAGTGATTACAAGTGAAAGAGAACGGAAAACGAAACACAGAACGCATGAACAGAATTCCAGAAATTAGGGTCCCTGCTCGAGCGTCAATTTACCCGCTCGAGCGGACCCTCAAGGCCTGCAAAAGTACTGGTTGCATGAAGAATACGCTCGAGCGTTAAATAGGGCGCTCGAGCGGAAGGCCTGACAAAATAGCTCCCACGCTCGAGCGTCAACTTCCCTGCTCGAGCGGGAACCATGCCTGCAAAAACTGCTGGGAGCTCGATTTCTCTGCTCGAGCGTCACTTCACTCGCTCGAGCAGGCATCGAAAATCTGGGTTTTCCAGATTGAGTTCTTGAGCTTCATCTTGACATTCAAAGGCTCTAAATGCGTGATTTCGGTCCAAACTTCACGTAATCATATACTAACATGGTACAAACATAGGATTATAACATATTGGAGCTCAATTTCATAATTTATCTACATGCATGTCCCAAAATATGTCAAACTCAATCATTAACATAACCAATTCATGCATTCAAGCTCATGTCTTCTCAATTTGTACATGCATGTGATGGATTAGCCACATTCTCAACTTAGATAACACAAATGGTGATCAAAACATGAGTTTCCTTTTTAACATTTCACATGGGTTATACACATTTGTGCTTAAACATGTAAATTTCAAGGTATTTCTTACATGCATGCACATATTAAGCCTCAATTCAACAAACACAACTCAACTTCATCACAATCTTGTTCTTGATCACCAAGATAGCTTGGACATGCACAAAATTACAATTATAATCCAAGAATCACTCACCTAGGAGCTTGATTCTCACAATCTATGATCAAATCTTGACTTAGGCTTCCAATCTCCAAGTTTCAAGACCAAAGTTGCACAATCCCTCTTTCTCCCTCCCTATAGTCGGCTCTCCCTCTCAAATTGAGTTCAAGAATCAGCCAAAATAAGCTAAGGGAGAGAAATAAGGTGTAGTGCTCAAATATGGCAAGTCCCACTAAGTCAATATAATATTAGTAAAGAATTGGGCACCAATTTACCAATTTAATCAACTTAATCTGGTCCGAATCAATTTTTCAATTAAATTTCACCGTAGGCTCTAAAAATTATGCCAATCACAATGGCGTAATCAATTTCGGGTTCTGTGGCCGATAAGGCCCTCGATTAATTTTCCAAAGTTGATTAGTCAAACAGGTATTCCTACGGTGAACAGATAAAACTTCAAAATCACATATATTCACATAATGACACTTAAAATCATGATAAACACATAATCCTACTCAATTTAAGGACCAATTGGCAAACTACGGAACAGGGGTATCACAGTCTTCCACCCTTTAGGAAGTTTGGTCCTCCAAACTTAATTTACCTTCGTCGGGAAACAAATGTGGATAGCGTAGACGCATTTCCTCCTCTTTTTCCCATGTAGCATCTGTCCCATAGTGTTCCTTCCATTCCACTTTCACCATTGGAATGGATTTGTTTCTCAATTCTTTCACTTGTCGGTCAACAATTCCTTCCGGCCATTCAGCATATTGCATATTTTCATCAATAGCAACCCGGTGATAATCAATCACATGCAACGGGTTTCGGAGGTAACCCCTCAACATTGACACATGAAACACATTGTGGATTTGCTCAAATCCTGGTGGCAAAGCGACCCTGTAGGCAACTGGACCAAGCCTTTCCAAAATCTGGAACAACCCAATGTAGCGGGGCGACAACTTGCCCTTTTTCCCAAACCTGACTTGGCCTTTCATTGGAGAAACACGGATGAACACATGGTCGCCGACCTCATACTCAAGAGGTCTTCTCCGAATGTCTGCATAATTCTTCTGTCGGTCTTGAGCTGTTTTTAGTCTTTGTCGAACAGTTTTGATCTTTTCAGAGGTGTCTTGTACCATTTCAGGCCCAAGCAAAGCTCTGTCCCCGACCTCTGTCCAACAAATAGGTGATCTACACCTCCTACCATACAAAGCCTCGTATGGTGCCATACCGATGCTGGAGTGGAAGCTGTTATTATAAGCAAACTCTGCAAGCGGCAAATAGTCTTCCCAACTCCCCTGAAAATCCAAAGCACACATGCGAAGCATATCTTCCAAAGTCTGTATCGTTCGTTCTGACTGCCCATCTGTCTGTGGGTGGAATGCAGTGCTGAACCTTAGTTCTGTTCCCATAGCTTCCTGCAAACTCTTCCACAACCTAGATACAAATTTCAGATCCCTATCCGACCCAATGGACACCGGAACTCTATGTAAACGGACAATTTCATCAACATAAATAGTAGCCAACCTATAAGCAGTAAATGTAGTTTTGACAGGCAGAAAATGTGCAGATTTAGTCAGTCTATCAACTACAACCCAAACAGAATCCATACCTCGGGAGGTCCGAGGTAGGCCAACAACGAAATCCATAGTCACATGTTCCCACTTCCACTCAGGAATAGGGAGAGGTTGAAGTAGACCGCCTGGTTTCTGATGTTCAGCCTTAACTTGCTGACACTGAAGGCACTTGGACACATATTCTGCAATCTTTTTCTTCATTTTAGGCCACCAATAGGTTTGTTTCAAATCCCGATACATTTTATTGTTACCCGGATGCATAGCAAATACAGATCTGTGGGCTTCATCTAAAACCCTCTTCCTTAGCTCTGGAATATCTGGGACACATATTCGGTTTCGAAATTTCAACATTCCATTCTCGACACTGAACTCCGCTTTTGGGCTTACTTCAAATTCATCAATTACCTTTCTGAGGAACTCATCTTCTTTCTGTTTCTGCTTGATTTCATCAACAATTGCCGGTTCGGCTGTAATGGCGGCTATCAATCCGCCCTGTTCACACACTACCACTTCAATTTCAGACTTTTCAAAGTCTTGCAAAATCTCCCTTTGTTCAGTAAGCAAACAAGCCATACTCCCTGTTGATTTTCTGCTCAAGGCATCAGCCACTGTATTAGCTTTCTCGGGATCTCTAGGTCGTAGTCTAGGTCGTAGTCTTTTATCAGTTCTAGCTATCTTCTCTGATGCATATTCAACTCTTTCTGCGTGAAGAAGTATTTCAGGCTCTTATGATCCGTGTAGACTTCACACTTTGCCCCATACAAGTAATGCCGCCAGATTTTCAAAGCAAAAACAACTGCAGCCAATTCTAGGTCATGTGTTGGATAATTCTTCTCATGTGGCCTCAACTGTCGGGAGGCGTAAGCAATAACCCTTCCGTCCTGCATTAACACACAACCCAAACCCTTATAAGATGCGTCACTGAAAATCACAAAATTTTCCGTACCTGAAGGTAGTGTCAAAATTGGTGCAGTGGTCAATCTTGTCTTCAATTCATGAAAGGCTGATTCTCTTTCACTATTCCACTCAAATGGTTGTCCCTTACGTGTCAATTGGGTAAGAGGTACAGCTAATTTCGAAAAGTCCTTTACAAACCTCCTGTAGTACCCAGCCAAGCCCATGAAACTGCGAACTTCTGTCACATTAGTTGGTGTAGGCCAATTCACAATTGCTTCTATTTTCTGCGAGTCCACTGAAATTCCTTCCTTGTTGATTACATGCCCTAAGAAAACAACCTCGTCTAACCAAAACTCACATTTCTTTAGTTTAGCAAATAGTTTTCTTTCTCGAAGTATTTGTAAAACAGTCCTCAAATGATGTTCATGTTCAAGTCTATCTTTAGAGTATATCAAAATATCATCGATGAAGACTACAACAAACTCATCAAGGTAGGTTTTAAAAATTCTATTCATTAGGTCCATAAATGCTGCCAGAGCATTAGTCACTCCAAATGGCATAACAAGAAACTCAAAATGACCATACCTCGTTCTGAATGCGATTTTCTCAACATCCTCTACTTTAACCTTCAGCTGATGATACCCGGATCTCAAATCAATCTTAGAAAACACCTGTGATCCCTGCAATTGGTCAAATAAGTCATCAATACGGGGTAGGGGGTATTTGTTCTTCACTGTTACCTTATTCAAGTCCCGATAATCGATGCACAGGCGCAAAGTACCATCTTTCTTCTTTACAAACAACACTGGTGCACCCCAAGGTGAAGTGCTAGGCCGGATAAACCCTTTATCAAGAAGGTCCTGCAACTGTTCCTTTAGTTCTTTCATTTCGGCGGTAGCCATTCTGTAGGGAGTTTTAGAAATAGGCTGGGTGCCTGGCATAGTTTCAATGGTAAACTCGATCTCCCTGTCTACCAATTCCCCTGGTAATTCATTCGGAAACACATCTGGAAATTCTCTAACAATACGAATATTATTCAATTCAACATTCTCAGATTGTTCAGACAACACATAGCACAAATAACCCTGGCACCCTTTCCTAATCAGTTTACATGCTTTCATTGCGGATATCAAATACGGTGGAGGCACTACCCCATTACCCACAAACACAATCTCTTTCTGTTCTGGTAGGTTAAATACAACCCTTTTCGTCATGCAGTCTATGGTGGCACAATACTTGGTCAACCAATCCATGCCCAAAATTACATCGAAATGTCTAAAGTTCAAAGGTAACAAATTTACATATAGGGTAGCATCCTCGATATGCATGTCACAAAACCGATATATATAATCACATAACACAGATTCCCCCGATGGAGCAGACACACACAACAAATATGGCAATAACTCTAGGGGTCTATTCAGTCTAGATGCAAATGTATATGTCACAAATGAGTGCGTCGATCTAGAATCAATTAATACAAAGGCATCCTGATTACATATTGAAATAGTACCTGAGACAACGGCATTGGCATTCCGTGTATCGCCCGGAATGAGTGCAAAAACTCTCCCCTGTCTCACTGTATCTCCAGTAGTAGCGGATCTCAAAGTGTTTCTCGGCTTTGGGATCGATGCAGTGGAACTAGCAGCTATCTTCCCACTATTCTGATTACAATCTCGGGCTATATGCCCTTGTTTCCCACACTTAAAACAGGCTCCCGATGCACGGTAACAGATTCCACGGTGCCTTTTGCTACAAATGTTGCACATGGGAGCTGTGTCTCGGGAAGAACTTGAAGTAGTTGAGGAGCCCGTGTTTTGCTTTTTCAGAAATTTCTTCTTTGAAAAGAAGCCTTGTCTCTTGTTGCCTTTCCATTCGGTTGTTGGCTTAGCTTGTCTAGCTATGTTAGCCTCTGATATGATGGCCCGGTCAAGCACTCCGATGTAGGTCTCTAACTTCAGGACATTCACTCTCTCTAGGATGTCACTTCGGAGTCCACTTTCAAAATGCCTTGCCTTCTAATAATCAGTGTCAATTACGTGTGGTGCAAACCTGTCCAACTCAGTAAATTTGGCCTCATACTCAGCTGCAGTCATGCTGTCTTGCTTGAGTTCCATGAACTCTGCCACTTTCCTATCCCGGACACACTGCGGAAAGTACTTGTCATAGAATATTTCCAAAAATTTCGCCCAATCAACATCTCTGTGGTTTTCCCTCATCAACATCCACCATCTTCTCGCTTCATCTTCTAGCATAAAGGTGGCTAGAAGCACTTTCTGTGTATCCGAGCACGGAAACACCTCAAACAGTTTTTCGATCCCAAGAACACAAGCCTCAGCTTTCAAAGGGTCCAGTCCGCCATGGAACTGTGGTGGTTTCATTTTCTTGAATTCCTTGGTGAGAGCGATTATTCGATCATCATTTTGATTATCTGGCACAGGTGGTGCCGGAGGTGGAGGTGGCGGGTGTGGTTGCTGCCACTGTTGTTACCACTCCTGTTGCTGTCTTAAAGCTTCTGCCATTTCCTGTATCAGTCTTTCCATTCTGTCCAGTCTGGCAGTAGAAGATTCCTCTATCTCATCACCTCTGGTTCTCACCATCTGATTAAACTTGCATTATATTTCATACAAAAGGTACACAAGCACGCATACACTAAGGAGCACATATTTCCAGATAATTTGCAATGCAAGTAGTTCACAACTTACACATATAATTATTCATAACAAAACATTTAAGCATATAATCAATGCTTCCAAACTCGTACTTATCACATGAATGCATCCTAGATCTTATCTGGACGCTTATTGCTCTTTTTGGACAAGTGTGTGAGTTATTAACTCGTGCTCTGATACCACTCTGTCATGACCCGAACCCGCCCCTATGGATTAAGGACATAACCGGCCAGCAATCTTGAGATTACCTACGGCCTCAGACCAAAACAGACATAACTTGTCAGAGTAAAGGGGCCAAACGGAAGCAATAAATAAAAACTTTGTCCATGGAGCCGTGCTTATATGCACATTAACCGACCATATTCAGTTACGTTAATAACCCACATCAAAAGTACAGTTCCACAAAATTCATTACAGACAGGATCATCCAAAACAAGTCAACCTATGACAGACTATTTACAGATATACATAAAGTCCTTGCCAGCAAGACAAAATATAATTACATAGCAAAAAGGCAAGGGTAGGTCTCAAGAGTGAGACGCAAGGCTGACTTCCGCAAAACTCGGATGTTTTCCTAGCAGACTTCACTGGGGCTGGGTTTGGACTTCCCTTGGCTCACCTACAAACACATGAATGAGCGTGAGCGATAGCCCAGTGAATAATATCAAGTATGACAGTTACATAACAATATGTAGAACAACATGCTCCAAACGGACTTGGGCCCAATTCATACTTCTAATTAGCAAATATAAACGACTATACGAAATGCAAATCAAGTAACTGTAGTTCCAACATTCTGGCCTTTGGCCCATTTGGGTTTCCATTCATGGCAAAACGGCCTTCGGCCCATTCACTTATGTCAAAACGGCCTTTGGCCCACTCGTTCATGTCAAACCGACCTTCGGCCTACTCATTCATGTCGAAACGGCCTTCGGCCCACTCACATGTGTCCAAACGACCTTTGGTCCATTCATTTACATCAGGACGACCTTTGGTCCATTCATTTATATCGAAATGACCTTTGGTCCATTCATTTATATCAGGACGACCTTTGGTCCATTCATTCACATCAAAACGACCTTCGGTCCATTCATTTATATCAAAACGACCTTCGGTCCATTCATTTATAT
Organism: Camellia sinensis; assembly: GCF_055761805.1. Taxonomy (NCBI): domain Eukaryota; kingdom Viridiplantae; phylum Streptophyta; class Magnoliopsida; order Ericales; family Theaceae; genus Camellia; species Camellia sinensis. The sequence continues at coordinate 97,912,531 of NC_138975.1, read as the reverse complement.
CAGGACGACCTTTGGTCCATTCATTCACATCAAAACGACCTTCGGTCCATTCATTTATATCAAAACGACCTTTGGTCCATTCATTTATTCCTGTCAGACTTTTGTCCACAATCCCAATTAACAACTCATAACGTTTATAAGGGAATAACAATTGGACATTGACAAGCTTTCGAATATTGATATTACTCACCGTGATCGGCTTGTGGATTCGCCCTGGAGCTTGACCCTACACATTCCATGCACACAAAAGGCTCATTAACCATTCAATCCGTCGCTTAATTCACATATTCCTCTTTAGGCTTTATTCTTATCTCATTAACCCATTTATAATGTTTAACACACGCCGAAGAGTGATTACAAGTGAAAGAGAACGGAAAACGAAACACATAACACATGAACAGAATTCCAGAAATTAGGGTCCCTGCTTGAGCGTCAATTTACCCGCTCGAGCGGACCCTCAAGGCCTGCAAAAGTACTGGTTGCATGAAGAATACGCTCGATCGTTAAATAGGGCGCTCGAGTGGAAGGCCTGACAAAGTAGCTCCCACGCTCAAGCGTCAACTTCCCCGCTCGAGCGGGAACCATGCCTGCAAAAACTGCTGGGAGCTCGATTTCTCCGCTCGAGCGTCACTTCACCCGCTCGAGCGGGCATCGAAAATCTGGGTTTTCCAGATTGAGTTCTTGAGCTTCATCTTGACATTCAAAGGCTCTAAATGCGTGATTTCGGTCCAAACTTCACATAATCATATACTAACATGGTACAAACATAGAATTATAACATATTGGAGCTCAATTTCATAATTTATCTACATGCATGTCCCAAAATATGTCAAACTCAATCATTAACATAACCAATTCATGCATTCAAGCTCATGTCTTCTCAATTTGTACATGCATGTGATGGATTAGCCACATTCTCAACTTAGATAACACAAATGGTGATCAAAACATGAGTTTCCTTTTTAACATTTCACATGGGTTATACACATTTGTGCTTAAACATGCAAATTTCAAGGTATTTCTTACATGCATGCACATATTAAGCCTCAATTCAACAAACACAACTCAACTTCATCACAATCTTGTTCTTGATCACCAAGATAGCTTGGACATGCACAAAATTACAATTATAATCCAAGAATCACTCACCTAGGAGCTTGATTCTCACAATCTATGATCAAATCTTGACTTAGGCTTCCAATCTCCAAGTTTCAAGACCCAAGTTGCACAATCCCTCTTTCTCCCTCCCTATAGTCGGCTCTCCCTCTCAAATTGAGTTCAAGAATCAGCCAAAATAAGCTAAGGGAGAGAAATAAGGTGTAGTGCTCAAATATGGCAAGTCCCATGAAGTCAATATAATATTAGTAAATAATTGGGCACCAATTTACCAATTTAATCAACTTAATCTGGTCCGAATCAATTTTTCAATTAAATTTCACCGTAGGCTCTAAAAATTATGCCAATCACAATGGCGTAATCAATTTCGGGTTCTGTGGCCGATAAGGCCCTCAATTAATTTTCCAAAGTTGATTAGTCAAACAGGTATTCCTACGGTGAACAGATAAAACTTCAAAATCACATATATTCACATAATGGCACATAAAATCATGATAAACACATAATCCTACTCAATTTAAGGACCAATTAGCATACTACGGAACAGGGGTATCACACAACTGGCCAGTTAAGGTAGCCGATCGGCCACTTTAGTTGCCGATAAGCACCACCAAGTGGCCGACAGACTCTGTTTTTCTCCGGCAGAATGTCTTTGGCCCTTCTGTGTGTCGAGAAGTGCTAAGAACCTGTGTTTTGTTCTACTCTTGGTGAATTTCTTCTGTCCCTCTTTACGAATTTTGTCGAATTACTTATCGAGTTGTTGTTTTGCTTATGGAGTTGTTGCAATTTGCTTATCGAGTTGTATTTTTTTCATTTATCGAGTTGTTGTTTTGTGTATCTAGTTGTTGCACTAGTTGTACTTTGAGTTGTTTCACTCTGTTTGTTATGTCTTGGTCGGTTCAGTACCTGACTAAGCAATTATCAAGACAATGTATAATATTCAATTCCATCAAATCTTGTTTTTGTGTAAAATGGTGCAATGTGATGCTCATAATGCAAAATGCAACACGTTTTCATCAAAAAAGCTTTTCTTTTTTTTTTTATTCCAATCATGGTTTCTTTTTACAAAGAGTATAAGTTTTAAAGAAAATAAAACTGCCTAAGGCTGTACAATGTGCTGACACTACTAGCAAAAAGAAAACTAAGCAAAAACATCTGAATCGGTGCCAGCCACCTCAGGATCGAGAGGCCCTCTTCATCCTCTTCCTCGGCAGGGTGGACTCAAAGCTATCGCAATCAGCGCCACTGTCCGAATTTAAGTCGGAGCTTGAACCAGAGCTGCCTCTGCTCCCATCCCCGGAGCCCTGCTCAGCATCATTACCATCCTCAGAACCCAAGCCAGTGTCATCGTCTCCACTATCAGATAACTTTGACTGGGGACTCGCTGGCTCCTCATCCTCACTAGTCTCATCATCGTCATCACGCATGATAGGCTCTTAATGTCTCCCTCAGCCGCTTGCCGAAATCTCTCTCTCTACTACTAGAGAAGGCTTTAAGGGTCCTGTCTGTAAAGGTGTGACTTGAAAAGGCAGTTTGAATATATCAGCCATAGTATGTGTATTGGAGGCAAGTATGGCATGCAGGGTGCGTACATGCAGAAGTCAGATACGGTATGTGAATGCAATCTGTCAGATGTGATCTGTACATGCAACGTATCAGTACAGTGTGAGAAAATGTTCAGTTGAGATGTCAATTTCAGTATATCAGCAGAAATATGATAACCGAAATGCAAGAAAATGAAAAAATTACCTGAATGCCGTGGAAGCTAAGCATCGTCTCTCTCCTTAAGATCATGCCCTCGAATGGGGAAATACCACGAGTAACCCCTCGACGTATCCGGTGGAGTGCTGCAAATGCAAGTTGAAATGATCAGTGAATGAATGAATGTCTGAGTATCTGAGTGATAAATAAAAACTGTAAATGCATACCGGTGATGAATCGGGTGTCCAGACATATCTGTGACCAAGAAACGAAGGCTTAATCGGGATCTAATAAGGCTCTCTAGAGTATCACCAACCCGTCAGTTTGGTCGGAAGGTCTGGCTATCCAAAACTCTGCCTCATAGGGGGTATCCCTCTTGCCCTGCCCCTCGGTGTCCGGGCCCTACTTGTCGAAGGGGCATCTGCTGCTCGGGCCCTGCTCGACGAAGGGACATCAGTTGCCCTCCCTGTAAAAGGAAGTTACAACTGAATCGATCTTGTTAAGACGCGCATCTCTTTATTCAGTGTTTCGCATTGAACATGTTATTGATGTTGCATTGAATATGCATTGATTATTGTGCATAGAATGTGTATGCTGCGTTGCATTGCGCTACACATGTTCTCATGTTTGCATAGAATATGCATGTTGCATTGTACATGCCCTTACATTCACATAGAAAATGTCTGTACCTGTTGCATTGAACATGCATTTGGTGTTGCGTAAAACATGTGTAGACCGCCCGAACTCACTCCGCGCGCCCCCCTTTCGGAGAGGGCGCCGATTTGGGTTCTTAGCTACTACAGTTCGGACTCCTATCACAGTTCTGAATCTAATCTCACAAAGTGCAATGTAAGATTGATAAATCACCAGAGAGTCCAAATCCAGCAAATGGTTTTGGAAAATCGATTTTGAATCAAAAGTGCCAGACATGGACTGCTTTGCCAGATTTTAGACTCGCCACCTAAATATTTTGTTTTTGGAAATTTAGGAAGCCCCGACTCGTGCCTAAGGCCACGTGTCTGTCATCACCAAAGTTGCCTCGGCTCGGGAACTTGGGTACAAGAGGGGAAGGTCCTGAAATGAGCACCCCCGCTCGCCCGATCAAAGGATCGGCCTCTACTAACATGATATGTTGTTTTTGAAAACACATGTGTTCTTATCTCGGTTAATTAGCTAACTTACTATGTGATGCGCACAACACACAAGTATGGACTAAATCACTCAAACTGGAACAAAACGTCTCATGTTTGTTTTTCGAAAATGGTTTGAAGTTGCTACTCGCAAGTAGGCTAAAGCGCGGATTTGCCACCAAACAAGGTGAGGTTAAAACAACATGATTTACCACCACAAGTGGGTTTAAAACTCACATTTCGATGAATTGTTCCAATTCAAGCAATGAAGCCTTCATCCGCAGGCATTCGTGCAGTTTAAGCATTTAAGCACATAGCCTCATGGCAGTCACTTACACTCATGCAAGGATGGTAAAGCGAAAACACTTACAGTGTACTCCAAGCCAAAACAAAAGCTAGTTAGTAATCATGCATGCTCCTAGCTATGTTAAGATGTCTAATGCAACACATGCAAAAATGTAACTAAAATAAGCTCGGCTATCTAAGATGGCATATGAATGCAACACTCGATAACATGCTATGAAACATGTATTCAAGTAAGTATTGAAATACGATTCAGTTTGAATGATGCACCGAGCCCGGTGCATGCAATACGAATGAATGATGAATGCATGCAAGCATAAGGATGCTAATTGAAATATGTTCTAATCTAACCACTGAAAGCGGATAAGTAAAAGGGAGAAAGACGTGGGGTTGGAAGACATTCACACACACACGCACACTTATTACAACATTGTGCCCTCCCGACGGAGGGTCCGAATAAACAAGCTAAGCTAATCTAAGCTAAGCTACTTATTACAAACCAACTAATTAACTAACTCTAGCTAATTAAATATTACAATCCAAATTGAAACAAATAGCTATGCTAAGCTAATTAGAATATTACAAAACAAATCAAATGACTAGTTACACAAACTAAACATAAACAATGAAATGGCCTCGCCGGCGAGGGAAAGATGCATGCTCGTTTGGATCCTCCCGAAAATCCACCGCCTTGCCTCAAGATGCCTCTGTTTGCATATCTTTGGACCTTTGAAAATTGTGCCAACCTCTAGATTGCTTCTTTTTTATCTCAGGAACACACTGATAGCCAATTGGCCAGACATGGTGATCATCGGCCAGTACTGGTGGTCGGCCGGCAGGCTTTGATTGCCGGTCGGCCACTGATTCCCTGAATTTGCTCCTTTTGCTGCAGCAGAGCACAAACAGAGGCATCGCAGTGTATTTGCAAGGAAATGTGTGTACCACCACTCTCCTTATCATTTCTCAAGCTCAAAGGAGTGCGGTACTCGACTCTCGGGCCACTAACCGAGCATCGCAATGCACGATGGCTAAGAAGCAGGATTTGTACAAGTCAATGAATGCACAAATAACACACAAGACTCAAGAAACCTCCACCATATCATGCATAATCAAGGGGGACGGCGACCAAGAAACGTGACATGTTTCATCACCTCAAGTATGAAACGTCTCATATTTCTTGTGTTTGGATTAACGTCCAATCCAAACACATGCAATGCAACTCAAACATGTTATCTTGGCATGTTTTACTTTGATTCATTTTGTTTACTCGTTTTACATTACCGATAAGCCACTTAACCAGTTCAGTCCAAAAGTGAGAAGTCCTCTAATTTGAAATACGGACCAAGCCACAAGCTTCTTGAGCATGAAAGAAGCATCATGCCGTTGGTTAGTAGAAACCTTCAAAACAAGGCTAAAACCGTTAGGCATGAATGCCTCGATTTCACACTCAAACCAACAAAGGGCTTAAGACCTCTTTCAAAGCAATATAACAAATTAAAGATGGCATGCAATGGCATACATTTCAGCATTGAAAAAGGATGCTAAAGACCTTAAAGCATGCAAACAATGCAAGCATAACATGTTGAAGGCCAAAAACATCAAAGCTAGTAAAGAGCATTTCACAAGAGGCATGCAATACCAAGCCTAAATGACTAAACCAACTATGGACAGACCTAAACCATGCCAAAACAGAGGGCAAAACATCCTGAAACTTGGGCACAAGAAGCTAGAAATGCACGCTCATATGATGGCTCATAAACAAGGCATAAAGGCACAACTCTTAAACACAACTAAAAAGTGATAAACATGAGAATATGGCAAAGATATAAGCTCTGAAATACCATGCCAAATGATGCCAAGGCATGCAAACATCACAAGTATAGCATGGTAAGGGCCTCAAAACTCAAGACTAGTGAAGCTATTTACACTATAGCTATACAAAGCAAGCCCCAAAAGGCCAAGAACACCAAAAACAGTCCTAAAGCATGTCAAAACAATGCCAAAAACATGCATGGAGTATAGCTAACACATGCTAGAATGGAAGGCTAAAACACCAAGTACACTAGGCTAGTGAGCAAGATTGCACTACAAGTGCAAAAACCAAGCAAGAGGTGAACTCACCAACTAAAATCAGAGTTAAAGCATGCCCAAAAAAACACCAAAAATGGGCTAAGACTAAGCCAGCACATGCTAGAATAACAAGCTAACTCATTAGGCATGCAAGGCTAACAAAGAGGATTTACAATACAAGTGTAAGGAGCATGCAACAAGTGATCAAACCAACTAAAAATAGAGTTATAACATGTTTAAAAAGTCACAAAAACATGCTCAAACTAAGCCTTAAGAAGGGAGAGATACATGCTCATTTGATAGGCCAACAACACATGCTAACAAGACAAGAGGAGAGGGGACCACCCCCTCCTATTTTGAGCCTCAAAACAAGTTTTCCACCACTAAAATTCCTCTGGAATTCAGTGCTTTTAAGGCCAAAAAGAATTTGTTTGAAAAGCTTGAAAGATAGCTCAAAAGGCCTTACAAGCCAAGGAGTAAAAATGAGGAAACACCTCCTAGCCAAACAAGGCTCAAACCAACACTCTTAGGACTGAAAAATAGAGGAAAAACAGAGGTTTTTGTAGTTCAACACCACCCCAAAAACATCCCCAAAGTAGTTGAAAACTATGGCAAAACAATAGTGCACAAAGAGTTTAAAAGGGATAAGAGGTTACCTTTGAAGCACAATAGCAAATCAGCCTCTTTTCTGAGCCAAACAACCTTCCAACAGCCCAAAAATAGGTTCCAAGGGACCTCAGCCCAATGATATGCAACTTTGATGAAGGATGCCTAGGCAAACTAGAAGTATTTCTCTACTTTTATGCACTTCTTAACACAAAAGGGCAAAAGAGAGCGAACTATAGAGAGAGAGGCAGAGATTAAGCTCTTAAAATTGTAGAGAGAGAGAAAGAGAGGGGTTTTAGTGTGAGAAGCTCTCAAAATTTTCTTCAATCTTCTTCCTTTTGAATATATGAGATATAGCTTCATATATAGCAAAAGAGAGCATTCGGTTGAAAATATCTGAGTTGGGACAATTGGCACAAGTTGGAAAAAGCTAGAGGAGAAATATCTTCAAAAATACTGAGTTTGGGTCACTCTTGGCCGGCCGACCATCTTTGGGGCCGACCTGCTACTTGTGATGGCCGACCAGCCATCTCCATGGCTGACTGTGCACATTTGTGGCCGACAGGACATTCTGTTCTGCAGGTCCAACTTCAAACGGGCATAACTCCTTCATATGGACTCCTTTTCAGGTCATTCTTGTGTCTAAAATGAAGCCCCAGAAGTAAGATTTCTAATGGTGACATCCTCACCTCAAAATGCCAAGTGTGCTAAGGGATATTCCTCTTTTTGTGAAGACTACTGCTTTCCAGCTCAATCGGATTGATGCCTAACTTCAACCAACCATATCTCTCCCATCCGGACTTGGCTTTAGGAGATTCTTGAGTGAAAAATGAAGCCCTGGAAGTCTTCTTTCCAACGGTGGTGGCTTCATAGCTTAAATCCAAGTGTATAGACGGATAGGACCGATTTACCGAGGGCTGCTCGACTCTCTCTCAACGATTCATGCCCATATTTTCCCCCAACTTGGTTTCTTCCCTCTCCTCTTCTTTTCTTCAACTCCAAACCCCTAAATAAGGGTTTTTGAAAGATTTTTCAAAGATTTCATCTCTCTTTCATTCATTTCCACTTTGTCCTTGGTCGGTTTGCCCAAAAATGCAACATTTAACAAAATGCAAGCATCGAAACTTCGTAGAATCATCTTTCAAAAACTATTTTGAAAGAGAGGGTTTCAAGGTCTAAAATATTTTGATCAAGATCATTTTAGTCCAAAAAGGGTATGAAGTTAGGATTTTAGTCTCCTTTTGCCGAAGAAATTGAACCTTTGCACTGTACACCTCATCACCAAGTAAACAATCAGTGGCGCCCAAGTGTTAAGGGCGGCAAAAAATGTGGTGTCTACAGTTGCCCCTCTTTGACAGAGCTCAAAAATTCATGAAATGACGTTAGTGAATGTCAAAGCCCAAAGACGGCCCATTTTTGACAAGGCCAAAGACTTGGACAAACAAATAAAATGAAGATGCAGAAACAAATGGTTGCGTCCGCAGGCTGCCTACGTATTCTTCTGCAAGGAATCAAACCAGCGTAGTTCAGGGGCATGATGCAAAGTGGCATGCAATATGGAAGAGCACAACTTATGATTATGCAAAGAGGGCGGTAACGAAGCATCTAGATGCAAATGTTATGCAAAGAAATGTTACAGCAAACTCGCATACAAGCAAGTAAACACAAACCAAACCACATTTCATGCAGAAAGAATGTAAGAAAATTATGCAATCTTCACTGCGCTTCTCGCGGGAAAGTCCCAAAGCAATCGCCAGGAACACCCGAAGTCTCAAGCAAGATTCCGATGCGAAGTGAGCATGTGAGATAGATACACAAAGTGAACGTGTGATAGATACACAAAGTGAGCAAAGTGTGATAGATATACAAAGCGAACATGTGATAGACACACAAAGTGAACGTGTGATAGATGCGCAAAAGGTGAACGAAGTATGATAGATACACTAAGTGAACAAAGTGTGATAGATACAGAAAAGGTGAATATGTGCGATAGATACACAAAGTAAACATGTGCGATAAATACACAAAGTGAGCATGTGTGATAGATACACAAAGTGAGCAAAGTGTGATAGATACACAAAGTGAACTTGTGATAGATACACTAAGTGAACATGTGTGATAGATACACAAAAGGTGAACGAAGTGTGATAGATACACTAAGTGAGCAAAGTGTGATAGATACACTAAGTGAACATGTGTGATAGATACAGTAAGTGAAGAGAGTGTGATAGATACACTAAATGAACAAAGTGTGATAGATAGACTAAGTGAATATATGTGATAGATACACAAAATAAGCAAAGTGTGATAGATACACTAAGTGAAGAGAGTGTGATAGATACACTAAATGAACAAAGTGTGATAGATACACTAAGTGAACGTGTGCAATAGATACACAAAATGAACAAAGTGTGATAGATACACTAAGTGAACATGTGCGATAGATACACAAAACGAACAAAGTGTGATAGATATACTAAAGGTGAACGAAGTGTGATAGATACACAAAAGGAGAATGAAGTGTGATAGATACACTAGGTGAACATGTGTGATAGATACACAAAGGGAAACAAAGTGTGATAGATACACTAAGTGAACAAAGCGTGAAAGATACACTAAATAAACAAAGTGTGATAGATACACTAAATGAACAAAGTGTGATAGATACACTAAATGAGCAAAGTGCGATAGATACACTAAGTGAACAAATGTGCGATAGATACACAAAACATAATCAATTTTAAACGGAACTTCTCTGAATGAACCGAACATCCAATATCGCTTGGTTGCGCCAACTTCAAATGAACCGTACACACAATATCGTGCATGAATGAGAAAGAAACTTGATAGGTACAATGCAATACAATGCATGATGTTTAAGGAGTGCAATAAACAAACACAGCGGCGCTTTAGAAAGCACCTTATGGGGTGAGTGGCGATGAACTGCTCTACTCTGATGGGGATCTCCCCTTGCGTTCTTCGAACTGTTACCTTGCGTTCTTCGAACTCTTTCCTTTAACCCATGGTATAAAGGCTCTGAAATACTGACAAGGATTCTTCATGTAGAACATTTTGGATGCCACTTTTCTTCTCGACCATATTCACAACTTTCCCTATTCTCTAACGGGGTGACAGACTAGGTTGGTCCAGTATCCAGAATTGAGGTGCATACACGTTATCTCAACCTATGGGGCTTCCATACAGATTTCAAGCCAGGAATACACCCCTGGGTATTTAAACCAAACTTTAGTCTCGAAAATCTCGAATCTTTATGTTCTAGGCATCAGCCATTCGAACTCTAGTTTCCACCGTCGTAGTTAGTCTCCTAGGAACTCATTGCAAACATAGCCAAGATACGTCTGGCAAGGAATGATATTCGAGAGAGCACTTCTGATTGTCGTTCTAGCTTGAAGCAAACTTGATCTTGAGCTTGAGGTAGAGGCACACTCATACTTCGGAGCATTGACAAGGCCTAAAATGGTACATTCGGAATACAATCTCGGAATTTGCTAAAGTCGAAACAAACTCAGATGCCTGACATTTTCTCTCTTTTCTTTTGCTTTGTAGTCTGGAACCTATATAGCGTCAGATAGGTCCTGGTTTTACTGTTCTTACATGACCTGGGTTGAACCCTGTAGTTTTATGAAAGAATAAATCCTGTTTTGCACATTTGTGGAGAATGGCATAAACAATTCATTTTGAAATTGAGAAATGAGTTCTTAATCGGGTATTGAGCTTACAACTGACCACAGTCAAAACGACCCAACAAAGAGAAAACGAAGGTAAAACAACCTAAACACATCTATTGACACTCGAAACGACTCAAAACAATAATCGAGACAAACAAAAACAACGGACACGACACTCAGACGTGTTCCAATGGCGAGAGACCTCTCAGTTCAGGGGGTGCCCACAGCTTCTCCGAGTAATGTTTCCCACCCTTTCTTATTTGTGATTCCCACATCACTCTGGCACTCAATCTCTTGTTTTCTGAAAAAGCCCTTTTCTCACTTTTTCTCTCGGCGCGCATCTCTCTATTTTTTAGTCTCTTTTCTTTTTTATCCCTCCCCTGGGTGGTTGATGGATAAACAGGAAGTTATGGGCTCTTGCCCCTAGTATTCTACCAGATTCTCATTCTTTCGCTCACAACTGTGAACTTCTCCCATAGAGGGGTTGCGCTACAATTGGGTGTGCAGCAGATCCGCAACTAACATTGGTTGACGACGCCCCTGGCTAGTTTCGATGTGATCAGACTTGTCCAGATGAGGGAATGGAATACCCTGCTCTATTTTCAATTCATGCTTCGCACTTGGTTTAATACCACGCTGCTTGGAGGATGAGAAAGTCTTTTGGCCTCTGTTGTTAGCTTCAGTTGTGCCCTTCTTGGCGAATATGGTGCCCTTTCCGGCAAGTATGTTGATAACGGGGAAAAGACAGAAAACCTGACTCAACTGTGCCCCTAGTTCATCATTTTGACCATTTTTTTGTTTTTACCTTTCTACTAAAACAATTTTGACCAACATGAGAGTCAGATTAACATGCTTGTTCAATTTTCTGATTTAAAATCATGCAAGTTAGTTTATTAGCACTGGAAATTTTCCTTTTTTTGGTCCAAGAAATGGTCCAGTTTTTGAAAAATGGAATAATTTTCGAGAGAATTAGTCAACTTCATTAAAAAAAATTCTCGAAACTTGTTTTTTCAAATGGTCACTGCTTGACCAACGTAAAATTTACCCTCGAGATGCACAACCTCAGATCCAAAACAATGGAAAATTGCCCCTTGGCTGAAGGGCACTGCACGACGACAGAAAGTGGCCCCTTGTCTGAATGGCACCACAACGCACAATAATCAGTCCTCAAAGTGACAATCACAACCGAACTCTCAGATATAGAGGAGACAAAGATGATCAGAACCATTACATGGACACAGTCGATTCGGAAGTGTTTATGGTTGAACTTCAGAATAAAGTTGCCTACATATCCCAAAGATGGAAATCAAGCCTGATGTAGTTTCGGGGTAAAGGTATACTCGGGTATTAACCTCTCCTTTTGCACTCTAACTTTTGCCAAGGCTGCCATTCCGGGTTTTCAACCTTGCGAGCTATGTTTTTCTTTTCTTTTCATTTCTTTTCTTCTTTTTTCATCTTTTCTTCTTTTTCTTTTCATTTCTTTTTCTTTTCGTCTTTTTTTCTTTTCATTCTTTTTCTTTTTTCATTTGCTCTAACTTTTACCTGGGTCGCCCTTCCGGGTTTTCGGCCCAGTGAGCCTCTTAAGGGTAAAAGTTAACTTGGTCCATGTTGAATGGTTTTGAGATCTCGAAGCCATTTGAATCTAGGAGAATGGTTGTTGTTCGCTGAAGATGTAGAAGTCCATCCAATGGGGGCTGAATTTGCCCCTAGTGTTGTGGATATGAACTCGATTATCCTTCAACAATACTTTCTTTTTCCAGCTACTGGAATTTGGCTTTCTTGCCAGTCTTCATCGGTTTGCAGAATGATCCATTCGGGTCACGAAATTAGAGAAGCTCTCCTTTGGCTCTTGCCCAGTGGTCTCAAGATCACGAGTTGTGACCTTTATTTGTGTATTGCAGGAGTATTGAGCTATGAAGGCCTCAGCCATCTCCTCCCAACTTCTCTTAATGGAGTCCTCCAGTGTTGCATACCAAATGGCCGCTACACCTAACAGGGTCTGGCCAAACAAGAAAAGCTTCTGTAATCTGGTGAGGCCCAATGGCCGTTAGATGTTTGAAAATAGCCGCAAGTGCACCATAGGATCTCCAGACCCATCAAAGTGGTTGATGTGCGGCACTTTAAACCGGTCTGGCAGCGTCACGGCTGAGTCAGTATATCCATCCTTTATATCTGGAATGGATTTCACACCTTGAGACTTCTTGAAAAGGTTTTCTAGCTTGCTCACTTTTAACGCCGTTGAATCCACCTCGAACTCAACGGTGAATCCATTAGGTTGGTGGGCGCTTTGGACAGCTGTGGTAGGATTGGGGGTGGAACTGGCCCCGTTGGAACGTCTGTATTTTCCTGGACGTTGGCTGTTTCCCCAAGTATTGGAACTCTTGGTGGGAGAGGAGCTAGGTGCGAAGCAGATGCTCCGGTTTGCTGTTGTAGCCTGGCAATTAACTCTGCCTGTTGGGCTACTACTTCTGCTTGACGTGCAGCCACTTCTGCCTGGTGGGCAGCATCCTGCTACATGGCTTTCATACTTTCCTGGAGCTGACGCATCATCTCTTCCAAGCTTGCCATATTGTCTTGATCTAACTGAACAACCGTTATATCTGACTCTGCAGTAGAAACTGAGACCTTAACCTGACTGTTCAAGGACCGCCGATCTGGCAACCTCTGTACTGATACACTGCGCCTTCTTGACCTCTGCCTAGCAACCAGGGGTAAAGAAAAAAACACTGTTTGTCCGTCTATCAGATCCCTAGATCGATTAAGTCTTCGACCTCTAACCGAGAGTGCTCAGGGAATATCTGCTTGGTCGGATGCAATTGTGCTAAACTACCTTGCAAAAAGATAAATAAAGCATAATAAGGAAACATACAACTAGCATAACGGCTTAAATAAAGACAACACACAGTTGACATGACAATACGCAGTTGGCACTTGTAAGCTGAATACACTGTTCTCAAGCGCTGTTTATTGTGCCCAAATGGCTGCCCCAAATCTAATATCCTCTGATAAAACTGATTCCCAAACACTGGTGTCCTCAGGCCTAATACCCAGACCTGCAAACCGTTACATGCATTCCTGTAGAGGCACACTCTAAAAGCACATAACAAGCAAATGAGAACCAAAACACCCCTATGTTGGGGTAGGGTTTCCCTGCCCTATTTTGTTAGGAGTTAGGGTTGCACTACGCATGCAGCGGTTTCAAACAACTTATAACTGGATAAGCAACCTGTCCTAATTTGGAATGGTCACTATGGATTTCGACATGCACTAGGTTGAATGGTCGAAAAAAGGGTGCCCCGGTAACAACCGGGGTTTGTGTTGCCATCGTGGCAGAGCCTGTAACCGGTCAACCTGATGGCATACAGCCTCCGGTAAACCGTTTAGGAATAGCAGACGGTGAACACAGTGACTTAAGCGCACCAATGCAAATGCAATGCAAAGAAACACATAAGTGTAGTGAAAACAAGATATCATGAGTTCGAATCAAGTTCTCTAAGTTCCCAGTAGAGTCGCCAGAAACTATAGACGCGCTCTTGGGAACCCTTCGATATCCGCGCTCGCAATGGCGGGCGCGAATCTCATTTTGTTCTGAGCTACTACAGTTCGGACTCAATGTCACGGTTCTGAATCTAGTTTCACAAAGTGCAATGTGAAATCGATAAATCACCAAAGAGTCCAAAATTCGGCAAATCCTTTTGGAAAACTGATTTTATAAAGAAGTGCCAAACATGGACTGCTTTGCCAGATATAGAGTTGCCATCTAAATATTTTATTTTGGGAGAAATTTAGGAAACCTTGACTCATGCCTAAGGCCACATGTCTGTCATCACCAAAGTTGCCTCGACTCGGAAAGTTGGGTACGAGAGGGAAAGGTCATGCAATGAGCACACCCGCTCACCCGATCAAAGATCGGCCTGTACTAAGCTTGATATTTTGTTTTTGAAAACACATGTGCTCTTATTCCGATTAATTAGCTAATCTTACTACGTGATGCGCACTGCATACAAGTATAGACTAGATCACCTAATTTGGAACAATATATTGCATGTTCGTTTGTGAAAATGATTTGAAGTTCGCTACTCACAAGTAGGCTAAATCCGGGATTTTGATGAATTGTTCCAATTCAAGTAATCCAACCTTCACCCACAGGCATTCAGGCAGTTATATCGCATAAGCAGTTAGCCTCATGGCAAGCATGCTTTCATGGCAACATTAACACATATGCAGTATGCTAAAGCATAAACACTCACAGTGTACTCCAAGCCAAATCAGAGAACTAGTTAGAAATCATGCATGATCCTAGTTCATGTTAAGATGGCTAATGCGATACAGGCAAAATGTAGCTAAGATAGGCTCGACTATCTAGAATGTCATGTGAAATGCAACATGGTATATGTATCCAACTAAATGTATTGAAATATAATGCAATTAGTATGATGCGCCGAGCCCGGTGCATGTAATACAGATGAATGGATGCACGCATGCGAGCATAAGGTATGCTAATTGAAAGATGCCCTAGAACTAACCATCGTAAGTAGTTAAGTAAAAGGGAGAAAGAAATGGTGGTTGAAAGACATGCATCACACACACGCACGCTTATTAAAACCATTGGCCCTCTTGACGGAGCGTCCGAATAAGAAGCTAACTAGCTAATTTGAGCTAATTAAACTAATTATTACATCACAATGAAGCTAATTAACTAATCCTAGTTAACTAACTATTACAAAATAGTTAAGCAGCTAAGCACATTAACTACATAAATACATGCCAAAGCATAAACTAGCTAATCACATTAGCTAAGTAAAGCAGTAAAACAAGGTCCTCAGAGGTAGAAGATTGCATGCATGATCGGTCGCCTTGTTCGGAAATCCGTCACGATGCTCTAACTTGCCTCTGTTTACAACTGTTCTTAGAACCTTGCACCAAGCTCCAGAAAGCTTCTAACTCACCTTGGGGACCTGTAGGAGGGTGGCCGACCAGTTGTTGGTCTCTCCAGCCACTGGCCGACCACTTTTTGCTGCTGTAAACCAGAAAAAGTGGTCAGCCAGCTAGTTTTTCTGGCTAGCTGACCAGTTGTTGCTACATTCTTCCAATTTGTTGCAACAGAGAGCAAGAAAGGGCATGTCGATGTATTTGCAAGGTATGTGTGCACAACCACCCTCCTTATCATTTCATAAGCTCAAGGGAGTGTGGTTCTCGACCTTCGGGCCACCAATCACGCATCTCGATGCATGATGGCCGAGAAGCCAAATTGCACAATTCAATATGAAATGAAAACACAAATAAACACATAAAGCCTAAAACTCTATCATGTATGATCAAGAGCATCGGTGACCGAGAATTGAGGTACGTTTCATCACTTTAAGTATGAAAGTCCCTCGTTTCTCGTGTTTAGACTAACACCTATTCCAAACAACAATGCAACATACAACATGGCAAGCACAATGCTATATAACATGGAGCATGCAAAAATGCAATGCAACACAAGCATGCAAATATGCAATATGACTTAAGCATGCAAACATGCACTGCTAGGGACAAGCATACAACAACATGTAATGCAACACGATCAAACTACCAATGGTAATGGCGTGCACAATGCTAATGCATGCATATTCAATGCAAGGAAACACAAGCATGCAACAATATGAACAACAACTAGCATACACAACGCAAATGTCAACTAGCATACACAATGCAAATGGACATGGCATACTCAATGCAATATGATCATGGCATACACAATGCAATATGATCATAGCATGCACAATGCAAATCAAGAGCACGGCATGTGCAATGCAAACAATAACATAACATGCACGATACCATGTAACATGGCATACACAATGCTCAACGGGCTTAAACTGAATGTGGGTAGACCTCAGCCATGCCAAAACAGAGGCCATAATGATGAAATTAAGGCACCAAAAGGCAAGGCATGCATGCACAATGCATTGGCCATTCAACTAGGCCTAAGAGCACAACCCTCAAGAAAGCTCAAGGAGTAATAAATGCAGAAGTGTAACAGCACTAAATGCACTGAAATTAAGTAAGAAATGAAGCCAAATCATTTAAACAAACACAAGTATAGCATGCCAAGGTCCTAAAGCGTGAAGGCTAATAAAGAGGACTACAAAGGAGGCATGCAATACATGACAAATATGCATGAACCAACCACATACAGAGCTCAAGTAGGTCTAAACATGGACCAAAACATGCTAAGATGGAGGCCCAAATACCTAGGCAAGATGACATACATGCTAGGCCACAAGTAAGGCAACAATGCACAACACTTAAAGGCATTCAAAGCATGGATGAAGTGGGAACATGGCAATGCTATAAGCTCTGAAATGAAGTATTAAATGATGCCAAATCATCGAAATAGCTCAAAGATAGCATGCATGAGTCAACAAAACACAAAGCTAGCAAGGCCAATTGCACTACAGCTATACAAAACATGAAAGATCTGGCAAAGGCAACCCAAAAATAGTCCTAGAACATGTCAAAATGATACTAAAACATGCATGGAAGGAAGCCAAAACAAACTAGCATGAAGGGCATAAGGCATGATGCATACAAGGCAAATAAGGTGGATTACACTACACCTATTAAGACCAAGCCTGGGATGACTTAACCAATAAAAATCAGGGTTATATTGTGGCAAAGTAACCCCAAAAACACATTGAAATGATAGCTCGCAAGCTTAGGCATGAAGGCATACGCAATGACCCATGTTTAAGGCATAAAGGGCAAACCCTCCAACGCATTGAATAAGTGACAAATGCAAGTGCACGAACATGAAACATGGACTGAAATCACATAATAAATGATGCCAAATCATTCAAATAGTCCAAGTAATGCATGCTAGTGGACTTGATACACGAAGCTAACAAGCTAGATTGAACCATGGCTATACAAAGCAAGTCATGCATGGTCAAAACAACACAAATCAGAGCTAGAGCATGCTAAAACATGTAAAAAAGCTTCTTAGAGTTAAGCCAAAAGTATGCTAGAATGACATGTTAAAGCATGATGCATGTTAGGTTATTGAATGGAATTGTATTATAAGTGCATGGAGCATGCAAGGGGCCATCAAACCCACCCAAAACAGAGTCATGAAATGCTAAAAAAATACCAAAAACATGCTGAGACGGACTCAAAATAAGCTAGAAAGACATGCTACTTTATGAAGCATACAAGACTAGTTTATAAAATTTACACTACAAGTGAATTAAGCATGCATGGAGTGACAAAACCAAGTAAAAATAGTGGTATGCCACAGCAAAATAACCCCAAATACAAGCTAAGATATGGCCAACATAAGCTTAACAAACATGCTCACACATGAGGCTAATGAAACAAGTATTGAAGACACAAGGAGAGGGGATGACCCTCTCTTTATTGGGACCTCAAAACACCACTTTCATCGCTGAAATTCCCTTGAGTTTCAGTGGTGAGAAGGTCAAAACAAGGTGGTCCCAAAAGCTTAAAAGGAAGGCACAAAAGCAAGGCCAAACAAGGCCTGAGAGGGGGTAGACAACCCCCAACACAAAAGTAACCTTAAACAAAGATCTTAAGCACCAAAATTTAGAACTTTTTGTAGTTAAGAATTAAGCTTAAAACAACATGCAAGTAGGGTTAAAAGCTTAAGCAAAAATGGCGGTTTAAAAGGTTAAAAGCTCACCCTTGAAGACCACCTTCAAAGCTATAACTCCAGCAACTTCTTTAAGCTCAAACCAGTCCAAGAACTCCAAAAACAACTTCAAAGGATCTTAGCTCCAAGAGTATGGTGTTTGAGTGTGTGTTTGTGTACAAAAGTGAGACAAAATGACACTTTAAGGCACAAAAATGAAAGAGATGGAGGATTATAGAGACAAGAGTGTAACTATCACTCTCTAGCCTCAATTTTCTGAACTTGGATGAGGGAGGGAGAGCCTCCCTCTTATAGAGAGCAAAAGCACAAGTTTCTTGAAGAAGCTAAGGCTCAAGGCCATCCCTCCGTACACGTGTATGGAGGATGGTTCTAGTGCTCTCTAGCTGTGCTAGCTGGCCAAAAATATCTCCAAAAAGATGACAAAAAGCAGTCGACCACTCCAGCTACTTTAAGTGGCCTCCCAAGAAGACAACTGGTCGGCCATGGTGGGAGATGATCAGTAGCATGAAAACAATGCAATGGAGTGGTGGCCGACCAGAAAAGATTGTCCAAAGACCAAGCAAACCAGTTTCCCAGCCAGAAAACTGGCTGGCGAGAAGCAAAGTGGTCTCCAAGGGAAAGAACTAGTCTCCCACCCTTGTACCACCTTCCAAACAAGGAAAACAAGGTTTGCACCAAAAACAAACGAAAACGGATGCAAGACAAAAGTTCAGGAGGCAAGGCGCGCAGCCGGAAGCCTCGAAAACTAGCCAACGAGCACCAAAAGTGGTTTACGACCACAAAAGTGGTCTCCCAAACCACAGTGGCCCTCTAGGCCAAGGAAACAAGGTGTGGTTCAAAAACCATGCCAAATGGAGGACATTAAGTGGTCCCGAGACAAGCCGCGCGGCCGAAGGCTTCGAAAATCAAAAACTGGTCTCCAAACGGAAAAAGTGGTCTACGACCACAAAAAGTGGCCTACAAGACCTCTCCCTCCCTCAGGCAAGGAAAACAAGGCTTGGTCCACACCGAGCCGAAACACAAAGAGTTCAGAGGCTCGGAGGCAAGGCTCTCAGCTAACATTCTGAAACCTCGAAACGAGCACAGCATGCGCAATCGTCAAGCGCTCAATCGATCATGTTTGAGTCTTAAGGTCGATCAAAAATTGGGTGTCTACAGTGATCCTATGCTGCACAATCTCAAGAGCGATTCTACACAGGTCTTCGCAGGACTGTAGACACCTCATTTTTGACCGTCCTCAAGACTTGGACGTCACCGTTGGAACACTTGGTGATTATCCATGTTTGTGTTCGTTTGGAGTTCCCGGAGGTCTCGGCTCGCACGCCTTGCCTCAGGATCTCCGAACTTGACTGTTTAGTGTCTGGATTTGCACCAAACACTTGTTTTTTTTGCCTTGGAAGGGCATGGAATGCCTTGTGAGGCATCCCCACACACCACCGGCAGTGGCTAGAGGTCACCGGCTGGTTTTTGCTGCCATCGGCACATTTTGTTGCCGGTCGGCACTCTTTGTTGCTGGTCGGTACTCCTTTTTGCCAAAATGGCATTTTTGGCCGGCCAACTACTGTGCATCTGCTTTTGCAGATATTTTTATCACAGCTGTCTTGCTTTTGCTCCCCTCCATACACGTGTATGGAGGGATCTCTCTCTTGGAAGCTTGTCTTGTAAGCTTTACAAGACAAGAAGCTCTATAAGAGAGAGCTTTGTCTCTTGGCTTTAGGGTTAGACACTTTAGACATTTTAGAGAGTTTTAGACAGCCATTTTTAGGGTTTGAGTTCTAGGGTTAGAATCCATACATATCCTATCTCTATATCTCCCTCTTGTGTGTGTTCTAGGTGTTTTAGTCCATACTATTGCACACAAACACCTAGTGCTTCACCTTCCTTTGGTTACTGAGGTTCCAAAGGGCTGATTTTGAAGTTTTGGAGCTGTTTTCAACCTAGAAGGAGCTGTTGGAACATCATTGGTAAAGCTAGTCTTCAAGGGTAAGAAACTTTCCTTTTATTCCCCATTTTTGCACCTTGTTTTTACCTATCTTAGAGCTGTTTTTGTGCTTAGTGTATAACATAAAAAAGTTCTATTTTTTAACCTTCTTGATTGTTTGTTAAGAGTGTTTTATGGTTTGGAGGTGTTTGACCCCTCTTAGGCCTTGAAAGGCCCCCATTTTGTGCTATTTTGAGTGAGTTTCGAGAATTTGGTGTTTGGGCCTCTTCACCACTGAAATCTTGAGGGATTTCAGTGGTGGAGATGGTGCCTTGAAGTCCCAAGAAGGAGAGGGCCACCCCCTCTCCTTGTTGTCCTTGATATGGACCATTTTTGGCCTCTTGAGAGAGCATCATGTTAGAGTGTGTATTGATCATATCTTGGCTATTTTCCATGCTTATTATGCCATGATATAACCTTGTTGTGTGTTGGTTTTGGTACACCATGCATGCTTAGCATACCTACCATGTAATGCCTTGTTATTGCCTTAACATGCCTTAGGTTGTTAGCCTTTGCTCGAGCATGTTTTAGGTCTCGTTTTGTGAAGCTTATGTGCTTATTTTTCCATGCTAGAGGTCTGTCGATAGTTGTTTGGGTCGGATTTGGCATGTTTAATATAGCCCCTTTGCATTTTGGCTTGTTGGCCTCAAGTGTGTGAGTATATAGCATGCATTACTTGCTTCATTCTAATGATTTGGCATCATTTATAGCATAATTTCAGACCTTATAGCATGCTTGTATGCTTGCCTTGGACACCTCTTTAATGCTTTGAAAGCTTGTGTAGCATGTTCCATGTTTTGGCCATTGTGCATGCCTTTGATTTTGAGCCGCTTAGATGCCATCTAGGGGTCCCTTTTGCATGGTCTAGGTCTGCCTTGAGCCTATTTTAAGTCCTCTTAGCCTTGTGAGGCTTGGTTGGCTTAGCTATGGTTTAAGCCCCTTTGACTTGCTTCAAGTACTTGGACCATTTGCATGCTAATGTTTAGCCTATCTTGTTGCTTGGTTTGACACCATCTTAACATGATTTTCAATGCTTACCTTGCATGCCATTAGTCCATGTTATACCTCTTTCAAGTGTGTTTGAGAGTTGTTCAATTTGTGCCTAAGTGTTGGTCCAACTTACTTGCATGTGTGTATGTATGTTTGATTCCAATTCCTTGACTTTTGGCCACTGTTTTGGGCCTATTTAGAGCTGGCCAAATCATGTATAAGTCCATCTTTTCATCCATTTGCATTGCCTCATGTTTGCTTGTATGCTTGCATAAGTGCCTTGCCATGCCATGTTGCATCCTTAGCTTGTATGCCTAGGTTGCATAACATCTCGCATGCATGCCTTGTTCCTTGACTTGGTGATAGGAATTGGGCCTTGGTTTGTTTGTTTGGTTTGCATTTCATTTGACATGTAAGTTGCACACTTGACTCCTTGGGCCATCATGCATGGAAATGCGTGATTGGTGGTCCGAGAATCGAGACACATGCCCTTTTGAGTCATTACCATGATAAGGGACATGATTGGTGCATATATGCCTTGAATTGTGCTGCCATGCTTTGCCTTGCCCTCTGTTGCTGTCAATTGCAGATTCTGCAGGAACACTCTGCCGACCGGCAATTTCTAGTGCCGACCGGCAATCATTTCCCTGCCGATGGATTCATTTTGTGCCGGTGGCCACATGCTACTGCCGATGGCAGTCCCATTCAGCCGGTGATGTTCCCCAATGTCCAAGGAAGAAGTCCTGAGGTTTTGGCAGCCTCTAGAAGAGTAAAGGAAGGAAAACAGAGGTAGCCTATGCATGGCGGTGTATTTCCGAGCAGGATCGAGCATGCATTGCATCGAGCTCTTCCCCCGGGGCGGTTTATCTGTTTTCCTAGCTTAATTAGTTTGTTAGCTGATTAGGAAATTTGTAATATTTAATTAGCTTGCGTAGTTAATTAATTTGTATTATTTATTTGGTCCCTCCGAGTGAGGGCAAATCTGTAATAAGTGTGCGTGAGTGTGTGTATGTCTTCCAACCTCACGTCTTTCTTCCCTTTTATTTACCTGCTTATTATGGTAGACTAGGGCATTTCTTGAAATTAGCATACCTTATGCTATGCATGCGTGCATTCATGTATTTGTATTGCATGCATTAGGCTCGGTACATCATGCTAACTGCATTTGCACCCCAACTCCAATTTGAATACGTGCATCAAATTGATCGCATTTTCGCATGCCATGATTAGGTTAGCCGAGCCTACCCTAATTGCATCTTGCATGTGTTGCATTAGTCAACTTGACATGAACTAGGATCACACATGTTTGCTAACTAGTTTATTGTTTTTGGCACGGAGTACGATGTAAGTATTTATGCTTTAGCATACCGCATGCGTGTGAGTGTTGCCATGACAATATGTTTGCCATGCGGCTAGATGCTTATGTGATAAACTGTTTGAATGCCTGTGGGTGAAGGTTGAGTTGCCTGAGTTGGAATAACTCGTTGAAATCCGTATTTTAGCCTACTTGCGAGTAGCAAAATTCCAAAACATTTTTTAAGACAAACGGATATGTAATACTTTTTCCCAAATTAGGCAATCTAGTCTATATTTGTTTGTTACGCGCATAACATAGTAAATCTAGGTTAATAAAATGGAATAAGAACACATAAAGTTTTCAAAAATGGATATCACGGTTAGTAGAGGCCGATCTTTGGATCGGGCAAGAGGGGGTGCTCATAGCTGACCTTCCCCAATCGTACCCTAGCTCCCGAGCCGAGACAACTCCGGTGATGACGGACATGTGGCCTTCGGCACCGAGTCAGGGTTTCCTAAATTCCCCCATAAAAAATATTTAGGTGGCGACTCTGTATCTGGCAAAGCAGTTCATGTTTAGTACTTCTTTCCTAAAATCTGTTTTCTCAAAACGATTTGCCAGATTTGGACTCTTTGGTTCAAGATTAAGAACCGTGACATCAAATCGAGTCCGAACTGTGGCGAGGGCCCCACGCGGGCGCGTCTACAAGGACGTCGCAAAAAATTTTTTGAAATCTTTTAAGAAACCGACTAGTTGCTCACGTTAAAGACAATGTAAAACCAATTTGGATCAAGCCAGGATCCTTCTCAGTACTCATATAAACAAGCATGATCTCATTCATTGAGGGATCAGCATGCCTCTCTTTCTCTCAATTGATCAAAATTTTGCAAATCCAGACGAATTCCTCCCTCTTTGTTTTCATCACAGTGTTCAAAAAAAGTTTTTTCAAAAACTTAGGTCAATGCAATGATTTCAAGGTGCAGAAAAGTAAGTGAAAAGCACTGCCATTTCATTCAGATTTGCTGGCTTAACTAGCTCAATGGCAGAAACAAACGCGAAAAGGTGAAAATCACTACTGTTTCATTCAAATCTTCTGGTGCAACTAGCCCCATGGCAGAAATAGACTCAAAAGAGTGTAAAAGACAAACACAAAACAAGCAAGTGATGCCCGAGGTAACACGCTCGAAAGCACTTGACTTCGACAAAACAAGACTGACTCGATACGATAAGACAGACTCAACTGACTTAGTAAAAAAAGACTGACTCAAAACAACACAACAAAACTAGCCCAATACCCAAGTCAGAAAGCACAATAAAAAGCAATTTTCCCATTGCTCAAAACAGTGCATGCCATCCCACCACATCTGGAGTAAACTGAGCACCATCCGAAGGTGGTTCATCTCCCGATCACATCACATTATCCCCCAAGTTCACTGATCCAGTGTTGATAAACTTTGCAAGACTGGTGCGGCGATGACCTTGTTGTCAATCAAATCTTGTATATCATGGCGAAGACGAAAGCAACTATCAGTGTCATGACCGGTTTGTTGATGGAAGGCACAGTACTTAGCCGAGTCATACCTTGGAGAGAGGATCGGGTAGAGGCTGCTGTTCCAACGGTTTCAGATGTTCTTTCCTGAGTAGAACCCCTAGAGCTTTTGGCAAAGGCATATAAAGTAGGGTAAAAACCATCTTACCTCGGGGTGGATATTTGGCTGTTTGTAAGCTGGTTCTGGACACACCGGTGAATGGGGTGGTTGCTTTTGGTGTAGTGGTGGCAACCATTCCAACTTCAGAAGATCTTGCAGCTGCATCACCATTGGTGGTCGCATTCGAACTGCGTGTATAACCCTTCTTGGGTGACTTCCTTTCATGACCAATCATTCCTTGTTTTATTGCGTCCTCAATCTGTACCCCAATCTCATGTAAATCCACAAAGGTGGGGAGGGGTAAGACGATCATTTTCTACATCAGGTCAGGCTGCAGGTTGCGCACAACCATCCTTATCTGATCTTTCTCGACCGGCCTGGTGGTCATTGTAAAAGCTTTGGCCCTCCAACAGGTTACAAAGTCAGGGAAGCCCTCTTTCGGCTCTTGCTTGGTTGTCTTGTGATCACGAGTCATGACCTCGATTTACGTGTTATATGAATACTGGGTAACGAAGGCCTCAGCCATCTCCTCCCAACTCCTCTTGACAGAATCTTCCAACTTCGCATACCAGATAGCCGCAACACTCGATAGGGTCCGGCTGAAGAGGGAAAGCTTTTGCAATCTGGAGAGGTCCATTGGCCGTAGGATATCCAGCTGCATCACCATTGGTGGTCGCATTCGAACTGCGTGTATAACCCTTCTTGGGTGACTTCCTTTCATGACCAATCATTCCTTGTTTTATTGCGTCCTCAATCTGTACCCTAATCTCATGTAAATCCACAAAGGTGGGGAGGGGTAAGACGATCATTTTCTGCATCAGGTCAGGCTGCAGGTTGCGCACAACCATCCTTATCTGATCTTTCTCGACCGGCCTGGTGGTCATTGTAAAAGCTTTGGCCCTCCAACAGGTTACAAAGTCAGGGAAACCCTCTTTCGGCTCTTGCTTGGTTGTCTTGTGATCACGAGTCATGACCTCGATTTACGTGTTATATGAATACTGGGTAACGAAGGCCTCAGCCATCTCCTCCCAACTCCTCTTGACAGAATCTTCCAACTTCGCATACCAGATAGCCGCAACACTCGATAGGGTCCGGCTGAAGAGGGAAAGCTTTTGCAATCTGGAGAGGTCCGTTGGCCGTAGGATATCCAAGAACAACCGCAGATGTATCATAGGATCTCCAGAACCATCAAAACGGTCTATATGCGGCATCTTGAATCGGTCTGGCAATGTCACTGCTGAGTTAGTGTATCCATCCTCTATGTCCGGAATGGAATTAATGCCTTGAGCTCTTTTGAACAGCTTTTCTAGCATGCTCACTTCTAGCGCTGTTGGATCCACCTTAAATTCAAATGGTGTGTCCACTGGATTAGCCGGTGCTTTGGATAACTGGGGTAGAATTGGGGGTGGAGCTGGCCCGTTGGGACGTCCGTATTTTCGTGGACGTTTGCAGTCTCCCTGGGTTTCAAAACCCTAGGCGGGGGTGAGGGCGGATACGAAGCAGATGCTTCGGCTTGTTGTGGTGGATGATGTTACTGTAGCCTGGCAATCAACTCTGCCTGTTGAGCTACCACTTCTGCCTGACGTACAGTAACCTCTGCCTGGCGGACAGCATCCAGCTGCATAGCCTGTATGGTTTCTTGGAGCTGACGCATCATGTCCTCCATATTAATTGAAAACTGTGGATCTGACTGAACAGGTGTGTATTCCCTCTCTGAGGTGGAAGAAGATATCTCAGCCCAACTACGCACAGGTGAGGTGGATAATGACCTTTGATCTAGAGACTATTGAACTGGTGATCTGTGCCTGACTGGCCTTTTTACCCTGCCTCTGGCGAAGGAACACTGATTGCCCTTGAACTGAATCTCTGACCTGACAAAGTCTATCGACACAAGTCCAATGAACTTGGGGGATATCGGAGCCTTCTGAAGCTATGGTTCCAGGACTACCAAGAAAAAGAGAAAACAGACAGCACTTCAGCCTGATTTCACCAGAACCAATATGAGCAAAGCTGAATGACTGTGCCCCCTATAGAATTCTGCCAAAAATTCTGCCTGTAAACGGATACCCTTAGGCCGATACTCAAACTTGCAACTGATACATACAACCTATAGAGACGCACTCTGACAGCACATATCAAGCAAGTAAGAGCCAAAATAAACCTATGGTGGGGTAGGGTTTCCCTATCCTATTTTGTCAGGAGCTAGGGTTTCATTACGCACACAGCGGTTTCAAACAACCTACATTCGGGTAAGCAATATGTCCTAGTTTGGAATGGTCACTATGGCTTCCGACATGCACTAGGTCGAGTGGTCAAAAAGGGTGCCTCCGCAACAACCAAGGTTTGTGTTCCCATTGTGGCAGAGCCCGTAATCGGTCAGCCTTATGGCACGTTTCTCAAAGCAAGCCTTCGGCAAACCGTTCAGGAACAGCAGATGACAAATACTGTGACTTAGGCGCACCAATGCAAATGCAATGCAAAGAAACACAAAAGTGTAAACAAAACAACATATCATGAGGTTCGAGTGAAGTTCTCTAAATTCCCAGTAGAGTCGCCAAAAACTATAGACCGCCCGAACTCGTTTCGCGTGCCCCCATTTCGGAGAGGGCGCGGATTTGGGTTCTTAGCTACTACAATTCGGACTCCTGTCACGGTTCTGAATCTAATCTCACAAAGTGCAATGTAAGACTGATAAATCACCAAAGAGTCCAAATTCGACAAATGGTTTTGGAAAATCGATTTTGAATCAAAAGTGCCAAACATTGACTATTTTGCCATATTTCAGAGTCGCCACCTAAATATTTTGTTTTGCGAAATTTAAAAAACCTTGACTCGTGCCAAAGGCCATGCGTTTGTCATCACCAAAGTTGCCTTGGCTTGGGAACTTGGGTACGAGAGGGGAAGGTCCTGAAATGAGCACCCCCGCTCGCTCGATCAAAGGATCGGCCTCTACTAACATGATATGTTGTTTTTGAAAACACATGTGCTCTTATTCCGGTTTATTAGCTAACTTACTATGTGATGCTCACAACACACAAGTATCACTCAAGTTGGAACAAAACGCCTCATGTTTGTTTTTCGAAAATGATTTGAAGTTGATACTCGCAAGTAGACTAAAGCACAGATTTTCCACCAAACAACGTGGAGTTAAAACAACATGATTTGCCACCTCAAGTGGGCTTAAAACTCACATTTCGATGAATTGTTCCAATTCAAGCAATGAAGCCTTCATCCGCAGGCATTCATGCAATTTAAGCATTTAAGCACATAGCCTCATCGCAAGTATGCTATCATGGCAGTCACTTACACTCATGCAAGGATGCTAAAGCGAAAACACTTACAGTGTACTCCAAGCCAAAACAAAAGCTGGTTAGTAATCATGCATGATCCTAGCTATGTTAAGATGCCTAATGCATCACATGCAAAAACACAACTAAAATAGGCTCGGCTATCTAAGATGGCATATGAATGCAACACTCGATAACATGCTATGAAACACGTATTCAAGTAAGTATTGAAATACGATGCGGTTTGAGCGATTCGCCGAGCCCGGTGCATGCAATACGAATGAATGATGCACGCATGCAAGCATAAGGATGCTAATTGAAATATGTCCTAATCTAACCACTGAAAGCGGATAAGTAAAAGGGAGAAAGACGTGGGGTTGGAAGACATTCACACACACACACACACACACTTATTACAACATTGTGCCCTCTCGGCGGAGGGTCCAAATAAACAAGCTAAGCTAATCTAAGCCAAGCTACTTATTACAAACCAACTAATTAACTAACTCTAGCTAATAAATATTACAATCCAAATTGAAACAAATGGCTGTGCTAAGCTAATTAGAATATTACAAAACAAATCAAATGACTAGTTACACGAACTAAACATAAGCAATGAAATGGCCTCGCGGGCGCGGGAAAGATGTATGCTCGTTTGGATCCGCCCGAAAATCCACCACCTTGTCTCAAGATGCCTCTATTTGCACATCTTTGGACCTCTGAAAATTGTGCCAACCTCTAGATTGCTTCTTTTTAATCTCAGGAACACACTGATAGCCAATAGGCCAGACATGGTGATCATCGGCCAGTACTGGTGGCTGGTCGGCAGGCTTTGATGGCTGATTGGCTTCTTTGGTGGCCAGTCGGCCACTGATTCCCTGAATTTCCTCCTTTTGCTGCAGCAGAGCACAAACAGAGGCATGGCAGTTTATTTGCAAGGAAATGTGTGTACCACCACACTCCTTATCATTTCTTAAGCTTAAAGAAGTGCGGTACTCTACTCTCGGGCCACCAACCGAACATCGCAATGCACCATGGCCGGGAAGCCGGGTTTGTACAAGTCAAAGAATGCACAAATAACACATAAGACTCAAGAGGCCTCCACCCTATCATGCACAATCAAGGGGGACGGTGACCAAGAAACGTGACACGTTTCATCACTTCAAGTATGAAATGTCTCATATTTCTTGTGTTTGGATTAACGTCTGATCCAAACACATGCAATGCAACTCAAACATGTTATCTTGGCATGTTTTACTTTGATTGATTTTGTTTACTCGTTTTAGATTACCGATAAGCCATTTAACCGGTTAAGGAGAAGTCCTCTAATTTGAAAGATGGACCAAGCCACAAGCTTCTTGAGCATGAAAAAAGCATCATGCCGTTGGTTAATAGAAACCTTCAAAAGAAGGCTAAAACCAATAGGCACGAACGCCTCGATTTCACACTCAAACCAACAAAGGGCTTAAGACCTCTTTCAAAGCAATATAACAAATGAAAGATGGCATGCAATGGCATACATTTCAGCATTGAAAAAGGATGCTAAAGACCTTAAAGCATGCAAACAATGCAAGCATAACATGTTGAAGGCCAAAAACATCAAAGCTAGTAAAGAGCATTTCACAAGCGGCATGCAATACCAAGCCTAAATGACTAAACCAACTATGGATAGACCTAAACCATGCCAAAATAGAGGCCAAAACATCCTGAAACTTGGGCACAAGAAGCTAGAAATGCAAGCTCAGATGATGGCTCATAAACAAGGCATAAAGACACAACTCTTAAACACAATTAAAGAGTGATAAACATGAGAATATGGCAAAGATATAAGCTCTGAAATACCATGGCAAATGACGCCAAGGCATCCAAACATCACAAGTATAGCATGATAGGGGCCTCGAAAGTCAAGACTAGTGAAGCCATTTACACTATAGCTATACAAAGCAAGCCCCAAAAGGCCAAGAACACCCAAAACAGTCCTAAAGCATGTCAAAACAATGCCAAAAACATGCATGGAGTATAGCTAACACATGCTAGAATGGAAGGCTAAAACACCAACTACACTAGGCTAGTGAGCAAGATTGTATTACAAGTGCCAAAACCAAGCAAGAGGTGAAATCACTAACCAAAATCAGAGTTAAAACATGCCAAAAAAAACAAAACACCAAAAATGGGTTGAGACTAAGCCAACACAAGCTAGAATAACAAGCTAACTGTAGACGCACCCCGAAGGCTTTGCTTCTACAGTTCGGACTTGAATTGTCACGGTTCTGAATCTAGTCTTGCAAAGTGCAATGCAAGACTGATAAATCACCAAAGGGTCCGAATCCGGCAAATCGTTTTGAAAAACAGATTTTTGTAAAGAAGTGCCAAACATGGACTGCTTTGCCAGATACAGAGTTGTCACCTAAATGTTTTATTTTGGGGGAATTTAGGAAACCCTGACTCATTGCCTAAGGCCACATGTTCGTCATCACCAAAGTTGCCTCGGCTCGGGAACTTGGGTACGATTGGGGAAGGTCATCTATGAGCACCCCCGCTCGCCCGATCCGAAGATCGGCCTTTACTAACCATGATATCTTGTTTTGAAAACATTATATGCTCTTATTCCGGTTATTAGCCTAGAATTACTATGTGATGCGTACAGCAAAACATGTACAGACTAGATCGCCTAATTTGGAACAAAGCATCGCATATCCGTTTGTTTTGAAAATAGTTTGAATTTTGCTACTCGCAAGTAGGCTAAAGCACGGATTTCGACGAATTGTCCCGATTCAGGTAATCCAACCTTCACCCACAGGCATTCAGGCAATTATATCACATAAGCAATTAGCCTCATGGCAAGCATGCTGTCATGTTAGCACTCACATACATGCAAGATGCTAAAGCATAAACACTCACAGTGTACTCCGAGCCAAAACAAGAAACTAGTTAGCAAACATGCGTGATCCTAGTTCATGTTATCGATGGCTAATACAACGCATACAAAAATGCCACTAGAATAGGCTCAGCTAATCTAAGGATGGCATATGAGATGCAACAATTCGATACACGTATTCAAGTTGGAATTAAAATACTATGCAATTAGTATGATGCGCCGAGCCCGGTGCGTGCCATACGAATGAATGTATGCAAACATGCTATCATAAGTATGCTAGTCAAAACATGACCTAGAACTAACCATCAAAGCAGGTAAGTAAAAGGGAGAAAGGCGTGGGGTTGGAAGACATACAACACACGCACACACACTTATTACACAATTCGCCCTCTCTCGGAGGGACCAAAAGAATAATACAAATTTAACTAACTAACAAGCTAATTAAATAGTTACAGACCACTTAACTAGTTAAGCAAATTAACCAAGCTAATAAAACGGTAAAGCAGCCTCGGGAAGAGGGTCCAATGCATGCATGCTCGGCTCCGCTCAGAAATCCACCACCATGCACAAGCTGCCTTTATTTTCACTGTTTTATGACTCTGAAAATTGCACAAGTCCCAAGGATACTTTAGCTTCACTCCTTGAAGGTTGTGGGAGACCACCGGCCAAGAGGAAACACCACCGGCCATGGGAAAGTGGTCATCGACCATCTATGAAGCTATCGGCCATCAATGCATGGCCGACCAGCATCGAAATTGGTCGGTCAACCATATCTTCCTACAGAACCCTGTTTTGACAGCAACAAAGGGCAAACAAGGCATGGTAATGCATTTTAAGAAAATGTTTGCACAACCAACCTCCCCATCATGTTGTGGACTCAAGGGAGTTTGGTACTCAACCCTCGGACCACCAATCGCGTATTTCAATGCGTGATGATCCAAGAAATCAAGTATGCATTTTGATGTAATGCACATAAACACACAATGAGCCCAACCTCTATCATAATCAATTCAAGAGGCAAGGCATGCATGCCAAATGCACCCTAAGCATGCGAGCTAAGTATGCAACATGAAAATGCAAACACACATGCGAACATGCAAGCATGTGACAATATTCAAACAAATGAGCATGCAAGACATGATGCAACCAAAGCATGCAAACATGAAGCAATGGAACAACACTTGGGCAACATGCAAAAGATGGACTTAGACTAATATGGACAAGCCTCAGCCATGTCTAAATAAGTAGCCAAAATGCTACGTAAATGAAGGCAAATTTACATACAAACATGCATGCAAACATGGTCCAACACTTCAGCATAAAGAGGAGACTTTTAAGCAAACTTAAAAGGGACAAACATGGACATTAAATCAACATGTTAGGTTCTGAAAACAAGTAGAAGATGATGCCAAATCAAGCAATCAAAGCATGCAAGCAAGCCTAGGGCCTAAGGCTAACCTAAGGGATCAAACAATGGCTATGCAAGGCGAGCCCCAAAGTGTCAAGGGGACTCAAAACAGTCCCAATGTAGGTCAAGACAAAGCCCAAAACACATTTAGATGGCATCTAAATGGCCTACACATGGAACCACACATAAAGGTCCAAACACGGAGCATAAGACATCAACCTTTTAAAGCATTGAAGGAGCATCAAATGCAAGCATACAAGCATACCACAAGAACTAAAATGACATAACTAATGGTGCCAAACCACTGAAATAATGCAAGTAGAGCATGCTAGAGGATCCAATACTCAAAGCCTACAAGCTAGGTCGCATGGTAGCTATACAAAGCAAGTCATGGATGTCCCAAACAACCAAAATCAGACCTCAAGCATATCAAAACATGCATAAAAGCTTCACAAAGCCAAGCCAAAATCATGCTAAAAACAAGGCTCAAAGCACAAAGCATGTGAATGCAATTTCATGGCATTACAAGACAAGTATGCAAAGCATGCATGGTGTGTCTAAACCAACTTAAAACAGTGGTATATCATGGAAAAACAAAGCCTAATATGCATTGAAATGGAGCTAAAGCAAGCTAGGCATACAAGCTACAACACAAGCCATTTGTGTGAGTATTAAAGACAACATGCAGAGGGGATGACCCTCTCCCATTTAGGACACCAAAACTACCTCCCCACCACTAAAAATCCTCTGGATTTCAGTGGTAGAGAGGTCTTGCAAAGACCACAACAATGGCCAAAATGGATGGCCTAAAACAAGGCCTAACAAGGCCTTGGAGGGGGGAATCAACCCCAAACCTCAAAGAAACCTTAAACAAAGTTCTAAAACACACAAAATTAGAACTTTTACTAGTTATACACTAAGCTTAAAAACAGATGCAAGATAGGTCAAAAGCTTGTGCAAAAATGGGAAAATAAAGCGGTAAAGTTCTTACCCTTGAAGACCTCTTCAAGAGTGGAGCTCCAGCAGCCTTTCCGAGCTTAAATCCACTCAAGAACCCCCAAAACAACCCTTTGGCTCCTCAGCAACCAAGGTATAATGTAACACTAGGTGTCTTAGTGCAAAACTAAGAACGAAACACCTTAAACACACACAAAGGCAAAAGGGAGGGAGATATAGAGATAGATAGATACAAATACTAAACCCTAATCTCAGACCCTCTCTGGAACTTTTTTTGGAACCCTTTAGGAGGGAAGAGAAGCCCTCCCTTTATACGAATTCCAATCTTGCAAAGCTTACAAAACAAGCTAAGCAAGAGGGAAATCCCTCCACACACGTGTATGAAGAGTGTGCAAAGTGGGTGCCAACTGTTCCAGCTGGCACAAAATATCTACCAAAAGCAGATAAACAGTGGTCGACCAGTCAAAATTGACAAATTGACCAAAACAATGGTCAGCCGGCCACAAAGAGTGCCGGCTGGCCATCACCAATGGCCAGTAGCAACAAAACATGGCCGGTGGCCTCAAGCCATGGCCGGTGAGGTGTGGGGATGGCCAACAAGTCATTCCTTGCCCTCAGAAGCAAAACAACAAGTGTTCGATGCAAAACTAAACACAAAACAAGCAAGTCAAGAGATCCTAAGGCAAGGTGCGTAGCCGAGACCTCCAAGAACTCAAAACGAACATGAACATGGATGATCGCCGAGTGTTCAAACGGTGACGTCCAAGTCTTGAGGATGGTCAAAAATGGGGTATCTACAGTTGCCCCTCTTTGACAGAACTCGAAAGTCATAACAATGACAGGAGTGAATGTCAAAGTCCAGAGACGACCCATTTTTGACAAGGCCAAAAACTTAGACAAAGCATAAAAATTACAGACAAAGATATGCACCCGAAGGCAGGGGCGAAACGCAAAACAATGCACAAAGCCGATCATAACTTATGATCACGCAAAGAAGGCTGTAACGAAGTGAATCATGCAACAGTTTTAAGCTAATATAAGGCAAACTGCACTACAATGTAGAAAGAATGTAAGAGAATTATTCAATTCTCGATACGTCTCACACGGAGAATACAATACCTGTGCGGCTCGTCTGGTCGTGCCAGCTTCAAACGAACCGTAGATACAATATCGTGCCTGAAAGAAAAAGAAACTTAACAGGTACAATATTGTTAGAAGTATGCATAACAATGCAATTCAAAGTGCGTGACAACGCAAGTGAGGGGGGTGCATGACAATGCGGATGGAAGAGGTGCATAACAACGCAACTCGAGTGTGTGCATAACAATGCAGTTTAAAACATAAACACATATAAGTAAAGCATACGCGACAACGTGTGCAATGTGTAAAGAAACTTGAACACATATAAGTAAAGCATGACACGACAACGCATGCAATGTGTATAGGAACTTGAATGGAAGGGTGCAAGACAATGCAACCTAAGAATGCGCAACAACGCGGGTGGACGGGAGGATGCAAGACAATGCAACCTAAGAATGCAAAACAACGTGAGTGGATGGGAGGATGCAAGACAATGCAACCTAAGAATGTGCAACAATGCGGGTGGACGGGAGGATGCAAGACAATGCAACCTAAGAATGCGCAACAATGCGGATGGAGGAGAGGATGCAAGACAATGTAACCTAAGAATGCGCGACAACGTGGATGGACGGGAGGATGCAAGAAAATGCAACCTAAGAATGCGCGACAACGCGGATGGACGGGAGGATGCAAGACAATGCAACCTATATTCTATATGCAATGGATGGAATGGATAAGGCGTGCGGCCAAACCGTATCTTGCTTAGGAATAGCATGGACACAAACAAACCACGTCTAAGACGGAAATGGTGCTGTCATCCTCAACACTAGGCGCGTACACAAAATCTCATAACCATGCTTCAACGTGAAAAGTATGGACACATACCAGACCAAGCTCAACATGGAAAGGCGCAAGTCATAGATGGATAATGCAGCAAATGCATGCAAACTACAATGCAATATATACAATATGCATGTAATGTACAATATTCACAATGCATGTAAACTATGTACAATGCACTATATACAATGAATGCAATTAAGCTACTATGTAAAATGCTATGTACAATGCAATATTTACAACAAATGCATGTAATGTACAATGTTATGTACAATGCTAATGAAACACGTATAACAATGCATGTTTGTATTTTGTTTTTTTTTTTTTTTTTTGAAATGCATGATGATGCGAATGAAAGAAATGCGTGACGACGCACGTCTTTTGAAGTGCATGACAATGCAAATAAACTGTGCATGACAATGCGAGATAAGGAAGATGCATAACAATGCATGTAAGGCGCGTATGACAACGCGTGACAAAGATCATGCATGACAATGCATGTGGGGTGCGCATGACGATGCGACCTAAAGAAGATGCATAACAATACAAGTATGGCGTGCGTGACAACGCACAAGGTGTGTGCATAACAATGCGAGTGAAATGACATTTAACCAACGTGCGCTTACGACAAAACGTTGTAATGTAACGCATGTAAAGCAATTTCTGAGTCTCTCAAGAGACAAAAGGATATGAAAAGGATACACCTTGCACGTATTCGAGGATGGCACACAGAAGACACGGTCCGAGGTCAAAACGGAGACTGGTTAAGCTTCAGAAATGCACTCTCTTGCACTGTGTTGGGCAAAGAAGGTCCCAAACCACATAAAAGACCCAAACAAGGGTGTATGAGGTTCACTGGCCATCGGGAAAGACCACTGGCCATCCACCGACTGCAAAACAAGGTCATCGGCCAACAATTTGGCCGACCGGCCAAAAATGCCTGTATCAGGGCAGTTTTGTCCTTTCGGCCACGGGTCTTTAAATATAGGGCTTAAACCCTATTCTTTTCACTTGCCACTTAGTCGAAAATTTCTCCCCCTTCTCTCTAGGTTATTTTCCTCCTTCTGATCCCCGTCTTTCCTTGGTTTTCGAGCCCATTTCATCGTTCGATTAGCGAACTCCTTCGCGTTTCGAACATTTTGAACCGAACAAATCTAAAATTCGGTGTTTATTTCTCGATTTCCACCACTCAAGGTTTGTTTCCCTCGAGTTTACCTTGATTCTTGTGCCTTTTCCGCACTCTGGCTTTTTCGCCCATTTTCCGCCCTCTCGGGGTTGACTTTTCAGTTGACTTTTCATATTCTCGCTTGGTTTTCACATTTTCGGCCATTTTCGCACCCTACTCGACATGGCAAACGATATTCCACAGGACGGGGCTCCCTCGGAGATGGACCCGGACCCCGAGGCCGAGCTCTTACCTTTGATCGTTCGACCGTTCGACCCGGCGACCTACAGGTTGACGATTCATTTGCTGCCTCCCGACAGACTTCGCCAGTTCAGGAGTTTTGCTAGGGGCGTGCCACTAGAGCTTCTACTACGCGAGCCAGAGTCACATCTGTCCTTCGGCTCTTCTGAGGTACACTCTTCTCTATTTCATTTTCTGCAATATAGAACACAAAACTTGCAATAGTTGTTTCTATTCCTTAATTGCTTAGCCCGGATACACCGATACGCCACATGTTGTAATTTATTGCGAGCACACCTATACTCGGTACTTGTTTGAATCTGAACACGCGCACACACATGACACTGATACATCATATGCCATAGCTCACTGCGAGGACACCCGCACTCAATATCTGGTTGAATCTGAACACGTGCACACACGCTGTATTTTCACTGAACCACTCAAACGCACTGATACATCATATGTTGTAGTTCACTACAAGGACACCCGCACTCGATATCTGTTTGAATTTGAACACACGTACACACGCTGTATTTTCACTGAAATGATCCGAACAAACCGTTGTATCACATGCTAGAGTTCACCATGAGCACACCGACACTCGATAACTGTTTGACTGAAAACGTGCACACGCGCACTACATTTACACTGTATTTGTAACATTGCTTCGCAACTATTTGTTTTGACCACAAGGGGCTTCCCATGCCTTCCGAGGGTACGGGAACGTTATGGCCCAGGGGTGGTACATGGAGCTTCCTGAAGCGGTTCGCCGTATTGTTGACCAGGCCGGCTTCGGCACTTTCTGCATGGGGCTCTCGCGCCACACTGCGAGCAGACCTCTTCTTGTTGCTTTGGTGGAGAGGTGGTGGGACACCACCGACTCTTTCCACCTTTCGGCTACAGGAGACATGACGATGACTCCTTTCGACTTCTCCATGCTCACAGGCATCGGAGTAGGGGGTGATCCGATCGCCTTCGATACAGATATGGACGAGTGGGAGGCCACTCAGATGTACCTGCTTGGCGACCTACCGCCTCTTGCTCGTCTAGGATTTGTATGATACTCATGGTTCGAGGACCACTTCAGGATCCAGGCGCCTACCACTCGGGAGGAGGAGGAGCAGTACGCACGCGGCTTTCTGATGTTCTTGCTGGGGACCACTCTCTTCACGGACCGGGCGAACTCTGTGCTACTTTGCCTGCTGAGTGCACTGGTTGACTTGACCAGGATCTGCGGCTACGACTGGGGTGGTGCAGGTTTGGCCACACTCTATGGCTACATGAGCTCATCCTTTCGCCTCAGCGGACAGCTGCTCGAAGGCTACTGGCGGGCTTGGGAGGTACATCTTCTTCTTTTGTTTTACATTTTTGCTTTACATTCTTTGTACTCTGTATACTGTATACACTGCACAATACACTGCACATACCGCTTTCTGCTTTGTCTGTATACTACTTTATCTGTATACCGCTTTATCTGATAAGCATGCTCACGTCTGTTCTGTTGCATTTTGCAGTTGTGGGTGTATGCCTACTTCCCGAGGCTTACCCCAGTACCAGAGGAGGAGATGCCTCTCATGATCCCATTCTCCCACCACTTCGACGTGAGGTGCGAGCGGAGGCCTCGGGAGTCTTTCATATTCTTCCGTCGCTATTTCGATACCATCACCACAGCAGAGGTATGTCAAACATTACAATTCATTTAAGCTTCGCTTTGCATTGCATCTTCAATAGTAGTAGATAACAAACTGTATTTTGTTTACAGATCACCTGGCAGCCATGGGCCTCATTGCCCATCGCAGTATCGGACTGGTATGAGGGCGCTCAAGAGACCTCCCGGTTCAGGATTTTGCTAGAGGTCCTGGTTTGTCGGGCTTGGTACCTGGGTGAGCGCTTCTTGCGCCAGACCTTAGGTTTACTGGAGCAGACAGTTCCAGCGCCTCCTCCTACTCATGTGAGGCATGCCAAGAGGTACACTCTGCGGGAGATGACAGAGTATACCATCGGCTGGGAGTGCGACCGTTTCAGAGGCGAGGGCAACTACGCCGAGTACGTCCAAACCTATATCATGCGGCCTCTGGGTAGTGCTCGCCGGGCTGAGAGAGAGAGACCAGTGGCACCAGCAGCGAGGGCAGGAGCGTCGCGGGCACCTCAGGCCCAAGGTGGGAGTGGGTCCCGGGGGTCTCGAAGAGAGCAGGGAGCTGGGTCCCAGAGAGGGCAGGGAGTTAGGTGGCCCGAGCTGCCTACTATGATGACATGCCGAGGGCAGGGTGAGGAGACTTATCAGATCCCCATCGCTCCTCCTCCGGCTGATCATGAGTTAGTCAGATTCCATGGCTTGCCCCCGGTATGTACTTTCAACATTTTGCACTCTGCACAGTCATTTCATTTCATTTCATTTAATATTCCGCAGAGTACTGATACTTCTAACACTTTTGCAGGCTTCCTCTGAGTACACTCGCCAGTCCTTGGAGTTGACTGCTTCGGTGATGGGGATGCTACAGCGGAGCCTCGACCTGCTGGCTATTTATAGTATCCCGGTAAGCTTTTCTAACCACAGTCTCAAACTCTACACAATCTGATGTATCGCACCATCAACACAGCACTTGAAACACGGCCCTCACGGCATTCGATACACTGTAACCCGCAGACTGTTCGCAGCATTGCTCACGACATTCATACACTGCACTCAATCACTGCATTCTGTACTGATACACTGTTCACGGTATTCATACACTGTACTCATACACTATATTCTGTAGTGATACACTGTTCACAGTATTCATACTTTGTTTTGCGTAGCATACTGATGCGTTTGCTATTTGTGCTTTTCAGCCTCCATTCCAGATTCCTACTACAAGAGGTGCACCAGGTGGGCCTTCTGTTTCTGCTCAAGGAGGAGGGCAAGGAGGCACAGTATATCCCCGCACCAAAGCTAGGCACACTCATATTGGGAGTAGTTGTCGGGCATCGATCCCAGACGATGATGAGTCTGAGGCAGAGGTAGAGACAGAGGCAGAGTCATCCGAAGAAGAGACCGGAGATGACTCGGGCTTGGACTCAGATGATGGTGCTGACCATGATGCTCCTGGACCTTCGTCCAGGAAGTGGACGAGGACAGACCCTCAGGCCTGAGACCACTTGACGTTGATATAGACTTTTGTTGCTTTTCTTCTTTTTGTTTTACTTTTTCTTTTTGCTGGTAGCTTGAGCACCTTGTACTGTCGCAGACAGGTTTTTATTTTCTTCAAAGCTATGTATTTCAAAAAGATGATGAAATGAAACAAGCTTTTTGCTGAAAAAGTGTTGCATTTGTGCATTCCATGCATCACATCGCATCGCATTGCATCACAATGTATCGTAATGTAATCAAATGGCATTTGAACATGCACGTATTACCAGGTCAGGTAATGGGCCAATCAAACAAATCAACCCAATAAGCAATGATAAGACCTTGATAAGTTTACAACTCGATAAGCAAAGAGCAACAACTCGATAAACAAAATTGCGACAATTTGGTAATCAAATGAGCAACAACTCGATAAGCAAATGAGTAACAACTCGATAAGTAAATGAGCAACAACTTGATAAGAAAATGAGCAACAACTCGATAAGCAAATTGAAATAACACAGGTGTGACTTCGCAAAACTCACCACCGGAAGGCATTGGCAAGGGAACTAATCACAAGTTCCCGACATGTTCAACACATAGACTGCTCATTTCGAATACACAGCTCGTAACGCAGTACTCTATTCATTTTGAACATACGGCCCATGCAGGGCACTGCTGATTCTAAACACACAGCCCATTCTGAACATTGCTTATTCTGAACTCACAGCCCATAACACAGACCTTAGATGCTCCAGATCCTTCCTCCTTTCTTTTGCATCACAGTTTAGAACCCATAGCTTCAAACAGGTCCTGGTTACACTGTTCTCATATGACATGGGTTGAACCCTGCGGCTTTATGAAACAACGTGTTCTGTTTTGCACAAATGTGAAGAATGGCACAGCACTCTGAGCACAAAGCAACTTATTTTGAAATAAGGAACGGGTTTTTGATCGGGTACTGAGCCTACGACTAAACACATCAAAACAACTCGACCAAAAAACAAAGGGTAACAACCTAAACACGTCGAGTAACACTCGAAAATACTCAAAGTAAGAATCAAGATAAAACAAAAAGACACGACATTCAGATGCGCACAGGGAGCCTGCTTCTCAGGATATTGTTTCCCACCCTTTCTGATTTGTGATTCTCACATCACTCTGGCACTCAATCTCTTATTTTCTGAAAAAGCCATTTTCTCACTTTTTCTCTCAACGTGCACCTCTCTATTCTTGAATCTCTCATTTTTTTTATCCCTCCCCTGGGTGATTGATGGATAAATTGAAGTTTGTGGGTTCATGCCCAACACTGTTAGCTTGCGACTATTTCCTTCGGTGACATTTAATCGATGCCCCAGATGAGGGAGTGAAGTATCTTGATCCATTCCAATTCGTGCTTCGCACTTGCTTTGATACCTCGTTGCTTGGAGGATGTTGAGAGCTTTCAGCCCTTTCGTTGTTAACCTCAGTTGTGCCCTTCTTGGCAGGTAGAGTGCCTTTCTGGCAAGTAGTTGACGACGGGAGAAAGACAGAACACCTGACTCAACTGTGCCCCTATTTCATCATTTTGACCATTTTTGTTTTGCCTTTCTACTAAAACAAATTGACCAATATGAGAGTTAGATCAACAAACTTGTTCAACTTTTCTGATTTGAAAATCATGCAAGTCAGGCTATGAGCACTGGAAATTTTCCTTTTTTGGGTCCAAAGAAAGGTCTAATTTTTGGAAAAAATGAAATAATTTTTGACATAATTAGCCAACCTCAGCAAAAACTCTCAAAAACTATTTTTACAAATGGTCACTGCTCAACGAGCACGGAACCTACTCTCAAGATGCACAACCTCGGATCCATAACAATGGAAAATTGCCTTTTACTTGAAGAGAGCTACATGGCAACGGAAAGTTGCCCCTTGTTTGAATTGCGTCGCGGCCCATTGGCGACGGAAAGTTGTTCCTTGTTTGGATGGCGCCGCGGCGCATTGGCGACAGAAAGTTGCCCCTTGTTTGGATGGCACCGCAGCGCATTGTAATCAGACCTCATAGCAATGGTCACAACCGAACTCTCAGATACAGGAATGACAACAACGATCAGAACCATTACATGGGCACACTCAATTTGGGAGTGTTTGTGGCTGGACTTCAGCATGAAGTTGCCTACGTATCCCAAACATGGGAATCAAACCTTACGTAGTTCGGGGGGGTTGGTACACTCGGGTACTAACCTCTCCTTTTGCACTCTAACTTTTTCCAAGGCCGCCCTTTCTGGGTTTTCAACCTTGCGAGCTTTGTTCTTTTCTTTTTTTTTTTCTCTTTTTTTCCTTTCTTTTTCATCTTTTTTTTTCATTTTTTGCACTTTTTGTTCTTTTTTTTGCTCTAACTTTTGCCTGGGTCGCCCTTCCGGGTTTTCAGCCCAGCGAGCCTCTCAAGGGTAAAAGTGTAGCTTTGTCCATGTCTAATGATTTTTTTTTTGAGATCTCGAAGTCATCCGCATCCATTTTCTTCCATTCTGGGATTCGGCATTCTTGCCACTCTTTGTTGATTTGCAGAATGATCCATCTTCGACACTTCGAGCACATCTGACATTTTTGCCCCTAGTTCGAGGGGTGCTTTTGATCAAGCTTTGCAAGCTTCTCTCGACTACATCTGATCTTCTCGATCTAACTTTCTTGCCTCTTGCTCGAGGGCTGCTTCGGATCTGGCCACACGGGCCTCACATTATGGTTGACCTTTGAACTTTCTGAATACAAGCTCAAGGTTCGAAAGCAAGGGATCGAGTCTTGAGGCTGAGAGCGATCCTAGGCTACACAACCTCAATAGCGATTCCACACAGGTCTTCGCAGGACCGTGCAAAATATTT
Source organism: Camellia sinensis (assembly GCF_055761805.1). Lineage (NCBI taxonomy): Eukaryota > Viridiplantae > Streptophyta > Magnoliopsida > Ericales > Theaceae > Camellia > Camellia sinensis. The sequence continues at coordinate 97,870,523 of NC_138975.1, read as the reverse complement.
TTTGAAATTTTTTAAGAAAGCGACAAATCGCTCGAGCTGAAGACAGTGTGGAACCAACTTGGATCAAGCCAGGGTCCTTCTCAATAATCACACTAACAAGCATGATTTTATTCATTAAGGGCTTAGCATGCCTATCTTTCTCTCAATTGATCAAATTTTGCAAAACCCTAGGAATTCCTTCCTCTTCATTTTCTTCATAATGTTTGAAAAGTTTTGGAAAACTTAGGTCAATGCAATGAGTTTGGAGCACAGAAAAGTAGACAAAAGGTACTGCCGTTTCATTCTTGACCTGCTGGCACAACAGGCTCAAAGTAACAAGAAGCACAAAACATGATAGCCACAGCTGTTTCATTCAGATTTTCTGGTGTAACTGGCTCCATGGCAGAAACAGACTCAGAATAAAGGAAAAGACAAACACAGAAAAGACAATGGTGTCCGAGGTAACAACCTCGGGACCACCCGACTTCTGTACAACAGGACTGACTCGATACAACAAGGCAGACCTTTAAGAAAAAAGACTGACTCAAAACAAAGAGACAAACTCAAAACATCACCACAGAACTGCCTCAATACCTAAGTCAAAGAGTACAAAAAGTCAACAATCGTATAATGCTCAAAACAGTGCGTGCCATATGCCACATCTGAGATAAACCGAGCGCCACCCACAGGTGGACCTACCCCTGACCACATGCTTATGCTATCCTCGAAGTTCGTGAACTCAATAGTGACAGACTTTGTTGAGCTAGGTGGGAGGATGACCTCGTTATCGATCAAGTCTTGCACTTCGTGGCGAAGACGAAAGCAACTGTCGGTGGTATGACCATCCAGTTGATGATACGCGCAGTACTGGGTAGCATCATGACCCGGTACAAGATGAGCAGGGAGAGGCCGAGGCTCAAGGGGTTTAAGATGTCCCTTTTCGACAAGAATTTGAAGCGCCTTAGACAAAGGCATGTAGAGAGCATGAAAAACCCTGCGTCCTTGGAGCAGATACTTCGAAGTCCGTGGGTTTTTGCTGGACGCACTAGCAAAAGGATCAGCAGGTGCTGCCTTGGCTCTTTGATCTTTCCCAGGTGTAGGGTTAGGATTGGGAGGAACGGTCCTGGAGCGACGGTTCTTATCACGATTTTCCCTTTGGCTTGTACTACCCTCGGTGTGGATAGGGAAAATGTCATTCATGGTTTAATCACAACCGTGAGTACTTGCTGCTTATTCAACCCTCCGGCTTTCAAAGTCTCGACTACCCACAGTAGTTGTTCAATAGGATCAGCGTTTGTTCCCATTTTGTTCTTACCTCTAGCCTCAGCTTGATCGAGGGTTTGGGTTGCTATATCAGGGCGAAACCAAATCGTTGTTGACACGTCATTACTATAGCTTGAGACAGCCTCAGGTTGGCTGAGCTCAATTACAATCCGTCCCAATAGCGGGGGCTCCTCCGGCATAAAATTCCTAGCATACGATGTGGTTGGTGGCAGAGCCGACATTCCGTAGGCGAGATTAGCCATAGACCTCTGGAGGTCGCCAATCATTCCATCAACTCAAACGTGGTGGGCTCACGAGTTTGAAACAACTGGGGTTCCCAGATCGAGCGTGGAGCAGGTGACCTGGGCGGGTGTGGTACCTCAACATCGGTTTTACCCCGTAAGATGATCCCTTGGTTTAGTGCGGCTGCCATAACCACAACTTTCTCTGAATTCTGTGACATCATAAATCTGCTGAATTGAACGGAGGTGATGTGACTGGTGACTTGCTTGATCAGATATCTACCTTGCTTCGGCGAAGGAGAACACTGGCTATTCTGAAATCAGATCTCTGAAACTCCCTCCTCCTTCTGAAAGAGAAAATAGGCAGCGTCTCAGTCCAATTTTACCCAAACGATCACAGGCACAACTGAACACCTGTATTTGATCACTGATCACCGTTTCCCAAAACTGAATCTGATACCTGCAGATATAACTGATTCTGAACACACTGAACTGATGACTGCAGGCCTGATGCCCAAACTTGCAAATAGATATGTGCGTTCCCTGTGGAGGTCAACTTAAAAAGCACATAGCACATAACAAGCAAGTAAGAGCCAAAACACCCCTATGATGGGGTAGGGTTTCCCTGTCCTATTTTGTCAGGAGCTAGGGTTTCACTACACACGCAGCGGTTTCAAACAACCTATAATCGGGTAAGCAACCTGTCCTAGCTTGGAATAGTCACTACGGATTTGAATATGCACTTGGTCGAATGGTCAAAAAGGGTGCCCCAGCAACAACCGGGGTTTGTGTTCCCATCGTGGCAGAGCCCGTAACCGGTTAGCCTTATGGCACACTTTTCGAAGCGAGCCTTTGGTAAACCATTCAGGAATAGCAGACGGCAAACACTGTGTCCTAGGTATAGCAATGCACATGCAATGCAAAGAAACACATAAGTGTAGTCAAAACAAGATATCATGAATTCGAGTCAAGCTCTCTAAGTCCCCAGTCGAGTCGCCAGAAACTGTAGACACGCCTTGAGGGCTTTGCTTCTATAGTTCGTACTCAAATTGTCACGGTTCTGAATCTAGTCTTGCAAAGTGTTGTGCAAGACTGATAAATCACCAAAGAGTCCGAATCCAGCAAATCGTTTTGAAAAATAGATTTTTGTAAAGAAGTGCTAAACATGGACTGCTTTGCCAGATATAGAGTCGCCACCTAAATGTTTTATTTTGGGGGAATTTAAGAAACCCGGACTCGTTGCCTAAGGCCACATGTTTGTCATCACCAAAGTTGCCTCGGCTTGGGAACTTGGGTACGATTGGGGAAGGTCATCTATGAGCACCGTCGCTCGCCTGATCCGAAGATCGGCCTTTACTAACCATGATATCTTGTTTTGAAAACATTATATGCTCTTATTCTAGTTATTAGCCTAGAATTACTATGTGATGCGTATAGCAAAACAAGTATAGACTAGATCGCCTAATTTGGAACAAAGCATCGCATATCCGTTTGTTTTGAAAACAGTTTGAATTTTGCTACTCGCAAGTAGGCTAAAGCACGGATTACGACGAATTGTCCCGATTTAGGTAATCCAACCTTCACTCACAGGCATTCAGGCAATTATATCACATAATCCATTAGCCTCATGGCAAGCATGCTGTCATGTTAGCACTCACATACATGCAAGATGCTAAAGCATAAACACTCACAGTGTACTCCGAGCCAAAACAAGAAACTAGTTAGCAAACATGCGTGATCCTAGTTCATGTTATCGATGGCTAATACAACGCATACAAAAATTCCACTAGAATAGGCTCGGCTAATCTAAGGATGGCATATGAGATGCAACAACTCGATACACGTATTCAAGTTGGAATTAAACTACTATGCAATTAGTATGATGCGCCGAGCCCGGTGTGTGCCATCAAAGCAGGTAAGTAAAAGGGAGAAAGGCGTGGGGTTGGAAGACATACAACACACGCACACACACTTATTACACAATTCGCCCTCTCTCGGATGGACCAAAAGAATAATACAAATTTAACTAACTAACAAGCTAGTTAAATAGTTATAGACCACTTAACTAGTTAAGCAAATTAACTAAGCTAATAAAACGGTAAGGCAACCTCGGGAAGAGGGTCCAATGCATGCATGCTCGGCTCTGCTCGGAAATCCACCACCATGCACAAGCTGCCTCTGTTTTCACTGTTTTATGCCTCTGAAAATTGCACAAGTCCTAAGGATACTTCAGTATCACTCCCTGATGGTTGTAGGAGACCACTGGCCAAGAGGAAACACCACCAGCCATGGGAAAGTGGTCAGCGACCACCTATGAAGCTATCAGCCATCAATGCATGGCTAGCCAGCACCAAAAATGGTCAGTCGACCATATCTTCCTGCAGAACCCTATTTTGACAGCAATAGAGGGAAAACAAGGCATGAGAATGCATTTTATGCAAATATTTGCACAACCAACCTCCCCATCATGTTGTGGACTCAAGGGAGTTTGATACTCGACCCTCGGACCACCAATCGCGCATTTCAATGCGTGATGATCCAAGAAGTCAAGTATGCATTTTGATATCAAATGTAATGCACATAAACACACAATGGGCCCAACCTCTGTCATAATCAATTCAAGAGGCAAGGCATGCATGCCAAATGCAACCTAAGTGTGCGAGCTAAGTATGTAACATGTAAATGCAAACACACATGTAAACATGCAAGCATGTGACAATATTCAAACAAATGAGCATGCAAGACATGATGCAACCAAAGCATGCAAACATGAAGCAATGTAACAACATTTGAGCAACATGCAAAAGATGTACTTAGACTAATACGGACAAGCCTCAGCCATGTCTAAATAAGTAGCCAAAATGCTATGGAAATGAAGGCAAATTTACATACAAACATGCATGCAAACATGATCCAACACTTAAGCATAAAGAGGAGACTTTTAAGCACACTTAAAAGGAACAAACATGGACATTAAATCAACATGTTAGGTTCTGAAAACAAGTAGAAGATGATGCCAAATCAAGCAATCAAAGCATGCAAGCAAGCCTAAGGCCTAAGGCTAACCTAAGGGATCAAACCATTGCTATGCAAGGCGAGTCCCAAAGGGCTGAGGGGACTCAAAATAGTCCCAATGTAAGTCAAGACAAAGCCCAAAACACACTTAGATGGCATCTAAATGGCCTACACATGGAAGCATACATAAAGGTCCAAACACGGAGCATAAGACATCAACCTTTTAAAGCATTGAAGCAGCATCAAATGCAAGCATAAAAGCATACCACAAGGACTGAAATGACATAACTAATGGTGCCAAACCACTGAAATGATGCAAGTAGAGCATGCTAGAGGATCCAATACTCAAAGCCTACAAGCTAGGTCGCATGGTAGCTATACAAAGCAAGTCATGGATGGCCCAAATGACCAAAATCAAACCTCAAGCATATCAAAACATGCATAAAAGTTTCACAAAGCTAAGCCAAAATCATGCTAAAAACAAGGCTCAAAGCACAAAGTATGTTAAGGCAATTTCACGGCATTATAAGACAAGTATGCAAAGCATGCATGGTGTGTCTAAACCAACTTAAAACAGTGCTATATCATGGCAAAACAAAGCCTAATATACATTGAAATGGACCTAAAGCAAGCTAGGCATACAAGCTACAACACAAGCCATTTGTGTGAGCATTAAAGACAACATGGAGAGGGGATGACCCTCTCCCATTTAGGACACCAAAACTACCTCCCCACCACTGAAAATCCTCTGGATTTCAGTGGTAGAGAGGTCTTGCAAAGACCACAACAGTGGCCAAAATGGATGGCCTAACAAGGCTTTGGAGGGGGGAAACAACCCCAAACCTCAAAGCAACCTTAAACAAAGTTCTAAAACACACAAAATCAGAACTTTTACTAGTTATACACTAAGCTTAAAAACAAATACAAGATAGGTCAAAAGCTTGTGCAAAAATGGGGAAATAAAAGGGGTAAAGTTCTTACACTTGAAGACCTCTTCAAGAATGGGGCTCCAACAGCCTTTCCAAGCTTAAATCCACTCAAGAACCCCAAAAACAATCCTTTGGCTCCTTAGCAACCAAGGTATAGTGTAGCACTAGGTGTCTTAGTGCAAAACTAAGAAGAAAACACCTTAAACACACACAAAGGCAAAAGGAAGGGAGATATAGAGATAGATAGATACAAATACAAAACCCTAATCTCAGACCCTCTCTGGAAATTTTTTTTGGAACCTTTTAGGAGGGAGGAGAAGCCCTCTCTTTATAGGAATTCCAATCTTCCAAAGCTTACAAAACAAGCTAAGCAAGAGGGAAATCCCTCCATAAACGTTTATGAAGGGGGTGCAAAGTGGGTGCCAGCTCAGCTGGCACAAAATATCTACCAAAAGCAGATGAATAGTGGTCGACCAGCCAAAAATGACAAATTGACCAAAACAATGGTTGGCCAGCCACAAAGAGTGTCGGCTGGCCGTCACCAATGGCCGGTAGCAACAAAACATGGCTGGTGGCCTCAAACCATGGCCAGTGAGGTGTGAGGATGGCCAACAAGTCATTCCCTGCCCTCAGAAGCAAAGCAACAAGTGTTCGATGCAAAACCAAACACAAAACAAGCAAGTCGAGAGATCCTAAGGCAAGGTGCGTAGCCGAGACCTCCGAGAACTCAAAACGAACATGAACATGGATGATCACCGAGTGTTCAAACGGTGACGTCCAAGTCTTGAGGATGGTCAAAAATGGGGTGTCTACACTAACTTATTAGGCATGCAAGGCTAGCAAAGAGGATTTACACTATAAGTGTAAGGAGCATGCAACAAGTGATCAAACCAACTAAAAATAGAGTTATAACATGTTAAAAAAGTCACAAAAACATGCTCAAACTAAGCCTCAAGAAGAGAGAAATACATGCTCATTTGATAGGCCAACAACACATGCTAACAACACAAGAGGAGAGGGGACCACCCCCTCCTATTTTGAGCCTCAAAATGAGTTTTCTACCACTAAAATTCCTCTAGAATTTAGTGGTTTTATGGCAAAAAAGAAGTTGTTTGAAAAGCTTGAAAGATAGCTCAAAAGGCCTTACAAGCCACGGAGCAAAAGGGAGGAAACACCCCCTAGCCAAACAAGGCTCAAACCAACACTTTTAGGACTGAAAAATAGAAGAAAAACAGAGGTTTTTGTAGTTCAATACCACCCCAAAAAAAGCTCCAAAGTAGTTGAAAACTATGGCAAAACAATGGGGCACAAATAGCTTAAAAGGGATAAGAGGTTACCTTTGAAGCACAACAGCAAATCAGACTCTTTTCTGAGCCAAACAACCTTCCAACAGCCCAAAAATAGGTTCCAAGGGACCTCAGCCCAATGATATGCAACTTTGATGAAGGATGCCTAGGCAAACTAGAAGTATTTCTCTACTTCTATGCACTTATAAACACAAAGGGCAAGAGAGAGTGAACTATAGAGAGAGAGAGAGAGAGAGAGATTAAGCTCTGAAAATTGTAGAGAGAGAGAGAGGGATTTTAGTGGAGAAGCTCTCAAAATTTTCCTCAATGTTCTTCCTTTTGAATATATGAGATATAGCTTCATATATAGCAAAAAGAAAGCATTTGGTCAAAAATATCTGAGTTAGGACAGCTGGCACAAGCTAGAAACAGCAGGAGGAGAAATATCTTCAAACATTCTGAGTTTGGGTCACTCTTGGCCAGCCGGCCATCTTTAGGGCCGACCTGCTACTTGTGATGGTCGACTGGCCATTTCCATGGCCGACTGTGCACATTTGTGGCCGACAGGACATTCTGCTCCGTAGGTCCAACTTCAAATGGGCATAACTCCTTCATATGAACTCATTTGAAGGTCATTCTTATGTCTAAAATGACACCCCGGAAGTAAACTTTCCAATGGTGGCAGCGTGACCTCAAAATTCCAATTGTGCTAAGAGATATCCCTCTTTTAGTGAAGATCGCTCCTTTCCAACTCAATCGGATTGATACCTAACTTCAACCAACCATATCTCCCCTATCTGAACTCGGTTTTAGGAGATTCTTGAGTGAAAAATGAAGTCCCGGAAGTCTTATTTCCAACGGTGGTGGCCTCAAATATTAAATCCAGGTGTATAGACAGATAGGCCCGATTTAGCAAGGGCTGTTCGACTCTCTCTCAATGATTCGTGCCCATCTTTTCCCCCAACTTGGTTTCTTCCCTCTCCTCCTCTTTTCTTCAAATAGAAACCCCCAAACAAGGTGTTTTGAAATATTTTTCAAAGATTGCATCTCTCTTTCATTCATTTCCACCTTGTCCTTGCTCGGTTTGTCGAAAAACGCAATATTTAACAAAATGCGAGCGTCGGAACTTCATAGAATCATTTTTCAAAAACTATTTTGAAAGAGAGGGTTTCAAGGTCTAAAATCTTTTGATCAAGATCATTTTAGTCCAAAAGGGGTATGAAATTGGGATTTGAGTCTCCTCTTGTAAAAGAAATTGAACCTTTGCACTGTACACCTCATCACCAAGTAAACAATCAGCGGTGCCCAAGTTTTAAGGGCGATCAAAAATGGGGTGTCTACAACATGCTCCATGTTTCATTTCATAGAATATGCTTCTATTTTTTTCTTCACATGATGTGCAAGAGGCATGCCTCTCTAAGTGTTGTGTCATGGTTATTCATCTTGCATAGAACATGCATTCCTATTGTGTTGTACTTGTCAAAGTTTCTTTCTTGTGCATACACGATATTGTATGTACGGTTCATTCAAAGCTGGTGTAACCAGACGATATTGTGTGTATGGTTCATTAAGAAGAACTCCTGATAAGATCATTCTTGTCCTTGGAGCCCCCTTTTGGTTAGAAACACTTGGGTACACTCGGTGTTTATACCACTCCCTTTTTGGTTACAAACACTCGGGTACGCCCAATGTTTACATCGCTCTCTGTTTTGTTTAGAAGCATTGGGACGTGTGCCCGATGTTTAAAACCCTTCCTTGGGTTAGAAGCATTGGGTCGTGTGCCTAATGTTTATACCTTCCTTTGGTTAGAAGCATTGGGACGTGTGCCCGATGTTTATACCACCCCCTGGTTAGAAGTGTTTGGAACGTGTTTCGATGCTTATACCACTCTATTCTGGTTAGAAACATTAGGACGTATGCCCGATGTTTATACCACCCCTCTGGTTAGAAGCTTTTGGAACGCATTCCGATGCTTATACCACCTCTTTGGTTAGAAGCATTGGGTCGTGTGCCCGATGTTTATACCTTGCTTTGGTTAAAGATACTCGAGTACGCCCGATGTCTATACCACTTCCTTTGGTTAGAAGTGTTTGGAATGTATTTCGACGCTTATACCTTGCTTTGGTTAGAAACATTGGGACATGTGCCCGCTGTTTATTCCCCCTCCCAGTTAGAAGCATTTGGAGCGTGTTCCGATGCTTATACCACTCTGTTCTGGTTAGAAACATTGGGATGCGTGCCCAATATTTATACCACCCCCCCGGTTAGAAGCGGTTGGACGTGTTCCGACGCTTATACCACTCTGTTCTAGTTAGAAACATTGGGACGTGTGCCCAATGTTTATACCACCCCTCTGGTTATAAGCGTTTGGAACGTATTTTGACATTTATACCACTTTGTTTTGGTTAGAAACATTGGAACATGCTCTGATGTTTATACCACCCTCCGGTGTTTGCACTGCTCTCTTTTCCCTCTCGCGCGCGGTGCGTTAGGACGCTTTGGTTAAATGCATCTGGATGAATTCCAATGCTTATACCGCTCTTTGCTTTGAAGGCATAATGGTTGGATGTGTTTCACTTGATATCACCACTTCTTTCCTCGCATGTGCCATACGTTGGGATCATGTTTGCCCCCTCGGGTGCACCCGACGGTTGTGGTTCTTTTACCTTTCCTGTGTGAGGCGCAGTTAAGATTGCATAATTTTCTTACATCCTTTCTGCATGAAATGTGGTGTGGTTCATGTTAACTTGCTTATGTATAAGTTTGCTATAGCATTTCTTTGCACAACATTTGCATCTAGATGTTTCATTACAACCCTCATTTCATGATCATAAGTTATGTTATGCATTGTGTATCATTAGCATCTTGCCCCAGAACTATGCTGGTTTGATTTCTTGCAAAGGGATACGTAGGCAGCCTATGGGCGCAACTGTTCTTTGCATTGTTTGCTTGTTTGTCTGAGTCTTCGGCCTCATAAAAAATGGGTCGTCTCCGGGGTTTGACATTAACTCCTGTCATTTCGTGACTTCTGAGTTCTGTCAAAGAGGGGCAATTGTAGACACCCCATTTTTGACTGACCTCAAGACTTAGATGTTATCGTTTGTACACTCGATGATTGTCCTTGTCTGTGCTCAGTTTGAGTGCCCAAAGTTCTAGGTGGAACGCCTTGTCTTTGAGCCTCTAAACCCTATTTGTTTTGTACTTGTTTCTGGACCAAACCTTGGTGCCTCTCGCCTGGAGGGGGGAAGGGCCTTGTCGGCCACTTGAAGTGGCCGGTCGGCTAGGTGAGGTGGATGATGGCCATTTTTCTCTTTTTTCATATACTTTCTTAGCCAGTTGTGCCAACTGTTGTTCACTGAATGCCATCTCCATACACATGTATGGAGGGATGAATGCATGCCTTTGGCTTGGATTTCTATATAATGGAGGGTCTCTCCACCATTTGGAGAGGTTAGATAATTAGTGAGCAAATTTCCTCTGTCTCTCTCTCTCTAGAATTATCTCTCTCTCCCTATTTTGTGCTTGAAAGTGAGAATTCTCTACACTTTTGCACTAAAACCCTTAACCAAACATCTTCGTCTTGGAGCTGAGGTTCTTTGAGGCTTAGTTTGAGCTTCTAAGGGTGGTTTGAGCTCAGAATTGTGATTGATTTTGTGCTGTGCTTCAAGAGGTAAAGACTTACCTTGTAGGCTTTGTTTAAGCCAATTGAATTGCCATCTTTTTACACTATTTTTGGCATGATTTTCAATTATAAAAAACTTTGATTTTTGTGCCTTAACATGTTGGTTTGAGATCATTTTGTGCAAAGGGGTAGTCCACCCTTCTTGTTACCTAATTGTGAAGCTTTTTGCATCATGTTTTAGCATAGTCAAACCAAACCTTTTGGCCCTTTAAACCATTGAAATTCAAAGTTATTTCAGTGGTAAAAAGTGTGTTTTGAAGTCCAAAAATGGAGGGGGTGGCCTCCCCTCCTGTGTCTCACTTCCATGCCTAGTTAGCATCCTATAATAGCATGTTTTTATGGCTTAACCTAGCTTAATCCAAGCATGTTTTAGGCTCTGATTTGGCATGATTAGCTCTGTTTCGGGCTACTTTGATCATATGAACCATGTTTTGTATAGTTATAGTGCAAATGCCTTCACTTGTTTAGTGTTTTAGGCCTCTAAACATGTTTTGCTTGAGATGATTGCATGTTGCAGCGTCATTGAACATGTAATTTCAGTGTTTATGCTCATTTATTTCACTCTTTCATTGCTTTTGAGAGTTGTGTTTTGAGTCTTGTTTGTAAGCTAACATGTGAGCATGTTTTTCTAGTCTTTTATGCTTCAATCTCAGCATGTTTTAGCCACTATTTTAGCAAGTTTTCGCTCTATTTTGAGCTAGTTTGGTCAGTTGAGCTTGGTATTGCATGCCTCTAGTGTAGTGTTCTTCACTAGTTTAGTGCTTTCGCTTTTGAACATGTTGTGCATGAGTTGCTTACATGTTGTAGTATCATTTTTCATGCCATTTCAGCACTGAAATATTTGCAACCTCCCTCATTTCTTCACTTTTCCACTTGTTTTGAGGGTTGGTTAACCTTAAGGTTGTGTTTAAGCTTGAGATAGAGCTTGCGCTCAATGGTTTTAATCCTCTTTTGAGGGTTTCTACTAACCAACGACATGATCTCTCTCATGTCTTAAGTCACCCTTTGGTTGACCCCTCTCTCATTAGAGGACACTCACCTTGGACTTAACTAGTTAAAGAATAATTCAGTAATGTAAAATGTGTAAACAAAACATGACAAGTAAAACTTGAGCAAGTTAAGCATGTTGTGTTGCATTGCATGTGTTTGGATCAGACGTTAATCCAAACACAAGAAATTTGGGACGTTTTATACTCAAAGTGATGAAACATGTCACGTTTCTTGGTCATCGTCACCCTTGATCATGCATGACATGGTGGTGGTCCTTTGAGTCTTATTTGTGCATTCATTAAGCTTGTACAAGCTTGACTCTTTGGCTATCATGCATTGAAAATGCTTGATTGGTGACTTGAGAGCCAAGTGCTACACTCTTTTGAGCTTGAGAAATGATAAAGAGGGTGACAGTGCACACATTTCTTGAAAATTGCATTGCTTTGCCTCTGTTGCTTTCTGTTCCAGCAAAAACAGAACTATGTGTTTCGTAGAAAGAATATAAGCAATTAGGTGGGATGATATAAGTGAGGAATGATCTGCTGAGGAAAGATAATGATCCTACATGTTAAATGCAACAAAAAAAAGTACAATGCAATGGATGCAATGGATGCGGTGAATAAGGCGCAAGTCGAACCATATCTTACCTAGAAAAGGTATGGACACAAAACAGACCACGTCTAACACATAAAAGGTACCGAAACCCTCAGACCACAATTCTCTTAGTGGAATAGGCACGTACACATTATCACAGAACCATGCTTTAACGTGAAAAGTATGGGCACATGCCAAACTAAGCTTAACATGGAAATGACAATATGATAAAACAGATAATGCAGTAGATGCATGCGATATATACGACATGCAATGGAAATGGTAGATGTGATGCAATAGATAATAAATGCGATGTAGCAGCAAGGACGTGAAAGTACCTTACAAAGGCAATTGGTGATGACTCACCTTATGCTGTTGGGGATCTTCCTCTTCTTCTTGGTTCATCTATAGGTACTACTTTTCTCCTTGGCTATGTTCGCAACTTTTCCTATTCTCCAACAAGGTGACAGACTAGGTTGGTTTAGTATCTAGAATTGAGACGCATACACGTTACCTAACCTTATGGAGCTGCCATACAGATTTCAAGCTGAGAATACACCCCTAGGTATTTAAACCAGACTTTAGTCTCAGAAATCCCGAACCTTTGCGTTCTAGGCATTGGCCATTCTAACTCTAGCTTCCACCGCTTCAGTTGATCTCCTAGGAACTCATCGCCAACTCAGTCAGTCGTTTCGGCACGACAAACACCAAAGGAATTACACCTTTAGAGAATTTAAGGTCTCTTTGCCCAGTGGATTTAAGGTCTCCCACTACGATAAAACTGAGTTTTACGGCTCCACATTAACGACATATAGTAAATGCAAGCCGTGGTTTCTCACTTTTACGACTTTCTTCTTTTGCATGTCGTAAATAATTTCCCAACCACGACGAGTCCATTGCGTAGGCCGTAAATGCTAATAATGATGATTTTTTTACGGCTTGCAATATTAGCCGTAAATAATAAAACTTTCTATGACGTGCATATAACATGCCGTTAATACATCAACTATACACAACACGCGTACACTAGCCGTTAAAAATATTAAACATTTCACAACGCACAAAAAGTCAGCTGTTAAAAGTATTTCACTTTTTACGGCACACAAAAAGTTAGCCGTCAAAAATTACACTTTTTACGACACACATATACTACCTGTTAACAATATTCTACTTTTCATGACATGCAATTTCTGTCGTGAATAGTATGACCAAAATAAAAATAGACATCAAAATAAAAATTTGAGCACCAAACACTAAAAAAAAATGTAAAAAAAAATCAAAAACCCCCCAATCAAAAACCCTAACCTCCTACTTATCATCATCAACAAATCAAACCTCCACTGACTCCTCCACACTCGATCCAATCTTCCACGTCATATACGGTCCAAACCATACACGGTTACACACACACACACTCTCTCTCTCTCTCTCTCTCTCTCTCCTCTGCCTCCGACGCCACTGCCACTGTGACTGCCGCACCGCCGCCGCCATCACCTCCGTTACCGCCCTCCCTCTCTCTCTCTCTCTCTCTCTCTCTTCTTGGCCTGTTGTTTCAGGACATCGATTTGCTTCCGCCAACACTTCCGTCTTCACCATCTTCATGCCATTTTTGGACGACGACGATATGAGATATGAAGGCTTCAAATCTGTTGGGTTTGTGGTAGATTTGAGATGTGAGGGCTCTTCCTCTGCTGCTACAACCACCGAGATGAACGATGGAGGCTAAATCTGTTTGAAGGCTTCAAATCTGCTGGATTTATGGTAAACCTGCTTGATCGATCTCATTTTGTGCTTTGATTTGGTTTTTTTTTTAAGATTGATATTAATCATTGAAGATGTTTGGGAGAGCACCTAAGAAGTGCGATAACACAAAGTACTATGAAATTCTTGGGGTTTTGAAGAACGCTTCACAGGATGATCTGAAGAAGGACTATCGTAAAGCTGCCATCAAAAACCATCCTGATAATCCTGAAAAGGTACTCAATTTCTGTTTAAATTTCTCAAAGATATGCTCTTTGGATCTATATATATATATATATATATATGTATGTATATGTTTCTAGATCTATATCTGGGTCAACAATTTATTAAATTGTAAGGGGTGTTCGATTATATAATTTAGGTTTTTTAGATTGTAAAATTTCCTAAACTTTAGGACTATACAAAAGAAATTGGTAGTTTACGAGAATATGATAATAGTTTAGGGGATGAGTGAATTAAACCTTTACTTTTTCTTCTTTCTAACCTGAAATTGCATTGGTAGGTATGTTTCATTGGAATTTGTGTATTTGTGGGTTGAACAAAGAAAACTTAAATTATTTGTGTGCTGTGAATTTGTTATGAATATTTCAGCAATACCCAATTCCCCCTTCTCATTGTAAACTCTGAAACTAGTACAAATTAGTACAGAATGACTCTTTATCTTTCTTGTATAGAAATTGGTTTGTAAATTTTTAGTAGCCTACATAATTTGTTGTGCTTTTTTTCTTATTTCTAAAGTTACTGATGATTTTTCATGAGTAGACTCAAGGTTAGCTAAGTAGTTTGGAAATTCTTGTACTGAATAGTTCCCCAAGCTCAAATTGAAATATTTTTGGTTGATTGAATTTTCTAAGATAATAATCATGTTGCGTTTGCAAGTATTCAGTGCATTCATATCGTGGAACTTCAATTGTGTTTTTTGGTAATTTTCATTCATATTATGATTTTTTGTTGATAATATCGTATGGGTTTCTCACAATTTGGAGTAATTGTTCTTTACCTGGTCATATACTAATGTTACATATTCAAAAAAATTATCTAAAAATTGCATTAGGGGACCAAATTATTCGGTGTGGCCTATATTATATTAATTTAATTTTAATTTTACATTATACACACTTCAATTTTGAGATAATTTTCAATACACATTCTAGTTGCATAACATTTTTCTAAGTGTACATCTCCTCAAGCCAAGATTAGCTAGGAAAGGTAAAAGAAGCATAAAAAACAAACAAACAATTTTTTTTTTCTCAATACCTGCTTGACTAGTAAATAATAGAGAAATTACAATATCAATTCATAAAGCTTTTGAATAGTCAGCAGAGGATTCTAGAAATCATGTGTAGGAGGCATGGTTTTAAACAATGTGTACGTATTTTGCTGGTATTGAATAGTATCAACTGGTATATTAGTAAATATTGATATCAAAAATCTAATCGATATAAAAACTCTAAAATCATGCATATCGGCTAATAGGGGCGATGACAAAGCATCAGTGTGTATGTACAAAATTGTGCTTTTGTGTGTGAATGATAATCAGATTTATTTTGGGCAAAGTAAACAAACTACAATGGGCTTTCAAGCAAATTCACTTCAAATCATCTGCTCAATCCCTCCACACCAAAACCTTATTTGACTTTCTACAAATCCTCTAATAATTTATTTTTTTAGAAAAACAAAAGGGAAAAAAGAAAAAGATGACAAGGATGTAAAGAAGGTGCATGAATGTGTCTATCCCTAAACAGATGTGATGGGGAAAAAATGTAGTGTCTATGACACTTCCAAGAAAAATAAAATCACAGAAAAGTCACTATATTTTGTATTTATGCCCTTCATTACTGTGATCTTCCCTATATATTTTGTATTAATGCCCTTCATTACTATGGAATATCAAGTGCATGCACCATCTACTAGATGAAATATTAGATAAGAACAATTTGTGTTGAATAAGAATTGGATATATCCATCCAGCTTGATATGCCATAGTAGTACCCCAAAAAAATTACAAAAATACAAAAACAATAAAGTGCTTATTGATAGTCTTAATGGTTAATCAAGTTGATAGAATATACTCAACTAAAGGACTTATAATAATAGAAGACGAATGACAATTTTGTCAAATTTATCTCCTCAATGTAATTCACTAAGATTAGCAAGGATTCAAGTTCAACTACAAGATTTTCACCTCTTTTTTCTTTTTTTTTTTTAATAATTAATATGCATCTCTTTAAATGAAATAGGGATTGCTTTAAATGATGGTGATTGATATGTACAGAAATTAAAACAAAATACTAATTAATACGAAAAATACTGTGGAGGAATTATTATTATCACAAGCTAGTTGTTGAGATAATAATGCACATAATGTGGATGGAAAATGCATCTGAATAGAAACAGATACACTTGTCCAATAAGTGAAAATTTTGAAATATTATTAACTAGCTACAAGGAACAATTGCCCTTCATTTATAGTAGCTACTCATATACCAAAGCCAATATCTCATATGAATGTAATCTCTTGGTGATTGCTATACTATACTACATATATTTGTTAAATTTGTTTCACTTGGCATCTTCTTGAAATGAATGGGATTCCACCTTTCTATTTCTTTTCATTTTTTAGTCATTCATTTATGCAATTAGCGATACCATGAGTTTTACTTGCATTGTATAACTGTTGTGATTATATCAATTAGTTCACACATGAAGTTCTACAGTTAAAAATCCAATATGCAGAAAAATTTACAAATGTAATGTTATTTGTTGATATGGAATTATCTTCCTTTTTCTTTTTGGTTGAATTTTGATGGGCTACACACAATGGGGGATTGCCCTCTCCTTGACCATGACCCTCCCCACCCTAAATTAATTTTTGTCCCCTTATCACAGGTTTATTAATGATGTGACTGTGTTGTTATTAAGGCTGTAGAATGTGCTGAACTACTGGAGCTTGGTTCAAGAATAACTAGATTTGCACCTTTTCAAACTCATACACATGATTAATAGTGACCTTCTTTCAGATTCTATGGCTTACCAACCTTTTCAAAAACTGATATAGATCCTTTCGGCAATCAAATGTCAAAGTGTGCAGGTAGAAGCTTGGTGGGTTCTTTAAAAACAATTTCTCTTGTTTGGGGAACCTTTTTCTTGAAATGGCATTACAAAATAGCCATTATTGTTCTGGGTATTGTTTATATAATAATGCTACTCTCTTTGAAATGATATAATCTAGCTACTATTTTAGCATTGGGAAGTCATGTTTTTAGAAATATAGGCTGGACTTGGCATATCATATTATGCAACTTTTAGGAGAATATAGTAAGCCAAAGACGTGCTTTATATCCTAAATATTTAGGGCAAATTGCATTGCCATTTTCTGTTGCTTTTGGTGCATAATTTTTTCTGTTTTTTATCATGGCCATAATTTTTTCTGTTTTCTATACATCCTAAAAGGAAAAGGTTGTGTCTTTTGTATATCTGATGGTGGACCTAATTTTTTTTATTGTAGTTCCTTGTTGATCTGGGTGTGTGTGCCAATTCAACAATAGATTCTGATTATTTACATGCTTATGGCTTGGTGTCTGAAGTTCAGGCCTTCACCGTTTGAGATGTTTAGAGTTGTTTGATATTGAAGTTGAAAGCAATGGCCTCGGTCATCTTGTTGGTTAGACTTTGCCTTCTACTTATAGGATGTTAAACAATTTAAATACATTAATATTTTGACAGGTTGGAAATTGAATCTCTCTTTATTCCGCTACTTTGACAATGGATATCATTTGCTTCTTTTGCATGCGTTTTGTTCTTATTTCTAAATTTCATAAGCCACCTTTTGCTGCTTTTCCTACATATGCATGCTTATGATGTTTTATGACTGTAATTATATTATATGTATGCATGAGTGTATTATGTTGATTCCTTAAGCCAGTTAAGGTTCTGGGTGGAGATTGGTTCCTAGCTATGCATGCTTATGATGTTTTATGACTGGAATTATATTTTATGTATGCATGAGTGTATTATGTTGATCCCTTAAGCCAGTTAAGGTTTTGGATAGAGGTGAGTAACTGGGCAGGCGTGGCAATAATGAATGTGGGAGTGTTGGGATGAACTAAATTGTTAGTTCAATAATTTCATATAATGCTTTTAAATGATCACGGGAAAAGTATTGTGTGATTACTTGAAGAAAATATTTTTTCATTTCGGCAGAACTCAAGATAACTGCCTATTCAAACAGGCCTTGCTATAGGATATGGAGAGGATAAGAATAAATTTATTTATTTCTTTATAGTTGTCTATTGGAAAAGTAAGGCCTGTTTGAATAGGTAGTTATCCTGAAATGTGGTTAATTGGTGTTAACTAGGCGTCGGCAAAACTCAAGAGAATTTGGATCTCCTTGAAATGTGGTGTTAGAGGACACACTATACTAGTAGTCATAGCTCATGATTGAAGATCTCCTTTCAAGGAGACCTAAAATCTCTTGAGATAGTGACATCTTGTTTAGGTCTTTTATGATTGGGGTTGCATGCAGCAACTTCTTATCCCCTCCTATATGTATACATGCATAAATGACTTGCTCACATTGGCTTGTTTGTCAGGTGCTGACATGTTTACATGCTAGACACACTAAATGTATAACTTGCCAAAGTTATTCAATTTTCTTCACCTATTTTTTGGGATGAAATGAAGTGTTTACATAACATATTGCGTTGTGAATTGAAATTTAAATAAACTCCATATATCCATGAGCCCAATCAAAGATAAAAGTAAAAACCAATTACGAAGAGGACTATTTTCATCTCTTTTGGTCAGACATGTGAGTTGGATACACAATTGGTTACAGGCATCCATGCTTTTGTTTCAAGTGTCCATATTTTTCATTGTCATAATTGTAGTTAAGTATCATATATTGTTTTAATTTGTGTAATCATATCTTCTACTAGTCTCTTTCTCAGGTTTGACTAGTCTGGTGAGTATAAATCTGTCATTCACTGTTACAGAATTATGAGGAGGGCTTTTAAGGGGGCAAGGGTAGGTAGGATTAGAGTCCTTATTTCATTGAGGGTTGCTTTTATGCAGTGAAGAAAAGCAGAAGGTTGTTACATCAGTATACAGAAAGGTACCTTTTCCATGCTTATAGATATCAATACCCTCTAATGAAAAATTAGAAAAGAAGAAAATGATTAGCTTAGGGATTATTCCTATAGTTCATTATCTCATGTATTTGCTACTAAGTACTCAAGTAGAATTACATTACATTGTCCCAAAAAGTGCCTAAAGCTACTAAAACTTATCTAAATTTCTTCTATAATGGATTGAAAGTTTCTTTTTAAACTTGTAAATAATATAGACTCTAATTTGACTTGGACCTTTTATTTTGGAACTTACAATGGTAATGGATAAAACCTATACAAACTTAAACCTCATACATAGAGATCCTTTAACATAATTATGCAATTCCCCAAGTGGGTGCTGCATTGAAGTAAATTAATTCCATTTCTTTCTCTTTTTTAAATTTGACTTTTCTCTTGAGCTTCTTATGGCCTGGATTTAGTAGCAAACTATTGAGATCTTGAATTTTTGCTAATTTTTTATTATGACATTGCTTTTATGGAGCCATTGAATTATCATGTTTTGTTGATGTTTTAAAATTTCTTGAACATTTCTTAATACCTCAAGAAATATTTTTGCCCCTGAATCCTTGATTTTTGTACTTATGTGAAGTTTCCTTTGTCATGTAGACAAGAAATGCAACAAGGTTAGTTGCTCCAGCTATTGCTGCGGGTTTAGGTGCCTTAACACATAAAATCGGCACCCTCGTCCCTGTGATAGGAGCAAGTGGATTTACTACAACTATTGCTGCAACTGCAACTACTATAGAAACTGTTGTCGGTAGTTTTAGATAATCTCTTAATAGTTGTCGATATGTTTAGAAAGTTAGATATGCATAGTTTTGGATGGTTTAAACTTTTTTTACAGTTTAGAATTTAAGGATATAGTGTTTGGAATGTATAAACAATTGTTAAATGTTTATAATTTATGGATATAGTTTCTTTTTGATGTTTCAAATAATATTTTGGTGGTTGATTGATGTTTTGTGATGCTTGTTTGTAATATTTGTTAGATTGTACAAAATTGGTCAAATAGAACTTGCTGAAAAAAAAAAAAAAAAAGAATTGCATATTCTACGGCAGGCATAATAAGTCGTATTACATATTTTACGGCACGCAATCAGCGTCGTTATTTGTCTCACCAACTAACGACGAGCAAAAATAGTCATAGAAAAAGTAATAATGATGCACAAGATTTGTCGTTAAATAATTTTTAACGGCGTACCATAGCATGTCGTAGAAAAAGTAACAATGACGTACAAACTCTGACGTTAAATAGTTTTGAACGGCGTACGAAGCATGTCGTTGAATGAATAACTTTCTATGATTAGTCATAATATGACGCGCGTTGCACGTCGTAAAAGAGTTTTTACGGCGTGCATTGCGTGTCGTAAAAACTTTTTTTTGTTGTAGACCAGTGAGTGCACAAGACAATGCAAATCAAGATGTAGGATTTAAGGTCTCCTAACTAGTGAGTGCACAAGACAGTGCGATACACAAGAGAGTGCAAGTGAGGGTGAAATGCACATGATAGTGCTATACAAGTGCACAAGACAGTGCGAGCTCAAGGTGCACAAGACAGTGTGATGCAAGTTGAAATGCACAGGATAGTGCGATGCAACGCACAAATAGTGCGATGAAAGATAAAATGCACAAGATAGTGCGATGCAAGTTGCACAAGACAGTGCGATACAAAGTGAAATGCACAAAATAGTGCGATGCGCAAGATAGCATGATGCAGGTGCGCAAGATAGTATGATGCCGGTGCACAAGACAATGCGATGCGGGGTGCACAAGACAGTGCAAGCTCAAGGTGCACAAAATAGTGCGATATGGGTGAATGCGCAGGATGACGCGATGGAGGTGCACAAGATAGTGCGATACAAAGGTGAATGCGCAAGATAGCGTGATGCCGGTGCACAAGATAGTGCGATACAGGGTGCACAAGACAGTGCGATACAGGGTGCACAAGATAGTACGATACAATGGACAAACAAGTGTATGTAAGGTGCGCAAAATAACGCGACGCAATGCGCAAACAAGTGCAAACAAGTGCAGGTAAGGTGCACAAAATAGCGTGATGCAATGCACAAACAAGTGCAGGTAAAGTGTACAAAATAGCACGATACAATGCACAAACAAGTGCAAGTAAGGTGCACAAAATAGCGTGATGCAATGCACGAACAAGTGCAAGTAAGGTGCGCAAAATAGCGCGAGCAATGCACGAACAAGTGCAGGTAAGGTGCGCAAAATAGCGCGACGCAATGCACAAACAAGTGCAGGTAAGGTGCACAAAATAGCGCAATGCACGTTCTATGGAAAACATACGAGCATTTTCTATGCAAGACGAGAGCATGTAATGAAATGCACAAGATAGTGCGATGCACAAGAAAGAGCGAGTGTAAATTGCACAAAATAGTGCGAGTGTGATACAAAGTGCACAAAATAATGCGAACAAAGAAAATGCACAAAATAGTGCGAGCAAAGTGAATGATTATGTAATAAATGTACTGAGTGAGATTATTGTGCGATAGATGCACATAAGTGAGATTATTATGCGATAGATACACAAAAGTGAGATTATTGGTTCACAATGCAATACATTGACAATGCATGTTCCATGCAAGATAAACAACTGATGCATGATGTTCATTGAAAGCATGTTCTTTGCATGAATAAACGCATATTCTATGCATGATCAAAAGCATGTTCTATGCATGAATGAAAGCATATTTTATGCGGAATTGAAAGCAATCATATTCTATGCATGAATCATAAATGATGCGAGGCACGCATGCAACATAAGTGTATATGAAAGTGCACATACTATGCAATAGGTTGGTGCCTTCGATTTACCTCTAGAAGGACTTTGCAATACGCTTAACTCAAAAAGGATACATCTTGTTCATATTGGCGAGAGGTAACATCTGCATGTGCTTTAATTGCCATTCTGCCCTAAAGCAGGCTTAAACTTAGGGTCAAGGTACACTCATACTCCAGAGAAAGGCGAGGCCTGAGAAGGTGCACCTGGAATGCAGTCTCAGAATTTGCCGAAGTTGAAACACACTAAGATGATGCTCCTAATTTTCCCTCTTTTATTTTGCTTTGCAGTCTGGAACCCATATAGCTTCAGATAGGTCCTGGTTCGATTGTTCTCATATGACGTCGGTTGAGCCCTACAGTTTATGAACAAAAGAATCCTGTTTTGCACATATGTTGAGAATGGCACTGCACAAAACGATTTATTTTTGAAATTGAAACCAAGAATGAGTTCTTAATCAGGTATTGAGCCTACGACTGACCACAATCAAAACGACTCAACAAGGAAAACAAAGGTAAAATAGCCTAAACACATCTATTGACACTCGAAATGACTCAAAACAAGAATCGAGACAAACAAAAATAACAGACACAACCTTGGACATTCTGCTACCCATCGGTGGGAGACGTTTCGATTCACGAGAAGCCTGTTTCTTCGGATATTGTTTCCCACTCTTTCTCATTTGTGATTCTCACATCACTCTGGCACTCAATCTCTTTTTCTCTAAAAAGCCTTTTCCTCACTTTTTCTCTCAACGCACACCTCTCTATTCTTTAATCTCTCTTATTTTTTATCCCTTCCCGGGGTGGTTGATGGATAAGCAGGAAGTTGTAGACTCTTGCCCCGAGTATTCTACTAGATTCTTCTTCTTTGGCTCACAACTAGTGAGCTTTCCCACAGAGGGATTATGGCGCGACTGGATGTGCAGTAGATCTACAACTGACATCGGTTAACGACACCTCTGGCTTAGCTTGATTGAGGGGAGTTACAGCATGTCCTGTCGGCTAGGTATACAGTTGATTGGTCTGACACATTGCGTTTTCTACGTCCCCATTCCGGGTCAGATGCCAATTTGAGAGTGATCATCCAGATGAGGGGACTGAATATCTAGCTCCATTTTCAATTCGTGCTTCGCACTTGGCTTGATACCTCACTTCTTGGAGGATGAGAGAGGTTTTGGTCTTCTGCTGTTCGCTTAAGCTGTGCCTTTTTTGGCAAGTATGGTGCCCTTTCCTGGCAAGTATGGTGACAATGGGGAAAATGCAAAAAACCTGACTCAACTATGCCCCTAGTTCATCATTTTGACCATTTTTTGTTTTGCTTTCTGTGAAAACAATTTTGACCAACATGAGAGTTAGATTAACATACTTGTTCGATTTTTTGATTTGAAATCATGCAAGTCAAGTTGTAAGCACTGAAAATTTTCCCTTTTTTGGTACAAAAAATGGTCCAGTTTTGGAAAAATGAAATAATTTTTAAGAAAACTAGTTAACCTCACTAAAAATCTTCAAAACTATTTTTGCAAATGGCCATTGCTCAACCAACATGGAATCTACTCTCGAGATGCACAACCGCAGATCTGAATTTGATTTATCTTGCAGCTGAGTCTTTCTAACGGAATAAGATAGTCTGATTTTGAATGAAGCAGAGCCAATTTGTACATGGATAGGATAGCCGAGTTGAACAAAGATAAGCCAATCAACATGGATGAGCCAAGCAGGCCAAAAATGGTTGGGGCCGGACTTTAGGATGAAGCTGCCTACGTATCCCAAAGATGGGAATCAGGCCGTACGTAGTTCCGGGTTAAGGTTCACTTGGGTGTTGACACTTTCCTTTTGTGCCCTAACTTTTGCCAAAGCTGCGCTTCTGGGTTTTTGACCTTGCAAGCTATGTTTTTCTTTTCCTTTCATTTCTTCTCTTCTTTTCTTTTCTTTTCTTCTTTTTCTTTTCATTTCTTTTCATTTTTGTTCTTTTCTTTTCTTGTTTCTTCATTTTTGTTCTTTTCTTTTTCTCTTTTTCTTGCTCTAATTTTTGCCTGGGTCCCCTTCCAGGTTTTCGACCCAGTGAGCCTCTCAAGAATAGAAAAGTTTAACTTGTCCATGTTGATCGATTTTGATATCTCCAAGCCATCTGAATCCAGGAGAATGGCTGTTGTTTGTTGATGATGTAGGAGTCCATCCAACTGGGTCTGAATTGCCCCTAGTGTTGTGGAAAAGAACTCAATTGTCCTTCAACAATAAATTTTCTTCTTCCAGCTCTTGGAATTTGGCTTTCTTGCTGGTCTTCATTGTTTTGCGGAATGACCCATACTTTGAATCTTTGAGCACATCTGACATTTTTACCCCTAGTTCAAGAGCTACTTTTGTTATAGCTTTGCAAGCTTCCTTTGACGACATCTGACCTTATTGCCCCTAGTTCAAGGGTTGCTTCTAATCCACCCATACAAGCCTCATGTTTTGGTAGATCTTTGAACATTCTGAATCAAAGTTCAAGGTTTGAAAGCAAAAGAAGTCGAGTCTTGAGGCCGAGAGTGATCCTATGTTGTATAATCTCGAGAGTGATTCCAACACATGTCTTCGTAGGACCACGCAAAACATTATTTGAAATCTTTTAATAAAGTAACTAGTTGCTCAAGCTCCTCTGAAGACAATGTAGAACCAATCGGGATCAAGCCAGGATCCTTCTCAGTACTCACATTAACAAACATGATCTCATTCCTTAAGGGCTTAGCATGCCTCTCTTTCTCTCAGTTGATCAAATTTTTGCAAATTCCGATTAATTCCTTCTTCTTTGTTTTCATCACAGTGTTAGAAAAGTTTTGAAAAACTTAGGTCAATGCAATGATTTCAAGGAACAGAAAAGTAGGTGAAAATCACTGCCGTTTCCTTTAGAACTTCTGGCGTAACTAGCTCAATGGCAGAAACAGAGGCAAAAGAAAGAGTATAAAAGACAAACATAAAACAAGATAGTGATGTCCGAGGTAACACCCCTGAAATCACCTAACTCTAACATAACAGGACTAACTCGATACAACAAGACAGACTCAATACAACACAACAAAACTAACTCAATACAACACAACAGAACTGACTTAATACCCAAGTCAGAAAGTAAAATAACCAGCATTTGCACATTGCTCAAAACAATGCGTGCCATCCACCAATTTTGGAATAAAAATAAACGCCATCAGTAGGTGGTTCATCCCCCCGATCAAATAGTCACATTATCCCCTAAGTTCATTGATCCAGTGCCGATAGACTTTGCAGGACCTGGTGCAACGATGACCTCATCTGTGAACAACATCCTTCTTCAAAGACTCACTATCTTCTACAAAGATCCCTTGTCGTAGGGCCTCCTTGACTTGAACCCCAATTTCATGAAGGTTTGTAAAGTTGAATATCATCTTCTACAATATCTCAGCTTGCTTAGCCATATCATGCTGCAACGAATGTACTGATTGCTGAAGACAGATCAGTAAATCCTCTGGATTTGTTGGAGGCTGCGCCACGATAGAAGTAGATGCTCGTACTCTGAATGGAGGTGATCTAGCTGGTAAATGCCGGAACGGTGGAACCGGTGAGTTGTGGCTGGCATTTCTTTGCCTTGCCACTGGCGAAGGAAACACTGCTTGCCTTTGAGCTAAATCTCCAACCTGACAAAGTCTATCAACACAAGTCTAAAGCACTCGAGGGATATCAGAGCCTTCTGAAGCTATGGTTCCAGAAGTACCTAGCAAAAGGGAAAACAGACAGCACCTCAGCCTGGTTTCACTAGAACCAATATGAGCATAGTTGAATGATTATACTATCCATATTGAATTCTGCCCCCACAAACTGATACCAACTTGGCAACTGATATGCACATCCCTGTACAGCTTCACTGTAAAGCACATACCAGTTAAATGAGAGCCAGAACACCCCTATTAGGGGGATAAGGTTACCCTGTCCAAGTTTCGTCAGGAGCTAGGGTTTCACTATGCACAACAAATGGCTTCACATAATCCCGCATTCGGATAAGAACCTGTCCTAGTTTGGAACAGTCGCTATGGTTTCCGATATGCAACTAGGTCAATTGGTCAAAAGGGATACCTTAGGAAGACTAGCTAATGTACCTCTCACACCAAACACCGAGAAGTGAAAGGAGTATCGAACGATACAGCGGTAGTCCAGATCCAAGGGTTGCATTCCTGTCGTGCCAGAGCCTGCAAATCGGTCAACCTTTTAGCAAGCTTTTCCAAGCAAGCCTCTGGCAAACCATTCAGGAATAGCAGATGGCAAACATTATGACTTAGGCGCACCGATGCAAATGCAAATGCAAAGAAACACATAAGTGTAGATAAAATAACATATCATGAGTTCGAGTCAAGTTTTTTACATCCCCAGCAGAGTCGCCAGAAACTGTGAGCTTGCCTTTTTCCATGCCCCGCCTTTCGGACAGGGTTTGAAAAGAAGGCCTCACAGTTCAGACTCCCATGGTTCTGAATCTAGTCTCACAAGGACAATGTGAAACTGATAATCACCAAAGAGTTCAAATCCGGCAAATCGTTTTGGAGAATCAAATTTTAAATCAAATAATACCAAAATTGGACTACTTTGCCAGATACAGAGTCGCCACCTAATATATTTTATTTTTGGGAAAATTTAGGAAATCTTGACTCGTGCCAAAGGCCGCGTGCCCGTCATCACCAAAGTTGCTTCGGCTCAGGAACTTGAGTACGAGAGAGGAAGGTCCTGAAATGGGCACTCCCGCTTGCCCAATCAAAGATCGGCCTCTACTAATCATGATATGTTCTTTTATAAACCTTATGTGTTATTATTCTAGTTATTAGTTGACTTTACTATATGACGTGCACAAGCAAGTATAGACTAAAATTACAAGAATTGGAATAATTCAACTTCATGTTTGTTTTCGAAAATAGTTTGAAATTGCCACCCTCAAGTGGGCTTAAAAATGCAGATTTGCCATCGAATATAGTGTGCTTCAAACATGATTTTGCCACAACAAAGTGGGCTTAAAATACACATTCATTGAATTGTTCCAATTCATAAAACAAGCCTTCATCCACAGGCATTCATGCAGTTTATCAAATAAGCACATAGCCTCATGGCAAGCGTGCAAAACATGGCCATATGGCAATCGCACTAATGCAAGTATGCTAAAGCATAAAACTCACCGAATACCCCGGCCAAAAATAGAAACTAGTTAGAAAGATGTATGATCCTAACTATACAAGATGCCTAATGCAACACATGCAATATGAAATTAATGGGCTCGATTACTAATATGGCATATGAATCGATTTGAACAACATGCGATTAAACACGTATTCAAAAATGTACATTGAAATGACAATACAGTTTGAATGATGTGCCGAGACTTGGTGCATGCAAAACAAATTAATGGATGCAAACATGCAAGCATAAGGTATGCTACTTGAAATATGATCCCTAATCTAACCATCGAAAGCGATTAAATAAAAGGGAGAAAGATGTGGGGTTGGAAGACATGCACACACGCACAGACACTTATTACAACATTATGCCTTCACGAAGGACGATTCGAATGAGTATGCTAACTAGCTACAATAATTAAGCTAACAATTACAAAACGAAACTAATTAACTGTTCTAGTTAACTAATTATTACAAACCGAATTGAGCTAATTAATTACAAAAACGAATTAATTAACTAAATAGTTACAACACTTGTATGAATGAATTAGCTACAATTAACTAATTTAAGCAAAGCAAGTTAATGGCCTCGAGGGGCGAGGGATGCATGCATGCTCGGCTTCTCCACCCAAAAATGCCACCGCCTTACCACTGAACACCTCTGTTTGCACACATTTTGAGCGCTGAAAATTGCACCAACTTCTGGAACACTTATGATCCCCTTCAGGAGCACACAGAGCAACTTTTTGCATTGATGTCCGGTCGGCTACCAATAGTGGCCGTCAGCTACCATTAGTGGCCCATCAGCTACTACTGGTGGCCGTCAGCCACCCCTGCCCTGAACTTCTTTTTTTGCTGCAACAGAGAGCAAACAGAGGCAAAGCAGTATATTCTCAAGGAGTGTGTGTACTGTTACTCTCTTTATCATCACACAAGCTCAAAGTAGTGCAAATCT
The DNA here is from genome assembly GCF_055761805.1 of Camellia sinensis. Classification (NCBI taxonomy): domain Eukaryota; kingdom Viridiplantae; phylum Streptophyta; class Magnoliopsida; order Ericales; family Theaceae; genus Camellia; species Camellia sinensis. The sequence goes on along the minus strand of NC_138975.1, from coordinate 97,842,731 downwards.
TGGCCCTCAAACCATCAACCAAGCATTTCCAGGCATGATGGCTAAGGAACCAAGCTTGTACAAGCTTAATGAGTGCAAAACAAGACACAACAAAACCACCACCCTATCATGCATGGTCAAGGGTGATGGTGACCAAGGAACGTGGCACGTTTCATCACTTTGAGTATGACACGTCCCATTTCCCTTATGTTCGAATTAACGTCCGATTTGAGTAAATGCAATGCAACACGAAGATGCTTTATCTTGCCTCTTTTACTTGTTCATTTTTATTTACTCAGTTTAGCATACCGATCAATTCTTTAATTGATTAGTCTAAAAGTGAGTATCCTCTAATGGAGGAGGTGTCAACCAAGGGATGATTTAAGGCAAGGGAGAGGTCATGCCTTTGATTAGTAGAAACTCTCAAAAGAGGATTAAAACCATTAAGCATGAACCTCGATCTCAAGCTTAAACACAACCCGAAGGTTAACTAACCCTCAAAGCAAATGAAAAAGTGAAGAAATGAGAGAGGTTGTAGAGATGTTAAGTGCTGGAATGGAGTGCAAAACAACACTAAAACATGCTAGTAACTCAAAAGAAAGATGATCAAGGCATTGAAACAACAAACTAGTGAAGGAAATTGCACTACAACCATACAATACAAGCTTCAACTGAATTAACCAGCCCAAAACAGAGCCAAAACAGGTCAAAACAGAGGCAAAAACATGCTGAGATTAAGAGTTAAGCTAGAAAAACATGCTAACATGTGACGCTAACTAGGCATGCAAACAAGGCACAAGTAGGGCAGGCTAACCCCTCCAATTTTGGACTTCAAAACAAAGTTTTTATCACTAAAAAACCTCTGAATTTTAGTGGTTAGAAGCTCTGAAAAAGATGATGCAATGGTGGGAAACACAAGGGCAAAGGCCTCCAAAACAAGGTACAAAGAAGGGCTATCAACTTCTCAACCTTTAATGGCCTTAGGACCCAAGCTTCAGCCCGAAAACATAGAGTTTTTACAGTCCAAAATCAGTTAGAAAACATGACAAAAGAAGCTAAGACAATAAGTTAAAATATGGAGCTTTTGAACTAGTAAACAAGCATGAATAAGGGTGGCCAACCCTTCTATTTTTCGGGCCTCAAAACAACATTTTTAGCCTCAAAAAACCTCTAACAATCAATGGTAAAAAAGCCCAAAAAATTTGGTTTTAAAGTGATAGGAAATGGCACGAAAGCCTAACAGGCAAAAAGACAAGAAGGGTGGACCACCCCTTAACTGAAAATGACCTCAAACCAACATGTTTAGGTCATAAAAGCAGAGGTTTTTTTAGTTGAAAACCAGGCCAAAGATAGTACCAAAATATGGTAAAACAAGTTACGCAAAACAAGTTTTAAAGGTAAGTCTTATACCTCTTGAAACACAGCACAATTCAAGCAACAATCCAAGCTTAAACCTTCTTCTAGAGCTAAAAACAAGTCCTAAGGAACCTAAGCCCAAAGATAAGCAACTTTCGTTAAGGGTTGATAGACGAACTAGAATTGCATCTCTACTTGTATGCACAAAAGGGCAAGAGAGGGAAATCTAGAGAGAGAGGATTTGTAGAGAGAGAGGCTCCCAAAATTTCCAACCTTCAAAACAATATAGAAGGCCTTCTATATATAGAAAAATAAGAGCCTTTGTCAAAAATATTAATTCAGGGACAGCTAGAGCAATCTGGAAACAGTTGAAGGAAAATATCTGCAAAATATCTGTGTTTTGGACACTAGTGGCCGACCGGGCATCATTGGTGGCCGACAACAAAAATCTGCTTTTTGGGCCCGACTTCAAATGGGCATATCTCCTTCATCTGGACTCCTTTGCAGGTCATTCTTATGCCTAAATTGAAGCAACAGAAGTCTTGTTTCCAATGGTGGTCACCTCACATCAACATTCCAAGTGTGAAAAAAGTTATGTTCATTTTAGTAAAGACTACTCAGCTTCGGTCCTACTCGGATTCATGCCTAAGTTCTCCTCAGCTAGTTTTCTTCCCTCCTCTCCTCCTTTCTTGAACCCCAAACCCCTAAATAAGGTGTTATGAAAGATTTTTCAAAGAGTTCACCTCTCTTTCATTCATGTCCACTTTGTCCTTCCTCAGTTTTCCGAAAAGCATAACATTTAACGAAATGCGATCCTCGGAACATCGTAGAAACATTTTTTCAAAAATATTTTGAAAGAGGGGGTTTTAAGGTCTAAAATCATTTTGGTCAAAAGTCTTGGTCCAAAATGGGGTGTAAGGTTAGGATTTGAAGCTCATTTTTTTGAAGAAATCGAACCTTTACATTGCACAACTTTCATTACCAAATAAGCAATCAGTGGTGCCCAAGTCTTAAGGGCGGTCAAAAATGGGATGTGTACACCTCCTTCCCGTGCTGGGTTTTCCACACCAGCACTCTCTGGTAGCTTTCCCTTCTCATCAGCCCTTCTGGCTACTATAACTATCTCTGTTTCTTTTCTCTATGGTTTCATTCCAGCTTCTTTTTCCTTGTCTGGCTCATTACTCAGCCATCCAGTGTTGTCAGTTAATCCATTCAGGTCGAACCACCTAATCTGTACATCTCCCTGACCCTACTAATCAAAGAACCATAGGTTTTTCAAATCCTCTTTGAGATCTGCCAAATCATCCAACCCGTGGCTCGAGCCATCTTTCCTGACCACATTGATGTCTACCATGGTTGGTAGCACCAATCCAGGCTTGATTTGGCTAGTTGACATGATATAGCAACTTGGATCATATATCCTATTAGATAAGTCCTCAGGACACTCTGGCAACAGACTAGTACCTTCCTCTAAGGTCGACTCCCCTTCCATTGTAAGTCTCATCACCACATGCTTGCGTTGAGATTTGAACGTGTCCATCCTTCCACAATTAACAACATTGGTTTGGGTAGGTTGGAGGGAGTAATATATATGTTGGGGTCGTAAGAGGTGGCCAGTGTATGGATCAGGTTAAGATTTCGAGGTGGGGGGCCGTTATTATGGACTCGGAGTGGATTTGTGGATACGTTTGGTTTCTGATGTGGAGCGATCACCTTGTTGTCAATGAGATCTTGAATCTCATGATGGAATCGAAAGCATTGGTTGATGTCATGACCATGCTGTTGGTGAAACGCACAGTATTTTGCGGAGTTATGTTTGGGTGAGAAGGGATCAGGAAGTGGGTGAGATTCTAAGGGTTTGAGGTGCCCTTTCTTGACTAGCACCTTCATGGCTTGAGAGAGAGTTATGTACAGTTTGTTAAAAGTCCTCTGGGGTCGGGTAGGGTTGGACGATGTTTGTGAGCTTGTGTTGGCAAAGGGGTTAGCAGTCTTGGTTGTGGTGACAACACTTACATCTGACGGCCTTGAAGCTATGCTACCACCAGCAGCATTGGAACTGCGAACAAACGGCCTTTTTGCCGTCTCCTTCTCATCTGTAATAAGTCCTTGCTTCATGGCGTCTTTGATTTGCACTCCAATTTCATGAAGTTCTGTAAATGTAAAAAACGGGAGCGCAATCATTTTCTACAACAGCTTGCCCTGCGGACTCCAGACGACCATCCTGATCTGGTCCTTCTCAGAAGGCCTCGTGGTCATCATCGAGGCTTTAGCTCTCCATCTTGTCACAAATTTAGAGAAACCCTCCTTTGGCTCTTGTGTATTGCCTCGAGATCATGAGTTGTGACCTCAATCTGTGTACTATAAGAATATTGAGCAATGAAGGCTTCGGCTATTTCTTTCCAATTCTATTTGACGAAATCTTCCAACTTAGCATACCAAATGGCTGCTATACCCGACATGGTGCGATAAAAGAGAGACAGCTTCTGTTGTCTAGTTAAGCCCATTGGCCCCATGATATTTGAAAACAAACTCAAGTGGACCATCGAATCCCCAGAGCCATCGAATCGATCAATATGTGGCAATTTAAACTGATCTGGCAATGTACTTGTAGAATTAGTATACCTGTCCTTTATGTCTGGGATGGAGTTAACCCCTTACGCTACTTTGAATAACTTTTCCAGTTTATTGACCATGAGTGTAGTTGGGTCAACCTCGAACTCGAACGGAGCCTCGGTTTGATAAACAGGGGTTTTGGAGGCTTTTGCTGGGATTGGCTCTGCTAGATTGCCCTGGTTTTCTTGAACATTGGCAGTATAAGTGGTGGCTCCTGGTACTGGGATAGCTGCAGTAGGTGCATGGGATGCAGAGAACCTCAGCTTGACAAGCCGCATCCTACTGTAGGGTCTCAATTGTCTGTTGCAGATGGTGTATCAATTATTCCACACTAGCTGGGGGATGTTGTGCCATTGAATATGTGATTGATCTTGTGTTGGGCTGGAAGTAGATGACCGTTCCTGAACTAGACTGGACACAGGTGAGTTGAGGGGTGACTGCTGTGAAAACTGAACTTGTGAACTCTGCCTGATTCTCCTCCGTCTTGTAACTGGTGGGAGTGAGGTAAACACAGGTTGTCCTCGAACATGATCCCAGCTTTGCAAAGTCTTCCAACTCAGGTCCAGAATACTTAGGGAATATCCAAATTTTCTAAAGCTATGGTTTTAAACTACCTAGCAAAAGAAATAAAGCGAAAGAGCAGTAATCAGAAACTGCATTGCGCCTCAGCTAAGATATTATCAACACAGACATGATTAAAGTTGTAGGACTGTACTCCACACTGAATTTTGCCCCTAAAACAGATGCCAAATTTACAACTGCGATGAACATTCCTATGCAGTTTCACTATAAAGCACATACTAGTTAAGAGAGAGCCAAAACACCTCTATGAGGGGGTAGGGTTATCCTGTCCTAGTTTTGTCACGAACTAGGTTTCACTATTCAATTGCATTTTAGGTAAGCATCCTGTCCTAATTTGGAACAATCACTAAGGCTTTACTATTTGTAGCTAGGCCAAATGGTGAAAAGGGGTACCTCAGCAAGACTACCTAAGATACCTCTCACACCTAACACCGAGAAGTGAAAGAAGGATCAAACGGTACAACAGTAGTCTAGATCCAAGGGTTGTGTTCCCAACATGGCAGAGCCCACGACCGGTCAGCCTTTTGGCAAGATTTTGGGCAAGCCTCCAGCAAACCATCCAGGAATAGCAAATGACAAACACAGTGACTTAAGCGCACCAATGCAAATGCAATGCAAAGAACATATAAGTGTAAATAAAATTTTACGTCATGAATTTCAAGTCAAGTTCTCTAAATTTCCCAACAAAGTCACTAGAAATTGTAGCTCGACTTTCGTGCTCCTTTCGTATACGATAGCCCTATAGTTCGGACACCCGTGGTTCTGAATCTGATTCTACAAGTGCAATGTGAAATAGATAAACACAAATGAGTCCAAACACGGCAAATCGTTTAGAAAATTGATTTTGAATCAAAATGTCAAAAATGGACTGCTTTGCCAGATATAAAGTCGTCACCTAAATATTTTTGGAAAATTTAGGAAACCTAAGACTCGTGCCAAAGGCCACTTATCCGTCATCACCAAGATTGTCTCGGCTCGGGAACTTAGGTACGAGAGGGGAATGTTATAAATTAAGCACTCCACTCGCCCGATCAATGATCGGCCTCTACTAATCATGATGTGATTCTTATTTACATTATATGCTCTTGTTCCAATTATTAGGCTAACATTACTATGTGTTGCACACAAGTATAGACTAATTTGCAAAAATTGGAACGCTTTGATTTCATGTTTTGTTTGAAAATCTATTTTGAATATGTACCAGTTGAGAAAGTGATCTCGTATATATATACTCAAATTATTCCAATCTAGCAATTAGCCTTCATCCACAGGCAATCAAGCAAGTATATCAATTAAGCAATTAGTCTCATAGCAAGCATGTTAAACATGGAAACAATCACACTCATGAAATATGCTAAAGCAATGAAATGCTCACCTAGTACTCCACGGTAAACCAAAACAAAACAAAAGAATTTAGAAAACATGCATGCCCCTAATCAATGAAATATGACTAATGTAACACATGGAAGATGCAATTACTACGCTCGATTACTAACATTGTGTAGACACCCTATTTTTGACCGTCCGCAAGACTCGGACACCAGGCTTAATGCACTCAATGATGAAAGTTGAATTATGAATTTGCAGCGATTCAGAATCAGTCAGGCTTCCGAAATAACCTCACATCTTCAACATTTACCTTGTTCGAACCCTTAGGTTTCATTTTTGGACCATTTCTTACCATGAGTTGAGTTTGAACCACAAAATAGGGGAGGCCATCAAGGTCCGGCCGTGCATTCATGATGGCCAGCCGTGGCTATGAATGGCCGGCCGGCCTTCGATGGCGATAAACACTGTTCTAGGCGGGAGGCCGCCAGCTGTCTATTTTTGATGATATTTATCACTTTTTGAGCTCGAATTCTATAAAACTAAAGCTCTGGGATTGCTTTGAGGGTTGAACAAAATTGTAGAAGAGATATATACACCTTGATAGCCCTTCACTCCTCCTTCTTCCATAGCAAGTTATCTTTGAGCTAACCTAGCTTGCTTACATCACCTATATACATCATATACAACCTTTTCTTACCATCCTAAAGCCTTGGTTAATCTTAAAGAAGTGTAATTCAAGCTTGAGAGCGCATTGAAGCTAAGTTTGAAACTCCAAGAACAAGCTTACTTTTTGAAAGGTATAAGCTTGATTTCTCTTCTCTTGCCTTCATTTCTATCATTTACTTCATTATTCTTCCTGTTTTGGTTGGTTTTGAGATTGTTTGAAGTGTTGGAGTTGGGTTGAAGAGTTTCCAAAAGGGTGGTGGAAAGAGCTTCCTCTTTCTACACCTTTATTCATAACTCAAACCTTCTTCTTTTCACTCTTTTTCTTTGGTATTTACACTGATTTTCAGAGGTTTGAAAAGGCTAATGACCATGTTTTGAAGCTTCAAAAATGGAGGGGTTAGCCACTCCTCCTTATCCTTGTTTACTAGCCTTAATTCTCATCTTTAGTGTCTAGCTTTTCAACCCTTTTTCATGCATGCTTCACCTCTGATTTTCATGTATTTAGGGTTGTTTTGAGGTTGTCTAGGCTTTTTCAATTGGTTCATGCCTTGTTTAATGCACTTGTGGTCTCATTAAGTTGGCATACTTCTTGTTTATTATGCTTTCTTTGTTCATTTTCCATGTTTGGAGCTTAAGTTTGCTAATCAATCAATCATTCCATATCTTTCATTCTTGACAATGGTTTTAACCAATTGAGGTTGCTCAATGCATGTAAATTAGACCTATACTTAATGGCTTAATCTCTTCGGAGATTCATCGCCAATGGTATAGTCTCCTTCTCATGTTTTAGAAGGACCTCTTGTTTGACATCACTTCTCATTTAGAGGACTTTAACATCACATTTGGACAAATGGACTAAAGAATGGCAAGGCCTAAAACAATTGGTTAAAAATTTGAATCAATACACTTAAAGAAAATGGCTTAAATAGCTTGAACTTGGCTGGATGTTATGCCAAGTTCATTGTGTCAAGGGTCATCATGCATCAATTTATGGTGTTTTTGATGTCCTTGGAAGCGTCTCAACTTCCTTTTTTGAGTTCATTCCATGACAGAAAGGGGGTGTGGTCCATTTGCATTATATTTATGGATTTTTGGCCCAAGATAATATCTAAGATCATCAAGTGATCATCTCGCTTATTGACGGTTTTGGAGTCAATCCGAACCTTCTCTTGAGGCTTTCCTATGACAAAGAAGGAAGGAAGGACAAATAGAGCTTGAAAATGCTTTATCTGCACTGATTTCACCTCAGAGCACAGAAACAAAATTTGCACCAAATCAATGCATGGCCAGCCCTCTGTAGGCCTGGCTGGCCATCAGTAATGCACGGCTGACCCTTGGTGTGTGGTCAGTAGTGTAGTTTTGCAGAAACAGAGGCAGTGGCTGAAGGTGAAGTAGAGGCAGTCTAGGCAAACATAGTAGCTTCCAGGCGATAAGCATGCAACCTCCATCCATTTTCCATCATGCTCATATTGAATGCGTTGGTTATTTTATTGCTTCATTAGCATAGTGAATTATGTTGTAATATTTAATTAGTCTAATTAGTTGTAGCTAATTATTGTAATAATTAGTTAATTATTTTGGCTATTTATTCAATTTTTGATGGTTAGATTAGGGACATATTTCAAATTAACATACCTTATGCTTGCATCCCTTCATTTGTATTGCATGCACCGAGGCTCGGCCCATCATTCAAACTGCATTGTTATTTCAATACTTCTTTGAATACGTGTTTGACCACATGTTATTTAATTGAATCATATGCCATATTGGTAGCCAAGCCTATTAATTGCATTCTTTGCAAGTGTTGCATTAGACATTTAACATATGTAGGAATCATGCATATTTTTCTAACTCATATTTTCTTAGCTTGGAGTACTAGTGAGTTTTTATGCTTTAGCATACTTGCATGAATGTGAATGTTGCCATGTTTAGCATGCTCCACATGAGCCTAAATGCATAAGTGATGAACTGCTTGAATGCCTGTGGATGAACGCTTGTTGTTTGAATTGGAATGATTCAATGAATGAATGTTTTAAGCCCACTATGTTTGTTGGCAAATCCGCAAACTTTAGGCCCACTTGAGGTGGCAAATTCAAACTATTTTCGCAAACAAACATGAAATTTAATTGTTCTAATTCAAGAAAATTAGTCTATACTTGCTTGTGCGCATCACATAGTAATGCTAGTCTAATAATGAGAACAAGAGCACATAATGTTTATAAAAATCGTATGATGATTAGTAGTGGCCGATCTTTGATCGGGCGAGCAGGTGTGCTCAATTCATGACCTTCCCCTCTCATATCTAAGTTCCCAAGCTAGGCAACTTTGGTGATGATGGACATGTGGCCTTTGGCATGAGTCATGAGTTTTCTAAATTTTTTCAAAATAAAATATTTAGGTGGCGACTTTGTATCTAGCAAAGCAGTATAATTTTGGCATTTTTGATTCAAAATCAATTTTCCAAAAAGATTTGCCAGATTTGGACTCTTTGGTGTTTATCAATTTCACATTCAGAACCGCAGGAGTCCGAACTGTAGGGCATCTTTTCGAGTTTTCGAAATGGGGCGCGAAAAAGCCAAGCTACAGTTCTGGCGACTTTACTGGGGATTTAGAGAACTTGACTCGAACTCATGATTTGACATTTTATCTACACTTATGTGCTACTTTGCATTTGCATTTGCATTGGTGTGCCTAAGTCACTATGTTTTCCATCTGCTATTCCTAAACGGTTTGCTGGAGGCTTGCTTGGAAAAGCTTGACAAAAGGCTGACTGGTTGCGACTCTTCCACCATGGGAACATAACCCTTGGATCTAGATTACCTCTGTACCGTTTGATCCTCCTTTCAATTCTCGATGTTAGGTGTGAGAGGTATATTAGGTAGTTTTGCTAAGGTACCATTTTTGACCAATCGGCCTAGTTGCATATCGAAAGCCGTAGAGACTGTTCCAAACTAGAACAGGTTGCTTTACCGAATTTAGGATTGTGTGAAACTGTCATGGCCCAAACCCGCCCCTAAAAGTTTGGTCCATGACCGGCCTGTACATAGGCCTCAAAACAGAATTTGAGAATCATATTTAATCACATACCGGGCCTTAAGCGGAAGCAATATCAATAAAAGACAACATTCATTGAGCTTGTGCATACATGATGGTTTAATTGAATTTAAGCATTTAAATACATTCCCATAGTTACATATATAATCACTGAATTATGTAGATCTCACACACACTTACATAAGACTGCAAAAATTGCATAACTCTCAGTAATCAAAATTAAGGCCTCAATACGGAGGCGTACCCCAGGCGGCTTGGCAAACAGGTTGACCTCAATACAATTCTAGTGTCAATCTCCGATGGCTCACCTACATAAACATACAAAAAAACAGAGTGAGCAAGGCTCAGTGAATAATAGTACGTGATAATCCAATAAATAACTTGAATCACAAGGTATATAAATGCAGAGAATTTATCGTTAATCTTATCCTGTGGTTGCTTTCAGAACGAGCATAGGCCCAATTTTTAATCAGAACGGCTTTAAGCCCTTGAACAGAGTGGCGTTGAGCCCTTAAATAGAGTGGCGTTGAGCCCTTATCAGAATGGCATTAAGCCCTTATCAGAATGGCATTAAGCCCTTTTACGTATGTATGAACTCAAGAGGTGGCTCGCACGGATTCTAGAGGTGAAAAGTTTGGTAGCATTTAGTTTCGTGCAGTACTTTGTTTCATACTAACAGATCATACAGAATGGCCATAGGCCCAGATGTCACAATTGGCCATAGACCTCACAGATGTTACAGAACGACTATCAGCTTCATAACTTTCGCAGAACGGCCATAGGCCTCATAATTTTCACATCGGCTTTAAGCCTGGGTCACATATGTATGGACTCAAGAGGTGGCTCGTACGGATTCTAGAGGTGACTCGCATTGCAGCACTTAGTTCCGTACAGCACTTTGTTCCATACTAGGAAACAATTATATCATTAGGTCTTAATCATCCATATGTTGTCATAGCATAGCATAACCGGAACGGATGAACAGAAACAGAAACAAAAATAACCTCAGATTCTTAAGAATACCATTATGCAATAGTGCACATAAGTTTCCCATGGTTTGGTTACAGATTGATAAAGGTGTCTTGCGCATAACAGAATAATAATAATAATATTAACCATTAACATAGGGCACATATATCATTGCGGTACGCTTAATAAGAACAGAACAATTCACATTCTAATATGGGTCACATAATGATATTAAACATTTGCACTCATGTCATAGGTTCTTAACGACCTTGGGTCCATATGTAACACAACAGAAGAATCTCAGATTCATACAGATACCTTGGCTTAAGGAAAAACATAAGTTTCATTTATCCGTTAAGAAATGGCGTAGTCTGCTTACGAGTAACAAAATGTTAATATCAATTATTAATAGCACACCCAATGTACTACACAGTACTACTACTCACAGTGGTAGGTTTCTGATAGCGGTGGAACGATGCCCTCGTCTTGACCTACAAACAAAATGTACATAGCAGATTATGAGGATAAACCCAATCTCTTTCTTATTCCTTAATCAATAGCCATGGTGGTTCTAAATTCATTAGTCCTCCATAGGTTATAATCCATGCCTCAAAAAATAAGAGGAATCGATAGGAAAATAGTTTAAGTGGAGAAATGGTACAAAACCAGTAGACAGAAAGTGAGCAACTCTCACTAATTTGGGCCTAACTATTTATGTACATAAAATTTGGGAGTGAGACCACTACCAATGGAAATTAGACTTCCGGGGCTTGATTTTAGGCTCAAGAATCACTCAAAACGGAGTCCGGATACAAAATATATGCTTGTTCAAAGTTGACGGAGCAGAGCTGTCTCCCGCACGTACGGGAAACAGAGCCGCACGTGCGGGAATGGGGCCGCACGTGTGGCATGACGTGCCTTTTTAGCAGAAACAAAATTGTTTTTGGGGCTGAACTGCCACATGTGCGGGAAGACCCACCGCACGTGCGGCAATGGGTGATTTTTTGTCCGAAAATGGTGTTTTGAATAGGATCTTCTCATTTTCAAAATCAAACTTCAAATTCATGTAAATCAAAGCCCAAAACCCTTTAATACATGCTAAATTTCACATTATTAGCTTCCATTAAACATCATAATCTCAAACTACTACTCAATTCCCAAACACACAAACAAGGGCAATCTCCCTTTAATTCCATATAACTATTCAATTCCCTTGTATTTGATACATATATACATAAGATATAAGGACAACCATGTGTATTCAACATAAGAAATCAAAGAATAAGATGTATTCCTCCCATACAACTCAATTACTTCTAAACAACCAAGTGATAAGAACATCTTCCCAATTCAACAATTAACACACACACAACTCCAATTACCACCATAATCTCACAAATGAACGGGAACTCTTACTCAAATCCAAGAAAGATGTTGAACTAGGTAGATTAAACTCACCTTGAGCTTCAATCTCTAAACCCTCTCAATTTCCTTCCTTGTTGAACTTCTCCTTCTCTCTAAAATTATCCTCTTCTAATTCTCCCTCAGGAGATATTTTGAATAGTGGCTCTAGATCAAATAGGCAAAGGCCATATATATCTAAAATGTGAATAAAGACGAAAATCAACCAGTTTAATCATTCCAAGTCAAAATTTCACAAAAAATCATATTATAACCTAAAAATCATGCTAATCTCAAATATAGAAATAATTTCAGATTATCGAGTGTAGACGTCCCCGAACGTCCCGGGATGGTGAGTCCCGTTTTGTTCATTTGGGGTCACTACAGCTCAGGCTCTCAAATCGTCACAGTTCTTAATCTTGAACCAAAGAGTCCAAATCCGGCAAATCATTTTGAGAAATAGATTTTTTTGAAAAGAAGTGCCAAACATGGACTGCTTCGCCAGATACAGAGTCGCCACCTAAATATTTTTTATGGGGGAATTTAGGAAACCCTGACTCGGTGCCGAAGGCCACATGTCCGTCATCACCGGAGTTGTCTCGGCTCGGGAGCTAGGGTACGATTGGCGAAGGTCAGCTATGAGCACCCCCTCTCGCCCGATCCGAAGATCGGCCTCTACTAACCATGATATCCGATTTTGAAAACGTTATGTGTTCTCATTCCGGTTATTAGCCTAGAATTACTATGTTATGCTCACAACAAACAAGTATAGACTAGATTGCCTAATTTGGAAACAAGCATTGCATATCCGTTTGTTTTGAAAAGCGCTTTGGAATTTGCTACTTGCAAGTAGGCTAAAACACGGATTTCAACGAGTTTTTTCAACTCAAACAATCCAACCTTCACCCACAGGCATTCAAACAGTTTATCTCATATAAGCACTTAGCCACATGGTAAGCATACTATCATGCCAACGTTCACACGCATGCAATATGCTAAAGCGAAAATACTTACATCGTACTCCGTGTCAAAACAATAAACTAGTTAGCAAACATGCATGTCCTAGTTCATATTAAAATGACTAATGCAACACAAGCAAAATGTGATTAGGATAGGCTCGGCTAATCTACGATGACATGTGAAATGCTACAACTAACACGTATTCAATTTGAAAATTGAAATACAGATGCAGTTAGAATGATGCGCCGAGCCCGGTGCATGTAAGACAAATGAATGAATGCACGCATGCATTGCATGAGGTATGCTAATTTAAGCGTGCCCTAATACTAACCATCAAAGCTGGTAAATAAAAAGGAAGAAAGAGGTGGGGATTGGAAGACATACACACCACTCACACACACTTATTACAGATTTGCCCTCGCCCGGAGGGACCAAATAAATAATACAAATTAATTAACTACGCAAGCTAATCAAATATTACAAATTTCCTAATCAGTCAACAAACTAATTTAAACTAGGAAAAGCAGTAAACCGCCTCGGGAGGAGAGCCAGATGCAGCCCATGCTCGGGTCCTGCTCGGAAGTGCACGGCCACGCATAGTCCGCCTCTGTTTTCCCTGCTCTGCCTCTCTAAAGACTGCCAAAGTCTCAAGGATGCCTCTCTGGATACTGGGAATCACCATCGGCTGAGTAGAATTACCACCGGCAGTGAATTGTGGTCACCGGCACAAAATGAATCCATCGGTTGGTGATTTACTGCCGGTCGGCAATGTACACTGCCGGTCGGCAAAGAATGCCTGCAAAACCTGCAACTCCCAGCAGCAGAGGACAGAACTTGCATGGCAATACAATTCAATGCAATGTATGCACCAATCATGTCCCCTATCATGTTTGTGACTCAAAAGGGCATGTGTCTCGATTCTCAGACCGCCAATCACACATTTCCATGCATGATGGCCCAAAGAATCAAGTGTGCAACTTTCATGTCAAATGAAATGCAAACCAAACAAACGAACCAAGGTCCAATTCCTATCACCAAGTCAAGGAACAAGGCATGCATGCAAGATGCAATGCAACCTAGGCATGCAAGCTAAGGATGCAACATGGCATGGCAAGACACTTATGCAAGCATACAAGCAAACATGAGGCAATGCAAACTGATGAAAAGGTGGACTTATACATGATTTAGGTAACTCTAAATAGGCCTAAAACAGTGGCTAAAAACCAAGGAATTGGGATCAAACCTACATACACACATGCAAGTAAGTTGGACCAACACTTAGGCATTAAATAAGCAACTCTACGGCACACTTGAAAAGGGATATCATGGACAATTAGCATGCAACATAAGCTCTGAAAATCATGTTAAAACATGGTGCCAAACCAAGCAACAAGTCAAGCTAAACATGCAACAATGGTCCAAGCATTCAAGGCTCACCAAAGAGGCAATGGACTACACTTAGTACAACCACACATGGCAGGACTTAGGCAACCAAAAACAGAGTTTTAACACATGAAACTAAGCCCAAAAGACCAACTAGATAGCATCTAGATGGTTTGAATTTAAAGGCATGCATAAATGCTAAAACATGGAGCATGCAAGGTAAGCTTCCAAAGCTTCAAAGAGGCATCCAAGGAAAACATATGAGCATGTCAAAGGGACTGAAATAACATGTAGGGTGGTTCCAAACCACCGAAATGATGCAAGCAACACATACTACACATTCACATACTTGAAGCATACAAGCTCAAATACAAAGGAGCTATACTACGCATGCCAAGATCAACCCAAACAACTATGGACAGACCTAAAACATGGCAAAATGAGCACAAAACCTTCACAAGGCTAAACCTAAAACATGCTAGAGCAAAGGCTAACAACCTAAGGCATATTAAGGCAATAACAATGCATTACATGGTAGGTATGCTAAGTATGCATGGTGTACCAAAACCAACATACAACAAGGTTATATCATGGCATAATAAGCATGGAAAACAGCCAAGACATGATCAATACACACTCTAACATGATGCTCCCTCAAGAGGCCAAAAAGGGTCCCCTTTCAAGGACAACAAGGAGAGGGGGTGGCCCTCTCCTTTTGGAGACTTCAAGGCACCATCTCCGCCACTGAATTCCCTCAAGATTTCAGTGGTGAAGAGGCCCAAACACCAAAGTCTCGAAACTTGCACAAAATAGCACAAAAAGGAGCCTTACAAGGCTTAGGAGGGGTCAAACAAACCCAAACCACAAAACACTCTTAATAAACAATCAAAAGTGCTAAAAAATAGTAATTTTTTGTATTATACAATAAGCACGAAAATAGCTCTAAGATGGGTAGAAAAGCAATGCAAAAATGGGGAATAAAAGGGAAGTTTCTCACCATTGTAGATTACCTTCACAAATGATGCTCCAACAGCCCTCTTTGGCTTGAATCCGCCTCCAAAACACCAAAACCAGCCTCTTAGAACCTCAGTAGCTAGGAGAAGGTGAAACACTATGTGTTTGTGTGCAATAGTAAGACACAAACACAATTAAACGCACACAAAGGTAAAAAGAGAGAGGTATAGAGATAGAATGTGTATGGATTCTAACCCTAGAACTCAAAACCCTAATATGGCTGTCTAAACTCTCTAAAGTGTCTAACCCTAAGCAAGGGAGAGAAGGGCTCCTCTTATAGAGCTTTTTGTCTTGTAAAGCTTACAAGACAAGCTTCTAAAGAGGGAGATCCCTCCATACACGTGTATGGAGGGGAGCCAAATGCAAGACAGCTATAATAAAATATCTGCAAAAGCAGATGAACAGTAGTCGGCTGCTCAAAAATGCCATTTTGGCAAAAGGGAGTGCCGACCGGCAATATATATTGCCGATGGCAGCAAAAACTAGCCGGTGGCCTCTGGCCATGGCCGGTGATGTGTGGAGATGCCTCACAAGGCATTCCCTGCCCCTCCAAGGCAAAACACAAGTGTTTGGTGCAAAACCAGACACTAAACAGTCAAGTTCGGAGATCCTGAGGCAAGGCGCGGAGCCGAAACCTCCGGGAACTCCAAACGAACACAAACAAGGGTAATCACCAATTGTTCCAATGGTGACGTCCAAGTCTTGAGGATGGTCAAAAATGAGGTGTCTACAGTTGCCCCTCTTTGACAGAACTCGAAAGTCATAACAATGATGGGAGTGAATGTCAAAGCCCAGAGACGACCCATTTTTGACAAGGCCAAAGACTTAGACAAACATGCAAGACAAAAAAGATATGCGCCCGAAGGCAAGGGGCAAAATGCAAGACAATGCACGAAGCCGAGCGTAACTTATGATCATGCAAAGAAAGCTGTAACGAAGCATAACATGCGACAGTTTTAAGCTAGCATACACCAGACTACACTACGATGCAGAAAGGATGTAAGAGAATTATGCAATTCTCAATACGTTTCACTCGGAGGATACAATACCTATGCGGCTCGTCTGGTTGCACCAGCCTCGAATGAACCGTACATACAATATCGTGCCTGAAAAGAAAGCAGACTTAACAGGTACAATATTGTTAGCAGCATGCATGATAATGCAAAAATGGATGCAAGATGATATGCAGTATATACAAAACAATAATGCAAATGAAGATGCAATGCAATTGAATCATGATCCAATCGTGAGCGGTTCAAAACCCTACCTATGTCAAATAGATTGATGGAGGCAACAAGTCTGTCTACCATAGAACGGTCTACTGAAGTATGAGCAACGTAGACAGACACAAGAACAAGTATTGGGGGGGAATTGACACAAGTGGGGAAACGACCCGCTGGAGAAAGGACAATTATCCTAATGCTGGATGCAAAAATTACACTACAATGTAATATATATATGGATATGCTAGGGAAATGGCAATGGATGTGGCACGCGGGCCAAACCAAATCTTGCCTAGGTAAGGCATGTACGCATACAAGCCGCGTCTAACATAGAACGGTCCACTGAACTATGCTTCAACACGAGAAATATGGGCACATACTAGACCAAGCTCAACATGGAAAGGCGCAAGCCGTAGGCGGAGGTGATGTAATGAGTGTATGAAAATTGCAATGCAATGGATATGGCACGCGAACCAAACCAAATCTTGCCTAGGCAAGGCATATACGCGTACGAGCCAGATCTAACATAGAACGGTCCACTGAACTATGTTTCGACGCGAAAAGTATAGGCACATACCAGACCAATTTCAATCATGGAAAGGTGCAAGCCGTAAAGCTACAATGCAATGTGCACAGGTATGCAATGGAATGGAAATGATATGATGGATAAGGCACGCATGGCCAAACCAAATCTTTGCCTAGGAAGGGCATGTACATGTACAAGCCGCGTTCTAACATAGAACGGTCCACTGAACTATGCTTCGACACGAGAAGTATGGGCACATACCAGACCAAGCTCAACATGGAAAGGCACAAGCCATAGACGGGGGGGCGATGCGATGAATGCATGCAACCTACAATGCAATATCTACAAATATGCAATGGAGTGGAAATGCAATATAGTGGATATGGCCTGCGGGCCAAACCAAATCTTGCCTAGGAAAGGCACGTACACGTACAAGCCGCGGCTAACATAGAACGGTCCACTGAACTATGCTTTGACACGAGAAGTATGGGCACATACCAGACCAAGCTCAATCATGGAAAGGCGCAAGCCATAGATGGAAGGTGATGCAGTGAATGCATGCGATCTACAATGCAGTATCTACAAATATGCAATGGAGTGGAAATGAAATATAAGGTATATGGCCTGCGGGCCAAACCAAATCTTGCCTAGGAAAGGCATGTACACGTACAAGCCGCGGCTAACATAGAACGGTCCACTGAACTATGCTTTGACACGAGAAGTATGGGCACATACTAGACCAAGCTCAATCATGGAAAGGCGCAAGCTATAGATGGAAGGTGATGCAGTGAATGCATGCGATCTACAATGTAGTATCTACAAATATGCAATGGAGTGGAAATGCAATATAATGGATATGGCCTGCGGGCCAAACCAAATCTTGCCAAGGAAAGGCATGTACACGTACAAGCCGCTGCTAACATAGAATGGTCCACTTAACTATGCTTTGACACGAGAAGTATGAGCACATACCAGACCAAGCTCAATCATGGAAAGGCGCAAGCCATAGATGGAAGGTGATGCAGTGAATGCATGCGATCTACAATGCAGTATCTACAAATATGCAATGGAGTGGAAATGCAATATAATGGATATGGCCTGCGGGCCAAACCAAATCTTGCCTAGGAAAGGCATGTACACGTACAAGCTGCGGCTAACATAGAACGGTCCACTGAACTATGCTTTGACACGAGAAGTATGGGCACATACCAGACCAAGCTCAATCATGGAAAGGCGCAAGCCATAGATGGAAGGTGATGCAGTGAATGCATGCGATCTACAATGCAGTATCTACAAATATGCAATGGAATGGATATTTACAAACATGCAATGATGCAGTATGCACTATGTTCTAATGATGCATGACAACGCATGTGTTTTTTTGTTTTTTTTTTTTTTGAAATGCAAGTGATGTATAAAATGCATGTTGCATGAAATGCGCGACAACACGCGGCTTAAGATGCACGATAATGCAAACGAACTGTGCACATCAATGCGCCGAAGGTTTTGCACCTTCCAAGGATTTAAGGTCTCCTAGACCGTCTGAATACCCGTGCGGTTCGTCTGGTCGCTCCATCCTCAAATGAACCGTACATACAATATCGTGCCTGAA
The DNA here is from genome assembly GCF_055761805.1 of Camellia sinensis. Taxonomy (NCBI): domain Eukaryota; kingdom Viridiplantae; phylum Streptophyta; class Magnoliopsida; order Ericales; family Theaceae; genus Camellia; species Camellia sinensis. Next base: position 97,824,064 of record NC_138975.1, on the reverse strand, counting down.
AAGAAAACAAACTTAACAGGTACAATGTCGTTAGCAACATGCATGACAATGCAAATGAAAGCGAGATAACGCAGGTCGCAAGGAATGTAAGACAATGCAAATGAGGCACACATGCTAATGCAAATGACGACACACATGCCAACGAAAATGTGACACGCATGCCAATGGAAATGAGGCACACGTGCCAATGGGAATGAGGCACACATGCCAACGGGAATGAGGCACGCATGCCGATGAAGATGGGGCACACATGCCAATGGAAATGAGACACGCATGCCGATGAAGATGGGGCACACATGCCAATGGAAATGAGACACGCATGCCGATGAAAATGAGGCACACATGCCGATGAAAATGAGGCACACGTGCCAATGCAAATGAGGCACACGTGCCAATGCAAATGAGGCACACGCGCCGATGGGAATGAGGCATGATGCAAGTGTGACACGCATGCCTCATAAGATGCAAAATAACACAAATGAGACATGCATGCCTCATAAGATGCAAAATAACACAATTGAGACACGCATGCCTCATAAGATGCAAAATGATACCAATGAGATACGCATGCCTCATAAGATGCAAAATGATACCAATGAGACACGCATGCCTCATAGGAATGGAAAATGATACGAGTGTGACACGCATGCCACACGAAATGTAAAATGTAAATGAGACACGCATGCCTCAGGGAAATGCAAAATGATGCAAGTGTGACACGCATGCCACACGAAATGTAAAATGATGCCAAGTGTGACACGCATGCCACACGGAATGTAAAATGATGCGAACGGACTTAAATGCGTAACAACGCACATGTTTCGGAATGCATGACAATGCATGGTAAGGGAATGCATGACAACGCGAACGATGTGCGAGGCGACGTATGCATTGAAATACATGACAATGCTTGTAGTAAAAATGCAATGACAATGCATGAGAGATGTGAATGACAATGCAAGGGGTGTGTATTACAACGCATGTAGTATGTGCATAACAATGCAACTGTGAGGCGCATGATAGCGCGATGTAATGCACCGAAATAGTGCGATGAACGCGTGCAACGCACACGGGGTAACTTTTGGATCTTGTAAAAGGCAAAAAGGATACCAAAGGATACAACATTGTATGAGTTGGAGTGCTACGCACAGAAGACGCGGTCCGAGGTCAAAACGGAGGCCGATTGAGCGTCGGAGATACACTTTCTTGCACTTTCTTGAGCTATGAAGACCAAAAACTACTCATATGGCCTAAACAAGGTTGTGGGAACACCACCGGCAGGGAGGGGAAGCCATCGGCTGTCCACTGGCTGCAAAATAATTTCATCGGCACAATATTCTGCCGGCCAGCACAAAATTTTGCCGACCGGCAAAAAGTTCCTGAGTCGGGGCAGATTCGACATTTCACCATGGGTGTTTTAAAATAGGGTTTCTAAACCCTATTTCTCACTTCCTCCTTCACCGAAATTCCACACCCTCTCTCTCTAGAGTGTTTTCCTCTCCTCTTTTCTCCGTTTCTTCGCGTTCTACGCCCGTTTCGTCGTCGGATTCGCGATTTTCTTCGCGTTTCGGACATTTTCAACCGAACAAATCTTTGTTTCGGTGCCTCTTTTGCCGTTCCCACCTTTTTGGGGTTTGTTCCCCTCGCTTTCCTCTTGATTTCCGTACCCTTTTCACATCCCGACCTTTTCGGCCATTTTCGACCTGCTCGGGGGTTGACTTTTCGGTTGACTTTCCATATTCTAGCCCGGTTTTCCTCCCTCCGGCTATTTTCTCATCATTCTTGACATGGCGGATGACATTCCATGCGGTGGGACTCCCCTGGATCACGAGATGGATCCCGGAGTCGAGCTCCTACCTTTGAGCGAGCGCCCGTTCGACCCGGCGACGTACCGGCCGGCGATCCATATTCTGCCCCCTGACGGACTGCGCCAGTTCAGGAGTTTCGACAGGCACGTGCCACCCGAGCTATTACTGCATGAGCCTACCTCCCACCTGTCCTTCGGCGCTTCCGAGGTAACTCTCTTTTCTCTACTTTACTTTCTGCAATGTAGGATACAAAACTGTCGTAGCTAGTTGTGCTCTTTAACTACTTTAGTTCAGGTACCCTATATACTGTAGTTGATTATAAACATACGTGCAACTGATACCTGCTTGAGATTGACACATGCACACACACTGCACTAGCCCTGAATCACCCGAACACACGACGCTCACTGTATTTCACTGCATACCTACTGGTACCCAATATTTACTTGAGTCTGAACATATGCACACATGCTATACTGTACCGAACCACCCGAACACGCTGACGCATCACACGTTGTAGTTCACTGTAAGCATACCGGCACCCGGTATTTGTTTAAATCTGTCAAACTTGCACACATGCTACATCTGCTCTGAACCACCCAAACACGCTGACGCATCACACGCTGTAGTTCACTATAAGCATACCGGCACCCGGTATTTGTTTGAGTTTGAAAATATGCACACATGCTACATACCTATATGCTTCTTAGAACTGCATTTTGAATGTTGCCTTGCAATTGTTGTTGTTGTTTTTTTTTTTTTTTTTGTTTACAAGGGGATTCCCATACCATCCGTGGGTATGGGAATACTGGCGCTCGGGATTGGTATGCCGAGCTTCCCGACGCGGTTCGCCACATCGTGGACCAGGCGGGCTTCGGTGCTTTCTGCAGGGGACTATCCATGCTCACGACTTGCAGGCCCTTGCTCGCCGCTCTAGTGGAGAGGTGGTGGGACACCACCGACTCGTTCCATTTGTCTGCGACGGGAGACATGACGATGACTCCCTATGATTTCTCGATGCTCACAGGCATCGGGGTAGGGGGTGATCCGATCCTCTTCGATACTGACATGGACGAGTGGACTGCCGCTCAGATCTATCTGCTTGGTGAGGTGCCACCTCTCGCGCGTCCTGGCTACGTCCGATATTCCTGGTTCGAGGTGCAGTTCAGGGTCCAGCCCACCCTTGTTGATGCAGCCCCGATGACTCCGGAGGCCATGGAGAGATACGCACGTGGCTTCCTCATGTTCTTGTTTGGGACGACCATTTTCGCCGACCGGGCGAACACCGTGCCTCTCTGCCTGCTTAGCGCACTGGTGGACGTTAGAGACATCTTGCATTACGACTGGGGTGGCGTCGCTCTGGCCACTCTCTACGGACATATGAGCTCAGCTTCCCGCGACAGCGGACAGTTGCTCGGGGGCTACTGGCGTGTTTGGGAGGTACACTTCTTTTTTTGCCTTTAATTTCTGTCCTATATTTTCTGTACTCTGTACACTGCACACACTGTAGTCTGCTTTATACTTGCTGTATACTGTACGCCCGGCACACACATACTCTGCTTTACACTGACTGTACACTGCTCACACTGCACACTCTGCACAATACACTGCACAACACATGGCTCTGCTATTTCTGTTTTTACTCTATATTCTGCTTTATCTGATAAATGCACTGGTATTTACCTTGCAGTTGTGGGTTTATGCCTACTTTCCTAGGCTCGCTCCCGTACCGGAGACGGAGACTCCTCTGGTCGTCCCTTTTTCGTGTCGCTTTGACGGGAGATGCACCCGGAGGCCGCGAGAGACATTTAGCTTCTTCCACCGCTTCTTCGACACCATCACCCCTGCCGAGGTATGTTTTTATTTCAGAATTTATCTAAGCTTTGCTTTTCGTTGCATACTTCAATAACGATAGATAACAAACTATATGTCACTTTTAGATCACATGGCAGCCTTGGGCTCCGTTGCCGGCGACGATTCGGGACCGATTTGCCGGTGCTGAGGAGACCTCGCGTTTCCGGATCTTACTGGAGGGCCCGGTCTGTCGGGCTTGGTACCTGGGTGAGCGTTTCCTACGCCAGACCCTAGGGTTACCAGAGCAGATAGTCCCGGTTCACCCTCTTGAGGACATGAGGGAGACCGAGAGGCTCACTACTGAGCAGATGGCCGATTATACTATTGGTTGGGAGGCGACCCGCTTCAGAGGCATCAGTGACTACCGAGAGTACGTACAGACGTACATTATGCGGTCTCTGAGCCGCGACTGTCGAGCTGAGGGAGCCAGGCCCGTGGCGCCAACAGCTAGGACAGGAGCGGGAGCTGGAGCAGGAGCTTCGAGGAGGGCTCGAGTCCATGGCAGGGGTGGAGTTCAGGGAGGACGGGGGATCGGTTGGCCTGCTCTGCCTACCGTACTGACACACAGAGGGCAGGATGGGGCGACCTACTAGATCCCCTTTGCTCCTCCCCCGGCTGGTCACGAGTTAACTGGCATCCCCGACTTGCCTCCAGTATGTATTACTTCATTTTGCATCTTGCGTTGGCATTTCATTTCAGTTTGTTTGATATTCCACGGAATACTGATATATCTTGTACTTTTGCAGGTGTCTTCCGAGTACACCCGGCAGTCCGTGGAGCCGAATGCCTCCATGATGGGGATGCTACAGCGGACCTTTGACCTCCTGGCCCTCTACAGCATTCCGATATGTTCTTCTGATCTCGGCCTCAAATCACTCACAAGCTGATTCACGTAATCTGATGCACGACACAACACCTGACACACTGATCTCACAGCGTCTGATACACTACATACACTGCATTCTGCACTGTACTCTGTACTGATAAACTGCTTACGGCATTCATACATTGTACTCATACACCGCATTCTGCACTGATAAACTGCTCACGGCATTCACACACTGTACTCATACGCTGCAATCTGCACTGATAAACTGTCCACGGCGTTCATACACTGCATTCTGCACTGTCAAACTGTCCACAGTATTCATACACTGCATTCTGCACTATCAAACTGTCCACAGTATTCACACACTGTACTCATACACTGCATTCTGCACTGATAAACTGTCCACAGTATTCTGATGCGTTTGCCTTTTATGTACTTTTTCAGCCTCCCTTCCAGATTCCCGTGGTAGGAGGTGCTCCAGCCGGACCTTCCGTCCCCGCCCGAGGGAGAGATGAGGAGGGCAAAGTATTCCCCCGCACCAAGGTGGGGCACACTCATGTCGGGAGTAGTTTGCGGGCTCCCGTTCCTGATGATGACGATGATGATGATGACGAGTTGGAGGCGGAGGCAGAGTCGCAGGCGGAGTCATCGGAGGAGGAGACCGGAGGCGGCACTAGCTCGGGCTCTGATGACGATGCTGATGATGCTCCTGGACCTTTGTCCAGGAAGAGGACCAGGACAGACCGATAGCCCTCGGAGTCGCTTGACATGGATACAGATTTTTGTTGTTTTTCTTCTTTTTTGTACTTTTCCCTTTTGTTGGTAGTCAGGATACTTTGTACTGCCGCAGGCAGATTTTTGTTTTCCTCAAAACTTTGTACTAAAAAAAGATTATGAAACGAACAAACTTTTTGCTTAAAAAGTGTTACATTTACATATCTCATGTATTGCATTGCATCACATCATGTTACACCTCAATGTGAATGGAATTGACCTGTTGTCTGAAAAATTGAGCACTTGCACGGTAATAATCAGATAACTAAATAGCCATCAGCAAAATAACCCAAGCAACCCACTGCCTGATTCTGGACACACAGCCCTTACTCTACTGGGGATTAATCTGCATACAGCCTGTAACACAGCATTTGGTTCATTTTGCGCACAACAAACTTTAAACACAACAGCCCAATCTGACAAGACAGCCTTCAAAGGTGAAACCGGCTAGGGTTGAAACATGCTCAGATGCCCCAAATTTTCCCTTCCTTCTTTTGGTTCGCCCAAATGTAGAGAATGGCACAGCATTCTGAGCATAAACTATTTTTGAACTTAAATAAGGGTTTTCAACCGGGGTATCGAGCCTACAACTGGGCACAGTGGGGAGGACTCAACAAAGGTACACGACCTAAACACAAAGAGACACGCTCGGAAGAAACCTAAAGCAAAGGTTGAGGTAAACAAAACAAAAGATACGACATACAGACACGTTAACGAAGGCGGGGGACCTCGGATCACGAGGAGCAAGTTTCTCTGGGTATCGTTTCCCACCTTTTTTGATTTGTGATTCTCCCATCACTCGGCCCTCAGGCTCGTTTTTTCTCTTAAAACCCTTTTTCCTCACTTTTTCTCTCAACTTACACCTCTCTATTCTTTATTCTCTCATTTTTCGTCCCTCCCCAAGGTGATTAATGAATGAATAGGAAGTTGCGGGTTCATGTCCGATGCCGTTAGCTCACAGCTATTTCTTCTGGCAGGTAGAGTGCTCTTCTGGCAAGTACGTTGACGAGCGGGGGGGGGGGGGAGACAGAACGCCTGGCTCAACTGTGCCCCTAGTTCATCATTTTGACCATTTTTTGTTTTTGCTTTCTACTAAAACAGTTTTGATGAAAATGAGAGTTAGATTAACATACTTGTTCGATTTTTGATTTGAAAATCATGCGAGTCAGGCTATAAGCACTGAAAATTTTCCTTTTGGGTCCAAGACAATGGTCCAGTTTTGGAAAATGGAATAGTTTTCGAGAAAATAGTCAACCTCAGTAAAAATTTTCAAAAATTATTTTGCAAACAGTCAATGCTCAACGAGCATGGAACTTACTCTTTGAGATGCGCAACCTTGGATCGGAGGCAATGGAAAATTGCCCCTGGTTTAGAGGGGGCGGATGGCAACGGAAAGTTGCCCCTGGTTTGAATGGCGACTCGTGACGACTCGTGGCAACGAAAGTTGCCCCTTGTTTGGATGGTGCCGCGGCAGTCCGTAAACAGTCTTCATTGGTGGTGGTCGAACTCTTGGACACAGAGATGACGAAGACGGTTATAACAAATATATGGACACAGTCACCTTGGAGGCGTTGGCGACTGGACTTTGGGATGAAATCGAAACCATTGTATGGACTGAGACGCTATGAAAGCGTTGGGGGCTGGACTTCAGGATGAAGTTGCCTACGTATCCCAAACATGGGAATCAAGCCTTACGTAGTTCCGGTTAAGGTACACTCGGGTATTTTAACCTTCACTTTTTCAGGCTCTAACTTTTGCCAAGGTGCCCAATGCGGGTTTTCGACCTTACAAGCATCTTTTCATTTCTTTTTCTTTTTTTTTTTCATTTTTTTTTTTTTTTTTTTTGTTTTTTTTTTTTTTTGCTTTCTTTGTATTTTTTGGTTGCTCTAACTTTTGCCTGGGTCACCCTTCCGGGTTTTCGGCCCAGCGAACATCTCAAAGGGTAAAAGTGTAACAAGTCCATGCCAAATGGTTTTTGAAGTTGAAGCCTCTCTGTATCTAGGAGAATGGCTGTTCCAATGATTTGCAGAAGAATCCATCATGGCTGCTTCACGAGCTTCTTCTGGTGAGACCTAATCTTTTGATTCGGCTTTGGTGCCTCTTGCTCGAGGGCTGCTTCTGATCTGGTCATACAGACCTTACATGGCGTTTGACCGTTGAACTTTCTGAACGGGTTCAAGGTTTGAAAACGAACGGGTTGAATCTTGAGGCTGAGAGCGATCCTAGGCTGCACAATCTCAAGAGCGATTCCACACAGGTCTTCACAGGGCCGCGTAAAACATTTGTTTTTGAAAGTTTTTAAGATAATTACAAATCACTCGCGCCGAAGATAGTGTGGAACCAATCTGGATCAAGCCAGGGTCCTTCCCAGTAATCATGCTGACAAACATGATTTCATTCATAAAAACGCTTAGCACGCCTCTCTTTCTCTTAAGATGATCAAAATTTTGCAAAACCCGAGGAATTCCTTCCCTTTCGTTTTTATCACCGCAGTGCTCAAAAGAGGTTTTTTTTTTTGAAAAACTTAGGTTAATGCAATGAGTTTGGCGCGCAGGAGAGCAGACGAGATGTACTGTCATCCCAATCAAATTTTCTGGCACTTATACTGAAAGCAAGCATGAAAGTGAGATAGCAACAACTGTTTCATTTAGATTTGTTGGTGTAACTGGCCCCTCGGCAGAAACAGACTCAAAAACAAAACGGGTAATTACAAGATAAAACAGTGTTCGAGGCGACAACCCTAGAATCACCTGGTATTCTATACAAAGGGGACTGACTCGCCACAACAAGACGGACCCTTAAGCAAAAAGACTGACTCAAGACAAAGAGACAGACTCAAAACAAAAGACTGACTCGATACCCGAACCAGAATTTACAAAGATAGCGTTCATAGATGCTCAAAATGCGTGCCAGACGCCACATTCAAAATAAACCAGATGCCGCCCGCAGGTGGTTCACCTTCTGATTACATACTTGCAGTATCTGTGTCCTCAAAATCCAATAACTGGGTGGTAACGGACTTGGCTGAGGTAGGCAGGAGGATAACCTCGTTATTAATCAAATCTTGCACCTCATGACGGAGGCGGAAGCAATTGTCGGTAGCATGGCCTGTCTGCTGGTGGTACGCGCAGTACTGAGCAGCATCATGCGTAGTAGGGAGATTCTTTAGGAGAGGCCGAGGCTCCAAGGGTTTAAGGTGTCCTCTCTCGGAAAGGATCTGAAGTGCCTTGGACAGAGGCATGTAGAGAGCATGAAAGGTCCTGCGCCCCTGGGGCAGGTACTTTGGAGTCTGAGCGCTCTTACTAGCCGCACAAGCGAAAGGGTCGGCAGGCGCCACCTTAGCTTTCTGATCTTTCCCAGGTGCGTGGGCGGGAATAGGAGAAACTGTTCTGGCATGACGGGGCCTATCCCGATTTTCCGACTGACTTGAACTACCCTCAGGTGGAGTGGGGAAAGCATCCTCCATAGTTTTTGCCACAATCGCGGATATCTGTTGCTTGTTCATCCCCCCGACTTTCAAAGCCTCGACTGCCCACAGCAGTTGTTCAATGGGATTGGCATCTGCCTTCATTTTGTCTTTTCCTCTGGCCTCAGCCTGATCGAGGGTTTGGGTTGATGTTGATATGTCATTGCCGTAGCTGGAGGCCATCTCCGGTTGGCTAAGTTCGATCACAATTCACCCCAACAGCAGGGGCTCCTGGGGTACAAAACTCCCGGCATATGGTGCGGCTGGAGGTGAAGCTGACATTCCGTAGGCGAGATCCGCCACAGACCTCTGGAGATCACCTATTATCCCCATTACTTCAAATGTAGTAGGCTCGCGAGCCTGGTATAGTTGGGGGCCCAAACCGGGTGTGCAACAGGCGACCTAGGTGGATGTGGCATATCAATGTTGGTCTCACTTTGCAGAGTGATCCCTTGCTCTAATGCAGCTGTCATAACCACAATCTCTTCTGAATTCTGTGTCATCACAAGTCTTGCCTCGGTAAGGGGGAACACTAGCTATTCTGTATCAATTCTCTGGACACTCTGAACTGAAAGGAGAAACAAACAGCATTTTAGCCCAAACAGACCAAAACGGGTGTAGCCGAACGATTGCACTCTACTACTGATCACTGTTCCCCAGAAATCACTGTCCCCAAAAACTGAACCTGATGCCCGCAGATAACTGGTTTCTCAACAACACTGATACTGGTGCCCTCAGGCCCGATATTCAAACTTGAAAACTGATATTTACGTTCCTGTAGAGATACATTCTAAAAGCACATAGCAGATAAGTGAGAACCAAAACACCCCTATGTTGGGGTAGGGTTTCCCTGTCCTATTTTGTCAGGAGCTAGGGTTTCACTATGCACACGGCGGTTTTCACACAACCTAACATTGGGTAAGCAGCCTGTCCTAACTTGGAATGGTCACTATGGATCCGAATATGCACTAGGTCGAATGGTCGAAAAGGGTGCTTCGGAAAAATCGGGGTTTGTGTTCCCATACTGTCAGAGCCCATAACCGGTCAGCCTTATGGTCATGCCTTGACAAGACAAGCCTCCGGCAAACCGTTCAGGAATGGCAGATGGCAAACACGGTGTCCTAGGTGCACCAATGCACATGCAATGCAAAGAGACACATAAATGAAATCAAAATAGGATATCACGAGTTCGAGTTAAGCTCTCCAAACTCCCCAGTGGAGTCGCCAGAAACTGTAGACGTCCCCGAACGCCCCGGGAGGGTGAGTCCCGTTTTGTTCATTTGGGGTCACTACAGCTCAGGCTCTCAAATCGTCACGGTTCTTAATCTTGGACCAAAGAGTCCAAATCCGACAAATCGTTTTGAGAAATAGATTTTTTTGAAAAGAAGTGCCAAACTGGACTACTTCGCCAGATACAGAGTCGCCACCTAAATATTTTTTATGGGGGAATTTAGGAAACCCTGACTCGGTGCCGAAGGCCACATGTCCATCATGACCGGAGTTGTCTCGGCTCGGGAGCTAGGGTACGATTGGGGAAGGTCAGCTATGAGCACCCCCTCTCGCCCGATCCGAAGATCGGCCTCTACTAACCATGATATCCGATTTTGAAAACGTTATGTGTTCTTATTCCGGTTATTAGCCTAGAATTACTATGTTATGCGCATAGCAAACAAGTATAGATTAGATTGCCTAATTTGGAAACAAGCATTGCATATCCGTTTGTTTTGAAAAGCGCTTTGGAATTTGCTACTCGCAAGTAGGCTAAAACACGGATTTCAACGATTTTTTCCAACTAAAACAATCCAACCTTCACCCACAGGCATTCAAACAGTTTATCTCACATAAGCACTTAGCCACATGGTAAGCATACTATCATGGCAACGTTCACACGCATGCAATATGCTAAAGCGAAAATACTTACATCATACTCCGTGCCAAAACAATAAACTAGTTAGCAAACATGCATGTCCTAGTTCATGTTAAAATGACTAATGCAACACAAGCAAAATGTGATTAGGATAGGCTCGGCTAATCTACGATGACATGTGAAATGCTACAACTAACACGTATTCAATTTGGAAATTGAAATACAGATGCAGTTAGAATGATGTACCGAGCCCGGTGCATGTAAGACAAATGAATGAATGCACGCATGCATTGCATGAGGTATGCTAATTTAAACGTTCCCTAATACTAACCATCAAAGCAGGTAAATAAAAGAGAAGAAAGAGGTGGAGATTGGAAGACATACACACCACTCACACACATTTATTACAGATTTGCCCTCGCCCGGAGGGACCAAATAAATAATACAAATTAATTAACTACGCAAGCTAATTAAATATTACAAATTGCCTAATCAGTCAACAAACTAATTTAAACTAGGAAAAGTAGTAAACCGCCTCGGGAGGAGAGCCAGATGCAGCGCATGCTCAGGTCCTGCTCGGAAGTGCACGGCCACGCATAGTCCGCCTCTGTTTTCCCTGCTCTGCCTCTCTGAAGACTGCCAAAGTCTCAAGGATGCCTCTCTAGATACTGGGAATCACCACCGGCTGAGTAGAATTACCACCGGCAGTGAATTGTGGTCACCGGCACAAAATGAATCCATCGGCTGGTGATTTACTGCCGGTCGGCAATGTACACTGTCAGTCGGCAAAGAATGCCTGCAAAACCTGCAACTCACAGTAGCAGAGGACAGAACTTGCATGGCAATGCAATTCAATGCAATGTATGCACCAATCATGTCCCCTATCATGTTTGTGACTCAAAAGGGCACGTGTCTCGATTCTCGGACCGCCAATCACACATTTCCATGCATGATGGCCCAAAGAATCAAGTGTGCAACTTTCATGTCAAATGAAATGCAAACCAAACAAACGAACCAAGGCCCAATTCCAATCACCATGTCAAGGAACAAGGCATGCATGCAAGAGGCAATGCAACCTAGGCATGCAAGCTAAGGATGCAACATGGCATGGCAAGACACTTATGCAAGCATACAAGCAAACATGAGGCAATGCAAATTGATGAAAAGGTGGACTTATACATGATTTAGGCAACTCTAAATAGGCCTAAAACAGTGGCCAAAAACCAAGGAATTGGGATCAAACCTACATACACACATGCAAGTAAATTGGACCAACACTTAGGCATTAAATAAGCAACTCTAAGGCACACTTGAAAAGGGATATCATGGACAATTAGCATGCAACATAAGCTCTGAAAATCATGTTAAAACATGGTGCCAAACCAAGCAACAAGTCAAGCTAAACATACAACAATGGTCCAAGCATTCAAGGCTCACCAAAGAGGCAATGGACTACACTTAGTACAACCACACATGGCAGGACTTAGGCAACCAAAAACAGAGTTTTAACACATGAAACTAAGCCCAAAAGACCAACTAGATAGCATCTAGATGGTTTGAATTTAAAGGCATGCATAAATGCTAAAACATGGAGCATGCAAGGAAAGCTTCCAAAGCTTCAAAGAGGCATCCAAGGAAAACATATGAGCATGTCAAAGGGACTAAAATAACATGTAGGGTGGTTCCAAACCACCGAAATGATGCAAGCAACACATACTACACATTCACATACTTGAAGCATACAAGCTCAAATACGAAGGAGCTATACTACGCATGCCAAGATCAACCCAAACAACTATGGACAGACCTAAAACATGGCAAAATGAGCGCAAAACCTTCACAAGGCTAAACCTAAAACATGCTAAAGCAAAGGCTAACAACCTAAGGCATATTAAGGCAATAACAAGGCATTACATGGTAGGTATGCTAAGTATGCATGGTGTACCAAAACCAACACACAACAAGGTTATATCATGGCATAATAAGCATGGAAAACAGCCAAGACATGATCAATACACACTCTAACATGATGCTCCCTCAAGAGGCCAAAAAGGGTCCCCTTTCAAGGACAACAAGGAGAGGGGGTGGCCCTCTCCTTTTGGAGACTTCAAGGCACCATCTCCGCCACTAAAATCCCTCAAGATTTCAGTGGTGTAGAGGCCCAAACACCAAAGTCTCGAAACTTGCACAAAAATAGCACAAAAAGGAGCCTTACAAGGCTTAGGAGTGGTCAAACAAACCCAAACAACAAAACACTCTTAATAAACAATCAAAAGTGCTAAAAAATAGAACTTTTTTGTATTATACAATAAGCACGAAAACAGCTCTAAGATGGGTAGAAAAGCAATGCAAAAATGGGGAATACAAGGGAAGTTTCTCACCATTGTAGATCACCTTCACAAATGCTGCTCCAACAGCCCTCTTTGGCTTCAATCCTGCTCCAAGACACCAAAACTAGCCTCTTAGAACCTCAGTAGCTAAGAGAAGGTGAAACACTATGTGTTTGTGTGCAATAGTAAGACACAAACACAATTAAACACACACAAAGGTAAAAAGAGAGAGGTATAGAGATAGAATGTGTATGGATTGTAACCCTAGAACTCATAATCCTAATATGGCTATCTAAACTCTCTAAAGTGTCTAACCCTAAGCAAGGGAGAGAAGGGCTCCTCTTATAGAGCTTTTTGTCTTGTAAAGCTTACGAGACAAGCTTCTAAAGAGGGAGATCCCTCCATACACGTGTATGGAGGGGAGCCAAATGCAAGACAGCTATAATAAAATATCTGCAAAAGCAGATGAACAGTAGTCGGCTGCTCAAAAATGCCATTTTGGCAAAAGGGAGTGCCGACCGGCAATATATATTGCCGATGGCAGCAAAAACTAGCCGGTGGCCTCTAGCCATGGCCGGTGATGTGTGGGGATGCCTTACAAGGCATTCCCTGCCCCTCCAAGGCAAAACACAAGTGTTTGGTGCAAAACCAGACATTAAACAGTCAAGTTCGGAGATCCTGAGGCAAAGCGCGTAGCCGAAACCTCCGGGAACTCCAAACGAACACAAACAAGGGTAATCACCAAGTGTTCCAATGATGACATCCAAGCCTTGAGGACGGTCAAAAATGGGGTGTCTACATCGAGCCTCTAAGGCCTTCAATTTACAGTACAAAGTTAGCCACCCAAACATGCTTTAACAGATCAGACGAATTAAATTTCTAATTAATTTTTCCAAATAGTTCTAAAAATTCTCATTAACATACCCGAACACTCAATTTTGATTTCTGAAACCATAAAGGTTGGTAATTCCAATTTTTAAAGCTGTGACTCAAAAGGTAATTCCTCAATTTGAACAGATATAATCGAATTAAAATGCCTTAACTCACAGGGACATAAAAGCAATTTCGGTTATAGATTTTGGGGTCGTTACAGAAACACTTTGCTTATATAGTGAACCCTAGTTCCTGACGAAACTAGGACATGGTAACCCTATCCCATCATAGGAATGTTTTGGTTCTCACTTAACTGGTATGTGCTTTTAGAGTGAAACTCTACAGCAATGTATGTATTAGTTGCAAGTTTGGCATCAGTTGTTGGGGCAGAAATTATTGTTGAATACAGTTCTACAGTTTCTATTCGCAACTGTGTGTTGTTAGTATCTGAGTTGAGGTGCTATGTGGTTTCTGATTTTTGCTTTCTTTCTGCTTTATTTCTTTTTGCAAGGTAGTTAAATCACAATTGCTTCGGATAGTCCTATTACCCCCCAAGCACTCTGGACCCAAGTGAGAAGACTTTACAGATCTGAGGATCTTGTTAGGGGACAGCCAGTGTTTGCTTCACTCCCACCGACTACTAAACGAAGGGGGGTTAGGCACAATTCGCCAGTCCAGCAGTCACCTCTTACTTCGGTTGTGACCAGCCAGGCTCAATCTTCTACCTCTATCCCAGAGGGAGAGTATTCTCCAGTTCTGGTAGTTCAACATCCTCCGATTAACATGGAAGATATGCTTCGTCAGCTCCAGCAGGCCATTGAGACCATGCAGCTAGATGCTGCCCACCATGCTGAGGTCATAGCCCACCAAGCTGAAGTGATATACAGGCTTCAGCAAGAGTAACCACAACCAGCAGTAGCCTCTACATCCTATGCACCCCCAGGGGTATTCCAACACCCGATGTCATTGTCAATGTCTAAGAGAATCTGGGCATTCCAGTAGATCTGATCCTACTTCAGACCTCTGAGGCACCAATGTACTAAACGGAGACGCCATTTGAATTCGAGGTTGACCCCACTGCATTAAAGGTCAACAAGCTAGAAAAGCTCTTCAAGTGAGCACAGGGCGTGAAGACAATCCCTGACATTGAGGATGGATACACAGACTCCGCAGTAACTCTACCAGATAGATTCAAGATGCCGCACATAGACCGGTTCGATGGCTCAAGGGATCTTATGGTCCATCTACGGTTATTTTCTGATATCCTAAGACTAATGGGCCTCACTAGACTTCAGAAGCTATTGCTTTTTGGCTGGACCGTGTCAGGCATAGCCATCATCTGGGATGCAAAACTCGAGGACTCTGTGAAAAGAAGCTGAGAGGAAATGATTGAGGCCTTCATACCCAGATCGAGGTCACTACTTGTGATCTTGAAGTGACCCGTTAGGAGCCAAAGGAGGGCTTCTCAGATTTTGTAACGAGATGGTAGGCCAAGGCCTCTATGATGACTATCAGGTTGTCTGAAAAGGACCAAATCAGAATAGGGGTCCGCAATTTGCAAGGAAAATTACTACAGAAGATGATCTTCTCGCCACTATTTACGTTCGCTGAGCTCCACGAGATAGGGGTTCAAATCGAGGATGTGATGAAACAAGGATTGATAGACAATAAGAAAGAACATCCTAAGAGGCCTTTACATGCAGTTCCAATACAGCCATGATTAGTAGTACCTCTACGCGACCTTCGGATGTGAGTATGGTCACCACCACACCCAAAACTGCCAACCCTTTCACCAATACATCTAACACAACTCCACAAACCTCAACTAGCTACGTCTGATCTCAAAGGGTCTTTACCCCGCTCTATACTCCAAACTGAACCAATGGTGGTGGCAGTGGTAGATAAAGGAAGGTCAACCTTAGTGGAGAATATCAGTCCGTTGCCTGAGGGCTCTGAGGACTTATCTGAAGGGGTGTATAACATGTGTTGTTATATTCTACCAGTGGGTCAAGCTAAGCCGGAAGTGGTGTTGCCGGCCGGGATGGAGGTTAGTGTAGTTCGAGAGGATAGCGCAAGTCAGGGATTAGATGATCTGGCCGACCTAGACGAGGACATAAACAATTTACAGTTCTTTGAGGAGGAAGATCAAGGGGACGTGCATATTGATTGGTTTGATCTTAATGAGTCGACATTCAATTTTGGGTGGCTAAGTGATGAACCCGATATAGATTCGAGAATTGAATTGAAGTTGGAAGAACAGAAAACGGGAACCGCTATGATGGCCGAAATGGCTGATGGGAAGGGTAAACTGCCAGAAAACACAGGTGTAGAACAATTGGCTGAGGAACTAGGCATTGTTAGTACTCTACATACTGAACAAGAAGCCGCACTGAAGTGGTTTGAGCAAGAATTGGATGAAAACAACCGGAAAGCTGGAAAAGCCCAACATCCTGTGAGGGAGATTTGTGACGAGAAGATGATCCGAACGAAACCGGATGAATGCTTATTGGTTGTCGAAGGAATCTGGTGGGATGATGATGACCTACACCTAGCTCATACTAATGAGGATTGGGGTGAAGACCTTCCTGACAACACTTGTTATGTGGAAGAGGTCGATCATATGGCAAGAAGGGGCCGATATTTTAAACCACTACATCTGGACCAACCTGAAGCCTCCGAAAAGAACAAAGAGGTAGAGAAACATAAAGAAAAACTATTAGAAGAAGGGCTGTGTTGAAACAGTCGAAGAAGATTCAAGCTGATATACCTATCTATGGTTTGCTTATAACTTCACAAGTGCACAGACAAGCTATACTGTCAGCGATTGATAAAGCTAAGTTGTCCATTGAAACTACCCCAGAACAACTAGTGGGATTAGTCTTCCTGGGAGGCGCTGCGCTAACTTTGACCTTCTTAGACAAGGAACTGCCGCCAGAAGGCTCTACACACAACAAGCCTCTATACATGTCAGTGGAGTGCCGAGAAAAATGAATACCAGTGGTATTGGTCGATACTGGGCCAGCAATCAGTGTCTGTCCTTGTCGCATGGCTTATGTTATTGGCCTGAAATTAGCAAATTTTGTGCCCACAGTCGAGGTAATCCGGGCATATGACAATACCAGCAAAGAGGTAATGGGAACAGTGTAAATCAGAGTACAAGTTGGCCCAACTTAACAGGACATCGAGTTCTATGTCCTGCACATTCTGGCCAATTTCAAGTTATTACTTGGGCAACCTTGGCTACACCAAGTGAAAGCTATCTCTTCCACCCTCCACCAATGCTGAAGTACCCCCATGGGAAAGGGGTGGCCATAGCCTTCGGGAATTCATCTATCCATCCTCCGCCAGAGATTACTACACATGTACTGGAGATTGTGCATGGCGAAGAAGATGTTTTCCTTTTAGGGTTTACCTTGGCTGAGGCCCGAGTAGTGCAGAATATTTTGGCTGTTGATGAGGGCTTGTATGTCATCACCCAATCTGTATACTTCATGAACAAACTCTAACACATGCCAGGAATGGGCCTGGGAAGGAGTGGTCAGAAGGACGTTATTGCATTGGCCGATGTGCCATATAACCCGCATGCCTTTGGTCTTGGCTATACGCCCACAAAAGAGGACTGGGTGAGGAAAGGGAAAGAGATGGCCAGGAGAGCCAGAGCTAAGCAGACTGGGAAGCGCTACAAGCTTGTGCACCAACCAATCAGGGGAACGCTGAATAGTTATTTTGTTCAAGAGGGAGAAAACTTCCCATTCTGTGGTTTTCCCGAGCCCTAGTTCAACTTTGAGAGGAGACGAGTTCCCAGTTTTGAGATTTTCTTTGACTTGCAGCTGCAAGATAGTGATATGGAGGAATAGATTGAACTTCCCGCTAAAGCTGCGAAGAGCACAGAAAGTGCTTCCGACAACAACGAGCTTCAAGTAAGAGTACCACTGGCATGTCTCCTTTTGGATCCTTCAATCGACCCAGGGAGCTTGGGTGATAACCTGACCGTTTCCATGATCGGAGACCAACCGGGTGTGAACCTTTCTTGCAGTATCTTAGATGCATCTGACGCACTATCCCTCATTTGGCAGGTGGAGGAAGGCTACCTGTCTAGCTGTTTTAAGTCAAGTAGTGAGCCAGATTCTGATTCCATAGAGTCTATTGAGTCAAAATCAGATTCCGGTTCTTCTGAGTCTGGGTACAGTATTCCTGGGATTGATAACCCGGATGCCAAGGTTTTGTCCAGGTCGTCCTTTTTTTTTTCTTTTGAGTCAGTTGTAACCGAGAAATTGGATGAGATGGATCTTTTGAATGAGAATGCCACTGCAGATTTCGAGTATTTCTTTGTGCCTCTTACTTATTGCATTGATCATGACTTTCAAAACTTTGATGAAAACGATGAGGAAGGAATTCCTCTGGTTTTGAAAATTTTGAGTAACCGAGAGAAGGAGAGGTTTACAAAACCCCTCGCTGATGAAATCATTATTGTTAATGTGGGTATCGAGAAGGATTCGCATCTATGTCCAGATCAGGTCCACATTGTTTTCGCAGGAGTACGAGCGCTTAGTCACTTTATTAAAAGATTTGAAAGATGTTTTCGTGTGGTCCTACGAAGACATGCCTGAAATCGATCCAAAGATTATACAGCATCGGATCCCTCTTGACACTGAGGCCAGACCCATCAAACAGAAGTTGTAGAGAATACGCCCAAATTGGGCTTTGAAGATTAAAGAGGAGGTCACTAAGCATATAGAAACAGGGTTCTTGCTAGTATCTGAGTATCCAGCTTGGTTGGCCAACATTGTTTTGGTGCCAAAGAAAGATGCCAGAATTCGAGTGTGTGGATTTCAGAGATTTGAACAGAGCAAGTCCGAAGAACGAATTTTTTCTACCGAACATCGATGAATTGGTGGACTTCACCGTAGGTCATGCATTGCTCTCCTTCATAGATGGATTTTTTGGATATAACCAGATTATGATGGCAGCAGAGGATAGAGACAAAACTGCCATCACTACGCCATGGGGAACCTACTACTATCATGTGATGTCATTTGGGCTGAAGAATGTTGGGCCTACCTATCAAAGGGCTGCAACCACAATTCTGCATGATATGATCCATAAAGAGGTCGAGGTGTACGTGGACGACATGATTGTCAAGTCTAAGGAAAGAGAGGGCCACTACACCGCCTTGAAGAAATTCTTTCAACGGATCAAAGAATATAGACTGAGGTTGAATCCACAGAAGTGCACTTTTGGCGTAACAGCAGGGAAAATGCTGGGTTTCTTGATTACACAGAGGGGCCTCGAGGTAGATCCTTCCAAAATCAAGGCTAGCCTAGAAATGCCACCACCAAGGACTGAAAAGGAGGTGCGAGGCTTTCTGGGTAAAGTGAAATTCATAAGATGGTTTATTTCAAAATTAATCTTGACTTGTGAACCACTATTTGGTCTCTTCAAGAAAGGAAAGAAATTCTGATGGGATGATCGATGTCAATTCGCTTTCGAGCAGATCAAGCAGTACTTTCAGAATCCACCTGTGTTATCGCCGCCAAAGCTAGGGAAGCCCCTGACTTTGTATCTATCAGTAACGGACATAACAATAGGATGCATGCTTGCTCAGGAATCTGAGGAAAGGGTGGAGAAAGCCATCCATTACCTAAGAAAGAAAATGCTAGATTATGAGACCTGCTACACCCCGCTGGAAAAAGCTTGCTTAGCCTTGGTATGGGCTACCAAGAAGTTGAGGCATTACTTGTTAGCTCACTCTGTAATTCTGGTTTCGATATTAGATCCCATCAAATATCTCTTTGAGAAACCAACGCTTACGGGTAGGCTAGCCCATTGGTTGCTTCTCCTTTCCGAATTTGATCTGAAGTATGTTACTCGCAAGTTTGTTAAAAGGAGAGCGGTAGTGGAGTTCCTGGCAGATCATCCAGTAGAAGAGAATGAAGTAGTAGAATACCTATTCCCAGATGAAGCTATTCTACAAGTTGAGGAAGAGATTTGGAAATGTATTTTGACGGAGCGTCTAATCAATACGGTTATGAAATAAGGGTGTTGCTGATAGCACCCGACAATTCCCATATACCCTTAGTCTTCAAACTCCAGTTCAAAGTATCGAACAACGAAGCGGAATACGAGGCGTGTATCGCTGGTTTGGAAGTTGCCTTGGAACTAGGGGCAAAATGGTTAGATATCGTTGGGGACTCGAACCTAGTTGTGTCTCAAGCAAAAGAAGACTGGAAGGTTAAAGAAGAAAAGATGAAAATCTATCACCAAATCCTGGATGTTCTGATTCCTAGGTTTGAGAAGCTGACCTTCACACATCTACCAAGAGAGAACAACAGGTTCATTGATGCTTTATCAACTCTATCTTCCATGATAGACATTTCGCTTGGAGTCCGGATACGTCCGATCATCATTGAGTAGAGGTATGCGCCGACCTATGAAACTATCGCCACAATAGATGAGGTGCAAGATCAAAACCCTTTGTTCTATGATATCTTGAACTTCTTGGAAAAGGAGGTTTACCCACCAGGGGCAAATGCCAAAGATAAGAGGGAAATATGGCGGATGGCCATTCAATTTATCATCTGCGGAGGTAAACTGTACAAGAGGGGTCATCTGGGAATGCAAAAGTTGTGTGACGACATAGAGAAATCAAAGCGCCTAATGGAGGCCATCCATGGGGAAGAGTGCATAGCGCACATGAATGGAGTAATTTTAGCTTGGAAGATTCTCAGGCAAGGTTACTACTGGTCTACTATAGAGGAGGATTGTATTGGTTTTGTTCAGCGATGCCACAAATGCCAAATTCATGCAAATCGCATGAACATCCTGCCATCGAAATTGTACAACATGACTCCACCATGGCCTTTCTTAGTCTGGAGAATTGGCGTCATCGGCATAGTCACACCAAAAGGGTCAAATGGGCATGAATACATTTTGGTGGCAATTGATTACTTTACTAAATAGGTGGAAGCTCAGTCCTATATAGTGTTGAAAGCAGCACATGTGGCTAAGTTCATTTGAAACAACATCATTTGCCAATATGGAGTCCCAAATGAGATCATTTCAGATAATGGTTCCCAATTCGAGAAAGAAGTAATTGACTTGTTGGAAAAATACAATGTGGCTTTCCATAAGTCATCTACATACCGGCTGTAAACCAACAGAGCTGTTGAGATCGCCAACAAGAACAATAAGAATATTTTGCAGAAAATGGTTGAGACCTATAGGGATTGCCAGACAAATTGCCATTTGCACTCTGGGGCTATAGAACTTCAATCCGGACGTCTACTTGGGTAACTCCTTACTGTTTTGTCCATGGGATGGAGGTTGTTCTGCAAATCAAAATAGAAGTTCTGTCCCTGCAAGTTATGGCTGAATGTCAGATAGCAGAGGCAGATTGGCAGCAGAGCAGGTTTTAAGAACTGATGTTGTCTGATGAGAGAAGATTGAAAGCACTATACCATGTTCAGGGTTATCAACGCAAGATTGCCAGGGCTTTTAACAAGAAGGTTAACTCTCGGAATCTCAAAGAAGGGGATTTGGTACTGAAAGACAACCGAGCTCCCATCCACAACCCTAGGGGCAAGTTCAGACCCAATTGGATTGGTCCTTACATCATCAAAACTATCTGGTCGAGTGGAGCTGTAATTCTCATGGACCTGGATGGCCTAGAATTTTCCCAATCGATCAACATGGACAAGTTGAAGAAATACTATCCCTGAGAGGCTCACTAGGCTGAAAACCCGGAAAGGTGACCTAGGCTGAAGTTAGAGCACAAAAAATTGGAAGTAAAGAAAAACTGAGCTCGCAAGGTTAAAAACCTTAAAAGGCGGCCTTGGCAAAAGTTATAGCGCAAAAAGAGAGTGTTCATACTCGAGTAAACCTGAACCAAACTACGTAAGGCTTGATTACCATATTCGGGATACGTAGGCAACTTCATCTTGAAGTTCGGCCATAAACACCTCCAGCTTAACTGTCCCGTCCATGTGTTTGATCACACCATCCTTGTCTATTCTTTACCTAAAAGTTCGGTTATGATCCTTACTTTGAGAGAAGAGCTGGTTACAGTGTTGAGCAGTACTATTTAGTCAAGAGGCAATTTGTGATCTTCAGAGTCTGGGTTGTACATCTCGAGGATAGATTATGTGCGTGCCTAGTGGTAATCCTTATCGAAAATGGTTTTGAAAATTTTTAATAAAAGTTGATTTTTGCTCAAATTTTACCTTTTACAACTTAGACCATTTTTTGACCAAAAGAAAAATTTTCAATGCTCACAACTTGAATTTCATTGATTTCAATACAAAGTTCTCCAACTCTCAATACAAATCAAAGTTCTTTTATTACATTTATAAAGCTTGAAACGTAAAGATCAAAACAATAAACTAGGGCCATAGATGAGTCAGGTGTTCCTCTGTCTCACGCTTATGCTTGCGGAAGCCCCTGATGCCGAAGTAGGTCTGGTTTGTGCCTCATCTTCAAGCCAAGTCAGGCACTCACCAAAAAAGTGTAGCTGAAACTAGGGGTAGGAGCCAGAAGTTCTCTCGCCCTCCAAGCAATGAGGTATCTAGCTAAATGTGAACCTCAAATGGGGAATGAAACTGGGTACCCTACCCCCTCCTCTGGGCAAGTCTGATCATGTCCAAACTAACGTCTGAACCGGAATGGAAAGTAGAATACACAGTACGTAAGGCCAATCAACTTAATGCCAGGTTGTCGAGTCATGTTGTAGCACATTTCGGTTAGATTAAGCCAGGGGCAATGCCAAGCAATGTCAACAGCAGACCTGTTGCACATCCAGTGACACCACTATCCCTCATTCGGGAAATCCACTAGCTGTTGGTAGAAAAAGTATGCTTGGGTTGAGTATGCAGGGCAAGAGTTCACTACCTTCAGCTTATCCACTAGCCATATCTGGGGAGGGATGAAAGAAAAGAGAGATTAAAGAATAGAGAAATTTATGTTGAGAGAAAAGTGAGAAAATGGCTTTGAGAGAAAAACAAAGCATGAATGCTGAGTGGTGTGAGAAACACATATAAGAAAGGGTAGGAAACATTTCCTGAAGAAGTAGTGGACTCCCTGCAAATTTGGTAGTCTCTCCTCGATGGAAGGCGTCTTAGCCCATCAAAGTCTCGGGCAATGTCAAGCCAAGGCAACTCTTGCCCTCTTTTAGGCTTTGTGCCACTTCAATTAGCCGAATACTAAATCTGCCAAAACTAGGAGCAAGAAGGAAATGTGCTAGCATACACAAACAAAGGGCATGCTGCCGAAAACCCCGCCAAAGAAGATTTCCTTGATCACCGATTTCAAAAAATTGATGAATCAGACTGGGGATATCCAGTTCTCCATTATGAACCAAGGATCGAGCCTTATGTAGAGTGAGCCCACACATCCGTCCCAAAGCTTGGACATGGCCGAAACAGGGCTGAGGTATGATTTCCTCATCGTGCCGGGATTCCATTAGTACTTGAAATTCTTTGATTGTTAGGCATATCTCTTGTCCCCAGAAGCAAAAGACATGCATGATTGGATTCTAACATCAAGTCGTAGCATGAAGGAACAAAAAGCAAAGAGAAGTGCGGCTCAAATGAAAAAAGGTGTTTAGACCGAAGCCATGGAAATTCACTTTTTTCGAGCCATGCAAAGCAGCTATCCAGTCCCGAAGCCTGCTGACTAAAATAATATCACCATTTTGAGAGCAAAATATCAAGAACTTGTGATTTTTTCCAGAAAAACGGCATGGGAGCATTATTTATAGTGTTTGGAAAGGAGCTGAGCATGACACCTGGACAGCACTAACCGACATCACACTGATGGCTGGCCGTCCATCAATGATAGCCGGTCGTGCATCAGTGAAGCTCGGTCAGGTCTTGGAGCTAGCCCAGTGCAGGTCTGTTGTAGTGAAACCTGGCCTTTGTGTGAATGGATTGCAATTGTACTTTTGAGTTTTGTTTTGTTTGTACCAAGTGCTTATTAGCTTTTTTGAGTTGTTTTCATTTTGTTTTTCCGTTATTCAATTGTATTTTCTGTTTTGATCGATTGTAAGTTATTATCCGGTTCATGAATCAATCCAAGAGCAAGGCATTTACTATTCCGAAGATTACAAAAACAAAGGTAATACAGTTTATCATGTTGTACAAAGAAATGATTCAAGAAAACTTGCTTTTCATAACTGGTGGGCCCAACCCCGATCATCGTTTTATACAACCAAAATAAAAAAAGTTTTTGAAAAACAAAAGGACAATCCGAAGCTAGTTTTATAACTACATAACAAAACGAAAATAAAAGCAAAGTAAAGAAAAATCATCATCGCCATCAGTAGCCCATCCTTTCTTTTTTCCTCCTCGGCTACGGAGGAGGTCCATCACTGTCATCACTGGGGCTGCTCGATTGTAGGTCCATCTCCTCTCCCTAATCCTCAGGGGTCGTGGACCCATCAAAAGACACCTCAGAAGGCGAGCACTACCTCACTCGACCTCTTCCCCGATCAGCACCTCCTCGGCCTCTCACTAGGCCCTGTCTCTGCCTACTGGTTGCGAAAGGTCCTGTAGGCACTGCTGGCGCTGGCTCGAGCTAAAAAAGATATCAGATATCAGATAAAATGATTAGGAGTGTACATATGGCAATGATAGTCTACACACAGAATGTACCTCAATCCCGTAGGTGATTAAGGCAGTCTGCCTCCTCTGTACCATGATAAGTATTGGTGGATCATCCAAAAGAACTCATCACCGTATGTTCGGGGGATCTACAAAACAAAAGAAATTGAGAAAAGTAGATAGAAGTAATTCAATAGTGAACATTAAAGGCTAAGAATAAGCTAAAGTACAATATAGATTAGCATAAAAAGAAAATGTACCTGCTCGACGCCAGGGGCAAGCATAAGTATGCGATCCCTCTCCTCAATGGGCTCAAATGGGATTTACTTAATCACTCCATCTGAACGCATGTACATAATCTCAGTGGGAAGCACAGGCAATCTGGGAATGGGAGCAGCGGCAGGGGCACGTTCAATAAGCGCATCGCCAGCCCCAACAACAGGAGTAGCAGCAACCTCTGGTGTAGCTCGAGCCCCACCTGGAGAAAGAGGTGCCATCACTGGAGTGCGCAAGAAAGTTATGAAGTCACCGGGCTCATGGTGATAATGCCCGTCCTCACTTATCATCAGGAGGTCAAGCTTAGGACCATCCTATAAATCATCTACTGCCCTCATGCCGGCAGGAGGAGGATATGGAATATCAGGGTCGGTAACGCCCTTAGTCTGGCGGATGAATCTCTCCCCCAGGTAGTATGCTTGGCCAAAAGGGCCCTTAAACAGAATCCCCAGCGTGAAAGCATGCCAGGCAGTGGTGTAGGTCACCCTCGACGCGTGGGGAATGCCAGCCCAAGGGTGCCAGTCGACCTAAGAAAATCAGTGCAATGTCAGATATCAGTGCAGTGTCAGAAATCAATACAGTGCCAAATATCAGTGTGGTGTCAGAATGGCAGTGCAATGTCAGAATTGGTGCAGTGTCAAAAGTCAGCGTAGTATGGGAATGACAATGTGATATAGTACAACAGTATAAGAATGATCATATAATGTGGCAAATAGTGCAATACCTAATCTATCGTGATAGTGACAAAGAAATGACAAAAATTTGGGAAGCTGCAATCCACAAGGAGACATCGCTCGAATCGTGAGTTGTAATACCAAGAGTGTGGTACAGACAACTCGATCGGCCTCACTGGAACTAGGGCTAATGAAGTGAAATATGTGTAGACCCAAAGCTACAAATCAAAGATAGATAGATGGCATGAGAAAATGGGTGAAATAAACAAGAAATGGAACAGTGAACATAATGTAAAGCATATCAGAAAGGTGAGCGTAAGATGTGCCTCCTAGACCCTCCAGTAGCCGCCGAGTGAATCTATCTTACGATGAGAAATGGAGCTCATATAGCTGTATAGGGTGGCTAGACCTGCACCACCCCAATCGTAATCCGCTACCCGAGGAAGATATACCAGGGCCCCGAGAATGTATAATCCCGCAGTATTTTCCCTATTTGCAAACAGGGTAGTACTGAGAAGATATATGTGGAAGCCACGAGTGTACTGGGCAACCTTATTTGTGGTAGTTGGCTACGTGCCAAAGAAGTGCTCTAGGAACCAGCTGTAGCGCACCATCCCATGGCTGGTAATGTTCGGGATCGCCTTGAGAAGCTAGAGTTGTGGATCTCTCCACTAAGTCATATCTAGATCAAAAGGGACTAGGCCGGTGGCCCCAACTAGCAAACCAGTCAACATCGAGAAGTCATACGAGGTCAGTGTCATCTCCTCGGTAGAAGAGAAGTGAAATGAGCTAGTGGTGTCCCACCATCTCTCCACCAGGGCCCCGTAAAGCCAAGACTCGACTCTTATCTGCATGAGCCCGTAGCAAAAGGGCCCATAGCCAGCAGCATCTACCAAATGCGGATCTCTATGGGAAGCCACTCATACCAATGCCGGGGGCCAGAGATAGAGTCGTAGCTGCCTATCCTCCTGGCGATCACCTGCCAATTGGAAATTTTATCAGTATGTGTGCAGCATGGGTAAGTGATTTGTTCATCAAGCTCAATATTTCAACATGTATGCGAACTAAAATGCAAAGTAAAATGGGGGGAGAGTTATGTACCATGGAAGAGTCGGCAGAGATATGCTCCATGGGCTCTCGTAGTAGAGTATCCTCATCCAGTTCGGGGATAAAGCCCTAAAATCTCAAGATGCCGCCAGGAGGTGGCACATGTGTACGCGGCTGGTATGTGGCCACATCAAAAGGCCTCCCGACAAGAGAAAGTAATGCAACGGCTTCCTCCACCTCTATGTCGATGCCAACGGCAGCACCAACACGTATGGTAGGTTCTGGAATGGGAACATAGTCACTAGCCATCAAAAAGTGAAGAAAAAGTGAAGGGGATGAGTGAAAGTAAGTGAAATCCTAAGTTTCAAACCCTAAGAGCGAGAAAGTGAAGAGGGCATGAAAAATCAAAAGAGAATAAGAAAAGGTTAGGCAAAGATGTGAGAAAATGAGGAAAAAACAAAGAGAGAACCCAAACTTCAACCAAAACAATTTTCAATCGGGTCAAAATGAAGAGGAGAACAAGTTGTTTTAGGAAATTTTTCTGAGGGTTGTTGGGAACACTCAAGAAGGAGAGGAAATCTAGAGAGAATGGAGGTTTAGAGAGAAGGAGAAGGGTTTTCCAACCCAGATGGTGTTCAAAATGGAAGTCTTGTGTGTTTTAAAGAGCCACAGGTGTGGTGTTTTACCAATCTGTCCTTCGCTACCATCAAAGGCCGGCCGGCACTATCGAAGCCAGATCGTGCATCGCCGAGGCCCAACTGGCTTTCGTGATTTAATTTTTTTTTTTGTCTTTTCTGTTTTCTGTTTTGTGCATTGCTGATTTATTTTATTTTATTTTTGTTTCATCATTATTTTAATTTATGAGTTTTAGTCTCGTTTTCTTTTTAATTTTGATTTTGAGTTTTAAATTTCATTTTTAATTTTTAAGTTTTTGATCGTGGGTGTGGATTTAAATCAAAAAAGGAGTTGTATGTTAAAAAATGAGTGTTAAAAAGAAAGCAGAAACACAAAGAAAAAGAAAAAGTGAAAAACATAAAAGGTTAGAAAAGAAAAGAAGAGTTATTATTGTGTGAGCACATTTGTTTTGCTTAAAATTTGTATGTTTAACTATATATGTTCCAATGTGTTTGGACTGAATTATAGTTTGTTTCATTATTATGTTTTATCATTCACAGACGATATTGTATGTACGGTTCATTTAGAGGAGTTCCAGGTGAAATCACTTGTTCCCTTCGAATCGTATCTTTCCACCTTTTCTTCTCTCGCGTGAGACGCGTTAGGATTGATTGCTTTGGTTAAAACATTCGGGTGTGTTTTGTTGTTCACACCACCTCTTCTCCTCTTGTGTGAGATGCGTTATGATTGATTGCTTCGGTTAAAAGCATTTGGGTGCATCCCAATGTTCACACCACCTCTTCTTCTCTCGCGTGGGATGCGTTTGGATTGATTGGTTCAATTAAAAGCATTCGGTTGTGTCCTGGTGTTCACACCACCTTTTCTCTTCTCGCATGAGACGCGTTAGGATTGATGGTTAAAACCATTCGGGTGCGTCCCAATGTTCACACCACCTTTCCTCCTATCGCATGAGACGCGTTAGGTTTGTTTGCTTCGGCTAAAATCATTTGGGTCGGGTGCTCTCTACAGGATTGTTTACACCGTCCTCATTCTCCTTCTGTGTACAACGCGCTAGGATCTTGGCTGATACCTCGGGTGCTCTCGGCAGTTATGTCACTCTTCGCCTTTCCTGCGCGTAGCGTAGTTGAGCTTTAATTTTCTTACATTGTTTCTGCATGAAATATGGTTTGGCTCGTGATTCTCATGCATGGCGTGTTCATTTACTTACTTCTTTTCATGTTTGGAATTGTTGTGCCTTATTTCAATTTTTTTAACTGCAGCATTTTCTTTGCAATGCAGTTGCATTTAAAATGTTTCATTGCACAGCGTCATTACATGATCATAAGTTATGTTCTTGCATCATGCATATAATTTGCATCTTGCTCCAGAACTACGCTGGTTTGATTCCTTGCAAAGTGATACATAGGCAGATTGCAGGCACAACCATTTTAATATTTTATGTCATTCTTTTTTGTCCAAGTCTTGTGGCCCTGTCAAAATGGGTCGTCTCTAGGCTTTGACATTCACTTGACATCAAGCTCTGCAAAGAAGGGAAACTATAGACACCTTATTTTTCATCGCCGACAAAACTCAGACGATTGGTTTAATGCACTCAATGATGAAAGTTGAATTATGAATTCATAGCTATTCGGAATTAGTCGGGCTTCTGAAATAACCTCACATCTTCAACATTTACCTTGTTTGAACCCTTGGATTTCATTTTTGGACCATTTCTCACCCTGAGCTGAGTTTGAACCAAAAAACAGGGGAGGCCATCAAGGCCCGGCCGTACATCAGTGATGGCCAGTCGTGGCTATGAATGGCCGGCCGGCCTTCGATGGTGATGAACAATGTTTTGGGTGGGAGGCCGCCAGCTGTCCATTTTTGAAGATATTTGTCACCTTTTGAACTTGAATTCTATAAAATTGAAGCTCTGCGATTGTTTTGAGGGTTGAACAAAATTCTAGAAGAGATATATACAGCTTGAGAGCCCTTCACTCCTCCTTCTTCCATTGCAAGTTATCTTTGAGCTAACCTAGCTTGCTTACACCACCTATATACATCATATACAACCTTGTCTTACCATCCTAAAGCCTTGGTTGATCTTGAGGAAGTGTAATTCAAGCTTGAAAGTGGATTAAAACTAAGTTTGAAACTCCAAGAACAAGCTTACTTCTTGAAAGAAATTAGCTTGTTTTCTCTTCTCTTGCCTTCATTTCTATCCTTTACTTCATTATTCTTGTTGTTTTGGTTGGTTTTGAGTTTGTTTGAAGTGTTGGAGTTAGGTTTGAAGAGTTACCAAAATGGTAGAGAGAGCTTGCTCTTTCTACACCTTTATTCATAACTCAAGTCTTCTCCTTTTCACTCTTTCTCTTTGGTATTTACACTGATTTTCAAAGGTTTGAAAAGGCTAAAAATCATGTTTTTAAGATTCAAAAATGGAGGGGTTAGCTACCCCTCCTTATCCTTGTTTACTAGCCTTAATTCTCATCTTTATTGTCTAGCTTTTCAACCCCTTTTCATGCATGCTTCACCTTTGATTTTCATATATTTCAGGCTGTTTTCAGGTTGTTTAGGCTTTTTCAACTAGTTCATGCCTTGTTTAATGCACTTGTGGTCTCACTAAGTTGGCATACTTCTTGTTTATTATGCTTTCTTTGTTCATTTTCCATGTTTGGAGCTTAAGTTTGCTAATCAATTAATCATTCCATATCTTTTATTCTTGAGAATGGTTTCAACCAATTGAAGTTTCTCAATGCATGTAAAGAAGACCCACACTTAATGGCTTAATCTCTTTGGAGATTCATCGTCAACGGTGTAGTCTCCTCCTTATGTTTCACAAGGACCTCTTGTTTGGCATCACTTCTCGTTTAGAGGACTTTAACATCACATTTGGACAAATGGACTAAAGAATGTCAAGGCCTAAAACAATTGGTTTGAAATTCGGATCAACACACTTAGAGAAAATGACTTAAATAGCTTGAACTTGGGCGGATGTTATGCCAAGTTCCTTGTGTCAAGGGTCATCATGCATTAATTCATGATGTTTTTGTTGTCCTTGAAGCATCTTAACTACCTTTTTTGAGTTCATTCCATGAAAAAAAGGGAGGAGTGGTCCATTTGCATTACATTTATTGATTTTTGGTCCAAGATGATATCTATGATCATCAAGTGATCATGTTGCTCATTGATGGTTTTGGAGTCAATTCCAACCTTCTCTTGAGGCTTTCCTAAGACAGAGAAGGAAGTAAGGACAAAAGAGCTTGAAAATGCTCTATCTGCGTTGATTTCACCTCAGAGCATTAAAACAGAATTTGCACCAAATCAATGAACGGCCGGCCATCAGTAATGCACCGTTGGCCCTTGGCGTGTGGCCAGCAGTGTAGTTTTGCAGAAACAGAGGCAGTGGCAGAAAATGAAACAGAGGCAGTCTGGGCAGACAAAGTAGCTTTCAAGTGATGCACATGCAACCTCCATCCATCTTCCATCATGCTCATATCGAATGCGTTTGGTTATTTAATTGCTTCATTAGCATGGGGAATTGTGTTATAATATTTAGTTAGTCTAATTAGTTTAGATATTTATTCAATTTTCGTAACAATTAGTTTAATTAGCTTAGCTTAGTTAGTTAGCTTTATTCATTCAGACTCTCCTTCGTGAGAGCGTAATGTAATAATGTGTATGTCTTCCAACGCCACGTCTTTCTCCCTTTATTTAATCGCTTTTGATGGTTAGGTTTGGGACATATTTCAAATTTGCATACCATATGTTTGTATCCATTCATTTGTATTGCGTGCACCGAGGCTCGGTGCATCATTCAAACTGCATTATTATTTTAATACTTCTTTGAATACGTGTTTGAAAGCATGTTATTTAATTAAATCATATGACATATTAGTAGCCGAGCCTATTAATTGCATTCTTTACATGTATTGCTTTAGACATTTAACATAGTTAGGAATCATGCATATTTTTTTAACTCATATCTTCTTAACTTGGAGTACTAGGTGAGTTTTTATGTTTTAGCATTCCTGCATGAATGTGAATGTTGCCATGTTTAGCATGCTCGCCATGAGGCTAAATGCTTAAGTGATGAATTGTTTGAATGCCTATGGATGAAGGCTTGTTTGAATTGGTATGATTCAATGAATGTATGTTTTAAGCCCACTTTGTTTAGTGGCAAATCATGTTTTAAGCCCACTATGTTTGGTGGAAAATTCGGAAATTTAAGCCCACTTGAGGTGGCAAATTCAAACCATTGTTGCAAACAAGCATGAAATTTAATTGTTCCAATTCGGTCAAACTAGTCTATACTTGCTTGTGCGCATCACATAGTAAAGCTAGCCTAATAATGAGAACAAGAGCACATAATGTTTATAAAAATCGTATCATGATTAGTAGAGGCCGATCTTTGATCGGGTGAGTGGGGGTGCTCAATTCATGACCTTCCCTTCTTGTACCTAAGTTCCCGAGCCGAGGCAAATTTGGTGATGATAGGCACGTGGCCTTTGACATGAGTCATGGGTTTCCTAAATTTCCCAAAAGTAAAATCTTTAGGTGGCAACTCTATACCTGGTAAAGCAGTCCAATTTTGGCACTTTTGATTCGAAATCAATTTTCCAAAATGATTTGCCAGATTTGAACTCTTTGGTGTTAATCCATTTCACATTGCACTTGTGAGATTAGATTCAAAACCGCTGGAGTCCGAACAATAGGGCATCTTTTTGAGTTTCCGAAATGAGGCGCGAAAAAGCCGAGCTACACATGGCATGTGAGTCAATTTGATAGCATGTGGTTTAAACATGTTTTCAATGAAGTAATGAATACAATGCATTGTTAGAATGATGAACCGAGCCTTGATTCATGCAAGACAAATGGATGCAAACATAGGAAATGCTAATTAAAACATGATGTTCTAAACTACCCATCATGAGCAAGTAAATAAAAGGGAGAAAGACATGGGGTTGGAAGACATACACATTATTACAATTTGGTCCTCGCACAAGAGGGTCCGAATGAATGCCCTAGCTAATTGCTATGAACTAAATAACTGTTACAAACCAAATGAAATAAATTAACTATACTAGATAATTAACTAATTATTACAACAACAAATTTAACTAACTATTCTAGCTAATTAAATAAGTACAACACAAAACTAACTAGCAATTCTAAACTAATTAATTACAAGTCCGCTACTCCAAGCACAACATACTAATATTACAACATCATTTGGACAAATCCCAATAATCGAGGGATGGCTCATGCATGGATGTGGATTTCCAATCAATAATGCTCTCTGTTTTGCTACCGTAATGCCTCTGTTACAATGTTAGAAAATTGCACTTGTTTTACACCTCAGCCTTTGCTCTACTTTGGAGGAAAAATGACCCTACCTATCTAAAAAAAGTAGTCGGCCAACCACTAATAGTGACCTGCCGTCCAGTAAAAATGGCCTGCCAACCATTAATGTTGGTTTTTTCCCACATCAATAGAGAACAAACAGAGCACAAACCAGAGTATTCTCAGGGGCTGTTTGTCCACCCTGCCTCTCCTTATTGACAAACAAGTCCAGGTCAAAGGAGGGGCAGGCTTGATTCTCAAGCCATCAATCGACGCAATTTCATTGTCTGATGACTTATGAACCAAGGGATACAATTTCGATAAATGCACAATAAAAGACTCTCAAAAACTTCCTCCCTATGATGATTTGAGAAACGGAAATGGTTGACCTTGGAAACTTGAACCATTTCATCATGAACAAGTATGAAATGACTCAAGTCTCCATGTGTTCAATTAACGTCCGATTGAACACCAAATTGTCTTATTATCTTGCTCCATTTTAAGCCATTGATTACCCTTTTTAATTACCTTCCATTCTTTAATCAATTAAGTCAAATAATGAGCTTTAAGTCCACTAATAGAGAGAAGTAGCAAACCAAATGTTGTTTTAGGCATGAGAGGAAGATCATGCCATTGATAATGAACCCCTAAACGGATTAAACCATTAAGCACAATACCATCCCTTCAAGCTTAAACAACACTCCTTTTGGAGCAACTCTCAAAACAAAGAGAAGAAGCCAAGAAAGGAGGGAGGTTGTAGAGATTCTTAGAGGTGAACACAAGTACGAAAAGCAAGAAATAAAGGCTATCAACTCAAATTGGTTGGTGGTTAAGGCCTAAACCACCGATCCTATGAGGACCATTACACTACAAGCATACTATACAAAGCATGAATGAAGCTAACTCATAAAAATAGTCCTAAAATAGTCCAAAAAAGTGTTGGAATTAAGGAAAAAACAACTACAGGAACTAGCTAAAATATTGAGGGATTAAAACTAGCACACAAGCAAAAGGAGGGGAGGCTAACCCCTCCACTTTTGGGATTCCAAAACATAATTTTTTCCTCTGAAAAACCTCTAAAAAATAGTGGTGAAAAGCTCAAAAAAAGTTGATGAGAAGGTCGAAAACACAAGGGCAAAGGCCTTAGAACCAAGGTTCAAAGAAGGGTTGTCAACCCCTCTACCTTTAATGGCCTTAAACCACAAGTTTCAGCTAAAAAATATAGGTAATAAATAGCTTAAAAACAACAAGAAAAGATGAGAAGAAGATGGTATAAAAGAACTAGAATGTATACCTCTTGAAGAGAAATGATCCCTTGGATTTCCAAACCACTATTTTACACTCTCAAGTGGCTCAAGAGCTAAAATTCAAGCTCAAATCACCTCAGAAAGGAACTCTCTAGGTTTGGTTTAGAGTGTTTAGGCTAAGGTTATGTAAGTTGCGAGAGAGAGAGAGAGAGAGAGAATCGTAGAGAGAAATTTTCCAAAATTTTGCTCTCCAAAATTTTCCAAATTCCAAAATTTTTCTAACCTCTCTAACCAAAGAGAGGGTTATCTATATATAGAAATATATGAGAGACCCTTGAAAATATCCTTACAAACACAACTGGAATGGTGCATGCATCTGTAGAGATAACTGGAAGAAAATATCTATTTTTTTGCACTAGTGGCTGGTAGGCCACATTAGTGGGCGGCATGCACACTAGTGGGTCTATAGGTCCCTGGATGCTCAGGGCTAAAAACCATTATTTTGATCCAAAACAAGGTACAAGGTTTGTAGGTTCAACGTTGTGGTTTCCTACTAAGGAAGTCAAGCATTTGATGAGCGTACACATTCATCATTGAGTGATCAATCATTGGTGCCCAAGTCTTAAGGGCTGTCAAAAATGGGATGTCTACATTGGTACCCTTAAGATCCTCTAGATATGCCTCAAAGTGTCCATGAATCTCAGCAAAAAGCTTAGGATTGAGCTTCAATGGTGTTTGAGTCTTGAAAGTTGAAGAAGAAGTAGAGGATGACGGAGAGAGAGAGAGAGAGAGAGAGAGAGAGAGAGAGAGAGAGAGGATAGCTGTAAATCCTTTCCCTAAGCCTTGGGAAAAATTTCCAAGCCCTTGAAATGAGTTGTTAAGCTCTATTTATAGAGTTTCGACTATAAATATTTGAGATATTTGTGAAAAGTGTGCAAAACAAGTTGAAATTTTTGAAAATGCTCTCTACCCGGACAATTCAGCATGTCGTACCTTCTGGTATTTAGCTAAATATATTTTGAGGCAGCAATGATAAGTTGTCTGACCATTCGGAAAATACATCGTTGGATCAACAAGGTAAAGTTAGCATAAACTGAGAGAAAAATTGGTAATTCAGAGGATTTCACCCCTTCCATTCATTCCCCACATATCCCATGGTCAGTTTGTTTCAAAGAATAAAACATTTTGATTTTGAAAAGATGAGTCTCAAGACATATTGGTAATGTTTGGAATTGCACAACTAAACTCATTTTGAAAAAGGTTTTTCACTAGTCGAATAGTATTCTGGCCAAAATAGGTGCTTGGTTAGTTTCAAGGCTTGACTTATGAGCTTCCTACAGTGGGATTCATAAGACTAAAACATCTCGTCTTTCATCACCGGGTACCAAAGAATAGGCACCCAAGTCTTAGTGCTGGTTAAAAATGATGTGTTGGGCTTAATAACTTGAGTTAATTAGGCTACAAACTAAAACATTTATGTCTATGATTGTGCAATGCTTAGGTCCCTTAAGCTTTCTAACTAACCCATATAGCAAATGTTAGGCCAATGACTCCCAATCCATATGGATTTAGGGAACTAGGTGTGAAGATACCCCAACGGGCTTAATATGTCGAGTTAAAAAGACTATGAATAAGTGTAGTAGATAGATGTTTACAAAGATAATAAGGAATTATGCTAACAAATTAGTGTCCTTACATAAAATGTTTTTAGATGAACTTGTGAGAATGTTATGATTCAATAGAGATTGTGATAAGGTGCTTTGGGATAGTTGATGTGACTGTAGCTTGAGCATTTTCATGAAAATTTATGTTTGACCCACCAAGAGTAATTAATGTTAAACTTAATAATTACCTTTAGCTATAAGTTACAAATTGTGAAGACAGAAGGTATACATGAGTATTTTGAGTTAAGTTTGGTGTGTGTAATGACAATATGTTTTATGGAATTGAAATGGAGATTAGTTTTGTATCCCCTGTCCTTTAGCTATAAGATTGTACTCTTGGTGTAATAGTTATGAATCCCTTGTCTGAATCCTTTGTTTCGTTATTGGTGTAATGAGAATTTGTGTTGTTGGTAAGCTGATTTGGTATTAGTGTTATTGCATTAAATTTGAGTTCATTTGAATGGCTAGTGGTGGTTTCAATTAAGAGGCACCTAGTTTTATTGTATTTTGATCAAACGTATTTTTGAAAATAAGTAACTGATTTTATCAAAAATATCTATTGCAAGGTAATTCGGGTATACATTTATTGAATTTTGCATGGGAGGGGGAAAAGAAAGCGATGAGGGTTGCGCTAGCTTGACTCTCACGCCTCTCAGTGCCTATATAAGCACTCTCACTTCCCTTCCTTTTAAGGGGTTAAGATTTTGAGCTATTTTATGAGCATTTGAGAACAAAACACTCACTTTGTCTCCTTCATTTGCCTTAGCTCTGAAAATACCCTACCTACGGCAACTCAAGACCTCCAAAATTACTCTAAGGCTTGAAGAACTTGAACACATTTAAAATCTTCGCTTGAGGGAGGCTTGCAAGTAACAAAACTAAGATTTTCTTGCACTTTTCTTGATGTATCTTCGATTTAAGCAAACTCACAGGTAAACTCCCTTCTCCTTTTTTATTTTAGTACCTATTTTGTTTTGTTTATAAGTTTTTACTCACGTTAGGCTGTTAGCTTATCAACTCATTCATGTAGACTATTAATTTTGTCAATTTTTCAGTTATATTCACATGTTCTTCTATCTATCTTATTAGAACAACATGTTTTTAGGCTTTATTTAATCATGTAATGTTGATAAGCCCATTTTGATCATCATGTAGTATTAGCTTCTTTTTTTTTTTTTTTTTTTTTTTCAACTTGTTAGTTGTTTTTCTTGCATAGTAATTGTGTTAGTAACCTTAAACCGGGTTTAGGATTGCATTTTATATGTGTTAGTTGCATGATTAGGTCATGTTTATTTCAAGTAATTCACGTAAGACTCACAAATGGGTGTCCAGATAAGTTCCTCTTTTCCTCATTAGCATGTTCTTGTTATTTGCACTATTTTTCAATTATACAAGTTTATATGCAAATTATATGTTTTGTATGTTATTATGAATATTGTGTATTTTAGTTTGTGTTTAAAGCCATGGATTGTCAAAAATCCTCTTTCAATGAAAAACCAATAGAAATATGGCTTTATTCATTCAATCTAAGATATATGATATTCATTTTTACTCCAATCACAAAGTTTTAGGTTAGTTTAGGGTTTTAGGGCTTAACATGAGTTTATGTGAATAATTAACCACTAAAATTATAAAATATAAAGCGAGTAGAAGCCAATCTTCGGATTGGGCAAAAGGGGGTGGTATCATTCAATGACCTTCGCCTCTTGTACCTAAGCTCCTAAACTTGGAATTTTCTCGATTGTGACGGACTAGTCCTTAACTTAGTCCTCATTGTTAAAAGATTCTTAATTCCTCTTAGAAAAATAAATGGCACTCTTTGTTGGTCAAAGCAAGTTAGTGTTGGATGCATGCCTTAGACTCGAAAAAAGCATGACGCCCACAACCACCACCACCAACATCCACCATCCTTCCATGACCACCAACTTCATCACCATTGTCATTTTTATCACAAGCACCGCCATCATTTCACTATTACCACCATAATCATCATTGCCATTACCACCAGCACCACAACAACTACTAGTACAACCCATCACATTCATAACCACTATTACCATTGCCATAACGATCCGTATAATTCCACCACTGCCGCCACTCTCTTTTTATCTCCACTACATTATCCCTCCACCATCAACATAACCACTATCTCTCTATTTTTGCTACCATTATTGTTATTGGTGTTATAAGCACCATGGTTGCCACCACCACCACCACCATCTCACTATCACAATACAAAATTAAAATATACAATTTAAAAATAATTTTCCAAAAAGTAAGGTAAATTCATTGGAAGACTTCTAATAAGACAAAAAATGAAAAAAGCATTTACGAAGACAAAATAGAGGATATATTTAGTAGAAATTGGCCAAAAAAACAAGCTTTCATTATACTGTAGCAAATATCAACCAACACTTATATATAGACTAGAATAATATTCTCTTTTTCTTTTTCTATTTCATTGTTTCTTATCATTTTTTCTAAGTCTTCAAAGAGAATGTGTTGAATTTCCCCCAGACTTATCAAACCTAATAGTTTATGTAGCACTCCGTACTTCTTGGTATAACAAAATTATATTTGACTCTTTGACAATGCTATGTGAGAACCTTCTTAGTCGATATTTAAACTTTGGTTGAGGCGTTACCATAATGGTTACGCGAGACTGGATCAAAAACTCCAAATTTGAATAGTTGTTCTTGAGTAATCTTCACACTTTTATCATTTTCTCTCTCCACACTTTGAATCCTAATGTGAGCTAGAACCATTGGAAATCTTATTTCCAGGGCTTTATTTTGGACACAAGAATGACCCTAAACAAAGTTCGGACGAGAGGGTTATGCTTGTTTGAAATTTGCGAATTTGTGTTGTGTGCATAGTTCACTCGAGAGCAAGTCGAGCGATCCATTGACCCATCCAGCTTTATTTTTCAAAATTGTAACACCCTGGAATAAAGCCACCCTGATCCTATTCACCCGGGCATTTCCGACATACAACAAATGAGAAGAGCAAAGACAATAAAAATGAAATAGTATTAACACATTTCTTCTCTCTTGAACTATTTCCAAAACAACAATATCGTCTTTTTACATCCATGAACAAAACAAAATAGTTCAAGAAATAAGAAATATACAACAAGACAAGTTGCAAGTCGATTTTCTTCAGAATAGTGTTATTTGTTACACTATCATAAAACTAACATACAATTACAAAACAACTTTAGGTTTGAACACCACATGGTTCCAAAATAAACGTATCTATGCTCCCAAAAAGTTTTCTTCTTTTCAAAAACATCACCTGGTAGGCACTTTGTACGTCTTCATTTCTTGAAAATGGTTAGCTTTGGGGTGAGCAAAAGCTCAATAGGTAATGCACTTAACATGTTATAACATTAATTGAAAAACACATGGTCATGCAATGCAAACATTTGGTAAATTTCATTATGTATGCTTATAAATGCCTTTTTGCATGAGTATGAAAAGAGCAATGTTAAGGTTAAATTAGCATTTCCTGATTTTAGTAGGGTGGAAAATATACTATGACATTCCAAGTAAGAGCTGAAATTCAAAATACATACATAGATATATATATTTTGTATTCTATAATTAGTCCCACATTTGTCGACTCCAGAAACGGCAGGGCGATAGCCACCCAAAAATATTTTTCCTTTCCACATTTGCTGACTCCAGAAATGGCGGAGATGTGGACACCCAAAACCATGTTTTTCCACATTTGCCAAATCTGGAAATGGCGGGCTTGTGGACACCCCAAAGCATTTTCCCACACTTCTCTAGCGATATGTGCAAACAAGACAATTAGGCACCTTGACTCTCTACTTGGGTACCAAACACAAAACATAACTCAAATCAACCCAACTTTATACTCAGACTCATAGATTGTTTGCCCCCTTTCAACTTTCCATTGTTCACACCATTATTGTATCATGAAAGAAATTTAATAATGTATATGATGCATGAATTTGTAAATTCACATTTTCCCCTAAAATGATTCTAATTCTCAACAATTCACTATTCCACTCTTCAATAATAAGTATTACTCATTTAACAATCATCACTGATTCAAGGTGTATATAGAAAAACATTTCAAATAATACATTTCAACCTCAAAGTTAAGCAAATACCTTCAATTTCATGTTTTGAAATTAATTAAGCAAAAACCCCTTTTTATTGAACAATTTCCAAAATTAGGATTTTATATAAAATTTAGGGATTTTCCTTTCTTTCATGAAATTTGAGCTAATGTTTATCACAAACAACAATTATCATCACTAATAAACACAATCCTTCTATAATCATGAAACATTGCGCACTTTTGTTCAATCCTTTTACTAACACAAAACAATCTCTACATGTATATATTCACCTATAGCTATGTATACACATACATATATATGATGAGTATCTAATGAAATTACCACATATGAGTTTCAATTTAAAGATATAACAAGTTAAAGACGCCCTTACCTCAAGAGTGGAAGTTAAAGATGAGAATTCAAGTGGAACTTCAACAAAATCTCGAAACAATTGGTAAATAGCTTGAACTTGACTTCTTCATCAAAAATCTTGAAGGATCTTGGGTGAATCTAAGGCAAAATGTTGAGAAATCAAGGGTTTTGGTGGTTAGGGTTTCGGGATGGGTGATAGAGAGAGAGGATGTTTGTAAAAAGTGAAAAAGAAATGAGTTAGATCGGCCCTTTAAGTCAGCTACCCCGACAGATCGCTCGAGCGAACTTTTCTTCGCTCGAGTGACCAACACAATTTCAAAAAGACCGTTCGAGTGATCCTTCCACCACTCGAGTGGTAAACGTGAGGTCCCAAAAGTTTTGTAGAGCTATAGTGAAAATACTGGGAGCATGAAATCTGCACTCGAGCGATCACTTCACCACTTGAGTGGCCTAGTTTGCAAAATGGCAAACTACTAAGAGCCAAGAATCTTCGCTTCTGCAACCAAATGACTAGTCGAGCGGTTCGCCAAAACAACTATCACAAAAATTGTATGAGTTACTGCAAGCCTTGATTCATCAATCAAGCACACTTTTTACTACTCGACCAGTCTATTCGAGTCAACATAGAACCTAAGAGATTTCATTCACTGCTCGAGTGCATATTTGACTACTCGAGCGGCCTGTTTGGGATCAGATCTTTAAAAGTCATTTTTTGGGTCAAATCTCTTCGCTTCTCACCATCTCTCTCTCTCTCTCTCTCTCTCTCTCTCTCTCTCTCTCTCTTTCCTTCCTCTATTTTCTAGTTTCAAGATCGTATTCCTTGGATTTCATCTATTTAGAGTGAGAATCTCATCCTAGTCCCATATACCTAAACAAAAAGCACAATGAGAGCTTCCTTTTAACTTGAGCGGATCATGTTTTTGGCGAAGTTGGAGTTTCGGGCTTTCTTCTCTTCTTGCTTGAGATAGAGGTTTCTTTGCTCCTTTTCAATACCTTGTTATAGACATGTGGTAGTTTTTATCACATTAAAATAATGCTTTGTTATAGGATTTTGGAAAGGCATGAAGGGGGTTTAGGTTCAAGTTTTAGGAGTTAAAATTGTACGTTTTTGGTTCTTTGGTAAGTTTGGAGGTAGTTAATCACGGTTATGACAATAATGGCGAAAAACCCTAATTTTGTTATTAAGGGTTAATAAAATGAAAATGGGTAAAGCTGAGTAATGATTGAGTTATGTGATATGGGATTGTATTAAGGCTTTAGTTACTAAAAATGAATTAGTTGTGATTGTTTAACTATTAGTGCATTGTGATTGATAGTAGTTGTGTTTAACTTTTTGGGCTTTTGTTAATGAAATAGGGGTTTTGGTTAAGGGTTGAAAGTGTTGAGGATTTGGAATAACGGGTTTGATTTTGAAAGCTAAACGATGAGTGAAACTCTTTTGTGAAATGAAATGGA
Source organism: Camellia sinensis (assembly GCF_055761805.1). Taxonomy (NCBI): domain Eukaryota; kingdom Viridiplantae; phylum Streptophyta; class Magnoliopsida; order Ericales; family Theaceae; genus Camellia; species Camellia sinensis. Next base: position 97,782,888 of record NC_138975.1, on the reverse strand, counting down.
AATGTTTGGTTTGAAATGGAATGATTATGGATTCAAATTATGAAAGTCTTGTATTAAATGTTAGAGGTTTTGTCCTTGGTCATCGGTAGATGATGACATTATTATTGTTGGGTAGAGGATGACATTGTTATTGTTGAGTAGATTTTGTGAATGTATTACAGTCATACGTTGTTTATGAAATCTAGCTTGTTGTGATATTGTTTGGAGGTTCATTTCTCTCCGGTAAAGCTGGTAAAGCATGTTGCCTTGACATGTGGTTGCTTGCCCATCCGGTTTGTGCCCGGTAAAGTGTGAAATTGAGGTCCATTTCTCTCTGGAAGGATGGTAAAGCATGGCATCTTGAGATAGGTTCCTCTCCTTTCCGATTTGTGCCCAGTAAAGTGTGACCTTGGGCTCATTCCCTTCTGGGTGAGGCCAGTAAAGCATTATGTGTTATGTAGGTTGTATCTTTCGCCATCCGTGTTGTAGGCCGGTGGGAATGGAAGTGTGTATTACATTCATTTACTTATATTTGGAAATATATGTTTCTCGGTATCTTGATATGGGTGTTCTTTGCCCTTGGACCTATGGCTAGAGAAGGTAGTAGATGTATTGTTGTGTAAGTATGTGTAGTGGGTTGGAATATGGGATTGGGTTATGACTAGTGTTTGTGTGAATGTGCTTTCTAAACTAATGTTGAGATGAAACTCTTTTATATTTACATGGAAGGTTAAAGAAAAGAAAGTTGTGATATGATGAAATGTCTTTAAATTATCTTGGAAAGTTCAAAGAAAATGAGAGGTTTTACATTTTATTGTGTTAAAAAGGATGATTTCGGGAAAATATACTTATATAAGTATATTTGGGATGTAAAACCATCACATTACTTATATTGTTTGTCATGTTGCATTCATGATCATAGCTATCTATATGTTGTTTTCTTGCTAGGATCATGTTGGCATCTCTACTAGACTTTATGTTCATCCCACGTTGCTAATCATTTTTTAAGTGCAAGTTGAGAAGTGGTTCAAGATTGGTGATCTTCTTTGGGTGTTGGCCACGGGGCCTTGTATTTGTTGCCAGGACATCATTGTTGTAAAAAGGGTTAAACCCTTACTTTTAAAGTAAAAATGTAAGCTTACGAACATTTTGTTTAAATGTAATTCATGCTGCATTCAATATGTATACAAATGAGAGGACTTTCATTTAATTATGGTTGTAATGTATGTATAGTTTCCGAATGCTATTAATGGAATTAGATTATGTTGATGGATATGGTTAGATTATTCGAGTAATTAAAAGTCGGCCGTGACAGTTTATACAGATCTTCCTCTATTCTAATGTTATTTTTATTTATTTCTTCTACTACATTATCATCCATTTTATCTAGTTTTTTTGTTATTTCCAATATTATTTTACATATTTAATTTTATTATTCTTTTCTTGTTCTGCCATTACATCTAAATCTTCTATACTATAATTACTTAAGTCCAATTTTCTTTCATTTTTCTGGTGGTATTAATTCGAAAGGTTTTTCTAGTGAATTTCCTTTATATGGATAAGGATAATTATCTAGAATATTTTCTTACTTATTTTCTACGATAACTATTTGGTTACCCCTTTTTTTTTTCTTCTTAATATTAGATGCCGAACTTTTTTTTTTATAATTTCTAATTAATTTTCAATTTATTTTTTGTTAAATTCTTTAATAATCTATTTAAAGTATTATTTTCTTTGATTATTATTTGTAAAGTAGTACTATTATTTAAATCATTTTATTTTACTTCTTCAATATATCCTCCGTTATCAGAATCTTACTATTTGTGATTCAATTCGTAATTTTTACAAAATCAATACAAATCTACAAGTGAATCGATTTTGGAAGTGAATTTATAACACCCCGAATAATATTATACTATTATTTATTTTTGAATGCCTTAAGCTAAATTAGATATCTTATTCTATAAAATAGTTAAATTAACGCTTCGAAAAGATCATAGCTAATAAGCTTTGGGAAAAATTTCTATTTAGGAGGGGAGAAATGTAACACCCCAAATATTTAATTAATTTTATAAAAAAAATAAATATATAAAATAAAATAAAATAAAATATTTAATTTTATAGTTATATGTGCTAAAATGTAATCTAATTTAAAATTAGGGGCATTGTTGTTACTAAAACATAACAATGTGATTAATATATTATTTGAGCCAAACCAAAACATAACCATGAAATTATCATAATATTTAGGTTAAGAGGGAATTAGGGAGAGAGGTAAGCAAAATTGTTGGAGGAACCAAAGCAAGCCACCTATGTAGGTTATGATTGCATGAGTCATGAATCACTACCTAATCACAAGTATATAAGGGGAATTGGGTACTAAACGAAGGCAACCAAGTGAATCGGCGAAGGGAGTGACAAAGGAGAGGAGCGTCGGAGAGACTAGAGAAAATAGGAAGAAAATATTAACAATCCACGTTAAGGTGAGTTATATTATCCTTTGAGTAACCATGAATTGTTTCATTATTTTATGAATTATCTTATGCAAATCATGTCTTATAAATTATATTAACATTTCAATTATATTATTTATTTCATGAACCTTATTTGTTTAAAAGGGAAATTGATGGATATAAACTGTTTATTAAATCTAATTTTTATTGGATATTTGATTATGTGTTTTGTAAGTATCACCATGGAAGTCTCGTGTCCTAGGGGGACTTAAATAACCATTGGCCCTCTTACTTGTCATTTTAGTGACCCTCTAACACTCTCATGTGTTAGGGGACATCAATAACCATTGGGCCTCTAATTTGTCACTTTAGTGACCCTCTGATTTCACTTTGGTGACCCTTTGGTGTAGAGCAAAGTGTTATGCGGAGCTAAATGCTACACTATTATGGAAACCACCTCTGGAGTCCGTTCAAGTTACCTCTTGATTACATACATCTATATCCATTGACCCTCTATTTTGTTCTATACCATGGTCATGATTATTTTGATTATATGATTTATACATTATATTTCTTATAACAACCCTCATTTTTCCCTTAGTCATATTATGAGAATTCATATGATTTTGGTTTGTTAAGCTTGCATCTTGTAAACTTTGATACATTGTCTAAGTAAGGGTTTATGACTTGTTTGGACGTTACTGTATTTTGCCCAATTATAAGATCCATGTTTTGTTCTATCCTTGTTGTGTTGAACCTAGGCTATCTACCTTTGCTACCTCACATCAAGATCACACATTCAAACCTCTTACACCTAGGCCGTTGAGCAGCAACACCTAGGGCCATCTTGGAACCATCTTGGCTGACCTCCACCTCTACCATCATAACTAGGCCAAGGTGTGCACCACCTAGGCTAAGGTGTGCATCACCTAGGCAATCAAGATCTTTGAGCATTGAACCCTACAGCTATGTTAGGCATCTTCTACTGAGTTATGCACCTTAGGCAACACCTAGCAACCTTGTTCCATGATTTGTATAACCTAGGCAGAGGTGTGTCACACCCAGGCCAAGTGTCACCTCTCCTAGCCGAGGTCAGGAAGACCTTATCTCTCCTTGCCTTGACAGAGTACCCATGCCACATTACTTGTTGTATACACTTTGACCTACTCTTGTCTTTTCATTCAGACACCTTTTTGAAGAGATTTGACCAGATGATGCCATGTGTCCTAATCATGGGTATATTAGTCAGTTAGCAGTTGAGAAACCCATTTCATTTTGCTATATTTTTTGCCTTGAAGTGAGAGAAGCTAGACTTTTCAATCTTGATTTTCATACCATAAACCATTTGAGCTGTGTTTTGAGGTTAGATTCTTGATCTACTTTTGTTGTTCTTTATGTTAATCTAATCACATTGCATGATCTAGCATGATTTATGAGCCATGCATTGATTTAAAGTTCTGTTTTGAAAAGAAAAGTGATGTTCTTGTATTATTCAAGAATAACAATGTTTTGATCCAAAAGTTTGTAATAAGTTCTATGTTTTTGTATTTGTTTCCATGAATTCTTCAAGTATGGGTACCTTGTTCCATGTTTTTGAACTCATATCATGAAGTCTCGGATTTTGAATAAGTTATGATTTTTGCATTCATGTTCCTCAAAAGGAAACTCAGATTTCTAAACTTCACTATTTCCCTAAGTGTGGTCACCAAGACCCATTCTTGTTTAGACCTTACACCTAGGCCAAACATTGCATCTCATATTGGCCTACCTTGTATGATCACTTGCACCTTGATCTACCTTATAAGAACACCTAGGCTAACCACTACACATCTTTGCTGACACCTTGTAACATCCTGAATGGGCAACCCACATCTTGGCCAAGGAGACCACACCTCGGTCAAGAGGTGTGGAACCTCGGCCACGACCTGCTGAGTTCACTCAGTTAGGCCATTTCAGCTTAACTCATCTCTGTGCATCCATCCCTAGACCTAGTTTGCACCTAGCATCCTTTTCCAAGAAGAAAAGCATTGATTTAACTTCTAGAACATGCTTTGGTTTGTTTTGACTTATTTTGGAAAGAAATGTTGAGATATATTTTACTCATTTGAAGCTTTCTTTAAGAGTGCATTATATAACCATCTTTGAGCATCTCTTCTTGTCTTCTTAAAGTGCATTCAATGGGATTTTTCATGTACTTGTAGGTCTTGGATCTTTGCCTTAATTCCCTCGATCGAAGAGCTATTGTGAGTGGTATTTTTAATAAAGTTATATTATAATATTTTATCTCTTAGCTTTCGTATCAAGTATTAGGTTTGTTTTGATGACATTCTTGGAAGGTCCTTGTGTGCGAGGGGACTTTAATACAACTAGTACCTTTGTTTGAGATATCTTTTTTTCCACCGATGTGTGGGCTAGTTTAATTGATTCAGGGTCGGTTATTCCTTTGTTTTGTCGATTAATGTCATCCTTTGTATTGTGTAGATGTTAGTAAACATTCCCTGAAGCTTTGAAAGCCTTTGATTGATGAACTTGGTTCATCCTTTGATTTGTTAGAAGGTATGATATGTATTGTTTTGGTAAAATCTCAGGTATTATTTATTCAAACATATATTACTTATATTATTCATTGAGTTCTCCCTTATATGTATGTAGGTGATGAGCAAGAAGGCGATGCGGCCTAAGACTTCATTTGGAAGATGTTTTGGTCCACGCTTTTGTATTCATCTCGAAGATTATGCTTCTTAACTTTATAGTTCATTTCTTTTGTATGTTTTGGCTTGAGAAGCCTTTTGATCAAGATGTAATATCAAGTTTAAATTATTTTGTATCCAAGTAGTAAAACCATGTTAATATGTATGTCATTTCATTTCATTTCATTTATGCACAACTCTTATGGACTAATTTGATTTAAATTTATTATTTCCGTACATGTATGCCCCATATGTATATTCTATATGTGAGAATTTTTGTAAGTTGGCCTTTGGTAATCTAGGATTACTAGCCATCATGACATCATTCTATTAGGGACGGAATAGGGTCGTGATAGATTGGTATCAGAGCACAGGTTCCTTATAATACGTTTATTCACACACTCTTGGTCCTAAAGAGCATAGGATTTGCCTTAGAATGATTTTAAGATTGCATCATATTGCTTGCTATTTGACAAGGTGTATATTATTTCGGCATGTTTATTTCCTGCTTGTCAACTTGCCGATATGTTCATCTTGTTTTAAAGTCACATTTTGTATACTCCTAGTATCATGAGAAGGGGAAGACCTCCAATTGAGACCATTTCAAGGATAGGTTGGACAGACTAGAAAGGATGGTAGAAGGTTTGACCGATGAGTTAAGACAAGCAAGACAACAGAATACTGACACCACGTCTACTCAGGCTGAACAGACAAACGGCTAAAGTACAGCTCTACCTCCGCCTCCTCCTGTGCCACAAGTGCTTCCACAGATAGCATTATATGGGGACGACACATTAACTTTGATCAAAGAATTTAAGAAAATGAACCCGCCAACATTTCAGGGTGGAATAGAGCTTTCAAATCTTTTCTAGAACTAACACCTAGAGGTGGCATTGGCAACATTCACACTAAACGACGATGCTCGGTGGTGGATGATGATCCGAGAAACAAATCTAGATTTGACGTGGGCTAGATTTTCAGAGTTATTCTATGACAAGAACTTTCCACTTAGTGTTCGAGATAGCAAGACCATAGAATTCCAGACTCTGACACAGGGTAATAGAACAGTGGCTGAATATGATCGTCTTTTCACTAAGTTGGCTAGATATGCACCTCACACTATCAATATCAAATGCAGAAAGCTAGAAAGTTTGAGAGTGGACTTCAGAGACTAATACAAGATCAGGGTAATATGCTAAACATGTAGACTTACGTCGGGGTATTGGATAAAGCTATCCTGGAAGAAGCTAACTTGAACAGATATCAGAGTTCGGAAGAGAGCCAGAGAAAGAGGCAGAATTATGACAATCACAGAGCACCATTTAATGCCAAGAAAAAGGTGGAAGTTTAACTCAAATTAGGAAAGTGGTACTTGGTCGACATGAACAAGTTGCAGGAAACAACATTAATGAGTTTGTCATCAGGCATATGGAACATGCTTTAAGTACATTGAGATGGGTCATCGTATTAAGGACTATCCCAAGACAAAGGATAAGGATAGTAAGAAAAATTAGAGCACCTCAGGTTCTGCACAGAAAGGAAATACTGGGAAAGGACAGATGAGACAAGGTAGAGTCTTTGCATTAGTGCCAGGGGACACTCAGAGCGCTGAGACCATAGTGTCAGGTATACTTCCTATTTGTGCTCAAGATGCATACATATTGATTGATTTAGGTTCTACGCATTCATTCATATTTACTAAATTTCCCGAGAAGTTAAATAGAGAATTAGAACCCCTTGATTATTTATTATCTGTCTTTACTCCATCTAGAAGAGCTATGATTTTTACATCAATTTATAGAGCATGCGTTGTCATGACTGAGAATGTTGAATTATTAGTTGATTTGATATTGTTGAACATGACTCATTTCAATATTATATTGCGAATGGATTGGTTAGTAGCAAATCATGCATCCATTAACTGTATTTCTAAAAGTGTCACCTTAAAACCCTCGAACCAAGCCAAGGCTACATTTCAGAGTAAAGGAGTAGTATCCCTACCTTACTTGATTTCATCCATGAAAGCTTATAGGTTGATCCAAAAAGGATCTCAAGGTTATTTGGGTAGCGTACTAAGTAATCTAAATGGAAACATTGAATTGCATGATATCCCAGTTGTTAATGAATTTCCAGATGTTTTTCCTAATGATTTGCCTGGTCATTTGGTTGATAGGGAGATAGAATTTACTGTTGATGTTATACCTGTAACGCCCTCAAAATATTATATAAATCAATCATTCACGAGATCTTTAGACATAATAGAAATGTTATATTTTCATTCGTCACCCGCCTTACATTTCATAAATGTTCATCTTGAAACTATAGCATGCAACTCTAATTGAGAACGACAAAATAAATGCCCTAAGGACTTAAATCTTTCCAAGACTTCGCTTGGTTATAACAAAAGAAGAGTCTAGTCTCTATACAAGTAAAGCCCTCGGCTTAAATAAACATTCAACACAAAAACGAAATCATAAAAGTGGAGCCTTCAGCCCCTTAGCCTCCCTCCCATGCTATGTCCTTGGAGGTGGCATATCACCTGCACTTGAAAATGGTTTCCCAAGTAAGGTGAGCCAAAGCCCAGTAGAGATATGCTAAACAATATATGAGAATTAACTAAAATATGAGCATCAAATAAATGTGCGACATTCTTAACCAACACATGCTCTTTTCAAGGTCATTCAATATAGATAACCAATATCTCAATTCATTTCCATTCTTCCACTTCGGGTAAATCAATTAACCAAATTCATTATTATCAAAGCAACTAATATGAGACTACAAGTCACCGGTTCACAATTCAATACATTCATCAATCCAACACTTCTATTTCTTGCCATTTTACGGCACCACGTCCGAGGGATCCAACACCCACAAATATACAAGGTTTCGGGACTTTCACCCTAGACACTCCGGCCAACTTAATTATCAATGGAGTCCATTCCCTATCTCCTCCCAAACAATGGAGTACATCCCATATCTCCTCCCAAATAATGATACATATACAATGTATTTGAACACTTTGTCATATACAATGACTAATCAAAACACATATTCAATGGTTTAATCAAACCGTCATATTCAATGACATAATTTAATTGATTAGTTTCAATCCTCTTAATTCTCATGCAGTTTCTACAACAATCATAGCTATCCTCCACTGATAACCCAAAATAGATATATCTAAATAGATAAATAAATCTATCAACAGATAAATTATCGAATTCCATAGGTGAATGATTTATCAAATCCAATTACACCCTTTATTTACATATCATCCCAATTTCATATTTACCATACCAATTTCATTATTCAAACAACATAATTATTTAATTCAACTTAGGGAAATCTTCCCCCTTTCACAAATATTACACCTAAGACCAATATACCCAAGCAATATCATGTTCAAGACCTCTTATACACATATGGTACCAAATATGGAAAACCCCTCTTTTAAATATCAAAACCCTAGCCTTAACATCACCCAAATCTTCCCAAATCCCACCATTTATACAAAATGACAAATATCTAGGTTAAGCTCATATTAAAGAGTAGAACATCCCTACCTCAAATGTAGAGCCCCAAGAGGAAGAAGGAGAAACTTGAAGATGCCCAAAGCTCAAACTTTTTCGAATAAAAAAGAAGCCCATGCAAAACTCTATCTTTTTAACAAAGAGGGTAGGGTAGAGAGACCCAAGATCAAGGAGTATTTGTAGAGAGAGTGTGTGTTTTAGAGAGAGAGATAGTCGGATTAGGGTTTTGAGGGGAAAAGAGACCAAAAGGTGATATAAAATCACGCTGCTGTGAACTGATATACGCAGTCCTCGCTCGAGCGACCAAACACAACAGTGACCTCGCTCGAGCGCAGCAAGCGTCACTCGAGCATAGAATGCAAAGCTTCAGGTCTGCCACCAATGCAAACGCACGCTCAAGAGCAAGAAGTCTTGCTCTAGCGAAGAAACAATTTCACAAGGCTCGCTCAAGCGCAAGAAGTCTCTCTTTAGCAAAGCACTCCACCTTCCCAGAAAAGCTGGAAAAGATCTAAGGACTTTCAATTCTTGCGCGAGCGATGAAATAGATTACACAAGGCTCGCTCGAGCGCAAGAAGCCTTGCTCGAGCGAAGAAGCCAAAATCTGGGCAACAACATTCTAGACCAACTAACAACCAGCCTATTCCAAACATGCCCAACATAATCCACAACTCAAATACAAAGAGTCAGAAGAGAATAACAAGGCAGGGATACTATAGACAACCTATTTTTGACTGTTTTTAAGACTTGGGCGCCACTGATCACTTACTTAGTGATGAAAGGTGTGCAGTGCAAAGGTTCGATTTCTTCGGCAAGGAGAGTGCCAAATCCCAACCTCACACCCTATTTTTGGACCAAAAATATTTTGACCAAAAAATGTTTTAGAATTTAAAACCCTCTCTTTCAAAATATTTTTGAAACATAGTTCCTACGATGTTCCGAGGCTTGCATTTCGTTAAATGTTACGCTTTTCGGTAAACTGAGCTGGGACGAAGTGGAAATGAATGAAAGAGAGGTCAACTCTTTGAAAAATATTTTGAAACATCTTGTTTAGAGGTTTGGATTTGAAGAAAGTTGGAGGGGAGAGAAGAAAATTAGTTGGGGAAGAAGATGGGCATAAATCGTTAAATGAGAGTCGGGCAGCCCTCAATAAATTGGGCGTATCCATTTGTAGACTTAGATTCCAGCTATGAGTCCACCACCATTTGAAAGAATACTTCTGGGGCTTCATTTTGCACTCAAGAATCTCTTTAACCCGTGTCCGGATGAGGGAGATATGGCTGGTAGAAGTTAGGCATCAATTTGGTTGGACCGAAAACGGAGTAGTCTTCACTAAAAGAGGGATATCTCTTATACCACTTGGAATTTTGATATGAATCTTCCATAATTGGAAAGAAGACTTCTGGGGCTTCAATTTAGGCACAAGAATGACCTAAAAAGGAGTCCATATGAAGGCGATATGTCTGTTTGAAGTCGGGGCTAGAACTAATTTTTACTTTCTGCCAATGGGGAGTTTGCCGGCCACAAATGGAGTTTTCCAGCCATATGTCGGCCAGAAGTGATACTTTTCAGCCACCATTAGTGGCTGGTCGGCCACAAATGTGTACAGTCGGCCGCGGATGTGGTCGGTTGGCCACAAATGTCTAGAAAGCTCATAATTTGCGAAAATTTTGCTCCAACTGTCTTCCGAATGCTCCAACTGTCTCTAAATCAAATATTTTCAACCAAGGCTTGTATTTTTTCTATATATAGAGGCCATATCTCTCATATTGCAAAGGTTAGCAAGTTTGGGAGCCTCTCTCTCTCTCTCTATAATCCTCTCTCTCTAGATTTCTCTCTCTCTTGCTCTTTTGTGCATAGAAGTAGAGATACACCTTTCCTTCGCCTAGACATCCTTAACCAAAGTTGCACATCGTTGGGCTGAGGTCTCTTGGAACCTATTTTGGACTGTTGGAAGGGTGGTTTTGGCTTAGAATTTGGGATGTTTGTTGCTGTGCTTCAAAGGTATAAGGCTTACACCTTTCGAGCTTTGTTTCAATCAATTGCTTGGCCATCTTTTTACACTATTTTGACCTGGTTTTTCAACCATAAAAAACTCTGTTTTGATGTTCCAAAGTGTTGGTTTGAGCCTGTGTGAGTTAGGGGGTTTTCCCCCACTTTTTTGCTCTTTAGCTTGTTAAGCTTTTGGCACCATTTCTCATCACCTTCACATCAAACCTTTTGGGCCTTTCTACCACTGAAACTCAGAGGATTTTCAGTGACAAAAATCATGTTTTGAGGTCCAAAATAGGAGGGGGTGGCCTCCCCTCCTTGTGTCTTGTTTGCATATGTTGATAGCTTAACATGTGAGCATGTTTTTCTACCATTTTGTGACATGATCTCAGCATGTTTTGGCTATTATTTTGACTTCTTTAAGCTCTGTTTTGAGCTGGTTTGGTCACTTGAGGCTTGCTTTGCGTGCTTGTAGTGTAATGGTGCTTAATAGTTTAGTTTGTGCTATGTGTTGACCTCTCATTTTAGCTTTTTTTTTAGCTTACGTGAAGCATGTTTTAGGACTTCCTTTAAGTTGTTTTAGGATTGTTTTGGACTGTGTGTCCCTTTTGAGTTCTGTATTGCATAGCTATAGTGCAAATGCCTTCACTAGCTCAGTGTTTTGAGGCCGCTAACATGTTGTGCATGTGTTGCTTGCATGTTGTAGCATCATTTTTTGTGTAATTTCAGTGTGTATAGCTCTGTTGCACTCTCACTTGTTTCACTCTTTCATTGCTTTTGAGAGTTGTGCTTTGAGCCTTGTTTATGGCCTAACATGTGAGCATGTTTTTCTTGCCTGCTATGCTACCATCTCAACATGTTTTAGCCACTATTTTGGCATGTTTTAGCTTTATCCAGAGCTAGTGTGGTCATTTGAGCTTGATATTGCATGCCTCTAGTATAGTGCTCTTCACTAGCTTTGATATTTTTGGCTTTTAACATATTGTGCATGTGTTGCTTGCATGTTGTAGCACTATTGTCCATGCCATTTCAGCACTGAAAAGTCTACAACCTCCCTCATTTCTTGATTTTTTCATTTGTTTTGAGGGTTGGTTAACCTTATGATTGTGTTTAAGCTTGAGATAGAGCTTGTGCTCAATGGCTTTAACCCTCTTTTGAGGGTTCCTCCTAGCCAAAGGCATGATCTCTCTCACGTCTTAAACCATCCTTTGGTTGACCCCTCTCTCATTGGAGAACAATCACTTTGGACTTAACCGGTTAAAGAATGGCTTGGTAACACTAAAATGTGTAACCAAGAATTGGACAAGTAAAACATGATCAAGATAAGCATTTGTGCTGCATTGCATGTGTTTGGATCGGCTGTTAGTCTAAACACAATAAATGTGTGATGTTTCATACTCAAAGTGATGAAACGTGTCACATTTCTTGGTCACCATCACCCTTGATCATGCATGATAGGGTGGTGGTACTTAGAGTCTTATTTGTGCATTCATTGATTTTGTACAAGCTTGACTCTTTGGCTATCATGCATGAAAATGTTCGATTGATTTCTTGAGAGACAAGAATTACACTCCTTTGAGCTTGAGAAATGATAAGGAGGGTAATGGTGCATATATTGTTTGAGAATATACTGTTTCGCCTTTGTTTGCTCTCCATTATAGCAAAAAAAGAGAATTCTAAGGAAAGGGTGGTCGACCAACCAGTAATAATGGCCGATAGCCCCCTATGGTAGCCGACCGGCCATTAGTGGAAAAGTTGTCCAAAGTGTCCTGAGATGGAGAAGAAGCAGTCTGTTAATTGGTACAAGGTTCAGAGATCAAAGCAAAGTCCAAACAGAGGCGTCCAAAGGCAAGGCAGTGGATTTTCGGGAGGAAACCAATCGAGCATGTATGCATCCCTTGCCCGCGAGTCCCCTTAATTGCTTTATTAATTAGCGTAGCTGACTTTTCAATTCAAGTATTGTAATATTTTAATTAGCTTAGCATAGCTAGTTTCAATTATGGCTTGTAATAATTAATTACTAGAATAGTTAATTAGTTGTTTTGTAATAATTTGCTTTCGTGAGGGCACAATGTTGTAATAAGCATGCGTGTGTGTGTGTGTGCGCATATCTTCCAACCCCACTTCTTTCTCCCCTTTACTTAACCGCTTTCGATGGTTAGTTTTAGGGCACGTTTTGATTAGCATACCTTTTTCTTGCATGCTAGCATTCCTCAATTGTATTGCATGCACCGGGCTTGGCGCATCATTCAAACTGCATCGTATTTCAATACCACTTTGAATACGTGTATCAAGTTGTTGCAATCATATGCTATCATAGATAGCCGAGCCTATTTAGTTGTATTATTGCATGCATTGCATTAGGCATTCTGTATAGTTAGGATCACGCATATTTCTAATTAGTTTTTGTTTTGGCTTGGAGTACACTGTAAGTCTTACGCTTTAGCATACTTGCATGAGTGTGAGTGTTGCCATGATAGCATGCTTACCATGAGGCTATGTGCTTAAGTGAATAACTACATGAAATCCTGTGGGTGAAGGCTTGGTTGTCTGAATTGGAACAATTCGATGATTGTATGTTTTAAGCCCACTTTGTGAAGTGGCAAAATATTGTTTTAAAGCCCATCATGTTTGGTGGCAAACCCGCGCTTTAGCCCACTCGTGAGTGGCACTTTCAAACCACTTTCGAAAACAAACACGAGTTGTTTTATTCAAATTTTCACGACCTGGTCTATACTTGTATGTGTGCGCCACATAGTAATGTTAGGTAATTATCAGAATAAGAACACCTGAGGTTTATAAAACAACATATCATGGTCGTAGAGGCCGATCTTTGATCGGGCGAGCGGGGGTGCTCATTTCAGGACCTTTCCCTCTCGTACCCAAGTTCCCGAGCTGAGGCAACTTTGGTGATGACAGACATGTGGCCTTTGGCCTAAGCCACGGTTTCCTAAATTTTTTCAAAATAAAATATTTAGGTGGTGACTCTGTAATCTGGCAAAGCAGTCCAGTTTTGGCATTATTTGATTCAAAATCTGATTTTCCAAAACGATTTGCCGGATTGGACGCTTTGGTGTTTATCAGTCTCATATTGCACTTTGTGAGGTTAGATTCAGAACCGTGACAGGAGTCTGAGCTATAGGAGACCAATTCGCGCCTCTTCGAAAGGGGGCCGAGCTAAGAAAGTCGGGTCTATAGTTTCTGGCGACTCTGCTAGGGAGTTAGAGACCTTAACTCAAACTCATGATATGTTATTTTATCTACACTTATTTGTTTCTTTGCATTTGCATTTGCATAGGTGTGCCTAAGTCACAGTGTTTGTCATCTGCTATTCCTGAACAATTTGCTGGAGGCTCGCTTAGAAAAGCTTGCCATAAGGATGACCAGTTTCGGGCTCTGCCACGATGGGAACACAAACCTTGGATCTGGACTACCGCTATACCGTTTGATCCTCCTTTCACTTCTCGGTGTTGGGAGCGAGAGGTATATAAGGTGGTCTTGCTGAGGCGCCCTTTTCGACCAATTGACCCAGTTGCATATCGGAAGCTTTAGAGACTGTTCCAAATTAGGACAGGTTACTCACCCGAATCCAGGATTGTATGAAACCGCATGCAAGCATAGTGAACCCCTAGCTCCTGACGAAACTAGGACAGGGTAACCGTACCCCATCATAGGGGTGTTTTGGCTCTCTTTAACTGGTATGTGCTTTACAGTGAAACTGTACAGAAATGTTCACATTAGTTACGAGTTTTGTATCTGATTGTTGTTGCAGAATTCAGTAAAGAGTACAACCATTCAGCTATGCTCATATCTGTTCTGGTGAAAATCAAGCTAAGGTGTTGTCTGTTTTCTCTTTTGCAAGGTAGTCCTAGAACCATACTTCAGAAGGCTTCGGTATCCCCCGAGTACATTGGACTTGAGTTGATAGACTTTGACAGGTTGGAGATTTAGATCAAGGGCAACCAGTGTTTCCTTTACCAGTGGCAAGGCAAAGAAAGGCTAGACAGGGCTCACCGGTTCCGCCGTTCCAGCATTTACCAACTAGATCACCTTTGTTCAGAGTACGAGCATCTATTTCTATCATGGCACAGCCTTCAACAAATCTAGAGGATTTATTGATCTATTTTAAGCAATCAGTGGATTCGCTGCAGCAAGATATGGTTACGCAAGCCGAGACATTGCATAATATGATATTCAACTTTAAAGACCTCCATGACATTGGGGTTCAAATCGAGGATGCCTTTAGACAAGGGATCTTTGTGGAAGACAATGAGCCTTTAGCGAAGAATGTTGTTCGCAGTTCCAATGCTACTACTGATGGTAGCACAACTGCGAAATGCTCAGAAGTAGACACTATCACCACTTCCTTCAATGGCCAAAAACCAACCACTTCTACTCGGCCCCAAGCTCGAAATTTTCATCATCTTTACATGAGTCTCTCTCAAGCTTTGAAAATGCTGCGAGAAGAAGGGTACTTAGAGCTCCTAGACCCCCAACCCCTTCCAAATCCTCTTCTACCAAGATATGACCCAGCTAAATACTATGCTTATCATCAATAGAATGATCATGATACAAACCGTTGCATCCGCCTCCGTCATAAGATTCAGGATCTTATTGACGAAGAGATCATAGCTTCACCAAAGGGACCTCAAGCCACCACTGACACGTCACCTCCACATCTCAATCTAATCCATACACTGCCATCTACCTATGACCCCAGCATATACATCACCCCGATCCATTTACCCAAGCCTGAGGTGTTCATTTCAGTCAGCATGGACTTATGCATGATGGATGCACTTAAATCCCAATCATCTCAAACCCGTGAACCCACTACTTCTGAGCTGATGAGAATGATTGAAGATTTGCAAAGAACTGTGACAGATTTAGCCTTTGGGATTTTGGTTCCATTATTGACCACATCACATGCTAGAAATTTCATGCCAAAAGGCTCCTCAATCTTGGGGTGAGCTGCAATTGAAAAAGGCCAACCTGAAGCCATCGCAGATCCGGGCACTGGCATGTTGACAACAACCGGGCTCCGCTCCGATATAGCAACCCACTCCGCTCCGATATAGCAACCCAATCCCTTGACCAAGCTGAAGCAAGTGGTAGGGACAAAGCCGGGACAAGTATTGAAACTTATGCACAACTTCGGTGGGTTATCAAGGCATTGAAGGACAAAGGGCTGAACAGACAGCAAGTGCACGCAGTTGTTGCAAAGACTGTCGATGGCACTTTTGTCGCTCAAGATGAGAGCATTCTGAATTAGGGGGCAAACAACAAAAATGGATGCTTTACCAGAAATACCCATCCTAATTTCAATTCCAAGCTTATAGATACCCGACCAACACCCACTATTCCATTTGCCGATGTTTGTAAACCTAGTGCTTTATCTTCCCCCAAACGAACCTTCACCTAACTCCATATGAGCCTAACCTGTGCATTAAAGGTACTGATGGAGAAAGGGTATCTCAAACCGCTTAAACCTCGGCCTCTCCCGAATCCCCTTCCAGCTAAGAATGATGCTGCCAACTACTGTGCCTTTCCTCTACAAGCCGGTTATGACATTGACAATTGTTTTCATCTTCGCTAAAAAATAGAAGATCTGATTAACAAAGAGGTCATCGTCAAGCCAGGTCCCGCAAAGTCTATCGGCACCAGATTGATGAACTTGGGGGATAATGTGACTATGTGATCAGGGGATGAACCACCTGCTGATGGCGCTCATTTTACTCCAGATTTGGTGGATGGCAGGCACCGTTTTGAGCAATTTGCAAATTCTTTTTACGTTACTTTTTGACCTGGGTATTAGGTTGGTCTTGTTGTGTTGAGTCAGTCTTTTTGTACTAAGTTAGTCGAGTCTGTCTTGTTGTATCGAGTCAGTCCTGTTGTGTTAGAGTCAAGTGATTTCAAGGGTGTTACCTCAGGCATCACTTTCTTGCTTTATGTTTGTTTTTCACACTCTTTCTTTTGAGTCTGTTTCTGCCTTGAAGCCAGTTGTGCCAGAAGATTTGAATGAAATGGCAGTGCTTTTCACCTAGTTTTCTGTGTCTTGAAATCAATGCATTGACCTAAGTTTTTCAAAACTTTTTGAACACTGTGATAAAAACGAAGAGGAAGGAATTTCTCGGGATTTGCAAAAGTTTGATCAACTAAGAGAGGAAGAGAGACATACTAAGACCTTAATGAATGAAATCATGTTTGATAATGTGAGTACTAAGAAGGATCCTGGCTTGATCCAGATTGGTTCTACATTGTCTTCAACACGAGCGACTTGTCGCTTTCTTAAAAGATTTCAAAAAATGCTTTGCGTGGTCCTACGAAGACATGCGTGGAATTGGTTTCGAGATTGTGCAGCATAGGATCGCTCTCAACCTCAAGACTCAACCCCTTTTGGTTTTAAACCTTGAACTTGGATTCAGAATGTTCAACGGTCAACCACAATGTGAGGCTTGTATGGCCAGATTTGAAGCAACACATGAACTAGAGGCAATAAGGTTGTATGACATCAAAGAAGGCCCGCCAGGACAGATCTGAAGCAACCCTCGAACTATGGGCATGAAAGTCAGATCAAGAAGATCAGATGTTATCAAAGGAAGCTTGCGAAGCGAGATCAAAAGCATCCCTTGAACTAGGGAAAAAAATGTCAGATGTGCTCGAAGAGTGAAAGATGAGTCATTTTTCAAGCTAATGAAGACTAGCCAGAAAACCAAATTCCAACAGCTGGAAGAAGAAAATTTATTGTTGAAGGACAATCAAGTTCCTATCCACAACACTAGGGGCAAAATCAGCCCCCATTAGATGGACTCCTACATCATCAGCAAACAACAACCATTCTCTTGAATTCAGATGGCTTCAAGATCCTATGACCATTCAACATGGACAGAGTTAAACTTTTTTATCCGCTAGAGGCTTGCTGGACTGAAAACCCGAAAGGGCGACCTGGGCAAGAGTTAGAGCAAATGAAAAAGGGAAAAAGGAAAAGAACAGAAAAGAAAAAAAAGGAAAAGAACAAAAATGAGGAAAATCGAAAAGAAAAAGAAGAAAAGAAGAGAAGAGGAAAAAAATGAAAAGAGAAGAAAAACAGAGCTCGCAAGGTTGAAAACCCGGAAGGGTGGTTTTGGCAAAAGTCAGAGCGTAAAAGGAGAGTCTTAACACCCGAGTGAACCTCAACCCGGAACTACATCAGGCCTGATTCCCATCTTTGGGATACGTAGGCAACTTTATCCTGAAGTCCGGCCCCAATCATTTTCAACCTGTTTGGCCCATCCATGTTGATTGGCTTATCCTTGTTCAACTCGGCTATCCTATTCATTTGCGAATTGGCTCATCTTCGTTCAAACTCGGTTGTCCTATTCTATTACAAAGATTTAGCTGCAACACAATTCAAGTTCAGTTCTGAGGTTGTGCATCTCAAGAGTAGATTCTATGTTGGTCGAGTAGTGGCCATTTGCAAAAACAGTTTTTGAGAATTTTTAATAAGGTTGACTAATTCTCTCGAAAATTATTCTGTTTTTCTAAAACTGGACAATTTCTTGGACCCAAAAAAGGAAAAATTTCAGTGCTCACAACCCGACTTACACGATTTCAAATCAGAAAATCGAACAAGTGTGTTAATCTAACTTTCATGTTGGTAAAAATTGTTTTAGCACAAGCAAAAACAAAAACAAAAATGGTCAAAATGATGAAATAGGGGCATAGTTGAGTCAGTTTTTCTATTTTTTCTACGTTGTCAACATACTTGCCAGAAAGGGCACCATACTTTCTAGAAAAGGGCACAACTGAATCTAACAGCAAAGGGCCAAAAGCTCTCTCTTCCTCCAAGCAGCGAGATATCAAGCCAAGTGCGAAGCACGAATTGGAAATGGAGCTGGATATTCGTTTCCCTCATCTGGGATGATCACTCTCAAACTGGCATCTCACTCGAAATGGGAGTGTAGAAAACACAAGGTGTGAGGCCAATCAATTGTATACCTGGCCGGTGGGACATATGGTAATTCATCTTAGTCAAACCAAGCCAGGGGCATCGTCAACCGATGTTAGTTACGGACCTGCTGCAGCTCCAGTCACACTACAACCCCCTCTGTGGAAAAGCTCACTAGCTATGAGCGAAAGAAAGAGAATCTAGTAGAATACTAGGGGCAAAAGCCCACAACTTCCTATTTATCTATCAACCACCCAGGGGAGGGATAAAAAATAAGAGGGATTGAAGAATAAAGAGATTTGCGCTGAGAGAAAAAGTGAGGAAAGGGCTTTTTCAGAAAACAAGAGATGGAGTGCCAGAGTGATATGAGAATCACAAATAAGAAAGGGTAGGAAACAATACCCGGAGAAGCTATGGGCTCATTGTGAACTGAGAAGTCTCTCGCCAATGGAACACACTCGAGTGTTGTGTTGTCGTTTTTTGTTTGTCTCGATTCTTGTTTTGAGTCATTTTGATTGTCAATGGATGTGTTTAGGTTGTTTTTCCTTTGTTGAGTCATTTTGACTATGGTCAGTCGTAGGCTCAATACCCGGTTAAGAACTCATTCTCACTCTCAATGTCAAAAAAACTGTCTTGTGGCCAGAGTGCCGTGCCGTTCTTTACATTTGTGCAAAACAAGATTTGTTTTTTCATAAAACTGCAGGGTTTAACCCAAGCCATGCGAGAACAACCGAGCTAGGACCTATCTGAAGCTACATGGGTTCCGGATTGCAAAGCAAAATAAAAGAGGGAAAATTTGGAGCATCTTAGCATGTTTCGACTTAAGCAAACTCCAAGTCTACAATCCGGATGCACCTTTGCCAGGCCTTGCCATTTCTCTGGAGTATGATTGTACCTCGACCCCAAGTTTGAGCCTGCTTCAAGTCAGAATGGTAGTCCAAGCAGCACCTTTGGTTTTCACATGTAGATGTTACCCCTCGCCAATATGAACATGGTGTGTCCTTTTTGAGTTAAGCACGTTCCAAAGCCCATTGAGAGGTAAATTGGAGGCATCGAAGTACATATTTGCCTCCCTTCTTGCATAGAATGTGCCCTTTCATATACACTTCTGTTGCATGCGTGCCACGCATCGTTTATGATTGTTGCATAGAATATGCTTTCAATGATGCATAGAATATGCCTGTCTCTTGCATAGAATATGCTTTCAATGTTGCATAGAATATTCTCTTGTTTCATGCGTAGATATGCTTTCAATGTTGCATAGAATATGCCTGTCTCATGCATATAATATGCTTTTAGTGTTGCATAGAATATGCTTTTTTCTCTTACGTAGAATATGCTTGTTTTAGGCATAGAACATGCTTTCAATTAACACTATGCATCTATCGCACAATAATCTCACTCAGTGCATCTATTTGACAAAGTCATATCACTCACACTGTCTTGTGCACTTTGTGGTTGTGTGCCACTCGCACTGTCTTGTGCACCTTGTGGTTATGTGCCACTCGCACTATCTTGTGCACCTTGTGGTTGTGTGTCACTTGCACTATCTTGTGCACCTTGTGGTTGTGTTCCATTCACACTATCTTGTGCATCTTGTGGCTGTGTGCCACTCACACTGTCTTGTGCACTTTGTGGTTGTGTACCGCTCGCATTGTCTTGTGCACTTTGTGGTTGTGACCCAATCACACTGTCTTGTGTATTCCTTGGTCTAGAAGACCTTAAAATCCTACATTTACACTCGCGCTTTCTCGCGCAGTTTACACTTGCGCTTTCTTGCGCATCACACTATCTTGTGCATTTCATTACATGCTCTCATCTTGCATAGAAAATGCTCGTATCTTTTGCATAGAACTTGCTCGCGCTTTTTTATGCATCTTACCTACACTTGTTTGTGCATTGCTCGCGCTTTTTTGCGCACCTTACTTGCACTTGTTTGTGCATTGCTCGTGCGTTTCTTGCGCACCCTACTTGCACTTGTTTGTGCATTGCATCACGCTGTTTTGTGCATTCACATTGTTCGCACTGTGTTGTGCAGTCACATTGCTCGCACTATCTTGTGCACCTGCATCGCACTGTTTTGTGCATCTTGTTAGCACTGTCTCGTGCATTTCAACCTGCATTGCACTGTCTTGTGCACCTGCATAGTACTATTTTGTGCATTCACTCTGCATTGCACTGTTTTATGCATTCCTCTGGTCTAGGAGACCTTAAATCCTCTAAAGGTGCAATTTCATTGGTGTTTGTCATGCCCGAACGACTTCTAGTGGTTTGCTATAGCCACCTGCCTATGTTTGTAGTGAGTTCCTAAGAGATCAACAGAGACGGTGGAAACTAGAGTTCGAATGGTCGATGCCTAGAACGCGAAGGTTTGGGATTTCCGAGACTAAAGTCTAGTTTAAATACCCAGCGATGTATCCTCAGTTTGAACTCTATATGGCAACCCCATAGGTTGAGGTAGCATGCATGAGCCTCAATTCTAGATGCTGAACCAACCTAGTCTGTCATCCTGTTGGAGAATAGGGAAAGCTCCAACCATAGTCAGGGAGAAAAGTAGTATTGTGGTTTGGAAACGTAAGATGCAGAAGAAGAAGATCCCTAGTAGCATAAGGTGAGTCATTGCCAATTGCCCCTGTAAGGTACCTTCACTTCCTAGCTACTACGTTATCTAGTATGTCTATTGCATTGTATATAGCATTTATCTCATGCATCTGCTACATTATCTATTTTATCCCCTACATCCTTTCCATGTTAAGCTTAGTCTGGCATGTGCTCATACATTTCCTTCATTGAAGCATGGTTCTGTGATAATGTGTACGTGCTTATTCCACTAAGAGAATTATGGTATGAGGGTTTCGGTACCTTTTCTGTGTTAGATGTGGTCTGTTTTGTGTCCATACCTTTTCTAGGTAAAATGTGGTTTGGCTGTGCGACTTATTCACTTCAACCATTGCATCCATTGCATCGTATTTTGTTTTGTTGCATTCAGCATTTGGGATCACGATCTTTCCTCAGCAGATCATTCTTTACTTACATCATCCCACCAAATTACTTGTACACTTGTATTCTTTCTGCGAAACACACAGTTATGCATGTGCACACGCCTATTCCACTAAGAGAATTGTGGTTTGAGAATTCTGGCACCTTTTCTATGTTAAACGTAGTTTGATTTTGCATCTCCATCTCTTTATGGTATTTGTGTGGTTTGTACTGCTTGTGATTTGATTGTTTCAATTACATTGCATGTCATTTGCATTGTTTCGTTACATTGTATATCATTTACACTATTTTGTTGTATTGTGTATCCATTTGCATCTTGCCCCTGAACTACACTAGTTTGATTCCTTGTAAAGGGATTCGTAGGCAACCCTTGGGTTCAACCAACAACATTTCTATTTTGTTTGTTTGCCCAAGTCTTTGGCCTTGTCAAAAATGGGTTGTCTCTAGGCTTTGACATTCACTCACGTCATTTCATGACTCTAAGCTCAGTCAAAGAGGGGCAACTGTAAGCACCCCATTTTGACCATCCTTAAGACTTGGGTGGCACTGATCGCTTACATGGTGATGAAAGGTGTGTAGTGCAAATGTTCGATTTCGTCGAGAAGGAGAGCGTCAAATCCCAACCTCACACCCCATTTTTGGACCAAAACTATTTTGACCAAAGAAGATTTTAGACCTTAATACCCTCTCTTTCAAACTATTTTTGGAACAAAGTTCCTACGTTATTCCGATGCTCGCATTTCGTTAAATAATGCGTTTTTCGGTAAACTGAACAAGGACAAAGTGGAAATGAATGAAAGACTGGTGAACACTTTGAAAAATCTTTCAAAGCATCTTGTTTAGAGGTTTGGATTTGAAGAAAGTTGGAGGAGAGAGAAGAAAATTAGATGAGGGAGAAGATGGGCATGAACCGTTAAAAGAAAGTTGGGCAGGCCTCGCTAAATCGGGGATATCCATTTGTACACTTGGATTCTAGATATGAGGCTGCCACCATTGGAAAGAAGACTTCTGGGGCTTCATTTTGCACTCAAGAATCTCTTAAACTCGTGTCTGGATGAGGGAGATATGGCTGGTTGAAGTTAGGCATCAATTTGGTTGGATCGAAAACTAAGTAGTCTTCACTAAAAGAGAGATATCTCTTATAACACTTGGAATTTTGATATTAATCTTCCATAATTGGAAAGAAGACTTCAGGGGCTTCAATTTAGGCACAAGAATGACCTGAAAAGGAGTCCAAATGAAGGAGATATGTCTGTTTGAGGTCGGGGCTAGAACCAGTTTTTACTGTCGACCACTGGGGGAGTGTGCCGGCCACAAATGGAGTTTTACGGCCATAGGTCGGCCAAAAGTGATCCTTTTAGGCCACCATTAGTGGTGGTCGTCCACAAATGCCCAGAAAGCTTAGAATTTGCAGATATTTTGCTCCAGTTGTCTTCCAAATGCTCCAACTGTCTATAAATCTGAAATTTTCAACCAAGGCTTGTATTTTTTCTATATATGGAGGCCATATCTCTCATATTGCAAAGGTTAGCAAGTTTAGGAGCCTCTCTCTCTAAAATCTCTCTCTCTCTCTCTCTCTAATCCTCTCTCTCTAGATTTCTCTCTCTCTTGCTCTTTTGTGCATAGAAGTAGAGATACACCTCTCCTTTGCCTAAACATCCTTAACAAAAGTTGAATATCTTTGGGCTGAGGTCCTTTGGAACCTATGTTGGACTGTTGGAAGGGTGGTTTTGGCACAAAATTTGGGCTGTTTGTTACTGTGCTTCAAAGGTATAAGGCTTACCCCTTTTAAGATTTGTTTTAATCAATTGCTTGGCCACTTTTTACACTGTTTTGACCTGGTTTTTCAACCAAAAAAAACTCGGTTTTGAGATTTCAAAGTGTTGGCTTGAGCCTTTGTGAGTTAGGGGGTTGTCCCCCTATTTTTTGCTCTTTAGCTTGTAAAGCTTTTTGCACCATTTCTCATCACCTTCAAATCAAACTTTTTAGGCCTTTCTACCACTGAAACTCAGAGGTTTTTCAGTGACAAAAACCTTGTTTTGAGGTCCAAAATAGGAGGAGGTGGCCTCCCCTCCTTGTGTCTTGTTTGCATATGTAGATAGCTTAAGATGTGTGCATGTTTTTCTACCATTTTGTGACTTCATCTGAGCATGTTTTTGCTATTATTTTGACTTGTTTAAGCTCTGTTTTGAGCTGGTTTGGTCACTTGAGGCTTGCTTTGCATGCTTGTAGTGCAATGGTGCTTAGTAGTCCAGTTTGTGCTATGTGTTGACCTCTCATTTTAGCTTCTTTTGAGCTTACTACAAGCATGTTTTAGGACTTCCTTTAAGTTGTTTTAGGACTGTTTTGGACTGTGTGTCCTTTTTGAGTTTTGTATTGCATAGCTATAGTGCAAATCCCTTCACTTGCTTAGTGTTTTGACGCCTCTAACATGTTGTGCATGTGTTGCTTGCTTGCTGTGGCATCATTTTTCATGTAATTTCAGTGTGTATAGCTCTGTCACACTCTCACTTGTTTCACTCTTTCATTGCTTTTGAGAGTTGTGCTTTGAGCCTTGTTTATGGCCTAACATGTGAGCATATTTTCTTGCCTGCTATGCTACCATCTCAGCATGTTTTAGCTTTGCCCAGAGCTGGTGTGGTCATTTGAGCTTGATATTGCATGCCTTTATTGTAGTGCTCTTCACTAGCTTTCATATTTTTGGCTTTTAACATGTTGTGCATGTGTTGCTTGCATGCTGTAGAACTATTTTCCATGCCATTTCAGCATTGAAAAGTCTACAACCTCCCTCATTTCTTGATTTTTCCATTTGTTTTGAGGGTTGGTTAACCTTATGATTGTGTTTCTCTTATTAGAGGACAATCACTTTGGACTTAACCGGTTAAAGAATGGCTTGGTAACGCTAAAATGTGTAAACAAGAATTGGACAAGTAAAACATGATCAAGATAAGCATTTGTGCTGCATTGCATGTGTTTGGATCGGACGTTAGTCCAAACACAAGAAATGTGGGATGTTTCATACTAAGAGTGATGAAACGTGTCACATTTCTTGGTCGGCATCACCCTTGATCATGCATGATAGGGTGGTGGTACTTAGAGTTTTATTTGTGTATTCATTGATTTTGTACAAGCTTGACTCTTTGGCCATCACGCATGAAAATGTTTGATTGATTTCTTGAGAGCCAAGAATTACACTCCTTTGAGCTTGAGAAATGATTAGGAGGGTAATGGTACATATATTGTTTGAGAATACACTGTTTTGCCCCTGTTTGCTCTCCATTGCAGCAAAAAAGGAGAATTCTAGGGACAAGGTGGCCGACCAGCCACCAGTGGTGGCTGATTGGCCAGTAATAGTGGCCGACAGCCACACATGGTAGCCGACCGGCCATCAGTGGAAAAGTTGTCCTTTTGCGTTCCCGAGATGGAGCAGAAGCAGTCTGTTAATTGGTATAAGGTTCAGAGATCAAAGCAAAGTGCAAACAGAGGCGTCCAAAGGCAAGGTGGTGGATTTTCGGGAGGAAACCGATCGACCATGCAAGCATCTGTCACCCGCGAAGCCTCTTAATTCTTTATTAGTTAGCATAGCTAATCTTTTCAATTCAAGTGTTGTAATATTTTTATTAGCTTAGCATAGCTAGTTTCAATTATGGTTTGTAATAATTAATTATCTAGAATAGTTAATTAGTTATTTTGTAATAATTAGCTTAGGTTAGATTAGCTTAGCTTATTTATTCGAACTCTCATTCATGAGGGCACAATGTTGTAATAAGCGTGCGTTTGTGTGTGCCTGTCTTCCAACCCCACTTCTTTCTCCCTTTTACTTAACCGCTTTCGATGGTTAGTTTTAGGGCACATTTTGATTAGCATACCTTATGCTTGCATGTTTGCATCCTTCATTTATATTGCATGCATCGGGCTCGGCGCATCATTCAAATTGCATCGTATTTCAATACCTCTTTGAATACTAAAGACACCGTATTTTTTACCGTCCTCAAGACTTGGTTGTGCTTACAGGTACATCTAGCAACAAGTTTGGTTGTTCGCCGAGCATTCGAACTTCGTAGCGGAACGTCACAGGTTTGAGCTTTCCAAACCCTGTTTCATTTTTGCCCCATGTTTGGACCATGCTTTGGTCCCTCCATATTCCTTGTTTTAGTGCATTGTCGGCCATGATCAAGGGCTGGTGGCCGCTGGCTAAGCCCTATCAACCATTGATGGGGCCTGCCGGCCATCAATGAGGCACTATCGGCCACCATGTTTCAACAGATAGTGTTTTAGATATTTTGAGCCAACTGTGGCTCACTCAACAATCCTCCATACACGTGTATGGATGGATGGAGGCAAGTTTAAGCTTGTCAAGCAAGCTTTTGCTTGCATTGCCTATATAAGGTGAGGTGCTTCCCCCTTAGAGTGGGTTCAGAAAATTTAGAGACAAAATATCTCTCTCTTTCTCTCTACAATTCTCTCTCTGTCTCTCTCTCTTTCTCTATTGAGCCTTAAAGTGTTGTTTCTTCACACTTTTGCACACAAACACCTACTCAAACACCCTCATTTTGGAGCTAAAGTCCATCGGAGCTTGTTTTGAGGTCTTGGCATTGGTTTTGGTCCAAGTTTGTTGTTGAAGTTACTGTCTTGCCCTAGTTCTTCAAAGGTAAGAGACTAACCCCTTTTAGGATTTGTTTTGCTTAAGCATTTGGCCACCTTTTTATGTTGTTTTAGGCCAAGCTTTCAACTAGAAAAACTTT
The DNA here is from genome assembly GCF_055761805.1 of Camellia sinensis. NCBI lineage: Eukaryota > Viridiplantae > Streptophyta > Magnoliopsida > Ericales > Theaceae > Camellia > Camellia sinensis. Next base: position 97,756,572 of record NC_138975.1, on the reverse strand, counting down.
TATTTTTAAGTATTTAAGATGTTTGTTTGAGGCCTTGTTTAAGTTAGGGGTGGTCTACCCCCTTTGTGGCTTGTTTTGCTTTGCTTTGTGCTCTCTTTTAAAGCCTTTCAAATCATCTTTTTTTGACCTTCTAACCACTGAATTCCAGAGGAATTTCAATGGCGAAAAGTGGGTTTTGGGATCCAAAATAGGTGGGGGGTGGTCCCCCCTCCCCCTTTTGTATCTTACTAGCTTGTGTTGATTGACCTATCAAATAAGCATGTGTTTCTACCTTTTTGAGGTTTAGTTTGAGCATGTTTTTGTGTCTTTTTGGACCTGCCATAACTCTGTTTTGGCATGGTTTGGTCACCTCTTGCATGCTTTTGGTACTTGTAGTGCAATCATGCTCGTTGACCTAACATGCTTCATGCTTATAGTTCATCATTCTGGCAGGTGTTAGCTTTGCTCCAGCACATTTTTGCCACTAATTTAACAAGCTTGAGGTCTGTTTTAAGTGGTCTTGATCATATATACTTAGCTTTGTATAGCTAGAGTGTAGTTGGACTTCACTAGCTTTGTATTTGAGATCTCTAGCATGCTTTGAATGTGATGATTGCATGCCTTAGCCTCATTTCTTACTTGATTTCAGTGTGTATAGTGTAGTGACACTCTCACATGTTCTACTCTTTCAATGCTTTTGAGAGATGTGACTTATGCGTTGTTTATAAGCCAATATGTATGCATGCTTGTCTAAGTTTGTGGGCTACCAGTTCAGCATGTTTTGGCTTTTGTTTTGGCATGGTTGAGGTCTGTCCATAGTTGGTTTGGTCATTTATGCTATGTATTGCATGCCTCTTGTGTAGAGCCCTTTGATAGCCTTATGCTTTGAGCCCTCTAACATGCCTTATTTGCGATGTTTATGTGATATGGCATCATTTAGCATGTTATTTCAGAGCATATGACCTTGCCATACTCTCATGTATGTCACTCTTTCAATGCGTTTAAGAGTCGAGCTTTGTGCCTTGCTTGCAAGCCATAACTTGAGCATGCTTTTCTTGCTTCTTATGCTTAAGTTTCATCACATTTTAGCCACTGTTTTAGCATGCATGAGGACTGTTTGGGGCTTGTTTAGTCCATTGAGCATTGTATTGCATGGTTCCTAGTATTGTGTCCTTCGCTAGTTTTGACGCTTAAGTCTCTTAACATGTTGTGCATGCGTTGTTTGTGTGTTAGAGTCTTGACTTTCATGCCAAGATTAGCATGTTGTTTGTGTGCGTTGTATCGTGTTAAACCAGATGTCATGTTGAACACAAGGTGGATTGTCCCATTTCATACTCAAAGTGATGAAAGTGAGCCAATCCCCTTTGTCACTATTGCCTTTGATCTTTCATGAGAAGGTGATGGTCCTAGAGTCTTGTTTGTCTTGCATTCATTGAATGTGTACAAGATTGGATCTTTGGCCATCAAGCATTAAGATGCTCGATTGATGGTTTCGGATCCAATGGTGCCTCTCATTTGATGTTTTGAGGTGATAAGGAGGGGCATAGCACAAACATGTCCTAGGGAGACCCTCCATGTCCTCTATTTTGTGCTCTGCTGCAGTTTGGTGTTGCAGCACACCAGTGGCCGACAGTGCCACATTAATGGCCGGCACCCTTCCATCCTTGATCGGCAGGTGGCCGGCAGCCACTTTTCATGGCTGGTAGGCCACTGGTGCACTCCACAGCCTTGATTTGGTAAGGTTCAACAGCAAGTCCTTGAAGACACCCTACAAACAGAGCCTCAAGAGAGCAAACCGAAGAGCTTTTTAGGGTGGAAACCGAGCATGCATCTTCTACTTCTTCGAGCAGAGCTGAAGCAGCTTAGTTTAATGCCTACTTGTTAGTTAGCCTCAATTTGTAATTTAATTAGCTAATCTGTTAATCAGTTGAAGTGATGTAATAATTAGTAAGTAGATTGCTTATTATTCAATTTGGTTGTGTAATAATTAGTCTAATTAGATTATTAGATTAGTTAGATAAGCTTAGCGTATTCATTCGGACCCTTCGTCGAGTGGGCAGATTGTTGTAATAAGGGTGTGTATGTGTGTGTGTGTGCATGTCTTTTAACCCCCATTTCTTTCTCCCTTTTACTTATCAGCTTTTGATGGTTAGTTCAGGGCATATTTCAATTAGCATCCTTATACTTGTATGCGTGCATCATTCATTTGTCTTGCATGCACCGGACTTAGCGTATCATACAAACTGCATTGTATTTCAATACTTACTTGAATACATGTTTAACAGCATGTTATCAAGTGTTGCATTCATATGCCATCTTAGCTAGCCGAGCCTATTTAATGTCATTTTGCGTGTGTTGCATTAGGCATTCCGTATAGTTAGGATCATACATTGATTTCTAATTAACTTCTGTTTTGGCTCGGAGTACACTGTAAGTGTTTATGCTTTAGCATCCTTGCTTGTGTGTAAGTGACTGCCATGATAGCATGCTTGCCATGAGGCTATGTGCTTAAGTGATTAACTACATGAATGCCTGTGGATGAAGGCTTCATTGCTTGAATTGGAACAATTCATCAAAATGTGCGTTTTGAGCCCACTTGTTTGTGGCAAATCATGTTTTAAGCCCACTTAAGGGTGGCAAATCCGTGTTTTAGCCTACTTGAGGGTAGTAACTTCAAACAATTTTCGAAAAACAAACATGAGATGTTTTGTTCCAAATTGAGTGATTTAGTCTATATGTGTATGCTGTGCGCATCACATAGTAATTCTAGATTAATAACGAGAATAAGAAGACATGTGTTTTCAAAAACAACATATCATGTTAAGTAGAGGCTGATCCTTTGATCGGGCGAGCGGAGGTGCTCATTTCATGACCTTCCCCCCTCGTACCCAAGTTCCCGAGCCGAGGCAACTTTGGTGATGATGGACAAGTGGCCTTAGGCACGAGTCAGAGTTTCCTAAATTTCCCAAAACAAAATATTTAGGTGGCGACTCTGTAATCTGGAAAAGCAGTCCATGTTTGGCACTTCTTGATTAAAATCAATTTTCCAAAACGATTTGCCGGATTTGGACTCTTTGGTGATTTATCAGTCTTACATTGCATTGTGAGATTAGATTCAGAATCGTGACAGGAGCCCAAACTGTAGTAGCTATGAACCCAAATTCGTGCCCTCTCCGAAAGGGGGGCGAGCGGAGAGAGTTCGGGCAGTCTAAAAATACGTGTATCATGTTGTTGCATTCATATGCTATCTTAGATAGCCGAGCTTATTTAGTGGCATTATTGCATGCGTTGCTTTACGCATTCTGTATAGTTAGGATCATGCATATTTCTAACTAGTTTTTGTTTTGGCTCGGAGTACACTGTAAGTCTTACGCTTTAGCATACTTGCATGAGTGTGACTGTTGCCATGATAGCATGCTTACAATGAGGCTATGTGCTTATGTAATTAACTGCATGAATGGCTATGGATGAAGGCTTGGTTGCTTGAATTGGAACAATTCGATGATTGTATGTTTTAAGCCCACTTTGTGAAGTGGAAAAATCATGTGTTTAAAGCCCGTCACGTTTGGCGGCAAACCCGCGCTTTAGCACACTTGCGAGTAATACTATTAAACCATTTTTGAAAACAAACATGAGTTGTTTTGTTCCAATTCTCGCGATTTGGTCTATACTTGTATGTGTGCACCACATAGTAATATTAGCTAATAATCAGAATAAGAACACATGAGGTTTATAAAACAACATATCATGGTAGTAGAGGCCGATTTTTGATTGGGCGAGCGGGGGTGCTCATTTCAGGACCTTCCCCTCTCGTACCCAAGTTCCCGAGTCGAGGCAACTTTGGTGATGACGGACACGTGGCCTTTGGCACGAGTCAGGGTTTTCTAAATTTTTTCAAAATAAAATATTTAGGTGATGATTCTATAATCTGGCAAAGCAGTCTAGTTTTGGGATTATTTGATTCAAAATTTGATTTTCCAAAATGATTTTCCGGATTGGACTCTTTGGTGTTTATCAATCTCACATTGCACTTTGTGAGATTAGATTCAGAACTGTCATAGGAGTCTGAACTATAGGAGACCAATTCATGCCTCTCCAAAAGGGGGGCACGCGAAGAAAGTTAGGTGTACAGATATGGTATTCAACCGCGGAACCCAAGTCTGGGAAACGAAGAAGGTCATGGCAAAACCGGGATCGCTATAACCTTTCCCTTTTTTAGAAATTTGCCCTCAAAATTTTATTACAAATATCAAAACCATGATTTTCCAATTTTCAAAATGATTACAATTCAATTCTCGTTATTATGATCTGCGCACCGGTCATTCCATCCCTTCTCAAGAGATCAATTTCACAAAATATAGCTCAACATATATTACCAATTTGCATTTTCTGAAATTTAGCTAATTTCAACACATACATCTCATGCTTTCCAAACATATTCAATGTTTATGACAAGTTTACAATTTCTCCAAAACTTAAGCAACATATGCAATGCTCTCATTAATTTAAAACATACATAATGTTAACATTAAACTTTCATTTCCAAAACACTTTCAATCTTTACAATGTTTTCATAATCCAAAACACATACAATGTTTTTATAGCTCATAAACAAAGCCTAAATTCCGACATACAATCAAACATCAATAAAAAAGTCTAGATATTTCTCTCAGACTTCCAATTCACGCTCCCACGTTGCTTCCTTAGCCCCATGATGTTTCCACCGTACTTTAACCAAGGGAATTGTCTTGCCTCACAAGACTTGGTCTCGTCTATCCAAGACTCGCACCGGTCTCTCCTCATACGAGGCATCCTTTTCTACCTCTAAGTCGGTCCAATCCAACACATGTGATGGATTCGGCTCATATTTCTGAACATACTAAATGAAACACGTCATGCACTCTGGAAAGTTGCGGAGCCAACGCTAAATGGTATGCAACCTCCCCAATCCACTCAAGGATCTCAAAATGACCAATAAACTGAGGGGATAACTTCCCACTCTTCCCAAATCACATCAAACCCCGTCTAGGTGATATTTTCAAAAAGACATGATCACCCACCTCACATGACAAAGGTCTCCTCCTACGGTTGGCATAACTCTTTTGACGGCTCTGGGCAGTAACCAGCCTCTTATGGATAAGTGCCACTTTCTCCGTCGTTTCCTGAACCAATTTTGGACCTAACAAAGGTGCATCACCCACCTCAGCCCAACACACTGGAGATCTACACGGTCGGCCATACAAGGCCTCAAACGGTGCCATGCCAATACTTGATTGGAAGCTGTAATTGTAGGCAAACTCCACTAAGGGTAATTGTCTCTTCCACGACCCCGTAAAGTCAAGGACATAGCCTCGAAGCATACCCTCAAGGATCCGAATGGTAAGCTCGGATTGTCCGTCAGACTGAGGATGGTAAGCCGTGCTAAAAGTCAATCAAGTGCCCAAGGCACTTTGCAAACTCTGCCACAACCGAGCAGTCAGACGTGGGTGTAGAAACCCCATTTTTGACTGTCCTCAAGACTTGGACGTCACCGTTTGAACACTCGGTGATCATCTATGTTTGTGTTCGTTTTGAGGTCTCGGAGGACTCGGCTGCGCGCCTCGCCTCAAGACCTCTTAGCGTGTCTATTTTGTCATTGGTTGTACACCAAGGGCTTGTGTTTTGGGCTTCTGAATATGGGAAGTGGCTTGTTAACCCTCCCTGAGACCCACCGGCTGTGGCATGATACCACCGGCCATGTTTTGCCTTTATCGGCCAAGTGTTTGGCCGACCGGCCCTATTTTGTGGCCGACCGGCCTTCTTTTTGGTCGTTTGCCCCTTTCCCCGGCCGGCAACTTTTTTTTGCTTTTTTCAGGCATTGTGCATACCAGCTGTGCCAGCTGTAGTACACAGATCTATCCTCCATACACGTGTATGGAGGATTTGCACCCTTTGCACCCTTTTGCCTTAGCTTCCTCAAGAAGCTTAGATCCCTTTGCTCTAGCTTCTTGAAGAAGCTTGACCCTTTGTCTTAGCTTCCTCAAGAAGCTTGGACCTTTGACTTAGCTTCCCCTGGAAGCGTGCCCCCTTGACCCCTTTGATTTAAGCTTCCCTTAGAAGCTTTGAGCCTTTGCCTTGTCTATATAAGAGAGCCTCTCTTCTCCTTTGAGGGGGTTCAGCAAATCAGAGACATATATGATATATATATCACTCTCTCTCTATATCTCCCTCTCTCTTTTCATTTGTGTGTGTTAGAGTGTCCAAAAGGGTGTTTCGTTATTAGTTTTGCACTTAAACAGCTAGTATTACACCATACACTGATTTTGGAGGTGTTGAGAGTTTGTTCTTGGAGCTTTTGAGTGGGTTTTGATCAAAAAACAAGGCTGGAGTTTTGGTTCTTCAAGTGTTCTTCAAGGGTGAGCACTATTGCTTTATATTCCCCATTCTTGCACTAGCTTTTAACCTACTTTGCATGCTGTTTTGAGCTTTGCGTATAACTAATAAGAGTTCTATTTTTTATGTTTAGGATGTTTCATTAAGGTTATTTTAGTGTTGGGGGTCGACCTCCCCCTCTTAGGCCTTGTTTGGCCTCATTTTATACCTTTCTTGTTGAGCTTTGAGAACCTTCATGTATTGGCTTTCTCACCACTGAAATCTAGAGGATTTTCAGTGGTAAAGAAGTGGTTTTGAGGTATTTCATAGGGGAGGGACACCCCTCTCCCTTTGTCTCTCTTTTGCTTGTGTTTTTGGCCCATAAGGGTAGCATGCATGCCTAGCTTTGTTTGGGTATATTCTAGAGGTTATTCAGTGTTTATTTAGCATGTTATACCTCTGTTTTGAGTTGGTTTAATGGTCCCTTACATGCATCATATACATGCCTTATAGTCCCATTGTTTGCTCATAACACGCATCTTGCATTTGGACTACCATGCTCACATGTTTTGGTTTAGCTTTGTGAAGATTTTAGCTTTGTTTTGCCATGTTTGAGGTTTGGTTTTGGTTGTTTTGATCATGTTTTCCATGATTTGTATTGCCGTCATACATTCTAGCTTGCTAGCTTTGGGAGTATAAGTCACTAGCATGCTTTGCTTAGCTTATTCTCATGATTTGGCATCAGTGGGGACCATATTTCAGTCCATGTTTCATGCTTGCGTACTTGCATTTGGCTCTCTTTCAGTACTTGGAAGTGTTGTAGTTTTATGCCTCAAGAGTTGGTGATTGTGTATGCCACCATGTTTAGGCATTTGGGATGCCATTTATGTGAGTTTTGGGGCTTATTCTAACATACCATAGCTCTGATTTTGTTGGCCTAAATGCCCATGTTTGTCATCTTTTGGTTGTTCTTGAAAGTTGCCTTTCATGCCATAGTCTTAGGCCCTTTGGTTTGCATGTTTGTTTTGCATGTTGGCACCATCATTTTAGTACTTTTGGCCACTGTTTTGGGGCATGGCTGAGGCCTCTCATTTTGGTTTAGGTCCATCCTTGTATATAGTTACATGTTTGACATGTTGCATCTAGTTACATGCTTGCATTATACCATGTTCGCATGCTCTTATTACATTAGTTTAGCTTGCATGTTAGGTCGCATTGCATTGCATTTTGCATGTTTGGCATATTGCACATTTGCATGTTTAGTTGGCATTGCATTTGAAATGCTTAGCTAACTTGAGCCATTTTATGTATTTGAACCATTTTGCATAACATGCATAATATTATGTTTGGTTTGGGGTGTCAAACCAAACATGGGGAATGAGGTGCGTTCGTACTCAAAGTGATGTAACGCGCTTCGATCCTCGGTCGCTGTCGCCCTTGATCTCACCATGATAGGTCGTGAAGCATTCATTCGTTTCATTGCATTCATTCATATTGATTTGCAAACTTCGCGCCTTTGGCCATCATGCATCAAAATGCATGATTGGTGGCCCGAGGACCGAGGGCCACGCTCCCTTGAGTTCATTGCATGATAGGGAGTGTGGCCGTGCACATATTTGTCTTGAAAACTCCTTGCTATGCACTCTCTGCCCTTTGTTACAGCAAAACCAGTATTCTGCAGGCATAAAAGGATGGCCAGCCACTTCTAGTGCCGACCGACCATCAATTACCTGCCCAAGACCTCATTTCTGGCCAATGGCCACATTTAGATGGCCGGTAGAACTCCCTGTTGGCCGATGGCCTTCCAGAGTGCTCATGGGGTATTTCAGAAGCGTCACAAGTATTTTCACAGTTCTCAAAAGTGTATAATAGTGTAAGCAGAGGCAACAATGGCATGGCAACGGGTTTCCGAGCGAAGTGGACCGAGCATGCATCATCCAAACATTTTCAAGACAGAGCCGCGGCGGCCCTTTTGGTTTGTATTATTTATTCGGACTCTCCGAGAGAGGGCCCATTTTGTAATAAGTGTGCGTGAGTGTGTACATGTCTTCCAACCCCCATTTCTTTCTCCCTTTTATTTAACCATTTACGATGGTTAGATTTAGGGCATATTTCAGTTAGCATCCTTATGCTATGCATGTTTGCATCATTCATATGTCTTGCATGCACCGGGCTTGGCGCATCATACTAACTGCATTGTATTTCAATTCCAAGATGAATACGTGTTAGTTGTAACATCTCACATGCCTTCTCAGAATAGCCAAGCCTATCTTAGTTGCATTTTGCATGCGTTGCATTAGCCATTTTAACATGAACTAGGATCATGCATTGATTATTAACTAGTTTCTGTTTTGGCTTGGAGTACTCAGTAAATGTTTATGCTTTAGCGTCCTTGCATGTGTGTGAGTGACTGCCATGATAGCATGCTTACCATGAGGCTATGTGTTTATGTGATATATCTGCCTGAATGCCTGCGGGTGGAGGTTGGGTTATTTGAATTGGAACAATGCATGGAATGAGAGTTTTAAGCCCACTTGAGAGTGGCAAAATCATGTTTTCTTAAGCCTACTTGAGAGTGGCAAATCCACGTCTTAGCCTACTTGCGAGTAGCACCATCAAACCATCTTTCAAATAAATGAACATGAAATTTTTTGTTCCAACTCAAACGATCGAGTCTATACTTGTATGCTGTGTGCATCACATAGTAATTCTAGGCTAATACCCGGAATAAGAGCACATAATGTTTTCAAAACTCGATATCATAGTTAGTAGAGGTCGATCTTCAGATCGGGCGAGCGGGGGTGCTCATAGCTGACCTTCCCCAATCGTACCCAAGTTCCCGAGCCGAGGTAACTTTGATGATGACGGACACGTGGCCTTAGGCAAACGAGTCAGGGTTTCCTAAATTCCCCCATAAAAATATTTAGGTGGCGACTCTATATCCGGCAAAGCAGTCGATGTTTGGCATTTCTTTCTCAAAAATCTATTTTTCAAAACGATTTGCCGGATTTGGACTCTTTGGTGATTTATCAGTCTTACATTGCACATTGTCAGATTAGATTAAGAACCGACAACAAAACGAGTCCGAACTGTGGCATTGGGGACCCGAGGGCGCGTCCACAGTTTCTGCCGACTCTGCTGGGGAGTTAGAGAGCTTGACTCGAATTCATGATATCTTATTTTGACTACACTTATGTGTTTCTTTGCATTGCATTTGCATCGGTGCGCCTAAGTCATAGTGTTTGCTATCTGCTTTTCCTGAACGGTTTGCCGGAGGCTCGCTTCGAGAAGCGTGCCATAAGGCTGACCGGTTACGGGCTCTGCCACGATTGGAACACAAACCCCGATTTTTATCGGGGCACCCTTTTTGACCATTCGACACAGTGCATATTCGGAATCCATAGTGACCATTCCAAACTAGGACAGGTTGCTTACTCGATTATAGGTTGTGTGAAACTGCTGTGTACATAGTGAAACCCTAGCTCCTAACAAAATAGGACCGGGAAACCCTACCCCAACATAGGAGTGTTTTGGTTCTCACTTGTTTGCTATGTGCTTTTAGAGTGCGTCTCTACAGGAATGCATGTATCAGTTTGCAAGTTTGCGCATCAGGCCTGCGGGCATCAGTATTAGTGTTTGGGAATCAGTTATATCCGCGGGTATCTGATCCAGATCTGGGACAGTAATTTGGGAATAGTGATCAGCGTTTGAAAAACAGTGTACCCAGCTAATCAACTGCATGTTGTTGTACCCAACTGTGTGTTGTGTTTTAATTAGGCCGTTATGCGGTCTGTTTGCTGGTTGTTTATTTCCTTATTATTGCTTTATTTATCTTTTTGCTAGGTAGTTTTGAACGATTGCTTGTAACCAAGCAGATATTCCCTAAGCACTCTGGACTAGAGGTTGCAGACTCCACCGATCTGAGGGTCTGGTAGACAGACAACCAGTGTTTCGTTCTCTACCCCCGGTTACCAGAAAGAGAACAGTTAGGCGGAGGATATTAGTTCAGTAGTCAGTTCACAGGGCTTTGTCTACCCCACCTGTGTACAGTAGGGATCAGGGTTTTGTTTCTCTTGAAGAGAGGGGACATATACCGGTAGTACAGTTAGATCAGGGCAGTATGGCTGGAATGGAGGAAATGATGCGTCAAATCCAAGAAAGTATGAGAATCATGCAGCAGGACGCTGTTCGTCGGGATGAGTTTGCCAAACAATAGGCCGAGGTTATGGCTCAACAAGCAGAGTTGATTGCCAGGTTACAGCAGCAAACCGGGGCATTTGCTTCACACCAAGCCCCTTCCCCACCAGGAGTTTCGGTATCCAGGGAGGCACCAAATATCTCGAATGCCCAGGAGGATACAGACATCCCAACGGGGCCGGCTCCACCCCCAATTCTACCTCAACTATCCAAGGCACCTACGCCTATCAATCAACCGGACTCTCCTTTTGAGTTCGAAGTGGACCCCATGACATTGAAAGTGAGCAAGCTGGAGAAGTTGTTCAAGAAGTCTCAGGGTGTCAAGACCATCCCTGATATTGAAGATGGGTATACCGATGCAGCCGTAACGTTGCCAGACAGATTTATGATGCCGTATATCGACCGATTCGATGGATCTGGGGATCCCATGGTGCACCTAAGGTTGTTCTCAGATATATTAATGCCGATGGGTCTCACCAGACTACAGAAGCTATCTTTGTTCGGCTGGACCCTGTCGGGTGTAGCGGCCATCTGGTACGCAAAACTGGAAGACGATGTCAAGAGGAATTGGGACGAGATGGCTGAGGCTTTTGTCGCCCAGTACTCCTATAATACACAAATCGAGATTACAACCCGTGATTTTGAGACAACTAGGCAGGAGCCTAAAGAGAGCTTTTCTGAGTTCGTAACCCGGTGGAGGGCCAAGGCCTCAATGATGACCCTAAGGCCCACTGATAAAGATCAAATTCGGATGATTGTGCGCAATCTCCAGGCTAAGCTTATGCAGAAAATGATTGTCCTCCCCTTCCCCACCTTTTCAGATCTGCACGAGATAGGGGTACAAATCGAGGATGATTTGAAACAGGGCTTGATTGACAATGACAGAGAGTTACCCAGGAGAACCTTTAACAACCGCAGTACAAATGCAGGCACAAGCAGTGCTATAGCTACCAGATCTCAGAAAGTAAGCATGGTCACCACCAACACCCCAAGAACCCTTGTAGCTATGCCATTCACCGGTGCGTCCGGTAGTAGTTCGCAAACAACCAGATACCCACCCAAAAGCCAAAGAACCTTTGCTCCACTATATATGCCCCTGTCCAAAGCTTTGGGGGTTTTAATCAAAAAAGGGCACTTAAAGCCCTTGGAGCCACGGCCATTGCCGGAAAACCTCCCCCCTTCCCATGACCCAGCCAAATACTGCTCATTTCACCAACAGTATGGTCATGACACCGACCAGTGCTTCCGATTACGTCATGAGATTCAGGATCTCATCGATAATGGGGTAATCGTGCCTTCAGAGAAACCCAATGTCACGACCAACCCTCTCCCACCACACAACTAAGTTCCACCCCCCAAACGCATCATCTTTATCCAGACCGGGGCTATGGCATACGACGCTAGCAAATACATCACTCCTTCCCACCTACCCAAGCTGGAGGTGCTCCTTCCTGACTACACTGACTTGTGCATGTTGGACATCTCCAGAACCTAACCCAAACCAATAGTGGTGGCTGTCGAAGACAGAACAGGGGAAACTTCAGTGGAGAATGGGATTGTTGAGTCAGAATCTGAGGAACCTAGGTGTTTTACTGAGGAGGTATATAGTCCGAGTGACTACATTCTGTCGGTAGGCTAGGTTGGATCAAATATGAAATTGCCTGCAGGGGCAGAGAATTGTGTGATACAGGGGGATGGATATGGTCAGAAGATGGATGACTTAGCAGCTTTGGAAGGGGATATGGCTAACCTGCAGTTTTTTGAAGAACAAGACTCGGTAGTCAACTGGTTTGATTTTGAAGAGTCAGCAGAGGTTACCGGGTGGCTTGATGACCTACCAGACGTTGTTGAAGAATCTCAGTTGGAACAGGGCCCGGCAGGGGCAAGGGCATCAATTGTGGCCAAAAGGGCCGGAGATCAGAATGCATCGCCGGAGAGCGCTGGTAATAATAATTCTGCTCGGAATTTGGGCATTTTGAACACATGAATTATAGAGCAGCCAGCTGTACTGACGCAGTTGGAACAAGAAGAAATCGAAGAATCTGAGAGAATCAGAAAAGCCAAGGCCCCCGTAGGAATTGAAAGTGCTGTGAGCACGAGGATAGAGAATGCTGCGAGCATCTGGACAGAGGGTACTGTAAGTACAAAGACAATGGAACCGGAGCCAGACAGGTGTCTGTTGGCTGCCGACGGAATGTGGTGGGAAGACGATGATCTATGTCTTGCCCACACAGATGAGGACTGGGGGAGTAACCAGCCGGACGATACCTGGTATATTGGTGAAGTTGACCATATGACCTGAAGTGGGCGGTATTTCAAGCCCCCGCATCTAGATCAACCAAAAGCATTCGGGAAGGACAAAGAGGCAGAGAAATAGAAAGAGAAGCTATTCGAAGAAGAGGCTGTACTGAAGCCGTTGAAAAAGATACAAGCAGACATCTCCATCTAGACACTGCTTATGGCTTTGCGAGTACATAGGTAGGCTGTCCTATCTACTATGGACAGGGCTAAGCTCTCCATTGACACCACACTAGAGCAGCTGGTAGGACTGGTCTTTCCGGGAGGAGGTTCCCCGATGTTGACCTTTTCGGAGAAAGAACTACCCCCTGAGGGCGCAAATCATAATAAACCCCTCTACATCTCTATGGAATGTAGAGACAAGTGGGTGCCAGTGGTTCTTGTCGACACGGGATCCGCTATTAACGTGTGCCTGTCAAGGACGACATATGCAATCGGGTTAAAGCCCGCGGACTTCGTGCCAACTACTCAAGTGATCAGGGCCTATGATAACACAAGCAGGGAGGTGATGAGGACTGTCAAAATTCAGACCCTGGTTGGTCCAGGATAACACAACATTGAATTCCATGTCTTGGACGTTCTCGCAACCTTTAACCTACTTTTGGGACGACTGTGGTTGCACCAGGTCAAGGCAGTCTCTTCCACCTTGCATCAAATGTTGAAGTACCCTCAAGGGAAGGGGGTAGCTATAGTTTTTGGGAACACGTCAATCCATCCGTCGCCGGAAGTGTCTACACCAGTCTTGGAAATTGAGCACGGCACGAAGGATGTGTTCTTATCGAGGTTCACTTTGGCTGAGTCTCAGGTCGTGCAGAACATCTTGGCTGTTGATGAGGGGGTGTATGTCAGCACACAATCAATATACCTTATGAACAAACTTCAACATATCCCCGGGATGGGATTGGGAAAAAGTGGTCGAAAGGGCATAGCAACGTTGGCCGAAGTGCTGCACAACCCATATACCTTTGGTCTGGGTTATCTGCCCACCAAGGAGGACTAGGTGAGGAAAGGTAAGGAAATGGCTGGGAGAGCCAGAGCAAAGCAGGCAGGGAAGCCATATGAGTTAATGCAATGACCCATTCAGGGTACCCTAAACGGACGCTTCGTCCGGGAGGGGGAGGACTTTCCATTTTGTGGCTTCTCGGAGCCTTGGTTAAACGCAGAGAGGAAGCGCATGCCAGGCTTTGAGATCTTTTTCGACCTGTAGTTATCCAAGGATGATGTTGCCAAGCAGCAGACATACCCATCAGTTGAGGTTGAGAAGTGTGGAAAAGGGAATTTTGAGGACATCGAATTTGAAATGGGGGTAGCTCTGGCTTGTCTACTTTCAGAACCTCTGATCAAACAGAAGTGCTTGGGGGATAACTTCTCGGTATGCATGATCGGGAATGAAACGGCTGCGGGCCTACCGTCAAACATTTTGGATGCATCCATTGCACCCTCCCTCATTTGGCAGTACGAGGAGGGATTTTTGTCAAGCAGCACCGGGTCAGGTAGTGAGCCGGAATCAGATTCCACCAAATCTGTTGAGTCAGAATCAGGTTCCAGTTCAACTGAGTCTGAGTCCGATATTCCTGGGGGTGATAACCCGGATACCACAATCCTGTCCAGGTCGTCTTTTTCCTTCTCTTTTGAGTCTGTTGTAACCGAAGAATCGGACGATTTGGATGTGCTTAAGGAGAGTGATGTGGCTGTAGTTTCTGAGTACTTTTCTGTGCCTTTGATTTATTGCTTGAATTAGGACTTTCAAAACTTTGATGAAAACGACGAGGAAGAAATTGCTCCGGTTTTACAACGATTAATTGATCAAGAGCAGGAGAGATTTGTTAAACCCCCGGTTGATGAAACACTACAGTTAATGTGGGCACCGAGGAGGACCCGCGGCTGGTCCAGATCGGGTCCACGTTGTCTTCGGAGGAACGCGAGCGCTTAGTCGCTTTATTAAAATATTTCAAAGATGTTTTCGGGTGGTCCTACGCAGACATGCCTGGAATCGATCCTGACATTGTATAGCACTGGATCCCTTTTGACCCCGAGGCCCGACCCGTTAAATAGAAACTCAGGAGGATCCGCCGGACTGGGCCCTCAAGATTAAAGAAGAGGTCACCAAGGAAATCGATGCAGGGTTTCTGCTGGTATCCGAATACCTAATTTGGCTAGCCAACATCGTTCTGGTGCCGAAGAAGGATGGCAGGATCCGGGTATGCATGGATTTCAGGGATTTGAATAGAGCTAGTCCGAAGGATGATTTTCCCTTGCCGCATATTGATGAGTTAATGGACTTCACAGCGGGGCATGCTTTGCTTTCGTTCATGGATGGATTCTCGGGCTATAATCAGATAATGATGGCACCCGAAGACCGGGAGAAGACTGCTTTCACCACCCCATGGGGGACTTACTATTACAGGGTGATGCCATTTGGGTTGAAGAACGCTGGAGCTACATATCAACGGGCTGCAACCACAATATTGCACGGCATGATCCACAAAGAGGTTGAGGTGTACGCAGACGACATGATTGTCAAGTCCAAAGAAAGAGAGGGCCACTACACCGCCTTGCAAAAGTTCTTCCAAAGGATCAGAGAATTTCGATTGTGGCTGAATCCTCAAAAGTGTACATTCGGGGTTACAGTAGGGAAATTACTGGGGTTTCTGATTACACAGAGAGGTATCAAAGTCGACCCTTCCAAAATCAAGCCCATCTTAGAAATGCCACCCCCAAGGACCGAAAAGGAGGTGCGAGGCTTTCTGGGTAAAGTGCAATTCATAAGACGGTTTATCTCAAAATTAACCTTGACTTGTGAACCACTTTTTGGTCTCCTGAAGAAAGGAAAGAAGTTCCAATGGGACGGCCGATGCCAAGCTGCTTTTGAACAGATCAAGGAATACTTACAGAATCCACCTGTGTTGTCACCGCTCGAGCCGAGAAAACCGTTGATTTTGTATCTTTCAGTAACTGAGACTACAATGGGTTGCATGCTCGCACAAGAATCAGAGGACAAAGTGGAAAGAGCCATCTACTATCTGAGCAAGAAATTGCTAGAATATGAAACTCGCTACACACCGTTGGAGAAGGCTTGCTTAGCCTTGGTATGGGCTACCAGGAAGCTGCGACACTACCTGTTAGCTCACTCTGTAATGTTGGTTTCAAGATTAGATCCCATCAAATATCTCTTCGAGAAACCGGCATTTGCGGGTAGGCTAGCTCATTGGTTGCTGTTGCTTTCCAAATTCAATCTCAAATATGTGATGCGCAAGTCAGTCAAGGGAAGAGTGGTGGCAGAGTTCTAAGCCGATCATCCAGTGGAAGGAGGTGAAGCAGTTGAGTACTTATTCCCAGATGAGGCCATTTTGCATATCGAAGATGAAACTTGGACGATGTACGTTGATGGAGCGTCAAATCAATATGGGTATGGGATAGGAGTGTTGCTAATTGCACCCGACAATTCCCATATCCCTCTAGCATTCAAACTCCATTTCAAAGTCTCGAACAATGAAGCAGAATATGAAGCATGCATTGCTGGTTTAGAAGCAGCCCTGGAACTACGGGCAAAACGGTTGGACGTCATCGGGGACTCCAACCTTGTTGTCTCTCAAGCGAAAGGAGATTGGAAAGTCAAAGAAGAAAAGATGATAATGTATCACCAGGCCTTGGACTTGTTAATTCCTCGGTTTGAGAAGTTGAGCTTTGCTCATCTGGTAAGAGAGAATAACAGGTTCGCAGACACACTAGCAACTCTATCGTCCATGATAGATATTCCTTTTAAAGTCCGGATGCGTCCGATTATCATTGACTAGAAGTTCGCGCCAGCTTACGAGTCGATTGCTGCTATAGATGGAGTTCAAGATGAGAACCCCTGGTATTACGATAGCTGGAACTTCTTGGAAAAAGTGGCATATCCACCAGGGGCAAATGCCAAGGATAAAAGGGTAATCAGAAGAATGGCCGTTCAGTTCATCATCTGCGCGGGTAAATTGTACAAAAGAGGCCATCTGGGAATGCACAAGCTCTGTGTTGAAGCCAAAGAATCAAAGCACCTAATGGAGGCCATCAATGGAGGAGAATGCAGTGTGCATATGAATGGGTTAATGTTAGCTCGGAAGATCCTCAGACAAGGTTACTACTGGTCCACCATGGAGGAGGGTTGTATTGGCTTTGTTCGGCAATGCCACAAATGTCAGATCCATGCAAACCGCATGAACATCCCGCCATCAAAGCTGTACAATATGACTTCGCCATGGCCATTTTCAGTCTGGGGAATCGATGTAATCAGGGCTGCCATGCCGAAAGGGTCTAATGGGCATGCGTTTATTCTGGTCGCGATAGATTATTTCACAAAATGGGTTGAGGCCCAATCTTATGCGGTGCTAAAAGCTTCGCACGTTGCAAAGTTCATCAGGAACAACATCATCTGTCGCTACGGGATCCCAAGCGAGATTATTTTAGATAATGGTTCCCATTTCAAGAAGGAAGTGATTGACTTGTTGGAGAAATACAGTGTGGCTTTCCATAAGTCATCCACCTATCGGCCGCAAACCAATGGAGCAATCGAGGCCGCCAACAAGAATATCAACCACATATTGCAGAAGATGGTGGAAACCTATCGGGAATGGCCAGATAAGCTGCCGCTTTCTCTACGGGTCTACCGAACTTCAATCAGAACTTCTACTGGAACGACTTCGTATTCATTGGTTTATGGGATGGAGGCCGTTCTACCTATCGAGATTGAGGTTTCGTCATTACGAGTGTTGGCTGAGTGTCAAATAGCCGTAGCTGATTGGCAACAGAGCAGATTTGAAGAACTCATGCTCTTTGCTGAGAGAAGACTGAAAGCACTGTACCATGTTCAAGGTTATCAGCGCAGAATTGCCAGGGCTTTCAATAAGAAAGTTAAGTCCAGGAATTTGAAAGAAGGAGATTTGGTGCTCAAGGACAACCGAGCTCCCATCCATGACCCTAGGGTCAAGTTCAGACCCAATTGGACTGGCCCTTACATCATCAAGTCTATCTGGTCAGGCGGAGCTGTCGTTCTGATGGACCTAGATGGCCTAGAGTTCTCACAGCCGATCAATATGGACAAGTTGAAGAAATATTACCCCTGAGAGGGTCGCTAGGCTAAAAACCCGAAAGGGCGACCTAGGTAAAAGTTAGAGCATGAAAAATTTGAAATTACAAAAACTGAGCTCGCAAGGTTGAAAACCCGCAAAGGGCGGCCTTGGCAAAAGTTAGAGCGTAAAAGGAGAGTGAAAATACTCAAGTGAACCCAAGCCTGAACTACGTAAGGCTTGATTCCCATCTTTGGGATACGTAGGCAGCTTCGTCTTGAAGTTCAACCATAAACATTTCCCCGATCAACTTTGTCCATTTGATCAGCTTGGTCATCTTTGTCTATTCAGCATTCACGAACTCGGTATGATCTCCAGTGTCGTGCTATTTAGACTAGGGGCAACTTTCCAGTTGTTGGAATCCGGGGTTGTGCATCTCAGTGATAGATCTCAGGCGTGTCCAGTTTTGATCCATAGCAAAAATGGTCTTGAAAAGTTTTAATAAAAGTTGATTTTGCTCAAATTAATCTTTTTACAACTTAGACCATTTTTTGGACCAAAGCAGAAAATTTTCAGTACCCACAACCTTCAATTACATTGAATTCAGTACAGAGTTCTCTTGCTCTTGCATACAAATTGAAGTTATTTTTTATTACATTCATAAGGAAAAACTTGAAAGTACTGATAATGCAATAAATTCGGGGCATAGATAAGTCAGGTGTTCCTGCGCCCCCTGCCAGAGTTGGTCGAAGCTTTCGACACCAAAGTTGGCCCCATCTGTGCCTTTTCGTTGAGCCAATTAATGCACTCATTAGATAAAGTGCAACTGAAAGTGGGAGCGGGGGCTAGGAGTTCTCTCGTCTTGTATGCTGCGACATGCCGAGCAAGCTGTATGCCTCAGACCGGGAATGTAGCTGGATACTCCATCTCCTCTGGCCGGCAAATCTAATCACGGCCAAACTGGCGCTGGAACCGGAACGGGAAGTAGAACACACAGTGAGTCAAGCCAATCAACTGAATCCCAGTCTGCTAGGACATGCTGTAACTCATTGCCGGTAGGTCGAGCCAAGGCCAACGCCAAGCGATGCGGTCCACGGACAAATTGCACATCCAATCGAACCACCACCCCTCATCCAGAGCACCGACTAGACGTTGTCGAAAGAAATAGCCGCGAGCTGAGTATGCTGGGCATGAGTCCACAATCTGCAACTTATCCATTAACCACACCTGGAGAGGGATGAAAAATGAGAGATTAAAGAATAGAGAGCTGTACGATGAGAGAAAAGTGAGAAAAGGGTCTTGAGAGAAAAATCGGGCCTGAGGGCCGAGTGATGTGAGCAATACATATGTGAGATTGGGTGGGAAACATTACCTGCAGTAGTAGTGGACTCCCCGCAAATTTGGTTGTTTCTTGGTGATGGAACACATCCAGGCCCATCAACGTCTCAGCCAGTATCATGGCAATGCAACCCTTGCCCTCCCTTAAGCCTTGAGCAACCTCGATCAACCGGACACTCGATCCTCTAGAGCCTGAGGCCAGCAAGAAATGAGATAGCATGCACAAACAAAGGGCATGACGCCGAAAACCTCGCGAATGATGGTTACCGCGGTCACCGTCACTGGAAAACCGACAAATCAGACTCGGAACATCCAGCATTCCGTCACCAATCAAAGATCGAGCGTCACGCATCGTGAGCCCACACATTCACCCTAGGGCTTAGGTGTGGCGGAAGCGAAGTTGGGGCAAGATTTCTTCGTCACACTCAGATTCCATCATAGCTTGGAAATCTTCAAAGGTATGACACACCTCTTGCCCGCAAAGGCTAAAGACATGTGTTACCGAATTCCAAAACATCACTGCGGCATGGAGGAAGGGAAGATGCAGCAGAGTGGGGCTCAGCGTGAATAGTGCGTTTATGCCAAAACCCGGAAATTCAGCTTTTCCGAGCCATCTAAGTTGGCAATCCAAGTTGTGAGATTTTCGGCAAGAAACTCTTCCATTTGGAGCAAATCAGTGTTGAATTGTGAAAAAACTATGAAGCTGATGGCTTTTTGTAGGAGATAAGGTGTGAGTGGAAGACAAGTGTCGGCATTCTGGTGGTTCTTGCCATTTTTGGCCGGCCGGCCGAGAATAGTGCCGACCGACCACCATTTTTGGTCGATTGGTCAAAACTATTAGCCGATGGCCATTTCTTGAGGTCGATATCCTTCCCCGTGGCCGGTGGTCTTCCCTCTCATTCCCTGAGCTGTTTATGTATTGAACATGCTGAGAAAATATGGCTGGCTCCACTTCCAATGCCCTCTGGTGATTGTTGTTACAGGGTCGCGCCCATTTGCTTATCGAGTTGTTGCAGATTTGCTTATCGAGTTATATGTCACATTCTTTGAATTTTTGTTTTGCTTATCGAGTTGTACTAGCACTTGGTTAGCTTATCGAGTTCTTTGTTTTGATTATCGAGTTGTTTTGTCCTTACTCAGTTCACTACCAGATTATTACGAGGCAAACGCTTACGTTCCAAATAAAGATTCAAATCTCATTTACATTTTTATGTAATGCGATGCAATGCGATGCATAAAATGTAACACCTTTGGAACAAAATAGCTGTTTCATTTCCATCATGACTTTTGCAAAAAAAAATACATGGTTTTGAGAAAGTAAAACTTGCCTGAGGCAGTGCAATGTGCTTAAATTACCAGCAAAAAGAAAAGTAAAGCAAAGAGGGTGAAGGACAACAGAATGTCTGGATTAGTACCGGTACCCTCCCTTGTGGTCGACGCACCTTCCACCTCTTTGTTCGGGCCCATTATGTGGTTTGGCACCTTCTTCATTCAAGATAGCGTGAGAAAATGAACTCTTGAACTTTAGTAGGCCTTCGTGTTGACCTCGAACCATGTCTTCTATGAGCAACACACAGTACGTGCGAAGAGCATCCTTTCCTGTATCCTTTTTGTATCTTGCGGCTTCCACAAATCGCTTCAATTATGTTGTATTACATTGCTTCATTAGGCTTTGATGAAGAATGCTCGTTACGTGTCTTGCATCAAGTGATGCCTCATCTTGCTTTGAGGTTGCATCTCAATATCATGAATAACATGCCTTTACCATGCTTCATGTGTTTATCAACCTTACTTCCCTTCTTTGCCTTTTTATACACATTGCATGCGTTGTCGTGTATTGCTTTACTTATATGTGTTCAAGTTCCTTTTATACACATTGCATGCGTTGTCGCGTATTGCTTTACTTATATGTGTTCAAGTTCCCCTTTTATACACGTTGCATGCATTGTTGCGTTATGCTTTACTTATATGTGTTTAAGTTCCTTTCCTATACACATTCCATGCGTTGTCGCGTTATGCTTTACTTATATGTGTTCAAGTTTCTATACACATTGCATGCGTTGTTGCGTTATGCTTTACTTATATGTGTTCAAGTTCCTTTCTATACACATTGCATGCATTGTTGCGTTATGCTTTACTTATATGTGTTCAAGTTCCTTTCCTATACACATTGCATGCGTTGTCGCGTTATGCTTTACTTATATGTGTTCAAGTTCCTTTTATACACATTGCATGCGTTGTCGTGTATTGCCTTACTTATATGTGTTCAAGTTCCTTTCCTATACACATTGCATGCGTTGTCGCGTTATGCTTTACTTATATGTGTTCAAGTTCCTTTTATACACGTTGCATGCGTTGTCGCGTATTGCTTTACTTATATGTGTTCAAGTTCCTTTCCTATACACATTGCATGCGTTGTCGCGTATTGCTTTACTTATATGTGTTCAAATTCTTATGCACATTGCATGCGTTGTCACGCGTTGCTTTACTTATATGTGTTTATGCTTCAAATTGCATTGTTATGCACCACTCAGCGTTGCATTGTCGCGCATGCCCTCCATGCATTGTTATGCACACACTCGAGTTGCGTTGTTATGCACCTCTTCCACCGGCATGGTCATGCACCCCTTCACTTGCGTTGTCACGCGCTTTCAATTGCATTGTTATGCATACCTCTAACAATGTTGTACTTGTTAAGTTTTCTTTCTCTTTCAGGCACGATATTGTATGTACGGTTCATTCGAAGCTGGCACGACCAGACGAATCGCGCAGGTATTGTATTCTCCGTGTCAAACGTGGCGAGAATTACATAATTCCCTTGTATCCTTTCTGCATTGTATTGTAGATTGGCTTTTAGCATGCTTAAAACTGTTGCATATTTTGCTTCGTTACAGCTATCTTTGCATGATCATAAGTTATGCTCGGCTTTGTACATTGTTCTTGCATTTTGCCCCTGCCTTCAGGCACATACCTTTGTTTGTAGCTTGTATACTTTGTCTAAGTCTTCGGCCTTGTCAAAAATTGGTCGTCTCTGGGCTTTGACATTCACTCCCGTCATTGTTATGACTTTCAAGTTCTGTCAAGGAGGGGCAACTGTAGACACCCCATTTTTGACCGTCCTCAAGACTTGGATGTCACCGTTTGAACACTCGGTGATCATCTATTTTTGTGTTCATTTTGAGTTCTCGGAGGACTCGGCTGCGCGCCTCGCCTCAAGACCTCTCAGCTTGTCTGTTTTGTCTTTGGTTGTACACCAAGGGCTTGTGTTTTGTGCTTCTGAATATGGGAAGTGGCTTGTTAACCCTCCCTGAGACGCACCGGCTGTGGCATGATACCACCGGCCATGTTTTACCTTTATCAGCCAAGTGTTTGGCCGACCAGCCCTATTTTGTGGTCGAACGGCCTCCTTTTTGGTCGATTGCCCCTTTCCCTGGCCGGCACCTTTTTTTTGCCATTTTCAGGCATTGTGCATACCAGCTGTGCCAGCTGTAGTGCACAGATCTGTCCTCCATACACGTGTGTGTAGAATTTCCACCGTTTGCACCCTTTTGTCTTAGCTTCCTCAAGAAGCTTACACCCCTTTGCTCTAGCTTCTTGAAGAAGCTTGACCCTTTGTCTTAGCTTCCTCAAGAAGCTTTGACTTTTGACTTAGAAGCTTGCCCCCCTTGACCCTTTTCATTTAAGCTTCCCTTACAAGCTTTGAGCATTTGCCTTGTCTATATAAGAGAGCCTCTCTTCTCCTTTGATGGGGTTCGGCAAATCAGAGACATATATGATATATATATCACTCTCTCTCTATATCTCCCCCTCTCTCTTCATTTGTGTGTGTTAAAGTGTCCAAAAGGGTGTTTTGTTCTTAGTTTTGCACTTAAAAACCTAGTATTACACCATACTTCGGTTTTGGAGGTGTTGAGAGTTTGTTCTTGGAGCTTTTGAGTGGGTTTTGATCAGAAAACGAGGCTGGAGTTTTGGTTCTTCAAGTGTTCTTCAAGGGTGAGCACTATTGCTTTATATTCCCCATTCTTGCACTAGCTTTTAACCTACTTTGCATGCTGTTTTGAGCTTTGTGTATAACTAATAAAAGTTCTATTTTTTATGTTTAGGATGTTTCATTAAGGTTATTTTTGTGTTGGGGGTCGACCTCCCCCTCTTAGGCCTTGTTTGGCCTCATTTTATACCTTTCTTGTTGAGCTTTGAGAACCTTCATGTATTGGCTTTCTCACCACTGAAATCTAGAGGATTTTCAGTGGTAAAGAAGAGGTTTTGAGGTATTGCATAGGGGAGGGACACCCCTCTCCCTTTGTCTCTCTTTTGCTTGTGTTTTTGGCCCATAAGGGTAGCATGTATGCCTAGCTTTGTTTGGGTATATTTCAGAGGTTATTCAGTGTTTATTTAGCATGTTATACCTCTGTTTTGAGTTGGTTTAATGGTCCCTTACATGCATCATATACATGCCTTATAGTCCCATTGTTTGCTCATAACACGCATCTTGCATTTGGACTACCATGCTCACATGTTTTGGTTTAGCTTTGTGAAGATTTTAGCTTTGTTTTGCCATGTTTGAGGTTTGGTTTTGGTTGTTTTGATCATGTTTTCCATGATTTGTATTGTCGCCATACATTCTAGCTTGCTAGCTTTGGGAGTATGAGTCACTAGCATGCTTTACTTAGCTTATTCTCATGATTTGGTATCATTGGGGACTATATTTCAGTCCATGTTTTATGCTTGTGCACTTGCATTTGGCACTCTTTCAATGCTTGGAAGTGTTGTAGTTTTATGCCTCAAGAGTTGGTCATTGTGTATGCCACCATGTTTAGGCATTTGGGATGCCATTTATGTGGGTTTTGGGGCTTATTCTAACATACCATAGCTCTAATTTTGTTGGCCTAAATGCCCATGTTTGTCATCTTTTGGTTGTTCTTGAAAGTTGCCTTTCATGCCTTAGTATAGGCCCTTTGGTTTGCATGTTTGTTTTGCATGTTTGCACCATCATTTTAGTACTTTTGGCCATTGTTTTGGGGCATGGCTGAGGCCTCTCATTTTGGTTTAAGTCCATCCTTGTATATAGTTGCATGTTTGACATGTTGCATCTAGTTACATGCTTGCATTATACATGTTCGCATGCTCTTATTACATTAGTTTAGCTTGCATGTTAGGTCGCATTGCATTGCATTTTGCATGTTTGGCATATTGCACATTTGCATGTTTAGTTGGCATTGCATTTGACATGCTTAGCTAACTTGAGCCATTTTAGTTAGCATTTTGCATAATATGCATAACATTATGTTTGGTTTGGGGTGTCAAACCAAACATGGGGAATGAGGTGCGTTCATACTCAATGTGATGTAACGCGCCTCGATCCTCGATCCCCGACGCCCTTGATCTCAACATGATAGGGCGTGAAGCATTCATTCGTTTCGTTGCATTCATTCATATTGATTTGCAAACTTGGTGCCTTTGGCCATCATGCATCGAAATGCGTGATTGTTGGCCCAAGGACCGAGCGCCATGCTCCCTTGAGTTCATTGCATGATAGGGAGTGTGGCCGTGGACATATTTGTCTTGAAAACTCCTTGCTATGCACTGTCTACCCTCTGTTGCTGCAAAACCAGTATTCTGCAAGCTTAAAAGGCCGACCTGCCACTTCTAGTGCCGACCGACCATCAATTACCAGCTGATGACCTCATTTCTGGCCGATGGCCACATTTAGATGGCCAGTGGAACTCACTCTTGGCCGATGGCCTTCCAGAGTGCTCATGGGGTATTTCAGAAGCATCACAAGTATTTTCATAGTTCTCAGAGGTGCATAACACTCTAAATAGAGGCAACAGTGGCATGGCGACGGGTTTTCGGGCGAAGTGGACCAAGCATGCATCATCCAAACATTTTCAAGGCAGAGCCGCGGCGGCCCTTTTGCATTTCATACTTAGTTTATTTTCGTAATTAATTTGTTAATTAATTAGGAGTTTTGTAATAATTAATTAGCTAGAGTAGTTAATTATTTGGTTTGTATTATTTATTTGGACTCTCCGAGAGAGGGCCCATTTTGTAATAAGTGTACGTGAGTGTGTACATGTCTTCTAACCCCCATTTCTTTCTCCCTTTTATTTAACCGCTTACGATGGTTAAATTTAGGGCATATTTCAATTAGTATCCTTATGCTATGCGTGTTTGCACTATTCATATGTCTTGCATACACCGGGCTCGGCGCATCATACTAACTGGATTGTATTTCAATTCCAAGTTGAATACGTGTTAGTTGTAGCATCTCATATGCCATCTTAGAATAGCTGAGCCTATCTTGGTTGCATTTTGCATATGTTGCATTAGCCATCTTAACATGAACTAGGATCATGCATTGATTACTAACTAGTTTCTGTTTTGGCTTGGAGTACTCGTTAAGTGTTTATGCTTTAGCATCCTTGCATGTGTGTGACTGACTGCCATGATAGCATGCTTACCATGAGGCTATGTGCTTGTGTGATATATCTGCCTGAATGCTTGTGGGTGGAGGTTGGCTTATTTGAATTGGAACAATGCATGGAATGAGAGTTTTAAGCCCACTTGAGAGTGGCAAATCCACGTCTTAGCCTACTTGCGAGTAGCACCATCAAACCATCTTTCAAATAAACGAACAGGAAATGTTTTGTTCCAACTCAAACGATCCAGTCTATACTTGTATGCTGTGTGCGTCACATAGTAATTCTAGGCTAATAACCGGAATAAGAGCACATAATGTTTTCAAAACTCGATATCATGGTTAGTAGAGGCCGATCTTCAGATCGGGCGAGTGGGGGTGCTCATAGCTAACCTTCCCCAATCGTACCGAAGTTCCCGAGCCAAGGCAACTTTGGTGATGACGGACACGTGGCCCTAGGCAAACGAGTCAGGGTTTCCTAAATTCCCCCATAAAAAATATTTAGGTGGCGACTCTATATCTGGCAAAGCAGTCCATGTTTGGCACTTCTTTCTCAAAAATTTGTTTTTCTAAACGATTTGCCGGAATTGGACTCTTTGGTGATTTATCAGTCTCACATTGCACATTCTGAGATCAGATTAAGAACCGACAACAAAACGAGTCTGAACTGTGGCATCGGGGGCCCGAGGGCTCGTCTACAGCGGGTCTACATCTGAGACAATCGTCACTACAATCCCGTGCAACCTCACTATGTCTCGACTATACAAGTCAACAAGGTAATCTACCGAATCTCTTACACACATTAGAATAAAATGCGCTGACTTGGTCAATCGGTCAACTACCACCCAAATGAAATCACTACCTTGTTGAGTCCTCGGAAGGCCCATAACAAAATCCATCGTGACATGCTCCTACAACAAACCCGCTGGCCTCTGATGTTCAGCCTTCACTTGCTGACAAGTAAGGCACCTCGATACAAACACTGCCGTATCCTTCTTCATAACTTTCCACCAGAACTGGTGACTCAGATCATGATACATCTTTGGGCCTCCCGGATGCACCGCAAGGTGTGAATGGTGAAACTCTCAAAGTACTTCCTCTCGGCAAAACTCCGGTACAAACAAGCGGTCGCGGTATCTCACAGTCAGGTCGGGATACACGGTCAAACCTTTCTCTGCCTTCCCACTGGAGATCTTCTCCCGAAGGGATTCTACCTCAAAGTCACCCTTCTAAGCTTCCAACATCCGATTCACAAGTGTAGGTTGTGTGACTATAGAAAACAAGGCTGCAGACTCAACAAACTAGCTCAAATGCAAGTCAAACTCACCAAGAGCGCCCAACATCTACCATTCTCGGATAGCTATATAAGCTACACTACTGATGGACTTCCTACTTAAGGCATCGGCCACAACATTGTCCTTTCCCGGATGATAGCGCAACTCAAAATCATAATCTTCTATGAACTCCATCCACCTTCTCTGCCTCAAATTCAAGTCCTTCTGTGTAAATGATACTTCAGACTGTTATGATCAGAAAACACCTTAAGCCTCTCATCGTACAGATAGTGCCTCCAAATCTTTAAGGCAAAAATCATAGTTGCTAACTCTAAATCATGAAAAGGGTAGTTTCTCTCGTGTGTTTCAATTGACGTGAGCCATAGGCTACTAGTTTCCCCTCTTGCATCAGTACACAACCCAAACCCTCTCGTGAAGCATCACAATAAACTAAATAGCCTAAACCCCTCTCCGGAATAATCAAGACTGGAGTGGTGGTAAGTCTAAGCTTAAGTTCTTGGAATGACTTTTCATAAGTCTCACTCCATACAAATTTGACCCTTTCTATGTCAATCCAGTCAAAGGCGAAGCTAGAATGAAGAAATCTTTCACAAACCGATGGTAATACCCAGCCAATCCCAGAAACCTATAGATCTCAAAGGCATTCTTAGGCTGTGCCCAATCTTGCACTGCCTCAATTTTGGATGAATCTACAGTCACCCTTCCCCGGATACTACACGGCCTAAAGACTTAACTTCTTTTAACCAAAATTCACACTTCCCAAACTTAGCATATAGCTTATGGGCTCTAAGCTACTCAAGCACCACTTGTAAGTGTTTCTCGTGCTACTCCTTAGAGGGTGAGTAAATCAAGATGTCGTCAATGAAAATGACCACAAAACGATCTAAGAACTCTCGGAAGATTCGGTTCATCAAGTCCACAAACATAGCTGGGGCATTGGTTAGCCTAAAAGGCATCACTAGAAACTTATAATGACCATACCACATACGAAATGCCGTCTTCGGGATATCCTCCTCCCTGACTCTCAACTGATGGTAGCCCGATCTCAAATCTATCTTAGAGAAACAACAAGATCCTTTTAACTGGTCAAACATATCATCTATACGAGACATAGGGTATTTGTTCTTAACCGTAACTCGGTTCAATTTTCGATAATCAATACACAGTCTCAAGGCCCCATCTTTTTTCTCAGCAAAGAGGGCTAGTGCTCCCCAAGGCAAAGTACTAGGGCGAATAAAATCCTTAGCTAGTGATTCTTGGAGCTGAACCTTCAACTCACTCAACTCAGCTGGGTCAAAACGATACGATGCCATAAAAATTGGTGTCGTCCCAGGCACTAAATCAATAGAGAAGTCAATCTCTCGGTGGGGTGGTAAACTAATAAGATCCTCGGGAAAGACATCCAAGTACTCACAAACAACTCTGGGCAACTAAATCTGGACCTCATCACACTCACTACTCATAAAGCTAGCGAGAAGGTAACTAAGCTCATTCCACCCTCACGGATCATACACCGGTGGTAAGACTCTACCAACCCGATCCCCCAAGAAATGAAAACAATTGCCGCTCAAGGTACGTACAGTAACCCTCTAGCGGTAGCAATCTATAACAGTCCGGTATAACGATAACCAGTCCATACCCAAAATAACATCAAAACCCGCCATATCCATCAATACAAAAGAAAATGAAAGCCGACGATCGGCAACCTCTATATCACAGCCCCGACACCCCTATTTCAAAATCATCTCTCCCCCAATAAGGTGACACAACATAAACAGAAGATGCTAACTGTGCCAACTCCAACCCCAAAACTGATGCAAATGCAGAAGATATAAAGGAATTGGGTGCACCCGTATCAATTAACACATTAGCAACCGAGTTGTAAAACAAAAAGGTACCTCACATAATAGACGGAGTTGGTACAAGATCTGGCACTGTAACAGCATACACGCACCATGTAGGTCTCTGATCTACCTACTCACCTCTCCAAGCATGAGACGGTTGCACTGACTGAGCTGAAGAGGCTCCCTGATTGGCTTTTGAGGCCCATACCGACTGCACTGGCTGGTGACTCTATGTCTGCCTTAAACTAGATGCACCAAATGTGCCACCCAACTATGGAGAAACCCTCTTTAGGTGCCCCGCCTGCCTACACTTATAACAAGTGAGTGGCTAGCCGTTGCCCTGACTCTAGCCTTGAGAACGAGCCAAAGATAAAGCTGCTCGTTGCCCTCCACCCCTCTGTGGACAAGCTGGATACTTCTGGCCCAACTGACCACATTTATAACAAGTGATGTCTCTCTAACCACCTCTCGTAGAACCCGAACTCGGCACTGGAAAGGTAGATCTTGAATGCGCTCCCTGGGACTGCTGAGGGTTAGAACCCCTCTGCCTCTCCTCCTCTACATACATAATAGTCTCAGAGTGGGCTGCAGCCTTCACAAGGCGCCCATAATCCCAAATCATGGACCCAGCAACTCTAAACATGAGCCCGGTTCTCAATCTCTTTTCAAACTCTAGACAATGGCATTCCCCAGTCGCCACTAACTCCGGTGCAAACCTAGACATGCTAGTAAATGTGGCCTCAAACTCAGCCACTAGTGTATTCAACTGCACCAACTTGGAGAATTGATCCCTCAACTTCTCCCTCACTGTAGTAGGTAAATACTTGTCTTGGAAAGCTTCAACAAAGGCCTTCCAAGTCCCTCTAATGCGCCCCCGTGCATATTTCCACCACTGAGCCGTTTCTCCCTTCAGCTAGAAGGACGCCAAGGTCACCCTCAAACCTCCATCTTCGATGCCAAGCATCTCAAACGTCTTCATCATCTGCTCCAGCCACTCATCAGCCTTCAGTGGCTCCTTAGGGTCACCTAAAAACTCATCCGAATTCGACCAAAAGAACTCCCTCTTTAGAAAAGAAGGCCCTACTTCAGCTACACAGGCCTGGACTTGATTCACAGCCCTGAGAATGTCCATAGATTCCTTCAATGCTCCGTCCATTTCACGGGCTAAGGCATCCATGGCCTATTGACCTACTGGCTCGGCCACGTTGGCCTGACCCACTCCTCCTCCTGCGCAAGAATCTCATCTGATATAGGCATCTC
The DNA here is from genome assembly GCF_055761805.1 of Camellia sinensis. NCBI lineage: Eukaryota > Viridiplantae > Streptophyta > Magnoliopsida > Ericales > Theaceae > Camellia > Camellia sinensis. The sequence goes on along the minus strand of NC_138975.1, from coordinate 97,726,547 downwards.
ATGTCTCCTAAGCTTACCGCGCCTACCACCACGACGTCGGCTTGACATCCTAATAAAGGTAACAAAGAGATTAGCACATTTACAAATATGCCGAAACTATCTCACTCATGTCCTAATATAATGAACAACTGTAATTCACTCCATGTAAGCACATAATCACATAAACACATACAAATTTCATTTCCGGATAATGACCGCTACGTGCTAGAGTTCCAGTTAGAAACGACAGAGATCAAGTGTCTTTCCAGCAGGACTCCCAAAAACCCATGGACCCGATCAACATCCTAGAAATTAAATCCCATACCCATATAGTCACATAAACATGTTATCAGATAAGCGCATAACATCATACTTAAGTCTCTGACAAGTGAGACAAACCCATTGTGGTACTTACCACTTCCTACGTACCCAAAGTATTCAAACCCGGTAGGCTCAGATACCAAGTTATAACGCTCTCAAAATATTATATAAATCAATCATTCATGAGATCTTTAGACACAATAGAAATGTTATATTTTCATTCATCAGAGTTAATATTACAAGAGATATCACCCGCCTTACATTTTCATAAATGTTCATCTTGAAACTACAGCATGTAACTCTAATTGAGAACGACAAAACAAATGCCCTATGGGCTTATATCATTCCAAGACTTCACTTGGTCACAACAAAAAAAGAGTCCAATCTCTATACAAGTAAAGCCCTCGGCTTGAATAAACATTCAACACAAAAACGAAATCACAAAAGTGGAGCCTTTAGCCCCTTAGCCTTCCAAGCTATGTCTTTGGAGGTGGCATGTGTAGACATCCCATTTTTGACCGCCCTTAGGACTTGGGCGCCACTGATCGTTTGCTTGGTGATGAAAGTTGTGCAATGCAAATGTTCGATTTCTTCAGCAAGGAGAGCATCAAATCCGAACCTACAACCCCATTTTAGAGCAAAACTATTTTGACCAAAATGAATTTGAGACCTTAAAACCCTCTCTTTCAAAACATTTTTGAAACAAATGCTTCTACGATGTTCTGAGGCTTACATTTTGTCAAATGTTGCGTTTTTCGGTAAACTGAGCATGGACAAAGTGGAAATGAATGAAAGAGAGGTAAACTCTTTGGAAAAAAATCTTCAAAACACCTTGTTTATGGGTTTGGACTTGAAGAAAATAGGAGAGGAGAGAAGAAACCAAGTTTGGGAGAAGTTTGGCATGAATCCGGGTAGGATCGAAATTGAGCAGTCTTCAGTCAAACAAGAATACCTTTTTTCACAATTGGAATTTTGTATGTGAGGCTTCTAGCATTGGAAACAAGACTTCAATGGCTTCAATTTAGGCTCAAGAATGACCTGCAAAGGAGTCCAGATGAAGGACATATTCCTATTTGAAGTTGGGCCCAAAAAGCAGATTTTTCTGGCTAACCAGAGATGGAAGTTGCTGGCCATGAATGGGAATTTTTTGGCCATGTGCCAGCCATGAATGGCCTATGTTGGTCGCTTGCCATCCAAGAGTGATCCTTTTCAGCCATGGATGATGAAGTGTCAGCCATCAATGATGTCTTGCCCGCCATTGATGCAGAAAGTCAGTTTTTGGCAGATATTTTTGTTCCACCTGTCCCTTTTGGGATATTTTCGACCCAAGGCTCTCTTTCTGCTATATATGGAGGTCATATCTCTTGGTTTTTAAGGTTAGAACAATTTAGCAAAAGTTTGGGAGCCTCTCTCTCTAAAACCTCTCTCTAGATTTCTCTATCTATAGAGCTTTTGTGCTTGGAAGCTTGCATACATCCATCTTCAACCTATCAACCCTTAACAAGAGTGGTTCATCTTTTGGCTGAAGTTGCTTGAAGCTCTCTTGGAGCCTCCTTAGAGCTCTTGAAGGTCATCTTGCTTGGTTTTGTTGCTTAAGTGTTGTCTTCCCTTCAAGAGGTATAAGACTCACCCTTTAGGCTTGTTTTGCCACCTTTGCAAATTATTTTTGAGCTGGTTTTCAACTGTAAAACCCTCTATTTTTAAGGTTTAAAAATATTGGTTTTAGTCTTGTTGAGTTGGGGGAGGGGAGTGTCTCCTCTTTTGCTCTTTGGCTTGTGAAGCCTTTTGTGCCACTTTTCAAAGTTTTTAAAATAACTTTGTTTTGGACTTTTAAGCACTGAATTCCAGTAGAATTTCAGTGGTGAAAAGTATGTTTTGAGGTCTAAAATGGGAGGGGGTGGCCTCCCTTCCTTGTGTCTTGTTTTCATGTATAGATGGCCTAATAGTTCGGCATGTTTTTCTGCCATCTTATAACTTGATCTTAGCATGTTTTTGTGACTTTTTTGACCTACTTTAACTCTATTTTTGGCTTGTTGGGTCATTTGTTGCTTGCTTCTTACACTTGTAATGTAATCATGCTAAGTAGCTTAATATGCTTGATGATTTAGCCTATCATTTTAGCTTGTGTTAGCTCCATCTCAGCATGCTTTTGCTCATGTTTTGTCATGCTTTAACTCAGTTTTGAGTTGTCATGATCATATGAGGCTTGCTTTGTATAGCTATAGTGTGAATGGCCTTGACTAGCTTTGAGTTTTAAGGTCTCTAGCATGCTTTGCTTGTGATGTTTGCATGTTATAGCATCCTTTAGTATGTGATTTCAGTGCATATACCTCTGTCATACTCTCACATACTTCACTTCTTCGTTGCTTTTGAGGGATGTGTATTGTGCCTTGCTTATGGGTTAACATGTGTGCATGTTCTCCTTGTCTTTTGAGCTTCTATCTCAGCATGTTTAGACCATTATTTTGGTATGTTTGAGGTCTGTTTAGGGCTGGTTTAGCCGTTTGAGTTTGATATTGCATGGTTCTAGTGTAAAGCTCTTCACTAGTTTTCATGCTTAAGTCTCCTAACATGTTGTACATGAGTTGTTTGCATGTTAGAGCCTTGTGTTTCATGCCATTTCAGCACTAAAATTTTGCCAGCTCCCTCATTTCTTCATTTTTCTATTTGTTTTGAGGGATGGTTAGTCTTGAAGTTGTGTTTAAGCTTGGGATTGGGGCTTGTGCTTAAATGGCTTTAACCCTCTTTTGAGGATTCCTCATAGTCAAAGGCAGGTCTCTTTCATGTCTTAAGTCATCTTCTGGTTGACCTCTCTCTCATTAGAGGACTTTCACATTTGGACAAATCGATTAAAGAATGGTTTGGTAATCTTAAAATGTGTAAACAAGAATTGAATCAAGTAAGACATGCCAAGATAAGCATTGTTGTTTGCATTGCATTGTGTTCAATCGGATGTTATATTCAACACAAGGTCGATTGGTCCATTTCATACTTAAAGTGATGAAAATGAGCCAATCTTCCTTTGTCTCCATTGCCCTTGATCATGCATGATAGGGTGGTGGTTCTAGAGTCTTGTTTTGTGCATTTATTGAATGTGTACAAGTTGGATCTTTGGCCATCATGCATTCAAAATGCTTGATTGGTGGTCTTGGATTCAATAGCACAACTCCTTTGATGTATTGAGATGATAAGGAGGGGCATAGTACAAACATAACCTTGGGAGACCCTCCAATTTCCTCTGGTTTGAGCTTTGTTACAGAATGGTGATGCAGCACACCAGTGGCCAGTAGTGCTTCACTGATGGCCGGCAGGTGGCTGGCAGTAGCTTCTCATGGCCGGCAGGCCACTGGTGCATTCCTCAGCATTGATTTGGTAAGGCAGAGCAGAAAGTTCTTGGAGACACCCTGCAAACAGAGCCTCTTAAGAGCAAATCGGTGGGCTTTTCGAGGCGAGAAACAGAATGCATGCATGTTTAACTTTCTGAAGCAAAGCTGAAGTAGTGTAATTCAATGTTTTACTTGTTAGTTAGCATTGGTTTTGTAATTTAATTAATTAGTTTGCTAATTGATTAAGTGTTGTAATAATTAAGTCGCTTAGTTTAACTATTTCTTTATTGTTTTGTAATAATTAGTAAGTAGTTTACTAGTTATTCAATTTGGTTTGTAATAATTAGTCTAATTAGTTTAATTAGATTAGTTGGTTAGCTTAGCTTAGATTAGCTTAGCTTAATCATTCGGACCCTTTTTCGCGAGGGCGCAATGTTGTAATAAGTGTGCGTGTGTGCGTGCATGTCTTCCAACCCCACTTCTTTCTCCCTTGTACTTAACCACTTTCAATGGTTAGTTTTAGGGCACGTTTTGATTAGCATACCTTATGTTTGCATGTGTGCATTCATTCATTTTTCTTGCACACACTAGGCTCGGCATATCATTCAAACCGCATCGTATTTCAATACCTATTTGAATACGTGTTATCAAATTGTTGCCTTCATATGCCATCTTATACAGGCGAGCCTATTTAGTTGCATATTACATGTGTTGTATTAGGCATTCTTAACATAGTTAGGGTCATGCATTGTTTCTAACTAATTTTTTGTTTTGGCTTGGAGTACACTGTAAGTTTTTACGCTTTAGCATCCTTGCATGAGTGTGAGTGTTTCCATGTTTAGCATGCTTGCCCTGAGGCTATTTGCTTAAATGTCGAACTGCATGAATGCCTGTGGGTGGAGGCTTGATTGCCTAAATTGGAACAACTTGATGATTATGAGTTTTTAAGCCCACTTTGCGAAATGGCAAATCATGTTTTTTTAAGCTCACTTGAGGGTGGCAAATCCGTGCTTTAGCCTACTTGCAAGTAGATTTTCAAACCATTTTTGAAAACAAACATGAGTTGTTTTGTTCCAATTCTTGTGATTGAGTCTATACTTGTATGCTGTGGGCATCACATAATAAGTAAGCTAATAATCGAAATAAGAAGAGACGAGGTTTATAAAACAGCATATCATGCTTAGTTGAGGCTGATCCTTTGATCGGGCAAGCTGGGCTGCTCATTTGAGGACCTGCCCCTCTCGTACCCAAGTTCCTGAGCTGAGGCAACTTTGGTGATGACGGACACGTGGCCTTTGGCACGAGTCAGGGTTTCCTAAATTTCCTAAAAAATAAAATATTTAGGTGGCGACTCTGTAATCTGGCAAAGCAGTCCATGTTTGGTGCTTTTTATTCAAAATCAATTTTTCAAAACGATTTGCCGGATTTGGACTCTCTAGTATGTATCAGCCTCACACTGCACTTTGTGAGATTAGATTCAGAACCGTGACAGGAGTCCGAACTGTAGTAAGACTAATTCGCGCCTCCTCCAAAATGGGGGCACGCGAAGAAGTCGAGTCTACAGCATGTCACCTGTACCTAAAAACGGTTTCCCAAGTAGGGTGAGCCAAAGCCCAGTAGAGATATGCTAAACAATATGAGAATTAACTAAAATATGAGCATCAGATAAATGTGCAACATTCTTAACCAACACGTACTCTTTTCAAGGTCATTTAATATAGATAACCAATATCTCAATTCATTTCCATTCTTCCACTTCAGGTAAATCAATTAACCGAATTCATTATTATCAAAGCAACCAATATGAGACTACAACTCACTGGTTCACAATTCAATACATTTATCAATCCAACACTTCTATTTCTTGTCATTTTACGGAACCACGTCCGAGGGAACTGGCATCCACAAATATGCAAGGTTTTAGGACCTTCACCCAGGACACTCCGGCCAACTTAATTATCAATGGAGTCCATCCCTTATCTCCTCCCAAACAATGAAGTACATCCCCTATCTCCTCCCAAATAATGATACATATACAACATATTTAAACACCTTGTCATATACAATGACTAATCAAAACACATATTCAATGGTTTAATGAAACCGTCATATTCAATGACATAATTTAATTGATTAGTTTCAATCCTCTTAATTCTCATATAGTTTCTACAACAATCATAGTTATCCTCTACTGATAGCCCAAAACAGATATATCTAAACAGATAAATAAATCTATCAACTGATAAATTATCAAATTCCATAGGTGAATGGTTTACCAAAACCAACTACACCCTTTATTTACAATCCTCCTAATTTCATATTTCCCATACCAATTTCATTATTCAAACAACATAATTATTTCATTCAACTTAGGGCAATCTTCCCCCTTTCACAAATATTACACCCAAGACCAAATTTCACCAATTATACCCAAGCAAATATCATGTTCAAGACTTGTTATACACATATGGTACCAAATATGGAAAATCACTCTTTCAAATATGAAAATCCTAACCTTAACTTCACCCAAATCTTCCCAAATCCCACCATTTATACAAAATGACAAATATCTAGGTTAAAGCACATATCAAAGAATAAAACATCCCTACCTGAAATGTAGAGCCCCAAGTGGAAGGAGGAGAAACTTGAAGATGCCCAAAGCTCAAACTTTTTCGGATCACAAGGAAGCCCACGCAAAACTCTATCTTTTTAACAAAGGGAGTAGGGTAGAGAACCTAAGATCAAGGAGTATTTATAGGGAGAGGGTGTGTTTTAGAGAGAGAGATAGCCAGATTATGGTTTTGAGTGAAAAAGAGACCAAAAAGTGATATAAAATCACGCTGCTGCAAACTGATATACGCAGTCCTGGCTCGGGCGAAGGAATTGTAGCTCGAGTGACCAGACACAATGGTGACCTCGCTCTAGACACAATGGTGACCTCGCTCTAGCAGAAGAGGCGTTGCTCGAGCGTAGAATGCAAAGCTTCAGATCTGCCACCAACGTAGATGCACGCTCGAGCAGAAGAAGTCTCGTTCGAGCAAAGAAATAATTTCACAAGGCTCGCTCGAGCGCAAGAAGGCTCGCTCGAGCGAAGCACTCCACGTTCCTAGAAAAGCTATGTCTGAGAAAAGACCTGAGGACTCTCAATCCTGGCTCGATCATAAGAACCCTCGCTCAAGCAATGAAGCAGATTACACAAGGCTCGCTCGAGCAGAAGAAGCCTTACTCGAGCGAAGAAGCCAAAATCTAGGCAACAACATTCTAGACCAACTAATAACCAACCTATTCCAAACATGCCCAACATAATCCACAACTCAAATACAAAGAGTCAATAGAGAATAACAAGATAAGGATATGATATTCAACCACGAAACCCAAGTACGGGACACAAAGAAGGTCGGGGCAAAACCGGGATTGCTATAATACTAGGAACATAACCTATTTCCAAAACACCCTAGACAATGGCCCTAGCTGAGCTAAGGAGTTAAAAGTTAAATTACAAGAGTTGTTGGATAAGGGTTTTATTAGACTGAGCACTTCACCTTGGGATGTTCTAATTCTATTTATTCAGAAAAAAGGATGGCACACTTTGTCTTTGTATTGATTACCGAGAACTGAATAAGGTAAGCATTAAGAATAAATATCCATTGCTAAGGATTGATAATCTGTTTGATTAGTTACAGGGAGCATGAGTCTTTTCTAAAATTGATCTCAGGTCAAGCTACCATTAACTCAAGGTTAAGGCCAAGGATGTGGAGAAGACTACTTTTTGGACAAGGTATGGCCATTATGAATTTTTGGTAATGCCTTTTAGAGTAACCAATGCTCCTGTTACATTTATGGATTTAATGAATGGAGTCTTTAAGCCATACTTCGATGAGTTTGAGGTTGTTTTCATCAATGATATCTTGATCTATTCCAAGAGGAAAGATGAGCATGAAAATTGTTTGAGAATTGCCTTACAAATTTTGAGACATAGAAAATTGAATGCTAAGCGTAGTAAGTGTGAGTTTTGGCTTTCGAGCATTTCATTTTTGGGTCATGCGATTAATGAAGAGGGTATTTCTGTTGATCCTAGCAAAATTTGAAGCCATTATGAATTGGTCAACGCCTACTAATGTGTCTGAGGTTCATTATTTTCTGGGTTTAGCAGGCTACTATAGAAAGTTTGTGAAGAACTTCTCAAAGGTTTCCATACCATTGACACAGTTGACTCAGAAAGAAGTGGCTTATGAATGGACTAAGGATAGAGAATCAGCTTTCCAGGAGCTAAAGACGAGATTAGTCATAACACCGATCATTGTACTACCATCAGGTAATGAGGAATTCTAGATTTATGGTGATGCTTCACATAAGGGTTTTGGTTGTGTATTAATGCAAGGAGGTATGGTCATAACATGTGCATCTCGTCGGTTGAAACCTTATGAAAAGAATTATCCTACCCGTGATCTAGAATTAGCAGCTGTGGTATTTTCTTTGAAAATTTGGCCCCATTACTTGTATGGAGCTTCTTGTCAAGTTTTCACAGATCACAAGAGTCTGAAGTATTTGTTCACTCAGAAAGAATTAAATATGAGACAGAGAAGATGGCTTGAGTTGTTGAAAGACTATGACATGTAGATTCAGTACCACCTTGGTAAAGCTAACTCAGTGGCTAATGCGTTGAGCAAAAAGTCTGTTAGAAATTCGGCATGTTTACTCACCGAACAGAATAGCATACTTTGGGATTTGAAAGACTCAGATATTGATGCTGTATTTCGTTGAGATAAGGGAATTTTAGCAATGAGTTCAGTAGAACCAACTATTATTAAGGAAGTAAAGACAAGACAGATAGAGGATAAATTTTTCAAGAAGGTAGTTGATGAGATTATCATAAAGCCGAGACCGGGATACACCATTGAGAATCAAGTGCTAAAGTTTGAAGGAAGATTGTGTGTGGCCAACATTCTAGAGTTAAATGAGAATTTTCCAACAAACTCATAGTACCAAATTTGTCGTTTCTGCATGAAATACCAAGATGTACGAAAATGTGAAGCAAACTATTTGGTGGCCGAATATGAAGAGAGAGAGATAGCCAAGTTTGTATCACAATGTTTGTATTGTCAATAAGTGAAAGCAGAACATCAAAGGCCAGCTAGACTTCTTCAACCTTTGTCAATTCTCGAGTGAAAATGGGGACACATCTCTATAGATTTTATTGTGGGTTTACCGAGGACACAAAAATGCATTTGGGTTATTATTGATAGATTAAATAAGTCAGAACACTTTTTGCCTGTTAAGAGTACATTTAATGCCGACCGACTTGCTTCGTTGTATATGAATGAGATTGTTAGACTTCATGAGGTGCCGATGTCTATTGTTATAAATTGAGATCCAAAATTTATTTCTACATTTTGGCAGAGCTTACAAAGAGCTTTGCGAACCGAGTTGAGATTTAGTACGACTTTTCATCCTCAAACCAATCGGCAGACGAAGAGAATGATTCAAACACTTGAGGATATGCTCAGACTATGTGCATTGGACTTCAAGGGGAGTGGGAGTTACACCTGCCGTTAGTAGAATTTACTTTCAACAACAGTTTTCAAGCTACCATTGGCATAGCACCGTATGAAGCATTATATAGGAGAAAGTGTAGATCAGCAATTTGTTGGACCGAAGTAGTAGATAAAGCATTGATCGGTCTGGAGTTAGTTCAAGTGACAACCAAGAAGATTAAACTATTTAACAAAGAATCAAAACCACTTAGAGTCGACAAAAGAGTTATACCGACCAAAGAAGAAGAGAGTTAGAGTTTAAAGTTGGGGATCATGTATTCCTGACAGCTTCACCATTGAAAGAAGTTTCAAGGTTTGAAAGGAAAGGTAAGTTAGTATCTCGTTATATTAGGCCATTTCAAATTCTTGAGATAGTTAACCCCGTTGCCTACCGAATTGTTTTACCACCAGAATTAAGCCAAGTCCACAATGTGTTTCATGTTTTGATGTTGAGGAAGTATATACGGGATCTAGCACACGTGATTGATCAGTTCAGGATTGTGGTTAATGAAGATTTAGGTTACGATGAGAGACCAATACGGATTATTGATAGGCAAGTGAAATAGTTGAGGAATAAGTCGGTACCAATGGTAAAAATTGAATGGAATGAGCATTACGACAAAGTTGCTACATAAGAAATGGAAGAGGAGATGAAAATCCGATATCCAGAGTTGTTTTTGGGGCAAGGTAACTTAAGTTTGGAGACCAAACTTCTTTAAGAGAGGTAAACTATAACAACCCTCATTTTTACCTTAGTCATATTATGAGAATTCACATGATTTTGGTTTGTTAAGTTTGCATCTTGTAAACTTTGATAGTTTGTCTAAGTAAGGATTCATGTCTTGTTTTACTGCTATTGTATTTTCTTAGCTAAGTGTATGATACATGTTTTGTTCTACACTTTATGTGTTGAACCTAGGTTATCTACCTTTGCTACCTTACACCGAGATCACACCTTTGAACCTCTTACACCTTGGTTGTTGAGCGACAACACCTTGAGCTACAACACCTAGGGCCATCTTGGAACCACCTTGGCTGACCTCTACCTCCACCTCCACCCTCACAAGTGAGCAAAGCATGCAAGGAGGTCGAAGGCTTAAGGTTAGCCCAAGGGCTCAAACCATGGCCACACAAAACGAAGAGCATGTGGAAAGCATGACCCAAAGCAGTCCTAAGCCATGTCAAGATGGACTTAAAACATGCAATGAACTAAGCCAAAACAAGCTAAATCAAAGGTGCAAAATCATGAGGCACACAAGGCAACCGAAGAGGTGTTACACTATGCCTAAGACAACCAAACATGGCATGAATTAAGCAACCAAAATCAGAGATATGACATGCTAAAATGAGCCCAAAAAGCCAGTTAGATGTTATCCCAAATACCCAAGCATGTTGGCATACGCAATGACACATCCATGAGGCATACAACACTAACTCTTTAAAGCATTAAAGGAGTTATATATGCAAGCATACAAGCATACCATATGGACTGAAATGATATTAGAAGTGATGCCAAACTACTGAAATGATTCAAATAGAGTATGCTAGCGACTTGAACACTTCAAGCATACAAGCTAGCATTGCATGGTGGCTATACAAAACAATGCAAGCATGACTAAAACAATTAAAAACAGAGCTTAAGAATGTTACAACAAGCCTATAAGCTTCAAGGAGTTGAGCCAAAATCATGCTAAAAACACATGTTACAACAGAATGCATGTTAAGGCTAAAACATGGGATTACAAGACAAGTGTATGAAGCATACACGACATGTCTAAACCAACTTGAAATAGAGGTATAACATGGCAAAACAAAGCCTAATGCCTACTGAAATGAAGCTAAAGCAAGCTAGGCATATAAGCTACAACACAAGCCATTTGTGCAAGCATCAAAGACAACAAGGAGAGGAGATGACCCTCTCCTCTTTAGGAAGCCAAAACCACCTCTCCACCACTGAAAATCCTTTGGATTTCAGTGGTAGAGAGGTCATGCAAAGCTAAGAACAATAGCCAAAAGGTATGGCCTGAAACAAGGCCTAACAAGGCCTTGGAGGGGGAAGACAACCCCAAACCTCAAAGTGACCTTAAGCCAAGTTCTAAAGCACACAAAATCAAAACTTTTATCAGTTATAGTCGAAGCTTAAAACAATAAGCAAGATAGGCTAAAAGCTTGTGCAAAAATGGGAAAACTAAAGCAAGAACACTCACCCTTGTAGACCTTCTTCAAGAACAATGGTCCAGCAGGTTTTTTGAGTTCAAAGCAACCCAAGAACACCAAAATCAACCTCCAAGGACCTCAGCTCCAAGAGGATGGTGTAATGCTAGGTGTTTGTGTGCAAAAGTGTGAACAAAACAACCTTATACACACACAAATATGTAAAGAGAGGGAGATATAGAGATAGATAGATAGATAGAACTATTTCTAACCCTAATTTCAGACCTCTAGAACCTGAGGAGGGAGGAGAAGCTCCTTCTTTATAGAATTCCTATCTTGCAAAGCTTCCAAAACAAGCTGAGCAAGAGACAAATCCCTCCATACACGTGTATGGAGGGGGTTAAATGTGGATGCCAGCTGTGACAGTTGGCATAAAATATCTGCCAAAAACAGATGGAAGGGGGTCGACCAGCCAAAATGGCCAATTGACCAACAAAGGTAGCCGACCGACCACAAAAGGTGCCGACCGGCCACAACCTTTGGCCGATGGTATGGAAACAAGGCCAGTGGCATCATGCCATGGCCGGTGAGGTGTGGGGATGGCCAACAAGCCATTCCCTACCCTCAGAAGCAAAAAACACAAGTGTTTGGTCCATAACCAAGCACAAAACAAACAAGTTGAGAGATCTTGAGGCAAAGCGCGTGGCCGAGACCTCCGGGAACTCAAAACGAACACAAGCATGGATGATCACCGAGTGTTCAAATGGTGACGTCCAAGTCTTGAGGACGGTCAAAAATGGGGTGCCTACAGTTGCCCCTCTTTGACAGAACTTGAAAGTCATAACAATGACGGAAGTGAATGTCAAAGCCCAGAGACGACCCATTTTTGACAAGGCCAAAGACTTAGACAAAGCATACAAGCTACAGACAAAGGTATGCGCCTGAAGGCAAGGGCAAAATGCAAGAACAATGGACAAAGCCGAGCATAACTTATGATCATGCAAAGAAAACTGTAATGAAGCAAAACATGCAACAGTTTTAAGATAGTATTAACCAAACTACATTACAATGCAGAGAGGATGTAAGAGAATTATTCAATTCTCGCTACTTCTTACGCAGAGAATGCATTACCTGTTAGGCTCGTCTGGTCGTGCCAGCTTCAAATGAACCGTACATACAATATCGTGCCCGAAAGAGAAAGAAAACTTAACAGGTACAACATTGTTAGCAACATGCATAACAATGAAATCTAAAGCTACGTGACAACGCAAGTGAAGGGGTGCATAACAATGCAAGCGATGTGTAAGACAACGCAGGTAAAGGGATGCGAGACAATGCAAGGAGGGCATGGGCGACAATGCAAGCCGAGTAGGACGCATAACAATGCGATTTGAAACAAGCATAACAATGCTAGGTCGGCACAAAGACATGTGAGTAAAGCATGCGTGACAATGCATACAATGTGTGTAATAGACACTTGAACACATGTGAGTAAAGCAATACGTGACAACGCATGCAATGTGTATAATAAGGAACTTGAACATATATAAGTAAAGTAATACGCGACAACGCATGCAATGCGTATAATAAGGAACTTGAACACATATAAGCAAAGCAATACGCGACAACGCATGCAATGTGTATAAAAAGAAACTTGAACAAATATAAGTAAAGCAATACGCAACAACGCATGCAATGTGTATAAAAAGGAACTTGAACACATATAAGTAAAGAAATACGTGACAACGCATGCAATGTGTGTAAAAAGGAACTTGAACACATATAAGTAGAGCAATACGCAACAACGAATGCAATGTGTATAAAAAGGAACTTGAACACACATAAGTAAAGCAATACGCGACAACGCATGCAACGTGTATAATGAGGAACTTGAACACATATAAGTAAAGCAATACGCGACAACGCATGCAATGTGTAAAGCAAGCAAGGTATGAACACATATAAGTAAAGTACACGCGAAAACGCATACAATGTGTAACCACCTGGGGTGGATGCATAAACACATATAAGTAAAGCACACGCAGAAACACATGCAGTGTGTAAAGCATGCAAGGTATGAACACATATAAGTAAAGTACACACAAAAACGCATACAATGTGTAACCACCTGAAAATACATATACACATGTAAGTAAAGCATGCAGGATTAACGCACGCAATGTGTATAGCAGGAATGAACACATGTAAGTAAAGCATGCACGTTAACGCAAGCAATGTGTAATCTCATGTACGATGCATAAACACATATAAGTAAAGCACACGCAGAAACGCGTGCAATGTGTAAAGCAAGCAAGATATGAACACATGTAAGTAAAGTACACGTGAAAACGCATACAATGTGTAACCACCTGAAAATACATATACACATGTAAGTAAAGCATGTGGGATTAACGCAGGCAATGTGTAAAGCAAGCAAAGAAGGGATGCATAACCAACTGGAGCATGGTAAAGGCATGTTATTCATGATGTTGAGATGCAAATGCAAAACAAAACGAGGCGTCGCTCAACGCAAGACCTGTAATGAGCGTGCTTTGTTAAAGTCGAAGCGAAGCAACGCAATACAACATAATTGAAGCGATTTGTGGAATTCGCAAGATAAAAAAAGGATACGAGAAAGGATACTCCTCGCACGTACAGAGCGTTGCTCATAGAAGACACGGTCCGAGGTCAACACGAAGATCTATTAAGGTTTCAAGAGTACAATTGCTTGCACTGTCTTGAGTAAATAAGGTTCCAAACCACATCAAAGACCAAAAAAAAGGGTGTAAGAGGTTCACTGGCCAACGGAGAAGACCACCGGCCATCCATCGGCCACGAACTAATACCATCGGCAAACTATTTGGCCGACCGTAAACAATCTGGCCGATCGGCCAAAAAGTGCTGTCTCGGGGCAGTTTTGTACTTTCGGCCATGGGTCTTTAAATATAGGGCTTTAAGCCCTATATTTCTCATTTACCCAAGCTCGAAACCTCTCCCCCTTTCTCTCTAGGTGATTTTCCCACCTTCGATCCGTGCTTTTCCTTAGTTTTAGAGCCCTTTTTGTCGTTCGATTCGCGAAAACCTCCCCGTTTCGCACGTTTTGAACCGAACAAATCTTAGTTTCGGTGACTTTTTCTTGGTTTCCACCGCTTGGGGCTTGTTTTTCCCAAGTTTTCCTCGATATTTGTATCTTTTCCACATTCTGACCTTTCCATCCATTTTTCGCCCTCTCGGGGTTGACCTTAGGGTTGACTTTTCACATTTTTGCCCGTTTTTCACATTCCTAGCCATTTCCGCACTCTTTTTGAGATGGCAAATGATATTCCACAGGGTGGGGGTCCCCCAGAGATAGACGTGGACCCTGAGGCCGAGCTCCTGCCTCTTCACATCCGGCCGTTCGATTCGGCGGCCTACAGGCCGGCGATACACGTGCTTCCTCCTGATGGTCTTCGCCAGTTCAAGAGTTTTGCTAGGGGCATGCCACCAGAACTTCTACTGCGCGAGCCAGAGTCACATCTGTCTTATGGCGCTTCTGAGGTACACACTTCCCCCTATTTTATTTCCTGCAATGTAGAACATATAACTGCGATAGTTGATTCTGTTCTTTAACTGTTTGACCCGAATACACCGATATATCACATGCTGTATTTTACCGCGAGTACACCCGCACCCGATATCTGTTTAAACTGGAACACATGCACACACACTACATTTCATTGATTCTGAGTGTAAACACATGCACACACACACTGCATCTCACCAATTTTACACATTTTCAAACATTGTATTACTAACATTGCTTCGCAACTTTGTTCTATTTTTCTTTTGATCACAGGGAGATTCCCATGCCTTCTGAGGGTAACATCGTTGCCCGAGGATGGTACATGGAGCTACCCGATGTCGTCCACCGCATCATCGACCAGGCCGGCTTTGGTATTTTCTGCATGGGGCTCTCGCGCCTGACTGCGAGCAGGCCCCTTCTTGCTGCTCTGGTGAAGAGGTGGTGGGACACCACTAACTCCTTCCTCCCCTCTGCCACCGGGGAGATGACGATGACTCCTTTTGACTTCTCGATGCTTACCGGCATTGGGGTATAGGGTGATCCGATCCCCTTCAATACAGACATGGATGAGTGGGACGCTGCTCAGATGTACCTACTCGGCGATCGACCACTTCTCGCCTGGCCAGGGTTCGCGAGGTATTCATGGTTCGAGGACCACTTCCGAATCCAGGCACCTACTACTCAGGAGGAGGAGGAGGAGCAGTATGCTCGCGGCTTTCTTATGTTCCTGCTAGGGACCACTCTCTTCGCCGACTGGGCGAACATTGTGCCCCTTTGTTTGCTGAGCGCACTGGTTGACGTGACCAAGATCTGGCACTATGATTGGGGTGGCGCAGGCTTAGCCACTCTCTATGGATATACGAGCTCATCCTCTCGTTGCAGCAGGCAATTGCTCGGAGGCTACTGGCGGGCTTAGGAGGTACACCTTCTTTTTCGGTTTTTACATTTCTGCTTTACATTATCTGTACTCTATACACAGCGCACATGCAGTCTGTTTCACACTGATTGTATACTGCACACTCAGCACATATATAATCTGTTTTACACTAATTGTATACTGCACTTCGTGCGAACATGCAATCTGCCTTACACTGACTGTATACTGCACACACTGCAAACATGCAATCTGCCTTACACTGACTGTATACTGCACACACTGCATACCCTGCACGATACACTGCATGATACGCGGTCCTGTGATTTCTTTTTTATTCTGCATTTTTCTTTATCTGATAAGCATACTGATGTCTGCTCTGTTATACCTTGTAGTTGTGGGTATATGCCTACTTCCCGAGGCTCACCCCAGTGCCGGATGAGGAGGTCCCTCTTGCCGTGCCATTGTCCTACCGCTTTGACGTAAGATGTGTGCGAGGGCCACGAGAGCCCTTCATTTTCTATCGCAGATATTTCGATACCATTACCACCGCAGAGGTATTTTAGACTTTGCAGTTCATTTAAGCTTCACTTTACGCTATTCTTTCAATAACAGTAGATAATAAACTGCATATCACTTACAGATCACCTGGCAGCCGTGGGCTCCATTGTCGGCTATGGTGAGGGATCTGTATACGCGCGCTGAGGAGACTGCCCGATTCAGGATTTTGCTGGAGGGCCCGGTCTATCGGGCTTGGTACTTGGGCAGGCATTTCCTACGCCAAACCTTAGGTATACCAGAGCAGATAGTCCCGGAGGAGCCTTCTATGACCATGAGGCAGACAAAGAGGTACACTCCACAAGAGATGGCCGATTACACGATCGGATGGGATGTGGAACGCTTTAGAGGCGAGGGCGACTATGCGGAGTACGTCCAGACTTGTGTCATGCGGCCTCTGAGTAGTGCTCGCCAAGCTGAGAGGGAGAGGCCAGCGGCGCCGGCAGCCGGAGCAAGAGCAGGAGCACCGAGGATGGCTCGAGCCTGCGGTAGGAGTAGGCCCCGGAGAGGGCAGAGTGCTGGGTGGCCAGCGTTGCCTATGATGATGACATGCAGAGGGCAGGGTGGGGAGACTTACCAGATCCCCATCGCTCCGCCTCCGGCTTATCATGAGCTAGTCGGGTTCTATGAATTGCCCCCGGTATGTACCACTGCATCTTGCATTCTGCACAGTCATTTCATTTCATTCCGTTTGATATTCCGCAGAATACTGATGTTTCTAACACTCTTGCAGGCTTCCGTTGAATACACTCGTCAGTCCTTGGAGTTGACCGCCTCCGTGATGGGGATGCTACAGCGGAGCCTCGACCTGCTAGCCATTTACAGTATCCCGGTAAGCTCTTCTAACCATAGTCTCAGAATCTGCATATATCTGTTTCACACGTAATCTAATGCATTGCACTGTCAACATGGCACTCGATACATGGCCCTCACGGCATCTGATACACTGTAACTCATAGACTGCTCACAGCATTGCTCACGGCATTCATACACTACATTCAGTCATTGTATTCTGTACTGACACACTGCTCACAGCATTCATACACTGTATTCGGCATTCATATTCTGCTTCGCGTAGCATACTTATGCGTTTACTATTTGTCCCTTTCAGGCCCCATTCAAGATTCCTGCCGCAGAAGGTGCTCCAGCTGGACCGTTTGTGCTTGCCGGAGGAGGAAGGCGAGAGGGCTGAGTATACCCTCGCACCAAAGTGGGGCGTACTCATGTTGGTAGCAGCTCACGGGTACTGGTTCCAGATGATGATGAGTCAGAGGCAGAGGCAGAGGCAGAGTCATCCGAGGAGGAGACCGGAGATGACTCGGGCTCATACTATGGTGCTGGCGATGATGCTCCTGGACCATCGTCTAGGAAGAGGATGAGGACAGACCCCCAGGTCTGAGGCCAGTTAATGTGGATCTAGACTTTTGTTGCCTTTCTTCTTTTGTTTTACTTTTCTTTTTGCTGATAGCTTGAGCACATTGTATTGTCGTAGGCAGGTTTTATTTTATTTAAAGCTATGTACTTGAAAAGATGATGAAATGAGACAAGCTTTTTGTTGGAAAAGGTGTTACATTTGCACATTTCATATATTGCATCGCATTGCATCACATTACACAACAATGTAAATGAGATTGATCTTTTGGCTGAAAATTAAACGCTTGCATCGTAATAATCAGATAATGAATTGGCCAACGACAAAACAACTCATACAACAATACTGCTCATTCTGAACACTCGGCTCATAAAACCGTGCTTGGTTTAATCTGCATGCAGCTCATACAACGCAGAGCTCATTCTGAACATACAGCCCATAACACAGCGCTTGGTTTAATCTGCATACAGCTCATACAACGCACTGTTCATTCTGAACATACAACCCATAACATAGCGCTTGGTTTATTCTACACACGGCGAATCCTGAACAAACAGTTGAATCTGAAAAGACGAAATACAAAGGTGGAATTGGCAGACGTTGAAACACACTTAGTTGCTCTAAATTTTCCCTTTCATCTTTTGCTTCTCAGCCCGGAACCCATGTAGCTTCAGATAGGTCCTGGTTCTACTGTTCTGACATGGCCTGGGTTGAACCTTGCGGTTTTGTGAAAGAACAAAACTCATTTTGGGCAGATATAGAGAATGGCACAGCACTCTGGGCACACAAATCAAATCGTTTTGAAAATTAAGAAGCGAGTTCTTAACCGGGCATTGAGCCTACGACTGACCACAGTGCACTACGACTTAACAAAAGGTACACAACCTAAACACATCGAGTAACACTCGAAAGGACTCAAAACAAGAATTGGGGCAAACAAAACAAAAGACACGACACACGGACGTGTTTAAAAAAATGAGAGACCTCAGATCACGAGGAGCCAGTTTGTCCGGGTATTGTTTCCCACCCTTTCTCATTTGTGATTCTCACATCACTCGGCCCTTAGGCTCTGTTGTTTTCTTTTTTTTTTTTTTTTTTTTTTTTTTTTTTTTTTTTTTTTTTTTGAGAAAGCCATTTTCCTCACTTTTTCTCTCAACGCACATCCCTCTATTCTTGAATCTCTCATTTTTTATCCCTCCCTTGGGTGGTTGATGGATAAACAGGAAGTTGTGGGTTCATGTCCAATATTATCAGCTCGCAGCTATTTCCTCCAGTGACGTCTAGTCGATGCCCCAGATGACGGAGTAGAGTGTCTTCATCCATTCCAATTTGTGCTTCGCACTTGGCTTGATACCTCACTGCTTGGAGGATGAGAAAGCTTTCCGGCCCTTTGTTGTTGGCTTTAGTTGTGCCCTTTTCTGGCAGGTAGAGCGCCCTTTCTGGTGAAGGCACTGATAAAGAAGGAAAAGACAGAAAACCTAACTCGACTGTGGCCCTAGTTAATTGTTTTGACCATTTTTTTTGTTTTGGACGTTCTGCTAAAACAACTTTGACCAAAATGAGAGTTAGATTAGCAGGCTTGTTCGATTTTCTGATTTGAAATCATGCAAGTTAGGCTATGAGCATTGAAAATTTTTCTTTTTTCGGGTCCAACCAATGGCCCAGTTTTTTGGAAACAAGAAATAATTTTCACGAAAATTAGTAAACTTCATTAAAAATTCTCAAAAACTATTTTTGCAAATGGCCACCGCTCAACAGGCACGGAACCTACCCTTGAGGTGCACAACCTCAGATACACAACAATGGAAAAATTGCCCCTTGCCTAAATGGCTCCACACGGCAAAGAAAAGTTGCCCCTTGTTTGAATAGCACCGCAGCACACTATATGGCAACGGAAAGTTGCCTCTTGTTTAAATGGTATCGCGGCGCATTGTAGTCAGTCCTCAGAGTAACGAACACATCCAAATTCTTGGATACAGAGAAGGCAAAGATGATCAAAACCATTACATGGACATAATCGATTTGGAAGTGTTTGTGGCTGGACTTCAGGATGAAGTTGCCTACGTATCCCAAACATGGGAATAAAGCCTTACGTAGTTCCGGTTAAGGTACATTCGGGTATTAACCTCTCCTTTTACGCTCTAACTTTTGCCAAGGCCGCCCTTCCGGGTTTTCAACCTTGCGAGCTATGTTTTTCTTTTCTTTTCAATTCTTTTTTTTTTCGTTCATTTCTTTTCAGAATTTTTTTTTGATTTCTTTTTTATTTCTTTGCATTTTTCTCTTTTTTCTTATTTTGCTCTAACTTTTGCCTAGGTCGCCCTTCCGGGTTTTCGGCCCAGCGAGCCTCTCAAAGGGTAAAAGTGTAACATGTCCATGTCAAATGGTTTTAGGGTCTGGAAGCCATCTGAATCCAGGAGAGTGGTTGTTGTTCACTGATGGTGTAGGAGTCCTTCAGCAAGACTTTCTTCTTTCCTCCCTTCTGGGATTTGGCATTCTTGTCGATCTTCAATGGTTTCTAGAATGATCCATCTTCAGCTCTTCGAGCACGTCTGATATTTTTTTTACCCCCAGTTCGAGGAGCACTTTTGATATAGCTTCGCAAGCTTCTTTTGACGACATCTGATCTTCTTGATCTGACTTTGGTGCCTCTTGTTCGAGGGTTGCTTCGAATCTGGCCACACAGGCCTCACATTGTGGTTGACCATTGAACATTCTGAACCCAAGTTCAAGGTTTTGAGAGGAAAGGGGTTGAATCTTGAGGCTGAGAGCGATCCAAGGCTGCACAATCTCAAGAGCGATTCCACACAGGTCTTCGCGGAACCGCGCAAAATTTTTTTTTGAAAACTTTTAAGAAAATGACGAATTGTTCGCGCTGAAGACAAGGTAGAACTAATCTGGATCAAGCCAGGGTCCTTCTCAGTACTCACACTAGCAAGCATGATTTTATTCATTAAGGGCTTAGTATGCCTTTTTAACTCTCAATTGATCAAATTTTTGTAAATCCCGAGGAATTCCTTCCTCTTCATTTTCATCACAATGTTCAAAAGGTTTTGAAAAACTTAGGTCAATACAATGAGTTCAAAGCATAGAAAAGTAAGCGAAAAGCATTGCCGTTTCATTCTAAACTTGCTGGCACAACAGGCTCAAAGTAGCAATAGGCACAAAAACATGACAACCACAGTTGTTTCGTTCAAATTTCCTGGTTGCAACTGGCTCCACAGTAGAGACAGACTCAAAAGAAAGCAAAAAGACAAATATAAAACAAAAAAGTGATGTCCGAGGTAACACCCCCAGAATCACCCGACTCCTACAAAACAGGACTGACTCGATATAACAAAACAGACTCAACTGAATCAATATGAAAAGACTGACTCAATCCAAAACAACAAGACTAACCCAGAACCCAAGTCAGAAAGTACAAAAACCAGCATTCGCAAATACTCAAAATAGTGCGTGCCAAACGCCACATTTGTAATAAACCGAGCGTCGCCCACAGGCGGTCCAATCCCTGATCACATACTTGCATTATCCTCGAAGTTTACTGACCCAGTGATGACAGACTTCGCCGAGCTTGGCGGGAGGATGACTTCATTGTCGATCAAATCTTGCACTTCGTGGCGAAGACGGAAGCAGTTGTCGGTGTTGTGACCAGTTTGTTGATGGTACGTACAGTACTGGGTAGTATCATGTGAGAGCGGGAGGTTACTTGGGAGAGGCCGAGGCTCGAGGGGTTTAAGATGCCCCTTTTCAACCAGGATTTGAAGTGCCTTACACAAAGGCATGTAGAGGGCATGAAAGACCCTGCGACCTCGGGGCAGGTACTTCGAGGTTTGCTGACTTTTGTCGGACGCACTAGCAAAAGGATCTGCAGGTGCGGCCTTGACTCTATGATCTTTCCCAGGCATAGGGTTAGCATTGGAAGGAACGGTTTTGGTACGACGACCCCTGTCCTAATTTTCTGCCTGGCTTGAATTGCCCTCGGCTGGAGTGGGGAAAGTATCATTCACGGGTTTAGCCACAACTGTGAGTACTTGTTGCTTATTCAACCCTCCGGCTTTCAAAGCCTCGACTGCCCACAGTAGTTGTTCAACGGGATCAGCGTCTGTTCCCACTTTGTTCTTACCTCTAGCCTCAGCTTGATCGATGGTTTGGGTTGCTATATCAAAGCGAAACCCGGTTGTTGTTGACACGTTATTGCTATACCTTGGGACAGCCTCAGGTTGGGGCCTCCTGCAGTATAAAATTCCCAGCATACGATGTGGTTGGTGGCGAAGCCGACATTCCATTGGAGAGATCAGCCACAGACCTCTGGAGATCGCCAATCATTCCTATCAACTCAAACATGGTGGGCTCACAAGCTTGAAACAACTGGGGTGTCCAGATCGGGTGCGCGACAGGCGACCTAGGCGGATGTGGTACTTCAACGTTGGTCTCATCCTGCAAGATGATTCCTTGGTCCAATGCGGCTGCCATAACCATAATTTCCTCTGAATTTTGCATCATCATAAGTCCGCTGAACTGAACGGAGGTGACACAACCGGTGACTGATGGATCAAATGTCTACCTTGCATCAGTGGAGGAGAACATCAAACCTCTGGACCCAAATCTCTGAACTGAAAGAGAAAACAAGCAGCATTTCAGCCCAAGTTTATCCGAATAGACACAGGCATAGCTGAACAGCTGTACTCTACTACTGATCACTGTTCCACAAAATCACTGCCCCAAAAACTGAATCTGATACCCGCAAATGTAACTGATTCCCCAAAACACTGATACTGATGCCCGCAGGCCTGATACTCGGACTTGTGAGTTGATACATGCATTCCCCTGTAGAGGCCAACTCTAAAGCACATAACAAACAAGTCAGAGCCAAAACACCCCTATGTTAGGGTAGGGTTTCCCTGCCCTATTTTGTCAGGAGCTAGGGTTTCACTACGCACACAGCGGTTTCAAACAACCTACAATCGGGTGAGCAACCTATCCTAGCTTGGAATGGTCACTATGGATTCCGAATATGCACTAGGTTGAATGGTCAAAAAAGGTGCCCCGGCAACAACCGGGATTTGTGTTCCCATCGTGGCAGAGCCCGTAACCGGTTAGCCTTGTGGCACGCTTCTCAAAGCGAGCCTCTGGCAAACCGTTCAGGAATAACAGACAGTAAACACGGTATCCTAGGCACACCAAAGCAAATGCAATGCAAAAAAACCACATAAGTGTAGTCAAAACAAGATATCATCAGTTCGAGTCAAGTTCTCAAACTCCCCAGCAGAGTCGCTAGAAACTGTAGACGCGCCCCGTGGGCCCCATGCTACAGTTCGGACTCATATGTCACGGTTCTTAATCTAATCTCGCAAAGTGCACTGCAAGATTGATAAATCACCAAAGAGCCCAAATTCGGCAAATCGTTTTGGAAAACAGATTTTTTTTAGAAGGAAGTGCCAAACATGGACTGCTTTGCCAAACACAATGTTGCCACCTAAATTTTTTATTTTTGGGGAATTTAGGAAACCCTGACACGTGCCTAAGGCCACGTGTCCGTCATCACCAAAGTTGCCTCAGCTTGGGAACTGGGGTCCGATAGGGAAAGGTCAACTATGAGCACCCCCACTCGCCCGATCAAAGATCGGCCACTACTAAACATGATATTTTGTTTTTGAAAACACATGTGCTCTTATTCTGATTTATTAGCCTAGAATTACTATGTGATGCGCACAGCATACAAGTATAGACTAGATTACCTAATTTGGAACAATGCATCGCATATCCATTTATTTTGAAAATAGATTGAAATTTGCTACTCGCAAGTAGGCTAAAACACGGGTTTTGACGAATTATTCCAATTCAAGCAACCCAACCTTCACCCACAGGCATTCAGGCAGTTAATCAACTAAGCAGATAGCCTCATGGTAAGCATGCTATCATGGCAGCACTCACACGCATGCAAGGATGTTAAAGCGTAAATGCTTACCTAGTACTCCAAGGCAAAACAGAAACTAGTTAGTAATCAAATGCATGATCCTAGTTCATGTTAAGATGGTGTAGATGTCCCAAACGTCTTGGGGGGAAATCCTGTTTTGTTCATTGGGCTCACTACAGTTCGGACTCAAATGTCACAGTCATTTATCTAATCTCGCAGAGTGCAATGCAAGACCAATAAATCACCAAAAAGTCCAAATCCGGCAAATCATTTTTGAAAAACTGATTTTTAGAAAGAAGTGCCAAACATGGACTGCTTTGCCAGATACAGAGTCGCCACCTAAATATTTATTTTTGGAGAATTTAGGAAACCCTGACTCGTTGCCCAAGGCCACGTGTCCGTCATCACCAAAGTTGCCTCGGCTCGGGAACTTGGGTACGAATGGGGAAGGTCAGCTATGAGCACCCCCCGATCAAAGATCGGCCACTACTAAACTTGATATCTTGTTTTTGAAAACGCATGCGTTCTTATTCCGATTATTAGCTAGAATTTACTATGTGATGCACACACCACACAAGTATAGACTAGATCGCCTAATTTGGAACAATGCATCGCATATCCGTTTGTTTGAAAAATGGTTTGAGGTTTGCTACTCACAAGTACGCTAAAAATATAAATTTCAATGAATTATCCCAATTCAAGCAATCTAACCATGACCGACAAGCATTCAAGCAGTTAATCACATAAGTAGTTAGCCTCATGGTAAGCATGCTATCATGGCCGTCACTCACACACATGCTAGGATGCTAAATCATAAAAGCTTACCTAGTACTTCGAGCCAAAACGGAAGCTAGTTAGTAATCAATGCATGATCCTAGTTCATGTTAGCAATGGCTAATGCATCACATGCAAAATGCAGCTAGAATAGGCTCGGCTAATCTAAAATGGCATATGAGATGCGACAATTCAATACACGTATTCAACTTGGAATTGAAATACTATGCAGTTAGTATGATGTGCCGAGCCCGGTGCATGCAAGACAGGTGAATGGATGCAAACATGCGAGCATAAGTATGCTAATTGAAACGTGCCCTAATCTAACCATCATAAGCTGGTAAATAAAAGGGAGAAAGACGTGAGGTTGGAAGACATTTATTTTAATTGTGCCCTCACTCGGAGGGTCCGAAAGAATAATACAAATTAACTAACTAACAAGCTAATTAATTATTACACAACACTTAACTAATTAAATGAAGTAATTAAGCTAAGAAAGCAGTAAAGAGGCCTCAGGAAGAGGGATGAATGCATGCATGTTTGGTTTCGCTCGAAAATCCATCGCCACACTCATGCTGCCTCTGTTTACACTGCTTTGCACTTCTGAAAACTGCACAAGTCTCCAGGATGTTTCTGAACCACCTTCTGAGCACTGTGGAAGGTCACCGGCCAAAAGGAAAGGCCACCGGCCATGGGAAACTGGTCATTGACCATGTGTCAGGCTCTCGGCCAACAATGCATAGCCGGCTGACACTGAAGATGGCCGACCGGCCATCTCTCTTTCTGCAGAATCCTGTTTTGCTGCAACAGAGGGCAAACAGAGCATGGCAATGCATTTTCAAAGCAATGTTTGCATAACCACCCTCCTTATCATGTTTAAGACTCAAAGGAGTATGGTTTTTGACCCTTAGACCATCAATCACACATTTCAATGCATGATGGCCAAAGAAGCCAAAGTGTGCAACTCACTATGAAATGAAATGCACAAAACACATAAAGGGGCTCCAACCTCTATCATGATTGATCAAGAGGCAAGAGATGCACACACAATACAATGCAACCTAGGCAAGCAAGCAAGCATGCAAATAACTCAAGTGTGCAAAAAATGTAATGCAACATGAGCATGTTAACATGCAATATGCAATAGGCATACAACCTAAACATGTGGACATGTATAGCATGCAACAACATGCAAAATGAAACAAGCATGCAACAACATGGTGAGATGGACTTGCACTAACATGGGTAGCTCTCAAGCATGCCAAAATCAGTGGCCAAATGAGATGAGAACAAGGCCCAAGATTCATGCAAACATGCACAATGCAAGGGCTCCAAGCCTAAGGCACAAAATGCAACTCTCCAAGAGCAATGCAAGGATGAAACATGGCATACAATGGCATACATTCCAGCTTTGAAATGACATACTAAATGCCCCTGAAATGACTTCGAAGCAGGCAAACACTCATGTAATGCATTGTTAAAGGCTTAAACACCGAAGCTAGTGAAATGCAATACACTATAGACATGCAAAGCGATGCTCAAATGACGAAACCAACCCCGAACAGACCTAATGTAGGCCAAAATCAATGGCAAAATGTGTTGGGATGGTGGCTCGGAATGCACAAAGATGAAGCTCATGCAATGGTCCATAAATGAGGCATACAAGCACAACTCTCAAACGCATTTAAAGAGTGAAAAATGCATGTGCATGACCATGAAACATGGACTGAAATTACACTACAAATGATGCCAAATCGTTGAAATAGGCCAAGTAATGCATACTAAATGACTCAATACACAAAGCTTACAAGCAAGATTGAACCAAAGCTATGCAAAAAAAGTCATGGGTGACCAAGACAACCAAAATTAGACCTCAAGCATACCAAAACATGGATAAAATCTTCTTGAAGTCAAGCCAAAAGCAAGCTAAAAAGACATGTCACGACATGACGCATGTTAGGCTATTTCATGGGATTGCATGGCAAGTGTATGGAGCATGCAAGGGAAAACCAAACCAAACCTAAACAAAGGTATGACATGATAAAATAAGCCCAAGAACATACTGAAATGGACACAACATAGGCTAAAATGAGATGCTACTTCAAGGAGCATACAAAGCTAGTGTGTGTGATTTGCACTACAAGTCTATGAGGCATGCAAGGGCCAACCAAACCAATCAAAAACAGATCTAAGGCATGTTAAAACCACACCAAAAATCTACTGAGATGGCCCAAAAACAAAGCTAGAAACACATGCTCGAACATGAGGCATACAAGACTAGTCTGCAAAGTCTACACTACAAGTGTATAAACCATGCATGGAATGACCAAGATAGCCAAAAACAGTGGCATATGATAGAAAAATAACCACAAATACCAGCCAAGACATGGCCATCATGAACTTAACAAAGGTGCTCACATATGAGGCAAATATGACAAGTATTGAAGACAACAAGGAGAGGGGATGGCCCTCTCCTTATTAGGACCTCAAAACACTATCCCCACCACTGAAATCCCTCTGGATTTAGGGATTTCAGTGGTGAGAAGGCCAATACAAGGTGGTCCCGAAGCTCACAAAAAAAGGCACAAAAAAGAGGCCAAACAAGGCCTAAGAGGGGGTAAACAAACCCAAATACAAAAGTGACCTTAAACAAAGATCAAAAGCATGAACAAAGAAAAATTTTCACAGTTATACACTAAGCTCAACACAGCATGAAAGATAGGCTAAAAGCTTGTGCAAAAATGGGGAATAAAGAGGGTAGTGCTCACCCTTTGATGCACAGCTGCAAAACCAGCATGTTCTTAGACCAAAAACCAACTCTTTAACCTCTGAAAATGACCTCCAAAAAGCTTAGATCGATGTGGAGGTGTGAGGATATGAGGTGTGGTGCAATGGGTCAAGAACAATGCACTTTTGGAGCTCAAAATGTAGAGATATAAAGAGAGATATATGTTTGTCTTAGACAAATTTTTTTCAACCTCTCTAAAGGAGAGGGAGGCCCTCTCTTATAGAGAAGCTAAAGAGGTTCAAGCTTCTTGGAGAAGCTAAAAAGGTTCAAGCTTCTTCAAGAAGCTAAAAAGAGTTCAAAAGGTCCAAGCTTCCTCAAGAAGCTAAAATAACGGTTCAAAAGTTTCAAGCTTCCTCAAGAAGCCAAAACAAGGGTGCAAATCCTCCATACACATGTATAGAGGATACAATATGTGGCACCTGGCACTAAATATCTACATAAAGCAGATGAACAGGGTTCGGCCAGCATAAAAGGCCGATCAACCAACACAAAGGGCCGACTGACTAAAAACATTGCCGACCGGCCAACACTTTTGGCCGATAGCAATGAAACAGGGCCGGTGGCAACATGCCAAGGCCAGTGGGGTGTAGCGATAGCCAACAAGCCATTTCCCGCCCTCAGGTGCAAAAATCACAAGTCCTTGGTCCAACCATGCACAAAACAAATAAGTCGAGAGATCTTGAGGCAATGCGCGTGACCAAGACCTCTGAGAACTCAAGACGAACACGAACATGGATGATCATCGAGTGTTCAAACGATGACGTCCAAGTCTTGAGGACGGTAAAAAATGGGGTGTCTACAGTTGCCCCTTTTTGACAGAACTTGAAAGTCATAACAATGACGGGAGTGAATGTCAAAGCCCAGAGACGACCCATTTTTTACAAGGCCAAAGACTTAGACAAAGCATACAAACTATAGATGAAGATATGCGCCCGAAGACAGGGGCAAATTGCAAGAACAATGCACAAAACCGAACATAACTTATGATCATGTAAAGAAAGCTGTAACGAAGCATATCCTGCAACAGTTTTAAGCAAGCAAAAACCAAACTACATTACAATGCAGAAAGGATGTAAGAGAATTATTCAATTCTCGCTACGTCTCACACAGAGAATATACAATACCTGTCTGGTTCGTCTGGTCACGCCAGCTTCAAATGAACCGTACATACAATATCGTGCCTGCAAAGGAAAGAAACTTAACAGGTACAATATTGTTAACAATATGCATAACAATGCAAGTGAAAAGGTGCGTGACAATGCGAGTGGAAGGATGCAAGACAATGCAACCTAAGGGCGATGCATAACAATGCGGGATGGATGCAAAACAATGCAACCTGAGACAAATTCCAAACACGCTGAAAATGTGTAAGGAAAGGGAGAACCTCTCAGCATAGCACACGCGAGAGAGGAAAGGGGATGTTACAAACATTGGAACGTATTCCAATAGCTCTTTAACCAAAGAAGGAGAAGAACAAGTACATATTCTAGTGTTTAGAATGGCACAAGCATTGGAACGTATTCTGAATGCTCTGATCCAAAGAGGGAGAAACATGGGGACGTATCCCGATGTTTCGAAAAGGTATAAGCATTGGAACATATTCCAAATGCTCTTAACCAAAGGCGGAGAAACATGGGGACGTATCCCGATGTTTCGGAAAGGTATAAGCATTGGAACGTATTCCAAATGCTCTTAACCAAAGGGGAAGAAACATAGGGACGTATCCTAGTGTTTTGGAATGGTATAAGTATTGGAACGTATTCCAAATGCTCTTAACCAAAGGGGGAGAAACATAGGGACGTATCCCAGTGTTTCGGAATGGTATAAGCATTCGAACGTATTCCAAATGCTTTTAACCAAAGAGGGAGAAACATAGGGACATATCCTGGTGTTTCGAAATGGTATAAGCATTGGAATGTATTCCAAATGCTTTTAACCAAAGAGGGAGAAACATAGGGGCGTATCCCAGTGTTTCGGAAAGGTATAAGCATTGGAACGTATTCCAAATGCTCTTAACCAAAGGGGGAGAAACATTGGGACGTATCCCGGTGTTTCGGAATGGTATAAGTATTGGAACGTATTCCAAATGCTCTTAACCAAAGAGGGAGAAACATAGGGACGTATCCTGGTGTTTCAGAATGGTATAAGCATTGGAACGTATTCCAAATGCTTTTAACCAAAGGGGGAGAAACATAGGAACGTATCCTGGTGTTTCGGAAATGTATAAGAAACATAGGGACGTATCCCGATGTTTCGAAAACTGAGAAGAAATATAGGGACGCATCCCGATGCTTCGGAAAAGGAGAAGAAACATAGGGACGTATCCCAGTACTTCGAAAAAGGAGAAGAAACATAGAGACCTATCCCGGTGCTTCAGAAAAGGAGAAGAAACATAGGGATGTATCCCGGTGCTTCAGAAAAGGAGAAGAAACATAGGGACGTATCCCGGTGCTTCAGAGAGAAGGGGAAACATAGGGACGTATCCCGGTGCTTCAGAGAGAAGGGGAAACATAGGGACGCATCCTAGTGTTTCGGAGAGAAGGGGAAACATAGGGACGTATCTCAGTGTTTCGGAGAGAAGGGGAAACATAGGCGTATCCTGGTGTTTTAAAGAGAAGGGGAAACACAGGGATGTATCCCGATGTTTCAAAGAGATATAAGCATTGGAACGTGTTCCAAATGCTCTAAACCAAAGGAGGTCTAACTCGTCGCACGCGCGAGAAGAAAGAACAGTAATGCAAGTGAAAAGGTGCATAACAATGCAACTGGAACGTGCATCACAATGCAAGTAAAGAGGTGCATGACAATGCAACTAGAGTGTGCGTGACAAGCAACTGAAGATATGCATAAAAATGCAAGTAACGTGCGTGACAGCACAAGTTAGAGATGTGTGCAAGGCAATGCAGTACAGGTACACAAGACAGTGCGATGAGGTGCACAAAAGAGGTGCGATAAAATGCATTTTCTATGCAACATGGAAATCTACTCTATGCAATATTGAAAGCATATTCTATGCATGAGACAGGCATATTCTATGCAATATTGAAAGCTTATTCTATGCAAGATTGAAAGCAAAGCATGTTCTATGCGGAATCGAAAGTAAGAATATTCTATACATGAATCATAACGATGCGTGGCACGCATGAAACAGAAGCATATATGAAAGTGCACATTCTATGTAATAGAGGGGCATCAAACATGTACTATGGTGCCTCCGATTTATCTTTCGGAGGGCTTTGCAACACACTCAGCTCAAAAAGGGTACACCCTGTTCATATCGGCGAGACGTAATATTTGCATATGAAACCCCTAGGTACTGCTTGGACTGCCATTCTGACTTGAAGTAGGCTTACACTTGAGGTAGAGGCGCACTCATACTTCGATAGCATTAAGAAGACCTGAAGAGGTACACACGGAATGCAATTTTGAAATTTTTTGAAGTTGAAACAAACTCAGATGCTCCAAATTTTCTCTCTTTTCTTTTGCTTTGCAGCCTAGAACCTATACAGCTTCAAATAGGTCTTGGTTTTACTGTTCCCGCATGACCTGGGTTGAACCTTGCGGTTTTACGAAAGAACAAATCTTGTTTTGCACAGATGTGGAGAACGGCACAGCACTCGGAGCGCAAAACGATTTTATTTTTGAAATTGAGAGTGAGAATAAGTTCTCAACTGGGTATTGAGCCTACGACTAAACACAGCACACCACGATTCAACAACAAAGAGAAAGACAAGGTAAGACAACCTAAACACATCTATACACACCCGAAATGACTCAAAACAAGAATCGAGACAAACAAAACGACTGACACGACACACAGACGTGTACAAGGAGCCTGTTTCTCTGGCATTGTTTCCTGCCCTTTCTCATTGGTGATTCTCACATCACTCTGGC
This sequence comes from Camellia sinensis, assembly GCF_055761805.1. NCBI lineage: Eukaryota > Viridiplantae > Streptophyta > Magnoliopsida > Ericales > Theaceae > Camellia > Camellia sinensis. The sequence continues at coordinate 97,695,494 of NC_138975.1, read as the reverse complement.
ACTCAATCTTTATTTTTCTGAAAATGCCTTTTTCTCACTTTTTCTCTCATCGCACATCTCTCTATTCTTCAATCTCTCATTTTTCATCCCTCCCCTGGGCGGTTGATGGATAAACAAGATGTTGTGGGCTCTTGCCGCTAGCATTCCACTAGATTCTTCTTCTTCTGCTCATAGCAATGAACTTTCCCGCAGAGAGGTTGCGACAGGATGTGCAGCAGATCCACAACCGAAAGCGGTTGACGACACCCTTGGCCAGTGTGGATGTGATCAGACCTGTCTAGATGAGTGAGTGGAATATCCTAATCCATTTCATTTCGTGCTTTGCACTTGGCTTGATGCCTCGCTGCTTGGAGGATGTTGAGAGCTTTTAGCCATTTTCTGTTAGCTTCCGCTGTGCACTTTTCTGGCAAGTACAGTGCACTTTCTGGCAAGTATGAATGGCACTGCATGGCAACTGAAAGTTGGCCCTAGTTTGAATAGTACCGCAACATTGCATGGCAACAGAAAGTTGCCCCTAGTCTGAATAGTACCACAGCACTGAATGGCAATGGGAAGTTGCCCCTTGTTTGAATAGTGCCATAGCATATGGTAACCAGTCCTCACTGTGACAAATACAACCAAATTCTCAGATACAGAGAAGACAAAGATGATCAGAACCATTGCATGGACATAGTCGACTTTGAAGTGTTTTATGGCTGGACTTCAGAATGAAGTTTCCTACGGATCCCAAGGATGGGAATCAAGCCTTACGTAGTTTGGGGTTAAGGTACACTTGGGTATTAACCTCTCCTTTTGCGCTCTAACTTTTGCCAAGGTCACCCTTTCGGGTTTTCAACCTTGCGAGCTATGTTCTTCTTTTCTTTTCATTTGTTTTATTTTCTTTTTCTTTTTCTTTCATCTATTTTTTCTTTTTCTTTTTTCATTCTTTGCATTTTTTTTTCTTTTCTCTTTTCTTTTTTTTCTTGCTCTAACTTTTGCCTAGGTCGCTCTTCTGGGTTTTCGGCCCAGCGAGCCTCTCAAAGGTAAAAGTGAAGCTTTGTCCATGTCAAATGGTTTTGAGATCTTGAAGTCATCTGAATCTAGGAGAATGGCTGATATTCGCTGATGATACAGGAGTCCATCTAATGGGGGGGGCTGAATTTGCTCCTAGTGTTGTGGATAGGAACTCGGTTATCCTTCAGTAATACTTTATTCTTTCATCTCTTATGGGATTTGGCATTCTTGTCGATCTTCGTCTTTGCCTCTTCAAGCACATCTGACATTTTTGCCCCTAGTTCGAGGGGTGCTCTTGATCTAGCTTCACAAGCTTCTTGATCTGGCTTTTCTTGCCCCTAGTTCGTGGGCTGCTTCAAATCTGGCCACACAGGCCTCACATCTTGATTGGCCTTGGAACATTTTGAATCCAAGTTCAAGGTTTGAAATCAAGAGGGGTCGAGTCTCGAGGTTGAGAGCGATCCTAAGCTGCACAATCTCAAGAGCGATTCCGCACAGGTCTTCGCAGGACAGCACAAAACATTTTTTGAAATTTTTTTAGCAAGCGACTAGTCGCTCGCGCTGAAGACAATGCGAAACCAATCTGAATCAAGCCAAGATCCTTCTCAGTACTCACGTTAACAAGCATGATTTCATTCATTAAGGGCTTAGCATGCCTCTCTTTCTCTCAATTGATCAAATTTTTTGGAAATCCTGAGGAATTCCATCTTCTTTGTTTTCATCACAATGTTCAAAAAGTTTTGAAAAAACTCAGGTCAATGCAATGATTTCAAAGCATAGAAAAGACATGGTCTTGGTCAAATACTGCCATGTTATTCAAAACTTTTGGCACAACTAGTACAAGGCAAAAGCAAACATAAGAGTGTGAAAATCACTGCTGCTTCATTCAGATCTGTTGGAACAACTGGCGCCCAGGCAGAAACAGACGCAAAAGAAATGGTGCAAAATATAAACACAAAACAAGAGAGTGATGTCTGAGGTAACAACCCCAAAATCACTCGACTCTAATAACATAGGAATGACTCGATATAACAAGACAGACCCGACTGACTCAGTACAAAAGGACTGACTCAATACAAAAGACTGACTCGATATAACACAACTATACTGACTCAATACCCAAGTCAGAAAGTACAAAAACCAGCATTCGCAAATGCTCAAAACAATGCGTGCCATACACCACATCTGGAGTAAACTGAGCACCGCCCGCAGGTGGTTCATCCCTTTACCACATCGCATTATCCCCCCACAAGTTCACTGACCAAGAGCTAATAGACTTTGCAGGACTTAGTGCGACGATGACCCTGTTGTCAAACAGATTTTGTATCTCGTGGCGAAGAAAGACGCAGTGTCATGGCCTGTTTGTTGATGGAAAGCACAGTACTTAGTCGGGTCATGCTTTGGAGGGAGAGGATCGGGTAGAGGCCGTTGTTCTAAATGTTTCAGATGTCCTTTCCTGAGTAAGACCTCCAGAACTTTAGACAAAGGCATATAAAGTGGGGTGAAACTCCTCTTGCCTCGGGGTAGATAGTCTGAGGTTCGGAGGTTTGAATTAGATGTACCAACAATGGGGGTGGCTGTTTTGGGAGTGGTGGTAACCATTCCAACTTCAGAAGATCCTGCAGTTGCGTCACCACTGGTGGTCACATTCGAACTGCGGAAAAACGCCCTCCTGGGCTGCTCCTTCTCCTGGTCAATAAGGCCCTGCTTCATAGCGTCCTCAATCTGTACCCATATCTCGTGTAGATCTGCAAAGGTGGGAAGGGGGAGGATGGTCATCTTCTGCATGAGCTTGGGCTGGAGGTTGCGCACAACCATCCTTATCTGATCCTTGTCCACAGGCCTGATGGTCATTGTCGAGGCTTTGGCCCTCCAACGGGTTACGAAATCAGAGAAACTCTCCTTTGGCTCCTGCCTGGTTGCCTCAAGATCACGAGTTGTGACCTCGATCTGTGTATTATAGGAGTACTGAGCTATAAAGGCCTCGGCCATCTCCTCCCAATTCCTTTTGACGGAATCCTCAAATTCTGTATACCAGATGGCCACTACACCCGATAAGGTCCGGCCAAACAGGGAAAGCTTCTGTAGTCTGGTGAGGCCCATCGGCCTTAGTATGTTTGAAAACAACCGTAGATGCACCATAGGGTCAAATGATCCATCAAAGCGGTCTATGTGTGGCATCATAAAACGGTCCGGCAGCGTCACGACCGAGTCGGTGTACCTGTCCTCAATATCTGGGATGGACTTCACACCCTGAGATTTCTTGAATAACTTTTCAAGCTTTGCTTACTTTCAACGCTATAGGGTCCACCTCAAACTCAAAGGGAGAATTCGGTAGGTTGGTCTGTGCTTTGGATAACTGGGGTAGGATTGGGGGCGGGGCGGTAGCCTATCTTGCTTATTGTTTTAAGCTTCGACTATAACTAATAAAAGTTCTGATTTTGGGTGCTTCAGAACTTTTCTTAAGGTCACTTTGAGGTTTGGGGTTGTCTCCCCCCTCCAAGGCCTTGTTAGGCCTTGTTCTAGGCCATACCTTTTGGCCATTGTTCTTAGCTTTGCATGACCTCTCTACCACTAAAATCCAGAGGATTTTCAGTGGTGGAAAGGTGGTTTTGGTGTCCTAAATAGGAGAGGGTCATCCCCTCTCCTTGTTGTCTTTGATGCTTGCACAAATGGCTTGTGTTGTAGCTTGTATGCCTAGCTTGCTTTAGCTTCATTTCAGTAGGTATTACGCTTTGTTTTGCCATGTTATACCTCTGTTTCAAGTTGGTTTAGACATGCCATGTATGCTTCATACACTTGTCTTGTAATCCCATGTTTTAGCCTTAACATGCATCATGTTGTAACATGTGTTTTTAACATGATTTTGGCTCAACTCCTTGGCTTGTTGTAACATTCTTCAGCGCTGTTTTTAATTGTTTTGGTCATGATTGCATTGTTTTGTATAGCCACCATGCAATCCTAGCTTGTATGCTTTAAGTGTTCACGTCACTAGCATACTCTATTTGAATCATTTCAGTGGTTTGGCATCATTTCTAATGTCATTTCAGTCCATATGGTATGCTTGTATGCTTGCATTTATAACTCCTTTAATGCTTTAAAGAGTTAGTGTTGTATGCCTCATGGATGTGTCATTGCATATGCCAACATGCTTGGGTATTTGGGATGACATCTAAGTGGGTTTTTGGGCTCATTTTAGCATGTCATATCTCTGATTTGGGTTTCTTAATTCATGCCATGTTTGGTTGTCTTAGGCATAGTGTAACACCTCTTCGGTTGCCTTGCCTGCCTCATGACTTTGCCCCTTTCATTTAGCTTGTTTTGGCTTTGTTGATTTAATGTTTTAAGTCCATCTTGACATGGCTTAGGACTGTTTTAGGTCATGCTTGCCATATGCTCTTTTTTTTGTGTGGCCATGGTTTGAGCCCTTAGGCTAACCTTAAGCCTTGGACCTCCTTGCATGCTTTGCGCACTTGGTTTAGTTGCATTGGCACCATTCCTAGCATGATTTCAGAGTTTGCAATGTATGTCGTTTGTCCATGTTTGCCAACTTTTAAGTGTGCTTAAAAGTTTCCCTTCGATGATTAAGTGTTGGACCATTTAGCATGCTTGTTTGTATGTACTTTTGTCCTTCATTTCACAGCATTTTGGCCGCTGATTTGGACCTATTTGAGAGCTGTCCATATTGGTTTAAGACCATCCTCGCATGTTATCGCATGCATGTCTTACATGTTGTCACATGCTTGCTCCATTTTTCCTTTTGTTGCATACCATGTATGGTTGCATTGTTTAGGTCATAAGCTTATTGACATGTTGTAGCATGTTAGTTCAAATGTACCTTGTTGTATACTTGGCCCATGGCATGTCGTTGCATGCTTAAGTTGTGATGCATTTGGCATGCATTCTTGATTTTGTTTTGGTTGCTTAACATGTTTTCCATGTTGCATATTTGCATGCATTGTCCCTAACATGTTGTCCATGTTGCATCTTGCATGCTTAAGTTGCATTTTGCATGCTTGTTAGCTTGCATCTTGTCACATGCTTGATATGTTGTCACATATTATTGCATGCTTTTCTAGGTTGCATTGCATTTGGCATGCTTGTTACCTTAACATGATCATGTTGCATTAGTCTTGCTTGCATGCATGCATCTCTTGCCTCTTGAATCAAGCATGATAGAGGTTGGAGGCCTCTTATTTGTCTTCTGTGCATTTCATTTGACATTGAAATTGCACACTTGGCCTCTTTGGCCATCACGAATCGAAACGCGTGATTGATGGCCCGAGGGTCGAGGACCACACTCTTTTGAGTTCATAACATGATAAGGAGGGTGTTTGTGCATATATTGCATTGTCAATGCTTTGCCATGCTCTGTCTGTCCTCTGCTGCTGTCAAGTAGGATTCTGCACGAAGAGATGGTCGGTCAGCCATCTTCAGTGCCGACCGACTATCCATATTTGGCCGAGAGCTTCATTTGTGGTTGATGACCACTTTTCTATGGCCGGTGACCATTTCTCTTGGCCGGTGACATCCCACAGTGTTCAGGGAATGTTCCAGAACCAACCTTGGGACTTGTGCAATTTTCAAAGGCATAAAGTAGTGCAAATAGAGGCAGCATGAGTATGGTGTTGGATTTCCGAGCGAAGCCGAACGTGCATGCATGCACCCCACTCCCCGAGGCTGTTTTATGGTTTTCAGTAACGTAATTAATTTGTTTAATTAGTTAAGTGGTTATGTAAATAATTAATTAGCTTGTTAGTTAGTTAATTTGTATTATTCTTTTGAACCCTCCGAGAGAGGGCAATGTTGTAATAAGTGTGCATGTGTGTGATGCATGTCTTCCAACCCCACGTCTTTCTCCCTTTTACTTACTTGCTTTGATGGTTAGTTCTAGGTCATGTTTTCATTAGCATATTTATGCTCGCATGTTTGCATCCATTCATCTGTCTTGCATGCACCTGGCTCGGTGCATCATGCTAACTGCATTGCATTTCAATTCCAATTTGAATACGTGTATCAAGTTGCATTTCACGTGACATCTTAGAATAGCCAAGCCTATTTCTACTTGCATTTTGCATGTGTTGCATTAGCCATCTTAACATGAACTAAGATCATGCATTTGATTACTAACTAGTTTCTGTTTTGGCTTGGAGTACTAGGTAAGAATTTACACTTTAGCATCCTTGCATGTGTGTGAGTGTTGCCATGACAGCATGCTTACCATGAGGCTACCTGCTTAGTTGATTAACAGCCTGAATGTCTGTGGGTGAAGGTTGGATTGCTTGAATTAGAATAATTCATTGAAATCCGCATTTTAGCCTACTTACGAGTAGCAAACTTCAAACTATTTTCCCAACAAACGGATATACGATGCTTTGTTCCAAATTAGGCGATCTAGTCTATACTTGTTTTGCTGTGCGCATCACATAGTAAAGACTAGCTAATTAACCGGAATAAGAACGCATGTGTTTTCAGAAACTCGATATCATACTTAGTACAGGCCGATCTTCGGATCGGGCAAGTGGGGGTGCTCATAAATGACCTTCCCCAATCGTACCCAAGTTCCCGAGCCGAGGCAACTTTGGTGATGACGGACACGTGGCCTTAGGCAACGAGTCAGGGTTTCCTAAATTTTCCAAAATAAAATATTTAGGTGGCAACTCTGTATCTGGTAAAGCAGTCCATGTTTGGCACTTCTTTCAAAAAATCTATTTTCAAAAATAATTTGCTGGATTTGGACTCTTTGATGATTCATCGGTCTTGTATTGCACTCTGCGAGATTTGATACAGGACCGTGATATTGAGTCCTGAACTGTAGTAAGCCCCAATGATCAAAACGAGATTCCCTCCCGGGACGTCCGGGGACGTCTACAGTTTCTGGCGACTCCGCTGGGTAGTTAGAGAACTTGACTCGAACTCATGATATCTTGTTTTGACTACACTTATGTGTTTTTTTTGCATTGCATTGCATTTGCATTGGTGTGCCTAGGATATCGTGTTTGCTGTCTGCTATTCCTGAACAGTTTGCCGGAGGCTCGCTTTGAGAAGCGTGCTATAAGGTTGACCGGTTACGAGCTCTGCCATGATGGGAACACAAACCCCGGTTATTGCCGGGGCACCCTTTTTAACCATTCGACGTAGTGCATATTCGGAATCCATAGTGACCATTCCAAGTTAGGACAGGTTGCTCACCCGATTATAGGTTGTTTGAAACCGCTGCGTGCGTAATGAAATCCAAGCTCCTAACAAAATAGGACAGGGAAACCCTACCCCAACATAGAGGTGTTTTGGCTCTCATTTGTTTGTTATGTGCTTTAGAGTTGGCCTCTACAAGGGAATGCATGTATCAGTTCACAAGTCTGAGTATCAGGCCTGTGGGCATTAATATCAGTGTTTTGGGGAATCAGTTATATCTGCGGGTATCAGATTCAGTTTTTGGGGCTGTGATTTTGTGGAACAGTGATCAGTAGTAGAGTACAGTTGTTCAGCTATGCCTGTGTCTGTTCTGATAAAGTTGGGCTGAAATGCTGCTTGTTTTCTCTTTCAGTTCAGAGATTTGGTGTTCTCCTTCGCTGAAGCAAGGCAGACATTTGATCCATCAGTCACCGGTTACATCACCTCCGTTCAGTTCAACGGACTTATGATGACGCAAAATTCAAAGGAAATTGTGGTTATGGCAGCCGCATTGGACCAAGGAATCATCTTGCAGGATGAGACCAACGTTGAAGTACCACATCTGCCTAGGTCGCCTGTCGCGCACCCGATCTGGGCACCCCAGTTGCTTCAAGCTCGTGAGCCCACCACGTTTGAGTTCATGGGAATGATTGGCGACCTCCAGAGGTCTATGGCTGATCTCGCCTATGGAATGCCGGCTTCGCCACCAACCATATCGTATACCGGGAATTTTATACGGCAGGAGCCCCCGCTTTGTAATCGAGCTCAGCCAACCTGAGCTTGTCTCAAGCTATAGCAATGACGTGTCAACAACAACTGGGTTTCGCTCTTATATAGCAACCCAATCCCACAATCAAGCTGAGGCTAGAGGTAAGAACAAAGTGGGAACATACGCTGATCCCGTTGAATAACTGCTGTGGGTAGTTGAGGCTTTGAAAGCCCAAGGGTTGAATAAGCAGCAAGTACTCACAAATGTGGCTAAAACCATGAATGATACTTTCCCCACTTCGACTGAGGGCAGTTCAAGCAAGGCAGAAAATCGGGACAGGGATCATCATACCAAAACCATTCCTTCCAATCCTAACCCTATGCCTGGGAAAGATCAGAGAGTGAAGGCAGCACCTGCAGATCCTTTTGCTAGTGCGTCTGGCAAAAGTAAGCAAACCTCGAAGTACCTGCCCCGAGGTCGCAGGGTCTTTCATGCCCTCTACATGCCTTTGTCTAAGGCACTTCAAATCCTGGCTGAAAAGGGGCATCTTAAACCCCTCGAGCCTCAGCCTCTCCCAAGTAACCTCCTTCCCTCACATGATGCTACCCAGTACTGTGCGTACCATCAACAAACCGGTCACAGCACCGACAACTGCTTCCATCTTCGCTATGAAGTGCAAGATTTGATCGACAATGAAGTCATCCTCCCGCCAAGCTCGGCGAAGTCTGTCATCACTAGGTCAGTGAACTTCGAGGATAATGCAAGTATGTGATCAGGGGTTGGACCGCCTGTGGGCGACGCTCGGTTTATTTCAGATGTGGCGTTTGGCATGCACTATTTTGAGCATTTGCGAATGCTAGTTTTTGTACTTTCTAACTTGGGTACTAGGTCAGTCTTGTTGTTTTGTATTGAGTCAATCTTTTCATAGTGAGTCAGTCGGGTCTGTTTTATTGTGTTGAGTCAGTCCTGTTTTGTAGGAGTCGGGTGATTCCGGGGGTGTTACCTCGGACATCACTCTTTTGTTTTGTATTTGTCTTTTTGCTTTTGTAGACGTCCCCGAACGTCCCGGGAGGGAATCCCGCCCGTTTTGTTCATTATGGGCTCACTACAGTTCAGAACTCAATGTCACGGTCCTGTATCTAATCTCGCAGAGTACAATGCAAGACCGATGAATCATCAAAGAGTCCAAATCTGGCAAATCATTTTGAAAACAGATTTTTGAAAGAAGTGCCAAACATGGACTGGTTTGCCAGATACAGAGTCGCCACCTAAATGTTTTATTTTAGGAAATTTAGGAAACCCCGACTCGTTGCCTAAGGCCAAGTGTCCGTCATCACCAAAGTTGCCTCGGCTTGGGAACTTGGGTACGATTGGGGAAGGTCAGTTATGAGAACCCCCGCTCGCCCAATCAAAGATTGGCCACTACTAAACATGATATCTTATTTTTTGAAAACACATGCGTTCTTATTCCGGTTAATTAGCTAATCTTTAGTACGTGATGCGCACAGCAAAACAAGTATAGACTAGATCGCCTAATTTGGGACAAAGCATCGCATATCCATTTGTTTGGAAATGGTTTTATGTTTGCTACTTGCAAGTAGGCTAAAACACGGGTTTCGACAAATTATTCCAATTAAAGCAACCCAACCTTCACCCACAGGCATTCAGGCAATTATATAACATAAGCAATTAGCCTCATGGCAAGCATACTTTCATGTTAACACTCACATACATGCAAGATGCTAAGCACAAACACTCACAGTGTACTCTAAGCCAAAACAAGAAACTAGTTAGTAATTATGAATGATCCTAGTTCATGTTATCAATGGCTAATGCAATGCATGCAAAATGCAACTAAGATAGGCTCGGCTACTCTAAGAATGGCATGTGAAATGCGACAACTCGATACACGTACTCAAGTTTGGAATTGAAATACTATGCAATTAGTATGATGCGCCGAGCCCGGTGCGTGCAATACGAATGAATGTATGTAAACATGCTATCATAAGTTTGCTAATCAAAACATGACCTAGAACTAACCATCAAAGCAGGTAACTAAAAGGGAGAAAGAAGTGGAGGTTGGAAGACATGCATCACACACATGCACACTTATTACAACATTGCCCTCTCTCGGAGGGTCCAAAAGAATAATACAAATAACCTAATTAACTAACTAACAAGGTAATTAATCATTACACAACCCTTAACTAATTTAAACAAATCAACTAAGCTACTGAAAGTAGTAAAACAACCTCGGGGAGAGGGGTGCATGCATGCACGCTCGGCTCTGTTCAGAAATCCATTACCATGCCATAGTTGCCTCTGTTTGCACTGTTCTGCACCTCTGAGGACTGCACAAGTCCTAGGGATGCTTCAGAATCACTGCCTGATCACTAATCACTGCCTGATCACTGTGGGATGTCACCGGCCAAGAGGAATGGTCACCGGCCATGGAAAAGTGGTCATCGACCAGTTGTGAGGCTCTCGGCCAACAATTTATGGCTGGCCAGCAATGAATGTGGTTGGTCGGCCATCTCTTCCTGCAGAACCCTGTTTGACAGCAGCAGAGGATAGACAAGATATGGCAATGCATTTTAAAGCAATATTTGTACCACCACCCTCCTCATCATGTTTGAAACTCAAAGGAGTGTAGGCCCCGACCCTCGGGCCACCAATCACGCATTTCAATGCATGATGACCTAAGATGCCAAGTTGTGCAATTTCAATATGAAATGAAATGCACACAAACACATACAAGGGGTCCCGCCAATCTCTATCATTTTTGATCAAGTGGGATGGGATGCATGCACAATGCTATGCAACCTAAGCATACATGCTAAGCATACAATATGAGCATGTGAACAAGCATGCAAGAACTGTGCAAGCTAACAAGTATGCAAGATGCAATTTAAACATGCAAACATGTAAAACATGTAACAACATGTTAAGTAACTTAATCAAAGATGCATGCCAAATGCAATATCACTTAAATATGCAATAACATGTTAATAGTCCTATCATCTAGACGTGCAAACATACAAAGCATGCAACAACATGCAAAGGGGCCAAGTATGCGACAACATGCAAGGCAAGCACGTAACATGGTGAGATGGACTTACACTAACATGGGTAGCTCTCAAGCATGACAAAATCAGTGGCCAATATGATGCAACAAAAGCATGGAATAGATATGCAAACATGTATGCACAAAGGCCTATCATCTAAGGCATAAAAGAGGCAACTCTTAAACACATTTAAAAGAGACTAATATGGACAAATGACAAGCATGCTAAGCTCTGAAATCATATTAAAAGTGGTGCCAAACCAATCAAACTACCCAAGTAAAGCATGCAAGGGAGTCCAAAACTTGAAGCTAGCCAAGGGGTTCAAGCCATGACCATATCAACCAAGCCCCAAATGGCCAAGAGGACTTAAAATAGTCCCAAGGCAGACCAAAACAAGGTTAGAGCATGCATGCAATAAGGCCAAAACATGCTAAGAAAGGGACCCAAAACAAAGGGCATTCAAAGCTACAAAAAGGAGCATTGCTCTACACTTATCACAACCAAACATGACATGGATTATTCAATGCAACACAGAATCATATCATGCCAAAATAAGCCCCAAAACCCACTTAGATGGCGTCTAAATGGCCTAAATCTAAAGGCATGCACAATGACCCAATCATGGAGCATAAGACACCAACCTTTTAAAGCATTAAAGGAGTGATAAAATGCAAGCATGTGAGGATGAAACAAGGACTGAAATATCATAACTAATGATGCCAAACCATTGAAATGATGCAAATAGAGCATGGTAGAAGAGCCAACACTCAAAGCATACAAGCTAGATTGCATGGTAGCTATACAAAGCAAAATGTGGATTACTCAAACAACCAAAATCAAGCCTCAAGCATGCCAAAACATGCATAAAAGCTTCATGGGATTGAGCCAAAATCATGCTAAAAACACATGTTACAACATGATGCATGTTAAGGCTAAAACATAGGATTACAAGACAAGTGTATGAAGCATACACGGCATGTCTAAACCAACTTCAAACAGAGGTATAACATGGCAAAACAAAGCCTAATACCTACTGAAATGAAGCTAAAGCAAGCTAGGCACACATGCTACAACACAAGCCATTTATGATAGCATTAAAGACAACAAAGAGAGGGGACAACCCTCTCCCATGTAGGACCTCAAAGCCCTCTCCACCACTGAAAGTGGTCATGCAAAGACCAAAACAATGGCCAAAAGGTATGGCCTAAAACAAGGCCTAACAAGGCCTTGGAGGGGGGAGACAACCCCAAACCTCAAAGTGACCTTAAACAAAGTTCTAAAACACACAAAATCAGAACTTTTATCAGTTATAGTCGAAGCTTAAAACAATAAGCAAGAATGGCAAAAAGCCTAAGCAAGAACGGGGAATATAAAGTAAAGATGCTCACCCTTGTAGACCACCTTCAAGAACAAGGCTCCAGCACCTTTCTTTGATCAAAACCAGCCCAAGAACCCTGATAACAACTCCTTAGAGCCTCAGCAACCAAGGATGGTGTAACACTAGGTGTCTTAGTGCCAAACTAAGAACAAAAACACCTTTAGGTCACAAAATACACACACAAATCAAAAGGGAGGGTGATATAGAGATAGATAGATAGATATAAAACTTCTAACCCTAATTTTCAGAACCTCTAAGAAGGGAGGAGGGCCTCCCCTCTTATAGAAATGCAATTTCTAAAGCTTCCAAGAGAAGCTAAACAAATGGCAAATCCCTCCATACACTCCATACACGTGTATGGAGAGGGAAAATTGTGCTGGCATAAAAATATCTACAAAAGCAGACGGAAGGGGGTCGACCAGCCAAAATGGCCAATTGACCAACAAAGGTATCCGACCGACCACAAAAGGTGCCGACCGGCCACAACCTTTGGCCGGTGGCATCATGCCATGGCCGGTGAGGTGTGGGGATAGCCAACAAGCCATTCCCTGCCATCCAAAACAAAAACCAACAAGTGTTTGGTCCAACCAAGCACAAAACAGTCAAGTTGAGAGATCTTGAGGCAAGGCGCGTTGCCGAAACTTCCAAGAACTCAAAACGAACACGAGCATGGATGATCACCGAGTGTTCAAACGGTGACGTCCAAGTCTTGAGGACGGTCAAAAATCGGGTGTCTACAGTTGCCCCTCTTTGAAAGAACTCGAAAGTCATAACAATGACGGGAGTGAATGTCAAAGCCCAGAGACAACCCATTTTTGACAAGATGGAAGACTTTGACAAAGCATACAAGTTATAGACAAAGGTATGCGCCCGAAGGCAGGGGCAAAATGCAAGAACAATGCACAAAGCCAAGCATAACTTACGATCATGCAAAGAAAGTTGCAACGCAGCAGAACATGCAACAGTTTTAAGCTAGTATAAGCCAAACTACATTACAATGCAGAGAGGATGTAAGAGAATTATGTAATTCTCGCTACTTTTGATGCGGAGAATACAATACCTGCGTGGTTCGTCTGGTCGTGCCAGTCTCAAATGAACCGTACATACAATATCGTGCCTCCAAGAGAAAGAAACTTAATAGGTACAATATTGTTAGAAACATGCATAACAATGCAATTGAAAGGTGTGTGACAACACAAGTGAGGAGGTGCACGACAATGCGGCTGGAAGGGGTGCATAATAACGCAACCCGAGTGTGCGCATAACAATGTGATTTGAAACATAAACACATATAAGTAAAGCATATGCGACAACGTGTTCAATGTGTAAAGAAAATTGAATACATATAAGTAAAGCATGACGCGACAACACATGCAATGTGGATAGGAACTTGAACACATATAGTAAAGCATGACGCGACAACGCATGCAATGTGTATAGAAACTTCAACACATATAAGTAAAGTATAACGCGATAACGCATGCAATGTGTGTAGAAACTTGAATACATATAAGTAAAGCATAACGCTATAACGCATGCAATGTGTATAGGAACTTGAATGGAAGGGTACTAGATAATGCAACCTAAGAATGCGAAACTACGCAGGTGGAAGGATGCAAGACAATGCAACCTATGAATGGAACAATGTGGGCGGGAGGATGCATGAAAATGCAACCTAAGAATGCAAAACAACACGGGTGGAAGGGTGCAAGACAATGCAACCTATGAATGAAACAATGTGGGCGGGAGGATGCAAGACAATGCCACCTAAGAATGCAAAACAACGTGGGTGGAAGGGTGGAAGACAATGCAACCTATGAATGAAACAATGTGGGTGGGAGGATACAAGACAATGCAACCTAAGAATGCGAAACAACGCGGGTGGAAGGGAGGATGCAAGACAATGCAACCTAAGAATGCGAAACAATGCGGGTGGACAGGAGGATGCAAGACAATGCAACCTAAGAATGCGAAACAATGCGGGTGGACGGGAGGATGCAAGACAATGCAACCTAAGAATGCGAAACAACGCTGGTGGATGGGAGGATGCAAGACAATGCAACCTAAGAATGCGAAACAACGCGGATGGAAGGGTGTAAGACAATGTAACCTAAGAATGCGAAACAACGCGGGTGGACGGGAGGATGCAAGACAATGCAACCTAAGAATGCGAAACAACGCGGGTGGAGGAGATGCAAAATCAAACTACGTCTGACAGAGAAATGGTGTCGACACCCTCAACACTAGGTGCGTACACATAATCTCATAACTATGCTTCAACGTGAAAAGTATGGGCACATACCAGACCAAGCTCAACATGGAAAGGCGCAAGCCATAGATGGATAATGCAGTAAATGCATGCAAACTACAATGCAATATATATTCTATATGCAATGGATGGAATGGAATGTATGCTATGTACAATGCAATAGGCATACTAGATGATGCAGTAGAGAGATGCATGACAATGCAAATGAAACACGCATAGCAATGCGAGATAAGAGAAATGCATGACAATGCAAATGACACATGCATGACAATGCAAGATAGAGAAATGCATGACAGTGCTAGTGTGGCATGTGTGACAACGCATAACATATGTGCATAATAATACGAGTAGGAGTGCATGACAATGCATGTGAGGTACGCATGACAATGCTACCTAAAGAAGATGCATAAAAATGCAAGCATGGTGTGTGCGACAACGCACAAAATGCGTGCATAACAATGCGAGTGAAATGACGTATAACCCACGCGCGTTCACGACAAAACGTTGTATCATAACGCATGTGGAGCAACTTCCGAATCTCATAAGAGACAGAAGGATACAAAACAGAATACACAGCATACGTATTAAGTACCACACACATAAGACACGGCTTGAGGTCAACACGAAGGCCGGTCAAGCTTCGAAAATGCACTCTCTTGCACTGTGTTGAGCAAAGAAGGTCCTAAACCACATAAATGACCCAAACAAGGGTGTAGGAGGTTCACCAGCCATCGGGGAAGACAACTAGCCATCCATCGGCCACAAAACAAGGTCATCGGCCATCTATTTGGCCGACCGGCCAAAAATGCCTGTATCGGGGCAGTTTTGTCCTTTGGCCACATGACTTTAAATATAGGGCTTCTAGCCCTTATTTCTTCACTTGCCCAAGCTCGAAAACTTCTCCCCTCTTTCTCTAGGTTATTTTCCAACCCTCGATCCTTGTTTTTCTCGTGTTTTAGAGCCCTATTCATCATTCGATTCGCGAAATCCTTCGCATTTTGCACGTTTTGAACCGAACGAATCTTGGTTTCAGTGCATTTTTCTTGATTTCCACCAAGTAGGGTTTGTTTCCCCCGAGTTTTCCTTAGTCCTTGTGCCCTTTCCGCTCTCTGACCTTTCTGTCCATTTTTTGACCTCTCGGGGTTGACTTTTCACTTGACTTTTTGCATTCTTGCCCGGTTTTCACACTTTTGGCCATTTTCACACTATTCTCGTCATGGCAGACGATCTCCCATAGGGCGGGGCTCCCCCAACGATGGATGTGGACCCAGAGGCCGGGCTCCTGCCTCTTCACATTTGGTCGTTCGACTCGGTGACCTACAGGCTGGCGATTCACGTATTGCCTCCCGATGGCATCCGCCACTCCAGCAGCTTTGCGAGGGGTGTGGCACCGGAGCTTCTACTGCGTGAGCCAGAGTCACACCTGTCCTTCGGCGCTTCCATGGTATACTCTTCTTCAGTTTCATTTTCTGCAATGTAGAACATATAACTGCAATAGTCAAACTTGTTCTTTAACTGCTTGAACCATGATACACTGACACATCATACGCTATAGTTCACTGCGAGCACACCCGCACCCGATATCTATTTGAATCTGAACACGTGTATACACACTGCATTTCACTGAACCACTCACACACACTGATACATCATATGCTGTAGTTTACTATGAGGACACCCGCACCCGATATCTGCTTGAATCTGAACACGTGCATATACACTGCAATTTCACTGATTCTGAGCGCATTCAACACTGTATTTGTAACACTGCTTCGCAACTATTTGTTTTGACCACAGGGAGATTCCCATGCCCTCCAGGGGTATGGAAACGTTGCTGCCCGAGGTTGGTACATGGAGCTACCTGACGCGTCGCATCGTTGACCGGGTGGCTTTGGGACCTTCTGCATGGGGCCCTCGCGCCTTACTACGAGCAAACCGCTTCTTGCTGCATTGGAGGAGAGGTGGTGGGACACCACAGACTCCTTCCACCTTTCTGCCGCTGGGGAGAAGACGATGACTACCTTCGATTTCTCCATGGTCACAAGCATCGGAGTGGGGGGTGATCTGATCCCCTTTGATACTGACATGGACGAGTGGGACGCTGCTCAGCTTTACCTTCTCGGCACCCAGCCACCTCTTGCTCGAGCAGGGTTCGTACAATACTCTTGGTTCGAGGCTTATTTTCGGATTCAGGCGCCGACTACCCTGGAGGAGGAGGAACAGTACGCCCGGGGCTTCATCATGTTCTTACAGGGGACCACGCTCTTTGCCGACTAGGCGAACACCATCGCCCTCTACTTGCTGAGCGTACTGGTGGATGTGGCGCAGATCCGCCGTTATGATTGGGGTGGCGCATGCTTAGCCACTCTCTATGGCTACATGATCTCGTCCTCCCGCCTCAGCAGACAGTTGCTCGGAGGTTACTGGCGAGCTTGGGAGGTGCATATTGCCTTTTCTTGTCTTTTCAGTTCTGTTTTACATTATCTGTACTATGTACACTGCACACACTGCACAATACACTGCACATACCGCTTTCTACTTTATCTACATACTGTAAGCATGCTCATATCTGTTCTATCACATTGTACAGTTGTGGGTGTATGCCTACTTCCTGAGGCTTGCCCCAGTGCCAGACGAGGAGATTCCCCTTGGTGTCCCATTCTCTCATCGCTTCGACATGAGGTGTGAGCGGAGGCCGCTGGAGTCCTTCATGTTCTTTCGCCGCTACTTCGACACCGTCACCGCAGCCGATGTATGTCAAACGTTACAGTTCATTTAAGCTTCACTTTACATTGCTCTTTCAATATTAGTAGGTAACAAACTGTATTGTATTTGAAGATTACCTGGCAGCCTTGGGCTCCATTGCCTGGCGCAGTTCGGGACCGGTATGTTGGTGGCCGAGAGACAGCCCGATTCAGAGTTTTGCCAGAGGGCCCTGTCTACCGCGCCTGGTACTTAGGCGTGCGCTTCATGCGGCAGATCATAGGCGTGCTAGAGCAGACAGTTCCGGAGCTGCCTCCCACGACCATGAGGCAGACAGAGGTGTACATCCCACAGGGGATGGCCGATTATACGATCGGTTGGGACTCAGAGGGCTTTAGAGGCGAGGGCAACTACACTGAGTATATCCAGGCCTATCTGATGCCACCTCTGACTAGTCCTCACCGAGCTGAGAGGGAGAGGCCTGCAATCCCAGCGGTCGGAGTAGGAGCACGGCGGGCAGCTCGGGCTCGCGGCAGGAGCAGATCTTGGAGAGAGCAGAGAGGCGAGTGGCCAGCTTTACCTACGGTGATGACCTACCGAGGGTAGGGTGGGGAGACTTACCAGATCCCCATTGCTCTCCCTCCGGCTGATCACGAGCTAGTCGGATTCCACGGCTTGCCCCCGGTATGTAGTACTGCATTTTGCATCATGTAAAGTCATTTCATTTCTCTTGATATTCCGTAGAATACTGATATTTCTAATACCCTTGCAGGCTTCTACCGAGTATACACGCCAGTCCTTGGAGTTGACTGCCTCTGTGATGGGGACGCTATAGCAGAGCCTCGACCTGCTGGCTATTTATAGTATCCCGGTAAGCTTTTTCAACCATAAGCTCAAACCCTACATAATCTGATGCATCTCATTACCAACACAGCACTTGATACATAGCCTTCACGACATTGATACATTGTAACCCGCATAGTGTTTCACAGCGTTCATCACGGCATTCATATACTGTATTCTATTCTGACACACTGTTCACAGCATTCATACACTGTACTCACACGCTGTATTCTGTTCTGATATACTGCTCACAACATTCATACACTGCACTCGCACACTGTATTTTGTCCTGATATACTGTTCACAACATTCATACATTGTACTCACACACTGTATTATGTTCTGATATATTGTTCACAACATTCATACACTGTACTCACACACCGTATTCTATTCCGATACACTACTCACAACATTCATACACTGTACTCATACACTGTATTCTGTTTTATCTGCAACTGATGCATTTGCCATTTGTCCTTTTAAGGCCCCGTTCCAAATGTCAGTTGCATGGGGTGCTCCAGTTGGACCATCTGCATCTGCCCGAGGAGGAGGGAGAGCAGGACGAGGGACCACAGTATACCCCTGCACCAAGGCTGGGCGCACTCATGTTGGGAGCAGCTCCCGGGCACAAGTTCCAGATGATGACGAGTCTGAGACGGCGGCAAAGGCAGAGTCGTCGGAGGCTGAGACCGGGGATGATTCGAGCTCGGGCTCAGATGGTGGAGCCGGCGACGACACTCCTGGACCTTCGTCCAAGAAGAGGACGAGGACAGACTCTCACGCTTGAGACCCATTGATATTGATCTAGACTTTCGCTGCTTTTCTTCTTTTTTGCTTTTCTTTTTGCTGGTAGATTGAGCACATTGTACTGCCACAGGCAGGTTTTGTTTTCTTAAAAACTATGTACTTGAAAAGATGATAGAATGAAACAAACTTTTTACTAAAAAATGTTGCATCTCATATTTCATACATCGCATCGCATCATATTACATAACAATGTAATTGAATTGGAAATTGAACATGAATGTGTCGCCAGGTCAGGTAGACCAATGTAGCAAATAAAATAAATCAACTCAATAAGCAACAATAAGACCTTAACAAGTTTACAACTCGATAAGCAAAGAGCAACAACTCGATAAACAAAATTGCGACAACTTGGTAATCAAAAGGAGTAGCCACTCGATAGACAAATGAGCAAAAACTCGATGAGCAACAACTCGATAAGCAAATGAACAACAACTCGATAAACAAATGAGCAACAACTCGATAAATAAAATTGAAGTAACACAGGTGCAAAGTCTCAAAATCAACACCAGAAGGCACTGGCAGTGGAACTAATCACAAGTTCCCAATATGTTCAACACGTAGACTGCTCATTTCAAATACACAGCTCGTAACACAGTACTCTGTTTATTTTGAACATACGGCTCATGCAAGACACTGCTGATTCTTAACACACAGCCCATTCTGAACATTGCTTATTCTGAACTCACAGCCCATAACACAGACCTCAGATGCTCTGAATCCTACCTCTTTTCTTTTGCATCGTAGTTTAGAACCCATAGCTTTAGACAGGTCCTGGTTACACTGTTCTCACATGACCGGGTTAAACCCTGCGGTTTTATGAAAGAACGAATTCTGTTTTGCACGAATGTGAAGAATGACACAGCACTCTGAGCACAAAATCACTTATTTTTGAAATAAGAAATGAGTTTTCGACTGGGTACTGAACCTACTACTGAACATAGCGAAAAAGACTCAACAACATAAAAATAAGGTAAACAACCTAAAATACATCGAGTAACACTCGAAACAACTCAAAACAAGAATCGAGATAAAACAGAAAGACACGACACTCAGATGCGCACAGGGAGCCTGGTTCTCTGGGTATTGTTTCCCACCCTTTCTTATTTGTAATTCTCACATCACTCTGGCACTCACTCTCTATTTTTCTTGAAAAAGCCCTATTCTCACTTTTTCTCTCAGCGCACATCTCTCTATTCTTCAATCTCTCATTTTTCATCCCCCCCTGGGTGGTTGATGAGTAAACAAGAAGTTACGGGTTCACGCCCAACAATATTAGCCCACAACTATTTCCTCTGGTGACATGTAATCGATGTCCCGGAAGAGAGAATGGAGTACCTTGTTCTATCCCAATTTATGCTTCGCACTTGGCTTGATACCTTGCTGCTTGGAGGATGAGAGAGCTTTCAGCCCTTTGTTATTAACCTCAGTTGTGCCCTTCTCTGGAAGATAGAGTTCCCTTCTTGGCAAGTATGTTGACAATGAGGAAAAGACAGAACACCTGACTCAACTGTGCCCCTAGTTCATCATTTTGACCATTTTTTTGTTTTTGGTTTTCTACTAAAACAATTTTGATCAATATGAGAGTTAGATTAACACACTTGTTCGATTTTCTAATTTAAAATCATGCAAGTCAGGCTATGAGCACTGAAAATTTCCCTTTTTCGGGTCTAAGAGATGGTCTAGTTTTTTGGAAAAATGGAATAATTTTCGAGACAATTAGCCAACCTCAGTAAAAACTCTCAAAAACTATTTTTTTTGCAAACGGCCACTGATCAACGAGCACGGAACCTATTTTCAAGATCCGCAACCTCAGATTCATAACAATGGAAAAATTGCCCCTTGCTTGAACGACACTGCACGACAACGGAAATTTGCCCTTTATTTGAATGGCGTCGTGGCGCATTGGCAACGGAAAGTTGCCCCTTGTTTGGATGGACCACAGCATACCGTAACCAGTCCTCAAAGTGACGATCACAACTGAAACTCTCGGATACAGAGAAGGCGAGGATGATCAAAACCATTACATGGACATAGTCGATTTGGAAGTGTTTGTGGCTGGACTTCAGGATGAAGTTGCCTACGTATCCCAAACATGGGAATCAAGCCTTACGTAGTTCGGGGTTAGGTTCACTCGAGTATTAACCTCTCCTTTTGCGCTCTAACTTTTGCCAAGGCCGCCCTTCCGGGTTTTCAACCTTGCGAGCTATGTTTTTCTTTTCTTTTCAATTCTTTTCATTTCTTTTTATTTTTCTCTTTTTTTCTTTTTCTTGCTCTAACTTTTGCCTAGGTCGCCCTTCCGGGTTTTCGGCCCAGCGAGCCTCTCATGGGTAAAAGCATAACGAGTCCATGTTAAATGGTTTTAGGGTTTCGAAGCCATCTGAATCCAGGAGAGTGGCTGTTGTTCACTGATGGTGTAGGAGTCCTTCAGCAATACTTTCTTCTTTCCTCCCTTCTGGGATTTGGCATTCTTGCTGATCTTCATTGATTTGCAGAATGGTCCATCTTCGGCTCTTCGAGCACAATCCGGCATTTTTTGCCCTAGTTCGAGGGGTGCTTCTGATTTGGCTTTGCAAGCTTCTTTTGACTACATCTGATCTTCTCGATCTAACATTCCTGCCTCTTGTACGAGGGCTGCTTCTGATCTAGCCACACAGGCCTTACATGGTTGTTGACCGTTTGAATATTCTGGATGTGAGTTCAGGGTTTGAAAGCAAGGGGTCAAGTCTCGATGGTGAGAGCGATCGTAGGCTGCACAATCTCAAGAGCGATTCCACACAGGTCTTCACAGGACCGACAAATCGCTCGCGCTGAAGATAGTGTGGAACCAATCTGGATCATGCCAGGGTCCTTCTCAGTACTCACGTCAACGAACATGATTTCATTCATTAAGGGCTTTAGCACGCCTCTCTTTCTCTCAATTGATCAAATTTTTGCAAAACCCAAGGAATTCCTCCCTCTCCATTTTTATCACAATGTTCAAAAGGTTTCGAAAAACTTAGGTCAATGCAATGACTTAAAAGGCACAGAAAAGTAACTGAAAAGCATTGCCACTTCGCTCTGAACATTGTTGGCACAATAGGCTCAAAGTAGCAACAAGCACAAAAGCATGACAGCCATAGCTGTTTCAATCAGATTGTTTTGGTTGCAACTAGCTCCACAGCTGAGACAGACTCAAAACAAAAGAAAAGACAAGCACAAAATAAGACAATGGTGTTCGGGGTAACAACTCCGGGATCACCCGACTCCTATACAACAGGACTGACTCGATACAACAAGACAGACCTTTAAATTGAAAAGACTGACTCAAAACAAAGAGATAGACTCAAAACAAAACCACATAATTGACTCAATACCCAAATTAGAGAGTACAAAAACCAACATTCGCAAATGCTCAAAATAATGCATGCCAAACGCTAGATCTGAAATAAACCGAGCGTCGCCCGCAGGTGGTCCAACCCCTGATCACATACTTGCATTATCTTCGAAGTCCAGAAACTCAGTGGTGACAGACTTTGCAAAGCTGGGTGGGAGGATGACCTCATTATCGATCAAGTCTTGCACTTCGTGGCGAAGACGAAAGCAACTGTCGGTGGTGTGACCAACCTGTTGATGGTACGCGCAGTATTGGGTAACATCATGACCCGGTGGAAGGTGAACAGCGAGAGGCTGAGGCTTAAGGGGTTTAAGATGTCCCTTTTCAGTAAGGATTTGAAGCGCCTTAGACAAAGGCATGTAGAGGGCATGAAAAACCCTGTGCCCACAAGGTAGATACTTCGAAGTCTGTGGACTTTTGCTAGATGCACTAGCAAAAGGATCAGCAGGTGTTGCCTTGGCTCTCTGATCTTTTCTAGTTCCAGGGTTAGGATTGGGAGGGACGGTCCTGGTGCGACGATCCTTATCACGATTTTCCTTTTGGCTTGTACTGCTCTCGCTGGAGTGGGGAAAGTATCATTCACGGTTTTTGCCATAACTGTGAGTACTTGTTGCTTATTCAACCGTCCGGCTTTCAAAGCCTTGACTGCCCACAGCAGTTGTTCAATAGGATCAACATCTGTTCCCACTTTGCTTACCTCTAGCCTCAACTTGATCGAGGGTTTGGGTTGCTATATCAGAGCGGAACCCAGTTGTTGTTGACACGTCATTGCTATAGCTTGAGACAGCCTCAGGTTGGCTGAGCTCGATTACAATTCACCCCAATAGTGGGGAATCTTGCGGTATAAAATTCCCGGCATACGATGTGGTTGGTGGCGATGCCGACATTCCATAGGTGAGATCAGCCACAGATCTCTGGAGGTCGCCAATCAATCCCGTCAACTCAAACATTATGGGCTCACAAGCTTGAAACAGCTGGGGTTCCCAGATCGGGCGCACAACAAGCGACTTGGGTGGGTGTGATATCTCAACATCGGTCTCACCCTGTAAGATGATCCCTTGGTTTAGTGCGGCTGCCATAACCACAACTTCGCCTGAATTCTGTGACATAATAAATCTGCTAAACCGAACGGAGGTGATGTAATTGGTGACTTGATTGATCAGATATCTGCCTTGTTTCGGCAAAGGAGAACACTGGCTATTGTGAACTCAGATCTCTGAAATTCCCCCTCTCCTCTTGAACGAGAAAACAGGCAGCGTCACAGCCCAATTTTACCCAAACAATCGTAAGCACAACTGAAGAACTATTTTTAATCACTGATCACTGTTCCCCAAAACTACTGCCCCAAAATTGAATCTGATACCCGCAGATACTACTGATTCTCAAAACACTGACACTGATGCCCGCAGGCCTGATGCCCAGACTTGCAAACGGATATGTGCGTTCCTTGTAGAGGTCAACTCTAAAAGCACATATAACAAGCAAATGAAAGCCAATACACCGCTATGTTGGGGTAGGGTTTCCCTATCCTAGTTTCGTCAAGAACTACGGTTTCACTATGCACACAGCGGTTTCAAACAACCTATAATCGGGTAAGCAACCTCTCCTAGCTTGGAATGGTCACGATGGATTCTGAATATGCACTAGGTCGAATGGTCAAAAAGGGTGCCCCGGCAACAACCGGGGTTTGTGTTCCCATCGTGGAAGAGCCCATAACCGGTCAGCCTCATGGCACGCTTAACAAAGCAGGCCTCCGGCAAACCGTTCAGGAATAGCAGACGGCAAACACGGTGTCCTAAGCGCACCAATGCACATGCAATGTAAAGAAACACATAAGTGTAGTCAAAACAAGATATCATGTGTTCGAGTGAAGTTCTCTAACTCCCCAGTAGAGTCGCCAGAAACTGTAGACGTCCCTGAACGTCCCGGGAGGGAATCCCGCCCGTTTTGTTCATTATGGGCTCACTACAGTTCAGGACTCAATGTCACGGTCCTGTATCTAATCTCACAGAGTGCATTGCAAGACCGATGAATCATCAAAGAGTCCAAATCCGGCAAATCGTTTTGAAAACAAATTTTGAAAGAAGTGCCAAACATGGACTGCTTTGCCAGATACAGAGTCGCCACCTAAATGTTTTATTTTGGAAAATTTAGGAAACCCTAACACGTTGCCTAAGGCCACGTGTCCGTCATCACCAAAGTTGCCTTGGCTCAGGAACTTGGGTATGATTGCAGAAGGTCAGCTATGAGCACCCCCGCTTGCCCGATCAAAGATCGGTCACTACTAAACATGATATCTTATTTTTTGAAAACACATGCGTTCTTATTCTGGTTAATTAGCTAATCTTTACTACATGATGCGCACAGCAAAACAACAATAGACTAGATCACCTAATTTTGGGCAAAGCATCGCATATCCGTTTGTTGGAAATGGTTTGAAGTTTGCTACTCGCAATTAGGCTAAAACACGGGTTTCAATGAATTATTCCAATTCAACACCCACAGGCATTCAGGCAGTTATATCACATAAGCAATTAGCCTCATGGCAAGCATGCTTTCATGTTAACACTCACATACATGCAAGATGCTAAAGCACAAACACTCACAGTGTACTCTGAGCCAAAACAAGAAACTAGTTAGTAATCATGCATGATCCTAGTTCATGTTAGCAATGGCTAATGCAACGCATGCAAAATACAACTAAGATAGGCTCGGCTACTCTAAGAATGGCATGTGAAATGCGACAACTCGATACACGTATTGAAGTTTGGAATTGAAATACTATGCAATTAGCATGATGCGCCAAGCCCGATGCGTGCAATACAAATGAATGTATGTAATCAAGTTACCACAAGTATGCTACTCATAACATGACCTAGAACAAACCATCAAAGTAGGTAAGTAAAAGCAAGAAAGAAGTGGAGGCTGGAAGACGAGCATCACATACACGCACACTTATTACAACATTGCCCTCTCTCGGAGGGTGCAAAAGAATAATACAAATAAACTAATTAACTAACTAACAAGCTAATTAATTATTACACAACCCTTAACTAATTTAAACAAATCAACTAAGCTACTGAAAGCAGTAAAATAGCCTCGGGGAGAGGGGTGCATGCATGCACGCTCGGCTCCGCTCGAAAATCTATTACCATGCCATAGTTGCCTTTGTTTGCACTGTTCTGCATCTCTAAGGACTGTACAAGTCCTAGGGATGCTTCAGAATCAATCCATGATCATTGTGGAATGTCACCGGGCAAGAGCAAGGGTCACCGGCCATGGAAAAGTGGTCATCGACCAGTTGTGAGGCTCTCGGCCAACAATTTATGGCCGGCCGGCAGTGAATGTGGTCGGTCGGGCATCTCTTCCTGCAGAACCGTATTTGACAGCACCAGAGGACAGACAAGATATGGCAATGCATTTCAAAGCAATATTTACACCACCACCCTCCTCATCATGTTTGAAACTCAAAGGAGTGTAGGCCACGACCCTCGGGCCACCAATCACGCATTTCAATGCATGATGGCCTAAGATGCCAAGTTATGCAATTTCAATATCAAATGAAATGCACACAAACACATACAAGGGGTCCCCCCAATCTCTATCATTTTTGATCAAGAGGGATGGGATGCATGCAAAATGCTATGCAACCTAAGCGTACAAGCTAAGCATGCAATATGAGCATGTGAACAAGCATGCAAACATGCAAGTATGTAACAACTATGCAAGCTAACAAGCATGCAAGATGCAATTTAAACATGCAAACATGCAAGACATGTAACAACATGTTAAGTAACTTAATCAAAGATGCATGCCAAATGCAATATCACTTAAACATGTAACATGTTAATAGTCCTATCATCTAGACGTACAAATATACAAAGCATGCAACAACATGCAAAGGGGCCAAGTATGCGATAACATGCAAGGCAAGCACGTAACAACATGGTGAGATAGACTTACACAAACATGGGTAGCTCTCAGGCATGCCAAAATCAGTGGCCAATATGATGCAACAAAAGTATGGAAAAGATATGGAAACATGTATACACAGAGGCGTATCATCTAAGGCATAAAAGAGGCAACTCTCAAACACATTTAAAAGAGACTAATATGGACAAATGAAAAGCATGGTAAGCCCTGAAATCATCTTAAGATTTGTGCCAAACAATTCAAACTACCCAAGTAAAGCATGCAAGGGAGTCCAAAACTTGAAGCTAGCCAAGGGGTTCAAGCCATGACCATATCAGCCAAGCCCCAAAGGCCCAAGAGGACTTAAAATAGTCCCAAGGTAGACCAAAACAAGGTTAGAGCATGCATGGAACAAGGCCAAAACATGCTAAGAAATGGACCCAAAACAATGGGCATTCAAAGCTACAAAAAGGAGCATTGCTCTACACCTATCACGACCAAAGATGGCATGGATTATTCAATGCAACACAGAATCATATCATGCCAAAATAAGCCCCAAAACCCACTTAGATGGCATCTAAATGGCCTAAATCTAAAGGCATGCACAATGACCCAATCATGGAGCATAAGACACCAACCTTTTAAAGCATTAAAGGAGTGATAAAATGCAAGCATGTGAGCATGAAACAAGGACTGGAATATCATAAGTAACGGTGCCAAACCACTGAAATGATGCAAATAGAGCATGGTAGAGGAGCCAACACTTAAAGCATACAAGCTAGATTGCATGGTAGCTATACAAAACAAATTGTGGATGACTCAAAAGACCAAAATTAGACCTCAAGCATGCCAAAACATGCATAAAAGCTTCATGGGATTGAGCCAAAATCATGCTAAAAACACATGTTACAA
Organism: Camellia sinensis; assembly: GCF_055761805.1. Lineage (NCBI taxonomy): Eukaryota > Viridiplantae > Streptophyta > Magnoliopsida > Ericales > Theaceae > Camellia > Camellia sinensis. Next base: position 97,668,353 of record NC_138975.1, on the reverse strand, counting down.
CATGATGCATGTTACGGCTAAACCATGGGATTACAAGACAAGTGTATGAAGCATACATGGCATGTCTAAACCAACTTGAAACAGAGGTATAACATGGAAAAACAAAGCCTAATACCTACTGAAATGAAGCTAAAGCAAGCTAGGCACACATGCTACAACACAAGCCATTTATGCTAGCATTAAAGACAACAAGGAGAGGGGAAAACCCTCTCCCATTTTGGAGCTCAAAACCACCTCTCCACCACTAAAAATTCTTTGGATTTCAAAGGTAGAGAGGTCATGCAAAGACCAAAACAATGGCCAAAATGTATAGCCTAAAACAAGGCCTAACAAGGCCTTGGAGGGGGAAGACAATCCCAAACCTCAAAGTGACCTTAAACAAAGTTCTAAAACACGCAAAATCAAAACTTTTATCAGTTATAGTCAAAGCTTAAAACAATAAGCAAGAATGGCAAAAGGCCTAAGCAAGAAAGGGGAATATAAAGTAAGGATGATCACCCTTGTAGACCACATTCAAGAACAAGGCACCATCACCTTTCTTTGGTCAAAACCAGCCCAAGAACCCTAACAACAACTCCTTAGAGCCTCAGCAACCAAAGATGGTGTAACACTAGGTGTCTTAGTGCAAAACTAAGAACAAAAACACCTTTAGGTCACAAAATACACACACAAATCAAAAGGGAGGGAGATATAGAGATAGAAAGATATAAAACTGCTAACCCTAATTTTCAGAACCCCTGAGAAGGGAGGGCCTCCCCTCTTATAGAAATCCAATTTCTAAAGCTTCCAAGAGAAGCTAAACAAGAGGCAAATCCCTCTATACACTCCATACACGTGTATGGAGGGGGGCAAATGTGGATGCCAGCTGGAACAGCTGGCATAAAAATATCTATAAAAGCAGATGGAAGGGGGTCGACCAGCCAAAATGGCCAATTGACCGACAAAGGTGGCCGACCGACCACAAAAGGGTCCGACCGGCCACAACCTTTGGCCAGTGGCTAGAAAAAGGGGCCGGTGGCATAATGCCATGGCCGGTGAGGTGTGGGAATGGCCAACAAGCCATTCCCTGCCCTCCAAAGCAAAAACCAACAACTGTTTGGTCCAACCAAGCAGAAAACAGTCAAGTTGAGAGATCTTGAGGCAAGGCTCGTAGCTGAAACCTCCGAGAACTCAAAATGAACACGAGCATGGATGATCACCAAGTGTTCGAACGGTGACGTCCAAGTCTTGAGGACAATCAAAAATGGGGTGTCTGCAGCTTTCTTTTGAGTCTATCTCTGCTGTGGAGCCAGTTGCAACCAGGAAATCTGAACGAAACAGCTGTGGTTGTCATGTTTTTGTGCCTATTACTACTTTGAGCCTGTTGTGCCAGCAAGTTTAGAATGAAACGGCAGTGCTTTTTGCCTACTTTTCTGTGCTTTGAACTCATTGTATTGACCTAAGTTTTTCAAAACCTTTTGAACATTGTTTTGAAAACGAAGAGGAAGGAATTCCTCGGGATTTGCAAAAAATTGATCAATTGAGAGTTATAAAGGCATACTAAGCCCTTCATGAATAAAATCATGCTTGTTAGTGTGAGTACTGAGAAGGACCCTAGCTTGATCCAGATTGGTTTTACCTTGTGTTCAGCATGAGCGATTCGTCGCTTTCTTAAAAGTTTTCAAAAAAATGTTTTGCGCGGTCCCGCGACGACCTGTGTGGAATCGCTCTTGAGATTGTGCAGTCTAGGATCGCTCTCAGCCTCGAGATTCAACCCCTTTGCTCTCAAAACCTTGAACTTGGGTTCAGAATGTTCAATGGTCAACCACAATGTGAGGCCTATGTGGCCAGATTCGAAGCAGCTCTCGAACAAGAGGCACCAAAGTTTAAGAAGATTAGATGTTGTTAAAAGAAGCTTGCGAAGCTAGATCAAAAGCGCCCCTCGAACTAGGGGAAAAAACTATCAGACAGATGGATCATTCTGCAAACCATTGAAGATCGGCAAGAATGCCAAATCCCAAAAGGGAGGAAAGAAGAAAGTATTATTGAAGGACTCCTACACCATCAGTGAACAATAGCCACTCTCTTGGATTCAGATCGCTTCGAAACCCTAAAACCATTTGACATGGACTTGTTACACTTTTACCCTTTGAGAGGCTCGCTGGGGCAGAAACCCGGAAGGGCGACCCAGGCAAAAGTTAGAGAAAAATAAGAAAAAAAAGAAAAATGCAAAGAAATCAAAAAAAATTCTGAAAAGAAATGAACAAAAAAAAAAAGAATTGAAAAGAAAAGAAAAACATAGCTCGCAAGGTTGAAAACCCGAAAGGACAGCCTTGGCAAAAGTTAGAGCGTAAAAGGAGAGGTTAATACCCGAATGTACCTTAACTGGAACTACGTAAGGCTTGATTCCCATGTTTGGGATACGTAGGCAACTTCATCCTGAAGTCCAGACACAAACACTTCCTAATCGATTATGTCCATGTAATGGTTTTGATCATCTTTGCCTTCTCTGTATCCAAGAATCTGGTTGTGTTCGTCACTCTGAGGACTGACTACAATGCGTCACGATGCCATTCAGACAAGGGGCAACTTTCCGTTGCTATACAGTGTGTTGCGGTGCTATTCAAACAAGGGGCAACTTTCCATTGCCGTATGGAGCCATTTAGGCAAGGGGCAATTTTCCATTGTTATGGATCTGAGGGTGTTCACCTCAAGGGTAGGTTCCGTGCTTGTTGAGCGGTGGCCGTTTGCAAAAACAGTTTTTTAGAATTTTTAATGAAGTTGACTAATTTTCGCAAAAATTATTTCATGTTTCCAAAAAACTAGGCCATTTCTTGGACCCGAAAAAGAAAAATTTTCAGTGCTCATAGCCTAACTTGCATGATTTCAAATCAGAAAATTGAACAAGCCTGCTAATCTAACTCTCATTTTGGTCAAAATTGTTTTAGCAGAACGTCCAAAACAAAAAATGGTTAAAACAATGTACTAGGGGCACAGTCGAGTCAGGTTTTCTGTCTTTTCCCCCTTTATCAATGCATTCACCAGAAAGGGCGCTCTACCTGCCAGAAAAGGGCACAATTGAAGCCAACAACAAAGGGCCTTAAAGCTTTCTCATCCTCCAAGCAGCGAGGTATCAAGCCAAGTGCGAAGCACGAATTGGAATGGATCAAGACACTCCACTCCGTCATCCGGGGCATCGACTACACATCACCGGAGGAAATAGCCGCGAGCTGATAATATTGGGCATGAACCCACAACTTCCTGTTTATCCATCAACCACCCATGGGAGGGATAAAAAATGAGAGATTAAAGAATAGAGAGATGTGTGTTGAGAGAAAAAGTGAGGAAAAGGGCTTTTTTCAGAAGAAAAAAAAAAACAACAGAACCTGAGGGCTGAGTGATGTGAGAATCACAAATGAGAAAGGGTGGGAAACAATACCCGGAGAAACTGGCTCCTCGTGATCTGAGGTCTTTCATTTTTTTTAACACGTTCGTGTGTCGTGTCTTTTGTTTTGTTTGCCCCAATTCCTGTTTTGAGTCTTTTCGAGTGTTACTCGATGTGTTTAGGTTGTGTACCTTTTGTTGAGTCGCAGTGCGCTGTGGTCAGTCATAGGCTCAATGCCCGATTAAGAACTCGCTTCTTAATTTTCAAAATGATTTGATTTGTGTGCTCAAAGTGCTGTGTCATTCTCTACATCTGCACAAAACGAGTTTTGTTCTTTCATAAAACCACAAGGTTTAACCCAGGCCATGTCAAAACAGTAGAACCAGGACCTATCTGAAGCTAAATGGGTTCTGGGCTGCGAAGTAAAAGAAGAGAGGGAAAATTTGGAGCATCTGAGTGTGTTTCAACTTCTGTCGATTCCACCTTTGTATTCCGTCTTTTCAGATTGGACAGTTTGTTCAAGATTCGCCGTGTGCAGAATAAACCAAGCGCTATGTTATGGGCTATATGTTCAGAACGAGCAGTGCGTTGTATGAGCTATATGCAGATTAAACCAAGCGCTGTGTTATGGGCTATATGTTCAGAATGAGCAGTGCGTTGTATGAGCTGTATGCAGATTAAACCAAGCACCGTGTTATGAGCTGTGTGTTCAGAATGAGCAGTATTGTTGTATAATTTGTTCTGGGGTTAGCTGGTTCACTGCCTTGTTATCACGATACAAGTGTTTAACTTTCAGACAAAAGATCAATTTGTTTTAAATGGTTATGTGATATGATGCAATGCGATGCGATTCGATGTACAAATGCAACACTTTTTTTGGGAAAAAGCTTGTTTCATTCCATCATGTTTTCAAGTATATAGTTTTGACGAAAATAAAACCTACCTGTGGCAGTATAATGTGCTCAAGCTAGCAGCAAAAAGAAAGGAAAAACAAAAAGGGAAAAGCAACAAAAATGTCCAAACAAAGCCAAAACAAAAGAAAAAAAGCAGCAAAAGTTTAGATCCACGTCAACTGGCCTTAGGCCTGAGGGTCTGTCATCGTCCTCTTCCTGGACGAAGGTCCAGGAGCATCATCGCCAGCTCCATAGTCTGAGCCCGAGTCATCTCCGGTCTCCTCCTCAGACGACTCTGCCTCTGCCTCAGACTCATCATCATCTGGAATCAGTGCCCGTGAGCTGCTCCCAACATGAGTACGCCCCACTTTGGTACGGGGGTATACTCTACCCTCTCGCCCTCCTCCTCGGGCAGGCACAGACAGTCCAGCTGGAGCACCTCCTGCGGCAGGAATTTGGAATAGGGCCTGAAAGGGACAAATGGCAAACGCATAAGTATGCCACGCAAAGCAAAATATGAATGCCGAATACAGTGTATGAGTATAGTGTATGAATGCTGTGAGCAGTGTGACAGTATAGAATACAGTGACTGAGTGTAGTGTATGAATGCTGCGAGCAATGTTGTGAGCAGTCTGTGAGTTACAGTGTATCAGATGCCGTGAGGGCCATGTATCAAGTGCCATGTTGACAGTGCGATGCATCAGATTATGTGTGAAACAGATATATGCAGAGTCTGAGACTATGGTTACAAGAGCTTACCGGGATACTATAAATGGCCAGCAGGTCGAGGCTCCACTGTACCATCCCCATCACGGAGGCTATCAACTCCAGGGACTGGTGAGTGTATTCAGCGAAAGCCTACAAGAGTGTTAGAAACATCAGTATTCTGCAGAATATCAAACGGAATGAAATGAAATGACTGTGTAGAATGTAAGATGCAGTGGTACATATCGGGGGCAAGTCATAGAACCTAACTAGCTCGTGATCAGCCGGAGGGGGAGCGATGGGGATCTGGTAAGTCTCCCTACCTTGCCCTCTGCATGTCATCATCGTAGGCAACGGTGGCCACCCAGCTCTCTGCCCTCTCCGGGGCCCACTCCTACCGCGGGCCTGAGCCATCCTCGATGCTCCTGCTCCTGTTTCTGCTCCTGCTCTGGCTGCCGACGCTGCTGGCCTCTCCCTCTTAGCTCAGCGAGCACTACTGTAGACGCGTCCGAACGCCCCGGGTGGGTGAGTCCCGTTCTGTTCATATTGGGCTCACTACAGTTTGGACTCTCGAATTGCCACGGTTCTTAATCTGAACCAAAGAGTCCAAATCCGGCAAATCGTTTTGAGAAAAGTAGATTTTTAGAAAAGAAGTGCCAAACATGGACTGCTTTGCCAGATACAGAGTCGACACCTAAATATTTTATTTTGGGATATTTAGGAAACCCTGACTCGGTGCCAAAGGCCACGTGTCTGTCATCACCAAAGTTGCCTCGGCTCAGGAACTTGGGTACGATTGGGGAAGGTCAGCTATGAGGACTCCCTCTCGTCCGATCAAAGATCGGCCTCTACAAACCGTGATATCTTGTTTTGAAAGCATTTTGTGTTCCTATTCCGGTTATTAGCCTAGAATTACTATGTTAGCACCCCCTCTCGTCCGATTAAAGATCGGCCTCTACAAACCGTGATATCTTGTTTTGAAAGCATTATGTGTTCCTATTCCGGTTATTAGCCTAGAATTACTATGTTATGCGCACAGCAAACAAGTATAGATCAAATCGCCTAAATTGGAACAAAACATTGCATATCCGTTTGTTTGAAAAATAGTTTGAAATTTGCTACTCGCAAGTAGGCTAAAGCACGGATTTCAACGAGTTTTTCCAACTCAAACAATCCAACCTTTACCCACAAACATTCAGGCAGTTATATCACATAAGCAAGTAGCCTCATGGTAATTATGCTGTTATGTTATCATTCACACTCACGGGAGATGCTAAAGCATAAATGCTCACCTAGTACTCCGTGCCAAAACAATGAACTAGTTAGTAATCATATGCATGATCCTAGTTCATGTTAAGTGCCTAATGCGACACATGCAAAATGCAACTAAGATAGGCTCGGCTAATCTACAATGACATGCGAGACGCTACAACTAACACGTATTCAATTTGGAATTGAAGTACAAATGCAGTTAGAATGATGCGCCGAGCCCGGTGCATGCAAAACGAATGAATGGATGCAAACATGCTATCATACTGTATGCTAATTGAAACATGCTCTAGACTAACCATTGAAAGCTAGTAAATAAATAGGAAGAAAGACGTGGGGTTAGAAGACATGCACACACTCACGCACACTTATTACAATTGCCCTCTCTCGGAGGGTCCGAATAAATATTACAGTCCGAATCAATAATACTAAATTAATCATTACAGAATTTCTAATTAATTAACAAATTAAATGCAGAAAGAAGGTGGCCACCGCCGCCTCGGGATGCGTGAATGATGCATGCTTGACTCGTCTCGCCCGAAAACTCGCTGCCATAGCATTGTTGCCTCTGTTTACACTGTCCTGCCCCTCTGAAAATTTTGAAAGTCTCCAGAACTGCTTTGAATCATTCCCTGAGTATTCTGGGATGCCACCGGCCAAAGAAAAGGGTCACCGGCCATGCGAAATGAATTATCGGCCAACTGTTGTGACACCGGTTGGACCGTGATGGCCGGTCAGCACTATATATGGCCGGTTGGCCAGAAATTCCTGTAGAATCCTGCAGTTGACAGCAGCAGAGGGCAAGCAGTGTATGGCATGGAATTTTCAAGAAAATGTGAGCATGGCCACACTCCCTATCATGCAATGAACTTAATGGAGCGTGGTCCTCGACCCTCGGGCCATCAATTATGCATTTCGATGCATGATGGCCTAAGAGGCCAAGTTTGTAACTTAATGTAAATGCATGCAACACACAAATGAATGCTAACACCCTTTCATATTGAGGTCAAGGGCATCGGCGACCGAGGGTTGAGACATGTTTCGTCACTTTGGGTACGAACATACCTCTCCCCTCATGCTTGGTTTGACACCCCAAGCCAAGCAATGCAATGCATATATACAATGTACAATGCAAAGTAATGCAACTCATGCAATGCCATGCGAGCGAGCTAATCAAATGCAACAAGACATTAGCTAACCATGCAAGCTAGACTAATGCAATGTGGGCATATCAAGTATACAACAAGACTATGTGATGCAACTTAACTAAACAAGGTGCGAACATGCAAACAAGATATAATGCAAGCATGCTCCTAATGTAATGCAACATACATCATGCCAAGTATGTAACTAGGTACAAAAGTGGTCTTAAATTGAAATGGGAGGCCTCAGCCATGCCCCAAAACAGTGGCCAAAATGGTACCAATTATGCATGCAAGCGTGCACACGCCAAGGCCTATCATTTGAATGTGAAAGGGAACAACTCTAGGCATACTTAAGGGTAATATACTTGGACTTTAAACACTCACATTAGACTTCGAAAAGCATGCAAAAGATGACACCAATACATGCTAGGGAATGGATGCAACATAGATGGCATTCAAGACTACAAATGACAGCATTGCTCAACACCTACCCCGAGAAAACATGGCATGGATCTTTCAATACAAAATAGAGTTTTAGCATGCAAAATGGACATCCAAAACCCACTGATATGGCAACCCAAGACCCCAAACACATAGGCATGTACAAAAGTCCAAACATGGAGCATAAGACCACACCTCTTTAAGGCATTAAAAGGGGAACAATTGCAAGTATGTAAGCATCAAACATGGACTAAAATGACCTAATGAGTGATTCCAAATCACTAAAATAGTCTAGCCAATACATGCTAATGACTCACACACCCGATACCAACGTGCTAGAATGCAAAGGGGGCCATACAAAACATATCAAATACGACCAAGCCAGCACCTAACAGACCTCAATCATGATAAATAATGACCAAAAGCTTCACAAAGCTAGGTAGAAATATGCAAGCATGTGGGTTTAATGGCTAGGTGCATTTCTAGGCAAAATGGGGGAATACAAAGCAAGTGTATTAAGCATGGGAGAGGCCATTAATCTGACCAAAAGCAGAGACATATTATGACCAAACAACACCTAAAAACCTCTGAAATAGAACCAAAAACAACCAAGCACATATGCTACACTTGTGAGGACAAAGCATGCACAAATGAGACACAAAGGGGAGAGGGGTGTCCCTCCCCTATGCAAGACCTCGAACCCCATTCTTTACCACTGAAAATCCACTAGATTTCAGTGGTGAGAAGGTCAACACACAATAGTAACCAAAGCTTAGCAAAGAGAGCACCAAAAGGGCCAAACAAGGCCTTAGAGGGGGAGGTCGACCCCCAACACCAAAACAACCTTAATGAAGTATCTTAAGCATGCAAATATAAGACTTTTTTCAGTTATACACAAAGTCTAAAACAGTAAGCAAGATAGGTAAAAGACTAGTGCAAGATTGGAGAATATAAAGTAAAAGTGTTACCCTTGGAGAATCCTTGAAGAACAACAACTGCAACCCTCTTCTTCTGATCGAAACAAGTCCAAAACCTCAAGAACAAACCCTCAATGCCTCCCAAAGTCAAAGTATGGTGTAATAGTGTGTGTTTTAGTGCAATACTATGAACTAAACACACTTTTAGGCTATAAAACACACACAAAGTGAAGAGAGAGAGGGAGATATAGAGAGAGAAGATGATATATCAGATATATGTATGTATTAGGTCTGGATTTTCTGAACCAAAACAAAGGAGGGAGGAGGGGCTCTTATATAGACCAAGCAAAAGGCTAAGCTTCCAAGAGAAGCTATCCTAAAGGGTCAAGGCTTCTAAGGGAAGCTAAGCAAAGGAGCCAAGGCTTCCTTAGGAAGCTAGGACAAGTGTCCAACCTTCTTGAGGAAGCTAAGACAAAGGTCCAAGCTTCCTCAAGAAGCCAGACCAAAAAGGTGCAAAAGGGGCAAAACAGCCACACTCGTGCATGGACGGCCAGGTTTGTGTACTCCAGCTGGCACAGCTGGCATGTGTTATGCCTGAAAAAGGGAAAAAAGTGATACCAGCCAGAAATTGAGGCCACCGGCCAAATAAAGTGCCGGTCGACCACTCATAGTGCCGACCGGCCAATGGACTATTTCACCAATGGCCGGTATCAAGAAGACACGGCCGGTGGCCTCAAACCACGGCCGGTGGGTCTCAGGGGGGGCTAACAAGCCACTACCTGTCTCAGAAACAAAAACACAAGTGTTTGGTGCAAAACCAACCACAGAATAGTCTAGTTGAGAGATCCTGAAGCAAGGCGCGTAGTCGAGACCTTCGAGAACTCAAAACAAACATGAGCATGGATGATCACCGAGTGTTCAAACGGTGATGTCCATGTCTTGAGGACGGTCAAAAATGGCGTGTCTACAACTACTCAGAGGCCGCATGACATAGGTCTGGATGTACTCCGCATAGTCTCCCTCGCCTCTAAAGCGCTCCGCATCCCAGCCGATCGTGTAATCGGCCATCTCCTGTGGAGTGTACCTCTCTGTCTGCCTCATGGTCATAGGAGGCTCCTCCGGGACTATCCGCTCTAGTAAACCTAAGGTCTGGCGCAAGAAACGCTCGCCTAGGTACCAAGCCCGACAGACTGGACCCTCCAGTAAAATTCTGAATCGGGCAGTCTCCTCAGCGCCCACATACCAATCCCTCACCACAGCCGGCGACGGAGCCCACGGCTGCCAGGTGATCTGCAGTGATGTGCAGTTTGTTATCTACTGTTATTGAAAGAATAACGTAAAGTGAAGCTTAAATGAACTGCAAAGTCTAAAATACCTCTGCGGCGGTAATGGCATCGAAATATCTACGATAGAAAATGAAGGGCTCTCGTGGCCTCCGCACGCATCTCACGTCAAAGTAGTGGGAGAATGGCACGCTAAAAGGGACCTCCTCATCCGGCACTGGGGTGAGCCTCGGGAAGTAGGCATATACCCACAACTACAAGGTATAACAAAGCAGACATCAGTATGCTTATCAGATAAAGAAAAATGCAGAATAAAGCAGAAATCACAGAACCGTGTATCATGCAGTGTATTGTGCAGGGTATACAGTGTGTGCAGTATACAGTCAGTGTAAGGCAGATTGCATGTTTGTGTAACAAGCCCGCGGGGGGGGGGGGGACCTCGCTACAGTTCGGACTCTCGATTTGTGTCACGGTTCTTAATCTGAACCAAAGAGTCCAAATCTGGCAAATCGTTTTGAGAAACAGATTTTTGAAAAAGTAGTGCCAAACATGGACTGCTTTGCCAGATACAGAGTCGCCACCTAAATATTTTTTATGGGAGAATTTAGGAAACCCTGACTCGGTGCCGAAGGCCACATGTCCGTCATCACCGGAGTTGTCTCGGCTCGGGAGCTTGGGTACGATCGGGGAAGGTCAGCTATGAGCACCCCCTTTCGCCCGGTCCGAAGACCGGCCTCTACTAACCGTGATATCCAATTTTGAAAACGTTAGGTGTTCTTATCCCGTTATTAGCCTAGAATTACTATGTTGTGCGCACAGCAAACAAGTATAGACTAGATTGCCTAATTTGGAAATAAACATTGCATATCCGTTTGGTTTTGAAGATGTTTTGGAATTTGCTACTCGCAAGTAGGCTAAAATGCGGATTTCAACGAGTCTTTCCAACTCAAACAATCCAACCTTCACCCACAGGCATTCAAAACAGTTTAACACATAAGCATCTAGCCGCATGGCAAGCATACTGTCATGTTAACATTCACACACATGCGAGATGCTAAAGCATAAATACTTACATCGTACTCCGTGCCAAAACAAAGAACTTGTTAGCAAACATGCATGATCCAAGTCCATGTTAAGTGTCTAATGCATCACATACAAAGTATTGTTAGAATAGGCTCAGCTATCCTAAACATGTCATGTGAAAATGCACAATTATCACGTATTCAGTTTGGGAATTGAAGTATTGATGCAATTAGCGTGATGTACCGAGCCTAATGCATGCAATACAAATGCATGGATGCACACATGCATAGCATGAGGTATGCTAAATTAAACGTGCCCTAATACTAACCATTAAAGCGGGTAAGTAAAAGGGAAGAAAGAAGTGAGGTTGGAAGACATACACACCACCTACACACACTTATTACAGACTTGCCCTCGCTCGGAGGGACCGAATAAATATTACAAATTAATTAACTACGCAAGCTAATTAATATTACAAATTAACTAATTTAATTAACAAATTAAATAAATTAATTAAAACAGGAAAATGCCTCGGGAAGCGCGCCACCATGCATGGGCTGCCTCTGTTTTCCTTCCTTTCCTCCTCTGGAGGCTGTCAAAGCCTCAGGACTGATCCCTTAGACAGAGAGGATCACCACCGGCTGATTGAGATTGCCACCGGCAGTGTGGTATGGCCATCGGCACAAAATTGAATCTGTCGGCAGAGAAATTGTTGCCGGTCGGCACATTACACTGCCGGTCGGCAGAGTATTCCTGCAGAACCTGCAACTCACAGCAACAGAGGGCAAGGCAAAGCATGGCAGCACAATTCAAAGCATGTATGCACCAACCATGTCTCTTATCATTGTAATGACTCAAAGGGACATGTGCCTCGGTTCTCGGACCACCAATCACGCATTTCCATGCATGATGGCCCAAAGAACCAAGTATGCAACTTTGATTTCAAATGTATGCAAACCAATCAAACAAAACTGCCAATCCCCATCACCCAAGTCAAGGGACAAGGAATGCATGCAAGATGCAATGCAACCTAGGCATACAAGCTAAGGATGCAACATGGCATGGCAAGGCACTTATGCAAGCATACAAGCATACATATGGCAATGCAAATAGATGGAAAGGTGGTCTTATACATGAATTAGGCAGCTCTAAAATTGGCCTAAAACAGTAGCCAAAGTGCTAAAAAGTGAGGGCTAAATGGCATGCACACACATATGCACATAAGGACCAACACTTAAGCGTAAATCAAACAACATTCAAGCACACTTGAAAGGGGGAATCATGGACAATTAGCATGCAACATAAGCATTGAAAATGCATGTTAGGATGGTGCTAAACCAAGCAACAAATCAAGCTAAACATGCAACAAATAGTCTAAGTGTTGAAAGCAAATCCAAGGAGCATTGAAATCCACTTGCAAGACTTGGTATGAGCTTATTGACCCAAAACAGAGTTTTAGCACATAACATAAGGCCGGAAAGACCACTTAGATGGCATCTAAATGGCTCAGAACAAAGGCATGCACAAATGGTCAAAACAAGGAGCATGCAACACAAGCTCATGAGGCATTAAAGAGGCATGCAAGGCAATCAAACAAGCATGGAAATGGGACTAAAATGGCATATAGAATGATCCCAAATCACCAAAACAATGCAAAGATGCCATGCTACACATGCACATACTCAAGGCCAACAAGCCCAAATACAAAGGAGCTATATAATGCATGTTAAAATCGACCCAAACGCTTATGGACAGACCTAGAACATGGCAAAATAAGCACATAATCTTCACAAGACTAAGCCTAAAACATGCTCCAACAAAGGCTAACAACCTAAGGCACATTAAGGCATAAACAAGGCATTACATGGCAACTATGCCAAGCATGCATGGAGTTCCAAAACTAACTTGAAATCATGTTATAGTATGAATATATAAGCATGAGAAACAAACCAAACATGCTCAACACACACTCAAGCATAGGCTTCCTTAAGAGGCCAAAATATGTCCTTTTCAAGGACAACAAGGAGAGGGGGTGGCCCTCTCCTTCTTGGGACTTCAAAGCATCATCTTCACCACTGAAATCCCTCAAGATTTCAGTGGTGAAGAGACCTCAACACCAAAATCCCGGAGCTAACACAAAATGGCTCAAAATGAGGCCTTTTGGGGCCTAAGGGTGGTCAACAACCCTCAAACAACAAAACACTCTTAACAAACAATAAAGAGGGCCTACAAACAGAACTTTTTTATGTTATACAATAAGCACAAAAACAGCTCTAAGATAGGTATAAAATCAATGCAAAAATGGGGAAAAAAGGGACTAGAATCTCACCCTTGAAGACCCCTTCACAAATTGTGCTCCAATGGCCTCCTTTGGCTTCAAACCAGTCAAGAAACTCAAGAACAAGCCCTTAGAACCCTAGTTTCAAGAGGAAGGTGAAACACTAGGTGTTTGTGTGCAATAGTAAGACACAAAGCACCTAGTAAACAAAATGAGAGGGAAAGAGAGATAGAATGTGTATCTCACCCAAACCCTAGAACAAGAGCTCAACAATGGCTGTTTTACTCTCAAAATATCCTAAGTCTCTAACCTTAGTCTCTCCTTTTTTGCCTTAGAGAGAGCTTCTCTCTATATTGTCTTGTAAAGCTTACAAGACAAGCTTTACAAGAGGGGGATCCCTCCATACACGTGTATGGAGGGATGCAATAGCAAGACAGCTGTCTAAAAAAATCTGTAAAAGCAGATGAACAGCAATCGGCCGGCCAAAAATGCTATCTTGGCCAAAAGGAGTGCCGACCGGCACAAAAAAGTGCTGACCGGCAACAAATAGTGCCGGCCGGCAAGCTACATTGCCGGTGGCAGCAAACACCAGCCGGTGGCCTCTAGCCACTGCCGATGATGGGTGGGGATGGTCTACAAGCCCCACCTTGCCTCTCAAGGGCAAGATGCAAGTGTTTGGTGCAAAACCAGACACTAAACGGTCAAGTTCGGAGATCCTGAGGCAAGGCGCGCGAGCCGAGGCCTCCGGGAACTCCAAACGAACACAAACATGGAAGATCACCGTGTGTTCAAACAGTGACGTCCAAGTCTTGAGGACGGTCAAAAATGGGGTGTCTACAGTTTACAGTGTGTGCAGTATACAGTCAGTGTAAGGTAGATTGCGTATTTGCAGTGAGTGCAGTATACAGTCAATGTAAAGAAGATTATATGTGTGTTGAGTGTGCAGTATACAACCAGTGTGAAACAGGCTGCATGTGCGCAGTGCATAGAGTACAGATAATGTAAAGCACAAATGTAAAAACCGAAAAAGAAGGTGTACCTCCCAAGCCCGCCAGTAGCCTCTGAGGAACTGCCCGCTGTAATGAGAGGATGAGCTCATATATCCGTAGAGAGTGGCCAAGCCTGCGCCACCCCAATCATAGCGCCGGATCCTGGTCACGTCAACTAGTGCGCTCAGCAGACAAAGGGGCACAGTGTTTGCCCGGTCGGTGAAGAAAGTGGTCCCTAGCAGGAACATAAGAACGCCGCGAGCATACTGCTCCTCCTCCTCCTGAGTAGTAGGTGCCTAGGTCCAGAAGTGGTCCTTGAACCACGAATACCTCGTGAACCCTAGCTGGGCGAGAGGTGGTCAATCGCCGAGTAGGTACATCTGAGCAGTGTCCCACTCATCCATGTCTGTATCGAAGGGGATCAGATCACCCCTACCCCAATGTCGGTGAGCATCGAGAAGTCAAAGGGAGTCATCGTCATCTCCCCAGTGGCAGAGAGGTGGAAGGAATCGGTGGTGTCCCACCACCTCTCCACCAGAGCAACAAGAAGGGGCCTGCTCGCATTCAGGCACGAGAGCCCCATGCAGAAAATACCAAAGCCGGCCTGGTCGACGATGCGGCGGACGACATCAGGTATCTCCATGTACCATCCTCGGGCCACGATGTTCCTATATCCTCGGAAGGCATGGGAATCTCCCTGTGATCAAAAGAAAAACAGAACAAAGTTGCGAAGCAATGTTAGCAATACAGTGTTTGAAAATGTGCAAAATTGCTGAGATGCAGTGTGTGCACATGTGTTTGAATGCCTTTAGAATTTGGGAAAATGCAGTGTGTGTGTATGTGTTTACGCTCAGAATCAATGAAAATGCAGTGTGTGTGCATGCGTTCCAGTTTAAACAGATATCGGGTGCAGGTGTACTCGCGGTGAAATACAGCATATGATATATCGGTGTATTCGGGTCAAATAGTTAAATAACAAAATCAACTATCGCAGTTATATGTTCTACATTGCGGGAAATAAAATAGGGGGAAGAGTGTACCTCCGAAGTGCCATAAGACAGATGTGACTCTGGCTTGCGTAGTAGAAGCTCTAGTGGCACGCCCCTAGCAAAACTCCTGAACTGGCGAAAACCATCAGGAGAAAGCACGTGTATCGCCGACCTGTAGGCCGCCAGATCGAACGGCCGAATGTGAAGAGGCAGGAGCTCGGCCTCAGGGTCGACGTCCATCTCCGGGGGACCCCCACCCTATGGAATACCATCTGCCATCTCAGAAAGAGTGCGGAAATGGCCGGGAATGTGAAAAACGGGCAAGAATGTGAAAAGTCAACCCTAAGGTCAACCCCGAGAGGGTGAAAAATGGGTAGAAAGGTCAGAATGTGGAAAAGACACAAAGATCAAGGAAAACTTAGGGAAAACAAGCCCCAAGCGGTGGAAACCAAGGAAAAGTCACCGAAACTGAGATTTATTCAGTTCAAAACGTGCGAAACGGGGAGGTTTTCACGAATCGAACGACGAAAAGGCCTCTAAAACCAAGGAAAATCATGAATCGAAGGTGGGAAAATCACCTAGAGAGAAAGGGGGAGAGTTTTCGAGCTTGGGCAAGTGAGAAATATAGGGCTTAAAGCCTTATATTTAAAGACGCGTGGCCGAAAGTACAAGATTGCCCCGATACAGCAATGTTTGGCCGGTTGGCCAGATTGTTAGCCGGTCGGCCAAATAGTTGGCCGATGGTATTATTTTGTGGCCAATGGATGGCCGGTGGTCTTCTCCGGTGGCCGGTGAACCTCCTACACCCTTTTTTGGTCCTTTGATGTGGTTTGGAACCTTATTTACTCAAGACAGTGCAAGGAATTGTACTCTTGAAACCTTAATAGATCTTCGTGTTGACCTCGGACCGTGTCTTCTATGAGCAACGCTTGGTACGTGCGAGGAGTATCCTTTCTCATATCCTTTTTCTATTTTACGAATTCCGCAAATCGCTTCAATTATGTTGTATTGCGTTGCTTCGCTTCGGCTTTAATAAAGCACGCTCGTTACACGTCTTGCGTTGAGCGACGCCTCATTTTGTTTTGCATTTGCATCTCAACATCATGAATAACATGCCTTTACCATGCTTCGGTTGGTTATGCATCCCTTCTTTGCTTGCTTTACACATTGCCTGCGTTAATCCCGCATGCTTTACTTACATGTGTATATGTATTTTCAGGTGGTTACACATTGTATGCGTTTTCGCGTGTACTTTACTTACATGTGTTCATATCTTGCTTTCTTTACACATTGCATGCGTTTCTGCGTGTGCTTTACTTATATGTGTTTATGCATCTTACAGGACATTACACATTCCTTGCGTTAACGTGCATGCTTCACTTACATGTGTTCATTCCTGCTATACACATTGCCTGTGTTAATCCCGCATGCTTTACTTACATGTGTATATGTATTTTTAGGTGGTTACACATTGTATGCGTTTTCGCGTGTACTTTACTTATATGTGTTCATACCTTGCTTGCTTTACACATTGCGGGCGTTTCTGCATGTGCTTTACATATATGTGTTTATGCATCTTACAGGAGATTACACATTGCTTGCGTTAACGCGCATGCTTTACTTACATGTGTTCATTCCTGTTATACACATTGCCTGCATTAATCTCGCATGCTTTACTTACATGTGTATATGTATTTTTAGGTGGTTACACATTGTATGCATTTTCCCGTGTACTTTACATATATGTGTTCATACCTTGCTTGCTTTACACATTGCACGCGTTTCTGTGAGTGCTTTACTTATATGTGTTTATGCATCTTACAGGAGATTACACATTGCTTGCGTTAACGCGCATGCTTTACTTACATGTGTTCATTCCTACTATATACATTGCCTGCATTAATCCCACATACTTTACTTACATGTGTATATGTATTTTCAGGTGGTTACACATTGTATGCATTTTCACGTGTACTTTACTTACATGTGTTCATACGTTGCTTGCTTTATACATTACACGCGTTTCTGCGTGTGCTTTACTTATATGTGTTTATGTATCTTACAGGAGATTACACATTGCTTGCGTTAACGCGCATGCTTTACTTACATGTGTTCATTCCTGCTATACACTTGCCTGCATTAATCCCGCATGCTTTACTTACGTGTGTATATGTATTTTCAGGTGGTTACACAATGTATGCGTTTTCGCGTGTACTTTACTTATATGTGTTCATACCTTGCTTGCTTCACACATTGCATGCGTTTCGATGTGTGCTTTACTTATATGTGGTTATGCATCCCCCCAGGTGGTTACACATTGTATGCATTTTTGCGTGTACTTTACTTATATGTGTTCATACTTTGCTTGCTTTACACATTGCATGCGTTGTCGCGTATTACTTTACTTATATGTGTTTGAGTTCCTCATTATAGACATTGCACGCGTTGTCGCGTATTGCTTTACTTATATGTGTTCAAGTTCGTTTTTATACACATTCCATGCGTTGTCGCGTATTGCCTTACTCATATGTGTTCAAGTTCCTTTTTATACACATTGCATGCGCTGTCGCGTATTGCTTTACTCACATGTGTTCAAGTTCCTTTTTTATGCATATTGCATGCATTGTCGCGTATTGCTTTACTTCTATGTGTTCAAGTTCCTCATTATACACATTGCATGCGTTGACGCGTATTGCTTTACTTATATGTGTTCAAGTTCCTTTTTATACACATTGCATGCGTTGTCGCGTATTGATTTACTTATGTGTGTTCAAGTTCCTTATTATACACATTGCATGCATTGTCGCGTATTGCTTTACTCACATGTGTTCAAGTGTCTATTACAGACATTGTATGCATTGTCGCGCATGCTTTACTCACATGTGTTTGCGCCTACCTAGCATTGTTATGCTTGTTTCAAATCGCATTGTTATGCATCCTACTCGGCTTGCGTTGTCTTGTATCCCCTTACCTGTGTTGTCTCGCACGTCGCTTGCACTGTTATGCACCCCTTCACTTGCGTTGTCACGCAGCTTTAGATTGCATTGTTATGTATGTTGCTAACAATGTTGTACCTGTTAAGTTTTCTTTCTCTTTCAGGCACGATATTGTATGTACGGTTCATTTGAAGCTGGCACGACCAGACGAGCTGAACAGGTAATGTATTCTCTACGTAAGAAGTAGCGAGAATTGAATAATTCTCTTACATCCTCTCTGTATTGTAATGTAGTTTGGTTTATACTAGCTTAAAACTATTGTATGTTATGCTTCGTTACAGCTTTCTTTGCATGATCATAAGTTATGCTCGGCTATGTGCATTGTTCTTGCATTTTGCCCCTGCCTTCGGGCGCATACCTTTGTCTGTAGCTTGTATGCTTTGCCTAAGTCTTCCGCCTTGTCAAATATGGGTCGTCTCTGGGCTTTGACATTCACTCCCGTCATTGTTATGACTTTCGAGTTCTGTCAAAGAGGGGCAACTGTAGACACCCCATTTTTGACCGTCCTCAAGACTTGGACATCACCGTTTGAACACTCGGCGATCATCCATGCTTGTGTTCGTTTTGAGTTTCCGGAGGTCTTGGCCGCGCGCCTTGCCTCAAGATCTCTCAACTTGTTTGTTTTGTGCTTGGTTATGGACCAAACACTTGTGTTTTTTGCTTCCAAGGGTAGGGAATGGCTTGTTGGGCATCCCCACACCTCACCAGCCATGGCATGATGCCACCGGCCTTGTTTCCTTGCCATCGGCCAACGGTTGTGGCCGGTCAGCACCTTTCGTGGTTAGTCGGCCACCTTTGTTGGTCAATTGGCTATTTTGGCTGGTCGACCCCCTTCCATCTGCTTTTGGCAGATATTTTATGCCAGCTGTCACAGCTGGCATCCATATTTAACCCCGTCCATACACGCGTATGGAGGGATTTGTCTCTTGCTTAGCTTGTTCTGGAAGCTTTGCAAGATAGGAATTCTATAAAGAAGGAGCTTCTCCTCCCTCCATAGGGTCCAGAGGTCTGAAATTAGGGTTAGAAATAGTGTATCTATCTCTATATCTCCCTCTCTTTACATATTTGTGTGTGTATAAGGTTGTTTTGTTCATACTTTTGCACACAAACACCTAGCATTACACCATCCTCTTGGAGCTGAGGTCCTTGGAGGTTGATTTTGGTGTACTTGGGTTGCTTTGAACTCAAAAAACCTGCTGGACCATTGTTCTCGAAGAAGGTCTACAACGGTAAGTGTTCTTGCTTTAGTTTTCCCATTTTTGCACAAGCTTTTAGCCTATCTTGCTTATTGTTTTAAGCGTCGACTATAACTAATAAAAGTTCTAATTTTGTGTGCTTAAGGTCACTTTGAGGTTTGGGGTTGTCTCCCCCCTCCAAAGCCTTGTTAGGCCTTGTTTTAGGCCATACCTTTTGGCCATTGTTCTTAGCTTTGCATGACCTCTCTACCACTGAAATCCAGAGTATTTTCAGTGGTGGAGAGGTGGTTTTGGTATCCTAAATAGGAGAGGGTCATCCCCTCTCCTTGTTGTCTTTGATGCTTGCACAAATGGCTTGTGTTGTAGCTTGTATGCCTAGCATGCTTTAGCTTCATTTTAGCAGGTATTAGGCTTTGTTTTGCCATGTTATACCTCTGTTTCAAGTTGGTTTAGACATGTCAAGTATGCTTCATACACTTGTCATGTAATCCCATGTTTTAGCCTTAACATGCATCATGTTGTAACATGTGTTTTTAGCATGATTTTGGCTCAACTCCTTGGAGCTTTTAGGCTTGTTATAACATTCTTAAGCTCTATTTTTAATTTTTTTTGGTCATGCTTGCATTGTTTTGTATAGCCACCATGCAATCCTAGCTTGTATGCTTTAAGTGTTCAAGTCGCTAGCATACTCTATTTGAATCATTTCAGTGGTTTGGCATCACTTCTAATGTCATTTCAGTCCATATGGTATGGTTGTATGCTTGCATTTATAACTCCTTTAATGCTTTAAAGAGTTTGTGTTGTATGCCTTACGAATGTGTCATTGCGTATGCCAACATGCTTGGGTATTTGGGACGACATCTAAGTGGGTTTTTGGGCTCATTTTACCATGTCATATCTCTGATTTTGGTTGCTTAATTCATGCCATGTTTGGTTGTCTTAGGCATAGTGTAACACCTCTTCGGTTTCCTTGTGTGCCTCATGATTTTGCCCCTTTGATTTAGCTTGTTTTGGCTTTGTTCATTGCATGTTTTAAGCCCATCTTGACACAGCTTAGGACTGTTTTGACTTATGCTTGCCATATGCTCTTTGTTTTGTGTGGCCATAGTTTGAGCCCTTGGGCTAACCTTAAGCCTTAGACATTCTTGCATGCTTTGCTCACTTGGTTTAGTTGGTTTGGCACCATTCCTAACATGATTTCAGAGTTTGCAATGTATGTCGTTTGTCCATGTTTGCCTCCTTTTAAGTGTGCTTAAAAGTTGCCCTTCGATGCTTAAGTGTTGGACCATTTAGCATGCTTGTTTGTATGTACTTTTGTCCTTCATTTCATAGCGTTTTGGCCACTGATTTGGACCTATTTGAAAGCTGTCCATATTGGTTTAAGACCATCCTCGCATGTTGTTGCATGCATGTCTTGCATGTTGTCGCATGCTTGCTCCATTTTGCCTTTTGTTGCATGCCATGTATGGTTGCATTGTTTAGGTCATAAGCTTATTGACATGTAGCATGTTAGTTCAAATGTACCTTGTTGTATACTTGGCCCATGGCATGTTGTTGCATGCTTAAGTTGTGATGCATTTGGCATGCATTCTTCCTTTTGTTTTGGTTGCTTAACATGTTGTCCATGTTGCATATTTGCATACATTGTCCCTAACATGTTGTCCATGTTGCATCTTGCATGCTTGCATGCTTAAGTTGCATTTTGCATGCTTGTTAGCTTGCATTTTGTCATATGCTCGATATGTTGTCACATATTATTGCATGCTTGTCTAGGTTGCATTGCATTTGGCATGTTTGTCGCCTTAACATGATCATGTTGCATTAGTCTTGCTTGCATGCATGCATCTCTTGCCTCTTGAATCAAGCATGATAGAAGTTGGAGGCCTCTTATTTGTCTTGTGTGCATTTTATTTGACATTGAAATTGCACACTTGGCCTCTTTGGCCATCACGCATCGAAATGCGTGATTGACGGCCCGAGGGTCGAGGACCACACTCCTTTGAGCTCATAACATGATAAGGAGGGTGGTTGTGCATATATTGTATTGTAAATGCTTTGCCATGCTCTGTCTATCCTCTGCTGCTGTCAAACAGGATTCTGCACGAAGAGATGGCCGGTCAACAATCTTCAATGTCGGCCGGTTATCCATATTTGGCCGAGAGCTTCATTTGTGGTCGATGACCACTTTTTCATGGCCGGTGACCATTTCTCTTGGCTGGTGACATCCCATAGTGTTCAGGGAATGTTCCAAAACCAACCTTGGAACTTGTGCAATTTTCAGAGGCATAAAACACGGCAAACAGAGGCAACATGAGTATGGCGTTGGATTTTCGAGCGAAGCCGAGCGTGCATGCATACACCCCTCTCCCCGAGCCTGTTTTACTGCTTTCAGTAGCTTAATTAATTTGTTTAATTAGTTAAGTGGTTATGTAAATAATTAATTAGCTTTTTAGTTAGTTAATTTGTATTATTCTTTTGGACCCTCCGAGAGAGGGCAATGTTGTAATAAGTGTGCGTGTGTGTGATGCATGTCTTCCAACCCCACATCTTTCTCCCTTTTACTTACCTGCTTTGATGGTTAGTTCTAGGTCATGTTTTGATTAGCATACTTATGTTCGCATGTTTGCATCCATTCATCTGTCTTGCATGCACCGGGCTTGGCGCATCATGCTAACTGCATTGTATTTCAATTCCAAGTTGAATACATGTATCAAGTTGCATTTCACATGACATCTTAGAATAGCCGAGCCTATTTCTAGTTTTATTTTGCATGTGTTGCATTAGCCATCTTAACATGAACTAGGATCATGCATTTGATTACTAACTAGTTTCTGTTTTGGCTTGGAGTACTAGGTAAGCATTTAGGCTTTAGCATCCTTGCATGTGTGTGAGTGTTGCCATGACAGCATGCTTACCATGAGGCTATCTGCTTAGTTGATTAACTGCCTGAATGCCTGTGGGTGAAGGTTGGATTGCTTGAATTGGAATAATTCATTGAAATCCGCATTTTAGCCTACTTACGAGTACCAAACATCAAACTATTTTCCAAACAAACGAATATGCGATGCTTTGTTCCAAATTAGGCGATCTAGTCTATACTTGTTTTGCTGTGCGCATCACGTAGTAAAGATTAGCTAAATAACCAATATAAGAATGCATGTGTTTTCAAAAACTCGATATCATGCTTAGTACAGGCCGATCTTCGAATCGGGCAAGCGGGGGTGCTCATAGATGACCTTCCCCAATCGTACCCAAGTTCCCGAGCCGAGGCAACTTTGGTGCTGACGGACACGTGGCCTTAGGCAACGAGTCTGGGTTTCCTAAATTTTCCAAAATAAAATATTTAGGTGGCGACTCTGTATCTAGCAAAGGCGTCCATGTTTGGCACCTCTTTTAAAAAATATGTTTTCCAAAATGATTTGCCGAATTTGGACTCTTCGATGATTCATCGGTCTTGTATTGCACTCTGCAAGATTAGACACAGGACCGTGACATTGAGTCCTGAACTGTAGTAAGCCCCAATGAACAAAACGGGATTCCCTCTCGGGACGTCCGGGGACGTCTACACCTATACAAAACACCTCTTCACCAAAGACCAAACCTAATGACAAAGAAACCAACATTGTGCTCATAAGTAGTTGAACAATCTCAAAATAAATAAATAAAATAAAAAAATTAAAATCAATCAGTATCCATGCAAATAAAAAATAAATACACTACTAGAAACTAAGCTTTGGAATTTACATTTGTTTAAGACTAATGCAAGGGCATTATGCATTTTCTTTTAGGTAAGTCACTCAATTTCTCCTACAAAACAAAGTAATAATAATAATTTTAAATAAATAAAAATAAAAACCAATAGTGTATTTGTACACATTTACAACATTTGTAAATAAAACATTAGTAACACATACTCAAACTCTTTACACATGGAATGAAATTTTCTAGTATTAGCTTTTTAAAGATTCAAGGTATAGCTTCTATGAAAATAAATAAAAGATTTTCTATTGCTACTCGATTTGCATCCTTTCCATCTTTAACTTATTATCAAAATTTAACATGGTACATTAATAATGAAAAATAAAATATAATAAAAACAAAAAATTAAAATACTATGGCATTACCCAATCACAGTAGTGGTGTAAGGCATTTTTATGGATCCAGTAAATGCCTCTTGAATCTCTATAGTTCTGACCTTCCATACTGTACGAATAATGTTGTTTAAGAGCACATTGTCACATCCAGTCAAGATTTGCCTAAATAGAGTCTATCTTAGAGGAAGTCTACAAGAATGGAGAGTAATTGAAGAATCAAGAACTTCATAGAAAATGCAGGAAGATATAAGAATATTGTATATAATTCTAGATGTGTATAGAACATTCTAAAATAGTTTCTAGAGAGTTCTTTGAAGGTTGTAGAAAGCTCCATGAAGCTTTTACACACCTCATTTAATAATGTATTCTAGATTGTTCATAGAAGGCCAAGGATAAAAGGAGGGCATGCTCATTTGCCTCACATCCAACTTGAGTGTAA
This sequence comes from Camellia sinensis, assembly GCF_055761805.1. Classification (NCBI taxonomy): domain Eukaryota; kingdom Viridiplantae; phylum Streptophyta; class Magnoliopsida; order Ericales; family Theaceae; genus Camellia; species Camellia sinensis. Next base: position 97,644,332 of record NC_138975.1, on the reverse strand, counting down.
AGTTCTCTAGAGCAATACAAGTATTCTCTCAAACTCACTTGTGTTCTCCTTTGTGTGTGCTAGCTCTTTCTCTTGTGCACTAAAGGGTTAAAGGCTGACTTAGCATCACTTGCTTAGCTTATAAGCATCTAAGCAAAATAACTAAGGCCATGACAACATTGTGGAAAAAATTTTTCCTTCACGTCCCAACCTTGCATTTTATGCATTTACTTTCCCCAACTGTGACCTTTTTCTCTTTTCCCCTACTTGTTGATGTGTTTCTTATGCTCCTTGTCAATTTTTTTTTTTGAACTGTCATCCCTGTCATCACGCATGATAACCTCTTGAAATGTTTTGAATTCTTGCTTCGAGAACTTCTATACAATGTTAAGAAAGGTAACTTTGTCCTCCCAATTACAAACCAATAGAGCCCAATATTAAAAAGTAGCAAAGTTTTCGTAAAAAATCATAGCTATGTTAATTAAAAAAATCACAAATTATCAAACAAATGAAAATGACGTATGATCATATGTACTATTCTTACCTCATTTCTTTGAAACTATTGCTATAACCCTTAAATTGACGGCATATTTTATAAAAGGATTGTAGCATAGGAAGGTTCTTGGAAAAAAATTTCATTGGCTAAAATGTGGACACAATGCTTCTTATGCTTCTTAACTACTAGTTTGACAAGTGTGTTTAGGCCATCAAAATCCTTAACAAATCCTCTCTGGAAATATGAAACAAGCAAGTATTATTAGTCTTTTTATAAAATAAAAATATTGTTTGGTGATTAAAAACAGCGGAAATAGGAGGGTGTAAAGGCAAGTATAGTAGACTTGGTGGTGCAGGGCAAGATTGAGAGAGAAAATGATCGGTCATTTTTCAATAAAAAATAAAGAACTAAACTAAACACTAATTCCATAGAATAGTGGATTGATTGTCTAGGTATCGTGCCATGAGGACTGTGAAATGAGTTGTATCAATTCGATTGGCAATTTCTAATTTAATTTGAAGAAAAGAGGATGATTAATTTTTACTAATGAGAATTTAAATCAAAACTAAATTAATTGCAAATAAACTTTGTTGTTTGAATTTAAAGAGAGACTTAGGATCTCGAATCCACTAATAATCGCGTATCACATAATTTAAATACCTAATTCTAGTAAATCAATGACTCAGATAATAATGATGTATTTGAGTTACAAGCTTTGATAACGTCACCAAGAGGATGAGTATAATCAAAATCTAGGCACAAATAATCTCTCGTCTACACTAAACTAGGGTTGTGACACGACTCATCTTCCCTAAGCTTGACTCATCTCAATATTTGTATATACAAGAAAGTAAAATAGTTGTATGATCGTGCATTCTCAATCACAAAATTGAATACATAAATTGAATTAAAAGTTTGTTTGAATAAAAGATCTAAAACGATCATACAATAATTATACAAATCCAAAGAAAAACTAGCATTAAACTACAAAATCACATAATATTTGATTAGAGTTTCATCTTGATACTAAGAAGAAAGCTTAGTCGCTCATGGAGAGGTTGAAGGCTTTGAAAGTTAAAGAGCACGCAATGGATTGATGATTGTTCTCCTTCTCTAGCTTCTAGCCGCCTTCTCTACGAATTCAATCCCAAAACAAGTCCCTAAAACCTTGCCGGAAAGCCAATGATATACAATCAAAACAAAGGAAATAAGAAGATTTATCATATTCATGCGTTTAAATATGAGGCAAATCTGCTCATGCGTTTAAATATTTCGCTTGAGCGGATCAAGTCAAGGAAAAAACAAGATCAAGAAAATCCACTTGTGTGGTTTCTGAATTTCACTTTAGCGGATTGAGTCAGTTAGGAATTTTTCTCTTTTTGCAATCTTTTTTTTGTCTCCAGATGGATATTAGCCTGAAGAATAAGTAAAACACATTATTGTATCAAATATTATAAGCTAGAAGTCTAAAAATATAAGTTAGGAAGCCTCAAAGTGTAACATTTTAACATAGATCACACCTCCAATTTACGCTTTACTAATCCTCGAGTAAAGAAAAGCAAAGCAAAATCTATCTACGCCACCTTTGTAGAGATCACGATTGCATTTAGCATATGCTACTAGCCTTTTAAACCATAGGGTTATCCAAATGAATGAGTGAAGTCTCATGAGGGTTTCCAGACATGGCACTGTAGACACCCCATTTTTGACCGACCTAAAGACTCAGATGCCATCGATTGAGCGCTCGGTGATCGCGCATGTTGTGCTCGTCCTGAGGTCACGAAGTCTCAGCTGAGAGCCTTGCCTCCGGACTTCGGGACTTTTTGTGCTTTGCCTCGGTTTGCGAACTAGGTTCTGTTTTCTCTTCCCGAAGAGAGGGAGAGGTCTCGTAGACCATCTCTCATTGGCTGTAGGCTACTTTTCGTGGTCGTAGACCACTGTTCCCGTTTTGAGACCAGTTTCCAGTTTTCGGAGCCGTCGGCCGTGTGCCTCGGTTCGGGACCGCTTAACTACCTCCGTTTGCTCCGATTTTTGGCACACACCTTGTTTCCTCTCTTTAGAGGGACACTATGGCCCGGGAGACCACCTTTGTGGTCATACGCCACCTTTGATGCTTAACAGTCAGTTTTCGGGGCACCCGGCTGCGCGTTTTGGCCCCTGAACCCTCGTTTTGCATCCATCTTGGTTCATTTTTGGCATGGACCCTAGTTTCATTGTTAGGAAGGTGGTACAAGGGTGGGAGACCACCTTTTCTTCTTGGAGACCACCTTTCCCCGGTCGGCCAATTTTTTTTGACAGGTAAGTTATCTCCCTCACTTTTGAGCCACATTTTCCGGTCTCCCATACCACCACTGAGTTGCTTTCACCTGGGAGACCACCAATCAGGGCTTCCAACTAGCTTTTGATGACTGACCCTTTTGAACCTGGTCGGCCGACTAGGGCAAGGTGTCGGCCGACCACCTGAACTGGTCGGCCAGCTTTCTCTTTGTTGTCTCACTGAGTGTTAGCCAGCTGTGCCAGCTGGAAGCCTCAGAATTGATCCTCCATATATGGAGGAACTTTAAGCTTGCTTTTAAGCTTCTTGAGAAAGCTTTAGCCCCTCTCCTCTATAAAGGAAGAGGTCTTCCTCCATTGCAAGCATTCAGACTTTGCTTCTAAGGCATACAATATACACCTCTCTATATCTCTCTCTTTTGTGCTCAAATACTCCATAGTTCTTGGCCCTTTGCACACCAACCCTTAGCTTAACCCTTCCACCATCCATCCAAGCACCTTGGAGCTGGTTTTCAGAGGTTGAAGGTTTGCTACTTTGGTCCAAAAGCTGCTGGAGGTCTTCTCTACAAGGGTAACACTTATTTCTCCCAGTTAAGCATTATTTTGCTTCACATCTTAGCTCCATTTGAAAGCATATTTAGGCTTTGTCATAAACTGAAAAAGATATTGTTTTAAGCTTCTTAGCATGTTTGTTTAAGACCTCTTTTCTGTTGGGGGTCATCTACCCCCTTTGCATGCTTCATTTCTCTTCGTTTTGAGCCATGCATTAGGGCTTTTGTGTTGAACTTTGTTGGCCCTTTTGACCACTGAAATCTAGCAGATTTTCAGTATTATGTGTTTTTGAGCATCAAAATCAGAGAGGGGTGATCCTCTCACCCCTTGTCTTGTTTACTAGCGTTCTTGGCCTTAGAAAGGAGCCCCTATTTGCATGTTTTCAAGCCACGTTTTAGGTTATTATTTGTGAGTTTTATGACCTGCATGACCTCTGTGCAGAGGTGGTTTTTCCATATTAAGTGTCTATCTTGCATGTGTAGAGTAACCCTCTTCATGGCCTTTCAAAGGAGCCTTCACTTGCATGCTTCCTAGCCCCCTTTCAGGCCCTTTTTAATGAGTTTTAGGGCCCTCATAACCTCTGTCCAGAGGTGGTTTTGCCATTTTTGATGTCTATCTTGCATGTGTAGAGTAACCCCTTGCATAGCCTTTCAAAGGAGCACCTCATTCTAGCATGTGTTGACTGAGTTCCAGTGGGTTCTTGGTCATATTTTGGCATGCCTTGTTTTTTTTTTTTGGCTGGTTTGGTAGTCCTTCACATGCTTCATATAGTTGTAGTGTAAGTCATGGTTCACTAGCTTGTTTTGCATGATGTTTTGGCCGCCTTTCCTAGCATATTTTGGCCTTACCTTACACTAATTTTGTGCATGTTTTGGACTTCCTTAGCTCTTTTTTTTTGGTCTCCTGGTTGATTGATGCTTTTTTGCTTGCCTGTAGTTCAATATCCATGCTGAACTTTGAGTTTTGAGGTCCATCGCATGCATATACTGAGGTGTTTTCATGTTTTGCGGCCATTGCACATCATATTTCAGAGCTTATATGCATGCCATATTCCCATGATTTCCACTCTTTAAGTGCATTAGAGAGTCGGGCTTGTATGCCTCATTTACCGACCATTGCATGGGCTTCATTTGAATGCATTCTGAGCCATCATTTTAGACCAATTTCCCACTATCTTGGACCTGCCTAGGGTCTATTTGGGGTTGGTTTTGCCATTTGTGCATTGTTTTGTGTACCTCTAGTGTAACGCACTTCACTAGTTTCGGTATTCTGGCCATCTAGCATGCATCGTGTGAAGTGTTTGCAAGATTCGGGACCATTGTGCATCATATTTCAGAGCTGGATCATGTGCCATTCCATGCCATATTTCATCCTTTGCCATGCTTGGTTAGAGTTGCATGTTATGCCTTAGGATCGGTTCTTTGCATTTGTGCATGTTTGTATGTATTTCGGTTGTCTCATTTTCATCATATGGCCACTGATTTGAGTGTGGCTGAGGTCCACTCATATTGGTTTAAGTCCATCTTACATTGTGTATGCCATTTAGCTCATGTTGTTACACGTTTGACCATCGCATTTTGTATGCTTTGGTTGTGTCTTTGTGTATGTCCATCTTTGTATGTGTGCATCGTGTATGCCATATAGCTCATGTGCATTGAGTAAGCCATTCTAGGTTCATAGCATTGCGTATGGTAATTGCATGCGTGCATATCATCCCTCGCATGCCAGCATGATTAGGTTGCATTGCATTTAGGGTTGCATGTTAGCCGCATTGTGTATGCTATCTGATTGCATTGTGTTTGGAGTAGGGTTAGTCCAAACATGGGAAACGAGGGACGTTTCGTACTCAAAGTGATGAAACATGTCTCAATTCCTAGTCCCCGACACTTCAGATTACCCATGATGAAGTTTAGGCCTTGTTGTGTTTATATGTTCATTCATTTCAAATTGAGTTGTGCAATTCGACTCCTCGGCCATCATGCATTGAGATGCGTGATTGGTGGCACAAGCATCGAGGTCTACACTCCCTAGAGCTTGTGCAATGACAGGGAGAGTGGTCGTGCATACATATATGAAAATACTTTGCCATGCCCCTTTCTTGCTCTCTGTTGCAGCAAACCAGAAACCGACAGCAAAAACTGGTCAACAACCTTCTGGAGTTTTCTACAGCGTTCCGGGATCAATTGCAAACAGAGGCGAATCAGGGCATCATGAGGAATTTCCCGACGAGGCGGCTTGAGCATGCATGCATCTTCCATCATTTGGAACATAGCTGAGGCGGTCCATTTAGCTTGCATGCTAATTTATTTGCTTTCCTAGTTAATTTGTTAATTAATTAGGGTTTTGTAATATTTAATTAGCTAGAGCAGTTAATTATTTATTCGGACTGTATTATTTATTCAGACCCTCCGAGCGAGGGCACAATTGTAATAAGTGTGCGTGTGTGTGATGTATGTCTTCCAACCCCACGTCTTTCGCCCTTTTATTTACCAGCTTATGATGGTTAGATTAGGGCATGTTTCAATTAGCATACTTATGCTTGCATGTTTGCATCATTCATCTATATTGCATACACTAGGCTCGGCGCATCATACTAACTGCATTGTATTCCAATTCCAAGTTGAACACGTGATAGCTGTAGCATCTCATATGCCATTCTTAGGATAGCCGAGCCTATTTCTAGTTACATTTTGCATGTATTGCATTAGCCATCTTAACATGAGCTAGGATCATGCATTGATTACTAACTGGTTTCTGTTTTGGCTCGGAGTACTCGGTAAATTTTTATGCTTTAGCATCCTTGCATGCGTATGAGTGACTGCCATGATAGCATGTTTACCGTGAGGTTAACTGCTTATGTGATATACCTTCCTGAATGCCTGTGGCTGAAGGTTGGATTATCTGAATTGGAATAATGTGTTGACTGTGAGTTTTTAGCCCACTTGAGAGCGGCAAATCATCTTGTTTTCTAAGCCCACCTGAGGGTGGCAAATTCGCATTTTAGCCTACTTGCGAGTAGCAAACCGTTTCAAAAGCAAACATGAGGTGTTTTGTTCCAATTCAGGCAATCCAATCTATACTTGTATGCTGTGTGCATCACATAGTAAATCTAGGCTAATAACCGGAATAAGAGCACATAATGCTTTCAAACTTGATATCATGGTTAGTAGAGGCCGATCTTTGATCGGGCGAGCGGGGGTGCTCACGAAGTGACCTTCCCCAATCGAACCCAAGTTCCCGAGCCGAGGCAACTTTGGTGATGACAGCCACGTGGCCTTAGGCAAACGAGTCAGGGTTTCCTAAATTCTCCGAAATAAAATATTCAGGTGGCGACTCTGTATCTAGCAAAGCAGTCCATGTTTGGCACTTCTTTCAAAAAAATTTGTTTTCAAAAACGATTTGCCGGATTTGGACTCTTTCATGATTCATCGATCTTCCATTGCACTCTGCGAGATTAGATACAGGACCATGACATTTGAGTCCTGAACTGTAGTAAGCCCATATGAACAAAACAGGATTTCCCTCTTGGGACGTTCGGGGACGTCTACAAGTACCCATAAACATCCTACTTGATTAAAGAAATTGAAACTTAGCACAGGTTCATACACAAATATTTAGCACTATGCCCTTTTCATCAAAACCAGCCCTTCATACTTATGAGAAATTGCAAAAAAAAACACGTTAGATGGATCTTCAAACTATTCATGAGCCCATAAATATGCAAACAAATAGCATCGAATCACAATCAGATGGAATGTATTACATGTTGCTTTCGTGTAAGTGAGATTTGGTGTAGGGTGAAAGGCAACATCTTCGACTCATGTACTTGCTCCCAACCTGAACCTTCAAAATCATCATGGTTTCCAATTTTTCAAAAATGAATGAATAAACGTTCTAATTAACCTATGTAACAAGCGTTAGGCCAATGACTCCTAATCCGGAATGACTTTAGGGCAGGAGCCGTAGAGACACCCTAACGGGCTTAGTAACTCAAGTTAAAAACGCTACAGGCCAAGCATGCGCAATGCTCCAATCCTTTAAGCTTTCTAATTAACCCATATAGTAAGTGCTAGGCCAATGAAACCCAATCCAGATGGATTTGGGGAATTAGGTGTAAAGACACCTGTGGGATGCCTTTGGGATTACCAAGTGTGCCCAACAGTTCAAACTCTCGATCTCTTGATCTAGTCCCACAAGTGCAATATAAAACATAAATGAGAGTCCAAATCCAGCAACTTGAACAAAAAATCTATTTTGTTGCAAAACCTTTGCTAGAAAATGGACTACATCACTAAATCTCAGAGTTGCCACCTAATCTTTTAGGAAAATTAGGAAACTCGTGACTCGTACCAAAGGCCACTGTCCGTCACAACCATAGTGTCATGGTTTCGGAACTTAGCTATGAAAGGGAAAGATCATGAAATAAGCACCCCACTCACCTAATCAAAGATTGGCCTTTACTAAGTCATGATGTGGTTTTTATAATCAATATATGCTTATGTTCAATTATTAATAACTCTAACATTACTATATGATGCAATCAAGTATAGATCATGTCATTAGTTCTGGGTTATGCTTTGATTTTGTGCATTTTGAAAAGCCCTCTTTTTTTGTACAAACTCAAAGCATAAGAATCAACTGCACTCCACTACAAACAACATGACCTTCATCCATTGGCATTCAAATAGATATTTTATTTAAGCATCTAGCCTCATGGTATAACAATAGATATGATGAATAACATATGCACACAACATGTTAAAGCATAAATGCTCACCTTGTACTTTGAGAAAAAAGTTTAAAGGAACCATATTAGAATGTATGCATGATATTATATACAAATGACTAGTGCAAGACACCTACAATATGCAACTAAGGATTTAGTTGCTACCATATGGCATGTGCATCATTTCAAGACATGAGATAGAACCCACCTTTGAATTGGTAAAATCCACAAATAGAAATGAACTAAAACCATATGCATGAAAATAGATGCACAACATAGGTATGAAAAATAAAACGTGATGTTGTATAACATACACGTAAAGCGTGTAAAAAAAAGGGATAGAAAGACGTGTGGTTGAAAAAAATATTACAACAACTCAAATGTGAAAAGGGGGAAAGAAATTATTACAACACTTGCATGAATAAATAATAATAAAAACGAGGAATAAAAAGACGTGGGATTAGATAAATTATTACAACAATGAATAGATTTATCCAATTAGTGCTAAATCTAACAAATCATTAAATAAAAGAACTTGATTAATAGCTCCAGAACCACCAGAGAGAGCACTCTCCAGAAACTGTCTACTTTGTTCTTAGGAGGATCATCTGGTCAGCCATAAAAATGGTCCGGGGTAGACTACATACATGACTGGACAAACACTTCCTACAGGCAAAAAATCAAGTGTAGACACCCAATTTTTGATCGCCCTTGAGACTTAGGTGCCATTGATAACTTACTTGGTGATGAAAGTTTTGCAATGCAAAGGTTCGATTTCTTCGGCAAGGAAAGCGTCAACTCCCAACCTCACACCCCATTTTGGACCAAGAATTTTGACCAAAATGATTTTTAGACCATAAAACCCTCTCTTTCAAAATAATTTTGAAAAAGTTCCTACAATGTTCGGAGGCTCGCATTTAGTTAAATGTTGCGCTTTTCGGTAAACCGAGCAAGGACAAATTGGAAATAAATGAAAGAGAGGTGAAATATTTAAAAAAATCTTCCAAAACATCTTGCTTAGATGTTTGGTGTCGAAGAAAATTGGAGAGGAGGGAAGAAACCAAGTTGGGGAAGAATATGGGCATGAACCGTTCAGAGAGAGTTGAGCAGCCCTTGCTAAATAAATCCTATCCTTTTGTACACTTGGATTTCATCTATGAGGCCACTACCATTAGAAAGTGGACTTCTGGGGCTTCATTTTACATTCAATAATCTCTTAAAGCCGAGTCAGGATGAGAAAGCTATGGCAGGTTGAAGTTGGGCATCAATCCAGTTAGGACTGAAACTGAGCAGGCTTCACTAAAAAAGGCATATCTTTTTGCACACTTGTAATTCTGATGAGAGGCTACACCATTGGAAAGACAACTTCTAGGAATTCAATTTAGACTCAAGAATGACCTGCAAAGGAGTCCAGATGACGGAGATATGCCCATTTGAAGTTGGACCTAGAGAGCAGATTTTTCTGCTAGCCACTGGTGAAGTGTGCTGGCCATGAATGATGCATTGTCAGCCATTGATGATTTTTACTGGCCACAAATGAACCTTTCCGGCCATCAATGATCCCTTGCTGGCCTTTGGTGTCAAAAATCTTTTCTTTTTTTTTTACAGATATTTACCTCCAGCTATTTCCCCACTGCTCCAGCTGTCTTTGGTTTGATATTTTTGACCTAGGCTCTTGTATTTCTATATATAGAAGGCCTTCTCTATTGTTTTGAAGGTTGGAAAGAATTTTGGGAGCCTCTCTCTCTACAATCCTCTCTCTCTCTATAATTTTCTCTCTCTAGATTTCTCTCTTTCTTGAGCTTTTGTGCTTAGAAGCTTGCATACTTGAAACTTTAACTTATCAACCCTTAACCAAAGTGGTTCATCTTTGGGCTGAGATTCCTTGGGCCTTCTTTGAGCTTTAGAAGGTGATTTTAGCTAGATTTGGTGCCTCATTTGTGCCTAAAGTGTGCTTGGCTTCAAGAGGTATAACCTTTACCCTTTAAGCTTGTTTTTCATACTTGTTTTTGCCATCTTTTTGTACTATTTTTGGGGTGGTTTTGAACTAAAAAAACCTCTGTTTTTGAGGGTTAAAAGTGTTGGTTTAAGGCCATGTCAAGTTAGGGGGGGTGGTTCACCCTTCTCACTTCTTTGTTGCTAAAACTTTTGTGCCATCTTTTATCACATTCAAATCAAAATTTTTGGGCCTTTTGACCACTAAAATTCAGAGGTTTTTCAGTGATGAAACCTCATTTTGAAGTCCAAAATTGGAGGGGTTAGCCTCAACTCCTTGTGTCTTGTTTGCATACCTAGTTAGCTTCATATGTTAGCCTGTTTTTGTAGCTTAGCTTAGCTTATTTCCAGCACATTTTTGCCTCTGATTTGGGCTGTTTTAGCTCTATTTTGGGCTGTTTGTGTTGCATGGGTAATCTTTTGCATGGTTGTAGTGTAGCTCCATGTATTAGCTTATTGTTTTAGCTACTCTTGTCTTCATTCCAGCATGTTTTCCAACTGACTTTGGGCTATAAAAACTCTATGTTTTTGGGCTGAAGCTTGGGTCCTAAGGCCATTAAAGGTTGAGGGGTTGATAACCCTTCTTTGTACCTTGTTTTGGATGCCTTTGCCCTTGTGTTTCCCACCCTTTTGCTATCTTTTTCCAAGCTTTTAAACACTGTTTTTCAGAGCTATTTTAGTGGATAAAAACATGTTTTGATTTCCAAAAATGGAGGAGGTAGCCTCCCATCCTTGTGTCTTGCTTACTAGTCTAGCATGCGTCAAGTTTTAGCCTATTATTCTAGCTTGTGTTAGCTTAATTTTAGAATGTTTTAAGCTATATTTTGGGTTGTTTTGCATCTGTTTTGGGCTGGTTGTTGCTTTTGAGCTTTGTATTGCATAGCTGTAGTGTAAATTCCTTCACTAGCTCATTGTTTTAGGCCTTTAAACATGAGTTACTTGAGTTAGTTGCATGTTGTAGCATCATTTTGCATGTAATTTCAACATATATAGCTCTGTCACATTCTCATTTGTTTCACTCTCTCAATTGTTTTTGAGAGTTGTTTCAAGTTTGGGATTCTTTAAGCTTGAGATTGAGGTTTGTGCTTAAAGGTTTCAATCCTCTTTTGAGGGTTTCTACTAATCAAAGGAATGACCTCTCTCTTGCCTTACATCATCCCTTGCTTGAAATTTCTTTCTCTTTAAAGGACTCTCACCAATGGACTAAATCAATTAAACAATGAGTTGGTAACTTAAAATGAGTAAACAAAACATGCAAGTAAAAGTGGCAAGATAAGCATTCTTTATGCTGCATTGCATGTATTCAATAAGACGTTATATTGAACACAAGGAAGATTGGAGCATTTCATACTCAAAGTGATGAAATGAGCCAATCTCCTTGGTCTCCATTGCCCTTGATCACACATGATAAGGTGATGGTCTTGAGTCTTGTTTTTTGCATACAATGAAATTGTTCTCCACGGTTCCTTGGCCATCATGCATTGAAAATGCTTGGTCGGTGGTTTTGGATCCAAGTGTGCCACTCATTTAAGGTTTCGAGATGATAAGGAGGGGCACAGTACAAATAAACCTCTGGAAAAACCTTTCTTTTGCTCTGTTTGTACTCTGTTGCAGTGTGGTGACTTAGAGCTTCAGTGGCCGGTAGTGCCCCGTCCATGGATAGCAAGGCTTCATTTCTGGCCGGCAACACATCCTTTTGGCTGGCAGAGGGCCGGCAGCAACCATCCATGGCCAGCAGGTCACTGATGTAACCCTCAGCAAAGATCTGGTAAGGTGGAGCAGAAAGATTCTGGAGTATGCTCAACTCTGCAAACAGAGCCTCTCGGGAGTAAAATGAAGGACTTTTTGGGAGCAAAAACTGAGTGCATGCATCTTCCACTTCCCGAGGCGGAGCAATAGCAGCATAGTTTATTGCGTTGTTTGTTTAGTTAGTGTCCATGTGTTTTAATTAATTAGTTGCTAATTAGTTAAAGTGTTGTAATAATTAGTAATCAATTTGCTAGTTATTCGCTTGATTTGTAATAAATAGTCTAATTAGCCTAATTAGATTAGTTAGCTTAGCTCTTATTCATTTGGACCCTCCTTCGTGAGGGCGCAATGTTGTAATAACTGTGTGTGCATGTGTGCATGTCTTCTAACCCTGCTTTTTTCTCCCTTTTGTTTATCCGCTTCTAATGGATAGATTAGGGACATTTTAAATTAGTATACCATATGCTCGCATGTTTGCATTCATTCATTTGTCTTGCATGCATCGAGGCACAGCGCATCATTCAAACTGCAAAGCAATTTCGGTAGTTTCTTTGAACACGTGTTTAAAAAGCATGTTATCAAATTGTATCATATGCCATATTAGTAACCAAGCCTATTAATTGCATCATTGCATCTGTTGCATTAGACACTTCACATAGTTAGGATCATGCATCTTTCTAACTGGTTTTCGTTTTGGCTTGGAGTACTCGGCGAGTTTTATGCTTTAGCATACTTTCGTGAGTGTGATTGCCATATTGCCATGTTTAGCATGCTTGCCATGAGACTATGTACTTAAATACTAAACTGTTTGAATGCCTGTGGATGAAAGCTTGTTGTTTGAATTGAAATGATTCAACGAGTGTGAGTTTTAAGCCCACTTTGTTGTGGCAAAATCATGTTTTAAGTCCACTATGTTTGGTGGCAAAGCATTTTTAAGCCCACTTGGGGGTGGCAAATTCAAACCATTTTCACAAACAGACAAGAGTTGAATTGTTTAAATTCTTGCAATTCTAGTCTATACTTCCTTGTGTGTGTCACCTAGTAAAGCTAGTTTAATAATCGGAATAAGAACACATAAGGTTTATAAAAGAAAATATCATGATTAGTAGAGGTCGATCTTTGACCGGAAGAGCGGCGGTGCTCATTTCATGACCTTCCCCCCCCCTCGTACCCAAGTTCCCAAGCAAAGGCAACTTTGGTGTTGACGAACACGTGGCCTTTGGCATGAGTCAGGGTTTCCTAAATTTCCCCAAAATAAACTATTTAGGTGGCGACTCTGTATCTGGCAAAGCAGTCCAATTTTGACATTATTTCATTTAAAATCGATTTTCCAAAAAGGTTTGCCGGGTTTCGACTCTTTGGTGATTATCAGTTTCACATTGCAATTTGTGAGATTAGATTTAAAACCATGGGAGTCCGAACTGTGAGGCCTTCTTTTCAAACCCTTTTCCAAAAGGTCGAGGACGCTAGAAAAAAGGCGAGTCCACAGTTTCTGGCGACTCTGTTGGGGATTTAGTGAACTTGACTCGAACTCATGATATGTTATTTTATTTACACTTATGTGTTTCTTTACATTTGCATTTGCATTTGCATTTGCATTGGTGCCCCTAAGTCACTGTGTTTTCCATCTGCTATTCTTAAGCAGTTTGCCGAAGGCTTGCTTGGAAAAGCTCGCCAAAAGGTTGGCTGGTTATAGGCTTTGCCACGATGAGAACAAAACCCTTGGATATAGACTACCGCTGTACCGTTTGATCATCCTTTCACTTCTCGGTGTTAGGAGCGAAAGGTATATTAGGTGGTCTTGCTGAGGTACCCCCTTTGACCATCTGGCCTAGCTGCATATAGTAAAGCTATAGTGACTATTCCAAACTTAGGACATGATGCTCACCCATATACAGGATTGCATGAAAACGCTTGTTTTGAATAGTGAACCCTAGCTCCTAACAAAACTGGGACAGGGAAACCCTAAACCTCCCATAGGGGCGTTTTGAATGTTTTTATACAAAATGTGAAAATCATTGGGAATGTATAATGCAACCTTGAGAAAGCCTTGATCTTAAGGTGACTCTTTCAAACTTGGGGGTCATATCAGAATCAGAAATTAGGTCAAAATCGAGGGGTTTGTATTTGATATGGTGGAAAAATACCAAAACCAGAACCAAGGTCCAATATTGTGTCTTGTTTTGTTTTGACTGGCATGCTTGGTATCTTGATCTGATGAGAGGTATTTGTTTCTTAATGCCAGGTTTGTCTAAGCCAGAGAAAGGGCAGTACCCAATTCAGTAAAGGCCAAGCCCAATCTAATTCGGAAAGCCTTAACCTTTCATAATCCATCCAATCCTAGAAAAAAAACACTCAACAAAGGCCCAACCCATCTGATCCGCAAAAAGCCAACTTAGAAAAGATCTAGCCAATGTCAAAAGGCCCACTCTAAAAAAGCCCAATCCAGTCAAACCGATCTGGACTAATCCAGTTTAGATACGTTAACTATAACCAGGGTTGAAATCTTTGTCAGTCAGCCCTCAACTTACACCCATCCATTTCCCTGATTACTAACTCAGCCAACCCGTGATGACACAGAGTCTGGAAGACGTTGTGGCCATGATAGCAGCAATAAACCAAGGAATTGCTAGGCGGGATGAGACCAATGCTGAAATGCAACGCCTATCTAGGCATCTACTACACATCTAGTCCTGGGCCCCCAGCCGAACTTTGAACCACCTCTACCAACTGAAGATTTGCAAGGGCCAGATCCCCGAGAAGGGTTGGCTCAAGCTCGAGTTCTTAAACCGCTAGTGCAGCCTAATAAGGGGTTTTATCCCCTTGATATTGATGATCTCGACTCGATCACATTGAAAATTGATAACCTTGAGAAGCAATTCAAAAAAGCACAAGGATTTAACTCCATTCCTGACATTGAGGATGGATATATGAAGGATGCCGTAAAGCTCCCAGATAGACTCAAAATGCCACATATTGACCGTTTCGATGGGTCTGGAGATCCTATGGTACATATCCGGCTTTTCTTGGACACCCAGAAACCGATAGGTCTGACTAAGCCGCAAAAACTCTCTCTGTATGGAAGAACCTTGTCGAGCATAGCAACCACTTGGTAAGCCAAGTTGGAGGATAAAGCGAAGCAGAACTGGGAAGAGTTGGCCGAGGCATTTTTCAATCAGTACTCTTACAATACCCAACTTGAAATGAGCATTCAAGAGCTTGAAGCAGCCCACCAGAATCCTACAAAGTCTTTTATGGAATTTGTTTCAAGGTGGAGAGCAAAGGCAGCACAAATGACGGATCACCCTTTTAAGAGGGATCAAGTGCAGATAGTGGTACAGAACCTTGAACCTAATATGTTGCAGAAGTTAATAGTTGTTCAACTATTCACCTTCGAAACTTTGCATGAATTAGGGGTGCAGATTGATAGTGCATTCCAGAATGGGTGAACCAACAAGGAAGGTCTTTTCCAGGAATGCCAATGCTAGCAGTAGCACTACTCCTGAATCCACTGAAATCAACACTGTTGTCACCATTCCTAAAACTGCTGACCCATTCGCCAATATCAATCCACAAATAGCCGGCCCAACCCAAGTTCAAGGAAGAACTTTCACCCCCCTCTATATGAGCCTAACCAGCACACTAAAAATCTTGATGGAAAAAGGGTATCTCAAAACCCTTGATCCTCAACCTCTTCCTGACCCACTGCGTACTAGACATAACCCCCTGAAATACTGTGTCTACCATCAACCGGGTGGTCATCGTACCGATCGTTGCTACTGCCTTTGTCATGAGGTTCAAAATCTCATCGACAACCAGATAATAACTCCACCTCAAGACCCCAATGTTACTACCAACCCACTTTCCATCCATGACCAAATATCTCCTGCCCATCTTAACCTCATCCATATACTCTCATCTACCTTCAACCTCAGCATATACATCACCCGGCCCATTTACCCAAGCCTGAGGTGTTCATTCCAAAAAATACTAATTTGTGTATGATGGATGCACCCAATTCGATTCAAGTACACCAAGGGCGCAAAATGAGTGAACCCACTACTGCTAAGATATTGGGAATGATTGAAGACCTTCAAGGAACAGTGGTAGATTTAACATTTGTGGTTTCGATCCCGTCACCAAGCTCCTCAATCTTAGGGTGAGTTGCAATTGAAAAGGGCCAATGCGAAACTATCCTAAGTCTGGGTGATGACAGATCAACAACTAGTGGGCTTCGCTTTGATATAGCCCCCAATCCTTTGGCCAAGCTGAAGCAAGTGGCAGGAATAAAGCCGAGGACAAGTATTGATCCTTATGCACAACTTCGGTGGGCTATCAAGACATTAAAGGTCAAAGGGCTGAACAGACAACAAGTGCTTATAGTTGTTGCAAAAACTGTGGACTACACTTTTCTCGCTCAGGATGAGAGCATTTTGAATCAAGGGGCAAGCTAGAAAAAGGGATGGCGTACCAGAAACACCCTTCTCAGCTCCAATCTTACACTCAGAAAAAATCATCAAACCCAATCAGCACCTGCCACCCCTTTTGCCGGTATATCCAATACAACCCCACAAACCTCAAGCCATCAGGCCCGAGTCCAAAAGGTCTTCACCCCACTTTGCATGTCCATATCTAAAGCCATGGGCGCTTTGATAAAAAACGGCCATCTCAAACCCTTAGAGCCTCGGCCTCTCTAGGATCCCCTTCCAGCCAAATATAATGCTGCCAAGTACTGTGCCTTCCATCAACAAACCGGCCTTGACACTGGTGGTTGTTATCATCTTCGCCATGAAATTCAAGATTTAATTGACAAAAAGGTCATCACCCCACCTGAAAATCCCAAAGCTGTCACTGACCTTCTCCCTGACCGCAATAGATTGCCACGTCATAACATAAAACCCACCAACAGCTTGCCAATGGCCAATCATTACCCTAGCCAACATATCATACCCGCTAATGAGCCCAAACCGATTGTGTTCATCCTAGAATCTTCTGATTCCAATCTGAGAAAAAGGAACAACATCTTTGAAAAGATGGAAAATTCACTCGATTTTGATGAGTGGAAGATTTATGGAGCAGTGCTGCCAACACTGGTGGTTGGAATGATGAACCTCAATCTCAACTAGGGTAAAAGTCTGAAATCAATCCTTTTAGGTGTGGATGTGTATTGCTAAAGTGACTGCAGGTCTGGACCTTCTCGTGGGCAACTTGAAATTCTTTTTGAAATTCTGCAGATGAACTTGGAGAATGAAAACCCTTTTCTTTGTTTCAAGGGTACTGACTTTGTTTTGGGTTATGTCTTGCAAAATAGTTGTGTTGTGAGTTTTATTTTTTGTCTTTTGCGTTGTGGCGTCAGTTGAGTCTTTGCTTTGTGCCGCTCTCGTGTATCCTCAGGTCTTTATCTTTGTAAGAAATGAGAGTTAAGTTTTTGATCATTTTATTATGCCTATAGTGATGCATGTGCGACCTTTTGCAAATAGAAAAAGACTTTGAATTTGTTTTCTGAATGAAATTCTATTAATAAGCTCGAGTATTGAGAAGGATCCCCTGAAAGTTTTGAGTGAATTCTGACTTATCAGTGCAAAATCATTCATGCTTTCAAAAATTTAAGCTATCTCTTTTGCAAAACTTGCAAAGATATGTTCAGAATTGTGTGCGGTATCCTATACTGTCCCAAGGATTCTCTTCGCCATTAGGTAATCATGTTGGCAAGCACAAAGCGATTTTCAGATCTACAAATTTAAGGTAGTGTTCAAACCTCACAAATCATAGAATTTCTCCTCTAGTGTTTTAATTATTTCAAACGAAAGAAGAAAGAGAAAAGAAAAAGAAAAAGAAACAAAAGAAAGGAAAAAAGACCAAAGGAAAAATAGAAAGAATCCAATCATCAAGCCAGGGGCATCCGTTGGAATGAAATCCAAGCAATAGTGAGGAAGGGAATTTCTGTTTGAATTTAGGGAAGCCGATGCAATAAGGTGTCACATTGCGAGAAGAACTAACTCCGAAAATGGGTTGAAAGGAAAAGAAGAAGACATACATAAGAGAATGTAGAACCAAGCTCAAATCAAGGTGAAGTCAGTTCTAGTGTTAGGGCAAGGATGACCATTCACCACATTCACCACAAATGTTGTAACATTATCGTTGAGAGGCTCGCTAGGCCAAAAACCCGAAAGGGTGACTAAGGCAAAAGTTTGAGCATGAAAAATGAGAAATCAAATAAATAGAGCTTGCAAGGTTAAAAACCGCGTAGGGGCGACTTTGTCAAAATTTAGAGCGTAAAAGGAGAGTGTCAATACCTGAGTGAACCTCAACCATGAACTACATTGACCTGATTCCCATCTTTGGGATACGTAGACAACTTCATCCTAAAGTTCGGTCTTAATCGTATTCATCCCATCCATCTCAACTTAATCATTTTTCCTGATTAACATCATCAGCTTCGTGTCAATCCATGAGCTACACCAACTACTGTGCATCTCACACTTGCATTGGGTAAGAAGGAACTAGCTTCAATCAACAAGTGGAGTAATTTTCAATACTTGAACTTATCAATGGAATCTCTATCTTGGGCAAAACAGGAATTAAAATCGAATTTTAAAGAGAACATAAGTAAAACTGGAGCCACTGTGAATGATCAGTTACCTTGAATCTTTTTCTGCTTTTGGGTCAGTTGTGAGTTCTGTTGTGTCGTGCCTAGTGTTTGTATCAGTCTACACTCTATATCAAGTCACCATAGCATGTTACTATTCATTGATTCACCATAATATGTCTGTTGTATTGTCCAAAAGCGCTCTTCATCGAGTCACCCTAGCAAGTCTGTCGCTCAAAAGATTCAATTGAGTGGCATGGTCAAAATTCCATACACGAATGTTCGCTTCAAATTCCAAAACAAGTCCATATGTGGAATTCATAAACGAGCTGAGAGTGCCCATATAAGGGGCAGTGTGTTCATGATCATTGCAAAGAGAAGATGAGAAACCCATCATTGCTTTGGAGAGAATTGGAGTTAATTCTCAAAACATGTTGGAGCAGAGGAGAAGCATAAATTTGATGGGTTGGCAATGGATCTGATGATTCCCATTAGCTGTGCCTACATAATGGTGAAAACAGTGGCTACTGACTAGACATTAGGGGCAATTTTCAGTGCATCTGATAGGGCCATCAATTGAACAAGGGGCATGAACCCAATCGATGGCCAATGACTGGACAATAGGGGCAAGTGTATCTGATCGGATTATCGTTTGAACAAGGGGCATGAACCCAACCTATCTCTCATTTTGCCAAAGCCTTTTGTTAGGCACTTCCCCTGGATTAGGGTAGTTTACCCCCATGATGATTCTAATATGATTCAACTTTCGAAAACTGTCTCCGACCATTTCGAAACTCTATTGGGGATTGCAATATTCCCTCTGATTAATACTTGTGCTTTGGATTATGCCTACATGTATATATATATATATATATGAGTTACTTTGAACTACATAATTGGTTCCTCTTGATCTTGACTTTGTTTTGTGCTTAATAGAGTTTTGTTGAGTCGCCTCCCTCTGTATTACATTTCAATAAGTTGTGGCAGAGTGCCTTACACACATCTCATAAGGTACATGATGCAATAACTCTATGTACTGCTCATTTCCCTCTACATGCCCAAATTAGCATAGAATATGTTCTTGATTCGTGCATAGAACATGCAACACGCTTTCAATCTTGCATAGAATATGCTTGTATCTTTTGCATAGAATATGTTGTTGATTCGTGCATAGAACATGTAACATGCTTTCAATCTTGCATAGAATATGCTTGTATCTTTTGCATAGAACATGCTTTCATTTTGCATAGAACATTCATCGCACTTTTTTGTGCACCTTACTTGCACTTGTTTGTGCATTTTATCGCACTTTTTTGTGCATCTTACTCACACGTTCTTGTGCATTTGAATTTACACTCGTGCTTTCTCGCGCATCGCACTTTCTTGTGCATTTTATCTCACTCGCACTATCTCATGCACTTACACTTTGTATCTCACTTGCACTGTCTCGTGCACTTCCACTTTGTATCACATTCGCACTCTTGTGCATCGCACTTTCTTGTGCATTTGAATTTACACTCGCGCTTTCTTGCGCATCGCACTTTCTTGTGCATTTGAGTTTACACTCACGCTTTCTTGCGCATCGCACTTTCTTGTGCAATTTACACTTGCGGTTTCTTGCGCATCGCACTGTCTTGTGCACTCACCTAGTCTAGGAGACCTTAAATCCTCTAAAGGTGCAATTCCTTTGGTGTTTGTCATGCCTGAATGACTTCCGGCGGTCTAGTATAGCCACTTGACTATGTTTGCGATAAGTTCTTAGGAGATCAACTGAGACGGTGAAAACTAGAGTTCGAATGGCCGATGCCTAGAACGCGAAGGTTCAGAATTTCCAAGACTAAAGTCTGACTTCAATACCCAGGGGTGTATCCTCAACTTGAAATCTATATGGTAGCCCCATAGGTTGAGGTAGTGTGTATGTGCCTCAATTCTAGATACTGAACCAACCTAGTCTGTCACCCTGTTGGAGAATAGGGAAAGCTGTGACCATAGCCAGGGAGAAAAGTAGTACATGTGGTTCAGCCAACCCAAAAAATAGGAAACCCACATCAGCATAAGGTGAGTCATCACCAATTGCATGTATTACCAGCTGCATCGCATTTATTACCTATTGCATCACATCTATCACTTTTATTGCATATAGAATTTATCGCATGTATCTATTGCATCATAGCATTTTATTGTTTGCATCCTTCCCGTGTTAAGCTTGGTTTGGCATGTGCTCATACTTTTCACGTTGAAGCATATCTCTGCATGTGTACACGCCTATTCCACTAAGAGAATTGTGGTCTGAGGTTTCGGCACCTTTTCTGTGTTAGCCGTGGTTTGTTTTGTGTCCATGCCTTTTCTAGGCTAGACGTGGTTCAGTCTTTGCCTTATTCACGGCGTCCATTACATCATGCTTTGTTTTGTTGCATTTAGCATTTAGAATCACGATCTTTCCACAGCAGATCATTCCTCACTTATATCATCCCACCTAATTACTTGTATTCTTTCTGCGAAACACATAGTTCTGCATGTGCACATGCCTATTCCACTAGGAGAACTGTGGTTTGAGGGTTCCGACACCTTTTATGTGTTAAACGTAGTTTGATTTTGCATCTCCATCTCTTTATGGTATTTGTGTGGTTTCGTTGCATGCGTACTGCTAGTGGTTTGATGATTCAATTACATTGCATATCATTTGCATGGTTTCGTTGCACTCTATATCATTGCATTGTTTTGTTATATTGTGTATCATTTTGCATTCTGCCCCTGAACTACGCTGGTTTGACCCCTTGCAAATGGATACATAGACAACCTTTGGGTTCAACCAACTACATATGCATTTTGTCTGTTTGCCCAAGTCCTACGGCCATGTCAAAATCGGTCGTCTCTGGGCTTTGACATTCACTCACATCATTTCATGACTCTGAGCTCTGTCAAAGAGGGGCAACTATAGACACCCAATTTTTGACTGCCCTTGAGACTTGGGCGCCACTGATTGCTTACTTGGTGATGAAAGTTTTGCAGTCTAAAGGTTCGATTTCTTCGGCAAGGAGAGCGTCAACTCCCAACCTCACACCCCATTTTGGACCAAGACTTTTGACCAAAATGATTTTTAGACCTTAAAACCCTCTCTTTCAAAATATTTTTGAAAAAGTGCCTATGATGTTCCGAGGTTCGCATTTCGTTAAATCTTGCATTTTTCAGTAAATCGAGCAAGGACAAAGTGGATATAAATGAAAGAGAGGTGAACCCTTTAAAAAAAATTCAAAACATCTTTCTTAGAGGTTTGGAGTTGAAGAAAATTGGAGAGGAGGGAAGAAACCAAGTTGGAGAAGAAGATGGGCATGAACCGTTAAGAGAGAGTCAAGCAGCCCTCGCTAAATCAGGCCTATCCTTTTGTACACTTGGATTTCAGCTATGAGGCCACCACCATTGGAAAGTGTACTTCTGGGGCTTCATTTTACATTCAATAATCTTCTAAAGCAAAGTCCGGATGAGGGAGCTATGGCTGGTTGAAGTTGGGCATCAATCTGGTTAGTACTGAAACTGAGCAGTCTTCACTAAAATAGGCATATCTTTTTGGACACTTGAAATTTTGATGAGAGGCTTCCACCATTGGAAAGAAGACTTTCGGGGATTCAATTTAGACTCAAGAATGACCTGCAAAGGAGTCCAGATGAAGGAGATATGCCTATTAGAAGTTACACCTGGAGAGCAGATTTTTCTACCGGCCACTGGTGAAGTGTGCCGGCCATGGAGGATGCATTGCCAATTGTAGACGTCCCCGAACGTCTCGGGAGGAAATCCCCCGTTTTGTTCATTGGGCTCACTACAGTTTAGGACTCAATGTCACGGTCCTGTATCTAATCTCGCAGAGCGCAATGCAAGACCGATGAATCATCAAAGAGTCCAAATCCGACAAATCGTTTTGAAAAACAGATTTTTAGAAAGAAATGCCAAACATAGACTGCTTTGCCAGATACAGAGTCGCCCCCTAAACATTTTATTTTGGGAAATTTAGGAAACGCTAACTCGTGCCTAAGGCCACGTGTCCGTCATCACCAAAGCTGCCTCGGCTCGGGAACTTGGGTACGATTGGGGAAGGTCACTTCGTGAACACTCCTGCTTGCCCAATCAAAGATCGGCCTCTACTAACCATGATATTGAATTTTGAAAACATTATGTGCTCTTATTCCGGTTATTTAGCCTAGAATTACTATGTGATGCACACAGCATACAAGTATAGACTGGATTGCCTAAATTGGAACAAAGCATCGCATGCCCGTTTATTTTGAAAATGGATTGAATTTTGCTTCTCGCAAGTAGGCTAAAACACGGGTTTCGATGAATTATTCCAACTCAAGCAACCCAACCTTCACCCACAGGCATCTAGGCTGTTATATCACATAAGCACATAGCCTTATGGCAAGCATGCTGTCATGGCAGTCACTCACACGTATACAAGGAGGCTAAAGCATAAACACTTACCGAGTACTCCAAGCCAACGAAAGAAGCTAATTAGAAAACATGCATGAGTCCTAACTATGCTAAAAATGCCTAATGCAACACATGCAAAAATGTAACTTAAGATAGGCTCGGCTATTCTCAAATGGCATATGAAATGAAACAACTGATACACGTATTCAACTCGGAATTGAAATACAATGTAGTTACCATGATGCGCCGAGCTCAGTGCATGCAATACAGATGAATGAATGCAATCATGCAAACATATAGATGCTAATTGAAACATGCCCTAAACTAACCATCATAAGCTAGTAAATAAAAGGGAGAAAGACGTGGGGTTGGAAGACATACATCACACACACGCACACTTATTAAAACATTGCCCTCACTCGGAGGGTCTGAATAAATAATACACAACCGAAAGAATAATGATTACAGCTAATTATTACACAACCATAATTGATTAACAAATTAACTAAGATAAATAAGCTAGCATGCAAATTAAACAAAAACAGACTGCCACAGCTCTGTTCTGAATGATAGGGATGCATGCTTGCTCGAGCCGCCTTATCGGGAAATCCATCGCATTGCCCTGATTTGCCTTTGTTTGCGACTGGTCCCGGAATATTGTACAAAGCTCTAGAAAGGCTGCTGACCAGTTTTTGCTGTTGGTTTCCGATTTGCTGCAACAAAGAGCGAGAAAGGGGCATGACAAAGTATTTTCAACAAATGTGTGGATGACCATTCTCCCCATCATTGCACAAGCTCCAGGGAGTGCAGTCCTCAATCCTCGTGCCACCAATCACGCATCTCGATGCATGATGGCCGAGGAGTCGGATTGCACGACTCGATATAAAATGAATGCACATATAAACACAACAAGGCCTAAACTCCCTCATGGGTAATCCAGAGTGTTGACGACCAAGAATCGAGGCACGTTTCATCACTTTGAGTACGAAACGTCCCTCGTTTCCCATGTTTGGACTAAACCCTACTCCAAACACAATGCAGCACACATGGCATGCATGAATGTAATTCTAACACGCAACCTAAATGAAATGCAACTACATGATGCAAACATGCAAGTGATAATGTGCAAACATGCTACTAGCATAAACAATGCTATGAAATAATCAATGGCATACTCAATGCACATGAACTATATGGCATATGCAATGCACACATATGAAAATGGACATACACAAAGGCATAATCAAGGCACACACAATGCGACGATCAAGCATGCGACAACATGGACATGGCATACATGATGCAAGATGGACTTAAACTAAAATGAGTGGACCTCAGCCACACTCAAATTAGTGGCAAAACATGATAGAATTAGGCAACAAAGCACATGCGAATATGCACAAATGCAAGGGACCGAACCTAAGGCATCAAATGCCACTCTACCAAAGCATGGCAAGGGATGAAATATGGCATGCAATCATACATTTTCTAGCTCTGAAATATGCTGCAAGATGGTCCCGAATCATGGAAACACCTCAACATAAGCATGCAATAGGCTCTAAAACTCAAAGCTAGGCAAGGATATTAAACTACAACCATGCATAGCAAGCATCATTCGACCATGAGGCATAAAAACAGAGCTAAGGTAGTCCAAAACATGCACAAAATCAATTTAAGGCATGGCCAAAATGTGCTAGAATCAAGGACCAAAATAGCATGCAATACATGCTAGTGAAGAGGGTTTACACTACAAGTATATGTAGCATTCAAAAGGCCGCTAAAACAGCAAAAGTCAAGGGTATGACATGCCAAATAAAGCCCAAAAACCCACTGAAATATGGTCTATGCATGCAAGAATGATAGGCTCCTTTGAGAGGCTATAAAGAGGGTTCTTCTACGCATGCAAGATGGACACCCAAAATGAAAAAAAAGGGCTCTGGATAGAGCTTATGCAGGTCCTAAAACCCACCAAAAAAAGGCCTGAAATATGGCTTGGAAGCATGCGAATAAGGTCTCCTTTGTTAGGCCAAATATGCTAGTAAACAAGACAAGGGGTGAGAGGGTCACCCCTCTCTGATTTTGGTGCTCAAAATGAGCATGCTAGCCACTAAAAATCCACAGGATTTCAATGGCTAAAAGGCCAAACAAAGGCCAATGCAAAGGCTTAAGTGCATGGCTCAGAATAAGATGAAATGAAGCATGCAAAGGGGTAGATGACCCTCAATAGAAAAATGATCTTAAACAAACATGTTAAGAAGCTCAAAATAAGACTTTTTTCAGTTTATGACAAAGCTCAAAAATGCTTTCAAGTATAGCTAAAAGATGAAGCAACACAATGCTTGAAAGAGGAAAAGAAGTGTTACCCTTGTAGCCAAGAACTCCAGCAGTTCTAGACCAAAAAAGTAACTCCTTAGCTTCTAAAAATCAGCTCCAAGGTCCTTAGAGTGGTGGTGGAGGTGTTAGGATAGGAGGCGGTGTGTAATAGGCCAAGAACAAGGGACCTTTGAACACACAATAGAGAGATATAGATAGATGGATATATGTATGCCCCAAAACAATTTCTGAACCATTGCAAATGAGGGAGAGGGCCTCCTTTATAGAGGAACAAAGGTCCAAACTTCTTGAGGAAGCTAGAGCAAAAAGGGTCAAGCTTCTTGAGGAAGCTAGAGCCAAAGGGTCAAGCTTCTTCAAGAAGCTAAAAAAGGTTCAAGCTTCTCATGGAAGCTTAGAGCAAAGGGCCAAGCTTCTTTAAGAAGTCAAAACAAGGTTGCCAATCCTCCATACACGTGTATAGAGGATGTAGTCTGTGATTTCCAGTTGGCACAGCTGGCACACACTCATAGAGACAGAAAATGGGGAAGCTGGCCAACCAGTTCAAGTGGTCGGCCGACCACCTTCCCTGGTCGCCCGACCAGGGTCAAAAGGTTCAGGTTGTCGGTTGGCCTATTTGGTGGTCTCCACATGAAAAGCAAGCAAGTGGTATGGTGGGAGACTAGTAATTGTGGCCCAAAAGTAAGGGAGACCACTCACCTGACAAGAAAATCGGCCGACCGGGAAAAAGTGGTCTCCAAGGAGAAAAGGTGGTCTTCCACCCTTGTACCACCTTCCAAACAATGAAAATAGGGTCCATGCCAAAAATGAACCAAGATGGATGCAAAACGAGGGTTCGGGGGCTAAAACGCGCGGCCGAAAACCCCGAAAATAGGCTGCTAAGCATCGAAAGTGGCGTGCGACCACGAAGGTGGTCTCCCAGGCCACAGTGTCCCTCTAGAGAGAGGAAACAAGATGTGTGCCAAAAACCAAAGCAAACAGAGAAAGTTAAGCGCTCCCGAACCGAGGCGCACGGCCGACAGCTCCGGAAACCGGAAACTGGTCTCCAAACGGGAAAAGCGGCTACGACCACGAAAAGTAGCCTACGGGCACTAAGAGATGGTCTACGAGACCTCTCCCTCCCTTCGGGAAGAGAAAACAAAACCTGGTTCGCAAATCGAGGCAAAACACAAAAGGGGCCCGAGGCCCAAAGGCAAGGCTCTCAGCCGAGACTCTGAAACCTCAAAACGAGCACAACATGCACAATCACCGAGCGCTCAATCAATGACATCTGAGTCTTAAGGTCGGTAAGAAATGGGGTGTCTATAGTTGCCCCTCTTTAACAGAACTCGGAAGTCATACGTGATAGGAGTGAATGTCAAAGCCCGGAGACGACCTATTTTTGACAAAGCCGAAGACTTAGACAAACAGGCGAGACAAACAAAGAGATGTGCCCGCAGGCGTGCCCGCAGGCAGGGGCAAAATGCAAAAGACATGCACAAAGCCGAACATAACTCTTGATCATGCAAAGCAGCAAGCTGTAATGAAGCAAATATTCACATTAAATGCAACAATTCTAAGCAAGAATGCAAAGCAAAACTACATTTCATGTAATAAGAGTGTAAGAGAATTACAATTCTCCCTACGTCTCACACGGAGAAGATAATACATGTCCGGTTCGTCTGGTCGCACCAGCTTCAAATGAACCGTACATACAATATCGTGCCTGCAAATGAGAGAAACTTAACAGGCACAACATAGTTAGCAACATATGCGCAACGCTATATCGAGCGCAGACAAACATGGTGTCGATGATAAAAAGTGCATCGCAATGCAAGAAGAAACGTGCGCGACAATGCAAGTTAAACATGGAGGTATGACAATCCCAGTGAAACGTGCATGACAATGCAAGTGACGTGTATAACAATGCAAGCGACGTGCATAACAATGCAAGACAAGTGTGACTTCAAAAGCATATTTGAAACAAAACACCGAGCAAAGAAATGTAGGCCTCGACGAGGGCAACTCAAATGTGACCTCTGGTTTACTTCTCGGAGGGGTCGCAACGTACTCAAAAAGGATACACCTTGCTTTTGGCGAGAAACAACGAGCCGCGCATCGAAGATGAGAATTGAAGTCCCCGCGGAGAGATTTTACACCGAAAAGTGCACTTTCCTTGTACTTTCTCGAGAGCCGGGAACTGCGATCACCACCAAAATTTGCGGGGAGAACAAAGAGCCATTGGAGACCACCCGGGAGGGCCACCGACCACCCTAGAGTGCCACCACACAGGTTTGGTGCAAGGGGTGGTCAGCCTACCAGAAAAGGTGGTCGGCTGACCACCTGTCCAGATCCGGGACAATTTTGTCTGTTTACACTTGTTTCTTTAAATCCACATGTCCCAATCACTATTCCTCATAACCCCAAGGCCAAAATTAGCTCTCCTTCCTTCCTAGACCATTTTCTCTCTCAGATCTGCTCTTTATATGCGTTTTCCAACGCCCTACGCAAAGTTTCACGAAATCTTTCAGTTTTCTTCACTTTGGATCGATTAAAATTTGATTTCGGAGCTTCTTTCTCCATTTTCACCACTTGGGGTACGTTTGTCTGAACATTTGAAACATTTTTTCGGGAGTTGACTTTTGTTGACGTTTTCCAATTTTCGCTCATTTTTGCTCCCTTTTACAGATTTCTTGAAATAGCGGGTCATTTCCCTGATAGTGGAGGTCCTCCAGGTGCCGAGCGTGAGCCGGACATCATGTCATTGCCCTCGAGAGTTCGGCCATTTGACCCCGAGAGGTACGACCCTCCGGAGCACATCCTTCCCGTGAGCATTTTCTATCATTTTACCGATTTTGATCGACGAGTGCCCGTGGGTCTACTACTACGGGAGCCGGAGTCTCACCTCTCTCACCAAGCACGAGAGGTACGTACTTCATTTTTACATTCTCTGCAATGTATTCTGCATTTCTTACATATTTCCTATTTTCGTTATATATGTTTGTCTGCTCATTTTGAACACATTCACTCACCATCCGGTCCACTTGGCACACAGCTTATGTATAACCAGACTTTGCTTGTTTTAGCACACAGCTCACAGCACAGAAATCTATCGAGTTGGCGCACAGCTTGTTTTGAACACTCCGTCTATGACACAGCGTTTTGTTTGCATTTTGAACACACAGCTCAAGCACTTGAATTTCTGAACACGCAGCCCAAACTTTTTATCGTGAACATACAGCCCGCATTTCTGAAATCTGAACACACAGCTCAAACCTTTGATGGTGAACACACAACCCACGATTTTTGAAAGTTGAACACGCAGCCCAAACTCTTGAGGTGAACACACAGCCCACAGTTTTTGAAAATTGAACACACATCCCAAATTCTTGAGGTGAACACACAGCCCACAGTTTTGAAAGTTGAACACGCAGCCTAAACTTTTGATGATGAACACACAGCCCACTATTCTGAAAGTTGAACACGCAGCCCAAACTTTTGATGATTAACACACAGCCCACTATTTTTGAAAGTCAAACACGTAGCCCGAACTTTTGATGATGAACACACAGCCCACTGTTTTTGAAAGTTGAACATGCAGCCCGAACTTTTGATGACGAACACGCAGCCCAATGTTTTGAAAGTTGAACACACAGCCCAAACTTTTGATGATAAACACACAGCCCACTGTTTTTTGACAGTCGAACACGCAGCCCTAACTTTTGATGATGAACACACAGCCCACTGCTTTTTTGAAAGTCGAACACGCAGCCCGAACTTTTGATGATGAACACGCAGCCCACTATTTTTTGAAAGTCGAACACGCAGCCCAAACTTTTGATGATGAACACGTAGCCCACTATTTTTTAAAGTCGAACACGTAGCCCGAACTTTTGATGATGAACACGCAGCCCACATTTTTGAAATTCGAACACGCAGCCCAAACTTTTGATGATGAATACACAGCCCACTATTTTTGAAATCTGAACACACAGCTCAAACTTTTTGTCGTGAACACACAGCCCTCGATTTTTGAAATCTGAACAGACAGCTCAAACTTTTTGTCGTGAAGACACAGCCCACGATTTTTGAAATATGAACACACAGCTCAAACTTTTTGTAATTTGAACACACCACTCAAACTTTTGATGGTGAACACACAGCTCATTCATTGCATTTGCACGCAGCTCACACTGAATACGCAGTCTATAACATTGTATCTAATTTGATTTGCACACAGTTTATACTTTCATACATCTGTTCATTCTGAATGCAGGTGTCTTCCCGTGTTACAAAGGGCTATGGCTCGATCTTTGCTAGGGAGTGGTACGCAGAGCTCCCAGAGACCATTCGTGATCTGGTTGATGAGGCAGGATTTGGACCCTTCTGCGTAAGGATATCTCGCTACCTTGCGAGCAGGACACTGATGGGGGCACTCGTGGAGAGATATTGGGACACCACCAACTCTTTCTACTTCTCAACTACCGAGGACATGACGATGACCCGGTTCGACTTTGCGATGCTGATTGGCCTTGACGTGGCCGGCCGACCGGTTCCCTACGACGCAGACATGGGCGAGTGGGGGACGGCTTAGATTTATCTGTTAGGAGCCCGTCCACCGATTGACAGATCATCGGGTAGAGTCAGGTACACTTAGTTTTCCACGCAGAACAGAGGGACTATGCCCGAGACTCTAGAGGAGATAGAGCAGTATGCTCGAGGGTTTTTGATGTTCCTCCTCGGGACCACTTTGTTCTCCGATAGGGGGAACACCGTTGGACTTTATCTACTGAGTGCTTTGGTAGACCTATCACGGGTCAGCCAGTATGACTGGGGTGGCGCCGACCTTGCTACCCTTTATTGTTACATGAGCGCGACCTCCCGGGGGTGGAGGAACATAGTCGGCGGCTATTGGAGAGCCTGGGAGGTACTTTCTGCCCCTTTGATTTATATTTCTGCTTTTCATTACCTGTACACTACATACACGGCACACTTTATATTCTGTACTTTGCACTATGCTCTTAGCATTCTGCATTCTCTGTACATTCTATATTCACATTCTACTCTCAGCATTCTATATTCTCTGTACATTCTGTATTCTGATGGCTATTGCCTTATTTTCCACAGCTATGGGTTTTCACGTACTTTTCAATGCTAGCCCCTGAGCTCGAGGTGGCGGTGCCTCTCACGAATCCCTACTCTCTTATATTTGAGGGCCAGTACCGACCGAGGGCTCAGGAGACTTTGCCCTACCTGTGGCAGCTTTTTGATACAGTGAGGACGATCGAGGTAATTCAGAACTCTCAGTTCTTCATATTTGTAGCCTTGATTCATCTTGCACATTTGCGATATCTAATCAACTCATGAACTGGTTATCTGCAGATCACTTGGCAGGCTTGGGCGCCGTTGGGAGGAGATACCCGCTTCCGTTTCCTTGGAAGGTGGGCCAACTCTCGATATAGGATCTTATTTGAGGGGCCAGTTGGCACGGCCGGTTTCTGGGGGACTTTTTTCTATGTCAGACGATGGGCTACCCCGAGCAGAGTATCCTCGTAGCACCTCCGGACGATATACGATCCACTGAGGGACTCACTCCCCAGGAGCTTGATTTGGCCATGATGGGCACCGATGTAGCTTTACACTTGGAGGAGGGGAAGTATGCGACCTACCGTCACACATACCTAATACCCCCATTGATAGGTGTCCGTACTCCCACCAGGAGACCTACTGGCATGCCATCATCGAGTCGGGCCTAGGCTACAAATGCTCCTTTGACTAGCAGGGCTGGCACATCAAGAGGTGGGGCTGGACTGGTCCCCCCGATTCCCCCGACTTACCATCATGCTAGATGGCCAAATATTCCAACCGAGTTGACTAGATGGCGATACGGGTCATCTTACCCAATTCCAATAGAGCCTCCATTGCTTGATCACCGATACGTTAGAGACCCTGACTCGCCACCGGTATGCTTTGCAGTTTTGATTTATCACTCAGATATTTGGACATTCATTCATTTACTGATAACTTGCATTTGCATCTGAAGCCTTCCAGCGAGTATACTGAGGGATTGCCCGGGTTGGTGGCCTCACTTGAGGGCATGGTCTTGTGGAGAGAGACGCAGCTATTCATTGCCGGTGTTTCGGTACTTTTCAATTTTCTTGCATTTATCATACTTCTGATGACATGCCGAATTCAACCACTTCACTGCATTGATTTACTGTATGTGTAGCGCACACCTGACATACACCACATTCATATATTATATCCGCATGCATCCACTGCATGTAGTTTTCTTGTCTCTGCATCTGACATACATATTGGCTAATGTATTCAAATTGCACTTTTCCTTTTCAAATGCCTCCACTACAGGCTAAGCCGCAGGCTGGGCAATCCAGGCCCTCTCGAGGAGCTGGGAGAGGGGGCTCGACTTGCGGCTGAGGCGAATGTAGGGCACCTGTCATGGAGGAGGAGTCTAGCGAGGAGGAGGAGCCTGCGCATCCCCAGTCAAAGACATCCGCTGATAAAGAGGGTGACCCTGGTTCCGGTTCCGATAGTGGAGATGATGCTGAGGAGGGTTCCGAGGACGACGGCTCTGATTCAGATGATGATGATGGTGCAGAGGTTGTTCCATAAAAGAGGATGAAGAGGGCCTCTTATTCCTGTGCTTGATAGCATTGATACAACTATTCCTACTTTATTTGCCTTTTTTACTAGTAGTTGTAGCACATTGTACATTATTACGCAGTTTTATTCTCTGTAAAAACTTGTACCCTTGTTGTAAAGTGTTGTAAAAAGAACTATGAGGGAATGAAACAGCTTTTTGTTCAAAAGATGTTGTATTTTATGTTCTTAGCATCGCATCGCATCATTTCGCACAAAAATCAGAATGAATGAAAATTGAGCATCGAAAATTGCCAAGTCAAGTAGTGAACCAACGCAACAAACTAAACAACCTAACTTACTAAGAAACAACAAAACCTTAGCAAGTTTACAACTCGATAAGCAAATCCGGGAAATGTCAATGAGCAACAAACAACAATTCGACGAACAAAACTTGACAATCCGGTAAAACTTAGCGACTCAATAAACAAAACAACTCAGTAAGCAAACAACAACTCGATAAGTAAAACAACAACTCGATAAGCAAGACCTAACAGCAACTCGATAAACAAGACTTAACAACAACTCGATAAACAAATACATTTCGGACATAACGGGCGATGGAATGCGTCCGAAACCGAGGAAAACACGGACCTTCAAAACTCCCAATGCATGGAAAGGCTAGGAAGTCTCTTCTAGAAGCTAGGACAAGACCAAAACCCTGCTTTTCTCCATGGCCGACCACCTAATGAGGCTGGCTGACAGCTGTTTTCCTTAGAGACCAAAAGGGTGGTCGGCCTACCAGAAAAAGTGGTCGGCCGACCACCTGGTTTGGCGACCACCAGATTTTTGACACGTGTCCCCAAACAGTGCCTTATCCTCTATAGAAGTTCCAGCTTCATGGTTCTTTCATTTCATCTCAGTTTTGCATCAAAATGGAGGCATTCCTCATCAAAAATCTCGCAGCCTGGATTGCTACTTTAGACGGCTCAGAAAAGTTGAACTTCCGGGGCTTCAGCTTGAATGCACTATTCACGGTGAGTTGTACTCCGCTACATCTTCCGTTCCTCCACGTCACGGCAAAGTTTTGGAATCCGATAACACATGTCTTTAGCTTTGGCGGGCAAGAGGTATGTCCTACCTTCGAAGACTTTCAAGCTTTGATGGAGTCTGAGCACAATGGGGAAATCTTGCCCCAACTCTGCTTCGGCCATGCTCAAACCTTAGGACGAACGTGTGGGCTCACTATGCACGATGCTCGGTCTCTGATCTACAACGGAGAATTGGACATCCTTAGCTTGATTCAACGTTTTTCTGATCCCGGTGACCGCGGTGACCATCATTGGCAAGATTTTTGGCGTCATGCCCTTTGCTTGTGCATGCTCTCTCACTTTCTGCTTGCCCCAGGCTGCAGCGGGTCTAGCATTCGTCTGATTGAAGTGGCCCAAGGCTTGAAAGAGGGCAAGAGCTGTATTGCCATGACATTAGCCGAGACACTGATGGGCTTGGATGCTTTCCATTGCTGGGAAACAACCAGATTTGCGGGGAGTCCACTACTGCTGTAGGTAATGTTCCCACCCTATCTCACATATATATTGCTCACATCACTCGACCCTCAAGCTCGATTTTTCTCTCGAAACCCTCTTCTCACTTTTCTCTCATCGTACACCTCTCTATTCTTTAATCTCTCATTTTTCATCCATCCCCAGGTGTGGTTGATCGATAAGTTACAGGTGGTGGACTCTTACCCAGCATACTCAGCTTGCGGTTACTTCTTCCGACGACGTCTAGTCGATGCCCTTAATGAGGGATGGTGGTTTGACTGGATATGCAATTTTTTCGTAGGCCGCATTGCTTGGCGCTGTCCTTGGCTCAATCAGCCGGCGATGAGCTACAGCATGACTCGCTAGCCCGGGATCTAGCTGATTGGCATGACACACTATGTGTTCTACTTTCTTTTTCGGTTCCAGTGCCAGTTCGGCCATGATCAGATTTGCCCGCCAGAGGGGATAAAGTATTCCGCTGCATTTCCAGTCCGAGGCGCACAATTTGCTCGGTATGCCACAACATGGAGGACTAGAGAACTCCTGACCCCCGCTCCCACTTTTGGTTGCACTTTGTCTGCCGAGTGCATAGATTGGCTCAATGAAGAGGCACAGATTGGGCCCACTTTGGCGTCAGAAGCTTCGACCAGCTCTGGGAGGGGACACAGGAACACCTGACTTATCTATGCCCCGAATTTGTTTGCTTTAATCAGAACTTTCATGTTTTCTTTCTGAATGTAATAAAAAAGCAACTTCGATTTTGTATTCAAGAGCAGGTGAACTTTGTACTGAAATCAATGTAATTGAAGGTTGTGGGTGCTGAAAATTTTCCGTTTGGTCCAAAAATCGTCTAAGTTGTAAAAAGATCAATTTGAGCAAAATCAACTTTCATTAAAACTTTTCAAAACTATTTTCGATACGGATTAAAACTGGACACGCCTGAGATCTGTCACTGAGATGCACAACCCCGGATCCCAACAACTGGAAAGTTGCCCCTAGCCTGAATAACACTATATCGGAGATCGCAACCGAGGCTCTTGAATGCGGAATAGACAAAGACAGGTGAGATGATCAAATGGACAAAGTTGATCAGGGAAATGTTTATGGCTGAACTTCCAGAAAAAGCTGCCTACATATCCCAAAGATGGGAATCAAGCCTTACATAGTTCAGTTCAGGTTCACTTGTGTATTAACCCTCACCTTTTACGCTCTAACTTTTGCCAAGACCGCCATTTGTGGGTTTTCAACCTTGTGAGCTCAGTTTTCGTAATTTCAAATTTTTCATGCTCTAACTTTTGCCTAGGTCGCCCTCTCGGGTTTTTGGCCTAGCGAGCCTCTCAGGGGTAATATTTCTTCAACTTGTCTATGTTGATCGGTTATGAGAACTCCAGGCCATCTAGATCCATCAGAACGACAACTCCACTCGACCAGATAGACTTGATGATGTAAGGGCCAATCCAATTGGGTCTGAACTTGCCCCTAGGGTTGTGGATGGGAGCTCGGTTGTCTTTGAGTACCAAATCTCCTTCTTTCAAATTCCTGGACTTAACTTTCTTGTTGAAAGCCCTAGCAATTTTGCGCTGATAACCCTGAACATGGTACAGCGCTTTCAGTCTTCTCTTATCAAATAGCATGAGTTCTTCGAATTTGCTCTGCTGCCAATCTGCTTCGGCTATTTGACACTCAGCCAGTACTCGCAATGACGGAACCTTAATCTCGATAGGTAGAACGGCCTCCATCCCATAAACCAGCGAATACAGAGTCGCTCCAGTAGAAGTTCTGATTGAAGTCCGGTAGCCCCACAGAGCAAACGACAGCTTATCTGGCCAGTCCTGGTAAGTTTCCACCATCTTCTGCAAATGTGTTTGATATTCTTGTTGGCGGCCTCAACTGCTCCATTGGTTTGCTGCCGATAGGTGGATGACTTATGAAAAGCCACATTGTTGGTGTGTTTGGTTTGTGTTTGTAAAGTAATTTTTGAGATAAAAAAGTACAAAAACTTGTTTCGTTTGCCTTTTTCTAAATATTCTCTCTAAAATAACTTTGGTTTTTTTTTTTTGTAGAGTAGTTTTTGAGAAAAAAAAAAGTACAAAACTTGTTTGGTTTGTCTTTTTCCAAATATTTTCTCTAAAATAACTTTGGTTTTTTTTGTAGAGTATTTTTGGAGATAAAAAAGTACAAGAACTTGTTTGGTTTGCCTTTTTGTAGAGTAATTTTTGAGATAAAAAAGTACAAACACTTGTTTGGTTTGTCTTTTTGTAGAGTAGTTTTTGAGATAAAAGTACAAAAACTTGTTTGGTTTGACTTTTTTGCAAAACATGTTTCAAAAGTAATCCTGGAAATTGGATAACCAAACACATTTCTGAGAATTTTTTTGGAAAAATCTGTTTGGTTTGATTACTCTTAAAAAAGTGTTTGTAGAATATATTTCCAAAAAATTTCTCCCAAAATCAAACCAAACAAGGCCTGTATTTTTCCAACAAGTCAATCACTTATTTCTTAAAGTGGGAACCATTATCTAAAATAATCTCGTTCGGGACCCCGTAGAGACAGATGATGTTGTTCCTGATGAACTTTGCAACTTGTGAAGCCTTCAACACCGCGTAAGATTGGGCATCGACCCACTTCGTGAAATAATCTATCGCTACTAGAATAAACTCATGCCCATTAGACCCCTTTGGAGTGAAAGCCCCAATCACATCGATTCCCCAAACTGAAAATCGCCATGGCGAAGTCATATTGTACAGCTTCGACAACGGGATGTTCATGCGGTTTGCATGGATTTGACATTTGTGGCATCGCCGAACAAAGCCGATGCAATCCTGCCCCATGGTGGACCAGTAGTAACCTTGTCTGAGGATCTTCCGAGCTAACATCACCCCATTCATGTGCACGCCGCATTCTCCTCCATGGATGGCCTCCATTAGGCGCTTCGATTCTTCGGCTTCGACACACAACTTGTGCATTCCCAGATGACCTCTTTTGTATAATTTACCCCGCAGATAATGAACTGAACGGCCATTCTTCTGATTGCCCTTTTATCCGTGGCATTTGCCCCTGCTAGATACGCCTCTTTTTCCAAGAAGTTCCAGACATCGTAGTACCAGGGGTTCTCATCTTGAACCTCATCTATAGCAGCAATCGACTCGTAGGCTGGCGCAAATTTCTAGTCAATGAAGATCGAACGCAACAGGACTCTAAAAGGAATGTCTATCAGGGAAGATAGAGTTGCTAGTGCATCTACGAACCTATTGTTCTCTCTTAACAGATGAGCAAAGTTTTGTTTCTCAAACCGAGGAATTAACAAGTCCAAGGCCTGGTGATACATTATCATCTTTTCTTCTTTGACTTTCCAATCTCCTTTCGCTTGAGATACAACAAGGTTCGAGTCCGCGATAACGTCCAAACATTTTGCTCCTAGTTCCAGGGCTACTTCTAAACCAGCAATGCATGCTTCATATTCTGCTTCGTTGTTCGAGACTTTGAACCGGAGTTTGAAGGCTAGAGGGATACGGGAATTGTCGGGTGCTATTAGCAACAATCCTATCACATACCTGTAATGACCCCAAAAGTCATCCTTATTCAATTAGGCGTTAATGTGTTTTAATTCAACTATATCTATTGGAATTGAGATTGTTTTTATCTATTTTGGGGTATTGATTAAGGTGGTGGTGTGATGGTAAAGTAAGATTGGACTAAAGAATATAATTCGGATAGTTATTCTACGATCAACCGCCACTCATTTGCCCTTTTCTTTTTCTACACTTTGAATTTGAATGTGAGGTTAGAACCATTGGAAAGCTTATTTCCAGGGCTTCAATTTGGACACAAGAACGACCTAGAATAGAGTCCTGATGAGAGAGTTATACCCGTTTGAAGTTTTCACATCTGTGCTGGAAGTAGAGCCGCACGTGCGGGGAATAGCGCCGCACGTGCGGGCTGTGCGGGACAGCAGCTCAAAAACGAGATTTTTGGCCCGTTTCTTACATTTTATTTTCCTCTCTTCTTCTCCCCTCTTCCATGTCCGAAACCCTAGCTCCCAAAACCTTGATTTCCTCCACTTTTCTCAACAAATCTGCCATGGATCTTGCATCAAGGATGGAGAACAAGAAAGGGTCAACATTTTCAATCGATTGAAATTCGAAATTGTGGAGGATTCTTCTCAAAGCTTGCTTTTCTTGCTTGAATCTTGAGGTATGAGTCCTTACTCCCTTTCAATATTTGCATTCATGGATGGAATTATGGAATTTTGTGTATATACAAACAAAATCTATAGTTTTGAGTATATTATGTCCAACTTGAGAATTGAGGGTTTAGAGTTGGAGATGTTGGAAGTTAAATTGGTGGGTTAAAGTGATGGATTGTGACTCCTAGATGTATAATCATTGGGAAAATGGGAATAAAAAGTAATGGGTTAATAAGTTTGTATTTTTCTTGAAATTTCAATATTTTCTTGAAACCCTAGGTTGATTAATGATGATAACCAATGATTTGGCCCAAATTGAAAGTAGAATAATGAAATTGGGATATTGAATTAGATATGTACAAGTTTAATTGGAATTTGGAAATGTTTGAAAATTATATTTAAAATTTGCGAATGAACTTTGTTATGAACATTGTAATTCATGCTGTAATGTGAAGGGAAAATTGGGGAAATAATCTATTAATGATATGGATGATATGAACTCGGTTTTGGAATGTTGAAATGGAATTCAAGGATTTATTTTGAATTATGTTAAATTACAAATGGTGTTGATGAATTAAGTGATATCGACTTTATTGGATTATGTTGTGTTGACCCATAGTGAATTGATTGGTGTTGTACTATGATGAATTATGTTTGAATTATGTGAATTGCGTAGGGTCAGCTACAGGGGCGGATCAAGCACCTGAACGCAGTGAGTAGTAGTACAGAAATGTACATCTTATTTATTGTTCATAATTATTGTCACTGACACTCTGTTCTTTGTAAGTGTTATCAACGTTTATGACAAGTGGAAATCAATATGAATTTCTATGAATATGGAAAGATTTGCGTACGTCGGTATGACTTTGGAACCCTTTTGTTCTGTTAATCACAAGTATTAAACCTCTGTTATTTATCAGTATATTATGTACTTCTTAAGAATAAATGGAGCTTATGTTCATCCATGAATAATGATACCTGTATGAGTCCAAGATTATTTTGTTGTGTTACGTATGGACTCGAGGTCGTTTAGAATCTATGATATGAAAACAAAGGTTTAACATCATTATGTAACCCACGTTAGAATGAAAACTGCTCTATTCTTGCTAAGCATGCTCTATGTTCTGATATGTTACGTTTTGACTTAATGAACAGTTGACCATAAATGCAAAGTATTCATGACATCCGTAACACACGGCCCTTTCCCGGTGGTAATAATACCGTGGTTTAAGTAATTAAGTTACAAGTTTATGTACGTTACAAGTTTAAGTATGTTACAGATTTAAGCATGTTACAAGTATAGGTATGTTACAAGTTTACGTATGTTCTAAGTTTAAATATGTTATAAGTTTAAGTATGTTCAAGTTTAAGTATGTTACAAGTTTAAAGTATGTTACAAGCTTAAGTATGTTACAAGGTTAAGTATGATACAAGTTTACGTATGTTACCAGTTTATGTATGTACATGTTCAAGTATGCTACAAGTTCACAATGTTAGGGGATTCCTTTATGGAACGAACAAAAAAAAATACTTATTATTGATTTGCTAGCACTATTACAGTGCCAAGTATAAGCAAGTATGAATTCTGATTTCTATTTATGATTCAAGCATAATGCATATGTATGAATTTATTTCCGGGGTATGACATTACATGTATCGTGTAACGACCCCAAAATCCGTGTTAGAGATTACCTTTACGGTCTTATGGGTTAATGCATTTTGATTTATTGATATGTGTTCAAATTGAGGAACTATTTGTTGAGCCACGACTGTAAAATTGAAATTACCGGCCTTTACGGGTTCAGAAATCACAATTGAGGACTTGGATGTGTTAATGAAAATTTTTAGAACTATTTGGGAAACTTAATTGGAAATCTAATTTGTTTGATTTGTTAATGTGCGTTTGAGTGGTTAACTTGGCACTGCAAATTAAAGGCCTTAGAGGCTTCAGAAACCAGAATAGGGGACATATTTATGATCATCATAATTTTTAGAGTCATCTGAAAAGTTTAATTGAAATTTAATTTTTCGCGATTCGTAAGGGCGTGTTTGGCCCTCCTTATTTGTGATAAAGCTTATATAATTAAATATATAGGTGTGTATGAGTTATATAAGTGGTGAACTCATACTTTTGGAGTCAAAAGAACAAAATATCTAAAGAGAGAGAGAGGAAACTGTGAAAGGGAGAGAGGGAAGAGTGTCAATTTTCCCAACATCCATGGAGGCCTTGAAGATGATGGAAGAGAATTGAAGGAAAAGAAAGAAGATCACCCATGGGACTTGGAGGAATTGAAGAGAGCTAAGAGATAGACAAAGATTGAGTTAGGTATAAGATTCTATCTTGAAATCCTGTGTTTAAAGTATCAATTTGGTAAAATCATAGAGATCTTGGAAGATTTTTATCCATTTGGGGTTAAGGTTTATCTATGTATTTACTTGAGCTAATTTGAGGAATTAGAAATTGAGTTCTTTAATTTTGTTTATGAGTGGAGCTCAAGCTCATGGATATCATGAAATAAACTTTAGATTATGCAAGAATCATGTGAATTTGTGGGTTGTGGGTTGTGTTTTTAAGAACCTTGAAGATCATGAAAGATTAAGCATTAATCTTGAACTTTGAGACAAAGATTGAATTGTTTGAAATGAAATTACACTTGGTTGATGTTAGTTTATCATGTTATAGGGAAATTCTACATGTTTTTGAGGGATTTATGTTAAGAACCAAGCTTAAAAATGGAAAAACCAAGTGTTGGAGCAAAAAGAGCCATTTTCGGACTGCACACTGCCCAGAGCCGCACGTGCGGCCCTGTTTCCCGCACGTGCGGGAGACAGCTTTGTCCAGCCATCTTTGAATAAGCATATCTTTTGCCTCAGGACTCCTTTTTGAGTGATTCTTGAGCCTAAAATCAAGCCCCGGAAGTCTAGTTTCCAATGGAAGTGGTCTCACTCCAAAATTCTAAATACAAAAATAGTTATGCCCAAATTACTGACGACTGTTCACTTTCTGTCAACTAATTTTATACCATTTCTTCACCTAAACCATTTTCCATTGATTTCTCCTGTTTCTGTGACATGGAGTATAACTTATTAAGGAATAATGAGCTTGGTACCACCATGGCTAATTGATTGAATGGTCAGAGAGAATAAGTAAATGATCGAGTATAATCTCATATTATGTGTTGTGCGCTGTACTTGTAGGTCGAGACGAGGACATCGTCCTATTACTACCGGGAGCTGATCACTGTGAGTAGTAGTACAAAAATGTACATTTTATCTACTGTTGACAATTATTGTCACTAATGCTCTGTTCCTTGTAAGTGTTATACGAACATTTATGACAATTGGAAAGCAATGTGAACTTATATGAACGCTGAAAGATTCGCGTACGTTGGTATGATTTTGGAATTCTTATGTTCTGTTAATGACGAATATTAGCCACTTGTTATTTATCAGCATGCTATGTTATTTCTTAAAGAATAAGTGGAACCTATGTTCATCCTTGAAGAATGATATTTGTGTGAATCTAAGATTATGTTACGAAGGGACCCAAGATCGTTTAGAATCTACGATATGAATGTAAAGGTTTACCATCAGTATGCAACCCATATAAGAATATGAATTATTCTATTTTGTTAAGCGCATGATAATGATATGATATAACAAGAAATGCTCTGTTTTCTATTAACTTAATGAATGATTATTCATATATGTAGAAGTATTCACATCATCTTTAGCACAAGGCCCTTACCCAGGGGTAATAATACCGTGGTTCAAATAATTAAGTTACAAGTTTACGTATGTTCTAAGTTTAAGTCTGTTATAAGTTTACGTATGCAATAAGTCAAGAATGTTACAAACTCAAGAATGTTACAAGTTTATATATGTGACAAGTTCAAATATGTACAAGTTTAAGTAAGGTTACAAGTACAAGTACATACAAGTTTAAATGTGTTACAAGTTTTCAAGTTTGAGTATGTTATAAGTTCATGTATGTTACAAGTCCAAGTATGTTACAAGTCCATGTATGTTATAAATTCAAGTATGTTACAAGTTTAAGTACGTTACAAGCTTAAGTATGTTACAAGTTTAAGTACGATACAAGCTTAAGTATGTTACAAGCTACATTACATGCTTACATATGTACAAGTTCAAGTGTACTATAAGTTCACAATGTTGAGGAATTTCTTTATGGAACTAACAAGGATGCTTTTTATTGATTTGCCAGCGCTATTAAAAGGCTAAGTATAAGTAAGTATGAATTCTGATTTCTGTTAATGATTCAAGCATAATGCATATGTATGAATTTATTTCCGTTTATGGTATGACATTTATGTATGGTTTGGTCTGTAAGACCTGCTAATTATTGGTATGGAACAAAGTGCTACTTGGAACTAAGTGCTACATTGTGAGCCACCGCTAGAGTCCATGTGAGACACCTCTTGAGTCCATACATATGTGAAAATTATGAGGCTGAAAGCCATTCTGTGAAAGTTATGAGGCTCATGGCCATCTGTATAAGTTGTTATGAAATGAAACAAAGTGCTACACGGAACTAAGTGCTACGATGTGAGTCACCTCTAGAATCCGTGTGAGACACCTCTTGGGTTCATATAGATATATATATGTTTCAAGGGCTTTAATGCCGATATGTTTCAAGGGTTTTAATGCCAATATGTTTTAAGGGCTTAATGCCATTCTGATAAGGGCTGTAATGCCAATCTGATAAGGGCTTATGCCATTCTAATATGAAACAAAGTGCTACACGGAACTAAGTGCTACAATGTGAGTCACCTCTAGAATCCGTGTGAGACACCTCTTGAGTTCATATATCTATATGTTCAAGGGCTGTAATGCCATTCTGATAAGGGCTTTATGCCATTCTGATAAGGGCTTTATGCCATTCTGACAAGGGCTTCATGCCATATGTACAAGGGCTATATGCCACCATGTTTAAGGGCTCCATGCCATATGCTCAAGGGCTATATGCCATCGTATTTAAAAGTTTAATGTTAATGTGTTCAAGGGTTTTAAGCCACTATGTCTCACGATTGGGCCTAAGGCCATTTTGAAATGAAAACAGGAACAGATTAACTGCGTGATCTTTGTATTTAAGTATGCGTTGCTAGATGTTATGTGAAAATCGAGCATTTAAGTACTATTACCCACTGAGTTTGCCTCACTTTATGTTATGTCTATTTTTGTAGGTAAACAACCAAGTGGTTAATCCTGAGCCATGATGCTCGTTCATTTTGTCAACCTTTGAGTGCCCAGACTCTAGATGAAGCCACTTATATTTTTGTGAAGTCTTGACAAACTTTTGGCGCTACGCTTTACTTATTGGCCTATGGTTGAAATGTGTATAATACTTTCTTCCGAAATGTTTTTGATGTATGCCCAATTATAGAGCTGGGCTTGTATATATGTGCGTATATATCCGATATTCA
Source organism: Camellia sinensis (assembly GCF_055761805.1). Classification (NCBI taxonomy): domain Eukaryota; kingdom Viridiplantae; phylum Streptophyta; class Magnoliopsida; order Ericales; family Theaceae; genus Camellia; species Camellia sinensis. The sequence continues at coordinate 97,601,463 of NC_138975.1, read as the reverse complement.
GGTATATGTTTTTGATTTTATTTGTCTATTTTAAGTTTGTGATCCTGGCATGATAGTAGTAGCTCAATGGAGTTTGTTTCTATTGTCAAATTTTGATATTTAATGCTTCCGTTTTGGCCCCATATGTTATATATAACAGGTTAAGTGTCCATTTCTGAAGTGGTCATGCCCAAACTTCTAGGGCGGGTTTGGGGCGTGACATATGGCTTGGTCTGTAAGACCTAATGATTATTGGTATGGAACAAAGTGCTACTTGGAACTAAGTGCTACATTGTGAGCCACCGCTAGAGTCCATGTGAGACTCCTCTTGAGTCCATACATATGTGAAAGTTATGAGGCTGAAAGCCATTCTGTGAAAGTTATGAGGCTTATAGCCATCCGTATCAGTTGTTATGAAATGAAACAAAGTGCTACACGGAACTAAGTGCTACATTGTAAGTTACCTCTAGAGTCCGTGTGAGACACCTCTTGGGTTCATATATGCACGTCCAAAGGCTTCATGCCAACTTTTCAAGTGCTTAAATGCCAATGTTTCAAGGGCTTTAATGCCAATATGTTTCAAGGGCTTAAATGCCAATGTTTCAAGGGCTTTAATGCCAATATGTTTCAAGGGCTTAATGCCAATATGTTTCAAGGGCTTTATGCCATTCTGACAAGGGCTTCATGCCATGTATACAAGGGCTATATGCCATTATGTTTAAAAGTTTAATGTTAATGTGTTCAAGGGCTTAAAACCATTATGACTCACGATTGGGGCCTAAGGCCATTTGAAATGAAAACAGGAACAGATTAACTACATGATCTTCGCATTCATTTATGCATTGTTAAGTATTATGTTTAAATTGTGCATTTATGTATCATACTATTCACTAAGCTTGGCTCACCCTATGTTATGTCTGTTTCTGTAGGTAACCAACCAATTGGTCAGCCCTAAGCCATGACGCTTGTCCTCTTTGGTCAACCTTTCCATGTCCAAGCCTAAGAGAAGCTGCTCTTATTTTCATGAAGTTTTGACGAACTTTGGTTTTGCACTCTAGTTGTTGGCCTAAAGTTGACATGTGTGCAACACTTCGTTCTCTAATGTTTTTGATATATGCCCAATTACAGGGCTGGGCCTGTATATATGTATGTATATAACCGATGTTCAGGTGTATGTTTTAAATTTTATTTGTTTGTTAAAAGTTTATGATCCTGGCATGATAGTAGTAGCTCAATGGAGTTTGTTTCCAGTGTCAAATTTTGATATTTAGTGCTTCCGTTTAGGCCCCATATATATAGATATAAAACAGGTTAAGTGTCCGTTTCTGAAGTGGTCATGCCCAAACTTCTAGGGGCGGGTTTAGGGCGTGACAAGTAGTATCAGAGCACGAGTTGCTATCTCACACACGAATCCATTGAGCTTTAGGATGTCTAGAAAAGACTTAGGCATCATGCATGACATCCTTAGTGCATATGAAAGGAATTGATGGCAACGATAATGGTATATGTAATGACGCTAACCGCAATCGTTATTATTCATGTCTGTTATACATTTCATGTATATATTGTGATTGATTGCTATGTAGAACATGGTAAGACCTCCAGATGGAATTAAATCAATAAAGTTGTGCAGCGGAAGCGTGGTAAGAATTCACGTTGAACGGTAAGACAAGTTATATGCCTATGACTAAGTGAAATGTGTGTTATTAATTGTGACTGTAGAATTGATAGATATCTGTGAAGCATCTGTTTAGATGACTTACTTACATGATTTAGTGCATACATAAGATAATATGTGCGATGTGTACTTTCTGTAACATAGCCCCATCCTCCTTATTATAACAATGTTTAAACCTGCGAGTTCGAGAGGTTATTGTGAGTTGATAGTTGCTAAAATAAGTTTCGTATGACACTTTGTAATGTGTTGAAAAGGACTGGCTGTGATAAAAAGTTATACATATAGTGATTCGCTTTGGAATTGTGCATGAAAGTATTTGATGGTCGAATAATAAGTTATACATATAGTGATTCTGTTTTGTTCATGCATAATATGTGATCTGTAATCAGGATTTCTTAAAAGGAATGGTCGAATAATATGAAGAACCCCACCTATATGATGAGTCTGCCCATATGATACCGGTAAAAAAAAAAAAAAAAAAAAAAAAAAAAAAAAAAAAAAAAAAAACTGATAAGTTACGACAAAAATTGGAAGTTTGTTTCTGTATTTTAATGCAAATTGTTAAACTAATCCCTATTCTGTATTTAAAAAGGGGTTAAGTAAAGTTTATGACTAACTAGTCAATTTGAACTTATGACAACATAACCAAGTGTCTAATATGTTGCGATAAGTTACAAAACTGTATGTTCTTTGTTTTGATACTATAAGGATGATTTGTGATCACATGTTTTTAAATAGTAAGTATTTTCCGAAGTGATCAAAATGTTATGAACTTCCGACATGTTTATGACATGATAAGCTTTCTGGATAATTTTCCAAAATGACTAGATACGCTACGAAGCTCCGAATGTTCAAGATATGACAAGATTTCTGAAAGAAATATTTTGCTATGCATGAATGAGTTCTTCATTTGATAATTTATTGTTGCATACTTGATGAAAGCTCTATGTTGAGCTTCAAGCTATTCTGTCGTATTTGTTATAAGTTGAATCAGAGATTCTTTTGTCAAAGTTTAAATAAGTTTAATGCTATTGAGAATTATTCCATCATCTGATATCTTTGAAAGACCTGATAAGTTTCTGAGTAATATCTCTGAACAACGTATTGTATGTACGTATGAAGGGTTTGAAGAACTTTATGTATTCCATATGTTTGGAAAATGTTTTTGTCCGTGATAGGAACATTTTACTAAATATGGAACAAGAATATAATACCTTTATGGTAAATGTATTATGTGCATAATGTCATGATGTTGATTTTGAGATCTTCTAAACCGGTATGGATTTTAAATGCTTATTACCTTATAGCAATTTCGGAAGTATGATCATTAAGGCTTGTTCTGTATTTGATTTTATAAACATGTAATTCCTTGATATGAGATTTAAGTTGGTATTTGGAGTATGTTAGAGATTTGATTTGAACTGATAAGTCTAATTCAGGTAATGAACAAAGAGCCATAAAGTCGTCGATTTAGAACTTAATTGCTACTGTGAATCTAGTTGTTGTACGAAGTATATATCTTTGACACATGATTATGTCGTGAATGTTTCCTTAATCTTGGAGGAATTATGGTAAAGGGGGTTATTTGTGAACTTAAGAAGCTTGAATTATGTTTAATAGTTTATGAGTTGCATGCAAACGAATACTTGAAATGAATTCATTTCTGAATATCCTTAAGATGTTATACTATGTGGAAGATATGATTTGTGGAGTAATAAATTAAAATGTACAAGGTTATGAATAATGAGACGATGCTTTGATGTTCGTAAGTATTATTATCAATTGGGTTACCAAGTAATTAGTAGAGATGAATTACTTGTGACTTTGGGAGCAAATTCCATTGGAATTGACTGCATAGGATTGTGAATGGCCAAATGATTGAGAAATGTTATATGTCCAGGACGAAGTTAGACTTGTGGCAAGGTGAATCAAGTTTGGAGGACCAAACTTCTTAAGGTGGGGAGAATGTAATGACCCCAAAAGTCATCCTTATTTAATTAGGCGTTAATGTGTTTTAATTCAACTATATCTATTGGAATTGAGAATGTTTTTATCTATTTTGGGGTATTGATTAAGGTGGTGGTATGATGGTAAAGTAAGATTGGACTAAAGAATATAATTCAGATAGTTATTCTCCGATCAGCCATCACTCATTTGTCCTTTTCTTTTTCTACACTTTGAATTTGAATGTGAGGTTAGAACCATTGGAAAGATTATTTCCGGGGCTTCAATTTTGACACAAGAACGACCTAGAACGGAGTCCTGATGAGAGAGTTATACCCATTTGAAGTTTTCACATCTATGCTGGAAGCAGAGCCGCACGTGCGGGGAATAGCGCCGCACGTGCGGGCTGTGCGGGACAGCAGCTCAAAAATGAGATTTTTGGCCCGTTTCTTACATTTTATTTTCCTCTCTTCTTCTCTCCTCTTCCATGTCCGAAACCTTAGCTCCCAAAACCTTGATTTCCTCCACTTTTCTCAACAAATCCACCATGGATCTTGCATCAAGGATGGAGAACAAGAAAGCGTCAACATTTTCAACCGATTGAAATTTGAAATTGTGGAGGATTCTTCTCAAAGCTTGATTTTCTTGCTTGAATCTTGAGGTAGGAGTCCTTACTCCCTTTCAATATTTGCATTCATGGATGGAATTATGAAATTTTGTGTATATACAAACAAAATCTATGGTTTTGAGTATATTATGTCCAACTTGAGAATTGAGGGTTTAGAGTTGGAGATGTTGGAAGTTAAATTGGTGGGTTAAAATGATGGATTGTGACTCCTAGATGTATAATCATTGGGAAAATTGGAATAAAAAGTAATGGGTTAATAAGTTTGTATTTTTCTTGAAATTTCAATATTTTCTTGAAACCCTAGGTTGATTAATGATGATAACCAATGATTTGGCCCAAATTGAAAGTAGAATAATGAAATTGAGATATTGAATTAGATATGTACAAGTTTAATTGGAATCTGGAAATGTTTGAAAATTATATTTAAAATTTGCGAATGAACTTTGTTATGAACATTGTAATTCATGCTGTAATGTGAAGGGAAAATTGGGGAAATAATCTATTAATGATATGGATGATATGAACTCGGTTTTGGAATGTTGAAATGGAATTCAAGGATTTATTTTGAATTATGTTAAATTACAAATGGTTTTGATGAATTAAGTGATATCGACTTTATTGGATTATGTTGTGTTGACCCATAGTGAATTGATTGGTGTTGTACTATGATGAATTATGTTTGAATTATGTGAATTGTGTAGGGTCAGCTACAGGGGCGGATCAAGCACCTGAACGCAGTGAGTAGTAGTACAGAAATGTACATCTTATTTATTGTTGATAATTATTGTCACTAACACTCTGTTCTTTGTAAGTGTTATCAACGTTTATCACAAGTGGAAATCAATATGAATTTCTATGAATATGGAAAGATTTGCGTACGTCGGTATGACTTTGGAACCCTTTTGTTCTGTCAATAACAAGTATTAAACCTCTGTTATTTATCAGTATATTATGTACTTCTTAAGAATAAATGGAGCCTATGTTCATCCATGAATAATGATACCTGTATGAGTCCAAGATTATTTTGTTGTGTTACGTATGGACTCGAGGTCGTTTAGAATCTATGATATGAAAACAAAGGTTTAACATCATTATGTAACCCACGTTAGAATGAAAACTGCTCTGTCCTTGCTAAGCGTGCTCTATGTTCTGATATGTTACGTTTTGACTTAATGAACAGTTGACCATAAATGTAAAGTATTCATGGCATCCGTAACACACGGCCCTTTCCCGGGGGTAATAATACCATGGTTTAAGTAATTAAGTTACAAGTTTATGTACGTTACAAGTTTAAGCATGTTACAAGTATAGGTATGTTACAAGTTTACGTATGTTCTAAGTTTAAATATGTTATAAGTTTAAGTATGTTCAAGTTTAAGTATGTTACAAGTTTAAAGTATGTTACAAGCTTAAGTATGTTACAAGGTTAAGTATGATACAAGTTTACGTATGTTACCAGTTTATGTATGTACAAGTTCAAGTATGCTACAAGTTCACAATGTTAGGGGATTCCTTTATGGAACGAACCAAAAAAAATACTTATTATTGATTTGCTAGCACTATTACAGTGCCAAGTATAAGCAAGTATGAATTCTGATTTCTATTTATGATTCAAGCATAATGCATATGTATGAATTTATTTTCGGGGTATGACATTACATGTATGGTTTGGTCTGTAAGACCTAATGATTATTGGTATGGAACAAAGTGCTACTTGGAACTAAGTGCTACATTGTGAGCCACCGCTACAGTCCATGTGAGACACCTCTTGAGTCCATATATATGTGAATGTTATGAGACTGAAAGCCATTCTGTGAAAGTTATGAGGCTTATAGCCATCCGTATAAGTTGTTATGAAATGAAACAAAGTGCTACACGGAACTAAGTGCTACATTGTAAGTTACCTCTAGAGTCCGTGTGAGACACCTCTTGGGTTCATATATGCATGTCCAAAGGCTTCATGCCAACTTTTCAAGTGCTTAAATGCCAATGTTTCAAGGGCTTTAATGCCAAGAAGTTTCAAGGGCTTAAATGCCAATGTTTCAAGGGCTTTAATGCCAATATGTTTCAAGGGCTTAATGCCAATATGTTTCAAGGGCTTTATGCCATTCTGACAAGGGCTTCATGCCATGTATACAAGGGCTATATGCCATTATGTTTAAAAGTTTAATGTTAATGTGTTCAAGGGCTTAAAACCATTATGACTCACGATTGGGGCCTAAGGCCATTTGAAATGAAAACAAGAACAGATTAACTACATGATCTTCGCATTCATTTATGCATTGTTAAGTATTATGTTTAAATTGTGCATTTATGTATCATACTATTCACTGAGCTTGGCTCACCCTATGTTATGTCTATTTCTGTAGGTAACCAACCAATTGGTCAGCCCTAAGCCATGACGCTTGTCCTCTTTGGTCAACCTTTCCATGTCCAAGCCTAAGAGAAGCTGCTCTTATTTTCATGAAGTTTTGACGAACTTTGGTTTTGCACTCTAGTTGTTGGCCTAAAGTTGACATGTGTGCAACACTTCGTTCTCTAATGTTTTTGATATATGCCCAATTACAGGGCTGGGCCTGTATTTATGTATGTATATAACCGATGTTCAGGTGTATGTTTTAAATTTTATTTGTTTGTTAAAAGTTTATGATCCTGGCATGATAGTAGTAGCTCGATGGAGTTTGTTTCCAGTGTCAAATTTTGATATTTAGTGCTTCCGTTTAGGCCCCATATATATAGATATAAAACAGGTTAAGTGTCCGTTTCTGAAGTGGTCATGCCCAAACTTCTAGGGGTGGGTTTAGGGCGTGACAATACCCGTATTGGTTTGACGCTCCGTCAAAGTACATCGTCCAAGTTTCGTCTTCGATATGCAAAATGGCTTCATCTGGGAATAAGTACTCAACTGCTTCACCTCCTTCGACTAGATGATCAGCTAAGAACTCCACTACCGCTCTTCCCTTGACTGACTTGCGTGTCACATATTTTAGATCGAATTCGGAAAGCAATAGCAACCAACGAGCTAGCCTACCCGTAAGTGTCGTTTTCTCGAAAAGATATTTGATGGGATCTAATCTTGAAACCAGCATTACAGAGTGAGCTAACAGGTAGTGCCGCAGCTTCCTGGTAGCCTATACCAAGGCTAAGCAAGCCTTTTCCAATGGTGTATAGCGGGTTTCATACTCCAGCATCTTCTTGCTAAGATAGTAGATAGCCCTCCCCACCTTGTCCTCAGACTCTTGTGCGAGCATGCAGCCCATTGTAGTCTTAGTTACTGAAAGATACAACATCAACGGTTTCCCCGGCTCCGGCAATGACAACACGGGTGGGTTCTGTAAGTATTCCTCGATCTGTTCAAAAGCATCTTGGCATCGGCCATTCCATTAGAACTTCTTTCCTTTCTTCAGGAGACCAAAACGTGGTTCACAAGTCAAAGTTAATTTTGAGATAAACCATCTTATGAATTGCAATTTACCCAGAAAGCCTCGCACCTCCTTTTCAGTCCTTGGTGGTGGCATTTCTAAGATGGCCTTGATTTAGGAAGGGTCGACTTCGATACCACTCTGTGTAATCAAAAACCCCAACATTTTCCCTGCTGTAACACCGAACGTACATTTTTTAGGATTCAGCCGCAACCGAAATTCTCTGATCCTTTGGAAAAACTTTTGCAAGGCGGTGTATTGGCCCTCTCTTTCTTTGGACTTGACAATCATGTCGTCCACATACACCTCAACCTCTTTGTGGATCATGTTGTGCAATATTGTGGTCGCAGCCCGTTGATATGTAGCTCCAGCGTTCTTCAACCCAAATGGCATCACCCTATAACAGTAAGTCCCCCACGGGGTGGTGAAAGCAGTCTTCTCTCTGTCTTCAGGTGCCATCACTATCCGATTATAGCCCAAGAATCCATCCATGAACGAAAGCAAAGCATGCCCCGCTGTGAAGTCCACTAACTCATCAATATGCGGTAAGGGAAAGTCGTCCTTTAGACTAGCTCTATTCAAATCTCTGAAATCCACGCATACCCAGATCCTGCCATCCTTCTTCGGCACCGGAACAATGTTGGCCAACCAAGTTGGGTACTCGGATACCAGCAGGAACCCTGCATCAATTTGCTTGGTGACCTCTTCTTTAATCTTGAAGGCCCAGTCCGGGTGGATCCTTATGACTTTCTGTTTAACGGGTCGGGCCTCTGGGTCGAGGGGGATCCGGTGCTGTACAATCTCAGGATCGATTCCAGGCATGTCTTCGTAGGACCACGCAAAAACATCTCTGAAATCTTTTAATAAAGAGACTAAGCGCTCGCGCTCCTCCGAAGACAACGTGGACCCGATCTAGACCAGTCACGGGTCCTTTTCAGTACCCACATTAACTGTAGTGATTTCATCAACCAGGGGTTTAACAAATCTCTCATGCTCTTGATCAATTAATCGTTGTAAAACCGGAGGAATTTCTTCTTCATCGTTTTCATCAAAATTTTGAAAGTCCTGATTAATATAATAAATCAAAGGCGCCGAGAAATACTCAGAAACCACATCCATTCCATTCTCGTTAAGCACATCCAAATTGTCCGATTCTTCGGTTACAACAGACTCCAAAGAGAAAGAAAAAGATGACTTAGACAGGACCATGGCATCCGAGTTATCACCCCTAGGAATACCGGACTCACACTCAGTCGAGCTGGAACCTAATTCTGACTGAACAAATTCGATGGAATCAGATTCCGGCTCACTACCTGACCCGGTGCTGCTTGACAAAAATCCCTCCTCGTACTGCCAGATGAGGGAGGGTGCGATGGATGCATCCAAAATGCTTGACGGTAGGCCCACAGCCATTTCATTCACAATCATGGACACCTAGTAGTTATCCCCCAAGCACTTCTGTACGATCGGAGGATCTGAAAGTAGACAAGCTGGCACTACCCCCATTTCAATTTTAGCACTTTCGGAATCCACTGCCTCACACTGCTCAATCTCAGCTGATGGGTTTGTCTGCTCCTCGGCAACATCATCCCTGGATAAACGCAGGTCAAAAAAGATCTCAAACCCTGGTACACGGCGCTTCTCCTCGTTTATCCATGGCTCTGGGAAGCCACAAAATGGAAAGTCCTCCCCCTCCCGGATGAAGTGTCCGTTAGAGTACCCTAAATGGGTCGGTGCATTAACTCATATGGCTTCCCAGCCTGCTTTGCTCTGGCTCTCCCAGCCATTTTCTTGCCTTTTCTAACCCAGTCCTCTTTGGTGGGTAGATAACCCAAACCAAAGGTATGCGAGTTGTGCGGCACTTCGGCCAATACAGCGATGCCCTTCCGGCCACACTTTCCCAATCCCATCCCGGGGATGTGTTGAAGCTTGTTCATGAGGTATATTGATTGTGCGTTGACATACACCCCCTCATCAACAGCCACAATGTTATGCACGACCCGGGCCTCAGCCAGAGCAAACCCCGATAAAAACGCATCCTCTGTGTCGTGCTTCATTTCCAAGACTAGTGTAGACACCTCCGGCGGCAGATGGATTGATGAATTTCCAAAAACTATAACTACCCCCCTCCCGTGAGGGTATTTCAACATCTGGTGTAAGGTGGAAGAAACTGCCTTTACCTGGTGCAACCACGGTCATCCCAAAAGTAGGTTAAAGGTTGCGGGAACGTCCAAGACGTAGAAATTGATCTCGTGTTGTCCTGGACCAACCTGGGTCTGAATTTTGACAGTCCCCATCACCTCCCTGCTTGTGTTATCATATGGCTGAATCACCTGGGCAGTTGGTACGAAGTCCGCGGGCTTCAACCCGATTGCATATGTCGCCCTCGACGGGCACACATTAATGGCGGATCCCCGTGTCGACAAGAGCCACCGGTACCCACTAGCCTCTACATTCCATAGAAATGTAGAGAGGTTTGTTGCGATTTGCACCCTCAGGCAGTAGTTCTTTGTCAGAAAAGGTCAATCTCGGGGAACCTCCTCCCGGAAAAACCAATCCAACTAACTGCTCCGGCGTGGTGTCTATCGAGAGTTTGGCCTTGTCCATGGCTGAAAGGACGACCTATCTATGTACTCGAGAAGCCATAAGCAGTCCCCAAATGGAGATGTCTGCTTGTATCTTTTTCAACTGTTTCAACACAGCCTCTTCTTCGAGTTGCTTCTCTTTTTGTTTCTCTGCCTCCTTGTCCTTCCCAGACACTTCTGGTTGATCTAGATGCGGGGGCTTGAAATACCGCCCGCTCCTGGTCATATGATCGACTTCGCTGATGTACCAGGTGTCATCAGGTTGATTGCTCCCCCAATCCTCGTCCGTGTGGGCAAGACATAGATCATCGTCTTCCCACCACATTCCATCAGCAGCTGACAGACACCTGTCCAGCTCCGTTACAAAAATCTCTATGCCCGTAGCACCTTGCGTTCCAGTACTCATAGTACATTCTGTTCTTGTGCACACAGCACTCTCAACCCCCACAGGAGCTTTAGCCTTTCTTGCTCTTTCGGAATCTTCAATCCCTTCTTGTTCTAATTGCTTCAACACAGCCTGGTCAACATTTCCTGCATTCATAATGCCCAAGTCCCGAGCAAAATTCTTAGCACTGGCGCTCTCCGGCGATGCATTCTGATCCCTGGCCCTTCCGGCCACAACTGATGTCCTTGTCCCTAACAGGCCTTGTTTTGGCTGAGATTCTTCAACAACGTATGGTTGATCATCAAGCCACCCGTTAACCTCTGCTGATTCCTCAAAATCAAACCAGTTGACTGCCATGTCCCCTGGATCTTGTTCGTCAAAAAATTGGAGGTTAGCAAAGTCCTCTTCCACAGCAGCCAAGTCATCTATCCTCTGCTCAAATCCATCCCCCTTTATAACACAAAGCTCTGCCCCTGCTGGCAATTCAAAGTTTGGCCTAGCCTGGCCCACTAATGCGATGTAGCCACTTGGATTGTATACCCCCTCAGCAAAGCTCTCAGATTCCTCAGACTCTGACTGAACAATCCCATTCTCCTCTGAAATCTCCCCTGTTCTGTCTTTGGCAGTCACCACCACTGGCTTAGGTTGGGTTCGGGAGATGTCCAACGATTGAACCACTTTAACCCTTTCTGTTCTTTCTTTTCTCTTTCCTCTCTTTTTATTATCTCTCCAGAATTCAACCTTATTGTTATATTATAAAATTCAACTACTCCCATATTATGGACCATGTGAATCCAATTGTAATGCATACACAGATGAAACATTAGAGAGACACCACTTTTTTTACCTTATGATTGACTGCCCACTCACAAGGGAGGTGGGCACCCCCTTCTTGCATGGGTTGTTATCCATGTGGTAAAAAATAGATGTTGTAGAAGGATTTCAAACAATATAGACCTTATGTATTATCGTTCTTCCATCCACTCTCTAGTTTAATAGGTATTGCCACAGGGTCCAACTCCAAGATCTTCTAATCATCCCAATTTTTAGTGTTTGTCAATCAAGCTAGCCTTTCTAATTTCCCCTTGAATTTGTTCTTCCACAAGAATACGTGGCTTGTTAATAAAGCTCTCAATGCAAGCTTCAAAGTTTCCTATAAGATTAAGAAAAAAATGACCATATACTTCCCACCTATGAAGCACTGACACTCCAAAACATGTGTCATAGGCGGTGTCAAACACAAGGATACATATGTGATACGTCGTGTGGCGATCAAATTAATTTTTTCACGGGACATGTTGCACGCCAACTAGATTCCCCCCCCCCTCCCGGGCACCCTCTTCTTTAGTGCTTTCGGTTGGATGTTCAATGTTTATTAATTTTTTTTAGATCTAAATAATTAATAGATCATTCGAAAAAAGACAAATGATAATTAATTTAAGAGTGGGATTTAAAACTTCACATCATAATGTCCAAGTCAAGTTCTCTAATTTCCCTAACAAAGTCGCCAGAAACTGTAGCTTGCTTTTCGTGCTCCTCGGAGAGGTTTAGTCTCCTTGAATATGATAGCCCTACAATTCGAACTCCCGTGGTTCGGAATCTAGTTTCACAAGTGCAATGTGAAACAGAAAAATACAAATGAGAGTCCAAATCCAATAAATCTTTGGAAAATCGATTTACAATCGGAAATGTCAAAAATGGACTGCATTGTCAGATTTTAGAGTCGCCACTTAAATATTTTTGAGAAATTTAGGAATCTCGTGACTCGTGCCAAAGTCCACTTGTCTGTCATAACCAAAGTGCCTCAACTCGGGAACTTATGTATGAGAGGGGAAGGTCATGAATTGAGCACCCCACTCACCCAATCAAAGATCGACCTATACTAATCATGATATGATTTTTATATACAGTATATGTTCTTGTCCTGTTTTATTAATGCTAATCATTACCATGTAAGGCACACAAGTATAGACTAAGTCACTCGCTTTGAAATGCTTTGATTTCATGTTTTATTTGAAAAGCATTTTGAATATGTGATGCTTGAAAAGGTAAGCTCATATATGCATTAATCAAATCATCCCAATTTAAGCGAACTAGCCTTTATCCACCAGTATTCAAGAGGTATATCAAATAAGCACTTAGCCTCATGGTAAATATGCTTTAATATGGAAACTGTAGACACCCCATTTTTGACCACCCTTAAGACTTTGGCGCCTCAGGTTGAACACTCGATGATGAAAAGTTAAGTTGTGCAATCATTCAAATTTTTCAACAAAAGGCTTCAGTTTTTTAGCTTCTAATCCCAACCATACACCCCATTTTGACCAAAACTATTTTAGACCTTAAAACCCTATTTTTCAAAATATTTTTCCAAATGTTTCTACAATATTCTGAGGCTCGCATTTCATTTAAAATATTGCACTTTTTGGTAAACCGAGTAAGGACAAAGTAGAAATAAATGGAAGGGAGGTAAAATTTTTGAAAAATATTTAAAAATATCTTATTTCTAGGTTTAGAGTTGAAGGAAATAGGAGGGCATTGAAGAAAACTAGTTTAAGAAAAGGTTGAGCATCAAATCGTCAAGAAAGAAATGAGCAACCTTCACTAAATTAGGCATATCTCTTTGTACACTTAGTATTTATATGTGAGACCACTACCATTGGAAAGTAGACTTCTGGTGGTTCAATTTAGATGTAAGAATCAACTAAAACCGAGTCCGGATGAGGGAGATATGTCTATTTGATGTCGGGCTTTAAACAGATTTTTTTCTGCAAGTAACTAGCTGGCCAATTAAGTGGTCAGTCGGCTAATTGATGAAAGATCTAGCCAATTAGAGTGGCCAAAAGGCCATGTTTCCAGGCAGACAGATATTTACAGCCAGTTGTCCCCTCCCCCTATGTGCATGCCTTGCACCAGCTCTCTCGATACAGGTATTTCCGACTGAGGAAGCTGTTTTTCTATAAATACAAGCCCACCCCTCTTGATTTTTAGGTTGGAAGATTTTGCTAAGACTCTAAAACTTGCCAAACACTCTCCCTCTCTATCTTGCAATATACATACACTTACATACACTTCCTAAACCAAAAATTTGAGGCTCCTTGCTGAGATTATTGAGCCAAATTTTCAGCTCTTGAAGGTGATCACTTGGTGGTTTGTGAACAAAAAAGTAACTCCTCTTCAAGAGGTATAACTTTGGCCATCTTTACATTACTTCTTCCCTCCCTTTTTTTGCTATTTTCATACTGCTTTTGGACTATTTTGGTGGGGTTGAAACTTGTGATTTAAAGCTACCAAAGGTGGAGGGGTTAACTACCCTTCTTTGAACCTTATTCCATAAGCTTTTATCCTTATGTTTCCCACTTGTTTCTCAACTTTTGGCCACTGTATTTCAAAGTTTTAAGAGGCTAAAATATGTGATTTTAAGGCCCAAAAAGTGGAGGGATAAGCCACCCTTCCTTGAGCTTGCTTACTAGCCTTGTTTTCCTATTCTTTTGCTTACTCTTTCTAGCCTTTCAAACTGATTTTGTAGCACTGTTTTGTGAGTTTTGGAGCTGTTTTTTAGAGTGTTTATTTAGTTATGCTTTGAATAGTATGCTTGTATTGTTGTAAGTCATCATAGGTTTGGTGGTTTAGGCCTTAGACACCAAACTATTTGAGTTGATAGCTCTTATTCCATAGTTTTCATACATATGCTCACACTTGTAATAATCATCTCTGTAGCCTCCCTCCTTTCTTGGTTTTCTTTGTTTAAGAGTAGTTTCAAACAATTGTTGTTTAAGGCATGAGAAAGAGGCCTTCCATGCTTAATGATTTAATCTCTTCAGAGGTTCATCACCAAGGCATTACATCTCTCTCATGCCAAGAACAACTTCTTGTTTGACACTTCTCTTCATTAGTGGACACAACTCTCACTTTTGGACAAAATGATTAAAGAATGAAAAGGTAATGAAAAGGGATAATAAAATTGGGCTAAAATAGGCACAAAAGACAATAAAATGGAGTTGGGTTCAATCGGGCGTTATATTGAACCCATTGAGTCTTGCGTCATTTCATACTCTTTAGTGATGATAATGGTTTAAAAATCAATGTCTACCACTTCTCTTGAGGTAACTCCATGATAAGGAGAAGGTTTTTCTTGGTCTTTTATTTTCATTCATTGAGTCTTTGTCCCATCGATTCATAGATCATCATGCAACAACCTTGCAACCATTGATGATTTGTGGATTGATTGTACTTCTCCCTTGATCAGTTCCATGATAGGGAGAGGCAGAGAGGATAAACATACCTAGGAAACACTCTGTTTTTATTTTGTTTCTATTATGTTGCAGTAGGGTAGTACCAAAAATTAGTGGCCGGCTGGCCACCCCTTAAATCCGGCCGACCACTTTCCTTGGCCGACCGACCACCTTTTGTTAACCAAACAGTGTCATTTTTGTTGCAAAACAGAACAAGAACTAAGGCAAAAACAGAATTATTTTCTGACTGCGGACAGAACAAAATTAGGCAGCAGAACAGAGGCATTTTTTGGAGGATGTTCTTGGTTGCATGTGTGGTTCCTCTCTTCTCGTGCAAATTAGATTTCATACATAGTGTGTTGTAATCAATTAGTTAGTTTAAATTCAGATTTGTAATAATTTAATTAGCTTACTCATTCATTTAATATTGTAATAATTAGCCTAAGTAGGACATTCATTCAGACCCTCCTGCGCAAGGGCAAACTGTAATATTGTGTATGTTTTCTGTAACACTTGTGTCCTTCAAAGCTTTTGGGAAGTGTATTCAAATCCTTTATTTTTATTTTGGAAATCTTTGGTGTTATTATGGGTTGGTTTTGGAGGAGTATAATCCGATTTAAACTTGTTGGGTTTAGTTGTTCGCACTCGTTCTTGTCAAAAGTTCCTTGGAGACTTAGAAATTATATTCTAGGGTCGACACCAGCCTTCCTAAGGGTCAACCCTTACCTGTTGGTGAAGTTTTTGGAAGTGTTGCTGGAAAATAGGGTAGACACTAGTCTTGGGAGGGTCGATCCTCTTATGTCTGTGTGTTAGTTGCTGGGGAGGGTCGATCCTCTTATGTCTGTGTGTTAGTTGCTGGAAAATAGAGTCAACCCCCTCCTGTCTAAGGGTCAACCCCCTTGCATGCTGTCAAACATAAGTTTCTTCATAGGGTCGACCCCTATAGACGTCCCCGAACGCCCCGGGAGGACGAGTCCCGTTCTGTTCGTTTTGGGTTCACTACAGTTCGGACTCTTAAATTGTCACGGTTCTAAATCTGAACCAAAGAGTCCAAATCCGGCAAATCGTTTTGAGAAAAAACAGATTTTTAAAAAAGAAGTGCCAAACATGGACTGTTTTTCCAGATACAGAGTCACCACCTAAATATTTTATTTTGAGAAATTTAGGAAACCCTGACTCGGTGCCAAAGGCCACGTGTCCGTCATCACCAAAGTTGCCTCGGCTCGGGAACTTGGGTACGATTGGGGAAGGTCAGCTATGAGCACCCCCTCTCGCCCGATCAAAGATCGGCGTCTACTAACCGTGATATCTTGTTTTGAAAGCATTATGAGTTCCTATTCCGATTATTAGCTTAGAATTACTATGTTATGCGCACAGCAAACAAGTATAGACCAAATCGCCGAAATTGAAACAAAACATTGCATGTTTGTTTTGAAAATGGTTTGCTACTCGCAAGTGGGCTAAAATGCAGGTTTTGCCACCCTCAAGTGGGCTTTAGAAAAGATGGTTTTGCCACTATCTAGTGGGCTTAAAATTCACAGTTTTAATGCATTATTCCAATTTAGGTAATTCAACCTCCACCCACAGGCATTCAAGCAGTTATATCACATAAGCAAGTAGCCTCATGGTAAGCATGCTGTCATGGCAACACTCACACGCATGCAAGGATGCTAAAACATAAATGCTCACTGAGTACTCCAAGCCAAAACAGAAACTAATTAGTAATCATATGCATGATCCTAATTCATGTTAAGATGGCTAATGCAACACATGCAAGATGCAGCTACAATAGGCTCGGCTAATCTATGGATGGCATATGATGATGCTACAACTAACACATATTCAACTTAGAATTGAAATACAATGCAGTTAGTATGATGCGCCGAGCCCGGTGCATGCAAGACAAATGTATGGATACGCGCATGCATAGCATAAGGTATGCTAAATTAAATATGACCTAATACTAACCATCAAAAGCAGATAAGTAAAAGGGAGAAAGAAGTCGGGGTTGGAAGACATGCACACACGCACCCACACTTATTACAAATTCGCCCTCGCTCGGAGGGACCAAAAGAATAATACAAATCAATTAACCTACAAGCTAATTAAATATTACAGACCACTTAACTAGTTAAGCAAATTAACTAAGCTAAGAAAGCAGTAAAGGCCTCGGGAAGAGGGTCCAATGCAAGCGTGCTCGGGTTTGCTCGGAAATTCATCGCCATGCACAAACTGCCTCTGTTTACCCTACTCTGCTCTTCTGAAGATTGCACAACTCCCAAGGAGCGCTCTATGGATATTGGGGAGCATCACCGACCAAGTGGGATCATCACCGGCCATTTTGAAGTGGTCATCGACCATCCATTGAGCTCTCGGCCAAATATATTTAGTCGGTCGGCAGTATATATGGCCGGCCGGCCAAACTTCCTGCAGAAAATTGTTTGACAGCAGCAGAGGACAGACAAGGCATGGCAATGCATTTTCAAAGAATTGTTTGCACCACCACCCTCTTTATCATGTTTATGACTTAAAGGAGGATGGTCCTCGACCCTCGGACCACCAATCGCACATTTCGATGTGTGATGGCCCAAGAGCCAAGTTGTGCAATTTCAATGGAATGAAATGCATACAAACAAACAAGAGGCCCAACCTCTATCATGGTGATTCAAGAAGCAAGGTATGCATGCCAAATGCAACCTAAGCATGTGAGCTAAGTATGCAACATGAGCATGGAGGCAAGCATGCAAACATGCAATATGTACTAGGCACACAACCTAAGCTAACAAGCATGCAAGGCATGGAACCAAGCCCAAGGACTTAAACTATGGTCATGTGACACATGAAGCAAATGACCAAAGTGAAACAAAACAGCCCCAAATCATGCCAAAACAAGGTCAAAGACACACGTAGATGGCATCTAAAAGGCCTATACATGGAAGCATACGAAAGGGGCCAAACATGGAACATAAGACACCAACCTCTTAAAGCATTAAAGGAGCATCAAATGCAAACATACAAGCATGCTATAAGGACTGAAATGACATGATAAGTGGTTCCAAACCACTGAAACAAAGCAAGTAAAGCATGCTAGAGGGGTCAACACTCAAGGCCTACAAGGGAGATTGCATGGTAGCTATACAAAGCAAAGGATGGATGACCCAAATGACCAAAAATAGACCTCAAGCACACTAAAACATGCATAAAAGCTTCACAAAGCTGAGCCAAAACAAGTAAGCATAGTGGTCTAAATGCTAGATACATGTTGAGTCAATTTCATGGCATTACAAGACAAGTATGCAAAGAAAGCATGGTGTGTCTAAACCAACTTAAAAAAGTGCTATATCATGGAAAAATAAGCACAAATACTACTTAAGACATGGCCAACATGAACTTAAACAAGGTGCTCACACATGAGGCTAAAATAACAAGTTTTGAAGGCAACAAGGAGAGGAGATAGCCCTCTCCTTCTTAGGACCTCAAACCACCATCCTCACCACTGAAATCCCTCAAGATTTCAGTGGTGAGGAGGCCCAAACAAGGTGGTCCCAAAGCTCACCAAAAACACACAAAAATGAGGCCAAACAAGGCCTAAGAGGGGGTAAACGACCCCAAACACAAAAGTGACCTTAATTACGTATCTTAAAAACAAAAAAACAGAACTTTTTTATGTTATACACAAAGCCCAAAACAGCAAGCAAGATAGGCTAAAAGTGTGTGCAAAAATGGGGAATAAAGAGGAAAAAGGAGTTACCTTTGTAGCCAAAAGGAGACAGCAGCCTCTTGATCCAAAAAAATAGTCCCTTAGCCTCTGAAAATGGCCTCCAAGCTCCTTAGGTTGATGATGGAGGTGTTGTGCTAGGAGGTGTAGTTCAAATGGCCAAGAACTAGACCCTTTTGCACCCTCTAACTCACACAAATGTAGAGAGAGAGGGAGATATAGAGAGGGAGTGATATATATATGATATATATCAGATTTTTCTAACCCTCTAAAGGGGAGGAGAGGCCTCTTTTTATAGAGAAACCAAGGGGGCAAAGCTTCTCTTAGAAGCTTTGAGCAAAAAGGCCAAGCTTCTCTTAGAAGCTTGGAGCAAAAGGGCCAAGCTTCTTGGAGAAGCTAGGCAAAGGGGTCAAGAGGTTCAAGCTTCTTCAAAAAGCTAAAAAGGGTCAAGCTTCTTAGAAAAGCTAAAAAGGGTCAAAAGGTTCAAACTTCCCCAAGAAGCTAAAACCAAGAGTTCAAAAGGTTCAAGCTTCCTCAAGAAGCTAAAACAGGGGGTTCAAAAGATTCAAACCACAAAAGGTCTCGGTCAGAAAAAGTGGCTAATCGGCCGACCGACCACAAAATGTGCCGACCGACCATCAATAGTGTCGACCGGCCATCACCAATGGCTGGTGGCAAGGAAACAAGGCCGGTGGCCTCAAGCCATGGCCGGTGAGGTGTGGGGATGGCTTACAAGCTACTTCCTACCCTCAGAAGCAAAACAACAAGTGTTTGATGCAAAACCAAACACAAAACAAACAAGTCGAGAGGTCTTGAGGTAAGGCGCGTAGCCGAAACCTCCGAGAACTTAAGACGAACACAAACAAGGGTAATCATCGAGTGTTCAAATGATGACGTCCAAGTCTTAAGGACGGTCAAAAATGGGGTGTCTACAACCCCTGAAAACTTTTTTTCTAGATTTCAGTCCAATTTTGGGCCTACTTTTGGGGATTTTGACTTGATCTTTTGGGTTGACTTTGGGACTTTATTTCATTATAACCTAGCACTATAAATAGGTCTCTTGCTTAACCTTTTCTTTACTTTTCTTCTCTTTTTCCTTCTCCAAGCCGTGAGTCACTCTCTCCCTCTCCAAAATCACTTTTTGCTCAAAGATCTTTAGATCTACTCTCTTGGAAGCATCTCCTTGGCTTGCTCCTTTGAAATTAAGTGTAGAGCTTGTCAAGAGCTTCGTTTTGATCTAAGTAGAAGTTGGTTTCGACAACTTTGGATTTTCAACCTTGTTTTGCTCATCTTCTCTTCTAAGCTTGAGGTAGGGATTTTCTACATTCTAATATGGTTTTTAGCTTAGTTATTTGCTATTGTGTATAGATGATGAGATTTGGTTGTGGTTTGGACGAATCTTGGATTTGCGTGTGAAATGAAAAGAGAGGTTTTGATGAATATGAGGTAAACAAGTATGGGGCTTGAATATAAGATCATGTTGTGCCAAAATAGTTAATTTGGGTGTTTGGGTTGATATTTGGTGAAAGAGGGATTTTGCCCCAATTTTGATTTTAAATAATTATTTGCATAAATAATTGGGATTAACATTGAAAGTGTGAAATTGGAAGGTTATGGTTATGGTTATAGATGGTGAAATTAGATATGTATTATCTTACACCTTTGGAAGTTTTGAATGAACTATTTATCTTGAGATTGAAGATCTGTTCAGAGATAATTATATTGGGCTATCGGTGGAGGATAGTTATGATTGTTGTAGAAATTGCATGAGGATTAGGCGATTTAATGCTAATCCATTGTTGGTTGTCATTGCATATGACCATGTTTATAAACACATTGTATATGTATGCTTATTTGGGAGGAGAAAGGGGATGGACTCCACTAAAAGCAAGTTGGCAGAAGTGTCCTGGGTGAAGGACCCGAAATCTTATATATACATGGGTGCCGATTTCCGCGAACAAAATATCCGTAAAATGGTATATTGGAGAGTATACATGGGTGCCGATTCCCTCGGACGAAATATCCATAAAATGGCAGATAAAAGTGTTTGTGTATGTTTTGTATAATTGGGAAAAGCCATTGAGTTGTAGTCTCAGTTTGGTTAATGAAAGATAATGAATTTAACTCATGAATTGAGAAGTATAGATGAACTGGAAATGAATTGAAGGAAACTGGACTAAGGTTTGAACAACTTAGCGTGATGTGAGTATGCAAGTTTATGGATGTTTTGGTACAGGCATTGTTATGCATATGGTACTTATACCTTTGCTAAATCTCATATATTGTGTTAGATTATTTCTACTGGGCTGTGGCTCACCCTATATGGGAATGCCATTTTCAAGTTTAAGTGATATGCTTCCACCAAGGCAATAGCGTGAACGGATTTTGTGAAGCAAGAGCTTCTTATTTATGTTTTCTTAAATGTATAGCCAAGGGCTTTAATTGTAATGAGTTGTGCTCACCTTTGTGTAACCAAGAAATGACTTGGAAAGATGTAAGCCTGCATGGCATTTAACTGTTTTATTAAACTTTTATAAACAAAGTATTTATTTATGTTATATCTTCCGCATAACAGTTGGATTTATTGTATTATTTTGGGGGCATTACATTTTCCAACCCCTATTTCTTTCTCCCTTTTATTTATTTGCTTACCGCAGTTGTATAGCATCATGTTTTCCTTAGCATTTTCCATGACTTGTATCCATTCATTTTGCATGCATAAGGGTTCAACTCATCATACCAATTAATGTCAATTTCAAGTTTCTTACTCAAATATGTGCTTTATCGCATGTCTTGAATTGACTCACATGCCATGCTAGTAGCTGAGCCTATTAATTGAATGTTGTATGCATTGCATTAGTCATGTTGCATCGTTTAGGATCATGCATTTTTTCTAACTATTTTCTTTCTTTTGGCTCGCCACAGATATTTGGGGTAAGCATTTTTGCTTTAGTATATTACATACGTATGATTGTTGCCATATCAAACATGTTTACCATGAGGCTAGGTGCTTAGTTGATATACCTGTTTGAATGCCTGTAGATGAAGGCTTGTTCACTTAAATTGGGCTGATTTGATTAATGTACATATGAGATCACTTTTTCAAGTGGTACATATTCAAAACACAACAAACATGAAATCAAAACGTTCCAAATTGGGCGAATTAGTCTATACTTGTGTGCATCACATAGTAATGTTAGCACAATAATCAGAATAAGAGCATATACTGTACAAAAAAATCACATCATGATTAGGAAAGGTCGATCTTTGATTTGGTTAGTGGGGTGCTCAATTCATGACCTTCCTCTCTCATACCTAAGTTTCCAAGCCGAGACACTTTGGTGATGACGGACATGTGGCCTCTGGCACGAGACACGAGTTTCCTAAATTTCTCAAAAATATTTAGGTGGCGACTCTAAAATCTAGAAATGTAGTCCATTTTTGGCATTTTTATTGAAAATCAATTTTCCAACAATTTGCCGGATTTGGACTCTTTTGTGTTTTTACTGTTTCACATTACACTTGTGAAATCAAATTCAGAACCACGGGAGTCCGAACTATAGAGCTATCGTGTCCGAGGATATTAAACCCCTCCGAGGAGCAAAAGCTAGCTACAGCAACACAAACATATATGCAATATGCTAAAGCAAAAATGCTCACTTAGTACTCAGCCGAAGCAAGTCAAAATAAAAGAAATAGTTAGAAAAATGCATGTTTTAATATGCAAGTGACTAATGTAACATATACAAATTGCAACTACTAGGTTCAGTTTTTTAACATGACATATGGCTCAACTCAAAGCATGCAATAGCGCACGTATTCAAGTAAGTAAGAAATGACAACAATATTAGAATGATAAACCAAACCCGATGCATGCAAAAATGGATATTTGCACATGGTAATGATATGAAACCAAAATATGATACTACATGCAATCCTCATAAGCAAGTAAATAAAAGGGAGAAATAATGGGGGTTAGAAAACATACACAATATTACAAGTGTGCCCTCATACAAGAGGATCCGAACAAATGTCCTAATTTGCTAAATATTACAACACCAAATAAATTAATAAGCTAAATTAACTAATTATTACAAATCCGAATTAAGCTAACTAATTAATTACAACTCATTAATATTAAAGCACTAAATCAATGGGATGGGAGGCGAGAAGCCACAAGCACACAACTAAGAATATCCTCTCGGAAACCTCTTTATTTGCTGCCAGAATCTGTTCTGTTTGCAGTCAGAAAATTATTCTATTTTGGCCTCAATTCCTGCTTTGTTCTACCACAAAAATGACACTACTTGCATAATGAAAGGTGATCAAGCGGTCTTGGAAGATGGTTGGCCAGACAAAAAGGTAGTCAGGCGGCCACTATTTTTAGGGAGTACCTTGCTGCAATATATCTGAAACAGATCAAAAACAGAGTATTTCCAGGAGATGTTTATCCTCTCTACCCTGCCTTATCGTGAAGATGATCAAAGGTGGAGTAGATTCGGTTCACAAACCATCAATTGCCGCAAGTTTGTTACGTGATGATCTTAGGACCGATAGGATAAAGGCTCACTAGAAGAAATGAAAGACCAACAATATCTCCTCTCTATCATGGAGTTACCTTAAAGGAAGTAGTAGGCATTGATTCTTCAATCACTAAACATCACTACAAAGTATGTAGTGATTCAAGACTCAATAGGTTTAATATAACGTCCGATTAAACCCAACTCAATTTTATTACCCTTTTTTACCTCTTGTACTCTAATTTTATTAGCCTCTTTTGATTACCTTGCCATTTTCTTATCTTTTCTTCATTTTGTCCAAGAGTGATAATTATGTCCACTAAGTGCAAAAAGCGATAAAAAGAAATGTCAAACAAGAAGTTGTGCTTAACATGAGAGAGATGTAATGCCTTGGTAATAAACCTCTGAAGATATTAAACCATTAAGCATGGAAAGTCTCTTTCTCATGCCTTAAGCAACAACCTAGTGTTTGAGACAACTCTTAATCAAAGAAATCAAAGAAATGAGGGAGGTTGCAGAGATGATTATGCAAAAATGATTATTTACAATTGTGAATATTTACATGAAAACTATGTCAAGAAAGCTATCAACTTAAATAGATTGGTGTCTATAGCCTAAACAACCAAATCTATAAGGACTTACAACAACACAAGCATAGTATTCAAAGCATAAACTAAATAAACACACTAAACAGCCCCTAAATAGCACAAAACAGTGCTAAAAATTAGTTTGAAAAGAGTAGAAACTATAGACCAAAATGGAAGAAAACAAAGCTAGAAAGCAAGCCTAAGGAAGGGTGGCTAACCCCTCCACTTTTTGGATCTTTAAATCATATATTTTAGCCTCTGAAAAATAGTAGCTAAAAGCAAATAAACAAGTGGGAAAATAAGGATATAAGCTATGGGATAAGGTTCAAGAAATGGTGGTTAACCCCTCCACCTTTGGTAGCTTTTTAATCACAAGTTTCAGCACTTAAATCAGTCCAAAACAATGTATAAACAACAAGAAAAAGAGAAGAAAAGAGTAGTGTAAACAAAGAAAAAGATGGCAAAGGTTATGCCTCTTGAAGAGATGATACTCTTTTGTTCACAAACCACAAGTTGAATCCTCTTAAAGACTGAAATTTGGGTTCAATAATCTCAGCAAGAAGCCTTAGATTTTTGGTTTAGGAAGTGTATATATAGTGTATGTATATTGTAAGAGAGAAAGGAAGAGTTTTTGTCAAGTCTTTGGCTCTTGGCAAAATTTTCTAACCTAAAACCATGAGGGGTGGTCATCTATTTATAGAAAAACAAGTTCCCCTATTGAAAATATCTATATTGAGCCAGCTGGTGCAAGGCATGCAAATTGGGAGACAACTGGTTGCAAAATTTATGCCTGGGGCTGAACATAGGTGACCGGCCATGGAGAGGGATGACCGGCCAATAAAAATTGGCTTGCGGCCACTTGTTGGCTAGCAGGCCTCTATGTGGTCAGGCTAGGAAAAAAAAAATAAGTTTTGGTCCAAAGGATGTGCAAGGTTTTTGAAGCTCAAAATTAAAACATTTTGCTGAAGAAATTGAACGATTGTACAAAGTAATAATTCATCATCGAGTGTTCAACATGAGGCGTCCAAGTCTTAAGGGCAGTCAAAAATGGGATGTCTACAAAAAGCGATCAATTCAAATGGATTGGCGACTATATCTTAAACACATCAAATCCATGAGGACTATTACACTATTACAAGCCCATATTCATTTCATATCACATGAAAATAATCTAAAACTGTGTTGAAAAGTAACTAAAAAAAGTTTAAAAAAAAAAGAACAAAGATGGAAGAGCATAAAGGAATTATAACTAACCTATGTAAGGGTGGCTAGCCCTTCCACTTTTAACAAAGCTCAATCACATATTTAAGCCCAAAATAACTTTGAAAATCAATATATTATGACAAAAAATGAAGAGCAAAGAGTAAAAGAAAATGTGATGAAAGGAGTTCAAAGGTTAACCTCTTGGAAAGAGGAAGAGCTTCTTAGTTAGCATACTTTAATCCAAACACCCTCAAGTATCTGATATAAGGTTCAAAACTTCAGTCAAAAAGCTTCAAGTTTGAGCTTCAATGGTGCATCTATAGTGTATCTATTTTGAATATCAAGAGGAAGAGCTTTGAAGGAAGTCTTAGGCTTATAAAACAATCTCTAACCCTAAATTCTAAAGGTAGATGGTCTATTTATAGATTTTCAACAGCATTCCAATGGTAATATCTTCAAAAATGAATATGTGGCCGAATCTCGTGCATGGAAGCAACTTGTGCTGCAAATACAGAGTTTGACACTAAATTATACGGCCAGTCCACAGAAAATGGCCTGTCGACCACCTGTTAGCCTGCTGCTCTCTTAGTGGTCAGGCTAGAAAAAAAGGTTTTTGGTCAAAAAGAGGTGCAAGGTTTAGTTATGAAGCTCGAAACTGAATTCTTTTCCTAAGGATTCAAAATATTACATAGCGTAATGTTTCATCATCGGGTGTTCAGAATAAAGCATGAAAGTCTTAAGGGCGGTCAAAATGAGGTGTCTACGATTACCTTTATTAGAATGTCAGGACGATGACGCAATGGTGGTAAGCATGACAGGCCTAGGTGGTAGGAGGTACCGATACCAAATGAAATTTCGATGAAAGAGGAGGAAGTTGGTTAGGCCAATGTAGTCGAGCCAACAAGACAACAAGCCATGGGCTCCTCAGCCTGCGAAATGGTAGGAGCATTGTGGGAATCCATGGACATTTTCAAGGCTGATAATCAAGTGCAAGCCCATGTTGTAGAAATAAGGTCATCTTTTCTAAAAAGAAGTTCTTCATGTCAAATCCGGATGAACTTGTTGGAGATCTAAATGAGCCATTGAAAGTTGATGAATGGCTAGGACAGATGGTGAATACATTCGAGATGCTTGGCATCGAGGACAACGTTTTGAGGGTGACCTTGGAGTCTTTCCAGCTGAAGGAAAATGCATGTCAGTGGTGGAAGTATGCATGAAGGCGTATTAGGGTGACTTAGGAGGCTTTTGTCAATGCCTTTCATGATAAATTTTTGTCACCCATGGCTAAAGAGAAGTTGAAAGACCAGTTTCTGAAGCTCAAGTAGCTAAACACGCTAGTGGCCAAGTTTGAGGTGGCTTTCACTAGCCTATCGAGGTTTGCACCAGAACTTGTGGCGACGGAAGAACGTCATTACACCAAGTTCAAGAAGAGTTGAGAATTGGACTCTTTTTTAAGGTGGTCGGGTCAATGATTAGGGATTACAGCCATCTTGTGGAGTCAATGTCCCATCTAGAGACCATGATCCAAGCAGAGGAAGAGCGAATGAGGGGCTCTAGGTAAAGGAGTCAAGATGTTCAGGAAGACGCTAGGGACAACAAACGGCAAAGGGTTCCACTCCACAGTAGTTCCAGGCCATACAATTTAGATCTACCTTTTTCGTATTGTGTTTGAGTCCAGGTTCGGGGAGGGGTAATCAAGGTAGGTCACTTGCTTCAAGTGTGGTCAGTTGGGCCACAAGTCTTCAGTTTACCCACAAAGGGGAGGAGGACAACAGTCTACACCGTCTTTGGCTCATCTTCAAAGCCAGAGTTAGAGGAGAGGTTAGCCGCTTACCTATTATTAGTATGGGCAGTCGAGACACTTGAGGAGGTTCTGTCCTCAGTCTGGTGGCACACCTGGTGCATCTGGTTCGAGGCAGACACAAAACAATCAGCCAACACAGTCACCACAGGCCTGGAGAGCCAATCAAAGAGCCATTTTGGCTTAATCTATGTATCAAGCCTATGCTCCAAGAGGTAAAAATGTGGATCAAATGCCTTCAGGGCGTATGTATGCTATTACCACACTAGATCAGTTGCCAGCACCTTTTGTAGTGAGAGGTAACCTTTTGTTGCTCAACTCCATTGCCAATGTGTTGAACGATATTGGTGAATTTCATTCATTCATATCATCTTCTTTTGCATTCACTTTAGTATTAGAGTTTAAGCTATTAGAGTCTCCTATATTGGTTAAGACACCTGATGGGGATAGAGTGGCATTGGGTCGAGTGTGCCACTCTTGTGAGATTGAGGTCACAGATCGTCGACTCTCTTTTAATTTTATTATCCTTGATATGCATGCTTTTGATGTAATTCTAGGTATATATTGGTTAACTCATTAGGCTTCGATAGATTGCCATCATAGGAGAGTGTCGATGTGTATACCATCGGAGAAGTGCTCTTATTTCTTATGTGACCGGGGGGACAGTTCTACTCCACTGTTGTATGACCTTAAGGATCGAGGAGAGTTGAGTTTTCTTTTTACCATCACAGTAGCCGATGAGGGTAGTATACTTTAGGGCGAATTACTGAGAGTAGTTTAGGAATATCTAGATGTTTTCTCAAAAGATCTCACAAAGTTGCCACCACATAAAGAGATTGAGTTCTGAATTGACTTAGTGCCAAATACAACTCTAATTTCCATGGCACCATATAGATTTGCACTAGTTGAGTTGTGTAAGTTGAAGATGCAGCTTCAAGATTTGTTAGATAAGGGCTTTATTCACCCTAGTATATTGCTTTGGAGAGCACCAGCTCTCTCTGTAAAGACAAAAAATGGCACGTTGCGACTATGCTTCGATTATATGAAGTTAACCCAAGTAACTGTTAAGAACAAGTACTCATTACCTCGAATAGATGATTTGTTTGACTAGTTAAGAGTTCTCGTTATTTTCCTAAGATTGATTTGAGATCGAGGTATCACCAGTTAAGGGTGAAAGAGGAGGATATTCAAAAAAATGGCCTTCCATACGCAGTATGGCCATTACGAGTTCTTAGTAATGCCTTTTGGATTGACCAATGCACCGGCTTCGTTTATGAACCATGAACCGAGTCTTTCATGAGTTCTTAGATCGATTCATGGTTGTCTTTGTTGTCAACATTTTAGTCTACTCACCTTTTGAGGAGGAACACAGGGAACACTTACAGGTTGTACTTGAGTTACTTAGAGCACACCGGTTATATGCTAAGTTCGGGAAGTATAAATTTTGGCTCAACGAAGTTAAGTTCCTAGGTTAGGTGACCATGGATTCATCTAAGATAAACACAGTGCAAGATTGAATGCAACCTAAGAATGCCTTTAAGATCTGGAGTTTCTTGGGCTTAGCAGAATACTACTGACGTTTTATGACAAACTTCTCTAGATTGGCCTCACCATTGACTAGATTGACGAGGAAAGGGATCAAATTTGTGTAGGGTGAGACTTATGAAAAGTCATTTCAAGAGCTTAAGGTTAAACTCACCACTGCTCCAGTTTTGATCATTCCGGAGAGGGATTTGGGTTATTCAATTTATTGTGATATGTCACAAGAAAGTTTGGATTATGTATTGATACGAGAAAGGAAGGTAATACCATACGATTCATGGCAGTTGAAAACACAAAAGAGAAAGTATCCTACTCACGACTTAGAACTAGCAGTAGTGATATTTGTCTTAAAAATCTAGAGTCATTACCTATACGAGAAAGATTTGAAGTGTTTTTTGATCACAAGAGTCTGAAATACCTATTCTTACAAAAGGGCTTGAATTGGGGTAGAAGAGATGGATGGAGTTTATAAAGGATTACGATTTTGAGTTGCATTATCATCTAAAGAAGGCTAACGTAGTGGCCGATGCTTTAAGTAGGAAGTTCAAAAGTAGGGTAGCTAGCATTGCCATCCGAGAGTGGAAGATGTTCGGTGCTATTGGCTAGTTTGACGTATACCTGGGCAAATTTGTTGAGTTGGCCACCTTATTTACCACAGTTGCACAACTTAGCTTAGTTAGCTGGATTATGGACACAACAGTGTGATCACAAAGTAGAGGTTATCCAAGGGAAGATATCTAATAGGAAGGTAGAGAAAGGCTTGAATGTTTATTTTGACTCGAGTGTGAGATATCTAGACTATCTTTATGTGCTAGAGTCTTGTAGAGAGGAAGTACTCTGAGAGTTCTACCATTCACACCTTGCGGCACACCCGGAAGGCACAAAGATGTATCACGACCTTAGCTGCCAGTTTTGGAGAAAGGAGATAAAGAAATATGTAGTCTTGTTTGTTTCGAGATGCCTTACTTGTCAACAAGTGAAGGCTGAACATCAGTGACCAATGGGTTTATTGCAACTT
Source organism: Camellia sinensis (assembly GCF_055761805.1). NCBI lineage: Eukaryota > Viridiplantae > Streptophyta > Magnoliopsida > Ericales > Theaceae > Camellia > Camellia sinensis. The sequence goes on along the minus strand of NC_138975.1, from coordinate 97,572,218 downwards.
TTACCTATAGCCAAATGGAAGGGGGAACATGTAACGATGGATTTTATTGTGGGTCTTCTGAGGACTTAACAAGGTAATGACGTTGTATAGGTAGTAGTCGATCAGTTAACCAAATCTGCGCACTTTATACCTATGCGCACAAGTGACTCAGTGGACTAGCCTACTAATCTATATGTTAGAGATATGGTACGATTTCACGGGGTCCTAATGACTATCATTTCGGATGGGGATCCACATTTTACGACTCGGTTGTAGAGGAGGCCATAGGGTGCCTTGAGCACTAAGTTACTGTCTATCATCCTCAGACTGATAGACAGTCCAAGTACACTGTTCAGATTTTAAAGGACATGCTTCAAGCTTACGTTTTTAATTTTGAGAGTTCGTGGGAGAGGCATTTATCCTTGGTAGGGTTTGCCTATAATAACAGTTTTCAGGCAAGTATTGGTATGGCTCCTTTTGAGGCCAGTTTATGGGCTGAGGTAGGTGATCCACCTATCTTAGGTCCAAAATTAGTTTGGAAAACAATAGAGAAGATTACGCTTATCCATGAGAGGTTGGTTTCAGCTCAGAGTTGCCAAAAGAGCTATGTCAACCGTAGGAGGCTACCTTTATCTTTTGAGATGGAGGATTATGTGTTTCTTAAAATATCGCTAAGATGGGGTTTGATGAGATTTGGAAAGAGCAGGAAGTTGTTTCCTAGATTTATTGGGTCTTTTGAGATTCTTGAGCGAATTGGGGATGTAATTTATCGTTTGGCCTTACTGCCCCAACTTTCTGGGGTTCATGACGTGTTTCATAATTGTGTGCTCCGGAAATATGAACCTGATCCTTCATACGTGCTGGATTTGACCAATTTAGAGATAGATGAGAACGCCTCATATGAAGAAAGGCTAGTTTAGGTTTTAGATACTTGGGATCAAGTCTTGAGGGCAAGACTATCCCATTAGTTTAGATGTTGTGGTGACACAATGGAATTGAGGAAGCGACTTGAGAGCGTGAGGCTGAAGTCCATGAGAAATATCTAAATCTATTTGTTGATATTTGAGTTTTGTATTGAAATTTCATTGCATTATAATATATAAACATTGTAGGTGTTTTGGAAATTCGACTTGTAATATTTTATGCTGCATGCCATTGTTTTATCATTGTTACTAGAGTGGATTATTAATGAGATTAGATCACATTGATCATTGTTTTGGTTTAAATTTCGTGGATGAAATTTCTTAAGGGGGAGATTATAATAGTTCCGATTTAGACCCGACCCTTATCATGTTCTTGTATCCGAGATCCGATACTCTTATTCGTTGTCTATGTTTCTTCTTGTCTTGTTGTTGTTGAGCATGGAGTTGTTGGTTGTATTTGAAACATGTTGGGAGTTAGTTTTTCAAAAGAATTACTGTCCAGTTTTTTCTTGTTCACTTGAGCAATGTTTTGGTCGCTCGAGCGATCTTTGAGATCTCCTAGTATTTTTGCAGGTCTGTAAAACTTCTAGGAGTAGGGTAATCTTGGCTCAAGAAGTCCTTTCTTCACTCAAATGGTCTTCTTCAGTCTGCAAAACTTCTAGGAGGGGGTTTTTTGTGCTTGAGCGGTGTTTTGGTCGCTCAAGCAGTCTGTGCATATATCAGATCAAGAAAATGGGATTTTTAGTCACTTTTTCATTTCCTTCTCTCTTCCAAAACTCTTTTAAACCTAATTCTTCTCTCTCTCTCTCTCTCTCTCTCTCTCTCTCTCTCTCTCTTTATCTCTAGTTCTTGCCTTAAAACCTCAAATACTCCCTAATCTATGATTTCTCCACCTTGGTTCCTTGGAGAAAAAAGATAGTGCTCGTCGAAAGCTTCGTTTTAATTGGAGGAAAACTTGTTTTTGGCTCTATCAAACTTTTACCCTTGTTCTCTTCCTCTTCTACTTTTAAGGTAAGGATTTCTTCAACCTTTGATATGATTCTTAACTTAGTTATTTACTTTTTGAGAAGGGTTTAATGATTTGGGGATTTTGGACTAAATCTAGAGTTTGATTTTGAAATATAAAAAAGGGGTTTTCAAATAAATTCTTGGGAAAGGTTGTGAAAGTATGTATATTGTTGGGTTGTGTTGAAATGTTGAAAAATTCTTTCTTAAATGTGATTTTGAAAGTAAATGAGGGTTTGATTGAAAATCATTGATGTTTGATTTATGGAAAAAAAAAAAAAGGAAAAGATGTGAGGCTTGAAAAAATAAGAAGAATGTATCCATTGATAACGTGAGTGGAGTTGGATTTATATTATCGCTCCTATTTTGAAATTTATGAGAATATATATGTTGAGTAGAAATGTATGTTTCGGGCTATCGGTGGAGGATAGTTTTGATTGTTGTAAAAATTGCATGAGGATTAGGTTAATTGAAACTAATTACTCATATATCTTGCATCGAGCATGGTTTCATACTAAATCATTAAAATGTATTGTTTTTGAGAAAAATGAGTATATGCCTGGGTGAATCTAGTTAGGGGATATAGTTGTGGTTTATATTGTTGGCTTGTGTGTCCTTTGTGAAAATATAGAAACTCGTGTGGTTAGGTGTCGATTCTTCCAGTTAGTACTGGTAAAATGACTTTGATCGTGTTTGTATAGCCTACTAGCAGGCACATACATACCTAGAGATTCCCAGTGTTTTGTACTCATTGCTCTACTTTCTAACTTGAAATTATTGTTTATTAGATTGAATCACATAAAATTGAGGCATGGCATAGTTTTGAAAGAGAAAACATAATGTTTTGGAAAATGGCATTGCATTGCATTCACTATATGACTTTGTTAAGCTTCATACGTTGTGTTTGAATACATTTAATGGGCTTTAGCTCACCCTACATGAAAAACAACTTTCAGGTACTAATGATATACCTCCACCAATGACTTAACTTAGGAGGACCGTGGAGCTAAATGCTCATTTTTGTTTCTTTTATTGCAATTATCTTTTGTATAAGTCTTGGGCTTTTTAATTGTTTTGGACTTTGATCCACCTTATTGTAACCAAGCAATGTCTTAGAAAAGATGTAATCATTAGAGTATAAACCTATTTGTATTCCCTTTTATTTTCAATTCACTCATATATGACATATGCTATAAATTCAAGATTTAAGATTAATGAATGCATACATGCATATGTCATCTTTTGTACAGTAAAAGAATATAAATGAAAGGTAAATATTTTGTAAGTTTATGTTTTTCTATTGAACATTATGAGATGAGTTATTATTATTTTAGGGCATTACAAAAGTGATATGAAGCTATACTTCAAAGGGATAAAGTGTAATTTACCCAATTGATGAAATTGTATTTTAGTCATAAAGGTTAAAAAGAGAAAAAAAGAAAAAATATATATATATTTGGCTTCTCTCAAGTTATCATCTCAACTTGAGATACCGTTTGGGTTTGATGTCCATTTTAGAATTGATTTTGATGATCCGAACTGTTCAATTTTAGGACTCTTTTAGTAGAATATTCTTGTAAAAAATTAAGATGATTAGATATTGATAGTTATATATTTTAATCATATTTATTTTAAAAAATAAATGACAAAAATAATTTCAAAAATAACCATTTATTTTTTGTAATCTAAATTTGATTCAAATATAAAGTTATTGATCTTCGATCATCTTAATTTTTTACATAAATATTCTACTTAATGAATCTTAAAAAGTGAACTATTTAAATTATCGAAACTAAACCTATAATGAGCTCTATGAATCGCTCAATTTCTGTCATGTTGATATCCCAATATAAAAAATAATAAAAAAGTCTAACATAAAAAGAAAATAATAGAGGAAGAGAATTAATTGTTATAATTTTTAGGATAAATTACACGAACACTCATGAAATTTGGTCTAATTACATCTTATCCCTTGACGTTTTAAAAATTACATTCCCATCTTTATGGTTAATAGTCTCATTTCACAACCCTTGTTTATATAAAAGGTAACAACTTTTAATAAATAAATAAATAGAATTATATTGGAAAAAAAAAAGTAAATGAAAGGGGAAAAAAATAGAATTATAGTAAAAAAAAGTGAGAGTGTATGAGTTTAATATTTTTATTCTGTCTAACTAATTACAATAATAAAAGATTAATATAATTTTCTAAATATTAAGAGATAATATACTATAAAATCAGAAAATCTCAACAAGTGTATAATTTATCACAATTTTTAAGTAAAGAGTTAAACCCTTTTTATTTCAATTTTCGATTTAAACGAAGCAATAACATAGAACCCTGTTTGCACAATTCCTCACTCACTCCGAAGTCACAAAACCTTGTCGGAAAAATCTCTCTCCCTCTCTCTCTCTCTCTCTGTGCCATGGCTGTGGACAGACCCACAGTGAGGGTCTCAAACATTCCTCAAACAGCCATAGCCAAGGACCTCTTCGACTTCTTCGAGTCCACAATCGGCAAAGGCTCTGTCTACGCTTGCGAAATCGTCAGCGACCGCAAGAACTGGAAATCCAAAGGTTTCGGCCGAGTCCAATTCGAAACCCTCGATTCCAAATCAAACGCCACACGCCTCTCTCAAGAGGGCAAGCTTGTCTTCAAAGGGTTCGTCCTGTTTCTCTCCGCCTCCTTCGATGACGTCATAGCCCGGCCCGTCGAGCCCTCGAATCGAGTCGAGAATGGGGTTCTGCATTGTGGGTTGATGGTGAAACATGATTGCATGAGTGTGTTGGAGTCTTTTGACGGTGTCAAGGCTTGGGTTATGCCCGAAAGGAAGAGTCTTGAGTTCTGGGTTGTTCATAGTGGGGAGTGTTATAAGTTGGATTTACAGTTTGATTATGTTTTGGAGACTAAGGGGTGTCGTTTGGATAGTGAGAAACCCAATGCTGTGCTTCTCAAGGTATAATTTTTTGTTAAGTTCTTTTTAGATTTTTTTGATGTTTTGATCATTTTTTATGTTTGAATTTTTGTGGGTTTATGTTACTGTTTGTTGGAGCATCTCCAATCTTTCATCATTTATTTTTTCCGTCAAATTTGAATTTGATGAAAAAATGGCTAAGAGTGTGCTCCAACCATTTCATCAATTTTGTATCAAATAAAGGGAGAGTTAATTTTTTTTACCAAACAAGGATGAGCCAAATCCTTCACCAAATTTCCAACAATCATATTTTTACTCAAATATGATGAATTTTAAAGAGTAAGGATTGGAAATAGGTTTTCTTTCATCAAAAATGATTTGAATAGGTTTCAAATGTTTGGAATTTTTTTAAATGATTTGATAAGGAAAGAAGAAAAAACAAAAAAAAAAAAGAAAAAGAGTAAGGATTGAAGTGTTCCATATAAGATCAAGTTTTTATTCAAATTTTCAATCAGATTTGATGGAAAAAGGGGGGGGGGGGGGGGGGGAGAGAGAGAGAGAGAGAGAGAGAGGATTGGTGATGCTCTTAGTTGGCAGTAAGGTCACTATTGTTGATCTATTTGATTACTTATTTCTTACTTGCTCATCTTATTCATGAGCTTACCATTCATTCATCTGCCTCTGTAGCTTTAAACTGATGATTTTGACTGGATTTGCTTTTGATTTGTGAATTAGGTAATAGCTTGGACCATTATTTGTTGTACTAGTAAATGTTTGTTTTCGATGTCTCTTTCCTTGCAAAAGAGGAAAGATAGTTCTTTAATTTCTGCTTTTAGTATCTATATGTGTGCTTTTCCTCAATATTGTTGGTGTTGTTATTTAATGTGCTGACACAAGTGATCCAAGTAGTAGAGGTACTTCTAAGGAGGAGACCTGTTTGTATCCAATGCCTGATACTTTTTGAGGAAGAAGAAAATCAAGGGTAAATTTTGTTAAATTAGGTTTGAAGTTTAGGACCATGCAACTAAGGGCGGAAGGAAGCGAGTTCTTGGCCCCTCTAATTTTTTTAGAAAGTTTTATATGAGTGCAACCAACCAAATTTTTTTGTACCACATGTAGTGGCCTCCCCAAACTCAATCGGGCACCTCTAAATTTTTTGTGAAACCCACTCTATGAGGTTGCCCTTCAAAATCTAATTTCTCATGCATTGCTCTCAAAAATTTTAATCTGGCCCCCTGTTTATAAGGCATTGGTAACCAAATTATGAAAAACCTTGCAATAAAGAAGGAATATAGTCTTCTTGAGGTGTGAAAGCATAATAAAAAAAAAAATAACAATAATAATAATAATAATAAATCTTTTACTAAGAGCAGTGAATTATGTTAGAGAAAGTGATAAGTTTCTTATGTGCTATGAAGCACGGACACCTCTCCGAGGGCTCCGTACCAATGTCGGACACGTGTCGGACACGAACACGCGTCGGACACGCGGTGGACACGTGTCCGACACGCACTAGAGAGTGTCCAATTTTTTTTTTATTTTTTCTGAAGCCGGACACGTCCAGGACACGTTATGGACACTTTCGGACACGCACGGGGCCAATTTCAGAATTTACAAAACATTTTTAGGGTCAATTTCAGAATTTATAAAATATTTTTGGGGTCAATCTGTAAAAAAGCAAAAAAAATTATGTTTGCCCTAAATCAAAAGCCCTAAATCGATCTTAAGAGGTTAGTAGAGAACAAAAAGAGAAAGAGAGAAGGCAGATAACAGAGGAGAAAGACAACCTGGTCGCTCGTCAGTCGCTCGTCCGTCGCTCGTCAGTCGCTCGTCATCGGTCGTCGCTCGTCGTCGCTCCTCGGCCGTCGCTCGTCGTCGTAAGGTACACCTTCTTCTTCCTTCCTCAGCTTCGGTCTTCTTCCTTCTTCTTCTGGTCTTCGCCAGTCGATGTTTCTCTCTCTCTGTGTCTGTCGAGGTCTCCTCTCTCTCTCTCTCTGAGTCTTCTTCTGGTCTTCTCCTCGTCTTCGACTTCGGTCTTCTATTTTTTTTTTTTCTATTATTTCAGAATATATATATATATTTATTAACAACTTCGGTCTTCTTTTTTCTTTTTTTTTTCTATTATTTCAGAATATATATATATATATATATTTATTAATTAGTTTTGTTAATAAGTCTTTTTTTATAATATGTATTTATTTCAGAATATATATATATATATATATTTATTAATAAGTCTTTTTTTATAATATGTATTTATTTCAGAATATATATATATATATATATTTATTAATTAGTTTTGTTAATATTTCTTTTTTCAGAATATATATATATATATTATTAGTTTTGTTAATATATATATATATTTTATTAATTTTGTTAATTTTAATAATAATGTGTGTTTATTAATTATGTTATTTCAATGTTTTTTTAATTATTTTTTAATAATTTTATGACATATAATAAATAAAATTAATTATATATATTGAACGTGTCCCCAGCGTGTCGTGTCTCCCATTTTTTGAAAATTTGCGTGTCGGCGTGTCCTTGTCGTGTCCGTGTCGTGTCGCGTGTCCGTGTCCGTGCTTCATTGCTTATGTGGGTTCTTGTATTTTTTAATTCAGCCACTTATGAAGCTCTATGGTTCTAAGCACATGAGGTAATATTTAATCAATTACAGAGGCTTATGAGGAGTGGGTAGCATGTCTAAATTGAGACTAGTCTCTTACAGTTTTTGATTGGGCCAACTGGCCTATATTGAGTAATATTGTAATAATTGTTTAATCAATTTAAATATGGCCAAACTCACCACCTACCCGATCAATTGGCCTATATTAAGTAATATTTTAATAATAATTAATCCGTTTAAATCCAGCCTGCCAATGCGTGCCCTGCTAGATCTGCCCATACCTTCTTTCAATGGAGGAATTTTGGTGCTGCCCCTACAAGCAACATAACCCTTAGTTTTCTTAGCTGAATCTAATATTGAAAGTCTCAACCACGGTTCTAAATCGCAGTATTAGGGCACGTAACGGTAATGGTGACGGTAACGGTTGCAGTGTAACAGTTTCTGGAGCATTGAGCAGTACGTATCAAGAATTGGGTGACGTGATTGTGAAAATTTTAAAATCATTTGTAATAGCTCTAACACTCAATTATACGCATGTTTATACTATTTTAATCTTAATTGGATATACTTTAATCAATATGTGACATTTATATATGTTTTTCTTATTGTATGCATTACAAATTCATGTTAATAAAAGAAATCTTGTTATCAACATTTCAAATTTTGCACCCAACCTAAAATCCTCAATCCCACATTGCTCGACAAAGCAATAGGATAGTACCAATTGTAATATATAAGGATCAACAATTGCTTGCACCAGTCCCACATTGCTTGACCAATGAAAACAATAGGCGTACCACCTGCTTTAAATTGCCTTATGCATTGCTCCCAAATAAAGCTGCTCAGCTGTTGTGCCTTGCACCACATAGAAAGCTTTTATTAAATATTACGTTATTTAAAATTTTGCGGCAAACCAAACTGGTTCAACTTCAAACTGTTTGAAAAAATCTGATTTTTGTCGTTACTTAGAGCAAACCCACCAGTTCAGAAGCAATTTAGCACTCACATTTCTATTTCGGTTTATAACCAAATCAAAGACTTAAAAAAACAAAAAAAAAAAGGTTTGAAAATAAATGTTTGCAATAATTTATATCTATTTATGTATTTTCCTGAATATATATATGTTTTTGTTATTCATTGTTAGGCTTAAATATAAACATGCAATTATATTTATTGTTTTGTCCCTGCGTATTCACTTCCCAGGTTTGTCATATAGATGGGTCCACATAATGTGCTAGATTTTTGTACCTTGAATATGTGCCACAGTTCATGACTGTAAAATGTGTATCTACATGTTTGTAAGCCCATCTGCTATGAAGCACGGACTATCTATTTTAGTAGCTGTATGTGTCCAACACATGTCTGACATAGACACCACTCGAACATGCCAAGACACCTGTCTGACATGCCACATGGCATGCCAAGTGTTATTATTATTGTTTTTTTATTGGACATGTTGGCGGATGCATCAAGCACATGAGTGTCCTGTGCCCAAATGCGCGACATGACATGTTTGACGTTTTATTATAATTTTAGAAGGGTGATTTAGTGGTCAAAGTAAAAATTTGGAAACAAGAGGGTCAAAATTAAATAAAAAATAAAACTTTCCTCTAATATGTTTAACTTTCAATGTCTACAATATGAGCCTTAGAATTCATTTGAAAGAGACAAAGAGCATATCTCATTGAAAAAATAATCTCCCTATCATCTTGCTAGTGTTCATATTATTTGTTTTCATTTACGTTTTTCTATGAAATTTTTGGTGCAAACTTTTGGTAAATATTCACTATATTGTTATTTCTTAAACAAAATAGTGGGGCTTTATATATTTTTTATGGACAATCTATTTATTATTGAACTTAAATGCTTTTAACATTTTTGAGACAATGTGGTTTGTTTATGGTTGATGAAATGGTATTTTGTATAATGGTATTTAAATTGAAGATCGAGTGTTTTTTCAAGTTGAATTAGTGTTGGTTTTTCATTATTTTTGTTTGTTTATGAATATAAATATATAAAAATGTTATTTCTCATATTCCCACCTGACTATATCCTCTTTTTTATATAATTATTATTATAAAAATCACATGTACTATGTCTCGGGTACGGGTGGCTCTATTTCCATGGTTGAATGCAGCTTCTACAACCTCATCTTAGACAAGTTGTCCGTGGTTTGTTTGATCTAGTTCCTGGCAATTCATATTATGGTGAAGGGATATTGAGATATTCTGCTATGGCAGTTGAATGTTTTTTCTTCAATGTATTAGGGGTTTTGGTGTCTCATGTTTTTTCTTGATTTTTGTTGTTTTCTTTCTTTGTTGTATATGCATTGTGCCCCCTCGGCATTTTCTCAATGCAACTTTGTTTGTTGCTTGTCAAATAACTAAATAAATATGGATACAGGACGTGGAAACATGGCAAGGATATTCCCATAAAGCAACTACTTGAAGGGATAACTTAGACATGGAAGGACACAAATATACATGTTTTGTATGTATATGTGTTTGTTTATTTGTATAGTATTATGTGTTTATGACACAAAAAAAAAAAATAGTTTGTTTTGCCGTGTACACGTAAGTGTTTAATAACACTCTTTGATGTGCTTCATAAAATAATGACAACCTTTGATGGTTTGGTTTCCATTGTTAAATTTATTTCTCTCTGAGTCTTTTCCCAAATATGGCTTAAGCTTTAAACAATTTGTAGTTAAACTGTCTTTTCTAATGTCCCTAATGTAAGGCTTCTAAGGATTTGGTGGGCTTTGGTGAAGGGGCATAATGCAAACTGTACACAGGCAAGAATGTGGATAAAAGATCCTTGTGGTTGTAAAATGTAAAGTACTTTGGCAACCCCAAGGGTTGGCCGAGCGATAAAGACTTGAGGATAAGATCCAAGGTTTTGAGTTCGAGTCACCCAAGGGGCCACTGGAGGTTTACCTGGTCGTTAACTTCAAGGCTGTAGGATTAGTTGAGGTGCACACAAGCTTGCCCAAATACCCAGTTATCAACAAAAAAAAAAAATCTGTAAAATACTTCTGCTGACTTTCAAATTGATCATTTAAAATTTTCAAGAAGTTCATGTAATATTTTTAGGTTGCATACACTAAGGTGCATTGGATTTAAATCTGTTCTTCACAAATTCCAAAATTGGTTTTCATACAAGACCCCGTTTTAGCTGGAGCATTGTACACTAGGTGGCCCTTATTCATATTTTCTACCAAGGTTGCAGTAGTTGTTACTATATAAAGAAATGGTTATTTACTTTGATATGAAAATGAAAATGAAATAAATTTTCCTTGCCTCTGGAGCTCATTAGGTTTTGGATTTTGCTTCTTCACTAGTATTGACTACCTGAATTTGTTAACGTAGGAATCAATTATAAAACCGTGTGGTGTCATAACTCTGCTGTTGCCATTGCAGGGTAGAATTGCAGCTCAAGTGGCTAAACCTGGTACAACTTTAGCCCAACCAGATTAGTTTGGAGCCTCGATTGGAGCATTAGTGCATAAGGTTGGTGGCATTGGGCTTGGGTTGAAGATCTTAATCCAATCGTATCTCAGGTTTTAGGGCAAGGTGTGATTGTTTAGATGGGCTGATTGTTGTTTATAACATAGAATCATCAACTTTTTATAATCACTTCAGCCAACACAGCATAACGCTTGCTTGAAGACCTAAACTTGAATTGGACAGTGCACTAGGCACTAGCTTTAGTGCCCAAACTTCACGATTGGGCTTTGAGTGATTGCCAACCCACCAACTTTGTAGTCTATTAAGTAGACATCTATTGGATAGGGTATCATTATCATTGCCTCAAGCTATGCTCTACAATGGTTGGAGGGAATTTTTATGTCTACTATTCATTCAGTCTTTCAGCATTTCTCTCTCTCATAACACCTTTCACCCTTATTGTGCATCTCCATATGTGTTCTATTGAGTGTGTATTATGTCCTAATAGTTAAAAATTGTTAGACATTGGAACTTTGAGAAATTTATCATTTGAAAAGCACATTTTGTATTCAAAGAATATTGTGAACAGCACTTACATTGTACAGTCGCAGTATACAAACTTAACGAGCTTTCTTTTATGCTATTCACGAGAAACTTCACATTCATATGGAAATTGTCCATACATAGCCCAAGGTGGAGCTTATATATTTCCTAGCAGACTAAGAATCTGATAATTGAATTTACGTGATCTATCAAACATTTCGAATGAATGTAGTTGTGGTGGCAGCCTGGTAGGTTAGCAGAAAAAGTAGATCAAAATATTGTCTGATCATGTATGATGTTAGAATATGAAATTGTTATAATAGGAAATATTAGAATAGAAAATAATTGTATTTATTACTTTTTTTCTTTTTTGTGATTGCTCAGACTATGCCTATAATTGCTCAATTATCAATATAAAAGGGAATGAAGTCTAACTCATTCCCTAATTCCTTCTCTTCTCTAAACCTACAAGGATATTCTGATGAATTTTGTCATTTTCTTTTTATTTTATTTTTTTGAAAGAAAATGTAGCAGCTGAAACATTTCTTTTTGTTTTGATATTACTTTTCGTGTTCGCTGGTTTCTTGGCTAGTGAATTTGTTACTAATTATCTGTATCTTTTTCAGCTCAAGCATGCTCCAAAGATATACCAAAAAATTTCTGGACCTAATGTCAATTCAAAGTTTGGTGCTAACCGGTACCACATCTGCAAGGAAGATTTTGGGTTTCTTTGGGTACGCACTACAGATTTTTCCGGAATGAAGTCAATCGGGCAATCATCTTCACTGTGTTGGGAAATCAATGAAGAATTATCAACTTTTGATAATTTTACCGGTTTGCCCTATTATACGAAAGATGTAAAAGATCTTATTCTAGAAGAAGGGGAAGAATTTGGTTCTACGTCCGAGGTAGTTCCACTTGTCAGTTGTCAATCAGATTCTAAATTAGCATATGAGATCCTTTTCCAACTCAATTCCCTTGTTCACACCCAAAAAATTAGTCTTGCTTCAGTGGATAATGATCTGATTGAGATCCTCAGCAGTTTAGACATTGACACTGCAATGATGGTTCTTAAGAAAATGCATAAGCTGCAATCCACTTGTTACGAGCCCGTATCGTTTATTAAAACCCGGCTGCATATTTTAAAGAAAAATAGTAATGGTAAGAATCTGCCTTCATTATCTCTCAGCAGGTTAACAAATCACAACACAATGAGTTGTCATAGAGTCCTCATTACACCGTCGAAGATTTACTGCTTAGGGCCAGAGCTCGAATCCTCAAATTACGTTGTGAAGAAATTTGCTTCGTATGCTTCTGACTTCCTGAGAGTTACTTTTGTTGAAGAAGACTGGAGTAAGCTTTCGTCTAATGCCATTTCCACAAGTATTCAGCAAGGTATCTTTGCGAAACCTTACAGAACCAATATATATCATCGGATTTTGTCTATTCTTCGAGAAGGGATTGTGATTGGAGACAAAAGATTTCAATTTCTCGCTTTCTCAGCTAGTCAACTCCGTTCAAATGCTGTGTGGATGTTTGCTTCTAATGAGAATGTGAAAACCGAAGATATTAGAGATTGGATGGGCTGCTTCAACAAGATTCGCAGCGTGTCAAAATGTGCTGCAAGGATGGGTCAATTATTCAGTTCTTCTACGCAAACTCTGGAAGTCCCTGCACAAGAAGTTGAGGCTATTCCTGATGTCGAAATTACCTCTGACGGTGTTGGTTACTGCTTCTCTGATGGCATTGGAAAGATTTCCAACTCTTTTGCTAGACAAGTTGCTCAGAAGTGTGGATTAAATCATACTCCTTCGGCATTTCAAATTCGATATGGTGGCTATAAAGGTGTCATAACCGTTGACCGTAATTCCTTCAGAAAACTATCTTTACGTAGTAGCATGCTTAAATTTGAATCAAAAAACAGGATGCTTAATGTCACTAGTTGGAGCGAGTCCATGCCTTGCTACTTGAATCGGGAGATTGTTTCCCTTTTGTCCACCTTGGGAGTAGAAGACACGGCTTTTGAGGCTATGCAAGATCAACAACTTTGCCTTCTGGGCAAAATGCTGACGAGTAAAGAGGCAGCATTGGATGTTCTCGAGAGCATGGGTGGGAGAGATGCTAAAGGCATTCTAGTAAAGATGTTGCTTCAAGGTTACGAGCCAAACATGGAACCTTACCTCTCTATGATACTTAGAGCACACCATGATAACCAGTTGTCTGATTTAAGAACCCGGTGCAGAATATTTGTCCCACAGGGACGGATCCTAATTGGATGTTTGGATGAAACGGGCATTTTAAACTATGGCCAAGTTTATGTCCGCATTACCATGACTAAAGCAGAACTGCAAGCTGGAGAGCAGAGTTTCTTTCAGAAGATAGACGAGACAACATCTGTATTGATTGGGAAGGTTGTAGTAACAAAAAATCCGTGTCTTCACCCAGGAGATATTAGAGTCCTCGAGGCTGTCTATGAGGTTGCATTAGAGGAGAAGGGTTGGGTGAATTGCGTCATCTTCCCCCAGAAAGGAGAAAGGTATAAAGCACTTCTCTAAAGGAATTGTTTTACCATATTTTTTAGTTAATAATTATTTTACCCTGTTTATGATTGCTAAAGTAAGATTTGATTATTATTTTTTTATTTTTTTATTTTTTTAAACGATAGGCCACGTCTGTTAGATTAAAATCAAATGAAGTTCTCTCTATGAAGCACGGACACCTCTCCGAGGGCTCCGTACCAGTGTCGGACACATGTCGGACACGGACACGCGTCGGACACGCGGTGGACACGTGTCCGACACGCACTAGAGAGTGTCCAATTTTTTTTTTATTTTTTCTGAAGCCGGACACGTCCAGGACACGTTATGGACACTTTTGGACACGCACGGGGCCAATTTCAGAATTTACAAAACATTTTTAGGGTCAATTTCAGAATTTATAAAATATTTTTGGGGTCAATCTGTAAAAAAGCAAAAAAAATTCTGTTTGCCCTAAATCAAAAGCCCTAAATCGATGTTAAAATCCACCTACTCTCCACCTACTTCACCCACTTAAACCTACTCCACTAAACCTAACCCACTACACCACTCCACCTACTTCACCCACTTAAACCTACTCCACTAAACCTAACCCACTACACCACTACCACCTCCACTTCACCTACTCCTTACCTACTACACACTCACCCTCTTCTATATATAGGAATCATGAATCATTGTAATAGATATCAATATAAATCAATCAATAATACATTAATTTTTACATGGTATCAGAGCTGGTTTAAGAATCTAGTATTTTCGCTTCCCGGCGGGCGGCAACCTCACCTTAGCCGCCCGCCGGACCTCAACCTAGTCTGCTTGTTTTTTGTACACATACCTTCTTCCATAATTAAGCTCTTCTCTGCCTTTACAATGGCTGCCAACGAAGACCAAGCTTTTCCAGACCCATCCACCATCCACATCCATCTTTTCCTCCATTTTCCTTTCCCTGTTTTCAATATATTCAACATATTTTGGAGCTGAAACTTCAATTGGTTTCTTGATTTGTACACCATCTGCCCATCTGTACTCATACTTGGGGCCTGCAGTCATTGTAGGACAGTTTTCTGGAGTGCAGAACTCTGTGAGGGTACCATACAGCAAGTTCACCTGGTTGAAGAAGTCCACAGTGTTGACAGCCAGCCATTCATTAGCGTCCTCCCCTGGAGGAAGTCTTACTGCTTCTCTCAGATTTCCACTCCCTAATGTTGCATCAATGTGCTTTCTCAGCTGTGCCCCCTTACTCCGGGCGAAATGTCCTTTGGTTCCTGCCCAGACCGAAGAGACTCATGGATCTAGAGAGAGAGAGAGATGCATGTGTGTATGCGTGTGATCTCTTCATCTCCAAACCAGTTCATGCCAGAGAGAGAGAGAGAGATGACTAGCTTTTCACTTTTCAAAGAGACAGAGGTAGTGGTTGAAGAGACCAATATAACTCTGGAACCAACCCATGTGCACTTTTATTATAAACCATCTTTTTTTCCCACCGCCCAAATTTTATTTTTTATTATAAACCTTAATTGGTGCTCTATTTTTATTCATTATTAATATTCATCATCACCATGCTTATCATTTCATCACTATCTCCATATTTTTTTTTATTATTCGATTCCCTTACTTTTCAAAAAAAAAAAAAAAAAAAATTCATCATTCCACAAACTCATTTTATTCATGTTGGGGGCTCACACCGATCCCCATTTTACATCAAAAAAAAAAAAAACAAAACAAAAAAAAAAAAACAAAAACAACAAAACAACCACACCCACAGTGGGATTTTTCTTCTCTACTCTGCAGCCGGTCTCTTCTTCTTGCCTCTGTCTTGGAAGGCCCTTGACGGTGTTGCCTCCGTGTTTTCCACGCCGCCGAGCACGTTCACTCCCTGCTCCTCCACTGCAGCATATGGCGGCCCTCCAAATCGGAACATCACAGTGGCCTTCCGCTTCAGCTCCTTATTTTCCGCCTTTAGCACACTTATCTCTGCTCGCGCATCCTTATACATGCGTTGGAGCAGAGCCAGCTGAGAGTTTACATGCTGCACCTCATTTGTCCTACTCTGCAGCCGGTGCGACAAGTTTGTGACCGCAGTCATAGTTTCAACACAGGACTTCAATGTATACTGATTAGCTTCAATATCCGTTTGCACTGCCATTTTTTGCTCCACCGACCGCATCGGAAAGTTCAACGGAGCAAAACCAGAGGTGTTTGGTTGAGGTTCACAGGCCACCGCACCAGTTATCTCTCTTGTTGACTCGTTGAGGTCGGGAAAGAGAGTGAGCAGACCACGGGAAGAAGAGGCTATGTTCTGGGTAGCTGAACGGGAAGAAGAAGCCATGTTTTTGGGTTGCTGAGTGTTTCAGAGAAGGGTTGGTTACAGAATGTTACAGAGAACGAAGAGGTTTCAACTGGTTTGTTATGCTTCCAAGCCTCAGACTTCGCTTTGGTTTATAAAGACAGACGACGAGGCCGACACGCGCTCTGTCAATCACGTGCATCGCCGCGTGTCAGGCGCCCCTTTTGATGGCTCGACGCTTTCTGTCGGGCACGTTTTTTGATGAAGTGGGCGCGCCTTTTGATGGCACGCCTTTTGATGGCACATCTTTTTATGAATTGGGCACGCCTTTTGATGGCACGCCTTTTTATGGATTGGGCACACCTTTTGAGGGTGCGACTTTTTAAGAGTCCGACAAGACTCTGTAAACTGTCCCGACATTGATTCCGGTTAGCTCCTTTATGGGTCCGACAAGACTCTGTAAACTGTCCCGACATAGATTCCGGTTAGTTTCTACAAGGGTCCGACAAGACTCTGTAAACTGTCCCGACATTGATTCCGGTTAGTTTCTACAAGGGTCCGACAAGACTCTGTAAACTGTCCCGACATTGATTCCGGTTAGCTCCTTTATGGGTCCGACAAGACTCTGTAAACTGTCCCGACATAGATTCCGGTTAGTTTCTACAAGGGTCCGACAAGACTCTGTAAACTGTCCCGACATTGATTCCGGTTAGTTTCTACAAGGGTCCAGCAAGACTCCGTAAACTGTCTTCTACAACGGTCCGACATGACCCCATAAACTGTCTTCTACATCGGTCTGACACCGCCATCCAGTGTCCTCTACACCGTTATGACACCACCATACAGTGTCCTCTACAACGTTATGACACCCCCATACAGTGTCCTCTACAACGGTCTGACACCACCATCCAGTGTCTTCACCAATGGTCTGACACGACCATACAGTGTCTCTTATCCTTTTTTATTTTTATGTATTTTCTTGTTTTGTTACTCTCTCCAAACTCAAGTTGGTTAGTTCCTATCCCCCTTGAGTTTGCGGGGGGCTGTTAAAATCCACCTACTCTCCACCTACTTCACCCACTTAAACCTACTCCACTAAACCTAACCCACTACACCACTCCACCTACTTCACCCACTTAAACCTACTCCACTAAACCTAACCCACTACACCACTACCACCTCCACTTCACCTACTCCTTACCTACTACACACTCACCCTCTTCTATATATAGGAATCATGAATCATTGTAATAGATATCAATATAAATCAATCAATAATACATTAATTTTTACAATCGATCTAAGAGGTTAGTAGAGAACAAAAAGAGAAAGAGAGAAGGAAGATAACAGAGGAGAAAGAGAACCTGGTCGCTCGTCAGTCGCTCG
Source organism: Camellia sinensis (assembly GCF_055761805.1). Lineage (NCBI taxonomy): Eukaryota > Viridiplantae > Streptophyta > Magnoliopsida > Ericales > Theaceae > Camellia > Camellia sinensis. Next base: position 97,554,566 of record NC_138975.1, on the reverse strand, counting down.
TCATCGGTTGTCGCTCGTCGTCGCTCCTCGGCCGTCGCTAGTCGTCGTAAAGTACACCTTCTTCTTCCTTCCTCAGCTTCGGTCTTCTTCCTTCTTCTTCTGGTCTTCGCCAGTCGATGTTTCTCTCTCTCTGTGTCTGTCGAGGTCTCCTCTCTCTCTCTCTGAGTCTTCTTCTGGTCTTCTCCTCGTCTTCGACTTCGGTCTTCTATTTTTTTTTTTTCTATTATTTCAGAATATATATATATATATATATATATATATTTATTAATTAGTTTTGTTAATAAGTTATTTCAGAATATATATATATATATTTATTAATTAGTTTTGTTAATAAGTCTTTTTTTATAATATGTATTTATTTCAGAATATATATATATATATATTTATATATATATATATATATATATATTTATTAATAAGTCTTTTTTTATAATATGTATTTATTTCAGAATATATATATATATATATTTATTTATTTCTTAATTAGTTTTGTTAATATTTCTTTTTTCAGAATATATATATTAATTAGTTTTGTTAATATTTCTTTTTTCAGAATATATATATATATTATTAGTTTTGTTAATATATATATATATTTTATTAATTTTGTTAATTTCAATAATAATGTGTGTTTATTAATTATGTTATTTCAATGTTTTTTTAATTATTTTTTAATAATTTTATGACATATAATAAATAAAATTAATTATATATATTGAACGTGTCCCCAGCGTGTCGTGTCTCCCATTTTTTGAAAATTTGCGTGTCGGCGTGTCCGTGTCGTGTCCGTGTCGTGTCGCGTGTCCGTGTCCGTGCTTCATTGAGTTCTCTTATATTTACCACATTATCTCTAGATTGCTAGATCAGAATGTTATATAGTGCTTCAATTCCAATTTGATGGACATGGACCTGGCACTGGGATACAATTATTTTGAAAAAAAATTAAGATACATACACAATGGGAATATGGGGGAAAAATATATTTTTTATATATTTTTATTTACGATGTATAATACAAATTTAGGGCACAAAGATATAAGCAGCGTCATTATATATGTAGGTATATATATATGTATATATTCACTTTTCTTGCCGTCTTTACATATATTTTACTCCCCAAATCAGCTTTTTAAAATTATAAAAACCCATAAAGGTGTCATAGGCGTGTCCAAACACAAGACACATGTCTGTGAAGTATTCCCAAAGTATCTTGTGAAAAAATAGTAACCTTCATTTTACCTCCTGGTTTGGCTTGATAGCACTTTACCTGCCCGTCGTTTTAAAAATAGCCAAAGTGCCCCCATGTGATTTTCAACCAAAATGTAACACTAAATCTGTTAGCAGCAGTGAAAAAATGACCTTAATACCTTTGTGTTATCTTCTCTTTCTCTCTTAAGTTAAAGATAGTTTTTAATTAAATAATTAAACCAAATATTAATCCAAATAATTCTAATTTTATAACTTAATTTCTAATTTGCAGCCTAGTTCTGGTTTAATTATATTTATAATTTACATATACTTATATACTTATATGTACCTATATAATGCAAATAACCAAACAAAAACAAATCAACAGATTTATTAGGGTGAATAATCTGTGAACACTGGGAACTCAAATCTAGATGGATGTTGTGGCTGGGACCTAGATATCTGATTAGAAATTAGAGGGTGCTTGGTGCCATTGTTGGCGATGAATGGGAATGACGCAAGTAGTTACATGAGAGCCATGGGTGACAAAGGCGGGGGCCTGTTGCATAGGAGGTATCTGATGGTAGCATGAGTGGTGGTGGGGGAATTGTCTGGTGAGGGTTGGTGGAGAAAGGAGTGATGGTGGGGGAGGATAACTGAGTTGGGGTTAGGGTTTATTAGGGGTAATATTGTATTTTTACATAAGAATTTGTTTTTGACTCAAATGATTTTCCTGTCAAATCACAAAGTAGGTGCCTGTAGTACACTTTCTGTCAACCTTGACAGAAAATGTAACGGCTGCACCTTTGTCTCAAACCACGAGTGATCTCTTGACTATTTGTAAACTATAGGGGGATAACGTGTTATCAAGCCAAACCACAGGGGGGTCAAATGAATTTCTCTCTAATAATTGAAAAAAAAATTTGACACTGGACGTGGCATGTTCTGACACGTGGACATGCATATCCGCATCGTGTTGGTGTATAGACTCTAGTATATGCATATGACTATCCTTCCAACTTGAGGCATATGTGCACCTGTAAGATATATCAATAAAAAAACATTGATTTTTTGGAAAACTCCTTCGTTAAGATTGTAAGTTATTTGTTTATTTATTTACTTTTACCCTTGACGGCTATGAAGCACGGATACGAGTATTAGTACTGGTACAATACAGGTACGTCGATACAGTAAAATCCAGAAAAAGTAAGGTACAGGTAAGGCTTGGTACGTTTGTAAAATAATATTTATTTTTAATTTAGAATAATGCAAAAATTAATTAAATGGTTTAATTTGTTATGATTCAACCTACAATTAACATTTAATGCCGAAAGTAAAGTTATAAATCAAAATTAAATGTCAATATATTAAATCTCTTACAAACCATAATTTAATTTTAAAAACATGCTAAGCATAAAACTAAAAAAAAAAAAAAAAAAATCTAGTGAAAGGATTTTTATCTTTATAGGAAAAGAAAATATTGTTTCAACTGAGATACGGTAAAGCTTGGGTATATAGTAGGTACGTCTGGGTACGCCAAAAATTAAGAAAAAAAAATTTGAATACGTGTTCCATGTACCCGGTACGTATACCATACGCCGGTAAGTATCCGATACGGGTACGGCATGTTTTTTGAAATACTCATGCTTCATAGCTTGACGGAGAGCTTTCTACCCTTAGCAGATGCCTTCTTTAATATCAAGTTGTTATGCGACCCCCAGAGGTTGGAATCATTTTGTCAAAACTCAAATCAAATCATGAATTGTTTTGGTAAACCGTCATTCGTATCAAATCATAAATCTTATGATTCACTTTATTTAATATATAATTTTATATATGTATATACATATGAAAATACACATATAGTGTTTAAAATGAAATAAATTCAATAAAATTAAATTGTATATATGAATATAATTATAACACCACGTATATCAATATAACAACTGTGTCTCTCTCTCTCTAACGTTTGATAGAGAGGCAAAAATGACATTGTTTCGTACTTCCAAAAGAAACAAAATTCAGTTGTAATGAATTGCAATTTGAATTGCACAATTCACTTCAATTTCCTATTCAGCTTTACAATTTGAACCGAGTTGGTTGAAACTCCTATCAAATCATGAGTCATGTTTGGAATAATTCCCTGTCATATTGAGCTCTGTACTGTTGATGGCATTATTCATGAGGTGAGAAGGAATTACTAGGACTTATGGGGAGATATGAATGGAATATTCCATTTGAAGTTGATGTCCTTAGCCATTCAGGCATATATACCTTCACATTTGATTTATTTTAACGAGTTTTTCCTGTATTCTCAGTAGCAGCATGCTTTGTTGTTTATGTCTTATACTTTTCGTATTGGAGAAATACATTTGTTGCTTTTTTACTTCTCTGTTCAATGACTTGTTCTAGCAGTAACAGTTTATAACATTAGTTAGTTTCATTTATTAAAACTTTTTTGGGGAATTTTTATGCTCTCTCTCTCTCAACCACTTAAATAGATCAAAAATAGAAATTTTGATAGTTTATGGATGACAGTAACACTGATATATCCACAGGCCTCATCCAAATGAATGCTCTGGCGGTGATCTTGATGGAGACTTGTATTTTATAAGCTGGAATGAAAATCTTATCCCACCCCAAACTGTGACCCCAATGGACTACACTGGGCGAAGGCCTCGTCTAATGGATCATGATGTGACTTTGGAGGTAACTTAGAAAACTGAATTTGTGCAATTCACTGAAGTAAAGCATGTTTTCTTATTCCCAATTGACTAATATCTGCAGGAAATCCATAAATTCTTTGTTGATTACATGATCAATGATACTCTGGGCACTATCTCTACCGCTCATTTGATCCATGCAGACCGTGAACCAAGTAAGGCTCTGAGTTCAAAATGTCTTCAGTTGGCAACCCTTCATTCAATGGCCGTTGATTTTGCAAAGACCGGAGCTCCAGCTGAGATGCCTAGGTTTTTGAAACCGAAGGAGTTCCCAGACTTCATGCAAAGGTGGGACAAGCCCAATTACATCTCCAAGGGAGTTCTGGGCAAACTCTACCGTGCCACCGTTAACTCACCAGTGCATGAAAGTGCAGTCCTTGTTTGGTCTGAGAAGATTGCCCAGGATGCTTATGATCATGATCTCATTGTAAATGGTTTTGAAGACTTCATTGAAGTTGCACAAAGCCACAAGGAGATGTATTTGGACAAAATGAGCACCCTAATGAATTTTTATGAGGCAGAGAGTGAAGATGAGATACTTACAGGCAATTTGCGTACAAAATCAGCTTATCTGCTAAGGGATAATAGGAGATACGGGGAAATGAAGGATAGAATTCTGGTGTCGGTTAAGAGCCTATATAAGGAGGCAAAAGGGTGGTTTGAGAGTAGCTGCAAGGCAGACCAGCAACAGAAGATGGCATCGGCTTGGTATCATGTGACTTATCACCCATCCTATTGCAAGGAAAGCATTCATTGCTTGGGATTTCCATGGATTTTAGGCGATATTTTGTTGAATATAAAGTCCGTGCAGAGTAGAAAATTATCAGCATGAATACCATATCTTGGTACGGAAGAGGGCACAATTCTGCAAAATTTTGAACCCAAACATTGCAACATGTATCCAAATTACATTATGACCCGTTTGTTTTATATTGGAACTCTGTTTGAATGCATGTATTGTTTCTTTCTTTTTTACTTTACATTTCTTTTTTCTTTTTTTCTGTGGACAATTTTGCCCGGTTCAGTGATAGAAAGTCTTGCTTGGAACTCAGAGAACTGGCAATTCTACTGCCCTCCATGTCCTTTTTTTTTTTTTTGTTGGGCATCTGTTGTGAGAATTTCAGGCAATTTTGAAAGATGAGGTTGTGCTATGTTTTAGATACGCTTAAAAAGTATAAAATTTGTAAAAATTAAATAAAAAAAAAATCATCAAATACAAAACAAATATTTTAAAAAATTGAAAATTTAGTACATTTTCATATTTTGTTGTATTCAATGAATTTTTTTTTAAAAAAAAACTGTACAAATTTATACTTTTAAAGTAATATTAAGTGGATCTAAAAAGTAAAAAATAAAAAATAAATAAAATATTATAAAAATATCAAAAATACAAAAATCCTAATTGAAAACACCAAAAAATATTTTTAAAAATTCCAAACCAAACAGGGTGACAATATTCAAACAAAAATTCCATACAAAATAGATTTCTATAGTACATAATGGTCCCGTTTGGTGTAACTGTTAAACATATTATAAATTATAGTTTAACAGATTATGGATTATGACTTTAATCCGAAGTTGTTAATCTGTTTGGTGTAACTGTTGGATTATAGATTTAAGTTGTTGAGTAGTGTTTGTTAAATAAGTTGTGAAGTGGTTTTTTCAATTAACTTTTATTTTTTGTTATTCACTATTTATTTACATTTCTCATAAAAAATAATAATAATATTCTATAGTCCATTTGGATCTTTTTCTATTTTTAAAAAAATAAAAAATAAAAAAATCTAAGAGTATGATCGTAAATTAACATGTCCACAGCAGAAGCTGATAATCAGAAGCAATGCGTGAGCAGCTTTTCAGAATCAACTTTTTTGACGTAAAATAAGTTGTTAGAATCAGAAGTTGTTTGAAATAAGTTTAACCAAACAGTCCAAAATAACTTTTCAAAAGCCAGAAGTTATAAGTTGGCTCAAAAAAACTTAAACAAACACCCTCAATATAATCTATCATATAGAATAATGCAACTCATAGGACCTTTCACCTTAAAATAAAATACTCATGAGATGACTTATATTTATAATAATGTCATGTCACATTATTTTTGTGAGAATTTTTTTTATAAATTTTATGGAGTTTTCCTTCTAGATTTTATGGTTTAAATCTTTTGGGTAAGTTATTTTGAAATCAAGAGACACATACACATCAAAGTTTTTATATTTGCAAAAGCTTTCAAAATTTAAAAATTAAGTAATATTTTTTTTATATATATCTAGATTTCTGTTTGTCACAAAATTTTTATTTTTTATAACTTCACTGTCACTACATCAAAAGTCTATAACTACTTATACTCATAATCAATGGAATTTCATTAAAGCCGATAAAAATTCACTATTATCAAGTAAAAGTTAGTGAAATTTCTCCGGAGTAGTAAAAATTTAACTGTCTTCACTGTTCATGAGGTTTTTATGTTAGAAAGTCATTCAAATAAGAGTTCATTTCATTTTTTATCATTTAAACTATAACCATCTTATCTATTTTATCCTTAAACTAGTAATGTCATCTATTTAGTCGCTGAAGGTTCTAATTTTAGTTTATTAAGTTCAATTAAAGAAGTTCGAATAAATCAGTAACCATTGACAGAAATAAATCTAAAATTATTATTATAACGTTGAAAACGTATGTTTAAGAATGCAATTCCTTATACTTTTAAATTTTTTAATATAATATATGATATTTTTCAATTTTTTGGGGGTACAGCCCCTACCCGCATCCCCTAAATCCATCATTGACCATTGAAACTTGATTTGATTAGTAAAATGATCATTTCAAAATTTGAATATAGTCAAACACTCAATTTTTTTAATTTTTTTGTTTTTTAACTATTTTGAATAAATTACACCGCATTACCAATTTGATAGGTGTTTGGTTATATGATTAAATTAGTTAAATTTTAAAATAATCTTTTTAACCATCAAGTTTCAACCTTCACTGTTTTATATAGTCTTCTTTAATTGGACAGCATAAATTAAAATACGAAATTTGACATAGATTGAGAATGTCTGAACTACCATTATTGAAGACAATAGACTTTTTAGCTGGCCTATTGATTTTGCTAAAGTGCTTTTTGAGATGGTCGATAATTGACACCTCTCGGAATACCTTGGGACGTCGAGACAAAAACAACGTTTGCATAGCTGTTCGTTATAGCTAGGTGTTGTGTTGGCATCCCGGCAAGCGAAATTGGACAGCCTATGTGTGGGCTAAGTTTAGTCAATCTTTTTAAGTGAGCGCAAGTTAGGTTGGCCCATCAATTAAAGAGTAATTTTAAAAAATTTATTAAATTTTTTATCAAATGTTTCATATGGGTATAGCATTTATATAATGTCGGTTCCATATGAGTCCCACACCCACGTGAGACATTTGATAGAATTTTTAGCATCTCTAACATTTTTGTTGATTAAAACTTTCGGCTCAAGTACTTTCTAATGGACTCATGCCAACCTGCGGGCTTATCTAACAAGCTAAGATTTAAGTAATGCTCAAACTCAATTTCACTCGGACCAAGTAAAAGCCTAATAGGCCGAATCATGGGCCTTCGGCCAAATATGAGGCTTAGTTGTTGCTATCAAATTAACTCATCCGTAAACCCTAACTCATAAAAGATGCGACTTACCTCCTATGAGATGATTGTGCTCTTTTTACTAAATTTATTTATTTATTATTATTATTATTCAGTCTTTTAAAGGGAACAAGTTGTTGTTGAAGAGTCATCCGAAATTTATGTGAAGGTAGTAATTTTGTTCTTGAGGGTTTCATCCTAGATGATTGATTATGGAATCTTACCATTGATTTTATGATAAATTATAAATATATTTCCTGAAATTTGATTAACATACAAATCGCCTCTTGTGATTTTGAAAATTACATTTCATCCATTGATGTTTCTAATTTAATAACAAATAGCTCATTTTATTAATAAATCATCAAGTCAATTAACAATTTTTAATAATATTAAAAATATATTTCAATTAATAATTTGGGTAATTTTATTATTGTATAGGAGAGTAATTATGAATTTTATTTTTTTAATTAATTCTATTAAATAAAAAAAATTCTAATAATAGGGTATTTGTAATTTTTCAAACTATATAGGACAATCTGTATTTTAAGCAAACTTGTTGAAGGGCAAATCAATCCAAATGTAAATATATCTATATAATAAAGCAAGATGGTTTTTGAATTTGTCGTACACACATTTGTCCTACTAGGACATTTAGACGACTTAGATCTATTCAAATTATAAAACAATGACTAAGATATATTTTTCAAAAAATATCTCACATGAACATTTTCTATTTTTCCGTTTCTCTCTCTTACTTTTTCCTTTTTTCACCCATCCTTCCATAATCCCATAATTCCACCACCATCCTCACTCTTTTCTTTTTAATTTTTTTATTTTCTCTCTATTTTTTTTCTTCTCTTTTTTGTTCATTTATTTTTATTCATATTATGTGGAAAAGTCTATAATCCCAGAATTAGGAGTTAGATTTTACTTTGTGTAGTGGATATTAAATTAATGAATTTTATAGTCCACAAATTAAATGAATTTGAACAATTAATTATTATTTTTAAATATATTGAATACCTGATAGACTTCAAAAATTTAGACGTTATATGAATTTTCAATATCTATATAATAAAGTATGATGGTTTTTGAATTTGTTCTACTAGGACATTTGGACAGCTCAGATCTATTCAAATTATAAAACAACGGATGAGAATTTTTCAAAAAATATCCTACATGTACATTTTCTATTTTCCCGCTTCTCTCTCTTACTTTTTCCTTTTCTCACCCATCTTTCCCATGATCCCACCTTGCTCTCTCTTCTCTTTTTTATTTTCTCCAATTTTTATTTTTCTCTCTATATGTTTATTTTTTTATTTTTTTCTTTTTGTTCAACATATTTTACACATATTTTCATAGAATGTATGTATGCTCGTAATACACTAGGACATTATGGGCATACATACAATTTTCATATAATTATATAAGCAAAATCAATATTATATGTATGCCCGTAGAAATTATATGTATATCAAGCACATCTATCTATCTAGATATATATTATATAAGCAAAAAACGAGTTTTCGTAAGGAGTTTTGTGAGAACTCCAAAATTTTATAATAAATTTGTGATTTTATCAAATTAAAAAATAAATTTAAAATTGTGTTGGGATTACAATTATATTCTAATCCTAACATTATTTACACTGTGCCTCCAGGCACAAGCATACGCTAGTGTATATAAAAGTAGGATGATTTTTAAATTTGTCTTACACACATTTGTCCGACTAGGACATTTAGACGGCTCATATCTATTGAAATTATAAAACAATGGCTGAGATATATTTTTCAAAAAATATCCTACATGTACATTTTCTATTTTCCCGCTTCTCTCTCTTACTTTTTTCTTTACTCACCCATCTTTTTATGATCTCATGATCCCATCTTTGTCCTATATAATAAAGTATGATGGTTTTTCTCTCTATTTGTTTTTTTTTTCCTCCTTTTATTCACTTATTTTTATTCATATTATATGAAAAAATCTGTGATCCCAGAATTAGGAGCCAGACTTTACTGTGTGTAGTGGAGATTAAATTAATGAATTTTATAGTCCACAAATTAAATGAATTTGAACAATTAATTATTATTTTTAAATATATTGAATCTTCGTAAATTTAGATCTCATATGAATTTTCAACATTTAGATAATAAAGCAGAATGGTTTTTGAATTTGTCCTATACACATTTGTTCTATTAAGACATTTGGACGGCTTAGATTTATTCAAATTATAAAACAATGGCTAAGATATATTTTTCAAAAAATATCTCACATGTACATTTTCTATTTTCCCGCTCAGCAGTGCTTCCGACCCCTAGTGCCACATGGCAGCCTGCCACTGGCTGAAACCCAAAAAAAAAAAAAAACAATTTTTTTGGCCAATCAGGGAAGACCCCCAGCACCCCCACTGGGGGTCTAAGTCATTTTTCTTTCCCGCTTCTCTCTCTTACTTTTTCATTTTCTCATCCATCCTTCCATGCTCCCACCATCCTCACTCTTTTCTTTTTAATTTTTTTATTTTCTCTCTATTTGTTTATTTTTTATTTTTTCCTTCTTGTTCAATTATTTTTATTCATATTATATGGAAAAGTCTACAATCTCAGAATTAGGAACCAGATTTTACTTTCTGTAGTGGATAATGAATTTTATAGTCCACAAATTAAATGAATTTGAACAATTAATTATTATTTTTTAAATATTTTTAAATTTGTCCTACCTACATTTTTCTTACTATGACATTTGGACGACTCAGACCTATTCAAATTATAAAACAACGAATAAGAATTTTTCAAAAAATATCATACATGTACATTTTCTATTTTCCCGCTTCTCTCTCTCTTACTTTTTCCTTTTCTCACCCATCCTTCACATGATCCCACCTTGCTCTCTCTTTTCTCTTTATTCTTTTATTTTCTCCTATTTTTATTTTTCTCTCTATTTGTTTTTTTTTTATTTTCTCATTTTTGTTCAATATACTTTACACATATTTACATAGAATGTATGTATGCCTGTAATACACTAGGACATTATGGGCATACATACAATTTTTATATAATTATATAAGCAAAACCAATATTATATGTATGCCCGTGAAAATTGTATGTATGCCAAGCACATCTATCTATCAAACTATATATTATATAAGAAAAAGCGAATTTTCGTGAGGAGTTTTGTGAGAACTCTAAAATTTTATAATAATTCTGTGATTTTATCAAATTAAAAAATAAATTTAAATAGTGTTTGGATTACAATTATATTCCAATTCTAACATTATTTACACCGTGTCTTCAGGCACGGACATACACTAGTATATATATATATGTAACATGAATCTTATCTCCTAAAATTTTAAAACTACAATTTTGAAATATATTTTGTTAAAATTTTAACTAAGATACATACGGTATGCATCTTACCATAAATAAACATAATTTTATCATAAAATTTCATAACATCAACCATAAATACATAATTTCTCCACAAATTAACGTAACGTGTCTACAATTTTATGATTAATATTACAAAAATTTATGATTTAGTTATGACATTTTTTATTGCATTAATTTGTAATGATATTACACATTTTGTCATTAATATTATGAAATTTTATTATTAAATGATACCAATTTATAGTAAGGAACATAGAGTACCATAGGGTTTCCCTTTAAGGGATACTTATAACGTATTATTAATTTTTCTATCTTTTAATTCCTCCATTTTTTATATTTATATCAATATAGTGTAATTTCATTTACATATAAATTATCCTATTATTAATTATGTTTGTTTGATTTAAGTTCGTTAGGATTAAGTGGATATACCTCAATTCTTGTGATAAATTCTTTGTTTAGAAAATAATTAATAAAAATTAATAAAATACCATATAATATGCACAAATAACAAATCTTTATTAATAACACCAAACAAAAATTGTAGTAATGTATAAAATAAAAATATTCTATGATAATAAAAAAATCAAAAATTAAAAAGACATCCAAGAGACAACCAGCGATACGCCGAGCGTCACAATACTAGAAGTCAACGTCCACCTCATCACAGCACATTCCCCAGTGTACACACCGGCGCAAATTAGTCCCGACCGCGCACCCCCGGAGATCATCATCGTCGTCATCTTCTCCAACTCTCTCTCGTCCGTCAAGCGAAGCTCGAAGCATCCCTATCCATAGACGATTTCACCGATACTGGAATCGAAGCGTACCGCGACGAGAAGCTCCGAAACGTTTCGTCCGAATCACCGTTCTGCACTTGGCCATCATCGAAGTTGAGAGCGTAACTGAGAGGATCGTACTGGAATTTCCCTTGCCTTGCTCCTCCTCCGCCACTCTTGCTCCGATTGAACCGCCGTATGAAGGTCTTCCACCGTGGCCCGGCGGCGATCTCCGACCACTCTCGAAGCTTCTTCAGAGCGTTGATCCCCCGATCCCACCACCTCTCCTCCTCCTTCTCCTCCGTCTTCATTCTCCGCCACCAATGTACTCCCACCGCCGCCGATCTGTTCGAACCGCCGAAGCAAGGGATGCAGAAGCAGAATCGCCTCCTCGGGAACAGCATTTCGGCCATTTCTTCGTTCAGTTCTACATCATTGTGAGAGAATTCAAGGCCTTCATTAGCCATTTATATCTGTAATTCTCTCAATCAGAGAAACAGAGAGATAGATTGATGTTCTTGAAACCCTAACTCTCTCTCTCTCTCTCTCCCTCCCCTCTCTCTCTCTCTCTCTCTGTTTTTAGGGTTGGAAGTGGGACAGGAAGGTTATAGTTGTGAGGAAAACAGGGAGGGAAAGGTGACCGACAGGGAGTGTGTTGGAGAAGGAGGATAACCGGTTGGAGCCGGTGATTCCAGTCTGGATTACACGACCTATTACTATTACTAACTAACAAGTTGGGGGAGAGAGAGGCGGAGCGCGTTATGGTGAGAAAGAATTTCCAATAGAATTAGCCGTTGGGTGGAGATACGTTTTAGTGAATTAGTGATGATCCATAAATTGGTAGTATGCGAATGATGAGTTGTGCATGTATTATCATTATTAATAATAATTGAGGTTTAATGAATTAAGAAATCTAATAAAGAAAGTTTTGGTGCATTTATGATTGGGAATCTTTGGATTAGAGGGTTTTCAAAGACTGAACAAATCTTTATTAATTCAGAAATTATTTATAAATGAAAAATGTTATGTACCTAAAATATTTTATCAATATTTTATCAAACTTTTTACATAGGATGAGACTTGTACAAATTTACATGTGTGTGGGTCTCACATCCATGTGAGAGGTTTGGTAAAATATTTGGTAGAACAAGAATGATTTAAATCACTAAAAAATACATCACTAATAGCACTAATACATTGAGAATGGCAAAAAAAAAAGTAAAAAAATAAAAACAAGGCATAGAAAGTGGGCAGGGCCCACTGCCACATCATTAGTGCTCCCTCTAGTGATTACTTTTTAGTGCTCCCGAGTATTTTTCTTGATAGAATATTTGGAGTCTCTGACTTAACTCTTTATAAATTAATCTCTATCACACTTTGTATAGACTTTATATAGACTCCACATTATACAAATTAATCTGCACTACATAATTATTCGTCCAGAATTTTTTGGGTGACTAAGGGTGGATCTCTAGATTTTTCCGTCTTCAAATAGCATAATTGTTGCAATGAAAAAATAATAGAAATATTGAACATAGGTTATTGTTGAGAAGAATTTTATGTTATATACTCCTTAAAAGATGTGTATCAAAGCATTACTCGTTTGTAGCATATATACTTATTAGGGATGGGCAAGCATCTACTAAATCCGCTAAAATTGAAAAGCCCAAATCAATTCGTCACAGAATAGATAGTTTCAATGGATCGAGCAGACGGATGCGAATGAATTTTTTTCAATCCGCTTAAATTTGGACGATTAGCGGATGGGAGACCACACTCTACAAAAATGAAGTTATGTTTTTTTTGTTTTATGTGTTAAAAAAATAACATTTTATTTAGTAATTATATTTGTTATTTATAAAATATGAAAGTTGGGAAAATAATATATAAAAAATTATGGGCGCAAAATAGTAAAGAATTACTGAAAAGTAATTCCAAAAAAAGACCTAAAACAATAAAGTCTAAACCGCCAAATCAATTTGTATTCATCCGTTAACCCACACGACTCACTTAATCCGCATCCACTAGCTAAGCAAATGAATGTAGATTGATTTTTTCTAATCTACTTAAGTTCGGACGAATGTCAAATAAGAGACCATCTAATTCAACCTGATCCGCGAGCACCTCTAACACTTCTTATACACAAGTTATGATATTTATATTGCTGATTATAACAAATGTTATAACTAAATCATTTTCAATCATAATTAAAAAATAATAATTAGTCGTAATCAAACACATAAGGTATAACAACATTTTCAATCATAACTAAAATTATAATTACAATAGGTCATATCTAACCGCACAAGTAATCAAACACATAAGGTATAACAACATTTTCAATCATAACTAAAATTATAATTACAATAGGTCATATCTAACCGCACAACTAATCACAACTAACACTACAATGAGTTATCACCAAGTCCTAAGCAAAATTACAATAAATTATAGTCAAATAACATAGAAACGTGCATATATAATACGCACTCCACAATATGGTGGGGCATTATAAAATTTCCCTTGACCATATAATTTTTAATGGTATTAATTTTGAAAAAAAAAAAAATCAGTAATAAGAATGGATGAACATTCTTTATCCCTACTAACTCAATTATATATATTTAAAAAAAAATTAAGATTTAAATTCCCTCAAGATAGCCGTCTCAATTTGAGAGTGTTTGGATTTGGTAAGAGAGGGTGATCGCAGGCCCATACAATTTTAAAAATCTTATTTACTATAGCAGTATTATTTAATAATTACATCCAAATTGTATAGACTCGCCCTTATGTATTTTTTTTTTTTTAAACTTTTAAGTGGTCACCCGGCTAAGGTTTTGAAAATTTTTAAGTGGCACTCCACTGTATCAATATAACTTTGAGTGTCATTTACAACCCCCCCAAAAAAAAAGAAAGAAAAAAAGGCTTTTCGCATACTCACAAGTATTAATCTAAGAATATGGTGGAGGAAGATTCAACAATTGACTTGATTAAACTTATTGAGAAACACATATAGTTTTTAAGATATCTCACCGTAGTAAATAAATTATTTATATATATTTTTTCATGTTATTTTTCAATTTTTATATTGATAGAAATTATTATTGTAGTCTATATAAGTATAAATGTCCGCCCCCTTATGTCTAAATCTTAGATCCGTCATGCAAAAAATTATAATTTTTGTCATTTTTTTTAAAACAAATATAATTTAAATATATATCTATTGATATTCAATTATTTCAATTTTTTATATGAATATTCTACTCATAGACCCACCAAGGCTAAACGCTCTGAATCCAATCCCAAAATGTTATTAGTAAATATCTTAAGAATATTAGTTAATAAAATTTAAAATAGTTATATATTTGTTACTAAAGTATATATATCTTAAATAAAGAATGTATAATTATTTTATAAGGTTGAACTTCTTTCAAGTTTAAATTTAAACTTGAGAAAACCTTAGGTGCTTGGGGGCCCACCATAGATTACGTTTTAATTATTCGAGTTGTTCATTTTTTAAGGCCCTCGGTATATGTTATCCACACTAAAAATTAAACTGATTCAATAATCGTAATTTTATATTTTATTATATTTTTCTCTAAAATGTGGATGGTCTATTTTTAAAAATATACTTATCATCTATTTTTTCGTAGACAAACACGATAAAATGAAATATTATAATTATTAAATTGATTTAATTTTTTTTA
Source organism: Camellia sinensis (assembly GCF_055761805.1). Lineage (NCBI taxonomy): Eukaryota > Viridiplantae > Streptophyta > Magnoliopsida > Ericales > Theaceae > Camellia > Camellia sinensis. Next base: position 97,539,158 of record NC_138975.1, on the reverse strand, counting down.
TTGATAATATTCATAGAGTATCCTATAAAATAAACAATTTAAATAATCAAAACGAGACTTGTGATACTCATCACGAGCCACTCAAGTTCATATTTGAAATTGAAAAGCGTATGTCCAAAGGGCTCTTTGAACCATGTTAGTTACTGTACTCATTCCAACAGGTTATGAGGGCATCCCCAACATACTATTTAATGTTAGCTAAAATGTCGAGTATAACTCGTTTTTTTCAATTCCAACCTATTAGATATATAGTCAGACATTTTGCCTCAATCAAAATTCACTAATTAAATATAGCTAACCTTCAAATGTTAGGTATGTTTGGCTCTTATAATTATTTATCTCCATATTTATTGTTGATATGGCATTGTATAAAGTAAATAATGCTTGGATGAATATCTAATGAATAAACAAAATGTTTTTTTTTTTTTGGTCTAAAATAAACAAAATATATATTAGTGGTGTTGGAGATGATTTTATAACAGTTATTTTAATATTTTTCTACAGCTACATTTAAAAAGCAATGGAAAGTTTTTTATATGGAAAGTTCTTTACATTGTTTATGCGCATAAATAGATAAAATAAAGAGTGATATTAGATGAAAAAACAATTAGATAAAGCAAAAAATATATCTTTTTTTATATTTTAACTAATAAAGATTAAAATTGCTTTTAAGTGCTCCCACCTTATTAAGGAAATCCATTACATAATTTCAGCACTATTACAATATAAATTTTTTCATTCTTTGTGTCGCCTAATACCACCCAATATTTATTCAAACAAATAATTAATAAGAAAATCCATTATATAATTTCACCACTATTATAATATAATTTTTTTTTATTCTTAATGTCACTTAATACCACCCAATATTCATTCAAACCAATAATTAATAAGACCGAAAATTGCCAACGCGCTGCTTCACATATATGCAAGGGTAGGATTCCATTTTTAGGTGATGGTCAATATTAATTTGGCAAAATAAAGAAAATTATATAAAATTATATTTGGTCCGAATTTTATTTTTACCTATAATGCGTACTAGAATTCGACATATACCTGCCGAGCCAAGCTACAGGCATCCAACAAGGTCTCATCAATTACTTTACCTTTATTTCAATTGAAAATATAATACATAAATAAAAAAATTATAAAATTTATTTCTTACGTTTGATTGCGACTTAAAATTAAAAATAATGTTAGAAACTTATACATTTAACTCATAAACTCACACATTTAACTCACACATTGGTTAAGCCCGCCGCTCGGACCGGATTGAGTCCATGGTTCATGGATCTTGGGGTTTGGCCGGATTGGTGGTCCACCAACTTAACTTTTTTGGGTCAAGCCTGCTGCAGATCACACATGTGTATACAGAGTATATAACTCATATACTTATTGACCCATCAGTTTTTGGTGCATTACTCCAACAGTTTTGCAGGAGTAATGGCCTGCATTTAGTGCTAACCTTGATGACTGGAGGCTCCTCCTCTCTTTCCCATTGTGTATAAAAGGATGCCCACCTTCCTTGGTTTGTTACCAAATTTTTTGGATTCCAGATATACGGTTGGTTTCATTGTGCCTATAATTTCTCTTCATGTATGAGAGAGTGCTATCATTGTCGGTTCGCCAAAGCTATCAGAAGGTACTTCTGTGTTAATTGATCTAAACCGTCGTATCTTGGGAGACAATAGTCAATGTATCTCTAGCACTCACGGTGAAGCGGCTAATCTGTTTTAAGGAGACTATGGTATCGCATAGGTTTCGATTTGTACTTTCTTTACCATTTTATTGTATTGTGTATTTCTATGCAATATCATTGTAAATTCCAACATATTTTCTTTGTTTGTAATTTAATTTGACTAATCATGAATCTATTTATTTTAATTAATTACATTAATTTAAACAACAAACTTAAAACAGATTAGTATATTTTCCATGAAATTGTACAAATAGAATTCATGGTTAAGAGTTTATATGGCATATGAGATGTTCTAACTTATTAAATTTTCATGATACTGCTTTTGTTATTCGAGTAGACTACCCGTAGCAAATAGAAAGGCACTGATGTTTATAATTAAAAAAAAAAAATAGTCTACTATTGCAATTCAATGTAATAATTGTTTCGTGCTTGTTTGCTTCCATTTTGCGTTTATGTTTCATTGCATGAAATGATGATTGCATGTCTTATATTTTATGTTTAATAATGTGAGATTGGTACTGTTTTATTGGTGGGAAAAAAAAAAAAAAATTCCACTATTGCAGGCTTAGAATTACAATAATAATAAATAAACAAATGAACAAATTTGCATGTTGCTTTTTACCACCGTTGCCCACTGTTTCAAACATTTTTTTTATACTATTTATCTTCAATATAATTCACATGCTAATAGACATTCAATTTGATATCTATTAAGTCCATTGATTTCTCTGGAAATTCAATGATTATAAATTATGCAATTTTTGACATGTTAATTATTTTCTAGTTTTTAGTTTTCTTACATGATTTAATTGCTAGAATAATTTACATGGTTATTGTTTTGTAATAGTTTTACATAACTCTTGCCTATTAAATTTTTTTAATTTAAGTATTTGGAGTTATAATGTTTTTTTCCTTTTTGTAACTTGTCTATATTTATTTACATGATAATTGCTAGAGTTATGAACATGATTATTGTGTAATAATTTAGAGTTATAAGGTTTATTATTTATTTGGAGTTATAAGTTTAAATGTTTATTGTGAATTAATTTCATTCATAACTCAGGACTATTAAAGTTTTAATTTAATTCTTAGAGTTATAGGTTTATTTTGTAACTCTTAAGGTTTATTGTTGTAACTCACCTAACATTTTAATTAGTTCATTTTTTTTTATATTAAATAGTTTGCTAGATTGTTTCAAGTTTCTTTATATTGTTTGGTTTATATTTTCTTGTATTTTTCTGTTAACTTTCTTTACAAGAATACCTACACGAAAGGGATTAGAAAAAAAAATACAAAATCAAATGAATAGGATTTGGGAATGTAAAACAAAATTTTGGACTACTAACTTTTGTATTGAACAGGAATACCTAAGCATGGAAAGAATTTTTGGACTACATAAAATCCTTAATTGGATTGGTTTATTGTTCTTATTTTGAAGTAATTTTAGCTTGAGATTTATTTGGTTTGTTTACTAATTTGTAAAAGCAAGTTTTATTTGCTTATAAATGTTGTAGCAATTTTTTATATTGCTTGTAATTTGTTAGCAATTTTTGTAAATTGCATGTAAGTTTGAAACTTGGTTTGGTTTAACCTAGTTCATCCCCTGGAAAACTTAATTCAAAAATTTGTTTCCCATGGACTAGGAGTCAACATGCTCTTGAAAGTTTTGTCAAAAAGTTAATCGGGTTTTAAGTGGGGCCGATGTAAAATTATGTTGTATTTTTCAGAAATGACAACTGTCATCGATGCTACTACCGCTACTGTTAATGTTGGTGGGGATCAGAACCCCGAGGCAACTAGCTTGCCAATCCCTACTCCTGTGACCTCTGTAGTCAACCCGGTTGCTGTGACCTCTATGGTCAACCCTGCTGTTGCTCCTGCTGTTTTGGGAGGCTCGCTCAACCATCATGAGCGCCCGAAGAAGTTCACAGGAGTGAATTTCAAGAGGTGGCAACATAAGATGCTGTTCTACCTAACTACTCTTAGCCTTGTGAGGTATTTGAGTGAGGATACACCAACTGTGGAGGAGAACGAGCAAGACAAACAGAAGCTTATGGCTCTAGATTCTTGGAAGCAGTCAGACTTCCTTTGCTGGAACTATGTTCTGAATGGCTTGGTAGATTCGCTTTTTAACGTGTTTTATGCCAAGAAGTCGGCAAAGGAGCTGTGGGATGTTTGACAAAAAGTACAAGACCGAGGATACTGGGACAAAGAAATTTGTCGTTGGCTGGTTTCTGGACTTCAAGATGGTGGACTCAAAAACCGCTATCAATCAAGTCCAAGAGTTCTAAGTAATTCTGCACGAGATTCATGCAGAGGGAGTGTTCCTGATTTAATCATTCCAGGCAACTGTACTGATTGAGAAGCTGCCTAACGGCTGGAAATACTTCAAGAACTACTTGAAGCACAAACGAATGAAGATGATAATTGAAGAACTCGTTGTCAGGCTCTGGATTAAGAAAGACAACAGGAGGAAATGGGAGGGGGATACCTCTACTATGAAAGCAAACGTGATTGAGCATGACCAGTCCTCGAGGGTAAAGAAAAAGCCACCGACAGACAAAAGCTCAAAGTTGGGGCCAAGAGGTGATGTCTCCAAAAGGCCAGTCTACAAACCGCAGGAACCTACTTTTAGGTTCAATGGAAAGTGCTTCAACTGTGAAAGCGATCGGGCGGTTGATTGCCGCAAGAAGAAGAAGCCTTACAGCAAGTACCCTCCACAAAACACAAGCCCAGCTCACATGGCTAAGATGAAGGATCTCTCACAAGATGTGGACGACATGAATTTGGTAGCTGTCATCACCAAGTGAATATGGTAGGGTCTAATACGAAGAAATGATGGGTGGACGCTGGGGCCACTTGCCATATCTGTGCGGAGAAGAAGATATTCACAACTTTTGAACCAGTCTCAAACAGTAAGAAGCTGTTCATGGGCAATTTTGCGACCTCAATTGTTGAGGGTAAAGGCTAGGTGGTCCTGAAGATGGCTTCAGGAAAAGAGCTGACCTTGAACGATGTCATATTTGTGCCGGACATTCATAAGAACCTTGTCTCGGGGTCGCTCTTAAGAAAGTATGGCTTCCGCATGGTGTTTGAATCTGATAAGGTCGTGTTAACCACGAGCGGGGTCTATGTGGGGAAGGGATATATGTCAGGTGGTATGTTTAAACTAAATATAATGACTATTATCCCAAAACTTAAAGGGAAAGCTTCTTCTTCGGCTTATATGCTTGAATCCCCTAATTTATTGCATGTCAGACTAGGTTATATAAATTTTGACTATTTGCGTAGATTAATCAAGTTAGATCGCATACCATCTTTCAAGATTAATCCAAATCACAAGTGTGAAACTTATGTAGAAGTAAAATTAACAAGGATTTCTTTTCATTTTGTTGAAAGAAGTACTGAACCTTTGGATTTACTGCACAATGATGTGTGTGACTTAAAAGTCGTACAATCACGTAGTGGCAACAAATACTTCATCACTTTTGTTGATGATTGCACTAAATATTGTTATGTGTATTTGCTCAAAAGCAAAGATGAGGCGATTGATAAATTATTCTTTTCAAGAATGAAGTTGAAAATCAACTAAGCTAAAAGATCAAGGCTATAAGAAGTGATTGTGGTGGTGAGTATGAATCCCCGTTTGCTGTGATTTGTGCTCAATTTGGGATTATTCACCAAACTACTACTCTTTACTCCCCTCGGTCAAATGGTGTTGCTGAGTGGAAGAATAGAACATTAAAAGAAATGATGAATGCAATGTTGATAAGTTCTGGATTGCCATAGAATCTATGGGGAGAAGCGATTCTCTCCGCGAATTACATTCTAAATAGAATCCCTCGGAAGAAAGCAGACACAACTCATATGAATTATGGAAAGGCCGCAAGCCTTCTTATAATTTCCTACCAATGTGGGGGGGTGTCTTACAAAAGTGGCGGTTCCTACACCCAAGCGGGTTAGGATAGGTCCAAAAATCATGGATTGTATATTCATTGGTTATGCATAGAATAGTAGTACATATAGGTTTCTTGTGCACGAGTCTGATATATTAAATATTCACAAGAATACCATAATAGAGTCAAGGAATGCGTCCTTTTTTGAAGACGTATTTCCTTGCCGAACCCGAGGAAAGGATCAAAGTTCTGAGAAGGAACTTGAAGATGATCAAGATAAGGAAGTAAATGAGCCAAGAATGAGCAACAGGGCTAGGATTGCCAAGTCCTTTGGCCCGGACTTCTTGACTTACATGTTAGAGGGAGAACCTCAAACTTTTCATGAAAGCAGTGACTTCACTTAAAAGTCCCTTTTGGAAAGAAGCGATTAAGAGTGAAATTGATTTCATTTTACAGAACCATACTTGGGAGTTGGTTGATCTACCTCTAGGCAGTAAGGCCTTGGGTAGTAAGCGGATCTTTAGAAGAAAGATGAAAGCGAATAGGTCAATTGCTAAGTATAAAGCTAGGCTAGTTATTAAAGGATACAGGCAGCGAGAATGCCTGGATTACTTTGATACGTATTCACCCGTGACAAGGATTACAGCCATTCGCATGATGATTGCGATATCTGCTTTACGTGGTCTGGAGATACATCAAATGGATGTAAAAAAAACTTTCTTAAATGGAAATTTAGATGAAGAAATCTATATGTAGTAACCCTAGGGGTTTTCAGCTCCAAGGCAAAATAAAAAAGTCTGTAAGCTTATCAATTCATTATATAGTTTGAAGCAAGCTCCTAAACAATGGCATGAGAAATTTGACAATGTTCTGTTGTCAAATGGATTTAGAATCAATGAGTGTGACAATTGCGTACAAGTTAAAGACACTGACAGAGGTTATGTCATTTCGTGTCTATACGTAACTGACATACTCATTGTTGGTAGTAATGATGACATGATTAGAACTACCAAGAGATTGTTAAACTCTAAGTTTGACGTGAAAGATATGAGGCCCTGCAGATGTCATTCTGGGTATTAAGATTACCAGAACATCTAGTGATATTGTACTTTCTCAGTTTCACTATGTTGAGAAGATACTTGAGAAATTTGGTAAATCAGATACAAGTGTGTCTAGGACATCGGTAGACGTGAGTCTACATTTGACCAAGAATAATGGTGAGAGTGTCTCTCAGCTAAAATATTCTCGAATCATCGGAAGTTTGATCTATCTGATGAGTTATACAAGGCCGGATATAGCCTACTCTGCTAGCAGGCTTAGTAGATACACGAGTAATCCGAATGCCACTCATTGGAGGGGCATTATACGGGTGTTAGGTTATTTACGCTACACCCGGGATTATGGGCTGTATTATACCAGATGCCCAGCCGTACTAGAAGGGTATAGTGACGCTAATTGGATATATGATATAAAGGACTCCAAATCCACTAGTGGTTATGTGTTTACCCTTAGAGGGGCAGCCGTGTCTTGGAAATCTGCCAAGCAAATGTGTATATCGAGATCAATGATAGAATATGAGTTTATTGCTTTGGATAAAGCAACTGCAGAAGCTGAATGGCTTTGCCAGTTCGTTGAGGATATTCCACGTTGGTCGAATCCTATACTTGCTATCTGTATTCATTGTGATAGCCAATCGGCAATTAGGCGGGAATAAAGTCATATGTATAATGGAAAATCTAGACATATCCATCGTAGAAATAATTCCATACGACAACTACTCTCTAATGGCGTTGTCTCTCTAGACTATGCAAAGTCTAAGGACAAAATTGCGGATCCGCTAACCAAAGGGTTAACTCAAGAGCTAGTATAAACATCGTCAAGAGGAATAGGGTTCAGGCCTTTAGTAATGTTACCAGAATGGAAAACCCAACCTAGTTGACTAGAGATCCCAAGATCTAGGTTCAAAGGGACAACCTAATTTCGTGTAACGGGGGAGTTACTAAAGAGGTAAATTCTCTTGCCCATTCCTTTGTACGGTGATACCCTGTGTGGGTGGAAGGTTAAGCTAATGTTTTTAATGGCCTAAGTGATATGAATAATCAACTGTGGTATAATGAAATACCTTATATAGGCCACCTATGTGAGTGCAAAGTGGGATATCTTCTTTAAGAATTGCTAAGGTTGAATTCTCTAAAAACACTCACTGAACCAGGCTAGTGTTCCAAGGCCATACCGGACACACCAGTGAGAACAAGAACAATGGTTGGACTAACTCCTGCGTGAAGTCAATTGTTTCAGTTTGCACAAACGGCAGAATAGTTCATGACATTATGTTTATTGGTCAGCCAATAAATCCGATAGACTTTCACTACGAAAGGTTCAAGGCCAATAACTACTTTTTCTAATGCAGGGTTAGTCTATGTGTTCTCTCTCCGAGTCTTTGTTGTAAATGTTGTCCGTTTTCTTTATTCAAACAATTTTTATTCATGTGGCGAATTGTTGAAAAAAATGATTTTATGGTGACTTGAATGTGAATTTAAAGTAGGTCCCTACCATTGGTTGATGAGGGATTAAATAGGTTTAGATTCTTTGTAACAAGATCTTGCACTACAAAAAGAATGACCAAAAACCATTAAGAATTGAATGAGAAATTGTCTTACAAAATTGGCCTCATAAATGAGGTATTGGGAGTTGTGTATAATTACTAATTTCACATTGATTGTAGAGGAAAACTTTGATGGGTATTTAAACCTTAAGATTTTAATAAGGGCATAAGTTTTTTGGGACATCCAAATTTTCCGAAGGAAGGGAGTTATAGATGCTTCAAAGATGGGCTTGAGTCAAAACTATGGTTCAAGTTGGTTATGGAAAAATTGCCACACATGCCTGTGCGTGCATCGCCTGCTTGCCTCGGCCGGACCAGACCGAGCCAGGCCTAGTTCGGGTCCGTGGTCCGTAATCCGTGATACGTGGGTCGTGGACTGTGGATCTTGGATCTTGGGACTTGAGGCTTGAGGCTTGGGTTGGGCCGGGCCGGATTGGTGGTCCACTAACCTAATCTTTTTTAGGCCAAGTCTACTGCGGATGTACATACATGTGTATACAGAGTATATAACTCATATACTTATTGACCCATCAGTTTTGCAAGAGTAATGACCTACATTTGGTGCCAGTCTTGATAGTTGGAGGCTCCTCTTCTCTCCTCCATTGTATGTAAAAGGAAGCCCATCTTCTTTAGTTTGTTACAGAATTTTTGGATTCCAAATATACGGTCAGTTTCCTTGTGCCCATAATTTTTCTTCCTGTGTAAGAGTGTTGCCATTGTCGATTAATAAAACTATTAAAAGGTGCTTCTGCGTTAGCCGGTCTAAACCGTCGTATCTTGAGAGACAGAAGCCAACGTACCTCCAGCACCAACGATGAGGCGGCTAATCTATTTTAAGGAGACTGTGGTATCCCATAAGTTTCGATTTGTGTTTTTTTTACTATTTTATTGTATTGTATATGTCTGTGTAATATCATTGTAAATTCCACCATATTTTCTTAGTTTGTAATTTAATTTAATTAATCATGAATCTATTTATTTTAATTAAGTACATTAATTTGAACAAGTGGTAGTAAGACTTTAGTTTCAAAAAAAAATTTGTACTAATTTTCAATCAATCATAATAATCTTTATTGTTGATTCTATCTTTTATTGTACCAAACTCTGCAAAATATAAAAAATATTAAAAATTTATTTTTCTTTAAACTAGTTGATTAATTCGTTGTGTTTGTCAAAACCCATCTGCTTAAGATGCGGATAAAGGGCTCACCTGTTGATGGTTTTTGGTGGAGTCTCCATCACCTATGGCTACCAGCCAACAGCAGGAGCCGATAAAGGCATTGGCACCCGTTCATTGTTTTGCCTCTTTTCAAAAGTGTATTATTAGTTAAAAGTCAGTTTTTAATCTATTTTGAATCATATTATTTTTTATATTTTTACATGATTTTTAAGAAGAATTTTAAAAAAAAATTAAAAAATTAATTTTTAACCATCTTTTTAAAATGGGCCAAAATTACAGTTGATTCTAATGATTATTCAGTTGATTCGGTAGATGATGAGTCAATTGGTTCAACAATAGATGTAGTCGATGGGGTAGAAGTTCTACAGAAACTCGTTGAGCTCCTCATTGCCTCAATCTTCCCTATATGCCCTCAACATATGTTTTCAGATATGATTGTACAATTATAACCAGCTCTGCTTAGTAAATACAAACAGGGCCGGCCTGAGAGTAGGCAAGGGAGGCCTGCACTTTAGGTTTCTAAATTTGGGATAAAAATAAAAACTCCCAAATATAATTTTGTATTTTAGATATAAAAAAAAAGTCCAAATATTATAGGTCCAATTGAATATGAAGCTCAAAAAAAAGCAACAAGACTAGATTTTTATTTTTTTTAAATATTTGTAATGATTGCTTCCTATCTTCATATATGAAAATAAATATTTATTTATAATTTTAATGATTATATGTGTAGATAAATTTTTTTGTGACCACAAACAAATAAAAAAGTTGTAACTTATCGTTTTATCTAAGATTTTTTTTTTTTCAATGTAACAGGACTCCATTTTTGAAGCGCGCCATGGCCCCCCTAAACCTCAGGACGCCCTAAATACAAAAAAAGGAGCATTATTAAGCCCACCCAATAAGAAATTACAAATCTCCCGCCCGCATAGTTTATTAACTAATAAAAATAAATATATTTATATAAATTGAGCCAACCACTTTTAGATTGATCAGACTAACAAATTTTAATTTGAAAAATGTCTCATAATTCAAATTTTATGGCTCAAAAGTGGTCAAATGGCCAAAACGACATCGTTTTGGCTATTTTTATGTTGTTCTGTACTCAAAACGACGTCGTTTTGGCCATTTGAGCCACTTTTAAGCCACAAAATTTGAACTACGTAGCATTGTCGTTTTAATTTTGATTGTTTTCGTAAGGTATTTTAGTTCTGAAAATTCCAACTGAATTAATCAAAATATTATATTTAAAGATTTTATATTCTAATTCTTTGCATTATTAGAAATAAATGACTAATGAGTAGGGAGTTAGACTCCTGTAGAGGGATTACCACAATTTCTCTTCATCTATTTCTCGTGTAGAATTTTACAAATTCTTATAAAATTTCTTAAAATTCTAATGTCACAAATTAGCATAACTTGCCTATAATATACACATTGAAAAAGAATGTATATTATAAAATGACCCTATCTAATAATTGTAACTATATATTTTTCATATTTTTCTATATAAAAAAAATGAATAGTAATAATGATTTGAAAATTAATTATTTAAAAAAAACAAATACAACAAAATAATATGAGAAAGTTGTTTAAAAGTCCATTCCAAAAGGGTGTAGTTTAAATTTTATTTGTTGATACGGACATGTTGGAAAGTTACTGAAAAATTGGTCAGAAAAGTCATCGACGGCGGCAATAGGTGATGGTGGTGAGGTAGAAAAATATGTGATATTAAACATATAAGTTGTTGAATGAATGACAAATATATTGATTTCAACCAATAGTAAGTTTGGTGAATTTTAACAGATAGATAGATTGATTGATTTCAACAAATAATGATCTTTTTGAACAAATTATATTCTTAAATTATCAATCCAATTGAGAGCTTGCGTCACGAAATACAATTTACAAAATAATAATGTTAAAAGTTTCAAAAATTTTATTAAATTTTTATCAAATATCTCATATAAATACAAAACTCATGTCATTTGTTATAAATTTTGATAGAAAGTTTGGGATCTTGTATTTTTGTTTACAAAACTCCATTCCGCGCGCTGCTCTTAACGAACTTAACGGCCACAGAGCTCCCCGGAAACCCAGCAACTTTTCCATGGCTCACAGAGAATTTCTTCAACCCGCCAACCCAAACTCTCACTCTCTCTCTCTCTCCTCACCTCTCTGTCTCTCTCTCTCTCTCTCTCTCTCTCTCTCTCTCTCTCTCTCTCTGTGGTTATGCATGGAAATCCCCAACAAATCTACCACCGCGCCATGGAAAATGAATAACAATCGCCACCAAACCCCCTCCAAATCGAGCTTCCTCCCCAAATCCCTCCTCCTCATCTACGACCACCAAAAGCCATGGTGGGACCAAATTCTCGATCCCGGAAGCGAATTTGCCAATCAATGGAACCACATCTTCATGGTCACATGCCTAATTGCTCTTTTCTTGGACCCTATGTACTTCTATCTCCCCAAAATCGGTGGCCGGGTTTGCATGAGCATGGATGTGGGGTTGGGCGTCTTCATCACCGTCCTCCGCTGTGTTGTGGATCTCTTCTCTGTGTTGCATATGGCCATGAAGTTCCGGACCGCCTATGTGGCGCCCAGCTCTAGGGTTTTCGGGCGGGGAGAGCTCGTGACTGATCCGTGGTTGATCTCAAAGCAGTACTTGAAATCCGATTTCTTGATTGATCTAGCTGCCACGCTTCCGCTCCCACAGGTAAGTTGCATTTACAGTTCTGTTTTATTTTTGGAGTGTTATTTGTTATGGTTAGGTAAATTGCAATTGTTTATCTATTTGTCCATTAAGATGTAGCATCTCCAACCCAAATTTGTTCAAGAATGTTCTAGAATTTAGACCAAAAGCTTGATTTGATATAATTCACTCACGCTGTGTTTGGCTGGGGATTTGGGAATGAAAAGGAAAAAAGTAGGTGAAATGTGAATAAAATATATCTATATTTCACATAGTTTCACACACCTTCTTCATTTCCCTTTCCAAATCCCTCAACCAAACATAGCGTCAATGGTGAAAATCGAAAATTTCATCAAATGTTGTTTAAAAATACTTAGACTATCCAGGTCGAAACAAACAAAAGAAGAAGAAAACTCTAATCCTTTATCTTTTAAGAATTTCATCAAACCTGACTGAAAAAAGAGTTGTTGGAAATTGGTGAAAATTTTGATTCACACCTGATTTGATTTTGATGAAGCATTTATTGAAAACTTGATTTGATACAAGTTTAACGAAATGATTGGATATCATTTTCATCAATTTTAAATTTGATGAAGGGTTTGGTGAAGGATTAGAGATGCTTTAGTCTTAAATTTAGACCTTTTTTAAATTGGGGGAATGTTATACAAACTGAATTTACATACAAAATTGCCAAGGTCACATCCTCATGCATAAAAAATCTATCTGATTATCATATTTTTCTTTTTAAGCAGATTTTAGTTTTAACTTCTAGGTGTTTGTGCATTGCCAAATGCACAAAATGGATTGTCTGCTGAAAATTTTCAAATTTAAGCACTTAATCTTTATTTTGTGGTTCTTAAATTGTTTTCCTTCTTGTTGTGTAGACTAGTGAATGGCATCGTATTCTAAAGCACTTATGTGGGCTAGTTGGGGATGGTTGATTGAGAGACTCTAAGCAAAGATTTTAAATATTTTCCTGGTGTAAATTGTTAATGGTATTTAACATATAGGTTTTTATTAGGGGGAAATATATAGGTAACTTGTAAATTAAAGCTGTCTTTAAACTTCAACAATAAGGTATTTGAGATCTGGTTATAAAGCTATTTGTGCCTTTATACACAAAGCCAATACTCACATCACATGTATGATGTATAATGGTGCAGAACAAACATTATTGAAGGACACATGGAAGGACAAAATAGCTTATTTTAGTGACCAAAATAAGTACAAAATAAAGAACAAAATATTGTATGGGCTTGTGAATACCAGTCCTTCAATTAAAACTTGGCTAAAACTTTAGTCAAGAGATCTTCTTCTAATCTACAATTGTTTTAGGATAATGGCTACGATATAATGAAAGACAAGGGTTAAGGGGTCAACTCCACATCATTGATAGTAGGGGGAGAAAAAGAAGAAGGAAAAAAGAAAAAGAATTGGGCTGGCATACACAAACATTTTTTCATCATTGCTATTATTTAGGAAAGTAATTGTATAATTTTCCAATTTAACCTGTGTCATGCTTAGTGTTTCATCTTTTACGCAACCGGTTCCACGTCAAGACAAGGATGAGGGTTGTGTTATGTAGCCTGCTAGTTAGCACGTAAAAATCCCTGTCAAATCCCTGATAAGCATGAATTCTAATACGAATATTTGAGTAAGGGTTAGGGCTTTCACTGTAAGCGATGCGTTACTGCTGCCTTCAAGCATTTCGAAAAAATGGGCAAGGGGCATCACATCGGCACTCAAGTGTGGTGAAATATAGGCAAGGGTCCCTGCGTTTTCCTAGATGAGCGCAGTTAAAAAAGTTAACCCAAAATTATAGATTTATATTATGAACTTGGAATATAGAAACACTAACAGATAAAACTATGGAATTAGTAGATTCTATGATTACCAACAAAGTTAATGTATCACGTTTTCAAGAAACTAAGTAGTAGGTGAGAATAGGAAATAGAAACTATTCTATATAAAATTAAGTATACTGGTAAAGATAGACATCCAAATAGTGTAGGAAAAATTGTAGCTGAACTTCTTAAAGATAAAGTAGTAATAGTAACAAGAATAGGAGAGACAATAATACTAATTAAACTGGTAATTGGAGAAAGTATGATTAATTTGATTAGAGCCTGTGGACTTTAAATAGGATTTCAGGAAAATATTAAAAGACAATTTCAAGATCAACTGGATAAGTTAATGCAACAAATACTTGTAGGCTATGTGGCACGGGCATGGACACAGGACACAACGCGAACATGCCGACATGTTGAGTTTTAGAAAAGCTGGTTGAAGTCCCACCTATCATTCAACTCAATTCAAGTGTGTTTGACCAAGGAATGCAAACAAAATGAGGAGGGAAATGGGGAGGGGGTGGCTAGCTACACTAGAGGGGAATTGGAGGGAAATTTTCCTCCCAAAATTTGGAGTAGGGTTTGATCAACTCAAAACCCAAACCCTAATTTCATGGATATTGAGTCAAATACCTATCCATGGACTTAAAATGGTCCAATAAATGCTACTAAGATATAACAAGGCCCAAATAAATATTCTCAACTTGTGGGCCTAGTACCCAAAGTCCAATTCATGCAAGGGATGCTCAAAAATCAAAGTGGGTTCACTAAGCCTTATTTACAAATGGCCTCAATTCAATTTAAAATAAATGAAATCAAGTACTAGTGCAATTTAATCATAATTAAGTCAAGTCCTAGTCAATTACTTAATTAGCATGAAAAGTTTATTGGGCATTACATAATAATACCCATTTGAAGTAGTTGTTTTGAACATTTGACTCGTAAGAGTATCTCCAACGGTGAATCATTTATTTCACCAAATTTGAGTAAAAATTTGAATGAAAATTCCATCTGATATCCAGCACTCCAATGGAGCATTTTTGGCTGTCATCAACACACAGGTCAATCAAGGAGACGATCGGCCGGATGTCTGACCGGTCAACCGACAAGAGCAATTCCGAAAATTATTTTTCCCTCAATTCCTTCGCTATTTGTTTTTTCCTCCATTAATTATTTTCCATTCATTTTTGGCTTCATGAATTATTTCCCTCAATATATATATATATATATATATATAAACAAATTAAACTATGTAAATACACCCAACAAACAACGTTGTATCTGGAAGCAACCCATAACTGAAAAACAAAGCATAATGACTTTTTCAACTTCTTATTTATTCATTGATTTTTCATCCTCCTCTTCTTCCTCATCCTCTGATGATAAAAGTGATGATGCAAAAATTGTTTCACTTGTGGATATTTATAAGATAAATAATGCTAGCATGATATAGACGCTGATAGGAAGTGATCAACCAAAGAAAAACAGTGGCTCTGTTGTAGGACATAAGTACATACGTCGCA
The DNA here is from genome assembly GCF_055761805.1 of Camellia sinensis. NCBI lineage: Eukaryota > Viridiplantae > Streptophyta > Magnoliopsida > Ericales > Theaceae > Camellia > Camellia sinensis. Next base: position 97,523,713 of record NC_138975.1, on the reverse strand, counting down.
AAAGAAGAAAGGGTCATGATCGATTGGTTGCGGATTACTTTATTGTAAATCCAGTTTATTCTTCTTCAACATTTTGGAGACGTTTTAGAATGCGTCGTGATTTGTATCTACAAATTTTGCATGCCATTAAAGCACACGACACATATTTTGTTCAAAAAAAAGATGCAACTCATATTCTCGGGTTGTCTCCACTTCAAAAGATGACTTCAGCAATTAGAATGCTCGCATATGGAGTGACAGCAGATGCAGTTGATGATTATGTGCGAATTGGGGAAAGCACGACAATTGAAAGTTTGAAACATTTTTGCAATTCAATGATCATAATCTTTGGACCTGAATATCTTAGATCTCCATCAACAACTGATATTGCTAGATTACTTGCTATTGGAGTGGTTCGTGGGTTTCCAGGTATGTTGGGAAGTTTAGATTGCATGCATTGGGAGTGGAAAAATTGTCTGATGGCATGGCAAGGTCAATATGTAGGCCATCAGAAAAAGCCAACCATAATTCTTGAAGTAGTAGCTTTTTATGACTTGTGGATTTGGCATGCATTTTTTGGAATGCCTGGATCACACAATGACTTGAATGTCTTGGATCGTTCGCCCTTATTTTCTGATCTTGCACAAGGGAAAGCTCCACCTACTAATTTCACAGTTAATAGACACATTTACAATATGGGTTATTACCTTGCTGATTATACCCTCCATGGGCAACATTGGTGCAGACAATCTTTTCTCCCCAAGGAGCAAAGAAGCAACATTTTTCTATGATGCAAGAGTCAGCAAGGAAGGATGTAGAGCAGGCATTTGGAGTGCTCCAATCTTGATTTGCAATTGTAGGTGGTCCAATACGTTTTTGGGATCCCAAAATCCTTGGTAACATAATGAAGACTTGCATTATATTGCACAATATGATGGTCGACGATGAGAGAGACTCCTATCTTTGATTTGGATTATGAAATATCATCTAGCACCTCAACAGTAGTACTATCTACTACCGGTAACAATGACTTTGAATCATTTATGTCCCGTCATTTAGGTATTAGAGATAAGAACATATGTGGCAATTTCATGGTGAACAGTAACTTGACCATGTGGACAAGAGGATGAACTTTTTGTTGGCTTTTTTGATTGGGAGGTGTTTAGGGTGATTAATTTGTCAATGTTTGTTGTTATTTTGGTAGTAAAGATGCTCTTAAATCTGTACACATATATTAGTTTTGGAACTGAATGCATGAAATGAATATATAATGTTCCACTTTGTTCAATGAAAATTACATAGTCTCCCTCATTTGTTCTACTTTGTTGCCTCAATTAAATTTGTTCAAGAAAACCACATAATTTATTAATTGTCTTTTGCATCACAGAGTAATGGTGAGACAAAGAAATACAGTTTCGATTTGATTGATCATTCAATTGTGAATTAAAATAAATGAGTATCCATTCACAGAATATTGCCATGGTTTGACTATTACCTACAATGGGATCTTGAGAGAAAGCCAACCAAGATCTACATAAAGTTTCATCTTCTATAATGATGACCGCTTTACCCCAAGGAACACGACAAGTTTCAGAAATAATACTTATATCATTGCTCTAGTCAAAAGTTTGTGATTTGTCAAACATTTCAAAATATTCCATAGTTTGAAGGTGAAATTTGTACAACTAAACCAGTTCAAAAAAATCAATATGATCGAAAATTCAAGTTGACAGTGAAAAAGGTTGTAAAAGAAGCAAATGACAAATTAAAAAAAAACCTGAATATTTAAATTAACAATAACCAGCTCATAAAGGAACAAGTGAAAAATGAAAGAACAAATGAATATTGAAGTAAATTACAACAAAGAAAAGAGAAACTGTAATGATATTGTGAAAGTAAAACACAAATCAACTCATATTTTATAGAGACCACACTAACGGTAACTTTGATCAACCCTCTGGAAAACCAATGGTAACCTTACGGGGCAGACACCCTGCAAAAGCAACGGCTAATTTTAGATAGCATTTTTGTATCTACATGCATCCTCCAACCCTCTGTTATACTTCCCTCAATTGTTGGTCAAAAATTTGGTACTACTGCCATACAATTCACACAATTTTGCAAGCCTGTAGACACAGAGGATGTCTAGGAGGACATCCTCCTGGTCGTCCGAGAGTATGCTTTGCTGTGGGAAGTTTTCTACTAACCGGACAACTGGCCGGATGTCCAGCCGGTCGTCTAGTTCTACAAAACCAATGGTACCAAATAGTGAAATGCTGAACGCTCCCAGACATCCTATATTTGGTGAAACATTTTTGATATTCTCGATTTGATACCGGTTTGATGAAACTGTTGGAGCTTAAAAAGGACACCTTTTTCATCAAATTTGATGATAACTTTGATACAGCGTTGGAGATAGCCTAAGTGAAAGACCATTTGATTGGTAGGTGAAAGCTTTTATAATCCTGGTGGTCAGAAGCTTTCATGTCCTAAAAGAGAAGGTTAAAGAGGGAAAGAGAATTGTAGAAAGAGAGAGGACGAGAGCCAAATTGAAAAGAGAGAGAGACGAGGTGAAAGCTTCGAAGGTGTGTTGGTGCTTCAAAGCTTGTAAGAGAGAAGACAATTACTGATGGATATCGTTTTGGTGACCAAAATAAGGCCAGAAAGGACATCTTAGATTTTAGTGGCATATATTTTAAAGTAACCATTACATTCTTTAAAATGAGAGAAGAACACTTCATAACTTTTAGGATAAATTACAATAATATCCCTAAAAGTGTGGAGAAAATAAATCTAGCCTCACAAATTTAGCATAATTACACTGCACTTTCTTAAGTTTTTAATTCATATAGCATTTTGGCTTATTTTCATCAAATAATTCATATTATGAATGCAAAAACGATTTTGTCATCTCTTTTAGACTGAAATATGTATTTTTTTTCCTTATTTTTCTCTGTGTCTACAATCATTTGGATTAATTCTGGTCACTTTGGCCTTAGTAGAAGGAAAGTCAATCTAATTATACTAAACTTGTGGAACTTATTGTATTTTTTATAAATGTCAAGGGTGGTCAGTGTAAGCTACCCAAACTTTTAAAAGTGAATCAAATAGATTATTTTCTTGTAAGAAAAATAAGCCACTTAATATGTAAAGATTGCAAGGTTATCTATGGAGAGAGTTTAATGTCACAACATGAGCTAACAGTACTAAATATATACATTAAATGGCAAAATCAAACCAGAATTTTTTTTTAAAACACATGAACAAAACGGTGAAGTCTAAAAGGTGAGAAATTATAAATACTTAAAGAAATAGCTTGGAATTTGAAAGATGATAATAATAACATGTGGAATATAATGGTGTACTATGAAGCACGGGTGCGGGTACGTATACTGGTATGGGGACGTTACAGGTACATCGATATGGCAAGACCTAAAAACAATATACGGGTATGGCTGGGGTACATCAACAATTTTTTTATTTTTTATAATCTATAGTTTGAGATTCAACCTACAAATCAAACTTCAATACTAAAACTAAAAGGAGAAATTACAAAACTAAAAGAGAAATCATAATTCAACAATACCAAAACCAAAGCAAAGTCCATAAGCTATTTTAATGCCATTAAATAGGAGAAATTACAAAACAAAGTTTCATTCCAAAAACAAGCTAAACAAAATTTGGAAACTTGAAATTTCAATTTTCACTTCCATCAACTTCATCATTGAATAATAAATCATTCAGCTCTAGCACATCAAGTAAATGATTTGCAATTTCAAGTTAATCAGAACTCTCTAATAAATTAAACGTATCTATACCAATGTCCCACAGCTTGTGTACCACCGATGTACCCCTCTCGTACCCACGAGTACCCAACTATCAAAGAATGTTGTTAAAAATGATATATTATTGATTGATATCTGATGTGTTGTATTGATCTATTACAAGATTGATTACAACTCCTATATATAGAAGAGAAGGTGGTAGTAGGTGTAGTGTAGTGGAGGTGGTAGGTGAAGTGGGTGCTAGTGGAGATGGTAGGTGGAGGAGTAAATTGATATATTATTGATTGATATCTGATGTGTTGTATTGATCTATTACAAGATTGATTACAACTCCTATATATAGAAGAGAAGGTGGTAGTAGGTGTAGTGTAGTGGAGGTGGTAGGTGAAGTGGGTGCTAGTGGAGATGGTAGGTGGAGGAGTAAATTGGTAAATTCTAACAGCCCCCCGCAAACTCAAGGAGGATAGAAACTAACCAACTTGAGTTTGGAGAGAGGAACAAAACAAGAAAATATAAAAATAAAAATAAAATAAAAAGATAGGAGACACTGTATGGTCGTGTCAGACCGTGGTAGAGGACACTGTATGGGTGTGCCATAACGGTGTAGAGGACACTGGATGGTGGTGTCAAACCGATGTAGAAGACAGTTTATGGGGTCATGTCGGACCGTTGTAGCAGACAATGTTCTGACAGTTGTTGTGACAGTTTACTGAGTCATGCTGGACCCTTGTAGAAACTAACCGGAATCAATGTCGGGACAGTTTACAGAGTCTTGTCGGACCCTTGTAGAAACTAACCGGAATCTATGTCGGGACAGTTTACAGAGTCTTGTCGGACCCTTGAAGGAGCTAACCGGAATCGATGTCGGGACAGTTTACAGAGTCTTGTCGGACCCCTTAAAAAATCGCATCCTCAAAAGGTGCGCCCAATTTTTCAAAAGGCGTGCCATAAAAAGGCGTGCCCAATCCATAAAAAGGCGTGCCATCAAAAGGCGTGCCCAATTCATCAAAAGGTGTGCCGGACATGATGGCGAGGCACGTGGGCGCCTTGGCTTGCGTGCCCGTTTGTCGGCTGGTGGCAAGAGGCGCGCGATGCGCGTGGCTGCCTTAGCTAGAAGACAGAGACTGAGGCTGAGGCAAAAAAAACTGCGAAAAAACTTCTGAAAAACTTCGTTGTGCTGAGAGAGAGAGTCTGTAACACTCTGTTGCGAGAGATATTCGGTAACACTCTGTTGCCCAGAAAATGGCCTCGTCCTCGTCTTCCCGTGGACTGCTCACCCTCTTTCCCGACCTCAACGAGTCAACAAGAGAGAGAACTGGTGCGGTGGCACTGGAAACTCAACCAAGCGCCCCGGAGTTTGCTCCGTTGAACTTTCCGATGCGGTCGGTGGAGCAAAGAATGGCAATGCAGTCGGATGTGGAGGCCAATCAGTATACGCTGAAGGCATGTGTGGAAAGCATGACGGCGGTCACAAACTTGTCGAACCGGCTGCAGAGTAGGACAAATGAGGTGCAGCATTTAAACTCCCAGCTGGCTCTGCTCCAACGCATGTATAAGGATGCGCGAGCAGAGATAAGCGTGCTAAGGGCAGAAAACAAGGAGCTGAAGCGGAAGGCCACCGTGATGTTCCGATTTGGAGGGCCGCCATATGCGGCAGTGGAGGAGTATGGGGGAGTGAACGTGCTCGGCGGCGTGGAAAATATGGAGGCAGCACCGTCAAGGGCCGCTCAGGACGGAGGCAAGAAGAAAAGACCGGCGGCAGAGTAGAGAAGAAAATCCTGCCTGTGGATGTGGTTGATTTGTTGCTGTTGTTGGTTTTTTTTTTTTTTTTTTTTTTTTTTTTTTTTGATGTAAAATTGTGATCGGGGTTGAGCCCCTGAGATGAATAAAATGACAAGGTGGTGGAATGTGGTTGGTGTGATTTTGTGAATGTTGTTTTGTGAATAAGAAAAATAAAAGAAAATAAAACAATGGATAAAGAAAAAAAAGAAAAAAATTTGTGGATGGGGGATAAGAAAAATAGGTGTGTATGTTTTTTTTTTTTTTTTTTTTTTTTATAATAATAAAAAAAAATATATATATAGATATATTAAAATAAAAGAAAATGGTGAAATCGTGGGTGGAAGAGAGTAAGGGAAATGAGGGAGATGATTAAAGGGGGTTTGAAAAAGTGGGAAAATGTGATGATAGTGGTGAGTGGAGCATAATGTAGAATAGAAAAGGTGGATATAATAATAAGAAGAAAAGTGAAATGGTGTGCTGTGAAGAATAGATTAGAATAAACATAGACATAGAAAAATAAAAGAAAAGAAAGTGGAGTGGAGTTGGAGGAGAGAGAAAGAGGGTGGCGTGAGGGACATGCCCATGTGAGGCAATTGCTGTAGCAGCAGTGTCTGTGCCAACATTAAGGGCTCATGGACAACCTGTTTAGATTCAAGAACATAAACTTTTCCAAAAAAAAACCACATAATTTAGTCTTCCACGGCCATGAAGCCCCGTGAATCAGACCCCTTCTTCCCTTTCCCTGTCCTCCTCCGGCTACCAGAGCCGCCGTGATCATGGCGGTAGTAGTTCCCGTCGTTGAAGATCAACGGCAACTCGTTGGCTTCATCGCTGTCGTCTACAGCGGCTATGCGGATGCAAGAGCATCGTTCCAAGGAAGCGAAGAATGCGCTTGCGACTCCATTGACGAGCCACATGGCCACCCCATCGAGCTTTCCGCACCCACCTGGTGAGCCATGGGTTGGGGGAGACTGGACCCTGGGCTCCACTGGGTTGGCTCTGAGGTTGCAGAAGCTTGTGCAACTGGTGGATGTTGTAGCTGCCATGAATTGTGAAGAGAGAGAGAGAAATGGTTGCTTACTCACAGGTAACGATCAACGCAGAAAGCGAGTGGCAAATGCATATTTTGCACTGTTTATGGTTGCTTACTCACAGGTAATGATCAACTATTCCAAGTCTCAACCAATCTTTTATTTATACCAAACAAGCCTTCACTAGTAACTTGATTTTTCACACAATTGTAGGGTTGCAATTCGGTAGCAGGATTTGAAGTAAACAGCAACTCATGAATGGCTAATCAACCCTGCAGGCCAATGATACCAGGGCTGTTAAAAAAACTCCAGCGGGCAGCGAGGGCATGGTTGCCGGCCGACTGCCCGCCGGAAAGAAAGAAATATAGGCCTAAATCTTATCGCTCTGATACCATGTTAAAAATGATATATTATTGATTGATATCTGATGTGTTGTATTGATCTATTACAAGATTGATTACAACTCCTATATATAGAAGAGAAGGTGGTAGTAGGTGTAGTGTAGTGGAGGTGGTAGGTGAAGTGGGTGCTAGTGGAGATGGTAGGTGGAGGAGTAAATTGGTAAATTCTAACAAATGTATAAAATGTATCCGGTACATATTTCGAGTATCCGGTATGCATGCAATCCTATCGGTATGAGTGTCAGTACCTAATAAGTACCCGATATGAGTACAACAACATTTTCGGAGTATCCATGCTTCATAGTGGATTACATTAAAAGAATAACGAAAGAAATTCTTGGAGAGTCAAAGGGAAAATGCCATATATCTGAGATACTTGGCATTGGAATACTGAAATACAAGACGTAGTTGAAAAAAAAAATGAATGTTTAAGAAGTGGCAATATAATAAAAATGAGAAAAAAAAATTAAGAGATAAAAGTTAGCCAATGACGAGGTTAAAAGAACAATTACCTATGCTAAGCTAAAAGTCTACAATGATCTTTCTAAATTATTTGGTTAAGATTGAAAAAAAATATTTACAAACTTACTAAATTGAGAGATATGAAAACAAGAGACTTTAATCCGATTTAGTGTATAAAAAGTGAATATTTGAGGGTGTTATTAAAGGATGAGGAGATTAAGGAAAGGTTTATTTTGAGAAATTTTTAAATGAAAAATATTTACTTTTTTGATAAAATTTTAAATGAAAATAGTTATAGAACATAAGAGGAGAGGAATATGACAGCTTTGATAAAACTAGAGAACATGAGTTTTATTGTTGACAAAGGGACTTTGAGGTGGAATTTGCACTAAGACGATAAAATCAGGCAAGGCATTAAGATTGGATTGCATCCCTATTGAGGCTTAAAATTTGCACTAAGTGAATGTGGCTAAGATGTGAATGTTGAGATGAATATGTGGTAAGAATAGGAAAGGTAAAATTAAAGACAATTTTATTTGTGAAATGGTAGGAATAGCACCAATTGAAGACAAGTTGAGAGAGAACAAGGTGAGATGGTTATGTACAAGAAGACCTAAGGATGCAACGTTAAGGAAGAGTGACATGATCACCATAAATGGAGATACTAGGAGGGGGGGAAGACCTAAACTGACATGGATTGCTGTAGGAAAACAATGATATAGAATTATTTAATTTAATTGAGCATATGGCCCTTGATAGAGCAGAATGGAGAAAAAGAATTCATGTGGCCAACCCCACTTGATTTGGGGCACAAGGCTTAATTTGGTTTTTGTATAATTTCCTGCTTATTTTAGTTCGGGAAGTCATATAGCCAGTAGTGGAAGCTCCAGGAATTTTTTCCAGGCATTCAAAAACTTCAAATGGATAGCATGCAATTGCAGTGCAGTGTTTTCCTTGCATATATGTTATGATATGAAAATAGTTAATGATTTTTTTTTTTTTTTATTAACTTCTTATTATTGTTTCAGAATCATTACTAACCATCGTCTTATTTTTCAATATTTTGATTTTCTATTTGGTGTTGGCAGATTGTCATCTGGTTTATAATTCCAGCAGTGAAAAGCTCTACAGCTGCTCATGCTAACCACACACTTTCTCTGATTATTTTCCTTCAGTATATTCCACGGTTGTTTGTTATTTTTCCTTTGAACCAGCGAATTATTAAAACTACAGGGGTGGTGGCTAAGACTGCTTGGGCGGGGGCAGCATACAATCTCCTTCTCTATCTGCTTGCTAGTCATGTAAGCACATTCACTACTTTTACTTGTTTTTTTATTATCTTCTGACTCATCCATTGAAGGTAATGATGATCAAATTTTTACAATGCTGTGAGTCTGGTCAGATGTTTTTTCCAGTTCATCATTATTATTAGTGTTATTTTGGATTGTCAGTGCAGGTTTTGGGGGCTTCGTGGTATGTGCTGTCCATTGAGAGGCAGGATTCATGCTGGAGACAGGAATGTAGAAAGGAGCAGAATTACACACACTCTCCATCTTGTAGTCTTCTGTTTCTGGATTGTAAAAATTTAGACAAGCCCGAACGCCAGTATTGGTTGAGATCCACTAAAGTACTTACAGAATGTGATATTCGAGATGGTCAAAATTTCAATTTTGGAATGTTTGCAGATGCCTTCACGGAGAATGTTGCTGCTTCAAATTTTCTTGAAAAGTACTTTTACTGCCTTTGGTGGGGTATGAAGAATCTAAGGTATGCTTGGTTTGATCTGAAAATGTCCTTTACGCTTTTTTGTCCGAATTTAATTGTCCTTTATTAGTGCAGATATCGGTAATTTACCTCCCTCTTCCCCTCTCTATTCTCTCCGGTTGCAAAGCTATACAATTGCAGTAATTTTTTCCTGAACTTCCTTTCTAGATTCTCAGTTTGGTAGATGAGATGGTCCTTTTTAATGTAACTAACGTGCACTTTACACGTTTTGTGAAGAATATATAGTCCTCCCTTTTCTTTCTTCCCTATTAATATCCATTGCTTTTCTCATTAGTAAACTCCAGTTACCACCTTTTGTTTCTCTCCAAACTCAGTTATACATCCCATGAACAGTTTTTTGTTGTAGAAAAAAGAAGGGATAGGTTGGGTCAAGCCAAGGCTGATAGAAATGTATTCTTGCTTACATAAATTGTATAAATAAATTATAACTACTGGAAGCAAGATACTACAGATACCAGTAAAATGTTTTGTGATTCTAATATGATTTAATTTAATGTTGTAAATTATTTTGTATTGTATTGCAGGGACAACTATTATTAAATGAGAGTTTCATATGTTTGGAATTATATTTTGGTTGCAAGTTAGCAACCCAAAAATGATTAAAGTTTGTGAATAATATTCCCAGTAAATTTCCTTCATAATATTACATTATTTTTCTTACTGACAATTTTCCCATGTATTTTTGGAGCTTCTGCCATTCGAAGTTCCATGTTGCCAGTTTTTGCCTTCATTTCTGGTAAATCATGTTGGAAACCTTGCAACAGATGTTTATTTGGTTTCTTACTTGCACCCTCATCATGTTGCTAGAATGCATTTTTTTACTTAGCAAAATCAATGGGAATGAATTGGTTCTCTTTTTCCTTGATCCCTCACTAACTTGCTTGTGATATGTAATAGTCCATATTGTTGAAATGTCATTTCCAATATTATTGCTAATACAATTTTCACTCCTCAATTCATGATTTACAGTTCATATGGACAGAGTTTGAACACAAGCCTTTATGTTGGTGAAACGCTATTTAGCATTCTTATTTGTGTTGCGGGTTTAGTTTTGTTCGCACAACTTATTGGCAACATGCAGGTACTATCTAGTATGCCTTTCTTGTACCACCATACTTTGATATGATTGGAGTTGATTCTGCCATGAGCCTTACCCAGATGCAAAATGTGAGAAAATTAAATATTATAGGACAGGTGTTCTGAAATTCTCCTTGTACGAAAATAACTAGGATGAAAAAAAAATTCCAATCCAAATAATTAACTTCTCAAACTAGAAGTAAGGTTAAAGAAATTGCATTTTTTGCAAGTTTGCCTTGTGATTTCTTTGTGGAAAGAAAAGTGGGGATAGCTACTTTAAAACAAGTTGTCTTGCTAAGTTTCGGATGTTTCTTTGCTCGTGACATTGTGTGATTGAAGAAGGTGAAAGTATTTGGATTTTGATTTTATTTTTATATATATATTTATGTTATGTGAAGACCTATCTGGCTTCTACAACAGCAAGACTTGAAGAATGGAGGGTGAAACGAAGAGATACAGAGGAATGGATGAGGCACCGACAATTACCTCCAGATCTTCAAGACCGTGTTCGTCGTTTTGTTCAATATAAATGGCTTGCTACAAGAGGAGTAGATGAAGAAGAAATATTGCAGGCTTTGCCCTTGGACCTCCGACGTCAAATCCAAAGGCATCTCTGTCTTGCCCTTGTTCGCCGTGTAAGGTTTCTTTTGGGTATTCTATTATGTGTGGTTGTCATTTAATATGCAACTTATTTCAATTATGAGAAGTGTCCAAATTTCAAAGCAAAGTAATGGAGTTTTCTTCTTGTCTTCACTCAAGGGTTGGACAACTTGCTGTAGATTGTTTAGAGTACTGAGATCATGGTAGAAGCATACAACATATGTCTATCTCAAAAGGTTGCATCTTGATGCAATTTCAGTAGATAGCTTCAACTACCTGTTTCTGGTATGGTTTGACCAAAATACTTTTTTGGCATTATTTTTTTTTTAGTGAACTTTTTCATTTTTTGTCAATTTTTATAACCCTTTAGGTGCTTCTAGACTAAAAGCCCCTTCAATTTTTTTTTTTAAATAATCAAATTTGAAAAAGTTCACTAAAGACCCCAAAAAAAAAATGAAAAAACACCTAGAAAATCCGCTTAGAGTCCAAGATGCAGTTTGATAACTATTGAACTGATTCCTGGAATAAACAACTGAACTTCTTTTCCTTTTTCTTTTTTTTTTTTGAAAACTTAAAATGAGCACTTCTAGAAGATGCAACATATTGCCCTCTTCCAACTTTGGGCAACAGAGCGCAAAGCTCCCCTTCTGGTTAATTAGCTTAGAATGTGAGATGATTCTAGCTACTGGCTTAATGTGGACAATGCTATACAAACTAACAAATCTTTATCACTTATGTGCATCTATCATATCATTGAAGTGGGTTTTGTTTCAATTTTTAAAGTTTTATCATTATATATGACACATCAGTTAGTAAGAACATCTATCATATCATTGAAAGTGGGTTCTGTTTCAGTTAAAAAGTTTTATTATTACATATGACAGATCAGTAAGTAAGAACATCTATCATATCATTGAAGTGGATTATGTTTCAGTTTTTAAAGTTCTATTATTATATATGATATATCAGTTAGTAAGAAAAAATTGTATGATTTGTTAGTTTGTATAGCATTACTCACATAACATTTTTGACATATCCAGTAAGATTAGGCTGCTAAACTTGCCTCAGTTTGTGCCTAACCATAGTTTATATTATTAAACCATGTAATTAAAACATGTTCCTGTTTTTGAATTTTTTTTATTATTTATTTATTTAATTTTTTTTGGGTGAAAAAAATGTGTTCTTGTTTGCTATTTAGAGATTCATGGTCTTTAAACTCATGTTAATTGTGTTCTTCCCAGTTGAATCATTACTTAGATTTTATTTGGCCGGGTTTTGAGTCAAGTTGATTGCCTTAATGCCAGCATATTATGTTAAATGTTTACCAGCATTATATATTTTCACATTCACATTTAATTATCCCTGAAAACCAAATTGGACTATGATAAATCTTTCTAGTGGCTATCAGCAGACATACTTCCTCAAAATTTATTTCAAGCAGTTTAATGTTGTTGAGAGTATTTCCGGTTTGAAGTCTGGTTTACAGAACATATTGCTTCTCCTTTGCAGGTTCCTTTCTTCTCACAAATGGATGATCAACTTCTAGATGCAATATGTGAACGTCTCGTCTCATCCCTAAGCACCAAGGACACATACATTGTTCGGGAAGGAGATCCAGTGAATGAGATGCTTTTCATCATTAGAGGCCAGCTTGAGAGCTCCACAACTAATGGTGGACGGTCTGGATTCTTCAACTCCATTACTCTCAAACCCGGTGACTTCTGTGGTGAGGAATTGTTAACGTGGGCCTTAATGCCCTCCTCAAACCTAAACCTTCCATCCTCAACCCGAACCGTCCGATCCCTTACTGAAGTCGAAGCATTCGCACTTCGAGCAGAAGACCTCAAGTTCGTCGCAAACCAATTTAAACGTCTTCATAGCAAGAAACTACAACATGCTTTCCGATACTATTCCCACCAATGGAGAACTTGGGGGGCTTGCTTCATACAAGCCGCGTGGAGGCGCTTAAAAAGGAAGAAGTTGGCAGATGAATTGTCGAGACAAGAGAACTTATATTATATGCAACTTTCCGATGGAGAGGGCAATAATGGTGACGATTATGAGGATAGTGGTGGTGAAAGCCCAGCAATGGACACCAGCGTACAACAGCTCAGTGCTACATTCTTGGCCTCAAAATTTGCTGCAAATACTAGAAGAGGGGTTGCTCACAAAGTGTCATTGGTTGGCCCTCCTGCAATGCCAAAGCTGTTTAAGCCTGATGAGCCTGATTTCTCTGCTGATTGAGAAAGGCTGTTTTGATATAGATTAGATAATTTTAGGAGAGAGGATACATGATAAACAAACAAAATATTTCATTTCATGTGCATTTAAGTCTGTGATGATTAATTGTAATTCGATTTTTTGATCATTGCTTGCCAGTGGTGGAATCAAGATTTTGACTCAATTGGTGTCAAATTAGGAACTAATAGTCCATGAGTTTTTGGCTCGCGCAAAATTTAGAAGTTCTTAACCATTCTTTATTATGAGGAAAACTCCATTCATACAAAAAATATATATATAAAATACTATCAGAATAATGTAACAATGTTATTTTTTGTAAATAAAATTTATTTTTATGATTGTTTTATTTTGAAGTGAATGGTTCACACTAAACTACATTGTTATGTAAGAATTTTCAGATTATATGTCATTACTCCTTTGAGTTGTAGCCCTTCTTTAGAGAAAATTCAATCATTTCATAGTGAGGTAATTATAGTAATTCCGGAATATAGACACGTAGTATTTCATAATATTATGATTGATAGAGAAAGTGGGTAAGTGTGGTGCATTATGATTGGTGGAGAAAATAAGTAAGTGAGGTATTGTGCTAAGTGATTGAAAAACGTGAAAGACATATTAAATAATGATTAGTTAAAGAATACAGACAAGTGATACCCAGAGAATATTAAATAATTTTCCCTTATGGTGAGAGTGCCTAGTAAGCCTTCTTGGATAGGACAATACCTCACTTACTTATTTTGGCTTGGTCCACTTTGGCTTGGTCCCATCAAGCCCACTTTGGCTTGGTCCCTCCCACATCCACAAAAATCAAGTGCCCTTATTTGGGATAAAAAACACAAGTCCAATGATGAGCCATATAAACACGAAGAATGTTACGTACCTCGAAATATTAAAGGCGCGAATGGCTCGAAATCTCAAAACGACGTCGTTTTAAGGGTTTTTTTTTTTCTCTTACCGGTAAGATAATATTTTCCGTACTATTCGCGCCATTCGCGCTCCACACATTCGAGACCTCAATCTTTTATCTATAAACACCACATTGGTTTCACAAAAATCAATTTGAGGCAAAACTTAAGTTTCGTTTAACAATTACATATTTTAATTAAAAAGTCAAAAAAATTACTATAAATTATCACATTACTTTATATTTTTTTACACATATTTTCGTAAAAAGTTAAAAAATTACTAAAATAATTAGTTCCTAAACAAGGCCTTAAATACCATTCTTCAACTAATGTTTTAATAGTTGATATTTAGAGTCAATTTCTGATTCAGTCCTTTTTAACTTTTGATCAATTACAGTTCGATATATATTTACTGTACGGGAAAGAAATAAACCTTCTCGTATAATCCTGTTGATCAAGTCTGCGCTCCTCCGTACGACGTCGCTTTACTTCTTGAAAACACAAACGTGAGCTAGCCGGCGGGTGTATGCCGGATACCTCTCCGATGCCTAAGTTAGCAAAATAGACAAATAGACAAAAGCTCTATGTATTCGAGAATCAAAGCTATGTTACCTCTCCGTAGGTGATGTTGTGAGTTTTTATAGGTTCCGTGTGGCACAATCCTAGTAGGACTATTACTCCTCCATGTAGAGTCCTCTTAGGAGTCATATTCCTGAAAGATAATGCTTATCCTTCAACACCCCCCTCACTGCTTAAGCCAAGTGAGATGACTTTACCATGGTTGGATGTTAATATGATCGAGGTAAGCCTGGTTATGCCGAGCAGCGGAGTAGACCGAACTATATCTAGTTTGGTTCTTTCTTTTACTGCCCTTACCTCAGTTCCTCTTGTACAAACCGTGGTACGCTTAGACCGAGCTAGACCGAGCTAGCAAATAGCAAGGTCCTGACCGAGCTAACCACACTATGCTATGACCGGGCTAACTTTGAGTATGGTGACCAGTGCTGACAGCAAAGCTTCCTTAGACCGGACTAACTTCAAGATTCTTTCGGACCTGGATAACAAGAGGGCTCTCTGGGACCGGGATATCAATAGGGCTCACTGGGATCGGGCTAACTACAAGCCCTTTTCATCTAGCCCTTCTTACAGTGGCCCAAAGAACGGCCCATTTACCTAGCTCGGCCCAATTTATGTATAAATTACTCTCTCAATTGCCACTTAATTCCATCTGCACAGCATGATAGGGATTTACTTGTTTTATCAGTCGAGTTAAAAAACTTTAGCCTTTCCAGCTGAGCTAAAATTCTTTCGCCTTTCCAGCCGAGCTAAATTCACACCGGTCTCTACCTGTCCGGTCAAAACGTCTCTTCAATCACAGCAACTAAATCGCTTCTCATTCCAATGACACGTGGTATGCTCCGATTGGCCCAAGGCAGTAGTCGTGTCGTCTTCGTACCTCGTGAATTTTGAACAGTCCCGCCTTTTTCCTTCCCTTTTTACAAAATCAAACCTTTTGTTTTGAAACCCTTCATTTGCACTATTCATTCTCTCTCTCTCTTGCTTGAGCTTCTGCTTCCCATTTCTTCACTGCATAAGTCCGTGTTCTTCCTGCCGTTGCTCTCATCTTCCAACTCTTCAACTTGAATTGGTGAATGGCTCGAATCCTCTTCTTTTTTGTTGTTTTCGCACTTTGTTTTGCAACACATAGCATGTTTTATTTGTATGTTTTTCCAAAGCACATTCTACTTTTGCTTCAATATTTCTGAGAAAAACCATGTAGTAGAACCTCTGGTACTTCCATGAGTAACCTGAGAAACACTGATTTTGATCCAAAATCATATTTCAACCGAACTAGGAAGTTGTTCGTATTTAGGCACAAACCTAGCTTTACTGTATAATCAGACTAAAACTTTACTTTATTGTTTGTAATCTCGGCAAGTCTTAGTGCTGCCTGCTTAAATTGGCCGAGCTAGTGAACCCCACTAGGCTTGCGCGATACTGTGCTAAAAAACCTCAAATGACCGACCGAGCTAATACTTGGGGCTAAGCCAACTCCCTTAGCTCGAACCGAACTAAAAAATGCTGCCCCGAAGGCTCAACCGGGCTAATGTCTCTAGCTTAAACCGAGCTAGGACTCGGTAGCATCTCACATAGCCGAGCTAGGATTTCATTTATCTTGCCTTTGTTTCTTTTAGCACGGTCCAACGATCTGTGCTTAACACTTTTGTTGTTCACTTTGCAGACTTAGGTTACCCAGGCACTCCTTTGAGTGCACAACCAAGCTACTCAGCACCATTCTTCGACCGAGCTTACACCCAGTTTAATCTGTACATAACTTAAACCACAAATGGGGAAGTATAGATTTTTAGTAAACTCACCAGGGGCCATAGCCGAATTTCGTAAGGACTACCAAATTCCAGACGATGTCCACCTTTCCCTGGCCGAACCAGAATCCGTTCCGTGGGGAAAGCAAGGCTTTGTCCCTTTTAATGTTATTTCAATCATAAAGTGCGGTCTATGTTTCCCCGTACAGCCCCTCCTCTGTGAATTCCTTAGGCAAACCAAACTCTGCCCTACCCATCTTTCTACCAATTCCTACCGTATAACAAACGACATTGTCGCGCTAAACGACCGGGATGGTCTTAACCTCGGCCTAGCCGAGCTCTTTTATCAATACTCCATAAGATCGGCCGAAGATGGCTGGGTTTACTACTTACGAATAAGGCGCCGGCGTGAAAAAATAATAAAGGATATCCTGGATAAAGACATGAACGTTGATGATTTTTTCTGGGTATCTGGAAATTTTGAAGACCACCAAGGCCAGATCCCAGGCCATAAAATAAATTGGAACAAGGGTGTAGCCAGTAGGGTTACCTCGGCTGAATTCCATGCTTTTCTTTTACCTCGGTCTTCTCATCTTAAACCGTACTAACTGTTTGTCTTTTTTATGCAGATTCGAACTTCCTTAAGTCCCGATACAGCTACCCCAACCTCAATACACTTTGCGCCACCCTGCGATATCCAAACCGAAGTTGGACCGAGCTACTGGACTTTCAATCGACCTATCGATATAGTGGCAAACGGAAGACCAAGGTAACTGATTTCTTATTGGAAGCCTCTCCAGAACCGGACCCAAACTTGCCCCAAATCAGATTGATCCCTTTAACTGCTGAGCAAGAGATGGCCAAGAAGAGAACCATGCGAGCCCTTCTGACCGAAACAAATCCGACCGAGGTACCGCCAGCCGGTCAAACTCATGAAACCGTAGTAGCTCTGCCAACCCACCAGCCTTCGTCATCACGGCCAAGCAAGCGTGCTCAGACTTCCACAACCAAGCCACGCCTCGTTGATGAAGACGAAACCGTGGTTCCACAAACAACTCCGCCAAGCCCTCCACCGAGCCCACAACTGGGAGTGCTCTAATCGAGCTACCTCCTCCAAGTGGGCTCCAAAAATCACCTTTCAGAACCGTGCTATCACGGATTCTGACTCAGTGGTCGCAGAAAAAGACTACCTGATGGCATTCAACCTGGCTAAAGGTGTTTGTCTTCCAGCCGACATAAGGCACCATGACCACCTGACCGAGCTGAAGGCCCTTCGCTCGTCCACAAAATCCATGGTGCTGGTAAGTTGCCCTTTTACTTTATTTTTTCTAAAGAAATTTTTCTAACTTTCAGCTCGGTTATATTGAAAAAGTGTCTTACCATCCTTTTGCAGGCCATACAGAAAAACCACATCGCTCACAAGCGAGTGTTGGAACTTCGAAAAACTACCAGGCAAGCCATGGCTGAGGCAAATGAAAAGGTGGCCGAGCTGAAAGTGTCCCAGCAAAAGGTGGCCGAGCTAGAGACCGAGGTAACGCGTCTCGCTGGGCTAGTTACCTCGACTGATGCTGATAAACAGAAGGCCCTCGCCGTGATGAAAGACAAATACTTGCATGAGTTGGCCAAGCTTGAAAGAAAAAAGGATGCCGAAATAACCAAGCTCGAAAAGGAGCTGGAAGATGCGGAAGACCATGGCTTTAAAGAAGGCGAAGCTCTGTACATTAAGTAGTGTGAAGCTGCAAAGGACCTCTTTTTTAAGTGCGGATGGAGGGATGCCGTGGTGCAGGTCGGTCATGGGCCTGAGACCGAGGTCTTCAATCCTCCTCAATACTTCATACCGAGCTCACTTGCGGAGTATGTTGCCATCACTTAGCAACAATTTCTTGACGCTTCAGATGATGAAGAAGAAACCGTGCCCATCAATACCCTGGTCGTCAATGATCCCGTCGATCAGTCAGCTCGGATGGAGCCAACGGTGGAAGACCTGACTAACGAGCAACCCACTAAAGTCGTGCCTCCGACCGAAACCGTGCTCCCAACTGAAATCGGGCTCTAAGTTGAACTAGATGCTGATCTTGACGACCTATTTGCCTGGCTTTGTATTTTTCTTCTTTTTTGTCTTTTGGAAAGAGATTGTAACCGGGCTGAAGTCCCTTCTTTTGTACTTGATTTGAATCTTTAATGAAATCTCCTTTTGTTGGAACTGTTGCTTCGGTTTACTCTTATGCTTGCCTTTATTTTTCAAAAGTATTCTGAATGTAGTATAACATTTTCCACCTGAGGTAAAATATATCGGTTTTAGCTTTGCAATCTGTCTGGCCATACCTGTCAACCTCTTTAGCCTTGATTCTTATCTCGGCTAAAGAACAATAAGCGTTTGGTTTTTCCAGCCAACCACTCTTCAACCTAGATCCTTACTTCGGCTGAAGAGTACTAAGTGTTGGTTTTTCCAGCCAACCACTCTTCAGTCTAGATCCTGACTTCGGCTGAAGAGTACTAAGTGTTGGTTTGTCCAGCCAACTTCTAAGTTGGTTATTTCTGCCAACCTAGAGTGAAGTGTTTGGTTATTCCGATCAAACGTCCTGCAGCCTGGATCCTTGGGCTTAAGAGGGGTGTTGGTTTTTCCAGCCAACTTCTAAGTTGGTTATTCCTGCTAACTCAGAGAAAAGTGTTTGGTTATTCCGACCAATCGTCCTGCAGCCTGGATCCTTATCCTAGGCTTAGGAGGGGTGTTGGTTTTTCCAGCCAACTTCTAAGTTGGTTATTCCTGCCAACCTAGAGTAAAGTGTTTGATTATTTCGGCCAAACGTCTTGCAGCCTAGATCTTTATCCTGGGCTTAGGAGGGGTGTTGGTTTTTCCAGCCAACTTTTTCAGCATTGATCCTAATCTTAGCTGAAGAGAGTGCAAAGTTGGCTATTCCGGCCAACTATGCTTTTAGTGCGCCTAACTCATTAAAACAATCTTTTATAGAAGGAAATAACTATACTGAAAAGAAACTACTTGTTTTATTGAAAAAGAAAAAAATTACAAATACTTGAAAGAAAAGCTAAAAATAAAATAGTTTGAGATTGACAGTGTTCCATGGCCTAGGAATGGTTTTACCGTCCTTGTCTTCCAATTGGTATGCCCATTTTCCGGCTAACCCAACCACTTTGTAAGGTCCTTCCCAATTGGGCCCTAACTTGCCATCTCCGGGTACCAAGGTGTTTCCCATCACTTTGTACAGTACCCAATCTCCGATTTTGAATTGTCTTGGATGTACTGTTTTGTTATACTTTCTGGACAACTCTTGCTGGTACGAGGCAATGTGAACCAGTGCTCTTTCTCTTCTTTCTTCCGCAAGGTCGAGCTCTAATGTTATGGCTTCTCCATTTAAGTCTGGATCAAAATTTTCACTTCGAATTGTGGGGAGGCCAACTTCCAGTGGGATTACTGCTTCCATGCCATAGGCTAAGGAGAATGGTGTTTCTCCTGTTGATCGCCGAGGTGTGGTGCGGTAAGCCCATCAAACATGAGGGAGCTCTTCCGTCCACTTGTCTTTTGCTTTCTCTAACCTCTTCTTTAATCTATCCAAGACAACTTTGTTTGATGCTTCCGCTTGGCCATTTTCTTAGGGGTATGCCAGTGTAGAATTGTAGAACTCTATATTGTATTCTTCACAAAAGTCTCTAAAGATTTTGCCATCAAACTGAGTGCCGTTGTCTGTTATTAGGGCTTTAGGTATGCCGAACCGAGTGATGATATTCTGCCAGATGAACTTCTTTACATCTTTCTCCTATATTGATGCTAGTGCTTCTACTTCCACCCACTTTGTGAAGTAGTCCGTTGTTGCAAGAAAGAACTTCCTGTTTCTGGGTGCTGTTGGAAGTGGTCCTACTATGTCCAAGCCCCACATTGCGAAGGGCCATGGGCTAGTCAGTGGTAGGAGCTCTCTGGCTGGCTGATGTATTTGGTGTGCGAACTTCTGACATTTCTCGCACTTCTTCACATACTTCTCCGAGTCTGCTTGCATGTATGGCCACCAGTATCCTTGCGAAATGGCTCTGTAAGCTAACGATCTTCCTCCTTTTTGGCTTCCTCATACGCCTTCGTGTATCTCGAACAAGAATGCTTCCACTTTGCTGGGGTGGACACATTTTAGATAAGGTCCTGTGAATGACTCCTTGTACAATGCCATAGATGGGGAGAGCCAAAATCGCTGTGACTTTGCTCTAATTTTGTTGGCTTCTTTCTTTTCTTCCAGTAGGATGTTGTCTTTTAAGAACATTATGACGGGATCCATCCATGAAGGGCCTAGCTTGGCGCAACATACCTCTTCTGCTTCGGGGTCTTCAATGCTTGGTCTTGGTAAGTAGTTAATAAGTAACGGATGAGGGATGGATGTATCTGCCATTGAAGCAAAGCCTGCTAGTTCGTCTGCTCTGCTGTTTTCCTCCCTGCCAATCTGTTCTATCTACACTACTTCAAATTTCTTAATCTCTTTTCGGACTAAGTCTTGGTACTTGGCCATCCTATCATCCTTTGCCTCGTAGTCGCCTAAAATTTGGTTTACCACCAGCCGTGAGTCGCTGTAAACCATTAGCTCGGTGGCCATCATGTAGGACGCTGATTTTAAGTCTGCCAGAAACGCTTCATACTTCGCTTCATTGTTTGATGCGGGGAAGCCAAGGTGGACTACTTACTCCACTACTAGGCCGTCTGGCGAGATGAGGACTATGCCAAGTCCTGCTCCATGCCTGTTGGATGCTCCCACAAAGAGCTTCCACATCTCTCTGACGAACAGCTTCCAGCAAGTGGAGGGATCAGACGATGCCTTGGGATCAAAAGTGTTGCTGGTGTTTTCTTCCAAGTCCATGCTTGCTGTTTGCCCCTCTTTATCTGATTGTACCAAGTCTTCATTTGCTGGTGAATCATTGCTTGGTGTAGCATGGTTGCTTCTTTTTCCCTTACTTTACTCTGGTCTGCCTTAGGGTCTGTCTGGGTATCCTGCACCAAGGGTTGTGCTATTTCGGCGTCAACTTCTAACCCTAGTTCGGTTGTATCGGTCAAGTCGACTGGGCAGATATGATGACTTCCTGGGGTGAATTCCGCGACAAAGTCTGTTAAGGCTTGGGCTTTTATCGCGGTTCTTGGTTGAAACTTGATGTCAAATTGTCCCAACTCTACTGCCCACTTTAAGATTCGCCCAGAAAAGTTCGCCCTATCAAACAAAGCTTTTAATGGAAAAGCTGTGAGGACGACTATGGTGTGGGCGTGAAAGTAATGCGATAACTTCCTTGAGGCCATCATTAAGGCCAATGCCAGTTTTTCCAGTGGCAAGTACCATGTTTCAGTGCCTAGCAATGTCTTACTGACATAAAAGATGGGCAGATGTTGGATTCCTTCCGCTCGGACCACCACTGCGCTAATTGCGTGCTGTGAAACTGCTAGGTACAGAAAGAGTTCTTCTCCAGGTATTGGGGTCACAAGCAGTGGTGGAGAAGACATGTATTCTTTCAAGTTTTTCAGAGCGCGGTCGCATTCTTCGTCCCACTCGAACTTGGCTTCTAATGTTTAAAAAAATGGTCGTAGTCTGTTTGACGACGGGCTTATGAATCGGTTGAGTGCAGCTGCCATGCCGGTAAGATGCTGTACTTCTTTTACTGTGTTTGGCCTCTCCAGATCCTGAATTGTTTTGATCTGAGAGGGGTCTGCTTCTATACCCCAGTTGGTCACTAAGAAGCCTAGGAATTTTCCAGATCCTACTCCAAATGCACACTTAGATGCATTGAGGCGTAACTTGTGCTTCTTAAGGATCTGAAACATCTCACCTAGGTCCTTGAGATGGTCGTTCTCATCCTTGCTCTTGACCACCATGTCGTCGATGTAAGCTTCCATTGTTCTGCCTAACAACGGTTCAAACATCTTGGTGACCATCCTTTGGAATGTTGCCCCTGCATTCTTTAGGCCAAAGGGCATGACCTTGTAGTAATATAGTCCTCTTGGTGTGGTAAAAGATGTGACCTCTTGGTCTGGTTCATACATAGCGATCTGATGGTAGCCTCTGTACGCATCAAGAAAGCTAAGCCGGTTGTGCCCCGCCGTTAGGTCTACCAGTTGGTCTATCCGCGAGAGGGGGAAGCTGTCTTTTGGGCATGCCTTGTTGACTGTTTTGTAGTCGATGCAGACACGTCATTTGCCATTCTTCTTTGGCACCATGACTGTATTGGAGATCCATCTGGGGTAGTGCACCTATCTGATAGCTCCTGCTTCTAGCAGGTTTTCTACTTCTTCCGCCACTATCTCGGCGTGGTGGAGTGCCGATTGCGAGTGCGCTGAATGATTGGTCTGGCGGTTGGGTGGACGTTCAATTGCTGACAGATGAAGCTTGGGTCAATGCCTGGCATGTCGTATGGCGTCCAGGCGAACACATTGATGTTGGAGATCAGGAATTCCATGACCTCTATTCTTTCAGTGCTGGACATAGATGAGCCAAGCAAAAAGAACTTATCCGGGTTCTTTTAATCTATTCTTACCTGTACCAAGTCTTCCACTGCCTTCTGCTCAGCGGCTTTGCCAATATCCGCGAACAATTCATTGCTTTATGGTTCTTCCACCATCTGAACAAATCCTTTGGCAGCGCGGCTGCCATTTACAGTGACGAAGCATTGCTTGGACATAATTTGGTCTCCAAAGATTTCTTCAATTACTCCGGTTTCGTTGGGGAACCGCATTACTTGATGGTAGGATGATGCTACTGATTTCATGGCATGCAGCCATGTTCTTCCCAAGATTATGTTGTAAGTGGAAGGGACTTTCAATATCCAGAATTCCACTTGTTTCGTTACGCTTCCTGCTTTGACTGGGAGGATTATCTTGTCAACTGGCCATTCTGGTATTGAGTTAAATCCGATTAGAGGAGATACAGCAGGTGCCATGTCTTTGTCTTCTAGTTTCAATTGTTTGAATGTTTCGTAGTACCTTATCTCACATGAGCTCCCTTGGTCAATCAAAATCGGCTTGACGTCAAAATCCTTGACTCAGAGAGTGACGACCAGTGCATCATTGTGAGGGCAGTATATCCTTGCCAAGTCTCTATCTGAAAAAGATGTGACGTTTGTGGCTTCTGTTCTCCCCTTTTTGATGGTAGGTTGGGCGCTTAGTACCTCCCTTAAGTGCTCAGCCTTCTTTATCATGCCCCTGAGCTCACATACGCGCTCAGGTTCGAATACCCGATGGATTACGTTGATCACGCCTTGAGGTGGGGCGTCGATTGGCATTCCGTTCGGGTGGTTGTCATTCTTGGGGGCTGGCTGTGCCCCTCCTTCAATGTACTTGTCCAGGTGACCGGCTGCCACCAACTCCTCCAGATGTTGTCTCAACGGTGCACAATTTTCAGTGCGGTGCCCCTTTTTCTTATGGAAGGTGCACCGAGATCTTTCATCGTAGTCCTTTTGAGCCTCTCCCAATTTAGCTGGCCATTTGACGAAAGGTTCATCGCGTATCTCACTGAGAATTCGGTAGATTGGTTTCTTGAATACCGTGGTGATGACAGTGTGGACTCTCAACCATCTTTTATCTCGGTCCTCTTCGTTGTCTCGCCTGCCTTGTCTATTCTTGCTTTGACGTTCTACTGTATTGACCTTTGCCGTAGTCTTCTTTTCTGGTGTTGCTATCGCACCAGATTTTGCCTTGGCATGGGCGCCATCCTCCTCCACTCGAATATGTTGGTGCACTCTTTCCATCAAGGCTTCCATCGTGAGGGGTGGAGTCATTGTAATCGAATCTCTCAATCTGTTTTTGACTGGAAGTCCTCTTTTGTATTGTGCGATGGCGAGATTAGTGGGGCAGTCCCTTATCTGGTTGAACGTCTCCCAGTAGCGACTGTTGTAGGACCTTAATGTTTCTTTGTCGCCCATGTCGATGGAGAGTAGCTGATCAATCTCCACTGGCGTCTTGGTGTTCGTTCTGAATCTCGTCACGAACGCCTCCGCTAATTGCGCCCAGGAGGCTATGCTGCCTTTTGGTAGCCTTTCGAACCAGGTTAAACCTAGGTTGCCAAGGCTAGATGGGAATAGGATGCACATCAAAGCTTCGTTCTGCCGGTATACTGCCATAACCTGGCGAAAGTGGCTTAGGTGCATGTAAGGGTCTGTCTTCCCTTCGTACGTGGTAAATTTAGGCTGGATGAAGCCTGAGGGTAATGGTGCGTTCTCAATCGCCGGAACGAACGGCGAGCTATGTAGTCTTGCCAATGCTTTATCTGTTGGTTCGTAGGCAAGGTGCGGTATTGACATTCCAACCTCGACACTTCCATGCGTTCGAGGAGCCAACCACTGAAGGGCTGAAACTCTGTATGGGTCACGTGCCTTGGCATCCTCCTTCTGTCGCACCATTTCTTCAAGTACAGTCCGTAAGTCGGACGATCTAGGCAACTCCGTTTGTCTGGATGATGTCTGGTGCGTGTGTGAGGGCTGATAAGTACTTCCCTCAGTGTAAGACCTCAATGATCTCGTTCTCTCAGACCTGGAATAACGAGTTCTAGAAGTCCTTTATTGAGTGTCGCCTGTCCTGAGGCTTCTACTCTCTGCTTACGATGGCGTGGTATGCCTACCACGATCTTCAGAGTGGCGAGGAGGTGTATTGCCTTTGTGCCCCTCTCCCGTCGCTACCTCTTTTCCCTTGATCTGGCGCTTCATGGCCTCCATGTCCGTTGTCATCTTTCTTATTAGTTCATCTTGCTCTTTTATGCGATCCTCCAAAGCTTGAGGGTCGATTCTTCGCCTTTGCCTTTCAGGACTTTGTGAGCGAGACCGACGGGGGTTGTTGTTCCGCCTCCCCCTTGTATCCCTCCGGGGATTCTGTCGCTGGGGCTCTAAGTCCGCCATGGGAGGGATAGAGGGCAATCCTTCACGCCTCCAACCCTCCTCTAGGGTTTGTCCGTCGATGGCGGATTGTGGTAAATCTTCGTTGTGCGCCATTCAATTAGCGAGGGAAACTTGATCAAGAGGTTTTGTTCTTTGTCTGGTATTCCCACAGACGGCGCCAATTGTACGGGAAAGAAATAAACCTTCTCGTATAATCCTGTTGATCAAGTCTGCGCTCCTCCGTACGACGTCACTTTACTTCCTGAAAACACAAACGTGAGCTAGCCGACGGGTGTGTGCCGGATACCTCTTCGATGCCTAAGTCAGCGAAATAGACAAATAGACAAAAGCTCTGTGTATTCGAGAATTAAAGTTGTGTTACCTCTCCGTAGGTGATGTTGTGAGCTTTTATAGGTTCCGCGTGGCACAATTCTAGTAAGACTATTACTCCTCCATGTAGAGTCCTCCTAGGAGTCATACTCCTGAAAGATAATGCTTATCCTTCAACACCCCCTTACTGCTTAAGCCAAGTGAGATGGCTTTACCATGGTTGGATGTTAATATGACCGAGGTAAGCCTGGCTATGCCGAGCAGCAGAGTAGACCGAACTATATCTAGTTTGGTTCTTTCTTTTAGTACCCTTACCTCAGTTCCTCTTGTACAAACCGTGGTACGCTTAGACCGAGCTAGCAAATAGCAAGGTCCTGACCGAGCTAACCACACTATGCTATGACCGGGCTAACTTTGAGTATGGTGACTAGTGCTGACTGCAAAGCTTCCTTAGACCGGACTAACTTCAAGGTTCTTTCGGACCGGGATAACAAAAGGGCTCTCTAGGACCGGGATATCAATAGGGCTCACTGGGACCGGGCTAACTACAAGCCCTTTTCATCCCCTTCTTACAGTGGCCCAAAGAACGGCCCATTTACCCAGCTCGGCCCAATTTATGTATAAATTACCCTCTCATTTACATATAGAGGTGAAGACGTTGCATTGTGGACCAAGCACAGCGGAAGTGTGAGGCTCACCTGAATTTTGGTTCAAATAGAGTAAAAAATTAAAATTTCAAAACTAATTTTTAACAGTAAGTTGCAACTTTTAACAAGATAGTATAATCAACATATGAAAACAAATCATTGCCATTCTTTTACTTATAAGAACATCTCGAGCAACCTCTTCATTTCACCAAAAATACTACAATAGCATGCCAAAGTCCCAAATTTAGCAGTCTAGTTAAGAGTATCTACATCAAGCTCTTCAAAATTATTTTTTAGCTAAAAATTTCAAAAAATCAACTTCATCAAATTCGCTTATAGCTTGTCAAAATTTACGATGGGTACAATAACTCGTTACAACAAGCGAGGCACTGTTCATCGCTACTTCTGTGTTACCGAATGTCCGGCCGGTCAACCGGTCAACGGCAATTTTTTTTTTTTTTTACTTTTTTAAGAATTGTTTGGCTGGTAACTTATCAATTTAATAAAAAAAGAAATACTAACAAATACAATAAGAAAATAATATTTAATAAGAATAAAGTTAAAATAAAGAATTTAATGTAGTAGATGCTAAAAGATGACTAGTTAAAATAATGAAATAGTTTTAAGGGTTTGGTTATGGTGTGCAACTTACACCTTACACCTTATACCTTACACTTACACCTTACACTTACACCTTTTGTAAAAAATTAAACCTTACACTTACACCTTTTTTGAGGTTGCACACCATGTGCAACCCACTTACACCTTACACCTTACACTTACACCTTACACTTACACCTTATACTTATACTTACACCTTACACTTACACTTTTTGTGTAAGTGGCACATGGTGTGCACTTGCACACTTAAGAAAACTCCTAGTTTTAATTTGACTAAAAAATTGAAGAATTTGGTATGAATGCTCTAATGGCAAGCAAAACTAACATTTCGCTACAGTGCCTCCTGGAACAGACAAGCATTGTGCACTGGCATTCAATATTTTTTTCTATTTTAATTAATTCAAACCCCATTTCTCTTTCTTTGCCACTCTCTTTCTCTACTCTATTTGTCTTTCTCTGTAATTTCTCATCTCTTTCTCATAAAATGATTTACAAATATACTTTATATACACGAAACAAAATTTATAAACATAATGTAATTATTTTTGTAATTTCAAATCACAACAATAGATGTTTTGAATTAAATGATCGTTAAAAAAATATAATTGTATTTATAAAAAAATAAATATGAAAAAATATGATCATTAAAAAAATATTACTGTATTTAAAAAATATTAAGAATTTTTTTTTTTAAAAAACAAGATAACTAAAAAAAAAGAGTTTTGTTATATTATGTTAAAAAAATAACTAGTTAAAATCGAAAAATGCCTCGAGATGCTCCAAGGGCATGTGAGGCATTGACAAACGAGAACATGATCTCCTGCCATGGTCGACCACACGGTTGGATGAGAGTGGACTTCATTGACATTTTACCCCTAGTGGTGCAAAAAAACAAAAAAAAAACGATGATGTCATTTTTAAGTTGCTATTTGTACTTTATTTTTTCGGAAATAAATATAATAAATATATATATATATATATATATAATTATTGAATTAATTTAATTTTTTTTATAAATAATAAAAAAAATTCTTGGTAAATTCGTATTCTGACCTGTAAAAATCATTGAGGACACAAGTAGTCGTGTCAACGACATAAGGACTTATTGGTAAAAAATCAATTCGTAAGGGTTTAAGCCTGCGTTTGGTAAGTGGGTTTACAGGTTTTTTTTGGTTATTTTAGTCACAAAAAATAAAATAGATTATTTTAGTCATAACAAACAAAACATCGCATCCAACCCATAATCATTACATTCTTCTCTTACAAAAAAACTCAAAAAAGTCAAAAAGCTAAAAAGTCCTTCCCAAACCAAGCTTTTAAGCCCAGGCTAAAATAGCCAAAAAAGTCAAAAAGCTAAAAAGCCAACCCACTTTCCAAACGGAGGCTAAGAAATTTAGTTTCATAAATATCATCTGTTCAAATTTTTATTTGTCTGTTTAATTTTTTAAACCTATTTATCTGAATTATTTTAACTTACATTTCTCAATAATTTTTACATCTTTGTTCAATTTTTTGACCTTATTTATCCAAATTATTTTAACATATCTTTCTCAATATTTTTAACTTATCTATTCAAATTATTTTAACCTAGTTATGTTAATCTGCCCAAATTATTTTAACATACTTGTTCCAATATTGTTAACCTGTCTAATTATTTTAATCTATCTGTCCTAGTATTTTTGTGTATCGATCTAAATTGAATTTATCTATTCTAGTATTTTTGTTTATTTGTCGAAATTATTTTACCTTATTTGTCTCGTAATTTGGATAGATGGACACCTCAATTTGAACACATGGTATTAAAAAACTTCAACATGTCAACCCCTGGGTAAATATTGAATACATTGGTGATACTACCAGAGTGGAAGGAATGTAGGACTAGGGCGGTCACATGCTTCCCTAGATTTTTTATATTTACACTATTCCCCTTATATATGAAATTTATATATAATTTGTCTTTTATAAAATTATAATAGTGCCCATTTCCTTAAATCATGTAAAATTCTTTTATATTTTAAATTTTTTAAAAGTGGTCTATTATATTTTTGTTTTGTTCAATATTTTATACTCTAAACTGAAAAGTAAATGGTAAGAATTGAATTAAGTGAACATTTCATTCTTATCATAGGATTTGTTTAGTTTATTATTTTCTCCGTTGTGGGATTTTTTGTTGAGTTGATAGTGTTGAATTTGTTAATCATAATTCAGTTGGGTTGTTGATTGTGGATGTCTAAGCTATATTAATGTAATTCTCACGATAATTCTAATATTAATCTCAAATCCAAAAAACTGTATAAATTTAGTAGTAGCAGTGTTGTCATTGAATGAACAATTTTCATTTGCGATAGAGACAACGATATTATTGGGCTAACAATTTTCATTTGTGGTAGAGACAACGACATTATTGAGCTACTGAGAGATAGCTTGTCCATCTAATCCATTTATAATTTGTTATTGGATAGTGATACATGTGCACGAAATGACCATATTTGATTTAATTTTCGTAAAAAAAATTAAAAATTAATTTGGTGAAAGGGAAAAA
The DNA here is from genome assembly GCF_055761805.1 of Camellia sinensis. Classification (NCBI taxonomy): domain Eukaryota; kingdom Viridiplantae; phylum Streptophyta; class Magnoliopsida; order Ericales; family Theaceae; genus Camellia; species Camellia sinensis. The sequence continues at coordinate 97,494,354 of NC_138975.1, read as the reverse complement.
AAAATCAGAACTCTTATCATTTTTATATCATTTTATCTTTTGGGAGGCCAAGAATAATTTAAAATTTTAAGAATATCTTTTAATTTTTGTCAAATTAATATTTATTTTTTCAAACAAAATTAAAATTACGTGTTTTTTTGAAAAAACAAACCAATGTTTTTTTTATTTCGACGACCACAAAGTTTCACATAATAATCATTTGAAGGAGACGACTACCAATGGCACATGTAGGAATTTTCACCGGAGGATTGACAACAAATTTTTAATTATTTCATTCATAACGAAGGTATCTTATATAAGTTATATTATTTTAAGTATAAAAATTGTAGGACGAATTATACTAACAGTTTTTGTAGTTTGAAACTTTCGTTACTTTAATTCTTAACTTTTTAATTATGATACACTTGATTTTGAATTTTGAATTTTATTTCAAATAAAGACAATTGAAGACATTGTTACTCCATTTCAAGGGCAAAGTTGTCAATTTGATAAAATATAAATTATTTTGATAAAAATAAATATTAAAAAAATATTTTTAAAATTTAAAAATTATTTCTACTCACCAAAGATAAAATTATATAAATTGGATAAATCTTTTTTATTTTTATTTGTTATTTTTTACCAAATTAATTTTTAGTTTGTGTTTAGATGATAATCATATAATGAGTAGTTGTTTTGTTGATTTTTTTGAATAATTATCATATAATAAATGAATGTTTTTGTTGTTAATAGATATTTTGGGTGGTTATCATTTAATGGATAGTTATTAGGCTATTAATGTACAATCTATATGTTTAATATATGAAATATTTTTAGTTTTGAATTTTTTAATTTTAATGAATTGATTTAATAATGACATTAAAGTTGTCAACATGTTTAACTTTTGACAAAAATAAAAACTAATTTATTAAAAATAAATATCAAAAAAATTTATTTCTACCCTCCCAAAAGATAAAATTTTATAAAAATGATGCGTTTTTAATTTTTTTCACCAATTTAATTTTTAGTTTCTTAGAAATTTTTTCTAAAATAGATTCTAAAAACCAAATTAAACAGAACTTTATAACTAAAAAAATTCTAACATTATTCGTTAAAAAAAAAAATCATTATATTTCAAACAATATATAAGTTAACTAACAAAAAATAAGTTGTATGATGACTTTGTCCTTCAAATAAAATAATAATATCTTCAATTGTCCTAATTTGGAATGAGATTTAAAATTCAGAGTCAAATGTATCACAATTGAAATATTATAGATTAAAATGATACAAACCCCAAATTATAAAGACTTTTAATGTAATTCGTTCAAAATTGTAAGGTATCATAAAATTCTCATATGACTTGTATATATTATTATGGTTAGGGCTGGGCAACAAACCCACCCGCCCGCACAAACCGCCCGACCCTACCCTACCCGCAGTGCTTTGGGCGGTTTCGATGTAGGTAGGCGGGCGGGTGCGGGTGAAGAAATTGGCAAAAGATCGGGTTCGGGTCGAACCCGACCCGCCCGCAACCCGCATCTTTTTTTTTTTTTTTTTTTTTTTTTTTTTTTTTTTTTAAGAAAGAAAGAATAACTAGTTATTATTATTATTTTTTGCATTTTGGATGGATGGAGATAACTAATTATTTTTATTTTTACATTTTGGATGAAAGTAAAATTTATTATATGGGCACTTATATACATTATCATGATCTAATGATATTTAAATTAGTGTTGCTAGTTTGACTTTTATTTATATATATATAAAAAAAAATCATTATATTCCATTAGTCTAGTAGACATAGTTAAATATGATATTTTGAATTGTCATTCTATTATCACATTATTGCATATTAAAAACTAAACAGTGAAGATTAATTCACTATTAAAATTAGTGTTACTAGTTTGACTTTTAAGGGTTTGTTTTTGCATATTTAAATTAGTGTTACTAGTTTGACTTTAAGGGTTTGTTTTTGCAAGCTAAAGAGGAAGATTAATTACTATCCTCAAGCATAGTTCCATATCATCTTATCTAACATGTTTGTATATCTTGTAAATTAATTTATAACTCTTCTAAAAAAAAAAAAAAATGTTTAGAAAGTAACAAAAAATGTCAAATTTGCTTAAGTAAAAAAAAAAAAAAAAAAAAAAAAAACTAAACCGCAAACCGAACCGCACCCGCCCGCACAAACCGCGAACCGCATCGCGGGCGGTTGCGGGTCCATTTTTCCCCAACCGCATAAGTGCGGGTCGGGTCGGGTTTGACCCGCACCCGGCCAAAACCGACCCGTGAGCAGCCCTAATTATGGTGATGCTGCTAACCCCCAGTGGGGGTGACCCCAGTGACACTCCTAGTGACGTGGCGCGTTGTCATTGGCTGAAAATTAAAAAAGAAAAAAAAAATTTTTGGCCAATAAGAAGAGACCCCCAACACCCCCACTGGGAGTCTCATGCATTTTCCATATTATTAATACAGGGATGATATATAAAATGAATTTGTTACTATATGACCATCATATATAACAGTAATAAAAAATTTATTAATATTTAATAAATTTAACAGAAAATAATTTTTGATAATCATATCATTTATGGATGTTGTGACAAAAGTGGTTAGGAGACTTCAATTCGCCTTGGCGTGGGAGACCACTCTTTCATAATATACCTGCAATTAACAAACAAACTTAAAAAAAAATCAAAAATGCTAGAGGTTCTAAAAATTTTATCAAAAGTTTTACCAAATGTCTCACATGGGTGTGGGACCCACACAATGTGGGTCCCACACTAATGTGAGACATTTGGTAAAATTTTTGATAGAATATTTGGGTCTCTAGCATTACTCATAAAAAAAATCTCCATCTAATGTGGGTCCCACACTAATGTGAGACATTTGGTAAAACTTTTGATAGAATATTTGGAGTCTCTAGCATTACTCATAAAAAAAATCTCCCTCTCCCCCCCTCCCCCTACTTTTATAGTCATGTCTTTTATGATGGTGTTATATACGTCAATTAGTATATCAATTAGAATATCAATATTAGTTGTAATATTATTATTGATTTCACTCATTATATAAATTGTAAATATTAAAAATCTCTTAAATTATATTACATTATCAATTAATACACTAATTAATGATTTAATTAATACCTATAATATTATTTTATTTTTTATGGATAGAAAAGTAATTGGGGGACCTTGTTTGGTTTGTTTTTCAGAAAAATTTTTGAAATTTTTTTTCTATAAATAATTTTTCAAGAGTAATCAAACCAAATAAATTTTTTCAAAAAAAATCTTCAAATTTTATTTGGTTACCTACTTTTCAAAATCACTCACTCTCTCTCATACACATCAAATCAATCACTTTTTTTAAAACTCTCTCCCCAAAACAATTTTCTAAAATCATTTCTGAAAAAAGACAAGTCAAACAAATTTTTGTACTTTTTATCTCAAAAATTACTCTACAAATACAAACCAAACACACTCTTCAATTCGCCTGGGCTTGGGAGGCCACTCCATGATATACATTCCCCCCCGGGCCGCCCGGGTCGGCCAATGAAGACTACAATATGATCATGATTCAGGGATGGTTACAGAATGGGTTTAGAACGGAGGAAATTTTTCCATCCCATTTCTCTTTTCGCAGATACCCGCAATATCAGATACTTGGAAATACCTGATCATATTTTAAATAGTAAAATAAAATTGAGAATTATTTAAATTTTTAGCACATTAAATAATTTTTCTTTATTCCATATACATAAATAGTGAGACTTTTAAAATTATTATTTATTCATATTTAAACAAAATCATAGACTTTTAGTATTCATTTCTTATATCTAATTATATTATACATAAATATTATTTTTATATATATATTAATTATATTAAGTCCGATTTAAATCTAATGAGACGATATCCGTCTCCGCCCTACCCCCATTGTGAATGACCAAAATATAATCTACTTTGCTCCATTAAGTATCGGGTCGGATAAAATCTGTCTTGTTCAAACAGGTATGGATAGGCTCCTGCTGATCGGATGAAAATGGTCATCCCTATGACCCTTGTCCTACTCTTCTCCTGCAATATCTTTTTGATATGCGACTGTTCCTTTGGATCAAAATAAAAGGCTCATGAATTTATGACTTTTTAAGCCCATAAAATAGATTTATGGACTGAAACCCTTAAAATAAATAATTTATATTATTGAAACAAAATTTATGATGTATTTTGTGAACTTCTCAAATTCTTTAAAATTTAAATTTGAGAATAGTATAATCCTATTTAATAAATATTGGACTCTTGTTACTGGTGTATGGGAACCTGTTAGATTAAAATACAAATAAATTAAATTAATATGTAGAAAGCCAAACAGCTTCCATAAACATACTTTAATGATTTTTAATCATCATGGGAATGCACATGCACATGGTAGCCAACCAACAATTATGTGATAAACAATTACTATATATATATATATATTGTACGAAAAATGTTTTAGAGGTTTAATTTTTGAACTCTAAAGATAGTTTTAATGAGTTGGTAATAGGCTTTACCCACAGTGATATGATATTTTGATCTTAATTTATTTTTATTTTATTTTTATTATTTATTACTATATCATTAATACTTTATTAAAATACTAAAATTAGTGATTTAAATCATTACTAATATTGTATTGTTGTCTTTTAAATGTCCACTCTCCCAAAGAAGGGTCCACCCTGAGCAAAGGTGAGCTCAACAGATGAAAATAGGGCACACATAACAAAAACAAATATATAAAAGGACGTTGATTCAGACCCTTTTAAAATTATCACTCCACACTCACGTGAAGGTTAGAGATTGAAAAAAAAAAATAAAAAAATAAAAAAATTATTGATCAATCAAAAGCAAAAGGAGTTAAGGGGGGACTCTAAAGGGGTTCCAATCTTTATTCTATAAATCAATAATGTTTGAATTTATTTTTTTTTAAGAGATTTTTACAATTTTTTTTTAGATCTCTACTATTAATGGTGTAGGTTCCATACATATATCAATAGTGGAGATTCAACGAGGGTTGTGGAGGGTCTCTAAAAAATGAGAGTCTCAAAAAATAAATAAGAAATATAATTTTAAAAATAAATCATTCATTATTTTGATGATAAACGGAATAAATTAAACAAATTATAATTATCAGATTGATTAAATTTCTTTTTTTTTTTGTAGGTAATATACCAAAAAACTTTACAAAATAAATTATTCTAATTATTGAAATAAGCTCCGGACAGTATCCTCTCATCTAGATCTTGACCGAAGGGAATCATGGCCATTGGATACTATATGGATATTTACAAACAACAATGATTCATTCCCCTTTTTTCTCCTACCCCCTTTGATCCCCTCTCTCTCTCATTGGTTATATTTTCTTTTTCTTTTTCTTTTTTTTCCTACTCCTTCAATCACCACCTGTCACGTGGCAAAAGGGGTGAAGGGGTCCCAAACATTATTCATTTACAAATTAATATGATATAATAATAAAATTTTAAAATCTAAAATAAAATCCGTTCGATTTGAATAGCATTAAATAATCCACATTGTAAAACTTATTTGGAATGATATAAATGAGTGTATTTTTTAACTTTTTATGAAAAGATGTACAGAAAAATAGAAAGATGATATGTAGAAAAATTTCATATGAGAAAAGTTAATTTAGTCTTTTTTTTTTTTTTTGATTTTTTAGTTAATTTAGCCTAACTAAATTAATTTTGTTTGGGAATAACTTTTATTTTTATTTAGATGTGGTGGTTGTGAAAAAAAAAATTATATTTTAAATATAATATTTTATTTTATTAAGTCTTTTTATACTTTTTTTTAATCCCAATTAATTGCCGAACGGCAACTTATTAGCACCATAGGACCAACCTAAATAGGGGTTCTCATTTTCAATATACTTAGGATCAGTTGATTTTCATATTTTGTAATTTTCATCCTATTCTGTAATTGAAAGAACATTAAAAAAAAATTTTAAAAAAAGAAAGAAAGAGGACTAAAATTTTAAAATTAAATACAAATTGATCGGTTAATTCAAGGCATGTCTAGAATTGATTTTTTTTTTTGGTTATTTATTTATTTTTATCTTTAATGATTTGAAAGAAGAAAGAAAAAAAAAAAAGATCTACATTTTTAGATTTTATTCTTTTTATTTTTCGTGAATTTTTGTAGATCTTTTTGCTTTTATATGATTTTAGGCAGTGGTGTAGCCAAAATTTGAATTTAGTGGGTTCATTTAGCAAGCATCATCAATATTATTATGTCATATTTAGGATCTATATAACTAACTTATTCAAAATCAACTTTTACATAATATATTGTAATTTTATATTGTGGAAGGTAAAATTCTTCTCCACAGGAAAAACGAGATGACGTGTCCCTTCGTTTACTTTGTGAAGAGAAACCAAAACGCAATGATCGCTCCCGACCAAGATTGGTTGAGAAGTCCCTTCAACAATCAAGTTAGAATATTGTTCAATCATGAGTATTTGTATTTAAAAGAGGGTTCTTGAATTACCTCTGATCTGTCTTCTTTGCTTTACCTGTTTCGCTTTTTATAATTTTCCTAACTTGAATCTCATTCGTTGGATCAATGTTTGATCTGAGAGTTCTGTTCGCTCCTGGCTTTAGTCGGGCAAGTGGTCAAGTTGCCTTTTCTTTTAATTGTTGGATCATCCTTCTATGGACGGTTTAGATTATGCCAGATAGTAATGGCCTGCTTGTCAAGTGTTGTGTTTGTCAGATCAGGTTGATCGGACGAACTTACCATCTAATAAACCTAACCTACACTCATGTATTTATTTCTTTGATGTTTCTACTGTTGGATGAAAATGAATCCGATGTTCCTCTTGCATTCTATGAATCTCCTTCTAAAAGGAGATCTTTTGTCTTCATTGTTCCCCATGCTCCTAACCAAACGCCATTATATTGCCAGTTGTCTCTAATGGGTTCCTTAGAAATTCATCTGAGCCTTCCCGTTCCCTTGGGCTGCTTTACCTAATTGCTTCGGACTTGGGCCAATATTTTACCCCTCCACAATTGCCTCTCTTCGGTGACCGACCTGGGTTGATTGTCGAAGACATCAGTCCGAACAAATGATAAGTTGAACCATTTTTATTTAGGAAAAGTTAGGGATCATGAAAATTTTGTCATGAAAATGATCATGAAAAATTTATGATCATTGGATTACCTTGATTAGTGTGTGGTGCTTTATTCTAAATGTAATTCAAGGGTCACGAAGCTTTCATGATTATTTTCATGAACGATTTTTCATGATACCTATCATTGCTGTTTTTATTTATGACACAAGTCTTTTGATTTCGACTTTAATGATGACATTCTTCATATCATTCTTCTAGACGCCATTTTGCCTCTAACAAATTAAGTAGGAAGCACTTTTTGCCTTCCATCACTCCACTTGCAATCCTTTCAGAAACCCAAATGTGACTTTTTCTGTCCACTGTTTGAAGTTTCAGTTTACTCCCTTTTGTAAGTTCATCTTCTCTCATTTTCTTACGATTTCTCTGTTACTGCTATTTTCACTTTCTAGTTGTTATGAATCATCTTAGGCGTTTCTTTGAGCTTGAAGAGAACATTCAGGAATTTAGAACCCTCTATAACATTCCTGATGACATCATTGTTCATCTTCCTATTAACGACGATGATATCATCGAAGGGTCAAAGGAGTTGATTCCTTTGGCCCTAATCAACATTGTTAAGAGAGGAGTCTGATTCTCTCTACATTCTCTTCTCATGGAGGTATTGCACTTTTATGGCATACCTCCTTCTCAACTTGCCTCAAATTTCTTTAGGATAGTCATGGGAGTAATCACCTTGAATAGTTTTTTAGGAGTAAACTTAGGTCTCCAAGAGATTAGATACTGTTATAATTTCGTTCTTACTACCAGAAAAAGACCAAAGTTCTATTTCAAACACAGATTGGTGAAGCGCCAATTAGTTCAAATGCTTCCCGATTCTAGCAATGTTGTTAATGACATAGTTGTAATAGTAGAGGATAACTGGGAGTTTCCTCCTGGCGTTGATAGGGACCGATCTATCCCTAAGGTTCTCAGCTAGCCAAGTTAATGCTCTTCTTTTTCTTGCATATGAATTTGCTTATTTGTGGTATTTGTGTTAATGTTCTTATTTTGTTTCTTTTTCTTCTAGCTCCAAAGGTCTTTTCCCATCCAAACAAGTGGTAAGATCTGCTCAACAGTCCCTTCCTTCAACAAGTTTGGACATACAGAGGACCCCCCGAGCAGTAGAGTCAAGGACGTGATGCTCATGTGCTTATTCCTTACATCCGCTACTATGGCATTGTGGTTTTAACTGATGACATTTCCCTTAGTGATGACGGTGGCTTTGACTTCTATGTTCTTCCCCATCTTAAGGGCACATTGAAGAACTAGTGGCTGAAGAGGAGCAACCCCAAACAGAATCATCTGATTCTAAGACTGCGGCTTCTGACAACATGCTACCGAAGAACTTTTTGGAGCTTATTGCTATTCAGAAGAGCCAAAAAGAAGGCAAGTTAGCTCCCGCTCCCCTGGCAGCCTCTAGCTCAACCACCTCTGAACGGCTTCAGTAATCGTCGATGTGGTGGTTGATGATACTTCTCCTCCTACCACTACTGCTGTTGGAAGTACTGCACCTCCAACTTCTGAGTAGAGATCTGGCAAGTGCTCGACTGATCAATCTGTAAAGGTGCGGATTATAACATGAAACCCTTAATAACAAATTAGGACTTTTCGCCACAATCAACACAGACATGATTAACTACCTCCTATCATACCAAATCAACTATCAATCATCTAATTCTAACTCCCAAAAAATCAAACCCCAAATCCCTTTCATACTTTTGGAAAATCCCTTAACAAACATATTTTTAATTGCAATAAAAACTAGCACCTGTCTATCTATAAAGAGGTATTGAAGAGAAGCAAAAGAATCTTTACCCCTTGAAGCAAAGAGGAGACAATCCAAAAATCACCGACGACGAAATGACGATCCACTCAGATTAAATGGAAGCTCTCGTCGACCTCTACATTTTGGTATATAGAACTAAGGGTCAAAGATGTTTAGAAATAGATTAAATCAAGGGTTAAAGAGCTTGGAAGCTCAAAAATGGTGAAAAGAGAGAGAAGAGAGAGTGAAAAGTGAAGAGATTTGACCAAAAAAGTGACTTATAAAGATCTAATCCTAAACAGACCGCTTGAGCGATGAAATATATGATTGTGTGTAAAATGCATACTCCCAGAAGTTCAGACATGCAAAAGTACTTGATGACCTATAAGATGGCTCGAGCGAACAACCCGTCGCTCGAGCAATGAAGAGGGAAAAAAAAGTTTTCTAGAAGGCTACACATTGTACGTTTGTTCCTTGCTCTAAGCAAGAAATTGGTATCATCCTTGCCAATGTACTGTCCTTTAGACAGGTTTTTCATAAAAAGCCATCGTAGGCTTATTTCTTACTCTAAACGAGAGATCGATAGCATCTCTACCGATGTACTGTCCTTTAGAAAAGTCTTTTGTCGAAAGCCATCGCAGGTTTGTTCCTTGCTCTAGGAAAGAGATCGGCATTATCTCTGCTGGTGTACTGTCCCTTAGATAGGTTTTTCATAGAAATTCATCGTAGGCTTGTTCATTGCTCTAAGCAAGAGATCAACAACATCCCTACTAATGTAGTGTCCTTTAGACAAATTTTTCGTAGAAAACCATCGTAGGCATGTTCCTTGCTCTAAGAAAGAGATTGACATCATCCCTACCGATGTACTATCCTTTAGATAGGTTTTTTTTGTAGAGAACCATCGTAGGCTAGTGCCTTGCTTTAAGCAAGAGATTAGCAACATCCCTGCCAACATACTGTCCTTCAGACAAGTTTTTAGGGTTTGTTTATGGGGGCTTTGGCTTTAATGTGGTTACATTAGGTAGGTACATGTCAATCATTTTGAACGTTCATCAATACTTTGCATTAAATACGAGTGCACATTATTCAAACAAAGCGACGTGCGTACGTGAATAATGTGTCGTTTCCTATTCTCTTACTCAAATAAGAATTCAAATCATTGTGTCGATATCTGCGATATCTTCTTGATATCAATTCGCACTAAAACATTCTAAGGCGTTGACACATGTTCTTGTTTCAACATTCAAAAACTCCATAGGCGTTCCTTCTTCTTCTTACTATAAGTGCTCTTACCCTCAATATTTCTTATTTTTAGCTTCACAAAAATGGGAAAATATGCTTATTTGCCTAATAGCTTGAGGGTTTAGTCCATCTTCCCACCATTGGTGATATCCCAACTAATGTAGTTGTAGAAGCCCCTTACCCTAATGACAACCTCCTATTTCTTTCAGATGATAGGGTTCCATGGCTAGTTACGACCATTGTAAAGCGAGTTATTCCCTTTCACCCAATTTCGTATAAGATTCTTTTTCATTATGGAGTCCTACCCTTTCTTCGTAATATAATTTTTTTTCAAGATCATAAATGGGCTACTTTCTTTGAACAAGCTAGTGAACATCAACTTAAGTTTGAAAGACCTCCAATATTACTATAGCCTTTATCAATCCCAAACTGGGGCTTTTTTCTTGGTGTCCAAGAATTGAGACCGGGATTGATCTCTTATTTGGGTACTGTAGACACCCCATTTTTGACCGTCCTCAAGACTTGGACGTCATTGTTTGAACACTCGATGATTATCTATGCTCGTGTTCGTTGTGAGTTCTCGGAGGTCTCGGTCGCACGCCTTGCCTCAAGATCTCTCAACTTGTCTGTCTGGTGCTTGGTTGTGGACCAAGCACTTGTGTTCTTGCTTTTGAGGGAAGAGGGTAGCTTGTTGGCCATTACATTAACCCATCGGCCAAGGCATGAAGCCATCGGCCTTGTTTTCTTGTCATCGGCCAAAAGTGTTGGCCGATCGGCACTCTTTTTAGTTGATCGGCCCTTGTGTTGGTCGATCGGCCATATTTTTTGGCCGAACCCTGTTCATCTGCTTTTTACAGATATTTGGCATCCACAATTCCCCCCCTCCATACACGTGTATGGAGGGATTTGTCCCTTGCCTTAGCTTGCTTAGGAAGCTTAGAATTTGAACATCCATAAGAAGGGGCCCCTCCTCCCTTCTCAGAGGTTCTGAAAATTTAAGGTTAGAGAGTTGTATCTATCTATCTATCTATCTATCTATCTATCTATCTATCTATCTATCTATCTATCTATCTATCTATCTCTCTCTCTCTATATTTCCCCCTCTTCACATGTTTGTGTGTGTGTTTGTGCCTTAAAGGTTGTTTTGTTCATACTTTTGCACTAGAGCACCTAGTAGAACACCATCCTTGGTTGCTGAGGTCCTAAGTAGTTGGTGTTAGGGTTCTTCAGGTGATTTTGATCAGAGAAACCTGCTGGTGTTGTGTTCTTGGAGGTGTTTTTCAAGGGTGAGCAAACTTGCTTTTAATACCCCATTCTTGCTTAAGCTTTTAGCCTTTCTTGCTTATTGTTTTAAGCTTAGCTATTAACTGATAAAATTTCTCTTTTTACTTGCTTTAGACCTTTGTTTAAGGTCTCTTCTTGGTTTGGGGTTTTTTACCCCCTCCAAGGCCTTGTTAGGCCTTGTTTTAGGCCATCCCTTTTGGCCTTTGTTCTTAGCTTTCCATGACCTTTCTACCACTGAAATCCAGAGGATTTTCAGTGGTGGAAAGGTGGTTTTGAGGTCTTAAATAGGAGAGGGTCATCCCATCTCCTTGTTGTCTTGAATGCTTGCATAAATGGCTTATGTTGGTGGCTTGTATGCTTAGCTTGTTTTAGCTTCATTTCAGTGTGTATTAGGATTTGTTTTGCCATAATATACCTCTATTTCAAGTTGGTTTGATGGCCTCTTATATGCTTCATATACTTGTCTTACAATCCTGTTGTTTGCCTCAACATGCACCATGTTGTAACATGTCATTTTAGCATGATTTTGGCTCAACTCCATGAAGCTTTTAGCTTTGTTTTACCATGCTAGAGCTCTTTTTTGCCTTGTCTTAGTCATGCTTGCATTGTTTTGTATAGCTACCATGTAATCTAGCTTGTTAGCTTTGAGTGTCCAAGTCACTAGCATGCTTTAGTTGGGCCATTTCAGTGATTTGGCATCGCATGTTATGTTATTTAAGTCCATATAGTATGGTTATATACTTGCACTTATCACTCCTTTAATATTTTAAAGAGTTGATGTCTTATGCCTCATGAATGGACCATTGTGTATGCCTCCATGTTTAGGCTTCTAGGATGCCATTTCAATGTGTTTTTGGTTTTTTTCTAACATGACATAACTCTGATTTTGGTTGCTTAAATCATACCATGTTCGATTTTGATAGGTGTAGTGTAACACCCCTTTTGTAGCCTTGTATGCTCCTTGTTTTGAGCCCACCTTTCTAGCATGTTTTGGTCTCGGCCATTGCATGTTTTAGGCTCATTTTGACATGATTTAGGACTATTTTTGGTTATACTTTCCATATGCTCTTTGTTTTGTGTAGCTTTGGTTCAAGTCCCTTTGCTAGTCTTAAGCTTTAAGCCTTATGCACGCTATGATTATGATTATATGTGTGATTTGGCATCATTTCTAACATCATTTCAGAGCATGTAGCGTTGCCACACTTGCATACTTTTCACTCTTTTAAGTGTGCTTAAGAGTTGTGTCTTCATGCCTAGGTGATAGGCCAATTAGTATGCATGTTTGTATATGCTTTTGTCCCTCATTTCTTAGCATTTTGACCGCTGATTTGGGCATGTTTGAGAGTTGTCCATGTTGGTTTAAGTCTATTTTTGCATGTTGTTGCATGCTTGCCTTGCACGTTGTTGCATACTTGGCCTATTGCATGTTGTTGCATGCTTGAGTTATATTGCATTTGGCATGCCTTTTGTTAAGTTGCTTTGCATGTTTGAATGCTAGTCCCATTGCATGTTGTTGCATGCTTATCATTGGTATTGTTGTTGCATGCCTATTACATTGTAACGCTTGCATGATTATGTTACTTTGTTAAGTTCATTACGCTTGCATGATTATGTTACTTTGTTAAGTTCATTATGTATGTATTACATTGGTCTAAATATACTTGTCCCTTTACATGTTGTCACATGTTTGCCTCACATGTTGTTGCATGTTTGTCATTGGCATTATTGTTACATGCCTTGCATGTTTACTTGTTTAGGTTGTATGCCTATTGCACATTGCTTGCTTGCATGTTCATATTGCATTAGCTTGCTTGCATGCCTAGGTTGCATAGCATTATGCATGCATCCCTTGCCTCTTGATCAAGTATGATAGAGGTTGGGGCCCCTTATGTGTTGTGTGCATTTCATTTGATATAAATTGCACACTTGGCACCTTTGGCCATCATGCATGGAAATGCGTGATTGGTGGCTCGAGGGTCGAGAACCATACTTCCTTGAGTTCATGACATGATAGGGAGGGTGGTTGTGCATACATTGTCTTGAAAATGCATTGCCATGCTCTGTTTGTCCTCTGCTACAGCAAAACAGCATTCCGCAGGAAGATATGGCCGGTCGGCCATCTTCAATGCCGATCGACTACAAACATCTGGCCGAGAGCCATACTTTTGGTCAATGACCTCTTTATCTTGGCCGATAATCCTATATTTTGGCCGATGACCTCCCACAACACTCAGGGAGTGGTTCAGAAGCATCCTTTAGACTTGTATAGTTTTCAGAAGTGCAAAGCAGTGCAAACAGAGGCAACATGTGGCATGGCAACGGATTTCCGGGCAAAGCCGACCGAGCATGCATGCATCCCTCTTCCCGAGGCTGTTTTATTGTTTTCATAGCTTAATTGATTCGTTTAATTAGTTAAGTGTTGTGTAATAATTAATTAGCTTGTTAGTTAATTAATTAGATGATTTGTATTATTCTTTCGGTCCCTCCGTCAAGAGGGCGTAATTTTGTAATAAGCGTGCGTGTGTGTGATGCGTGTCTTCCAACCTCCATTTCTTTCTCCCTTTTACTTAACCGCTTACGATGTTTAGTTTTAGGGCATATTTCAATTAGCATCCTTATTCTATGCATGTTTGCATCATTCATCCGTATTGCATGCACCGGGCTCGGCGCATCATACTAACTGCATTGTATTTCAATTCCTACTTGAATACATGTATCGAATTATCGCACCTCATATGCCATTTTAGATTAGCCGAGCCTATTCTAGTTGCACTTTGCATGCGATGCATTAGCCATTTTAACATGAACTAGGGTCATGCATTGATTTCTAACTAGTTCTCTATTTTGGCTCGGAGTACACTGTGAGTGTTTATGCTTTAGCGTCTTGCATGTGTGTGAGTGTTAACATGACAGCATGCTTGACATGAGGCTAATTACTTATGTGATATAACTGCCTGAATGCCTGTGGGTGAAGGTTGGATTGCTTGAATTTGAACAATTCATTGAAATCTGTATTTTAGCCTACTTGCGAGTAGCAAACTTCAAACCATTTTCCAAACAAATGAATATGCGATGCTTTGTTCCAAATTAGGCGATCTAGTCTATACTTGTTTGTTGTGCACATCACGTAGTAATTCTAGCTAATTAACCGGAATAAGAACGCATGTATTTTCAAAAAGAAGATATCATACTTAGTATAGGCCGATCTTTGATCGAGCGAGCGGGGGTGCTCATAGATGACCTTCCCCTCTCGTACCCAAGTTCCCGAGCCGAGGCAACTTTGGTGATGACGGACACGTGGCCTTAGGCGCGAGTCAGGGTTTCCTAAATTCCCCCAAAATAAAATATTTAGGTGGCGACTCTGTATCTGGCAAAGCAGTCCATGTTTGGCACTTCTTTACAAAAATCAGTTTTCCAAAACGATTTGCCGGATTTGAACTCTTTGGTGATTTATCAATCTCACATCGCACATTGTGAGATCAGATTAAGAACCATGACATTTGAGTCCGAATTGTAGCATGAAGCCCAAGGGCGCGCCTACAGTTTCTGGCGACTCTGCTGGGGAATTAGAGGACTTGACTCGAACTCATGATGTCTTGTTTTTATTACACTTATGTGTTTCTTTGCATTGCATGTGCATTGGTGCGCCTAGGACACCGTGTTTGCCGTATGCTATTCTTGAACGGTTTGTTAGAGGCTCGCTTTGAGAAGCGTGCCATAAGGCTGACCGGTCGCAGGCTCTGCCACGACAAGAACATAAACCTCAGTTTTCACCGAGGCACCCTTTTTGACCATTCAACCTAGTGCATATTCAGAATCCATAGTGACTATTCCAAACTAGGACAAGTTGCTTACCCGATTGTAGGTTGTTTGAAACCACTGCGTGCATAGTGAAACCCTAGCTCCTGACAAAATAGGACAGGGAAACCCTACCCTAACATAGGGGTGTTTTGGATCTCATTTGTTTGCTATGTGCTTTTAGAGTATGCCTCTACAGAGAATGCACATATCAGTTTGCAAGTCTGAGTATCAGCCTTGCGGGCATCAGTATTTTGAGAATCAGTTATATCTGCGGGTATCAAATTCAGTTTAGGGGCAGTAATTTGGGGAACAGTGATCAGTGGTTGAGAACAGTTCATTCAGCTTGTGTTTGCCAACTGTGTGTTGTCTTTATTTAAGCTGTTATGCTGTCCATTTTTCTAGTCATTTTATTTTCCTTATTATGCTTTATTTATCTTTTTGCAAGGTAGTTTAGCACTATTGCATTCGACCAGTTAGAGATCCCCCGAGCACTCTGGGTTAGAGGTCGTAGACTTAATCGATCCAGGGATCTGATAGACGGACAAGCAGTGTTCCTTTCTTTACCCCTGGTTACCAGACAGAGGTCAAAAAGACGCAGTGTATCAGTACAGCGGTCGCCAGATCAGTGGTCTACCCCACCAGTGAACAGTCAGGCTGAGGTCTCAGTTTCTACTGCAGGGACAGATTTACCGACAGTTCAGTTAGATCAAGATAACATGGCAGGTTTAGAGGAGATGATGCGTCAGCTTCAGGAAAGTATGAAAACCATGCAGCAAGACGCTACGCGTCAAGCAGCATTTGCTGCAAGCCAGGCCGAGGTCATGGCCCAACAAGCAGAGTTAATCACCGGGCTACAGCAGCAAATTGGAGCATCTGCTTCACACCAAGTTCCTCCCCCACCAAGAGTTCCCATACTCGGGGAGACAACACCCGTCCAGGATGATACGGACGTTTCAATAGGGCCGGCTCCGCCCCCGATTCTACCCCAGCTATCCAAAGTACAGACTAACCTGCCGGATTCTCCCTTTGAGTTCGAGGTGGACCCCATGGCATTAAAAGTGAGCAAGCTTGAAAAGCTGTTCAAGAAATCTCAGGGTGTGAAGTCCATTCCGGATATTGAGGATGGGTACACCGACTCGGCCGTGACGCTGCCAGACCGGTTTAAAATGCCGTACATAGATTGTTTTGATGGGTCTGGAGATCCTATAGTGCATTTGCGGCTGTTTTCAGACATACTAAGGCTGATGGGCCTTTCCAGATTGCTGAAGCTTTCCTTGTTTGGCCGGACCCTGTCGGGTGTAGCGGCTATTTGGTATGCAAAACTGGAAGATTCTGTCAAGAGGAGTTGGGAGGAGATGGCCGAGGCCTTCATAGCTCAATACTCCTATAATACACAGATCGAGGTCACAACCCGTGATCTTGAGACAACTAGACAAGAGCCGAAGGAGAGTTTCTCCGATTTTGTGACCCGGTAGAGGGCCAAAGCCTCGATGATGACCATCAGGCCCATCAACAAAGATCAGATTCATATAATACACAGATCGAGGTCACAACCCGTGATCTTGAGACAACTAGACAAGAGCCGAATGAGAGTTTCTCCGATTTTGTGACCCAGTAGAGGGCCAAAGCCTCGATGATGACCATCAGGCCCATCAACAAAGATCAGATTCAGATGGTTGTACGCAATCTCCAGCCCAAGCTTATGCAGAAAATGATTGTTTTCCCCCTCCCTACCTTTACAGATCTACATGAGATAGGGGTACAAATCGAGGATGCTATGAAACAGGGTCTGATTGACCAGGATAGAGAGCAGCCCAAGAGGGCATTCAATCACAGTACAAATGCAGGCACAAGCAGTGCTGCAGCTACCAGATCTTCAGATGTGGGAATGGTCACCACCACCACCACCCTAAGAACCCTTGCAGCTACACCATTCACCGATAGGTCTGGAAGTAGCTCACAAACAACCAAGTATTCACCTCGAGGCCAAAGAACTTTCACTCCATTATACATGCCCCTATCCAAAGCTCTGGGGGTTTTGATCAAGAAAGGGCACTTGAAGCCCCTAGAGCCGCGACCACTACCAGATAAACTTCCCACTTCTCATAACCCGGCCAAGTACTGCGCCTTTCACCAACAGCATAGTCATGACATCGACCAGTGCTTTCGATTGCGTCATGAGATCCAGGATCTCATTGACAACAGGGTGATCGTGCCTCCGGAGAAACCGAATGTCACAACCAACCCTCTCCCACCACATAACCAAGCTCCACCTGCCAAACGCATCAATCTTATCCAAACTGGGGTTGTGTCATATGACCCTAGCATATATATCACCTCTTCTCACCTACCCAAGTCGGATGTGTTCATTCCTGACAGCACTGACTTGTGCATGTTGGATATCTCCCAAACCCAGCCTGATATGGTGGTGGTGGCCATCGAAGATGGAAGTGGGTTGATTATGAAGGCAGATTAGATTGATGATACAGAGCCTGAGGGGTCTGAGAACGTCATGAATGACTCGAGTGGTTACATTACATCAGCAGGCCAGGCTAGGCCGAGTGTGGAATTGCCAGTGGGGGCAGAGATTTGTGTAGGACGGGAGGATGGACCTAATCAAGGGCTAGATGACCTAGCGGATCTGGAAGAAGACATTGCAAATCTGTAATTCTTTGAAGAGCAAGACTCAAGGGACGTGACTGTCAACTGGTTTGGTTTGGATGGGTCAGCAGAATTTACAGGGTGGCTTGACGACCAGCCGGATGTTGTTAAACAACCTCAGCTAGAACAGGGTTTGTCAAGGACGAAGACATCAACTGTGGCCGAAAGGACCGAAGAGCAGAGTGCATCGCCGGAGAGCACCGTTAAGAATTTTGCTCAGGAAATGGGCAATTTGGAAACAGAAGAAACTAAACAGCAGGCTATACTGAAGTAGTCTGAGCGGGAAAGGATCGAAGATTCTGAGAAGACTAGAAAAGCCAAAGCCCCTGTGGGGCAGAACGTGCTGCGGGCACAGGAACGGAAGGTGCTGTGGGCACAGGAATAGTTGTAACGGAGCCGGACAGGTGTCTGTCGGCTGCCGATGGCATGTGGTGGGAAGATGACGACCTATGTCTTGCTCACACAGATGAAGACTGGGGACAAAGCCAACTGGATGATACCTGGTATATTGGTGAAGTTAACCACATGATTAAGAGTGGGCAGTATTTCAAGCCCCCGCACTTAGATCAACCAGAGGCGTCCGAAAAGGACAAGGAGGCAGAAAAGCAGAAAGATAAGCTACTCAAAGAGGAGGTTGTGCTGAAATAGTTGAAGAAGATACAGGCAAACATCTCCATCTGGGGACTGCTTATGGCTTCAAGAGTACATAGACAAGCCGTCCTCTCTGCAATGGACAAGGCCAAACTTTCAATAGACACCACGCCTGAGCAGCTGGTAGGATTGGTTTTTCCAGGAGGAGCTTCCCCGATGTTGACCTTTTCTGACAAGGAACTATCGCCTGAGGGCGCAAATCAGAACAAACCTCTCTACATCTCTGTGGAATGTAGCGACAAGTGGGTACCGGTGGTTCTTGTCGATACAGGATCCGTTATTAACGTATGCTCGTCAAGGACAGCATATGCAATCGGGTTGAAGCCCGTGAACTTTGAGCCAACCGCCCAGGTGATAAGGGCCTATGGCAATACTAGCAGAGAAGTGATGGGGACCGTGAAGATTCACACTCAGGTTAGTCCAGGACAACACGAGATTGACTTTCATGTCTTGGACGTTCCCGCAACCTTTAATCTACTCTTGGGGCGGCCGTGGCTGCACCAGGTAAAGCCGGTTTCTTCCACCTTGTATCAGATGTTGAAATACCCCGCGGGAAGGGGGTGGCTATAGTTTTTGGGAATTCGTCAATCCATCCGCCACCAGAGGTGTCTACACCGGTTTTGGAAATCGAGCATGGCAAGGAGGATGTGTTCCTATCAGGATTCACCCTAGCCGAGGCTCGGGTTGTTCAAAATATCTTAGCTGTTGATGAGGGGTTGTATGTCAACGCATAGTCAGTGTACCTCATGAACAAGCTCCAGCATATCCCTGGGATGGGACTAGGAAAAAGTGGCCGGAAGGGCATTATAGTATCGGCCGAAGTGCCGCACAACCCGCATACATTTGGTCTGGGTTATTTGCCCACCAAAGAGGACTGGGTGAGAAAAGGTAAAGAAATGGCTGGGAGAACCAGAGCCAAGCAGACCGGGAGGCATTTTGATCTGTTGCATCGGCCTATTCAAGGCACCCTGAACGGACGCTTTGTCCGGGAGGGGGAAGACTTTCCATTCTGCGGCTTTCCAAAGCCATGGTTGAACGCAGAGAAAAGGCGCCTGCCGGGATTTGAGATCTTCTTCGACTTGCAGTTATCTGGGGATGATGTTGCCGAAGAGCAGATAGACCCATCAGCTGAGGTTGAGCAGTGTCACACCCCAAACCCGCCCCTAAAAGTTTGGGCATGACTCCTTCAGAAACGGACACTTAATTCGATGTGCATAAGATATGGGGCCTGAACGGAAGCATTATATATATATAAAATATCAAGTAATAAGATACAAAACATTCATTGAGCTATCACTACTATGCCAGGATCACAAACAAAACATAAAGCAAATAAACATATAATGACATGCATCTGAGAATCTAGCTTTGTACATATACATATACAGACCCAGCCCTCAAGATTGGGCGCATAATAAAAATATTGAAGGGAATAAGGATCATACACACTTTAATCTAAGACAGACAATCAGGGTACAAAACCAAAGCTTAGCATACTCCATAATGAGCTATCTTCATTTAGGTGTCTGGACACTCTGAGGTTGACATAAGAGGAATGGATGCCATGGGTTAAGATTGACTCCCAGGTTGAGTGCCTACAGAAACAGACATAATATAAAGTGAGTCAAGCTCAGTGAATAATAGTGCATAACCATTTCAATGCTCAGCTTGAATTATGATACATATTCATGCATTTATAAATAAAGAGATCATATAATTAATTCGTTTTTGTACCAATTTCAGAATGGCCTTGGGCCCAATCTTAAACAGAGTGGCATGAAGCCCTTATCATGCAAGTATGAATTCAAGAGGTGTCTCACACGGATTCTAGAGGTGGCTCACAAGGTAGCATACGAACAAATCATACAGCATGGCCATAGGCCCAGATGTCACAATTTGGCCATAGGCTCCACAGATGTTACAGAACGGCCATTGGCCTCATAACTTTCACATGTGTATGGACTCAAGAGGTGGCTCGTACGGATTCTAGAGGTGGCTCGCATTGCAGCACTTAGTTCCATACCAAAAATCTTTAGATCTTAAAGACCGATCGAATCAAATCATGTCATAACATAGCATAAGCGAAACGGTTAAACAGAACAAATTCATATAGAGCATACTTGTTAGTTCCATAACGGAACCCTCGTTACCGGGAACTTGCAACATACTTGAACCACAGTATTATTACCCCCGGGCAAGGGCCATAGACCACGGTATTATTACCCCCAGGTAAGGGCCATAGACCATGGTATTATTACCCCCGGGTAAGGGCCATAGACCATGGTATTATTACCCCCGGGTAAGGGCCATAGACCACGGTATTATTACCCCCGGGAAAGGGCCTTGTGCTAAGGATGCCATGGATACTTTTACATATATGGACAATCGTTCATTAGTTCAAACCGTAACATATCAGAAAATATTATATCACGTCATTACAGTACACTTAATAAAGACAGAACAACTTACATCATAACGTGGGTTACATGACAATGTTATTGATAGCTAATTCTGTCTTCAGGTTGAGTCATTCGAAAGTCAATCCGATGTTTATCATATTTCTTGGCAGTTATTAACGTATAAAACAATCTGTGGTCTTACCTCATTACTCATTCTGATGATCCACTCTAGGTAGATATCTATGCCATAATACGTGTGTTGAACCAAATAAAACTGTAGAAGTTCATGATAGGTCATTCAGAACATCATGTTTCCGTTCAAAATATCATATTCCCATTAAGTGGGATTTACATTCATAATTTCTTCCCGTCAACTAATATCATAGTATTAATATTCATATATAATTCTTGTGCGGAGTTCATAAGTAATTTACAGCACACTAATGATAACCATTAACCGTAACCGGAACGCAGAGAGTTCCAAAATCATACCGACGTACACAAAGTCCTTCAAAACCTTTCAATGTTGACATAAGTTCATCCCGACTTTCATTTAACATAAATGGTAACGTAATTACTTGCGTGGAACAGACCGTTAATATTAAGAATTATTAACGGTAAGTAAATGTACGATTACAGTACTACTACTCACAGTGCTGTGGTGGAGCGATCATTCCTTCCGGAGTATGCCAGTGATAGGTTTTTGATAGCGGTGGAACGATGTCCTCGTCTTGACCTACAAACAAAATGTACATAGCAAAGAATGAAACCAATCTCTTTCTTATTCCTTAATCAATAGCCATGGTGGTTCTAAACTCATTAGTCCTCCATAGGTTATAGGAAAATAATCCATGCCTCAGAAGATAGGAGGAATCGATAGGAAAATAATTTAAGTGAAGAAATGGTACAAAACCGGTAGATAGAAAGTGAGCAACTCTCACTAATTTGGGCATAACTATTTCTGTACTTAAAATTTGGGAGTGAGACCACCACCAACGGAAACTAGACTTCTGGGGCTTGATTTTAGGCTCAAGAATCACTTTAAACGGAGTCTGGATGCAAAAGATATGCTTATTTAAAGTTACCCATTATATGCTGAAACAGGGATGGCCGCTCGTGCGCCCACTTTGGCCGCTCGTGCAGCCCAATTCCGCTCGAGCAGAGAAATCCGGCCGCTCGAGTTCCCAAAAGCAGAATGAAAACCTCTTTTTTTTCTTTCGGTTCCGCTCGTGCGGTGCCCGTGGCCGCTCGTGTGGTCTGGGCAAAAACAGGGTGTCTGAAAATTCATCAAGGTGTGAGTTTGCAAACCCAAATTCAAACCAGGATCTCATGCAATCTTTCTTTAAAACATGATAAACCAACATATTTCAAGGGTAATTCAAGCTTAATTTCATCAACTTGTTTTGATTAAAATCAAACTATTAACTTCTATGAATTCAACAAGATCAAACATCTAAATACATAAACATGATCAAGCATGTAAAATGAAGGAATAGAAGGTAATTCATCTCTATGAGACTCAATTTAACTCAAATGGTTAAAATGATACAAAATCCTTACCATTAATTCAATTACAAACCCTAGTCTTATATATATATATAAAGAGAATCTTATTTATGTCCAAATAGGGAATTATTAGAGATGGATTAACTTACCTTGAGCTCAAATCTCTACAATCCTCTCAATTTTTCCCCTTTAAAGCTCTTCAATCTCCAAGCTTTCCTTCCTTTTCTCTTTGAGTTCTCTCAAGAACTCTCTCTCTCACGTGGCTTCCCCTTTCTCTTGATATTTTTTGGTTCAAAGAGTTGAGTTCAACAACTCATAAGGCTTCTATGTATATAAATATACACACACACACACACAAGATTAACACAAGGGAGAGCCAAACGTGGCCTTATGAATCGTACGAAATTAAATTTCAATTAAACTTTTCAGATGACTCTAAAAATTACGCTGATCATGAATATGTCCTCTATTCCGGTTTCTGAAGCCTCTAAGGCCTTCAATTTGCAGTATAAAATTAACCACCCAAACGTGCATTAACGAATCAGACAAATTAGAATTTCAATTAATATTCCCAAATAGTTCTGAAAATTCCCATTAACATATCCAAGTACTCAATTTTAATTTTTGAACCCATAAAGGTCAGTGATTTCAATTTTAAATCTGTAACTCAACAGATAATGCTTCAATTCGAATAGACATAATTAAAAGAAAACACATCATCTCATAGTTAAATAAAGCTGACTTCTTATACGCATTTTGGGGTCATTACAAGTAGTGTAAGGAAGTGGATTCCGAGAACACCGAGATCGAAATGGGGATAGCACTAGCTTATCTACTATTAGATCCTCCGATCGTACATGAGTGCTTGGCGGATGATCTCTCAGTGTCTATGATTGGGAATGAAACGGCTGCGAGCCCATCTTTGAGCATTCTGGATACATCCATCGCACCCTCTCTCGTCTGGCAGTACGAGGAGGGATTCTTATCGAGCAGCACCGGGTCAGATAGTGAGTCGGAATCTGATTCGTCCGCGTCTGTAGAGTCGAAATCAGATTCCAGCTCGTCTGAGTCTGAGTCCGATATTCCTGGGGGTGACAACCCGGATGCCACAGTCCTGTCTAGGTCGTCTTTTTCTTTCTCTTTTGAGTCTGTTGTAACAGAAGAATCAGATGGACTGGATGATGTGCTTAATGAGAATTGTGCGGCTGTGGCCTTCGATTATTTTTTTGTGCCTTTGATTTATTGCATTAATTCAGACTTTCAAAATTTTGATGAAAACGACGAGGAAGAGATTCCTCCGGTTTTGAAATATTTTCTAGAGCAAGAGCAGGATAGGTTTGTAAAATCGCTCGTTGATGAAATCACCCAAATTAATGTTGGTACTGAGAAGGACCCGCGGCTAGTCCAAATCGGGTCCACGTTGTCTTCGGAGGAGCGTGAGCGCTTAGTCGCTTTATTAAAAGATTTCAAAGATGTTTTTGCACGGTCCTACAAAGACATGCCTGGAATCGATCCTGAGATTGTACAGCACCGGATCCCTCTTGACCTAGAGGCCCGACCTGTCAAACAGAAGCTCAGAAGGATCTGCCCTGACTGGGCTCTCAAGATCAAAGAAGAGGTCACCAAACAAATTGACGCAGGTTTTCTGCTGGTATCTGAATACCCAACTTGATTGGCCAACATAGTTCCAGTGCCAAAGAAGGACGGCAAAATTCGGGTATGTGTGGACTTCAGGGATTTGAACAAAGCTAGTCTGAATGACGACTTTCCTTTGCCGCAGATCAATGAGTTAGTGGACTTCACTGCGGGGCATGCGTTGCTTTTGTTTATGGATGGCTTTTCAGACTACAATCAGATTGTAATGGCACCCGAAGACCGGGAGAAGATTGCTTTTACCACCCCGTGGGGGACCTATTGTTATAAGGTGATGCCGTTTGGGCTGAAGAATGCTAGAGCTACATATCAACGGACTACGACCACAATATTGCACAACATGATCCATAAAGAGGTTGAGGTGTACGTGGATGATATGATTGTCAAGTCCAAGGAAAGAAAAGGCCACTACACCGCCTTACAAAAGTTCTTCCAAAGGATCAGAGAATTTCGGTTGCGGCTAAATCCTCAGAAATGTACGTTTGGTGTTACAGCAGGGAAAATACTGGGGTTCTTGATTACACAGAGGTATCGAAGTCGATCCTTCCAAAATCAAGGCCATCTTAAAAATGCCACCACCAAGGACTAAAAAGGAGGTGCGAGGCTTTCTGGGTAAAGTGCAATTCATAAGACGGTTTATTTCTAAATTAACCTTGACTTGTGAACCACTCTTTGGTCTTCTGAAGAAAGGAAAGAAATTCCAATGGGACGGCCGATGCCAAGCTGCTTTTGAACAGATCAAGCAATACTTACAGAACCTACCCGTGTTGTCACCACCTGAGCCGAGGAAACCGTTGATTTTGTACCTTTCAGTGATTGAAACTACAATGGGCTGCATGCTTGCACAAGAGTCTGAGGACAAGGTGGAGAAAGCTATCTACTATCTGAGTAAGAAAATGCTGGAGTACGAAACCCGTTACACTCCTCTGGAGAAGGCTTGTTTAGCCTTGGTATGGGCTACCAGGAAGCTGCGGCACTACCTGTTAGCTCACTTTGTAATACTGGTTTCGAGATTAGATCCCATAAATAATTCTTCGAGAAACCAGCACTTACGGGTAGGCTAGCTCGTTGGTTGCTTTAATTTTTCGAATTTGATCTGAAGTATATGACGCGTAAGTCAGTGAAAGGGAGAGCGGTAGCGGAGTTCCTAGCCGATCACCAAGTTGAAGGGAATGAAGCAGTTGAGTACCTATTCCCAGACGAGGCCATTTTGCATGTCGAAAACGAAACCTGGACGATGTACTTTGACGGAACGTCAAACCAATACGGGTATGGGATTGGGGTGTTGTTAATAGGACTCGACAATTCTCGCATACCTCTAGCATTCAAACTTCATTTCAAAGTCTCGAACAACGAAGCAGAATATGAGGCATGTATTGTTGGTTTAGAAGCTGCCCTAGAACTAGGGGCAAAACGGTTGGACGTCATCGGGGACTCGAACCTTGTTGTATCTCAAGCTAAAGGAGTAGAAAGTCAAAGAAGAAAAGATGAGAATATACCACCAGACCTTGGACTTGTTGATTCCTCGGTTTGAGAAGCTGAACTTCGCTCATCTGTTAAGAGAGAATAACAGGTTCGCAGATTCACTAGCAACTCTATCCTCTATGATAGACATCCCTTTTGGAGTCCGGATGCGTCCGATCATCATTGACCAGAAGTTTATACCGGCCTACGAGCTGATTCCTATCATATATGAGGTTCAAGATGAGAACCCCTGGTATTACGATGTCTGGAACTTCTTGGAAAAAGAGGCGTATCCACCAGGGGCAAATGCCAAAGATAAGAGGGCAATTCGAAGAATGGCTGCTCAGTTCATCATTTGCGGCGGTAAACTGTACAAGAGAGGTCATCTGGGAATGCATAAGTTGTGTGTTGATGCTGAAGAGTCGAAGCGCCTAATGGAGGCCATCCATGGAGGAGAGTGCGGAGCGCACATGAACGGGGTGATGCTAGCTCGAAAAATCCTTAGACAGGGTTACTACTGGTTCACCATGGAAGATGATTGTATTGGCTTTGTCCGGCGATGCCACAAATGTCAGATCCACGCCAACTGCATGAACATTCCACCGTCGAAGCTGTACAACATGACTTCGCCATGGCCATTTTTAGTCTGGGGGATTGATGTGATCGGGGCTGTTACTCCAAAGGGATCCAATGGGCATGAGTTCATTCTGGTCGCGATAGATTATTTCACAAAATGGGTTGAGGCCCAATCTTATGCGGTGTTGAAAGCTTCGCATGTTGCAAAGTTCATCAGGAACAACATCATCTGTCGCTACGGGGTCCCGAACGAGATCATTTCAGATAATGGTTCCCACTTCAAGAAAGAAGTGATCGACTTGTTGGACAAATGCAATGTGGCTTTTCATAAGTCATCCACATATCGGCCGCAGACCAACGGAGCAGTTGAGGCCACCAACAAGAACATCAAACACATTTTGCAGAAAATGGTGGAAACCTACCGGGACTGGCCAGATAAGTTGCCGTTTGCTCTGTGGGGCTACCGGACGTCAATTAGAACTTCTACTGGGGCGACTCCGTATTCGTTGGTTTATGGAATAGAGGCCGTTCTACCCATCGAAATCGAGGTTCTGTCATTACGGGTATTGGCTGAGTGTCAAATAGCTGAGGCAGACTAGCAGCAGAGTAGGTTCGAAGAACTCATGCTGTTTGATGAGCGAAGGCTGAAAGCACTGTACCATGTTCAGGGTTATCAACACAGAATTGCCAAGGCTTTCAATAAGAAGGTTCAGTCCAGGAATTTGAAAGAAGAAGATTTGGCGCTCAAAGACAATCGAGCTCCCATCCACGACTGTAGGGGCAAGTTCAGACCCAATTGGACTGGTCCTTACATCATCAAGTCTATCTGGTCGGGTAGAGCTATCGTTCTGATGGATCTAGATGGCCTAGAGTTCTCCCAACCGATCAACATGGACAAGTTGAAGAAATATTTTCCCTGAGAGGCTCACTAGGCCGAAAACCCGAAAGGGCGACCTAGGCAAAAGTTAGAGCACAGAAAATTTGAAATTATAAAAACTGGGCTCGCAAGGTTGAAAACCCGTAAGAGCGGCCTTGACAAAAGTTAGAGCGTAAAAGGTGAGGGTTAATACATGAGTGAACCTGAGCCAAACTACGTAAGGCTTGATTCCCATCTTTGGGATACGTAGGCAACTTCACTCTGAAGTCCAGCCATAAACACTTCCCCAATCAACTTTGTCCATGTGATCGCCTTGGTCATCTTTGTCTGTTCAGTATTCAATAACTCGGTTATGATCTCCGGTGCAGTGCTACTTAAACTAGGGGCAACTTTCCAGTTGCTGGAATCCGGGGTTGTGCATCTCAGTGACAAATCTTAGGCGTGTCCAGTTCTGATCCATATCGAAAATGGTTTTGAAAAGTTTTAATAAAAGTTAATTTTGTTGAATTAATCTTTTTACAACTTAGACCATTTTTGGACCAAAACGGAAAATTTTCAGTACCCATAACCTTCAATTTCATTGATTTCAATACAGAGTTCTCCTACTCTTGAATACAAATTGAAGTTGCTTTTCATTACATTCATAAAGAAAACTTGAAAGTTCTGATTAAAGCAAATAAATCCGGGGCATAGTCAGGTGTTCCTGTGTCCCCTCCCAGAGCTGGTCGAAGCCTCTGACGCCAAGCTGGGCCCAATCTGTGCCTCTTCATTGATCCAATCTATGCACTCATCAGAGAGGGTGTAGCTGAAAGTAGGAGTGGGGGCCAAAAGCTCTCTCGTCCTCCATGCCGTGGCATACCGAGCTAGCTGCGCGCCTCGGACCGGAAATTTAGCAAGGTACTCAATCCCTTCTTCCAGGCAAATCTAATCATGTCCGAACTGGCGCCGGAACCGAAATGAAAAATAGAAGACACAGTGTGTCATGCCAATCAACTGAATCCCGGGCTGTCGGGTCATGTTGTAACTCATTGCTGGCAGATTGAGTCAAGGGCAACGCCAAACAATGTGATCCGCAGACAAACTGCACATCCAGTTGTACCACCATCCCTCATCCGGAGCATCGACTAGATGTCGTCGGAAGGAATAGCTGCGAGCTGAATATGCCGGACACGAGTCCACCACTCTCAACTTGTCCATCAACTATACCTGGAGAGGGATGAAAAATGAGAGATTAAGGAATAGAGAGGTGTACATTGCGAGAAAAGTAAGAAAAGGGTTTTGAGAGAAAAACCGAGCCTGAGGGCCGAGTGATGTGAGTAATATATGTGAGATGGGGTGCGAAACATTACCTGCAATAGTAGTGGACTCCCCGCAAACCTAGCCGTCTCCCGACGATGAAAAGTGTCTAAACCTATCAATGTCTCAGCCAATGTCATGGCGATGCAACTCTTGCCCTTTCTTAAGCCCTCGGCGACTTCAATCAAACGAGTGCTAAACCCACGGGAGCCTGGGGCAAGCAAGAAATGAGACAACATGCACAGGCAAAGCGCATGTCGCCGATAACCCTGCCAATGATGGTCGCCACGGTCACCGGCATCAGAAAATTGGCAAACCAAGCTTGGAATGTCCAACTTTCTATCGTGGATCAATGAACGAGCATCATGCAAAGTAAGGCCGCACATCCGTCCTAAGGCTTGGACGTGGCCGAACCGGAGTTGAGGCAAGATTTCTTCATTACGCTCAGATTCCATTAAAGCTTGGAAATCCTCGTAAGTAGGACACATCTCTTGACCGCAAAAGCTAAAGACGTGTGTTACCAAATTCCAAAATCTTGCCGTGGCATAGAGGAACGGAAAACGCAGCGGGGTGCGACCCAGCGTGAATAGTGCATTTATGCCGAAGCCCCGAAAATTTAGCTTTTTTGAGCTATCCAAGTTGGCAATCCAATTTGTGAGATTTTGGACAAGGAACTCTTCCATTTGGTGCAAATCAGTGTTGAAATGAGAAAAACTGTGAAGCTGAGGCTTTTATAGAAGATAAGGTGTTTAGTGGAAGACAGGTGTCAACATTCTGGAGGTTCTTGCCATTTTTGGCCGATCGACCAAATATAGTGCCGACTGACCATCCCTTTTGGCTGATCGGCTAAACATGTTGGCCGATGGACATTTCTTGTGGCCGATGGCCTCTCCCTATGGCCGATGGCCTCTCCCCTTGTTCTATGAGCAGTCTATGTATTGAACATGTTGGGAACTTGTGATTGGTTCCACTTCCAATGCCTTCCAGTGTTGATTTTGTGAAGTCACGCTTATTTGCTTATCGAGTTGTCGTACATTTGTTTATCGAGTTGTAATTTGCATTCTTTAAGTCTTTGTTTTGCTTATCGAGTTGTATTTACACTTGGTTAGCTTGTCAAGGTCTTTGTTTTGCTTATCGAGTTGTTTTGTCGTTAGTTGGTTCACTACCTGATTAATTGCAATTCGGGTGTTTGGTTTTCAAAATAAAAGTTCAAATCTCATTTACATTGTTATGTAATACGATGCGATGCGATGCGTAGAATGTACAAATGTAACACTTTTTGAACAAAATAGCCATTTTATTTCATCATATGTCTCTTTTGCAAAAAGTACATAGTTTTGAGAAAGTATAACCTGCCTGAGGCAGTACAATGTGCTCAAAGTACCAGTAAAAAGAAAAGTAAAACAAAAAAAGAAAAAGTAACAAAATGTCTGAACAAAGCAAAAAGAAGAAAAATAGCAAAGTCTGGATCAATATCAGTCGTCTCGAGTGCGGGAGTCTGTCCTGCTCCTCTTCCTAGATGAGGGTCCAGGATCACCACTGCCGGCTCCGTAGTCAGAGTCTGAGCTATCTCCGGCCTCACCCTGGGACGACACCGCCTCCTCATCAGAATCATCGGGGGAAGGCTCTCGTGAACTGCTCTCAACACGAGTGCGCCTGTGTCTGCCTCGGCTGTGGATAGTCATTCTCCGCCTGACTCCCCCTCCTCCTCGGGCAGGTACAGATGGTCCAGCTGGAGCACCTCCCGCGGCCAGAATCTGGAATGGGGCCTGAAAGGAACAAATGGCAAATGCATCAGTTATGCTACACAAAGCAAGGTATGAATACCGAATACAGTGTATGAATGTTGTGGGCAAAGTGTGAATACAATGTATGAATGTTGTGGGCAATGTGTGAGTACAGTGTATGAATGTTGTGGGCAGTGTTCGAGTACATTGTATGAATGCCGTGAGCGATGCTGTGAGCAGTATGTGAGTTCAAGTGTATCAGTACTGTGAGTGCTGTGTGTCAAGTGCCATATCGACAATGTGGTACATCAGATCAGTATGGAACAGATTATGCAAATTTTGAGACTGCGGTTAAAGGAACTTACTGGGATGCCGTAGATGGTCAACAAGTCGATGCTCCTCTGCAACATCCTCATCACGGAGGCCGTCAGCTCTAGAGACTGGCGAGTGTACTCGACGGAAGCCTACAAAAGTGTTGAAGTCATTAGTATTCTGCAGAATATCAAATGAAATGAAATAACTGTACAGAATGCAAAGTATAGTAGTACATACCGGGGTCGAGCCGTAGACTCCGATAAGCTCATGATCAGCCGGAGGAGGAGCGATGGGTATCTGGTACGTCTCCCCACCCTATCCCCTATCCTCGGCATGTCATCGTCGTAGGCAACTCTAGCCATCCAGCTCCTTGTCCTCTCCGGGACCCGCTCCTCCCACGGGCCTGAGTCGCCCTCGATGCTCCTGCTCCTGCCGCTGGCGCCGTAGGCCTCTTTCTCTCTCGGCTCGGCGAGTACCTGTCAAAGGCCGCATCAGATAGGCCTGGATGAACTCGCTGTAGTCACCCTCGTCTCTAAAGGGCTCAGAGTCCCAACCCAGCGTGTAGTCTATCATCTCTTCTAAGGTATAGCTCTCGGTGTGCCTCGTGTGGGTAGGAGGAGGTGCTGGAACTGCTTGCTCTGGCAAACCCAAGGTCTGCCGCAAGAAGCGCTCCCTGAAATACCATGCCCGACAGACCAGGCCCTCTAGCAGAATCCTGAAACGGGCAGTCTCCCGAGCACCTCCGTACCCATCTCTCACTCTACGGGCAACACCACCCAAGGCTGCCAGGTGATCTGCAAATGACAAATATACAGTTTGTTAATCTATTATTGAAATTATAACGTAAAGCGAAGTTTAGATGAATTGAAAGGTTCGAAATACCTCTGCGGCGGTGATGGTGTCAAAGTATCGACGGAAGAACAGGAAGGACTCCTGTGGCCTCCGCTTGCACCTCACGTCGAATCGGTGAGAAAATGTAACCATGGGGGGCATCTCCTCATCCGGCACTGGGGCAAGCCTAGGGAAGTAGGCATACACCCACAACTGTAGAGTGTAACAGGGCAAATATCAGTATGCTTATCAGATAAAGCAGAATGTAGATAAAGCAGAAATCACAGAACAGTGTGCAGAGTGTGCAGTGTATGTAGTGTACAGTCAGTGTAAAGAAGATTGCATGTTTGCAGTGTGTGCAATGTACAAATAATGAAAAGCATAATTGAAAAGACAGAAAAGGAAAGTATACCTCCCAGGCTCGCCAATAGCCCCCAAGCAACTATCTGCTGCGGCGGGAAGATGAGCTCATATATCCATAGAGAGTGGCCAAGCCTGCGCCACCCTAATCATAGTGCTGGATCCGAGTCACGTCCACCAGTGCGCTCAGCAAGTAGAGGGTAATAGTGTTCACCCGATCGGCGAAGAGTGTCGTCCTCAGCAGGAACATGATGAAGCCGCGAGCATACTGCTCCACCTTCTCCCGAGTCGTGGGCGCCTGGATCCTGAAGTGGTCCTCAAACCAAGAGTACCTCACAAATCCCGCACGGGAGAGAGGGTGCTGAGCGCCAAAGCAAGTAAATCTGTGCAGCGTCCCACTCGTCCATATCGGTGTCAAAAGGAATCGGATCACCCCCTACTCCGATGCCTGTGAGCATGGAGAAGTCAAAGGGAGTCATCGTCATCTCCTCGGAAACAGAAAGGTGGAAGGAGTCGGTGGTGTCCCACCACCTCTCTACCAGTGCGCTTAGAAGAGGCCTGCTCGCAGTGAGGCACGAGAGTCCCCTGCAGAAAATGCCGAAGCCGGTATGATCAACGATGTCACGGATTGCATCGGGCAGCTCCATGTACCAACCGCAGACGACGATGTTCCCATACCCCCGGAAGGCATGAGAATCTCCCTGTTTTCAAAACAAATAGTTGCGAAGTGGTGTTAGAAATACAGTGTTGAAAAGCATTCAGAATTGATGAAAACGCAGTGTGTGTGCATGTGTTCAAGATTATACAGATATCGGGTGTAGGTGTGCTCACAGATGAACTACAGCATATGATGTATCAGTGTGTTTGGGTTATTCAGTTGAGAATGCAGTGTGTGTGCATGTGTCCAAGATTACACAGATATCGGGTGTGGGTGTGCTCACAGATGAACCACAACATATGATGTATCAGTGTGTTTGGGTTATTCAGTTGAGAATGTAGTGTGTGTGCATGTGTTCAAGATTATACAGATATCGAGTGCGGGTGTGCTCGCGGTGAACTACATATATGATATATCAGTGTATCTGGGTTAAGCAGTTAAAGAACAGGATTGACTATCGCAGTTATTGTTCTATATTGTGGAAAATGAAACAGAGGAAGAGTGTACCTCAGAAGCGCCGTAGGACAGATGTGACTCTGGCTTGCGCAACAAAAGCTCCAGTGGCGCACCCCTCGCATAGCTCCTGAAGTGGTGAATACTATCGGGAGGCAACACGTGTA
The DNA here is from genome assembly GCF_055761805.1 of Camellia sinensis. Lineage (NCBI taxonomy): Eukaryota > Viridiplantae > Streptophyta > Magnoliopsida > Ericales > Theaceae > Camellia > Camellia sinensis. Next base: position 97,461,518 of record NC_138975.1, on the reverse strand, counting down.
TCGCCGGCCTGTAGGTCGCCGGATCGAATGGTCGAATGCGAAGAGGTAGGAGCTCGACCTCAGGGTCCACGTCCATCTCTGGGGGAGCCCACCCTATGGAATGTTGTCTACCATCTCAAGAAGAGTGCAAAAACGGCCGAAAGTGTGAAAAATGGGTGAGAATACGAAAATTCAACCCAAAAGTCAATCCCGAGGGGTGAAAAATGGGAGAAAAGGTCAGAGTGTGGAAAAGACACGAAAATTGAGGTATAACTCGGGAGAAACAAACTCCAAATGGTGGAAACCAAGAAAGGGACACCGAAGACAAATTTCAAAGTGTACGAAACGGAAAGGGTTTCGCGAATCGAACGACGGAAAAAGCTAAAAAACAAGAGAAAAACACGGATTGAAGCAAAGAAAATCACCTAGAGAGAAAGAGGGAGGATTTTCGAGCTTGGAGAAGTGAGGATATAAGGCTTGGAACCTTATATTTAAAGACCTGTGGCTAGAAGACAAAACTGCCCCCAAAACTGTCATTTTTGGCCGATCGGCCAAATTGTTAGCCGATCAGCTAAATGTTTGGCCGATGAGCTCATTTTGTGGCCGATGGGTGGCCGATGGACTCCCCTTGTGGTCGTTGCACCTCCCACACCCTTGTTTGGGTCAGTTGTGTTGTTTGGGACCTTCATTCCTCAAGACAGTGCAAGAAAGTAGACTTTTGAAGCTCAACCGGCCTTCGTGTTGACCTCGAATCGTGCCTTCTGAGTACGGCACTTGATACGTATGAGGTGTATCCTTTTTCGTATCCTTTTGTATCTTGCGAGATTCAAAAACTACTTTAAATATGTTGCATTACAATGCTTTGTCATGTCTGTAATAAGCGCACACCATCTCTTGCATTGTTATGCACGTACTACATGCGTTGTAGCGCACACTATCTCTTGCATTGTTATGCACGTCTATATGTTTTGTAGCGCACACCTCTTGCATTGTTATGCACGTACTATATGCATTGTAGCACACACCTCTTGCATTATTGTGCACGTACTATATGCGTTGTAGCGCACGCCATGCTTGCATTGTTATGCACATCTCTTATGCGTTGTCACGCATGCCATTCTTGCATTGTCATGCACATCCCTTAGGTCGCATTGTCTTGCGCCCCCTCCATCCGCGTTGTTTCACATGTCTCATTCGCATCATCATACACCTTATCATATTACATGCATTGTCATACATTTCAGTTCATGCATTGTCATGCATTATCATGCACGTCTCTCATGCATTGTCATGCACGTCTCATTTGCATTGTCATGCATTTCAGTTCATGCATTGTCATGCATTCCAGTTCATGCATTGTCATGCACGTCTCCCAGGCATTGTCATGCATGTCTCATTTGCATTGTCATGCATTTTAGTATATACATTGTCATGCATTCCAGTTTATGCATTGTCATGTGCGTCTCATTTGCATTGTCATGCATTTCAGTTCATGCATTGTCATGCACGTCATTTGCATTGTCATGCATTTCAATAATTCGCATTGTCATGCATTTCAATAATTCGCATATCTTATTTGCATCATCATACATCTTATTATGTTACATGTATTATCATGCATTTCAGTATCTGCATTGTCTTGCATGTTTCATTTACACTGTCATGCCTTTTCCTACCTTGCACTGTCATGCACGTTTCATTTGCATTGTCATGCATTTCAGTATCTGCATTGTCTTGCACGTTTCATTTGCATTGTCATGCATTTTCCTAACTTGCATTGCCTTGCTCGTTATGTGCATTGTTTTGCACCCCCTGTAACTTGCGTTGTCTTGCTCGTTACGTGCATTGTTTTGCACCCCCTGTAACGGGCATTGTCTTGCTCGTTACATGTATTGTTTTGCACCCCCTATAACTTGCATTGTCTTGTTCGTTATGTGCATTGTTTTGCACCCCCTGTAACTTGCATTGTCTTGCTCGTTACGTGCATTGTTTTACACCCCCTGTAACGGGCATTGTCTTGCTCGTTACGTGTATTGTTTTGCACCCTCTATAACTTGCATTGTCTTGCTCGTTATGTGCATTGTTTTGCACCCCCTGTAACGGGCATTATCTTGCTCGTTACGTGCATTATTTTGCACCCCCTTTAACTTGCATTGTCTTGCTCGTTATGTGCATTGTCTTGCACTCCCTACTAACTTGTGCATTGTTTTGCACCCCCTATAACTGGCATTGTCTTGCTCGTTATGTGCATTGTCTTGCACCCCCTATCTAACTTGCATTGTTTTGCAACTTATCTAACTTGCATTGTTTTGCAAATCTATCTAACTTGCATTGTTTTGAAAACCCATCTAACTTGCGTTGTTTCGCACTTCTCTTACTTACATTGTTATGTACATCTTTAACTTGCGTTGTCTCGCACGTTACTTGCATTGTTATGCACACTTTACTCGCGTTGTCACGCATTTCTCACATGCATTGCTATGCATGTTTCTAACGATATTGTACCTATTAAGTTTCTTTTTTTTACAGGCACGATATTGTATGTACGGTTCATTTGAAGCTGGCGCGATCAGACGAACCGGACATGTATTGTACATTCTTCGCGTGAGACGTAGTGAGAATTGTATAATTCTCTTACATCCTTTCTGCATGTAATGTAGTTAGATTTGTGTTCGCCTGCTTAAAACTGTTGCATGTTTTGCTTTGTTACAACTCCCTTTGCATGATCATAAGTTATGTTCGGCACCGTGCATGTCATTTGCATTTTGCCCTTGCCTTCGGTCACATATCTTGCTATCTTGTATGCTTGTCTAAGTCTTCGGCCTTGTTAAAAATGGGTCGTCTCTGGGCTTTGACATTTACCCTCGTCATTTTTATGACTTTCGAGTTCTGTCAAAGAGGGGCAACTGTAAACACCCCATTTTTGACCGTCTTCAAGACTTGGACATCATCGTTTGAACACTCGATGATTATCCATGCTTGTGTTTGTTTTGAGTTCCCGGAGGTCTCGGCCGCGTGCCTTGCCTCAAGATCTCTCAACTTGTTTGTTTTGTGCTTGGTTGTGGACCAAGCACTTGTGTTTTTGCTTCTGAGGGAAAAGGGCGGCTTGTTGGCCATTACCTCAACCCATCGGCCAAGGCATGAAGCCATCGGCCTTGTTTTCTTACCATCGGCCAAAAGTGTTGGCCGATCGGCACCCTTTTTAGTCGATCGGCCCTTGTGTTGGTCGATTGGCCATATTTTCTAGCCGAACCCTGTTCATCTGCTTTTTGCAGATATTTGGCATCCACAATTCCTTCCCTCCATACACGTGTATGGAGGGATTTGTCCCTTGCCTTAGCTTGCTTAGGAAGCTTAGAATTTGGACTTCTATAAGAAGGGAGCCCCTCCTCCCTTCTCAAAGGTTCTGAAAATTTAGGGTTAGAGAGTTGCATCTATCTATCTCCATATTTCCCTCTCTTCACATGTTTGTGTGTGTGTTTGTGCCTTAAAGGTTGTTTTGTTCATACTTTTGCACTAGAGCACCTAGTAGAACACCATCCTTGGTTGCTGAGGTCCTAAGTAGTTGGTGTTAGGGTTCTTGAGGTGATTTTGATCAGAGAAACCTGCTGGTGTTGTGTTCTTGGAGGTGTTCTTCAAGGGTGAGCAAACTTGCTTTTAATACGCCATTCTTGCTTAAGCTTTTAGCCCTTCTTGCTTATTGTTTTAAGCTTAGCTATTAACTGATAAAAGTTCTCTTTTTACTTGCTTTAGACCTTTGTTTAAGGTCTCTTCTTGGTTTGGGGTTGTTTACCCCCTCCAAGGCCGTGTTAGGCCTTGTTTTAGGCCATCCTTTTTTGCCTTTGTTCTTAGCTTTGCATGACCTTTCTACCACTGAAATCCAGAGGATTTTCGGTGGTGGAAAGGTGGTTTTGAGGTCTTAAATGGGAGAGGGTCATCCCCTCTCCTTATTGTCTTGAATGCTTGCATAAATGGCTTATGTTGGTGGCTTGTATGCTTAGCTTGTTTTAGCTTCATTTCAGTGTGTATTAGGCTTTGTTTTTCCATAATATACCTTTGTTTCAAGTTGGTTTGATGGCCTCTTATATGCTTCATATACTTGTCTTGCAATGCTCTTGTTTGCCTCAACATGCACCATGTTGTAACATGTCATTTTAGCATGATTTTGGCTCAATTCCATGAAGCTTTTAGCCTTGTTTTACCATGCTAGAGCTTTGTTTTGCCTTGTCTTAGTCATGCTTGCATTGTTTTGTATAGCTACCATGTAATCTAGCTTGTTAACTTTGAGTGTCCAAGTCACTAGCATGCTTTACTTGGGTCATTTCAGTGATTTGGCATCACATGTTATGTTATTTCAGTCCATATAGTATGCTCATATACTTGCACTTATCACTCCTTTAATGTTTTAAAGAGTTGATTTCTTATGCCTTATGAATGGACCATTGTGTATGCCTCCATGTTTAGGCCTCTAGGATGCCATTTCAATGTGTTTTTGGTATTGTTCTAACATGCCATAACTCTAATTTTGGTTAATTAAATCATACCATGTTCAGTTTTGATAGGTGTAGTGTAACACCCCTTTTGTAGCCTTGCATGCTCCTTGTTTTGAGCCCACCTTTCTAGCATGTTTTGGTCTCGGCCATTGCATGTTTTAGGCTCATTTTGACATGATTTAGGACTGTTTTTTGTTATACTTGCCATATGCTCTTTGTTTTATGTAGCTTTGGTTCAAGTCCCTCTACTAGTCTTAGGCTTTAAGCCTTATGCATGCTATGATTATGATTATATATGTGATTTGGCATCATTTCTAACATCATTTCAGAGCATGTAGTGTTGCCACACTTGCATACTTTTCACTCTTTTAAGTGTGCTTAAGAGTTGTGTCTTCATGCCTAGGTGATAGGCCAATTAGTATGCATGTTTGTATATGTTTTTGTCCCTCATTTCTTAGCATTTTGGCCGTTGATTTGGGCATGTTTGAGAGCTGTCCATGTTGGTTTAAGTCCATTTTCGCATGTTGTTGCATGCTTGCCTTACACGTTGTTACATACTTGGCCTATTGCATGTTGTTGCATGCTTGAGTTATATTGCATTTGGCATGCATTTTGTTAAGTTGCTTTGCATGTTTGCATACTAGTCCCATTGCATGTTGTTGCATGCTTATCATTGGTATTATTGTTGCATGCCTATTACATTGTAACGCTTGCATGATTATGTTACTTTGTTAAGTTCATGATGTATGTATTACATTGGTCTAAATATACTTGTCCCTTTACATGTTGTCACATGTTTGCCTCACATGTTGTTACATGTTTGTCGTTGGCATTATTGTTACATGCCTTGCATGTTTACTTGTTTAGGTTGTATGCCTATTGCACATGGCTTGCTTGCATGTTCATGTTGCATTAGCTTGCTTGCATGCCTAGGTTGCATAGCATTATGCATGCATCCCTTGCCTCTTGATCAAGCATGATAGAGGTTGGGGCCCCTTATGTGTTGTGTGCATTTCATTTTATATAAATTGCACACTTGGCACCTTTGGCCATCATGCATGAAAATGCGTGATTAGTGGCCTGAGGGTCGAGAACCATACTCCCTTCAGCTCATGACATGATAGGGAGGGTGGTTGTGCATACATTGTCTTGAAAATGCATTGCCATGCTCTGTTTGTCCTCTGCTGTAGCAAAACAGCATTTTGCAGGAAGATATGGCCGGTAGGCCATCTTCAATGCCGATCGACTACAAACATCTGGCCGAGAGCCATACTTTTGGTCGATGACCTCTTTATCTTGGCCGATGATCCTATATTTTGGCTGATGACCTCCCACAATACTCAGGGAGTGGTTCAGAAGCATCCTTGAGACTTGTGCAGTTTTTAGAAGTGCAAAGCAGTGCAAACAGAGGCAACATGTGGCATGGCAACGGATTTCCGGGCAAAGCCGACCGAGCATGCATGCATCCCTCTTCCCGAGGCTGTTTTATTGTTTTCATAGCTTAATTGATTCGTTTAATTAGTTAAGTGTTGTGTAATAATTAATTAGCTTGTTAGTTAGTTAATTAGATGATTTATATTATTCTTTCGGTCCCTTCGTCGAGAGGGCACAATTTTGTAATAAGCGTGAGTGTGTGTGATGCATGTCTTCCAACCTCCATTTCTTTCTCCCTTTTACTTAACCGCTTACGATGGTTAGTTTTAGGGCATATTTCAATTAGCATCCTTATGCTATGCATGTTTGCATTATTTATCCGAATTGCATGCACCAGGCTCGGCGCATCATACTAACTGCATTGTATTTCAATTCCTACTTGAATACATGTATCGAATTGTCGCACCTCATATGCCATTTTAGATTAGCCAAGCCTATTCTAGTTGCCCTTTGCATGCGATGCATTAGCCATTTTAACATGAACTAGGGTCATGCATTGATTTCTAACTAGTTCTCTATTTTGGCTCGGAGTACACTGTGAGTGTTTATGCTTTAGCATCTTGCATGTGTGTGAGTGTTAACATGACAGCATGCTTGCCATGAGGCTAATTACTTATGTGATATAACTGACTGAATGTTTGTGGGTGAACGTTGGATTGCTTGAATTTGAACAATTCATTGAAATCCATATTTTAGCCTACTTGCGAGTAGCAAACTTCAAACCATTTTCCAAACAAACGAATATGCGATGCTTTGTTCCAAATTAGGCGATCTAGTCTACACTTGTTTGCTATGTGCATCACGTAGTAATTCTAGCCAATTAACCGGAATAAGAACGCATGTGTTTTCAAAAACAAGATATCATGCTTAGTAAAGGCCGATCTTTGATCGGGCGAGCAGAGGTGCTCATAGATGACCTTTCTCTCTTGTACCCAAGTTCCCGAGCCGAGACAACTTTGGTGATGACGGACACGTGGCCTTAGGTGCGAGTCAGGGTTTCCTAAATTCCCCCAAAATAAAATATTTAGGTGGGGACTCTGTATCAGGCAAAGCAGTCCATGTTTGGCACTTCTTTACAAAAATCAGTTTTCCAAAACGATTTGTCGGATTTGGACTCTTTGGTGATTTATCAATCTCACATCGCACATTGTGAGATCAGATTAAGAACCGTGACATTTGAGTCCGAACTGTAGCATGAAGCCCAAGGGCGCGCCTACAGGTACTTCCTGTGTCTTCTTCAATAGAGGTAGAAGACGTTGTTATGGTTTCAAGGGGGCTGAAAGTTTGTGTCCCCTCTCTTTGCAAGTGTTGCTACCATCGTACCCTAAACGCTAAGTGTAGGTGATTAATTTTTGTGACAAAATTTCTATTTTGTTTCTTCAACTATGCTGAGTAACTAATTTATTCTTATCCTTTTCAACTCATCGGCCGACCAACATTGATTATCAGAATAAGTCATGGGGTATAAATCTGCTAGCCCTTCAAATTGTTTAGAAATTCAAAGGTGTTGTCTCTTGATCAGCAAAAGTTTTGATAGACCAATTCCTCCCCCGAGTTGCTCTTGTTTTAGTCTCTCTTGCCCATATTCTTCCTACTGAGGCTCCCGAAGTGACTCAAAAGGAAGGATCATTGCTACTTCTACACTTGGAAGAGTCTAACCAACCGGTTGATGGTAAGCGAGCCTGAGACGCCATGTTTATACCTACTCAGTTGGCGGATTCTTCTACTTCAGCTATGGTAGGGTGGCGGCATCTTACTAGGCAAACTGATTGCACCTATATCAAGTCAAGAAATGAGTGTGGGATGTTCATGCAGGTCAGTGAAATGTCCGCCCAAAGAGGTGCCCCCCGCATCAAGTCATCGCCGTCTCCAATTAGATGAAGGTCAAGCGGATGCCACAACTGAGGGCTAATCGAGTACGTTTTTTAGCCGATGATAGGGGATCGCTTGCTGAATACGAGGGATTTTATTGTTTCTCAGATATAGGTGTTGCTTTGACGATGGCTCAAGGCATGCGCATCATCGAAGACATTTGTCATCTAGAAGGACAACCCGATTAACAGATACTAGGACAGGACATCTAGAATCTGGTGATGGTAAGGTTGCTGATTTGCTGAAGTGACATGTTCGTCATAATATTCTTTTTTTTTTAATTTTTTTTATTGAAGCTTAAATGTGTACTCATACAGGTAGTAAATCAATTCATTGGCGTGGAAATCAGATTGACCAAGAATATGGGCCACTGTGATGAAGAGAGGCGTAAGATTGAAGAAAAGGGGAAACGAATGAAAGCAGAAAGGAAGCAGATCAAGGAGGATCTTGTTCGGGCTGATAGGAGAGTTGCTGTAGCGGAGTTTGGTCAAATAACAGTGGGGAAGAACTTTAAAGTTGCCACTCGATAGCTTGATTGGCCTGGAGTAGAGCATGAGGCGCTCAAGGCCACTTTAGAAGAAGTGAGAGCTCAGCTGGTAGCTGATATAGAAGAAAATAATGAATTTACCTAGAACGATGCCAACACTCTCTACCTCGACCAATTGAATAAACTGGAGAATTTTTTTTCCCAGAAAGGGGTGGAGAGATGTCCTGAAGCGTGCTGGAATAACTGAGTCCTTCACATTGTACTCCCAGATTTATTTTCTGAATCTAGATGTTCCCATTCCAACTGAGCTGGAAAATTTATAAAACCCTTTTTTTTTTTCTTTTTGATTGAGCATCCTCGTTTTGCTTTTGTGGATTGCCAATCACAATTCTTTGTAAAGTTTTAATGAAATGAAAAGAGTATACTTATCTAAGTAAAATTTTTGAACCTTGTATTTATTCATTATGCTTGCATTATTACATCATAATTACAAGGTAAATGATAATACTTTTTTATGTGGGTAGCATTCCAAGGCCTAGGAAGCACATTTCCGTGAAATTGGCCCTGTGACTCTTGCCAGAAGTCCCTGTCCGTCATAACCAAAAATGTCTTGGTTCAGGAATTTAGATATGGAGAGGGGGAAGGTCATAAATGGATCACCCTGCTCATCCAATCAAAAGATCGGCCTCTACTAAACCATGATATGAGTTTTATAAACAATATATGCCCATCTTTTGATTATTAATTAATGCTAATATTACTATGTGAAACAAATAATTTCATACTATGTCACTCACTTTGGAAATGCTTTGATCTCACGCATTTTGAAAGAGCTTTGAGATATGTACAACTCAAGAAAAATTGAGCTAAATGACATAAGAATCAATACTATTCCAAATTGAGCAACACAACCTCCATCCACTAACAATCATAGAGATATATTAACTAAGCATGTAGCCACATGGTAGAATGCTAGATATAATAAAAAAAATCATACACAGGCAAGATGCTAAAGGTATGAATACTCACCTAGTATTTATTGGCCTCCCGCAAAAGAATGAACAAAAAGTCAGCAAAATATGCATGATCTTATATGAAAAATTCTAATGCAATACATACACAAGAATGCAACTATAAACTCATCTACTACGTACATGACATGTGAGTCATCTCAAGGCACGTGGTAGTGCACAACATCACATGGGAAATGATAAGCCCACAAATGCAGATGAGCCGAATTCAGATGGATGAAATATGGATGCAAGGTATGGATGATAAAAAATAAAAATAAAAAAACGTGATGCTATTAACAAGTATGGAAAGTATGGAAATAAAAGGGATATAAAGAAATGGTGATTGAAAGACATACATAGCAAAAGGATAGAAAGAAATAGAAGTTGAAAGTTATTACAACAAGCCTTTACAATGAAATGAATAAAAGACATAGGGTTAGAAGTTATGTACAACAATGAATTGATTTAGCCAATAGAAGCTGAATCTAACAAGTTATGAGGGATAAAAATAAAAGTCGTGACAGGAATAGCGCATGCCCAAGAGATCATCTGTTGAAAATTGCTTTGTTCTGCTCTGTTTTGCCTGAAAAAGTTATCTAGCCTTATGAATAAACCATCTAGTCTGATGAATACGTAGCCGTATGATGATCTATTTGTTTGGTTGTACAAGAAAAATGGGAACAACCCTGTTTTATGTAGTAAGCCCAAAACAAAATCAAACAGAGTATTTCCAAAGAATGCTCATCCTTGCTACCCCTTCCTATGATAAGGATGTTCAAGGAAGAGGTACATAGGCTTCACCTACTAACTAATAACAAGAGATAGTATATAATATATACAAGAGCTATCAAATGGACAAAAACAAATATGTACAAGAATGAAGCTAAAAGAAACACAAACTAGAGAAATGAATGGAAACATGCATTCATCTCTTTGTGGATAAGGATAAATTAATATCCAAATTTATGCTATTAATTGGAGAGAGCAGATTGCCACCATTTCTAAGATAAAGCCTCATAAAGCCAATAGGGCTTCTAAGAAAATACAATCAAACACCAAACCTCAAGAATTATCAAACTAGCTCCATGTAATAATCACAACTACTTGTTAGAGTTGAGCAAGAATTGAAACACATGAACCAATATATTTGGATGATGAGAAAAGTGTATGAAAATAGAAAAACTACATTACATAATCAAACTTGTGGATAAGTGGCTAATTCTAACACCCTCCACATCCACAAGGTTCTAATTTACATATCCAAATATGACAACAATGAAGTATGGTATTAGAAAGCAAGGAAAAGGTACAAGAATGTAAGAAAGCAAAGAATTCAATCAACCTAATAGATGGGTGGCTATATCTTAGTTCCCCTCACCACATCCATAAGGACCAATCATATGACTACAATACAATAGTAATGAAGTACAACACTTGATAATAGAGAGAGAAGGAGAGAGAAAGTCCAAAAAAATCACCTTTTAAAGAGAGGATGAATTTCTTAGTTGTCAAACTCTATTCTAACACTACCAAAGTTCTTGAGTATGACCTAGAATCATCAACAAGAAACTCAAAATCTAAGTTTTAATGGTGTTTTAGGTGGTATTGGTAAGAGAGTTGAAAGTTGAAGATGGCTGAGGAGAAGTGGGAGTATTGTTCTCTCAACAATCCTTTAGCTCTTGAAAATATTTTGTAACCCTTGAAAATGAAGTCTAAGGCTTGTATATATAGAATTTTGGACGAAATATCTTAGATATTTGTGTAAAGCTTGTAGAAGAAGTTGAATTTCTCAAAAATACTTTGTACTTAAACAATTCAACTGGCCGTACAATTATTAATCCAACTGGCCACACTTTTCATCTGGCCATAAGTTGTTATACTACCAGTGAGAAAAATGTACCGTTAGATCAAGAATGTAAAACGAACATAATTTGAAAGGAAAAACATATATTTCTAGAGAATTGCATCCCTTTCATTCACTCATACTTTGTCCTTTGCTTGGTTAACTGAAAAAAAATAATATTTGGAGTTTGAAAATGCGAGCCTCGGAACATTGTAGAAATGTTTGGAACTATGCAACCAAAACATTTTGAAAAAAAAAGGTTTTAAGAGGGTCAAAAATAGTTTGGCCAAAATAGGTATTAGGTTAAGATAGTTGGGATTAAAGCTTGAATTTTGGTTTTCACGCTGAGGAATTTAAAAAATTGCACATTAATTTTCATCATCGAGTGTTAAGAATAAAGCGCCTAAGTCTTAAGGCCAGTCAAAATGGAGTGTCTACACTACCGAGGCTTTGATGGCAGTTTTTAGCTTAAATTGAATGCCATATTGCCCAAGCTCAATAACCCATTTTGAGATTCTTCCCGACATATCTGGTTTGTGAAAAATCCTCATGAATGAATATTCGGTGTAGACAATGATGCAATAAGCTAGGAAATAATGCATCAATTTTTTGGAGGTGATCACAAGCGCTAAAACAAGCTTCTCCAATAAAAAATATCTTGTTTCTGTGTCAAGTAGAGTTTTGCTTACGTAGAACTCGGGGGATTGCCCCTTTGCTAATTCTTTGACGAGTGTCGAACTTGTGACATGATTAGAAACGGCCAAATAAACATACAGCTTTTCCCTTAGCTCAGGGCTGGTGAGCAAAGGAGGTTTCGCTAGGTATTCCTTAAATTCCTACAATGCTTGGCTGCATTCTGGAGTCCATGAGAACTGAGCTTTTTTCTTCACTAACTGAAATAATGGTTGGCAGTAATCTGAGGATTGGCTAATGAACCTGTTAAGCGCAGCTAATATCCCTGTAAGTGCCTAAATTCCTTTTACTGATGTGGGTGGGGTTATATTAAGCAATACTCGAATATGCTCGAGGCTTGCCTCTATTCTCTGTTGGGTGATTATATAATTGAAAAACTTCCCCGAGCTAACCCCAAAGGCACACTTTGCTGCGTTTGGTTTCATCTTGAATCTTGTGAGGATCCCAAATGCTTCTCAAAGATCTGTTAAATGGTCCTCACTTCATTGTGACTTGATTACCATGTCATCAATAAAAATCTCGAGGTTATGCCTAATCAGATCATGGAACATCTTCGTAACCAAACGTTGGTACGATGTCTCCACATTTTTTAATCCGAACAACTGTTGGAAATGGTTATAAAATTCTGGATAAAACCAGAATTTTTTCCTAAGATTGTTGGACAATCTTCACTGTATTTAAAAAGATTAAATTCTGTTGTGTACAAAACAACAACAAGAATAAAAAGAAATAGAGAAAAGGAGAGAATTTGTTTGATTACAAAAATCAAACTCAAAATAAAAATAAATAAATAAAACCACAGATTTTATTTTGTTACAAAAACAAAATTAAAATCTGATTAAATAAAAACAGAATAAAATTAAACAACTTACTTGGTTAATTTATTTGAATAACTTTTCTGATCAAGTCCAGTGTTTGACACTGTGTCCTTAAGCCAGATTCGTCCTCTCCACGGTGCTTTCAGAATTTGGACGTCTATCTCCCAGGATGAAATGATCTTACCACAAACAATAGCAGCACTACAAATTGTTTGCCTTACGAACACACTAAGTGTTTACACTCTTTCTTTCGGAAATAAAATGCAGCAAGATGAAGAATATAATTAGCAGAGGATGGAGTACGAAAATTGGAATGAAATCCAAATGGGAGGCTAGTCTATTTATAGATGTAAAGGTGGCTTTTGGTTTTGAATTGAACAGGTATGAAACCTGTTAGATTCAAATTTAAACAGATTTGAATCTGTTTATTCAAACAGATAGAAACGGGAAGGGCTCTGTTTGGATGAGCAATAAATCCAAAACAGTTTAATTCTGTTTGAAAACGGGAAGGGCTCTGTTTGGATGAGCAATAAATCCAAAACAGTTTAATTCTGTTTGAAAACGGGAAGGGCCCTGTTTGGATGAACAATAAATCCAAACCAGTTTAATTTGAATTCTGGATTTTATTTTAATAAAAAATAAAATTAAATTCAAATGTTTTTGGCCCAAAAAGATCAGAAGCCCAACCCAACCACGCACCCGCGCCCAAGCCCAGGCCCAGCCCAGCCCGCCTAACCAGACGGACGGTGGCGCGTGTGTGGTGATTTTTGGGTCCAATGGGTCTAGCCCATTTTGCCCATAACCTCTCCTTCTAAAACACTTGGGTACCCCTTGGGGCACACCCCAAGTATCTCACCCTAAGCCTTATAAACCCTTTCAAAACTTCCCACCAAATCAATGTGGGACAAGCCAATTTACCACCTTAAGGAATTTCCACCAAAACTCCATTTCCATGGAGCACACTTTGGCTTCAATTTCCCATTCACTCGGTAATGGTTTTGAGCAACCAAATATACCACGTGAATCACAACGCGGCATAGAACGCGTTACCACTTTGACCCGAGTAAATCGACACTCGGGGCCCACCTAAAAAATAGACCGAACTTAACAAGGAAAATAAAATTACAGTATTTTCTAGTTTTAGTAACAAGAAAAGTAAAATGATTTTGTGTCATAATTTATTTTCTGGTTTAAGTAACTAGAAAATTAATTTGTGGTTTGGTTTTCTGATTTTTGTAATCAGATATTATTTCGGTATTTTATTTCACTAGTTTTAGTAACAAGGAAAATAAAATTATTTTGTATTGTAATTTATTTTCTGGTTTTAGTAACTAGAAATTAATTTTGTTAATCAATCATGTAACTTTGTGACTCGGTCACAATCTGTTAATTTTGTAAGTAACTTATGGTTTCGTTTGGTAGACCACTTATTTTTTGAACCCTTTGTGAAAAGGTGTTAATTCTTTTGACTTTATCATAGTTCATCGTGAGTATACATGAAAGAATTTGTTTCTAGAGTAAAAATATTAGTTTTACAAACTAATTTTATTTTTATTACAATGTGGATTCATAGTCTTGAATTGTTTCTGCACTTGAGTCGGAAAATATATATATATATATATATTCACAAGAACATTTTAAATGCATATTTAATTTGTTTATTTATGTACAAATCAAACTTATTAAATGAAGGTATGTTTTGTCATTTTGAAGTTTAAAGTTTAAATGCGTTGGATTTTATTTATGAGTTGAGAATCCTTTTATTTCATGATGCAAGTGATGGGATCGTGTATGATTAATTTATTTTGTTGATTCATTATTTTTAATTGATGCGTTTGATATGAATGTATGATATCAACTCAAGTTATTTCTTAACAATAATTTCAAGTGATTTGGAATGATAAATTGTTATGTCGACTTAGGACATAAGCAGGTTAATTTGAATATTTCTAATCAATTTTGAATGGGTGTTTAAACACCAGAGAAATTTAAACATGAAGATGTATGTAATTATATCGGTCCGTTTAATTGGGAAGTAATTTAAGAAATCTTTTATGTTGATTATTTAATTATGTGACATGAGATGTCATTAATAATTATTTTACTTGCGTAGTAGAATTTGTTAAACCATGAACCATTTTATTAATATGGGGGTGTATCTCTTGCATTAGTTGAGATAATTTAATTTTCTTCTGTCACAAATATTTTTATGACAGTGACATTTATTTGTTATTGAATTGCAAGAATGTATACAATCAAATGGGTTTTTGAATTGTTTGATTTTTAGGCAAAATTTTTTATGAGGATATGATTTTGTCAAAACATTAATTCTGACTTGAGTAGTCATAATTATTTTGGTTTTTTCTTGAATTTGTTTTGAAATTCATTGATTTATATTAGAAGTGATAGGGGTGGTGAATATAATACACCATTAAATGAATTTTGTGCACAACATGGCATTATTCACCAAACTACAGCCCCTCATTCTCCACAGCAAAATGGAATTGCTGAAAGGAAGAATAGAACCCTAAAAAAAATGATGAATGTCATGTTACTAAGTTCAGGCTTACCACAGAACTTGTGGGGGGAAGCAATATTGTCTGCTAATTATGTTCTTAATAGAATACCCCACAAGAAAACCAACAGCACTCCTTATGAATTGTGGAACGGTCGATCGCCTTCCTACAAATACTTAAAAGTGTGGGGGTGTTTGACAAAAGTTGAAGTTCCTGTTCCTAAAAAGACTAAGATTGGACCAAAAACAATAGACTGTGTGTTTATTGGTTATGCTCAGAATAGTAGTGCATATCGGTTTCTGACTTATAAATCAGAAATACCTGATATAAATGTGAACACTATTATAGAGTCAAGGAATGCTGTGTTTTTTGAACATGTCTTTCCTTACAAGAAAGGACAGGAATTAAGTTCACAGAAAAGAACTTATGATTGTACACAAAGTCAAGAAACTAATGACAATCAAACAAAAGAGACTAATAATAGTCTCGACCAACAAGATTTAACTAATGATGAACCAAGACGAAGTAAGAGAGTGAGAACATCAAAATCCTTTGGTCCAGATTTTCTGACATACTTGTTAGAAAATGAACCTCAAAGCTTTAAGGCAGCAATGACAGGTCCTGAAGCACCTTTGTGGAAAGAGGCTGTTAATAATGAAATTGAATCCATTATGCAAAATCATACTTGGGAATTGGTGGATCTTCCACCAGGTTCTAAACCTCTTGGATATAAATGGACATTCAAGAGAAAAATGAAAGTAGATGGTTCAATTGACAAGTATAAAGCAAGACTTGTTGTTAAAGGTTACAGACAAAAGGAAGGTCTGGACTATTTTGACACATATTCTCCTGTGACAAGAATAACATCCATTCGCATGCTTATTTCTATAGCAGCGTTGTTTAATTTAGAAATACATCAAATGGATGTTAAGACAGCTTTCTTAAACGGTGATCTAATTGAAGAGATCTATATGGAACAACCCGAAGGGTTTGTAGTATCAGGGAAAGAAAAGAAAGTTTGTCGACTTGTAAAATCCCTTTATGGATTAAAACAAGCACCTAAGCAATGGCATGGAAAATTTGATCATGCAATGCTTACTAATGGGTTTAAGATAAACGAATGTGACGAATGCGTCTATGTTAAAAACACTGTAAGGATATGTCCTAGTTTGTCTTTATGTGGATGACATGCTTATCATCGGAAGCAGTCAAAACATGATCAAATCAACTAAGCAGATGCTTAACAAAAGATTTGATATGAAAGATATGAGGGTCGCAGATATTATATTAGGAATGAAAATTACTAAAACATCTGACGGATATGCATTATCTCAATCTCATTATATTGAGAAAATTCTTGATAAATTTATCAAGGATGATTTGAATTTAGCTAGAACACCTGTAGACATCAGCCTTTATTTATCAAAAAATAAAGGAGATGCAGTGTCTCAGTTAAAATACTCCCAAATCATTGGAAGCCTAATGTACCTAATGAATTGTACTCGTCCTGATATAGCTTATGCTATCAGTAAATTGAGTAGGTACACTAGTAATCCTGGAGAAGACCATTGGAAAGCGATCATTCAGGTTCTTAGATATCTAAGATTTACTCGTGATCATGGTTTGAACTTTACTCGATATCCAGCAGTACTCGAAGGTTATTGTGATGCCAATTGGATATCGGATACTAAAGATTCAAAATCCACTAGTGGATATGTCTTTACTCTAGGAGGCGCTGCTGTTTCTTGGAAGTCCACGAAACAAACTTGCATCGCACGATCCACAATGGAATCCGAGTTCATTGCTTTAGACAAAGCAGGTGAAGAAGCAGAATGGCTTCGTCACTTCTTAGAAGACATTCCAATGTGGCCAAAACCTGTGCCAGCTATTTGCATTCATTGTGATAGTCAATCTGCAATAGGCAGGGCACAGAATCACATGTATAATGGTAAGTCACGACATATTTGTCGTCGACATAATACCGTAAGGCAATTGTTGTCAAACGGAATAATCTCAATAGATTATATCAAATCTAAAGAGAATATTGCGGATTCGTTAACAAAAGGTTTGACAAAAGAGCTAGTGTATAGTTCATCGAAGGGGATGGGATTAAAGCCTATTACATAAGAGTCGTCATAATGGTAACCCTACTTATATGACTGGAGATCCCAAGAACTAAGTTCAAAGGGACAACTAAGTTATGTATGGCTCACCAGAAATCACCAAGGGATTAAAAATTCCCTACCCATTCCTATGGTGAGAGTGATATCTGCAACATATGTTGTATGCAGGGGTATAAGGATAAGCTTTGCTTTTAATGATTACTTATATCTTGGTTAAGGCATAAAATCAAGACGAGTATAAGGAGATACTCACAATAAGAATCACCTATATGAGTGTTGAACTGGGGCCGGTTCTATGCAAATGAAAAGGCTAAATTCTCTAGAAACACTTATGAAAACCAGGCGCGTTCAAGGCCAAAATGAACACAACAGTGAGAACCACGATGTGTTAGAAGATATTTTGTGTGAAATCTATTGTCTTGGCTTACACAAACGGCTGAACAATTCAAGGCATCGCGTCCATTGGTTAGCCAGTAAGTCCGATAGGTTATCATTAGGGAAGGTTCAAAGCCGAAAACTACCTACCCTGATGCAAGATATTTTCGACTTATACTCTTTCGTTAAAGTCTGCATATTGTTGCATTTCCGTTGTCATCAAATTCCATTCATGTGGGGGATTGTTGGAAATGGTTATAAAATTCTGGATAAAACCAGAATTTTTTCCTAAGTTCGGTCTATTTTTTAGGTGGGCCCCGAGTGTCGATTTACTCGGGTCAAAGTGGTAACGCGTTCTATGCCGCGTTGTAATTCACGTGGTATATTTGGTTGCTCAAAACCATTACCGAGTGAATGGGAAATTGAAGCCAAAGTGTGCTCCATGGAAATGGAGTTTTGGTGGAAATTCCTTAAGGTGGTAAATTGGCTTGTCCCACATTGATTTGGTGGGAAGTTTTGAAAGGGTTTATAAGGCTTAGGGTGAGATACTTGGGGTGTGCCCCAAGGGGTATCCAAGTGTTTTAGAGGGAGAGGTTATGGGCTAGACCCATTGGACCCAAAAATCACCACACACGCGCGTGCCGCCGCCGTCCGTCCGTCCGGTCGGGGCTTGGCGCGGGTGTGTGGTTGGGTTGGGCTTCCAATCTTTTTGGGCAAAAAACATTTGAATTTAATTTTATTTTTTATTAAAATAAAATCCAGAATTCAAATTAAACTGGTTTGGATTTATTGTTCATCCAAACAGGGCCCTTTCCATTTTCAAACAGAATTAAACTGTTTTAGATTTATTGCTCATCCAAACAGAGCCCTTCCCGTTTTCAAACAGAATTAAACTGTTTTGGATTTATTGCTCATCCAAACAGAGCCCTTCCCGTTTCTATCTGTTTGAATAAACAGATTCAAATCTGTTTAAATTTGAATCTAACAGGTTTCATACCTGTTCAATTCAAAACCAAAAGCCACCTTTACATCTATAAATAGACTAGCCTCCCATTTGGATTTCATTCCAATTTTCGTACTCCATCCTCTTCTAATTATATTCTTCATCTTGTTGCATTTTATTTCCGAAAGAAAGAGTGTAAACACTTAGTGTGTTCGTAAGGCAAACAATTTGTAGTGTTTCTATTGTTTGTGGTAAGATCATTTCATCCTGGGAGATAGACGTCCAAATTCTGAAAGCACCGTGGAGAGAACGAATCTGTCTTAAGGACACAGTGTTAAACACTGGACTTGATCAGAAAAGTTATTCAAATAAATTAACCAAGTAAGTTGTTTAATTTTATTCTGTTTTTATTTAATCAGATTTTAATTTTGTTTTTGTAACAAAATAAAATCTGTGGTTTTATTTATTTATTTTTATTTTGAGTTTGATTTTTGTAATCAAACAAATTCTCTCCTTTTCTCTATTTCTTTTTATTCTTGTTGTTGTTTTGTACACAACAGAATTTAATCTTTTTAAATACAGTGAAAATTGTCCAACAACAACATCACCTTGTAGCAGAACAACCCCACAGGGGTAATGATGGTCGTTTTCTCTTGATCATCTAGGTGCGTAGCTATTTGATGTTTCCGTCAATATGCATCCAAAGAGCTCATCATCTGGTGTCCAGATGTGACATCTATCAACTGGTCAATTTTTAGAAAATGAAAGCTATCTTTTGGACATGCTTTGTTTAGGATGGTGAAGTCCGCACAGACTCTCTACTTTTCATTCTCTTTTTTTACGACGACGGTATTGAACAACCACTCCAAATATTGAACCTCGCGGATGGTGGTAACCTTGTTACTTCCTCTTTAATGGCTTTCTTGTGCTGTGGTGCTAACTTCCTATTCTTCTGTATTATTGGTTTGAAGTTCAGATTCACATTTAGCTTGTGGCGAGCCACTTCTAGATCGATCCCCTCGATCTCGTATTGAGTCCATGCAAACACATCCCTGAATTGTAATAGGAAGTGGACCAATCGATCCCTCTATTTCGAACTAACTCTTTCCAACGAAAAAGAATTTTTCCTCGTCTGTTGGGTCAATCGGTATTTTTTCTAATTCTTCTGCACCTTTTTCGGACAACTCTATGCTGACCTGCTCTTCGTTTTCCTTATGTGCTTGGACCTTCTGAATTCTTTTGTTTGAGGAAGACACTACCATGCATTGCTTAACAGATGTTTGATCGCCCCTGATCTTTCCAATGCCCTCTCCTACTGGGAATCGTATAACCTGATGAAAAGTATATGGAACTACTCTCATTTTGTGAAGCCATGCCTTTCCCATTGTCGTGTTGTATGAGGAGAGGACGTTCACCACCTGAAATTTCACTTGCTGGGTCACTGTTCCCACACTTATTGGACCATCAAACACATTTTTCTCCATATATCTATCCAAATAATCATTCATCAACCATCACTCTAACTTTAGTGGGGGAATTACTTATTTAGTTTTTCATAAATTGCATTGTAACGAAAGATTTTTTAAAGTTGTAGTTGTCATTGGTAGAGCAGGAATAACAATTATCTATTGTTTTTTTAAGAACATCTTTAATCTTTAATATTTTTTTTCATCAAATTTAGATTTGATGATAAAATGCTCAAAAACTAAAAATCATTTCATCAAATGTTTATCAAATTAAAGGGAGAATTTTTTTTCATCAAATTGAAAATTCATCAAATCTTTTATCAAATTTGAATTTTATTTAAATGTAAATAGATAAAGCATTTGAGATAAATATATATATATATATGCATATATCCTCAATTTTGATGAAAATGAAAATTTGAGATACCAGGAAAATTTTTAAAAATATTTTGATAAAAAGTTGAATTAGTTCATATTAAATTAAATGAAATAGTAGTGAAGAATTGGATATGCTGTAATTTCATTGGGTTCAATTTGCAAAATCGTAAACATTTTGGCTAAATTTTTACGTTTGCTTGTAAAGAAATTCAAGATTGAATGGTGTCCCTTGACATCACTATTAATTAGACTTAAAACGAAAAAACATTTGACACAAATTTGTAAAACATGTAAATAAGTTATTCCCTTAATATCGCACAACAATCTAGAGAAAATCTTACCATACCTATATTAGAACCGGAGCTAAGGTCGCACTACAGTTCTCACTTTGATAATTTAAATCGTTCATTTTGTATATCATTCCCCAAATGTCTATTTAAATAATTGTATCCTCTTAATTTAATTGTGTTTGTCTTTAAAAAATATTTGATTTATTTTTAGAAATACATTTATCATTTATTTTTTTAAGGGTAAATTACACTAACACTCCTAAGGTTTCTATTTAATATAAATCTCTCCTCACATTTGAAAAATTATATTTCCCTCCCTGAGGTATGTAATCTCGTTATAAATTGTCCTCTGGATTACTGATGTCATGCCCTAAAATTTTCTAAATGATCATCTTGCCCTTATTTCTACCATTTATTTTTCCTATTATCATGATTACATTCTACAACTTTCCATCGTTAAATTTTACCTAAACATATTCTTATTGAGTAATGATATACAAAACTAAATTTTATATTGAATTTTCAAATATAATGATATAACTTAATAGTAACCTTTCATTTTAAACAAAACACCATTAACATGATTTATATTTATAATAATATCACTATCACAACATTTTTATGATATTTTTTGTATACATTTTTATGCATGAGTATAATTTTTCATTTTTATGTCTACCATTATATTTAAATTAAATCAATTTAATCTAGATCTATTTAAAAAGTATAAAATTTACAAAAAAAAAAAAAAACTTTAAAATAATCCATTGAATGCAACAAAATAAGATAATGTATTGAATTTTTTATTTTTTATTTTTTTAAATATATCTAGATTAGGTGTATCTAAAAAATAAAAAATACTTAAAATATAAAAAAAAAATCATTAAAAATAAAAAAAAACATGAAAAATATAAAAATTAATTTTTTTTGTGAGTTAAACCAAAGAAGATGATTGTCATTTTTATGAAAATGACATGAACAAAATACCTATTTTATTTTATTATTTTATATGTATAAAGACTAAAAAACAAATATATCATTTTAATTTAACAAGAGGGTAAATATAATTTTTCGAATATGAGAGAGACATTTATATTAAATAAAAATCTCTGAGGATAAACATGATAAAACGATGATATTAGAATTATAAAATCCACTTTATTTTTTAAAAAATGAAATAATATATGTGGTGAATCACATGGGATTAGGCAATACTTTTCAATCTATTTTATTTGGCATAAATGTTTGAGTTGGGTTGGAACTATTTTAATCATAAAAATATAAAATAATTTTTTAATTTAATAAGATAAAATATCACATCTAAACTATAATTATTTTAATTTTTCTCTCATAAAAGTTAAAAAATTCAAAAAAAATCATCCCAAATAAGATTTTTTAGCCTCAAATTAAAATAATTAAAAATTAATAAGTCAAAAAATTAACATACATCCCAAATGAATGCTATATTTTGGATAGACAGATAGAAGGAGATTGCTATAGTTATATTTCTGTACGAGGGCGAAATATTCTCTGCTTTCCGTACTCCTTGGAGTTCAAGCTTCGCGTGACGGCGTCTAACCTGACAACACAGAGAACGGTGAGCTGCCCGGCGGTGGTATGCCGGATAGACCCTCCGACGATCAAGTCAGATCACTAGAGAAAGAAGGAGGCTATTCGAGAGAGAGAGAGAGAGAGAGAGAGAGTATTTCAGATAGCGCAAGTTTCTTACCTCTAACGTTCACCTTTCACTCTTATTTCTAGGCTGGCCATGCAGCCTCAGGATTGTGCGCGCACTACCTCTGCTGTCCTCTCCTGGACAGGTGGCAGTGCTCGCCTCTCACCACCTTACGCGTGTAAAGGTCTAATCCTCCAACCAGTACACGCAGAACTGCCAAACGGTATTGACGCGTGCTTAGAGCAGATTTCGTCTCCCTCACGCCATTGGCCCAGGTAGCACACTCAATTGGAGTACCGCGACCGACTTATTCCTTGTGGAGAATTGCCACCACAGATAACACAACCGAGCTATGTATGGCCGACCTGTCCCTTGGCAAGGGGCAAGAGTGTGATGCTCATGGCCGAGCTGGGTAGGACCGGTCAGTCCTGGTTGACCGGCCATGAGGCATGCCGGCTTCTCCCCGTTCTACCTCCATTCTTGGTTATATAAAGCTGGGCCATCTCAGCTGACGGGTTGGAGGCATGCCGACCCTCGTCTCGCCTCGCCCTTAGACTATCTCGGGCCTCTTTAGCTCGGTCACCTCAAATCACTACGCGTCTAGCCGAATGCCTTTCCAGTCATAGCTCGATCAGGTCTCAATCCATGCCTGGCCGACCAATCCCTTCGGATATACACGACAGGTCGGGGGCCGCGCCAACTGAGAACACAGCTCGGCACCATGAGATTTTGACGAACTTGCGTTACCGTAACTCGGCCGTACAGTCCGGTCCAAATCTCCCATCTCAATTGCCCCTTAATCCCATCCGAGCTAATCGTGATTGGGGTTACCACCATGGCCGAGCTAACGGTCCTCTAGTTGCGCTAGTACCAAGCCGAGCGTGATCGGCTTCGAAGCCGTTACCGAGCTTTCCCATTTGGTCGGTCATTGCTTCAGTAGTCTTGTCGAGGGTCGTACAACCGTACTGACAGCCGTCCTTTCGATGCCACGTGGCTTCATCTCATTGGCCCTGTGCAGCCTCAAAGCTGTCTTTTCATGCGCGAAATTCAAACGGCGCAGCCGTTTGGTTTTTCCCCCTTTTTATGCACAAACGAAAGGTCATTTGCACCCTCACTATTCACTTTCTTTCCAAGCAAAACCCTCGCCCCCAAGCTTCCCAATCATTCCCTCCAAGCCTCCATCTCCACATTCATCCATTCTTGCTCTTGTAGAAGCCATACTCAAGCTCGTGAGGCCTACTTTGCTTCGCATCTGCTTTTGGTGAGTTCTCTATCCCTTCATTGCATTTTCTGTTTCCGTTTCCCGTATCTTCATATTTGTTCTTCATTTTTGTGCTATTGTTCTTCATGTTCTTTGCTTGGGACTATCGATGTTCCCTCTTATGCGTAAAACCTGTACACCCTAGGGCAAATGGAAACTGTAGGAATGGAAGGGGCCCTCGTACCCTTGGTTCGAACGAACGAGCCCCATTTCTAGGATGAACAATTTGAATCTGGGTAGAACCGAGCTAAATGCTTATTTCGATCCGTAAGTGGAACTTCAACCGAGCAAAAACTGGTTTGTGGCTTCTTCTCGGGGCCTTGACCGAGCTGAATACTTAATTAGATCGGTAAATAGGACTGAACCGAGCTAAAACTTGGTTCGAGTTTTCTTCTTGGGCCTTGACCGAACCAATAATAGAGTAAGAACCAAACCATGAAGGCTGAATCAGCCGTGCAGTTGAGCCGCGATAGGGGTCAGACCGGCCAAACTCCCAAAAAGCCTTTCTCCGAGCTAAGAGTTCCAATATCAGCCGTGCAATTAATGTCGTGCTAACCCTTGGGGCTTATTATTATTTATTTTTTAACAATGCAGAATAAACTAGGACCGATCAGGCCAGTCCAGAACCCTCACTGGTGGAGCTCAAAGTCCGAGCAAATACACCAGAATTTTCCGCCGAGATACAAATTAAACCACCAAATAAGTAAAACCGAGGTAGATGGGGAAGTACCGGTTCATAGTGAGCTCACCCGGTGCACTAGCTGAGTTTCGTAGGGAGTATAACATTCCAGATGATGTCCATTTAGAACTGGCCAAGAAGGGAGATACCCCATTGGGTGACCTAGATCAGTGCCCCTTCATGGTCGTATCCATCGTGGAATGAGGGCTTCGCTTCTCGGTCCAACCCTTGATTTGCGAATTTTTGAGGCAGACAAGGCTTTGTCCGACCCAAGTCTCGAACAACATGTACAAGATAATAAACGATGTGGCCGAGCTGAATAGGAGGCTCGGTCTCAATCTCGGTCTTGCCGAGATATTACATCAATACAGCCTTAGCAAAAATAAGGGTGGGTTTTGCTGGTACCTGAAGGTCAAGAAGGGCCGAGCAAAATTCACAGAGGGTAACCCAGATAAGGAGACAGACGACGATGACTTCTTGTGGGTGTCCGATCGTTATGAGGACACCGAGGTGCCCATACCGAGCTGGTATATTAGGAAAGATTTTGGCAGTGCTGGTGAGTAGCTCGGCAAACTGCACTACATTCTTTTTGCACTGATTTTCTTCTTGCCGATCTAACACCTGTCCTCTTTTTTGTAGATTACAAGCTCTTGGCCGATGACTACTCCCGAGCTAATCAAGAGGCCATCAGAGTTCTACTTCGTCATCCGGCCGAGGAAAGGGAGTCTCCAAAACTCCTCGGCTTCGAACCGACCTACCACTACACAGCACCGGGTGACTGACTTTCTTCGTGCGCCTTCTCTAGAACCAGATCCAAGTCTCCCAGTGATCAAACTTGTTCCCCTCACCGCTGAACAAGAGATGGCAAAAATCAGGGCAATCAAATCAATGATAACCAGAGAACCGAGCGACTCCCAGCCACCAGAGGTACCTGGGGGGACTTCCTCCACTACAGCTGAGCAAAGGGAGGGGGCTGTGCTGGCTCTTGCAAGCGAACATCCAACAGGCCGGTCAAAGAAGCGACCAAGAAAAGACCAAACCGGGCAACAACTAGTCGACGAAGATTCAACCGAGCGCGCATCCATCGAGTTAGTTGACCAAACCGAACAACTGAGCGGGCCATCCAAATCCACTACGACCCCCCCGGTCTGGGTGCCCGAGATTAAGTACAAAGGCCGGGCTGTCTCTGAGGCCGACTTAGTGTACGCGGACAAGGATTACTCCCCCGGTTTCAACATGACCAAGGGGCTGATCCTTCCCGCCGACATGAAGAAGCACGACGAGCTGTCTGACCTGAAGGTGCTTCGCTCGGCAGCAAAATCGATCATTTTGGTAAGTTCCACGCTTTTTTCTTCAAGTTGTTGACCGGTTTTTGCTTGGTTTTCTGAGCGTTTACAATCTTTCATTTGTTTTCAGGCCACGCAAAAGAACTATTTAGCGCACGACCGAATGATCGCAGTGCGGCAGAGCTTGCGGGATGCCATAGCTGAGAACAAGGCCCAAAAGGCCGAGATAGCGAAGCTTAAGGCCGCTCAGGAAGCAGTTGAGGCCGAACGAGATAACCTGAGCCAAAAGGTTGACCGAGCTGAAGCGGACAAATAGCGGGCCATGAAGTCGACCAAAGCCCGGTATCTCGCCAAGCTGAGGAAGCTGCGCGATGCCCATAAAGAGGAGAAAGATAAGGCGGTTAGCGACGCCGAAGACAGGGGCTATGCTCAAGGCGAAAAAAACGTATGAACGGAAGGTGCAGGCGACCAAGGACATCTTTTTCCAATGCGGTTGGAAAGCTGCCGTGGAGAAAGTTGGCCTTGGTCAGGATACAGACATGTTCCTACATCCGCTTGCGGCCTTCATACCGCACTATATGCAGGCCTATGCGAGCGCCGCGTAGAAGAGGCTCATAAAGGAGGCCAAAAAGAAAGCCGCGGAAGAAATCGTTGCCGCGCAACAAACCGAGCAAACTTCTCCTGAAGCATCTCGGGATGCCGAAGATCAAGTAGCCGATCGGGAGGTTGTTGCGGTGGAGGACGCGGATGATGAGTTGGAAGAAGGCTTGCTCGAGCACAGTGCGGAGGTTGCCGAGTAGACTCTGGAGGTCGCCGAGCAGACGGTTGACCAGGAATTGGACTGAAATGCCCCCTCCTATTTCCTGCTTTATTTTCGTCTCTTTTCTTTCTTTGTTTAATGTAACCGGGCTAGGGCCCCACAATTGTAATGCAATTTCCTCAATCAATGAAATTTTAACTTTTTGCCTGCTGATCTTTTCTTTTTGTTCGGTTGCAACGTGCAAAATGTCCTGATTCAAACTTTAATGTACCACAACTGATAGGTCGGCTGGCCGCTCAGAATTTCTTCAATTTAAATGTTCGCGGCTACTCTCAACTCGGTTTTTCTTCTTTTTTTTTTTTTTTTTGAACGAACCCAAAAATTTTCATTCGGCCGAGCAAAAATTACCACTGCCGTTCTGGCTTTGACAACACTTCAAGTCTTTTATTTGAGCGGGCAAAAATCAGCTTGGCCTTAAAAGAAGTTGCACAAATTTCAGTTATTTCGCTTCGGCCGAGCAAAACCAGCTCGACCATTAAATTGGACAAATCACCGATATTCTGACATGGAGTTGGATAGAACGCCAACATTTCCTTTCTCCGAGCGAAGTCAACTCGGCCTCTTGTAAGTTGGACAAGGCACCAACATAGCGCTTGGCCGAGCAAAGTCAGCTCGGCTATTATTTGTTAGACAACACCAACATTTCGTTTTGGCCGAGTAGAATCAGCTCGGCCTTAACATTGGGCAAAACACCAATATTTCATTTAGGTCGGTCATGACGCCAACATCCCAATTGGGCGAGCGAAAAACCAGCTCGGTCCTTACGTGAATTGTTCCATACACCAATCATTTCGTTGGACAATAATACACCACTGTTGGTGCGGCCCGCTTCTATACCAGCGAGAGAAGATTAGTCCGGTCCCATTCAGGTCGGTCATTTTGGGTCTGGCATCTGCAGTGGCCTTGTATCCTTGCGGTGTCATTGTATGGAAAGATGCGATACAAAACAACAAGAGGGCTATTTTTCATTACAAAAAGCAGTACTATCTTTACATCAAATGCCAAAAGGCTAAAGGTCTAAAAAGCTAAGCAATTACATTTTAAAAGTAAAAGATCTTAAGGTTGGCTGCATTCCACGGTCTGGGGACAGCTTTGTCATCTAAATCTTCCAGATGGTATGCCCTTTTGCCAGCGAGACCAGTCACCTTGTATGGTCCTTCCCAATTTGCACCGAGCTTTCATTCGCCAGGAACCACCAAGTTGCCCAGTACTTTTCTTAAGACCCAGTCCCCAATCTTGAACAGCCTAGGGTGCATAGCCTTGTTGTATTTCTTGGAGAGTTCTTGCTGATAGGCCGCTATGTGGATTAGGGCCCGCTCCCTCCTTTCCTTGGCAAGGTCTAGCTCCAATGCCACTGCTTCATTGGTCAAATCTGGCTAGAAGCTTTTGGACCGGATGGTTGGCATGCCAATTTCCAGCGGGATAACGGCTTTCATGCCATAGGCCAAGGCAAACGGAGTCTCTCTGGTCGACCGTTTTGGCGTAGTGCGGTACGCCCAGAGTACGTTAGGAAGTTCTTCAGCCCGCTTCCCCTTGGCCTTCTCAAGCCGCTTCTTCAGCCCGTCCAGGATGGTCTTGTTTGAGGCCTCTGCTTGACCATTTGACTGCGGATAGGCCGGCGTTGAATTATAGAATTCGATCTTCAGCTCTTCGCAAAATCCGCGAAAGAGTTTCCCATCGAATTGAGTGCCATTATCTGAGATGATGGCCTTGGGTATACCGAAGCGAGTGATAAGATTTTGCCAAACAAACTTCTTCACATCCTTTTCCTTTATGGTCGCCAGTGGCTCAGCCTCAACCCACTTTGTGAAGTAGTCGGTGGCGGCGATGAAGAATTTGCGATTGCCTGGGGCTGCTGGGAGTGGCCCCATTATATCCAATCCCCAGAGTGCGAACGACCAAGGACTTGTAAGGGGAAGCAATTCTCTCGCTGGCTGGTGGATCTGATGAGCAAATTTCTGGCACTTTTCACATCGGCGAACGTATTTCTGTGCGTTTGCCTGCTTGTACGGCCACCAATAACCTTAGAAAATTACTCTGTAAGCCAATGACCTTCCCCTAGTATGGCTGCCGCAGATGCCTTCATGGATCTCATAAAGGAAGGCTTCCACCTTAGCGGGGTGAACGCACTTTAGATACGGCCCGGTAAAGGACTTCTTATACAAGGCTCCGGACGGGGAGAGCCAAAACTGCTCTGACTTGGCCCGGATCTTGTTGGCCGCCTTCTTCTCTTCTGGTAGAACTCTATCTCTCAGGAAGATGATGATGGGGTCCATCCAAGAAGGACCCAAGTCGCCGCAGAGCACCTCGGTCATTTCCGGTTCCTCAATGCTTGGCCGAGGTAAAAATTCTATCGTCAAGGGGTTAGGAAAAGTTGTCTGAGCAGAAGCAAGTCCGACTAATTCATCAGCTACATTGTTTTCTTCGCGGTTGATCTGTTCCACTCTTACGGCCTTGAACTTCTTGATTTCGGTGCGCACCAGTTCCTGATATTTCGCCATTCGCTCATCTCGGGCCTTATACTCCCCTGAGATTTGATTGACCGCCAGCTTGGAATCGCTGAATACCATAAGGGCTGACGCTTTCATTCTCAATGCGCTTCTGAGTCCAGGAAGGAGGGCTTCATACTCCGCCTCGTTGTTGGATGCTGGGAAGCCGAGCGTAATTGCTTGCTCGATGATCAGCCCGTCCGGTGAAGTCAGTACGATACCCAGCCCGGCCCCATGCCTATTGGATGCCCCATCGACGAAGAGCTTCCACATCTCGCCAATAAACAGCTTTCAGCAATCGGAGGGGTTCTGGGAACTTCTCAATCCCAAGTCTTTGATCGGTTCATTCTGGTCTTTTTCCTTGCCTTGGTTGAGTCCGTCTTCTACGAAATCGCCCGGCTCTTCTAGTTCAGTCACTCTTTGCCCTTCCTCCACTTGCGAGCCAACACTAGTTTCTATTGCCAAAACCATGGGCTGCGCTAAATCCGTACCAGCCAAATCAGCCGGGCAAACTGGATGTGTTCCAGGGGCAAATTCTGCCACAAAGTCTGCAAGAGCTTGAGCCTTGATTGCGGTACGCGGTCAGAACTTGATATCGTACTGCCCCAATTCCACGGCCCATTTCAAAATTCTTCCGGTGAAGTCTGCCTTTTCAAAAAGCATCTTAAGTGGAAACTCGGTCAACACAACTATTGTATGGGCATGAAAATAGTGCGCCGGCTTTCTTGATGGCATCATCAGGGCCAGCGCTAATTTTTCCAGCGAAAGATATCTCGTCTCGGCCGGGAGCAAAGTCATGCTTGCATAGAAGATGGGCAAGTGCTGGATGCCTTCAGCGCGGACTAGGACGGCGCTCACAGCATGTTGAGAGACCGCCAAGTAGAGATACAACTCTTCGCCCGACCAGGGAGTGACTAAGATAGGGGCTGAGGAAAGGTATATTTTTAAGTCCGCCAGTGCACGGTCACATTCGTCATCCCAGAAGAACTTGGCCTTCAAAGTTTTAAAGAAGGGCCTGCAACGATCTGAAGACCAACTGATAAATCTGCTTAGCGCGGCTTCCATCCCGGCAAGATGTTGCACATCCTTCGTGGAGTTTGGGCGCTCCAGCGCTTGTATAGCCTTGATCTATGATGGGTCGGCTTCGATCCCTCGGTTTGTGACCAAAAACCCCAGAAACTTCCCAGTGCCGACCCCGAAGGCGCACTTGGAGGCATTCAGACGAAGTTTGTGGTGCTTAAGTATGGCAAACATTTCTGCTAGGTCGGCGAGGTGTTGAGACTTCTCCTTACTCTTTACCAGCATATCGTCGATGTAGGCCTCCATTGTTCCGCCCAAAAGAGGAGCGAACATCTTTGTCACCATCCTCTGAAAAGTTGCCCCGACGTTCTTCAGTCCGCATGGCATGACTTTATAACAATACAGGCCTCTAGGAGTAGTGAACGATGTGATCTCTCGGTCCGGTTCATACATGGCTATCTGGTGGTAGCTGCGATATGCATCCAGGAAGCTAAACCTCTGATGGCCAGTGGTCAAGTCCACCAGTTGGTCAATTCGAGGGAGGAGGAAGCTATCCTTTGGGCAAGCACAGTTGACCGTCTTGTGGTCAACGCAGACCCGCCACTTACCATTCTTTTTCGGGACCACCACCGTGTTGGATATCCATCGAGGGTATTGCACTTCTTCTATCGGCCCTGCTTCTAACAAGTTTTTGACCTCCTCCGCCACTACCTCGGCATGGTGCAGAGCCGAGCGGCGAGTCCTCTGAATGACCGGCCGCACGTTTGGGAAGACGTTCAACTGATGGAAAATGAAGTTAGGGTCGACGCCAGGTATATCGTAAGGCGTCCACGCAAAAGCCTCTATGTTGGAGACCAAGAAGTTGACATAATCCAACCGCTCGGTGCTAGTCAAAGACGATCCCAAGAGGAAGAACTTAGTTGGGTCATTCTCGTCGACACGCACTTCCACCAAATCCTCGACCGATTTTTCCTCGGCCTTTCTTCCTACGTCGTCAAGGACCTCCTTTCCCTCGGGTCCCTCAATCATTTAGACAAATCCTTTAGCCGCTCGGCTACCATTTATCGCAACGAAGCATTGTTTCGCCATCACCTGGTCTCCCCAAACTTCCTCTATTTGTCCGTTTGGCGCCGGGAAACGCAAGACCTGATGGTAAGTCGACGCTACTGCTTGCATGGCGTGCAACCAGCCCCTGCCTAAAATTAAGTTGTAGGCGGACGGGACCTTGAGCACCCAGAACTCTATTTGCTTTGTTACTGAACCCGCTTTGACCGGCAGTATGATCTTCCCTACCGGCCACTCTGGCTGAGAGTTGAAGCCAACCAAAGGGGACGTCGCAGGGGCCAAGTCCTTGTCCTCCAACTTCATTTGCTTGAACGCATCATAGTACATAATTTCGACCGAACTTCCCTGGTCGATCAAGATCCTCTTGATGTCAAAGTCTTTGACGCGAAGAGTTACCACTAGGGCATCATTGTGGGGCATCTGGATCCGCTCCAAGTCCTTGTTCGAAAAGGTAAGAATGTCATTCTCCTCGGTCTTCCCTTTCTTTACAACGGGCCGAACGGAGAGCACTTCCCTCATGTGCTCGGCTTTTTTAATCATCCCTCTGAGCTCGCAGACCCTTGCTGGTTCAACGATGCCATGGATGACGTTGATTACGCCTTGGGGTGCTGCCTCTAGGGCGGCTAGGCCGTTTGGCTCGGTTTGCCCCAATGGCGTGGCTTTCATACCCCCATTTATGTATTGGTCAAGATGTCCTACGGCCACTAGCTCTTCCAAATGTTATTTGAGCGGCAAGCAGTCCTCCGTTCGGTGTCCCCGTTCTTCATGGAAGGTGCAACGATACCTTGAGTTGAAGCCTCTCTGTGCATTCCCCAACTTGGCCGGCCAGCGAACAAAAGGCTCGCCTCTGATTTCAATCAAGATGCGGTAAATAGGGATTTTAAAGACCGTGGTGGTTCTAGTCCGCGCCTTCAATCTTCTCTTAGCATCCTCCGCTGCATCACGAGGAGCGTCATCTCGGTCATTTCTGCGACCCTTGTTTCTGCCATCGCGGTTTGGGCCACGTCGTTGATCTTTTGGCCGGTCGCTTGGGCGGTTATCCTCCTGCCCGACTGAGTGAACTTTCCCTGCTACCCTTCTGTCCGCTGCGACCGGATTAACCTTCTCGGTCGCAAAGGCGGCATCATCCTCCACACGAATGTGCTCATTGATCCGCTGCATCAAGGACTCCATGGTTGTGGGTTGGTGCATTGTGAGCGAGTCCCGCAGCCTATGCCCGACTGGGAGACCCCGCTTGTATTGAGTGATCGCCAGATTGGTAGGGCAGTCGAGGATTTCGTTGTAAGTTTCCCAGTACTTCGCGTTGTATGCCTTCAATGATCCCCCTGACTCCATCTTGACGCCCAGAAGATGATCGACCTCCTTCGGCGTTCGAGTGTTGGCTTTGAATCTAGTGACGAAGGCTTCCGCTAGTTGCTGCCACCCCTCTATACTCCATTCTGGAAGCCTTTCGAACCACTTCAGGCCCAGTTCTCCCAAGCTTGCTGGGAATATGAGGCACATCAAGGCGTCATTGCGCCGGTGGCCAGCCATTACTTGCCGGTAATGACTCACGTGCATGTACGGATCCGTTTTGCCGTCGTACAAGGTGAACTTAGGCTAGTGGAATCCGGCAGGGAGTAGTGTACTCTCGATCTCCGGAGACAACGGTGTGGCTGTAAGTCTTGGCAGCTCTCTATCCACTGGAGCATGGGCCATCACTCTGGGCGCTGGCATCGCCACTTCTTCACTATAGTGAACGGGGGTGCTCAATATCTGCCACGCCGGCACTCTCTGAGCCTCTCGACGGCGCGCCCTCTCCTCCAATACATCCCTTAGGTCTCTGGAACGGGTGGAGAAAGAGTATCGTGACGTCAAAGAATGGCGTGAGGGACGGTATGTGCTGTCCCGAGTGTGGGATCTGCCCTCCCTTTGGTCGGAATCTCCAACCCCATAGTTCCTGGTGATGGAGAGAGAGTGGGTCCTCTCCTGGCGGCGACTGCTAGAACGAGGGGACGGGGTGCGCTCACTGAGGTTGCCCTCTCCAGCAACACCCTTCCCCTTGATCTAACATTTTAGCATCTCCATCTCCGCCGCCATCCTGCGAATGAGGGCGTCTTGGTCTTTGAGTTTGTGCTCCAGGTGCTGCGCACGAGAATCCCTCCGCCGCCAACGGCCCTCTGGGCTCTTCGAGCGATCAGTACTCCTTCCGCGTTTGTCTCGCGCACCTCGCGAAGAGGTTTCTAGGCCCGCCATGGCCGAAACATTCGGGGGGCCTTCTCTCCGTCAGACAGACTCTGGTGTGATGCCATCGACGATGGACAGTGGAGTTTCGTCGTTGTTGGCCATGGAGATGGTTGAAGAAGCTTGAAAAACAAGGTTTGAGTATCAAAGAACTTCCCACAGACGACACCAATTGTTAAAAAATTATCGTAATCCTTAGAGATATCGTCCTCGGTTCTATAAGGAGACGAACTACATGGGTTTAGACACGAGGCAGCTTGTCTTTCGTTTATAAAGTGAATTGGATGATATTGTTAGACTCGTAAAAATTTATTATGTATTTTATTTTGATAATTTAAATTATTTAATATATAGAATTCGTCGAGTATTTTATTTTTGTAAAAAATTAAGTTGATCAGATATCGATAGTTACTTGATCGGATTAGATTTTTGTTAATAATTTATTCTAAAAATTATATTTCCTGTTGACAGAAATCTGATCTGATCAAGTAGTTATCGATATCCGATCAACACGTTTTTTTGTAAGATTAAAATACTCAACAATTTCTATACATTCAACGATTCAGATAATTAAAACGAGACTTGTGATAGCCCCCACAAGGCCAACAACATGTTTCAATTCGACAAGAAGTATGTATAATTTTTCAAATGTGAAGAAACATTTATATTAAATAAAAATCTTAGAGATTGTCTGTGTAATTTATTTATTTTTAAATAAACATGATAAAACGATAATATTAGAATTATGAAATCAACTTTTTTTTTTAAATGAAAGGGTAAATTATACTTTGCCCCCTAAAGTTTCACTCATTTTCAACTTTGGCCATTTAAATTTGATTTTTCCTACTTTGACCCTTTATGTTTACAATCCTTCCCACTTTGATCCTTCATTTTTGCAATCTTTCCCACTTTGGCTCTTTAAGTTTGATTTTTTCTACTTTGGCTCTTCATATTTGTAATCATTCTCACTTTGACCCTTCAGATTTGCAATCCTCTCACTTTACTCCTAAACTGACTTTCATCTAAAAAAGTAATAGAATTTATCACATCACTAACACATCAGCTCCATATGTGATGTAAAAAATTCACTAAAGATGTAAAAAATAAAAATAAATAAATTGGAATTTGTTTTTAATCTTTTGTGAACTTTTTTTTTAAATTTATTCATAAACATTATTGCATTATAAATGCATCTAAATTAGATGTAGCTAAAAAAATAAAAACAAATTTAAGTAAAAAAATAAAAAAACTCACTAAAGACAAAAAAAAAAGATAGTAAATTTTTCATTTCAGAATTAACAATACAGGTGTTTGAGTCAGTATATTTTTATTTTTTTCGTCTAAAACTTTTTTTTTTTGGGTTAAATTTGTTTTTATTTTTTTAGTTGTATCTAATCTAGATGCATCTATAATGTAATAGTGTTTATATATAAATTTGAAAAAAAAAGTTCACTAAAGACAAAAAAAAAATCTAATTTTTTTGTTTTCTATGTTTTATTTTTTGCGTCATTAGTGAATTTTTTACATCACACTTGGAGTTGATGTGTCAGTGATATGGCAGATTTTGTTAGTTTTTTAAATGAAAGTTAGTTTAGGAATAAAGTAGGAAGGATTGTAAATATGAAGGGTCAAAGTGGGATGAATTGCAAACATGTAGGGCCAACGTAAGAAAAATTAAATTTAAAGGGCCAAAGTATGAAGGATTGTAAATATAAAAGACCAAAGTAAGAAAAATTAAATTTAAAGGGCCAAAATAAAAAATAGGTGAAATTTTAGGAGGCAAAGTGTAATTTATCTAAAATGAAATAAATTAGGTGATGAACCTCTTGGGGATTTGACAATACTTTTCAATCTATATTTTAAATAGACAAAAAAGAAGGAGATTGCTATAGTTATATTTCTTTTGATAAATTATTGTTAAAGAATTATCATAATCCTCAAAGAATGGTGGACCTGGTGAATCATGATCATAATCAGTTGGCATATTATAGTTATATTTCTTTTGATAAATTATTGTTAAAAAATTATCATAATCCTCAAAGAATAGTGGACTTGGTGAATCAAGATCACAATCAGTTGGCATATTATAGTCATATTTCTTTTCATAAATTATTGTTAAAAAATTATCATAATCCTCAAAGACTAGTCGACTTGGTGAATCAAGATCACAATCAGTTGGCATATCGTTCTCGGTTCTATAAAGAGACGTACACGTGTATTTAGATAAAGCGGCACCTTATCTCCAGTTCATAAAGTGATTTGGATGGTGTCGTTAGACTTGTAAAATTCATTCCGTATTTTATTTTGATAATTTAAATTATTTAATATAAAAAATTCGTTAAATATTTTATTTTTATCAAAAATTATGTTGATCGGATATCGATAGTTACTTGATTGAATCAGATTTTTATCAATAATTTATTTTAAAA
This sequence comes from Camellia sinensis, assembly GCF_055761805.1. Lineage (NCBI taxonomy): Eukaryota > Viridiplantae > Streptophyta > Magnoliopsida > Ericales > Theaceae > Camellia > Camellia sinensis. The sequence continues at coordinate 97,425,848 of NC_138975.1, read as the reverse complement.
ATTATATTTATCGTTAACAGAAATTAATCTGGTCAATTAGTTATCGATATCCAATCAACATGATTTTTATAAAAATAAAATAATAGACAAATTCTACACATTGAACGGTTCGAATTATCGAAACAAGACCCGTGACGAGCTCCACGAATCCAATAGCACGCTTCAGTCTGATCATGAAGTCTGACCCTTTACATAATACTTTTCAATCTATATTTTGGCTTCGTTTGAGGAGTGGATTATTTTGACTTTTTAAATTTTTGTAATTATTTTAGTTCAGTGTTAAAAAAGTCTCATTTGAATTAGATTTTTTGATTTTTTTAATTTTGATAGGAGAAAAATTAAAATAATTATAATTTAAATATAATATTTTATTTTATTAATTAATTATTTTATTTTATTTTATTATAACTATATTAACTTGATAGTCCCAACCGATTGCAAACGAGGGCTTTGGACAAACAAGAGAGAAAGCGATTACTGTAGTTATAGAATAATACTGTAGACGTCCCCGAACGCCCCGAGAGGACGAGTTCCCCCCCCCGGTTCTGTTCATTTTGGGTTCACTACAGTTCGGACTCTCAAATTGTCACGGTTCTAAATCTGAACCAAAGAGTCCAAATCCGGCAAATCGTTTTGAGAAACAGATTTTTAGAAAAGAAGTGCCAAACATGGACTGCTTTGCCAGATACAGAGTCGCTACCTAAATATTTTTTATAGGGGGATTTAGGAAACCCTGACTTGGTGCCGAAGGCCACGTATCCGTCATCACCAAAATTGCCTCGGCTCGGGAGCTTGGGTACGATTGGGGAAGGTCAGCTATGAGCACCTCCTCTCGCCCGATCCGAAGATCGGCCTCTACTAACCATGATATCCAGTTTTGAAAACGTTATGTGTTCTTAATTCATTTATTAGCCTAGAATTACTATGTTATGTGCGCAGCAAACAAGTATAGACCAAATCACCTAAATTGGAACAAAACATTGCATGTTCGTTTTGAAGATGGTTTGCTACTTGCAAGTAGGCTAAAATGCAGGTTTTGCCACCCTCGAGTGGGCTTTTAGAAAAAATGGTTTTGCCACTATCTAGTGGGTTTAAAACTAACAGTTTTAATGCATTATTCCAATTTAGGTAATTCAACCTTCATCCACAGGCATTCAAGCAGTTGTATCACATAAGCAGCTACCCTCATGGTAATCATGCTATTGTGGCAACACTCACACGCATGCGGTATGCTAAAGCATAAATGCTTACCTAGTACTCTGAGCCAAAACAAAAGCTAGTTAGTAATCAATGCATGATCCTAACTCATGTTAAGATGGCTAATGCAACACCTACAAGATGCAACTACAATAGGCTCGGCTATTCTAAGATGGCATATGATGATGCTACAACTAACATGTATTCAACTTTGGAATTGAAATACAAATGCAGTTAGTATGATGCGCCGAGCCCGGTGCATGCAAGACAAATGTATGAATGCACGCATGCATACCATAAGGTATGCTAATTCAAATATGCCCTAGTCTACCATCATAAGCGGGTAAATAAAAGGGAAGAAAGACGTGGGGTTGGAAGACATACACACACTCACGCACACTTATTACACAATTGCCCTCGCTCAGAGGGTCCAAAAGAATAATACAATCCGAATAATGAATTACCTATCCTAGCTAATTAATTATTACAGGCCCTCTAATTTAACAAATTAAATGCAGAATAGAGATGGCCGCAGCCCTGCCTCGGGATACGCAAATGATGCATGCTCGATCCATCTTGCCCGGAAACCCGTACCATGCCACTGCTGCCTCTGTTAATGCTGCCCTGCTCCTCTGAAAATTGCCAAATTCTTGGAATATGTTCTCTGCACACTGTAGAACACCATCGGCTAAGGGAAATAACCACCGGCCAAGGGAAATTTCCATCGGCTGCTTTCAAGTCTATCGGCCACACATTCTTTGCCGGTCGGCACTAAAAACTGCCGATCGGCCACAAATTCCTGCTGGGACCTGCAGTTGATAGCAGCAGAGGGCAAAGCAGTACATGGCATGGAGTTTTGAGCAAATGTGAGCTTGGTCACACTCCCAATCATGCAAGAGACTCAAGGGAGCGTGACCTTCGACCTTCGGGCCATCAATTGTGCCTTTTTGAAGCATGATGGCCTAAGGGGCCGAGGTTGCAATTCAATGTAAAATGCATGCAAACAAAACACATGAATACCAACACCCTATCATGTTGGAGTCAAGAGGATTGGCGACCGAGGGTTGAAGCGTGTTTTGTCACTTGAAGTACAAACACTCCTCAATCCCCATGCCCGGTTTGACACCCCAAACCAAGCAATGCAATGTATATATACAAACTTGGTTCAAATGCACAACATGAGGTTAAAATGCAAAACATGCCAAATGTAATGCAACCTAAACATGCAAACTAAGTTAGTGCATTCTAAATGTGCCAAGTATGGTCAATGTATATGAGATGCAACTAGATAAATGCCATGCCAACATGCAAGTATGATACAATGTAAGCATGAGGACCAAAACAATGCAACATGATCATGCAATGGTGGTGCTAAACCATGAAGGGCAGACCTCAGTCCATCCCAAAACAGTGACCAAAAAGTGTCCAAAATGGTGAACAAGCACTCACGCCAACATGCAAGCCAAAGGGACCCAAAGCTAAGGCACAAACAAGGGGCATTCTACTACAACCATCATGACCACTCATGGCATGGACTCAGCGACCAAAAACAGATGTTCAATGCAGCAAAATACACCCAAAAACCCGCTGATATGGCAGCCCCAAAATGTCTTAAACATACAAGCATGCACAATACCCATTTCAAGGCACAAAACTACAACACCTTAAAGCATGGGAAGGGACACAAATGACAATATAAGACTGCCTTACATGGACTGAAATATGATCTTAAATAATGCCAAATCATGAGGATAGTCTAAGTTAAGCATGCTAGAAGCCAAAATACTCAAGGCCTACAAGCCAAAATGCAAAGCAACTACATCAAGCATGTCAAACATGACCAAAACAGTGGCCAACAGACCTTAAGCATGACAAATCATGACCGAAAGCTTCAACAAGCTAAGCTAAATCATGCAAGCATGGAAGCCTAAATAGAAGATGCATTTCTATGCAAAAGGGAGGGATACAAAACAAGGCTATTATGCTTCAACAAGTAAGGTCAAAATGCACTTTTAGGCCAAGAAAACACACACAAGGGAGGAGAGAGAGGGAAATATAGAGAGAGAGTGTGTGTATAAGATGTATATGTATATAAGCTCTGGTTTTTTTTTATGTTCAAAACTCTCTAACCCCAACAATGGAAGAAGATAGGTGTTTAAATAGGCAAAGGGAAATGATTTAAGCTTCTCAAAGAAGCTAAATGAAAGGGGCAAAGGGGCAAAGGAGTCAAGGCTTCTTGGGGAAGCTAAGACAGCTGGCCAAGCTTCTTGAGGAAGCTTTGACAAAAAGGTCAAGCTTCCTCAAGAAGCTTTGACCAAAAAGGGACAAAACGGGCAAAACAGCCACTACATGTACGGGGAGAAGTGTTGGTGCATTCCAGCTGGCATGCACCAAGTCTGAAGGGTGCAAAAGAGTCACACCGACCAGCAAAAAAAATTCACCGGCCAGAACAAAGTGCCGGTCGGCAAAATATAATGCCAACCGGCCATTAGTTTTAAGAAACCACTGCCGGTGGCACCAATAAACGGTCGGTGATGTGAGGGGATAGCCGGTGGGGTGTGGGAATGGCCAACAAGCCATTCCCTACCTTTCAAGGCAAAAACACAAGTGTTTGGTGCGAAACCAGACACCGAGAAGTCGAGTCAAGAGATCCTGAGGTGAGGCGCGCAGCCGAGACCTCCGGGAACTCGAGACGAACACAAGCACGGATGATCACCGAGTGTTCCAACGGTGACATCCAAGTCTTGAGGACGATCAAAAATGGGGTTTCTACAGTTGCCCCTCTTTGACAGAACTTGAAAGTCATAACAATGACGGGAGTGAATGTCAAAGCCCAGAGACGACCCATTTTTGACAAGGCCGAAGACTTAGACAAACATGCAAGACAAACAAGATATGCGCCCGAAAGCGGGGGCAAGATGCAAGACAATGCGCAGAGCCGGACATAACTTATAATCATGCAATGAAAGCTGTAATGAAGCACACATGCGACAGTTTTAAGCTAGCATACACCAATGCAACTACAGTACAAATGCCGAAAGGATGTAAGAGAATTATGCGATTCTCGATACATCTCACTCGGAGGATACAATACCTGTGCAGCTCGTCTGGTTGCACCAGCTTCAAATGAACCGTACATACAATATCGTGCCTGAAAAGAAAGCAAACTTAACAGGTACAATATTGTTAGCAACATGCATATTAATGTACTTGAAAATGCGTGACAATGCAAAGCAAGTGGGAAGCATAACAATGCTGTGAAGGCATAGACATGTAAGTGGAGCACGCGGTCTACACAGACGACGAAATTGATCATAAGCATGCGGTCTACGCAAGCAATGAAATTGGTTTCAAACGTGCAGTCTACGCAAGTAGAACATGCGGTCTATGCAGGTAATGAATTTGAACATAAGAATGTGGTCCACGCAAGCAGAACATGCGGTCTACGCAAGTAAAACATGCGGTCTACGCAAGCAAAACATGCGGTCTACGCAAGTAATGAAATTGATTACAAACATGCGGTCTACGCAAATAACGTAATTAATTATAAACATGCGGTCTACGCAAGCAAAACATGCGGTCAACGCAAGTAATGAAATTGATTACAAACATGCGGTTTACGCAAGTAACGTAATTAATTATAAACATGCGGTCTACGCAAGTAATGAAATTGATTACAAACATGCGGTCTACGCAAGCAAAACATGCGGTCTACGCAAGTAACGGAATTGATTACAAACATGCAGTCTACGCAAGCAAAACATGCGGTCTACGCAAGTAGAACATGCGGTCTACGCAGGTAATGAATTTGAACATAAGAATGCGGTCCACGCAAGCAGAACATGCGGTCTATGCAAGCAAAACATGCGGTCTACGCAAGTAAAACATGCAGTCTACGCAAGCAAAACATGCGGTCTACGCAAGTAATAAAATTGATTACAAACAGGCGGTCTACGCAAGTAACGTAATTAATTATAAACATGCGGTCTATGCAAGCAAAACATGCGGTCTACGCAAGTAATGAAATTGATTACAAACATGCGGTCTACGCAAGTAACGTAATTAATTATAAACATGCGGTCTATCCAAGCAAAACATGCAGTCTACGCAAGTAATGAAATTGATTACAAACATGCGGTCTACGCAAGTAACGTAATTAATTATAAACATGCGGTCTACGCAAGTAATGAAATTGATTACAAACATGCGATCTACGCAAGCAAAACATGCGGTCTACGCAAGTAATGGAATTGATATCAAACATGCGGTCTACGTAAGCAACGTGTATGAGAAGAGTTGAATGTACACATGTAAGTAAAAACATGTTATTCGCGATGCTGGAATGTAAAGTACTGTAACACAGCATAATTGAAACGATTTGTGGAATCCATAAGACATGAAAAGGATATGGGAAGGGACGTTCTTCGTACGTACCGAGCATCGCTCGTAGAAGTTGTGGCCTGAGGTCAACTCGAAGGTTCACGTTTCAAAAGTGTGCTTTCCCTCATTGTCTCGAGTGATGAAGGCGCCAAACCATGTAGTTGACCTGAACAAAGGTGCGGAAGGTGCGTTGACCGCAAGGGGAGTTTTACTGGTATCAATTCCGACACTTTGCTACCCTGCCATTCTATGCTTTACTTTCCTTTTTACTGGTAGTTTAAGCACATTGCACTGCCTCAGGCAGGTTTTATTCTTTCTCAAAATTACATATTTTGCAAAACATGTGATGGGAATGAAACAACCATTTTGTTCGAAAGATGTTGCATTTGTAAATTTTCTATGCATCGCATCACAAGGTATCACACCACAATGTGAACGAAATTGAACATGTTTTGAACATTGAGTACTTGCATCATAATAATCAGGTAGTGAACCGACTTACAACTCGATAAGCAAAACGAAGGCATGATATAACCAATGAAGTGTGAGTACAACTCGATAAACAAATCAAAGACTTAAAGAGAGTGAAATACAACTCGATAAGTAAATGTACAATAACTCAATAAGCAGACAGGTGCGACTCCGCAAGAATTGATCACCAGGGGGGATTGGAAGTGGTGGAGTTCCCCAATACCTAGCATAAACAGCTCAGGGAACAAGGAGGAAGACCATCGGCCAGGGGTAGAGGCCATCGGCCACAAGAAATGGCCATCGGCTAGAAGTTTGTTCGGTCGGCAAAAAGTGATGGCCGGTCGGCACAATATTTGGCCGGCCGACTCTGAATGAAGAAATCACCAGAAGGTTGACACCTGTCCTCCACCCAACCTTATCTCCTACAAAAGACCTCAGCTTCGTAGTTTTTCTCAATTCCACACTGATTTGCTCTAATGGAAGAGTTTCTTGCTCAAAATCTTATAGCTTGGATTGCTAACTTGGATGGCTCGAAAAAGTTGAATTTCCGGGGTTTCAGCATAAATGCACTATTCACTCTGGGTCGTACCCCGTTGCACCTTCTGTTTCTCCATGCCGCAGCGAGGTTTTGCAATCCGGTGACGCATGTCTTTAGCTTCGGTGGGCAAGAGATATGTCCTCTTCGAAGACTTCCGAGCCTTAATGGAGTCTGAGCGCGACGAGGAGCTCCTGCCCCAACTTAATTTTGGCCATGCCCAATCCTTAGGGAAAATGTGTGGACTCATTATGCGTGACGCTCGGTCTCTGATTTGTGACGGGATGCTGGATATTCCAAGTTTGATCGATCGGTTTTCTGACGCCGGTGATTGCAACAATCATCATTGGCAAGGCTTCCGGCGACACGCCCTCTGTTTGTGCATGCTATCTCATTTTCTATTTGTCTCAGGCTCCGGAGGGTCTAGTGTCCGGCTGACCGAGGTTGCCCAAGGCTTAAAGGAGGGCAAGAGCTGTATTGCCATGACTCTAGCTGAGACGTTGATGGGCTTAGACGCCTTCTATCGTCATGAGACGACCAGATTAGCAGGGAGTCCACTACTACTACAGGTAATGTTTCCCACCCAATCTCACATATATATCGCTCACATCACTCGGCCCTCAAGCTTGGTTTTTCTCACAAAAACCCTATTCTCACTTTTCTCTTATCGTACATGTCTCTATTCTTTATTCTCTCATTTTTCATCCCTTCCCAGGTATGGTTGATGGACAAACTGCAGGTTGTGGACTCTTGCCTAGCATATTCAGCTCGCGGCTACTTCTTCCGGCATCGTCTAGTCAATGCCCTTGATGAGGGATGGTAGTTCGCTTGGATGTGCCGCTTGTCCGCAGACCGTATTGCTTGGCGGTGCCCTTGGCTCAGCCTTCCGGCAATGAGTTACAACATGTCCCGGCAGACTGGGATTCAATTGATTGGTCTCACTCACTGTGTATTCTACTTCCCATTCCGGATTCGGCGCCAATTTGGCCATGATCAGACCTGCCCGCCAGAGGGGGTAGAGTATCCTGCTGCATTCCCAGCCTGAGGCGCACAGCTTGCTTGGCAGGCCACCGCGTGGAGGACGAGAGAACTCCTGGCCCCCGCTCCTACTTTAAGTTGCACTTTGTCTGATGAGTGCTTGGATTGGCTTAATGAAGAGGCACAGGAAGGGCCCAGCTTGGCATCAGAGGCTTCGGCCAGCTCTGGGAGGGGGCGCAGGAACACCTGACTTGATTATGCCCCGGATTTATTGCTTTATTAGTACTTCCAAGTTTTCTTTATGAATGTAATAAAAAGCAACTTCGATTGTATGCAAGAGCAGGAGAACTTTGTTTTGAAATCAATGAAATTGAAGGTTGTGGCACTGAAAATTTTCCGTTTTAGTCCAAAAAAATGGTCTTAGTTGTAAAAAGATTAATTTGAACAAAGTCAACTTTTATTAAAACGTTTCAGAATCATTTTTGATATGGATCAGAACTGGACACACCTGAGATCTGTCTCTGAGATGTACAACCACGGATCCTTGCAACTGGAAAGTTGCCCCTAGTCTGAAGAGTACCGTGGCACTGCATGGCAACGGAAAGTTGCCCCTAGTCTGAATAGCACTGCACTGGAGATTCCAATGGATGCTGATAGACAAAGATAACTGAGATGATCGAGTGGACAAAGTTGATCGGGGAAAAGTTTATGGCTGAACTCCAGGATGAAGTTGCCTACGTATCCCAAAGATGGGAATCAAGCCTTACGTAGTTCAGGCTTAGGTTCGCTCGGATATTTTCACTCTCCTTTTACACTCTAACTTTTGCCAAGGTCGCCCTTTGCGGGTTTTCAACCTTGCAAGCTCAGTTTTTATATTTTTTAATTTTTTGTGCTCTAACTTTTGCCTAGGTCGCCCTTTCGGGTTTTCGGCCTAGCGAGCCTCTCAGGGATAATATTTCTTCAACTTGTCCATGTTGATCAGTTGGGAAAATTCTAGGCCATCTAGGTCCATTAGGACCACAACTCCACTTGACCAGATAGCTTTGATGATGTAGGGACCAGTCCAATTGGGTCTGAACTTGCCCCTTGGGTCGTGGATGGGGGCTCGGTTGTCCTTGAGCACCAAGTCTCCTTCCTTTAGATTCCTAGACTTAACTTTCTTGTTGAAAGCTCTGGCAATTCTGCGCTGATAGCCTTGAACATGGTACAGTGCTTTCAGTCTTCTCTCATCAAAAAGCATGAGCTCCTCAAATCTGCTCTGCTGCCAATCTACTTCGGCTATTTGGCACTCAGCCAATACTCGCAATGACGGAACCTCAATCTCGATAGGTAGAACGACCTCCATCCCATAAACCAATGAATATGGAGTTGCTCCGGTAGAAGTTCTAATTGAAGTCCTGTAGCCCCACAGAGCAAATGGCAGCTTATCTGGCCAGTCCCGGTAGGTTTCCACCATCTTCTGCAGTATGTGTTTCATATTCTTGTTGGCAGCCTCGACCGCTCCGTTGGCTTGCGGCCAGTATATGGATGACTTATGAAAAGCCACGTTGTATTTTTCCAACAAGTCAATCACCTCCTTCTTGAAGTGGGAACCGTTATCCGAAATAATCTCGTTTGGGACCCCGTAGCAGCAGATGATGTTGTTTCTGATAAACTTTGCAACGTGCGACGCCTTCAACACGGCATATGATTAGGCCTCGACCCACTTTGTAAAGTAATCTATCGTGACTAGGATGAACTCATGCCCATTCGATCCCTTCGGAGTGACAGCCTCGATCACATCAATTCCCCAAACTGAAAATGGCCATGGTGAAGTCATGTTGTACAGCTTCGACGGCGGGATGTTCATGCGGTTTGCATGGATCTGACATTTGTGGCATCGCCGGACAAAACTGATGCAATCCTCCTCCATGGTGGACCAGTAGTAACCCTGTCTGAGGATCTTCCGTGCTAGCATTACTCCGTTCATGTGTGCACCGCACTCTCCTCCATGGATGGCCTCCATCAAGCGCTTCGATTCTTTGGCTTCAACACATAGCTTGTGCATTCCCAGATGGTCTCTCTTATACAGCTTACCCCCACAGATGATGAACTGAACGACCATTCTTCTGATCGCCCTCTTATCCTTGGCATTCGCCCCTGGTGGATACGTCTCTTTCTCCAAGAAGTTCCAAATGCCGTAATACCAGGGGTTTTTGTCCTGAACTTCGTCTATGGTGGCGATTGATTCATGTGCCGGCACAAACTTCTGATCAATAATAGCCGGACACATCCGGACTCCAGACGGGATGTCTATCATGGAAGATAGAGTTACTAGCGAATCTGCGAACCTGTTGTTCTCTCTTACTAGATGAGTGAAAGTTAGCTTCTCAAACCGAGGAATTAACAAGTCCAAGGTCTGGTGGTAAATTAACATTTTTTCTTCTTTGACTTTCCAGTCTCCTTTTGCTTGAGACACAACAAGGTTCGAATCCCCGATGACGTCTAACTGTCTTGCCCCTAGTTCCAGAGCTGCTTCTAAACCGGAAATACATGCCTCATATTCTGCTTCGTTGTTCGAGACTTTGAACCGGAGCTTGAAGGCTAGAGGGATACGAGAATTATCGGGTGCTATCAGCAACACTCCTATCCCATTCCCGTATTGATTTGACGCTCCGTCAAAGTACATCGTCCAATATTCGTCGTCGATGTGAAAAATGGCTTTATCTGGGAATAAGTACTCAACTACTTCACCTCCTTCGACTGGATGATCGGCTAAGAATTCTGCTACTGCTCTTCCCTTGACTGACTTGCGTGTTACATATTTCAGATCGAATTTAGAGAGCAACAGCAGCCAACAAGCTAGCCTACCCGTAAGTGCCGGTTTCTCGAAAAGATATTTGATGGGATCGAGTCGTGAAACCAACATTACGGAGTGAGCTAACAGGTAGTGCCGCAGCTTTCTGGTAGCCCATACTAAGGCCAAGCAGGCCTTCTCCAACGGTGTGTAGCGAGTCTCATACTCTAGCATTTTCTTGCTCAGATAGTAGATGGCTCTCTCCACTTTGTCCTCTGATTCTTGCGCAAGCATGCAACCCATCGTGGTCTCAGTCACTGAAAGATACAATATCAACGGTCTCCCCTGCTCTGGCGGCGACAACACGGGCGGGTTCTGTAAATATTCTTTGATCTGTTCAAAAGCAGCTTGGTATCGGCCATCCCATTGGAATTTCCTTCCTTTCTTCAGGAGACCAAAAAGTGGTTCACAAGTCAAGGTTAATTTTGAGATAAACCGTCTTATGAATTGTACTTTACCCAAGAAGCCTCGCACCTCCTTTTCAGTCCTTGGTGGTGACATTTCTAAGATGGCCTTGATTTTGGAAGGGTCGACTTCGATGCCCCTTTGTGTAATCAGAAACCCTAGCATTTTTCCTGCCGTTACACCGAACGTACACTTCTGAGGATTCAGCCGCAACCAGAATTCTCTGATCCTTTGAAAGAACTTTTGCAAGGCGGCGTAGTGGCCCTCCCTTTCTTTGGACTTGACAATCATATCGTCCACGTACACCTCCACCTCTTTGTGGATCATGTCATGCAATATCGTGGTCGCGGCCCGTTGATATGTAGCTCCGGCATTCTTTAACCCAAACGGCATCACTTTGTAACAGTATGTCCCCCACGGGGTGGTGAAAGCAGTCTTCTCCCGGTCTTCGGGGGCCATCACTATCTGATTGTAGCCTGAGAAACCATCCATAAACGAGAGCAAAGCATGCCCCGCTGTAAAATCCACCAACTCATCAATATGTGGCAAGGGAAAGTCGTCCTTCGGACTAGCTCCGTTCAAATCCCTGAAATCCACGCATACTCGAATCTTGTCATCCTTCTTCGGCATTGGAACAATGTTGGCCAACCAAGTCGGGTATTCGGATACTAACAGGAAGCCTGCGTCGATTTGCTTGGTGACCTCTTCCTTAATTTTGAGAGCCCAGTCCGGGCGGATCCACCTAAGTTTCTGTTTGACAGGTCGGGCCTCGGGGTCAAAAGGGATCCGGTGCTGTACAATCTCAGGATCGATTCCAGGCATGTCTTCATAGGACCACGCGAAAACGTCTTTGAAATCTTTTAATAAAGCGACTAAGCGCTCGCGTTCCTCCGAAGACAACGTGGACCCGATTTGGACTAGCTGCGGGTCCTTCTCAATACCAACATTCACAGTAGTGATTCATCCATTAAGGGTTTAACAAATCTTTCCTGTTCTTGATCAATTAATCGTTGCAAAACCGGAGGAATTTCTTCCTCGTCGTTTTCATCAAAATTTTGAAAATCCTGATTTAAGCAATAAATCAAAGGCACTGAAAAATACTCAGAAATCACATCCACATCATTCTCATTAAATACTTCCAAGCCGTCCGATTCTTCTGTTACAACAGACTCAAAAGAGAAAGAAAATGACGACCTAGACAGGACTGTGGCATCCGGGTTATCACCCCCAGGAATACCGGACTCAGACTCAGTTGAGCTGGAACCTGATTCCGACTCACAAGACTCGGTGGAATCAGATTCCGGCTCACTACCTGACCCGGTGCTGCTTGATAAAAACCCCTCTTCGTATTGGCAAACGAGAGAGGGTGAGATGGATGCATCTAAAATAGTCGATGGTAGGCCCGCAGCCATTTCATTCCCGATCATGCATACCGAGAAGTTATCTCCCAAGCACTTCTGTTCGATCGGAGGATCTGAAAGTAGACATGCCAACGCTACCCCCATTTCATTTTTAGCATCCTCAGACTGCGCTTCCTTACTCTGCTCAACCTCAACTGATAGATCTGTCTGCCCTTCGGCAACGTCATCCTCAGGTAGCTGCAGGTCAAAGAAAATCTCAAACCCCGGTACGCGCTTCCTCTCCGTGTTCAGCCACGGCTCTGGGAAGCCACAGAATGGAAAGCCCTCCCCCTCCCGGACGAAGCGTCTGTTTAGGGTACCCTGGATGGGCCTATGCATCAACTCAAAAGGCTTCCCAGCCTGCTTTGCTCTGGCTCTTCCAGCCATTTCCTTTCCCTTCCTTATCCAATCCTCTTTGGTGGGTAGATAACCCAAGCCAAAGGTATGTGGGTTATGTGGCACTTCGGCCAATGCTGCGACGCCCTTCCGGCCGCTCTTTCCTAATCCCATCCCAGGGATATGTTGAAGCTTGTTCATGAGGTATACCACTTGGGCACTGACATATACCCCCTCGTTAGCGGCCAAGATGTCCTGTACAACTTGAGCCTCAGCAAGGGTGAAACTTGACATAAACACGTCCTCCATGCCGTGCTCAATTTCCAAAACTGGCGTAGATACTTTCGGCGGTGGATGGATCAATGAATTCCCAAAAACAATGGCTACTCCCTTTCCATAGGGGTATTTCACCATTTGATGCAAGGTAGAAGAGACTGCCTTGACTTGATGCAGCCACGGCCGCCCCAAAAGCAGGTTGAAAGTTACAGGAACCTCCAAGACATGGAAATCTATCTCATGCTGTCCCGGCCCAACCTTTGTTTGAATCTTAACTGTTCCCATTACTTCCCGGCTTGTGTTGTCATACGCTCGAATCACCTGGGCTGTTGGCACAAAGTCCGCAATTTTCAAACCGATCGCATAGGCTGTCCTTGCTGGGCAGACATTGATGGCGGACCCTGTGTCGACAAGGACCACCGGTATCCATTTATTCCTACACTCCACAGAGATGTAGAGTGGCTTGTTATGGTTTGCCCCCTCGGGTGGTAATTCCTTGTCGGAAAATGTTAGCATCGGGGTAGCTCCTCCCGAAAAAACCAATCCGACCAACTGCTCCGGCGTAGTCTCTATTGAGAGTTTCGCCTTGTCCATGGCTGAAAGGATAGCCTGTCTATGTACTCGAGAAGCCATAAGCAGCCCCCAGATGGAGATGTCTACTTGTATCTTTTTCAATTGTCTCAATACGGTCTCATCCTCGAGTTGCTTTTCTTTTTGCTTCTCTGCCTCCCTATCTTTTCCAGACGCCTCTGGTTGATCCAGGTGTGGAGGCTTGAATACCGTCCACTTCTAGTCATGTGATCGACTTCGCCGATATACCAGGTATCATCTGGTTGGTTACTTCCCCAATCTTCGTCTGTGTGGGCAAGACATAGATCATCGTCCTCCCACCACATTCCATCTGCAGCCGACAGGCACCTGCCCGGCTCTGGCATGACTGTCCTCATACTCGCAGTACCTTCTATCCCTATGCCCGCGACATTCTCCATTTCTGTGCTTACAGCAATCTCAGTCCTCACATGGGCTTTTGCCTTCCTGATTCTCTCAAAATCTTCGAATCTCTCCTGTTTTGACTGTGTCAATGCAGCCGTCTGTTCAATAGTCCCCATACTCGAAATGCTCCAATCCTAAGCGAAATTCTTGACACCGGCACTCTCCGGTGATGTATTCTGTTCTTCAACTCTTCCGGCTGTCACTGACATTCTTGCCCCTGCCGGGCCTTGTTGTGGCTGAAACTCTTCTACCACATCTGGTTGATCGTCCAACCATCCCGTAGCCTCTGTTGATTCCTCATAATCGAACCAGTTGACGGCTGAGTCCCCTGGATCTTGGTTACTGTAAAATTGGAGCTTGGCAAGGTCCTCTTCCAAAGCCGTTAAATCATCCATTCCCTATCCCAGACCGTCCCCCTGGATTACACACAGCTCCCCCTCTGTTGGTAGTTCCATATCTGGCCTATCCTGGCCTATCGACAAAATGTAGTCACCTGGACTATAAGCTTTCTCAACACTACTCCCAGATTTCGCAGACTCTGGCTCAACAACCCCCTTCTCCTTTGGAATCTTCTCTCTCCTGTCCTCGACAGGCATCACTACTGGCTTAGGTTAGGTTATGGAGATGTCTATCATGCACAAATCGGTGCAATCGGGAAGGAACACTTCCGGCTTAGGCAGGTGGGAAGGAGTGATATAGATGCTAGGATCGTAAGGCATGACCCCAGTTTGGATGAAGTTGACTCTTTTGGATGGTGGAGCTTGGTTATGTGTGGGGAGAGGGTTTGTAGTAATGTTGGGTTTCTCAGGAGGCAAAAATCACCCCGTTATCGATGAGATCTTGAATCTCATGACGTAATCTGAAGCACAGATCGGTGTCATGACCGTGCTGTTGGTGAAATGCACAATATTTGGCTGGGTTGTGGGTAGCGGGGAGTCTTTCTGGTAAGGGTCGTGGCTCTAGGGGCTTCAGATGCCCTTTTCTGATTAAAACCCCCAAAGCTTTGGACAGGGGCATATAAAGCGGAGCGAAGGTTCTGGTGTTTTTGGGTGGGTATTTGGCTGTTTGTGGGTTGTTTCCGGATGCACTGGAGAATGGTGCGGCCGCCATAGTTCTTGGGGGAGGGTTAGTGGTGACCATACTCACTTCGGAGGTCCTGGTAGTTGTAGCGCCACTCGGGCCTGTATTAGTGTTGCGATTGAAAGTTCTGCGGGATTGCTCCCGGTCATTATCAATTAAGCCTTGCTTCAGTGCGTCTTCAATCTGTACCCCCATTTCATGTAAATCGGAAAATGTAGGGAAGGGGAGTACGATCATCTTCTGCATTAACTTGGGCTGAAGATTGCGCACAATCATTTGAATCTGATCTTTGTCCGTGGGCCTTAAGGTCATCATCGAAGCCTTAGCCCGCCATCTGGTCACGAATTCTGAGAAGCTCTCTTTGGGTTCTTGCCTCGTTGTCTCGAGATCCCGGATCGTAATCTCGATTTGTGTATTGTATGAGTACTGCAAGATGAAGGCTTCAGCCATTTCGTCCCAGCTCCTCTTGACGTCATCCTCCAATTTAGCATACCATATGGCCGCTACACCCGACAGGGTCTGGCCAAATAGAGACAGCTTCTGCAGTCTAGTGAGGCCCATTGGCCTTAGGATATCTGAAAACAACCTTAGGTGCACCATGGGGTCCCCGGACCCATCAAATCGATCAATGTGCGGCATTTTGAATCTGTCAGGCAGTGTCACAGCTGTGTCGGTGTATCCATCTTCGATGTCAGGGATGGTCTTGACTCCCTGGGACTTCTTAAACATCTTTTCCAACTTGCTTAATTTTAAGGCTGTGGGGTCCACTTCGAACTTAAAAGGAGAGTCCGGTATATTGACAGGCGTGGGCGCCTTGGATAGTTATGGTAGAATCAGGGGCGGAGCTGGCCCCGCTGGAAGGTCTGTATCCTCTTGGACATTCCGGGCATTCGGTGTTTCTTCAGGTATCGGAACCCTTAGTGGATGAGGGATTTGCTGTGAAGCAGTTGCTCCGGTTTGCTGCTGTAACCTCACGATTAACTCTGCTTGTTCATTCATAACCGCGACCTGCTGTTTGGCGAACTCTGCCTGTCGGACAGCATCCTGCTGCATCACTTTCATGCTTTCTTGGAGTTGGCGCACCATCTCCTCTAAACTAGCCATACTGTTTTGTTCTGACTGAATTATCGGTATATGTTCCCTCTCTATGGGTGAAACAGAACCCTGATCCCTACTGTACTCAGGTGGGGTAGACAAGGCCCTCTGTACTGACTGCGGAACTGATATCCTCTGCCTAACTGCCCTCTGTCTAGCAACCGGGGGTAGAGAGTGGTACACTGGTTTTCCATCTACCAGATCCTCAGATCGATGGAGCCGACGACCTCTAATCCAGAGTGCTTGGGGAATATCTACTGGGTCAGAAGCAATTGTGCTCGACTACCTAGTAAAAAGATAAATAAAGTAAATAAATAAACGGGCAATCGGATAGCATAACAGCGTAAAATAAACACACACAACGCACAGTTGGGTACTTATAACACACAGTTGGTAAGCCGAACACGCTGTTCCTTGATACTGATCACTGTTCCCCAGAATCACTGTTCCCAAAACTGAACTTGATACCCGCAGATAACTGATTTCTCAACAACACTGATACTGGTGCCCTCGGGCCTGATACTCAAACTTGCAAACGGATATGTACGTTCCTGTAGAGATACACTCTAAAGCACATAGCAGATAAGTGAGAGCCAAAACACCCCTATGGAGGGGTAGGGTTTCCTGTCCTATTTTGTCAGGAGCTAGGGTTTCACTATGCACGTAGCAGTTTTCAAACAACGTAACATCGGGTAAGCAACCTGTCCTAATTTGGAATGGTCACTATGGGTTTCGATATGCACAAGGTCGAATGGTCGAAAAGGGTGCCCCGGTAAAACCGGGGTTTGTGTTCCTATACTGTCAGAGCCCACAACCGGTCAGCCTTATGGTCATGCCTTGAGAAGACAAGCCTCCGGCAAACCGTTCAGGAATGGCAGATGGCAAACACGGTGTCCTAGGCGCACCAATGCACATGTAATGCAAAGAAACACATAAGTGTAATCAAAACAGGATATCATGAGTTCGAGTCAAGCTCTCTAAAATTCCCCAGCAGAGTCGCCAGAAACTGTAGACGTCCCCGAACGCCCCGGGAGGACGAGTTCCCCCCCCTCCCCCGGTTCTGTTCATATTGGGTTCACTACAGTTCGGACTCTCAAATTGTCATGGTTCTAAATCTGAACCAAAGAGTCCAAATCCGGCAAATCGTTTTGAGAAACAGATTTTTAGAAAAGAAGTGCCAAACATGGACTGCTTTGCCAGATACAGAGTCGCCACCTAAATATTTTTTATAGGGGGATTTAGGAAACCCTGACTCGGTGCTGAAGGCCACGTGTCCGTCATCACCAAACTTGCCTCGACTCGGGAGCTTGGGTACGATTAGGGAAGGTCAGCTATGAGCACCCCCTCTCGCCCGATCCGAAGATCGGCCTCTACTAACCATGATATCTAGTTTTGAAAACGTTATGTGTTCTTAATCCATTTATTAGCTAGAATTACTATGTTATGCGCGCAGCAAACAAGTATAGACCAAATCACCTAAATTGGAACAAAACATTGCATGTTCATTTTGAAGATGGTTTGCTACTCGCAAGTAGGCTAAAATGCAGGTTTTGCCACCCTCGAGTGGGATTTTAGAAAAGATGGTTTTGCCACTATCTAGTGGGTTTAAAACTCACAATTTTAATGCATTATTCCAATTTAGGTAATTCAACCTTCATCCACAGGCATTCAAGCAGTTATATCACATAAGCAGCTACCCTCATGGTAATCATGCTATTGTGGCAACACTCACACGCATGCGGTATGCTAAAGCATAAATGCTTACCTAGTACTTCGAGCCAAAACAAAAGCTAGTTAGTAATCAATGCATGATCCTAGCTCATGTTAAGATGGCTAATGCAACACATACAAGATGCAACTACAATAGGCTCGGCTATTCTAAGATGGCATATGATGATGCTACAACTAACATGTATTCAACTTTGGAATTGAAATACAAATGTAGTTAGTATGATGCGCCGAGCCCGGTGCATGCAAGACAAATGTATGAATGCACGCATGCATACCATAAGGTATGCTAATTCAAATATGCCCTAGTCTACCATCATAAGCGGGTAAATAAAAGGGAAGAAAGACGTGGGGTTGGAAGACATACACACACTCACGCACACTTATTACACAATTGCCCTCACTCGGAGGGTCCAAAAGAATAATACAATCCGAATAATGAATTACCTATCCTAGCTAATTAATTATTACAAACCCTCTAATTTAACAAATTAAATGCAGAATAGAGATGGACGCAGCCCTGCCTCAGGATACGCGAATGATGCATGCTCAATCCATCTTGCCCGGAAACCCGTACCATGCCACTGCTGCCTCTGTTAATGCTGCCCTGCTTCTCTGAAAATTGCCAAAGTCTTGGAATATGTTCTCTACACACTGTAGAACACCATCGGCTAAGGGAAATAACCACCGGCCATGGGAAATTTCCATCGGCTGCTTTCAAGTCTATCGGCCACATATTCTTTGCCGGTCGGCACTAAAAACTGCCGATCGGCCACAAATTCCTGCTGGGACCTGTAGTTGACAGCAGCAGAGGGCAAAGCAGTACATGGCATGAAATTTTGAGCAAATGTAAGCTTGGTCACACTCCCAATCATGCAAGAGACTCAAGGAAGCGTGACCTTCGACCTTCGGGCCATTAATTGTGCATTTTTGATGTATGATGGCCTAAGGGGCCGAGGTTGCAATTCAATGTAAAATGCATGCAAACAAAACACATGAATACCAACACCCTATCATGTTGGAGTCAAGGGAATTGGCGACCAAGGGTTGAGGCATGTTTTGTCACTTGAAGTACAAACACTCCTCAATCCCATGCCCGGTTTGACACCCCAAACCAAGCAATGCAATGCATATATACAAACTTGGTTCAAATGCACAACATGAGGTTAAAATGCAAAACATGCCAAATGTAATGCAACCTAAACATGCAAACTAAGTTAGTGCATTCTAAATGTGCCAAGTATGGTCAATGTATATGAGATGCAACTAGATAAATGCCATGCCAACATGCAAGTATGATACAATGTAAGCATGAGGACCAAAACAATGCAACATGATCATGCAATGGTGGTGCTAAACCATGAAGGGTAGACCTCAGTCCATCCCAAAACAGTGACCAAAAAGTGTCCAAAATGGTGAACAAGCACTCACGCCAACATGCAAGCCAAAGGGGCCCAAAGCTAAGACACAAACAAGGGGCATTCTACTACAACCATCATGACCACTCATGGCATGGACTAAGCGACCAAAAACAGATGTTCAATGCAGCAAAATACACCCAAAAACCCGCTGATATGGCAGCCCCAAAATGTCTTAAACATACAAGCATGCACAATACCCATTTCAAGGCACAAAACTACAACACCTTAAAGCATGGGAAGGGACACAAATGACAATATAAGACCGCCTTACATGGACTAAAATATGATCTTAAATAATGCCAAATCATGAGGATAATCTAAGTTAAGCATGCTAGAAGCCAAAATACTCAAGGCCTACAAGCCAAAATGCAAAGCAACTACATCAAGCATGTCAAACATGACCAAAACAGTGGCCAACAGACCTTAAGCATGACAAATCATGACCGAAAGCTTCAACAAGCTAAGCTAAATCATGCAAGCATGGAAGCCTAAATAGAAGATGCATTTCTATGCAAAAGGGAGGGATACAAAACAAGGGTATTATGCATGCAAAAGACCACAAACCCGACCAAAGATAGAGATATATTATGATCAAAAGACACCTAAAAACCTCTAAAATAGGGCCAAAATCAGTCAAGCATGCATGTTGCCCTTTAAGCCAAAAACAAGGATAAAAGAGAGACAAAGGGGATAGGGGTGTCCCTCCCCTATGCAAGACCTCAAACTGTCTTCTTCACAACTGAAAATCCACTGGATTTTAGTGGTGAAAAGAGTAATACAACAAAGTCAACAAGGCTTAAAGAAAAGGCACCAAAAGAGGCCTAAGAGGGGGAGTTCGACCCCCAATGCCAAAACACCCTTAATGAAAGTTCTTAAGCAGGAAAATATAAGACTTTTTTATGTTATACTCAAAGCTTGAATCAATATGAAAAACAGGTCAAAAGCCAATGCAAGATTGGGGAAACTAAAGTGAAAATCTTACCCTTGAAGAACACTTCAAGAACAGTTGGTCCAGCCACACTTTTCTGAGCAAAATCAGTCCAAAATCTCAAAAAACAACCCTCAATCCCTCTCAATCTCGGAGCAAGGTGTAATGGTGTGTGTATTAGTGCAAAAGTAAGGTCAAAATGCACTTTTAGGCCAAGAAAACACACACAAGGGAGGAGAGAGAGGGAAATATAGAGAGAGAGTGTGTGTATAAGATGTATATGTATATAAGCTCTGGTTTTTTTTTTTATGTTCAAAACTCTCTAACCCCAACAGTGGAAGAAGAGAGGTGTTTAAATAGGCAAAGGAAATGATTTAAGCTTCTCAAAGAAGCTAAATGAAAGGGGCAAAGGGGGCAAAAGAGTCAAGGCTTCTTGGGGAAGCTAAGACAGCTGGCCAAGCTTCTTGAGGAAGCTTTGACAAAAAGGTCAAGCTTCCTCAAGAAGCTTTGACCAAAAAGGGACAAAAGGGGCAAAACAGTCACTACATGCACGGGGAGGAGTGTTGGTGCATTCCAGCTGGCACAGCTGGCATGCACCAAGTCTGAAGGGTGCAAAAGAGTCACACCGGCCAGCAAAAAAAAGTCACCGGCCAGAACAAAGTGCCGGTCGGCAAAATATAATGCCGACCGGCCATTAGTTTTAAGAAACCACTGCCGGTGGCACCAATAAACGGCCGGTGATGTGAGGGGACCGCCGGTGGGTTGTGGGAATGGCCAACAAGCCATTCCCTGCCTTTCAAGACAAAAACACAAGTGTTTGGTGCAAAACCAAACACCGAGAAGTCGAGTCGAGAGATCCTGAGGCGAGGCGCGCAGCCGAGACGTCCGGGAACTCGAGACGAACACAAGTACGGATGATCACCGAGTGTTCCAACGGTGATGTCCAAATCTTGAGGACGGTCAAAAATGGGGTGTCTACAAATACTATATGTATTAATTAATATATTAATTAGTATATCAATTAATAATGTGACATAATTTAAGAAATTTTTAGTATTTGTAATGTAGTTAATGAATAGAGTCAATAATAACGTCATAACTAATATTAATACACTAATTAATAAATTAATTAATACATATAACACTACCGACAATTATATCTCTTTGATAAATTAGTTAAGACTTGGTGATCGTTAAAAAATTATCATAATCCTGAGAATAGTGGACTTGGTGAATCCATGAATAATGATTTGTCCCCCTAATTTCCTCCCCTCGAATCCCCCTAATTTCAGAAGAGAGAGAGAGAGAGAGAGAGAGAGAGAGAGAGAGAGAGAGAGAGAGAGAGAAGAGAAGAGAGGGAAGAGGAGGACTTCAGAAGAGAGGGAAGAGGAGGAGCTCGATCGTCGTCCTCTGCCTGATCATCGTGTCCGGTAGCCCCCGCCTCTGCCCGATCGTCGTGTCCGGCAGCCCCCGCCTCCGCCTCCTCCTCCCCGTGGTTATGGCCCCCTCCAGTCCTCCTCCTTCCCCTTCCTCCTCCTCCTCCTTCTCTTCTCTTCTCTTCTCTTCTCTTCTCCTTCTTCCTTCTTCTTCTCCCTCATTTCTGATTGAACCAGGAAAAAAAAAAAATGCAGAAACGACGTCGTTTCTGGGATTAGGGGGATTCGGGGGGACTTTTTTCGAGCGACGTAGCATTATCGGTAAATCCATATCACAATCCGTTGGTTGGCATACTGTCCTCGGTTCTATAAAGAGATGATTACTTTTTTTTTCGTTTGACAACATTATTTTTTAATTTAACAGTTAAAAATTATAAAAAAATTAAAAAGTTAATAATTTATATTAAAAAATTAAAAATTTTCTTTTCTTTTTATGTTTTGTACATTTTTCGTAAAAAAAAGAAAATCATTCTAAATATATTAGTTTTTTTATTATATTTTAGCTAAAAATTCAAAAAATTACTAGAAAAGTTTGCTCCCAAATGAGGCCAAAGAGAAGTTATTTAGTGGTTTTAGGCATGACGTTTAGGCATTTTTTTGATATGTGTTATTTTAGCACATTATTTTATTTGGGTCATAATTATTTTATTTAAATTATATCACTTTTCTATCACATCATTTTAAACTCAACTCATATTTTATGTTTTTTTTGTAAAAAATAAAAAAGTATACTAATCAAGTACTTCCTAAACAAACCCCAAGTATCGCAAGTGAGTTGTGATTGATGGAGAGTATAAGATTTATAATGTTGTATTCAATAATTAAATAAAAAGAAAGAACATAGTGATTTATGATTGACCAGACGTATGGTCACGCGATGCCCCTCAATCACTATATGATTTTTCCTAGAAAGTCCATGTTAAGCTGTTGGTTCAACTATTTTATTTTATTTTTAATTGTAATTTTTTTGAAAGTAAGTAAATAGTACAAAAATAAAATATAAAAAATATTTACATAACACGAGGCACACCATACACACCGTGAGTATTGATTTTTGATCTCACAACCAAACTATATTTCTTAGTCGAGATCTAAGGAACTTAGCTGTACAGCACAAGAAAAATAGAAGAG
Organism: Camellia sinensis; assembly: GCF_055761805.1. Lineage (NCBI taxonomy): Eukaryota > Viridiplantae > Streptophyta > Magnoliopsida > Ericales > Theaceae > Camellia > Camellia sinensis. Next base: position 97,403,222 of record NC_138975.1, on the reverse strand, counting down.
TCCAACACATGTACACAAGCAGACAATAAACACCACCGTGGCTCGTCCACTCGAGAGTGGTCAACTTATCTCTCAAAGATAATAACTTAGGTAAATAATGCAAAAGCAAAAAATATACGTTAGACCAACATGGATGTTTTACTTTTATAATGAACGGTGCCCCTCATCCTTTAGAAGTATCACTTCATCATAAGACTCTATCTCTTAGGATAACTTCTATTTCGGACTCTTCTAATCCAAATTATAATAAACTCTCTTAAAAGTTTCATCTGTATCCAAACAGAAATTCTCAAGACATCTAGGACTCTTTCGCTCTATTTGAATATCTCAAATTTCAATATGGTCTTGATTCATATGTATTACATCTGAGAGGGTAATTTGTAAACAAATTGGGCCGAGCTAGGAAGAGTCTTCTTTGGGAGTTGGGCCGCGTAATGGGCCGAGATAAAGGCTGGTGTAGTTCGGTCTTAGGCCAAGAAGACATCTCATATTTCAGGTTTGGGCCGAACTATGGGCCGAGGTAATTATTTATGTAGCACGGTCCTTGATCATCTAAACATCGGGTCGGTCAGAGATGGACTACCAGTGACCTGACCTAGCTATCCTGGACCGAGGTATCAGTGGACGGAGAACCGAGCTAAATGATAGCTCTGCAGGACGTCATCTCAGAGTCAAGACTGATAGTGGTGCTTAAAGTATCACCGAGCGCTGTGAGCACGGTTGACCGCAATGTCAACCGAGGTAAGGGTTCAACCATTTCACTTGGCTTGCAGTGATGAGGGTGTTTTAGGGATAATCATTATCCTTGGGCTTGAGACTCCTAAGAGGACTCTGCTAAGGAGAGTAGAGTCCTACTAGGATTATGCAAAACCATCTCACTTGGTTGGTAGTGAGTAGGAGTGTGACTCCTAGGAGGACTTTGCTAAGGAGAGTAAAGTCCTACTAGGATTGTGCAAACCATCTCACTTGGTTGGTAGTGAGTAGGGTGTGTGATTTTTAGAAAGACTCTTATAAGGAAAGTTGCAATCCTACTAGGATTGTGCCAAATAAAGTCTATAAAAGCTCATGACCAGACCTATGTACAGGTATCCCAATTCTTACTCTAGAATACACAGAGAGCTTATTGTCTATTGTCTAGTTACTGACTTAGGCATCGGAGGGATTTCCGACACACACCCGCCGGTTAGCTAACATTTGTGTTTTCAGGTGGCAAAGCGATGACGTTTAGAAGAGTGCAAACTTGATCAACAGAATTATACGAGAAGATTATTTTTGTGCTCGTACAACATCTCAACTAACCATTTCGGTCATGTGAACAATCCTAAAAATATGTCCAACATGCACCATTAAGAATATGGCTAGTAAAAATCAATAAAATAACACAACTAACAACTAACAACAATCAAGATCCCTTAGGCCATCTCCAATGGTTCACCAAAATCATCACCAAATTTGAATTTAGTAAAAAAGTACACATTTTGTCTCCAACGGTTTTATCAAAACGATATCAAATTGAGAACTCTCCAAAATTTTTACCAAACTAAGGATGTCTTGCACCTTTCAGCAATTTACTTTGCATAGCCGTTGAGAGGTAACCAAGGCTCTGAAAAGTGGTTGCGGTCGCCATAACGGTGGCGGTGGCGTGGTTGCAGTTGCGGTTGCGGTTGCAGGGTGTAAAAGCCGTAGTGTAACGGTTGCGGTAACCGAAACCGTGAATTTTTTTATTTTTCGCACAATTTGAAAAAAACTTACCGATACGCACATTTTTTTTCCATGATCATATTTATTGGGTTTTTAAAATAAATATTGATCAATTTTTATAAATTTTTAAGTTTGACCCAATATATTTTATATTTTTAAATCACTATAAACTGAGTTTTTTACATTATATTTTAATAATTGATGACTTTATATTATACAAAAAATCAATCACTAACTATTATATATAAGATAAACAATGACAAAAGTAAAAAAATAAATAAAAGCCTAAATATATATATATATATATATATTAATCAAGCCAAATAGATAATGACCACATTTATTATTATTATTATTATTATTATTATTATTATTATTATTATTATTATTATCAAACAATATATAGATAGACACACACAAACAAAATGATTGAATGATAGCAGCTGAATAGAATAGCATAGGTCTTACAACTTCAACCAATCAATAACAAGGTCTTCATCTTTCCTATTCTCTCACTCTATCTCTTGTTCCTCCACCTTCCCTCTTCTCTCTTCCCTTATTTTCAACTTTTTTTTTTGTGTGTTTTTTCAAAAGAAACAATTCGGAACCGTTACGTAACGGTGCGTAATAGGCCGTTACAACTACTACAGCAACCGCTACGGCCGATACACCTGTGAATCTCAATCACACTGCAAAAGCGGCCGTAATGGGTGGCGGTAACTACCACAACCGTTACATAACGACATTACGTAACGGTTGCAGCCGCTTTTTAAAACCTTGGTAGTAACCCAGTGAACGACCGGTTGGACATCCGGTCGGATGTTCCCCCGAATGACCACCTTATGGCAAAAATTTGTGAAAAATTTACATTGACCGGTTGACCCCCCGGATGACCACTTTTCTTATTTATTATTATTATTATTTTCCACCTGTTCACCACCAACTAGTGTAGGGACAATGCTTACTACTTGCAATAGAGATGAGCTGTGCTCACCAGCAATCTTCACATCTGTGTTCACATGCTGTAAAAGCTTCAATAGAACAAGACCTCTCCACCATAGACAAAACTTATACCCACATGCATACATATACATATAGAGAGATATTTAGAGAGAAAAACAAGTAAACAATTACAGAGAGAGAAAGAAGAGGGGGAGAGAGAGGAAGAGAGAGAGAGATGGATAAAAGTTGTCACTCTTATGGGGATTCTTCTACCACTACTGCTACTTCAAGTAGCACTAGTATCACCGACAACACCACCACCACCACCAACAACAACAACAACAATAACAACAACAACAGAGATCAATATCTAAATCACCTCAACAAAATTTCTCACAAAATCTCTAAACCCATTAGGAGATCCACATCCACTTTTGATCATCACCATCAGGTTCACCACCCACTTTTGATCTTACAAAATCTCTCAACCCATTAGGACACCCACACTCACACCCACTTGTGTAAAGAAAGATTGAATTCTCTGCCAATCTTCACATCTGTGCACTTGCCGGTCGACCGGCCGGTCGTCTCCCCGGATGACCTGTATTTTGCTAAAAGCTAAAAATCACCGTTGGAGGGCTTGATATCAAATAGAAGAATTCGTCAAATTTTTACTTAGATTTGATGAAATATTTGGTAAACTGTTTGAGATGCCCTTATCTAAAGCCACACCATAGAGTAGCAAAACGAAAAGTAGTTAACGATGTCTTTTTTATTGTAATTAATTTTGATAATAAAAATTATTATTATTTTATTAATATTTCAAAAACAATATAAGAATATAATATTTTGTGACAGACGAAAAATGTCACATGATATTAATGGATCATGTTGTATTTGCATTTACTAATTTTTCAAATAAAAATACACTAATACCAAATTCACAAAGTCCAACAATCAAATAGTCACATCACTAACAAATTAATCCTTTAGCCTCTAATCCACCGGATTGAATCTAGTAAGCTCTATTCCTACTGCAGTCTCATGTTAATTAGTTATTACTAACCCTTCCAATTGAGACAATTGAATCTTGAATAATGTTATAGGTCTTAAATTTTCTACTAAATAAATGGCCAAATGTCTCATATGGGTGTGGGTCCGCAAAATTTCTACTAAACAAATGACCAAATGTCTCACATGGGTGTGGCAGGGGTGGTCATGGATCGGATTTGTGCGGTTTGCGGTTCAATTTTGACCCATCCATATCTATGCGGTTTGGGAAAAAGTCAACTCGCAAACGCCTACAGCGCGGTTTGCGGTTTGTGCGGATAGGGTTTGCAGATGTGTGGGCGGTTTGCGGTTTGAACTTTTTTCTTTAGCAGTCTATGAAAAACAGATTCAATTAATCTAACAATCTAATAGATTCAATTTCAGGTTAAATTAAAATTCAATAGCAGATTCAATTAATCAAACAATGTTCTGTACAAGTCTATGAAGAACAACAAAAAATTCAATTTCAGATTCAATTAAATAGAATCTAAACAGATTCTGTCAAAAATTCAATAACAAATTCAATTAATCAAACAAAGATTAATATCATCATCAAATGCAAATATCAGTAACAAATTCAATTAATCAAACAAGGATTAATATCATCATCAAACACAGATATCAACAACAAATTCCAAGATCAAACAAGGATTTTGTTTATAATCCTTGAAAATTTCAAAGTTAAAGAGACACGATTAACCAACTGCATTAAAAAGAGAAAGGAACAGTAGGGACAATAAGATCAACTTCTCAAATACAAAGGTCAAATGGGACAAAAACAAAATAAAAATCAATCTATACAATTGGATTTACCATCTGTCTATTCTTTCTCCAATGAAACATTTTTATGCTTGTCTATAACACTACACATACATGTGATGTCAACATTCACCATTTTCTTCTCTTATGCTTCATTGGTGAGGTTTAAAAGCTCAACTTTTTTATACTATGTTTGAATCTTAAATTTATCTCAAACGAAAAAACAAAAAACAAAAAAAAAAAGAAGGAAAAATGGCCCAATAAACAGGATAACCACTTAGGATGGAGTGAACATAAGTGTAGAGTTTGAATATTATTTTTCTAAATTCAAAAAATATATATATATATATTTGATTCCTAGAAGACAACAAACTAGTTGAGACCCAAAAAAAAGTTGAATCTCATCTGTAAGTTCTTCCTTTGATGGAGTGTTCTCTCATTTGAATCTGTTGTGCATCTTGCGAGAAGAGAGAGACAAAGACAGAGAGACGCTTAGTTGAGAGTTACTAGAAAGAGAGAGTTGATCTTGCGAAGGTCGATCTGGGGAAGAGAGAAGAGAGAGTGAGAGAAGATCTTGCGAAGGTGGATTAGTCGATCGGTAGATTAGGATCTTGCGAAGGTCTTGTGAAGGTGGATCGATCAATCAGTCGATTAATGAGAGTTGTCAGAGAGACAGAGTGGAGGTCGATCGGTGAGTGAGAGAAGATGGAAGAACAAGAGAGATGAAAGGAAAATGAGTGAGAGAAGAGAGCTAAGGATTAGGATTAGGGTTTGGTTTGTTTGGGCAGCACAACCAAAAATAAGATATAGATCATAGATGAACGGTCCAGGTATTTTCTAAAAAAAAAAAAAAAAATTATTCTAAGTGCGGGGGGGTTGTGACAGGTGCGGGTCAAACCCGCAACCCGAATAATTGTTATATTCCAAACCACACTTGACCCTATTACGTTTGTGAAACCACCCACATGTGTGCGGGTCGGTTCGGGTATGACGGTTTGTGTGGGCCGGGTAACCCACCGTCCAGCCCTAGGGTGTAGGTCGGCAATTTGCGGACCCACACCCATGTGAGACATTTGGTCATTTGTTTAGTATAAAATTTTGGACCTATAGCATTTTCTTTAAATCTTAAAGTACAACACCCCTCAATAAATTTGAGCTAAATAAATTTGATGGATGAATCATTAATCTTTCAAATATATTATTTATTTTATTTTAATCATTAAGGCCCACAGGCAGAAAAACTTGATATTACCCAATTTGATCAACCCGTCTCATGGCTCATCTCAACCCGCTTAAGTGTCCATCCCATCCAAACATATAAAAGATGATTTAAGATTTTCTTCTCATGTTTAAAGTTTTTTTTTTTTTTTTTTTTTTTACCTTTTCCATTTTTTTCCCCTCCACCTGTAAGTATTATATGTTACTTGATTTTTTTTATTATATGAGATGTAAAAAGGTTAAAAACAAAAATTAAAATACTTGAATTATATTAGAAAGTAAACAAGAAAAATAACTAATGAAAATATTAAAAATATGTTACTAAAAAATATGTAGAACTTAATAATATAAGTGTAATGATAAAAGTGTAACCCGCCTCGTTTTATTTTGGCCCGTAAGATTTGAATTTATGAATAGGATGCGATTTTAGTTTGTCAAATAACTAGTCAAAGACTAAAAAACTCATTATAATATGGGATTTAAACACAATAGTTACGGGATAAGTAAGCCCGGCCCATCCCACTTACAAGTATAGTATTTATTTTATTTTGTTCTTTTAAATTTTTATTTGTAGTTACATTTTCAAAACTCGCATATTTACTTAATTAGATTAGTTCAGATGGTCACTTCTGTAAACTCTTACTTTGTAGTTAGGGAGTTAATTATTGTCAAATACAATATTATTTCTTCATGATTACAACGTTCAGCCACTTCTCCCAATCCATCTACCAATTGCTGCAACCACTATTCCCATCACCAAAAGCCACCCCCTTCAGGTGTACAGCTCCCCCAATTCATTCCTATTGCAATAAGAGACCCTCGCTTTTCTAAACCAATGATGTAGGGTATGCCTATGCTAATCTGATGAAAAATTGCCGACTACAAGGGTTAAGTATTTTGATTATAACCCTAGATCTAAACAAATATTAATGCTTCAAAAGTAAAAGGTTTTGAATTCGAATTTAGGGCCTGCGAGGGAGATGAACAGGTTCTTTTAGGAAGGAGAAAGTGAGCGATGACTTGTTTTGGTGGTAATTGGTTTCGCATGGGGCGACACAAATTGTCAAAAACAGGAGATGGTAATGGTAGACAGTCATGGTCTCACAAATATTGATGACATATAGTGCCTGTTTGGCAGAAATTATTTACAACTTATTTCAGCTTTTAGCTTAATTTAAGCTATTTTGATGTGTTTGGTTTAGCTTATAGCTTATAGCTTATAGCTTTGTGGAAGTCAGAAATCAGCTTATTCTTTGAGTGGGGCAGGAGATGCTTTAAGAATAAGCTGGAAATCAGCTTAAGCTGAAAGTTATAAGCTATAAGCTGTTTAGGCATAAGCTATAAGTACTTTCCCACAGCTCTACCAAACAGGGCTATAGTCGGTGGCGGAGGCACGTAGGCCACGCGGGTCACGTGCCCTGAATTTTGAATTTTTATTTTTTATAAACATAAAGAAAAAATTTTAAATAAAAAAATTTATAAAAATATTATTTGAAGTGAAATGTTAATAATTTTTAAAATTATGAGAACAATAATGATTATTTTGATTGAAAATAAAGAGATTATAATAAGTTATATTATTATTTATGAAAATTTCAATATAATGGTGATCTCTATCATTATTGACATGCAAACATAATTAATTTCAATGAAGATATGAAATTTATTAGATTGTTAGTTATGTTTGACATGTGGAGTTTATCCTCCATGTGTTTCTTTTCATTCATAACTAAAATGACCACTATGTAAATTATAATCAAGCATCATACCTTCAATTATAAAAAATAAAAAAATAAAAAAAATTACAATAAGTCATAACTAATATCAAAACGAGTCATACCTAACTATTACTTGATATATAGTCATAACAAAATAATAACCACAAGAAGTTATAACTAAATATCGGGTTGTTTGGGATGTCCTAAATAAATACACTTTTTATCTTTTTGGATTAAAAAATTGAGAAAAAAATATGGATGTTTGGATTAACTTTTTGACTTTTTACAAAAAAATATATTAAAAAATTATATAAATAAGTGTACAAGAGAAGTTCTAGTGAAGTAGATAGTACGGCTAGTATAGTCTGGGCAGAGTAGTGGGCTGAGTAGGAGATAGGAAATAGTTGCCGCCTTTTCGGATTTGAATTGAACGGTGTTGTTCGGCCCCTGAGGGCCCACCACGGGTCCCGTTTTGTTAATCGGAACCGTTCAATATGTAAAACTTGTCGAGTACTATATGTTTGTAAAAAATCACGTTGATTGAATATCGATAGTTATCTAATCGTGTTAGTTTTTTGTCAACCGTTAACTATAACAACATTCATTTTTTATACTAAAACTGATTTGATCATGTAGTTAGCGATATCCGATCAATGTGATTCCTTTAACACATATAGTACTCGACGAGTTTTACATTTTGGACGGTTCAGATTATCAAATGGGACCCATGATGGGCCCCACGGGCCGAACAACACCATATTATTTGTGCACCCCGACTATGTAATTTTTCCAAAAAAGTAAGCAAAGTTTGTGGGGGTAGACAGGCACTAGTTGTAATAATTAAGTGTAAAATTAATATTTTTATATTTTTTTTAGTAAATAGTGATAACTTTTTAACTTTTTGAGTAACTTTTGACTTTTTCATGTATTCTAAAACCAGGTCATATCTAACACTATAATGTGTTATAACTAAAGGCTACGAAAATCATAATTGCGACATATGATACACTTTTTTTGTGATATGTTTTATAAAATTTCTCTATTAAAATATATCATTTTTATCTCAACTTATTTTCTTTTTTAATTTTCCAATCCACCTATAAAATAGTTACTCCCTAATATTTATATAAAATTTAATTTCAAATTCTTTAATTTAAAATTCATATTTATCCAAATAAACTCTTAATATTTAAATTTAATAATATCTCATTATTGTTTATTATGAGAAAAAAAATTAATATTGTTATTAATTTATATCTTTTTTCACTAAATCTCTGACGACGCCATTGCATATAGTGGTGGCCCTATGACAAACGATGTGGGACGGTGAAAGTGGAGGTATCTCATTTTTTGATATTTTCCTTTGACTAGTATTGATTATAATAAAATTAATATTATTATTAATTTATATCCTTTTTCACTAAACCTCTGACTACGCCATTGCATATAGTTGTGGCCCTATGACAAACGATGTGGGACGGTGAAAGTGGAGGTATCTCATTTTTCGATATTTTCCTTTGACTAGTATTGATTATAATAAAATTAATATTATTATTAATTTATATCCTTTTTCACTAAACCTCCGACGACGCCATTGCATATAGTAGTGGCCCTATGACAAACGATGTGGGACGGTGAAAGTGGAGGTATCTCATTTTTCGATATTTTCCTTTGACTAGTTGATTATAATAAAATTAATATTATTATTAATTTATATCCTTTTTCACTAAACCTCTGACGACGCCATTGCATATAGTGGTGGCCCTATGACAAACGATGTGGGACGGTGAAAGTGGAGGTATCTCATTTTTCAATATTTTCCTTTGACTAGTATTGATTATTTAGGCAAGGGTGTAGATTAGTAGATTGGTGATAACAAAAATGTATGAGAGCGTCATGAAGGGTGTAGATTAGTAGATTGGTGATAACAAAAGTGCATGAGAGGGTCATGAAGGGTGGCTAATGGATAAGTAGTAACATTTGATTCGCTATTACTATTTTTTTATAAAATTTATATTTTTAATAGAAGACATTTAAAATAAGATTCATGACTCATATGAAATTCTAAAGAAAATATTTTACGAAATTTCACTGATTTAAATTGGTGATCAAAATTTCACTATCTAATTAAAATTTTACTAACTTGGTCATCAAAATTTCACTAATCAACCGAAATTTCGTTGACCAGTCTTGGGTTAGTGGAAATTTAGTCTGTATTTGGAGAACCTCTCTAAATGCATTTTCACCTCTTGTGTTGAGTGTGTTATTTGTTTAGAGTTTTCAAAAATTAATTCCACAACTACTTTTAAAAACTCTTTCTAAGGCAGGAAAATTTGGACTAACCGGTCGTTCGGCCGGTCGTCCAATCGGACGTCCGGTCGGTTGACTAAAACAATGCTATTTTATTTTTATTTTTATTTTTATTTTGCTTGGCACCTGTTATTTTTTATATTTTAAATAAAAAAATTAGAATTTTTTAAATTTTTTTTATAAGCTTTAAATATAATTTTGAGCTGTGTGTTTGGTTATAAGTTGTAAGTTTTTATATCAAATATTATATATCACATCAAAAATTCTCCATTCAATTCAAAACTCTTTTTAAAATTCATTCACCAAACAAATTTTTCACACTCAAATCATAATTTCAAAATTCACAAACTTAAAGTACAACTCTATTCTCAAATCATATTTAGAAAACTTTACTAAACGCTACTTTAATTTTTTTCTTAGAATTTTGTATTCATCATGGATCTTGTTTTATAAATCTTAATAAAGCGATTCCAAAATTATAAATTTTATAAAAAGCAGAGTTTTGTAGATCAAAAGTTATAGAATTTTAAAATTTTCAAATGAATTAAAAAGGTAATAAGTGTTACCTGAAGCGGTGTAGTTAGAATATTTTCGTCGTCGTGTATTTTAAAATATCAATATAGAAAATTGTGTTGTCCTTATCTTTTTTTATAAAATATTACGAGGGATCTTTGGAAGAAAAGAAAAAGAAAAAAAAAATACTCCTATATTTACAAGTACAATGAGAAATTGGATAAATAGAAGCACCTCAGAGTCAAAATTTATGTACTTATTAATATGACAATTTACAAATTTCTTTCAAGTTAGTCAAAAATATAAATTTATTCTTATTTATGAAAAATTATAAGTATTCCCCCTTAATGTTTGTCTTTTAACGCCAATGGCTTAAAAAAAAAAAAAAATCATCTAATATCAAAATAAAATAATCCTATCAGTCTTCGTTTCTTTCATCTTCAATCAAAGTATTCTATTTCTACTGCCACCATACTCCGCTAACCCTCCCTACAATTAATTTGTCACAATTTCTCTTTCCACCCATCCATCCCTTAAATTTTAAAATTTTAAAATCACTTAAACAATATAAAGAGTTAGAGGAGACATAAATGACATTATGAGAGAAACAACGAGAAAACTTAAGATTTATAAAGAGTTAGATGAGACATAAATGACATTATGAGAGAAACAATGAGAAAGCTTAAGATTTTTAAGATTACGAGGGTATTTTGAATTAAAATTTGTCATTTATCAGTTTTTTTTATCAAGTCATTTATCACTTTAAGATTTCAAATCTCAGAAACTTTAACTAGTAAATAAATTGTTGGTATCCTTAAATTCTTACACAAACTTGTAGAGAGATATCTTCCTAATTTCTCCTAATATGTATTGATCATGTTTGGTGTAATTTACTTAACTTATTTAATTTTTGTTATTTTAAAAATTTGTGTTAAAATTTATATAAGACAAAAATGATTTAAATAAATTAATAAAAATTAATTATCTTAGAAATTAATGTTTCTTTGTCTATACTTTTGATTATTTAATTTTAATTTTAACTTAAGAAAAAATTACATTAAACATGTAAATTATAGAACTTAAAGAAATAAAGTCATCAGTCATCAATTAGGGTATATTCTATAAAGGCAAGAACCAAAATCCCCATTTGAGTACACACTTATGTTTACACTTATGTTAGAATCGGTCTACACTAAGTTAGAACCAAAACATGTAACGAGCACTGTACAGTTAGAATCGGTCTACACTTATGTTTTCCATACAAAATAAATAATTTTTACTCTATATATATGATTAAAATATTATTTAATAAAAATACTTTTATTACACTTCAAAATGAAAAATAATTACTTTATGTTATGTTTCCATTATGAATTTAAATAGAGATTTAATATATATATATATATAATATTTAATTTGTATTTTATTCACATTTATTCCATTTTTTTTAATCTTTTTTCTTTTAAATTTCTACTCAAATATTTGATTCAAATATAGTGGTAATGTTTTGAATGTCTCATAATGTTAGCAATTTAATTTTTTTAAACAATTTTTTTAATACAAAAATACTAATACATAATTTATTTTTATAAAATATAATATTCAAACAATATAAAGCATAATCTATAAATATATATAATTATATAATACATTTTCGAGGCCAAGTACACTTTTTTTAGTGCTACCCGCTTTGTTTGACTATGATGTAAAAGTATATTTATGGAAAATTATTGCTTGGTGGAGATTGTAAAAATTAATTATTGATCAATGATAAAGTTTATCACTTTATATTTTAGTACCTGTAAAATTTTTCATTAATTTATAAATATTTTTTTGAATATACATTGAGTTATAAATTCTCCTATATTTATTGGCTAAAAAAAATTTATTTTACTAAAAAATATATTTTTTTAATAACTGAGGGTATGTTTGGTTTGAGTTTGGGAGATGAATTTTAGAGATAAAAAGTACGAAAAGTTGTTTGGTTTGGTTTTTTTCAAAAGATGTTTTGGAAAATTATTTTGAGAGAGAGTTTTGGAAAAAGTTATTGATTTGATGTGTATGAGAGAGAGATTTTTTTGAAAAACTTGTAAACCAAACAAGTTTTGGGAAATTTTTTTAGAAAAATTTGTTTGATTTGATTACTTTTAAAAACTTATTTATAGAGAATTTTTCTCAAAAATTTTTGAGAAACACAAACCAAACAAGGCCTGAGTATCTGGATCAATTTATGTGCATTTCGACTAATCTGAGAGGCCAATCACACTGTCCACTTGTTACATGCACCTCGACTAATTCTGGAAAACCAATCCCATTGCTCACGTATGAATTTCCCATTTAAAATTGAGTAATGCTATAGGTACCAATTAGTTTACTAACTAGTGTACCAATTGATGATGTGACATAATTTAAGATGTTTTTGATATTTGTAATTTGTGTAATGAGTGGGGTCAATAATAATGTCATAACTAGTGTTGGTACACTAGTTAGTACATTAATTGGTGCATGCAACACTACTCTTTAAAATCAGAGCAAAGGCCCAAGCCTCAAGTTGCTAATCTTTGAGACCAATGCTACCGCCCACTTACGGGTTCCATTTAAAGTCAGTGCAAACTCCCAAGTCCCACGCACACTTTCAGGTCCCAAACCAATCCCACCGATCACTTGTGGGTTTTCATTTAATATCAAATCAACTTCCAAGCCTCAAGTTGTGTGCACTTATTACAATTAGTAAGTATTAAATAAGCAATTTAAAGGTAGCACATCTCCAGGCCCCAAGTTGTGGCCACTAAACCAAGAGTCCGGATCCTCGGCCGCACAATCCTGCCGTCATCCCTGTGGCACCCCCAAAACGATGTCATTTTGAGGGAAATTTCAATTTAAAAAAAAAAAATTAGAACAGTAACCGGAGGGGAAGAAGGAAGGAAGATGGGTTTGATCTGAGCAAGAAAACCAAAAGGGAGAAGAAAAGATAAAAGATAAAAAATTTGAAATTGTTAAATTTGGGTTTGATCCGAGCAAGAAAACCAGAAGGGAGCAGATCTGAGCAAACCAGATGGGTTTGATTTAAAAGATAAAATATTTGAAATTGTTAAAAGATAAAAGATTTGAGATGGTTAAATATGGGTTTTTGATTTAAAAAAAAAATGTGATACAACAAGAGATGACTATAATCAAGTTTTCACCAAACAATTCATCAAAATAGGTATGAGTCAAATCTTTCATCCAATTTCCTACAACCCCATTTTCACTCAAAGTTTGATGAAATTGTTAAATGATAAAAGATTTGAAATGGGTTTTCTTTCAATTTGATGGAAATCAAGATGAATATAATCAAAACATAGATAATGAGATTTTGACTCACATCTTTAGGCATTAAAGAACATGAGGGCTTTGTTGAGAGCGATGGTGTAATTGTCCGGCGGCGATTGAGGACAGTGGTGGCGGGGAACAGTTTTGATGATCAGGATGATGAACCCAGCAAGAAAACCAGCGGCTAGGAATAGTCCCAACAGTCCAAATAAATAGTTTTCGATTCACGATGATGAAACCCAGATCAACATACTTCTTCTTCTCCTCTCTCTTTGAGAGGGAGAGGAACTTCATTTGGGTTTGTGTAAAGAGTTAGGGTGGGTTTGATTTTGTCCCCCCTCCGTCCTCTCTCTCTTCTTCCCCTCTGTTTCTGTTTTGTTTTTTTTTTTTTAATTGAAATTTCTCCCAAAACGACGTTGTTTTGGGGTTGCCGCAGGGATGGCGGCAGGATTGTGAGGCTAAGGATCCGGCCCTTGAGATTTTATGAACAAAATCTTAATTGATTGGATGAACTCATTTTTTATCCCCCAAAAAAAATCCACTTATAGCAGCTCTAAAAAATATTTTAAACAAACTAATTTTTTTTAACCAACTTTTTTTCTCCAGCTTTTTAACCAACTACAAAGAGAATCCTCGTAGTTTTCTTTCCTCACCATCTTATGAACACGAGTATAAATTAATACTACAGGTAAGAATTTTGTTGAAGTGTATCCTTAAACATAGATCAAGAAAGTTTAAAAAATTATTTATTTTGTTTTAACCTGTGTTTTTGAAATACATATTAACAAGAGCTTATATTACAATCAATAAAATAAATTTACATATGATGCAATAAACCTTACATTTTAAAATAATTCTTTAACAATTACATGATGATTTCTTATAAAATGATAACATAATATGACCGTTACATTAATTTTTTATTTTTTATTTTTATTTTTATTTAGGGCAAATTATACTTTATCCATCTCAATTATCATCATTTTTTATTTTACCCTCTTAAATTAAAAATGGATACAATGTACTCCTTCATCTTTTGAAATTTTTTAATTTAATCCTGATGTCTTCATTTTATTAACAAAATAGATGAAAAAACTTGTTATATTTATGATGAAAATATCTTTTAAAGATCTGTTATAAATATGACATATGCACATTACATACACATTTTTCTTCTTTTTTGTTAAGAAAAAGGAGATATAGGGGTTATATTGAAAATTTTTTAAAAATGAAGGGGTATATTGTATAAAATTTTAATTTGAGGGGATAGTGATGGTTGAAAATGGTAAAATTCCATTTTATTTATAGTCCTGTAAGGTTGGAGTGCCGTGCCAACATATCTAAGGCTTTGTTTGAAAAGTTGGGTTGACGTTTTGAATTTTTAACTATTTTAGTTTATGTTAAAAAATTTGTTTCGATTAGTTTTTTTGATTTTTATAAGTAAATGTGATATTTTATTTTACTACTTTTTAAATTTATTTTATATTTGATTTTTATGAGTAAATGTAATATTTTATTTTACTATTTTTTTAATTTATTTTATATTTTTGTGATTAATTTAGCTAAAAAAAAAAAAAAAAAGTCTAATTGCTAAACGAGAAATAATGGCAACAACATCCAAATAATAAGAATAAAATAAGCAAATACGTGTTTGGCAAAAAACACAAAAATAAAAAAGCAAATACGTGTGTCCCCCCATCTATCTGTATATTGCATACACATTTGTTTTGGAGTGAGAGCGAGCAAGTGGGAGACTTGTCTGTATTATTATTTTTTAAGCTTTTGGTTCAACTGGGCAAAAGCATCTCTCTCTCTCTCTCTCTCTCTCTCTCTCCCTCTCTCTCTCTCTACTTTGTAGTGTAGAAGGCCATCCATGGCTGCAGCTCGCATAGTCTCCTCTTTGCTCAGTCGTTCTCTCTCTCTTTCTGCCCTTTCTGCTGGTTTCTTTCTCTCTACAGGTCACCACTTTCCATCCTCTCATCTCTCTCCTCATACCATATCTGTCTATGTATATGTATGTATATATACACACAGACACTCACATGTTTATGTTTGTGTGTTTATGTAAAGTATACATGTGTGGTTGTAGCTTTGAATCTTTGAAGCTCTGTTTATGTCATCTGCTCTGACTTGTTTATCTTATCTTTATCATCTGCAGATTTCTTGTTTGACTTTCTAAATTTTGTTTGTTTTTAGTAAATTTAGGAATTCCTTCTACAATCACTTTTAAGTTACTTTTATATTATGCAGATTCAAGATTCAAGTTATATCCTCTGTGCAAAAAATTTGGATTATATATATATATATATATTTTATATGTATGATGTATGAAAGTATGGTAATGGAATTTGGAAAGAGATGATCATTGAAGGACTAGGAAGATGATATTTGAAACAGATGGATCACCTTTGACACAAGTGTCACAGACCAAATTATTTTGTATGTTACAAAGAGAACTCAAATTTAAAACAGAAAAAGCTTGTAGGAATTGCTGCTTAAAATCAGATTCAATTTAAAGATCCATATTACTAGATCACTGTATCATGTGATTGTACATTTCTAGTATAGTATTTTGTTTGTGACTCTATGTAATGCATTCATGCCTGATAAAATTCTCCCCCTTTGGCAAATGTTTCCGACAGTTTGCGCCACTACACATAAGATAGCTTCCTTGATTTCAATGTTCCACTTATTTATTTATTTTTAATTTTTTTTCTTTCTTTCTTTAGTGATTTACTACAAAAATTGATCTTCGTAAGAAACAAATTTCAGGAAGAAATTCTAGCTTGGCGAGAAGCGCCCTCGGATTTAGCACTGCTGCAGTGGCAGAGGAACCGATCACTCCACCTGTTCAAATCGAACACACCCAACTTCTAATCAATGGCCAATTTGTGGATTCAGCGTCCGGTAATTCATTGCTGATATATTAAACCACGATCCTCAATTCGGATTATTTGCCATATGCATATGATTTTTAATGTATCATATGCCAATACAATTAAACTGACATTGGATGTTATATTTGTCTTAGGAAAAACATTTCCAACCTATGACCCTCGGACAGGAGAGGTTATTGCTCAGGTTGCCGAGGGTCATGCAGAAGATATAAACCGTGCCGTATCTGCTGCTCGTAAGGCATTTGATGAGGGACCATGGCCAAAAATGACCGCTTATGTGAGTTAAATTTGTAGTTAAATTTGACTTTGTGGGTATTTTGTGTTATTGCCATTTTCATTTTGTTTTTCATTTTCAGGAACGGTCACGGATACTGCTACGTTGTGCTGATTTGGTTGAGAAACACAGCGATGAGATTGCTGCTCTTGAGACATGGAATAATGGGAAGCCCTATGAACAAGCTGCCACGGCTGAATTACCGATGTTAGTTCGTTTGTTTCACTATTACGCCGGTAAGATCATTAAAATGAACCAATTGGCATGTACTCCTGAATTTATGTATCCTTGAAATGTTAAAAATTGCATTTGATCATTTTCATTAATTATTCTTTACTAATGCAGGTTGGGCTGATAAAATCCATGGTCTAACATGCCCGGCTGATGGACCATACCATGTGCAGACATTGCACGAACCGATCGGCGTTGCAGGGCAGATTATTCCCTGGAACTTTCCTCTTCTCATGTTTGCTTGGAAAGTTGGTCCTGCACTCGCATGTGGTAATACTATTGTCTTGAAGACTGCAGAGCAAACCCCATTGACTGCTCTTTATGTGGCAAAGCTATTTCATGAGGTAGGTCATGTTAGCTGTATTCTGTTTTATTAGTTTTCTGACAACTTTCTTAATTTTGGTCTTCCTTCTTTTTTGTTCCCCATTCAATTTGCTTGACCTTAGTTTCATTCAAAGGCTCACTGGTGTTTCTTGTCTTACTATTTGGGTGACATCGTAGAGTCATATTGTGGATATCTCTACAAAGAACATAGGCGAGTTTGATTGGGGTATATAGAGGGGGGATATGCCCTTTTGATCGGATATAGGAACAAAGAAAAACATGTGAACCCCTCCTTTTTTATGTCCTTTGTTTGGTTACTGGATATGAAGTCTTGTGGTATATTATATCCCCAAAAGTACAGGATATGTAATACCATCCCTCCTCTATAGTATTGCATATACCCTGTCGCAAGATATATGTCATTCTTCATCCAACGGTAAAAAATAACCACTTTCCTCTTATCTCATACTACATCCTACTTTTTTCGATAGAATAAAAATTGCCCATTATATCCCATCTTATATCCCTAAGTATTACATATCCTCCTTAGCTCCTTATACCCAATCCACACAATCAAATATTTGTTTATAAACTATGATAGGGTGGCCTTTTGGATACTGTCTTCTGCTACTTTGTTCATGTTATCTTCAATATAGTTAATTATGTGTTTAAGTGATCAATTGTTTCCAAATCAGAATATTGCAAGATCGTGTAACCAGCTTCTGGAGTTTGAGTTTGGTACTCAAGCTGGAATTTTGTAGCATTTCCATAAAAAAAATCATATCCCTACACTTGTCAAATGTGTATGAACAATGATAGTGTACACCACTGGACTAAATTTTTTCGTACAAGATTATAGGGTGGAAAAGCCCTAATTGATGAAGGAACGAGGTACTTTAACACTAATATAAAACCACAAGGATGATGTACAATGTAATAGACATGTCAGATGTACTATATGTATTGTGGTATGCCTAGATGCACATATTCATCCAAACAGACATTTTTAGGTTGGTAAGAAGAAATATTCAGATATTCTGTGTGTGGGTGTGCGCGCGCGCTCGTGTGAGTAATCATTTTACAATTTAATGTGCAATCTTTGTGACAGGCTGGCCTTCCTCCAGGTGTTCTAAATATAGTTTCTGGCTTTGGTCCAACTGCTGGTGCAGCTCTTGCTAGTCATATGGATGTGGACAAGGTATCTATGATGTTTCCTTTTATTGAGTATGAATTTTGTCAATTTGATGATTTGTTTTACCTTATTTTGCCTCTAGTAATGCCATCAAAACATTGACAAGTTTTAAGAGTAAAAGAAGAGGAGACCCATTTGAAAAATATTTAGTTATTCAATTTTCTTGGGAAGTTTATCTAGTTATTTAATTTTGTTGGTATTAATAAGAGGAGGTAAAATATAGCGGTTGATCCTCGCTATTTTCTACTGTTTCATTTCTTTTGGTGCAATCATAAAAGGTAGGTTTGTTGATTATTATGTAGTCACATGTGAATTGTTTGTTGTGCACAAGGCACTTATCCAACATCCTGCTGACAAACTGGACACATGTTGAGTTATTGACAAAAAAATTACACCATCTTTGCATGCTGACCACCAAACTTGTTGCCCTTTTTATGACCGAGCATTGTGGGAATTTTTTTTCTTTTCAGAATTTTAAGGGTGTGAATTGAATTGTCATTATTAAATTTTCGACTAGTTTGTCTCATAAACAGTTATTATTCACTGAAATTTAACTAAAAGTATTGCTTGTCAAAATTAATATGTTATCGATTATTTGCTAAAAATAATATTTTTTTTGATTTTTTTTAAAGAAATCGAGCTTGTTGCATTCGGATTCTTGTCTATCCTATTCAAGATGAATCAGGACTTTATGCGACGAAAGGAATACGATCTAATGGCTGAAACTTAAACTGTAAGATTTTAAATAAAAATTTGGATTTGCCACCTAACATAAAACTCAGGTATGTTAGGTCATCTAGAATTTGGAATCTTATTTTGGAAACATATTTTACAAAAATTTGAATTTAATAGTGACTTCCATTTTGGTCTTAAAAAATCTAGAGATGAGTGTGGGAGTTTATTGTTACGGGTAGAGAAGGTATTAGGCACCCTACACCGCCCTTATCGTACTGCATTTCCAAATTTATCGATTTCTTTGTGGATGAATCTACTTTTGAAAATATTTTTGACAATAAAAGTAGAATTTAAAATTTTAATACGGAAAAATGATTAACGAAAATTAATAGTAAAGTGTTTTCATACTTATGTACATATGTATATATACACATATATATAGGGATTAATTTTTGCCAAATATATATATATATATATTCATATATATATATATATGGGTATTATTTTTATATATGTGTGTGTAAGTATATGTATATATATACCGGGGCAATTCCACCAATTTATATATACATGTGTGTTATAGTAAATATCATTTATTCATTTTTTATTTATATATATGTATATACAGGAGGCAATTTCACCAAAATATATATATACATATATATATTATGATCAACATACACATATATAAATAATACAGTGATGATATAAATAAGATAAAATGAATAAAAAATGAAATAAGATAGATTAACTTGAATGGAATAAATGAAGTAAATAGATAATATAAATATTGTTTATTATGATGAACAATGTATACAAATATCCACGTGTGAGTTTTAAAGAAATAAAAATACTTAACACATTTTCTTTTCTTTTCTTTTTCACTTAATTTTTTTTTTCTTAAATGCACTTTATTTTTTTTTTCCTAACTCTCTCAATTCTGCATTTCTTCCCGAGCCTCTCTATCTGCCCTTTCCTCTGCTCTATTTATAGAGTTGAAGGATGATGATGATGTTGGGATAAATAGAGCAGAAGGATGATGATGATGTTGGGATGGAATGATGATGATGACGATGCTAAGATGATGATGGAGGTGGAAAGTCAAAAAGAGAATTTGATTTGGTGGAGTGTCCACCACCTTTTCCTTCATTTTCTACATTTTTTTTTCCTCTTTAACTTTTTAGAATTTTATTTGGTGTGGTTGAGACATATGAACTTCTTAATTTGGACGGTTGAGATTTGCTTGATGAACAAGGAAATAATTAGGTGTAACATAGAACACCATAAATTCGTGGCTCTCTTTATTGATTTGTTGAAAAATCCCCCAACTAATGTTCAATTTTAACAAAAATTTGTGCCCAAAGGTTTTTGGGCGTTCTGGATCCAATAATAAGTTCCATTACTGCAAATTCCTTAGACTTCGGGCAAAATGGGGTATCAACGACTACTCCTCTTTGTATAGTTTTGGTTGATCAAAATTATAGAAAGATTGAAAGTGAGACACATTCTGCCCCAAGAATACTGAATATTAATTTTTTTCTTTATTTTTTTAATCAATTTTTTTTTCTTTTCTTTTTCTTTTTTACTTTTTTTTTATTTATTATTTCTCTTTTCCTTTTTTTTTATAATATTTTTCTTTTCTTTTATTCTTCTCTCTTTTCCACAACTGTGGCTCAATGCTTGACGATGACAAATCTAGTTTGGCCTCAATTCCCTAGGCACGTTCCTTTTGTCTTCTTTCTCCCTCCTTCATCTTCTCCATTCTTTTCTTAAGGACTGCTTGCTAGAGAGAGAGAGAGAGAGAGAGAGAGAGCAGAAACAAAAGCTGCAAAATCAGTCTCCTATAGCTCAAGCTTTTCATTTCTCTAATATGCCTTCGTCCCATCAGCCCCTTACTCTGTTTCTTGACTTGAATGACACGCCGATAGGAATAACTGTCATCGGCTCTTTTGAGCCTCCATAGAGTATCCCTACCCCTCAAGAGTATTCCTGTCCCTGTTTTCAATTTCCTCGCAATGTCAGTCGAACGATTGTTGGCAACACAAATTGACATTGAAGCCAATTCCCATATGCTAAAATCGTGTGTGGATACCGTAACCGCAATATCCAATTTGTCGCGCTGGTTGCAGAGTAAAGTAAATAAGGTGCAACGGCTGACTACGCAACCCACCCTCTTCCAGCGTATGTATTAAGACGCTCGGCGGGAGTCAACTGAAGAGGCAGAACATAGAGTTGAAGAGCCGGTGTAACACCCCGAAATAACCCAACATGTACAATGCATCAAGCCACATTCATTAATTAAATTTAACTATTCTCCAACCTTTACATCATAAATCTCTAAAGTTCTATACAAAAGTTCCACATGCGGATATACATTCGATGATGAGAAGAACACATGAATCTATAGCATGTGGAGCATCTAGTCTCAAACAATTAAAATGCACTTAAGGGCCGGTTACATTTTCCAAGGTAATAACCCGGTTACACAAAATGGTCTCTCGGACCTATACACGTTTAGCCCTTGGCTTACAAAAATTTGCAACAAAAATTTGAGAGAAGTCTACTTTTCACAAAACAAATCCACGCCCTCAACTCGGCGGGATCACCACATCTTTACCTGCACCAAAGTCCCATAGGGGTGAGCATAAAGCCCAGTAGAGGATTCTTACAAAGTATATACAGTTATGCAAACTCTCAATGAAAAATGCAAATGTCAATGCCATGCCATGCCATTTTAAAGAAATTTCATTTTATGCTCTGCTTGAAGATCACAATTTTTCAATAAAAGTTTACAATCTCAACAATTTTCGAAACTTCCAATTTTAATCAATAGGGGCGGTAAATACGACTCAGGTAATTCCTAGGTTGGTGTCTGCAAGTAGGCTCAACAAGCACTACCAGTAACCCCACTTTACTGGTTGCTAACCGGAAGGGAAGTGGTACCTTCTCCGCGCGTGTTTTCGGTTTTTCACCCTGGACACTCAGGCCAACCTATCAATCTCATCTACGCCCCCTATCCGGACTTATCAACGTATTTACCCCATAACACATTTCCATAGTTCTTATAACCATACCATTTTCTTTCATGATGTAAATATCTTCAATCTAAAATTACAATGATAATAAATAATTGAATGAGTATGCAATGCAATGATCTTTCCATACCTCATAACATTTCTCCATTTTCAAATGTCTCTACAATAATGTCAACAATCACATTTCCCATTTCCTCTTTTCAATGTTCTTCCACAAGATAACCATATGTCATCAACACATAGTTACAACCTTTCATTTCACAAGTCTTAACAATTTAGTCTCTTCAAGACTCCATGTAGTGTTTTCAAACATTAATCTCCAATGTTTATAATTCTCACAAGTCCATAGTACACAACAATTTGTCATCTCACAACCATGTATCATCATATATTTAACAATAGTTTCTAAAACAAATTCTTCATTTTGATATGTCAATTGATTGCCATTTTGTAAAACCACATCATGAAGCTACACATATCCATTCTTTTATCACAAGAAGAATAAAATCACTCTAGACATTTCCATACTTTCCAAAATCCCTAAATTTCTAGGGTTTTTCATCATAAACCAAACATTTCCATTTCCTTGGTGAAACTTTACCAAAACCATTTTTCTTGAGTTTAATAAAAGGGAAAATAACCCTAGGATTAACAAAGGGTTGAGATTTAAAACCCACTCTTAAACTCTCTACAATTTTGGTCTCAAAATAAACATTAGCATAAGATTTCAAGAAAACTTTTTAAATCAACGTCATTATAGCAAAACATGTATATGTAACTCAAGAAATCCCTATCTCAATGTTTGATGAAGAAATGGAGATGAAACCCTAGCTTTGATGGAAGATTCTTCAAGTTTCCCACAACACCAAGAGGAGCCCTAGCTTAGATCTTCAAGATTAGAGAGAGATGATGATGGATTTGGATCCAATGGATTACAAGAATCAAAGAGTTTTAGGGTTTTGATGAAGGTTTCTAGAGAGAAGGAGGAGAAAATATGAGGTTAGAGTGAGATAGAAAAGCCCCAAATGTGATACAAAATCTGCCAAAAGAGAAAAAAAAAACAGAGGTTCGGTTGCCCAGAATCGCGTACGTGCGGCGCCTTTCCCCGTACGTGCGGAGCGCCTTCCCTGCACGTGCGGCCCTCACCCCCGCACGTGCGGTGGTCCTTCCTGCACCACCTTCCGTACCTGCCTTTTAGGCAGTGTGCAATCATCTGAAGATCAACCCTCCCCGCACGTGCGGCGTGCCCCGTATGTGCGGCCCTAGCCCAGCAACCCAGAAATTCTCCGTTTCACTCCCGGGCACTCCGGACTCGACTGCGTACCCTCCGAAACAAAAGAAAGGCCAACTCGAAACAAACAAAGATGAGAATTAAAGAAAGGCGTACGGACACAATAGTCCCGATGAAAATGAAAACGAAGAGACGTAAAGTAAGACCGATTATCACAGCCGGACTACAATCATGGAAAGAGTATTGATGTTTAGTTATACCCCCTTTGATGGCCAACGGGGATACATCTCTTTTGAAAGCCTTGCAAATACTGAAGCAGGGTCTTCAAGGGCCTCTGCAAAATGAAGATGATGTGAGGCAATTGACGGTAGAGTCGAGCAGTGTAGCTGTTTGGAAGTGAAGTCTGCTTTCGACCTTTGCCGTCAAGCTCTGCATGTTGCTGGAATCTGTGGAATCTGAGACAGACCAACCATTTTTTTTTTTTTGTATTTTTTTTGTATTTTTTTTGCCACTTGTATCTGGTCTTGGATCCTGGATCTGAAATAAAATAAATATTTATATAAGAATGATGCATGAAAATTATTTATTGGAGTTTCATTATGTATACGAGCAAATTCATGCATACACAAGATGATACACCATGTTTTCAATACCAAACATACGAAAATGTATTGTTTGTATTGGATGCTAAATCACATATGGGGATTTTCATGAAATGTATGGAATTTGTTGTTGGAATTTTCATTAAGCATACGAGCAAAATATATCATGCATACAAGATGATATGTCATTTTTGCAATGCCAAACATACGAGAAGGTATTTGTCTATATTGGAGGACAAATCACATACGAGGATTCCATTTGAGATATCTCAATGAAATCAAACATGCAGATAGATATCTTTTTGAATTGTTTTTATGAAAATTGTTTGTTGAAATTCCATATGAGAAGGTATTGTTTGTATTGGATGACAAATCACATACGAGGATTTTCATTTGAGATTTTCATGCGTATTCTAGACAAAAATCAGATAGCAATAGGTCACATTAACCTGTTATGTGTGTAGTCCCTATCTTGGAGTGAAAATGCAATACGATGCAGATACATATCTTTACGAGATATGAAAATAAATAAATAAATTAAATAGATGTGTGTGGATAAGACCAAAGCACATGTTTGTGTAATAATAGTGCAATATGATGTATCTATTATGCGATGTGCCAATGAATTTGAGCTAACAGATACCTCTACGGGGTATGATGGATTTGATTGATTGGATACGACCGAAGTTTTTTTTTTTTTGTTGTTAAGCAATGAGAAGGTCACATGTTTGTGCAATACGATGCATTCCAATTGTGCTAAATTTTATAACATACCAATACGATGGAATATTATATTATATGCTAGTCTCTGATATAGAATTTATTACCATAAGCTTTTTTTGTTCTCTTTTAGTAAAAATTCTACCTCATGACTGATGGAGCAATTTTGAGAAGATTGACATTTCTTAGCTCAAAAGAATAGTCTTCCATTACTCATCTGTACAATTACTTACACATTCCAGGTGGACCAATCAATGTCCCAGGATTGACTATCTCTGCTTCCTAGATAAGAAGTTGATCACTCCATGATTAGGGAGAGGATTGCTAGTGACATTGGGCATGTTTAGAGGAATTACTGTTAGTGTGCCTATAATCTTGGCATCAATGAGGTCTTGTGTATTGTGCCGCAAGGAAAAACATTGTTTAATATCATGTCATGTTTGGCCAAAGTGATAGGCACATTGGAGATTTGGGTCAAACCCTCTCGGGAGCGAAGTTGGTGGTGGTTGAGCCGAAATTGGTGTTACCTATCCTACTGCCAATAGCTGGTTGAAGGCCTCAGCTATGGGAATTACCAGTGTAGTGAATTGTCTATTCCGACGATCGTTTGCTTGTTGCTGATTCGTTGGTTGTGTCATTTGTGCAAGAATAGTGTCTACTCTAGTTGCTAAGGCATGAACTTGCAGTGGTGGTATACCTGATAGGAGTTTATATTGTGATTGTAAAGGCAACACTTGACTGGAGTAATATTGGGAATACTGTTGCACTGGCTAAGGATATTATATTTGATATGGAGAGTTGTTATTGATAGGAAGAATTAGAGAAACTTCTCCCTCGTCGGGTTTCTTTATTGGATGAGGATGGTATAACTTCTCAATTTTTGGCTTAAGGATCTATAAGACGTCCTGTCTTTATTCCATCTTCAATAGCTCCCGTTGAATTATGACGTCTGCAAAGCTTTTGCCAATACTGGCACAAAGCTTATCCAAATAGATCCCTTTGCATGTTTGGATAAAAAGTGAGACAGATTCTGAGTCTGATATTGGCAAGTTCACTTGTGTAGTTGCTTCTCTCCATCTGAGCGCGTGATCTTTGAAAGATTCTTTTGGTTTCTAAGTTATACTCATTAATGAGCTTCGATCAATGCACAAATTTCAATTGTGCTTGTATTGCTTGATAAAGGCATGAGCCAATTCCATCCAAGACCGGATTCGGTGCATTTCCAGTCTGGCAAACCATTAAAGTGCAAGCTCTGTTAGGCTATGCTGGAACAATTGCATGAGCAGTTTATCATTGCTTGACCCAGCATAGAGCTTCAAATGAGCGATTGGATTTCCCGTGCCGTTGTACTTGGAAAACTCTGGCATTTTGAATTTAGGTGGGAGCTAGAAATCTAGAAAGAAGCATAATTCACTGAAGTCAGTGCTTCCATATATGTCGGTGGCCTGGAGGGTTTTCAGTGCTTCCTTTATATTTTGGATTTTTTGGGTAACAGTTTGGTCGATGATCGGGGTAAGAGTTGGTACATTATGAGGATGAGGTGGCTCGGGATTGTTGTTTTCCATATCCCCATGAAGGGATGGCCTTGCGTCGGTGGGACCGCATGGAAAACTTCAAGAGGTATTGTTGGAATGTTAAATTGTGTAGCAGGAATGGCTTGAGTTGTAGGGATAGGTGGAACAACAGGTGGTTGCCCGGTTGGAAGCACTGTGGATCTGGCTTGAGCATGGTTGTTGGAATGAGTAGCTGCTGGAGGAATATAAGGAGCTAATGGAGCTTGCGAGGATATGAAAAGTTGTATATCATCAAACGGAGATCCTCAATCTGGCGCTTCAGTTTGTTGAACTCGGATTGTGGGACCACGTCTGGATCTGCTTGAAAGCGTGATTTGGATCGGGTTATGATTGTCCTCTATGGTGGAGGATTGGCTGGTTGCTTTTTCTTGCCTTCAGGATCAACGTTGTCAGTGGGTGGCTGGGTAGCTCGAATGGATCTTGTGTAAAAGAATTTATTATCCGTTAAAAACAAATGATACGCTATCTAGAAATCAAGGTAGATCCACTCCAAAAATCAATAAAAGAAATTTGTTATAGCCAAAACCCTCTATAGTCCCAGTGGAGTTGCTAGCTATCGCACGCGGATTTTCGTCCATCTTATTCAAGATGAATCAGGACTTTATGTGAAGAAAGGAATGCGATCCAATGGCTGAAACTCAAACTATAGGATTTTAAATAAAAATTTGGAGTTGCCGCCAAACATAAAACTCAGGTGTGTTAGGTCACCTAGAATTTGCAATCTTATTTTGGAAACATGTTTTACAAAAATTTGAATTTAATAGTGACTTCCATTTTGGTCTTAAAATCCAGAGATGAGTTTGGGAGTTTATAGTTGCGAGTAGAGAAAGTGTTAGGCACCCTACACCACCCTTATGGTACTGTGTTTCAAAATCTATTGATTTCTTTGTGGATGGATCTACCTTTGAAAATATTTATGACAATAAAAATAAAATTTCAATTTTTAATACGGAAAAATGATTAACGAAAATTAATGGTGAAGTGTTTTCATACTCATGCACATATGTATATGTATACACATATATAGGGGTTAATTTACGCCAAATATATATATGTACATATATATACGGGTATTATTTTTACATATGTGTGTGTATGAGTATATGTATATATATACGGGGGCAATTCCACTAAAATATATATGCATATATATATTTTATGATAAATAATATTTATTCAATACATGCATGTATATATGTTTAGGGGCAATTCCACCAAAATATATATATATATATATATAAATGTGTTATGGTAAATATCATTTATTCATTATTTATTTATATATATATGTATATACAGGGGGCAATTCAACCAATATATATATATATATTATGATAAGCATACACATATATATAAATAATAGAGTGATGACATAAGTATGATAAAATGAATAAAAATGAAAAGCGAGCTCTCATCACATCCTTGGAGGTCTAATTATTGAGTTTTTCTCCCGGGAAAGCAGGACGAATGGTGTCGGTAAGTGATAATGCTGCTTCATAAGAAGTAGAAGGTATATCTATCATGAGTGCCTCCTCTTCTTTGAACAGGTTGACAATAGTCTCGATGGGATTTGAATCAAATTCCTAATTGAAGTTTGGAACTTGGAAGGAATCTTGTTGGCTCTCTTTAGTATTGGTGTTGTCCTAGACAATGGGTGGCAACAACTATGTAAAATCTAAAAACTTCAATGAGATTTCCTGAAAGTCAACTTGTATCTGGCCAGACGAGACATGATAAACAGTGTTTTCCCTTGCGGCACAAGATACAAGACCTCATTGACGACAAGATTATAGGCAAACAAGCAGTGGTTCCTCCGAACATGCCCAATGTTACCAGCAATTCTCTCCCGAACCATGGAGTGATAAATTTCTTATATGAGGAAGAAGAGATATCTAATCCCGGGGCATTGATTGGTCCACCTGAGACTGTAGTGATTTGTATAGCGGGCGATCCTTGTAGGAGCACTATTGCCATGGCTGACCTTGTACCCAACTCATCTCCTAGAAGAGCTACGAGAACACCAAGACCAATTGGAACCATTCACCCTTTGGGGGCAATCTATTGTCCTGAAATGCCACGTTCAAATAGTCAAGTAGCCGTAACCTTCCCAGTGGTTGTCGCGATTGTTGATACCCCATTTCGCCCCTAGTCTAAAGTATTTGCAAAAATGGAACCCACTATTGGAACTGGAATGCCCAAAAACCTTTGGGCACAATTTTTTGTTAAAATTGAACATTGGTTGGGTTATTTTTCAACAAACCAAGGAGGAGAACCACAAAATTATGGTGTACTGTGTCACACCTAATTATTTCCCTGTTTATCAAGCAAATCTCAACCTTCCAAATCAAGAAGTTCATGTGCCTCAACTACACCAAATAAAATTCTAAAAAGTAAAAAAAAAAAAGATTAGAAAATGAAGGAAAAGTTGGTGGACACTCCACCAAATCAAATTCTCTTTTTGACTTTCCACATCCATCATCATCTTAACATCATCATCGTCCCATTTCGACATCATCATCATCATTCAACTTTATAAATAGAGTAGAGGAGGAAGGAAAGAAGGGGGGAAGAGAGAGAGAGAGGCTTGGAGGAGAAAAATTGAAGAAGGGAAGAAATGAGTAGGGCGAGAGTTAGAGAGTAAAAAAAAAAAAAAGGGTTGCTGAGTGAAAATAAAAAAAATGTGTTAGGCATTTTGATTTCTTTTTAAAGCACAAAAGTGGATACTCGTGTATGTTGTGTATCAAAATAAACAATATTTATATTATCTATTTACTTCCTTTATTCCATCCAAACTAATTTATGTTATTTCATTTTTATTCATTTTATCATACGGTTGGCTCATTTTTCCTACGAAAGAAAATATCATAAATGCAAGTGTGCCAGCAAGGATTAAAAAATCCTTACAGATTAAATTCAAGCCAATTATCAAGTGATTGTGTTGGCGGTTCTTTTGTCTCTACGAAGAAAACTTCAAAGTTGCCAAGTATAGGGAAAAGAAAAATTAAAAAGAGGGAGACGGAGAAAAATGATTGAGTGAACAATTGGGGTGATTAAGTGAACAATCAAAGTAACCATTAATTACCTCTACTCCTATGCTTTGAAAATGAAGTGCATAAAATAAAGTGCATGAAATATAAATCTATATTAAACTACTCCTAAGATAAGGAAAATGACAAGAAAAATAGAATCAATTGTCTTTGATTTCAGTTGGTTCCTTTACAATGTAACAATGAATGGCTATTTATAGGCAAACATTTGTAGGAAAAAACTCCCTAAAACTACCAACTCTTCCACCTCCTCCATTTCATACTCTATGATCTTTCATAACTTCCTTCAACCTCCATTTCATACTCCATGTTCTCCACTTTGTTCTCCATCATTTTTCCACATTTCATAACTTCTCATAACTTTCAAATGAGTAAGAGGGTGCCACATGTCCAGTAATTTTATAAATAATAAATAATAAAATTGTAAATTTATGGTGCCAACACATACTTATGTCATCATTCTATTATTTATACGTGTGCATATGTTTATCATAATATATACATGTATATATTTTGGTAGAATTACCCCCTATATATACATGTATATAAAAAAAAAAAAAAAAAAATAATATTTACCATAATATTCATGCATATATACATTTTGGTGGAATTGCCCCTATACATATATACATGAATGTATATATTAAATATTATTTATTATAACATGTGTGTGTTTATATATTTTAGTGAAATTACCCCCTATATATACATGTATATAAATAAAAAATGAATAAATAATATTTACCACAACATGCATGTATATATATTTTGGTGGAATTGCTCCCTACACATATATACATGCATGTATTAAATAAATATTATTTATAATATATGTGTGTATATACATTTTGTTGGAATTGACCCCTTTATGTAGATACATATACTTATGCACACAACTATGTAAAAATAATACCCGTATATATATTTGGCAGAAATTAACCCTTCCGTATATATATGTGCATGAGTATGTATATATACACACACATATATATAAATATATTCTTATCATCATAAATATTTTTAAAGGTAGATCCATCCACAAAGAAATCAATAGATTTGGATCGTAAGGGCGGTGTAGGGTGCCTAACACCTTTCCTACTCGTAACAATAGACCCGAATTCATCTCTGGATTTTTAAAGACCAAAATGGAAGTCACCATCAAATTCAAATTTTTGTAAAATATGTAGCCAAAATATGATTGCAAATTCACTAGGTTTCTTGCACTAATACCTCTCAACAAAATGATGTTGCTGAACGCAAAAATCGCTATCTCCTTGATGTCGCCCGTTGTTTATCCTGTGAGATGCGGGTTCCTCGATCCTATTTGAGGGAAGTGGTTCTTATTGCTGTTTATTTGATTAATCGTCTTCCTATCCAAGTTCTTCAAAAGCAAACACCTCTTCAAGTTTTGTTCGAGTTTACCTCTTTTGGGTTCTCTATTTCCCCTAAGACCTTTGGCTGTGTTTGTTTTGTCCATAATCATTCATCCACTTGTGGTAAATTAGATCCTAGGTTTCTTAAGTATGTGCTGCCACACAAAAAAGTTATACGTGTTATCATTCTCCCACTCGCAAATGGTTTGTCTCCATGGATGTCAGTTTCTTTGATTTTCAGCTTTACTTTCCGCCCTCCTCGGTATCACAATCATCCTTTCCGAGGGAGCCTTGGTGTGAAGAGATTTCTGTTCCACTTCCGCTAGTAAGAGCAGATGATGCGCCAGCAGTTGTTGAGGAAAAGGCAACAAGCAAAGTTTATATCAGGGATAAGGACAGACAGCAAGTCCCCTGGATGCAAGAGCCTACTTTCTCTTCTCTACTGCCAACTTCTTCTCTGGATGAGTGTCCAGAGTCACTCCTCTCTCTTGAGAGTCCAGACAATTCTAATTCTAATGCTCTTATTCCTGAGTTTTCAAATCTTGATATTCCCATCGCTATTGAGAAGAGGGTTAGGACATGTACCCAGCATCCTACTACTAATCATGTATCTTATTCTAATCTGTCTTCCTCATATAAAGCCTTTCTGTCTAAAGTGTCTTCTGTGAGTCTACCTACCAATTTTCAGGATGCTCTCTCTATTCTTGAATGGAAACATGTCATGATGGAAGAGATGAGAGCTCTCAGCAAGAGTGGCACTTGAGAGTTAGTGGAGCTACCTAGAGGAAAAAATCTAGTTGGGTGTAAGTCGGTGTACACGGTAAAACACAAAGTAGATGGTTCCATAGAGCGGTACAAAGCAAAACTGGTTGCTAAGGGCTTTACTCAGACTTATGGGGTAGATTACTAGGAGACATTTGCATTGGTTGCTAAGATGAACTCTGTGAGAATCTTACTCTCTCTTGCTACAAATTTGGATTGGCCACTTCATCAGTTTGATGTGAAGAATGTCTTCCTTCATGAAGACCTCGTAGAGGAGGTTTATATGGATATTCCCCCTGGTTTTGCAGATGCTAAGTCCAAAGGAAAAGTATGCAGGCTCCGAAAGTCGCTTTATGGGTTAAAGCAGTCTCCTAGGGCTTGGTTTGAAAGGGTTGCTCAGGCTATGCTGAAATATGGGTTCAAGCAAAGTCAAGCTGACCACACCCTATTTGTGAAACACTCTTCCCATGGTAAGACCATAACTCTTATTGTCTACGTTGATGATATTGTTATGACAGAAGATGATGTTGAGGAGATTCCTCGTTTGAAGGAATACTTAGCCAAGGAGTTTGAAATCAAAGACTTAGGCAATTTGAATTATTTTTTGGACATTGAAATAGCTCGGTCCAAGGATGACATCTTCCTACGTCAATGGAAGTATGTACTTGACTTGCTGAAGGAAACTGACATGCTTGGAGGTAGACCGTGTGATACACCTCTAAACTCGGGCCAGAAACTAAGTGAGAGGGAGATCTAGTGGACAGGGGAGATACCAGAGGCTAGTGGGTAAATTCATATATTTATCTCACTCACGCCCAGACATTGCTATTGCAGTGAGCATGGTTAGCCAGTTTATGCATGCTCCTAGAACTTTCCACTTAGAGGCAGTTATGAGAATTCTGAGATACCTGAAGGCCTCTCCTAGAAAGGGTCTCTATTTCTCAAAACATGAACATCTCAGCGTGGAAGCATTCACTGATGCGGATTGGGCTGGATCCGTCACTAATAGTCAATTGTCTTCAGGATATTGCACATTTGTTGGAGGCAACCTAGTCATGTGGCGCAGTAAGAAACAGAATGTGGTTGCTAGATCTCGTGCTGAGGCAGAATTCAGGGTTATGGCTCAGGGTGTATATGAGTTACTAAGGATTAGACTATTGTTAGGCGACTTGGGGATACTTCAGACCGATTCCATGAGATTATACTGTGACAACAAGGTTGCAATCAACATAGCTCATAATCTAGTTCAACATGATAAAACTAAGCATGTAGAGATTGATAGACACTTCATTAAGGAAAAACTCACTAGTGGCATCATATGTATTCTATTTGTGAAGACTGGGGACCAACTAGCAGATGTTCTCACCAAGGGATTAGGGAGCAAACCATTTAGTAACATTCTTAACAAGTTGGGTATGAGAGATATCGTTGCATCAGCTTGAGGGGAGGTGTTAAATAGGGGAATAAATATTGTTTCCTTATTGTGTGATTTTATTTCTCTCCTTAATTGATGTAATGGGCTGACCCATAATTTATGCCTTGTGACACTCCTGTAATTACTTATAATTATTTATATGAAAGGGGATGAGGTCTAACTCAAACCCTAACTCTTTCTCGTTTCTAAATCTACACATACCAATTTGACACCTCCTCTGATAAAATCCTAGTTCCGTCCTTGGGTCTACTAACATAAGAATGGGTGGACACTGTGAGAAGACTTTGAGCATACTAAGCGGCTAGGAAACTACCTTTTATATCAACCATATGCAGTAATAGCGTTCCTGAAAGTAATTGACTTACCATTTGCTCTGATCTCAACATTACCAATTATGTGGCTAAACTTGAATATCAATTTTGATGTTCGTTCTCTTTGCAGCTTGCTTTCACAGGATCAACTGATACAGGTAAGATTGTACTCGAATTGGCTGCAAAAAGCAACCTAAAGCCAGTGACATTAGAGCTTGGAGGGAAATCTCCCTTCATTATATGCGAGGATGCTGATATTGATAATGCAGTGGAGCTTGCACACTTTGCTCTCTTCTTTAATCAGGTTTGATCCATAATTTGACCTCAAAATTGGTCTTC
This sequence comes from Camellia sinensis, assembly GCF_055761805.1. NCBI lineage: Eukaryota > Viridiplantae > Streptophyta > Magnoliopsida > Ericales > Theaceae > Camellia > Camellia sinensis. Next base: position 97,369,677 of record NC_138975.1, on the reverse strand, counting down.
TGGCTGGCATGGAAAACATTGACTTCAAATTTTAAGCTATTTTATAGGGACAATGTTGTTGTGCGGGTTCTCGTACATTTGTGCATGAGCGCATATATGACGAGTTCTTGGAGAAAGCAAAGGCACGTGCTATGAAACGTGTCGTTGGTGATCCCTTCAAGAAAGGTGTTGAACAAGGTCCTCAGGTATTGCCCTCTTATGCTGTTGTAGAACATTGAGATTATGAATGTCTAGAGTAAAACATTTTAAAAAAAACTGACATTGGAGAATATAGTCCTTTTTCATATTATTCTCATGTTCCAAAAATTGTATCGGAGCCCCCAGAGCAGTAAAGTAATGTTGTTTGTGAACTTTATTTATATCTCAGATCGACTCGGAACAATTCGAGAAGGTTCTTAGGTACATAAGATCTGGTATTGAAAGCAATGCTACCCTCGAATGTGGTGGTGGAAGGCTAGGCTCCAAAGGATTCTATATCCAACCCACCGTTTTCTCCAATGTTCAGGTATTTTCAGTTGTACTTCTTGTCGTTAATTGTGTTACATATTAGTTGAAGTGACATATTGTGATATTTTTATCAATTAGGATGATATGTTGATAGCACAAGATGAAATCTTTGGTCCGGTGCAGTCCATCTTGAAATTCAAGTGAGTTGCATTACTTCCACTATATCTAGTTATTGAATTCTTTCCTTTTACCTTGCTCTATTAAGAATTTGGACATTGCATAAATATGAAATGATTCACGCTCGGCACCACTGCCGCCACTACTCCACTACTAATACAACCATTAGTACATTAGCTTCAAGGATACAACCATAAGAAAAAGTTTTTTGTAAAAATTTCCTACTCAAACAAACAGTCTCAATTTCATTTTCTATAGCCGTGCAGACTGCAAGTTGGTCATAATAAAATACAGTCATCAGCTGTTTTATCAAATAAAAAACGCAAGTGCATAAAATTTCTTTCCTAGGATGATAATCTTTCAATACTAACCAAACATGAGATCACTTGTTGAAATCCTATGATCAGCCTACATTAGATGAGTGTGCTATGAACATACAAAAAAAAAAAAAAATTTAAAGCCCACCCCCAAAAAAAAAAATAAAATAAATAAAATTGAACAACTTGATGAAAATCGTTACAAGTATCATTTGGATAGAAGTTAATGTTTGTGTTATTTCAAATCTTTACAAATATCATTTGGAAAGAAGTTAATGTTTGTGTTATTTCAAACAATCTCTCATACGTTTTGTTCAATACCAGCGACATCGGTGATGTGATTAAGAGGGCAAATACAACGCGCTACGGTCTAGCTGCTGGAGTTTTCACTAGCAATGTGGATACTGCAAACACCATTTCTCGGGCACTGAAGGCCGGGACTGTTTGGGTTAATTGCTTTGATGTCTTTGATGCTGCAATTCCTTTTGGTGGCTATAAGATGAGTGGTATTGGCAGAGAAAAGGGAATCTACAGCCTTAATAATTATTTGCAGGTGAAGGCTGTTGTTACTCCTTTGAAGAATCCAGCGTGGTTGTAATCGCCTATTGCCACCTTGTTCTCATCTTACCCTTCTTTTTATGAATAAATATGCAATATATATTCGGGTTTGCGCTTGAAAAGGGAAAGTGAGAACATTACAGGTATTCATGCTTTGTTTGTGCTTGAATGATCTACTCAATTGTGTAATGCATTGCTGTGAAACTTTGGTATTGGTGATAGAATTTGTTGGGTTCATGAAGAAATTCCGAATTTGGTCCCATGTGATGGAGTTTTGCAGGATGGGATCAATTTCTCTCTTTGAATTTGATTTGGTTTGTTGTGACTTTTCTGTACCTTTTTTTATTTTATTTTTTGGATGACCAGGTGTCCAGGTCAGTTTACACGCACCTCGATTAATTGCGGGCCTCAAGCAAAACACCCCTCCACGTGGATTGGAGAAATCCCGGGCCTTTTCTATAACTTTTCAAATAAAACTACATATTAGAGCTATAAAAATGATTGGTAGTGACACAGAATACAAGAGGATTTCTAAAACCCTATTCAGGTTTAACATTCCCACAAATGGTCAAAATTTAGAGCAGAAACAGCCTCAGTGAAATATCTGTTTCTGTAAAAAGAGATAAATTAAATAATTAAGCTAAAGCATAGTCAATGAATATGAATTTAGTTCTCATATATGAAATCCAAGGTTTGTTCAAAGTCAAGCTAAAAACAGTGATGAGTTAGGCTGCCTACTGAATTAGCTGAAGAAATTTGAAAACTTGCATATTATTTTCTCTATTCTATTTCAGGGTAAATTAGACTGTTGGTCTACAAAATATACACTCTAGGTCATTTTAGTTTTTGATATTTTATTTGTATCAATTTGATTTTCAATTTATCTAATTTGTATTTAAATGGTTCTCGTCGTCATTTCTGTCCAATTTTTTTGAGAGGTGTAGGGGATTGAGATCCTCATCAATGGAGATATCCATTGTAATGTATAAGATTATGACATGTCATTAAAATTAAAATTTAAATATGTATAATCATTGAGTTATTTTGAATTTTTTAATTTTTCAGCGGATTTTAATTTTGAAATGAAAATAAGATGAAGTGGTTCTTTTAAAATCATGTAACAGAGAGGCTCCAAATCCATATACGAGTAGTTTTGTTAAATTTGGACGAATGTTGGACAAAAATGAAATTGGAAATTATTTAAACACAAATTGAATAAATTGTGAACTATTTGACATAATTAAAATATCACATATCAAAACAAAATAGAGTATATTTTTTAAAAATCGACCATGTGTTTGCTAAAAAAAAATGACCATCTATTTAATTAATTATTTTATTTTTGGAAGGGGTAGGGATTGGGGAAAGAGATTTTGGAGCTTGACCCTAAGTGATGAGCTTGGCTGACCGAAGGGATCCAGGGTCAACCGATGGGCCTATGGGCACAGCTTCCACGGGCTCAAAATAGTTTTTTTTTTTTTTTTTTTGGGTGTGAATAAGTCATAAATTAAAACGACAAGAGATTACACTAATACCCGGGGCGTGTCCTATGCCCTAACAGAAGCTATACAAAACTGCCAACACAGCAAAAAACAAAGCAATACTGCCAACCTGTTCAGTATTGCCAACACAACAAAAATCTGCCACCACTAAAAGATCAGACTATGTATTCACCTGTTCATATCCACCATGGCAATCAATACAAAAATGTCTATGTGTTCAGATTAAAAGATTTTAATATGTTCAGGAATCTCATACAGAATTTATGTTGAATGTGAACATATTTTACATTCTCAACCACCCAAAACAAAGATAAACACAGTACACGAGCAATCCCTAGCGCCGCAAGGGTAGGCTAAAAGAGGTCATATCTGGACAGAAATTAGCACTAGACAAATATATACAAATTAAAATAAAACTTTCTTCACACTTTAGGCGCTCCCAGTAACCATTTGTACTTGTAGCTTCCTTCCAGCAAGGTGCACCCAACTGCCTTTGATTCCCGCAGCCCCAGTGCCCAGCTTTCTTCCACTTTATGTTAATAAAACCTGTCCAATATAGGATATTACTTAAGAACACCTCAAGTAGACAAGGTTGTATTACCATATGTAGTTTTTCCAAATCACAATCACCAACACAGATAACATATATGCTCACATCACTCAACCCTTTATTTAGAAGCTCATAACACTCGGCAAGAAAAAACAAGTACACAATATATAAGCTCTCATCACTTAACCCACACAACGTGGTTTCAACATATACCTTCATAGCCTCCTACACCTGCAAAATAGATAAAGTATGGCTATATATGTAGTATGTTAGAATTAAACTGTATGGGTAGTGACAAGTTGGTAATATAGATGTACTCACATCCTTCAACCCACATTGGTTATAATTTATCTTCATTCTAGCAAACACTGAGCTACACAAGAAATAAATCATTAGAAAACACACAATCTTGCTCACTTTCACTGAACCCACATTTACTGAGCTCCCATTATCGCTCATTCTTCTAGTGTCTCCTTCCATGCCTGTATAGTCTTTTAAGATAGACTAAGGGAGACTCTAGGTGTTCAACAACCATCTGTCAGTAGGGCAGCTTTTCATGTTAGTATACGGAATCGAATCAGGTCTACAATCAATTTAATAACCACCTCTTTTGGAATTAAGGCTTGGTTAAAAATTCTATTATTCCGAGCTAACCACAAATGATTAACAGTAAGTAAACACAAGTATAGAGATAATGGCCTTCAAGGACTTACCTTTGATTTGTTGAGACAAGAAAGTTACCAGATTAGGCCAAGGCAGATTGGACCAAGAAACAACAATCTTAGACTGCAGGCTAGTCCACACTCTTTCAGAGAATGGGCATGGGAAGAGCAAGTGACAATGATCCTCACAATCTCAATTACAAAAAACACAGACTGATGGTTGATCAATGCCAAACAACACAATCCTATCGCCAATGGTAAGTCTGCCTTGGATTGCCATCCAAGTCACAAAGCTAGTCTTTGGGTTATTACAAGGACCCTAGATCAAAGCAGCCTAAGGAACAATGGTAAAAGCTTTCCTCCAAATATTCCAAGTGGAATTGATAGAGAAAGAACCATGCTTATCAGGGGTCCAAATAACCCTATCAATCCCATGGCCACGCTGCAAGGTACCAGGGGTATTATCAGTAAGATCCCTTACCTCCCAAGTATTGGCAATGGGCCACTTCCAAGCTTGGTCATAGACAATCTCCTTAACTTTGGACTCACTATTGAGATTAGTGTCATACATAATTCTCTTCTGAAATTTATCCCTCAAAGAGCCAAAGGGGTGCCAATTATCATACCATAAGAAAGTGTTCAAACCATCCCCAATGACATGCTTGATCATGGGATAAATAATAGGTCTAAGTGCCAAAATCTTCCTCCAAACCCAGGAGGGGTGTAGACCGCCCCAAACGCTCTTCGCGCCCTCCCCTTTTGGAGAGGGTGCGAATTGGGTTCTAGCTACTACAGTTCAGATTCCCGTCATAGTTCTGAATCTAATCTTACAAAGTGCAATGTAAGACTGATAAATCACCAAAGAGTCAAAATCTGGCAATCGATTTTGGAAAATCGATTTTGAATCAAAAAGCGCCAAACATGGACTGTTTTGCCAGATTACAGAGTCGCCACCTAAATATTTTGTTTTTGGAAAATTTAGAAAACCCTGACTCGTGGCAAAGGCCACGTGTCCGTCATTACCAAAGTTGCCTCGGCTCGGGAACTTGGGTATGAGAAGGGAAGGTCATAACATGAGCACCCCCGCTCGCCCGATCAAAGGATCGACCTTTACTAAACATGATATGTTGTTTTATAAACACATGCGTTCTTGTTCTGGTTTATTAGAATAGCTTACTATGTGATGCGCATAGCACATAAGTATAGACTCAATCACGAGAATTGGAACAAAACAACTCATGTTTGTTTTTGAAAATGGTTTGAAAGTGCTACTCACAAGTAGGCTAAAACGTGGATTTGCCACCCTCGAGTGGGCTTTAAAACATGATGATTTGCCACCCTCAAGTGGGCTTAAAACATACATTTGATGAATTGTTCCAATTCAGGCAATAAAGCCTTCACCCACGGGCATTCATGCAATTAATCACTTAAGCAAATATCCTCATGGCAAGCATGCTAAACATGGCAACACTCACACTCATGCAAGGATGCTAAAGCGTAAACACTTACAGTGTACTTCGAGCCAAAACAAAAAACTAGTTAGAAATCATGCATGATCCTAGCTATGTTAAATGCTTAATGCAACACATGCAAAATGCAATGAGATAGGCTCGGCTACCTAAGATGACATATGAATGCAACACTTGATAGCATGCTTTGAAACACGTATTCAAGTAGGTATTGAAATATAATGCAGTTTGAATGATACGCCAAGCCCGTGCATGCAAGACAAATAAATAATGCACACATGCAAGCATAAGGTATGCTAATTGAAAAATGCCCTAAAATTAACCATCGAAAGTGGTTAAGTAAAAGGGAGAAAGAAGTGGGGTTGGAAGACATGCATACACACACGCACCCTTATTACAACATTTCGCCCTCTCGAAGGAGGGTCCGAATAAATAAGCTAAGCTAACTACGTTAAGCTAAGCTACTTATTACAAATCAACTAATTAACTAACTATTCTAACTAATTAATTATTACAGACCGAATTGAATTCAAACAATTAGCTATTCTAAGCTAACTAAGTACAATACTCAAATCAAATAATTAGATACAACTAACTAATTAAAGCAAGTAAATCGGCCTCGTGGGTGAGGGAGAGATGCATGCTCGGTTTGCTTCGCCCGGAAAATGCATTGCCTTGCCATGAGTTGTCTCTATTTACACTCGCGGAGATCTCAGAACATCATATGAACTTCCAGGTTGCATCTGCCCCAATACAGGAAGATTTTGGACAATTTTGCTGCAGGTGGCTGACTGGCCACCTCAACTAGTTGGTAGGCTACCTCAACTGGCCAACCGGCCAGTACAAGTGGTCGGTAGGCTAATGCAAGTGGCCGGCCGGCCACTTCTCTTTCCAGAATTCCACTTTTGCTGCAACAGAGAACAATAAAGGCACATCAATGTATTTGCAAGGAAATGTATGTGCAACCACTCTCCTTATCATTTTTCAAGCTCAAAGGAGCGTAGTACTCGGCTCTCAAGCCACCAACCATGCATCTCAAGGCATGATGGCCAAAGAGTCAAGCTTGCACAATGTTAGTGAATGCACAAACAACACAAAGAGCCTCCACCTCTATCATGCATGATCAAGAGGGTTGGCAACCAAGAAATGTGACACGTTTCATCACTATAAGTGTGAAACGTCCCACATTTCTTGTGTTTGGATCAGAATGCAATGCAAACAACATGTGCTATCTTGGCATGCTAAAGACCTTAAAGCATGCAAGCGATACAAGCATAACATGTTGAGAACCAAAACGATGAAACTACTGAAGGACACAACACTAGAGACATGCAACACAAAGCTCGAATGATTAAACCAACCAAAACAGAGCTATAGCAGGCCAAAACAGTGGTTGAAATGAGCTTAGAAGATAGCATGAAAAGCAAGAAAAACATGCTTATGTATTGGATCATAAACAAGGCATAAGGCACAACTTTCAAACATAATGAAAGGGTGATATATGTGAGTGTGTGACAGAGAAATATGCTCTGAAAACACATGCTAAATGATGCCAAAACATGCAAACATCACAAGCACAACATGCTAATGGCCTTAAAACTCAAAGCTAGTAAGGGCCAACAACACTATAGCTATACAAAGAAAGGCATGCATGACCAAAGCTATTCAAAACAGAGCTGGAGCATGCTAAATAAAGGCCAAAAACATGCTGGAGTGGAGCCAACACATGCTAGAATAATGAGCTAAAACATCAAGTACACTAGGGTAGTGATCAAGTTTATACTACAAGTGCAAGATGCAAGCAATGAGTGGCCAAACCAACCAAAAACAGAGTTTAAACATGTTAAAATATAGCCAAAAACATGCTCAAATTAAGCTAAGACAAGTTACAAAAACATGTTACTTTGCAAGGCTAACTAGGCATAGCATGGAGAGACAAGGAGGGGAGGCCACCCCCTCTTATTTGGGACCTTAAAACAAGTTTTTTACCACTGAAATTCCTTTGGAATTTAGTGGTTAAAGGGCCAAAAAAAGGTTGTTTGAAATGCTTTAAAAGATGGCTCAACACTTAGTAAATAAGCAACAAAGGAGGGTGGCCACCCCTAATTTCAAAGAGGCCTCAAACCATCATTTTAAACACTTAAAAACTGAGGTTTTTGTAGTTGAAAACTAGGCCAAAATTAGCATGCAAAGGTGACCAAGATTGCGTACAAAAATAAGCTTAAAAGAGAAAAAGGCTTACCCTTGAAGCACAGCAGCAAGATGGCAACTTTCTGAGCCAAAACCAGCCTTAAAGAACTCCAAACAAGCCTTAAGAAACCTCAGCTCCAAGATAGGGTGTAGACACCCCATTTTTGACCGACCTTGAGACTCAGACGTCACCGATTGAGCACTTGGTGATATTGCATAACGTGCTCGTTCAGAAGTTTCAGAGTCGCGGCTGCAAGCCCCACCTCCGGACTTCCGGACCTTCTTCGGTGCCTTGCCTCGGTTTGCGAACCAGACTCGATTTTCTCTGTTTCTTTTCCTAAGGGGAGGGAGAGGTCCTGTAGACCATCTCTCAATGTCCGTAGGCTACATTTGGTGGCCGTAGGCCATTTTGCCCATTTCGGAGTCCGGTTCCCGGTTTTCGAAGCCGTCAGGCCGTGTGCCTCGGTTCGGGACCGCCTAACCATCTCCGTTTGCTCTGATTTTTGGCATACATCTTATTTCATCCCTTTTGAGGGACACTGGGGGCTAAGAAACCCATTTCGAGGTCGAATACCATTTTCGGTGCTTAACAGCCCATTTTCGGGACCCCGAACTGCGTGTTTTGGCCCCGGAACGTCCGTTTTGCAACGGTTTTCGTTCATTTTCGGCAGGTACCTCTGTTTTATCACAGGGAAGGTCACTGAAGGGTGAGAGGCCAGCAATTGTTGCAGCAACCAGTTATCTCTCTTCCGGAGCCTCCCGGCGCCCGTTTTTCGCACTTCCGGGCTAATGTTGAATACCTTGGAGCTAGTGTTGCCAACTTTCAACCACATATCTGTGATCTACACATCTGAGAGGCCCCTAAAAGTTCATGGCCGGCCATTAAGGTCACCTGACCCTTTTGACCCCTTTCTTCCGGGCTAATGTTGAACCCCTTGGACTTTTTTTTCTTGAACTTTGAACCACATATCTGTGATCTACACATCTGAGAGGCCCCTAAAAGTTCATGGCCGGCCAGTAAGTCAACTTGACCCTTTTGACCCCCTCTTTCCGAGCCATTGTTGAACCCCTTGGGCCCACTTTCTTGGAATTTCAACTACATGGTTGTGTTGTACACACATAGGGGCACCTCTCCAATATCTGGCCGGCCAGAAAAGCTCCTTGACCCTTTTGACCCCTAGCCGGCCGGCTAGAGGGTGTGGCCGGCCGGCCACCTCCTGTAAAAGTATGAGGCCGGCCGTATTCTCCTCACTGTACCCTTTCCAGCTGTTGGGCAATATCCCCCAGATATTTTCTGTATCCGGGGGATATTTTGTGGGGGAGTTTTTCTCTCCATTTCCCCCACCTTTTACACCCCCTTTTGGCCCTTTTAACCAGCTGATGGCCTCCTCTACAAGGGTTAGAAAAACTTTTCTTCAAAGCTCCATAGCCACCTCCATCTTCTTCTTCTTCAATTCTTCAAAAAACCCTAAGTCCATAACCTTCATTCCTTCTACACCACCAAGCTCTACCACCACCATCTCATTTCCAGAAGCAAGGAGGGATTCTTGAAGGCTAAAGAAGCTGCAAATCCATCCAAGAAGCAACAAAAATTCGAATCTTCAAGGGTAAGTTACACTTTTACCCTTTTGACCCTTTTTCTTGATCCATTTCTAAGCCTCACTTCCTTTTTGTTTCAAGCTCCGGCCCTAACTGAAAAGGGCCATATTTTGAGCTCATCTTCACTTCTCATTAAGGGCTCAACCCTGTTTGAGCCCTCCATAATATACTTGCTTCATTGACCATCTTGTATGTCACAGATTTGCATGCTATTTTTGACCCATGAGCAATTTATTTTCGAGCATGTTGTAAACTGATTTAAGGCTTATTTTGAGCCCCTCTTCAACATTGGGGAAGGGCTCAACCTTGTTTGGTGTCTCCATGCGTCACTTGTAGTTCAATCCCTTATTTGGCCTCATTTTTGCATGAGTTGATAGCCCTCTTTTCTTCTGTTTTTGGACCTTGGTCCGAACTGAAAGTGACCTTATTTTGGCCTATACTTCATGTTTCATTCACACTTTTTTTCCGTTTGGTGATTATTTTATATACTTCATGTTATAGCACCTTTTGGGCCTTGTTTTGCATCCCATATTTAGCATATTTGTATACTGATTTTGAGGCTTCCATAAACTGTAAATGTTCATATTTTTGGTCCATATTCAGTGTTGTAGAAGGAAATTTTTCAGTTTGGGTTTAGCTTATACCACTTGCTTCATTACCCCTATCTTGGCCCCTATTCTTGTATGCTATTTTTGCCGTACCTATATTTGCTGTTTGGCCATGTTTATAACTGGAAAAGTGCTTATTTTGGGGCTGTCTAGCTTCTGTCTTTGCATTGCATGTCCATGTTGTGCATGTTTGGCATGGCTATAGGCCATTTCGGGTGCCTAATGTTGCATTTTCGGGACAATTTCATGCATTTGGTATCATTTCGATACATTTCGGGACTGTTTTCCCCCATATTGTGTCGCTGAAATTCCATTAGCATGCTTGCATATCATTTTTGCCATTTTCCATGTCATTTTAGCATCGCCTCGGTTTGCGTGCCCGTGTGCACGCATTTCGAGGCACTTCATTTTTATCCGTCGGCATCCGATGTGAGTGTGGCTGAGGCTCACTCGTGTTGGTATAAGTCCATTTGTCATTTTCCATGTCATTCGCATCATTTTAGCATCGCCTCGGTTTGCGTGCCAGTGTGCACGCATTTCGAGGCACTTCATTTTCTACCATCGGCATCTTATGTGAGTGTGGCTGAGGCTCACTCATGTTAGTATAAGTCCATTTGTCATTTTCCATGTCATTCGCATCATTTTAGCATCGCCTCGGTTTGCGTGCCAGTGTGCACGCATTTCGAGGCACTTCATTTTCTGCCATCGGCATCTTATGTGAGTGTGGCTGAGGCTCACTCATGTTAGTATAAGTCCATTTGTCATTTTCCATGTCATTCGCATCATTTTAGCATCGCCTCGGTTTGCGTGCCAGTGTGCACGCATTTCGAGGCACTTCATTTTCTGCCATCGGCATCTTATGTGAGTGTGGTTGAGGCTCACTCATGTTAGTATAAGTCCATTTGTCATTTTCCATGTCATTCGCATCATTTTAGCATCGCCTCGGTTTGCGTGCCAGTGTGCACGCATTTCGAGACACTTCATTTTCTGCCATCGGCATCTTATGTGAGTGTGGCTGAGGCTCACTCATGTTAGTATAAGTCCATTTGTCATTTTCCATGTCATTCGCATCATTTTAGCATCGTCTCGGTTTGCGTGCCAGTGTGCACGCATTTAGAGGCACTTCATTTTCTGCCATCGACATCTTATGCGAGTGTGGCTGAGGCTCACTCGTGTTGGTATAAGCCCATTTGTCATTTCCATGTCATTCGCATCATTTTAGCATCGTCTCGGTTTGCGTGCCAGTGTGCACGCATTTCGAGGCACTTCATTTTCTACCATCGGCATCTTATGTGAGTGTGGCTGAGGCTCACTCATGTTAGTATAAGTCCACTTGTCATTTTCCATGTCATTCGCATCATTTTAGCATCGTCTCGGTTTGCGTGCCAGTGTGCACCTATTTAGAGGCACTTCATTTTCTGCCATCGGCATCTTATGTGAGTGTGGTTGAGGCTCACTCATGTTAGTATAAGTCCATTTGTCATTTTTCATGTCATTCGCATCATTTTAGCATCGTCTCGGTTTGCGTGCCAGTGTGCACGCATTTAGAGGCACTTCATTTTCTGCCATCGGCATCTTATGTGAGTGTGGCTGAGGCTCACTCATGTTAGTATAAGTCCATTTGTCATTTTCCATGTCATTCGCATCATTTTAGCATCGCCTCGGTTTGCGTGCCAGTGTGCACGCATTTAGAGGCACTTCATTTTCTGCCATCGACATCTTATGCGAGTGTGGCTGAGGCTCACTCGTGTTGGTATAAGCCCATTTGTCATTTCCATGTCATTCGCATCATTTTAGCATCGTCTCGGTTTGCGTGCCAGTGTGCACGCATTTCGAGGCACTTCATTTTCTACCATCGGCATCTTATGTGAGTGTGGCTGAGGCTCACTCATGTTAGTATAAGTCCACTTGTCATTTTCCATGTCATTCGCATCATTTTAGCATCGTCTCGGTTTGCGTGCCAGTGTGCACCTATTTAGAGGCACTTCATTTTCTGCCATCGGCATCTTATGTGAGTGTGGCTGAGGCTCACTCATGTTAGTATAAGTCCATTTGTCATTTTTCATGTCATTCGCATCATTTTAGCATCGTCTCGGTTTGCGTGCCAGTGTGCACGCATTTAGAGGCACTTCATTTTCTGCCATCGGCATCTTATGTGAGTGTGGCTGAGGCTCACTCATGTTAGTATAAGTCCATTTGTCATTTTCCATGTCATTCGCATCATTTTAGCATCGCCTCGGTTTGCGTGCCAGTGTGCACGCATTTCGAGGCACTTCATTTTCTGCCATCGGCATCTTATGTGAGTGTGGCTGAGGCTCACTCATGTTAGTATAAGTCCATTTGTCATTTTCCATGTCATTCGCATCGTTTTAGCATCGTCTCGGTTTGCGTGCCAGTGTGCACGCATTTAGAGGCACTTCATTTTCTGCCATCGGCATCTTATGTGAGTGTGGCTGAGGCTCACTCATGTTAGTATAAGTCCATTTGTCTTTTTTCATGTCATTTTCATATCGTTCTGTCATCGCCTCGGTTTGCGTGCCCGTGTGCACGCATTTCGAGGCACTTCATTTTCTGCCATCGGCATTCGATGTGAGTGTGGCTGGGGCTCACTCATATTGGTATAAGCCCATTTGTCATTCCCATGTCATTTCATCCTTCTATCATTGCCTCGGTTTGCGTGTCCGCGTGCACGTACTTCGAGACACGTATCATCGGCTTGGTTTGCGTGCCCGCGTGCACGTACTTCGAGACACATATCATTGCCTCAGTTTGCGCGCCCGCGTGCACGTATTTCGAGACACATATCATCGCCTCGTTTTGCGTGCCCGCGTGCACGCATTTCGAGGCATCTCATTTTCATAGCATTCTGTGTGTTAGGATGGCATCTTAGTTGCATTTCATGCATATCATGCATATTGCATTGTGTCCGGAATAGGAGTTAGCCCGGGCACGGGAAACGAGGTACATTTCGTACTCCGAGTGACGGAATGTGTCTCAATTCCCCAGTCACCGACACTCCGGATTATCCATGATGGAGTTAGGTTTTAGCTGTAGTTTCATGTGCATTCATCCTATATTGAGTTGTGCATTTCGATTCCTCGGCCATCATGCCTCGGTATGCGTGATTGGTGGCACGAGGATCGAGACATGCATATATCTGTGCAAATACATTGCTATGCCCCTTTCCTGCTCTCTGTTGCAGCAAAATGAAGAATCAGCAACCTTTTGGGACTCGGCACGCATTTCAAGAACAGGTGTAAACAGAGGCTAATTGGGGCATTCCGGTGGATTTCCGTGCAAGACAGTCCGGACATGCGTCATCCACCAGAAGCAAGGCAGTCCCTGGCTTGCACGCCAGTTTATTTGCTTTCTAGTTAATTCATTAATTAATTAGGAATTTGTAATATTTGGACTGTATTTATTTGGACTGTACTATTCTTTTATTCGGGACTGTATTATTTATTTGGACCCTCCGAGTGAGGGCACAACTGTAATAAGTGTGGGTGAGTGTGATGTATGTCTTCCAACCCCACGTCTTTCTCCCTTTTATTTATCCGCTTTTGATGGTTAGATTAGGGCATATTTCAATTAGCATACAGTATGACAGCATGTTTGCATCATTCATCTGTATTGCATGCATCGGGCTCGGCGCATCATACTAACTGCGTTGTACTTTCAATTTCAAAGTTGAATACATGATAGCTGTAGCATCTCATATACCATCTTAGAATGGTCGAGCCTACTATAATTGCATTTTTGCATGTGTGGCATTAGGCATTTCTGTATACTTAGAATTCATGCATGATTTCTAATAAGTGTCTATTTTGGCTTGGAGTACTCGGTGAGTTTTTATGCTTTAGCATCCTTGCATGCGTGTGAGTGAATGCCATGATAGCATGCTTACCATGAGGCTATGTGCTTATCTGATATAACTGCCTGAATGCCTGTGGATGAAGGCTGAGTTACTTAAATTGGAATAAATCATCAAAATGTTTCAAAGCCTACCTGCGGGTAGCAAACCCTTTTCAAAAACAAACAAGAAGTGTTTTGTTCCAATCTAGGCGACCTGGTCTATACTTATATGCTGTGCGCATCACATAGTAACCTAGGCTAATAAACCGGAATAAGAACTCACAATGTTTTCAAAAATTGATATCATGGTTAGTAGAGGCCGGTCTATGACCGGGCGAGCGGGGGTGCTCACGAAGTGACCTTCCCCAATCGTACCCAAGTTCCCGAGCCGAAGCAGCTTTGGTGATGACGGACACGTGGCCTTTTGGCACCGAGTCAGGGTTTCCTAAATTTCCCAAAATAAAATATTTAGGTGGCGACTCTGTATCTGGCAAAGCAGTCCATGTTTGGCACTACTTTTTCAAAAATCAGTTTTCTCAAAACGATTGGCCAGATTTGGACTCTTTGGTTCAGATTAAGAACCGTGACAACTTTGAGAGTCCGAGCTGTAAGCGAGGTCCCCCGCGGGCTTGTTACAGTTTCTGGCGACTCTGCTGGGGACTTAGAGAACTTGACTCGAACTCATGATATCTGTTTTTGACTACACTTGTGTGTTTCTTTGCATTGCATTTGCATTGGTGCGCCTAGGACACCGTGTTTGCCATCTGCTATTCCTGAACGGTTTGCCGGAGGCTTGTCTTGTCAAGGTATGACCATAAGGCTGACCGGTTGTGGGCTCTGCCAGTATGGGAACACAAACCCCGGTTTTACCGGGGCACCCTCTTTGACCATTCGACCTAGTGCATATTCGGATCCATAGTGACCATTCCAAACTAGGACAGGTTGCTTACCCGTTTATAGGTTGTTTGAAACCGCTGTGTGCGTAGTGAAACCCTAGCTCCTGACAAAATAGGACAGGGAAACCCTACCCCAACATAGGGGTGTTTTAGCTTTCACTTATCTGTTATGTGCTTTAGAGTGCGTCTATACAGGAATGCATGTATCAGTTGCAAGTCTGGGCATCAGGCCTGCGGGCATTACTATCAGTATTTGGGAGTCAGCTTTACCTGTGGGTATCAGACTCAGATTTGGGGTAGAATTTTGGGACAGAATTCAGTAGAGGGCACACTCATTCAACTATGCTCGTATCTGTTCAGATGGAATCAGGCTTAGATGCTGTCTGTTTTCTCTTTTGCAAGGTAGTCTGGGAACCATAGCTTCAGAAGGCTCCGATATTCCCCGAGGTTCATCGGACTTGTGCTGATAGACTTTGTCAGGTCAGAGATTCAGTTCAAAGGAAAATCAGTGTTCCTCCGCCAGAGACAGGGTAAAAAGGGCTGGTTGGGCACAAATCACCGGTTCAGCAGTTACCAGATCAGTGGCCCTTATCCACCCCACCAGTGAACAGTCAGGCTGAGGTCTCAGTTTCTACTGCCGGGATAAATACCAATCAGTCAGATGGAACAGCAGAACACGTCAGGGATGGAGGCCATGCTGCGCCAGATGCAAGAAAGTATGAAACTCATGCAGCAGGATGCTGCCCGTCAGGAGGAATTTGCCAAACAGCAGGCTGCGATCATGGCTCAGCAAGCCGAGCTCATCATCAAGCTGCAACAGCAAAGCGATGCATCCACCTCACAACAAGTTCCTCCCCCAATAGGAGCTCCAACACCTGGGGAGACGCCAAATGTCCAGGAAGGTACGGGCATTCCGGCAGGGCCGGCTCCACCCCCAATTTTACCTCAACTATCCAAAACACCTACCAATCTACCAGACTCTCCCTCCGAGTTCGAGGTCGACCCCACAGCGTTGAAGTTGAGCAAGCTCGAAAAGCTGTTCAAGAAATCCCAGGGGGTAAAGTCCATCCCGGGCATTGAGGACGAGTACACCGAAGCGGCTGTAACTCTGCCGGACAGGTTCAAGATGCCTCACATTGACCGTTTTGATGGGTCAGGAGATCCCATGGTCCACCTGAGCTTGTTTTCAGATGTTTTGCGCCCGATGGGCTTGACAAGATTACAGAAGCTCTCCCTTTTTGGCAGGACCCTGTCGGGTATTGCAGTCACCTGGTATGCCAAATTGGAAGATTCGGTGAAACGAAGCTGGGAGGAGATGGCCGAGGCCTTCGTCGCACAATATTCATACAATACCCAAATCGAGATTACGACCCGCGATCTTGAGACAATGAGGCAGGAGCCGAAGGAGAGCTTCTCAAAATTCGTGTCTCGGTGGAGAACGAAGGCCTCAATGATGACTCTAAGGCCTACTGATAAGGATCAAATCCGGATGATTGTGCGCAATCTCCAGCCTAAGCTAATGCAGAGAATGATTGTAATCCCCTTTCCCACTTTCTCAGACTTGCACGATATGGGGGTACAAATCGAAGATGCAATGAGGCAAGGTCTGTTTGACCAAGATAAGGAGCAACCCAGGAGGGCGTTTACCCGCAGTTCGAATGCGACCACCAGTGGTGATGCAGCTACAAGATCTTCTGATGTGGGCATGGTGGCTACCACTGAATCAAAAACAGCTACCCCATTCACCGGTGCGTTCGGAAGTAGCTCACAAGGAACCAAATATCCACCCCAAGCCAAGAAGGTTTTCACCCCACTTTATATGCCTTTGTCAAAGGCTCTAGAGGCTTTGATCAAGAAAGGGCATCTGAAGCCCTTGGAGCCGCAGCCATTACCAAAGAACCTCCCTCTCTCGCACAACCCAGCCGACTACTGTGCCTTCCATCAGCGAGCTGGCCATGATACTGACATGTGCTTTCGTCTCCGCCACGAAATACAAGATCTGATCGACAACAGGGTCATCCCTGCACCAGGTCCTACAAAGTCTATCGGCACTTGATCAGTGAACTTATGGTGGGATAATGAGATGTGATCGAGGGATGAACCAGCTGCGGATGGCGCTCGATTTACTCCAGATGTGGGAGGGACATGCGCTATTCTGAGCATTTGCGAACGCCAGTTTCTGACTTGAGTATTGGGTCAGTCTTGTTGTTTTGTTTTGAGTCTGTCTTTTTGTTTTGAGTCAGTCTCTTTTGTTTTGGGCCTGTCTTGTTGTATCGAGTCAGTCCTGTTGTATAGGAGTCAGGTGATTCCAGGGGGTGTTGCCTCGGGCATCACCATTTTGTTTTGTGTTTGTCTTTTCGTTTTGTTTTGAGTCTGTTTCTGTCAGGGAGCCAGTTGTGCCAACAGATTCTGAATGAAACAGCAGTGGTTTTTCATGCTTTGTGCTTGCTTCTGCTCTATGCCAGTTGTGCTGGAAAGTTTGAATGAAACAGCGGTACTCTTCGCCTACTCTTCTGCACCCCAAAATCATTGCATTGACCTAAGTTTTTTTTTTTAAAAAAAAAACTTTTTGAACACTGCGGTGAAAACAAAGAGGAAGTAATTCCTCGGGTTTTGCAAAAATTTGATCATTTGAGAGAAAGAGAGGCGTGCTAAGCCTTTAACGAATGGAATCATGCTTGTTAGCGTGAGTACTGAGAAGGACCCTGGCTTGATCCAGACTGGTTTCACACTATGTTCAGCACGAGTGATTTGTCGCTTTCTTAAAAACTTTCAAAAACAAAATGTTTTGCGCGGTCCTGCGAAGACCTGTGTGGAATCACTCTTGAGATTGTGCAGCCTAGGATCGCTCTCAGCCTCGAGACTCAACCCCTTTGCTTCTAAACCTTGAACTTGAATTTAGAAGGTTCGACGGTCAACTACAATGTAAGGCCTGTGTGGCCAGATTCAAAGTAGCCCTCAAACAAGAGGCAAGGAAGTCAGGTCAAGAAGATCAGGTCTCATTAGAAGAGGCTTACGAAGCAAAACAGCAGCCATTCTCCTAGATTCAAATGACTTCAGGATCTCAAAATCATTTGGCATGGACTCGTTACACTTTTACCCTTTGGGAGGCTCGCTGGGCCGAAAACCCGGAAGGGCGACCCAGGCAAAAGTTAGAGCAAGAGAAAAATACAAAAAAGAGAACAAAAAAAAAGAAATATGCAAAGAAAAGAACAAAAAAGAAGAACAAAAAAAAGGAAAAGAAATGAAAAGAATTGAAAAGAAAGAAGAACAAAGCTCGCAAGGTCGAAAACCCGCAACGGGCGCCTTGGCAAAAGTTAGAGCCTAAAAAGGAGAGGTTAATACCCGAGTGTACCTTAACCCCGAACTACGTGAGGCTTGATTCCCATCTTTGGGATACGTAGGCAACTTCATTCTGAAGTCCAGCCGTAAAACACTTCAAACTCAATCATGTCCATGTAATGGTTCTGATAATCGTTGCCTTCTCTATATCCAAGAGTTCGGTTGCAATCATCGCTCTGAGGACTGACTACAATACACTACGGTGCCATTCAGACAAGGGGCAACTTTCCGTTGCCATTCAATGCACCGCGGTGTCATTCAAACAAGGGGGAACTTTCTGTTGCCATTCAATACACTACGGTGCTATCCAGACAAGGGGCAACTTTCCGTTGCCATTCAGAACGCCGCAGTGTCATTTCAGACAAGGTTGCCATAGAGTGTCTTTCAGACAAGGGGCAATTTTCCATTGCTATGGATCTGAGGTTGTGCATCTCGAGAGTAGGTTCCGTGCTCGTTGAGCAGTGGTCGTTTGCAAAAATAGTTTTTGAGAATTTTTACTGAGGTTGACTAACCTTTTCGAAAAGTATTCCATTTTCAAAACTGGACCATTTCTTGGACCCAAAAGAGGAAAATTTTCAGTGCTCAGAGCCTAACTTGCATGATTTTAAAATCAGAAAATTGAACAAGCATGCTAATCTAACTCTCATTTTGGTCAAAATTTTTTTAGGAGAAAACTAAAACAAAAAAATGGTCAAAATGATGAACTAGGGGCACAGTTGAGTCAGGCTTCCTGTCTTTTCCATTGTTAACATACTTGCCAAGAAGGGCACTCTACCTGCCAGAAAAGGGCACAACTAAGGGCAGAAAGCTCTCACATCCTCCAAGCAACGAGGTATCAAGCAAAGTGTGAAGCACGAACTAGAATGGGGCAAGATATTCCACTCCGTCATCTGGACAGATCTTATCACGTCCAAACTCCCCAACAAAGCATCATCAACTGATGTTAGCTGCAGATTTGCTACACACCCAGCTGTAGCGCAACCTTTCCGTGGAAAGAATTCACTAACTGTGAGCGAAAGAAAGAGAATCTAGCAGAATGCTAGGGGCACGAGCCCACAATTTGCTGTTTATCCATCAACCACCCAGGGGAGGGATGAAAAACGAGAGATTGAAGAATAGAGAGATGTGCGATGAGAGAAAAAGTGAGAAAAGGGCTTTTTCAGAAAAAAACAGAGCCTGAGGGCCGAGTGATGTGAGAATCATAAATGAGAAAGGGTGGGAAACACTACCCGGTGAAACAGGCTCCCTGTGTGCGTCTATGTGTCGTTTTTTTTTTTTTTTTTTTTTTTTTTTTGCTTTGAGTCGTCCCGAGCGTATCTCGTTGTGTTTAGGCTGTTTACCTTTTTGTCTTTCGTTGTTGAGTCTCTTTCATTGTGTTCAGTCGTAGGCTCAATACCCGGTTAAGAAAGCTCATCTCTTAATTTCAAAAATAAAATTGTTTTGCGCTCCGAGTGCCGTGCCGTTTTCCACATCTGTGCAAAACAAGATTCGTTTTTTCATAAAACCGCAGGGTTCAACCCAGGTCATGCGAGAACAGTAGAACTAGGACCTATTTGAAGCTATATGGGTTCCAGGCTACAAAGCAAAAGCAAAAGAGGAAATGTCGGGCATCTGAGTTTGTTTCAACTTCAGTAAGTTCCGAGACTACATTCCGTGTGTACTTCTTCAAGTCTTGCCAAAGCTCCGAAGTATGAGTGTGCCTCTACCTCAAGCTCAAGATCAAGTCTGCTTCAAGCTAAAATGGCAATCGAAGTGCTCCCTCAGAAAACCAGCCCCTGCCAGATGCATCTTGGCTGTGTTTGCAATGAGTTCCTAGGAGACCAACTGCGACGGTGGAAACTAGAGTTCGGACGGCTATTGCCTAGAACGCAAAGGTTCGGAATTTCCGAGACTAAAGTCTGGTTTAAATACCCAGGGGTCTATCCTCGGCTTGAAATCTGTATGGCAGCCCCATAGATTGAGATAGCATGTGAATGCACCTCGATTCTGGATACTGAATCAACCTAGTCTGTCACCCCGTTGGAGAATAGGGAAAGTTGTGAACATAACCAGGAAGGAAAGGTAGTAACCGCAGTTTAGGAGTACAGTCAAGAAAGTGCAAGAAGAACCCACTCTTTTCAGCTCAAAAGGTTTCTGCGGAATTTTCAACTCATGACTTCGATGTGTAGCTCATCGTCGGTTGGTATGCACGAGGTGTATCCTTTTTGGAATGTATCATGATCCCTCCGAGAGGTAAATCGGAGGTTGCGTTTGGAAATTGGTCTACTTAAGGCTTGTATTCCCTTGTTCGGCATTTTGTTTCAAATATGTGTTGTCACGCACACTCCACTTGCGTTGTTATGCATCCTTCCACCCGCATTGTTATGCACATTTATCTAGCATTGTTATGCTCATTCGTTGCATTGTTATGCACCCATTTATCTAGCATTGTTATGCTCATTCGTTGCATTGTTATGCACATTTATCTAGCATTGTTATGCTCATTCGTTGCATTGTTATGCACCCATTTATCTAGCATTGTTATGCTCATTCGTTGCATTGTTATGCACCCATTTATCTAGCATTGTTATGCTCATTCGTTGCATTGTTATGCACATTTATCTAGCATTGTTATGCTCATTGCTTGCATTGTTATGCACATCTATCTAGCATTGTTATGCTTGCATTGTTATGAACACTTCACCTGCATCGTTACGCACCTTTTCACTTACAATTGTCGTCTTTTCTCCTCTCGCATGCGATGCGTTAGGGCATCCTTGGTTTCGAACATTCGGATGAGTTCCGGTGTTCAAACTTATCTTTTCTCTCTTGCATGTGATATGCTGAGCAGTTTTCTCTTGCGTGTGATACGCTGAGAAATCTCCCTTTTCTCTCTTGCATATGATATGCTGAGCAGTTTTCTCTTGCGTGTGATACGCTGAGAAACTTATCTTTTCTCTCTTGCATGTGATATGCTGAGCAGTTTTCTCTTGCGTGTGATACGCTGAGAAATTTATCTTTTCTCTCTTGCATGTGATATGCTGAGCAGTTTTCTCTTGCGTGTGATACGCTGAGAAATTTATCTTTTCTCTCTTGCATGTGATATGCTGAGAGGTTTTCTCTTGCGTGTGATACGCTGAGAAACTTATCTTTTCTCTCTTGCATGTGATATGCTGAGCAGTTTTCTCTTGCGTGTGATACGCTGAGAAATTTATCTTTTCTCTCTTGCATGTGATATGCTGAGCAGTTTTCTCTTGCGTGTGATACGCTGAGAAATTTATCTTTTCTCTCTTGCATGTGATATGCTGAGAGGTTTTCTCTTGCGTGTGATACGCTGAGAAATTTATCTTTTCTCTCTTGCATGTGATATGCTGAGCAGTTTTCTCTTGCGTGTGATACGCTGAGAAATTTATCATTTCTCTCTTGCATGTGATATGCTGAGAGGTTTTCTCTTGCGTGTGATACGCTGAGAAACTTATCTTTTCTCTCTTGCATGTGATATGCTGAGAGGTTTTCTCTTGCGTGTGATACGCTAAGAAATTTATCTTTTCTCTCTTGCATGTGATATGCTGAGCAGTTTTCTCCTGCGTGTGATACGCTGAGAAATTTATCCTTTCTCTCTTGCATGTGATATGCTGAGAGGTTTTCTCTTGCGTGTGATACGTTGAGAAACTTATCTTTTCTCTCTTGCATGTGATGTGCTGAGCAGTTTTCTCTTGCGTGTGATACGCTGAGAAATCTCCCTTTTCTCTCTTGCATGTTATATGCTGAGCAGTTTTCTCTTGCGTGTGATACGCTGAGGAATTTGCCTTTCTTCTCTTACGTGTGATACGCTGAGAAGTTTACCTTCCCTCTTTTGCGTATAATACGCTGAAAGGTTTACCTTCTTCCTCTCCTATGTGTGATACGCAGAGAGATGTTGTGTGTTAGACTCTGGGTATTCTCGGTAGTCGATTTTAGCCTTCTCCACGTGAGACGCAGTGAGAATTGCATAATTTTCTTACATCCTTCTGCATGAAATGTAGTTAGATTTGTATTCGCTTGCTTAAAACTGCTGCATGGTATGCTTCATTACAGCTCTCTTTGCATAATCATAAGTTATGATCATCTCCCTGCATATCATTTCGCATTTTGCCCCCTGCCTGCGGGCACATTTCTGTTTATCTTGTATGTTTGTCTAAGTCTTCGGCCTTGTCAAAAATGGGTCGTCTCTGGGCTTTGACATTCACTCCCGTCACTTGTGACTTCCGAGTTCTGTCAAAGAGGGGCAACTGTAGACACCCCATTTTTGACCGACCTTGAGACTCAGACGTCACCGATTGAGCACTTGGTGATATTGCATAACGTGCTCGTTCAGAAGTTTCAGAGTTGCGGCTGCAAGCCCCGCCTCCGGACTTCCGGACCTTCTTCGGTGCCTTGCCTCGGTTTGCGAACCAGACTCGATTTTCTCTGTTTCTTTTCCTAAGGGGAGGGAGAGGTCCTGTAGACCATCTCTCAATGTCCGTAGGCTACATTTGGTGGCCGTAGGCCATTTTGCCCATTTCGGAGTCCGGTTCCCGGTTTTCGAAGCCGTCAGGCCGTGTGCCTCGGTTCGGGACCGCCTAACCATCTCCGTTTGCTCTGATTTTTGGCATACATCTTATTTCATCCCTTTTGAGGGACACTGGGGGCTAAGAAACCCATTTCGAGGTCGAATACCATTTTCGGTGCTTAACAGCCCATTTTCGGGACCCCGAACTGCGTGTTTTGGCCCCGGAACGTCCGTTTTGCAACGGTTTTCGTTCATTTTCGGCAGGTACCTCTGTTTTATCACAGGGAAGGTCACTGAAGGGTGAGAGGCCAGCAATTGTTGCAGCAACCAGTTATCTCTCTTCCGGAGCCTCCCGGCGCCCGTTTTTCGCACTTCCGGGCTAATGTTGAATACCTTGGAGCTAGTGTTGCCAACTTTCAACCACATATCTGTGATCTACACATCTGAGAGGCCCCTAAAAGTTCATGGCCGGCCATTAAGGTCACCTGACCCTTTTGACCCCTTTCTTCCGGGCTAATGTTGAACCCCTTGGACTTTTTTTTCTTGAACTTTGAACCACATATCTGTGATCTACACATCTGAGAGGCCCCTAAAAGTTCATGGCCGGCCAATAAGTCAACTTGACCCTTTTGACCCCCTCTTTCTGAGCCATTGTTGAACCCCTTGGGCCCACTTTCTTGGAATTTCAACTACATGGTTGTGTTGTACACACATAGGGGCACCTCTCCAATATCTGGCCGGCCAGAAAAGCTCCTTGACCGTTTTGACCCCTAGCCGGCCGGCTAGAGGGTGTGGCCGGCCGGCCACCTCCTGTAAAAGTATGAGGCCGGCCGTATTCTCCTCACTGTACCCTTTCCAGCTGTTGGGCAATATCCCCCAGATATTTTCTGTATCCGGGGGATATTTTGTGGGGGAGTTTTTCTCTCCATTTCCCCCACCTTTTACACCCCCTTTTGGCCCTTTTAACCAGCTGATGGCCTCCTCTACAAGGGTTAGAAAAACTTTTCTTCAAAGCTCCATAGCCACCTCCATCTTCTTCTTCTTCAATTCTTCAAAAAACCCTAAGTCCATAACCTTCATTCCTTCTACACCACCAAGCTCTACCACCACCATCTCATTTCCAGCAGCAAGGAGGGATTCTTGAAGGCTAAAGAAGCTGCAAATCCATCCAAGAAGCAACAAAAATTCGAATCTTCAAGGGTAAGTTACACTTTTACCCTTTTGACCCTTTTTCTTGATCCATTTCTAAGCCTCACTTCCTTTTTGTTTCAAGCTCCGGCCCTAACTGAAAAGGGCCATCTTTTGAGCTCATCTTCACTTCTCATTAAGGGCTCAACCCTGTTTGAGCCCTCCATAATATACTTGCTTCATTGACCATCTTGTATGTCATAGATTTGCATGCTATTTTTGACCCATGAGCAATTTATTTTCGAGCATGTTGTAAACTGATTTAAGGCTTATTTTGAGCCCCTCTTCAACATTGGGGAAGGTCTCAACCTTGTTTGGTGTCTCCATGCGTCACTTGTAGTTCAATCCCTTATTTGGCCTCATTTTTGCATGAGTTGATAGCCCTCTTTGCTTCTGTTTTTGGACCTTGGTCCGAACTGAAAGTGGCCTTATTTTGGCCTATACTTCATGTTTCATTCACACTTTTTTTCCGTTTGGTGATTATTTTATATACTTCATGTTATAGCACCTTTTGGGCCTTGTTTTGCATCCCATATTTAGCATATTTTTATACTGATTTTGAGGCTGCCATATACTGTAAATGTTCATATTTTTGGTCCATCTTCAGTGTTGTAGAAGGAAATTTTTCAGTTTGGGTTTAGCTTATACCACTTGCTTCATTACCCCTATCTTGGCCCCTATTCTTGTATGCTATTTTTGCCGTACCTATATTTGCTGTTTGGCCATGTTTATAACTGGAAAAGTGCTTATTTTGGGGCTGTCTAGCTTCTGTCTTTGCATTGCATGTCCATGTTGTGCATGTTTGGCATGGCTATAGGCCATTTCGGGTGCCTAATGTTGCATTTTCGGGACAATTTCATGCATTTGGTATCATTTCGCTACATTTCGGGACTGTTTTCCCCCATATTTTGTTGCTGAAATTCCATTAGCATGCTTGCATATCATTTTTGCCATTTTCCATGTCATTTTAGCATCGCCTCGGTTTGCGTGCCCGTGTGCACGCATTTCGAGGCACTTCATTTTTATCCGTCGGCATCCGATGTGAGTGTGGCTGAGGCTCACTCGTGTTGGTATAAGTCCATTTGTCATTTTCCATGTCATTCGCATCATTTTAGCATCGCCTCGGTTTGCGTGCCAGTGTGCATGCATTTCGAGGCACTTCATTTTCTACCATCGGCATCTTATGTGAGTGTGGCTGAGGCTCACTCATGTTAGTATAAGTCCATTTGCCATTTTCCAAGTCATTCGCATCATTTTAGCATCGCCTCGGTTTGCGTGCCAGTGTGCACGCATTTCGAGGCACTTCATTTTCTGCCATCGGCATCTTATGTGAGTGTGGCTGAGGCTCACTCATGTTAGTATAAATCCATTTGTCATTTTCCATGTCATTCGCATCATTTTATCATCGCCTCGGTTTGCGTGCCAGTGTGCACGCATTTCGAGGCAATTCATTTTCTGCCATCGGCATCTTATGTGAGTGTGGTTGAGGCTCACTCATGTTAGTATAAGTCCATTTGTCATTTTCCATGTCATTCGCATCGTTTTAGCATCGTCTCGGTTTGCGTGCCAGTGTGCACGCATTTAGAGGCACTTTATTTTCTGCCATCGGCATCTTATGTGAGTGTGGTTGAGGCTCACTCATGTTAGTATAAGTCCATTTGTCATTTTCCATGTCATTCGCATCATTTTAGCATCGCCTCGGTTTGCGTGCCAGTGTGCACGCATTTCGAGACACTTCATTTTCTGCCATCGGCATCTTATGTGAGTGTGGCTGAGGCTCACTCATGTTAGTATAAGTCCATTTGTCATTTTCCATGTCATTCGCATCATTTTAGCATCGTCTCGGTTTGCGTGCCAGTGTGCACGCATTTAGAGGCACTTCATTTTCTGCCATCGACATCTTATGCGAGTGTGGCTGAGGCTCACTCGTGTTGGTATAAGCCCATTTGTCATTTCCATGTCATTCGCATCATTTTAGCATCGTCTCGGTTTGCGTGCCAGTGTGCACGCATTTCGAGGCACTTCATTTTCTACCATCGGCATCTTATGTGAGTGTGGCTGAGGCTCACTCATGTTAGTATAAGTCCACTTGTCATTTTCCATGTCATTCGCATCATTTTAGCATCGTCTCGGTTTGCGTGCCAGTGTGCACCTATTTAGAGGCACTTCATTTTCTGCCATCGGCATCTTATGTGAGTGTGGCTGAGGCTCACTCATGTTAGTATAAGTCCATTTGTCATTTTTCATGTCATTCGCATCATTTTAGCATCGTCTCGGTTTGCGTGCCAGTGTGCACGCATTTAGAGGCACTTCATTTTCTGCCATCGGCATCTTATGTGAGTGTGGCTGAGGCTCACTCATGTTAGTATAAGTCCATTTGTCATTTTCCATGTCATTCGCATCATTTTAGCATCGCCTCGGTTTGCGTGCCAGTGTGCACGCATTTCGAGGCACTTCATTTTCTGCCATCGGCATCTTATGTGAGTGTGGCTGAGGCTCACTCATGTTAGTATAAGTCCATTTGTCATTTTCCATGTCATTCGCATCGTTTTAGCATCGTCTCGGTTTGCGTGCCAGTGTGCACGCATTTAGAGGCACTTCATTTTCTGCCATCGGCATCTTATGTGAGTGTGGCTGAGGCTCACTCATGTTAGTATAAGTCCATTTGTCTTTTTTCATGTCATTTTCATATCGTTCTGTCATCGCCTCGGTTTGCGTGCCCGTGTGCACGCATTTCGAGGCACTTCATTTTCTGCCATCGGCATCCGATGTGAGTGTGGCTGGGGCTCACTCATATTGGTATAAGCCCATTTGTCATTCCCATGTCATTTCATCCTTCTATCATTGCCTCGGTTTGCGTGTCCGCGTGCACGTACTTCGAGACACGTATCATCGGCTTGGTTTGCGTGCCCGCGTGCACGTACTTCGAGACACATATCATTGCCTCGGTTTGCGTGCCCGCGTGCACGTATTTCGAGACACATATCATCGCCTCGTTTTGCGTGCCCGCGTGCACGCATTTCGAGGCATCTCATTTTCATAGCATTCTGTGTGTTAGGATGGCATCTTAGTTGCATTTCATGCATATCATGCATATTGCATTGTGTCCGGAATAGGAGTTAGCCCGGGCACGGGAAACGAGGTACATTTCGTACTCCGAGTGACGGAATGTGTCTCAATTCCCCAGTCACCGACACTCCGGATTATCCATGATGGAGTTAGGTTTTAGCTGTAGTTTCATGTGCATTCATCCTATATTGAGTTGTGCATTTCGATTCCTCGGCCATCATGCCTCGGTATGCGTGATTGGTGGCACGAGGATCGAGACATGCATATATCTGTGCAAATACATTGCTATGCCCCTTTCCTGCTCTCTGTTGCAGCAAAATGAAGAATCAGCAACCTTTTGGGACTCGGCACGCATTTCAAGAACAGGTGTAAACAGAGGCTAATTGGGGCATTCCGGTGGATTTCCGTGCAAGACAGTCCGGACATGCGTCATCCACCAGAAGCAAGGCAGTCCCTGGCTTGCACGCCAGTTTATTTGCTTTCTAGTTAATTCATTAATTAATTAGGAATTTGTAATATTTGGACTGTATTTATTTGGACTGTACTATTCTTTTATTCGGGACTGTATTATTTATTTGGACCCTCCGAGTGAGGGCACAACTGTAATAAGTGTGGGTGAGTGTGATGTATGTCTTCCAACCCCACGTCTTTCTCCCTTTTATTTATCCGCTTTTGATGGTTAGATTAGGGCATATTTCAATTAGCATACAGTATGACAGCATGTTTGCATCATTCATCTGTATTGCATGCATCGGGCTCGGCGCATCATACTAACTGCGTTGTACTTTCAATTTCAAAGTTGAATACATGATAGCTGTAGCATCTCATATACCATCTTAGAATGGTCGAGCCTACTATAATTGCATTTTTGCATGTGTGGCATTAGGCATTTCTGTATACTTAGAATTCATGCATGATTTCTAATAAGTGTCTATTTTGGCTTGGAGTACTCGGTGAGTTTTTATGCTTTAGCATCCTTGCATGCGTGTGAGTGAATGCCATGATAGCATGCTTACCATGAGGCTATGTGCTTATCTGATATAACTGCCTGAATGCCTGTGGATGAAGGCTGAGTTACTTAAATTGGAATAAATCATCAAAATGTTTCAAAGCCTACCTGCGGGTAGCAAACCCTTTTCAAAAACAAACAAGAAGTGTTTTGTTCCAATCTAGGCGACCTGGTCTATACTTATATGCTGTGCGCATCACATAGTAACCTAGGCTAATAAACCGGAATAAGAACTCACAATGTTTTCAAAAATTGATATCATGGTTAGTAGAGGCCGGTCTATGACCGGGCGAGCGGGGGTGCTCACGAAGTGACCTTCCCCAATCGTACCCAAGTTCCCGAGCCGAAGCAGCTTTGGTGATGACGGACACGTGGCCTTTTGGCACCGAGTCAGGGTTTCCTAAATTTCCCAAAATAAAATATTTAGGTGGCGACTCTGTATCTGGCAAAGCAGTCCATGTTTGGCACTACTTTTTCAAAAATCAGTTTTCTCAAAACGATTGGCCAGATTTGGACTCTTTGGTTCAGATTAAGAACCGTGACAACTTTGAGAGTCCGAGCTGTAAGCGAGGTCCCCCGCGGGCTTGTTACAGTTTCTGGCGACTCTGCTGGGGACTTAGAGAACTTGACTCGAACTCATGATATCTGTTTTTGACTACACTTGTGTGTTTCTTTGCATTGCATTTGCATTGGTGCGCCTAGGACACCGTGTTTGCCATCTGCTATTCCTGAACGGTTTGCCGGAGGCTTGTCTTGTCAAGGTATGACCATAAGGCTGACCGGTTGTGGGCTCTGCCAGTATGGGAACACAAACCCCGGTTTTACCGGGGCACCCTCTTTGACCATTCGACCTAGTGCATATTCGGATCCATAGTGACCATTCCAAACTAGGACAGGTTGCTTACCCGTTTATAGGTTGTTTGAAACCGCTGTGTGCGTAGTGAAACCCTAGCTCCTGACAAAATAGGACAGGGAAACCCTACCCCAACATAGGGGTGTTTTAGCTCTCACTTATCTGTTATGTGCTTTAGAGTGCGTCTATACAGGAATGCATGTATCAGTTGCAAGTCTGGGCATCAGGCCTGCGGGCATTACTATCAGTATTTGGGAGTCAGCTTTACCTGTGGGTATCAGACTCAGATTTGGGGTAGAATTTTGGGACAGAATTCAGTAGAGGGCACACTCATTCAACTATGCTCGTATCTGTTCAGATGGAATCAGGCTTAGATGCTGTCTGTTTTCTCTTTTGCAAGGTAGTCTGGGAACCATAGCTTCAGAAGGCTCCGATATTCCCCGAGGTTCATCGGACTTGTGCTGATAGACTTTGTCAGGTCAGAGATTCAGTTCAAAGGAAAATCAGTGTTCCTCCGCCAGAGACAGGGTAAAAAGGGCTGGTTGGGCACAAATCACCGGTTCAGCAGTTACCAGATCAGTGGCCCTTATCCACCCCACCAGTGAACAGTCAGGCTGAGGTCTCAGTTTCTACTGCCGGGATAAATACCAATCAGTCAGATGGAACAGCAGAACACGTCAGGGATGGAGGCCATGCTGCGCCAGATGCAAGAAAGTATGAAACTCATGCAGCAGGATGCTGCCCGTCAGGAGGAATTTGCCAAACAGCAGGCTGCGATCATGGCTCAGCAAGCCGAGCTCATCATCAAGCTGCAACAGCAAAGCGATGCATCCACCTCACAACAAGTTCCTTCCCCAATAGGAGCTCCAACACCTGGGGAGACGCCAAATGTCCAGGAAGGTACGGGCATTCCGGCAGGGCCGGCTCCACCCCCAATTTTACCTCAACTATCCAAAACACCTACCAATCTACCAGACTCTCCCTCCGAGTTCGAGGTCGACCCCACAGCGTTGAAGTTGAGCAAGCTCGAAAAGCTGTTCAAGAAATCCCAGGGGGTAAAGTCCATCCCGGGCATTGAGGACGAGTACACCGACGCGGCTGTAACTCTGCCGGACAGGTTCAAGATGCCTCACATTGACCGTTTTGATGGGTCAGGAGATCCCATGGTCCACCTGAGCTTGTTTTCAGATGTTTTGCGCCCGATGGGCTTGACAAGATTACAGAAGCTCTCCCTTTTTGGCAGGACCCTGTCGGGTATTGCAGTCACCTGGTATGCCAAATTGGAAGATTCGGTGAAACGAAGCTGGGAGGAGATGGCCGAGGCCTTCGTCGCACAATATTCATACAATACCCAAATCGAGATTACGACCCGCGATCTTGAGACAATGAGGCAGGAGCCGAAGGAGAGCTTCTCAAAATTCGTGTCTCGGTGGAGAACGAAGGCCTCAATGATGACTCTAAGGCCTACTGATAAGGATCAAATCCGGATGATTGTGCGCAATCTCCAGCCTAAGCTAATGCAGAGAATGATTGTAATCCCCTTTCCCACTTTCTCAGACTTGCACGATATGGGGGTACAAATCGAAGATGCAATGAGGCAAGGTCTGTTTGACCAAGATAAGGAGCAACCCAGGAGGGCGTTTACCCGCAGTTCGAATGCGACCACCAGTGGTGATGCAGCTACAAGATCTTCTGATGTGGGCATGGTGGCTACCACTGAATCAAAAACAGCTACCCCATTCACCGGTGCGTTCGGAAGTAGCTCACAAGGAACCAAATATCCACCCCAAGCCAAGAAGGTTTTCACCCCACTTTATATGCCTTTGTCAAAGGCTCTAGAGGCTTTGATCAAGAAAGGGCATCTGAAGCCCTTGGAGCCGCAGCCATTACCAAAGAACCTCCCTCTCTCGTACAACCCAGCCGACTACTGTGCCTTCCATCAGCGAGCTGGCCATGATACTGACATGTGCTTTCGTCTCCGCCACGAAATACAAGATCTGATCGACAACAGGGTCATCCCTGCACCAGGTCCTACAAAGTCTATCGGCACTTGATCAGTGAACTTATGGTGGGATAATGAGATGTGATCGAGGGATGAACCAGCTGCGGATGGCGCTCGATTTACTCCAGATGTGGGAGGGACATGCGCTATTCTGAGCATTTGCGAACGCCAGTTTCTGACTTGAGTATTGGGTCAGTCTTGTTGTTTTGTTTTGAGTCTGTCTTTTTGTTTTGAGTCAGTCTCTTTTGTTTTGGGCCTGTCTTGTTGTATCGAGTCAGTCCTGTTGTATAGGAGTCAGGTGATTCCAGGGGGTGTTGCCTCGGGCATCACCATTTTGTTTTGTGTTTGTCTTTTCGTTTTGTTTTGAGTCTGTTTCTGTCAGGGAGCCAGTTGTGCCAACAGATTCTGAATGAAACAGCAGTGGTTTTTCATGCTTTGTGCTTGCTTCTGCTCTATGCCAGTTGTGCTGGAAAGTTTGAATGAAACAGCGGTACTCTTCGCCTACTCTTCTGCACCCCAAAATCATTGCATTGACCTAAGTTTTTTTTTTTAAAAAAAAAACTTTTTGAACACTGCGGTGAAAACAAAGAGGAAGTAATTCCTCGGGTTTTGCAAAAATTTGATCATTTGAGAGAAAGAGAGGCGTGCTAAGCCTTTAACGAATGGAATCATGCTTGTTAGCGTGAGTACTGAGAAGGACCCTGGCTTGATCCAGACTGGTTTCACACTATGTTCAGCACGAGTGATTTGTCGCTTTCTTAAAAACTTTCAAAAACAAAATGTTTTGCGCGGTCCTGCGAAGACCTGTGTGGAATCACTCTTGAGATTGTGCAGCCTAGGATCGCTCTCAGCCTCGAGACTCAACCCCTTTGCTTCCAAACCTTGAACTTGAATTTAGAAGGTTCGACGGTCAACTACAATGTAAGGCCTGTGTGGCCAGATTCAAAGTAGCCCTCAAACAAGAGGCAAGGAAGTCAGGTCAAGAAGATCAGGTCTCATTAGAAGAGGCTTACGAAGCAAAACAGCAGCCATTCTCCTAGATTCAAATGACTTCAGGATCTCAAAATCATTTGGCATGGACTCGTTACACTTTTACCCTTTGGGAGGCTCGCTGGGCCGAAAACCCAGAAGGGCGACCCAGGCAAAAGTTAGAGCAAGAGAAAAATACAAAAAAGAGAACAAAAAAAAAGAAATATGCAAAGAAAAGAACAAAAAAGAAGAACAAAAAAAAGGAAAAGAAATGAAAAGAATTGAAAAGAAAGAAGAACAAAGCTCGCAAGGTCGAAAACCCGCAACGGGCGCCTTGGCAAAAGTTAGAGCCTAAAAAGGAGAGGTTAATACCCGAGTGTACCTTAACCCCGAACTACGTGAGGCTTGATTCCCATCTTTGGGATACGTAGGCAACTTCATTCTGAAGTCCAGCCGTAAAACACTTCAAACTCAATCATGTCCATGTAATGGTTCTGATAATCGTTGCCTTCTCTATATCCAAGAGTTCGGTTGCAATCATCGCTCTGAGGACTGACTACAATACACTACGGTGCCATTCAGACAAGGGGCAACTTTCCGTTGCCATTCAATGCACCGCGGTGTCATTCAAACAAGGGGGAACTTTCTGTTGCCATTCAATACACTACGGTGCTATCCAGACAAGGGGCAACTTTCCGTTGCCATTCAGAACGCCGCAGTGTCATTTCAGACAAGGTTGCCATAGAGTGTCTTTCAGACAAGGGGCAATTTTCCATTGCTATGGATCTGAGGTTGTGCATCTCGAGAGTAGGTTCCGTGCTCGTTGAGCAGTGGTCGTTTGCAAAAATAGTTTTTGAGAATTTTTACTGAGGTTGACTAACCTTTTCGAAAAGTATTCCATTTTCAAAACTGGACCATTTCTTGGACCCAAAAGAGGAAAATTTTCAGTGCTCAGAGCCTAACTTGCATGATTTTAAAATCAGAAAATTGAACAAGCATGCTAATCTAACTCTCATTTTGGTCAAAATTTTTTTAGGAGAAAACTAAAACAAAAAAATGGTCAAAATGATGAACTAGGGGCACAGTTGAGTCAGGCTTCCTGTCTTTTCCATTGTTAACATACTTGCCAAGAAGGGCACTCTACCTGCCAGAAAAGGGCACAACTAAGGGCAGAAAGCTCTCACATCCTCCAAGCAACGAGGTATCAAGCAAAGTGTGAAGCACGAACTAGAATGGGGCAAGATATTCCACTCCGTCATCTGGACAGATCTTATCACGTCCAAACTCCCCAACAAAGCATCATCAACTGATGTTAGCTGCAGATTTGCTACACACCCAGCTGTAGCGCAACCTTTCCGTGGGAAGAATTCACTAACTGTGAGCGAAAGAAAGAGAATCTAGCAGAATGCTAGGGGCACGAGCCCACAATTTGCTGTTTATCCATCAACCACCCAGGGGAGGGATGAAAAACGAGAGATTGAAGAATAGAGAGATGTGCGATGAGAGAAAAAGTGAGAAAAGGGCTTTTTCAGAAAAAAACAGAGCCTGAGGGCCGAGTGATGTGAGAATCATAATTGAGAAAGGGTGGGAAACACTACCCGGTGAAACAGGCTCCCTGTGTGCGTCTATGTGTCGTTTTTTTTTTTTTTTTTTTTTTTTTTTTTTTGCTTTGAGTCGTCCCGAGCGTATCTCGTTGTGTTTAGGCTGTTTACCTTTTTGTCTTTCGTTGTTGAGTCTCTTTCATTGTGTTCAGTCGTAGGCTCAATACCCGGTTAAGAAAGCTCATCTCTTAATTTCAAAAATAAAATTGTTTTGCGCTCCGAGTGCCGTGCCGTTTTCCACATCTGTGCAAAACAAGATTCGTTTTTTCATAAAACCGCAGGGTTCAACCCAGGTCATGCGAGAACAGTAGAACTAGGACCTATTTGAAGCTATATGGGTTCCAGGCTACAAAGCAAAAGCAAAAGAGGAAATGTCGGGCATCTGAGTTTGTTTCAACTTCAGTAAGTTCCGAGACTACATTCCGTGTGTACTTCTTCAAGTCTTGCCAAAGCTCCGAAGTATGAGTGTGCCTCTACCTCAAGCTCAAGATCAAGTCTGCTTCAAGCTAAAATGGCAATCGAAGTGCTCCCTCAGAAAACCAGCCCCTGCCAGATGCATCTTGGCTGTGTTTGCAATGAGTTCCTAGGAGACCAACTGCGACGGTGGAAACTAGAGTTCGGACGGCTATTGCCTAGAACGCAAAGGTTCGGAATTTCCGAGACTAAAGTCTGGTTTAAATACCCAGGGGTCTATCCTCGGCTTGAAATCTGTATGGCAGCCCCATAGATTGAGATAGCATGTGAATGCACCTCGATTCTGGATACTGAATCAACCTAGTCTGTCACCCCGTTGGAGAATAGGGAAAGTTGTGAACATAACCAGGAAGGAAAGGTAGTAACCGCAGTTTAGGAGTACAGTCAAGAAAGTGCAAGAAGAACCCACTCTTTTCAGCTCAAAAGGTTTCTGCGGAATTTTCAACTCATGACTTCGATGTGTAGCTCATCGTCGGTTGGTATGCACGAGGTGTATCCTTTTTGGAATGTATCATGATCCCTCCGAGAGGTAAATCGGAGGTTGCGTTTGGAAATTGGTCTACTTAAGGCTTGTATTCCCTTGTTCGGCATTTTGTTTCAAATATGTGTTGTCACGCACACTCCACTTGCGTTGTTATGCATCCTTCCACCCGCATTGTTATGCACATTTATCTAGCATTGTTATGCTCATTCGTTGCATTGTTATGCACCCATTTATCTAGCATTGTTATGCTCATTCGTTGCATTGTTATGCACATTTATCTAGCATTGTTATGCTCATTCGTTGCATTGTTATGCACCCATTTATCTAGCATTGTTATGCTCATTCGTTGCATTGTTATGCACCCATTTATCTAGCATTGTTATGCTCATTCGTTGCATTGTTATGCACATTTATCTAGCATTGTTATGCTCATTGCTTGCATTGTTATGCACATCTATCTAGCATTGTTATGCTTGCATTGTTATGAACACTTCACCTGCATCGTTACGCACCTTTTCACTTACAATTGTCGTCTTTTCTCCTCTCGCATGCGATGCGTTAGGGCATCCTTGGTTTCGAACATTCGGATGAGTTCCGGTGTTCAAACTTATCTTTTCTCTCTTGCATGTGATATGCTGAGCAGTTTTCTCTTGCGTGTGATACGCTGAGAAATCTCCCTTTTCTCTCTTGCATATGATATGCTGAGCAGTTTTCTCTTGCGTGTGATACGCTGAGAAACTTATCTTTTCTCTCTTGCATGTGATATGCTGAGCAGTTTTCTCTTGCGTGTGATACGCTGAGAAATTTATCTTTTCTCTCTTGCA
This sequence comes from Camellia sinensis, assembly GCF_055761805.1. NCBI lineage: Eukaryota > Viridiplantae > Streptophyta > Magnoliopsida > Ericales > Theaceae > Camellia > Camellia sinensis. Next base: position 97,334,525 of record NC_138975.1, on the reverse strand, counting down.
TGTGATATGCTGAGCAGTTTTCTCTTGCGTGTGATACGCTGAGAAATTTATCTTTTCTCTCTTGCATGTGATATGCTGAGAGGTTTTCTCTTGCGTGTGATACGCTGAGAAACTTATCTTTTCTCTCTTGCATGTGATATGCTGAGCAGTTTTCTCTTGCGTGTGATACGCTGAGAAATTTATCTTTTCTCTCTTGCATGTGATATGCTGAGCAGTTTTCTCTTGCGTGTGATACGCTGAGAAATTTATCTTTTCTCTCTTGCATGTGATATGCTGAGAGGTTTTCTCTTGCGTGTGATACGCTGAGAAATTTATCTTTTCTCTCTTGCATGTGATATGCTGAGCAGTTTTCTCTTGCGTGTGATACGCTGAGAAATTTATCATTTCTCTCTTGCATGTGATATGCTGAGAGGTTTTCCCTTGCGTGTGATACGCTGAGAAACTTATCTTTTCTCTCTTGCATGTGATATGCTGAGAGGTTTTCTCTTGCGTGTGATACGCTAAGAAATTTATCTTTTCTCTCTTGTATGTGATATGCTGAGCAGTTTTCTCCTGCGTGTGATACGCTGAGAAATTTATCCTTTCTCTCTTGCATGTGATATGCTGAGAGGTTTTCTCTTGCGTGTGATACGTTGAGAAACTTATCTTTTCTCTCTTGCATGTGATGTGCTGAGCAGTTTTCTCTTGCGTGTGATACGCTGAGAAATCTCCCTTTTCTCTCTTGCATGTTATATGCTGAGCAGTTTTCTCTTGCGTGTGATACGCTGAGGAATTTGCCTTTCTTCTCTTACGTGTGATACGCTGAGAAGTTTACCTTCCCTCTTTTGCGTATAATACGCTGAAAGGTTTACCTTCTTCCTCTCCTATGTGTGATACGCAGAGAGATGTTGTGTGTTAGACTCTGGGTATTCTCGGTAGTCGATTTTAGCCTTCTCCACGTGAGACGCAGTGAGAATTGCATAATTTTCTTACATCCTTCTGCATGAAATGTAGTTAGATTTGTATTCGCTTGCTTAAAACTGCTGCATGGTATGCTTCATTACAGCTCTCTTTGCATAATCATAAGTTATGATCATCTCCCTGCATATCATTTCGCATTTTGCCCCCTGCCTGCGGGCACATTTCTGTTTATCTTGTATGTTTGTCTAAGTCTTCGGCCTTGTCAAAAATGGGTCGTCTCTGGGCTTTGACATTCACTCCCGTCACTTGTGACTTCCGAGTTCTGTCAAAGAGGGGCAACTGTAGACACCCCATTTTTGACCGACCTTGAGACTCAGACGTCACCGATTGAGCACTTGGTGATATTGCATAACGTGCTCGTTCAGAAGTTTCAGAGTCGCGGCTGCAAGCCCCGCCTCCGGACTTCCGGACCTTCTTCGGTGCCTTGCCTCGGTTTGCGAACCAGACTCGATTTTCTCTGTTTCTTTTCCTAAGGGGAGGGAGAGGTCCTGTAGACCATCTCTCAATGTCCGTAGGCTACATTTGGTGGCCGTAGGCCATTTTGCCCATTTCGGAGTCCGGTTCCCGGTTTTCGAAGCCGTCAGGCCGTGTGCCTCGGTTCGGGACCGCCTAACCATCTCCGTTTGCTCTGATTTTTGGCATACATCTTATTTCATCCCTTTTGAGGGACACTGGGGGCTAAGAAACCCATTTCGAGGTCGAATACCATTTTCGGTGCTTAACAGCCCATTTTCGGGACCCCGAACTGCGTGTTTTGGCCCCGGAACGTCCGTTTTGCAACGGTTTTCGTTCATTTTCGGCAGGTACCTCTGTTTTATCACAGGGAAGGTCACTGAAGGGTGAGAGGCCAGCAATTGTTGCAGCAACCAGTTATCTCTCTTCCGGAGCCTCCCGGCGCCCGTTTTTCGCACTTCCGGGCTAATGTTGAATACCTTGGAGCTAGTGTTGCCAACTTTCAACCACATATCTGTGATCTACACATCTGAGAGGACCCTAAAAGTTCATGGCCGGCCATTAAGGTCACCTGACCCTTTTGACCCCTTTCTTCCGGGCTAATGTTGAACCCCTTGGACTTTTTTTTCTTGAACTTTGAACCACATATCTGTGATCTACACATCTGAGAGGCCCCTAAAAGTTCATGGCCGGCCAGTAAGTCAACTTGACCCTTTTGACCCCCTCTTTCCGAGCCATTGTTGAACCCCTTGGGCCCACTTTCTTGGAATTTCAACTACATGGTTGTGTTGTACACACATAGGGGCACCTCTCCAATATCTGGCCGGCCAGAAAAGCTCCTTGACCCTTTTGACCCCTAGCCGGCCGGCTAGAGGGTGTGGCCGGCCGGCCACCTCCTGTAAAAGTATGAGGCCGGCCGTATTCTCCTCACTGTACCCTTTCCAGCTGTTGGGCAATATCCCCCAGATATTTTCTGTATCCGGGGGATATTTTGTGGGGGAGTTTTTCTCTCCATTTCCCCCACCTTTTACACCCCCTTTTGGCCCTTTTAACCAGCTGATGGCCTCCTCTACAAGGGTTAGAAAAACTTTTCTTCAAAGCTCCATAGCCACCTCCATCTTCTTCTTCTTCAATTCTTCAAAAAACCCTAAGTCCATAACCTTCATTCCTTCTACACCACCAAGCTCTACCACCACCATCTCATTTCCAGCAGCAAGGAGGGATTCTTGAAGGCTAAAGAAGCTGCAAATCCATCCAAGAAGCAACAAAAATTCGAATCTTCAAGGGTAAGTTACACTTTTACCCTTTTGACCCTTTTTCTTGATCCATTTCTAAGCCTCACTTCCTTTTTGTTTCAAGCTCCGGCCCTAACTGAAAAGGGCCATCTTTTGAGCTCATCTTCACTTCTCATTAAGGGCTCAACCCTGTTTGAGCCCTCCATAATATACTTGCTTCATTGACCATCTTGTATGTCATAGATTTGCATGCTATTTTTGACCCATGAGCAATTTATTTTCGAGCATGTTGTAAACTGATTTAAGGCTTATTTTGAGCCCCTCTTCAACATTGGGGAAGGTCTCAACCTTGTTTGGTGTCTCCATGCGTCACTTGTAGTTCAATCCCTTATTTGGCCTCATTTTTGCATGAGTTGATAGCCCTCTTTGCTTCTGTTTTTGGACCTTGGTCCGAACTGAAAGTGGCCTTATTTTGGCCTATACTTCATGTTTCATTCACACTTTTTTTCCGTTTGGTGATTATTTTATATACTTCATGTTATAGCACCTTTTGGGCCTTGTTTTGCATCCCATATTTAGCATATTTTTATACTGATTTTGAGGCTGCCATATACTGTAAATGTTCATATTTTTGGTCCATCTTCAGTGTTGTAGAAGGAAATTTTTCAGTTTGGGTTTAGCTTATACCACTTGCTTCATTACCCCTATCTTGGCCCCTATTCTTGTATGCTATTTTTGCCGTACCTATATTTGCTGTTTGGCCATGTTTATAACTGGAAAAGTGCTTATTTTGGGGCTGTCTAGCTTCTGTCTTTGCATTGCATGTCCATGTTGTGCATGTTTGGCATGGCTATAGGCCATTTCGGGTGCCTAATGTTGCATTTTCGGGACAATTTCATGCATTTGGTATCATTTCGCTACATTTCGGGACTGTTTTCCCCCATATTTTGTTGCTGAAATTCCATTAGCATGCTTGCATATCATTTTTGCCATTTTCCATGTCATTTTAGCATCGCCTCGGTTTGCGTGCCCGTGTGCACGCATTTCGAGGCACTTCATTTTTATCCGTCGGCATCCGATGTGAGTGTGGCTGAGGCTCACTCGTGTTGGTATAAGTCCATTTGTCATTTTCCATGTCATTCGCATCATTTTAGCATCGCCTCGGTTTGCGTGCCAGTGTGCATGCATTTCGAGGCACTTCATTTTCTACCATCGGCATCTTATGTAAGTGTGGCTGAGGCTCACTCATGTTAGTATAAGTCCATTTGCCATTTTCCAAGTCATTCGCATCATTTTAGCATCGCCTCGGTTTGCGTGCCAGTGTGCACGCATTTCGAGGCACTTCATTTTCTGCCATCGGCATCTTATGTGAGTGTGGCTGAGGCTCACTCATGTTAGTATAAGTCCATTTGTCATTTTCCATGTCATTCGCATCATTTTATCATCGCCTCGGTTTGCGTGCCAGTGTGCACGCATTTCGAGGCAATTCATTTTCTGCCATCGGCATCTTATGTGAGTGTGGTTGAGGCTCACTCATGTTAGTATAAGTCCATTTGTCATTTTCCATGTCATTCGCATCGTTTTAGCATCGTCTCGGTTTGCGTGCCAGTGTGCACGCATTTAGAGGCACTTTATTTTCTGCCATCGGCATCTTATGTGAGTGTGGTTGAGGCTCACTCATGTTAGTATAAGTCCATTTGTCATTTTCCATGTCATTCGCATCATTTTAGCATCGCCTCGGTTTGCGTGCCAGTGTGCACGCATTTCGAGACACTTCATTTTCTGCCATCGGCATCTTATGTGAGTGTGGCTGAGGCTCACTCATGTTAGTATAAGTCCATTTGTCATTTTCCATGTCATTCGCATCATTTTAGCATCGTCTCGGTTTGCGTGCCAGTGTGCACGCATTTAGAGGCACTTCATTTTCTGCCATCGACATCTTATGTGAGTGTGGCTGAGGCTCACTCGTGTTGGTATAAGCCCATTTGTCATTTCCATGTCATTCGCATCATTTTAGCATCGCCTCGGTTTGCGTGCCAGTGTGCACGAATTTCGAGGCACTTCATTTTCTACCATCGGCATCTTATGTGAGTGTGGCTGAGGCTCACTCATGTTAGTATAAGTCCACTTGTCATTTTCCATGTCATTCGCATCATTTTAGCATCGTCTCGGTTTGCGTGCCAGTGTGCACCTATTTAGAGGCACTTCATTTTCTGCCATCGGCATCTTATGTGAGTGTGGCTGAGGCTCACTCATGTTAGTATAAGTCCATTTGTCATTTTCCATGTCATTCGCATCATTTTAGCATCGCCTCGGTTTGCGTGCCAGTGTGCACGCATTTCGAGGCACTTCATTTTCTGCCATCGGCATCTTATGTGAGTGTGGCTGAGGCTCACTCATGTTAGTATAAGTCCATTTGTCATTTTCCATGTCATTCGCATCATTTTAGCATCGCCTCGGTTTGCGTGCCAGTGTGCACGCATTTCGAGGCACTTCATTTTCTGCCATCGGCATCTTATGTGAGTGTGGCTGAGGCTCACTCATGTTAGTATAAGTCCATTTGTCATTTTCCATGTCATTCGCATCGTTTTAGCATCATCTCGGTTTGCGTGCCAGTGTGCACGCATTTAGAGGCACTTCATTTTCTGCCATCGGCATCTTATGTGAGTGTGGCTGAGGCTCACTCATGTTAGTATAAGTCCATTTGTCTTTTTTCATGTCATTTTCATATCGTTCTGTCATCGCCTCGGTTTGCGTGCCCGTGTGCACGCATTTCGAGGCACTTCATTTTCTGCCATCGGCATCCGATGTGAGTGTGGCTGGGGCTCACTCATATTGGTATAAGCCCATTTGTCATTCCCATGTCATTTCATCCTTCTATCATTGCCTCGGTTTGCGTGTCCGCGTGCACGTACTTCGAGACACGTATCATCGGCTTGGTTTGCGTGCCCGCGTGCACGTACTTCGAGACACATATCATTGCCTCGGTTTGCGCACCCGCGTGCACGTATTTCGAGACACATATCATCGCCTCGTTTTGCGTGCCCGCGTGCACGCATTTCGAGGCATCTCATTTTCATAGCATTCTGTGTGTTAGGATGGCATCTTAGTTGCATTTCATGCATATCATGCATATTGCATTGTGTCCGGAATAGGAGTTAGCCCGGGCACGGGAAACGAGGTACATTTCGTACTCCGAGTGACAGAATGTGTCTCAATTCCCCAGTCACCGACACTCCGGATTATCCATGATGGAGTTAGGTTTTAGCTGTAGTTTCATGTGCATTCATCCTATATTGAGTTGTGCATTTCGATTCCTCGGCCATCATGCCTCGGTATACGTGATTGGTGGCACGAGGATCGAGACATGCATATATCTGTGCAAATACATTGCTATGCCCCTTTCCTGCTCTCTGTTGCAGCAAAATGAAGAATCAACAACCTTTTGGGACTCGGCACGCATTTCAAGAACAGGTGTAAACAGAGGCTAATTGGGGCACTCCGGTGGATTTCCGTGCAAGACAGTCCGGACATGCGTCATCCACCAGAAGCAAGGCAGTCCCTGGCTTGCACGCCAGTTTATTTGCTTTCTAGTTAATTCATTAATTAATTAGGAATTTGTAATATTTGGACTGTATTTATTTGGACTGTACTATTCTTTTATTCGGGACTGTATTATTTATTTGGACCCTCCGAGTGAGGGCACAACTGTAATAAGTGTGGGTGAGTGTGATGTATGTCTTCCAACCCCACGTCTTTCTTCCTTTTATTTATCCGCTTTTGATGGTTAGATTAGGGCATATTTCAATTAGCATACAGTATGACAGCATGTTTGCATCATTCATCTGTATTGCATGCATCGGGCTCGGCGCATCATACTAACTGCGTTGTACTTTCAATTTCAAAGTTGAATACATGATAGCTGTAGCATCTCATATACCATCTTAGAATGGCCGAGCCTACTATAATTGCATTTTTGCATGTGTGGCATTAGGCATTTCTGTATACTTAGAATTCATGCATGATTTCTAATAAGTGTCTATTTTGGCTTGGAGTACTCGGTGAGTTTTTATGCTTTAGCATCCTTGCATGCGTGTGAGTGAATGCCATGATAGCATGCTTACCATGAGGCTATGTGCTTATCTGATATAACTGCCTGAATGCCTGTGGATGAAGGCTGAGTTACTTAAATTGGAATAAATCATCAAAATGTTTCAAAGCCTACCTGCGGGTAGCAAACCCTTTTCAAAAACAAACAAGAAGTGTTTTGTTCCAATCTAGGCGACCTGGTCTATACTTATATGCTGTGCGCATCACATAGTAACCTAGGCTAATAAACCGGAATAAGAACTCACAATGTTTTCAAAAATTGATATCATGGTTAGTAGAGGCCGGTCTATGACCGGGCGAGCGGGGGTGCTCACGAAGTGACCTTCCCCAATCGTACCCAAGTTCCCGAGCCGAAGCAGCTTTGGTGATGACGGACACGTGGCCTTTTGGCACCGAGTCAGGGTTTCCTAAATTTCCCAAAATAAAATATTTAGGTGGCGACTCTGTATCTGGCAAAGCAGTCCATGTTTGGCACTACTTTTTCAAAAATCAGTTTTCTCAAAACGATTGGCCAGATTTGGACTCTTTGGTTCAGATTAAGAACCGTGACAACTTTGAGAGTCCGAGCTGTAAGCGAGGTCCCCCGCGGGCTTGTTACAGTTTCTGGCGACTCTGCTGGGGACTTAGAGAACTTGACTCGAACTCATGATATCTGTTTTTGACTACACTTGTGTGTTTCTTTGCATTGCATTTGCATTGGTGCGCCTAGGACACCGTGTTTGCCATCTGCTATTCCTGAACGGTTTGCCGGAGGCTTGTCTTGTCAAGGTATGACCATAAGGCTGACCGGTTGTGGGCTCTGCCAGTATGGGAACACAAACCCCGGTTTTACCGGGGCACCCTCTTTGACCATTCGACCTAGTGCATATTCGGATCCATAGTGACCATTCCAAACTAGGACAGGTTGCTTACCCGTTTATAGGTTGTTTGAAACCGCTGTGTGCGTAGTGAAACCCTAGCTCCTGACAAAATAGGACAGGGAAACCCTACCCCAACATAGGGGTGTTTTAGCTCTCACTTATCTGTTATGTGCTTTAGAGTGCGTCTATACAGGAATGCATGTATCAGTTGCAAGTCTGGGCATCAGGCCTGCGGGCATTACTATCAGTATTTGGGAGTCAGCTTTACCTGTGGGTATCAGACTCAGATTTGGGGTAGAATTTTGGGACAGAATTCAGTAGAGGGCACACTTATTCAACTATGCTCGTATCTGTTCAGATGGAATCAGGCTTAGATGCTGTCTGTTTTCTCTTTTGCAAGGTAGTCTGGGAACCATAGCTTCAGAAGGCTCCGATATTCCCCGAGGTTCATCGGACTTGTGCTGATAGACTTTGTCAGGTCAGAGATTCAGTTCAAAGGCAAATCAGTGTTCCTCCGCCAGAGACAGGGTAAAAAGGGCTGGTTGGGCACAAATCACCGGTTCAGCAGTTACCAGATCAGTGGCCCTTATCCACCCCACCAGTGAACAGTCAGGCTGAGGTCTCAGTTTCTACTGCCGGGATAAATACCAATCAGTCAGATGGAACAGCAGAACACGTCAGGGATGGAGGCCATGCTGCGCCAGATGCAAGAAAGTATGAAACTCATGCAGTAGGATGCTGCCCGTCAGGAGGAATTTGCCAAACAGCAGGCTGCGATCATGGCTCAGCAAGCCGAGCTCATCATCAAGCTGCAACAGCAAAGCGATGCATCCACCTCACAACAAGTTCCTCCCCCAATAGGAGCTCCAACACCTGGGGAGACGCCAAATGTCCAGGAAGGTACGGGCATTCCGGCAGGGCCGGCTCCACCCCCAATTTTACCTCAACTATCCAAAACACCTACCAATCTACCAGACTCTCCCTCCGAGTTCGAGGTCGACCCCACAGCGTTGAAGTTGAGCAAGCTCGAAAAGCTGTTCAAGAAATCCCAGGGGGTAAAGTCCATCCCGGGCATTGAGGACGAGTACACCGACGCGGCTGTAACTCTGCCGGACAGGTTCAAGATGCCTCACATTGACCGTTTTGATGGGTCAAGAGATCCCATGGTCCACCTGAGCTTGTTTTCAGATGTTTTGCGCCCGATGGGCTTGACAAGATTACAGAAGCTCTCCCTTTTTGGCAGGACCCTGTCGGGTATTGCAGTCACCTGGTATGCCAAATTGGAAGATTCGGTGAAACGAAGCTGGGAGGAGATGGCCGAGGCCTTCGTCGCACAATATTCATACAATACCCAAATCGAGATTACGACCCGCGATCTTGAGACAATGAGGCAGGAGCCGAAGGAGAGCTTCTCAAAATTCGTGTCTCGGTGGAGAACGAAGGCCTCAATGATGACTCTAAGGCCTACTGATAAGGATCAAATCCGGATGATTGTGCGCAATCTCCAGCCTAAGCTAATGCAGAGAATGATTGTAATCCCCTTTCCCACTTTCTCAGACTTGCACGATATGGGGGTACAAATCGAAGATGCAATGAGGCAAGGTCTGTTTGACCAAGATAAGGAGCAACCCAGGAGGGCGTTTACCCGCAGTTCGAATGCGACCACCAGTGGTGATGCAGCTACAAGATCTTCTGATGTGGGCATGGTGGCTACCACTGAATCAAAAACAGCTACCCCATTCACCGGTGCGTCCGGAAGTATCTCACAAGGAACCAAATATCCACCCCAAGCCAAGAAGGTTTTCACCCCACTTTATATGCCTTTGTCAAAGGCTCTAGAGGCTTTGATCAAGAAAGGGCATCTGAAGCCCTTGGAGCCGCAGCCATTACCAAAGAACCTCCCTCTCTCGCACAACCCAGCCGACTACTGTGCCTTCCATCAGCGAGCTGGCCATGATACTGACATGTGCTTTCGTCTCCGCCACGAAATACAAGATCTGATCGACAACAGGGTCATCCCTGCACCAGGTCCTACAAAGTCTATCGGCACTTGATCAGTGAACTTATGGTGGGATAATGAGATGTGATCGAGGGATGAACCAGCTGCGGATGGCGCTCGATTTACTCCAGATGTGGGAGGGACATGCGCTATTCTGAGCATTTGCGAACGCCAGTTTCTGACTTGAGTATTGGGTCAGTCTTGTTGTTTTGTTTTGAGTCTGTCTTTTTGTTTTGAGTCAGTCTCTTTTGTTTTGGGCCTGTCTTGTTGTATCGAGTCAGTCCTGTTGTATAGGAGTCAGGTGATTCCAGGGGGTGTTGCCTCGGGCATCACCATTTTGTTTTGTGTTTGTCTTTTCGTTTTGTTTTGAGTCTGTTTCTGTCAGGGAGCCAGTTGTGCCAACAGATTCTGAATGAAACAGCAGTGGTTTTTCATGCTTTGTGCTTGCTTCTGCTCTATGCCAGTTGTGCTGGAAAGTTTGAATGAAACAGCGGTACTCTTCGCCTACTCTTCTGCACCCCAAAATCATTGCATTGACCTAAGTTTTTTTTAAAAAAAAAAAAACTTTTTGAACACTGCGGTGAAAACAAAGAGGAAGTAATTCCTCGGGTTTTGCAAAAATTTGATCATTTGAGAGAAAGAGAGGCGTGCTAAGCCTTTAACGAATGGAATCATGCTTGTTAGCGTGAGTACTGAGAAGGACCCTGGCTTGATCCAGACTGGTTTCACACTATGTTCAGCACGAGTGATTTGTCGCTTTCTTAAAAACTTTCAAAAACAAAATGTTTTGCGCGGTCCTGCGAAGACCTGTGTGGAATCACTCTTGAGATTGTGCAGCCTAGGATCGCTCTCAGCCTCGAGACTCAACCCCTTTGCTTCCAAACCTTGAACTTGAATTTAGAAGGTTCGACGGTCAACTACAATGTAAGGCCTGTGTGGCCAGATTCAAAGTAGCCCTCAAACAAGAGGCAAGGAAGTCAGGTCAAGAAGATCAGGTCTCATTAGAAGAGGCTTACGAAGCAAAACAGCAGCCATTCTCCTAGATTCAAATGACTTCAGGATCTCAAAATCATTTGGCATGGACTCGTTACACTTTTACCCTTTGGGAGGCTCGCTGGGCCGAAAACCCGGAAGGGCGACCCAGGCAAAAGTTAGAGCAAGAGAAAAATACAAAAAAGAGAACAAAAAAAAAGAAATATGCAAAGAAAAGAACAAAAAAGAAGAACAAAAAAAAGGAAAAGAAATGAAAAGAATTGAAAAGAAAGAAGAACAAAGCTCGCAAGGTCGAAAACCCGCAACGGGCGCCTTGGCAAAAGTTAGAGCCTAAAAAGGAGAGGTTAATACCCGAGTGTACCTTAACCCCGAACTACGTGAGGCTTGATTCCCATCTTTGGGATACGTAGGCAACTTCATTCTGAAGTCCAGCCGTAAAACACTTCAAACTCAATCATGTCCATGTAATGGTTCTGATAATCGTTGCCTTCTCTATATCCAAGAGTTCGGTTGCAATCATCGCTCTGAGGACTGACTACAATACACTACGGTGCCATTCAGACAAGGGGCAACTTTCCGTTGCCATTCAATGCACCGCGGTGTCATTCAAACAAGGGGGAACTTTCTGTTGCCATTCAATACACTACGGTGCTATCCAGACAAGGGGCAACTTTCCGTTGCCATTCAGAACGCCGCAGTGTCATTTCAGACAAGGTTGCCATAGAGTGTCTTTCAGACAAGGGGCAATTTTCCATTGCTATGGATCTGAGGTTGTGCATCTCGAGAGTAGGTTCCGTGCTCGTTGAGCAGTGGTCGTTTGCAAAAATAGTTTTTGAGAATTTTTACTGAGGTTGACTAACCTTTTCGAAAAGTATTCCATTTTCAAAACTGGACCATTTCTTGGACCCAAAAGAGGAAAATTTTCAGTGCTCAGAGCCTAACTTGCATGATTTTAAAATCAGAAAATTGAACAAGCATGCTAATCTAACTCTCATTTTGGTCAAAATTTTTTTAGGAGAAAACTAAAACAAAAAAATGGTCAAAATGATGAACTAGGGGCACAGTTGAGTCAGGCTTCCTGTCTTTTCCATTGTTAACATACTTGCCAAGAAGGGCACTCTACCTACCAGAAAAGGGCACAACTAAGGGCAGAAAGCTCTCACATCCTCCAAGCAACGAGGTATCAAGCAAAGTGTGAAGCACGAACTAGAATGGGGCAAGATATTCCACTCCGTCATCTGGACAGATCTTATCACGTCCAAACTCCCCAACAAAGCATCATCAACTGATGTTAGCTGCAGATTTGCTACACACCCAGCTGTAGCGCAACCTTTCCGTGGGAAGAATTCACTAACTGTGAGCGAAAGAAAGAGAATCTAGCAGAATGCTAGGGGCACGAGCCCACAATTTGCTGTTTATCCATCAACCACCCGGGGGAGGGATGAAAAACGAGAGATTGAAGAATAGAGAGATGTGCGATGAGAGAAAAAGTGAGAAAAGGGCTTTTTCAGAAAAAAACAGAGCCTGAGGGCCGAGTGATGTGAGAATCATAAATGAGAAAGGGTGGGAAACACTACCCGGTGAAACAGGCTCCCTGTGTGCGTCTATGTGTCGTTTTTTTTTTTTTTTTTTTTTTTTTTTTTGCTTTGAGTCGTCCCGAGCGTATCTCGTTGTGTTTAGGCTGTTTACCTTTTTGTCTTTCGTTGTTGAGTCTCTTTCATTGTGTTCAGTCGTAGGCTCAATACCCGGTTAAGAAAGCTCATCTCTTAATTTCAAAAATAAAATTGTTTTGCGCTCCGAGTGCCGTGCCGTTTTCCACATCTGTGCAAAACAAGATTCGTTTTTTCATAAAACCGCAGGGTTCAACCCAGGTCATGCGAGAACAGTAGAACTAGGACCTATTTGAAGCTATATGGGTTCCAGGCTACAAAGCAAAAGCAAAAGAGGAAATGTCGGGCATCTGAGTTTGTTTCAACTTCAGTAAGTTCCGAGACTACATTCCGTGTGTACTTCTTCAAGTCTTGCCAAAGCTCCGAAGTATGAGTGTGCCTCTACCTCAAGCTCAAGATCAAGTCTGCTTCAAGCTAAAATGGCAATCGAAGTGCTCCCTCAGAAAACCAGCCCCTGCCAGATGCATCTTGGCTGTGTTTGCAATGAGTTCCTAGGAGACCAACTGCGACGGTGGAAACTAGAGTTCGGACGGCTATTGCCTAGAACGCAAAGGTTCGGAATTTCCGAGACTAAAGTCTGGTTTAAATACCCAGGGGTCTATCCTCGGCTTGAAATCTGTATGGCAGCCCCATAGATTGAGATAGCATGTGAATGCACCTCGATTCTGGATACTGAATCAACCTAGTCTGTCACCCCGTTGGAGAATAGGGAAAGTTGTGAACATAACCAGGAAGGAAAGGTAGTAACCGCAGTTTAGGAGTACAGTCAAGAAAGTGCAAGAAGAACCCACTCTTTTCAGCTCAAAAGGTTTCTGCGGAATTTTCAACTCATGACTTCGATGTGTAGCTCATCGTCGGTTGGTATGCACGAGGTGTATCCTTTTTGGAATGTATCATGATCCCTCCGAGAGGTAAATCGGAGGTTGCGTTTGGAAATTGGTCTACTTAAGGCTTGTATTCCCTTGTTCGGCATTTTGTTTCAAATATGTGTTGTCACGCACACTCCACTTGCGTTGTTATGCATCCTTCCACCCGCATTGTTATGCACATTTATCTAGCATTGTTATGCTCATTCGTTGCATTGTTATGCACCCATTTATCTAGCATTGTTATGCTCATTCGTTGCATTGTTATGCACATTTATCTAGCATTGTTATGCTCATTCGTTGCATTGTTATGCACCCATTTATCTAGCATTGTTATGCTCATTCGTTGCATTGTTATGCACCCATTTATCTAGCATTGTTATGCTCATTCGTTGCATTGTTATGCACATTTATCTAGCATTGTTATGCTCATTGCTTGCATTGTTATGCACATCTATCTAGCATTGTTATGCTTGCATTGTTATGAACACTTCACCTGCATCGTTACGCACCTTTTCACTTACAATTGTCGTCTTTTCTCCTCTCGCATGCGATGCGTTAGGGCATCCTTGGTTTCGAACATTCGGATGAGTTCCGGTGTTCAAACTTATCTTTTCTCTCTTGCATGTGATATGCTGAGCAGTTTTCTCTTGCGTGTGATACGCTGAGAAATCTCCCTTTTCTCTCTTGCATATGATATGCTGAGCAGTTTTCTCTTGCGTGTGATATGCTGAGAAACTTATCTTTTCTCTCTTGCATGTGATATGCTGAGCAGTTTTCTCTTGCGTGTGATACGCTGAGAAATTTATCTTTTCTCTCTTGCATGTGATATGCTGAGCAGTTTTCTCTTGCGTGTGATACGCTGAGAAATTTATCTTTTCTCTCTTGCATGTGATATGCTGAGAGGTTTTCTCTTGCGTGTGATACGCTGAGAAACTTATCTTTTCTCTCTTGCATGTGATATGCTGAGCAGTTTTCTCTTGCGTGTGATACGCTGAGAAATTTATCTTTTCTCTCTTGCATGTGATATGCTGAGCAGTTTTCTCTTGCGTGTGATACGCTGAGAAATTTATCTTTTCTCTCTTGCATGTGATATGCTGAGAGGTTTTCTCTTGCGTGTGATACGCTGAGAAATTTATCTTTTCTCTCTTGCATGTGATATGCTGAGCAGTTTTCTCTTGCGTGTGATACGCTGAGAAATTTATCATTTCTCTCTTGCATGTGATATGCTGAGAGGTTTTCTCTTGCGTGTGATACGCTGAGAAACTTATCTTTTCTCTCTTGCATGTGATATGCTGAGAGGTTTTCTCTTGCGTGTGATACGCTAAGAAATTTATCTTTTCTCTCTTGCATGTGATATGCTGAGCAGTTTTCTCCTGCGTGTGATACGCTGAGAAATTTATCCTTTCTCTCTTGCATGTGATATGCTGAGAGGTTTTCTCTTGCGTGTGATACGTTGAGAAACTTATCTTTTCTCTCTTGCATGTGATGTGCTGAGCAGTTTTCTCTTGCGTGTGATACGCTGAGAAATCTCCCTTTTCTCTCTTGCATGTTATATGCTGAGCAGTTTTCTCTTGCGTGTGATACGCTGAGGAATTTGCCTTTCTTCTCTTACGTGTGATACGCTGAGAAGTTTACCTTCCCTCTTTTGCGTATAATACGCTGAAAGGTTTACCTTCTTCCTCTCCTATGTGTGATACGCAGAGAGATGTTGTGTGTTAGACTCTGGGTATTCTCGGTAGTCGATTTTAGCCTTCTCCACGTGAGACGCAGTGAGAATTGCATAATTTTCTTACATCCTTCTGCATGAAATGTAGTTAGATTTGTATTCGCTTGCTTAAAACTGCTGCATGGTATGCTTCATTACAGCTCTCTTTGCATAATCATAAGTTATGATCATCTCCCTGCATATCATTTCGCATTTTGCCCCCTGCCTGCGGGCACATTTCTGTTTATCTTGTATGTTTGTCTAAGTCTTCGGCCTTGTCAAAAATGGGTCGTCTCTGGGCTTTGACATTCACTCCCGTCACTTGTGACTTCCGAGTTCTGTCAAAGAGGGGCAACTGTAGACACCCCATTTTTGACCGACCTTGAGACTCAGATGTCACCGATTGAGCACTTGGTGATATTGCATAACGTGCTCGTTCAGAAGTTTCAGAGTCGCGGCTGCAAGCCCCGCCTCCGGACTTCCGGACCTTCTTCGGTGCCTTGCCTCGGTTTGCGAACCAGACTCGATTTTCTCTGTTTCTTTTCCTAAGGGGAGGGAGAGGTCCTGTAGACCATCTCTCAATGTCCGTAGGCTACATTTGGTGGCCGTAGGCCATTTTGCCCATTTCGGAGTCCGGTTCCCGGTTTTCGAAGCCGTCAGGCCGTGTGCCTCGGTTCGGGACCGCCTAACCATCTCCGTTTGCTCTGATTTTTGGCATACATCTTATTTCATCCCTTTTGAGGGACACTGGGGGCTAAGAAACCCATTTCGAGGTCGAATACCATTTTCGGTGCTTAACAGCCCATTTTCGGGACCCCGAACTGCGTGTTTTGGCCCCGGAACGTCCGTTTTGCAACGGTTTTCGTTCATTTTCGGCAGGTACCTCTGTTTTATCACAGGGAAGGTCACTGAAGGGTGAGAGGCCAGCAATTGTTGCAGCAACCAGTTATCTCTCTTCCGGAGCCTCCCGGCGCCCGTTTTTCGCACTTCCGGGCTAATGTTGAATACCTTGGAGCTAGTATTGCCAACTTTCAACCACATATCTGTGATCTACACATCTGAGAGGCCCCTAAAAGTTCATGGCCGGCCATTAAGGTCACCTGACCCTTTTGACCCCTTTCTTCCGGGCTAATGTTGAACCCCTTGGACTTTTTTTTCTTGAACTTTGAACCACATATCTGTGATCTACACATCTGAGAGGCCCCTAAAAGTTCATGGCCGGCCAGTAAGTCAACTTGACCCTTTTGACCCCCTCTTTCCGAGCCATTGTTGAACCCCTTGGGCCCACTTTCTTGGAATTTCAACTACATGGTTGTGTTGTACACACATAGGGGCACCTCTCCAATATCTGGCCGGCCAGAAAAGCTCCTTGACCCTTTTGACCCCTAGCCGGCCGGCTAGAGGGTGTGGCCGGCCGGCCACCTCCTGTAAAAGTATGAGGCCGGCCGTATTCTCCTCACTGTACCCTTTCCAGCTGTTGGGCAATATCCCCCAGATATTTTCTGTATCCGGGGGATATTTTGTGGGGGAGTTTTTCTCTCCATTTCCCCCACCTTTTACACCCCCTTTTGGCCCTTTTAACCAGCTGATGGCCTCCTCTACAAGGGTTAGAAAAACTTTTCTTCAAAGCTCCATAGCCACCTCCATCTTCTTCTTCTTCAATTCTTCAAAAAACCCTAAGTCCATAACCTTCATTCCTTCTACACCACCAAGCTCTACCACCACCATCTCATTTCCAGCAGCAAGGAGGGATTCTTGAAGGCTAAAGAAGCTGCAAATCCATCCAAGAAGCAACAAAAATTCGAATCTTCAAGGGTAAGTTACACTTTTACCCTTTTGACCCTTTTTCTTGATCCATTTCTAAGCCTCACTTCCTTTTTGTTTCAAGCTCCGGCCCTAACTGAAAAGGGCCATCTTTTGAGCTCATCTTCACTTCTCATTAAGGGCTCAACCCTGTTTGAGCCCTCCATAATATACTTGCTTCATTGACCATCTTGTATGTCATAGATTTGCATGCTATTTTTGACCCATGAGCAATTTATTTTCGAGCATGTTGTAAACTGATTTAAGGCTTATTTTGAGCCCCTCTTCAACATTGGGGAAGGTCTCAACCTTGTTTGGTGTCTCCATGCGTCACTTGTAGTTCAATCCCTTATTTGGCCTCATTTTTGCATGAGTTGATAGCCCTCTTTGCTTCTGTTTTTGGACCTTGGTCCGAACTGAAAGTGGCCTTATTTTGGCCTATACTTCATGTTTCATTCACACTTTTTTTCCGTTTGGTGATTATTTTATATACTTCATGTTATAGCACCTTTTGGGCCTTGTTTTGCATCCCATATTTAGCATATTTTTATACTGATTTTGAGGCTGCCATATACTGTAAATGTTCATATTTTTGGTCCATCTTCAGTGTTGTAGAAGGAAAATTTTCAGTTTGGGTTTAGCTTATACCACTTGCTTCATTACCCCTATCTTGGCCCCTATTCTTGTATGCTATTTTTGCCGTACCTATATTTGCTGTTTGGCCATGTTTATAACTGGAAAAGTGCTTATTTTGGGGCTGTCTAGCTTCTGTCTTTGCATTGCATGTCCATGTTGTGCATGTTTGGCATGGCTATAGGCCATTTCGGGTGCCTAATGTTGCATTTTCGGGACAATTTCATGCATTTGGTATCATTTCGCTACATTTCGGGACTGTTTTCCCCCATATTTTGTTGCTGAAATTCCATTAGCATGCTTGCATATCATTTTTGCCATTTTCCATGTCATTTTAGCATCGCCTCGGTTTGCGTGCCCGTGTGCACGCATTTCGAGGCACTTCATTTTTATCCGTCGGCATCCGATGTGAGTGTGGCTGAGGCTCACTCGTGTTGGTATAAGTCCATTTGTCATTTTCCATGTCATTCGCATCATTTTAGCATCGCCTCGGTTTGCGTGCCAGTGTGCATGCATTTCGAGGCACTTCATTTTCTACCATCGGCATCTTATGTGAGTGTGGCTGAGGCTCACTCATGTTAGTATAAGTCCATTTGCCATTTTCCAAGTCATTCGCATCATTTTAGCATCGCCTCGGTTTGCGTGCCAGTGTGCACGCATTTCGAGGCACTTCATTTTCTGCCATCGGCATCTTATGTGAGTGTGGCTGAGGCTCACTCATGTTAGTATAAGTCCATTTGTCATTTTCCATGTCATTCGCATCATTTTATCATCGCCTCGGTTTGCGTGCCAGTGTACACGTATTTCGAGGCAATTCATTTTCTGCCATCGGCATCTTATGTGAGTGTGGTTGAGGCTCACTCATGTTAGTATAAGTCCATTTGTCATTTTCCATGTCATTCGCATCGTTTTAGCATCGTCTCGGTTTGCGTGCCAGTGTGCACGCATTTAGAGGCACTTTATTTTCTGCCATCGGCATCTTATGTGAGTGTGGTTGAGGCTCACTCATGTTAGTATAAGTCCATTTGTCATTTTCCATGTCATTCGCATCATTTTAGCATCGCCTCGGTTTGCGTGCCAGTGTGCACGCATTTCGAGACACTTCATTTTCTGCCATCGGCATCTTATGTGAGTGTGGCTGAGGCTCACTCATGTTAGTATAAGTCCATTTGTCATTTTCCATGTCATTCGCATCATTTTAGCATCGTCTCGGTTTGCGTGCCAGTGTGCACGCATTTAGAGGCACTTCATTTTTTGCCATCGACATCTTATGTGAGTGTGGCTGAGGCTCACTCGTGTTGGTATAAGCCCATTTGTCATTTCCATGTCATTCGCATCATTTTAGCATCGCCTCGGTTTGCGTGCCAGTGTGCACGCATTTCGAGGCACTTCATTTTCTACCATCGGCATCTTATGTGAGTGTGGCTGAGGCTCACTCATGTTAGTATAAGTCCATTTGTCATTTTCCATGTCATTCGCATCATTTTAGCATCGTCTCGGTTTGCGTGCCAGTGTGCACCTATTTAGAGGCACTTCATTTTCTGCCATCGGCATCTTATGTGAGTGTGGCTGAGGCTCACTCATGTTAGTATAAGTCCATTTGTCATTTTCCATGTCATTCGCATCATTTTAGCATCGCCTCGGTTTGCGTGCCAGTGTGCACGCATTTCGAGGCACTTCATTTTCTGCCATCGGCATCTTATGTGAGTGTGGCTGAGGCTCACTCATGTTAGTATAAGTCCATTTGTCATTTTCCATGTCATTCGCATCATTTTAGCATCGCCTCGGTTTGCGTGCCAGTGTGCACGCATTTCGAGGCACTTCATTTTCTGCCATCGGCATCTTATGTGAGTGTGGCTGAGGCTCACTCATGTTAGTATAAGTCCATTTGTCATTTTCCATGTCATTCGCATCGTTTTAGCATCATCTCGGTTTGCGTGCCAGTGTGCACGCATTTAGAGGCACTTCATTTTCTGCCATCGGCATCTTATGTGAGTGTGGCTGAGGCTCACTCATGTTAGTATAAGTCCATTTGTCTTTTTTCATGTCATTTTCATATCGTTCTGTCATCGCCTCGGTTTGCGTGCCCGTGTGCACGCATTTCGAGGCACTTCATTTTCTGCCATCGGCATCCGATGTGAGTGTGGCTGGGGCTCACTCATATTGGTATAAGCCCATTTGTCATTCCCATGTCATTTCATCCTTCTATCATTGCCTCGGTTTGCGTGTCCGCGTGCACGTACTTCGAGACACGTATCATCGGCTTGGTTTGCGTGCCCGCGTGCACGTACTTCGAGACACATATCATTGCCTCGGTTTGCGCACCCGCGTGCACGTATTTCGAGACACATATCATCGCCTCGTTTTGCGTGCCCGCGTGCACGCATTTCGAGGCATCTCATTTTCATAGCATTCTGTGTGTTAGGATGGCATCTTAGTTGCATTTCATGCATATCATGCATATTGCATTGTGTCCGGAATAGGAGTTAGCCCGGGCACGGGAAACGAGGTACATTTCGTACTCCGAGTGACAGAATGTGTCTCAATTCCCCAGTCACCGACACTCCGGATTATCCATGATGGAGTTAGGTTTTAGCTGTAGTTTCATGTGCATTCATCCTATATTGAGTTGTGCATTTCGATTCCTCGGCCATCATGCCTCGGTATACGTGATTGGTGGCACGAGGATCGAGACATGCATATATCTGTGCAAATACATTGCTATGCCCCTTTCCTGCTCTCTGTTGCAGCAAAATGAAGAATCAACAACCTTTTGGGACTCGGCACGCATTTCAAGAACAGGTGTAAACAGAGGCTAATTGGGGCACTCCGGTGGATTTCCGTGCAAGACAGTCCGGACATGCGTCATCCACCAGAAGCAAGGCAGTCCCTGGCTTGCACGCCAGTTTATTTGCTTTCTAGTTAATTCATTAATTAATTAGGAATTTGTAATATTTGGACTGTATTTATTTGGACTGTACTATTCTTTTATTCGGGACTGTATTATTTATTTGGACCCTCCGAGTGAGGGCACAACTGTAATAAGTGTGGGTGAGTGTGATGTATGTCTTCCAACCCCACGTCTTTCTTCCTTTTATTTATCCGCTTTTGATGGTTAGATTAGGGCATATTTCAATTAGCATACAGTATGACAGCATGTTTGCATCATTCATCTGTATTGCATGCATCGGGCTCGGCGCATCATACTAACTGCGTTGTACTTTCAATTTCAAAGTTGAATACATGATAGCTGTAGCATCTCATATACCATCTTAGAATGGCCGAGCCTACTATAATTGCATTTTTGCATGTGTGGCATTAGGCATTTCTGTATACTTAGAATTCATGCATGATTTCTAATAAGTGTCTATTTTGGCTTGGAGTACTCGGTGAGTTTTTATGCTTTAGCATCCTTGCATGCGTGTGAGTGAATGCCATGATAGCATGCTTACCATGAGGCTATGTGCTTATCTGATATAACTGCCTGAATGCCTGTGGATGAAGGCTGAGTTACTTAAATTGGAATAAATCATCAAAATGTTTCAAAGCCTACCTGCGGGTAGCAAACCCTTTTCAAAAACAAACAAGAAGTGTTTTGTTCCAATCTAGGCGACCTGGTCTATACTTATATGCTGTGCGCATCACATAGTAACCTAGGCTAATAAACCGGAATAAGAACTCACAATGTTTTCAAAAATTGATATCATGGTTAGTAGAGGCCGGTCTATGACCGGGCGAGCGGGGGTGCTCACGAAGTGACCTTCCCCAATCGTACCCAAGTTCCCGAGCCGAAGCAGCTTTGGTGATGACGGACACGTGGCCTTTTGGCACCGAGTCAGGGTTTCCTAAATTTCCCAAAATAAAATATTTAGGTGGCGACTCTGTATCTGGCAAAGCAGTCCATGTTTGGCACTACTTTTTCAAAAATCAGTTTTCTCAAAACGATTGGCCAGATTTGGACTCTTTGGTTCAGATTAAGAACCGTGACAACTTTGAGAGTCCGAGCTGTAAGCGAGGTCCCCCGCGGGCTTGTTACAGTTTCTGGCGACTCTGCTGGGGACTTAGAGAACTTGACTCGAACTCATGATATCTGTTTTTGACTACACTTGTGTGTTTCTTTGCATTGCATTTGCATTGGTGCGCCTAGGACACCGTGTTTGCCATCTGCTATTCCTGAACGGTTTGCCGGAGGCTTGTCTTGTCAAGGTATGACCATAAGGCTGACCGGTTGTGGGCTCTGCCAGTATGGGAACACAAACCCCGGTTTTACCGGGGCACCCTCTTTGACCATTCGACCTAGTGCATATTCGGATCCATAGTGACCATTCCAAACTAGGACAGGTTGCTTACCCGTTTATAGGTTGTTTGAAACCGCTGTGTGCGTAGTGAAACCCTAGCTCCTGACAAAATAGGACAGGGAAACCCTACCCCAACATAGGGGTGTTTTAGCTCTCACTTATCTGTTATGTGCTTTAGAGTGCGTCTATACAGGAATGCATGTATCAGTTGCAAGTCTGGGCATCAGGCCTGCGGGCATTACTATCAGTATTTGGGAGTCAGCTTTACCTGTGGGTATCAGACTCAGATTTGGGGTAGAATTTTGGGACAGAATTCAGTAGAGGGCACACTTATTCAACTATGCTCGTATCTGTTCAGATGGAATCAGGCTTAGATGCTGTCTGTTTTCTCTTTTGCAAGGTAGTCTGGGAACCATAGCTTCAGAAGGCTCCGATATTCCCCGAGGTTCATCGGACTTGTGCTGATAGACTTTGTCAGGTCAGAGATTCAGTTCAAAGGCAAATCAGTGTTCCTCCGCCAGAGACAGGGTAAAAAGGGCTGGTTGGGCACAAATCACCGGTTCAGCAGTTACCAGATCAGTGGCCCTTATCCACCCCACCAGTGAACAGTCAGGCTGAGGTCTCAGTTTCTACTGCCGGGATAAATACCAATCAGTCAGATGGAACAGCAGAACACGTCAGGGATGGAGGCCATGCTGCGCCAGATGCAAGAAAGTATGAAACTCATGCAGTAGGATGCTGCCCGTCAGGAGGAATTTGCCAAACAGCAGGCTGCGATCATGGCTCAGCAAGCCGAGCTCATCATCAAGCTGCAACAGCAAAGCGATGCATCCACCTCACAACAAGTTCCTCCCCCAATAGGAGCTCCAACACCTGGGGAGACGCCAAATGTCCAGGAAGGTACGGGCATTCCGGCAGGGCCGGCTCCACCCCCAATTTTACCTCAACTATCCAAAACACCTACCAATCTACCAGACTCTCCCTCCGAGTTCGAGGTCGACCCCACAGCGTTGAAGTTGAGCAAGCTCGAAAAGCTGTTCAAGAAATCCCAGGGGGTAAAGTCCATCCCGGGCATTGAGGACGAGTACACCGACGCGGCTGTAACTCTGCCGGACAGGTTCAAGATGCCTCACATTGACCGTTTTGATGGGTCAAGAGATCCCATGGTCCACCTGAGCTTGTTTTCAGATGTTTTGCGCCCGATGGGCTTGACAAGATTACAGAAGCTCTCCCTTTTTGGCAGGACCCTGTCGGGTATTGCAGTCACCTGGTATGCCAAATTGGAAGATTTGGTGAAACGAAGCTGGGAGGAGATGGCCGAGGCCTTCGTCGCACAATATTCATACAATACCCAAATCGAGATTACGACCCGCGATCTTGAGACAATGAGGCAGGAGCCGAAGGAGAGCTTCTCAAAATTCGTGTCTCGGTGGAGAACGAAGGCCTCAATGATGACTCTAAGGCCTACTGATAAGGATCAAATCCGGATGATTGTGCGCAATCTCCAGCCTAAGCTAATGCAGAGAATGATTGTAATCCCCTTTCCCACTTTCTCAGACTTGCACGATATGGGGGTACAAATCGAAGATGCAATGAGGCAAGGTCTGTTTGACCAAGATAAGGAGCAACCCAGGAGGGCGTTTACCCGCAGTTCGAATGCGACCACCAGTGGTGATGCAGCTACAAGATCTTCTGATGTGGGCATGGTGGCTACCACTGAATCAAAAACAGCTACCCCATTCACCGGTGCGTCCGGAAGTATCTCACAAGGAACCAAATATCCACCCCAAGCCAAGAAGGTTTTCACCCCACTTTATATGCCTTTGTCAAAGGCTCTAGAGGCTTTGATCAAGAAAGGGCATCTGAAGCCCTTGGAGCCGCAGCCATTACCAAAGAACCTCCCTCTCTCGCACAACCCAGCCGACTACTGTGCCTTCCATCAGCGAGCTGGCCATGATACTGACATGTGCTTTCGTCTCCGCCACGAAATACAAGATCTGATCGACAACAGGGTCATCCCTGCACCAGGTCCTACAAAGTCTATCGGCACTTGATCAGTGAACTTATGGTGGGATAATGAGATGTGATCGAGGGATGAACCAGCTGCGGATGGCGCTCGATTTACTCCAGATGTGGGAGGGACATGCGCTATTCTGAGCATTTGCGAACGCCAGTTTCTGACTTGAGTATTGGGTCAGTCTTGTTGTTTTGTTTTGAGTCTGTCTTTTTGTTTTGAGTCAGTCTCTTTTGTTTTGGGCCTGTCTTGTTGTATCGAGTCAGTCCTGTTGTATAGGAGTCAGGTGATTCCAGGGGGTGTTGCCTCGGGCATCACCATTTTGTTTTGTGTTTGTCTTTTCGTTTTGTTTTGAGTCTGTTTCTGTCAGGGAGCCAGTTGTGCCAACAGATTCTGAATGAAACAGCAGTGGTTTTTCATGCTTTGTGCTTGCTTCTGCTCTATGCCAGTTGTGCTGGAAAGTTTGAATGAAACAGCGGTACTCTTCGCCTACTCTTCTGCACCCCAAAATCATTGCATTGACCTAAGTTTTTTTTAAAAAAAAAAAAACTTTTTGAACACTGCGGTGAAAACAAAGAGGAAGTAATTCCTCGGGTTTTGCAAAAATTTGATCATTTGAGAGAAAGAGAGGCGTGCTAAGCCTTTAACGAATGGAATCATGCTTGTTAGCGTGAGTACTGAGAAGGACCCTGGCTTGATCCAGACTGGTTTCACACTATGTTCAGCACGAGTGATTTGTCGCTTTCTTAAAAACTTTCAAAAACAAAATGTTTTGCGCGGTCCTGCGAAGACCTGTGTGGAATCACTCTTGAGATTGTGCAGCCTAGGATCGCTCTCAGCCTCGAGACTCAACCCCTTTGCTTCCAAACCTTGAACTTGAATTTAGAAGGTTCGACGGTCAACTACAATGTAAGGCCTGTGTGGCCAGATTCAAAGTAGCCCTCAAACAAGAGGCAAGGAAGTCAGGTCAAGAAGATCAGGTCTCATTAGAAGAGGCTTACGAAGCAAAACAGCAGCCATTCTCCTAGATTCAAATGACTTCAGGATCTCAAAATCATTTGGCATGGACTCGTTACACTTTTACCCTTTGGGAGGCTCGCTGGGCCGAAAACCCGGAAGGGCGACCCAGGCAAAAGTTAGAGCAAGAGAAAAATACAAAAAAGAGAACAAAAAAAAAGAAATATGCAAAGAAAAGAACAAAAAAGAAGAACAAAAAAAAGGAAAAGAAATGAAAAGAATTGAAAAGAAAGAAGAACAAAGCTCGCAAGGTCGAAAACCCGCAACGGGCGCCTTGGCAAAAGTTAGAGCCTAAAAAGGAGAGGTTAATACCCGAGTGTACCTTAACCCCGAACTACGTGAGGCTTGATTCCCATCTTTGGGATACGTAGGCAACTTCATTCTGAAGTCCAGCCGTAAAACACTTCAAACTCAATCATGTCCATGTAATGGTTCTGATAATCGTTGCCTTCTCTATATCCAAGAGTTCGGTTGCAATCATCGCTCTGAGGACTGACTACAATACACTACGGTGCCATTCAGACAAGGGGCAACTTTCCGTTGCCATTCAATGCACCGCGGTGTCATTCAAACAAGGGGGAACTTTCTGTTGCCATTCAATACACTACGGTGCTATCCAGACAAGGGGCAACTTTCCGTTGCCATTCAGAACGCCGCAGTGTCATTTCAGACAAGGTTGCCATAGAGTGTCTTTCAGACAAGGGGCAATTTTCCATTGCTATGGATCTGAGGTTGTGCATCTCGAGAGTAGGTTCCGTGCTCGTTGAGCAGTGGTCGTTTGCAAAAATAGTTTTTGAAAATTTTTACTGAGGTTGACTAACCTTTTCGAAAAGTATTCCATTTTCAAAACTGGACCATTTCTTGGACCCAAAAGAGGAAAATTTTCAGTGCTCAGAGCCTAACTTGCATGATTTTAAAATCAGAAAATTGAACAAGCATGCTAATCTAACTCTCATTTTGGTCAAAATTTTTTTAGGAGAAAACTAAAACAAAAAAATGGTCAAAATGATGAACTAGGGGCACAGTTGAGTCAGGCTTCCTGTCTTTTCCATTGTTAACATACTTGCCAAGAAGGGCACTCTACCTGCCAGAAAAGGGCACAACTAAGGGCAGAAAGCTCTCACATCCTCCAAGCAACGAGGTATCAAGCAAAGTGTGAAGCACGAACTAGAATGGGGCAAGATATTCCACTCCGTCATCTGGACAGATCTTATCACGTCCAAACTCCCCAACAAAGCATCATCAACTGATGTTAGCTGCAGATTTGCTACACACCCAGCTGTAGCGCAACCTTTCCGTGGGAAGAATTCACTAACTGTGAGCGAAAGAAAGAGAATCTAGCAGAATGCTAGGGGCACGAGCCCACAATTTGCTGTTTATCCATCAACCACCCGGGGGAGGGATGAAAAACGAGAGATTGAAGAATAGAGAGATGTGCGATGAGAGAAAAAGTGAGAAAAGGGCTTTTTCAGAAAAAAACAGAGCCTGAGGGCCGAGTGATGTGAGAATCATAAATGAGAAAGGGTGGGAAACACTACCCGGTGAAACAGGCTCCCTGTGTGCGTCTATGTGTCGTTTTTTTTTTTTTTTTTTTTTGCTTTGAGTCGTCCCGAGCGTATCTCGTTGTGTTTAGGCTGTTTACCTTTTTGTCTTTCGTTGTTGAGTCTCTTTCATTGTGTTCAGTCGTAGGCTCAATACCCGGTTAAGAAAGCTCATCTCTTAATTTCAAAAATAAAATTGTTTTGCGCTCCGAGTGCCGTGCCGTTTTCCACATCTGTGCAAAACAAGATTCGTTTTTTCATAAAACCGCAGGGTTCAACCCAGGTCATGCGAGAACAGTAGAACTAGGACCTATTTGAAGCTATATGGGTTCCAGGCTACAAAGCAAAAGCAAAAGAGGAAATGTCGGGCATCTGAGTTTGTTTCAACTTCAGTAAGTTCCGAGACTACATTCCGTGTGTACTTCTTCAAGTCTTGCCAAAGCTCCGAAGTATGAGTGTGCCTCTACCTCAAGCTCAAGATCAAGTCTGCTTCAAGCTAAAATGGCAATCGAAGTGCTCCCTCAGAAAACCAGCCCCTGCCAGATGCATCTTGGCTGTGTTTGCAATGAGTTCCTAGGAGACCAACTGCGACGGTGGAAACTAGAGTTCGGACGGCTATTGCCTAGAACGCAAAGGTTCGGAATTTCCGAGACTAAAGTCTGGTTTAAATACCCAGGGGTCTATCCTCGGCTTGAAATCTGTATGGCAGCCCCATAGATTGAGATAGCATGTGAATGCACCTCGATTCTGGATACTGAATCAACCTAGTCTGTCACCCCGTTGGAGAATAGGGAAAGTTGTGAACATAACCAGGAAGGAAAGGTAGTAACCGCAGTTTAGGAGTACAGTCAAGAAAGTGCAAGAAGAACCCACTCTTTTCAGCTCAAAAGGTTTCTGCGGAATTTTCAACTCATGACTTCGATGTGTAGCTCATCGTCGGTTGGTATGCACGAGGTGTATCCTTTTTGGAATGTATCATGATCCCTCCGAGAGGTAAATCGGAGGTTGCGTTTGGAAATTGGTCTACTTAAGGCTTGTATTCCCTTGTTCGGCATTTTGTTTCAAATATGTGTTGTCACGCACACTCCACTTGCGTTGTTATGCATCCTTCCACCCGCATTGTTATGCACATTTATCTAGCATTGTTATGCTCATTCGTTGCATTGTTATGCACCCATTTATCTAGCATTGTTATGCTCATTCGTTGCATTGTTATGCACATTTATCTAGCATTGTTATGCTCATTCGTTGCATTGTTATGCACCCATTTATCTAGCATTGTTATGCTCATTCGTTGCATTGTTATGCACCCATTTATCTAGCATTGTTATGCTCATTCGTTGCATTGTTATGCACATTTATCTAGCATTGTTATGCTCATTGCTTGCATTGTTATGCACATCTATCTAGCATTGTTATGCTTGCATTGTTATGAACACTTCACCTGCATCGTTACGCACCTTTTCACTTACAATTGTCGTCTTTTCTCCTCTCGCATGCGATGCGTTAGGGCATCCTTGGTTTCGAACATTCGGATGAGTTCCGGTGTTCAAACTTATCTTTTCTCTCTTGCATGTGATATGCTGAGCAGTTTTCTCTTGCGTGTGATACGCTGAGAAATCTCCCTTTTCTCTCTTGCATATGATATGCTGAGCAGTTTTCTCTTGCGTGTGATATGCTGAGAAACTTATCTTTTCTCTCTTGCATGTGATATGCTGAGCAGTTTTCTCTTGCGTGTGATACGCTGAGAAATTTATCTTTTCTCTCTTGCATGTGATATGCTGAGCAGTTTTCTCTTGCGTGTGATACGCTGAGAAATTTATCTTTTCTCTCTTGCATGTGATATGCTGAGAGGTTTTCTCTTGCGTGTGATACGCTGAGAAACTTATCTTTTCTCTCTTGCATGTGATATGCTGAGCAGTTTTCTCTTGCGTGTGATACGCTGAGAAATTTATCTTTTCTCTCTTGCATGTGATATGCTGAGCAGTTTTCTCTTGCGTGTGATACGCTGAGAAATTTATCTTTTCTCTCTTGCATGTGATATGCTGAGAGGTTTTCTCTTGCGTGTGATACGCTGAGAAATTTATCTTTTCTCTCTTGCATGTGATATGCTGAGCAGTTTTCTCTTGCGTGTGATACGCTGAGAAATTTATCATTTCTCTCTTGCATGTGATATGCTGAGAGGTTTTCTCTTGCGTGTGATACGCTGAGAAACTTATCTTTTCTCTCTTGCATGTGATATGCTGAGAGGTTTTCTCTTGCGTGTGATACGCTAAGAAATTTATCTTCTCTCTCTTGCATGTGATATGCTGAGCAGTTTTCTCCTGCGTGTGATACGCTGAGAAATTTATCCTTTCTCTCTTGCATGTGATATGCTGAGAGGTTTTCTCTTGCGTGTGATACGTTGAGAAACTTATCTTTTCTCTCTTGCATGTGATGTGCTGAGCAGTTTTCTCTTGCGTGTGATACGCTGAGAAATCTCCCTTTTCTCTCTTGCATGTTATATGCTGAGCAGTTTTCTCTTGCGTGTGATACGCTGAGGAATTTGCCTTTCTTCTCTTACGTGTGATACGCTGAGAAGTTTACCTTCCCTCTTTTGCGTATAATACGCTGAAAGGTTTACCTTCTTCCTCTCCTATGTGTGATACGCAGAGAGATGTTGTGTGTTAGACTCTGGGTATTCTCGGTAGTCGATTTTAGCCTTCTCCACGTGAGACGCAGTGAGAATTGCATAATTTTCTTACATCCTTCTGCATGAAATGTAGTTAGATTTGTATTCGCTTGCTTAAAACTGCTGCATGGTATGCTTCATTACAGCTCTCTTTGCATAATCATAAGTTATGATCATCTCCCTGCATATCATTTCGCATTTTGCCCCCTGCCTGCGGGCACATTTCTGTTTATCTTGTATGTTTGTCTAAGTCTTCGGCCTTGTCAAAAATGGGTCGTCTCTGGGCTTTGACATTCACTCCCGTCACTTGTGACTTCCGAGTTCTGTCAAAGAGGGGCAACTGTAGACACCCCATTTTTGACCGACCTTGAGACTCAGATGTCACCGATTGAGCACTTGGTGATATTGCATAACGTGCTCGTTCAGAAGTTTCAGAGTCGCGGCTGCAAGCCCCGCCTCCGGACTTCCGGACCTTCTTCGGTGCCTTGCCTCGGTTTGCGAACCAGACTCGATTTTCTCTGTTTCTTTTCCTAAGGGGAGGGAGAGGTCCTGTAGACCATCTCTCAATGTCCGTAGGCTACATTTGGTGGCCGTAGGCCATTTTGCCCATTTCGGAGTCCGGTTCCCGGTTTTCGAAGCCGTCAGGCCGTGTGCCTCGGTTCGGGACCGCCTAACCATCTCCGTTTGCTCTGATTTTTGGCATACATCTTATTTCATCCCTTTTGAGGGACACTGGGGGCTAAGAAACCCATTTCGAGGTCGAATACCATTTTCGGTGCTTAACAGCCCATTTTCGGGACCCCGAACTGCGTGTTTTGGCCCCGGAACGTCCGTTTTGCAACGGTTTTCGTTCATTTTCGGCAGGTACCTCTGTTTTATCACAGGGAAGGTCACTGAAGGGTGAGAGGCCAGCAATTGTTGCAGCAACCAGTTATCTCTCTTCCGGAGCCTCCCGGCGCCCGTTTTTCGCACTTCCGGGCTAATGTTGAATACCTTGGAGCTAGTGTTGCCAACTTTCAACCACATATCTGTGATCTACACATCTGAGAGGCCCCTAAAAGTTCATGGCCGGCCATTAAGGTCACCTGACCCTTTTGACCCCTTTCTTCCGGGCTAATGTTGAACCCCTTGGACTTTTTTTTCTTGAACTTTGAACCACATATCTGTGATCTACACATCTGAGAGGCCCCTAAAAGTTCATGGCCGGCCAGTAAGTCAACTTGACCCTTTTGACCCCCTCTTTCCGAGCCATTGTTGAACCCCTTGGGCCCACTTTCTTGGAATTTCAACTACATGGTTGTGTTGTACACACATAGGGGCACCTCTCCAATATCTGGCCGGCCAGAAAAGCTCCTTGACCCTTTTGACCCCTAGCCGGCCGGCTAGAGGGTGTGGCCGGCCGGCCACCTCCTGTAAAAGTATGAGGCCGGCCGTATTCTCCTCACTGTACCCTTTCCAGCTGTTGGGCAATATCCCCCAGATATTTTCTGTATCCGGGGGATATTTTGTGGGGGAGTTTTTCTCTCCATTTCCCCCACCTTTTACACCCCCTTTTGGCCCTTTTAACCAGCTGATGGCCTCCTCTACAAGGGTTAGAAAAACTTTTCTTCAAAGCTCCATAGCCACCTCCATCTTCTTCTTCTTCAATTCTTCAAAAAACCCTAAGTCCATAACCTTCATTCCTTCTACACCACCAAGCTCTACCACCACCATCTCATTTCCAGCAGCAAGGAGGGATTCTTGAAGGCTAAAGAAGCTGCAAATCCATCCAAGAAGCAACAAAAATTCGAATCTTCAAGGGTAAGTTACACTTTTACCCTTTTGACCCTTTTTCTTGATCCATTTCTAAGCCTCACTTCCTTTTTGTTTCAAGCTCCGGCCCTAACTGAAAAGGGCCATCTTTTGAGCTCATCTTCACTTCTCATTAAGGGCTCAACCCTGTTTGAGCCCTCCATAATATACTTGCTTCATTGACCATCTTGTATGTCATAGATTTGCATGCTATTTTTGACCCATGAGCAATTTATTTTCGAGCATGTTGTAAACTGATTTAAGGCTTATTTTGAGCCCCTCTTCAACATTGGGGAAGGTCTCAACCTTGTTTGGTGTCTCCATGCGTCACTTGTAGTTCAATCCCTTATTTGGCCTCATTTTTGCATGAGTTGATAGCCCTCTTTGCTTCTGTTTTTGGACCTTGGTCCGAACTGAAAGTGGCCTTATTTTGGCCTATACTTCATGTTTCATTCACACTTTTTTTCCGTTTGGTGATTATTTTATATACTTCATGTTATAGCACCTTTTGGGCCTTGTTTTGCATCCCATATTTAGCATATTTTTATACTGATTTTGAGGCTGCCATATACTGTAAATGTTCATATTTTTGGTCCATCTTCAGTGTTGTAGAAGGAAATTTTTCAGTTTGGGTTTAGCTTATACCACTTGCTTCATTACCCCTATCTTGGCCCCTATTCTTGTATGCTATTTTTGCCGTACCTATATTTGCTGTTTGGCCATGTTTATAACTGGAAAAGTGCTTATTTTGGGGCTGTCTAGCTTCTGTCTTTGCATTGCATGTCCATGTTGTGCATGTTTGGCATGGCTATAGGCCATTTCGGGTGCCTAATGTTGCATTTTCGGGACAATTTCATGCATTTGGTATCATTTCGCTACATTTCGGGACTGTTTTCCCCCATATTTTGTTGCTGAAATTCCATTAGCATGCTTGCATATCATTTTTGCCATTTTCCATGTCATTTTAGCATCGCCTCGGTTTGCGTGCCCGTGTGCACGCATTTCGAGGCACTTCATTTTTATCCGTCGGCATCCGATGTGAGTGTGGCTGAGGCTCACTCGTGTTGGTATAAGTCCATTTGTCATTTTCCATGTCATTCGCATCATTTTAGCATCGCCTCGGTTTGCGTGCCAGTGTGCATGCATTTCGAGGCACTTCATTTTCTACCATCGGCATCTTATGTGAGTGTGGCTGAGGCTCACTCATGTTAGTATAAGTCCATTTGCCATTTTCCAAGTCATTCGCATCATTTTAGCATCGCCTCGGTTTGCGTGCCAGTGTGCACGCATTTCGAGGCACTTCATTTTCTGCCATCGGCATCTTATGTGAGTGTGGCTGAGGCTCACTCATGTTAGTATAAGTCCATTTGTCATTTTCCATGTCATTCGCATCATTTTATCATCGCCTCGGTTTGCGTGCCAGTGTACACGTATTTCGAGGCAATTCATTTTCTGCCATCGGCATCTTATGTGAGTGTGGTTGAGGCTCACTCATGTTAGTATAAGTCCATTTGTCATTTTCCATGTCATTCGCATCGTTTTAGCATCGTCTCGGTTTGCGTGCCAGTGTGCACGCATTTAGAGGCACTTTATTTTCTGCCATCGGCATCTTATGTGAGTGTGGTTGAGGCTCACTCATGTTAGTATAAGTCCATTTGTCATTTTCCATGTCATTCGCATCATTTTAGCATCGCCTCGGTTTGCGTGCCAGTGTGCACGCATTTCGAGACACTTCATTTTCTGCTATCGGCATCTTATGTGAGTGTGGCTGAGGCTCACTCATGTTAGTATAAGTCCATTTGTCATTTTCCATGTCATTCGCATCATTTTAGCATCGTCTCGGTTTGCGTGCCAGTGTGCACGCATTTAGAGGCACTTCATTTTCTGCCATCGACATCTTATGTGAGTGTGGCTGAGGCTCACTCGTGTTGGTATAAGCCCATTTGTCATTTCCATGTCATTCGCATCATTTTAGCATCGCCTCGGTTTGCGTGCCAGTGTGCACGCATTTCGAGGCACTTCATTTTCTACCATCGGCATCTTATGTGAGTGTGGCTGAGGCTCACTCATGTTAGTATAAGTCCATTTGTCATTTTCCATGTCATTCGCATCATTTTAGCATCGTCTCGGTTTGCGTGCCAGTGTGCACCTATTTAGAGGCACTTCATTTTCTGCCATCGGCATCTTATGTGAGTGTGGCTGAGGCTCACTCATGTTAGTATAAGTCCATTTGTCATTTTCCATGTCATTCGCATCATTTTAGCATCGCCTCGGTTTGCGTGCCAGTGTGCACGCATTTCGAGGCACTTCATTTTCTGCCATCGGCATCTTATGTGAGTGTGGCTGAGGCTCACTCATGTTAGTATAAGTCCATTTGTCATTTTCCATGTCATTCGCATCATTTTAGCATCGCCTCGGTTTGCGTGCCAGTGTGCACGCATTTCGAGGCACTTCATTTTCTGCCATCGGCATCTTATGTGAGTGTGGCTGAGGCTCACTCATGTTAGTATAAGTCCATTTGTCATTTTCCATGTCATTCGCATCGTTTTAGCATCATCTCGGTTTGCGTGCCAGTGTGCACGCATTTAGAGGCACTTCATTTTCTGCCATCGGCATCTTATGTGAGTGTGGCTGAGGCTCACTCATGTTAGTATAAGTCCATTTGTCTTTTTTCATGTCATTTTCATATCGTTCTGTCATCGCCTCGGTTTGCGTGCCCGTGTGCACGCATTTCGAGGCACTTCATTTTCTGCCATCGGCATCCGATGTGAGTGTGGCTGGGGCTCACTCATATTGGTATAAGCCCATTTGTCATTCCCATGTCATTTCATCCTTCTATCATTGCCTCGGTTTGCGTGTCCGCGTGCACGTACTTCGAGACACGTATCATCGGCTTGGTTTGCGTGCCCGCGTGCACGTACTTCGAGACACATATCATTGCCTCGGTTTGCGCGCCCGCGTGCACGTATTTCGAGACACATATCATCGCCTCGTTTTGCGTGCCCGCGTGCACGCATTTCGAGGCATCTCATTTTCATAGCATTCTGTGTGTTAGGATGGCATCTTAGTTGCATTTCATGCATATCATGCATATTGCATTGTGTCCGGAATAGGAGTTAGCCCGGGCACGGGAAACGAGGTACATTTCGTACTCCGAGTGACAGAATGTGTCTCAATTCCCCAGTCACCGACACTCCGGATTATCCATGATGGAGTTAGGTTTTAGCTGTAGTTTCATGTGCATTCATCCTATATTGAGTTGTGCATTTCGATTCCTCGGCCATCATGCCTCGGTATGCGTGATTGGTGGCACGAGGATCGAGACATGCATATATCTGTGCAAATACATTGCTATGCCCCTTTCCTGCTCTCTGTTGCAGCAAAATGAAGAATCAACAACCTTTTGGGACTCGGCACGCATTTCAAGAACAGGTGTAAACAGAGGCTAATTGGGGCACTCCGGTGGATTTCCGTGCAAGACAGTCCGGACATGCGTCATCCACCAGAAGCAAGGCAGTCCCTGGCTTGCACGCCAGTTTATTTGCTTTCTAGTTAATTCATTAATTAATTAGGAATTTGTAATATTTGGACTGTATTTATTTGGACTGTACTATTCTTTTATTCGGGACTGTATTATTTATTTGGACCCTCCGAGTGAGGGCACAACTGTAATAAGTGTGGGTGAGTGTGATGTATGTCTTCCAACCCCACGTCTTTCTTCCTTTTATTTATCCGCTTTTGATGGTTAGATTAGGGCATATTTCAATTAGCATACAGTATGACAGCATGTTTGCATCATTCATTTGTATTGCATGCATCGGGCTCGGCGCATCATACTAACTGCGTTGTACTTTCAATTTCAAAGTTGAATACATGATAGCTGTAGCATCTCATATACCATCTTAGAATGGCCGAGCCTACTATAATTGCATTTTTGCATGTGTGGCATTAGGCATTTCTGTATACTTAGAATTCATGCATGATTTCTAATAAGTGTCTATTTTGGCTTGGAGTACTCGGTGAGTTTTTATGCTTTAGCATCCTTGCATGCGTGTGAGTGAATGCC
Source organism: Camellia sinensis (assembly GCF_055761805.1). Lineage (NCBI taxonomy): Eukaryota > Viridiplantae > Streptophyta > Magnoliopsida > Ericales > Theaceae > Camellia > Camellia sinensis. The sequence goes on along the minus strand of NC_138975.1, from coordinate 97,299,837 downwards.
ATGATAGCATGCTTACCATGAGGCTATGTGCTTATCTGATATAACTGCCTGAATGCCTGTGGATGAAGGCTGAGTTACTTAAATTGGAATAAATCATCAAAATGTTTCAAAGCCTACCTGCGGGTAGCAAACCCTTTTCAAAAACAAACAAGAAGTGTTTTGTTCCAATCTAGGCGACCTGGTCTATACTTATATGCTGTGCGCATCACATAGTAACCTAGGCTAATAAACCGGAATAAGAACTCACAATGTTTTCAAAAATTGATATCATGGTTAGTAGAGGCCGGTCTATGACCGGGCGAGCGGGGGTGCTCACGAAGTGACCTTCCCCAATCGTACCCAAGTTCCCGAGCCGAAGCAGCTTTGGTGATGACGGACACGTGGCCTTTTGGCACCGAGTCAGGGTTTCCTAAATTTCCCAAAATAAAATATTTAGGTGGCGACTCTGTATCTGGCAAAGCAGTCCATGTTTGGCACTACTTTTTCAAAAATCAGTTTTCTCAAAACGATTGGCCAGATTTGGACTCTTTGGTTCAGATTAAGAACCGTGACAACTTTGAGAGTCCGAGCTGTAAGCGAGGTCCCCCGCGGGCTTGTTACAGTTTCTGGCGACTCTGCTGGGGACTTAGAGAACTTGACTCGAACTCATGATATCTGTTTTTGACTACACTTGTGTGTTTCTTTGCATTGCATTTGCATTGGTGCGCCTAGGACACCGTGTTTGCCATCTGCTATTCCTGAACGGTTTGCCGGAGGCTTGTCTTGTCAAGGTATGACCATAAGGCTGACCGGTTGTGGGCTCTGCCAGTATGGGAACACAAACCCCGGTTTTACCGGGGCACCCTCTTTGACCATTCGACCTAGTGCATATTCGGATCCATAGTGACCATTCCAAACTAGGACAGGTTGCTTACCCGTTTATAGGTTGTTTGAAACCGCTGTGTGCGTAGTGAAACCCTAGCTCCTGACAAAATAGGACAGGGAAACCCTACCCCAACATAGGGGTGTTTTAGCTCTCACTTATCTGTTATGTGCTTTAGAGTGCGTCTATACAGGAATGCATGTATCAGTTGCAAGTCTGGGCATCAGGCCTGCGGGCATTACTATCAGTATTTGGGAGTCAGCTTTACCTGTGGGTATCAGACTCAGATTTGGGGTAGAATTTTGGGACAGAATTCAGTAGAGGGCACACTTATTCAACTATGCTCGTATCTGTTCAGATGGAATCAGGCTTAGATGCTGTCTGTTTTCTCTTTTGCAAGGTAGTCTGGGAACCATAGCTTCAGAAGGCTCCGATATTCCCCGAGGTTCATCGGACTTGTGCTGATAGACTTTGTCAGGTCAGAGATTCAGTTCAAAGGCAAATCAGTGTTCCTCCGCCAGAGACAGGGTAAAAAGGGCTGGTTGGGCACAAATCACCGGTTCAGCAGTTACCAGATCAGTGGCCCTTATCCACCCCACCAGTGAACAGTCAGGCTGAGGTCTCAGTTTCTACTGCCGGGATAAATACCAATCAGTCAGATGGAACAGCAGAACACGTCAGGGATGGAGGCCATGCTGCGCCAGATGCAAGAAAGTATGAAACTCATGCAGCAGGATGCTGCCCGTCAGGAGGAATTTGCCAAACAGCAGGCTGCGATCATGGCTCAGCAAGCCGAGCTCATCATCAAGCTGCAACAGCAAAGCGATGCATCCACCTCACAACAAGTTCCTCCCCCAATAGGAGCTCCAACACCTGGGGAGACGCCAAATGTCCAGGAAGGTACGGGCATTCCGGCAGGGCCGGCTCCACCCCCAATTTTACCTCAACTATCCAAAACACCTACCAATCTACCAGACTCTCCCTCCGAGTTCGAGGTCGACCCCACAGCGTTGAAGTTGAGCAAGCTCGAAAAGCTGTTCAAGAAATCCCAGGGGGTAAAGTCCATCCCGGGCATTGAGGACGAGTACACCGACGCGGCTGTAACTCTGCCGGACAGGTTCAAGATGCCTCACATTGACCGTTTTGATGGGTCAGGAGATCCCATGGTCCACCTGAGCTTGTTTTCAGATGTTTTGCGCCCGATGGGCTTGACAAGATTACAGAAGCTCTCCCTTTTTGGCAGGACCCTGTCGGGTATTGCAGTCACCTGGTATGCCAAATTGGAAGATTCGGTGAAACGAAGCTGGGAGGAGATGGCCGAGGCCTTCGTCGCACAATATTCATACAATACCCAAATCGAGATTACGACCCGCGATCTTGAGACAATGAGGCAGGAGCCGAAGGAGAGCTTCTCAAAATTCGTGTCTCGGTGGAGAACGAAGGCCTCAATGATGACTCTAAGGCCTACTGATAAGGATCAAATCCGGATGATTGTGCGCAATCTCCAGCCTAAGCTAATGCAGAGAATGATTGTAATCCCCTTTCCCACTTTCTCAGACTTGCACGATATGGGGGTACAAATCGAAGATGCAATGAGGCAAGGTCTGTTTGACCAAGATAAGGAGCAACCCAGGAGGGCGTTTACCCGCAGTTCGAATGCGACCACCAGTGGTGATGCAGCTACAAGATCTTCTGATGTGGGCATGGTGGCTACCACTGAATCAAAAACAGCTACCCCATTCACCGGTGCGTCCGGAAGTAGCTCACAAGGAACCAAATATCCACCCCAAGCCAAGAAGGTTTTCACTCCACTTTATATGCCTTTGTCAAAGGCTCTAGAGGCTTTGATCAAGAAAGGGCATCTGAAGCCCTTGGAGCCGCAGCCATTACCAAAGAACCTCCCTCTCTCGCACAACCCAGCCGACTACTGTGCCTTCCATCAGCGAGCTGGCCATGATACTGACATGTGCTTTCGTCTCCGCCACGAAATACAAGATCTGATCGACAACAGGGTCATCCCTGCACCAGGTCCTACAAAGTCTATCGGCACTTGATCAGTGAACTTATGGTGGGATAATGAGATGTGATCGAGGGATGAACCAGCTGCGGATGGCGCTCGATTTACTCCAGATGTGGGAGGGACATGCGCTATTCTGAGCATTTGCGAACGCCAGTTTCTGACTTGAGTATTGGGTCAGTCTTGTTGTTTTGTTTTGAGTCTGTCTTTTTGTTTTGAGTCAGTCTCTTTTGTTTTGGGCCTGTCTTGTTGTATCGAGTCAGTCCTGTTGTATAGGAGTCAGGTGATTCCAGGGGGTGTTGCCTCGGGCATCACCATTTTGTTTTGTGTTTGTCTTTTCGTTTTGTTTTGAGTCTGTTTCTGTCAGGGAGCCAGTTGTGCCAACAGATTCTGAATGAAACAGCAGTGGTTTTTCATGCTTTGTGCTTGCTTCTGCTCTATGCCAGTTGTGCTGGAAAGTTTGAATGAAACAGCGGTACTCTTCGCCTACTCTTCTGCACCCCAAAATCATTGCATTGACCTAAGTTTTTTTTAAAAAAAAAAAAACTTTTTGAACACTGCGGTGAAAACAAAGAGGAAGTAATTCCTCGGGTTTTGCAAAAATTTGATCATTTGAGAGAAAGAGAGGCGTGCTAAGCCTTTAACGAATGGAATCATGCTTGTTAGCGTGAGTACTGAGAAGGACCCTGGCTTGATCCAGACTGGTTTCACACTATGTTCAGCACGAGTGATTTGTCGCTTTCTTAAAAACTTTCAAAAACAAAATGTTTTGCGCGGTCCTGCGAAGACCTGTGTGGAATCACTCTTGAGATTGTGCAGCCTAGGATCGCTCTCAGCCTCGAGACTCAACCCCTTTGCTTCCAAACCTTGAACTTGAATTTAGAAGGTTCGACGGTCAACTACAATGTAAGGCCTGTGTGGCCAGATTCAAAGTAGCCCTCAAACAAGAGGCAAGGAAGTCAGGTCAAGAAGATCAGGTCTCATCAGAAGAGGCTTACGAAGCAAAACAGCAGCCATTCTCCTAGATTCAAATGACTTCAGGATCTCAAAATCATTTGGCATGGACTCGTTACACTTTTACCCTTTGGGAGGCTCGCTGGGCCGAAAACCCGGAAGGGCGACCCAGGCAAAAGTTAGAGCAAGAGAAAAATACAAAAAAGAGAACAAAAAAAAAGAAATATGCAAAGAAAAGAACAAAAAAGAAGAACAAAAAAAAGGAAAAGAAATGAAAAGAATTGAAAAGAAAGAAGAACAAAACTCGCAAGGTCGAAAACCCGCAACGGGCGCCTTGGCAAAAGTTAGAGCCTAAAAAGGAGAGGTTAATACCCGAGTGTACCTTAACCCCGAACTACGTGAGGCTTGATTCCCATCTTTGGGATACGTAGGCAACTTCATTCTGAAGTCCAGCCGTAAAACACTTCAAACTCAATCATGTCCATGTAATGGTTCTGATAATCGTTGCCTTCTCTATATCCAAGAGTTCGGTTGCAATCATCGCTCTGAGGACTGACTACAATACACTACGGTGCCATTCAGACAAGGGGCAACTTTCCGTTGCCATTCAATGCACCGCGGTGTCATTCAAACAAGGGGGAACTTTCTGTTGCCATTCAATACACTACGGTGCTATCCAGACAAGGGGCAACTTTCCGTTGCCATTCAGAACGCCGCAGTGTCATTTCAGACAAGGTTGCCATAGAGTGTCTTTCAGACAAGGGGCAATTTTCCATTGCTATGGATCTGAGGTTGTGCATCTCGAGAGTAGGTTCCGTGCTCGTTGAGCAGTGGTCGTTTGCAAAAATAGTTTTTGAGAATTTTTACTGAGGTTGACTAACCTTTTCGAAAAGTATTCCATTTTCAAAACTGGACCATTTCTTGGACCCAAAAGAGGAAAATTTTCAGTGCTCAGAGCCTAACTTGCATGATTTTAAAATCAGAAAATTGAACAAGCATGCTAATCTAACTCTCATTTTGGTCAAAATTTTTTTAGGAGAAAACTAAAACAAAAAAATGGTCAAAATGATGAACTAGGGGCATAGTTGAGTCAGGCTTCCTGTCTTTTCCATTGTTAACATACTTGCCAAGAAGGGCACTCTACCTGCCAGAAAAGGGCACAACTAAGGGCAGAAAGCTCTCACATCCTCCAAGCAACGAGGTATCAAGCAAAGTGTGAAGCACGAACTAGAATGGGGCAAGATATTCCACTCCGTCATCTGGACAGATCTTATCACGTCCAAACTCCCCAACAAAGCATCATCAACTGATGTTAGCTGCAGATTTGCTACACACCCAGCTGTAGCGCAACCTTTCCGTGGGAAGAATTCACTAACTGTGAGCGAAAGAAAGAGAATCTAGCAGAATGCTAGGGGCACGAGCCCACAATTTGCTGTTTATCCATCAACCACCCAGGGGAGGGATGAAAAACGAGAGATTGAAGAATAGAGAGATGTGCGATGAGAGAAAAAGTGAGAAAAGGGCTTTTTCAGAAAAAAAACAGAGCCTGAGGGCCGAGTGATGTGAGAATCATAAATGAGAAAGGGTGGGAAACACTACCCGGTGAAACAGGCTCCCTGTGTGCGTCTATGTGTCGTTTTTTTTTTTTTTTTTTTTTTTTTTTTTTTTTGCTTTGAGTCGTCCCGAGCGTATCTCGTTGTGTTTAGGCTGTTTACCTTTTTGTCTTTCGTTGTTGAGTCTCTTTCATTGTGTTCAGTCGTAGGCTCAATACCCGGTTAAGAAAGCTCATCTCTTAATTTCAAAAATAAAATTGTTTTGCGCTCCGAGTGCCGTGCCGTTTTCCACATCTGTGCAAAACAAGATTCGTTTTTTCATAAAACCGCAGGGTTCAACCCAGGTTATGCGAGAACAGTAGAACTAGGACCTATTTGAAGCTATATGGGTTCCAGGCTACAAAGCAAAAGCAAAAGAGGAAATGTCGGGCATCTGAGTTTGTTTCAACTTCAGTAAGTTCCGAGACTACATTCCGTGTGTACTTCTTCAAGTCTTGCCAAAGCTCCGAAGTATGAGTGTGCCTCTACCTCAAGCTCAAGATCAAGTCTGCTTCAAGCTAAAATGGCAATCGAAGTGCTCCCTCAGAAAACCAGCCCCTGCCAGATGCATCTTGGCTGTGTTTGCAATGAGTTCCTAGGAGACCAACTGCGACGGTGGAAACTAGAGTTCGGACGGCTATTGCCTAGAACGCAAAGGTTCGGAATTTCCGAGACTAAAGTCTGGTTTAAATACCCAGGGGTCTATCCTCGGCTTGAAATCTGTATGGCAGCCCCATAGATTGAGATAGCATGTGAATGCACCTCGATTCTGGATACTGAATCAACCTAGTCTGTCACCCCGTTGGAGAATAGGGAAAGTTGTGAACATAACCAGGAAGGAAAGGTAGTAACCGCAGTTTAGGAGTACAGTCAAGAAAGTGCAAGAAGAACCCACTCTTTTCAGCTCAAAAGGTTTCTGCGGAATTTTCAACTCATGACTTCGATGTGTAGCTCATCGTCGGTTGGTATGCACGAGGTGTATCCTTTTTGGAATGTATCATGATCCCTCCGAGAGGTAAATCGGAGGTTGCGTTTGGAAATTGGTCTACTTAAGGCTTGTATTCCCTTGTTCGGCATTTTGTTTCAAATATGTGTTGTCACGCACACTCCACTTGCGTTGTTATGCATCCTTCCACCCGCATTGTTATGCACATTTATCTAGCATTGTTATGCTCATTCGTTGCATTGTTATGCACCCATTTATCTAGCATTGTTATGCTCATTCGTTGCATTGTTATGCACATTTATCTAGCATTGTTATGCTCATTCGTTGCATTGTTATGCACCCATTTATCTAGCATTGTTATGCTCATTCGTTGCATTGTTATGCACCCATTTATCTAGCATTGTTATGCTCATTCGTTGCATTGTTATGCACATTTATCTAGCATTGTTATGCTCATTGCTTGCATTGTTATGCACATCTATCTAGCATTGTTATGCTTGCATTGTTATGAACACTTCACCTGCATCGTTACGCACCTTTTCACTTACAATTGTCGTCTTTTCTCCTCTCGCATGCGATGCGTTAGGGCATCCTTGGTTTCGAACATTCGGATGAGTTCCGGTGTTCAAACTTATCTTTTCTCTCTTGCATGTGATATGCTGAGCAGTTTTCTCTTGCGTGTGATACGCTGAGAAATCTCCCTTTTCTCTCTTGCATATGATATGCTGAGCAGTTTTCTCTTGCGTGTGATACGCTGAGAAACTTATCTTTTCTCTCTTGCATGTGATATGCTGAGCAGTTTTCTCTTGCGTGTGATACGCTGAGAAATTTATCTTTTCTCTCTTGCATGTGATATGCTGAGCAGTTTTCTCTTGCGTGTGATACGCTGAGAAATTTATCTTTTCTCTCTTGCATGTGATATGCTGAGAGGTTTTCTCTTGCGTGTGATACGCTGAGAAACTTATCTTTTCTCTCTTGCATGTGATATGCTGAGCAGTTTTCTCTTGCGTGTGATACGCTGAGAAATTTATCTTTTCTCTCTTGCATGTGATATGCTGAGCAGTTTTCTCTTGCGTGTGATACGCTGAGAAATTTATCTTTTCTCTCTTGCATGTGATATGCTGAGAGGTTTTCTCTTGCGTGTGATACGCTGAGAAATTTATCTTTTCTCTCTTGCATGTGATATGCTGAGCAGTTTTCTCTTGCGTGTGATACGCTGAGAAATTTATCATTTCTCTCTTGCATGTGATATGCTGAGAGGTTTTCTCTTGCGTGTGATACGCTGAGAAACTTATCTTTTCTCTCTTGCATGTGATATGCTGAGAGGTTTTCTCTTGCGTGTGATACGCTAAGAAATTTATCTTTTCTCTCTTGCATGTGATATGCTGAGCAGTTTTCTCCTGCGTGTGATACGCTGAGAAATTTATCCTTTCTCTCTTGCATGTGATATGCTGAGAGGTTTTCTCTTGCGTGTGATACGCTGAGAAACTTATCTTTTCTCTCTTGCATGTGATGTGCTGAGCAGTTTTCTCTTGCGTGTGATACGCTGAGAAATCTCCCTTTTCTCTCTTGCATGTTATATGCTGAGCAGTTTTCTCTTGCGTGTGATACGCTGAGGAATTTGCCTTTCTTCTCTTACGTGTGATACGCTGAGAAGTTTACCTTCCCTCTTTTGCGTATAATACGCTGAAAGGTTTACCTTCTTCCTCTCCTATGTGTGATACGCAGAGAGATGTTGTGTGTTAGACTCTGGGTATTCTCGGTAGTCGATTTTAGCCTTCTCCACGTGAGACGCAGTGAGAATTGCATAATTTTCTTACATCCTTCTGCATGAAATGTAGTTAGATTTGTATTCGCTTGCTTAAAACTGCTGCATGGTATGCTTCATTATAGCTCTCTTTGCATAATCATAAGTTATGATCATCTCCCTGCATATCATTTCGCATTTTGCCCCCTGCCTGCGGGCACATTTCTGTTTATCTTGTATGTTTGTCTAAGTCTTCGGCCTTGTCAAAAATGGGTCGTCTCTGGGCTTTGACATTCACTCCCGTCACTTGTGACTTCCGAGTTCTGTCAAAGAGGGGCAACTGTAGACACCCCATTTTTGACCGACCTTGAGACTCAGACGTCACCGATTGAGCACTTGGTGATATTGCATAACGTGCTCGTTCAGAAGTTTCAGAGTCGCGGCTGCAAGCCCCGCCTCCGGACTTCCGGACCTTCTTCGGTGCCTTGCCTCGGTTTGCGAACCAGACTCGATTTTCTCTGTTTCTTTTCCTAAGGGGAGGGAGAGGTCCTGTAGACCATCTCTCAATGTCCGTAGGCTACATTTGGTGGCCGTAGGCCATTTTGCCCATTTCGGAGTCCGGTTCCCGGTTTTCGAAGCCGTCAGGCCGTGTGCCTCGGTTCGGGACCGCCTAACCATCTCCGTTTGCTCTGATTTTTGGCATACATCTTATTTCATCCCTTTTGAGGGACACTGGGGGCTAAGAAACCCATTTCGAGGTCGAATACCATTTTCGGTGCTTAACAGCCCATTTTCGGGACCCCGAACTGCGTGATTTGGCCCCGGAACGTCCGTTTTGCAACGATTTTCGTTCATTTTCGGCAGGTACCTCTGTTTTATCACAGGGAAGGTCACTGAAGGGTGAGAGGCCAGCAATTGTTGCAGCAACCAGTTATCTCTCTTCCGGAGCCTCCCGGCGCCCGTTTTTCGCACTTCCGGGCTAATGTTGAATACCTTGGAGCTAGTGTTGCCAACTTTCAACCACATATCTGTGATCTACACATCTGAGAGGCCCCTAAAAGTTCATGGCCGGCCATTAAGGTCACCTGACCCTTTTGACCCCTTTCTTCCGGGCTAATGTTGAACCCCTTGGACTTTTTTTTCTTGAACTTTGAACCACATATCTGTGATCTACACATCTGAGAGGCCCCTAAAAGTTCATGGCCGGCCAGTAAGTCAACTTGACCCTTTTGACCCCCTCTTTCCGAGCCATTGTTGAACCCCTTGGGCCCACTTTCTTGGAATTTCAACTACATGGTTGTGTTGTACACACATAGGGGCACCTCTCCAATATCTGGCCGGCCAGAAAAGCTCCTTGACCCTTTTGACCCCTAGCCGGCCGGCTAGAGGGTGTGGCCGGCCGGCCACCTCCTGTAAAAGTATGAGGCCGGCCGTATTCTCCTCACTGTACCCTTTCCAGCTGTTGGGCAATATCCCCCAGATATTTTCTGTATCCGGGGGATATTTTGTGGGGGAGTTTTTCTCTCCATTTCCCCCACCTTTTACACCCCCTTTTGGCCCTTTTAACCAGCTGATGGCCTCCTCTACAAGGGTTAGAAAAACTTTTCTTCAAAGCTCCATAGCCACCTCCATCTTCTTCTTCTTCAATTCTTCAAAAAACCCTAAGTCCATAACCTTCATTCCTTCTACACCACCAAGCTCTACCACCACCATCTCATTTCCAGCAGCAAGGAGGGATTCTTGAAGGCTAAAGAAGCTGCAAATCCATCCAAGAAGCAACAAAAATTCGAATCTTCAAGGGTAAGTTACACTTTTACCCTTTTGACCCTTTTTCTTGATCCATTTCTAAGCCTCACTTCCTTTTTGTTTCAAGCTCCGGCCCTAACTGAAAAGGGCCATCTTTTGAGCTCATCTTCACTTCTCATTAAGGGCTCAACCCTGTTTGAGCCCTCCATAATATACTTGCTTCATTGACCATCTTGTATGTCATAGATTTGCATGCTATTTTTGACCCATGAGCAATTTATTTTCGAGCATGTTGTAAACTGATTTAAGGCTTATTTTGAGCCCCTCTTCAACATTGGGGAAGGTCTCAACCTTGTTTGGTGTCTCCATGCGTCACTTGTAGTTCAATCCCTTATTTGGCCTCATTTTTGCATGAGTTGATAGCCCTCTTTGCTTCTGTTTTTGGACCTTGGTCCGAACTGAAAGTGGCCTTATTTTGGCATATACTTCATGTTTCATTCACACTTTTTTTCCGTTTGGTGATTATTTTATATACTTCATGTTATAGCACCTTTTGGGCCTTGTTTTGCATCCCATATTTAGCATATTTTTATACTGATTTTGAGGCTGCCATATACTGTAAATGTTCATATTTTTGGTCCATCTTCAGTGTTGTAGAAGGAAATTTTTCAGTTTGGGTTTAGCTTATACCACTTGCTTCATTACCCCTATCTTGGCCCCTATTCTTGTATGCTATTTTTGCCGTACCTATATTTGCTGTTTGGCCATGTTTATAACTGGAAAAGTGCTTATTTTGGGGCTGTCTAGCTTCTGTCTTTGCATTGCATGTCCATGTTGTGCATGTTTGGCATGGCTATAGGCCATTTCGGGTGCCTAATGTTGCATTTTCGGGACAATTTCATGCATTTGGTATCATTTCGCTACATTTCGGGACTGTTTTCCCCCATATTTTGTTGCTCAAATTCCATTAGCATGCTTGCATATCATTTTTGCCATTTTCCATGTCATTTTAGCATCGCCTCGGTTTGCGTGCCCGTGTGCACGCATTTCGAGGCACTTCATTTTTATCCGTCGGCATCCGATGTGAGTGTGGCTGAGGCTCACTCGTGTTGGTATAAGTCCATTTGTCATTTTCCATGTCATTCGCATCATTTTAGCATCGCCTCGGTTTGCGTGCCAGTGTGCATGCATTTCGAGGCACTTCATTTTCTACCATCGGCATCTTATGTGAGTGTGGCTGAGGCTCACTCATGTTAGTATAAGTCCATTTGTCATTTTCCAAGTCATTCGCATCATTTTAGCATCGCCTCGGTTTGCGTGCCAGTGTGCACGCATTTCGAGGCACTTCATTTTCTCCCATCGGCATCTTATGTGAGTGTGGCTGAGGCTCACTCATGTTAGTATAAGTCCATTTGTCATTTTTCATGTCATTCGCATCATTTTATCATCGCCTCGGTTTGCGTGCCAGTGTGCACGCATTTCGAGGCAATTCATTTTCTGCCATCGGCATCTTATGTGAGTGTGGTTGAGGCTCACTCATGTTAGTATAAGTCCATTTGTCATTTTCCATGTCATTCGCATCGTTTTAGCATCGTCTCGGTTTGCGTGCCAGTGTGCACGCATTTAGAGGCACTTTATTTTCTGCCATCGGCATCTTATGTGAGTGTGGTTGAGGCTCACTCATGTTAGTATAAGTCCATTTGTCATTTTCCATGTCATTCGCATCATTTTAGCATCGCCTCGGTTTGCGTGCCAGTGTGCACGCATTTCGAGACACTTCATTTTCTGCCATCGGCATCTTATGTGAGTGTGGCTGAGGCTCACTCATGTTAGTATAAGTCCATTTGTCATTTTCCATGTCATTCGCATCATTTTAGCATCGTCTCGGTTTGCGTGCCAGTGTGCACGCATTTAGAGGCACTTCATTTTCTGCCATCGACATCTTATGTGAGTGTGGCTGAGGCTCACTCGTGTTGGTATAAGCCCATTTGTCATTTCCATGTCATTCGCATCATTTTAGCATTGCCTCGGTTTGCGTGCCAGTGTGCACGCATTTCGAGGCACTTCATTTTCTACCATCGGCATCTTATGTGAGTGTGGCTGAGGCTCACTCATGTTAGTATAAGTCCATTTGTCATTTTCCATGTCATTCGCATCATTTTAGCATCGTCTCGGTTTGCGTGCCAGTGTGCACCTATTTAGAGGCACTTCATTTTCTGCCATCGGCATCTTATGTGAGTGTGGCTGAGGCTCACTCATGTTAGTATAAGTCCATTTGTCATTTTCCATGTCATTCGCATCATTTTAGCATCGCCTCGGTTTGCGTGCCAGTGTGCACGCATTTCGAGGCACTTCATTTTCTGCCATCGGCATCTTATGTGAGTGTGGCTGAGGCTCACTCATGTTAGTATAAGTCCATTTGTCATTTTCCATGTCATTCGCATCATTTTAGCATCGCCTCGGTTTGCGTGCCAGTGTGCACGCATTTCGAGGCACTTCATTTTCTGCCATCGGCATCTTATGTGAGTGTGGCTGAGGCTCACTCATGTTAGTATAAGTCCATTTGTCATTTTCCATGTCATTCGCATCGTTTTAGCATCGTCTCGGTTTGCGTGCCAGTGTGCACGCATTTAGAGGCACTTCATTTTCTGCCATCGGCATCTTATGTGAGTGTGGCTGAGGCTCACTCATGTTAGTATAAGTCCATTTGTCTTTTTTCATGTCATTTTCATATCGTTCTGTCATCGCCTCGGTTTGCATGCCCGTGTGCACGCATTTCGAGGCACTTCATTTTCTGCCATCGGCATCCGATGTGAGTGTGGCTGGGGCTCACTCATATTGGTATAAGCCCATTTGTCATTCCCATGTCATTTCATCCTTCTATCATTGCCTCGGTTTGCGTGTCCGCGTGCACGTACTTCGAGACACGTATCATCGGCTTGGTTTGCGTGCCCGCGTGCACGTACTTCGAGACACATATCATTGCCTCGGTTTGCGCGCCCGCGTGCACTTATTTCGAGACACATATCATCGCCTCGTTTTGCGTGCCCGCGTGCACGCATTTCGAGGCATCTCATTTTCATAGCATTCTGTGTGTTAGGATGGCATCTTAGTTGCATTTCATGCATATCATGCATATTGCATTGTGTCCGGAATAGGAGTTAGCCCGGGCACGGGAAACGAGGTACATTTCGTACTCCGAGTGACAGAATGTGTCTCAATTCCCCAGTCACCGACACTCCGGATTATCCATGATGGAGTTAGGTTTTAGCTGTAGTTTCATGTGCATTCATCCTATATTGAGTTGTGCATTTCGATTCCTCGGCCATCATGCCTCGGTATGCGTGATTGGTGGCACGAGGATCGAGACATGCATATATCTGTGCAAATACATTGCTATGCCCCTTTCCTGCTCTCTGTTGCAGCAAAATGAAGAATCAGCAACCTTTTGGGACTCGGCACGCATTTCAAGAACAGGTGTAAACAGAGGCTAATTGGGGCATTCCGGTGGATTTCCGTGCAAGACAGTCCGGACATGCGTCATCCACCAGAAGCAAGGCAGTCCCTGGCTTGCACGCCAGTTTATTTGCTTTCTAGTTAATTCATTAATTAATTAGGAATTTGTAATATTTGGACTGTATTTATTTGGACTGTACTATTCTTTTATTCGGGACTGTATTATTTATTTGGACCCTCCGAGTGAGGGCACAACTGTAATAAGTGTGGGTGAGTGTGATGTATGTCTTCCAACCCCACGTCTTTCTCCCTTTTATTTATCCGCTTTTGATGGTTAGATTAGGGCATATTTCAATTAGCATACAGTATGACAGCATGTTTGCATCATTCATCTGTATTGCATGCATCGGGCTCGGCGCATCATACTAACTGCGTTGTACTTTCAATTTCAAAGTTGAATACATGATAGCTGTAGCATCTCATATACCATCTTAGAATGGCCGAGCCTACTATAATTGCATTTTTGCATGTGTGGCATTAGGCATTTCTGTATACTTAGAATTCATGCATGATTTCTAATAAGTGTCTATTTTGGCTTGGAGTACTCGGTGAGTTTTTATGCTTTAGCATCCTTGCATGCGTGTGAGTGAATGCCATGATAGCATGCTTACCATGAGGCTATGTGCTTATCTGATATAACTGCCTGAATGCCTGTGGATGAAGGCTGAGTTACTTAAATTGGAATAAATCATCAAAATGTTTCAAAGCCTACCTGCGGGTAGCAAACCCTTTTCAAAAACAAACAAGAAGTGTTTTGTTCCAATCTAGGCGACCTGGTCTATACTTATATGCTGTGCGCATCACATAGTAACCTAGGCTAATAAACCGGAATAAGAACTCACAATGTTTTCAAAAATTGATATCATGGTTAGTAGAGGCCGGTCTATGACCGGGCGAGCGGGGGTGCTCACGAAGTGACCTTCCCCAATCGTACCCAAGTTCCCGAGCCGAAGCAGCTTTGGTGATGACGGACACGTGGCCTTTTGGCACCGAGTCAGGGTTTCCTAAATTTCCCAAAATAAAATATTTAGGTGGCGACTCTGTATCTGGCAAAGCAGTCCATGTTTGGCACTACTTTTTCAAAAATCAGTTTTCTCAAAACGATTGGCCAGATTTGGACTCTTTGGTTCAGATTAAGAACCGTGACAACTTTGAGAGTCCGAGCTGTAAGCGAGGTCCCCCGCGGGCTTGTTACAGTTTCTAGCGACTCTGCTGGGGACTTAGAGAACTTGACTCGAACTCATGATATCTGTTTTTGACTACACTTGTGTGTTTCTTTGCATTGCATTTGCATTGGTGCGCCTAGGACACCGTGTTTGCCATCTGCTATTCCTGAACGGTTTGCCGGAGGCTTGTCTTGTCAAGGTATGACCATAAGGCTGACCGGTTGTGGGCTCTGCCAGTATGGGAACACAAACCCCGGTTTTACCGGGGCACCCTCTTTGACCATTCGACCTAGTGCATATTCGGATCCATAGTGACCATTCCAAACTAGGACAGGTTGCTTACCCGTTTATAGGTTGTTTGAAACCGCTGTGTGCGTAGTGAAACCCTAGCTCCTGACAAAATAGGACAGGGAAACCCTACCCCAACATAGGGGTGTTTTAGCTCTCACTTATCTGTTATGTGCTTTAGAGTGCGTCTATACAGGAATGCATGTATCAGTTGCAAGTCTGGGCATCAGGCCTGCGGGCATTACTATCAGTATTTGGGAGTCAGCTTTACCTGTGGGTATCAGACTCAGATTTGGGGTAGAATTTTGGGACAGAATTCAGTAGAGGGCACACTTATTCAACTATGCTCGTATCTGTTCAGATGGAATCAGGCTTAGATGCTGTCTGTTTTCTCTTTTGCAAGGTAGTCTGGGAACCATAGCTTCAGAAGGCTCCGATATTCCCCGAGGTTCATCGGACTTGTGCTGATAGACTTTGTCAGGTCAGAGATTCAGTTCAAAGGCAAATCAGTGTTCCTCCGCCAGAGACAGGGTAAAAAGGGCTGGTTGGGCACAAATCACCGGTTCAGCAGTTACCAGATCAGTGGCCCTTATCCACCCCACCAGTGAACAGTCAGGCTGAGGTCTCAGTTTCTACTGCCGGGATAAATACCAATCAGTCAGATGGAACAGCAGAACACGTCAGGGATGGAGGCCATGCTGCGCCAGATGCAAGAAAGTATGAAACTCATGCAGCAGGATGCTGCCCGTCAGGAGGAATTTGCCAAACAGCAGGCTGCGATCATGGCTCAGCAAGCCGAGCTCATCATCAAGCTGCAACAGCAAAGCGATGCATCCACCTCACAACAAGTTCCTCCCCCAATAGGAGCTCCAACACCTGGGGAGACGCCAAATGTCCAGGAAGGTACGGGCATTCCGGCAGGGCCGGCTCCACCCCCAATTTTACCTCAACTATCCAAAACACCTACCAATCTACCAGACTCTCCCTCCGAGTTCGAGGTCGACCCCACAGCGTTGAAGTTGAGCAAGCTCGAAAAGCTGTTCAAGAAATCCCAGGGGGTAAAGTCCATCCCGGGCATTGAGGACGAGTACACCGACGCGGCTGTAACTCTGCCGGACAGGTTCAAGATGCCTCACATTGACCGTTTTGATGGGTCAGGAGATCCCATGGTCCACCTGAGCTTGTTTTCAGATGTTTTGCGCCCGATGGGCTTGACAAGATTACAGAAGCTCTCCCTTTTTGGCAGGACCCTGTCGGGTATTGCAGTCACCTGGTATGCCAAATTGGAAGATTCGGTGAAACGAAGCTGGGAGGAGATGGCCGAGGCCTTCGTCGCACAATATTCATACAATACCCAAATCGAGATTACGACCCGCGATCTTGAGACAATGAGGCAGGAGCCGAAGGAGAGCTTCTCAAAATTCGTGTCTCGGTGGAGAACGAAGGCCTCAATGATGACTCTAAGGCCTACTGATAAGGATCAAATCCGGATGATTGTGCGCAATCTCCAGCCTAAGCTAATGCAGAGAATGATTGTAATCCCCTTTCCCACTTTCTCAGACTTGCACGATATGGGGGTACAAATCGAAGATGCAATGAGGCAAGGTCTGTTTGACCAAGATAAGGAGCAACCCAGGAGGGCGTTTACCCGCAGTTCGAATGCGACCACCAGTGGTGATGCAGCTACAAGATCTTCTGATGTGGGCATGGTGGCTACCACTGAATCAAAAACAGCTACCCCATTCACCGGTGCGTCCGGAAGTAGCTCACAAGGAACCAAATATCCACCCCAAGCCAAGAAGGTTTTCACCCCACTTTATATGCCTTTGTCAAAGGCTCTAGAGGCTTTGATCAAGAAAGGGCATCTGAAGCCCTTGGAGCCGCAGCCATTACCAAAGAACCTCCCTCTCTCGCACAACCCAGCCGACTACTGTGCCTTCCATCAGCGAGCTGGCCATGATACTGACATGTGCTTTCGTCTCCGCCACGAAATACAAGATCTGATCGACAACAGGGTCATCCCTGCACCAGGTCCTACAAAGTCTATCGGTACTTGATCAGTGAACTTATGGTGGATAATGAGATGTGATCGAGGGATGAACCAGCTGCGGATGGCGCTCGATTTACTCCAGATGTGGGAGGGACATGCGCTATTCTGAGCATTTGCGAACGCCAGTTTCTGACTTGAGTATTGGGTCAGTCTTGTTGTTTTGTTTTGAGTCTGTCTTTTTGTTTTGAGTCAGTCTCTTTTGTTTTGGGCCTGTCTTGTTGTATCGAGTCAGTCCTGTTGTATAGGAGTCAGGTGATTCCAGGGGGTGTTGCCTCGGGCATCACCATTTTGTTTTGTGTTTGTCTTTTCGTTTTGTTTTGAGTCTGTTTCTGTCAGGGAGCCAGTCGTGCCAACAGATTCTGAATGAAACAGCAGTGGTTTTTCATGCTTTGTGCTTGCTTCTGCTCTATGCCAGTTGTGCTGGAAAGTTTGAATGAAACAGCGGTACTCTTCGCCTACTCTTCTGCACCCCAAAATCATTGCATTGACCTAAGTTTTTTTTTTTAAAAAAAAAACTTTTTGAACACTGCGGTGAAAACAAAGAGGAAGTAATTCCTCGGGTTTTGCAAAAATTTGATCATTTGAGAGAAAGAGAGGCGTGCTAAGCCTTTAACGAATGGAATCATGCTTGTTAGCGTGAGTACTGAGAAGGACCCTGGCTTGATCCAGACTGGTTTCACACTATGTTCAGCACGAGTGATTTGTCGCTTTCTTAAAAACTTTCAAAAACAAAATGTTTTGCGCGGTCCTGCGAAGACCTGTGTGGAATCACTCTTGAGATTGTGCAGCCTAGGATCGCTCTCAGCCTCGAGACTCAACCCCTTTGCTTCCAAACCTTGAACTTGAATTTAGAAGGTTCGACGGTCAACTACAATGTAAGGCCTGTGTGGCCAGATTCAAAGTAGCCCTCAAACAAGAGGCAAGGAAGTCAGGTCAAGAAGATCAGGTCTCATCAGAAGAGGCTTACGAAGCAAAACAGCAGCCATTCTCCTAGATTCAAATGACTTCAGGATCTCAAAATCATTTGGCATGGACTCGTTACACTTTTACCCTTTGGGAGGCTCGCTGGGCCGAAAACCCGGAAGGGCGACCCAGGCAAAAGTTAGAGCAAGAGAAAAATACAAAAAAGAGAACAAAAAAAAAGAAATATGCAAAGAAAAGAACAAAAAAGAAGAACAAAAAAAAGGAAAAGAAATGAAAAGAATTGAAAAGAAAGAAGAACAAAGCTCGCAAGGTCGAAAACCCGCAACGGGCGCCTTGGCAAAAGTTAGAGCCTAAAAAGGAGAGGTTAATACCCGAGTGTACCTTAACCCCGAACTACGTGAGGCTTGATTCCCATCTTTGGGATACGTAGGCAACTTCATTCTGAAGTCCAGCCGTAAAACACTTCAAACTCAATCATGTCCATGTAATGGTTCTGATAATCGTTGCCTTCTCTATATCCAAGAGTTCGGTTGCAATCATCGCTCTGAGGACTGACTACAATACACTACGGTGCCATTCAGACAAGGGGCAACTTTCCGTTGCCATTCAATGCACCGCGGTGTCATTCAAACAAGGGGGAACTTTCTGTTGCCATTCAATACACTACGGTGCTATCCAGACAAGGGGCAACTTTCCGTTGCCATTCAGAACGCCGCAGTGTCATTTCAGACAAGGTTGCCATAGAGTGTCTTTCAGACAAGGGGCAATTTTCCATTGCTATGGATCTGAGGTTGTGCATCTCGAGAGTAGGTTCCGTGCTCGTTGAGCAGTGGTCGTTTGCAAAAATAGTTTTTGAGAATTTTTACTGAGGTTGACTAACCTTTTCGAAAAGTATTCCATTTTCAAAACTGGACCATTTCTTGGACCCAAAAGAGGAAAATTTTCAGTGCTCAGAGCCTAACTTGCATGATTTTAAAATCAGAAAATTGAACAAGCATGCTAATCTAACTCTCATTTTGGTCAAAATTTTTTTAGGAGAAAACTAAAACAAAAAAATGGTCAAAATGATGAACTAGGGGCACAGTTGAGTCAGGCTTCCTGTCTTTTCCATTGTTAACATACTTGCCAAGAAGGGCACTCTACCTGCCAGAAAAGGGCACAACTAAGGGCAGAAAGCTCTCACATCCTCCAAGCAACGAGGTATCAAGCAAAGTGTGAAGCACGAACTAGAATGGGGCAAGATATTCCACTCCGTCATCTGGACAGATCTTATCACGTCCAAACTCCCCAACAAAGCATCATCAACTGATGTTAGCTGCAGATTTGCTACACACCCAGCTGTAGCGCAACCTTTCCGTGGGAAGAATTCACTAACTGTGAGCGAAAGAAAGAGAATCTAGCAGAATGCTAGGGGCACGAGCCCACAATTTGCTGTTTATCCATCAACCACCCAGGGGAGGGATGAAAAACGAGAGATTGAAGAATAGAGAGATGTGCGATGAGAGAAAAAGTGAGAAAAGGGCTTTTTCAGAAAAAAACAGAGCCTGAGGGCCGAGTGATGTGAGAATCATAAATGAGAAAGGGTGGGAAACACTACCCGGTGAAACAGGCTCCCTGTGTGCGTCTATGTGTCGTTTTTTTTTTTTTTTTTTTTTTTTTTTTTTTTTGCTTTGAGTCGTCCCGAGCGTATCTCGTTGTGTTTAGGCTGTTTACCTTTTTGTCTTTCGTTGTTGAGTCTCTTTCATTGTGTTCAGTCGTAGGCTCAATACCCGGTTAAGAAAGCTCATCTCTTAATTTCAAAAATAAAATTGTTTTGCGCTCCGAGTGCCGTGCCGTTTTCCACATCTGTGCAAAACAAGATTCGTTTTTTCATAAAACCGCAGGGTTCAACCCAGGTCATGCGAGAACAGTAGAACTAGGACCTATTTGAAGCTATATGGGTTCCAGGCTACAAAGCAAAAGCAAAAGAGGAAATGTCGGGCATCTGAGTTTGTTTCAACTTCAGTAAGTTCCGAGACTACATTCCGTGTGTACTTCTTCAAGTCTTGCCAAAGCTCCGAAGTATGAGTGTGCCTCTACCTCAAGCTCAAGATCAAGTCTGCTTCAAGCTAAAATGGCAATCGAAGTGCTCCCTCAGAAAACCAGCCCCTGCCAGATGCATCTTGGCTGTGTTTGCAATGAGTTCCTAGGAGACCAACTGCGACGGTGGAAACTAGAGTTCGGACGGCTATTGCCTAGAACGCAAAGGTTCGGAATTTCCGAGACTAAAGTCTGGTTTAAATACCCAGGGGTCTATCCTCGGCTTGAAATCTGTATGGCAGCCCCATAGATTGAGATAGCATGTGAATGCACCTCGATTCTGGATACTGAATCAACCTAGTCTGTCACCCCGTTGGAGAATAGGGAAAGTTGTGAACATAACCAGGAAGGAAAGGTAGTAACCGCAGTTTAGGAGTACAGTCAAGAAAGTGCAAGAAGAACCCACTCTTTTCAGCTCAAAAGGTTTCTGCGGAATTTTCAACTCATGACTTCGATGTGTAGCTCATCGTCGGTTGGTATGCACGAGGTGTATCCTTTTTGGAATGTATCATGATCCCTCCGAGAGGTAAATCGGAGGTTGCGTTTGGAAATTGGTCTACTTAAGGCTTGTATTCCCTTGTTCGGCATTTTGTTTCAAATATGTGTTGTCACGCACACTCCACTTGCGTTGTTATGCATCCTTCCACCCGCATTGTTATGCACATTTATCTAGCATTGTTATGCTCATTCGTTGCATTGTTATGCACCCATTTATCTAGCATTGTTATGCTCATTCGTTGCATTGTTATGCACATTTATCTAGCATTGTTATGCTCATTCGTTGCATTGTTATGCACCCATTTATCTAGCATTGTTATGCTCATTCGTTGCATTGTTATGCACCCATTTATCTAGCATTGTTATGCTCATTCGTTGCATTGTTATGCACATTTATCTAGCATTGTTATGCTCATTGCTTGCATTGTTATGCACATCTATCTAGCATTGTTATGCTTGCATTGTTATGAACACTTCACCTGCATCGTTACGCACCTTTTCACTTACAATTGTCGTCTTTTCTCCTCTCGCATGCGATGCGTTAGGGCATCCTTGGTTTCGAACATTCGGATGAGTTCCGGTGTTCAAACTTATCTTTTCTCTCTTGCATGTGATATGCTGAGCAGTTTTCTCTTGCGTGTGATACGCTGAGAAATCTCCCTTTTCTCTCTTGCATATGATATGCTGAGCAGTTTTCTCTTGCGTGTGATACGCTGAGAAACTTATCTTTTCTCTCTTGCATGTGATATGCTGAGCAGTTTTCTCTTGCGTGTGATACGCTGAGAAATTTATCTTTTCTCTCTTGCATGTGATATGCTGAGCAGTTTTCTCTTGCGTGTGATACGCTGAGAAATTTATCTTTTCTCTCTTGCATGTGATATGCTGAGAGGTTTTCTCTTGCGTGTGATACGCTGAGAAACTTATCTTTTCTCTCTTGCATGTGATATGCTGAGCAGTTTTCTCTTGCGTGTGATACGCTGAGAAATTTATCTTTTCTCTCTTGCATGTGATATGCTGAGCAGTTTTCTCTTGCGTGTGATACGCTGAGAAATTTATCTTTTCTCTCTTGCATGTGATATGCTGAGAGGTTTTCTCTTGCGTGTGATACGCTGAGAAATTTATCTTTTCTCTCTTGCATGTGATATGCTGAGCAGTTTTCTCTTGCGTGTGATACGCTGAGAAATTTATCATTTCTCTCTTGCATGTGATATGCTGAGAGGTTTTCTCTTGCGTGTGATACGCTGAGAAACTTATCTTTTCTCTCTTGCATGTGATATGCTGAGAGGTTTTCTCTTGCGTGTGATACGCTAAGAAATTTATCTTTTCTCTCTTGCATGTGATATGCTGAGCAGTTTTCTCCTGCGTGTGATACGCTGAGAAATTTATCCTTTCTCTCTTGCATGTGAT
This sequence comes from Camellia sinensis, assembly GCF_055761805.1. Taxonomy (NCBI): domain Eukaryota; kingdom Viridiplantae; phylum Streptophyta; class Magnoliopsida; order Ericales; family Theaceae; genus Camellia; species Camellia sinensis. Next base: position 97,278,045 of record NC_138975.1, on the reverse strand, counting down.
ATGCTGAGAGGTTTTCTCTTGCGTGTGATACGCTGAGAAACTTATCTTTTCTCTCTTGCATGTGATGTGCTGAGCAGTTTTCTCTTGCGTGTGATACGCTGAGAAATCTCCCTTTTCTCTCTTGCATGTTATATGCTGAGCAGTTTTCTCTTGCGTGTGATACGCTGAGGAATTTGCCTTTCTTCTCTTACGTGTGATACGCTGAGAAGTTTACCTTCCCTCTTTTGCGTATAATACGCTGAAAGGTTTACCTTCTTCCTCTCCTATGTGTGATACGCAGAGAGATGTTGTGTGTTAGACTCTGGGTATTCTCGGTAGTCGATTTTAGCCTTCTCCACGTGAGACGCAGTGAGAATTGCATAATTTTCTTACATCCTTCTGCATGAAATGTAGTTAGATTTGTATTCGCTTGCTTAAAACTGCTGCATGGTATGCTTCATTACAGCTCTCTTTGCATAATCATAAGTTATGATCATCTCCCTGCATATCATTTCGCATTTTGCCCCCTGCCTGCGGGCACATTTCTGTTTATCTTGTATGTTTGTCTAAGTCTTCGGCCTTGTCAAAAATGGGTCGTCTCTGGGCTTTGACATTCACTCCCGTCACTTGTGACTTCCGAGTTCTGTCAAAGAGGGGCAACTGTAGACACCCCATTTTTGACCGACCTTGAGACTCAGACGTCACCGATTGAGCACTTGGTGATATTGCATAACGTGCTCGTTCAGAAGTTTCAGAGTCGCGGCTGCAAGCCCCGCCTCCGGACTTCCGGACCTTCTTCGGTGCCTTGCCTCGGTTTGCGAACCAGACTCGATTTTCTCTGTTTCTTTTCCTAAGGGGAGGGAGAGGTCCTGTAGACCATCTCTCAATGTCCGTAGGCTACATTTGGTGGCCGTAGGCCATTTTGCCCATTTCGGAGTCCGGTTCCCGGTTTTCGAAGCCGTCAGGCCGTGTGCCTCGGTTCGGGACCGCCTAACCATCTCCGTTTGCTCTGATTTTTGGCATAAATCTTATTTCATCCCTTTTGAGGGACACTGGGGGCTAAGAAACCCATTTCGAGGTCGAATACCATTTTCGGTGCTTAACAGCCCATTTTCGGGACCCCGAACTGCGTGTTTTGGCCCCGGAACGTCCGTTTTGCAACGGTTTTCGTTCATTTTCGGCAGGTACCTCTGTTTTATCACAGGGAAGGTCACTGAAGGGTGAGAGGCCAGCAATTGTTGCAGCAACCAGTTATCTCTCTTCCGGAGCCTCCCGGCGCCCGTTTTTCGCACTTCCGGGCTAATGTTGAATACCTTGGAGCTAGTGTTGCCAACTTTCAACCACATATCTGTGATCTACACATCTGAGAGGCCCCTAAAAGTTCATGGCCGGCCATTAAGGTCACCTGACCCTTTTGACCCCTTTCTTCCGGGCTAATGTTGAACCCCTTGGACTTTTTTTTCTTGAACTTTGAACCACATATCTGTGATCTACACATCTGAGAGGCCCCTAAAAGTTCATGGCCGGCCAGTAAGTCAACTTGACCCTTTTGACCCCCTCTTTCCGAGCCATTGTTGAACCCCTTGGGCCCACTTTCTTGGAATTTCAACTACATGGTTGTGTTGTACACACATAGGGGCACCTCTCCAATATCTGGCCGGCCAGAAAAGCTCCTTGACCCTTTTGACCCCTAGCCGGCCGGCTAGAGGGTGTGGCCGGCCGGCCACCTCCTGTAAAAGTATGAGGCCGGCCGTATTCTCCTCACTGTACCCTTTCCAGCTGTTGGGCAATATCCCCCAGATATTTTCTGTATCCGGGGGATATTTTGTGGGGGAGTTTTTCTCTCCATTTCCCCCACCTTTTACACCCCCTTTTGGCCCTTTTAACCAGCTGATGGCCTCCTCTACAAGGGTTAGAAAAACTTTTCTTCAAAGCTCCATAGCCACCTCCATCTTCTTCTTCTTCAATTCTTCAAAAAACCCTAAGTCCATAACCTTCATTCCTTCTACACCACCAAGCTCTACCACCACCATCTCATTTCCAGCAGCAAGGAGGGATTCTTGAAGGCTAAAGAAGCTGCAAATCCATCCAAGAAGCAACAAAAATTCGAATCTTCAAGGGTAAGTTACACTTTTACCCTTTTGACCCTTTTTCTTGATCCATTTCTAAGCCTCACTTCCTTTTTGTTTCAAGCTCCGGCCCTAACTGAAAAGGGCCATCTTTTGAGCTCATCTTCACTTCTCATTAAGGGCTCAACCCTGTTTGAGCCCTCCATAATATACTTGCTTCATTGACCATCTTGTATGTCATAGATTTGCATGCTATTTTTGACCCATGAGCAATTTATTTTCGAGCATGTTGTAAACTGATTTAAGGCTTATTTTGAGTCCCTCTTCAACATTGGGGAAGGTCTCAACCTTGTTTGGTGTCTCCATGCGTCACTTGTAGTTCAATCCCTTATTTGGCCTCATTTTTGCATGAGTTGATAGCCCTCTTTGCTTCTGTTTTTGGACCTTGGTCCGAACTGAAAGTGGCCTTATTTTGGCCTATACTTCATGTTTCATTCACACTTTTTTTCCGTTTGGTGATTATTTTATATACTTCATGTTATAGCACCTTTTGGGCCTTGTTTTGCATCCCATATTTAGCATATTTTTATACTGATTTTGAGGCTGCCATATACTGTAAATGTTCATATTTTTGGTCCATCTTCAGTGTTGTAGAAGGAAATTTTTCAGTTTGGGTTTAGCTTATACCACTTGCTTCATTACCCCTATCTTGGCCCCTATTCTTGTATGCTATTTTTGCCGTACCTATATTTGCTGTTTGGCCATGTTTATAACTGGAAAAGTGCTTATTTTGGGGCTGTCTAGCTTCTGTCTTTGCATTGCATGTCCATGTTGTGCATGTTTGGCATGGCTATAGGCCATTTCGGGTGCCTAATGTTGCATTTTCGGGACAATTTCATGCATTTGGTATCATTTCGCTACATTTCGGGACTGTTTTCCCCCATATTTTGTTGCTGAAATTCCATTAGCATGCTTGCATATCATTTTTGCCATTTTCCATGTCATTTTAGCATCGCCTCGGTTTGCGTGCCCGTGTGCACGCATTTCGAGGCACTTCATTTTTATCCGTCGGCATCCGATGTGAGTGTGGCTGAGGCTCACTCGTGTTGGTATAAGTCCATTTGTCATTTTCCATGTCATTCGCATCATTTTAGCATCGCCTCGGTTTGCGTGCCAGTGTGCATGCATTTCGAGGCACTTCATTTTCTACCATCGGCATCTTATGTGAGTGTGGCTGAGGCTCACTCATGTTAGTATAAGTCCATTTGTCATTTTCCAAGTCATTCGCATCATTTTAGCATCGCCTCGGTTTGCGTGCCAGTGTGCACGCATTTTGAGGCACTTCATTTTCTGCCATCGGCATCTTATGTGAGTGTGGCTGAGGCTCACTCATGTTAGTATAAGTCCATTTGTCATTTTCCAAGTCATTCGCATCATTTTAGCATCGCCTCGGTTTGCGTGCCAGTGTGCACGCATTTCGAGGCACTTCATTTTCTGCCATCGGCATCTTATGTGAGTGTGGCTGAGGCTCACTCATGTTAGTATAAGTCCATTTGTCATTTTCCATGTCATTCGCATCATTTTATCATCGCCTCGGTTTGCGTGCCAGTGTGCACGCATTTCGAGGCAATTCATTTTCTGCCATCGGCATCTTATGTGAGTGTGGTTGAGGCTCACTCATGTTAGTATAAGTCCATTTGTCATTTTCCATGTCATTCGCATCGTTTTAGCATCGTCTCGGTTTGCGTGCCAGTGTGCACGCATTTAGAGGCACTTTATTTTCTGCCATCGGCATCTTATGTGAGTGTGGTTGAGGCTCACTCATGTTAGTATAAGTCCATTTGTCATTTTCCATGTCATTCGCATCATTTTAGCATCGCCTCGGTTTGCGTGCCAGTGTGCACGCATTTCGAGACACTTCATTTTCTGCCATCGGCATCTTATGTGAGTGTGGCTGAGGCTCACTCATGTTAGTATAAGTCCATTTGTCATTTTCCATGTCATTCGCATCATTTTAGCATCGTCTCGGTTTGCGTGCCAGTGTGCACGCATTTAGAGGCACTTCATTTTCTGCCATCGACATCTTATGTGAGTGTGGCTGAGGCTCACTCGTGTTGGTATAAGCCCATTTGTCATTTCCATGTCATTCGCATCATTTTAGCATCGCCTCGGTTTGCGTGCCAGTGTGCACGCATTTCGAGGCACTTCATTTTCTACCATCGGCATCTTATGTGAGTGTGGCTGAGGCTCACTCATGTTAGTATAAGTCCATTTGTCATTTTCCATGTCATTCGCATCATTTTAGCATCGTCTCGGTTTGCGTGCCAGTGTGCACCTATTTAGAGGCACTTCATTTTCTGCCATCGGCATCTTATGTGAGTGTGGCTGAGGCTCACTCATGTTAGTATAAGTCCATTTGTCATTTTCCATGTCATTCGCATCATTTTAGCATCGCCTCGGTTTGCGTGCCAGTGTGCACGCATTTCGAGGCACTTCATTTTCTGCCATCGGCATCTTATGTGGGTGTGGCTGAGGCTCACTCATGTTAGTATAAGTCCATTTGTCATTTTCCATGTCATTCGCATCATTTTAGCATCGCCTCGGTTTGCGTGCCAGTGTGCACGCATTTCGAGGCACTTCATTTTCTGCCATCGGCATCTTATGTGAGTGTGGCTGAGGCTCACTCATGTTAGTATAAGTCCATTTGTCATTTTCCATGTCATTCGCATCGTTTTAGCATCGTCTCGGTTTGCGTGCCAGTGTGCACGCATTTAGAGGCACTTCATTTTCTGCCATCGGCATCTTATGTGAGTGTGGCTGAGGCTCACTCATGTTAGTATAAGTCCATTTGTCTTTTTTCATGTCATTTTCATATCGTTCTGTCATCGCCTCGGTTTGCGTGCCCGTGTGCACGCATTTCGAGGCACTTCATTTTCTGCCATCGGCATCCGATGTGAGTGTGGCTGGGGCTCACTCATATTGGTATAAGCCCATTTGTCATTCCCATGTCATTTCATCCTTCTATCATTGCCTCGGTTTGCGTGTCCGCGTGCACGTACTTCGAGACACGTATCATCGGCTTGGTTTGCGTGCCCGCGTGCACGTACTTCGAGACACATATCATTGCCTCGGTTTGCGCGCCCGCGTGCACTTATTTCGAGACACATATCATCGCCTCGTTTTGCGTGCCCGCGTGCACGCATTTCGAGGCATCTCATTTTCATAGCATTCTGTGTGTTAGGATGGCATCTTAGTTGCATTTCATGCATATCATGCATATTGCATTGTGTCCGGAATAGGAGTTAGCCCGGGCACGGGAAACGAGGTACATTTCGTACTCCGAGTGACAGAATGTGTCTCAATTCCCCAGTCACCGACACTCCGGATTATCCATGATGGAGTTAGGTTTTAGCTGTAGTTTCATGTGCATTCATCCTATATTGAGTTGTGCATTTCGATTCCTCGGCCATCATGCCTCGGTATGCGTGATTGGTGGCACGAGGATCGAGACATGCATATATCTGTGCAAATACATTGCTATGCCCCTTTCCTGCTCTCTGTTGCAGCAAAATGAAGAATCAGCAACCTTTTGGGACTCGGCACGCATTTCAAGAACAGGTGTAAACAGAGGCTAATTGGGGCATTCCGGTGGATTTCCGTGCAAGACAGTCCGGACATGCGTCATCCACCAGAAGCAAGGCAGTCCCTGGCTTGCACGCCAGTTTATTTGCTTTCTAGTTAATTCATTAATTAATTAGGAATTTGTAATATTTGGACTGTATTTATTTGGACTGTACTATTCTTTTATTCGGGACTGTATTATTTATTTGGACCCTCCGAGTGAGGGCACAACTGTAATAAGTGTGGGTGAGTGTGATGTATGTCTTCCAACCCCACGTCTTTCTTCCTTTTATTTATCCGCTTTTGATGGTTAGATTAGGGCATATTTCAATTAGCATACAGTATGACAGCATGTTTGCATCATTCATCTGTATTGCATGCATCGGGCTCGGCGCATCATACTAACTGCGTTGTACTTTCAATTTCAAAGTTGAATACATGATAGCTGTAGCATCTCATATACCATCTTAGAATGGCCGAGCCTACTATAATTGCATTTTTGCATGTGTGGCATTAGGCATTTCTGTATACTTAGAATTCATGCATGATTTCTAATAAGTGTCTATTTTGGCTTGGAGTACTCGGTGAGTTTTTATGCTTTAGCATCCTTGCATGCGTGTGAGTGAATGCCATGATAGCATGCTTACCATGAGGCTATGTGCTTATCTGATATAACTGCCTGAATGCCTGTGGATGAAGGCTGAGTTACTTAAATTGGAATAAATCATCAAAATGTTTCAAAGCCTACCTGCGGGTAGCAAACCCTTTTCAAAAACAAACAAGAAGTGTTTTGTTCCAATCTAGGCGACCTGGTCTATACTTATATGCTGTGCGCATCACATAGTAACCTAGGCTAATAAACCGGAATAAGAACTCACAATGTTTTCAAAAATTGATATCATGGTTAGTAGAGGCCGGTCTATGACCGGGCGAGCGGGGGTGCTCACGAAGTGACCTTCCCCAATCGTACCCAAGTTCCCGAGCCGAAGCAGCTTTGGTGATGACGGACACGTGGCCTTTTGGCACCGAGTCAGGGTTTCCTAAATTTCCCAAAATAAAATATTTAGGTGGCGACTCTGTATCTGGCAAAGCAGTCCATGTTTGGCACTACTTTTTCAAAAATCAGTTTTCTCAAAACGATTGGCCAGATTTGGACTCTTTGGTTCAGATTAAGAACCGTGACAACTTTGAGAGTCCGAGCTGTAAGCGAGGTCCCCCGCGGGCTTGTTACAGTTTCTGGCGACTCTGCTGGGGACTTAGAGAACTTGACTCGAACTCATGATATCTGTTTTTGACTACACTTGTGTGTTTCTTTGCATTGCATTTGCATTGGTGCGCCTAGGACACCGTGTTTGCCATCTGCTATTCCTGAACGGTTTGCCGGAGGCTTGTCTTGTCAAGTTATGACCATAAGGCTGACCGGTTGTGGGCTCTGCCAGTATGGGAACACAAACCCCGGTTTTACCGGGGCACCCTCTTTGACCATTCGACCTAGTGCATATTCGGATCCATAGTGACCATTCCAAACTAGGACAGGTTGCTTACCCGTTTATAGGTTGTTTGAAACCGCTGTGTGCGTAGTGAAACCCTAGCTCCTGACAAAATAGGACAGGGAAACCCTACCCCAACATAGGGGTGTTTTAGCTCTCACTTATCTGTTATGTGCTTTAGAGTGCGTCTATACAGGAATGCATGTATCAGTTGCAAGTCTGGGCATCAGGCCTGCGGGCATTACTATCAGTATTTGGGAGTCAGCTTTACCTGTGGGTATCAGACTCAGATTTGGGGTAGAATTTTGGGACAGAATTCAGTAGAGGGCACACTTATTCAACTATGCTCGTATCTGTTCAGATGGAATCAGGCTTAGATGCTGTCTGTTTTCTCTTTTGCAAGGTAGTCTGGGAACCATAGCTTCAGAAGGCTCCGATATTCCCCGAGGTTCATCGGACTTGTGCTGATAGACTTTGTCAGGTCAGAGATTCAGTTCAAAGGCAAATCAGTGTTCCTCCGCCAGAGACAGGGTAAAAAGGGCTGGTTGGGCACAAATCACCGGTTCAGCAGTTACCAGATCAGTGGCCCTTATCCACCCCACCAGTGAACAGTCAGGCTGAGGTCTCAGTTTCTACTGCCGGGATAAATACCAATCAGTCAGATGGAACAGCAGAACACGTCAGGGATGGAGGCCATGCTGCGCCAGATGCAAGAAAGTATGAAACTCATGCAGCAGGATGCTGCCCGTCAGGAGGAATTTGCCAAACAGCAGGCTGCGATCATGGCTCAGCAAGCCGAGCTCATCATCAAGCTGCAACAGCAAAGCGATGCATCCACCTCACAACAAGTTCCTCCCCCAATAGGAGCTCCAACACCTGGGGAGACGCCAAATGTCCAGGAAGGTACGGGCATTCCGGCAGGGCCGGCTCCACCCCCAATTTTACCTCAACTATCCAAAACACCTACCAATCTACCAGACTCTCCCTCCGAGTTCGAGGTCGACCCCACAGCGTTGAAGTTGAGCAAGCTCGAAAAGCTGTTCAAGAAATCCCAGGGGGTAAAGTCCATCCCGGGCATTGAGGACGAGTACACCGACGCGGCTGTAACTCTGCCGGACAGGTTCAAGATGCCTCACATTGACCGTTTTGATGGGTCAGGAGATCCCATGGTCCACCTGAGCTTGTTTTCAGATGTTTTGCGCCCGATGGGCTTGACAAGATTACAGAAGCTCTCCCTTTTTGGCAGGACCCTGTCGGGTATTGCAGTCACCTGGTATGCCAAATTGGAAGATTCGGTGAAACGAAGCTGGGAGGAGATGGCCGAGGCCTTCGTCGCACAATATTCATACAATACCCAAATCGAGATTACGACCCGCGATCTTGAGACAATGAGGCAGGAGCCGAAGGAGAGCTTCTCAAAATTCGTGTCTCGGTGGAGAACGAAGGCCTCAATGATGACTCTAAGGCCTACTGATAAGGATCAAATCCGGATGATTGTGCGCAATCTCCAGCCTAAGCTAATGCAGAGAATGATTGTAATCCCCTTTCCCACTTTCTCAGACTTGCACGATATGGGGGTACAAATCGAAGATGCAATGAGGCAAGGTCTGTTTGACCAAGATAAGGAGCAACCCAGGAGGGCGTTTACCCGCAGTTCGAATGCGACCACCAGTGGTGATGTAGCTACAAGATCTTCTGATGTGGGCATGGTGGCTACCACTGAATCAAAAACAGCTACCCCATTCACCGGTGCGTCCGGAAGTAGCTCACAAGGAACCAAATATCCACCCCAAGCCAAGAAGGTTTTCACCCCACTTTATATGCCTTTGTCAAAGGCTCTAGAGGCTTTGATCAAGAAAGGGCATCTGAAGCCCTTGGAGCCGCAGCCATTACCAAAGAACCTCCCTCTCTCGCACAACCCAGCCGACTACTGTGCCTTCCATCAGCGAGCTGGCCATGATACTGACATGTGCTTTCGTCTCCGCCACGAAATACAAGATCTGATCGACAACAGGGTCATCCCTGCACCAGGTCCTACAAAGTCTATCGGCACTTGATCAGTGAACTTATGGTGGGATAATGAGATGTGATCGAGGGATGAACCAGCTGCGGATGGCGCTCGATTTACTCCAGATGTGGGAGGGACATGCGCTATTCTGAGCATTTGCGAACGCCAGTTTCTGACTTGAGTATTGGGTCAGTCTTGTTGTTTTGTTTTGAGTCTGTCTTTTTGTTTTGAGTCAGTCTCTTTTGTTTTGGGCCTGTCTTGTTGTATCGAGTCAGTCCTGTTGTATAGGAGTCAGGTGATTCCAGGGGGTGTTGCCTCGGGCATCACCATTTTGTTTTGTGTTTGTCTTTTCGTTTTGTTTTGAGTCTGTTTCTGTCAGGGAGCCAGTCGTGCCAACAGATTCTGAATGAAACAGCAGTGGTTTTTCATGCTTTGTGCTTGCTTCTGCTCTATGCCAGTTGTGCTGGAAAGTTTGAATGAAACAGCGGTACTCTTCGCCTACTCTTCTGCACCCCAAAATCATTGCATTGACCTAAGTTTTTTTTTTAAAAAAAAAAACTTTTTGAACACTGCGGTGAAAACAAAGAGGAAGTAATTCCTCGGGTTTTGCAAAAATTTGATCATTTGAGAGAAAGAGAGGCGTGCTAAGCCTTTAACGAATGGAATCATGCTTGTTAGCGTGAGTACTGAGAAGGACCCTGGCTTGATCCAGACTGGTTTCACACTATGTTCAGCACGAGTGATTTGTCGCTTTCTTAAAAACTTTCAAAAACAAAATGTTTTGCGCAGTCCTGCGAAGACCTGTGTGGAATCACTCTTGAGATTGTGCAGCCTAGGATCGCTCTCAGCCTCGAGACTCAACCCCTTTGCTTCCAAACCTTGAACTTGAATTTAGAAGGTTCGACGGTCAACTACAATGTAAGGCCTGTGTGGCCAGATTCAAAGTAGCCCTCAAACAAGAGGCAAGGAAGTCAGGTCAAGAAGATCAGGTCTCATCAGAAGAGGCTTACGAAGCAAAACAGCAGCCATTCTCCTAGATTCAAATGACTTCAGGATCTCAAAATCATTTGGCATGGACTCGTTACACTTTTACCCTTTGGGAGGCTCGCTGGGCCGAAAACCCGGAAGGGCGACCCAGGCAAAAGTTAGAGCAAGAGAAAAATACAAAAAAGAGAACAAAAAAAAAGAAATATGCAAAGAAAAGAACAAAAAAGAAGAACAAAAAAAAGGAAAAGAAATGAAAAGAATTGAAAAGAAAGAAGAACAAAGCTCGCAAGGTCGAAAACCCGCAACGGGCGCCTTGGCAAAAGTTAGAGCCTAAAAAGGAGAGGTTAATACCCGAGTGTACCTTAACCCCGAACTACGTGAGGCTTGATTCCCATCTTTGGGATACGTAGGCAACTTCATTCTGAAGTCCAGCCGTAAAACACTTCAAACTCAATCATGTCCATGTAATGGTTCTGATAATCGTTGCCTTCTCTATATCCAAGAGTTCGGTTGCAATCATCGCTCTGAGGACTGACTACAATACACTACGGTGCCATTCAGACAAGGGGCAACTTTCCGTTGCCATTCAATGCACCGCGGTGTCATTCAAACAAGGGGGAACTTTCTGTTGCCATTCAATACACTACGGTGCTATCCAGACAAGGGGCAACTTTCCGTTGCCATTCAGAACGCCGCAGTGTCATTTCAGACAAGGTTGCCATAGAGTGTCTTTCAGACAAGGGGCAATTTTCCATTGCTATGGATCTGAGGTTGTGCATCTCGAGAGTAGGTTCCGTGCTCGTTGAGCAGTGGTCGTTTGCAAAAATAGTTTTTGAGAATTTTTACTGAGGTTGACTAACCTTTTCGAAAAGTATTCCATTTTCAAAACTGGACCATTTCTTGGACCCAAAAGAGGAAAATTTTCAGTGCTCAGAGCCTAACTTGCATGATTTTAAAATCAGAAAATTGAACAAGCATGCTAATCTAACTCTCATTTTGGTCAAAATTTTTTTAGGAGAAAACTAAAACAAAAAAATGGTCAAAATGATGAACTAGGGGCACAGTTGAGTCAGGCTTCCTGTCTTTTCCATTGTTAACATACTTGCCAAGAAGGGCACTCTACCTGCCAGAAAAGGGCACAACTAAGGGCAGAAAGCTCTCACATCCTCCAAGCAACGAGGTATCAAGCAAAGTGTGAAGCACGAACTAGAATGGGGCAAGATATTCCACTCCGTCATCTGGACAGATCTTATCACGTCCAAACTCCCCAACAAAGCATCATCAACTGATGTTAGCTGCAGATTTGCTACACACCCAGCTGTAGCGCAACCTTTCCGTGGGAAGAATTCACTAACTGTGAGCGAAAGAAAGAGAATCTAGCAGAATGCTAGGGGCACGAGCCCACAATTTGCTGTTTATCCATCAACCACCCAGGGGAGGGATGAAAAACGAGAGATTGAAGAATAGAGAGATGTGCGATGAGAGAAAAAGTGAGAAAAGGGCTTTTTCAGAAAAAAACAGAGCCTGAGGGCCGAGTGATGTGAGAATCATAAATGAGAAAGGGTGGGAAACACTACCCGGTGAAACAGGCTCCCTGTGTGCGTCTATGTGTCGTTTTTTTTTTTTTTTTTTTTTTTTTTTTTTTTTTTTTTGCTTTGAGTCGTCCCGAGCGTATCTCGTTGTGTTTAGGCTGTTTACCTTTTTGTCTTTCGTTGTTGAGTCTCTTTCATTGTGTTCAGTCGTAGGCTCAATACCCGGTTAAGAAAGCTCATCTCTTAATTTCAAAAATAAAATTGTTTTGCGCTCCGAGTGCCGTGCCGTTTTCCACATCTGTGCAAAACAAGATTCGTTTTTTCATAAAACTGCAGGGTTCAACCCAGGTCATGCGAGAACAGTAGAACTAGGACCTATTTGAAGCTATATGGGTTCCAGGCTACAAAGCAAAAGCAAAAGAGGAAATGTCGGGCATCTGAGTTTGTTTCAACTTCAGTAAGTTCCGAGACTACATTCCGTGTGTACTTCTTCAAGTCTTGCCAAAGCTCCGAAGTATGAGTGTGCCTCTACCTCAAGCTCAAGATCAAGTCTGCTTCAAGCTAAAATGGCAATCGAAGTGCTCCCTCAGAAAACCAGCCCCTGCCAGATGCATCTTGGCTGTGTTTGCAATGAGTTCCTAGGAGACCAACTGCGACGGTGGAAACTAGAGTTCGGACGGCTATTGCCTAGAACGCAAAGGTTCGGAATTTCCGAGACTAAAGTCTGGTTTAAATACCCAGGGGTCTATCCTCGGCTTGAAATCTGTATGGCAGCCCCATAGATTGAGATAGCATGTGAATGCACCTCGATTCTGGATACTGAATCAACCTAGTCTGTCACCCCGTTGGAGAATAGGGAAAGTTGTGAACATAACCAGGAAGGAAAGGTAGTAACCGCAGTTTAGGAGTACAGTCAAGAAAGTGCAAGAAGAACCCACTCTTTTCAGCTCAAAAGGTTTCTGCGGAATTTTCAACTCATGACTTCGATGTGTAGCTCATCGTCGGTTGGTATGCACGAGGTGTATCCTTTTTGGAATGTATCATGATCCCTCCGAGAGGTAAATCGGAGGTTGCGTTTGGAAATTGGTCTACTTAAGGCTTGTATTCCCTTGTTCGGCATTTTGTTTCAAATATGTGTTGTCACGCACACTCCACTTGCGTTGTTATGCATCCTTCCACCCGCATTGTTATGCACATTTATCTAGCATTGTTATGCTCATTCGTTGCATTGTTATGCACCCATTTATCTAGCATTGTTATGCTCATTCGTTGCATTGTTATGCACATTTATCTAGCATTGTTATGCTCATTCGTTGCATTGTTATGCACCCATTTATCTAGCATTGTTATGCTCATTCGTTGCATTGTTATGCACCCATTTATCTAGCATTGTTATGCTCATTCGTTGCATTGTTATGCACATTTATCTAGCATTGTTATGCTCATTGCTTGCATTGTTATGCACATCTATCTAGCATTGTTATGCTTGCATTGTTATGAACACTTCACCTGCATCGTTACGCACCTTTTCACTTACAATTGTCGTCTTTTCTCCTCTCGCATGCGATGCGTTAGGGCATCCTTGGTTTCGAACATTCGGATGAGTTCCGGTGTTCAAACTTATCTTTTCTCTCTTGCATGTGATATGCTGAGCAGTTTTCTCTTGCGTGTGATACGCTGAGAAATCTCCCTTTTCTCTCTTGCATATGATATGCTGAGCAGTTTTCTCTTGCGTGTGATACGCTGAGAAACTTATCTTTTCTCTCTTGCATGTGATATGCTGAGCAGTTTTCTCTTGCGTGTGATACGCTGAGAAATTTATCTTTTCTCTCTTGCATGTGATATGCTGAGCAGTTTTCTCTTGCGTGTGATACGCTGAGAAATTTATCTTTTCTCTCTTGCATGTGATATGCTGAGAGGTTTTCTCTTGCGTGTGATACGCTGAGAAACTTATCTTTTCTCTCTTGCATGTGATATGCTGAGCAGTTTTCTCTTGCGTGTGATACGCTGAGAAATTTATCTTTTCTCTCTTGCATGTGATATGCTGAGCAGTTTTCTCTTGCGTGTGATACGCTGAGAAATTTATCTTTTCTCTCTTGCATGTGATATGCTGAGAGGTTTTCTCTTGCGTGTGATACGCTGAGAAATTTATCTTTTCTCTCTTGCATGTGATATGCTGAGCAGTTTTCTCTTGCGTGTGATACGCTGAGAAATTTATCATTTCTCTCTTGCATGTGATATGCTGAGAGGTTTTCTCTTGCGTGTGATACGCTGAGAAACTTATCTTTTCTCTCTTGCATGTGATATGCTGAGAGGTTTTCTCTTGCGTGTGATACGCTAAGAAATTTATCTTTTCTCTCTTGCATGTGATATGCTGAGCAGTTTTCTCCTGCGTGTGATACGCTGAGAAATTTATCCTTTCTCTCTTGCATGTGATATGCTGAGAGGTTTTCTCTTGCGTGTGATACGCTGAGAAACTTATCTTTTCTCTCTTGCATGTGATGTGCTGAGCAGTTTTCTCTTGCGTGTGATACGCTGAGAAATCTCCCTTTTCTCTCTTGCATGTTATATGCTGAGCAGTTTTCTCTTGCGTGTGATACGCTGAGGAATTTGCCTTTCTTCTCTTACGTGTGATACGCTGAGAAGTTTACCTTCCCTCTTTTGCGTATAATACGCTGAAAGGTTTACCTTCTTCCTCTCCTATGTGTGATACGCAGAGAGATGTTGTGTGTTAGACTCTGGGTATTCTCGGTAGTCGATTTTAGCCTTCTCCACGTGAGACGCAGTGAGAATTGCATAATTTTCTTACATCCTTCTGCATGAAATGTAGTTAGATTTGTATTCGCTTGCTTAAAACTGCTGCATGGTATGCTTCATTACAGCTCTCTTTGCATAATCATAAGTTATGATCATCTCCCTGCATATCATTTCGCATTTTGCCCCCTGCCTGCGGGCACATTTCTGTTTATCTTGTATGTTTGTCTAAGTCTTCGGCCTTGTCAAAAATGGGTCGTCTCTGGGCTTTGACATTCACTCCCGTCACTTGTGACTTCCGAGTTCTGTCAAAGAGGGGCAACTGTAGACACCCCATTTTTGACCGACCTTGAGACTCAGACGTCACCGATTGAGCACTTGGTGATATTGCATAACGTGCTCGTTCAGAAGTTTCAGAGTCGCGGCTGCAAGCCCCGCCTCCGGACTTCCGGACCTTCTTCGGTGCCTTGCCTCGGTTTGCGAACCAGACTCGATTTTCTCTGTTTCTTTTCCTAAGGGGAGGGAGAGGTCCTGTAGACCATCTCTCAATGTCCGTAGGCTACATTTGGTGGCCGTAGGCCATTTTGCCCATTTCGGAGTCCGGTTCCCGGTTTTCGAAGCCGTCAGGCCGTGTGCCTCGGTTCGGGACCGCCTAACCATCTCCGTTTGCTCTGATTTTTGGCATACATCTTATTTCATCCCTTTTGAGGGACACTGGGGGCTAAGAAACCCATTTCGAGGTCGAATACCATTTTCGGTGCTTAACAGCCCATTTTCGGGACCCCGAACTGCGTGTTTTGGCCCCGGAACGTCCGTTTTGCAACGGTTTTCGTTCATTTTCGGCAGGTACCTCTGTTTTATCACAGGGAAGGTCACTGAAGGGTGAGAGGCCAGCAATTGTTGCAGCAACCAGTTATCTCTCTTCCGGAGCCTCCCGGCGCCCGTTTTTCGCACTTCCGGGCTAATGTTGAATACCTTGGAGCTAGTGTTGCCAACTTTCAACCACATATCTGTGATCTACACATCTGAGAGGCCCCTAAAAGTTCATGGCCGGCCATTAAGGTCACCTGACCCTTTTGACCCCTTTCTTCCGGGCTAATGTTGAACCCCTTGGACTTTTTTTTCTTGAACTTTGAACCACATATCTGTGATCTACACATCTGAGAGGCCCCTAAAAGTTCATGGCCGGCCAGTAAGTCAACTTGACCCTTTTGACCCCCTCTTTCCGAGCCATTGTTGAACCCCTTGGGCCCACTTTCTTGGAATTTCAACTACATGGTTGTGTTGTACACACATAGGGGCACCTCTCCAATATCTGGCCGGCCAGAAAAGCTCCTTGACCCTTTTGACCCCTAGCCGGCCGGCTAGAGGGTGTGGCCGGCCGGCCACCTCCTGTAAAAGTATGAGGCCGGCCGTATTCTCCTCACTGTACCCTTTCCAGCTGTTGGGCAATATCCCCCAGATATTTTCTGTATCCGGGGGATATTTTGTGGGGGAGTTTTTCTCTCCATTTCCCCCACCTTTTACACCCCCTTTTGGCCCTTTTAACCAGCTGATGGCCTCCTCTACAAGGGTTAGAAAAACTTTTCTTCAAAGCTCCATAGCCACCTCCATCTTCTTCTTCTTCAATTCTTCAAAAAACCCTAAGTCCATAACCTTCATTCCTTCTACACCACCAAGCTCTACCACCACCATCTCATTTCCAGCAGCAAGGAGGGATTCTTGAAGGCTAAAGAAGCTGCAAATCTATCCAAGAAGCAACAAAAATTCGAATCTTCAAGGGTAAGTTACACTTTTACCCTTTTGACCCTTTTTCTTGATCCATTTCTAAGCCTCACTTCCTTTTTGTTTCAAGCTCCGGCCCTAACTGAAAAGGGCCAT
Source organism: Camellia sinensis (assembly GCF_055761805.1). Classification (NCBI taxonomy): domain Eukaryota; kingdom Viridiplantae; phylum Streptophyta; class Magnoliopsida; order Ericales; family Theaceae; genus Camellia; species Camellia sinensis. The sequence goes on along the minus strand of NC_138975.1, from coordinate 97,261,724 downwards.
CTTTTGAGCTCATCTTCACTTCTCATTAAGGGCTCAACCCTGTTTGAGCCCTCCATAATATACTTGCTTCATTGACCATCTTGTATGTCATAGATTTGCATGCTATTTTTGACCCATGAGCAATTTATTTTCGAGCATGTTGTAAACTGATTTAAGGCTTATTTTGAGCCCCTCTTCAACATTGGGGAAGGTCTCAACCTTGTTTGGTGTCTCCATGCGTCACTTGTAGTTCAATCCCTTATTTGGCCTCATTTTTGCATGAGTTGATAGCCCTCTTTGCTTCTGTTTTTGGACCTTGGTCCGAACTGAAAGTGGCCTTATTTTGGCCTATACTTCATGTTTCATTCACACTTTTTTTCCGTTTGGTGATTATTTTATATACTTCATGTTATAGCACCTTTTGGGCCTTGTTTTGCATCCCATATTTAGCATATTTTTATACTGATTTTGAGGCTGCCATATACTGTAAATGTTCATATTTTTGGTCCATCTTCAGTGTTGTAGAAGGAAATTTTTCAGTTTGGGTTTAGCTTATACCACTTGCTTCATTACCCCTATCTTGGCCCCTATTCTTGTATGCTATTTTTGCCGTACCTATATTTGCTGTTTGGCCATGTTTATAACTGGAAAAGTGCTTATTTTGGGGCTGTCTAGCTTCTGTCTTTGCATTGCATGTCCATGTTGTGCATGTTTGGCATGGCTATAGGCCATTTCGGGTGCCTAATGTTGCATTTTCGGGACAATTTCATGCATTTGGTATCATTTCGCTACATTTCGGGACTGTTTTCCCCCATATTTTGTTGCTGAAATTCCATTAGCATGCTTGCATATCATTTTTGCCATTTTCCATGTCATTTTAGCATCGCCTCGGTTTGCGTGCCCGTGTGCACGCATTTCGAGGCACTTCATTTTTATCCGTCGGCATCCGATGTGAGTGTGGCTGAGGCTCACTCGTGTTGGTATAAGTCCATTTGTCATTTTCCATGTCATTCGCATCATTTTAGCATCGCCTCGGTTTGCGTGCCAGTGTGCATGCATTTCGAGGCACTTCATTTTCTACCATCGGCATCTTATGTGAGTGTGGCTGAGGCTCACTCATGTTAGTATAAGTCCATTTGTCATTTTCCAAGTCATTCGCATCATTTTAGCATCGCCTCGGTTTGCGTGCCAGTGTGCACGCATTTCGAGGCACTTCATTTTCTGCCATCGGCATCTTATGTGAGTGTGGCTGAGGCTCACTCATGTTAGTATAAGTCCATTTGTCATTTTCCATGTCATTCGCATCATTTTATCATCGCCTCGGTTTGCGTGCCAGTGTGCACGCATTTCGAGGCAATTCATTTTCTGCCATCGGCATCTTATGTGAGTGTGGTTGAGGCTCACTCATGTTAGTATAAGTCCATTTGTCATTTTCCATGTCATTCGCATCGTTTTAGTATCGTCTCGGTTTGCGTGCCAGTGTGCACGCATTTAGAGGCACTTTATTTTCTGCCATCGGCATCTTATGTGAGTGTGGTTGAGGCTCACTCATGTTAGTATAAGTCCATTTGTCATTTTCCATGTCATTCGCATCATTTTAGCATCGCCTCGGTTTGCGTGCCAGTGTGCACGCATTTCGAGACACTTCATTTTCTGCCATCGGCATCTTATGTGAGTGTGGCTGAGGCTCACTCATGTTAGTATAAGTCCATTTGTCATTTTCCATGTCATTCGCATCATTTTAGCATCGTCTCGGTTTGCGTGCCAGTGTGCACGCATTTAGAGGCACTTCATTTTCTGCCATCGACATCTTATGTGAGTGTGGCTGAGGCTCACTCGTGTTGGTATAAGCCCATTTGTCATTTCCATGTCATTCGCATCATTTTAGCATCGCCTCGGTTTGCGTGCCAGTGTGCACGCATTTCGAGGCACTTCATTTTCTACCATCGGCATCTTATGTGAGTGTGGCTGAGGCTCACTCATGTTAGTATAAGTCTATTTGTCATTTTCCATGTCATTCGCATCATTTTAGCATCGTCTCGGTTTGCGTGCCAGTGTGCACGTATTTAGAGGCACTTCATTTTCTGCCATCGGCATCTTATGTGAGTGTGGCTGAGGCTCACTCATGTTAGTATAAGTCCATTTGTCATTTTCCATGTCATTCGCATCATTTTAGCATCGCCTCAGTTTGCGTGCCAGTGTGCACGCATTTCGAGGCACTTCATTTTCTGCCATCGGCATCTTATGTGAGTGTGGCTGAGGCTCACTCATGTTAGTATAAGTCCATTTGTCATTTTCCATGTCATTCGCATCATTTTAGCATCGCCTCGGTTTGCGTGCCAGTGTGCACGCATTTCGAGGCACTTCATTTTCTGCCATCGGCATCTTATGTGAGTGTGGCTGAGGCTCACTCATGTTAGTATAAGTCCATTTGTCATTTTCCATGTCATTCGCATCGATTTAGCATCGTCTCGGTTTGCGTGCCAGTGTGCACGCATTTAGAGGCACTTCATTTTCTGCCATCGGCATCTTATGTGAGTGTGGCTGAGGCTCACTCATGTTAGTATAAGTCCATTTGTCTTTTTTCATGTCATTTTCATATCGTTCTGTCATCGCCTCGGTTTGCGTGCCCGTGTGCACGCATTTCGAGGCACTTCATTTTCTGCCATCGGCATCCGATGTGAGTGTGGTTGGGGCTCACTCATATTGGTATAAGCCCATTTGTCATTCCCATGTCATTTCATCCTTCTATCATTGCCTCGGTTTGCGTGTCCGCGTGCACGTACTTCGAGACACGTATCATTGGCTTGGTTTGCGTGCCCGCGTGCACGTACTTCAAGACACATATCATTGCCTCGATTTGCGCGCCCGCGTGCACGTATTTCGAGACACATATCATCGCCTCGTTTTGCGTGCCTGGGTGCACGCATTTCGAGGTATCTCATTTTCATAGCATTCTGTGTGTTAGGATGGCATCTTAGTTGCATTTCATGCATATCATGCATATTGCATTGTGTCCAGAATAGGAGTTAGCCCGGGCACGGGAAACGAGGTACATTTCGTACTCCGAGTGACGGAATGTGTCTCAATTCCCTAGTCACCGACACTCCGGATTATCCTTGATGGAGTTAGGTTTTAGCTGTAGTTTCATGTGCATTCATCCTATATTGAGTTGTGCATTTCGATTCCTCGGCCATCATGCCTCGGTATGCGTGATTGGTGACACGAGGATCGAGACATGCATATATCTGTGCAAATACATTGCTATGCCCCTTTCCTGCTCTCTGTTGCAGCAAAATGAAGAATCAGCAACCTTTTGGGACTCGGCACGCATTTCAAGAACAGGTGTAAACAGAGGCTAATTGGGGCATTCCGGTGGATTTCCGTGCAAGACAGTCCGGACATGCGTCATCCACCAGAAGCAAGGCAGTCCCTGGCTTGCACGCCAGTTTATTTGCTTTCTAGTTAATTCATTAATTAATTAGGAATTTGTAATATTTGGACTGTATTTATTTGGACTGTACTATTCTTTTATTTGGGACTGTATTATTTATTTGGACCCTCCGAGTGAGGGCACAACTGTAATAAGTGTGGGTGAGTGTGATGTATGTCTTCCAACCCCACGTCTTTCTCCCTTTTATTTATCCGCTTTTGATGGTTAGATTAGGGCATATTTCAGTTAGCATACAGTATGACAGCATGTTTGCATCATTCATCTGTATTGCATGCATCGGGCTCGGCGCATCATACTAACTGCGTTGTACTTTCAATTTCAAAGTTGAATACATGATAGCTGTAGCATCTCATATACCATCTTAGAATGGCCGAGCCTACTATAATTGCATTTTTGCATGTGTGGCATTAGGCATTTCTGTATACTTAGAATTCATGCATGATTTCTAATAAGTGTCTATTTTGGCTTGGAGTACTCGGTGAGTTTTTATGCTTTAGCATCCTTGCATGCGTGTGAGTGAATGCCATGATAGCATGCTTACCATGAGGCTATGTGCTTATCTGATATAACTGCCTGAATGCCTGTGGATGAAGGCTGAGTTACTTAAATTGGAATAAATCATCAAAATGTTTCAAAGCCTACCTGCGGGTAGCAAACCCTTTTCAAAAACAAACAAGAAGTGTTTTGTTCCAATCTAGGTGACCTGGTCTATACTTATATGCTGTGCGCATCACATAGTAACCTAGGCTAATAAACCGGAATAAGAACTCACAATGTTTTCAAAAATTGATATCATGGTTAGTAGAGGCCGGTCTATGACCGGGCGAGCGGGGGTGCTCACGAAGTGACCTTCCCCAATCGTACCCAAGTTCCCGAGCCGAAGCAGCTTTGGTGATGACGGACACGTGGCCTTTTGGCACCGAGTCAGGGTTTCCTAAATTTCCCAAAATAAAATATTTAGGTGGCGACTCTGTATCTGGCAAAGCAGTCCATGTTTGGCACTACTTTTTCAAAAATCAGTTTTCTCAAAACGATTGGCCAGATTTGGACTCTTTGGTTCAGATTAAGAACCGTGACAACTTTGAGAGTCCGAGCTGTAAGCGAGGTCCCCCGCGGGCTTGTTACATAGGGGTGCTTGGTTTAGGGGTTGTTTGCAAATATGTGAAGAAAAACCACTTTCAAGCACAATATATATATATATATATATATAGAGAGAGAGAATTCTAGAGAGAGTGAGAATTTTCAGCTCTGAAAATTTTAGAGAGTGAGGGATTCTAGTGTGAGAAGCTTCCAAACTTGTTAACTTGTTCTCCCCTCTCAAAACATGAGATATGGCCTCCATATATAGCAAAAATGGAGCCTTGGTCGAAAATATCTGAATTGGGACAGCTGGAGGTTGTGCACAACAGGTGGAAGGAAAAGATCTGCAAAATATCTGATTTTTGATATAAGTGGCCGGTAGGCTACTTCAACTGGCCGGCCGGCCGGCTACCTCAACTGGCTGACAGTAAAAATCTGCTCTGCAGGTCAAACTTCAAATGGACATATCTTCTTCATATGGACTCCTTTTTAGGTCAGTCTTATGTCCAAATTGAAGCCCCAGAAGTAAGATTTTCAATGGTGGCAACCTCACATCAAAATTCCAAATGTGTTGAGAGATATTCCTCTTTTAGTGAAGCCGTTCAGTTTCGATCCTACCCGGATTCATGCCGAACTTCTCCCAAACTAGTTTTCTTCTCTCCTCTCCTCTTTTCTTCAAATCCAAACCCCTAAACAAGGCGTTTTGAAAGATTTTTCAAAGAGTTCATCTCTCTTTCATTCATTTCTACTTTTTCCTTGCTTAATTTACTGAAAAGCACGACATTTAACAAAATGTGAGCGTCGGAACATCATAGGAACTTTTTCAAAAGCTATTTTGAAAGAGAGGGTTTTAAGGTCTAAAATCTTTTGATCAAGATCGTTTTGGTCCAAAAAAGGGTATGAAGTTGGGATTTAACTCTCTTTCCTTGGCGAAGAAAACGAACCATTGCTCTGCACAACTTCACCACCAAGTAAACGATCAGTGGCGCCCAAGTCTTAAGGACGGTAAAAAATGGGGTGTCTACAAGGGGTCATAGGGAACCTTCACCTTCCAAAAACTTTTTCCTTTGAGAAGGTAGGATTTAACACATTGACACCACATCGATTGCTTACTCCCGAAAAATAAGAACCAAATGTGTTTGGCCACAGTCGCTTTGTTCCACACTTCCACCGATTTAAAACCCAGACCCCCTTCAGTTTTAGGAGCACAAATTCTATCCCAAGCAATTTTAGCCCCATGCTTCCTGATATCACTACCAGTCTAGAAAAAAGAATGAAATAAACTCTCAATATTCGTAACAGTCTTTTTGGGAAGGATATAGAGAGAGGACCAATACACTTGCATGGAAAAAAAGGATGGACTGGGTGAACTGGGCTCTACCAGCATAGGACAAGCATTTGTTAGTCCAAATCTTGATTCTCTTAGTGATTCTCTCCACAAGCTGTTGGCAATCAGCTGCATTGAGTTTAGTAGAGATGAAAGGAACCCCCAAATATCTAACAGGAAGCTGGCCTTCAGCAAACTTAGTCACATCAAGAATCTCATCTCTCAGTTTCTTCTCACACCTAGAGACAAAGATATGGCTTTTGTTAGGGCTAGGAGAGAGATTTTATTCGTAGAAGATTTTATTCCCAAAAAAGTTATTACTTCCTTTTAGTATGGTAACAGAATGGGTTTAGGTCAAATTTGTCATCTCCAATCCCGTTCCATATCATATTAGGATAAATTGGGAAGATGGTGGGGGTGAATAATTTTGTAACTCTAAATATAAGAAAGTTAAGAAAAAGTAGGGATAATATAGTGTATTGTGGATAATAATTTATTATTAATTGGAATTAAAAGATGTAAGATGATAAATAAATGAGCAAAAAATAAATAGTAAGTGTAATATTTTAATAGTCTTATTATATTTATTGAAAAAAATTAAATTATATATATATATATATATAAATACATTCAATAAATAAAATCAGGGTGAAAGTAGAGTAAAACGGGGTAGGAAAAACAAAACTCGTTGCCACTTAGTTTCTCATCGAAACTTGAAAAATCCATACAGGACGGGGTAGGAGAAAATTTTCATCCCTAACGTCATGATTGTCCAATAAAAATGGAGAAGAAGAAGAAGGGAAAGAAATACTTGCTTCTTTCATGGCTACCTCAAACTGGATCGATCAATAGATACACCTTGATGATTATTTTAGTTGTTGTTCATTTGTTTGCATCTTTTAGGTTGTGTTTAGTTTATAGATTTGAGAAAAGATTTAGAAAGAAAAAGGAAAAAATAAGTACAATGTAAATGAAATATAATTACATTTCACTTAAATTTCACACATATTTTTCTTTTCTCATTTTAAATCCCTTCTTGAATTGATAAACCAAACATAATCTTAATTTGATTGGGCTGAACTGGTTCTATTCAAAATCTATTCCTGGGCTCTGTGACCTTTCCAAATTTTTAATGTTGGCTGCATAGGTGTGATGCATGCGTACGACTGATTTGATTCAAACTTGGAAAAATTACCCCACAGTGGTGGTTTCATAAAATTATTATAAATTCATAATTTTTTTTATAATTTTAATTATTAATATTTATAAATTTATTGTAATTAATTTTTAAAATACCCACTGAAGTGTTATTTCCATTTTAAGCTCAGCTCATCAGCCATTCAACCCAAACTGCACTAAGGAGTGGTTTGACAATTTGTTATTTTAATTAATTTTTTAATTTTTTTTATGAAAAAACATATTAAAAATGAGAGAGCGAAATAATAATTCATGACTTTTTAACTTTAAGGTAAAAATAATCTATCCCCAAATGAGACCTAATTTCTTTTAGCCCCACTTGTTCTTATAGAGAAAAAGAGTGAGATTGCATTAGTAGTAAAGTGGTACTTACAAATATTATTATGTTTGTTTTAAAAAATTATTATGAGATTAAAAGTTGGGATCAGTGAATATTTTGAAAAAAAAATTCTAATTAATGATAAACTTTATAAATTTTAATTATTAGTATATAAACGTTTTCATTGTTTGTAATTATTTTTTGAAAGTACAAATTATTTTTATTTTTCTTTAAAAGTTTCATAGTTCTAGCAATCCCATGGAGACTTGGCTTTACTAATCCAATCATAAGCCCCGGTTAACAAATACAATAAAGTCAATTTTTTATATGGTTCAGGCTTGTCTCCAGTTCACTTTGTGGGTTGGACGGTACTGTCGGGCTCATAGGGCCTACCATGGGTCTTGTTTTGATAAACCAAACCGATCAATGTGTAGAGCTCATCAAGTACTTTATTCCTACAAAAAATACCTTGATTGGACATCGAAAGCTACTTGATCAGATTAGATTTTTGTCAACAATTTATTTTAAAAATTATATTTACCGTTGACAAAAATTTGATTTGATCAGGTAGCTTTCGACGTCCGATTTGTAAGAATAAAGTACTCGACGAGCTCTACATATTGACCGATTCAAATCATAGAAATAGGACCCGTGGTGCCCCCAAGGACCAACAGTATGTTACAGTTCGATTTCAAACTGGAGAGAAGCCTGACCCTTTTTATATAATGAGAACTTTTATGTATCATTATGCTAGTGCACAAATAAATACAATTTATCTTATATCTAATATTTTTTTCTTTGACTCGCAAAAATCAATTGTTAGTAGTTAGATTAGCACCTAAGTGAGTGAATCTCTCTACTCTTACAAAGTGCTTACCTCCTAATTCAATTCTCCCTTAGAGAGAGTTGAATACATGATCTCTCACTTGGAACTAAGCGCTTAGGAGAGTCAGGGTAATCAATTAGATTAGGACTAATTAGTAACACCACATTAATAATCTCCTTATTCAATCTTGACGTACTAATAATCACATCTAACTTAATCTAGCAAACAAATAGACCTTAGATATAACCATAGTATCACTCTTCAATGAGGAATTTCCCTTCACTACCCAACAATAGAGACAAAAATCATCACAATTACAAATTCTATTAACATATCTAAATAAATTCAAAAAATAGACATATATATTATTTTTTGATAAAAAATCACATAAATAATAGCTGATAATTATCTTATAATTATCTTACATGTAGGAATTCAGCTTCTAAAAACTAAATGTACAATCTCAAGTTGGCATTTGCGGACAACTTGGAATTGGTCGTGTGTGAGTTGATTTCTGACCACACTGCCAAACTAGTACTTAGCTGGAGAACACAGATAGAATAGATGAAGCCCAAATGACCTATCACAGAAAGAAGAGATTCCGCCGGTGGTTCGTCCACCCGGGGGCACTTCGACGATTAAGTCAGTTATCTCTCAAAGATAACAAAAGTGCTTAACTCACTATTCAGAATACAAAAAACATACTTTAGACCCATGGAGGTGCCTCCCTTTTATAGCCAACACAATCCTAGTCCCAATAGAAGCCTAGCTCTAATGGACTTAGGATTACTGCTAATCTTCGACTCCTAGTAGGATTAGGATAAACTCTCTAAGAGTCTTACCTTTACCCAAACTGAAGTCTTCTCCCATTCTAGGACTCTTGTCCCTTATCCACTTATCCCGAATTTTGGTATTCTCGCAGATAACCTTGGCCTAGCCGAGATCATCTCAGTATCATGACCAGGACACGTGGCACCCCGGCTGGCACTTCGGTGACACCTCGGCCACGTGTCGTCATTCAAAATTTATGTCCCCACAACTACCCCCTAGGTTCTATTACCTTGGCATCCTGAGGTGATGGAACCTATATCATTTCTTCCCTTTAGCACATCGGCTAAGCTCACTCCATTATTCATTACCGAGGTCATCACTCGTTGGCTCAATATGACCAAGACCTATAGTCTGCTTTTATCAATACTTTGGAACCAACAACCAAGTTCGTTCAAGTTTCTCAACCGAAACCGTCCTTCTAGTCGAGGTATTTGCTTCATTAAATCAAAAACTCCAAGAGTTCCAGCACGCGTATGAGTTGGTACGCACAGTATTTTAACCGTTTCTGCCACGCGTCTTTCCTCCACTGGAACGTACCTAACACGCGCCTTTAAGTCGCATCGTACTTACGTGCGCCGTCTGACAAGCACGTCGTCCTAGGCACCATAATTGCCATTTTGTCGCCATTTCAAGCGTTTGATCAAAATCATCTCTCTCTCTCTTCGTCTTTTCACTTTTGCATCCTCAACTTTGTGCTAACTCTCTCTCTCAAATCCTCCATTGTTCCAAGCTTTCAAGCTCTGCAACTTCTCTGTTCATCTCCTCCACTGAAACTTTTGCTGCCCTTCTCCGATTGCTGCCACCATCTGACTCCGGTGTACTCAACACCGGCTTCATTTTCTTCTGGTAAGCCACTGTTTTCTTTCATTTCAATTTCTTGTTTCTCCTCAAACTGTGACGTTTGTATTCTGCTATGTGACTTCATTTATGCTCTTGAATCTTCATTTATGTTGTATATTTTCCCTTGTTTGCAATTTGATTCTGGGTATATACACGTATTCACACACTTGTTCATTTTGCCACTGTTTTTGGCCTCGCATCCTTGTACACACTCTGTCACAGTGTTCTTGACAGTTCATCACTATTCTTGATTCTGAATCATTGTTCTTGTTTCTGTTTTCTGTGTCTTTTCCTAGATTCTAAAGGATTTTCGCAAGTCCTTCTTTCCCAGCAAGGACTTCAAAAAGTTGTTGGGTCTTCCAGTAGAGCGGCGGAGAGCTCCTTTGCTGCTCAACTACATCCCGACTTACAAGTCGATACTATCTGATGTCCCGAAGAAGAGCAAGTCTCCTCTTTCTGCCACAACTCCTCCTGCAACCTCATCACCTCGGCCAGATCAGGGATCAACTTCTGATCCAGTAGAACAACCATCAACCTCGGCTCCACAACTAATCCCTCCATCTCAACGCAAACGCCAACGTCAAACTGCAATCGCCGCTGAGATGGGTCGTAGGAAAGCCGTTGTAGACGACCTCCAAGCTCACATCCCCAATACTGTCACAGCACGATCTTCACCATCACAAACGCAGCCAAAACCAAAACCAAAAAGGCTGAAGAAAGCCTAAACAAAGGCAACGGTAACCCATATCGACTTTGAGGATACCTTGCTGATCTCAAAGATGGCTGAGGCAAAGAAAAGTGCCTCTGCCGTTGAAAAGAGGCCCGCTGAGGCCGAACCCTCCGAATCAACCAGATCAAAGAAGCTGAGGTCTTTGTCGGCAACAACCTCAGTCTCTTTGAAGTCTGATGCCCCTTGGGCCCCTCTAATTACCATAGAGAATAAGCCAGTCAGAGCCGATGACAGTGCGACTGACATTGAAGTCGGCGTCGCCCTCTCTACTCCTTGCTTCTGCCCAAATACCTCGAACGCAACGCCGAGGCAAGCGAATATGAAAACTTCGCTTTTATGCTACAGCATTCCGTACAAGTAAGCCCTTAACACTTGGTACTTTTCTTTCTCTGTTTTTCCATACTTAGAATTTTTTGCATGTCTTCAACGTACACCTTAACTGTGTAATTTTCTCGATGTGGAATACTTTGGTTATACCCACTAACAGTTTATCTCGGCTTTGGCCTAACATTTGAAAATATTTTTTACAATATTTTCACAAGTGTTATTTATAACTCGATACTTCACCCTTTACTTAGCAAGACTTCTATCTTCAAATATCTTCTAAGTCTTGGCAACATGGTAATCTCGGCAAGTATGTAGATACTTCTTTCAACATAACCTTGGCTTAACTTGTAAATTTTTCTCAAAAATTTCAACAAGTGTTTAAACCAATCTTCCTTTAATATAACCTCGGTTTAACTTCAACTTGTAAATTTTTCTCAAAAATTTCAACAAGTGTTAAACCAACCTTAAATCCCAAGCATCATCCTCCAACCCTCTGCCCCCTAATGTGAACATAAGTTCCACTTGGGTTCTCATTAAGCATGTGGCTTTTGACCTTTTTCGCCGAGGTCAGATTCAAACAAAGACTGGCTGAGGTTACCAACCTTGGTCTCTTTGTTAATCTGACTGACATGCACTTAGCTCTAATCTGTGTTTGATTCTGTCGATACGACAAGTTCAGGTTAATCCAACTTAGTTCAACTCTATCATATGCAAGTATAATTCTAACCTGCCAAGTAATAAGTCTAAGTTATTCATCATGTTTCAATCAGAAACATCGCCAACTTGGTTCAACTCTATTATATGCAAGTAAAAACTCTGCCATATAATAATTCCAAGTTATTCGTCATGTTTTAATCAAAAATATCGCCAACTTGGTTTAACTCTATTATATGCAAGCAGAAACTCTGTCATATAATAAGTCCAAGTTATTCATCATGTTTCAATCAGAAACATCGCCAACTTGGTTCAACTCTATTATATGCAAGTATAATTCAACTCTGCTATATAATAAGTCGAAGTTACTAGTCATGTTCACCATGGGAACATCGCCATAAGACATTTCGATCTTATCGCACAATCATGGATTCTAACAATATTTTCACGCTTTTTTACATAGGCTTCAGCTTCCTTTTGTATGTAAGGCCAAAAGAATCCCTGCGATATTGCTCTATGGGCAAGGGATCCTCCCCCTGCGTGGCTTCTACATACTCCTTTATGGACCTTATATAAAAATTCTTTAACTTAGGCCGAGCTCTTCTCTTCTCGAACTTAATCATCTTGGTCGAGATCTTGTCTTCTGGAATTTGGGATCTGCTCACTTAGGTTGAGCTCTTCTCTTCTCGGACCTAATCATCTAAGCCGAGATCTTGTCTTCTAGGACCTGGGATCTGAGATCTAGAATCCGGGATCTGCTCACTTGGGCTGAGCTCTTGTCTTCTCGGACCTAATCATCTAGGCCAAGATCATGTCTTCTAGGATCTGGGATCTGGGATTTGGAATCCGGGATCTGAGCTCTTGCTTGTTGTATCCAGTGTTATCTCGGCTTCACTTCGGCGAACTGCTTCTCTTCTCTTGTTTAGACACCTTTGTCCCCGGCGTGTCTTCCTCGGCTCTGGCATATTTCTCAATTCTAGCCATGAGCTCCTCCATGCTTTTTGGTAATGTCTTTGCCAATGACTTTCAAAGTGGACAATCATAAAATGAGATGGAGAGAGGATTATAAAATTTTAATTATCAGTTTACAACACTTCTCATTTCAGCTTTCTTCATCATATGTGCACACTCCTTTCACACACCAACCTCAACATGGTGCTCACTTGGTCTTACAGAAAATCTAGCATCTAAATCTCCACAATGACAAAGGTTTGAAAATGTGGAAAGGTATGTACTGTGTACAATATTGTACTAGAATAAAACTTAATGCCCTTGGAAACACAATGCACTTGGAAACTCAATGCAAAGGTATGTACTATGTAACATTTATGTTGGCCTATAGAACAAAGTTTACTTAAATGTGTTGGTATTGTCAAAATCTTGGCAATCATGATCGAAAGTCACAAATAAGTTACAATTCAGATGGGTTCGGATGAGTTAAGAGTTTATTCAAGTTCAGTCTAAAGTGTAAAGAAATTTCCCAAGTCAGGCATGAGCCCCAAGTCAAGTTTAGTCTAAAGTGTAAACATATATATATTTTATTCATAAAACTACATATATAGAGATGCTTATAGAACATATATATATATATATAAGCTTTAATATATGTTTATAGCCTTTATGGCGTTTGTCATGCCAACTTCCAATGTACGACTGCTAATTACGTCCTGTTTGACCCCACAGGTCCTATTTGACACGAGGAAGCTACCCATGGCATCCATAGAGTGCTTCGGGAGCTGCTTTGAATTTCCGGCCCTGAAAGGCCTTTTTCGGCTAAGTTTATGGCGTTTTTCACACCAACTCCCAATGTACGCGTGCTAATTACGTCCTATCTTTCCCCACAGGTCCTATTTGATACGAGGAAGCTACCCGTGCCATCCATAGAGTGGTTCGGGCACTGATTTTAATTTCTGGCCCTAAAAGGCCTTTTCCGACTAATTTTATGGCATTTTTCCACGCCAACTCCCAACATACGCGTGCTATTTTCGTCCCGTCTATCCCCATAGGTCCTATTTGAAACAAACAAGCTACTTGTGCCATTCGTAGAGTGCTTTGGGGGCTGCTTCTAATTTTCGGCCCTCGAAGGCCTTTTTCGGCTAAGTTTATAGCATTTTTCACGCCAACTCCCAACGTACATGTGCTAATTATGTCCTGTCTATCCCCATAGGTCTTATTTCACATGAGGAAGTGACCCGTGACATTCGTAGAGTGCTACGGGGGCTATTTTAAATTTTCGGCCCAAAAAGCCTTTTTCGGCTAAGTTTATGGTGTTTTTCACGCCAACTCCCAACGTACGTGTGCTAATTATGTCCTGTTTGTCCCCACAGGTCCTATTTGACGCAAGGAAGCTACCCATGCCATCCCTACAGTGGTTCGGGGGCTACTTTCAATTTTCAGCCCTTGAAGGCCTTTTTCGGCTAAGTTTATGGCATTTTTCACACCAACTCCCAATGTACACATGCTAATTACATCCCATCTGCCCCCACAGGTCCTATTTGACACAAGGAAGCTACCTGTGCCATCCCTACAGTGGTTCGGGGGCTACTTTCAATTTTCGGCCCTTGAAGGCCTTTTTTGGCTAAGTTTGTGGCATTTTTCACACCAACTCCCAACGTACGCGTGCTAATTACGTCCCATCTATCTCCACAGGTCTTGTTCAACATGAGGAAACTACCCGTGCCATCCCTACAGTGCTTCAGGGGTTGCTTTCAAATTTCGGCCCTCGAAGGCCGTTTTCGGCTAAGTTTATAGCATTTTTCACAAGGACTCCCAACGAACGTGTGCTAATTACATCCTGTCTATCCTCACAGGTCCTATTTGACACAAACAAGCTACCTGTGCCATCTGTAGAGTGCTTCAGGGGCCGCTTCCAATTGTCGGCCCTTGAAGGCCTTTTTCGGCTAAGTTTATGGCGTTTTTCACGCCAACTCCCAACGTACACGTGCTAATTATGTCCCGTCTATCCCTATACGTCCTATTTGACACAAGGAAGCTACATGTGCCATCCGTAGAGTGCTTCAGGGGCTGATTTGAATTTTTAGCCCTCAAAGGCCTTTTTCGACTAAGTTTATGGCGTTTTTCACGCCAACTCCCAACGTATACGTGCTAATTACGCCCCGTCTATGCCCACAGGTCCTGTTTGACACAAGGAAGATTCCCGTGCCATCCCTATAGTGGTTCGGGGGCAGCTTTCAATTTTCAGCCCTCGAAGGCCTTTTTCGACTAAGTTTAAGGCGTTTTTCACGCCAACTCTCAACGTACATGTGCTAATTACGTCCCGTCTATCCCCACAGGTCCTGTTTGACACAAGGAAGCTACCCGTGCCATCCCTACAGTGGTTCGGGGGTTGCTTTCAATTTTCGACCCTCGAAGGCCTTTTTTGGCTAAGTTTATGGCGTTTTTCATGCTAACCCCCAATGTACACATGCTAATTTTGTCCCGTATGTCCCCACAGGTCTTATTTGACATGAGGAAGCTACCCAGGCCATCCCTACAGTGGTTCGGGGGTTGCTTTCCATTTTTAGCCCTCGAAGGCCTTTTTCGGCTAAGTTTATGGCGTTTTTCACAAGGACTCCCAACATGCACGTGCTAATTACGTTCCGCCTACCCCCATAAGTCCTATTTGACACAAGGAAGCTACCCGTGCCATCCCTATAGTGGTTCAGGGCTGCTTTCAATTTTCGGCTAAGTTTATGGCATTTTTCACGCCAACTCCTAATGTACACGTGCTAATTACGTCTCGCATGTCCCCACATGTCCTATTTGACATGAGATAGCTACCTGTGCCATCCCTACAGTGGTTCGAGGGCTGTTTTCAATTTTCAGCCCTCGAAGGCCTTTTTCGGCTAAGTTTATGGCGTTTTTCACAAGGACTCCCAACGTACACATGCTAATTACATCCTATCTCTCCCTATAGGTCCTATTTGACACAAGGAAGCTACCCATGCCATCCCTACAGTGGTTCGGGGCCTGCTTTCAATTTTTGGCCCTCGAAGACCTTTTTCGGCTAAGTTTATGGTGTTTTTCAGAAGGACTCCCAACGTACACATGCTAATTACATCATGTCTCTCCCTACAGGTCCTATTTGACACAAGAAAGCTACCCGTGCCATCCCTACACTGGGTCGGGGGCTGCTTTCAATTTTCGGCTCTCGAAGGCCTTTTTCGACTAAGTTTATGGCGTTTTTCATGCCAACTCCCAACGTACACATGCTAATTACGTCCCGTCTGTCCCCACAGGTCCTATTTGATACAAGGAAGCTACTCGTGCCATCCCTACACTAGTTCAAGGGCTATTTCAATTTTTGGCCCTCAAAGGCCTTTTTCGGCTAAGTTTATGGCATTTTTTACGCCAACTCCCAACGTGCACGTGCTAATTACGTCCCGTTTGTCCCCATAGGTTCTATCTGACACAAGGAAGCTACCCGTGCCATCCCTACACTGGTTCGGGGGCTACTTTCAATTTTCAGCCCTCGAAGGCCTTTTTTGACTAAGTTTATGGCGTTTTGGTAAGACAACAAATTACCTAGGAGATATAATATTAACTGAACTAATATATTTTTACAATATGACAATAATAAAGGTCTTAATTGTCCAACGGATTCAACATGGTCGATAGGGGGAAAAAGACCCAGAATTATGTAGATTACAACCCAAATAGGGGGACCCCTGAGCAATGTTGAGAACTCCTAATGCACAATGAGGCTTTCATTAATTTATTTCACGTATTAGCATCCTTTTTAGGCAACAAAAATTACAATTTCATAGTGGAATTATTGAGACATGGCAAACAAAATACTTGTGAAATGCAAATATTGTTAAACAATTGGGTATATAACAACTATAATTGTTGTCCAGTAACAGACCCCAAAACTCTAGAAACAATGACTAGGTTCCTTGTAGATAGAAGCGTTAAAAAAATATATACCGATTGACTCGACTAAAACCTACTGAATTTTTCTAATTTCAGATAAGATTTTAGTTTTCTAAAAAATCGGTTTTCAGTTCGGTTTTATTGTGAACATTGAAACCGACCAATTCCTTTTTGTACCTTTATGAAGTATTGGCGGGGAGAGGAATATCACATCACACTGTAAGAGAGGTAAGTAGGAACTAGGTGTTTGGTAGATTGCCTTAACTTTTTGTATTCGAAATCAGAATGCCAAAATGCCCCAAGGGCATGAGTGCAATTTACACCATATACCCTTCAATATGCATAAGTAGGACAACCCAAGCAGTAGCCTGTTTGGGTAAAAAATACTCTAAAGGTGTCTGCAAAATAATGCAAGTACTAATTTCTCTCTTCATTAAGTGCTCTCAATTTGCATTCTATCTTCACAGCTCCCCTCTCTCTCAAACTCATCACTATGAACCAATAATGGCTTGCATGCACATTAGACTAGTCCAGTTGTACTACGTATATTGTAGTAATTGTAAATTCATTCCAAGTTCACTTGGTTTATTCAATTAGTCTTAAATCTCAAATGCATTCAATTGGATAGGGCTCCTAATATAGTAACTGTCCTCATATTCATAGGCCCATCGTACCCAATTTTGGGGAACTTAATATTTCAATGAAATCATGTGGTTACCTTATGGAAATCAGATTACGATCCTTTGTGTAATTTATTGAAACATCAGGTCGTCTGCTGCAAAGTCTACTCACATTAAGCCTCAAAACCTATTCGAAGCACATAACCAAAAAAAAAAAAAAAATTGCGTAGCAACTTTAGAAAACAATTCTATGTCAATATGATCCATGTTTTTGTAGAACTTGCAGTAGCTTATCAATAAAATTCTGTTTACCGAATAGTAAGATGACCATCTGAACCCTGCAAGAGGGTTGTGAGCCGTGACACCACGTCGTTCAGATGATTGAGTTGTACTTGTTGTGCCTCCCGTGCTTTTTTTTTCTTCTTCGACTTGTTTTATCAGCTCCTCTCTTTCCCTCATAATTTCCTCTCATCTCTTTGGCGCTCCTCTTTCTCCTTGAGCAACTCCTCGTGATCTCTTTGGTGCTCCTCTTTCTCCTTCAATAGCTCCTCGTGATCTCTTTGGCACTTATCTTTCTCCTTCAGCAACTCCTCGTAATCTCTTTGACGCTCCTCACGAAGAACCTCCAGTTCTGCTCTCATTGACTCCATATGTTTATCACGTGCTTGTGCTACACTAGAAGCTGTGGAAGAGGGTTGTGGGCCTATCCCACATCCACGCAAATAATTTTTTTTTTTGCCCCGAGCACTTGCCTTGATAGTTCTTCATGGGTCAATGGCAACCCCTCATCGGTGGTTACCACTTGTAGATTCACCATATCATCCTGTCATGCAAAAAAACAATAAAGTCAGGATGGCAGAAGGAATTTAAAACGACTTTACTAATTGATATGCAACACGATTGGTTTCAACATTCAATACTCACAAGTAGCTCACCATATTTGGGGCCAATCCAGTCTCCTATCTTCTTGGACCTGTGTGATTTCTTATAAAATTCAGGAAAAGCTATATCTCCATCCTCATTTGCCTGTTAGGTTTGAAAAAATCCCTTTGACGAATTAGTACATAGTAATATTCAAAATCAAGAAGAATTAATCATCCATTACATTACTAAATTAACAACTTCTCACCATAAGCGACATTGCTACAGGAAATGATCGTGATCCACTTGTATGATTATAGGGGAGCATACCTCTATTTGCTTTACCAGCTTTAGAGCGTTTCTAAAAAAAAAAAAAAAAAAAAGAATTAGTGAAGAATTTTTACATATTAACACATAAATTAATTTCAAGCAAGTGAGATTCGTCTTTCCAAGCAACATCAATCAGATATTTCCAGTCCTCCAAGCTTACTCCACTAGGCGGATGACTATAGGGGTCATCAACACCCTTTTCCTCAAGTTTGAGGAGCTCTTGCTTTAGATTGTACCTCCAATCCTTGTATAGCAAATATGCCTTTCTATCGAGGATCTGTTGAGCTTGTTCATCATTATCAAAATCATCGCCGATAACAAACTTATCCTACAAACATATAAGAGAATTAGTACATCAATTAATTTAAGCAATTACAAATAACATAATAAAGACATTATGGCAAGATGAATCTCATACTAGCACCGCTTGGACGACCGCATCTTTGGTACTTTGATCGATTTTTCTCCATGACTTCATGCTCTGAAGAGGGCACAACCGTCTAATTTGCAATCCCAACTCATTCGTCGTTGGGGTGGCATTCCCTCCTATGATTGCGTTCAACACCCGATTCACATAGACATGTAATTTCTCTCCTACTCCTTTGCCTAATGTAGGTCCTTGCACATGAGTTGACCTTGTTCGCCCTGGTACAAAAGGGGAAGCAAGTCACAAATTACAAACATTGCTAATGAAAGTGAAAAATAATTGGTGCCTGCTACTGTTAATAAAACTGTTGCTGCCTACTACAGTTTGGCTGCATAAAGTCTTGGTAAATTATGCTACAACTTGGATTTTGTTGCTATCAATGCAGCTGGGGCAACTGCCTATTGGTTGTTGCTGCTGTTGTACCTGATTCCAAGCTTGTTTGTTTTTGTTTTTCTTTGTTGTGTAAGTGTCCTTGTTATGTGTAAAATAATGTTTATTTTTTTATTCTTTGTTTTTCTTTGTCTTTATGGGGTTTTCATTGCCTTACTTTACGACTTATGCACCCCAAAAAAATAAAAAACAAAATTTTTAAAAATGATTAAGTTCAATGCTCTTACCCATGCCACCTGGCTGCGTCTCCTCGACCACTGTTTGTGTATCATCTGGTGGCTGCGTCTCATCAGAGAACGTTAGTGGGGTGCCAATCTCCTGTGGACATGCTTCAGAGGCTGATAATACATTGCGACTTGTTGCTCTCTTCCGCTGGCCCGTCTTGATTCCAGGAACCATGGTACCTACATTAAGTGACAAACATACATGAATAATAAACCACTGAAAATAATAACACTAGTAAATTGCATCTACTTTTGCATTCTAATAACCAACCAAATTATTGAACCATCCACGTCTCCAAGCAATAGAAAATGCTTTACTAGATCAGTTTCCTCAATAATAACACAACATGTCAAAGTTCAATAATAAATTGCTCGTTAATCATGGCTTTGTTCATTCATACATCTTCGTTTCTTTGTTTTCCAATCAGCATCAGTTATTTTTCAACATGAAAACAAATGTTTAAAAGGAAAAGGCCATGAGAATCTCCAAGGTCTCTTGTAGCAGCTATGCTTAAAAATAAGGGGACCTATACACCAGTGGTGTGTCAGAAAAAATATTACAACAAAGTGACAAACTTCATAAATGTTAATAATTAAAATCATAAACTTTTTCACTATTTTGTAATAATTTTTGAAAAGACCTCCTCAATAGTAATTTTCCTTTACAAATAAAACAAACAGATCACATTCCCAACCCAAACAGACCCATCCACCGAAAAAAACAGAGTTATTGATTCAACAAATTCAACCCTCGATTTAAAACCAGCAAGTTGCTGCCTTCTGGTCTATGCCGCAAGTCCATCTAACAACCTCTACACAGGAAAAATGTGAAAAACATATTTCATAGTGCCATTGACACTTGTAATAATATAATTACATAGTGTGATAGTTATAACAACACATCTCCATTGCACTTGTATTTAGTGTCACCACCTAATGATCCAAGTCAGAGGTCCTTTTTTCAAGAATACAAAGCAAATACAATTGTCAAACACAACAAATTTCCGTCAATGTTTTATCAATTTGGGATTACAAGTGAAGATGTCTTCTTTTAATTTGTGCTTTCACATTTCTAAAAATGTTTTGTCAATTTGAAAAAAATTAATCTTAAGCTAATCATGATTCCCACATATTAAAAGAATGGTTATTAAAAGGAAATCTTGTTGCGATTAGCACAGATTAGTCACACATAGTCAGATTAGCACAGATTAGCGCAAATAGTCATAACAATCTTGCAGCGGCACCCAAAAAACAGGGCCTAAGCATTTAAAATAACCAACACAAAACAACAAAATAACAACACCTAAACATAGCAGTCAAGCATGAATACAAACAGATTAACAACCAACACAACATGAATAACAACCAAACAGATTAACGACCAAACAACAACACACAAAACAACAAAACAAGGCCTCAGCAGAGCAGCATGAATACATTTAAGCAACCAACACAACATCCCAACTCAGCCAATCAACCATCCTACCATTAGCTAGCACCAAAGCGTAGCAGTCTGTAGCACGTGCCCGCGAGGGACCCCGCTACTACAGTTCGGACTCGATTTGTGTCGCGGTTCTTAATCTTGAACCAAAGAGTCCAAATCTGGCAAATCGTTTTGAGAAAACAGATTTTTGAAAAGAAGTGCCAAACATGGACTGCTTTGCCAGATACAGAGTCGCCACCTAAATATTTTTTATGGGGGAATTTAGGAAACCCTGACTCGGTGTCGAAGGCCACATGTCCGTCATCACTGGAGCTGTCTCGGCTCGGGAGCTTGGGTACGATCGGGGAAGGTCAGCTATGAGCACCCCCTTTCGCTCGATCCGAAAACCGGCCTCTACTAACCATGATATCCGTTTTTGAAAACGTTATGTGTTCTTATTCCATTTATTAGCCTAGAATTACTACGTTATGCGTACAGTAAACAAGTATAGACTAGATTGCCTAATTTGGAAACAAGCATTGCATGTCTGTTTGTTTTGGAAAAATGTTTTGGAATTTGCTACTCGCAAGTAGGCTAAAATACGGATTTCAACGAGTTTTTCCAACTCAAACAATCCAACCTTCACCCACAGGCATTCAAACAGTTTATATCACGTAAGCATTTAGCCGCATGGCAGGCATACTGTCATGGCAACACTCGCACGCATGCAGTATGCTAAAGCAGGAAAATACTTACGTAGTACTTCGTGCCAAAACAATAAACTAGTTAGCAAACATGCATGATCCTAGTTCATGTTAGAGTGGCTAATGCAACGCATGCAAAATGCAATTAGAGTAGGCTCAGCTAACCTAAGCATGGCATGTGAAATGCAGTCAATTGATGCACGTATTCAATTTGGAATTGAAGTACAAATGCAGTTAGCGTGATGTACTGAGCCCGGTGCATGTAAAACAAATGAACGAATGCACGCATGCATTGCATAAGGTATGCTAATTTAAACGTGCCCTAATCTACCATCAAAGCAGGCAAATAAAAGGGAAGAAAGAAGTGGGGATTGGAAGACATACACACCACTCACACACACTTATTACAGATTTGCCCTCGCGCGGAGGGACCAAATAAATAATACAAATTAATTAACTACGCAAGCTAATTAAATATTACAAATTGCCTAATTAATTAATAAATTAACTGAGCTAGGAAAAACAGTAAACCGCCTCGGGAGGAGAGCCAGATGCAGCGCATGCTCGGGTCCCGTTCGGAAGTGCACGGCCATGCATAGTCTGCCTCTGTTTTCCCTGCTCTGCTCCTCTGGAGGCTACCAAAACCTCAGGGATGTTTCTCTGGATACTGGGAATCACCACCGGCTGAGTAGAATTACCACCGGCAGTGGTATGTGGTCATCGGCACAAAATTGATCCATCGGCTGGTGAATTACTGCCGGTTGGCAATGTACACTGCCGGTCGGCAAAGAATGCCTGCAAAACCTGCAACTCATAGCAGCAGAGGACAGAACTTGCATGGCAATACAATTCAAACAATGTATGCACCAATTATGCCCTCTATCATGTTTATGACTCAAAAGGGCACGTGTCTCGATTCTCGGACCGCCAACCACGCATTTCCATGCATGACGGCCCAAAGAATCAAGTGTGCAAATTTCATGTCAAATGAAATGTAAACCAAACAAACAAAACCAAGGCCCAATTCCTATCACCAAGTCAAGGAATAAGGCATGCATGCAAGATGCAATGCAACTTAGGCATACATGCTAAGGATGCAACGTGGCATGGCAAGACACTTATGCAAGCATACAAGCAAACATGAGGCAATGCAAATTGATGGAAAGGTGGACTTATACATGATTTAGGCAACTCTAAATAGGCTTAAAACAGTGGCCATAGTGCTATAATAAGGGACCAAATACACATGCATACATACACATGATTAAGGGTCAACACTTAGGCACCAATGGGACAACTCTCAAACGCATTTGAAAGAAGGATATCATGGACAATTAGCATGCAACATAAGCTCTGAAAATCATGTTAAAACATGGTGCCAAACCAAGTAACAAGTCAAGCTAAACATGCAACAAATGGCCCAAGCATTCAAAGTAAACCAATGGAGTATTGAACTACACTTAACAAGACCAAACATGGCATGAACTTATTGACCAAAAACAGAGTTTTAGCACATTAAGACAAGGCCTAGAAATCACTTAGATGGCATCCAAATGACCTAAATTCAAAGGCATGCATAAATGCCAAAACAAGGAGCATGCTACCCAAGCTTTCAAAGCATTAAGGAGACATCCAAGGCAAACATATAGGCATGCAAAAGGGACTGAAATGACATGGTGGATAGTTCCAAACCACTAAATCAATGCAAGAACGTCGTGCTATACATTCATACACTTAAGGCCAACAAGCCGGAATGCAAAGGAGCTATACTAAGCATGCCAAAACCGACCCAAACAACCTAGGACAGACCTTAAACATGGCAAAATGAGCACAAAACCTTCACAAGGCTAAGCCTAAAACATGCTAGAATAAATGCTAACAACCTAAGGCATATTAAGGCAATAACATGGCATTACATGGTAGGTATGCTAAGCATGCATGGTGTACCAAAACCAACACACAACAAGGTTATATCATGACATAATAAGCATGGAAAATAACCAAGACATGATCAATACACACTTTAACATGATGCTCTCTCAAGAGGTCAAAAAGGGTCCATTTCAAGGACAACAAGGAGAGGGGGTGGCCCTCCCCTTTTGGAGACTTCAAGGCACCATCTCCGCCACTGAAATCCCTCAACATTTTAGTGGTGAAGAGGCCCAAACACCAAAGTCTCGAAACTCACTCAAAATAGCACAAAATGGGGCCTTTCAAGGCCTAAGAGGGGTCAAACACCTCCAAACCACAAAACACTCTAAACAAACAATTTAGAGGGCCTAAAAGCAGAACTTTTTTGTATTATACACCAAGCTCAAAAACGATTTTAAGACAGGTAGAAATACAATGCAAGATTGGGAAATAAAGAGGCAAAATTGTTACCCTTGAAGACCCCTTCACAAATGATGCTCCAACAGCCCTCCTTGGCTTGAAAACAGCTCCAAAACTTCAAAACCAACCTTTTAGAACCTCAGTAGCTAAGTGAAGGTGAAACACTATGTGTTTGTGTGCAATAGTAAGACACAAATGCACTTAAACACACACAAGAGGGAGATATAGAGATAGAAAGTGTATGGTTTCTAACCCTAGAACTCAAAACCCTAAAAATGGCTGTCTAAAAATATCTTAAGTCTCTCAAGTGTCTAACCCTAAAGCCAAGAGAGAAGGCTCTCTCTTATAGAGCCTTTTTTCTTGTAAAGCTTACAAGACAAGCCTCCAAGAGAGAGATCCCTCCATACACGTGTATGGAGGGGAGCCAAAAGCAAGACAGCTGTGATAAAATATCTGCAAAAGCAGATGCACAGTAGTCGGCCGGCCAAAGATGCCATTTTGGCAAAAAGGAGTGCCGACCGGCAACAAAGAGTGCTGATCGGCAATATACATTGCCGATGGCATCAAAAACCAGCCGGTGGCCTCTAGCCACTGCCGGTGGTGTGTGGGGATGCCTCACAAGGCATTCCCTGCCCCTCCAAGGCAAAACACAAGTGTTTGGTGCAAAACCAGACACTAAACAGTCGAGTTCGGAGATCCTGAGGCAAGGCGTGCGAGCCGAGACCTCCGGGAACTCCAAATGAACACAAACAAGGGTAATCACCAAGTGTTCCAATGGTGACGTCCAAGTCTTGAGGACGGTCAAAAATGGGGTGTCTACAGTTGCCCCTCTTTGACAGAACTTGAAAGTCATAACAATGACGGGAGTGAATGTCAAAGCCCAGAGACGACCCATTTTTCGGGGACAATGTGTACAATGCCGGAGGCTTCTCGAAAGAGCCATTCGCATGCCTTATCAAGTGTAACTCCTTTCGTATTCGCATGTCCTCCAAATCCAAATGTGCTTTGTCTGTGTCCTTGTTCTTGCCATCTATGCTCAATAGTGTCCCAAGTAGATTGTCACATGTATTATTCTCTATGTGCATGACATCAAGGTTATGTCGAAGCTTAAGTGTTTTCCAATAGGGTATGTTGAAAAAAATACTTCTTTTTGTCCAATTTGGAGTTGGTTTTTCGGTCCTTTGTCTTTTTTGGTTGGTTGGATGCTTTCCATACGGCCTGTACGTCCCCAAATTAATTTGCTCCAGTATTTGTTCTCCCGATAACTCCACAGGTTTGGACTAATTCTTAATTTCATTGTTGAATAGCTTACTTCTTCGCCAATTATGGTTCTCAGGTAAGTACTGCCGAGCACCCATATACCCTCTCTTACTTCGCAAACTCTGAGATGATGCATCCATGTTACAATTAGAACAAGCCAAGTAACCTTTTGTACTCCAACCAGACAAGGAACCATATGCAGGAAAGTCATTGATGGTCCACATGATTGCTGCATGCATTGTAAATATTTGGCTGTTTGAGGCATCATATGTTTGCACACCATACTCCTACAGATTAGTTAACTCTGCCACTAATGGTTGCAAGTAAACATCGATGTCTTTTCCAGGTGCGGATCGTTCGGGAATAAGTAATAACATCATGACAAATGGATCTTTCATACACCTCCATGGGGGTAGATTGTAAGGCATTAAGATTACGGGCCACATGCTGTACGATGTACTCATATTTCCGAATGGATTGAAACCATCCGTGGCAAGCCCTAGCCTTACATTCTGAAGATCTGCAAAGAACGTAGGATGTAGCCTATCAAAGTCCTTCCATGCCTCACCATCAGCTGGATGTCGTAACACTCCATCATCCACACGCTTATCTTTGTGCCATCTCATATATGCGGCTGTTTTTTCTAACATGTACAATCTCTTCAACCTTGGTGTCAAAGGAAAGTACCTCAGTATTTTGTGTGGAATTTTTTTACCCGTCTTGTCGTTCAACTTGTATCTAGACTCCATACATGTAGGGCAATTCTCCAATGTGGCGTTGTCCTTCCAAAATAAAGTACAATCATTATTGCATGCGTGAATGGCCTCACATCCCAAACCCAATTCACATAAGAACTTTTTTGCTTCATAAAGGGTCCATGGAACAGTTTCATGACACTTTGGTAGAATGTCTTTGAAAACTTGCATAACCATATCGAAAGATTTGTTGCTCCATTTATTGTACACCTTCACGTGAAGCATCTTAATTACGAAGGACAAGATGGAGAACTTTTCACACTCTGGATATACTTTGCGTTAAGCATCATCGAACAACTTCATGAACTTCAACAAAGTGTGCCTCTCCGAACTAGTACGTTCTTCGTCAATATGATCATCCATGAGACCACTCATGTAAGACCACTCATGTAAATCTCTTCTAACATGGTAGAAAGTTCACCCACATTTTCGTGATTGGCTGTCATTTTAGCTCCGTTGCTTTCAGTATCATCGTTTCGCATAGTAGGATGAGCACGAAACATGGAAACATGTTCCCTATGGTGCACCGAAGTTCAATAAGAACATGCGATTCCTCTTCGAATCAAGTGCAACCGTACAACGTGTGGACTAAATTTTGTGTCGTTCAAGCAATCAACACAAGGACAACGGATTTCATCCTGCGGCCCTAAATTCTTCGTAGCGAACTCAATAAATGACTGAACACCTTCTAGATACTCTTACTTTTCAGCCTATCTTTTATCATCATCCTACTCTTGTCCATTATTGGAACAGTACACATTAAGAAAAGATGAACATGGGAATGGACAGCATATGAAAAAATACTCTATAATGGAAGAGAGCTTAAGTAAGTTTAGGGGTTCGATTATCAGGTCCTATTTGAAGTAAACAAAATTGTAATAACAGATCGGGATGTTTGCCTATTTGTCAATTGCATATAGTTGGCTAATTTGACTAGCAACTTGGCATGTATCCATACGCATATGTGACATACTTGAACAATTCTATGTGAAGTCATCTTAGAGGGAGACATATAATTGTAACCCTCAGAAAGGAAAAATAAATTTGATATTCAATATAGATTGGACTTGAAT
This sequence comes from Camellia sinensis, assembly GCF_055761805.1. Lineage (NCBI taxonomy): Eukaryota > Viridiplantae > Streptophyta > Magnoliopsida > Ericales > Theaceae > Camellia > Camellia sinensis. The sequence goes on along the minus strand of NC_138975.1, from coordinate 97,234,890 downwards.
AGATCTCAGCAAATACATTTTGTAAACATAATTTTTATGAAAATCAGTTGTGTAAAACAAAAGTATTGAAATTTTAAAGTTTTGAAACATTGAAAAAAATAAAGTAATTGCTTTATACATTAATTTGGTTGTTATGCACAAATCACAAAGAATAAAGACCCAAAAAAAAAAATTTAGTGTGACTCCCATTGAAGATGCTCTTTTCCATATGTGAAACTAACACCTCCAAATATTAGTGTATTCAATACTATTTTTATGCATTATTCACAAATAAGAGTGTATTCAAGACTCTTTTCAAGCATTACCTACTAGTTGTAGTGTATTCAATACTCTTTTAGACAAAGTACAAGTTCATGTGAGTATAGTGTAGTAGATGACCATTGGCTATTTGCTACCTGCGTATTAGGGTCTAAAGCTATGGAAAAAACATATAATATTTTTTAATTAGTTGACGTTTACGTGTTTTCAAGGTAGCTCGAAGATCTTAGCTTGTTGAAAGGGTCTAATTTTGTGCATAATTTGTCAATAGACTATGATTTGGGATAATTTTTTCTTCTTTTGATTAGAGAAGAGTGTTAATCAAGTTGACAACAATTATATTTAAACCAATTATATTTTGTATTGTTCATATACTAAAAAAGTGTGTGAACAAATTTATTTTCATATTACAAAATATTTAATTTAATTACATGCATTGATTGCTCCTTCTAAGTAGTATTCCAAATATATGACCTTAATATGATTCTTGAATTCTATATTAATTAATAGGGGCATTTGCTAGTCTTGGTGCAATATTAATTTATATTTAACAAACATTTTACTAATTTCTATATATTTTTTCTAATCAGTAGAAAAATAATTATAAATATGAAAAATATTACGTGAAACAGACTATTAACTTAAATAGTTAAAAAGTCAACAAATCTAATAATCAATTACTAAAATCCAAAATTCAAACCCAACAACTACTACTAATTACATTCTACATTTGGTCTAGAATGTTCGAATGTGATATATTTACATAGATTACCACCCCTTTATGAGTTCTCTACTTTCTTATGGCTTTCGTGTTCTTGCAGTAAGGGCATTTTGGTCTACACTAGAGATGGTTCAAGCCTATTGAGGGCGTAGACAAAAAAAAAAAAAATCTAGTTAGGACACTCTATAATTTTTTTATAATGTAGTTTTATTTTTTTGATGATATAATTTTTATTTAAAATTTATAACATATCTAACCTTCACAATCAAAATAATTCTGATGAAGAGGCATTTTTTTCTGTGTCCTTTGAGAGAAGTAAAGAGGTGTAGTGTAGGATGGGACTATTTTTGTATCCAATGAAAGCATGTCTGCCGTCTTTCTAATTTGTCAAGAGTTTAAGATTAATGATAAGGTGTCTTGTTTGATAATTTAAGATTTAACCATTTTCATATATTTATAGAGATATATAAAACCAAACAAATTAAGGAAATTAATTTCCCCAATAAGTGCCTTAAAAACAGCTACAATGGAGAATACTTTCTTGTTTGATTTTCATTCTCAACCAGGACATCAAATTTAACTAACTAATAAATTATTTTTTCTATTACTCTAAATTGGTGTGTTTGTTTACATTCAAAACATCTGTTGTTCTAAATGGTGGGAACAACAAAAATAGGAATTTAATCATTAGAGCAAACCAAAAAAAAAAAAAAAAAAAAAATTATAAACAAATTAGAGTGAATTTTTTTCCAAAGAAAGGTACCTTAAATCTCCAAAAAGCACACCAGAAGGGGAAATGGAATGTCACTTTAAGCTTCTTGGCTTACTTAGATTGCAGGGGCTTTCTCCTTGGGGTCTCAAGTCCTCTCACTAACACACAAAACAAGCTAAAACATTAATTAGATTTCTCCACCTATGCATGCATATATATATATATATATATGTATATAGGGTTAGTTTGGAATATTCCTGAAACAGAGGCACATTTGGTCATATAGTTTAACAATCCAAAATCAAAAATCGACAATCCAAAATCCACAATCCAAATTTTCAACCAAACCCATTCATGAAATCAAAAAAAGCCCTAAAAAACCATTTACGAAATCAACAGAAAATGAAAGAAAAAAAAACATATAAAAACCCTATAGAAATCGTGAGACACGGGGAAGGGAGAGACAGCGAGAAAGAGATACAAAGAGACAGACCCAGATCGACAGAGATGGAGAGAGACGAGAGACAAATACCTATAATCAGTGGTGGTGCCGATTTGCAGTGGTCGTGGTGGCGAGCGCCGGTGGCTAGCGATGGTGATGATCGGCGATGAGGTTTGGTATCGACTGCTCTGTATGTTGGTGTGTGAGACATAACAAAACAAAAATGTGTGTCTGTGTAAGTGGGATACTGGGCGCCAATATTAATGAGTTTTCCTTTAAAAAAATTTCGAAGCTTTAGCGACTAAATATTTATTTGTTGCGAAATCACATTAACAGCGACTAACCATTGGTCGCCAAACGTAACATTTTTGGCTATTAATGTTTATTTTCGTCAGCAATGTTTAATATACAATGACTAAATTAGTTTTGGTCGTCAAAAATTCATCAAAATATGTCCATTTTTTTGTGACTAAATATTTTTGTCGCAAAATGTTATTATACAGCGACTAAATGAAATTTTAGTAACGTAAAATGGTAACAAACAGCGACTAAAACTAATTTTGGTCTCCAATAATACTATATGGCGACCAAAATAATGTAGTAGCTAAAAAGATGCAATCAATGCCTTTAAATCAGATTTTTTGTCACCCAATATGTTATTTTTGACGACTAAAATTGTTTTGATTTTCAATTTTAATCGCCAAATGTGTAATTTGTTGTAATATATTTTATGATCACTCGTCAATTTTTGATAAACGATGGCAAAACAGTTTATCACAAAATCTATAGACCAGACTAGGATCGGAATTTTTTAATTTTATTTTTGAGTCTATTTTATTATTTAAATTGGAACAACTTTCATAAAAATGGGTGGCCCAAAGTCCAAAACCTGTTTGAAAACATTTTCCATTACCTAAGGTTTGCAAAAACACATACACACGAAAAAAAAAAAAAACGTGTGCATAGCCACGCATGGCTGAACCGCCCATCCAAGTACTTTTCTAGGCTTAGGCCTCATTTGGCAATTGTCATTTTTAATCAAAAAATTAAAAAGTTATTAAAAAAATTAAAAAGTTAACAATTCATATCAAAAAGTTAAAAATTTCATTTTCTCTCTATTTTTTATACATCTTTTCGTAAAAAGTTAAAAAATCATCCCAAACATATTAATTTTTTTTACATTAAATTTTAATAAAAAAACTAAAAAATTACTAAAAAAAATCAGTTCCTAAACGAGGCCTTAAAAGGTGTCGAACTGGCTTTCTCAGATGGTCAGACCGACTTTATGTGGTTGGTTTTGATGTGGCGCTTTCGGATATACAGTCAACTTTATCCCAATTTATTTTTGTGAACCCCACGTCGTTTTATGAGTAAAAAATCTGTATACGAGCCTATATAAACCCCCCTTCCCTTCCATTGTTTTCTATCAAATTCATGAGTTTCGAATTCAAGTCCTCCAAGACTTGAGGCAAGGACGCTCTCCTTAGAGTAGGGGTGATAAATGAACCGAATGAGCTGAACATTTAACAGTTTAAACTTGGTTTCATAACTTTAATAAGTTTCAAAATTTGCTTAGTCTTGGTTCGTTAAACTTTCGAGCCGATCTCAAGTGAACTTTTATTGAGCCAAGCCCAAGTAATTTGATATTTTATATAATTTTAAATTTATTGAATCGAGCTTATTCTAGTTTGGTTTGAAAACCTTAATGAGTTCTAAAATATGTTAAAATTTGACTTGTTTATTTAGTGAACAGAGCTCGAATGAGCTTTTAACAAGCCGAACATGATTCGAGCTCGAGCTGTTTGGTTCATATATCACCCCCACCCTAGAGAGAATCTAAGGTTGTTTTGCACTCTTGTGCGAGACTAAGCCATTTTAGTTCAAAGTTTCTACGTCGAGTTCATCCGAAGGTGTGCCGCGAGTTCCTCTTTGATTAAGAGTTCCTGAGGGCAGTAAGGCATTTCCCACTGCGGTTTCGTTTTGAAATTGTTTTTTGTTTGCTTTTCTAATTTTTTTTTTTAAGTTTTTAATAAGGGTTTTGATTTTAGTTTAATATCCTCTTCCTATTTTTTTTGTCCATATGTCACATGAACCCATATGTGATCAAATCATTGTCGACTTAGTTGCATATAACGCCAATCAGTTGCTTAGCATAATTAATATTTTTCTTTTGGTTTTTCATTTAGAGCTGTGATATTCTGTTTATTATAATGTTCGAGATCAACTACCATTGGTTTGGTAACAAGTATTATATTGGGTTGAATCAATAATATGATCGCATCACTATTGATGCAGTTATATTATTTTATTTTTTTATTTTTAAACAAACATAAAGTATGATTGTTTAGGATTTATTTAGTATTTTGTTTTATTGATATAAGGATATTGAATTGTTCCTCCTCTTTTCCCGCCTCATTAAGCTCTTTTCTGTGGAGGAGTATTTTTACTTATTTATTGTGAATGGATGTTTTACCCCTTTCTTTTCACTATTCTTTCTTCCTGTATTCTGTGGATGAGTTTTTGAATTTTTTTTTTCTTTATGTCTTTTGTGGTAAACATTGAGATACTTGCTAAAATAAATTTAATTGGAGTTCTTGACCTAATTTTTCTAATTGAATTGAATTCTTTATTTTTCTTAAAGTTTTGACTCTTTTTCCTAAAACCCACTTTAAAATTATTTTTTCTCGAATAATTGCAAAATTTCCCTTTTTAAGTAATGTATCCTCTTGGATTAACCTATTTCCTTATTCAGGTTATCTCTTTTTCATAAAACCCACTTTAAAATTATTTTTTCTTAAATAATTACATAATTTCCCTTTTCAGTAAAGTATCCTCTTGGATTAACCTATTTCCTTATTCAGGTTATCTATTTTTCATAAATAGCAAGGATGCTCTAGAGTTTTTTTTCCTTAAAGTTTCCTAGAGTGGTGCATTAAGATTTAATGACAAGTCACATTAATTTTTCAACATTAAATCTCAACCACATAATACACCACTTTAGGAAACTTTAGGAAAAAAAACACTCTAGAGGATCTTTGGTGCCACTTTAAAATTATTTTTTCTGAAATAATTACATAATTTCCCTTTTGAGTGAAGTATCCTCTTGGATTAATCTATGTTCTTATTCAGGTTATCTCAATATTGTTGTCTAACTTGTCATCATGTATAATACTTAATAATTTTAAAACTAAGAATCAATGAGATGATGAGTAGAGGCCAACCTTGTGTCAGGGCGAGATGAGTGCATAAAACCTTCTCATCTGGTACCTAAGCTCCGGAGCCAAGTTCTTTGGTCATTAAGGACAAGTTTCTTTAAGGGTTGGAGTTGATATGGGTTCTTAGACCTTGAAACCAAATGACGGCACATTTTACAACCTTTGGTTTTTGGTCATTTAGCCTATGTGAAAAAATAATAAAAAATCCATGCAGGTCATACGGTGGATCTAAGTAGGCTTTAATAAAAGTCTGTTTGACTATAAATCATTAGTTTGTCCTTTCGATTTATGAGTTAATAAAATATGAAAGTTAAGCTGATTGTGCTTACCCTAAAGCCTATTACCCTTACAGCAAGATACTATGTAGAAACACTCAATTCATTTTCCATTACTTCAGAATATGAGAATATACATATTGATATATAAGATATGTATGTATAGTGATATCTGTTGGAAAATTTTCATTGTATTTAAATAGATTAAATTCTGTTGTGTATTAAACAACAATTAGAATATAAAGAAATAAAGGAAATGAGAGAAAAATGTTTGATTACAAAAGTCAAACTAAAAATAGGTTTAAATAAATAAAAAAAGATTTTATTTTGTTACCAAAACAAAATTAAAATCTGATTTAAATAAATAATAATAAAACAGAAAATAAATAAATAACTTACTTGATAAATATGTTGAATATTATTCTGATCAAGTCCAGTGTTTGACACTGTGTTCTTAAGACAGATTCGTCCTTTTCACGGTACTTTCAGAATGTGGACGTCTATCTCCTAAAATGAAATGATCAACTACAAACAATAGCAACACTACAAATTGTTTGCCTAACGAACACACTAAGTGTTTATACTCTTTCTCACAAAAAATTAAATGTAGCAAAATGAAGAATAAATTTGCAGAGGTGAAGTACGAAATTTCTGAATGTAAAACAACAAATAAGGGATGTCCTATTTATAGATGGATTTGTGGTTGCAGGTTTTGAATTAAACAGGTGCAAACCTGTTTGAACATGTATGAAACTTGTTTGGTTTTGAATTTAAACAAATTTGAATCTGTTGGGTTCACAATTCAAACTGATAAAAACGGGAAGGGCCCTGTTTGGGTGTACAGTAAAATCGAGCCAGTTTATTTCCGAAATTAATTTGAATTCTGGATTTTATTTTACCAAAAAATAAAATTAAATTCAAATATTTTTGGCCCAAAAAGATAGGTATTGGGCCGGACAAGCCCAACACAACCTCACACCATGCACCCGCGCCCAAGCCCAGCCGCCCAGACAGACGGTGCGTGCCTGCGTGTGTGGTGATTTTTGGGTCCAATGGGTCTAGCCCATTTTGCCCATAACCTCCCTCTCTAAAACACTTGGGTACCCCTTGGGGCACACCCCAAGTTCCAATCTCATGCCTTATAAACCCATTCAAAATTTCTCACCAAATCAATGTGGGACAAGCCTTATTCAAACCTTTAAGGATTTTCCACCAAAACTCCATTTCCATGGAGCATACTTTGGCTTCAATTTCTCATTCACTCGGTAATGGTTTTGAGCAACCAAATATACCACGTGAATCACAACGCGGCATAGAACGCGTTACCACTTTGATCCGCCAAAATCGATGCTTGGATCCCACCTAAAAATTAGACCAAAGTTAGGAAAAAATTCTGGTTTACTCAGAATTTTTCCAAACCATTTCCAACAATCCCCCACATGAATGGAATTTGATGACAACGAAAATGCAATAATATGCAGACTTTATCGAAAGAGTATAAGTCGAAAATATCTTGCATCAGGATAGGTAGCTTTCGGCCTTGAACCTTCCCTAGTGATAACCTATCGGACTTACTGGCTAACCAATGGACGCGATGCCTTGAATTGTTCAGCCATTTGTGTAAACCAAGACAATAAATTTCACACAAAATATCTTCTAACACATCGTGGTTCTCACTGTTGTGTTCATTTTGGCCTTAAACGCTCCTGGTTTTCATGAGTGTTTCTAGAGAATTTAGCCTCTTAATTCTCATAGAACCGGCCTCAGTTCGACATTCATATAGGTGATTCTTATTGTAAGTATCTTTATTCTTGTCTTGATTTTTATACCTAAATCAAGATATAAGTAATCATTAAAAGCAAAGCTTATCCTTATACCCCTGCAGACAACATATGTTGCAGATATCACTCTCACTATAGGAATGGGTAGGGAATTTTAATCCCTTGGTGATTTTTGGCGAGCCATACATAACTTAGTTGTCCCTTTGAACTTAGTTCTTGGGATCTCCAGTCATATAAGTAGGGTTACCATTATGATGACTCTTATGTAATAGGCTTTAATCACGTCCCCTTCGATGAACTATAGACTAGCTCTTTTGTCAAACTTTTTGCTAACGGATCCGCAATATTCTCTTTAGATTTTATATAATCTATTGAGATTATTCCATTTGACAACAATTGCCTTACGATATTATGTTGGCGACGAATATGTCGTGACTTACCGTTATACATGTGATTCTGTGCCCTGTCTATTGCAGATTGACTATCACAATGAATGCAAATAGCTGGCACATGTTTTGGCCACATTAGAATGTCTTCTAAGAAGTGACGAAGCCATTCTGCTTCTTCTCCTACTTTGTCTAAAGCAATAAACTCGGATTCTATTATGGATCGTGTGATGCATGTTTGTTTCGTGGATTTCCAAGAAACAGCAGCGCCTCCCAGAGTAAAGACATATCCACTTGTGGATTTTGAATCTTTAGTATCCGATATCCAATTTGCATCACAATAACCTTCAAGTACTGCTGGATATCGAGTAAAGTTCAAATCATAATCACGGGTGAATCTTACATATGTAAGAACCTGAATGATCGCCTTCCAATGGTCTTCTCCGGGGTTACTAGTGTTCCTACTCAATTTACTGATAGCATAAGCTATATCAGGACGAGTACAATTTATTAGGTACATTAGACTTCCAATGATTTGGGAGTATTTTAACTGAGACACTGCATCACCTTTATTTTTTGATAAATAAAAACTGATGTCTACAGGTGTTCTAGCTAAATTCATATCATCCTTGATAAATTTATCAAGAATTTTCTCAATATAATGAGATTGAGATAATGCATATCCGTCAGATGTTTTAGTAATTTTCATTCCTAATATAACATCTGCGACCCCCATATCTTTCATATCAAATCTTTTGCTAAGCACTTGCTTAGTTGATTTGATCATGTTTTGACTGCTTCCAATGACATGCATGTCATCCACATAAAGACAAACTATGACATATCCTTGGTCAGTGTTTTTTAACATTGACGCATTTGTCACATTCGTTTATCTTAAACCCATTAGTAAGCATTGCATGATCAAATTTTTCATGCCATTGATTAGGCGCTTGTTTTAATCCATAAAGAGATTTTACAAGCCGACAAACTTTCTTTTCTTGCCCCGATACTACAAACCCTTTGGGTTGTTCCATATAGATCTCTTCCTTTAGATCACCGTTTAAGAAAGCTGTCTTAACATCCATTTGATGTATTTCTAAATTAAACAACGATGCTATAGCAATAAGCATGCGAATGGATGTTATTTTAGCCACAGGGGAATATGTGTCAAAATAGTCCAGACCTTCCTTTTGTCTATAACCTTTAACTACAAGTCTTGCTTTATACTTGTCAATTAAACCATCTGCTTTCATTTTTCTCTTCAAATATCCATTTATATCCAAGAGGTTTAGAACCTGGTGGAAGATCCACCAATTCCTAAGCATGATTTTGCATCATGGATTCAATTTCATTATTAACAGCCTCTTTCCACAAAGGTGCTTCAGAACCTGTCATTGCTGCCTTAAAGCTTTGATGTTCACTTTCTAACAGGTATGTCAGAAAATCTGGACCAAAGGGTTTTGATGTTCTTGCTCTCTTACTTCGTCTTGGTTCATCATCAGTTAAATCCTGTTGGTCAAGACTATTACTAGTCTCTTGTGTTTGATTGTCGTTAGTCTCTTGACTCTGTGTACAATCATAAGTTCTTTTCTGTGAACTTAATTCCTGTCTTTTCTTGTAAGGAAAAACATGTTCAAAAAACACAACATTCCTTGACTCTATAATAGTGTTCACATTTATATTAGGTATTTCTGATTTATAAGTCAGAAACCGATATGCACTATTATTCTGAGCATAACCAATAAACACACAATCTACTATTTTTGGTCCAATCTTAGTCTTTTTAAGAACAGGAACTTCAACTTTTGCCAAACACTCCCACACTTTTAAGTATTTATAGGAAGGCGGTCGACCCTTCCACAATTCATAAGGAATGCTTTTGGTTTTCTTGTGGAGTATTCTGTTAAGAACATAATTAGCAGACAATATTGCTTCCCCCCACAAGTTCTGTTGTAAGCCTGAACTTAGTAACATGGCATTCATCATTTCTTTTAGGGTTTTATTCTTCCTTTCAGCAATTCCATTTTGCTTTGGAGAATAAGGTGTTGTAGTTTGGTGAATAATGCCATGTTGTGCACAAAATTCATTTAATGGTGCACCATATTCACCACCCCTATCACTTCTAACCATTTTAATGGTTTTACCAAGTTGATTTTCAACTTCTGTTTCGTAGAGCTTAAACATTTCTAAGGCCTCATCTTTACTTCTAAATAAATAAACATAACAATATCTTGTGCAATCATCGATAAATGTTATGAAATACTTTTTATCTCCTCTAGTTTGAACAAATTTAAGATCATATACACCTGTATGAATTAATTCTAGAGGTTCGATTTTCCTTTCAACCGATTTAAATAGAGCCTTAGTTAGTTTCGCTTCTACATAAATTTCACATTTATGATTAGGATTAATTTCAAACTTTGGTATATAATTTAAACCAATTAATCTACGCAAAGCATCAAAATTCACATGTCCTAATCTACCATGCCATAAATTTGACTCAAGAATATAAGTAAAATATGTGTTATTCTTATTTATAACAACTTTCGGTACAACTGTCATTACATTCATTTTAAAGAGACCATTACTCATGTATCCCTTACCCTCATACATACCACTCTTTGTTAAAACAAATTTATCAGACTAAAAAACAAGCCTAAAACTATTTTTACTTAACAAAGAACCACAAACTAAATTCTTCCGGATGTCAGGTACATGCAGTACGTTGTTGAGGGTCAGTTCTTTCCTTGATGTCATCTTCAAAATTACTTTCCCTTGTCCAGCCACAGTAGAAGTAAAAGAATTTCCCATGAAAAGTTGTTCACCATTTGCAGCCTCATTGTAGGTAGTGAACATCTTATTATCCGTACAAATATGACAAGTTACCCCAATGTCAACCCATCATTCCTTGGGATTTCTAACCAGATTAGCCTCAGACACCACAGCAGAGAGGCTGATGTCATTTACTCCGTCAGAGATGTAATCTAGTTCAGTTACATTGGCCTGATTAGTAGTCTTCTTGCTCGTACTTCCATGATCCTTCTTAGGGCGGCGACAGTCAAAAGCTCGATGTCCAGTTTTGCCACAGTTATAGCATTTGCCTTTGAACTTCTTGTTGCCATTGTCGTTGCCTTGTTTAGGACCATCTCCAGTAAACTTCCTCTTTTTGTTATGTTGTTTATGAACTTGTTCAACCACATTCGCCTTGGACTCAATGGGATTTTTCCCATTCCTTTTTTCAGCCTTACGGTTATCTTCCTCGATTTTCAGTCTTACAATAAGTTCATCCATGGTCATCTCTTTGCGTTTATGTTTTAAATAATTTTTGAAATCTTTCCAAGCCGGTGGTAACTTTTCCACTAAAGCAGCGACTTGGAAAGACTCGCTAAGAGACATACCTTCTGAATGAATATCATGCAAAATTATTTGAAAACTTTGAACTTGAAAAATTACCGTTTGGGAGTCTACCATAACAAAGTTCAGAAATTTACCGACGAAAAATTTCTTCGTGCCGACATCCTCTGTCTTGTATTTCTTCTCTAAAGAATCCCATAATTCTTTTGCTGACTTCAGAGGGCTGTAAATATTATATAGCATGTTGTGAAGGCCATTGAGGATGTAGTTTCTGCACAAGAAATCTGAATGTTTTCAAGCATCTACAGCGGCAACAACTTGCCGATTACTTTCACCCTCTTTAAGTGCTGGAGCCTCTTCATGGAGAAACCGGCCAAATTTAGAGTTGTAAGATAGAATAGCATCTTCTACTGCCATCTCCTAAACTCAGTACCGTTAAATTTTTCTGATTTTTCTCCATGATTTATTGGTACATGAACATGGTTCTGGATAGGGACCGGTGTTGGTGTAACAATCGGAGTACCACTTCCAGTTGCAGTTTCAGTAACAGTAGCCATAATCTCTGATTACAAAAATCAGAAAAAATTAAAACACAAATTAATTTCTAATTACTAAAACCAGAAAATAAATTATAACACACAATAATTTTATTTTCCTTATTACTAAAACTAGAAAAATAAAATACCACAATAATTTTCTGTAACATAAATTAATATTCTGCAATTGTTAATGACACCAGTTCATTACTACTAGTTGTCAAAGAAAAGAGACAGTATATTACTACTATCTATCAAATAGCATAAACCACTATTTGTTTTTTCAACCAGAATATGTCTTTATGAAATCACAGAAAATTAAATACAATGAAGATACCAAAATAAAGTCTGTCTTAAGATTGTTGGACAATCTTCATTGTATTTAAATAGATTAAATTCTGTTGTGTACTAAACAACAACTAGAATATAAAGACATAAAGGAAAGGAGAGAAAAATGTTTGATTACAAAAATCAAACTAGAAATAGAATTAAATAAATAAAAACAGATTTTATTTTGTTACCAAAACAAAATTAAAATTTGATTTAAATAAATAATAATAAAACAGAAAATAAATAAATAACTTACTTGATAAATATGTTGAATATTATTTTGATCAAGTCCAGTGTTTGACACTGTATCCTTAAGACAGATTCGCCCTCTCCAAGGTGCTTTCAGAATGTGGACGTCTATCTCCTAAAATGAAATGATCAACTACAAACAATAGCAGCACTACAAATTGTTTGCCTGACGAACACACTAAGTGTTTATACTCTTTCTCACAAAACATTAAATGCAGCAAAATGAAGAATAAATTAGCAGAGGTGAAGTACGAAATTTCTGAATGTAAAACATCAAATAAGGGCTGTCCTATTTGTAGATGGATTGGTGGCTGCAGGTTTTGAATTAAACAGGTGCAAACCTATTTGAACAGGTATGAAACCTGTTTGGTTTTGAATTTAAACAGATTTAAATCTTTTGGGTTCACAATTCAAACAGATAAAAATGGAAAGGGCCCTGTTTGGTTATACAGTAAAACCAGATCAGTTTATTTTCGAAATTAATTTGAATTCTGGATTTTATTTTACTAAAAAATAAAATTAAATTCAAATATTTTTGGCCCAAAAAGATAGGTATTGGGCCAGACAAGCCCAACCCAACCTCACACCACACACCCGCGCCCATGCCCAGGCCCAACCTGACCGGACGGACAGCGGCGCGCGCGCGTGTGTGGTGATTTTTGGGTCCAATGGGTCTAGACCATTTTGCCCATAACCTCCCTCTCTAAAACACTTGGGTACCCCTTGGGGCACACCCCAAGTTCCAATCCCATTCCTTATAAACCCATTCAAAACTTCTCACCAAATCATTGTGGGACAAGCCTTATTCAAACCTTTAAGGATTTTCCACCAAAACTCTATTTCCAAGGAGCATACTTTGGCTTCAATTTTCCATTCACTCGGTAATGGTTTTGAGCAACCAAATATACCACGTGAATCACAATGCGGCATAGAACGCATTACCACTTTGATCCGCCAAAATCGACGCTCGGATCCCACCTAAAAATTAGACCAAAGTTAAGAAAAAATCCTGGTTTACCCAGGATTTTTCCAAACCATTTCCAACAATATCAACTATACTAGTCATGCTGACCTCATATCTACATCAACTAATTTAATCCTAACAAACTAACTAACTTCCACTCTTGCTTTAGTTGCATTAGTTTTGCCACTTGGCTATGAATCAGTTATGCTAACTGACTTTGATACACTTACATGCCCCTGCAAACTGAAGGGGGAGGAAAATACCATCAGTTTGTTCTTCAAATATTGAAAACGAGACACAGACAACGGCTTGGTGAATAGATCAACCAACTGATCAATAGTAGGAACATATTTAAGTATGATATGCTTAGCAAGCACCTTCTCACAAACAAAATGACAATCTATTTTGATGTGCTTAGAATGAGAGTGAAAGGCAGGATTTGTGGCAAAAGCAATAGTAGACAGACTATTGCACCAGAGATGAGGCAAAGTAGAGATGAGATGAACAAATCAGTCAGAAGCATTTGAAGCTAACTAAGTTCAGCAATCGCATGAGCCAATGCCCGATATTCAGCTTCAGTAGAAGACCGGGACACTGTAGCTTGTTTCTTGGCAGACCAAGAAATAGGATTTCTACCAAGAAAGATGCAATGACCAGAAGTAGATTTCCGATCTTGAAGATCATCGGCCCAATTGGAGTCAGAAACTGCATGAACATCAAACATGTTTGGAGTGTAAGTTAAACCATGAGTAAGAGTGCCTTTAACATAACAAAGTAATCATTTCACAGAGGCAAAGTCAGCATTAGTGGGCTAATGCATATGTCAACATGCATGATTAACAACAAGCGACAAATTCGGACGAGTGATGGTAAGATATTGTAATGCACCAACAATGGATCGATAAAAATGCTGGATTAGAAAATGGAAGAGAATCATTGGAAGACAACCCAGGTTTGACAGATATAGGAGAGGAACAAGGCTTACACTCAGTGAAACCAACTTTTGGAGAATATCTTGGGCATAATTTCGCTGCGATAGAAAATAGTTATGTCCAGTAGCTTGGACAAAAATGCCAAGAAAGTAAGACACATTTCCCAGCTCTTTCATAGAAAAGGCCAAATGCATTTGAGCAACCAAAGATTTAATGTGAAGGGGATCACTACCAGTAAGCAAAATATTATCAACGTAGTCAACTAAGATAGTGATGGAAGATGAAGTCTTGTGAATATACATGGAACTATCATAATGATTGTTATGAAATCCCTTAGAGAGAAGAAAAGTCGAAAAAGTATAATACTAAGCTCTTAGAGCTTGTTTCAGGCCATATAAGGCTTTATGTAACTGGCAAGCAAGAGAGAGGAAAGAAGAAACCACAAACCCAGGAGGTTGAATCATGAATACCTATTCTTCATGCTTGCTATGTAGAAATGCATTGGAGACATCCAATTGCTTGAGTGGCCAATTATGATATAAGGCAAGAAAGAGAAGCACCTTGATAATAGGTAACTTGGCCACATGACTAAATGTCTCTTGAAAATCCACACCTTCTTCTTGAAGATAGCCTTTAGGCCCCATTTGTTTGGAGAGTTAGAGGGGGAATTGAGATTGGTAGTGAGGTGAGACCCATTAATATTGTGTTTGTTTGAGAGATAGAGAGGGGATTGATAGTGAGCTCCGGATTAGGATAGGCCTCCCCAAGGGGATTCAGATGGGCCTCAAGGACTTGGTATTAAAAAAATAGTCCGGCGGGCTAGAAATTTTTTATTTTTATTTTATTTTTTACATGTCGGGAATTTTTTTTTAACATTAATATTTAATTTTTTGTATTTTTTGTTAAGTAAAAATCATTATTTTATTTGTTTTATTTTTTAAATTTTTTTTACATGTTGGGCATTTTTTTTTAAACATTAATGGTTAATGTTTTTGTATTTTTTTATTTGTTTTATTATTTTATATTTATTTTACATAAAAATAATTTAACAATCCCTACACTAACAACTATCATCAAAACAAACACAATTTTACTTAATCCCCTCACTAACAATCCTCTCACTATTAATTCCCTCACTATCAATCCCCTCCATTCTACCTCTGAAAACAAACGAGACCTTAGAAACGAGGCATGCTTTGTATCGACCAATAGAACCATCTGAGTTTCTCTTGATCATAAATACGCATTTACAGTCTATGGCTTTCCTAGATGGAGGCAAAGGGACCAAAGACCAAGTTTATTGTTTTTGTAAAGCCTCATATTCCTTGGCCATTGCTTTATGCCATATAGGAGATTGAAGAGCAGCCTGATAGGTTGGAGGCTCAGTATCTATATACAAAGAAGAAGAAGAGATACCAACAGAGGGAAAAGGATGAGATTTAGATCTGGTAATCATAGGGTGAGAATTGGAAATAGATAAGGGAATAGAAAGAATAGAAATAAGAGAATGAGCAAGAGGTAAGTCAATAGAGATATAGTGAATTGGTATGGAAGGGAGAAGAAAACTGTGAAGTTGGTTGGGAGGATGATAGAAGAGGGACAACAATTGGTATAACAGAAGAAACATGTGGTGTAGCAGATTGTGTAGCTGGTGTAGCAGCTTGTGTAGCTAAAGCTGCAATCGGCTGAATAGACTATGTAGTAGATGGTGTAGAGGACCAAAAGAAAGTTTGTAAAACCTGCAATGAAGGAGTAGGAACAGAGGGGATATGAGAAGAAAATGGAAAAACAGACTCATTAAAAATAATATGTCGAGAGAGATTTGTTTTTCTAATGGTAGGATCAAAATGCCTGTATCCCTTAGCAAAATGATGATATCCTAAAAACACACAAGCCACTGATCGAGGGTGAAGCTTAGAAGAAGCATATGGACGTAGCCAAGGAAAACAATGGTAGCCAAAAACTCTTAAAAATGACAAATTTGGAATAGAGTGAAACAAAACCTCAAATGAGGGACTTTTTAGCAAGCACAACAAATGACATTCAATTAATAAGAAAAGTGGATGTAACAACTGCATCAAACCAAAAATGAAGAGGAAGAGAAGAATAATGAAGTAATGCAATAGAAGTTTCAATAAGGTGCCTATGTTTTCTCTTAGCAATACCATTCTAAGGGAAAGTATATGGACAAGAATGTTGATGAACAATACCATGAGTGAAGATAGTGCTTCATTTTATTGCTAAAATACTCAGTACCACCATTAGTGCAAAAAACTTTAAGAGAAGTGGAAAATTGCCTTTCAACATAGGCTTTAAACTCTAGAAATTTAGAAAACACTTCACTCTTATAAACCAAAGGATAACCAAGTAAATCGACTAAAATCATCCACAAAAATCACATAAAACTTGAAACTAGAAGTAGATTTAGTAAACAGTCCCCATACATCACTATGAATCAAAGATAATGGCTGATGAATAGTAGAATTAGACAAATGAAATGGCAATCTATGACTCTTTCACACACAACAGGCTGTTCAAGAAGTAAAAGAATCATGCTTATGCAAAGTGCAAGGTAACATTTCTTCTGAAAATCAAATTTATGAGAAGAAGGATGTCCTAGTCTATGATGCCAAATTTCAACAAACATACATCTCGGATATTGGAAAAACAACTGAATGAGGGGTCTAAAAATAGTATAATCCATGAGTATTAGCACATTGATGGAGAATTTTCTTGGTGACTTTGTCCTAAATCACAAAGTGAGAAGCATCAAAAGTAATCATACAGTTATTATCTTTAGCAAGTTTGTGAACAGAGAGAAGATTAGAAGCAATAGAAGGAGAATGTAACATCTTTTTGAGAGAAAAAGAAAAATGAGAGTAGGCAAGATACCATTACCTGTGTGATGGATAAGAATGGACCGACCATTTCCAATGGTGACATTATCAAATCCAGAGTAAGGCTGATACAGACTCAGATTGTGTAAAATCGTTGGTCATGTGATGTAACGAGTTGAATCAAATTGAATTTATACTTTAATCTCAGTTGGGGATTTATTTTAAATTATTAAATTCCATTCATTTTGGACCCAATTGATTGAATCGTGACCCGTTACTAACCATGTAATATTGTTATGGTTTTATTATTATTATTTGATTACCATAAAAGAGTTGTGAATATTCATGGTGTGTACCATTAAACAAAATATATTTTGTAGTGAGAAAATATTATATTTACTTTTGTCATTAAAGATGGTGAAATGTATTTTTAAATTGATATATATATATATATATATATATATATATTTGTTTAGTTAGATATTTGTTTAGATTTCTTTTTTCAACTTTTGGGAGATTGCCGATAGGAAATAAGAAAAAAAGGGGTTCCAAGTTGGTTTTTCATGGGTTTGATCTAGTGTAAGTCATTTTTGACCCCTAGTGCTTTGGATCAAAACGTAAAGGGCGAAAAAGGCGTCGTTTGGCTCAAACAGATTTAATTTTTGTTGGCAAAAAATTTGAAAGCTTCTTAGTGTAGCTCGACTTTTTCGCACCCCTTTCGGAAGGTTTGAAAGAAAGCCCTATAGTTCGGACTCCCACGGTTTTGAATCTAATCTCACAAGTGCAATGTGAAATTGATAAACACCAAAGAGTTCAAATCTGGCAAATCTTTTGAAAAATCGATTTTAGGATCAAAATGCCAAAATTGGATTACTTTGCCAGATACAGAGTCACCACCTAAATATTTATTTTGGGAAAATTTAGGAAACCCATGACTCGTGCCAAAGGCTACGTGTCCATCATCACCAAAATTGCCTCGGCTGGAGAACTTAGGTACGGGAGGGAAAGGTCATGAATTGAGCACCCCTGCATGCCCGATCAAAGATCGGCCTCTACTAATCATGATATGATTTTTATCAACATTATATACTCTTGTTGCTATTATTAGGCTAGCTTTACTATGTGATGTGCACAAGCAAGTATAGACTAGTTTTCTCAAGTTGGAACGATTCCATTTCATGTTTGTTTTGTGAAAAGGTTTTGAATTTGCCACTTCAAGTGGGCTTAAAGTTTATGAATTTGCCACTCAACAAAGTAGGCTTAAAACTGTGAATTTGCTACTAGACATAGTGGGCTTAAAACGTACATTCATTGAATCATTCCAATTCAAATACTAAGCCTTCATCCATAGGCATTCAAGCAGTTTATCAAGTAAGCATTTAGTCTCATGGCAAGTATGCTAGTCATGGCAATCACTCGCACTCATGCAAGTATGCTAAAACACTAAAAACTCACCTAGTACTCCAACCTATGATAAAACAAAAGAGCTAGAAAAATATGCATGATTCCTAACTATATAAGATGTCTAATGCAACACATGCGAATAATGCAATTAATAGGCTCGGCTACTAATATGGCATATAATTCAATTAAATGACATGTGGTTAAACATGTATTCAATGAAGTAATTGAAATGACAATGCAATTTGAATGATGCGCCGAGCCTTGGTGCATGCAAGACAAGGTGAATGGATGCAAACACAAGGTATGCTAATTGAAATATGTCCCTGATCTAACCATTAAAAGCGATTAAATAAAAGGGACAAAGATGTGGGGTTGGAAGACATACACATTATTACATTTTGTTCTCACGAAGGAGAGTCCGAATGAATAAAGCTAAGCTAAGCTAATTAGGTTAATTAAGCTAACTATTACAAACCAAATGAAATAAATAGCTAAACTAATTAACTAATTATAACAACAAATAACTACCTGGTAAGCTAATTAAATTACATTACAACACAAAAGCAAGTAAGCTATGTAATTAGAGTATTTAACTACTTTGCCACTACCCCGCCTCGAGAAATGGAATATGTGCATGTGCATGCTTGGTTTCCACCCGAAAAGACCTCTACTTTGCTCTCGAAAGCCTATATTTGCACAATTGAACACTTCCAGAACAATTTTGCTGCACCTTACCAACACTCTACAAAGATATGCATAAGTGGCCAGCCGGCCACTGGTGAATGTTGCCGGCCATGGATGGTGGCCTATCGGCCACTAATGCACTAGTTTATCTTGCTGTAACAGAGGACAAACAGAGCAAAATGAAGGCATTCTCACAGATTGTTTGCACAACTCACCCCTTCTTTTCATGAGCAAATCCAAGGAGTGATGAACTTAAGCCACAAACCACCAACTCAAGTAATTTCATTGCATGATGGCTTGTGACTCAAGAGGTGCAAGTTCAAAAAATGAAAAATGAGACACTCAAAACCATCACCCTATCATCCATGATCAAAGGCAATGGAGACCTCTGAAAGTTGACACATTTCATCACTTTGAGTATGAAATGTCCCAATTTTCCTTGTGTTCAATTAACGTCCGATTGAACACACAAGTTATTATCTTGCTCACTTTTAGTCCCAAGTTTTATTTACTCATTTTACTTTACCAACCATTTCTTAATCCAATTAAGTCCAAAAGGTGAGGCTAAGTCCTCTAATGGAAAGAGAGTTCAAAACACAAGTTGTTTTAGGTATGAAAGAAGCATCATACCGTTGGTAATGAACCTCCTAAGGGATTAAACCATTAAGTATGAAACTTCAATTCCACACTTAGGCAATTAAGTGATTTGAAGCCACTTTCAAAGAAAAATTAAAAGCCAAGAAAGGAGGGAGGTTGCAGAGATTATACTTGCTGAAATTAAGTATAAAAAGCCCAAAATAAGTACTATCAACTCAAACAAATGGTGTCTAATGGCCTAAAACACCAAGCTTATGAGAACTATTACACTACAACTATGCAATATAAGACTCAAATGACTTAACCAACCCAAAACAGAGTTAAAACGGGTCTGAAATAGCCTTAAAACATGCGGGAATTAAAGTAACAAAAACTAGAAAAATAAGCTAAAACATGGAACATGTTAAGCTACTAAACAAAACACAAGAAGGGGAGGTTACTCCCTCTATTTTTGGACTTCAAAACATGTTTTTAGCCGCTGAAATAACTCTAAAAAATAGTGTTTAAAAGCTTAGAAAAAGATAGTAAAAGGGTGGGAAACACAAGGACAAATGCCTTAAAAGCAAGGTGTAAAGAAGGGTGAACCACCCCTCAACCCATATTGGACTTAAACCATAAGTTTCAGTCCAAAAATACAGAGTTTATACAGCCCAAAAACAGTACAAAAATGTGCTGGAATGAAGACAAAAGTAGCTAAAATAATAAGCTAAGACATGGCAATTTAAGCTAGTAAACAAGCTAAAGGAGGGGTGGCTAACCCCTTCATTTTTGGGACTTCAAAATCACTTTTTTAGCCTTTGAAAACCTTTAAAAATCAATGGTAAAAAGCTCAAACGAAGTTGATGAAAGAATGGGAAACACAAGTGGAAATGCTTAGAGAACAAAGTTCAAAGAAGGGTGGTTAACCCCTCTACCTTTAATAGCCTTAAACCACAAGCTTCAGCCCATAAAAATAATTGAAAAATACTTCAAAATCAACAAGAAAAGATAGAAAAGAAGTAGTGCAAAGATGGCACAAAAGAAATAAAAGGTATACGTCTTGAAGAAGAATGAACCCTTAAGTCACAACCAACCAATTTCACACTCTCAAGTGCTTCAAGAACTCAAATTCAAGCTCAAATCATCTCAGCAAGAAGTCCTCTAGGTTTGGTTTAGTGTGTTTGGGCATAGGCTATGCAAGTTGCAAAAGAGAGAGAAAGAGAATTGTAGAGAAAAAAGATTTTTTGAAAAATATTCTCACTCCTAAATGTTTTCAAACCTTGAAAGATGAGAAGGAGGTCCTCTATATATAGAAATATATGAGCTTTGGTCGAAAATATCTAAAAATGGACAATTGGAACAGTGTGGAACAGTTAGAGGGAAAAATATTTGGTTTTTACACTAATGGCCGACAAGCTTGCAGTGGTGGCCGACCGGCTATCACTGATGGCCGGCAGGCAAAAAATGGTGGTTTACCGGCCATAAATGGTGGCTATTGGCCACCTGTCGGCCAAGCTTCTAGGCCCGATTTCAAATAGGCATATCTCCTTCATCTGAACTCGATTTTAGGTCATTCTTGAGTCTAAATTGAAGCCCTGGAAGTCTAGTTTGCAATGGTGGAAACCTCACATCTAAATTCTAAGTGTGCAAAGAGATATGTCTATTGTAGTTAAGGTTGCTCAATTTTGTCTTAACCGGATTGATGCCTAACTTCAAACGGACATATCTCCTCATCTGGACTCGGCTTTAGGAGATTCTTGAGTGTAAAATGAAACCCCGAAAGTCCAATTTCTAATGGTGGTGGCCTCACAACTAAAGTCCAAGTGTACAAAAGGATAGGCCTGATTTAGTGAGGCTGCCCAGTTCTTTCTTAATGGTTCATGCCCAACTTCTTCCCCAACTAGTTTTCTTCTATCTCCTCTAATTTTCTTCCCTCTCCTCCAATTTTCTTCAACTCCAAACCTATAAATATGAGGTTTAAAAATATTTTTCAAAAATCTCACCTCTCTTTCATTTATTTGCACATTGTCCTTGCTCGGTTTATCGAAAAGTGCAACATTTAACGAAATGCGAACCTTGGAACATTGTAGAAACTTCTTCAAAAATATTTTGAAAGAGAGGGTTTTAAGGTCTAAATTTTTTTTTTGGGTCAAAATAGTCTTGGTCCAAAATGAGGTGTAAGGTTGGGATTTAAAGCTCTTCTTGCTGAAGAAATTGAACATTTGCATAGCATAACTTTCATCATCGAGTGATCAATCAATAGCGCCCAAATCTTAAGGACGGTCAAAAATGGGGTGTTTACACTTGACTTGAGGTAGGAATTTTTTCTACACTTCTTTATGTACTTTTACTTGATTATATGGAGCTTAGAGTCGTATATAATTTAATTAGAATTTTTGAAAAATTTGTGATTTATTTGCTTAAAAGAGAAATTTTGAGAAAAATAAAGAGTTGATGCCCAAATTGCGAAAGTATAAACTTGGAATATGTTTGTAAGGTTATGAAAGAGGTATGTTTTAAATTTGAACAAAAACGGACTTCGATTCGATCAGTTTTGAAATTTTTACCAGTTTGCGACCAAAAGAGCATTTTTAAAGAAAACACAAGAATTATGTTTAACTTTTGGGGCTTTTGATCAAAATAGGATGTCATAGTTTACTAATGCTTGGAGAATGAGTTTGGAAAGAAAATGATGTTTTCTTGGGCATTAACGATATTATTTTGCATAATGTATTTGTTGGAATAAAATCGACACGATTAGAGATGAACCTTAAGAGGTTACCGGACGTGATTGTGATATGAAAACTAGTGTAGTTGTTCAAATTTGATGAGATATGGAATAGATTGTATTTATCAAAATTTTTGGAATTTAATTGTTTAAATATCTGTTTAAAAATATTTGTTTTAGACTATCAGTGGAGGATAGCCATGATTGTTGTAAATGCATGAGACTTAGGTAAATTGAACCACATTCCTCATTTGTTGCATTGGACATTGCATTACATTCATTTCACTGGAAATGTATCTGTTTTTGAGAAATGTTTGGAAATGTATTTGTTTGCGAAAAAATGAATACTTGGTGAATCTGGGTAGGGGGTGTAGAACCGCACGGTTAGGTGTCGAGCCTTCCAGTTTATTGGTAAAAATGACAGTGGTAATGCATTAGGGCCTACTTGCAGACACTCACCTAGAGATTCACAGAGCTTGTATTCACGTAACAGATATGGTTTAAAATAAAAATGGTTTTATATCAGTTGTTGCATCATTACATTGCATGCTTTATAAAAAAAGAGATAAATTGTTTTATCATGAGCATGGCATGAACATACTCCTCTTTAGTCTTGTCATGATCTATGTGTTGTGCAGTACATCTCTACTAGGTTGTGGCTCACTCGATAAGAGAAACCATTTCAAGCACAAGTGCTATGCCTCCGCCAAGGCATTGACTTGGGAGGACTCAAAGCTGTGACTTTATTTTTGTTTTATGGTTATTTATTGAATGTAAGCCCAGTGTTGTATTTGCGTTGAGTTGAAACTGCATTTTGTGTAACCAAGAATGTTCTTGGATAAGTTTGTAAGCCTGTAGGGCACTTATTATCTGTTTGGCTTCCAATTCATACTTGTTGTAAAATGCATGCTTGGGATTGGAACTGGGGCATTGAGATGTGAACAGCATGTATTTGGCATTTAGGATTAAATGGAACTGGATGTATGGAATAGTTAGTTATATATATGTGTGTTTGTCTATCAAGTGGGTTTGTTGTATAAATAGATATACCTTGCCCAATTTTCGGGGCGTTTCAACTTGGTATCAGAGCGTACTGGGTTTGAATACTTTGGGTACGTGAGGAGTGGTTAGTACCAGAGTGGGTTTATCTTGCTTGATAGAGATATCTGTATGATGAGGTGCTATGAGATAACATGCTTATGTGATTATATGGGTATGGGGTTTGATTTCGGAGATGTTGATTGGGTTTGTGAGTTCCTGGAAGTCCAGTCAGAAGAGCACTTGATCACTGCTATTTCTGATTGGAACTCTAGCAATGTCATGGGACAATCATTATCTAGAAAGAAAATCTGTATGTGCTTATGTGACTATGTGCCTGTGTGGAATGAATTAACTATTGTCCATTGCCCTAGGACGTGAGTGAGTTAGCTTCGGCGCAATTGTGATTGTGCTAATTTTAATGTTACCTTCATTAGGATGTCAGGTTACGGAAAGGGCAGTGGTAGGCGTGGTAGGCCCAGGAGGCACGAGAGAAAGTAGGGGCACTAAACATATTGAGGGCTGAGAACCTAGCACAGGCCCCAACTATCCCAGTTGAGTGACAGGACCACTCCTGCTAAAAAAGGAGTTCTTCCGGACCAATCCGGATATTTTTGTAGGAGGTCCTAAGGAGCCACTGAAGGCTGATGAATGGCTAGAGCAGACGGTTAAGACGTTCGAGATGCTAGACATAGAGGACGACGCTCTGAGAGTGACCTTGGCATCCTTTCAGCTGAAGGGAGAAGCATGTTAGTGTTGGAAATACGCGCGAGGAAGTATTGGGGTGACCTAGGAGGCCTTTATCAACGCCTTTCAGGAGAAGTATCTGCCTGCTACTGTGAGAGAGAGGTTGAGGGAACAGTTCAAGAACCTCAAACAGTAGCTTGGCACACCGGTGGCCGAGTCCGAGACCATTTTTGCTAGTTTGTCTAGATTTGCTCCTAAGCTTGTAGCGACAGAGGAACGTCGTTGTATCGAGTTTGAGACTCGATTGAGAGATGAGCTTACCTACTGTGTGGGTGGGTCTATGATGAGGGAGTACAACCGTCTTGTTGAGGCAGCGGCACATATGGAAGCCCAGTTAGGAGCTGGAGAGAGGGAGATGAGGGGTTTTAGGCAGACAGGCCAAGAGATGCAGGGTGAGGCCCGAGATAGCAAGAGGCAGAGGGGTTTTACACCATAGCAATCTCATGGGGCATAGTCTAGGTCCACTTTTCCAGTGCCGAGTTCAGGGGCAGAGAGAGGTGGCTAGGGAGGATTTTCTTGTTTCAAGTGTGGCCAGTTGGGTCACCAGTCCTTTTCTTGCCCACAGAAGGGGGAAGGACAACGGTCTGCTCCATCTTTAATCTGTCCACCGAGCCAGAATCAGGGGAGGGGGCAGTCTTTGACTTGCTTTCAGTGTGGACAGGTAGGACACATGAAGAGGTACTGTCCACAGTTGGGTGGCACACCTGGTGCATCTGGATCGAGGCAAACTCAGAGTCACCAACTAGTACAGTCGGCACAGGCCTCGAGGGCCACTCCGGGAGCCTTTTTGACTCAGTCTGTACATCCGGCTTATGCTTCTAGAGGGAAACAGATGGATCAGAGACCTACTAGGCGTGTGTATGCTGTTACCATGCTAGAGTTAGTGCCAGCACCTTCGGTTGTGAGAGGTACCTTCTCGTTTTGCAATTCTATTGCTAATGTATTAATTGACACGGGTGCATCAAATTCCTTTATCTCATCTGCATTTGCATCGGCATTGGGGTTAGAGTTGGCTCGGTTAACATTGCCACTCTGCGTAAAGTTACCGACTGGGGGTGAGATTGTGCTAGAACAGGGATGTCGGGGTTGTGATATAGAAGTTGGCGGTCGTTGACTTCAATTTTCTTTTGCTTTGCTTGATATGTTGAGTTTTGATGTTATACTGGGTACAACTGCTATGCCTCCGCCAAGGCATTGACTTGGGAGGACTCGGAGCTGAGACTTCATTTTTGTTTTATGGTTATTTATTGAATGTAAGCCTAGGGTTGTATTTGCATTGAGTTGAAACTTCATTTTGTATAACCAAGAATGTTCTTGGATAATTTTGTAAGCTTGTAGGGCACTTATTATCTGTTTGGCTTCCATTTCATAGTTGTTGTAAAATGCATGCATGGGATTAGAACTGGGGCATTGAGATATGAACAACATGTATTTGGCATTTGGGATTAAATGGAACTAGAGGTATGGAATAGTTAGCTATATATATGTGTTTGTCTATCAGGTGGGTTTGTTGTATAAATAAATATATCCTACCCAATTTTTGAGGCATTACATCTGATCAGTAGCCGCGGAATCAAGATACCAAGGTATGGAGTTGGACAACTGAGAAGTATTGCTAGGAAGAGGTGTGGAATGTGTGGAAACAACAAATGCTTTAGGATTTTGTGGAGAAGACTGAACCTGAGGTTGAGGATCCAATCTATGCTAGCAATCAAAAGCTGAGTGACTAAAGAGACCACAAATTTGACAAGTAGGCCTAAATCTTCCTCTTCCCCTGAAATTTGATTGACCGGTACCTTTATAAGAAGTAAAATTTTGACCTCTTCCCCCTCTAGAGGAGTACCTTCCTCGAGTACTTGCAGATTGTGTGAGAGCCACGAGTCACTGAAAATGTAACATTAGGTTGCTCAAGAGATGTAGCTTTGTCATTCTTTGATTTAACATGAATTGTTTTCGAACACTACAAAGAACAGAAGTCATCCATGGTAATACTCTCTGCTCGAGCTCTAATAGCAATTTTAAATGAATCATATTCATCAGGAAGGTCATTCAAGGTGATCAGTACAAGATTTTCATCAACAATAGTCACAAATACAAGGGCCAATTGATTAGAGATTTCTTTGATTTGAGCCAAATAAGCTTCCATAGAATCTGACTTTTTGGAAACATTATTCAATCGATTCTTGAGCTGATGGATGTGAGAGCGAGAAAGAGTTGTGAATCGCTTAATCAAAGCACTCCAAACCTCAGAACAGTGTTTCAAATGCAACACAGTTGAATAAATTGGTGGAGACTAAGTTACTGTAAGACAATTGAGTAGATGTGCATCTATACTATCCCACTTTAGGCAATCTGGATTTGGAATTTCAGAACCACTGACATTCTTGATGAATGGAGGAGGAGGAGATGATGAGCCATCAACAAATCGAAGAAGATTAGTAGCTCGCAAGATGTTCTGGAATTGACTTCCAGATAACAAAATTTGAAGCATCTAGTTTGATAGTAACGAAGGAGGACAAATTTGAGATGAGTAAGAACAGATTTGAAAGAATTAAAGGAGAAGAAAAAGAAGTCAGGGTAAATTTCAAGTAATTTGAGGATTAAACAGAATCAATTTGAAGAAATGATGATCAATATGAAAAACCCTAGCAAATAAAAAAGTGAGTACAGAAAAGATGAGTTACAGAGAGAAAGGTGAAGACGAGCTTCACATAGAAAGCTTCGTAGTTGCAGAGAAGGTGAGCATCGCAGATCAATGACAGACACCAACAAGATCAGACACCATGGCAGATCAGGTAGACCAGGCTTCTTTGCTCGTGAGAGCTCATTGCTCTGATACCATGTATAAACACTCAATTC
The DNA here is from genome assembly GCF_055761805.1 of Camellia sinensis. NCBI lineage: Eukaryota > Viridiplantae > Streptophyta > Magnoliopsida > Ericales > Theaceae > Camellia > Camellia sinensis. Next base: position 97,207,862 of record NC_138975.1, on the reverse strand, counting down.
ATTTTCCATTACTTCAAAATATGATAATATACACATATTTATGTACAAGATATACAAGATATGTATGTATAGTTATATCAACTATATCATGCTGATCTCATATCTACATTAACTAATTCAATCCTAACAAACTAACTTCCACTCCTGCTTTAGTTGCATTAGTTGGACCACCTGGCTGTGAATCAGTTATGCTAACTGACTTTGATACTCTTACCACTACAACTACATTGAATTTTTATAGCATGCAATGTATGTCATAAAATCTCTTTCACGATATGCACATAAATGTCATTATATGACATGCTATAAAAAGTTGATCGTTATTTACGGTATGCAAGTAAAGTTGTAAAAAATAATAAATTAATCATTAATGACATACTTTATATGTCGTATATAATTTTTTACGACATTTTTTTCATGCCATAAATAATTATACTTTTCATGATATAATTTTACATGCCGTAAAAGATTAATTTTAATATATTTATGGCATACTATGTATGTTGTATATTATCTTTTATGACATTTTCTTACATGTCATAAATCATTACACTTTTCACGACATAATTTTGTATGCCGTGGAAGGTTATTTTTAATATATTTCTGGTATACTTTGTATACCATATATAATCTTTTACGGCATTTTCTTGCATGTCATAAATTATTACACTTTTCACGACATAATTTTATATGCCATATAAGGTTATTTTTAACATATATATATATATATATATATATAGAGAGAGAGAGAGAGAGAGAGAGAGAGAGATGGGGGGGAAGCAAATTCAAAGTTCATTACATTAGTAAACTCAATATATGAACACATGATATCACTAAAATTCCCACTTTAGAACTTGGAAAGCAAATCACAAGATCAAATAGCAAATTATATATACAAATAAAAGAAAAAAGATTATACACAACACAAGCCAGTCAAGTCTAATTCATTATTAGGAGTAGTAGAGAGAGCTAAAGAGTCAATTAACTTGGCCACTACAGAAAGGCCATGCCCCAATACCAATGGTAAGGGTTTGAAGAGCAGAAGTTGCAGCAATAGCAACAGGTGCAAGCACACATTCCAGAACAACAGAAAAGCACCCAGTTTCCTGCAAAGCCAAGGCAAACTCAGCAACCTGTAGAAACCAAGCCAATTTATCATCACAACACTAAAATAAATTATGTAGATTTGTGTATAAACATATTTGATGATATATGAAATTATGAAGTATTAATGTTTTTTTTTTTATTAGCAAAAAAATATGAAGTATTTATGTCATGTAATTTTGAGCTATACGGGCCTGAGCTCAGCTTGTGTCTAAACAGACTTCTTTTATATAATTTGTGTCATATTTTGTTTTTTATCTAATGTGATATACATCCATAGATAATTGGTATAATAGGTACCACATGAATTCAATTAATTTTTAACAAAGTTGTGAGTATGTCAGTCAAGTGGTTAAACAACATGTGGTATAAAAATATAGTCACGCTCCTTAATATTTGTTCTTCTAGCAATTCTCAAGGGTGTCTGATTATAATACCTTCCTAAAAATTTACATAACATCACAAAAAAATTTCTCAAAGTTGTATGAGTTCTTCACCATTGTTCATCAAAAGAAAATCAAATAATTTGAAATAATTTAGTAAAATAAAATACTTAAACAAGGAATCGCAAGAACTACCAAATCACATAGTTCAAATCAAATAATGGAAGAAAGATAGAAATAGCAAATCTCACAATACTTGCATCCTCATAATTTAGAACAAAAACAGAATATATATGCAATTTTCAGATTGATATCACGCACAATATCAACGGAGATATGGTTTAGGAAATTCATACCTGAGTTCACCAAATCTCCTAGAGACGTAGAATGTAACAACCCCAACCCATGATTAAGTATGCTTAATAAGTAATTAAGATGAAATTCTGAATTAATTGCAAGTGTGTTGCATTTTTTGTGTTTTTATCTGTTTATCGTAGAAATATCTATTTGTGTTTCCATTTTGCTCTGCGAATTGAAGGCCTTATTGGCATCCAATCATGAAATTGACTTGATTTATGTGGTATTTGGAATTTTTAGAATTTTATCGTACGTTGAATTGAAAGTCGATTCAGAATGAATTAAATTAGACTAATTAATGCTCATTTGGTTAGACTAAGCCAATGTTAATTAAGTTTCATTAATCAAGCCTATATAAGGCTTATGTGATTCAAGACACTTAACTACACACTCTCATTCCCTCATCTTGAGCAAGCAAAACGTGTGTGAGAGAGAGTAAGATGAGATATTTGAGTTCAAGAAAGGATAGCTAAAGAATTCAAGGAAATTGGTTTGGAACTTTAGTGAATTCACCAAATAGAGCTTAATTGAGAAGTTGACGTAAGAATTCCACCCTTGAATTGTATATTTATGACCATGAATTCAAGAGAATTTAGTTGAGTCATGCAAGATTTGAGCTAATGAAGTAGGAAGGAAGAACATACTATGCATGCATGCACATTTTCTTTCATTTTGAGCTTAATTGTTAAGAATTCTCACATGCATGCACCAAAGTCTACCATAGTTTTGAGAATTCATTATGTTTTCCATCAAGTTGTCTTATTTGATCATGAATTGGAAGCTTTGAAGTCAAGAAATTACATACATCCTTTGTTTTCAACATTCCAAGCATGAGTTTGTACAATTTACATGCTTTTGGACCTTGATTTTGCGAAATGACCTTCAACTCCTGATATTCTACCAGTTTCTACATGTTTTCTTGAGTTTTGGTCCAAGAGGATGAGTTTTGATGTGTTTAATTCAAATTTTGAGCTTAGAAGAGCAATCTGGAAATTCAAGATTTTGTCTCTCTGCTCGAGTGACAGAACCTGCGCCTGAGTGACCATTCTGTATTTTGCACTCTTGCTCAAGTGACCAAAAGTTGGCTCGAGCATAAAATGCATGCTCTTAGAAGTTTTCAATTTTTGTAGACCACTCGAGTAACAAGAGTTGAGCTTGAGTGAGTACCTCAGTCTTACGCTCGAACGACCGTCGAGCGTGCATCGAGCGGAAAAATCAAGGAACCAGTACTTTTGCAGAGTTTACAAACTGCTCGAGCAACCACTCACATTTTTGAGCCTCCACTTGAGCGAAGGAAGTTGCGCTCGAGCGAAGGTCCTTTTTTCAGCAAATTTTGCTAAGTGTTTTGAAACTCATTTTGACATCCCTATTTCATCTTAGGCATTCCTGGGCTACAAATAAGATATAATAATGAGGATAAGAAGTAGAAACACACCAAGATAAGAAAGAACTAAGTTAATGATTTCGGGTGTGTAATTTAATATGTATTCGTTCAGTATCTGTGTAGGTCACATGCCACAAGTTATCTGATTTGTCTGCTCTATCTGTCTGCTTTGGAGCCATCTATGAGTAATAACTCTGTAAATTTATATTTAACTTTAATTATTTTTTGATGTTATGAAATGATCAGTTTTTTGAAATGCGATATTTTATAAGAATGAATGATTGTATAAATTTTTGAAATGTATTTGTGGCATCCTTAGCACATGGCCGTTGTCCAGGGGCAACAATACCATAGTTTTTGAGCAAGCCCCTTGCCTAGGGGTAATAATAACATGATTTCATGGCCCTCGCCCGGGGGTGTAGACACCCCATTTTTGACCGACCTTAAGACTCAGACGTCATCATTTGTGCACGCGATGATCACGCATGTTTGTGCTCGTTTCGAGCTTCCGGGGCTTTCGGCAGAGCGCCTTGTCTCGGAACCTCTTAACTCTCTTTTTCTTGGTTTGTTTTTGGACCATGCCTTGGTGCCTTTGCCTGGAGGGAGAGAGAGGCCTGTAGGCCACTTTTTGTAGCTGTAGGCTACTTTTCTCTCTTGTAGGCCACTTGCGGTTGGTAGGCTAGTTTCGGGGACTTTCGGCTGAGCGCCTTGTCTCAGGGCCTCTTCAATTTCTTCATTTTGGTTTGTTTTTGTGCCATACCTTGTTACCCCTTGCCTAGAGGGAGAGGAGGCGCTGTCGGCCACTTTCGGTGGCTGTAGGCCACTTTTGCCTCCTGTAGACCACTTGAGGTGGCCGACGGCCATTCTCTTGCTTTGGCAGATATTTTTGGTGCCAGTTGTGCCAACTGGTGAGCATAGAATGCATCATCCAAACACGTGTATGGAAGGATTATAACAAGCTTCTAGCTTGTCAAACAAGCTTGAAGCTTGGATTTCTATATAAGGAGAGCTTCCTCCCCCTTTCCAGAGGTTCAGAATTTTTGGAGAACAAAAATTTACTCTCTCTCTCTATATATATATATATTGAGCCTTAAAGTGTTGTTTCTTCACACTTGTGCACACGAACACCTACTCAAACACCTTCATTTTGGAGCTGAGGTCCCTTGGAGACTGTTTTGAGGTCTTGGCATTGGTTTTGGTTCAAGATTGTTGCTGAAGTTGCTGTCTTGCCTCAGTTCTTCAAGGGTAAGAGACTAGCCCCTTTTAAAGCTTTGTTTTGTTCAAGCATTTGGCCATCTTTGCATGCTGTTTTAGGCCAAGCTTTCAACTACAAAAACTTTTGTTTTTAAGTGTTTAAGATGTTTGTTTGAGGCCTTGTTTGAGTTAGGGGTGGTCCACCTCCTTTGTGGCTTGTTTTGCTTTGTTTTGTGCTCTCTTTTAAAGCCTTTCAAACCATCTTGTTTTGGCCTTTCCACCACTGAATTCCAGAAGAATTTTAGTGGTGGAAAGTGGGTTTTGGGACCCAAAATAGGTGGGGGGTGGTCCCCCCCCCCTTTGTTTCTTGCTAGCTTGTGTTGATTGACCTATCAAATGAGCATGTGTTTCTCCCCTTTTGAGGCTTAGTTTGAGCATATTTTTGTGACTTTTTGGACCTGCCCTAACTCTGTTTTGGGCTGGTTTGATCATTGGTTTCTTGCATCTTACACTTGTAGTGCAATCCTACTTGTTGGCCTAACATGCATCATGCTTTATGCCTCTCATTCTAGCTTATGTTAGCTCTATCTTAGCATATTTTTGCCACTGATTTGTCATGTCATAACTCTATTTTTGATTGGTTTGGTTGCCTCTTGCATGCTTCTTGCACTTGTAGTGCAATTTTGTTCACTAGCCTAGTGTATTTGGTGTTTTAGCCTGTTGATCTAGCATGCGTATGCTCCACTCCAGGACATTTTTGGCTATGTTTTAGCATGCTTTAGGTCTGATTTGAGTGGTTTTGGTCATGCATGCTTGGCTTTGCATAGCTATGGTGTATTTGGCTTTGCTAGTCTTGCATTTTGAGACCTCTAGCGTGTCATATTTGAGCTTTTTGCATGGCATGGCATCATTTGGCAGACCATATACCTTTGCCGTATTCTTGCATTTATCGCCATTTTGTTGTGTTTGAGGGTTGAGCCTTATGCTTCACTTGTAAGCCAACTTGCATGCATGCTTGTCTAAGCTTTTTGAGCTTCCATCTCAGCATGTTTTGGTCTTTGTTTTGGCCTAATTGAACTCTATCCAGAGCTGGTTTAGTCATTTGTGTCATGTAGTGCATGCCTCATGTGTAATGTTCTTCACTTGCTTTAATGCCTAAGTCTTCTAGCATGTCTTGTGTGCATTGCCTACATGATAGAGTCATGTGCATGCCACTTAGCATTGAAAGATGAGCATGTTGTTTGCATGTATGTTGCATTACATGTGTTTGGATCAGACGTTAATCCAAACACGAGAAACGAGGGATGTTTCATACTTGAAGTGATGAAACGTGCCTCGTTTCTTAGTCGTCGTTTCCCTTGATTGTACATGATAGGGTGGAGGCCTCTTGAGTCTTGTGTGTTACTAGTGCATTCATAAACTTGTACAAACTTGGCTTCTCGGCCATCGTGCATTGCGATGCTCTATTGGTGGCCCGAGAGTCGAGAACCACACTCCTTTGAGCTTGAGAAATGATAAGGAGGGTGGTTCTACACACATACCCTGTAAATGCCTTGTTTTGCCCTTGTTGAACTCTGTTTGCAGCAAAATGAAAGTGTGCAAGAGTAGCTGACCGACCGGCCAGAGTAAGTGGCCGACCGGCCACTTCAAGTGGCCTACAGCCTCCTTAAGTGGACGACAAGTGGCCTACAGCCTCCCCTGGTGGCCAACAGTCCACCGGTTTGAAGATGGTTCAAAGTTCTTCTGGTTCTGGAGCAGAAACAACCTGAAGATTTGTTTGGTGTTCAGAATCAAAGCAAATGCAAACAGAGGCAACCAGTGGCAAGGCGACGGGATTTCAAGAAGAAACAACTGAGCATGCACGCATTCCTCGCTCTGAGGCTCCTTTTAACTGCTTTGCTTAGATGGTTAACTCGTTGATTCTATACTTATATAGTTAATGCATTTAGCTATTCATTTGTGTTTGTAATTAATTAACTAGTTAGTTAATTAGTTTATTTGTAATAGTTAGCTTAATTAGCGTAGCTAGTTAGCTTTTATTTCATTCAGACCCTCCGTCGAGAGGGCAAATGCTGTAATAAGTGTGCGTGTGCGTGTGCGTGTGAATGTCTTCCAACCCCACGTCTTTCTCCCTTTTTATTTATCAACTTTTGATGGTTAGTTTTAGGGCATGTTTGAATTAGCATACTTATGCTTTGCATGCGTGCATCATTCATTCGTATCGCATGCACCAGACTCGGCGCATCATTCAAACTGCATTGAATTTCAATACTTACTTGAATACGTGTTTCAAAGTATGTTATTGAGTGTTGCATTCATATGCCATCTTAGAATAGCCAAGCCTACTTAGTTGCATATTGCATGTGTTGCATTGGGCATTGTTAACATAATTAGGATCATGCATATTGCTAACTGGCTTCTATTTTGGCTCGGAGTGCACTGTAATTGTTTACGCTTTAGCATCCTTACATGTATGTAAGTGACTGTCATGATTGCATGCTTGCCATGAGGCTATCTGCTTAAGTGATTAACTGCATGAATGCTTGTGGGTGGAGGCTTGATTGCCTGAATTGGAACAACTCGATGATTGTGAGTTTTAAGCCCACTTTGCAGAGTGGCAAAATCATGTTTTTTTAAGCCCACTTGAGGGTGAAAAATCCGCGCTTTAGTCTACTTGCGAGTAGTACTTTCAAACCACTTTCAAAAACAAACATGAGTTGTTTTGTTCCAATCCACGTGATTGAGTCTATACTTGTATGTTGCACGCATCACATAGTAAGTTAAGCTAATAATTGGAATAAGAACACATGTGTTTTCAAAACAACATATCCTGATTAGTAGAGGCCGATCCTTTGATCGGGCGAGCGGGGGGTGCTCATTTCATGACCTTCCCCCCTCGTACCCAAGTTCCCGAGCCGAGGCAACTTTGGTGATGACGGACACGTGGCCTTTGGCACGAGTCAGGGTTTCCTAAATTTCTCAAAACAAAATATTTAGGTGGCGACTCTGAAATCTGGCAAAGCAGTCCATGTTTGGCGTTTTTGATTCAAATTTGATTTTTCAAAACCAATTGCTAGATTTGGACTCCTTGGTGATTTATCAATCTTACATTGCACTTTGTGAGATTAGATTCAGAACCATGACAGGAGTCCGAACTGTAGTAGCTAGAACCCAATTCGCGCCCTTGCGCGCGGAGCGAGTTTAGGCAGTCTACAGTTTCTGGCGATTCTGCTGGGGATTTAGAGAACTTGACTCGAACTCATGATATTGTGTTTTGTCTACACTTATGTGTTTCTTTGCATTTCATTTGCATTGGTGTGCTTAAGTCATAATGTTTGCCATATGTTATTCCTAAACAGTTTGCCAGAGGCTTGCTTGGAAAAGCGTGTCATATGGCAGACCGGTTACGGGCTCTGCCACGATAGGAACACAAACCTCGGTTTTCACCGAGGCACCCTTCTTGACAATTCGACCTAGTGCATATCGAAATCCATAGAGACCATTCCAAATTAGGACAGGTTGCTTACCCGGATGTAGGTTGTTTGAAACCGCTGCGTGCGTAATGAAACCCTAGCTCCTGACAAAATAGGACAGGGAAACCCTACCCCAACATAGGGGTGTTTTGGCTCTTACTTGCTTGATATGTGCTGTCAGAGTGTGTCTCTACAAGTTGTATGTATCAGTTGCAAGTTTGAGTATCAGTTTGAGGACATCAGTATTTGGGGGTATTAGATTTGAGGCAGTGATTTGGGGGCAGTGATCAGTGTTTGAGAACAGCTCTTTCAGCTTGTGATTGTCGACTGTGTGTTGTCTTTATTTAAAGCCGAAATGCTAGCTTTTTGTTTCTTTATTTTGCTTTATTTATCTTTTCCAAGGTAGTATTGTATCATTGTTTCTAATGAGGCAATTTTCCCCAAAGCACTCTGGGTTAGAGGTAGAAGGCTTCATCGATCCGAGGATCTAGTTGACGGACAAGCAGTGTTCTTTTCATTACCCCCGGTTACAAGACGAAGGGCAGTTAGACAGGGAGTATCAGTACAGCAATCGTTGGTTCAGCAGTCATTGTCCATCCCGCCAATGTATAGTCGGGCTAAGATTTCCATTTCTACCGCATAGGGAGATACACCTGTTCAGTCAGATCAACAATTTTCAGTTAATATGGAGGACATGTGTAGCACGCGCCCGCGAGGGGGCCCTCGCTACAGCTTGGACTCGATTTGTGTCACGGTTCTTAATCTGAACCAAAGAGTCCAAATTCGGCAAATCGTTTTGAGAAACAGATTTTTGAAAAGAAGTGCCAAACATGGACTGCTTTGCCAGATACAGAGTCGCCACCTAAATATTTTTTATGGGGGAATTTAGGAAACCCTGACTCGGTGCCAAAGGCCATGTGTCCGTCATCACCAAAGTTGCCTCGGCTCGGGAACTTGGGTACGATTGGGGAAGGTTAGCTATGAGCACCCCCTCTCGCCCGATCCGAAGATCGGCCTCTACTAACCGTGATATCTTGTTTCGAAAGCATTATGTGTTCTTATTCCAGTTATTAGCCTAGAATTACTATGTTGTGCGCACAGCAAACAAGTATAGACCAAATTGCCTAAATTGGAACAAAACATTGCATGTTCGTTTTGAAGATGGTTTGCTACTCGCAAGTAAGCTAAAATGCAAGTTTGGAGTAGAGGCACACTCATTCTTCGGAGCACTGACAAGGCCTGAAGAGGTACATCCGAAGCATAATCACGGAGTTTTCCGAAGTTGAAGCACACTCAGATACCCAATATTCTCCTCTTTTGCTTTTGTTTTGTAGTCTGGAACCCATATAGCTTCAAATAGGTCCTGGTTTTACTGTTCTGACATGACTTGGGTTGAACCCTGCAGTTTTATGAAAGAACGAATCTTGTTTTGCACAAACGTGAAGAATGGCACAGCACTCTAAGCACAAAGCGATTTTATTTTTGAAGTTAAGGATGAGTTCTCGACCGGGTATTGAGCCTACGACTGGCCACAGCCAAAACGACTCGACAACAGAAAACAAAAGGTAAACAACCTAAACACATCGAGACATGCTCGAAACGACTCAAAGCAAGAATCGAGACAAACAAAACAAAAGACACGACACACAGACGTGCACAGGGAGCCTGTTTCACCGGGTATTGTTTCCCACCCTTTCTCATTTGTGATCCTCACATCACTCGGTCCTCAAGCTCTATTTTTCTGAAAAAAAACCCTTTTCTCAATTTTTCTCTCATCGCACATCTCTCTATTCTTCAATCTCTCGTTTTTTTTTTTCAATCCCTCCCCTGGGTGGTTGATGGATAAACAGGAAGTCGTGGGCCTTTGCCCCTGGTATTCTACCAGCTTTTGATTCTTGTTCACAACAATGAATTCCTCCCACAGAGGGGGTTGCGCTACAACTAGGTATGTAGCAAATCTGTAGCTGACATCAGTTGATGATGCTCTACTGGGAAGTTCGGGCATGATCAGATCTGTCCAGATGAGGGAGTGGAATATCTCGCCCCATTCCAGTTCGTGCTTCGCACTTGTCTTGATACCTCGTTGCTTGGTGGATGAGAGAGATTTCAGCCATTTGTTGTTGACTTCAGTTGTGCCCTTTTCTGGCAAATAGAGTGCCCTTTCTGGCAAATGCATTGACAACAGGGAAAAGGCAGGACACCTGACTCTACTGTGCCCCTAGTTCATCATTTTGACCATTTTTTGTTTTTGTTTCTACTAAAACAGTTTTGACCAATATGAGAGTTAGATTAACATACTTGTTCAATTTTTGATTTGAAAATCATGCAAGTTAGGCTATGAGCACTGAAAATTTTCCCTTTTTGGGTCCAAGAAATGGTCCAGTTTTTTGGAAAAATAGAATAATTTTCGAGAGAATAGTCAACCTCAGTAAAAATTCTCAAAAACTATTCTTGCAAACGGCCAATGCTCAACAAGCACGGAACCTACTCTTGAGATACGCAACTTCAGATCCGAAGGAAAATTGCCCCTTGCTTGAAAAGAGCTGCACGGCAACGGAAAGTTGCCCATTGTTTGAATGGCACCGCGGCACACTGTATGGCAACGGAAAGTTGCCCCTTGTTTGGATAGCATCGCAGCGCATTGCAATCAGTCCTTAGAGCGATGATTGCAACCAAACTCCCGAATACAGAAAAGACAAAGATGATTAGAACCATCACATGGACATAGTTGAATTTGGAAGTGTTTATGGCTGGACTTCAGAATGAAGTTGCCTACGTATCCCAAACATGGGAATCAAGCCTTACGTAGTTCAGGGTTAAGGTACACTCGGGTATTAACCTCTCCTTTTTAGGCTCTAACTTTTGCCAAGGCGCCCGTTGCGGGTTTTTGACCTTGCGAGCTTTGTTCTTCTTTTTTTTCAATTTTGTATCTTTTCATTCTTTTTCATTTTTTCTTTTCTCTTTTCTCTTTTTTTTCTTTTATTCTTGTTGTTATTTTCTTTTCCACTTTTTTTTTTTTTTCTCTTGCTCTAACTTTTGCCTAGGTCGCCCTTCCGGGTTTTCGGCCCAGCGAGCCTCTCAAAGGGTAAAAGTGTAGCTTGGTCCATGTCAAATGGTTTTGAGATCCCGAAGTCATCTGAATCCAGGAGAATGGCTGTTGTCCGCTGACGATGTAGGAATCCATCCAATGGGGGGGCTGAATTGGCCCCTAGTGTTGTAGATCGGAACTCAGTTTTTCTTCAGCAATACTTTCTTCTTTCTTCCCCTCTGGGATTTTGGCATTCTTGCCGATCTTTGTTAGCTTGAGAAACATCCCAATTTTTTTACTCTTCGAGCACATCTGACAGTTTTGCCCCTAGTTTGAGGGCTTTTGATCTAGCTTCGCAAGCTTCCTTTGAAAACACTTGATCTTCTTGATCTGACTTTTCTTGCCCCTAGTCCGAGGGCTGCTTCGAATTTGGCCACGCAGGCCTCACATTATGGTTGACCTTTGAACTTTCTGAGTCCGAGTTGAGGTTTGAAAGCAAGGGGTCGAGTCTTGAGGCTGAGAGCGATCCTAGGCAGCACAATCTCAAGAGCGATTCCACACAGGTCTTCGCAGGACCGCGCAAAACATTTTGTTTTTGAAAGTTTTTAAGAAAACGACAAATCGCTCGCGCTGAAGATAGTGTGGAACCATTCTGGATCAAAGCTAGGGTCCTTCTCAGTACTCACACTAACAAGAATGATTTCATTCATTAAGGGCTAGCACACCTCTCTTTCTCTCAATTTGATCAAAATTTTGCAAATCCCGAGGAATTCCTCCCTATTTGTTTTCATCACAACGTTCAAAAAGTTTTGAAAAACTCAGGTTATTACAATGACTTCAAGGCACAAAAAAGGCAGAGTTCTTAGTCAAATACTGTCATCTCATTCAGAACTTCCGGCATAACTGGCACAAGGCAGAAGCAAATACGAGAGCGTGAAAATCTCTGCTGTTTCATTCAAAATCTGTTGGCACAACTGGCTCCAAGGCAGAAACAGACTCAAAAGAAAGCAAAAAAGACAAACACAAAACAAGCAAGTGATGTCTGAGGTAACACCCCCGAAATCACCCGACTCTAACAAAACATGACTGACTCGACACAACAAGACAGACCCGACTGACTCAGTATGAAAAGACTGACTCAATACAAATTGAGAAGACTGACCCAATACCCAAGTTAGAAAACACAAAACTAGCATTCGCAAAATGCTCAAAACAGTGCGTGCCAAACGCCACATCTTGGAATAAACTAAACGTCGCTCGCAGGTGGTTCATCCCCCGATCACAAATTCACATTATCCCCCACAAGTTCGCTAATCAAGCGCCGATAGACTTTGCAGGACCCGGTGCAGGAATGACCCTGTTGTCAATCAAATTTTGTATCTCGTGGCGGAGACGGACGCAACTGTCGGTGTCATGACCGGTTTGTTGATGAAAAGCACAGTACTTAGTCAGGTCATGCTTTGGAGAGAGAGGATCGGGTAGAGGCCATTGTTCCAACGGTTTCAGATGTCCTTTCCTGAGTAGGACCCCCAGGGCTTTAGACAAAGGCATAAAGAGTGGGGTGAAAACCCTCTTGCCTCGGGGTAGATAGTCCGAAGTTCGGGGGTTTGGATTGGATGCACCAACAAAAGGGGTGGCTGTTCTTGGTGTGGTGGTGGCGACCATGCCCACTTCAGAAGATCTTGCAGCTGCGTCACCGCTGGTGGTCGTATTCGAACTGCGGGTAAACGCCCTCCTGGGCTGCTCCTTCTCCTGATCAATAAGGCCCTGCTTCATAGCATCCTCGATCTGTACCCCCATCTCATGCAGATCCGAAAAGGTAGGGAAGGGGAGCACGACCATTTTCTGCATTAGTTTGGGTTGGAGGTTGCGCACAACCATCCTTATCTGGTCTTTGTCGGAAGGCCTTGTAGCCATCATCGAGGCCTTTGCTCTCCACCTCGCCACAAACTCTGAAAAACCCTCCTTTGGCTCTTGGCAGGTGACTTCAAGATCACGAGTTGTGACCTCAATCTGTGTGTTGTAGGAGTATTGATCACTGAAGGCCTCAGCCATCTCTTCCCAATTCTGTTTCACAGAGTTCTCCAATTTCGCATACCAGATTGCGGCTATCCCAGACAGGGTCCGGCCAAACAATGATAGCTTCTGTAATCTGGTGAGGCCCATCGGCCTTAGAATGTCTGAAAATAGCCGCAAGTGCACCATGGGATCCCCGGACCCATCGAAACGATCAATATGTGGCATCTTGAATCTGTCTGGCAGTGTCACAACTGCATCAGTATACCCATCCTCAATGTCCGGGACGGATTTCATGCCTTGAGCCTTCTTGAACAACCTTTCAAGCTTGCTCATCTTTAGCGCCGTTGGATCCGTCTCTAACTCAAAAGGGGAGTCCGGTAGGTTGATGGGTGTCTTGGATAGCTGGGGTAGAACCGGGGGCGGAGCTGGCCCAACTGGAATGTCCGTATCATCCTGGACGTGGGTTGCCTCCCCGAGTATGGGAACTCTTGGTGGGGGAGGAGCCTGGTGGGAAGTAGATACTCCAGTTTGCTGCTCCAATCTGGCAATTGTCTCTGCCTGTTGGGCTATGACCACAGCCTGTTGCTTGGCGAATTCTGCTTGACGGACAGTGTCTTGCTGCACAGCTTTCATACTATCCTAGAGTTGGCGCACCATCTCTTCTAGACTTGACATACTGTTCTAATCTAACTGAGCAACCGGTATATCTGTGTCGGCAATAGGCTCAGAAATCTTAGCTCGACTGCTCAAAGATCACTGATCTGGTAGCTGTTGTACTGGTGGTCTGTGCCTGACTAGCCTTCTTTGGCCCTGATTACCCTTGAACTGAGTCTATGACCTGACAAAGTCTATCAGTACAAGTCCAATGAGCCTCGGGGGATATTGGAGCCTTCTGAAGCTATGGTTCCAGGACTACCTTGCAAAAGAGAAAACAAGCAGCATCTCAGCCCAATTTCGTCAGAACAGGCATAGGAACAACTGAATAACTGTATTCTACTACTGATCACTGTTCCCCAAAATCACTGCCCCAAATCTGAGTCTGATACCCGCAGATATAACTGATTCTCAAAACACTGATGCCCGCAGGCCTGATACCCAGACTTACAAACTGATATATGCATTCCTGTAGAGGCCAACTCCAAAAAGCACATAACAAGCAAATGAGAGCCAAAACACCCCTATGTTGGGGTAGGGTTTTCCTGTCCTATTTTGTTAGAAGCTAGGGTTTCACTATGCACGCAGCGGTTTCAAACAACCTATAATCGGGTAAGCAACCTGTCCTACCTTGGAATGGTCACTATGGATTCCGAATATGCACTAGGTCGAATGGTCAAAAGGGTGCCCTGGTAAAAACCGGGGCTTGTGTTCCCATATTGTCAGAGCCCATAACCGGTCAGCCTTATGGTCATGCCTTGACAAGACAAGCCTCTGGCAAACCGTTCAGGAATGGAAGATGGCAAACACGGTGTCCTAGGCGCACCAATGCATATACAATGCAAAGAAACACATAAATGTAATCAAAACAGGATATCACGAGTTCGAGTCAAGCTCTCTAACTCCCCAGCAGAGTCGCCAGAAACTGTAGCACGCGCCCGCGAGGGGGCCCTCGCTACAGCTCGGACTCGATTTGTATCACGGTTCTTAATCTGAACCAAAGAGTCCAAATCCGGCAAATCGTTTTGAGTAACAGATTTTTGAGAAACAGATTTTTGAGAAACAAATCCGGCAAATCCACCTAAATATTTTTTATGGGGGAATTTAGGAAACCCTGACTCGGTGCCAAAGGCCACGTGTCCGTCATCACCAAAGTTGCCTCGGCTCGGGAACTTGGGTACGATTGGGGAAGGTCAGCTATGAGCACCCCCTCTCGCCCGATCCGAAGATCGGCCCCTACTAACCGTGATATCTTGTTTTGAAAGCATTATGTGTTCTTATTCCGGTTATTAGCCTAGAATTACTATGTTGTGCGCACAGCAAACAAGTATAGACCAAATCGCCTAAATTGGAACAAAACATTGCATGTTCGTTTTGAAGATGGTTTGCTACTCACAAGTAGGCTAAAATGCAAGTTTTGCCACCCTCGAATGGGCTTTTAGAAAAGATGGTTTTGCCACTTACCTAGTGGGCTTAAAACTCACAGTTTTAATGCGTTATCCCAATTTAGGTAATTCAATCTCCATCCACAGGCACTCAAGCAGTTATATCACATAAGCAGCTAGCCTCATGGTAATCATGCAATTATGGAAACACTCACACGCATGCGGTTTGCTAAAGCAAAAGGACTTACAGAGTACTCCAAGCCAAAACAGAAAATAGTTAGTAATCATATGCATGATCCTAGTTCATGTTAAGATGGCTAATGTAACACATGCGGAATGTCACTAGAGTAGGCTCAGCTAGTCTATAAATGACATGTGAAAATGCACAAGTAGCATGTATTCAAGTTAGATTTGAGATACTTATGCAGTTAGTATGATGCGCCGAGCCTGGTGCATGCAATACTGATGAATGATGCACGCATGCATAACATAAGGTATGCTAAAGTAAACATGTCCTAATACTAACCATCAAAAGCAGGTAAGTAAAAGGGAGAAAGAAGTGGGGGTTGGAAGACATGCACACACGCACCCACACTTATTACAAATTCACCCTCGCTCGGAGGGACCAAAAGAATAATACAAATTAATTAACCTACAAGCTAATTAATTATTACAGACCAATTAATTAATTAACAAATTAACTAATCTAATGAAAGCAGTAAACGGCCTTGGGAAGAGGGCCCAATGCAATGCGCACTCGGCTCCGCTCGGAAAGTCACTGCCATGCACAAGTTTGCCTCTGCTTTGACTGTTCTGCTTCTCTGAAAATTGCACAACTTCCAAGGTTGCTTCTCTAAGTGTTGTGGGACACTACCGGCTGCGTGAGATCATCACCGGCCATTTAGAATGGTCATCGGCTAAACATTGTGCTCTCGGCCAAACCTGTTTTGCCGGTCGGCACAAAACACTGCCGACCGGCCAATTCTTCCTGCTGAAACCTGTTTGACAGCAGCAGAGGGCAGACAAGGCATGACAATGTATTTCAAGCAAATGTATGCACGAACCACACTCCCTATCATGCAAGGGACTCAAGGGAGCATGGCCCTCGACCCTCGGACCACCAATCGCGCATTTCAATGCGTGATGGCCCAAGAAACCAAGGTGTGCAATTTCAATGTGGAATGAAATGCACATAAACAAACAATGAACTCAACCTCTATCACACTCAATTCAAGAGGCAAAGTATGCATGCCAAAATACTACGCAACCTAGGCATGGAAGCTAAGTATGCAACATGAACATGTGAATATGTATAGCATGCAACAATCACGCAAAATGGAGCAAGGATGGGACAATATGCAAGACAAGCATGCAACATCATGCAAAGATGGACTTAAACTAATATAGGTAGCTCTCAAGCATGCCAAAATCAGTGGCCAAAATGATGTAACAAAGGCATGAAAACTCACACACAAGCATGCATGCAGAAAGGCCTAAACATGGAGCATAAGCTATCAACTCTCCAAAGCATGAAAAGGGATAGAAAATGCAAGTATGAAAGCATGGAACATGGACTGAAATATGGTCTCCAATGATGCCAAATCATGAGAACAAGCCAAGTAAAGCATGCTAGCGACACACACATCCAAGGCTAACAAGCTAGAATGCAAAGAAGCTATACAAAGCATGGCAAGCATGACCAAAACGACACCAAATAGAACTTAAACATGTTAAAACATGACTAAAAACTTCACAAAGCTAAGCCAAAACATGCAAGCATGGTGGTCCAAATGCAAGATGCCTTTTTAGGCAAAATAAAGGAATGCAAGGAAAGTGTAAGGTGCATGCAAGGGACCATTAAACCAAGCAAAAAAAGTAACATGGCATGTCAAATAAGCCCCAAAAACCCATGGAAACAAGGTCCACACATGCTAGAATGGGGTGTTCCTTTGAAAGTCCAACAAGAGGGTTACTCTACACATGCAATAAGGACATTCAACAAGACCAAACCAACTCTGGAAATGGCTTATGGGGGTCCTAAAACCCTCTGAAAAATACTTGAAACAAGGCTTGAAAGCATGCAAATAGGAGCCCCTTTGGAAGGCCAAAAAGGGCAACAAACAAGGCAACAAGGGAGAGGGTCACCCCTCTCCTTCTTAGGACCTCAAACCACCATCCTCACCACTGAAATCCCTCAAGATTGCAGTGGTGAGGAGGCCCAAATAACGTTGTCCCAGAGCTCAACCGTAAGTAAGACAGGCTAAAAGGGTGTGCAAAAACAGGGAATAAAGAGGATAAGAAGTTACCTTTGGAGACCAGCAAGAACCAGCAGCCTTTAGGTCTCAAAAACCAGTCCTCAACCTCTGAAAACAAGCTCCAAGAACCTCCAAGTGATGATGGAAGTGTGTGGCTATGAAGTGGTGTGCAATAGGCCAAGAACAAGCCCCTTTTGGACCCTCTAATCCACACAAATGTAGAGAGAGAGGGAGATATAGAGAGGGAGTGATATATATATATATATATATATCATATATATTAGATTTTTCTAACCCCTAAAATGGAAGGAGAGGCTCTCCTTATATAGAGAAACCAATGGGGCAAAGCTTCTCTTAGAAGCTTTGACCAAAAAGGCCAAGCTTCTCTTAGAAGCTTGGAGCAAAAGGGCCAAGCTTCTTGGAGAAGCTAGGCAAAGGGGTCAAGAGGTTCAAGCTTCTTGGAGAAGCTAAAAAAAAGGGTTCAAGCTTCTTGGAGAAGCTAAAAAAAGGGTCAAGCTTCTTGGAGAAGCTAAAAAGAGTCAAAAGGTTCAAGCTTCTTGGAGAAGCTAAAAAAAGGGTCAAGTTTCTTGGAGAAGCTAAAAAAAGGTTCAAAAGGGGCAAGCTTCTTGGAGAAGCTAAAAGAGGGTCAAGCTTCTTGGAGAAGCTAAAAAGGTTCAAGCTTCCTCAAGAAGCTAAAAAAGGGTTCAAAAGGGTCAAGCTTCCTCAAGAAAAGGTCTCGGCCAGGAAAAGTGGCCGATTGATCAGAAATAGTGGCCGGCCGACCAAACACAATGCCGACCGACCATCAATAGTGCTGATCGGCCATCACCAATGGCCGGTGGCAAGGAAACAAGGCCGGTGGCCTCAAGCCAGGGCCGGTGAGGTGTGGGGATGGCCTACAAGCTACTTCCCACCCTCAGAAGCAAAACAACAAGTGTTTGGTGCAAAACCAGACACAAAACAGACAAGTCGAAAGGTCTTGAGGTAAGGCGCGTAGCCGAAACCTCCGAGAACTCAAGACGAACACAAACAAGGGTAATCATCGAGTGTTCAAACGATGACGTCCAAATCTTAAGGACGGTCAAAAATGGGGTGTCTACAACATGATGCATCAACTTCAAGAGACCATGCAAGCCATGCAGCGGGATGCTACCCGCCAGGCAGAGATTACCACCTGTCAGGTGGAAGTTGTGGCTCAACAGGCAGAACTAATCACCAGGCTTCAGCAGCAATAGCAACCCCAACAAGCCAAAGCGTCTGCTTTGCATCCATCCCCACCCCTACCTATGGTTCCAACACCCGGGGAGGCGACTCACGTCCAGGAAAACCTCCGTTTTGCATCCGTTTTGGTTCATTTTTGGTGGAGACCTTATTTTCATTGTTAGAAAGCTTGTAGGAGGGTGGGAGGCCAGCAATTGCTCTGAAAAGCCAGTTTTATTTCTTCATCGCTCTCTGTCGCCCGTTTTCCTCACTAAAAAGCTAATGTTGACTACCCTGGGGCCACTTTCTTTAGCCCTAAACCCCATATTTGTGTTGTGCACACCTGGGAGACCACCAATATGTATAGGCCAGCCAGTAATTGTCCTTGACCCTTTTGAACCCCTCTAAAAAGTTGGCTTTTCTCTCTCTTGGTTCACATTTTCTAACTTTTGAGCACATATTTGTGTTGTGCACACATGGGAGGCCACCTTTTTGAGGTGGCCGACCAGCAATTTTCATTGACCCTTTTGACCCCTGGCCGGCCAGCCACCTGAACCTTTTGAACCTAGCCGGCCAGAATCCCCTCTCCAAATGCCTTCCAGCTGTACCCTCTGTTTCCCCCCCAGATTTTGAATCCGAAGGGGTGCCTTTTGGGGGGAAATTTGAATTGGTTTCCCCCCCCTTTTCCTTCACTCCTCCCTCTATAAAACCAAACCCCCCAGCTCCATTTTTTAGGGTTACAAATTCTTGTTTAGAGCCTTGCTTACATCTCTCCCTCTCTCTCTCTCTCTCTCTCTTCCAAGCCTCAAAACCCTGAAAGCCTTGCACCATTTACACACCAACCCATAGCTCCACACATCCACACTCCATTCCATCCTTTTGAAGCTAATTTCCAAAGGCTAGGAGCTCCTCTTCTTGGTCCAAAGGCTACTGGTTCATTGCTCTTCAAGGGTAAGCACACTTTTCCCCTAAAGTAGTCTTTTCTTGCTTCATTTATAAGCCTTGCTTGAAAGCATTTTTGGGCTCCGACCCAAGCTGTAAATAGTCATATTTTATGCTCATATCCATGTTTGATTAAAGGTCTTTCTCTGTTTGAGGTCTCCTCCTCACCCTTTGTGTTTAAACTCTCTTTTAGGCCTTTTTTTTGCATGATATTTTAGGCTTATTTGTGAGCTGTTTCGAACTTGGTCATAAACTATGAAATGTCTTTTTTTGAGCCCCTCTTCAACTTTGTTGAAGGGATCTCCTCTGTTTGAGCCCAGCAGCTATCACTTGTCTCTTTATCCCTCTTTTAGGCCTTTTTCTTGCATGATATTTTAGGCATACTTATGATTATTTTCGAAGCTTGACATAAACTGTAAAGTGCCTTGTTTTGAGCCTCTCTTCAACTTTTTTGAAGGGATCTTTACTGTTTGAGGCCAGCTGCTGTCCCTTGTCTCTATTCTCTCTTTTTGGGCCATTTTTGCATGATAGATTAGCCCTACTTGTGTTTGTTTTTGAGAGTTATCATAAACTGAAAAATATCTTTTTTTAATCTCATCTTCAAGTTTGTTTAAGGTTCAATTTTTTTTTGAGGTCATATGCTTCCTTGTATGCTTGATTGTCTCCTATTTTGAGCCTTACACCTAAGCCCTTGTTGCATGCTTTGTTTGGCCTTCTAGCCACTGAAAATCGGATTTTCAGTGGCTAAGACACTATTTTGAGCTTCCAAATCAGAGGGGGGTGACCCCCTCTCACCTTGACTTGTTTGGTGGTCATTTTAGCCTTCCAAAGAGACCCTATCTTGCATGCTTTGGAGTCACTTTCCAGGGTCATTTTGGTGAGTTTTGGGACTACCATATTTGATTTTCATAGTTGTTTATGCCATGCCAAATGCCTATCTTGCATGTGCTTAATGACTCCTTGCATGGCCCTCTAAAGTAACTCATCATTTTTGCATGCCATGGTTGCATATCAGTGGTTATTTGGGCCTATTTTTACATGTTTTATTCACTGATTTTTTCTGATTTGGTGGGATTCCATGTGAATCCTATACTTGCCATGTAAACCATGTTTTCTAGTCAAAATTGCATGCTATTTTAGTCCATCTTGCTAGCATCTTTTGGCCATGATTTGAACTGAAAATGTCCATATTTTGCGACTGCCTTGGCTCTGTCTTCATGCTTCATGATCAAATAATGCATGCTTTGTATAGCTACAAGTCATTCCATGTGCCTAGTTTCGAGTTTCAGGGTTCATCTCATGCATCGGGTGCCATATTCCCATAATTCGGGACCATTTTGCATCATATTTCAGTGTTGGAATCTACATGCTTGTATGCCATATTCCATGCCTTGCCATGCCTTGTTAGAGTTGCATGTTATGCCTAGGATCGGTCCTCGGTTTGCGTGCATGTGTACACGCATTTCGATAGTCTCATTTTCACCTAATGGCTACTGATGTGAGTGTGGCTGAGGTCCGCTCATGTTAGTGTAAGTCCATTATGCATTTCGTATGTCATTTCATTTCATAGTATTGCGTATGCTAGGTTGTATGTTAGAGCATTGTGTATGCCTCGTTACATCGTGCATTGTGTATGCCATTTCATAGCATTGTGTATGCTAGGTTGCATGTTAGGGTTGCATTCATGCATATCATGCATATTGCATTGTGCTTGGGATAGGAGTTAGCCCAAGCACGGGAAACGAGGGACATTTCGTACTCCGAGTGACGGAACGTGTCTCAATTCCTGGTCGCCGACACTCCGGATCACCCATGATGGAGCTTAGGTCCTGTTGTGTTTTCATGTGCATTCATTTCATATTGAGTCATGCAATTCGACTCCTCGGCCATCATGTACCGAGATGCGTGATTGGTGGCACGAGGATCGAGGACTACACTCTCCAAAGAGTAGTCATGCATACATATGTGAAAATACTTTGCCATGCCCCTTTGTTGCTCTCTGTTGCAGCAAATCAAGAATTAGCAGCCTTTCGGAGTTTGGCATGCATTCCAAGAACAATTGCAAACAGAGGCAAACCGGGGCATCGCAAGGGATTCTCCGCACAAGGCAACCCGAGCATGCATCATTCATCATTTGGAACAGAGCTGAGGCGGTCCATGGATTTGCGTGCCAATTTACTGCTTTCCTAGATTAATTTGTTAATTAATTAGGATTTTATATTTATTTGGGACTGTATTGTTTATTCATTAGGGACTATATTATTTATTCGGACCCTCTGCGCAAGGGCAATGTTGTAATAAGTGTGCGTATGTGTGATGTATGTCTTCCAATCCCACATCTTTCTCCCTTTTATTTATCAGCTTATGATGGTTAGATTAGGGCATGTTTCAATTAGCATACAGTATGATAGCATGTTTGCATTCATTCATCTATCTTGCATGCACCGGACTCGACGTATCATACTAACTGCATTTGTATCTTAATTCCAAGTTGAATACATGTTAGTTGTAGCATTTCACATGCCATCTTTAGAATAGTTGAGCCTATCTTAGTTGTATTTTGCATGTGTCGCATTAGGCATTTCTGTATAGTTAGGATCATGCATAGATTTCTAACATAGCTTTTGTTTTAGCTTGGAGTACTCGGTAGGTGTTTATGCTTTAGCATCCTTGCATGTGTGTGAATGACTGCCATGATAGCATGCTTACCATGAGGCTATATGCTTATGTGATATAACTGCCTAAATGCCTGTGGGTGAAGGTTGGATTATTTGAATTGGAATAAATGCATTGACTGTGAGTTTTAAGCCCACTAGATAAGTGGCAAAATCATGTTTTTCTAAGCCCACCCGAGGGTGGCAAATCCACGTCTTAGCCTACTTGCGGGTAGCACCATCAAACCACTTTCAAAAATAAACATGAAATGTTTTGTTCCAATTCAGACGATCTAGTCTATACTTGTATGCTGTGCGCATCACATAGTAAATCTAGGCTAATAACCGGAATAAGAACGCATAAAGTTTTCAAAACTAGATATCATGGTTAGTAGAGGCCGATCTTTGATCGGGCGAGCGGGGGTGCTCACGAAGTGACCTTTCCCAATCGTACCCAAGTTCCCGAGCCGAGGCAACTTTGGTAATGACGGACACGTGGCCATAGGCAACGAGTCAGGGTTTCCTAAATTTCCCAAAAATAAAACATTTAGGTGGCGACTCTGTATCTGGCAAAGCAGTCCATGTTTGGCACTTCTTTCAAAATCTGTTTTCTCAAAACGATCCACCAAAAGTGATGGTCCCACGGTCACCAGCATCAGAAAAGTGATAAATCAATCCGAGGATGTCCAGTTCCCCATTATAGATCAGGGACCGAGCGTCATGCGTGGTGAGTCCACACATCTGCCCTAAAGCTTGGGCGTGACCAAAGCGAAACTGAGGCAAGATCTCTTCATAACTTTCAGATTCCATCAAAACTTGAAAATCTTCGAAAGTTGGACATACCTCTTGCCCGCCAAAGCTAAAGACATGCGTTACCGGGTTCCAAAACCTCACCGTAGCATGGAGGAAGGGAAGGTGTAGCGGAGTACGGCTCAGCATGAATAGTGCATTCAAGCCGAAGCCCCGAAAGTTTAACTTTTTCAAGCCGTCTAAAGAAGCGATCCAAGCTGTGAGAATTTCGACGTGAAACGCTTCCATTTTGGTGCAAAACTGAGATGGAATGAATGAGCCACGGAGCTAGGACTTTTAAAGGGGATAAGGCACTGTTTGGGGGGACACGTGTCGAAAAACTGGTGGTTGCTGAGCTAAGTGGCCGGCCGACCACCTTTTCTGGTAGGCCGACCACCCCTCTCCCCTCAAATGCAAAAAGCTGGTCGGCCAGCTCCCAAAGGTGGCCGGCCATGCTGCAATCTGTGTCTTTGGTCCTGTTCTACCCTCTAGAAGGAAGTTCCTAGCATTTCCATGCATCGGGAGTGTTGAAGGCGCGAGTTTTCCTTAGTTTTGGATGCGTTCCGTCGCCCAAATCATCCGAAATACACCTTGTTTATCGAGTTGTTGTTAAGTCTTGCTTATCGAGTCATTGTTTTGATTATCAAGTTATTGTTTTGCTTATCGAGTTGTTGTTTTGTTTGTTGAATCGTCTTGTTTATCGAGTTTTTAAGTTTTGTCGAGCTGTCGAGTCCTGTTTGTCAAGGTTGTTACTCCTTGTTTAATCAGTTTTGTTGTGTTTTGCTTATCGAGTTGTAAGCTTGCTAAGGTTTTGTTGTTTCTTAGTAAGTTAGGTTGTTTAGTTTGTCGTGTCGATTCGCTACCTGACTTGGCAAATACACAATGCACATTTACCGTTTAACCTCATTTTTGTGCAAAATGACGCGATGCGATGCTGAGAATATAAAGTACAACACTTTTTCGAAAAGCTATTTCATTCTATCATGCTTCCTTTGTTACAACATTTTACAACAAAAGTACAAGTTTTGCAGAAAATAAAACTGCCTAATAATGTACAATGTGCTACAACTACTAGTAAAAAAGGTAAATAAAGCAGGAAACAACTGCACCAATGCTCTCAAGAGCAGGAATAAGAGGCCCTCTTCGTCCTCTTCTGCGGAATAGGCTCTGCACCACCGGCACCATCTGAGTCGGAACTGTCATCCTCGGGATCCTCCTCAGCCTCCCCTCCACTCCCGGAACCAGGGTCGGAACCCTCCTCTCTATTAGCGGATGTCTCTGACTGACGATCTGCAACCTCCTCCTTCTCCCCGTTCTCATCGGGCTCCTCCTCTACGACATGTGCTCTGCATCTGCGGGACGACTCCCCTCTCCCGGCCCCGTGAGAAGGCCGAGATGGCCCGGCTCCCCGAGAAGGTCGAGATGGCCCGACTCCCCGGGAAGGCCTGGATGGCTCGGTCTGTGGCTGATATACCGGAGGCATCTGAAAATAAAAAGTGCAGTTTGAATACATTAGCTCAAATGTGTGTATCAGATACAGATGCAAGCAAACTATATGAAATGAGGGTGCATGCAGATACAGTATATGAATGTGGTGTGTGTCAGATGTGCTCTACACAGGTAACCTACCAATGCAGTGAAATGATCAAGTTCAGCATGTCATCGGAAGTATGATAAATGTGAGAAAATTAAAAGAGTACCTGGACACCCATGATGGATAACTGTGCCTCTCTCTGTAAGACCATGCCCTCGAGTGCAGCCATCATCCCGAGCATCTCATCCATATACTCAACCGGAGGCTGCAGATACAAATGCAAAGTATCAATAAAGGAATGAATGTCCAAGTATCTGAGTGATAAATCAAAGCTATAAAGCATACCGGCGGTGAATCAGGATCTCTGACATATCTGTGGTTAGACATGGGAGGCTCTATCGGAATCGAGTAAGGAGTCCCAAATCACCATTCCGTCAGCTCAGTTGGCATGTCTGGCCACCCAGGATGATGATGACTCGGAGGAATCGGGGGAACCAATCCACCCCCACCTCTGGATGTACCAGCCCTGCTAGTGGAAGGGATGTCCGCGGCCCGAGCCCGGCCCGATGAGGGCATACCAGCGGATCTCCTCGTCGGGGTACGGACTCCCGTCAACGAAGGCATCAAGTATGTGTGACGATAAGTCGTATACTCTCCCTGCTCCAGATGAAGAAATGCATCAGTACCCAACCTGGCGTCGACAACACCCTGGGGAGGGAGCCTATCAGCGGTCCGCATGTCGTCTGGGGGTGCTGAGGGAACGCCCTGAACGGGGTAGCCCCATGTCTGGCGCAGGAAGCGCTCCCCTAAAAACCAGGCCTTGCCAACCGGCCCCTCTAATAGGATCCTGTACCGAGAGGAACCCCAGGCTCCAGCAAACTGGAATCGGAGGTCACTACCCAAAGGAGCCCAAGGCTACCATGCAATCTGCGAGTAACTAACGCATAAGCTGATCAGAAATCGTAAATGTGAAAGATAAATCAAAGATTGGAAACATGAAGAACTGAGAGTTCTGCAATACCTCTGATGGTCGTACTGTGTCAAAGTACTGCTGTAGATAGAGAAGAGACTCCCGAGGTCTCGGCCGGTACGGGCCCTCAAATACCAGCGAGTAAGGGGTCATGGGAGGCATCGCCACCTCGAGCTCCGAGGCTAGTGTTGGGAAGTACGCGTAGATCCATAGCTGTGGAAAATAGGGCAGTAGCCATCAGAATACAGAATGCTGAGTGCAAATTGTAAATACAGAATGCTGAGAGCAGAGTACAGAGATACAAAATGTAAAGTGTACCGTGTGTGAAGTGTATAGAGAATGAAAGAAGAAATGTAAATCAAAGGGGGCAAAGAGTACCTCCCAGGCTCTCCAATAACCGCCAAGTATGTTCCCCCGTCCGCGGGAGGTCGCGTTCATACAGCAATAAAGAGTGGCCAGGCTGGCGCCACCCCAATCATACCGCCGGACCTGTGATAGGTCCACTAGGGCACTCAACGGATAAAGTTCGATAGTGTTCCCCCTATCGGCGAACAGAGTGGTCCCGAAGAGGAACATCAGAAATCCGCGGGTATACTGGGCTACCTCCTCAAGAGTCTCAGGCTCCATCTCCACTCTCCGGAAATGGGAGGAAAACCAAGTATATCGGACCCTGCCCGAAGATCTGTCAACTGGCGGGCGAGCTCCTAACAAGTAGATCCAGGCGGCCTCCCACTGGCCCATGTCCTCGTCATATGGGATCGCCCAGCCTCCCATATCAAGGCCGGTCAATACGGCGAAGTCAAATGGGGTCATAGTCATGTCCCCAGTAGCAGAGAAATGAAAGGAGTTGGTGGTGTCCCACCATCTTTCCACTAAAGCACCCATCAGTGTCCTACTAGCCGGACAACGAGATATCCCAGAGCAGAAGGGCCCAAACCCTGCCAAGTCAACCAAATCCCGGACAGCCTCCGGAAGCTCAGCATACAACTCTCTAGCCGCAACAGAGCCATATCCTCGTGCTATACAGGAGGTCACCTGCATTCAGAATGAATACATACATTCAGTCTCAAAATGAAATAAATGAGTTGTGTGCAAATAAAATGTATGAGCTGCGTGCAAACTAAAACAGATACAATGCAATGAGCTGCGTGCAAAATCGAATATTTGGGTTGTGTGCTCAGATTTCAAAATCAGTGGGCTGCGTGTTCATCTCAAAGATCGAGCTGTGTGTTCAACATCAGGTGTTTGGGCTGTGTGCTAAGATTTCAAAATCAATGGGCTGCATGTTCATCTCAAAGTTTGGGCTGCGTGTTCGACGTCAAGTGTTTAGGCTGTGTGTTCAAATTTCAACAAATGTGTGTTGCGTGTTCACCTTCAACTTGGGCTGCGTGTTCAGAAATTTAGAGTTTGGGCTGTGTGTTCAAATTTAACAAGTTTGTGCTGCGTGTTCACTTTCAACTTGGGCTGCGTGTTTAGAAATTTAGAGTTTGGGCTGTGTGTTCTACTCTCAACAAGTAAGTGCTGCGTGTTCACCTTCAACTTGGGCTGTGTGTTCAAATTTTAAAATCAATGGGCTGCGTGTTCACCCTCAATCTGGGCTGTGTGTTCAGAAAGTCAAGTGTTTGGGCTATGTGTTCAAATTTCAAAATCAGTGGGTTGCGTGTTCACCTTAATCTGGGCTGTGTGTTCAGAAATTCAAAGTTTGGGCTACGTGTTCAACCTTCTGTCAAGTGTGTGCTGTGTGTGCACCCTCCATTCAGGCTGTGTGTTCGGAAATTCAAAGTTTGGGCTGCGTGTTCAACTTTCTAACAAGTGTGTGTGCTGTGTGTTCACCTTCAAATCAGGGACTGTATTTTCAGAAACTCAAGTGATTGAACTATGTGTTCAAGATGTAAACAGAATATTGTATCATGGGCTAAGCGTCAGAACAAGCTACGTGCTAAAAAGAGCAGATATGCATAGTAAGAGGCATGAAGCGTACAAAAATGCAGAATACATTGCAGAAATGTAAAAAAGGCAAAGTAAATACCTCTCGTGCCTGATGGCAGAGGTGGGACTCCGGCTCCCGCAATAAAAGATCCCCGTGTGCTCGATCATCGAAATCGGTAAAATGGTAGAAAACTGCCTAGGGAAGCACATGTGTCGGAGGGTCGTACCTCTTGGGTATGAAGGGTCGCACCCTCGGAGGCAGAGCCATGATATCGGGATCATCCCCGACGCCCGGAGGACCTCCACCATGAGGGAAATGGCCAGCCATTTCAAAAAATCTGCAAAAAGGAGCAAAAATGAGCAAAATGAGCAAAAATTGGAAAGAGTCAACAAAAGTCAACTCTCAGGAAATGAAAAAGTCAACAAAAGTCAACCCCCGAGGAAATCTTCCAAATGTTGAGACAAACTTACCTCAAGTGGTGAAAATGAGAAAAGAAGCACCGAAATCAAAATTTAATCGTTCTAAAGTGACGAAAACTAAAAGATTTCGCGAAAACAACTTGCGTGGTGCGTTGGAAAACGCGTATAGAGCTCAGATCTGAAGAGGAAAATGGTCTAGGAAGGTAGAGAAGGTGTTTTCGGAGCTGGAGTTATGAGGAAAAATGCTTTGGCCGAATGGATTTAAAGAAAAGAGAGTGAAAGTACCAAAATGCCCACGGTTTTGGCAAAGTGGCCGGCCGGCCACCTTGTGTGGCAGGCCGGCCATCCCGTTTTCAAAAACCTAGCTGACGGCCTCCCCTTGGAAATAAAGCTGGCCGGTGGTGTTCCCTAGGTGCCCACCAAGCTCTCTGCAAATTTTGGGGAGGATTGGAGTCCCCGAGACCTGAAAAAGTACAAGAGAAGTGCACTTTCCGTCGCGAAACCGCTCTACCGGAACTTCAGCTTCAACTTTCGATGCGTTTCCCATCGTTACTCGTCAAAAGTGAGATGTATCCTTTTTGAACATGTTGCGACCCCTCCGGGAGGTAAACCGGAGGTCACGATTGAGTCGCCCTCATCAAAAACTTGCATTTCTTTGCTCGTCATTTTACGACAAATTCGCATTCGAGTTCACACTTGTTCTGCATTGATATGCACATCACTTGCATTCTCATGCACACCACCCATACTATTGTGCACATTTCACGGGTGTTGTCATACCCTCATGCTTAACCCGTGTTGTCACGCGCGTTACTCCTCGCATTGCGATGCACTGTTCTATCAACGCCGCGATTGTCTGCATTCAATATCGTTTTGAAAACATGTTGTTAACAATGTTGTGCTTGTTGAGTCTCTCTGTTTTCAGGGCACGATATTGTATGTATGGTTCATTTGAGGTTGGTACGACCAGACGAACCGCGCAGGTATTGTATCTTCTCCATGTGAGACGTGGCGAGAATTGAATAATTCTCCACATTCTTAACTGCATGAAATGTAGTTGTTGCTTTGCATTCTTGCTTAAAACTGTTGCATCTATTGTGAATATGTGCTTCATTACAGCTTGCTGCATTTGCATGATCATTGAGTTACCTTTAGCTTCTTGCATTGTCGGTTGCATTTTGCCCTTGCCTGCGGGCATGCCTGCGGGCACATCTCTGTTTGTCTTGTTTATTTGTCTAAGTCTTCGGCCTTGTCAAAAATGGGTCGTCTCTGGGCTTTGACATTCACTCCCGTCACTTATGACTTCCGAGTTCTGTCAAAGAGGGACAACTGTAGACACCCCATTTTTAACCGACCTTAAAACTCAGACGTCACTGATTGAGCGCTCGGTGATATTGCATATTATGCTCGTTTAGAAGTTTCAGAGTCCCGGCTGCAAGCCTTGCCTCCGGACTTCCGGACTCTTTCACGCGTTGCCTCGGTTTGTGAACCAGGCTTTGTTTTCTCTATTTTCTCATCCCGAAGGGAGAGAGAGGTCTCGTAGATCATCTCTCAGTGGCCATAGGCTACGTTTCGTGGTCGTAGGCCATTTTTTCCATTTGGAGGCCGGTTTTCGGTTTTTTCGGAGGCGACGGCCGTGT
Organism: Camellia sinensis; assembly: GCF_055761805.1. Classification (NCBI taxonomy): domain Eukaryota; kingdom Viridiplantae; phylum Streptophyta; class Magnoliopsida; order Ericales; family Theaceae; genus Camellia; species Camellia sinensis. Next base: position 97,178,548 of record NC_138975.1, on the reverse strand, counting down.
GCCTCGGTTCGGGACCGCCTAACCAACTCTATTTGCTCCGATTTTTGGCATACACCTTATTTCCTCCCTTTTGAAGAACACTATGTCTCGAGAGACCAACTTCGTGGTTAAACGCCACCTTTGGTGCTTAATAGCCCATTTTCGGGGCCCCAGGTCGCGCGTTTCGGTCCCCGAACCTCCATTTTGCATCCGTTTTGGTTCATTTTTGGTGGAGACCTTATTTTCATTGTTAGAAAGCTTGTAGGAGGGTGGGAGGCCAGCAATTGTTCTGAAAAGCCAGCTTTATTTCTTCATCGCTCTCCGTCGCCCGTTTTCCTCACTAAAAAGCTAATGTTGACCACCCGGGGCCACTTTCTTTAGCCCTAAACACCATATTTGTGTTGTGCACACCTGGGAGGCCACCAATATGTATAGGCCGGCCAGTAATTGTCCTTGATCCTTTTGAACCCCTCTAAAAAGTTGGTTTTTCTCTCTCCTGGTTCACATTTTCTAGGTTTTGACTACATATTTGTGTTGTGCACACATGAGAGGCCACCTTTTTGGGGTGGCCGGCCAGCAATTTTCATTGACCCTTTTGACCCCTGGCCGGCCGGCCACCTGAACCTTTTGAACCTGGCCGGCCAGAATCCCCTCTCCAAATGCCTTCTAGATGTACCCTCTGTTTCCCCCCAGATTTTGTATCTGGGGGGGTGCCTTTTGGGGGGGAAATTTGAATTGGTTTTTCCCCCCGTTTTCCTCCACTCCTCCCTCTATAAAACCAGACCCCACAGCTCCATTTTTTAGGGTTACAAATTCTTGTTTAGAGCCTTGCTTACATCTCTCCCTCTCCCTCTCTTCCATGCCTCAAAACCCTAAAAGCCTTGCACCATTTACACACCAACCCATAGCTCCACACATCCACACTCCATTCCAGCCTTTTGAAGCTGATTTCTAGAGGCTAGGAGCTCCTCTTCTTGGTCCAAAGGCTGCTGGTTCATTGCTCTTCAAGGATAAGCACATTTTTCCCCTAAACTAGTCTTTTCTTGCTTCATTTATAAGCCTTGATTTCAAGTATTTTTGGGCTCCGACCTGAACTGTAAATAGTCATATTTTGTGCTCATCTCCATGTTTGATTAACGGTCTTTCTCTGTTTGAGGTCTCCTCCTCACCCTTTGTGTTTAAACTCTCTTTTAGGCCTTTTTTTTGCATGATATTTTAGGCTTATTTGTAAGCTGTTTCGGACTTGGTCATAAACTGTGAAATGTCTTTTTTTGAGCCCCTCTTCAACTTTGTTGAAGGGCTCTCCTCTGTTTGATGCCAGCAGCTATCACTTGTCTCTTTATCCCCCTTTTAGGCTTTTTTCTTGCATGATATTTTAGGCCTACTTATGATTATTTTCGAAGCTTGACATAAACTGTAAAGTGCCTTGTTTTGAGCTTCTCTTAAACTTTGTTGAAGGGCTCTTCACTGTTTGAGGCTAGCTACTGTCCCTTGTCTCTATTCTCTCTTTTAGGGCCATTTTTGCATGATAGATTAACCCTACTTGTGTTTGTTTTTGAGAGTTGCCATAAACTGAAAAATATCTTTTTTTAATCTCATATTCAGGTTTGTTTAAGGTTCAATTTTTGTTTGAGGTCACATGCTTCCTTGTATGCTTGATTGTCTCCTATTTTAAGCCTTACACCTAAGCCCTTGTTGCATGCTTTGTTTGGCCTTCTAGCCACTGAAATCCAGTGGATTTTCAGTGGCTAAGGCACTATTTTGAGTTTCCAAATCAGAGGGAGGTGACACCCCCTCTCACCTTGACTTGTTTGGTGGTCATTTTGGCCTTCCAAAGAGACCCTATCTTTAGAGTCACTTTCTAGGGTCAATTTGGTGAGTTTTGGGACTACCATATTTGATTTTCATAGTTGTTTATGCCATGCCAAATGCCTATCTTGCATGTGCTTAATGACTCCTTGCATGGCCCTCTAAAGTAACTCATCATTTTTGCATGCCATGGTTGCATATCAGTGGTTATTTGGACCTATTTTCACATGTTTTATTCACTAATTTTTGCTGGTTTGGTGAGATTCCATGTGCATCATATACTTTCCATGTAAACCATGTTTGCTAGTCAAAATTGCATGCTATTTTAGTCCATCTTGCTAGCATCTTTTGGCCATGATTTGAACTGAAAATGTCCATGTTTTGGGACTGCCTTGGCTCTGTCTTCATGCTTCATGATCAAATAATGCATGGTTTGTATAGTTACAAGTCATTCCATGTGCCTAGTTTCGAGTTTCAGGGTTCATCTCATGCATCGGGTGCCATATTTCCATAATTCGGGACCATTTTGCATCATATTTCAGTGCTGGAATCTACATGCTTGTATGCCATATTCCATGCCTTCCCATGCCTTGTTAGAGTTGCATGTTATGCCTAGGATCGGTCCTCGATTTGCGTGCATATGTGCACGCATTTCGATAGTCTCATTTTCACCTAATGGCTACTGATGTGAGTGTGGCTGAGGTCCGCTCATGTTAGTGTAAGTCCATTATGCATTGCGTATGCCATTTCATTTCATAGCATTGCGTATGCTAGGTTGTATGTTAGAGCATTGTGTATGCCTCGTTACATCGTGCATTGTGTATGCCATTTCATAGCATTGTGTATGCTAGGTTGCATGTTAGGGTTGCATTCATGCATATCATGCATATTGCATTGTGCTTGGGATAGGAGTTAGCCCAAGCACGGGAAACGAGGGACATTTCGTACTCCGAGTGACGGAACGTCTCTCAATTCCCGGTTGCCGACACTCCGGATCACCCATGATGGAGTTTAGGTCCTATTGTGTTTTCATGTGCATTCATTTCATATTGAGTCATGCAATTCCACTCCTCAGCCATCATGCACCGAGATGCGTGATTGGTGGCACGAGGATTGAGGACTACACTCCCTGAAGAGTAGTCATGCATACATATGTGAAAATACTTTGCCATGCCCCTTTGTTGCTCTCTGTTGCAGCAATCAAGAATCAGTAGCCTTCTGGAGTTTGGCACGCATTCCAAGAATAATTGCAAATAGAGGCAAACCGGGGCATCGCAAGGGATTCTCCGCACAAGGCAACCCGAGCATGCATCATTCATCATTTGGAACAGAGCTGAGGCGGTCCATGGATTTACGTGCCAATTTACTGCTTTTCTAGATTAATTTGTTAATTAATTAGGATTTTATTTTTATTCGGGACTGTATTATTTATTCATTAAGGACTGTATTATTTATTCGCACCCTCTGCGCGAGGGCAATGTTGTAATAAGTGTGCGTGTGTGTGATGTATGTCTTCCAATCTCACGTCTTTCTCCCTTTTATTTATCAGCTTATGATGGTTAGATTAGGGCATGTTTCAATTAGCATACAGTATGATAGCATGTTTGCATTCATTCATCTGTCTTGCATGCACTGGGCTCGGCATATCATATTAACTGCATTTGTATCTCAATTCCAATTTGAATACATGTTAGTTGTAGCATTTCACATGCCATCTTTAGAATAGCCAAGCCTATCTTAGTTGCATTTTGCATGTGTCGCATTAGGCATTTCTGTATAGTTAGGATCATGCATGGATTTCTAACATAGCTTTTGTTTTGGCTTGGAGTACTCGGTAAATGTTTATGCTTTAGCATCCTTGCATGTGTGTGAGTGACTGCCATGATAGCATGCTTACCATGAGGCTATATGCTTATGTGATATAACTGTCTGAATGCCTGTGGGTGAAGGTTGGATTATTTGAATTGGAATAAATGCATTGACTGTGAGTTTTAAGCCCACTAGATAAGTGGCAAAATCATGTTTTTCTAAGCCCACCCGAGGGTGGCAAATCCACGTCTTAGCCTACTTGCGGGTAGCACCATCAAGCCATTTTCAAAAATAAACATGAAATATTTTGTTCCAATTTAGACGATCCAGTCTATACTTATATGCTGTGCGCATCACATAGTAAATCTAGGCTAATAACCGGAATAAGAACGCATAAAGTTTTCAAAACTAGATATCATGGTTCGTAGAGGCCGATCTTTGATCGGGCGGGCGGGGGTGCTCACGAAGTGACCTTCCCCAATCGTACCCAAGTTCCCGAGTCGAGGCAACTTTGGTGATGACGGACACGTGGCCTTAGGCAACGAGTTAGGGTTTCCTAAATTTTCCCAAAATAAAACATTTAGGTGGCGACTCTATATCTGGCAAAGCAGTCCATGCCGGATTTGGACTCTTTGGTTCAGATTTAGAACCGTGACAATTTGAGAGTCCGAACTTGTAGTAAGCCCAAAATGAACAGAACGGGACTCATCCTCCCGTGGCGTTTAGGGACGTCTACACTATGAAGTTGGTTTTGCTGTTGGCCCTAGTGATTTTTCTCCACTCCTCTGTTGTCTTATCTCTTATTCTTTCTCACATTTCCATGTTTTCTCTAAATTTGCGCCCCCTCCTCCTTCTTCCCCTTCCCCTTCCCCCATTCTCATTCTTTCCCATTTTCTCTTTATTATTTTTGCTCCACTTTTCTCTTATTATCGCCCATTCTTCCTCCATCTTTTACATGTTTTTATTTTCTCTTCTCTCTCTTATCCATTTTCTTTTCCTGTTGCTGCATCACATTGTTAATGCATATATGGTATATATTCTTACATATATTAGGTATTAATTTCTTAGATATACTAGGTATTGCCATAGTTGGGTTTCTTATAGGATACTTTTTCTCATAGTTAGATTTCTAGTAGGATACTCTTTTTCAGCCTATATATACAGGCCTTCTATTGTACAAGACAATTCATTCAATACAATACATATTATTTTTCTCTTTCTCTACTATTCTAACATGGTATCAAAGCTATAGATTAAGTTCTTGGTGTTCTTCGCCTTATCGGTGAGCGGCAGCCTTGCCTTAGCCGCCTGCTGGACCTCAACCTATTTTGTTGCCATATTTTCCTTTCAGTATCGCTTCGTGGTGATCTTTTACTCTATCCGCTGGTTTCTATCTTCTAATCTATCTGAGTTTAAAGGGGGGTATTATACCTATATCATGGTAAGTATGGTTATACACCATGCGAACCATCCAAGCTGCCCTCTTTGGCACACCACCCAAGCTGCCCCCTCTAGCGCGCAATCTAAGCCGCCCCCTCTAGTGCACAACCCAAGCCGCCTCTTTTGGTGTACAACCCAAGTCGTCCCCTGGCGCACTGAGTTATTTGTTGCCATTATTGTTCAGTACCACGTCATAAGTTATGTGTGTGCCACGCTTGCTGGTTCAACATCCGTTCTCTACATCGGTCCGGCATGACCCCTTTAAACTGTCGACATTGATTCCGGTTAGCTTCTACATTAGTCTGGCATGACCTCTTTAAACTATTCAGACAATGATTCCGGTTAGCTCTTACATCGTCCGACATGACCCTTTTAAACTGTCCCAACATTAATTCTGATTAGCTCGTACATCGGTTCGGCATGACCCCTTTAAACTGTCTTGGCATTAGTTACAGCTAGTTCCTACAATAGTCCGACACGACCATAAACCGTCTCTCGACATTAGTTCCAACCGGTTTTTATATCGACCTGGCACGACCTTAAATTGTCTTGGCATTAGTTCCAGCCAGTTTCTATATCGGTCCGACACGACCTTAAATTGTCCTGGCATTAGTTTCAGCCAGTTCCTATAATGGTCCGACATGACCATAAACTGCCTCCCGGCTTTAGTTCTGGCCTCTTATTTATTTCAAGCACCCTTGTGCTCCCATTCGGATTTTGCAATCTATTTGCCTTTTATTTTATTTAGTTTTATTTCATGTTTTAGTTTCTCTCTCCAAATACAAGATGTTTATCCTCCTTAAGTTTGAGGGGGATGGTAATATATATATGGTATATATTCCTACATATTTTAGGTATTGATTGCCTAAATAGATTAGATATTGTCATAGTTAGGTCTCTTATAAGATACTCTTTTTCATAGCTCTTTTTCATAGTTAAATTTCTAGTAGGATATTCTTTCTCAGCCCATATATACAGGCTTTCTATTGTATAGGACAATTTATTCAATACAATACATATTATTTTCCTTTTTTTCTACCTTGTCCCAGATCATTTAGCTTGATTTGTGTTCGTGTGCTATGCTCTTATCTTCATTGTCCTTGGATTTAACATATGTTACCTTATTTCAATCTCATTTTTTTCTCTATATCCTAGGGTTGTAGTTGGCATCCTAATCGGAGCCTTAATTTGATGAGTCCGGATTCTCGGCCGCCCTTTCCGGCGGCCGAGGCAACAGCCCCCCAAAACGACGTCGTTTTGGGGGTTTTTTGAATTTTTTTTTTTTTTTTTTTTTTCCCTGGATAACCCCCAAAACGACGTCGTTTTGGGGGGGCTGCTGGGAAGGGCCGCCCAAAAGGGCGGCCGAGGATCCAAATTCTAATTTGATGTGGTGCTTTTTAGGAGGTGTAACGATCAGTGCTTAATATTTCAAGTCTGTTCATTGTCGCTTCAAATGAGGTCTTCTTCTGAGGTGACATATAGCTACTCTAGGTGCAACTCATTACCTTATGGAGCTAAACGTCAACATAGGCTGCTAGTATAGATGATTTTTTGTGAATGTGTGGATGCAAATTTGTTGAGTGATGATGGTTGGTTCTTGTCTCCCTCTCTTATTTTGGTTGTTTTTTAGTTGCGTGTGTTTTAGGGTATGTTAGTTTCACCTGGCCATTATATTGCGGGAGTTTAGGAGTTATTTGGGGTGTCCTAAATAAGTATATTTTTTGTCTTTTTAAATTAAAAAGTTGAGATTGAAAATATGAATGTTTGGGTTAATTTTTTGATTTTTTATGAAAAAATATGTATTAAAAAATTATATAAATTAATGTGTAGAGAAAAATTAGTATTGAGAATTGTACAACTATAATTATTGACTTTTAATAAATAGTAATAATTTTTTAACTTTATAAATAATTTTTTAACTTTTTAAAAACTTTCTAAACTTGACCTTAATATTTTTAGGCCAGTCTAATAGTTCATTCAAACCTTTGGCCGAAGCGGTGATGACTCTCGAAGACGTTTTGAATTTTACTTTATTATCTCTATTTTTTATATATATAAAATCAATCGCTTACCTACTCTAAAAAAAAAAAAAAAATAACAAACAAATAAAATAATACTACCTCCAGCAATAAATGAGAATGACAAAACATTTGTTGGTTTTCATGCCAAGTTAGACATTTGACTATGCGCAGCATGTCATCAATTTTTCCGCAAAGTAAATAAATAAATAAAAGCTACCTCCTTTAAATAACATTTAAACATTATTATATTTTAACCTTGTGGGGATATTATTTTTTGAGTTGTCTACGTAACTGAGATTATTAGTTGAAGTGTCACGTGGATAGACCAAGTCACCGAGACATAATATGAATTTGAGATATTCGAATAGAAGATAATAGTTCTAGATAACATCAAGCTACCTATTTGAATAGAGATGGAACTCTTAAAGAAGCTCATCTAATTTGAATATTGTGAGTTGTAATAGATGTTATCCTTATAAATGATAGTCATGAAGCAAGATTTTTAAGGAAAGTTAGACACTGACTATTATAAAAGTAAGCCATCTCGTGAGTCTAAAATATACTTTTATTTGTAACGCTTTAATTTGTGTATCGAATACTTGTGCAAGATTTTGAGAGATTGATTGACTGATTTAATCATCGGAGTGCCCCGGATGGACGCAACCACCGCAATATTTTCATTTTCTTGTTGACCATAGGTTAATTTATTTTATTATGTGCTCTCCAACTAAATTTTCTATTTGATCCTGTAGTCGAAAATCAACACAAACAAACCTTACTATTTCTCTAATGACACAGCTTTTCTTCAGAGTGGGTTTAGTAAGCCTTTTTGCGACACTACAAAAAATTACTTTTTTGCGACGGTAAAATGCCGTTGTAAATACCCAAAACGCCGTCTCAAAAAAATTTTTGCGACGGCAACTGGCTTTTTGCGACGGCAAGTGGGGGGTCGCAACAAAGGGGGTTGCAAAAGGGTTTAGCGACGGTATAACGCCGTCGTCTTTTTTTGCGACGGAAAAATGACGTCGGCATTAATGCGTAAAAATATGAGATTTTTTTAGACGACACTGTGTTGCCGTCGCTAAAAGGGTTATTTGCGACAGCACCTGATGCTGTCGCTAAAGTGCTATTGGCGACGGCAAATAACACCGTCGCTAAAGGTCTTCCTTTTCAACCAATTCCCCTATCTTTTGCAACAGCATTATTGCCGTCGCAAAAACCCCTGGTTCTATTTTTCTTTTTGAGACAGTATGTGTGGTGCCGTCTCAAAAAAAAAAAATTGTAATAAAATTATTGCAAATATGAAAATGGCCGGTATTAAATGAAAAATAACTAAAAAATAACCGATAATTACATAATAATATAAAAAGTCCAGTATGTAAATAAAAATTCATCCATAATTAAAAATATGAAAATGATCTTCCATTTTTTTCTTTTTGCTGTCATACATTGTACAAGAAAGACTAACTAAGCAATAATATAAAGCTAACAGAAGAAAGAGCATCACTAACATCATCTCACTAAAGTATAGCAATAAACACATATATCTTATTCACATCTTCATGTCTGCCATGGCACAAATGATTTCAAATGAACAGAATGGAAAGACAAGGGAAAATTACAGCTCTCAACATCGCCTTCTGCACTACTTTCACACTATGCAGATATTCTTCCTTCAAGTCATCCGGTAGCCAATTACAAACCCTAAAAAATAAGGATTATATTAAAACTAGATTAAACAAAAAATTTAAAACAAAAAATTTAGTCTAAATTATCAAGACACACCAACAATTCTCCAAGTCACAAAATCATACACCTAAACACCAATCCCGCAACGGGTGACAAACATCAAATGTCTGAAATAAAAGTCACTACATTAATATGGCAATGATATCACAACAATTCAAACTAATTGAACACTAGTACATGAAATTAAATCCTACAAAACTAACCCAATTAAACATGCTTCCTGGAATACAAAATAACTACATTTGATTACCATCCATGCCGTGATGAACTCAATTAAAAATCCCACAAGCCTAATTCAGCTCAACTCAACAAAGTTTGGAATTTCAAATTAAATTCCACTGAAATCATATTTCAACAAATTGGATAGCTTTAATTTCCATGGAACTTATTAGCACCACGAAAACCCATTTGAACTTGGGATACAACGTTACTACCATTGTACTATATTAACTTTAAACATGAGATATGATTTGAAAATCTACTAGTCTGTAAGGTTTTAAGAGAAGCTTACAAAAAAATTCAACATGATCAACATGAAGAACATATAAATATACAGTGAAGCAGTACTCCCCCAGTTCAAAGAAAGAACCAGTGTTGTCGGCACTGAGATGTGATGCGGTTCCAAGATGATAATAATATTGTTATATCATTATCAGTTTAGAGGGTCAAATTTGAAACTGTTGGAAGTTTTGACTAAATTTATAAATTGAAAAACCTCACATTTGATAGTAAATAAACCTCTCATCTGGATGAGATATAAAATTTTGATTTTTCCTAAATCCTATTTAATATCAAGTACATCCCTACATAGTTACATCTTATCTCAAAATATTATACAATCACAAAATGCTCAAGACATGTCCATGAACTTATATCCAACTTTTGAATACATATCCCTATATACTAACATTAAGAGCTTAGGGAGATTTAATGCCTGGACACGCACGCACACTTGATACTCATACACGAGTCCACGTAACATAGGATGTGCCTTAATTTTGAAGTACAACATTGCAATTTTTATGGCATTTTTAAGTACAAATTCATTAACTAAAATGGGCAATTAGGTTAAATGCATACTACAATATCACTTGGTACGCAATCACCTTTAGCTTACCTTAGAACTACCAAACTGAATATTATTTAACCTTATCAGCGAGAAGGTTCCCTTCTCTAACAACTCCATTCAATGAATTCTACCTTGGAATGCTATAAAAAATACTAATTGAACCATTAAAATATATTCAACATCAAAATGTTTCCTAAATTTTCTCCCCCTATTTTTTATTTTATTTTGATGTCTAAATTTTCTCTAACATTCAGATCATTGAGCATGTATAAAACTTTTTATATGAAATTCAGACGTATTGAATGAGGTTTTCTAATCGTTTGCAGATCTGTTGATGCTCACATGCATAAACCTAATCACAAAGAAAACAACATCACAGTCCAAAAGAAATAGATAAAGAAGTACCATTTGTCGAAGTGCCGAGTCAAAAGATCTTTTTGGAGCAGACTTGATAGCCCTGTTCGAGTGGGCTTCTTGGAAAAGGCTGGAGCTCTGCTAGTTGGAAATGCACCAACTCTCCTTGAAGCTGAGCAGTCTGAGCTACTCAAAGGAACAGATTGTAGGGAGTCTACATCATCATCACCAGATGATGCAACAAAACCTTTACTCTTAGAGCTAAATCGGTCCCGATCATGACTATGTGATGAACTGACACTTCTAGAAACAGTTGGAGACATTGACTGTCTGCCTCTGGAAGACGAATCCCTACCATTTCGGGATGCAAGTGAGAAACCCCTCACATATGATGCTGGTCGATCAGCCAATGAAGTACGTAGATTATGAGGTGCATCCAAGGAAAAACTGAGAATATTTGTTTGCCATGCCCTTATTTTTGGTGACGCGGAGTTTTCCCGACTTTTATTTACAGGGGAGATACCCGTTATCCCAGATGAAGATACAATACCACCAGACCCCGTACTTATCCTCCGAGGAGTCAGTGTCGAAGACCTTGGAGCAGGTGTTGATGGTTTATTTGGTGGGGGAGATGGTCTCTGTGATGGGGTAGCATAGCAAACACTAGGAGTTGGACTAGAATGAGCTGCTGAAGATGGGCTTCCCCTCGTATGGAAAGTACTATTCCCAGACCGTGGAGAAGGGCTTAAGCGATTTGGGCTCGGACTACCTCTACTACTTTTGCGATTCTTTCCCATCTACAATAAGATACACATTAGATGCATTATGGTATAAAAAATGTTAAAGAAAAACATGAGCAGTAGACACCATTGACAGATACAAGTAAATAAACGATGAATATTCATCCCATTGACATGAACAATGACCTACCGTGGATGATCTTGAGATTGTGATGGGTTGACTTTGAGGTCTTCCCCTCTGAGCAAGTGTAACCGGAGGCTTCTCATCATCCAAATAAGAGAAGAGAGGGGTGTCAGGAGGAGTTAATAACCTTTAATTTAACAACACCAGATATTAGATCAAACCCAAGAACAGTGAAGGAGTGAGATCAGCTACAGAACAGTGAAAAAGGATTAAAGGAATTTATATAAGGATTAAAGATCAAACCCAAGAACAGAAAAGTAGTGAGATCGCCGATTGCCGCTCGTCGCTCGCCTCCGTGAGAGAGAGAGAGAGATAGAGACAATGTTGTTTCGAAACTTAGGGCTTCGAAACTTAGGGCTCTACACACCTGAACGGAAATGAAAAAAAATGGGGGAAAGACGGGGGAAAAATGGGGGAAATTAAGGTTTTGTTTGGTTTAAATTTTCGGAATATTTTTAATATTTTGATTTTCGGAATATTTTTAATATTTTGATTTTCGGAATATTTTTAATATTCTCAATATTTAATTTTTAAAATATTTTAAATATTTTAATTTTCAAAATATTTTTAATATTTTTAATGTTTATACAAGCCTAAAAAATTAATTGACAAAAAAATTAATTGACAGAAAATAATTGACATAGAAATTGTTTGAAAAAAAAAATGATTTGAAAAAAAAATATTCAAAAAAAATTACTTAAAAACAATTAATTGAAAAAAAAAACATTTTTTTATTTGAATATTTTAAAAATAGTTTGGTTATGACTGTTGATCAAAAATACGGATATCAAGTTATGAGTTGTGTGTTTGATTATCAATTATAGGTTGAATTAAGTTTTGAAAACTATTTTGAAAACTTATCACCAAACAAATTTTCTTATTTCACATGTCACATCAAACTTTTAAAACTCAATTCAGCACTCTATTAAAAAACCATAACCAAACAAATTTTTTGTAGAACAGGAGAGGGAGCGGCAGTAGTGGTGAAGGTGGTGGATAAGAGGTGGTGGTGGTGGTGGTGGTGGTGGCGGTGGCGGTGGCGAAAGAGATTAGTGATGAAGTTGTGGTAGTGGTATGGGAGATGGAGTGGCGGCAGTGGATGAGAGGTAATAGTAGTAGTAGTAGTAGTAGTAGTAGTAGTAGTAGTAGTAGTAGTAGTAGTAGCAATGGTGGTAGTGGTAGTGGTAGTGGTAGTGGTAGTGGTAGCGATGGTAGTAGTCATGGTAGTCATAGAGGTGAAGTGACGATAGTGGAAGTAGTGGTGGTGGTGGAATGGCGTTTTGCAATAGTGGTGAAGGTGGTAGAGAAGATGGGTGGTGAGAGAGAGACATGAGTGCGAGACAGATAGAGGACACAGAGAGAGAGAGAGAGAGAGAGAGACAGAGTGATGAGCGAGAGAGAGACAAAGTGGTCGCTAAAAGTGTATTTTCTTGTAGTAGATCGATAAATCGAGAGGGAGCTCAGTAAATAAAGAAGACGGAAGGGAGAGAGTGAGCAATGCAAACATAGTGGGAGAGAGAGAGAGAGAGAGAAAGAGAAAGAGATAGAGAGTGAGAGACAGAAAAGAGACAGAGAGAGAAGAGAGATGGACGAGAGAGACAGAGAGAGATAGAGAGATGAGCGAGAGATATATAAAGAGAAGAGAGATAGAGAGAAAGATAAAGAGACAGAGAGAAAGATAGAGAGAAGAGAGATGATCGAGAGAGACTGAGAAAGATGAGAGCAGAGAAAGGAGAGATGGGCAAGAGAGATAAAGAGAAGAGAGATGAACGAAAGAGATAGAGAAAGAAAAGAGATAGATGAGTGAGAGACACAGAGAGAGAGACAAATAAATAGATAGACAGAGAGAGAAGAGTGATGAGTAAGAGAGAGAAAGAGAAGAGAGAGATGAAGATGAAAAAATAGATGAAAAGATATAGACAGAGAGAGAGAGAGAGAGAGAGAGAGAGAGAAAAAGTGAAAAGAGATAAACGAGAGAGAGACAGAGAGAGATGAACGAGAGAGATAAAGAGAGGAGAATGATAAGAGAGATAAAAAGAAGAAAGATGGACGAGAGACACATAGAGAAAAAGAGAGACAGACAGACAAACAAACAGACATAAAAGAGTAACGAGTGAGAGAGAGAAAGAGAAGAGAGACAGAGACAGAGACATAGAGAGAAAGAAAGAGACAGACAGACAAGAAGAGTGATGAGTGAGAGAGAGAGAGAGAGAGAAGAGAGACAAGGACAGAGATAGAGACAGAGAGATAGAAAGATGAAAAAATGGGTGAAAAGAGAAATGTTCAAAAGAGTAAGACGAAGTTGTTTTTTTTTTTTTTTTTTTTTTGTAACAAAAAAATACTGTTGCATTTATTTAAACCATTTTATGACTATATATATATGAAGTCGTCTTAAAGCCACAATATATATATATATATATATTAATTTTTTTTAAAATTTTTTGCAACGATACGTATTAAAATCGCAATTTTTTTTTTTTGCGACTGCAACTGGTACCGTCGCAAAAACTCTATTTTCTTTTGCGACAGCAATCTCTGCCATCGCAAATATTCTTTTTTTTTGTGACAACAATTTCTACCATCGCAAATACTCTATTTTTTGCGATGGCAAGTTGTGTCGTCTCCAAAAGTCACATTTTTTAGACAAATTATGCCGTCGTAAAAAATCATTTTTTATGACGACAAATATACCGTAACAAAAAATTCCGTCTCATAAACTCGCTTTTCTTGTAGTGTGAACATACCATTATAACATTAAAGATTGAGGCCTCGAATGTGTGGAGCGCGAATGACGCGAATAGTACGGAAAATATTATCTTACCGGTAAGAGAATAAAAAAAACCCTTAAAACGACGTCGTTTTGAGATTTCGAGCCATTCGCGCCTTTAATATTTCGAGGTACGTAGCATTCTTCCCATTATAAATATTAAGCTATGCCAGCACATAAAATGTTGAAAGTACACATGTATAAAAAAATGCATGGAAGAGTAATTATCTATTCATACGAAATTAATAATACAGCAAGCTACGCGTAGTGAATCATCATTATATATAATAATTACGATTTAGAGTAGAGTGATCAAAGGATGTGCTATTAGGCATAAAATCATTGGTCCACGTTGAAATAGTACAATGTTTAAGTCGTTTTCGTAATAATTTCAACATAGATGTTATCATCGCAATTGTATGTTTTTGGGTGGCTTCTTATTTGTTACACTTTAAAATTTTGATTCTTAAGGACATTAGCTTGCTTTGACAAGTTAACAAAAAGTTAGTTTTTGGGTTTTTTAGTTAAAAAAATTAATTTTTTTATTCAAATCACTATTTAAAAAATTAATTTTTTTGAGTAAAAAATTAAAAATTAATTTTTTACTAATTTTTTAAAACACCACATTTTAAAGTCTATAACATGTTTTTAGTCAAATGATAATGATTGCTTCGTTATAACATTTCGTAGTGGCTAAAAGTCGAATTCGCGAAGGTTCTAAATATGAATATGAACATATGATAAAATCATGATATAGAGCTTGTTTGAGATGTTAGGTTTGAAAATTTTTCTTTTTTTTTTTTTTTTTGACTAAAATAATCATAAAAAAATAAAATATATTTTTTAATATAATAAAATAAAATATCACATTTAATTCAAAATCATTATATTCTTTTTTTCACAAAAGTTTAAAAAACTAAAACGTTTATTCTAAGCGAAGCTTTTTAGCTCCAAACTAAAATAATTAAAAAAATTAAAAAGTCAACTCACTTTCCAAACGAACGTGGAGCCGCTTTTCTAATTTGAACAATTCCAAATCTAAATTGAATGAAAATTATTCCTAAAAAATGAAAATTATTGCGATAAGTTTGGGTAGAAATTTGGTTAGAAAATTCTGGAGATTTTTTAACGTAATGTTTTGGATCAGTCCAGTCCAACTTTTAATAAGGTTTTTTAAAGTAAAAATTTTTAATAAGAGGCATTTTATATTTAAACAATATTTATTAATATTTTGTATTTTATTTTTTGCATGTAAAATTTATTTTCTATTAGTGGAAAAAAATTGAAAGTTTATTTACAACTTTTAGTAACGGGCCTTTAATCAATGAATATTTTTTTTAGTTGGGTCTTTGTTTAAACAAATTTTTTCTTGACCATTAAAGAATTGGAAGAATTTATTTTAGCATTTATGATTGGAGTTTGAAACAATTTTTTCTTGTTTATGGATTCTTTGACAATTAGATTTATTATGATCCTTTAGATAAAAAATGTGCTTTTAGTATTCATGATTCAAGACATTTAACAATTGAGAATTTTATTTTTTTTGGGATGTCAAGATAATAATAATCTTTTAAAAAAGGGGAATTACACTAACGGTTCCTATAGTTTGAGGTTCGTATCATTTTGGTCATTGATTTTTCAATTGTAATATATTTGACCATGAATTTTGAATTTTGTTCCAAATAAGGACAATTAAAAATATCATTGAATTTTTCAAGAGCAAAATAGTCAATTTGATAAAATATAAATTAATTTGACAAAATAAATGTCCAAAAAATATTTTAAAATTTTTAAAAATTATTCTACCCACTAAAGATAAATTTATGTAAAATTGATAAATCTTTTAGACATTTATTATTTTACCAAATTATTTCTGGGCGAATTATGCTAACAGTCCCTATAGTTTAGAGCTCGTGTTATTTTGGTCTCTGACTTTTCAATTGTAATATATTTAACCTTGAATTTCTAATCTTGTTCCTAATAAGGACAATTGAAGATACCATCAATCAATTTCAAGGGCAAAATCACTAATTTTATAAAATATAAACTAATTTGATAAAAATATATGTCAAGTAGATATTTTTGAATTTTTAAAATTATTTATACTCACCAAAAATAAAACTATGTAAAATTGATAAATCTTTTACACATTTATTTATTTATTTATTACCAAATTAATTTTTATTATGTATTTGGATAATGATCATGTAATGCATGCTTGTTTTTATTTTTATTAAATTAGTTTTTATTTTTCTAAAAATCAAATATGGTGACAATTTTGAAATCATTATTAAACCAATCCATTAAATCAAAAAATTCAAAACTATAAATATTTCATATATTAAATACTATATATCGATTGCACATTAAAAGTCTAACAACCTCTCATTGTATGATCATTATCCAAATAAATAATAAAAATTAATTTAGTATAAATAAATAAATAAATAAATAAATGTGAAAAGATTTATCATTTTTACATAATTTTATCTTTGGTAGATAGAAATAATTTTTAAAAATTAAAAAATATTTTTTTAACATTTATTTTTGTCAAATCGTTTATATTTAATCAAATTGACAATTTTACCCTTGAAATTGAGTAATGGTATCTTCAATTATTTTTATTTGAAACAAGAATCAAAATTTAGGGTATGTATCACAATTGAAAAGTCAGGGACCAATGTGACATAAGCCCCAAACTATAGGGACCATTAGTGCAATTCATCCTTTAAAAAAAGATTTGGCAACGTTTGGGAATTTGTATATTTTAATATGCTATTTTAGTAGTTGAATGTTTTAGCTTGACTAAAATAATTATATTTAAAAAGAGAGTTTGAATTTTTTTTTTTTTTTATAGTTTGATGTGATATCTATGAGAGAAAAAATAAAATAATTATGAATTTGATATAATATTTTTCTTATTAACTATTTTAATCTATTTTATTTTTAAATATTATTTTAATCCCACAAATAAATAATAAAAAAAACCTCTTCCCAAACACATCCTTTGTATTTTGGGTTCCCAACAAAAAGATTTGAAGCTTGAGGGCTTTCAAAGTCGCTGGCCTACAGCAACTGCTTTGGTCGCTTCATGCATAAGCAGCATGTTTGAATTTTGAATCGGTGAAATAAAAGAGGAAATGAAACTTTATTTCTAGAATAAATTATAAATACAATTTTTAATACTTATTTAAAATATAAATTATTTTTTGTGATTTAAAAAATTATAAATACCTCCATTGTTAGAATGCTTTATTTAATAAAATTAATTAAAAAAATAAAATACTTAATTACTTTCCTATATAATAATATAATTATTTGAAATGTTAATTGAAATAAATTTATGATATTATTAATAACTGTTAATTGACTTAATGATTTATTAATAAAAGAGATTGTTTGTTATAAAATTAAAAACTTCAAAGGAATGAATGTAATTTTCAGAATCACAAAAAATAAATTATATTTTAAATAAAATTTTTATCCATATTTATATATTCTTCTTGGATTGAGAAATTAAGGAAAAAGAAAAAGAGAAATTGCACATCAATACAAGTTTTCAAAAAAATTTACACTACAACAAATGTCACTTTTGGTTACTAAATTTTTAGTTGTCAAAAGTCAATTTTTAGTCGAATTTTTTTATCTACTAAAATTTTTGGTCGCTAGATTAGTCGTTGAACAATTGTTGGGAAAGGTTTTGACAACTAAAAAGAATTTAGTCGCCGAAAGTCATCAATTGCCGACTAATTTTTTAGTCTCCAAAACCTTTCAAAAAAATTAATATCGCATTTTCAACAACTAAAAATTTTTTTCGCCAAAAACTAAAATTATTTGGGACGACAAACTTTAGTCGCTAAAAAGTTTTTGTTATTCAACTTATTTTTTTAGCTACTAAATATTTCAATCGCCAATTTTTTTTTTCATTTTATTTTGTTTTTAGCTACTAAAGTCTTAGTCGCCTAAACTCTGTTTTTTTTTTTTTTTTTTATGGCTACCAAATATTTAGTAGCCAAAAAAAAAAATCATTTTATTTTTATTTTTGGCTACTAACTATTTAGTTGTTAAAAATATTTACTTCTTTTTTGGCTACCAATTGTTTAGTAGCCAAAAACATAATTTTATTTTTTTTAAATTATTTTGTCTACAACCTGTATGTATTCCGTACAACTTGTACTATGTATAAATAAAGCAATACATATATTATCAATCATTCCACAATTTGCATCTATTTCACTTCCAACTATCCAAAAAGGGGCCACAACAAGGAAAACCCATAAAGGGAAGCTAAGAAAGCTAAAGACATACAGCAAACAAAACAAAACAAACAACCAAAATAGAAGAAGCATCCAAAATAGCTTCAGCAACGAACAAATTGTACGAGACAAATCTAGCCAAAAAAGAAATAAAACAACAAAACAGTTTCCAACAGAGCAGGTAGTCCACAACAGCAGCAATAACCAACAATATCAGTTGCACCAGCTGCAGCAGCAACAACCAACATTCCAACTATAGCAGTATTGTTTCCTAACAAAGTAAGCAGCCAAATAGCAGCAACAGCAACCAGCAATACCAGCCATAACTAGTAACACTAGTCAGTTGCCAACAGCAAGTAGACTAGAACCAACCACTGCCCAGCTTCAGTAAACCCAAGCAGGAAATGCACCAGCTCAAACATAAGATTACATCTGTTCAACCACCGCATAATAGGGGCAGAAAAAATAGTTAGTATAAATAACCTCACAAACACTCACATATCAGGAGCCTGGCATATAGATGTCACAGTCACTCAACCCACAACATCCCTAAACATGTACCAGTAAGACCTGCAAGAACTCATTACGGGAAATGATGGGCACAAATTTTAGTAGCTAAAACTATCTATATAGTGACGAAAACATTTTTTGGTGGCCAGTTGAGGCATTTTTAACGACTAAATTTTTTAGTCGCCAATAATTAATATTTCCCTGCTAAAAAAAATTAGTAGCTAAATATTGTACTTTTGCCGACTAAAAAAAATTTTGGTCGCCAATTCCACAAGTTTTGGCGACTAAATTTTTTTTAATTGCCAAATTTGATCGCCAAAAGTGTATTTTGTTGTAGTGTTACAAATAAGTAAAACAGTTTATCAATTTTAATAATTTAAATTATAATTTTTTATGAATTTGTAAATATTTTCTAGAAATACCACTTATTTGCAAATTTTTTTTATATAAAAAAAACAAGTATTTAAATTATTATTACTCATAGAGCCGTTATTCTTATTCCCCTTTACTTCAAATACACTCTCTTCTTTGTACTTATTATATCTAGAGGGGGGTGTATTTGGACAAAATGGAATGAGAATAGTAACTAAATATAATAAAGATAATGAAGAGAGTGTATTTGGAGTAAAGTGGAGTAAGAATAGTAGTTCCTAAAAAATGAATGCGTATAAATAAATTTATTTCACTTTTATTCTCTCCTACTGGCAAATAAAAAATTGGGCATTTATTCATCAATCCCTCTTCACCTAATTATGTTCAACTTATATTCTAATAAGTCCTATAAATTATTTTCTTATATTCTAAATTATTTTCTTATATTGTAATAAGTCCTATAAATAACATAATTACCAAAAAAAACCCTAATAATAATAGGGTGATATACGTCTTAATGTTCACATTGACAGTGTAAATATTGTGAATGTTCCGTGATGTAAACATTCACTCTGTCAATGTAAATATTCAAACGTTAATGTAAACATTCACACTATCAATTATAACTGTTCACATTACTAAATTGCTAAGGGTTCAAAAAATATTTTTAAGGATAAAATTGTCTATAAAATACAAGTATGCTAATTAAGATTTGGTAGATCAAATGTTTAAATAATAAGATTTATTAAAATATAAAAATATATTATGAATTAATTGAGATATAAGTACTCTTTCTTAATAAATTTCCCATAAAAAGTATAATGATAACATTAATGTTAATTACATGTTTTTGAAACAGCCCTTTTTATATTTGAATTGACAAAATTATTTTATTCTTTACCGATCACAAATTACTATATTATTTTTATTTTTCAATTTTTTGATATAAAATTATGAGTGTCACCCTTCATGGCAATCACAATATACTTGGGGCACCGTGGCCGTAACTCGGGACTGTTAAATAACTTCTCCTTTAAATTATATAAGTTCTTTGATTTGACATTTTTTAATTGGGTTTGGCATCTTTTAAATTGTCATTTCTACTTGAGAGATCATTTGAATTAAGTAGGCTCATTTTGAAATTGATTTCGATGATCTGAACAGTTTATTTTTTTAGATTCGTTGAGTACAATATTTATAAAAAAAATCAAGATGATTGAATATCGTTACCTATATGTTTAAATCATATTTGTTTCAAAAAACGAATGAAAAATATAATTTCAAAAATAACCATCAAATTTTTGTAATACAAATTTGATTAAAACATATAGCTATTGATATCCGATTATCTTATTTTTTATATGAATATTTTACTCAACAAGTCTTAAAAAATTAATAGTTCAAATCATTAAAATGAAATATTTAATAAATTTTATAAACTTTTCAAATTCTTTCATATTAAGATATGAATATAAGGTAAACCTAACATTTTAAAATTATTATCAGAGGTTATTTGGAATGACCTAAATAAATGTATTTTTTATCTTTTTATAAAAAGATGTGCAAAAAATATAAAGAGATGATATGATGAAAAAAAATAAAAAAATAAAAAATATATACTTATTTAAGATAATCAAACTTGACCTCAATGTTTCCATTTTCATAATTGTGTGGCATTTGCTTGCAAACCGCATTTGAATATTGGGGAAACAATCATTGTAATGTTAGAAAAATAATTATAAATTAATAAAAAACTTTTTGAATGTAAGTGAATATTTGGGAAACAATTATTGTGGGTTTAAAAAAGTAATTATAAATTAATAAAAATATTTTTTGGTACAAGTGTTGGGAGTGGTGTGACTTGTATTAAAAAATTTTTTTTACTAATTTATAATATATATATATATATATATTGTCTTATTTCCTACTTATATAACATTTTCCTTAAATGTTTGGTACTACGTAACTACTCAATAATATCCATTACAAAATTAGTGAATTCATTTATGATTTTATTAGTGTTAAACTTGAAAAAAGGATCTAAAAATATATTTATTTTTTTGGGAACCAATGAGTTGCACTTAATTTACAATTGTAATGTGGATGTTTGAGATCCATTTCGAATGATCTGAATCGTTTAATTTTTAAAATTGGCCGAGAATAACATATCTATGCAAAAAAAAAAAGGGTTGATCGAACATTGATACTTTAGATTATTGAATTGCATTTTTTTTAGAAAAAATAGATAATTTATATTCAAAATCATATGTATTCTTCAATTTTACAAAATAAATATAATTCGAATATGTAACTATCGATATCCAACTAAAATAATATTTTACATTAATTATCTCCTCAACAAGTCTCACAAAATCAAGAGTTCAAATCACCCAATTGAACTCAAAAATGGTTCATGAAGTCCACCAGCCCCTCTCAAAGAGGGGGATTCTATTTGAAGTCAAATTATGTCTTGATACACTCAATTTAAATTTATAAATTTTAATTCCTAATATATCTTAATTTGAATTTACTAATAAGGATAACACATATTAAACTCTACAATAATTTTTTTTTTCCTCATGGTACACCCTAATCAGTTATTCCTATTTAAATCTCTGTATCTTCTTTCCTAAGAGACCAAAGTTATTTCTTCTACTTCTTTTTTTTTCCGTCTTCATTCTCCTCCAAAATTTCAATCCACCCTACCAAAACTCACCATCATCATCAATATCATTATTTTTTATTATTTTGAAACCCCAAACTCTAGAAGAAAGTTTGAACAAAATCAAATAATAGATGAAAGAAATAATGAAAATAGTTTTTTGAAGCAACCCATCAAAAAGTAGGTAAGTATTCATATAAAGGGATTTCACAATTTTTGTAGAGCATTATCAATTATTTTCTATATTGTTTTTTGATAAAAATTAAAGGATCCAGTAATTAAATTAACAATAACATATTATTGAAGTTATTCTTATTTTGTCATTTAAATAGTACATTATTTGAGAACTACTCTTTTTTGTTAGTGCCTTGTACGGGAAAGAAATAAATCTTCTCGTATAATCCTGTTGATCAAGTCTGCGCTCCTCCAAACATCGTCGCTTTACTCCCTGAAAACACAAACGTGAGCTAGCCGGCGGGTGTGTGCTGGATACCTCTTCGATGCCTAAGTCAGCAAAATAGACAAAGACAAAAAGCTCTATGTATTTGAGAATCAAAGTTGTGTGTTACCTCTCCATAGGTGATGTTGTAAGCTTTTATAGGTTCCGCGTGGCACAATCTTAGTAGGACTTTTACTCCTCCATGTAGAGTCCTCCTAGGATTCATACTCCTGAAAGATAATGCCTATCCTTCAACACCCCCCTCACTACATAAACCAAGTGAGATGGTTCTATCATGGTCAGACTTCAACATGACCGAGGTAAGCATAGCTATGCTAAGCCGCAGACTAGACCACGATAACATTAGTTCGGCTCTTCCATTCACGGCTCTTACCTTGGCTCTTTTTAATGCTAACCACGGTATGTCTAGACCGGAATAACCAATACTCCGGTCCAAACCGGGATATCTTTTGTGAGCAACGACCAAACTTACCATAAGCTCTTTTGGGACCGGAGTAACTTCAGGTCTCTCGCGGGCCGGAGTAACTTTACACCTCTCTTGGGCCGGAATAACTTTACACCCCTCTTGGGCCGGAGTAACTTCATGGCCTTTTTACTCAGCCCTTCGCAATGTGGCCCATAACGGCCCATTACCCAACTCGGCCCAATTTATAAGTATAAATTACCCTCTCAATTGCCCCTTAATTCCATCTGCGTAGCATGATAGGGATTACCTCACTACTAGAAAAATGATTATTTGCGTCTAATTTTTTGCGACTGATTATTTAACCGTCGCAAAAAAAAATTATTTTTTATATTAAAATCTCATTTTACTCCCCCCCTCCCCCCCCCAAAAAAAAAACACAAAAAAACAAAAACGTAAAACGTGACCTATATCCATTTTTTCCTAATTTTCCAAATCTAAACTCCTTTCTTCTTCTTCTTCTCTCTCTCTCTCTCTCTCTCTCTCTCTCTCTCTCTCAAAATCTATCTCGCTCGACTCTTTCTTTTGAATCTCCACTCTCTCACTCGAATCTTATTGTCTCTCTCGCTCGATAGTGAAGATTTGAAGATTTGATTTCAAAATTTGAAGATTTGAAGATGTTGTTGATGAAGATTTGAAGCCAAATATTTGAAGATTTGAAGATGCTGTTGAAGAAGATTTCGATTGATTCATAATCGAGATTCATAATCGGTAAGCCTAAATACTTCTCTTTGTCTTTCTCTGTAACGTTTGACACATCTTCATCGATTCATCTTCATCGCTCGAATCTTACTCTCTGTAATGACACATCTTCATCGCTTAATTTGTAACATGTAAATTGAACATGAATTACTCTATGTAATGGTTGATTAATCTGTAATCTTCATCTTCATCTTCATCGATTACTTTTTGTAATGGTTGATTAATATGTAATGTTGGAAAGTTGATTGAATAATAATAAATTCAATCTGAGCATATTGAAGATTAATCTGTAAGCTTCATCTTCACTGTTTCGAAATGCTCAGATTAATCTGTCTCTGAAGGTTAATTGAATAATAATAATGTTGGAAGGTTGTTCCCAGATTTCCAAGTTCAGTTCAACAAAGGTAAATTGCATTTGCACTGGTAAGCCAGTTGACAGGGATAAAACTAATCTGTAAACGGTACACACACAAGTACAAACACTCAAGTCTTTTTGATCGTTAGGGTTCAAAATTCACATTAGTAATATCGAAAGTGTAATTGAAAGTATGCATTCAAATCTGTTTGTAGTCAAATTTTTACTTAAGTAGCTATGATATTACTTAAAGTTACATAGTACACTGAATTTGTAATGGTTGATCAGATCATTGCTTTGAATAAGTCATAGTACGTTGAATCTGGATTCTGTTTTGTTCAGTAATTTATCATTGAATTTTCCTGTAACTCAAATCCGAATTATGATCCAGAGAGTTTGAATCTGAAATGATTTTTTTCTACATTTAGAATTAATTTCTCATATGAATTTCCTTGTCTGCTTGTCTTCATTGTTTGTAGATCAAATTCTGGAATTCTAATTTGAATTTATGGTTTTCTCACATTCAAAATAGTTGGATAGAGTTTCCTTGAAACAGAAGGTACGCACAGTTGCACTTAAGGGTTTTGGCATAGAATTGTTTTCCCCTTAATTTTTTAGAGAGATTCTAGGCTGGTAGTATTTTGGTTTTCTTTTTTTTTTTTTTGATCATCTTTACTTTCCTTTCCCTTTTTGTTTTTCCTGGTGATAAAGAAAGAAAAAAATGGAGGGGGTGGGATCGTTTACATGGCATGCTTATAATGTTACTATGCCTGTGTTGCTACATGTTGCAGGTAGTTGATGCTCCTGAGATCTTGACAGTTATTGGGAAAATCCCGCATCTGTCGGGATTTTTGAACTCTTTATATCATTGTCAGTACAAGTCATTTTTCTCAGCATTTGGTAAGTATTTATCTTGTATATCTCATATTTGGTAAGTGTTTTGTTCTTAAGAGTCACAGGGTGTGGCTGGGAATATGAGCTTGAGAGAGGTGCAATACTTACAAATTTACGAATTTTACGTTTTATCAATTTGTATATATACATATGGAAATTATTAACACATTATACTAACATATTGTAGGTGTCAGATGCATCTAGTGGGCAGCAAGCTTTAAAAGAAAATGAATATGTATGCATTTCTCTTGGTATTACCTCTAGTTGTTATACCCAAAATGTACTGGTAAAGGATCCCTTGTATATTGGAGCATGAATCTTTAATATTTGGATTTTTTGTTTGTTGAACATTAAGTTTCACAGCTAAGAATGAATGAGTGTGAACAATTTTAGTATTATTGAGTGTCTAATAGAGGTCAAATTTGCTTTATGTTATTTATTGGCTAGTTAGAAAGGAAGTACCTTTTCTGCTTCTGATTCCGTGTAATATTTTTCAATGTTATCCGATGATGGTAATGCGTAGGAACCAATTCCTGTCACTCAACTTGTAAGGGAAACTGCAGCTGTTATGCAGGAGTTTACTCAGTCAGGGTAAGTGTTCTTTTCGTTTACATCTCATGAAGTCTGTCATATGTTTTTCAGCTCTATTCATACATTCTTCACGTTTACTATCAGTTTTAAATTTGCAAGGCCAAGGCCTATCCATCTTTCTTCTCCTAAATGGTGTATATCATTTATCTTTTTGGCTAGAAATCTTGACTGCTGTTTACTTGAATTCCTCAGAATTGTAATATGTGAGCTGCACTTGCCAACCAACAAGTTAATGGTGTTTCAATCCAATTGCGTAGATTTTTTTTTTTTTTTTTTTTTTTTTTTTTTTTTTTTCGGATTGGTAAGGAGGCTTGAACTTTATTAGGGGAATGCAACCTAAGCTACTGGGTGTGCCCTATAGATAAGTTCATTGTTAGTGTTGATGGATATTTGTAGTAGGAGGGTCAAGCTTTGCTGTAGTATCTTTACCCTGCTGGTTGCAAGAAAATATCCTAGCGTGTTCACTACGGTTTCAGCCTAACTCATAACTAGACAACACTTTTCCGGCAAGGCAGTTGAGTCTCTGATATCGAAGTTGATAGACTAATTACACCATTTGGTGGCTTTAAGGCTTGTGGTGTGCTAGGCAGCTTGCTTGATCAAAAGAAGAAAAAATTATATATATATTGAATGTAGCAAGAATTTAAGAGGCAACTCTATGATTCATGAAAGCCTTGGAGTGCTGGGAGGTAAGTCTTGCAGGAGGATCTTCACCCTTTTGGTTGCAACTTGCAAGAAATAAGGTTGGTGGTGACTGCTAAGTGACTTGCTTTTAAAATAAAAAATAAAATAAATAATAATAATAATAATAATAATAATAATAATAATAATAATAATAATAATAATAATAATAATAATAATAAAATTAAAAAAACTAAAAACTGGGTGTAGCTTTAAAATTTGCTCTCGAGTTGTGAGAGTAATTCTTAGGAGCTAGGCCCAGTTAGTTGTTGCCTCTTTGATTCATGATCTGGATGCTGTTTGCTTTATTTAGGCCATGTTTCTCTTTAATATAGGTTCCTCCCTCACATTCTGCATCATGTTGACTTTAGAAAATTTTCCTTATTCAGGGGCATACAGATGGCCACATGGCGTTACTTCATGTCAGTACTCACTCGTTGACTGTAGGTGATCATTGTGTGGGTAAGATTTTCATTTTATACAAATAAACAGTTTGTGCAAGAAATGAATTGGTACTTCTTACCTGCAGCTATTTAATAGTAATTTTTTTGGTGTAATAGTAATTTTTTTGGTTTATCAATTTTTTTGGTTTATCAGCTTAAGGCAAAATTATATACAGAAGCTGAAGTATTACTGTTCTTAGGGATTTTGCGATATGTCATGGTTAACATTAGAATGAATTTATGTTGACTTGGTTGATGCGAGACATGTAGATCTTTGTGATATTAGATGTTATTTGAAGTGCTTGAGAGAAGATGGAAGTTAAATCTTTGTCATATTAGATCTTTTGTGATTGTTTATCATCACTTTTCACCCAAAGAGTGCCAACCTTGCTGAAAATAATTCATTCAGTAAGAGCATTTTCTTCATTCCTGTAGGATAAGCTACTTGAATCTTGTCATATCAGCTTAAATGGAACTGTTTGGAAAAAAGGGTGACTTCATCAGAAAGAAAAAAATGGTGACTTCATCAGATTTTTCCATATATGGTCATTTATAGGCTTTATGGAAATAACAGTTCAAGGTGATGAGTTTTAAGTTAAATTCTTTTGTGAGAAAGGAATGGCGCCATTCAATTTCAGTTGGAAATTCAAACAGGAGCTTAGTTCTTCACCATATTTAGAGACTATAATGTTGCCTTAAGTTTATCTAATGGCATGCTTTAACATTTTGCCTTACTTTCAGGTTGAGACTGGAGGCAATCCAGGTGTCCTCTTCAAGACGCACCCTAACATCAACAAAGAGCCGTTTTCCAATGGATTGTATTTTTTTCATAAAAGAATTTTTCCCAAGTTTTTAGTTGTAATAACTCACATATGGCTCTAATTTTGAGACTCAAATGGAATGCTTGATTAAACTACAATGCTATACTGTCTAAATTCTTGTTATTACTACTCTTAGAGTGCTTAACGTTACACTTTTTTCTTTTTTTTTCTTTTTTTTTTTGCGACGGTAACAAGATGGTCGCCAAAAATCATGTTAGTGTTTTTCTTTGTTTTTTGCGACGGAAAAATAATGGTCGCAATAAGTAGTTTAGGCAGTTGCGAATAATTCGCGACCTTTGCTTTGCCGTCGCAAAAAGTATTTGCCACCCCCACATTCGCGACCCCCATTTACCGTCGCATAGGCCGTCGCAAAAGGTCTTTTGCGACTGTTTTTTTATTATTTGCGACGGTTTATAGCGGTCGCAAAAAGTGATTTTTTTAGTAGTGCCTGTTGCCAGCCGAGCTAAAAAATTTCAGAATTCCAACCGAGCTAAAACCATTTAGCCTTTCCAACCGGGTAAAAAACCCTTTTAGCCTTTCCAGCCGGGCTAAAAACCATTTTAGCCTTTCCAGCCGAGCTAAATTCACACCGGGCTGTACTTGTCCAGTCAAAACGTCTCTTCAATCACAGCAACTGAATCGCTTCTCATTTCTATGACACGTGGCCCCCTCTGATTGGCCCAATGCAGCTGTCACGCCGTCTTCGTACTCCATGAATTTTGAACAGTTCCCGCCTCTAGTCCTTCCATCAAAGCAAAACTCTTTGTTTTTTCGAATCACTCACCCCACTATTCATTTCCTCATCTCTCTCTTTCGTTCCTGAACTTGTTCAACCCTGAATTTGTTGAGTTCGTGTTCTTCATTGCCATTGCTTCCATCTCTGATTTTTTTCCTCTTAACCTGGTAAGTTTACTCAAATCTGCCTTGTTTTTGTTGTTTTCGCATTTACTTTTACAATACATGTATTTTTTGTGTTTTTTCAAAACACATACCTTTCTTTCGTGTAATAAAACCTCTGGCTTGTCACGAATAAATTGAAAAACACCGATTTTGATCCAAAATCATAGTATAACCGAACTAAAAAGTCGTTTGTAGTTGATGTCATTCTAGGCAGACCATTCAACCGAACTAACACTTCACGTTATGCCATTAGTTTTAACAAGTCAAACCACCTTTTGTTTTAACTTAGCCAAGCTAGAAATTCGCACTAAGTCTGCATAATAGTGCGTCTGTTAGTCTCAACCACGGCCGAGCTATAACTTGGGGCTAACCCAGCCTTCGTAGTTCAGACCGAACTAAGAGCGCTACCCACTGATGCTCAACCGGACTAACAAATCCCTTGCAAAAACTGAGCTAACAGACCTTTTACTCAAACCGAGCTAAGACATGAAGCATTTCGCATAGCCGAGCTAGGACTTCATTTATCTTGCCGTTATTTCTTCTTAGCACGGTCCTACGATCTGTGCGTAACACCCTTGTTTTTTACCTTGCAGACTTAGGTTGCCCAGGCATTCCCTTGAGCACTCAACCGAGCTACTCAGAATCATTTTCCCACCGAGCTAACACCCACATATAATTTATTCATAACAAACCACAAATGGGAAAGTATAGGTTTTTAGTTGACTCTCCTGGCGCAATGACTGAATTTCGCAAGGACTACCAAATCCCAGATGATGTCCACCTTTCACTGGCCGAGCTAGACATCATCCCTTGGGGAAAGCAAGGCTTTGTCCCTTTTAATGTTATTTCAATCGTAGAATGCGGTCTACATTTCCCAATACAGCCCTCCTTTATGAATTCCTTAAGCAAACCAAACTCTGCCCTACCCAACTTTCCACTAATTCCTACCGTATAATAAACGGCATTGCCGCGCTAAACGACCGGGCTGGTCTTAACCTCGGGCTTGCAGAACTCTTCCACCAATATTCTATAGGATCCGCCGAAGATGGATGGGTCTATTATTTAAGAATAAGACACCGGCGTGAAAAGATAATAAAAGATACTCCAGACAAAGATGTGAACGACGACGATTTCTTCTGGGTATTTGAGAATTTTGAGGACCAACAAGCCCAGATCCCTAGTGACAGAATAAACTGGAACAAGGGGGTAGTCGGTAGGTTTATCTCAGCTCCATTGAACGCCTTTCTTTACTTCGGATTTCAATATTTGAACTGGACTAACAGTTGTCTTCTTTTTATGCAGACTCGAACTTCCTCAAGTCACAGTACAACTACCCTAACCTAGCTACACTTCGTGCCGCGCTTCGATATCCAAGCCGAAGTTAGACCGAGCTATTGAATTTCCAGCCGACCTATCGATACAGTGGCAAACGAAAGACCAAGGTAACTGATTTCTTGTTGGAGGCTTCGCCTGAACCGGACCCAACCTTGCCCCAAATAAGATTAATCCCTTTAACTGCTGAGCAAGAGATAGCCAAGAAGAGAGCCGTGCGAGCCCTTCTGACTGAAACAAATCCGACCGAGGTACCGCCAGCTGGTCAAACTCAAGAAACCGTAGTAGCTCTGCCTTCTCAACAACCTTCATCATCTCGCCCGAAGAAGCATGCCTGGACTACCCAAACCGAGCAACGTCTTGTTGATGAAGATGAAACCGTGGTTCCTCAAACCACTCTGCCAGGCCCTCCACCGAGCCCACAACCGGAGCGCTCTGACCAAGCTACCTCCTCCAAGTGGGCTCCAAAAATCACCTTTCAGAACCGTGCAATCATGGATTCGGACTCAGTGGTCGTAGAAAAAGACCACCTGATGGCCTTCAACTTGGCTAAAGGTGTTTGTCTTCCAGCCGACATGAGGCATCATGACCATCTGACCGAGCTGAAGGCCCTTCGCTCGTCCACAAAATTCATGGTGCTGGTGAGTTGCCCCTTTATTTTTTCTAAAGAAATTTGTCCAATCTAACAGCTCGGTTATACTGAAAAAGTGTCTTACCATCCTTTTGCAGGCCATACAGAAAAACTATATCACTCACAAGCGAGTGTTAGAACTTAGGAAAACAACAAGGTAAGCAATGGCTGAAGCTGAAGCCAAAACGGTTGAGCTAGAAGCATCTCAACAGAAGACCACCGAGCTAGAGGCCGAGGTCACCCGTCTGACCGGACTAGTTACCTCGACTAATGCTGATAAACAAAGGTCCTTGACACTGATGAAAGACAAATACCTTCGTGAGCTGGCCAAGCTCGAAGGAAAAAAGAAGGCCGAAATAACGGAGCTTGAGAAGAAGTTGGAGGCTGTAGAGGACTGGGGCTTTAAAGAGGGTGAAGCCCTATACATTAAGCAGTGTGAAGCTAAAAAGGATCTCTTTTTTAAATGCGGGTGGAGGGGTGCTGTGGTGCAGCTCGGTCATGGGCCTGAGACTGAGGTCTTCAATCCTCCTCAATACTTTATACCGAGCTCACTGGCGGAGTATGCTGCTACCACTCAGCAACAGTTTCTTGAAGATTCAGATGAAGAAGAAACCGTGCCCAACGATACCCCGGTTGTCAATGATCCCTCCTGTCATTCAGCTTGGTCGGAGCCAACGGTGGAAGATTTGACTGTCGAACTACTAACTGAAACCGTGCTTCCAACCGAGACCATACTCTCGACCGAAACCGAGCTTCCAATTGAATCCGGGCTGCGAGTTGAACTTGATGCGGATCTTGATGATCTGTTTGCCTGACTTTGCCTTCTTCTTCTTCTTGCTTGATTTCTGTAATTTTTTTTTTTGCTGGTCACAAATTGTAACCGGGCTGGGGAATGCTTTGAACTTGCCAATGAAAATCTTCTTTTTGTTTCAACTCTCATTTCGGTTGATCTCTATACTTGTATTTTACTTTCTGATTGTAGTCTTGGACGAGGTATAGCAATCGCTTGCCGAGATACTTTATATTGGTCTTTAACATTTGCAAACATTTGCAACTTATAAGTACACCTGCCAATCATTCTTTAGCCGAGAACCCTACCGCGGCTGAAGAATACTTAAAGTTGGTTTTAATCCGGCCAACCGCTCTTTAGCCGACATTCTCACTTCGGCTAACGAGTACCAAGAGTTGGTTTTGTCCAGCCAACCACTCTCTAGCCGATATCCTTACTTCAGCTGAGGAGTACTAAGTGTTGGTTTAGTCCAGCCAACCATTCTTTAGCCGATATCCTTACTTCGGCTAAAGAGTATTAAGTGTTGGTTTAATCCAGCCAACCACTCTTTAGCCGATATCCTTACTTCAGCTAAAGAGTGCCAAGTGTTGGTTTAATCCAGCCAACCACTCTTTAGCCGATATTCTTACTTCGGCTAAAGAGTACTAAGAGTTGGTTTAATCCGGCCAACCACTCTCTAGCCGATATCCTTACTTTGGCTAAAGAGTACCAAGAGTTGGTTTAATCTAGCCAACCACTCTTTAGCCGATGTCCTTACTTCGGCTAAAGAGTACCAAGAGTTGGTTTAATCCAGCCAACCACTCTTTAGCCGATATCCTTACTTCGGCTAAAGAGTACGAAGTGTTGGTTTAATCCAGCCAACCACTCTTTAGCCGATATCCTTACTTCGGCTAAAGAGTACCAAGTGTTGGTTTAATCCAGCCAACCACTCTGTAGCCGATATCCTTACTTCGGCTAAAGAGTACAAAGTGTTGGTTTAATCCAGCCAACCACTCTTTAGCCGATATCCTTACTTCGGCTAAAGAGTACCAAGAGTTGGTTTAATCCAGCCAACCACTCTTTAGCCGATGTCCTTACTTCAGCTGAAGAGTACCAAGTGTTGGTTTAATCCAGCCAACTACTCTTTAGCCGATATCCTTACTTCGGCTAAAGAGTACCAAGTGTTGGTTTAATCCAGCCAACCTCTGGATTGGTTTTTCCAGCCAACCTAAAGTAAAGTGTTTGGTTATTTCGACCAAACGTCCTGCAGCCTGGATCCTTATCCTGGGCTTAGGAGGGGTGTTGGTTTTTCCAACCAACCACTCTTTAGCCGATGTCCTTACTTCGACTGAAGAGTACCAAGAGTTGGTTTAATCCAGCCAACCTCTAAATTGGTTATTCCTGCCAATTTAGAATAAAATATTTGGTTATTCCAACCAAATGTCCTGCAGCCTGGATCCTTATCCTGGGCTTAGGAGGGGTGTTGGTTTTTCCAGCCAACCTCTAAATTGGTTATTCCTGCCAATTTAGAATAAAATGTTTGGTTATTCCGACCAACCTTGCTGTTGATGTCCCTAACTTACTTAATACAATCTCTTTTTACAGAATAAAACATTTATGCTGAAAAGAAAACTACTTGTTTTATTGGGGAAAAAAGAAAATTACAAGTATTTTGAAGAAAAGCTAAAAATAAAATAGTTTGAGATTGGCAGTGTTCCATGACCTGGGAATTGCTTTGCTGTCCTTATCTTCTAAGTGGTATGCCCCCTTGCCAGCTAATCCGACCACTTTGTAGGGTCCTTTCCAATTAGGCCCTAATTTGCCATCTCCTGGGACCAAGGTGTTTCCCATTACTTTGCGCAGCATCCAATCTTCGATCTTGAATTGCCTTGGATGCACTGTTTTATTGTACTTCCTGGATAACTCTTGTTGGTATGAGGCAATGTGAACTAGTGCTCTGTCTCTTCTTTCCTCTGCAAGGTCGAGCTCCAATGCTATGGCTTCTCCATTCAAGTCTGGATCAAAATTTTCGCTTCTAATTGTGGGGAGGCCAACTTCCAGCGGGATTACTGCTTCCATGCCATAGGCTAAGGAGAATGGTGTTTCTCCTGTTGATCGTCGAGGTGTGGTGCGGTAAGCCCATAAGACATGAGGAGGCTCATCAGTCCATTTGCCTTTTGCTCTTTCTAACCTTTTCTTAAGTCCATCCAAGATGACCTTGTTTGATGCTTCCGTCTGGCCGTTGGCTTGGGGATATACCGATGTAGAATTGTAGAACTCTATTTTGTATTCTTCACAAAAGCCTCTGAAGATTCTGCCATCAAACTAGGTGTCGTTGTCTGATATTAGGGCTTTAAGTATGCCAAATCGAGTAATGATATTCTGCCAGACGAACTTCTTCACATCTTTTTCCTTGATTGATGCCAATGCTTCTGCTTCCACCCCCTTTATGAAGTAGTCTGTTGTTTCCGGGTGCTGTTGGAAGTGGTCCTACTATGTCCAAGCCCCATATTGCAAAGGGCCATGGGCTGAACATTGGTAGGAGTTCTCTGGCCGGCTGATGTATTTGGTGTGCGAACTTCTGGCATTTCTCGCACTTCTTCACATACTTCTCCGAGTCTGCCTGCATGTATGGCCACCAGTATCCTTGTGTAATGGCTCTGTAAGCTAACGATCTTCCTCCTTGGTGGCTTCCGCACACCCCTTTATGTATTTCGAACAAGAATGCTTCTACTTTGCTGGGGTGGACACACTTTAGATAAGGTCCTGAGAATGACTTTTTGTACAATGCCATAGATGAGGAAAGCCAAAATCGCTGTGATTTTGCTCTAATTTTGTTGGCTTCTTTTTTTTCTTCCGATAAGACGCCGTCTTTTAAGAACAGTATGATGGGATCTATCCATGAGGGGCCTAGTTCGGCGCAACATACCTCTTCTACTTCGGGGTCCTCAATGCTTGGTCTCAGTAGGTAGTCAATTAGTAGTGGGTGAGGGATGGATGTATTTGCCATTGATGCAAAGCCTGCTAGTTCGTCTGCTCTACTATTTTCCTCCCTGCCAATCTGTTCTATTCTTACTACTTCAAATTTCTTGATCTCTGTTCTGACCAATTCTTGGTACTTGGCCATCCTGTCATCCTTTGCTTCATAGTCGCCAAAAATTTGGTTTACCACTAGTTGTGAGTCGCTGTAGACCATTAGTTCGGTGGCCTTCATGTAGAATGCTGATTTGAGTCCTGCAAGAAGTGCTTCATAATCCACTTCGTTGTTTGATGCTGGGAAGCCAAGGTTGATTGCATGCGCCACAACCAGGCCGTCTGGTGAGATGAGGACTATGCCAAGTCCTGTACCATGTCGGTTGGATGCTCCATCCACAAAGAGCTTCCACATCTCTCTAACGAACAGCTTCCAGCAAGTGGAGGGATCAGATGATGTCGTGGGGTCAAAAATGTTGCTAGTGTTTTCTTCAAGGTCCATGCTCACTGTCTGCCCCTCGCTATCTGATTGTACCAAGTCTTTATTTGTTGGTGAGTCTTGGCTCGGTGTAGCTTGGTTCGCTTCTTCCTTGCTGTCTTTACTCTAGTTTGCCATGGGGTCTGATTGAGTATCCTGCACTTGGGGTTGCGCTATTCTGGCGTCAACTTCAATCCCTAGTTCGGTTGGTTAGTCAGGTCGACTGGGCAGATACGATGACTTCTTGGGGTAAACTCTGCGACAAAGTCTGCCAAAGCTTGGGCCTTTATCGCGGTTCTGGATTGGAACTTGATGTAGAATTGTCCCAACTCTACTGCCCACTTCAAGATTCTCCCAGAAAAGTTCGCTCTTTCAAACAGAGCTTTTAATGGGAAAGCTGTGAGGACAACTATAGTGTGGGCGTAAAAGTAGTGTGACAACTTCCTTGATGCCATCATTAAGGCTAAGGCCAGCTATTCTAGTGGCAAATACGTTGTTTCGGCACCCAGCAATGTCTTGCTGACATAATAGATGGGCAAATGTTGGATTCCTTCCGCACGGACCAACACTGCGCTAATTGCGCGCTGAGAGACTGCCAGGTACAGGAAGAGTTCTTCTCCAGGTATTGGGGTGACAAGTAGTGGTGGAGAAGACATGTATTCTTTCAAGTTTTCCCGTGCGCAGTCGCATTCTTCGTCCCATTCGAACTTGGCTTTTAATGCTTGAAAAAATGGTCGTAGTCTGTCTGACGATCGGCTAATGAATCGGTTGAGTGCAGCTGCCATGCCGGTGAGATGCTGCACTTCCTTTACTGAGTTAGGCCTCTCTAAATCCTGAATAGCTTTGATCTGAGAGGGGTCTGCCTCTATACCCCGGTTGGTCACTAGGAAGCCCAAGAATTTGCCAGATCCTACACCGAACACGCACTTAGATGCATTAAGGCGCAACTTGTGCCTCTTTAGAATCTGGAACATCTCACCTAAGTCCCTTAGATGGTCGTTCTCATCCTTGCTCTTGACCACCATGTCATTGATGTAAGCTTCCATTGTTCTGCCTAACAATAGCTCAAACATCTTGGTGACCATTCTCTGGAATGTTGTCCCTGTGTTCTTTAGGCCAAAGGGCATGACCTTATAGCAGTACAGTCCTCTTGGAGTGGTAAAGGACATGACCTCCTGGTCTGGTTCGTACATGGCAATCTGATGGTAGCCTTTGTACGCATCCAGAAAGCTAAGTCGGTTGTGCCCCGCCGTTAGGTCTACCAGTTGATCTATCTGTGGTAGGGGGAAGCTGTCCTTTGGGCATGCTTTGTTGACTGTCTTATAATCGACACAGACACGCCATTTGCCATTCTTCTTTGGCACTACGACTGTGTTGCAAATCCATCTGGGGTAGTGCACCTCTCTGATAGCTCCTGCTTCTAGCAGATTTCCCACCTCTTCCGCCACTATCTCGGCGTGGTGGAGCGCCGACCTGCAAGTGCGCTGAATGATTGGTCTGGCGAATGGGTGGACATTGAGTTGGTGACAGATGAAGTTTGGATCGATGCCTGGCATGTCGTATGGTGTCCAGGTGAACACTTCAATGTTAGAGGTCAGGAATTCCAAGACCTCTAATCTCTCAGTGCTGGACAACGACGAACCGAGCAAAAGAACTTATCCAGGTTCTTATCATTTATTCCTACCTTTACCAAGTCTTCCACCGCTTTTTGGTCAGCTGCTTTGCCGACATCTGCGAATAGTTCATTGCTCTCAGGTTCTTCCACCGAATGAACATATCCCTTGGCAGCGCGACTGCCATTAACCGTGACGAAGCACTGTTTGGACATAATTTGGTCTCCAAAGACCTCTTCAATTACACCGACTTCGTTGGGGAACCGCATTACTTGATGGTAGGATGACGCTACAGATCGCATGGCATGCAGCCATGTTCTTCCCAAGATTATGTTGTAAGTGGAAGGGACCTTTAACACCCAAAACTCCACTTGTTTTGTCACGCTTCCTGCCCTGACTGGAAGAATGATTTTGCCGACTGGCCACTCTGGCATTGAATTGAATCCGATCAGGGGGGATATAGCCAGTGCCAGGTCTTTGTTCTCTAATTTCATTTGTTTCAAGGTGTCGTAGTACATTATCTCACATGAGCTACCTTGGTCTATCAGAATTCGCTTGACGTCATAATCCTTGATGCGGAGGGTGACGACCAGTGCATCGTTGTGAGGGCAATATATTCTTTCCAAGTCCTTGTCTGAAAAAGACATGACGTTCGTGGCCTCTGTTCTCCCTTTTTTGATGGTAGGTTGGGCACTTAATACCTCCCTTAAGTGCTTAGCCTTCTTGATTGACCCTTTGAGCTCGCATACACGCTCAGGTTCGAATACTCCATGTATCACATTGATCACACCTTGAGGTGGGGCGTCAATTGGCATTCCATTGGGGTTATTGTGGTCCTGGGGGGCTGGTTGCGTCCCTCCTTTAATGTATTTATCCAAGTGACCAGCTGCCACCAACTCCTCCAGATGCTGTTTCAATGGCATACAATTTTCAGTGCGGTGCCCCTTTTCTTTATGGAAAGTGCATCGCGATCTTTCGTCGTAGTCTTTCTGTGTTTCTCCTAACTTAGCTGGCCATCTGACGAAAGGCTCATCGCATATTTCGCTCAGAATCCGGTAGATCAGTTTCTTGAATACCGCGATTATGGCAGTGTGGACTCTCAACCATCTTTTATCCTGGTCCTCTCCGTTGTATCGCCTTCCTTGTCCGTTTTTGTTCGGACGTTCTACCGCGTTGATCTTTGCTGTGGTCTTTTTATCTGGTATTGCGGTCGTGCCAGATTTTGTTTTGGCACGGGCGCCATCCTTTTCCACCCTGATGTGCTGATGCATTCTTTCCATCAAGGCCTCCATGGTGAGGGGCGGTGTCATGGTGATTGAGTCCCTTAGTCTGTTTCCGACTGGAAGGCCTCTTTTGTATTGTGCAATGGCGAGATTGGTGGGGCAGTCCCCAATCTGGTTGAATGTCTCCCAGTAGCGACTATTGTAGGATTTTAGTGTCTTATTTTCGCCCATGTCGATGGAGAGTAATTGGTCAATCTCTACCGGGGTCTTGGTGTTCGTTTTGAACCTTGTGACGAATGCCTCCGCCAATTGTGCCCAGGAGGCTATGCTGCCTTCTGGAAGTTTTTCGAACCAAGTCAAGCCTAGGTCACCAAGGCTTGATGGGAAGAGGATGCACATCAAAGCCTCGTTTCATCGATATACCGCCATAACTTGGCAGAAGTGGCTTAGGTGTATGTAGGGGTCCGTCTTTCCCTCGTACATGGTGAATTTGGGCTGAAGAAAACTTGAAGGAAGGGGTGCGTTTTCAATTGCCAAAACGAACGGCGAGGTCTGCAGCCTTGCTAATGCTTTGTCTGTTGGTTCGCAAGCAGGGCGTGGTAACGGCATTCCGACCTCGATGCTTCTATGCGCCCGAGGAGCCAACCGCTGAAGGGCAAATACCCTGCAAGGGTTACGCGCCCTAGTATCCTCCTTCCATTGTGCCTTTTCTTCCAACATGCTCCGCAAATCGGATAATCTCGGCAACTCCATCTACCTGGATGATGTCTGGTGTGAGCGCGAGGGTCGATAAGTACTTCCCTCAGTGTAAGACCTCAATGATCTCGTTCTCTCAGACCTAGAGTAACGAGTTCTAGAGGTTCTGGATTGAGTATCGCCTGTCCTGAGGCTTCTACTCTCTACTTGTGATGGTGTGGAATGTCTTCCACGATCTTCTGAGCGGCGAGGGGGCGTCTTGCTTTTGTGCCCCTCTCCTGTCACCACTCATTTTCCCTTCATCTGGCATTTCATAATCTCCATGTCCACCGCCATCCGTCGTATTAATTCGTCCTGCTCCTTTACACGGTCCTCCAAAACTTGAGGATCAATCCTCCGCCTTTGTCTGTCAAGACTTTGTGAATGAGGGTGACGGGGGCTGTTATTCTGCCTCCCCCTAGCATACCTCATGGGGTTATGTCATTGGGGCTCCAAGTCCGCCATGGGAGGGACAGGAGGTAAACCTTCGCGCCTCCCACCTCCTTCTGGTGTTTGTCCATCAATGGCAGACTGTGGTAAATCTTTGTTGTGCGCCATTGATTCTAAAGAGGAAAAACCTTGATCAAGAGGTTTTGTTCTTGTCTAAAATTCCCACAGACTACGACAATTATATGAGAAAGAAATAAATCTTCTCGTATAATCCTGTTGATCAAGTATGCGCTCCTCCAAACGTCATCACTTTACTCCCTGAAAACACAAACGTGAGCTAGCCGGCGGGTGTGTGCCGGATACCTCTCCGATGCCTAAGTCAGCAAAATAGACAAAGACAAAAAGCTCTGTGTATTTGAGAATCAAAGTTGTGTGTTACCTCTCCATAGGTGATGTTGTAAGCTTTTATAGGTTCCGCGTGGCACAATCCTAGTAGGACTTTTACTCCTCCATGTAGAGTCCTCCTAGGATTCATACTCCTGAAAGATAATGCCTATCCTTCAACACCCCCCTCACTGCATAAACCAAGTGAGATGGTTTTATCTTGGTCAGACTTCAACATGACCGAGGTAAGCATGGCTATGCTAAGCCGCAGACTAGACCGAGATAAGATTAGCTCGGCTCTTCCATTCACTGCTCTTACCTTGACTCTTCTTAATGCTAACCACGGTATGTCTAGACCGGAATAACCAATACTCCGGTCCAAACCGGGATAACTTTTGTGAGTGACGACCAAACTTACCGTAAGCTCTTTTGGGACCGGAGTAACTTCAGGTCTCTCGCGGACCGAAGTAACTTTACACCTCTCTTGGGCCGGAGTAACTTTACACCTCTCTTAGGCCGGAGTAACTTCATGGCCTTTTTACTCAGCCCTTCGCAATGTGGCCCATAACGGCTGTAGACGCGCCTGCGTGGGCCTCACTACAATTTGGACTCAATTTGTGTCACGGTTCTTAATCTGAACCAAAGAGTCCAAATCTGGCAAATCGTTTTGAGAAACAGATTTTTGAAAAGAAGTGCCAAACATGGACTGTTTTGCCAGATACAGAGTCGCCACCTAAATATTTTTATGGGGGAATTTAGGAAACCCTGACTCGGTGCCAAAGGCCACGTATCTGTCATCACCAAAGTTGCCTCGGCTCAGAAACTTGGGTACGATTGGGGAAGGTCAACTATGGGCACCCCCTTTCGCCCGATCCGAAGATCGGCCTCTACTAACCATGATATCCAGTTTTGAAAACGTTATGTGTTCTTATTCCATTTATTAGCCTAGAATTACTATGTTATGCATGCAGCAAACAAGTATAGACCAAATCGCCTAAATTGGAACAAAACATTACATGTTCGTTTTGAAGATGGTTTGCTACTCGCAAGTAGGCTAAAATGCAAGTTTTGCCACCCTCAAGTGGGCTTTTAGAAAATATGGTTTTGCCACTATCTAGTGGGCTTAAAATTCATAGTTTTAATGCGTTATCCCAATTTAAGCAATTCGACCTCCATCCATAGGCATTCAAGCAGCTATATCACATAAGCAGCTAGCCTCATGGTAATCATGCAATTATGGCAACACTCACACGCATGCGGCATGCTAAAGCATAAAAGCTCACCTAGTACTCCAAGCCAAAACAGAAACCAGTTAGTAATCACATGCATGATCCTAGTTCATATTTGAAATGGCTAATGCAACACATGTAGAGATGCAATCCAAACAGGCTCGGCTATCCTAAACATGGCATGTGATATGCTGCAACTAACAAATACTCAACTTGGAATTGAAATACGAGTACAGTTAGCATGATGTACCGAGCCTGGTGCATGTAAGACAAATGTATGGATGCACGCATGCATAGCATAAGGTAGGCTAAATTAAATATGCCCTTATACTAACCATCGAAAGCAGGTAAGTAAAAGGGAGAAAGAAGTGGGGATTGGAAGACATGCACACACGCACCCACACTTATTACAAATTTGCCCTCGCTCGGAGGGACCAAAAGAATAATACAATTAATTAACTACGAGCTAACTAATTATTACAGTCCGTTAACTAGTTAAGCAAATTAACTAATCTAGGAAAACAGTAAACAGCCTTGGGAAGAGGGCCTCATGCAATGTATGCGCGGTTCTGCTCGAAAAGTCACAGCCATGCACAAGTTGCCTCCACTTTGACTGTTATCCTTCTCTGAAGACTGCACAAGTCCCAGGGTTGCTTCTCTGAATGCTTCGGAACATCACTGGCTAAGGGGATTTGCCACCGGCCATGGAGAATGACCACCGGCCTCTGATTGAGATATCGGCCACGGATGGATGGCCGGTCGGCACTGCATATGGCCGGTCGGCCAAATCTTCCTGCAGAATCTGTTTTGACAGCAGCAGAGGGCAAAACATGGCATGGCAATGCATTTCAAGCAATGTCTGCACCAACCACACTCTTTATCATGTTTATGACTCAAAGGAGGATGGCGCTTGACCCTCGGACCACCAATCGCGCATTTCAATGCGTGATGGCCTAAGAAACCAAGTTGTGCATTTTGATTTCAAATGACATGCAAACCAATTAAACACGTAAAGCCCAACCTCTATCATACTCAATTCAAGAGGCAAAGCATGCATGCTCTATGCAATGCAACATAGGCATGGAGGCTAAGTATGCAACATGAACATGAGGACAAGTATACATGTTAGCAAACATGCAAAGTGTAATCTTAACCATGCACACATGCAAGGCATGTAACATGTTAGGAAACTTAGCAAGAAATGCATCCCAAATGCAACACCAATTAAACATGCAACAAAATGTCATGAGCCAAGTACCTAAGCATACAAACATGCATGCAAACATGGTTGAATACCTAAGCATATAGAAGCAACTTTCAAGCACACTTAAAAGGGGCAAACATTGGCACATAGCATACATGATAAGCTTTGAAAAACATGTAGAAGATGATGCCAAATCAACCTACCAATGCAAGCAAAGCATGCATCCAAGCCCAAGGACTTAAACTATGATCATATGACACACGAAGCAAATGATCAAAGTGAATCAAAACAGTCCCAAATCATGCCAAATTAAGGTCAAAGACACACCTAGATGGCATCTAAATGGCCTATACATGGAAGCATACAAAAGGGGCCAAACATGGAGCATAAGATACTAACCTCTTAAAGCATTAAAGGAGCATCAAATGCAAGCATACAAGCATGCTATAAGGTCTGAAATGGCATGATAAATGGTTCCAAACTACTGAAACAAAGCAAGTAAAGCATGCTAGGGGGGTCAACACTCAAGGCCTACAAGGGAGATTGCATGGTAGCTATACAAAGCAAAGCATGGATGACCCAAATGACCAAAAACAGACCTTAAGCACACTAAAACATGCATAAAGGCTTCACAAAGCTAAGCCAAAATAAGTAAGCATAGCGGTCTAAGTGCTAGATACATGTTAAGGCAGTTTCATGGCATTACAAGACAAGTATGCAAAGCAAGCATGGTGTGTCTAAACCAAGTAAAAACAGTGCTATATCATGGCAAAATAAGCACAAATAACACTTAAGACATGGCCAACATGAACTTAAAAATGGTGCTCACACATGAGGCTAAAATGGCACTTTTTGAAGACAACAAGGAGAGGGGATGGCCCTCTCCTTCTTAGGACCTTAAACCACCATCCTCACCACTGAAATCCCTCAAGATTTCAGTGGTGAGGAGGCCCAAACAAGGTGGTCCCGAAGCTCACCAAAAATAGCACAAAATGGGGCCAAACAAGGCCTAAGATGGGGTAAACGACCCCAAACACAAAAGTGACCTTAATGAAGTATCTTAAACACAAAAAAAAAAAAACAGAACTTTTTTATGTTACACACGAAGCTCAAAACAACAAGCAAGATAGGCTAAAAGTGTGTGCAAAAACGGAGAATAAAGAGGGAAAAGGGGTTACCTTTGTAGCCAAAAGGGAACAACAGCCTCTTGGTTCCAAAAAACAGTCCCTTAGCCTCTGAAAATGGCCTCCAAGCTCCTTAGGTTGATGATGGAGGTGTGTGGCTATGAAGTGGTGTGCAATAGGCCAAGAACAAGGCCCTTTTGGACCCTCTAACCCACCCAAATGTAGAGAGAGAGGGAGATATAGAGAGGGAGTGATATATATGTGATATATATAAGATTTTTCTAACTCCTAAAATGGAAGGAGAGGCTCTCCTTATATAGAGAAACCAATGGGGCAAAGCTTCTGACCAAAAAGGCCAAGCTTCTCTTAGAAGCTTGGAGCAAAAAGGCTAAGCTTTTTGGAGAAGCTAGGCAAATGGGTCAAGAGGTTCAAACTTCTTCAAGAAGCTAAAAAAAAAAGGATCAAGCTTCTTGGAGAAGCTAAAAAAGGGTCAAGCTTCTTGGAGAAGCTAAAAAAGAGTCAAGCTTCTTGGAGAAGCTAAAAAGGTTCAAGCTTCCTCAAGAAGCTAAAAAAAGGTTCAAAAGGGTCAAGCTTCTTGGAGAAGCTAAAAAAGGGGTCAAGCTTCTTGGAGAAGATAAAAAGGTTCAAGCTTCCTCAAGAAGCTAAAAAAGGATTCAAAAGGGTCAAGCTCCCTCAGGAAAAGGTCTCGGCCAGGAAAACTGGCCGATTGTTCAGAAACAGTGGCCGGCCGACCAAACACAATGCCGACCGACCATCAACAGTGCCGACCGGCCATCACTAATGGCCGATGGCAAGGAAACAAGGCCGGTGGCCTCAAGCCATGGCCGGTGAGGTGTGGGGATGGCCTACAAGCTACTTCCCACCCTCAGATGCAAAACAACAAGTGTTTGGTGCAAAACCAGACACAAAACAGTCGAGTCGAGAGATCCTGAGGCAGGGCGCGTAACCGAGACCTCCGGGAACTCAAGACGAACACGAACAAGGATGATCACCGAGTGTTCAAACGATGACGTCCAAGTCTTCAGGTCGGTCAAAAATGGGGTGTCTACAGTTGCCCCTCTTTGACAGAACTCGAAAGTCATAAAAATGACGGGAGTGAGTGTCAAAGCCCAGAGACGACCCATTTTTGACAAGGCCGAAGACTTAGACAAAAGCATACAAGCTACAAATAAAGGTATGCGCCCGAGGGCAGGGGCAAAATGCAAGACAATGCACAAAGCCGAGCATAACTTATGATCATGCAAGAAATATAGGGACGCATCCCGGTGTTTCGGAAAGGTATAAGCATTGGAACGTATTCCAAATGCTCTTAACCAAAGAGGGAGAAACATAGGGACATATCCTGGTGTTTCGAAGAGAAGGAGAAACATAGGGATGTATCCCGGTGTTTCGGAAGGAAGGAGAAACATGGGGACGTATCCCGGAGTTTCAGAAGGAATGAGAAACATAGGGACGTATCCCGGAGTTTCGCAAGGAACGAGAAACATGGGGACATATCCCGGTGTTTCGGAAGGAGAGAGAAACATAGGGACATATCCCAGAGTTTCGGAAAGAAAGAAAAGCATAGGGACGTATCCCAGTGTTCCAGAGTGGTTCAAGCACTAGAACGTATTCCAAATGCTCTTAACCAAAGAGGGAGAAGCATAGGGACATATCCCGGTGATTAGGGACGTATCCCAAGGATTAGGGACATATCCCAAAGATTAGGGACGTATCCTAAAGATTAGAGACGTATCCCAGAGATTAGGGACGTATCCCAAGGATTAGGGACGTGTCCCAGAGATTAGGGACGTATCCCAAGGATTAGGGACGTGTCCCAGAGATTAGGGACGTATCCCAAGGATTAGGGACGTGTCCCAAAGATTAGGGACGTATCCCAAGGATTAGGGACGTATCCCAGGGATTAGGGACGTATCCCAGTATTACGAACAAGGAGGAGAAACATAGGGACGTATCCTAGGGATTAGGGACGCATCCCAGTGTTACGAACAAGGAGGAGAAACATAGGGACGTATCCCGGTGTTTCGACAAAGGAGAAGAAATATAGGGACGTATCCCAGTGTTTCGGAGAGGAGGAGAAACATCGGGACATATCCCGTTGTTTCGGAATGGAAAGAGAAACATAGGGACGTATCCCGTTGTTTCGGAATGGAAAGAGAAACATAGGGACGTACCCCAGTGTTTCGGAGAGAAGAAAGAAACATAGGGACGTAGCCCGTTGTTTCGAAATGGAAGAAGAAACATAGGGACGTATCCCGATGCTTCGGAAAGGTAGGAGAAACATAGGGACGTATCCCGGTGTTTCGGAAAAGAAGGAGAAAGGGAAATGTAGGGACGTGTCCCGGTGTTTCGAAAGAAGGGAGAAACATAGGGACGTATCCTGGTGTTTTGGAAA
The DNA here is from genome assembly GCF_055761805.1 of Camellia sinensis. Classification (NCBI taxonomy): domain Eukaryota; kingdom Viridiplantae; phylum Streptophyta; class Magnoliopsida; order Ericales; family Theaceae; genus Camellia; species Camellia sinensis. The sequence goes on along the minus strand of NC_138975.1, from coordinate 97,134,016 downwards.
GAGAGAGAAACGGAAACATAGGGACGTATCCCGGTGTTTCAGAAAGGTATAAGAAACAAAAGGATGTATCCCAGTGTTTCCAAACAATGGAGCGCGCAAAACAATGCAATGCAGGTGCACAAGACAGTACGATAAAATGCATTTTCTATGCAAGTATGGGGGCATTTTCTATGCAACATTGAAAGCATATTCTGTGCAGAAACATAACGATGCGCGGCACGCATGCAACCGAAGTGTATATGAAAGTTCACATTCTATGCAATGGAAGGGCATCAAACACGTACTCTGGTGCCTCCGATTTACCTTTCGGAGGACTTGGCAACACAACTCTGCTAAAAAAAGGGACACCCTGTTTACATTGGCGAGAGATAACATCTGTTGCTGCTTTAATTGCCATTCTGACTTGAAGCATGCTTAAGCTTGGAGTAGAGGCACACTCATTCTTCAGAGCACTGACAAGGCCTGAAGAGGTACATATGGAATGCAATCTCAGAATTTTTTGAAGGTGAAACACACTCAGATGCTCAAAATTTTCCCTCTTTTCTTTTGCTTTGCAGTCCGGAACTTATATAGCTTCAGATAGGTCCTTGTTTTACTGTTCACACTTATCGGGGGTGGACCCTGCAGTTTTATGAAAGAACAAATCTTGTTTTGCACAAACGTGAAGAATGGCACAGCACTCTAAGCACAAAGCGATTTTATTTTTGAAGTTAAGAAATGAGTTCTTAATCGGGTATTGAGCCTACGACTGAACACAGCGCACTACGACTCAACAACGGAAAACAAAAGGTAAACAACCTAAACACATCGAGACATGCTCGGAACGACTCAAAGCAAGAATCGAGACAAACAAAACAAAAGACACGACACACAGACGTGCACAAGGAGCCTGTTTCACCGGGTATTGTTTCCCACCCTTTCTCATTTGTGATCCTCATATCACTCGGCCCTCAAGCTCTATTTTTCTGAAAAAGCCCTTTTCTCACTTTTTCTCTCATCGCACATCTCTCTATTCTTTAATCTCTCATTTTTCATGCCTCCCCAGGGTGGTTGATGAATAAACAGGAAGTTGCGGGTTCTTGCCCCTAGCATTCTGCTAGATTCTCTTCTTCTGCTCACAACAATGAACTTTCTCCCACAGAGGGGTTGCGCTACAGCTGGACATGTAGCAAATTTGCAGCTGGCATTGGTTGATGATGCTCTGCTGGGGAGTTTGGACGTGATCAGATCTGTCTAGATAAGGGAGTGGAATATCTTGTCCCATTCCTGGTTCGTGCTTCACACTTGGCTTGATACCTCGTTGCTTGGAGGATGTAAGAGCTTTCTGTCCTTTTGCGGTCAGCTTCAGTGGTGCTCTTTTCTGGCAGGTAGAGTGCCCTTTCTGGCAAATGCATTGACAACAGGGAAAAGACAGGAATCCTGACTCAACTGTGCCCCTAGTTCATTATTTTGACCATTTTTTGTTTTGGTTTTCTACTAAAACAATTTTGACCAACATGAGAGTTAGATTAACATACTTGTTCGATTTTTGATTTGAAAATCATGCAAGTTAGGTTATGAGCACTGAAAATTTTCCCTTTTTGGGTCCAAGAAATGGTCCAGTTTTGAAAAAAATGGAATAATTTTCGAGAGATCAGTCAACCTCAGTAAAAATTCTCAAAAATTATTTTTGCAAACGGCCACTGCTCAACGAGCACAGAACCTACTCTTGAGATGCAAGAACTTGGGTCGGAGGCAATGGAAAATTGCCCCTTGCTCGAAGAGAGCTGCATGGCAACGGAAAGTTGCCCCTTGTTTGAACGGCACCGCAGCGCATTGAATGGCAACGGAAAGTTGCCCCTTGTTTGAATCACACCGCGGTGCATTGAATGGCAACGGAAAGTTACCCCTTGTCTGAATGGCACCGTAGTGTATTGTAATCAGTCCTCAGAGCGATGATTGCAACCGAACTCCCAGATACAGAAAAGACAAAGATGACTAGAACCATCACATGGACACAGTTGAATTTGAAGTATTTTACGGCTGGACTTCAGAATGAAGTTGCCTACGTATCCCAAAGATGGGAATCAAGCCTCACGTAGTTCGGGGTAAGGTACACTCGGGTATTAACCTCTCCTTTTTAGGCTCTAACTTTTGCCAAGGCGCCCGTTGCGGGTTTTCGACCTTGCGAGCTTTGTTCTTTTTTTTTTTGTTTCAATTTTTGTATTTTTTCATTCTTTTTCATTTTTTTTTCCTTTTTTCTTCTGTTTTTTTTCTTTTCTCTTTTTCTTTTATTCTTGTTGTTATTTTCTTTTTCTCTTTTTTTTGTTCTTTTCTCTTGCTCTAACTTTTGCCTGGGTCGCCCTTCCGGATTTTCGACCCAGCGAGCCTCTCAAAGGGTAAAAGTGTAACAAGTCCATGCCAAATGGTTTTAGGGTTTTGCAGCCATCCGTATCCAGGAGAGTGGCCGTTGCATTGATTTACTGAAGGATCCATCTTCGGCTCTTCGAGCATATCGAACATTTTTGCCCCTAGTTCGAGGGGTGCTTTTGTTCTAGCTTCGCAAGCCTCTTCTGATGAAATATGATCTTCTTGATCCGACTTTCTTGCCTCTTGTTCGAGGGCTGCTTTGAATCTGGCCACACAGGCCTCACATGGCGGTTGACCGTTGAACGTTCTGAATGGGTTCAAGGTTCAAAAACAAATGGATCGAATCTTGAGGCTGAGAGTGATCCTAGGCTGCACAATCTCAAGAGCGATTCCACACAAGTCTTCACAGGACCGCGTAAAACAGTTTTTGAAATCTTTTAAGAAAGCGACAAATCGCTCGTGCTGAAGACAGTGTAGGACCAATCTGGATCAAGCCAGGATCCTTCTCAGTACTCACGTTAACAAACATGATTTCATTCATTAAGGGCTTAGCATGCCTCTCTTTCTCTCAATTGATCAAATTTTGCAAAACCCGAGGAATTCCTTCCTCTTCGTTTTTATCACAATGTTTCGAAAAAAGTTTTGAAAAACTTAGGTCATTACAATGACTTCAAAGGCACAGAAAAGGCAGGCGAAGAGCACTGTCATTCCATTCAAACTTCTAGCACAACTGGCACACGGCAGAAGCAAACACAAGAGTGTGAAAATCACTGCTATTCCATTCAAATCTGTTGGCATAACTGGCTCCAAGGCAGAAACAGACTTAAAAGAAAGCAAAAAGACAAACACAAAACAAGATAGTGATGTCCGAGGTTACACCCCCGAAATCACCTGACTCTTAACAAAACAGGATTGACTCGATACAACAAGACAGGCCCGACTGACTCAATACAACGAGACAGACTGAATAGGACTGACTCGATATGAAAAGACTGATTCAAAACAAAGAGACAGACTCAAAACAACAGAACTGACTCAATACCCAAGCCAGAACGTACAAAACTAACATTCGCAACTGCTCAAAACAGTTTGTGCCAAACGCCACATCTTGGAATAAACTGAACGCCACCCGCAGGTGGTTCATCCCCCGATCACAAAGTCACATTATCCCCTATAAGTTCACTGATCAAGTGCCGATAGACTTCGCAGGACCCGGTGTGGGGATGACCCTGTTGTCAATCAAATTTTGTATCTCGTGGCGGAGACGGACGCAACTGTCGGTGTCATGACTGGTTTGTTGATGAAAAGCACAGTACTTAGTCAGGTCATGCTTTGGAGGGAGAGGATCGGGTAGAGGCCATTGTTCCAACGGTTTCAGATGTCCTTTCCTGAGTAGGACCCCCAGGGCTTTAGACAAAGGCATAAAGAGTGGGGTAAAAACCCTCTTGCCTCGGGGTAGATAGTCTGAAGTTCGGGGGTTTGGATTGGATGCACCAACAAAAGGGATGGCTGTTCTTGGTGTGGTGGTGGTGACCATGCCCACTTCAGAAGATCTTGCAGCTGCATCACCGCTGGTGGTCGCATTCGAACTGCGGGTAAACGCCCTCCTGGGCTGCTCCTTCTCCTGATCAATAAGGCCCTGCTTCATAGCATCCTCGATCTGTACTCCCATCTCATGCAAATCCGAAAAGGTAGGGAAGGGGAGCACGATCATTTTCTGCATTAGTTTTGGTTGGAGGTTGTGCACAACCATCCTTATCTGGTCTTTGTCGGAAGGCCTTGTAGCCATCATCGAGGCCTTTGCTCTCCACCTCGCCACAAACTCTGAAAAACCCTCCTTTGGCTTTTGGCGGGTGACTTCAAGATCACGAGCTGTGACCTCAATCTGTGTGTTGTAGGAGTATTGATCACTGAAGGCCTCAGCCATCTCTTCCCAATTCTGTTTCACAGAGTTCTCCAATTTCGCATACCAGATTGCGGCTATCCCAGACAGGGTCCGACCAAACAATGACAGCTTCTATAAACTGGTGAGGCCCATCGGCCTTAGAATGTCTGAAAACAACCGTAAGTGCACCATGGGATCCCCGGACCCATCGAAATGGTCAATATGTAGCATCTTGAATCTGTCTGGCAGCGTTACAGCTGCATCGGTATACCCATCCTCGATGTCCGGGACGGATTTCATGCCTTGAGCCTTCTTGAACAACCTTTCAAGCTTGCTCATCTTTAGCGCCTTTGGATCCGTCTCTAACTCAAAAGGGGAGTCCGGTAGGTTGATGGGTGTCTTGGATAGCTGGGGTAGAACCGGGGGCAGAGCTGGCCCGACTGGAATGTCCGTATCCATCCTGGACGTGGGTTGCCTCCCCGAGTATGGGAACTCTTGGTGGGGGAGAAGCCTGGTGTGAAGTAGATACTCCAGTTTGCTGCTCCAATCTGGCAATTGTCTCTGCCTGTTGGGCTATGACCACAGCCTGTTGCTTGGCGAATTCTGCTTGACGGACAGTGTCTTGCTGCATGGCTTTCATACTATCCTGGAGTTGGCGCACCATCTCTTCCAGACTCGACATACTGTTCTAATCTAACTGAGCAACCGGTATATCTGTGTCGGCAATAGGCTCGGAAATCTCAGCCTAACTACTCAAAGATCACTGATTTGGTAGCTGTTGTACTGGTGGTCTGTGCCTGACTAGCCTTCTCTAGCCCTGATTACCCTTGAACTGAGTCTATGACCTGACAAAGTCTATCAGTACAAGTCCAATGAACCTCGGGAGATATTGGAGCCTTCTGAAGCTATGGTTCCAGGACTACCCTAGCAAAAGAGAAAACAGGCAGCATCTCAGCACAATTTCACTGGAACGGATTTGAGCATACTAGGATGAATGTACTCAATACTGATCACTGTTTCCCAAATATCTGCGTGTAAACTGATACCCTCGGGTAAAACTGATTCCCCAAATACTGATGCTGATACCCACAGGCCTGATACTCCCACTTGCAAACTGTTATGCGCATTCCCTGTAGAGGCCAACTCCAAAAAGCACATAGCAAGCAAATGAGAGCCAAAACACTCCTATGTTGGGGTAGGGTTTCCCTGTCCTATTTTGTCAGGAGCTAGGGTTTCACTACGCACGCAGCGGTTTCAAACAACCTATAATCGAGTAAGCAACCTGTCATACCTTGGAATGGTCACTATGGATTCCGAATATGCACTAGGTCGAATGGTCAAAAGGGTGCCCCGGTAAAATCGGGGTTTGTGTTCCCATACTGGCAGAGCCCGCAACCGGTCAGCCTTATGGCACACTTCTCAAAGCGAGCCTCCGACAAACCGCTCAGGAATAGCAAATGGCCAACACGGTGTCCTAGACGCACCAATGCACATGCAATGCAAAGAAACACATAAAACTTTGATGTCTAAATTTTCTCTAACATTCAGATCATTGAACATGTATAAAACTTTTTATATGAAATTCAGACATATTGAATGAGGTTTTCTAATTGTTTGCAAATCTGTTGATGCTCACATGCATAAACCTAATCACAAAGAAAACATCATCACAGTCCAAAAGAAACAGATAAATAAGTACCATTTGTCGAAGTGCCGAGTCAAAAGATCTTTTTGGAGCAGAACTTGATAGCCCTGTTCGAGTGGGCTTCTTGGAAAAGGCTGGAGCTCTGCTACTTGGAAATGCACCAACTCTCCTTGAAGCTGAGCAGTCTAAGCTACTCAAAGGAACAGATTGTAGGGAGTCTACATTATCATCACCAGATGATGCAACAGAACCTTTACTCTTGGAGCTAAATCGGTCTCGATCATGACTATGCGATGAACTGACACTTCTAGAAACAGTTGGAGACATTGACTGTCTGCCTCTGGAAGACGAATCCCTACCATTTTGGGATGCAGGTGAGGAACCCCTCACATATGATGCTGGTCAATCAGCCAATGAAGTACATAGATTAGGAGGTGCATCCAAGGAAAAACCAGGAATATTTGTTTGCCATGCCCTTATTTTTGGTGACACGGTGTTTCCTCAACTTTTAGTTACAGGGGAGATACCCGTTATCCCAGATGAAGATATAGTACCACCAGACCCCGTACTTATCCTCTGAAGAGTCGGTGCCGAAGACCTTGGAACAGGTGTTAATGGTTTATTTGGTCGGGGAGATGGTCTCTGTGATGGGGTACCATGGCAAACACTAGGAGTTGGACTAGAATGAGCTGCTGAAGATGGGCTTCCCCTCGTATGGAAAGTACTATTCCCAGACCGTGGAGAAGGGCTTAAGCGATTTGGGCTCGGACTACCTCTACTACTTTTGCGATTCTTTCCCATCTACAATAAGATACACATTAGATGCATTATGGTATAAAAAATGTTAAAGAAAAACATGAGCAGTAGACACCATTGACAGATACAAGTAAATAAACGATGAATATTCATCCCATTGACATGAACAATGACCTACCGTGGATGATCTTGAGATTGTGATGGGTTGACTTTGAGGTCTTCCCCTCTGAGCAAGTGTAACCGGAGGCGTCTCATCATCCAGAGAAGGGAAGAGAGGGGTGTCAAGAGGAGTTAATAACCTTTAATTTAACAACACCAGATATTAGATCAAACCCAAGAACAGTGAAGTAGTGAGATCAGCTACAGAACAGTGAAAAAGGATTAAAGGAATTTATATAAGGATTAAAGATCAAACCCAAGAACAGAAAAGTAGTAAGATCGCCGATTGCCGCTCGTCGCTCGCCTCCATGAGAGAGAGAGAGAGAGAGAGAGAGAGAGAGAGAGAGAGAGAGAGTGTTGTTTCGAAACTTAGGGCTCCGAAACTTAGGGCTCTACAAACCTGAATGGAAATGAAAAAAAAGGAGGAAAGACGGGGGGGGAGGAAATGGGGGAAATTAAGGTTTTGTTTGGTTTAGATTTTCGAAATATTTTTAATATTTTGATTTTCAGAATATTTTTAATATTCTCAATATTTAATTTTCTAAATATTTTAATATTTTAATTTTCAAAATATTTTTAATGTTTATACAAGCCTAAAAAATTAATTGACAAAAAAATTAATTGACAGAAAATAGTTGACATAGAAATTGTTTGGAAAAAAAATGATTTGAAAAAAAATATTCAAAAAAAATTACTTAAAAACAATTAATTGAAAAAAAAACATTTTTTTATTTGAGTATTTTAAAAATAGTTTGGTTATGACTGTTGATCAAAAATACGGATATCAAGTTATGAGTTGTGTGTTTGATTATCAATTATAGGTTGAATTAAGTTTTGAAAACTATTTTGAAAACTCATCACCAAACAAATTTTCTTACTTCACATGTTACATCAAACTTTCAAAACTCAATTCCACATACAATTCAAAACTCAATTCAACACTCTATTAAAAAACCATAACCAAACAAATTTTTTGTAGTACAGGAGAAGGAGCGGCAGCAGTGGTGAAGGTGGTGGATAAGAGGTGCTGGTGGTGGGGGTGATGGCGAAAGAGATTAGTGATGAAGTTATGGTAGTGGTATGAGAGATGGAGTGGCGGCGGTAGATGAGAGGTAATAGTAGTAGTAGTAGTAGTAGTAGTAGTAGTAGTAGTAGTAGTGGTAGTAGTGGTAGCAGTGGTAGTAGTGGTAGTAGTAGTGGTAGTGGTAGCGATGGTAGTAGTCATGGTAGTCGTAGAGGTGAAATGGCGACAGTGGAAGTAGTGGTGGTGGTGGAATGGCGTTTTGCAATAGTGGTAAAGGTGGTAGAGGAGATGGATGGTGAAAGAGAGACATGAGTGCAAGACAGATAGAGGAGAGAGACAGAGTGATGAGCGAGAGAGAGACAAAGTGGTCGCTAAAAGTGGATTTTCTTGTAGTAGATCGATAAAACGAGAGGGAGCTTAGTAAATAAAGAAGACGGAAGGGAGAGAGTGAGCAACGCAAACATAGTGAGAGAGAGAGAGAGAAAAAGAGATAGAGATAGAGAGTGAGAGACAGAAAAGAGACAGAGAGAGAAGAGAGATGGACGAGAGAAACAGAGAGAGATAGAGAGATGAGTGAGAGAGATATAAAGAGAAGAGAGATGAACGAGAGAGATAAAGAGAAAGATAAAGACACAGAGAGAAAGATAGAGAAAAGAGAGATGAGCGAGAGAGACTGAGAAAGATGAGAGAAGAGAGAGGAGAGATGGGCAAGAAAGATAAAGAGAAGAGAGATGAACGAAAGAGACAGAGAGAGAAAAGAGATGAGAAAAAAGATAGATGAATGAAAGACACACAGAGAGAGACAAATAGATAGATAGACAGAGAGAGAAGAGTGATGAGTAAGAGAGAGAAAGACAAGAGAGAGATGAAGATGAAAAAATTGATGAAAAGATATAGGCAAAAGAGAGAGAGAGAGAGAGAGAGAGAAAAAAAAAAATGAAAAGAGATAAACGAGAGAGAGACATAGAGAGATGAGCGAGAGAGCGAGAGAGATAAAGAGAAGAGAGATGAGAGAGATAAAGAGAAGAAAGATAGACGAGAGACACAGAGAGAAAGAGAGAGACATACAGATAGACAAACAGACAGAGAAGAGTGATGAGTGAGAGAGAGAAAGAGAAGAGAGACAGAGACAAAGACATAGAGAAAAAGAAAGAGACAGACAGACAAGAAGAGTGATGAGTGAGAGAGAGAGAGAGAGAGAGAGAAGAGAGACAGAGAGATAGAAAGATGAAAAAATAGGTGAAAAGAGAAATGTTCAAAAGAGTAAGACGAAGTCGTTTTTATTTTATTTTATTTTTTTTGTAACAAAAAAATACTGTTGCATTTATTTAAACCATTTTATGACTATATATATATATATGAAGCCGTCTTAAAGCCACAATATATATATATATATATTTTTTTTTTGCAACGGTATGTATTACAATCGTAATTTTTTTTTTTGCGACTGCAGTTGGTACCGTCGCAAAAATTCTATTTTTTTTTTGCGACAGCAATCTCTGCCATTGCAAATATTTTTTTTTTTTTTGCGACAACAATTTTTACCATCGCAAATACTCTATTTTTTGCGACGATAAGTTGTGCCGTCTTCAAAAGTCACATTTTTAAAACGACAAGTTATGCTATCGCAAAAAATTATTTTTTACGACGATAAATGTACCGTAGTAAAAAATTCCATCTCATAAGTCCACTTTCTTGTAATGTGAACATACCATTATAAATGTTAAGCTATGCCAGCACATAAAATGATGAAAGTATACATGTATAAAAAAATGCATGGAAGAGTAATTATTTATTCACACGAAATTAATAATACAGCAAGCTACGCGTAGTGAATCATCATTATATATAATAATTACGATTTAGAGTAGAGTGATCAAAGGATGTGCTATTAGACATAAAATCAGTGGTCCACGTTGAAATAGTACAATGTTTAAGTCGTTTTCGTAATAATTTCAACATAGATATTATCATCGTCATTGTATGTTTTTGGGTGGCTTCTTATTTGTTACACTTTAAAATTTTGATTCGTAAGGAAATTAGCTTGCTTTGACAAGTTAGTAAAAAATTAATTTTTGATTTTTTTAATTAAAAAAATTAATTTTTTTATTTAAGTCATTATTTAAAAAATTAATTTTTTTTGATTTAAAAATTAAAAATTAATTTTTTACTAACTTCTCAAAACATTACATTTTAAAGTCTATAACATGTTTTTAGGCAAATGATAATGATTGCTTCGTTATAACATTTCGTAGTGGCTAAAAGTCGAATTCGCGAAGGTTCTAAATATGAATATGAACATATGATAAAATCATGATATAGAGCTTGTTTGAGATGTTAGGTTTGATTTTTTTTTTTTTTTTACTCAAATAATCATAAAAAATAAAATATATTTTTTAATATAATAAAATAAAATATCACATTTAATTTATAATCATTATATTCATTTTTTCACAAAAGTTAAAAAAGCTAAAACGTTTATTCTAAGCGAGACTTTTTAACTCCAAACTAAAATAATTAAAAAAATTAAAAAGTCAACTTACTTTCCAAACGAAGGTGGAGCTGCTTTTCTAATTTGAACAATTCCAAATCTAAATTGAATGTAAATTATTCCTAAAAAATGAAAATTATTGCGATAAGTTTGGGTAGAAATTTGGTTAGAAAATTCTAGAGATTTTTTAACGTAATGTTTTGGATCAGTCCAGTCCAACTTTTAATAAGGTTTTTTAAAGTAAAAAATTTTAATAAGAGGCATTTTATATTTAAACAATATTTATTAATATTTTGTATTTTATTTTTTGCATGTAAAATTTATTTTCTATTAGTGGAAAAAAATTGAAAGTTTATTTACAACTTTTAGTAACGGGCCTTTAATCAATGAATATTTTTTTTAGTTGGGTCTTTGTTTAAACAAATTTTTTCTTGACCATTAAAGAATTGGAAGAATTTATTTTAGCATTTATGATTGGAGTTTGAAACAATTTTTTCTTGTTTATGGATTCTTTGACAATTAGATTTATTATGATCCTTTAGATAAAAAATGTGCTTTTAGTATTCATGATTCAAGACATTTAACAATTGAGAATTTTATTTTTTTTTGGGATGTCAAGATAATAATAATCTTTTAAAAAAGGGAAATTACACTAATGGTCCCTATAGTTTGAGATTTGTATCATTTTGGTCCTTGACTTTTCAATTGTAATACATTTGACTATGAATTTTGAATTTTGTTCCAAATAAGGACAATTGAAAATACCATTGAATTTTTCAAGGACAAAATAGTCAATTTGATAAAATATAAATTAATTTGACAAAATAAATGTCAAAAAAATATTATAAAATTTTTAAAAATTATTCTACCCACTAAAGATAAATTTATGTAAAATTGATAAATCTTTTAGACATTTATTATTTTACCAAATTATTTCTGGGCGAATTATGCTAACAGTCCCTATAATTTAGAGCTCGTGTTATTTTGGTCTCTGACTTTTCAATTGTAATATATTTAACCTTGAATTTCTAATCTTGTTTTTAATAAGGACAATTGAAGATACCATCAATCAATTTCAAGGGCAAAATCATTAATTTTATAAAATATAAACTAATTTGATAAAAATATATGTCAAGTAGATATTTTTGAATTTTTAAAATTATTTATACTCACCAAAAATAAAATTATGTAAAATTGATAAATCTTTTGCACATTTATTTATTTATTTATTACCAAATTAATTTTTATTATCTATTTGGATAATGATCATGTAATGGATGCTTGTTTTTATTTTTATTAAATTAGTTTTTATTTTTCTAAAAATCAAATATGGCGACAATTTTGAAATCATTATTAAACCAATCCATTAAATCAAAAAATTCAAAACTATAAATATTTCATATATTAAATACTATATATCGATTACACATTAAAAGTCTAACAACCTCTCATTGTATGATCATTATCCAAATAAATAATAAAAATTAATTTAGTATAAATAAATAAATGTGAAAAGATTTATCATTTTTACATAATTTTATCTTTGGTAGATAGAAATAATTTTTAAAAATTAAAAAATATTTTTTTAACATTTATTTTTGTCAAATTCGTTTATATTTAATCAAATTGACAACTTTACCGTTGAAATTGAATAATGGTATCTTCAATTATCTTTATTTGAAACAAGAATCAAAATTTAGGGTATGTATCACAATTGAAAAGTCAGGGACCAATGTGACATAAGCCCCAAACTATAGGGACCATTAGTGTAATTCTTCCTTTAAAAAAAGATTTGGCAACGTTTGGGAATTTGTATATTTTAGTATGCTATTTTAGTAGTTGAATGTTTTAGCTTGGCTAAAATAATTATATTTAAAAAGAGAGTTTGATTTTTTTTTTTATAGTTTGATGTGATATCTGTACGGGGAGGAAATAATTCTCCTCGTATAATCCTGTTGACCAAGTCCACGCTTCTCCGTACGACGTCGCTTTGTCACCTGAAAACACAAACGTGAGCTAGCCGGCGGGTGTGTGCCGGAAACCTCTCCGATGCCTAAGTCAGAAAACTTGACAAATAGACAAAGCTCTAAGTTTTTAGAAAGATTGTGTTCAATTACCTCCTCCAAGGTGATGCTTGTGAGCTTTTATAAGTTTCCCGTGGCACAATCCTAGTAGGACTTGTACTTCTCCATGCAGAGTCCTCCTAGGATTCATTCTCCTAAGGATAATGCTTATCCTTTCACACCCTCCCCCACTGCTTAAACCAAGTGGGATGGTTCTCTTTATGGCCGAACTTCTATTTGACCGAAGTAAAAATGGCTATGCCGAGCCACCAAGTAGGCCGTACTAACAGTTGTTCGGTTCTTCTTCATGCTATCATATCTCGGTTCTCTAATACCTGAACCGTGGTATGTTCGGACCGAACCACTGACTCGACCGGCATAACTCTCAAACCGGTATGCCTCTAAGGCCGGTCTAACTCCAAGTTGCTCCCCAAACCGAAGTACTTTACAATCCTCTAGCCGAAGTAACTCTATTACTTCGTAAGCCGAAGTAATTCCACCTCCTTTGGGCCGGAGTAACTCTGTCTCTCCTAGGCCGGAGTAACCATTACGGCCTTTTTTACTTAGTCCTTCGCTTTTCTGGGCCTTAAAGCCCAACTCGCAGCTCGGCCCAGTTTTTCCCAAAAATTGCCCTCTCAATTGCCCCTTAATTCCATCTGTGCAACATGATTGGGATTACCAGCCTTCTGGCCGAGCTAAAGTTTGTTACGCTTTTTCAGCCGAGCTAAAAAACCCTTTAGCCTTTCCAGCCGAGCTAAAAACCCTTTAGCCTTTCCAGCCGAGCTAAGTTTACCTCGGGTATCACTATGTCCGGTCAAAACGTCTCTTCAATCACAGCGACTGTAACGCTTCCAATTCCAGTGACACGTGGCAAGCTCTGATAAGCTGTGGCCAACTGTCACGCCGTCCTTCAGAATTTTTGTACTGTTCCCGCTTCTTTTTGCCGCCTTTTTCTCTCTCCCTTTTACACAAAACAGCCCTTTCGATTCTGGAATCATTTACTCTATTGTTTTCATCTTCTTTCTGTATCTCTACTTCTTCCACACTCGAGCTTGTGTTGAGCTTGTGTTCTTTTCTTGCTGCCACCGTTTCCGACTCCAGTCTTCTTTCTCTCTTCTCTGGTAAGAAAATCTAACCATCTTGCGATTTTTTGTTTGTTTTACCATTCGTTTCTGTTTTGTATGCTTTTTGCAAACATTTTTCTCCATTTATCTGCTCTGCTTTTGTACTTTCTATGAAGAAACCAGTAGAACTTGTATGTGTATGAACTGTTATGTAGAAAAACAAGCCTTAGATCCAAAATCACATTGCGACCGAACTAGGATTCTGTTTGCCCCTAATATGTAGATTTCTGTAGTCAATAACCGAGCTAGAACTTGTAGGAATGTCAGTAGTTTATCCTGAACCACTTAGCCAAGATAAGATTACCGAATAAGCTTGCACATACCGAACTAGGTACTTCGGTCTCCAACCGAGGTAAGACCTTGGGGCCAAGCCGGCTTTCTTAGTTCTGAAACCGAACTCAGAAAGCCGCCCCTAGGGGCTCAGTCGGAGTAACTCTCCTCACACCGCAACCGATTTAGGCCTTGGGACTAAACCAGCTTTCTTAGTTTTTTAGACCGAACTCAGAAAGCTGCCCCCAGACGTTAAACCGGTCTAAACTGCTCAAAACCGAGCTAAGAAACCTTCTGATGAGCCGAGGTAGAACCAGCCCACTAAACCGAAGTAGGATTTGTATATCTTGCTTATAATTTGTAGCGCGGTCCAACGATCTGTGCTTAACCCCTTTGTTTTCTACTTTGCAGACTTAGGTTGCCCAGGCACTCCTGCGTGTGCTCAACCGAGCTACTGAGCCTAGTTTTTGTACCGAAATAATTTATTCATAAATTATACAATAAATGGGTAAGTATAGATATTTAGTCGAAACCCCTGGTGGCCTGGCCGAATTTAGGCAAGATTACCAGATTCCTGATGATGTCCATCTGGCGTTGGCCGAAAAAGATGCTACCCCCTGGAACAATGAAGGCTTCGTGCCCTTTACCCTTCAATCCATAATAGAAACCGGACTACGGTTTCCTGTCCAACCGCTAATCTGCGAATTTCTTAGACAGACTAGGTTATGTCCCACCCAACTATCCACCAATACATACCGTATTATAATGGGGATAGCCGCATTAAACCACCAAACCGGACTGAATCTTGGTCTAGCCGAGATCTTTCATCAATACTCTATCGGCTCGAAGAATGCTGGGTGGGTCTACTACCTTAGAATTCGCCGTCGCCGAGAGAAGATAATCAAGCACACTCCGGACAAAGATCTTAACGATGATGATTTCTTTTGGGTCTCTGGGAACTTTGAGGATTTTCAAGCTCAAATTCCTGGCCGACCTATAAATTGGAAAATGGGAGAGCCTGGTAATTTTACTTCGGTCTTCTGCTTTGTGTGTTATCTCGGTTGTTTAGTCTATTAGCCGAACTAACACTTCTCTCTTTTTTGCAGATTTCGCCCATCTCCATTCCTTATATAGCTATCCCAACCTCGGAGTCTTGCGAGCCGCATTTCGGATTAAAGAAAGAGATTGGGCCAAGCTTCTAAATTTTGAGCCGACCTATCGCTATAGCGGTCGCCGAAAAGCAAGGGTGACTGACTTCCTTCTTGAAGAGGCACCGGAGCCGGACCCAACTTTGCCCGAGATAAGACTTGTCCCTCTAACCGCAGAAGAAGAGATGGCGAAAAGGAGCAGAGTCAGGGCCCTTCTTACCGAAACAGCTAGGCCCGAAGTGGCGCCTTCCAGCCAACCGCAACCTGCTGTTGTCGCCCTTCCTTCCCAACAGCCATCCTCTTCCCGCCGAACCAAACGTGCCCGAACTTCCGAACCCGAACGAGTTTCGATTGATGAAGAAACTCCTATTCAGCCGAGCTTACCACCGAGCCCCCTTCCGGAGTCTTCCGACCGAACCATCGGCTACTGGGCACCGAAATTAACCTTCAATGACCGAGACATTCTAGACACAGACTCGGTCGTTGCTGAGAAGGACCACCTGTTGGCCATCAACCTGGCCAAGAGCGTGTGTCTGCCCAGAGACATGGGGCATCACCAAAAACAATTAACCACCGAGCTGAAGTCCATTCGGTCTGCGACTAAATCGATGATTCTGGTTAGTAACTTCGGTCGAATTTCTATTTTTTCCTCTTTTTATTTTCAACTTTTGTTTTGTCAGGCCATTCAAAAGAACCAAATCACCCACAGGAGAGTACTGGAGCTGAGGAAAGTGACAAGGCAAGCGGCGGCCGAGGCAGAGGCGAAATCGGCCGAACTAGAGGAGGCCAGAAAGGAAATGGCCGAACTCCGAGGTGAGGTCGGTCGTTTGACCGGAATGGTTAGTTCGGCCGAGGCCGAAAAACAAAAGACTGCCATTGTGCTGAAGGACAAGTACTTGCGCGAGTTGTTAAAACTTGAAAGAAAGAAGGATGCCGAAATAAAGGAGAAGGTAAAAGAGGCTGACAAGCAGGGCTTCAAGAGGGCAGAGGATGCTTACGCCCAACAATGTAATGCTGCCAAGGATCTTTTCTTTAAGTGCGGCTGGAGGGGAGCCGTTGAGAAGCTCGGTCATGATCCTCAGACCGAGGTTTTCAACCCTCCAGCCTACTTCATACCTAACTCCTTGATGGAATATGCCACGGCCATGCAACAGCAGTTCCTTGAGGGCTCAGATGATGAAGATTCTGATGAAGACTCTGCCCCTGGGGATACTTCGGTTGTGAATGTGGATCAGATAGATCGGCCCGAGTCCAGAGTGGAAGATCTGACTATTGAACAGCCAAATGAAACTGTGGCTCCGGTCGATGCCACTGTTGTGACTGAAGGAGTCCTGCCGCCAGAGACCGGTCTTCCAGCTGACACTGATGCTGCCTTTGATGCCGAGATAGATGAACTTTTCTCTTAAATTTGTACTCTTTTCTCTGTAACCGAACTAAGCCCCCTTGTAATGACTTCTTTTTGAATGAAAATTTTACTGCAACTCTTATTCTGGTTGTGATATGTATACTTGTAGTTTATAATGCCTTCACTTACTTTTATTTCGGTTTTAGGTGGTTTAAACTATACTTGCCAGCCCACCTCTCCTTAGCCGAAATAATTACTTCGGCTGAGGAGTACACAGTGTTGGTTCATTTCAGCCAACCACTCTTCAGCCATACACTTACTTCGGCTGAAGAGAAACAAGTGTTGGTTTATTCCAGCCAACCACTCTTCAGCCATACACTTACTTCGGCTGATGAGTAACAAGTGTTTGCTTAATCCAGCCAACCACTCTTCAGCCATACACTTACTCCGGCTGAAGAGAAACAAGTGTTGGTTTATTCCAGCCAACCACTCTTCAGCCATACACTTACTTCGGCTGAAGAGTAACAAGTGTTGGTTTAATCCAGCCAACCACTCTTCAGCCATACACTTACTCCGGCTGAAGAGTAACAAGTGTTTGGTTTATTCCAGCCAACCACTCTTCAGCCATACACTTACTTCGGCTGAAGAGTAACAAGTGTTGGTTTAATCCAGCCAACCACTCTTCAGCCATACACTTACTTCGGCTGAAGTGTTGGTTTAATCCAGCCAACCACTCTTCAGCCATACACTTACTTCGGCTGAAGAGTAACAAGTGTTGGTTTAATCCAGCCAACCACTCTTCAGCCATACACTTACTTCGGCTGAAGAGTAACAAGTGTTGGTTTAATCCAGCCAACCACTCTTCAGCCATACACTTACTTCGGCTGAAGAGTAACAAGTGTTGGTTTATTCCAGCCAACCACTCTTCAGCCATACACTTACTTCGGCTGAAGAGTAACAAGTGTTGGTTTAATCCAACCAACCACTCTTCAGTCATACACTTACTTCGGCTGAAGAGTAACAAGTGTTGGTTTATTCCAGCCAACTATTGAAGTTAGTTTTTCCAGCTAACTTATAGTATTTGGTTATTCCGACCAAATGTCCTGCAGCCTAGATCCTTATCCTGGGCTTAGGAAGGATGTTGGTTTAATCCAGCCAACCTCTGAGTTAGTTTTTCCAGCTAACTTGGAATAGAATGCTTGCAATAAACTTAGTCTCTAAAGCTAACTTTTACAAAGAATAATTTGTGCTAAAAAGAATTGCTCATTTTATTGAAGGAAGAAAAAATTACATATGTTTGAAAAAGAAAGGCTAAAAGTAAAATAACTTGAGATTGGCCGTATTCCATGGCCTAGGGATTGCCTTGCCATCCTTGTCTTCTAGGTGGTATGCCCCTTTGCCGGCTAACCCAACCACCTTATAAGGACCTTCCCAATTTGGGCCTAACTTGCCGTCTCCTGGGACCAAGGTGTTTCCCATTACTTTGCGCAATACCCAATCGCCAATTTTGAATTGTCTTGGATGAACCTTTTTGCTGTATTTTTTGATTAACTCTCGTTGGTATGAGGCGATGTGGACCAACGCTCTTTCTCTTCTTTCTTCTGCAAGGTTGAGTTCTAAGGCTATGGCTTCTCCATTTAAGTCTGGATCAAAATTTTTGCTTCGAATTGTAGGGAGGCCAACTTCTAGTGGGATCACTGCTTCCATGCCATAGGCTAAGGAAAATGGTGTTTCTCCAGTTGATCGCCGAGGTGTGGTGCGGTAAGCCCATAGAACATGAGGAAGTTCATCCGCCCACTTGCCTTTTGCTTTCTCTAGCCTTTTCTTTAGTCCATCCAAGACGACTTTATTTGATGCTTCAGCCTGCCCATTTGCTTGAGGATACGCCGGTGTGGAATTGTAGAACTCTATCTTGTATTCTTCACAAAAGCTTCTGAAGATTCTGCCGTCGAACTGAGTTCCATTGTCTGAGATCAGTGCTTTTGGTATGCCAAACCGAGTGATAATATTTTGCCAAACAAACTTCTTCACGTCTTTTTCTTTGATTGATGCCAATGCTTCTGCTTCCACCCATTTTGTGAAGTAGTCTGTTGCTGCGAGAAAGAATTTTCTGCCCCCGGGTGCCGTTGGAAGTGGTCCTACTATGTCTAAGCCCCACATTGCGAAAGGCCATGGGCTAGTTAAAGGTAGGAGTTCTCTTGCTGGTTGATGTATTTGGTGCGCGAATTTCTGGCATTTTTCACACTTCTTCACATATTTCTCTGAGTCTGCTTGCATATATGGCCACCAATATCCTTGTGAAATAGCCCTGTAAGCGAGCGACCTTCCCCCTTGATGACTTCCACATACCCCTTCATGTATTTCGAACAGGAATGCTTCTACTTTGCTGGGATGAACGCACTTGAGGTAAGGCCCAGAGAACGACTTCTTATATAATGCCAAAGATGGAGATAGCCAAAACCGCTGCGATTTCGCCCTTATTCTGTTGGCTTCTTTTTTCTCTTCTGGTAGGATGCCGTCTTTTAGGAACAGGATGATGGGATCCATCCAAGAGGGCCCTAATTCTGTGCAATACACTTCTTCTGCTTCGGGGTCTTCTATGCTTGGTTTTGGTAAGAAGTCGACGAGTAATGGATGAGGGATTGATGTATCTGCCATTGAGGCAAGGCCTGCTAGCTCGTCCGCTCGGCTGTTTTCCTCCCTGCCAATTTGTTCTATCCTTACCACATCAAACTTCTTGATCTCCGTTCTGACTAGCTCTTGGTACTTGGCCATTCTGTCATCCTTTGCTTCGTATTCGCCAGAAATTTGGTTTACCACCAGCAGTGAGTCACTGTACACCATTAGTTCGGTTGCTTTCATGAAGTGTGCCGACTTGAGTCCTGCGAGAAGCGCCTCATACTCTGCTTCGTTGTTGGATGCTGGGAAGCCAAGGTTGATTGCTTGCTCTATAACCAGGCCGTCTGGAGAGATGAGGACTATGCCAAGCCCTGCACCATGTCGGTTGGATGCTCCATCCACAAAGAGCTTCCACATCTCTCCAACGAATAGTTTCCAGCAGGTGGAAGGGTCAGACGATGCCGTGGGGTCAAGGATGGTGTTTTCTTCAAAGTCCAGGTTGGCCGTCTGCCCTTCGTCCTCTGTTTGAACTGCTGGTGAGCCTTTGTTTGGCTTCTCCTTGTTGTCCTTAGTATGGTCTGCCTTTGTGCTTGATGGACTACCTTCCACTAGGGGTTGCGCTATTCCGGCGTCAGCTTCCGTCCCTAGTTCGGTTGATGGACTACCTTCCACTAGGGGTTGCGCTATTCCGGCGTCAACTTCCGTCCCTAGTTCAGTTAAGTCAGTCAGGTCGACTGGGCAGATATGATGACTTCTAGGAGTAAATTCTGCGACGAAGTCTGCCAAAGATTGAGCTTTTATTGCGGTCTTGGGTTGGAACTTGATGTCGAATTGTCCCAACTCTACTGCCCATTTCAAAATTCGCCCACTGAAGTTCGCCCTTTCAAATAGAGCTTTTAGTGGAAAGGCCGTGAGGACGACTACGGTGTGGGCGTGAAAGTAGTGCGCCAACTTTCTGGACGCCATCATTAATGCTAGTGCTAGTTTCTCCAAGGGCAAGTACCTTGTTTCGGCTCCCAACAACGTCTTGCTTACATAAAAGATGGGCAAGTGTTGTGTTCCTTCTGCACGAACCAACACTGCGCTGACTGCGTGTTGAGAGACTGCTAGGTACAAAAAGAGTTCTTCACCAGGTACTGGAGTAACAAGTAGTGGTGGGGAAGACATGTATTCCTTCAAGCTTTCTAGAGCTCGGTCGCATTCTTCATCCCACTCAAACTTGGCCTTTAAAGCTTGGAAGAATGGTCGTAGCCTGTCTGATGACTTGCTTATGAACCGGTTTAGCGCAGCCGCCATACCAGTGAGATGCTGTACTTCTTTGACTGAGTTTGGTCTCTCCAACTCCTGGATTGCTTTGATCTGAGAGGGGTCTGCTTCTATACCTCGGTTGGTCACCAGGAAGCCCAAGAATTTGCCAGATCCAACTCCGAATGCGCATTTGGATGCGTTGAGGCGCAACTTGTGTTTCTTCAGGATCTGGAACATCTCGCCCAAATCTTTCAGATGGTCATTCTTATCCTTGCTTTTGACCACCATGTCGTCGATGTAAGCCTCCATTGTTCTGCCTAACAATGGTTCAAACATCTTGGTGACCATCCTTTGGAATGTCGCCCCTGCGTTCTTTAGGCCAAAGGGCATGACCTTGTAGCAATATAACCCCCTTGGTGTTGTGAAGGATGTGACCTCCTGGTCTGGTTCATGCATGGCGATCTGGTGGTAGCCTCTGTATGCATCCAGGAAGCTGAGACGGTTATGCCCTGCCGTTAGGTCCACCAGTTGATCTATCCTTGGTAGAGGGAAGCTATCTTTTGGGCACGCCTTGTTGACCGTTTTGTAGTCGACGCAGACACGCCATTTACCATTCTTTTTTGGCACTACGACGGTGTTGGAGATCCATCTTGGGTAGTGCACTTCCCTTATCGCTCCTGCCTCCAGCAGGTTGCCTACCTCTTCTGCCACTATTTCGGCGTGGTGGAGTGCCGATCTGCGTGTGCGTTGAATGACTGGTCTGGCGGATGGGTGGACATTGAGTTGGTGACTGATGAAGTTTGGATCAATGCCTGGCATGTCGTAAGGTGTCCAGGCAAACACTTCGATATTGGAGGTCAAGAATTCCATGACCTCTAATCTCTCAGCGCTAGACAACGATGATCCAAGCAAGAAGAACTTATCCGGGTTCTTCTCATCTATTTTTACCTCCACCAAGTCTTCCACTGCTTTTTGATCAGCCTCTTTGCCGACGTCAGCGAATAGTTCATTACTTTCTGGCTCTTTCACCGAATGAACGTATCCTTTGGCAGCTCGGCTTCCATTCGCTGTGGCGAAGCACTGTTTTGACATGATCTGATCGCCATAGACTTCTTCAATTATACCGGTGTCATTGGGAAACCGCATTACCTGATGGTATGATGACGCTACCAAACGCATGGCATGCAGCCATGTTCTGCCCAGGATGATGTTGTAGGTGGAGGGGACCTTCAATACCCAGAACTCCACCTGTTTTGATACACTTCCCGCTCTGACTGGAAGGATTATTTTGCCGACAGGCCACTCTGGCATGGAGTTGAATCCGATTAGGGGAGAAACTGCAGGTGCCAAGTCTTTGTCTTGCAGCTTTAGTTGTTTGAATGTGTCGTAATACATGATCTCACATGAACTACCCTGGTCAATCAGAATCCGCTTGACGTCAAAATCCTTGACTCGGAGAGTGACAACCAGGGCATCATTATGGGGGCAGTAAATTCGTTCCAAGTCCTTATCCGAAAAGGACATGACGTTTGCTGCCTCTGTCCTCCCCTTCTTGATGGCGGGTTGGGCACTTAATACTTCCCTAAAGTGTTCAGCCTTCTTGATTGAACCTCTAAGCTCGCATACGCGCTCAGGTTCAAAAACTCCATGAATTACATTGATAATGCCTTGTGGTGGTGCATCGTTTGGCATTCTGTTGGGTTGGTCATTATGATCTTGGGGGGCCGGTTGCGCTCCTCCTTCAATGTATTCGTCCAAGTGGCCTGCTGCCACCAATTCTTCTAAATGCTGTCTTAGTGGCGTGCAATTCTCAGTTCGGTGCCCCTTTTCTTTGTGGAAGGTGCACCATGATCTGTCGTCGTAATTCTTCTGAGCTTCCCCAAGCTTGGCTGGCCACTTGACAAAAGGCTTGTCTTTGATTTCACTCAGAATCCGATATATTGGTTTTTTGAACACCGTTGTTATGACAGTGCGGATTCTCAACCATCTTTTGTCTGGGTCTTCTCCGTTATCTCGTCTGCCACGTCCGTTCTTGTTACTTCGGTCAACCGTGTTGACCTTGGCAGGGGTTTTCTTTTCCGGTGCTGCGGTCGTGCTTGATCTTGCTTTAGCACGCGCGCCATCCTCTTCTACCCTGATGTGCTGATGCACTCTTTCCATCAGGGCCTCCATGGTGAGGGGTGGCGTCATGGTGATCGAGTCCCTTAATCGGTTTCCTACTGGTAGGCCTCTTTTATATTGCGCAATGGCTAGATTGGTGGGGCAGTCTCCAATCTGGTTGAATGTCTCCCAGTAGCGACTGTTGTAAGATCTAAGGGTCTCTTTTTCACCCATGTCGATGGAGAGTAACTGGTCTATCTCTACCGGTGTCTTAGTATTTGTCCGAAACCTTGTTACGAACGCTTCTGCCAATTGGGCCCAGGAGGCTATGCTACCCTCTGGGAGCTTTTCGAACCAAGTCAAGCCCAGGTCGCCCAGACTTGATGGGAAAAGTATGCACATTAAGGCCTCGTTTCGCCTGTACACGGCCATGACTTGGCGAAAGTGGCTCAAGTGTGAATACGGGTCCGTCTTCCCTTCATATGTATTGAACTTCGGCTGAAGGAAGCCTGATGGTAGGGGTGCGTTTTCGATCGCTGGGACAAACGGCGAGGTCTGTAGTCTTGCTAATGCCTTGTCCGTTGGTTCGTAGGCCGGTCGCGGTATTGGCATTCCAACCTCGACGCTTCCGTGCGTCCGAGGAGCCAACCGTTGTAAGGCCGAAACTCGGTGTGGATCCCTTGCCCTGGCATCTTCCTTGCATCGTGCTTTTTCTTCTAGCACGGTTCGTAAGTCGGATGACCTGGGTAGCTCGGTTTGTCTGGATCTGGTTTGGTGTGAATGTGAAGGCCAATACGTGCTTCCTTCAGTGTATGATCTTTCGGATCTCGTCCTCTCAGACCTGGAGTGACGAGTCCTTGAAGATAAGGAGTGAGTGTCGCCTGTCCTGAGGCTTCTGCTCTCTCCTTGAGAGGGTGTAGTATTCCTACTACGACTTTCTGAGTGGCGAGGGGGCGTCTTGTGCTTGCGCCCCTCTCCTGTCACCACATCTTTGGTCTTCATCTGGCGTTTCAAGGCCTCCATGTCCGCCGCCATCCTCCGAATCAGTTCATCCTGTTCCTTTACGCGATCTTCCAGGGCTTGAGGATCAATCCTCCTCCTTTGCCTGTCGGGACTTTGAGAGTGACGAGGGCTGGCATTCCGCCTTCCCCTGCCGCTCCTCCTGGAATTATGTTGTTGGGGCTCCAAGTCCGCCATGGGAGGGACAGCAGGTAATCCCTCACGCCTTGCGCCCCCTTCTGGAGTTAGTCCGTCGACGGTGGACTGCGGCAAGTCTTCAATGTGTGCCATTGAATGAGAAAAGGAGAAGCTTAGTCAAGAGGTTTTTGTTCTTGTCTGTTATTCCCACAGACGGCGCCAATTGTACGGGGAGGAAATAATTCTCCTCGTATAATCCTGTTGACCAAGTCCACGCTTCTCCGTACGACGTCGCTTTGTCACCTGAAAACACAAACGTGAGCTAGCCGGCGGGTGTGTGCCGGAAACCTCTCCGATGCCTAAGTCAGAAAACTTGACAAATAGACAAAGCTCTAAGTTTTTAGAAAGATTGTGTTCAATTACCTCCTCCAAGGTGATGCTTGTGAGCTTTTATAAGTTTCCCGTGGCACAATCCTAGTAGGACTTGTACTTCTCCATGCAGAGTCCTCCTAGGATTCATTCTCCTAAGGATAATGCTTATCCTTTCACACCCTCCCCCACTGCTTAAACCAAGTGGGATGGTTCTCTTTATGGCCGAACTTCTATTTGACCGAAGTAAAAATGGCTATGCCGAGCCACCAAGTAGGCCGTACTAACAGTTGTTCGGTTCTTCTTCATGCTATCATATCTCGGTTCTCTAATACCTGAACCGTGGTATGTTCGGACCGAACCACTGACTCGACTGGCATAACTCTCAAACCGGTATGCCTCTAAGGCCGGTCTAACTCCAAGTTGCTCCCCAAACCGAAGTACTTTACAATCCTCTAGCCGAAGTAACTCTATTACTTCGTAAGCCGAAGTAATTCCACCTCCTTTGGGCCGGAGTAACTCTGTCTCTCCTAGGCCGGAGTAACCATTACGGCCTTTTTTACTTAGTCCTTCGCTTTTCTGGGCCTTAAAGCCCAACTCGCAGCTCGGCCCAGTTTTTCCCAAAAATTGCCCTCTCAATATCTATGAGAGAAAAAATAAAATAATTATGAATTTGATATAATATTTTATCTTATTAACTATTTTAATCTATTTTATTTTTTAATATTATTTTAGTTCCAAAAATAAATAATAAAAAAAATCTCTTCCCAAACACACCCTTTGTATTTTGGGTTCCCAACAAAAAGATTTGAAGCTTGAGGGCTTTCAAAGTCGCAGGCCTACAGCAACTGCTTTGGTCGCTTCATGCATAAGCAGCATGTTTGAATTTTGAATCGGTGAAATAAAAGAGGAAATGAAACTTTATTTCTAGAATAAATTATAAATACAATTTTTAATACTTATTTAAAATATAAATTATTTTTTGTGATTTAAAAAATTATAAATACCTCCATTGTTAGAATGCTTTATTTAATAAAATTAATTAAAAAAATAAAATACTTAATTACTTTCCTATATAATAATATAATTATTTGAAATGTTAATTGAAATAAATTTATGATATTATTAATGATTGTTAATTGACTTAATGATTTATTAATAAAAGGGATTGTTTGTTATAAAATTAAAAAATTCAAAGGAATGAATGTAATTTTCAGAATCACAAAAAATAAATTATATTTTAAATAAACTTTTTATCCATATTTATATATTCTTCTTGGATTGAGAAATTGAGGAAAAAGAAAAAGAGAAATTGCACATTAGTACAAGTTTTCAAAAAAATTTACACTAACAAATGTCACTTTTGGTTACTAAATTTTTAGTTGTCAAAAGTCAAATTTTAGTCTAATTTTTTTAGCTACTAAAATTTTTGGTCGCTAGATTAGTCATTGAACAATTGTTGGGAAAGGTTTTGACGACTAAAAAGAATTTAGTCGTCGAAAGTCATCAATTGCCGACTAATTTTTTAGTCTCCAAAACTTTTCAAAAAAATTAATATCGCATTTTCAACAACTAAAATTTTTTTTCGCCAAAAACTAAAATTATTTGGGACGACTAAAACTTTAGTCGCTAAAAAGTTTTTGTTATTCAACTTATTTTTTTTAGCTACTAAATATTTCAGTCGCCAATTTTTTTTTCATTTTATTTTGTTTTTAGCTACTAAAGTCTTAGTCGCCTAAACTCTGTTTTTTTTTTTTTTTTTTTTTTATGGCTACCAAATATTTAGTTGCCAAAAAAAAAAAATTCATTTTATTTTTATTTTTGGCTACTAACTATTTAGTTGTTAAAAATATTTATTTCTTTTTTGGCTACCAATTGTTTAGTCGCCAAAAACATAATTTTATTTTTTTAAAATTATTTTGTCTATAACCTGTATGTATTCCGTACAACTTGTACTATGTATAAATAAAGCAATACATATATTATCAATCATTCCACAATTTGCATCTATTTCACTTCCAACTATCCAAAAAGAGGCCACAACAAGGAAAACCCATAAAGGAAGCTAAGAAAGCTAAAGACATACAGCAAACAAAACAAAACAAACAACCAAAATAGAAGAAGCATCCAAAATAGCTTCAGCAACGAACAAATTGTACGAGACAAATCTAGCCAGAAAAAGAAATAAAACAACAAAACAGTTTCCAACAGAGCAGGTAGTCCACAACAACAGCAATAACCAACAATATCAGTTGCACCAGCTGCAGCAGCAACAACCAACATTCCAGCTATAGCAGTATTGTTTCCTAACAAAGTAAGCAGCCAAACAACAGCAACAGCAACCAGCAATACCAGTCATAACTAGTAACACTAGTCAATTGCCAACAGCAGGTAGACTAGAACCAACCACTGCCCAGCTTCAGTAAACCCAAGCAGGAAATGCACCAGCTCAAACATAAGATTACATCTGTTCAACCACCGCATAATAGGGGCAGAAAAAATAGTTAGTATAAATAACCTCACAAACACTCACATATCAGGAGCCTGGCATATAGATGTCACAGTCACTCAACCCACAGCATCCCTAAACATGGACCAGTAAGACCTGCAAGAACTCATTAGGGGAAATGATGGGCACAAATTTTAGTAGCCAAAACTATCTATATAGTGACGAAAACATTTTTTGGTGGCCAGTTGAGGCATTTTTTACGACTAAATTTTTTAGTCGCCAATAATTAATATTTCCCTGCTAAAAAAAATTAGTAGCTAAATATTGTACTTTTGCCGACTAAAAAAAATTTTGGTTGCCAATTCCACAAGTTTTGGCGACTAAATTTTTTTTAATTGCCAAATTTGATCGCCAAAAGTGTATTTTTTTTGTAGTGTTACAAATAAGTAAAACAGTTTATCAATTATAATAATTTAAATTATAATTTTTTATGAATTTGTAAATATTTTCTAGAAATACCACTTATTTGCAATTTTTTTTATATAAAAAAAGCAAGTATTTAAATTGTTATTACTCATAGAGCCGTTATTCTCATTCCCCTTTACTTCAAATACACTCTCTTCTTTGTACTTGTTATATCTAGAGGGGGGTGTATTTGGACAAAATGGAATGAGAATAGTAACTAAATATAATAAAGATAATGAAGAGAGTGTATTTGGAGTAAAGTGGAGTAAGAATAGTAGTTCCTAAAAAATGAATGCGTATAAATAAATTTATTTCACTTTTATTCTCTCCTATTGGCAAATAAAAAATTGGGCATTTATTCATCAATCCCTCTTCACCTAATTATGTTCAACTTATATTCTAATAAGTCCTATAAATTATTTTCTTATATTCTAAATTATTTTCTTATATTCTAATAAGTCTTATAAATAACATAATTACCAAAAAAAAACCTAATAATAATAGGGTGATATACGTCTTAATGTTCACATTGACAGTGTAAATATTGTGAATGTTCCGTGATGTAAACATTCACTCTGTCAATGTAAATATTCAAACGTTAATGTAAACATTCACACTATCAATTATAACTGTTCACATTACTAAATTGCTAAGGGTTCAAAAAATATTTTTAAGGATAAAATTGTCTATAAAATACAAGTATGCTAATTAAGATTTGATAGATCAAATGTTTAAATAATAAGATTTATTAAAATATAAAAATATATTATGAATTAATTGAGATATAAGTACTCTTTCTTAATAAATTTCCCATAAAAAGTATAATGATAACATTCACTACAACATTTTCTTAGTTTAGTGACATTTGAAAGTGCCACAAAACTATTCTTCTAATGACATTTTTTGGTCTTGTAGCATTTTGAACAAGTGTCACTTCTATCGGTGCCACGGTAGATACGAGTGCCACGATAGATACTTGCAAGTGCCACTGCACCATCATGGCTGAAAACTTTCAATGACATTTTAATGTCATGGTAGATATTATTTGTGGCACTATTAAGCGCCATTAAAAAAAGAGTTAGTGACACTTGTAAGTGTCATTACACCATCAAGACTAAAACCTTTCAGTGACACTTTAATGTCATGGTAGGCACTATTCGTGACGCTATCAAGTGCCATTCATGACAATAATTCGTTGTAGAACAATTTGATCCGCTATTGCGGAGACTTGAACCGCCAACCTTCCGCACCATAAACCTTAAACACCACACTCTTCCCACTACACCTCTATAGCACCATATGATTATATATGCAACATATATTATTTATATAGTACATACATCCATATTAATATAAAAGTATATGTATAAACATAATTATTTTATTGAACATAATTTATGTAAAATAAACTATTTACTACCAAAATAAAAAAAGATCACTTTTGGCGACTAAAAATATTTTTTAGTCGCCAATTCTATACTTTTGGCTACTAATTATTTTTTAGTTGCTAAAAAACTTAACTTTTGTTGACCAAAATTGGATTTGGTCTCCAAAGATACACTTTCAGCTACCAAAATTTTGGTCACCAAAAAATGTTATTCCCGCCTTAGGATTTTAGTTCTCCCGCGCTAAAAATGACCACTTTTGGCGACAAAACTTATTTTTTAGTCGCCAATTGTAGACTTTTGGCTACTAAAATTTTTTTGGGCACAAAAAAGCTTTACTTTTGGCTACTAAAATTTTTTTAGTCGATAAAACCCATATAATCAGCGGCCAAACTTATTTTTAGTCGCCAATTGTAGACTTTTGGCTACTTAATTTTTTTAGTCGCCAACAAGCTTTACTTTGGGCTACTAAAAAATTTTTGGGCAAATTACATATACCTCCATTGAGGTTTGGCTAAATTATAGATACTCCCCTGAGGTTTCAAAAATTACATCCCACCCCCTAAGGTTTGTATTTTCATAACAATTTGCCCCCTGAGATTTAAATTTCATAACAAATTACTCCCTAATTTGTTATGCAAATATAGCATTCAGGGGGGAATTTTTAATTTCTCAAACCTCAGGGGGGTATTTGTAATTTAGCCAAACCTCGAGGGGGATACATGTAATTTGCCCAAAATTTTTTATTCACTAAAACCCATATAATCAGCTACCAAACTTAGTTTTAGTCGCCAATTGTAGACTTTTCGCTACTAAAATTGTTTAGTCGCCAAAAAACTTTACTTTTGGCAACTAATGTTGTTTTGGTTGCTGAAAGCTATATTTTCAGCGACCAAATTTTTTTGGTCAGGAAATTTAGTCGCCGAATATGCTTTTCCCTGTAGTGTATATTGAGTTTAATTCATTTATTTTTAATCATTTATTGCATTTTAAAAATTTAGAAAATATATTGGCATTTTTTGTTTTTTCAAAAATGTCATTATAAGCTTGGAAAGTTTTTGACTTAGTGGCATTTCTCAAAATGCTATAAAATATTTGTTTATGACATTTTTCACCTAAGTGCCATAAAAAGTAATTTGCACCTACCTAATGTCCTGACATTTTTTAAAAAATGCCATTGCAAATATTCATAAAAAGTTTTTGTAGTGACATTTTTGTTGTAGTGAAGTGACACTTTTTTTAATTGAAATGCCACTAGAGCCTTGTATGTTTGTGGCTCTATGACATTTTTCTAAAAAATGCCACAAAATATTCTTTTTGTGACATTTTTTAAGAACATGCCACTAGTATGGTGTCACTAAAATATGTTTTTGTTGTAGTGTTGTGATACTTGTTCATTGAAATGTCACTAGAGCCTTTTATGTTTGTCGTTTTGTGGCATTTTTCAAAAACGTGCCACTAAATATCATTTTTGTGGCATTTTCTAAAAATATGCCACTAGTGTAGTGCCACTAAAGTATGTTTTTGTTATAGTTTTGTGACACTTGTTCATTAAAATGTCACTAGAGCCTTTTATGTTTGTCGTTTTGTGGCATTTTTCAAAAATGTGCCACTAAATATCATTTTTTGTGGCATTTTCTTAAAATATGCCACTAGTGTAGTGCCACTAAAGTATATTTTTGTTGTAGTGATTAATGTTAATTACATGTTTTTGAAACAGCCCTTTTTATATTTGAATTGACAAAATTATTTTATGGTACAAGGACATATTCTTTACCAATCACAAATTACTATATTATTTTTATTTTTCAATTTTCTGATATAAAATTATGAGGGTCACCCTTCATGGCAATCACAGTATACTTGGGGCACCGTGGCCGTAACTCGGGACTATTAAATAACTTCTCCTTTAAATTATATAAGTTCTTTGATTTGACATTTTTTAATTGGGTTTGACATCTTTTAAATTGTCATCTCTACTTGAGATAGTATTTGAGTTAAGTAGGCTCATTTTGAAATTGATTTCGGTGATCTGAACAGTTTATTTTTTTGAATTCATTGAGTACAATATTTATGAAAAAAATCAAGATGATTGAATATCGTTACCTATATGTTTAAATCATATTTGTTTCAAAAAACGAATGAAAAATATAATTTCAAAAATAACTATCAAATTTTTGTAATACAAATTTGATTAAAACATATAGCTATTGATATCCGATTATCTTATTTTTTATATGAATATTTTACTCAACAAGTCTTAAAAAATGAATAGTTCAAATCATTAAAATGAAATATTTAATAAATTTTATAAACTTTTCAAATTCTTTCATATTAAGATATGAATATAAGGTAAACCTAACATTTTAAAATTATTATCAGAGGTTATTTGGGATGACCTAAATAAAAGTACTTTTTATCTTTTTATAAAAAGATGTACAAAAAAAATAGAGAGATGATATGATGAAAAAAATAAAAAAATAAAAAATATATACTTATTTAAGATAGCCAAACACGACCTCAATGTTTCCATTTTCATAATTGTGTGGCATTTGCTTGCAAGCCGCATTTGAATATTGGGGAAACAATCATTGTAATGTTAGAAAAATAATTATAAATTAATAAAAATCTTTTTGAATGTAAGGGAATATTTGGGAAACAATTATTGTGGGTTTAAAAAAGTAATTATAAATTAATAAAAATATTTTTTGGTACAAGTGTTGGGAGTGGTGTGACTTGTATTAAAATTTTTTTTTTTTACTAATTTATAATGTATATATATATATATATATATATATTGTCTTATTTCCTACTTATATAACATTTTCCTTAAATGTTTGGTACTACGTAACTACTCAATAATATCCATTACAAAATTAGTGAATTCATTTATGATTTTATTAGTGTTAAACTTGAAAAAAGGATCTAAAAATATATTTATTTTTTTGGGAACCAATGAGATCCATTTCGAATGATCTGAATCGCTTAATTTTTAAAATTGGTCGAGAATAACATATCTATGCAAAAAAAAAAAGGGTTGATCGAACATTGATACTTTAGATTATTGAATTGCATTTTTTTAAGAAAAAATAGATAATTTATATTCAAAATCATATGTATTCTTCAATTTTACAAAATAAATATAATTCGAATATATAACTATCGATATCCAACTAAAATAATATTTTACATTAATTATCTCCTCAACAAGTCTCACAAAATCAAGAGTTCAAATCACCCAATTGAACTCAAAAATGGTTCATGAAGTCCACCAGCCCCTCTCAAAGAGGGGGATTCTATTTGAAGTCAAATTATGTCTTGATACACTCAATTTAAATTTATAAATTTTATAAATTTTTGAATTCCTAATATATCTTAATTTGAATTTACTAATAAGGATAACACATATTAAACTCTACAATAATTTTTTTTTTCCTCATGGTACACCCTAATCAGTTATTCCTGTTTAAATCTCTGTATCTTCTTTCCTAAGAGACCAAAGTTATTTCTTCTACTTCTTTTTTTTTCCGTCTTCATCCTCCCTCCAAAATTTCAATCCACCCTACCAAAACTCACCATCATCATCAATATCATTATTTTTTATTATTTTGAAACCCCAAACTCTAGAAGAAAGTTTGAACAAAATCAAATAATGGATGAAAGAAATAATGAAAATAGTTTTTTGAAGCAACCCATCAAAAAGTAGGTAAGTATTCATATAAAGGGATTTCACAATTTTTGTAGAGCATTATCAATTATTTTCTATATTGTTTTTTGACAAAAATTAAAGGATCCAGTAATTAAATTAACAATAACATATTATTGAAGTTATTCTTATTTTGTCATTTAACTAGTACATTATTTGAGAACTACTCTTTTTTGTTAGTGCCTTGTACGGGAAAGAAATAAATCTTCTCGTATAATCCTGTTGATCAAGTCTGCGCTCCTCCAAACATCGTCGCTTTACTCCCTGAAAACACAAACGTGAGCTAGCCGGCGGGTGTGTGCCGGATACCACTTCGATGCCTAAGTCAGCAAAATAGACAGACAAAAAGCTCTATGTATTTGAGAATCAAAGTTGTGTGTTACCTCTCCATAGGTGATGTTGTAAGCTTTTATAGGTTCCGCGTGACACAATCTTAGTAGGACTTTTACTCCTCCATGTAGAGTCCTCCTAGGATTCATACTCCTGAAAGATAATGCTTATCCTTCAATACCCCCCTCACTACATAAACCAAGTGAGATGGTTCTATCATGGTCAGACTTCAACATGACCGATGTAAGCATGGCTATGCTAAGCCGCAGACTAGACCACGATAACATTAGTTCGGCTCTTCCATTCACGGCTCTTACCTTGGCTCTTCTTAATGCTAACCACGGTATGTCTAGACCGGAATAACCAATACACCGGTCCAAACCGGGATATCTTTTGTGAGCAACGACCAAACTTACCATAAGCTCTTTTGGGACCGGAGTAACTTCAGGTCTCTCGCGGACCGGAGTAACTTTACACCTCTCTTGGGCCGGAATAACTTTACACCCCTCTTGGGTCGGAGTAACTTCATGGCCTTTTTACTCAGCCATTCGCAATGTGGCCCATAACGGCCCATTACCCAGCTCGGCCCAATTTATAAGTATAAATTACCCTCTCAATTGCCCCTTAATTCCATCTGCGTAGCATGATAGGGATTACCTGTTGCCAGCCGAGCTAAAAAATTTTAGAATTCCAACCGAGCTAAAACCATTTAGCCTTTCCAGCCGGGTAAAAAACCCTTTTAGCCTTTCCAGCCGGGCTAAAAACCATTTTAGCCTTTCCAGCCGAGCTAAATTCACACCGGGCTGTACTTGTCCAGTCAAAACGTCTCTTCAATCACAGCAACTGAATCGCTTCTCATTCCTATGACATGTGGCCCCCTCTGATTGGCCCAATGCAGCTGTCACGCCGTCTTCGTACTCCATGAATTTTGAACTGTTCCCGCCTCTAGTCCTTCCATCAAAGCAAAACTCTTTGTTTTTTCGAATCACTCACCACACTATTCATTTCCTCATCTCTCTCTTTCGTTCCTGAACTTCTTCAACCCTGAATTTGTTGAGTTCGTGTTCTTCATTGCCATTGCTTCCATCTCTGATTTTTTCCTCTTAACCTGGTAAGTTTACTCAAATCTGCCTTGTTTTTGTTGTTTTCGCATTTGTTTTTACAATACATGTATTTTTTGTGTTTTTTTAAAACACATACCTTTCTTTCGTGTAATAAAACCTCTGGCTTGTCACGAATAAACTGAAAAACACCGATTTTGATCCAAAATCATAGTATAACCGAACTAAAAAGTCGTTTGTAGTTGATGTCATTCTAGGCAGACCATTCAACCGAACTAACACTTCACGTTATGCCATTAGTTTTAACATGTCAAACCACCTTTTGTTTTAACTTAGCCAAGCTAGAAATTCGCACTAAGTCTGCGTAATAGTGCGTCTGTTAGTCTCAACCACGACCGAGCTATAACTTGGGGCTAACCCAGCCTTCGTAGTTCAGACCGAACTAAGAGCGCTACCCCCTGATGCTCAACCGGACTAACAAATCCCTTGCAAAAACTGAGCTAACAGACCTTTTACTCAAACCGAGCTAAGACATGAAGCATTTTGCATAGTCGAGCTAGGACTTCATTTATCTTGCCGTTATTTCTTCTTAGCACGGTCCCACGATCTGTGCATAACACCCTTGTTTTTTACCTTACAGACTTAGGTTGCCCAGGCATTTCCTTGAGCGCTCAACCGAGCTACTCAGAATCATTTTCCCACCGAGCTAACACCCACATATAATTTATTCATAACAAACCACAAATGGGAAAGTATAGGTTTTTAGTTGACTCTCCTGGCGCAATGACTGAATTTCGCAAGGACTACCAAATCCCAGATGATGTCCACCTTTCACTGGCCGAGCTAGACACCATCCCTTGGGGAAAGCAAGGCTTTGTCCCTTTTAATGTTATTTCAATCGTAGAATGCGGTCTACGTTTCCCAATACAACCCCTCCTCTGTGAATTCCTTAGGCAAACCAAACTCTGCCCTACCCAACTTTCCACTAATTCCTACCGTATAATAAACGGCATTGCCGCGCTAAACGACCGGGTTGGTCTTAACCTCGAGCTTGCAGAACTCTTCCACCAATATTCTATAGGATCCGCCGAAGATGGATGGGTCTATTATTTAAGAATAAGACACCGGCATGAAAAGATAATAAAAGATACTCCAGACAAAGATGTGAACGACGACGATTTCTTCTGGGTATTTGAGAATTTTGAGGACCAACAAGCCCAGATCCCTAGTGACAGAATAAACTGGAACAAGGGGGTAGTCGGTAGGTTTATCTCGGCTCCATTGAACGCCTTTCTTTACTTCGGATTTCAATATTTGAACCGGACTAACAGTTGTCTTCTTTTTATGCAGACTTGAACTTCCTCAAGTCACAGTACAACTACCCTAACCTAGCTACACTTCGTGCCGCGCTTCGATATCCAAGCCGAAGTTGGACCGAGCTATTGAATTTCCAGCCGACCTATCGATATAGTGGCAAGCGAAAGACCAAGGTAACTGATTTCTTGTTGGAGGCTTCGCCTGAACCGGACCCAACCTTGCCCCAAATAAGATTAATCCCTTTAACTGCTGAGCAAGAGATAGCCAAGAAGAGAGCCGTGCGAGCCCCTCTAACTGAAACAAATCTGACCGAGGTACCGTTAGCTGGTCAAACTCAAGAAACCATAGTAGCTCTGCCTTCTCAACAACCTTCATCATCTCGCCCGAAGAAGCATGCCTGGACTACCCAAACCGAGCAACGTCTTGTTGATGAAGATGAAACCGTGGTTCCTCAAACCACTCTGCCAAGCCCTCTATCGAGCCCACAACCGGAGCGCTCTGACCAAGCTACCTCCTCCAAGTGGGCTCCAAAAATCACCTTTCAGAACCGTGTTATCATGGATTCGGACTCAGTGGTCGTAGAAAAAGACCACCTGATGGCCTTCAACTTGGCTAAAGGTGTTTGTCTTCCAGCCGACATGAGGCATCACGACCATTTGACCAAGCTGAAGGCCCTTCGCTCGTCCACAAAATTCATGGTGCTGGTGAGTTGCCCCTTTATTTTTTCTAAAGAAATTTGTCCAATCTAACAGCTCGGTTATA
This sequence comes from Camellia sinensis, assembly GCF_055761805.1. Taxonomy (NCBI): domain Eukaryota; kingdom Viridiplantae; phylum Streptophyta; class Magnoliopsida; order Ericales; family Theaceae; genus Camellia; species Camellia sinensis. The sequence continues at coordinate 97,098,809 of NC_138975.1, read as the reverse complement.
CTGAAAAAGTGTCTTACCATCCTTTTGCAGGCCATACAGAAAAACCATATCACTCACAAGCGAGTGTTAGAACTTAGGAAAACAACAAGGTAAGCAATTGCAGAAGCTGAAGCCAAAACGGTTGAGCTAGAAGCATCTCAATAGAAGACCACCGAGCTAGAGGCCGAGGTCACCCGTCTGACCGGACTAGTTACCTCGGCTAATGCTGATAAACAAAGGTCCTTGACACTGATGAAAGACAAATACCTTCGTGAGCTGGCCAAGCTCGAAGGAAAAAAGAAGGCCGAAATAACGGAGCTTGAGAAGAAGTTGGAGGCTGTAGAGGACCGGGGCTTTAAAGAGGGTGAAGCCCTATACATTAAGCAGTGTGAAGCTGCAAAGGATCTCTTTTTTAAATGCGGGTGGAGGGGTGCTGTGGTACAGCTCGGTCATGGGCCTGAGACCGAGGTCTTCAATCATCCTCAATACTTTATACCGAGCTCACTGGCAGAGTATGCTGCTACCACTCAGCAACAGTTTCTTGAAGATTCAGATGAAGAAGAAAACATGCTCAACGATACCCCGGTTGTCAATGATCCCTCCTGTCATTCGGCTCGATCGGAGCCAACGGTGGAAGATTTGACTGTCGAACTACTAACTGAAACCGTGCTTCCAACCGAGACCATACTCCCGACCGAAACCGAGCTTCCAATTGAATCCGGGCTGCGAGTTGAACTTGATGCGGATGTTGATGATCTGTTTGCCTAACTTTGCCTTCTTCTTCTTCTTGCTTGATTTCTGTATTTTCTTTTTTTTGCTGGACACAAATTGTAACCGGGCTGGGGAATGCTTTGAACTTGCCAATGAAAATCTTCTTTTTGTTTCAACTCTCATTTCGGTTGATCTCTATACTTGTATTTTACTTTCTGATTGAAGTCTTGGACGAGGTATAGCAATCGCTTGCCGAGATACTTTATATTGGTCTTTAACATTTGCAAACATTTGTAACTTATAAGTACACCTGCCAATCATTCTTTAGCCGAGATCCCTACCGCGGCTGAAGAATACTTAAAGTTGGTTTTAATCCAGCCAACCGCTCTTTAGCCGACGTTCTCACTTCAGCTGACGAGTACCAAGAGTTGGTTTTGTCCAGCCAACCACTCTCTAGCCGATATCCTTACTTCAGCTGAGGAGTACTAAGTGTTGGTTTAGTCCAGCCAACCATTCTTTAGCTGATATCCTTACTTCGGCTAAAGAGTATCAAGTGTTGGTTTAATCCAGCCAACCACTCTTTAGCCGATATCCTTACTTCAGCTAAAGAGTGCCAAGTGTTGGTTTAATCCAGCCAACCACTCTTTAGCCAATATTCTTACTTCGGCTAAAGAGTACTAAGAGTTGGTTTAATTCGGCCAACCACTCTCTAGCCGATATCCTTACTTTGGCTAAAGAGTACCAAGAGTTGGTTTAATCCAGCCAACCACTCTTTAGCCGATGTCCTTACTTCGGCTGAAGAGTACGAAGTGTTGGTTTAATCCAGCCAACCACTCTTTAGCCGATATCCTTACTTCGGCTAAAGAGTACCAAGTGTTGGTTTAATCCAGCCAACCACTCTTTAGCCGATATCCTTACTTCGGCTAAAGAGTACCAAGTGTTGGTTTAATCCAGCCAACCACTCTTTAGCCGATATCCTTACTTCGGTTAAAGAGTACTAAGAGTTGGTTTGATCCAACCAACCACTCTTTAGCCGATATCCTTACTTCGACTAAAGAGTACCACGAGTTGGTTTAATCCAGCCAACCACTCTTTAGCCGATGTCCTTACTTCGGCTGAAGAGTACCAAGTGTTGGTTTAATCAAGCCAACTACTCTTTAGCCGATATCCTTACTTCGGCTAAAGAGTACCAAGTGTTGGTTTAATCCAGCCAACCTCTAGATTGGTTTTTCCAGCCAACCTAAAGTAAAGTGTTTGGTTATTTCGACCAAACGTCCTGCAGCCTGGATCCTTATCCTAGGTTTAGGAGGGGTGTTGGTTTTTCCAACCAACCACTCTTTAGCCGATGTCCTTACTTCGACTGAAGAGTACCAAGAGTTGGTTTAATTCAGCCAACCTCTAAATTGGTTATTCCTGCCAATTTAGAATAAAATATTTGGTTATTCCGACCAAACGTCCTGCAGCCTGGATCCTTATCCTGGGCTTAGGAGGGGTGTTGGTTTTTCCAGCCAATCTCTAAATTGGTTATTCCTGCCAATTTAGAATAAAATGTTTGGTTATTCCGACCAACCTTGCTGTTGATGTCCCTAACTTACTTAATATGTCCAAGCCCCACATTGCAAAGGGCCATGGGCTGAACATTGGTAGGAGTTCTCTGGTCGGCTGATGTATTTGGTGTGCGAACTTCTGGCATTTCTCGCACTTCTTCACATACTTCTCCGAGTCTGCCTGCATGTATGGCCACCAGTATCCTTGTGTAATGGCTCTGTAAGCTAACGATCTTCCTCATTGGTGGCTTCCGCACACCCCTTTATGTATTTCGAACAAGAATGTTTCTACTTTGCTGGGGTGGACACACTTTAGATAAGGTCCTGAGAATGACTTTTTGTACAATGCCATAGATGAGGAGAGCCAAAATCGCTGTGATTTTGCCCTAATTTTGTTGGCTTCTTTCTTTTCTTCCGATAAGACGCCGTCTTTTAAGAACAGTATGATGGGATCTATCCATGAGGGGCCTAGTTCGGCGCAACATACCTCTTCTACTTCGGGGTCCTCAATGCTTGGTCTCAGTAGGTAGTCAATTAGTAGTGGGTGAGGGATGGATGTATTTGCCATTGATGCAAAGCCTGCTAGTTCGTCTGCTCTACTGTTTTCCTCCCTGCCAATCTGTTCTATTCTTACTACTTCAAATTTCTTGATCTCTGTTCTGACCAATTCTTGGTACTTGGCCATCCTGTCATCCTTTGCTTCATAGTCGCCAGAAATTTGGTTTACCACTAGTTGTGAGTCGCTGTAGACCATTAGTTCGGTGGCCTTCATGTAGAATGCTGAGTTGAGTCCTGCAAGAAGTGCTTCATACTCCACTTCGTTGTTTGATGCTGGGAAGCCAAGGTTGATTGCATGCTCCACAACCAGGCCGTCTGGTGAGATGAGGACTATGCCAAGTCCTGCACCATGTCGGTTGGATGCTCCATCCACAAAGAGCTTCCACATCTCTCTAACGAACAGCTTCCAGCAAGTGGAGGGATCAGATGATGTCGTGGGGTCAAAAATGTTGCTAGTGTTTTCTTCAAGGTCCATGCTCACTGTCTGCCCCTCGCTATCTGATTGTACCAAGTCTTTATTTGTTGGTGAGTCTTGGCTCGGTGTAGCTTGGTTCGCTTCTTCCTTGCTGTCTTTACTCTAGTCTGCCATAGGGTCTGATTGAGTATCCTGCACCTGGGGTTGCGCTATTCCGGCGTCAACTTCAATCCCTAGTTCGGTTGGTTAGTCAGGTCGACTGGGCAGATACGATGACTTCCTGGGGTAAACTCTGCGACAAAGTCTGCCAAAGCTTGGGCCTTTATCACGGTTCTGGATTGGAACTTGATGTAGAATTGTCCCAACTCTACTGCCCACTTCGAGATTCTCCCAGAAAAGTTCGCTCTTTCAAACAGAGCTTTTAATGGGAAAGCTGTGAGGACAACTATAGTGTGGGCGTGAAAGTAGTGTGACAACTTCCTTGATGCCATCATTAAGGCTAAGGCCAGCTTTTCTAGTGGAAAATACGTTGTTTCGGTACCCAGCAATGTCTTGCTGACATAATAGATGGGCAAATGTTGGATTCCTTCCGCATGGACCAACACTGCGCTAATTGCGCGCTGAGAGACTGCCAGGTACAGGAAGAGTTCTTCTACAGGTATTGGGGTGACAAGTAGTGGTGGAGAAGACATGTATTCTTTCAAGTTTTTCAGTGCACGGTCGCATTCTTCGTACCACTCGAACTTGGCTTTTAATGCTTGAAAAAATGGTCATAGTTTGTCTGACGATCGGCTAATGAATCGGTTGAGTGCAGCTGCCATGCCGGTGAGATGCTGCACTTCCTTTACTGAGTTAGGCCTCTCTAGATCCTGAATAGCTTTGATCTGGGAGGGGTCTGCCTCTATACCCCGGTTGGTCACTAGGAAGCCCAAGAATTTGCCAGATCCTACACCGAACGGGCACTTAGATGCATTAAGGCGCAACTTGTACCTCTTTAGAATCTGGAACATCTCACCTAGGTCCCTTAGATGGTCGTTCTCATCCTTGCTCTTGACCACCATGTCATCGATGCAAGCTTCCATTGTTCTGCCTAACAACAGCTCAAACATCTTGGTGACCATTCTCTGGAATGTTGCCCCTGCGTTCTTTAGGCCAAAGGGCATGACCTTATAGCAATATAGTCCTCTTGGAGTGGTAAAGGACATGACCTCCTGGTCTGGTTCGTACATGGCAATCTGATGGTAGCCTTTGTGCGCATCCAGAAAGCTAAGTCGGTTATGCCCCGCCGTTAGGTCTACCAGTTGATCTATCCGTGGTAGGGGGAAGCTGTCCTTTGGGCATGCTTTGTTGACTGTCTTATAATCGACGCAGATACGCCATTTGCCATTCTTCTTTGGAACTACGACTGTGTTGGAAATACATCTGGGGTAGTGCACCTCTTTGATAGCTCCTGCTTCTAGCAGATTTCCCACCTCTTCCGCCACTATCTCGGCGTGGTGGAGCGCCGACCTGCGAGTGCGTTGAATGATTGGTCTGGCGGATGGGTGGACATTGAGTTGGTGACAGATGAAGTTTGGATCGATGCCTGGCATGTCGTATGGTGTCCAGGTGAACACTTCGATGTTAGAGGTTAGGAATTCCAAGACCTCTAATCTCTCAGTGCTGGACAACGACGAACCGAGCAAAAGAACTTATCCAGGTTCTTATCATTTATTCCTACCTTTACCAAGTCTTCCACCGCTTTTTGGTCAGCTGCTTTGCCGACATCTGCGAACAGTTCATTGCTCTCAGGTTCTTCTACCGAATGAACATATCCCTTGGCAGTGCGACTGCCATTAACCGTGACGAAGCACTGTTTGGACATAATTTGGTCTCCAAAGACCTCTTCAATTACACCGACTTCGTTGGGGAACCGCATTACTTGATGGTAGGATGACGCTACAGATCGCATGGCATGCAGCCATGTTCTTCCCAAGATTATGTTGTAAGTGGAAGGGACCTTTAACACCCAAAACTCCACTTGTTTTGTCACGCTTCCTGCCCTGACTGGAAGAATGATTTTGCCGACTGGCCACTCTGGCATTGAATTGAATCCGATCAGGAGGGTTACAGTTGGTGCCAGGTCTTTGTCCTCTAATTTCAGTTGTTTGAAGGTGTCGTAGTACATTATTTCACATGAGCTACCTTGGTCTATCAGAATTCGCTTGACGTCATAATCCTTGATGCGGAGGGTGACGACCAGTGCATCGTTGTGAGGGCAATATATTCTTTCCAAGTCCTTGTCGGAAAAAGACATGACATTCGTGGCCTCTGTTCTCCCCTTTTTGATGGTAGGTTGGGCACTTAATACCTTCCTTAAGTGCTTAGCCTTCTTGATCGACCCTCTGAGCTCGCATACACGCTCAGGTTCGAATACTCTATGTATCACATTGATAACACCTTGAGGTGGGGCGTCAATTGGCATTCCATTAGGGTTATTGTGGTCCTGGGGGGATGGTTGCGTCCCTCCTTCAATGTATTTATCCAAGTGACCAGCTGCCACCAACTCCTCCAGATGTTGTTTCAATGGCATACAATTTTCAGTGCGGTGCCCCTTTTCTTTATGGAAAGTGCATCGCGATCTTTCGTCGTAGTCTTTCTGTGTTTCTCCTAACTTAGCTGGCCATCTGACGAAAGGCTCATCGCGTATTTCGCTCAGAATCCGGTAGATCGGTTTCTTGAATACCGCGATTATGGCAGTGTGGACTCTCAACCATATTTTATCCTGGTCCTCTCCGTTGTCTCGCCTGCCTTGTCCGTTTTTGTTCAGACGTTCTACCGCGTTGGTCTTTGCTGTGGTCTTTTTATCTGGTTTTGCGGTCGTGCCAGATTTTGTTTTGGCACAGGCGCCATCCTTTTCCACCCTGATGTGCTGATGCATTCTTTCCATCAAGGCCTCCATGGTGAGGGGCGGTGTCATGGTGATTGAGTCCCTTAGTCTGTTTCTGACTGGAAGGCCTCTTTTGTATTGTGCAATGGCGAGATTGGTGGGGCTGTCCCCAATCTAGTTGAATGTCTCCCAGTAGCGACTATTGTAGGATTTTAGTGTCTCATTTTCGCCCATGTCGATGGAGAGTAATTGGTCAATCTCTACCGGGGTCTTGGTGTTCGTTTTGAACCTTGTGACGAATGTCTCCGCCAATTGTGCCCAGGAGGCTATGCTGCCTTCTGGAAGTTTTTCGAACCAAGTCAAGCCTAGGTCACCAAGGCTTGATGGGAAGAGGATGCACATCAAAGCCTCGTTTCATCGATATACCGCCATAACTTGGCGGAAGTGGCTTAGGTGTATGTAGGGGTCCGTCTTTCCCTTGTACGTGGTGAATTTGGGCTGAAGGAAACTTGAAGGAAGGGGTGCGTTTTCAATTGCTGAAACGAACGGCGAGGTCTGCAGCCTTGCTAATGCTTTGTCTGTTGGTTCGTAAGCAGGGCGTGGTAACGGCATTCCGACCTCGATGCTTCCATGCGTCCGAGGAGCCAACCGCTGAAGGGCAAATACCCTGCGAGGGTTACGCGCCCTAGTATCCTCCTTCCATCATGCCTTTTCTTCCAGCATGCTCCGCAAATCGGATGATCTCGGCAACTCCGTCTACCTGGATGATGTCTGGTGTGAGCGCGAGGGTCGATAGGTACTTCCCTCAGTGTAAGACCTCAATGATCTTGTTCTCTCAGACCTGGAGTAACGAGTTCTAGAGGTTCTAGATTGAGTATCGCCTATCCTGAGGCTTCTACTCTCTACTTGTGATGGTGTGGAATGTCTTCCACGATCTTCTGAGCGGCGAGGGGGTGTCTTGCTTTTGCGCCCCTCTCTTGTCGCCACTCATTTTCCCTTCATCTGGCATTTCATAATCTCCATGTCCTCCGCCATCCGTCGTATTAATTCGTCCTGCTCCTTTACACGGTCCTCCAAAACTTGAGGATCAATCCTCCGCCTTTGTCTGTCAAGACTTTGTGAATGAGGGTGACGGGGGCTGTTATTCCGCCTCCCCCTAGAATCCCTCATGGAGTTATGTCGTTGGGGCTCCAAGTCCGCCATGGGAGGGACAGGAGGTAAACTTTCGCGCCTCCCACCTCCTTCTGGTGTTTGTCCATCAATGGCGGACTGTGGTAAATCTTCGTTGTGCGCCATTGATTCTAAAGAGGAAAAACCTTGATCAAGAGGTTTTGTTCTTGTCTGAAATTCTCACATACTGCGCCAATTATATGGGAAAGAAATAAATCTTCTCGTATAATCCTGTTGATTAAGTCTACACTCCTCCAAACGTCGTCACTTTACTCCCTGAAAACACAAACGTGAGCTAGCCGGCGGGTGTGTGCCGAATACCTCTCCAATGCCTAAGTCAGCAAAATAGACAAAGACAAAAAGCTCTGTGTATTTGAGAATCAAAGTTGTGTGTTACCTCTCCATAGGTGATGTTGTAAGCTTTTATAGGTTCCGCGTGGCACAATCCTAGTAGGACTTTTACTCCTCCATGTAGAGTCCTCCTAGGATTCATACTCCTGAAAGATAATGCCTATCCTTCAACACCCCCCTCACTGCATAAACCAAGTGAGATGGTTCTATCATGGTCAGACTTCAACATGACTGAGGTAAGCATGGCTATTCTAAGCCGCAGACTAGACCGAGATAAGATTAGCTCGGCTGTTCCATTCACTGCTCTTACCTTGACTCTTCTTAATGCTAACCACGGTATGTCTAGACCGGAATAACCAATACTCCGGTCCAAACCGGGATAACTTTTGTGAGTAACGACCAAACTTACCGTAAGCTCTTTTGGGACCGGAGTAACTTCAGGTCTCTCGCGGACCGAAGTAACTTTACACCTCTCTTGGGCCGGAGTAACTTTACACCTCTCTTGGGCCGGAGTAACTTCATGGCCTTTTTACTCAGCCCTTCGCAATGTGGCCCATAACGGCTGTAGACGCGCCCGCGTTGGCCTTACTACAGTTCGGACTCAATTTGTGTCACGGTTCTTAATCTGAACCAAAGAGTCCAAATCTGGCAAATAGTTTTGAGAAACAGATTTTTGAAAAGAAGTGCCAAACATGGACTGCTTTGCCAGATACAGAGTCGCCACCTAAATATTTTTATGGGGGAATTTAGGAAACCCTGACTCGGTGCCAAAGGCCGCGTATCCGTCATCACCAAAGTTGCCTCGGCTCAGGAACTTGGGTACGATTGGGGAAGGTCAACTATGAGCACCCCCTCTCGTCCGATCCGAAGATCGGCCTCTACTAACCATGATATCCAGTTTTGAAAACGTTATGTGTTCTTATTCCATTTATTAGCCTAGAATTACTATGTTATGCGTGCAGCAAACAAGTATAGACCAAATCGCCTAAATTGGAACAAAACATTACATGTTCGTTTTGAAGATGGTTTGCTACTCGCAAATAGGCTAAAATGCAGGTTTTGCCACCCTCAAGTGGGCTTTTAGAAAAGATGGTTTTGTCACTATCTAGTGGGCTTAAAATTCATAGTTTTAATGCGTTATCCCAATTTAAGCAATTCGACCTCCATCCACAGGCATTCAAGCAGTTATATCACATAAGCAGCTAGCCTCATGGTAATCATGCAATTATGGCAACACTCACACGCATGCGGCATGCTAAAGCATAAAAGCTCACCTAGTACTCCAAGCCAAAACAGAAACCAGTTAGTAATCACATGCATGATCCTAGTTCATATTTGAAATGGCTAATGCAACACATGTAAAGATGCAATCCAAACAGGCTCGGCTATCCTAAACATGGCATGTGAAATGCTGCAACTAACAAATACTCAACTTGGAATTGAAATACGAGTGCAGTTAGCATGATGTACCGAGCCTGGTGCATGTAAGACAAATGTATGGATGCACGCATGCATAGCATAAGGTATGCTAAATTAAATATGCCCTAATACTAACCATCGAAAGCAGGTAAGTAAAAGGGAGAAAGAAGTGGGGATTGGAAGACATGCACACACGCACCCACACTTATTACAAATTTGCCCTCGCTCGGAGGAACCAAAAGAATAATACAATTAATTAACTACGAGCTAACTAATTATTACAGTCCGTTAACTAGTTAAGCAAATTAACTAATCTAGGAAAACAGTAAACAGCCTTGGGAAGAGGGCCTCATGCAATGTATGCGTGGTTCTGCTCGGAAAGTCACAACCATGCACAAGTTGCCTCCACTTTGACTGTTATCCTCCTCTGAAGACTGCACAAGTCCCAGGGTTGCTTCTCTAAATGCTTCGGAACATCACCAGCTAAGAGGATTTACCACCGGCCATGGAGAATGACCACCGGCCTCTGATTGAGATATCGGCCACGGATGCATGGCCGGTCGGCACTGCATATGGCCGGTTGGCCAAATCTTCCTGCAGAATCTGTTTTGACAGCAGCAGAGGGCAAAACATGGCATGGCAATGCATTTCAAGCAATGTTTGCACCAACCACACTCCTTATCATGTTTATGACTCGAAGGAGGATGGTGCTTGACCCTTGGACCACCAATCGCGCATTTCAATGCGTGATGGCCCAAGAAACCAAGTTGTGCATTTTGATTTCAAATGACATGCAAACCAATTAAACACGTAAAGCCCAACCTCTATCATACTCAATTCAAGAGGCAAAGCATGCATGCTCTATGCAATGCAACCTAGGCATGGAGGCTAAGTATGCAACATGAACATGAGGACAAGTATACAAGTTAGAAAACATGCAAAGTGTAATCTTAACCATGCACACATGCAAGGCATGTAACATGTTAGAAAACTTAGCAAGAAATGCATCCCAAATGCAACACCAATTAAACATGCAACAAAATGTCATGAGCCAAGTACCTAAGCATACAAACATGCATGCAAACATGGTTGAATACCTAAGCATATAGAAGCAACTTTCAAGCACACTTAAAAGGGGCAAACATTGGCACATAGCATACATGATAAGCTTTGAAAAACATGTAGAAGATGATGCCAAATCAACCTACCAATGCAAGTAAAGCATGCATCCAAGCCCAAGGACTTAAACTATGATCATATGACACACGAAGCAAATGATCAAAGTGAATCAAAACAGTCCCAAATCATGCCAAATTAAGGTCAAAGACACACCTAGATGGCATCTAAATGGCCTATACATGGAAGCATACAAAAGGGGCCAAACATGGAGCATAAGATACCAACCTCTTAAAGTATTAAAGGAGCATCAAATGCAAGCATACAAGCATGCTATAAGGTCTGAAATGGCATGATAAATGGTTCCAAACCACTGAAACAAAGCAAGTAAAGCATGCTAGGGGGTCAACACTCAAGGCCTACAAGGGAGATTGCATGGTAGCTATACAAAGCAAAGCATGGATGACCCAAATGACCAAAAACAGACCTTAAGCACACTAAAACATGCATAAAAGCTTCACAAAGCTAAGCCAAAATAAGTAAGCATAGCGGTCTAAGTGCTAGATACATGTTAAGGCAGTTTCATGGCATTACAAGACAAGTATGCAAAGTAAGCATGGTGTGTCTAAACCAAGTAAAAACAGTGCTGTATCATGGCAAAATAAGCACAAATAACACTTAAGACATGGCCAACATGAACTTAAAAATGGTGCTCACACATGAGGCTAAAATGGCACTTTTTGAAGACAATAAGGAGAGGGGATGGCCCTCTCCTTCTTAGGACCTTAAACCACCATCCTCACCACTGAAATCCCTCAAGATTTCAGTGGTGAGGAGGCCCAAACAAGGTGGTCCCGAAACTCACCAAAAATAGCACAAAATGGGGCCAAACAAGGCCTAAGAGGGGGTAAACGACCCCAAACACAAAAGTGATCTTAATGAAGTATCTTAAACACAAAAAAACAGAACTTTTTTATGTTATACACGAAGATCAAAACAGCAAGCAAGATAGGCTAAAAGTGTGTGCAAAAAAGGGGAATAAAGAGGGAAAAGGGGTTACCTTTGTAGCTAAAAGGGGACAGCAGCCTCTTGGTCCCAAAAAACAGTTCCTTAGCCTCTGAAAATGGCCTCCAAGCTCCTTAGGTTGATGATGGAGGTGTGTGGCTATGAAGTGGTGTGCAATAGGCCAAGAACAAAGCCCTTTTGGACCCTCTAACCCACCCAAATGTAGAGAGATGGGGAGATATAGAGAGGGAGTGATATATATGTGATATATATCAGATTTTTCTAACCCCTAAAATGGAAGGAGAGGCTCTCCTTATATAGAGAAACCAATGGGGCAAAGCTTCTCTTAGAAGCTTTGACCAAAAAGGCCAAGCTTCTCTTAGAAGCTTGGAGCAAAAGGGCCAAGCTTCTTGGAGAAGCTAGGCAAATGGGTCAAGAGGTTCAAGCTTCTTCAAGAAGCTAAAAAAAAAAGGATCAAGCTTCTTGGAGAAGCTAAAAAAGGGTCAAGTTTCTTGGAGAAGCTAAAAAGGTTCAAGCTTCCTAAAGAAGCTAAAATAGGGTTCAAAAGGGTCAAGCTTCTTGAAGAAGTTAAAAAAGGGGTCAAGCTTCTTGGAGAAGCTAAAAAGGTTCAAGCTTCCTCAAGAAGCTAAAAAAGGATTCAAAAGGGTCAAGCTCCCTCAGGATAAGGTCTCGGCCTGGAAAACTAGTCGATTGATCAGAAACAGTGGTCGGTTGACCAAACACAATGCCGATCGACCATCAACAGTGCCGACCGGCCATCACCAATGGCCGGTGGCAAAGAAACAAGGCCGGTGGCCTCAAGCCATGGTCGGTGAGGTGTGGGGATGGCCTACAAGCTACTTCTCACCTTCAGAAGCAAAACAACAAGTGTTTGGTGCAAAACCAGACACAAAATAGTCGAGTCGAGAGATCCTGAGGCAGGACGCGTAGCCAAGACCTCCGGGAACTCAAGACGAACACGAAGAAGGATGATCACCGAGTGTTCAAACGATGACGTTCAAGTCTTGAGGTCGGTCAAAAATGGGGTGTCTACAACGGCCCATTACCCAGTTCGGCCCAATTTATAAGTATAAATTACCCTCTCATGCCTGATACTTATGTGCTTATAAGTTTGGTTTTACTTATCCACGAGCGTTCTTATGGATAATTTATAATGTAAAAGTTTTTTTTTATATTAAAAAGTTTTATAATGCTTATGTAAAAGTTTAATTTTTTCTATATTTACAATGCTTATATGATTATAAGTTTGGATTTTTTTTTATTTGAGAATTATTTTCTGTATTAAAAAGATTTGAAATAATTTAATTTTTTTAATTTATTTATCATTTATTATTTAGATTTACCTTGAAGGTAATTTAAAAAAAAAAGAATATAATGAGAGTAAAATAAAATTTTAAATAATTAAATTAGATCTACTTAAAAATTAAAAACACTTAGGCACCGTTTGGGAAGGTGGATTGGAGGCTTTTTTTGGCTATTTTAGCCACAAAAAACAAAATATGCTATTTTAGCCATAACAAACAAAACATCACATCCAACCCATAATCATTACATTCTTCTCTCACAAAAAAACTCAAAAAAGTCAAAAAGCTAAAAAGCCCTTCCCAAACCAAGCTTTTAAGCCCAGGCTAAAATAGCCAAAAAACCAAAAAGCCAACCCACTTCCCAAACGGAGGCTTAATAATTTTTTTGGGGATGTAAATAGAATCCCCAAAGAGAGTCTTTGGATCCCTAATTAGAAAAAAGCCATCCCATCTTTTTAATCCCGAGAAAACACTTCAATTATGATTATTCAACTATAGTGTATTTTTATAGGGCGAAGCGTCCCTACCGAGAAAGGGTTGTCGTACACTCGATTAAATGGTCCATCTTATAGATTTTAAAAATATTTATCAATATAAAATTTTAATTTAATTAGACATTAATAATTATATAATTAAATTATATTTATTGTCTATTTCGTTAAGATAAAAATGATTTGATCACATTATTATGATTTTTCAATTAATTTAATTTTTTTTGTGAATAATTTATTAGGTGAATTTATAAAATTCACGAATTAATCAAAGTAGTGGACCAGTCCAATGACGCAACACTCTCTACCATGCTCAATGTTCGTTGGGTTGTCTAACCACGATAACAATTTAGGCATTAATTTATTTAATTTTTGGTAATTGCACTTTTTACTTTCAAAATTTTATTTGAATTTTATTTAATTTGATACTTCTATCTTTTAATTGTAACAATTAATTTTTTGTATTTTAATTTGTGTTGTAATGTGATCCTTTGTTATTCAAAGTAAAAAAATGAAATGAGAAATGCTATGTGGGGTAGCGTAAGCATCATATAAGGGTGTGTTTGATTGGGGGATAAAGGGGAGATTATTTACTGTGCGGATTGTAATCTGCATAGTAAATCCAATCCGATGTTTGTTTTTTTTTAGTCCACCGGACATGGAGTCCAACCGGACTCCCTATCCCCCATATGGGGGATTATATTATCCTAGGGGGGGTGTGGGATAATTTTGAGGGGATTATTTATTGTTGGGATTAGGTGGTGAAATGACCATTTTGACCATTTACTATTTAATTATGTATTATATTTAATAAAATTCAATAAAATTTAAATATCTCAATTTAAAAATAAAATAATTTTATTTAAATTTTTATTGATGTTTTATTTATTTATTTTTAAATAATTTTTTATAGACATTTTATTGATGTTTTATTTTAAAATTTTGTTTATATTTTATTTAATTTCATTATTTAAATGTTAATAGATTTTTTATTTAATTTCATTGTTCAATTATTATTATTTTTAAAAACAAATTTATTTAAAATTTTAATTAAAAAAATAATATAAATTTTTATTGATATTTTATTTATTTATTTTAAAAAAAATAAATTTATTTAATTGTGTAAAAAATAAAATAAAATAAATTTTATTTAATCTAGCTAAAAATAATTAAAATATTAAAGATATGTTTAATATTACTATTACTTAGTAAACAATTGAAAAAGGGTAAAATAGTCTTTTGTTCATTTATCCTATCCAATCCGTCCAACCAAACATTGGATTCACTAAAAATAGTCTTTTCCAGGCATCTAATTCTATGAAAAAACAAACACAGGATACATATCCAATCCAAGCAAATAGTCCGGGAGATTCACAGTCCCAGGACACAAGTCCGATAGATTCTAATCTCCCCTTATCCAATCCGTCCAATCAAACACACCCTAAGGGTACTAGGGGATATCTGTATATATTGCAAATTACACTTTTCATTATATAATTTTCAATCAAATTTTATGTTGGCTTCTTATTTTTTTAATTTTCATTTAAATTTTAAATAATATTTAGCTTAATAGTTGTGTAACAATTTTTTTTTTAGTGGTGTGAGATCTCGAATTCAACTCTTATGAATAAAAAATTAATAATTTTTTTGTGGTAGTTGTTTATTTTTGGGATTGTTACTATCCAATCCCATTAATTGAACTTAAATAACTATAGGTTTTACAAATATTTTGTATGCACCAATAAATCCTAATATCCTTATTTTGCCTTCATCCTCTTATATATATTATATATATATCTAGAAGCCTCACACTGCCACCACCACTGCTACCATCGCCGTCCACCAATCACCATCGTAAGTAAGTGAATGTAAGTGTGAATGTGAATGAGTGAATTACTATTTGTAATTTTTACAAATCACTCAATGATAAATGTATCATTGAATGTATATTTATAAATTTATCAGACCAAATTTTGTTACTTCTTTTGTATGTATGTGGTCATTTTTATGTTAATGACAATGAAGGAGTGTGTGCAAAAATAAGTGACTAAATGATGCCCCCGTCACTCTCTCTCTCTCTCTCTCTCTCTAAAATCAAATCTGTCATTTGTAATTTTTTTAACAAAA
Organism: Camellia sinensis; assembly: GCF_055761805.1. Taxonomy (NCBI): domain Eukaryota; kingdom Viridiplantae; phylum Streptophyta; class Magnoliopsida; order Ericales; family Theaceae; genus Camellia; species Camellia sinensis. The sequence goes on along the minus strand of NC_138975.1, from coordinate 97,083,726 downwards.
TCACCAATGATAAATTTATCACTGATAAATTGATGTAGTGATAAATTTATCACTAGAAAGAGGACAAAGAGTAGATGGTAAAGGGAATGATTATGTTGATCTACAACATTGAAGACAAATACTTTCTGGTAAGGCCTTTCTTTTTTCTTTTCCTTTTCTTCTTCATCTTATATTTTTCTACCCTTTTTCTTCTTTTCCTTCTTCCTTTCTTTTTTGCCATCAGATCTAAAGAGGTAGTGGCGGTAGTGATGTGATAGAGATTGATGTTATTTTTGCTAAAAAAAATGGTCGAACAAATTTTGCCGAAAAATATTGTCGGAGGTTCAAGAGTAGTTGCCGATAGTCAAAGATGATGGTCGGAGATGCTCATTGGATGCCGGAGATGATGGTCAGAGACAGTCGCTGGCGACTAGAGGTAGTTGGGCATTTTTGGCACATAGATAAGTGAAAAAAAGGAGTAGTATAGTAAATAAGTTTGGTCAATAGAACCGGCCGTAAGTGCCTTTTGATTTTTTTCCCATTATGAGGTTTGTGGTGAGGGTTTATTTGGTTGTTAGGTTTGGGATTGAGTTTGCTATATTAGTTGTGTTAGAGGTGATTATATTTGCACCCAAATAATAACTCAGTGTATCTAACTAAAATTTTGAAATTTTAATTCCTATTATACCTTAATGTAAATTTACTAATAACGACAATACATATTAAACCTTAAAATAGTTTTTTTTTTTTTTGGCTTCCTTATGGTACACCCAAACCATTTATATGTATTTTTTATATTCAACTTTCTTCATATTTTTCTTCAATTTTTAATTATATTTTTTTCATCTTATTCTTTACTCAAAATTAGAGGTGATTGTAGATCGGATTGCATCAGATAGCATCTCATTTGTTATTCATCCAAAGCCACACGAATTGGAAAAAATCAATCTGCATCCATCCATCGGTTTGACGGATATTGATTGGTGGATGGATGCGATCAATTTGGCAGTTTGAACTTTATAAATTTTGAACATTTTTTAATATTATAATTCATTACTTTTACAATCTCCAATAACTAGTAATTTGAAAAAATATATATTATTTGTCTATGATATGCCGTGGCACCACGCATACATATTTTTAAGGTATTGTTTTCCATTTTTATAAAAATATATATTTTATTATTTCTACTCTATGTTGTTACCGGTTAGCAATTCCTTTTTTATTTTTGTTTTGAACTTCATCTACAAGTGGATCAGGTTCATGCAGGAGCCAAATGATTGATCCGCCATCCGAACCGTATTAGCGGATTTTGAAATATTTCATCCACATTCATCCGCCATAAGACATGCATCTGCCCAAAATCAATCGGATTAGATCGGATCGGTCGGGTTGAGTGGGTTAGACGGATCCATAATTTAAGCAAAATATATGGTAGCATTTGATTTGATTTTCAAATCATAATTTGCATAAAAAAATTTCAAAACTCATAACCGAACCAAATTTTCAAAACTTAATTCAAAAACTTTTTTCAAAATTCATAACCAAACTTTTTTCAGAACTCTATTTTTTAAAAAACAAAATTCAAAATAAAAAATATATTTTTTTTATTTTACTCTTTAACATTATTTTTTTATTTTTATTTTAGTTGAAAAATATATTTTTTATTTTTATTTTTTTTGAAAAATGTTTTTTATTTTTTATTTTTATTTTTATTTTTTTGAAAAAAATAATTTGTTATTTTTTTAAGTATTGACCAAATAATTTGCTATGATTTGGATATACATGGATGATTCAAAAAAAATTTAATTTAAAAATAATTAAAAAATAAAAAATATTTAAAATTAAAATATTTACAAAATTATTTTAAAATAAAATAAAATATCTTAAATAAAAAAAATATTTAAAATAAAAAATAATTTTTTTGAAAATTTTAAATATTTAAAATATTTTAAAAAAAATATATCGCGCAAATATAGTAAATATAACACATATTAAAAATAAATAAATAAAGAGAAAATTGGTAAAAAAATTCACTTTAACAATTGTCTATGGCATTAGGTATTGTTTGTTGATAAGAGATCCACACTTTGTAAAATAGGTTGGTGCAAAGTCATAGAGAACATTATGTTTCCAATTGGGTTTGGCTTCTCTCCAGTCCGATCACAGATTGGAGGGTGCTGTTGGGCTTGTGGGAGCCCACCATAAGTCTTTTTTTGATAATTTGAACCGTTTAATATGTAGAAATCGAAATCGTCGAGTACTATATACCTAGAAAAAATTATATTGATTGGATATTGATAGTTACGTAATCAAATCAATTTTGTATAAAATAAAATAAAAAAATGGACGGCGAAAAAATAAATGGCTGACTGAAATATGCTCCAACGAAATAGCTATGGATATCTGATTAATGTGAATTTTTACAAGCATATAGTACTCGACGAGTTCTACACATTGAACGTTTGAATTATCGAAACGGGATCCGTAATGAGCTCCCATGGACCCAATAGCACCCTTCAGTCCGATCACAGACTAGAGAGAAGTCTATCCCATTCTAATTTTATCCCTTAACTTTTTTTTATCTGTTTGACTCTTTGTTGACTATCTGTTCAAATTTATATCTACAAGTCAAATTCTTTTCTCTATGTTGAAATTATTTTCTATCTGTTTAACTTTTTTGTCTATCTGCTCAATTTTTTTATTTATCTGTTCAAATATTTTGTCTATCTGTTGAATTTTTTTAACCTATCTATTGAATTTTTAGAATTTATTTTTTTTATCTGTTCAAATTCACACTATTTTTAAGCTTTCTCTCTCTATTTGTTTCTCTTTCAATCTGTTGAATTTTTTTGAATATATCTATTAAAATTTTAATATATTTGTTAAATTTACAAAGCTTTTTATTTTATTTATTTTACTTGTTCTATCTATTCAATCTACAATCTGTTCAGATTTGTTCTGAGAAAGACTAAAGAAAGAAATAGAAAATAGCAATAGTAAAAAAAAAAATACATTTCTAGTTCGTTCAATCAACACACACTGATTAAGAAAAACTCACCTATTTTTTTTAAAAAATTTTTTTATTCCCATCTCTCTCACATTTAAATTTTTTTTATAGCTTCATTGCTCTGTTTCTCCACTGTCTCTCTATATATTGCCCACAAAAAAACAAACAAAAGAGAGAAGATTGAGGAACCTTTAATACAACACCCAGTATATAAATCAGTGCACAAGTGTGATTCACAAATCTATAGATCTGAGACTTTCATCACCATATTGAAAGATTAACTAACAATGGCTAATTGATTGGAGATCCCGCAAGGGTGTTTATCACGCAAGATGGAATTAATAATTCAGAGACAAAAATGGGTGTTTGTGTACGTAGGTTTTTTCAATGCAAAGAGAACCAAATTTGCCAACTATTTATAATAATCTTGACCACTAGGGCTAGGCGTAGGGTTATCCTATTCGCCCAAACCGCCATATTTGATCCAAACTGTACACTTATGGGCGGTTTCGCAAACAGATTAGGGTAGGGCGCGGTTTGGATTTTATCTAATTTTCGGGTTGCGGGTGAGTTGCGGGTTTGAACTGCACCTGTCCAACCTGCCCGCATAAACCTTTTTTTTTTTTTAAATCTGATTTTTTCCTCCCCATTCGAATCTGACCGTTTATCTCACTTATCTATATAACAAACAAATCAAAAAAAACCCTAATCTTATCTATCTCACAAACTCTCCAAAACCAAAACACGAACTCACTCTCATCTCATCAATCTATCTCTCACTATGGTGTTTTTCATCTGTACTGCACCGATCGACTCTCTCTCGTCACAAGATCGACCGATCGATCTCACTCTCTCATCGCATCGATCAACCTCACAAGTAAGCCCCTCTCTCAGTCTCAATCTCTATCTCTGTCTCTGTCTGTCTTTCTCTGTCTGTCTGTCTCTCTCTCCCCCAATCTTTAATTTTTTTTGCAACATAACAGATCTCTCTCTGATTTGTCTCCCTCACTCTCTCATCTCATCAGTCTCTCACTCTCTGGTTTTGCATCTGCACCGATCAACTCTCTGTCATCGTAAGATCGATCGATCGACCTCACAGGTAAACCTCTCTCTCTGTCATTGTCTCTATCTCTCTCTCCCTCCCCGATCTTTGATTTTTTTTTGCAACATATCAGACTTCTCTCTCTGATCTGTCTCCCTCACTCTTTCATCTCATCAGATCTATTTATTTTATGCAATCTGATCTATTAAATTTTTTTTGTGGCAATAGATCTGTCTGTGAGAAGTGCAAATTGAATAAGTGTGTTTATTTGGAATTAAATCTGATTTTTTTGTAGCAACAGATCTGTGAAAAAGTGGAAATTGAATATGTTTTTATGCAAATATATATGTCTTTTTTTGGGGTGGGGGGAATTGAATCTGTGTTTTTGGAATTAAATTTGTGGTCTTAGAATTAAAAATATGTTGTTCGCTCTGTGAGAATTGGAAATTGAATCTGTATTGAATCTATTGTTCAATCTGAATTAAATCTGTTGTTCAATTTGTATTGAATCTATTATTGAAATTGGAATTGAATCTGTGATTCTGTTGAATCTGTATTGAATCTATTATTGAAAAAATGGGGAAAAAAAAGTTTAAAAATAAATTTTTGAAAAAAAGTCAAATCCGCAAACCGCCTGCACATCCGCAAACCCTATCCGCACAAACCGCAAACCGCAAACCGCATTGTAGGCGATTGCGAGTTGACTTTTTCCCAAACTGCATAGATGTGGGCGGGTCCAAACCAAACCGCAAACCATCCCAAACCGATCCGCGGACACTCATATTGACCACTTTTGCCAAGAGTCACCACTTATTGGAAATAGACACAATGCTTCCACAATGTTTATAAAGCATTGTGTCTCTAGTATTTAAATTCAAACACTCAATTTGATTTCCAAATTATTCTGATTACCTTGAGGGAAGGTTTATAGACCACCAAATAAAACATTGATTCGGTGTGAGAGAGTCCACTATATTATGGTGTGATCACCTCTCATACCTTTATCTTCTACTTGATCACATTATAATATTGGTAATAAAACCTAAGTTGGGCATGTTTACCTTGGTATCAAAATTTTTCCTCTTGCCAACTTTCATCTATGAATTTACCTCATAGATCGACGCCTGATTGTGACTTGGCCATATGTGCGCACGTTTTTGGCACTAATCTGACCGCATCCGTACGAATATGTTCTCCCACTGACAGCACATTCCAGATAACTTTAATTCACTATATTTCAAGTGAACGACATCAATATTTAGTGCTGGGTTCATAGTCCATACCCAATCACCATTGACGACTTCAGCCGCACACATTTCTCATGTGTCGACCTGCGCCGAAATTATTGTTAAGTACTTCCTTAACATACCTTATCAACAATTTTTTTTTGTTGATCAAGCAGACAACATCACCTAATCAACATGTTGCATATAATGGACTTTACATCTTATGCTAACTATGATGTCCGTACCTTGTCAGTTCCCCTATCTTATTACCTGACCAAACACATGTTTCCATATAAGATAGAGTCGTAAAACATCAGTTATCCAGGCGTCCCAGAGCCATCCGACTATACTCTTATATGAGTAGCTAAACCACCTAACTTGGCATTTTTCAATCCCATATTAGCTACATGCTCTCTGAATTTTTCCAGAGACAACCCTTTGGTTATAGGGTTGGCCACTATTTCTTCTGAGAGTATATAGTTAACTTTAATTTCTCTCATCTCTGCTATATCTTAAATATAGTGATAATTTACATCAATATGTTTTCCCTTAGAGCTGTTTGTTCCACTTTTTATTAACGAAATGGTGGACTAATTGTCACAAAACATATTGACCGGTCTGGCAGATATACCTAATTGTAAATTGTCAACAAATCGTTTTATCCAAACTGCATTACTAACTGTTGTGCTATAAGCTATGTATTTAGTTTCCATAGTGTACTTTTCAACACAACTCTATTTCTTACTTAACCAAGAAACAACTGTTCTATCAAACAAGAACATATGACCACTAGTAGATTTTTTATCATCTACATCTTCTACAAAATCCACGTCAGTGTATCCTTTTATGTCTAGATCACACAAAGCTGAACATAATTTCAAATTCTTAGTGCCTTTCAAATATCTAAATATTCTTTTGACTGCTTGTCACTGTTCCTTACCTGCATTAGATTGAAACCTACTTACCAATCCGACTGCATGACAGATGTCATGTCTTGTGCTTGTCATAGCATACATTAGACTGTTTACTGCCTGAGCATATGGGACATCTCTCATTTCCTCAATTTCAGACTTAGTTTGAGGACTCATACCTTTACTAAGACTTTGTCCCTTGCAAACAGGTGTGCTTAAAGAATTGCAATTGTCCATATTAAATCTTTTGAGCACCTTGTCTGGATATTTTTCTTGATCTGTATATAATAATTTTGAATTTCTATCTCTTGAAATTCTAATTCCGAGAACATAGGTTGCAAGACCCATGTCTTTTATTTCAAATCTAAATGCCAAGAAAGTTTTGGTTTCATAATCATATTTGAACAATTTCCTGCTAACAATATGTCATCCGCGTGTAAAGACAATATTGCTAACTTGTCACCATTTTTCCAAATATAAACATAATGATCTAATGGACTCACAACATAGTCCATTTCTAAAATGGCTTGGTGGAATTTCAAGTACCATTGTCTTGAAGATTGTTTGAATCTATATAAGGATTTCTTTAACTTATAGACTTTATCCTCGTTGCCTTGGATCTGGAAACCATCAAGTTGCATCATATAAATTTCCTCTTTTAATTCTCCATTGAGAAAAGTTGTTTTAACATCTAACTGATGCAATTCTAGATCTATCCTTGCTACGACTATCATTAGAATCCTTATTGAGGTAAATTTTGCAAAAGGAGAATATGTGCCTACGAAGTCTATTCTAAGTTGTTGAGTGATTCCCTTGGCTACTGACCTGGCCTCGTATTTCTTTGAACTCCCATCTATTTTGAATTTCTTTCTAAGAACCCACTTGCAATCAATGGCTTTTCTTTTATTTGACAGATCAGTTAATTCCCAAACATCATTTTTCTTGATCAAGTCAAGTTCTTCATACATTGCCTCAAGCCATTGTGTAGCGTCACTACTACTCATTGCTTCATTAGAACTAGTAGGATCATCTACTAAGTTATTAAGTTCTTCAACTTGAAAAACATAATGATCTTTTAAAAATGTAGATGGACGTCTTGCTCTCTTACTCCCATTGTGATAACCCAACCTGTACTCTACTTAATTATGCATGTAATTATGTGTTTGAATATGTGAATTATGTGAATTGGGAATAATATCTGTTGAATGTAGGAATATCTATTACAATTACAACTTTGAACTGAAATTGAAAGCCTTGGAAGCGAGATAAACAAGAACAGACTTCATATATAGGATTAACATGATTTATGGAGGTTACGGTGAAATTTTAAAAAATTATGATTCGTAATGATTAAACCATGATTTGTTTTTGACTCACATCATACATTGACTTCATTTTGTTTTTGTTATTATGGTCTTAGGTTTGTAAACGATATGTATAAATTTCCTTTGATACTTATATTCTTTTTGCATGGGCATGTAAATGATGTAATTGTGTTATATTTTGCTCATATTGGCATAGCTCAATAGACTTATTCTGATGTTGTGTACTTCAGCTTTTGGCCCCATTACTATAATTACTCTGTATGTTTGTTTGGGGCCGAAGGTAATCAAGTGATTATCGGCTGGTTATGACCTAAAACTTTTAGGGGCGGGTTCGGGTCATGATACCTACTTATCTCAGGATTCGAAGCAGGTAATACAACGTCATGTAGTTATTTTTTCCTCATACTATTAGGCGGTTTTGGTAGAACTAGCGGTGTTGGTGACAAAAAAGGAAGAGAAGAATCCTGAGATACTTCAGAGAGCAATTCAATTTGTTCAATAGAAGTAACAAGATCAGTGGATTCAAGAAAATAACATCTCTACTTTCTATTAATCCACGTTCGGGATGGTAAAAACGATAACTACTCCCATTTTCAACATAGCCAATAAACTTGCATTCTCAAGTTTTACTTCCCAATTTATTCCTTAAAGGTTTACGAATAAGTACATGTGCTTTACATCCCTAAACTTTGAGATTTAGAATATTAGGTTTAGTACCATTCTAGTATTCATAAGGAGTTAGAGGTTTGAATTTTGTTTTGACTCTATTTAATATGTACGCAGCGGTGGAGAAGGCTTCTCCAAAAAAATGAATAGGCAGTTCAACATGAGCCATTATGGACTTTGTCATGTCCATTAGAGTATGATTTCATCTTTCTGCATTCCTATTTTGTTATGGTGTGTATGGCATTATAAACAAATGTTTTATGCTATTGTCCTTGCAAAAAGAATCCATAGCTTCAAATTCGCCACCTCTATTATTATTCAAGTTTTTAATGGATCAACTAAGTTGTTTTTCTATCTCTAATTTATATTCCTTAAACTTTTCAATTGCCTCTGATTTGTGTTTAAGAAGGTAGATATGTGCATATATTGAATAATCATCAATGAAAGTAATAAAGTATTCCATACCTTGATGAGTCTTAATTCTTAAAGGGCCACAAATGTTAGAATGAATTACTTCAAGTAATTTCCATGATTTCCAATGTTTTGAAAAAGGCTTACTAGTCATTTTTCCTTGGATGCATGGTTCACATGTATCAAAATCATCGGAGCACACTTTAGCAATAGGCCACTTTTAAACATTCTAGACATTTTATTTTTATTAATGTGACCTAATCTTTAATGCCATAAATAAGAACTATTACTAGTAGAAACATGCAAACAATCCGAAATACATACTTTAATATTATCCATAGGAAGAGAGTACATGTCTTTCACTTTTACACCTTTCACTAATACACTTCTTTTTGTAATCAACACGGTGTTAAACCTAAAATTAATCTCAAAACCCTTTTGGGTTAACACTAGAACTGGAATTAAATTTCGGCAAATGCTGGGTACATAAAGCACAATGGAAGTTCCATTAATAGAGAATTGACAGTTGTCGATGCTCTAAACATCACTGTATAATTTGTTGCCCTTATAGATTATGTGTTCACCAATCTTATTTTTAGTAAACTCCATGAGCATGTCTTTATTTTGCACGATATCCCTAGTTGTAGCAGAATCAATCCGCCATGATTTTGATGAAGGTTCAAGTACCATTGCTTTAGAAATTGTCATCGCAATGGGATTATGATCCTTTTTCTATTTGTTCTGAGAACAAGTGGCTTTGATATGACCTTTTTTACCGCAATTGTAACATGGGCCAGCCATATTCTTGTGATGTTTTTTTTGCCATCCTTGCAGATTCTTCTATCCTTTCTGAAACCCCTACTTCTATTTTTTTTTTTTTTTTGAAAGAAGTGGTCTTTCTCTTGTTGAATGGTGTATGGGAATTATTCTGTGGTAGTGGCGATGATTGTGCCATCAACAAGTTAGAAGACAATCCTTCTTTACATCTTCACTTCAATCTTTTTTCTTCTAAAACTAAGAGTACAGGCAATGTCACCATTGAAATCTCTCGTTCGCTATGAGTTGAAGATGTGACAACATGATCCCAAGACAATGGAAGACTATAAGTATAGTAGTTACTTGCATCTTGTCTGACAAAGGGTGATTAGCATTGGATAATTCTTTAGCAATTAATTCCATTTGATTGACATGATCACCAACACTATCATTATCACTCATACGAGTGTTATTATATTTGACCAAGAGCAATTGAATTTGAGATTTGATTGAACTCCATACTTACTTTCTAGTGCTTCTATCAATTGTTTTGCAGTTTTATTTTCTTCGAATAGCAGAATAATGTTGTCTTTCATATTATGTAACATAGTTGCCTTTGTCATTGCATCATCCTCTATCTATTTGTTTTGAAACCAATTAGAATCATCATCTGGTTTGTAAGTGGATAAAGTGTGCAACGTTTTTTCATGTGTAAGAAGATAAGAAATGTGGCATTTTCATGCTCAGAAATTATTTCCATTAAGCATCTCAATTCTTGAAGAATCAATAACACTTTTAATAGCCATTCTAAAAAACAAATGTGTTACATTAAAAATACAAATGTGGATATTATAAACAAAAGAAAAAAATAAGTAAAATAAATACAACAACAAGTCTTAATAAGGACAAGTATTGTAATTGTTGTTGTGATAAGCAAAATATTGATGTAAAGGAGTAGAACGGTCTTCTTGCCTTGGATAAGAAGAATGATGAAAACCTAATGGCCAATTAAACCCAATACTTTGCTTATGAGTCTTGTGAAAACAGTTACAAGCCCAAGGAACACAATGGCACTTATTAAATATTTTTTCTTTGGATGTTTTCCAGGGTAACACCCTTGGATAGCCTCTTTGTCTAATTATTTCTTCTGAAAATTTAGTACAATGACCCACGGAAAAATTCTTAGAAGAATTATAGAGATTATGGTGTGGACTCGCCTTTTTCTGCGCCCTGCATTTCGGAAAGGTTTTGAAAGAAGGCCTCACAGTTCAGACTTCCGCGATTCTGAATCTAATCTCACAAGTGCAACGCGAAACTGATAAACACCAAAGAGTCCAAATCTGGCAAACCTTTTTGGAAAATTGATTTTAAATCAAATAATTCCAAAATTGGACTGCTTTGCCAGATGCAGAGTCGCCACCTAAATATTTTATTTTTGAAAAAATTTAGGAAATCCTGACTCGTGCCGAAGGCCACGTGCCCGTCATCACCAAAGTTGTCTCGGCTTGGGAACTTAGGTACGAGAGGGAAAGGTCATGAAATGAGCACCCCCATTCGCCCGATCAAATATCGGCCTCTACTAATCATGATGTGCGTTTTATAAACATTATGTGTTCTTATTCTGGTTATTAAACTAGCTTTACTATATGATGCGCACACGCAAGTATAGACTAGTTTGCAAGACTTGGAACAATTCAACTCATGTTTGTTTGCGAAAATGGTTTGAATTTGCCATTCTCAAGTGGGCTTAAAAGATGCGGATTTGCCACCAAAGATAGTGGGCTTAAAATATGATTTTTCCACCAAACAAAGTGGGCTTAAAACACACATTTCTTGAATTGTTCAAATTCAAACAACAAGCCTTCATCCACAAGCATTCAAGCAGTTTAGCACATAAGCACATAGCCTCATGGCAAACATGCGAAACATAGCAACATAGCAATTACACTCATGCAAGTATGGTACAGCGTAAAAACTTACCGAGTACTCCAAGCCAAAACAAAAACTAGTTACAAAGATGCATGATCCTAACTATACAAAGATGTCTAATGCAATACATACAATATGCAATTAATAGGCTCGGCTACTAATATGGCAAACGAAGCAACTTGACAACATGCGATTAAACACGTATTCAAAGAAGATATTGAAACGACAATGCGGTTTGTATGATACGCCGAGCCTCGATGCATGCAAGACAAATGAATGGATGCAAGAATGCGATATGCTAATTGAAACATGACCCTAATCTAACCATCGAAAGCGATTAAATAAAAGGGAGAAAGACGTGGAGTTGTGTAGCAAGCCCACGGGGGGACCTTCGCTGCTACAGTTCGGACTCGCGATTTTTGTTATCGCGGTTCTTAATCTGAACCAAAGAGTCCAAATCTGGCAAATCGTTTCGAGAAACAGATTTTTGAAAAAGTAGTGCCAAACATGGACTGCTTTGCTAGATACAGAGTCACCACCTAAATATTTTTAAAATGGGGAAATTTAGGAAACCCTGACTCAGTGCCGAAGGCCACATGTCCGTCATCACCGGAGTTGTCTCGGCTCGGGAGCTTGGGTACGATCGGGGAAGGTCAGCTATGAGCACCCCCTTTCGCCCGGTCCGAAGACCGGCCTCTACTAACCATGATATCCGATTTTGAAAACGTTATGTGTTCTTATTCCATTTATTAGCCTAGAATTGCTATGTTATGCGCGCAGCAAACAAATATAGACTAGATTGCCTAATTTGGAAAGAAACATTGCATATCCGTTTGTTTTGAAAATGCTTCGAAATTTGCTACTCGCAAGTAGGCTAAAACACGGATTTCAATGAGTTTTTCCAACTCAAACAATCCAACCTTCACCCACAGGCATTCAAACAGTTTAACACATAAGCATTTAGCCGCATAGCAAGCATACTGTCATGTTAACATTCACACACATGCGAGATGCTAAAGCATAAATACTTACATCGTACTCCCTGCCAAAACAGTAAACTAGTTAGCAAAACATGCGTGTCCTAATTCATATTAAATTGCCTAATGCAACACATACAGGATGCAATAAGATAGGCTCGGCTAATCTAAGCATGGCATATGAAATGCGATCAACTATTACATATTCAATTTTCTTGAATTGAAGTACAAATGCAGTTAGCGTGATGTACCGAGCCTAATGCATGCAGTACAAATGCATGGATGCACGCATGCATAGCATAAGGTATGCTAAATTAAACGTGCCCTAATCTACCATCATAAGCAGGTAAATAAAAGGGAAGAAAGAAATGGGGATTGGAAGACATACACACCACCCACGCACACTTATTACAGATTTGCCCTCACTCGGAGGGACCAAATAAATATTACAAATTAATTAACTACGCAAGCTAATTAATAATTACAAATTGCCTAATCAGCTAAGCAAAATAACTAAAACTAAGAAAAACAGGAAAATCGCCTCGGGAAACGCGCCGCCATGCATAGGCTGCCTCTGTTTTCCTTCCTTCACTCCTCTGGAGGCTGTCAAAACCTCAGGACTGCATCCCTGGACACTGGGGAGTGCCACCGGCTGAGTGGAATTACCACTGGTAGTGGTGTGTGGCCATCGGCACAAAATGAAGCTGTCGGCAGAGGAATTGTTGCCGGTCGGCACCTTACACTGTCGGTCGGCAGAGTGTTCCTGCAGAATCTGCAAATGACAGCAACAGAGGGCAAGGCAAAGCATGGCAGCACAATTCAAGGCATATATGCACCAACCATGTCCCTTATCATGATAATGACTCAAAGGGGCATGTGCCTCGATTCTCAGACCACCAATCACGTATTTCCATGCATGATGGCCCAAGGAACCAAGTATACAACTTTGATTTCAAATGCATGCAAACCAAATCAAATCAAACAAGGCCCAATTCCTATCACTAAGTCAAGGAACAAGGCATGCATGCAAGATGCAATGCAACCTAAGCATGCAAGCTAAGGATGCAACATGGCATGGCGATACACTTATGCAAGCATGCAAGCAAACATGAGGCAATGCTAGCCAATAAAATGGTGGGCTTAGGCATGGTTTAGGCAACCCCAATAAGGCCTAAAACAAGGGCCAAAGTACCACAAAGTGGGACCAAATACACATGCACACATACATATGTTGAAAGGCCAACACTTAGGCACAAATTGAACAAACCTCAAACACATTTGAAAGGGGGAATCATGGACTAATTAGCATGCAACATAAGCATTGAAATCATGCTAAAACATGGTGCCGAACCAAGTAATAAATCAAGCCAAGCATGCAACAAATGGCCCAAATGCTCAAAGCAAACCAATAGAGTATTGAACTACACTTAGCAAAACCAAACATGGCATGAACTTATTGACCAAAAACAGAGTTTTGGGACATTAATACAAGGCCTAAGGACCACTTAGATGGCATCCAAATGACTCAAAAACAAAGGCATGCATAAACACCAAAACATGGAGCATTGCTACACAAGCTTATGAGGCATTAAAGATGCATCCAAGGTAAACATATAGGCATGCAAATAGGACTGAAATGACATGGTGGATGATCCCAAATCACCAAATCAATGCAAAGATGTCATGCTATACATTCATATGCTCAAGGCCAACAAGCCCAAATACAAAGGAGCTATACCAAGCATGCCAAAATCAACCCAAACACTTATGGACAGACCTAAAACATGTCAAGATAAGCACAAAATCTTCACAAATGTAAGCCTAAAACATGCTAGAAACAAAGGCACACAACCTAAGGCATGTTAAGGCATAACAAGGCATTACATGGCAACTATGCTAAGCATGCATGGGGTACCAAAACCAAGTAAAAACAGAGGCATAACATGACATATTAAGCATAAAAAGCAGCCAAGTCATGGTCAATACACCCTCAAACATAATGCTCTCTCAAGAGGCCAAAACATGCCATTTTCAAGGACAACAAGGAGAGGGGGTGGCCCTCTCCTTCTTGGGACTTCAAGGCATCACCTTCACCACTGAAATCCCTCAAGATTTCAGTGGTGAAGAAACCCCAACACCAAAATCCCGGAGTTCACACAAAAGGGCACAAAATGAGGCCTTTCAAGGCCTAAGGGTATTCAAACTTACCCAAACCACAAAACACACTTAACAAACAACCAAGAGGGTCTAAAAAAAGAACTTTTTTGTATTATACACTAAGCTCAAAAACGAATTTAAGATAGGTAGAAATACAATGCAAAAATGGGGTAAAAAGGGGTGAGATTCTTACCCTTGAAGCCTTCTTCAACAATGATGCTCCAATGGTCTTCCTTAGCTTGAATCCAACACCAAAACCTCAAAATCAGTCCCTTAGAACCTCAGTTCCAAGAGGAAGGTGGAACACTAGGTGCTTGTGTGCAATAGTATGGACTAAAACACACACAAGAGCACAAAAGAGAGGGAAAGAGAGATAGAATATGTATCTAACCCTAACCCTAGAACTCAAACCCTAACAATGGCTGTCTAAGCTCTCAAAATATCTTAAATGTCTAACCTCCCAAGCCAAGAGACACCCTCTCTCTTTATATGGCACTTCTTGTCTTGTAAAGCTTACAAGACAAGCTTCATAAGAGGGAGATCCCTCCATACACGTGTATGGAGGGGAGCAAAAGCAAGACAGCTGTCTTAAAATATCTGCAAAAGCAGATGCACAGTAATCGGCCTGCCAAAAATGCCATCTTGGCCAAAAAGAGTGCCGGCCGGCACTAAATAGTGCTGACCGGCAACAAATAGTGCCGGCCGGCAATATACATTGCCGGTGGCAGCAAAAACCAGCCGGTGGCCTCTATCCACTGCCGGTGATGGGTGGGAATGGTCCACAAGCCCTACCCTGTCCTTCCAAGGCAAAACACAAGTGTTTGGTGCAAAACCAGACACTAAACGGTCGAGTTCGGAGATTCTGAGACAAGGCGCGTAGCCGAGACCTCCGAGAACTCCAAACGAACACAAACATGGATGATCACCGAGTGTTCCAAGCGGTGACGTCCAAGTCTCGAGGACGGTCAAAAATGGGGTGTCTACAAGTTGGAAGACATATACACACAAACGCACACTTATTACAACGTTACACCCTCGCGAAGGAAGGTCCGAATGAATAAGCTAAGCTACACTAAGCTAAGCTAATTATTACAACACAACATTTAACTAACTACTCTAAGCTAATTAAATATTACAACACTTAACTAACTAATTACAAAGCAATTTAGTTAATTAATTAGAACATAAATTAATCAACTAATCTACTTAAATATTTACAACATTTGCAAGCATCAGCTACAACTAATTAACTAGGCAAGTTAACCAAACGGTCTCAGGAAACGAGGGATGCATGCATGCTTGGTTTTCCCACCCGAAAAGCCACCATTTTGCTGCTGCGAGCCTCTGTTTGTACATTTGAACACCAAAAAAGCTGTTAACTTCCAGAACACCTCTGCTCTACCTCAAGAACACACTGTGCAAATTTCATTAGTGGCCGACAGAAGGCTTGTCGGCTACCAATGGTGGCCGGTCGGCTGCTAGTGGTGGCCGGTCGGCCACTGATGACATGAACTTCTCTTTTTGCTGCAACAGAGAGAAAACAGAGCAAAACAGTGTATTCTCACAAATTATTTGCAAACTTTGCCTCTCCTTTTCATGGGGAGATCAAAGGAGGGACAAAATTTTGGTTTACAAACCATCAATCAAGCAATTTCATTGCATGATGGTTTGTGAAACCAATTATGCAAGTTCAATGAATGCAAAATGAGACCAAAGGACCATCACCCTATCATGCATGATCAAGGGCAATGGTGACCAAGAAAAATGGCACATTTCATCACTTTTGAGTATGAAATGTCTCATTTTCCTTGTGTTCAAACTAACGTCCGGTTTGAACACATGCAATGCAACACAAAAGATACATATCTTGCCTCTTTTACTTGTCCAATTTTGTTTACTCATTTTAATTACCAAAATCATTCTTTAATTGATTTGTCCATTGGTGAGTATTCTCTAATAGAAAGATGGCTCAAACAACAAGTTGCTTTGGGCTTGAAAAATGCATTACACTATTGGTAATGAACCCCTTAAGGGATTAAACCATTAGGTGCAACACCTTCATTTCACACATAGGCAAACAAGTGGGTTGAAACCACTTTCAAAGCAAACCAAAGAGTGAAGAATGGAGGGAGATTGCAGAGATTTTGAGTGCTAAAATGAAGTGCAAAATAACACTAAAACATGCTATGAACTCGAAACAATGATAGTTAAAGCCATAAAACACTAAGCTAGTGAAGAAATTAACACTATAACTATGCAAAACAAGCCTCAACTGAACTAACCAACCAAACATAGAGGAAAAACAACCCTAAATATAGTCTAAAACATACTGGACTTAAGCCACAAAAAGCTAAAACAATAAGCTAATTCATAAGGCTAACTAGGCATGCAAACAAGACACAAGGAGGGGAGGCTAACCCCTCCAATTTTGGACTTCAAAATGAGGTTTTTGCCATTGAAAAACTTCTGAAATTCAATAGTTAAAAGGCCCAAAAAATTTGGTTTAAGAGTGATGAAAAATGGTACAAAAGCTTAACAAACAAAGGAGCAAGAAGGATGGACCACCCCCTAACTCAAAGAGACCTCAAACCAACACTTTTAAGTCACAAAAACAGAGCTTTTGACAGGTCAAAATCAGCCCAAAAACAGTTGAAAAAGATGGCAAAACAAAGATACAAAACAAGTATAAATAGGGTAAGTGCTATACCTTTGAAGCAAAGCACAAAATAACCAATAATCCAAGCTCAAACCACCTTCTAGAGCTCAAACAAGACTCTAAGGAGCTCAAACAAGACTCCAAGTAATCTCAGCCCAAAGGTTAGAGTATTTGGTTAAGGGTTGGTATGCAAAAGCTAAGGACTTGTGAGCAAATGTGTACAAAATATCAAGAAAGAGAGAAAGAAAGCTAGAGAGAGAGAGATATTTTTGCTCTAATTTTTCTAACCTTCCAAAATAGGGGAGGAACCCCCTTTTTTATAGAAAAACACCCATTGAGCTTAGAAACATCTCACCACACACGTGTATTGAGATACAGCTGAGTGTGCAACAGCTGGCACAGTTGTCAATAAATATCTAGAAAAAGGCACTGGTGGCCGTCGACCACCACTGATAGGCGACAGGCCACCACTAGTGGCCGACCGCCACATCCATGGCCGACAACCTTGTATGGTGACCAATAGGTCACCAAGAGGTCCAGACACCAAGTTTTGGTCCAAAACAAGGCACAAAAAGAACAAGGTTTAAAAGCTCAAAGATAGGGCATTCCACCAAGGACTTCAGGCGCTCAAAACGAACACAAACACACAATCATCGAGTGCACGAGCGATGACGTCTAAGTCTTGAGGACGATAAAAAATGGGGTGTCTACATATGGCTTTTGAATGATGGAAAACGGCTTTGAAATAAGCGAGAACTGACCGAAAAACCCCTTAGACAAGGCTGTTGCGGGTGCAAGGGTTAGGCTGAGCCAGTTTGACACGCAAGTCAACGCGCGGGTCAGATGGGCACTAGCCAGTGCTGGCACGTGGGTCTGCGCGCCAGCGGACTGCTGTAGACGCGCCCGGGAGGGCCTCATGCTACAGTTCGGACTCAAATTGTCACGATTCTGAATCTAGTCTCGCAAAGTGTAATGCAAGATCGATAAATCATCAAAGAGTCCAAATCCGTCAAATCGTTTTGGAAAACTAATTTTTGTAAGAAGTGCCAAGCATGGACTGCTTTGCCAGATACAGAGTCGCCACCTACATATTTTATTTTGGAAGCATTTAGGAAACCCTGACTCGTTGCCTAAGGCCATGTGTCTGTCATCACCAAAGTTGCCTCGGCTCGGGAACTTGGGTACGATTGGGGAAGGTCATCTATGAGCACCCCCGCTTGTCCGATCAAAGATTGGCCTGTACTAAACATGATATCTAGTTTTTGAAAACACATGTGTTCTTATTCCGGTTAATTAGCTAATCTTACTATGTGAAGCGCACAGCAAAACAAGTATAGACTAGATCGCCTAATTTGGAACAAAGCATCGCATATCTGTTTATTTGGAAATGGTTTGAAGTTTGCTACTCGTAAGTAGGCTAAAATACGGATTTCAATGAATTGTTCCAATTCAAGTAATCCAACCTTCACCCACAAGCATTCAGGCAGTTATACATTTAAGCAAATAGCCTCATGGCAAGCATGCTGTCATGTTAACATTCACGCACATGCAGGATGCTAAAGCATAAATACTTACAGTGTACTCCGAGCCAAAATATAGAACTAGTTAGTAATCAATGCATGATCCTAGTTCATGTTAAGATGGCTAATGCAACACATGCAAAATGCAACTAGAAATAGGCTCGGCTATCCTAAGATGGCATATGAGATGTAATTAGATAACATGTATTCAATTTAGAATTTTTGAAATACGATGCAATTAGTATGATGTGTCGAGCCCGGTGCATGCAATGTAGATGAATGATGCAAACATGCAAACATAAGTATGCCAAACAGATGGATGGATGCAAACATGCAAAGCATAAGGATGCTAATTGAAGAATGACCTAAAACTAACCAACAAAAGCAGGTAAGTAAAAGGGAGAAAGAAATGGAAGTTGGAAGACATGCACACGCGCACACATCCTTATTACAAAATTAGCCCTCTCGACGGAGGATCCGAATAAATAATACATGCCAACTAATTAACTAACTAACAAGCTAATTAATTACTACAAAATTGAATTGAATAACTAGCTACAACTAATTATTACAAAACTTAATTAATTAACAAATTAACTAATTACAAATAAAAAAAACAATAACTAATGCTGCTCCAGCTCTGTTCATAGAAACAGAAGGGTATGCATGCTCACGCTCGGTTTCTCGCCTCGAAACGCCTTCCGGTTGCTCTCTAGAGGCTCTGTCTGCAGGGTGTCCTCAAAGAATTCCTGTTCAACCTTACCAAAACCAGTCTGGGGGAGTACATCAGCGGTTTGCCGGCCATTGGAAGCTACTGACGACCACCTGCCGGCCAAAGATGGTACACTGCCGGCCAAGGATGAGGAGGTGCCGGCCATCTGTAGGGCACTGCCGGCCACTGATGTGCTGGGACACCAAGCTGCAGTAGAGCACAAAACAGAGAAAATGGAGGGTCTCCCAAGGATATGTACGCACTATGCCACCCCATATCATCTGAAAACATCAAGGGAGAGGCATAATCGGATCCACGACCATCAATCACGCATCCCGATACATGATGGCCAAAGATCCAACTTGTGCAAATCAATATAAAATAAATGCACAAATAAACACATAAGTGCCTAGAACTCTATCATGGATAGTCAAGAGCGTCGGTGACCGAGAATTGAGACACGTTTCATCACTTGAAGTATGAAACGTCCCTCGTTCTTCGTGCTCGGATTAACACTTTAATCCAAACGACAATGCAAAACAAGCATGGCAAACATGCAATGCAACAAGCATGCAAACATGTAATGCAATAAATCAAGCATGCAATAAGCATATAAGCATGATGTGAGGTAACAACCTTGAACAACATGATAAAATGTAACATGAACATACAAACATGCAAATCATGCGAAGGCGGACAAGTATGCAACAACATACGAAATGCGACAAGCATGTGACAACATGGTAAGATGGGCTTACACTAAAGATGGATAGGCCTCAGCCATGCCTAAAATCAGTGGCCATTAAGTGATGAATTGATAGTATGAAAAGCATAAAAAGGCAAGGCAAACATGCATGCCAATTGGCTCAAGGATTAAGGCACAAAGATGCAACTCTTAAGAACACTTAAAGAGGGTAAGCATGGATATGTGACAACAAGGTAAACTCTGAAATCTCATGTAAATTGATGCCAAATCAACTAAACAATGCAAGCATAACATGTTAGAAAGCTCAAAGCTCAAAACTAACAAAGGGACTTAAGCCATGGCCATGCAAGGTAAGCCTCAAAGGGCTAAGTGAACCTAAAATAGTTCTAAGGCAGGTCCAAACAAGACCAAAAACAAGCTTGAAGGTAGCTAACACAAGCTAGAACACAAGGCCAAAAACATGGAGCATGCAAGGCTACAAAAGAGGCAATGCACTACACCTATTAAAACCAAATATGGGATGACTTGGATAGCATAAAACAGAGTTACATCATGGCATAACAAGACCAAAAATGCACTGATATGATGAGCCAAAGGCTTAGGCTTAATGGCATGCACAAAAGTTCATTCTTGAGGCATAAAGAGCCAAAGCTCCAAAGCATTAAAAGCATGTCAAATACAAGTGTATGGCCACATTTCATGGACTGAAATAACACTTAGAATAATGGCAAAGCATGCAAACATCACATGTATGGCATGGTAAGGGCCTCAAAAACCAAAACTAGCCTAAGCATTTACACTATAGCCATACAAAGCATGAGTGATACAGCCATGGCAGCCCAAAACAGTCCTAGGACAGCCTAAAACAAGGACAAAATCATGCTGGAGCAAAGCCAAAACATGCTAGGATGATGAGTCAAAACATCATGCACATGAAGCTAGTAAGCAAGATTTGTTCTACAAGTATATAAATCATGCAAAGGATGACCAAACCCACTTTAGACAAAGTCATGACATGGAAAAATATCAGCAAAAACATGTTGAAATGGGCTCAACATAAGCTAGAATGACATGTTGAAATGGGCTCAACATAAGCTAGAATGACATGTTAAAGCAAGAAGCATACAAGACTAGTTTAAGAGATTTGCACTACAAGCGTATCATGCATGCATGGAGTGACAAAACCGACCCAAAACAGATCTAAGGCATGGTAAAACATCACCAAAAACCTACTGAAATAGAGCCAACACATGCAAGAAAAACATGCTACTTTGTAAGGCTATGAATGGGATTACACTACACATGTAAGATGCATGCAAAATATGGCCAAACCAGCCATGGACAGACTTAGGGTAGGTCCTAAAAGTCACAAAAAATGGCCTGAACCAAACCTCAAAAATACATAGAGGCATGCTCCTTTGGAAGGCCAAAAATGCAAGCAAACAAGAACCAAAAGAGAGGGGGCCACCCCCTCTGATTTGAGGCCTCAAGACCTCATGCCTACCACTGAAAATCCATTGGATTTCAGTGGTTAGAAGGCCAAACCAAGGCTAGCTTGGAGGCCTTAAGGCATGGCTCAAAACAAGGCCAAACAAGGCCAACAAAAGGGTTGAAGACCCTCAACAGCCAAAAGTCCTTAAACAACCACCAAAAGAACTTAAAAACAAGACTTTTTTCAGTTGAAAGCAAGGCTTAAAACAATATGCAAGGATGGCCAAAATGAGGTACAAAAAAAGTGCTAAAATGGGAAAAATACTCACCCTTGAAGACCAACTTCGAGATCGGCAAACTCAGGGGGTAAAACCTCACTTTCAGAGCTCAAGAAGTCCTCCCAAGAACCTCAATCCAATGGTGGTGGTGTATCTCTATGTGTTGTAGTGTAAAAGTGCAAGGAAAATGGACTAAAACACAACAATATATATATATATATAGAGAGAGATATAGATAGAGAGAGCTATATCTCTTGTAGAAGTGTTGAACCTCTTCTAAGGAGAGTGGCTCTCTCCTTATATAGAAGGAAAGCAATACAAAGCTTCTTCAAGAAGCTTGGCAAGAGCTTCATCCCTCCATACACATGTATGGAGAGCAGATAAAAGGATTCCAGCTGGCTCAAAATATCTGGAGTAAAACCAGCTGAGACAGGGGTTCTGCCGGCCATCAGTGATGGCCGGCGGTGGCTCATTGATGGCTGGCAGGCTCACCCAATGGCTGGCAGAAACAAATCCATGGCCGGCAGTGCACCAGGAGAAAGATACTGAAAGTACCAAGTCATGGTCCAAGAAAGAGGCAGAAAGGATACAGGGTCTGGAAAGTTCGAACCTGTGATGTTCCGCCGCGAAAGTCGAATGCCCGACGAGCAATCGAACTTGTGTCCGGATGTACCTGCAAGCACAACCGAGTCTTAAGGACGGTCAAAAATGGGGTGTCTACAGTTGCCCCTCTTTGACAGAACTCGAAAGTCACAAAGTGACGGGAGTGAGTGTCAAAGCCCAGAGACGACCCATTTTTAACAAGGCCGAAAACTCAGGCAGATAATCAATATAGGCATGCAGAGATGTGCCCGTAGGCTGGGGCATAATGCAAATGATATGCAAGATGCAAGAGCATAACTTATGATTATGCAAACGAACACTGTAATGAAGCAATTATATACAATAAATGCGACATTTTAAGCGAATGAATAACAGTCCTACATATTTCAACAGAAAGATTGTAAGAAAATTATGCAATTCTCACCACGTCTATCGTGGAGTGCATATAATACCGTCCGGTTCGTCTGGTTGTGCCGACTCCAAATGAACCGTACATACAATATTGTGCCCTGTAAGAGAAAGAGACTCAACAGGTACAATGTCGTTAGAAACATGCATAACAATGCAAGTGAAAAGTGTGTGACAACGCAAGTGAAGGGGTGCAAGACAACGCAATCCTGAGGGTGCGAGACAACACGGATGGAACATATGCAACAGCGCAGGTTAAGACATGCGTAACAGCGCAAGATAGAGACATGTGAAACAACGCAAATAAAATATGTAAAACATGCGTGACAGCGCAAGTTAAAGGAGTAAAACATGCGATGCAGCGCATATTAAGGAAGTAAAACATGCATAACAACACAGGTTTAAACAATAAAACATGCGTAACAACGCAGGTTAAGAAAATAAACATGTGTAACAGCACAGGTTAAAAGAACAACAGCATGCGTAACAGCGCAAGTAAAGCATGCGTAATAGCGCAAGTAAAGAAGTAGACATGCGTAACAGCGCAAGTAAAAATATGACATGGGAGACAACGCAGGTTAAACCGGTAAAACAGGCGTAACAACGCAAGTAGGAGAAATAAAACATGCGTAACAGCGCAGGTTAAAGAGATAAACATGCGTAACAGCGCAGGTTAAAAGAAGCACAACATGCGTAACATCGCAAGTAAAGAAGTGGACATGCGTAACAGCGCAAGCAAAGCATGTGTAACAGCGCAAGTAAAGAAGTAGACATGCGCAACAGCACAAGTAAAGCAGATGAGTAAGTGCGTAACAGCGCACATAACTTACGTAACAGCGCAAGTTAGAGAAAAGAAGTGCGTAACAGCGCACATAACCTGTGTAACAACGCCAGTTAAGATAATGAGTGCGTAACAGCACACGTAACCTGCGTAACAGCGCAAGTTAAGATAAGTGCATAACAGCGCACATAACCTGCGTAATAGTGCAAGTTAGAGAAAAGAAGTGTGTAACAGCACACATAATATGCGTAACAGCGCAAGTTAAAATAAGAAGTGTGCAATAGCGCACATAACCTGCGTAACAGCGCAAGTTAAAAGAGAGGTAATGCGAGATGTAAAACAATACAAGTTTGATGAAATGCAAAACAAT
This sequence comes from Camellia sinensis, assembly GCF_055761805.1. NCBI lineage: Eukaryota > Viridiplantae > Streptophyta > Magnoliopsida > Ericales > Theaceae > Camellia > Camellia sinensis. Next base: position 97,059,872 of record NC_138975.1, on the reverse strand, counting down.
GCAGGTTTAATGAGATGCAAAACAATGCATGTGTAAATGAGATGCAAAACAATGCAACTATAAACTAGATGCAAAACAATGCATGCGTAAATGAGATGCAAAACAATGCAGGTTTAATGAGATGCGAAACAATGCAAATATAACTAAATGCGAGGCAACACAAATATCACTAGATGCAAGGCAAATATAACAAGATGCAAGACAATGCAAATGTGAACTAGATGCAAGATAATGCAAATATAAACTAGATGCAAAACAATGCAAATATGTCTAGAATGGGTGTTTGATATGACGAGCGAATGTTAGGTGATAACAGTCAAAAGAATGCCTAATAAAGACATCTTGGAAGGGGACTTCCAGTTTACCTCCCAGAAGGTTTAGGATGCGTCAAAAGGATACACCTCGTACGCATTGGTGGGCGACGACCATCGTACATTGAGGATACGATTTTCGGGTTTCCACGGAGGTATTTTGAATCAAGTTTTGAGCATTCCTCGGGATTTTTGGAACCCAAGGACAAATACCTCGATCAGATAGGCAGAGGAAGCTGCTGGAGGACTGCTGGCCATTAGGGAGAGCTGCTGGCCAATGGTGGCTATTGCCGGCTGTAGACACCCCATTTTTGACTGTCCTCAAGACTTGGACGTCACCGTTTGAACACTCGGTGATCATCCTTGTTTGTGTTCGTCTTGAGTTCCCGGAGGTCTCGGCTACGCGCCCTGCCTCAGGATCTCTCGACTCGACTGTTTTGTGTCTGGTTTTGCACCAAACACTTGTGTTTTTGCTTTGGAGGGCCGGGAATGGCTTGTTGGCCATCCCCACACCTCACCAGCCATGGCTTGAGGCTACCAGCCATTGGTTTGTTGCCATCGGCCAAATGTTTGGCCAACCGGCACTCATTGTGGTCGACCGGCCATCTTTTTTGGTCAAATAGCATTTTTGGCTGGCCAACCACTGTACATCTGCTTTTGCAGATATTTATGCCAGCTGTGCTAGCTGGCATACACTTTGTTCCCCTCCATACACGTGTATGGAGGGATCTCCCTCTTGACTAGCTTACTTGAGAAGCTTTGCAAGAGTGAGCTCTATAAGAGGGAGCCTCTTCTCCCTCCATTAGGGTTAGACAACTTTTTTTCCAAAGAGAGCTCTAAACTAGGGTTATTTCATAGTGTATCTATCCTATCTCTATATCTCCCTTTCTTTGCCTTAGTGTGTGTTTGTTCTTAGTTTTGCATTCAAACACCTAGTGTTACACCTTACGTTGGCTACTGAGGTGCTAAGGAGTCATTTTCAGAGTTTTGGAGCTGGTTTGAACCTAAGGAAACTGCTGGTCTTCCATTTTTGAAGAGGGTCTACAAGGGTAACAACTTTTCCCCTTTATTTCCCATTTTTGCATAGCCTTTTTACCAATCTTGCACCTGTTTTTAGGCTTTGTGTATAACATATAAAAGTCTTGTTTTTACCTGCCTAAAATAGTTGTTTAAGGCTGCTTTGAGCTTTGGGGTTGTTTGACCCCTCTTAGGCCTTGTTTGGCCCCCCATTTTGTGCCATTTTGGTGAGCTCCGGGACCACCTTGTTTGGACCTCCTCACCACTGAAATCTTGAGGGATTTCAGTGGTGAGGATGGTGATTTAAGGTCCTAAGAAGGAGAGGGCCACCCCCTCTCCTTGTTATCCTTGAAAAGGGCCATTTTAGCCTCATGTGTGAGCACCATTTTTAAGTGCATTTTGGCCATGTCTTAGTTGTTATTTGTGCTTATTTTGTCATAATATAGCACTGTTTTTACTTGGTTTAGACAAACCATGCTTTCATTGGATACATGTCTTGTAATGTCATGATTTGCCTTAACATGTGCCTAGCATTTAGCCTATTATGCTTACTTGTTTTGGCCTAGCTTTGTGAAGCTTTTGTGCTTGTTTTAGCATACTTAAGTTCTGTTTTTGGTTGTTTTGGTCGACTATGACATGCTTAGTATAGCCACCTTACATTTTGGCTTGTTAGCCTTGGGTGTGTGAGTGTGGAGCATGCTTTACTAGATTTGTTTCAGTGGTCTGGAACCATTTGCCATGTCATTTCAGTCCTCATGGTATGCTTGAATGCTTACATTTGATGCCCCTTTAATGTGTTAAGAGGTTGGTGTTTCATGCTTCATGTTTGTGCTATTATGTATGCCTCTAGGATTAGGTCATTTAGATGCCATCTAAGTGGTTCTTAGGGCTTACTTTTGCATGATTTAGGACTGTTTTGGTTCATTTTGGTCATTTGCTTCATGTGTCATATGATCAAGTTTTAGGTCCTTGGGCTTGGTTGCATGCCTAGCTTGCATTGGTAGGTTGATTTGGCATCATTTCCTACATGTTCTCAGAGCTTATTATGTATGCCATATGTCCATGGTTATTCCCTTTTAAGTGTGCTTAAAAGATGCTTCTTGATGCTTAAGTGTTTAGGCCTTAACATATGCATGCTTGTGTGTGTTTTACCTCTCATTTCCATAGCATTTGGCCACTGTTTTGGGCCTAGTATAGGGCTGCCCAAATTGGTATAAATCCATTGTTTGCATGTTGTTGCATGCTCACCTTGTGTGTTGTCATATACTTAGCCTATTGTATGTGTTGCATGCTTCAATCGCTTTACATTTGGCACGCATTCTCTTCGCTAAGTTGCCTAACATGTTGTCCATGTTGTACCTTGCATGCTTGCATGGTTAAGCTTGCATAGTTATTCCATGTCTTGCATACTTATTTGCTTAGGTTGTGTGCCTATTGCATGCTTACTTGTTTGCATCTCATGTTGCACACTTAGCTCACATGTCTAGGTTGCATATCATTGCATGCCTCTTTCACCTCTTGATCAAGCCACGATAGAGGTTGAAAGCCCCTTGGTATGTTTCTATGCATTGCATTTCATTTGAAATCAAAATGCACGACTTGGTTCCTTGGGCCATCACGCATTGAAATGCACGATTGGTGGTCTGAGAATCAAGGAACATACCCCTTTGAGTCACAAACATGATAAGGGATGTGTTGGTGCACACATTTGCTTGAAATACATTGCCATGCCTTATTTTGCCCTCTGCTGCTGTCAAAACAGGTTTTGCAGGAAGACTTGGCCGGTCGACTACATGGAGTGCCGACCGACCAATTATTGATGGCCGAGAGCTCAACAAATGGTCGATGACCATCCCACCATGGCCGGTGAGGTTTCTACTTGGTCGGTGATGATCCACATTGTCCATGGAGCATTCCTTGGGAATTGTGCCATTTTCAGAGGAGCAGAGCTGGAAAAACAGAGGTAGCTTGTGCATGGCGACGAATTTCCGAGCAAACCCGAGCACGCGTGCATTGGACCCTCTTCCCGAGGCCTTTTATTTCTTAATTAGCTTAGTTAATTTGCTTAACTAGTTAATTGTTTGTAATAATTAATTAGCTTGTAGGTTAATTAATTGTATTATTCTTTCGGTCCCTCCGAGCGAGGGTGAATTTGTAATAAGTGTGAATGCGTGTGTGCATGTCTTCCAACCCCCACTTCTTTCTCCCTTTTACTTACCTGCTTTTGATGGTTAGTATTAGGGCATATTTAATTTAGCATCCTTATGTTATGCATGCGTGCATCATTCATTAGTATTGCATGCACCGGGCTCGGCACATCATGCTAACTGCATAATACATTTCAAATCTAACTTGAATACATGTTATCTGTCGCATCTCACATGTCATTCATAGATTAGCCGAGCCTATTCTAGTGACATTTTGTATGAGATACATTAGCCACCTTAACATGAATTAGGATCATGCATATGATTACTAACTAGTTCACTGTTTTGGCACGGAGTACGATGTAAGTATTTATGCTTTAGCATCTCGCATGAGTGTGAATGTTAACATGACAGCATGCTTACCACGTGGCTAAATGCTTATGTGATATAATTGCATGAATGCCTGTGGGTGAAGGTTGGATTGTTTGAATTGGGATAATTCATCGAAATCCATATTTTTGCCTACTCGCGAGTAGCAAAATTCAAACCATTTTCCAAACAAACGGAAATGCGATCCTTTGTTCTGACTTAGGAAATTTAGTCCATACTTGTTTTGCTGTGCGCATCACATAGTAATTCTAGGCTAATAACCAGTATAAGAACGCATAATGTTTTCAAAATAAGATATCATGGTTAGTAGAGGTCGATCTTCAGATCGGGCGAGAGGAGGTGCTCATAGCTGACCTTCCCCAATCGTACCCAAGTTCCTGAGCCGAGACAACTTTGGTGATGACGGACGCGTGGACTTAGGCAAACGAGTCAGGGTTTCCTAAATTCTCCCAAAATAAAATATTTAGGTGGCGACTCTGTATCTGGCCAAGCAGTCCATGTTTGGCACTTCTTTTCTAAAAATCTATTTTTCTCAAAACGATTTGCCGGATTTGGACTCTTTGGTTCAGATTATGAACCGTGACAATTTGAGAGTTCGAACTGTAGTGAGCCCAAAACGAACAGAACGGGACCCATCCTCCCGGGGCGTTCGGGGACGTCTACAGTTTCTGGCGACTCCGCTGGGGAGTTTGAGAACTTGACTCAAACTCATGATATCTTGTTTTGACTACACTTATGTGTTTCTTTGCATTGCATGTGCATTGGTGCGTCTAGGACACCGTGTTGGCCATCTGCTATTCCTGAGCGGTTTGTCGGAGGCTCGCTTTGAGAAATGTGCCATAAGGCTGACCGGTTGCGGGCTCTGCCAGTATGGGAACACAAACCCCGATTTTACCGGGGCACCCTTTTGACCATTCGACCTAGTGCATATTCGGAATCCATAGTGACCATTCCAAATTAGGACAGGTTGCTTACCCGATTTTAGGTTGTTTGAAACCGCTGCGTGCGTAGTGACAAAGTAGGACAGGGAAACCCTACCCCTCCATAGGGGTGTTTTGGCTGTCTTTTTCTTGCTATGTGCTTTTAGAGTGTATCTCTACAGGGAATGCGCATATCAGTTTGCAAGTTTGAGTGTCAGGCCTGAGGACATCAGTATCAGTGTTTGTGAGAATCAGTTATATCTGCGGGAATCAGATTCAGTTTTTTGGGGGGCAGTGTAAAGTACAGTTATTCAGCTACGTCTGTGTCTGTTCTGTTTGGGTTGAAATGCTGCTTGTTTTCCCTTTCAGTTCAGAGATTTGGGTTTAAAGATTTGGTGTTCTCCTTAGCTGAGGCAAGGCAGACATCGGATCCGTCAATCGCCGGTTGCGTCATCTCCATTCAGTTCAGCGGACTTATGATGACGCAGAGTTCAGAGGAAATTATGGTTATGGCAGCCGCGTTAGACCAAGGGATCATCTTGTAGGACGAGACCAATGTTGATGTACCTCATCCGCCCAAGTCACCTGCTGCACACCCGATCTGGACCCCCCAGTTGTATCAGGCTCGTGAGCCCACCACGTTCGAGTTAATGGGAATGATTGGTAACTTCCAGAGGTCTGTGGCTGATCTCGCCTACAGAATGTCAGCTTCGCCACCAGCCACATCATATGCCGGGAATTTTGTACCACAGGAGCCCCCACTACTGGGGCGGATTGTGATCGAGCACAGCCAACCAAAGGTTGCCTCCAGCTACAGCAATGATGTGTCAACAACAACCGGGTTTCTTTGATGTAGTAACCCAAACCCTCGATCAGGCTGAGGCTAGAGGTAAGAACAAAGTGGGAACAGATGCTGATCCCGTTGAGCAACTGTTGTGGGCAGTCGAGGCTTTGAAAGCTGGGGGGATGAATAAACAGCAAGTATTTGCAATCCTGACTAAAGTGTGGATGATGCTTTCCCCACTCCAGCCGAGGGTAGTTCAAGCCAGGAGGAAAATCGGGATAGGCCCTGTCATGACAGAACAGTCCCTTCTACTCCCAACCCTGCACCAGGAAAAGATCAGAAAGCCAAGGCAGTGCCTGCCGACCCTTTTGCTAGTACGCCTAGCAAGAACCCTCAGACTTCGAAGTATCTGCCTCGAGGGAGCAGAGTCTTTCACACCCTCTACATGCCTTTGTCCAGGGCCTTTCAAATTCTGGCTAAAAAGGGGCACCTTAAACCCCTCGAACCTCGACCTCTTCTGAAGAATCTCCCCCTCACACATGATGCTGCCCTGTACTGTGCATACCATCAGCAAATCGGTCACAGCACCGACGGTTGTTTCCGCCTTCGCCACGAAGTGCAAGATTTGATCGACAATGAGGTCATTCTCCCACCCATCTCAGCAAAGTCTGTTACCACTGTTGGACTTCAAGGATACTGCAAGTATGTGATCAGGAGTTGGACCACCTACGGGCGGGGCCGGTGTATTTCAGATATGGCATTTGGCATGCACTGTTGGAAGCATTTGCGAATGCAGTTTTGTAACTTCTGGCTTGGGTGTTGAGTCAGTTCTCCGTTTTGTTTTGGGTCTGTCTTATTGTCTTGAGTCAGTCTTTTTGCTTACGGATCTGTCTTGTTATGTCAAGTCAGTCCCATTGTATAGAAATCAGGTGATTCCAGGGTTGTTGCCTCGGATATCATTATTTTGTTTTGTAATTATCCTTTTGCTTCCTTTTGAGTCTGCCTCTGCTGTGGAGCCAGTTGCAACTAGGAAATCTGAATGAAACAGCTGCGGCTATCATGTTTCCGTGCTTATTGCTACTTTGAGCTAGTTGTGCCAGAGCATTTGAATGAAACGGCGGAGCATCTCACTTACTCTTCTGTACCTCGAATTCATTACATTGACCTACGTTGTTCAAAACTTTTTTCTAACATTGTGACGTTGAAAACGAAGAGGAAGGAATTCCTCGGGATTTGTAAAACTTTGATCAAATTGAGAGAAAGAGAGGCATGCTAAAGCCCTTAATGAATGGAATCATTTTTGTTAACGTGAGTACTGAGAAGGACCCTGGCTTGATCCAGATTGGTTCTACACTATCTTCAGTGCGAGCGATTTGTCGCTTTCTTAAAAACTTTCAAAAACAAAATGTTTTGTGCGGTCCTGCGAAGACCTGTGTGGAATCGCTCTTGAGATTGTGCAGCTTAGGATCGTTCTCAGCCTTGAGACTTGAGCCCTTGCTTTCAAACCTTGGGCCTTAGTTCAGAAGGTTCAATGGTCAACTATAACATGAAGCCTGCGTGGCCAAATTTGAAGCAACCCTCGAACAAGAGGCCAAGAAAGTCAGATCAAGAAGATCGGGCCTCATCAGAAGAAGCTTGCGAAGCTAGAACAGAAGCACCCTTCGGACTAGGGACAAAAATGTCTGATGTGCTCGAAGAGCCGAAGATGGATCCTTCTGCAAGTCAATACAACAGCCGCCCTCTTGGATACGGATGGCTTCGAAACCCTAAAACCATTTGGCATGGACTTGTTACACTTTTACCCTTTGAGAGGCTCGCTGGGCCGAAAACCCGGAAGGGCGACCCAGGCAAAAGTTAGAGCAAGAAAAAGAACAAAAAGAACAAAAGAGAAAAAAAAATGCAAAGAAAAGAAAAAGAAAAGATGAAAAAAAAAGAACAAAAGAAAAAAAAATGCAAAGAAAAGAAAAAGAAAAGATGAAAAACAAAAGAAATAAAAAGAATTGAAAGGAAAAGAAGAACAGAGCTCGCAAGGTTGAAAACCCGCAAAGGGCGACCTTGGCAAAAGTTAGAGCATAAAAGTGAGGGTTAATACACGAGTGTACCACACCGGAACTACGTAAGGCTTGATTCCCATGTTTGAGATACGTAGGCAACTTCATCCTGAAGTCCAGCCACAAACACTTCCAAATCAAGTGTGTCCATGTAATGGTTTTGATCATCCTTGCCTTTTCTGAATCCGATAGTTCGGTTGTGACACACCCTGAACTACGTGAGGCTTGATTCCCATGTTTGGGATACGTAGGCAACTTCATTCTGAAGTCCAGCCCCCAACGCTTTCAAAGCGACTGTGTCCATATATTGGTTTTGACTATCTTCGTCTTCTCTATATCTGAGAGTTCGGTTGTGATCATCACTAAGAAGGACTGTTTACAATACGCTGCGGCGTTATCTAGACAAGGGGCAACTTTCTGTTGCCATGAGTCGCCATTCAAACCAGAGGCAACTTTCCGTTGCCATTCAAAACGCTGCGGTGCCATTCAAACAAGGGGCAACTTTCCGTTGCCATTCAAAGCGCTGCGGTGCCATTTAAACAAGGGGCAACTTTCCGTTGCCATGCAATGTCCTTTAGAAAAGGGGCAGTTTCCCTTCCAATCTGAGGTTGTACATCTCGAGAGTAAGTTCTTCGCTGGTCGAGCAATGGCCGTTTGCAAAAATAGTTTTTAAGAATTTTTACTAAGGTTGACCATTTTCTCGAAAATTGTTTCATTTTCCAAAACTGGACCATTTCTTGAACCTAAAAAAGGAAAATTTTCAATGCTCATAGCCTGACTTGCATGATTTTAAATCAGAAGATTGAACAAGCATATTAATCTAACTCTCATCTTGGTCAAAATTATTTTAGTAGAAAACCAAAACAAAAAAAAATGGTCAAAATAATGCACTAAGGGCACAGTTGAGTCAGGCTTCCTGTCTTTCCCTCATTTTCAACATACTTGCCAAGAAGGGCACTCTACATGCCAGAAGGGCACAGCTGAAGCTGTCAACAAAGGGCCGAAAGCTCTCTTAACCTCCGAGCAACGAGGTATCGAGCCAAGTACGAAGCACGAACCAGAATGGATCAAGATACTCCGCTCCCTTATCAAGAACATCGACTAGACGTCATCAGAGGAAATAGTTGTGAGCTATCAGTGTTGGGCATGAACCCACGACCTCCAATTTATCCATCAACCATCCATGGGAGGGATGAAGAATGAGAGAGTGAAGAATAGAGAGGTGTAAGTCGAGGGAAAAGTGAGTAAAAAGGGTTTTGAGAGAAAAATCGAGCCTGAGAGCCGAGTGATGTGAGAATCACACAAATAAGAAAGGGTGGGAAAGAATACCCAGAGAAACTGGCTCCTCGTGATCTGAGGTCTCCCGTCTTCGTTAACACGTCTGTATGTCGTGTCTTTTGTTTTGTTTACCTCAACCTTTGTTTTGAGTCTTTTCCAAATGTGTCTTGTTGTGTTTAGGTTGTTTACCCTTTTGTTTTTCGTTATTGAGTCTTTTTCACTATGTTCAGTGGTAGGCTCAATACCCGGTTGAAAACCCTTTTCTCAAATCGTTTTGTGCTCAGAGTGCTGTGCTATTCTCCACATTTATGCAAAGCATGATTTGGTTCTTTCATAAAACTACAGGGTCCACCCCCGATAAAGTATGAACAGAAAAACCTGGACCTATCTGAAACTTTTGGGTTTCGAATTGCGAAGTAAGAAATTTTGGAGCATCTGAGTGTGCTTCAACTTCTACAAGTTCAGAATGAACTGTGTATTCAGAATGAGCAATATGCTATTGTGGGCCATGAGTTCAGAATGAGCAGAGTTCAGAATGAGCAGTGCTCAGAATCAGTTGTGAGCTGTGTGGGCTATATGCAGATTAAACCAAGCACTGTGTTACGAGCCGAGTGTTCAGAATGAGCAGTGGTTTGTTTGAGTTGTTTTGCTGTTAGCCGGTTGGCCAAATAGATGGTCGATGGAAGTTTTTGGTGGCCGATGGACAGCCGGTGACCTCCCCTGATGGCTGGTGAGCCTCCTAAAACCTTGTTTGGGTCAGAGGTGTGGTTTGGGGCTTTCATTGCTCAAGACAGTGCAAGAAAGTGCATTTCCAAAGCTCAGTCGATCTCCGTTTCGACCTCAGACCGTGTCTTCTGTGCGTGGCACCTGAATACGGGTGCAGTGTATCTTTTTTATATCCTTTTGTCTCTTTCAAGATTCGAAAGTTTCCCCCACATTCATTGTCTTGCACTCGCATACGTTACTTGCATTGTTTTGCATTTTAAATCGTATGGTTTGGCGAGACCTTAAACATGTACGGTCTGGCGAGACCTTAAACACGCTCGGTCTAGGAGACCTTAAATCCTCTAAAGATGCAAGACCTTTGGTTTTTGCATGCATACACACATCGTAACAAGCACAACTTGCATTGATGTGCACTGCTCACATGCATTATTATGCATCTCAAGCAACACGCGTTGTCGCGCATTCGAGTCCACATGCATTATCATGCATCTCAAGCAACACGTGTTGTCGCGCATTCGAGTCCACATGCATTACCATGCATTTCAAGCGACGCGCGTCGTCGCATATTTGAGTTCACATGCATTTCAAAAGCCGCGTGTTATCGCGCATTCCAAGATCATTTACATTGTCATGCATCTCAAAAGTCGTGCGTTGTCGCGCGTTTCAAAATCATGCATCATCATGCATTTGCATCTCAAAAAAAAAAAAACAACAAAAACAACATGCATCATTTGTATTTCAAAAACAAAAGCACAAAAAAAAAAAAAAGCATTATCATGCATTTTCCCTTCATCATGCATTGTCATGCATTCAAAAAACAAAACAAAAAACAAACATGCTTATGTCATGCATTTCACTGTAAATAGTGCATATGTCATGCATCATTGTAAATAGTGCATATGTCGTGCACCATTGTAAATAATGCATATGTCATGCATTTCATTATATATAATGCATATGTCATGCATCACTGTAAATATTGCATATGTCATGCATTTTACTGTAAATATTCCATCCATTGCATATTTGTAAATATTGCATTATAGCTTGCATGCATTCACTGCATCACCCCAGCTAGGGCTTGCGCCTTTCCATGTTGAGCTTGGTCTGGTATGTACTCATACTTTTCACATCGAAGCATAGTTCTGCATATGTACCCGCCTATTCCACTGCTGGTATTGTGGTTTGAGGGTTGCGGTACCTTTTCTGTGTTAGACGTGGCTTGTTTGTGTCCATGCTTTTCCTAGGCAAGATACGGTTTGGGCCACAGGCCTTATCCATTGTAAATATTCCATTCCATTGCATATTTATATATGTTACATTGTAGCTTGCATGCATTTGCCGCATCACATCCAGCTATGGCTTGCGCCTTTCCATGTTGAGCTTGGTCTGGTATGTGCTCATACTTTTCACATCGAAGCACGGATCTGAGACTTTTGTGTACGCGCCTATTCCACTGCTGGTATTGTGGTTTGAGGGTTGTGGCACCGTTTCTGTGTTAGACGCGGTTTGCATATGTACATGCCTTTCCTAGGCAAGATATGTTTCGGTCGCGCGCCATATCCGCTGTATATACTGTATTGTAATGTAGTTCGATTGCATCCAGCATTAGGATCATAATCTTTTCTGAGCAAAGCATGCCTCACTTATGTCATTCCACCCAATTACTTGTTCCTGTGTCCATCTACATCACTCATAGTTCTGCATGTGTACGCGCTTATTCCACTGCCGGTATTGTGGTTTGAGGGTTGCAGCACCTTTTCTATGGTAAACGGACTTTGCATCTCCATCAATCTATTTGACATTTGTGTGGTTGTGAACCGCTCATGATTCAATTGCATTGCATATCATTTGCATTGTTTATACATAGTTTTGTATGTTTTGCATATTAGTTGCATTGTTTTTACATTTGTTTTGTAATTTTGCATATCATTTGCATTACATTAGATTAATTTGCATATCATCGCACTATTTGTGCCCCCCTTGGTCTAAGGTGACCTTAAATCCTACATTCGCGTTGTCGCGCAGCTTTCGATTGCATTGTTATGCATGTTGCTAACAATATTGCACCTGTTGAGTTTTCTTTCTCTTTCAGGCACGATATTGTATGTACGGTTCATTTGAAGCTGGTGTAACCAGACGAGCCACACAGGTATTGTATCATCCGAGTGAGACGTATCGAGAATTTCATAATTCTCTTGCACTCTCTCTGCATTGTAGTGTAGTTTGGTTTATGCTAGCTTAAAACTGTTGCATTGTATGTGCTTCGTTACAGCTTTCTTTGTATGATCATAAGTTATGCTCGGTTTCTTGCATTTTTAGTTGCATTTCGCCCCTGCCTTCGGGCGCATATCTTTATTGTCTTGCATGTTTGTCTAAGTCTTCGGCCTTGTCAAAAATGGGTCGTCTCTGGGCTTTGACACTCACTCCCGTCATTCTTATGACTTTCGAGTTCTGTCAAAGAGGGGCAACTGTGGATACCCCATTTTTTACCGTCCTCAAGACTTGGACGTCACCATTTGAACACTCGGTGATCATCCTTGTTTGTGTTCGTCTTGAGTTCCCGGAAGTCTCGACTATGCGCCCTGCCTCAGGATCTCTCGACTCGACTGTTTTGTGTCTGGTTTTGCACCAAACACTTGTGTTTTTGCTTTGGAGGGCCGGGAATGGCTTGTTGGCCATCCCCACACCTCACCGGCCATGACTTGAGGCAACCGACCATTGGTTTGTTGCCATCGGCCAAATGTTTGGCCGACTGGCACTCTTTGTGGTCGACCGGCCATCTTTTTTGGTCAAATAGCATTTTTGGCTGGCCGACCACAGTACATCTGCTTTTGCAGATATTTTTATGCCAGCTGTGCTAGCTGGCATACACTTTGTTCTCCTTCATACACGTGTATGGAGGGATCTCCCTCTTGACTAGCTTACTTAAAAAGCTTTGCAGGAGTGAGCTCTATAAGAGGGAGCCTCTTCTCCCTCCATTAGGGTTAGACAACTTTTTTTCCAGAGAGAGCTCTGAACTAGGGTTAGGTCATAGTGTATCTATCCTATCTCTATATCTCCCTCTCTTTGCCTTAGTGTGTGTTTGTTCTTAGTTTTGCATTCAAACACCTAGTGTTACACCTACCTTGGCTACTGAGGTGCTAAGGAGTCATTTTCAGAGTTTTGGAGCTAGCTTGAACCTAAGGAGGCTGTTGGTCTTCCATTTTTGAAGAGGGTCTACAAGGGTAACAACTTTTCCCCTTTATTCCCCATTTTTGCATAGCCTTTTCACCAATCTTGCACCTGTTTTTAGGCTTTGTGTATAACATATAAAAGTCTTGTTTTTACCTGCCTAAAATAGTTGTTTAAGGTTTCTTTGAGCTTTGGGGTTGTTTGACCCCTCTTAGGACTTGTTTGGCCCCCCATTTTGTGTCATTTTGGTGAGCTCCGGGACCACCTTGTTTGGACCTCCTCACCACTAAAATCCTGATGGTGGTTTAAGGTCCTAAGAAGGAGAAGGCCACCCCCTCTCCTTGTTATCCTTGAAAATGGCCATTTTAGTCTCATGTGTGAGCACCATTTTTAAGTGCATTTTGGCCATGTCTTAGTTGTTATTTGTGCTTATTTTGTCATAATATAGCATTGTTTTTACTTGGTTTAGACACACCATGCTTGCCTTGCATACATGTCTTGTAATGCCATGATTTGCCTTAACATGTGCCTAGCATTTAGCCTATTATGCTTACTTGTTTTAGCCTAGCTTTGTGAAGCTTTTGTGCTTGTTTTAGCATACTTAAGTTCTTTTTTTGGTTGTTTTGGTCAACCATGACATGCTTAGCATAGCCACCTTACATTTTGGCTTGTTAGCCTTGGGTGTGTGAGTGTGGAGCATGCTTTACTTGCTTTGTTTCAGTGGTTTGGAACCATTTGCCATGTCATTCAGTCCTCATGGTATGCTTGAATGCTTACATTTGATGCCCCTTTAATGTGTTAAGAGGTTGGTGTTTCATGCTTCATGTTTGTGCTATTGTGTATGCCTCTAGGATTAGGTCATTTAGATGCCATCTAAGTGGTTCTTAAGGCTTACTTTTGCGTGATTTAGAACTGTTTTGGTTCATTTTGGTCATTTGCTTCATGTGTCATATGATCAAGTTTTAGGTCCTTGGGCTTGGTTGCATGCCTAGCTTGCATTGGTAGGTTGATTTGGCATCATTTCCTACATGTTCTCAAAGCTTATTATGTATGCCATATGTCCATGGTTATTCCCTTTTAAGTGTGCTTAAAGGATGCTTCTTGATGCTTAAGTGTTTAGGCCTAAACATATGCATGCTTGTGTGTGTTTTACCTCTCATTTCCATAGCATTTGGCCACTGTTTTGGGCCTAGTATAGGGCTGCCCAAATTGGTATAAATCCATTGTTTGCATGTTGTCGCATGCTCACCTTGTGTGTTGTCATATACTTAGCCTATTGTATGTGTTGCATGCTTCAATCGCTTTGCATTTGGCACGCATTCTCTTCGCTAAGTTGCCTAACATGTTGTCCATGTTGCACCTTGCATGCTTGCATGCTTGCATGGTTAAGCTTGCATAGTTATTCCATGTCTTGCATACTTATTTGCTTAGGTTGTGTGCCTACTGCATGCTTACTTGTTTGCATCTCATGTTGCACACTTAGCTCACATGTCTAGGTTGCATATCATTGCATGCATCTTTCACCTCTTGATCAAGCCATGATAGAGGTTGAAAGCCCCTTGGTATGTTTCTATGCATTGCATTTCGTTTGAAATCAAAATGCACAACTTGGTTCCTTGGGCCATCACGCATTGAAATGCGCGATTGGTGGTCCAAGAATCAAGGAACATACCCCTTTGAGTCACAAACATGATAAGGGATGTGTTGGCGCACACATTTGCTTGAAATACATTGCCATGTTTTGTTTTGCCCTCTGCTGCTGTCAAAACAGGTTCTGTAGGAAGACTTGGTCGGTCGACTACATGGAGTGCCGACCGACCAATTATTGGTGGCCGAGAGTTCAACAAATGGTCGATGACCATGCCACCATGGCCGGTGAGGTTTCTACTTGGTCGGTGATGATCCACAGTGTCCATAGAGCATTCCTTGGGAATTGTGCCATTTTCAGAGGAGCAGAGCAGGGAAAACAGAGGTAGTTTGTGCATGGCGACGGATTTCCGAGCAAACCCGAACATGCGTGCATTGGACCCTCTTCCCGAGTCCTTTTATTGCTTAATTAGCTTAGTTAATTTGCTTAAATAGTTAATTGTTTGTAATAATTAATTAGCTTGTAGGTTAATTAATTGTATTATTCTTTCGGTCCCTCCGAGCGAGAGTGAATTTGTAGTAAGTGTGGATGCGTGTGTGTATGTCTTCCAACCCCCACTTCTTTCTCCCTTTTACTTACCTGCTTTTGATGGTTAGTATTAGGGCATATTTAATTTAGCATCCTTATGTTATGCATGTGTGCATCATTCATCAGTATTGCATGCACCGGGCTCGGTGCATCATGCTAACTGCATAATATATTTCAAATCTAACTTGAATACATGTTATCTATCACATCTCACATGCCATTCATAGATTAGCCGAGCCTATTCTAGTGACATTTTGTATGAGATACATTAGCCACCTTAACATGAATTAGGATCATGCATATGATTACTAACTAGTTCACTGTTTTGGCACGGAGTACGATGTAAGTATTTATGCTTTAGCATCTCACATGAGTGTGAATGTTAACATGACAGCATGCTCATCATGTGGCTAAATGCTTATGTGATATAATTGCATGAATACCTGTGGGTGAAGGTTGGATTGTTTGAATTGGGATAATTCATCGAAATCCGTATTTTAGCCTACTCGCAAGTAGCAAAATTCAAACCATTTTCCAAACAAACGGAAATGCGATGCTTTGTTCCGACTTAGGCAATTTAGTCTGTACTTGTTTTGCTGTGTGCATCACATAGTAATTCTAGGCTAATAACCAGTATAAGAACGCATAATGTTTTCAAAACAAGATATCATGGTTAGTAGAGGCTGATATTCGGATCGGGCGAGAGGGGGTGCTCATAGCTAACCTTTCCTAATCGTACCCAAGTTCCCGAATCGAGACAACTTTGGTGATGACGGACACATGGCCTTAGGCAAACGAGTCAGGGTTTCCTAAATTCCCCCAAAATAAAATATTTAGGTGGCGACTCTGTATCTGGAAAAGCAGTCCATGTTTGGCACTTCTTTTCTAAAAATCTGTTTTTCTCAAAATGATTTGTCGGATTTGGACTCTTTGGTTCAGATTAAGAACCGTGACAATTTGAGAGTCCGAATTGTAGTGAGCCCAAAACGAACAGAACGGGACCCATCCTCCCGGAGCGTTCGGGGACATCTAGATCGGCCATCGATGAGGGACCGCCGGCCATCGATGTGCCCCTACCGGCCATCGGTGGCACATTCGGGCAAAACAGTGTTTTAGGCCGTGGGTCTTTAAATAGGCTCAAAATCAACCCATTTCCTCACAAACCCTTGCATAGAAAGCATTTTCCTTGCCTTGTAGGTGTGCCTTCTCTCTAGATTCGCGCATTCTACGCGCTTCCTAACACCCTAAACAAACTTGAATCATTAAAACCTCTTGGTTTTCTTCGATTTGAACCGATCAGAAATTGAATCTAAGGTGTCTGTCATCATTTCCCCCATTCGAGGATCATTTCTCCCGGATTTCTTTCGAGGTTAGTTCACTTTTCACGGGCTTTCAACTTTCCTTGAATTTTCTCTCTCTTAGGGTTTGGTTTGTTCAAAACTCCATCATTTTGCTCATTTTTGCTCGTTTTTGCATCTATCTCAGATGGCTGACGATGTTCCGCACGATGAGGGCTTCCCCGCACTCCCTCTAGTGGAGTTGGCGGTGGACTTTGCGGCTGAGCCAGAGGTCGAGCCTCGGCCTTTACCATTGAGCACACGTCCCTTCGATCCCGCGAGGTATCATCCGGAGACTCATATCATATCGGTGGCGGGAGGCATTCACACCTTCACTGATTTTGATGAGGGTGCACCAGATGACCTCTTATTGAGAGAGCCGATGTCTCATTTGTCGGCCATTGCTGTGGAGGTACCAACTCTCCCTTTCTGCAGTATTACTTTCAACTATTTGCATTTCTTGTACTGTTCCGATCTGATCGCATTACATGCTTTGATCTGACTGTATTTCATACATTATTGCCCTGTATGTACTGTGTACGACCGCACCTCGTGCGTCAATGCCCCGAATTTCAACTGCATCTTCGATACACCATTAATTTGAATTCAACTGTATTTTCAATACACTGCTGATCTGACTTAAACTGCATTTTCAATACATTGCTGATCTGTCTTGAACTGCATTTTCTATTGCAGGGTGGATCTCGCTCCTTCAGGGGTTATGGTGCTACGACCGCCCGGGATTGGTACGATGTGCTTCCCTCGAGGGTCCGCCGGATCATTGATGGGACCGATTTTTAGCGTATTTTGCTGTAGCTTGACGCGGGTCACAGCAAGTCGCCCTCTTCTAGGGGCTCTTGTAGAGAGGTGGTGGGACACCACCAACTATTTCCACTTCTCCTCGGCGGGAGAAATGACCATGACTCCTCTCGACTTCACTATGATCATCGGCCTGGGCATAGGAGGTGATCCAATTCCCCTTGATCCCGACATGGTGGAGTGGGTGGCCGCATGGGATGCTCTACTTGGAGCACGTCCACCCATTCTTCGAGCGGGTATGGTTAGATACTCTTAGTTTGAGGAGCAGTACAGAGGGGAGGATCCCGAGACCGATGAGGGGGTAGAGCAGTACACCAGGGGCTTCCTCCTATGCCTTTTCGGTACCACCTTGTTTTCGAACAGGTGGAATACCGTGGGTTTGTACTTCTTGGGCGCTCTGGTGGTACTCCAG
Source organism: Camellia sinensis (assembly GCF_055761805.1). Taxonomy (NCBI): domain Eukaryota; kingdom Viridiplantae; phylum Streptophyta; class Magnoliopsida; order Ericales; family Theaceae; genus Camellia; species Camellia sinensis. The sequence continues at coordinate 97,042,330 of NC_138975.1, read as the reverse complement.
TGGGTCCGTTTCTATGACTGGGGCGCGGCCGGCCTCACCACTCCTTATGGATACATGAGCTCCACTTCTTGGATGCGTGGGAGGTTGATCAGTGACTACTGGCGGGCTTGGGAGGTACACAACCTAGTTTCCCCTTTTTCATTGCTTTACGCAGCATTTGTACTTTTGCTTTGTTCGACACTTGTACTTTCTGTATTTTCTGTATCTGCTCTTACACTGTATGCTTTCTGATTTGCATTTTCTATACACCATACATGCTGCACACTACATACCATGCACTGCACACACACAATCAAATATTTGCTCTAGGCCTGCAACCTTTATTCATTGTACTGCGTTCTATTTTCTGCAATCTGTTCAAACACTGTACTGATCACATTTTTCTCATAGCTGTGGGTGTACGCATACTTCCTGACACTTGCTCCGGAGCCTGTGGAGGAGACCCCAACGACCATCCCATTTTCTGATGTATACGACGGCCAACTCCGTCGTAGGACCTAAGAGAGCTTCATGTTCTTCCGGCAGTTCTTCGACACGGTCACAGTGCGTGAGGTAAGTCTGCAATAAGATTATTTCAATTAACCCGATGCATCTTGATTAGTTATTTGACGACTGGTCATCTTGTCGATTTTTTTTTTCTCAAATTACATGGCAGCCATGGGATGCGATCCCATCAGGACTCCGAGACCAGTACCACACTGCCTGGACCATGTCTCATTTCCACATCCTCTTCGAGGGGCCGATCTGCCGCCCCTGGTTTCTGAGTGAGCTCTTTGTGCGTCAGACTTTGGGAGTGCCTGCTTAATTTGTGTCGATGGCACCTCTACCATCGATGAGGGAGGCACATAGGTTGTCTGCCGACCAGGTGATTCAGTTTATAGTAGGACTGGAAACGGAGTACTTCCGCACTGAGGGCGACTACGCAACCTTTATTCGGACGCATCTGATGCCACCTTTGACTGGTGTCCGAGGAGGAAAGGGAGTGAGGGCTCCAGTTGCGAGAGGAAGAGGCGGAGCGACCAAGTCTCGTAGGAGGGGAGGTCCTAAGGGGAGACAAGGGACTAGATGGCCCGTGCTGCCTGCTACTATGACATGCCGAGGGTGGGCTAGAGAGACTTATCAGATTCTCTTCGCTCCTCCTCCAGCTGGTCATGAGCTTATTGGAGTTTACAGCTCGACCCCAGTATGAGCTATAATTTTCGTTTTGCACAGTCATTTCATTTCATTGGATATCCCGCAGAATACTAATGACTTCAACATTTTTACAGGCTCCCATTGAGTACACTCGTCAGTCTCTGGAGATGACGGCTTCAGTGATGGGGATGTTGTAGACGAGCATGGACTTGCTTAGTATTTACAGTATTTCAGTGAGTTCTTTCAAACTACACTTCATGCCACACAGTCTTTTCTCGACATGCCATCATGTGCACAGTTGCACACTACACTAATCTGATACATCGTTCCCATACACCGCCCACGGTACACATTCACTACAAATCATTTATTGCTCACAGCACATTATTCCTTGTATCTGATACATCTTGATTACTAATGCATTTTGGTGGATTGCCCTTTTTCAGATTCCTTTCTTGGCACCAGGCCCATCCGGTGCCTCAGCAGGAGTGAGGGCAGGTCCTTCAGCACCTCCCCGAGCAGTGAGGGGAACAGGACGAGGGACTAGTTCACGAGGGCCTGCCCCAGGTGGTGATGAGTCTGACGAGGAGGCAGTTAGTCCACAGTCAGAGTCTTCTCAGGATGGAGATGGAGATGGAGCTAGGGATGGCTCGAGTTCATAGTCAGGTGCTGATGGCAGCGATATTCCAGAGTCCTCTCGGTCGAGGAAGAGGATGAAGAGGACCTCTCAGTCTTGAGGCGATTGGTGCCGATCCAGACATTTTGCTGATTCAGACGTTGCTCTTCTTTTTGCTTTATTTTTCTTTTTACTAGTAGTTTTGCACATTGTACTGCGTCAGGAAGATTTACCTTCTTCTTTTTTTAAAACCATGCTCTTTGTAAAAAGAATCTATGATGGAATGAAAACAGCATTTTGTTGAAAAAGTGTTACATTTGTACATTGTATGCATTGCATCGCATCACATCACTTAACACAACAATGTAAATGAGTTCGAACTTTTGCTTTGAAAACCAACCACTCGAATTGCACTAATCAGGTAGTGAACCGACTAACAACAAAACAACTTGATAAGCAAAACAAAGCCTTAACAAGTTTACAACTCGATAAGTAAATTATGACAACTCGATAAATGAAAGAAAGATGATTACAACCCGACACAGAAAAAGAAACTAATATGTCTTAAATGAGACGATAGAGTCCAACAGGACAAAACAAGACCTTAAAAGGCGTAGGTAACAGGACTTCACTGTAGCATACAACTGCGTCTTCACCAAGAAGGGCAGTGGGAATGAGGGAGACACTGCCGGCCACAAGGGGAGGCCTGCTGGCCATCAGTGTGCCACTGTCGGCCATTGATGGCAGACTCTCCGAAGCGGCGACATCTGTCCTCCACTCACTACCTTATCTTCTATATGAGTTCCAGCTTCGGGATTCTCTTCATTTCAGCTCAAATTTGCACCAAATGGAAGCATTCCTTGCTCAAAACCTCACAAATTGGATTGCCAACTTAGATGGCTCAGAAAAGCTTAATTTCTGAGGTTTTGGTATAAGTGCATTGTTCACGTTGAGTCGCACCCCGCTGCGTTTTCCGTTTCTTTATGCCACGGCAAGATTTTGGAATCCGGTGACACACGCCTTTAGCTTTGGCGGGCAAGAGATGTGTCCTACTTTCGAAGACTTTCAAGCTTTGATGGAATCCGAGCGCGATGAAGAAGTTTTGCCACAATTCCGCTTCGGCCACGTCCAAGCATTGGGGTAGATGTGTGGGCTCACTTTGCATAATGCTTGATCATTGATTCATGATAGAGAGTTAGACATTCCGAGCTTGGTTTGTCGATTTTCTGATGCCGGTGACCACGGCAACCATCACTGGCATGGTTATCAGTGACATGCGCTTTGCTTGTGCATGTTATCTCATCTCTTGCTTGCCCCAAGCTCTGGAGGGTTTAGCACTCGTTTGATTGAAGTTGCTGAGGGCTTGAGGGAGGCCAAAAGATGTATCGCCATGACGCTAGGTGAGACGTTGATGGGATTAGATGCTTTTCATCGCCGAGAGACGGCTAGGTTTGCGGGGAGTCCACTACTATTGCAGGTAATGTTTCCCACCCCATCTCACATATATATATGCTCACATCACTTGGCCCTCGGGCTCGATTTTTCTCTCAAAATCCTTTTTCTCACTTTTCCCTCAACATACACCTCTCTATTCTTTATTCTCTCATTTTTTTTTATCCCTCCCCAGATATGGTTGATGGACAAATTGAAAATTGTGGACTTGTGCCCCACATACTCAGCTCGCAGCTACTTCTTCCGGCGACGTCTAGTCGATGCCCCGGATGAGGGATGGTAGTTCAACTGGATGTGTAGCTTGTCCGCTACTGACATTGCTTGGCGCTGTCCCTGGCTCAATCTACCGACAATGAGCTATAGCATGGGCCGCTAGCCTGGGATCCAATTGGTTGGCTTGACACACTGCGTGTTCTATTTTCCATTCCGATTTCGGCGTCAATTCGGACATGATCAGACTTGCCCGGAGGAGGGGATGGGGTACCCTACTACGTTTCCGGTCCGAGTCATGCAACTAGCTCGGTATACCACCTCCTGAAGGACAAAAGAGCTTCTGGCTCCTGCTCCTGCTTTCAACTGCACCCTTTCTGATGAGTGCCTAGATTGGCTCAATGAAGAGGCACAGGTAGGGCCCACTTTGGTGTCAGAGGCTTCCACATGCTCTGAGATGAGAGGCATGAACACCTGACTTATGCCCCGAATTTATTTGCTTTAACCAGAACTTTCAAGTTTTCTTTATGAATGTAATAAAAAGCAACTTCAATTTGTATTCAAGAGTAAGAGAACTCTATATTGAAATCAATGAAATTGAAGGTTGTGGGTACTAAAAATATTCCATTTGGTCCAAAAATGGTCTAAGTTGTAAAAAGATTAATTTGAACAAAATCAACTTTTATTAAAACTTTTCAAAACCATTTTCGATATGGATCAAAACTGGACATGCCCGAGATCTATCACTGAGATGTACAACCCCGGATTCAAAACAATGGAGAATTGCCCCTTGTGTAAATGACACTGCATGGCAACGGAAAGCTGCCCCTTGTTTGAATAGTGCCGCAGTACACTGAAACCAGTTCTCAAAGTGACAATCAGAACCGAACTCTCGGATATAGAGAAGACAAAGATGATCAGAACCATTATATGGACACAATCGATTTGGAAGTGTTTATTGCTGGACTTCAGGATGAAGTTGCCTACATATCCCAAACATGGGAATCAAGCCTTACGTAGTTTGGGTTGGGTTCACTCGTGTATTCACTCTCTCCTTTTGCGCTCTAACTTTTGCCAAGGCCGCCCTTTGCAGGTTTTCGACCTTGCGAGCACAGTTTTTGTAATTTCAAATTTTTTATGCTCTAACTTTTGCCTAGGTCGTCCTTTCAGGTTTTCGGCCTAGCGAGCCACTCAGGGGTAATATTTCTTCAACTTGTCCATGTTGATCGGTTAGGAGAACTCTAGGCCATCTAGGTCCATTAGAACGACAGCTCCACCCAACCAGATAGACTTGATGATGTAAGGGCCAGTCCAATTAGGTGTGAACTTACCCCTAGGGTCGTGGATGGGAGCTCGGTTGTCCTTGAGCACCAAATCTCCCTCTTTCAAATTTTTGGACTTAACTTTCTTGTTGAAAGCCCTGGAAATTATGCGTTGGTAACCTTGAACATGGTATAGTGCTTTTAGCTTTCTTTCATCAAACAGCATGAGTTCTTCGAACCTGCTCTGCAGCCAATCTGCCTCAGCTATCTGACACTTAGCCAGTACTCGCAAAGAGGGAACCTCAACTTCAATCGGCAAAACGGCTTCCATCCTATAGACCAAGGAATACGGAGTCGCCTCAGTAGAAGTACGAATAGAAGTCCGGTAGCCCCACAGAGCAAATGGCAACTTATCTGGCCAGTCCCGGTAGATTTCCACCATCTTCTGCAAATATGCTTGATGTACTTGTTGGCGGCCTCAACTGCTCCATTGGTCTGTGGCCGATACATAGACGACTTATGAAAAGCCACATTGTACTTATCCAACAAGTGAATCACTTCCTTCTTGAAGTGGGAACCATTATTTGATATGATCTCGTTCGGGACCCCATAGCGACAGATGATGTTGTTCCTGATGAACTTTGCGACATGTGAAGCCTTCAACACCGTATAAGATTGGGCCTCAATCCACTTTGTAAAATAGTCTATCGTGACCAGAATGAACTCATGCCCATTGGACCCCTTCGGAGTGACAGCCCCGATCACATCTATTCTCCAGACTGAAAACGGCCATGGCGAAGTCATGTTGTACGGCTTAGACGGCGGGATATTCATGCGGTTTGCATGGATTTGACATTTGTGGCATCGCCAAACAAAGCCAATACAATCCTCCTCCATGGTGGACCAATAGTAACCTTGTCCATGGATGGCCTCCATTAGGCGCTTCAATTCTTCAGCATCAACACACAGCTTATGCATTCCCAGATGACCTCTCTTGTACAGTTTACCCCCGCAGATGATGAACTGAGCAGCCATTCTTTGTATTGCCCTCTTATCTTTGGCGTTTGCCCCTGGTGGATACGTCTCTTTCTCCAAGAAGTTCCAAACATCGTAATACCAGGGCTTCTCATCCTGAACCTCTTCTATGATAGTGATCAGCTCGTAGGTCGGCACAAATTTCTGGTCAATGATGATCGGACGCATCCGGACTCCAAAAGGGATGTCTATCGTAGATGATAGAGTTGCTAGTGAATCTGCAAACCTATTGTTCTCTCTTAGCAGATGAGCGAAGTTAAGTTTCTCAAACTGAGGAATCAACAAGTCCAAGGTCTGGTGATAAATTCTCATCTTTTCTTCTTTAACTTTCCAATCTCCTTTAGCCTGAGATACAATAAGGTTCGAGTCCCCGATAACATCCAACCGTTTTGCCCCTAGTTCTAGGGCCGCTTCTAATCCAACAATGCATGCCTCGTATTCTGCTTCATTGTTAGAGACCTTGAACCGGAGTTTGAATGCTAGAGGGGTACGGGAATTGTCGGGTGCTATTAGCAACACTCCTATCCCATACCCATATTGATTTAACACCCCGTCAAAGTACATCGTCCAAGTTTTGTCTTCGACATGCAAAATGGCCTCGTCTGGGAATAGGTACTCAATTGCTTCATCCCCTTCTACTGGGTGATCGGCAAGGAACTCCACTACCGCTCTCCCCTTTACTGACTTGCGTGTCACATACTTCAGATCGAATTCGAAAAGCAAAAGCAACCAATGGGCTAGCCTGCCCGTAAGTGCTGGTTTCTCGAAGAGATATTTGATAGAATCCAATCTAGAAACCAACATTACAGAGTGAGCTAACAGGGAGTGCCGCAGCTTCCTAGTAGCCCAGACCAAGGCCAAACAAGCCTTCTCCAGTGGAGTATAACGGGCCTCGTATTCCAGCATTTTCTTGCTCAGATAGTAAATGGCTCTCTCCACTTTGTCCTCAGACTCTTATGCAAGCATGCAGCCCATTATAGTTTCAGTCACTGAAAGATACAAGATCAACGGTTTCCCCGGCTCAGGTGGTGACAACACAAGTGGGTTCTGTAAGTATTACTTAATCTGTTCAAAAGCAGCTTGGCATGGGCCGTCCCATTGGAACTTCGTTCCTTTCTTCAGGAGACCAAAGAGTGGTTCACAAGTCAAGGTTAATTTTGAGATAAACCGTCTTATGAATTGCACTTTACCCAGAAAGCCTCGCACCTCCTTTTCAGTCCTTGGTGGTGGCATTTCTAAGTTGGCCTTGATTTTGGAAGGGTCGACTTCAATGCCCCTTTGTGTGATCAAGAACCCCAGCATTTTTCCTGCTGTAACACCAAACGTACATTTTTGAGGATTCAGCCGCAACCAGAATTCTCTGATCCTTCGGAAGAACTTTTGTAAGGCGGTGTAGTGGCCCTCTCTTTCTTTAGACTTGACAATCATGTTGTCCATGTATACCTCAACCTCTTTGTGGATCATGTCATGTCATATTGTGGTCGCAGCCCGTTGATAGATAGCCCCAGCATTCTTCAGCCCAAATGGCATCACCCTATAACAATAGGTCCCCCATGGGGTTGTAAAAGCAGTCTTCTCCCGGTCTTTAGGTGCTATTACAATCTGGTTGTAACCTGAAAAGCCATCCATGAATGAGAGCAATGAATGCCCCGCGGTAAAATCTACTAACTCATCGATATACGGCAGAGAAAAGTCGTCCTTCGGACTGGCTTTGTTTAGATCCCTGAAATCCACACATACCTGAATTCTATCATCCTTCTTCGGCACTGGAACTATGTTGGCCAACCAAGTTGGGTATTCGGATACCAATAAGAACCCTGCGTGATTTGCTTGGTGACCTCTTCTTTGATCTTGATAGCCCAGTCTGGGCAGATTCTTCTGAGCTTCTGCTTGACAGGTCAGGCCTCTAGGTCGAGAGGGATCCGATGCTGTACAATCTCAAGATCGATTCCAGGCATGTCTTCGTAGGACCACGCGAAAACATCTTTGAAATCTTTTAATAAAGCAACTAAGCGCTCGCACTAATCCGAAGACAACGTGGACTCAATCTGGACCAACTGCGAGTCCTTCTCAGTACCAACATTAATTTGGGTGATTTCATCAACCAGCGGTTTTACAAACCTCTCCTGCTCTTGTTCAAGCAAATATTTCAAAACCGGAAGAATTTCTTCCTCGTCGTTTTCATCGAAATTTTGAAAGTCCTGATTAATGCAATAAATCAAAGGCACAGAAAAATACTCAGAAGCCACAGCTATTCCATTCTCATTAATCACTTCATCCAGTCCATCTGATTCTTCTGTTACAACAGACTCAAAAGAGAAAGAAAAAGATGACCTAGACAGGACTGTGGCATCCGGGTTATCACCCCCAAGAATACCAGACTGAGGCTCAGACGAGCTGGAACCTGATTCCGACCCTACGGACTCGGTGGAATCAAACTCCAGCTCACTACCTGACCCGGTGCTGCTCGATAAGAATCCCTCCTCGTACTGCCAGACGAGGGAGGGTGCGGTAGATGCATCCAAAATGTTAGAAGGTGGCCTCGCAGCCGTTTCATTTCCAATCATAAATACTGAGAGATCATCCCCCAAGCACTCATGTACGATCAGAGGATCTGATAGTAGACAGGCCAGTGCTACCCCCATTTCAAACTCGGTGTTCTCGGAATCCACTTCTTTACTCTGCTCAAACTCAGCTGATGGACCAGTCTGCTCTTTAGCGACATCATCCTCAGATAACTGCAAGTCGAAAAAGATCTCAAATCCCGGCACGCGCCTCTTTTTTGCATTCATCAATGGCTCTGGGAAGTCGCAGAATGGAAAGTCTTCCCCCTCCCGGACAAAGCGTCTGTTCAGGATACCCTGAATGGGCCGATGCATCAAATCAAAATGCCTCCCAGTCTGCTTGGCTCTGGCTTTTCCAGCCATCTCTTTGCCTTTTCTTACCCAGTCCTCTTTGGTAGGTAGATAACGCAAGCCAAAGGTATGCGGATTGTGCGGCACTTCGGCCGATGCAATAATGCCCTTCTGGCCACTTTTTCCCAATCCCATCCCAGGGATATGCTGAAGTTTGTTCATGAGGTACACGGACTATGCGCTGACATACAACCCCTCATCGACAGCTAAGAGATTCTGAACAATCTGGGCCTCAGCTAGGGTAAATCCTGATAAAAAGACATCCTCTGTGCTATGCTCGATTTCCAAAATTGGTGTAGACATCTCTGGCGGTGGGTGGATTGATGAATTTCCAAAAACTGTGGCTACCCCCTTCCCGTGAGGGTATTTTAACATCTGGTGTAGTGTGAAAGAGACTGCAGGTTGCAAGAACGTCCAAGACATGAAAGTCAGTCTCGTGTTGTTCTAGACCAACCTTAGTCTGAATCTGCACAATCCCCTTCACCTCTCTGCTTGTATTTTCATATGCTCGTATCACCTGGGTGGTTGGCACAAAGTCTGCGGGCTTCAACCCAATTGCATATGCTGTCCTCGATGGGCACACGTTAATAGCGGATCCTGTGTCGACAAGAACCACCGGTATCCACTTGTCTCTACACTCCACAAAGATGTAGAGTAGTTTGTTGTGATCCGAGCCCTCAGGCGGTAGTTCCTTGTCAGAAAAGGTCAACGTCGAGGAAGCTCCTCTCGGAAAGACCAACCCTACCAGCTATTCAGGTGTAGTGTCTGTTGAGAGTTTGGTCTTGTCCATCGCCGAAAGGACAGCCTGCCTGTGTACCCTTGAAGCCATCAACAGTCCCCAGATGGAGATGTCTGCCTGTATCTTTTTCAGCTGTTTCAGCACAGCCTCTTCTTCGAGTAATTTCTCTTTTTGCTTCTCCGCCTCCTTGTCCTTCCCAAACACTTCTGGTTGATCTAAGTACGGGGGCTTGAAGTACCGCCCGCTCCTAGTCATGTGGTCTACTTCACCCACATACCAGGTATCATTTCGCGGGCTCTATCCCCGATCGTCATCCATGTGGGCAAGACATAGGTCGTCATCTTCCCACCACATACCATCGGCGACCGACAGACACCTGTCTAGCTCCGTTACACCTACTCCTGTACCCATAGTACCTTTTGTTCTTGTGTTCACCACAAGTTCCGTCCCCTCAAGGGCTTTGGCCTTCCTGACCCTTTCAGAATCCTCGGTCCTTTCTCACCCGAATTGTTTCAGTGTGGCTTGCTGTTCAATGTCCTCTATACTCAAAACATTCTGATTCCGAGCAAAATTCTTATCACCGGTGCTCTCCGGCAGTTCTAACTAATCCCCGTCCCTTCTAGCCACTGTTGATATCTCCGTCCCAGGTGGACCCTGCTCTAACTGTGGTTGTTCCACAACATCTGGTTGGTCATCAAGCCATCCAGTAATTTCTGCTGACCCATCAAGCTAATTAACTGTCACGTCCCCTGAATCTTGTTCTTCAAAGAACTACAGATTTACAAGGTCTTCTTCCAGATCCGCTAGGCCATCTAGCCCTTGATTAGGTCCATCCTCTGGTACTACATAAACCTCTGCCCCTACCGGTAACTCCACATTCGGCCTAGCCTGGCCTGCTGATGTAATGTAACCGCTCGGGTTGTACTTGAAACTCGCAAACCCCTCAGGTTCTGACTGTTCATCCTCGTCTATTCTCGTAGCTGACCCAGTTCTAACTCCAATAGTTACCACTACTGTTTCTGGTTGGGTTTAGGAGATGTCCAATACGCAAAAGTCGGTGCTATCAGGAATGAACACCTCCGGCTTGAGTAGGTGAGAGGGGGTGATATATATGCTGGGGTCGTATGACACAGCCCCAGTTTGGATGAAATTGATGCGTTTAGGAGGTGGAGCTTGGTTATGTGGTGGGAGAGGATTGGTTGTGACATTTGGTTTTTCCGAGGGCATGATCACCCTGTTGTTGATGAGATCCTGAATCTCATGACATAATCAAAAGCATTGGTCAGTGTCATGACCATGCTGCTGGTGATAGGCGCAGTACTTGGCCAGGTTATGGGAAGCAGGAAGCCTATCTGGTAGTGGCCGCGGCTCTAGGGGCTTTAAGTGCCCTTTTCTAATCAAAACCCCCAGAGCTTTGGACGGGGGCATATATAGTGGGGTGAAGGTTCTTTTGCTTTAGGGAGAATACTTGGTTGTTTACGAACTACTTCTGAACGCACCGGTGAATGGTGTAGCTGCAAGAGTTCTTGGGGTATTGGTGGTGATAACCATACTCATATCTGAAGCTCTGGCAGCTGCAGCATTGCTTGTGCCTGCATTGGCACTGCGGTTGAATGCCCTCTTGGGCTGCTCTCGGTCTTGGTCAATTAGACCTTGTTTCATAGCATCCTCGATTTGCACCCCTATCTCGTGTAGGTCTGCAAAGGTGGGGAGGGGGAGGACGACCATTTTCTGCATGAGTTTGGGTTGGAGGTTGCGCACAACCATCCGTATTTGGTCTTTGTCAACTGGCCTAACGGTCATCATCGAGCCCTTTGCCCTCCACCGGGTTACAAAATCGGAGAAACTCTCCTTCAACTCCTACCTGGTTGTCTCAAGATCACGGGTCGTAATCTCAATTTGTGTATTATATGAGTATTGAGCTATGAAGGCCTTGGCCATCTCCTCCCAACTCCTCTTGACGGAATCTTCCAATTTTGCATACCAAATGGCCACTACACCTGACAAGGTTTGGCCAAACAAGGAAAGCTTCTGTAATCTAGAGAGGCCTATCGGCCTTAGAATGTCTGAAAATAGCCGCAGATGCACCATAAGGTCCCCCGACCCGTCAAAGCGGTCGATGTGTGGCATCTTAAAATGATCCGGCAGCATCATGGCCGAGTCTGTGTACCCATCCTCAATATCCGGAATGGCATGTACCCCTTGAGATTTCTTGAACAATTTCTCCAGCTTGCTTACTTTCAATGTTGTGGGGTCCATCTCGAACTCAAAGGGAGAATCTGGTAGGTTGGTGGGTGTTTTGGACAGCTGGGGTAAAACTGGGGGCAGAGCCGGTCCGATTGGGATCTCCGTATCATCTTGGACGTTAGTTGTCTCCTCGAGTATGGGAACTCTTGGCGGGGGAGGAATCTGGTGTGAAACAGATGCTCCAGCTTGCTGCTGTAGCCTAGTGATTAATTTTGCCTGTTGGGTCACGATCGTGGCCTGCTGTTTGGCAGATTCTGCTTAACGAGCAACATCCTGTTGCATAGTTTTCATGCTTTCTTGGAGGTGACGCACCATCTCCTCTAAGCTTGTCATATTGTACAGATCTATCTGAATAACTGGTATATCTATTCCCGTAATAGAAACTGAGACCTCAGTTTGACTGTTCACTAATGAGGTAGGCCACTGATCTGATATACTACGCCTTTTTGACCTCCGTCTAGCAACCGGGGGTAAAGAAAGGAACACTGCTTCTCCGTCTATTAGATCCCTGGATCGATTAAGTCTACGACCTCTAACCTAGAGTGCTCGGGGAATATCTACCTGGTCGGATGCAATTGTGCTAAACTACCTTGCAAAAAGATAAATAAAGCATAATAAGGAAATAGTGAACAGAAAAACGGACAGCATAACAGCTTAAATAAATACAACACACAGTTGGCACACACAAGCTGAAAGAACTGTCCTCAATCACTGATCACTGTTCTCCAAATTACTGTCCCAAATCTGAATCTGACACCCGTAGATATAACTGATTCTCAGAATACTGATACTGATATCCAGACTTGCAAACTGATACGTGCACTCCTGTAGAGGCTAACTTTAAAAGCACATAGCAAGCAAATGAGAGCCAAAACACCCCTATGTTGGGGTAGGGTTTCCCTGTCCTATTTTGTCAGGAGCTAGGGTTTCACTACGCACACAGCAGTTTCAAACAACCTATAATTGGGTAAGCAACCTGTCCTAATTTGGAATAGTCACTATGGATTCTGATATGCACTAGGTCGAATGGTCAAAAAGGGTGCCTCGGTAAAAACCGAGGTTTGTGTTCCCGTCGTGACAGAGCCCGCAACCGGTCAGCCTTATGGCACGCTTTTCAAAGCAAGCCTCCGGCAAACCGTTCAAGAGTAGCATACGGCAAACACGGTGTCCTAGGCGCACCAATGCAAATGCAATGCAAAAAAACACATAAGTGTAGTCAAAACAAGATATCATGAGTTCGAGTCAAGTTCTCAAAGTCCCCAGCGGAGTCGCTAAAAACTATAGACACAGCCGGGAGGGCCTCATGCTACAGTTCAAACTCAAATTGTCGCAGTTCTGAATCTAGTCTCGCAAAGTGCAATGATAAATCACCAAAGAGTCCAAATCCAGCAAATCATTTTGGAAAACTGATTTTTGTAAAGAAGTGCCAAACATGGACTGCTTTGCCAGATACAGAGTCGCCACCTAAATATTTTATTTTGGGAGAATTTAGGAAGCCCTGACTCGTTGCCCAAGGCCACGTGTCCGTCATCACCAAAGTTGCCTCGGCTCGGAAACTTGGGTACGATTGGGGAAGGTCATCTATGAGCACCCCTGCTCGTCCGATCAAAGATCAGCCTGTACTAAACATGATATCTAATTTTTGAAAACACATGTGTTGTTATTCCGGTTAATTAGCTAATCTTACTATGTGATGCGCACAGCAAAACAAGTATAGACTAGATCGCCTAATTTGGAACAAAGCATCGCATATCCCTTTGTTTAGAAATGGTTTGAAGTTTGCTACTCGTAAGTAGGCTAAAATGCGGATTTCAATGAATTGTTCCAATTCAAGTAATCCAACCTTCACCCACAGGCATTTAGGCAATTATAGATTTAAGCAAATAGCCTCATGGCAAGCATGCTGTCATGTTAACATTCACGCACATGCAAGATGCTAAAGCATAAATACTTACAGTGTACTCTGAGCCAAAATAAAGAACTAGTTAGTAATCAATGCATGATCCTAGTTCATGTTAAGATGGCTAATGCAACACATGCAAAATGCAATTAAAAATAGGCTCGGCTATCCTAAGATGGCATATGAGATGCAATTAGATAACATGTATTCAATTTAGAATTTTTGAAATACGATGCAATTAGTATGATGCGCCGAGCCCGGTGCATGCAATGTAGATGAATGATGCAAACATGCAAACATAAGTATGCCAGACAGATGGATGGATGCAAAAATGCAAAGCATAAGGATGCTAATTGAAGAATGACCTAAAACTAACCAACAAAAGCAGGTAAGTAAAAGGGAGAAAGAAATGGAGGTTGGAAGACATGCACGCATGCACACACCCTTATTACAAAATTGGCCCTCTCGACGGAGGATCCGAATAAATAATACATGCCAACTAATTAACTAACTAACAAGCTAATTAATTATTACAAAACTGAATTGAATAACTAGCTATAACTAATTATTATAAAACTTAATTAATTAACAAATTAACTAATTACAAATGAAAAAATGACAACTAATGCTGCTCCAGCTCTGTTCATAGAAGCAGAAGGGTATGCATGCTCGCGCTTGGTTTCTCGCCTCGAAACGCCTTCTGGTTGCTCTCTAGAGGCTCTGTCTACAAGATGTCCTCAAAGAATTCCTACTGAACCTCACCAAAACTAGTCTGGGGGAGTACATCAGTGGCCTACCGGCCATTGGAAGCTACTGCCGGCCAAAGATGGTACACTGACGGCTAAGGATGAGGAGGTGTCGTCCATCTGTAGGGCACTGCCGACCACTGATGTGCTAGGACACCAAGCTGTAGTAGAGCACAAAACAGAGAAAATGGAGGGTCACCCAAGGATATATACGCACTATGCCACCCCATATCATCTCAAAACATCAAGGGAGAGGCATAATCGGATCCACGACCATAAATCACGCATCCCTATGCATGATGGCCAAAGATCCAACTTGTGCAAATCAATATGAAATGAATGCACAAATAAACACACAAGTGCCTAAAACTCTATCATGGATAGTCAAGAGCGTCGGCAACCGAGAGTTGAGACACGTTTCATCACTTGAAGTATGAAACGCCCCTCCTTCCTCGTGCTCGGAATAACACTTTAATCCAAATGACAATGTAAAACAAGCATGGCAAACATGCAATGCAACAAGCATGCAAACATGTAATGCAATAAATCAAGCATGCAATAAGCATATAAGCATGATGTGAGGTAACTACCTTGAATAGCATGATAAAATGCAACATGAACATACAAACATGCAAATCATGCGAAGGCGGACAAGTATGCAACAACATACGAAATGGGACAAACATGTGACAACATGGTAAGATGGGCTTACACTAAAGATGGATAGGCCTCAGCCATGCCTAAAATTAGTGGCCATTAAGTGATGAATTGATAGTATGAAAAGCGTAAAAAGGCAAGGCAAACATGCATGCCAATTGGCTCAAGGATTAAGGCACAAAGATGCAACTCTTAAGCACACTTAAAAAGGGTAAGCATGGATATGTGACAACAAGGTAAACTTTGAAATCTCATGTAAATTGATGCCAAATCAACTAAACAATGTAAGCATAGCATGCTAGAAAGCTCAAAGCTCAAAACTAACAAAGGGACTTAAGCCATGGCCATGCAAGGTAAGCCCCAAAGGGCTAAAGGAACCTAAAATAGTTCCAAGGCAGGTCCAAACAAGACCAAAAACAAGCTTGAAGCTAGCCAACACAAGCTAGAACACAAGGCCAAAAATATGGAGCATGCAAGGCTACAAAAGAGGCAATGCACTACACCTATTAAAACCAAATATGGCATGACTTGGACAGCATAAAACAGAGTTACATCATGGCATAACAAGACCAAAAATGCACTGATATGATGAGCCAAAGGCTTAGGCTTAATGGCATGCACAAAAGTTCATTCTTGAGGCATAAAGAGCCAAAGCTCCAAAGCATTAAAAGCATGTCAAATGCAAGTGTATGGCCACATTTCATGGACTGAAAGAACACTTAGAATAATGCCAAAGCATGCAAACAACACGTGTATGGCATGGTAAGGGCTTCAAAAACCAAGACTAGCCTAAACATTTACACTATAGCCATACAAAGCATGAGTGATACGGCCATGGAAGCCCAAAACAGTTCTAGAAAAGCCTAAAACAAGGACAAAATCATGCTAGAGCAAAGCCAAAACATGCTAGGATGATGAGTCAAAACATCATGCACATGAAGCTAGTAAGCAAGATTTGTTCTACAAGTATATAGAGCATGCAAAGGATGACCAAACCCACTTTAGACAGAGTCATGACATGGCAAAACATCACCAAAAACATGTTGAATTGGGCTCAACATAAGCTATAATGACATGCTAAAGCAAGAAACATACAAGACTAGTTTAAGAGATTTGCACTACACGTGTATCATGCATGCATGGAGTGACAAAACCAACCCAAAACAGATCTAAGGCATGGTAAAATATCACCAAAAACCTACTGAAATGGAGCCAACACATGCAAGAAAAACATGCTACTTTGTAAGGCTATGAATGGGATTACACTACACATGTAAGATGCATGCAAAATATGACCAAACAAGCCATGGACAAACTTAGGGCAGGTCCTAAAAGTCACAAAAATGGCCTGAACCAAACCTCAAAAATACATAGAGGCATGCTCATTTGGAAGGCCAAAAATGCAAGCAAACAAGAACCAAAAGAGAGGGGGCCACCCCCTCTGATTTGAGGCCTCAAGACCTCATGCCTACCATTGAAAATCCACTGGATTTCAGTGGTTAGAAGGCCAAACCAAGGCTAGCTTGGAGGCCTTAAGGCATGGCTCAAAACAAGGCCAAACAAGGCCAACAAGAGGGTTGAAGACCCTCAACAACCAAAAGACCTTAAACAACCACCAAAAGCACTTAAAAACAAGACTTTTTTCAGTCGAAAGAAAGGCCTAAAACAATATGCAAGGATGGCCAAAATGAGGTACAAAAAAGTGCTAAAATGGGAAAAATACTCACTCTTGAAGACCAACTTCGAGATCAGCAACCTCAGGGGGTAAAACCTCACTTTCAGAGCTCAAGAAGTCCTTACAAGAACCTCAATCCAATGGTGGTGGTGTATCTCTATGTGTTGTAGTGTAAAAGTGCAAGGAAAATGAACTAAAACACAATAATATATATATATAGAGAGAGAGAGAGAGTAAGAGCAAGAAATATAGATAGAGAGAGCTATACCTCTTGTAAAAGTGTTGAACCTCTTTTAAGGAGAGAGACTCTCTCCTTATATAGAAGGAAAGCAATGCAAAGCTTCTTCAAGAAGCTTGGCAAGAGCTTCATTCCTCCATACACATGTATGGAGGGCAAATAAAAGGATTCCAACTGGCTCAAAATATCTAGAGTAAAACCAGCTGAGATAGGGGTTCTGCCGGCCATCAGTGATGGCCTGCAGTGGCTCATTGATGGCCGGCAGAAACAAATCCATGGCCGGCAGCGCCATACCATGGCCGGTGGTGCACCAGGAGAAAGATGCTGAAAGGACCAAGTCATGGTCCAAGAAAGGGACAGAAAGGATACAAGGTCTGGAAAGTTCGAACCTGTGACGTTCCGCCGCGAAAGTCGAATGCCTAACGAGCAATCGAACTTGTGTCCAAATGTACCTGCAAGCACAACTGAGTCTTGAGGACGGTCAAAAATGGGGTGTCTACAACTGCGTCGCTGGGCTGGGCTGGGCTGTGCCTGTGGCTCTAGGCTTCGCCTGTAGCTCTGGGCTGCTGGGCTACACCTAGCTGGATCTGGATTGGGTCGCTGGCAGAGTTGGCCCAATATGCTTCTTTTTAATTTTTAAGGCCAAAGCAATGGATTTTCGGGCTGTTATTCTAATTTTTGGACCTTTCTTTAATTTTGAATTTGGTCCAATACCTTGACTTGTTAAAACAGAGACTCTAACAAACTGATTTCTCCAGTTGTTTTCTCCGGTGACGGGTGTCGAAGACCTAACTTTGAAATTTGAATTTTTTGGATCAATCTTGTGCTCTTTTTCACAATGAATTTCACTGTTGTGATCAAAATTTTGAGACGAACAAGATGGTGCTAATGTGGTAACGCAAATTGAACCAAAAATTATTTCATAAAATTTCTTCCACTGGTATAAATTGGCCACACTTTCGGCAAGGTTCGGTACAATGTTACCACCAACTGTTATTTTCTATGGATATTTTTCTGAGAATACAACACATTGATGATGTTTAAATAAGAAAACAGAATTAACCAATGTCAAAGCTTGATGGTCAATTACTCTCTTAATTTTTGGTAGAAAAATTTTGAAAAATTTCGTTCTTTCGGACTGTAATTCGACTTCTGCGATTATGTGTAAACCTAACTCTGATACCACTGAAACATTAACTAACAATGGCTAGTTGATCAGAGATCCCATGAGGGTGTTTATCACGCAAGATGGAATTAATAATCCGAAGACAGAAATGGGTGTTTGTAGACACCCCATTTTTGACCGACCTTAAGACTCAAACGTTACTAATTGAGCGCTTGGTGGTATTGCATATTGTGCTCGTCCAGAAGTTTCAGAGTCCCGACTGCAAGCCTTGCCTCTGGACTTCCGGACTCTTTCGTGTCTTGCCTCTGTTTGCGAACCAGGCTCCGTTTTCTCTGTTTTCTCTTCCCAAAGGGAGGGAGAGGTCTCGTAGATCATCTCTCAGTGGCCGTAGGCTACGTTTCGTGGTTATAGGCCATTTTTCCCGTTTGGAGCCCGGTTTCCGGTTTTTCGGAGCCGACGGCCGTGTGCCTCGGTTCGGGACTACCTAACCACCACCGTTTGCTCTGGTTTTTGGCATACACCTTATTTCCTCCCTTTTGAGGAACACTGTGGCCCGAGAGACCAACTTCGTGGTCGAATGCCACCTCCGGTGCTTAACAGCCCATTTTCGGGGCCCTAGGCCGCGCGTTTCGGTCCCCGAACCTCCGTTTTGCATCCGTTTTGGTTCATTTCTGGTGGAGACCTTATTTTCATAGTTAGGAAGCTTGTAGGAGGGTGGGAGGCCAGCAATTGTTCTGAAAAGCCAGCTTTATTTCTTCATCGCTCTCCGACGCCTGTTTTCCTCACTTGAAAGCCAATGTTGACCACCCCGGGGCCACTTTCTTGAACCCTAAACCCCATATTTGTGATGTACGCACCTGGGAGGCCACCAATATTTGGTGGCCGACCAGTAATTGTGCCTGACCCTTTTGACCCCCTCTAAAAAATGGTCTTTTCTCTCTCCTGGTTCACTTTTTCTGGGTTTCAACCACATAGTTAGACCTTTTTAACCCTTGGTCGGCCGGCCATGGGAGGTGGTTGGCTGGTCCCCTGAACCTTCTGAACCTGGCCGGCCGTGATCCTCTCACCTGGTTACTTACAGCTGCACCCTTTGTTTCCCCCCAGATCCTGTATCCGAGGGAGGTCTTTTGGGGGGGAAGTTTGAATTTGATTTTCCCCCCCTTTCCTCCATTCCTTTGCCTATATAACCAGCACCCCCAGCTGCATTTTAGAGGGTTACAAGAATTGGTTTGGAGCTCTTGCATTAAATCTCCCTCTCTCTCTACTCCAAGCACCAAAACACCCTTAATCCTATACCATTTACCCTACACCTCATAGCACAAGGCCTCCATCCTCCATTCCAACAACTTGAGGCTGCTTTCCAGAGGTGAAGAGCTCCCAAAATTGGTCCAAGAGCTACTGGTCCGTTGGTCTACAAGGGTGAGTCCCGTTTTCCCTCTTTTGTGCCTTATTTCGCTTTGTATCTAAGCCATACTTGCTAGCATTTTTGGGCTCCGACCCAAACTGTAAATAGTCATATTTTGTGCTCATCTCCATGTTTGATTAAGGGTCTTTCTCTGTTTGAGGTCCCCTCCTCATCCTTTGTGTTTAAACTCTCTTTTAGGCCAATTTTTGCATAGTACTTTAGGCCTATTTGTGAGTTGTTTTGGAATTTTCCATAAACTGTAAAATAATTTTTTTGAGCCCCTATTCAACATTGTTGAAGGGATCTCCTCTGTTTGAAGCCTCCTGCTATCACTTGCTTCTTTATCTCTCTTTTAGGCCAATTTTTGCATAGTATTTTAGGCCTATTTGTGAGCTATTTTGGACCTTTCCATAAACTGTGAAATATCTTTTTTTGAGCCCCTATTCAATATTGTTGAAGGGCTCTCCTCTGTTTGAGAACAGTAGCTGCCACTTGTCTCTTTACCCATCTTTTAGGCCTTTTCTTGCATAGTAGTTTGGCCTTATTTGTGATTATTTTCGTGGCTTTATGTAAACTGTAATGTGCCATATTTTGAGCCCCTCTTAAACTTTGTTGAAGGGATCTTTACCTTTTGGGGCCATCTTCTGTCCCTTTGTGTTTAATCTCTATTTTGGGGCCATTTTTGCATGATAGGTTAGCCCTATTTGCGTTTATTTTTAGGACTTGTTATAAACTGGAAATATGCATGTTTTGGGACTTTCTTGCATCTGTCTTCATGCTTCATGATCAAATAATGCATGCTTTGTATAGCTGTAAGTCATTCCATGTGCCTAGTTTCGAATTTCGGGTTTCATTCCGTGCATCGGGTGCCATGTTTCCATGTTTTGGGGCTGTTTTGTAGCATATTTCAGTACTGAAATTCGTATGTTTTCATACCATATTCCATGCCTTTCCATGCTTTGGTAGAGTGGCATTTGTTGCCTTAGGTTCGGTCCTCGATTTGCGTGCATGCGTGCACGTATTTCGAGAGTCTCATTTTTCATCTCATGGCTACTGATGTGAGTGTGGCTGAGGTCCACTCATGTTGGTGTAAGTCCATTGTGCATTGTGTATGCCATTTCATTTCATAGCATTGTGTATGCTAGGTTGTATGTTAGCACATTGTGTATGCCATGTTACCTCGTGCATCGTGTATGCCATTTCATAGCATTGTGTATGCTAGGTTGCATGTTAGAATTGCATTCATGCATGTCATGCATATTGCATTGTGTTTGGGATAGGAGTTAGCCCGAGCACGGGAAACGAGGGACGTTTCGTACTTCGAGTGACGGAACGTGTCTCAATTCCTAGTCACCGACACTCCGGATTATCCATGATGGAGTTTAGGTCTTGTTGTGTTTATATGTGCATTCATTTCATATTGAGTCGTGCAATTCGACTCCTCGGTCATCATTATCAAGATGCGTGATTGGTGGCACGGGGATCGAGGACTACACTCTCTGAAGAGTAGTCATGCATACATATGTGAAAATACTTTGCCATGCCCCTGTATTGCTCTCTGTTGCAGCAAATCAGAAATCGACAGCCTTCCGGAGCTTGACACGCATCCCGAGAACAATTGTAAACAGAGGCGAACCAGGGCATCGCAATGGATTTCCGCGCAAGGCAACTCGAGCATGCATCATTCATCATCCGGAGTAGATTTGAGGAAGTCATTGGCTTGCATGCCAATTTATTGCTTTCCTATTTTAATTTGTTAATTAATTAGGATTCTGTACATATTTGGACTGTATTTTTTGAACTGTATTATTTATTCGGACCCTCTGCGCGAGGGCACAATTGTAATAAGTGTGCATGTGTGTGATGTATGTCTTCCAACCCCACGTCTTTGTCCCTTTTATTTACCCGCTTATGATGGTTAGATTAGGGCATGTTTCAATTAGCATACAGTATGACAACATGTTTGCATTCATTCATCTGTTTTGCATGCACCGGGCTCGGCGCATCATACTAACTGCATTGTATTTTCAATTCCAAGATGAATACATGTTAGCTGTAGCATTTCATATGCCATGTCTAGAATAGCCGAGCCTGCCATTTTTGCATGTGTTGCATTAGGCATTTCTGTATAATTAGGATCATGCATGGATTTCTAATTAGCTTCTGTTTTGGCTTGGAGTACTCGGTAAGTTTTATGCTTTAGCATCCTTGCATGCGTGTGAGTGACTACCATGATAGCATGCTTACCATGAGGCTAATTGCTTATGTGATATAACTGCCTGAGTGCCTGTGGGTGAAGGTTGGGTTATTTGGATTGGAACAATTCGTTGACTGTGAGTTTTAAGCCTACTAGATAGTGGCAAAATCATGTTTTTCTAAGCCCATCCGAGGGTGGCAAATCCACGTCTTAGCCTACTTGCGGGTAGCATTATCAAACCATTTTCAAATAAACAAACATGAAACATTTTTGTTCCAATTCAGGCGATCCAGTCTATACTTGTATGCTGTGCGCATCACATAGTAAATCTAAGCTAATAACTGGAATAAGAACACATAATGTTTTCAAAAATAGATATCATGGTTAGTAGAGGCCGATCTTTGATCGGGCGAGTGGGGGTGCTCACAAAGTGACCTTCCCCCATCATACCCAAGTTCCCGAGCCGAGGCAACTTTGGTGATGACGGACACGTGGCCTTAGGCAAACAAGTCAGGGTTTCCTAAATTTCTCCAAAATAAAACATTTAGGTGGCGACTCTGTATCTGGCAAAGCAGTCCATGTTTGGCACTTCTTTCAAAAATCTGTTTTCTCAAAACGATTTGCCGGATTTGGACTCTTTGGTTTAGATTTAGAACCGTGACAATTTGAGAGTCCGAGCTTTAGTGACCCCAATACGAACGGAATGGGAGCCCTCCCTCCCGGGGCGTTCGGGGACGTCTACAGTTTCCGGCGACTCTGCTGGGGAGTTAGTGAACTTGACTCGAACTCATGATATCTTGTTTTGACTACACTTGTGTGTTTCTTTGCATTGCATGTGCATTGGTGCGCCTAGGACACCGTGTTTGCCATCTGCTATTCCTGAATGGTTTGTCAGAGGCTTGTCTTGTCAAGGCATGACCATAAGCCTGATCGGTTATGGGCTCTGCCAGTATGGGAACACAAACCCCGGTTTTACCGGGGCACCCTTTTTGACCATTCGACCTAGCGCATATTCGGAATCCATAGTGACCATTCCAAGCTAGGACAGGTTGCTTACCCGATTTAGGTTGTTTGAAACCGCTGCATGCGTAGTGAAACCCTAGCTCCTGACAAAATAGGACAGGAAAACCCTACCCCAACATAGGGGTGTTTTGGCTCTCACTTGTCTGCTATGTGCTTTTAGAGTGCGTCTCTATAGGAATTCATGTATCAGTCTACAAGTTTGGACATCAGGCCTGCGGGCACCAGTTTAGTAGTTTGGGCATCAGGCTTGCGAACACCAATTCAGTACTTTAGGATTCAGTTCACCTGAGGGTATCAGTATACGGGCAGAATTTTGGGCAGAATTCTGTAAGAGGCACAGTCATTCAGCTCTGCTCATGTGGGTTATCGTGAAATCGGGCTGAGATGCTGCATGTTTTCTCTTTTACTAGGTAGTCTGGGAACCATAGCTTCAGAGGGCTCCAATATCCCCCAGGTACACCGAACTTGTGATTGATAGACTTTGTCGGGTCAGAGATTCAGTTTAAAGGCAATCAGTGTTCCTTTACCAAAGGCAGAGTGAAAAGGTCGGTCAGGCACAGACCACCAGTACAGCAGCTACCAGCTCAGTGGTCTTTGAACAGCCAGGTTGAGATTTCTGAGCCTACTACAGACACAGGTATACCAGTTGCTCAGTTAGATCAGGACAATATGTCGGGTCTGGAAGAGATGGTGCACCAACTCCAGGATAGTATGAAAGCCATGCAGCAAGATGTTGTCCGTCAAGCGGAATTCACCAAGCAACAGGCCGTGGTCATAGCCCAACAGGCAGAGACAATTGCCAGGTTAGAGCAGCAAACTGGAGTATCTACTTCACACCAGGCTCCTCCCCCACCAAGAGTTCCCATACTCAGGCAGGCAACCCATGTCCAGGATGATACGGACATTCCAAGCAGGCCAGCTCCGCCCCCGGTGCTACCCTAGCTGTCTAAAACACCCACCAATCTGCCAGAATCCCCCTTTGAGTTTGAGACAGACCCCACAGCATTGAAAGTGAGCAAGCTTGAGAAATTGTTCAAAAAGTCTCAGGGGGCCCTCTCTATTCCTGATATAGAGGATAGTTATACCAACTCAGTGGTGACCTTGCCAGAGCGGTTTAAAATGCCATATATCGATCGATTTGATGGCTCTGAAGACCCAATGGTGCACCTCCAACTATTTTCTGATATCTTGAGGCCAATGGGTTTGACCACAGCCCAGAAATTGTCACTATTCGGCCGAACCCTGTCTGGGATAGCCGCAATCTGGTATGCAAAATTGGAGAACTCTGTGAAACAGAACTGGAAAGGGCTAGCTAAGGCCTTTATTGCTCAATACTCCTACAACACACAGATCGAGGTCACGACTCATGATCTCGAAGTCACCCGCCAAGAGCCAAATGAGGGTTTCTCAGAGTTCATGACAAGATGGAGAGCAAAGGCCTCAATGATGACTACAAGGCCTTCCGACAAAGATCAGATCAGGATGATTGTTCGAAATCTGCATGGCAAGTTGTTGCAAAAGATGGTCGTTCTACCTCTGTTTACTTTTCCAGCCCTTCATGAAATGGGGGTTCAAATCGAGGATGCCATCAGACAAGGGATCTTTGCAGAAGATAATGAGCCTTCGAAGAGGAATGTTGCTCGCAGTTCCAATGCTACTACTGATGGTAGCACAGCTGCGAAATGCTCAGAAGTAGACACTATCACCACTTCCCTCAATGACCAAAAACCAACCACTTCAACTCAGCCCCAAGCCCGAAAATTCCATCCTCTTTACATGAGTCTCTCCCAAGCTTTGAAAAAGCTACAAGAAGAAGGGCACCTAGAACTCCTAGAACCCCAACCCCTTCCAAATCCTCTTCCACCAAGATATGACCCAGCTAAATACTGTGCCTATTATCAACAACACGGTCATGATACGAACCGTTGCATCCGCCTCCGTCATAAAATTCTAGATCTTATTGACGAAGAGACCTTAGCTCCACCAAAAGGACCTCAGGTTAGTTCTGATTCGTCACGTCCCCATCTTAACCTCATTCATACACTACCATCCACCTTCGACCCCAGCATATACATCACCCCAGCCCATATACCCAAGCCTGAGGTGTTCATTCCAGAAAGCATGGACTTGTGCATGATGGATGCACCTGGACCCCAATCATCTCAAACCCATGAGCCCACTACTTCTGAGCTGAAGAGAATGATCGAAGATCTTCAGAAAACTGTGGCAGATTTGGCCTCCGAGACATCGGCTTCGTCATCAACCACATCACATACTAGGGAGTTCAGGTCAAAAGGCTCCCCAGTCTTGGGACGGGCTGTATTTGAGGAATGCCAATCCCTTGGCAAAGTGGAGGCGAGTAGAAAGAACAAGATAGGGGCGGACATGGATCCCTATGAACATCTTCTGTTGGCTGTTGAGGCTTTGAAAGCCGAGGGACTGAACAAAGAGCAAGTGCTCGCAGTTGTTGCAAAAACTATGGACGACATTTTCGCCACTCAAGTTGGGGGCAGTTTGAATCAAGGGGCAAGCCGGGAGAAGGGTCGTTGTATTAGAAACGTTCCTTTCAACTATAATCCTGCACTCGGAAGAGATCAGCAAACTAGGCCAGCACCTGCTAATCCCTCTGCTGGTGCGCCCAGCAAAAATCCACAAACCTTGAAGTACCAACCCCGAGGTCGGAGGGTCTACCATGCCCTCTATATGCCTTTGTCCAAAGCTCTCCAAATCCTTATTAGACAAGGCCATCTCAAACCCCTTGAGCCTCAGCCTCTCCCGAACCCTCTTCCGGCTACACATGATGCTACCCAGTACTGCGCGTACCATCAACAAACTGGCCATACTACCGACGACTGCTTCCGTCGTCACCATGAAGTACAGGATCTATTTGACAATGGGGCCATCCTCCCGCCGAGCTCAGCAAAGTCTATCGGCACTGGATCGGTGAATTTGGAGGGATAATGTTATGTGATCGGGAGATAAACCACCTGCAGGCAGCGCTCGATTAGCTCCAGACGTGGGAATGGCATGCACTGTTCTGAGCAATATGCAAATACCAGTTTTTGTGCTTTCTGACTTGGGTATTGGGTCAGTCTTGTTGTGTCGTATAGAGTCAGTCTTTTCTTACTGAGTCAGTTGGGTCTGTCTTGTTGTACCGAGTCAGCCCTGTTTTGTTAGAGTCAGGTGATTCCGGGGGTGTTACCTCGGGCATCACTATTTTGTTTTGTGTTTGTCTTTTTGCTTTCTTTTGAGTTTGTTTCTGTCTTGGAGCCAGTAATGCCAACAGATTTGAATGAACAGTAGTGATTTTCACATTCTTGTGTTCGCTTCTGCCTTGTGCCAGTTGTGCCAGAAGTTCTGAATAAAACGACAGTGCTTTTCACCTGCTTTTCTGTGCTTTGAAAATCATTGCATTGACCTAAGTTTTTCAAAACCTTTTGAACATTGTGATGAAAACAAAGAGGAAGGAATTTCTCAGGTTTTGCAAAAATTTGATCAATTGAGAGAAAGAGAGGCATGCTAAGCCCTTAATGAATGAAATCATGTTTGTTAATGTGAATACTGAGAAGGATCTTGGCTTGATCCAGATTGGTTCTGCATTGTCTTCAGCGCAAGCAACTAGTCGTTTTCTTAAAAGATTTCAAAAAATGTTTTGTGTGGTCCTGCGAAGACCTGTGTGGAATCGCTCTTGAGTTTGTACAGCCTAGGATCGCTCTCAGCCTCAAGACTCGACCCCTCACTTTCAAACCTCGAACTCGGACTCAGAAAGTTCAAAGGTCAACCATAATGTGAGGCCTGTGTGGCCAGATTCGAAACAGCCCTCGAACTAGGGGCAAGAAAAGTCAGATCAAGAAGATCAACTGTTTTCAAAGGAAGCTTGCGAAGCTAGATCAAAAGCCCTCAAACTAGGGGCAAAACTGTCAGATGTGCTCGAAGAGTCAAAAAAATTGGGATGTTTCTCAAGCTAACAAAGATCGGCAAGAATGCCAAATCCCAGAGGGGAAGAGAGAAAAAAGTATTACTAAAGAAAAACTGAGTTCCAGTCTACAACACTAGGGGCAAATTCAGCCTCCACAGGATGGACTCCTGCATCGCCAGCGAACAGCAGCCACTCTCTTGGATTCAGACGGATTCGAGATCTCAGAACCATTTGACATGGACCAAGCTACACTTTTACCCTTGAGAGGCTCGCCGGGCCGAAAACCTGGAAGGGCGACCCAGGCAAAAGTTAGAGCAAGAAAAAGAACAAAAAAAAAAGAAGAACAAAAATGCAAAGAACAAAAAAAAGAAATGAAGAAAAAGAAATGAAAAATTCTGAAAAAGAATGAACAAAGTAGAAAAGAAATGAAAAGAATTGAAAAGAAAAGAAGAACATAGCTTGCAAGGTTGAAAACCCGGAAGGGCGGCCTTGGCAAAAGTTAGAGCACAAAAGGAGAGGTTAAATACCCGAGTGTACCTTGACCCCGAACTACATAAGGCTTGATTCCCATGTTTGGGATACGTAGGCAACTTCATTCTGAAGTCCAGCCGTAAAACACTTCAAATTGATTGTGCCCATGTAATGGTTTTGATCATCTTCGCTTTCTCTGTAACCGAGAATTTGGTTGTGTTCGTTACTCTGAGGACTGACTACAGTGCACTGCGGGGCCATTCAAACAAGGGGCAACTTTCCGTTGCCATTCAATGCGCTGCAGTGGCCGTTCAGACAAGGGGCGACTATCCGTTGCCATGCAGCTTCCCTCAAGCAAGGGGCAATTTTCCTTCGAATCTGAGGTTGTGCATCTCGAGAGTGGGTTCTATGCTTGTTGAGCAGTGGTCGTTTGAAAAAATAGTTTTTGAGAATTTTTACTAAGGTTGACTGATCTTCTCTCAAAAACTATTCCATTTTTCCAAAACTGAACCCTTTTCTTGGACCCAAAAAGGAAAATTTTCAGTGCTCATAACCTAACTTGCATGATTTTGAATCAGAAAATCGAACAAGCATGTTAATCTAACTCTCATGTCGGTCAAAATTGTTTTAGTAGAAAGCCAAAAACAAAAAATGGTCAAAATGATGAACTAGGGGCACAGTTGAGTCAGGTGCTCTGTCTTTTCCCCATTGTCAACATACATGCCAGAAAAAGCGCCATACTTGCCAAGAAGGGCACTCTACCTGCCAGAAAAGGCACAACTGAGGGCGGCAACAAAAGGGCTGAAAGCTCTCTCATCCTCCAAGCAGCGAGATATCAAGCCAAGTGCGAAGCACAACATTGGAATGGATCAAGGTACACCATTCCCTCATCCGGTGCATCGACAGATGTCACTGGAGGAAATAGCCACGAACTGATTATGTTGGGCAAGAGCCCGCAACTTTCTGTTTATCCATCAACCACCTAGGGGAGGGATAAAAATATGAGAGATTGAAGAATAGAAAGGTGTGCGCTGAGAGAAAAAGTGAGGAAAGGGCTTTTTCAGAAAAACAGAGCCTGAGGGCCGAGTGATGTGAGAATCACAAATGAGAAAATGGTGGGAAATAATACCCGGAGAAACTGGCTCCTCGTGCACCAAGAGGTCTCTTGTCTTTGTAACACAGTTGAGTGTTGTGTTTGTGTGTTTTGTTTGTCTCGATTCTTGTTTTGAGTCGTTTAAGTGTCAATAGATGTGTTTAGGTTGTTCTACCTTTGTTTTCCATTGTTGAGTCGTTTTGGCTGTGGTCAGTTGTAGGCTCAATACCCGGTTGAGAACCCATTTCTCATTTCAATTTCAAAAATCATTTTGTGCTCAGAATGCCGTGTCGTTCTCCACATTTGTGCAAATCAGGGTTGGTTCTTTCATAAAGTCGCGAGATTCAACCCAGGTCATGTGAAAACAGTAAAACCAGGACCCATCTGAAGTTATGAAAGTTCCGGGCTACAAAGCAAAAGAAAAGAGGAAAAATGTCGGGCATCCGAGATTGTTTCAACTTCAGCAAGTTTCGTCATTGCATCCTGTATGTTCAGAATGAGCA
Organism: Camellia sinensis; assembly: GCF_055761805.1. Lineage (NCBI taxonomy): Eukaryota > Viridiplantae > Streptophyta > Magnoliopsida > Ericales > Theaceae > Camellia > Camellia sinensis. The sequence goes on along the minus strand of NC_138975.1, from coordinate 97,013,767 downwards.
ATGTCTTGTATGAGCTGTGTGCCGAATAAACAAAATACTGTGTTGTGGGCTGTGAGTTCAGAATGAGTTGTGTTCAGAACGGACCGTGTGTTCAGAATCAGCGGTGTCCTGCGTGAGCCGTATGTTCCAAAATAAGTAGAATATTGTGTTATGAGCTATGTGTTCAGAATAAGCAGTATGCCGATACGAGCTGTGTGTTCAAAGTGAACAGGATACTGTGTTGACTGTTTCACTGTTTCAAGCCAGAATGGCGATCAGAAGTGCTCTCTCTGAGTACCATTCCCTGTCAGAGTAAAGCGATTTACCGCCACTCACTCCATGAGGTGCTTTCTAAAGTGCCGCTTTGCTTGTTTATTGCATTCCTTAAACATCATGCTCCGCATTGCTTGTAACATGTATCGTATCATCACACTTATTGCATTTATTTGCATCTTGTCTTATCTCTTATTGTTTATCCTTTTACGTTGAGCAGCGTTTAGGATCGTTGTCCCCCGGGACTCAACTTAGGTTGCGTGGAACACGCTCCCAAGTTGTTTACCTCTTCTCACGGTTTCAGCGTGGTTAGAGTGTTCTTTTCCTCACACGTTTTCAGCGTGTTTGGAATTTATCCCAGGTTGCGTTGTAGACGCGCTGGGCAGGTTGTCTTTGGACCTCCTCTCACGATTTCAGCGTGGTTAGAGTGTTCTTTTCCTCACACAATTTTAGCGTATTTCGAATTTATCCCAAGTTGCGTTGTAGACGCGCTGGGCAGGTCGTTGGACCTCCTCTCACGATTTCAGCGTGGTTTGAGTGTCCCATTCCTCACACGATTTCAGCGTGTTTGGATTTTATCTCAGGTTGCGTTGTGTGCGCACTTAAGTAGTTGTTTTCAGGCCTCCTCTCACGATTTCAGCGTGGTTTGAGTGTCCCGTTCCTCACACGATTTCAGCGTGTTTGGATTTTATCTCAGGTTGCGTTGTGCGCGCACTTAAGCGGTTGTTTTCAGGCCTCTTCTCACGATTTCAGCGTGGTTTCAGTGTCCCGTTCCTTACGCGATTTTAGCGTGTTTGGAATTTATCTCAGGTTACGTTGTGTACGTACCTGGGTGGTTGTTTTCAGGCCTCCTCACATGATTTCAGCGTGTTTGGATTTTATCTCAGGTTGCGTTGTGCGCGCACTTGAGCGGTTGTCTTTGGACCTCCTCTCACGATTTTAGCGTGGTTTGAGTGTCCCGTTCCTTACGCGATTTCAGCGTGTTTGGAATTTATCTCAGGTTGCGTTGTGTATGTACCTGGGCGGTTGTTTTCAGGCTTCCTCACACGATTTTAGCGTGTTTGGATTCTATCTCAGGTTGCGTTGCGTGCGCACTTGAGCAATTGTTTTCGGACCTCTTCTCACATTTTCAGCATGGTTAGAGTGTTCTCTTCCTCACACGACTTCAGCGTGTATGGAATTTATCCCAAGTTGCGTTGTAGACGCGCTGGGCGGGTTGTTTTTGGAGCCTCCCCTTCCTCACACGATTTCAGCGTGTTTGGAATTTATCTTAGGTTGCATGGAACGCGCTCCTGGTTGATTTTCTTTGTTCTTCCTCCACTCACGAGTCCAGCGTGGTTGGCGTGTGTTCACCCTTTGCATCTATTGCATCACATCTATTACATCGCATCTGTTTTACTGTTTGGTCTAGAAGACCTTAAATCCTCCGATCTAAGGAGACCTTAAATCTGGCATCTTTATTCGCACTATCTTGTGCACTCCCGGGTCTAGGAGACCTTAAACCCTCTAAAGGTACAATTCCTTTGGTGTTTGTCATGCCCGAACGACTTCCAGTGGTCTGGTATAGCCACCTGCCTGTGTTAGCAGTGAGTTCCTAGGAGATCAACTGAGACGGTGGAAACTAGAGTTCGAATGGCTCTCGCCTAGAACGCAAAGGTTCGGGATTTCCGAGACTAAAGTCTGGTTTAAATATCCAGAGGTATATCCTCGGCTTGAAATCTGTATGGCAGCCCCATAAATCGAGATAGCATGTGTATGCGCCTCAATTCTGGATACTGAACCAACCTAGTCTGTCACCCTGTTAGAGAATAGAGAAAGTTGCGACCATAGTCAGGGAGAAAAGTAGTACCTGTGGCTCAATCAAGAAGAAGCGAGAGATCCCCAGCAGCATGAGGCACGATATTGCATGTATGGTTCATTTGAAGCTGGTGCAACCAGACGAATCGCGCAGGTATTGTATCTTCTCCGTGTGAAACGTGGCAAGAATCGAACAATTCTCTGCATTCTTAACTGCATGAAATGTAGTTGTTGCTTTGCATTCTTTCTTAAAATTGTTGCATCTATTGTGAATATGTGCTTCATTACAGCTTGCTGCATTTGCATGATCATTGAGATACCTTCGGCTTCTTGCATTGTCGGTTGCATTTTGCCCCTGCCTGCGGGCACATCTCTGTTTGTCTTGCCTATTTGTCTCAGTCTTCGGCCTTGTCAAAAATGGGTCGTCTCTGGGCTTTGACATTCACTCCCGTCACTTATGACTTCCGAGTTCTGTCAAAGAGGGGCAACTGTAGACACTCCATTTTTGACCGACCTTAAGACTCAAACGTCACTGATTGAGCGCTTGGTGGTATTGCATATTGTGCTCGTCAAGAAGTTTCAGAGTCCCGGCTGCAAGCCTTGCCTCTAGACTTCTGGACTCTTTCGTGCCTTGCCTCGGTTTGTGAACCAAGCTCCGTTTTCTCTGTTTTCTATTCCCGAATGGAGGGAGAGGTCTCGTAGATCATCTCTCAGTGGCCGTAGGCTACGTTTCGTGGTCGTAGGCCATTTTTCCCGTTTGGAGCCCGGTTTTCGATTTTTCGGAGCCGACGGCCGTGTGCCTCGGTTCGGGACCGCCTAACCACCTCCGTTTGCTCCGGTTTTTGGCATACACCTTATTTCCTCCCTTTTGAGGAACACTGTGGCCCGAGAGACCAACTTCGTGGTCGAACGCCACCTCCGGCGCTTAACAGCCCATTTTCGGGGGCCCGGGCCGCGCGTTTCGGTCCCCGAACCTCCGTTTTGCATCCGTTTTGGTTCATTTTTGGTGGAGACCTTATTTTCATAGTTAGGAAGCTTGTAGAAGGGTGGGAGGCCAGCAATTGTTCTGAAAAGCCAGCTTTATTTCTGCATTGCTCTCCGACGCCCGTTTTCCTCACTTGAAAGCCAATGTTGACCACCCCGGGGCCACTTTCTTGAACCCTAAACCCCATATTTGTGATGTACACACTTGGGAGGCCACCAATATTTGGTGGCCGACCAGTAATTGTGCCTGACCCTTTTGAGCCCCTCTAAAAAATGGTCTTTTCTCTCTCCTGGTTCATTTTTTCTGGGTTTCAACCACATAGTTGTGTTGTGCACACATGGGAGGCCACCTTTTTGAGGTGGCCGACCAGTAATTGGGCTGGACCTATTTGACCCTTGGTCAGCCGGCCATGGGAGGTGGTCGGCCGGCCGTGATCTTCTCACCTGGTTACTTACAGCTGCACCCTTTGTTTCCTCCCATATCCTGTATCCGAGGGGGGTCTTTTGGGGGGGAAGTTTGAATTTGATTTTTCCCCCCTTTCCTCCATTCCTTTGCCTATATAACCAGCACCCCCAGTTGTATTTTAGAGGGTTACAAGAATTGGTTTGGAGCTCTTGCATTAAATTTCCCTCTCTCTCTCTACTCCAAGCACCAAAACACCCTTAATCCTATACCATTTACCCTACACCTCATAGCACAAGGCCTCCATCCTCCATTTCAACAACTTGAGGCTGCTTTCCAGAGGTGAAGAGCTCCCAAAATTGGTCCAAGAGCTGCTGGTCCGTTGGTCTACAAGGGTGAGTCCCGTTTTCCCTCTTTTGTGCCTTATTTTGCTTTGTATCTAAGCCATACTTGCTAGCATTTTTGGGCTCCGACCCAAACTATAAATAGTCATATTTTGTGCTCATCTCCATGTTTGATTAAGGTCTTTCTCTATTTAAGGTCTCCTCCTCACCCTTTATGTTTAAACTCTCTTTTAGGCCAATTTTTTCATAGTACTTTAGGCCTATTTGTGAGTTGTTTTGGACTTTTCCATAAACTGTAAAATAACTTTTTTTGAGCCCCTCTTCAACATTGTTGAAGGGCTCTCCTCTATTTGAGGCCTCCTGCTATCACTTGTTTCTTTATCTCTCTTTTAGGCCAATTTTTGCATAGTATTTTAGGCCTATTTTTGAGCTGTTTTGGACCTTTCCATAAACTGTGAAATATCTTTTTTTGAGCCCCTCTTCAACATTGTTGAAGGTCTCTCCTCTATTTGAGAACAGTAGCTACCACTTGTCTCTTTACCCCTCTTTTAGGCCTTTTCTTGCATAGTAGTTTGGCCTTATTTGTGATTATTTTTGTGGCTTTATGTAAACTGTAATATGCCCTGTTTTGAGCCCCTCTTCAACTTTATTGAAGGGATCTTTGCCATTTGGGGCCAGCTTCTGTCCCTTTGTGTTTAATCTATATTTTGGGGCCATTTTTGCATGATAGGTTAGCCCTATTTGCGTTTATTTTTAGGACTTGTTATAAACTGGAAATATGCATGTTTTGGGACTTTCTTGCATCTGTCTTCATGCTTCATGATCAAATAATACATGCTTTCTATAGCTGTAAGTCATTCCATGTGCCTAGTTTCGAATTTCGGGTTTCATTCCATGCATCGGGTGCCATGTTTCCATGTTTCGGGGCTGTTTTGTAGCATATTTCAGCGTTGAAATTCGCATGTTTGCATACCATATTCCATGCCTTGCCATGCTTTGGTAGAGTGGCATTTGTTGCCTTAGGTTCGGTTCTCGGTTTGCGTGCATACGTGCACGTATTTCGAGAGTCTCATTTTTCATCTCATGGCTACTAATGTGAGTGTGGCTGAGGTCCACTTATGTTGGTGTAGGTCCATTATGCATTGTGTATGCCATTTCATTTCATAGCATTGTGTATGCTAGGTTGTATGTTAGCGCATTGTGTATGCCATGTTACCTCGTGCATCGTGTATGCCATTTCATAGCATTGTGTATGCTAGGTTGCATGTTAGAATTGCATTCATGCATGTCACGTATATTGCATTGTGTTTGGGATAGGAGTTAGCCCGAGCACGGGAAACGAGGGACGTTTCGTACTTCGAGTGACGGAACGTGTCTCAATTCCCAGTCACCGACACTCCGGATTATCCATGATGGAGTTTAGGTCTTGTTGTGTTTATATGTGCATTCATTTCATATTGAGTCATGCAATTCGACTCCTCGGCCATCATGCATCGAGATGCGTGATTGGTGGCACGGGGATCGAGGACTACACTCTCTGAAGAGTAGTCATGCATACATATGTGAAAATACTTTGCCATGCCCCTGTGTTGCTCTCTGTTGCAGCAAATCAGAAATCGGCAGCCTTCCGGAGCTTGGCACGCATCCCGAGAACAATTGCAAACAGAGGTAAACCGGGGCATCGCAATGGATTTTTGCGCAAGGCAACTAGAGCATGCATCATTCATCATCCGGAGCAGATTTGAGGAAGTCCCTGGCTTGCATGCCAATTTATTGCTTTCTTATTTTAATTTTTTAATTAATTAGGATTCTGTACATATTTGGACTGTATTTTTGGAACTGTATTATTTATTCGGACCCTCTACGCGAGGGCACAATTGTAATAAGTGTGCGTGTGTGTGATATATGTCTTCCAACCCCGCGTCTTTCTCTCTTTTATTTACCCGCTTATGATGGTTAGATTAGGGCATGTTTCAATTAGCATACAGTATGATAGCATGTTTGCATTCATTCATCTGTTTTGCATGCACCGAGCTCGGCACATCATACTAACTGCATTGTATTTTCAATTCCAAGATGAATACATATTAGCTGTAGCATTTCATATGCCATGTCTAGAATAGCCGAGCCTGCTATAGTTGCATTTTTGCATGTGTTGCATTAGGCATTTCTGTATAATTAGGATCATGCATGGATTTCTAATTAGCTTCTGTTTTGGCTTGGAGTACTCGGTAAGTTTTATGCTTTAGCATCCTTGCATGCGTGTGAGTGACTACCATGATAGCATGCTTACCATGAGACTAATTGCTTATGTGATATAACTGCCTAAGTGCCTGTGGGTGAAGGTTGGGTTATTTGGATTGGAACAATTTGTTGACTGTGAGTTTTAAGCCCACTAGATAGTGACAAAATCATGTTTTTCTAAGCCCATCCGAGGGTGGCAAATCCACGTCTTAGCTTACTTGTGGGTAGCACCATCAAACCATTTTCAAATAAACAAACATGAAACGTTTTTGTTCCAATTCAGGCGATCCAGTCTATACTTGTATGCTGTGCGCATCACATAGTAAATCTAAGCTAATAACCGAAATAAGAACGCATAATGTTTTCAAAAATAGATATCATGGTTAGTAGAGGCCGATCTTTGATCGGGCGAGCGGGGGTGCTCACGAAGTGACCTTCTCCAATCATACCCAAGTTCCCGAGCCGAGGCAACTTTGGTGATGACGGACACGTGGCCTTAGGCAAACGAGTCAGGGTTTCCTAAATTTCCCCAAAATAAATCATTTAGGTGGCAACTCTGTATCTAGCAAAGCAGTCCATGTTTGGCACTTCTTTCAAAAATCTGTTTTCTCAAAACGATTTGCCGGATTTGGACTCTTTGGTTCAGATTTAGAACCGTGACAATTAGAGAGTCCGAGTTGTAGTGACCCCAATACGAACGAAACGGGAGCCCTCCCTCCCGGGGCGTTCGGGGACGTCTACAGTATTTATGTGTGTTGGTTTTTTCAATGCAAAACAAAACTCAATGTGCCAACTATTTATAATAATCTTGCCCACCTTTGCCAAGAGTTACCACCTGTTGGAAATAGACATAATGCTTCCATAATGTTTATGACGCATTGCGTCTCTTAGTGTTTAAATTCAAACACTCAATTTGGTTTCTTGGTTATTCTTATTACCTTGTGGGAAGGTTTATAGACCACCAAATAAAACATTGATTCGATGTGAGAGAGTCCCCCATATTATGGTGTGATCACCTCTCTTACCTTCACATATAAATTGCTCTATTTCTTTCTAATCGCCATCTGCAACACCCACATCCTTTAATCCATTGGAGAGTGTATTTAATTCCCTTATTTTCTTTTTGGGATGTTGGTTTAGGTTTGTTTGTTTGCGCTTGTTGTTCTCAAAAAGTTCCTTGGGAACTTGGAAATTCTATTCTGGGGTCGACACCAGCCTTCCTAAGGGTCGACCATTACCTGTTGGTGAAGTTTCTAGAAGTGTTGGTAGAATTTAGGGTCAACACCAGTCTGGGAAAAGTCGACCCTTGTCTATTGCAGAATCTGGGTATTAGTTGCTGGAATTTAGGGTCGACCCTTCTTATCCAAGGGTCGACACCTTGTTTGCTGCCAGCATTGTCTTTTCTTGCTGAAGGGTCGACACTACCACACCAGAGGTCGACCCTTGCATGTTTATTTTCAGATTTGTGGGTCCAAATGGGCCCTACCTTTGGGGCGTTTTGGGCCTATTATTTTATTGTCCTTAGGGCTACTTTTCTACGACTATAAATAGACCCTAACCACTTCTCTCTCATTATATTCCCCTTCCTTTCTCCTCAAGGCTATGAGTTTTCTTCTCTCTCTCTCTAAAACTCAAACTTTTTCACTTAGATCTTTAGATCTACTCACCTAAAGTGATTTTTTCATCTTGGTCCTTTGAGAAAGATTGTAGATCTCGTCAAGGGCTTCCTTTTCGTCTGATTAGTTCGTGGTTTCGTCGCCTTCGATTTTTGGGTCGTCATCTCTTGGCTTCAAGAGGTAGGGGTTTCTAGTTCTCTTTCAATACTATCATATATAGATAGATTTGTGGTATTTTCTTTTTATAAATACAAAAGTTTATATTTTTATGCATATTGTGATTAATCATGAGATTAGGGGTTAGGGTTTGAAGAGTTGGGGTTTACTTGTTGGTTATGGTTTGGGTTATGAGTTTGGGTGTAAAAGTAATAGAGGGGTTGGAATAAAATATGTTCTTGTGAAAAGCTTTAACTTCTCTTAAAAATCCTAGTTTGGCTCATGAAGATGGTTAATGGTTTTGCTTCAATTGATAGTAGAATCATGAAATTGAGGTGTTAAATTACATATGTACAATTTTAATTGAAATTTTAAAGAACGCAAATTTATGTGAAAGTTGAGATTGTACCCTCAATGTTGATGTTTTAAATTATGTTATAATATGAAACCAAACTTGGGGGAAAAGAAATTACTAATGGTATGAATGATATGAGCTTTGTGTTGACATGGTTGTGTTGAATTTTGTTGTGTGTTATGTGAATTGTATTGGGTTATGTTGTGTTGAGTTGAGTTGGGTTGCGTTGGGTTGTGTTGAGTTGTGTTGTGGTTGGTACCCGCGTGGGGATTTGAAAAATGATTTTTTGATGCCCACGACTATCCGTATAATAGCTGGTAAATGTGAGGGTTGGTTTTAAAAATTGAAAAATGATTTTTCGGTGCCCATGACCGTCCATATAATAGCCGGTAAATGTGGGGGTGGTTTGAATTCAAGGTGCCCAATTGCCCTATCTGGGCTTATCGCTGGACGAATGTGGGAAAAATGTTTTTGGGTGTCCACACAGTCCTGCCGTATAATAGTCGGCAAAAGTGAAAGAATGATTTTTGAGTGTCCACGCAATCCTGCCGTATAATAGCCAGCAAAAGTGAAAAAATTGATGGTTTTTGAAAAAAATTTGGGTGCCCACGTCCTGCCGTATAATAGCCGGCAAATGTGGGGGATGGTTTTAAAATGTTGAACAATGGTTTTTGGAAAAATGTGATTTTTGGAAGAAAATGGTTTTGGGAATTCACTTCCGGTCGTATAATAGCCAGCAAAAGGTAGAAAGTGTTATGAATTCGGTGCCCCTGTCCCGCCGTATCAAGTCGGCAAAAGGTGGAATATGTTGAGAAATGTGTGGAGTCGATGATAATATGTGTGATTTGAGATGAACTAATGAAATTACAATTGATGTGTAATTTGGCATGGAAAGGGAACGCATATAGAAATTATTTGAAGAAATTGAATTAAAAATGGTTTGTTATCCTTGTGATATGTTGAAGTATGATTGATAACACACATGTGGACATGATGTAGTTATGATATATTGAATTATAGTTGCTAATGCAAGTATGGATGTGATGTAGTTGTTAGATGTGTAGGAGTTGAGTGTAGGATAGCAATTAATGAATATAAAAGAGATTTGGATTTCTACATTGAGAAGTTACAGCAAATATGAATAGATTGGTGGGAATGACATATATGTAGGATGTTTTGGAGTCTTAAGGGAACTTGAACTTGAACTTGAGGTTATGAAGTTATAATAAATGTAACTAGTAAAAGAGGAGAATGGGATCAAAAAGAGGAATGTTAAGATGAGAATTTAATAAGGAATATTTTGGAATGGGTTAATAAATATAAAATGATGTGGTTCTTTAAACGTATTTGTTTCCAAAAAGGATTTATGATTTTCTGATAAAAATTATAGTTTTGATGGTCGAAGGTGTAGACACCCCATTTTTGACCGACCTTGAGACTCAGACGTCACCAGTTGAGCACTTGGTGATATTGCATAATGTGCTCGTTCAGAAGTTTCAGAGTCTTGGCTGCGAGCCCTGCCTTCGAACTTCCGAACCCTCTTCTGTGCCTTGCCTCGGTTTGCGAACCAGACTCAGTTTTCTCTGTTTCTTTTCCTAAGGGGAGGGAGAGGTCCCGTAGACCATCTCTCAGTGGCCGTGGGCTACATTTTGTGGCTATAGGCCATTTTTCCCATTTCGGAGCCCGGTTTCCGGTTTTTCGGGACCGTTGGCCGTGCGCCTCGGTTCGGGACCGCTTAACCATCTCCGTTTGCTCTAAATTTTGGCATACATCTTATTTTCTCCCTTTCAAGGGACACTGGGGCCTGAGAAACCCACTTCGTGGCTGAACGCCACTTTCGGTGCTTGGCAGCCCATTTTCGGGACCCCGAACTGCGTGTTTTGGCCCCCGAGCATTCGTTTTGCATTGCTTTTCGTTCATTTTTGGCAGGTGCCTCTGTTTCATCACCAGGAAGGTCACTGGAGGGTGGGAGGCCAGCAATTATCTTGGCGACCAGTTATATATCCTCTGACGCCCTCCGACGCCCATTTTTCACACTTCCGGGCTAATGTTGAACACCTTGGGGCCACTTTCTTGAACTTTGAACCACATATCTGTGATGTACACACTTGGGAGGATCCTATAAGTTGGTGGCCGGCCATTAATGTTGCCTGACCCTTTTGACCCCCTCCTTCCGGGCTAATGTTGAACAACCTGGGCCATTTTTCTTGAATTTTGAACCATAGGGTTGTGTTGTACACACATGGGAGGACCCTAAAAGTTGATGGCCGGCCATTAATTCCATTTGAACCTTTTGAACCCCTCCTCAAATTGGCTTGTTCTCTCTCCTATTTTAGAGTTTCCAAATTCGAACCACAGGGTTGTGAAGAGGAGACCTGAGAGGCCACCAATATGTGGTGGCCGGCCACTATTTCTACTTGGCCTTTTTGACCCCTAGCCGGCCGGCTAGGGGGGGTGGCCGGCCGGCCACTTCCAAGTCCAATAATGGGCCGGCCATGTTCCTTGTGTGATACACTTTACAGCTGTGTAGCCTTTTCCCCCAGAAAAGATCTGTATCCGGGGGATATTTTTGTGGGGGAAAGGCTTGGTCCTTTTCCCCCACCCTTTCCTTCCATGCTCCCCCTCCTTTTGGTCCATATAACCAGCAGGTGGCATTGGTGAGAGGGGTTGGAAAAATTCATCTTCAAACTTGCATACAAAAATCTCTCTCTATCCCTCTCTTTCAAGCAAGAAACTCCAAGCCCTACACCACCATTTCTTCTACAACACCAAGCTCCACCACCACCACTCCATTTCCAGCAGCAAGGAGGTGTTCTCCAAGGCCTAAGGGAACCACAAACTCAAGCCAAGAGGCAACCAAAGTCAAACCTTCAAGGGTAAGTAGTGTTCTTCCTTTTTTGAACTTATTTTGGTATCTTTCCTTAGCCATACATGCTTATTGATTTGAGCTCCGACCAAAACTAAAAAGGCCATTTTTTTGAGCTCATTTTCTTGTTTCATTAAGGGCTCAACCCTGTTTGAGCCCTCCATATTGCACTTGCTTCAATATCCCTCTTTGGTCCCCTTTTCTTGCATGCTTTGGCAGCCTATCATGCTTCTGTTTTTGGTCTTTTTACAGGCCTAGAAATAGTCTTATTTTGACCTTATTAACATGTTTCATTAAGGGTCTTTGGCTTTTTGGTGAATGCTTTGCATACTTTGTGTTATAGCCACCTTTTGAGCCTCATTTTGCATTGCATTTTTAGCATGTTTGTATACTGTTGTGGAGTTTTTACAGTTCTGTAAATATGCTTATTTTTGGTCCCTCTTCAATGTTGTAGAAGGGAATTTTTCAGTTTGGGCTGTGCATATACCACTTGCCTCTTTGGCCACCTTTCGGCCCTTTTTCTTGCATAAGAGCTTAGCCAGATCTATGTTTGTTTTTAGAGTTTTTACAGTTCTTTAATATGTCATATTTTTGGCCCCTCTTCAATGTTGTTGAAGGGCCCTAACCTGTTTGAGGTCAGCAGGTGTGAGTTACTTCATAACCTCATGTTTAGGGCCATTTTTGCATACCATTGTTTCCCTATATTTGCTTGCTTTTTGGCCATGATTTGTACTGGTAAAATGCTTATTTAGGGGCTGCCTTGCTTCTGTCTATTCATTGCATGTGCCAATTTTGTATGTTTGGTATAGCTGTAGGCCATTTCGGGTGCCAAAATTCATATTTCGGGACTATTCCCTGCATCGGGTGTGTTTTCGCCTCATTTCGGGGCTGTTTTCCCCCACTTTTCATTTCTGAAAATCCATTAGCATGTTTGCATATCAATTTTCATGCATTTGCATTGCATATGCTATTGCCTCGGTTTGCGTGCCCGTGTGCACGCATTTCGAGGCACTTCATTTTCATCCATCGGCCTCTTATGTGAGTGTGGCTGAGGCTCTCTCATGTTAGTATAAGTCCATGTTGCATTCCATATGTCATTTCCATGCCATTGCATTGCGTATGCCATTGCCTCGGTTTGCGTGCCCGTGTGCACGCATTTCGAGGCACTTTATTTTCATCCATCGGCCTCTTATGTGAGTGTGGCTGAGGCTCTCTCATGTTAGTATAAGTCCATGTTGCATTCCATATGTCATTTCCATGTCATTTGCATTGCGTATGTCATTTTTTCGATTTGCATGCCTGTGTGCACGCATTTCGAGGCATCTCTTTTTTACAGCATAGTGCATACTAGGTTGTATCTTAGATCGCATTCAGTCATTTTCCTCGGTTTGCATGCCCGTGTGCACGCATTTCGAGACATCTCATTTTCATAGCATTGTGCATGCTAGGCTGTATCTTAGTTGCATTCATGCATATTGCATCGTGTCCGGGATAGGAGTTAGCCCGGGCACGGGAAACAAGGTACGTTTCGTACTCCGAGTGACGGAACGTGTCTCAATTCCCAGTCACCGACACTCCGGATTACCCATGATGGAGTTAGGTTCTTGTTGTGTTTACACGTGCATTCATCCCATATTAAATTGCACATTTCGACTCCTCTGCCATCATGCATCGATATGCATGATTGGTGGCACGAGGATCGAGGCATGCATATATTTGTGAAAATACATTGCTATGCCCCTTTCCTGCTCTCTGCTGCAGCAAAATGAAGAATCAACAAACTTTCGGAGTTTGGCACGTTTTCCAAGAATAACTGCTAAACAGAGGCTAATTGGGGCATCCCAGTGGATTTCCGCGTAAGGCAGCCCAAACATACAGCATTCATCAGAAGCAAGGCAGTCCCTGGCTTGCACGCCAGTTTTACAGTTTTCTTATTTAATTTGTTAATTAATTAGGAATTTGTACATTATTCGAACTGTAACATTTGGACTGTAATATTCTTTTATTCGGGACTGTATATTTATTCAGACCCTCTGCGCGAGGGCACAACTGTAATAAGTGTGCGTGTGTGTGTTGTATGTCTTCCAACCCCACGTCTTTCTTCCTTTTATTTATCCGCTTATGATGGTTAGATTAGGGCATATTTCAATTAGCATACAGTATGACAGCATGTTTGCATCATTCATCTGTATTGCATGCACCGGGCTCGGCGCATCATACTAACTGCATTGTATTTTCAATTCCAAATTGAATACATGTTAGCTGTAGCATTCCATATGCCATGTTTAGAATAGCCGAGCCTGCTATAGTTGCATTTTTGCATGTGTTGCGTTAGGCATTTATGTATACTTAGGGTCATGCATGATTTCTAATGAAGTTTCTATTTTGGCTTGGAGTACTCGGTAAGTTTTATGCTTTAGCATCCTTGCATGCGTGTGAGTGACTACCATGATAGCATGCTTACCATGAGGCTATGTGCTTATGTGATATAACTGCCTGAATGCCTGTGGGTGAAGGTTGAGTTATCTGGATTGGAATGAATCATCAAATGTGTGTTTTAAGCCCACTAGATAGTGGCAAAACCATCTTTACTAAGCCCACCCGAGGGTGGCAAAATCTGTATTTTAAGCCTACTTGCGAGTAGCAAACCATCTTTCAATAAACAAGCATGAAATGTTTTGTTCCAATTCGGGCGACCCAGTCTATACTTATATGCTGTGTGCATCACATAGTAACCTAGGCTAATAACCGGAATAAGAACACACAAAGTTTTCAAAAATAGATATCATGGTTAGTAGAGGCCGATCTTTGATCGGGCGAGCGGGGGTGCTCACGAAGTGACCTTCCCCAATCGTACCCAAGTTCCCGAGCCGAGGCAACTTTGGTGATGACGGACACGTGGCCTTTGGCACCGAGTCAGGGTTTCCTAAATTTCCCATTAAAAAACATTTAGGTGGCGACTCTGTATCTGGCAAAGCAGTCCATGTTTGGCACTTCTTTCAAAATCTGTTTTCTCAAAACGATTTGCCGGATTTGGACTCTTTGGTTCAGACTTAGAACCGTGACAAATTCGAGAGTCCTGAGCTGTAGTGACCCCAAATATGAACAGAACGGGAGCTCGTTCCTCCCGGGGCGTTCGGGGACGTCTACAGAAGGTTTTCCTAAATGTTCAAATAAATTTCAAGAAAAAGATACCCTATGTATGATATTTTGAAATTACAAAACGTCACCTACTATATGGTATCACCCTGCATGCATAATCATTTCTATCTATAGGATGGTTATTGTTTCAGAACTATAAGATTCCTACTGGGCAATTGTGCTCACCCCTTGTTGTTTCATTTTTGTTTTTTTCAGGAAGAGAATACAGATTGATTGGTTAAAGGATTAGGAAGTTCATGTATCTCTTATATGTAATCTCATTGTACATTGATGTTTGTATTTATTTATTTGTAGCTCCATAATGGAAGTTGGAATGTATTATTATGATTGTTGTATTCATTGCGAGAAAGGACATGTATTATTATGTTTCTATTAGTCAAGGATAATAGATATTTGTTTTCCAAAAAAAAAAAAAATAGACCTAAATTCAAGGCTTTTGATAATGTTTTCGAGTAATTAAAATTTGGGGCATGACACCATCGTTTTGGTTTGGTCATATTGATCGTCATTGATCTTCCCTTCGCCATCGGAGGATGGAGTTTGGCAAAGAGAGAGGACTCAGTCGTATGGAAGAGAAGGAGATGAGAGAGAGATCGAGACAGTAGTGAGCCCAATGACGCTTCTTTCTCCACTCCTCTCTCTTGTCTTCGTCGGCGACGAAGTCGACCTCAATAGTGCTGGATGTGAAATCGCAACAGAGACGAACAGGAAGAGAGAGGGCCAGTGCGAAACTGTAGACAACGGCAAGCTGCAACGAATGCAAGTGAGAGAGAGAATGAGAAAGAGTAGAGGAAAGAGAGAGACTATTGAGATTATAAGGGTCACTAGGCTGTATATATCATATATATTAGCGGTAGCACACATAGTGCGTGTATAATTCAGATAATTAATAATAAAAACAAATAATAAAAAATTTAATATCATAATATGTATGTTGCTTAAGTAATAAGTATGTTTTTAATGAAAATTAAGATTTTGGGTTCAAAACTTGCTTACGTTGTGTATAATAATTTTTTTATTTTTTTTATTTTAACATATATAGAGTTGTCACGTGCCATAAGGAGAAAAAGGTTTCACTAAACCAATTTAGGCCTTCACTTAATAATAGTATAGAAGATATATGGATGTTTTGTTTATTTCTTCTAAGTTTGTCCTTATAGACAATGTATTTTAGAATGTGAACTTTTAACTAAACAAAACATAAATTTGGATTTTATGGATCGAGTGTCTAGAAATAAATATTTACCCTAAAAAAATAAAAATAAGAAAATTTTTAAATATTTAAAAAAAATAAACCCAAAACAATTAGTGAAACATCCCTCTGTAACTTTGTATAGTAGGAGAGGTCTAAGATATTTTTTTTATTAACTAAGGTCCTTGAATGAAATTTTTCTGTGATCATGTGAGAGAAATTTTGAAATTTCTTTGTGAAATCAGAGAAATTTCTCTATGTCGGCGAAATTTTCTCTAAGTTTGGCAAAATTTTTCTGAGTTACATTTTTTCTATGAAAATGTTGAGGAACCTTAACTACTATAAAAATATTATATATCCTTTATTTTATAAAATTTTAATATCATGGACCTTAAAAAAAATTCCCAAGTTTTATACCATGTATATCTTATTGCATGCATTTTTAATTTAAATATATATATATATATATATGGTCAAAATATACATTTAAAAACACATGTGTTTCTAAACACAACACATGTATTTTTTAATGTAGCATAAAAATCTGCACTAGGCATGTATTTTTTTTAATTTATGTTTACATGTGTCATGTGAAATATCTTTTTTAATTAATAAAGGTCCTGTAAATATTTTAACGCCTTAATTTTTTAGACACCACATGTATTGTTTAGTTTTCAAAAATAAAAATATAAAATTTTGAAATAAATATTTTTAAAATTTGAAATTCTGTAAGACTAAAGTTTGAAATTATATAAGACTAGCATATCACACATGCTATGCACGGGATTAAACAATGATTGATAAATTTATTTTTAAATTAATTAAAAATAGTTTTAAATGAAACAAAAAATAAATAATGTTAAGTAAGTTTTAACTCTTTCTTTTCTTTTTTCTTTTTTTGACGAAAAGAGTGTTTGAAATTAACTTTTTAAGTGACTTTTTGAATTTTTTAATAGATAAAAAAAAAGTTAATCTATATAGGAATGAGTTTTTTAATTGTATTGAAAAATGTAAAATATTTTTGTTTGTTACTTAAATTTTTTATTTTACCCTTCCAAATGTGTAAACACCTATGCACTCACTCACAAGAATTGTTTAGCCTTTTTAAACTAATACAAAGATTTTCAAACTTTATTTATTTATTTATTTATTTATTTATTTTTATTTTTTTTGGGTACGTGCTAAACACAAAGGTTGTTTTGGGAAGTGACTTATAAGCTGGTTTTTTAAGTTATTATGAAAACATATACAAAAAGTAAAGAGGTGATGTGACCTAAATAAGCCAATAAGCTAGCTTATAAGCTTGTTGTCAAAAGAGACAGATTCTTTAGTTTGTTGACTATTTAATAAAAAAGATAACATCCCAAACATGACATGAGTTACACAATTTTTATTTTATTTTATTTTTTGTTGCTATTAATGTTTTGTTCTAAGTATTATATAACTAATTGATATATAATGATTCAATTAGTAAAGCTAAAACAAATGAATTATCTAAAATTACAAAAATTATACTTTCGGTCAAGTATAATTACATTATCAACGAAATTCGTAATTATAATTCATCCTACCATAGTTTGTCGAGTGATACAACAATCTTATATATATATATATATATATTTGTCTCTCTTCCTCTCTCACTCATCTTCTATCTCTTTTTATTTTTAAGGCGATATGACAAAAAAATTGAAATGAATTATTTAAATTTTTATATTTGTTTCAGTGAATACATTAGGAAAAATATTCTTGTTTTAGTAAAATTTGATTTGTCAATTGATAGAGTATGATAAATTTAAGTTGACCATAAAATGTAAGGGTATTTTTAATTTGTTTTTTTTTAAAATTTTATGAGATGATCGAAGTGCATAGGCCATGTTCGAGTTATGTCAACCAACACAAATTGAAGAGTCACTTAACCAATTTGTTTATGAAAATATTTTTTACATTGGTAAACATACACCATTAGTTTTTTTTTTTTAACGTACATATTTATGCATATTTAATAGTTTTGAAAAAATAGATTAAATGTAATTTTTTTTTATAGTTATAATTATGGCTGTAGTTTCACTTTAATCTAGATAACTATAGATATTTTTAAACAACATTAAACAAAAATCAATTCAAGCAAAACATCACTTTAATTCTAACAAAATTAAATAGACATTTGTTTATATAAATATTTTTTGAATTGATATTTTTAAACAAAATCAATTGTAAGTAAAAATATTAAAGAAAAAATTATTACGTGCTTTTGAAATAATGCTCTAAACCACTTGTCAATTAACACAAATCATAATGTCACAAAATATTAAAAGTAAAAAACAAAAAAGTGTAGTGATATGCAAACATAAAATTAATACCGAAAAAATATTAATAATGATTTGGTTAGATTTTTATCTATCACTTTATAAAAAAGAGTTTATTTATATGTTTTTTATTATACAAATGACACTATCATATCATTTTAGGTTAAAATTTTGCCTCAAAATTCTAGTGAAATAATATTTTCCAACCAAAAAAAAAAATGGTTATAAGCAAAATAACAAATAATGGTCAGTAGAGAGTAGAGGGACAAATTATATATAAAATATGAAATGCAAAAATAAAAAATGGTTAGAAATTATAAAAAAGAAGAAGGTATATTTAAAGGATGAAAGAATATGTTTAAAGAATACATGAGACTTAAATATTAACCAACCTCAAATTGTCTCATAAAGATAAAGAAAAAATAATGAGTTGCATCATTGCATAAATGTAATATTTATAGGATGCGAAAGACGTGAATGACTTAGAAAAAGTGTAATGGATGTACGAAGACTAGGATTTTGTGGTAGGAGAAAGAATTGGTTAAAAAAAGAGTGCATAAAAATGATTTTCTTCATCTTTCTTTTTCTAAATCATAAATCATGATTTTTTTTTAAATTTTTAAATTATTTTTTAAACTAAAAAATTTACAAATTTAGTGTGGGAAACAACCAAAACAGTTTATTTAATTTATTTATAGGGAAACAACCAAATTAGTTTTCCAAATTAATTATAAGGACAAAATCAATTAAACAAAACAATTTAAACATATTTGAATGGATTTTTGTTTAATTTATTTTAAGGAATGAAGGATTTTAGGTAAAATTTTAGATGGACAAATAAATTGAAAGGTTAACAAATCGTGTTTTTATATTTGATTTTAGGAAATGATAATCTTTTAGGCAATAATCTTAGGAGATGGGTTTGATGATTATTTATTTATTTTTAATTCAAAAATTATGTGAGACATATGTATAGTTTATTATTTTTTTAAATTGAAAAAATAAGAGGTTGAGATTGGGCATGTGGAGGCCTTAGAGGCTTTCTCACTGAAAACCTCATTTTACTTATATAATATTTAGATAGACGAGTAAATTGTTGAAAAGTCCAAGCCAAAGAGGGTATAAGGCATTAGGTCCAGTAGATATTTTTTGTTAAGGAGAGGTCCACCATTTGTGAAATAATTTGGTGAGAAATTCTTTTGTTTGTAACGCCTCCAAATTACTAATAGTAAAGCATTAATAATAATCATATACTAAATTTCAATCCATTCACCACTAACCAACAACATTAATCCAATACCCTCTTTCTTATTGAACTATTACCTCCAAAATATAAATTTCCATGTTTAATTCTTGGTTACATCAACAATGGCATAGTTCAGGAAGTTAGAGGAGATGATACAAAATGCCCTATTGGCTCACAAATATCAAGGCCATGCCTTGTTACAACAAAATGGACTCACTGTTCCAAAGCAAGTATGCTTGAAACTTCCACAAAATACATCGATGAGCATTCGTGCTCTGTCCAACACAAAACTTCCACCTCCTTCTCATTGGAGCGGTGGCACATCACCAAGTCTTGAAATGTTAGATAGGAATAAGCTAAATGGCCAGTAGAAATTTTTTTAACAAAGTATCTAATTATTCAAAGATCCATATGGCATCATCACAACCTGAAACATATTTAATTCAACTCTTAGCATCATTTTAAAAGAGAGAGCAAGAATTCACAATTGCCTCAAAATTGATAGATTCAACATCAGGGGTAAATACGCCATGAATTACCTAAGAAGAGTCCCAATACATACATATAACTAAGTTCATAACCAAAATATCCTTACATTTGTCGGGTATTAATATGGCAGGAAATAGGCACCAAAAATCATTCGTTTTTTTTTACTTTTACCGACTACAATATGGCAGGACCAGTGAACACCCAAAAAATTTTCCCTACATTTGTCCAGTGATAAGCTCAAGACAGGGAAATTGGGCTCCTAAATTGTGACACCCTGACTTTTATTATTCGGATCCATTACTAAGTCCATTATAATAATTCTATTTAGTTGAGAACATGAACAAGAATAAATAATAACATTTTTTCACGGCAACAATGATGATATAAATAAAACATGGTACAATGCTCTTAGGCTTACATTGAATAACAATAAATACAACAAAAGGGATATATACTTATACAATACATGGCACATGGCCAATAAGTAAACGGTCCTGTGGCCAACAATTAAAAGTTTTCAAGTCATACACGATTCCTCCAGCCTTATACCTGAAAAAGTTTATCAATACGTGAGATGATGTGACAACCCTCACCTCTGATTAGCATTAATTCATGATAAGTAATTGATAAAGATGAAATCCTAAATTGTTCATGTGAGTGTGTTGTTTAGAATGCATTTCTATCTGTTTGTTACTGAATGATCTGTTCATGTTTTAATTTCAAATTGCAAATTGAAAGCCTTATCAGCGACCGATTCAGAAATTGATTAGTGTTATATGCTAATTAAGATTTATAGAATTTTATGGTAGGTTTAATTAAAATTCAATTTGGAATGATTAAATTAGAATAAATAATGCTAGATTAATTGAATATAGGTTATTTACATAATTGCCACTAAGTGGGTTGATTCAAGACTAATTCTTTTCACACATTTAATACATCATCTTTTCCATCCTCAAGACCAAACCGTGAGAGAGAGAGAGAATTGGAAGAGGAATTGAATTCAATAAGAGTCTTGTTTGAACTTAGAAGAAATTGAAGAGGACTTGAGAGATTAGGCTTCTACACTTGGAATTCAAGACTTAAGGTAGGAAATTCATTCTCTTAATTGTGAATTTAAGTTATCTCATGCATGATTCATGGAAAAATTGGAGATTAGAGTCAAGAATTAGCTTAAAGTGTTGATTTGAGAGTTCATTCATACATGCATGATCATATCAAGGAAATTTTGAAGTTGTTTTCATGGGATTCACATATGCATGTTCATATTTTAGTTGTGATCCAAGAATTCACCATGTTTTTTAGTTCAATCTTGCATTTGGTCATACTTTGGAGCATTAGAGTTCATAAGAACTCATGCATGTTATGTTCTTGCATTGTTCTTCAAGTTTACATTAAAAATTGTGTTCAATTGTCACACCTTTGGGCTTCATTTTATGAAATGATCTTTAAAACATGTTGTATTATGGGTTTCTAAGTGTTTTCCAGAAAATTGGCCCAAAAGGATGAGTTTTGATATGTCTGATTCTTGGTTTGAGCTTTGGGAGCAAATTTGGAAAACCCAGATTTTGGCTTTCACGCTCGAGCGAAGGATTCTATGCTCAAGCGACCACCTTTGTGTTCAGAGCTCTGCTCGAGCGACGGAATGCTGGCTCAAGCATAAATTGCAAGCTCTCAGGTTTTTGCGTGTGCAGGCGCACGCTCGAGCGACGAGACCTACGCTCGAGCGAGGAATGTGTGTCATGCTCGAGTGAGCATCGAGCGAAGAATTTTAGCAACCAGTACTTTTCACATTTTTACAGACTACTCAAGAGAGGGAGTCTACGCTCGAGCAACCTCTCTGTTTCAGTAAGCTCGCTCGAGCGTAAGCGAAGAAAGCCACGCTCGAGCGAGACCCCTGTTTTCAGTAACTTTAGAAAATGTTGTTAAGTGTATTTTTTTGCATCCTCATTCCATCCTAGGCATTCCTAGGCCACGTTTAAGGCATCTTAATAAGGATAATGTTATAGAACCACACCAAGTCAAGATAAAGGCCAAGTTATTAATCCCAAGTGTGTAATTTAGTGTGTGTTCGTTCTGCTACTGTGTAGGGTTAGCACCCGAGGACGCTGATTCGCTTGCCTATAGCCTAGTAATCTGTGAGTAATAATGTTGTAAAGATATGTTCAATTATAATTATTTTCTGAACGATCGACTGTACTGCTTTCTGAAGTGACATTATTTACTGAATGAATGTTTGTCCTATTTTATGAACTATACTCATGGCATCCATAGCAATTTACTGTTACTGTTATTACTACTGTACTGTTACTGTTACTGCTACTGTTCTAGAGATCTCTGTTAGTTCCAATGTTTGGAACCAATACTGCATATTGTTTCGATGGCCATCAACTAACTGTTCGGTCTACTAAGACCTACTGTACTGTTCTGCTATTGGATGTATCACATATGACTGCTATGGTTTCTAAATGACTGTTATGACATGAACTATAAGTCACTGATTGAATAATTGATCTACTGATGCAAATGACTATTGTAATTACTAAAATGACATTCATTTTTAACCCCTTTACACATTTGTTATTCATTGGACTTTAGCTCACAGTTTATATATGTATGTAGGTGGCTAGGCACCGGACCGAAGCTAGAAGCGTCGAGTTAAGCTCATATTTTGTCCAGCCAACCGTTGTGCCTCACTTCGAGGTTCCGAGTCTGCTCAAGTCAAGGCTGTTTTTGGAGTGCTTCAGATTCACTATTTTGTCCCCGTTTTGTACCGACTGAATAAGACTTGACTGCACAGTTATGGTAAAGAGATTAGGTCCCTAACCTGTATGCTATGTGTATCTAATATGTGTATATGTATATAGTTAAATGTGGTTATGTCCATAAAAGTCTTTTTCCATTCAGATTTTCACAGCTTGTTGGACATCTTTTATTTACTGTTTGGCTTCCGCCAGCTCCTTACTCTGTACTATTGTCATTACCGTTAAGTAGGCCTTTGGTAAGCACGGATTACTAGCCAGTTACGATGCTAAATCCATAAGGGCGAGTTTGGGTCGTGACAGATGAGCACTAAGTCCAGTAGAGATTCCAAAGATCCTAACCAATCACAACATACAGATAAAAATGATTATGAATGCATCATAACATACCACATAAGTAGTGTGGCATTTAATATCCAAAATATACTCCTATAACTGTGTTTTTTCTCAAAAAGTTCCTCTTGACACAATTCGGTATAAAAGTCATTTCTTCTCTTTCACATTCCCATCATTTCTTCCCTAAAAAAGTGTTTTCAAACCTCATTCTTTCTTTGATAAAACTTCTTACGTTAACAAAAAAATCTCACTTAAACAACCGTTCTGAAAATATATCTGTAGACACCCCATTTTTGACCGTCCTCAAGACTTGGACGTCACCATTGGAACACTTGGTAATTACCTTTGTTTGTGTTCGTCTTGAGTTCCTGGAGGTCTCGGTTGCGCGCCTTGCCTCAAGATTTCTCGACTCGACCGTGTTGTGTCTGGTTTTGCACCAAACACTTGTGTTTTACCTTGGAGGGGTAGGGAATGCCTTGTGCGGCATCCCCACACATCACCGGCCATGGCTTGAGGGCACCGACCAGTGATTTTGTGCCATCGGCAATGTATATTGCCGGTCGGCACTCTTTGTTGCCGGTCGGCCATTTATTTTTCCAAAATGGCAATTTTGAATGGCCGATCACTATTCATCTACTTTTGGTAGATATTTTGTGCCAGCTGTGATAGCTGGCACCCACTCTGTTCTCCTCCATACACGTGTATGGAGGGATTTCTCTCTTGACAAGCTTATTTGACAAGCTTTACAAGACAGAGTTCTATAAGAGAGAGTCTCTTCTCTTGGATTTAGGGTTAGAAAACATAGTTAGGGAGCTCTGATATTAGGGTTAGGAATTTATATATACTCTATCTCTATACCTCTCTTTCTTGAGTGTTCAAGGTGTGTTTGTTCATAGTATTGTACACAAACACACACTACTACACCTTTTCTTGGTTATTGAGGGCCAAAGGAGTGTTCTTGGAGTTCTTGGAGCTGGTTTGGAGCTAAAGAAGCTGCTGGAGCTTCATTTGTGAAGAAAGTCTTCAAGGGTAACAACTTTGCCCCTTTTTACCCCTTTCTTGCATAGCTTTTTTGCTTACCTTACAACTATTTTTGTGTTTAGTATATAACATAAAAAAGCTCTGTTTTTAGGCCCTCTAAATAGTTTGTTTAGAGTGTTTTGTGACTTGAGGTTGTTTGACCCCTCTTAAGCCTTGTAAGGCTCCATTTTGTGCCATTTTGGGTGAGCTCCGAGACCTTGGTGTTTGGGCCTCCTCACCACTGAAATCTTGAGGGATTTCAGAGGTGGGGATGGTGCCTTGAGGTCCCAAGAAGGAGAGGGCCACCCCCTCTCCTTGTTGTCCTTGAAAAGGACCATTTTTGGCCTCTTGAAGGAGCACCATGTTTAGGTTCATGTTGACCATGCCTTAGCTAATTTTTGTGCTTATTATGTCATAATATGCCTCTGTTTTTAGTTGGTTTTGTTACACCACGCTTGCTTAGCATACATGCCTTGTAATGCTATTTTGTTGCCTTAACATGCCTTAGGTTGTAAACCGTTGTTCTAGCATGCTTTAGGCTTAGCTTTGTGAAGCTTTCATGCTTATTTTGTTATGTTTAAGGTCTGTCCTTAGCCATTTTGGTCGACCATGGCATGCATTATATAGCCCCTTTGCATTTTTGGTTTGTTGGCCTTAAGTGTATGAGTGTGTTGCATGCATCACTTGCTTCGATTTAGTGGGTTGGGATCAATTTCCATGTTATTTCAGTCCCTTTGATATGCTTGTATGCTTGCCTTGGACACCTCTTTAATGCTTTGAAAGCTTATGTTGTATGCTCCATGTTTTGGCCTTTGTGCATGCTTTCGAATTCGAGTCAATTAGATGCCATCTAGGGGGTCCCTGTGCATGGTCTAGGTCTGCCTTGGACCTGTTTTAAGCCTTCTTGGCCTTGTGAGGCTTGGTTGGCTTAGCCATGGTTTAAGTCCCCTTTGACTTGCTTTAAATGCTTGGACCACTTGCTTGCTAATGTTTGTCTTTGGTTTGGCACCTCTTATAGCATGATTTTCAAGGCTTATAATGCATGCCATACGTCCATGATTATTCCCTTTTAAGTGTGCTTAAAAGTTGTCCTTTGATGCTTAAGCATTAGGCCTTAACATGTGCATGTGTGTGTGTGTGTTTGGTCCCATTTTCTTAAGCTTTTGGCCACTGTTTTGGACCTAACTTAGAGCTGTCCAATTAGTGTAAGTCCATCCCTTGCATGCCATTCAAGTGTTGTTACATCATCCCATGTTTGCATGCTTTGGTTGCACATGTTACATGCTTGAAATCACTTGCATTTGCCTTGCATTCCATTGGTCAAGTTGCTAGAATGTTGCGTGATTGGATTACATCTTGCATGCTCTAATGGTTTGCATAATTGCGGCATGCTTGTTTGCTTTGTTGCTTAGTTTGTGTACCTAATGTGCATTGCATGTTTGTATGCTCTCTTTTATGCCATGTTGCATATTAGCTAACATGCTTAGGTTGCATCGCATTGAACATGCATGCTTTGCCTCTTGAAGTCAAGTGATAGAGGTTGGGCCTTTATGTTCTTATTTGGTTTGCATTTCATTTGACATGAAAATGCACAACTTGGTCTCTTGGGCCATCACGCATTGAAATGCGCGATTGATGGTCCGAGAACCAAGGACCATGTCCCTTTGAGTCATACACATGATAAGGGATAGGATTGGTGCATACATTGCTTGAATTACATTGCCATGCAAAGCCCTGTCCTCTGCTGCTGTCAAACAGATTCAGCAGGAACGTTTTGCCGATTGACTGCACAGAGTGCCGACCGGCAATCCATCAGTGGCCAATAACTTCATTTGTGGCCGATGACCACCAAATTGTAGCCGGTGATAATCCCCTCCAGCCGGTGGTGTCTCCCAATGTCCAGGGAAGCAATTCTGAGACTTTGGAAGTTTTCAGAGTGGCAGAGCAGGGAAAACAGAGGCAGCTTGCGCATGGCAATGGACTTCCGAGCATGACCCGAGCACGCGTGCATTGAGCCCTCTTCCCGAGACCCTTTTCCTTGCTTTTCTAAGCCTAGTTAATTTGTTAATTAATTAGGTAATTTGTAATAATTAATTAGCTTGCGAGTTAGTTAATTTGTATTCTTCTTTCGGTCCCTCCGAGCGAGGGCGAACTTGTATTAAGTGTGGGTGCGTGTGTGCATGTCTTCCAACCCCCACTTCTTTCTCCCTTTTACTTACCTGCTTTGATGGTTAGTAATAGGTCATGTTTAATTTAGCATATCTTATGCCATGCATGCGTGCATCATTCATCAGTATTGCATACACCGGGCTCGGCTCATCATGCTAACTGCACTAGTATTTCAAATCTAACTTGAATACATGCTACTTGTGCATTTTCACATGTCATTCATAGACTAGCCGAGCCTACTCTAGTGACATTCCGTATGCGTTGCATTAGGCATTTGAACATGGACTTGGATCATACATTGATTGCTAACGAGTTCTTTGTTTTGGCACGGAGTACGATGTAAGTATTTATGCTTTAGCATCATTGCATGCATGTGAGTGTTGCCATGATAGCATGATTACCATGAGGCTAACTGCTTATGTGATATAACTGCTTGAATGCCTGTGGGTGAAGGTTGGATTGTCTGAGTTGGAATAGCTCATTGAAATCCGTGTTTTAGCCTACTTGCGAGTAGCAAATTCCAAAACATTTTTCCAAAACAAATCGGATATGCAATGCTTATTCCCAAATTAGGCAATCTAGTCTATACTTGTTTGCTGTGCGCATAACATAGTAATTCTAGGCTAATAACCGGAATAAGAACACATAACGTTTTCAAAAACGGATATCATGGTTAGTAAAGGCCGATCTTCGGATCGGGCGAGAGGGGGTGCTCATAGCTGACCTTCCCCAATCGTACCCAAGTTCCCGAGCCAAGGCAACTTTGGTGATGATGGACACGTGGCCTTTGGCACCGAGTCAGGGTTTCCTAAATTCCCCAAAATAAAATATTTAGGTGGCGACTCTGTATCAGGCAAAGCAGTCCATGTTTGGCACTTCTTTTCAAAAATCTGTTTCTCAAAACGATTTGCCGGATTTGGACTCTTTGGTTCAGATTAAGAACCGTGACACAAAATCGAGTCCGAACTGTAGCGGGGTCCCTCGCGGGCATTGTTACAGTTTCTGGCGACTCTGCTGGGGAGTTTAGAGAGCTTGACTCGAATTCATGATATCCTGTTTTGATCTCATTTATGTGTTTCTTTGCATTGTATGTGCATTGGTGCGCCTAGGAACACAGTGTTTGCCATCTGCCATTCCTGAACGGTTTGTTGGAGGCTTGTCTTGTCAAGGCATGACCATAAGGCTGACCGGTTGTGGGCTCTGATAGTATGGGAACACAAACCCCGGTTTTACCAGGGCATCCCTTTCGACCATTCGACCTAGTGCATATTCGGATCCATAGTGACCATTCCAAGTTAGGACAGGTTGCTTACTCGATGCTAAGTTGTTTGAAACTGCTGCGTGCATAGTAAAACCCTAGCTCCTGACAAAATAGGACAGGGAAACCCTACCCCTCCATAGGGGTGTTTTGGCTCTCTTTACTTGCTATGTGCTTTTAGAATGTATCTCTACAGGAACGTACATATCAGTTTGCAAGTTTGAGTATCAGACCTGAGGGCATCAGTGTCAGTTTATGAGAATCAGTTATCTGCGGGTATCAAGTTCAGTTTGGAGGACAGTGATTCTGGGGAACAGTGATCAGTAGTAGAGTGCAGCTGTTTGGCTACACCTGCGTTTGATCTATTTGGGCTGAAGTGCTGTTTGTTTTTCCTTTCAGTTCAGAGTGTTCAGAGAGTTGATACAGAATAGCTAGTGTTCCCCCTTGCTGAGGCAAGACAGATATCTGATCCGTCAGTCATCGTTCAGTACAGCGGACTTATGATGACGCAGAATTCAGAAGAGATTGTGGTTATGACAGCTATGCTAGATCAAGGGATTACCCTGCAGGATGAAACCAATGTTGATGTATCGCATCCACACAGGTCGCCTGTCGCACACCTGATCTGGACCCCCCAGTTGTATCAGGCTCGCGAGCCCACTACATTCGAGCTAATGGGAATGATTGGTGACCTCCAGAGGTCTGTGGCGGATCTCGCCTACGGAATGTCGGCTTCGCCACCAGCAGCACCGTATGCCGGGAATTTCATACCACAGGAGCCCCCACTACTGGGGCAGATTGTGATAGAGCTCAATCAACCAGAGGTTGCCTCCAGCTACAGCAACGACGTGTCAGCAACAACCGGGCTTTGCTCTGATGTAATAACCCAAACCCCCGATCATGCTGAGGCCAGAGGCAAGAACAAAATGAAAGCAGATGCCGATCCCCTTGAACAACTGTTGCGGGAAGTCGAGGCTTTAAAAGCCAGGGGGATGAACAAGCAACAGATATCCGCAGTTGTGGCAAACACTGTGGAGGATGTTTTCCCCACTCCACCTGAGGGTAGTTCAAGTCAGTCAGAAAATCGGGATAGGCCCCGTCATGCCAGAACAGTTCCTCCTATTCCCGCCCCTGCATCTGGGAAGGATCAGAAAACCAAGGCAGTGCCCGCCGACCCTTTTGCTAGTGCATCTAGTAAAAATACTCAGACTTCAAAGTACCTGCCCCGAGGGCGCAGGGTCTTTCATGCTCTCTACATGCCTCTGTCTAAGGCACTTCAAATTCTTGCCGAAAGGGGGTACCTCAAACCCCTTGAACCTCGGCCTCTCCCGAAGAATCTCCCTCTCACACATGATGCTGCTTTGTACTGCGCGTACCACCAACAGACCGGTCACGCCACCGACAACTGTTTCCGCCTTCGCCATGAAGTGCAGGATCTGATCGATAATGAGGTCATTCTTCCACCTACCTTAGCGAAGTCTGTTACCACCGAGCTGTTGGACTTTGAGGATACTGCGAGTATGTGATCAGGGGTTGGACCACCTGCGGGCGGCGCTCGGTGTATTTCAGATGTGGCGTCTGGCACACACTTTTTGAGCATTTGTAAATGCAGTTTTGTAGCTTCTGGCTTGTGTTTTGGATCAGTTCTCTGTTTTGTTTTTGAGTCTGCCTCTTTGCTTTGAGTCAGTCTTTTTGTTTTTGGGTCTATCTTGTGGTACCGAGTCGGTCCCATTGTATAGGATGTCGAGTGATTCCGGGGTTGTTGCCTCGAACACCGTTTTTGTATTTAACCTTTTTTCTTTCTTTTTGAGTCTATCTCTGCCGTGGAGCCAGTTACATCCGAGAAACCTGAATGAAGTAGCTGCGGCTATCATGTTTCCGTGCTTATTGTTTGTTTTGGGCTAGTTGTGCCAGAGAATTTGAATCAGATGACCGTGCATTCCACCTGTTCTCTTGTGCCCTGAAAATCATTGCATTGACCTATGTTTTTCAAAACCTCTTTAACACAGGGTTGAAAACAAAGAGGAATGACTTCCTCGATTTTTTGCAAAACTTTGATCAATTTGAGAAAAAAAGATGCATGCTAAGCCTTTAACGAATGAAACCATGCTTGTTAGCGTGAGTACTGAGAAGGACCCTGGCTTGATCCAGATTGGTTCCACACTATCTTCGGTGCGAGCGATTTGTCGCTTTCTTAAAAACTTTCAAAAACAAACGTTTTGCGCGGCCCTGTGAAGACCTGTGTGGAATCGCTCTTGAGATTGTGCAGCCTAGGATCGCTCTCAGCCTCAAGATTCGACCTGTTTGTTTTGAACCTCGAACTCATTCGGAACAACGGACAACTGTCAGAGGAGGCCCGTGTGGCCAGTTTAGAAGCAGCCCTCGAACAAGAGGCACCAAAGTCAAATCAAAAAGATTAGATCTCACCAGAAGAAGCTCGTGGAGCAGCCATGATGGATTCTTCTGCAAATCATTGCAACGGCCGTTCTCCTAGATACAGAGAGGCTTCAACTTCAAAAAGCATTTGGCATGGCTTGTTACACTTTTACCCTTTTGAGAGGCTCGCTGGGTCGAAAACCCGGAAGGGCGACCCAGGCAAAAAGTTAGAGCAAGAGAAAAATACAAAAAATGCAAAAAAAAAAAAAAAAGAGAAGAAATAAAATCAAAGAAGAGAAAAAAAGAGAACGAAAAGATACAAAAAAAATCAAGAAAAAAAAAGAAAATGAAAAGAAGCTCGCAAGGTCGAAAACCCGCATCGGGCACCTTGGCAAAAGTTAGAGCCTGAAAAGTGAAGGTTAAAATACCCGAGTGTACCTTAACCGGAACTACGTAAGGCTTGATTCCCACGTTTAGAATACGTAGGCAACTTCATCCTGAAGTCCACCCCCCAACGCTTTCATAGCGCCTCAGTCCATGTAATGGTTTTGATCATCCTTGCCTTCTCTGAATCCGATAGTTCGGTTGTGACAACTGGATACATAGGCAACTTCGTCCTGAAGCCCAGCCCTCAACACCTTCAAAGTGACTGTGTCCATATATTGGTTTTGACCATCTTCGTCTTCTCCGTATCCGAGGAAGTTCGGTCGTGATCATCACTGGTAAGGACTGTTTACAATATGCTGCGACGTCATCCAGACAAGGGGCAACTTTTCATTGCCATGAGTCGCCGTTCAAACCAAGGGCAACTTTTCGTTGCCGTGCAGCGTCCTTCAAACAAGGGGCAATTTTCCATTGCCTCCGATCCGAGGTTGTGCATCTCGAGAATGAGTTCCGCGCTCGTTGGGCGGCGGTCGTTTGCAAATATAGTTTTTGAGAATTTTTACTGAGGTTGACCATTTTCTCAAAAATTATTTCATTTTCCAAAACTGGACCATTTTTCTTGGACCCAAAAAGGAAAATTTTCAGTGCTTATAGTCTGACTTGCATGATTTTCAAATCAAAAATTGAACAAGTGCGTTAATCTAACTCTCACATTGGTCAAAACTGTTTTAGTAGAAAAACCAAAACAAAAATGGTCAAAATGATGAACTAGGGGCACAGTTGAGTCAGGCGTTCTGTCTTTCCCCCGTCGTCAACATACTTGCCAGGAGGGCACTCTACCCAACAGAGGAAATAGCTGTGAGCTAACGGCATTGGGCATGAACCCGTAACTTCCTATTCATTCATTAATCACCTTGGGGAGGGACGAAAAATGAGAGAATAAAGAATAGAGAGGTGTAAGTTGAGAGAAAAAGCGAGCCAAAGGGTTTTGAGAGAAAAACCAAGCTTGAGTGCCAGAGTGATGTGAGAATCACAAATGAGAAAAGGGTGGGAAACAATACCCAGAGAAACTGGTTCCTCGTGATCTGAGGTCTCCCATCTCCGTTAACGCGTCTGTATGTCGTGTCTTTTGTTTTGTTTACCTCAACCTTTGTTTCGAGTCTTTTTCGAGTGTTACTCGATGTGTTTAGGTCGTGTACCTTTTGTTGAGTCACAATATGTTGCGCTCAGCTGTAGGCTCAATACCCGGTTGAAAACCCTTCTTCAAATTCAAAAATTGATCATTTTGTGCTCAGAATGCTGTGTCATTCTCCACATTTGTGCAAAAACATGATCTGGCTCCTTCATACCAACTGTAGGGTTCACCCCCGATAAGTGTGAACAGGAAAACACGGGCCTCTTCGAAGCCTCTCGGTTTTCAGATCGCATCTGAGTGTGTTTCAATTTCAGTGGATTCAACCTTCATGGTCCGTCTTGTCAGATTTGGGCTTTTTGTTCAGGATTTGTTGTGTGCAGAATGAACCGAGTGTAGTGTTAGGGGCTGTATGCAGACTAATCCCCAACAGAGTATGGGCTGTGCGTTCAGTTCGAGCAGTATGTTGCTTGGGCTGTTTTGTTATGAGGCCGTCTGGTTATCTGATCATTACAGTACAAATGCTCGATTTTTCAAACAACAGGTCAATTCCATTCACATTGAGGTGTAACATGATGTGATGCGATGCAATACATAAGATATGTAAATGTAACACTTTTTAAGCAAAAAAGTTTGTTCATTTCATTATCCTTTTCAAGTACATAGCTTTGAAAACAAAAATCTGCCTGCGGCAGTACAAGGTAATCTAACTACCAGCAAAGAGAAGAAAGGAAGAAAGGAAAAAAAAAAGAAGAAAAAGTACAAAAAAGAAGAAAAGCAGCAATCCGGATCATTATCAGTAGTCTCGGGCCCGGGAATCTATCCTCACCCTCTTCCTGGACGAAGGTCCAGGGGCATCGTCATCAGCATCGTCATCTGAGCCGGAGTCTGAGTCGTCTCCAACCTCCTCAGATGACCCGGCCTCTGCCTCTGCCTCGGACTCGTCATCATCATCATCATCGTCCTCATCAGGGGTCGGCACCCGAGAGCTACTCCCGACATGAACACGCCCCCCCTGGTACGGGGACGTACAGCGTCTCTACGCCCTCCTCGAGCAGGAATAGAGGGCCCAGCCAGAGCACCACCCACCAGAGGAATCTGGAAGGGAGGCTGAAAAGCGCAAACAGCAAATACATCAGAATACTGTGAGCAGTGTATCAGGACAGAATGCAGTGTATGAGTACAGTGTGTGAATGCCGTGAGCAGTGTATCAGTGCAGAATGCAGAGTACAGTGTGTGAATGCCGTGAGCAGTGTATCAATGCAAAATGCAGTGTACAGTGTGTGAATGCCTTGAGCAGTTTATCAGTGCAGAGAGCAGTGTATAAATACAATGTATGCAGTGTATCAGATGCTGTGAGACCAGTGTGTCAGGTGTTGTGTCGTGCATCAGATTACGTGAATCAGCTTGTGAATGGTTGAGACCGTCGTCAGAAGGACATACCGGAATACTATAGAGGGCCAGGAGGTCGAAGGTCCGCTGTAGCATCCCCATCATTGAGGCATTCAACTCTACGGACTGCCGGGTGTACTCGGAGGACGCCTGCAAGAGTACAAGATGTATCAGTATTCCGCGAAATATCAAATAAACTAAAATGAAATACCAATGCAAGATGCAAAATGAAGTAATACATACCGGAGGCAAGTCGAGGATACCGGCTAACTCATGACCAGCCGGGGGAGGAGCAAAGGGGATCTGGTAGGTCGCCCATCCTGCCTCTGTATGTCAGTAAAGTGGACAGAGCAGGCCAGCTGGTCCCCCCCCTCTCTGAACTCCACCCCTGCCGCGAACTTCAGCTCTCCTCAACGCTCCTGCTCCAGCCCCCGCTTCCGCTCCAGCTACCGGCGCCGCTGGCCTCTCTCCCTCAACCCGACAACCACCGCTCAAGGGTCGCATAATGTAGGTCCGGACGTACTCTGTGCAGTCGTCCTTGCCTCTATGATGCTCTGCACCCCAGCCGATGGTGTAGTCCCTCATCTGC
This sequence comes from Camellia sinensis, assembly GCF_055761805.1. Lineage (NCBI taxonomy): Eukaryota > Viridiplantae > Streptophyta > Magnoliopsida > Ericales > Theaceae > Camellia > Camellia sinensis. The sequence goes on along the minus strand of NC_138975.1, from coordinate 96,980,937 downwards.
TCAAGGGAGAACCCCTCTGTATGCCTCATATGTGTAGGAGGTGGACCCGGGACTATCTGCTCCGGTAAACCCAGGGTCTGACGCAAGAAATGCTCGCGCAGGTACCAAGCCAGACCGGGCCCTCCAACAGAATCCGGCAATAGACAGTCTCCTCTGCGCCCTCATAGTGATCCCCTCACCACGGCTAGCAACGGAGCCCAAGGCCGCCAGGTGATCTGAAAGTGAAATGTCGTTTGTTATCTGTCTGTTATCAAACATACAGTACTAAGTGAAGCCTAAGCAAAATTCTAAAGTTGAACATACCTCCGCGGCGGTGATGGTGTCGAAGTAGCGGCAGAAGAAAATAAAAGACTCTCGTGGCCTCTGCACGCATCGTACATCAAAGCAATGAGAAAATGGGACGCCAAGTGGGGTCTCCACATCAAGTACTGAGGCAAGCCTGGGAAAGTAGGCATACACCCACAACTGCAGGGCAGATATAAGTATGACTATCAGATAAAGCAAAATACAGAATAAAGCAAAAATGGTAGAGCCGTGTGATGTGCAGTGTATTGTACAGAGTATATGTGTGCCGCGTGTGCAGTATATAGTTAGTGAGAGGCAGACCGTGGTGTGTGCAATGTACAGAATACAGAAAACGTGAAGCAGAAATGTAAAAGGGAAAGAAGATGTACCTCCCAAGCTCGCCAATAGCCGCCGAGGAGCTGTCCGCTGAGGCAGAAAGAAGAGCTCATATAACCATACAATGTGGCCAAGCCTGCGCCACCCCAGTCATAGCGGCGGATCCGCCTGACATCCACCAGTGCGCTCAACAGACATAGAGGCATGGTGTTCGCCCGGTCGGCGAAAAGAGTCGTCTCGAAGAGGAACATGATGAAGCCCCGCGCATACTGATCCACCTCCTCTGGGGTCATCTGCGCCTCCTCCGCCAAGGCCGGCTAAATCCGGAAATGGCTCTCAAACGAAGAATACCTAACGAACCCTGCTCGAGCGAGGGGAGGCTGAGTGCCGAGCAGGTACAGCTGGGCAGCGTCCCACTCACCCATATCGGTGTCGAAGGGGATCGGATCACCCCCTACCCCGATACCGGTGATCATCGAGAAATCATAAGGGGTCATCGTCATGTCCCCCGCAGCGGAGAAGTGGAAGGAGTTGGTGGTCATCGTCAATTGCACTGTCTTGTGCATTTCAAATCAATTGCACTGCCTTGTGCACTCACGTTGTCTAAACGCATCGCGCTATTCTGCGCATCTTATTGCATTTTGCATGCATTCAATCTTGCTAACTTGCGTAGACCGCATGTTTTGCTTGCGTGGACCGCATTTCTTCCTTTTAATTTCATTACTTGCGTAGACCGCATGTTTTGCTTGCGTAGACCGCATGTTTATAATTAATTATGTTACTTGCGTAGACCGCATGTTTGTAATCAATTTCATTACTTGCGTAGACCGCATGTTTTGCTTGCGTAGACTGCATGTTTACAATTAATTACGTTACTTGCGTAGACCGCATGTTTGTAATCAATTTCACTACTTGCGTAGACCGCATGTTTATAATTAATTACGTTACTTGCGTAGACCGCATGTTTGTAATCAATTTCATTACTTGCGTAGACCACATGTTTTACCTGCGTAGACCGCATACTTTCCTTACGTAGACCGCATGTTTTATCTGCGTAGACCGCATGTTTTCCTTGCGTAGACCGCATGTTTCCCTTGCGTAGACCGTATGTTTATAATCAATTACGTTACTTGCATAGACCGCATGTTTGTAACCAATTTCATTGCTTGCGTAGACCGCATGCTTATGATCAATTTCATTGCCTGCGTAGACCGCGTGCTCCACTTACATGTCTGTACCTTCACAGCATTGTTATGCTTCTCGCTCGTTTTGCGTTGTCACGCATTTTCAAGTACATTAATGTGCATATTGTTAATCACATTGTACCTGTTAAGTTTGTTTTCTTTGCAGGCACGATATTGTATGTACGGTTCATTTAAGGCTGGTGCAACCAGACGAACCGGACAGGTATGATGTACTCCGAGTGAGACATATTAGGAATTTTGTTCGGTCTAGGAGACCCTAAATCCTCTGAAGGTGCAAGTCCTTCGGTGTTTGTCGTGCCCGAACGACTTTTGATAAGTTGCATTATACATGTATTTCAAGCGACTTGCGTCGTCGCATATTCAAGTCCACGTGTATCTTAAAAGCCGCGCGTTGTCGCGCACTTCGAAATCATACACCATCATGCATTTGCATTTCAAAAACAAAAACAAAACAAAAAATATAGTTGCATTGTCATGCATCATCATAAATAGTTGCATTGTCATGCATCATTGCATATTTGTGGATATTGCATTGTAGTTTGCATGCATTTATTGAATTACCTCCGCCTATGGCTTGCGCCTTTCCATGATTAAGCTTGGTGCGGTATGCGCCCATACTTTTCACGTCGAAACATAGTTCAGTAGACCGTTCTATGTTAGACGCGGCTTGTATGTGTACATGCCTTTCCTAGGCAAGATTTGGTTTGGCCCGCAGGCCATATCCATCGTATCTTTTCCATCCCAGTGCATATTGCATTGTAATTCGCATGCATTCATTGCATCACTTCCATCTACGGCTTGCGCCTTTCCATGGTTGAGCTTGGTCTGGTATGTGCCCATACTTTTCACGTCGAAACATAGTTCAGTAGACCGTTCTATGTCAGATACGGCTTGTATGTGTACATGTCTTTCCTAGGCAAGATTTGGTTTGGCCCGCAGGCCATATCCATTATATTGCATTTCCATTCCATTGCAGATATTGCATTGTAATTTGCATGCATTCACTGCATCACCTTCCATCTATGGCTCGCGCCTTTCCATGATTGAGCTTGGTCTGGTATGTGCCCATACTTCTCGTGTCGAAACATAGTTCAGTAGACCGTTCTATGTTAGACGTGGCTTGTATGCGTACATGCTTTGCCTAGGCAAGATTTGGTTTGGCCCGCGTGCCATATCCATTGCCATTTCTCCAGCATTTTCATTATATATTACATTGTAGTGTAATTATTGCATCCAGCATTAGGATCATTGTCCTTTCCCCAGCGGGTCATTTCCCCACCTTTGTCATTCCCCCCAATACTTGTTCTTATGTCCGTCTACATTACTCATAGTTCTGTTGATCGTTCTATGGTAGACGGACTTGTTACCTCCATCAATCTATTTGACATAGGTGTGGTTTCGAACCGCTCATGATTGGATCATGATTCAATTGCTTCACTTATAGTTTGCATTGTTTCAATTCCATTGCATCTTTATTTGCATTATTTATACATTGTTTTGTATATATTGCATATCATTTTGCATCCATTTTTGCATTGTCATGCATGTTGCTAACAACATCGTACCTGTTGAGTTATTTTCTTTGCAGGCACGATATTGTATGTACGGTTCATTTGAGACTGGTGCAACCAGACGAACCGCACAGGTATTGTATCCTCCGAGTGAGACGTATCGAGAATTGCATAATTCTCTTACATCCTTTCTGCATTATAGTGCAGTTTGGTGTATGCTAGCTTAAAATGGTCGCATGTATGCTTCATTACAGCTTTCTTTGCATGATCATAAGTTATGTCCGGCTCTGTGCATTGTCTTGCATTTTGCCCCTGCCTTCGGGCGCATATCTTGTTTGTCTTGTATGTTTGTCTTAGTCTTCGGCCTTGTCAAAAATGGGTCGTCTTTGGGCTTTGACATTCACTCCCGTCATTGTTATGACTTTCGAGTTCTGTCAAAGAGGGGCAACTGTAGACACCCCATTTTTGACCGTCCTCAAGACTTGGATGTCACCATTGGAACACTTGGTGATTACCTTTGTTTGTGTTCGTCTTAAGTTCCCGGAGGTCTCGGTTGCGCGCCTTGCCTTAGGATTTCTCGACTCGACCGTGTTGTGTCTGGTTTTGCACCAAACACTTGTGTTTTGCCCCAAACACTTGTGTTTTGCCTTGGAGGAGCAGGGAATGCCTTGTGAGGCGTCCCCACACATCACCGGCCATGGCTTGAGGCCACCGACCAGTGATTTTGTGCCATCGGCAATGTATATTGCCGGTCGGCACTCTTTGTTGCCGGTCGGCCATTTATTTTGCCAAAATGGAAATTTTGAATGGCCGATCACTATTCATCTACTTTTGGTAGATATTTTGTGCTAGCTGTGATAGCTGGCACCCACTCTGTTCTCCTCCATACACGTGTATGGAGGGATTTCTCTATTGACAAGCTTTACAAGAGAGAGTTCTATAAGAGAGAGTCTCCTCTCTTGGATTTAGGGTTAGAAAACATAGTTAGGGAGCTCTGATATTAGGGTTAGGAATTTATATATATTCTATCTCTATACCTCTCTTTCTTGAGTGTTCTAGGTGTGTTTGTTCATAGTATTGTACACAAACACACACTACTACACCTTTTCTTGGTTATTGAGGGCCAAAGGAGTGTTCTTGGAGTTCTTGGAGCTGGTTTGGAGCTAAAGAAGCTGCTGGAGCTTCATTTGTGAAGAAAGTCTTCAAGGGTAACAACTTTGCCCCTTTTTACCCCTTTCTTGCATAGCCTTTTTGCTTACCTTACAACTATTTTTGTGTTTAGTATATAACATAAAAAAGTTCTATTTTTAGGCCCTCTAAATAGTTTGTTTAGAGTGTTTTGTGACTTGAGGTTGTTTGACCCCTCTTAAGCCTTGTAAGGCTCCATTTTGTGCCATTTTGGGTGAGCTCCGAGACCTTGGTGTTTGGGCCTCCTCACCACTGAAATCTTGAGGGATTTCAGAGGTGGGGATGGTGCCTTGAGGTCCCAAGAAGGAGAGGGCCACCCCCTCTCCTTGTTGTCCTTGAAAAGGACCATTTTTGGCCTCTTGAGGGAGCACCATGTTTAGGTTCATGTTGACCATGCCTTAGCTGATTTTTGTGCTTATTATGTCATAATATGCCTCTATTTTTAGTTGGTTTTGTTACACCATGCTTGCTTAGCATACATGCCTTGTAATGCCATTTTGTTGCCTTAACATGCCTTAGGTTGTAAACCGTTGTTCTAGCATGCTTTAGGCTTAGCTTTGTGAAGCTTTCATGCTTATTTTGTTATGTTTAAGATCTGTCGTTAGCCATTTTGGTCGACCATGGCATGCATTATATAGCCCCTTTGCATTTTTGGTTTGTTGGCCTTAAGTGTATGAGTGTGTTGCATGCATCACTTGCTTCGATTTAGTGGTTGGGATCATTTTCCATGTTATTTCAGTCCATTTGATATGCTTGTATGCTTGCCTTGGACACCTCTTTAATGCTTTGAAAGCTTATGTTGTATGCTCCATGTTTTGGCCTTTATGCATGCTTTCGAATTTGAGTCACTTAGATGCCATCTAGAGGGTCCCTTTGCATGGTCTAGGTCTGCCTTGGACCTGTTTTAAGCCTTCTTGGCCTTGTGAGGCTTGGTTGGCTTAGCCATGGTTTAAGTCTCCTTTGACATGCTTTAAATGCTTGGGCCATTTGCTTGCTAATGTTTGTCTTGTTTAAGTTGGTTTGGCACCTCTTATAGCATGATTTTCATGACTTATAATGCATGCCATACGTCCATGATTATTCCCTTTTAAGTGTGCTTAAAAGTTGTCCTTTGATGCTTAAGCGTTAGGCCTTAACATGTGCATGTGTGTATGTGTGTTTGGTCCCATTTTCTTAAGCTTTGGGCCACTGTTTTGGACCTAACTTAGAGCTGTCCAATTAGTGTAAATCCATCCCTTGCATGCCATTCAAGTATTGTTACATCATCCCATGCTTGCATGCTTTGGTTGCACATGTTACATGCTTGAAATCACTTGCATTCGCCTTGCATTCCATTGGTCAAGTTGCTAGCATGTTGCGTGATTGGATTACATCTTGCATGCTCTAATGGTTTGCATAATTGTGGCATGCTTGTTTGTTTTGTTGCTTAGTTTGTGTACCTAATGTGCATTGCATGTTTGTATGCTCTCTTTTATGCCATGTTGCATATTAGCTAGCATGCTTAGGTTGCATCGCATTGAACATGCATGCTTTGCCTCTTGAAGTCAAGTGATAGAGGTTGGGCCTTTATGTGCTTATTTGGTTTGCATTTCATTTGACATGAAAATGCACAACTTGGTCTCTTAGGCCATCACGCATTGAAATGCGCGATTGATGGTCCGAGAACTAAGGACCATGTCCCTTTGAGTCATACACATGATAAGGGATAGGATTGGTGCATACATTGCTTGAATTACATTGCCATGCAAAGCCCTGTCCTCTGCTGCTATCAAACAAATTCTGCAGGAACTTTTTGCCGATCGACTGCACAGAGTGCCGACCGGCAATCTATCAGTGGCCGATAACTTCATTTGTGGCCGATGACCACCAAATCACAGCCGGTGATAATCCCCTCCAGCTGGTGGTGTCTCCCAATGTCTAGGGAAGCAATTCTGAGACTTTGGAAGTTTTCAGAGTGGCAGAGCAGGGAAAACAGAGGCAGCTTGCGCATGGCAATGGACTTCCGAGCAAGACCCAAGCACGCGTGCATTGAGCCCTCTTCCCGAGGCCCTTTTCCTTGCTTTTCTAAGCTTAGTTAATTTGTTAATTAATTAGGTAATTTGTAATAATTAATTAGCTTGCGAGTTAGTTAATTTGTATTCTTCTTTCGGTCCCTCCGAGCGAGGGCGAACTTGTATTAAGTGTGGGTGCGTGTGTGCATGTCTTCCAACCCCCACTTCTTTCTCCCTTTTACTTACCTGCTTTGATGGTTAGTAATAGGTCATGTTTAATTTAGCATATCTTATGACATGCATGCGTGCATCATTCATCAGTATTGCATGCACCGGGCTTGGCGCATCATGTTAACTGCACTAGTATTTCAAATCTAACTTGAATACATGCTACTTGTGCATTTTCACATGTCATTCATAGACTAGCCGAGCCTACTCTAGTGACATTCCGTATGCGTTGCATTAGGCATTTGAACATGGACTTGGATCATACAATGATTGCTAACGAGTTCTTTGTTTTAGCACGGAGTACGATATAAGTATTTATGCTTTAGCATCCTTGCATGCGTGTGAGTGTTGCCATGATAGCCTGATTACCATGAGGCTAACTGCTTATGTGATATAACTGCTTAAATGCCTGTGGGTGAAGGTTGGATTGTCTGAGTTGGAATAGCTCATTGAAATCCGTGTTTTAGCCTACTTGCGAGTAGCAAATTCCAAAATATTTTTCCAAAACAAATCGGATATGCAATGCTTATTCCCAAATTAGGCAGTCTAGTCTATACTTGTTTGTTGTGCACATAGCATAGTAATTCTAGGCTAATAACCGGAATAAGAACACATAACGTTTTCAAAAACGGATATCATGGTTAGTGGAGGCCGATCTTCGGATCGGGCGAGAGGAAGTGCTCATAGCTGACCTTCCCCAATCGTACTCAAGTTCCCGAGCCGAGGCAACTTTGGTGATGACGAACACGTGGCCTTTGGCACCGAGTCAGGGTTTCCTAAATTTCCCAAAATAAAATATTTAGGTGGCGACTCTGTATCTGGCAAAGCAGTCCATGTTTGGCACTTCTTTTCAAAAATCTGTTTCTCAAAACGATTTGCCAGATTTGGACTCTTTGGTTCAGATTAAGAACCGTGACACAAAATCGAGTCCGAACTGTAGCAGGGTCCCTCACGGGCGTTGTTACAATAACCCCACATGCAAATCATAATCCCCTTTCTACCTCTCAATACACTATAAGCATTTACACTATATATATATATATATATGTATATCTACAACCTTCCCTGACCATAGGCCCAAGGATTTAAAAAGGTGACTGGTATGAAACTATTAACACATATGTACATTCAAACAAGATAACCGAAGTAATACATACTACCAATCCCATCTCCATAATATGAAAACCGACAACATGTATATATACATATCCAAAATGAGATAACTAAAGTAATACATATTACCAATCTCATCTCCACCAGCCTACAGCATGGATGGCAGATCCAACAATACCAATACCACATAAAACTTTACCGGCCTCACCCGGAAGGAGGTGCTCCTCAAGTCATACTTTACCGGGTGCAAATCAAAAGGGAGTGAAGAACCTATCACAAGGCGCCACGCTTTGCCGGCTAAGATACAGTGGGGAATGGACCCCCTTTTCACACTTTACCGGGCATAAACCGGAAAGGACAAGGAAACTTCTGTCAAGGCACCACGCTTTGCCGGCTAAACAAGGCGAGAAACGGACCCCCAAATATCATCACAATAAAAGCATAATCACGTTAACTGACATCAATAATACACGGTGTAATACATATACATAGTCCGATTACCACCATAACAATCGTAATCAGTTAATTTCTTAACTCATTTCTTTTAAAATATACTCCGTGAACCACTATTCCACACGGGTTTTACTTTATTTCAAACATTTCCAAAACACATCATGGGGTACTAAATATCAAGACCATAACTATTCAACAATAGTCTCTCAACGAAAACAACACATACAGACGTTCCAATTATCTATTTAACAACATAATTCATAACTCAACAATGGAATTGTCTATTCACAATGTCCACTTCCAACCAACAACATATCATCTCATATCACACAGTCCATCCTACACTAATACACATGGCATATATCTCACAACAATCAATACCATCCTCCACCGATGGTCAATGACAAACTCTAGACGCCAATTACATAATCCGAAATAATAGATACTCCCTTAGGTAATTCCACATCATAACCCTATTTCTTTTTAACATTAACCTTTTCTTTAATATCCCAAATCAATAAACAAAACACCAAACTTTTCCAATTTATATCCTGAACATGATTTATAACCCACCACCAATTATACACACAGCCTAAAAACTCACCAATATAAACCCAAATTCACCCACATGCTTTTTTTACAAAAACTAACAATAAACTATGTTTTTAAATGTCATAAAAATTACCACAAGTCTATCTATAGTGAAGTATTGAAAAGAAGCTCAAGAATTCCTACCTCTTGAAGTGAAGGGGAGACAAGCCAAAAATCCACTGACAACAAAAACACGATCCGCTTAGATCAAAAGGAAGCCCTCGCGGCACTCTACGTTTTGATCTATAGGATTAGGGATAGAAAATGGGTGTAACTAGATGAAACCCAGGCTTTTAGGTCCAAGAAACCCTAAAATGGCGAAAAATAGAGAGAGAGAAAAGCAAAATGTGACTTTTTATGTGCACTACAGCCTTATATAGACGCATAGACCGCTCGAGAGCAAGAAATGATACTCGAGCGTCCAGACACAAAAAGTGTGACCGCTTGAGCGCAAGAAGTATCACTTGAGCGTAGAATACAAACTCTCAGAAGTTTTACAGACAAGTGACCACCGTTCGAGCACAAGAAGTACCGTTCAAACACTGCTCGAGCCCATGAATGGCTGCTCGAGCGAAGAATGACAATTCCCAGTATCTTTGTAGACGTGCAAAAGTGCTAGAAGTTCACAATGACCGCTTGAGCTCAGGAAGTGCCGCTTGAGCATAGAAGCAAAATTCTGGGCAACAACAATTTGAGAAACAAGTTACCAGCCTGTTCGCAACACAACCAAGACATTTCAATAACCATACCCAATAAACAATGAGTAGAAACAAAACATGAACAACCAAAAAGCAATGAAACCCGGATCCAAAACATCAACGGGTCGGATTCAAACTAGGGTCGCTATATAAACTTTCTCGCGCGGGTACCAACACATCACACACCATTTTTCCAAAACCTGACTCTTTACCCAAACTCACATGCTATTTACCACCCTTTTAACAATCTTTCCGAAGTTTTCAAGCATTCGTATATTCATTAAAGTAAAATTAATCTTTCACCATCCAAGCAATTGTAACAAAAAAAAAAAAAAATGAAGTGGCAATATCCAATCTCTCAAGAACATTTTGAATTCACAATTCTTCATTCAAATACCACTTCAATATCATGAACCAATCATCAATTTAAAGAGTTAAGAGTCAAAAGTCAATTTCATTTTATCACATCATTTATAAAATTTCAAAATTAGGGTTACTTTTGTAAGATTTGGGGCTTTTGCCCTTCCAACATATACAAATATTTGTTTAATCAAAAACTTCTATAATTTATGGCTAAAAATAGAAATCTTAAGAAAATTTTGGGAAAAATACATTTTTGTTAAAAAACTTCATTTTATACATCTATCAATTTAACAATGTTGTGGCAACACCCTATAATCATTTCCAAATTAAAGAGATACAAGTTTAAAAGTAGCCCTACCTCAAATTTCAGACTACAAAACTAGATTGTCGACGGACTCTTTATAAAATCACAATCCAATCGGTAGAAAGCTTAGTTCTTACTCAAAAGCAACCTTTGCAAGCAATGGGTTTGTGAATCTAAAGCCAAGTTTGGCATGTGGCAAAAAAGCTAAAAAGTCAAAAAGTTAGTCAAAAAGTTAAAAAGTTGACATTATTCATCAAAAGTCAAAAAGTACGGCTGCATAACTCTCAATCCTAATTTTCCTCTACACACTAATTTACACAATTTTTTAATACATATTTTTTCATAAAAAGTCAAAAAGTTAACCTAAACAACCATATTTTCTTCCTCAACTTTTTAGTCCAAAAAGTCAAAAAGTACACTTATTTAGGGCATCCCAAACAACTCCTAAATAGAAATACAAGATTTTTAGAGAGAAATATCTAGGAATTTCGAAGTTAGAGAGAGAGAAAAGAAGAGAGAAGAAAAAAAAAGAAAAAAAATGATCTAAAAGTCACTTTTTAAGTGACTGATATCGCGCAAATTGCTCAAGCAGTCATTTCACCACTCGAGCGGTGAATGAAATCCCTCAATATCTTCGCCTACAAAACGAGATACTGAGAACCCCCTCATTTTCGCTCGAGGGACCACTTGTTCGCTCAAGCGATCCCTTGACCTGCAAAATAAACTGTTGGGAGCACCTCATCACCGCTCGAGCGGTCACTTGAAACGAATTGTCACATTTTTTATTTTGGAGGACATTTTGTTTTCACTTTTACCTTTTAATTTATTTGTTGACTTTTTTTTGACTATCTGTTCAAATTTATATCTATTTGTTCAAAAAAAATTGACTATTTGTTCAAATATTTTGAATATCTATTCAATTTTTCTCCGTATCTGTTCAAATATCTATCGAAATTTTATTATTTGTTTAATTTTTTTCCATGAATTCTATCTATCAAAATTCTATCTGTTCAAATTTTTATATTTTTCTATCTGTTGAAATACAAGCACACCAAATCCTATCTATTGAGCCAAACCAACCTTATCTGTTATAATACCAAGCCAAATCAAACCAAACCATATATGTTCAAATATTTTTTCTACATGTTCAAATCTCTCTCTCCCTCCCTCCCTTCCTATTGCAATCATCATCAACAACAACCACAATAACAACAAAGAACAATCAAGAACTACAAAAAAAAAATAAAACAAAACAAAACAAAAAGAAAAAAAAAAAAAAAAATGAACATATCTCAGATATGATAAATGCAATAACAGCAGCAACAACAACAACAACAAAGGTGGGTTTCAAACCAGAGACCTCGCCATTGATGGAGCAGATATAAGTACAAATCTAACTCTAGTGAAGAAGATTACGGTAAGCTAGACAAAATTAGGACGCCAAATTAGGCGACCCAGATCTACGAATCGCATAGATCTGGATTGAGTTTATCGAGATCTAACTAGTTCAAGTAGAAAGTCACCGTCGGTGGTTGAACCTAGCTGTTGAGGGACTGGTTCTCCAGCAGAATGCATAGAACGATGACAATTTGAAGTGGGAAGTTCAGATCATCCAAGTTCTTTCTATACAGATCATTATCAAAGATCATAGATCTATTAAACCCTAGGGTCTCCGATCAATGCCGTTGTTCGACACCGATCTGCAAAGAAAATAAGCAAAATAGATTAATAAAAAATTAAAAAAAAAATGATTCATAGATCTGTACTGTGAATATCTGGACATGGATAACTGTAAAAGGAAAGAGGATGAGAGAGAAGCAATAGCATGGGCGAAGTCGGAAAAAGAATCAATCGATCGATAGATCGCCAAGAGAACTCTCTCTATTGCAGAAGCATGACGACGATGAGGGATGCACAACGGAGCGAGCGGGCTTGGAGGCCATTGGAATCTTAAGGGCGAGATTGTCTATGATCAAGCGCACGAAAGGATATATATCCATTGTTGCCCCTCCGACGAGTTGTAGGGCTCAGATTTGGACTTCAATCTACACCGCCGCCATGGGTGGCCTTCAAGTTAACTAGGCGATCTGTAGAGGAGGCAAACCGGAGAGATGAGAGAGAGAGAGAGAGAGAGAGAGAGAGAGAGGAAGACAGAGTGGTTTGGCTTTTAGGGCATGTTTGATGGGGTGGATTAGAACATGAGATAGGAATTATTATGTGGCTCAATTATTTTATGTTTGTTTTAACACTTTGGTTTAGGATTATTAATCTAATGAATAATTAATCCAATAAATTCGTAAGATTATTAGTAATGAGGTAGGGGTGAGATTATTAGTCCAATCTATATTAATCCAATTGGATAGTGAATATCACACTAATTTAATAGGATTATTAATACTTCACTATTAATCTTGTGAATCAAGCATGACCTTAGAGTACCGGCAACCGGGCACACGCGATGCGTGTACAAACTTATTTGGAAACTCAATTGATGAAAATAAAAATTCAATTGTACTACACGCATTAGAGTATAAAATGAGAGGTTTGTCCCTCGTATAATAAATATATCGGCTGTGATTGGGGCCTCGAATTTGAGGCTCGAAATTGCCTCAAATGCTATTTTTTTTTTTTTTTTTTTTTGGGCTTATACATTAAAAAAAAATAAATAAAAATAATAATAATAATAACAAGCAAAACATCAACCCAGCAAAAAAAAAAAAAATAGAAATTCGAGCCAAATTTGAGCCAAAAATTTGAGGCCTCAATCTTTTTCCTAAATATATATACGTGGTTAGTTTGGTCATTTTATTTAAACTTGTCTTTCTGGACAAACTATTTTAATGCATGGATTTTTGACCAAACAAAATCTAATTTTAGATTTATGGACCGAATGCCCTATATATATATAGATTTGGGTGTATTTTGAAGAGTAATTTGTGGGAGAGAAAAAAAAACGTAAGACGCATTGAGAGTAAATTAAAACTCTAAATAATTTAATAAAGTGTACTAAAAATTTTGGTGTGCTTAATGATTTTTTTAGTACAAATAGAATCTCCCATTGTGTTAGTTATTGCAGACTTTCTAGTTATGGTGGACTAATAGTCTATTTGATATAAATATTTTTTATACTTATAATAATCTCTTATCGATTTACCCAAAAAGAAAAAAAAAAACTTCGATTGAAATTTAAGGACTAAATTGCTACCATTTGAGAGTGAGGAAACACAACAAAATTTAAGAATAGTTGAAGGGTGAAAATTGTAATTTATCCCTTTATTTTTATGATTTAAAAAAATTAAAATAAAATCACAATTGGAATTTTTTGAGGAAGCTACAAGAAAAATAAATATATGTGGTGAAGAATAGATACCTGCCGGTATGCTTATAATATCTCTGACCTCATTGTTAGCGTGGGCCCTATGGGCTATTTTGGCAACATAATTTGTATTCATTATTTTTTTGTTAGTAGCAAAAGTTAAAAGTTGATTTTTTGTCTCTTTTTTCATTTGGGAAGTTGGTTTTTAGCCAACGGTGAAATTACAATTTTACCCCTCATGGGTCAAAATGTGTTACATAGGTGAAGTTGTAAATATTTTAAATAAATAGGGGTAGTTTGGTTATTTTATTATGATTTGACATCATAAACAAACATTAATCAAAAAAGTCAAAAGTCACTTTTTATCAACTTTCCAAATCATTTGTCTAAAAAAGCCAAAAGTTTGGTTAAAAGTTAAAAAATCACTTTTTACCATCTTCCCAAAACAATCTTATATGATATAGTAGACACAGTTTGATTTTTTTTATTTTTTTTAAAAATTTTTTTAGATAGGACACAATTTGATTTAATTCAGTCTGTTTTGAAAATTTAAGATGATATTACACCGTTGAAAATGAGAGTTTTAATCTTTTTAATTGGCAATTTTATTTTATTTTTTCACAAGATAACGGTTCTTAGTTAGCTACCTTCTCCCTAGGGGTGAGATTCCTGTTGTGTTCACAACAATTCAACACTAACAAAGCCAATTTAATTAAACGTGTCAATTACTTTAACACTAACAGGACTTACTTATAATCATGTTGACTCTAATGCGACACGTTTAATATGATTAGCAAAAGTTTATATTTCAAATTATAGACATATTGTATCACCTATTTAAAAATAAAAACAAAACAAAAATTGTTTTATATTACATAACTTGTTTAAAAATTGACACACAATGATAATATATATATATATATATGCCAATGTCTATAAAAATAATTAAAAATATTCATTACTAATCTATTGCACATCCAATCTAAACTATAAACAATTGTCACTCATTGATATTTAATGATAAATTGCAAATACACTCCCTAAAGTTTACTTAAAATACAGATTGCTCCTTATAATTTGAAAAATTATAAATATCCCCTTGTCATAAGTTTTATTTAACAGAATTAACTAAAAAATGAAATTCCTAAATACTCTTCTATATAATAATAAAATTACCTGAATTATTAATTGAAATATATTTCTAACAATATTAAAAATTATTAATTTACTTGATAATATATTAAAAAAATGGATCATTTGACTCATTTGCAAGTTGTAACTTGTATGCCACGAAGAATAAAAAAAAAAGTTTTATGGCTATCGTTTGATTAAAGAGTTCTTCAAGATTTTGGGAGAGACAGACAATTTATCAAATCACAGTCGACAGTCGATTTATCATTAATTTAGGATTGCACTTCATTAGGTATATATATTATATAGAGATTTAAGTTTTAATCTACTAGATAAGAATGAATTATTTAAGATCTTATAGTTACTAAATTCATGTTGTATCGGGTTACATGCAAGTCAATAGTGGGTTCATGTCAAAGTGTTGACACGAATTTTTACGTGGATCAAACGTGTCCATTTCAAATTTCGCGTGTTCAACCCAAATATGATCCATTTAATATTTGTGGTTTTGAGTTGTGTCATATTCAGGTTCGAGTTAAAAAATGATTAACCTTAATCTTCTGATTACGTGTACGGTTCGAATCGTGTTAACGGGTTACATGTCAAATTCCCACCCCTTCCTTCTCTCAATAGACAGAAATCTGAAATTTCACTCATCTTGACACTTAAGTGTTCAATTGCCGTAGCTCATTTTCCTTTGTTTAATGAGTTATTTTTTGCATCTTTCTTGTTATATATATACTAGTGATCAGCATACGCATCTGAAAAAAAAAAACTAATAATATAAGAATAATAACAAATAAAAAAAATGAACATATAACATGTGTTGTTGAAGTGGTAATTGCCTTCTTAATCTAAGGCATGATCTTGATTTCAAATCCTATTTTCCTCTAAGGCTTGGTTTGGGAAGTAGGTTGGTTTTTTGACTTTTTGGCTTTTTTGGCTATTTTAGCCTGGGCTAAAAAGCTTGGTTTGGGAAGGGCTTTTTGATTTTTTGGCTTTTTTGACTTTTTTTGTGAGAGAAGAATGTAATGATTATAGGTTGGATGTGATGTTTTGTTTGTTATGGCTAAAATAGCCTATTTTGTTTTTTGTGGCTAAAATAGCCAAAAAAACCTGAAAATCAACTTGCCAAACAGAGGCTTATATAAAATATAAGACATTTTGTGTGAAGTTTGGGACTTGGGTTATATAAAATATAAGACATTTTGTGTGAAGTTTGGGACTTGGGTTTTTTTTTTTTTTTTTTTTTACAAAAAGACAAACTTTTTGCAAAATCAAAA
Organism: Camellia sinensis; assembly: GCF_055761805.1. Lineage (NCBI taxonomy): Eukaryota > Viridiplantae > Streptophyta > Magnoliopsida > Ericales > Theaceae > Camellia > Camellia sinensis. Next base: position 96,964,941 of record NC_138975.1, on the reverse strand, counting down.
AAAACACATCCAAACAAAATATCACATCCAACTCCATAATTATTTTACTTTTTCTCTCTAACAAACATCACATCTAACCACAAAAAAACTCAACTATCTTCTCAAACACAAAAAAAAATTTCTCCAATAATATCCTACAACTAAAAAAACCTATATAAAAACTCACTTCCCAAATACCTACATAATTTTTACATAAAATAGGAGACAATTTGTGCCAAGACTATCTCAAAGCTTCACATATATAGTAGTGTATAGATAGATATATAAATATGCTAGTTAGTGTTAGATATATATTTTGTTAAGAACATAACTGAATGTTCAATTTAATTGTAAATCTTATGATACTTATAATTTATCTCCTAGTAATGATCCAAAAAAAATAAAAATCGTATTTCCTACTTCACTTTTGCAAGGACTTCTTATTTATTTATTTTTGTGTTTGGTTTCTGTATTTCTAATATTACTAATCATGAATATTTTTAGATGATATTATAATCAAATATAAGTCCCACCCTTTATGAAAGGATTGTATCACATTCTATATTTAATTTCTGTGTAAACTTACTCTATTCATGACATTAAAATGACAATAAAATACTTTTAGACTGATTTGTACAATTCATTGGTAATGAAAAGTTGCAGTTATTATTGTGTTAACATTGTAAAAAATTATTATTATTATTATTATTATTATTATTATCATAGTATAGAATACATGTCATCATGTTAAATTGAAAGTAAAAAGAAAGTTATGAAAAAACATAAAGTAGAAAATATAAGAAGAGCGATGCTAAAGATTTATATTTTTAAACGTATAAATTTATTTATAATAACGTGGTATGTGGTAAGAGAGTTGAATCTTATATCATTGAATGTGTAACAAATTAAAAATTGACATATAATATGCCATATCATTATAAGTATAATTATAAATAATAATAAAAAATCAACGTTCTCAAACAATTTTCATATAAGAAATGGAATATATGGAAGGACAAACCAAAAACATGTGAAAAATCTAGAAACCCGCTAGATGTTGATTTGTGATTATGTATCAATTTTAAGTAGTATATAACAATCTCAATCAAACAATCAAGACAAATCGACACAACGATTTTACGTGGAAAAACCACAATTGGACACCTCCAACTGTGATAAAAAAAAACCACGAGCAACAATGACAAAACAATCCACTAAAAAGATATAAAGGAATTACACAGGTATACTCTCAATTACCTAGCGTATCCACGCCCGAATTAAACCATCCTCTATGTGTCTCTTCCAACCCCGTCTTCACTTCGGAATTGTCTTGACGATGAGCCACTCCGGAATCTACCAAAGCTTCAGGCTCGAATTCTTCAGAATCCACCGAAGAACAACTCTCTCTTTTGTATGGAATTAAACAAACAATCCTTTGATGTAAACTTCTAAAACCATGAGTTGAATACTCAATCAAAACATCAAAGTAAACTAGCAAAATATCCCCAGATATAAACCTTAGAATCCAAAAAGAAGATCTGGAGAAGTTATCCAAGTTTTGGGAGAAACCCAACTACTTATAGAAAACCAAAGTAATCCTAGTTTTTGAAGAAAACCAATTCCTTATAGAAATCCAAGAATCTGTATTCGCGGGGTCCGCTCGAGCGTGAGAATTCCCGCTCGAGCGGAGGCTTCAAAATTGTGTGATTTATATAGGCTTCACGCTCGAGCGAAAGTTTCCACACTCGAGCGTCGAATCACACCATCTAGTACTTTTCCAGGCGAAGCAGAGATGCTGTGAGCTTGCAAACCCCGCTCGAGCGTCACTTTCCCAGCTCGAGCGGGACGACCAAAATTGGAGAATCTGAAAAACTAGATCTTGTTACACCCTCGGTTTTGATCCATGGAAACTGACAAATGCACGATTCGGGTTAGATTCGCATCTAATAAACTCATAACCTCACTGAAATAAAGGTGCGAAAACAAATACAACTGAAAGGAGTTTTGTCAAACGGGATTGCCAAGAATAAAATCTAACAATCTCTCCATTTAGCAATACCGTGACAAAACGCACCTAACAAATAAAATCCTAATCACCCCAACCCATTACAGCCAACAAAAGCCAACTTCTTTCTGAAGATCATGATCTGCAAAACAGTTATTAGTGTCACAATCTCCAAAACAACTTATTAGTCCCACAAGAGTATATGAAAAAGCAATAGACATATGACACGGTTATCTTGAAACATGAGATGGAAAAACATGAATAGATGAAAACTAAAACTCATGAAAAACAACTCTCAAACAACAAAAGTAAGATCATAAACCAACTCAAGTCAAGATGAACCAAACTCCCCCTCACTAAAAGCAACCCACAAACACTGAAAACAGTGAACAAGAAGAAAACAACAAAAATAATATGGTGGAGCAAGCAAGAAATTTCAGATTTGTACCTTGAAACACATAAGATTATCCAAGAAGCACCATTACAAGAAAACACAATGTGCACAGCTTGTAAAAGATTCCTCATGAAAGAAGGTAATGCATTATGTGAAAAGCATAGATCCTATGAGAAAAGTGTGTGTGTGACTCTTAAAGTTCGACAAACACTAGATTCAATCCTAGCAGTGATCTGAAAGTTGGACCTCCGACAAGAGAATCTAAGCACAACAAAGGAAAGTCAAACCACTAGGAAACAAGGGGTATTTGGTGAGTAAAAGCGGAGGCTCCCCCTCAATCAATGAATCTTTTTTTTTTTCACACACTTTTTCTTTTCTTTCTTTTGCACATTTTTTTCTTTTCTTTCTTGTGCACAGTTTTTTTTTTCCTTTTTTTTTTTTGCATATTTTTTCTTCTTTTCTTTCTTTTTCTTTTTCTTTTTCACACTCATTGGCGACTAACACGCTCAAGTGTATGGAAACCGAACTAGAGAAGCATGGATATACTAAGGATGGCCTAATTGGTGGCTCTGAGGTAGCATTCTCCTCATGGCTGGACTACAAAGAATCGAGGGGAAAGCCATGGAGATGCAAAAATATGGTAGGTGGTTAAGAGACTCAACATCACCCATGATATGCTAGTATAGGTCAATTCCTCTAGAAACGCAAAAGATCAATGACAGAAGTTCATAGAGAAAAAAATCACTAAGGCGGAAAACTCCAAATTTTGCTAATCCAAGAGTGTGTACAGAATAAGACATACTATTCAAAAAACACGCACTCTAAAATGAGTAATGACCACAGAAAGCACACATATATTAACATGTAATGGATATTCTCATCAATTCCAATATGCACCAAGGACCACTCAAAAATTTCAAGCTTCCAAAACCATACTAAGAAAATCTTTTTGGGTTTTTTTTTATTTTTATTTTTGTTTTTTTTAAACAAAGCAAGACAAAAAAAAAATGAACGAGCACACATGAATGAAAAAAAAAAACACACAGAAACCCAAAAACTAAAATGAAAAAACAAATTAACACAAGGCAAGTTTTCTCACCCAAACTGCTTTAGTACGAACAAAATTGTGAGAATTACGGTTCTTGAGTGGTATCTTGACGTTGTCGTTCCTTTTGCTTTCAATGGGAACCCGTCTCGACTTGGTTTCCAACATCCTATTTTTAGGTCTAGGCAAATACACTCTCCCATGCAACTTATAACAATAAAGGCGAATATGACCGTGCATACCACAATGATGACAAATAAAAACAGGGTGTACCTTTTTTTCTTTTACCTTACCAACTCTCGGAAGTTTGAGAAGTCTATCCTTATGTTAAATTTTTTGTTCTCCCTTTCCTTGAGTTCTTGTATCATGAGATGTTGAAGCACTCTGTTTTTGCTCTTTCTTACCACCAAAGCCAATGCCACTCTTGTCAGAACAGATTTGTTGTGACCCAATGATATTGTCCAAAGTCTTTGATCCTTTGTTCCAAAGACCAATGGTAACCATGGCACACTTGAGTTCTTCCTCTTTCTTGATCATTAGTTCTTCCAAAGCAACTTGAGACATTTCGAGAGTTTTAATTTTTCTTCATATGTTGCATAGATTTGTTGTAGCTCGTTCCTCTCTGTCTCACAAGTCAAGAGTTTTGCACAAAGAGCTTGTCGATCATTAAAAATCTTAAGGGCATCATTCCTTGCCTCGGAAATCTCCTCCTTTAGTTTGACATTCTCACTTTCACATGCTGTGAGTTTCATAGTGAGTTTGTCATTCAATTTGGATAACTTAAGAGATTCCTTATACAACTTTTCATAAGTTTGCTCAAGCTCTTCATCATCACTTCCCGAGGATTCATCATCAGTGGTATTCTCGATCGGCCCCTTCAGATACTCTGTTCGTCCTTCAGTTTCAGAAGCCACCATGAAAGCAAGGAATAGTTTATGTCCTCCTTCACCTTGATCTTCATTGTCACTTTCATCTTCACCAGATTCTAATTCATCATCCTAAGTGATGGTGAGGGCTTTCTTCTTCTTCAAACGAGTGGAGCATTCTGAAGCAAAGTAGCCATATCCTTGGCATTCATAGCATTGGACTCTTTCAAAGTTCCCTTATATCATTCCTTTCTCCTTCTTGGCTATAAAATTAATTTTGAGTTTATCTTTGCCTTTAGATTTATGAATATGAGTAGATTCCAAAAGATTATGATTCTTTTTCAGAAAAGATTTTTTAAATTGTTTAACAAAAGCAGCCGTAATCTTGGAATCTATCTCACAGTCCTCATCAGAATCCTCTCCAACTCTATAAGCACTACTAAAAGTAATATCTTTTTGTTTCTTTTTGAAATTCCTATGTGCCTCATAAGTTTGTAGATTTCCAACCAACTGATCTAGCTTGAGGTTGTCAACATCTTGAGCCTCCTCAACAGCCGTAACTTTTGGTTGGAACTGATCGGGCAAGGATCTCAAAATTTTTTCCACAACTTTGGATTCTAGTATTTTTTCACCTAAATTGAAGCTGGAATTTACAATGTCACTCAACTTTGCATTAAATTCATCAAAGGTCACACTATCTTTCATTGAAAGGTTTTCGAAACTAGATGTGAGCCTTTGAAGTTTTGAGTGTTTCACAGAATGAGTGCCCTCATGAACAGTTTGTAAGATATCCCAAGCCTCTTTTGCGACTTCACAATTACAAATACGACTAAACTCTTCAGGTGTGACAGCGTAAAAGAGAGAATTGATAGCTTTACTATTCCAACTACTATTTTGGTAATCAATTGTATCCCACTTTTCAATTGGTTTGGGGAAAGTTACTCCATCAACGGTAATTGTTAGTTCGGTCCACCCATTCATGACAGATTGCCAAAATTTTTCATCTATAGATTTCAAAAACGACCTCATCCGAGCCTTCAAAAAAGAATAATTGGATCCGTCAAGTAGGGGTGGTCGAACCATAGAATTTCCCTCACGAATTGAATCTATTATCACAAATCAAACAAGATCTCGCTCTAATAGATTTGTAAAACAAAAAAAAAAATAGAGCGACCTGCTCTGATACCAATTGAAAAATTTAGAAACCCGCTAGATGTTGGTTTGTGATTATATATTAATTTTAAGTAGTATATAATAATCCCAATCAAACAATCAAGACAAATCGACACAACGATTTTACGTGGAAAAATCACAATTGGACACCTCCAATTGTGATATAAAAAAAAAAAAAAACCACAGGTAACAGCCACAAAACAATCCACTAAGAAGATATAAAGGAATTACACAGGTATACTCTCAATTACCTAGCGAATCCACGCCCGAATTGAACCAACCTCTATATGTCTCTTCCAACCCCGTCTTCACCTCGGAATTGTCTTGACGATGAGCCACTCCGGAATCCACCAAAGTTTCAGGCTCGAATTCTTCAAAATCCACCGAAGAACAACTCTCTCTTTTGTATGGAATTAAACAAACAATCCTTTGATGTAAACTTCTAACACCATGAGTTGAATACTCAATCAAAACATCAAAGTAAACTAGCAAAATATCCCCAGATATAAACCTCAGAATCCAAAAAGAAGATCTGGAGAAGTTATCCAAGTTTTGGGAGAAACCCAACTACTTATAGAAAACCAAAGTAATCCTAGTTTTTGAAGAAAACCAATTCCTTATAGAAATCCAAGAATCTGTGTTCGCGCGGTCCGCTCGAGCGTGAGAATTCCCGCTCAAGCGGAGGCTTCAAAATTGTGTGATTTATATAGGCTTCACGCTCGAGCGGAAGTTTCCACGCTCGAGCGTCGAATCACACCATTCAGTACTTTTTCAGGCGAAACAGAGATGCTGTGAGCTTGCAAACCCCGCTCAAGCGTCACTTTCCCCGCTCGAGCGGGACGACCAAAATTAGAAAATCTGGAAAACTAGATCTTGTTACACCCTCGGTTTTGATCCATGGAAATTAACAAAGGTACGATTTGGATTGGATTCACATCTAATAAACTCATAGTCTCACTGAAATAAAATGTGCGAAAACAAATACAACTGAAAGGAATTTTGTCAAACGGAATTGTCAAGAATAAAACCTAACAACATGAATTGATTATATATTTTTTATTTATTCTATTATAGCAATAAATGTAACCTAACTTATAGATGTATTACTTTTTTAGCTTCTTCGACGATTAGAAGTAGGAGTAACGTAATGTAATTTCTTGTTGATAATTCTATTGTTCATTCACTTAATTATTTCTCTTTTTTTCTTCTTTATCTGTTTATTTCCTTTACACATGGTGAATTTAAAGTCCTCAGACTGTAGATTTTCAACACATGATATTAATTAGCTTAAATATAAATATGAAAAAGTAATTTAACTCCTTTTCTTTTTGTGCATGTCCTATAAGAAAAATGTTATAACACAATGATACTTTATAATTGGAATATTTGAATAAGACTAATACATAACGCAAATGAATTAATACAATTTTAACACTTGGTGATACATTTGAAGTGTGACTTATTATAAGCTGAAAGTTAATAATTAAAATGTAGAAGCCAAAAGCATTCATCTTCTAATTTTTAGATAATTATTTTTTAAAATTTATTTAAATTATTTTTGGAAGATTTATTAGAAAATCCCTTTTCAAGTGTTTATATCCCAAGTAGTCTATAAGACATTCTTGTATTCCAATAAATCCTATTATTTGAACATTTGCTCTACCAAATCCTAATTCTCGTATTTAAAGTATTTTATGAGCATTTTTGCCTTTACAAATATTTTTTGAATGGTTAGTAATTTTGTGATATGAATATTCATATTTTACAATGTAAATATTCACGTGTGAACATTCACATCACGGAACATTTGCACTGCAAATGTGAATATTATTAGGGGTATTTTGGTAATTATGTCACTCGTAGGACTTATTAGAATATACGAAAATAATGTAAACTAAATAAAATATAAGTAGGTCAAAAGGAATTTATGAAAAAATGTCCCATTATTTTTTCACAACTTGTGAACACCCATATTTAAATTATTCTTGAAAGAAAATAAATAAATTAATTAATTAATTAGTTTTAAATTAACCAAATCCTATCACCAACAAAGACCCTATTAAGAATGAAAATTTTGTGGGTGTTCAATATTTGTTGTTTATAAATTAGTTTAATTAGGATTCAATATAATAATTATTCTTACTAAATACCTTAGATAAAAATCTTAGGGTATCAATCTTCAGAACCCCTACAAATACACACAAAAAAATAAATAAATAAATAAATAAAATACAAACAAACAAATCGTGGGCAAACAACCCACAGCTCCTACCAAACCCACCATCTTTTAGAATTTAGGATAGCCATAAAATTTAGGGAAAGCTTGTAAAATTTAGGGAAAAGCTTATAAAATTTAGGGAAAGCTTGCTCTTAGAAATTGGAGAAAGGGAATGGAATTTTTTTTGAAAAAAAAAATGTGTGAGAGAGTGGGAGAGAGAGAGCTAACCGCGGAGGGAGTCTTTAAATTGCATCTAGTAGAGTTCATATTTCTGCACAGAGAGTTCATATTTCTAGACTAAGCATAAACCATTACATCCAAATAGAGGGAATTCTGGTGGAAGAAGAGGAGGAGATTGAGGTTGCATATTTTCCTACCATTTCATTATTCCATTTCAACCCTACCACTAAGTAAGAAAACCCTCTCAACCCTCTCATTTTTTTTTATATCATTGAAATTTTTCAGTTTATGTACATTTGATACATTGTCTAAAACTGTGTTGAATCTGCCAGCATGTTTGTCCGAATTTTTAGACAATTTTATACTAACAATTTCGATATTAATTCTTCTACAAAGTTGTTGATAATTATGTCTAATTCATCCAGGAATTTTTGCAACAATTTTTGAGCTCTCTACGAATTTATTCAAATTTTTAATTAAAACTAAAGCTGTGTTCAGAATAATCTGTTTGAATCTGCCAACCTGTTACCCGAATTTTTCGATAATTTTAAACTCAAAATTTCGAGATGATTTCTTCTACAAAGTTATTGATAATGATATCTAGTTTGTCCAGAAATTTTTGGAAACCATTTTTGAGCTCTCTACGAATTTATACAAATTTTTAATCTGAAACTGTGTTGTGAATAATCTGTTTGAATCTGCCAGCATGTTTATCCGAATTTTTAGATAATTTTATACTCAAAATTTAGAGATGATTTCTTCTACAAAGTTGTTGATAATGATGTCTAGTTTATCCAAAAAAAATTGGAAACAATTTTTGAGTTTTCTAAGAATTTATACAAAATTTTAACTAAATCTGAAACTGTGTGACAGATTTTACCTTGTATTTGAAAATTTATTTAAATTTTATACTAAGCCAAATCTGGTAATTTCTAACTAAAAGATGAAATTTGAGAAGTCTAGTTTCATGATAAATTTTTAGATTATGGGTTTGATCTATAAATTTAAGCATGGAATTAATATAAGGAAATGTGACAAATCTGTGTCATAAACACCCTTGGAATTTTAAGAATTATTTATAATTTATTTTTGGAAAAAGCTTTCTGAAAAATGACCATAACATGTTTATGGATTATTCTGTAGATTGATATGAATTTTAGAGTTGTATAAGTAATGTATTTAAAATTTTACTTGCAAGACATATATTCTGAAAAAAATTTCTGGACAGGATAAAATCACCGCTTTCATATTATACTAGTTTAATTTAGTAAATCAAAAATTTGTGCAGGTGTGCATTTATGGTTTATTTCTTGTATTTAAGTTATTATGTTCATACCATGGTTTTAAGTAATTGTTTACTAAATTTTGTACATTGAACTATTATTGGGTGACATGCATAATATTTTATGTTGGGAGTTTTTCTTTAGTTGGTATAACGTTATTGGTGATTGAGATTTGAATAATTTGTGTTTAGTATATAAATTAATCAAAAGGATTAACGGTATATAATGAGTTACTGATGAAGGGTTAATACCGGGTATTCAGGGTGAGCCCTGGTTTTGAGAATTCTCACGTAAATTATGTTGCGAAACTCTAAGATGGCACGGGACTTATTTGAACCCTTTTCGGTATTCAGTTTTGGAATAAGGGTGGATGTGCAGGTGGCACACAGGGAGGTTACTTACCCCTGGCAGATCGTTTCCTTGGGGCAACCACGGATGCCACTACTTGGGTATATAACTCCGGACGTGGGCATCCCTGGTAATTACGGTTGGTAACACTTAAATATTTGACCAAGAGAGGGTTTCAAATTAACCGTTGCCATGCGTAGTGGTTGGTAAGTTAAATCTCTTTAGTGAGATTTCGAGTGTCACCTAATTTATTAAAATTACTGAAATTATTCTAAGGGTTGTAATTTGTGTGTACAATTATATTGTTATCTCATGTTTAGAATCTTATTATCTTTCTCTTAAAAAGAATAGTAGGTTGGTTACGTTTTCTTACTTTGTTGCAAAACTCATGGCATATATTTTGTTGCCCTGGCGTTTCATGCCAGATTATGTCGAAGAAGGGACTGGAGCTGAAACTGGAGCTGCTGCCAATATCGAACCTTGGCTGACTTAGAGTCAAGATTTTATCAGAATAAAATCCTGTTATCCCTTGTATTAGGATTAAACTATGTTGTGACGTTGTGTGTGAACTTGTAGTTTTATTTTGTCGTTGGACTTTGGCTTTGTAAGAACTTAAAAGTTCCTAACTAGTAGTTAAAATTTTATCTAGTAAGTTATTGTTATTTAAATCTTATGACGTTTCAAAAATATATATATATATATTTGGGGCGTCACAGTTTGGTATCAAAGCCTAGGTTTGAACCTTCGGGCCATGGGTAGAAGTTTGTTTTTTAAAAAAAAAAAAAACCTTACCTTAATTTGTATTTTGCGGTGACTTGACTAAGTTAGAACCTTTTTATTTGTAGGATGTCAGGGTCATCAGACATTAACTCTAATGAGGAAAATTCGGTGGAAAACTATGACATAGAATCTGACCCAAGTGAAGAAGTGGAGATGCCTATAGAAGACTATGAATCCATAGAATCTGACCCAAGTGAAGAAGTGGAGATGCCTATAGAAGACTATGAATTTGAGCTTGAGCTTGACCCTGAACCTGATCCTGAACTTGAGCTTGAGTCTGAGTCTGATGAAGTTGAAGAAGTTGTACCAATATACAACCCCCCGGAGGTTATTGTGATTGAGTCAGACACTAAAGATGAGTCTATGGAAGGCAATACCGAGGAGAACACTGGAGATATAGGAGCCACGTTTGAGGGTTGGGATGTGCGAAACGGGTTGCAGATTGGCTCTTTTGTATATGTCAGACTTTATTCCTTAGGAGGTTGTGCTTGGAAAGCTGAGAGTTGGGTGGGTACCTATATCGGACCTGTCCAGATTCTAGGACAAAAGACTCCCTGGGTATATCAATTAGGCCCTTTCCCGGATGGTTTCACTGATAGGGTGGGTGACCTTTTTGACTTTTGGAGCCTTCAGTGTATCATGCCCGACCCAAGCAGAATTGTGAGGAGAGATGGGTCAGTGAACTTCAGGGACTGGAGGACTTATCGGGAGAAGCTAGTGCTGCTGCTAGGGCATTGTGTGTGCAAAACTGCTATCTTCGTAAGGGTGCTGTGGTGATTCATGGGACTTTTCCAAGCCACATGGGAGCCGGAAGCCCTGGTGTGGAGAGACTTTCCTTGGCTATTTTAAGGGGTCTTAAGGGAATTATAAACTAGGCTAACCGATTGTTTTGTATGCTCACATGTAAAATTGCCTAGTTCAGAATTGTGAGTGTAGGAGTTAACTCGGATTGTAGGGGCTATCTTTTGCCCGTAGTATGTTATTTAATCTTTTCTATGTTTTACTTGTATTTTGCTAATTGTAGCCTATCTAGCCTAATTAATGAAGTTTTTTTTTAACTATCCTTGCACGTAAATATAATAATAATAATAATGGTAATAAATAAATGAATAAATCACAAGAAAATCCCATCATGCAGAATGGCTAGACGAACAAGAAATAATAACAATGGTAATGGTGATGGAGTGCCTGATGGCGATGTCGCTCGAATTATACGCGCGATTGCTGATAGGGTAGGCAATATACCACCCCGAAACCAAGATCAAAACAAATCGGAGATGATAACAAAATTTGAAAAGCTACGTCCCCACAAATTCCTTGGTGGACCAAACCCCCATGAAGCTGAAGCTTGGTTAAGACAAATTAAGAAGTTGCTAGATACTTCCGACATCCGAAATGAACAAGATGGAGTGACCATGGCGGCATTTCGAATAGAAGGGGAAGTAGATCATTGGTGGGAAATGATCAAAAGTACTCGACAAGTAGAGACATTAACTTGGAGACAGTTCGAAGACCTGTTCATGGAAAAGTATTTTTTTAACTCGCTAAAACAAGAAATGATTCAAGAGTTCCTCCAACTGAAACAAGGAAAAATGTCAGTCGCTCAATATGCGAACCGTTTTGAAGCTCTTTCACGGTACGCTTCAGCCATAGTAACAAATGAAGAGGATAAGGTTAGGCGATTCAAATGGGGCTTGGACACAGACATTAGAGGAAGATTGATCGCAGTGCAACTCTCCACCTATGCCCAGATGGTGGATCGAGCTTTAATTGTGGAACGAGAGTTAACAGATTCCGAACGCATTCGAAATCAGCGATCAAGGAATAACAACCAACCACGTGGAGGAGGCCCAGTCCGCAACACCAAAAACCATCCTGCGCCAGCGCCTTATGCCGGAGGGATGCAGCAGCAACAAAGGCAGAATCGAGGAAACCAGCAAGGAGGAAACTTTGTAAGTGAGTGGAAAGGAAGATGTTTCGGATGTGGTCAACAGGGGCATCGTCGAAGTGAGTGTCCTCAAGGTGGGAAGTATTTTATGGATCAGCGAGGGGCACAACCATACAACAAATGCCAACCAGGGCAAGGTTCTAAGCCTACTTAACATGCCCAGACCAACAAGGGGCAGCCTCAAGCCTCTAAGAATGCAGGCCGACCAAGAACACAACCACAAGGAGCTGGAAATGGAAAGAGACCGGGAGAGACTAACCAACAGGCAGTAGGAAGAATGTATGCTCTCCAAGAAGAAGAAGATGTTGATAACCCATCAGTAATTCAAAGTATGTTAATCCTTATGAATTCTTGGGTTAAAGTATTGTTTGATTCTGGGGCTTCGCATTCTTTTATATCCACTGCATGTATGACAAGTTTGGGTTTAAAGCCAGAGGCGCTAGAGATAGCTATGAGTGTCGCTTCACCCTTAGGAGGTCAAACCCGAGTAAATCTAGTATGTAAATCTTGTGAGCTAGAAATCTCCGGTTCATTTCTAATCTGTGATCTAAGAGTTATGGATATGTCTGATTTTGACGTCATCCTAGGAATGGATTGGTTGTCAGTTCATCGAGCCATTATTGATTGTTACTGTAAGACAGTGACAGTATCCCCCCTTAACGGCACGAAAGTTCAATTTAAAGGAGATAGACAAGATTCTCTAACTCTAACGTGTCGCAAGTCGTGATGGCATGATCAACTAAACGAATGGTTGGCAAGCCTAATTTTGGAAGACGAAAATCGAAAGGATCCAGGATTACCCCATGTGGTGTGTGAGTACGCTGACGTTTTCCCTGACGAATTACCAAGATTACCCCCAAAACGAGATGTAGATTTCACGATTGAGCTTCAACCCGGGACTTCACCGATTTCAATAGCACCACATCGTATGGCGCCAGCTGAACTTCGAGAATTGAAGGAGCAGTTGCAAGAACTGTTGAGTAAGAAGTTCATCAGACCAAGCACGTCCCCTTGGGGAGCGCCAGCATTATTCGCGAAGAAGAATGATGGAACCTTAAGATTGTGCATCGATTATCGAAAACTAAATCGAGCCACCATTAAAAATCGATATCCCTTACCCAGAATTGATGACTTGTTCGATCAATTAAGAGGTTCAAAATGTTTTTCCAAAATTGACCTTAGGTCGGGATACCACCAACTTCATGTCAGAGGAGAAGATATACCCAAAACTGCATTTCGAACCCGTTATGGCCACTATGAGTTTGTGGTAATGCCATTTGGTTTGACAAATGCTCCTAGGGTATTCATGAGTTTAATGAACAAAATTTTTACCCCATATTTAGACCAATTTGTGGTAGTATTCATTGATGATATTTTGATATACTCACGATTGAAGGAAGACCACGAGCAACATCTGAGAACCGTTTTGCAAATTCTAAGAGAAAACCAATTGTATGCTAAAGCAGCAAATGTGGATTTTGGTTGAAGGAAGTAAAGTTCTTAGGTCATGTTGTGTCTGAATCAGGGATATCAGTGGATCCTGCTAAAGTAGAAGCAGTAATGGGGTGGAAACAACCTAAGAATACGTTTGAGATTCGTAGTTTCTTGGGATTAGCAGGTTATTATAGGAGATTCATTCAGGATTTCTCCAAATTAGCCAAGCCGATGACAGACCTAACGCAAAAAGGAGTAAAGTTTGAATGGAACGAAACGTGTGAACAGTCATTTCAAGAACTCAAGAAGAGATTGACAAGCGCTCCTATATTAGTCATACCCGAACGTGGCATTGGGTACACTGTTTATTGTGATGCCTCTAAGGAAGGGTTAGGTAGTGTGTTAATGCAAAACGGGAAAGTAGTAGCTTACGGATCAAGACAATTGAAGAATCATGAGAAAAATTATCCTACTCACGATCTGGAGTTAGCGGCTGTGGTCTATACACTTAAGACTTGGCGACATTACCTTTATGGCGAAAAATTTGAGATATTTACCGATCATAAAAGCTTGATGTACTTGTTCACCCAAAGAGATTTGAACATGAGACAGAGACGCTGGATGGAGTACCTTGAAGATTACCAATTCACCATATCTTATCATCCCAGGAAGGCTAATGTTGTAGCAGATGCATTAGTCGAAAGACAAAAGAGATTGTAGCCAGCATATCAATTAAAGAATGGAAAATGCTAAGCACTATGAATGAGTTTAAGTTACAACCAGAGACTCAGAATGGGAAGGGTAGGTTGTTTACAATAGTTACAACACCCCAACTTCTTACCAAAGTGTTGGAAGCCCAAAGATTTGATCAGGAGACCGACTTCATCAAGGCCCGATTAGTGACCGAGGAATCTTCACCGGATTGGACACTCCATCAAGATGGTAGTTTAAGGTATTTAGGTAGAATTTTTGTGCCAAACATCGAACAATTAAGAGACGAAGTACTTAAAGAATTTCACCATTCAGTTTTTGCGATTCTTCCGGGAGGAAACAAGATGTACTAGGATCTTAAGCGACAGTATTGGCGGAGTGGAATGAAGAAGGACGTTGCTCAATTCATATCTAAGTGCTTGACGTGTCAGCAAGTGAAGGCAGAACATCAAAAGTCGGCAGGGAAACTCCAACCTTTACCAATACCTAAGTGGAAATGGGAACACATAACAATGGATTTTGTAACAGGATTACCCCGGTCGCCGCAAGGCCATGATGCCATTTGGGTGGTGGTTGATCGATTAACTAAGACGGCACATTTCCTACCAATAGGACCAGCAGGCACACTCGAATCTTTAAGCCGATTATTTATTCGAGAAATCATTAGATTGCATGGAGTACCAGTCTCAATAGTGTCAGATCGTGATTCTCGTTTTACGTCACAGTTCTGGCAAAGTCTACAAAGGGCTTGGGTACAGAGTTGTGTTTTAGTACAGCTTTTCACCCTCAAACTGACGGTCAATCAGAAAGAACAATTCAGACTTTAGAAGACATGCTTCGAGCTTGTGTGATGGACTTTAAAGGTAATTGGGAGAAACACTTACCACTAGTCGAATTCTCTTACAATAACAGTTTTCAAGCAAGTATTGGTATGGCACCGTATGAAGCTTTGTACGGATGGCCTTGCCGATCACCAATATGTTGCACAGAAGTCGGAGAGGCACCTCTTTTAGGGCCAGAATTAGTTCAAGAAACTACCGAGAAGGTGAAACTAATTAGGCAGAGGCTCGAGACCGCTCAGAGTAGGTAGAAAAGCTATGCAGATAAAAGGAGAAGACCTTTAGCATTTAAAGTTGGAGATCATGTGTTTTTGAAAATACAGCATCGTCGAGGAGTTGTTCGTTTCGGAAAGAAGGGAAAGTTGTCACCTCGCTTCATTGGACCTTTCGAAATTTTGGACAAAATAGGAGAAGTGGCGTACCGTTTGGCTCTACCGCCTCAACTAGCTGGAGTACATAATGTTTTTCACGTTTCTATGCTATGGAAATACGAGCCACACCCTTCTCACATCATCAATTGGGAGGAGATTAATCTTGATGAAGACGTGACAATTGAAGAAAAGCCTGTCAAGATTTTAGATCGTCGCGAGAAGAAATTACGAGGTAAAACTATACCATTGGTTCGAGTTCTCTGGAGACATTGTGGGACGGAAGAGTCAACGTGGGAGCGAGAAGATATGATATGTGTCAATTATCCTCAACTTTTCGAGTCAAAAGGTACGAATCAATTTCGAGGACGAAATTCTTTTTAGGAGGGTAGATTGTGAAAACCCATATTTAAATTATTCTTGAAAGAAAATAAATAAATAAATTAATTAATTAGTTTTAAATTAACCAAATCCTATCACTAACAAAGACCCTATTAAGAATGATAATTTTGTGGGTGTTCAATATTTGTTGTTTATAAATTAGTTTAATTAGGATTCAATATAATAATTATTCTTACTAAATACCTTAGATAAAAATCTTAGGGTACCAATCTTCATAACCCCTACAAATACACACAAAAAAATAAATAAATAAATAAAAATAAATAAATAAATAAACAAAAATACAAACAAACAAACCGTGGGCAAACAACCCACAGCTCCTACCAAACCCACCATCTTTTAGAATTTAGGATAGCCATAAAATTTAGGGAAAGCTTGTAAAATTTAGGGAAAAGCTTATAAAATTTAGGGAAAGCTTGCTCTTAGAAATTGGAGAAAGGGAATGGAATTTTTTTTGAAAAAAAAAATGTGTGAGAGAGTGGGAGAGAGAGAGCTAACCTCGGAGGGAGTCTTTAAATTGCATCTAGTAGAGTTCATATTTCTGCACAGAGAGTTCATATTTCTAGACTAAGCATAAACCATTACATCCAAATAGAGGGAATTCTGGTGGAAGAAGAGGAGGAGATTGAGGTTGCATATTTTCCTACCATTTCATTATTCCATTTCAACCCTACCACTAAGTAAGAAAACCCTCTCAACCCTCTCATTTTTTTTTATATCATTGAAATTTTTCAGTTTATGTACATTTGATACATTGTCTAAATCTGTGTTGAATCTGCCAGCATGTTTGCCCGAATTTTTAGACAATTTTATACTAAAAATTTCGATATTAATTCTTCTACAAAGTTGTTGATAATTACGTCTAATTCATCCAGGAATTTTTGCAACAATTTTTGAGCTCTCTACGAATTTATTCAAATTTTTAATTAAAACTGAAGCTGTGTTCAGAATAATCTGTTTGAATCTGCCAACCTGTTACCCGAATTTTTCGATAATTTTAAACTCAAAATTTCGAGATGACTTCTTCTATAAAGTTATTGATAATGATATCTAGTTTGTCCAGAAATTTTGGAAACCATTTTTGAGCTTTCTACGAATTTATACAAATTTTTAATCTGAAACTGTGTTGAGAATAATCTGTTTGAATCTGCCAGCATGTTTATCCGAATTTTTAGATAATTTTATACTCAAAATTTAGAGATGATTCCTTCTACAAAGTTGTTGATAATGATGTCTAGTTTATCCAAAAAAATTTGGAAACAATTTTTGAGCTTTCTAAGAATTTATACAAAATTTTAACTAAATCTGAAACTATGTGACAGATTTTACCTTGTATTTGAAAATTTATTTAAAATTCTATACTAAGCCAAATCTGGTAATTTCTAACTAAAAGATGAAATTTGAGAAGTCTAGTTTCATGATAAATTTTTAGATTATGGGTTTGATCTATAAATTTAAGCATGGAATTAATATAAGGAAATGTGACAAATCTGTGTCATAAACACCCTTGGAATTTTTAAGAATTATTTTGTAATTTATTTTTGGAAAATGCTTTCTGAAAAATAACATAACATGTTTATGGATTATTTTGTAGATTGATATGAATTTTAGAGTTGTATAAGTAATGTATTTAAAATTTTACTTGCAAGACATATATTCTGAAAAAAATTTCTGGACAGGATAAAATCACCACTTTCATATTATACTAGTCTAATTTAGTAAATCAAAAATTTGTGCAGGTGTGCATTTATGGTTTATTTCTTGTATTTAAGTTATTATGTTCATACCATGGTTTTAAGTAATTGTTTACTAAATTTTGTACATTGAACTATTATTGGGTGACATGCATAAGATTTTATGTTGGGAGTTTTTCTTTAGTTGGTATAACGTTATTGGTGATTGAGATTTGAATAATTTGTGTTTAGTATATAAATTAACCAAAAGGATTAACGGTATATAATGAGTTACTGATGAAGGGTTAATACCGGGTATTCAGGGTGAGCCCTGGTTTTGAGAATTCTCACGTAAATTATGTTGCGAAACTCTAAGATGGCACGGGACTTATTTGAACCCTTTTCGGTATTCAGTTTTGGAATAAGGGTGGATGTGCAGGTGGCACACAGGGAGGTTACTTACCCCTGGCAGACCGTTTCCTTGGGGCAGACCACGGATGCCACTACTTGGGTATATAACTCCGGACGTGGGCATCCCTAGTAGTTACGGTTGGTAACACTTAAATATTTGACCAAGGGAGGGTTTCAAATTAACCGTTGCCATGCTTAGTGGTTGGTAAGTTAAATCTCTTTGGTGAGATTTCGAGTGTCACCTAATTTATTAAAATTATTGAAATTATTCTAAGGGTTGCAATTTATGTGTACAATTATATTGTTATCTCATGTTTAGAATCTTATTATCTTTCTCTTAAAAAGAATGGTAGGTTGGTTACGTTTTCTTACTGTGTTGCAAAACTCATGGCATATATTTTGTTGCCCTGGCGTTTCATGCCAGATTATGTCGAAGAAGGGACTGGGGCTGAAACTGGAGCTGCTGCCAATATCGAACCTTAGCTGACTTAGAGTCAAGATTTTATCAGAATAAAATCCTGTTATCCCTTGTATTAGGATTAAACTATGTTGTGACGTTGTGTGTGAACTTGTAGTTTTATTTTGTCGTTGGACTTTGGCTTTGTAAGAACTTAAAAGTTCCTAACTAGTAGTTAAAATTTTATCTAGTAAGTTATTGTTATTTAAATCGTTTCAAAAAAAAAAAAAATATTTGGGGCGTCAGACAACTATATTTCACTATTAGCAAAACATTAACATAAACATGAATTCCATTTTTCCTAATCTTTTTCTTAAGCTTAAGAGCATCCGAATCAGCCTCAGTAAATTTTGAGTCAAATTATAACTCAAAATTCACTTTTTTATTTTAGCTAGCTTCTTTTTTATATACATACTCCATCAAACTCTCTATTTTAAAATTTTATTTCATTAAATATTATTTTTTATTCTTTTATATTTTTCAATTTAAATATATTAAAAAGGTACAAAATAAGACCCAAAGCAACACTAGAGCAATAACAGAACAGTAGGAGCCAGGGTGGTCGACCGGCCAGATGATCGAGTGGTGGACCGATTAAGCAAAATTTTAGCATTTTTCTTCTTCTCATGGGACATCCTGGGGGATGACCCCAGCTTTGCTCCAGTTCAGAGAGAGAGAACCTGATGAACTTCCAAGATGGTCAGAATGAAATTTTTGTGTTGGCTCTGGTAAGTGTTGACAGTAATAGTGGTATGAGAGATAGTGTTCTTGTTGGTGAGAGAAAAAAGCACGGAAAAGAAAATATAATAAAAAATTGATTATAATGTGAACAATTCCTCGCTTCATCAGAGGAAGAACTGTACCTTTGTCAAAATGAATGAAACCCATAACGACTCTGATACATCAATATATTTATAATTTGGCTCTCTACAATAGCATCAAAGTCGTTGTAGCGACTCTGATGCTGATACTCTAAGAAAAATATATTATACATAATTCTTACAAATTTGTCTTATTAATAAACATGCCACACAATAATAAAATTTTAAAAATTAAATTAATAGGTGTTAGATCAATAAATAAATAATTATATAAAATTAATTTAAATTTGACTATCTCTAAATCGTTTTCCTCACCTCTTCCTTTGCACAAAAGACACGTAATTATTATCTCTTGAAAGCCACATAACAATCAGAGACAGACGGGCCTTGTCGTTTTCGGCTTAAGTTGCTTCTCTGATCTCTATCTCTCAAAACGCGCGAACTCTTCCCCCATTTGTCGGGCAACACGTCACCATCCATATCTACCCACGTGTCACGTCGGTCACTGTGGGTCCCACTTATTCCCATCTCTGTACTCCCCCCAATGTCACCCGAGCATGATCCAAGAAACTTCACTACCCAACCCCATCCTCCCACGTGTCGCCACACACGTGTCACACTTATTACCATGCCAAATACTCAAGTCTGCACAGCCATACAAGCAGATGGGTTTTCGCCACGTGTCCCCCAAGATCCTCTATTTAAAAACACCAAAACCCATGATTCTATTTTTATTTTCACAAACAGAGCATAGTTAGACTCTGAATTTATATACTTCATCGTACAACAGTTAATTCAGTTTCAATTTCGATCGATGATTCAAAAATTTGACAGGTCGGATCGCCGGTTTCTGACTTTTCCGGCGGTTCATCCCTGTGAGGCCATATCTCCGGCGACCCTTCTTGAATCACTGATCACTCTGTGTCGGGACATATGCAGTTTTCAATCCAAATTCTTCGCAACCCAGAAACGAAACGCTCGCGAAACGATTCGCCAAATCGGAATTCTGCTGATTTTCTTTGAAGAAATCCGAGACAGACTGCCCAATTTAACCCACTCAGTTGTCCTCTGCTTCTCCGAGCTCCACATTTCTTTCCAAAAAATTCTCTTCTTGTTCGAAGATTGCACTCGCGAAGGCTCTCGGTTGTGGATTCTAATGAAATCCCACTTCGTAGCGACGCAATTTCGCGTTTTGATTCGCTCTGTCGCGACTGCTCTTGATGTTCTACCATTGGGTTCAATAGATTTGTCATGCGAAATCAAAGAACTAGTTGAATTGGTGGCGAAGCAAGCTCGAAAAGCGAAATTGGAAGTCGACCCAGATGATGAAAGTGCGATGAACAGAGTGATTTTGATATTGAATCAATTCGAAAACAGGTTTGAACCGGACCGGAGTTTCATCAAGCGAGTTATCGATTATCTTGAGATTCGAAGTTGGAGTGAGTGTCACACTGAAATCAAATTTTTAGATGAAGTTGTTAGTTTGGAGTGCTTGGATAGTAATGAGAGAGAGCTGCTCTTGTTGAGCAGTTTAATTGGGTTCATGAGCTACAACAGGGGAGCTCTGTTTGAAACAAGTGAATATCACAGAGACACTGATCAAACAGATGGTAAATGTAATCTGGAAACGCTTAGCTGCTTAAGTCTTGAAGATTTTCGGTGTCCGATTTCGCTCGAGCTGATGATTGATCCGGTAACCGTTTCAACGGGTCAGACTTACGATCGACCTTCGATTCAAAAATGGCTCAAATCCGGAAACCTCCTCTGTCCCAAAACAGGGGAAAAATTGACAAACACAGAGCTGGTCCCCAATTCCACTCTCCGAAAGCTCATTCACCAGTTCTGCGCCGATAATGGGATTTCGCTTGCGAAATCGAGAAAGAAGAATCGTGACATAACGAGGACGATTGTCGCGGGTAGTCCAGTAGCCGCAGAAACTGTGAAATTTCTTGCTGATTTTCTCGCCAACAGACTTTACCATGGAACAGATGAGCAGAAAAACAAGGCGGCTTTCGAGATTCGTTTGCTCGCGAAATCAAACATTTTCAACCGGTCTCGCTTGGTTGAATCTGGCACCGTGCCGCCTCTACTTGAATTGCTTGATTCAACTAATCCATCAATCCAAGAGCATGCAATTGCGGCATTGTTAAAGCTCTCTAAGCATTCAATTGGCAAGAAAGCGATCATCGAAAATGGAGGTTTGAATTCAATTCTATCGGTTCTTAAAAAGGGACTAAAGTTGGAATCGCGACAAATTGCAGCTGCAACAATCTTTTATCTATCATCAGTTCACGAGTATCGAAAATTGATCGGTGGAACGCCCAATGCTATTCCAGCTTTGGTGGAGCTAATCAAAGAAGGCACGGCATGTGGGAAAAAGAACGCCGTGGTGGCAATTTTCGGGCTCCTTTTATACCATGCCAACCGTCATAGAGTGCTTGAAGCCGAGACAATTCCATTGTTAGCCGACATTTTAGCATCTTCAAACAAGGATGAGCTTATATCAGATTCACTGGCAGTGCTTTCAACCTTATCAGAGAGCGTCGAAGGATCAATCGCAATTCTACAAACACCAGCTTTGCCACGAGTGATAGGCCTTTTGCGATCTTCGATCCCTCGAGCAGGGAAAGAGTACTGTGTATCAATTTTGCTGTCTCTGTGCATCAAATGTGGCATCGATGTGGTGGCTGTTTTGGCGAAAGACCCTTCGCTCATAACTTTGCTCTATTCGCTTCTCACCGATGGTACTTTTCACGCGAGCAAGAAAGCGTGTTCGCTTATCAAAATCCTCCATAAATTCCAAGAAACAAGCTCTTCTGGCTTGACAACTAGTGCAGTTCCACAAGAGAGGTATATCCATGTAGGCTAAACCATCATTTTTTTTTTATAATTATTTTTTTTAGTTCTTGTATATACATACATACGTATACTATTGTGTGCACGGTTTGATTTTTGTTCGTGTACTGCTAGATTTTCTTGATGTTAGCTCGGATTTTTTTTTCAAGAGCTACATTCTGTATCACATCTTTGTAATATACTATGATTTCTGTAGTAATAAATAAGAGAGTTTGAAGAAATGAATACATGTTTGGTTCTGTAATGCAGTGAATTAAATTTGTGTTTGTCCAAGTGTGAAGTGAGTGAGCTACAAATGATTTCTTAGTTCTTGGCCTGTTTTCTTTTCTTTTGTTTTCTTTTCTTATTTGATGAAGATGTTGCTAACAGGTGAAGAATTCATAGTCTTGGAAGAACTTAGATGGATTTTTGCTGAGAAAATTCTGAAATAGAGCAGCTAGAACTACAACATTTTGGCAGAAGATCATTTTTTCATATTATTTCATGTACATTTTCTTACTAAATTTTGGCTTGAAAACATCCCTGCAGGTTTTCAGTTTCACCAATTCAGTATGAGCAATTTTTAAAATACAATTTTGCTGCCGTGTTCTGCTTGATATGATTGGCATATACAATAGGGCTATCTATCTTTTTATTTGGGAATGGAAAATTTTAGGATACCAGAAAACACTCAAAAAATTACCATGATTTTGAAATTTTTATCTATTTTTATTTTTATTATTTTTTTTATCTATGGTGTGTATGCAAGTTTGTTATTGTGGAACCAAACCTTGAATGAATCTTGACGGTTGATTTTAAATTTTCAGTGATGTTTTTTCATTATTTTATTATTATTATTTTTGGAGTGTTGCTGTTAGCACTCCATTTATTATTTTGGACCCTATTTTTATGACAATAATAATCTCAAATGAAATTACTAAAGAGGATTTCAATTTGAGATATTCTATCTCACAATTAAGTTCATACGCCTACTTAATCATAAGATAGGGTTTATGAGAACACTTACCTCCATTACTAGGGGTCCCAAATGGCCCGCGGATAAAAAACCTGATATTACCCAACTCGACCAACTCATTCCATAGCCCGTTCCAGCCTGCTTGAGTGCTCAAATCCATAAAAGATGAGTTAAGACTTTGGACAAAAGTTTGTAACCTGAGCCCGGTCATAAACTTGGTTCGTAATAGCGCACACAGGTAAGTTAAATGTTTAGTTTGATTTTTTTGGTCTAATGCTTAGTTTGAATTTTTTTTTTTTTTTTGGTTCTCATGTTTAAAGCTTTTTATTTTTATTTTTTCTATTTTTTCCCCCCTCCGCTTGTAGGTATTATATGTTACTGGATTGTTTTTTGATTATATGAGACGTAGAAAAGGTATAAAAAAAAAATCAAAATACTTTAATTATGTTGGAAAGGAAATAAGAAAAATAACTAATGAAAATATTAAAAATTTGTGAATGAAAAATGTGTAGAACTTAATAATATAAGTATAAAGAAAAATGTGTATCTCTGTTCGGTTTAATTTTGGCCTAGAAGATTTGGGCTTATGGATAGGATGTGCATTTAGTTTTTTAGATATGTTCGGCTCGTACCAGCCCATTAACTAGTCAAAGCCCGTTAAAAGTTAGGATTTGAACACAATAGTTGCGGGTTGAGTAAGTTTAACTCGTTCCATTGATGGCCTCTATCCATCACCACCCACATACTTTAAAGCCTTCAAAACTTACCCACCCTCAAAATCTTGAGAACCCTCCAATGGCAATATTTTGGTGGCAATGGCGACAACCATCCGATTATACACGCTTCTCCAGCAATGGCTATAAGTAGAAATTTTTCTGAGAATCACAATTTCATAAGATGAATGGAGTACAATAATGTTAGTGTAACAACCCCGATCTGTAATTAACTACTAATCCATAATTAAGAATGCTAACTAAGTGTTTAGAAGGGAATTATGTGCTAATTGTGTATTTTATGTGCCATTTGGCTTTCTATCTGTTATTCGTAGAATTATCTGTCATGATTTCTGTTTTGAATCCGAAATTGATAGCCTAAATGCTTTCCGAAACCGAATTTGAGTACATGGAGAGACTAATTGGAATATTTGGAACCATATGAGAAGTTTTGTTAAAAATTGATTCAAATTAGTAAAATCGCATGTGATTAAATTGAGCCTTAATTAGAACAATTTTGGATTAATTAAGTCATGTGCTAGCCATGATTAATTAAGGTTACTTGTGTTTAATTAAGATGATGCATGATTTATGCCTAATCTACTCCTATTCATGATCCAATATATGATTAAGTGTATGATATGCTGAGGCATTTTGTAACGTTGAGTGCAGAGGATTAAATCCTTGAGTGAGTGTGTGCTAAGAAATCTGTGTGGGTGTACTGAGAAATCTAAGTTGGGCATTTGGTGGTGTTGAGTGTAGAGGATAAATTCTTATGGGTGTGTTGGAGTGGTGCATGTGTGTGCACATGCTGTTTGTTCAAATTGTAAAAGTATGTGTGTATGTGTATATCTGCTGAAATGTAAGGGAATGTAGGCAACATTTCTTTTGTTCTTTCTACTTCTTTGAGCAGAGAGTTCATCTTAGAGAGAGAGAGAGAGAGAGAGAGTGAGATAGCTCATTTTAGAGAGAGAAGCCCATTTTTGTGCTAGAGATTGAAGAAACTTGAAAGATTCATCTAACATTTATGAAATTAAAGCTTTGGGTAAGAATTCTATGACTAATTTCTATTGTAAATCTTCCATGCATTATGAGTTCATCAAATTATTGAGCTAATTTCATGATATTTGTAAGGAAATGGGTCTTTGAACATTTAGGTGGCTTGTATGTGCATTCATGGTGGATTATCTTTGATTTTATCATTTTGAGTATGAGTTTTAAAGTCCTTTCATGCATGTGAGTTTAAATCATATCCACTGTTTCAGAAATTCATGAGTTTGTTGATTACCATTTGCATGTTATGAAAAACCATGAGAAGAGTTGAAAAATCTTGCATGAGGGAGTTTTGGTTCAAATGTTTCAAGAATTGATGAGTTTTTAAATAAAAGATGTTTTAAGGGTCTTGTATTTGTCACGACCCAAACCCGCCCCTCAGGATTTAGTATCGTAACCGGCCAGTAATCTGTGATTACCAAAGGCCTACTTAACAGTAACAACAACAGTACAGAGTAAGGGGCTGGCGGAAGCCAATCAGTAAATAAAAAATGTCCAATGAGCTGTGAAAATCTGAATGCAAAAAGACTTTATGGACAAAGTCACATTCATAACCAAAACATATATACATATCGGATACGCGTAACATACAAGTTTGGGATCCAATCCCTTCACCAAAACTGTACAGTCAAAAGTCTTAAACATTCATTACAAACAGAGACAAAAGGATAAATCTGAGACACCCCAAAACAGCCTTGGCTTGAACAGACTTGGAATCTCGAAGTGAGGCCCAATGCTTAGCTTGACAAAACGAGAGCTCAACTTGACGCTCCTAGCTTCGGTCCGGTGCCTGGCTACGTACATACATATATAAACAGTGAGCTAAAGCCCAGTGAATAACAACTGTGTAAAGGGGTTAAGAATGAATGTCCTTTCATTAATTAAAACAGTCAATTACATCAGTAAATCAGTTATTCAATTAGTGGCTCATAATTCATGCCATATCAGTCATTTAGAAATCATAACAGTCATACGTGGTACGTCGAATAGCAAGACAGTACAGTAGGTCTTAACAGACCAAACAGTCAGTTGATGGCCATCATAATAGTAAACCGTAGTAGTTCCGAACATTGGAACTGACAGAGATCTCTGTAACAGTAGCAGTAACAGTACAGTAACAGTAAGTTGCTATGGATGCCACAAGTGCAGTTTACAAATAGGACAAACATTCATTCAGTAAACAATGTCATTTCAGAAAGCAGTACAATCAATTGTTCAGAAATAATTATAATTGAAAGTATCTTTACAACATTGTTACTCACAAATTACTGGGCTATAGACAGGCTAATCAGCGTCCTCGGGTGCCAACCCTACACAATTACAGAATGAACACACACTAAGTTACACACTTAGAATTAATAACTTAGCCCCTATATGGCTTGGTGCGGTTCTATAACATTATCCTCATTAAGATGCCTTAAACATGGCTTAGGAATGCCTAGGATGGGATGAGGATGCAAAAATTGCACTTTAAAACACATTTCAAAATTTGCTGAAAACAAGGGTCTCGCTTGAGCGTGGCTTTCTCTGCTTGAGCGAGCTTACCAAAACAGAAGGGTCGCTCAAGCGTAGACTTCCTTGCTCGTGCTGTTTGTAAAAATGCAAAAAGTATTGGTTGCTGAAAATCTCTACTCGATGCTCACTTGAGCGTGAGACACAGTTCCTCACTCGAGCGTGGATCTCGTCGCTTGAGCGTGCGTCTGCACACGCAAAAATCTGAGAGCTTACAATCTACGCTCGAGCCAGCATTCCGTCGCTCGAGCGGAGCTTTGAACACAAAGGTGGTTGCTCGAGCGTGGAAGCCAAAATCTGGGTTTTCCAGATTTGTTTCCAAAGCTCAAACCAAGAATCAAACATATCAAAACTCAACCTTTTGGGCCAATTTTCTGGAAAACACTTAGAAACCCATAATACAACATGTTTCAAAGATCATTTTATAAAATCAAGCCCAAAGGTGTGACAATAGAACATAATTTTTAATGGAACTTGAAGAACAATGCAAAAACATAACATGCATGAGTTCTCATGAACTCTAATGCTCCAAAACATGATCAAATGCAAGATTGAACTCTAAAACATGGTGAATTCTTGAACCACAACTAAAATATGAACATGCATGTAGGATTTTCATGAAAACAACCTCAAAATGGACATGCATGCATGAATTCACTCTCAAATCAACACTTTGAGCTAATTCTTGACTCTATTAACCAATTGAACATAATTTCAATGAAACCTTCATGAACAATGCATGTAACAACTTCAATTCATAATCAAGAGAATGAATTTCCTACCTTAAGTCTTGAATTCCAAATGTGTTAGCCCAATTTTGCAAATCCTCTTCAATTCCTCTAAATATCCAAGCTAAACTCTAGATGAACTCAATCTCCCCTAGTCTCCCTCTCTCTTACGGTTTTGGTCTAGAGGAGATGGTAAATGATAGTGCTAAACATGAAATCAACTAATGGCTTAGAAAGTGCCCACTAATGGCAACAAGGTAATAAACTCAAGCTAATATAACTTAACTTTATTTATTCTAATTTAATAATTCCAAATTGAATTTTAATTAAACCTACCATAAAATCCTATAAATCCTAATTAGCATATAACACTAATCAATTTCTGATTCGGTCGTCGATAAGGCTTTCAATTCGCAATTCGAGATTAAAACACGAACAAATCATTCAGTAATCAAACAGATAAAAATGCATTTAAAACAATACACTCATGCAATCAATTCAGGATTTCATCTTAATCAATTACTTATCATGCTTAATCACAATTTAACGTTAATCAGAGGTGACGGTTGTCACAGCATTGGAGTTTTCTAAAGCTATTTTATGTGTTTGATCAAATCATGCAAGACCCCAAGTTTTGAAAGTTGTTTGTAAGCCTTTTTTGTTGAGCTTGGTGCCTAGAAATTCACAGTTGGCTCGATCGACCAAGTGGTGGCTCGAGCCAACATTGCGAGCTCCCAGCATTTTGAACTCTACAAAAGTTGGCTAGAGCGATCAAATGGTGGCTCAAGCAAGCTCAATTTTTGCCTTCAGCTAGCTTTAGCGGCGAAAAGCTGGCTCTAGCCAACAGCTTATTTTTAGCATGATTTCAAAAAATGTTTTAAGTACATATCTTCGCTTCTATCTCTTTTCGGGCATTCTTAAGCATGATTTATGAGCCATTAAGGATTAATAAGCTAAGAAACATCATATGTAAGTGAATTAGAAAATATGTGTCGAATCCGAGTATGTGGTCCAATACGAACAAGCTATGTGACATGGAATGAGTAAGAAGTTAAAGTAAGAAAGCTAAGCCATGTATGGCCATATGAATGAGTGATAATGAGACATGTTTTGTACTATGTACATTTGTGTTTGTAGGTCAAGATTCAAAGACTGACCAACCATTTCTGGAAGCCCATTGTGAGTAACATTATTGTAAAGACATGTTCATATGAATTATGTTTCAAATGTGATTTGATACGTTATGATTTCTGAAATGATATTGTTTACTTGAACAAATGTTCTATGTTTGAAATCTATTTTGGCATCCATAAATAGTCCCAAGTCATGGGGGACGGCATATTAATGCGGGTCCATGACACATATATGTAATTACAAGATCTCGTTAATCACTTCATTGTGGTGATATGTGTTTAATCGGTATCTAGAATCGATTACTCTAGTTGGATGACGATGTGATATGTTCTATTGAATGTACTATTATTATGTTCGGATATGAGAATGATAATGTTATGATCGGTTTTATGATTATGAAATGTTCGGAATTCGTTCACTAATCTCTTTCATTAATGTTATTCACTAGGCTTTAGGTCACTGTTTGTATATATATATATATATATATATGTAGGTGAGCGTGTACAGGACCAAGCTTGAGGGCTTCTATCTGACTTTTGTTTTGTCAAGCCAACCACCGTGCCTCATATGGAGGTTCCTGAAAGTCAATGCGATCAAGATGTTTTGTGACCAAGTTTTAAGCTCTTAATGTCTTTTGTTTATTTTGTATACAGGGCCAAGTCCCTTTTTGTCACATCTACATTTGGTTGGCGTATTGATGATGTTATGATGTATGTACGTAAATGTTTAAAATTTTATGTTTCATAAAAGTCAGCACAGCTCATTGAACGATTATATTTATTTACTTGCTTCCGCTAGCCCTTTATTTTGTTAATCTATTTTAGAGGCCGTAGGTAATCTTAGGATTACTGGCCGGTTACGACGCTAAACCTATAGGGGCAGGTTTGGGTCGTGACAGTTAGCTTAGAGGAAATTCATAGTTTAGATGGTGCTCGCAGCTCGGAAGAGGTCAACCTTGTAATAAGTTTCTTTATAATAAAAAAAGGGACAAAAAATGGTGAAAACAACTCGATTTTTTTTTCTCCTCAATATTGAACTCTCGAACATATGACAAAAAAATGGCAACACAAAGCCGAATTAAAGACATTACACTTTGGCAACGGATAACTGAACATTACCAAAAAAAATTAAAGTTTGATCCTTGTAATAAATAAGGCTTGGTAGGTATTATGGATAGTATTAAATTTTTACATAGAAAGTACACATGTAACAAAAATTATTAATAATTAATTATTTATTTTATTAAAAAACACTTATCGGAATTGTTTAGTTTAATTTTTGAAAATTGTTTTTCAAGTTTTTGTTCACCTTTTAGTTGAATGCACCTAAAAAGTAAGGACCATATTTGGTTTGTATTTGTAAAATAATTTTGAAAAATAATTTTTTAGAAAGAGTTTATAAAATTTGTTTGGTTGTATGTTTTAAGAATTGTTTTGGAGTTTTGAAATTTGGGATGATTTAATTTTTTTTATTATTATTATTATTATTATTATTATTGTTATTATTATTATTATTATTTGTAGTTGAATAGATGAGTATGAGAAAAAAAATGATTGATTGATATGTAGGATGTGAGAGAAAGTATGATGACCGGTACATAAGTTGTCTTGTTCTCTTGAGTTATGTTGGATTTACTTTCGTTAAAATGTTAGATTTTAAAGTGTGGTTCTGTCAACGGTTGGGCTCGTTACTTTCGAAAACATCTCCTCAAAATTTTCTTTCTTGTTTGTTTCAATTCCGAGTTTTCTCTTGTTTCGGAGGGTGCGAAGTCGGGTCCCGAGTATCGGAAGTTGAGTTGAAGATCTTCCGGGCTGGCGGGCCAGGGCCACACATGCGTGGTCTTGGGCCACACGTACGGGAGAGGGGCCGCACGTGCGGAAACTAGCAAAGGCTGTGTGCAACACTACAATATATGCAGGTGCGGGAGAGGAGGTGCAGGAGAGACTGCACGTACGGGGGTGAAAGCCGCACATGCAAGAGGCCGCTCCGCACGTGCGGCCTGACGCGTGTTCAGTCTCATTTTTTGTGCATTTCAGCTATGTATTGCACATGTTGCCTCCTTTTCACTCATTCCTGATTATATCTCTCTCTCTCTCTCTACAATCTCTCTCTCTTTTTCTCTCATCTCTCTCTACCCAAACCCTCAAAACCTTGCATTTTCTTTTGATCTCAAGAATCCATTGGGATTTTGGTACTGGTTCCTTATAAAAAAAAATGACGAGCATACCGAGAGCTTCGTTTTGACCAGTGAAGATCGAATTCCGGCAAAGTTGATTTTTGGGCTTTTCTCCTCTTCTCTCTTTGAGGTAGGGATTTCTTTGATCTTTTTCATAGATAGACATATGGTAAGTTTTTATTGCATAAAAACCATGTTATGGATTTTTCAAAAATCATGATAGAGGATCTAAGATTTGGTAGTTGAGATTGAAATTTTGTGAAATTGGTAGTTGTTTGGGTTAAATTGGGGAGTGGCTAAAATGTTTATGTTGAGAAAGAAGTGAAGCCCTAAATTTTCTTTGTATATAATGCCTAATAGATAAAAAGGGTTGAAATTATGAAATAATCATGTTATGAATTAAGGAATTTGATTAATGATTTGGTAATTGATTTGAGATTAAATTTGGTCTTTTGATTTTAGCATTAACTTTGTGTTGGGTTGATTATAGTTAAATATAACGAATTGCTAGTTTGTTAATTATTAAAAAGCGGATTTAACTATGAGATTAGAATTATAGGGTTACACTTTCGTTAGGTAGAAATTGAGTGAATTATGACTTTGTTATCTAGGATTGGATTCTTTTTTTTTTTTTAATGGAGGAAATTGAGTTTTGTTGAAGGTATAATTGGTGTATGGTAAATTGGGAATTGTGGAAATTAACCTTGGAAAGGTAGGGCTAATTATAACTCTTTTGCAAATTAAGTAAGAACCTTGGTGAAAGTTGAAAACCTTGCAATATTATTGCGTCGTTGGACTTAATGCCTCATGAAACTTGGATGATTGTATTACGTGTAGTGAATACATTTTGTTTGGAGGTTTTGTCCATGGCCATCGGTGGAGGATGACATTATGATTTTGAAATGATTATGTGAATGTAGTGCACTCGAGTTAATTATACTTGCTGTATAAAGTGATGGTTGGAAAATGTGAATTGCACTAAGAATGAGAGGTACCATTACCTTTCAGCTAGCGCCTGGAGAATTGGCTGCGTTGAGAATAAGAGATATCATTACCTTCTAGCTAGCGCCTGGAGAATTGGCTGCGCTGAGAATGAGAGGTACCATTACCTTCCAGCTAGCGCTTGGAGAATTTGCAGATGTATCATTACCTTCTAGCTGGTGTCTGGTACATTGGCATTTCATTGCAGGTTGTGATGGTTATGTTTCTAGAAGGCCGAGTTGCCTCATGTGTTGAGTAAATAGTCGTTGGTTGCTTGTTGTTTCCTTTTGTACTAAAGGTATACATATATAGATACGAATGTGATGAAAACGGACGTAATACTATATTGAGATTGTATGAAATTTGAAGGATATCGAATACTTGTGAACATGTTTTGAAAAGTCAAATCAAGTGTAAGTCTAGAAAGTGGGAGAAGGCGTAAAAAGGTTTTGGTGAAATTCTTTCTTTCAAAAATTTGTTTTTGTCATATAAATTTTGGTGAAAAGGTAATAAGAAGAAAGAAATGTGAATTGCTTATGTTATGGAATGAAATGAATGATTTTGAGAAAAGTACTTATATGTGTATACTTCTGTATAAACCATCACATTATTTATATGGGTAAATTATACTAATAGTCCCTATAGTTTGGGGTTCGTGTCACTTTAGTCCTTGACTTTTCAATTGTAACACATTTGACCCTGAATTTTAAATTTTGTTTCAAATAAGGACAATTAAATATACCATCGCTTAATTTCAAGGGCAAAATCGTCAATTTGATAAAATATAAACTAATTTGACAAAAATAAATTTCAAAAAAATATTTAAAAAATTTTAAAAATTATTTATACCCACCAAAGATAAAATTATGTAAAATTGATAAAAAAAATAATAAAAATTACATGATTAATTTTTAAAAATTAATTTTACATGATCATCATCCAAATACATAATAAAAATTAATTTGGAAAAAAAATAAATGTCTAAAAGATTTATCAATTTTATATAATTTTATCTTTAGTAGGTAGAAATAATTTTAAAAAATTCAAAAATAACTTTTTGACATTTATTTTTGTCAAATTAATTTATATTTTATCAAATTGACGAATTTGCCCTTGAAAAATCCAATAGTATCTTCAATTGTCCTTATTTAGAATAAGATTCAAAATTCAAGATCAAATGTGTTACAATTGAAAACTCAGGGACCAAAGTAACATAAACCCCAAACTATAGGGTTCGTTGGTGTAATTCACCCTTATTTATACAGTATGAGACTAAACATTCATGATCATAGCTATCTGTAAGTTGTTATTGTTTAGGATCATGTTAAGATCCCTACTGGACATTATGTTCATCCCACGTTGTTAATTTTTTTTCAGGTGAACATCGAGAAGTGTTTCAAGGTCATGGATCTTCTTTACCTGTTGACCATGAGACCTTTTATTTGTGGGCGGAATGCCATTGATGTAAAAGGGTTAAACCCTATTTATGCTTTTAAGATGTAAGCCTTCGGGTAATTTATTTAGATATACTCCTGTTGCATTCATTTTATATTTGAATGAGAGAATTTGATTTATTCCTCCTCGTGATGTGAGGATGCTCCGCATGTTATCTCTGAAATTGATTTAATTTAATGAATTTGGTAATGTTTTTCGAGTAATAAAAAGTGGGGCGTGACGGAAAGAAAGGGGAGAGAGAAAAAATAATTGATTGATGTGTAGTAGAGAAAAAAGTGATTTTGAAAAAAAAATTCAAAAAATTTTAACCAAACAAAATTTTGAAATTTTTTCTCAAAAATTGTATCTCTAGATACAAACCAAACAATGCCATGATATTTATAATTTTAAAATTAAAAAAAAAAATGGCTAAAGACAAAAGATATAAAAAATGTGTAATTTTTTTGTTTTTACTTTTTATTTTTTCATTTTAGTGATATTTTTTCATATTTCTTTACAAATTTTATTTTTTAATTGTATGGAGATTAGGTGTATCTAAGAATATATATATATATATATATTTTTTTTTTTATTGAAATCTAAAAATAAGATTACCAAAGATTAAAAAAAATTTATGAAAAATAAAAAACTTAAAAATTATATTTGAGTTTGAAAACTAAACAGGGTGATTATGATCTTACCACTTTTTTCCGGTATAGGGATTAAATTATACATTATTAATGAACTTAGTTATAGTTTCAAATATTATAAATCACATCTTATAAAAACAATGAAATAGATCACATACATGAATTTAACAAATACATGTGTCATGAGATTATTGATTATCTTAATATTAATATTTTTAAGTGTAAATGTTATAAAATTATTATTTCGGTTTATTTTAGTTTTCTTTAATCAAATTTTTAAAATTTTGTGCTTTTGAACCAAATAATATTTTTTGAAATAATTTATTTTTAACATTCTGTCTATTAACATTTTGAAATAATAAGCTTATTGAACCATTTTTGTTTCAATAATTTTTTTTTATAAAATTCAAATAAATACGATAAATTATTTTTTAGTTTATAATATTTTATATTTAAAAAAATCCAAAATTTTCATTCCGTTTATAACATGGGTTTGTTGCTAGTATCAAATAATAATAACTACTTTATATAGAATAGGTTCTCAAAAAATAAAAAATGAAGTTTATAAAGAAATAGGTAAATAATCATATATTATAAAAAGATAGGGGAAATTATATATATATATATATATATAACTAAATGTTTGACCTTTGTAACAAAATAAACTTGATTTTTAAATTTTATTAATTTAAATCCTAAACTTTTGATTTGTTAGCAATCTAAACTATTTGTCCATTTTCATTAACTTAAATTGATGAAAAAAATGAGTATTTTAATTATTAAACTAAAAAAAATAATAATAATATTTTAGACATTTTATTTATATCTACATTGAGTTTAGTAAATAAAATATTTTTTTTTTCTGTCAATTTATTTAATGAAAATAATAGAATAATTTACATTAAAAACATATAAAAAAATTAAGATTTAAATTTAAAAAATTAAAATTTTATTTTTTTTCAACGTGAAACTTAAATTTTTTTTCTTCATAATTTTTCCAAAAAGATAATAAATATAAGGGACACGAGTCAAAAGTCCCAAATCGGATTTTTTTTGTTCAATGGTTCAAACGCTTTGGGAAATTCTATTTCCACACACCAAATTATCTCTGTATACATCTTTTCTCAATCCACACATTTAGTAATTTGATTTTTACTTCTTTATCTCAGTCCATACACTTCACATTCCAAATATGCCCTCACCTTCTCTATGTACATCTTCTCCTTCCATCATTTCTCACTCCAAAAACCTTGACCCTAACTACACTAGCTACTGGTGATGGCAGCAATGACAACATCAACCACCGCCTCTTCTCAGCCTCTCAGCCAATGGAACATATGTACATTCAGATGTTGGTGCCTTTTCCAAATCCACATCCTAACAGACAAAATGCAGCCAATTTAGATTTGTAGTAGGAAGAAGATGAAGCAATTCAAACAGCAGGTGTAAGTGCAGGTGCAACATTCACAAAATACCTTCGGCCTAGGAATGGGTGCAGCTACCCTACTGGAGTTGATCTGATGCAATGCTTTTTCAATAGCTTTACTTTCACCAATAAATTTTGGATGTGAAGTGTTTATATAGTCCATCTGGAATGCAGAATTAGATAAATTGCAGTGGTATACAGATCATGATCATTCTAGAAAAATATGGAAATGTGCATTTACAAATTCATAAACATTGAGAATTTAAATATTTAGAAACACATGTATAGAGGATGAGTTTAAATATTTAGATGCATGGTCACAACTCTGAGGATGAGGTTTAAGCATGGGAGGCGGTGGCCAATGGTGAAGTGGCTGGTGAGATGGTGGTGGGTGAGATGTATATGGAGAAATTATGAGATGTGTGGGTGAGATGGTAATTTTTTTAAAGGATAAAATTATGATTCTGAAAAAATTCATTAAATGTATAGAATAAGGAAAATTAGTGTGTAGGAATAGAATTTCCCCTCATTTTCTTTGTTCATAAGGACATATTTACACGAAATGACCAAACTACCCTTTTATATATATACCCGTAAATACGGTTTTGAACCTACCTCTCTCTTACTCCTCCTCATCTCTGATGTCTGATGGGTACACCGTTGCCGCCACTACACTGCCACCACAACAGAGCCAGGGTCATCGGTCTCTTCATCATTCTCTAGACCACCGTAGACCGAGATCTACACAGATCTGTTGCCATCGCCTCCATGGAGTGGGGAGCCTGGAACTTTGCCACTGGAACCTTAACCCCTGGCGAGTTCAGCACCATCACCACCGCCCATCCTCCACTTCACCCCGTCTCCGATCTGGCTCTCTCTTTGCTTCTCTCTTCTATCTCTCTCATCTCTCCTCTTCGTGTTCTCTGATCTCGTTCATCCAATCAACCTTGACTGCAATCTCTCTTACTCTTTTACCTCAACATCGTCGTCTTTTTCGTCTCTCCCTTCATCTTCTACCTCAGGCTTCGTCTAGAATGTTCAATCCGCCTTCAAGCGCTACCATCTACTTAGTAAAACTCTCTCATTCTCTTTCTCTCTCTGAATTTGATTGTTCATTGTTGAATTAAGAAATTAATGACTTGTTTGGTGTGGATTTTAATTGAATTAATGTATCATACACATGGTTTCGTTTAAAATTTATACTTTCTATTAAGATTTCACTATGGAAGTAAAATTAGGGCTTTTTTATGGTTCTTTGTTGCACAAAGAATTTGAACAGGTTTGTTTTAAATTTGGCATTTTTGATTCTACACCTCTTGGTGTTGGTTTTAATTCTCTTTAATGAAGTGAAACTAGCACTTCGCTATGCTGTGCATGTGGTCACCATTCATTTCTTCCATGGTTCTTACTCTCTTTGGTTTCTCTCTGTACATTGTGTGTGATGAAAGAGAATCGGAGCTGGTAATATTCTTCAGCTCTCTCTCTATTTTCGACAGTGCTTGTGTTTGGTGCTACAATGGAGGAAGCTATCTTCTCTTTTACTCTGTTTTTAAATGTGTAGCCTTATGGATTCCATAAAAAAATTGAATAGATCAGTACATCAAGTGCACAAAAATTTTGAACAGATAGAAAAATTTGAACAAATCAATCTAACTAACAGATAAAACAAAAAAAATAAGCTTGAAATTTTCACAAATAGATACAAATTTAAACAAACCAAGCCTTAAGTTCCATCAAATGGGGTCGGTTACATGAATCCTTCTTCTCCACGCGGCTCTATCAAAGGCTATTTCATTAGTCAAATTAAGTAGATTCATGTCTCTATTTACAACGCTAGCCAATGTTAATCTAGGCCTACCCCGTCCCCTAACACTTTACAACATTGCATTTCTTCACTACTGCCTCTGTTGGTCTCCGTTGAATATGATCAAACCATTTTAATCGATTCTCTCTCAACTTATCTTCTATCGGTGCTACTCTTACCTATTCCCGAATACACTCATTTCTAATTCTGTCTTGTCTAGTCTTACAACACATCCACCTTAGCATTCTCATCTCAACTACACTTATCTTGTCTACATGTTGTTTCTTGGTTGTCTAACACTCTGTCCCATACAACATTACTGGTCTAATAGCCGTTCTATAGAACTTACCTTTTAGTTTAGTGGGTATTCTTTTATCGCATAACACCCCAGATGCACTTCTCCATTTACACCATCCTGTCTTAATCCTATGGGCCACATCTGCATCAATCTTCCTCGCTGTTATGATAATCGACCCTAAATAACGAAATGTTCACTCTTAGGCAGTTCTTGTGCAACAACCCCGACCTATGATTAACGCTAATTCATGTTTAAGTATGCCAAATAAGTAGTTAAGAAGGAATCTTGAGTCAATTATATATGCATTGCATCATTTTATGTTTATCTTTGTTTGATATAGAAAGATCTGTTCATGTTTTAGTTTTGACTTACGAATTGAAGGCCTTACCGGCATCCGATTCAGAAATTGACTTGATTTATATGTTAATTAGGAATTATAGAATTTTATGGTAAGTTTAATCAAAATTCAATTTGGAACGATTAAATTAGAATACATAATGCTACTTAATTTAGCTTAAGTTATTTACTTGATTGCCATTAAGTGGGCTTATGCAAGACCACTTCTACACCTTAATACATGTTTTTGACATTATTAACTTCCATCTTCTAGCACCTAAACGAGAGAGAGAGAAGAAGAAGAAGAAAATTTAGGCTCAAATCAAGGGATTGCTAGGAATTATTACCATTTGAAGAAGATTTGAGAGTTTTAACTTCATCTCTTGGGAATTCAAGTCTCTAGGTAAGGAATCAAACCCTTAATTGTGTAATTGAGTTAGACTTTACAAGACTTCAAGAGAATTAGGTGAATTCATGAGAGAATTGCATTAGAATTGAGAAGAATTGGGCCATACCATGCATGCATGTGCATTTCTTCACAAATTGAGCATGATTTCCAAGAATTCTTTCATGCATGTGTTCATCTCACTTATATTTTGGGAATTCATCACATTTTCTATCAAGTTGCCAAGTTTGATCATGTTTTGAAGAGGTTGAGTTCAAGAGAATTCATGCATGTTGTGTTCTTGAAACATTTATAAAGTTTATGTTGGAATTTTGCACAATTGGCATACTTTTGGACCTTGATTTCATGAAATGATCTTTAAACCATGATGTTTTGTGAGTTTCTAAACATTTTCTAGAATTTTGGCCCAAGAGGATGAGTTTTGGGGTGTTGAATTCATATTTTGAAGCTTGGGAGCAAATATGGAAAACCCAGAATTTTGCTTCCACGCTCGTGCGATGGATTCTACGCTCGAGCGACCATCCTTATTTTCATACTTCCATTTGAGCGACAAAAGGCTGGCTCGAGCATAAATTGCATGCTCTCAGAAAGTTGCGTGTTTAGAAGCACGCTTGAGTAACAAGGCTTGCGCTCAAGCGAGGAACTGTGTCTTACGCTCAAGCGAGCGTCGAGCGGAGATTTCATGTAACCAGAAT
The DNA here is from genome assembly GCF_055761805.1 of Camellia sinensis. Taxonomy (NCBI): domain Eukaryota; kingdom Viridiplantae; phylum Streptophyta; class Magnoliopsida; order Ericales; family Theaceae; genus Camellia; species Camellia sinensis. Next base: position 96,926,449 of record NC_138975.1, on the reverse strand, counting down.
TTTTTCACATTTTGCAAACTGTTTGAGCGAAGGAGTCCACGCAAGAGTGACCACTCACATTTGGCATGTCCGCTCGAGCAAAGGAAGCCATGCTCGAGCGAGACCCCTATTTCAGCAAAATTTTGGCTAAGTGTTTCAAGTACATTTTTGCATCCTTATTCTATCCTAGGCATTCCTAGGCCGTGATTAAGACTCCATAATGAGGTTAAAGGCTAGGAACACACTAAGAACAACAAAATAAGTTATGTACAATCGAGCGTGTGTTTCAATGTATGAATCTGCCATGTTATGTAGGTCACGCACCTCAAGATAAGTGAATTGCCCACTTTTTCATCTAATTGGAGCTACCAATTATCTATGAGTAATAACTCTGTAAAGTTATGTTTAACTTTAATTATTTTCTGATGATATGAAATGATCAGTTTTCTGAAATGCTACGTTTTGTATGAATGAATGATTGTCCCACTTTCTTTGAGACGTAATTGTGGTATCTTTAGCAGAGGCCCTCGCCCAGGGGATATAATACTGTGGCTTATGGTCATGAAGCCCTAGCCCAGGAGATAATACTATGGCCCAGGCCCTCGCTCGAGGGATAATATCGTGGCCTAGGTCCTCGCCCGGGGGAAACAATACCATGGCACAAGTCCTAGCTCGGGGGAAACAATACCGTGGCCAATGTATGGGATATGTTACCTGGTACCGGAGGTTCCTTCATGGAAGTTGATAGGCTTGACCAAAGAGACATGTTTGTGCTAATAGATGTACCATACATGATTTGAATATGGACAAGATTATGATTCTGTTCTGTTATCTGATTATGATTCTAATTTACTATGAGACTTGAAATATGTTATGAGCATCATTCATTAAAGTATTTAATCTGTTATTATTCACTAGGCTGTAGCTCACTATTTATATTATGTATGTTGGTAAGCAGGTACGTGACCAGGCCCAGAGTTGACGGCCTATGATTCAGTTTTTGTCAGCCAACCTTTGTGCCTCCGAGGTGGTTCCGAATGAAGTCAAGATTTGTGGTTGTTTTTGTGTAATTATATTAGACTTTGTTTGTTGTTAAGTTTTTGGACAAGATTTATGTTAATACACTACTGTGAATGATATGTAAAGGTTATATCTCTCAACATCACTCATAAGTTTATAAAAGTTTTAAATGATGCGTATCATGTATGTCTTCACGGCTCAATGGACTATATATATTTTGTATGTTTACTTCCGCAGCCTCTAACTTTATGTTAGTCTGTCAAGAGGCCTTTGGTAATCCAAGGATTACTGGCCGGTTACGATACTAAACCCATGGGGGCGGGTTTGGGTTGTGACATCTTGGTTCTCAATATTCACTTCTCATTTGCTTTCATTGTTACTGTTACTAAATTTACACTCCATGTACTCTGTCTTAGTTTTGCTTATCTAGAATCCTTCAGATTCAAGAGCTTTTCTCCAAATCTCTAACTTTGTGTTAACTCCTTCTCTAGTCTCATCCACTAACACAATATCATCTGCAAAAAACATACACCATGGCACGTCATCCTGGATATTTCTCGTTAACTCATCCATAACTAAAGCAAAAAGATAAGGACTTAAGGTAGATCATTGGTGTAACCCTACAGTGATGGGAAATTCATTTGTCTCTCTAGCTAGCGATCTAATAGTGGTTACCACTCCTTCATACATGTCCATAATCACATCAATGTAACATTTTGTCACCCCTTTTTTCTCTAACCATATTATATCCCGAGACACTCTATCATATGCTTTCTCAAGGTCGATAAACACCCTATGAATGTCTCTTTTCTTTGCTTTATACTTTTTTATTACTCTCCTCAAAAGATAGATCGCTTCTATTGTTGACCTGCCAAGCATAAATCCAAATTGATTCTCTGATACCATTGATATATCTCGCAATCGGCGTTTCATCACCCTCTCTCACACTTTCATTATATGACACATTAGCTTGATTCCTCTATAGTTGTTGTAATTCTGGACATCACCTTTATTCTTATAGATTGGCACTAAAATACTCTTCCTCCACTCATCTGGTATGCTCCTAGTCAACAAAATTTTGCTAAACAACCTAGTCAACCAAGCAACTCCCTTTTTACCCAAACACTTCCAAGCTTCAATAGGAATATCATCGGGTCCTAAAGCCTTATTTGTTTCATCTTCTTAAATGCAATCTCCACTTCAAAGTTCCTAATCCTACGATAGAACCTGTAGTCTTGGTTTATCGTATTACTGGTTATTTCTTCCCCTATTGCCGTACCTCCATGTTCCTTATTTAATAGTTTCTCAAAATAATTCTTCTATCTTTCCTTAATCTTTTCATCTTTCACCAATACCTTAGAATCCTCACTCTTGATGCACTTAACTTGATTAAAATCTCTTGTTTTCCTCTCCCGTATCTTAGCAAGTTTGTATACCTTTTTCTCTCCCTCTTTACTATCTAGTCTAGTGTATAGGTCATCATAACCTTTGAAATTAGCCTCTCTCACTACTTTATTAGCCTCTTTATTAGTCAATCTATAGCTCTTAAGGTTTTTCTTAGTTCTATCTTTTTGCCACTTTTTAAAGCACTCTTTTTTTGCCTTAACTACCGCTTGAACCTCTTCCTTCCACCACCAAGTTTTCCTAGAGCTGGGTGCCGTTCCTTTCGACTCTCTAAGCACTTCCCTTGAGATGCTCCTCATACAATTGGCCAAGTCTCAAGTACCTTCCTTATCCATTCGATTCTTAAATATTTCTAGTTTATCCCCTTTTAAGTCCCACCATCTCGTCCTACGATGCTCACCATCCTTTCTAACTTGGTATTGCCCTCTAAAACATAAATCTAGTACCAAAATCCTATGTTGAGAGGCCAAGCTCTCTCTAGGAATCACCCTATAATCATTACATTTTAGGCGGTCTACTTTTCTTACTAAGAAGTAATCTATTTGACTCATAACTAATCCACTCTTAAAGGTTATCAAATATTCCTCCCTCTTCTTATACATAGTATTGGGCACCACCAAGTCAGAAGCCAACGCAAAATCTAAGATACTCTCTCCAGCTTCATTTCTGTCACCAAAATCGTATCCATCATGCACCATTTTATAGCCTAGTTTATCTATGCCTATGTGGCCATTAAAATCTCCACCTATAACCAGGTTCTCTCCTACGGGTATCTCTTGTAAGATCTTATCCATTTGCTCCCAAAATTCTTCTTAGTCTGATCATCTAATCCTAATTGAGGGGCGTATGTGCTAATAACGTTCACTATATTCCCTTCAATAACTAGTTTAACTAGCATAATCCTATCCCCTTTCCGAGTGACTGCCACCACACTCTCCACAAGGCCTTTGGCAATTATGATTCCTACCACATTCCTGCGTCTATCCTTACCACTTAATATAGTTTAAAACCGGTATTCTCAATTTCCGTAGCTTTCTCACTTGTCAATTTAGTTTCTTGTACGTGAGCTCTACTAACTCTCCTTCTAATCATAACATTTACCAATTCCATCATCTTACCAGTTAAGGTTCCTATGTTTCAAGTGGCTACCTTAAACCTATTGTCTTGGACCAATTTCTTTATCCGCGCTCGCCTAGAAAAATACAAGAACCTTTGCTTATTTTTCACTGCATCGAAACGTCGATGTGACACCTCTTGCTCACTTTTTGAAATGCCCGGAGGTAGGCGCAGCGCGTCACTTGAGGGGAACAAACTAGCATTTAAACGATTAAAAGTATGATTCATTGTCATAAGGTATCTGAGTGACTTTTTTATATGTTGGTTGTCGGCTACCTAACATACAACCCTCCTCCTTAACCCGGGCTTGGGACTGGCAGAGTTGTTAACAACCCCAATGAAGTTAGATACAAATTTAAACAGATAGGTTTAAAATAATATATAAAAAAAACTTAAACAAATAAAAAAATTTGAATAGATAAAATTTGAACAAAAAAAATTCAATAGATAGTCAAAAAATTTAAACAGATAGAAATTTTTTTGAATAAATAGATATAAATTTGAACATGTAGGAAATTTTTTGAACAAATAGAGGAAAAAAATTGAATAGATAAGAAAAAAATTTGAACAGATAATCAACAAAAGTTAACAGATAAAAAAGAGTCAACAAATAAATAAATGGTAAAATTAGAAACAAAATATTCTTCAAAACAAACAAAAGGACTTCTCACAAAATTATTTCACAAAGAATAGGTCTCTCATTAATGAAAAAATATCCACAAAATCTAATACCTTATATCCTCCTTAAATTAGATTTATCACCAATTTACTCATTAAAAAATGGGAGCCCCATAAGTAAAAAATGATTAGTATGAAAAAATAATCATTGAAACCGAATCGACTGATCGAGCCAAATTAAACCGCCAATTTACAGTATATTTGTTTCTTTGTAATTCGGTCAGCCGACATGATTTTTCAAAATTTTTGATTTTCGGTTTCAGTCAGGTTTAGGTGAATTTTACACCAAACTGCACCGAATTAGACTCTCAGCTTAGTTATCTACGTGTTTTAAATCCTAGCAGTCCACTCTTTTGGCATTCCCAAATAATGATGCAACCTTTTGGCTTTCTAAGTTCCCACAGTGAAAAAAGTTGAAACACCTTTTTGCCTCTTTCATTAATTCTCTCTCTCTCTCTCTCTCTTACTCTTTGTCTTCCAAGTTCAAACAAATTAGGTTTTTATTTTTATTTTTATTTTATTTTTATTTTTTTATTTTTTTTAACTAAGGGTGAGAAATCAAATTGGGTTTTTTTTACTGAGGCATTCTCAGATTCACCCCCACTATCATCCATTACTTAGTTGAAATCTTGAAGTAAAAAGTCTTGGTACCACGTAAATTTCACTCCTAAATTTTTATTTTGAAAACTTTATTTTTTATTGTTTTACTTTTTGAACAAACCCTATTTTTTGTTGTTAAAACCATCCTATTTTTGACACAAATGCCTAATTTTTTTTTTTAACACTTTTCAAAAGGCCCAAGTGTAGATTGACTTTTGTGTCAAAGTAAACCCTGTTTTTGATCTTGTTTTTGTATTTTATATGTATATATAATATAAATATGTATAATATTTATGATGTTTTCAAAAGGGTTTTAATATTTGTGAATCACTTGATTTTGATGGTGTTTTGGATTTATAAAAAGATAATAATGTTTGACATTATTTTTGACACACTGCCTTTAACATGCAAATGACAAAAAAAATAAAAATAAAATAAAAAATGATGATTTAATTTTTGTTTGTTAAAATATATTTTTTTCTTCTAGTTAAAATTTGCTCTTGTTATTATTATTATTTCATTATGATTTTTTTTCCTTTTAGTGGTGGTAATATATTTTTTCTGTTAATAGGAGGATTAGGATTCTTTCTGCTAATTATTATGTTTAGATGGATGATTTAATTTTTGTTAGTTAAAATTTATTCTTGTTATTATTATTATAAAAAAAAAAAATCCTTTGACAATGCATTGTTCTATTAGTTAAAATTTGTTATTATTATTTTTTTTATTTTATTAGTTACTATTTCTTTTTCTTTTTTTTGATAAATCAAATATTTCTTGTTATTATTATGTTTAGATGGATGATTTAATTTCCCCTACACAAGGGCCCAGTGAAATCACTAGTTAACAACCTACAACACAAGAACATAAGAATGAAAGCACAAAAAATTAGTCTACCAATGTCAAGGAAGAGAAAGATCCTTGGTTTGGGATCATTCCACGGAATTGAAGTGTGGATCTAGCAAAAGACCTAGAGCCTCTTGTAACTATTGTGGTACAACTTATGCATGTGATCCAAAAATTAATGGGACAACATCAACGCGAGCTCATATAGAATCAAAGTGTAAGAAGTATCCCCTAAGGCAAGATGAAAAGCAAACTACAATAGGTTTTAAACCAAAAAATGAAACTGGTGATGGGGAAACAATTGGTAATCTTGTGGCTGTAAGCTTTAGGGTTGATGCATGTAGAAAGACCCTAGCAAAAATGATAATAATAGATGAATGACCATTGAAATTTGTGGAGGGTGAAGGATTTAGGCAATTTATCCGTGTCGTGCAACCCAAGTAGTTAAAAATCCCATCTAGGATTACTATTGCCAAAAAATGTATGTCAATATTTGTGAGTGAGAAGAAGGCTTTGAAGAATGCACTTAGTGGTCAACGGCTATGTCTTACCACAGACAGTTGGACATCTGTGCAAAACTTGAATTATATGTATCTCACTACACATTTTATTAATTGTGATTGGAAACTTCATAAAAAAATTCTGATCTTTTATATAGTTCCAAATCACAAAGGTGACACATTTGGTAAGTGATTGAGGATTGCTTGGCAGCATGGGAAATTGATAAGTTTCTCACAATCACGGCTAATAATGCAAGCTCAAATAATGGTCTCATTAACTTTTCGAAGCGAAAGACAAAAAGAAGAAAAAAAATACCATATTAGAGCATACTTTTTACATGTGAGGTGTTGTGCTCACATATTGAATCTAATTGTTTGTGAGGGATTAAAAGAAATTGATGATTCCATAACAAGAATTCAGTGTGCTATAAAATTTGTGAGATCCTCTCCATCTAGAATGGGAAAGTTCAAATTATGTGTTGAAAAAGAGGGCATTGAGTTTAATGGTAAACCTTGTTTGGATGTGGCAACTTGGTGGAACTCTACATACTTCATGTTAGAAAGGGCTACAAAAATTTCAAAAGGCTTTCGAGCGGTTAGATGATGACGACACCTATTTCCGCTCGAATCTTAGAGAGGATGAGGTTGGTGAGGTTAGTGAGATTGATGAGGTTGGTAAGGAGGGAGAAATTGGTGACATTGGTGAAGAGGATGAAGTTGCTTTAAGTAATAATAGGAAAGGAAAAGAGAGAAGAAAGACAACTTGGTCACCTACAAAACATGATTGGAAGAAGGCGAGATTGTATGTCAAGTTCCTAAAATTGTTTTACAATGCCACATTACGTTTTTCAGGTTCTTTATGTGTCACTTGCAACGCATTTTTTTTATTGAGATTGTGTTGATAAAAAATGCAATCATTGAATTGTGTGAGAATGAATATGTAAGCTTGCATTTAATGGCACGTGGCATGAGTTTCAAGTGTGATAAGTATTGAGGTAAATTTGACAAGGTAAATTTGCTATTGTTTGTTGCGATTGTTATTGATCCCCGTTGGAAGAAATTTATGAAGCTAAGCATGTTGATGATTTGATGATGAAACCAAAGAATGAGCTGATACGATTGTATGATTGGTATGCTTTGAATGTTCAAAGTGGTAGTGTGCAAACACAAACTGTGGGGGAATCATCAAGGGCAATGGATTTGGATGAAGAATATGACATGGATGCTCAAGTAAAAATGAAATCCAAGTGTAAGATGCGTTTGGAGAAACAAAGTAACATGGTTAACAAATCTGAGTTGGAGAAGTTTTTGGTGGATGATTGTGAAGAAGATAATGATGATTTTAATATCTTGGATTGGTGGAAGGCTAATTCCACTAAGTATCGCATCCTCTTTCTCATAGCTCGGGATGTTTTAGCTATCCCGGTGTCTACGATTGCCTTAGAATTTGCTTTTAGTACGGGAAGCTGTGTGCTTGATCCATTCTGTTGCTCTCTATCACCCATTACAGTAGAGGCCCTCATTTGTAAACAAAATTGGTTACATTTCCCATTTCAAATCAGCGTTAGAGATCAATTGGATGAATTGAAAGAGATTGAATCATGTACATTCCTTGATTAATAAATATTTCTTATTTTCTTTCTTTTATATTTTATGAGAGTTATATGTTTAACACTTGAATTTCTTATGTTTTGCTTTTTTTCATTTTTTTTTTAGCGTTTATGGAAGGATCAAGCAGCAAGGATGTCACCATCATTGATTGATGTTAGAAAGCAATGGTAACAAGTTAAATATTTGACTATTTATTTATTTATGTTAAATTCAATTCTTATAAGAATATTTTTATTATTTTGGCAAGAATTCTTTTGTTTTGTTGGTTGGAAAGTATGTCAAATTTCTATTATTTTGGTTTTCGAGCTTTGAGATTGAGTATTAATAGTTAGAAATATAAGGAATTGCATAATTCATTTAGATTTTTTTATATTAAATTCAATTATGATGATAATAAATTTATTTATTTATTTTTTCTTGGTTGGTTGGGAAATGTATACTCTATCTATATTTTGTTTTCAGTTTTTTTAATATTAATATTTTGCAATATTTGGTTATGGATATATAATTTTTATTTAGTATTGAACAGACAAAAAAATACTTGCTTGATATATGATTTTTATTTGTTTTGAATAGAAAAATAATTGCTAGATATATTTTGGTATGTTTGGTTTGTTGGACATGTTTGACACTTGCTAGATGCATTTTTATTTTTTAATTTTTTTAGCTCTTAAGGATTTCAAAGCCCAATTCATTTTATTTATTTTTTTTTTTTGTAAATAAAGCCCAATTTAATTTAATAAAGCAAGCATATGCAAAAATTATGCTTAGTGTTGTTGGACTTTAGTTTCTAAGGCCCAAATTCATTATTATAATAGATAAAAGTAGGTCTAAAATGTTAGGCCCAAAACTATAATACTACACCAAAACTACATAAAATGATTTGATTTGGTTTACAAGTGTATTGCGGTCTACTCGGTTTCAAAAAAAAGAGAATGGATTACTTAGTTGCCGTTTGGTAACACTTACGTTTTCAGTTTTCTGTTTATATTTACAAAAATTTAAAAAACTCAAATAAAAACTTGTTTGGTAAAATTTTTGATTTACAAATTAGTGATCTCAGTTTATAAATTTGGCCAAAAAATGAAAACACAAAAAATGTGTTTCCGTTTTGAGTTTTGAGTTTTTTTTTTTTTATCACCCAACACTAGCCACCACCCGCCACCATTTTCCACCACCGTCTTCTACCACCACCACCACCACCACCCACCACCACCTGCCACCACCACTCACCACCCACCTGTCACCACCATCCACCACCCGCCACCATCACCCACCTGCTACCCACTCGCCACCACCACCCACCTCTCACCACCACCACCATCCACCACACACCTGCCATCCACTCGCCACCACTATCCACTGCCCGTCACCATCACTCGCCACCTACTTGCCACCATCACTCACCACCCACCTGCCACCACCATCCACCACCTACCACCACTAGCCATCCACTACCACCAGCCACCTGGTATCCACCCACTACCACCACCCACCAACACCACTACCACCACAACCATCACCCACCACCCACCACCAACACCACCCACTCGCTATCACCTACCACCCGCCACCGTCACTCATCCACCCACCACCACCACCACCCGCCACCACCCGCCACCACCCACCTGCCGCCACTACCACCCGCCACCACTACCACCACCACCACCACCCACCTGCCGCCACTACCACCCACCACCACCACCACCACCACCCACTCGCTACCACCCGCCACCGTCACCCACCCATCCATCATCACTACCCAGTCGCCATCACCCACTACCACCCGCCATTCACCACCCACCACCCGCCACCACCACCACCACCACCACCCACTCGCTACCACCGACCATCCGCCACCGTCACCCACCCACCCACCACCACTACCCCCACCACCACCTGCCATCTGCCACCCACCTGCAACCACCACCACCTGCCATCCGCCACCCACCTGTCACCACCACCCGCCGCCACTACTACCACCACCCACTCACTACCACCTACCATCTGCCACCCACCTGCAACCACCACCACCTGCCATCCGCCACCCACCTGTCACCATCACCTGCCGCCACTACTACCACCATCCACTCACTACCACCCACCACCCACCACCGTCACCCACCCACCCACCATCACCACCTACCACCACCACCCGCCACCCGCCACCACCACCACCACCTGCCACCATCGCCCACCCACCACCACCATCCACCACCCGCCACCCACCTGCCACCACCACCCACCACTCGTCGCCACCGCCACCACCACCACCACTACCACCCACCCACACGGTACCATCCACCACTCGCTACCGTCACCCACCCACTCACCACAACCACCACCACCGACCCGCCACCACCCACCACCACAAGCTACCCACCACCCACCGTCATCACTTTCCACCACCGTTTTCCGCCGCCACTTGCCATTTCTCACTTTTTTTTTATATTTTTAAATTTTTTTAAACATTTTGTCAATTACCAAACGCGTTTGTAATTTATGTTTTTTTAAAAATAAACAAAAATTAATTTATAAAATTTTTATAAATATAAATTGAAAACGTAAACCTTCCCAAACATACTCAGATTCGGCTCAAAATTTATGAAAAAACTGGCCGAACCGATTCAATTAGTGACAAGAATGAAAGGAAAATAAAGTGCTTATACTAGAAACGACGTCGTCAACTGCTGAATGCTGATTTTCCCGTGCCTTTTCGGCATCGCTTCCGAGTAGGGTTTTCTAGAACTTAGCTTTCCTGAGTTTTCTTATATACGAAGGGTAAGTGGATTCTCTCATATATATATATATATATATGTATGTATGTTACATATATCCTTGATTCTGCAAAATTTAGGGTTCAAAAGTCTTCAAATTTGAGTTCTAAATCTATCTCTGGTTCTATATCAATTTGTTTATCACTTGCAGGCAAGGCTTTGTAAGAGATTGATTGAGAATGGCAACTGAACCGAAGGCAGCAACTGAAGAGTCCAAAATCGACCTATTCGAAGACGATGACGAGTTCGAAGAGTTCGAAATCAACGAAGGTAAATCCTTTTTATTTCAATCAATGGGTATATTTTAGGTAATAAAGTGCTTTGATTGAAGTTTTCTTTGGTTTCTTCTTAAATTTATGTGGTCAGTCAAGTTAGTCTCTCTAGCAATGAGAAAAGCATACAAGGCAACAACTTGTTCCTTGTTTAATTAATAAGATTTATATCATAATTAATTACTATTGGTAATTCCTTTGAGTTTTGGGGTAAATGTGGGGGTTTGGGGCATGGAATCTGTGTCTACTGGTATTGGGATTGGGTCTCTGTCAGTTTAAAGTTTAGACAAATATGGAACCCCAAGGGGTTTTGGCCTGGTGGCAAGGCCTTTGGTCTTGGGGTTGTGCTCCCTTCAAGGTTCAGGGGTTGAAACCTCTTAGGTGCTAACAATTCCTTGGAGCCATCGGACTAGAGGAAAACTCTTGAATTAACCATGGTGCACTTTGGGAAACTCCTAGCCAAGAGCTTGTGCACCCTTGGGATTAGTCGGCCTTTGATCCGGAAACCCCGGTGCCAATGAAAAATAAAATAAAAAAAGTTTAGACAAATTTGGGATTGGTGAGGACAACTAGGTAATGGGTGATGGGTCAATGCATTTCAGTCAAGATAGTGTAGTGTAGCCCAATGATATATATTCGTGCTTAAGTTATATTTGCTTATTATACACTAATTGCAGTTGTGTATGTGTAAATGATTCAATTGATCTCTATTTCTTTTTCTTAATGAACTGAGATAACTAAATTTATACAACTATTTCATACAATGCAATATAGATGTCATTGTGCATTCATTATTGGTATGAGAAAAAAAAAAATTGAACCTCTCTCTTGGAGGTGATGCATCACATCAGTAGGTTGTTTTGAATTGAAGTGAGGGACCTTGACCCTTCGTTGCGTGCGGTTATTGCATTTGTTCGAAATTATCTGCTTCTTGTAAATTAAAACATTTGCAAATGAAGGAAAATGATTAAAGAACCAGTATGGCAATTTGAAGAAGCTACATGTTAAATATGCAAGTAACTGTGATACAAAGGCACATACGACTGTGTATAGGATAAAACATTTAAAAAAAATTAAACTATAAAGGCATGTGGGGGAGTAGTTGGATTTCTTTTTTTTTTTTTTCCCCTGTTGATTGCTGGCTATCAAGGTTCTTAAAAGTGGTCATGGTCACGGTCATGGTCACCGTATTGGTGGCGGTGATGCGGTTGCGGGGTGTAAATGCCATAGCGTAATGGTTGCAGTAACCGGAACCGTGAATTTTTTTATTTTTCGCACATACACATAATTTATTTTATTTTATTTATTTTTAAGAATCATATTTATTAGATTTTAAAATAAATTTTGATAAATTTTTGTTAATTTTTAAGTATGATCCAATATATTTCATATTTTTAAATCACTATAAAATGATTTTTTGTACATTTTATTTCAATAATTAATGACTTTATATGTCATAAATCCATATTACACTTGTGGCAAAAATTTCTTTTATTGGACTTAGATTTATAATTTTTTTTTAATTCTTATACTTGTGGAAGCATATGTAGATTTTAACTTAAATAGTTTTAAAAAGGTATACATTCTTAATGGAAGAACCCAACAAAGTATATAATATCATATCACAATTCACAAATGATAGAGATTACATTTTACATAATGTTACTACTAAAATTACATAATGTCGCCACCAAAATTAGTGACGTCGTGCATTTTAGGATTCATATTGTTGAGCTTAATTGTTGCGGCTACCTTCACCCCATTCACTAGGAAATATATAAGTGAATGTTGCCATCATGTCATTTGTTTATGTTTGGTGCACTGGGAGAGAGAATGGATACCTCGACTGAAAAAGATCAACCTACTTTTCTTGGGTTTGTAGATAATTTGGCAAAGCGTATCTTGGAGGACCATGTTGTTGAGGGGGCAAAGGATAATTTTGTTGAGGTAGGTAAGGATAGCTCTGATAGCTCTGGCTATCACTGCTATAGGATGGGTAAGAGTGATAAGGGTAACTCAGACTAATATCAGATGAATTAAACTGTTGTTCTCTGCTTCTTATTCTTCTTTCATCCCTACGTGTATCACTACTACGAAACCATAGGATGGGTAAGGGTGATAAGGGTAACTCTGACTAATATCAGATGAATCAAACTGTTGTTTTTTGTTTCTTATTCTTCTTTCATCCCTACGTGTATCGCTACCACGAAACCTCCAAGGTAGTTGGGGTAAAGGTGCAATAGGTTCTCCAAGATTATAATGTCCTCTAACATCGCATAATCCAAATATTCCAATGAAATCTTCACTTCCTACACCAAAACTAGGACCATCACCATCACCATCACCATCACCAGCACCAGCACCATCACCGTCACCGTCACTATCACCGTCACTACCATTGTCGTTGCCACATTCACTGTGAGAAGCACCTCCTCCGTCACCATCATCACCTGCTTCATCAGATAGTGTTAAACCACCACTATTGTCACTTGTGCGTCGAGCTTGATATCTATAGGTGCCACCAGCATTGTTTCCATCTCCGCCATCTCCGTCATCGCCGTCGCTGTTGCTGCCACCATCACCATCATCATCATCTGAGACCAAATTTAGCCATTTAGAATTATCCACACCATCAAGTAAAGGATTTTCCCTTTCTTCTATCCACGGACTTATTGGATCATCTTCTTCAAATATGTAATCCAAGTTAATAGGATTAAAGCTCCTATCATATCTCCTCTTGGCTTCTTCTTTTAATGTGTCTCAATTTTAATCTCATGTTGTAGGTGATGAAGATTAATTTTTGGATTTTCTTATATTTCAAACTATTCCGCGTCTTCGTATGGATGTGACTAAAAATACTCTAATTATGTTTACAGCATAGTTGTCAAATCGGGATTCGAATCGTGAATCGAAATGCCATGTACCGAATCGCGAATCGAATCGAATCGTGAATCGTAAAGATTCACTTACGTTTTCTAAATTACATAAAAAAAAATATTTATACACTTAAATATTATAAATATGAAATATTTAGATTTAAAGTAATAAAAATGTTACTTTACATGATGATCACGTGGCCTAAATAGGTAAGACGCTTATATGGCAAGAGATGTGGGTCCGAGCCCCACCGTGATCTATCATTCTATATTATATTTATGTATTTATGATATAATTTATGTAAATTCACATCACAACATATATGTATGGCAATCCACATTCATTATAATATATGATTCTATGAATGTATGATCATGAATAACGTTCACAACTTAACAAGTTCTAAACTTTTCAAAACTCTAATCTATACTTGTAAAGTAACTTGTGTAAAAAAGAGACCATACAAAACAAAAGTTAAATTAGACAAAGTTAAAAGTTCCAAAAAGTCTTCATTTCTTCATTTCAATCTTCACCATCTCCAAGGTCAATATCATCTTCATCATCATCTACCATAGTCACTTCATCAAACTCTTCTTTCTCTTCCTCTTCCTCTTCCTCTTCCCCTTCCCCACCTTCAATCAATTCAACTTCATCATCATCTTCAAATACTTTTCTTTTCCTCTATCGGTGGCATTTAAATTTCTTGGTCCTACATTAATAAAATTAAATAAGGTTATGAATGAGCAAGTAAATGTGAAAATATAAAAACTAAATCTTTGAAATTAACTTATTTAAAAATTAAAATATAGAATTATACCTCTTTTTCTCTTTTTGCTAGTTGTTGTTCCTTCATCATCTTCGAAGCATTCTTGGATGTCCATCCATGAATGATCTTCGGGTAGACATGGATCCTCTTTCTCGGTAATCCATTCATCATCGGATTCCATATCCGATAAATAAATAGGATCATAAGTCTCACCCCTTTCTTGTCTCTTAATTTGCCTCAACTCAAGTTGAATGTTATACTTCACAAAAACCAAAGCATTCAACCGTTGTTGCTCCAACCGGTTTCTTTTCTTCGAGTGCACATGATCAAAAGTGCTCCAATTTCTCTCACACCCGGTGGCACTACAAGTAAGACTTAGCACTCTAATAGCTAGCTTTTGAAGCTCTTTGCACTCTTCTCCGTAACTTTCCCACCATAGAGCTGTAATTAAATGATAAAGAGATGTTAGAGAATAATGCATGCCATTGCCAACATAATTGTTGTGAAATTGTGAATATACAATTTCATAATCAAAAATTTTACCGGGTTGTTTCTTTTCCCTTGTCAAGATGGCCATGCTCATATCAAACATACCCTCGGCCTTCTTGAACTTTTCTAATTGCTCATCAACCTTCACTCTATCCTCTATATCCGGATACATCCTCTCAATGGTTTTAAATAAATCAATTTTCACCTCCGTATCCGCAGTGAAGTTTTCTTGATAATGAAACCTAGAACGAAAGATAAATTCATAAATAAATTCCATTACACATTTTGTATATAAGTCACACAACACAACACAACACAAATAATTAGACAAAAATAGTAAAAAACTTACATCGGATTAAGGTAATATGCCGCCGCATGCAAAGGCCTATGGAGTTGTAAATCCCATCTAGTATCAATAATTTCCCAAATGTGCTTATATCTACCCCTCACATGATTCAAGTTTGAAGCAATTTCTTCCTTCGCTCTATCCATAGCTTCATAAATAAACCCCATTGCCGGCTTTGCATCACCATCCACAAGCCTCAAAATTTTCACCAAAGGGAGCACACACTTCAAGCAATACTTGATTGCTTTCCAAAATCTAGCATCTCCCAAGATTGTTCCTTGTGCCTTTTTTGCATTAACAAATGTAGAATAGCTACTTCTAGCCCACTTTTCCGATGCAAACATAGCTCTAAATTGGAGCTTTCTATCTTGGAAATTTTTTAAAGTAAGGAAGGCGGTGGCAAATTTAGTAACCACGGGTCTTGTCAACTCCCTATTCTTTGTAAATTTTCTGAACAAATCAAGCACTCAAGCATGCCTATAAATTACACAGCGATTTCCTTGGCTTTAATTATTATATCTTTGAAAACCGTCAACTCACCCATGTCACTCAACATTAAGTAAGGCAATGTGCCGCACATGGGGACCAAAACAATTTAGTCCTCTTCTCTTCCAATAATCTACTGGCACCCACATACGCCGATGCACTATCGGTTACCACTTGAACCACATTTTCTTCACCAATTTCATTCACAATGTCATCAAGCATCTCAAATAATTTCATAGAATTTTTAATTACATCGGAGGTGTCTATTGATTTACTAAACACCGTTCCACTTGGACTATTAACAAGGAAATTAGTAAGAGAGTGAGACTTTCCATCGGTCCATCCGTCGGACATTATAGTGCAACCCGTCTTCTTCCATTCTTTTCTATACACTTCTAAACTTGCATTCACATTATCAACCTCTTTTTTCAAAAAAGATACTCTCACTTCATGATAACTTGGTGGTTTCAATCCTACACCATACTCACCAACCGACTTCAACATCTTTTTAAACAAGGAGCTTTTTACTAAATTAAAAGCCAATGCATGCCCATAAATGACTCTACAAATATCTCTAATCACGGGCTCCCTTTGCTTCATCATTTGATTTAAACTTTGTTGCTTTGCCCTCCCCTTTGTGACATACGCATCCATAGTTCCCCCTTTACTTTTCCCCTTAATATTTTTTTCTTCAAAACAATCAACATCTATAATATTGTCTTGTTTTTTTCCACATAAGAGTTGTAAAAACATATTCATAACATCTTCAGAAACTTGACTACAAGCACCAACATTATTATGAGTTTCGGCTAAATGATTTTTCATTCGAATCACACCACCCCAATAATCTTTTCCACAATAATTAGATCTCAAATGCATTCTATTATCATCTTTGACACGGGTGCAATGGTCCCATGTCGGATCTTGTTTCCCATTTTTTTTTTTGCTTTTCATAAAAAAAGCAAAATATTTTTTTAATATCCCACCCACACAGCAGCAGCTTCAGTGCTTCTACTGTCCACAATAGACAATAAAGTAATGGATACTTCTACAGTCCACAACACAATAGACAATAAAGTAATGGAAAAGGAGGAGTATAAAGTGAATATAGTATTTTATATTACCTATATGAAGTTTGTCTGGTAATACCTCAAACAAAATCGAAGACCCAAGAGATGACTAACTTTCATAAAGCTTTGAAGACTATACGAAGGGCCACGAAGCAGATTCTAGCAGCAAGGGACCACCAAACAGTGAGAAGAGGGACCGCGAAGCTCTGCGTCGAACAGAGAGGTGAGTCTTTCTAGGGTTTTGTCTGTTGGGAGTAAAAAGAGACCATGGGTTACCTTGGTTGTCGTTTGGTCTTAGAAGACTAGGCGATCCATCTTGTGCCAAGAAAAAGCTAAAAAAATGGGCCAAAAATTGAATTTTTTTCATTCAGGTCCAAGGAAATTGGGTCGACCCGCGATTGTAAGGAATCATGCGATTCAGTGATTCTTCAATTCGTATCGTGAATCGATCGATTCAGATGCGATTCTGCACCATTTGCGATTCCATGTACCTGTTCAAATCGATTTCTATGTGTATCAAACCGAATCGTACGATTCTAACAACAGAGGTTTACAGTGAGATGATGTGGTGGTCTGGCTTAACACTTTCAAAGCTATTTTTTGAAGTTCAGGAGTACAACTACCATGAAGAATCCACCACTCAGCTGCATAAAATTACATTACATTAGACATAAGTCAAATAAGATAGAAAATTATTTAAGTATTCATGTATTGTAAATTTGTAATTTTGAAAATAAAACCTGGATTTGATTGTTTCTATGCTTTTTGTGCTAAAGTAGTTTCAAAAGTTTATTGTTTATCTCGAAACAGCAACAACTACAATTTGTAACAACTACTAGAAGTAACATTTGCAAAAGTAAATTATTATTATTAAAATTTAAATAATTGGTATGTACTTTATTTGTTGCTTTTACTTGAGCATCTATATTAAGCTCCAATCCGGTAATTATTTTTTTAAGTCCATCCGTCATTTCTCTTATTATTTCATTGGATGGGGTAACACCATATTGGAATTGAGGATTTAGAAAATATCCTTCAAAAATAAAATTATAATTAGTAATTGAAAGTAAATATACATGTTATAATTGAAATCGTAACACTTACCAGCTGCATGCAAATCTTGGTATAATTGAAAAAATCATCGAGTATCAATAATTTTTCAATACTCAGTGTAGTAGCGACAATCTCTTTAATTGCCAACTTTGCTATATCTATAGCTTCATATATGACACCCATTGTTGGCTTCTCATTCCCATTAACCAACCTTAATACTCTCATTAGTGGCTCATGAACTTTACAAAGCTCTGTTGCATTCTGCCAAAACTCTTTTCCCAAAATAATTTTTTAAGCCTAGTCCTTGCTTTCCCCCATTTAGAATTCTTCCACTCATCACTATTAAACATAGCTCTCAATTGTTGTTTATAACAATACTCTCAATGGCAATAAAATTTGTAGCAAATCGAGTGATGACAGGTTGAATCATTTTTCTTATCTCCTAGGAATTTTCTCATTAAATCCAACACCCATCCATTAATATAAATGAAATTGGTGATGGTTTTACTATCTTCAATCACCTTTGCTACACTTTTCTTATGGACTATGTCTTTTAGCATAAGATCAATGCAATGTGCCGAACAAGCTGTACAATATAAATGTTCCTTTTTCTCATCAATATTTTTCAGTGGTGACTAATAATGAACTTGCACATTGAAAGCTACCAGTAAAATGTTAATGAGAAAAAGGAAACATTTATATTGGATTGTTCGGCACATTGTATCGATCTTATGCTAAAAGACATAGCCCATAAGAAAAGTGTAGCAAAGGTGATTGAAGATGGTAAAATCATCACCAATTTCATTTATAATAGTGGATGGGTGTTGGATTTAATGAGAAAATTCATCGGAAATAAGAGAATTGATTCAACTTGCCATCACTCGATTTGCTACAAATTTTATTACCATTGAGAGTATTGTTAGATATAAACAACGATTGAGAGTTATGTTTAATAATGATGAGTGGAAGAATTTCTATATGGGGGAAGGCAAAGACTGGGCAACCTTAGAAGGTTTGAAAAATTATTTTGGGAAATGAGTTTTGGCAGAAAGCAACAGAGCTTTGTAAAGTTCATGAGCCACTAATGAGAGTATTGAGGTTGGTTGATGGGGATAGAACAAAGTCAACAATTAAAAGAGATTGTCGCTACTACATTGAGTATTGGAAAATTATTGATAATCGATTATCTTTTCAATTACACCAAGATTTGCATGTGCCTAGTAAGTGTTATGATTTCAATTATAACATGTATATTTACTTTCAATTACTAATTACAATTTTATTTTTGAAGGATATTTTCTAAATCCTTAATTCCAATGTGGTGCTATCTCATCCAATGAAATAATAGAAGAAGTGACGGATGGACTTAAAAAAGTAATTACTAGATTGGAGCTTAATGTGGATGCTCAAGTAAAAGCAACAAATAAAGTACGTACCAATTATTTAAATTTTAATAGTAATAATTTACTTTTGCAAATGTTATGATTGTCACAAATTGTAGTTGTTGCTGTTTCGAGATAAACAGAAAACTTTTGGAACTCCTTTTAACACAAAAAGCATGGAAACAATTACATCCAGGTTTTATTTTCAAAATTACAAATTTACAATACATGAATACTTCAATAATTTTCTATCTTATTCTGACTTATGTATAATGCAATGTAATTTTGCACAACTGAGTGGTGGATTCTTTATGGTAGTTGTGCTCTTGAACTTCAAAAAATAGCTGTGAAAGTATGAAGTCAGACCACCACATCATCTCACTGTGAACATAATTGGAGTATTTTTAGTCTCATACATACGAAGACCAGGAATAGATGGAATATAAGAAAATCCAAAAATTAGTCTTCATCACCTACATGAGATTAAAATTGAGACATGTTTAAAGAAGAAGCCAAGAGAAGATTTGATAGGAGCTTTAATCCTATTAACTTGGATTACATATTTGAAGGAGTTGATCCAATAAGTCCATGGATAGAAGAAAAGGGAAAATCCTTTACTAGATGGTGTGGATAATTTTGAATGGCTAGATTTGGTCTCAGATGATGATGATGGTGGCGGCGGCGACAGTGATGGCGATGGCAGTGATGGAAATGATGCTGGTGGCACCTATAGATATCAAGCTCGACGTACTTCTCAAACTCAACTCTTACTGCAACTCAAAGTGACAATAGCTGTGGCTTAACACCATCTGATGGAGGAGGTGATGATGGTGATGGTGGAGACGCTTCTCACGGTGACGGCGGCGGCGATAGTGGTGGCGGCAACATTGGCAACGATGGAAATGATGGTGGTGGCACCCATAGATATCAAGCTCGACGCACTTCTCAAAGGTCAACTCCTATTCCTACTCCAACTCAAAGTGACATTAGTGGTGGTTTAGCACCATTTGATGGAGGAGGTGATGATGGTGACGGTGGAGGCGATTCTCATGGTGGCGGTAGTGGTGGCGATACTAGTTTTGTGTAGGAAGTGAAGATTTCATTGGAGAATTTGGATTATGCGATGTTGGAGGATATTATAATGTTGGAGAACCTGTTGCACCTTCATTGCTGGCAGCGGCGGCGGTGATTGTGATGGTACTAGTTTTGGTGTAAGAAGTGAAGATTCATTGGAGGATTTGGATTATGCGATGTTGGAGGGCATTATAATGTTGGAGAACCTATTGCACCTTCATTGGAGGATTTGGATTATGTGATGTTGGAGGGCATTATAATGCTGGAGAAATTGTTGCAGGTAGGGATATATGTAGGGATGAAAGAAGAATAAGAAGCATAAAACAGTTTGATTCATCTGATAGTAGTTAGAGTTACCCTTATTACCCTTACCAATCCTATAGTAGTGATAGCCAGAGCTGTCCTTACCTACCTTAACAAAATTACCCTTGGCCTCCTCAACAATACGGTCCTCCAGGATACGCTTTGTCAAATTATCTACAAACCCAAGAAAGTATGTTGATCCTTTTCAACCAAGGTATCTATTTTCTCTCCTAGTGCACCAAACAAAAACGGACGACATGATGGTAACATTCACTTGTATATTTCTTAGTGAATGGGGTGAAGGTAGCAGCAGCAATCAAGTGCAACAATCTGATTAAAATTTAAAGTTGAGACCGAAGCGCCTATGTTGCATTCCAAACAAGCAAACAAGGAATGAGCAGCCTTGAGCTATGGGGTTTCTTGTTTGTTAATGAACTCTTATTAACCATCATGAGATTTGGTAGGCTATGGATAGGTGTTTTTGGTAAACAGTCGCCGGGCCTGGTCATTGTGTTTTAGTTTTCAATCCAAACCCTAACCCTAATACCTTCCCAGCCACCACCCATCACCATCATTTTCGGCCGCCACCCCCTTGGCCTTACCCCATTCCTCGACACTGCCCATCCCTTCTCCAGCCTCTTCTGTCCCTTCCCAGAGTCTTCAGCCCCTTCCTGCCACCCCCTAGACCCCACCCTTGCGGTCCTTGCAGCCCTCTCACTATCTAGCCCCACTCTAGCACTCCCAACCCTCTTGTGCCACTCCATTAACCCACGTTAACCCCCCCCCCCCCCCCACACCCACACACACACACACACACACACACACACACACATAGAGAGAGAGAGAGAGAGAGAGAGAGAGGTGGGGGTTGCAGGGATAGGGGGGAGGTTAGAGAGGGAAGGGTGGTAGGGGAGAGTGGGAAGGCATTGCAGGTGGTGGCCGGAGGCAAAGGTTAGGTTAGGGTTTCAAATTTGTAGGATGAGAGTATAATTGGGATTAGGGTGGGGAGCAATTTAGGGAAGTGGAGGTCCAAAGATAATATGTGGGTGTTATTAGCAGCACCTATAGTTATTACACTACTTTTTGTGAATTTGTCAAAGTTAACACTAGTTGAACCAGCTGCGTGGGATTTTCATGATTTGATTTTGATTCTCATTATTAAGGCCAAGTTTGGCAAGTTAAGAAAAAGTCAAAAAGTCAAAAAGTTATCAAAAAAGTAAAAAGTTATCACTATTCACCAAAAAAAAAATATAAAAAAAATTAATATACAAATATACCTATTCCAAAAAAATCATTGTCCGTCAACCGTACTGACGTCAAACTCCACCGCAGGTAAAGAAAAAAAAAAAAAACATGTTTACATTCATTAACTTGGGTGGTGAAGTTGGGCCCGTGGGGGTCCACCATGGGTCCCGTTTTGATAATCCGAACAGTTCAATATGTAGAACTCGTCTAGTACTATATGCCTGTAAAAAATCACGTCTATCATATATCGCTAACTATATGATCAAATCAGTTTTGTATAAAAAATGTCAAAAAGTGTTATAGTTAACAGCTAACAAAAAAAACTTACACGACCATATAACTATTGATATCCAATCAACGTGATTTTTTACAAGTATATAGTACTCGACGAGTTCTATACATTGAACGGTTCCGATTAGGAAAACGGGACCTGTGGTGGCCCTCATAGGACGAACAACACCTTCCAATCAAAGCCCCAAAAGGAGGTAATATTTTCCCATGTATTCACCCAACCGATGCACTGCCATTCCGTACGCATACTACACTATTTTCTCCCACACACTTCATTTATACAATTTTTTAATATACATTTTTTTCATAAAAAGTCAAAAAATTAACCCAAACATTTATGGCCTTGTTTGGTTTGTGTTTCTTAAAAAATTTTGGGAAAAATTCTCTACAAATAAGTTTTCAAAAGTAATCAAGCCAAACAAATTTTTTCAAATTTTTTTTTCAAAACTCGTTTGGTTTACAAGTTTTCCAAACAAATCTCTCTCACATACACATCAAATCAATCACTTTTTCCAAAACACTCTCTCAAAATAATTTTTCAAAACATCTTTTGAAAAAAACCAAACCAAACAAATTTTCGTACTTTTTATCTTAAAACATATTTCTCAAATACAAACCAAACAACCCCTATATTTTTTTCCTCAACTTTTTAGTCCAAAAAGACAAAAAGTGCACTTATTTAGGACATCCCAAACAACTCCTTTACCAGTAGGTGATGCTAATTTTTTTTTTTTTTTTCTTCCTGTTTCTCCTTCATAGTAACGTGAGTTTTAAACTTGAACTTTAATGATTAATTTTGTGAGTCTTATATTTTATTGAGGCAAAGGCTATTGGGACCAGTTGTTTAGTCAGATGATACGATAACTTATGCTCAAGTTTGGATTGAAAACTAAACAAATCAAGTTCAAATGAGCTGAAAGTAAGATGAACTTGAGTTGATCAGCCCCAATTGCATCACATTCACTCCGGTCAGTTTGTAAAATGTTTAGATAAGTTTGATGCAGAGCGATTTTGATTTGATAATGCTATTGTTGAAGTGAAGGGTGTGAAATTGAAGTTCTGGTGTAACATAATGCGGGGAAAGTGACCCGTTCTGATCCCTCCCTAATGAGATGTATTTATGATTTTGGAGTTACAAGGCATGATATTTTGGGAGGACTAAAACAAATGAGGATCTAGTGAATTTAACTAAATGATGAAGCACAAATCTAGTTACTCTTGTATACAATTTATTAACAATTCTTGCTAGGGAAAACATCATTAGTCAGCAGAAACTACATGCCTTGAGTTGTTGTCCATTAGATAATTAGGTGAAGACTAAAAATTATTTGAACCCTCTGGTAACTCCAAGTTTGCTTTTCCATCGGTCTCACTATCCAAGTAGGAGAATGAGCTCCAGTCCCTATCATCTTTTAAATAGATTAATATACGTGCCTGTGTGTGGCATAGCCATCACAAAAACATGGAAGGAGATTAACGAAATAGTTGTAAAAGGGACTGGTTGTATGATATAGTTACATTAACCTCTCTTCGTGCTGTGAAATGATGGGGGATTCCCCTATGGTGCATATGTATAGCCAGTGCTTCCAAGTTCCATTTTTTTGGCACATTTGTCATTTTTCTCTTGTTATGATGTTGAAACTGCAGAGCCTGTGATTCGTTTCATATCTGTAGCTATGATGTATTTTGAATGATTTATTTTCTAAAACGATGACAATGGCAGAGTGGGAGGACAAGGAAGAAGGAAAAGAGATAATGCAGCAGTGGGAAGATGACTGGGATGATGATGATGTCAATGATGACTTCTCTGTGCAGCTGAGGAAGGAGCTGGAGAGCAATGCCGAGAAGAACTAAGTCTACATACTTTGTCATATTTCTCCTTATTCTGTGCACTATGGCATCATACTATTTGAACTTTAGTTTCCTCATATGAAACTTTTTGAAAAATATTGTATGAATTCTATTTTGGACTACTGAACTTTTAAATTTAGAAATTCAGAACTTACCTTTTGAAGTATGACTTATCCTGTGGATTAGGATCTGTACCTAGGGTTGCATATTTTCATTGGTTATGTCACTGATAAACAACCTTGCCTTTGGGGGTGTTGTAGAAAGACTGGATTGTGGATTAGGAGTTCATTTGAGAGTGGTGGCACGCATCGATGACACTTGAGACAATGGGAGTGACTAGGTGAGAGACAGAGCAGCTGGAGTTCAGAGCCTATTGTACAAGGAAGACATCTCAAGAAGATGATGTTTATGTAGCGTGTGATGTAAGAGAGTACTACTTTTTATTTATAGCAGGTGGGGTCATGTGACCATATCAAACTATTTGGATATTTCAGGAATTCTATTAGGATATATCAGTGTATTAGTTAGGATTTTGTTTTGATCCTTGGGATTCTGTCACAAGTTAAGTTGTGTGGTCTCTTTTATAGTAGAACTGGCCTAAGGCGCAGTGGGCGAAACCTGTCTCTAGCCACCAAGCTAGAAGACCCCAGAGTCCTGTGTTTCATACCAAAGACTTCAGGATACCTATGACTGGCCTCTCGACCTAGATATATGAGAGTGATATGGTACAACATCCTTGACAACGAGATAAGGTCACTTGTCCCAGTTAAACATTGTAACAAGTGTGTTGTTGGGTTCATGATCAAATCACACCGGTTCAACACGATTTCCTCAAAGGTTAACATGTACTGGTTGGTGGTGTTCACGGGTTGGATCGAGTCAGGCTATATACACGCCACTCGAATCGACCACTTCGGGTGAAACAGCAAGCTATCCGATCTCAACTGATTATGTATTTGAAACCAGATATATTCGGGTAGGGAAAAAATCGGGACGATATTGAAACAGACCACTCATCTTCTTTCACAATCCTCAAATAGAAAAGCTTCAATTCCCTACATCTTAAAAAAAAAAAAAGAAAAACTATAGTGTGAGACGGAGAAACTGAGAGGGGTTTAGATATGATCATCATTGTTGATTTAATCATCGCTGTCGCTTGAACTTATCAACGTTGTTTGATCTCGTCGACTGATTTCATCATCGTCATCATCTGGCTTGATCTTCGGTGTCATCGATGAAAGTTGAGGGAGAGGTCATCATCTGACTTGATCTTCGGTGTCATCGATGAAAGTTGAGGGAGAGGTCATCATCTGACTTGATCTTCGGTGTGATCGATGAAAGTCGAGAGAGAGGTTTGACAATGAGAAGGGGAAAAAAGAAGTAAGAAGACAATTGAGAGAGAAAACGGAGAAGAGAAGAAAATACGAGTTTGAGAGAAAAAAGTGACAGTGGAGGAGCTCTGAGTGATTAGGCACAAAAGAGTGAGCAAAAGCATCTGCAATTGTTTACCAATTTTTTTTTTTTTTTTTTATCAAATTCGAGTAAAAATTTATTATCATACGATGTCCTTTAATGATTTTTTTTTATCAATTTTGTTGGTCGTTTGATAAAGTAAATTTTCACCCAAAATTAGTTTTCCAAGATGTTGTCTACCTGCTCTTTCATTAATGGTCACTTATGAAATTTGATAAAAAATTAAACATTCTATTGATATGATGAAAAATGTCACTTTTTTTATTTGATGTCACTATAATAACACGGTTGAAGTTTATATTTAAATTTTTTTTTTATCCAATTTAAATTTAATAATAGATTGAAGGCTAGGTTTGGAAAGATGGTTTGTGACTTTTTTAGTCACAAAAAATAAAATAGGTTATTTTAGTCACAATAAACAAAACATCACATTCAATCTATAATTATTATTCTTCTCTTATAAAAAAAGTTTAAAAAGTCAAAAAGTCAAAAAAAATCCTTCCTAAACTAAATTTTTTAATCTAAGCTAAAATAGTTAAAAAAGTTAAAAGTCAAAAAATCAATTTATTTTCCAAACGAAGCCTAAGTGAACGTTAAAGATGAATTAATAAGTGAAGGTACAGTAATAGTCTCACTGATATTTTCAAGACATGAAAGGAAGAGTACTAAGTGGAGAGAGTGTAATTAAAGAGTTGTTTTGATTGATTGATTTCTTCCGGATGTGGCAGAGTAACAAGCGGAGATGGGGTCAGTGGAGAGTTGTGGTGATAATAAACCTAATATGGCGGTCAAATAGAAAAATACCACGTGTAAATATAATAAATATCTATTTTTTTGGTTTGAATTTTGCGGGTTGCATGTTGTTAAATCTGTTATTCGACCGTGAAACTGAAGAATCGTGATATTACCATCTGTAGCCGACTGTTTATTGCGTCGGAACCGTCCACTTAAAATTTTTTGAATCAATCTAGTCCGATTAGTGAGGTGATTCAATTGAGTTATGTTAAAAATTCTAAATAAATTATTAAAATTTTTATATGAATATAAGATTCGTACAAATTACATAGACGTGGATCTTATATTCATATAAAAATTTTGATAATTTATTTGAAATTCATAATATTTTTTGATTCTATTTATGAATAGCCCTAGTGTCGGTGCATTAGTCCAAGGGAACACGTAACTGTTCACGTGTCCACATCACACAATGATAAAGGAGGTATCCCACTAGAGTCGGTATATCACAATGATAAAGGAGGTATTCTACTAGAGTACGTCCATATGTTGATGCGAAGATGTGAGAGTAAATGTAAATTCACTTTTTAATTTTTTAATTATTGTAATTTAAAATTAGAAGTCTCTTTTAAGATGAATATTTTAATTTTTTTTGATTTTTACAAAATAAAAAATAAAATAATTATAATTTTAATATAATATTTTATGTTATTTATTTTTTAATTTAATTTATTTTTTATGACTTTTAATGAAAAAGTCAACTCAATCAATATGCCAAACGATGCCAAATACAAGTTCGAGTTGGGACAAAATGTATCACTCAGACAATTCAAGAGTCTTAGACATGTAAAGTTGCTTAGTGGTAGGCCCCAAAGCAAAATGTCATAGGTTTTAAATTTTTTATTAAATAAATGATTAAATATCTTATCTAAGGGTGAAGTCTATAAAATTATAAGCCTCACACTTATGTGAGATATTTAATTATTTATTTGATAAAAATTTGATATTTCTAACATTACTGGGAGCCCAAAATATCATTACATAAAATTTAGTAGATAGTGGAGGTAAGTGTCACGATTCCATCGTTTCTCAAATAAAATAATATAGTGATCGGTTAGAATTATTTTGAGAAAATGGTTAAAAATTAATTTTTTAATTTTTTTGATTTTTTTTTGAAAAAATATAAAAAAATGAGAGAGATGATATGACCCTGTTGGCTTTTTTTGACTTTCGAAAGTTAGTATTGTATTTTTAAGTGTGTCAGTAAGGATTTATCAGTTCTTACAGAGGATTAATTGCCAACCAATTATCAGACGATTGTGTTTTAGTTCTTTCAATCTCAATGAAGAGGACTTTTACTAGTGGCTTTGTTTAGGAGAATTTAGCAAATAACAATTAAATAAAGAATAATTGTACTATTTCATTAAGTAAAAATGAAAAACTTACAATGATCTGATTCAGCCTCGTAGAGGTTTACAGCAACAAGTTACTTGAAACTACTCTTATGAATAAAGTGTAGTGCAGGAATTTGAAGTACAGAAATGTAAAGAACAAGAAATGTAAAAGCTAGAAGGAAAATAAAGTAGATAAAAACTGGTTTCTGGATCTGAATCTGGGAGCTTTTCTGGGGCCTTCTCTGCTATTTATACTTCTCAATGATAACTGTCGAAATGAGCTTCTAACCGTCGAAGCATTCCTCCATAATTGCTGATCATTCTTCCTCATACTTAGCTCCATTACGCCATGTCTGCAGTTAGACTTCCCTCATAATTTTGAATTTGAATCTTGTGAGTAACCGTTAGGTCACATTATCTTATATCCCTTGATCATTCCAGTGTTATGCAGACCCATTATTGCCAGTATGGGTTGACACGTGTCTGACAATGGTTGGCGATTTATATTGCCTTCCCAAATTGCCCTTCTCATACCACGTGTTGAATCGCGATTGGCTTATACAATTTATACAGCCAACATTACCCCCAGTACTAATATACCCAATACTTGGTGATATTAGTGGATCAAAACACTTCACATCCACGTCCTAGGACGTGCATGGGTTTTGCATCTTCTCAGAATTGCAACCACTTGCATTAAATTCTTTTCCACACCTTGAACATTTCCCATTATCTGAGTATTCGAAAGGACTGATACAGCTCGCATGGCCAAACAAACTTTCTTTGACATAGATCGAGCATACGAGGATTTGCTAGATAATAATGTTTTCCCTCGAAAGAATTTTCATGCATTTATTAGCCATTCCTATCCACCTTCCTATATTCAAGTCATGGAAGCTTTTGCAAACTATCGACCTTTGGATTACGAACCCATTGTCCACAATTCTTTAGACCAAAATTTTGCAAACATGGATATTGGAAGCTCTTTTTTTGACCCACAGCCTTCTGCGTGGGATGAGGCTCCAGCTTCTTCTTCTTCTGAGGCTTTTTGCTGGAGAAGTTGGCAAGAACCTGAGGAGTCCAAGTTGAGAGAGCGAATCAATCGTCACTTTGTCGAATTTGTTGATCCTCTAACTTTCCCTCCCTTTGCTCGGAGCTTGGTGGTTTACCCATACGTATCCATCGACCGCCGATGCCGTTTGGAAGACAACTTACTTGTAGCATGGTACACATCCTCCATGCCTACGAAGATAGTACAAGCCACTCGTCGTCCAGAAGAGGCACAAGGGTATAGTCCGTCGTTCTTAGCCCGGAAGGAAAAATTTTGCTCTTGTGACTGGCTTGAATGCGTCAGCAACCCCCAGTTCCCTCCTTCTTTTGAGATGGAAGCTCCTGTACCTCCTCTTTCATAAAACCCTCACTGGATAGAAGAACTGAGACTTACTCTCTTTGAGGACCAGTTTCTCCCCTCCTATAGCCTTCTATCTCTCCTTACTATATTTGAGCGATATCAAGCCCAACTTCTGCTTGCGGCCTTTTCTCACTTGCCCTTCAATGTTCTCGAAGGTGATGTTCCTCTCAAGAACTTTCGATGGGCTTGTGATGTTATGACTTGGGGTCATGTCCTCAACCCCATCGCCCAAGCAGAGCTCCAGATGTTTTTAGACCAACTCCCACTGCTTCTTCATTGGCATCAAACTTCTGTGGCCACCACTTGATCTTTGGACCAAATCTCAGCCCATCGAGTTCATACCCGGTATGAAGCAGAGAACCTTATCGACGAATATAATGATTTCAAGAATAAAGACTCTGCATACTGGGATGACTTGGACATGGATGAGATAGAACAAGAGTTGAAAGAAACAGAGTTTGAAATAAAGGCCGAAAAACTTTTTTATCAAATAAGAGCATATTAGCTTCAACAACTTAGCCTGGAGAAGATAAAAGATAGGATTAAAAAGGAACAGAAGTTCATTGACCACAGTTGGAACAAATTCCATGACCTTGTCATTTACTCTATTTCTTATTTTTATGAACTTGAATATGTAGCCAAAAAAGGCTTCTGATGTAATTGCTATTGTCTTAATAAAGCTAGGATGCCTTCTCTTTATTTGGCATGGTCTAATTTTATTCTATTTGTCAAAAAACAAACAAAATCAGGGCTTTACCAATTTTGTCCTTCGAAACTTGATTTGATCATATCCAATGGAATACTGGAAACCCAATTTGAACTTTTCCAACATATGGAGTGTAATTGACAACCTTTGCCTTAGGTCTCTTTTCAGAATCAGAGCTTCGAATTCACCAATCTTGCCATTCGAAACTTGATTTGATCATATCCAATGGAATGCTGGAAACCTAACTTTGCCAACATATGGAGTATAATTTACAACCTTTGCCTTAGGTCTCCTTTCAGGATTAGAGCTTTGAATTCACTAATTTTTCCCTTCGAAACTTGATTTGATCATATCTGATTCCCCAACATATGGTTAATACAATCAAGCAGCTTCAAATCAACTATTTTTACTTCGAACAAACAGTCTATACTTTCCAAAATATGGAAACCTCCTTTAAGAATTGCACTGTTTTATTCTAAAAATGTGATTCCTTTTGTATACTACTAAACCAACTATTGGTTTGAAACCTAGAACAAACAAATTCTAACCGTAAGGTATTTCAAACTTTGCTTTGAAGGATTTTACTCTCATCAAGAAACCTAAAAGTAGGTCTTTAATCATTTTGAAGTAAACAAATACCTGGGCATTCCTGTACTCTTAGGTTTGAAATGTGCTTCGAAGTCAACTTCCTGCTTTCGAAGTTGTTTGTCACTTGATTTTGGCGCCAAAGCTTGGCTTCGAAACCAAACATTTGATTTCGAAGCCAATATTAGTATTTGAGATACGTTTCCCTCCCAAATTATCAACATTGAGAAAAACTTTTCGCATCCGTACCTTCAGCACTTCTTTATGAATTCTACCCACTTAAAACGGTTGGGTATTTTCTGACAGAAAGGTTTAAAACCCTTTTATTTTGTGCTTTCAATTCACTTGTTTGCCTAACACACAAACCCTTCATCTCTATTGACTTCTCCTTTCCCTTACCCTCTTCCTCAACTTCGTTTCTTAAAAAAACTCTTGTTAATGGCTTCTTCTTTCTTGAAAATACCGGTTGTGAAGCGTGCGAGTCCATCTGTAGCCTTAAAAAGGATCATTGATGAAGAGTGTGAGAAATACAAGGTTGGTGAGAAAAGTGCCATCGACGGATGCATCTTCATTCCCCGTCGCCATGAGCAACAAGAATACGTGCTTGGGCCCATTTTTAAGGAGATTCCCACCGAGCTTCTAGCTTTGTATCCACGTTTGGAAGATCATTGCCTCCTTTATGAAGGTGGTCTTGATTGGAGAAGCCGGAGGATGAACCAACCCCATAGCTGCTGGCCCACAGTAAGACCAGAGTGGGAGGAATGGTATGATCGGGTCGTCCCTGATAGGACACTGGATCTTCAGGAGCTCTGCCTCTTCGACGCCCTTCAATTGTCCAAGTTCACCATTTTTGAGGATCCTTTTTTAATACCTGCTGCTCTTTGTTTTTGGAATTCTGCTTTCAATTTCTTCTAATTTAGATGTGGGATGATGGCTCCTACCGTCCTTGACATCTGCCATATGTTAGGATTATCTCCTAATGGTACCCCCATTGGTCTAGACTATCCTAACCTCAAAATCCCTTTTTCTCTCCCATCTCCAAACTCATCCTATAGTGACTTTGTCAAGGTTGAGAACAAAAGAGAGGGCCCTGTGACCGATAGGGAATTTTTCTCTTTTATATTGTATTGCCTTTGCAAATTCCTCTTCTATACCTCTTCTCAGAGGATCATGCCTGAGTTTGCCCCTCTTGCCAAAGCCTTTGTTTTACAAAGAAAGGTGGCCTTAGCTCCATATGTTTTGGGTCATGTTTATAGAGCTTGTTCTCTTTCTTGTGAAAAACCCTTGGATGGTAATCAAGGAGGCCCATTTTGAATACTTCAACTTTGGACTTCACTGATTTATAGTCTAAATGCTTAAGGTTTTTAGAGCCAAACCCTACCACTCATGGTATGAAGTTAGCCAATGTTTCACTTTAACCTTCTAATTTTGCCTTTTACTTTTCTTCCTTTCACCAACTCCCAGCTTCCCCTTCTTCTCACAGCTTCCGTCCCTTCGAAACTACCAATATTGGCCCACCCTGGCTGAGGACCTTTTTGAGTGATAGGTCCTGTTCTACGCCCCAGCATAAAAACATGTGGGCCTCTATTTTGATCCACAGGGAACTATTCATTGAGATTATGAACCCCAGAGCTTACAAGCCCTATTGTCCTACCCAATTTGCTAGGCAATTTAGACTCTCACAAGGGCTCCCTATCCCTCTTTGCAGTCAGTCCAATTTAAGCATTACAAGCAGAGATTTGAAGATTCGAAGATCTAGATTGGAAGAAGTAACTTCCAAATTCATCCAATATCTAATTGACTCTGAGTACCTACCCTTCATACCTCAAAGCAACATACTGAAAAGATACCAGAACTGGTGGATGGCCAATATGGAGGTGCACTTGGCCATTCCTCCTCAAGATCTATTAATGGTACTGGATGTATCTCAAGCCAAGTCCAAAGGGACTGGAGCTGTTTTTTTCTTCACTGCTCATGTTACTCCAGCTCTTGCACCTGCCACTACAAAGTCCGCTCCTGCTGCCTTACCTCTTCATAGAGTTACTTGAGCTACCTCGAAGAAAAGTATGTACTCCTGCTTCTTTTCTTTTCTCCTCTTTTATGATGCTTTTGCCCTCACTTATAGTTTTTTCCTTGGTGTAGGTGGTGCGAGTGCCTCACAGAGAGATTCTCCCCAAAAGGTTCAATCTTTAAATCTTCTCAAGAGCAAACAGTAATAACAAAGGAAAAGAAAGCTCTTGCTTGACCTTGAAGAGGAGGTACCTGAGGTTCATGTAGAAGAAAAGGAAGCAGAAAAAGAAGAGACAGAAAAAGAGCCAGAGACACCATTAAAAAGAAGAAAGAAAATGACCGTCTCTCTTTCTGATTTCACTGGGGACCCTATTGACGAAGCATCTGCTAAAGCAGTGGAAACAGAACACTTCAAAGAACTTATTGTATTTCAGAGGGCTGAGAAGAGGAGGCAACAACAAATGCTTAGGGATGAAGCTGTTGTTGTTAATGAACTCTAAAGAGAAGCAGCAAGAAAATAACAAACTGCTGAACATTATACCCTTCGCCACTCTCCAACCATTGCCACCACTTCTGAAACCAATAATTTCCTTTCGTGTCTCTATTTTCCTTTCTCAAATTCTTAATACTGAGACTTAACATTACTCTGTATTTCTTCTTTTGCAGTGACAACTACTCTGCCTTCTCTTTTAATAAGGATTCCTTCAGTTTCAATCTGAAGTTGAAAGACCTTGAAATGTGGAGCCAATTCAAACAATACTCCCACTCCTTGGTTCTACATTTTTCATACCTTTCTTGAGGCAAAGCATTCCTACATCCTTATCCTTCAACTTAACTCCATACTTTCCTCTTCTATCCTTCAACTCTACCCAATTTATTCTCCCTTCAAGCCTTGCTGCTCCTTCCCCTCCTGAGGAAATTCCAGCTATTACTTCATCTCCAGTGATAGTTGATTCCCTTAGAGAAGACACTGGTAGCTCACCAACTCCTTGTCCACTATCCTTATCTAGCTCCAGTCTCTCTTCTCTTGACTTACTAGTATCTAAGACTATAGAAACTGCTAGGGATATTTCATCTTCCTCTCCTATTCCTATGTAGCCATCTCTTCCTCCTACCAGAACCCTTTCTGCACCAACCATGTTAACAGAAGAGGTGGACATTTTCGAAGTTAGACTAGCTAGCCTTTTTGACATGCCTTCCACCATTCCAACAGCTAGCAATGAAACTGAGCCATTAGTCCTAACTGATTCTCTCTTAGAAATTTTTGAGAGCTCTTCCTTCACCAGTAGGACTTCCTTGCCTTCATTAGACTTGGACAGCTGTTTGGAGTTGCTGACATTCTTCTCGAGGATCTCCTTCGAAGCCTTGCAAATATCAAGAATGGCTTCCTCTAGTGTTGCAAGGTTGTTGAGCAATCTAGCATGACTATTTCAAGTCATTTATCTCAAGAAGCAGCTACTATTGACTTTTATATCAATATCTGCCATGTTGCCAAAGCTGCAAAAGAGAAATTGCTGACAGACTAGAGATTTGTTTCCCAGATACATGCTGAAGTGTCAGAATTGAAAGAATAACATTCCTCTGTCTCCCAATTTCGAGCTCAACTATTGGAGAAGAAAGCTCAGCTTGAAGAAGAGTTATCAGCAGTCAACTTGGCTTTAGATTGAACTACCACCAAGCTGCAGATTACTAACCAAAGACTGGTTGATCGAAAGTAGGAGATGGCTATAGCCATTCAGTTGTTCCCATCTCTTAAGAGTAGAGAGTCAATTGTAAAGGAACAATTGAAACATTGTACTGACTTTTGGGCCAGTCTATGGCTGCATGTATTCAACTCTTTATGAAATAAAATCTTTATTTGTTATCTGAGTGTTTTCATGCTTCTTTTGTTTAGCACTTATTATATTCCTTGTGTTTCCCACACGGTTGGATAATAAGGCTTCAAATATCTGCCAGTAATTTTATTGGGGTGTACATATCCATTCAAATTTCTCAAATGATATGTTCCCCAAGGCAAAACTCTATGAACTTGATATGGTCCTTCCTAGTTAGGTGACCGTTTGCCAAACTTGTGATTTTTAATCCCTATTGGGAGTATTGTCTTCCATACCAAATCACCTTCATCAAAGCTAATGTGTTTGACCTTCTTATTATAGTTTTTGGCTGCTTTCTTCTTTTGGAAAAGAATGCTATTTAATGCCAGAATTCTAGCTTCATCCACATTCTTTAATTCCAAGCACATACTCTGATAGTACTGCTAAAGAACTAATTGATCCTGACATCTCACCCTCAAAGACTTGATGTTAATTTTTACAGGTAATACTGCATCATGCCCATATACTAAGGCATAAGGAGTAACTCTTGTACTTGATCTTGGAGAAATCCTATAAGCCCATAATACATCCAACAGTAAGTTATGCCAATCCCTGGGATTGTCTTCCACAACTTTCTGTATTCCTTTCTTCAAAGACTTATTGGATGATTTTGCCTGACCATTGGCTTGTGCATAATAGGGGGTAGAATTAACAAGGTTAATTCCAAACTTTGCCACAAAAGACTTTACCATCTTCCCATCAAATACAGTCCCATTATCAACAGTTATACTCTGTGGGATGCCAAATCTGTGGATCAGATCTTTAATGAATCCAATAACTTCGGTCTGGTCTACAGCCTTATACGGTTTAGCTTTGACCCACTTAGTAAAGTAATCTGTGGCCATTAAGATGAAACAATGATACTTTGAAGAGGGTGGATGTATTTTTACTATCATATCCGTAGCCCATCCTCTAAATGGCCAAGGCTTCACAACCGCATGCAGATCAGTTATGGGTACATGTCGTATTGTGCCATGCTTTTGGCATGCCTGACAACCTCTAGCATATTTTATGCAATCTTTAAGGATGGTTGGCCAATAGTAGGAATGTCTTCGAAGCAACCATCTCATCTTCACACCAGGCAGATGAGCCCTACAGATGCCTTCATGAACCTCAGCCATGGCTGTCAATGCCTCATTTAGGCCTAAACATTCCAATAATAACCCGTCTGACCCCTTTTTGTAAAGAGCATTACCATACATTATGTATTGCATAAATTGCAATTTGATTTTTCTACTGGCTTTCGAAGATGGGCCAGCTAGATACCGCATTATTGGATGCCTTAAATCTTGTTCTTGTAAGTCATTATGATTGACTTCTAAGACCACATTCCTTTTATTTAAGGGTGGTATTACTTTTTGATATGTTGTTTGGCTTATGTTCATTTGAGTGTTATCTCTTCTCCTGAAATTCGAAGCTTTCTGAGCCACATCATTAGCTTTGTTATTCAAGAATCTTGGGACATAAGTCACATTTGCTATTTGAAATTGAGAAAGCAAATGTAATGCAACAACATAGTATGACAACATACTTGCACTTTGACATTTGAAAATTCCTTTCACCTGGTTAACCACCAATTGAGAATCTCCAAATATATCAACTGCATGAGCTTGTAATCCAATAAGTATTTCCAGTCCCATTATTAAAGCTTCATATTCAGCTTGATTATTGGAACAAGCAATTTCATCTACTTTGAAACCATGTATGGTTTTTACCCCTTGTGGTGACTTAATCACCACACCAATTCCAGTTAGACCGTTGGCTTTTGATCCATCGAACCACATTTGCCATGGTTCAACACTAACCATACCAAGCTCCATTATCTCTTGGCTTTCTGTCTGACATGGATGATCTACCAAGAAATTAGCTAAAACTTGTCCTTTTACTGCCTTTTGGGAGACATATTCTAGATGAAATTCTAATAAAGCTAGTATCTATTTGTTAATTCTTCCTCTCAACATAGGTCTTGACAACATATATTTAACCAAATATGTGGTTGCAATTACCAAGACAGTTGTAGGCAAAAGATAGTATCTTAGTTTCATTGCAACAAAATACAATGCAAGGCACATCTTTTCTACTGCTAAATATTTACATTCACAAGAATTTAGGAACCTACTAAGGTAATAAACTGCTTGCTCTTTGCCTTCTTTATTGTCCTGGGCTAGGAAAACTCCCAGTAAATCTTTTGCTGCAGCAATATACAACTTTAAGGGCTTATCACCCTTTGGTGGCATCAGCACTGGAGGCTTGGCCAAGTAGGCTTTGATTCCTTCGAATGTAGTTTAATGCTTTACTGTCCACACAAACTCCTCTTCATTTTTCAACCTTAATAAGGAAGAAAATACTTTAGTTTTCCCTGCAGTATTAGAAATAAATCTTCGAAGAAAATTAAACTGTCCAAGGAATTTTTGTACTTCTTTCTTACTTGATGGAGGTTTGGCTTCAATGATAGCTTTGGCTTTGTTCTGATCAATCTATATTTCCTTCTTGTGTACTATATAGCCCAAAAAGTTTCCAGCTGATACGCCAAAAGCACATTTGAGAGGATTAAGTTTTAACTTGAACTTTCTCATTCTTTTAAAAGTTGCTTCCAAGTGAAACAAATGTTCCTCCATGGATTGGGACTTCACTACAATGTCATCGATGTAACACTCTAAATATCCTCCAATGAGATCATGAAAGATAGTGTTCATAGCCCTTTGATATGTAGCCCTAGAATTCTTCAGGCCAAATGGTATTTAAACCCATTCGAAGGTGCCAATGTTCCCAGGACATATGAATGCTGTCTTGTGGATATCCTCTTCTGCAATGCAGATTTGGTTATAACCAGAGTGCCCATTTATCATTGATAAAATTTTGTGCCCTGCTGAACTATCCATCAATAAATCCACTATGGGCATGGGGTACTCATCTTTTGAAGTTGCTAAATTCAGGTTTCTGAAATCGATGCATCCCCTCATTTTACCATTCTTCTTAACTACAGGCACAATATTGGATAGCCATTCAACATGCCTGGCTGTCCTAATACAGTCTGCCTTAAGGAGACTAAGAATTTCCTCGACATTCTGAATCACTTCAGGACTCATCCTTCTTGGTTTTTGCTTGTATGGCTTGAAATTAGACTTCATAGGGAGCCTATGTTCTACTAATGACCTATCTAATCCTGGTAGTTCATTATAAGACCATTCAAAACAATCTTTATATCTCTTTAAGACCACCAACAACTGGTCCCTGTTAAGAGCACTTAACCAGGCACTTATATAGGTGGGTTGCTGTGTAGAACCTTCCCCTAAGTTAACCTCTTCCAAAGGGTCTTGTATCTGAGAACCCACTAATGCTTTTTTTTTTTTTTTGATTTCTTTCGTCTTCAAAGGAATTTCTTTGCTTTGTTCTGCTCCCAGTTTCTTTGATTCAACATCTTTGCCTTCCTCCTCATAGACAAAGTCTGTCCATAAGGCTTCTTCCTCCTGTATTTCCTGGACTTTTGTTTCGATGGCCAATGCACAATATTTATCAAAGGTCAATGGTCTGACCTGCCGTTGTTTATGCTTACAGCCAACTATCATGGCTTCATTCTCTTGTTCCTGAACCTTTTGGACTATTGCTTTTAATTCCAATGCTATGAACTTAACTAAAGCCAAAGGTCTGGTTTCTTGGGTTTCACCTTTTTGCTTATAATCAGGCATCATTATCATCTTTGACGATGAATTCTTCATCAGCACTCTCTTGTACCAAGTGCTTCAGGTGTGCTACTTCCTCATCAGCCGTCACTTCGGCTGAACCATCAGGTTTTCTCAATATACTGAGTGGTGTTACTCTTTCAGTATACAACTTGGCTTCCTCAAAATCAGCACAAGCGACAAAGGGTTAAGGATCCGCATTGATCTCCTTTGTCTCTCCATTGCACAAGGCCATCATTATTTTCTGATGTAGAGAGGAAGACACACATTTATTAGTGTGAATCCAATTCCTACCAAGTAGAGCATTATACTTAGCATTGCTGTCAATGACAAAGAATGCCGTCATACAATCTTTGGTCCCTACACTCAAGTTGATGGGCAAAATACCCTGAGCCATCTGTTTATCTCCAGCAAAACCAGTAATGGTTATGCTGGTTGGGATTAATCTGGGGTTCATTTTTCCTAGTTTCTTCAAAGAAGATTTCAGAAGCAGATTTACTGCTACCCCATTATTCACCAATACCCGGTTCATCTGTATCCCATCGAAGAAGGTCTTGATATACAAGGGTTTGACATGCTGTGTCATGGATGTTGTAGGATACTCAAAAGGGTATGAGAGGTTAATACTTACCTCCTCACTCTCATCTTTAGTTTCCATTGGTGTGGCTATCTCAGACTCATCTTGAATCATGCTAACTTATGAGTTTTCACTAGAAACTGGAATAGGGTCAATCTACTGACCCTCTTGGTTTTCATCCTCAGCTTGGAACTCTTGTGGCAATATGTGCACGATATTCATTGACACTAGAGGAAATGAGCCAAACTGAACAGTCGGCTGCTCTTGTTTCTTTTCCAGGCTAACTTGTTCAGTTACCTCAGAAGCATTCTCTATACTACACTCTAGCACTTCAGTACTAGTGACTTCCTTCGAATGGCTTGTTCCTGCTGGTTTTTCGACCAAAAATGTCTGTTCAGCCATGAAGGCTTCAAACATTTCCTCTTCAACCATCTCTTTCCTTTGGTCTACGTCAGCTTCTTCCTCTGCCTTACTGTTGCTTTCCATCAAAGCCTTTTCAAGACCTGCTGTAGACGTCCCCGAACGTCCTGGGAGGGAATCCCGTTTTGTTCATTGGGGCTTACTACAGTTTGGACTCAATGTCACGGTCTTGTATCTAATCTCGCGGAGTGCAATGCAAGACCGATGAATCATCAAAGAGTCCAAATCCGGCAGATCGTTTTGAAAAATTGATTTTTAGAAAGAAGTGCCAAACATGGACTGCTTTGCCAGATACAGAGTCGCTACCTAAATATTTTATTTTTGGGGAATTTAGGAAATCCTTACTCGTGCCTAAGGCCACGTGTCCGTCATCACCAAAGTTGCCTCGGCTCGGGAACTTGGGTACGATTGGGGAAGGTCACTTCATGAGCACCCCCGCTCGCCAAATCAAAGATCGGCCTCTACTAACCATGATATCGAGTTTTGAAAACATTATGTGCTCTTATTCCGGTTATTAGCCTAGAATTACTATGTGATGCACACAACATACAAGTATAGACTGGATCGTTTGAGTTGGAACAAAATATTTAATGTTTGTTTATTTGAAAGATGGTTTGATGGTGCTACTCGCAAGTAGGCTAAGACGTGGATTTGCCACCCTCAAGTGGGCTTAAGAAAACATGATTTTGCCACTCTCAAGTGGGCTTAAAACTCTCAATTAGTGAATTGTTCCAATTCAAATAACCCAACCTTCACTCACAGGTATTCAAGCAGTTATATCACATAAGCAAATAGCCTCATGGTAAGCATGCTATCATGGCAGTCACTCACACGCATGCAAGGATGCTAAAGCATAAATACTTACCGAGTACGCCAATCCCGTTTTGTTCATTGGGGCTTACTACAGTTTGGACTCAATGTCACGGTCTTGTATCTAATCTCGCGGAGTGCAATGCAAGACCGATGAATCATCAAAGAGTCCAAATCCGGCAGATCGTTTTGAAAAATTGATTTTTAGAAAGAAGTGCCAAACATGGACTGCTTTGCCAGATACAGAGTCGCCACCTAAATGTTTTATTTTTGGGGAATTTAGGAAATCCTTACTCGTGCCTAAGGCCACGTGTCCGTCATCACCAAAGTTGCCTCGGCTAGGGAACTTGGGTACAATTGGGGAAGGTCACTTCATGAGCACCCCCGCTCGCCAAATCAAAGATCGGCCTCTACTAACCATGATATCGAGTTTTGAAAACATTATGTGCTCTTATTTCGGTTATTAGCCTAGAATTACTATGTGATGCACACAACATACAAGTATAGACTGGATCGTTTGAGTTGGAACAAAATATTTAATGTTTGTTTATTTGAAAGATGGTTTGATGGTGCTACTCGCAAGTAGGTTAAGACGTGGATTTGCCACCCTCAAGTGGGCTTAAGAAAACATGATTTTGCCACTCTCAAGTGGGCTTAAAACTCTCAATTAGTGAATTGTTCCAATTCAAATAACCCAACCTTCACTCACAGGCATTCAAGCAGTTATATCACATAAGCAAATAGCCTCATGGTAAGCATGCTATCATGGCAGTCACTCACACGCATGCAAGGATGCTAAAGCATAAATACTTACCGAGTACGCCAACCAAAGAAAGAAACTAATTAGAAATCATGCATGAATCCTAACTATGCTGGAATGCCTAATGCAACACATGCAAAAATGCAACTAAGATAGGCTCGGCCATTCTAAAATGGCATATGAAATCAACAACTGATACACGTATTCAACTCGGAATTGAAATACAATGCAGTTAGTATGATGCGCCGAGCCCAGTGCATGCAAGACAGATAAATGGAAGCAAACATGCGAGCATAAGTATGCTAATTGAAACGTGCCCTAAAACTAACCATCGTAAGCTGGTAAATAAAAGGGAGAAAGACGTGGGGTTGGAAGGCATGCATCACACACACACGCACACTTATTACAACATTGCCCTCCTCGGAGGGTCCGAATGAATAGTACAGAATAAACTAGCTAATCTAAGCTAATTAAACTAATTATTACACAACATTAATTAATTAACGAATTAACTAAGTAAGTAAGGAAACTAGCATGCAAATTAAACAAAATGGACTGCCTCAGCTCTGTTCCGAATGATAGGGATGCATGCATGCTCAAGTTGCCTTGTCGGGAAATCCATCGTGATGCCCTGATTTGCCTCTGTTTGTAACTAGTCCCAGAACACTGTACAAAGCTCTAGAAGGCTGCTGACCAGTTTTTTGCTGCTGGTTTCCGGTTTGCTGCAACAGAGAGTGAGAAATGGGCATGGCAAAGTATTTTCAACATATGTGTGCATGACCACTCTCCCCATCATTGCACAAGCTCCAGGGAGTGTAGTCCTCGATCCTCATGCCACCAATCACGTATCTCGATGCATGATGGCCGAGGAGTCTGATTGCATGACTCGATGTAAAATGAATGCACATATAAACACAACAAGGCCTAAACTCCATCATGGGTAATCCAGAGTGTCAGCGACTGAGAATCGAGGCACGTTTCGTCATTTGGAGTACGAAACGTCCCTCGTTTCCTGTGTTTGGACTAAACCCTAAACGCAATGCAACCTAATCATACTAGCATGCGAGGGATGATATGCAAACATGCAACTAGCATACACAATGCTATGAACTAAGAATGACATACTCAATGCACATGAACTATATGGCATACGCAATGCACATACGAAGATGGACATGCACGAAGACATGAACAAGGCATACACAATGCGATGATCAAGCATACGACAGCATGGATATGGCATACATAATGCAAGATGGACTTAAACTGAAATGAATGCGCCTCAGCTACACTCAAATCAGTGGCCATACATGATGAAAATGAAGCAACAACACACATGCAAACATGCACAAATGCAAGGGACCAAACCTAAGGCACAAAGTGTAACTCCACCAAAGCATGGTAAGCATGTAATATGGCATACAATCACATATTTTTCAGCTTTGAAATGACATGCAAGATGGTCCCGAATTATGCAAACACCTCACACAATGCATGCTAGATGGCCCAAATACCGAAACTAGTGAAGTGGATTACACTATAGGCATGCAAAGAAATACTCAAATGGCCAAACCAGCCCCAAACAATCCCTATGCAGGGCAAAATAGTAGCAAATATGGACTAAAATGATGGCTCGCAAAGCATGGAAATGAAGCTCATGCAATGGTCCAAAAATGAGGTATTCATGCATAACTCTCAAACACATTTAAAGAGTGAAAAATATGGGAATATGGCATACATATAAGCTCTGAAATATGATTCACAATGATGCCAAAACATGGAAACATCTCAAAATACGCATGCAATAGGCTTCAAAATTCAAAGCTAGGAAAGGGTATTGAACTACAACCATGCATAGCAAACATCATTCGACCATGAGACCCAAAAACAGAGCTAAGGTAGTCCAAAACATGCACAAAATCAGTTTAAGGCATGGCCAAAAGGTGCTAGAATCAAAGGCCAAAATAGCATGCAATGTAAGCTAGTAAAGGGGATTTGCACCACAAGCATGTGAGGCAATCAAGAGGCCACTAAACTAGCAAAAGTTAGAGGTATGACATGCCAAATAAAGCCCCAAAACCCACTGAAACATGGTTAATGCATGCAAGATTGAGATGCTCATTTGATATGCTATGAAGAGGGTTATTCTACACATGCAAGATGGATATCCAATATGGCAAAAAAAGCTCTGGACAGAGCCTATGCAGGTCCTAAAACTCATAAAAAATGGCCTGAAACATGGCTTGGAAGCATGCAAATAAGGGCTCCTTTGTAAGGCCAAAATGCTAGAAAACAAAACAATGAGAGAGAGGGTCACCCCTCTCTGATTTTGGCACTCAAAACAGCATTCTAGCCACTGAAAATCCACTGGATTTTAGTGGCTAAAAGGCCAAACAAAGGCCAACACAAATGCTCTAAGGCAAGGCTCAAAACAAGGTAAAATGAAGCATGCAAGGGGGTAGATGACCCCCAACGGAAAAATGATCTTAAACAAACATGTTAAGGGCCTCAAAATAAGACTTTTTTTAGTTTACACCAAAGCTCAAATATGCTTGCAAGTATGGCTAAAAGATGGAGCAAAATAAAGCTTAAAAGAGGGAATAGTGTGTTACCCTTGTAGCTTCAGCAAAACTAGCAGCTTCTTGGACCAAAAATCAGCTCTTTGAGACCTCTCAAGACGCTCCAAGAACTTTAGATCAATGGTGGAGGTGTGTGGCTATGAGGTGTGGTGTTAAAGGCCAAGAACAAACACCCTTTCTAAGCCTAGAATGTAGAGATATAGAGAGATATATGTGCTTTTCCTTAGACAAAATTTTTTTTCAACCTCTTTAAAGGAGAGGGAGGCCCTCTCTTATAGAGAAACAAGAGGGTTCAAGCTTCTTGGAGAAGCTAGAGCAAAGGGTTCAAGCTTCTTAGAGAAGCTAGAGCAAAGGTTCAAGAGGTTTAAACTTCCTCAAGAAGCTAAAACAAGGGTTCAAAAGGTTCAAGCTTCCTTAAGAAGCTAAAACAAGGGTTCAAAAGGTTCAAACTTCCTCAAGAAGCTAAAACGAAGGTTCAAAAGGTTCAAGCTTCCGTAAGAAGCTAAAAGGAAGGTTCAAAAGGTTCAAGCTTCCTCAAGAAGCTAAAATGAAGGTTCAAAAGGTTCAAACTTCCTCAAGAAGCTAAAACGAAGGTTCAAAATGTTCAAGCTCTCCCAAAACTGTGCCAAACGGAGAAAGTTAAGTGGTCCTGAACTGAGGCGTACGGCCGACGGCTCCGAAAATTGAAAACTGGTCTCCAAATGGGAACAGTGGTCTACGATCACGAAAAGTAGCCTACGCCCACTAAGAGATGGTCTACGAGACCTCTCCCTCCTTTCGGGAAGAGAAAACAAAACTTGGTTCGCAAATCGAGACAAAGCACAAAAGAGTCCCGATGTTCGGAGGCAAGGCTCTCAGCCGAGACTCTGTAACCTCAGAATGAGCACAACATGCGTCATCACCAAGCGCTCAATCGATGACGTCTGAGTCTTAAGGTCGGTCAAAAAGGGGGTGTCTACACCTGCTAAACTGTATCTTTCTTTGGCTTTCAGCTTAGAGTGAACTTTAGCCAACTGCTCTCTGCTGTAACTCCTTTTATCCTGAGGGGTCAATTTTGGACTATGATCCAACTTGGAACTTTTTCTTCCCTCTATTTGGCCTTTTGGCTGGGCCAATAAAGAACTTTCCCCACTTTCTTTCAGATCCTTTTGGTACTGAGTATACCTTCGCTAGATCTTCCTCTTTTGGGACCTAGAAATTATTGGGACCATATTTGGTTCGTTTGTTTTTGGATGTTTTAGTAACACCCAATTATTTGGAGCCACCAAGGGAGGTTTAACCATTCTATCCTAGTTTCCAACAACACTTCTCTGGGTAGGTATTTCCTTAGGCTTGTTCTGTATGACAAACCAATTTGGAACCCCAGGCACCCATGAACCTACTAGTTCAGTTGTTGAACTGTCTCCTTCTGCCTTCGAAGCCAGTTTCAAAGCTGCCCGTGAAGGCCACTGCTTGACCCTGACCCCCTGTTTTGGGCCTAGTTCAGGCCTTCCATAAGGGTGGCCATTTTCCATCTTATGTGAGGCTAGTTTAGGAGGCCAATCTCTGGCTCTAATCTCGTAACCTAAACTCACTTCAGATCTCCTCTCAGGATGATTGTCCTCCATTCTATAATAGTTGGGTGGTCTGAACTCATATAGAGGTTTCTTGCCTTTGGAGTGCACCCTATTGGCTGTTGGTCCAGTCAAGAATGGCTTCTGTCTAGGACCAACTGGGTATGGCCTTTTATTGTAGGCACTGGTTGGTTTAGGGCATCTCTGCACATCCTTGTAATA
The DNA here is from genome assembly GCF_055761805.1 of Camellia sinensis. Classification (NCBI taxonomy): domain Eukaryota; kingdom Viridiplantae; phylum Streptophyta; class Magnoliopsida; order Ericales; family Theaceae; genus Camellia; species Camellia sinensis. The sequence goes on along the minus strand of NC_138975.1, from coordinate 96,881,621 downwards.
CTGCCTCCCATCAATCAGGAGCCCTTTCAACCATTTGTTGCTTAACCTGTATCTGGGACATATTCTTTGCATGACAACTACCTCTAAAGAGTCATCATCCAGTGCCTCCTCATCAGAGTCTTCCCTTTGGTCAACAAAGCCCTGCCCATTCGCTGGTGAACTTCTAGCATATTTCTTGACAGTAGTCTGACTGGCAACATGCATCTGCATGTTAACCTCTTTCATTTCCTTCAAGGATAAGTTATGGAAGTCTGGCACAACAACATTGGTTGTAACTTCTCCAATTTCTGGGAATGGATTAGTGTCAATCCCCATAGCTTTCTTTGCTTTAGCTGGGAATTTTTGACTCCCTTTCCGAATCTGTTCTTGGATCTTGTCCCGAAAAATAATACAGTTTTTAGTTGAGTGAGACCAAGAATTGTGCCATTTACAATACATTTTCCCTTTAAGTTCTTCTGGAGAAGGAATTTTGACTCCTTTTGGTAACTTTAGGAAATTGGCTGCAAACAAATAATCAAAAATATCATCTGCTTTTGTTAAATCAAAAGAATATTTCCTATGAAGGTCTTTCTTTTTAAACTGCTGGTATATTGTAGTGTCTTTATGAATTAACGCCTCACAGATCACAGGCTCTTTTCTTATGATCTCTGTTGCATCAATCTCATAATTAGGATCTCTATAATATGTCTTGTATGATGCATTACTTCGATCTTGTTTTTCCTCAAGTAATGATTCATACCTAAACACCTTATAGGTTAATTCCACTAAGTCTCGAAACTCAGTTGTGTCGAACTTCTTTCGAAGCCTAAACTCTAAACCATTTTAAGCCAATTTCACAAATTCAGGCTCTGGTAGAATGATCCTACACTTGTTTCATGCTCTTTTGAATCTGGCAATAAATTGAACAGCTTCTCATCAGGCCTTTGACTTAACCTTGCCAAATCTGCCATAGAAACTTCTGGTTCCGTTTGGAAGAATTGGGCATGAAATGCCTCCTCAATTTGTTGCCAAGTTTGGATAAAGCCATGTGTAAGGTGAATATACCATACAAAAGTTGTCCCAGTTAGAGAATTTGGAAAAAGTCTTAACTTCATGTAATCATTATTGGTAAATTCACCACACTGGGCAGCGAACCTAGCAATATGTTCTACCGTTGACTGGTTTCCATTTCCATAAAAAAGTGCAAAGTCTGGTATTCTAAACTCTCTTGGGTATTCATGTACCCTATCTACCCATTCTGGATATGGTTTCCTGTACACAGGAGTTTGAACCCCCCCGAGCCATAGGTCCACACATTTCTCTAACAATATCAGCAATCTGGTCCCTAGGAACCATATTTTGTGCTTGTTGAACCACCATTGGAGGAACAAACACCGGATTTAGTGGACAACCTTGTGCCTGAGGTCCTCTTGGTCCATAGGGAGGTATATTTGGGACTGGCTGTCCCTATGGTGTTGGCTGCTGTTGAGGGTATGGTTGACCTCTCTGAGCCTGTCCTACAAAAGGACCTGCGAAAGGTGCTGGAACAAGTGTTGTGTTTATTTTAATAGTAGGAAACCCTTCCAACCCCCTTGGGTACAAATTTGAACAAAGGATTAATGAACCCCCTTGTGCCAGGTATGGCTTCGAACATGGGATTTGGAAACATCCTTATGCCATTGTCTTGTGGTGGCCTATATCCACCAATTTGCATGGTTTCACTGTTAAGTTATGAGGCATTTTGATTTGTCACAGGCCTCGAAAGAGGCTTATACCAAGACTGAGGTGATGGTCTTTCATAGTTTTGATTACTAGTTTGACCATTAGTATGTCCATTACTTTGCGTAGGCTGTTTATCTCTAGCCAATCTTTACTAAGGGACATTTGAAATTTCCTCTATATGCCTTGTGTTAGTTGGTTGATGGGTATTCATCCGATCCATAAAGGATATTGTCCATCTTTTCATTGTGTTCATTAACTGCTGTCCCATGACATCTACTAGGCCTCTCCATGGATTCATTGGCTGAGTAGATGGAACAATGGATGGTCTAACTCCATGGCCTCGTCCAATATTTTGAACATGTGGTACTTACTCCGAAGTGCTGGTCTATTCGACCATAGGTTTTGATAAGACAAGTACTTTCACAGGATGTGTTATCACATTATCCTCTGGATTAGGTATTTCTATCTCTCCTTCCACACCTTTTCCAAGCGTTCTTTTTCTCATTGTCTCCTACGTCTAGCCATTTCAATTAGTCCCACTGGGGGTGCCAAAAATATATGTTGACTTTTTTGGCTTTCGAAGGTTAGTATTGTATTTTTAAGCGTGCCAGCAAGGATCTATCAATCCTTACAGAAGATTAATTGCCAACCAATTATCAGACGATTGTGTTTTAGCTCTTTTAGCCTCAATGAAGAGGACTTTTACTGGTGGCTTTGTTTAGGAGAATTTAGCAAACAACAATTAAATGGTCATAATTGTAGCATTTTGCATTAAGTAAAAATGAAAAACTTACAATGATCTGATTCAGCCTCGTAGAGGTTTACAACAACAAGTTACTTGAAACTACTCCTATGAATAAAGTGCAGTGCAGGAATTTGAAGTACAGAAATGTAAAGAACAAGAAATGAAAAAATTGGAAGGAAAATAAAGTACATAAAACCTGGTTTCTAGATCTGAGTTTGGGGACTCTTTCTGGGGCCTTCTCTGCTATTTATACTTCTCAATGATAATTGTCAAAATGAGTTTCTAACCGTCGAAGCATTCCTCCATAATTGCTAATCATGCTTCCTCATACTTAGCTCCACTACGCCATGTCTGCAGTTAGACTTCCTTCCTAGTTTTGAATTTGAATCTTGTGAGTAACCATTAGGCCACATCATCTTATATCCCTTGATCATTCCAGTGTTATGCAGACCCATTATTGCCAGTATGGGTTGACACGTGTCTGACTATGGTTGGCGATTTATACTGTCTTCCCAAATTGCCCTTCTCATATCACGTGTTGAATCGCGATTGGCTTATACAATTTATACAGCCAATAGACCCAAAATGGATTAAAAGTTAGAAGATAATTTTTAACCATATTTACAAAATACTATTTAGTAATTGTAAATTCTCAGAGACTTAACTTACAAAATAAATTAGATTCTTGTGATAATTAGGACAAATTTTTTTCTTAACACGTTGCGGAAATCACTAATTCTTTAATTGAGTCCATTTAAAATATCCATTTAGAGTATTTCATAATTATATAAACTGAAACATTTATATTCTTAATTACATCAATTAAACTCTTGAGAAATTCAGTCAAAACCCCTCTATTGGACCTTTATATGGTGAAAAGGACAACCTAATTTATTTTGCTTCATACACCCTCTAAAGAGGAGGCCATAATTAAGTAAGGACAAAATAAAATATAATTTTTTTTCTAGGACAATATTACCAGAGTAGCATGTTACTTTGAACCAGAGTAACATGTTACTGTTTAAATCAATTTTGATGGTAATAATGTTTATTTATTATTTATTTATTTATTTTTAAGAATCTTATAGTCAACATAAATCTTATTTGATAGATTTTGATGAGAGGATTCTAAAAATAATAATTTTATTAAAAATCGACATCTAAATCAAAAGTTATATTGTTTTAAAGTTTAATATTTTAGTAATAGTGGTATGTGTTGGACTTTTCAATTTTTTTTTTTTTTTTTTTTTTTTTTGTGCTTGTCCTTAACACATTAAAGTTTTATTATGAGGGGTTTTGACCAAATCCCCTTTTAACTCTTTTACAAGGAGATATAATTTTCAAAGAACATCTTTCCATACTGAATACAACTATCTTCTTTCTAGCATATGGACTTAGACTTCAAGTAGCCAAACTTTCTATGATACCTCTCTTTCACTTAGATATATAAGAGAGAGGGATGAGCCATAACCCATTAAATAATATTACAATAAAAGGTTAATGAATGAATATCGATAAATTTGCAAAAAATAGTATAAGTTATCGGATTCAATTGTATCAAAACATTTCTTCAAAACAATTTGTATATACATAGCATTTTCAAAACATATACTTGCATACATCCATCAGAACAAAATAAAGAAATAATCAATTCCAGATAGCGATTAAACAAACCCACTCGCAAGTGGCAAAGGATATCTCATAGACATCATCGACATGCTTACGGTCCTCCGATGACAGGAACTAATATGAGAATGGCATAATATACATTGATACAAAGAATAATATGGTATTCATTCATTCAGAAACAAAATTAAGCATTTCAAACATAATACGTAACACCTCGAATAATACCTTTTACGAAAATTATACGATAATTTATTTTGAAATACCTTAAGTTAAATTGACACTTGGAAAATCATGTGTATTTTTATGGTTGTATGCACTAAAATATAAGTTGAAATTAGGAATCATTATGCTTATTAAAACGATGAAAATGTAATTACAATATTTTTGAGCCATAGTAGTGTCACGATCCAAACCCGCTCCTGCAGGTTTAGCATTATGACCGGCCAGTAATCTTGAGATTACCTATAGTCTCTATTAACAAAGTCAATCTTAGTATAATTTGCGAGGCTTAGCGGAAGCAATAACTGAAAATAATCCATTGAGCTGTGTTTATATGAAAAGACTTCACATTAAAGTTGTGCAACTATTCTTAAGGTGCATACATAACAAAAGTTCAAACATCTAATCCATCCAACAAAGCTCCACAATTATGATTAAACAAAACTCCTATACAAAAACCAAAACGAGAGTCTCAAAACAAAAATTCATAACAAAAAGGATTCAGACTTTGCTTGGCTCCACACGAGTCCGAGCTAGCTCCTTCTTGGAAGCTCTACAAAAGGCTGACAATGGAGTGAGTTCGAGGTGACCTCTATCCTTGATGCTCAATTTGTTCACCTACATATACATACAAATAGTGAGCTAAGGCCTAGTGAGTAATAACAGAATAAAGGGGTTATATGAATGAAGTTCAATAACAATTTCCAATTCTGTTCAAATCTCGATGTCAATAGCCACTTAATTCAATTTACGTGGCACATGCAGTAGAGTAATAATGCTTCAATGATAATGGGACCACAAGGGTCGTTCAATGGGACCGTGATGGGTCAATCAATATTCCACGTTCAATGTGACAACGTGGGTCTAACATCAGAAATTTATGTGTTTCAATTGGTCCAATGGGCCACGATATTGTTTCTCCCGAGCGAGGGCCAACGGGCCATGGTATTATTTCCCCCCAGGTAAGGGCCTATTAAACAATGGGTCATGGTATTAATTTTCCCCAGGCAAGGGTTTATTAAACAAATGGGCCATGGTATTGTTTCCCCCAAGCAAGGTCCTATAATCAATGAACATCACGAATACATGTTTAAAAGGGAACTTCATTCATTCATAAAAAGTTAACGTTTCATTAATCATTCCATCATTTGCCATGACGATTCAATCAATCATAGATCGATTTCAAAAATAACAACAGTTTCGAAAATAAATATAATTTGAACATATCTTTATAAAGTTACTACTCATAGTGGGTTCTATCGATGCTAGAACTCGGATGTCCATCTAAACAAAATACATAACAAATACACAATTGAAGAATCATTCAATAACCATTTCACTTTAATTCAACTCTTCTTATCCGTTTGTAACTCATTCCATGATTATATGAGTTCAATTGGGGCTTAGGAGTACTTGAAATGATATGAGGATGCAAGTATGCACTTAAAAGAGTTAGTTAAATTTTTTTAAAAATAGGGTCTTCGCTCGAGTGGTCTACAAAACTTTGAAAAAGTACTGGTTGCTTGATTTTTAGGCTTGAGCCAACTTTCTGTCGCTCGAGCCATGAGTAATGCAAAACAGGGTTCGCTCGAACGCAAGTTTTGCCGCTCGAGCCACTATGCAATTCTCTGCAAAACTTCTGGGAGCTTAACTTTTACGCTTGAGCGCCACTTCCTGCGCTTGAGCAAACTGGTCGAATTCTGGAATTTCTAAAACTGTGTTTGAAGCTCAAAATATGATTCCAAAGGCTTAAAGCTTACAAGTTTGGTACAAAAACATGGAAAAACATTATGTAACATGAAAACACCCTCAATTTGAAACCAATTACCCAAAATCATGAACCAAATTTCAAAATCAAGCTTAAATCATGAGGTTGAAACCATGCATGACATGAATTGCGCTATTTCCTTTTCAAAACTCTCATGTATGAGATGAAAAGTGGTAAGACTATGAAACATCTTCAAAAATATCAAATATAGCTTCATGCATGTGGAATATTTCATGAAATTCAAACTCGAATTGGTGATTCATGCATGCATGTACATAATTCAACTCAATTCCTCCATAATCAAGATGATCCTGGCTTATACTTCCTAAATTCATGCAAATGGTCTCAAAACTTGGTGAATTCATTTCTTGCAATGATTATCTACAAGAATTAAGCATGGTTTCCATACCTAGAATTGAGTTCAAGTGCAATTCTAGCTCAAATCTCTAAGTCTTCCACAAATTCTCCACAATTCTCTTCTCTCTCTCTAGAGTTGATTCTTCCACATTTTCTCTCTAAAATCTCAGCCAAGTGTTATATATTATGTGAGTTCAAGTCATGAATTGGCTTTTTTATGGTGTAATTAACTTAAGTTGATTAAGCTTATTTAGAATTAATCAATTTCACTTAATTCTAATTAATTTCAATCAATTATTTTAATTATTTTGATCCGAATCAAATTTTGACTTAAGTTGCCATAAAATTCTAAATATTCTAATTAGTCGATTGGCCTAGTCAATTTTGGGTTCTAAAGCTGTTTGTGCTTTCAATTTTTGATTTTAAGTCGATAAGTGAACAGATATTCCATGTATCAATAGATAATCGAAAAATTAAGCATATAATCACACAATTAAACACAATATAATATTACGGAGGTCGGGGTTATCATAGTCGCTCTCCCTTAGAAAGTTTGGTCCTCCAAACTTAAGTTACCTTCAAACGAAAACAAATGCGGGTATCATTGCCGCATCATTTTTTTCCCAAGTGGCTTTTTTCTCATAATGTTCTTTCCACTCAACTTTCACCATAGGCATAGTTTTATTCCTCAATTGCTTTACTTGTCGGTCAATGAGTTGTATGGACCTTTCTTCATAAATCATATTCTCGTCTAAAGCAATTCGATGGTGATCAATCACATGAAATGGATCTCTAAGGTACCCACGAAGCATGGATACATGAAATACATTGTGCATTTGGTCCATTCCCAGTGGCAAAGTGATACGGTAGGTAATAAGACCCAATCTCTCAAGAATTTGAAACGGCCCGATGTAGCGAGGAGTTAATTTTCCCTTTTTGCCAAAACTTATATGCCCTTTCATTAGTGAAAAATACACGAACCCCCCGCTTCATACTCTAAATCCCTTCTTCGTTGATCTGCATAGCGTTTTTGTCGGCTCTGTGTAGTTTTGAGCCTTTGCTGAATGATTTTTACCTTCTCAGTTGTTTCTTGCACAAGTTCTATTCCATAGATAGCCTTATCACCAACCTCTGTCTAACAAATTGGCAATCTACACTTTCTGCCATATAGTGCCTCATATGGTGCCATACCAATGCTAGTATGGAAACTATTGTTATAAGCAAACTCAGCCAATGGCAAATACCCCAGCTGCCTTGAAAATCCAAAACAGACATACGAAGCATCTCTTCTAAGGTCTGAATAGTCCTCTTGGTTTTCCTGTCAGTTTGCAGATGAAATGCTATACTAAATCTCAATTCTATTCCCATTGCATCCTGTAGACTATTCCAAAATCTAGAAACAAATTTAGGATCCCTATCTGATACTATAGACACTGAAACCCCATGTAATCGAATAATCTCATCAATGTAAATAGTAGCAAGTCTATATGCATTAAAAAAAAGTCTTTATAGCAAGAAAATGAGCAGACTTAGTCAGTCTATCAACTACAACCCAAATAGAGTCCATATCTCTAGGTGTTCGAGGTAGGCCAACAACAAAGTCCGTAGTCATGTGCTCCCACTTCCATTCCGGAATAGGGAGGGACTGAAGCAAGCCTACCAGTTTCTGATGCTCCACTTTCACTTGTTGACATTGTAAGCATTTAGAGTTGAAGTCGGCAATCTCTCTTTTCAAGTTGGGCCACCAATACACTAATTTCAAATCTTGGTACATCTTGGTATTTCTTAGATTCATAGCAAACACTAACTTGTGAGCCTCCTCCAATATTCTCCTTTTCAAATTTGCATCATTAGGAACACATAATCTCCCTTGGAATTTCAATTGCGAGTCTTCAATTGTAAATTTGGGTTTTGGTTTGGTTTCAAATTCATCACAAATTGTAACATCCCATATTTTGAAGTATTAATATTTAGTGAGTGGTATTGATGGTTTATTATAATAATTTAGTGGTGAGATTTTTAGATAGAAATCTAAAAATAAAATTATTTATTTGTATTTATCACATCTCTTTTATATCTATCTCATTGTTATTTATTCTCATTTAATAATGAATTTATCAATTTTTTTTTTAAATTTCCCCATCACATGGAGAAAAATAAATAAATAAATAAATAATAATAATAATAAAAAAAAAAACAAACCGTGGGCAACAACCCATAGTTCATTGACCTGCCACACCAAACCCACCATTCCACCATTTCATCTTTTCATTTACTTTTAATTGTTTTAATCTTCTTTCTCTCCTTTATTCCTTTATAAACGAACAGAGTGAGGGGGCTCCGCACATTCCCTTCTTCTTCTTCATTCATTCTCTCCATCGGCTCTCCTCCTCTCATAGATTGTGTAGAGTAGAAATATTAAGATTAGATATGGGAGTGTTTAGAGGGAAAATGAGTATTTTATAAAAAATAAAAAAATAAAAAAAATTGAGAGTTGTAGATTTTATTATATCATACATACTTTATGTCTTAAAAGTTTAATCAGAGTTACTTTTGGAGATCCATGGAGCAATTTTAGATTTATGGTGACGGAGTTAATTATTTTGAGATAAATTCAGGTTGTATACAATATGCTCTATTTAAATATCTTTGCAAAGAGTTCTCTATTTTTAATTATCCTCAATCAATAATCCACTTGATTATTATGGTTATTAATAGATTTTGTAAAATCATTTGTTGTCGAATCGTTGATATTCTGATCATTGGAAAAATTCTCTACAAATATTCATGTGTTAAAATGGTGATTTGCCTGACTGAATGACATGGAAATACTCCGTACATGGATCGAGTGAATCTTGTTAATTTGTTTACACCAATATGCCCGGATAAGCGTGGAGTTTGGGTGAGGTGGGTGAATAAATGAATTTATTCACTGGTCATGTACTGAGTAGGACCGGGTATTTGGTCCTAGATAAATTATGGTTGATTTGTTGTGCAATTTGGTAAATTGCTTGATTATCGTATCGTTGATTTAATATCATAAATTGTTGGATTCCTGTTAATTTATTCTGTATCCGAGCCTTGTATTCCTATCGTATTGTATACTTCCTGAATTAATATATTTTTCAGGTGCAAAGCAGATTTTAGCGGAGATCAAAATTAAGATTAGAAAGATTTATTAATATAGATATTTGGGACCCACAACTGTAATTATTAAATTTGAAGATAGTTGTAATATTGTTTATTTCGGAGATAAATGTACTATAGAATATTTTGGAGAATACGGTACAATTTGGAGACAATTTTGTAGTTATTATTTTTGGAAACAAAACTTGTATATTTTTTGGCTATTTTAATGTATTTAACAACTTGGAAGTGGGGTGCTACACAAACCTTCTTCGAAAACTCATCATTCATTTGCTTTCGTTTGATCTCTTCGACGATGGCTGGTTGTGCGGACATTGCAGCTATCAAGCTATTTTGTTCAAAAGGCACTATTTCTATTTCAAGTTTTCAAATTCTTACAATAGTTCTTTTTGATCTGTGAGCAAACAAGCTAGATTTCCCACATTCTTCCTATTGAGTGCATAAGCCATAATGTTGGTCTTGCCAGGATGGTAGTGGATCTGTAAATCATAGTCCTTGATTAGTTCAAGCCAACGCCTCTGCCGCATATTCAATTCCTTCTGTGTGAAAAAGTACTTCAGGCGCTTTTGATCGGTGTACACTTCACATTCAGTTCCATATAAGTAGTGACACCATATCTTCAATGCAAATACCACTACAACAAGTTCTAGGTCATGTCTCGGATAATTTTTCTCATATAGTCTTAACTATCGGGAGGCATAAGCAATCACCCTCCTACTCTGCATTAAGACACGACCTAAACCCTTATAAGATGCATTACTATAAATTACAAATCCTTTCGTACCTAAGGGTATAGTAAGGATTAGAGCTGTATTCAATCTTGTCTTTAATTCCTAAAATGCAAATTCTCTTTGGTCTGTCCATTCAAATAGTTCTCTCTTACGAGTCAATTGCGTCAATGGCACTGCAATTTTTGAGAAGTCTTTAACAAATCTCTGATAATAACCTACCAATCCCATAAAACTACGAACTTTTGTCACATTAGTCGGAGTAGGCCAATCAATAATTCCTTCAATTTTTTGAGGATCAACTGAAATGCCATTTCTGGTAATAACATGTCCCCAAAATGTAATTTCATCAAGCCAAAACTCACACTTCTTAAATTTCCCATATAGTTGTTTTTCTCTAAGTGTCTGAAGAGTCATCTTTACTCATACCAGGTTCGGAAGACAGTCTTTTCAATATCTTCGGCCCTCCCTTTCAACTGATGAAATCCTGATCTCAAGTCAATTTTTGAAAATACACGGGGCCCTTGCAACTGGCCACATAAATCATCAATACGTGGCAATGGATATTTATTTTTCACTGTTACCTTGTTGAGTTCTTGGTAATCAATACATAATTTGAGGGTCCCATCTTTCTTCTATATAAAAAGAATCAGTGCACGCCACGGTGAAATACTTGGGCGAATAAACCCCTTGTCAAGCAATTCCTATAACTAAATTTTCAATTCTTTCATTTCAGTAGTAGACATACGGTGATGTACTGTCTCGTAAATGGCGTACCATATATAAATTTGTAAAATAATAAAAAACTTCAATTTTATTAATTCAATAGGATTGTTTAGTAACTTTATGAAAACTTTCTCACTTACAAATATTTAATAAAAAATGCATTCAAATAAATCAAAAGACGATGTAGTGTCTCGTAAATGGTGTAACATATATAAATTTGTAAAATAAGAAAAAAAAATTATTTTATTAATTCAATAAGATTGTTTTGTAACTTTATGAAAACACTCTCACATATAAATATTTATTAGAAAATGCATTTAAATAAATCAAAAGACGGTATAGTGTCTCGTAAATGGCGTACAATATATAAATTTGTAAAATAAGAAAATACAACAATTTTAATAATCCAACAAAATTGTTTAGTAACTTTATGAAAACACTCTCATATATAAATATTAATTGGAAAATGCATTTAAATAAATCCAAAGACGATGTAGTGTCACTTAAATGGCGCACCATATATAACTTTGTAAAATAAGAAAAAACTTCAATTTTATAAATTCAATAAGATTTTTGAGTAACTATATGAAAACACTCTCACATATAAATATTTATTAGAAAATGCATTTAAATAAATCAAAAGACGATGTAGTGTTCCGTAAATGGCATACCATATATAAATTTGTAAAATAACAAAAAACTTCAATTTTGTTAATTCAATAAGATTGTTTAGTAACTTCACGAAAACACTCTCACATATAAATATTTATTAGAAAATGCATTTAAATAAATCAAAAGACCATGTAATGTCTCGTAAATGGCATACCATATATAAATTTGTAACATAAGAAAAACTTCAATTTCTTAATTCAATAAGATTGTTTAGTAACATTAAGAAAACACTCTCACATATAAATATTTATTAGAAAATGCATTTAAATAATTCAAAAGACGATGTAGTGTCCCGTAAATGGCGTAACAAATATAAATTTGTAAAATACGAAAAAACTTCAATTATATTAATTCAACAAGATTGTTTAATAACTTTATGAAAACACCCTCACATATAAATATTTATTAGAAATTACATTTAAATAAATCAAAAGACCCTGTAGTGTCTCGTAAATGGCGTACCATATATAAATTTGTAACATAAGAAAAAAACTTTAATTTTATTAATTCAATAAGATTGTTTAGTAACTTTATGAAAACAGTCTCCCACATAAATATTTATCAGAAAATGCATTTAAATAAATCAAAAGACGATGTAGTGTCTCGTAAATGGTGTATCATATATAAATTTGTAAAATAATAAAAACATCAATTTTATTAATTCAATAAGATTGTTTACTAACTTTATGAAAACACTCCCACATATAAATATTTATTAGAAAATGCATTTAAATAAATCAAAAGACGATGTAGTGTCTCGTAAATGGCGTGCCATATATAAATTTGTAAAATAAGAAAAAACTTCAATTTTATTAATTCAATAAGATTGTTTTGTGACTTTATGAAACACTCCCACATATAAATATTTATTAGAAAATGCATTAAAATAAATCAAATGACGATGTATTGTATTGTAAATGGAGTATCATATATAAATTTGTAAAAAAATAAAAAAATTCAATTTTATTAATTCAATAAGATTGTTTAGTAACTTTATGAAAACACTCACATATAAATATTTATTAGAATATGCATTTAAATAAATCAAAAGACGATGTAGTATCTCATAAATGGCGTACCATCTATAAATTTGTAAAATAAGAAAAAACTTCTATTTTATTAATCCAATAAGATTGTTTAGTAACCTTATGAAAACACTCTCACATATAAATATTTATTAGAAAATGCATTTAAATAAATCAAAAGACGATATAGTATCTCGTAGATGGCGTACCATATATAAATCTGTAAAATAAGAAAAAAATCAATTTTATTAATTCAATAAGATTGTTTAGTATCTTTTTGAAAACACTCTCAAATATAATTTTTTATTGAAAAATGCATTTAAATAAATCAAAAAACGATGTAGTGCCTCGTAAATGACGTACCATATATAAATTTGTAAAACAAAGAAAAAGCTTCAATTTTATTAATTCAATTATATTGTTTAGTAACTTGATGAAACACTCTCACATATAAATATTTATTAGAAAATGCGTTTAAATAAATCAAAAGACAATTCAGTGTTCCGTAAACGGCATACCATATATAAAGTTGTAAAATAACAAAAAACATCAATTTTATTAATTCAATTAGTTTGTTTAGTCACTTCATGAAAACACTCTCACACATAAATATTTATTAGAAAATGCATTTAAATAAATCAAAAGACAATGTAGTGTCCCGTAAATAGCGTACCATATATGAATTTGTAAAATTAGTAAAAAACTTCTATTTTATTGATTCAATGAGATTGTTTAGTAACATTATGAAAACACTCTCACATATAAATATTATAGCGACCCTGGTCTTTTCCCATTTAATTATTGTATCCGGACTGTTCCGTAGATTTTGTCATTGTATAATGGTTGTTGTTGTTTTTCCTTATTTTCTCTTTTGGAATTATAGGATGTGTTGGGCAGGTTTGTTTCAGGTTGGTTGGGTTTAGAAACCAAGAGTTGCTGTCCAGGTTTTTGGTTCTTCGCTCGAGCGAGTAGTTGTTCGCTCGAGCGAGAGGTAGTGTTTGATTTGGACCTGTAGCTGAGCATTCTTGGCTCGAGCGAGCTTTTCTTCGCTCGATCGAGTTAGTTCATCCTTCGCTCGAGCTATAGTTCCTTCGCTCGAGCGTGTGTCTGGGTTCAGACCTGAGGGTTTGAGTTTTTCGCTCGACCGAGCTTTCTTTCGCTCGAGCGAGCATTTGAGTTGTTGGCTCGAGCAAGGCTTCCTTGGCTCGAGCGTAGTTTCTCTGTGTCTGGTAGCTCGAGCGACCAAGTTTTCGCTCGAGCGAGCCTGTCCAGTTTATATACACAGCAGCGGGATTTGATCAGTCTTTTTCATATTCTTTTGATTCAAAACCCCAGGTTCGACTTCTCTCTCTCCCTACTCACCTTCTTTCTTAGATTTGATCCACATAGGGTGTGTTTCTACCCTAGATCCTTCATTAAAAAGATAGAGTGAGGCAAGGGCTACCATTTAATCTGAGCATTTGACGATTTGGAGCACTTTGGTATTTTGGGCATTCATCTATTTCTTCACCTTTTTGGGTTGTTTTCTTTGAGGTAGGGATTTCCTACTCCATTTTATAGGTTTTGCTCTAAGTTTTGGTATTTTGATGTGTTGGGTTACTTTGGTAATTTTCGGGAAAACCCTAGTTGTTGTAATAAATTAATTTATATAATCAATTCAGGGAAAATTGGGGAATTTAGTTGAATTCATGGAATTAATGAATTTATTGATTAAATGGTGTAGTTGGTTAGTTTAATCACTCACCTATGAAAATGTTGGAATTATGTTAGTTGATACATTTATTTCCTGTTTAGAAATAACTGTTTTGGGCTATCGGTGGAGGATAGTCGTGATTGTTGTAGACATTGCATGTGGATTAGGAATAACTGAAACTAATCACATTGGTTAAGTCATTTACTTTGATTATTGCATTGATACAGAAAATACGTGTATTGATTGAGCATTGCACTTGCATACATTGTTTTGTGTGGGAGGAGATAGGGGATGTACTCCACGGTTTAGGGGAAGATAGGGGATGGACCTCTAAACCGGATTTTGTTTGGGAGGAGATAGGGGATGGACTCCATTAGCATCACTTTTATGTGTGCTTATTTATATAGAAGTGTTTTATTGATACAGCACTAAAATGTGTATCAATCTGGAAGTATGAAGTGTTGTGAATTGAGCTTGAGTCTCATTTGTTTGTTGATATTGGAAGGATATGAATATGGTATATGTAATTCACTGTTGTAGGTTGGCCAGGTTCTGAGCCATGTTGATAAAATTGGAGAGTAAATTGTATCTTAGACAATAGTGTCATGAGACTGTAAAATGAAGTGGTTGATTATCTTGGTTAACCATCTGTCAAATACTATTGCTTTATTCATTGCTTATATGTGGTTTAGTATATTCCTACTGGGCTGTGGCTCACCCTTTATGGGAACATCATTTTCAGGTTCAGGTGATAAGCAACCTCCCAGGAATTAGTTTGGAAGGATGCGGATTTTGAAGACTTGTCTTTAGTTATTTATTTTAAATAAGGTTACATGTAAACATTCAAGCCAAGGGCTTAACTTGTAAATGGGTTAATACTCATTCTTTTGTGTCCAAGTGTTAGCTTGGAAAGATGTAAGCCCTTAGGGCATTTATTTTGATGTTCCATGTAATGACTTTTAATAAAAGTACTCTGATGAATAATTCAAAAGATTCATTTTCTTTTAATAATGCACGTTAATGCTATGTACATTATGGGTTTAATTTGAGGGCGTTACAACTTGGTATCAGAGCGTACTGGGTTTGAATACTTTGGGTACGTGGGAAGTGATTAGTATCACAATGGGTTCGTCTCGTTTGATAGAGACTTAGTGTAATGTTATATGCTTATGTGATAACATGTTTATGTGATTATGTGGGTATGGAATGTAGTTTCTAGGATGCTGATTGGACCCTTGAGTTTCTAGTAGTCTTGTTGGAAAGGCACTTGATCACTGCTGCTTCCAACTGGAACTATAGTAACGCATTGGGACTATCATTATCCGGGAATGAAATTCGTAGGTGCTTATGTGATTATGTGCTTATGTGGAATGAATTATTGTTGTCCATTGCATTAGGACGCGAGTGTTTAGCTTCGGCACATTTATTAATGTGCTAATGTCTTTGTTTCCTTTATTAGGATGTCAGGACGAGGACGAGGACGCGGTAGGCGTGGTAGGCCGGGTAGGCAGGAGGTGCCTGTGCCAGAGGAGATTCCGGCAGTTCAGGAGGGAGTTGGCCAGGCCAATGTGGCCGAGCCAGTAGGCCAGCAGGCTATGGGCGCTCTTGCCCGAGAGATAGCAGGGGCATTCAGGGAGTCAGTAGGCATTCTTAGAGCTGAGAATCAAGCTCAGGTTGTTGCTGCAGACGCATGACCTTCCTTTCTGAAGAGGGAGTTCTTCCGGTCTAATCCAGATGAATTTGTGGGTGATCCTAAAGAGCCGCTTAAGGCAGATGAGTGGCTCGAGCAGACAACAAAGACGTTTGAGATGCTTGGCATCGAAGACGAGGGGTTGAAAGTGACCTTGGCATCTTTCCAGTTGAAGGGGGATGCAGGTCAGTGGTGGAAATTTACTAAGGGGCGTATAGGAGGTACATGGGAGGCTTTTGTGAATGCATTCCAGGAGAAGTTTTTATCTCCGGCAGTCAGGGAGAAGCTACGAGACCAGTTTTGTCAGCTTAAGCAGGCGAGTTCTTCAGTGGCCGAATTTGAGGCTGCATTTACTAGTTTGTCCAGGTTTGCACCTGAGTTGGTGGCGTCTGAGGAACGCCGTTGTATTGAGTTTGAGAAGAAGTTGAGGCGTGGCCTCAAGCTGAGAGTTGGGGGAACTATGATTCGAGATTATGGGCGTATGGTTGATGCTGCAGCCCATATGGAGATCATGATGCAGGAGGAGGAGGAAGGGCAGAAGGGCTCCAAGAGGAGTCAGGATGGTCAGAATGATGGTAGGAGACAGAAGGGTTATAATTCCCAGCAGTCTCAGGGTAGCTTTTCTCGATCGACTTTTCCTGTACCGAGTGTTAGTTCGGGGAAAGGCAGCCAGGGAGACATTACCTGTTTCAAGTGTGGCCAGCTAGGCCACAAGTCTCCAGTTTGTCCTCAGAGGGGAGGAGTTCAGAGAGCAGCATCATCTTCGGCTCGATCTCAGAGCCAGAGTCAGGGTAGAGGCCAGCCACTCTCGTGTTATCAGTGTGGTCAGCTAGGGCATATGAAGAGGTATTGCCCGCAGTTGGGTGGCACACCTGGTGCATCCGGTATGAGGCCGATTCAGGGACAGCAGCCAGCTCCGTCAGGTCAGGCCTCGAGGGCCAATCAGGGGGCTTCATCGTCCCAGTCAGTACAGCAATCTTATGCTCCTAGGGTTGAGCAGGTTGATCAGAGGTCGTCTGGGCGAGTGTATGCTGTTACCGCACAGGATCTTGTGCCAGCACCATCAGTTGTGAGAGGTACCTTCTTGTTTTGCAACTCGGTTGCTAATGTTTTGATTGATACGGGTGCATCTCATTCCTTTGTGTCTGCTGCATTTGCATCTGTTTTGGGGTTGGAGTTAGCACAGTTAGCATCTCCTATTTGTGTAGTGTCACCTCTTGGAGGTGAATTGATTTTGAAACAAGGTGTTAGGGGTTGTGATATAGAGGTTGATTATCATAGAATCCCATTTTCCTTTGTAGTTATGCCTATGAGGGGTTTCGATGTTATTTTGGGTATGGACTGGTTATCGTCATACCGGGCAGTTATTGATTGCTACCGCCAGAGGGTCACTTGTTGTACCGTGAGCGGAGAGTATTTTCATTTTCTGGGGGACCGGGTTGGTGATGTGTTGCCACCGGGGTACATTCCGCGAGGACAGAGTGAGCTTAGTAGTCTACTTGCTAACTTTTTGATTAGTGAGGATGATGAGACTCAGATTGTGTTGCCAAGGGTGGTTTGTGAGTACTCGGATGTCTTTCCCGAGGATCTTATTGGTTTGCCACCGCATCGGGAGATTGAGTTCTCTATTGACCTAGTGCCCGGCACGGCGCCGATTTCCATGGCACCTTATCGTTTTGCCCCAGCCGAGCTAGTTGAGTTGAAGACTCAGCTCCAGGAGTTGCTAGACAAGGGTTTTATTCGTCCTAGTGTTTCGCCGTGGGGAGCACCAGCTCTCTTCGTTAAAAAGAAAGGTGGTGCTTTGAGACTTTGTATAGATTACCGGAAGTTGAATCGGGCTACGGTCAAGAATAAGTACCCTATGCCCCGTATAGATGACCTGTTTGACCAGTTGAAAGGTTCCCGTTGTTTCTCTAAGATAGATTTGAGATCGGGTTACCACCAGTTGAGGGTCAGGGAAGAGGATATTCCGAAGACGGCATTCTGTACGCGGTATGGCCATTATGAGTTTTTGGTGATGCCATTCGGGCTCACCAATGCACCGGCAGTTTTTATGGATTTGATGAACCGGATCTTCCGGGAATTCTTGGATCGGTTTGTAGTCGTTTTTGTGGACGACATCCTTATTTATTCACCTTTTGAGGAGAAGCACAAGGAACACTTGAGAGTGGTGCTTGAGTTACTTAGAGCCCATAAGCTTTATGCTAAGTTTGGGAAGTGTGAGTTCTGGCTAGAAGAGGTCAAGTTTTTAGGCCATGTTGTTTCTGGGGAAGGAGTGTCTGTTGATACATCCAAGGTAGAGGCAGTGCAGGATTGGGCACAGCCTAAGAACGTTTTTGAGATCCGTAGTTTTCTGGGATTAGCTGGTTATTACCGTCGGTTTGTAAAAGATTTCTCCAGATTAGCTTCGCCTTTGACTAGGTTGACCCGGAAGGAAGTCAAATTTGTATGGAGTGAGACTTGTGAAAAGTCGTTCCAGGAGTTGAAAGTTAGACTGACCACCGCTCCGGTCTTGATTATTCCAGAGAGAGGGTTGGGTTATGCAGTCTATTGTGACGCCTCACGAGAGGGTCTGGGTTGTGTGTTAATGCAAGAAGGGAAAGTAGTTGCCTATGGCTCTCGTCAGTTGAAAATTCACGAGCAGAATTACCCTACGCATGATCTAGAGTTAGCAGCTGTGATATTTGCCTTGAAGATTTGGAGGCATTATCTTTATGGTGAGAGATTTGAGGTATTCTCGGATCATAAGAGTCTGAAATATTTGTTTACACAGAAAGACTTAAACTTGAGGCAGAGGAGGTGGATGGAATTTATAGAGGATTATGACTTTGAGTTGCATTATCATCCGGGAATGGCCAATGTGGTGGCCGATGCCCTTAGCAGGAAACCTATTGGTGATATGGCTGGTATAGCCATCCGAGAATGGGAGATGTTGGGTGCACTTGGGGAGTTTGACTTACTTCTGGGCGAATCCGTTGAGGCTGCGGCCTTATTTTCTGTTGTTGCACAGCCCACACTTGCGACTCGAGTGTTAGAGGCTCAGAGAGGTGACCTTGAGGTAGAATCTCTCCGTGAGAAGATTTCCGGTGGGAAGGTAGAGAAGGGTTTGACGGTGTATTCCGACCAGAGTGTGAGATATCGAGACCGTCTGTTTGTGCCGAAGTCTTGCCGAGAGGAAGTACTCTGAGAGTTCCATCATTCACGCCTTGCGGTGCATCCGGGAGGCACTAAGATGTATCGGGATTTGGGTCGCCAGTTCTGGTGGCGGGGTATGAAGAGAGATGTGGCAGCTTTCGTATCTAAGTGCCTTACTTGTCAACAAGTGAAGGCCGAACATCAGAGGCCAGCGGGTTTATTGCAACCCTTGCCTATTGCCGAGTGGAAGTGGGAGCATGTCACTATGGACTTCGTTGTGGGTCTTCCGAGGGCTCAGCGGGGTAGTGATGCTATTTGGGTAGTTGTGGACCGGTTGACTAAGTCGGCGCATTTTATTCCTATGCGTGTTAGAGATTCAGTAGATCATCTTGCTGACTTGTATATTCGGGACATAGTGAGATTGCACGGGGTCCCAGTGACGATCGTCTCAGATAGAGATCCTCGTTTTACTGCTAGGTTGTGGCAGAGTTTGCAGAGTGCCTTAGGCACTAAGTTGACCTTTAGCACGGCTTACCATCCTCAGACTGACGGACAGTCCGAGCGTACTATTCAGATACTTGAGGATATGCTTCGGGGTTGTGTTCTAGACTTTAGTGGGTCGTGGGAGAGGCACTTGCCGTTGGTAGAGTTTGCCTACAACAACAGTTTCCAGTCTAGCATCGGTATGGCACCATTTGAGGCCTTGTATGGCCGACCGTGTAGATCTCCTGTGTGTTGGGCCGAGGTGGGTGATGCACCTCTGTTGGGTCCAGAGTTGGTGAGGGAAACGACGGAGAAAGTTGAGCTTATCCGTAAGAGACTTGTTACAGCACAGAGTCGTCAGAAATCGTATGCCGACCGTAGGAGGAGACCTTTGGTGTTTGAGGTAGGTGATCATGTCTTTCTGAAGATATCACCTAGACGGGGTTTGATGAGGTTTGGGAAGAGTGGGAAGTTGTCCCCTCGGTTCATTGGTCCGTTTGAGATCCTTGAGAGGATTGGCGAGGCTGCTTATCGTTTAGCTTTGCCGCCGCAGTTGTCCGGAGTACATGACGTGTTTCATGTGAGTATGCTTCGGAAGTATGAGCCGGATCCATCACATGTGTTGGATTGGACCGATTTAGTAGTTGATGAGGTTGTTTCATATGAGGAGAGACCGATTCGAGTCTTGGATAGGCGGGATCAAGTTTTGCGAGGCAAGACCATCCCTTTGGTCAAAGTTTTGTGGAAACACCATGGAGTGGAGGAAGCCACTTGGGAACGTGAATTGGAAGTCCGCGAGAAATATCCGGACATGTTTGTTGATTTGTAATCTTACAACTAGATTCTGTTATATTGTTGAACTTAAGAGCTTTATATATGTCTTAAGTTGTAAAACATTGAATATGTTTTGGTAATTGCTTGTATCTTGAAACTTGTTTCATTATAGAAAATTAGTTTAACATTGTATATGTTGGTTACATTGTTGGATGTGTTATATATATCATGCAATTGAATATGATATGGAAATTGTTAACATTGAAGGGAATAATGCGTAATAGTGGTGCAGGTTGAAATATATGTTATTTTATATATTGTGGGATACCTCTTGATAAAAAGATGAAGTGACCAGTATTGGGTCAAGTTGTTTATTATGGTTATATTATATCATTGAAAAAAAAAAAAAAAAAATCTGTTTTCAAAAAAAATTCATGCTTAATTTCGGGGACGAAATTCTTTGAAGGAGGGGAGGTTATAGCGACCCTGGTCTTTTCCCATTTAATTATTGTATCCGGACTGTTCCGTAGATTTTGTCATTGTATAATGGTTGTTGTTGTTTTTCCTTATTTTCTCTTTTGGAATTATAGGATGTGTTGGGCAGGTTTGTTTCAGGTTGGTTGGGTTTAGAAACCAAGAGTTGCTGTCCAGGTTTTTGGTTCTTCGCTCGAGCGAGTAGTTGTTCGCTCGAGCGAGAGGTAGTGTTTGATTTGGACCTGTAGCTGAGCATTCTTGGCTCGAGCGAGCTTTTCTTCGCTCGATCGAGTTAGTTCATCCTTCGCTCGAGCTATAGTTCCTTCGCTCGAGCGTGTGTCTGGGTTCAGACCTGAGGGTTTGAGTTTTTCGCTCGACCGAGCTTTCTTTCGCTCGAGCGAGCATTTGAGTTGTTGGCTCGAGCAAGGCTTCCTTGGCTCGAGCGTAGTTTCTCTGTGTCTGGTAGCTCGAGCGACCAAGTCTTCGCTCGAGCGAGCCTGTCCAGTTTATATACACAGCAGCGGGATTTGATCAGTCTTTTTCATATTCTTTTGATTCAAAACCCCAGGTTCGACTTCTCTCTCTCCCTACTCACCTTCTTTCTTAGATTTGATCCACATAGGGTGTGTTTCTACCCTAGATCCTTCATTAAAAAGATAGAGTGAGGCAAGGGCTACCATTTAATCTGAGCATTTGACGATTTGGAGCACTTTGGTATTTTGGGCATTCATCTATTTCTTCACCTTTTTGGGTTGTTTTCTTTGAGGTAGGGATTTCCTACTCCATTTTATAGGTTTTGCTCTAAGTTTTGGTATTTTGATGTGTTGGGTTACTTTGGTAATTTTCGGGAAAACCCTAGTTGTTGTAATAAATTAATTTATATAATCAATTCAGGGAAAATTGGGGAATTTAGTTGAATTCATGGAATTAATGAATTTATTGATTAAATGGTGTAGTTGGTTAGTTTAATCACTCACCTATGAAAATGTTGGAATTATGTTAGTTGATACATTTATTTCCTGTTTAGAAATAACTGTTTTGGGCTATCGGTGGAGGATAGTCGTGATTGTTGTAGACATTGCATGTGGATTAGGAATAACTGAAACTAATCACATTGGTTAAGTCATTTACTTTGATTATTGCATTGATACAGAAAATACGTGTATTGATTGAGCATTGCACTTGCATACATTGTTTTGTGTGGGAGGAGATAGGGGATGTACTCCACGGTTTAGGGGAAGATAGGGGATGGACCTCTAAACCGGATTTTGTTTGGGAGGAGATAGGGGATGGACTCCATTAGCATCACTTTTATGTGTGCTTATTTATATAGAAGTGTTTTATTGATACAACACTAAAATGTGTATCAATCTGGAAGTATGAAGTGTTGTGAATTGAGCTTGAGTCTCATTTGTTTGTTGATATTGGAAGGATATGAATATGGTATATGTAATTCACTGTTGTAGGTTGGCCAGGTTCTGAGCCATGTTGATAAAATTGGAGAGTAAATTGTATCTTAGACAATAGTGTCATGAGACTGTAAAATGAAGTGGTTGATTATCTTGGTTAACCATCTGTCAAATACTATTGCTTTATTCATTGCTTATATGTGGTTTAGTATATTCCTACTGGGCTGTGGCTCACCCTTTATGGGAACATCATTTTCAGGTTCAGGTGATAAGCAACCTCCCAGGAATTAGTTTGGAAGGATGCGGATTTTGAAGACTTGTCTTTAGTTATTTATTTTAAATAAGGTTACATGTAAACATTCAAGCCAAGGGCTTAACTTGTAAATGGGTTAATACTCATTCTTTTGTGTCCAAGTGTTAGCTTGGAAAGATGTAAGCCCTTAGGGCATTTATTTTGATGTTCCATGTAATGACTTTTAATAAAAGTACTCTGATGAATAATTCAAAAGATTCATTTTCTTTTAATAATGCACGTTAATGCTATGTACATTATGGGTTTAATTTGAGGGCGTTACAAATATTTTTTTTGAAAATTCTTTTAAATAAATCAAATGACGATGTATTGTATAGTAAATGGCATAGTATTTAAAAATTTGTAAAATAAGAAAAAAATTCAATTTTATTAATTCAATATGATTGTTTAATAACTTTATGAAAACACTTTCACGTATAAATATTTATTAGAAAATATATTTAAATAAATCAAAAGACCATCTAGTGTCTCGTAAATGGCGTACCATATATAAAGTTGTATCATAAGAAAAAACTTCAATTTTATTAATTCAATAAGATTGTTTAGTAACTTTATGAAAACACTCTCACATATAAATATTTATTAGAAAATGCGTTTAAATAAATCAAAAGGCGATATAGTGTGTCGTAAATGGCATACCATATATAAATTTGTAATTTAAGAAAAAAACTACAATTTTATTAATTCAACAAGATTGTTTAGTAACTTTATGAAAAAACTTTCATATATAAATATTTTTTAGAAAATGCATTTAAATAAATCAAAAGATCATGTAGTGTCTCGTAAATGGCGTACCATATATGAATTTGTAAAATTAGGAAAAAACTTCTATTTTGTTAATTCAATAATATTGTTTAGTAACTTTATGAAAACACACTCACATATAAATATTTATTAGAAAATTCATTTAAATAAATCAAAAGGCTATGTAGTGTCCCGTAAATGGTGTACCATATATAAAATTTTAAAATATGAACAAACTTCAATTTTATTAATTCAATAAGATTGTTTAGTAACTTTATGAAAACACTGTCACATATAAATATTTATTAGAAAATGCATTTAAATAAATGAAAAGACCATGTAGTGTCTCGTAAATGGCGTACCATATATAAATTTGTAACATAAGAAAAAACTTCAATTTTATTAATTCAATAAGATTGTTTAGTAACTTTATGACAACACTCTCACATATAAATATTTATTAGATAATGCATTTAAATAAATGAAAAGACGATGTAGTGTCTCTTAAATGGCGTACCATATATAAATTTGGAAAATAAGAAAAACTTCAATTTTATTAATTCAATAAGATTGTTTCGTAACTTTATGAAAACACTCTCACATACAAATATTTATTAGAAAATGCATTTAAAGAAATCAAAAGACGATGTATTGTTTCGTAAATGGCGTAGCATTTATAAATTTGTGAAATAAGAAAAAAATTCAATTTTATTAATTCAATATGATTGTTTAGTAGCTTTATGAAAACACTCTCACATATAAATATTTATTAGAAAATGTATTTAAATAAATCAGAGGACCATGTAGTGTCTCGTAAATGGTGTACCATATATAAATTTGTAACATAAGAAAAAACTTCAATTTTATTAATTCAATAAGATTGTTTAGTAACTTTTGGAAAACACTCTCACATATAAATATTTATTAGAAAATGAATTTAAATAAATCAAAAGACGATATAGTGTCTCGTAAATGTCGTACGATATATAAATTTGTAAAATAAGAAAAAACTACAATTTTATTAATTTAACAAGATTGTTTGGTAACTTTATGAAAAAAATTTCATATATAAATATTTATTAGAAAATGCATTTAAATAAATCAAAAGACCATGCAGTGTCTCGTAAATGGCGTACCACATGTGGGGACATAATTTTTGAATGACAACACGTGGTCGAGGTGGCACCGAAGTGTCAGCCGATGTGCCACGTGTTTTGGTCATGATGCCGAGGTAATCTCGGCTAGGCCGAGGTGATCTGCGAGGATACCGGAATCCAGAATAAGCGGATAAGGGACAAGAGTCCTAGAATGGGAGAGGATTTCAGTTTGGATAAAGATAAGACTCTTAGAGAGTTTATCCCAATCCTACTGGTAGTCCAAGATTAGCAGTAATCCTAAGTCCATTGAAGCTAGGCTTCTATTGGGATTAGGTAAGTGTTGGCTATAAAAGAAAGGCATCCCCATGGGTCTAAGGTATTTTTTTTATGATCTGAATAGTGAGTTAAGCATTTTTGCTATCTTTGAGAGATAACTGACTTGATCATCGGAGTGCCCCCGAGTGGACGAACCACCGCTAGAATCTCTTCTTTTTGTGATAGGTCGTTTGGGCTTAATCTATTCTGCCAGTGTTCTCCAGCTGAGTGCTTGATTGGCAGTGTGGTCGGAAATTGACACACACAATTTGGCACCGTCTGTAGAAAAGAAAGGAGAATAGATGGCCAACGATGGACAGAAAGAGAAGGTTGAGGACGACACCCCTACTGAGAGTGAGAAATATATTGACCTTGACATCGAAGAAGACAACTGCAATGAAGAGACTCGTGATAAGAATCACGGAGGAAAGGACATCGGCCAGAAGGGCGGCGTACCAAAGAAATCGAACCGAAGCGGGTATTATAACGAGGACGACCTCCAGGTATGGAAAGATAGATGCCTACAGAGGGATGACGAGATAAAGGGAATGGCAGACAAATTGGCGGACCTCCAAACAGTCGTCAATTTCATGATGCAGAACAACGTCATGTAGCCACTGTTCCCGCTACAAGATACGTCAATTTCAGAGGTGAAGAAAGGTGCCCAGAAAGGGGGGCAGAAAATGGTTCCTGCAGTCCCTCAGCATGGCGGGACCAAGGGACATGCTCTCCGGCCTTCGCAGGAGATTCGGCATGGAGAATCCCAGAAGACACGTCGACTAAAAGAAACCTGCACCAAAGAACATCGGGATGTTCAGGGAAAGGAACTCTGTTTCGACACGACCAATGGAGGGAGGTCCAAAAGGACTCACAATGACACTGGAAGTAGTGCACCAAAGAGGCTGAAATCCGGAGATAGCCGAGCTCCTGGACGAACCAAGGAGGATCTGAGGGATTTCCTCCAGAGAAAGCGACAAGATGCCGAGGTGACCTCTCCGGTCAAATCGAGGACACCATTCTTGGTAGAGTTAGACAAATTTGAGGCCCTAAAAAGGTTTCACATGCCGAGATTCCAGATATACGATGGTAAGTCGGACCCAAACTTTCACATCGGCTTGTACCTGAACTCGATGGCATTATACACCGGGAACGAGTCGTTGCTCTGCAAGGTGTTCCCCTCGTCCTTTGGGGAAATTGCATCAGACTGGTTCAAGGAACTGTGAAAACCTGGGAAGGCCTGGCCGAGATGTTTGTGGCTAGGTTTGTGATAAACAAACTACAACCATTAAGGGTGGACTCCCTAATGGCCCTGAGAATCAGTGAGGATGAAAGCCTTAGGGCTTATGCCAAGAGGTATTACGTGGTGTTCAACCGAATATGAGGATGCAACCAAGAGGTGGCGGTCGTGTCCTTTAAGAACGGCTTGAAAGATGACTGTCTGCTATGAAAATCACTGGCAAAGACACTGCCAAAGAGTATGGAGGAACTCATGGCCAGAATAGAGAAGTATACAAGGGCCGAGGAAGACACGCCGGCTACAAAGGCGTCAACAAAAGAAAAGAGAAACGGCTCGCCGAAGCGAGGCTGGGGTAACACTGGATACAGCAAGCAAGAGACATGATTAAGGGCTGCACAGACAGTCACAACTGATCCCTCCAGCCTGAGTGAGTAGATCCAAGATTCCAGAAGACAAGATCTCAGCCTAGATGATTAGGTCCGAGAAGAAAAGAGCTCAGCCTAAAATGAGCAGATCCCAGATTCCAGAAGACAAGATCTCAGCCTAGATGATTAAGTCCGAGAAGAGAAAAGCTCAGCCTAAGTTAAAGACTTTTTATATAAGGTCCACAAAGGAGTAAGTGGAAGCCATGTAGGGGGCAGATCCCTTGCTTGTAGAGCAATATCGCAGGGACTCTTTTGGCCTTACATGCAAAAGGAAGCTGAAGCCTATGTAAAAAAGCGTGAAAATGTTGTTGAAATCCACCTACAAACGTACGAGAGAACATCAATTCGGATGGGGGCATACCAGCAACAACTTGCTAGGGCTTACAACAAGAAGGTCAGCCCAAGAGAGTTCAAGGTCAGGGACCTCATCCTGAGAAAGGTTGTCGGCAATAAGAAGGATAATAGGGAGGCCAAATTTGTCCCAAATAGAATCATCTCGGGTGCTGGCAATAGGGCATATCGGCTGATGTAATAATAAAGTGCTAGTTTGATTTTTGTGAATTTGAAATATGTGCGATAAGACCGACCAGTCCTATGACGATGTTTCTGATTGAAACATGACAAATAACTTAGACTTATTATATGGCAGAGTTCCCACTTGCATATAATAGAGTTGAACTAAGTTAACGATATTTCTGATTGAAACATGACGAATAACTTAGACTTATTATATGGCAGAGTTTCTACTTGCATATAATAGAGTAGAACTAAGTTGGCGATGTTTCTGATTGAAACATGACGAATAACTTAGACCTATTATATGACAGAGTTTCTACTTGCATATAATAGAGTTGAACTAAGTTGAATTAACCTGGACTTGCCATATCGACAGAGTCAAACACAGAATGAAACTAAGTGCACTTGGGTAAGATTAACAAAAGAACCAAGGTTGAGAACATCGGCTAGTCTCTGTTTAAATATAGACTTCGGCAACGAGGTCAGAGCCACATGCTTAATGAGAACCCAAGTGAAACTTAAGTTCACATTAGGGGCAGAGGGCTGGAGAATGATGCTTGGGAGTTGGAATTTTCAAGCGAAGATCGGTTTAACACTTGTTGAAATTTTTAAGAAAAATTTACAAGTTGAAGTTAAACTGAGGTCATGTTTAACACTTGTTGAAATTTAAGAAAAATTTACAAGTTGAAGTTAAACTGAGGTCATGTTTAACAACTGAGGTCATGTTTAACACTTGTTGAAATTTAAGAAAAATTTACAAGTTGAAGTTAAACTGAGGTCATGTTTAACACTTGTTGAAATTTAAGAAAAATTTACAAGTTGAAGTTAAATGAAGGTCATGTTTAACACTTGTTGAAATTTAAGAAAAATTTACAAGTTGAAGTTAAACTGAGGTCATGTTTAACACTTGTTGAAATTTAAAAAAAATTTACAAGTTGAAATTAAACTGAGGTCATGTTTAACACTTGTTGAAATTTTAAGAAAAATTTACAAGTTGAAGTGAATCCGAGGTTATGTTAAAGGAAGATTGGTTTAAACACTTGTTGAAATTTTTAAGAAAAATTTACAAGTTAAGCCAAGGTTGTATTGAAAAGAAGTACCTATGTACTTGCCGAAATAAACCGATAGTGGTTTAACCAAGGTATTCCACCCCGAGGAGGTTTCACAGTTAAGGTACATTGAAGACATGCAAATTATTCTAAGTATAGAATCATGCAAGAGTAAAAAGAAGACAAACATTCAAAGCACTTGAAAGGGAAAAAAGTTATATATGCATTCAGATAAGGAAAGAAGGCACCTCACCTGACATTGAAGAATGATTGTTTAGATTACAAAAATGGCACGTCAGCCAAATTAAAGCTTACCTTGTTTCAAAAAGTAAGAAAAAAGTACAAGGTACAAAGTAAAACGCAGACTGATAAATGAGGAAATAGTGACTCACCAAAGAAAAATGAAGCCGGTGTTGAGTATGCCGGAGTCAGATGATGGCAGCAAACAGAAAGGATCAGTAAAAACCTCACCGGAAGAGGTGAACGGCGGTGATTGCAGAGAGCTTTAGAGCTTGAAGCAATAAGAGGATTAGAGAAAGTCAGAGAGAGCTAGCTTGCATGAAGACGAAGATGCAAATGTGAAAAGACGGAGAGAGAGAAGTGATTTTGATCAAACACACGAAATGGTGGCAAAAACGCATTTAGTGTGCCTAAGACGACGTGTTTGTCAGATGGCGCACACAAGTGCGATGCGACTTAATGGCGCGTGTCAGGCACGACTCAATAGGGGAAAGACGCGTAGCAAAAACGGTTGAGTTGTTGTGCATGACAACTCATACGCGTGATGAAACTCTTGGAGTTCTTAATTTAATGGAGCAGGACCTTGGCTAGGAGGACGATCTCGGTTGTGAAACTTGAACAAAACTTGGTTTTTTGGTTCTAAGGCATTGATGAAAACAGACCAAGTCTTGGTCATATTTGAGCTGACGAATGATGACCTCGGTAATGAAGGATAAAGCAAACTTAGTCGATGTGCTAAATGAAAGGAATGATATAGGTTCCATCACCTCAGGATGCCGAGGTAATAGAACCTAGGGGGCAGTTGTAGGGACATAATTTTTGAATGACAACACGTGGTCGATGGGGCACCGAAGTGTCACCTGAGGTGCCACGTATCCTGGTCATGACGCCGAGGTAATCTCGGCTAGGCTGAGGTTATCTGCGAAGATACCGGAATCTGAGATAAGCGGATAAGGGACAAGAGTCCTAGAATGGAAGAAGACTTCAGTTTGGATGAAGATAAGACTCTTAGAGAGTTTATCCCAATCTTACTGGGAGTCCAAGATCAGCAGTAATCCTAAGTTCATTGAAGCTAGGCTTTTAATGGGATTAGGTAAGTGTTGGCTATAAAAGAGAGGCACCTCATGGGTCTAAGGTATGTTTTTTATAATCTGAATAGTGAGTTAAGCACTTTTTCTATCTTTGAGAGATAATTGACTTGATCGTCGGAGTGCCCCTGGGTGGACGAATCACCGTCGGAATCTCTTCTTTTTGTGACAGGTCGCTCAGGCTTAATCTATTCTGCCAGTATTCTCCAGCTGAGTGCTTAATTGGCAGTGTGGTTGGAAATTGACACACACACTATATATGAATTTGTAAAGTTAGGAAAAAACTTATATTTTATTGATTCAATGAGATTGTTTAGTAACTTTATGAAAACACTCTCACATATAAAAATTTATTAGAAAATTCATTTAAATAAATCAAAAGACCATGTAGTGTCTCGTAAATGGCGTACCATATATAAATTTGTAACATAAGAAAAAACTTGAATTTTATTATGAATTAAATTTTTCTATCAATGAGTTATCGAGGCTATTCATCCGGAAACACATTTAGAAAATCTCTTACCACAGGTATATTGTTTTGAGCAATGTCCATGGTTTGTTCCATTACAACGCTACAAAAATACCCTTGACAACCTTTACTCATTAGTTTTCCAGCTTTCATAGTAGATATAAGGTATGGTGGTGGAACTACCCCTTTTCCCTCGAAATAAAATTCATTATGTCTAGGAGATCAAAATATCACTCGTTTTAAAGCACAATCAATGGTTGTATGGTATTTAGATAGCCAATCCATACTCAAAATAACATCAAAATATCTCATGTCTAAAGGTATTAAATCTGTATATAAAATAGCATTTGCAAACAACAATGCACATGCAGTATATACAGATGTACATAACATAGATCCCCCCGTAGGTGATGCAACACACAATATATATCTCAATGTTTCCATAGGTCTATTCAAAGTTTCAGCAAACACTGCAGAGACAAACGAATGTGTAGACCTTGAATCAATTAAGACATATGTAGGTTGACCACAAATAAGAATTGTTTCTGACACTACTACCTCTGTATTATGAGTGTCTCCCAGAATTAATGCAAAGACCCTCCCTGGCCTTTGTTCATTTCTTGTTGTAGATGGTGTTGTAGCTGGTTTTGCTGTGGGAACTGATCCAATTGAGCTTGTGGAGCCTCAGTTACTACCCTGATGTGACTGTGTACAATCTTTCTCCATATGTCTTACCTTTCCACACTGATAACAGGCACCCGTAGTGTGATAGCAAACGCCCTAGTGCTTTTTTCCACAAACAGTGCACGTAGGTATTGAATTGCCACTTTGGGTTGACCTCGGATTACTAGAAGCTCTAGATTTGGATTTCTTGGTTGATGCAGACGATGCTCCCCTGTTAAACTTTTGTTGTTTACCTTTCCAATCGAATTTCTGACTGCGGTTGGCTATGTTCTTTTTTGACATCAATGCTCTATCTAGCACATTCACATATTTTGGCAATTTAAGCACATTAACTCTATCCAAAATTGAGTCACGTAAGCCTCCTTCGAACTTTCTGGGTTTCTTGTAGTCTATATCAACTATGTGAGGTGCAAAACGAGCCAACTCTATGAATTGGGCCTCATATTCGGCATCTGACTTGTTCCCCCTGTTTGCATTGTTCAAATTCAGACACTTTTCGATCTCTAACACATTGTGGGAAGTACTTTTCAAAGAAATTTCTAGAAAACGGGCCCAAGTGATGTCCCTATTTTCTTCTCGCACCAGAATCCACCATCTTCTGGCTTTCTCTTCTAATATGAATGCGGCCAATTGTACCTTCTGACCTTCTGTGTAGGGAAACACTTCATATAATTTCTCTATGCCCAAACCTAGGCTTCAGCCTTGAGCGAATATATGTCTCCATAAAATAAGGGTGACTTCATCTTCTTGAACTTCTTAGTCAATGCAATAGAGCAATCACCAATCTGACACCTCGGTATTGGAGGTGGCACAGGCATTGGAGGTGGGGGTGGTGGTTATTGCTGTTGCTACCATTGTTGCTGCTGTTGCCATATAGCTTCAGCCATATCTTGCATCATTCTTTCCATTCTATCCAATCTTGAGGAGGTTGCCTCCTCTAGCTCATCACCTCTTATTCTCACCATTTTCTATATGAAACTTTGTATCATGATAAACACAATATATTTGCGCACACAATTTTATATATACAATCACAAAAGTATCTCACTTTAATGTTCCAATGCACATGAATGCATTCCTGAAGTCTTTTCTTGACTCTCTATAACTCAATGGACAAGTGAGTGAGATTTAACTCATGCTCTGATACTAGTCTGTCATGACCCAAACCCGCCTCTATAGGTTTAGCATCATGACTGGCCAATAATCTTGAAATTACCTACGGCCTTTATTAACAAAGTCAATCTTAGTATAATTTGCGGGGCTTACCAAATTAATAATTGAAAATAATCCATTGAGCTGTGCTTATATGAAAAGGCTTCACATTAAAGCTGTGCAACCACTCTTAAAGTGCATACATAGCAAAAGTTTAAAACATCCAATCCATCCAACAAAGCTCCACAATTATGATTAAACAAAACCCCTATACAAAAACCAAAACGAGAGTCTCAAAACAAAAGTTCATAACAAAAGGGGTTTGGACTTTGATTGGCTCCACACGAGTCCAAACTGGCTCCTTCTCAGAAGCTCTGCAAAAGGCTAACAATGGGGTGACTCCGAGGCGACCTCTATCCTCGATGCTCAATTTGCTCACCTACATATACATATAAATAGTGAGTTGCGGCCCAGTGAGTAATAACAGAATAAAAGGGTTATATGAATGAAGTTCAATAACATATCAAATAACAATTTCCAATTCTGTTCAAATCTCAATGTCAATAGCCATTTCACTCAATTTACGTGGCACATCCAGTAGAGTAACAATGCTTTAATGACAATGGGACCACAAGGGGTTGTTTAATGGGACCGTGATGGGTCAATCAATATTCCAGGTTCAATGTGACCACGTGGGATTAACATCAGAGATTTTTGTGTTTCAATTGGTCTAATGGGCCACGGTATTGTTTTCCCCGAGCGAAGGTTAATGGGACATAGTATTGTTTTCCCCCACGCAAGGGCCTAATAAATAATGGGCCATGGTATTAGTTTCCCCTAGGCAAGGACCTATTAAACAAATGGGTCATGGTGTTGTTTCCCCTACGCAACGGCTAATAATCAATGAATGTTATGAATACATGTTTAAAATGGAACTTCATTTGTTCATAAGAAGTTAACGTTTCATAAACCATTCCATCATTTTCCATGACGATTCAATGAATCATATATTTCAAAAATAACAACAATTTTGAAAATAAATATAATTTGAACATATCTTTATAAAGTTACTATTCACAGTGGGTTCTATTGATGCTAGGCTTCGAATGTCTATCAAAACAAAACACATAACAAATACACAATTGAAGCACCATTCCATAACCATTTCACTTTAATTCAACTCTTCTTATGTGTTTCTAACTCATTCCATGATTAGAAGAGTTTAATTGGTGCCTAAGAGTACTTGAAATGATATGAGGATACAAGTATGCACTTAAAAGAGTTAGTCAAAATTTGCTAAAAACAAGGTCATCGCTTAAGCGCAACTTTGGTCACTCGAGCAATTTGCAAAACTTTGCAAAAGTATTGGTTGCTTGATTTTTAGGCTCGAGCCAACTTTCTGTTGCTCGAGCCATGAGTAATACAAAATAGGGTTTGCTCAAGCACAAGTTTTGCTGCCCGAGTCATCGTGCAATTCTTTGCAAAACTTTTGGGAGCTTAACTTTTACGTTCGAGCGCTATTTCTTGCGCTTGAGCAAACTGTTTGAATTCTAAAATTTCCAGAACTATGTTTAACGCTCAAAATATGATTCCAAAGGCTTAAAGCTTACAAGTTTGGTACAAAAACATGGAAAAACATTATGTAACATGAAAACACCCTCAATTTGAAACCAATTACCCAAAATCATGAACCGAATTTCAAAATCAAGCTAAAATCATGAGGTTGAAACCATGCATGACATGAATTGCATTATTTCCTTTTGAAAACTCTCATGCATAAGATGAAAAGTGGTAAGACTATGAAACATCTTAAAAAATATCAAATATAGCTTCATGCATGTGGAAAATTCCATGAAATTCAAACTCAAATTGGTGATTATGCATGCATAATCAAGATGATCCTAGCTTATACTTCCTAAATTCATGCAAATGGTCTCAAAACTTGGTGAATTCATTTCTTACAATGATTATCTACAAGAATTAAGCATGGTTTCCATACCTAGAATTGAGTTCAGGTGCAATTCTAGCTCAAATCTCCAAGTCTTCCACAAGTTCTCCACAATTCTCTTTGCTCTCTCTCTTGAGTTGATTCTTCCTCATTTTCTCTCTAAAATCTTAGCCAAGTGTCGTATATTATGTGAGTTCAAGTCACGAGTTGGCTTTTATATGGTGTAATTAACTTAAGTTGATTAAGCTTGTTTAGAATTAATTAATTTCACTTAATTCTAATTAATTTCAATCAATTATTCTAATTATTTTGATTCGAATCAAATTTTGACTTAAGTTGCCATAAAATTCTAAATATTCTAATTAGCCTATTGACCTAGTCAATTTTGGGTTCTGATGCCGTTTGTGCTTTCAATTTTTGATTCTAAGTCGATATGTGAACAAATATTCCATATATCAATAGATAATCACAAAATTAAGCATATAATTACACAATTAAACACACAATCATGCAATTAAGCTTATTGAAATAATTGAATATAATATTACGGAGGTTAGGGTTATCACAAGTAGAATATAGGGAATTTGTGCATAGTTGATTCAAGAAACCTCACGGGAAGCATGGTGTCATGTGGTACCACGTGGTGTGTTGCATACTATAGGTTTTTTCACCTATAAATTGGCGAGTTGCATGGTAATGAAATTACAAAAATAACAAATGAGGGGTATATTAGTGTGATAACCCTGTCCCTTATTATGCTAATTGGTCCTTAATACAAATGTGATTATGTGTTTTGATATGATTTTGTGTGCCATTATGTGAAAATATGTGGTTTTGAACTTCTATTTGTTCACCGTAGGAATATCTGTTTGATTATCTGCTTTGGAATTTAAATTGAAGGCCCTATCGGCCACCGAAATCGAAATTGATTATGCCATTGTGATTGGCATAATTTTTAGAGCCTACGGTGAAATTTAATTAGAAATTGATACGGATCAGATTAAATTGATTTAATTAGCGAATTAGTGCCCCATTATTTGATATTAAAATAATGTGACCAAAACGGCTTTTAATAAAGGCACTATACACTCAATTTCTCCCTTTTATCTTCATTTTGGCTGATTATAAACTCTAAGAAAGGGAGAGGGTCGGCTAGAGAAGGAGCAAGGAGGAAAATTATGTGTTTGGCTCAAGTTTGAAAAATTGAAAGGTTGAACTCAAGAATTAAGCATACATTGGGGAGATTGAGCTTCTAGGTGAGTAATCAACCCTTTGACTCATGAGTTTGATTTGTAGTTTTTGGGGATCGAAGATTAATTAGTGAGTTAGACTATGGATTGAGTTGTGTTTGTTGAATTTAAAGTCCATAGATGCATGCATGTAGGAAATCACTATGAATTTCCATAATTGAGCACAAAGTGTGTAATCCATGATGAATCTTGTTTGAAATTCATGTATTTGATCATTTCTTCACCAATTTAGTTGAGAATAATGAATATCTCTCACATGCAAGTGAGGATCATGGAGGTGTAAGCTTTGCATGTTTGAATTTGATGTGTTGGTGATGAGTTTGGGTTAATTTAAGACATGCATGTGATTATATTGTGAAATTGAGCTTCATAATGATGTAATTTGGTATTTATACCATGTTAATATATGCATATGTGAAGATTGAGCCAAAAACATGCATTTTGAACCCTTGAATATCAAGTTGAAGCTCAAGAATACATTCTGAAAAACCCAAAAAAATTGACGTCCTCTCGAGCGGGAGAACCGCCGCTCGAGCGTGAATTTCGAGCTCCCAGTATTTTCTGCAAACATGGTGTTCGCTCGAGCGGGGAAGTTCACGCTCGAGCGGGGAGCCATGTAGAGAGGCCTTTCGCTCGAGCGCTAGAGTGCACGATCAAGTGTAAATTCGATATAACCAGTACTTTTGCAGGCCTCATGGGTCCGCTCGAGCAGGGAAGTCCACGCTTGAGCGGGGACCCTGTTTTTTGAAATTTTGAAAAGGCATTCCGAGTTCCGTTTTCTGTTCTCTTTCACTTCTAAGTACTCTTAGGCATGCATTGAGCATTGTAATTGAGTTAAAAAGATAAGAATGAGGCCTAAAGAGGAAAAATGTGAATTTAGAACGGATTGAATTGTTAGTGACCCTTTTGTGTTCATGGTATGTGTAGGGTCGAGCTTCAGGGCAGATCAATCAGCCGATCACTGTGAGTAATATCTTAATAAAGATATCTGAAGTATGGTATTTGTCCAATTGCTTACTTTCATATAAGTCTTGTAAGTTGCTATACTAAATTGGGGACAAATATCTGTTATGCTATGTATTGGACCAAAGGCCATCTGATACGAATAATGATCTGATACAAATGATCTGACATGAATGATAGTCTGACACGAATAATGGTCTGATACGAATGACAATCTGATACGAATGATAATCTGATACGAATGATAATCTGACACGAATAACCGATTGACATGAATGATTGGGCCGAAGGCCGATTGACATGAATGATTGGGCCAAAGGCCGATTGACATGAATGATTGGGCCGAAGGCCGATTAACATAAATGATTGGGCCGACGGCCGATTGACATGAATGATTGGGCCAAAGGCCGATTGACATAAATGATTGGGCTGAAGAC
Source organism: Camellia sinensis (assembly GCF_055761805.1). Classification (NCBI taxonomy): domain Eukaryota; kingdom Viridiplantae; phylum Streptophyta; class Magnoliopsida; order Ericales; family Theaceae; genus Camellia; species Camellia sinensis. Next base: position 96,845,319 of record NC_138975.1, on the reverse strand, counting down.
TGATTGATATGAATGAATGGGCCAGAGGCCAATTTGACATGAATGAATGGGCCAGAGGCCAGTTTGACATGAATGAAAGCTGAATGGGCCAAAGGCTAGTTTGACATGAAAATTTGAATGGGCCAAAGGCTAGATTGACAAATGAAAGATAAATGGGCCAAAGGCCAGTATGTTTGGAACCACAGTCACTTGACTTCAATTGTGTATATATATGTTAAATAGAAATATGAATTGGGCCCAAGGCCGTTTGATGCATATTGTTCTATGTACTGTTTGTATAACTCTTTTATTTGATATTATTCACTAGGCTATCGCTCACGCTCATTCATGTGTTTGTAGGTGAGCCAAGAGAAGTCCAAACCTAGCCCCAATGAAGTATGCGTGGGACAACAAAGGTTTTGAAGAGTCAACCCTTGCGTCTCGCGCACGAGACTCGCCTTCGCCTTCTTGTCATTTTCTTTTGTGTTGTCATGTTGGCGAAGTCTTTGAACATGTCTGTATATAGTTTTCATGGGTTGACCAGATTTTGGATGATCCTGTCTGTACAGAACTTTATGGTACTGTACTTCTGTTGTGAGTTATTAATGTACATATGTATGGTTTGTTATGATGTGCCATGTAAGCATAGTTCTATGGACAAAGTTTTAAATTGCTTCCGTTTGGCTCTCGTTAACTCTGTTAAAATACGTTTGGTTTGGTTTGAGGTCGTAGGTAATCTCATGATTACTGGCCGGTTATGTCCTTAACCCACAGGGGCGGGTTCGGGTCGTGACAATTCAAGAGTGAGTCGAAGTCAAAAGTGAGAGTAAATGATCCACTTTGAGGTGAATTGTATTATATTTTGAACTATTATAAACTGGTTTTTGGTAAATTATGTTTTGCAACTTATATTAGTTTACGGTGAGTTGTATTATATTTTGAGCTATCATAAATTAGTTTTTGGTAAATTATGTTTTGCAACTTATTTTAGTTTACGGTGAGTTGTATTATATTTTGAGCTACTATAAACTGTTTTATGTAAATCATGTTTTGTAACTTATATCAGCTTACAGTGAGTTTTGTTATATTTTGAACTACCATAAACTGTTTTATGTAAAAAAAAAAATTTGCAAATTATATTAGTTGTTAAAGTATTATTTGTTAAACGAACCCTATTTACTTGAAAAAGGAAACCTATGGATATAACTATTTATTAAATGTGTTTTGCACAATCATTCTGTAAGTACCACCATGGAGGTTTCATGCTTTGGGGGGACTTAAATAACCATTAACCCTCTGTATTGTCACTTTATGTGACCTTCTGTTATGTTCTGTTGTCACTTTGAGTGACACTTTGTTGTCATGGATCCATTAACCCTCTAATTTCTGGTGTGGAGCAAAGTGCTGTGCAGAACTAAGTGATACACTATTGTGGGTGCCACTTCTAGAATTTGTACGATCCACCTCTTGAATCCATACATCTGTTTTGTTCTGTTCTATACTGTTATGTACTGTAGTTATAATTATTTGCTTATATGATTTCTGCGTTATGCTGTTATTTAAAATGATTTATGTATTTCTTGTTAGTAATGGGCGCCCATGTGGCATGACCATTAAATTTGATTTTGAATCCTTATCCAAATAGGTTTTGATTTTGAAATCAAACCTATTTAGGATAACCACTCTTGAAACAGACGTTATCAGTTTGAACTGATATAGATAGATATAATATATATTAGATATTATCTGTATCTTAACTGATATGGATAGATATTATAATATATTAAATATTTGTTATATGGTTATGGGTAATCCAAGAGAAACAACGTTGAGTCTGTTTCAACCCATATTCTGACTCTCTCCCAAGAAACAACGATCAAGTCAGTTGCACTGTGGTTTGTGTGGGTGATATTCACCATTGTAATATCACCCCACTGCTGGGATTGATTGATCTGATTCTGGAAGCACGTGATTTATCCACGAGGTTCTATCATCAAAAGGTATGATCTGATGATTTTATTCCGCTGCATATTCTGTGTTTTTTCAGTTTACATTTCTCTTATCGAACAAATCTCTGTTTAGCTTAAATAATTATCCATAGTGATTTTATACTCATATACTCTCAATATAATATTTTTTACTCTGCCATGTGCTTATAGTTGTTAATCACTTTTAGGTGACGTGTTAGGACCAGTGTATGAGGTAGGCACAGAGCACTTTGTAGTCATAGTTCAGCTCTGACAATGTAAATGAATAGAAGCTTTAATGTATATTTTTTGTTATAATGTCTCTCCCCCAAAAGTTCAGTTCCTCGGGTGGTTGGCCTGGAAGAGGAAGTTGAAGACTTCAGTGTTCCCTAATAGAATTGGTGTTTTGGGTCATAATGTTTCGGTGAATTGTGTGTTTTGTCAGTCTCATGTGGAAACAGTATCTCATGTCATGCTTTGGTGCCCCTTTGGTTGGCAAATCTGGTCTAATCTATTGAATTGGTGGGGACTGCAATGGATTGTACCTGCTACGGTGGAGGGTCTTTTTCTTTGGTGGAGTGGATTTAAATGGAGGACGCTTGAGAACAAAATATGAAGAGTAATGCCTTTGGCAATTATGTGGTCTGGAGGTTTAGAAATGAAGTTGTGTTCAATGGAAAGGAAGCTGTGTTGGGAGAGATTTGTGAATTAAGTAAGTTGAGAATCATTTTTTGGGTGAAAGCTCACACCATGGGTTGCTCTTACACAGTGCAGAATTTCATGTCTAACCTTTAACAGATTGGATATGGAGTTTAGGTGACAGATTTTGGGCGTTGTGCTCTCTCTCTCTCTCTCTCCAATTTGGGTCTAATCCGTAGTTGCCTCTGAGGTGGTGGTGCTGGGGAGCTCTGTTTGGTTTGTGTCTAGTTGTTGGCACATGTTCTATTTTGGTGAGCTGCTGTGTTTCAGGCTGTAGAGGTTCGATGGTGTGTGCTGAGATTATGAGGTGTTTCTGGAGAGGTGTTGGTGTTACTGCTGTCTTGCTGGTTTGGTTGGGTGTTCCTTTGTGTATTAATACTGCTATAGTTGACTTTCTGGGTTGAGTTCCATTATATTGGCAGCATGTTGGGATGATCTTGGTTTGTTGCTTCTGCTGGAGTTGGCTTAATGGGCTTAGAACCATCTTATTGGCAGTAGGTTGCTGCTATGCTCTCTCGGTTTTGGACTGATGCTAGTTGCTACTGAGTGGTGGGATGTTGCAGAGCTACTTTGGTATTGGGATGATGATAGTTGCTGCTGCTAGTGGTTTGGTTTGTTCTGCTTCTTGGTGTTTGTGTCTTGGTGTTGAAAACAGAGGTTAACTTGGTGGGCTACTGCTGAGTGTGTTCTGGTGGTGTTTTGTTTTGCCTTGTGCTTCTCTTTTTTTTGGCTTCGGTTGGTTTTTCACCAACTCTTGATGGACTCTTGATGGTGTGCTAGCAAGGGATTGGGTGGTCATATTGGTGCCAACCTAGTTGGGATTGATATGTCTCACTATGATACTTTTTGTACCCATCATTCTTTTTTCTTTTTTGATGTAATAAGTTCTTTGTTTCATCAATAAAAGTTTTTTTTGCCGATCAAAAAAAAAAAAAAACAAAGATTTAGGTACCTTTTTTTATTTTATTTCGCTGTATTTTTAATCTAATGCATTTTGATATTGACTTATGTTTTGTGTTGTTGTGAAACTGAACCTTCGAGTACTGAGTTTGGATTGTGATATAATACTTATCATTTTTCAATCAAAAATGAATTTTGAAATATAATTTTACTATAATATTACTCATGATGGCTCGCGTGCGAAGTTTAGTCTACAAGACCTTCACCTACATAAACAATGGTATGAATTTGATAAAATACAATGAAGAGCAAAGTGTTAATCGAATTCTAAATTTCATTCCTTAATTTCTATTTTCATTAAAAGTCGGTTCCTAAACTTTATTTAATTCCATTTCAGGTCCGCAAAAAGTTCTATGAGGTCTGGTGAGTCAAAAATGTGAAAAGAAGTAAAACAGCGTGTGAATTAAGGCAGTCCTTGTGACTGGTTTTTCAACCCAATTTCAAATGATCATATCTTCCTCACTCGAACTCGATTTTGGTCAATTCTTTAAGTCTAAATTTAAGCTCCGAAAGTCTAATTTCTAATAGGAGTTGTCTCACATCCAAATTTCAAATATACAAAAAGTCTTAATTACATTAGTGATGGCTTTTCACTTTTATCTTAATCATTCCAAACCAATTCTTTCTCTAACTTAGTTTCTTATCATTTATTTCATTCCAAAATTTCAAATCTTGATTATATAAGTACCAAAACATGATATACTTAGTCTTAGAAAAATATTTGCATGCAAGAATTAAGATTAAAACTAAACTAATTTTTGATTTCCAAAATAAAATCTACAATTTTAATTTCTCATAAACTCTAATTTGATTTTTCTTCCATTTTCTCAAATCAATCCTCAATTTCAGATTTATAATTTTTAATTCATGTATAGATGATTTATAATCAATAGAAAATATTTGTTTACAAAGAATTTGAAAATTAATTGATTTGAAACATAATTTCAATGATTTTTTTTTTTTAAACTTATCTTAATTCGAAGTCTCTTCAAATCTTCATCGTTAATCCTCTCAAAATTCATCTTGAATCAATTTATGTCTAAATTATATAAACAACAATAAAAAGAGGATAAAATTTCTTACTTAGCATGATTTTTTCATAATTTTTTGACTTAGAATTTTAATGACCTACGAAACTCTCTTCTTTTTCTTCTCTTCTTGCTCCTCTTATTCTCTGGAGCTCAACTCTCTCTCTCTCTCTTCTCTTAACTCTCAGAATTTCCAGCCACTTCTTTCCTCATTCTTGACTCAATATTTTATTAGGTGGTGGGACACATGAGCTACCATTTGGTGAAGAGGTATGTTCTTCATCTAGTACTAATCTAATTATTCAACTTAGCTAATTAATCATATTTAGGTCAAATTAATTAGGATTAAACCTTGATCATAATTAATTTGACTAATCACATTTCATTAATCTTGCTTAAATTCATTAATCCTGATTCATTTTTAAAATATTATAATCATCAAATTAAAGTTATTAAACTCCTCAATTAAAGTTTCTAAAATGTTTAAACGTTGCAATTTCAAATCTGAAATTATTCCTTAAATCAATATTATTCATTAAATTTTATATAAAGGTTTTTCTTAAAATTGATCTAATTTTCTTAAGTCTTGTAATTTTAACAAATATATTTCTTTTAGATTCCTTACCAGTTGTATTCATTTTTTAAGATTTCTTCTTAATAATTTATATTTCTATTTCTAGAATATTATAAGGTAATTAAATTAAGAAAAGTATTCAATCATATCACCTAAAAAATACTTTTGGTGTGGTATATATATGTTTTTTTTTTTTTTATAAATTTAAGAGGTGATTATTTTCTAATTCTTAACAGTTAACAAATAAATTTATATTTTTAAAATTTCTTATAACTATTCATTTTTTAAGTTTTTATATAATAAGATAATTAATTGAACATAAGATATTTAAAAATAGATAATATTAGGATTTTTATAAATGGTATTAGTTTGGAGTGTTACAGAAAAAGAAAAAGCAACAGCAAATACTTCTAGTCCCGTTTGTTTTCAAAGGTAGAATAGAAGAGATTTGTTAGATTTTTATTCTTGACAATCCCGTTTGACAAAACTCCTTTCAGTTGTTCTTATTTTTGCACTTTTTATTTCAGTGAGGCTTTGAGTGTTTAGATGCGAATCCAATCCGAATTATGCCTTGCAGAGAAGTTTGTGATGTTAATACTTTCAAGATTGCCACTTCGCTGATTATGACGGGGATCGAGCTGCCCGGTCAGCTCGCGGGGGTCCAGGGGGCAGCGCCCCTTGGCGGGTCCGGGGTAGTGCCACGGCGAGGTCGAGGGGCAGCGCCCTCGAAGCAAAATGCAAAATTGCATTCAAAGATGCCTGTCCGCCCTTGCTCGCTCGAGCGAGAAGGAGTTCTCGCTCGAGCGAAGGCTGCGTTTGTGTAAAAACCTGAAAGAGATGAATGTACGCTCGAGCAAAGGATGCGTGGCTCGAGCGAAGCCACTTATGGAAAACACGCGTTTTTGGTTCCTCGGTCGAGCGAGGAGAAGCTTCGCTTCGAGCGAGCTTCGCAGTCCCAGATTTCTATAAGTATTTGTTTTAGTCCAAAACTAGGATTAGTCCTCCAGATCTTCTTCTTGGATATTAAAGTTTATATTTGGGGATATTTTGCTAGTGTTCTTTGATGTTTTGATTGAGTATTCAACTCATGGTTTAAAGAGTATACATCAAAGGATTATTTGGTTGTTCTACACAAAAGAGAGAGTTGTTCTTCGGTGGATTCCGAAGAATTCGAGCCTGAAGCTTTGATGGATTCTGGCGTGGCTCATCGTCAAGACAATTCCGAGGTGAAGACGGGGTTGGAAGAGGCACATAGGGGTTGGTTCAATTCGGGCGTGGATTCGCTAGGTAATTGAGAGTATACCTGTGTAATTCCTTTATATCTTCTTAGTGGATTGTTTTGTGGCAGTTACCCGTGTTTTTTATCACAATTGGAGGTGTCCAATTGTGGTTTTTTCACGTAAAATCGTTGTGTTGATTTGTCTTGATTGTTTGATTGGGATTGTTGTTTACTGCTTAAAATTGATACATAATTACAAATCAACATATAGGGGATTTCTAGATTTTTCAATTGGTATCAGAGCGGGTCGCTCTATTTTTTTGTTTTACAAATCTATTAGAGCGAGATCTTGTTTGATTTGTGATAATGTATACAATTCGTAAGGGAAATTCTATGGTTCGACCACCCCTACTTGACGGATCCAATTATTCATTTTGGAAAGCTCGGATGAGATCGTTTTTAAAATCTATTGATGAAAAAGTTTGGCAATCTGTCATGTATGGGTACACTGAACCAACGATTACCGTTGATGGAGTAACTTTCCCCAAACCAATTGATAAGTGGGACACAATTGATTACTAAAATAGTAGCTGGAATAGTAAAGCTATCAATTCTCTTTTTTGCGCTGTCACACCTGAAGAGTTTAGTCGTATTTGCAATTGTGAAGTCGCAAAAGAGGCTTGGGATATCTTACAAACTATTCACGAGGGCACTCCTTCTGTTAAACGCTCAAAACTTCAAAGGCTCACGTCTAGTTTCGAAAACCTTTCAATGAAAGATGGTGAAACCTTTGATGAATTTTATGCTAAGTTGAGTGACATTGTTAATTCCAGCTTCAATTTAGGTAAAAAAAATACTAGAATCCAAAGTTGTGAGAAAATTTTTGAGATCCTTGCCCGATCGGTTCCAACCAAAAGTTACGGCTATTGAGGAGGCTTAAGATGTTGACAACCTCAAACTGGATCACTTGGTTGGAAATCTCCAAACTTATGAGGCACATAGGAATTTCAAAAAGAAACAAAGATGCTATTGCTTTTAGTAGTGCTCATAGAGTTGGAGAGGATTCTGATGGGGATTGTGAGATAGATTCCAAGATTACAGCTGCTTTTGTTAAACAATTTAAAAAATCTTTTTTGAAAAAAAATCCTAATCTTTTGGAATCTACTCAAACTCATAAATCTAAAGGCAAAGATAAACTCAAAATTAATTCGATAGCCAAGAAGGAGAAACGAAAGATACAAGGGGACTCTGAAAGAGTCCAATGCTATGAATGCCAAGGATTTGACCACTTTGCTTCAGAATGCCCCACTCGTTTGAGGAAGAAGAAAGCCTTCGCTATCACTTGGGATGATGAATCAGAATCTGATGAAGATGAAAGTGACAATGAAGATAAAGGTGAAGAGGGACATAAACAATTTCTTGCTTTCATGGCGGCTTCCGAAATTGAAGGACGAACAGAGTATCCAAAGAGGTCGGTTGAGAATGCCACTGATGATGAATCCTCAGAGAGTGAAGATGAAGAACTTCAGCAAGCATATCAAAAGTTGTATAAGGAATCTCTTAACTTATTCAAATTGAATGACAAACTCACTACGAAACTCAAAGCATGTGAAAGTGAGAATGTCAAATTAAAGAAAGATATTTCCGAGGCTAGGAATGATGCTCTTAAGATTTCTAATGATCGACAAGCTCTTTGTGTAAAACTCTTGACTTGTGAGACAGAGAGGAATGAGCTACAGCAAATCTATGCAACATATGAAGAAAAGATTGAAACTCTCGAAATGTCTTAAGTTGCTTTGGAAGAACTAATGATCAAGAAAGAGGAAGAGCTCAAGTGTGCTATGGCAACCATTGGTCTTTGGAACAAAGGATCAAAGACTTTGGACAATATCATTGGTTCTCAACAAATTTGTTCTGACAAGAGTGGCATTGGCTTTGGTGGTAAGAAAAAGCAAAAACAGAGTGCTTCCACATCTCATGATACAAGAACTCAAGGAAAGGGAGAACAAAAAATTCAACATGAGGATGGACTTCTCAAACTTCCTAGAGTTGGTAAGGCCAAAGAAAAGAAGGTACACTCTGTTTTTATTTGTCATCATTGTGGTATGCATGGTCATATTCGCCCTTATTGTTATGTGTTGCATGGGAGAGTGTCTCATAGAGATAGAATAAATTCCAATATCTCGTGGGATAGGAGACACTTCATTGGTGGTAATAAGGTTAAAAGTCAGATTAGACCTCGTTATTTTGATTTGCTTGAGACCAAACATGAACAGAGGTTGTGTTTTCCTAGACCTAGGAATAGGAAGTTAGAAACCATGTCAAGACGGGTTCTCATTGAAGGAGAAGGGAACCATAACGTCAAGACACCACCCAAGAACCGCAATTCTCACAACTTTGTTCATACTAAAGCGGTTTGGGTGAGAAAACTTGACTTGTGTTAATTTGTTTATTCATTTTAGTTTTTGGATTTCTGTGTGTTTTTTTTAGCCATTTAATGTGTGCATGTTCGTTTTCTGACTTGCTTTGTTTAAAGAAAAAAAAAAAAAAAAAAAGATTTTCTTAGTATGGCTTTGCAAGCTTGAAATTTTTGAGTGGTCCTTGGTGCATATTAGAATAGATGAGAATATCCATTACATGTTAAAATGTGTGTGCTTTCTGTGGTCATTACTCTTTTTGGAGTGTGTGTTTTTTGATTAGTATGTCTCGTTTTGTACACACTCTTGGATTAGCAAATTTTGGAGTCTTCTGCCTTAGTGATCATTTTTCTTTATGGACTTCTGGCATTGTATCTTTTACTTTTTTAGAGGAATTGACCTATACTAGCATATCACAGGTGATGTTGAGTCTCTTAACCATCTTCCATCTTTTTGCTTCTCCATGGCTTTCCTCTCTGTTCTTTGTAGTCCAGGCATAAGGAAAAGGCTACCTCAGAGTCACCAACCAGGCCATCCTTATTATATCCATGCTTCTCTGGTTCGGTTTCCATACTCTTGAGCGTGTCAGCTGCCAATAAGTGTGCAAAACAAAGAAAAAATGTACAAAAGAAAGAAACAAGAAAAAAAAAAGATGTGCAAAAGAAAGAAAAGAAAAAGATGTGAAAAAAACAAGGGAAAAAATAAAGGATTCATTGATTGAGGGGGAGCCTCCGCCTTTACTCACCAAATACCCCTTGATTCCTAGTGGTTTGACTTTCCTTAGTTGTGCTTAGATTTTCTTGCCGGAGGCCCAGCTATCAGATCACTACTAGGATTTGAATCTTGCGCTTGTTGAATTTCAAGAGTCACACACACACTTTTATCATGGGATCTATGCTTTTCACATAATGCATCACTTTCTTTTATGAGAAATCTTCTAGAGGCTGTGCACATTGTGTTTTCAAGTAATTGTGCTTCTTGGATAATCTTGTGTGTTTCAAGGTCCAAATTTGAAATTCCTTACTTGCTTCACCTTATTATTTTCATCGTTTTCTTCTTGTTCATTGTTTTTCAGTATTTGTGGTTGCTTTTAGTGAGGGGGAGTTTGGTTAATTGTTATCATGTCATGGCTTGTGTGTTTTATGCTTTTACTGTAGTTGTTTGAGCTTCATTCGTCAATTCGTGACAAAAAGGGGGAGAAATGTTGTCAAGTGCATATGTCTTAGTTTTCATGCTACATGTTGTTAATATCTCCAAGTCGCATCTATTCATGTTTTTTATCTCATGCTTCAAGATAATCTTGTCATATGTTAATTGCTTTTTCATGTACTCTTGTGGTATTAATAGTTGTTTTGGAGATTGTGACACTAATAATTGTTTTGCAGATCATGACCTTGAGAAAAAAGTTTGTTTTTGTTGGCTATAACAGATTGGGGTAATTAGGATTTTATTTGTTAGGTGTGTTTTGTCACGGCATTGCCAAAGTGGGAGATTGTTAGGTTTTTATTCTTGGCAATTCCGTTTGACAAAACTCCTTTCAGTTGTACTTATTTTCGCACTTTTTATTTCAGTGAGGCTTTGAGTGTTTAGATGTGAATTCAACTCGAATTGTGCCTTACAGAGAAGTTTGTGATGTTAATACTTTCAAGATTGCCACTTCGCTGATTATGACGGGGATCGAGCTGCCCGGTCAGCTCACGAGGGTCCAAGAGGCAGCGTTACGGCGGGGTCAAGGGACAGCGTCTCCGAAGCAAAATGCAAAATTGCATTCAAAGTTGCCTGTCCGCCCTTGCTCGCTCGAGCGAAGGAGTTCCCGCTCAAGCGAAGGCTGCGTCTGTGTAAAAACCTAAAAGAGATGAATGTACCCTCGAGCGAAGTTTGCGTGGATCGAGCGAAGCCACTTATGGAAAACACGCGTTTTTGGTTCCTCGCTCGAGCGAGAGAAACTTCGCTCGAGCGAGCTTCGTAGTCCCAGATTTCTATAAGTATTTGTTTTAGTCCAAAACTAGGATTAATCCTCCAGATCTTCTTCTTAGATATTAAGGTTTATATCTAGGGATATTTTGCTAGTTTTCTTTGATGTTTTGATTGAGTATTCAACTCATGGTTTAAAGAGTATACATCAAAGGATTATTTGGTTGTTCTACACAAAAGAAAGAATTGTTCTTCGGTGGATTCCGAAGAATTCGAGCCTGAAGCTTTGCTGGATTCTGGCGTGGCTCATCGTCAAGACAATTCCGAGGTGAAGATGGGGTTGGAAGAGGCACATAGGGGTTGATTGAATTCGGGCGTGGATTCGCTAGGTAATTGAGAGTATACCTGTGTAATTCCTTTATATCTTCTTAGTAGTTTGTTTTGTGGCAGTTGCCCGTGATTTTTTTATCACAATTGGAGGTGTCCAATTGTGGTTTTTCCACGTAAAATCGTTGTGTTGACTTGTCTTAATTGTTTGATTGAGATTATTATTTACTGCTTAAAATTGATACATAATTTCAAATCAACATCTAGGAGATTTCTAGATTTTTCAATATTTATAATAAGGAGATTGTTAGTAAGGAGATTAAGTAAAATTGTGTTTGTTTTAATGATAGTTGTTAATGTATGGATTGTTAAATTATTTTTATGTAAAATAAATATAAAATAATAAAACAAATAAAAAAAATACAAAAACATTAAACATTAATGTTTAAAAAAAAAAAATACCCGACATGTAAAAAATAAAAAACAAATAGTTCGACAGACTATATTTTAATACCAAATGTTGGAGGCCTATTCAAATCCTTTCCTCAAGGGGATTTATAATCCGGAGAGAATTACAAATCTCCTCTCCATCTCCCAAAACAAATACAAACATAATAAATCCCACCTTATTATAAATCCCAATCCCCCCTCAATAATACCAAACAAACAGGGCCTACATTCATGGGTGTGGACCACCAAACTCATTGATGAGTAGGTTCAACATGCTGGAGGATGATCCGCCTTCTTTCATTGCAGCACATGCAGCTTTGCGGACCTCTTTCACCTTCATCCTCACTGCTACTCCTCTCTCACCTTCCATCAACTCTCTTGCCACCTTCTCCACCTCCTCCAACTTCACAAATCCACGCACAGAGCCATTGCTTGGCATAAGTCTGAGTCCTATGCCGATCTCCTCCACCAACATCCTCGCATTCAGGTGCTGCTCGGCCATCAATGGCAGTGCCAATATTGGCACTCCTACACTTATACTCTCTACAACTGAGTTCCAACCACAGTGACTCAAAAACCCATTGATGCTCTCGTGCTGGAGTATCTCCAATTGGTCTACCCACTCTTTCACTATTATTCCCCTATCCTTCACCCTTTCTTCAAACCCTTCCCAGAACTCGGATCCTTTCGATCTTAAAACCCACAAAAAGTTAACCTTAGCTTGTTCTAAGCCCAATGCTATTTCGCGCAATTGTTCCGGTGACATATCTGCCTGAGACCCGAAAGCAACATATAATACTGACTCTCTCTTAGCTACCTTTGTGTCAAGCCATTGAACCCATGGCTGTTTTTGTGGTGTTTGTGATACTAGTGGCTCTGCTGCCAGGCATAGTGGTCCAACACACCAAGCTCTGGGTCCAATTTTTTGGCTCCAGTAATCAATGAAGGCCGGTTCAAGCTCATAGAAGCTATTGACAACTAACCCTTGGCTTCTTGACAATGCAAGATATTGCTCGAGTACAAACTCGAAGAGTGGACCCTCGGGTTTAACCTGACTAAATGGTGGCTCGAAGTCATTTCTTGTCAGCTTCAACCACGGGAAGTCTGGAACCGGAAAGGGCTCATCATCTGAACTAACCTTTGCATGTGGGCGTTCTCGGACCACAATTTCGCTCATAGTCGTGGCATAGTTGCTCATTCCATAGAAAACTAGTCTAGGAATACCCAGCTTTGCTGCAGATTGCTGAGTCCAAGTCAGAAACCCGTCAGAGATTATGCAGCTGACAGATTGAAGAGACTCAATGGCTTGTTCAAAGTGAGGTTGCATCTGTTTTGTGGCATTAGCAATTGAAAGAAACAATGACATGGAATTTAGCTTTTCCGTGAAGGGGAGGTTGATAATGGAGATACCGGTATTGGTGAGAGAATCGCGGATGGACGCAGAATTTGCTGGGATGGTGAAGATGGCGAAGGAGATATGGCGGTGCCGGAGAAGGCGGGCGAGGTTTAGGAGAGGGATGGTGTGGCCTTGGGACATGAATGGAAATATGACAAAGTGAGGAGTTGAAACACTAGCCATTATTGTTGTTGATTCTTGGCTTTTCTTGGTTGGGTTTACCTCTCAGCTGTGTGTGACCTTTTATAACTCCCGACCATTTTATTAATGATTTTTGGACTATCTAATTAAAAACAGCAATGTTAAGTATCATGAAAATTTTTTTATGAAATTAATTATAAAAGTTTTGTGATCCTTGGATTACACTTAGAATAAAGCACCACACACTAATCAAGGTAATTCACAGATCATAAATCTTTCATGATTATTTTCATGAAATTTGTTTCTTAATATCTAATTTTTCTCAATTGAAAATATCATTTTACATTTATTACATTATTAACATAGAAGACAACTTGGGTCTGGTTTGCCATATGTATATAATAATGGACTCAAATCACTCCATTGCCAAGGTGGCACGGGACCCAAGTTTGAAGTAAGTGCATTTTAATAATTTGGCACTTGAGACTTACAATATATGTAGTTGAGGGATGGCTATCTAATCTCAGTCATAATTTTTTTAATCTTTTTATCATAAAATGATGACAACTACCATGAATAAAAAATTGAACTTGAATCGACAATGTAAATTTAAATTTCTTGTTGTATGGCCATCGTAGATTTCAAATTCTAGTTAATTCTCTAAATAAATTTTATGAATAAGTAGTATTGTTGATTTACAATATTTATTTATTTATTTTTATTTTTTATATTTTTATATTTTACCGATCTTAATTAGATATTTTGAAATTCTTAACAAATTTGACCAAGAAAATTATGTCATTAGTAGTTGAAATTCATTATTTTAAAAAAAATAATCACAATTATCCAGTTGAGTACAAATTGATCCAAACAAACACTGAATTATTAAAATAAACAATAATGTTTGAGGGCTCGAAAGCCTTTGGCTCGGAACCCAAAACGACGTCGTTTTGGGTTCCGTTTTTTTTTTTTTTCTTCTTCTTCCTTTTCTTGACCCAGGCCTCATTCCTCTCCTTTCGCCTCTCATATTGACTACACATCCTCTCTATCTCTCGCCTCTCTCACCTGTCTGTTGAAGCAGTACGAAGGACGAATGAGGTAAACCCCAAATCGAGCCATGTTAGGATTTATGTTTGGCATCAATTTTTTGTAGAAATTAGTCGATTTTTTTTTATAGAAATTAGCCATGTTAGGGTTTAGTAGAAATTAGGGTTTATAATAATGTTTGGACGACTGAGGAGGACTAATATTTTGTAGAAATTAGTCGAACTATCATTGAATCTGTCAGCCTCTGTGTCCATTTGAAATGCTAATTTGAATACAATCTGATGGCTTGGTATGTGATAGTTTTCATTTGATGGCTTGGTATGTTTGATTGGCTAACATACCCAAAAATACACCTATGTATCTGTGTTGGGTTAACAGATTCAAATGGTGAACAGATCCTCGACTAATTTCTACTAAACCCCAAAAATACCAAGCCATTTGTGTTTTGTTTGTATTCACATATGTGTCTGTGTTGGGTTAACAGATTCAATCCATTTGTTTGTATTCTAATTTGAAAACTATGCTCATTTGTATTCAATACATTTGACATAGCCTCTGTGTCCATTTCTGTTAGGATTGAAATACAAATCAATAACAGATTGAAAACTATGACATACCAAGTGTATATTTCATTGGTTATCATCTGTGTCCATTTGATTGAATCTGTTAGCATTGCTTGAATCTGTTAGCATAGTAATTGTATTCATTGAATCTGTTAGCATTGAATCTGTTTGAATCTGCTTGAATCTGTTAGCATTAAAGCAGCATTGAATCTGTGTCCATTTGATTGAATTTTACATAAGGCACTTAATATGTTGGAAAATCCAAGATGGTATATTTTGAGATTAGCACTTAATATGTTATGCCAAAGACACTTGGTATGTTTTGAAAGTTACTGATGAGGAACAGATTGACATAGTTTATACAGATGTGTATTTCAGATTTGTATTTCAATCTGATGACTTGACATAGTTTTCAATCTGCAATACACTTGGCATGTGCATTTCAATCTGATGGCTTAACAGTTTTATGCTACGCTCAATGATAGATGGATATTTATAATTTTACTAGGTTCATTTTCTGTATTATAACAGCTTGAAAATTTTACTAGGCTCAATGATAGATGGCTCTATAATTTTACTAGGCTCATTTGAAAATTATAATTTTACTAGGCTCAATACACATGGTATGTGCATTTCAATACAGTTTTACTAGTCTCAATGACATGGTTCATTCATCTTAACAGTTTTATGCTAGGCTCAAAGACTTTGAAAGTTACTGAGACCTTTGACCAGTTTTATGCTAGGCTCAATGACATAGTTCATTCACCAATACAGTTTTCAGCCTATGTGACACCATACCTGAAGCAGAATTGTATGTGAAGTCCTTAGATATCTTTCTCAATGTTATAGACCAAAAGTGACTGTAATAGAATAAGGGACATACAGACACACAAAATTGGTAGACTTTTTGCAGACTTATGAGTTGACCCTTTCTAAGCACCAAATTCGTAAGTAACTAACAGATTCATAAAACTTAACAAAACCCCAAACAGATTCATAAGTAACAGATTGAAAGAGACTTATCATCTGTTTGAAATGGATACCTTTGAAAGATCATTGTAAGTGTCAACATTGATTTTATGCATTCACTTTGTTATCAACATTGAATTTAAGCATTCAACATTCATGAGAATTTAAAGTTGCTTTGTTATCAAGATTAAGGTAGTTGAATCTATTGGTATTTTTTATGTAGATAAAAAAAATGGCGTCATCTTCTACTAATCATGTGAAAATAAGATTAAAGCCAAGATTCTGTTATTGTGAAAGAACAGCATCCGTTCACATTGTATGAACCAATGAGAACGGAAACGAAGGACATGTGTTTTTTGTTTGCCCAGACAAATATGTAAGTAGATAAATTAATGTTTCACTTTTTACAAATTTTGTTTGTCTTATTTGATTAACCGATTCTTGTGCATTATAGACTGTGAACGAACACTGTAATTTCTTCAGCTTCGCAGATGATGATGACAATAATGTTACCTCCACAGATATAAGAACTGAAGAAATCAATGAGCTAAGGAGAAGGCTTGGTGAGCATGATAGAAGGCTTGAAAGGATGGAGAAGATTTTGAAGGCAATGACTTATGTCATTGTATTTTGTGTATTTTTTTACTTTATCATGTAAATAAATGTAATAGACATATTTTGGGAAGTGTTTGAATGGATGTAATGGACATACTTGAATGACGTATTCTATTATGTAATGGACATATTTTGTAATAGACGTATTCTATTACAAAATTTGAATGCAATGTTTGAATGGATCTGTTTTATTATGAATTGAACAACCATAACAGATTGAATGGATGAATTTACTGTTTGAACAACCATAACCTAGACCATTTTATTAATAAATCTTTAACAGATTGAACAACCATTCCCTGGAGCATTTTATGATGAATCTGTTTGAATGGATCTGTTTGAATGGATCTGGAGCATAACAGATTGAGCATTCATGGAGCATAGCAGATTGACCATTCATGGAGCATAACAGATCTGTTTGAATGGATCTGTTTGGATCTGGATTTGTTTGAATTCAGGCAAATTCACAAACAGATTCAAAATTCAGGCAGATTCACAGATTCACAAACAGATTCAGTATTCAAATACAGATTCAGCAATCTGGAGCATATAGCTTCAGCATTCAACATGCAGATTCAACCTGGAGCATTACCATGAAATATAACCTGGAATATGAAAAACCTGGAATATAACCTGGAGCATTCAACATACAGATTCAATATTTAACCTGGAGTATTCAACCTACAGACATACATTAAAAACATGGATAAAAAATGCGTTCATACTCTCACTTCGTTGTGTAGTTGACATGCCAGCCCAAAAAACATCCTTCACATACGCAGGAATCCACCTGTGTCGCTCACTGTATAATACCTCCAACCAGTCATTATCATCTAGGTTGAACTTTCCAATCATCGCTGGCCATTCTTCATCAAATTCATGTTTTGTAAAACAATCATAAACTGCATTTTGTAACTATCCTCTTAATTTCTCAGGAATTTTCTTCATGATATGCCTTAAGCACCAACGATGTCGAGCTTCTGGAAAGACAACTTCAATGGCATTTTGCATTGCTCTGCACTGGTCTGTTATTATAGCTTTTGGAGGAACGTCAAACATGCAACTTAACCATTCTCTGAATAGCCACAGAAATGTTTTAGTGTTCTCATTAGATAATAGCCCACAACCAAGCAAAATTGACTGCCCATGGTGATTAACTCCTACAAACGGAGCAAATGGCATATCATATTTGTTTGTCAGATAAGTTGTGTCAAATGAAACCACATCCCCAAATGCTTTATAAGTTGCCTTACTCCTTGCATCCGCCCAAAACAAGTTTCGCCTGCGACCATCTTTATCGAGGTCAATTACATAATAGAAGTTTGAATTTTGTTGTTGCATCCTATGAAAATAAAGTGCAACTGATTCAGCATCTCCTACCGCAAGCCTTAATCTTCTCATACTCTGAATATGATTCCTTGCATCTTGTTCATCAAATGTTAATGCCTCATACCCCCCTGCTTCAACAACTATAGAATGAAAATTCCTAGCCACCCCTATTCCTGCTTCATCGTTTATTTCTAGTCTTCTCTTCACAGGGGTAAGAATTCTCTTATTCATTGCAAAATGTCGTGAGTCACTAGGAATCAAGTCATGCGTATGTTGAAGGACAACTGTGGTCAACTTAAATCTTCTATCCTTTTGTAGAGTTGCTCTAACCTTTGCTTTACACTCAATGAATGATGCCAAAGTTGGTTCGAGAGGGTGTACTTCTGATCATTTTGTTCTCTTGCGTGCCCGAGTACATTCAACTCCAAAGTATTTTACTTCCGCATCTTGTCCAATATTCTGTGTTCTATAAGTTATAGCAAACCCGAGGTGTTTTGCATATTTTGCATAAAACGAATATACTTCTTGCTTTGAGCTAAAACACATGCCTTTCTTAGGTTCTTGAACTTCACCAATCTCATTTAATGACAGATTGTTTTCTACCTCTTCAACTTCCTCACTCCCATTCAATGAATGATTAGTTGAATCAATGTCCATTGAAGCGTGTAGTTCGTGTAGCTTCAAACCAAATAGAAACTAAAGTGTAAGTGCATGTATGTGCATTTCAATTTTTCAAACTGAGATGAAATTCAACACTGATATTAACTCAACAACACTGACATTACTTCAACGCACTGAGATTAGAAGGTGATGCAAATTCTGACTATGGTGGGGAGTTCAGAAACAAACTGAAAATCTATGGTTGAGTTAAGTTGATTACATAGTGAGGGAAGTCCTGATTTTTCATGTGAACTCAACCAAAACATAAACAATCAGGGCAATTTCTCTATGCGGACTTTCATTAAACAATTGGCATGCATCACTACCATGGAAATGTTTAACAGAGGGCTTGCTTCCAGAACAACCCAAAATTTGTTTTTTAACGTACACAGTTCAATTACGAGATGCTCAATCATTAACATACATGGATCAATAACGAGATGTCTTATGAAATGTTGACCACAGCTCAATGTTAGCAAAATAAAAATGCACAAATAAATTATTCACCACTCTGTCTCCCTATTAATATACAAAAAATGCACAGAAGATTTTTTGTATTATCAATTGATAATTTTTGGCTGATATCACTTTTTTTGTATATTAATCTTCTCTGTATATTGATAATATTCTCTGTATATTAATTATCAAGATTTTGATATCAATTTTTTAACATACATCTCAAAACTTACCTACAGATACAAAATGGAGATTCCGAACACCGGTGGACGGTGGTTAGCGACGCCCGTCAGTGAACACCAGGTCGGTCGTTGTCATCGTCGTCGTCATCTCTCTCGCCGTCGTCGTCGTGGTCTCAACCTTCTCTCGCCGTCGTTCTCGTCTCCCTTTCTCTTCCTTCTCTCCTCTCTTGTTTCTACTCTTTTCTTTCATTTTTCTTCATCACTTTGTCCAGAACACGTGACCTCCACATGCATCCAAATCTCGCGCGGGAAACCATTCGAGCCATTCGAGCCGTTGCTCATTCGGGACCTGTAATGGGATTGTAAAATAAAAATAAAAATTATAAAAAATGGGATGTAAAGCACGTCAAAGCAGGAGGATGAGAGCAAGTTCAAAAGGTGACATGTGTCCCTCTTTCCATCTAGATCATTTTCACACTTTCACCTAACATATTACCTAAACTTTTGGCTTTAAATTAGGCACAGTGTACATGCAATCTTTACACAATATATTTATGGAAAAGAAAAAAAATAAAAAAATGAATGATGTTATATATACGCATCAATTGATATACCAATTAGAGTAGTAACAAATGATATGATATAATTTTATTAGTTTTGAGTCTATATAATTTGTATAATGTATGGGGGCCCATAGTTTTGAAATTGCAATACTATAACATATATTGGTACTCTAATTAGTATACCAATTAGTACATGTAACACCATTGATAATATTATATCTCCTAATTTAGCACCTTTGAATGGCCTTTAATGATATTACAATGATATTAAACTTTACATAATGGAATGTTTGACACTTAAGATTGTCTTGGAAAGTGCAAAAAAAAAAAAAAAAAAAAAAACTAACATTTTTACTTATTATGAAAAGACATAAAAAAGTAAAGAGATATTGTGATTCAAATAAATCAAAAAACCAATAAATTGACTTTTTTTTTCTATAATTAAAAAGCATTATGAGACATATCATTAAAAATAATTTTTAAAAATAATAAATTAAATATTTCAAACATTTTTCTTTTTCTACATAGCAGTGGTGGTGGAGCGATTATGCCCACAAACACCTACCAAAAAAAAATGCCCTCAAATGCTTAAACAAAAAGAAACTTGTTCGCAAGAAACAGCAATCCAGCTTACTTCCACTATATATAAAGGTTGAGACCCCCTTTGGGGGTCACCCCCTTCACCCCTTTTGCATTTGATTGGCTAACTTTTTTTTTTTTTTTTTTTTCCTGATCTCCCAATCCCCAACCCCTACGTGTGTGTGGGGGTGGTGGGGGTGGTAGGGGTGGGACTTTTAAGAGGGTATGAATCATTGCTTTATATATATATATATATTAGAGATGGATATACACACGTTATACGTGTATAAATGTATGCAGTTGATGTTGGAAAATTTACAAAGAGGTAGTTGTGAATTGAAATAGACTCCATTTTGAATGAAATGGTGTAACCTTTCATGGTTATTTTTTGTTTTATAGAAAGGGTCAAACCTCTATTTGAATGAAATGGTGCAAACCTTTCATGGTGTCTCTTTATTTTAAAGGAAGGGTTATGTCCCTTCTTCATACCTTTTCTATTCAAATTGAATAGGTTCCAACAAAGCCTATATAAAGGCAGCCCCATTCCAATTTTGTTTTTCCGAAAATTCATTTTCTTTGCCTTCATTTTGCTCTCTTGCGTCCTTTATTCTTCATATTGTTTTAGGAAAAATTTCAGAGAGTTATAGAACACAAGGTTCTAGTTCGCCGGATAAATTTGTTTGAAGTGCTACTACAAATTTGTGAAGATCATTGTATCCTGTGAGATAGACGCCACATAACCGTAAGCACCGTAGCGGGGCGAATCTGTCTTAAGGACTGAGTGTCACACACTCAACTTGGTCTTTAATTATTGATTCGGTTCAACAAAATAAATTTTGTAAGTTTTATTTTATTTTGTTTGAATTATTTTAAGTTATTTTATTTATACAGAAGATTGTTCCAACAATCTTAAGACAGAATCGAATTATTCTGTTTACAGAATTTTTCGTTTGTTTCCTTTTCTCTTTCTTCTTATAAGAAATTTATTTTCTGTGGATTTACAAAATAATATTCTAGTTGGAAAAATAAATAGTGATTATATGCTATTTGATAGATAGTAGTAGTATACTGTCTATTTTCTTTGACAACTAATAGTACGATACTGGTGTCATTAACAATTCAGAATATATTTTTGTGAAATTTTTTCAGAAATTAATTTTGGATTTTAGAAATTATTTTCTGAGTTTTCATTACTTAAAATTATGTTTTAGTATTTTAATTATTGAAGTGTTACAGAAATTAATTTTCTGTGTGGAATTAATTTGGTTAAATAAAATTTTATTTTATTTCCAAATTAATTGAAAATTAAAAGTTATTTTCTTATTTCTTTTATTTTACAGAATTTAATTTTCTGTGTGAAATTAATTTGGTTACATAAAATTTTATTTTATTTCCAAATTAATTGAAAAATAAAAGTTATTTTCTTATTTCTTTTATTTTACAGAATTTAATTTCCTGTGTGGAATTAATTTGGTTGAATAAAATTTTATTTTATTTCCAAATTAATTGAAAAATAAAAGTTACATTCTTGTTTCTTTTATTTTAGGACAAATTACATATACCTCCCTTGAGGTTTGGCTAAATTACAGATACCCCCCATGAGGTTTCAGAAATTACATCCCGCCCCTTAAGGTTTGCATTTTCATAACAATTTACCCCCTAAGGTTTAAATTTCATAACAAATTACCTCCTAATTTGTTATGCAAATACAGCATTCAGGGGAGAATTTGTAATTTCTCAAACCTCATGGGGGTATTTGTAATTTAGCCAAACCTCGAGGGGGTATATGTAATTTGCCCTTTGTTTTACAGAATTTAATTATGTGAATTTGGTTTAATTTTCTGTGTAGTGTAAATTATAATTATAACTTTGTTTTATAAATTAGAATTGATGGCTACTGAAACTAATGCCCAAGTATTACTGTGGTGGCTGCAATTGCACCAACCCCCTCTCCTGTGGTGACAGTACCAATAAATCATGGAGAGAAGCCAGAGAAGTTCTCAGGAACTGACTTTAAAAGATGGCAATAGAAAATGTTGTTCTATCTTACTACTTTGAACTTGGCTCGTTTCCTCCGTGAAGATGCTCTTGTCCTGAAAGAGGATGAAACCGATCGGCAAGTGGTTGCTGCGGTTGATGCCTGGAACATGCCGATTTCCTTTGCCGTAACTACATCTTGAACGGACTTGACAACACATTATACAACGTTTACAGTCTTATCAAGACAGCAAAGAAACTTTGGGAGTCTTTGGAGAAAAAATACAAAACGGAAGATGCCGGCTCAAAGAAATTTGTGGTAGGCAAATTCTTGGATTTTGTAATGGTTGATTCAAATATTGTGATCAGCTAAGTTCAAGATTTCCAACTCATTCTGCATGACATTCACATAGAAGGCATGTCTCTCAGTGAATCCTTCCAAGTTGCAGCCTTAATTGAAAAATTACCAAAAGGCTAGAAGGAATTCAAGAACTACCTCAAACACAAGCACAAAGAAATTTCTATAGAAAAATTAATTGTGCGTTTGAGGATTGAGGAGGACAACCGCAATTCTGAAAAACGGGCTGGTAAGCATCCTATGGAGTCTAAGTCAAATGTGGTGGAACATGCTTCAAAAACCAAGAAACGAAAGTCTTCTAGAGAAAGTTCATCACAAGGCTCTGAAGGGAGGGAAAATAAAAAGTACAAGTTTAATGGCAAATGTTACATCTGTGACAAAGAGGGACATCAGGCCAAAGATTGTCGTAGCAAAGACAAAAGCAAAAGAAGAACAAGCAAGAAGCCTACTCAAGTCCATATGACCGAAGTGGACAATATTTCCGATGGTATAGATGATATCAATCTTTCTGCAATTGTTTCCGAGGCAAATCTTGTCGGAAATCCTAAGGAATGGTGGGTGGGCACTGGTGCTACTCGCTATATTTGTGCCGACAAAAAAATGTTCACATCTTATTCTACAGTGGACAATGGTGAACAACTTTTTATGGGCAACTCCTTAACTTCCGAAGTTGAAGGATAAGGAAAGATTGTGCTCAAGATGACATCTGGAAAGGAACTTACTCTCAACAATGTGCTGCATGTACCAGATATTTGCAAGAATCTTGTTTCCGGATATCTGTTGAGTAAGAATGGGTTTAGGCTAGTATTTGAGAGTGAAAAATTTGTACTTACTAAGAATGAGATGTATGTAGGAAAATGTTACATGTCTGATGGCCTTTTCAAGTTAAATGTAATGACCGTTGTACACTCAGTTATTAATAATAATACATATTCTTCTTATTTGCTTGAGTCTTCAAATTTATGGCATGGTAGACTAGGACATGTTAATTATGGATGTTTGCGTAGATTAATTAATATGGAATGTTTACCTAAATTTGACATTGATTCAAATCATAAATGTGAAATTTGCGTTGAGGCAAAATTATCTAAAACTCCTTTTCATTCAATTGAAAGAAGTACGGAACCACTTGAATTAATTCATAGTGACATTTGTGATTTTAAATCAATTCAAACTAGAGGTGGAAAAAAGTATTTTATCACTTTTATGGATGACTATACTAGATATAGTTATGTTTATTTAATTCGAACCAAGAATGAAATTTTAGAAACTTTCATTCAATATAAGAATAAAGTTGAAAATCAACTTGGTAAGAAAATCAAGAAACTTAGAAGTAATAGAGGTGGTGAATATGAATCACCTTTTGGTGAGTTTTGTAATGAACATGGAATAATTCATCAAACCACCGCTCTTTACTCACCTCAGCAAAATGGAATTGCTGAAAGGAAAAATAGGACTTTAAAAGAAATGATGAATGCCATATTAATAAGTTTTGGATTACCTCAGAACTTGTGGAGCGAAGCAATACTTTCTGCTAATTATATTTTAAATAAAATATCCCGAAAGAAAGTGAATCAAACACCTTATGAAATGTGGCATGGTAGAGTACCATCCTACAAATACTTAAAAGTGTGGGCGTGTTTGGCTAAAGTGGCTATTCCTAGTCCTAAAAAGACTAAGATAGGTCCTAAGACCATTGATTGCATTTTCATTGGTTATGCTAAGAATAGTAGTGCATATCAGTTTTTGATTCATTAATCAGAACATACCAAAATGCATGTAAATACTATTATTGAGTCTCGGAATGCATCATTCTTTGAACATGTATTTCTAAATAAGACTAGACAAGAGACTAGTAACAATAAGAGATCTCATGATGCTATTACTAGTCAGGATCAAGAACATGATCAAGAACAAGAGTTAGATCAAAATGAGGAAGAGGAACCTAGGCGTAGTAAGCGTGCTAGAACCTCAAAATCTTTTGGTCCAGATTTTCTAACATATTTGTTAGAAAATGAGCCTTTAACTTTTAAAAAGGTTTTGTCCAGTCCTGAAGCTCCTTTATGGAAAGAAGCTGTCAACAGTGAAGTTGAATCTATCTTGCAAAATCACACTTGGGAATTAGTGGACTTGCCACCAGGTTGTAAACCTCTTGGGTACAAGTGGATTTTCAAAAGTAAAATGAAAGCGGATGGATTAATTGACAAATACAAGGCAAGACTTGTGGTCAAAGTTTTAGACAAAAAGAAGGTCTTGATTACTTTGACACATACTCATCGGTTACTAGAATAACATCCATTAGAATGCTCATTGACATTGCATCTCTATACAATCTAGAAATTCATCAAATGGATGTTAAAATCGCTTTCTTAAATGGTGAGTTAGAGGAAGAAATTTATATGGAACAATCAGAAGGGTTTTCTGTTCCAGGGAAAGAAAATAAAGTGTGTAAATTGGTTAAATCATTATATGGTTTAAAACAAGTGCCAAAGCAATGGCATGAGAAATTTGACAAGGCAATGATGTCAAATGGATTTAAAATTAATGAGTGTGACAAATATGTTTATATTAAAAACACAGACAAAGAATATGTCATTGTATGTCTTTATGTAGATGATATGCTCATCATAGGTAGTAATAATGACATGATTAAAACTACCAAGAAAATGTTGAATAAACATTTTGACATGAAGGACATGGGCATTGCTGATGTAATTCTTGGTATGAAAATTACCAAAACATCAGAAGGATATACTTTGTCACAATCTCATTACATTGAGAAAATACTTGACAAATTCAGCAAAGATGATGATCATCTTGCTAGAACACCTGTAGATGTTAATTTGTATCTTTCTAAGAATGTATAGGAAAGTATTTCTCAATTAGAGTATGCCCAAATTATTGGAAGCTTAATGTACTTGATGAACTACACTCGGCCAGATATAGCTTATGCAGTAAGTAAATTAAGTAGATATACGAGTAACGCAGGAGTAGAATACTGGAAAGCAATTATAAGGGTTCTAAGATATCATCGATTTACTTGTAACATTGGGCTGAATTTTACTAGATATCCAGCAGTACTTAAAGGATACTGTGATGCAAATTGGATATCGGATACTAGAGACTCAAAGTCCACCAGTGGGTATGTCTTTACTCTTGGCGGGGCGGCTGTATCTTGGAAATCTTCCAAACAGACTTGCATTGCTAGGTCTACTATGGAATCAAAATTCATAGCTTTAGGCAAAGCAGAGGAAGAGGCAGAATGGCTTCGCCACTTCCTTGAAAATATTCCAATATGGCCAAAATCGGTGCCTGCTATATGCATACATTGTGATAGTCAATCAGCTATAGGTAGAGCACATAGTCATATGTATAACGGTAAATCACGACACATTCATCGTCGACATAACACCGTGAGACAACTACTCTCTAATGGAATTATTTCCATAGAATATGTTAAGTCTAAAGACAACATAGCAGATCCACTAACCAAAGGGTTAGCAAGAGAGGTAGTTGAGAATTCATCGAGGGGAATGGGACTTAAGCCTATTAAATAAGAGTTACCACAACGACAACCCAACCTGGTTGACTGGAGATCCCAAGATCTAGGTTCAAAGGGACAACCGAGTTGTGAATGACTCAAAAGGATCACTGGGGAGTCTAACTCCTACACATTTCTATGATGAAATAGTGATGTCTACAGCGTTTTAGGTTAAGTAAAACTTTTAATGATTCTCATATCTAGGTTAACCTAGTGGAGTATAGCAGGATACTCTTCATAAGAATCACCTATGTGAGTGTGAACTGGGCCGGTTCTATGAGATTTGTGAAGGGCTACAATTCTCTAGAGCATTCATAAAAGACCAGGTTGTTCAGGGCCAAAATGAACACAATAGTGAGAACTAAACTGTGTCAGAGAATATACTGTGTGAGTTCTATTGTCTTGGTTTACACAAACGGCTGAACAGTTCAAGACATCATGTTCACTGGTTAGCTAGTAAATCCGATAGTATCTCATACGGGAAGGTTCAAAGCCAAAAGCTACATATCCTTTGTAGAATATTACCAATTTCTGTACTCTCTGTATTTACATCATGTTGTTGCATTTTCTCTCTGTCAATTTCATTCACGTGGGGGATTGTTGGAAAATTTATAAAGAGGTAGTTGTGAATTGAAATAGACTCCATTTTGAATGAAAGGGTGTAACATTTCATGGTGTTTTTTTGTTTTATAGAAAGGGTCAAACCTCTATTTGAATGAAAGGGTGCAAATCTTTCATGGTGTCTCTTTATTTTAAAGGAAGGGTTATGCTCCTTCTTCATACCTTTTCTATTCAAATTGAATAGGTTCCAACAAAGCCTATATAAAGGCAGCCCCATTCCAATTTTGTTTTTTCGAAAATTCATTTTCCTTGCCTTCATTTTGCTCTCTTGCGTCGTTTATTCTTCATATTATTTTAGGAAAAATTTCAGAGAGTTATAGAACACAAGGTTCTAGTTCGCCGGACAAATTTGTTTGAAGTGCTACTACAAACTTGTGAAGATCATTGTATCTTGGGAGATAGACGCCACATAACCGTAAGTACTGTAGCGGGGCGAATCTGTCTTAAGGACAGAGTGTCACACACTCAACTTGGTCTTTAATTATTGATTCAGTTCAACAAAATAAATTCTGTAAGTTTTATTTTATTTTGTTTGAATTATTTTAAGTTATTTTATTTACACCGAAGATTATTCCAACAGTTGAGGAATAAAAAACAAGAATAGTTAAAATCTTGAAAATCTACAACAATTTTTTTTGCTTAGGCAATTTAAAACATTTTTAGGCCTAGTTTGGGAAGATTGAAAAAAGACAAAAAGTCAAAAAGTCACTATCCTATTTAAGTCACATCATCTTATTTAAGTCACATCACCTCTCTAACACATCACTTCAAACCCAACCCAAATCCAACCTATATTTCATAAAAAGTCAAAAAGTACACTTATTAGTGAGAAAATTGATTTTTTAAAACTAGGCCTTAGTATTCTTAAAATATGTTTTTTATTAGTGAGAAAATTGATTTTTTTTTCTTCTCAAGACAAACGGATTTTTAACTTCCCATTTATTTAGTCAAAGGCAGTTTTTTTGGTCCATGCCAAACGGGAAATTATTTGAAAAAAAAAAAAAATCAACCGAGTTTGATATATTATTTTTTAGTATATTTTTTTGGGTCATTTTTTTAATAATTCCTGTGTTTATAATTTTTAAAAA
Organism: Camellia sinensis; assembly: GCF_055761805.1. Classification (NCBI taxonomy): domain Eukaryota; kingdom Viridiplantae; phylum Streptophyta; class Magnoliopsida; order Ericales; family Theaceae; genus Camellia; species Camellia sinensis. The sequence continues at coordinate 96,817,700 of NC_138975.1, read as the reverse complement.
AAATTTATAAATTAAAGTTGAAAAAATATACTATAGACAAAAATTGTGGTTTTTCTATTTTTTTCTTTTCAAAAAAAAAAATAGTGATTTTTTATTTTTTTATTTTTGTGTGTGTGTGTTTTTACAACGATTCATAGCAATTATTATACACCTTAGATGTTGGTTCGCTAACAATGGAAATGTCTTTCATTTGAACCACCTTTTATTGGTTTTGGTTTTGGCTAGAGCGTGGTAGATGGTATCCAAAGATTGCAAAACTAGCTTTTTGATTTGTTCAAAGGAAGTTAAATTACTCAAGATACTTTTGAGATTATTATTATTTTTTCAATCAATAAGAGAAAATTACAATTTACAAATATCAAAATAGTTATGTTAAAATTGAACAATCAACTATTTAAAAATGTCCCACAATACATACTAAAGAAAAGCAATGATTGACTCCCCTTTAATAAAATGTTACTCTTTTTTTTTTTTTTTTTGATAAAAAAGATTGATTTTTAATCTGTTAGCTTATATAACATATAAGGGTAGCCAACTAAACTAGCCTAATTAAAGAGATTAATTAAATTCGTAAAGCAAGTACGCATATAAATGTGGTGTCCACTTCACTTACAAACAAAAATTTATATTCAAAATATATAAATATATTATATATATTGACACTAAGGTCTTATTCAGTTTTGGGTGGTCTTTGGACTATTCATTTAGGGATTGTTTGGTATATTTTAAATAAGTGTATTTTTGACTTTTTATGAAATATGAGTTGGGTTTGAAATGATGTGGTAGAGAGGTGATGTGACTTAAATAAGATGATATAATTTGTAGGAGAGGGTTCAAGAAAGGAGTTGGAAAATTCGAAGATCTTCAAAGATCCTTGAAGAACAACTTCGAATTCTCTAGAATATGATGAGAGGCTTAGATTCTTCAATAATCTCAACTTAGGAACACAACAACAAAGGAGATGATGGAGATAAGAGATTGGGTGAAGAAGAAGGCAAAATGGCTAGAGAATAGAATAATGGCAAGGCTCTCCCAGGGATCTCCCACTTTCACTCTCAAGGTTGATAATGGAGAGGGGAAATTAGTTCTTTCCCAAGAGTTCAAAAATCTCCAAAATCCATCCCTTGTAAAGCTATGGGTGGGTGCTATTTATAGGCACCTCATGATGTAGGATGGAGCCCATGTGCAAGGCACATGGGGGATATTTTCTCTAACCACCTTGTCCGAGGGGGTGACCTCTCCGAGGAGGTGACTTCTCCGAGGAGGTGACCTCTCCGAGGAAGTGACTTCTCCGAGGAGGTGACCTCTCCGAGGAGGTGACTTCTCCGAGGATGAGAAAACCCCGAAGAGGAGATCAATCCCTCGGCGAACCCTTCTTCTTAGCCACACCTAACCAATGATCCCCAATCATCCCAAAGGGTCAGGGGTAGTCCCAGAGGACGTCCTGCCGCAAAATATTGCCGAGTCTTATGGACCCCCCGGGGTCGTGCCACCTCGACCCGGGTATAGGCTAGTTTAACCGAAGAGTGAATTTATCTCCACTCACCGTCCTCGGGATCGGGTCCTTTGTTCGAACTCCATTACGCCCATGGTTCTGGTGCGTAGATCCCGGAAAGCTCCGAGCCCGCAAGTGTTCTGGGACTCATTAACGGAGCGACTTCTAGATTGCGTCTGAATCCGTTCGAAGCCAAGTACTTCGGATCTCTAGATTCGTGGGTCCGAATCCTTTCGAGTCCGAGTGCCTCGGATCTCTAGGCTTGCTTAATACCCTTTCGAGTCCGGGCCCGAGTAAGTCTCTAGGTTCGTGGACCCGAACCCTTTCGAGGCTTACAACGATTCAATCCGTTTGATGGCAATAAATCTGGGCCCACCGATTCTTGGACTTGCGATAAATTCGGGCCCACTAATCTTGGGCTATTGGGCCTAAATAATTTAGTGGGCTCAAATTAGCCCCTCTTACATTTGCCCCTTGCGTGTATGAGAAATTTTAAATTTCTCAGACATGCATACTGTCATTTCTTCGACCCTGTTTCGCATCACGTTCCCCAAAAAAAAAAACGTTTTGTCACGACAGAGTCTATAGATAAAGTTGATGACGCACTTCAATTTACAGAAAAAATTGACAAGCAAAAATTTTATTTTTTGTACTCTTTTTTTTTTTTTTTTTTTTTTTTTTTTTTAATCCAAGCAAATAATAACAAAGCAGCACCTTACCCACTCCACCGAAGTCAAAAGTGTGGTCAATTTTCTCCAAATAAATATCTAAACAATCTGGGTTTGGTGATTGTGCAGGTGTTAAGCCCTAGATGCACTGAATAATTGCTTATGCATTCTTGGGCCACGTCAACGCCTTCAACAAATGGCTGGTTTGTTTATTATAAATAATATACCAGTGCTCTGCTTTGTTTTCGGAGACCACCGCCGCCTCTTCTGTAAATCGAGAAAATTGAGACCACGACGAAACACATTTTTTTTTTTTACAGTAGATCACAATCCAAGGACCCATTTCGGCACATGCTCTCTCTAAACTAAGATCACCCAGCTTTCTTCTTCTTCAAGCAGCTCTGCTTCTACAATACCGGAGGACTATCGCCATCTGCATACCGCCTGTTGTTGCAACTCTGGGTGCCGCCGCTGTCGGTATTTTACTTTGGTTTAACGACACAACATCTCAGAGATTCAGGCACACCCACTGAAGTCTACCGTCGCTTGCACACCGTATGCTGTCGTAGCTCCGTCGGAACACCAATCTTTCTAGTGTTTTCCAATACACCGTCGCCCAAAACATTTTCTGCAGATCTACCCATTCCATGCGAGAACCAGATGTGGATCTGTCTTGTGCGCGCGACCAGTCAACTCGTACGGCCTGTGTGCTTTTCATCCGTCACTTGCAGCCTCGCTACCGCTTCCAGTCGCTCCTGGCCAACGCCGACCACGCCGCCCACTCAACGCGGCGTTGGTTTGCCCAGCTGCTTCGCCAATTTGGAACCGCCGACTTCGACGTTTGCTCACTCCGGCGGCGCTTGTGTCGTTCTGCTCTTCCTCGGCTTGTCTTCATTCGATTGGCTTCATCTTCTTGATTGTCCAGATCTGTGAGCTCTTTATATATATATATATATATGGGTTTTGATTTTCACTCAACTAATTCCATTCCCTTCACTGTTTCAGATTTATTGATCTTTGGATTTCAAGATCTAGTTGAATCTTTGCTCAAAACCTTCTTCCTCCGGCTTCGATGGTCCAATGCAAACCACACACGTTCGCCCTCTCAACGCAACGTGTGTGGTTGCTGACTCTTCTGTGGTACCAGCGTTGCTTCCGGCTTCAACTTATCTGACGCCGACCACGCACGTTCGCCCACTCAACGCAACGTGTGTGGTCTTGCCAAGCCTAGCCCGGTCTTGTTGATCTTGATCGACGCCGACTCCGCTACGTCTTCAACACTGCCTTCGTCCTCAACTGTCCAACACCGACCACGCACGTTCGCCCACTCAACGCAACGTGCGTGGTCTTGCCCAGCCTAGCTCAGTCCTGTTGATTACAATCTATAAAACCTTTCTGATTTCAACTTGTATTTCCAACATCGGCTTCGGACTTCACCCCTCTAACAGTCCCAAATTTGTGAGTATGAAATTCGGCTCCCTCTTCCTCTTGTTGAATATATAAATATATTTATCACTCCATGTTTGATAGTATTGAAAGGAGTAGAACAAACAAAAATTTGTTGTTGTTGTTGTTGTTGCTGTTATTGATACTCGATGGAATGATTTCAGTAATGAAACTCGTAATGTTGAATATGAATTTTGTTATCGAATGATTGATTGTTGCAACCCCGAGAATATTAGATATCATGCTCGAACTCCTGATGTAGAATTCATCGTAGGACTTGTTGATATGATGAAATACCTAGTTGAATAATAAAGATGATATATTGTTGCTTGTTTAACTTGTGGATGCTTGAGAAATACATAGCTGATGCCAAAATTTTGTGTGACCGTTGTAGTTTTACGTCGGCTTGAGATGAACCAGCCCGGAGAGACAAAAACTTGATTGTTGCATTTTCATGAACTCGCTCAGAGTAATAAAATTGTTGTAGCTTAAATAGATAATTATTATTTGTTGATGTTGCCCCATTCTGATAATGCCTGAATCATGATCTGAAATTAATATTGTTTGTCTCAGTTGTTGGCTTTGCTATTTCAGGCAAATGAATTCTTGTTTGAAATCCACGACCTCGGGGGCCCTTAGAACCCGCACTAATGAAAGCAAGGGCTGTTCCTCGGAAGTCTGAACAGAAGCAAGACTGTCCCTCGGGAGGCTCTCCCTCAGAAGTCCGAGCAGGAACAAGGCTGTCTCTCGGAAGTCCGAGCAGAAACAAGGCTGTCCCTCGGAAGTCCGAGTGGATGTGCACTTCTACTTCGGCAGCTAATGGAAGCAAAGGCTATCCCTCGGGAGTTCGAGCAGGAGGCAAGGCTCTCCCTCAGAAGTCTGAGCAGAAATAAGGCTGTCCCTCGGAAGTCCGAGCAGAAACAAGGCTTTCTCTCGGAAGTCCGAGTGGATGCGCACTTCTACTTTGGCAGCTAATGGAAGCAAAGGCTATCCCTCGGGAGTTCGAGTAAGAGTTCATTCTACTTTGAAAAGAAAGATCCTCGGAGCTCGTATTGATGAAATCAAGGGCTGTTCTTCAGACCCGCACTAATGAGAGCAAGAGTTGTCCCTCGGAAGGCTCTCCCTCAGAAGTCCGAGCAGAAACAAGTCTATCTCTCGGAAGTCCGAGTGGATGTGCACTTCTACTTCGGCAGCTAATGGAAGCAAAGGCTATCCCTCGAAGCTCGCACTGATAGAAGCAAGATCTGTTCTTCGAAAGTCTGAGGCGGAGAACACACTCTACTTCAGCAAGAAAGATCCTTGAGGCTCGCACTGATGGAAGCGAGGTTTGTTCTTCGAAAGTTTGAGTGGGAGCACATACTCTACTTCAATAAGAGAGACCCTCGAAGCTTGCATTGATGGAAGCCATGGCTGCTCTTCGGAGGTCCGAGTGGAAGTATACTTCTACTGTGTCAAGAAAACTCCCTTCAGGTTGGTAACTGAGTCTACCATTCCTTTTTCTTCTTTGAGAGGCAACAAAAATTGAAAACTGTTTCAAGCAACATAACACAATGAAGATATACAATGTAGAAAAAAAATAACTTTTAATGGAGATACATAATATGGAGGAAGTAAATTTCTTCATAACATAAGAAAGATAGAACTTCTTGGACAATGTAGTAAATGCAAACTGTAAATGTCATAGATAGACTTCTTCCACGGAATGTTGAAATTTGCCCCTAGAGTTGCAAGATCATTTGGAAAGCTTTCACCAGCTGCTCGGGTTGTGGCCATCATGCACCATCATAAATAGTACACCATCTTGCCTCCTTCTCGAACTTTCATCACCTTCCGAGGAATAGGCGGACTTTCTGGTCTAGACATTGCCCGCTTACTTGACTCTGCCATCAGCTCCTTGTCATCTTTGATATTCTCCCAACGAGGAATTTTGACCCCTCGAGGCTTAGAGGTGGTGGGAACTTCTTCGACAGCCAGTTCGGTGAAGTAGATGGCATCAGAATAATGAGCTTCATGGATCTCGAAAGGCCTTTCTGTAGCCTGAATTGTCACCGTCTTCTTTCCCCATTTTGCCTTAACACACTGATGATAACTCGATGGTACAGCCCCATATCTATGCATCCAGGTCCTCCCTAGAATGATGTGATAATTTGTCTCAGAATCGATAATATGGAACTTGGTGGCCGAGCGAATCTCTCCAACGGCTAAATCAACTGTTACGCATCCGATAGTAACTCTCCTTTCTCCACCGAAGCCAGTGATGACTATCGGCTGCTTCACAATGCGTTCTTCAGAGATTCCGGCCTTTTCTAGAGTAGCGCGAGTCATAATGTTGATAGAGGCTCCACTATCTAGAAAGGCCCTTTTGAACTCAACCCCGTTAATAAAAGCAGTCACATAAAGCGGGCGATTGTGAGAAAAAAGATACTTCCGATCAACCTCGGAGAAAGTAATGGCACTAGACTGCTCTTTTGCCTTCCTCGGGATAGATCTCTCAGTCGACATGCATCCCTCATGGTGTGCCTCGGCTATATTAATGATAGACTTGGTGATTTCTGTTCTTGCCTCCTTGGAAAGTCCAAGCTGGTCGAAGAACTGCTTGAACTTTACACAGTCTTGCAAGGTTTTGGCATAGTGATCCGGATCTTTTTCCACTCTTGGAGGCTCGTAGTTAACCATCTCCTCGGTCTCTTCAAAATAAGATGCCACATAAACATGGTGTCCTCCTCTTCCGTAGTACTCTTCTCCTCCTTCTGGATCAAAGGGATCTTCGCCATGAGTCATAAATGTTCTGCCCTCTGGATCGAGAGCACTTCCATAGTAAACTTGCTCACTTTCTGGCTCGAGGATGTCGTCCAGATAATAGTCATCGTCATCGAGATTAGCGATAGCCTCGATCATTGGGCCTTCATAGGCTATCATAGCAACATTCTTGCCCTTGTCTCGGTGTTGAGGATATGGTTGTTCTCGGATGTCTTGAGTCCCTTGCTTTTTGAACCTCAATTCGTCTGCCTCGACTTTATCTCTGAAGATTTTCCTGAGAGTCCAACACTTCTCTGTCGGATGTTTCAATGTACGGTGGTAGACACAGAATTCAGGGCTCTCACGGTCCTTTTTTGATGGCATTTCTTCAACATAAGGCAATTTTAGCTCTCCGTCAGCCACCCATTCCTTAACTAGAGCTTTCACTTCCTCGATTCCACATGGATAAGAAACATTCCCCTTTTCACCATTATATTGCTTTCTCTTCTGGCCTCTATGACCTCCTCCTTGTGAATTTCGGGTATCTGGGGCAGAGGCAGCAGCAACAATAGGTCCACGAGACGATTTGAAACTAGTCTTGTAACTGGCCTTAAATCCGGACTCCTGATCATGAGGAATGCTAATGTTCCGAGCTGCTTCTATTAATGCCGAGAAGGTGGGTAGCTTGTGATTAACTAGAAACATTTTGTATCTGCTCAATGCCCCTTCTAGACAGATTTGAACCAGATAACTCTCCTCGACTGCTTCATGACAATCTACGGCCTTGTCCTGAAACCTTTTGACGTAGTCAAGGATGTCTTCACTTTCTCGTTGCTTCTCTTTACACAATGTAAGTGTGGTCACCCTCTCCGCCACTTGAAAGAACTTGGAGTGGAATTTGTTAACCATTTCCTCCCAACTTCGGACAGAGTTTGGGGCCAAATTAACATACCAACTATATGCTCGGTCGGTGAGGGACTTAGAGAATTCTCTCAGTCGGAGAACGTGGTTTGAACCATGAATACCTAGAGTCTCGATGAATCGCACAACATGTTCTCGGGCATTTTCTTGTTTGCCGTCGAACTTGATGAACTTCGGCACTGTATACCCCTCAGGGTATGGATAGCTCAGCATCTCAATGGGGTAAGGCGGCTTGACGTCTGGATCAGGCAAAGAGGGTAAGGTCCTCTTGCCCCGTTCGAGATCGAACATGGCCTGCACATCGGCGAGAGTGAGAAACTGTTGAGGGAGAGAGTTTGATGGTGGTATTCCCGGGACTTGGCTTATGTACCCGAAGACTGAGCTAGGGGCGTCTTGGCCATTCTGGTGCTGCGAATTCATCATTGGTGAGGACATTTGACGATACAGGCCATCAGCGCCTATAGACAAGCCAGTTGGTGATGGGATATTGAATTGAGGCCCATAGAGTCCACCGCATGGCGCCGCTATACCGGGTTGTGCTTGCAGATTTGTTGTTGGCACCAAAGGAGGCCCGCTTGGTGCTTGGGTAACATTCACTGGTGGCGTAACAAGATTAGGTACGGGCATAGCTCCCTTTTGCGCCATCATGCTCCTTATGTTTTCCTGGACACCAGCAGTCGTTGGAGTGCCATTCATTACACCAGAAACTCCCCTAGTCACCATTGGATCTTGGCTCGGCACGCCATGGAGCCCGGGCATGGGCAAACTGCTACCGCCTACTGTGGTTTGAGCATGTGTTACTGTGGCTGTGTTGCCATGAGCCACAGGTTGATTGGGGCCTACTTCTCCTTGGATTTGATTTTGCGCTCCGGAGAGAATAACTCCACCACCAGTTTGATTCCCGTTTGGCGCCGGTGCAAAGTTAGAACTCATCACCAACATGGTGTGAGTGAGATTCTGAAGAGTGGTAAGAATCTCTTGCTGAGTATTCTGAAGTCCTTGAATGGCTTCAAGCAAAAGTGGTTGATCTGGAGTCATGGTTCTGTCATCACCACCATTAGAGGATCCTTGTTGGTGAACTTCATCTTCTCCCGCCATTCTTGTTGGAGTTGTGTGGATTCCAGATCTCGTTGAGACCATTAACCAATCCGCCTCCCCAGCGGAGTCGCCAAAAATGTAGGAGAGGGTTCAAGAAAGGAGTTGGAAAATTCGAAGATCTTCAAAGATCCTTGAAGAACAACTTCGAATTCTCTAGAATATGATGAGAGGCTTAGATTCTTCAATAATCTCAACTTAGGAACACAACAACAAAGGAGATGATGGAGATAAGAGATTGGGTGAAGAAGAAGGCAAAATGGCTAGAGAATAGAATAATGGCAAGGCTCTCCCAGGGATCTCCCACTTTCACTCTCAAGGTTGATAATGGAGAGGGGAAATTAGTTCTTTCCCAAGAGTTCAAAAATCTCCAAAATCCATCCCTTGTAAAGCTATGGGTGGGTGCTATTTATAGGCACCTCATGATGTAGGATGGAGCCCATGTGCAAGGCACATGGGGGATATTTTCTCTAACCACCTTGTCCGAGGGGGTGACCTCTCCGAGGAGGTGACTTCTCCGAGGAGGTGACTTCTCCGAGGAGGTGACCTCTCCGAGGAAGTGACTTCTCCGAGGAGGTGACCTCTCCGAGGAGGTGACTTCTCCGAGGATGAGAAAACCCCGAAGAGGAGATCAATCCCTCGGCGAACCCTTCTTCTTAGCCACACCTAACCAATGATCCCCAATCATCCCAAAGGGTCAGGGGTAGTCCCAGAGGACGTCCTGCCGCAAAATATTGCCGAGTCTTATGGACCCCCCGGGGTCGTGCCACCTCGACCCGGGTATAGGCTAGTTTAACCGAAGAGTGAATTTATCTCCACTCACCGTCCTCGGGATCGGGTCCTTTGTTCGAACTCCATTACGCCCATGGTTCTGGTGCGTAGATCCCGGAAAGCTCCGAGCCCGCAAGTGTTCTGGGACTCATTAACGGAGCGACTTCTAGATTGCGTCTGAATCCGTTCGAAGCCAAGTACTTCGGATCTCTAGATTCGTGGGTCCGAATCCTTTCGAGTCCGAGTGCCTCGGATCTCTAGGCTTGCTTAATACCCTTTCGAGTCCGGGCCCGAGTAAGTCTCTAGGTTCGTGGACCCGAACCCTTTCGAGGCTTACAACGATTCAATCCGTTTGATGGCAATAAATCTGGGCCCACCGATTCTTGGACTTGCGATAAATTCGGGCCCACTAATCTTGGGCTATTGGGCCTAAATAATTTAGTGGGCTCAAATTAGCCCCTCTTACATAATTTAAATAGGATATTGGCTTTTTGACTTTTATACCAAACTTAGCCTTAGTCTTATGGTTCTATGGATATACAACTAGGCCAATCACCGCCGACTTTGCTAATTTTGATTATTAGTGCTAGTTTTGTAGAGTGTAAGGTTATGTAAATAAGACTTTTATACAAAATTCTCATATAAAATGGTTTAACTTTTTCGTGGTCATTTATTTTTTTGTAAATTTGAAGAAAATAATATCATTCTGACTGAGTTTCTTTATATAAAAATTATATTTGTATATTATTTTTCTTATTTGTGCAGTCAACAAGATGTTTGGCAGTATTTGTTTGGTTATGATTGTTTCAATTTATTTTTATTTTTTTGGTGTGGTAATGCCTCTCTGATTTTCTCATTTTAGAGAAGTTTTTCTTTCAGAGTTGTTTTTCTTGCTACAAAAAAATCAAAGTTTTAGAAACTAAAATTTAAACACAAAATTAATTTTTAGGGACTAAAAATTTCTGTTGCGAAAAGTGTTATTATTATATTTTTAACAATGAAAATTGAACATTAGTGATGGATTATTATCCTTTTAGGACCAAATTTTTTTTTCTGAAAAAATAAACCATTTTGAGATCAAATTATTTTGTTCTTAAAAATCTATTTATTAGTGACATTTTAAAAATTTTGTCGCTAAAAGCTTTGTTTTTGACTTTTCGAAATGACTTTTTAGTGACTATCCTCACGACGATAGAAATTAGTCCATAAATATCTTTTGTAACAAAATTTTTACTTTTAAAAACTAAAAAATTTAATTTCTAAAACTCTTATATATTGTACTTTTCTTTACTTCCGTTTGAGATTTGCCTTACACTTCAACATACTTTATTAAACATTTATTGTCGGATGTTTAATGTATTAAGTTTTGAATTTCATGATAATGATAACAATTCCAATTCGTAGCTCGAATGTTGTGGCTCGAGAGTGGCTCGAATATTTTCTTTCTTTTTGGTTTTTTCCGAAGCTGTTGAAGAAGAAGAGAAGAAGAAGAAGAGAAGAAGAAGAAGGAGCTGCATAGGATTTCATCAACATCAACATCTTCATCAACATCAGCCCCATCATCATCATCATCAACAATTTTTTTTTTTTTTCCAGATCCAGAACAAAAAAAAAAAAAAAAAAATTTATAGTCAACAGATTAACATCATCATCATCATCTTCTTCGACCCTCGGCCCTCGGTGCCAGCGACGATCGTCGACCCTCTTCTCTCTGCTCGGCGATTGTCGACCCACTTCTCTCATATCGTCGACCCTCGGCGCTAGCGACGGCGATCGTCGACTGTAACGCCCTCAAAATAATAACATTAAACCCATCAGATAAGACACGCATCTACATATAAACTAACCTCATTCCTTTAACATTCATTAGAATTCCAAGACATAAGCATTACATGTTAACCTCATAACAAAATGCCCTACGGGCTTACAGCTTTCCAAGTTAACACTTGGTTACAACAAAGAGTTCTAACTCGTTACACATTAAGCCCTTGGCTTGAAATTACATATAATACATCAAAAGTAAAACGACAAAACTATGCCCGCCACTAGCCTCCCAGCTATGTCCTTGGAGGTGGCATGCTTCCTGTACCTGAAAATGATATTCCCATATAGGGTGAGCCACAGCCCAGTAGAAATACACTAAACCAACCATGGACAATGACTAAAACATTAGCAATTGATAGTTGGTCAACACTGATACAATCACATAAATTACATATTTATGTCAACGACTTACAAGTCCCAATTACTTTTCATTTTCCCTTTTTCAACAGATAAGCATGCTAGCTCTATCATCATTTCCACAGATATGTATAAAAACTATATCTCACATTCAGATAAGCACAAAAGCTATATCCACAATCTCAACAGATATGTATATCAACAATATCCACAGATAAGCATACAAGCTGTATCCACACTCTACAACAGATATGTATATCAACAATATCCACAGATAAGCATACAAGCTGTATCCACACTTCACTTCACAAAGATAAGCATATGAGCTCTATCTTCACTTCTCTAGACAAGCATATGAGCTCTGTCTACGGAGTACATCCCCTATCTCCTCCAAATACCTATCCGGTTTAGAGGTCCATCCCCTATCTTCCCCTAAACCGCGGAGTACATCCCCTATCTCCTCCTCTACACATAACGTATATAAACACATTGGTTCTATATACAATCACACAATACAAACAATTAATGTATTCTAGCAACTGTCAAGTTCCATAACACATTCCATTGATTAGTTTCAGTTTGCTTAATCAACATACATTGTCTACAACAATCACGACTATCCTCCACCGATAGCCCAAAGCAGTTATTTCTAAAACAGAAAATAAATGCACAAATGGATATTCAATCAACATTTCATTTCCTCATTTCTCACCAATTAATTATTCCAATTAATTAAACAATGTAATTAGGCCATTTTCCATAATTACTATTTCAACCCTTAGGTTCCATTTTCATCAATGATTCAACAATCATTCTATTTTTCTATGCCAAACATGCATCTAGGTTTATGATGAGTAAAAACCCAACTTTTGTAAAATTACACAAAAGCCCCAAACTTTCACAAATTTACCAAACCAAGCCCAACATCTCAAAATACCAAAATTTAAAGACAAAACCCATAGAGAGGAGTAGGTTATCCCTACCTCAAATTCGGAGTCCCAAAGGAGAAGACGACAAAACCCAACGTGCTCCAAAACCCGAGATTTTCAGATTAAAATGAAGCCCTCGACGATCAACAACTTTTTTGTAAAGGCCAAAGGTGAGCAAATCACTCCTACTAGATCAAAACCTAGAGAGAAGGTAGTATCTAGAGAGAAAGACTCAACAATGGTGTTTGGGGAAAAGTAAGAGAGAGAAGAGAAAGTGAAAAAGTGATTTGAAAAGTCACAATTTCGGGACTTAAACCCAGTCTTCCGCTCGAGCGTAAAACACCCCGCTCGAGCGGCCACTCACAGACTTCCGCTCGAGCGGCCAACCTCCCGCTCGAGCGCAGAATGCACTCGCCCAGCACTTTTGCAGAACCAGGACTCCGCTCGAGCTCCCAACCCTACGCTCGAGCTCACAACACTGCACAACAAGATACTAGATGGACGTAATCTACGCTCGAGCGCCAACACCTCCGCTCGAGCGTACAGGCCAAAAATCTGGGCAACTAGTTTTGGTTTCTAAACTCAACCAACCTGTAACAAACCCGCTCAACACATCCTATAACTCAAATACAACGTAAGAAAGGATGTAAACAAGATAATGAACAACTACCAACATCCACGGACACATGTCCGGATCACTATATAACAAGGGTAAATCCGGGATCGCTATAACCTCCCCCCCTTAAAGAATTTCGTCCCCGAAATTAAACACAAGTTTTCAAAAACAAGTTTTCCTCCATTTTAAACAATGTTATATTTTAACATTCAACAATTCGACCCATTACCGGTCATCCCATCCCTTTAACAAGAGACATATCACAATATGTAAACAACATATGTACTTTCAACATGCATCAACATTATGCACTATCCTTCCAATTTCAACAATATATTCAACAGATATAATGTTACATTCAACTTCCATATGAGGCAAGTTCCAAAACATACTTTCAATAAACCAAACATTCTCAATGTTTCACATCTTAAGACATATATAAAAGCTCTTAAGTTCAACAAAATGTAAAATTCAAATACAAGATTACATATCAATAAACAAGTCCGGATATTTCTCACAGACTTCCCACTCACGTTCCCAAGTGGCTTCCTCCACTCCGTGATGTTTCCACAAGACTTTCACCAAAGGAATGGTCTTGCCACGCAGGACCTGATCCCGCCTATCCAAGACCCGAACCGGTCTCTCCTCATACGAGGCATCCTCATCTACCTCTAAATCGCTCCAATCCAGCACATGTGATGGATCTGGCTCATACTTCCGAAGCATACTCACATGAAACACGTCATGCACCCCGGACAACTGCGGCGGTAAGGCTAACCGATAAGCAACCTCACCTATCCTCTCAAGGGTCTCAAAAGGACCAATAAACCGAGGGGACAACTTCCCACTCTTCCCAAACCTCATCAGGCCTCGCCTAGGTGATATCTTCAGAAAGACATGATCACCTACCTCAAACGCCAAAGGCCTCCTCCTATGGTCGGCATAACTCTTTTGTCGACTCTGGGCTGTAACAAGCCTCCTACGGATAAGCTCAACTTTCTCCGTCGTCTCCCTAACCAACTCCGGACCCAACAAAGGTGCATCACCCACCTCGGCCCAACAAACTGGAGACCTACACGGTCGGCCATACAAGGCCTCAAACGGTGCCATACCGATGCTAGACTGAAAACTGTTGTTGTAGGCAAACTCTACCAATGGCAAGTGCCTCTCCCACGTCCCACTGAAGTCCAGGACACAACCCCGAAGCATATCCTCGAGGATCTGAATAGTACGCTCGGACTGCCCGTCAGTCTGAGGATGATAAGCTGTACTAAAGGTCAACTTAGTGCCCAAGGCACTCTGCAAACTCTGCCACAACCTAGCAGTAAAACGAGGATCTCTATCCGAGACAATCGTCACTGGGACCCCGTGCAATCTCACTACGTCCCGAATATACAAATCGGCAAGATGATCTACCGAATCTCTCACGCGCATAGGAATAAAGTGCGCCGACTTAGTCAACCGGTCTACAACCACCCAAATAGCATCACTACCCCGCTGAGTCCTCGGAAGACCTACAACGAAGTCCATAGTGACATGCTCCCACTTCCACTCGGCAATAGGCAAGGGTTGCAACAAACCCGCTGGCCTCTGATGCTCGGCCTTCACTTGCTGGCAAGTAAGGCACTTCGATACGAAAACAGCCACATCTCTTTTCATACCCCGCCACCAAAACTGGCGACCCAAATCCTGATACATCTTAGTACCTCCCGGATGCACCGCAAGGCGCGAATGGTGAAACTCTCGGAGTACTTCCTCACGGCAAGCCTCCGGTACAAACAAACGGTCTCGGTATCTCACACTCAGGTCGGGATACACCGTCAAACCCTTCTCAACTTTCCCACTGGAGATCTTCTCTCGGAGGGATTCTACCTCAAGGTCACCTCTCTGTGCCTCTAACACTCTAATCATAAGTGTAGGCTGCGCAACAACAGAAAACAAGGCCGCAGCCTCGACAGATTCGCCCAGTAGCAAATCAAACTCGCCAAGTGCCCCCAACATCACCCATTCCCGGATGGCTATACTAGCAACATCACTAATGGTCTTCCTACTAAGGGCATCGGCCACAACATTGGCCTTTCCCGGATGATAATGCAACTCAAAATCATAATCCTCGATGAACTCCATCCACCTCCTCTGCCTCAGATTCAAGTCTCTCTGTGTAAACAGATACTTCAAACTCTTATGATCCGAGAATACCTCGAACTTCTCACCATAAAGGTAGTGCCTCCAGACTTTCAAGGCAAAGATCACTGCTGCTAACTCTAGGTCGTGAGTAGGGTAATTCTTCTCGTGTATTTTCAACTGACGTGAGCCATAAGCTACCACTTTCCCCTCTTGCATCAACACACAACCTAAACCCTCTCGTGAGGCATCACAATAAACCGCATAACCCAACCCTCTCTCCGGAATAATCAACACCGGAGCGGTGGTCAATCTAACTTTCAACTCTTGGAACGACTTTTCACAAGTCTCACTCCACACAAACTTGACTCCCTTTCGAGTCAGTCTAGTCAACGGTGACGCTAACCTGGAGAAATCTTTCACAAACCGACGGTAATACCCAGCTAATCCCAGAAAACTGCGGATCTCAAATACACTCTTAGGCTGTGCCCAATCTTGCACTGCCTCAACCTTGGATGTATCAACAGACACCCCTTCCCCGGATACCACGTGGCCTAAGAATTTGACTTCCCTCAGCCAGAACTCACACTTCCCAAACTTGGCATACAGCCTATGGGCTCTAAGTAACTTAAGCACCACTCTCAAGTGTTCCTCGTGCTCCTCCTTAGATGACGAATAGATAAGGATATCGTCCACAAAAACAACCACAAAGCGGTCTAAGAACTCCCGGAAAATCCGGTTCATCAAGTCCATAAAGACTGCCGGTGCATTGGTAAGCCCAAATGGCATCACCAGAAACTCATAATGGCCATACCGCGTACGGAATGCCGTCTTCGGAATATCTTCCTCCCTGACCCTCAACTGATGGTAACCCGATCTCAAGTCTATCTTAGAGAAACAACGGGAACCCTTCAACTGGTCAAACAAATCATCTATTCGGGGCATAGGGTACTTATTCTTAACCGTAGCCCGATTCAACTTCCGGTAGTCTATACACAATCTCAAGGCACCATCTTTCTTTTTAACAAAGAGGGCCGGTGCTCCCCACGGTGAAACACTAGGGCGAACAAAGCCCTTATCGAGCAATTCCTGGAGCTGAACTTTCAACTCAACCAACTCTGCTGGAGCAAAACGGTAAGGTGCCATAGAAATCGGCGCCGTACCAGGCACTAAATCAATAGAGAACTCTATCTCTCGGTGGGGTGGCAAACTAACAAGATCTTTGGGAAAGACATCCGAATACTCACAAACCACCCTCGGTAACACAATCAGTGTCTCATCACACTTACTACTCTCAAAGCTAGCAAGTAGACCACTAAGCTCACTTCGCCCTCGCGAATCATACCCCGGTGGCAAAACACTACCAACCCGGTCTCCCAAGAAATGGAACCACTCCCCGCTCAAGGTACACAATGTAACCCTCTGGCGGTAGCAATCAATAACAGCCCGGTATGACGATAACCAGTCCATACCCAAAATAACATCAAAACCCTTCATGGGCATGACAACAAACGGAAAAGGAAGCCTATAGTCGGCGACCTCTATATCACATCCTCTAACACCCTGTTTCAGAATCAACTCACCACCCAAAGGTGATACCACACAAATAGGAGATGCTAACTGTGCTAACTCCAATTCCAAAACAGATGCAAATGCAGCAGATACAAAAGAATGAGATGCACCCGTGTCTATCAACACATTAGCAACTGAGTTGCAAAACAGAAAAGTACCTCTCACTACTGATGGAGCCGGTACTAAATCCTGCGCGGTAACAGCATACACGCGCCCCGTAGGCCCCTGGTCTACCTGCTCACCTCTCGGAGCAAAAGGCTGCTGCACAGACTGGGATGACGAAGCTCCCGGATTGGCCCTCGAGGCCTGCACAGACTGAGCTGGCTGAAAACCCTGCGTCTGCCTAGAACCAGACGCTCCCGAAGTGGCACTCAACTGTGGGCAAAACCTCTTCATGTGCCCAGGTTGTCCACACTGATAACAAATCAAGAGCTGCCCCCTGCCCAAACTCTGACTCGGCGGTCTAGCTGAAGAAGAAGCAGCTTTCTGACTCCCACCCTTCTGCGGGCAAACCGAAACCTTGTGACCCAGCTGGCCACACTTGTAACAAGTGAATTCCCCCTGACTGCCTCTCCCCGAGCCTACACTCGGCACTGGAAAGGTCGATCTAGAGACTGCACCCTGAGACTGCTGAGGGTTATAACCCCTCTGCCTCCTACCATCACTCTGACTATCCTGGCTCCTCTTGGAGCCTCTCTGACCCTCATCCTCCTCCTGCATCATAAGCTCCATATGAGCTGCAGCGTCCACTAGGTGTCTATATTCTCGAATATAAGACCCACCAATTCTCAACTTAAGGCCCCGCCTCAATTTCCGCTCAAACTCATAGCAACGGCGTTCCTC
Source organism: Camellia sinensis (assembly GCF_055761805.1). Taxonomy (NCBI): domain Eukaryota; kingdom Viridiplantae; phylum Streptophyta; class Magnoliopsida; order Ericales; family Theaceae; genus Camellia; species Camellia sinensis. The sequence continues at coordinate 96,800,300 of NC_138975.1, read as the reverse complement.
AGACGCCACCAGTTCAGGTGCAAACCTAGACAGACTGGTAAAAGTAGCCTCAAACTCGGCCACTGACAAGCCCTGCTGATTAAGCCGGCTAAACTGATCCCTCAGCTTCTCCCTAGCTGCTGCTGATAAAAACCTCTCCTGAAAAGCATTCACAAACGCCTCCCAAGTACCACCAACACGAGCTTTCTCGTATTTCCACCATTGACCCGCATCTCCCTTCAGTTGGAAAGATGCCAAGGTCACTTTCAGTGCTCCGTCCTCGATGCCAAGCATCTCAAACGTCTTCGTTGTCTGTTCGAGCCATTCATCTGCCTTAAGCGGCTCTTTAGGATCCCCGATAAACTCGTCCGGATTACACCGAAAGAACTCCCTCTTCAAGAAAGAAGGCCCTGTCTCAGCTGCCTGATTCCCAGCTCTAAGAATACCCAAAGCTCCTGCTATCTCTCTGGCCAAGGCACCCATAGCCTGCTGACCTACTGGCTCAGCCACATTGGCCTGCCCAACTCCCTCCTGCACTGCCGGAATCTCACCCTGTAACGGTACTTCCTGCCTCGCAGGTCTACCACGCCTAGCACCTCTTCCTCGTCCTGACATCCTAATAAAGGCAACACAGAACGTTAGCACATTCATAAATGTGCCGAAACTAAACACTCACGTCCTAATGCATGGACAACTGTAATTCACTCCACATAAGCACATAAACACATAAGCACTTACGAACTTCATTTCCAGATAATGATAGTCCCGAGACGTTACTAGAGTTCCGGTTAGAAACAGCATTGATCAAGTGCTTTTCCAACAAGACTCCCAGAAACTCAAGGATCCAATCAACATCCTAGAAATTAAATCCCATACCCACATAGTCACATAAGCATGTTATCAATTGAGCACATAGCATATGATACTACATCTAAGTCTCTATCAAGCGAGACAAACCCATTGTGATCCTAATCACTTCCCACGTACCCAAAGTATTCGAACCCGGTACGCTCTGATACCAAGTTGTAACGCCCTCAAAATAATAACATTAAACCCATCAGATAAGACACGCATCTACATATAAACTAACCTCATTCCTTTAACATTCATTAGAATTCCAAGACATAAGCATTACATGTTAACCTCATAACAAAATGCCCTACGGGCTTACAGCTTTCCAAGTTAACACTTGGTTACAACAAAGAGTTCTAACTCGTTACACATTAAGCCCTTGGCTTGAAATTACATATAATACATCAAAAGTAAAACGACAAAACTATGCCCGCCACTAGCCTCCCAGCTATGTCCTTGGAGGTGGCATGCTTCCTGTACCTGAAAATGATATTCCCATATAGGGTGAGCCACAGCCCAGTAGAAATACACTAAACCAACCATGGACAATGACTAAAACATTAGCAATTGATAGTTGGTCAACACTGATACAATCACATAAATTACATATTTATGTCAACGACTTACAAGTCCCAATTACTTTTCATTTTCCCTTTTTCAACAGATAAGCATGCTAGCTCTATCATCATTTCCACAGATATGTATAAAAACTATATCTCACATTCAGATAAGCACAAAAGCTATATCCACAATCTCAACAGATATGTATATCAACAATATCCACAGATAAGCATACAAGCTGTATCCACACTCTACAACAGATATGTATATCAACAATATCCACAGATAAGCATACAAGCTGTATCCACACTTCACTTCACAAAGATAAGCATATGAGCTCTATCTTCACTTCTCTAGACAAGCATATGAGCTCTGTCTACGGAGTACATCCCCTATCTCCTCCAAATACCTATCCGGTTTAGAGGTCCATCCCCTATCTTCCCCTAAACCGCGGAGTACATCCCCTATCTCCTCCTCTACACATAACGTATATAAACACATTGGTTCTATATACAATCACACAATACAAACAATTAATGTATTCTAGCAACTGTCAAGTTCCATAACACATTCCATTGATTAGTTTCAGTTTGCCTAATCAACATACATTGTCTACAACAATCACGACTATCCTCCACCGATAGCCCAAAGCAGTTATTTCTAAAACAGAAAATAAATGCACAAATGGATATTCAATCAACATTTCATTTCCTCATTTCTCACCAATTAATTATTCCAATTAATTAAACAATGTAATTAGGCCATTTTCCATAATTACTATTTCAACCCTTAGGTTCCATTTTCATCAATGATTCAACAATCATTCTATTTTTCTATGCCAAACATGCATCTAGGTTTATGATGAGTAAAAACCCAACTTTTGTAAAATTACACAAAAGCCCCAAACTTTCACAAATTTACCAAACCAAGCCCAACATCTCAAAATACCAAAATTTAAAGACAAAACCCATAGAGAGGAGTAGGTTATCCCTACCTCAAATTCGGAGTCCCAAAGGAGAAGACGACAAAACCCAACGTGCTCCAAAACCCGAGATTTTCAGATTAAAATGAAGCCCTCGACGATCAACAACTTTTTTGTAAAGGCCAAAGGTGAGCAAATCACTCCTACTAGATCAAAACCTAGAGAGAAGGTAGTATCTAGAGAGAAAGACTCAACAATGGTGTTTGGGGAAAAGTAAGAGAGAGAAGAGAAAGTGAAAAAGTGATTTGAAAAGTCACAATTTCGGGACTTAAACCCAGTCTTCCGCTCGAGCGTAAAACACCCCGCTCGAGCGGCCACTCACAGACTTCCGCTCGAGCGGCCAACCTCCCGCTCGAGCGCAGAATGCACTCGCCCAGCACTTTTGCAGAACCAGGACTCCGCGCGAGCTCCCAACCCTACGCTCGAGCTCACAACACTGCACAACAAGATACTAGATGGACGTAATCTACGCTCGAGCGCCAACACCTCCGCTCGAGCGTACAGGCCAAAAATCTGGGCAACTAGTTTTGGTTTCTAAACTCAACCAACCTGTAACAAACCCGCTCAACACATCCTATAACTCAAATACAACGTAAGAAAGGATGTAAACAAGATAATGAACAACTACCAACATCCACGGACACATGTCCGGATCACTATATAACAAGGGTAAATCCGGGATCGCTATATCGACCCTCTTCTCTCTGCTCTCTCTGCTCGGCGATCGCCGACCCTTTTCCTATTCTCTCATCTCTCTGCTCTACTTCATTAGACATAAAAAAAAAAAAAGACAGTCCGCTATCGAGCCATTCGGACCACAGTGATTTTGAGTTACCACTCATTTTTCTAATGATAATAATAAAAATAAAAAATAAAAGGCACGAGCCTAAAAAGAAGAGAGGTTACTTTTGCTCTGCAAAAATATTAATAAATAAAAACAAATAAAAGAAGACAAAATTAAAAAGAAAAAGTATACGTAACAAAACATGGTTAGATTTTGGAGAACAAGGAGGACTCTCCTTATTAATGGAGGCACTTTAAAATTAGTGGAATCATATCAGGTCTTGTTAGTGGACTTTCCATGAAGGTTATAATGGTCATTTTCGGTATATTAACACCAGTAATGAAAAAGAGTTTAGTAACACAGAGATGGTACTTTAATAAAATTTAGGGCTAGTTTGATATATTTGAAAAAAATTAAAAAGTCACTATTTTATTTAAGTCATATCATTTTATTTAAGTTACATCATCTCTTTAACGCATCACTTTAAACCCAACCCAAACTCAACTCATATTTCATAAAAAGTCAAAAAGTACACTTATTTAGATCATCTCAAACAATTCCTTAGATACCCAAATTTTAACTGAGTAAAAATCTCAAATTTATAATTTGTAAAAGAATCCCATTAATAAATTTTGATTTAAATTGAATTAATAATGTTTGGGAGCTCTAATTTGATAGCTCTAATGATGTGAAAAGTGTCCATGTGATATGGAGGCCCACACTCCTCTCTCTATCTCTTTCTCTTCTACCTCCTTAGAGCTCTCATTAAAGCTACTATTTTAGAGTTATGTATCACTACTCAACAGATATTTACAGCACTTTCATAACCTGGAAATAACTCCACTACAAGAAATTACACGTTTGCCGACTAAAAATTTGGTCAGCAAAAGTCCATTTTTAGTCGGCAAAAGTTATTCGCAACCAATTTTTATGGTCGTCACTTTGGTCGCCAATTGAGGGTCGGCAAAAGTAATTGGCGACCAAAACTTTTGTTAGTCGGGAAAAAGTTAGATTTGCCGACTAAATTTTTGGTCACTAAATATATCATCATTACCGCGACTAATTCATTTAGTCGCTAAAACACTTTGCTCGCGAAAAGTGATATTTTCCCGACCAAATATGTTTGTCACCAAAAGCAAAAAATCGGCGACCAACTATTTTCGTCGCCAAAAGTTGAGAAATCGCCAACTAATAATTTAGTCGTCAAAAGGTAAGGAATTGCCGACCAATGATTTTAGTCGCAAAAATGTAGAATTTGGCGATCAATTATTTAGTCGCCAAAACTTTTCTCAACCAAATATTTTGTCGCCAAAAGACATTAAACAATCAACGACTAATTAGTTAGTCGCCAAATATCTTTTTTTTTTTTTTTTTTTTTTTTTGAACAATCAATTTTTGTTTATAAACATTCAATCCAATGTTGAACAAAATTCATTCAACACAACCTAAATATAACATTAAAATTCATCATATTTTCCTGCTCAATCCCAAACTTTACAATCATTCCATTCAAAACATTAATTGAGACAAGTTTTAAACATCCATCCATTGAAAACCAGTAAGTAATTGAACAAAAATTAAAAGGAAAATCAATGAAGGAATCCAAAAAAAATTCTAAAATAGGAAGGAATATGTATGGTTTTGAAGCATCAGCCTTGTGCTTGATTGTTTTTGGAAGTCACCTACAAATAAAATAAAAAAAGTTAGAATCTAGAAAAACATCCAAAATGAAGTATTCTCATAAAAAAAAATTAACCATATGGCAAAAAATTTATATGATTACATTACAAACATATGATGATGACTATACCACAATTAAGTATTGGCATACCTGAACAATGAGACAAAGCAGCTCAGCAAGTCTCGCCAAAGTAATCCTTCAGTAATACTTTGAGACAACAAGGATGTTCTGCAAGAAACAATAACGTCTTGTAGGTGAACCATTGCAGCATATAATTGAAATACATAATTGAACATGAGTGAAAGATTACATGTTCTATTACTCTCTGTCTCAAATCTTCAGCTGCTCTGTTACCTAAAGAGCCACCAAGCATGTTCTTTTCATTCTCAAATTCATCCTTGAATGTATTCCATAAAGTCATCCACTGAATAACCTCCATTGTAACAAGCTGTTTCAAGAGCAACCTATGACAGAGCAGAAGGGCAAGCATCCAATAGTGTTAACAGAACAAAACTATGCTCTTTGTTTTTTTTTGGTCATTTACTATTGGTTTTAGATTAATTGGATAGACATACCTAAACTTAGGAATTACTATTGGATCTTTATCCTCCAATGTGGAATTAAGAAGACTTGACTGCATAGGATCATGCGGTGACAAAACTAAATACCAGCATATTTTTCGCTAGACCTGCATCAAATAATTGTTAGACAAGCTGAAAAATAGTGGAGAAAGCTTATTTTTCTATTTTTTTCCCTCCTTTAGACAAAGAAAAAAAAAAGAGCACAAGTTTAGTTTTGATACTGGTATCCACTGAGCAGGGCCTTTTTCGACAGGGGAATCTCATATATTGCCTTGTGACAATGACATATTTCAAGGTAATCATTGTTGTGTGAGTAGAACCACAGATATTGAAATTCAACATAGAGAAAGACACACAAATCAATTAGTGAAACAGATAAGATAAGATACTCAATTTTCCAACAAAAGCTATCTATTAGTGAAACCATAATGCCTTGTTACATGTCACTCTGAATAATCTAGATAGGAGTTACAAATTAAAAACTAGATACACATTAGCCAGGTCTCAATCTTGAGGGACCAAGACATTCCAACAGTGTTACTTGAGCTAGAAGCAGGGTGTAGGTACCCCACTCGGACGAGTCTTAAAGAGAGAGACTTTGACCAAGACGTGTGTGCAAATTATGACACGCTAAGATAATTAGTCAGTTCTCTCACTCTCTCACAGGTTTATACTATTTCAATATCAAAAAACCAAGACCACAACATCTTTTTTTTCTTTTATTTTTTCTAACAAAAAAAGAAAGGAAAGAAAATACCAAGAACCAAAGATTAAGATATGTTCCGATTACTATATTTCCCATATCTTCAAGAGACCCTAGCATCAGATAGTGTATTCCACACCCGCATATATGAGCCAAAAAAAAGTTACTTCCGTTCCGTTGCACACAACTTTCAGGGGGGAAAATAGAGAGAGAATTGCAAAAGCATGAAGCATAAAAAGTTATATCCACTCACTTCCAATTTTCCCTTGGAGCCTCCTATAGCTAGCAATAAGGGGCTATCCTCTGAGAATGAAATGGAAAAGACAGCTCCCTGATAACATTAATAACAGGATGACACAATTCACCTCGGATTAATAAATATGTAGAATATTACTATGTCATAATTATAATATGTATTCTTTAGGAAAAGAAAAGATAATCTCAAAGAATCACATACAACTTTTGGATTATTAGATGCAATACATGATGGTTGGTTGTTTGAAAAATCCCACAATTTTACCTGTAGCAATCAAGATTAACCAATTGAGAAAGTACTACTATTACTATAATATGATTTGTGGGAATATGGAGGCCAATAGAAATAAAGAGACAGAAACTCAAAATCAAAAATAGAAAATTACCATTTTATCAGGGATTCAGTTGCTAGAAGCTACAAAAAACAGAGGAAGAAACAGTTAGTATAGCAAGTACAGTGAAGTCGAGTAATAAAAATGTCTATAGAGGAGAAATATGTACATTTGGTGCCAAAGGATTATAGGAGACCGTGCAAACAGCTTTATCGTGTGCATGAAGAGTGAAACTTGTCTTTGAGTCAGAAGATTGATCAGACTTAGCAACTCAGATATCAAAACCTTCAACTGTACCATCTTCAAGACTGACCTGAAAACACAGTTAGATAATGATAATTCTGTTCCAAGAGGACATCTCCAAGCAAAACTAAATTAAGATGTGCTTAAAAAGAGAGATCCTATAAGCCTTCCCAATTCAAAATGAAATCCCCTGTGCTTTGCATACTTGGAAAACAAAAAATGAAAATAGCTCAAGATAGATACAGTGTAAACATAGACCACAAATGAATGCTCAGTGTGTGGATCCCATGCTACAGTTTCAACATCTCCTGAAACTGACCACTTAAATCTTGTATGAGAAGGTATCCTGAGGCAATCACATTTAATCAAACTGTAGCAAAATAATGCTGAGGCAAGGCGGCAACTTAGCAAAGTGAATGCACGAGCGCGCACAAAAAACAAAAAAAGTAAAAAAAAAAGAAGCAAAATGCAGGAAAACAATAATTTTGAAGTTTATAATTAATAAACAGACCCAATAAAGCATTTCCATTACCATGACTACTGTATGATCAAAGGATCCACTAAGTAGAACTTGTGGCACATGATGATTCCATGCGACGGCTTGAACCTGAAAATCAACTATAACAAGGTCATAAAAATTATAAACAAATGAAGTTTTGCCACAGTAAAACAGATGACTTGAATCCTTAAAAAAAGAACTGTTAGCCTATAATTTGCGGATACGGATACAAGTGTCGAAACAGATACAATGTGTTACTCTTAATCTTATTAAGAATGAAGGATGGCATAACTTTTCTTTCAGTCACTTTTCAATTACAAATATTCTTCCCCATCCTAAGCTCCTTACAAATCCATCGCCATTCACATTCTTCACAACTGTGCACAACTGTCAAGCCCCAAAAGTACCCTCATCTCCAGCACTAGCACTGACCACGGATTTTACTTAGTTAATCACTGGCTTAGGACCCATCACCAGAGACTTCAGATGTTCTTTTTTATTTTATGTTATTCGCATTGGCATTTATAAAGCATGGAGTTTGATTCGAACACTATTTTTTATGAACCCAACTATGAATCAACAAATAATTGATAGACTGAAGAGGGATTTTGCGTAAAGTATTGATTTCGAACAAGAAATTAATATTTTAATTATATATATTGAATTGACTAACCAAAGCCACGCACTATGATTTGAGGCCATCCCTTCAAACATTCACTCATTAGGGTTTTGAAAATTAGGGAAAACAAAAAAATTGGTTTTGAAAATTAGGGAAAACAAAGAAAAATAGAGAAATTGAGTGACAGAGAAAGAGAGGACTCATACTTGATCTCGGGGTTGTTTAAAGATAGGCGAACTGGTAGTAGCAGAAAAATGGGGATGGTGGTGCTGTTAGGTGCGAAAATAGAGAGCAACCATGTGAGTAATACAAAGATTGAGAGAGAGAGAGAGAGAGAGAGAGAGAGAGAGAGAGAGAGAGATAACATACATACCTAACAATGGAGGCCCAAGTACTTCTCGAAGCGCCACTGATGCTTGGTCAAAGAAGCCACACACGCGACTGTGATGATGGAGGGGGAGCGACTTTGGTGACTGCAATGAAGCAGGAGAATCGACGATGAGGTGCGTGTGGGGAGTGGCGAAAGGGAGTGGTTCGCGGTATATACTGTATAAAAGAGTTTGAAAATTTCACTCGGCTGTTATAGGGCATTTTTTCCCTACCAAACTGTTTGGTCGGCACTGTGCTTCACTTAATTTAAATTACATTCAAAACAGTATCGTTTTGTTATGTGCGACCAAATTACTTTGGTCAGTAATTTTTTTTTTTAATTTTCCTGCTTTTTTTTGCTTTTCCATATTCAACCTTTGCCCAGCAAATTTCAATTTTGGTCCCAGGAAATTTTATTTTGGCAACGTTATATAGTACTCTAATAGATTTCATAATAATTTGTGCTATAAATGATTTGTTTTTATTTTCTAAAATTAGGAATCAACTGAATCATAATTTTTTGTGCTAAAATTACAAATTTACATCAACATCCCACACCGAGCTATTATACATTATTATAGAATTTTGCTTTGTTTTTATTAATAATGTTTTGTAATAATTCTCATGCTTAAATTTAGCCTATAAAATTAAAATTATCTTAATGTTGATCATGTTTTTTTTTTAAAATAAAAAATTATAATTAATAAGTGCCTCATCTCTAAATAAGTTTTTCATTCGGCGACTAAATAAGTTTGGTAGCCAAACCTAACCATATGGCGACGAAAAAATGTTTTAGTCATTGAAAATAAATATTTGGCGACCAAAACTTTTTGGTCGCCAAAGGTAAAAACAATTTTTTTCTTTTCATTCAGCGACTAAATAAGTTTGGTAGCCAAAACTAACTATACGACGACGAAAAATTGTTTTAGTTGCTAAAAATAAATATTTGGCGACCAAAAACTAACTATACGGCGGCGAAAAATTGTTTTAGTCGCTAAAAATAAATATTTGGCGACCAAAAACTAACTATACGGCGGCGAAAAATTGTTTTAGTCGCTAAAAATAAATATTTGGCGACCAAATTTAGCGACTAAATAAGTTTGGTAGCCAAAACTAACTATACGGCGACGAAAAATTGTTTTAGTTGCTGAAAATAAATATTTGGCGACCAAAACTTTTTGGTCGCCACAGATAAAAACAATTTTTTTTTTCTTTTCATTCGGTGACTAAGTAAGTTTGGTAGCCAAAACTAATTATATGGCGACAAAAAATTGTTCTAGTTGCTGAAAATAAATATTTGGCGACCAAAACTTTTGGCCGCCAAAGATAAAAATAATTTTTGTCTTTTTCATTCGGCGACTAAATAAGTTTGATAGCCAACAAAACTAACTATACGGCGACGAAAAATTGTTTTAGTCGTTGAAAGTAAATATTTGGCGACCAAAAATGCCACAGATAAAAACAATTTATTTCTTTTCATTCGGTGACTAAATAAGTTTGGTAGCCAAAACTAGCTATACGGTGACAAAAAATTGTTTTAGTTGCTGAAAATAAATATTTGGCGACTGTAGACACCCCATTTTTGACCGTCCTCAAGACTTGGACGTCACCGTTGGAACACTCGGTGATCATCCGTGCTTGTGTTCGTCTCGAGTTCCCGGAAGTCTCGGCTGTGCGCCTCGCCTCAGGATCTCTCGACTCGATTTCTCGGTGTCTAGTTTTGCACCAAACACTTGTGTTTTTGCCTTGAAAGGCAGAGAATGGCTTGTTGGCCATTCCCACACCCCACCGGCTGTCCCCTCACATCACCAGCCGTTTATTGGTGCCACCGGCAGTGGTTTCTTAAAACCAATGGCCGGTCGGCACTATATTTTGCCGATCGGCACTTTGTTCTGGCCGGTGACCCTTTTTTTGCTGGCCGGTGTGACTCTTTTGCACCCTCCAGACTTGGTGCATGCCAACTGTGCCAGCTGGAATGCACCAACACTCCTCCCCGTGCATGAAGTGGCTGTTTTGCCCATTTTGCCCCCTTTTGGTCAAAGCTTCTTGAGGAAGCTTGACCCTTTGTCAAAGCTTTCTCAAGAAGCTTGGCCAGCTGTCTTAGCTTCCTCAAGAAGCCTTGACTCCTTTGCCCCCTTTGCCCCTTTCATTTGGCTTCTTTGAGAAGCTTAAATCATTTCCCTTTGCCTATTTAAGCACCTCTCTTCTTCCATTGTTGGGGTTGGAGTTTTGAACATAAAAAACCAGAGCTTATATACATATACATCTGTTATATACACACACTCTCTCTATATTTCCCTCTCTCTCCTCCCTTGTCTGTGTTTTCTTGGCCTAAAAGTGCATTTTGACCTTACTTTTGGACTAATACACACACCATTACACCTTGCTCCGAGATTGAGGAGTTTTGAGGGTTGTTTTTTGAGGTTTTGGACTGATTTTGCTCAGTAGAGTGTGGCTGGACCAACTGTTCTTGAAGTGTTCTTCAATGGTAAGACTTTCACTTTAGTTTCCCCAATCTTGCATTGGCTTTTGACCTATCTTGCATATTGATTTGAGCTTTGTGTATAACTAAAAAAAGCCTTATATTTTCCTGCTTAAGAGCTTTCATTAAGGGTGTTTTGGCATTGGGGGTCGATATCCCCCTCTTAGGTCTCTTTTGGCCCCTTTTGGTCCCTTTTTCTATAAGCCTTTTTTGCTTTGTTGTATTAGCCTCTTCACCACTGAAATCCAGTGGATTTTCAATGGTGAAGAAGATGGTTTGAAGTCTTGTATAGGGGAGGGACACCCCTCTCCCTTTGTGCCTCATTTGTGCATATTTTGGGCTCATAAGGGTAGCATATATGCTTGGTTGTTTTTGGCTCCATATCAGATGTTTTTGGTCCTATTTAGGTCACATGTTATCTCTATTTTTGGTCGGATTGGCGGCCCTTTGCATGCTTAACATACTTGCTTTGTATTCCCTTGTTTGTGCCTAGAAATGCATCATGACTTTTGACTACCATGCTCTCATACTTTGGCTTCACTTTGTGAAGTCCTTGACCATATTTTGCTATGCATGAGGTCTGTTGGCCACTGATTTGGTCTTGTTTAGCATGCTTGATATAGTTGCTTTGCATTTTGGATCATGAGCCTTGAGGGTATGGGTCATGAACATGCATTGGTTAGGCTATTTCGGTGATTTGGAATCACTTAGCATATCATTTCAGTCCCTAAACCATGCTTGTATACTTGCATTCATCGCTCCTCTTATGCTTTGAAGTTGTACCCTCTTATGCCTTGAAACGTGCATTGTGTATGCCTAGGTGTTTGTTCCATTTGGGATGCCATATGTGTGGGTTTTTGGAGCTCTTTTGCATGCTAAAATTCTGTTTTTTGGTTGTATAGTTCATGCCATGTTTGTTTGGGTTAGTGGTAGTAGAATGCCCTTTGTTATGCCTTAGCTTTGGCCCCTCTTTTGGCTTGCATGTTTATAGTGCATTTTGTCCATCACTTGAGGTACTTTTAGCCACTGTTTTTGGGGGTGTTTGAGGCCTCCCATTTCAGTCTAAGTCCTTTCTTGGACATGGTTGTATGTATGACTTGTTGCCTCTAATTGCATGCGTGCATTGTACAATATTAGCATTACGTGATGAGTTGCATTGTAGCATTGCATATTAGGAACATTGTATGCTTGCCATGATATGTTGCATTACATTTGGCATGCCTTGTTTTTTTTTTTTTTGTGATGTGTGGCATTTTCGAGCCATGTCTGTATAACATGCATTGCATTACTTGGTTTGGGGTGTCAAACCAAGTGTGAGGGTTAAGAAGTGTTCATACTACAAGTGATGTAACACGTCTCAACTCTCGGTCACCGAGGCCCTTGACTTTGGCATGATTGGGTTTTGGCCTTCATTTATATGTTGCATGCATTTTCATTGAATTGCAACCTTGGCTCCTTAGGCCATCACGCATCAAAATGCATGATTGATGGCCTGAGGGTTGAGGGTCATGCTCCCTTGAGTCCCTTTCATGATAGGGAGTGTGCCCGCACACACATTTGCTTGAAACTCCATGCCATACACTGTCTGTCCTTGTTGCTGTCAAAATCAGTTTCTGCAGGGAGTTTCTGCCGACCGGCACTGTAGAGTGCCGACCGGCCATGGATTGATGGCCGATAATATGAAACCCCAGCCGATGGATAAGTTCCATGGCCGGTGGGTGTTCCCTTCAGCCGATGGCGTCCTACAGGGTTTAGGGAACCTGTCCTAGGATTTTGGCAATTTTTAGAGAAGCAGGGCAGTGTAAACAGAGGCAGCAGTGGTATGGTACGGGCTTTCGGGGCAAGATAAATCCGAGCATGCATCATTCACGCATCCCGAGGCGGGGGGGGCTGCGGCCATCTTCTCTTTGCATTTAATTTGTTAATTAGGTTAGAAATTTTGTAATATTTAATTTAGTATTATTTATTTGGACTGTAATATTTGTTCGGACCCTCCGAGCGAGGGCAATTGTGTAATAAGTGTGCATGAGTGTGTGTATGTCTTCCAACCCCACGTCTTTCTTCCCTTTTATTTACCCGCTTATGATGGTAGACTAGGGCATATTTAAATTAGCATACCTTATGCTTAGCATGCGTGCATCCATACATTTGTCTTACATGCACCAGTCTCGGTACATCATGCTAACTGCACTCGTATTTCAATTCTAAGTTGAGTAGTTGTTAGTTGCAGCATTTTACATGCCATGTTTAGGATAGCCAAGCCTGTTTGGATTGCATCTTTGCATGTGTTGCATTAGCCATTTCAAATATGAACTAGGATCATGCATGTGATTACTAACTAGTTTCTGTTTTGGCTTGGAGTACTAGGTGAGCTTTTATGCTTTAGCATGCCGCATGCGTGTGAGTGTTGCCATAATTGCATGATTACCATGAGGCTAGCTGCTTATGTGATATAACTGCTTGAATGCCAGTGGATGGAGGTCGAATTGCTTAAATTGGGATAACGCATTAAAATTGTGAATTTTAAGCCCACTAGATAGTGGCAAAACCATCTTTTCTAAAAGCCCACTTGAGGGTGGCAAAACCTGCATTTTAGCCTACTTGTGAGTAGCAAACCATTTTCAAAACAAACATGAAATGTTTTGTTCCAATTTAGACAATTTGGTCTATACTTGTTTGCCGTGCGCATAACGTAGTAATTCTAGGCTACTAACTGGAATAAGAACACATAATGTTTTCAAAACAAGATATCACGGTTAGTAGAGGCCAATCTTTGATCGGGCGAGAGGGGGTGCTCATAACTGACCTTCCCCAATTGTACCCAAGCTCCCGAGCCGAGGCAACTTTGGTGATGACGGACACGTGGCCTTTGGCACCGAGTCAGGGTTTCCTAAATTCCCCCATAAAAATATTTAGGTGGCGACTCTGTATCTGGCAAAGCAGTCCATGTTTGGCACTTCTTTTCAAAAATCTGTTTCTCAAAACGATTTGCCGGATTTGGACTCTTTGGTTCAGATTAAGGACCGTGACACAAATTGAGTCCGACTGTAGTGAGGCCCACGGGCGCGTCTACAGTTTCTGGCGACTCCGCTGGAGAGTTTAGAGAGCTTGACTCGAACTCATGATATCCTGTTTTGATTTCATTTATGTGTCTCTTTGCATTGCATGTGCATTGGTGCGCCTAGGACACCGTGTTTGCCATCTGCCATTCCTGAACGGTTTGCCCGAGGCTTGACTTTGTCAAAGCATGCCACAAGGCTGACCAGTTGTGGGCTCTGACAGTATGGGAACACAAACCCTGGTTTTACCGGGGCACCCTTTTCGACCATTCGACCTAGTGCATATCGAAATCCATAGTGACCATTCCAAATTAGGACAGGTTGCTTACCCGATGTTAGGTTGTTTGAAAACCGCTGTGTGCGTAGTGAAACCCTAGCTCCTGACAAAATAGGACAGGGAAACCCTACCCCAACATAGGGGTGTTTTGGCTCTCACTTATCTGCTATGTGCTTTAGAGTGTATCTCTACAGGAACGTATATATCAGTTTGCAAGATTGAGTATTAAGCCCGAGGGCACCAGTATCAGGGTTGTTGCGAAATCAGTTATCTGCGGGTATCAAGTTCAGTTTTGGGAACAGTGATTATGGGGAACAGTGATCAGTATCGAGGAACAGTGTGTTCGGCTTACCAACTGTGTGTTATAAATACCCAACTGTGCGTTGTGTGTGTTTATTTTACGTTGTTATGTTGTCCAATTGCCCGTTTATTTATTTGCTTTATTTATCTTTTTACTAGGTAGTCGAGCACAATTGCTTCTGACCCAGTAGATATTCCCCAAGCACTCTGGATTAGAGGTCGTCGGCTCCATCGATCTGAGGATCTGGTAGACGGACAACCAGTGTACCACTCTCTACCCCCGGTTACTAGACGGAGGGCAGTTAGGCAGAGGATATCAGTTCGGTAGTCAGAACAGAGGGCTTTGTCTACCCCACCCGAGTACAGTAGGGATCAGGGTTCTGTTTCACCCACAGAGAGGGAACATATACCGATAATTTAGTCGGAACAGAACAGTATGGCTAGTTTAGAGGAGATGGTGCGCCAACTCCAAGAAAGCATGAAAGTGATGCAGCAGGATGCTGTCCGACAGGCAGAGTTCGCCAAACAGCAGGCCACGGTTATGAATGAACAAGCGGAGTTAATCGTGAGGTTACAACAGCAAAGCGGAGCATCTGCTTCACAGCAAGTCCCTCCCCCACTAAGGGTTTCGATACCCGAAGAAACACCGAATGTCCGGAATGTCCAAGAGAATACAGACCTTCCAGCGGGGCCAGCTCCCCCCCCGATTCCACCACAACTATCAAAGGCGCCCACGCCTGTCAATATACCGGACTCTCCTTTTGAGTTCGAAGTGGACCCCATAGCCTTAAAATTAAGCAAGTTGGAAAAGATGTTTAAGAAGTCCCAGGGAGTCAAGACCATCCCTGACATCGAAGATGGATACACCGACATAGCTGTGACGCTGCCTGACAGATTCAAAATGCCGCACATTGATCGATTTGATGGGTCCGGGGACCCCATGGTGCACCTGAGGTTGTTTTCGGATATCTTAAGGACAATGGGCGTCACTAGATTGCAGAAGCTGTCTCTATTTGGCCAGACCCTGTCGGGTGTAGCGGCCATATGGTATGCCAAATTGGAGGATAGCGTCAAGAGAAGCTGGGACGAAATGGCTGAGGCCTTTATCTTGCAGTACTCATACAATACACAAATCGAGATTACGACCCAGGATCTCGAGACAACGAGGCAAGAACCCAAAGAGAGCTTCTCAGAATTCGTGACCAGATGGCGGGCTAAGGCTTCAATGATGACCTTAAGGCCCACAGACAAAGATCAGATTCGAATGATTGTGCGCAATCTTCAGCCCAAGTTAATACAGAAGATGATCGTACTCCCCTTTCCTACTTTTTCTGATCTACATGAAATGGGGGTATAGATTGAGGATGCCTTAAAGCAAGGCTTAATTGATAATGACCGGGAGCAACCCCACAGCACTTTCAATCGTAACACTAATGCAGGCCCGAGTGGCGCTACAACTACCAGGACCTCCGAAGTGAGTATGGTCACCACCAACCCTCCCCCAAGAACTATGGCAGCCGCACCATTCTTTGGTGCATCTGGAAGCAACCCACAAACAGCAAAATACCCACCCAAAAACACCAGAACCTTCGCTCCCCTTTATATGCCCCTGTCCAAAGCTTTGGGGGTTTTAATCAGAAAAGGGCATCTGAAGCCCCTAGAGCCGCGGCCCTTACCAGAAAGACTCCCCGCTACCCACAACCCAGCCAAATATTGTGCATTTCACCAATAGCACGTCATGACACCGATCTGTGCTTCTGATTACGTCATGAGATTCAAGATCTCATCAATAACGGGGTGATTTTGCCTCCTGAGAAACCCAATGTTACTACAAACCCTCTCCCCATACATAACCAAGCTCCACCACCCAAAAGAGTCAACTTCATCCAAACTGGGGTCTTGCCTTACGATCCTAGCATCTGTATCACTCCTTCCCACCTGCCTAAGCCGGAAGTGCTCCTTCCCGACTGCATCGACTTGTGCATGATGGACACCTCCATGACCTGACCTAAGCCAATGGTGGTGACTAGCGAGA
Organism: Camellia sinensis; assembly: GCF_055761805.1. Lineage (NCBI taxonomy): Eukaryota > Viridiplantae > Streptophyta > Magnoliopsida > Ericales > Theaceae > Camellia > Camellia sinensis. The sequence goes on along the minus strand of NC_138975.1, from coordinate 96,783,707 downwards.
ACAAGGGAGAGGAGATCCCAAAGGAGAAGGGGGTTGTTGAGCCAGCGTCTGCGGAATCTGGGAGTGGTGTTGAGAAAGCTTATAGTCCAGGTGACTACATTTTGTCAATAGGCCAGGATAGACCAGATATGGAACTACCAACAGAGGGGGAGCTCTGTGTGATCCAAGGGGACAGTCTGGGACAGGGAACGGATGATTTAACGGCTGTGGAAGAGGACCTTGCCAAGCTCCAGTTTTACAGTAACCAAGATCCAGGAGACTCAGCCGTCAACTGGTTCGATTATGAGGAATCAACAGAGGCTACGGGATGGTTGGACGATCAACCAGATGTTGTAGAAGAGTTTCAGCCACAACAAGGCCCGGCAGGGGCAAGAATGTCAGTGACAGCCGGAAGGGTTGAAGAACAGAGTGCATCGCCGGAGAGCGCCGGTGTCAAGAATTTCGCTCGGGATTGGAGCATTTCGAGTACGGGGATTATTGAACAGTCGGCTGCATTGACACAGTCGGAACAGGAGAGATTCGAAGATTCCAAGAGAATCAGGAAGGCAAAAGCCCATGTGGGGACTGAGACTGCTGTGAGCATAGAAATGGAGAATGCCGCGAGCATAGGGATAGAAGGTACTGCGAGTATGAGAACAGTCATGACAGAGCCGGACAGGTGCCTGTCGGCTGCAGATGGAATATGGTGGGAGGGCGATGATCTATGTCTTGCCCACACAGACGAAGATTGGGGGAGTAACCAACCAGATGATACCTGGTATATCGACGAAGTCAATCACATGACTAGGAGTGGACGGTATTTCAAGCCTCCACACCTAGATCAACCAGAGGCATCTGGAAAAGACAGGGAGGCAAAGAAGCAAAAAGAAAAGCAACTCGAGGATGAGGCCGTATTGAGACAATTGAAAAAGATACAAGCAGACATCTCCATCTGGGGGCTGCTTATGGCTTCTCGAGTACATAGACAGGCTGTCCTTTCAGCCATGGACAAGGCCAAACTCTCAATAGAGACTACGCCGGAGCAGTTGGTTGGATTGGTTTTTTCGGGAGGAGCTACCCCGATGCTGACATTTTCCGACAAGGAATTACCACCCGAGGGGGCAAACCATAACAAGCCACTCTACATCTCTGTGGAGTGTAGGAATAAATGGATACCGGTGGTCCTTGTTGACACAGGGTCCGCCATCAACGTCTGCCCGGCAAGGACAGCCTATGCGATAGGTTTGAAAATCGCGGACTTTGTACCAACAGCCCAGGTGATTCGAGCGTATGACAACACAAACCGAGAAGTAATGGGAACAGTTAAGATTCAAACAAAGGTTGGGCCGGGACAGCATGAGATAGATTTCCATGTCTTAGAGGTTCCTGCAACTTTCAACCTGCTTTTGGGGCGGCCGTGGCTGCATCAAGTCAAGGCAGTCTCTTCTACCTTGCATCAAATGGTGAAATACCCCTATGGAAAGGGAGTAGCCATTGTTTTTGGGAATTCATCGATCCATCCACCGCCGGAAGTATCTACGCCAGTTTTGGAAATTGAGCACGGCATGGAGGACGTGTTTATGTCAAGTTTCACCCTTGTTGAGGCTCGGGTTGTATAGGACATCATGGCCGCTAACGAGGGGGTATATGTCAGTGCCCAAGCGGTATACCTCATGAACAAGCTTCAACATATCCCTGGGATGGGATTGGGAAAGAGTGGCCGGAAGGGCGTCGCAGCATTGGCCGAAGTGCCACATAACCCACATACCTTTGGCTTGGGTTATCTACCCACCAAAGAGGATTGAATAAGGAAGGGAAAGGAAATGGCTGGAAGAGCCAGAGCAAAGCAGGCTAGGAAGCCTTTTGAGTTGATGCATAGGCCCATTCAGGATACCCTAAACGGACGCTTCGTCCGGGAGGGGGAGGACTTTCCGTTCTGTGGCTTCCCAGAGCCGTGGCTGAACGCGGAGAGGAAGCGCGTACCGGGGTTTGAGATTTTCTTTGACCTGCAGCTACCTGAGGATGACGTTGCCAAAGGGCAGACAGATCTATCAGTTGAGGTTGAGCAGAGTAAGGAAGCGCAGGCTAAGGACGCTGAAAATGAAATGGGGATAGCGCTGGCATGTTTACTTTCAGATCCTCCGATCGAACAGAAGTGCTTGGGGGATAACTTCTCGGTATGCATGATTGGGAATGAAACGGCTGCGGGCCTACCGTCAACTATTTTGGATGCATCCATCGCACCCTCTCTCGTTTGGCAATACGAAGAGGGATTTTTATCAAGCAGCACCAGGTCACGTAGTGAGCCGGAATCTGATTCCACCGAGTCTTGTGAGTCGGAATCAGGTTCTAGCTCGACTGAGTCTGAGTCCGGTATTCCTGGGGGTGATAACCCGGATGCCACAGTCCTGTCTAGGTTGTCATTTTCTTTCTCTTTTGAGTCTATTGTAACAGAAGAATCGGACGACTTGGAAGTATTTAATGAGAATGATGTGGATGTGGTTTCTGGGTATTTCTCTATGCCTTTGATTTATTGCTTAAATCAGGATTTTCAAAATTTTGATGAAAACGACGAGGAAGAAATTCCTCTGGTTTTGCAACGATTAATTGATCAAGAGCAGGAAAGATTTGTTAAACCCTTAATGGATGAAATCACTACTGTGAATGTTGGTACTGAGAAGGACCCGCAGCTGGTCCAGATCAGGTCCACGTTGTCTTCGGAGGAACGCGAGCGCTTAGTCGCTTTATTAAAAGATTTCAAAGACGTTTTCGCGTGGTCCTACGAAGACATGCCTGGAATCGATCCTGAGATTGTACAGCACCGGATCCCTCTTGACGCTGAGGCCCGACCGATCAAACAGAAACTCAGGAGGATCCGCCCGGACTGGGCTCTCAAGATTAAGGAAGAGGTCACCAAGCAAATCGACGCAGGCTTCCTGTTAGTATCCGAATACCCGACTTGGTTGGCCAACATTGTTCCAGTGCCGAAGAAGGATGGCAAGATTCGAGTATGCGTGGATTTCAGGGATTTGAACAGAGCTAGTCCGAAGGACGACTTTCCCTTGCCACATATTGATGAGTTGGTGGATTTTACAGCGGGGCATGCTTTGCTCTCGTTTATGGATGGCTTCTCAGGCTACAATCAGATAGTGATGGCACCCGAAGGCCGGGAGAAGACTGCTTTCACCACCCCGTGGGGGACATACTGCTACAAGTGATGCTGTTTGGGTTAAAGAATGCTGGAGCTACATATCAACGAGCCGCGACCACGATATTGCATGACATGATCCACAAAGAGGTGGAGGTATACGTGGACGATATGATTATCAAATCCAAAGAAAGGGAGGGCCACTACACCGCATTGCAAAAGTTCTTTCAAAGGATCAGAGAATTCCGGTTGTGGCTGAATCCTTAGAAGTGTACGTTTGGTGTTGCGGCAGGAAAAATGCTAGGGTTTCTGATTACACAAAGGGGCATCGAAGTCGACCCTTCCAAAATCAAGGCCATCTTAGAAATGCCACCACCAAGGACTGAAAAGGAGGTGTGAGGCTTTCTGGGTAAAGTGCAATTCATAAGACGGTTTATCTCAAAATTAACCTTGACTTGTGAACCACTTTTTGGTCTCTTGAAGAAAGGAAGGAAATTCCAATGGGACGGCCGATGCCAAGCTGCTTTTGAACAGATCAAAGAATATTTACAGAACCCGCCCGTGTTGTCGCCGCAAGAGCAGAGGAGATCGTTGATATTGTATCTTTCAGTGACTGAGACCACGATGGGTTGCATGCTTGCGCAAGAATCAGAGGACAAAGTGGAGAGAGCCATCTACTATTTGAGCAAGAAAATGCTAGAGTATGAGACTCGCTACACACCATTGGAGAAGGCTTGCTTGGCCTTAGTATGGGCTACCAGGAAGATGCGGCACTACCTGTTAGCTCACTCCGTAATGTTGGTTTCACGATTGGATCCCATCAAATACCTTTTCGAGAAACCAGCGCTTACGAGTAGGCTAGCCCGTTGGTTGCTGTTGCTCTTCGAGTTCGATCTGAAGTATGTGACGCGTCAGTTAGTAAAAGGGAGAGCAGTAGCAGAGTTCTTAGCCGATCATCCAGTGGAAGGGGGTGAAGCAGTTGAATACCTATTCCCAGACGAAGCCATTTTGCACATCGACGATGAGTATTGGACGATGTACTTTGACGGAGCGTCAAATCAGTACGAGTATGGGATAGGAGTGTTGCTGATAGCACCCGAAAATTCCCGTATCCCTCTAGCCTTCAAGCTCCGGTTCAAAGTCTCGAACAACGAAGCAGAATATGAGGCATGTACTGCCGGTTTAGAAGCAGCCCTGGAACTAGGGGCATGACGGTTAGGCGTCATCGGGGATTCGAACCTTGTTGTGTCTCAGGCAAAAGGAGACTAGAAAGTCAAAGAAGAAAAAATGATAATTTACCACCAGACCTTGGACTTGTTAATTCCTCGGTTTGAGAAGCTAACTTTCACTCATCTAATAAGAGAGAACAACGGGTTCGCAGATTCGCTAGCAACTCTATCTTCCATGATAGACATCCCGTCTGGAGTCCGGATGCGTCCGGTTATTATTGATCAGAAGTTTGTGCCGACATATGAATTAATCGCCGCCATAGACGAAGTTCAGGACGAAAACCCCTGGTATTACGACATTTGGAACCTCTTGGAGAAAGAGACGTATCCACCAGGGGTGAATGCCAAGGATAAGAGGGCGATCAGAAGAATGGCCGTTCAGTTCATCATCTGTGGGGGTAAGCTGTATAAGAGAGGTCATCTGGGAATGCACAAGCTGTGTGTTGAAGCCGAAGAATCGAAGCGCCTAATGGAGGCCATCCATGGAGGAGAATGCGGTGCGCATATGAACGGAGTGATGCTAGCACAGAAGATCGTCAGACAAGGTTACTACTGGTCCACCATGGAGGAGGATTGTATCGGTTTTGTTCGGCGATGCCACAAATGTCAGATCCATGCAAACCGCATGAACATCCCGTCGTCGAAGCTGTACAACATGACTTCACCATGGCCGTTTTCAGTTTGGGGAATTGATGTGATCGGGGCTGTCACTCCGAAGGGATCGAATGGGCATGAGTTCATCCTAGTCGCGATAGATTACTTTACAAAGTGGGTCGAGGCCCAATCATATGCCGTGTTGAAGGCGTCGCACGTTGCAAAGTTTATCAGAAACAACATCATCTGCCGCTACGGGGTCCCAAGCGAGATTATTTCGGATAACGGTTCCCACTTCAAGAAGGAAATGATTGACTTGTTGGAGAAATACAACGTGGCTTTTCATAAGTCATCCACATACCGGCCGCAAACCAACCGAGCGGTCGAGGCCGCCAACAAGAATATCAAACACATACTGCAGAAGATGGTGGAAACCTACCGGGATTGGCCAGACAAGCTGCCATTTGCTCTGTGGGGCTACAGGACTTCAATTAGAACTTCTACCGGAGCGACTCCATATTCATTGGTTTATGGGATGGAGGCCGTTCTACCTATCGAGATTGAGGTTCCGTCATTGAGAGTATTGGCTGAGTGTCAAATAGCCGAAGCAGATTGGCAGCAGAGCAGATTTGAGGAACTCATGCTTTTTGATGAGAGAAGACTGAAAGCACTGCACCATGTTCAAGGCTATCAGCGCAGAATTGCTCGGGTTTTCAACAAGAAAGTTAAGTCTAGGAATCTAAAGGAAGGAGACTTGGTGCTCAAGGACAACCGAGCTCCCATCCACGACCCAAGGGGCAAGTTCAGACCTAATTGGACTGGTCCCTACATCATCAAAGCTATCTGGTCAGGTGGAGCTGTGGTCCTGATGGACCTAGATGGCCTAGAATTTTCCCAACCGATCAACATGGACAAGTTGAAGAAATATTACCCCTGAGAGGCTTGCTAGGCCGAAAACCTGAAAGGGCGACCTAGGCAAAAGTTAGAGCACAAAAAAATTAGAAAATATAAAAGCTGAGCTCGTAAGGTTGAAAACCCGCAAAGGGCGACCTTGGCAAAAGTTAGAGCGTAAAAGGAGAGTGAAAATACCCGAGTGAACCTAAGCTTGAACTATGTAAGGCTTGATTCCCATCTTTGGGATACGTAGGCAACTTCATCCTGGGGTTCAGCTGTAACCTTTTCCCCGATCAACTTTGTCCATTCGATCATTTCAGTCATCTTTGTCTATCAGCATCCATTGGAATCTCCAATGCAGTGCTATTCAGACTAGGGGCCACTTTCCGTTGCCATGTAGTACCGCGGTACTCTTCAGACTAGGGGCAACTTTCCAGTTGCAGGGATCTGGGGTTGTGCATCTCAGTGACAGATCTTAGGCGTGTCCAGTTCTGATCCATATCGAAAATGTTTCTGAAAAGTTTTAATAAAAGTTGACTTTGTTCAAATTAATCTTTTTACAACTAAGACCATTTTTGGACCAAAGCGGAAAATTTTCAGTGCCACAACCTTCAATTTCATTGATTTCAAAGAAGTGTTCTCCTGCTCTTGCATACAATCGAAGTTGCTTTTTATTACATTCATAAAGAAAACTTGAAAGTACTAATAAAGCAATAAATCCGGGGCATAGTCAAGTCAGGTGTTCCTGCGCCCCCTCCCAGAGCTGGTCGAAGCCTCTGATGCCAAGCTGGGCCCTTCTTGTGCTTCTTCATTGAGCCAATCCAAGCACTCATCAGACAAAGTGCAACTGAAAGTAGGAGCGGGGGCCAGGAGTTCTCTCGTCCTCCACGCGGTGGCCTGCCGAGCAAGCTGTGCGCCTCGGGCTGGGAATGCGGCAGGATACTCTATCCCCTCTGGCGGGCAGGTCTGATCATGGCCAAATTGGCGTCGAATTTGGAATGGGAAGTAGAATACACAGTGAGTGAGACCAATCAATTGAATCCCAGTCTGCCGGGACATGTTGTAACTCATTGCCGGAAGGCTGAGCCAAGGGCACCGCCAAGCAATACGGTCTGTGGACAAGCGGTACATCCAAGCGAACCACCATCCCTCATTAAGGGCATTGACTAGACGGTGCCGGAAGAAGTAGCTGCGAGCTGAATATGCTGGGAAAGAGTCCACAACCTGCAGTTTGTCCATCAACCATACCTGGGAAGGGATGAAAAATGAGAGAAGAAAAAAATAGAGAGATGTACGATGAGAGAAAAGTGAGAATAGGGTTTTTGTGAGAAAAACCGAGCTTGAGGGCCGAGTAATGTGAGCGATACATATGTGAGATTGGGTGGGAAATATTACCTGTAGTAGTAGTGGACTCCCTGCTAATCTGGTTGTCTCACGACGATAAAAGGCGTCTAAGCCCATCAACGTCTCAGCCAGAGTCATGGCAATACAACTCTTGCCCTCCTTCAAGCCTTGGGCAACCTCGGTCAACCGGACACTAGGCCCTCCGGAGCCTGAGACAAATAGAAAATGAGATAGCATGCACAAACAGAGGGCGTGTCGCCGGAAGCCTTGCCAATGATGGTTGTTGCGATCAAACTCGGAATATCCAGCATCCCGTCACAAATCAGAGACCGAGCGTCACGCATAATGAGTCCACACATTTGCCCTAAGGATTGGGCATGGCCAAAATTAAGTTGGGCCAGGAGCTCCTCGTCGCGCTCGGACTCCATTAAGGCTTGGAAATCTTCGAAGGTAGGACATATCTCTTGCCCAGCGAAGCTAAAGACATGCGTCACCGGATTCCAAAACCTCACTGCGGCATGGAGAAACGGAAGGTGCAACGGGGTACGATGCAGAGTGAATAGTGCATTTATATCGAAACCCTGGAAATTCAACTTTTTCGAGCCATCCAAGCTAGCAATCCAAGCTGTAAGATTTTGAGTAAGAAACTCTTCCATTAGAGCAAATCAGTGTGGAATTGAGAAAAACTACGAAGCTGAGGTCTTTTGTAGGAGATAAGGTTGGGTGGAGGACAGGTGTCAACATTCTGGTGATTCCTTCATTCATAGCCGGCCGGCCAAATATTGTGCCGACCGAACAAATTTCTGGCCGATGACCATTTCTTGTGGCCGATGGCCTCTACCCCTGGCCGATGGTCTTCCTCCTTGTTCCCTGAGCTGTTTACGCTAGGGATTGGGGAACTCCACCACCTCCAACCCCCTCCCCCCGTGATCGATTCTTGTGGAGTCGCACCTGTCTGCTTATCAAGTTATTGTACATTTGCTTATCGAGTTGTATTTCACTCTCTTTAAGTCTTTGATTTGTTTATCGAGTTGTACTCACACTTGATTGGTTGTATCATGCCTTTGTTTTGCTTATCAAGTTGTAAGTCGATTCACTACCTGATTATTACGATGCAAGTACTCAATGTTCAAAACAGGTTCAATTTCGTTCACATTGTGGTGTGATACCTTGCGATGCGATGCATAGAAAATTTACAAATGCAACATCTTTTGAACAAAATGGTCGTTTCATTCCCATCACGTGTTTTGCAAAATATGTAATTTTGAGAAAGAATAAAACCTGACCGAGGCAGTGCAATGTGCTTAAACTACCGGTAAAAGGGAAAGTAAAGTATAGAATGGCAGGGCAGCAAAGTATCGGAATTGATACCAGTAAAACTCCCCTTGCGGTCAACGCACCTTCCGCACCTTTGTTCGGGTCAACTACATGGTTTGGCACCTTCATCACTCGAGACAATGCGGGAAAGCACACTTTTGAAACGTGAACCTTCGAGTTGACCTCAGGCCACAACTTCTACGAGCGATGCTCGATACGTACGAAGAACGTCCCTTCCCGTATCCTTTTCATGTCTTGTGGATTCCACAAATCGTTTCAATTATGCTGTGTTACAGTACTTTACATTCCAGCATCGTGAATAACATGTTTTTACTTACATGTGTACATTCAACTCTTCTCATACACGTTACTTGCGTAGACCGCATGTTTGTAATCAATTTCATTACTTGCGTGGACCGCATGTTTTGCTTGCGTAGACCGCATGTTTGTAATCAATTTCATTACTTGCGTAGACCGCATGTTTTGCTTGCGTAGACCGCATGTTTTGCTTGCGTAGACCGCATGTTTATAATTAATTTCATTACTTGCGTAGACCGCATGTTTTGCTTGCGTAGACCACATGTTTATAATTAATTACGTTACTTGCGTAGACCGCGTGTTTGTAATCAATTTCATTACTTGCGTAGACCGCATGTTTTGCTTGCGTAGACCGCATGTTTATAATTAATTTCATTACTTACGTAGACCGAATATTTGAAACCAATTTCATTACTTGCGTAGACCGCATGCTTATGATCAATTTCGTTGCCTGCGTAGACCGCGTGCTCCATTTACATGTCTGTGCCTTCACAGCATTGTTATGCTTTCCACTTGCTTTGCGTTGTCACGCATTTTCAAGTACATTAATATGCGTGTTGTTAATCACATTGTACCTGTTAAGTTTGTTTTCTTTGCAGGCACGATATTGTATGTACGGTTCATTTAAGGCTAGTGCAACCCGACGAACCGGACAGGTGTGGTATACTCTGAGTGAGACATATCGAGAATTGCATAATTCTCTTACATCCTTTCTGCATTTGTAATGTAGTTGCATTGGTGTATGCTAGCTTAAAAATGTCGCATGTGTGCTTCATTACAGCTTTCTTTGCATGATCATAAGTTATGTCCGGCTCTGTGCATTGTCTTGCATCTTGCCCCCGCCTTCGGGCGCATATCTTGTTTGTCTTGCATGTTTGTCTGAGTCTTCGGCCTTGTCAAAAATGGGTCGCCTCTGGGCTTTGACTTTCACTCCCGTCATTGTTATGACTTTCGAGTTCTGTCAAAGAGGGGCAACTGTAGACACCCCATTTTTGACCGTCCTTAAGACTTGGACGTCACCGTTGGAACACTCGGTGATCATCCGTGCTTGTGTTCGTCTCAAGTTCCCGGAGGTCTCGGCTGCGCGCCTCGCCTCAGAATCTCTTGACTCGACTTCTCGGTGTCTGGTTTTACACCAAACACTTGTGTTTTTGCCTTGAAAGGCAAGGAATGGCTTGTTGGCCATTCCCACACCCCACCGGCTGTCCCCTCACATCACCGGCCATTTATTGGTGCCACCGGCAGTGGTTTCTAAAAACCAACGGCCGGTCGGCACTATATTTTGCCGACCGGCACTTTGTTCTGGCCGGTGACCCTTTTTTTGCTGGCCGGTGTGACTCTTTTGCACCCTTCAGACTTGGTGCATGCCAGCTGTGCCAGCTGGAATGCACCAACACTCCTCCCCGTGCATGAAGTGGCTGTTTTGCCCTTTTTGCCCCCTTTTTGGTCAAAGCTTCTTGAGGAAGCTTGACCCTTTGTCAAAGCTTCCTCAAGAAGCTTGGCCAGCTGTCTTAGCTTCCTCAAGAAGCCTTGACTCCTTTGTCCCCTTTGCCCCTTTCATTTAGCTTCTTTGAGAAGCTTAAATCATTTCCCTTTGCCTATTTAAGCACCTCTCTTCTTCCATTGTTGGGGTTGGAGTTTTGAACATAAAAAACCAGAGCTTATATACATATACATCTGTTATATACACACTCTCTCTCTATATTTCCCTCTCTCTCCTCCCTTGTGTGTGTTTTCTTGGCCTAAAAGTGCATTTTGACCTTACTTTTGCACTAATACACACACCATTACACCTTGCTCCGAGATTGAGGGGTTTTGAGGGTTGTTTTTTGAGGTTTTGGACTGATTTTGCTCAGTAGAGTGTGGCTGGACCAACTGTTCTTGAAGTATTCTTCAAGGGTAAGACTTTCACTTTAGTTTCCCCAATCTTGCATTGGCTTTTGACCTATCTTGCATATTGATTTGAGCTTTGCGTAAAACTAAAAAAAGCCTTATATTTTCCTGCTTAAGAGCTTTCATTCAGGGTGTTTTGGCATTGGGGGTCGATATCCCCCTCTTAGGTCTCTTTTGGCCCCTTTTGGTCCCTTTTTCTTTAAGCCTTTTTTGCTTTGTTGTATTAGCCTCTTCACCACTGAAATCCAGTGGATTTTCAGTGGTGAAGAAGATGGTTTGAAGTCTTGTATAGGGGAGGGACACCCCTTTCCCTTTGTGCCTCATTTGTGCATATTTTGGGCTCATAAGGGTAGCATATATGCTTGGTTGTTTTTGGCTCCATATCAGATGTTTTTGGTCCTATTTAGGTCACATGTTATCTCTATTTTTGGTTGGATTGGTGGCCCTTTGCATGCTTAACATACTTGCTTTGTATTCCCTTGTTTGTGCCTAGAAATGCATCATGACTTTTGACTACCATGCTCTCATACTTTGGCTTCACTTTGTGAAGTCCTTGACCATATTTTTCCATGCATGAGGTCTGTTGGCCACTGATTTGGTCTTGTTTAGCATGCTTGATATAGTTGCTTTGCATTTTGGATCATGAGCCTTGAGGGTATGGGTCATGAACATGCATTGGTTAGGCTATTTCGGTGATTTGGAATCACTTAGCATATCATTTCAGTCCCTAAACCATGCTTGTATACTTGCATTCATCGCTCCTTTTATGCTTTGAAGTTGTACCCTCTTATGCCTTGAAACGTGCATTGTGTATGCCTAGGTGTTTGTTCCATTTGGGATGCCATATGTGTGGGTTTTTGGAGCTCTTTTGCATGCTAAAATTCTGTTTTTTGGTTGTATAGTTCATGCCATGTTTGTTTGGGTTAGTGGTGGTAGAATGCCCTTTGTTATGCCTTAGCTTTGGCCCCTCTTTTGGCTTGCATGTTTGTAGTGCATTTTGTCCATCACTTGAGGTACTTTTAGCCACTGTTTTTGGGGGTGTTTGAGGCCTCCCATTTTAGTCTAAGTCCCTTCTTGGACATGGTTGTATGTATGACTTGTTGCCTCTAATTGCATGCGTGCATTGTACCATATTAGCATTACGTGATGAGTTGCATTGTAGCATTGCATATTAGGAACATTGTATGCTTGCCATGATATGTTGCATTACATTTGGCATGCCTTGTTTTTTTTTTTGTGATGTGTGGCATTTTCAAGCCATGTCTGCATAACATGTATTGCATTACTTGGTTTGGGGTGTCAAACCAAGTGTGAGGGTTAAGAAGTGTTCATACTACAAGTGATGTAACGCGTCTCAACTCTCGGTCACTGAGGCCCTTGACTTTGGCATGATTGGGTTTTGGCCTTCATTTATATGTTGCATGCATTTTCATTGAATTGCAACCTTGGCTCCTTAGGCCATCACGCATCAAAATGCATGATCGATGACCTAAGGGTCGATGGTCATGCTCCCTTGAGTCCCTTGCATGATAGGGAGTGTGCCCGCGCACACATTTGCTTGAAACTCCATGCCATACATTGTCTGTCCTTGTTGCTGTCAAAATCAGTTTCTGCAGGGAGTTTCTGCCGACCGGCACTGTAGAGTGCCGACCGGCCATGGATTGATGGCCGATAATATGAAACCCCAGCCGATGGATAAGTTCCATAGCCAGTGGGTGTTTCCTTCAGCCGATGGCGTCCTACAGGGTTCAGGGAACCTGTCCCAGGATTTTGGTAGTTTTCAGAGAAGCAGGGCAGTGTAAATAGAGGCAGCAGTGGTATGGTACGGGCTTTCGGGGCAAGATAAATCTGAGCATGCATCATTCACGCATCCCGAGGCGGAGGGGCTGCGACCATCTTCTCTTTGCATTTAATTTGTTAGTTAGATTAGAAATTTTGTAATATTTAATTTAGTATTATTTATTCGGACTGTAATATTTGTTCGGACCCTCCGAGCGAGGGCAATTGTGTAATAAGTGTGCGTGAGTGTGTGTATGTTTTCCAACCCCACGTCTTTCTTCCCTTTTATTTACCCACTTATGATGGTAGACTAGGGCATATTTAAATTAACATACCTTATGCTTAGCATGCGTGCATCTATACATTTGTCTTACATGCACCAGGCTCAGTACATCATGCTAACTGCACTCGTATTTCAATTCTAAGTTGAGTAGTTGTTAGTTGCAGCATTTTACATGCCATGTTTAGATAGCCGAGCCTGTTTGGATTGCATCTTTACATGTGTTGCATTAGCCATTTCAAATATGAACTAGGATCATGCATGTGATTACTAACTGGTTTCTGTTTTGGCTTGGAGTACTAGGTGAGCTTTTATGCTTTAGCATGCCGCATGCGTGTGAGTGTTGCCATAATTGCATGATTACCATGAGGCTAGCTGCTTATGTGATATAACTGCTTGAATGCTAGTGGATGGAGGTCGAATTGCTTAAATTGGGATAACGCATTAAAACTGTGAATTTTAAGCCCACTAGATAGTGGCAAAACCTGCATTTTAGCCTACTTGCGAGTAGCAAACCATTTTCAAAACAAACATGAAATGTTTTGTTCCAATTTAGGCAATTTGGTCTATACTTGTTTGCCGTGCGCATAACGTAGTAATTCTAGGCTAATAACTGGAATAAGAACACATAATGCTTTCAAAACAAGATATCACGGTTAGTAGAGGCCGATCTTTGATCGGGCGAGAGGGGGCGCATAGGAGGTACATGGGAGGCTTTTGTGAATGCTTTCCAGGAGAAGTTCTTATCTCCAGCAGTTAGGGAGAAGCTGAGAGACCAGTTCTGCCAGCTTAAGCAGTCGAGTTCTTCAGTGGCCGAGTTTGAGGCTGCATTTACTAGTTTATCCAGGTTTGCACCTGAATTGGTGGCGTCTGAGGAACGCCGTTGTATTGAGTTTGAGAGGAAGTTGAGGCGTGGCCTCAAGCTGAGAGTTGGGGGAACTATGATTCGGGATTATGGGCGTTTGGTTGATGCTGCAGCCCACATGGAAATCATGATGCAGGAGGAGGAGGAAGGACAGAAGGGCTCCAAGAGGAGTCAGGATGGTCAGAGTGATGGTAGGAGACAGAAGGGTTTTAATCCCCAACAGTCTCAGAGTAGCTTTTCTAGATCAACTTTTCCTGTGCCGAGTGCTAGTTCGGGGAAAGGCAGTCAAGGAGACATTACCTGCTTCAAATGTGGCCAGCTGGGCCACAAGTCTCCAGTTTGTCCTCAGAGGGGAGGAGTGCAGAGAGCAGCATCATCTTCGGCTCGATCTCAGAGCCAGAGTCAGGGTAGAGGCCAGCCACTATCGTGTTATCAGTGTGGTCAGCCAGGGCATATGAAGAGGTATTGCCCGCAGTTGGGTGGCACACCTGGTGCACCTGGTTTGAGGCAGATTCAGGGTCAACAGCCAGCTCAGTCGGGTCAGGCCTCGAGGGCCAATCAGGGGGCTTCATCGTCTCAGTCGGTGCAACAATCTTATGCTCCTAGGGGTGAGCAGGTTGATCAGAGGTCATCTGGGCGCGTGTATGCTGTTACCGCGCAGGATCTTGTACCGGCTCCATCTGTTGTGAGAGGTACTTTCTTGTTTTGCAACTTGGTTGCTAATGTTTTGATTGATACGGGTGCATCTCATTCCTTTGTGTCTGCTGCATTTGCATCTGTTTTGGAGTTGGAGTTAGCACAGTTAGCATCTCCTATTTGTGTAGTGTCGCCTCTTGGGGGTGAATTGATTTTGAAACACGGTGTTAGGGGTTGTGATATAGAGGTTGATTACCATAGAATCCCATTTTCCTTTGTAGTTATGCCAATGAGAGGTTTCGATGTTATTTTGGGTATGGACTGGTTATCGTCATACCGGGCAGTTATTGATTGCTACCGCCAGAGAGTCACTTGTTGTACCGTGAATGGTGAGTGTTTTCATTTTCTGGGGGACCGTGTTGGTAGTGTTTTGCCACCGGGGTATGTTCCGCGAGGACGGAGTGAGCTTAGTGGTCTACTTGCTAACCTTTCGATTAGTGAGGACGGTGAGACTCAGATTGTGTTGCCAAGGGTGGTGTGTGAGTACTCGGACGTTTTTCCCGAGGATCTTGTTGGTTTGCCACCGCATCGAGAGATTGAATTCTCTATTGACTTAGTGCCCGGCACGGCGCCGATTTCTATGGCACCTTATCGTTTTGCCCCAGCTGAGTTAGTTGAGTTGAAGATCCAACTCCAGGAGTTGCTAGATAAAGGCTTTATACGTCCTAGTGTTTCGCCTTGGGGAGCACCGGCCCTCTTTGTTAAAAAGAAAGGTGGTGCTTTGAGACTTTGTATAGATTACCGGAAATTGAATCGGGCTACGGTTAAGAATAAGTACCCTATGCCCCGTATAGATGATCTGTTCGATCAGTTGAAAGGTTCCCGTTGTTTCTCGAAGATAGACTTGAGATCAGGTTATCATCAGTTGAGAGTCAGGGAGGAGGATATTCCAAAGACGGCATTCCGTACGCGGTATGGCCACTATGAGTTTTTGGTGATGCCATTTGGGCTCACCAATGCACCGGCAGTATTTATGGATTTGATGAACCGGATATTCCAGGAATTTCTAGATCGTTTTGTAGTCGTCTTCGTGGACGACATCCTTATCTATTCACCTTCAGAGGAAGAGCACGAGGAACACTTGAGGGTGGTGCTTGATTTACTTAGAGCCCATCAGCTTTATGCTAAGTTTGGGAAGTGTGAGTTCTGGCTAGAGGAGGTGAAGTTCTTAGGCCATGTAGTTTCTAGGGAAGGGGTGTCTGTTGATACATCCAAGACAGAGGCAGTGCAAGATTGGGTACAGCCTAAGAGTGTGTTTGAGATCCGCAGTTTTCTGGGATTAGCTGGGTATTATCGCCGGTTTGTAAGAGATTTCTCCAGATTAGCTTCGCCTTTGACTAGATTGACTCGGAAGGGAGTCAAATTTGCTTGGAGTGAGACTTGTGAAAAGTCGTTCCAGGAGTTGAAAGTTAGACTGACCACTGCTCCAGTCTTGATTATTCCGGAGAGAGGGTTGGGTTATGCAGTCTATTGTGACGCCTCACGAGAGGGTCTTGGTTGTGTGTTGATGCAAGAGGGGAAAGTGGTTGCCTATGGCTCACGTCAGTTAAAAGTTCACGAGAAGAATTACCCTACACATGATTTAGAGTTAGCGGCTGTGATATTTGCCTTGAAAATTTGGAGACATTATCTTTACGGTGAGAGGTTCGAGGTATTCTCAGATCATAAGAGTCTGAAATATCTGTTCACACAGAAAGACTTGAACTTGAGGCAGAGGAGGTGGATGGAATTCATTGAGGATTATGACTTTGAATTGCATTATCATCCGGGAAAGGCCAATGTGGTGGCCGACGCCCTTAGCAGGAAACCTGTTGGTGACATAGCTAGTATAGCCATCCGAGAGTGGGAGATGTTAGGTGCACTTGGACAGTTTGATTTGCTTCTGGGCGAATCCGTTGAGGCTGCGGCCTTGTTTTCTGTTGTTGCGCAACCTACACTTGTGACTCGAGTGTTAGAGGCTCAGAGGGGCGACCTTGAGGTAGAATCCCTCCGTGAGAAGATTTCTGGTGGGAAGGTTGAGAAAGGTTTGACGGTGTATCCCGACCTGAGTGTGAGATACCGAGACCGTCTGTTTGTGCCGGAGTCTCATCGAGAGGAGGTACTCCGAGAGTTTCATCATTCACGCCTTGCGGTGCATCCGGGAGGTACTAAGATGTATTGGGATTTGGGTCGCCAGTTTTGGTGGCGGGGTATGAAGAGAGATGTGGCAGCTTTCATATCTAAGTGCCTTACTTGTCAGCAAGTGAAGGCCGAACATCAGAGGCCAGCGGGTTTGTTGCAACCCTTGCCTATTGCCGAGTGGAAGTGGGAGCATGTCACTATGGACTTCGTTGTAGGTCTTCCGAGGACTCAGCGGGGCAGTGATGCTATTTGGGTGGTTGTAGACCGGTTGACTAAGTCGGCGCACTTCATTCCTATGCGCGTTAGAGATTCAGTAGATCATCTTGCCGACTTGTATATTCGGGACATAGTGAGGTTGCACGGGGTTCCAGTGACGATCGTCTCCGATAGGGACCCTCGTTTTACTGCCAGATTATGGCAGAGCTTGCAGAGCGCCTTAGGTACTAAGTTGACCTTTAGCACAGCTTATCATCCTCAGACTGACGGGCAGTCCGAGCGTACTATTCAGATCCTTGAAGATATGCTTCGGGGTTGTGTTCTTGACTTTAGCGGGTCATGGGAGAGGCACTTGCCATTAGTGGAGTTTGCCTACAACAACAGCTTCCAGTCTAGTATCGGTATGGCACCGTTTGAGGCCTTATACGGCCGACCGTGTAGGTCTCCTGTTTGTTGGGCCGAGGTGGGTGATGCACCTCTGTTGGGTCCGGAGTTAGTGAGGGAAACGACGGAGAAGGTTGAGCTTATCCGTAAGAGGCTTGTTACAGCCCAGAGTCGTCAGAAATCTTATGCCGACCGTAGGAGGAGACCTTTGGTGTTCGAGGTGAGTGATCATGTCTTTTTGAAGATATCACCAAGACGGGGATTGATGAGGTTTGGGAAGAGCGGGAAGTTGTCCCCTCGATTCATTGGTCCTTTTGAGATCCTTGAGAGGATTGGCGAGACTGCTTATCGTTTAGCTTTGCCGCCGCAGTTGTCCGGAGTACATGACGTGTTTCATGTGAGTATGCTTCGGAAGTATGAGCCGGATCCATCACATGTATTGGATTGGACCGATTTAGTAGTTGATAAGGATGTCTCGTATGAGGAGAGACCGGTTCGGGTCTTGGATAAACGGGATCAAGTCTTGCGAGGCAAGACCATTCCTTTGGTGAAAGTTTTGTGGAAACATCACGGGGTGGAGGAAGCCACATGGGAACGTGAGTTGGAAGTCCGTGAGAAATATCCGGACATGTTTATTGATTTGTAATCTTGTAGTTAGATTTTGTAATATTGTCAAACTTTAAAGCTTTTTATATATGTCTTAAGCTGTAAAACATTTAGAATGTTTTGGTTAATGGAAATATTTTGGAACTTGCCTCGAAATGGAAGTTTAATCGAACATTGTATATATTGAATATATTGAAAATTGTTGAAATTGAAAGAAAATTGCATAGTGTTAATGCAGGTTGAAATATATGGTTGTTTTGCATATTGTGGCATGCCTCTTTGTTAAGAGATGGAATGGCCGGTGTTGGGTCAAGTTGTTTATTAGTGAGTTATCATATTGTTGGAATTTGAGAAAAACTTGTTTTCGAAACCTTGTGCTTAATTTCGGGGACGAAATTCTTTTAAGGAGGGGAGATTATAGCGACCCCGGTCTTTTCTCTTTAAATTATTGTATCCGGACTTAGGTTCCGTGGATCCTGTCATTACTTATTGGTTGTTGTTGTCCTTTAATCTCTTTGTATTTGAAGTATAGGTTGGGTTGGGCGGGTCTGTTACAGGTTGGTTGATTTTAGATGTCAATAGGTGATGCCCAGATTTTGGCCTTCACGCTCGAGCGGAAGTTTTAACGCTCGAGCGGTCCCTTCGTTGTTGCTTCTCCGCTCGAGCGGGATTTTTGACGCTCGAGCGGGATTTTCCATCTCCCAGTATTTTGCTCTGCAGTTCTTCCGCTCGAGCGTGATCCCTTGTTTTTGTTCCTCCGCTCGAGCGGGGAGTTTGACGCTCGAGCGGGTGCAGCGCCTGCAAAACTTCTGGAAGGGTGCAATCGACGCTCGAGCGGCTTTCTTCACGCTCGAGCATGATTCTGTGTCTTACGCTCGAGCGGGGCTTTCTACGCTCGAGCGTAGAGTCGATTATATCAGTCCGTGATTTTACTTTTTGGATCACTTTTTGACCTACTTTTCCTTCATAACTTTTTAAAAACCGCCCCTGGAGTGTTTTTATCTCTCTCTCTCCCTCTCCACACCTTCTCTCCTTCGATTGATCTACTTAGAGTGAGTTTCTACCTTAGATCCTTTATTAAAAAGTTAGAGTAAGTTGAGGGCTTCGTTTTAATCTGAGAAACTTGGGATTTGGAGCACGTTGGTCTTTGGTCTTCATCTCCATCTTCTCAATACGGGTTATTTTCTTCGAGGTAGGGATTTTCCTACTCCAATTTATATGTTTTGTTCTAAGTTTGGTATTTTGATAGGTTGGGGACACTTTGAAAATTTTGGGAACAAAACCTAGTTGAATTGCTAAATTGATTTGAGTAATTAATTTAAGGAAATTGGGGAATTTGGTTAAATCCATGAAATTGGGGAATTTATTGATTAAATGGTGTAGTTGGTTAATATAAATCACTCGCCTATTGAATTGTTGGTATATTTATTTTTTTTTGAGTCTAGAAATAACTGTTTTGGGCTATCGGTGGAGGATAGTCGTGCTTGTTGTAGATATTGCATGCGGATTAGGGAAAATTGAAACTAATCAATTTGTTTAAGTCATAAATTTAGACTATCGAATTAATACAGAAATTACATGTATTGATTGAGCATTGCATATGCATATTGTTTGGGAGGAGATAGGGGATGTACTCCACGGTTTAGGGGAAGATAGGGGATGGACCTCTAAACCGGATTTTTGTTTGGGAGGAGATAGGGGATGGACTCCATTAGCACCATTTTTATGTGTGCTTATTATATTGAAGTGTTTTTACATGATTATTGATACAGCACTAAAATGTGTATCAAATGGGAAGTATGAAGTGTTTTGATATGAGCATGAGTCTCATTTGTTTTGTTGATATTGGAAGTAATGTGAATGTGATATATAATTCACTGTTGTAAGTTTGGCCAGGTTCTGAGCCATGTTGATAATAATAGAAAGGGAAATATGTCTTAGACATTAGTGTCATGAGACTGTTTAATGATCAAATTGATTATCTTGGTTAACCATCTATTGAATGCTATAGCTTTATTCAATGCTTATATTTGGTTTAGTATTTTTCTACTGGGCTGTGGCTCACCCTTTATGGGAACATCATTTTCAGGTTCAGGTGATAAGCTACCTCCACGGACTTAGCCTGGAAGGATTTGATGTTTGGGATTTTGAAGACTTGTCTTTAGTTATATGTTTTATTTTGTTATTTTTGAGATTTCATGTAAACATTCAAACCTAGGGCTTAACTTGTAAATGAGTTAGTACTCATCCTTTTTGTGTCCAAGTGTTAGCTTGGAAAGATGTAAGCCCTTAGGGCATTTATTTTGATGTTGCAGGATGTTACATGTGATGTCTTTCAATAAGAATACTCTGATGAATAACTCAAATGATTCATTTTCTTTTATAAATGCATGTTAATGTTATGGTTATTTTTGGTTTATTTTGAGGGCGTTACAACCAAACTTAGAATTAGTCGCCAATTGTAGACTTTTTGGCTATAAAATTTTTTTCAGTCGGCAAAAATTGTACTTTTGGCTACTAAAAATGTTTTAGTCGGTAAAACCCACATAATTGGCGACCAAAATTATAATTAGTCGGCAATTGTTGACTTTTTGGCTACTAAATTTTTTTTATTCGGCGAAAACTATACTTTTGGCTACTAAAAATGTTTTAGTCGGTAAAACCCATAAAATTGGCAACCAAACTTATTTTTAGTCGCCAATTGTGGACTTTTGGCTACTAAATTTGTTTAGTCGCCAAAAAGCTTCACAATTGGCTACTAATTCTTTTTTAGTTGCTGAAAGCTATACTTTCAGTGACCAAATTCTTTTTAGTCGGGAAATTTGGTCGCCGAATGTGTTTTTTCTTGTAGTGATATGAAAAATGGTATATTATTAAT
The DNA here is from genome assembly GCF_055761805.1 of Camellia sinensis. Lineage (NCBI taxonomy): Eukaryota > Viridiplantae > Streptophyta > Magnoliopsida > Ericales > Theaceae > Camellia > Camellia sinensis. The sequence continues at coordinate 96,763,166 of NC_138975.1, read as the reverse complement.
GATGGTAGTTTGGGATTAGTGATTGAAAGCTTTGATCTTATAATAAGATGTATATGGTGTACCAATTAGTGTTATGATATCATTAATGACCTTATTTATTATATAAATTTTAAATACTTAAAATATCTAAAATTATGCCACATCATTAGTTGGTACACTAGTGTGTACACTAATTAGTGTATATAGCATTATTCTTATTACGGTGGTGCTACATGCACTAATTAGTGTACACACTAGTATACCAACTAGTGTTATGATATCATTAATGATCTTATTTATTATACAAATTACAAATACCCAAAACATCTAAAATTATGCCACATCAGTAGTTGGTATATTAGTGTGTACACTAATTAGTGCATGTAGCATTCTTATTATTATTATTATTATTAGTACTTATAATAAAAGCTAGAAATGATCTTTCAGGTTGGTTTGGTGTTTTAAAAATTGTTTTTAAATGAGTTTTTATTTATTTTTAGTAATTTTTTTTATATTTTAATTAATTGTTTTAAAATAGTTTTTAGACACATTTAATCTAGATGTATCTAAAAAATAAAATCAAATAGTTAAAATATTAATAAAAAAAACACAAACATATTTTAGTTAAAAATAATCATTTTTGTTCAAGTTTTAATTTATTTTTAATGATTTTTTTTTATATTTTAGTTAATTTTTATTAATTTTTAGATGCATCTAATCTTAATATATCTACAAAAAATTAATTAAAATACAAAAAAATTTCAAATGAAAATTTGTTTAAAGTAATTTTTGAAAATTTAAACCAAATACAAAATGCCTATTTGCCATTTAAGAGGTTGTTTGAAATGTTTTAAATAAATGCACTTTTTAAATTTTTGGTGAGAAAAGTAGAGAAAAAAAAGATACGCGTTTAGAATAATTTTTTTTTCTTTTTAATAAATGTGTAATAAAATATTATTACAACAATCAAAATGACTCTTTTATCCTTCTAAACTGACACAGCAACAGGAAGAGACAAATTGACTTGCTTGGGTACCGTGCATGTCAACAAGTGGCTGCAATTGTTCCACGTATTTGTCCGAAAGATTAATGCTTGGGAGCACTAAAAAGGGAGCACTAGGGGAGCACTAATGAGGTGGCTCTCCATTTGATGTGATGGTTGTTTCTTGTGTTTTTCTTTTTTCTTTTATTTTTTATATTTTCCAACTCATTAGAGCTATTAGTGATTGGATTTTTTAGTGGTCTCTATCATTGCTGTTTTATATTTTTTTCTTTGTTCTCACGGGGTCTTCTTTAAAGGACAACACAAATTCATATCATATAAATTCAAAAAAAAATCAGAAACCAATAATATGTAAACAAAAAAAAAAAAAGAAAAACCACGTGCTGTATAAATAAAAATTATTTTTTTGGTGTTTTTTTTTTTTTTTGTTTTTTTTGGACCAATGGCTACAAATAATTTTTTAATGCGAAAAAATTATTTTAATTTTTTTTTTAAAAAAATGAATAGGAAAGTATAATGTTTGTCAAAAAAATTAGCTGAAAAACTACGACAATTACCAAACAAAGCAAATATTTTGCATTATTTTTCTGTTATTATTTTTCACAAATTTTTGATACAGATTGCACATACTTCCTTCATGTAATTTATATGTTAATTAGTGGACATACTTCATTTAAAAATAAAATTTGTTGAAAATGTATTTTCCGAAAGACATGAAAATATTAAAACCAAACGTGTTTACAAATATAAGATAATAAATATGAATCTCAGTTACAGATATTAACAATTTAACCAACATTATTGTTAAACATATCTGTCCCCATCAGTGCGCTTGCCGTATGAGTTGGTACGTAATGTTCGCTCTTACAGCGGCTATTGTCGGGTCGGAGTCCCCTTCCTCCATCATCAGCAACCCGTGTGTATTCGTCGTGGTTTTTTATTTCGGGGGCCACATAATCGTCGCTGTCTGGGATAGCCAGCGTGACCTCGTCAATTTCAGTATGTCGGCGTATGAAGTTATGTAACGCCATCGACGCACGTACAAAAGTAACTTGATTAGAAAAACTCAACTTCTGCATATTTTGCAATGCTCCCCACTTGGACTTCTAGGAATCGAATGTTCGCTCGATACAACTACGCAATGATGAATGTGCCTTGTTAAATAGTTCGAACTCATTCTGTGGTGTTTGATTTCGATGGGCATTTTGGTGATACCTATACCCATTGTACGGGGCTAGGTACCTTGTCTTGTTGCTATAGCCACTATCCACCAAATAGTATTTTCCTGCATGGAACACAAAATTTTTTTCATTGTCGCCTGTTTTGTAACCATATCTTTTTTGTTTTGCAGTTTATATTTTCAAAAATCAAACTAACTGCCAAAAAAATGAAGTTTCCAACATGTTTTATTGCTTCATAAATGGTTGTCATTTTGTAAATTAGAGGAAAAAACGTAGACATAAAAAATGAATGATCGTTGTTTTAAAACTGCAATATGAAAATTTCACTCATAGCATTTGCTTTTCCAATTAACTTTTTGTTGCAAATTTGCTTACAAAATTTGTTTCATTTCATTTTCATTTTCACATTATTGTTTAGCACTGAAATTATTTTTCAATTAACTTTTCTTCCCATTCAGTTTTTAATTTTTTTAATTTTTTTTATTATAATTAATTTTTCAATTATTTCTTTACTAAATTATTCTTTTTCCAATTTTGTTTTAAATTACTCTTTTTCGCAATTACTTTTGTTGTGAAAAGTTATATTTGCAACTACATTTTTTTCAGTTGTAGTTTTGATTTTTTTTTTCCTGAAACCAATTTTTGTCCACTTCAAATTTTTTTGTCAATAAGTTGGTTTAGTAATTTTTTTTCCCCAATATTTGCTGTTCTTACTTGCACTATGATGATGCTTAAATTTTGACACAAATATGTTATGTACATGCAAGCAAAATATCTGGCCATTAGTAAGGGCAATAACTTCAAGGAAGAAAGTTGCATTGCACTTTCCTGACTACACTCAACACATTTGTGTACCAGCAACATTATTAACAGGTACGAATTTTGTTTGTATTACCATTTTTCAAATGTTATTCATTGTATGGAATACTATTACAGTGTACACTTGACAACAATATGAATGCATATACTTTAGGATGATATGTTTATAAGATTGTTTATTTCTTTATTTTTTGAAATGGCTATTCAATTAGTTTCTAATCAGCAACTACAAATAGTAATTTTATCAATTTTTGGTACGAGAGCAAGTATGATTTCGTTATTTGTCGGCTCTTTTTTTTTTTTTTTTAATACTACAATTTGATTATCTGTTTAATATTTTTTACTTGGTGCAGGGTGCGAGAAGCGATGTTTCGGCTCAGTTGTGACATAGTGCAACACCCGGCTGTCGTGCATGCTCCCGTCCCAACTGACAGACACAAATGTGAAGCACAAATTAAAGTCGCATACGACAATGATATTTTGCGTTGGCACGCCTTTCCGGCCATAGTATGATGTAGCGTATTCTTGCGAGACACGAGCCATCACGTGCGTGCCATCTAGTGCACCGATTCAGTTCTACGCAACGCTTCAATGTTTTACAAATTAATTAAAAATTTCATGGTTTATTTCGAAGCTTTAAAAAAGATGCACATTTATGGAAACTATCACCTTGAATGGCCGGTACCGCCGCTGCGACCGTAAATATGGATCGCCCCCTTGTTGTACTTGTTCAGGCGTAAGACTTCTATTATGAACCGATGTGAACGGCATCATAGCTTGCATTACCTCATGGAAATTGCGTGACAATGTCTCATTTGAGTGTTGGAACTATTATTGCAAAGTTTTCCAAGACATACCCTGCAATGCACAAATGAAAATGGCTACCTTCTCTTCCAGCGGAACGCCATGCTCCCGTTGCGGCAATGTCAACCCAAAACTATGAAGCGCGTCACATAATAACAAAAACACTCATTTTGACATACTGACAGCATCTTCAAATTGGCCCTAGTGCCCGTTAAACAACTGAAACATCCATAAATGTCCCGAAAGTATTGATGTATTTCAAGGGACTTTGTGATAATGGTTTTAATAATATCTTGCCGTACTATTCCACGCGTCTATCAAGTTGTAATTAGTTTTGACCACCATTTCTCTCCCAATTTCATCGATAGCTTCTCGGGATGTACCATGTTGCACGATGTGACTAGGACCAAAAAAATGGAACGAAAAATGTGAAAAACTTGATGGCACAAACTTATTTCCCCAACATGAAACGCAAACCGCATCAGATCAGTACAATGCAACTGGCATAAAAAATAGAACGACGGCCACTACGAGTTTGCCTCACAAGAAGTTCCCAATATTCTGAATGTAATGAGTAAAATGTAAGCACAAAAAAAAAGCAAATATGGAGGAAAGTGAACGAGTTCACGGCAGAGAGAGAGAGAGAGAGAGAGAGAGAGAGAGAGAGAGAGAACCACACTGTGAACAAACAAGAATATAAGCAATTGAAAATGGGAAGAATATAATGGCCAAGGAGTTGTGGGGCCCATTTTGTTCCATGAACGTTGTTTTTCGTGATGTAAGAGATTGAACAAGGAGAAGGGGGCCTACATGTATGGTTCCCTTTTTTTGTGGGAACCAAAAAAAATTTATTTGTGTTCAGAAAATTCTATTTTGTGCACCCATGATAATAAAATGGACTGCTTGTTCTGGTATAATTTTCGTGAAATAGTGTTCAGAAAGTTCCATTTTGTTCTGCTGCGTATTTGTTGTGTTCTCTACCTTTTGTTCATATTTTATAATCAACATTTTAATTTGGTAGACACACGTAGCATAAATATTGAAAAATTGTAAGACTGTTTTAAAATAAATATTCTAGAAAAAAAATGCACACTAAAATTACAAACAATATTATTATCAACAATAAAATTTGAAAAAACAAAATTATTGTCGACAAACTTTGTGCGGAGAAAAAAAATGTTTGTGGAAACAAATAATTTTTAAAACAATTTTCGTTGTAAAAAACTGTTTAATTTATTCATATTCGATAAATCTTCATTCGAATTTTTTTTATACACATGGAAAACTCATTTTATGAGTTTGCGTTTGTTCTTCAAATTTATGAATTGAGACAACCATTTATACACCAAATAAACTATAAAAAAGTGTTAATAATAGTTGTTAAAATTCATGTACATATGAAATAAAAACTGATTTTGCAAATGTTACAAAACAGACCGTAATTTCATCCATAAAGATCGCACAAATAGTTTACTTTGTACTATCCAAAACCCACAAAAAGCAAACAAAATGCACACACGTTCAATAATTAGCAAAAATCACGTTGGACACTGCTATGGTTTGCTTTTAAACAAATTCTGTGCATAAAATAGAGGGTATGAACACTATTGATTGAAAAAGTTCTAAACAGGTCCAGATTCCTATAATTAAAAGTAGACAATTTGCAAGAAAGTTGCCAAACACAACCTGCTTCACGTGGCTGCTGCAAGCATGTAATAGAACATCCATAGCATCACAAACCGATTCCCTAAGGAAAAAATCCATGCACGCTGTCACAGTTGTTTATAACAGAAAAAAAATACACACAATCACAGGTTGTTGGCAGGGAAAAACATTTAAGACAAACATAGGAGGTAACAACATGGTAGAAAACTAATGCAGGACAGTTATTTCATGAAACATGAACCCTTTCCGGTGACTGAAGGTGCTAGAACCAGCCACCCATTCCCAAGCCGTGCAGTGGCGCTGATGGGCCATCCATGTTTTGGGACTTCTTCATTTGCAGCCAACTAATGACTGTTGCGTCCGTCGGAATCTGCAACAATATCGCTTGATTTGTCGGGTTGCCCATTAGCATCAAACCAAAAACAATTAGTGGGTCTTGCGTTCCAAGCCTTTTAGGGAGTACAACCTTACCATACACTTGCCAACGAGCTCTTGCGTCGAATCTCCATACTCATGGTACACGCGGACTTCTCGTTGTTGTAATTTAACTGAAGATGCAAGGTTTTCCATTCTACTCACCAACAGCGAAGCTCCCTCACTCTGCCCTTTTTTTTCGCTGTGGGTGTGTTGTGCGACTAAATTTGCGTTTGCTCCCACCACTCATAGGTGTGTCATCAGCTTGAATTGCCGATGACGCAGCATGTACAGTGATCGGGGTGTCCTCTTGCACAAAAGTGTGGTGGATAGTGCGTTCACACTACGCGGCTAGCTGGAAAGGGGGCAAACCACCGCTGTCCTCGCAGTCTTCTTCATCCACCGGCAAAGGACCGCCCTCGGTTGCGAAAGGTTCGAACGCTGCCCTTGGTGTCCATGCATATTTCCCGGTTGCTGTTGCACCTTTGTACTCCCTTCACATGAGGTCCATGTGCTCCAACGGCTTCGTTTTGAAGTTTAGTGCATTCTTGTCAATCTAGGAAAAAACGAAACACATAAACATAAATTAAAACAAGGAAGAAGGGGAAACACAACAGCCATGGTCATATCAGATTGACCATTGAGTGTATGTAAGGTAAACAATAGCACATACATAAACCCTCTCATACGCCATGATTTTTGTTTGGTTACAAAGACAAAAACAACATATGTAAATAATAAACACAACAAAATCAAAGCATACAGTAAAAAACCAAAAGGCATAAACAGGAAGGAGGGGCAAATAAGGTTTAAATCATCTCCATAACATAAACAATCAGGGTAAGATAAGACAAAAACAACAGTGACATAATGTAAGGGTTTTGGGAAGGTTCTTAACATGTCACAGAGGGACTGTAAAGAAACAAAGATCTGGATGTTTTTTGATTTAAACAAATGAAATAGTTATTTGAAGACTGAATTTTAATAACAAAGCTACGTGACGTAAAAAATAGGTGTCTAATCATGCACTACTAGTACATGCCCATTCACATTGATAAGCAGAAAACACCCAGACACAACTACCTGAGCCAGAGAGATTTGTGAATGAATCTTGCTTGGCCAACTTACCAAAGTATATAAATAACCTGTTTGGAGTGAAAAATAGGTCTCAAGGTAACCACATAAGTACAAGCCCACTCAAACCCACAACAATGCAATTGGGAATACGAAATGGAAGTGAAACTGAAGTACTTGCCCACACAAACTCACAAAACACTTAAAAAAGTTTCACAAAGCGGTCATACATAAGGGGGGGGGGGAGACAAAGAGACGAATAAGCAAGTTGGAAAGTATAACAAAGGTAGTTGGAGTCAAAAATAGGTGTCTAACATTAGCACAACAGTAGTAACACAGGCCCACTGAAACTCATAAAACTCCCCTCCCCCCCCCCCAAAAAAAAGAATTTTTTTTATAATTGGTTTCTCCAACCAAGTGACAATGCGCTCATTGAATATAATTAGTGATAAAGCAGTTCTTGTTTTTGGTCACATAAAAATATTAATCAAGAATTTAAAAAAATATATATTGTAGCATATGCATGACTATCACGTTGGACGTAAGTAAAAAAATATGGAATTGTTACCTTTTCATAATGGGCCCACTAGTCGTCAGATGCTTATATTAAACCAGTCGCTTGATTGTAACTTATGCCGGTTGGCCCATGCCTGCTGTCCATCAAGTGTGACCACGACTGCCAATCCTTTTTTAGCAATGCGTACATGTTTTGCAGTTGCTTCACATCATTGACCTTATGTGTACGCTCCTAGAAGGCCTTGGTGACAGCCCTGTATCCGTGCATTGTCATTGTATGGAAGTTGCCCTTGAAACCATAGTCCAACTCTTTGATAACAAATTGCAAGAACATGCGCACCGTGTCAGAGTCCCAATTTGCTTTGTGCACATTGTGGACTACAACAGAGCCTGTTTACTACTGCGCTTATGCAATGTTTGGAAGGCGTTGACTGCAATTATGAGTGCTCCATTTGGCTACTACAATGCAATAGTAATTGTGGTATATGTCCAAAAGCAACAATTTGACAAACGTAAAATGGGGTATCACAATTGGGATAATTACATTTTCTTTAACTTATTTAAAAAAATTACCAATGATATATTTGTTTGTTCCTAGTCGTTTTAAGGGTAATGTCTAGTAGTATTGGGACTTTCGAAGCTTGCACAAGTTGGCAAGTTCACAACTGTACAGTAGTGGGAAGAGAACTTGTGACAAAATTGATATGATATGAAAAAGTAACAGCCAATTAATATACAACAATAGGAACAAATTTACAAAACATCAAGTTAATGGGTTTTATTTTGCAAAACAGAATATAAAAAAAAAAAAGCTCCTTATGGATCCAACCAATTTTATCTGTTCTGATTGATTGTTTTGAAAATATCCAATCTACTTATCCCTTTCTCGTACCTATTTCCTTGTAATTCAAAAGGAACCGCTGCCTAACAAAATGATTTTTGTTTATATTAACAACTGCATTTGTGTGTGTTTGTGAATAGGCAGATCTGTCATCCTATGTGTATGATGCAATGAATGCAGCCATGAGAGTCATGCACAATATAGAATAAATGGCCACACAATTCCTCCTGCAGGTCCAATCTTCTTATTAATTGAATGCAAAATTACAATTCATAATTTTTATTATTATGTTAACTAATCAGCCGAAACAAAAACACGTATTGCCTGATTTGGTTTTAAAAATTCGAGCAATCCAATATGCAAAAATTGGTCATACCCTCCCATGTTTGACCCTAACCCAGTTTACTGATTTTCCAAAGGAGGCAATTTTTTTGTTCAGCAAAGGATGTAAAAATTAAACTGGGCTACGCATGTCAACAACAAAACAAAAATAGGTTGTGGTCCATGTTTTCATATGATGTTACTATGCATTGCTTATGTACAGTTCATACATGGTTCATAGAAGAGGAAGAGGAGAGACAAAGGCAAAGGCGGTTAACACCACCGGCGTGCACTGTGGATTACATTAGAAAAAGTCGAGCATAGAGCAGCAGCTACCAAATCGGCGAAAATGGTGATATGTACGGATTTGGTTCACATGCGCAAATTCAGTGGCGTGGAAGAGATGTTACCTTGTTGTTTGGGGGATATGGGTCGAAGTTATGTAGATCTGGTGGCGATGGTGCAGATTTCTACGACGGATGGTGTTTCCCGTCGATTATCATTTTCAGGCGATCGCGTCAAGGTCTGCCTTTGGCACGACTGTGGCAGTATAGCGATCCCGGGTTTCCCTTGTTGTACAGTGATCCGGACATGTGTCCGTGGATGTTGGTAGTTGTTTATTATCTTGTTTGCATCCTCTTTACTTTGTATATTGAGTTATAGGATGTGTTGGGCAGGTTTGTTACAGGTTGGTTGTGTTTGGGAGCCTAGTGCTGCTGCCCAGATTTTTGGACCTTCGCTCGAGCGAGGAGTTGGTCGCTCGAGCGAGAGTGGAGTTCGTGTCTGGTGGATCGAGCCAGAGTGGCTTCGCTCGAGCGAGCGATTGCGTCTGGTTCTGGACCTGAGAGTTGCATTTCTTGGCTCGAGCGAGTTTTCTTCGCTCGAGCGGTCTGGTTTGTTCTTCGCTCGAGCGAGAAGTCTGTCGCTCGAGCGTGCTGGTGGCAGACCTGAGGGTTTGAGTTGTTAGCTCGAGCGAGCATTCCTTCGCTCGAGCGCACTTCTGAGTTTTTGGCTCGAGCGAGAACTTCTTGGCTCGAGCGAGAGTTTTCTGTGTCTGGTCGCTCGAGCGACAAAGGCTTCGCTCGAGCGAGCGTGTTTTATATCAGCGGACAGTACCGTTTTTGAACATCAGTTTTTCACTTTCTTTTTCTTTCAAACCCTAGATCCGAGACTCTCTCTCTCTCTAAACTTACACTCTCTCTAAGATTTGATCTCCCTAGAGTGTGAATCTAGCCTAGGGCCTTTGTTAAAAAGATAGAGGGCGTTGAGAGCTTCGACTTAATCTGAAAAAGTTTGGATTTGGAGCACGTTGATCTTTGAGTCTTCATCTCCTTTTTGGCTCAAACTTCGAGGTAGGGATATCCTACTCCTCTCTATGGGTTTTGTCTTTAAATTTTAGTATTTTGAGATGTTGGGGTTGGTTTGGTAATTTTGTGAAAGTTTGGGGCTTTTGTGTAATTTTACAAAAGTTTGGGGTTTTATTCATAATAAACCTAGGTGCATGTTTGGCATAGAGAAATGGAATAAATGTTGAATCATTGATGAAAATGGGACCTAAGGGTTGAAATGTTAATTATGGAAATGACCTAATTACATTGGTTGATTAATTGGGATAATTAATTGTGAGAAATGAGGAAATGAAATGGAATTGTCGAGATTGGGAATGTATGGGGTTAAAGGGTGTAGTTGAATTGTTTATCACACACCGAAATGAAATGTTGATTGAATATCCATTTGTGCATTTATTTACTGTTTAGAAATAATTGCTTTGGGCTATCGGTGGAGGATAGTCGTGATTGTTGTAGACAATGCATGATGATTAGGCAAACGGAAACTAATCAATGGAATGTGTCATGGAATTTGACGGTTGATAGAATACATTAACTTTATGTATTGAGTGATTGTATATAGAACCAATGTGTTTGTATACGTTATGTGTAGAGGAGGAGATGGGGGATGTACTCCGCGGTTTAGGGGAAGATGGAGGATGTACCTCTAAACCGGTTAGTATTGGGAGAAGAGAGGGGATGAACTCCGTAGATACAGCTCATGTGCTTGTCTAGAGAAGTGAAGATAGAGCTCATATGCTTATCTTCGTGAAGTGTGGATACAACTTATATGCTTATCTGTGAATGTGGGATATTGTTGTTATACATATCTGTTGAGAATGTGGATATAGCTTATATGCTTATCTGTGAATGTGGGATATAGTTTTTATACATATCTGTTGAAAAAGGGAAAATGAAAAGTAACTTGGACTCATACGTCGTACGACATAAATATGTGATTTATGTGAATGTATCAGTGTTGGCCATCTATCAATTGCTAATCTTTTAGTCATTGTTCATAGTTGGTTTAGTGTATTTCTACTGGGCTGTGGCTCACCCTATATGGGAATATCATTTTCAGGAACAGGTAGCATGCCACCTCCAAGGACATAGCTTGGGAGGCTAGAGGCGGACATACTTTTGTCGTTTTGTTTTTGATGTATTACATGTAAATTCAAGCCAAGGGCTTAATGTGTAAATGAGTTAGTACTCTTTTTGTTGTAACCAAGTGTTAACTTGGAAAGCTGTAAGCCCGTAGGGCATTTTGCTTTTGTTGTTAACATGTAATACTTATGTAATGAAACTCTGATGAATAAAAGAATGTGGTTATTTCATATGTCAATGAATGTCTTATTTGATGGGTTTAATGTTATTTTTTTTGAGGGCGTTACAGGCAGTGCTGCAAGTTGAAGGGTGTGACGGATCTCCAGCAGTCGGCGATATGTCTGTGACGGGTTGGACTTGTTGAACCGACTGAGGTTTTTGTCTTGCTTGTTCAACGACGAATGGAGGTTAGAGAAGGAAAGGGGCTTTCTGATAGCGTATATTGTGATATATTCGTCTTAGAAGCAGCAACAAAAAGCAAGGGCAAAAATGTAATTTTACCCTCTGTAGATTCAAATAGGTTTTTGCCACCTAATGCATGGAGGTATGGTAACTTTTTGACTTTTTGATAACTTTTTGGCTTTTTATCTTTTTTAGTGGATCCCAAACCAACCCTAAGCCTTTTTCTTTTTATTTGCACCTAAAAGTCCATTGCCACACCAAGTCAGTGTGATGCAAAGTTAGTTTTTTCTAAAAAATTGGCACTAGCCATTTTTCTTTTTAGTTTAAGTGAATTATTACTTTAGTTTTAATTTAAATAATTTAATCTTTATATTTTTAATTTTACTATAATATGATCTTCCATGACTTATGATTGAAATTTATAATAAAAAAAAGATTAAGTGTAAAATTAAAAGGATCAAAGTAAAATTGAAAACAAAATACAAAAATCACTAGTTACACTGGTGGTTTCTATAGTTTGTTTTGAATTCTATTTTGGTCTCTTTAGTTTTGCACTCGATTTTTTTTTTTCCGTTTAAAATTTTAACAACGCATGGCGGAGGACCACATTACAATAAAATTAGAAATATATAGAACCAAATTGTTCAAATTAAAATTATGAGAACCAAAGTAAAATTTCACTCAAATTAGAGGATTAATGGTGTAATTTATCCTTTTACTTTCTATCTACTCACCTTCGTGCTTACTAAAATAAAAACAATATATGTTGTTATAATTATATTTGTACATCATAAAATATTTAGGGTAAACTACAAACACACCCTCTGAGTTTTACTTAAATTATAAATTACTCCTTGTGGTTCTAGAAATTACATTATCCCCCTAAGGTTTCTAATTTCATAACAAATAGGTCTTTTTATTAATAAATTATCAAGTTAATTAACAGTTTTTAATAATGTCAAAATTTTATTTCAATTAATAACTCAGATAATTTATTATTGTATAGGTGAACAATTAGAAATTTCACTTTTCTAATTAATTCTGTTAAATAAAAAATTCTGATAGGGAGATATTTGTAATTTTCCAAATCACAGAGGCAATTCGTATTTTAAGCAAATCTCAAGGGTGTATTTGTAATTTACCCAAATATTTATCATAAAATGAGTCAAAAATCGACCTATTCAAAGCATCTTATTAAATTTTCATTTTGTAGTCATATTGGTACATTAGAGGCCATACTGTGGAATGGGAGATTCAAAATGTTTGTTTAGACGGACTAGATAATAAGAAATTGTAATATAATGAATTGATAATCCTAAATATATAGTCTTTGAACTGTTTAGCTGGAAATGATATATATCCCATATTTGTTTTCTTATGCGGTTAAATGTTTGAAAATGACTATTTTAGTGAATATTATGTTTGATTTGAAAATTATGAAATATATTATTTAAATTGTTTACAATGACAATACTAAAATTGAAATATATTTTATTTCATTTTAAAATATATTTTATTTTATTTCACAAAAATCACTTTTAATTTTATTTAAATACGACATTAGAAGTATTTTCTTTTATGATTTTGCTAATAAATAAAAAAAAGAACTAAGAAAAAACTATTATATATCATGAGATTAATTTATACTTGTTTAAAAAAATTCAACATGTTAAAAAAAAAGATTAAAAAAATGAAAGAAATAAATTATATATATTTAAGGGTTAATTTCATCATTTAACTAGCTAATTTGGACTTTGGCTTAGTCCATCCATTTATGTCCTACACCTCTAGAATTTTTTTTCAAGATAGACATTAAAAAATTTAAAGTATACTAATTTAGACTTTCACTACAAGAAACTGTATATTTGGCGAGACCAAAACAATTTTAGTCGCCAAAAATAGTGCTTTGTGCGACCAAAAGTCAATTTAGTTGGCGTTGATCGCATTTTTTAGCTACCATATTGTTTTGGTCGACATATAATTCTTATTGGTGACCAAAAATAGTTTTAGTTGGTGTTTGTTGTCATTTTACGCTACTAGTTCTTCATTTAGTTGGCGTATAATGTCATTTGTCAACAAAAACACATTTAGTCACAAAAAAATGACACATTTAGATGAATTTTTGATGAAAAAAATTTATGTAGTCATTGTATATTAAAGATTGCTGACGAAAGTAAACATTAGTAGCCAAAAATGTTACGTTTGGCGACCAATATTTAGTTGCTGTTAATGAGTATTTGCGACAAATAATCATTTAGTTGCTAAAGATTCGAAATTTTTTTAAAGGGAAAGTCATTAATATTCGCGCCCAGTATCCTATTTACAGAAAAACACATTTCGGTTCTGCTATGTCTCACACACATAGAGAGCAGTCAATACCAAACCTCATCGCCACTCACCACCGCTGATCATCACCCTTGTTGGCCGCCGGCGCTCGCCACCATGACCACTGCAAATCAGCACCACCACTGATTATATGTATTTTTCTCTCGGTCTCTCTCCCTCTCTATCAATCTAGGTCTCGCTCTTTCTCTCTCTTTCTCGTTGTCTCTCCCTTCCCCATTTCTCACGCTTTCTGTAGGGTTTTTATATGATTTTTTTTCTTTCATTTTGTGTTGATTTCGTAAATGATTTTTTAGGGCTTTATCTGATTTCGTGAATGGGTTTGGTTGAAGTGGTTTTATTTTGGATTGTGGATTTTGGATTGTTGAAATTTCAATGTTGAGTGTTAGGTTTTTCAGAGTCAATTAAGAAGAACAAGTTTCTCATATTACAAATGCTAGGTACCCAAATAAAAAAATATAGTGCAATATCAAACATTTGGGATCATGTTGGATTTCGACTTCGTGCTCTGTCTCTCCACACTCATTGGTTTGATTTGGGTGAAAAATTATAGCACCCATGGACTCTTCTGACTTGAGTGTGTTTATATTGAATGATGTGTTGTTCAGCACCACCTGCACAATAACCCATCACCACTGCTAATTCCATATATGCTTTTGAATTTAGTGAGTTCAACTTCTTTATTGCTATTATATGCTTGTTTTTGTGTTTATAATATAATTGTGTTTGGATTGGATAGGCGTCGTATATGTACACCGTATAATAAATTATTAGGGTAATGACATAGATTAATAAGTGGAGTACATTAATGATTTTAGGATTTAAAAATTCAAGTTGGTTTCTGAAAGAGGAGAGAGGTCTATATCTATTGACATGATCTTTCATCTGTTTAGCTGCTACGTGTAATTGCAATTTGTAATTGTTAAGCTGTGTTAGGCATTGGGGGTGGCCCCCCATCCATCCTAAAACACAGATTTGAAAGTGAAACTGAAAGCCTATTATATGACCAAATGTGTCTCTGTTTTAGCTAAATCGGTTCATTAATTAGTTAATTAACTATTGATTAATCAATTGTTAATTAATCAACATGCTAGCCTCACTTCCATAAGCTTCTGTAATCTTATTTCAACTTGGGTTGAATGAAATTCAGGTTAAATCAGGATCACTCTCATGTTTTCTTGTTTTTTTGCGTTAAGATAGGTCGATCGATTCGCCATCACAAAATCATTAATTAGCATAACAAAAAAATAATTGTAAACTTGGATTTCAAATAAGTTGTCTGAAGATTCCACCTCTTATCAATGATTTGCTAATTATTTATCATCTCTTAAATATTTGATAAGGTACAATGAATTAACATATTATTATAAGATTCATTCACTTGGCCTACACACCAAACCATACATTTCTCTCCCCAACTATTTTTTTTTTTATTGGCAAAAGAAAGCTTTATTGATGAATCACATATAAATTACATATGATAGGCAAACATCAATAAAGAGGAGCTTGGAGCTAGAAAAAGCTCCAACCTCCTAGTTGGTGAGAAACCAACAACACAAAACAAAGCATAAGCAACACCTAATTGACAGCATCACCAACTATATAAATCATAACTAACGTATGCCAAAATTGAATGAATTTTCATAATCACCAAGTGTAAATTGTATACTTTAAACTAATCAAATAACACCTTTCATAATCAGTTTGTTCTTTTCGGAGTAGGAATATCCTTTTTCCTTCTTCATAGTTACTAATACCCAACTTCTCTCTATTTGCAACAAAATAGAAGCTAAAGTTAAAAAATATAGTTGATTACAAACCCGATAAAGCAACTTACAGAAGCAATAATCCAAATAATTTAATTGTGACAATTGCGTTGTGAGGAAAATTGAAAATTGACAAGACTTCAAAAGTGGGAAACACCAAAACATTATTATCTGTTTACAATAATGCAAATTAGGATGCAAGAAAAATAGATGTTTTGTCCGCAAAAGTGATAACTAAAATTTTATAATACTCTCTCCATCTCATTTTATGTTTCCAACTCCCCATTTTTGAAAATTCATTTTATGTGTCCTAGTTTGAGAAGCTAAAAATTTTTAACCATTACTTCCTTATTTCAAACTATATTTAAATACAATTTCAATTACAATTGACATCCTTGCAATTTTTGTTTTGTAGATGGTTGTAATTTTTGTTTACAATGGAACTAATGGGTGTAAGTTTTGCTTTGCAGATGGCTTTTGGCATTGACATGTGGATCTTCCTTTTTTTGTATGAAGGATAATTCACACTTTTGAACAGTTGGGAAGTTTTTTGTCGTTCTCTACTTTTTGTGTGGAATTTGGATGAATCGTACATAGATTTTTTGGTGGGGTACACAATACTTTTGACATGGAACTTGTTTTTATTGTTGTGGTATATATAGATTAGCTTTTGTCGTGGTACATATTACCATGATAATTTGTACCATGTCAAATGGTCATTACAATGCATAGTATAGTAATTTTTTTTTTTTTTTTTTTTTTTTTTGTGTACGGAGGATATTGTTTTGATAATGTATTTGTTATGTATGACGTTATTATTTGTAATTGGAATGTATATAGTTGGTTTGTATATAAGTTTACATTAAAAGGTATTCTTTTTTGTTTGATGGTTGTAAGTAAATTATGCGTTATGGAATAGGTGATAATACATACACGTTGTTTTGTTTGTATACCTATTACAGGTTGCGGTGGATACATACAGGTTGTGGAAAAATATATTAAAATGAAAACATAAAATGATGTTTTTGGCAACAAAACAATTGGTAGCCAAAAATGGAGTTAAATATTTTTAGTAACTAAAAAGTTAGTAGCGAAAAAAGAATTAAATCTTTTGGTGACTAAATATTTAGTAGCTAAAAAGAACTAAAAACAGTTTAGGCAACTAATTATTTAGTAGCTAAAAAGAAAAACACTTTTGGCGACTACAAATTTAGTCGCCAAAAACATAATAATTATATCATAGGCAACAAAACCTTTTTTAGCTAAAAAAAAATTAGACTTTTTCCGACTAAACTGTGTAGTAGCTAAACAAGAAATCGAACTTTCCGCGACTAAACATTTAGTAGCTAAAACAACACTATTGGCGACTAAAACTTTGGTTGCTGTAGATACTTGAAGTTTTGGCGACAAAAAATTTAGTAGCTGAAGATGTGATTTAAATTAAATTTAGTGTCCTTTGGGTGACTAATAGTTTAGTCGCCAATTTGCCTCGTCAACGACTAAATCTATTTTGTCGCGAATACCTTTCACTTTTGCCTACTAAAACGTTAGTTACCATTTTGTAGGACTTTTGGTGACTAAATTTTTTTTAGTCGCCAATACCTTCCTCGATAATCTTTCCGCGACAAATCCAGTGACCAAAATTTAGTCGGGGGAATAGTTCGACGACTGAAAACCTTACTTTTGGTGACTAAAAATTTAGTTGCCAAAAGTGTAATTTCTTGTAGTGTTTTCAAATCACACACCAAAAAAAAAGAAAAAAGAAAAAGAGATAAAATGAGACTCTTTTCTCGTAGAGTCTGATTTAATTTATGTAGTAAATTATAAAATATGTTTTTGAGGTATCAGATTTGAGACTAGAAATAAAATACATAGATATATACTTTATATTGGATTATTATCTAAAAAATTATACATACTAAGAAGAATAAACAAGAAACAATGAAGAATTTCTATATATAAATTTAAATCATATATATATATATATTAAGAACATTAACGATCACATTTCTTGATATATCGTTAACTATATTAAGAATAAGAATGAGTGTGGTGACATCCATTATGTGATATTGACAGAAAAAATAATAAACAAATTATGATAATAAAAGTTGGTAATTTTAACATCACTGTTTTAAGAGTTTGTGGGTTATGAATTGAGTGTTTCATGGAGATGGAGTGGAGTGTGAGTTGGGTTGATTGGGTGTTGAATGAAGTGGGATAGAGTATTCGAATTTAGAGAATAAACAATTTTAACATACATATATTACTAATTTATAAAATAATTTTTTTTAGGGTGTTCAATTGCATAGCGTACTTAGAGGATAGAGTCGACCATGCATACCCCCCATGGGATTATTAGTTCGGCCTTCACTTTTCTAACCAAACATTGGCCTATCTATTTTATTGGATATAGAGTCTAATCCCATTCCTTAATCCCACCAAACAAACACTCCATTAATTTTAAAGCAATTTTAAGGATTGTAACTAATTAGAGTAGCAATTTTGTTCGGTATGTTTATCAAAAGGGGAAATATGAAAGCCATAAAATGTATTACACAGAATTTTGGGTAAACTTCATTTTACTCCCTGTGGTTTGGGCTGGATGCAGTTTATCCTCTGACATTTGGAAATAACCACATAATTCCCATGTGATTTTTGGACCAAAGCGCACATGTAACTTCTGTTATACACTTATCTCTATCATTTCATTTAAACTAAACCTATATATATTGTTCACAATTCACAGAGTTCTAGAGAGAGAGAGAGAAGAGAGAGAAGAGCAACAATGACGAGGGGCTAACAATCAATGAACCTTAATAATCAAATTCACAAGTTTTTGATCAATTCTTTGCTATATACATGTGGTTATCAATTCTAGAGAGAGCCATAACCAAACCCATTTCTAAGAAAAGGAAATATTTATGTAGCAAAGAAATAGATACATATATACACATGTATATATATATATATATATATATATATGCAAAAGAGAAGAGCAATTTCACGTGAGTGGTGAAAAACAAAATGAGCCTTCAGCTCCATGATCTTCCCAAGCTAAGTCCTTGGTGGAGATCAGCACTTGAAAGTTGGTTTCCACATGGGGTGAGCTGAAGTCCAATAGAAAATACTTGAACACACTATATGATACTTAACAAAGTTATATAGTGAATGCCTATGCATGCCATTTATCAAAACATTACACTTTCTCTTTCCAAACAATGCAATGCCATGATTATAAATCAATTCGTGAAACAACACTTTTTAAATTAGAAAACAGAGCAATGGATAGACAACATTGAGAATCTCTAGATATGTGTCTGCTAGTAGGTTATACAAGCACTATCAAAATCATTTTATTAGTACTAATTGGAAGGATCGACACCTAACCGCGTGAGTTTCTGGACTTTCACCAATGACACATAGGCCAACATAATTAATACCACAACCACACCCGCTAACCAGATTCACCAAGGTATTCACCCATTTTTCTCAAAACAATACTTTTTTAATGTATAAGTGTGAAACAATGTTTAATACAAGATGTATGAGTAGTTGGTTTCAATTAACTTAATCCTCATGGAATTTCTATTACAGTCAAAACTATTCTTTACCCATAGTCCAAATACAAAAGATAAATATCCAACAACAATTATAATATCATAATCTTAATATAGAAATGATAATACATATCCAACTCTACTCTTATCATCAATAGATATATATCCTACTTTACTCTCATGCAATTTCTATAATAGTCAAAACTATCCTCTATCCATAGTCCAAATACAAAAGATAAATCTCTAACAACAATTATAATTTCATAATCTTAATATAGGAGTGATAATACATATTCAACTCTACTCTCACCATCAATAGATACATTCATTTTATCTTTTCAAAAACTCAACATCTTTTCCTTTATTCTTAGGTTAAAACCAATGATTTCTAATAAAACATTTATTCCCTTCAAAAACACATTTAGAGCAGAATTTTCCAATATTTCAACACAACTTAACAACATACTAATTTCTACAATATTTTTCATGAACCCATTTGAAAACCCATCTTTTGTATTCCTAAAACCAAACCCTAAATCAAATCTACTACTTCTAAATCACCACACTTTTCAAGGAACACATAATGAGGCTAAGAATCATACAAAGAGGTTGAATAAATCCTTATCTCAAGAGTAGAAGGAGAGAAGAACAAGACCCAACTTTTGGATGGAGTCGAAAATGGAACCTTTCTGATTAAAGTGGAAATCTTTCCGATTAAAATGTTCACTTTTATGTGCTCTACACTTTTCTTCAAAGCACTATGGCAGTGAGCCAAACGGATTTGAGTGTATTGGGATGTTTAGACAAGAACTAGAGAGAGACAGTGAAGAAATTTGGTAAAGTTAATTGTTAGAGAGAGAGATCAAAAAGTGACAAAAAAGATCTTGTTCCTGTACTGATATACACATAGACCACTTGAGCGATCAAAATACCGCTCAAGCGTCAAACATAAGGAACTGCTCGAGTCACCAACTTAAGGCTTAAGCGTACAATGATCCCCACCTAGTAGTTTAGGCTTGCAAAGAGACCACTTGAGCAAAATAAATACCGTTTGAGCGTTAAATACAGAATATTGCTTGAACGACCAACCCATGGCTCGAGCGAAGAACACCCTTTTTCCAGAAGCTCAGACCGCTCGAGCGAACTTGAAGAGAAACATGCATAAACTCTTTTGAAAACCTAACTCCCAACCTCTTTAAAACACAACCAACAACCCCAAACAACCAATCCCACACTACAACAAGATAATATGGAGTATAAACAACAACCATGATTACTGGATCTCGGACCAAAGAATACGAAAGGGTCAAGTTCTAACCCGAGTCGCTATATTCATTTTGTTGAGTCATGTCATATTTTGATTCACGTTGAAAAATGATCAATCCTATTTTGTTAATTTTATATATTGATTGAGTAGTGTGAAAAATTCTCATCCTTAACCCCCCAATTAATTTGAGCTCTTATAGCATTGATAAGCTAAAAAATAAAGATTTGATACAACTAATTGAAATTCAATTATTTGATTTTTTTTTCATTTTTTTTTGTAATCTAAATTTTGTTAAATTGTAAAGCAATAGGACTATATATATATATATATAATTATTTTTTAATATATTTTTTTTAAAATCGTTTTTAATTCTTGTAATGATTTTTCATCTCTTGATATCATTTTATCCAAATAATTATTTATTTATTTATTTTTGTGTAATGATATATGAAGGGCCCAATTAAAAAAATCTGCCTTAGGCCCTTAATAACTTAGGGTCGGCCCTGCATATGATGAACGAATTATTGATAAAAATAGGAACTAAGTGCTACGTGAATTAAATATTTTGAAAAGTCTAATATAATTATATTAAACTTGTGACTTTAATATATTTTTTTTTTCAAATTTCAATAGAAGTAAATATAATTTACCATTTTCTTTTTCTTCAAGCTCATCGTATTTAACTAAATGTGTCAAATCTAGTCCAACATTGAATTGTATTCCTTTAAGATCTATCTAAACTAGTTTAAATCTGTAATTAAGTTTAAATGGATTTCATTTTGAGAATTTAATTAAAATTCAATTTAAATGAATTAGACATGTGGTTAAACAAGTACACCCATTCTACCACAACTCTACCACCGCTATCCCACAATCTCAACCACCACCTCTACTACTCCTCCACTAGCGATGTGACTCCACCACCATTGCTGCCATTCCACCACCTTCACCTTCACCTCCACCTCCACCCCAACACCACGACCATACCATGACTACGATTGTCGTCACCACCGTTCTACCATCACCATAACTCCATGACCACAACCTCACCATCGCCACCAACACCATTGCTATCACTCCGTCACATCCTCTACCACCACTCAACCACCACCACTACTAACAACAACAACAACAACAACAACAACGACAACGACAACGCAACTACTCTACCTCTGCTTCTACTTGACCACCACTATCTATTGGAAGATAAATAAATAATTTAACAGGTTAGTGGGATAATTTGTCCAACCGGTATTCAATTTAAAAACTTATAGAATACTCCTGGAATATCACGTGTCCATACTATTTAACTTGCTTATTAAATGAACAAATTTAGATTAAAATATTTTAAATGCATAATCCAATTTAACCCATTCAAACCAACACATTTGCCACATCTATATTGAACTTGGATCTTTATTAGAAGCATAGATGCTTTTAGACATTCTATGCTCTCATGTATTCTCAGACCATTGTAAGATTTAATAATACATGTAACCATAATAATAATGCGGAATTAAACTTTACAGGATCTTGAATTCAATACCACTCAAGAATAAAACAAACATACCTTTGTCAACAATTGAATTAGAGAAGTTGAGAAAATACCCATAATACCTTTAATTCTTGGCTCACCTTCTTCTCTCTGTCTCTCTTAATTAGGATGACTATAAAACTTAGAGTGATGGAAAAATACTCATGATATGAAAGGGGAGTCACCCATCCTTATATAGAGGAGGAAGAGGGCCAAATAAACTCTATCAGAAGAATTCCTATCCATCAAGGTTTCCTTCTTATCTTAGAAGAGTAATTATATTAAAATTCTAATTACTGAACTTTATATCAAATATTGGCTTTATCTAATTGTGGAGTCCAAATAAATTAAAACATGTAGATATATGTAGGCTATTGGGCCACACAAGAAAATAAATCCAACATTCTCCCACTTGGCCCATTAAGCCGATTATGATGCAATTATGAGTTTTTTCAAAAAAATATGCAACTTATAAATTTTTTTTTTTTGACTCATTGGATTCCACACTAAAAACTTTGACATGTGATCACAAATTTTATAAATAGCCAATAAGTTCAGATATATTAGAAACTATAATATTGTGATTACTTCAGATCACCAATGTGAGTCACAACGGTTATATAACATTTATGTCATATTCCCTTCTATGCACCACATCATCGATAACCTTCACTAACCCAGTCCATTATTGGGATATGTAATTATTTGCCTGAAAGGCCCCTGTAATTTGTCTTGTTAAGACATTTCCTGTTTATCAATATTCAAATTAATGTGTACACACAGTTTTAGAACAGGAAAAACAGAAACAAAATTATTATTGCGCAAATAGTGTCAAACTCACGATTAACCATACACATTAAGGGTTGCTTAAAAGGCCCATCCTGATAACATACTCTTTGTATGTCTTTGGTAGCAATCCCTTTGTGAATGGATCAGTAATCATAAGAGATATGCTTAAGTTTTCAATTAACACTCGTTGTTTCTAGACTCTTTCTCTAACAACTAAGTACTTTACTTCCATGTGTTTGGAACCACTGGAGTACTTTCCATTCTTAGAGAAGAAAACTGCTGCGGTATTGCCACAATATATCTTCAATGGCTTGGCAATTAAGTCAACAACACCAAGTCTTGAGATGAAATTTCGTAACCATAAAGCATGATTTGTAGCCTCAAAGCATATGGAATGTCCTTCATTCGTTTTCTGTGCAAGTCATTCCTTGGACTATAGCGATTTTGGATTTAACCCGGCATTTATGGTGTTCCGAACTCGGGTCTTGTGATTTAATGCCATTATTTATGCCTTTTCCCCCCTCTCACTCTTTGAATTTGAGTTTTGGAATGTCTTGGGCGTGTTTAGAATAGGTTGGTTGCTAGTTGGTCTAGAATCTTGTTACCTAGAATTTTGGTCTTCCGCTCGAGTGGGCCTTTTTGCGCTCAAGCGGGGTTTGCAAACATTCTATACTTTGTACATCTGCAAAAATGTTGGGGAAGTGTTTTTCACGCTCGAGCAGCATTTATTACGCTAGAGCGAGTATACGCTCGAGTGGCATTTCTTGCGCTCAAGTGGCTGTTTGAAGTTTGTAAAAATTCTGGAAAAGTGTATTCTACGCTCGAGCAGGTAGTGTCTTGTTGTCGTGTCTTGGCACTCGAGCGGCTTTTTTTGCACTCGAGCAGGACAAATTCATGTGTCTGACGCTCGTGCGTCAAACTCTCCGCTCAAGCGGACTGCACGTATATTAGATCGTAAAAGTGACTTTTTACATAACTTTTTCATCTCTTTTCACCCAAAACCCTAAAGTTGAGAGCCTCTCTCTCTAAAACTCACATTCTCTCTACATATTGACCTAAATCTTTTGATCTCTACACCCTTGAGCCTTTATTGAAAAGATAGAGCTCCTCAAGATCTTCTCTTCTACCCAATTAAAGTTGGATTTCAGCATTTTTGGGATTCCATCCTTCCTTGGCTCGTCTTTACTCTTTGAGGTAAGGATCTTCTACGCTTTATTATGGTTTTTAACTTAAGTATTTTGTAGTTGTGTAACAATGGTGGGTTTTGTGGTATTTTGAACACAAACCTAGGGTTTGAGTGATATTTAAAAGAGGGGCTTTTGGTGGGAATGAAATAAAAGAACATGGGGTTTGAAAATGAAGCCTTGTTGTGTCAAAATAGTTGATTTTGGTACTTGGTTGAGATTTGAGGAAACAGGGGAAATTTGCCCTAGAGGAGTATTATATTCATTTTGTATAAATAAATGATATTGATTTTGTAAACATGGAATTGGACATGTATGGAGATAGATAATGAAATGAAATGGATGATGTGTCTCATCTTTGGAAATTTTGAATAAATTATCTGTCTTGAGAATGTATATTTGTTTAGAAATAGTTGTATTGGGCTATTGGTGGAGGATAGCTTTGATTATTGTAGAAATTGCATGTGGATTAGGTGAATTGGAACTATCCCATGGTCAACTATCATTGAATATGATTGTGTTGTGAATACATTACATATGTATGTACTTTAGGAACGGAAAGGGGATGTGTTCCATACGTGATTGTATGTTTATATACATTATATATGTATGTTTGTTTTTAGAGGAGAAAGGGGATGGACTCCATTATAATTAAGTTAGCCGGAGTGTCCTAGGTAAAAGTCTGTAGACACCCCATTTTTGACCGTCCTCAAGACTTGGACGTCACCGTTTGAACACCCGGTGATCATCCATGTTTGTGTTCGTTTGGAGTTCCCGGAGGTCTCGGCTACGCACCTTGCCTCAGGATCTCCGAACTCGACTGTTTAGTGTCTGGTTTTGCACCAAACACTTGTGTCTTGCCTTTGAGAGGCAGGATAGGGCTTGTAGACCATCCCCACCCATCACCGGCCGTGGCTTGAGGCCATCGGCTGTGTTTTGTGACCACCAGCCAAATATTTGGCTGGACGGCACTATAGATAGCCGGTCAGCTATACTTTTTTGGTTGATTGCATCTTTGGCTGGCCGACTACTGTGCATCTGCTTTTGCAGATATTTTAACACAGCTGTATGGAGGGATCTCTCTCTTTAGAAGCTTGTCTTGTAAGCTTTACAAGACAATAAGCTCTATAAAGAGAGGTCTTCTCTCTTGTTGCAAGGGGTTGGACAATTTAGACAACCATTTTTTTAGGGTTTGAGTTCTGGGGTTAGGGTTTCATACATATCCTATCTCTATATCTCTCTTGTGTGTGTATAAGTGTGGTTTGTGTCTTACTATTGCACACAAACACATAGTGTTACACCTTTTCTTGGTTCTTGAAGGACCAGAGGTCTGTTCTTGGAGTTTTGGGGCTAGTTTAAGCTCAAGGAAGGGGCTGGTCCACCATTTGTTAAGAAGGTCCACCATTTGTGAAGAAGGTCAACAAGGGTAACAATCTTACCCCTTTTTACCCCATTCTTGCATACTATTTTTTCCTATCTTAGAACTATTTTTGAGCTTAGTGTATAATATAAAAAAGTTCTGTTCTTAGGCCCTCTAAATAGTTTGTTTAGAGTGTTTTGTGGTTTGGAGGTGTTTGACCCCTCTCAAGCCTTCAGAGGCTCCATTTTGTGCTATTTTGTGTAAGCTCCGAGACCTTGGTGTTTGGGCCTCCTCACCACTGAAATGTTGAGGGATTTTAGAGGTGAGGATGGTGCCTTGAGATCCCAAGAAGGAGAGGGCCACCCCCTCTCCTTGTTGTCCTTGAAAAGGGCCATTTTTGCCTCTTTAATGAGCAGCTAGTTAAGCCTCATGTTGACCATGACTTGGCTGTTATTTATGCTCATTTTGCCATGAAATAGCATTGTTGTATGTTGGTTTTGGTACACCATGCATGCTTAGCATACCTACCTTGTAATGCCATGTTTAGGCCTTAACATGCCTTAGGTTGTAAACTATTGTTCTAGCATGTTTTAGGCCTAGCTTTGCGAAGCTTTTGTGCTTATTTTGCTATGTTTGAGGTCTGTCCATAGTTGTTTGGGTCGACTTTGGCATGCTTAGTATAGCCCCTTTGCATTTTTGGTTTGTTGGCCTTAAGTGTGTGAATGTATAGCATGCATCCTTGCCTTAATTTAGTGGGTTGGGACCATTTGTAGC
This sequence comes from Camellia sinensis, assembly GCF_055761805.1. Lineage (NCBI taxonomy): Eukaryota > Viridiplantae > Streptophyta > Magnoliopsida > Ericales > Theaceae > Camellia > Camellia sinensis. The sequence goes on along the minus strand of NC_138975.1, from coordinate 96,737,138 downwards.
ATCATTTTAGTCCCTTTGACATGCTTGTATGCTTGCCTTGGACACCTCTCTAATGCTTTGAAAGCTTGTGTTGTATGCTCCATATCTTGGTCATTGTGTATGCTTTTGAATTCAAGCCATTTAGATGCCATCTAAGCGGTCTTTTGGGCTTTGTTTTATGTGCTAAAATTCTGTTTTTGGTCATTTAAGTCTTGCCATGTGTGGTCATATCAAGTGTAGTTCAATACTTCATTAGCTTGCCTTGAATGCTTGGGCCATTTGTTGCATGTTTAGCCTATCTTGTTTGCTTGGTTTGGCACCATGTTCTTGCATGATTTTCAGAGCTTAATGCATGCCCCATGTCCATGATTATCCCCTTTTAAGTGTGCTTAAAAGATGCCCTTTGATGCTTAAGTGTTTAGGCCTTAACATGTGCATGTGTGTATGTGTGTTTGGTCCCATCTTCTTAAGCTTTGGCCACTGTTTTGGACCTAACTTAGAGCCGTCCAATTAGTGTAAGTCCATCCCTTGTATGCCATTCAAGTGCTATTACATTATCTCATGTTTGCATGCTTTGGTTGCATGTGTTGCATGCTTGAAATCATTTGCATTTGGCATGCATTCCCTTGGTCGAATTACTAGCATGTTGCATGATTAGATTACATCTTGCATGCTCTAAGTAGTTTGCATAGCTGTGGCATGCTTGTTTGCCTTGTTGTTTGGATTGTGTATATAATGTGCATTGCATGTTTGCATGCTCTCTTTTATACCATGTCGCATGTTAGTTAACATGCTTAGGTTGCATTGAACATGCATGCCTTGTCCCTTGATTGAGTGATAGGGATTGGGGCCCTTATGTGTTTGCGTGCATTACATTTGAAATCAAAGTGCACACTTGATTCTTTGGGCCATCACGCATTGAAATGCGCGATTGATGGTCCGAGAACCAAGGACCATATCCCTTTGAGTCGTACACATGATGAGGGATAGGATTAGTGCATACATTGCTTGAAATGCATTGCCATGCCAAGTATTGCCCTCTGCTGCTGTCAAAACAGTTTCTGCAGGAACTTTTGTTCGACCGGCAACATTTAGTGTCGATCGGCCACCATTTTGGCCGATGGATCAAAGTTGTGGCTGGTGACCATTCTGCATGGCCGGTGGTGTTCTCCTTCAGCCGGTGGTGTTTCCCAGCATCCACAGAGTAAACCCTGAGACTTTGGCAGTCATCAGAGGATCAAAGGAGGGAAAACAGAGGCATCTTGTGCATGGTGGCGGATTTCCGAGCAAAACCGAGCGCGCACTGCATTGGGCCTTCATCTCGGGACTGTTTATTGTTTAATTAGCTTAATTAATTTGCTCAATTAATTTAGTTGGTCTGTAATAATTAATTAGCTAGGATAGTTAATTCATTATTCGAACTGTATTATTCTTTCGGTCCCTCCGGGTGAGGGCAAATCTGTAATAAGTGTGGGTGCGTGTGTGTGCATGTCTTCCAATCCCCACTTCTTTCTTCCCTTTTATTTACCCGCTTATGATGGTAGATCAGGGCATGTTTAAATTAGCATACAGTATGACTGCATGTGTGCATCATTCATCAGTATTGCATGCACCGGGCTCGGCGCATCATGCTAACTGCATCGGTATTTCAAATTTAACTTGAATACATGCTACTTGTGCATTTTCACATGTCATTCATAGGTTAGCCGAGCCGACTCTAATTGCATCCTGTATGTGTTGCATTAGTCAATTTGATACAAACTAGGACCATGCATGTTGGCTAACTAGTTTATTGTTTTGGCATGGAGTACAATGTAAGTATTTATGCTTTAGCATCCTTGCATGCGTGTGAGTGTTGCCATGATAGCATGATTACCATGAGGCTAGCTGCTTATGTGATATAACTGCTTGAATGCCTGTGGGTGAAGGTTGGATTGTCTGAGTTGGAAACATTCGTTGAAATCCGTATTTTAGCCTACTTGCGAGTAGCAAATTCCAAAGTGTTTTTTCAAAACAAACGGATATGCAATGCTTATTTCCAAACTAGGCAATCTAGTCTATACTTGTTTGCCGTGCGCATAACATAGTAATTCTAGGCTAATAACTGCAATAAGAACACATAACGTTTTCAAAAACGGATATCATGGTTAGTAGAGGCCGATCTTCGGATCGGGCGAGAGGGGGTGCTCATAGCTGACCTTCCCCAATCGTACCCAAGTTCCCGAGCCGAGGCAACTTTGGTGATGACAGACACGTGGCCTTTGGCACCGAGTCAGGGTTTCCTAAATTCCCCCAAAATAAAATATTTAGGTGGCAACTCTGTATCTGGCAAAGCAGTCCATGTTTGGAACTTCTTTTCAAAAAAATCTGTTTCTCAAGACGATTTGCCGGATTTGGAGTCTTTGGTTCAGATTAAGAACCGTGACTCAAATCGAGTCCGAACTGTAGTGAGGCCTACGGGCACGTCTACAAAGTCCTGAAATCTATACATGGGTAGCGATCCCGCGAACGAAATATCCGTAAAATGGTAAGATGGAAATCTATACATGGGTGCCGATCCCGCGGACGAAATATCCATAAAATGGTAAATGAATGTGGATGTGTTGACTTTGAAAATGTTGAACTACCAAGTTGTAGTCTCGCTTGAGATATTGAAGAAAACGAATGAAATTGGTTTATGTAGCAAAGTGAAACAAAATGGGGAATGAAATGAGCTATGAACTTGTTATGTTGTGAATACAAGAGATGATGAATGTTTTAGCCTTAACATAGTTTATGCTTACTACTCTTATACCTCTGTTAAATCTCATATACTGTGTTAGATTATCTTTTCTGGGCTGTGGCTCACCTTATTTGGGGAAAAACATTTTCAGGTAATGATGGTATGCTTCCACCAAGGCAATAGCATTGGAGGGTTGTTTGGGAAGCACAAGGGCTTCTCGCTTTGTTTCACATTTTCTATAGCCTAGGGCCTTAATTGTAAGGGCTAGTCCCACTTTCGTTGTAACCAAGTTAAGACTTGGAAATGTGTAAGCCCGAAGGGCATTTATTTATGTTAAATTGTATTATAATAGTAACTTTGTGTAATGAGAGAACTGTTTACTCTGATATATGTTGCCTTCTTTATATTTGCTTATGGCTTATATTATGGTTATATTTTGAGTGCGTTACATGGACACTATTTTTCACTTAATTTATTACCCTTCATGATGGGTGCATCACTGGCTGAACAAAACTGCATATTGAATCTCTCCAAAACACGATCAATATATCCTTTTTGAGATAGTCCTAGCAATGCTCGAGATCTATCCCTAAAGATCTCTATGCCAACTCATATCGACCATTTTAAAGTTCTTGGAGAGATATTCCTTGGTTTCATGCAATAAGCCAAGGTCATTACTAGCTAACAAAATGTCATCCACATATAGCACCAAAATAATGAACTTACTCCCACTAACCTTCAGATATATGCACTGATCAACTGCATTTTCCTTAAATCCGAAGGAGGTAATGGTATCATTAAACCTTAAATACCATTGCTTGGAAACTTGTTTAAGGCCATATATGGATTTCTTTAATTTTCAAGCTAAATGTTCTTTACCTTTCTTTGCAAATCCTTCTGGCTGCTCCATATAAATTTCTTCATCCAAATTCCCATTCAGAAAAGCAGTTTTCATATCCATTTGATGCAACTCTAAGTCATAATGAGCTACCAATGCTAGGATGATTCTAAGTGAGTCCTTCTTAGATACTGGAGAGAAGGTCTCTGTATAGTCTTTGCCTTCTTTTTTGAGTAAAACCCTTGGCAACAAGTCTAGCTTTAAATCGTTTGATATTGCCTTTTGCGTCGCACTCGGTCTTGAAGACCCATTTACATCCGACCTTTTTACAATTATTAGGCAATTCGACAAGATCCCAAACACCATTATGTTCCATGGATTTTAACTCTTCATTTATAGCATTGACCCATTTAGTAGAATCATCACTATTCATGTCCTATGAAAATGAGACTGGATCTTTGTTAATCCCAATATCAAAATCAGATTCCTGTAGATACACCATGTAATCATCTGGAATGGCAGGCTTTCCTTCCCTTCTATGATCTTCTCGGAACTACCGATTGTGGTGGTTCTACAACATTTTTAATGGTAGTATCTTTATAAAGTGGTGAAACATGAGGTGGTGAAGGATTTTCATTATGTTGTTTGTTTCTCTCAGCCTGTGGAATAGTTTGAGGAACAACAATTTTTCCATAAGGGTCAAATGTTGGCACATCCATCCTAATTTCCTAGAAATTCACCACTCGTGTTTTCTCACTCCCACTAATTTCACCATTCTCTAGGAATCTAGCATTACCAGTCTCCATTATCCTTGTACTGTGATTAGGATAATTAAATTTGTACCCTTTAGACTTGTTTGGATAACCAATGAAATATCCAGATATTGTTCTTGAGTCCAATTTTTTTTTTTCTTGTGGGTTAAAGATTCTTGCCTCTGCTGGACAACTCCAAATATGTAAGTGTCTCAAACTAGGTTTCCTATCAGTCCACAACTCAAAAGGAGTTGTTGGGACCGCCTTACTAGGAACCCTATTCAAGATATACATTGCAGTCTTTAAAGCTTCACCCCACAGTGAAATGGGTACAATTGAGTAACTTAACATACTCCTAACCATATCTTTAAGTGTACGATTACACCTTTCAGCAACTCCATTCTGCTGTGACATACCAGGTATTGTATATTGAGCACAAATACATTTCTTTTCTAAGAATTTGGCAAATGGGTTAGGATTTTGGCTTGACTCATCATATTTGCCATAATACTCACCACCTATGTTTGATCTCACTATTATGGTATTGTATATTTACCATAATACTCACCACCTTAAGGATGTCAACAGCCTGAGACTTTTCATGAATTAGATACATATATCCATAACGTGAGAAGTGATCTATAAATGTGATAAAATATTTTTCACCACTAAGACATGGGATGTTGAGTGGCCCGCAAATATCTGTATGAATTATCTAGAGAAGCTCATTACTTCTTGTGGCACCTTTCTTGGTGTGTTTGGTTTGCTTTCCTTTAATGCAATCCACACATATCTCAAAATCAGTGAAGTCTGGGTTTTCCAAAATCCCATGCTTCACCAAATTTTCAATTTTATTTCTAGAGATATGCCCCAACCATCTATGCCACAAGATTGAGTATTTATCATTAATTAAACCACGTTTTAAACCAATATTCGAATGCAGAGTTACTAATGATTGTGCAAACTCATGATTTAAGGTAATTTTATATAAACCATCACATAAATTACCAGAACCAATCATTATTGAATTAAACATTAAATTGAGTTTTCTGCAACTAAATAAAACTGAATATCCAAGACGATCTAATTTGGATGACGAAACTAAATTCCTAGAAATTGAAGGAACATAAAAAGTGTCTTCTAGATCCATTTGATGACCTGTCTCTAAGATCAGTCAATAGGTTCCTACAGCTATGACTTCAGCTTTGAGATGGTTCCCCATATAGACAAATCTTTCACTTTCCTCTGATTTTCTAGTTGAGAGGTATCCCTGCATGGAATTTGTAATGTGGGTCGTGACCCTAGAGTCAATCCACTAAGTGTTCGAAGATACTTCAGTTAGATTTGATTCATAATAAACAAAAGAAAATTTCTTACATTTCTTTTCGAACCAAGCCTTTCGCTTGCTGTAGTCTTTCTTCACATGTCCTTTTTTGCCACAAAAGTAGCACTTGACAGTGAAACTATTCTAAGCCTGATTTTCTTCCCCAAGCCCATACTTTTTCTTGGGTGGATTTTTCTTTGATTTTACAAAATTACCCTTATTTTCCTTTATAGCTCCATGAGTTATAGCCAATGCAGTTTGACATCCTTCCTCCCTCAACCTCACTTACTCTTGAACACACATATTAGTCAGCTCATTCAAACTCCACTTATCTTTATTGGTGTTATAGTGAATTATGAATGCGTTGAACTGTGATGGAAGTTAGGTGAAAATGAATTGTACGAGGAAAGTTTCATCAACTTGCATCCCTAAAGTTTTAAGATTTGCAACTTTGTCGCCATAGGTGGCCATTATATTTCATTGTTGTCAATTCAACCATAATAGTGCCAGCAAGTGGCTTGTCAATCTTCAACAGCCTTTAAGCATTCCAATGCAATAAGATAGAACATGTGACACCCCAAATTTTACTTTAAGCATTAGGGTAACGTCACTAAAGAGTCCTTTGGTCAATAACCAAGTAAGATCCCAGGAAGGTCGAAGGAGTCAATATAGCCTCTCTTCTAAGTCTAACCACCTTAGATAGCAAGCTATCTTTCTGACAGATCTTATAAGTAACACGAAAAAAGGCATAAACAATATACATATTAAAGCTTTAAGAATTATAATGATGAACTATTGATATCACATAAGTCTTTCTATCTCTGTGATAAAAACTGAGGCCTCAGCCTGACTATTCACTGGTGGGGTGGATAAGGGCCACTGATCTGGTAACTGCTGAATTGGTGATCTGTGCCTGATTGGCCCTTTAACCCTGCCTCTAGCAAAGGAACACTGATTGCCTTTGAACTGAATCTCTGACCTAACAAAGTCTATCAGCACAAGTCCGATGAACCTCGGGGGATATTGGAGCCTTCTGAAGCTATGGTTCCAAGACTACCCTAGCAAAAGAGAAAACATGCAGCATCTCAGCCTGATCTCACCAAAACAGATATGAGCAGCCAAATAACTGTGCTTTCTAATGAATTCTATCCAAGATTCTGTCTGTAAACTAATACCCTCAGGTCAAATTGATTCCCCACATACTGACGCCCTTAGGCTTGATACCCAGACTTGCAAACTGATATACACAGCCCTGCAGAGACACACTCTGACAGCACGTAGCAGGCAAATGAGAGCCAAAACACCCCTATGTTGGGGTAGGGTTTCCCTGTCCTATTTTGTCAGGAGCTAGGGTTTCACTACGCACGCAGCGGTTTCAAACAACCTATGATTGGGTAAGCAACCTGTCCTAGTTTGGAATGGTCACTATGGATTCCGATATGCACTAGGTCGAATGGTCAAAGAGGGTGCCCCGGTAAAATCAGGGTATGTGTTCCCATCGTGGCAGAGCCCGCAACCGGTCAGCCTTATGGCACGCTTCTCGAAGCGAGCCTCCAGTAAGCCGTTCAGGAATAGCATACGGCAAACACGGTGTCCTAGGCACACCAATGCACATGCAATGCAAAGAAACACATAAGTCTAGTCAAAACACGATATCATGAGTTCGAGTCAAGATCTCTAATTCCCCAACAGAGTCGCCAAAAACTGTGGACGTCCCCGAACATCCCGAGAGGATGAATCCCGTTTCGTTCATTTGGGCTCACTACAGTTCGGACTCAAATGTCACGGTCCTGTATCTAATCTCATAGAGTGCAATGCAAGACCGATGGATCATCAAAGAGTCCAAATCTGGAAAATCGTTTTTGAAAATAGATTTTTTTTTTTGAAGAAGTGCCAAACATGGACTGTTTTGCCAGATACAGAGTCGCCACCTAAATATTTTATTTTGGGGAATTTAGGAAACCCTGACTCGTTTGCCTAAGGCCACGTGTCCGTCATCACCAAAGTTGCCTCGGCTCGGGAACTTGGGTACGATTGGAGAAGGTCATTTCGTGAGCACCCCCGCTCGCCCGATCAAAGTTCGGCCTTTACTAACCATGATATCGAGTTTTGAAAACATCTGTGTTCTTATTCCGGTTTATTAGCCTAGAATTACTATGTGATGCGCGCAGCATACAAATATAGACCGGATCGCCTGAATTGGAAAAAAACATCTCATGTTTGTTTTTTAAAGCGGTTTGCTACTCGCAAGTAGGCTTAAAATGCAGATTTTGCCACCCTCAGGTGGGCTTAGAAAAAAACATGGTTTGGCCACTATCTAGTGGGCTTAAAACTCACAGTCAATGCATTATTCTAATTCAGATAACCCAACTTTCACCCACAGGCACTCAGGCAGGTATATCACATAAGCAAATAGCCTTATGGTAAACATGCTATCATGGCAGTCACTCACATGCATGCAAGGATGCTAAAGCATAAACACTTACCGAGTACTCCGAGCAAAAACAGAAACTAGTTAGTAATCAATGCATGATCTTAGTTTATGTTAAGATCATTAATGCAACACATGCAAAATGTAACTAGAAATAGGCTCGACTATTCTAAGAATGGCGTATAAGATGCTACAGCTAACACGTGTTCAACTTGGAATTGGAATACAATGCAGATAGCATGATGCGCTGAGCCCGGTGCATGTAAGACAGATGAATGGATGCAAACATGCGAGCATAAGTATGCTAATTGAAACATGCCCTAATCTAACCATCATAAGCTGGTAATAAAAGGGAGAAAAATGTGGGGTTGGAAGACATGCATCACACACACGCACACTTATTACACAATTACCCTCGCTCGGAGGGTCCGAATAAATAATACAGTCCGAATAAATAATTACAGTCTGAATAAATAATCAAATATTACAAAACCCTAATTAATTAACAAATTAACTAGGAAAACAAATAAATTAGCATGCAAGCTAAATGGACTGCCTCAGCTCTGTTCGGAATGATGAAAGATGCATGCATGCTCGAGTCGCCTCGTCGGGAAATTTCTCGCGATGCTCGATTTGCCTCTGTTTGCGATTAATCTCGGAATGCTGTGCAAAGCTCTAGAAGGCTGCTGATTTCTGGTTTGCTGCAACAGAGAGCAAGAAAGGGGCATGCCAAACTATTTTCACATATGTATGCACACCTCGATCCTCGTGCCATCAACCACGCATCTCGATGCACGATGGCCGAGGAGTCGAATTGCACGACTTGATGTGAAATGAATGCACATATAAACATAACAAGGCCTAGACTCCACCATGGTTAATCCGGAGTGTCAGCGACCGAGAATTGAGACACGTTCCGTCACTTGGAGTACGAAACGTCCCTTGTTTCCCGTGCTTGGGCTAACTCCTATCCCAAACACAATACAAATGAAATGGTATACACAATGCGACTAACATGTAACCTAGCATACGCAATGCTATGGACTAAAATGGCATACACAATGCAAGATACAACATGGCATGCACAATGTACTAACATGCAACCTAGCATATGCAATGCTATGGACTAAAATGGCATACACAATGCAAGATGGACTTACACCAATATGAGTGGACCTCAGCCACACTCACATCAGTGGCCATATGATGGAAATGAGACAACCGAAACACATACAAACATGCACGATGCAAGGGATCGATCCTAAGGCATCAAATGCCACTCTACCAAAGCATGGAAAAGGATGCAATATGGCATACAAACACACAAATTCCAGCTCTGAAACATGATACAAAATGGTCCCGAAACATACAAACATGGCACACAATGCAAGCTAGGGGGCCCGGGTACCGAAACTAGTGAAGTGCGTTACTCTAGAGGTACCCAAAACAATGCACTAATGGCAAAACGAACCCCAAACAGACCCTAGGCAGGTTTGAAACAGTGGGGAAATGGCCTAAAATGATGGCTCGGAATGCCACGAAATGGAGTTCATTCAATAGTTGGTAAATGAGGCATACAAGCCCGACTCTCAAACGCATTTAAAGAGTATAAAACATGACAATATGGAATTCAAACAAACTCAGAAATATGATGTATAATGGCCCCAAAACAAGGAAATACCTCAGTAGATGCATGTAATGGACCCCGAAACACAAAGCTAAGCAAGTGTATTGAACCACAAGCATGCAAAACAAACACCGTTCGACCATGAGACCCAAAAAAAGAGCTAAAGCAGTCCAAAATATGCCTAAGATCAGTTTAAGTCATGGCCAAAAAGTGCTAACATGAAGGGCCTAAACAACATGCAACATAGGCTAGTAAGCATGGTTTTCACTACATGTATGTGAAACACATGAGAGGTCACCAAACCAGCCAAAAATAGAAATATGGCATGTCAAATAAACCCCAAAAACCCATGTAAACTCAGTCAACACATGCTAGAATGAGGTGCTCCTTTGAGAGGCCAATAAGAGGGTTGTTAAACACATACAAGAGAGACATGCAACATGGAAAAACCACCTCTGGAAATTAGTTATGAGGGTCCTAAAACTCACCAAAAAGGCCCTAAAATGGGTCAATGAAGCATGCAATGAAAGGTCCCTTTAAAAGGCCTTGAAGAGAATTGTTCCACACATGCATGAGGGGCACAAAATATGGCCAAAAAGGCTCTGGATAGAGCTAAGGCAGACCTTTAAACTCGCCAAATAGGGCCTAAAATGTGACTTCACAACAGGCAAGTAGGGGCCCCTTTGGAAGGCCAAAAGGGCTAACAATCAAGACAAGGAGAGAGGGGGTCACCCCCTCTGATTTTGGCTCTCAAAATAGTGTGCTAGCCACTAAAAATCCACTGGATTTCAGTGGCTAGGAGGCCAAACAAAGCATGAAACAAAGGCCTAGATGCAAGGCTCAAAACAAGAGGCAAACAAGCATACAAGGGGGTAGATGACCCCCAACAGAAAAATACCCTTAACCAAACTTTAAGAGGGGCTCAAAAAAAGACTCTTTTCAGTTTATGACAAATCTCAAAAATGCTTGCAAGCAAGGCTAAGATAGGAAGCAAAATAAGCCTACAAAGAGGGGTGGAGCATACAAGGAGGTAGATGACCTCAAACAGAAAAGTGTCCTGAATCAAACTTCAAGAGGAGCTCAAAATAAGACACTTTTTAGTTTAAGACAAAACCCAAAAATGCTTTCAAATAAGGCTAAAGAATGAAGCAAGATAATGCAAAAATAGGGGAAATAGAGACTTACCCTTGTGGAGAAGACCTCCAGCAACTTCTGGACCAAGATGATGAGCCTTCAACCTCTGCAAGTCAGTTCCAAGATGTTTGGATGGATGGTGGAGGTGTTGTGCTAAGGGTTGGTGTGCAAATGGCCAAGAATGATGGAGTTTAGAGCTTGGGATGGAGAGATATGGAGAGTTGTATGCAAAGTGCCTCAACCAAATTCTTCAACCTATGCAAATGCAGAGGAAATCCTCTCTTATAGAAGACAAAGGGCCAAGGCTTCTTAGAGAAGCCTCAAGTAAAGGGTGCAAGCTTCTAAAAGAAGCTAACCAAAAGGGTCAAGCTTCTTGAGGAAGCCAGACCAAAGGGGTCAAGCTTCCTCATGAAACTTGACAAAAGGTCAAGCTTCTCCTAGAAACTAAGCAAAAAAAGGCCAAAGCTTCCTTAAGAAGACAAACAAGAGGGTCAAATTCTCGGAGGATGGGTCAAATGCTTCATAGTTGGCACAACTGTGTTGCACTCAAGAAAGCCAAAAAGCAGAAGGTAGGTCGACCAGTTCAAGTGGTCAGTCGACCATTTACCCTAGTCGGCTGACCAGGGTTCAAAAGGGTCAATGTGAAATGCTGGTCGGCTATGCCAGAAAGGTGGCCTCCCAAATGAGTACAACACAGCTGTATGGTGGGAGACCAGAAATTGTGGCCTAGGAGAGAGAAAAACCAGCTTTCTAGCAAGGTTCAAAAGGGTCAGGAAGAAAAGCTGGTTGGCCTACCCACATTGGTGGCCTCCCAGATGAATACAACACAATGGTGGTATGGGAGGCCAGAAATTATGGCTCAAAAGTGAGGAAAACCAGCTTTCTGTCAAAAAAATCGGCTGGAGGAGAGAGAAAATGGTCTCCAAAAGAATTGCTAGTCTCCCACTATAGTACCACCTTCCATACAAAGAAAATAGGGTCCATACCAAAAATGAACCCTAACCGATGCAAAACGAGGGTTCAGGGGGCCAAAACATGTGGCCTGGGGCCCCGAAAACAGGCTGTTAGGCACCAGAGGTGGCGCGCGACCACGAAGGTGACCTCTTAGGCCACAGTGTCCCTCAAAAGAGAGGAAACAAGGTGTGTGCCAAAAACTGGAGCAAACGGAGGTAGTTAAGCGGTCTCGAACCAAGGCACACGGTTGACGGCTCTAAGAACCGGAAACTAGTCTCCAAATGGGGAAAATGGCCTACGACCATGAAACGTAGCCTACGGCCACTGAGAGATGGTCTACGAGACCTCTCCCTCCCTTCGGGAAGGGAAAACAGAGAAAACTGGCAAAGCACAAAAGAGCCCCGAAGTTCGGAGGCAAGGCTCGTAGCCGAGACTCTGAAACCTCAGAACGAGCACAATATGCATCATCACCGAGCGCTCAATCGGTGACGTCTAAGTCTTAAGGTCAGTCAAAAATGGGGTGGCTACAGTTGCCCCTCTTTGATAGTACTCGGAAGTCATATGTTACGGTAGTGAATCTCAAAGCCCAGAGACGACCCATTTTTGACAAGGTCGAAGACTTAGACAAACAGGCGAGATAAACAAAGATGTGCCCGCAGGCATGCCCGTAGGCAGGGGCAAAATGTAGAATGATATGCACCAAGCCGGACGTAACTCATGATCATGCAAAGCAGCAAGCTGTAATAAAGCAAGTATTCACAATAGATGCAACAGTTTTAAGCAAGAATGCAAAGCAACAACTACATTACATGCAGAAAGGGGGTTAGAGAATTACTGCAATTCTCACTGCGAATACAGTGTGCATGTGTGATAGATACACAAAGCGAACGTGTCATTGATACACGAGGTGAGCATGTGTGGTAGATACACAAAGCAGACGTAGTGTGATGGATACACAAAAAGGTGAACACAAAGTGTGATAGATGCACTAAGTGAACAAGGTATGATAGATAGACAAGGTGAAGACAATGTGTGATAGATGGCACTAAGTGAACAGAGTATGATAGATACACTAAAAATGAACACAAAGTGTGATAGATGCACTATGTGAACAGGTGTGATGGATACACTAAAAATGAACACAAAGTGTGATAGATGCACTATGTGAACAGAGTATGATAAATACACTAAAGGTGGACACAAAGTGTGATAGATGCACTATGTGAACAGGTGTGATGGATACACTAAAAATGAACACAAAGTGTGATAGATGCACTATGTGAACAGAGTATGATAGATACACTAAAGGTGGACACAAAATGTGATAGATGCACTAAGTGAACAAGTGTGATGGATACACAAAAGGTGAACACGACGTGTGATAGATGCACTTAATGAACAAGTATGATAGATACACTAAAGGTGAACACGAAGTGTGATAGATGCACCAAGTGAACAAGTGTGATGGATACACAAAAGGTGAACACGAAGTGTGATAGATGCACTTAGTGAACAAGTATGATAGATACACTAAAGGTGAACACGAAGTGTGATAGATGCACTAAGTGAACAAGTGTGATGGATACATAAAAGGTGAACACGAAGTATGATAGATGCACTTAGTGAACAAGTATGATAGATACACTAAAGGTGAACACGAAGTGTGATAGATGCACTTAGTGAACAAGTGTGATGGATACACCAAAGGTGAACACAAAGTGTGATAGATGCACTTAGTGAACAAGTATGATAGATACACTAAAGGTGAACACGAAGTGTGATAGATGCACTAAGTGAACGAGTGTGATGGATACACAAAAGATAATAAAATGTGATGGATACACTAAATTAAATGAAGTGAATATGTGCATGATAGATACACAAAATGAGGATGTGTGTGATAGATACAGAAAATGAGAATATGTGTGACAGGTACAGAAAATGAGAATGTGTGTGATAGATACACTAAGTGAAGAGAGTGTGATTGATACACTAAATAAATGAAGTGTGATTGATACACTAAGCGAATGAAGGAAGTGTGATAGATACACCAAGGGTGAATGAGGTGTGATTGATACACTAAATAAATGAAGTGTGATTGATACACTAACTGAATGAAGTGTGATCGATACACTAAATAAATGATCTTAAACGGAACTTCTTTGAATGAACCGTACATACAATATCGTGCATGTATGAGAAAGAAACTTGATAGGTACAATGCAATACAATGCATGATGTTTAAGGAACGCAATAAACAAGCGTAGCGGCGCTTTAGAAAGCACCTCATGGGGTGAGTGGCGATAAATTGCTCTACTCTGACGAGGATCTCCCCTCATGCTCTTCGAACACTTACCTTCAATAGACAGTATAAAGGCTCTGAAATGCTGGCAAGGGTTCTTCACGTAGAACACTTTGGATACTGCCTTTCTTCCTGATCATATTCACAACTTTCCCTATTCTCCAACGGGGTGGCAGACTAGGTTGGTTCGGTATCCAGAATTGAGGTGCATACACGCTATCTCAACCTATGGGGCTTCTATACAGATTCAAGCCGAGGACACACCTCTGGGTATTTAAACCAAACTTTAGTCTCGGAAATCCCGAACCTTTGCGTTCTAGGCAACATCCATTCGAACTCTAGTTTCCACCGTCGCAGTTGGTCTCCTAGGAACTCATTGCAAACACAGCTAAGATTCCTCTGGCAGGGAATGGTACTCAGGGAGAGCACTTCTAATTGCCATTCTGGCTTGAAGTAGACTTGATCTTGCGCTTGAGGTAGAGGCACACTCATACTTCAGAGCATTGGCAAGACCTGAAGAGGTACACACGGAATGCAATCTAAGAACTTACTGAAGTTAAAACAAACTCAGATGCTCAACATTTCCTCTTTTCTCTTGCTTTACAGTCTGGAACCCATATAGCTTCAGATAGGTCCTGGCTTTACTGTTCTGACATGACCTAGGTTGAACCCTGCGATTTTATGAAAGAGCGAATCCTGTTTTACACAAATGTAGAGAATGACACAACACTCTGAGCACAAAACAAATCATTTTGAAATTTGAGAAATGAGTTCTTGACCGGGTATTGAGCCTACGACTGAACCCAGCGCACCACGACTCAACAAAGGAAAACAAAGGCAAAACAACCTAAACACAAACACAGACACTTAAAAACGACTCAAGACAAGAATCAAGATTAAACAAAAAGACACGACACTCAGACGTACACAGGGAGCCTGTTTCTCTGGATATTGTTTCCCACCCTCTCTCGTTTGTGATTCTCACATCACTCGGCCCTCAGGCTCATTTTTTTTTTTTTTTTGAAAAAGCCCTTTTCCTCACTTTTTCTCTCAGCACACATCTCTCTATTCTTCAATCTCTCATTTTTTTTTATCCCTCCCTTGGGTGGTTGATGGATAAACAAGAAGTTGCGGGCTTTTGCCCCTAGCATTCTGCTAGATTCTCTTTCTTGTTCACAACAGTGAGTTTCTCCCACAGAGGGGTTGCAATGCGACCAGACGCGCAGCAGATCTACAATTGACATCGGTTAACGATGCTCCACTGGGGAGTTTGGACGTGAACAGATCTGTCCGGATGAGGAAGTGGAATACCTTGCTCCATTCTAGTTCGTGCTTTGCAGTTGGCTTGATACCTCGCTGCTCGGAGGATATGAGAGCTTTCAGCCCTTTTTCTGTTAGCTTCCGCTGTGCCCTTTTCTGGCCGGTAGAGTGCCCTTTCTGGCAAGTAGAGTGCCCTTTTCTGGAAAATATGTTGACAACGGGGAAAACACAGAACACCTGACTTATCTTTGCCCTTAGTTCATTATTTTGACCATTTTTTTTTTGTTTTTGACGTTCTGCTAAAACAATTTTGACCAACATGAGAGTTAGATTAACATGCTTGTTCAATTTTCTGATTTAAAATCATGCAAGTCAGGCTATGAGCACTGAAAATTTTCTTTTTTTGGGTCCAAGAAATGGTCCAGTTTTGAAAAATGGAATACTTTTCAAGAAAATCAGTCAACCTCAGTAAAAATTCTCAAAAACTATTTTTGCAAATGACCACTGCTCAACGAACACGGAACCTACTCTTGAGATGCACAACCTCAGATCCGAAGGAAAATTGCCCCTTGCTTGAAGGACACTGCATGGCAATGGAAAGTTGCCCCTTGTTTGAATAGCACCGCGGCACACTGTATGGCAATGGTAAGTTGCCCCTAGTCTGAATAGCGCCACAGCACATGGCAACCAGTCCTCGCTAGCACCGCAGCACATGGCAACCAGTCCTCACAATGACAATTACAACCAAATTCCCGGATACAGAGAAGACAAAGATGACCAGAACCATCACATGGACACAGTTGGATTTGAAGTGTTTTACGGCTGGACTTCAGAATGAAGTTGCCTACGTATCCCAAAGATGGGAATCAAGCCTTACGTAGTTCGGGTTTAAGGTATACTCGGGTATTAACCTCTCATTTTGCTCTTTAACTTTTGCTAAGGCCGTCATTCTGGGTTTTCAACCTTGCAAGCTTTGTTCTTCTTTTCTTTTCATTTTCTTTTCTTCAATCTTTTCAAGATTTTTTTTTATTTCCTTTTCTTCATTTTTTTTTTACATTTTTTTTTCTTTTTTCTTGCTCTAACTTTTGCCTGGGTTGCCCTTCCGAGTTTTTGGCCCTGCGAGCCTCTCAAGGGTAAAAGTGTAGCTTTGTCCATGTCAAATGGTTTTGAAATCCTGAAGTCATCTGAATCCAGGAGAATGTGCTGTTCACTGATGATGCAGGAGTCCATCCAATGGGGGCTGAATTTGCTCCTAGTATTGTGGATAGGAACTCGGTTATCCTTCAGCAATACTTTCTTCTTTCCTCCCTTCTGGGATTTGGCATTCTTGTCGATCTTCGTCTTTAACTCTTTGAGCGCATCTGACATTTTTGCCACTAGTTCGAGGGGTGCTCCTAATCTAGCTTCACAAGCTTCTTGATCTGACTTTCCTGCCCCTAGTTCGAGGGCTGCTTCAAATCTGGCCACACAGGCCTCACATCATGATTGACCTTTGAACATTTTGAATCCAAGTTCAAGGTTTGAAAGCAAAGGGGTTGAGTCTTGAGGTTGAGAGCAATCCTAGGCTATACAATCTCAAGAGTGATTCCACACAGGTCTGCGCAGGACCGCGCAAAACATTTTTTTGAAATTTTTTTAAGAAAGCGACAAATCGCTCGCGCTGAAGACAGTGTAGAACCAATCTGGATCAGGCCAGGGTCCTTCTCAGTGCTTACATTAACAAGCATGATCTCATTCATTAAGGGCTTAGCACGCCTCTCTTTCTCTCAAGTGATCAAATTTTGCAAAACCCGAGGAATTCCTTCCTCCTCATTTTCACCGTAGTGTTCAAAAAGTTTTGAAAAACTTTGGTCAATGCAATGATTTCAAATCACAGAAAAGACACAGTTCTGGTCAAATACGGCCATCTTATTCGAAACTTCTGGCACAACTGGTACAAGGCAGAAGCAAACACAAGAGTGTGAAAATCACTGCTGTTTCATTCAAAATCTGTTGGCACAACTGGCTCCAAGGCAGAAACAGAATCAAAAGAAAATGAAAAGACAAACACAAAACAAGCAAGTGATGTCCGAGGTAACACCTCCGAAATCACCTGACTCTAACAAAACAGGACTGACTCGATACAGCAAGACATACCCAACTGACTCAGTACAAAACGACTGACTATGCACAAAACAACAAAACTGACCCAATACCCAAGTCAGAAAGTACAAAACTAGCATTCACAAATGCTCAAAATAGTGCGTGCCATACGCTACATCTGAAGTAAACTGAGCGCCACCCACAGGTGGTTCACCCCCTGATCACATCACATTATCCCCCATAAGTTCACTAATCAAGTGCCGATAGACTTGGCTGAGCTGGTGCGGCGATGACCTTGTTGTCAAACAGATCTTGTACATCATGGCGAAGACGAAAGCAACTGTCAGTGTCATGACCGGTTTGTTGATGGTAGGGACAGTATTTAGTGTGGTCATGCTTTGGAGGGATAGGATCGGGTAGAGGCCGTTGTTCCAATGGTTTCAGATATCCCTTCTAGAGTAAGGCCTCTAGAGCCTTTGACAAAGGCATATAAAGTGGGGTAAAAATCCTCTTGACTCGAGGTGGATATTTGGTTTTTTGTGAGCTACTTCCGGACGCACCAGTGAATGGGGCAGCTGTTTTTGATGAGGTGGTGGTAACCATGCCCACTTCAGAAGATCTTGCAGCTGCATTACCACTGGTGGTCGCATTTGAACTGCGGAAAAACGCCCCCCTGGGCTGCTCCTTCTCCTGGTCAATGAGGGCCTGCTTCATAGCATCCTCAATTTGTACCCCCATCTCATGTAAATCTGAAAAGGTAGGGAAGGGGAGAACAATCATTTTCTGCATGAGCTTGGGTTGGAGATTGCGCACAATCATCCAAATCTGATCTTTGTCAGTGGGCCTAGTGGCCATCATTGAGGCCTTGGCCCCCCATCGGGTTACGAAGTCAGAAAAACTCTCCTTAGGCTCCTGCCTAGTCGTCTCGAGATCACGGGTTGTGACCTTGATCTGTGTATTATAAGAGTACTGAGCGTCAAAAGCCTCGGTCATCTCATCTCAATTCCTCTTAACATCGTCTTCCAGTTTTGCGCACCAGATGGCCGCCACACCCGACAGGGTCCGGCCGAATAAAGAAAGCTTCTGTAGTCTGGTGAGGCCCATCAGCCTTAATATGTCTAAAAATAGCCGTAAGTGCACCATGGAATCCCCGGACCTGCCAAAGCGGTCAATATGTGGCATTTTAAAGCGGTCTGGCAGCGTCACGGCCGCATCAATATACCCATTCTCAATGTCCGGGATGGACTTGACGCCCTGAGATTTCTTGAACAACTTTTCAAGTTTGCTTACCTTCAATGCTGTGGGGTCCACCTCGGACTCAAAGGGAGAATCCGGCAGGTCGGTGGGTGTTTTGGATAATTGGGGTAGGATTGGGGGCGGAGCCGGTCCTGTCGGAATGTCCCTATCTCCCTGGACATTTGGTGCCTCGGGAGGGGCTTGGTGCGAAGCAGATGCTCTATTTTGCTATTACAACCTAGTGATTAGCTCAGCCTGCTGGGCCATGATCGCAGCCTGCTATTTGGCAAATTCCGTTTGGCAGGCAGTGTCTTGCTGCATGAGTTTCATACTTTCTTGGAGTTGACGCATCATTTCCTCCATCCTTGCCATGTTCCACTGTTCCGGCTGACTCACTGGTATATCTATCTCTGTGATAAAAACTGAGGCCTCACCCTGACTATTCACTGGTGCGGTGGATAAGGGCCACTGATCTGGTAACTACTGAATTGGTGATCTGTGCCTGACTGGCCCTTTTACCCTACCTCTAGCAAAGGAACACTGATTGCCTTTGAGTTGAATCTCTGACCTAACAAAGACTATCAACACAAGTCCAATGAACCTCGGGGGATATTGGAGCCTTCTGAAGCTATGGTTCCAAGACTACCCTAGCAAAAGAGAAAACATGCAGCATCTCAGCCTGATTTCACCAAAACAGATATGAGCAGCCAAATAACTGTGTTCTCCACTGAATTTTGTCCAAGATTCTGCCTGTAAACTGGTACCCACAGGTCAAACTGATTTCCCACATAATGACGCCCTCAGGCCTGATACCCAGACTTGCAAACTGATATACACAGCCCTGTAGAGACACACTCTGACAGCACATAGCAGACAAATGAGAGCCAAAACACCCCTATGTTGGGGTAGGGTTTTCCTGTTCTATTTTGTCAGGAGCTAGGGTTTCACTATGCATGCAGCAGTTTCAAATAACCTACGATCGGGTAAGCAACCTGTCCTAGTTTGGAATGGTCACTATGGATTCCGATATGCACTAGGTCGAATGGTCAAAGAGGGTGCCTCGGTAAAATCGGGGTTTGTGTTCTTGTCGTGGCAGAGCCCGCAACTGGTCAGCCTTATGGCACGCTTCTCGAAGCGAGCCTCCGGCAAGCCGTTCAAGAATAGCATACGGCAAACATGGTGTCCTAGGCACACCAATGCACATGCAATTCAAAGAAACACATAAGTGTAGTCAAAACACGATATCACGAGTTCGAGTCAAGTTCTCTAATTCTCCAACAGAGTCGCCAAAAACTGTGGACGTCCCCGAACGTCCCGGGAGGATAAATCCCGTTTCGTTCATTTGAGCTCACTACAGTTCGGACTCAAATGTCACGGTCCTGTATCTAATCTCACAGAGTGCAACGCAAGACCGATGGATCATCAAAGAGTCCAAATCCGGCAAATCGTTTTTGAAAACAGATTTTTTTTTAAAGAAGTGCCAAACATGGACTGCTTTTCCAGATACAGAGTCGTCACCTAAATATTTTATTTTGGGGAATTTAGGAAACCCTGACTTGTTTGCCTAAGGCCACGTGTCCGTCATCACCAAAGTTGCCTCGGCTCGGGAACTTGGGTACGACTGAGGAAGGTCACTTCGTGAGCACCCCCGCTCGCCCGATCAAAGATCGGCCTTTACTAACCATGATATCGAGTTTTGAAAACATATGTGTTCTTATTCCGGTTTATTAGCCTAGAATTACTATGTGATGCGCGCAGCATACAAATATAGACTGGATTGCCTGAATTGGAACAAAATATCTCATGTTTGTTTTTTAAAGCGGTTTGCTACTCGCAAGTAGGCTTAAAATGCAGATTTTGCCACCTTCAGGTGGGCTTAGAAAAAAACATGGTTTGGCCACTATCTAGTGGGCTTAAAACTCACAGTCAATGCATTATTCTAATTCAGATAACCCAACTTTCACCCACAGGCACTCAGGCAGGTATATCACATAAGCAAATAGCCTTATGGTAAACATGCTATCATGGCAGTCACTCACATGCATGCAAGGATGCTAAAGCATAAACACTTACCGAGTACTCCGAGCCAAAACAGAAACTAGTTAGTAATCAATGCATGATCTTAGTTTATGTTAAGATCATTAATGCAATACATGCAAAATGTAACTAGAAATAGGCTCGACTATTCTAAGAATGGCGTATAAGATGCTACAGCTAACACGTGTTCAACTTGGAATTGGAATACAATGCAGATAGCATGATGCGCTGAGCCCGGTGCATGTAAGACAGATGAATGGATGCAAACATGCGAGCATAAGTATGCTAATTGAAACATGCCCTAATCTAACCATCATAAGCTGGTAATAAAAGGGAGAAAAATGTGGGGTTGGAAGACATGCATCACACACACGCACACTTATTACACAATTACCCTCGCTCGGAGGGTCCGAATAAATAATACAGTCCGAATAAATAATTACAGTTTGAATAAATAGTCAATATATTACAAAACCCTAATTAATTAACAAATTAACTAGGAAAACAAATAAATTAGCATGCAAGCTAAATGGACCGCCTCAGCTCTGTTCCGAATAATGAAAGATGCATGCATGCTCGAGTCGCCTCGTCGGGAAATTTCTCGCGATGCCCCGATTTGCTTCTGTTTGCGATTAATCTCGGAATGCTGTGCAAAGCTCTAGAAGGCTGCTGATTTCTGGTTTGCTGCAACAGAGGGCAAGAAAGGGGCATGGCAAAGTATTTTCACATATGTATGCACACCTCGATCCTCGTGCCACCAATCACGTATCTCGATGCACAATGGCCGAGGAGTCGAATTGCACGAGTCGATGTGAAATGAATGCACATATAAACACAACAAGGCCTAGACTCCACCATGGTTAATCCGGAGTGTCGGCGACCAGGAATTGAGACACGTTCCGTCACTTGGAGTACGAAACGTCTCTCGTTTCCCGTGCTTGGGCTAACTCCTATCCCAAACACAATACAAATGAAATGGCATACACAATGCGACTAACATGTAACCTAGCATACGCAATGCTATGGACTAAAATGGCATACACAATGCAAGATACAACATGGCATGCACAATGCACTAACATGCAACCTAGCATACGCAATGCTATGGACTAAAATGGCATACACAATGCAAGATGGACTTACACCAATATGAGTGGACCTCAGCCACACTCACATCAGTGGCCATATGATGGAAATGAGACAACCGAAACACATACAAACATGCACGATGCAAGGGATCGATCCTAAGGCATCAAATGCCACTCTACCAAAGCATGGAAAAGGATACAATATGGCATACAAACACACAAATTCCAGCTCTGAAACATGATACAAAATGGTCCCGAAACATGCAAACATGGCACACAATGCAAGCTAGGGGGCCCGGGTACCGAAACTAGTGAAGTGCGTTACTCTAGAGATACCCAAAACAATGCACTAATGGCAAAACCAACCCCCAAAAGACCCTAGGCAGGTCTGAAACAGTAGGGAAATGGCCTAAAATGATGGCTCGGAATGCCACGAAATGGAGCTCATTCAATGGTCGGTAAATAAGACATACAAGCCCGACTCTCAAATGCATTTGAAGAGTATAAAACATGACAATATGGCATTCAAAAAAGCTCATAAATGTGATGTATAATGGCCCCAAAACAAGGAAATACCTCAGTAGATGCATGTAATGGACCCCGAAACTCAAAGCTAAGCAAGTGTATTGAACCACAAGTACGCAAAACAAACACCATTCGACCATGAGACCCAAAAACAAAGCTAAAGCAGTCCAAAATATGCCTAAGATCAGTTTAAGGCATGGCCAAAAAGTGCTAACATGAAGGGCCTAAACAACATGCAACATAGGCTAGTAAGCATGGTTTTCACTACATGTATGTGAAGCACATGAGAGGTCACCAAACCAGTCAAAAAAAGAAATATGGCATGTCAAATAAACCCCCAAAACCCATGTAAACTCAGTCAACACATGCTAGAATGAGGTGCTCCTTTGAGAGGCCAATAAGAGGGTTGTTTAACACATACAAGATAGACATGCAACATGGAAAAACCTCCTCTGGAAATCAGTTATGAGGGTCCTAAAACTCACCAAAAAGGCCCTAAAATGGGTCAATGAAGCATGCAATGAAAGGTCCCTTTGAAAGGCCATGAAGAGGATTGTTCCACACATGCATGAGGGGCACAAAATATGGCCAAAAGGGCTCTGGATAGAGCTAAGGCAGACCTTAAAACTCACCAAATAGGGCCTGAAATGTGACTTCACAACATGCAAGTAGGGGCCCTTTTGGAAGGCCAAAAGGGCCAACAATCAAGACAAGGAGAGAGGGGGTCACCCACCCTCTGATTTTGGCTCTCAAAACAGTGTGCTAGCCACTGAAAATCCACTAGATTTCAGTGGCTAGGAGGGCAAACAAAGCATGAAACAAAGGCCTAGATGCAAGGCTCAAAACAAGAGGCAAACAAGCATACAAGGGGGTATATGACCCCCAATAGAAAAATGCCCTTTACCAAACTTCAAGAGGGGCTCAAAACAAGACTCTTTTCAGTTTATGACAAATCTTGAAAATGCTTGCAAGCAAGGCTAAGATAGGAAGCAAAATAAGCCTACAAAGAGGGATAGAGCATACAAGAGGTAGATGACCTCAAACAGAAAAGTATCCTTAATCAAACTTCAAGAGGAACTCAAAATAAAACACTTTTTAGTTTAAGATGAAACCCAAAAATGCTTTCAAATAAGGCTAAAGAATGAAGCAAGATAATGCAAAAATGAGGGAAATAGAGACTTACGCTTGTAGAGAAGACCTCCAGCAACTTCTGGACCAAGATGGTGAGCCTTCAACCTCTGCAAATCAGTTCGAAGATGTTTGGATGGATGGTCGAGGTGTTGTGCTAAGGGTTGGTGTGCAAATGGCCAAGAATGATGGAGTTTAGAGCTTGGGATGGAGAGATATGGAGAGTTGTATGCAAAGTGCCTTAACCAAATTTTTCAACCCTTGCAAATGGAGAGGAAAGCCTATCTTGTAGAAGACAAAGGGCCAAGGCTTCTTGGAGAAGCCTCAAGTAAAGGGTGCAAGCTTCTAAAAGAAGCTAACCAAAAGGGTCAAGCTTCTTGAGGAAGCTAGACCAAAGGGGACAAAAGGTCAAGCTTCTCCTAGAAACTAAGCAAAAAAAGAACAAAGCTTCTTTAAGAAGACAAACAAGAGGGTCAAAATCTCGGAGGATAGGTCAAATACTTCACAGCTGGTACAGTTGTGTTGCACTCAAGAAGGCCAAAAAGCAGAAGGTAGGCCGACCTATTCAAGTGGTCGGCTGACCACTTACCCTGGTCGGCCGACCAGGGTTCAAAAGGGTCAATGTGAAATGCTGGTCGGCTATACTAGAAAGGTGGCCTCCCAGCTGAGTATAACACAGCTGTATGGTGAGAGACCAGAAATTGTGGCCTAGGAGAGAGAAAAACCAGCTTTCTAGCAAGGTTCAAAAGGGTCAGGAAGAAAAACTGGTCAGCCTACCCATATTGGTGGCCTCCCAGATGAATACAACACAATGGTGGTATGGGAGGCCAGAAATTATGGCCCAAAAGTGAGGAAAACCAGCTTTTTGTCAAGAAAACCGGCTGGAGGAGAGAGAAAATGGTCTCCAAAAGAATTGCTGGTCTCCCACTATAGTACCACCTTTCAAACAAAGAAAATAGGGTCCATACCAAAAATGAACCCACTACAAGAAAAAACACTTTTCGTGACCAACATTTTGGTCGCGAAAAGTACCATATTTGGTCGCTAAATCCTTTTCGCAACCAAAATATGTTGGTCGCGAGTTGGTCGCTAAAGCCTCGTCACAGATAGTTTTCTGCGTCCAAAAAAACCTTTGGTCACTAAAAGTGACCATTCGCGACCAACTTTTTTGATCGCGAAAAGTCCAATTCATATGAGCGAAAAGGGAATTTTTAGCGACAAAAAAAAGTGACCATTGGCGACTAACTTTTTCGGTTGCGGAAAGTCCAATTCGTATTAGTCAAAAGCAAACTTTTAGCGACCAAAGATAAGTTGGTCGCCAAAAGTCAACGCCTTGACCCAAAAAAAATAATTCTTTTGTGCTGCCTGGGACTTGAACTCCTAACCTTGGACTCACCATGCACCCAATCCACTCTGCCAATAGCATGCTTCTTGTTCATATTCAGCAAAAAAAATATATAACCCATAAAACTTGAGTTATATATTATTTTATAAAACTTTTAATGCCTAAACAGAAAAATAGCATGTAATTACAGTAGTATCCTTTTTTTAAAAAATTTATCCCGCCATAACTTTCCGCGACCAATTTTTTTTTTTTTGTCGCCAAAGGGTAATCTTCCGCGACCAAAAAAACCTTTGGTCGCCAATAGTATACTTTCCGCGACCAACTTTTTTTTTTGGTCGCGAAAGGGTGATCTTCCGCGACCAAAAAAGCCTTTGGTCACCAATAGTATACTTTCTACGACCAACTTTTTTTTTTTGGTCGCCAAAAGGTGATCTTCCGCGACCAAAAAAGCCTTTGGTCGCCAATAGTATACTTTCCGCGACCAACTTATTTTTTTGGTCGCCAAAAGGTGATCTTCCGCACCAAAAAAGCCTTTGGTCGCCAATAGTTTACTTTCCGCGACCAACTTGTTTTTTTGGTCACCAAAAGGTGATCTTCCGCGACCAAAAAAGCCTTTGGTCGCCAATAGTATACTTTCCGCGACCAACTTTTTTTTTTTGGTCACCAAAGGATAATCTTCCACGACCAAAAAAGCCTTTGGTCGCCAATAGGTATACTTTCCGCTACCAACTTTTTTTTTGGTCGCCAAAAGGTGATTTTTTGCGACCAAAAACTTGTGGTCGCTAAAAGTTAAATTTTACTCGCAGAAAGTGGACCATTTGCGACAAAAAAAAAAAAGTGGTCGCCAAAAGTGTTTTTTCTTGTAGTGACCCTAACCGATGCAAAACGAGAGTTCGGGGGGCCAAAACACGCGGCTTGGGGCCCCGAAAACAGGTTGTTAGGCACCGGAGGTGGCGCGCGACCACGAAGGTGACCTCTCAGGCCATAGTGTCCCTCAAAAGAGAGGAAACAAGGTGTGTGCTGAAAATCGGAGCAAACAGAGGTAGTTAAGCGGTCTCGAACCGAGGCACACGGTTGACGACTTCGAAAATCGAAAACTGGTGTCCAAACGGGAAAAATAGCCTACGACCACGAAACGTAACCTACGGCCACTGAGAGATAGTCTACGAGACCTCTCCCTCCCTTCGAGAAGAGAAAACAGAGAAAACAGAAAAAATTGGCAAAGCACAAAAGAGCCCCGAAGTCCGGAGGTAAGGCTCGCAGCCGAGACTCTGAATCCTCCGAACGAGCACTATATGCATCATCACTGAGCGCTCAATCGGTGACGTCTGAGTCTTAAGGTCGGTAAAAAATGGGGTGTCTACAAATAACAACAACAACAACAACAACAACAACAATAATAATAATAATAATAATAATAATAATAATAATAATAACTCTGGACGAACAAGAATATTTATATATCAAATTATATAATATAACAATCATGAATATCTCCTATAATGGTCAATAAGAATTACACCTAATATGAATTAACCACTCAAATATTTAATATTCAATGTCATAAAATTATATCATGATATCAAATTTAAATCATGAAAACATATAAATATCAACAATAAGTGTATATAATCAGATGAGGTAAAATCATAGTTCTTTAATAGACCGAATGATTCAACAAACGGCTTTTAATCTATGTCCCAACTGATTATTTAAATAATAATTTTATAATCATTCAATTCTATGGCATACAGGAGGAAGTAATATTTTTCACTAATATTATAATGATTATAAAATAATAAATCGAAGCATGCAATAAACCGGAGTATGCATATTACTTATTGTAAAGGGATATGAATAGCATGTTAATAGCATAACAAAATCAAAAGGTGTATTACACGTTTGATCAATTCAAACAAATTGAGATAATATTTTAAAGCGAATACCGATAATAAAAAGAAAGTACCATTTATTAAAAATAGTGTAATAAATATATTATTATTCCAAGGTGTATTGATTCACAAAACGAAAGCTCTGATACCACATGTAAGATTTAATAATACATGTAACCATAATAATAATGCGAAATTAAACTTTACAGGATCTTGAATTCAATATAACTCAAGAATAAAACGAATATACATTTGTCAGCCATTGAATTAGAAAAGTTGAGAAAATACCTCTAATACCTTTAAGTCTTGGCTCACCTTCTTCTCTCTGTCTCTCTTAATTAGGATGACTATAAAACTTAGAGTGATGGAAAAATACTCATGATATGAAAGGGGAGTCACCCATCCTTATATAGAGGAGATAAGAATGTCAGATAAACTCTCTCAAAAGAATTCCTATCCATCAAGGTTTCCTTCTTATCTTAGAAGAGTAATTATATTAAAATTCTAATTACTAAACTTTATATCAAATATTAGTTTTATTTAATTATAGAGTCCAAATAAATTAAAATATGTAGATATATATAGACTATTTGCCACACTAGAAAATAAATCCAACAACCATATCATATATTCAACAATACTTTCCATACTACATGCTGTTACTATGACCTTAGGTTCTATAGCTTTAGGAGCCTTCAAAGAAAATCGAACAGCTTTGCCTGCATGGTTGTAAAACCACTAAAATAATGCTATTTTTCTATTCTACAAATTGAGAATGAGTACCACCATCATCCCACCACCACCACCACCACCACCACCACCTTGACATCCATCACCACCCATTGTTGCACAAAGAAGCAAGGGCGGGAGAGTGAGAGGCCCCCATAGGGATTTCTTGCTACTAGCCACCACCATACCAACAATCACTAACACATCAATTTCAAGATCACAACCAAGCATAAACCGAATTCCTTCAACTCAAAAAAATTTATGATAGCTAAGATATTAATTTAGATGAGAGAAAAAAGCAAGAGCATCTTGCACATAAGCACATTGGTTATTAAATCTATTCATGACTCTCCCGCCCTCCCCCCCGCCCCCCCCAAAAAAAAAGGTTGGTTATTAGTGAGAGACAGAACGAGAATAAAGGTTTAAACATGTCTGAGTAAACTTTACTGAGATAATTGCTGTCGATGTGAATTATATTTGCATACACGTACACGGAGGTGAGGAGAGTCAATGACCAGCCTTTTGCGCTTGTCCATGTTTGATTAGTAATTTCGGACAATCTCCAAATATAGACAGTTACTTGAACTATCACTATATTTATAAATCAGGCTTCAAAAACCAAATAGATCATCAAGGCCTTTTTAGATAACAAAACTCTTGAATGATCTGTGTTTAGTATTACATCTACATTTGATATTCTACTCTTTTCTCCTCTTCTTAGTTTCTACTTCTCAGCTCAAATTCGAAGATGGTTGGTACAGATGGAATACGAACGATCGTTGGAGTGATCGGTATGCAAGCACTCGTCACATTGTCCTATTACTTCATCTTTGTCATTCATTAATTATTTTTATCCATATTATATAAAAATTTAATTATGTCTAAAAAATGATGTAAAAGTCCACATTCTAGACTCAGTAATATGTCAAAAAGATGTTTGAGTAATAATTAGATAATATTTAATTATCAATCAATTATTTTCTTGACATATCACTTTATTTAAAAAATAAGTTTAACTTTTAAGCATAAATAACAATACTTATTATGTTTTATGATTTACTAATCCGTTATTTTGTTTTGCCAACTTTATTTTCTATTTTTTGTTCTTATCAACTATTTAGTGCAGAAGATTAAAATAGGATTGAAAATTTGAAACATGAGTGTAATTTAGATAAATTAAATGATATTTGGTGTAAATTAGGAAGTCAAATATATGAATTAGAGCACATGTAAAATGTGAAAAAAATCTTTTATAATAATCCATTAATTTAATAAAGCTCCCATTCTAAATCTATTTTTTATAGTATCAAAGTGGGTTGTTTGTGTTTGGATCCCTAATTCATTGAGGGAAAATAAAATATAAACAAGATTCAATTGTTGCCAGCAAACTTGATCTATCAACAAACTAAATTCAACTAAACCATCTCCTAATTAATTAAGTCCATAACCTGAATCATATTTAGCCATTTTTGTTTTGGTTTGATCAAGAGTCATAATCTCATTTCAATCCAAGTTAAATTTGATCTCTCTCATTCCCTATTACTATCACTCTTTCTAACTAGAGTACTTATCAATCTTCATTGTATATGATTAAATTATTTTATCAATATTTTCTCATTTTACCTTTTTGAAAGATTTGCATTAACACAAATTGAAAAATAATTTTAAGTAATAAAATGTAGCGCTGTTCAACTGAATGGAGTAAAGTGATATTTTAAAAAGATTAAGGTGCAATTTACCTTAGTTTATTTTAACATATTTAATTTAATATTTTTGCTGAATACTTTTGTCGTTTCTAAATTTAGATAACTAATTAAAGTGAAGTATAGTTTGAGTTGACAACGATGCAGTTGTATTTAATTTAAAAAAAATATTTCAGATCACTAATTCAACACCACTACTATACCACTAATAATGTAGCACTATGTGAACCTCACCCTTGATGTGATAATTTGATATTTTTTTTTTCTTCTTACACTGCCAGCTTATTAGAGCTGGCGTTAATACTACCATTTTAGAGCACTAAATCAGTGCTGTTAATTTAATACTTTTGATCCTCTGTCCTTGCAGGAAATGTCATTTCTTTCTTCCTCTTTCTCTCCCCAGTGTAAGCTCTCTCTCTCTCTCTCACTTAAAACAAGAAGACGAAAAATTTAGGATAAAAGATCCCATGCCGTAAAACGTTTACAAACATACAATAATTTTGAACTTTTAAATTTTTTTCTTCTTCTAAAATATATAAAATTATATGAAAATGATGAGTTTACTATTATTATTATCATCAGTGAATTAATTTTTATTTTTTTCAAAAAAATTAGAAAGCAAATTCTAAAATAACAAAAAATAAGTTGTTTGTTAATAATATTCTCAATAACATAAAATATGAATTTGCAGGCCAACATTATTCAAAATATGTAAATCAAAATCAGTGCAAGAGTTCAAGCCATATCCGTACGTTGCAACTGTGCTGAATTGTGCAATGTGGATTTTCTATGGTCTCCCCGTCGTCCATCCGGATAGCATTCTTGTAGTCACAATCAATGGTGTCGGTTTGTTAATCGAGATTGTCTACGTTCTCATCTTTTTAACATATTCTAATTGGCCAAAGCGTGTACGTAATGCAGTGTTAATTTAGTCTCTACAATTCTAATAATGACAATTTTATCATTTAATTTTATATTTTGTGTCTAACTGGTCCAATTAATAACAATGTCTATCAATTCTTTTGACCAAAAATGGTATTTGTCAATTTTTTCACGTTGTCCATACAACAATGGGCACCTGAATAAGAGTATGTGGTAATTTTCAGTTGAATATCTTGATGAAAATTGCTTTGGACTCTCTTTTTTTGTTGACTCGATAACTATTTTTGGATCTCAATCATTGATATATGTGTAGGATCCATTCATGTATATGTGGGGTTTACAGTTGAGATCCAAAGGGGTCGTGGAGTTTTCAAAATTGAATTTTGATAGACGTTGTTAATGAATTAACTTGGCACAAAATATAAAATTAAACCACACATGAAATCAGAATTACTACTGCAATTTATTCCTTCTCCCTCTTCCTCCTCTTCTTCTTCTTTTTTTATTTTTTATTTTATTTTTGTTGTCAATTTGACATGCTTTTGCGTTTTGTTTGTTAATGCATGTAACTGTATTCAGAAGAAGATTCTTATTGCTCTTTTGGTTGAAGTAATCTTCATGGCCATTGTAGTCTTCATTACCATGACATTTTTGCATACTACAAAGGCAAGATCGACGCTCGTTGGCTTATTGTGTATTGTCTTCAATATAATTATGTACACCTCACCATTGACGGTCATGGTAAGTGCATGTCTTTCCTCTTATTCTATGGTTTGGTAATTTTTTTTAACTAGTTTTTATTGACTTTTTGTATTTCATTATAAAAAAATTGTTAGAATTTTATTTTTTAAGTCCTAGACTAGATAATCATAAAAATCAATTAAATTTGGTCTAAGTTTTAAAAAGTTGAGAAGGAAAAAAAATCAATTTTCTTAGGTTTTTCAACTTTTCTTAGTAGATTTTCTTAAATTTGATCTAATTTTTATTTATTTATTTATTTTTATTAGGGCCTGTTAGTGTAAAAGAACTTAACTATTTTTTTTTTTTTTAATTTTTTTTTTTTTTTTTTTGGGAAAAATATCTAAGAAAGATTTGTCAAAAAAAGAAAAAGAAAAAAAGTGATTAAAAAGAAGGTGGTAGGTGGTATAAGAAAGGTGGTAAGTATGACATTATTGTAAAAAGAAAGAGCATATCGATACACAGATTTACATGTCGAGGAGTCTGGGCCATGCTAGAGGGTCTTTGTCATTTTGATGCTACTTTAATTTTTAAGTTCCTATATGCAGATATGAAAAAAAAAAAGGAGAAAAAAAAAAGGAAAAAAAAAAATCATAATTGACTTAGAATCATAGCAGGACAATTTTATCACATTTATCTTTAAAAATTTAGACAATAAATATGATTTTTAAAATAGACAAAATCTTACGGTTATAATTATCAAATAAGCTTGATTAAATTTTTTTTTTTTGGTATAAATAATTCATCCACATTGGCCTAAAAACAAATGAAGTAAATTATTATAGTGGGCTCCGTAATGTGCCCACAAAGGCCCAATAATATGTGTCTCTCCCAACTAGAGAGAAGTTGGACACATCACCAATTAATCTACTATTTATTGAGGGATAATGTATTTTTTTTCTTTTTATTTTATTTTTTTTGTAGCGTTCAGTCATCAAGACGAAGAGTGTGAAATTCATGCCATTTTACTTGTCATTAGCTAACTTTTGCAATGGTCTAGTTTGGTTAATCTATGCACTCCTCAAGTTCGATCCCTACATCACGGTAAGATACATTTCATGAACTTAATTATTAATTATCCTTTTTATTTTTTTATTTTATTTTATTGAAGTCAATCCTATAAATTATTTGGTGATATGCTACCTATTGAATATTTGACGTCTCATAAATTTTTCTTTGATGTTCTGTTTGGTTATTGAGAAAATCCAGATCATAAACAAATATATGAGTTCATCTCTAGTCATCAAATACAACATGATGAAATGCTTAAATTTGTTTTCCGTGGTTACCATTTTCTATTATAAATGGTTTTTGAGGAACAAAAAAAGTCAATTATTTGAAGGGGAGAAAAAAACAGAAGGTGAAAACCATTTATAAGTAGCATTTTATTTTAATAACTAGTTATAATTTATGTTTGATTATTGCTAGCATGCTCAGTCTGCTGATCCAACACTAAATCTACCTATCTTTTTTGGCCATGTTTTTGTTTTTGTTTTTGTGTGTGTGTGTGTGCGTGTGCATAGATTCCCAATGGTTTGGGAGCGCTATCAGGAGCCATTCAACTCATATTGTACGCAACTTACTACAAAACGACCAATTGGGATGATGATGGTCCATTGGAGTCTTCTGAGGTTCAACTCTCCAACAGGAACATTCCATAATCCAAGTTTCTTGCTCTTATGACACTATCCAAGTTTCTACTAACTTATCAAGCATAACATTATTGAGAAACAAAAGGGGGGGGGGGGGGGGGGGGGGGGGGGGGGGGGGGGGGGGGAAGCAAAAGAATAAAGAATAAATAAAAAGAGAATAAGAAGAAGAAAGACAAAACTTTGGTTTGGCCTGATAAGCTATATACTGAGCGATCTTCTATATTGTAGTGATCCTCTCCAAGTTAGTGAAACAAACCCTTTTTTTTTTTTTTTTTGTTCCCCTCATGATATTGATTATAGTATTTTTGTTGTATTTGAAGCAATGGGGTTATTCAGTTAGCCAAGGCCTTGTGTCTCACCAGGGGGTTACGGTTGTGCTCTCCTCACTTGTGTGAGTGGGTTTTTGTTGTGTAATTGTTGGATTTGTGAAATGCTATAAATGTATTGTGGGACTTTTTTACATAATTGAATGTTCAATTTAAAATAAATCTCATCATATTAGTAAATTATCTCCTACCAATTGAAAAGAAAAAGATGTTTTGTGTTTGACATAGAATAATGTTAGGTTCAATTTGCTACAATGGGACACAAGATGGGAAATGAAACTGCTAGCTACCCAAGGTTTTTTTTGTAAAATTGTTAGTCTAGCAAAATAATAATCTGAAATAATTAGCACAAATAATATCGTAACAGTGATACTAAATAATTAATATAAATAAACAAAACAAGAGTAGAGAAAAATATTTGTGAGATTTTCACTGTTCTAAAATTGCTTTTCTTCTCCTTATAAAAGTACAATCAAAGTGAAGAAGTTCTAAGCTAAAACTCATATTGCTCACAGACATATCGAGAACTTTCTAAAGTCTCTCATTTTTGAAATCACGTTTCTTCTATCAAATAATATTTTTTTCCCAATCTCTCAATGTTCACGTCTCTTTAGAAAACCATGCATTACAAAAATTTAAGATTTTAGAGATCAAAATTTAAGGACAAAATTATTTTTTAGGGACCAAACATTTTTGTTGTGAAAAGTGTCATTATATTTTTAGTAACGGAATTTGGACATTAGTGATGAATTATTATCCTTTTGAGACCAAATTTTTTGTCTCAAAAAATAAATCATTTTGAAACCTAATTATTTTGTTCATAAAAGTCTATTTATTAGTGATATTTTCAAAATTTTGTCTCTAAAAGCCTTGTTTTAGACTTTTCAGGACGACCTTTTAGGACTATCCTCACGACGATAGAAATTAGTTCCTAAATGTATTTTGCAACAAAATTTTCACTTTTAGAGGCAAAAAAATTTAGCTTCTTTAACTCTTATATGTTGTAGTGATAGGTTTATATATAGATTGAGCACCATTAATATATATATATATATATATATATATTTAACATAACATAATTATTAGGAAATTTAACTATAAATCTTATCTTGAGGAATGATAATCCGATTAGTTCCAAGATTTTCTTATGGACCAATTAGTTCCATTAATTTTAGAAAGATAGATTTAATATATTATTTAAAAATTGAATATACGGTTATACCCTTATTTCTATTATGTTTTCTTCTTCTTCTTCTTCTTCTTCTTTATTTTTATTTTTATTTTTATTTATTTATTTTTTTAGAAAGATAAGATACATAACATATGATAATCAAATTTGGAATGAATTTTTATATGGAAATTGTGGGGGCCGAATAAAACTATTACGCACAGAGGTCGGGCAGCTTGAGAAAAGAAACCAAGTTATGCACTATACGACTCTATCCCGAAGGGATGGAGCCGAATAAGCGGATCGGCCGAAGAATCAGTTGTAGATCGGGCTGAGTATGAACAATTAGCCGAATGAGGGACTATTCATTGGATGACAGGTGGGCCCAACCATCAACATCAAGGATGACTATAAATAGGAACAACATCAGATAAGAGGGGGACATGTGAGAACAAGTAAGTAAAATTTAAGATATAAGCAACCAAGAGAGTATACACTGAGTTATCCGTTGGAGTGCTAATTTCGGCACTCCCGACCAAGAGAGTATACACTGAGGATCATGTCACGCCTCAAAATTCGGACAATTAAATATTAAATTAGCGCTAAGCCTCAATCAATATTTCATCATCCAAATCCTAGGGGTGAAACAAAAAAAAACTAGACGCCAACCAAACCATCTACCATAATTTCATAACTAACCAATACCTCAAACATTAAAGTAACAATAAATAGCCAAAATAACTTAAACAGTGTACGGTTACAAACCATGCCAAATTATCCCAATACTAAAGTCATAAAAAAATAAAAATAAATACATAAACTAATATCAACCCTAAGTTCAAGAAAACAAACAAAATCCAAACGACAAGTCCAACACTATAATAATTCCAAGTCACCACCGTAGCCCCAACTAATCCTGCAAAGGAAGCTCGACTTCGCTCAAACAGAACGCACCCGAGTTGTCAAAAGACAAAACGTGTTAGTATATAGATATACTAGTATGAGTACAAAATTTAACTCCTACATGCCCACCAGACACAAACAAAAATACATTTAATTCTTGTTACGTGATAAGACAAGTAGTTCCATCTACATCGAGACGAATGGGTAGTTTCTCGAGATACGGTGACATTTAGTTTCTTGCCCGTACACAACGAAATATAAATTGATTATAAAGTAAACAAAATAGAAATAAAAATATGGTGGGTCAGCTCTGCATAAAAAAGTTAGTAAGACCCACCATCCTGCAAAAAAATAAAGTTAGTATAATTTAATCATAAGTAACTTGCTAAAGAAGTATAAAAAATACACCGTTTCATGTTTAAATAATTCGAATTGACCAAAACTCAAAAAATGAAAGTTGTACAGAATCAAATTTCCTAAAAAATAACGCGGACGAATTTAACATAAACTGAACAGGTTGAGAGAAAAGCTTGATAGAAAAACCTAGACAGAATTCAACCGAAAAATCTGAAGCTGAAACGAAAAGAAACTGCCGTAAGATTAATTTTTTCAGAAAAGTTTAAAATACGAAAAGTATTCAGAATAATGTTTTACTTCAATTTTCACGAAACCAATAAAAATAAACTCGTTTCGTAGGTTAAAACAGCCTCTAAAATCGACATTGCTAAAATGAATCAAAACTATAATATCTAAGATTATCCGATTATAAGTTCTAATTGATCTTTTTAATAAAAAGTTAAAACACAAAAATTGTCTAGAATCACGTATACATGCATTTTCTCAAGTTTCATAATTTATCGAGGTCGTTTACTATTTTTCAGGATATACAAATCAACACAATTCATACTATACCAATAAACTCGTAATTAAATTCTTTGTACCTTAACTCCACTACTTCGGCCTCCACTTCCGGCCTACACATATATCCCATGTGCCTCCCGTATGCCTAACACCACTCCGAAGCCAAACTTGCATGGGGATATCATCTTGAATTTGACTCACACTCCCCGAATGGTTAACATATACGTACGAGCGTAAATCAAAGCACTCGTCTACTCATGAGAACGAGGCAACAATATATATATACAAAACATCTCACTCATGAGAACAAATATAACAATGCCAAGCCTAAGGCATTCAAATAAATCTCATAATCTCACTTTTTTTATACACTCTTTCTCACCAACACTCAAATAAAACAACAATCCATGGAGTCATGGTGGAGTGTAAGAAATTTATCTATGAATTCCTAATTTATTTTAATTTATATATCCATGAGTGTGATTACAACCATAAAATAAATACATAAAAAAATCCAAAACTTGACATACATAACTAATCAAAATAATTAAAATCAATCAATCAATCATCTAAAAACCCTAAACCTTACATACACAACTAATCAAAATAATTAAAATCAATCAATCATCTAAAAACCCTAAACTTTACATACACAACTAATCAAAATAATTAAAATCAATCAATCAATCATCTAAAAACTCTAAACTTTACATACACCACTAATCAAAATAATTAAAATCAATTTGTCATTTTTATGTAAATACAAAATCAAACTAACATCAAGTAAATAAAAACAACGAATTAAACATAAATCAAGGGAAATGAGTTTTGTACTCACTATATTTTTTAAAAATCAAAGAAATATTTAGAGAAATTAATAGAGTCACCAAAACAAAATCCTAATATTTTCTTTTTCTTCCCTCTCCTCTCTCTTTTTTCTTGATTACTCTCTCTCTCTCGGCTTGCACAGCCGCACGCAGCACCACTATTTTTGGTTTTGTTTTCTTTCCTCTAACTTCTAAACCTAATCCCTATTCCAATCCAATTTGACTATTATATATTATTATATAACCTAATGACTATTATATTATATAATACAAATACAATATAAAGACAACCTAAATAAATATGATATATATTTTATGTTATTAAATAACTACAACATATATAAATATATTTTATAAAAGCACTACATGTAACACCCTCTTTTTTTTTTTTTTATGTATATATAAATATATAAATATAAATATTCTGATTAATTATATATAATTAAATACCACATTAAACTTATTAAATACCACATTAAATTCTCATATAACCACACAATTAATAAATCCAAAAATAAAATAAGATAATAATACTAATAATAATAATAAATAAATAAATAAATAAAGGTTTACGAAAAAATCAAGGTTGCTACAGATCACGAGTGTCCTATTGGATCCAAAGAGTATTTCCAAACCACTTCTCCACAATTGGAGCCGTCTGTGGGAATACTCCAGCACATCCATGGCGAGCGTAACGGAAGATCCTCCAATAGTCGCTGACGACCTTACACCACGAGATGATACCACTCTAAGCAACATGCTTGGGCCCGAGACCATTGCCACACGAAGGGCCTTGAATTTCGACTCAGTTGCCCAGACTTCACCCTCGACATCGGCACGTGAGACAATGCAAGCGATTATGGATCAGGCAAAGCAAAACGAATAGAGGTTGGAAAACATGATGGCTGAGAACGAGCGCCTTCTACAGGATTTGGCCTTGGAGGTGGCAAAATCCCAACAGGCCGCATGCCAAGATTCGGGATGACCTATGAGAAAGGATAGTCGACGACCTCGAATTCGGAGACAAGATAGTGGCAGTGATTTTGACTCATCATCCCCAGAACCCAAAAAGAAGGGACGAGTCGAAGTCTCCAGTTCTTCCAAAAGGAGTCCGCATGCACGGAATAAGCGAAGAAGAAATGATTCAGACGAAGAGGATCAACATGACCCCTTTGTGCGACGGATTGCAAGGGCAGTGCTACCCAAAAAGTTCAAAGCTCTATCGTTCACCTTATATGACGGAAAATCGGACTCCACTGATCACATCTGTCATTATAGGCAAGCCATGATGCTACATGCAGACGATGAGGCCCTCATGTGTTGAATATTTTCGAGCAGTTTGGGACCATTGGCTGTTAGATGGTACTACAAATTGAAACCGGCATTGATTAAAAGCTTCCATCAACTCCAAAAATCCTTCAGGGCCAGGTTCATCACCAATTAGATCCAGCCGAAGCAGGCCGATTCTCTCGGGGCAATGCAAATCCAACTAGGAGAAACCCTACGTGCGTATTCAGCGCGCTATTGGGAATGCTTTAATCTCGTAGATGATGCCTGCAATGACTCTGTGGCCATCACCGCCTTTAAAATGGGGTTGCACCCTGATAGTGCCCTCCATAGCTCTTTGACCAGAAGACCCCCTAAAACAGTCTGGTCGTTGATGAAGAAAGTCGAGGAATACTGCAAAGTGGAAGATGACGCCCTACGGGTCAAAGCCGTGCACAAGGCCAACAAGATGGCCCATCTGAAATTGCTCAGCCGATAAATTCTGTACCACCCCGGAGCCTTGAACCACGAAATCGGATTAAACGAGACAAAAGACGAGATTCGCACCGATCAAATGACCAATGTCCACACCGGGCTAATGAACAACTTCAAGTGGATAGCAGACGCATAAGACGCGCGAACAAGAAATATACAGAGTTGTCGGAGCCGATCAGCACGGTTATGTCTAAAGTTCAACATCTTCCGTTCTTCAAATGGCCACCCAAGATGGTGGGACCTCCCGACACAAGGAGATGGGATAGGCAGTGCGAATATCATAAAGACCACGGTCACGATATCGACAGTTGTTATGCTTTGAAAGATCACCTTGAGGAGTTAGTACAAGACGATCGGCTTAAGCAACACGTTCGAAAGAACGACTCAACCAAAACAGTTACTTTACTGCAGGATTCACCTCCACTCGGCGAAATCCATACGATATACAGTTTACTGACGGAATCCACCATACATACAATTCAGTCGCATCCTCATCCCCAAAAGCATATCACACCAGCGAAACGGCCCCACGAAGCTGCAAGTATTACTTTCGATGATTCTGACTTGGTCGGCGTAATGCTCCCCCACATTAATCCCTTGGTCATCGAGCTACGCGTAAACTGATTCACTGTTGAACGTGTTCTCATTGATCAGGGGAGCACTTCGGAAGTTATGTACTACAAAACCTTCGTCAAACTTGGCTTCACTGAGTCAGACCTGTCTCCAGCTCATTATCCGCTATTCGGCTTTAACGCTAATCCGGAATATCCGTTGGGCAAAATCACACTACCAGTTCGGGCGGGCTCCCGGTCACTGGATGTAGAATTTTTGGTTGTCAAGCTTCCTTCACCGTATAATCTTATCATGGGGCAAACTTGGTTGCATACCATGTAGGCCGTGCAAAGCACATATCATCAACTACTTCGCTTTCCGACTGAACGCGACATTGAGCAAATTTGAGGATCCCAGAAATCAGCGCAGGCATGTTATCTTCTTACCGCAAAGACACCAAGAGAGCTGGAAGTGAACTCAATTGAGGTGCCGGATCGAGAGAGCCTCGACGACGTTGGCCAGCTCCCAAGTGAAAAGGCAATCGGAGCCCTGGATTGGGTTGGAATTGACGGGAATCTGGAAAAGTTCTTCATGGTCGGCGCCTCCCTGAATAAAGTTGACAGGTAGGAGCTGATTTCCTTCTTACTTGACAACCTCGATGTATTTGCATGGTCACCATATGAGATGCCAGGGGTGGATCCATTTGTGTCTCAGCACCACTTAAACGTTGATCCCAGGTGTAAGCTGATTATTCAGAAAAGTCGACGGTTAGCCGTTGAACATACTGCGGCCGTTGTTGAAGAAGTTCACCGGTTACTCGATGCCAGGGAAATCCGCGAAGTGACCTATCCTATGTGGCTATCGAACATTGTGGTTGTAAAGAAGCAAAATGGAACTTGGCATGTTTGTGTGGATTTCACGGACTTAAACAAAACTTGTTCCAAAGATTGTTTTCCCCTCCCCAAAATTGACCAACTTGTATATGCAACGACATATCATCAACGAATAAGCTTCCTAGATGCATACAGAGGCTACCATCAAATTGCCATGCATCCGGAGGACTAAGACAAAACTGCATTCCTCACCCTAAGAGGAACCTATTGCTATAAGGTTATGCCTTTCGGGTTGAAGAATGCGGGGGCAACCTACCAAAGACTAGTCACTGCCATGTTCAAGGTGCAACTCGGCCGTACTATGGAAGTTTACATTGATAATATGGTGGTCAAGTCCAAAGAAGAGCAAACTCATCTAGCCGATCTGAAAGGGACATTTAGCATTCTTCGCAAATACAAAATGAAGCTGAACGCTTCCAAATGTGCCTTCAGCATCAGATCCAGCAAATTCCTTGGCTACATTGTTAACCACCGTGGAATCGAAGCCAACCCGAGGCAAATCACAACAATTCTAGAACTCGGCTTTCCTCAGTAGGTGAAAGAGGTTCAGAAGCTAATGGAAATGTCCGCAGCACTTAACAGATTCATCAGTCGTTCCACAGATCGCTGCCGACAATTCTTTCATACCCTCCGGCAGGGTAAAGCTTTTGAATGGACCCCCGAGTGCAAAGCCGCTTTGAAAGGTTTGAAGGATTACCTCTGAGCAGTTCCACTCTTGACAACACCTTCGGTAGGAGATCCGCTCATTTTATACCTGGCAGTTTCCGACCGGGCCGTCAGCACTGTACTGTTAAAGGAAGAACTACGAGAGCAGTGGCCAGTTTATTATGTGAGCAAAGCAATGGATGACGCCGAAACACATCACCTTCCATTGGAAAAACTCGTCCTTGCTCTCATCATAGCAGCAAGAGAGTTGATGCATTACTTTCAGGGGCATACCATTGGGGTACTAACGGACTACCCCCTTCGGTCAGTACTCTGTAGTGCAGAAGCATCAAGGCACGTCTCAAAATGGGCTCTCGAGCTTGGCCAGTATGATATTCAATTTTCGCCTAGAACCTCAATCAAAGGGCAAGTGCTCGCCGACTTTGTAGCCGAATTCACTGGATGCCTCGCCGTCTTCAAGTCTGATCAAATGCAACCTAAGCTGAACTGTAGAATCTATGTTGGGGACCTTTGGTAGTTGTATTGTGACAGGTCATCCAACCAACGTGGTAGTGGGGTAGCGTAGTGATTATGGCTCCCGACGGGGCAATAATTGAGTAAGTTATCAAACTGGGCTTTGATGCATTGAACAATGAGGTCGAATACGAAGCATTGTTAACCGGCTTACGGAATGCACACCTCCTTGGTGCTCGGCGTTTGCTTATCTTCTGCGATTCAAAGCTAGTCATCAACCAATTGAAGGGGGAATACGCAGCCAAAAATGATCGTATGACAGCTTACATGAAAACGGAAAATTCTTTGCTGGCCAAATTCGACCATCATGAACTAAATCAAATAACCCAGGATCAGAACACACATGCAGATGCCTTGGCTTGCCTAGCCTCCGCCATCAACTCAAAAATTAAATGGACAATTGAGTAGGATTCATCCCTGAGTCGAGCATTGCCCCATCGGAGTCAATTCAAATCAATATCATAAAATCGGGCCCAAGTTGGATGAACTTTATCACTGCATTCCTATCTTCTGAGCAGCTCCCGACGGATACGAAAGAAGCACACAAACTGCGAAACAAAGCCCTGCGATATTACTTAGATCCGCAAGGAAAGCTCTATAAAAAATCCCTTTCTGGTCCATACCTAGAATGCGTCCATTCGGATAAAGTTGAGGAACTCCTGACTGAAATACATGAAGGTAGCTGTGGTACCCACTCTGGGGAACGCTCCTTGGCTTATCGAGCTGTGACACAGGGGTATTATTGGCCGACAATGAGAGCTGATGCCGAGTGTTATGTCAAGAAATGTGAATAGTGCCAGAAGTTTTTCCCCCTTAACCCATTTGCTTGCTGAAAAGTTAAGCTCTATCACCAGTCCTTGGCCGTTCACCCAATAGGGACTTGTCGTTGTCGGACCATTACCTCGTGCCTCGGGCAACAAGCGATTTTTGATTGTCGCGACAGATTACTTCACAAAATGGGTCGAAGTGCAGGCACTAACGCACATTCGAGATGCTGATGTTAAGTGTTTTGTATGGAGAAATATTATAACACGATTCGACATTCCTAGAGCACTTATTTCAGACAACAGCACCCAATTTGATTGCGGCATCTACCGAGAATTGTGCAGCACGTATGGTATTCAGCCCTATTTCTCCATCCCGACTTATCCATATAGCAATGGCCAAGCTGAAGCCTCCAACAAAACCATTTTGGACGGCATCAAGAAACGGTTGGAGAAAGCTAAGGGTAGGTGGGTTGAAGAGCTCTCTAGTGTGTTTTGGGCTCATCGCATTACACCAAGGCGGTCTACTGGGGAAGCGCTGTTCGCCCTTTGTTTCGAAACTCAGGCAATTATTCCCTTGGAGATTGGCTTACCCACTCTGAAAACAAAGGTCTTTGACTTGGGTCATAATGACATAATGTTAGCTTTGGATCTAACTCTGATTAAAGAATGTCAAGACCGAGCCCTAGCGTCTATAGCGCGGTATCACCAGCAGCTCGCTAAATCATATAATCAACGTGTGCAGCTGCGACGTTATATACCCGGAGAATTGGTCCTGAAGAAAGTTCTTCTTGTTACTAGGAGCCTCGTCGACGGAAAGTTAGGTCCCAACTGTGATGGCCCCTATCAGATTGAGTCAATCGCCGGCACAGGGGCATATCGGCTCAAAGACATGTCTGGAAGAAGTCTGCCACGTCCTTGGAATTCCACACATTTGCGTAAATTCTATCATTAACCCGACTTGTGCAGCATGATACTTGTTTTGAATGTTCAACGTGTACAAATTTCACTTTTTCAATGCAAGGTTTCTTAATTCCTCATTACATGAAATTTAGTTCATTAAATTAAAAGCCTTCGGATTCGGAGTGCCCTTCATGGATATCACGATTTGCCAAGTTAAAAGCCTCCGGATTCGGAGCGCCCTTCGTGGATATCACGATTGGCCAAGATAAAAGCCTCCGAATGTGGAGCCCCATTCGTGCACGACACGTTTGGGCCGAATAAGCCTCCGGATTCGGAGCGCCCTCCGTGGATATCACGATTGGCCAAGTCAAAAGCCTCCGAATGCGGAGCCCCATCCGTGCACAACACGTTTGGGATGAATAAGCCTCCAGATTTGGAGCACCCTTCGTGGATATCACGATTGGCCAAGTTAAAAGCCTCCGAATGCGGAGTCCCATCCGTGCACGACACGTTTGGGCCGAATAAGCCTC
This sequence comes from Camellia sinensis, assembly GCF_055761805.1. Classification (NCBI taxonomy): domain Eukaryota; kingdom Viridiplantae; phylum Streptophyta; class Magnoliopsida; order Ericales; family Theaceae; genus Camellia; species Camellia sinensis. The sequence goes on along the minus strand of NC_138975.1, from coordinate 96,694,111 downwards.
TGGATTCGGAGTGCCCTTTGTGGATATCATGATTGGCCAAGATAAAAGCCTCCGAATGCGGAGCCCCATCTGTCCATCACACGTTTGGGTCGAATAAGCCTCCGAATTCGGAACGCCCTTCGTGGATATCACGATTGGCCAAGATAAAAGCCTCTGAATTCGGAGCCCCATCCGTGCACGACATGTTTGGGCCGAATAAGCCTTCGAATTCGAAGCACGCTTCGTGGGTATCACGATTGGCCAAGTTAAAAGCCTCCGAACTCGGAGCCCTCTTCATGAATATTGTGATTGACAAGCATAAACGTATTTGACAAAAAAATGGAAGACGATCATAACTGAATTTAAAAATGTAAATTGAAACAACATGCAAGCATTTAAAATAATAGGTTTCATTGAATTAATCGATAATACATAATTCGCTTCCAATCTACGTTAGAGCGATACAATATGTTCAGTTTTATTCGGCATCTCCCTCGTCATTGCTCTTCTCGACTTCGAAAGCCGAAAATAGAAAATGATGGTTCTGATATAGCGGCAATGCCGAATCAACGCCAACTGCCCGGAGAGCCTTTGCGACCTGGAGAGCCTTGATCCACTCGTGTTTAAACCCACAATTCTCGCATCGGCAGACCTCCTCGGCGAGTTTTTCCTTACTCTTCTGTATCCCAACTTTTCGGCCCTCATGGAAGCCTTTTTCATAAGCCCTAGTCCTTGCGGCCTCTATTGCAAACATGCTTGCCATATCTCGATCGGCAATCGCATGACTTATAAGCCGTTGGGTCACCTTCTCTTCCACAATTAGGTTAGCTGGGTTGGCTGATTGTGTCTCAATAGTTTTGACATTTCTTAGTTCGCGCTCAGCCTTCTCCACGCGAGCTTCTAAGATTCGAATGTGTTCGTTTTTCTGCTCTATCTCCCGCCACGCAGCACGAAGACGCATGTCGATTTCATAGGCGGTATACAGCCCTTTCACCGCTCCATGGATGCCCTCCCAGAACACTTCGAAGTTAGGTCAACCGACCATCGATTGCTGGACTTATGGTGGAAAAATTTATCGAGCAAACTTGACTGCCAAGTTTGGGTCACGCACAACTGAATCCGCTTCCGTTATTGGTTTGTTCTCCACAAAAACCGCAAAACTTAATGGGCACGGTGCCGCACTAGTTTCCCCTCTCGAGCCTGGTAGAAGAGAGCTGCCCCGTTGCTGTTTTTCCCTTCTGGGGGACCTACTTCGACGACGCGAGGACTGGCGTTTTTCACGTTCCCTTGACGTCCTACTCCCCGTTCGTGTTGACTCGCCCCCTCGATTCATCTCAGCGTCCAACTCTGCAAGTGTTCTCCCTTCTCCTGCTGCTGTTGAAAAATATCCTTCTAGACATCTAGTTCAAACCTACTAATCTTCTCCCTCTTGTGATCTGCCAAATTTGGACACCAATATGGACCCCAAATGAGTGCAGCCCCCACCCATCTTATTAATCGCAGGTGCAGTGTTCCCAAAGCGTTCCCTTCAATGCCTTGCGCCACAAACTGATGTGGATCAGTGTTCTGGTTCATTAATGCGGCGGCCGTGTTCACCCACTCGCTGGGGCAAGGGCAAATTCATCAATCTATTTGGCCTAAATATCAGAGCTCATAGTCGAATTTCCATTGTGCCCCCGCAAACTCCTGAACTGCCATTTTTAGGCGGTCTTGTTCAAACTTGCGTTTTTAGGCGGCCTTGTTCATCGATTTGCAGGGGCAAGAGCAGATTCATCAATATATTCGGCCTAAATATCAAAGCTCATAGCCGAATTTCCATTGTGCCCTTGCAAACTCTTGAACTGCCGTTTTTAGGCGGTCTTGTTCAAACTTGCATTTTTAGGCGGTCTTGTTCATCAATTTGCAAAGGCAATGGCAGATTCATCAATATATTCGGCCTAAATATCAGAGCTCATAGCCAAATTGTCATGGTGCCCCAGCAAATTTTCGAAATGCCTTTTTTAGGCGGTCCTGTTCAATTTTGCTGAGGCAAGGGCAGATTTATCAATCTATTCAGCCTATATATTAATGCTATGTGTTAAGATGTTCCTAAGCCCCAGCAAATCCCTGCACTGCCGTTTTTCGGCGGTCCTGTTCATCGACTTGCTGGGGCAAGGGCATGTTCACTAACATATTTGGCTAAGTTGTAGTGCTATATAGTTATTTTTGCACTGGATTAATTCAGTAGTTTGTTTCATTCATTTCATAATTTTACATCTTACTTAGCCGTTGACAAGCAAATTCATCAGGCAGAAAGGCAAAAATAATTTTCATTCATAAATTGGGCACAAATAGAAATGTAATTCTCATTAACTGAGCACAACTTGGCCGTTAAGAAGCAAATTCATCAGGCAGAATGGCAAAAGTAATTTTCATTCATAAACTGAGCACAAACAGAAGTCATTTTACAAATGAAAATAACCCTACGTTAGCTTCTCACAAAAATGAACAGTCAAAAACCTATTAAACTTAACAAAACCTACATACACACAATACAAAAAAAAAAATGGAAAATATTCGACTCTAGGTCAGTCTTCGGGGTCAGACTCCAGCGGCTCAATGTCTACCTGCTCGTACGGAATCGACTGCACCGATACCACGTTAGTGGCAGCCAAGGCTTTGAGCCAGCCGTGTTTGAACCCTTTGTTTTCAAACTTCGGCACTTCTTCTACATAGTCCGCCAAGGCCGCATCCTTGCCAGCATGGAACGACTTGGAAATCTCAGACTCAGTGTTTGCCATCGCCCTCTTCGACTTTTCCAAGTCGGCTTCCAGCTTGGCAATCATTTCGTTGGCCAATCTGAGCGCTTCTTCGTTGGCATTCGCCCTTTCCTCAGCGGCCACTCTCAAATTGTCAGCAGTCTTGGCCTTATCTGCTTTGGCATCGGCCCTAGCTCCCTCTGCCGCCGCTTTCATGGCCTCAGACTCGGCTCAGAGAGAAGCCTCTGCTGCCTTCCCCTTCTCGTTTTCCAACTCGGCTGTAAGAAAGCCAATCTGTTCGATAGCGTTATGTTGGCGACGGCCAATTTCAGCTATCCTTCCCGTCGCTTACAAAACAAGGGATCTGTAAGCTAATATAGAAACTTTTCTTTTGGTTGACCTTGCAAAATTATGAAGGATCACTTACCAATATCGCCGATGGAGCGGCCAATGATGGCCAGCAGATCAGCCTCTGCCCTAAAAGTTGCTCTGTCAACCGGTAGAGAAATGGAGGAGGCCAAGCTCAAGGCCACAGCTGGGTCTCTTATAGCCGATGTATTAGAGGCGACCGACACGCTCTTTATCCTTGGTTGTATTAGAAATGGCACAACCATGTCCGATTCTTCTATGCGTGGCCGTTTATCCACTAGGTCTTCCGAATAATCGGCTTCATGTTCGGCCGGACGTTTTTCCCCCCTACTCTGTCACTTGATCCTCCTGTTGAGCGACAACAGGTTCCATTTTGGCTACTTCAGTCTGACCCACCTCTTCAACAGGAGCAGGTGGGGGAGTTTCTTCCCTAGCGTCGGGTGGAGGGGGTGGAGGTTCGTTTCGCTCGGCATCGGCTCTCCTACAGGAAACCATCATCTCGGTGTTTTTCCGTTTGGCCAATTGAGTGAGCGACTCACTAGCCATGTTGTCAAGATACGAGCCGGGTAGGTCCCCTAAGTTGGTGAAAATATCTTCGAAAGATATGTCTACTCGGTCGGAAGTGGATGGGGGATTGAAGCTGGCTTCTTCAAAAGTCAAATTTAGTGCCGCGTCAACCTCCTTCCCTAGTCTGTTGGATCCGTCTAAGGATGGTTGATTCGGTTGCTCAACGACTCCTTCGGCTGCTTGTTCATCCGCTGGTTCTGAGTTTGGGACCTCAAAATCAATCTGCTAAGGTTCTTGAAGCTCGGAAAAACAAGCGCCGTAAGGTGTTGTTCGCCCCTCAGAATCGGAATATTATCCGCGGCCGAAAAAGTAGCGTAGGTCGGCTCGTATCTGAGAAGAATGTGGGGCGCCCTCCCTTGCTTCTGGAGATTCGGACGACCAAGGAACTGGAGTACAGTTCTAATCAGCCCAAGTATGGCGTCGTCAGTCGAAACCATGACTTTCTTCAAGTCGTTTCCTGCACAAATAAAATGGTAAATACGTAGAATTTGAACCATAAAGATTTAATAAAAATCCATGGGGGTTAAACGGCCACCTGGTTCGCCCATTCACCTGGTCACTGGATCTTGACGATCTTCACCCTCGCTGAATTCCTAGTTGCCATGGACAACGACCATGACATCATCAACACGCTTGCCAGAACTGGCAAGCATAGTGACCAAATGATGGTCAGTGCCCTTGGCCCTAAGAAAGTAGCGCCCCTGCTGGCCAGAGGATTTGACCAAGGCATAGCAATGCCGAATGGCAGGGATTCCAAGGTTAATCCTAAGGCGCCGATTTAGTTCTACAATTTCCATTAAATCCCAATGGCGAAGGACAACCTCAAAAGTGGATGAAGGGGGAAACGGACTCCGCCCTCCGCGATTGACATGATCGAAAAGACGATTATACTCTCATCAGCCCTCTCCATGTCAATCATATTCTCTGCCAAGAGTGACAGATGAACGTCGTCAGGGATAGAAAAATGGCAACGGAAACTAGAGACTCGATCCGCAGAAAGAAGGGCTCTTAAATGTTTTGCCATCGCAGCAGGAAAAATGGACACTCTACACAGCAAATAAACAAGGAAAAGGGAGTCGAAATGGAAGAGAGAGAGAAACTTACAAAGAATGAGGAGGACAATGAAGAACGGAAAGAAGTTGCAGATGGCGAGAAGCGAGGGAGGTGAATTGACAGACAACAAGAAACCTTGAACATTCAAAAAAATATATAGACGAAAAGACAACACGGTTTCAAATCATATTAAATGAAAGAAACGTACGAAGGGGTGGGAGATTGTAATAATGCCTAAAACGAGTAGGCATTCTGATGCTTGCATTGGAATAAGGGACACCGCCATATTTTTTGACCCTCTAAGTCCAAGACCAAACATGCCGACTAACTGACGTTAATAGGATGTTTATGGGGCAATTGTGGGGGCCGAATAAAACTATTACGCACAGAGGCCAAGTAACTTGTGGAAAAAAACCAAGTTATGCACTATACGACTTTATCCCGGAGGACGGAGCCGAATAAGCGGATCGGCCGAAGAATCAGCTATAGACCGGGCCGAGTACGAACAGTTAGCCGAATGAGGGACTATTCATTGGACGATAGGTGGGCCAAACCATCAACATCAAGGACGACTATAAATAGGAAGAACATCAAATAAGAGGGGGACATGTGAGATCAAGTAAGTTAAACTTAAGATATAAGCAACCAAGAGAGTATACACTGACTTATCCATCGAAGTGCTTATTCTGGCACCCCCGACCGGAGTGTTCATTCCTTTTCAGGCGACTAGCTAAGGATCACGAGCGTCCTATTGGATCCAAAGAGTATTTCCAAACCACTTCTCCACAGAAATCTTTTTATTTGAAATGACTTGAAATATAAAATTCTTCAAATATTCCAAAAGGATGTGGGATTGTTCAAATATTTCAAAAGGAGTACAAAAACTTCTTAGTAAGATTTGAGCAAATGTATAATTTCAAACACTCCAATATAACACTCAAACGTAACACTCTAAAAAAACTTCTTATTATACTTTTTTCACACATAACATTCTAATGTAACACTTAAAAAAAAAAAAAAAAAAAAAAACCTCCTTAGTGTATCACTCCAATATAACTCACAAAAAAATTTCTTAGTATACTTTTTCTAAATGTAATATTATGATGTAACACTCAAAAACAGGTTGTGAGATTCTTCAAACCATTCTAAAAGGAATACAAAAATTCCTTAGTAAGTTTTGGATAAATGTATAATTTCAAACTGTGATTGTTACGTTTGGAAAAAGTACACTAGGTAGTTTTTTTTAAATGTTTTTATGTGTGTTATATTAGAGTGTAACGTTTGAGATTACATTGATTGGAATGTTACGTTTGGAAAAAGTACACTAAGAAGTTTTTTTGCGTGTTACATCGGAGTGTTATGTTTGGTAGAAGTTCGGAGTGTTACATTGTTATGTTTGGGAAAAATATATTAATGAATTTTTTAATATGTTATATTGAAGTGTTACATTATTAGAATGTTAATTGGAGTGTTACGTTCTTATTTGTAATGTGAGATTTGTTTCAGAATGAGAAAAAATCCAAAACCTATATATTGCAGATTGCCTAAATGTGTAATTTCACATTTGGGGAAATCCACTTTCATCCCTCAAAAACTGAACTCAAACGTGTAAGTGACACTACAACATATAAGAGTTTTAGAGACCAAATTTTTTAGTCTCTAAAAGTGAAAATTTTGTTGTAAAAAACATTTAGGGACCAATTTCTATTGTCGTGAGAATAGTGGCTAAAAGATCGTCTCAAAAAGTCAAAAATAAGGCTTTTAGCGACAAAATTTTGAAAATATCACTAATAAATACACTTTTAGGGACAAAATAATTTGGTCTGAAAATGTTTTTTTTTTAGACAAATTTTGGTCCCAAAAGGTTAATAATTCATCACTAATGTCCAATTTTCATTGCTAAAAATATAATGACGACACTTTTCGCAACAAAAATATTTGATCCTTAAAAAATAATTTTGTCTCTAAATTTTGGTCTCCAAAATCTTAATTTTTTGTAGTGTGACTATCATTTTTGTGTAATTTCCGCTTTAATGAGACTTTTGGGTTCATAAGAAAAAAGAAAAGATTAAGTAGTTCACAAGATCATATTTTAAAATTTATTGATACTTCACCCTAATTATTATAATAAAATCAAATAAAACTTTTGTAACCGAAATGATTAAAATCAATATTAGTGTTCTAAATAGTCCAACAAATTAAATAGGTGCACGAACTTCATTTCTATTAGAAACTCCTAACAGTCCTCCACTTTTAATAAATATAGACATTTTAAATATTTCCACAAAAACTTTTAATAAAAATAGATATTTTAAAGTATTTGTGGATTTATTTATTTATTTATTTTGAAACGGAATAAAATGATCCAAGATTTTTTATTATATTAATGAATAAAATATTTTATTATGAGAAATGAGAGATTATACTAATTTTTGTTCTAGAGTCTGCCTAAATTTGGCAGATGCATATGATGCCAAAGAAGCATTTTGATATGGCAGTACGTAAGGAAAAATAATTATATATTTCGTGAGATGGATAAATGCATTACTGATAAACAATTAGGCTTGAGAAGTTGATAGGGCAAAATAAATATTGAAGCTTATGATGACTTGTGAAGTCAACTATTGAGGTAAATTTATATTAATAAACTCGAGGAGTTATTGTCTCAAGATTAGCGTGGCTAGATTCATATTTATATGTCGAGAGGAATAGGCCAAGTCCAAAGGAAGTCACCTAAAGAAGTAACCTAACCCGTGTGATTGGCAACCCCACGAAAAACGTTCAATAGGCAGAAATAATTCTTAAAGCGTGGCTTGATTCCAACAATTTTTATTTTAGGAGACACCATAAGAGTGGTTCTCTTACCTATCCCTAAGGCAATATTGCTGATGAGTTCAGTTGATTGAATCCAAGGAAGACAATCTCCTACAAGGTGCATTCTGTAACAGCTATGACGGCTTGTTACGCACCGTTATGTAACGGTTTCGAATTGCTTCTTTCGAAAAAACACACAAAAAAAGAGCTGAAAATGGGGGAAGAGGGAAGATAAAGAGAGAAGATGGAGGAGTAAGAGATAGAGAGGGAAGATGAAGAACATGTTATTGATTTGTTGAAACTGTAAGGTTTATACTATTCTATTCAGCTACTATTACTTAACCATTTTATTTGTGTTAATAATAATAATAATAATAATAATAATAATAATAATAATAATAAGTGTGGTCATTTTTTATTTGGCTTGGTTAAAATATGTATATATATATATATATATATATATTTAGGCTCTTATTTATTCTCTTACTTTTCTCATTGTTTATCTTATATATAAGAGGTAGTGATTGATTTTTTGTATAATATAAAGTCATTAATTATTAAAATCAAATCTAAAAAACTCAGTTTATGGTGATTTAAAATATTAAATATATTGGATCATACTTAAAAATTTACAAAAATTGATCAATATTTATTTTAAACCCAATAAATATGATCATGGAAAAAAAATGCGTATCAGTAAGTTTTTTTCAAATTGTGCGCAAAATAAAAAAATTCACGGTTCCAGTTTCCGCCACCGTTACGCTACGGCCTTTACACTCCGCAACCGTAACTACGCCACCGCCACCGTTACGGCAACCGCAACAACTTTTCAGAATCTTGGATAGAAGTATCTCTGCAAAGGCATTCTCATAAGCTAGAAACAGGGCTTGGTTCTGTGGTTCTGCGACAAGGCTTTCCAATATTATTGCTGCTTTTAGGCAAACTTCTGGCACTGAATGTGTCTTAATCACTTTCAACAGTCGATTAACTGCCCTGAAATTTAGAATAGTTATGCACTCAGAGAACTACAATATAAAAAAAATTAATAAAGACAAAAAAAAAAAAAAACAAAAAAAAAACAAAAAACAAAAAACAAGAATCAGAAAACAATTTTAGAAAGCCAAACCAAACAAACCCAATATTTTGTATTGTAGGTTTTATCAAAATACATTTAAGTAACAAAAACAAAAACTCACCATCACTCACTAGCAAGCTTCAAGCGGCAGTCCATGTTAACTTCTGCAAGGTTATAAAGTGCACCAACAGCGTTTGCTTGTGCATCTACAGCTGGTAGGCTCAAAATATAAACCAAACGCTTGTAAATCTACAAAATCCATCGAAACCTCAGAGTACTACATGCGCATAATATAAACTAAACTTCACTTTTATTTAAGAGGGATCGTATGCAGATTAATATCAAACCTGTGGCCCGAAAGAAAGAATGAAAGGTTGATTATCAGAATTTATTATCAAACGGCCAATTAACTCTGCAGCTCCAAAATTTCAGGCTTTGATAGAAGATTTTAGCATCCCCATGATGGCTTGGACTGCATGTTTCTCCCTGGTTTGACAAAAACCAGTGAGAAAATTCTCGACTAAGGGGGGTTCTTTTCCTTTTATTTTTGGAACAAGAAATTCTGAAATTGGAAATCATAGTTGCATGATGTAAACAAAAATAAGAAGTCAATTCTTACGTAATTTTGATGAATGAAGGCTTTGATGAACTAAAGATTCGAAGATCCAGGAGTGGTGCCAAATTCACAACTGTCTCGAGGGCATTTGACAAGTTCCTCATCGTTTGCAAATATTGAGATTATTTTTCAAGCACTAGCATTCAAGGAAAATGCAAAGTAAATACGCACTTACATTCTAGGAAAATACAATGTACCATTCATTCTAGGTATGTCAAACTATTTTACAATAATCATCCATATCTTATAAACGTTGTGGAATATGTCAAAATCACACTAAAGGAAATCAGAAATTCCCTTGGATGTTTACAAAGTTAGTGAACCTCTTTCATTTAAAATCCAGTTGACTTTGAATGTGGTCTTTCATTTTCCTGCTTTTTCATGCAGTGCAGTCTTGGTTCATACATAACATGTTCAGGGAATGTAAAATTTAAGATAAATAGAAAAAATGATGCAATACCCAATTTATACTAACAAGACTAACTACTTCATACTAGTAATCAATTTATCATCTTCTCATGGCTCCCACATCAACTGGGTTGAATCTCATTCTCACCCTTAATCTGAATTTTTTTTTTTAAAAAAAAAAATTCAAGGATTCTAATGTTCTTCCTTCAAGACAAAAAAGAATAACATAGTCTAATTACCTATGTTCATTACAAATACATAAAATTGTGTTCTACCAATATACAAACATGGATTGAAAAAATTGAAAATAATGAGATTGAAAAACAGAAAGATCAAAGTGAATGAGATTCTATTAAAAAGAGAGCAGACCAAAAATAGCAACTGAAAAGATTAAAAAGAGTACAATTCGACTGAAGAGAGGCCAGATTGAAGAGCGAGGAAGATAGTAAATTATGTGTTTGAGACAAGATCTGATGGAGCAATAGAGAGACAGAGAGAGAAAGAGAGAGAGAGAGAGGGGCGGTAGCGACAGAAGGACTAATCTTAGGAGGAGCTTCAACAGGTAGGGCACATCCAACACCATTGCGGTCGAAACCCTAGATAGAATCCCTCCACAAACCTAGTATTCATGATCTCGTCTCCTCCTCTTGCTTTGACTCGACCAGTCCCGATCCCTGTTTCGACCCCGATCCATGTTCTTCATCCTTTTTCACTCCTTGGTCTCGCAACCTCACGTTCGTGCAACTTAACCGGTCCATCTTTCTTTGCAAAATTATCAGACTCAGAATCAAGAAAACCAAAAAATCGTCAAGAAATTTCAATCAAATCGATTCAAGAATCGATGGATTTAGAATTAGATCTGAACAAGTTTTCGAAGTCAGACTTGATGAATCTCTCAAGGAGCATAAGGAAAGATAGAGAAAACCCTAGATCTAGAGAAAATGATAGAGATGGAAAGAGAAACGGAGAGGGAGCACCGTTATAAAGTGAAACGCATGCTTCTAAGAGGATAACGCGTGTTTTTAATTTCACTTTATGATGGATTTAGAATTAGATCTGAACAAGTAATCGAAATCAAACTTGATGAATCTCTCAAGGAGCATAAGGAGAAATAGAGAAAATCCTAGATCTAAACTGGCTAAAACTTTATTTCTTTCCCAATATTTCATGGGCTGTTCACCTTAAATCTCCATTGTTTCAGCTAATCTTATTATTTCATCTAAATCATTTTCTGTTCTTTTGTATACTGGTTTTTTCTTTAATTTTTCTATTTTTGCAAAAATTAATTCTAGGTTAACAATTTGTTAAGAATCTTCTAGGTTCCAATAGTCTCTTTTTTTCTTCAAAATCAAACTCTTCCAAATCCACTAATTCATATTTTTCTATGTCTAAATTTTCTAAAGAAGTATTTGCTATCTCATCAGGTATATACTTTTGGGCTAGCTCAGGAAAAATATTTCTACTAGGAAATAAAAAACTAGCGGGGACATAATCTACTCCTATGGTACCACCACGCTTCGCACGCAACTCTGATGATGGGCAATGGTGCTAAGAGCATATGCTGTGGGTGTATGTATAGTTCGTTTGAAGAAACTGATATTGTTTTGGCTGATAAACATGCTGTCTTGTAGACTATGTATGAAGTTAAGTCCTAAGATGAAATGATGATTTTGTCGAGTATTTTCAATTCAAACTTGAGGTAAAAGGAACCATTCTATATGTTGAGTTTGAGAACCTCTATGATGAAAACTAATCTGTGCTTCATTGATGCAATGAGTATATATCTGTTTAGTGCCATCGGCTATACTGACTAAAGCTGGGGTTGTTAGAGCTGTACTCCATCCTGGTGGAACTATGTGTTGTTCAATATATGGTTTATTGGCTCCTGTATCTATCATGGCATCTATACTAAGGGTTTTTTCTACAAATTTAATTACACAAGAAATCTCAACTGAATTTGGCTTGGGTATAACAGGGTAATTAAATGGTAAATATGAATTATCTGACTGTGCTTGGGAGTACTGACTAAAGGGTTGAGAATCAACTAGGTTGACTAATTCTAAAGAATTCATGTGTTCTTCAACAAGTTTATCTTTTAAGGGGTACTTAATATGAAATTGTTCTAGCTGCTGTTTAAGCTGTTTATTTTCTGCCTCTAAACACTCTATGTCAAAATTAGCTTTAGTTTCTATCTCACGTATTTGAAGTTTAAGTTCTCTTACCTGTACCTCTAATTCTCTAATAGTTAAGTGTAATTCTCTGTTCTCTATATTACAATCTTCTCGTATTTCTTCATTTGTCTCTAATGTTATCTTGTGAGTCATATTTAATTTTTCTAGACAAACTATACAATAGGTTATATTGCATAATAAACATTGAGCTCTTTTATTTTTAGCAGGAAACCAATTACAATAATTGCATCCAGTGGTATCAAATCCTAGTCTTATTTGAAAATTATGCTGACATTCAGTATCTGCATTGCATTCCATCATAAAGAAAGTGTTATGAGAATGAGTCATTTCTATTTCTTGGTTGAGTTGTCCTAAAAGATTATTTACATCTGTATCACTTTCTGAATCACTATCTGAACTTATGGCTTCTATTTGATATTCATAATCACGGACAATGCTATAGACTTCTAAATCATCACTGTTTATGCTAACTATATCTTCTTTTAAATCTTCTATAATATGTAGTCTTTCTATCTGTTTATTAGTATTAGGCCTCTGTCTTTTTGGGCAGGTTTTTGCAAAATGATTGGGTTCTCCACATATAAAACAATTACATTTTTTACTATTAGGTTTTCTAACATATCTCTGTTTTCTTTTATCTTTCTCTTCTTTGGGTAGTTGCTTATACTTTATCCTATTAAAAGTTCTACTTTTTCTAATGAATTTTTGTTTTTTCCATGATTTTCTGTATTTTTTCTTCCAATATGTTTCTTTTCTGTACTTTCCATATTTCTTATATTGTTTCCTATTATATTTATCTTCATATTGCTGAGGAGTATATATTACGCTGCTACAGAAACCATAATTTTGTTTTTTCAAATCTTTCTGTATTTTAACTTCTATACATTTTTTTTGAGCTTTTGAAATGTAAAAATTATTCTAGATCCTATTCCTAAAGTTCCTCTTATTTTTACTTCTCCTGAGGCTATTTTTGTTGGTAAATTTGCATAATAAATTGACCATTTATTTTCTATTTCTTTTCCTAGCTCTTCGGGTAATTTTCTAAAATATTTATTTCTTATTTCTTCATCAAAACTTTTTCCAGTTCTGGCTGCTATGGCTAAATATTCTTTGCTAAAGGGTACAATATATTTCCAACTTCCGAATGTTATCTGATCTAACTCAGTTAATGCTATGCTTTGAGTATAATAATTTCTTCTAGACGGGTCATATCCTATAAGTATTTCGTTTATAAAGCTAGTAAAATTCCATGGATTATCTCTTAGTCCTTTAAGTTGTCTAATGGTTTCCTCATATTTTCCTTTAAAGGTTAAATATATATTAAAAGCTGAATCTTCTAAAAGTGTTTCTATATATTCCCACATATCAGTTGATTCAAAGGGATTACTCATCCATGTTTTTACCGTATCTTTTTCCCATTTTTCTATCACTTCTTACCATATATGAGGATCAAATCTTGCTAAATCTAAAAGGGTTTCTTGGTTATTAATTGGCTGTAATTGTATACTCATATCTAGTTGTCTACGCTTTCCATGAAATCTATAAATTTTATTTGGGTCTACCTTACTACGCCCTATATTAGCTAATGGTCTTCTTCCTCCTACTGCATAATGCATTGGTTCTACAGGATCTTCTACCGTTGGTTGTGGGTTACTAGTTCCTGTGCTTTGTGTTCATGTAAAAAGTATCTTCTAAGTTAGATTGTTTTGGTATTTTAAATATTTTGCTAGGATGTATTTTATCTTTTATGATATCGTCTACATATTCTGTTTGAAATTCTTGATCTAAAAATGACACTGCTTCATCATGGGTATCTCCTCTGGCTACGTATTCGAAGTATCTGGTATCTAATATTTTATTCATATCGCTTAGGGTGAAATTTTCCAAATCTATCTCATCAATATTATATATCTTATTTTGTGATATTGTTTTTTTTTTTCCTGTCATTACATAAAACTGATTTATGTCACTATGATTAGCTTGGTTTTCTTCCCTATCTATACTACTAAATTCATCATCTTTAGATTTTTCTGGTGTTGCATACGTATATTGAGTAAATCTTACTGCATAGCTTTCATCTACTTTTTGATATAATAAGTTATCTTGAGGGGCTAACATTTTTTGTCCTAGAAAATCTCATAAATTCCAATCTAGTGTTGCATTATCTTCAAAATTAATTTTTTTTATCTTGATCTTTAATTATATTGCGAGTATTACAAAGATGGTCTATAGATGAAGTAAAGAGATTACTAATTTTATCTACGTCCTTTTTAATATTTTTTGCAAAATTAATATGATAATCTATGATACTATTTACTGAGAATTATGTTCACTATGGAACTGATGTGTAAAAGAACCTTCAAAATTACAACGAAATTTATTTTTATCTATGTTAAGACAATGGTTATGATTGCTGAGTTCTAAATCTTAATATTCTACTCTTTTCATACACAAAATTAAATCCTACTATAATATGAAATTTATAACTAAATTGCCCAAAAATAAAAACTACTCTATTTCCGTAAGCAAAATGCATAAGCTAACTCAAACTGTCCTAAAACCGAACACTGCTCTGATAGCAATTTTGGATTGGGGGGTTAGCGGTTTACCACTATTTTGAAATTGGGTTGAGAATTATCTAATTAATTCTATAGTTATGCTAATAAGTCTTCAAGTTGTTGTATAGCTAGCAGTAAGGCGTCTTGTTTTACAGTTATCTGTCTATTTATTTGAGAAGTTTTCAAACTATAATTTTCTAGAGATCTGCCAAAAGCTAATGATAATAGAAATTGATATCTTAATTTTTGATCTTCTAATTTTTGTATAAGCTCAGTACTGGTTCTGATTTTAATCCTAAGTTCTTCTTCTAAAGGCATAAAATTTTTATTTTTAAAATTCTTTTATGGACAATATTTCCTTAACATTTCTACTCGGGTTGCTCTCATTGTATTCTAAAATTCTTTTTCTTTGACAAAACTATTTTTAGGCAATGTTTGTTTTCATTACGTGTATTCCCACCTTGAAGCTAAGCCTCGTTCAACATAGTATATTTTTATTTTCTATTCTTTACCTTTCCATTTCTGCTTACAATTTGCCCTCAAACGCCTAACCACGGCTCACACGGGCTCTTCAGCTAAGGTCACTCAGTAATAAAATATAAAACAACAGATACTACGAAGTTGCAAAACATATAATTTTAATGAGCAAACAAGCATTCCATAAACTTAGTTTTTTCAAAAAGAAAATAAATTTTTAGAATAGAAGAGTTACCCTTTTGAAATATTTAAGGAAAAAGAGAGACTACTCACACTTCATATTAATATGTAATATACTTACAAAGATTATGTTACAGACTTTGAGTTTCTGAAAGACTTGGAACATTTAGAGGAGTTTGAAATTTTTGCAAAGTAGAGTGAAGGGAAATTTTTCATTGCTTCTTCCATTGGCATGAATGTCAATTTATACAATACAAAAGGAGGATGAAAACAAAAACCTAAAACCTAGACTTAATAGCTAACTCAAATTGACGGCCAAACTTTTCAAAAGACCTAGTCAAGCTTAGTAATAGGCTTTGCCAAAATTTCTACATAAGGACAAAGACTATTGTAGACGCGCCCTAAGGGCTTTATGCTGTGCTACAATTCGGACTCAAATGTCACGGTTCTTAATCTGATCTCACAATGTGCAATGTGAGATTGATAAATCACCAAAGAGTCCAAATCTGGCAAATTGTTTTGGAAAACTGATTTTTGTAAAGAAGTGCCAAACATGGACTGCTTTGCCAGATACAGAGTTGTCACCTAAATATTTTATTTTGAGAAATTTAAGAAACCCTGACTTGTGCCTAAGGCCATGTGTTCGTCATCACCAAAGTTGCCTCGGCTCAGAAACTTGGGTACGATTGGGGAAGGTCATCTATGAGCACCCCCGCTAGCCCGATCAAAGATCGGCCTTACTAACATGATATCTTGTTTTTGAAAACACATGCGTTCTTATTCTGGTTATTAGCCTAGAATTACTATGTGATGTGCACAACACACAAGTATAGACTAGATCACCTAAGTTGGAACAAATCATCTCATCTCATGTTTGTTTGTTTGAAAATGGTTTGAAGGTGCTACTCGCAAGTAGGCTAAGAAGTGAATTTGCCACCCTCAAGTGGGCTTAGAAAACATGATTTTGCCACAATCAAGTGGGCTTAAAACTCGCATTTCAATGAATTGTTCCAATTCAAGTAATCTAACATTCACCCACAGGCATTCAGGCAGTTGAACACTTAAGCAGTTAGTCTCATGGCAAGCATGCTGTCATGTTAACACTCACACTCATGCAAGATGCTAAAGCATAAATGCTTACCTAGTACTCCGAGCCAAAACAATAGCTAGTTAGTAATCAATGCATGATCCTAGCTATGTTAAGATGCCTAATACAACACATGCAAAAATGCAACTAAAATAGGCTCGGCTATTCTAAGATGGCATATGACATGCAACTTGATAATCATGTATTGAAATCAGAATTGAAATACAATGCAGTTAGTGTGATGCGCCGAGCCCGGTGCATGCAATACAGATGAATGATGCAAACATGCAAGCATAAGAATGCTAATTGAAACATTACCTAAAACTAACCATCGAGAGCAGGTAAGTAAAAGGGAGAAAGACGTGGGGTTGGAAGACATTCACACACTCACGCACACTTATTACAAAATTCGCCCTCTCGACGGAGGGTTTGAAAGAATAATACAAATTACATAATTAACTAACTAACAAGCTAATTAATTATTACACAACACTAAACTAATTAAGAAAATCAATTAAGCTATGAAAATAGTAAAAACAGCCTCGGGAAGAGGGATGCATGCATGCTTGGACGACTTCGCTTGGAAATCCATCGCCATGTCACATGTTGCCTCTATTTACACTGCTTTGTACCTCTGAAAACTGTGCCAACTTCTGTGACACTTTTGAACCATCTTGGGGACTTTCTGAGAGTCCATTGGCCAAGAGATAGGGCTATCGGCCAAGGGAATGGTGCCATCGACCAATGATAAGGCTCTTGGCCAAATGTTTGTTGCCGATCGGCATTGAACATGGTCGATCGACCATGTCTTCCTGCAGAATGCTTCTGTTGCTGTAGCAGAGGACAAACAGAGCATGGCAATACATTTACAAGACTATGTATGCACAACCACCCTCCCTATCATGTCATGAACTCAAGGGAGTATGGTTCTCGATCCTCGGACCACCAATCACGCATTTCAATGCATGATGGCCAAAGGAGCTGAATGTGCAATTAATATCAAATGAAATGCACACCAAAGCACATAAGGGGGCCCCAACCTTTATCATGCTTGATCAAGAGGCAAGGGATGTACATACAATGCTATGCAATCTAAGCATGCAAGCAACCCAATCATGATGCAAATCCAATGCAACATAAGCATGTTAACGACAATGCCATGCATGGCTAATGGCGACAAGCATGCCAAATGCAATATAACCTAAACAAGTATGCAAGATGCAACATGAACATCCAACATGCAAGGCATCCAAAGGTGGACAAGTATGCCACAACATACAAAATGAGACAAGCATGTGACAACATGATAAAAGGATAAACATGCAACAAGCATGCAACATATTAGCATGCAACAACATGCAAGGTACTAAATATGCAACAAGAGTGCGACAACATGCGAGGCAAGCATGCAACAACATGCAAAGGATGGACTTAAACCAAAATGGACAGCTCTCAAATAGGCCCAAATCAGTGGCTAAAATGATGAATTGATGACATAAAATGCACATACAAGCATGCACATGTAATGGTCCACCAACAAGGCATAAAGATAACAACTCTTAAGCATGAGCAATGAGTGAAAATCATGGATGTATGACAATACTATAGGCCTTGAAATTAAGCATGGAATGATGCCAAGGCATGCAAACATCACAAGTATAGCATGGTAGGGACCTCAAAACTCAAGACTAGTCAAGGCATTTGCACTATAGCTATACAAAAAAATGAGTCATATGGACAATACAACCCAAAACAGTCCTAGAGCATGCCAAAACAATGACAAAACATGCATGGAGCAAAGCCAAAACAAGCTAGCATGAAGGGTCAAAACATGGAGTATGCAAGGCCAATAAGGAGGTTTACACTGCACCTACCAAAGCCAAGCATGTGATGACTTAACCAACAAAAATCAGAGTTATGGCATGTCAAACTAACACCAAAAATGGGCTAATACCAAGTCAAAACATGCTAGAATAACAAGCTCACTCATTAGTCATGCAAGACTAGTAAAGAGGACTTACACTACAAGTGTAAGAAGCAAATGAGGGATGCTCTAACCAAGTAAAAACAGAGCTATATCATGGCAAAATAAGACCCAAAACACACTGAAATGGTGGTCCAAAAGCCTAGGCAAGATGGCATACGCATGGGCTCTTTTTGAAGGCATAAAGCATGAACCCTTCAAAGCATTGAAGGAGTGAAACATGTGAGTGGATGGCAATGAAACATGCTCTGAAATATCATTCCAAATGATACTAAATCATGCAAATAGCCCAAGCAATGCATGCTAGTGGCTTGGAAACTCAAGGCTAATGAGCTAAAATGCACTATGGCTATACAAAGCATGGCATGCCTGACCAAAATAACATAAATCAGACCTAGAACATGCTAAAACATGACCAAAATCTTCTTAGAGTCAAGGCAAAATCATGCTAGAATGATAGTCGAAAACATGATGCATGTTAGGCTAGTGTGCAAATTTACACTACAAGTGTATGGAGCATGCAAGCAACAACCAAACCAGCTTAAAACAGAGTTAAGGAAGGTCCTAAAAGTCACAAAAAATTTCTTGAACTAAGCCTCAAAATGGTAGAAACACATGCTCATTTGATAGGCCAATAAGACATGCAAATAAGAGAAGAGGATGGGCGACAACCCCCACCCATTTGGAGCCTCAAAACAAGTTTTCTACCACTGAAATTCCTCTAGAATTCAGTGGTTATAAGGCCAAAAGATGTTGTTTGAAAGGCTTGAAAGTTAGCTTAAAAGGCCATACAAGCCAAGGAGCAAAAGGGAGGAAGCACCCCTTAGCCAAACAAGGCACAAAGCAACACTTTTAGGACTGAAAAATAGAGGGACAAACAGAGGTTTTTTTTAGTTCAACACCACCCCCCAAACAGCCCCAAAATTGTGTGAAAAGATGGCCCAGCAAATGTGTAAAACAAGCCTAAAGGGAGAGAGATGTTACCCTTCATGCACAGCTGTAAAACTAGCCCAAAATCTAAGCCAAAACACCTTTTGGAGTTCCAACAAAGTCCCAAGTAAGCTTCAAGCAACCTCCTCCCAAAGATGGACCACTTTTACCAAGGATGTCTAGGCAAAAGAGAGGTATTTCCCTTCTTGCATGCACAAAAGGCAAGAGGGAGAGGTTTAGAGAGAGAGGGAGTTTTAGTGAGAGGGGCTTTCAAAACTTGCTCAAGAAGTTCTTCACCCTTGAAAATGAGATATAAGCTTCATTATATAGCAATCCAAGAGATTTTGGTCGAAATATCTCAATTGGAAATATCTAATGTAGTGTATAACAGCTAGAGGATAAATATTTGTCAATTCTGGGCTTTTTGGACACTTTTGGCGGATCGACCATATTTGGTGCCGACTGGCCACCATTTGTGGCTGATAAGGTTCACTTTTGGCTGACATATAGCTTCTGAGGTCAAATTGTGGCTGATGCAGTGCCATAGAGGCCGATGGGAAAAATCAGTCTTGGTCTATGACTTGAAGCAAGCCTAACTCCTTCATATGGATGCCTTTTTAGGTCATTCTTGAGCCTAAACTGTAGCCTCGGAAATCTTATTTCCAAATTTGGAAGCCTCATGTCAAAATTCCATGTGTTCTAACAGATATCCCTCTTTTAGTGAAGGCTGCTCAGTTTTGGTCTAACCGGAATGATGCCAAACTTCAGCCAATCATATCTCCCCCATCTGGACTCGGCCTTAGGAGATTCTTGAGTGAAAAATGAAGCCCCAGAAGTAAGCTTTCCAACGTTGGTGGCCTCATATCTGAAATCCAAGTATTCAAAAGGATAGGCCTGATTTGGCGAGGACTGCTCGACCCTCTCTTAACGATTCATGCCCAACTCCTTCCCCAATGGGGTTTCTTCCCTCTTCTCCTGTTTTCTTCAACTCCAAACCCCTGAACAAGGTGTTTTGAAAGATTTTTCAAATATTTCATCTCTCTTTCATTCATTTCCACTTTGTCCTTGCTCGGTTTACCGAAAAGCGCATCATTTGACAAAATGCGAGCCTCGGAACATCATGGAAATTTCTTTTTCAAAAATGTTTTGAAAGAGAGGGTTTTAAGGTCTAAAAACCATCCAAAATAGCTTTGGTCCAAAATGTGGTGTGAGGTTAGGATTTGACTCTCCTCTGGCCGAAGAAATCAAACCTTTGCCCTGCACATCTTTCATCACCGAGTAAACCATCAGTAGCGCCCAAGTCTTAAGGTCGGTTAAAAATGGGGTGTCTATAACTATGCATACAATTATATGCATATTTTTGACAAACTTTCTACGCATATAAAAACAAGTAAAGGGTTTGGATAATGATGCCAGATACTGCTTTGGGCCCCATCGCACATCATTTAATCCTTCTTTTTAGATAAAATTTTGACACTATAATATATTACAGGACATGTGTAAGGATTCTCATAGCTTTTCTTTAATGAAGCAGGGTAGGTGTCATCTGCTTTATTAAAGTAGTGAGTGAAGGAGAAGCCTTACTACTAACGACGCAAATAATTACAGACACAAATATTTACGGAGACTGTTGTCGTGAATTTCTCTGATTGTTGAAAAGAGGCCTTATCTTTTACAAATTTTTTCTTTTTCTTCTGAGATGCCAATAATTGATGTAGACGCTTGGATGCTGAATCTTCAAAGTGGATCCTTCGTAGAAAATTTACAAAATTTTAAAAAGTCAAAAATCTAGAATTTTTTTTTTTCACCCATACATTCTATTCGAAAGGTCTTCAAGGTCTGCTGCCGAGAGTTGATCGTAAAAATCATTCCCCATATCTGGTTCGTTCTCCCATTGGTTATCTTGGTCATCTTCTCCCATTAGTAGTGACTCATGAGAGACGCTATGCTAGTAGTTGGGATACTAACTTTCATCGACAAATGTTTCTTTGCTGAAGGGATAGCCTGGGATAGCTAGGTTACAGTATATCTTCTGATTTCTATCTTCGCAAACTAGATGTCCATAATTTCCATTATACACTAATAGATGATTATTAGCAAATTTCCTTCATTTATTGAGCTGCTCTCTAAGTCAAAATTTTCTGCATGGCCAGGGTCTTCGATTGAGAAGTCCTGGGTACCCTGGAAATGTTGAAGTTCCTCTAAGGTACATTTTATGCTTGGCTAGGATGCACCTTATTCCTTTCTATTCTGGTAGCTTGCTATCAATTAATGCTTCTACATATGGATGATGCTCTTCCATTACACAAAGTACTAAATGAGCAAGTTTATTTCCAAAACTATCTGTCTAATCTGGATCTGAGAAAATTATTCTAGAGACAAAGCCAAAATCTAACAATTGTGAGGCTGTTAGATAAAGCGTTTTGCCCCTAATCTCTATCGCCAATGGCTCGAACGTTGCTAGATTTATCTGGCAAAGGCAGATGCTGAAATCTAAATTACACTGACATCTATCAAAATATTCTGGCCTGTCCATACATCTTTCCTCTTGTAAGCAGGGCTGCTCTTCATCCTCGTAAAGATAAGTCCATTAATAAGCTATACCAGGGCATTGAACTCCTCATATATAGAGGTCCTGAAGAAACTGTTGTATAGTGACTAACTCACTATTTCTGCTATCTTCGGCTAAGGTGTATATATAGGGTTTAAGGTCCTCTATTTCTTGGCTTTTCTCACAAAAAGATCGAATGATAGAATGCCTGAAGAAATACATTCTAGCACTCAATTGTTCAAATTCCTCACTGGTGAGTTGTCTGGTTTCTAAGTCAAGAAATGGAGTGGGTGCTTTTTCTGGAGTTAGTTTTTTAAGCTGGTTGGTTAGGGTTCGAATGGTAGCTTTCAATTGTTTTTCCTCGTCTCGGAGCTGGTCTAGCTCTTCACTGACCTTTTTGCTTTTATCCATAATTTTCTTGAAATTTCTGGTAAGGCTTTCACAATGTCTGCACATTTGGAGAGGATTTTGAGAATCTATCTGAGGGTTAGTACTACTGCTTCCAATTATTTGGCTAACTGGAACTCCACTAGTAGCAATAATGGTTGACTGCATCTTGCCTAATATGTCCAAATAATCTTTAGCTATTTGGTTGAAAAAGTAACTGGTTCTTATTTGTCTTCGGGCATATGTACTAGCTGACTCAAAATCATAAAATCCTTTAAATTGAGGTATGGGAAAATTTTTAACTAAGGGTTCAACTTCTATCCAGTCATGGTAAATACCAAGCTTGGTTCCTTTAGCTACTACATAGAAAGAAAAGCTTTTAGACAAAGGTTTATTTTGGATTTTTGAAAAATATATACTAAGAGAGTTTAAGGCTGATAGACGTTTAGCTGGGTGGTTATGGTTGTTCCAAAGGTTATCTAAAAGACACTGTTGAGCTGGGTCTAGCCCAATTCTTGTTAATGGTCTGAATTTGTTTCTACCTTCATAAATAGGAAGAGCAAATCCCCCAAAGTTCATGGTTTTGCTGTTCTCCATTATCTGCACAAAAATTATACTGGTTATTTTCTTTTTTTAAATAAATCTTTCTACTTAGCCAATCTGTTAATTTATTATCACTCCCTTTAATATATTCAAATTCTACTTTATATCCTTGTCCTACTATACAATCTAAAAATTTTGCCTATCTTCTGGTACTTAGTTTGCGCTCATTAAGCTTATTATGGAATCTAACTATAGCTTCACAGTCTGTTCTGATTGTAAAGGGCTTGTGTAATAATAATCTAAATTTGTTTATTGCATATACTATTCCTAATATCTCAAAATCTAGGCTGGTCATGGTAGTATCTTTTTCTTTAAATTTTCTAGAACTATATCTACAAATGCGTTCTTTATTTTTATTATCATACTTACTAGGTTTAGCTAATAATATTGTCCCCCCTCCTAATTGACTTGCATCTGTTTCTACCACTATACATTCTGATTCTAAAGGAAGTTGTAGGTCGGGTAAATTTCTACAAATATCTTTAATTTTTCTTACTAGAGCAATATCTTGTTGGTTAAAATATTTTTGTCTTGTGGGTGTGGTCTTACTATATAGAGGTCCTATTATTTTACTAAGGTTAGGAATGTGCATTCGTGCATAATTTAAATTTTCTAAAAATGATTGAAGTTGTTTTGTATCTTATAATTTATCTGGATAATCTAAAATTTTCTTAACTATGTGAGATTGTAACCTAATTTTTCCATCTCCTAACTCCATTCCTAAAAATTCTATATGAGGTTTATTTAACACCATTTTTTTCTTACTAATTATTATTCCATTATTTATGAATTCTTCTAATACTATTTATAAATGATCTATGTGACTATTTTTATCTGGGCTAAATACTAATATGTCATCTATATATGCCAGTATAAAACTATATTTATTAAATATACTATCCATCTTACGCTAAAATATGGAAGGTGTATTTTTTAGTCCAAAAGACATAACTAGCCATTCATAATGTCCCTGTGGGCAGCAAAAGGCTGTCCAAGGTATGCTTTTCTTTTTCATTTTTATCTGCCAAAATCTTGACTTGCAATCAAATTTGCTAAATATTTTTGCTGTCTGTATTCTGTTTATAAGCTGATCTTTATCTGGTATATTATATTTATCATCTTCTGTATTGTCATTTAATCTTTTATAATTTATAACCATTCTAGCTTTTCCTCTTTTTATTTCTGCATGATTTCTAACCAAAGATGTGACGCTCCTATGCGGGCTATTGCTAGGTCGAATTACCCCTAAATCTAATAACTCCTTAATCTGTGTCCTAAATTCTTCTATGGTTGCTGGCATATGATCTATTTGTGCTGATGTAATCCTATAATCATTATTTTTTATAGGGTAAATTACATTTTAACCCCCTGTGGTTTGCCCAAAAAACACGGAGCCTCCCTGTAGTTTCATTTGTAACACTTAAACCACTAAACTTAATACCAAACTGTAATTTTGGACGGACGTAACATAAGTAATAAAAAGTCATAAATGTCCTTAGATATTTTCTACTCAGTCATTTCATTTGTATTATTTCGTATCTCTCTCTCCATCTTCTCTCTCACCATGAGCACCATATCATCACCACCTTTCAACACTAAACCCACCTCCTTCACCCATTTTCATAACCAAGGTTCATCACATTACCAACAAGCTCTACGACCACCATCACCGTGAACTTTGTCGTCACCATTGGACCGTCATGACCACTATTGCCCAGCTCCGTTAAAACCAAGAACCACCATTCACACAGTGCTATAGATAACGTAGCAGAAGAGGGAGGATGATGAAAAGGAAAGAAATAGATTTGGAGATATTTCTTTGGAATGTGTGAAGTTGGTTTTTGGACAAATTTCGGCATGCCGAAACAACCCATTGCAAGAAGAAGTGAGAAAATGAGGTTGCGTAGGATGAAGTATAAAGCAAGGTGAAGAGATTGGTGAAAGAACGGGGCAAAACAGTTAAGAATCAATAAAATTATGGAGTTCAAAAGATGGACCGAAGAAATGTCAAAACGGGAAGAAAAAAAAGTTATTTTTGGTCAATTTTTAGAGCTCCGAAAGCATGAAAAAAGAAGTGGAATGAGGCGTGTAAGGAGTGATAGGAAAACTAGGCCGTGAGGTGAATCCAACGGGTTAAAAATGAGGCAAAACGAAATTACGATGAAAGAGATATAAGGGCTTGAAGTGGTGCGTTTAAATCTGAAAATCTAATATTTTCAGGTTTGTTTGTGCATGCGCTTTGGAGAAGATAAAGTGGGTTTTGTTGGCATGAATCCCATCAATGCAATTTCAAAAATCTAAACGTTACACCTATTAATTGTTTGACTCCATGGGTTAGGTTTGTTACTAATTTGAATTATAAGGAAAAAATTGGGTTTGGATAATTTTTAGAGAGAGAAATGGTGGTGATAAGAAATATAAGGAGAAGAGAAAGTGAGTTTGAACTATTTCTTTCTATTCCTTTTCACTTTCTCTTTTTCTTCTTCTCCCCTCTCTTTAGCACTCACCACTGGTTTTTTTTTCTTCCTTTTATGGAAGAAGCCATGGCTGTCCTAGTTGAAGCAGCCACCTACATACAACACCTCAGACTAAAAAAATATGAAGTTGCGAGGTAAAAACTATTTCAAGTTCCAACCATTCTTTGCATTTTAATTTGCAACTTTTATTGAACAATTCACAAAAATAATTTCCTTTAATTCTAAATGGGTCCGATCCATTTGACAAATTTATTTGCAGATTTGCTTTTGAAGATGTGTATATATATATATATATATATTAGCTATAGTGCTGCTAAATAGGAATGATGTCACAGTGGGTATCGCCTTGGTTTGTTGGATGAAGTGAGTGATAAGGAAAAGAAAATGAGAAGGAGATGGGTGGTGGATGGTGGCGTTGAATTTCGGGTTGGTTTTGTTGTGCGGTGAGGAAGAAATCTGGGCAATTTCAGAGGCCTCAATGTGTTTGTTGCATATTTATATAATGAAGGGAGAGAGAAATGGTGTTTTGGTCCAAGAATGTAACATTTTTGGCAGGGGAGAGTGTTGTTTACACTTTTATGTTCGTGAATCTCACACTCTGGTTAAACAAACGGATCTATCAAAAATTACAATTTGGTATTAAGTTTAGGGATTTAATTGTTACAAATGAAACTACAGGGCGGCTTCGTGTTTTTTGGGCAAACCACAGGGGGTTAAAGTGTAATTTACCCTTCTTTATATCTAAACTGGCTAAAACTTTATTTCTTTCCCAATATTTCATGGGTTGTTCACCTAAAATCTCCGTTGTTTCAGCTAATCTTATTATTTTATCTAAATCATTTTCTGTTCTTTTGTATACTGGTTTTTTCTTTAATTTTCCTATTTTTGCAAAAATTAATTATAGGTTAACAATTTGTTGAGAACCTTCTAGGTTCCAATAGTCACCTTTTTCTTCAAAATCAAACTCTTCTAAATCCTCTAATTCATATTTTTCTATGTCTAAATTTTCTAAAGAAGTATTTGCTATCTTATCAGGTATATACTTTTGGGTTAGCTCAAGAAAAATATTTCTACTAGAAAATAAAAAACTAGCGGGGACAGACAAAAAACGTGGTTACAGGCAACTTTTGTTCTAGTGTATAATTTAACTTTGAGTATTTTGGTTCGAGTTTTTGGATTAAGTTTTCTAAAAATTGAATTTTTTAAATTTTGTATTGTTTTGTTTTTAGTGAATATTTTTAAAATTTTAAACATTTTTTTTTACTTTTTTAGATACACTTTACTTAGATGTATTTAAAACGTAAAAAATTTGTGAAAAAATATTTTAAAAAATTAATAAATGCATAAAAATAACAAAAATGTACTGAATTCTTGTGTTTTTTTTTAAAAATATTTTTGGTATTTAGTAAATTTTCAAAAAGATTTTTTTTTATAATTTTTTTTAACTTTTTAGGTATATTTATATTATGTATGTCTAAAAAGTAAAAAAAAAAATTTAAAATATTAAAAAAAATTCAGTAAAAAAAAAAACATGTAAAACAAGAAAATATAATTTTCTGAAAAGTGTTTTTGGAAAAATAGAACCAAGCAAAGTGTATAATATTTTTTTTCCCAAAATCACTGTGTCCGCATATATATATATATATATATATAAAATTATAATTAGATTTTTTTAATCTTTATGTAAATGTATAATTTTTTGCATTGAGAATTATTTTACCTATCATTTAGTTCTAGAGAATACCCATGTGTAATCAATAATTTCTTTGACTTTTGGGCTGTACTCGGTAATATTAATTGAGAGTCAAAAATTTTAATTCTAAGTTTTGGTATAAAAAAAAAATAATTAGAAAACAAGAACTTAAGCATTACCTGTGCATAGCATGGATAGAAAATTAGTTATATAAGTAAATTTATGCTTTTTATTAGAAGGCTCTAAAATCTTGACAAGTGTCCGTTCCAATATGCTAAAATCCTTCCAAATGTTGTTAATCCAAGGTAAAATATTAAAGTATCAATTATTTTCTTATCTTCCTCTTAATTCCTTTTCCTTGCACTATTTCTCTTTCATTGTCTCTTTTCATTCCTCCACAAATTTATTAATTTATATTTATATTTTAAGTGTTCAGAAAAACTCTGTCATTTTCTTTTTAATTTTTTTACTTGGTGTTAATATGAATTTTCTTCTCATTGGAATTGAAATTAAACATAAAAAAATAAAAAATAAAAAATAAAAAATAGAGATAGAGTTCACTTATAGACGTGTCATGTCTTAGTTTTAACTTGTTTTTTTTTTTTTAAAATTTTTTAAATATATATATATATATATATATATGTATTGGTGTGTACACAAAATACTTGGCTTTGTCATTATGCTTGGCTCAGCTCATTTTGTTTTTTCTTTATTCTTTGATTTTTTCCTTGTATGGCTTTATTCTAGTTAGTTGTTTTTCTCGTAGCTTAGTTGTTAGCTTAGTTTAGTTGATTTGGTAGCTGTCTAGTAAGGTTTTCACTGTTCTAGTTTATGACTTAGTTATCCAAAAAAAAGAAAGAAAAGCTCTTCTTAGATGGCCAAATTCAAATAATTTGCAAATACATTAGTTTACATTGTACTTTGCAACTTTACTACTTAAATCTATTCCATCTCAGTCTATGTTATATAGTTAGAGAACTAAGGAGAGATATTCACGGATTTCCATTAGATATAGACGAAGTCATAT
Organism: Camellia sinensis; assembly: GCF_055761805.1. NCBI lineage: Eukaryota > Viridiplantae > Streptophyta > Magnoliopsida > Ericales > Theaceae > Camellia > Camellia sinensis. The sequence continues at coordinate 96,666,346 of NC_138975.1, read as the reverse complement.
GATTTTCTTTGCACGATACACATTGTGCATTCCTAAATGGAATAGGTTAATAATACACACGATGCATTTTATGACAAACAAATTAAAAAATCTTCATATTTCATTTGTGATCAGATATAACGGTCCGATTTAGACACAACTCATTTCTTGCTTTTGAATTCAAGAATTCATGTCCTTAACTGTTGTTCATCTCATTTTTATTTTGTCAATTGTTGAGTTTGGCTATTGGGAGTTTTGGTTGCGTATGAAATAAGTTAGGAAGTTAGTTTTTCAAAGAGTTGTTGCCCAAATTTTTGCCTGTTCACGCAAGCAGTTTTTCTTGCACTTGAGTAGTCTTTTATAGTTTGTAAGGCTATTGGAAGTGTGGTACCTTCGCTCGAGCGGTCCTTCTTGCGCTCGAACGGTCTTTTGCAGGTTTGAACTTCTGGGAGGGGGTCATTGTACGCTTGAGCGATGGTTTTTTATTGTGTTTGATGCTAGAGCGGTATTTTGGTCGCTTGAGCGGTCTGTGCGTATATCAATCAAAGAAAAAGCTATTTTGAATCACTTTTCGTTTCTCTCTCTCTCTTAAGACCCTAAATCCACACACTCTCTCTCTAGTTCATATATTCTATCTCTAAATACTCTCTCAATCCTTTGATTTCTTCACCCTAGCTTTTTGGAGAAAAATGTTGAGCACGTTGAGGGTTTCGTTCTAATTTGAGGAGTTATTGTTTTCGGCTCCACTAAGTTCTACCTTTTGCTCTCTCTTGTCTTCTACTTGAGGAGGGGATTTCTTCAACCTTTATTATGGTTCTTAATTAAGTTATTTTCTCTTTGAAAAGGGTTAGTAATTTGGGGGTTTTTGGTTGAACCTAGGGTTTGGTTTTGAAAAGTAAAAGAGGGATTTTTCAAATAAATGCTTGAGAATGTTGTGGAAGGGTGCATATTGTTTTGTTGAAAGTTTGGAAACTTACTCTTTAAATGAAATTTTAAAAAACAAAGGAGATTTTGTTGGAAAACCATTGACATTTTGATTAGGTCTACGGGTTTTTAGAAGTCTTGTTAGAAGAACACTTGATCACTGCTATTTCTAGTTGGAACTCTAATGGCGCCATGGGACAATCATTATCTAGAATGGAAGTTCATATGTGTTTATGTGATTATATGTTTATGTGGAGTGAATTATTTGTTGTCCACTGCATTAGGACATGAGTAATTTAGCTTTGGCACATTTGTAAATGTGCTAATCTCTAGTATTACCTTTATTAGGATACCAAGACATGGGTGTGGTGGTAGCAGGCATGGCAGGCCTAGACGACAAGAGGTGCCATTACCGAATGAAATTCTGGTATAGGAGGAAAGAGTTGGTCGTGCCAATGTGGCCTAACCGGTTAGTCAGCAGGCTATGAGCGCTTTGGCCTGAGAAATGACCGGAGCTTTGCGAGAATTTGTGGACATTCTCAGGGCTGAGAATCAAGTCCAGGCCCATGTTGATGAGATATGGCCGTCCTTTTTGACAAGGGAGTTCTTCCAGTCTAATCTAGACGAGTTGATAGGGGATCCGAAAGAGCCTTTGAAAGCGGATGAATGGCTTGAGCAGATGGTGAAGACATTCGAGATGCTTGGCATCGAGGACGATGGGCTGAGAGTGACCTTGGCATCCTTCTAGCTGAAGGGAGATGCGGGTCAGTGGTGGAAGTTTGTGCGGGGACGCATTGGAGGGACTTGGGAGGCTTTTGTCAATGCCTTCTAAGACAAGTTTTCAACTCCCACTACTAGGGAGAAGTTGAGAGAGGAGTTCTTAAAAGGTGGCCGAGTTTGAGGCTACTTTCCCTAGTTTATCGAGGTTTGCACCGGAACTTGTGGTGACAGAGGAACGCCGTTGCTTGGAGTTTGAGAAAAGGTTGAGGACCAGACTCCTTTTTAAGGTGGTTGCGTCCATGATTAGGGATTACGGTCATCTTGTAGAGGCGGCGGCTCACTTAGAGACCATGATCCAGAAGGAAGAGGAATGGATGAGGGCCACTAGGCAGAGCTCCCAGGACGTTTAGGGGAGCACTATGGATAACAAGAGCCAGAGGGGTTCCACCCTGCAATTATCCCAGGTAGCACAGTCTAGATCCACCTTGCTTGTGCTAAGTTCGGGTTCAGGAAGAGGTAGTCAGGGAGGTTTTACATGTTTTAAGTGTGGTCAGTTAGGTCCCAAATCTTCAACTTGCTCGCAGAGAGGAGGAGGGCTGCAGTCTGCACGATTAGCTGCTCGTTCTCAAAGCCAGAGTCAGGGGAAGGGGCAGCTGCCTACCTGTTATCAGTGTCGGTAGTTGGGGCACTTGAGGAGGTTTTTCCCTCAGTCGGGTGGCACACCTGGTGCGTTTGGTTAGAGGTAGACATAGAGTCTTCAGCTTGCACAGTCAACTCAGGCCTCAAGGGCCAATCAAGGAGCTGCTTTGGCTTAATTTGTGCATTAGACTTATACTTTGAGGGGTGAGCAAGTAGAGCAGAGACCTACTGGGCGTGTGTATGCTGTTACCTCGCCAGATCTAATGCCAGCACCTTCGGTAGTGAGAGGTGACTTCTTGTTATGTAATTCTATTGCCAATGTGTTGATTGATACAAGTGCATCCCATTCTTTTATCTCATCTACATTTGCATCGGCGTAGGGGTCAGAAGTTGCTCCGTTAGCATCTCCACTCAGGGTAGAGTCACCAGTTGGTGGTGAGGTTGTGTTGTGAGATAGAGTTTGTCGGTCGTCGACTTCCTTTTGCATTTGTGTTAATTTATATGTTGACCTTTGATGTTATATTAGGTATGGATTGGATGTCATCTTATCGGGTTATTATAGATTGTTACCGTCAGAGGGTTACTATATGTACATCGAGTGATGATTGTTTTCTTTTTTTTTCTGAGGGGACAGAGTTGATAGAGCCTTGTTGCCAGTGTGTGGTCCGCGTGGTTGGGGTGAGCTTAGTCTCATTCTTGCTACATTTTTGGGTGTTGAGAGTTATGTGGTACGAGTTGAGTTGCCAAGGATAGTTTGTGAATATCCTGACGTCTTTCCTGATGATATCACTAATTTATCACCTCACCATGAGATAGAGTTCTCTATTGATTTAGTACCTGGCACAACACTGATTTCTATGTCACCGTATAGGTTTGCACCCGCCGAGTTGAGTGAGTTGCAGATTCAACTCAAAGAATTATTAGATAAGGGCTTTATCCGCCCTAGTATATTGCCTTGGGGAGCACCAACTCTCTTTTCCAAGAAGAAGGATGGCGCATTGCGCCTTTGTATTGATTATTGGAAGTTAAACCAGGTAACTATTACAAACAAGTACCCATTGCCTCGTATAGATGATTTGTTCGACCAGTTAAAGGGGTCGGGTTATCACCAGTTGAGGGTAAGAGAAGAGGATATCCAGAAAATAGCATTTTGTATGCGGTATGGCCATTATGAATTCTTAGTGATGCCTTTTGGGTTAACCAATGCACCGCCCTTGTTTATGGATTTGATGAATTGAATCTTCCATGAGTTCCTAGACCGCTTTGTAGTCGTCTTTGTTGATGACATCCTATTCTACTCACCCTCTGAAGAGGAACACGAGGAACACTTGTGAGTTGTGCTTGAGTTGCTTAGAGCCCACAAGTTGAATGCTAAGTTCGGAAAGTGTGAATTCTGGTTGAAAGAAGTGAACTTCTTAGGTCATGTTATATCCAAGGAAGGGTGACTATAGATTCTTCTAAGATAAAAGTAGTGCAAGATTAGGAACAACCTAAGAACGACTTTGAGATTCGTAGTTTCTTGGGGTTAGTTAGGTAGTACTGTCGTTTTGTGAAGGATTTCTCTAGATTAGCCTCACCTTTGACTAGACTGACGAGGAAGGGAATCAAGTTTGTGTGGAATGAGACTTGCGAGAAGTCATTCCAAGAGCTTAAGGTTAGACTTACCATTGCTCCAGTGTTGATTATTTCGGAGAGGGGTTTGGGCTATTCAGTGTATTGTGATGTGTCTCAGGAAGGTTTGGGTTATGTTTTGATGCAAGAGGGAAAGGTAGTAGCCTATGGCTTACGTCAGTTAAAAGCGCATGAGAGAAACTACCGCACACATGACCTAGAGCTAGCAGCGGTGATCTTTTCCTTAAAGATTTAGAGACATTACTTGTATGGTGAGAAATTTGAGGTGTTCTCTGATCACAAGAGTTTGAAGTATTTGTTTTGACAAAAATATCTGAATCTGAGGTAGAAAAGGTGGATGGAGTTTATGAAGGGTAATGACTTTGAGTTGCACTATCATTCGGGGAAGGCCAATGTAGTGGCCGATGCCTTGAGTAGAAGATCCTTCAGTAGTATAACTAGCATTGCCATTCGAGAATGGGAAATGTTAGGTGCCATCGGTAAGTTTGACTTGTATCTTGGCGAGTCCATCGAGTTGACTGCTTTGTTTACTGTAGTTGTACAACCTACACTTGTGAACCGAGTTATAGACACACAACGAGGTGATCATGAGGTAGAAACCCTCTGGGAGAAGATATATAGCAGGGAGGTAGAGAAGGGGTTGAACGTGTATTTACACTCGAGTGTTAGATACCTTGACCGTCTTTCCATACCGGTGTCTTGTTGAGAGGAGGTACTCCGAGAGTTTCACCATTAATGCCTTGCAGTACATCTGAAAAGCACCAAGATGTATCACGACCTTAGTCACCAGTTTTGGTAGAAGGGAATGAAGAAGGATGTAACTGTGTTTGTATCAAGGTGCCTCACTTGTCAACAAGTGATGGCCAAACATCAAACACCAGAGGGTTAGTTACAACCCTTGTGTATAGCTGAGTAGAAGTGGGAGCATGTTGCGATGGATTTTGTTATGAGTCTTTCAAGGACTCAACGGGGCAATGTTGCCATTTGGGTGATAGTTGATCGGTTGACTAAATCAGCACACTTTGTACCTATGCGCACGAGTGACTCGGTGGATTATCTTGCCGACCTTTATATTAAGGACATTGTTCGATTTCATGGGATCCCTGTGATTATTGTTTCGGATTGAGATCCGCGTTTTACGGCCCGATTGTGGCAAAGCCTACAGAACGCCTTGGGCACTAACTTGACTTTTAGTACTACCTATCATCCTCAGATTGACGGGCAGTAAGAGCATACCATTCAGATCCTGGAGGATATGCTTCGAAATTGTGTTGTTGACTTTAAGGGGACGTGGGAGAGACACTTGTGTTTAATGGAGTTTGCCTATAACAGTAGCTTCTAGGCAAGCATTGGCATGACACCTTTTGTGGCCTTGTATGGCTGACCGTGTAGATCTCCTGTGTGTTGGACAGAGGTGGGTGATACACCTATGATAGGTCCTAAGTTAGTTTGTGAAATGGCGGAGAAGGTTACGCTTATTTGTAAGAGATTGGTCACGGCTCAGAGTCATCAAAAGAGCTATGTTGACTGTAGGAGGAGACCATTATCCTTTGAGGTTAGAGATCACGTCTTCTTAGATCACCTAGACGAGGTTTGGTGAGGTTTAAGAAGAGTGGGAAGTTGTCTCCTAGGTTTATTAGGCCTTTTGAGATCCTAGAGCAGATTGGGGAGGTAGCTTACCGTTTAGCCTTGCCTCCACAACTTTCCGAGGTTCATGACTTGTTTCATATTTGCATGCTCTGGAAGTATGAGCTGGATCCATCACACTGTAGACGCGCCCGCGTGAGGCCTTCGGGCTACAGTTCGGACTCAATTTGTGTCACGGTTCTTAATCTGAACCAAAGAGTCCAAATCCGGCAAATCGTTTTGAGAAAACAGATTTTTAGAAAGGAAGTGCCAAACATAGACTACTTAGCCAGATACAGAGTCGCCACCTAAATATTTTTTAAGGGGCAATTTAGGAAACCCTGACTCGGTGCCAAAGGCCACGTGTCCGTCATCACCAAAGTTGCCTCGGCTCGGGAGCTAGGGTACGATTGGGGAAGGTCAGCTATGAGCACCCCCTCTCGCCCAATCCGAAGATCAGCCTCTACTAAACGTGATATCCGTTTTTGAAAACGTTATGTGTTCTAATTCCGTTTATTAGCCTAGAATTACTATGTTATGCGCGAAGTAAACAACTATAGACCAAATCGCCTAAATTGGAACAAAACATTGCATGTTCGTTTTGAAGATGGTTTGTTACTCGCAAGTAGGCTAAAATGCAGGTTTTGCCACCCTTGAGTGGGCTTTTAGAAAAGATGGTTTTGCCACTATCTAGTGGGCATAAAAAATTCACAGTTTTTAATGCATTATTCCAATTTAGGTAATTCAACCTCCATCCACAAGCATTCAAGTAGTTATATCACATAAGCAGCTAGCCTCATGGTAATCATGTTGTTATGGCAACACTCACACGCATGCGGTATGCTAAAGCATAAATGCTTACCGAGTACTCCGAGCCAAAACAAAAACTAGTTAGTAATCATATGCATGATCCTAGTTCATGTTAACATGGCTAATGCAACACATGCAAAATACAAGTAAGATAGGCTCGACTAATCTATAATGACATGTGAAATGCTACAACTAACACGTATTCAATTTGGAATTGAAACACAAATGCAGTTAGAATGATGCGCTGAGCCCGGTGCATGCAAGACAAATGTATGAATGCACGCATGCATAGCATAAGGTATGCTAATTTAAATATGCCCTAGTCTACCATCATAAGCGGGTAAATAAAAGGGAAGAAAGACGTGGGTTTGGAAGACATACACACACTTACGCACACTTATTACACAATTGCCCTCGCTCGGAGGGTCCAAATAAATATTACAGTCAAAATACTAAATTAATTATTACAGAATTTCTAATTAATTAACAAATTAAACGCAGGATTAAAGTGGCCACAGCCCCGCCTTGGGATGCGTGGATGATGGATGTTTGACTCGTCTCGCCCGGAAATTTGCTACCATAGCACTGTTGCCTCTGTTGACACTGCCCTGCTCCTCTGAAATTTATGAAAGTCTCCTGAATTGTTCTGAACTTCATTCTGAGTGCAGTGGAGTTCCACCGGCCAAATCAAAAGGCCACCGGCCATGGGATGAGGTTATCGGCTAAAGATTTTGCTCTCGGCCAAAATTCTTTGCCGGTCGGCACTCATCATTGCCGGCTAGCCAAATTTTCCTGTTGAAACCTGCAATTGACAGCAGCAGAGGGCAAGCAGTGTATGGCATGGAATTTTTAAGCAAATGTGAGCATGGGCACACTCCCTATCATGCAAGGGACTCAAGGGAGCATGACCCTTGACCCTCGGGCCATCAATTGTGCATTTTTGATGCATGATGGCCTAAGAGGCCAAGTTAGCAACTTTGATGTAAATGCATGCAAACAAAAAAAGAATGCCAACACCCTATCATGTTGAGGTCAAGGGGATTGACGACCGAGGGTTGAGACGTGTTGCATCACTTGGAGTATGAACACTTCTCAATCCTCATACTTGGTTTGACACCCCAAACCAAGCAAAATGTAATGCATGGATGCAATATACAATGCAAAGTGATGCAACTCATGTAAGATAACGTGAACATGCTAAGCTAATGCAACGTGACACTATCTAATCCTGTATGCTAGACTAATTCAATATGGACATATCAAGCATACAACAAGACTATGTAATGCCATTAACTAAACAACATGCAAACATGCAAAAAATGATACGATGTAAGCATGCAACCAATGCGATACATGAAAGCATGCAAAATATGCAAATACAGACTTACACTGAAATGAGAGGACCTCAGCCCACCCCCAAAACAGTGGCCTAAGAGGATACACAAGAGCACAAATGATGCATGCAAGCAGGCACACATCAAGGTCCATCACCTAAGCATAAAAGGGGACAACTCTAAGCATCCTTAAAGGCGATATATATGGGCATTAAACCAACATGCTAAGCTCTGAAAATGAATAGAGAATGATGCCAAATCAAACAAAACATGCAAGTAAGGCATGCAACAATGACCAACACTTGAAGCCAATAAAGGGGGGTCAAACGAAAGCTATGTCAACCAAACCTTAAAGGACCAAAATGACCTAAAACAGTCTCAAGGGACCCCAAAACATGACTAAAGCATATATAGATCATGGTCAAAACACGCCGAGGAATGAGTCCAAAACATGGGCATTTAAGGCCAAAAATGGGAGCATTGCTCAACACCTCCCCCAAGCAAACACTGCATGAATTTTTCAACACAAAACAGAGTTTTAGCATGCAAAAAGGGCCCTCAAAACCCACTGATGTGGCAGCCTAATGTCTAAACACATAGGCATGCACAATGACCATTTCCCAAGGCACAAAAGAACAACCTTTCAAGGCAAGAAAGTGATGATGAATGTGGGCATACATGCATGGATTAGGGACTGAAATGGCATATGAAATGACTCCAAATCATTGAAACAACCTAACTAAAGCATGCTAGTGACTTACACACTCAAGGCTCACAAGCCAAAATACAAAGGGGCTATACCAAACATGCCAAATACGACCAAACCAGCATCCAACAGACCTCAATCATGATAAATCATGACCAAAAGCTTCATAAAGCTAGGCAAGAATATGCAAGCACGATGGTTTAATGGCTAGATGCATTTCTAGGCAAAATGGGGGAATACAAAGCAAGTGTATTAAGCATGTAAGGGGCCACAAATCCGACCAAAAACAGAGGTAAGATATGCCCAAATAACACCCAAAAACCTCTGAAATAGGGCCAAATACAACCAAGCATACATGCTACCCTTATGAGCCAAAACATGAACAAAATGAGAGACCAAGGGAGAGGGGTGTCCCTCTCCTATGCAAGACCGCAGAGCCTCTTCCTCACCACTGAAAATCCATTGGATTTCAGTGGTGAGAAGGCCAACACACTAAGGTAAACAATGCTTACCGAAAGAGCACAAAAAGAGGCCAAAAGAGGCCTAAGAGGGGGAGGTCGACCCCAAACACCAAAACAACCTTAATGAAGAATCTTAAGCATGAAAATACAACACTTTTTTCAGTTATACACAAATCTTAAATCAACATGCAAGACAGGTCAAAAGCCAATGCAAGATTGGGGAAACTAAAGTAAAGTAGTTACCCTTGAAGAACCCTTGATGAACAGCAAATGCAGCCCTCTTCTTTCGATCAAAATCAGCCTAAAAGCTCAAGAACAAACCCTCCAAGCCCCTCAAGGTCGAAGTAAGGTGTGATGGTGTGTGTGTTAGTGCAAAACTAAGGTAAAAATACACTTTTAGGCCACAAAACACACACAAGGGAGGAGAGAGAGGGAAATATATATAGAGAGAGGATATATATATATATATATATCAGAATATATGTATAAGCTCTGTCTTTTTTGTTTTTTTCCAAACCTTTTACAATGGAGGAGGAGAGGTCCTTATATAGGCAAAGAAATGGTTCTAAGCTTCTCAAAGAAGCTAAGTAAAAGGGGGCAAAGGGTGCAAGGAGGTCAAGGCTTCTTGAGGAAGCTAAGATAGCTGGCCAAGCTTCTTGAGGAAGCTTTGACAAAGGGTCAAGCTTCCTCAAGAAGCTTTGACCAAAATGGGGCAAAAGGGGCAAAACAGCCACATGTAAGCCCCGGGGGTAGGTTTGGTGTATTCCAGCTGGCATGCACCATGCCTGAAGAAGGCAAAAAGGTGTTACCGGCCAAAAAAGGAGGTTGCCGGCCAAACAGATAGCCGGCCGGCCATATAGAGTGTCGACCGGCCATTGGTATTAAGAGACCATGGCCAGTGTCAGCAATTAATGGCCGGTGATGCAAAGGGAAGGCCGATGGGGTGTGGGGATGGCCAACAAACCATTCCCTACCCCTCAAAGCAAAAACACAAGTATTTGGTGCAAAACCAAACGCAAGACGAACAAGTTGAGAGATCCTGAGGTAAGGCGCGCAACCAAGGCCTCCGGGAACTCAAAACGAACACGAACATGGATGATCACCGAGTGTTCCACCGGTGACGTCCAAGTCTTGAGGGTGGTGAAAGATGGGGTGTCTACAGTTGCTCCTCTTTGACAGAACTCGAAAGTCATAACAATGACGGAAGTGATTGTCAAAGCCCAAAGACGACCCATTTTTGACAAGGCCGAAGACTTAGAAAAACATGCAAGGCAAACAAGATATGTGCCCAAAGGCAGGGGCAAAATGCAAGACAATGCACAAAGCCGAATACAACTTATGATCATGCAAAGAAAGCTGTAACGAAGCATAACCTGCGACAGTTTTAAGCTAGCATACACCGAACTACACTACAATGCAGAAAGGATGTAAGAGAATTATGTAATTCTTGATACGTCTCACTCGGAGAATACCATACCTGCGCGGTTCGTCTAGTTGCACCGGCCTCAAATGAACCGTACATACAATATCGTGCCTGGAAAGAAAGCAAACTTAACGGGTACAGATATTGTTAGCAACATGCATAACATGCAATCGAAAGTGCGTGACAACGCAAGTTGAGTGGGAGGCATAACAACGCTGTGAAAGCACAAACATATGTAAGTAACGAACACGTGACAACGTGCACAATGTGTATGAAGAAATTTGAACACATGTAAGTAAAGCATGCGGTCTACGCAAGCAATGTGTATTGAAACTTGAAATTGAACACATGTAAGTAAAGCATGCGGTCTACGCAAGCAATGTGTATTGAAACTTGAAATTGAACACATGTAAGTAAAGCATGCAGTCTATGCAAGCAATGTGTATTGAAACTTGAAATTGAACACATGTAAGTAAAGCATGCGGTCTACGCAAGCAATGTGTATAAACAGGAACTTGAACACATGTAAGTAAAGCATGACGCAACAACGCATGCAATGTGTATAAAAGGAACTTGAACACATGTAAGTAAAGCATAACGCAACAACGCATGCAATGTGTATAAAAGGAACTTGAACACATGTAAGTAAAGCATAACGCAACAATGCATGCAATGTGTATAAAAGGAACTTGAACACATGTAAGTAAAGCATAACGCGACAACGCATGCAATGTGTATAAAAGGAACTTGAAATATGGTAAGGATCAGTTATTCATGATGTTGAAATGCCAAGCACTATAACATGGTATAATTGAAGTGATTTGTGGAATTCACAAGATACGAAAAGGATACGGGAAGGGACGTTCCTCGCGCATACCGAGCATCGCTCATAGAAGACACGGCTTGAGGTCAACTCGAAGGCCTACTAATGCTCCGAAAGTGTACTTCCTTGCACTGTCTCAAGTAATGAAGGTGCCAAACCACATAGTTGACTCGAATAAGGGCGCGGGAGATGCATTGTTCATAAGGGGAGGTTACTGGCATCAATTCCGATACCTTGCTGCCCTGCTCTTCTTTTGCTTTACTTTCCTTTTTACTAGTAGTTTAAACACATTACACTGCCTTAAGTAGGTTTTATCTTTTCGAAAATGTGTATTTTGCAAAACACGTGAGGGAAATGAAACAACCATTTTATTCAAAATGATGTTACATTTGTGCTTCCTATGCATCGCATCGCATGGTATCACATAACAATGTGAATGAAATTGAACTCGGTTTGAAAATTGAGCATTCACATCGTAATAATCAAGTAGTGAACTGACTAACAACTCAATAAGCAAAGCAAGGAAACTCAATAAGCTAGTCACGCGCGAGTACAACTCAACAAGCAACAAAGACTTGAAAAGAGTGAAATACAACTCGATAAGCAAATTTACAACAACTCGATAAGGAAATGGACGTGACGCCGCCAAATCCATCATCGAAGGGCTTGGAAGTGGTGGCATTCTCCAAATTCTCAGCATAAACAGTTCATAGAACAAGGAGGAAGACCACCGGCTAGGGGTGGAGGCCATCGGCCATGAAAACTTGTCACCGGCCAACAGTGGTGGTCGGTCGGCACTATATTTGGCCGGCCGGCCGGCCGTTAATGAAAGAATCACCAGAATGTTGACACCTGTCCTCCACTCAATTTTATCCCCTACAAAAGGCCTCAGCTTCGTAGTTCTACTCAGTTCAACACTGATTTGCTAAAAATGGAGGGATTCCTTGCCCAGAATCTCTCGTCCTAGATTAACAACTTGGATGGCTCGGAAAAGCTGAATTTCTGGGGTTTCGGCGTAAATGCACTATTCACTCTGAGTCGCACTTCGCATGCACTTTCCGTTTCTTCATGCCGCAGCGAGGTTTTGGAACTCGGTGACTCATGTCTTTAGCTTTAGCGGGCAAGAGGTATGCCCTACCTTCGAAGATTTTCAAGCTTTAATGGAATCCGAGCGTGACGAGGAGATCTTACCCCAGCTTAACTTTGGTCATGTTCAGAGCTTAGGGCGAATATGTGGACTCACTATGTATGGCGCTCGATCTCTGATTTGTGACGGAATGCTAGATATTCCGAGTTTGATTCATCGGTTTTCGGATACCGGTGACCGCAGCGACCATCATTGGCAAGGCTTCCGGCGACATGCCCTCTGTTTGTGCATGCTATCTGATTTTCTGTTTCCCTCAGGCTCCGGGGGATCTAGCGTCTAATTGATCGAGGTTGCCCTAGGCTTAAAGGAGGGCAAGAGCTGCATTGCCATGACTCTGGCAGAGACGTTGATGGGCTTAGACGCCTTTTATCATCGAGAGACGACCAGATTTGCGGGGAGTCCACTACTGCTGCAGGTAATGTTTCCCACCAAATCTTACATATGTATTGCTCACATCACTCGACCCTCAAGCTCGATTTTTTTCTCACAAAATCCCTTTTTCTCACTTTTCTCTCATCGTACTTCTCTCTTTTCTTTATTCACTCATTTTTCATCCCTTCCCAGGTGTGGTTGATGGATAAGTTGCAGGTTGTGGACTCTTGCCCAGCATACTCAGCTCGCGGCTACTTCTTTACGCAACTTCTAGTCATTGCCCTTGACGAGGAATGGTGTTTTGATTGGATCTGCAGCCTGTCCGCAGACCGCATTGCTTGGCGGTGCCCTTGGCTCAATCTACCGGCAATGGGCTACAACATATCCCGACAGATTGGGATTCAGTTGATTGGCTTGACCCACTGCGTATTCTGTTTCCCGTTCCGGTTCCAACGCCAGTTCGGCCATGGCCAGATTTGCCCCGCAGAGGGGATAGAATATCCGGCTGCCTTTCCGTTTCGAGGTGCGCAACTTGTTCGGCAGGCCACAGCGTGGAGGACTAGAGAACTCCTGGCCCCTGCTCCTACTTTCAATTGTACTTTGTCTGACGAGTGCATAGATTGGCTTAATGTGGAGGCACAGATCGGGCCCAGCTTGGTACCGAGGGTTTCAACCAGCTCTGGGAGGGGGCGCAGGAACACCTGACTTGGCTATGCCCCGGATTTATTGCTTTATTAGTACTTTCAAGTTTTCCTTATGAATGTAATAAACGGAAACTTTAATTTGTATGCAAGAGTAGGAAGAACTTTGTATTGAAATCAATGAATTTTGAAGGTTATGGTACTGAAAATTTCCCGTTTTGGTCTAGAGATGGTCTTAGTTGTAAAAAGATTAATTTGAACAAAGTCAACTTCTATCAAAACTTTTCAAAACTATTTTTGATATGGATCAGAACTGGACATGCCTGAAATCTGCCACTGAGATGCACAACCCCAGATCCCTGCAACTGGAAAGTTGCCCCTAGTCTGAATAGCACTGCAGCACTGCATGGCAGCAGAAAGTTGCCCCTAGTCTGAAAAGCACTGCACTGGAGATTCGAATGGATGCTGATAGGCAAAGATGACTGAGATTATCAAATGGACAAAGTTGATCGGGGAAAAGTTTATGGCTGAACTTCAGGATGAAGCTGCCTACGTATCCCAAAGATGGGAATCAAGCCTTACGTAGTGCAGGCTTAGGTTCACTCGAGTATTTTCGCTCTCCTTTTGTGCTCTAACTTTTGTCAAGGCCGCCCTTTGCGGGTTTTCAACCTTGCGAGCTCAGTTTTTATATTTTCCAATTTTCTATGCTCTAACTTCTGCCTAGGTCGCCCTTTTGGGTTTTCGGCCTAGCGAGCCTCTCAAGGGTAATATTTCTTCAACTTGTCCATGTTGACTGGTTGGGAGAACTCTAGGCCATCTAGATCCATCAGAACCACAGCTCCACCTGACCAAATAAACTTAATGATATAGGGATCAGTCCAATTGGGTCTGAACTTGCCCCTTGGGTCATGGATGGGAGCTTGGTTATCCTTGAGTACCAAATCTCCTTCTTTCAAATTCCTAGACTTAACCTTCTTGTTGAAAGCCCGGGCAATTCTGCGCTGATAACCTTGAACATGGTACAATGCTTTCAATCTTCTTTCATCAAAGAGCATGAGTTCCTCAAACCTGCTCTGCTGCCAATCTGCTTCGGCTATTTGACATTCAGCCAATACTCGCAATGACGGAACCTCAATTTCGATAGGTAGAACGGCCTCCATTCCATAAACCAATGAATACGGAGTCGCTCCGGTAGAAGTCCTAATTGAAGTCCTGCAGCCCCACAGAGCAAACGGCAACTTATCTGGCCAATCCCGGTAGGTTTCCACCATCTTCTGCAGTATGTGTTTGATATTCTTATTGGCGGCCTCGACCGCTGCGTTGGTTTACGGCCGGTATATAGACGACTTATGAAAAGCCACATTATATTTCTCCAACAAGTCAATCACTTCCTTCTTAAAGTGGGAACCATTATCCGAAATGACCTCGTTTGGGACCCCATAGCGACAGATGATGTTGTTTCTGATAAATTTTGCAGCGTGCGATGCCTTCAACACCGCATATGATTGGTCCTCGACCCACTTTGTAAAGTAATCTATCGCAACTAGGATGAACTCATGCCCATTCGACCCTTTTGGAGTGACAGCCCTAATCACATCGATTCCCCAAACTAAAAATGGACATGGCGAAGTCATGTTGTACAGCTTCAACGGCGGGATATTCATGCGATTTGCATGGATCTGACATTTGTGGCATCGCCGGATGAAACCGATACAATCCTCCTCCATGGTGGACCAGTAGTAGCCCTGTCTGTGGATCTTCCGCGCTAGCATTACCCCATTCATATGTGCCCCACATTCTCCTCTATGGATGGCCTCCATCCGGCGTTTTGATTCTTCAGCTTCAACGCATAGCTTATGCATTCCCAGATGACCTCTCTTGTACAATTTACCTCCGCAGATGATGAACTGAACGGCCATTCTTCTGATTGCCCTTTTATCCTTGGCATTTACCCCTGGTGGGTATGCTTCCTTCTCCAAGAAATTCCAAATGTCGTAATACCAGGGGTTATCATCTTGAACCTCATCTATAGCAGCAATTGACTCGTATGCTGGCGTGAATTTCTGGTCAATGATGACGGGATGCATCTGGACTCCGGACGGGATGTCTATCATGGAAGATAGAGTTGTTAAAGAATCTGTGAACCTGTTGTTCTCTCTCAGTAGATGAGCAAAATTTAGCTTCTCAAACCGAGGAATTAACAAGTCTAAGGTCCGGTGATACATCATCATCTTTTCTTCTTTGACTTTCCAGTCTCCTTTTGCTTCAGACACAACAAGGTTTGAGTCCCCGATGACGTCCAACCGTCTTGCTCCTAGCTCGAGGGCTGCTTCTAGACCGGCAATGCATGCCTCATATTTTGCTTCGTTGTTCGAGACTTTGAATCAGAGTTTGAATGCTAGAGGGATACGGGAGTTGTCGGGTGGTATTAGCAACACCGCTATCCCATACCCGTATTGGTTGGACGCTCCATCAAAATACATCATCCAAAACTCGTTGTCGATATGCAAAATGGCCTCGTCTGGGAACGAGTACTCAACTGCTTCACCCCCTTCCACTGGATGGTCAGCTAAGAACTCTGCCACTGCTCTTCCCTTGACTGACTTATGTGTCACGTATTTCAGATCGAATTCGGAAAGCAACAGCAACCAACGAGCTAGCCTACCTGTAAGCGCCGGTTTCTTGAAAAGATATTTGATAGGATCGAGTCGTGAAACCAACATTACAGAGTGAGCTAACAGGTAGTGTCGCAGCTTCCTGGTAGCCCATACCAAAGCTAAACGAGCTTTCTCCAACGGTGTGTAGCGAGTCTCATACTCTAGCATCTTCTTGCTCAGATAGTAGATGGCTCTTTCCACCTTGTCCTTTGATTCTTGTGCGAGCATGCAGCCCATTGTGGTCTCGGTTACCAAAAGATACAATATCAACGGTCTCCCCGGCTCTGGCGGTGACAACACAGGCAGGTTCTGTAAGTATTCCTTGATCTGTTCAAAAGCAGCTTGGCATCGGCCGTCCCATTGGAATTTCTTTCCTTTCTTCAGGAGACCAAAAAGTGGTTCACAAGTTAAGGTTAATTTTGAGATAAACCGTCTTATGAATTGCACTTTACCCAGAAAGCCTCGCACCTCTTTTTCAGTCCTTGGTGGTGGCATTTCTAGGATGGCCTTGATTTTGGTACCTCTCTATGTAATAAAAAAACCCCAGCATTTTTCCTGCTGTAACACCGAACGTACACTTTTGAGGATTTAATCGCAGCCAAAATTCTCTGATCCTTTGAAAGAACTTTTGCAAGGCGGTGTAGTGGCCCTCTCTTTCTTTGGACTTGACAATCATGTCGTCCACGTACACCTCAACCTCTTTGTGGATCATATCATGCAATATTGTGGTCGCGGCCCATTGATATGTAGCTCCAGCATTCTTCAACCCAAACGGCATCACTATATAACAGTATGTCCCCCATGGGGTGGTGAAAGCAGTCTTCTCCTGGTCTTCGGGTGCCATCACTATCTGATTATAACCTGAGAAGCCATCCATAAACGAAAGCAAAGCATGCCCCACCGTAAAATCCACCAACTCATCAATATGTGGCAAGGGGAAGTCGTCCTTTGGACTAGCTCTGTTCAAATCCCTGAAATCCACACATACTCGGATCCTGCCATCTTTCTTCGGCACTGGAACAATGTTGGCCAACCAAGTCGGGTATTCGGATACCAGCAGGAAGCCTGCATCGATTTGCTTGGTGACCTCTTCCTTAATCTTGATGGCCCAGTCCGGACGAATCCTTCTGAGCTTCTGTTTGACAAGTCGGGCCTCGGGGTCAAGAGGGATCCGGTGCTGTACAATCTCAGGATCGATTCCAGGCATGTCTTCGTAGGACCACGTGAAAACATCTTTGAAATCTTTTAATAAAGCGACTAAGCGCTCGCGTTCCTCCGAAGACAATGTGGACCCGATCTGGACCAGCCGCGGGTCCTTCTCAGTACCAATATTCACAGTAATGATTTCATCAACTAAAGGTTTAACAAATCTTTCCTGCTCTTGATCAATTAATCGTTGCAAAACCGGAGGAATTTCTTCCTCGTCATTTTCGTCAAAATTTTGAAAGTCCTGATTTAAGCAATATATCAAAGGCACATAAAAGTACTCGGAAACCACATTCACATTATTCTCATTAAGTACTTCCAAACCGTCCAATTCTTCTGTTACAACAGACTCAAAGGAGAAAGTAAAAGACGACTTGGACAGGACTGTGGCATCCGGGTTATCACCCCCAGGAATACCAGAGTCAGACTCAGTTGAGCTGGAACCTGATTCCGACTCACAAGACTCGGTGGAATCAGATTCCGGCTCACTACCTGACCCGGCGCTGCTTGATAAAAATCCCTCTTCGTATTGCCAAATGAGAGAGGGTGCGATGGATGCATCCAAAATAGTTGTTGGTAGGCCCGCAGCCGTTCTATTCCCGATCATGCATACCGAGAAGTTATCCCCCAAGCACTTCTGTTCGATCGGAGGATCTGAAAGTAGACATGCCAACACTACCCCCATTTCATTTTCAGCGTCCTCAGACTGCACTTCCTTACTCTGCTCAGCCTCAGCTAATGGGTCTGTCTGCTTTTCCGGCAACGTGATCCCCAGGTAACCGCAGGTCAAAGAAAATCTGAAACCCCGGCACGCGCTTCCTCTCTGCGTTCAGCCACGGCTCTGGGAAGCCACAGAACGGAAAGTCCTCTCCCTCCCGGATGAAGCGTCCGTTTAGGGTACCCTGAATGGGCCGGTGCATTAAGTCAAAAGGCTTCCCCATCTGTTTCGCTCTAGCTCTTTTAGCCATTTCCTTTCCTTTCCTTACCCAATCCTCTTTGGTGGGCAGATAACCCAGGCCTAAGGTATATGGGTTTTGTGGTACCTCGGCCAATGCTGCAACGCCCTTCCGGCCGCTCTTTCCTAATCCCATCTCAGGGATATGTTGAAGCTTGTTCATGAGGTACACCGCTTGAGCACTAACATATACCCCCTCGTTAGCAGCCATGACGTTTTGTACAACCCGAGCCTCAGCAAGGGTGAAACCTGACATAAACACGTCCTCCATGCCGTGCTCAATTTCCAAAACTGGTGTAGATACTTCCGGCGGCGGGTGGATCGATGAATTCCCCAAAACAATGGCTACTCCCTTTCCATAGGGGTATTTCACCATTTGATGCAAGGTAGAAGAAACTGCCTTGACTTGATGTAGCCACGGTGGCCCCAAGAGTAGATTGAAAGTGGCGGGAACCTCTAGGATGTGAAAGTCAATTTCATGCTGCCCTGGCCCAACCTTGGTCTGGATCTTCACTGTCCCCATGACTTCTTGGCTTGTATTGTCGTATGCCCCAATCACCTGGGCTGTTGGTACGAAGTCCGCGATCTTCAAACCAAATGCATAGGCAGTCCTCGCTGGACATACATTGATGGTGGACCCTGTGTCGACAAGTACCACGGGTATCCATTTGTTTCTGCACTCCACGGAGATGTAGAGTGGCTTGTTGTGGTTTGCACCCTCAGGTGGCAGTTCTTTGTCAGAAAAGGTCAACATCGGGGTAGCTCCTCCTGGAAAAACTAAGCCTACTAGCTGTTCTGGCGTAGTTTCTATCGAAAGCTTTGCCTTGTCCATGGCTGATAGGACAGCCTGTCTGTGCACTCGCGATGCTATAAGCAGTCCCCAGATGGAGATGTCTTCTTGTATCTTTTTTAACTGCTTTAGTACAGCCTCTTCTTCGACTTGCTTCTCTTTCTGTCTCTCAGCTTCCTTATCTTTCCCAGATGCCTCCGGCTGGTCTAGGTGCGGGGGCTTGAAATACCGTCCGCTTCTTGTCATGTGGTCGACTTCTCCAAGGTACCAGGTGTCATCGGGTTGATTGTTCCCCCAATCTTCGTCCGTATGGGCAAGACATAAATTCTCATCTTCCCACCACATTTCATCAGCAGCCAACAGACACCTGTTCGGTTCTGGTGTGATTGTTCTCGTACTCGCGGTACCTTCCACCCCTATGCCTGCAGCATTCTCTGTTCCTGCACACACAACAATTTCAATCCCTTCACGGGCCTTTGCCTTTCTGATTCTCGTGGGATCTTCAAATCTTTCTTGTACCGACCGTATCAACACAACTGGCTGCTCAATAATTCCTGCATTCAGAATGCTCCAATCTCGAGCAGAATTCTTAACACCGGCGCCCTCCGGCGATGCATTCTGTTCTCTGACTCTTTCGACTATTACCGACATTCGTGCCCCTGCCGGACTCTGTCCTGGTTGGAACTCTTCCACCCCATCTGGTTGATCATCTAACCACCCAGTAGCCTCTGCTGATTCCTCATAGTCAAACCAGTTGACCGCTGTGCCCCCTGGATCTTGGTCACTGTAAAACTGGAGATTGGCAAGGTCTTCTTCCAGAGCCTTTAAATCATCTGTTCCCTGTCCCAGACTATCCCCTTGGATCACACACGGTTCTCCCCCTATTGGTAATTCCATATCTGACCCCTCCTGGCCTATTGATGAGATGTAGTCACCTGGACTATATGTCTTCTAAACACGACTCCCAGATTCTGCAGATTTTGACTCAACAACCTTCTTCTCATTTGGGATCTCCTCTCTCTTATTCTCGACAGTCACCACCATTGGCTTAGGTCTGGTCGTGGAGGTGTCCATCATGTACAAGTCGGTGGAGTCGGGAAGGAGTACCTCTAGTTTACGCAGGTGCGAAGGAGTGATATAGATGCTAGGATTGTATGGCACGACCCCAGTTTGGATGAAGTTGATCCTTTTAGGCGGTGGAGCTTGGTTATGTGTGGGGAGAGGGTTTGTTGTAACATTGGGTTTCTCGGGAGGCAGAATCACCCCATTATCAATGAGATCTTGAATCTCATGACGTAGTCGGAAGCACAGATCGATGTCATGACCGTGCTTTTGGTGAAATGCGCAATATTTGGCTGGGTTGTCGGTAGGGGGAAGTCTTTCTAGTAAGGGCTGCGGTTCTACGGGCTTCAAATGCCCTTTTCTGATTAAAACCCCCAGAGCTTTGGATAAGGGCATATACAGTGGAGCGAAGGTTCTTGTGTTTTTGGGTGGGTATTTGGCTGTTTGGGTATGGCTTCCGGACGCACCGGAGAATGGCGCAGTTGCCATGGTTCTTGGAGGGGGGTTGGTGGTGACCATGCTCACTTCGGAGGCTCTTGTAGTTGTAGTACCGCTCGGGCCTACATTAGTGTTGCAGTTGAAAGTTCTTCGGGGTTGCTCCCGGTCATTATCAATTAAGCCTTGCTTTAAGGCATCCTCAATATGCACCCCCATTTCATGTAGATCAGAAAAGGTAGGGAAGGGGAGCACAATCATCTTTTGCATCAACTTTGGCTGAAGATTGCGCACAATCATCCGAATTTGGTCTTTGTCTGTAGGCCTTAAGGTCATCATTGAAGCCTTGGCCCTTCATCTGGTCACGAATTCTGAGAAGCTCTCTTTAGGCTCTTGCCTCGTCTCGAGATCACGAGTTGTAATCTCGATTTGTGTATTGTATGAGTATCGCGTAATGAAGGCCTCGGCCATCTCGTCCCAGTTTCTCTTGACATCATCTTCTAATTTGGCATACCATATGGGCGCCACACCCGACAGGGTTCGGCCGAACAGAGACAGCTTCTGAAGTCTGCTGAGGCCCATTGGCCTTAAGATGTCTGAAAACAATCTCAGGTGCACCATGGGGTCCCCGGACCCATCAAATCGATCAATGTGCGGCATTTTGAATCTGTCGGGCAGCGTCACAGCTGTGTCGGTATATCCATCTTCGATGTCCGGGATGGTCTTGACTCCCTGGGATCTTTTGAACAGCTTTTCGAGCTTGCTCAACTTCAATGCTGTGGGATCTGTCTCGAACTCAAAGGGAGAGTCCGGTAGGTTGGTGGGTGTTTTGGATAACTGGGGTTGGATTTGGGGTAGGATCGGGGGTGGAGGTGGTCCCGTGGGAATGTCCGTGTCATTCTGAACATTAGCTGTCTCCCAGGGGGTGGGAATTCCTGGCGGGGGAGGAACTTGTTGCGAAGCAGATGCTCCAGTTTGCTGCTGTAACCTTACGATTAACTCTGCTTGTTCATTCATAACTGTGGCCTGCTGCTTGGCGAACTCTGCCTGTCGGACAGCATCCTGCTGCATCATTTTCATACTCTCATGGAGCTGGTGCACCATCTCCTCTAAATTGGCCATACTGTTCTGATCTAACTGAATTATCGGTGTATGTTCCCTTTCTATGGGAGAAATAGAACCCTGATCCCTACTGTACTCGGGTGGGGTAGACAAAGCCCTCTGTACTGACTGCTGAACTGATATCCTCTGCCTAACTGCCCTCCGTCTAGTAACCGGGGGTAGAGAGTGGTACATTGGTTGTCCATCTACCAGATCCTCAGATCGATGGAGCCGACGACCTCTAATCCAGAGTGCTTGGGGAATATCTGCTGGGCCAGAAGCAATTGTGCTCGACTACCTAGTAAAAAGATAAATAAAGCAAATAAATAAACGGGCAATTGGACAGCGTAACAATGTAAAATAAACATAACACGCAGTTGGGTGTCACAACAAATGGCCCACAAGTTGAATGTACTGTTCCTTAATCACTGATCACCATTTCCAAATTGCTGTCCCAAAGTCTAAATCTGATACCCATAGATGACTGATTCCCAAAAACACTGATGCCCGCAGGCCTGACACTCAGACTTGCGAATTGATATGTGTGTTCCCCTGCATAGGTACACTCTAAAAACACATAGCAAGTAAAGAGAGTCAAAACACCCCTATGGAGGAGGTAGGGTTTCCCTGTCCTATTTTGTCAGGAGCTAGGGTTTCACTATGCACGCAGCAGTTTTCAAACAACCTAACATCGGGTAAGCAACCTGTCCTAATTTGGAATGGTCACTATGGATTTCGATATGCACTAGGTCGAATGGTCGAAAAGGGTGCCCTGGTAAAACCAGGGTTTGTGTTCCCATACTGTCAGAGTCCACAACCGGTCAACCTTATGGCATGCTTTGACAAAGTCAAGCCTCCGGCAAACCGTTCAGGAATGGCAGATGGCAAACACGGTGTCCTAGGCGCACCAATGCACATGCAATGCAAAGAGACACATAAACGAAATCAAAACAGGATATTACGAGTTCGAGTCAAGCTCTCTAACTCCCCAGCATAGTCGCCAGAAACTATAGACGCGCCCGTGTGAGGCCTTCGTGGTACAGTTCGGACTCAATTTGTGTCACGGTTCTTAATATGAACCAAATAGTCCATATCCGGCAAATCGTTTTGAGAAAACAGATTTTTAGAAAGGAAGTGCCAAACATGGACTACTTTGCCAGATACAGAGTCGCCACCTAAATATTTTTTTAAGGGGGAATTTAGGAAACCCTGACTCGGTGCCAAAGGCCACGTGTCCGTCATCACCAAAGTTGCCTCGGCTCGGGAGCTAGGGTACGATTGGAGAAGGTCAGCTATGAGCACCCCCTCTCGCCCGATCCGAAGATCGGCCTCTACTAACCGTGATATCCATTTTTGAAAACGTTATATGTTCTCATTCCGTTTATTAGCCTAGAATTACTATGTTATGCGCGCAGCAAACAAGTATATACCAAATCGCCTAAATTGGAACAAAACATTGCATGTTCGTTTTGAAGATGGTTTGTTACTCGCAAGTAGGCTAAAATGCAGGTTTTGCCACCCTCGAGTGGGCTTTTAGAAAAGATGGTTTTGCCACTATCTAGTGGGCTTAAAAAATTCACAGTTTTTAATGCATTATTCCAATTTAGGTAATTCAACCTCCATCCATAGGCATTCGAGCAGTTATATCACATAAGTAGCTAGCCTCATGGTAATCATGTTGTTATGGCAACACTCACACGCATGCGGTATGCTAAAGCATAAATGCTTACCGAGTACTCCGAGCCAAAACAAAAACTAGTTAGTAATCATATGCATGATCCTAGTTCATGTTAACATGGCTAATGCAACACATGTAAAATGCAACTAAGATAGGCTCGGCTAATCTATAATGACATGTGAAATGCTACAACTAACACGTATTCAATTTGGAATTGAAATACAAATGCAGTTAGAATGATGCGCCGAGCCCGGTGCATGCAAGACAAATGTATGAATGCACGCATGCATAGCATAAGGTATGCTAATTTAAATATTCCCTAGTCTACCATCATAAGCGGGTAAATAAAAAGGAAGAAAGACGTAGGGGTGGAAGACATACACACACTCACGCACACTTATTACACAATTGCCCTCGCTTAAAGGGTCCAAATAAATATTACAGTCCGAATACTAAATTAATTATTACAGAATTTCTAATTAATTAACAAATGAAACGCAGGATTAAAGTGGCCACAGCCCTGCCTTGGGATGCGTGGATGATGCATGTTTGACTCGTCTCGCCTGGAAATTTGCTGCCATAGCACTGTTGCCATTGTTGACACTGCCCTGCCCCTCTGAAATTTATGAAAGTCTCTTAAACTGTTCTGAACTTCATTCTGAGTGCGGTGGAGTTCCACCGGCCAAATCAAAAGACCACCGGCCATGGGAATGAGGTTATCGGCTAAAGATTTTGCTCTTGGCCAAAATTCTTTGCCGGTCGGCACTCATCATTGCCGGCCGGCCGGCCAAATCTTCCTATTGAAACCTGCAGTTGACAGCAACAGAGGGCAAGCAATGTATGGCATGGAATTTTCAAGCAAATGTGAGCATGGGCACACTTCCTATCATGCAAGGGACTCAAGGGAGCATGACCCTCGACCCTCGGGCATTCAATTGTGCATTTTTGATGCATGATGGCCTAAGAGGCCAAGTTAGCAACTTTGATGTAAATGCATGCAAACAAAAAAACAATGCCAACACCCTATCATGTTAAGGTCAAGGGGATTGACGACCGAGGGTTGAGACGTGTTGCATCACTTGGAGTATGAATACTTCTCAATCCTCATACTTGGTTTGACACCCCAAACCAAGCCAAATGTAATGCATGGATGCAATATACAATGCAAAGTGATGCAACTCATGTAAGATAAAGTGAACATGCTAAGCTAATGCAACATGACACTATCTAATCCTGCATGCTAGACTAATGCAATATGGACATATCAAGCATACAACAAGACTATGTAATGCCATTAACTAAACAACATGCAAACATGCAAAAAATGATACGATGTAAGCATGCAACCAATGCGATACAACATGCAAGCATGCAAAATATGCAAAGACGGACTTATACTAAAATGAGAGGGCCTCAGTCCACCCCCAAAACAGTGGCCTAAGAGGATACACAAGAGCACAAATGATGCATGCAAGCATGCACACATCAAGGTCCATCACCTAAGCATAAAAGGGGATAGCTCTAAGCATACTTAAAGGCGATATATATGGGCATTAAACCAGCATGCTAAGCTCTGAAAATGAATAGAGAATGATGCCAAATCAAACAAAACATGCAAGTAAGGCATGCAACAATGACCAACACTTGAAGCAATAAAGGGGGGTTAAACCAAAGCTATGTCAACCAAACCTTAAAGGACCAAAATGACCTAAAATAGTCCCAAGGGACCCCAAAACAAGACTAAAGCATACATAGATCATGGTCAAAACACGCCAAGGAATAAGTCCAAAACATGGGCATTTGAGGCCAAAAATGGGAGCATTGCTCAACACCTCCCCTAAGCAAACACAGCATGAATTTTTCAACACAAAACAGAGTTTTAGCATGCAAAAATGGCCCTCAAAACCCACTGATATGGCAGCCTAATGTCTAAACACATAGGCATGCACAATGACCATTTCCCAAGGCACAAAAGAACAACCTTTCAAGGCAAGAAAGTGATGATGAATGTGGGCATACAAGCATGGATTAGGGACTGAAATGGCATATGAAATGACTCCAAATCATTGAAACAGCCCAACTAAAGCATGCTAGTGACTCACACACTGAAGGCTCGCAAGCCAAAATACAAAGGGGCTATACCAAACATGGAAAATACGACCAAACCAGCACCCAACAGACCTTAATCATGATAAATCATGACCAAAAGCTTCACAAAGCTAGGCAAGAATATGCAAGCACGATGGTTTAATGGCTAGATGCATTTCTAGGCAAAATGGGGGAATACAAAGCAAGTGTATTAAGCATGTAAGGGACCACAAATCTGACCAAAAATAGAGGTAAGATATCCCCAAATAACACCCAAAAACCTCTGAAATAGGGCCAAATACGACCAAGCATACATGTTACCCTTATGAGCCAAAACATGAACAAAATGAGAGACCAAGGGAGAGGGGGTGTCCCTCCCCTATGCAAGACCTCAGAACCCCTTCCTCACCACTGAAATTCCATTGGATTTCAGTGGTGAGAAGGCCAACACACTAAGGTAAACAAAGCTTACTGAAAGAGCACAAAAAGAGGCCAAAAGAGGCCTAAGAGGGGGAGATCGACCCCAAACACCAAAACAACCTCAATGAAGAATCTTAAGCATGAAAATACAAGACTTTTTTCAGTTATACACAAAGCTTAAATCAACATGCAAGATAGGTCAAAAGCCAATGCAAGATTGGGGAAACTAAAGTAAAGTAGTTACCCTTGAAGAACTCTTGATGAACAGCAAATGCAGCCCTCTTCTTTTGATCAAAATCAGCCCAAAACCTCAAGAACAAGCCCTCCAAGCCCCTCAAGGTCAAAGTAAGGTGTGATGGTGTGTGTGTTAGTGCAAAACTAAGGTAAAAATACACTTTTAGGCCACAAAACACACACAAGGGAGGAGAGAGAGGGAAATATATAGAGAGAGAAGATATATATATCAGAATATATGTATAAGCTCTGTCTTTTTTGTTTTTTTTCTAAACTTTTACAATGGAGGAGGAGATGTCCTTATATAGGCAAAAGAAATGGTTCTAAGCTTCTCAAAGAAGCTAAGTAAAAGGGGGCAAAGGGGGCAAGGATGTCAAGGCTTCTTAAGGAAGCTAAGACAACTGGCCAAGCTTCTTGAGGAAGCTTTGACAAAGGGTCAAGCTTCCTCAAGAAGCTTTGACCAAAAGGGGGCAAAAGGGGCAAAACAGCCACATGTAAGCCCCGGGGGTAGGTTTGGTGTATTCCAGCTGGCACAGCTGGCATGCACCATGCCTGAAGAAGGCAAAAAGGTGTTACCGGCCAAAAACGAGGTTGCCAGCCAAACAGATAGCCGGCCGGCCATATAGAGTGTCGACCGGCCATTGGTATTAAGAAACCATGGCCGGTGTCAGCAATTAATGGCCGGTGATGCAAAGGGAAGGCCGATGGGGTGTAGGGATGGCCAACATGGCATTCCCTACCCCTCAAAGCGAAAACACAAGTATTTGGTACAAAACCAAACGTAAGACGAACAAGTTGAGAGATCCTGAGGCAAGGCACGTAACCAAGGCCTCTGGGAACTCAAAACGAACACGAACATGGATGATCACCGAGTGTTCCACCGGTGACGTCCAAGTCTTGAGGGTGGTCAAAAATGGGGTGTCTATACACACGTGTTGGATTAGATCGAACTAGAGGTAGATGTGGATGCCTTGTATGTGAAAATACCGGTTAGAGTCTTAGATACTCGAGACCAAGTCTTACTTGGCTAGACAATTCTTTTGGTAAAGGTGTTGTGGAGACATCATGGAATTGAGGAATCAACTTGGGAATGTGAGGCGGAAGTCTATGAGAAGTATCCAGACCTATTTGTTGATGTTTGAATTTGTATTAAAATCTTGGCATGTCAATGTAACATAAACATTGTATATTTTTGGGAAATGTGAATTGTATATTCAAAAATGGCACTGGGCACATGTTTATCATGGTGATGAAAATGAATGATCGGTGGATGGGTCATGGTGATGAAATTGAAGTGCTATCATTGTTGTAAATGGGTTTAAACATGGTTTTGTTGTTGATTTAAAGTTTTATGGATGAAATTCCTTAAGATGGGGAGGTTATAGCGATCTGGCATAGACCTGACCCACTTATTGATTTCGAATCCAAGAAACCATATCCATAGTGGACATCCTTCCCTCTCTTCGTGTTGGGTTTTGGCGTCAAGGGTCAACAACATCCTTTGTGGTGTCGACACTGCCTCATTCTCCTTGTTTTGTTCTACTCTTGGGGCGACACCAGTCTTGGTGGTGTCGACACCACCTTGTTGTTGTGTTTTTGGGGTGGCTACTAAAATTTGGGGTCGATGCTAGTCTTGGTAGTGTCGACACTTGTCTTGTTGTTAGCCTCTCGGGTCGACACCAATCTGGGTGGTGTCGACACTATCTTGATGCTCAATCCTGGAAATTGCTATTGAAAAATAGGGTTGACATCATGGTTTCCTATGGTCGACCCTTTCCTTGCTGTCCTTTTTCTAGGCTGCCTACTGAAAAATAGGGCCGACACCACTGATTTCGAGGGTCGACTCTCATCTACTGCATAATATTAGTGCCTCACCTTTTGTTCATGAGGGTCGACACCACTGTTCCAAGGGTCTGCCCCTGTTCTAAGAGTCAACCCCTATGAGTCTTTTTCAGATTTTTGTTCGGCTTAGGCCCTACTTTTTAGAAGTTTTTGACTTGTTTTTTTTTTCTTTTGACTTTGGACCTACTATTTTATTAATATCTAGTCACTATAAATAGAACCAAAAGCACTTTTCCCTCATTGGTTACTTCTCTTTTCTCTTTACAATTGTACTTTTTCCACTTAGATCCTTATATCTACTCACCTGGAGGTATCCTTTCACCTTGATCCTATGAGACAGATTGTGGATCGGGTCAAGGGCTTCCTTTTGATTCGAGTGGTTTGTGATTTCGTTGACATTGAGTTTTCCCTAGTTCTTCTCTTCCATGTTTTAAGCTTGAGGTAGGGATTCTCTGCACTTCTTTATGAGTTAGTTATTTGTTTTTATAAAACAACATTGTGAAAAAGTGGATTTTTAAACAAATCTTTAGTTTTGGTTCGAAATTAAAAGGAAGGGTTTTCAAATGATTTATTGGGGATGGTTATGCTTGCATGCTTATTAATGAGCTATGATTAAATGTTGGGTTTTGAGCTTGGGAAATGATTTATAAAGGAAAGAGGGTTTTTGGCCCTACAAATCTCAAATGTTGATTTTGTATTGATTAATGGAATTGATATTGAAATAGTGAAATCGAGTTGTATGATGAGGATGGTGGAGTTGGATATGTATTATCACTCACATCTTGAGAATTGGAAAGTTCATATTTATTGAAATTATCTATTTGTTTAGAGATATTTATTTTGGGCTATTGGTGGAGGATAACTCTGATTGTTGTAGAAATTGCATGAGGTTTAGGAGAATTGAAAACTAATTTCCCATGCATTTGCATTGAGCATTGTTGTATGTCTATTTTGTGGAAAATGTATATTATTTTTTAGAAAAGGGGTGAATTTGGGAATGAGTTGTCGTTACATCAAATAAGTTGGCATGTGTGTCTATGGTGAAAGTCCTAAAAAGTGTGCATATACATAGGTACCAATCCCACGGACGAAATATTGGTAAAATGGCAATAGTAGTGTTTGTATAGCCTATGTTTACAAGGGTGTCGATTTACGGTTTCCCGCGACGAAATTTTCTTGAAATGTGATACTTGTCTAGAGATTTCCAAAGTTACGATTCACCACCCTATTGTTCTGATGTAAAGGAAACGATCCAGAAATTATGACACAAACTTGGAGGAGTAGGCTTGAGTATTCCCACAGACAGCGCCAATTGTGGAGGAGTAGGTTTGAAAATACTCTAGGATCATGAAAGTCGTCCCTCAACCTCTGATCGCCACTTCAAAAAGGGATTAACACTCCAGTTGGGGGTACCAGAATTAGCACTCCGACAGACAAGTTAGTATAGGTCTCTTGTTTGCTTGAGTCTTATGTTTCTTGGGTTTGTTCTCACATACCTTTCTTTCGTTGATGTTCATCTATTTATATTTTCTTTTGGGCCCCAGGGTCAAGCCCACTCTTAATCCATCGCGTGATTGTTCATTCGACCCCTTCTGTTTTATGCCAATTCACACTCGGCTTTTTGTTCAACTAGTTCTATGACCGATTTGTCTATTGAGCTTCGGGATCGTACAGGATGGAGCCGAATATAATATATATCCTGATTTTCTAAGTGTGTATTTGGCTTCCATCCATCTACCGATATTCGGCTCCCACAATTGCCCCCCAAACATCCTACTAACACCAGTTAGTCAGCGTGCTTGGTTTCGAACTTGAAAAGTCAAAACAAAAATTTGGCGGTTAACCTCATTCTAATGTAAGTGTCAAAACGCATACACTTTTTGGTTATCATTACAATTTCCCACCCCTTCATACGCTTCCTTTATTTAATGCGATTTAAAACTTTGTCCCTTCGAATGTATGTTTTTTGAATACTCAAAGTTTCTGATTGGCCTTTCAGTATAACACCGACATTTCGCGACCTTTACAACTTACTCCCATTCTCATTGTCTTCTCCGCTTCTTGTAAGTTCTCTTCTCCCTTGTTTCGAATCCTATTTCCTTGTTTGTTTTTAGTTTATCATACTCCCTAAACTGCCTAGGATGGCCAAACAATTAAAAGCCCTTCTTTCTGCGGATCGAGTTTCTGGTTTTCGACACCATTTTTCCATTCTTGACGACGTCCACCTATCACTCGTGGCAAAGAGCACACTTCATATGGAAAGGACTGATGAGAGTACAATCATCTTTCCTCTCCTATCAATTGCCGAGGGCGGAGTCCGTTTCCCCTTTCCCCAATTTTTAAGGGTTGTCCTTTGCCACTGGGGTCTAATCCCTTCCCAACGTAATGTAAATTTTTTACCGAATCATAATGGGAATCGTAGAGTTGAACCGACGCCTTAGGATCAATCTTGGTATCCTTCCATTCAGCATTGCTATGCCTTGGCCAAATCTTCTGGCCAGTAGGGGCGCTACTTTCTCAGGGCTAAGGACACCGACCATCATTTGGTGACTATGCTTGCCAGCTCTAGCAAGTGAGTTGACGATGTCATGGTCGTTGTCCGAGGCAACTGGGAATTCGGCGAGGGCGAAGAATGCCTAGATCCTGTGCCTAGACGAAAAGGCAAACTAGGTGACCGTATAGTTTCTTACTTGTATTTGCTATATATTTACTCGGCTTTTCTTCCATGCACTTATTGTTTTATTTATGTAGGCAAAGATTTGAAGAAAGTTCTGGTTTCGTCCGACGACGTTGTGCTTGCGGAAATCAAAACCGCACTCCAATTCTTTGGCCGTCCAAACCTCTAGAAGCAAGGGAGGGCGGCCCATATACCTGTAAGATACGAGCCGACTTATGCAACCTTTTCGGTAGCAGACAACATTTGGATTTCGAGGGGCGAATAGCAGCTCACGACTCTTATCTTCCCTAACTTCAAAAACCTAAGGCAGATTGGTTTGGAAGGTTCTAATTTAGAGCAGGAGGAAGAACAAGTAGCCGAAGAAGTCACCAAACAGCTGAATCAGTCCACTTTTGATGCTGAAGAAGTTGACGAGGCTCTGAACTTGGCTTTTGAAGAAGCCAGCCTTAATCAATCCAATCCCATCCACTTCAGGCCGAGGGGACGTCTCATTTGAAGACATTTTTACTGACTTAGGGGACCTTCCCGGTGCCTACCCTGAGAACATGGCTAGGGAGTCGCTCACGCAGCTAGCCAGGAGAAAAAATACCGAATGGATGGCCACCCGAAGGAGGGTCGAGACCAACTGATCTGAACCTTCCCTTGTTGCCATGACGAGTCTTCTCTATCGGATACTGAGATGGAGCAGGTTGAAACGACTTAAGTTGAAATGGACTAGACGGAGCAAATAATCAAACAGTTGGATCAAGAGGTCGAGCAGAGGGAGGAAAAGTGTCCCGCCGAGCGTGAAGCTGATCCTGAGGAAATACTTACAGATAAACGGCCACGCTTGGAGGAGTCAGACCCGGTTATGTCGTTCATCGTCCAACCAAGGATAAAGAACGTGCCGATTGCGTCCGATACATCGGCTCTGAACGATCCGGCTGTGGCTTAGAGCTTGGCTTCCTCAATTTCCCTGCTAGTTGACAGCACAATTTTTCGAGCAGAGCCAGATTTGCTATCAATAGCATTAGCCGCTCAATGGGCTATATTGGTACGTGACTTGAGCCATATCTGCAGTCTTCCGCTTATACATTTTTTATTTTTATTATCTATTATTTTGTTGCAAATGGCGGCAAGATAGCCAAGATGGGCCACTGTCAACATGATGTTATTGAACATATCAACTTTCAGAAAACCAAAATTGAAAACGAGAAGAGCAAGACTGTGGAGGCCTCTCAAAGGGCCGAGTCCGAGGCGGTGAGAGCGGCGGAGGAGTGTGCAAGAGCCAACGCCAAGGTAGAAAAGGCGAAGAGTTCTGACCAACTCCAGTTGGCCACCGAAGAGAGGGAAAATGCGAGCGAAGATGTGCTCAAGTTAGCCTAGGAGGTGATTTCCAAACTGGAAGCCGATTTGGAAGGGTCGAAGAAGGCAAAGGAAATAGCCGACTCTTAGATTTCCAAAGCATTCCAAGCTGGGAAGGACATTGCCTTGGAGAACTATGTGGAGGAAGTAACCAAATTCGAGAATCGAGGCTTCAAACATGGCTGGCTCAAAGCCCTCATTGTCGCTAATGTGACATTGGCATAGCCGATTCCATACGAGCAGATGGACGTTGAGCCGCTGAAGTCTGACCCTGAAGATTGACTAGGGTGACATTTTGATTTTTGTTAGGCATTTTCCATGCATAGTTTTTGTAGATTTTTGTAAGTAGATTTTTGTGTATTTACTTCGACTAGAAGTTAAATGTAGGGCAATTTTCATGTGTAAAATGATTACTATCTGTACTCAATTTATTAATGAAAATTTCCATTGCTTTTCTGCCTATTGCATGTGCTAGTTAACAATCTAGTATGATGTAAGATCATGAGATGAGTAAATTAAACATCCGATTAAATAGCTACCGATTAGATAGTTGCGTATCTTTTCAATTTAGCCGAATAAATTAATGAATATTCCCTTGCCCAAGCTAATGAATGAATTGGAATGCCGAATACCGGTGGTTCATGAATTGGCTGAGGCACATGAAATTATCGGCTCAAGGCCTTGAAATTTGGCCGATTAGATTAACAAGTCCTTAGATTAGATTAACGAATCCTTAGCCGCTAAGATTAACGAATCTTCCCTTGCCCCAGTTAAGGAATGAACTGGAACGCCGAATATTTGTGGTTCATGAATTGGCTGAGGCACATGAACTTATCGGCGCAAGGCCTTGAAATTTGGCCAATTAGATTAACAAATCTTTAGCCGCTAAGATTAATGAATCTGCCCTTGCCCCAGTTAATGAACTGGAACGCCGAATATCGGTGGTTCATGGAATGGCTAGGGCACATGAACTTATCGGCGCAAGGCCTTGAAATTTGGCCGATTAGATTAACGAATCTTTAGCCGCTAAGATTAACTAATCTGCCCTTGCCCCAGTTAAGGAATGAACTGGAACGTCGAGTATTAGTGGTTTATGGAATGGCTGGGGCACATGAACTTATCGGCGCATGGCCTTGAATGTGAGCATGAATGAGATAGCCTCGGGAGTGTTGCCCCCGTAATCAACAAATGGGGCGGGGGCTGCGTGCACGGAGGTGCCATTGTTGCGTTCAAATCCAACAAATTGGGAGAGGAAAAAAGTAGTGTGGATGACTGTGGAAGGCAAGAAGACTATTCTTCATCAGCAGAGGGGAAGGTAGGACACTGGCGGAATTGGACGCTGAGATGAATTGATGTGGTGAGCCTACGCACACTGGGAGTAGGACGTCGAGGGAGCGTGAGAAGCGCCATTCCCTACATCACTGAAGTAGGTCACCTAGAAAGGAAAAACAGCAACGAGGTAACTCCCTTCGCTCGAGAGGTGAAACCAATGCAACACTGCGCTCGTTGAGTTTTTCGGTTTTTGTTGGAAACAAATCGATGACGGAAGCAGATTCCATCATTCGCGACCCAAATGAAGCAGTCGAGTTCACTCAAAAGATTTTTCTGCTAGAAGTTCAGCATTTCATGGTCGGCCAGGCTGATTATGAAGTTTTTCGGGAAGGCGTTCTTGGAGCAGTAAAGGGTTTGTATACCTTCTATGAAATCGGCATGCGCCTTCGTGCCGCGCGAAGAGAGATAGAGCAAAGGGATGCTCGCATTTAGAGCTTACAAGCCCACGTGCAGAATGCCGAAAATGAGTTGAAGAAAGCTAACACCTCTGAGACTCATTTGGTGAGCCAAGTGAATCCGATTGTTGCGAAGCGAGTAAATCACCGAATTCTAGATCACGCGATTGTCGACCGAGAGATGGCCAATATATTCACAATAGAATGTACGAAGGCTAGGTCCTATGAAAAAGGCTTCCATGACAGCTGAAAAATTGGAATAGAGAAGACGAGCCGATGAGGTCTCTCGATGCGAAAATTGTGAATTTAAGCATGGATGGATCAAGGCTCTTCAAACCGCGGGCGTTGATCCGGCATCACCCTTATATCAGAGTTATATTTTTCTATTCAAGGCTTTCGATGCCGAGAAGACTGATGACGAGGGCGAAGCCGAATAATTTTTGATGTACATTGTTCCTTTTTTATGTAAAGCATGTACTCATGATCTATTGAATAAAACATATTATTCTGAATGTCTATATGTTATATTGGTCAATGCTTGTAGATTAAGTTATGTCTACTACTTTACATTAATCACAATATCCACGAAAGGAGCTCCTAATTCGGAGGATTATTCGGCCCAAACGTGTCATTCGCGGATGGGTCTCCGAATTCAAAGCCATTTTGTGTTGGCCAATCGTGATTTCCACGAAGGGCGCTTCGAATTCGGAGGCGTATTCGGCCCAAACGTGTCATTCACGAAGGGCGCTTCGAATTCAGAAGCTTTTTTGTGTTGGGCAATCGCGATTAGCGAAAAAGGGCACTTCGAATTCGGAGGCTTACTTGGCCCAAATGTGTCATTCACGAAGGGTGGTCTGAATTTGGAGGCTTATTTGGCCCAAACGTGTCATCCACGAAGGGCGCTCTGAATTTGAAGGCTTATTTGGCCCAAGCATGTTATTGACGAAGGGCGCTCTGAATTCGGAGGCTTATCCAGCCCAAAAATGTAATTCACGATAGGCGCTCCGAATTTGGAGACTTTTTGTGTTGGCCAATCGTGATTTCCATGAAGGGCACTCCGAATTTGGAGGCTTATTTGGCCCAAACGTGTCATTCACGATGGGTGCTCCGAATTCAGAGGCTTTTTGTGTTGGCCAATCGCGATTGCCGTGAAGGGCGCTCTAAATTCGGAGGCCTATTCGGCCCAAAGGCGTCATTCACGAAGGGCGCTCCGAATTTGGAGGCTTGTTCGGCCCAAACGTGTCATTCACGAAGGCGCTCCGAATTCAGAGGCTTATTCGGCCCAAACGTGTCATTCACGAAGGGTGCTCTGAATTTGGAGCCTTTTTTGTGCTGGCCAATTGTGATTTCCACAAAGGGCGCTCCGAATTCGAAGTCTTTCGACACAACCAGAACTCACTGGGCAAGAGAGAACACTGTATTAAAAAAAATGATGTACACGGTGTAAAATCAAAACAAGTTGTTGTGCCGTACAAGTTTACTTAATGATAAAATCTGTGCAAGTGTGTGGAATTCCACGGACGCGACAAGCTTCTTCTATCCATGTCCTTGAGCTGATATGCCCCTGTCCCTGCGATTGAGTCAATTTGGTAGGGGTCGTCCCAGTTAGGACCCAATTTTTCGTCAACGGGAAGCACTTTCTTGAGGACCAACTCTCCTAGTGTATAACGGTGTTGCTGAACACGTTGATTATATGATTTAGCAAGCTGTTGCTGGTACCGTGCCATGGAAACAGGGCATGATCTTAGTGTTCTTCAATCAGAGTCAAGTCCAAGGCCAACATCATGTCATTTCGGCCCATGTCAAAAACCTTCGATTTCAAGGTTGGAAGGCCGATCTCCAGGGGGATGATTGCCTGGGTTCCGAAGCTTAGAACAAACGGTGTTTTCCCTGTGGATCGCCTTGGAGTACTGTGATGAACCCACAGTACGCTAGGCAACTCTTCGACCTATCTGCTTTTAGCTTTCTCCAGCCTTTTCTTGATGCCATGCATAATAATCATGTTGGTGGCCTCCGCTTGACCATTGCTTTGGGGGTAAGCCGTCGAGGAAAAGTAGGGCCAGATACCATAAGTGTTGCACAACTCTCGATACACTCCACAATCAAACTGGGTGCCGTTGTTTGAAACAAGTGCTCGGGGTATGCCGAATCTCGTTATGATGTTTTTCCATACAAAACGCTGAACATCGGAATCTCAAATATGTATTAGTGCCTCTGCTTTGACCCATTTTGTGAAATAATCCGTCGCAACAATTAGGAATCGCTTGTTGCCTGGTGCCCGTGGTAACGGTCCAACGATATCAAGCGCCCATTAAGCGAATGACCAAGGACTAGTGATTGAGTTTAACTCCTCGGCAGGCAGATGAGTTAGGGGGGAAAACTTCTAGCATTGCTCGCATTTCTTGACATAACACTCGGCATCAGTTCGCATGGTCGGCCAGTAATACCCTTACGTTACGGCTCGATGGGCCAGAGATCGTCTGCCCGAATGGGCACCACAATTGCCTTCATGTATTTCAGACAGAAGTTCCTCGACTTTATCCGTGTGAACACATTCTAAGTATGACCCAGAGAGTGATTTTTGGTAGAGCTTTCCCTGTGGATCCAAATCGTATCGGACAGCTTTGTTTCGCAGTTTGTGTGCTTCTTTCTTATCCGTCGGGAGCTGCTCTGAAGATAGGAATGCGACGATAGAGTCCATCCAACTTGGACCCGATTCGATAACGCTAACTTGATATGATTCTGAAGAGGCAACGCTCGGCTCTAGGACGAACCCTACTTCGATTGTCCACTTAATTTCTGAGTTGATGGCAGAGGCAAAGCAAGCCAGGGCGTCTGGATGCTTGTTCTAATCCCGAGTTATTTGATTCAGTTTGTGGTGATCAAATTTCGCGAGCAAAGAATTACCCATTTTCATATAGGCTACCATCCAGTCATTTTTGGCTGCATATTCCCCTTTCAATTGGTTGATTACTAGCTTTGAGTCACAGAAAACAAGTAGACACCACACACCGAGGTGAAGTGCATTTCGTAAGCCGGTTAACAGTTCTTCGTATTGGGCCTCATTATTCGATGCGTCGAAGCCCAGTTTGACGGCCTGTTCGATTATTGCGTCTTCAGGGGTCATGGTTACTACGCCATCCCCACTGCCACGCTGGTTGGATGACCCGTCACAATACATCTGCCAAAGGTCACCAACATACATTCTCCAGTTGGGTTTAGTTTGCACTTGATCTGACTTAAAGTCGGCGAGGGATCCTGTGAAATCGGCTCCAAAGTCGGCAAGCAGTTGCCCTTCGATGGAAGTTCTGGGTAAAAACTAGATATCATGCTAGCCGAGTTCAAGAGCCCATTTCGAAACGCGCCCCGATGCTTCCGCGCTGTGGAGCGTTGACCGAAGGGGTTACTTCGTTGGTACCCCAATGGTACGCCGCTGAAAGTATTGCATCAGTTTTCTTACAGCAATGACGAGAGCAAGGATAAGCTTTTCTAATGGAAAGTAACGTGTTTCGGCGTCAGCCATAGCTTTGCTCACATAGTAAATGGTCGCTACTCCCCCAGTTCTTCCCTTAACAGTACGGCGCTGACCGCTCGGTCAGATACTGCCAGATACAAAATGAGTGGATCGCCTGCCGCAGGTGTGGCTAAGAGTGGTACTGATCGGAGATAAGACTTCAAGTCGTGCAAAGCAGCCTGGCACTTGGGGGTCCAATCCAATGCTTTGCCTTGCTGAAGTGTATGAATGAATTGTTGACAAGGATCCGTGGAACAACTGATAAACCTGTTGAGCGCAGCGGCTATTCCTATCAGCTTCTGAACCTCTTTGACTGACCGAGGGAATCCAATCTCTAGAATTTCCATGATTTGCCTCGGATTGGCTTCGATTCCGCGGTGGTTAACGATGTAGTCATGGAATTTGCCGGATCTGATACCAAATGCACACCTAGAAGCGTTCAATTTCATCTTGTACTTTTGAAGGATGCCGAATGTTTCTGACAAATCGGCTAGATAGGAGTGCTTTTCCTTGGATTTGATCACCATATCGTCGATGTATACTTCCATGGTACGGCCGAGTTGTTCCTTGAACATGGCAGTCACTAATCTTTGATAAGTTGCCCCTGCATTCTTCAGCCCAAAAGGCATGACCTTGTAGCAATAGGTTCCTCTTGGGGTGACGAATGCGATTTTTTCTTGATCCTCTGGATGCATGGCAATTTGATGATAGCCCCTGTAGGTATCCAAGAAGCTCATGCGTTGATGATGTGCCGTTGTATTTATGAGTTGGTCTATTCTGGGCAGGGGAAAACAGTCCTTGGGACAAGCTTTGTTCAAGTCCGTGAAATCCACACAGATACGCCAAGAGCCATTCTTCTTCTTTACGACCACAGTATTCGACAACCATGTAGAATAGGTTACTTCGCGAACCACCCTAGCATCAAGTAACCGATATACTTCTTCAACAACGGCCAAAGTATGCTCCGCAGCTGACCGCCGACTTCTCTAAATAATTGGCTTACATTTCGGATCAACGTTTAAGCAGTGTTGGGCCACTGATGGATCCACTCCTAGCATCTCGTATGGGGACCATGAAAATACATCAATATTGTCGAGTAAGAAGGATACCAACTCCTGTCTTTCAACTTTATCTAAGGAAGCGCCGATCATGAAAAACTTGTCAGGTCTTCCGTCAATTTCGACCCAATGCAGGGCTTCGGTTGCCTTTCACTTGGGATTCTCCCAATGTCTTCGAGGCTCTCCCTATCCGGTACCTCAATCGATTGCACTTCCAGTTCTCTTGGTCTTTTGCAGCTAGAAGATAGCATGCCTGTAACGCCCCAAAATAATTCAACATAAACTAACCACATCAACTAACGTTCACTAAACAATGACAATAATCCTTCCATCTTTACATAGTTAATGAACGAGTTTATACAAAAGTTTCACATGCATATTATACATTCATTGGTAAGAAAAACACATGAATCTATAGCATGTGAGACATATAGTTCTCAAAACAAATAAATGCCCATATGGGCTACAACTTCTAAGGCTTAAGCCCGGTTACACAAAAGTGGCCTCTCGGACCCATACAAAAATAGCCCGTGGCTAGCAATTAAATCACAACAAAATAGAGCTATGTACTCTTCACAATTATCTACGCCCTCAACTTGGCGAGATTACCACGTCTTTTCTTGCACCAAAATTCCATAGGGGTGAACATAAAGCCCAGTAGAGAAATCCCTAACAAACTATCTACATTTATGCAAGATATTCAATATTTAATGCAAGTGCAAATGGCATGCAATGCCTTTTCAAGATGGTCCCATGTCATGTCATGTCTTTCTTGAAAATCACCATGTTTTCGATAGCATTTTTGCAATCTCATCAATTTCACATTTCCAATTTTAACCATAAGGGATGGTAAATACGCCACAGGTAGTCCCTAGGCTGGTGTCTGCAAGTAGGCTCAACAAGCACTACCAATAACCCCACTTTACCGGTTGTTAACCGGAAGAGAAGTGGTACCTCCTCCATGCGTGCTTTCGGTCTTTCATCCCGAACACTCAGGCCAACTTATCAATTCATCTACACCCCTAACCGGACTCACCAATGTATTTACCCCATACACATTATCGCTGCTTTCATTACCATATGTATGTATATATTCCTTTCTTGAATGTAAATGTTTCCAATCTGGATACACGATGCATAATAATTAGTTAAAAGAATATGAAATGCATTGATAATCCATGCCTCGTAGTATTTCTCCAATTCCAAGTTATTCCAACAACATTACCATAACAATTACATTCCTAATTTTCCCTTCTCCATGTTATTTCATTAAATGGTACAAAGTTTCTATCATGGATCTTTATACGACAATGAACCTACAATTCATATAACTTCACATTCTAAATATTTCCAAAGGTAGACCAAATGTTTGAACAATAATTTCGTTTCACAACAATACTCATATATCATGGAACACAACAATGTACAATTTATAATCACATTTGTATATGTAGGTGACCAATGAAAAATTAGGTGAGGTTTCCAACCTTTATACGTCTAGAATTTATCACATGATATCAACATTATGAAATTCTCACTCACCCTTTTATTCATTTCAAGAAAAATCCCTTGATTTCCCCCATTATTCCCAAAACCCCAACGCTTCTAGGTTTTTCACCAAAAACCTTAACCTTTCCTCATCTCATCTCAAAAACCCCTCTAAACACATTAATCTCAACATCATGATTCCGCATTTCAAAATAGATTTCTCCTACAAAACCATCCATTTCTTGAAACAAAAACCCATTTTCGAAATACCAAAGGAGAGCTCCCAAATCAATCACAAACTTACATAAACTATATATAACTCAAGGAAATCCCCTACCTCAATGTTTGATGAAGAAATGGAGATGAAACCCTAGCTTTGATGGAAGATTCTTTAACTTTCCACAACACCAAGAGGAGTGTAGACACCCCATTTTTGACCGTCCTCAAGACTTGGACGTCACCGTTTGAACACTCGGTGATCATCCATGATTGTGTTCGTTTGGAGTTCCCGGAGGTCTCGACTCGCGCGCCCTACCTCAGGATCTCCGAACCTGACCGTGTGGTGTCCGGTTTTGCACCGAACACTTTTGTTTTGCCTTAGAAGGGCAGGGAATGTCTTGTGAGACACCCCCATACACCACCGACAGTGGCTGGAGGCCACCGGCCGGTCTTTTTCTTCCATCGGCACTTTTGTTTGCCGGTCGGCACACTTTATTGCCGGTCGGCATAATATGTTGCCGGTCGGCACTTTTTTTTGCCAAAATAGCTTTTTTGGGCAGCCGACCACTGTTCCTCCACTTTATGGAGATATTTTGTGCCAGCTGTGATAGCTGGCACCAACTCCCTTCCCCTCCATACACGTGTATGGAGGGATTTCCCTCTAGCCAAGCTTGTTGAATAAGCTTTGCAAGAGGGATCCTTATAAGAGAGGGTCCTCCCTCTTGGTTCTAGGTTAGACTCTTAGAAGCAAAAACCAGCCCTTAACAATATAGATACACTCTATCTCTATATCTCCCTCTTCCCCCTCCTTTGTGTGTGTTTCTTGGCCCAAAAGGTGTGTTTTACCTTACTTTTGCACCATTACACACACTATCACACCTT
Source organism: Camellia sinensis (assembly GCF_055761805.1). Classification (NCBI taxonomy): domain Eukaryota; kingdom Viridiplantae; phylum Streptophyta; class Magnoliopsida; order Ericales; family Theaceae; genus Camellia; species Camellia sinensis. The sequence continues at coordinate 96,625,732 of NC_138975.1, read as the reverse complement.
AGTCCGAGATTGAGGGACTTGGGGGAGTTGTTTCTTGAGTTTTGGACTGGTTTTGATCCAAAGAAGGAGGCTAGACCACTTGCTCTTCAAAGGTTCTTCAAGGGTGAGCATTTTCCTCTTTATTCCCCAAACTTGCATCGGTTTTCTACCTATTTTGTTTACTGTTTTAGCTCTTGTGTATAACATAAAAAAGGTTCATATTTTCCTGCTCTAACACTTTCATTGAGGTCTCTTTGTGGTTAGATTGCAAACTCACCCTCATAGGCCTTGTTTGGCCTATTTTGGTGCCTTTTTGATAAGGTTTTGTTCACTTCAGCATTTTGATCTTTTGATCACCAAAAATCAGTGTATTTTAGTGTCAAAAAAGTTGGTTTGAAGTCTTGCATAGGGGAGGGACACCCCTCTCCCTTTATGGTTTTGTTTACTTGCTTTTTGGGCTCAAAAGGATAGCATGCGTGCTTGTTGTTTCTTGGCTTCATTTCAGTACTTTTTTAGGCATCTTAGGTCTTACATAATCTCTGTTTTTGGTCGGATTTGGGCCCTCTTGCATGCTTGTGATATTTGCTTTGTATTGCTCCATTTTGCTCAAAAGTACACCCCATGATTAGGCCATGATTTTTGTGTGTGTTGGCTTGGTTCCATGGAGCATTTAGCATTGTTTTTCCATGTTTAAAATCTGTTGGTTATCAACTTGGTCATGTTTAGCATGTTTGTTAGAGTTGCTTTGTATTTTGGCTTGGAAGCCTTGAGCATTTTGACCTCTAGCATGCATGGTTGTGTTTACCCTCTTGATTTGGCATCATCTAGGGTCATATTTTCGTCCAAGAATCATGCTTGTATGTGTGCATGCATGGCCTCTTTCATGCCTTGAAGATGTGTCCCCTTATGCCTAAGAATGAGCCTTAGTGTGTTTGCTTCATGGGGGATATCTTAGTTGCCATACTAGGAGCTTTTGGGGTCCTATTTTGCATGCATAGATCCTGTTTTTTTTACTTGTCTTGATCATGCCATGAGTGGTCAAGTCATTGAAGGTAAGTCGCCCCCTTTCGTGTCTTAACTTTGGGACCGTGAATTTGCTTGTTAACATGAGTTGATTACCTATCATTTTAAGCACTTTTGGTCACTGTTTTGAGGAGGGCAAGGGTCTGTCCATTTGCCATTTTTTAAGCCCTCTTGCATGCTTGCTCCATGTTTGTTGCATAGTTGTTCCATTAAACTTTGTGTAGCACATCGATCCCATAGTCAATTTGGTCCATGTTTGCACCATTTTGGTACCTTGCATGCTTAGCATTGTACATTTGTCATGTTGGTAGCATAATGTTTGTTGTGCTTTACATCTTGGTGGTATGACACATTTGAGGCTTGTGAGCATTGCATGCATTGCATTTACTTGGTTTGGGGTGTCAAACCAAGTGCGGGAGTCAAGGACCATTCATACTTCAAGTGATGTAATGTGCCTTGATCCCCGGTCATCGGGACCTTTGACTCTAACTTGATAAGGCCTCGGTTTTTTTTTTCATGTTGTTTGTTGCATGCATTTTCATATTAAATGGCAAATTCGATCCTTTGACTCACCATGTACCATTGATGATTCGAGGATCGAAAGTCATGCTTCTTTGAGTCCAAAGCATGATAAGAAGTAAGACCATGCTTACATGTGCCCAAAAACTCCATACTATGCACTGCCTATCCTCTGTTTGCTGTCAGATTGTCTGTTGCAGGAAGTTTCTGCCGACCGGCAGAATTTAGTGCCGACCGGCACTATCTGGAGTGCCGATGAACCTGATAAAGTGCCGACGGGAATTTTGGAGTGCCGGTGGCGATTCTGTCTGGCCGGTGGTGCTCTGCAGGATGCAGAGAGCTTGTTCCAGCATTTTGGAAATTTTTCAGAAAGGCAAGGCAGTACAAACAGAAGCGATAAGAGCATAGTACGGGTTTTCCGGGCAGGACGGATTCGAGCATGCATCATCTGCGCGCCCCGAGGCACAGGCTGTGGCCACCCTCTTTATTCTTTTGCTTCCTCTTTTTTTTTTCAATTAATTAGGAAATTTTGTAATAATTTTATTTATTCATTATTTTGGGACTGTAATATTAATTCGAGCCCTTTGAGTGAGGGTAAACATGTAATAAGCGTGGGTGAGTGTGTGTATGTCTTCCAATCCCCATTTCTTTCTTCCCTTTTATTTACCAGCTTATGATGGTAGATTAGGGCATTTTGAAATTAGCATACCTTATGATATGCATGCGTGCATTCATGCATCTGTTGACATGCACCGGGCTCGGTACATCATGCTAACTGCACTTGTATTTCAATTCCAAGTTGAGTACTTGTTAACTGTTGCATATCGTATGTCATATTTAGGTTAACCGAGCCTAACTAAAATTGCATCTTGTATGTGTTGCATTAGGCAAAATAACATGAACTAGGACACGCACATTTGCTAACTAGTTTATTGTTTTGGCACGGAGTACAATGTAAGTGGTTATGCTTTAGCATCCAACATGCGTGTGAATGTCGCCATAATAGTATGCTTGCCATGCGGCTAAGTGTTTACATGAGATAAACTGTTTGAATGCCTGAGGGTGGAGGTCGAATTGCTTAAATTGGAATAACACATTAAAACTGTGAATTTTAAAGCCCACTAGATAGTGGCAAACCATCTTTTCTAAAAGCCCACTTGAGGGTGGCAAAACCTGCATTTTAGCCTACTTGCGAGTAGCAAACCATTTTCAAAACAAACATGAAATGTTTTGTTCCAATTTAGGCGATTTGGTCTATACTTGTTTGCTGCGCGCATAACATAGTAATTCTAGGCTAACAATTGGTTTAAGAACACATAAAGTTTTCAAAAACAGATATCACGGTTAGTAGAGGCCGGTCTTCGGACCGGGCGAAAGGGGGTGCTCATAGCTGACCTTCCCCGATCGTACCCAAGCTCCCGAGCCGAGACAACTCCGGTGATGACGGACATGTGGCCTTCGGTACCGAGTCAGGGTTTCCTAAATTCCCCCATTTTAAAATATTTAGGTGGCGACTCTGTATCTGGCAAAGCAGTCCATGTTTGGCACTACCTTTTCAAAAAATCTGTTTCTCAAAACGATTTGCCAGATTTGGACTCTTTGGTTCAGATTATGAACCGTGACACAAATCGAGTCCGAACTGTAGCGCGAGGTCCCACGTGGGCGCGTCTACAGTTTCTGGCGACTCTGCTGGGGAAATTTAGAGAGTTTGACTCGAACTCGTGATATTCTGTTTTGACTTCATTTATGTGCTTCTTTGCATTGCATGTGCATTGGTGCACCTAGGAACACAGTGTTTGCCATCTGCCATTCCTGAACGGTTTGCCGGAGGCTTGTCTTGTCAAGGCATGTCCATAAGGCTGACCGGCTATGGGCTCTGACAGTATGGGAACACAAACCCCGGTTTTACCGGGGCACCCTTTTTGACCATTCAACCTAGTGCATATTCGGAATCCGTAGTGACCATTCCAAACTAGGACAGGTTGCTTACCCGATGTTAGGTTGTTTGAAACCGCTGTGTGCGTAGTAAAACCCTAGCTCCTGACAAAATAGGACAGGGAAACCCTATCCCAACATAGGGGTGTTTTGGCTCTCTTTACTTCCTATGTGCTGTTAGAATGTATTTCTGCAGGGAAATGAACACACCAGTTTGTAAGTCTGGGCATCTGGCCTGAGGGCATCAGTATCAGCTCTAAGAGAATCACTTATCTGAGGGTATCAGGGTTCAGTATTGGGAATAGAGATTTTGAGAACAGTGGTCGGTATCGGGGAACCGTGTGCTCGGCTTATCGACTATGCGTTTTGAAAATTCAACTGTATATTATTTGTTTATTTTATGCTGTTGTGCTGTCCGATTGTTGGTTTATTTATTGCTTTATTTATCTTTTTGCTAGGTAGTTTAGCATCATTGCGTCTAACCCAGTAGACATTCCCCAAGCACTCTGGATCAGAGGTCGCCGGCTCCATCGATCTGAGGATCTGATAGAAGGACAACCAGTGTACCACTCTCTACCCCCGGTTACTAAACGGAAAGCAACTAGGCAGAGGATATCGGTTCAGCAATCAATACAAAGGGCTTCGTCTACCCCACCTGTGTACAGTAGGGATCAGGATCCCGTTTCACCCACAGAGAGAGAACGCATACCAGCAATTCAACCAGAGCAGAACAATATGGCTAACTTAGAGGAGATGGTGCGCCAACTTCAGGAAAGCATGAAAATGATGCAGCATGGTGCTGCCCGACAGGCAGAATTTGCCAGGCAACAGGCTACAGTGATGAGTGAGCAAGCGGATTTAATTGGAAGGTTGCAACAGCAAACCGGGGCATCACCTTCGCAGCAAATCCCTCCTGCATTAAGGGTTCCAATACCCGAAGAAACACCAAACGCCCGGAATGTCCAAGAAGATACAGACATCCCAACGGGGCCGGCTCCACCCCCAATTCCGCCTCAACAATCCAAGGCAACCACTCCCATTAACGTATCGGATTCTCCTTTTGAGTCTGAGATAGACCCCATGACATTAAAAATGCACAAGCTTGAAAAGCTTTTCAAGAAATCTCAAGGTGCGAAGTCCATTCCGGACATTGGAGACGGGTATATCGACACAGCCGTGACGCTGCCAGATCGATTTAAGATGCCCCAAATTGATCGTTTTGACGGGTCTGAGGATCCCATGGTACACCTGCGACTGTTTTCAGACGTCCTAAGGCCAATGGGCCTCACCAGATTGCAGAAACTATCTTTATTCGGCCGGACCTTGTCAGGTGTGGCGTCCGCATGGTATGCCAAGTTGGGGGACGACGTCAAGAGAAACTGGGATGAGATGGCTGAGGCCTTTATCCTGCAGTACTCGTATAACACACAAATCGAGATCACGACCCGGGATCTCGAGACAACAAGGCAAGAACCCAAGGAAAGCTTCTCAGAGTTTGTAACTAGATGGCGGGCTAAAGCTTCAATGATGACCTTGAGACCCACAGACAAAGACCAGATTCGGATGATTGTGCGCAATCTTCAGCCGAAGCTAATGCAAAAGATGATCGTAGTCCCCTTTCCCACATTTGCTGATTTACATGAAATGAGGGTGCAGATCGAGGACGCCGTGAGACAAGGTTGGATTGATAATGATCGGGACCAACCCCGCAGAAATTTCAATCGTAGTACTAATACAGGCCCGAGTGGCGCTACGACTGCCAGGACCTCCGAAGTGAGTATGGTCACCACTAACCCCTCCCCAAGAAATACAGCAGCCACACCATTCTCCGGCGCGTCCGGAAGCAACTCACAAACAGCCAAATACCCTCCCAGAAACACCAGAACCTTTGCTCCACTTTATATGCCCCTATCCAAAGCTCTGGGGGTTTTGATCAGAAAAGGGCATCTGAAGCCCTTAGAGCCGCGGCCCTTGCCAGAAAGACTACCCGCTACCCACAACCCAGCCAAATATTGTGCGTTCCACCAGCAGCATGGTCATGACACTGACCTATGCTTTCGCTTACGTCATGAGATTCAAGATCTCATTGATAATGGGGTGATTCTTCCCCCTGAGAAACCTAATGTTACCACAAATCCTCTCCCCGCACATAACCAAGTTCCACCGCCCAAAAGAGTCAACTTCATCCACACTGGGGTCGCATCCTACGATCCCAGTATCTACATCACACCCTCCTACCTACCTAAACCTAAAGTTTTCCTCCCCGATTGCACCGATTTGTGCATGACGGATATCTCCATAACCCAACCCAAGCCAGTGGTGGTGACCATCGAGAACAAGAAAGGGGTTGTCAAACCAGGGTCCGTGGAGCCTGAGAATGATGTTGGGAATGCTTACAATCCGAATGACTACATTTCACCCGTGGGCCAGAATAGACCAAACGTCGAATTTCCAGTCGGGGGAGAGCTGTGTGTAATCCGAGGGGACAATTCAGGACAGGAAATGGATGATTTGACGGCCGTGGAAAAGGATGTTGTCAAGTCCCAATTTCCTGATGACCAAGACTCAGCCATCAACTGGTATGATAATGAAGAATCAGCAGAGGCCACGGGGTGGTTAGATGATCAGCCGGATGTAATAGGGGAGTTCCGGTCAGAACAAGGCCCGGCAGGGGCAGGAATGTCAACGACACCCGGGAGTGTCGAAAAGCAGAATATATCGCCGGAGAGCGCCGGTGTCGAGAGTTTCGCTCGGGAATGGAGCATTTTAAGTACAGGGGTCAGTGAGCAATCTACTGCATTGACACAGTCAGAACAAGAAAGATTCGAGGATTCTGAGAGGATCAGAAAAGCAAAAGGCCACGTAGGGGTCGAAACCGCCGCAAGTACGAAAATGGAGGATGCTGTAAAAGGTACTGTGAGTATCGGGACAGTTGTGCCAGAACCAGACAGATGCTTGTCAGTCGCAGATGGTATGTGGTGGGAAGACGACGATCTATGTCTTGCCCACACGGACGAGGATTGGAAAGGTAACCAACCAGATGATACCTGGTATATCGGCGAAGTCGATCACATGACTAGGAGTGGACGGTATTTCAAGCCTCCACACCTAGATCAACCAGAGGCGTCTGGGAAAGATAATGAAGCAGAGAAACAAAAGGAGAGGCAACTCGAAGACGAGGCCGTGTTGAGACAACTAAAAAAGATGCAAGCAGACATCTCCATTTGGGGACTGCTTATGGCTTCTCGAGTACATAGGCAGGCTGTCCTGTCAGCCATGGACAAGGCCAAGCTGTCCATAGACACCACGCCCGAGCAGCTGGTGGGATTAGTCTTTTCAGGAGGGAATTCCCCAGCGTTGAGTTTTTCTGACAAAGAGCTGCCACCCGAGGGTGCAAACCATAACAAGCCGCTCTACATCTCTGTCGAGTGCAGGGATAAATGGATACCTGTGGTACTTGTCGACACGGGATCCGCTATCAATGTCTGCCCGGCAAGGACCGCTTATGCGATTGGTTTGAAAGTCGCGGATTTTATACCAACGGCCCAGGTAATTCGGGCATATGATAACACAAGCCGGGAGGTAATGGGGACAGTTAAGATTCAAACAAAGGTTGGGCCCGGACAGCATGAGATAGATTTCCATGTTTTGGAGGTTCCTGCAACGTTCAACTTGCTTTTGGGACGGCCGTGGCTGCATCAGGTAAAGGCGGTCTCCTCTACCGTACATCAAGTGGTGAAATACCCCTATGGGAAGGGAGTAGCCATTGTTTTTGGAAATTCATCAATTCATCCACCACCAGAGGTGTCTACGCCTGTTCTAGAAATTGAGCATGGTATAGAAGATGTGTTCATATCAGGTTTTACCTTGGCCGAGGCTCGGGTTGTACAGAACATCATGGCAGCTAACGAAGGGGTGTATGTCAGCGCCCAAGCAGTTTATCTCATGAACAAACTCCAATACATCCCCGGGATGGGATTAGGCAAGAGCGGTAGGAAAGGTGCCGCAGCATCGACAGAGGTGCCACATAACCCCCATACCTTTGGTTTGGGCTACTTACCCACCAAAGAGGATTGGATAAGGAAAGGAAAGGAAATGGCCAGAAGGGCCAAGGCGAAACAGATAGGGAAGTCCTTTGACTTGATGCATCAGCCCATTCGGGGGACCCTGAACGGACGTTTCGTCCGGGAGGGGGAAGACTTTCCGTTTTGTGGCTTCCCGGAGCCGTGGCTCAATGCGGAGATGAAGCGCGTACCGGGATTTGAAATTTTCTTTGATTTACAATTACCTGAGGATGACATCGCCGAAGGGCAGGCAGATCTATCGGCTGAGGCCGAGCAAAGTAAGGAGGTACAGTCCGAGGACGCTGAAAATGAAATGGGGGCAGCGCTGGTATGTCTGCTGTCAGATCCTCCGATCGAACAGAGGTGCTTGGGGGATAGCTCCTCGGTATGTGTGATTGGGAATGAAGCGGCTGCGGGCCTACCATCAGCTATTTTGGATGCATCCATCGCACCTTCTCTCATCTGGCAATATGAAGAAGGCTTTCTATCAAGCAGCACCGGGTCAGGTAGTGAGCCGGAATCTGATTCTACCGAATCTTGTACGTCGGAATCAGATTCCAGCTCAACTGAGTCTGAGTCCGGTATTCCCGGGGGTGATAACCCGGATACCACAGTCCTGTCTAGATCGTCTTTTTCATTTTCTTTTGAGTCTGTTGTAACGGAAGAATCCGACGGCTCGGAAGTATTTAATGAGAACGACGTGGGTGTGGTTTCGGAGTATTTTTCTGTGCCTTTGATTTATTGCTTAAATCAGGATTTTCAAAATTTTGATGAAAACGACGAGGAAGAAATTCCTCCGGTTTTGCAACGGTTAATTGATCAAGAGCAGGAAAGATTTGTTAAACCTTTAATGGATGAAATCACTACTGTGAATGTTGGTACTGAGAAGGACCCGCGGCTGGTCCAGATCGGATCCACGTTGTCTTCTGAGGAACGCGAGCGCTTAGTCGCTTTGTTAAAAGATTTCAAAGATGTTTTCGCGTGGTCCTACGAAGACATGCCTGGAATCGATCCTGAGATTGTACAGCACCGGATCCCTCTTGATCCCGAGGCCCGACCTGTCAAACAGAAGCTCAGGAGGATCCGCCCTGATTGGGCCATTAAGATCAAGGAAGAGGTCACCAAGCAGATTGACGCAGTCTTCCTGATGGTGTCTGAGTATCCAACTTGGTTGGCCAACATTGTTCCGGTACCGAAGAAAGACGGCAGAATTCGAGTCTGTGTGGACTTCAGAGATTTGAACAGGGCCAGTCCGAAGGACGACTTTCCCTTGCCACACATCGATGAACTGGTAGATTTCACGGCAGGACATGCCTTGCTTTCGTTTATGGATGGTTTCTCAGGCTATAATCAGATAGTAATGGCGCCCGAAGACCGGGAGAAGACTGCATTCACTACCCCGTGGGGTACATATTGTTATCGAGTGATGCCATTTGGGCTGAAAAACGCAGGAGCTACCTATCAGCGGGCAGCAACTACGATATTGCATGATATGATCCATAAAGAGGTCGAGGTGTATGTGGACGACATGATTGTCAAGTCCAAGGAAAGAGAGGGCCACTACACCGCCTTACAAAAGTTCTTTCAAAGGATCAGAGAATTTCGGCTGCGGCTGAATCCCCAGAAGTGTACTTTTGGTGTTACAGCAGGAAAGATGTTAGGGTTTCTAATAACGCAAAGGGGCATCGAGGTCGACCCTTCCAAAATCAAGGCCATCTTAGAAATGCCACCACCAAGGACTGAAAAGGAGGTGCGAGGCTTTCTAGGTAAAGTGCAATTCATAAGGCGGTTCATCTCTAAACTAACCGTGACTTGTGAACCACTGTTTGGCCTCCTGAAGAAAGGAAAGAAATTCCAATGGGACGGCCGATGTCAAGCAGCTTTTGAGCAGATCAAAGAATATTTACAGAACCCGCCTGTATTGTCACCGCCAGAACCAGGGAGACCGTTGATATTGTATCTCTCGGTAACTGAGACCACCATGGGCTGCATGCTCGCACAGGAGTCAGAAGACAAAACGGAAAGGGCTATCTACTATCTGAGCAAGAAGATGCTGGATTACGAGACCCGCTATACACCACTGGAGAAGGCTTGTTTGGCCTTGGTATGGGCTACCCGGAAGCTGCGGCACTACCTGTTAGCTCACTCTGTAATGTTGGTTTCACGTTTGGATCCCATCAAATATCTTTTCGAGAAACCAGCACTTACAGGTAGGCTAGCTCGTTGGTTGCTATTGCTTTCCGAATTTGACTTGAAGTATGTAACACGCAAGTCGGTGAAAGGGAGAGCGGTAGCGGAGTTCCTTGCCGACCATCCGGTTGAGGGGGATGAAGCGGTTGAGTACCTATTCCCAGATGAAGCGATTCTGCATATCGAGGATGAAACTTGGACGATGTACTTTGACGGAGCGTCAAACCAGTATGGGTACGGGATAGGAGTGTTGCTGATAGCGCCTGACGATTCCCGTATCCCTTTGGCATTCAAGCTCCAGTTCAGGGTCTCGAACAATGAGGCAGAGTATGAGGCATGTATTGCTGGTCTGGAAGCAGCCCTAGAGCTAGGGGTAAGATGGTTGGATGTCATTGGGGATTCAAATCTTGTTGTATCCCAAGCAAAAGGGGACTGGAAGGTCAAGGAGGAAAGGATGATAATTTACCACCAAACCTTGGATTTGTTAATTCCTCGGTTCGAGAAACTAAATTTCACCCACCTCGTAAGAGAGAACAACAGGTTTGCAGATTCGTTAGCAACTCTATCTTCCATGATAGACATCCCGTCGGGAGTCCGGATGCGTCCAGTCATCATTGATCAGAAGTTTGCGCCAGCATACGAGTCAGTTTCCGCCATAGATGAGGCCCAAGACGACAACCCCTGGTATTACGATATTTGGAACTTCTTGGAAAAGGAGACGTATCCGACAGGGGCAAGCACCAAGGATAAAAGGGCCATTAGAAGAATGGCTATTCAGTTCATCATCTGCGGAGGTAAACTGTACAAAAGAGGTCATCTGGGAATGCATAAGCTCTGTGTAGAAGCTGAAGAGTCGAAGCGCCTAATGGAGGCCATCCATGGAGGAGAATGCGGTGCACACATGAATGGAGTAATGTTGGCCAGAAAAATCCTTAGACAGGGCTATTATTGGTCGACCATGGAAGAGGATTGTATCGGCTTTGTTCGGCGATGCCACAAATGCCAGATCCATGCAAACCGTATGAACATCCCACCATCCAAATTGTACAATATGACTTCCCCGTGGCCGTTTTCCGTGTGGGGGATCGATGTAATCGGAGCTGTTACCCCGAAGGGATCGAACGGACATGAGTATATCCTCGTAGCGATAGATTATTTCACAAAGTGGGTCGAGGCCCAATCTTACGCGGTGTTGAAGGCGTCGCACGTCGCAAAGTTCATTAGAAACAACATCATTTGTCGCTACGGGGTGCCAAATGAGATCATCTCGGACAATGGATCCCACTTTAAGAAAGAAGTGGTCGACTTGTTGGAAAAGTATAACGTGGCTTTTCATAAGTCATCTACGTATCGGCCGCAAACCAATGGAGCAGTTGAGGCCGCCAACAAGAACATCAAGCATATACTGCGGAAAATGGTAGAGACCTATCGAGATTGGCCAGATAAGTTGCCGTTTGCTCTGTGGGGCTACAGAACTTCGATTAGAACTTCTACCGGAGCAACTCCGTATTCGTTAGTTTATGGAATGGAGGCTGTTCTACCTATCGAAATTGAAGTTCCGTCTTTACGGGTATTGGCCGAGTGTCAGATAGCTGAGGCAGATTGGCAGCAAAGCAGGTTCGAGGAACTAATGCTCTTTGATGAAAGGAGACTGAAAGCACTGTACCACGTTCAGAGTTATCAGCGCAGGATTGCTCGGGCTTTTAATAAGAAGGTTAAGACCAGGAATCTAAAGGAAGGGGATTTGGTACTCAAAGACAACCGAGCTCCCATCCACGACCCGAGGGGCAAGTTCAGACCCAATTGGACTGGTCCCTACATCATCAAAACCATCTGGTCAGGCGGAGCTGTGGTTCTAATGGACTTAGATGGCTTAGAATTCTCTCAACCGATCAATATGGACAAGTTGAAGAAATACTACCCTTGAGAGGCTCGCTAGGCCGAAAACCCGAAAGGGCGACCTAGGCAAAAGTTAGAGCACACAAAATTAGAAAATATAAAAACTGAGCTCGCAAGGTTGAAAACCCGCAAAGGGCGGCCTTGGCAAAAGTTAGAGCGCAAAAGGAGAGTGAAAATACCCGAGTGGACCTTAACCGGAACTACGTAAGGCTTGATTCCCATGTTTGGGATACGTAGGCAGCTTCATCCTCGAGTTCAGCCATAACACTTCCCCGATCAACTTTGTCCATTTGATCATCTCAGCCATCTTGGTCCATCAGCATTCGTTGGAATCTCCGGTGCAGTGCCACTCAGACTAGGGACAACTTTCAGTTGCTATGCAGTGCTGCAGCGTTCTTCAGACTAGGGGCAACTTTCCAGTTGCAGGAATCTGGGGTTTGTACATCTCAGTGACAGATCTCAGGCGTGTCCAGTTCTGATCCACATCAAAAATACCTTTGAAAAGTTTTAATGTAAGCTGACTTTGTTCAAATAATCTTTTTACAACATTGACCATTTTTGGACCAAAGTGGAAAATTCTTAGTACCAGAACTTTCAATTTCATTGATTTCAAAACAGAGTCTTCCTGCTCTTACAAACAATTGAAGTTGCTTTTTATTACATCCAGGAAAGAAAACTTGAAAGTACTAATAAAGCAATAAATCTAGGGCATGGTCAAGTCAGGTGTTCCTGCGCCCCCTCCCAGAGCTGGTCGAAGCCTCTGATGCCAAGCTAGGTCCGATCTGCGCTTCTTCATTGAGCCAATCCATGCACTCGTCAGACAAAGTGCAACTGAAAGTAGGAGCGGGGGACAGGAGTTCTCTCATCCTCCATGCGGTGGCCTGCCAAGCAAGCTGTACACCTCGGGCTGGGAATGCAGCAGGATACTCTATCCCCTCTGGCGGGCAGGTCTGATCATGGCCAAATTGGCGTCGAATCCGAAATGGGAAATAGAATACACAATGAGTGAGACCAACCAATTGAATCCCAGTCTGTCGAGGCATGCTGTAACTCATTGCCGGAAGGTTCAACCAAGGACACCGCCAAGCAATACGGTCTGCGGACAAGTGGCACATCCAAGTGAACCACCATTCCTCATCCAAGGCATTGACTAGATGATGCCGGAAGAAGTAGCCGCGAGCTGAATATGCGGGGCAGGAGTCCACAACCCGCAGTTTATCCATCAGCCATACCTGGGGAGGGATTAAAAAAAAAAAAAAAAAAAAAATGAGAGATTAAAGAATAGAGAGATGTACGAGGAGAGAAAAGTGAGAATGGGGTTTTGTGAGAAAAGACTGAGTGATGTGAGCAATACAGAAATGCGAGATTGGGTGGGAAATATTACCTGTAGCAGTAGTGGACTCCCTACCAACCTAGTCGTCTCATGACGGTAAAAGGCGTCTAATCCCCTCAGTGTCTCGGCCAGAACCATGGCGATACAGCTCTTGCCCTCTCTCAAGCCTTGGACGACCTCAATCAACCGGACACTAGCCCCTCCAGAGCCCGAAATGAACAGAAAATGAGACAACATGCACAAGCAGAGCGCATGTCGCCGGAAGCCTTGCCAGTGATGGTTGCTGCGATCGCCAGGATCAGAAAATCGATTGGCCAAACTCGGAATGTCTAACATCCCATCGCCCATCAAAGACCGAGCATCGCGCATGCTGAGTCCACACATGCGCCCTAAGGATTGGGCATGACCAAAATTAAGTTGGGGCAGGAGCTCCTCGTCGCGCTCGGACTCCATTAAGGCTCGGAAATCTTCGAAGGTAGGACACATCTCTTGCCCGGCGAAGCTAAAGACATGTGTCACCGGATTCCAAAACCTTGCCGCGGCATGAAGAAACGGGAGATGCAACGGGGTACGACCCAGGGTGAATAGTGCATTTATGCCAAAACCCCGGAAATTCACCTTTTCCGAGCCATCCAAGCTAGTAATCCAAGCTGTGAGATTTTGAGCAAGAAACTCTTCCATTGGAGCAAATCAGTGTGAAAATGAGGAAAACTACGAAGCTGGGATCTTTTGTAGGAGATAAGGTTGAGTGGGGGGGGGGACAGGTGTCAACATTCTGGTGGTTCCCCTCGTTTCGTGCCGACCGGCCAGAAATATATGCCGACCGGCATAAAGATATGCCGACCGGCTATCTTAGTTTGCCGACAAAACAGATATACGGCCGGTAGCCACTCCTTGCAGCCGGTGGTCCCTAGACCGTGCCGGTGGGCTTCCTTCTGGTTTCCTGAGCTGTTTTGCTAAGAATTGGGGAACTCCATCACCCCCAACCCCCCCCCCCCCGGCGATAAACTTTTGCAGAGCCACGCCTGTCTGCTTGTTGAGTTTTTGAACATTTGCTTATTGAGTTGTATTTCGCTCTCTTTGAGCTCTTGATTTGTCTATCGAGTCGTATTTACACTTGTTTGGTTATGTCTTGTCCTTGTTTTGCTTATCGAGTTGTAAGTCGGTTCACTACCTGATTATTACGATGGCAAATTTCCAAAATGAGTTCAATTTCGTTCACATTGTGGTGTGAAACCCTGCGATGCGATGCACAGAAGATCCACAAATGCAACATCTTTTGAATAAAATGATTAGTTTCATTCCCTATCACATGTTTTGTAAAGTGTGTGAATTTCGAGAAAGAGAATAAAACCTGCCTGAGGCAGTGCAATGTGCTCAAACTACTAGTAAAAAGGAAAATAAAGCGTAGGATGGCAGGGTAGCCAAGTATCAGAATTGATACCGATGGAACTTCCCTTGTGGTTAACGCACCTTCCGTATCTTTGTTCGGGTCAGCCGCGTTGTCGGACGCCCTCACATTACGGGAAATCGCACCTTTGAAACGTGAACCTTTGAGTTGACCTCAGGCCACAACTTCTGCAAGCAACGCTCGATGCGCGCAAAGAATGTCCCGCCCCGTATCCTTTTCATGCTTTGTGAACCCCGCAAATTGTTTCGATTATGCTGTGTAATAGTACGTTCCTTTACCTGCGTAGACCGCATGTTTTGATTGCGTAGATCGCATGTTTAATTCCATTACCTGCGTAGACCGCATGTTTAATTCCATTACCTGCGTAGACCGCATGTTTTGATTGCGTAGATCGCATGTTTAATTCCATTACCTGCGTAGACCGCATGTTTTGATTGCGTAGATCGCATGTTTAATTCCATTACCTGCGTAGACCGCATGTTTTGATTGCGTAGATCGCATGTTTAATTCCATTACCTGCGTAGACCGCATGTTTTGATTGCGTAGATCGCATGTTTAATTCCATTACCTGCGTAGACCGCATGTTTTGATTGCGTAGATCGCATGTTTAATTTCATTACCTGCGTAGACCGCATGTTTTGATTGCGTAGATCGCATGTTTAATTCCATTACCTGCGTAGACCGCATGTTTTGGTTGCATAGATCGCATGTTTAATTTCATTACCTGCGTAGACCGCATGTTTAATTTCATTATCTGCGTAGACCGCATGTCTTACCTGCGTAGACCGCATGTTTAATTTCATTATCTGCGTAGACCGCATGTCTTGATTGCGTAGATCGCATGTTTAATTTCATTATCTGCGTAGACCGCATGTTTTGATTGCGTAGATCGCATGTTTAATTCCATTACCTGCGTAGACCGCATGTTTTGATTGCGTAGATCGCATGTTTAATTTCATTACCTGCATAGACCGCATGTTTTGATTGCGTAGATCGCATGTTTAATTCCATTACCTGCGTAGACCGCATGTCTTGATTGCGTAGATCGCATGTTCAATTTCATTACCTGCGTAGACCGCATGCTCCATTTACATGTTTATATTTCCACAGCATTGTTATGCTCCCCACTTGCTTTGCGCTGTCACGTATTTCGAGTACACTACTTCGCATGTTGCTAACCATATTGTACCTGTTAAGTTTGTTTCCTTTTCAGGCACGATATTGTATGTACGGTTCATTTGAGGCTGGTGCAACCAGACGAGCCAAACAGGTATTGTCCTCCGAGTGAGACGTATTGAGAATTCCATAATTCTCTTACATCCTTTCTGCATTGTGGTATAGTTCGATGTGTGCTAGCTTAAAACTGTCGCATGTTTGCTTCGTTACAGCTTTCTTTGCATGATCATAAGTTATGCTCGGCTCCGTGCATTGTCTTGCATTTTGCCCCCGCCTCCGGGCGCATATCTTATTTGTCTTGTATGTTTGTCTGAGTCTTCGGCCTTGTCAAAAATGGGTCGTCTCTGGGCTTTGACATTCACTCCCGTCATTGTTATGACTTTCGAGTTCTGTCAAAGAGGGGCAACTGTAGACACCCCATTTTTGATCGTCCTCAAGACTTGGACGTCACCGTTTGAACACTCGGTGATCATCCATGATTGTGTTCGTTTGGAGTTCCCGGAGGTCTCGACTCGCGCGCCCTACCTCAGGATCTCCGAACCTGACCGTGTGGTGTCCGGTTTTGCACCGAACACTTTTGTTTTGCCTTAGAAGGGCAGGGAATGTCTTGTGAGACACCCCCATACACCACCGGCAGTGGCTGGAGGCCACCGGCCGGTCTTTTTCTTCCATCGGCACTTTTGTTTGCCGGTCGGCACACTTTATTGCCGGTCGGCATAATATGTTGCCGGTCGGCACTTTTTTTTGCCAAAATAGCTTTTTTGGGCAGCCGACCACTGTTCCTCCACTTTATGGAGATATTTTGTGCCAGCTGTGATAGCTGGCACCAACTCCCTTCCCCTCCATACACGTGTATGGAGGGATTTCCCTCTAGCCAAGCTTGTTGAATAAGCTTTGCAAGAGGGATCCTTATAAGAGAGGGTCCTCCCTCTTGGTTCTAGGTTAGACTCTTAGAAGCAAAAACCAGCCCTTAACAATATAGATACACTCTATCTCTATATCTCCCTCTTCCCCCTCCTTTGTGTGTGTTTCTTGGCCCAAAAGGTGTGTTTTACCTTACTTTTGCACCATTACACACACTATCACACCTTAGTCCGAGATTGAGGGACTTGGGGGAGTTGTTTCTTGAGTTTTGGACTGGTTTTGATCCAAAGAAGGAGGCTAGACCACTTGCTCTTCAAAGGTTCTTCAAGGGTGAGCATTTTCCTCTTTATTCCCCAAACTTGCATCGGTTTTCTACCTATTTTGTTTACTGTTTTAGCTCTTGTGTATAACATAAAAAAGGTTCATATTTTCCTGCTCTAACACTTTCATTGAGGTCTCTTTGTGGTTAGATTGCAAACTCACCCTCATAGGCCTTGTTTGGCCTATTTTGGTGCCTTTTTGATAAGGTTTTGTTCACTTCAGCATTTTGATCTTTTGATCACCAAAAATCAGTGTATTTTAGTGTCAAAAAAGTTGGTTTGAAGTCTTGCATAGGGGAGGGACACCCCTCTCCCTTTATGGTTTTGTTTACTTGCTTTTTGGGCTCAAAAGGATAGCATGCGTGCTTGTTGTTTCTTGGCTTCATTTCAGTACTTTTTTAGGCATCTTAGGTCTTACATAATCTCTGTTTTTGGTCGGATTTGGGCCCTCTTGCATGCTTGTGATATTTGCTTTGTATTGCTCCATTTTGCTCAAAAGTACACCCCATGATTAGGCCATGATTTTTGTGTGTGTTGGCTTGGTTCCATGGAGCATTTAGCATTGTTTTTCCATGTTTAAAATCTGTTGGTTATCAACTTGGTCATGTTTAGCATGTTTGTTAGAGTTGCTTTGTATTTTGGCTTGGAAGCCTTGAGCATTTTGACCTCTAGCATGCATGGTTGTGTTTACCCTCTTGATTTGGCATCATCTAGGGTCATATTTTAGTCCAAGAATCATGCTTGTATGTGTGCATGCATGGCCTCTTTCATGCCTTGAAGATGTGTCCCCTTATGCCTAAGAATGAGCCTTAGTGTGTTTGCTTCATGGGGGATATCTTAGTTGCCATACTAGGAGCTTTTGGGGTCCTATTTTGCATGCATAGATCCTGTTTTTTTTACTTGTCTTGATCATGCCATGAGTGGTCAAGTCATTGAAGGTAAGTCGCCCCCTTTCGTGTCTTAACTTTGGGACCGTGAATTTGCTTGTTAACATGAGTTGATTACCTATCATTTTAAGCACTTTTGGTCACTGTTTTGAGGAGGGCAAGGGTCTGTCCATTTGCCATTTTTTAAGCCCTCTTGCATGCTTGCTCCATGTTTGTTGCATAGTTGTTCCATTAAACTTTGTGTAGCACATCGATCCCATAGTCAATTTGGTCCATGTTTGCACCATTTTGGTACCTTGCATGCTTAGCATTGTACATTTGTCATGTTGGTAGCATAATGTTTGTTGTGCTTTACATCTTGGTGGTATGACACATTTGAGGCTTGTGAGCATTGCATGCATTGCATTTACTTGGTTTGGGGTGTCAAACCAAGTGCGGGAGTCAAGGACCATTCATACTTCAAGTGATGTAATGTGCCTTGATCCCCGGTCATCGGGACCTTTGACTCTAACTTGATAAGGCCTCGGTTTTTTTTTTTCATGTTGTTTGTTGCATGCATTTTCATATTAAATGGCAAATTCGATCCTTTGACTCACCATGTACCATTGATGATTCGAGGATCGAAAGTCATGCTTCTTTGAGTCCAAAGCATGATAAGAAGTAAGACCATGCTTACATGTGCCCAAAAACTCCATACTATGCACTGCCTATCCTCTGTTTGCTGTCAGATTGTCTGTTGCAGGAAGTTTCTGCCGACCGGCAGAATTTAGTGCCGACCGGCACTATCTGGAGTGCCGATGAACCTGATAAAGTGCCGACGGGAATTTTGGAGTGCCGGTGGCGATTCTGTCTGGCCGGTGGTGCTCTGCAGGATGCAGAGAGCTTGTTCCAGCATTTTGGAAATTTTTCAGAAAGGCAAGGCAGTACAAACAGAAGCGATAAGAGCATAGTACGGGTTTTCCGGGCAGGACGGATTCGAGCATGCATCATCTGCGCGCCCCGAGGCAGAGGCTGTGGCCACCCTCTTTATTCTTTTGCTTCCTCTTTTTTTTTTCAATTAATTAGGAAATTTTGTAATAATTTTATTTATTCATTATTTTGGGACTGTAATATTAATTCGAGCCCTTTGAGTGAGGGTAAACATGTAATAAGCGTGGGTGAGTGTGTGTATGTCTTCCAATCCCCATTTCTTTCTTCCCTTTTATTTACCAGCTTATGATGGTAGATTAGGGCATTTTGAAATTAGCATACCTTATGATATGCATGCGTGCATTCATGCATCTGTTGACATGCACCGGGCTCGGTACATCATGCTAACTGCACTTGTATTTCAATTCCAAGTTGAGTACTTGTTAACTGTTGCATATCGTATGTCATATTTAGGTTAACCGAGCCTAACTAAAATTGCATCTTGTATGTGTTGCATTAGGCAAAATAACATGAACTAGGACACGCACATTTGCTAACTAGTTTATTGTTTTGGCACGGAGTACAATGTAAGTGGTTATGCTTTAGCATCCAACATGCGTGTGAATGTCGCCATAATAGTATGCTTGCCATGCGGCTAAGTGTTTACATGAGATAAACTGTTTGAATGCCTGAGGGTGGAGGTCGAATTGCTTAAATTGGAATAACACATTAAAACTGTGAATTTTAAAGCCCACTAGATAGTGGCAAACCATCTTTTCTAAAAGCCCACTTGAGGGTGGCAAAACCTGCATTTTAGCCTACTTGCGAGTAGCAAACCATTTTCAAAACAAACATGAAATGTTTTGTTCCAATTTAGGCGATTTGGTCTATACTTGTTTGCTGCGCGCATAACATAGTAATTCTAGGCTAACAATTGGTTTAAGAACACATAAAGTTTTCAAAAACAGATATCACGGTTAGTAGAGGCCGGTCTTCGGACCGGGCGAAAGGGGGTGCTCATAGCTGACCTTCCCCGATCGTACCCAAGCTCCCGAGCCGAGACAACTCCGGTGATGACGGACATGTGGCCTTCGGCACCGAGTCAGGGTTTCCTAAATTCCCCCATTTTAAAATATTTAGGTGGCGACTCTGTATCTGGCAAAGCAGTCCATGTTTGGCACTACTTTTTCAAAAAATCTGTTTCTCAAAACGATTTGCCAGATTTGGACTCTTTGGTTCAGATTAAGAACCGTGACACAAATCGAGTCCGAACTGTAGCGCGAGGTCCCACGCGGGCGCGTCTACAAGGAGCCTTAACTCTAGATCTCCAAAGCTTAAAAGGGATGATGATCGATTTAGACCCAATGGATTACAAGAATCAAAGAGTTTTAGGGTTTTGATGAAGGTTTCTAGAGAGAAGGAGGAGAAAATATGAGGTTTACAGTGAGAGAGAGAAGCCCCAAATGTGATACAAATTCGGCCAAAAGAGCAAAAAAAAAAAAATAAAGGTTCAGCTGCCCAGAATCCTGCACTTGCGACGCCTTTCCCCGCACGTGCGGAGTGCCTTCCCCACACATGCGACCCTCACTCCCGCACGTGCGGTGGTCTTTCTCGCACCACCTTCTGCACCTGCCTTTTAGGTAGTGTGCAAGCCCCTTAAGCCTCACCCTTCCTGCATGCGCGGCCTCACCCCCCGCACGTGCGACCATGGTCCAGCAGCTCAGAATTTTTTGGTTCGGTCCCCAGGCACTCCAGACTTGACCCCGCACTCTCTGGAACAAGTGGAAATCAATCACCGAAAGGCAAAAACAAAGTTTTCATTTGAGGAACTACAACCCAATGAGGAACAAAGGAGAATGAAGCAAACAATCATTCCCGGTCATCACATGCCTGCGCTGATTTTTGAGAGCCGTGAATTTGTTTGATACCGTATTTCGTTAGAAAATGAAGTAGTTGGTGGTTGGTGCTTGGCACGGCTCGCATCGTATGTAACCAAGTTCTACCCATGATGAGATTATACGGCGAAGGAAGCTTGACAACCAGAAATTCTACGTCTACTGATCTGGTGCTGGCACGTACTGGTAGTGTGATTTTTCCCAAACGATACTCCGGGTTAGCATTGAAGCCGAATAACGAGTAATCAACCAGAGACAGGTCCGAGTCCGTAAAACCAGGTTTGACGAAAGTTTTGTAATACATTATTTTCAAAGTGCTGCCCTAGTCAATGAGAACACGCTCAATGGTGAATCTGTTTATGCGTAGCTCGATGACGAGGGGATCAATGTGAGGGTGCGTCACTTCAATTAAATCACTGTCATCGAAATTGATCCTTCAAGTGTCGTGGGGCCGTTTCGCTGGCGTCATTGGGCTATGGGGGCAAGATGGCAACTGGATTGTATGCACCTCGGGTGACGCCAACATGTTGTATATCATATGAATTACAACAAGATGAGGTGACTCCGGTCGTAGAGCTGCTGTGTTTGTTGAATTATTCTTTCTGACATGTTGCGTGAGACGGCCATCTTGCACCAATTCTTCAAGGTGATCTTTCAATGCATAACAATTATCGATGTCGTGACCATGGTCTTTATGATACTCACGCCGTTTGTCTTGTCTTCTTACATCAGGAGGTCCCGTCATCTTGGGCGGCTACTTGAAGAATGGAAGGTGTTGTACTTTCGACAGAATCTTATTGATTGGTTGTGTCAGCTCCATGAATTTCTTGCCCGAACGCCTTGTGCGCCTGCTATCCACTTGATAATGTTCATTAGCTCAATGTGAACATTGGTCGTTTGATTGACGCAAGTCACGTCTTTTGTCTCATTTAGGCCGATTTTGCCGCTCAGGGCTTCCTGATGGCACGGCGTTAATTGGCTAACCGTTCCCAATGTGGCCGTCTTAATGGCTTTGCGTCTGGCTATGACTCGAAGGGCATTGTCACGACCCAAACCCGCCCCTAAAAGTTTGGTCCACGACCGACCTGTACATAGGCCTCAAAACAGAATTTTAAAATAATATTTAACCATATATGGGGCCTTAGGCGGAAGCAATATCAATAAAAGAAAACATCCATTGAGCTTGTGTATACATGATGGTTTAATTGGATTTAAGCATTTAAATACATTCCAAATATACCTATACAATCACAGATTTTATATAGATCTCACACACTCTTGCATACGACTTAATAATTTATAAGACTCCAACAATAAATTAAGGCCTCAACGTGGAGACATACCCCAGGTGACTTGGCAAACAAGCAAACCTCAGTACAACTCTAGTGTCAATTCCCGACGGCTTACCTACAGAAATATACATAAAACAGAATGAGCAAGGCTCAGTGAATAATAGCAACTTAAGAAGGTTAATTGAATAAGCAAAACCTTGGATAAAATAAATAGACAGATACCAACCATATACAGGTCTTATCCATAATTATATTTCAATACGGTCTCAGGTTCACATACAATATAGAATGGCCTCGGGCCCATATATAATATAGAACGGCCTTGGGCCCATATATAATACAAAACGGCTTTAAGCCCACAGATCTTACAGAACGGCCATAGGCGTAACAGATACAGAACGACTATAGGCCCAATAGATACAGGACGGCCATAGGCCCAACAGATACAGAACACCCATAGACCCAACAGATATAGAACGGCCATAGGCCTAGATGTCACAGATTGGCCATAGGCCCAGTTTACATATGTATGGACTCAAGAGGTGTCTCGCACGGATTCTAGAGGTGACTCGCACTGCAACACTTAGTTCCGCACAACACTTTGTTCCATACCAAAAATCATTAGGTCTTAAAGACCGAACAATTGATATCATGTCATAGCATAAACGGAATGAATAAACAGAACAGACTAACTCCAGATTCATCAGAATACCATTACACAATAGTGCACATACATTTCTCCATGGTTTATTACAGACATAGTTGTCTTGCGAATAACAGAACATTAATGATAACTATTACTAGAAGGCACATGTATCAGTACTATTGATAGAGACAGAACCATTCACATCATAATGGCCTCGGGCCCACTTCTATTAATAGGGACAGAATGACCTTTGGTCCATATCAATGCCATTATTCAAACATATCTATTAATTTAATCAAAGCACAATATCGATGGAATGGGCCATTCACAAACAACAATACATAAATCATAACCATAGAAGTAAGTAAAACTTAACGTTACACTACTATTACTCACAGTGACCAGCTCCCGGTAGTAATGGGACGATGTCCTCGTCTCGACCTACAAGTACAGTGCGCAACACATAATATGAGATTATAATCGATCCTTTACTTATTCTCTTTGATCGTTCAATCAATTAGCCATGGTGGCACCAAGCACATTATTCCTTAATAATTTATAATCCATGTTTCAAAAAACAGGAGAAATCGATGGGAAATGGTTTAGGTGAAGAAATGGTACAAAACTGGTTGACAGAAAGTGAACAGTCGTCACTAATTTGGGCATAACTATTTCTGTATTTATACTTTTGGAGTGAGACCACCACCATTGGAAACTAGACTTCCGGGTCTTGATTTTAGGCTCAAGAATCACTCAAAACGGAGTCCGGATACAAAAGTTATGCTTATTCAAAGTTACAAGGTATAAGCTGAAACAGGGTTGGCCGCATGTGCGCCCAATTGGACCGCTCGTGCGGCCCAATTCCACTCGAGCAGAGAAACTATAACGACCCCAAAATCCGTATCCAAAATTACTTTTAAGTCCTTGTGGGTTAATGCATTTCAATTTAATGATATCTGTTCAAATTGAGGATTTATCTGTTGAGTCACAGCTTTAAAATTTAAATTATCGGCCTTTATGGGTTGAGAAATTAAAATTGAGTATTTGGATATGTTAATGGGAATTTTTTGAGTTGCTTGGAAAAATTAATTGGAAATTAATTTGTTTGATTCGTTAATGCATGTTTGGGTGGTTAACTTTGTACTGCAAATTGAAGGCCTTCGAGGCTTCAGAAACCAAAACAGAGGACATATTTATGATCAGTATAATTTTTAGAGTCATCTGGGAAGTTTAATTGAAATTTGATTTTGCGCGATTCGTAAGGGCGTGTTTGGCCCTCTTTATTGTGAAAAGCTTAAGTGTGTGATATATACATATATGGATAGGCCATGTGAGTTGGGAGTTTGTCATTTTGAAGTCAAACAAAATATCTAAGGAAGAGAGAGAGAGAGAACCGAGAAAGAGGATCATCCATGGAAGCTTGGAAAATTGAAGAGATTAAAGCAAAAAACAAGGAGTTAAGTTAAGGTATGTGGCTTCAACTATTATCTTTGTAAATAATGCATCTACTACATGAAATCAAGGATGGACTTGGAAAATTAATATGTAAATGAACAAGTGCGTTGGGTTATGAATGAAATGAGTTAAACTCAATGAATTGAACCTTGATTTCCTTAAATTTGCTTGAATTGGGTTCAATCTTAGAATGATTCATGGAATACCAAGTTTTGGTGTTAAGATCAACCATGTGTAAGATGTATTTGTATGATTTTGGGGTATATATTATAGAAGTTTGATTATATAGAAGATGAGACTTGAATTTCTATTTTTAAGGCAAGGATTGATTTGTTTAAAATGGAATTACACTTAATTGATGTTGGTTTATCATGTTATGAGATAATCTTACATGTTTTTGAGTGATTTATGTTAAGAACCAAGCTTAAAAATGGAAAAACCAAGTGTTGGAGCAAAAAGAGTCATTTTCAGACTACACACTGCCCAGAGCCGCACGTGCGGCTCTGTTTCCCGTACGTGCGGGAGACAGCTTTGTCCAGCCAACTTTGAATAAGCATATCTTTTTCCTCAGGACTCCATTTTGAGTGATTCTTGAGCCTAAATCAAGCCCCGGAAGTCTAGTTTCCAATGGCGGTAATATCACTCCCAAATTCTAAATAAAGAAATAGTTATGCCCAAATTAGTGATGATTATTCACTTTCTGTCAATCAGTTTTGTACCATTTCTTCAGCTAAACCATTTCCCATCGATTTCTCATACTGAGACATGGATTATAAATTATTAAGGAATAATGAGCTTGGTACCACCATGGATAATTGATTGAACGATCAAAGAGAATAAGTAAAGGATCGAGTATAATCTCATATTATGTGTTGTGCACTATACTTGTACATCGAGACGAGGACATCATCCCATTACTACCGGGAGCTGATCACTGTGAGTAATAGTAGTGTAACGTTACATTTTACTTACTTCTACGATTATGATTTATGCATTGTTGTTTGTGAATGGCCTATTTCGTCGATATTGTACTTTGATTAAATTAATAGATATGTTTGAATAATGGCATTGATATGGACCAAAGGTCATTTTGTCCCTATTAATAGAAGTGGGTCCGAGGCCATTATGATGTGAATGGTTCTGTCTCCATCAATAGTACTGTAGTGACACATGTGCCTTCTAGTCATAGTTATTATTAATGTTCTAGTATTCGCAAGACAACTATGTCTATAATAAACCATGGGGAAATGTATGTGCACTATTGTGTAATGGTATTCTGATGAATCTGGAGTTATTCTGTTCTGTTTATTAGTTCCGTTTATGCTATGACATGATATGAATTGTTTGGTCTTTAAGACCTAATGATTTCTGGTATGGAACAAAATGCTTTGCAGAACTAAGTGCTGCAGTGCGAGTCACCTCTAGAATCCGTGTGAGACACCTCTTGAGTCCATACATATGTGAACTGGGCCTATGGCCAATCTGTGACATCTGGGCCTATGGTCGTTCTGTATCTGTTAGGCCTATGGCCGTTCTGTATCTGTTAGGCCAGAGGCCGTTATATATTATCTGTAGGCCAGAGGCCAATCTGTATTATCAGTGGGCCAGAGGCTGTTCTGTATTATGTGTGGACCAGAGGCCGTTCTGTAAGATCTGTGGGCTTAAAGCTGTTCTGTATCACATCTGGGCTTAAAGCCGATCTATATCATATCTGTGGGCTTAAAGCTGATCTGTATCATATCTGTGGGCTTAAAGCCGTTCTGTATTATATATGGGCCCGAGGCCGTTCTGTATTATATGTGAACCTGAGACCGTATTGAAATATAGTTATGGATAAGACCTGTATATGGTTGGTATCTGTCTATTTATTTTATCCAAGGTTTTGCTTATTCAATTAACCTTCTTAAGTTGCTATTATTCACTGAGCCTTGCTCATTCTGTTTTATGTATATTTCTGTAGGTGAGTCATCGGGGATTGACACTAGAGTTATACTGAGGTTCGCTTGTCTGCCAAGTCACCTAGGGTATGTCTCCACGTAGAAGCCTTAATTTGTTGTTGGGAGTTTTATAAATTATTACGTCTTATGTAAGAGTGTGTGAGATCCATATAAAATTTGTGATTGTATAGGTATATTTGGAATGTATTTAAATGCTTAAATCCAGTTAAACAATCATGTATGCACAAACTCAATGGATGTTGTCTTTTACTGATATTGCTTCTGCCTAAGGCCCCATATATGGTTAAACATTATTTTAAAATTCTGTTTTGAGACCGATGTACAGGCCGGTCGTGGACCAAACTTTTAGGGGCGGGTTTGGGTCGTGATAGAAACCCGGCTGCTCGAGTGCCCAAAAGTAGAATGAAACCATTCTTTTTTCTTCATGCTCCGCTCGTGCGGTGCCCGTGGCCGCTCGTGCGGTGCCCGTGGCCGCTCGTGCGGTATGGGCAGAATCAAACAATCCGAAAATAGTTTTTGCTCCAACACTTTATATTTCCATTTTTTAAGCTTGATTTCAAGTCTAATTACTCAAAAACATGTAGAATTGACCCACAAGATGATAAACTATCAACATTCAAGTGTAACCCCATCTCAAACAAATCAATCTTTGCCTCAAATTAAAAATTCAAGTCCCATTTTTTTTTTATAATCAAACTTCCAAAATATATACTCCAAAATCATAAAAATACATCTTACATATGGTTGATTTTCACAACAAAGCTTGTTATTCCACGAATCATTCTTAAGATTGGACCCAAATCAAACAAATTTAAGGAAAGCAAAGTTCAATTCCTTGAATTCAATCCATTTCATCCTAACTCCCAAAACACTAGTTCATTACATTTTAAACTTCCAAGTTAATCCTTGATTTCATGTAGTAATTGAATTATTTACAAAGATAATAGTTAAAACCACATACCTTAACCCCAATCCTTGAATTTCCCCTTTAAAGCTCTTCAATCTCCAAGCTTTCCTTCCTTTTCTCTTTGAGTTCTCTCAAGTGGCTTCCCCTTCCTCTAGATATTTTTGGTTCAAAGAGATGAGTTCAACAACTCATAAGGCTTCTATTTATATAAATATACACACACAAGATTAACACAAGGGAGAGCCAAACGTGGCCGTATGAATCGTACGAAATTAAATTTCAATTAAGAGTTGCTATTTGGAGTCTGTTAGAAATCTGATCCGAACTGATAAGTCTAATTTTGATTACTTGAGCATTATTATCGATTGGGTTACCGATAAGCCAGTAATGGCGAATTAATTGTGATCTTTGGAACAAACTTCATTGAAATTGATTGTGTAGGAATTATGAGCTGTTCAATGATTGAGGAATATTAAAGCTCCAGGATGAGACTGAACTATGATAGGAAACCGAAATTTGTGAACCGAACTCGTGTTAAGGTAAATCAAGTTTGGAGGACCAAACTTCTTAAGGTGGGGAGAATGTAATGACCCCAAAGTGCGTATAAGAAGTCATCTTTATTTAACTATGAGATGATGTGTTTTAATTTAATTATATTTATTTGAATTGAAGCATTATCTGTTGAGTTACGGATTTAAAATTGAAATTACCGACCTTTATGGGTTCAGAAATTAAATTTAGTACTTGGGTATGTTAATGGGAATTTTTAGAACTATTTAGAAAAATTAATTGGAATTCTAATTTGTTTGATTCGTTAATGCACGTTTGGGTGGTTAATTTCATACTGCAAATTGAAGGCCTTAGAGGCTTCAGAAACCAGAACAGAGGAAATATTCATGATCAGCATAATTTTTAGAGTCATCTAAAAAGTTTAATTGAAATTTAATTTCGTACGATTCATAAGGCCACGTTTGGCTCTCCCTTGTGTTAATCTTGTGTGTGTATATTTATATAAATAGAAGCCTTATGTAATTCGCCATTACTGGCTAATCGGTAACCCAATCGATAATAATGCTCAAGTAATCAGAATTAGACTTATCAGTTTGGATCAGATTTCTAACAGACTCCAAATAGCAACTCAAATCCCATAACAAGCAATTACATGTTCAGAGTAAGTTACTAGTAAAATCAAATACGGATCAAACCTTAATGGTCGCAATTCCAAAATTACAGTAAGGTATAATCATTTAAAATCCATGTTTGCTTGGAAGATCTTGAAGTCACCATCATGACATCAAGCACAGAATACATTTACCATAAAGCTATTATATTCTTGTTCCATATCTAGTAAAACGTTCTTATCATGGACAAAAACATTTCCAAAAACATGTAATACATAAAGTTCATCAAACCCTTCATAATTACAGACAATACGTTGTTCAGAGACATTATTCAGAAACTGATCAGACCTTTCAAAGATTATCAGATGATGGGATAATTCCCAATAACATTAAACATACTTAAACTTTGACAGAATAACCTCCGGTCCAACTTATAACAGATAAAGCATAATGATTTCAAGTTCATCACAAGGCATTCATCAAGCATGCCACAATAATTTATTAAATGGAAAACTCATTCATGTATAGCAAAATATCTTTTCCAAAAAACTTGTCATATCCTGAACAATAGGGGTTTCGTAGCATATATACTCATTTTGGGGAAATTACTCGGAAAACTCATCATATCATAAACATGTCGGAGGTTCATAGCATATTTTATCATTTCAGAAAATACTTATCATATAGAACATTTT
Organism: Camellia sinensis; assembly: GCF_055761805.1. Taxonomy (NCBI): domain Eukaryota; kingdom Viridiplantae; phylum Streptophyta; class Magnoliopsida; order Ericales; family Theaceae; genus Camellia; species Camellia sinensis. The sequence continues at coordinate 96,597,254 of NC_138975.1, read as the reverse complement.
GTAACCAAAATATAGATTTCATTAAACATCGTATAGCATAGCCGTTTTCAAAATCATTTATACGAAAGTATCTTTGCAAGGACATTACTCACTTAGGTCTATAGTCAACTCACGCAAGATCACACATTATTCATCTATGTCGGAAGGACCGAATGTAATTGATGGTATGACGTCTCTAAATAGCACAGATCACATAAGTTTCTTTTCCAATGAGCACTCATTTCCTTATCACAATAAAGGAACAAGCCTTAAATTAATTCTCATACAAATATTTCATCCTTCAACAGTAACGGTAAGTTTATTATAGCAATATGTTAGGTTTAGAACAAAACATATCAAAACAACATTATGTCTTTCAGACAAATAGCAGTCCGCAAATGAAACACAATTTTCCTTTTATTCACATTCATTCACAAGAACATATGTTCATATTGAAAAGAGGAACGAAACTTCACTTATCGCCCCATAGAAAGATTCACAACATGCCCTTCTTTTCACCAATGATCCACTTCAATAACCCAAATAATTTGATTAACAAACAGATCATCTCACTACGTTAACAATGCCCATTCGTATTCTTACACGTGGTAAGACAACATAAGTATCACCTCATGCTTACTACCTTTTCCTCCAGCCACTAAATACAAATTAGCTTAATACATAAGATCATACCAAGTCATTTAACTCCATGGTTCAAGATTTCAGATAATATTTCCTTCGACAACATACACATCTCAATTCCCTCAACATACACTCTATCTCTACAATGAATGTACTCAACACCGCCTATATTCTAGCCAAAATTTCAATTTCCCTGCATCACTAAATTTCTATAAAATTCCACCGAATACTATGTGATCACAGATCACGACACTTGCATTTATTAGCATTCCATTTCATCCCCACTCCTAGAGTCATAAGATGCAGACTGTTAACATATCGCATATCACTCATTAATTACTCCATAACACATAGTTTCACATACTTAGTCATAACACACACAAGCATACAAGGATATGAGTGGGGCAATCCCTTTATCTTTACTTCTTATATCAGACCATTCTCAAGTCTCATACTCGTTCTTAATCATTGTATTTCTCAATTTCCATACACTTCATTGATTCACAACAACCTCAGTTTCCCCAAAATTCCTCCAGGTCTATTTCCACATATAACACAGATAAAAGCTAAGTTTAATCTCTTTTCACATTACGTTTCCACAAACATGCTTATACATATCAATTGGAATAGCCGAAGAACACCAATATTCCACATTTTTCAAAACTTTAGCCTTATGTAACCCATTCTCATTCCATAAGAATTATCCAATTCTCCTTAGCCACAAAACTCGGTCTATGAAACAAAACATATGAACCTTCTTTTATTACCTCAAAGTCCATGAAAATTCTTATTCTTAATCTCAATACTTAACGTATTGTACAAGCTCAGATACTTCTTTTAAAATACCCATCATAGCCTTTCGTTACTAGATACATGCAACCTAAATGCATTCTAGACACTCTAATGCTCAATGGACACGTGTCTGAGATCTTAACTCGTGCTCTAATACCACCTGTCACGACCTAAACCCGCCCCTAAAAGTTTGGTCCACGACCGGCCTGTACATAGGCCTCAAAACAGAATTTTAAAATAATATTTAACTATATATGGGGCCTTAGGCGGAAGCAATATCAATAAAAGACAACATCCATTGAGCATGTGCATACATGATGGTTTAATTGGATTTAAAGCATTTAAATACATTCCAATTATACCTATACAATCACAGATTTTATATAGATCTCACACACTCTTACATACGACTTAATAATTTATAAGACTCCCAACAATAAATTAAGGCCTCCACGTGGAGACAAACCCCAGGTGACTTGGCAGACAACCGACCCTCAGTACAACTCTAGTGTCAATCCCCGATGGCTCACCTACATAAATATACATAAAACTCAGAGTCATCTGAAAAGTTCAATTGAAATTTAATTTCGTGCGATTCATAAGGCCACGTTTGGCTCTCCCTTGTGTTAATCTTGTGTGTGTATATTTATATAAATAGAAGCCTTATGAGTTGTTGAACTCATCTCTTTGAACCAAAAATATCTAGAGAAAGGGGAAGGCACGTGAGAGAGAGAGTTCTTGAGAGAACTCAAAGAGTAAATGAAGGAAAGCTTGGAGATTGAAGAGCTTTAAAGGGGAAATTCAAGGATTTGGGTTAAATTCCTTAATAATTTATAATCCATGTTTCATAAAATAGGAGAAATCGATGGGAAATGGTTTAGGTGAAGAAATGGTACAAAACTGGTTTATAGAAAGTGAACAGTCGTCACTAATTTGGGCATAACTATTTTTGTATTTAGAATTTTCAAGTGAGACCACCACCATTGGAAACAAGACTTTCGGGGCTTGATTTTAGGCACAAGCATCACACAAAACAGAGTCCGGATGAAAAAGTTATGCTTGTTCAAAGTTACAAGGTATAAGCTGAAACAGGGTTGGCCGCACGTGTGCCCAATTGGACCGCTCAAGCGGCCCAATTCCGCTCGAGCGGAGAAACCCGAAAGCTCAAGAACCCAAAAGTAGAATGAAACCCTTCTTTTTTCTTCATGCTCCGCTCGTGCGGTGCCCGTGGCCGCTCGTGCGGTCAGGGCAGAATCAAACAATACGAAAACGGTTTTTGCTCCAACACTTGATCTTTCCATTTTTTAAGCTTTATTTCAAGTCTAATTACTCAAAAACATGCAGAATTGACCCACAAGGTGATAAACTATCAACATTCAAGTGTAACCCCATCTCAAACAAATCAATCTTTGCCTCAAATTAAAAATTCAAATCCCATTTTTCTATATAATCAAAGTTCCAAAATATATACTCCAAAATCATAAAAATATATCTTACATATGGTTGATATTCACACCAAAGCTTGTTATTCCACAAATCATTCTTAAGATTGGACCCAAATCAAACAAATTTAAGGAAAGCAAAGTTCAATTCCTTGAATTCAATCCATTTCATCCTAACTCCCAAAACACTAGTTCATTTACATTTTAAACTTCCAAGTTAATCCTTGATTTCATGTAGTAATTGAATTATTTATAAAGATAATAGTTAAAACCACATACCTTAACCCAAATCCTTGTATTTCCCCTTTAAAGCTCTTCAATCTCCAAGCTTTCCTTCCTTTACTCTTTGAGTTCTCTCAAGAACTCTCTCTCTCACGTGCCTTCCCATTTCTCTAGATATTTTTGGTTCAAAGAGATGAGTTCAACAACTCATAAGGCTTCTATTTATATAAATATACACACACAAGATTAACACAAGAGAGAGCCAAATGTGGCCTTATGAATCGTACGAAATTAAATTTCAATTAAACTTTTCAAATGACTCTAAAAATTACGCTGATCATGAATATGTCCTCTGTTTCGGTTTTTGAAGCCTCTAAGGCCTTCAATTTGCAGTATGGAATTAACCACCCAAACGTGCATTAACGAATCAGACAAATTAGAATTCCAATTAATTTTTCCAAATAGTTCTAAAAATTCCCATTAACATACCCAAGCACTCAATTTTAATTTCTGAGCTCATAAAGGTCAGTAATTTCAATTTTAAATCCGTAACTCAACAGATAATGCTTCAATTCCAATAGATATAATTAAATTAAAACACATCATCTCATAGTTAAATAAAGATGACTTCTTATACGCATTTTGGGGTCATTACAGGCATCGTCTTCCATTTTGTTGTATTCTTTGACCTTCTTCATTAATGCCCAGACAATTTTGGGGGGATGCCTGGTTAATGAGCTGCGGAGGGCGCTATCAGGATGCAATCCCATCTTAAAGGCGGTGATGGCAATGGAATCATTGCAAGCATCATCTACCATATTAAAGCACTCCCAATAGCGGGCCGAGTATTCACGAAAAGTTTCTTTTGGTTTAATTTGCATGGTCCAGAGAGAATCGGTTCGCTTCAGCTGGACCTCATTAGTGATGAATCTCACCCTGAATGACTTTTGCAGTTGGTGGAAGCTCTTAATCGATGCCGGCTCCAGTTTATAGTACCACCTCATGGCCAGTGGTTCCAGAATGCTTGGAAATATTCGACAGATGAGGCCTTCGTCGTCAGCATGGAGTGTCATCGCTTGCTTGTAATGACAAATGTGATTAGTGGGGTCTGATTTTCCGTTGTAGAGGGTGAACAACGGTGTCTTGAATTTTTTAGGTAGCACAACCCTGGAAATTCGCCGCACGAATGGGTCATGTTTATCTTGCACTTCTGAATCATCGTTTCTTCCTCGTCTATGCCGTACATATAGACTTCCTTCAGATGAGCTGGATACATCAACGTGCCTTTTCTTGCTGGGCTCCAGGGATGGTGACTCTAAATCACTATCATTATTGCGTCGACGTCAGAAACCATCCTTCTTTCCCGAAGGTCGAACCTAGTCTTGGCATGCGGCTTGTTGGGATTTCGCCGCCTTCAAGGCCAAATCCTGGCATAGGCGCTCATTCACCGCCATCATGTTTTCCAACTGCTGTTCATTTTGCTTTGCCTGATCCATAATCGTCTGCATTGTCTCATGCAATGAAGTTGAGAGTGAGGTCTGAGCTACTGAATCAAAGTTCAAGGCACGTCGTGCAGCGATATTCTCCGGTCCTAGCATGTTTCTTGGAGTGAGGTCGTCTCTTGGTGTAGTTTCGTCAGCGACTATCGGAGGATCTTCTGTGACGCTCGCCATGAATAAGCTTGAGTATTTCCATAGACGGCACCAATTGTGAAGGAGTAGGTTTGGAAATACTCTAGGATCTTGAAAGTCGTCCCTGATCCTCTGATCGCCACCTGAAAAAGGGATTAACACTCCGGTCGGGGGTGTTGAAATTAGCACTCTGACGGACAAGTTAGCATAGGTCTCTTGTTTACTTGAGTCTTAAGTTTCTTGGGTTTGTTCTCATATACCTTTCTTTGGTTGATGTTCCTCTATTTATATTCACTTTTGGGCCCTAAGGTCGGGCCCACTCTTAATCCATCACATGATTGTTCATTCGGCCCCTTCTGCTGTATGTCTATTCACACTTGACTTTTTGTTCAACTGGTTCTATGAACGATTAGTCTATTCGGCTTTGGGATCATACAGGACAGAGCCGAATATAATATATATCCTGATTTTCTAAGTGTGTATTCGGCTTCTCTGCATCTACCGATATTCGAGTCCCACATGTGGATATGACCAAAACACAAGTTTGTGTAATAAAAATGTAATATGATGCATCTATCATGCGATGTGTGAATGAGCTTGAGCTAATAGATACTTCTATGGTGTATGATGGACTTATTGATAGATATGACCAATTTTTTCTTTTCATTTTTTATTTATTTATTTATTTTTTAAGTAATGGGATGGTCACATGTTTATGCAATATGATGCATTCCAATTGTGCCAAATTATATAACATACCAATATGATGGAATATTATACTATATGATCGTCCATGATATAGAATTTATTACCATAATCTTCTTTTGTTATCATTTAGCAAAAATTCTACCTTATGACTGATGAAGCAATTTTGAGAAGATTGTCATTTCTTGGCACAAGAGAATAGTCTTCCATTACTTGTCTGCACAATTGTTGCTCACCAACTTTATTATGCATAGTAACATTTGACTGGATTTGAATTTATTGGGCTAGGAAATTCTTTCCCACCCATCTCGGTTAATATGAGAGCACCACCAGAGAGAGGCTTTTCTTATCACAAAAGAACCTTGGTAATTAGGAGCAAACTTGCCACGAACTTCTTCTTGGACTGGTAAAATCCTTTTAAGAACTAAATCTCCATATTGAAATTTCAAGATTTGAATTTCTTGCCAAATTATTTGGATACCTGACATTGATAGCATTGAGAATGATAGATTGTGGCCATTCTTTTCTCATTGAGGAGACTGGGTTGTTCATAACGATCTCTAGCCCAATTAGCTTCCTCTAATTGGGTCTCCATCAGGATTCTGAGCAAAGGAATTTCAATTTCTATTGGCAAGACGACCTCATATCCATACATCAAGGAATAAGGTGTTGACCTAGTTGATGTTCAAATAGTAGTCTGATAAGCCATGAGTGCGAAAGGAAGATTTTCATGCCAATCTTTGTATGTATCCGTAATTTTTGTGAGGATTCTTTTGACATTCTTGTTTGTGGCCTCGATCACTCCATTCTTTTGAGGTTGATATGTCACTCAGTTGCGATAGGTGATCTTGAATTGACTGCAAAATTTTTCCATCATATTATTGTAGAGATTCTTTGCGTTGTTGGTGATGATTAATTCAAGAAAGTCGTATTGACATATAATGTTTTGCTTGATGAACCTGACATGTGAATAGGATGCCGCTTCCATCCACTTTGTAACATAGTCGATAATGACTAAAATGAAGTGATGCCCATTTGATGCTTTTGGAGTAATTGGACCACTGATGTCCATGCCCCACATAGAGAAAGGCCAATGAGATGACATAACTTGCAAGTCCTTCGGAGGCGCTCGAATTACATCCTCATGGATTTGACACTTGCGGCACCTTTGAACATAATTCATGCAATCAGCATCCATGGTCATCCATGCGGAGGATTTTTTTGGCAAGCATGTGACCACTCATATGTGGACCACAAGTTCCATCATGTACATTGTTCATAATGTTGATGGCATCTCCAACGTCCGTACAACGTAATGGTCCATACAAAGATCTTTTGAATAATACTTCCCCATAGAGAAAAAACTGTAGACTGAGCCTTCTTAAGGTTTTGCGGTCAATCTTGGAAGTTCATTCAGGGTATTCTCCTATTTCCATATAGCGCTTGATGTCATAATACCATGGCTTACCATTAGCTTCCATCATAATCGCTGAACAATATATTGGGGCCTATTTTGATTCGGTTTTAAGTAGAGGGATCTCTTCTCCATCATGAAACTTTATCGCAGTAGCTAGAGTGGCCAATGCATCTGCAAAGGAGTTCTCTATCCTTGGAACATGAATGAAATCAATGGTATGGAAGAATTGACTCAATTCTTTGACTTTTTGATGATATGGTGCTAACTTAAGATCCCTTGTTTGGTAGATCTCATTTGATTGTTGAATGACCAAATCAGAATCTCCTCAAATTATCAGGTCCTTGATTTCGAATTAAAGCGCCATACGTAAGCCAAGGATGCAAGCTTCATACTCTATAATGTTGTTGGTGCATCCTTTATACCTTAACTTGGCTACGACCGGATAATGCATGCCTTGTTCTGAAATCAGGACTACCCCAATACTAGCTCCTTTCGTATTTGCAGCACCATCGAGAAATATCTTCCAGCCAGGAAATTCCGATTCATCGAAAGCAACTAGCTCTAAAAATAAGACTTCTTCATCTCGAAAAAGTAATTCCATCGGTTGATAATCTTCCACAGGATTTTCAGGTAGATAATCTGCAACAACACTTCCTTTGATTGCTTTGCTACTGGTGAAGAGTATGTCAAATTCAGCCCGAATCATATGTCATCGAGAGATTCCGCTAGAGAGAGTGAATTTTTCGAAGATGTACTTGAGTGGGTCCATCCTTGAAATGAGGTAAGTGGTGCAATACAACATATAATGTCCCAAGCAATATGCACACCATGCAAGGGGACAACACGTCTTCTCTAACATAGTATAGTTCACTTCATATGGAGGGAATTTCTTACTGAGATAATAAATAGCCTGTTCTTTCCGTCTAGATTCATCATGTTGGCCTAGGACATAGCCCAATGAACTCTCGGGTAATGATAAATACATAATGAGAGGGCATACAGGGCCTGGAGATATTATGATTGGTGGATTGAGTAAATATCGCTTGATCTTCTCAAAGGCTAATTGGTAGTCAGCGTTCCATGTCTTTGGCATGTCTTTCTTCGACAGTTTAAAGATCGGCTCGCACATATATTTCATTTGTGCTATGAACCGGCTAATGAAGTCAAGTTTTCTCAAGAAAGAACAAATTTCTATTTCTCCCTTTGGTGCTAGCACGTCGATTATAGCTTTGATTTCGGAATGATCAATCTCAATGCCTTTGCGACTAACGATGAATCCCAAGAGCTTTCCAAATGTACATTTGGCAAGATTAAGCTTAAGTTGATACTTTCAAAGTGAATTGAACATCTTCCATAAGTTGAGCATATGATCTTCTTCTTTTTGGGATTTGATGATTATGTCATCAACATAGACCTTCCTTTCTTTATGGATCATGTCATGAAAAAGAGTAATCATGGCTTTCTAATAGGTTGCCCCAACGTTCCTCAAGCCAAAGGGCATCACTTTATAGTAATAAATACCCTATAGCGTAACAAACACAGTCTTTTCTTGATCTTCTTCAGTGATTCAGATTTGATTATAATTGGAGAAACCATCCATGAATGAAAACATCTCATGGCCTGTAGTATTGTCCACCAGAATATCTATATACGGAAAGGGAAAATCATCTTTAGGACTTGCTTCATTTAGGTCACGAAAGTCGATGCACATTCAAATTTTTTCATCTTTCTTTGGAATAGTGATGACATTAGTGAGCCATTCAGGATAAGCCACATCTTTGAGAAATCTAGCATTGAATTGCTTCACTACTTCTTCCTTGATTTGAGGCTCCATTTTGGTTTCATCCATCGAAGCTTTTGTTTGATTAGCTGAATGGCAGTCGATGTTCTACTATGGAGGTACTAAGCCCTGGTATGCCTTGATACGACCAAGAAAACACATCCTAGTAGTCGAACATCAATTCAACTAGCTCTTTTCTTTGACACCGATCTAAACATGACCCAATCTTAACATCTTTGGGATTTTCTACAGTTCCCAAATTAATGGTTTCTGTTTCTTCGATGTTAGGAGTTTTCCTGTTATCGTGCTAGTTGACCATCTGCCTGATTTCTTCTAGTACTTCCTCGATAGCATTAACATTGTCTTCAATTTCAATACCCATAAGGTTGAAATTGAGCTCAATATCCAAGTCAAACTCTTCTGGTACTACGCCCAACTTCTCATAGAAAGCTTTGATCTTCAGATCCCGGAAAGTCAAATTTATAAAAATGAAGATTTTTTGTTTTTTTAATTTTTTTATAAAAAAACCTACAAAATATTATTCCCATGAATGACATGATCAATACAAAATGATATAAATTCAACAAACCGCAAACATCAACTTAGAAGAAGGAAAACAAATCACAAACAATTGCCTTCACAAGTTTACCAAAACTTACGAGTTCTCATCACATCCTTGGAGGTCCAATTATTGAGTTTTTCTCATGGGAAAGTAGGACGAGTGGTGTCGGCAAGTGGTAATGTTGCTTCATAAGAAGTGGAAGGTATATTTATCATGAGTGTCTCCTCTTCTTTTAACATGCTAATAATAGTCTCGACCGGATTTGAATCAAATTCCTAATTGAAGTTTGGAACTTGAAAAGATTCTTGTTGACTCTCTTTGGTATTGGTAATGTCCTGGACAATGGGTGGCAATAACTGTGAATGCTCAATGTGGTTGGTTTCTGATGGCCCTTTTACAGATATGAAAAACGTTGGTTCTTCAAGCTGATCAAAGGTATTATGTCTCTTTCGGCAGCAGCTCAGAGGTCGAAGTCTTTGTTGATGTCAGAAATATGTCCTGGATACGAGGAATGACTCTGGTATCTTTTGACTGCATACCCTTTTTCTACCTCCTTCTTTTGCTTAGCACTTCTTTGATTTGACTTAGAGTAGGGTGGAAACCCAAGCCAAAAGTGTGCAGTTGGTTGTGTATTTCTAGTTGCTCCATCTTTCCTTGAAGTAAGGCACCTAATCCCTTATCAAGCAGAAAACCATTTTGCTTGAAGTTTCTAGCTATGTTTTTCTCATTATCAGAATAGGCTGGATGGCTTGACATGCCTTAGACAACAAAGATATATTCTAATATCTGGTAACTAGAAGGCTTAACTAATTCAATGAATGGAATGGCTGGAGCTTTATATATTGTAGAATCTTCCTCAACATAAATCGTGATCAATTTTCCACCGATGAAGAACTTGACTTTTTGGTGTGGGCTAGAAGAGACTTCTCCTGATGCATGAATCCATGGTCGACCAAGTAAGAAGTTATAGGCTAATGGAATTTGAAGGACTTGAAACTTAATGGCAAAAGTCACAGGTCTTATTTCCACCGAAAGCTAGATTTTTCCCATTTCATCATGCCTTAAGCCATCAAAAGCCATGACAATCATGTTGCTATGTTGGAGGTAGGTCTGGTCCATGTCAATCTTTCCAGAGTTGCATAAGGACACACATTCAAAGTTGAACTGTTCTCTATAGGGACGCAGGCCACTATCATGCCCTAGTCTTCATCGCAATATATAGAGCCTTAGTATGTCCTGCCCCTTCTTTTAGAATTTCATCATCTGTGAAACTGATTATACTTGAGGACATAATTAATCCAATCATGTTCTGCAAATTACCAGGAGAAATATCTCTTGGGACATGTGCTTCTTTTAGGATTGTTATTAATGCACCTTTGTGTTGTTCTGAGAAGAGAAGCAGGGAGAACATGTTGATCTGTGCGAAAGTCTACTTGAGTTTCTCTATTACATCATATTCACCTTTTTTGAGTACATGAAGGAATTCAGTTTTTTTCTTCTTAGTTAGAAGAGACCCTCTGATTTTCTCCTTCTCTGGCTTTTCCTTTTCGCTGCCATTCTAACTCTTCCACAGTATAACATCTCCCTGAATGAGTCATTCCTCAAATTTCAACTACTGGCTCGACTACTGTTTCTGTAGGCAAGGTGGTGGTTTTGTATGTTCAGGGAATTCTTCGTGTATCAATGACAGACAATTGTTTAATTTGTGGAAGCACCATTTTCTAGAAGATTGGAAAATTGATTGTGGGTAAAATGTCTAGTACTATTGGTGAGGACATTGCAATAACTGCTGGGAAAGTTACGACTACTTGACTGTTTAAAAGTGGTATTTTGGACGCTTAAGTGGCTGATCGTTGAATTGGATTAGCCAAAATGGGCAAGATAATGGATTACCCCAGAGGGGGAATGGTTCCAATTAGTCTTGGTGTTCTCATAGCCCTTCTAGGAGATGAGTTAGGTACAAAGCCAGCCATGGCAATAGTGCTTCTGCAAGGATCGCCCACTACATGAGTCACTATAGTCCCAGATGGACCAATCAACACCCCAGGATTAGATATATCTTCTTCGTCAAATAAGAAGTTTATCACTCGATGGTTCGGGAGAGGATTGCTGGGGACATTGGGCATGTTCGGAGGAACCAGTATTTGTGTGCCTATAATCTTGCCATCAATGAAGTCTTTTATCTTATGTCGCAATGAAAAACATTGCTCAGTATCATGTCCTGTCTGGCCAAAGTGATAGGCACATTGAAGATTTGGGTCAAGCCCTCTTGGGAGTAGAGTCAATGGTGGTCGAGTTGGAATTTGTGTTATTTGTCCTACTGCCAATAGTTGTTTGAAAGCTTCAGCTATAGGGATTACCAATGTAGTAAATTGTCTATTCCAACGATCGTTTGCTCGCTACTAATTCATTTGTTACCTCATTTGTTTTGTTGGTGAATGAGTAGTGTCTGTCCCAGTTGCTAGGGTTTGAACTTGTAGTGGCGGCATAATTGAGAGAAATTGATATTGTGACTAGTAAGGCAAGATTTGACTGGAGTGATACTGGGAGTATTGCTATGGAGTTGCAGGATATTGCATTTGATATGGAGAGTTGTTATTGGTATGAAGAATTAGAGAAACTTCTCCCTTTTTTCTTTCAGGTTTCTTCATCGAGGGTCTTTTATTGGATGAATATTTTTCTCCATTCTTGGTGTAGGGATCTATAAGGCATCCTGTCTTTATTCCATCTTCAATTATCTCACCTTGAATCATGATGCCCGCAAAGTTTTTTTCGATACTAGCACAAAGTTTATCAAATAAGATCCCTTTGCATGTTCAGATAAAAAGTGAGACATATTATGAATATAATAATGGTGGGTTCACTATTGTAGCTGCTTCTCTCTATCTAAGGGCGTGATCTTTGAAAGATTCTTTCGATTTCTTAGTCATTCTCATCAATGAGCTTTGATCAATGCACAAATTGCAATTGTGCTTATATTGCTTAATAAAGGCATGAACCAATTCCATCCAAGACCAGATTTGGCGCATTTCCAATATAGCGAACCAGTGAAGTGCATGCCCTATTAAGCTGTGTCGGAACAATTACATGGGAAGTTTATCATTACTTGTATAGCCACAAAACGACCCAGCATAGAGCCTTAAATGTGCGATTGGATTTCCCATGCCATTGTACTTGGAAAACTTTGGCATCTTGAATTTAGGTGGGAGCTAGAAATTTGGAAAGAAGCATAATTTGCTGAAGTCAGTGCTTCTGTATACGTTGGTTCCTTGGAGGGTTTTCAATGCTTCCTCTATATTTTGGATTTTTGGGGTAATAGTTCAATCAATGATTGGGATAAGAGCTGGTACGTTATGAGGATGAGGTGGATCGGGATCATTGTTTTTCGGAATGGCCTTACGTTTGTGGGACCGCATAGAAAACTTCATGAGATATTGTTGGAATGTTAAATTGTGCAACATGAATGATTTGAGTGATAGGGACAGGCGGAGCAACAGGCGGTTGTCCGGTTAGGAGCACTGTGGATCCAACTTGAGCATGGTTGTTGGAATGAGTAGTTACTGGAGGTACTAGAGGAGCTAATGGAGCTTGTGAGGATATAAAAAATTGCATCATCAAATGGAGATCCTCAATCTGGCTCTTCAGCTCATTGAACTCGGATCGTGGGACCATGTCTAGATTTGCTTGAAAACTGTGGTAACCATGTTCTGTATTATGCTAATTGGTCCTTATTAAGTATGTGATTATGTGTTTGGTATGATTTTGTGTGCCACTATGTGAAAATATGTGGTTTTGAATTTCTATCTGTTCACCGTAGGAATATCTGTTTCATTATCTGCTTTGGAAATTAAATTGAAGGCCCTATCGGCCACAGAAACCGAAATTGACTACGCCATTGTGATTGGCATAATTTTTAGAGCCTACGGTGAAATTGGATTGAAAATTTATTCGGATCAGATTAAATTGATTAAATTAATGGATTAAGTGCCCAATTGCTTTATATTAAAATAATGTATTTGAGAGGGGGCTTTTAGAGGCCATTATACACCCTCACTTTGTTCCTTTTTGAGCTCATCATCCAAAATTCCTCTTTAGAGAGAGGGAGAATCGGATTTAGAGAGAGAGAGAGAGAGAGAGGGTTCAATTTTGAAGATTTTGCTAAGGAGCTCAAGCTTTGAAGAGCTACGCTCAAGAACTTATTACTATTTGGAAGATTGAACCTCTAGGTGAGCATTTGAGCATAAATTCACGTGTATAAGTTTGTAAATTGTTTATTCAAGTTAGTTGGGTAATCAAGAGCAAGAATTAAAATGAATTTGAAGTTAGAATGAACATGCATGTACATAATTGTTACACTCTTGGGTGTTCTAGCATATAACATTTTAAAAATGAAGAATGGAGCACCAAACCTTACATGCATGAGTAGTTTTGTGTAGCTTTGTGATTTGGAGCATCATTTATACCATTTGTAACAAAAATGAAGTCAAAATTGACATGCATGCATGATTGAAGAGATTATGAAATGGGTATGAAGTTGGAATGTATGGATTTTGATCATGCAAAAAAGAATGTTGATTATTTTTGAAGGTTGGGCCATGATTTTGAATAATTGACTTCATGTTGGTTACATCCATATGATATATATTGTGTTTGCATGTTTTGAGACCAGAATTGTGGGTTTTGGACATTTGAAAATCGAATTAGAACTCAAGAACACATTCTGGAAAACCTAGATTTTTTTACATCCGCTCGAGCGGTGGAAGTGCCGCTCGAGCAGGGAATTCGTGTTCCCAGCATTTTTGCAGACTTGGGTTCCCGCTCGAGCGTCGAGCGGGGGAGTTGACGCTCAAGCGGGGAGCCATGTAGCGAGTTCTTCTGCTTAAGCGCCAGAGTTCACGATCGAGCGTGAATTTGATGTATCCAGCACTTTTGCAGACCTCTTGGGTCCGCTCGAGCGGGGACCCTGTTTTTTTGAAACTTTGAAAAGGCATTATGTCTTTCGTTTTCTGTTCTCTTTCACCTCTGAGTACTCTTAGGCATACATTGAGCATTGTAAATGAGTTAGAAGAATAAGAATGAAGCCTAAAGAGGATTATGTGAATTAAAGAACGGATTGAACTATTTGTGACCCATATGTGTTGTGTGATATGTAGGGTCAAGCTCCAGGGCAAATCCACAAGCCGATCACTGTGAGTAATATCTGAAATACGTTGTTGTCCAATTGCTTACTTCTATGTAAGTTTTGTAAAGTTCATTAATTTGAATGGTGGACAGAGTTTGATATGAAAGTCTGAAAAGGCCTAAAGGCCTGTTTGATATGAAAGTTTGGAAAGGCCAAAAGGCCAGTTTGATATGAAAGTTTGAAAAGGCTAGAGGCCGTTTTGACAAGAATGAATGATTAGGTCGAAGGCCGATTGACATAAATGATTCGGCCAAAAGCCGTTTTGACACAAATGAAAGAGAAATGGGCCGAATGCCAGTATGTTTGGAACCACAGTCACTTGACTTAAATTGTGTATATATATATGTTAAGTAGAAATATGAATTGGGCCCAAGGCCATTTGTAGCATGTTGTTCTACATACCGTTTGTATGACTCTTTTATTTGATATTATTCACTGGGCTATCGCTCGGGCTCATTCATGTGTTTGTAGGTGAGCCAAGAAAAGTCCAAATCCAGCCCTAGTGAAGTCTGTATGGAACAACTAAGGTTTTGAAGAGTCAGCCCTTGCGTCTCACGCACGAGACACGTCTTCGCCCTTCTGCCATTTTATGTTATTTTGTCATGTTGGCGAGGACTTTGGTGTACGTTTGTATATAGCTTTGTTTTGGCTGATTTAGATTTGAATGATCCTGTCTATATAGAACTTTATGTTACTATAGTTTCTGTTGTGAGTTATTAGCATATGTATGTATGGAATGTTACGATGTGCATATAAGCACGACTCTATGGACAAAGTTTTAAATTTGCTTCCGTTTGGCCCCCGTTAACTCTGTTAAGATACGTCTGGTTTGGTTTGAGGCCGTAGGTAATCTCATGATTACAGACCGGTTTTGTCCTTAACCCACGGGGGCGGGTTCGGATCATGACAAAAACGTGATTCTACTAGATTGTGGTCCATCTCTTGTAAGCAGGATATGGATCGAGTCATGATTGTCCTTTGTGGTGGAGGATTGTCTGGTTGCTTCTTCTTGCATTCAGGGCCAATGTTGCCTGTGGGTGGCTGGGTAGCTCAAACGAATGAATCCTACGTAAAAGAATTTATCATCCACTAAAAAATGATATGCTATATAGAGGTAGATTCACTCCGTAAATCAATAGAGGAAATTTGTTACAGCCAAAACTCTCTATAGTCCCAGTGAAGTCACAAGCCGTCACACCCAGATTTTGTCCAACTTAATCAAAATGATTTAGGACTGTATGCAACGAAAGGAATACGATCCAATAATTGAAACTAAAAGTGTAGGATTTTAAAGAAATATTTTTAGTCGCCATCTAACATGAAATTTAGTTGTGCTTGGTCACCTAAAATTGTCAAAATTTCTCAATCCTAGTTTGGAAAGCATGTTTTATAAAAATTTGAATTTGGTAGTCACTTCCATTTTGGTCTTCGAAAAATCAGAGATGAGTTCGGGAGTTTATTGTTACAGGTAGAGAAGGTGTTAGGCATCCTACACCGCCCTTACGGTATTGTGTTTCTAAATTTATTAATTTCTTTGCTGGAGGATCTACCTTTGAAAAATATTTATAATGGTAAAAGTAAAATTTAAGCATTTAATACGAAAAATGATTAGTCGAATTAGTGGTACAGTCTTTGCATGTAAATAAAAGAAATATATATATATATATATATATGTATGTATTTGTATACATACTCATGTACATATATATATTGGGGGTTAATTCCACCAAATATATATACAGATATTATTTTTACATGTGTGTGTATAAATATATGTGTGTGTATATATATATGTAAGGGTCAATTTCATCAAAATATATATGCATATTATGATAAATAATATTTATTTAATATACACATGTACATATAGAGGTCAATTCCACTAAAATATATATACATGTATGTTATGGTAAATATCATTTATTCATTTTTTATTTATATACATGTGTATACATATATATATATATATATAAATATATGTAGGGGTCAATTTCACCCCAAATTTGTACATATATATTATGATAAACATACACATATGTATAAATAATACAATGATGACGTAAACATAAATAAAAATAAAAATAAAAATAAAAATGAAATAGAATAGATTAACTTGAATGGAGTAAAGAAAGTAAATGGATAATATAAATATTGTTCAATTTGATAAACAATATACATAAATATCCACATGCGGGTTAAAAAATCAAAATATCTAACACATATATCTTTTTCACTCTGATTATTTTATTTATTTTTTTATTTATTTATACTCTCTCCTAATTTCTTCTGCTCTCCTCTCTTCCTCACTCTTTGTTCACTTCTTCAATTTTTCTCTCTTTCGATCTCCCCTCTCTTCTGAGCTCTACCTTATTTGGCATCACCTTACTCTATTTATAGAGAAGTTATGGTGGAATGATGATGATGATGATGATGATGATGATGATGATGATGATGATGATGATGATGATGGGTATAAAAGAAATTTAAAATGGAATGATGATGATGATGTTGGGTGGAAATTATCTCCACAGTTTTCATTTATATATATATATATATATATATATATTTTGTATAAACCTTTTTAGAATTTATTCAGTGTAGTTGAGGCACACGAATATCTTGTTCTAGGTAGTTGAAATTAGCTTGATAAGAATGATCTTGATTTGATGGATGCCATGTGGCAATTCTCCATTGGTTGGACATGAATGAAAGGAATCTTCAAACACATGAAATGAAAACCCATTTAGCTCTGGGCATTGTGACAAGTTGTTGATGAAGAATAATCCTGTGTGGTGTAGGTGTATGACAACTAAAATTAGTGGTTAAGATTTGCTTGATGAAATTCACCATAAATTTGTGTCCAAAGAGTTTTGGGCATTCTGGATCCAACGGTGACTTCTATTTCTGCAAATTCCTTTGACTTGGGGAAAAATGAGGTATCAACACAAGTGTTATCTATTGAAAGTTTCATGGGCATTTGTATTTCTAGGCACTATATTGCACAGATTTTTAAAGATACTTAACTGTTGAAAATTTTGAAATTTTAGGTGACAAATAAAATTAATAAGTTATCTGTTGAAAGTAACTTCTCTATCTGTTTAAATGTCTTTTCATTTGTGTACCTATTGAGTAATGGCCATTATATTGCACATACATAGAAAAAAAAAAACTTATCTTTTGTTAAAATACTTATTAACTAATTGTACTAATTGCATTTTTAGGTGTTGAATTTTTATTTGTGCTAAGTTATTATGCACTAATTGCATTTTGAGGTTCATCTATATGTTAAAATATTTTCATTTGCCCTAATTTTGTAATCCTAGTGTTGAAACTTACTACACAGTAATCAAATTTGAAGTTTTTATTTGTTGGATTCTTGAGTTTATTTCTCCTTACATTTTTTTCTTTCCTTCGCAACATCAACACCATGAAAAAAAAAAAAAACAGCACACAATCACAACATAAAGAATACAATTGTAACGACCCCAAAATATAACAATAGATAAACCCATAAGGTAAACCAAATATGTGGAAAACTAATAAGGTTTCAGTCTTTCATTAATTCTTTGGAAAACATTACGGAAGGTGCCATATTTATTATACATTCATAAACCCTATATTCTGAATCTACAGCATGTGACACATAGTGCTATATCAAAATGAAAGGAAATTCAAAAAAGTTAATGCCTTAATGACTATATATTCCCAAAGTGATACTTGGTTACAAAAAAAAGTGGTTCAAGCCCAAAATAAATAAAAAGCCTGAGGCTTGTACAAATGATATTTACAATACAAAAATGAATGAGCCTTTAGCTCCAAGATCCTCCTAAGCTAAGTCCTTTGCGGAGGCTTACCATCAACACCTGAAAGTTGGTTTTCACATAAGGTGAGCTACAACCCAGTAGAGAATACTTTAAAACATTGCATGATACTTAACAAAGTCATATTGCGAGTGCATATGAATTCCACTTACCAAAACGTTACACTTTTCTCCTTCAAAACAATGCAATGCCATGATTATAAATTAATTCGTAAAAAAAATACTTTGCAAAATCAGAAAACAGGGCAGTGAATACACAACACTTGAAATCTCTAGATTGTGTCTGCCAATATGCTATACAAGCACTACCAAAGCTATTTTACTGGTACTAACTGGAAGGATTGGCACCTAACCACCGGGCGTGGGGCGGGGGGGGGGGGGGGGGTTCTGGACTTTTACCATGGACACACAGGACAACATAGAAAATACCACAACCACACCCCCTAATCAGATTCACCATGGCATTCACCCATTTTTCTCAAAATGATACTTTTTCAATGTATAAATATGAATCAATAGTAAATGCATGATGTATGAGTAATTGGTTTCCATTAATGTAATCTTCATGCAATTTCCACAACAATCAAACTATCATCCACTGATAACCCAAAACAGATATCACTACACAAAAGAAAAATAAATCTCCAAGCAACATATATAATTTCATAATCTCAATATAGGAGTAATAATTCATATTCAACTCCACTTTCATTATCAACATATATATTCATATTATCATTTCAAAAACTCAACATGTTTTCCTTTTTCTTTAGTTCAAAACCAATGATTTCCAAGATTTCTAACAAAACATCTATTCCTTTCAAAAATACATTTTTAGAAGAGATTTTCAAGATTTCAACCCAACTTATCAATATAACCATCTCCACAACATTTCCCATGAACCTATTGGAAAACTCCTGTTTTATACTTCCGAAACCAAATCCAAATCAAACCCTAAATCAAACCCACAACTCCCAAATATCCACTCTTTCAAGAAACACATAACAAGGCCAAAAATCATACAAAGAAGTTAAAGAAATTCCTATCTCAAGATTAGAAAGAGAGATGAACAAGATCCAAAATTTATCAGAGCCTAAAATTTGAACTTTTCCAATTAGAACGTTCACCTCTACGAGCTCTACACTTTTTCCCAAAGCACTATGGCGGTGAGACCAATGGATTTGAGTGTCTAAGGATGTTTGGACAAGAACTAAGGAGAAATAGTGAAGAAATTTGATAAAGAAACCTTTTAGAGAGAGAGAGAGTGAGAGATCCAAAAGCAAAAGAAAAGATTTTTTTCCCGTACTGATGTATGCACAGACCGCTCAAGTGACCAAAACACCGCTCGAGCGTCCAAAACACCGCTCGAGCGTTAGACACAAGGAACCACCCGAGTGACCAAATCATGGCCCAAGTGCAAAATGACCTCCTCCCAGTAGCTCAGACCTGCAATTATATCGCTCGAGCAAAAGAAATACCGCTCAAGCATCAGATATAGAATACCGCTCGAGCGACCAATCCATGGCTTGAGCGAAGAACACCCCTCTTCTAGTAGTTCAGATTGCAGACATAGATACTGGGAGGAACCAAAGACCAGTCGAGTGAACCGAAAAAGAACCAAGCATAATCCCTTTTGAAAAACTAATGCTCAACTTGTTTCAAACAAACTCACAACCATAATATCAACTCTCCAAACAACAATATAAGAAAAGAATAGGCATAGACAATCACAATGAACACCAGATTCCGAATCAAAGAGTATGAAGGGTCAAGTCTTAACCCAGGCCGCTATAATCTACCCGCTTTAGGAAATTTCATCTCCAAAATTGAACCAAGATAACGACTACAAAAGATAACATCCACAACAACACAACTCACATTCAACAGCATAAAGACAATACAATCCAATCAAAACATATTGATCTTAATTCTCTAAAACATTCATGATGTTTATATATTACAACACAAATGAATTTTAGTACAAAAGATTCAAATATCAACAAACAAGTCCGAGTACTTCTCACGGACTTCAAACTCACGCTCCCAAGTCGCCTTCTCAACTCCATATTGTCGCCACGACACCTTAACCAATGGAATTGTCTTGCCTCTCAAGACTTGATTCCGAGTATCTAGCACCCAAACCGGTTTCTCTTCATATGAGGCATTTTCATCTAACTCTGAATCGGTCCAATCCAACATGTGTGAACAATCAAGCTCGTACTTCTCGAGCATACAGATATGAAACACATCATGAACCCCAAAACGTTAGGGCGACAAAGCCAAATGATAAGTTACCTCCCCAATCCGCTTTAGAATCTCAAAAAGCCCAATGAATATCAGAGACAACTTCCTAC
Source organism: Camellia sinensis (assembly GCF_055761805.1). Taxonomy (NCBI): domain Eukaryota; kingdom Viridiplantae; phylum Streptophyta; class Magnoliopsida; order Ericales; family Theaceae; genus Camellia; species Camellia sinensis. Next base: position 96,576,726 of record NC_138975.1, on the reverse strand, counting down.
TCTTTCCAATCTCGTAAAACCCTGCATTGATGAGAATTTAAAAAACACATGCTCCCTTACCTCAAAAGACAAGGATCTTCTCCTCCGATCAGCATAACTCTTTTGATGACTCTGAGTTGAAATCAACCTCTTGCAGACAAGTGCAACCTTCCTCATCGTATCTTTGAGTAATTCTAGGCCCAACATAGGTGCATCACCCACCTCAGCCCAATAGACTAGTGATATACAAGATCAGCCATACAAGGCCTTAAAAGGTGTCATTCTAACACTCGCTTGAAAGCTATTACTATAGACAAATTCCACCAAATAAAAAGAGACATGGTGCCTCAAAAGGTGTCATTCTAACACTCACTTGAAACAGCGCCTCAAAAGGGACATGGTGCACTTGGACTACTTGTTAGTCTAAGGGTGATAGGCGGTGCTAAAATTTAACTCAGTGCCCAAGGCACTCTATAGGCGCTGCCATAACCAAGCTGTGAAACATGGATCCCTATCCAAGACGATAGTCATCAGGACCCCGTGAAGTCACACTATGTCCTTGACATATAGGTCTGCAAGAAAGTCCACTGAGTCACTCGTGCACATAGGTATAAAGTATGCAGATTTGGTTACAATTACCCACACGACATCCTTATCCCGTTGAGTCCTCGAAAGACCCACAACAAAATCCATCGTGACATGCTCCCACTTATCAATACCAAATTCGATGGATCACTCAAGCAACCTCATGAAACAACCCCTGACACTCATTGTCCTTGACTAAAGAGATGAAACACATGGATTAGCACACTTGAGAGAGAGGATAAATGAAGATAAGTGGTGTAATAGGGAGAAGAGTTATTGTACTTATTGAACTTGTGAATGGATGGCTAAAACTATTCCCAAGCATATCCACAAGGGTCCAAAATTCATAAGAATGAGACAGTTGAAGCTAAGAAAAGCAAGGAAACAAAGAAAAGACTATCGACTCAATGGATGGGTGGCTAAGACTACTCCCTCCACATCCACGAGGACTTACAACAATTACGTAATCGAAAACAAAGTTAGAATTAAAGAAAAAGTAGGGAAAAGATGATCCAAGGGACCAATGATTCACCACTTAAAGAGGATGAGTCTTTCTTGTTCACAAACTCCATTTAAGGCCCCTCAAGAGCTTTTAGGGGTGTTCTTTAATGTCCAAAGTCCTTTTTCCATAGTTTTGGATCAAGTTTTAATGAAGAAATGGGTTTTAAGGTTGAAGATGGTAGGTGAGAGATGAGGAAGGAAGAAGAGAGCTCTCAAGCTTTTCTGTCATTGGGCAAGTTTTTTTCCAATCATTTGAAAAGAGTTGGCGAGCTCTATATATAGAGCCCAGGTCATCAACATTTTGAGATATTTGTGGTAGGTAAGCAACAAAAGATGAAATTTTTGAAAATGCTCTGTACCCAGAACATTCAACCAACCAAGCTTCCTAGTGATTGGTGAAGTGCTTTGTGGCCAGCCATTATTTGGTGTCCAGCCAGCCAGTGGGCACATCGTCAAATAAACAAGAGCAGGCTAGCCAGAATTGAAGGGACAAATAGGCATTTCTGAGGATTTAATCATTCTCATTCACTTTTATTATATTCTTCGCTCTGTTTGTTTGAAAGAATGCAACGCTTTGACTTTAAAAATATGAGCATCAAAACATTATGGAAATGTCTGGAGTTGCACCACAAAAACTCATTTTGAAAGAGGTTTCCATTTTAGTTGAAAAACATTTGTCCAAAACAGGTCGTTTAGAGAGTTTAAAGTTCGATCCTTAGAACTTCTGCCATGGAACATACAAAGATTAACACCTCTCATTTTCATCATTAGGAACTTAAAAGGGAGTGCCCTACTCTCAAGGCTAGTAAAAAAAATGGGGTATCTACAGTTGCCCCTATTTGACAGACTTGATGCGTCATTTTCATAACGTGAGTGAATGTCAAAGCCCGAAGACGACCCTTTTTGACAAGGCTGCAAGACTTGGGAAAACAAGCAAAATACAGATAAAGATTTGGTTGAACCCAAGGGCTGCCCACATATCCCTTTCCAAGGAATCAAACCAGCGTAGTTTAAGGGCATAATGCTAATGCCATGTTCAACACACATTTTGAAAAGAAGGGCTTACACCGTGTGCACTGCCATGATTTGATAATTGGACTTACGTGTACCACACTGTCAGAGTTTGATGATGTAAATGCCACGGAAGGTGACGAGATGAAAAAATAGATAAAATTGCAAAGGTGGCAAAAAGAAAGAAAGGGGCCAACACAAACAAACATGCAATGTATGAAAGAAATACAACACCCACCCGTGCCATGGCACAAGCGTGAAAGAAAAAAGGATGATCGCAGCCAAAACTGCATATGACCAGCTGTCACAGCACCAAGGAACTCCACAACACACTCCAAACATGCCGCAACATGAAGAAAGAAAAGATGGTGTTAACTGCCAACCCGTAGGGGGCGGTATTAACCGATGGTAGTGTTAACTGCCAACCCCGCAGGGGGTGGTACTAACCAAGGGTGGTGTTAACCACCAACTCGCACATGGGACAATATTAACTGAGAGTGATGGTAACCGCCAACCCACACATGGGACGGTATTAACTGAGGGTGGTGTTAACTGCCAACCCAGCAGAGGGCGGTATTAACTGAGGGTGGTGGTAACCGCCAACCCTGTAGGGGATGGTAACCAAGGCTAGTGTTAACCGCTAACCTCGCAGGGGGTGGTATTAACAAAGGATGGTGTCAACCACCGACCCGTAAAGGGCTGTTTTAATCAAGGGTTTCACCTTTCACACTTAGCACGTGTGGGGCTGACTGCAAAAATAGAAGCATTATGCTACAGAGGCAAATGCGGGAAAAACACAACAAAGATATGGAAAAACCTTCCTCTCCATGGGTTCTGCTAGATAATCCCGCCTTAGTACACGGTAGGGATGACAACCATACATCTCTGAGCAACTACTGCACATTTCTGAACACCTTTCTTCAAATATGTTGTTGATGCTCACTTGGTCAGCTGACAACTTGGTCGGTCGAATAAAAGAGTGGTTGGTCGGCCCTATCGAGTTTTTACAAGGTAAGAACAATCATTTCACAACTTTGAAAGTTTATAAAAAGGTGCGACCATCCAACTTCCTTCACTTTCTTTTGAAAACACCTCTCAAACTCTTCAAACTCATTTCCAAACATTGCCCATGGCTAATGATGACCTCCTCCCTTTTCCACCCAACTCTTACATTAGTTTTGACAAACCGAACACGCCATTAGGCAGCGATACCTCTTTTGGAAATACGGTAGCAGAGGCTCTTGTTACAACCATGATAGATGGCATTGACCCAGAGCTTGCTTATATCATTACCCATGCGAGGAGGCACGAAATAGGACACCCTCGCAGGGGTGCTAGTAGTAGCAGGTAGGCAGCAGTTGATGAGCCTGCCCAAACTAAAGTCCATGGGTGAGGATGTTACTATGGTCCTGGACAGGCTCCTTACGAGTGATACGGACTAGGCCTCTGAGGTCAATGAGGATGCTGGCATGGTTAAGTTTCAGTAGCTCCACATATTCCAAACATCTACCTTGAGGTTTGGTTGCCTCTAAAACTAATCATTTCCTCTCGAATGGTTTCCATGCAATACTTTCCACTTTTCTCTAACTAACACTTCTTCCTTGTTGCAGGGCAGAGCTGCTTTGCATGAGGTAATTTTCATTAGCAATGATGATGACGATGATGACGCACCTTACGGACCCCTTGATTATTCCTTTGCAGGCAGTAGTGTCTTCGACAATGAGGCTAGTGGCGATGATGATGCCCCTGGTGGAGTTGGTTCCCCATTGTCCACTGGGACGATGGATTTGGCCACCTAGTTTTGCCTTATCTTATATTCCACTTTTCTTTGTTTTTCTTTTTCTTTCCTTGTATAGCTCGTAGGAACTTTGAATGCAATACCCTCAACTGTCATAGGATGCTTTGTACCTACCTTCGTAAACAACCTACACCCTTCATGGCCCATGTATATAACAACTCTTTTGCTTGTGGATGACGTCCATCTATTATTCTTTGTATATGAATGCTTGTATACTTGACTGAACATCCTCTTATCTCTCAAACTTTGTAACTGTATATCTTCGCCTGTTCAGGCATTCTGAAACTCATCAATGTATCTGATCTAATTTCTAGAACCTGCCAGCCAATACCATAGTCGGCCTGCCAAATGTGAGGTTGATCGGTTGACCCATGCTTTTCCCAAGTAGCTCTTGACTTTTCCACTTCTAGTAGTGTGTAAAAAGGTGGTACTTTGGCTGCAAACAACTCTCAGCCACTCGAAGTTTGTTGTTTATATGGCTTTGTACACCTTCTTTTATTTGAAATGGTTCATGACCTCTCTCTCTCCTTCCTTTCTAGTACATCTTGAGACATGGGTTCTCCCCTTTATTTGGAGTTTGTCGACTTGTTTGATGGCAGCTCTAACGATGTTATAGTCTTGAACTTGGAAATCATACGCTCAAGAACTCCCTCTAGTGGCTGTGGAGCTACAAGAAGGCTTGTTCGTTGGAGAGAGGAGCCATGGGCAGCCTTGGAGGAACCCACCGTTGACAACGAAAGACAAGTTCATGGCCGCGACAAAGTTATTGGCTGATCTTTGAGCTACACTAGTGCCCATGGCCATTTTCATGGACTTGGCCCGACGCCTCGTGTACTTCAGAACTCTTTGCCTATGGGATCTTCATTTCCTCATCTCATCAACTCTTTAAGGATATAATGCACTGATCTTTCCATTTATTTCCCATTCCGCATGGTTATTCTTTACTCATTTCTTGAATGACACGGTTCTTTTTGGCTTTAAAATGACAACTTAGAATCACTTTGACCACCTACTTTGCTTTCTCTGGTGGTGAGTAGCAATAAAGAAGATGACACGGGAGCTGCTTTTAGCACTGAAAAAAACTCTAATGATCGCGACGATTCCGGCAATGACGGTGATGCACCAGGAAACCTTTCATATTCCTTGTAGCACTAGAGCCTTTTCCCTACAACTTAGGCTACCTCCAGATGCATCATTTCCTCATTTTTCTCTTTGAAGGACAAGGGTTGCACCTTTATGTTCATAACGAACCCGGTATATAGAAATAAGCATGTTTTGGGCTTGCATGTCCTAGCGCTTTCCTCTTGTGAAATGCAATTGCTCTTGTAATGACTAAGACCTCCTCTTGGGTTTTGACAAAACTCTTGTAATCCTCTTATGTTTAATAGAAATCTTCCTTTACGAATTAATCAACTTTCTTTGTTTGCATGGCTCGGTCTTTCGGGCATGTACTTGATATGTTTACTTCACACTGGAACTTGATTAGCATCAATTCTTCCATTTGGGTACAAACACAACATATCCGGACAAAAATTGACTTTGCCTGTATAAAAGGCCCCTGCTAGCCACTCATTTAGGTTACTGGCTACAAAGTTGGCCGACCGTTTTGGGTTTTCCAGGGACAGTTTTGTCTTTTCGCCTTTCGAAATGTTTTATAAAAGCAAACCAACAGTTTATTCAAACACTACACCACCTCGAAAACATCTTCCCTCTCTTTTCCTCTCTCTCTCTCTGTGTCTCTCTCTCTCTTTCTCTAGATTTTCTTCCCCTCTCATATTGCCCAATATCCCACGTCCTTTTTTTTTTTTGAAATTGCCATTTTCCTCTACATTTGCAACCAATCAGTTTGTGATTCAGTTGAGTTTGAGTCTTCCACTCTCTATTACATGTTTCACACGTTTTAGGTTAGTCCCTCAGTCTTTCCCTTTGGATCCTCACATTTCTTTTCTTTTCATTTTTTCAGATTTTTGGGCTCCCTTAGGTAGTCTTTTAGTTTTCTTCCTCCCTCTCCCTCATTTTTTGCTCACTCTTACCTACTCTTTTCTCGATAGATGCTGATATCCATCAGGGATACGTTCTTTCCATTTTTCCAGAGGTCGATATGCCTTCCCTAACCCCCAAGGCCGACGCACATATACCTACTAAACACAGAGGCATCTAGGTGGATGACTCAGACATGGCAGCGGAGGACATCATTCCTCTCATGTTTACACTTGAGCTCCTACTCCTGCCTTACAGGCCGTTTGATCTGGCTACATACTAGCTTTATGTTCACTGGATTATTCATGGTAGAATGCTCACCTTCACCAAGTTCCGGCCAGGGGTTGCCCTGGACGTGCTCATTCGAAAGCGACAATTGCACTTGTCCTACGATGCCTGATTAGAACACCTTGATTCCAAACCCACATGTTTATTTACATTTGCTCATCTGCATTGTACTAATTAAACTTTCTTGCAACAAGACGACGACCTCTAGGCGAAGGGCTATGGGACAGTTTTATTCCCTTGCCAATGATATCGAGTTCTCTCAACTAGAGTCCAGACCGTGGTGGAGTAGATTAGCTTCGGTACCTTCTGTTTCGGGATCACTCAGATACAGACCACCTGGTCAACTATTGCAGCCCTTATGGAGAGGTGGTGGGATACTACCAACTCTTTCCATTTCTCTTTCACTGGGGAGATAATGATGACCACCTATGACTTTTTGATGATTACTGGCCTTTTGATAGAGGGTGATCCGATCTCTTTTGACTCGGATATAGGATCCTAGGACGTCGACCAGCTTCATCTACTTAGGACCATACCCATGAAGGATAACCCAGGGATCATTCGTTACAGCTGGCTACATTGGAGGTTTTACGACACACATCTCGAGACACTCTAGAGGAGGCTGCTCAGTATGCCCGCGAATTTCTCTTATAGGTCCTCGGTACTACCCTGTTTGCAAACAAGGAGAATACTGTTGGATTATACTTTCTAAGCACAGTGGTGGACATCTCGCAGATGAGGGATTATGATTGGGAAGACGCCAGCCTCGCCACAACACCAGAAGTAGTTCATGGTTGTGTAATTGCCCTTCTAGTAACTATTTCTAGAAAGCATTTTTATCACACTCAATTTTCACGTTCTTACCAAATATTTTTGTCTCTTGTACTTTGTTGAATATTATTGGTACTGTGAGCATACATTAACATTTCAATTAGATTCAACAAATGATTTTCCTTAATAAATGAATTGGAATCTCTAAAACCTTGTGACAAAAATTTATGAACATCCAATTCTTACATTAACAATAACCGAAGTATCTATAAAAAAAATTTATTTGTATTACAAAAATGACGTATCTATTAAATTAAAAATGATCAGATTCTAATTTTTATTTGTTGCAAAGTATTATCTGTGCAAATGAATATGTACTTTTATTATCTTTTGAAATTTATTATACAATCATGACATTTACAACTTCATCTATCTGTTCAAGATGTTTGTAAATTTATTTATTGAAACTTATTTTTTGATTTCTATCAGTTCAAAATGTTTTTATATTTATCTCTTAAAATTTTATTTTATTTTTTTATTTTTTATTTTTTTCTTTCTATTTGTTGAAAAGGCCATTTATGTTCAAATGATTTTCACATTGGTGATTTTTATCTGTTGGAATGGATTGTTGAGTTAGTTTAAAAGTGTTATGTATCAAAGTAAGGTTATACTTGCGTTAAGTTATCTGTTGAAACTTATTATGCAGCAATTGAATATACAAGGTCACCTATTTGTTCAAAGTGTTTATATACTAAGCTGTTCAAAGTTATCTTTTGGTTGCTACATGTTCAAAATGTTTCTATATTTATCTCTTGAAAGGTTTTTTTTCTTTCTATCTGTTCAAAAGGCCATTTATGTTCAAATGATTTTCACATTGTGAGTTTTATCTGTTGGAATGGATTGTTGACCAAGTTTAAAAGTGTTATTTGTCAAAGTAAGGTTATGCTTGTGTTAAGTTATCTGTTGAAATTTATTATGAATTAATTGCATTTAAAAGTTCATCTACCTGTTCAAAGTGTTTATATACTAATATGTTCAAAGTTATCTTTTGGTTTCTATCTGTTCAAAATGGGTTATCTGTTAAAAAACTTTTCAAATTCTAATTTGCATATGTTCAAATGGATTTTGAGTTGTTTGTTTAAAAGTGTTATTTGTCAAAGTAATGTTATCCTTGTGTTCAGATATATGTTGAAATTTATTATGCAGACATGACATTTACAACATCATCTATTTGTTCAAAGTTATTTTTTGGCTTTTATTTGTTCAAAATGTACCTATATTTATCTATTAAAAGTTTTTTTTTTTTTTTTTTTGAAAAGGCCATTTTTGTTTAAATGATTTTCACATTGTGATTTTTTACTTGTTGGAATGGATTATTGAGTTTGTTTAAAAGTGTTATATGTCAAATTTCTTTTTATAGATGATTTCAAGAAACCCATGTAACTGCAACTTAACAAACTATTTTGTTACACGAATATTTCACAATGAGTTGCAAATGACAGTGTAGACACCCCATTTTTGACCGTCCTTAAGACTTGGACGTCATTGTTTGAACACTCGATGATTACCCTTGCTTGTGTTCGTCTTGAGTTCTCGGAGGTTTCGGCTACGAGCCTTACCTCAAGACCTCTCGATTTGTTTGTTTTGTGTTTGGTTTTGCATCAAAACCTTGTTCTTTTGCTTCTGAGGGTGGAAAATAGCTTGTAAGCCATCTCCACACCTCACCGACCATGGCTTGAGGCCACTGGCCTTGTTTCCTTGCCACCGGCCATTGGTGATGCCCGGTCGAGACTATTGATGGTCGGTTGGCATTGTGTTTGGTCGGCCGGCCACTAATTTTGGTCAATCGGCCACTTTTTCTGGCCGAGACCTTTTCTTGAGGGGGTTTGAACCTTTTGAACCCTTGGTTCTAGTTTCTTGAGGAAGCTTGAACCTTTTGAACCCTTGGTTTTAGCTTCTTGAGGAAGTTTGAACCTTTTGAATCTTTGTTCTAAGCTTCTCCAAGAAGCTTGAACCCTTTGTCTAGCTTCTCCAAGAAGCTTGGCCCCTTTGCTCGAAGCTTCTAAGAGAAGCTTGCACTCTTGTTCCTCTATAAAAGAAGAGCTTTTGTTCCATTTCAAGGGTTCCAAGAAATTTGTCTAAGGCAAAAACCATACACTTCCCTCCATATCTCTACATTCCAAGCTCCAGAGTCCATAGTTCTTCGCCCCTTTGCACCACAACTCCTAAGCACACACCTCCACCACTCATCTAAGGTTCTTGGAGGGTCTTGTGGGGACTCAAGACTTGGTTTTGACTCAGAAAAACCTGCTGGAGTGCTGATTTTGAAGAAGGTCTTCAAGGGTGAGTTTCTCCCTCTTTTATTTCCCCTTTTTGCATAAGTTTTTAGCCTATCTTGCACACTGTTTTGAGCTTAGTGTATAACTGATAAAAGCTCTATTTTTGCATGCTTTTGAATTTTGTTTAAGACCACTTTTGTGTTTGGGGTTGTTTACCCCCTCTTAGGCCTTGTTTGGCCCCCATTTTGTGCTATTTTGGTGAGCTCCAGGACCACCTTGTTTGGGCCCCCTCACCACTGAAATCTTGAGGGATTTTAGTGGTGAGGATGGTAGTTTAAGGTCCTAAGAAGGAGTGGGCCATCCCCACTCTTTGTTGTCTTTAATATATGCCATTTAAGCCTCATGTGTGAGCACCATTTTTGAACTCATGTTGGCCATGTTTCAGTAGGTATTTGGTAGTATTTTGCCATGTTTTACCTCTGTTTTTACTTGGCTTAGACACACCATGCATGCCTTGCATACATGTCATGTAATGCCATGCTTTAGCCTTAACATGCTTTGTGCTTTGAGCCTTCTTCTAGCATGTTTTTGACCAAGCTTTGTGAAGCTTTTGTGCTTGTTTTGATGTGCTAAAGGTCTGTTTTTGGTCATTTGGATAGGCCATGCTTTGCTTTGTGTAGCTACCATGCAACCTCTCTTGTATGCCCTAAGCATTAACCCCTCTAGCATGCCATCCTTGCTTTGTTTCAGTGGTTTGGAACCACTTGCCATGCCATTTCAGTCCTTGTGGTGTGTTTGTATGCTTGCATTTGGTGTTCCTTTAAGGCCTTAAAGGGTTGGTGTTTCATGCTCCATGTTTGTGCCTTGCCATCATGTTTAGGCCCCTAAGATGCCATGTCATTGCGTTTTTGGCTTTGTTTTAACATGCTAGAACTCTAATTTTAGTTGTTCAATTCATGCCATGTTTGGTTTTGTTAAGGGTAGTTCAATACCCCATTTGGTAAGCCTTAGACCTTGGACATTGTTTGCATACTTTGATTGCCTTGTTTAGATTGATTTGGCCTCATTTTATAACATGATTTCAGAGCTTATATTGTATGCCATATGTCTATGTTATCCTCTTTTAAGTGTGCTTAAAAGTAGTTTCCATATGCTTAAGTGTTTAGGCCTTAACATGTGCATGTTTGTGTGTGTTTTACCTGTCATTCCTTAGTATGTTGGCCACTGTTTTGGGCCTAATATAGGGCTGCCCAAATTCGTATAAGTCCATTGTTTGCATGTTGTTGCATGCTCACCTTGTGTGTTGTCATATACTTAGCCTATTGCATGTGTTGCATGCTTCAATCGCTTTGCATTTGGCATGCATTCTCTTGGCTAAGTTGCCTAACATGTTGTCCATGTTGCACCTTGCATGGTTGCATGGTTAAGCTTGCATAGTTATTCCGTGTCTTGCATACTTATTTTCTTAGGTTGTGTGCCTATTGCATGCTTACTTGTTTGCATCTCATGTTGCACACTTAGCTCACATGTCTAGGTCGCATATCATTACATGCATCTTTCACCTCTTGATCAATCCATGATAGAGGTTGAAAGCCCCTTTGTATGTTTCTATGCATTGCATTTCATTTGAAATCAAAATACACGACTTGGTTCCTTGGGCCATCACGCATTGAAATGCGCGATTGGTGGTCCGAGAATCAAGGAACATACACCTTTGAGTCACAAACATGATAAGGGATGTGTTGGTGCACACATTTGCTTGAATTACATTGCCATGCCTTATTTTGCCCTCTGCTGCTGTCAAAACAGGTTCTGCAGGAAGACTTGGCCGGTCGACTACATGGAGTGCCGACCGACCAATTATTAATGGCCGAGAGCTCAACAAATGGTCGATGACCATCCGGACATGGTCGGTGGGGTTTCCACTTGGTCGGTGGTGATCCACAGTGTCCACGGAGCATGCCTTGGGAGTTGTGCAATTTTCAGAGGAGCAGAGCAGGGGAAACAGAGGCAAACTTGTGCATGGTGGTGGGTTTCCGAGCGGAAACGAGAACGCATGCATTGGGCCCTCTTCCCGAGGCTGTTTTTTCTGCTTAATTAGCTTAGTTAATTTGCTTAACTAGTTAATTGTCTGTAATATTTAATTGGCTTGATAGTTAGTTAAGTTGTATTATTCTTACGGACCCTCCGAGCGAGGGCAATTGTGTAATAAGTGTGTGTGAGTGTGTGTATGTTTTCCAACCCCCACTTCTTTCTTCCCTTTTATTTACTAGCTTTTGATGGTTAGTATTAGGATATATTTAAATTAGCATATCTCATGTTATGCATGCGTGCATTCATATATTTGTCTTGCATGCATCAGGCTCGGCGCATCATGCTAACTGCATTGTATTTCAATTCCAAATTGAATACGTGTTATCTGTTGCATTTTACATGCCATGTTTAGGATAGCTGAGCCTGTCTAGATTGTATCTTTGCATGTGTTGCAGTAGCCATTTTAAACATGAACTAGGATCATGCATATGATTACTAACTAGTTTCTGTTTTGGCTTGGAGTGCTCTGTTAGTATTTATGCTTTAGCATCTCGCATGAGTGTGAATGTTAACATGATAGCATGCTTACCATGTGGCTATATGCTTATGTGATATAACTGCATGAATGCCTGTGGGTGAAGGTTGGATTGTTTGAATTGGGATAATTCATCGAAATCCGTATTTTAGCCTACTCGCGAGTAGCAAAATTCAACCATTTTCCAAACAAACGGAAATGCGATGCTTTGTTCCGACTTAGGCAATTTAGTCTATACTTGTTTTGCTGTACGCATCACATAGTAATTCTAGGCTAATAACCGGTATAAGAACGCATAATGTTTTCAAAACAAGATATCATGGTTAGTAGAGGCCGATATTCGGATCAGGTGAGAGGGGTGCTCATAGCAGATCTTCCCCAATCGTACCAAGTTCCCGAGCCGATGCAACTTTTGTGATGACGGACACGTGGCCTTAAGCAAACAAGTTAGGGTTTCCTAAATTCCCCCATAAAAAATATTTAGGTGGCAACTCTGTATCTAGCAAAGCAGTCCATGTTTGGCACTTCTTTCTAAAAATCTATTTTCCAAAACGATTTGCCGGATTTGGACTCTTTGGTTCAGATTAAGAACTGTGACGATATGAGTCCGAACTGTAGTGAGCCCAATTGAATAGAACGGGGGATCATCCTCCCAAGGCGTTCTGGGACGTCTACAGTTTCTGGCGACTCTGTTGGGGAGACTCGAGAGCTTGACTCGAACTCATGATATCTTGTTTTGACTACACTTATGTGTTTCTTTGCATTGCATGTGCATTGGTGCGCCGAGGACACCGTGTTGGCCATCTGCTATTCCTGAGCGGTTTGCCAGAGGCTGCGTGCCATAAGGCTTACCGGTTACGGGCTCTGCCAGTATGGGAAAACAAACCCCGGTTTTACCAGGGCACCCTTTTTGACCATTCGACCTAGTGCATATTTGAAATCTATAGTGACCATTCCAAACTAGGACGGGTTGCTTACTCGATTATAGGTTGTTTAAAACTGCTGCGTGCATAGTGAAACCCTAGCTCCTGACAAAAATAGGACAGGAAAACCCTACCCCTATATAGGGGTGTTTTGGCTCGCACTTATCTGCTATGTGCTTTAGAGTGCGTCTCTACGGGAATGCATGTATTAGTTTGCAAGTTTGGGCATTAGGACTGTGGGCACCAGTTCAATATTTTGGGATTCAGTTTACCTGAGGGTATCGGTTTACAGGCAGAATTTTGGGCAGAATTCAGTAGAGAGCACAGTCGTTCAACTATGTGTATACCTATTCTAGTGAAATTGGGCTGAGATGCTGTCTGTTTTCTCTTTTGCTAGGGTAGTCCTGGAATCATAGCTTCAGAAGGCTCCACTATCCCTCGGGTACATTGGATTTGTGCTGATAGACTTTGTCAGGTCAGAGATTCAGTTCAAGGATAATCAGGGCTAGAGAAGGCTAGTCAAGCACAGACCACCAGTACAACAACTACCAGATCAGTGATCTTTAAGCAGTTGGGTTGAGATTTCCGAGCCTACTGCAAACACAGACATACCAGTTGCTCAGATAGATCAGGACAATATGACGGGTCTGGAAGAGATGGTGCGCCAACTCCAGGATAGTATGAAAGCCATGCAGCAAGACGTTGTCCGTCAAGCAGAATTCACCAAGCAACAGACCGTGGTCATAGCCCAATAGGCAGAGACAATCACCAGGCTACAGCAAGAAGCCAGGACATCTGCTTCGCACCAAGCCCTTCCTCCACCAAGAGTCCCAATACCCGGGGAGACGGCGAATGTTCAGAATGTCCAGGAGGATACAGACATCCCAACGGGGCCGGCTCCACCCCCGATTCTATCTCAACTATCCAAGGCACCCACTCCTATCAATCAATCGGATTCTCCCTTCGAGTTCGAGGTGGACCCCACGGCATTAAAAATGAGCAAGCTTGAAAAGCTGTTCAAGAAATCTCAAGGTGTGAAGTCCATTTCGGACATTGAGGACGGCTATACCGACGCAACTGTGAAGCTGTCGGACAGATTCAAGATGCCACAAGTTGACTGCTTTGACGGATCTGGGGATCCCATGGTGCGTCTACGGTTGTTTTCAGACATTCTAAGGCTGATGGGCCTCACCAGACTACAAAAGTTTTCTTTATTCGGCCGGACCCTGTCGGATGTAGCAGCCATCTAGTATGCAAAACTGGAAGACGATGTTAAGAGGAATTGGGATGAGATGGCCGAGGCTTTCGTCGATCAATACTCCTACATTACACAAATCGAGATTACAACTCGTGATCTCGAGACGACTAGGCAGGAGCCAAAGGAGGGTTTCTCTGATTTTGTAACCCGGTGGAGGGCCAAGGCCTCAATGATGACCATTAGGCCAACCGACAAAGATCAGATTCGGATGGTTGTGCGCAACCTCCAACCCAAGCTCATGCAGAAGATGATCGTTCTCCCCTTTCCCACCTTTTCAGACTTGCATGAGATGGGAGTACAGATTGGAGGATGCTTTGAAACAGGGCCTGATTGACAATGACGGAGAGCAGCCCTGGAGGGCGTTTTCCCGCAGTTCGAATGCGACCACCAGTGGTGATACAGTTGTAAGATCTTCTGAAATTGGAATAGTCACCACCAAAACAGCCACCCCCTTTGTTGGTACATCCAATCCAAACCCCCGAACCTCAGACTATCTACCCCGAGGCAAGAGGATTTTCACCCCCGTTTATATGCCTTTGGCTAAAGCTCTGGGGGTCCTACTTAGGAATGGACATCTGAAACCGCTAGAACAACGGCCTCTACCTGATCCTCTCCCTCTAAAGCATGACCCGACTAAGTACTGTGCTTTCCATCAACAAACCGGTCATGACACCGACAGTTGCGTCCGTCTCTGCCACGAGATGCAAAATTTGATTGACAACAGGGTCATCCCCGCACCAGGTCCTGCAAAGTCTATCGACACTTGATCAGCGAACTTGTGGGGGATAATGTGATGTGATCAAGAGATGAACCACCTACGGGCAGCACCCAGTTTACTCCAGATATGGCCTATGGCACGCACTGTTTTGAGCATTTGTGAATGCTGGTTTTTGTACTTTTTGACTCGGGTACTGAGTCAGTTTTGTTATGTTGTTTAGAGTCTGTCCTGTTGTATAGAGTCAGTCTTTTCATATTGAGTTAGTTGGGTCTGTCTTGTTGTATCGAGTCAGTCCTGTTTTGTTAAGGTTGGGTGATTCTGGTGGTGTTACCTCGGGCATCACCATTTTGTTTTGCGTTTGTCTTTTCGTTTTCTTTTGAGTCTGTTTCTGCCTTGGAGCCAGTAATGGCAATAGATTTGAATGAACAACAGTGATTTTCATACTCTTGTGTTTGCTTCTGCCTTGCACCAGTTGTGCCAAAGGATTTGAATGAAATGGCAGTGCTTTTCACTTGCTTTTCTGTTCCTTAAAGTCATTGCATTTGACCTAAGGTTTTCAAAACTTTTTGAATAATGTATTGAAAACGAAGAGGAAGGAATTCCTTGGGATTTGCAAAATTTGACCAATTGAGAGAAAGAGAGACGTGCTAAGCCCTTAATGATTGAGATCATGTTTGTTAACGTGAGTACTGAGAAGGACCCTGGCTTGCTCCAGATTGGTTTTACACTGCCTTCAGCACGAGCGATTAGTCGCTTCTTTAAAATTTTTCAAAAAATGTTTTGCGCAGTTCTGCGAAGACCTGTGTGGAATCGCTCTTAAGATTGTGCAGCCTAGGATCGCTCTCAGCCTTGAGACTCGACCCCTCACTTTCAAACCTTGAGCCTTAATTCAGAATGTGCAAAGGTCAACCACAATGTGAGGCCTATGTGGCCAGATTCGAAGCAGCCCTTGTACTAGGGGCAAGGAAAGTCAGATCAAGAAGATCAGTTGTCATCAAAAGAAGCTTGCAAAGCTAGATCAGAAGCATCCCTGGAACTAGGGGCAAAGAATTTCAAATGTGCTCGAAGAGCCGAAGATGGATCATTCCACAAATCAAAGAAGGTCGGCAAGAATGCAAAATTCCAGAAGGGAGGAAAGAAGACAATTTTTGCTGAAGGACAACCGAGTTCGTATCCACAACACTAGGGGAAAATTCAGCCCCCCATTGGATGGACTCCTGCATCGTCAGCAAACAGCGGCCATTCTCCTGGATTCAGATGACTTCAGGATCTCAAAACCATTCGACATGGACAAAGCTACACTTTTACCCTTGAGAGGCTCGCTAGGCCGAAAACCTAAAAGGGCGACCCAGGCAAAAGTTACAGCAAGAAAAAAAAAGAAAAAGAACAAAAAAAATGCAAAGAATGAAAAAAAAAAAAAAGAGAAAAAGAAGAAAAAAGTAGAAGAGAAATGAAAAGAATTGAAAAGAAAAGAAAAACAAAGCTCGCAAGGTTGAAAACCCAGAAGGGCGGCCTTGGCAAAAGTTAGAGCGTAAAAGGAGAGAGTAATACACGAGTGTACCTTAACCCCAAACTACGTAAGGCTTGATTCCCATGTTTGGGATACGTAGGCAACTTCTTCCTGAAGTCCATCCGCAAACACTTCTACAATTGATTGTGTCCATGTAATGGTTTTTGATCGTCTTTGCCTTCTCTGTATCTGAGAGTTCGGTTGTGATCGTCACTCTGAGGACAGATTACAGTGTGCTATGGCGCTATCCAAACAAGGGGCAACTTTCCATTGCCATGCAGCTCTCTTCGAGCAAGGGGCAATTTTCCATTGTTATGAATCCGAGGTTGCGCATCTCAAAAGTAGGTTCTGTGCTCGTTGAGCAGTAGCCGATTTGCAAAAACAGTTTTTGAGAATTTTTACTGAGGTTGACTAATTCTCTCGAAAATTATCCCATTTTTTCCAAACCTGAACCATTTCTTGGACCCAAAAAAAAGGGAAAATTTTCAGTGCTCATAACCTAACTTGCATGATTTTAAATCAGAAAATCAAACAAGCATGTTAATCTAACTCTCATGTTGGTCAAAATTGTTTTAGTAGAAAACCAAAAACAAAAAAATGGTCAAAATGATGAACTTGGGGCACAGTTGAGTCAGGTGTTCTGTCTTTTCCCCGTTGTCAACATACATGCCAGAAAGGGCACTATACTTGCCAGAAAGGGCACTCTACCTGTCGGAAAAGGGCACCACTGAAGCTGACCGCAAAAGGGCAGAAAGCTCTCACATCCTCCACGCAACAAGGTATCAAGCGAAGTGCGAAACACGAACTAGAATGGAGCAAGGCATTCCACTCCCTCATCTGGACAGATCTGATTACGTCCAAACTCCCCGGCAGAGCATCATCAACCGATGTTAGCAGCAGATTTGCTACACACCCAGTTGTAGCGCAGCCCCTCTGTGGGAGAAACTCACTGTTGTGAACAAGAATGAGAATCTGGTAGAATACCAGAGGCAAGAGCCCACAATTTCCAGCTTATCTATCAACCACCTAGGGGAGGGATAAAAAATGGGAGATTGAAGAATAGAGAGACGTACGCTGAGAGAAAAAGGGCTTTTTCAGAAAAACAGAGCCTGAGGGCCAAGTGATGTGAGAATCACAAATGAGAAAAAGGGTGGGAAATAATACCTGAAAAAAACTGGCTCCTCGGGTACTGAGAGGTCTCTCGTCTTTGTAACACGTCTGTGTGTCGTGTCCTTTGTTTTGTTTGTCTCGATTCTTGCTTTGAGTCTTCTCGAGCATGACTCGATATGTTTTGGTTGTTTACCTTTTGTTTTCCGTTGTTGAGTCGTAGTGCGCTGTGTTCAGTCGTAGGCTCAATACCCGATCGAGAACTCATTTCTCAATTTCAATCAAATAGTTTTGTGCTTGGAGTGTTATGCCATTCTCCACATTTGTACAAAACAAGAATTTATTCTTTCTTAAAACCGCAGGGTTCAACCCAAGTCATGCAAAAACAGTAAAACAAGGACCTATATGAAGCTATATGGGTTCCAGACTACAAAGCAAAAGAAAAGAGGGAAAACCGAAGCATCTGAGTGTGTTTCACCTTTAGCAAATTCCGTGATTGTACTCCGGATGTACCTCTTCAGGCCTTGTCAGTGCTCCGAAGAATGAGTGTGCCACTACTCCAAGCTTAAGCCTGTTTCAAGTCAGAATGGCAATTAAAGCAGTAGCAGATGTTATCTCTCGCCAATATAAACAGGGTGTACCCTTTTCAAGCGGAGTGTGTTACAAACCCATCCGAGAGGTAAATCGGAGGTTGCGTTTGGATTTGGTCTCGTTAAGGCTTGTATTTCCTTATTCGGCATTTTGTTTCAAACGCGCTTTTGAAGTTGAACATTCGTCGTATCGTTATGCACACCATTTCTCGCATTGTTACGCACACCATTCGTTGCATTGTTATGCACATCTATCTAGCATTGTTATACACCGTTACACCTGCATTGCTATGCACATTATATTTGCATTGTCATGCACCTCTTCACTTGTGTAGTCACACACATTCCACTTGCATTGTTATGCACGCCCTTTTCCGTCTTTCTGAAACACCGGGATACGTCCCTATGTTTCTCTACCTCTCTGAAACACCGGGATATGCCCCTATGCTTCTCCCCTTTGGTTAAGAGCATTTGGAATACGTTCCAATGCTTATACCTTTTCGACACACCGGGATACATCCCTACGTTTCTCTCTCTCTGAAACACTGGGATACGTCCCTATCTTTCTATCTTTCCGATACACCGGGATACGTCCCTATGTTTCTCATTCCTTCCGAAACACCGAGATACGTCCCTATGTTTCTCAATCCTTTCCAAAACACCAGGACACGTCCCTATGTTTCTTCTTCTTTTTCGAAATACTGGGATACGTCCCTATGTTTCCCATTCCTTCCGAAACACCGGGATACGTCCCTATGTTTCTCATTCCTTTCCGAAACACCGAGACACGTACGTATGTTTTTTCTTCTTTTCCGAAACACCGAGATACGTCCCTATGTTTCTCCTTCTTTCCGAAACAACGGGATACGTCCCTATGTTTCTCCTTCTTTCCGAAACACCGGGATACGTCCCTATGTTTCTCATTCCTTTTCGAAATACCGGGATACGTCCCTATGTTTCTTCTCCCATCTTTTCGAAACACAGGGACACGTCCCTGTGTTTCTCCTTCATTCTGAAACACCAGGATACGTCCCTATGTTTCTCCTTCGTTTCGAAACACCGGGATATGTCCCTATGTTTCTCCCTCTTTGGTAAAGAGCATTTGGAATACATTCCAGCGCTTGAACCACTCTGAAACACCGGGATACGTCTCTATGTTTCTCCTTCATTTCGAAACACCATGATACATCCCTATGTTTCTTCCTCTTTGGTTAATAGCATTTGGAATACGTTCCAGTGCTTGAACCACTTTGAAACACCAGGATACGTATCTATGTTTCTCCTTCGTTTCAAAACACCGGGATACGTCCCTATGTTTCTCCCTCTTTGGTTAAGAGCATTTGGAATACGTTCCAGTGCTTGAACCACTCTGAAACACTTGGATGCATCCCTATGTTTCTCCTTCGTTTCGAAACACCGGGATACATCCCTATGTTTCTCCCTCTTTGGTTAAGAGCATTTGAAATACGTTCCAGTGCTTGAACCACTCTGAAACACTGGGATACGTCCCTATGCTTCTCATTCCTTTCCAAAACACCGGGACACGTCCCTATGTTTCTTCTTCTTTTTTGACACACCGGGATACGTCCCTATGTTTCTCCTTCTTTCCGAAATATCGGGATACGCCCCTTTGTTTCTCCTTCATTCCGAAACACTGGGATGCGTCCCTATATTTCTTCTTCATTCCGAAACACCAGGATACATCCCTATGCTTCTTCTCCTTTTTGAAACACCCAAGATACGTCCCTATGCTTCTTCTTCTTTTCCAAAACACCGGGATACGTCCCTATGTTTCTTCTCCTTTTCGAAACACCCGGGATACGTCACTATGTTTCTCCTTCTTTTTCCGAAACACCGGGATACGTCCCTATATTTCTCCTTCTTTTTCCGAAACACCAGGATACGTCCCTATGTTTCTCCTTCATTCCGAAACACTGGGATACGTCCCTATGCTTCTCTACCACTCTGAAACACCAGGATACGTCCCTATGTTTCTCCCTCTTTGGTTAAGAGCATTTGGAATACGTTCCGGTGCTCGAACCACTCTAAAACACTGGGATACGTCCCTATGTTTCTCTCTCTTTCCGAAACACCGGGATGCGTCCCTATGTTTCTCCCTCTTTGGTTAAGAGCATTTGGAATACGTTCCGGTGCTTGAACCACTCTGAAACACTAGGATACATCCTTATGTTTCTCCTTCGTTTCGAAACACCGGGATACGTTCCTGTGTTTCTCCCTCTTTGGTTAAGAGCATTTGGAATGCATTCCAGTGCTTGAACCACTCTGAAACACTGGGATACGTCCCTATGTTTCTCCGTCGTTTCGAAACACCGGGATACATCCCTATGTTTCTCCCTCTTTGGTCAAGAGCATTTGAAATACGTTCCAGTGCTTGAACCACTCTGAAACACTGGGATACGTCCCTATGCTTCTCATTCCTTTCCGAAACACCGGGACACGTCCCTATGTTTCTTCTTCTTTTTTGAAACAACGGGATACGTCCCTATGTTTCTCATTCCTTTCGGAAATACCAGGATACGTCCCTATGTTTCTTCTCCCTTCTTTTCGAAACACCGAGATACGTCCCTATGTTTCTCCTTCTTTCCGAAATATCGGGATACGCCCCTTTGTTTCTCCTTCATTCCGAAACACTGGGATACGTCCCTATGTTTCTTCTTCATTCCGAAACACTAGGATACATCCCTATGCTTCTTCTCCTTTTCGAAACACCTGAGATACGTCCCTATGCTTCTTCTTCTTTTCCGAAACACCGGGATACGTCCCTATGTTTCTTCTCCTTTTCGAAACACCCGAGATACGTCACTATGTTTCTCCTTCTTTTTCCGAAACACCGGGATACGTCCCTATATTTCTCTTTCTTTTTCCGAAACACCAGGATACGTCCCTATGTTTCTCCTTCATTCCGAAACACTGGGATACGTCCCTATGCTTCTCTACCACTCTGAAACACCAGGACACGTCCCTATGTTTCTCCCTCTTTGGTTAAGAGCATTTGGAATACGTTCCGGTGCTCGAACCACTCTGAAACACTGGGATACGTCCCTATGTTTCTCTCTCTTTCCGAAACACCGGGATACGTCCCTATGTTTCTCCCTCTTTGGTTAAGAGCATTTGGAATACGTTCCGGTGTCTGAACCACTCTGAAACACTGGATACGTCCTTATGTTTCTCCTTCGTTTCGAAACACCGGGATACGTTCCTATGTTTCTCCCTCTTTGGTTAAGAGCATTTGGAATGCATTCCAGTGCTTGAACCACTCTGAAACACTGGGATACGTCCCTATGTTTCTCCTTCGTTTCGAAACACCGGGATACATCCGTATCTTTCTCCCTCTTTGGTCAAGAGCATTTGAAATACGTTCCAGTGCTTGAACCACTCTGAAACACTGGGATACGTCCCTATGCTTCTCATTCCTTTCCGAAACACCGGGACACGTCCCTATGTTTCTTCTTCTTTTTTGAAACAACGGGATACGTCCCTATGTTTCTCATTCCTTTCTGAAATACCAGGATACGTCCCTATGTTTCTTCTCCCTTCTTTTCGAAACACCGAGATACGTCCCTATGTTTTTCCTTCTTTCCGAAATATCGGGATACGCCCCTTTGTTTCTCCTTCATTCCGAAACACTGGGATACGTCCCTATGTTTCTTCTTCATTCCGAAACACTAGGATACATCCCTATGCTTCTTCTCCTTTTCGAAACACCCGAGATACGTCCCTATGCTTCTTCTTCTTTTCTGAAACACCGGGATACGTCCCTATGTTTCTTCTCCTTTTAGAAACACCCGGGATACGTCACTATGTTTCTCCTTCTTTTTCCGAAACACCGGGATACGTCCCTATATTTCTCCTTCTTTTTTCGAAACACCAGGATACGTCGCTATGTTTCTCCTTCATTCCGAAACACTGGGATACGTCCCTATGTTTCTCTACCACTCTGAAACACCAGGATACGTCCCTATGTTTCTCCCTCTTTGGTTAAGAGCATTTGGAATACGTTCCGGTGCTCGAACCACTCTGAAACACTGGGATACGTCCCTATGTTTCTCTCTCCTTCCGAAACACCGAGATACGTCCCTATGTTTCTCCCTCTTTGGTTAAGAGCATTTGGAATACGTTCCGGTGCTTGAACCACTCTGAAACATTGGGATACGTCCTTATGTTTCTCCTTCGTTTCGAAACACCGGGATACGTTCCTATGGTTCTCCCTCTTTGGTTAAGAGCATTTGGAATGCGTTCTAGTGCTTGAACCACTCTGAAACACTGGGATACGTCCCTATGTTTCTCCTTCGTTTCGAAACACGGGGATATGTCCCTATGTTTCTCCCTCTTTGGTTAAGAGCATTTGGAATACGTTCCAATGCTTATACCTTTCCGAAACACCGAGATACATCCCTATGTTTCTTGCATGATCATAAGTTACGCCCAACTTTGTGCATTGTCTTGTATTTTGCCCCTGCCCCTGGGCGCATATCTTTGTTTGTTGCTTGTATGCTTTATCTATGTCTTCGGCCTTGTCAAAAATGGGTCGTCTCTGGGCTTTGACATTCACTCCCGTCATTTTTTTGACTTTCGAGTTTTGTCAAAAGGGGCAACTGTAGACACCCCATTTTTTACCGTCCTTAAGACTTGGACGTCATCGTTTGAACACTCGATAATTACCCTTGTTTGTGTTCGTCTTAAGTTCTCGGAGGTTTCGGCTACGCGCCTTACCTCAAGACCTCTCGACTTGTTTGTTTTGTGTTTGGTTTTACATCAACCACTTGTTGTTTTGCTTCTGAGGGTGGGAAATAGTTTGCAGGCCATCCCACACCTCACCGGCCATGGCTTGGGGCCACTGGCCTTGTTTCCTTGCCACCGGCCATTGGTGATGGTCGGTCGGCATTGTGTTTGGTCAGCCGGCCACTGATTTTGGTCAATCTGCCACTTTTTATGGCCGAGACCTTTTCTTGAGGAGGTATGAACCTTTTGAACCCTTGGTTTTAGCTTCTTGAGGAAGCTTGAACCTTTTGAACCTTTGGTTCTAGCTTCTTGAGGAAGCTTGAACCTTTTGAATCTTTGTTCTAAGCTTCTCCAAGAAGCTTGAACCCTTTGTCTAGCTTCTCCGAGAAGCTTGGCCTTTTTGCCTAGCTTCTCCAAGAAGCTTGGCCTTCTTAGCCCTTTTTCCTCCAAGCTTCTAAGAGAAGCTTGGCCCCTTTGCTCCAAGCTTCTAAGAGAAGCGTGCACCCTTGTTCCTCTATAAAAGAAGAGATCCTCTTCCATTGCAAGGGTTCCAAGAAATTTGTCTAAGGCAAAAACCATACACTTCCCTCCATATCTCTACATTCCAAGCTCCAAAGTCCATAGTTCTTGGCCCCTTTGCACCACAACTCCTAAGCACACACCTCCACCACTCATCAAAGGTTCTTGGAGGGTCTTGTGGGGACTCAAGACTTGGTTTTGACTCAAAAAAACCTCCTGGAGTGCTGATTTTGAAGAAGGTCTTCAAGGGTCAGTTTCTCCATCTTTTATTCCCCGTTTTTGCACAAGGTTTTAGCCTATCTTGCACACTGTTTTGAGCTTATTGTATAACTGATAAAAGCTCTATTTTTGCATGTTTTTGAAGTTTATTTAAGACCACTTTTGTGTTTGGGGTTTTTTACCCCCTCTTACGCCATGTTTGGCCCCCATTTTGCGCTATTTTGGTGAGCTCTGGGACCACCTTGTTTGGGCCTCCTCACCATTGAAATCTTGAGGGATTTTAGTGGTGAGGATAGTGGTTTAAGGTCCTAAGAAGGAGAGGGCCATCCCCTCTTCTTGTTGTCTTTAATATATGCCATTTAAGCCTTATGTGTGAGCACCATTTTTGAACTCATGTTGGCCATGTTTCAGTAGGTATTTGGTAGTATTTTGCCATGTTTTACCTCTGTTTTTACTTGGCTTAGACACACCATGCATGCCTTGCATACATGTCTTGTAATGCCATGTTTTAGCCTTAACATGCTTTTGCTTTGAGCCTTCTTCTAGCATGTTTTTGACCAAGCTTTGTGAACCTGTTGTGCTTTTTCTGATCTGCTAAAGGTCTGTTTTTGGTCATTCAGGTAGTCCATGCTTTGCTTTCTATAGCTACCATGCAACCTCTCTTGTATGCCCTAAGCATTAACCCCTCTAGCATGTCATCCTTGCTTTGTTTCAGTGGTTTGGAACCACTTGCCATGCCATTTCAGTCCTTGTGGTGTGTTTGTATGGTTGCATTTGGTGTTCCTTTAAGGCCTTAAAGGGTTAGTGTTTCATGCTCCATGTTTGTGCCTTCATGTTTAGGCCCCTAGGATGCCATGTCATTGTGTTTTTGGCTTTGTTTTAACATGCAAAAACTCTGATTTTAGTTGTTCAATTCATGCCATGTTTGGTTTTATTAAGGGTAGTTCAATACCCCTTTGGTGAGCCTTAGACCTTTGACTTTGTTTCCATACTTTGATTGCCTTGTTTAGATTGATTTGGCATCATTTTATAACATAATTTCAGAGCTTATAATGTATGCCATATGTCCATGTTATCCTCTTTTAAGTGTGCTTAAAAGTTGTCTCGATATGCTTAAGTGTTTAGGCCTTAACATGTGTATGTTTGTGTGTGTTTTGCCTCTCATTCCTTAGTATGTTGGCCACTGTTTTGGGCCTAATATAGGGTTACCCAAATTGGTATAAGTCCATTGTTTGCATGTTGTCGCATGCTCACCTTGTGTGTTGTCATATACTTAGCCTATTGCATGTGTTGCATGCTTCAATCGCTTTGCATTTGGCACGCATTCTCTTGGCTAAGTTGCCTAACATGTTGTCCATGTTGCACCTTGCATGGTTGCATGGTTAAGCTTGCATAGCTATTCCATGTCTTGCATACTTATTTGCTTAGGTTGTGTGCCTATTGCATGCTTACTTGTTTGCATCTCATGTTGCACACTTAGCTCACATGTCTAGGTTGCATATCATTACATGCATCTTTCACCTCTTGATCAAGCCATGATAGAGGTTGAAAGCCCCTTTGTATGTTTCTATGCATTGCATTTCATTTGAAATCAAAATGCACGACTTGGTTCCTTAGGCCATCACGCATTGAAATGCGCGATTGGTGGCTCGAGAATCAAGGAACATACCCCTTTGAGTCACAAACGTGATAAGGGATGTGTTGGTGCTCACATTTGCTTGAAATACATTGTCATGCCTTGTTTTGCCCTATGCTACTGTCAAAGCAGGTTCTGCAGGAAGACTTGGCCGGTTGACTACATGGAGTGCCGACCGACCAATTATTGATGGCCGAGAGCTCAACAAATGGTCGATGACCATCCGGACATGGTCGGTGGTGATCCACAGTGTCCACGGAGCATGCCTTGGGAGTTGTGCAATTTTCAGAGGAGCAGAATAGGGGAAACAGAGGCAAACTTGTGCATGGTGGTGGGTTTCCGAGCCAAACCGAGCACGCATGCATTGGGCCCTCTTCCTGAGGCTGCTTTTACTGCTTAATTGGCTTAGTTAATTTGCTTAACTAGTTAATTGTCTGTAATATTTAATTGGCTTGATAGTTAGTTAAATTGTATTATTCTTTCGGACCCTCCGAGCAATTGTGTAATAAGTGTGTGTGAGTGTGTGCATGTTTTCCAACCCCCACTTCTTTCTTCCCTTTTATTTACTAGATTTCGATGGTTAGTATTAGGACATTTAAATTAGCATACCTCATGTTATGCATACGTGCATTCATACATTTGTCTTGCATGCACCGGGCTCGGCGCATCATGCTAACTGCATTGTATTTCAATTCCAAATTGAATACGTGTTATCTGTTGCATTTCACATGCCATGTTTAGGATAGCCGAGCCTGTCTAGATTGTATCTTTACATGTGTTGTATTAGCCATTTTAAACATTTACTAGGATCATGCATATGATTACTAACTAATTTCTGTTTTGGCTTGGAGTACTCTGTAAGTATTTATGCTGTAGCATCTCGGATGAGTGTGAATGTTAACATGATAGCATGCTTACCATGTGGCTATATGCTTATGTGATATAACTGCATGAATGCCTGTGGGAGAAGGTTGGATTGTTAGAATTGGGATAATTCATCGAAATCCGTATTTTAGCCTACTCGCGAGTAGCAAAATTCAACCATTTTCCAAACAAACGGAAATGCGATGCTTTGTTCCGACTTAGGCAATTTAGTCTATACTTGTTTTGCTGTACGCATCACATAGTAATTCTAGGCTAATTACCGGTACAAGAACGCGTAATGTTTTCAAAACAAGATATCATGGTTGGTAGGGGCCGATCTTCGGATCGGGCGAGAGGGGGTGCTCATAGCTGACCTTCTCCAATCGTACCAGGTTCCCGAGCCGAGGCTACTTTGGTGATGACGGACATGTGGCATTAGGCAAACGAGTCAGGGTTTCCTAAATTCCCCCATAAAAAATATTTAGGTGGCGACTCTGTATCTGGCAAAGCAGTCCATGTTTGGCACTTCTTTTTAAAAATCTGTTTTCCAAAACGATTTGACGAATTTGGACTCTTTGGTTCAGATTAAGAACTGTGACGATTTGAGTCCGAACTGTAGTGAGCCCAATTGAATAGAACGGGGGATCATCCTCCCGGGGCATTCGGGGACGTCTACAGACGGAGTCTGAAATTTTACAACTTGGACAACCCAACCAAGTGCCATAAAAATGTCATTCAATTCTTTCATTAGACTCACAGATGTTGGCTAATGAACAGACATACCTGTTACCAACTCAAATGATAGAGACATAGAATTTGGAAGGCCAAGGTGGATATTAATCAAATATCATATTGAATCAATTGACTCCAACATCCTTACTAAAATAGAAGACCAAACATTCCAAGAGCCTGAATTTGAATCACCATCTGGAGGACACCACATTCTGACACAAACAATCCTATAACATGATGACAATGTCAACCTCAATATGTTGGCCAAACAATCTTCAACTCAAAATGTGAGTTTCATTCTGCAAATGACTCAGAATGTGTCCCTAAGACCATGTTTTCAAACATTAAGCAAGACATGGAAAAAGATAAAATTTTTGAGGAATAGAGAATTGTATCTCTTTGACAACTTCAATTGATAACTTGACCCTAGTTGGATATCAGGTCTTTGTTCACAAATAGTAAATCAAACAACTATAAATCGAAAAGAAAAATGTTGAAGCAAATGTAGTAAATAACTAAAAAACATCAACAATAGAACACCAGTATTGAATAGATGGAAACCAAACACCTCGAAGACATCGAGGCAAACAAAGAGCTCAAAGAAAAATATCTACAAATTTTAGAAGGCAACAATGACCTTAAATATCAGTTTACAGAGACAAAGAAAAAAATGAGCACAAAAGCAGAGCAATATGAGGACATGAAGAACAAGTACAAAGACTCAGCCAGACAATTAAAGACTGTTTTGCGAGGGAAAAAAATGAAATAAAAAAGGAGATGAAGAAACTTGAGCCACAAAGGGTGGTTCTAGCAACAAAAAAAAAAAAATGATGATTTTAACATAAACTTAAACAAACTTGAGGAAGAAAACAACATATTGCAAAATGAATTAGTAAGAAAGGTTTGTGTTTCTCTTCAAGAGATAGACAAGGTAAACATTGAGCTAAAGGAAGGCTTGTATAAAGCAATGGATCAAGTTACAAAACTAGAGAAACAAAACTCCGGAAACAAAAGTGAACAACTTTCAGTAAACAAAAAAAGGGAGAAGGTGATGGAACAACTGTAGAAATCGGAACAAAAACAACAAGAGCAAAAGAAGAAAATATCAGAGCTTAAAGGGTCAAAAGACTTCCTCAAGACACAACATCAGAGCCACTTGAAATAAGTCAAGATGTTTCAAGAATAAATCACTAATCTCAGCAAACACTAATGAAAATCTGAAGTTGCACCAACAAGTGTTTCAATAGAATCAACATATCACAGACATAATTGATGACAATAGGGTGGACAAGGTCACTTAAAAACATGCTTAAGAAGTAACTATAAGAACGAAAGGAAGTCGAAGAAGAAGGGGAAAATCAACAGGAACAAATGTTCACGAGTCTCTAACAAAACTGGTCAAGAACAATAAAAGAAACAAGAAAAGAGAAGTTGACTTTGACTATGGAACACACACAAAGAAAGGCATTCAAGACCCCAAAAATGTAAAAATTCAAAAAGATGTGAGCAAGACTGATCAACAACTCGAAAGACAAGGACCTATTTATCAATATTTGGAAGATGAGCTCTTTTAACGCATCCAAAACATCATCAACAACCCTAAAGGAAAAATGTAATTCCAAAATTCAACTCATACAAATATATGAAAAATAGATAAAATTTTTACATTGTGACTTTTAATTTGTTGGAATGTTGACTTTGTTTAAAAGTACTATTTGTGCAAATGAAATTAAAGTTTCATTAAGTTATCTATTTAGACTAGTTGTGCAGTAATCACATTTGAACTTCATCTATCTATTGAAGTGCTTGTTGTTTTGTTTTTACATATTTTATTGGAAAGATTAGCATCATGAATGACTTATCTGTTCGAATAGTTTTCAGTTTATGATTTTTATCCATTGGAATGTTATGCAATAATCACATTTAAAGCTCATATATCTGTTGAATTTATTTTTTCTTTTTTTCCCTCTATCTATTTGAATTTTTTTTATTTGTTGGGAACATTTGCATCAGAAATGAGATATTTGTTTAGATAATTTTGACATTATCATTTTTATCTGTTGCAATATTCAATATGTCTTTTTTATCTGTTGCAATATTCAATATGTCTAAAAGTTCTATCTTTATGAACAAACTTACACTTTTATTAACTTATATTTTGTAAGGTTTTATACAATAATAACACTTTAATTTTATCTATATGTTGACAAATGTGGGGGCTGAATAAATTTATTACGTATGGAGGACGAATAACTTGAGAAAAGAAACCAAATTGTGAATTATACGGCTCCATCCCGGAGGGACGAAGGCCGAATAATCAACTGTAGACTAGGCTAAGTACGAACAGTTAGCCGAACGAGAGATTAATCATTGGAAGAAAAGTGTGCCCAACCGTCAACATTAACAATGACTATAAATAAGGAGAGTATCAGCTAACAAGAGGTATGAAAAAAAAGTCTAAACTTGAGATATAAGAAATTAAGAGAGTATACACTGACTTGTCCGTCAGAGAGCTAATTCCGGCACCCCCGACCGGAATGTTCATTCTTTTTCTGGTGACTAGCTAAGGATCTCTACCATCCCATTGGATCCAAAGAGTATTTCCAAACCACTTCTCCCCAATTGGCGTCATCTGTGGGAATACTCCAACACATCCATGGCGGGCGTGATGGAAGATCCCCCGGTAGTTGCTGACGACCTTACACCACTAGTTGACACCACTCCAAGTAACATGCTTGGACCAGAAAACATTACCGCACGAAAAGCCTTGAACTTCGACTCAGTTGCCCAGACCTCACCCTCGACATCAGCGTATGAGACAATGCAAGCAATTATGGATCAGGCGAAGCAAAACGAATAGAGGCTGGAAAACATAGTGGTGGAGAACGAGTGCCTTCGACAGGATTTGGCCTTAGAGGTGGCAAAATCCCAACAGGCTGCGTGCCAAGATCTGGGACGACCTCTGAGAAAGGATGGTCGATGACCTCGAATTCAGAGACAAGATAGTAGTAGTGATTCTGACTCGTCATCCCCAGGATCCAAAAACAAAGGACGAGTCGAAGTCTCCAGCTCTTCCGAAGGGAGTCCGCGTGCAAGGCCTAAATGAAGAAGAAATGATTCAGACGAAGAGGATCAACATGACCCCTTGGTGCAACGGATCGCAAGGGTGGTACTACATAAAATGTTCAAAGCTCCATCGTTCACCCTCTATGATGGAAAATCAAACCCCACCGATCACATCCATCACTACAAGCAAGCCATGACACTGCATGCAGACTACGAGGCCCTCATGTGCTGAATATTTCCCAACAGTTTAGGACCATTGGCCGTCAGATGGTATTATAAATTGGAACCTGCATCGATCAAGTGCTTCCATCAACTCCAAAAATCCTTCAAGGCAAGGTTCATCACCAATGAGGTCCAGCCGAAGCAGGCCGATTCTCTCTAGGCAATGCAAATTCAACCCAAGGAAACCCTACGTGCTTATGTGGCGCGCTATTGGGAATGCCTTAATCTCGTGGACGATGCCTGCAATAGCTCCATGGCCATCACCGCCTTCAAAATGGGGTTGCACCTTGATAGTGCCCTCCGTAGCTCCTTGACCAGAAGGCTCCCCAAAATAGTCTGGTCGCTAATGAAAAAAGTCGAGGAACACTGCAAAGTGGAGGATGACGCCCTACGGGTTAAAGCCGAGCTCAAGGCCAACAAGACGGCCCCATCTGAGATCGTTCAGCCGATAAATTTTGTACCCTCGCGGAGCCCTGAACCACGGAATCAGGCTAAACGAGACAGAAGACAAGATTCACATTGATCAAATGACCAATGTCCACAACGGGCTAGTGAAGAACTTCAAGTGGATGGTAGGTGTATCAGGCTCATGGACAAGAAATATACAGAGTTGTCAGAGCTGATCAGCACGGTTATGTCTAAAATTCAATATCTTCCGTTCTTCAAATGGCCAGCCAAGATGGTCAGACCTCTGGACACGACCAGACGGGGTAGACGGTGCGAATATCACAAAGACCACAGACATGATACCGACAGTTGTTATGCCTTGAAAGATCATCTTGAGGAGTTGGTACATGATAGTCGGCTTAAGCAACACGTCCGAAAGAATAATTCAACCAAAATAGTTGCTTTATGACAAGATTCACCCCCACTCGGCGTAATCCATATGATTTACAGCTTGCCGACGGTATCCGCGATACATAAAATTCAGTCGAATCCTGATCCCCAGAAGCAAATCACACCAGCAAAACGGCCCCGTGAAGCTCCGAGTATTGCTTTCGATGATTCTGATTTGTTCGGCGTAACGCTCCCGCACATTGATCCCTTGGTCATCGAACTATGCGTAAATTGATTCACCGTTGAACGTGTTCTCATTGACCAGGGGAGTACTTCGGAAGTTATGTACTACAAAACCTTCATCAAACTCAACTTCATTGAGTCGGATCTATCCCCGGCTCATTTTTTGTTATTCAGCTTCAATGATAATCCAGAATACCCGTTGGGCAAAATCACACTACCAGTTCAAGCGGGCTCTCGATCAGTGGATGTGGAATTCTTGGTTGTTAAGCTTCCTTCATCGTATAATCTCATCATGGGGCGAACTTGGCTACATACCATGCAAGCCGTGCCGAGCACCTATCATCAACTGCTCTGCTTCCCGGCCGAACACGGCATTCAACAAATCCTCGATTCCCAAAAACCGGCCCAAGCTCATTATCTCCTTGCTGCAAAGACACCAAGAGAGATAGAAGTGAACTCCATTGAGGTGCCGGATCTTGAGATCCTCGACAATTTTGGGCGGCTCCCATGTGAAAAGGCTACGGAAGCCTTGGATTGAGTTGAAATTGATTGGAATCCTGACAAGTTCTTCATGGTCAGCGCCTCCCTGAGTAAAGTCGATAGGCAACAGCTAATTACCTTCTTACTCGGCAACCTTGACGTATTTGCATGGTCACCGTATGAGATGTCGAGGGTGGATCCATATGTTTCTCAGCATCGTTTAAATGTTGACCCCAAATGTAAGCCAATTATTCAGAAAAGCTGGCGGTCAACCGCGGAACACACTGCTGCTGTTGTTGAAGAAGTTGATTGGTTGCTTGATGCCGGGACAATCCGGGAAGTTACCTATCCTACATGGCTGTCGAATACTGTGGTTGTAAAGAAGAAAAATAGGACTTGGCGCGTTTGTGTGAATTTCACGGACATAAATAAAGCTTGTCCCAAGGATTGTTTTCCCCTCCCCAGAATAGACCAACTCGTAGATGCCACAACGCATCATCAACGTATGAGCTTCCTCGATGCTTATAGAGGCTACCATCAAATTGCCATGCACTCGGAGGACCGAGACAAAACTGCATTCCTTACCCCAAGAGGAACCTATTGCTATAAGGTTATGTCTTTTGGGCTGAAGAATGCGGGGCCAACTTACCAAAGACTAGTCACTGCCATGTTCAAGGAGCAGCTCGACCGTACTATGGAAGTGTACATTGACGATATGGTGGTCAAGTCCAAAGAAGAGCAAATTTATCTAGCCGATCTAGAAGAGACATTTGGCATTTTACGCAAGTACAAAATGAAGCTGAACACTTCCAAATGTGCATTTGGGATCGGATCCGGCGAATTCCTTGGCTACATTGTCAACCACCACAGAATCGAAGCCAACCCGAGGTAAATCATAGCAATCCTAGAACTTGGCTCTCCTCAATCGGTCAAGGTGGTTCAAAAGTTGATGGAGATGGCCGCCGTACTCAACAGGTTCATCAGTCGTTCCGCAGATCGTTGCCGACAATTCTTCATACCCTACAACAGGGTAAAGCTTTTGAATGGACATCTGAGTGCGAAGCAACTTTCAACAGTCTGAAGACTTACGTCCAATCAGTTCCATTCTTGACAACACCTTCGGCAGGTGACCCGCTCATTTCATATCTGGCAGTTTCCGACCGGGCCGTCAGTGTCGTACTATTAATGGAAGAGCTTGGGGAGCAGCGGCCAGTGTATTATGTGAGCAAGGCAATGGTTGACACCCAAACACGTTACCTTCCATTGGAAAAACTCATCCTAGCCCTTGTCATGGCAGCAAGAAAATTGATACATTACTTTCAGGGGCATACCATCGAGGTACTAACGGACTACCCCCTCCGATCAGTACTCCGTAGCGCAGAAGCATCAGGGCACATTTCAAAGTGGGCTCTCGAACTCGGCCAGTACGATTTTCAGTTTCTGTCTAGAACCTCAATCAAGGGGCAAGTACTTGCCGACTTTGTGGCTGAATTCACTGGAGGCCTCGCCGACTTCAAGTCTGATCAAATTCAACCTAAGTCGAACTGGAGAATTTATGTTGGGGACATTTGACAGATGTATTTTGATGGATCGTCCAACCAATGTGGCAGTGGGGCAGGCATAGTTATCATGGCTCTCGACGGGGCAATAATTGAGCAGGCAGTCAAACTGGGTTTCGATGCATCAAACAATGAGGCTGAATACGAAACATTGTTAACCGGCTTACGGAATGCACATCTCCTTGGTGCTTGGCGTCTACTTATTTTCTACAATTCAAAACTAGTAATCAACTAATTGAAAGGGGAATACGCAGCCAAAAATGACCGTATGGCAGCTTACATGAAAACGACGAATTCTTTACTGGAAAAATTTGACCATCATGAACTAAATCAAATGACCCGGGATCAAAACACGCATGCAGATGCCTTGGCTTGCCTAGCCTCTGCCATCAACTCAGAAATCAAACGGACAATTGAAGTAGGATTCATCCCTGAGACGAGCATTGCCTCCTCGGAGTCAATCCCAATTGATATCATAGAATCAAGTCCAAGCTAGATGGACCCTACCACCGCATTCCTATCTTCTGAATAGCTCCTGGCGGACAAAAAAGAAGCACACAAACTGTGGAACAAAGCCTTGCGATATTACTTGGATCCGCAAGGAAAGCTCTACAAAAAATCCCTTTCTGGTCCATATCTAGAATGCATTCATCCGGACAAAGTCGAAGAACTCCTAACTGAAATACATGAAGATAGTTGTGGTGCCCGTTCCGGCCGGCGCTCTCTGGCTCATCGAGCTGTGACACAAGGGTATTATTGGCCGACAATGAGCGCTGATGCCGAGTGTTACGTCAAGAAATGTGAACAGTGCCAGAAGTTTTCCCCTTTAACCCATTTACCTGCTGAAGAGTTAAGCTCTGTCACCAGTCCTTGGTCGTTCACTCAATGGGGACTTGATATCGTCGGGCCATTATCTCGTGCCCCCGGGTAACAAGCGATTTTTGATTGTCACGACAGATTACTTCATAAAATGGGTCAAAGCCAAGGCATTAACGCACATTCGAGATACTGATGTTAAGCGTTTTGTATGAAGAAATATCATCACACGATTCGGCATTCCTAGAGCACTTATTTCAGACAACGGCACCCAGTTTGACTGTGGTGTATACCGAGAACTGTGCAGCACGTATGGTATTCGGCCTTATTTCTCGACGACGGCCTATCCACAAAGCAATGGCCAAGCCGAAGCCTCCAACAAAGCCATCTCGGACGACATCAAGAAAGGCTGGAGAAAGCCAAAGGCAGATGGGTCAAGAATTGTCGAGTGTGTTATGGGCTCATCGCACTACGCTGAGGCTATCCACTGGGGAAACGCCGTTTGCTTTATTCTTTGGAACCCAGGCAATTATCCCCCTGGAGATCGGTCTCCCAACCTTGAAATCGGAAGCTTTTGATATGGGCCAAAATGACATGATGTTGGCCTTGGATTTGACCCTGATTGAGGAACGAGGAGACCATGCCCTTGTGTCCATAGCAAGGTACCAGCAACAGCTTGCTAAGTCGTATAATCAACGTGTTCATATACACTGTTATGTTATACACCAGGGGAATTGGTCCTTAAGAAAGTACTCCCAGCTGCGAGGAATCCAGCTGACGGCAAACTGGGTCCTAACTGGGACAGCCCCTATCAAATTGATTCAATCGTGGGAACAGGGGCATATCAGCTCAAAGACATGTCCGGAAGAAGTCTGCCGTGTCCTTGGAATTCCACGCATTTGCATAAATTCTATCATTAACCCGACTTATAGGGCATGATGATTTATTTTGAATGTTCGCCGTGTACAAACTTTCACTTTTATAATGCAATATTACTTATCTCACTACAGGAAATTTTAGTTTGAAGATGAAAGTCTCCGGATTCGGAGCGCCCTTCATGGATATCACGATTGGCCAAGTAAAAAGCCTCCAAATTCGGAGCGCCCATCAGTGAATGACACTTTTAGGCCGAATAAGCCTCCGGATTCGGAGCGCCCTTCGTGGATATCACGATTGGACAAGTAAAAAGCCTCCAAATTCGGAGCGCCCATCAGTGAATGACACTTTTGGGCCGAATAAGCCTCCAGATTCGAAGCGCCCTTCATGGATATCACGATTGGCCAAGTAAAAAGCCTTCGGATTTGGAGTGCCCATCAGCGAATGACACTTTTGTGCCGAATAAGCCTCCGGATTTAGAGTGCCCTTCGTGGATATCACGATTAGCCAAGTAAAAATCCTCTAGATTCAGAGCGCCCTTCAGTGAATGACACTTTTGGGCCGAATGAGCCTCCGGTTTTGGAGCACCCTTCGTGGATATCACGATTGGCCAAGTAAAAAGCCTTCGAATTTGGAGCCCCATCAGTGAATGACACTTTTTGGCCGAATAAGTCTCCAGATTCGGAGCCCCATCAGTGAATAACACTTTTGGGCCGAATAAGCCTCCGAATTCGGAGCGCCCTTCGTAGATCTCACGATTGGCCAAAAAAAAAAAGGGGAGGGGGCTGAAACATGTCTAAAGCATCCGCTTTCGGCATGCTTTTCATGAATATTCTGTTAACAAGCATAAACTCAGCTAATGAAGGATGGAAGATGATTGTTAATATGTTTAAACACAAACTAAAACAACATGCGACATAAGCTGAAATAACATGCAAACATGTAAAATAATATGTTTTATTGCATTAATCGATAATACATAATCCGCTCCCTATTTATGTTAGAGCGGTATAATATGTTTATTTTTATTTGGCATCCCCCTCGTCATCGCTCTTCTCGACTTCGAAGGCCGCGAAGGGAAAATGATTACTCTGGTATAATGGGGATGCCGAATCAACGCCTGCTACCCGTAGAGATTCTGCGGCCTAGAGAGCCTTGATCCACCCGTGCTTAAATCCACGGTTCTCACATCGGAAGACCTCCTTGGCGAGCTTTTCCTTCGTTTTCTCTATCCCAACTTTTCGGCCTGCCTGAAAGCCTTGTTCATAAGCCCTGGTCTTTGCAGCTTCTATTGCAAACATGCTTGCCGTGTCGCGATCGGCAATTGCGTGGCTTATAAGACACTAGGTCACCCTCTCCTCAACAATCGGGTTAGCCAGGTCGGCCGAATGAGTTTCAGTGGTTGTGACTTTTCTTAATTCCTGCTCGGCCTTTTCCGTGCGGGCCTTTAATTTACGAATACGTTCATTTTTATGTTCGATCTCCCGATGCGTGGCACGAAGACGGATGCCGATCTCATAAGAGGTATATAGTCCTTTCACCGCTCCGTGAACGCCCTCTCGAAACACTTCAAAATCTTGTCGACCAATCATCGACAACTGGACTTTCGGCGGAAAAATCTGTTGTGCAAATTTGAATGCCACGCTTGGATCTCGAACAATCGAGTCTGCTTCCATCATCGGTTTGTTCCTAATAAAGATTGAAAAGCTCAAAGGGCGCGGTGGCCCACTGGCCTCGCTTCCCGAATGAGGAGAGTTTCCCCACTGCTGCTTCTTCCTTCTAGGTGACCTCCTTCGACGAGATGGAGAGTGACGCCTCTCTCGCTCCCTAGATGTCCTAGTTCCCGTTTGTGAAGGTTTCCCACCTCGATGCATCGCTAAGTCCAGCTCAGTCAATGTCCTACCTTCTACTCTACTATTGAAGAATAGTCTACCTGACATTTACACTTATCTAGCCGTCTTCGACAAACTGGTTTGAGTTGAGTCTTAACACGCTAGTGGGACCTACGCGCACGCAACAACTCCCCTTTTTATTAACCATGGCTGCACCGCTCCCAAAGCGGTCCCTTCAACACTACCTCAGCCAATTCATAAATGCCTGATAATCGGTGGCAATGTTTGTGTCGAACAGACAGGCTGTCCCAGCCAATTCACGAAAGGCAGATTCATCAGCCAATTTAGAGCTAATAGCCGAATATTCATTATGCCCCAACAAACACATGAACTGCCATTATTAGGCGGCCTTCATCAACTCGCTGGGGCAAGGGCAGATTCGTCAATCTATTCTACCTAAATATTTGTTGTGCTCCAGCAAACACATGAATCACCATTTTAGGCGGTCCTGTTCATCAACTTATTGAGGCAAGGGCAGATCAATTAATCTATTCGGCCTTACGCAAGTCTTTGTGCCGAACAGACAGGCTGCCCCAGCCAATTCACAAACGACATATTCATAAGCCAATTTAGAGCTAATAGCCGAATATTCATTATGCCCAGCAAACACCTGAACTGCCGTTATCAGGCGGCCTTCATCAACTCGCTGGGGCAAGGGCATATTTATCAATATATTCGGCTAAGTTGCAGTGCTATATAGTTGTTCGCGGGCTTCCTAGATTCAGTAGTTTGTTCTATTCATTTCATGATTGTGCAACCTATTTAGCCGTTAACAAGCATATTCATCAGGTATAAAGGCAAAAGTAATTTTCATTCATAAATTGAGCACAAACCTAAGCCATATATTCGGCTAAGTTGTATTGTTATATAGTTGTTCATGCACTAGCTAGATTCAGTAGTTTGTTCTATTCATGATTGTCCAACCAGCTTAGCCATTAATAAGCACATTCATCAGGCAAAAGTAGTTTTCATTCATAAATTGAGCACAAACATAAGCCATTTTACAAATGAAAACCTCCCTACGTCATTTTCTGACAAAAACCAACAGTCAACACCTAATAATTCCAACAAAACCTACATATACATACTACCAAATAAATAAATAAAACAACAACAACAACAAAAACAACAAACAAAATGAAAAATACTAGACTCTAGATCAGTCTTCGGGGTCAGACGGTAGTGGCTCAATGTATACCTACTCATATGGAATTGGCTGCTCCGATACCACGTTAGTGGCAGGCCAAGGTTTTAAGCCAGCTGTGCTTGAACCCCTTGTTTTCGAACTTTAGCACTTCTTCTACGTAGTCCGCCAAGAATGACATGGAAATTTTAGACTCAGTGTTTGCCATCACCCTCTTCGACTCTTCCAAGTCGGCCTCCAGCTTGGCAATTGTTTCGTTGGCCAGTTTGAGCGCTTCTTTGTTGGCATTTGCCCTTCTCTCGGCGGCCAATCTCAATTCGTAAGCAGTCTTGGCCTTATCTGCTTCAGAATTGACCCTAGCTCTCTCTGCCGCCACTTTCATGGCCTCAGAATTGGCTCGGAGAGAGGCCTCTGCCGCCTTTTCCTTCTCGTTCTTCAGCTCGGCTGTAAGAAAGCCGATCTGTTCGATAACGTCGTGTTGACGACGGCCAATTTCGGCTATTCTTCCCGCCGCCTACAAAACAAGGGATCAATAAGCTAACATAGAAACTTTTCTTTTGGTCAACCTTGCAAAATTACAAAGGGACACTTACAAATATCGCCGATTGAGTGGCTAATGCGATGGTCAACAGATCGACCTCTGCCCTAAAAGCTGCACTATCAACCGACAGAGAAATGGAGGACGCCAAGCTCAAGGCCACTGCTGGGTCTCTTATAGCCGATGCAATAAAGGCAACTGGCATGTTCTTTATCCTTGGTTGTATCGTAAACGGAACAACCAAGTCAGATTCTTCCATGTGTGGCCGTTTGTCAACTAGTTCTTCCGAATAATTAGTCGTACGTTTTGCACCCCTGTGCTCCGTCACTTGAACCTCCTATTGATCGACAACAGGTTCCATTTCAGCCACTTCGGTCTCAACCTCTTCAACAGGAGCAGGTGGAGGAGTTTCTTCCCTAGCATCGGGTGGAGGGGAGGAGGTTGGACTTGCTCGACTTCGGCCCTCCTACGCGCAGCCATCCTCTCGGTGTTTTTCCGTCTGGCTAATTTAGTGAGTGATTCACCAGCCATGTTGTCTGGATAGGAGCCGGGTAGGACCCCTAAGTCGGAAATATATCCTCGAAAGACACGTCCGCTCGGCCGGAAGTGAAGGGAGGGATGACGCCGGCTTCTTCAAAAGTGTCGCGTTAACCTTTTCCTCTAGTCCATCGCATCCGTCCAAAGATGGCTGATTTGGCTGCTCAGCGACTCTTTCAGCAACTTGTTCTTCTCCTGGCTCTTAATCTGAAGCCTTAAAACCGATATGCCTAAGATTCTTGAAGTTCGAAAAAACAAGTGCCGTGAGGTGTTGTTCGCCCCTTGGAATCGGAATTTGTTCCACGGCTGAAAATATGGTATAGGTCGACTCATATCGCAGAAGAATGTGAGCCGCCCTCCCATGTTTTTGGAGATTCGGACGGCAAACAAACTAGAGTACCGTTCTTATCTGCGCAAGTATGTCGTTGTCGGCCGAAGCTAGAACTTTCTTCAAATTGTTTCCTGCATAATTAAAACGGTAAAAACATGGAATTTGAATAGGAAGTATTTAGTAAAAATTCATGGGGAGTTAAGCGGCCACCTTGTTCACCCTTTCGCCTGGGCACTAGATCTTGACGATCTTCGCCCTCGCCGAATTCCCAGTTTCCACGGACCACAACCATGACATCGTCAACTCACTTGCTAGAGCTGGAAAACGTAGTGACCAAGTGATGGTCGGTGTCCTTGGCCCTAAGAAAGTAACACCCCTGCCGTCTAGAGGACTTGGCCAAGGCATAACAATGCTGAATGGTAAGGGTTCCGAGGTTCAGCCTAAGGCGCCAATTTAGTTCTACAATACCCATTATTATTCGAAAAAAGTTTACGTTTGGTTGAGAAGGGATTAAAACCCAATGGCGAAGGATAGCCCTTAAAAAAGGGTTAAAGGGGAAACAGACTCTGCCCTCCACGATTGATAGTAGAGGAAAGACGATTGTACTCTCATTAGTCCTCTCCGTGTCAATCACGTTCTCTTGCAAAAGTGACAGATGAACGTCGTCAGGGATAGAAAAGTGGCAACGGAAACCAAAGACTCTCTCCGCGGAAAGAAGGGCTCTCAAATGTTTAGCCATCACAGCATGAAAAACGGACACTCTACACAGCAAACAAATAAGGAAAAGGGAGTCGAGATGGAAGAAAAAGAAACTTACAAAAAATGAGGAGGACAATGAGGAGCGGAAAGAAGTTGTAGAAGGCGAGAAGCGAGGGAGTTGAACTGACAGACAACGAGAAATCTTAAGCATTGAAGAAAGAACATGCAGATGAAAAGACAACACGGTTTCAAATCGTATTAAATGAATGAAATGTACGAAGGGGTGGGAAATTGTAATCGTGCTCAAAAGTAGTAGGCGTCTTGACACTTGCATTGGAGTAAAGGATACCGTCTTATTTTCTGACTCTCTAGGTCCAA
The DNA here is from genome assembly GCF_055761805.1 of Camellia sinensis. Classification (NCBI taxonomy): domain Eukaryota; kingdom Viridiplantae; phylum Streptophyta; class Magnoliopsida; order Ericales; family Theaceae; genus Camellia; species Camellia sinensis. The sequence goes on along the minus strand of NC_138975.1, from coordinate 96,536,588 downwards.
AGACCAAACATGTCGACTAACTGATGTTAATAGGATGTTTGGGGGGTAATTATGGGGGCCGAATAAATCTATTACGTACAGAGGCCGAATAATTTAAGGAAAGAAACCAAATTGTGAATTATACGACTCCATTCCAGAGGGACGAAGGCCGAATAATCAACTGTAGACCAGGCCAAGTACGAACAGTTAGCCGAATGAGGGATTAATCATGGGGAAAAAGGTGGACCCAACCGTCAACATCAAGAACGACTATAAATAAGGAGAGTATCAGCTAACAAGAGGTATGAAAAAAAAGTCTAAACTTAAGATATAAGCAATGAAGAGAGTATACACTGACTTCTCTGTCGGAGTGCTAATTCCAGCACTCCCGACCGGAGTGTTCATTCCTTTTCAAGTGACTAGCTGAGGATCTCGAGCGTCCCATTGGATCCAAAGAGTATTTCCAAACCACTTCTCCACAACAAACTATTGATATATCTATTAAAACACTTGTTCTTTTCTCATTACATATTTATTGCAAACATTCACATCATGAATGGCATATATGTATGAATAATTTCGAGATAGTGATTTTTATCTATTGGAATGTTATGCAATAATCAGATTTCAAGCTCATCTATTTGTTGACAAACTGCAATGAAATGATCTACAAGGATGGTGAATTAGTCAATAAAGGAATCTACATATGGATCGAACAAGTCATACAACTTCTCTATGAACAATCAATCGCAAATAATGTACGAAATGTATATATATATATATATATATATATTTCTACAATGTATTTACATAAATTAATTACCATTAATTTATACATTCATATCAACAATCAATTGCAAACAATTGTCATGATAGAGAAACAAGATCCAACAAAAGAAGTTCAAAGCTAATTGAAAAAATATGGATTATGAATAGCGCGTGTTGGGTAAGCGGCTAAATATTTATACATTCATATTTATTAAATCAAATAATAATTACTAATTTATATGCCCTTGAAACAAACAATCATATTTGAATACAATGATGAAAGCAAGCAAACAGTAATATTCAATAATTTTTGGAAGGGAATGGTTGCAACATGTAGATATATTCAATTCCCACTAAATTCCACTAGGAGACAAAAGGATGTACCACCATCTCACTGGACCCTATTGGTCTACAACTCGGAATGCGGCACATGGGACTTCTATAACTCAAACAAAGGCAAAAAGAAAAAAAAAAAAAAGAATGATCTTTATCTTCAAGATGTAAAAATTGTGGTATTAAACAATTTTTATTCAACAAGTAAAAAAATATATTATATAAATTGAAATTGAAACTCATTCGTACCTCATATTGTTTTCTACAAAAAGAGTACATTGAGGATCAAACCCTCATCTTTACAAACAATCGTCAAAGGTTAAACAACTCAGCCAACATTTGACCTTTTTCAATTTGAAAACATGACTTTTGCAGCAACCCAAGATTTTAAATGAACTCAGATTCAAATAGAAGACTATCCAATACAACCCCCTGAATTGTAAGTTTACTTATTGTTTGTTCAAATAATACATATGCACATATATTTTCTTACCACAACTAACAAAGAAAACAAAAAATGCAACAAAGACTATGGCATTATTATAGCATACTTGATAATGAGGCTGCCTTTGGGATTGGAATACAAGAAGAAATTAGATAAACAACAACTACGAGAAATAAGAGAAAACATCACAAAGTTGTTTTTTGATTGGAATGCGAAGCAAAAACTTCAAATTCTATAATTGATTTTTTCTTTTCCAAATTTGTATATAGATATTTCAACAAGTATAAAATAGTCTTTCTAAAGACATATTTCATGCCTTTTTTCACAAAGAATGTCTCACAGCTCTTTTAATAGATAAAAAAATAGCCATGTATAACTCATTTTAATAGATAACCTAAACCATAACAAATTATCTGTTCAAAATATCTATTTGTTCAATCCTAAAAACATCCATATAATAGAAACTTCAAAAAATCTAAAACCGTAAATGTCACAACCAAAAACCCACCCCTATAGGTTTAGTGCCTTAACTGGCATGTAATACTAGGATTACCAAAGGCCTCTGAATAGATTAAACAAAATAAAGGGACTAGCCGAAGAAAATACAAACATGTAACGTCTATAGAGCTGTGTAGACATACATGGAACATAAAATTTAGAACTTATATTTACAACATATGTGACACCATCAGAGTGACAGTCTGACATCACCATAGATACAGATAAACCCAAAGAAACTGACCAAACAAACAAAAGAAAATAACTAAAACTTGCATCATGTTCACAAGACTCAAGCACGAAACATTTTGGAACCTCCTCGGAAGGCACATCGATTGGCTAACTCAAAAAGATCTCCATGCGAACCTCACCGAGCTTGGTCCCACGCCTGATCACCCACATACATAAATAATACAATGAGCTGGAGCCCAGCGAATAACAATGAAGTAAATGGTTGTGAATGATGTCCAATTCAAATTCAAAAATCAGAGTTCCTATTAGAAACAGATTCAGATTCACATACTTATACAAATTTCATAAGTAGTTATATGTGGTACATTTGTTAACTATCAAATCAAATTGGTCATAAGACCTACATACATAGTTGGTATCGACGACCATAAAGGTTAATATCTTGTGCACAAGTAGCCATGGTATTGTTACCCCTATGCAAGGACCAAGTGAACATAGGTCGCGATATTGTTACCCCAGGGTAGGGGCCACATGAACATAAGCCATGGTATTGTTACCCCTGGGCAAGGGCCACGTGAACTAAGGATGCCACAAGTACATTTCAGAAAAATGGACATTCATTCGTGATTCACAAAATAGCATTTATAAAACAGATCATATCTTGTCCTTCATAAAACACTTATAATCAACATATCTTTACAAGGTTATTACTCATAGATAGCTCCAATAACAGAAGAGTCAAAGCAGTCGGATCAACGATCTATGACGCGTGACCTACAAAAACACAGAACGGATACACATTGAAACATATGCTCGAAAAACACTTAACTCCTTTTTTTTCTATCTTGGTGTGTTTCTAATCCTTATCTTCATTATTGTGTCTTAATTAGGTCTTAGGAATACCTAAGATGCAATAAGGATGCCAAAATGTAACTTGAACAGTTAGTCAAATTTTCAAAAATAGGGACGTCCGCTTGAGCATAACATTGGTCGCTCGAGTGGTCAGAAAGTCTGCAAAAGTACTAGTTACATGATTTTTTCACTCGACGGTCGCTCGAGTGCAAGACTGAGTAAAAGTGGTCTCCACTTGAGCACAACTTTGGTCGCTCGAGTGGTCTACAAAAGTCTGTAAAACTTCTGCGAGCTCTTATTTGACGATCGAGCTCAACTTCAGTCATTCAAGCAGAAGGTCAAAAATAAGGGTGGCCGCTCGAGCACAGATTCTGCTGCTTGAGCCAACCCCTAAACTTTGCAAAAGTACTGGGAGCTCTCATTCTCTGCTCGAGCGCAAACTGCACCGCTCGAGTGGAGGGTGCAAATTCTGGAATTTCTAAATTACTGATAAAAGTTCAAAATTCAATTTCAAAGCTTTAAAACACATTATTTTGGGCCAAAACTTAGTAAAACATCGAGAAACTCATAGTATATAGTCAATTACAAAACATTTCGCAAAATCAAGCCCAAAAGCTTTGCAAATTATACCGAAACTAAACTTGAAATGTAAAAAACATAACATGCATGGGTTGACATGAACTTTAACCTTCCAAAACATGATCAAACAAGGTAAAATGGTATGAAACTTGTTGAATTTCCAAAACTGAGCTATGATCAATGCATGCATGCGAAAATTCTTCAAAATCGAACTCCAAATGTAAGAGAATTTGTATGCATGTACGGTTATCTTCCTAACTCTTCTTCCTCTTGGCTTAATTATCTAACTTTCTTGAATTCATGCATTAAGTACTACAATTACACAACTAAAAGAGTGAATTCCTACCTCAAGCTTTGAATTCTCATTTGTAAAAGCTTAATCTTCTCAAAGTTGAACAATTCCTTGACTATCCTCTAAAGTTCCCTCAATTCTCTATCATGTTTCCTTAGTTGAGCTGAATTCTTCCCTTCTCTCTCTCTCTCTCTCGCTCTCTCTCTCTCTCTCTCTCACACACACATTTTTTATGCTCAAAACGGTGAAGATGAATTGATTAAAGAGTGTAGTATAAGCCTTATATAGGCTTGATTAGTATTTGTTAATTAAGTTGAGTTAAAGCTAATCCTTGGTATTATTTTATTCTAATTATTTGGTTTCAAATCGAAGTTCAATTGAACCTACCATAATGTTCTAAAAATTCCAAATAACACATAAATAAATCAAGTCAATTTCATGATCAGATACCAATAAGGCCTTCAATTCGTCGAACAGAACAGAAACATAGACAGATATTTCTACGATAGACAGATATAAATGCAAATAACATATAACACATACAATGAAGATAGAATTTCATCATAATTACTTATTAGGCATACTTAATAATAGATTTTAGGCTAATCACAGGTCGCGGTTGTTACAATCTTCTGTGCTTAAAGAGTTCGGTCCTCCAAACTCGAATTACTTTCAATCTAAAAGAACGTTGGGACCAATGAAAATAAATCTGAATATGTCTTCTTCATATCTTCTTCAGTTTTCCAACTTCATAGGTATAATCGTCTTTCAGTACCTCGTGCATTGGTTCAATCACATGTAATGGATCTCCCTAATAATCCCGGAGCATTGAAATATGAAGGACATTATGCATTTGCTCCATGATCGGCGGTAAGGCCAATCAGTATGTTACAGAATTGATTTTCTCTAGAATCTCATATGGACCAATGTATCTCGGAGCCAACTTTCCTTTAACTCCAAATTGTGTTTGTCCTTTCATAGGAGTTACTTTGATAAACACACGATCCCCAACTTCATATTCTTTCTCTTCTTCGAACATCTACATAACTCTTTTGGTGATTTTGTACTGTGTTCAATCTTTGTTGAATCAATTTCACGTTTTCAGTCATTTCTTGCACAAGTTCCGGTCCCAACAAAGGTCTATCACCTACCTCGGCACAACAGATCGGAGAACGGCATTTCCTATCATATAAAGGTTTATAAGGAGCCATACCGATATTTGAATGATAATTGTTGTTGTACACAAATTCAACCAATGGCAAGTAGGTGTAGACACCCTATTTTTGACGACCCTTACGACTTGGATGTCCTTGCAGGTACACCCAATGATGAGCCAATTTGCTCGTCGAGTGCTTGAAGTCCTTAGTAGAACGTCACAACTTTGAGCATTTCAAACCCTGCATCTTTTTTGTCTCATTTGTGGACCATGCCCTGGTCTTTTCAACCTGCAACCTGTGGTGGCCTGCCGGCCATCCCTGGAGGCTGTCAGCCATCATTTTTGGTCTGCCGACCATTGATGTGCCTTGTCGGCCACCACTGATGGCCGGTCGGCCACCAGTGTTTTCTGTAGATATTTTATGCCAATTGTTTTCACAAATGCTTGAATCTATCCACACGTGGAGGGTTGGATCTCCTTGTAGAAATTTCATGTTTTCTATATATAGAGACCCCCTCTTTCTTGTATAAGGGTTAGAAAATTTTAGACTAAAAAATTTTCCTCTCCCTCTACAAATTCTCTACACTTTAGCCTACTTGCACTACACTCTTGCCTACACTTCCTTAACAAAGATTGATCACCTTTGAGTTGAGGTTCCTTGAGGGCCTTCTTGGTGCTCTTAAAGTTGGTTTTGGCTTGAATTGTTGCCTAGAATCACTCTTCTCTTCAAGAGGAATAATACTAGCTTGGTTGGCTTGTTTTGCACACTTGTTTTTCTACCTTTTCCTACTGTTTTTGGGCTGTTTTGCGGCTATAAAAAACTATGTTCTTATGGGCTAAGATTGGTGTTTTAGGCTATTTAAGGTTACGGGTGGGCTCACCCTTCCTGATTCCTTGTTTGTAAAGCCTTTTCACCTTTGTTTCCCATTTTCAAACCATCTTTTTTTGGGCCTTTAAACATTGAATTTTAGAATATTTTTAGTGATGAAAATCATGGTTTGAAGTCCAAATTTGGAGGGGATAGCCTCCCCTCGTTGTGTCTTGTTTGCTAGCCTAGTTAGTGCCATACTTTTGCTTATTTTTCAAGCTTGTCATAGCTTAATTCCAGCATGTTCTAGCCTCTGATTTGGACTATTTTATCTCTTGTTTTGAGTCAGTTAAGTCATTTGAGTCTTGTTTTGCATGCTTGTAGTGTAATAGTCCTCACAAGCTTGGTGTTTTAGGCCATTAAACATCACTTGTTTGAGTTGATTGCATGTTTTTAGTGCTTTTCACACTTAATTTCAGCACTAATCATCTCCATAGCCTTCCTCCTTTCTTGGCTTTTACTTTTGCTTTGAAAGTGGTTTCAAGTCACTTACTTGCCCAAGTGTGAAATTAAGGTTTCATACTTAATGGTTTAATCCCTGAGGGGGTTCAGTACCAACAGTATGATGCTTCTTTCATACCCAAAGCAACTTGTGTTTTAAGCCCTCTTTCCATTAGAGGACTTTAATTCCCCTTTGGACTTAATTGGATTAAAGCATGATTGGTAAGTTAAAATGAGTAACTAAATCTTGGCATTAAAAAATGAGCAAGATAATAACTTGTGTGTTCAATCGGACGTTAATTGAACACAAGGAAGCTTGGGCCATTTCATACTTACTAGTGATGAAATGATCCAAGTCTGCAATGTCTACATCTTCCCTCGATCTTTCATGAAAAGGAAGAGGTTTGTGTCTTGCCTTGCATTTATTGAACTTACACATATTGAATCACAAGCCGTCATGCAATGAAATTTCTTGAGTTGGTGGTTTGTGGCTTAAGTTCATCACTCCTTGGATTTGCTCATGAAAAGGAGGGGTGAGTTGTACAGACAACCCTTGAAAATACCATGTATGTGCTCTGTTTGTCCTCTATTGTAGCAAGATAAACCAGTGCATCAGTGGCTGGCAGGTGGCCGATAGAGCACCATTGATGGTCAACAGGCCACTTTCATGGCCAGCAGGTGGCTGACAATATTCACCAGTGGCTGGCTGGCCACTGATGCAAGTCTCGGCAGAATGTCCGTAAGGTGGAACAAAATGGTTCTAGAAGTGTTCAATTGTGCAAACAGAGGCTTTCAAGAGCAAAATGGAGGCCTTTTCGAGTGGAAACTGAGCATACGCGTGCACATCTTTCATTTCCCGAGGCAAAATAGTTAATTACTTAGTTTCATTATTAGTTGCAATTGCCTTGTAATTATTTAACTAATTAGTTCATTAGCTAGTTAATTCAAGTGTTGTAATAATTGGTTAATTAGTTTAGCTAGTTATTCATTTTGGTTTGTAATAGTTAGCTTAATTAGCTTAGTTGCTAGTTAGCTAGTTTATTTATTCAGACTCTCCTTCGTGAGAGCGTAATGTAATAATGTGCATGTCTTCCAACCCCACGTCTTTCTCTCTTTTATTTATCCTCTTACGATAGTCAGATTAGGAGGATCACATTTCAATTAGCATACCTTATGCTTGTATACATTCATCTTGTCTTGCATTCACCGAGGCTCGGTGTATGATTCAAACTGCATTGTCATTTCAATACTTTCTTTGAATACGTATTTAACCACATGTTATCAAATTCCCTCATATGCCATATTAGTAGCCGAGCCTATTAATTGCATATGACATGTGTTGCATTAGACATCTTGCATAGCTAGGAATTATACATTTTTCTAACTCTTTTTGTTTTATCTTGGCTTGAAGTACTAGGTGAGCTTTAGTGCTTTAGCATACTTGTATGAGTGTAAGTGATTGCCATGTCTAGCATGCTTGCCATGAGGCTAAGTGCTTAATTGCTATAACTGCTTGAATGCCTGTGGATGAAGGCTTGTTACTTGAATTGGAACAATTCAATGAATGCATGTTTTAAGCCCACTTTGTTGAGTGGCAAATTCGCAAACTTTAAACTCACTTGAGGTGGCAAATTCAAACCCCTTTCAAAAAACAAACATGAAATTGAATTGTTCCAATTCTTGCAATTTTAGTCTATATTTGCTTGTGCGCATCACATAGTATTGCTAACCTAATAAACCAGAACAAGAGCACATATTGTACACAAAAATCATATCATGATTAGTAGAGGCCGATCTTTGATCGGGCAAGCAGGGCTGCTCAATTCATGACCTTCCCCTCTCATACCTAAGTTCCCGAGCCAAGGCAACTTTGGTGATGACGGACATGTGGCCTTTGGCACGAATCATGGGTTTCCTAAATTTTTCCAAAATAAAATATTTATGTTGCAACTCCATTTTTGGCATTGCAATCCATTTTTGGCATTTTGATTCAAAATTGATTTTTCAAAAGATTTGTCAGATTTGGACTATTTGGTGATTATCTATTTCACATTGCACTTGTGGAATCAGATTCAAAACCGTGGGAGTCCAAACTGTAGGGCTTATTTCCGAGCTTCCGAAAGGGGACGCGAAAAAGTCAAGCTACAGTTTCTGGTGACTCTGCTAGGGATTGAGAGAACTTGACTTGAACTCATGATATGACTTTTTATCTACACTTATGTGTTTCTTTGCATTTGCATTTACATTGGTGCACCTAAGTCACTGTGTTTTCCATCTGCTATTCCTGGACAGTTTGCTGGAGGCTTGCATGAAAAAGCTTGCGAAAAGGCTGATCGGTCGCGGGCTCTGCCATGATGGGAGCATAACCCTTGGATCTGGACTACCGTTGTACCATTTGATCCTCCATTCACTTCTCAGTGTTACGTGTGAGAGGTATATTAGGTAGTCTTGCTGAGGTACGCTTTTTTGACCATTTGGCCTAGTGGCATATCAAAAGCCATAGAGACTGTTCCAAACTAGGACATGATGCTTACCTGAATACAGGATTACGTGAAACCGCATTGCTTGAATAGTGAACCCTAGCTCCTAATGAAACTATGACAGGGTAACGCTACCCCCTCATAGGGGTGTTTTGGTTCTCACTTAACTGTTATGTGCTTTTAGAGTGAAACTCCATAGGAACGTGCGTATCAGTTGCAAGTTTGGGTATCAGATTTGGGGGCAGAAGTCAGTGTTGAGTACAGTTCTACAACTCTGTGTTGTTCACATCTGAGCTGAGGTATTGTGTAGTTTCTGATTTTTGTTTTCCTTTTGCTTTATTTCTTTTTGCTAGGTACTTTATCACAATTGCTTCAGACAATTTGGTTACCCCCTAAGCACTTTGGACCCGTGTAAGGAGGCTTTACAAATCTAGGGATCTTGTTAGGGGACAGCCTGTGTTTGCTTCACTTCCACCGGTTACCAGATGGAGGATGGTTAGGCATAATTCACCAGTTCAGCAATCACCTACATCCAGTCAGGGACCGTCTTCTACATCCTGGCCAACAAGAGATTACTCGCCTATTCAAATGACTCAGTACCCTGTAGCCAGCATGGAGGACTTGATTCATCATCTCTAACAAACAGTAAAAACCATGAAACAAGATGCTACCCGCCAAGCTGAAGTTACAGCCCACCAAGCTGAAGTGATAAACAGGCTGTAGTAACAGCAACCATAGTCGGCAGTAGCTTCTGCATCCCATGCACCTCCAGTGGGTATTCCAGCGCCCGGAGTCACTGTCAATGTCCACGAGAATCTGGGCTACCTAGTAGACCCTATTCCATCACAAGCCTCCAAGGAACCAGTGTACCAAACTGAGGCGCCGTTTGAATTTGAAGTTGACCCAACGATACTCAAGGTCAACAAGCTGGAGAAACTACTCAAACGGGCACATGGTGTGAACTCAATCCCTGACATCGAAGATGGATACATCGACTCCGCAGTAACTTTGCCAGACCGGTTTAAAATGCCACATATAGATCAGTCCGATGGCTCTGGAGACCCCATGGTCCATCTTCGGCTATTCTTAGATATTCTGCAGTCGATAGGCATCACCAGACTTCAAAAGCTGTCACTTTTTGGCTGGATCTTTTTAGGGATAGCGGCTATTTGGTATGCAAAATTAGAGCATTTAGTAAAGCGGAGCTGGGAGGAAATGATTAAGGCCTTCATCGCACAGTACTTCTATAATACCTAGATCGAGGTTACAACCCGAGATCTTGAAGTAACTCAGCAGGAGCCAAAGGAGGGCTTCTCAGACTTTGTAATGAGGTGGAGGGCCAAGGCTTCCATGATGACTACCAGGCCATCAAAAAAAGATCAAATCAGAATGGTGGTTCGCAATCTACAAGGGAAATTATTGCAGAAGATGATTGTCTTGCCATTGTTCATATTCACTCAGCTCCATGAGATAAGGGTTCAAATTGAAGATGCAATGAAATAGGGGTTGATCACCAATGAGAAGGAGCAACCCAAAAGGCCTTTGATATGCAGTTCCAATGCAACCACGGGTAGAAGCGCAACTGCGCGGCCATTTGATGTGAATGTTGTCACCACTATAGCCAAGACTACCAATCCTTTCGCCAATACAAATCCACAAACCTCAAACAACCAGGCCCGATCTCAAAGGGTCTTTACCCCACTCTATATGCCTTTATCCCAAGCCCTGAGGGTGCTGATCAAAAAGGGACATCTTAAGCTATTAGAACAACGCCCACTACCCGACCCTCTCCCACCAAAACACAACCCAGCCAAATACTACGCTTTTCACCAGCAGCACGGTCACGACACCGACCAATGCTACAAGTTGCATCATGAGATTCAAGATCTCATCGACAACAAGGTGATAGCACCACCCCAAAAGCCAAATGTAACCACCAATCCTCTCCCGACCCACAACTAAGTTCTCTCACCCCGAAACCTAAACCTAATACATACACTAGCCATCCCATATGACCACAGCGTATATATTACCTCTTCCCACCTACCCAAATCGGCCGTGTTCATCCCTAAAAGCACGAACTTGTGCATGATGGACACTTTCACTCTTTTCTCCTTAGAGGAACATGTCAGTCCATTGCCTGAGAGCTTTGCAGCCTTATATGAGGAAGAGTATGATCCGTGCTGTTATTTTTTGCCAGTTGATCAAACCAAACCTGAAGTGGTATTGCCAACAACAGCAGAGATCAGTGTGGTTAGAGAGGATGGCCCAAGTTAGGGACTGGATGATCTAGCAAAGCTGGAAGAAGACTTAGGTAATCTGCAGTTCTATGACGAACAAGATCAGAGGGATGTGCTGATTGACTGGTTTGATCTAAATGGGTTGACAGACAACTCTGGGTGCCTTAGTGATGAGCTTGACAAAGAGGAAGAAACTGAAACAAAACCTGAGGAACATGGAGCAAAAATAGCTGCAGTGGCTGGAATGGTTGAGGAAAAGGGAAAACTGCCGGAGAGCATCAGTATCAAGAATTTAGCTCAAGAACTAGGCGCTGTGAGTATCGCGGATATAGAGCAAGAAGTCGTGTTGAACTGGTTTGAAAAAGAGAGGAATCAAGACAAACAGGAAGTTGGAAAAGCCCAACACCCTACGGGGGATACTTCTGATGAAGGAATGATTAGAACGGAGCTGGACAACTATTTTTCAACTGTCGAAGGTGCATGGTGGGAGGATGATGATCTGCTTTTGACTCACACCAATGAAGATTAGGGTAAAGACCTGCCAAAAAATATGTAGCATTCTAAAGAGATTAACCATATGACAAGGAGTGGGCGGTATTTCAAGCCCCCACACTTGGACCAAGCTGAAGCCTCCGGGAAAGATAAAGAGGTAGAGAAGCAGAAGGAAAAAATAGTTGGAAGAAGAGGCGGTGCTGAAATAGTTGAAGAAAATTCAGGTCGACATTTCAATCTGGTGCCTGCTCATGGCTTCTCGCGTGCATTGACAGGTTGTACTATCAGCAATGGACAAAGCCAAATTTTCCATTGACACGACTGCTGAACAACTTGTGGGGTTGGTTTTCCCCGGAGGCGCTGCGCCAACTTTAACCTTCTCAGACAAGGATTTGCCGCCAGAAGGCTCGGCACATTACAAACCTCTGTACTTATTAGTTGAGTGTATTCAAAAGTGGGTGCCATTGGTGTTGGTCGATACTGCGTCGGCCATCAATGTATGTCCATCACGCATGGCTTATGCTATCAGCCTGAAACCAATAGATTTCGTGTCTATAACCCAAGTGATCCGAGCATATGACAATACTAGCAGGGAGGTGATGGGCACAGTACAGATCAGAGTTCAAGTGGGCCCAGCTCAACAGGATATTGAGTTTCATGTCTTGGACGTGCCAACCACTTTCAATCTATTGTTGGGGAGGCCTTGGTTGCACCAGGCTAAAGTAGTCTCTTCTACCCTCCATCAAATGCTAAAATACCCCCATAGGAAGGGGGGGCTATTGTGTTCAGGAATTCAACTATATATCCTCCGCCAGAGGTAACTACACCTATGTTGGAAATTGTTCATGGTGAGGAGAATGTTTTCCTTTCCAGGTTTACTCTAGCTGAGGCCTAAACAGTGCAAACCATCTTGGCAACTGACGAGGGCTAGTATGTCAGCACCCAATCAATCTATTTCATGAACAAGCTCCAACATGTGCCAGGAATGGGGTTGGGGAGAAATGGTCGAAAGGGCGTTACAGTATCGGCTGATGTGCCACATAATCCACATGCCTTTGGTCTTGGCTATACGCCCACCAAACAAGATTGGGTTAGGAAAGGAAAAGTGATAGCAGGCAGAGCCAGAGCTAAGCAGACCAGGAAGTGCTATGAGCTTGTGCACAGACGAATCTGGGGAACCCTGAATGGCCATTTTGTTCGGAAGGGAGAAGACTTCCCATTTTGTGGTTTCCCCGAGCCCTAGATGAATTAAGAGAAGCAGCGTGTTCCTAGCTTTGAAATCTTCTTTGATTTGCAGCTGTAAGACAGTGACACGGAGGAAAGGGCTCAACTAACTGCTGAAGCTGAGAAGTGCATGGAAAATGACCCAGACAGCAGCGAACTTGAAGTACAAGCAGCACTGGCATGTCTCTTTTCGGATCCTCCGGTCGACTCAGAGAGCTTGGGGGTTAACTTGACCATTTCTAATCGGCGATCAACCAGGTGTGAACCCTTCTAGTAGCATTTGGGATGTGTGGTAGCCGAATATCGGTACATGCAGGAAAGCCGAATATCTGAAGAAAATTAGGATATATATTATATTTGGCTTTGTCCTAGACGATCCCGAAGCCGAATAGATTAATCGGCCATAAAACTAGTTGAACAAAAAGCCAAGTGGAAATTGGCATATGACAGAAGGGCTAAATGAGCAATCATGCGATGGATTAAAAGTGGGCCCGACCCTAGGCCCAGAAGCGAATATAAAAAGAGGAACATCAACCAAAGAAAGGTATGTGAGAGCAGACCTAAGAAACTTAAGACACAAGCAAACGAGAGACATATACTAACTTGTCCGTCGGAGTGCTAATTCCAGCACCACCGACTGGTGTGTTAATAACTTTTTCAGGTGGCAATCAGAGGATCAAGAATGTCCTTCAGAATCCAAGAGTATTTCCAAACCACTTCTCTACAATTGGCACTGTCTGTGGGAATACTCAAGTACATCCATGGCGAGCGTAATAGAACATCCTCCGATAATCGCTGACGAAACTACGCCAAGAGACATGCTTGGACTGGAGAACATCGACGCACGACGGGCCTGAAATTTCGACTCTGTAGCTCAGACCACACCCTCAACTTCAATGCATGAGACAATGCAGACGATTATGTATCAAGCAAAGCAAAATGAGGAGCGGCTGGAGAACATGATGGCTAAGAACGAGCGCCCGCGCCAGGATTTAGCCTTGGAGGTGGGAAAATCTCAGCAGGCCGCATGCCAAGACCGGGGTCGATCTTCGGGAAAGAAGGATGGTCGACGACGTCGACTCCGAAAATGCGATAATTACCGTGATTATGGCTTATCATCTCTAGAGCCCAGAAACAAAGGACGCGTTGAGGTATCCAGCTCATCTGAAGGAAGTCCATATGTACGGCATAAACGAGGGAGAAGCGATGATTCAGATGAGGAAGATAAACACGATGCTTTCGTGAGACGAATTGCAAGAGCTGTGCTACCCAAAAAGTTCAAGGCACCATCGTTCACCCTCTACGATGGAAAATCGGACCCCACTGATCACATTCGTCATTATAAGCAACCGATGACGCTCTATGCTGACAATGAAGCCCTCATGTGTCGAATATTTCCAAGCAGTCTGGGACCACTGGCCATGAGGTGGTACTATAAACTGGAGCTGGCATCGATTAAGAGCTTCCACCAGCTCCAAAAGTCATTCAGGGCGAGATTCATCACTAATGAGGTCTAGCCGAAGCAAGCCGATTCTCTCTGGGCCACGCAAATTAAACCGGGAGAAACTCTTCGTAAATATTCGGCCCACTATTGGAATTGCTTTAATCTGGTAGATGATGCATGCAATGACTCCATGGCCATGACCGCCTTTAAGATGGGATTGCATCTTGATACTCCCCTCCGCAGTTCATTAACTAGATGGACCCCCAAAACCGTCTGGGCATTAATGAAAAAAGTCAAAGAATATTGCAAAGTGGAAGACAATGCCTTGCGGGTCAAAGCCGGATGTAAAGCCGTTGAGACGGGCACATCGGGAATTGTTCAGTCGATTAGCGTTGTGCCATCAAGAAGCCCCGAGTGGCGGAATCAAGCTAAACGAGACAAAAGGCATGATTGGTACCGATCAAATGACCAATGTTCACAACGAGCTAATGAATAGTATCAAGTGGATAACTGGCACACAAGGTGCTCAGGCAAGAAATACACGGAGCTAACAGAGCCGATTAATAAGATTTTGTCAAAAGTTCAGCACCTTGTGTTCTTCAAGTGGCCGTCCAAGATAACAGGACCTCCCGATGCGAGAAGACGGGATAAATGGTGTGAGTATCATAAAGACCATGGTCACGACATCGATAGTTGTTATGCATTAAAGAATCACTTGGAAGAATTAGTGTGAGATGGTCGTCTTACGCAACACGTTCGAAAGAATAATTCAACAAATACAGTAGCTCTATGGCCGAAGTCACCTCCTCTTGGTGTAATTCATATGATATACAGCTTGATGGCGTCATCCGAGGTGCATACAATTCAGTTGCAATCTAGCCCTCATAGCCCAATGATGCCAGCGAAACGGTCCCATGACACTAGAAGGATTAGTTTCGATGATAGTGGCTTAGTTAGAGTAACTTACCCCCACACTAATCCCCTCGTCATTGAGCTACGCGTAAACAGATTCACCATTGAGCGTGTTCTCATTGACTGGGGTAGCACTTCAGAAATAATGTATTACAAAACTTTCGTCAAACTTGGCCTCACTGATTCGGACCTATCTTCGGCTGATTACCCATTATTCAGCTTCAATGCTAACCCGGAGTATCCTTTGGGCAAAATCACACTACTAGTACGGGCCGGCACCAGATCAGTAGATGTAAAATTTCTGGTTGTCAAGCTTCCCTCACCGTATAATCTCATTATGAGCAGAACTTGGTTACATACAATGCAAGCCGTGCCAAGCACCTACCATTAACTACGTTTTCCGACTGAGTACAGTAACGAAAAAATTTGCAACTCTCAAAAATTGGCACAGGCATGCTATCTTCTTGCTGCAAAGAGACCAATGGAGCTGGATGTGCATTCAATTGAGGTACCGGATAGGGAGAGCCTCCAAGACGTTGGGAAGATCCCAAGTGCAAAGGCAGCTAAAGCCCTGGATCAGGTCGAAATTGACGGAAGTCCTAACAAGTTCTTCTTGATCGGTGCTTCCTTGGATAAAGTTGAAAGGCAGGAGTTGGTATCCTTCTTACTCGACAATATTGATGTGTTTGCATGCATGGTCCCTATACGAGATGCCAGGAGTGGATCCATCTGTGGCCCAACACCGCTTAAACGTAGATCCGAAATGTAGGCCAATTATTCAAAGAAGTGGGCAGTCAGCCACGAAGCATACTTCAACGGTTGTTAAAGAAATAGATCGGTTACATGACGCCGGGGCGATTTGCGAAGCAACCTATCCTACATGGTTGTCCAATACTGTGGTTCTAAAGAAGAAGAATGGCTCTTGGCGTGTTTGTGTGGATTTCACGGACTCAAACAAAGCTTGTCGCAATGACTGTTTTCCCTTGCCTAGAATAGACCAACTCATAGATGCAACGGCACATTATCAACGCATGAACTTCTTGGATGCCTACAAGGGCTATCATCAAATTTCCATGCATCCGGAGGATGAAGAAAAAACTGCATTCCTCACCCCAAGAGGAACCTATTGCTACAAGGTCATGCCTTTTGGGCTGAAGAATGTGGGGGCGACTTATCAAAGACTAGTGACTGCCATGTTCAAGGAACAACTCGTCCGTACCATGGAAGTATACATCGACGATATGGTGGTCAAATCTAACAAAAAGCACTCCCATCTAGCCGATTTGGTAGAGACATTTGGCATCCTTCAAAAGTATAAGATGAAATTGAACGCCTCGAGATGTGCATTCAACATCAAATCTGGCAAATTTCTTGGCTACATCGTTAACAACCACGGAATCGAAGCCAACCCAAGGCAAATAACAGAAATTCTAGAGCTGGGCTCCGCTCGGTCAATCAAAGAGGTTCAAAAGCTGATGGGAATGGTTGTCGCACTCAACAGGTTTATTAGCCGTTCCACAGATCGCTGCCAACAATTCTTTCACACACTTCGGCAAGGTAGAGCATTTGAATGGACCCCCGAATGCCAGGCCGCTTTGGATGGGTTAAAGGCTTATCTCCGATCAGTACCACTCTTGGCAACACATGCGGCAGACGATACCCTCATTTTGTATCTGGCAATATCCGACCGGGCAGTCAGCGTCGTATTCTTAAGGAAAGAACTTAGGGAGAAACAACCAGTTTATTAAGTGAGCACAGCAATGGCCGACACCAAAACACGTTACCTTCCATTGGAAAAGCTTATCCTTGCTCTCGTCATGGCTGCAAGAAAATGGATGCATTACTTTTAGGGGCATACCATTGGGGTACTAATGGACTATCCCCTCCGATCAGCACTGCGCATCGCGGAAGCATCGGGCGCATTTCGAAATGGGCTCTAGAACTCGGCCAGTGTGATATCCATTTTTTACCCAGAACATCCATAAAGAGGCAAGTGCTCGCCGACTTTGTAGCCGAATTCACAGGATCCCTCGCCGACTTTAAATCTAATCAAGTGCAAACTAAGCTCAACTAGAGAATATATGTTGGTGACATTTGGCAGATGTATTGCGACAGGTCATCCAACCAGCGTGGCAGTGGGGCTGGCGTAGTAATCATGACCCCCAAAGGAGCAATAATCGAACAGGCCGTCAAACTGGGCTTCGATGCATCGAATAATGAGACCGAATACGAAGCACTGTTAACCAGCCTATGGACCCTTTACTGCTCCATGGATGCCCTCCCAGAAAACTTCATAATCAGCCCGGCCAACCATGGACTGCTGAACTTCTGGCGAAAAAATCTATTAAGCGAACTCAATTGCTTCATTTGGGTCGCAGATAATCGAATCCGCTTCCGTCATCGGTTTGTTTCTAATGAAGACCGAAAAACTCAACAGGAGCGGTGTCTCTCAAACGAGGGGAGTTACCTCGTTGCTGTTTTTCTTTCCTGGGTGACCTACTTCGACGACATGGGGAATGGTGCCTCTTACGCTCCCCCGACGTCCTACTCCCCGTGCGCATAGGCTCACTACCTCGATTCATCTCTGTGTCTAGTTCCGCCAGTGTCCTACCCTCCCATCTACTATTGAAAAATAGACTTCTTGCCATCCACAGTCATTCACACAGCTTTTTTCCTCTCCCAATTTGTTGGATTTGAATGCAACAATGGCACCTCCGCACACGCAGCCCCAACCCCATTTATTCATTACGGGTACAGCACTCCCGAGGTGATCTCATCAATGCTCTTCGCACCAATATTCGGCATTCTAGTTCATTCATTAGCTAAGGCAAGGGCAAATTCGTTAATCTAATCGACTAAATTTCGAAGCCTTACGCCGATAAGTTGATGTGCTCCAGCCAATCCATGAACCACCGATATTTGGTGTTCCAGTTCATTCATTAGCTGGGGTAAGGGCAGATTCGTTAATCTAATTGGCTAAATCTCAAGGCTTTGCACCGCCAAGTTGTGCCCCAGCCAATCCCGGAACCACCGATATTTCACATTCCAGTTCATGCATTAGCTGGGGCAAGGGCAGATTCATTAATCTAATTGGCTAAATTTCAAATCCTTGTGCCGATAAGTTTATGTTCCCCAGCTAATCCATGAACCACCGATATTCGGCGTTCCAGTTCATTCATTAGCTGGAGCAAGGGCAGATTTGTTAATCTAATTGGCTAAATTTCAAGGCTTTGCGCGGCCAAGTGGTGCCCCAGCCAATCCCTGAACCACCGATATTCGGCATTCCAGTTCATTCATTAGCTAGGGCAAGGGCAGATTCGTTAATCAAATCAGCTAAATCTCAAGGCTTTGCACCACCAAGTTGTGCCTTAGCCAATTCGTCAATCTAATCGGCTAAATTTCAAGGCTTTGTGTCGCTAAGTTGCGCCCCAACCAATCCATGAACCACCAATATTCGGTAGTTCAGTTCATTCATTAGCTAGGGCAAAGGCAGATTCATTAATTTATTTGTCTAAATCACAAGGATACGCAGTTATTTTATCAGATGTTTAATTTACTCATCTCATGATCTTACATCCTACTAAACTATTAACTAGCACATGCACTAGACAGAAAGGCAAAGGAAATTTTCATTAATAAATGGAGGACAGATAGTAGTCATTTTACACATGAAAATTACTCTACATTTAACTTCTAACCGAAGTAAATAAACTAAAATCTACTAACAAAAAATCTACAAAAACTATGCACGAAAGATGCCTAATAAAAATCAAAATATCACCCTAGTCAATCTTCAGGGTCAGACTCCAACGGCTCAATGTCCTCCTGCTCGTGTGGAATTGTCTGTGCCAATGTCACATTAGTGACAGTGAGGGCTTTGAGCTAGCCATGTTTGAAGCCCCGATTCTCGAACTTGGGTACTTCCTCCACGTAGTTCTCCAAAGCGGCGTCCTTCCCAGCTTGGAACGCTTTGGAAATCTCGGAGGTGGCTATTTCCTTTGCCTTCTTCAATGCTTCCAAATCGGCTTCCAGTTTGGCAATCACCTCCTTGGCTAACTTCAGCACATCTTCACTCACGTTTGCTCTCTCTTCGGTAACCAACCTAAGTTGGTTAGAACTCTTGGCCTTTTCTGCCTCGGCGTTGGCCCTCGCACGTTCTTCCACCACTTTCACCGCCTTGTACTCTGCTCTTAGAGAGGCCTCCATGGCCTTGCTCTTTTCATTTTCAACTTCAGCTTTAAGAAAGCGAATCTATTCAATAGCATCATGTTGACGAAGGTTCAATAGCTTTAAGAAAGCCGTCTGCAAAACAAGGAATTAGAGTTAAAAAATAAAAATAAAAAATATAAGCGGAAGACTGCAGATAAAGCTCAAGTCACATACCAATATGGCCGATTGAGCGGCTAATGCTATTGTCAGTAAATCTGGCTCTGCCCGAAAAGTTGTTTTGTCAACCGGTAGTGAAATTGAAGAGGCCGTACTCAAGACCACAGCCAGATCTTTCAAAACCGATACATCAGAAGCAATCGGCACATTCTTTGTCCTTGTTTGAACGATGAATGGCACAACCGAGTCTGACTCCTCTATGTGCAGCCATTTATCGGTTAGGTTTTCCATATAGTCGGCTTCACGCTCGGCAGGATGCTTTTTCCCCCTCTACTCAGCCTCCTGATTGCCCTGTTCGACAATATGCTCCGTTTCGGTCGTTTCAATCTGAGCCGTTTCTTCTATAGTAACAGGCGGAGAAGATTCAGTCACGGCAATAGGGGGAGGTTCAGATTGGTTGGTCTTGGCTCTGCTCTGGACGGCTATCCTTTCAGCAATTTTCCTCCTGGCCATCTGCGTGAGCGACTCCCTAGCCATGTTCTCAAGATATGCGCTGGGAATGTCCCCTAAGTCAGTAAAAATATCTTTAAATGAGACGTCCACTCAGCCTGAAGTGGATGGAAGGTTGGTTGGATTAAGGTTGGCTTCCTCAAAAGCCAAATTGAGAGCCTCGTCAACTTCTTCGGCTTCTAAGGTGGACCGATTCAACTGCTCGGAGACTTCTTTGGCTACTTGTTCATCCGCCTGCTCCGAATCTGAAGCTTCCAAACCAATCTGCCTGAGGTTTTTGAAGTTACGAAAAGTAAGGGCCGTAAACTACTGTTCGCCCCTTGGAATCGGAATGTTACCTACGGTCAAAAATGTAGAGTAAGTCAACTCATATCTCAAAAGTATGTGGGCTACCCTCCTTTGCTTTTGAAGGTTTGGACGGCCAAAGAACTGGAGTGCGGTTTTGATATTTGCAAGTACAGCGTCGTCGGCCGAAACCAGAACTCTCTTCAAATCGTTGCCTGCATAAATAAAACGGTCAGCGCATGGAAGGTAAGTCGGGTAAATATATAGCAAATAAATGTAAGGAACTATACGGCCACCTAGTTTTCCTTTTCATCTGGGCACAAGATCTAGGTGATCTTCGCCCTCGCTGAATTCTCAGTTGCCTCGGACAACGACCATGACATCATCAACACGCTTGCTAGAGCTCGCAAGCATAGTCACCAAATGATGGTCGGTGTCCTTAGCCTTGAAAAAGTACCACCCGTGCCGACCAGAAGATTTGGCTAAGGCATAACAATGTCGAATAGCAGGGATACCAATATTGATCCTAAGGCGTCAATTCAACTCTACAATGCCCATTATGATTCGATAAAAAATTACATTAGGTTGAGAAAGGACGAGACTCGAATGACGAAGGACGGCCCTTAAAAATGGGTGAACGGGAAACAGACTCTTCCCTCAGCAATTGATAGGAGAGGAAAGATGATTGTACTCTCATCAGTCATCTCTATATCAATTGTGCTCTCTGCCATGAGTGACAGATGGACGTCGTCAGGAATGGAAAAATGGCGTCGAAAACCAGAAACTCAATCCGCAGAAAGAAGGGCTTTCAAATGTTTTGTCATCCTAGCTAGTTTAGGGAGTATGCTATACTAAAAACAAACAAGGAAATGGGATTCGAAATAGAGGAGAAGGGAACTTACAAGAAGCTGAGAAGACAATGAAAAACGGGAGGAAGTTGCAGAGGTCGTGTAATGAAGGAGGTATACTGAAATGCAAACCAGAAGCTTTGTGTATTCAAAAAACATACATTCGAAGGGACAACATAGTTTCAAATCGCGTTAAATGAAGAAAGCGTACGAAGGGGTGAGAAATTGTAATGATGCCTACAAAGTGTAGGCGTTTTGACACTTATGTTGGAATGAGGTTAACCGCCATATTTTTTGACTTTTCAAGTTCGAAACCAAACATGCCAACTAACTGGTGTTAGTATGATGTTTGGGGTGCAATTGTGGGAGCCGAATATCAGTACATGTAGGAAAATTGAATATCTGAACAAAATTAGGATATATATTATATTCGGCTCCGTCCTAGACGATCCCGAAGCCGAATAGATTAATCGGCCAGAGAACTAGTT
Source organism: Camellia sinensis (assembly GCF_055761805.1). NCBI lineage: Eukaryota > Viridiplantae > Streptophyta > Magnoliopsida > Ericales > Theaceae > Camellia > Camellia sinensis. The sequence goes on along the minus strand of NC_138975.1, from coordinate 96,514,936 downwards.
GAACAAAAAACCGAGTGGAACTAGGCATACGACAGAAGGCCCGAATGAGAAATCATGCGATGGATTAAGAGTTTGCCTGACCCTAGGGCCCAGAAGCAAATACAAATAGAGGAACATCAACAAAAGAGAGGTATGTGAGAACAGACCCAAGAAACTTAAGATACAAGCAAGCGAGAAACATATACTAACTTGTCCATCGGAGTGCTAATTCTGGCACCCCCGACCGGAGTGTTAATCCTTTTTTTAGGTGGCAATCAGAGGATCAAGAACGTCTTTCAGGATCCAAGAGTATTTCCAAACCACTTCTCTATAGGATGCATTTGATACACCATCTCTCATTTGACAGCTGGAGGAGGGCTACCTGTCTAGTAGTTCTGAGTCAGGTAGTGAACCAAAATTTGATTCCACAAAGTCTGTGGAGTTGGAATCAGATTCCGGTTCTTTTGAGTTATAGTCCAGTATTCCTGGGGGTGATAACCCAAATGCCAAGGTCTTGCCTAGGTCGTCCTTTTCTTTTGCTTTTGAGTTGCCGCTTATTTATTGCACTGATCGGGATTTTCAAAATTTTGATGAAAATGAAGAGGAAGGAATTCCTCTGGTTTTGAAAAACTTGATTAATCGAGAGGAGGAGAGGTTTACAAAGCCCTTCGTTGATGAAGTCATTACTTTTAATGTGGGTACTGAGAAGGATCTGCATCTGGTCCAGATCAGGTCAATGTTGTCTTCGGAGGAGCGCGATCGCTTAGTTACTTTATTAAAAGATTTCAAAGATGTTTTCGCGTGGTCCTACGAAGACATGCCTGGAATTGATCCTACGATTGTACAGCATTGGATCTCTCACGACCCCAAGGCCCGACCCATTAAATAGAAGTTGTGGAGAATACGCCTGGATTGGGCTTTGAAGTTTAAGGAAGAGATCACCAAGCAAATAAACGCAGGGTTTTTACGAGTATCTGAGTATCCCACTTGGTTGGCCAACATTGTCCTAGTACCGAAGGATGACTTTCCTCTGCCGGACATCGATGAATTAGTGGACTTCACCGTGGGTCATGCATTGCTCTCTTTCATGGATGGATTTTCTAGGTATCACCAAATTCTGATGGTGCCCGAGGACAGAGAGAAAACTACTTTCACTATGCTGTGGGGAACCTACTACTATCGGGTGATGCCGTTTGGCCTGGAGAATGCCAAGGCTACCTATCAAAGCGTTGCAACCACTATTCTGCATGACATGATCCATAAAGAGGTTGAGGTGTATGTGGATGACATGATTGTCAAGTCCGAAGAAAGAGTGGGCCACTACACCGCCTTAAAGAAATTCTTTCAACGGATCAGAGAATACAGACTGAGGATGAATTCATAGAAGTGTACTTTTGGTGTAACAGTAGCGAAAATGCTGGGTTTCTTGATTACACAGAGGGGCATCGAGATAGATCCTTCCAAAATCAATGTCATCCTAGAAATGCCACCACCAAGGACTGAAAATGAGATGCGAGCCTTTCTGGGTAAAGTGCAATTCATAAGACGGTTTATTTCAAAATTAACCTTGACTTGTGAACCACTATTTGGTCTCCTGAAGAAGGGAAATAAATTCCGATCGGATGATCGATATCAATTTCCTTTTGAGCAGATCAAGCAGTACTTTCAGAATTCGCCTGTGTTCTCACCGCCAGAGCTGGGGAAGCCCTTGATTTTGTATTTGTCAGTAACAGACACAACAATGGGATGCATGCTTGCTCAGGAATCTAAGGATAGGGTGGAGAAAGCCATCTATTATTGGGGCAAGAAAATGCTGGAATATGAGACCCGTTACACTCTACTGGAGAAAGCTTGGTTAGCCTTGGTATGGGCTACCGGGAAGTTGAGGCACTACCTGTTAGTTCACTCTGTAATTCTGGTTTTGAGATTAGATCCCATCAAATATCTCTTTGAGAAACCAGCGCTTACGGGTAGGCTAGCCCGTTGGTAGTTTCTTCTATCTAAATTTGATCTGAAGTATGTCAATCGCAAGCTGGTCAAGGGGAGAGCAGTAGTGGAGTTCCTGGTAGATCGTCTAGTAGAAGGGGATAAAGCGGTAGAATACCTGTTCCTAGATGAAGCTATTCTGTAAGTTGAGGAAGAGATTTGGACAATGTACTTTGCTGGAGCATCTAATTAGTATGGTTATGGGATAGGTGTGTTGCTGATAGCACCTGACAATTCTCATATACCTTTAGCCTTCAAATTCTGGTTCAAGGTATCTAATAACGAAGTAGAATACGAGGCGTGTATCGTTGGTTTGGAAGCTGCCTTGGAACTAGGGTTAAAAAGGTTGGACGTAATTGGGGACTCAAACCTAGTTGTGTCTCAAGTAAATGGAGACTGGAAAGTTAAAGAAGAAAAGATGAAAATCTATCACCAAACCCTGGACGTTCTGATTCCTAGGTTTGAAAAGCTGACTTTCATGCACCTACTGAGAGAGAACAACAGGTTTACTGATGCCTTATCAACTCTATCTTCTATGATAGACATCCCGTTGGTAGTCCAGATGTGTTCGATCATCATTGAGTAGAGATATACGCCAGCCTACGAGACTATCACCGCAATAGATGAAGTACAAGATCAAAACCCTTGGTTCTATGATATCTGAAATTTCTTGGAAAATGAGGTTTATCCACTAGGGGCAAATGCCAAAGACAAAAGAGCAATACGGCGGATGGCCGTTCAATTTACCATTTACGGAGGTTAATTGTACAAGAAGGGTCATCTGGGAATGCACAAGTTGTGTGTTGAAGCAAAGGAATCCAAGCACCTAATGGAGGCCATCCATGGGGGAGAGTGCGCAGGCACATGAATGGAGTAATGTTAGCTCGGAAGATTCTCAAGCAAGGTTACTACTGGTCTACTATAGAGGAGGATTGTATTGGTTTTGTTTGGCGATGCCACAAATGCCAAATTCATGCCAATCGTATGAATATTTCACCATCGAAAATGTACAACATGACTTTACCATGGCCTTTCTTAGACTGGAGAATTGACGTCATTGGCGCGGTTACACCAAAAGGGTCGAATGGGCATGAATACATTTTGGGGGCAGTTGATTACTTCACAAAGTGGGTTGAAGCTCAGTCTTATGCAGTGTTGAAAGGAGCGCATGCAGCTAAGTTCATCCAAAACAATATTATTTGCCGTTATGGAGTCCCAAACGAGATCATTTCAGATAATGGCTCCCATTTCAAAAAGGAAATGATCAACTTGATGGAGAAATACAACGTGGCTTTTCATAAGTCATCTACATACTGGCCACAAACCAACAGAGCTGTTGAGGCCACCAACAAGAACGTCAAGCATATTCTGCAGAAGATGGTTGAGACCTACAGGGATTGGCTAAACAAATTGCCATTTGCACTTTAGGCTATAGAACTTCAATCCGGATGTCTATAGGGGCAACTCCTTACTCTCTTGTCTATGGGATAGAAGTTGTTCTACCAATCGAAATAGAAGTCCTGTCACTACTTGTTATGGCTGAGTGTCAAATAGCAGAGGCGGACTAGCAACAGAGCAGGTTTGAAGAGCTGATGTTGTTTGATGAGAGAAGTCTGAAAGCATTGTACCATATTCAAGGTTATTAACGCAGGATTGCTAGGGCTTTCAACAAAAAGGTTAAGTCCAGGAATCTCAATGAGGGGGATTTTGTGCTGAAAGACAACCGAGCTCCCATCCATGACCCTAGGGGTAAGTTCAGACCCAATTAGATTGGTCCTTACATTATCAAAGCTATCTAGTCAGGTGGAGCTGTTATTCTCATGGACCTGAATGGCATAAAACTTTTCCAACCGATCAACATGGACAAATTAAAGAAATATTATCCCTGAGAGGCTCACTAGGCCAAAAACCCTTAAGGGCAACCTAGGCAAAAGTTAGAGCACAAAAAAATTAGAAATAACGAAAAACTGAGCTCGCAAGGTTGAAAACCCTAAAGAGCGGCCTTGGCAAAAGTTAGAGCACAAAAGGAGAGTGTTAATACTTGAGTGAACCCGAACTGAACTACGTAAGGCTTGATTCCCATCTTTGGGATACATAGGCAACTTCATCTTGAAATCCGGCCATAAACACCTCCAAATCAACTATCCTGTCCATGTGTCTGATCAGGTCATCGTAGTTTGTTCATTATCTGAAAGTTCGGTTATGATCTTTATTCTAAGAGCTAGTTATAGTGCTGAGTAGTGCTATTCAGCCAAGGGACAATTTGTGATCTTTGGATTTGGGGTTGTACATCTCAAGGACTGATTCAATGTGGTGAAGTGGTGATCCTTTTCGAAAATGGTTTTGAAAAGTTTTAATAAAAGTTGATTTTGTTCGAAATTTGCATTTTAGAACTTAGACCATTTTTGGACCAAAAGGAAAATTTACAGTGCTCACAACTTTAATTTCATTGATTTCAATTCAAAGTTCTCCAACTCTCGATACAGATCAGAGTTTCTTTCATTACATTCATGAAACTTGAAAAGTAAAGATCAAAGCAATAAACTAGGGGCATAGATGAGTCTGGTGCTCTTGCGTTCCCTGCTCGTGCTTGTGGAAGCTTCTAATGCTAGGGTAGGCCCGAATTGTGCCTCATCTTCAAGCCAAGTCAGGCACTCACCAGAAAGGGTGCAACTGAAACTAGGGGCAGGAGCCAGAAGTTCTCTTGTCCTCCAAGCAGTGTGGTACCTAGCCAAATGTGAACCTCGGATGGGGAATGAAATCGGGGTATTCTACCCCCTCCTCTGGGCAAGTCTGATCATGTCCAAGTTGATGTCTGAATCGGAAAGGGAAGTAGAATACGTAGTGTGTAAGACCAATCAGCTGAATGCCAGGTTGTCGAGTCATGTTGTAGCTCATTTCAGTAAGGTTAAGCTAGGGGCAACACTAAGCAATGTCAATAGCAGACCTGTTGCACATCCAGTGGCACCATCATCCCTCATTCGGGAAATCCACCAGCTGTTGGCGGAAGAAATAGCCTCGAGCTGAGTACTCAGGGCAAGAATCCACTACATTCAGCTTGTCCATAAGCCACACCTGGGGAGGGATGAAAGAAAAGAGAGATTAAAGAATAGAGAGTTGTATGTCGAGAGAAAAGTGAGAAAAAGGGCTTTGACAGAAAAACATAGCATGAGTGCCGAGACATGTGAGAAACACATATTAGAAAGGATGGGAAACATTACCTAAAGAAGTAGTGGACTTCCAGGGAATTTGCCTGTCTCTCGCCGATGGAAGGCATCTAAGCCCATCAAAGTCTCGGCCAATGTCAAGCCAATGCAACTCTTGCCCTCTTTCAAGCCTTGGGCCACTTCAACTAGACGAATGCTAGACCCACCGAAACTAGGGATAAGAAGGAAATGAGCCAACATACACAAGCAAAGGGCGTGTTGCCTAAAACCCCACCAAAGAAGGTCGCTGCAGTCACCAACGATAGAAAATCGATGAATCAAATTGGGAATGTCCAGCTCTCCGTTGTGAACCAAAGATCGAGCCTCATGTAAAGTGAGCCCACACATCCGTCCTAAAGCTTGGATGTAGCCAAAACGAGGCTGAGATATGATTTCCTCATCACGCTGGGATTCCATTAATGCCTGAAATTCTTTAATTGTCGGGCATATCTTTTGTCCCCTAAAGCTAAAGACACGAGTAATTGGGTTCCAACATCTAGCCGTGGCATGAGGGAACAGAAAACAAAGTAGAGAACAGCTCAGTGGGAAAAGTGCATTTATGCCGAAACCCTAGAAATTCACCTTTTCTGAGCCATCTAAAGTCACAATCTAATTTGAGAGTTTTTTGGTGAAAAATGGCTCCATTTGTGAAGAATTTGCAACTGAAATGAAAAAATCACGAAGCTCAACCTTCTGTAAAAGATAAGGCAATGAGTGGAAGGTGTCAACAATCTGGAGGTCCTTCACACTAATGGTCGGCAGGTGGCCAGCAAAGGACATTAATGGCCAGCAAGCCACCTTTCATAGCCGGTATGTGGCCGGCAACCCCTGTTTATGGCCGGAAGTCTCTCACTTTAACCTGCTATCCACCTTTGTGCTGAACAGTGCTGGAAGCATATGTTTTGTTCTGCTCTTTGTGTGTTTTAAGGTCTTGTTTTGAGTCTTTTTAGTTTTAGCAAGTTTGTCGAGTTGTATTTGAGTTGTTTTATTTTATCGAGTTGTTTCGTTTATCGAGTTGTATATTGCTTTTTATGTCAGTTGTTGATCGGTTCATCACCCGATTAAGTTTTTGTTTCAATCAAAAGTGTTATCTTGGCCAATTTGATTCCATGCCCATTCCATGCAATGTGGTGCTCATGTGCAAAATACAACACTTTTTCATAAAAGAGGAGTACAAGTTTCAAAGAAAATAAACCTGACTAAAGCTATACAATGTGATAATGCTACCAACAAAAAGAAACTAAAAAAAAAATACAAAAAAATCAGCACTAGTTGCCTCATGCTCTAAAGGCCCTCTTCGTCCTCTTCCTCGGAGAAGAGGACTCTAGGGCACTATCTCTATCAACGCCACTATCTAAAGCAGACTCTAAACCAGAACCAGAACTGGCATCGTCTCCACTCTTTGCTCTGGAACCCTCCTCAGCATCGTAGCCTCCACTCTCGGAACTTGAGTCGGCGTCATCATCTCCACTCTCAGATGACTTTGAATGTTAACTTGCTGCCTCCTCATGCTAACTCGCTATCTCCTCAGAGTTTCTCGTCTCAATGTCATCACTCAAAATGGGCTCTGAAGGAATGCTCTCGTCTCGGGTACCCCTAGCTCTGCCTCAGCCACGTGTTGGAGCTCGTCTCTCTCTCCTCCCTGCTGTTGAAGGAGGTACTGCTGGTGTAAGTGTTGTAGCTGCCACTGGTGCCATCGGCATGGGTGGAATCTGAAAAGACAGTCGTCACATATCAGCTACAGTATATGTATCAGATGTACGCATAGTATGCAAAAATCAGATACAGTGTACGAATGCAGTGTGTGAGTGCAGTGTGTCAGATGCAATGTACAGTTTGGGAAGTTTTCAGTTAAAATGTTAGTGTTGCCTGGAGTGTAAACTAAAGAACTTACCGGGATACCATGGAGGCCGATTAGTGTCTCCCTTCTCTACACCATCCCCATCAATGAGGCTATCAGCACGAGGGCACCTCCTGTGTACTCGATAGATGCCTGCAAATGCATTTGGGTGATCAGTGTTCGTAGTAAACATATCTGAAGTGAAATGTGGAGTGTAAGTGCTAAAGTGTGTTTCATACCGGAGTCGGGCCTCGAACCTTGACAAGCTCATGTCCAGCTGCTTTAGACTCAATCAGAACCTGGTAAGCCTCCTCGCTATGCCGCCAACATGTCAGCACAGTCAGAAGCTCTAGCCAATCATCCCTCTGCCTCTCTAGGGAAGCCCCTCTACTATGAGCCCTACTCGCTCAGGTCACTCTAGGTCATTCTCTCGCAGCAAGAGCTCTCGCCTCATCACGTCCACGAGCATAGGTCAAAGGTGGCATTAGATGTGTCTAAATGAAGGCTGCATAGTCTCTCGTCGCTCGGAAGTAGTTGTCATCCAATCCTACCATAAACTGGATGACCTCCTCAACAGATAGGCCATCTGCAGATTACATGGACTCTGGCGGAGCCATCGGGATGATCGGGTCAGACATGCCCATAATCTGGCACACGAAGTGCTCTCCCAAAACCAAGCCCGGCAAACTGGGCCCTCGAGTAGAATGTGGTAGCGGGAAGTGGCCCAGGCCCTAGCATACTAGTCCCAGACCCCTATTGGCATCATCGCCCATAGCTGCAACATAATCTGCAAATAGAGGTTGTACAAATGATTAGTTGCTATCAGTTGCTAAATATGAATCAGAACAATGATAAAGTAGTAATGACTGTGTTTCGGGTTACCTCATGGGTAGTTACTGTGTCGAAGTACCCTGAAGAATGTGAAGGGCTCGCAGGTCCTACGCCGGAGCAAGCCGTCATACCTTTGTGAATAGGGAACTACCAGTGGAAGCTCGTATATAGGCTCTGGTGCCAGAGTTGAAAAATATGTGTACACCCAGAGCTGTAGAGAAAACATAGTGATATGTGATCAATGTATGAGCAAATACAAAAGATGTAAGGCAGAAAGCATACAGCATGAGCAGATATCGAAGATGCAAAGCAGAAAGCATACAACATGAGCAGATACAGAAAGTGCAAAGCAGAAAGCACAGGTGTTGAACAGATGTAAAGTAGAAACTATAAAGCAGAAAATGTAAAGTGCTAAGAGGAAATTGTGATGTGTACCTCCCAAGCTCGCCAGTAGCCTCCAATCAAGTCTTCTCTCAAACGGGAGGTCAAGCTCATGTATCTGTATAAGGTGGCGAGGCCAACTCCGCCCCAATTATAAAAATGAACCTAAGCAAGGGTCACCAGGGCGCTCAGCAAATGTAGGCCTACGGTGTTCCACCTATTCGAAAACAAGGTGGTATCAAAGACAAACATCAGGAAGCCCCTGGCGTACTACTCAATCTCCTCTATCGTCTTAGGCTCAATGCCTCTGAATCGCTCGGCACACCAGGTGTATCTGACCATGCATGGCCGATATATAGGTGGATGTGCTCCTAGCAACTCAAGCCAGGCTGCCACCCACTCCTCTATGTCTGTATCGAGAGGGATCGGATCACCCCTACGTCTAAGCCGGTGATCATGGCAAAGTCATAGGGAGTCATCGTCATCTCCTCTATGGTGGAAAAGTGGAAGGAGTTGGTGGTGTCCCACCATCTCTCTACAAGTGCTCCCAAGAGAGGGTGGCTCGCGGTGACCTACGTCAGGCTAGAGCAGAATAGGTCGAATTCAGCCTCGTCAATGATGTCGCAAACTCCAGCGGGGAGCTCGTCATACTAGTCTCGGGAGGTCGTGGCACCGTTAGTCCCTGAAGACTCGCTCTATGGCAAAGAACAGATGCAACCGATAAAGGACAGATACATTATACAAAGCAGTGATGATAGTATAGTCGAATGAAAGGCAGTGCAAAAAAATGCAAGTAAAGAAAGGAAGAACTGCATGAAAATGAAGTTCATACCTCAATGGCAATGGCTGACAAGTGAGAAGCTAGCTCCCTCAACAAGAGGTCCTTCGGTGCACCACGAGCAAACTCAGTAAAGCGTCTGATGCCTCCTAAGGTAGGCAATATGTGTGTTTGGGGATGATACCTCTCTGAATCGAAAGGCCGTACCCTCAGCGGTAACAGCTCTAGCTCGGCCTCAGGCTCGAACTTTGCCTCAAGGTCAGCTGCTAGCTCTACTACCTTAAAAACTAGTGGCAATACTGGGGGAATCTTTGGAAAAGCCCTGTCATGAGGAATCTCATCCACCATCTAAAAATGGGTGCGAAGTGGGTGAAAATGTGAAGAAAAATGTTGAAAAGAGGGTAAAACTTGAAAAAGTCAACCCTAGGAGAGAAAAAATGGAAGAAAAAGTCAAAGTCGGGAAAAGTGCACCGAACTCGAGAGAAACTCAAGGGGAACAAACCTAGAATGGTGAAAGTGAAGGAAGAAGGGTCGAAATCAAATTTCAATCAGTTCAAAGTAAAGAGAACAAAGAGGGTTTAGCAAATCAACTTCACGTGGGGCGTTGGAAAACGCGTACAAAGTACAAATCTAGAGAGAAGAAGTGTTTGGGGAGAGAGAGAGAGAGAGGGGAATTTTGGGCATATGGGTGTGAGGAAATCAGCCCTAGTGGCTTATTTTTAAAGACCCAAGCCGAAAAGTCTCTTTTTCCCCTGAACTGCCATCGTTGGCCAGCAGGTGGCCGGCAAAGCTCACTAGTGGCCGGCACCTGGCCGACGGCCCCCCTTGTGGCTAGCTAGTGACCGGTGGCTTCCTTTAGGGTCCGGATGATGTTTTGTGTCCTTAGTTCCCAAGGAGTATAGGAAGGGTTCACTGCTTGGTTCAAATTGTCACTACGAAAGCTCAAAACTGTGTTTTCGGGGCATGATGTTCGTCACTTGTCAACATGAACGAGGTGTATCCTTTAAACATATTGTAACTTTTCCGAGAGGTAAATTGGAAGTTGTTTATCAAATCATGCTTTTTTACATGTATTTCATGTTGTTACATTGTACATGCATTTCACGTCATTGCATTGCACATGCATTTCACGTTGTTGCATTGAACATGCATTTCACGTTGTTGCATGAATATGCAGTTCGCTTCCTTGCGTAAGATGTGCATTTCACGGGAATTGCATGCGCGTCATGTATCCATTATGTTTCATGCATAGAATATGCACTCTCTCTTCAATCACGCATGGAATATGTATTCGCTCTTGAATCATGTGTAGAACATGCTTCCTCTCTTGAATCACGCATAGAATATGTTCCTGTTTTGTTTCACGCATAAAATATGCTCCTATTTTGTTTCTCGTATAGAACATGCCATTAACATTCTATCTCAGTTGTTTGTCATGCATTCTTTCTTTTTTATACAGGAAAATGATATTGTATGTACGGTTCATTCGGAGGAGTTCCAAATAAAATCAGTCGTGTCATATTCGGATCCCATCTTTTTTTTCAAATCGGCTAAAAACATGTAGGTGCGCCCGGTGTTCACATCACCCCTTCCTCCTCTAGTGTGAGATGCATTAGGATTGCAAATCGGTTAAAAACATTCGGGTGCGCCCAGTGTTCACACCAACCCTTCCTCCTCTCACATGAGACGCGTTAAGATTGCAAATCGGTTAAAAACATTCAGGTGCGCCTGGTGTTCACACCACCCCTTCCGCCTCTTGCATGAGACGTGTTAGGATTGCAAATCAGTTAAAAACATTCGGGTGCACCCAGTGTTCACACCACCCTTTCCACCTCTCGCGTGAGATGCGTTAGGATTGCAAATCGATTAAAAACATTTGGCTGTGTCTGATGTTCACAACACCCCTTCCTCCTCTCCCGTAAGACACGTTAGGATTACAAATTGTTTAAAAACATTCAGGTGCTCCCGGTGTTCACATCACCCCTTCCTCCTCTACCTTGAGGCACGTTAGGATTGCAAATCGGTTAAAAACATTCGGGTGCGCCAAGTGTTCACACCACCCCTTCCTCCTCTAACGTGAGATGCGTTAGGATTACAAATCAGTTAAAAACATTCAGGTGCGCTCGACGTTCACACCACCCCTTCCTCCTCTCACGTGAGACGTGTTAGGATTAGAAATCGGTTAAAAACATTCGGGGTGCGCCCGGTGTTCACACCACCCCTTCCTTCTCTCGCGTGAGACGCGTTAGGATTGTAAATCGGTTAAAAACATTCGGGTGTACCCAGTGTTCACACCACGCCTTCCTTCTCCCGCGTGAGACACGTTAGGATTGCAAATTGGTTAAAAACATTCAGGTGCACCCGGTGTTCACCTCCCTTTCCTCCTCTCGCGTGAGACACCTTAGGATTGCAAATCGGTTAAAATCATTCGAGTGCGCCCCGGTGTTCACACCACGCTTCCTCCTCTCACCTGAGATGCATTAAGATTGCAAATCGGTTAAAAACATTCGGGTGCGCCCAGTGTTCACACCATCCGTTCCTCCTCTCGCGTGAGACGCGTTAGGATTGCAAATCGGTTAAAAACATTTGGGTGCACCCGGTGTTCACACCTCCCTTCCTTCTCTCGCGTGCAATGCGTTAGGATCTTGGTTGAGACTTTGGGTGTGCCCGATGGTTACATCGCTCTTCACCTTTCCTGCGTGCGTACTTAAGTTTGCATAATTTTCTTACATCCTTTCTGCATGAAATGTGGTTTGGCTCGTGAGTCCCACGCGAGGCGTGTTTATTTACTTACTTCTTTTCATTATTGGAATTACTGTGCCCTGTTTCAGTTTGTTTAACTGTGGCATTTTCTTTGCATTGCATTTACATTCAAATGTTTCATTACACAGCCTCATTCCATGATCATAAGTTATGTTCTTGCATCATTCATATGTTTGTGCTTTGCCCCAGAACTACACTGGTTTGATTCCTTGCAAAGGGATACATAGGCAACTTGTGGGCGCAACCATTTGTTTCTGGCTTGATTGTTTGTCCACGTCTTACGGCCTTGTCAAAATGGGTCATCTCTGGGCTTTGACATTCACTCACGTCATTTCATGACTCCGAGTTCTGTCAAGGAGGGGCAACTGTAGACACCCCATTTTTGACGGCCCTTATGACTTGGACGTCCTTGCAGGTACACCCGATAATGAGTCTGTTTTCTCTTCGAGTGCTCGAAGTCCTCAGCAGAACACCACAACTTTGAGCCTTTCAAACCCTACATCTTTTTTGTCTCATTTTTGGACCATGCCTTGGTCTTTTCAGCCTGCAACCTTTGGTGGTCTGTCGGCCATCCATGGTGGCTGCCGGCCATCATTTTTGGTTTTCCAGCCATTGATGTGCCTTGCCGGCCACCAATGATACATTACCGGCCACCATTGATGGCCGGCCGGCCACCAGTGTTTTCTGCAAAAATTTTATGCCAGTTGTTTACACAGATGCTTGCATCTATCCACATATGGAGGGCTGGATCTCCTTGTAGAAATTTCATGTTTTCTACACATAGAGACCCCCTCTCTCTTGTAGCAGGGTTAGAAAATTTTAGACTCAAAAGTTTTCCTCTCTCTCTACAAATTCTTTACACTTTAGCCTACTTGCACTACACTCTTGCCTACACTTCCTTAACCAAAATTGATCACCTTTCAGCTGAGGTTCCTTGAGGCCTTCTCGGAGCTCTTAAAGTTGGTTTTGGCTTGAATTTTTGCCTAGAATCACTCTTCACTTCAAGAGGTATAATACTAGCTTGGTTGGCTTGTTTTGCACACTTGTTTTTCAACCTTTTCCTACTGTTTTTGGGCTGTTTTCGGGCTATAAAAACTTTGTTTTTATGGGTTGAAATTGATGTTTTAGGCTATTTAAGGTTAGGGGATGGATCACCCTTCTTGATTCCTTGTTTGTAAAGCCTTTTCACCATTGTTTCCCATTTTCAAACCATCTTTTTTTGGGCCTTTAAACATTGAATTTCAGAGTATTTTCAGTGGTGAAAATCATGTTTTGAAGTCTAAATTTGGAGGGGTTAGCCTCCCCTCCTTGTGTCTTGTTTGCTAGCCTAGTTAGTGCCATGCTTTAACTTATTTTTCTAGCTTGTTGTAACTTAATTCCAGGATGTTCTAGCCTCTGATTTGGACTGTTTTAGCTCTATTTTGAGTCGGTTAAGTCATTTGAGTCCTGGTTTGCATGCTTATAGTGTAATAGTCTTCACAAGCTTGGTGTTTTAGGCCATTAGGCATCATTCGTTTGAGTTGATTGCATGTTTTCAGTGCTTTTCATACTTAATTTCAGCACTAATCATCTCTACAGCCTCCCTCCTTTCTTGGCTTTTACTTTTTCTTTGAAAGTGGTTTCAAGTCACTTGCTTGCCTAGGTGTGAAATTGAGGTTTCATACTTAATGGTTTAATCCCTTAGGGTATTCATTACCAACGGTATGATGCCTCTTTCATACTCAAAGCAACTTGTGTTTTGAGCCCTCTTTCCATTAGAAGACTTTAATTCACCTTTGGACTTAATTGGATTAAAGGATGATTGGTAAGTTAAAATGAGTAACTCAAACTTGGGATTAAAAAATGAGCAAGATAATAACTTGTGTGTTCAATCGGACGTTAATTGAACACAAGGAAGCTCGGGCCATTTCATACATACTAGTGATGAAATGATCAAAGTCTCCAAGGTCTACTTCTTCCCTCGATCTTTCATGAAATGAAGGAGGTTTGTGTCTTGTTTTACATTTATTGAACTTACACATATTGAATCACAAGCCATCATGCAATGAAATCACTTGAGTTAGTGGTTTGTGGCTTAAGTTCATCACTCCTTGGATTTGCTCATGAAAGGGAGGGGTGAGTTGTGCAGGCAACCCTTGAAAATACCCTGTATATGCTCTATTTGTCCTCTATTACAGCAAGATGAACCAGTGCATCAGTGGCTGGCAGGTGGTCAGTAGAGCACCATTGATGGTCGGCAGGCCACTTTCATGCCGGCAGATGGCCGGCAATATTCACCAGTGGCCGGCTGGTCACTGATGCAAGTCTCAGCAGAATGTTGGTAAGGTGGAGCAAAATGGTTCTGGAAGTGTTCAACTGTGCAAACAGAGGCTTTCGGGAGCAAAATGGAGGTCTTTTTTGGGTGGAAACGAGCATGCGTGAGCACATCTTTCATTTCCCGAGGCAAAAAAGTTAATTACTTAGTTTCATTATTAGCTGCAATTGCCTTGTAATTATTTAATTAATTAGTTCATTAGCTAGTTAATTCAAGTGTTGTAATAATTAGTTAATTAGTAATCCTAGCTTAATAAACCGGAACAAGAGCATATATTGTACATAAAAATCATATCATGATTAGTAGAGGCCGATCTTTGATCGGGCGAGCGGGGGTGCTCAATTCATGACCTTCCCCTCTCGTCCTTAAGTTCCCGAGCCGAGACAACTTTGGTGATGACGGACACGTGGCCTTTGGCACGAGTCATGGGTTTCCTAGATTTCCCTAAAATAAAATATTTAGGTGGCGACTCTATATTTGGTAAAGAAGTCCATTTTTGGTATTTTGATTCAAAATCGATTTTCCAAAAGATTTGCCGAATTTGGACTCTTTGGTGATTGTCTATTTCGCATTGCATTTGTGGAATCAGATTCAGAACAGCGGGAGTCCGAACTGTAAGGCTTATTTTTGAGCTTCCGAAAGGGGGCACGAAAAAGTCGAGCCACAGTAGGTCTCCCAATTTCCTGCGAAATCTAACACACATTCTGAGCATATCTTCCAAGGACTGTATCATTCTTTCTGATTGGCCATTTATCTACAGGTAATAAGCACTATTCAATCTCAATTCAGTCCCCAAAGCTTGTTGCAAACTCTTTCTGAATCCCGAAGTAAACTTGGGGTCTCTTTCAGATACAATAGATACTGGTACACCGTGCAATCTCACAATCTCATTCACATAGATGTTAGCCAATTTATCCGCATTATAAAAAGTTTTGACAGCTAAGAAATGTGAGGATTTAGTCAAACGATTAATACTAACCCAAATAGAATCCATACCTCGGGTGGAGTGAGGCAATCCAATAATAAAGTCTATTGTAATGTGCTCCCATTTCCATTTCGGTATTGGAAGCGGCTAAAGTAATCCAGCGGGTCGTTGATGTTCAGCTTTCACTTGTTGGCAATGCAAACATCTAGCTACAAAGTCAACAATACACTTTTTCATTCCAAGCCACCAGAAATTTTGTTTCAAATCATGGTACATATTTTTGTTCCTCGGATCTATAGCAAATTTAGATCTATGAGCTTCGGTCATGATACGCTTCCTCAATTCAGAACAATACGATACACAAAGTCTTCCTTGAAATTTCAAAACATTGTCATCAAACTCAAATCTAGGCCTTGGTTTTGAATCAATCTCATCAACAATCTTCTTCAAAAATTCATCTTGTAAATGCTTTTCTTTAACTTCCTCAACAATGGCCGATTGTCCAGAAATGGAGGCTAGAACTCCGCCATGTTCATGCAATACAATTTCAATCTCATTCTTCTCCAAGTCACATAACAACTCTTTTTGATCGGTGAGCAAACATGACAAATTCCCAATTGACTTTCTACTCAAGGCATCTACAACGGTATTTGGCTTTCCTGAATGATACAGAATTTGCAAGTCATAGTCTTTTATCAACTCTAACCATCTTCTCTGTCTCATGTTCAATTCCTTTTGAGTACAGAAATATTTTAAGCTTTTGTGGTCCATACACACTTCACAAGTCACTCCATACAAAAAATGGCGCCAAATTTTCAATGCAAAAACTACAGCTGCCAATTCAGGGTCATGGGCCGGATAATTCTTTTCATGGAGGCAGAGTTGACGAGAAGCATAAGCAATCACTTTACCATTTTGCATTAGTACACAGCCCAAACCATTATATGAAGCATCGCTATAAATTTGAAACCTATTAGTACCATTAGCTAATGTTAAAATTGGTGTGGTTACTAAACTGGTTTTCAACTCTTGAAAGGCGGATTCTCTTTGATCATCCCAATCAAACGGCACATTTTTCTGTGTCAACTATGTCAATGGTATGGCAAGTTTGGAGAAGTCTTTCACAAACCTTCTATAATAGCCAGCAAGTCCTAGAAAACTTCTAACTTCAGATAAATTTGTCGAGCTTGGCCAGTCGACAATAGCTTCAATCTTTTGTGGATCAACTGATATGCCATCTTTGTTGATCACATGCCCCAGAAAGGTCACACTATCAAGCCAGAATTCACCTTTGAAGAGTTTTTTATACAATTTCTTTTCCCTTAGAATTTGTAACACAATTCTTAAATGGTTTTCATGATCTTGCCTGTTTTTGGAATAAATCAAAATATCGTCAATAAGTATGACAACAAACTTATCCAGATATGGTTTAAACACCCTGTTCTTTAGGTCTATGAGGGCGGCAGGTGTATTTGTTACTCTAAATGGCATTTCTAGGAATTCATAATGTCCATATCCAGTTCGAATGGCAGTTTTCTCTAGATCTTCTGCCTTGACCTTTAATTGGTGATACATGGATCTAAGATCTATTTTGGAAAACACTTGGGCTCCTTGAAGTTGGTCAAATAGATCATCTATTCGGGGTAGAGGATATTTATTCTTGATAGTTACTTTGTTCAATTCTCGATAGGTAATGCATAACCTCAAAGACCCATCTTTCTTCTTAACAAACAGGATTGGAGCACCCCAAGGGGAAGTACTCGGATGGATAAATTTCTTATCTAACAGTTCTTGAAGTTGGATTTTCAATTCTTTCAGTTCTGAGGTTGACATTCTGGGCAATTCAATAGTAAACTCAATTTCCCTATCAATTAGATCCCTGGGCAATTCATTTGGAAAGGCATCAGGAAATTCATTAACTACAAGAATAGTTTCCACATTAGGGCTATCAGAAGTCACATTTAAAACACTACACAAATAACCTATTCATCCCTTTCTCAGCAATTTGACGGCTTTCAAAGCAGAAATCATATAAGGAGGTGGAACTATTGCATTCCCAGCAAACACAAATTTAGACAAGGCAAGTGGTCAAAAGATGACAGATTTATTGACACAATCAATAGTAGCACGGTACTTAGTCAACCAATCCATACTCAATATACAATAAAAATAAGCAATGTCCAATGGCAGGAAATCAACATACAATAACACATCCCTAATCACGATGTCACACACAAGATACACATAAGCACACATCATAGGACCCCCAGCAGGTATAGATACAGATAACAAATAATTCATAGGTTCTAGTGGCCTAGTCAATTTTTGAGAAAAAGTATGTGTAGACGCGCCCGAACGTCCCGGGAAAATCTCGTTTTGTTCATTTGGGCTCACTACAGTTTGGACTCAATGTCACGGTTCTGAATCTAATCTCACAAAGTGCAATACAAGATCGATAAATCACCAAAGAGTCCAAATCTGACAAATTGTTTTGAAAAATTAATTTTTAGGAAGAAGTGCCAAACATGGACTGCTTTGCCAGATACAGAGTCGCCACCTAAATGTTTTTATTTTGGGAAATTTAGGAAACTCTGACTCGCGCTTAAGGCCACATGTCCGTCATCACCAAAGTTGCCTCGGCTCGGGAACTTGGGTACGAGAGGGGAAGGTCATGCAATGAGCACCCCCGCTCGCCTGATCAAAGATCGGCCACTACTAAGCATGATATCTTGTTTTTGAAAACACATGCGCTCTTATTCCGGTTTATTAGCCTAGAATTACTATGTGAGGCGCAAAGCATGTAAGTATAGACTGGATCGCCTAATTTGAAACAAAACAGCTCATGTTTGTTTTTGAAAGCGGTTTGCTACTCGCACGTAGGCTAAAATGCGAATTTTGCCACCCTCAAGTGGGCTTAGAAAATGTGGTGATTTGCCACTCTCAAGTAGGCTTAAAACTCGCAATCAATGAATTGTTCCAATTCAAGTAATCCAACCTTCACCCACGGGCAATCAGGCAGTTATATCACATAAGCAAATAGCCTCATGGTAAGCATGCTATCATGGCAGTCACTCACACACATGCAAGGATGCTAAAGCATAAACACTTACCGAGTACTCCGAGCCAAAACAAAAGCTATGTCAGAAATCAATGCATGATCCTAGTTCATGTTTAAGATGGCTAATGCAACACATGCAAAATGCAACTAAGATAGGCTCGGCTATTCTAAGATGGCATATGAGATGCTACAGATAACACGCATTCAACTTGGAATTGAAATATGATGCAGTTAGTATAATGCGCCGAGCCTGGTGCATGCAAGACAGATGAATGGATGCAAATATGCGAGCATAAGGATGCTAATCGAAACATGCCCTAAAACTAACCATCATAAGCTGGTAAATAAAAAAAGAGAAAGAAGTAGGGGTTGGAAGACATGCATCACGCACACGCACACTTATTACAAAATTTGCCCTCTCGACGGAGGGTCCAAATAAATAATACAGAACCAGCTAGCTAATCTAAGCTAATCTAATTAAACTAGTTATTACATGACGAAATGAATAACAAGTTACAACTACTTATTACACAACATTAACTAAGTAAGCAATCTAAACGAGCATGCAAACTAAATGAATGTGGGCTACCCCAGCTCTACTTTGAATGACAAAGGATGCATGCATGCTTGAATTGCCTTTTTCGGAAATCCCTCGTGATGCCCCAACTTGCCTCTGTTTTCAATTGACCTCAAAACACTACACAAAGCTATTGGCCTCGGAGACCACCTGCCGACCACTTTTGTGGTGAAAAACAAGAAAAAGTGGTCGGCTAGCCACGAAATCTGGTCGGCCGACCAGTTTCTGCCCCTGGTTTCTGGTTTTCTGCAACAGAAGGCAAGAGAGAGAGAGATGGCAAAGTATTCGCAACACATGTGTGCACGACTACTCTCCCCATCATTGTATAAGCTCAAAGGAGTGTAGTCCTTGACCCTCAGGCCACCAATCACGCACTTCGATGCATGATGGCCGATGAGTCAAATTGCACGACTCAATGTGAAATAAATGCACATACAACCACCTAAAGCCAACAACTCCGTCATGGGTAGTCAAGAGTGTCAGCGACTGGGAATCGAGGCACGTTTCATCATTTCAAGCATGAAACGTCCCTCGTTCCCCGTGTTTGGAGTAACCCCTATTCCAAACACAATGCAACAAACAAGGCATGCACCAATGCAACTCTAGCATGCAATCTCAATGCAATACAACTAAGTTAAGCAAACATGCAAGGGATAACATGCAAACATGCAACTAGCATACACAATGCTGTGAACTAACAATGGCATACTCAATGCACATGGCACTTAGCATACACAATGCACATAGAAACTAACATACACAATGAGATGAACAAGGCATGCACAATGCAATGATCAATCATGCGAAAACATGGCATACTCAATGTTATGAACTACAATGGCATACTCAATGCAAAATGGACTTAAACCAAAATGGATGGGCCTCAGCCACACCCAAATCAGTGGCCAATAGATGATTGAAATAAGGCATCAAAACACATACGATCATGCACAATGCAACGGCCCCAAGTGTAAGGCACAAAACACAACTTTCCAAACGCATTGAAAGGATGAAATATGGAGTGCAATGACACATGTTTCAGCTCTGAAATGGCATACAAAATGACTTCGAATTATGCAAACAACTCATGTAATGCATGTTGAATGGCTCAAGCATCGAAACTAGTGAAGTGTATTACACTATAGGCATGCAAGGCAATGCTCAAATGGCCAAACCAACTCCAACCAGACCCTATGCAGGCCCAAAATAGTAGCAAAATGAGTTGGGATGATGGCTTGAAAGGCACAAAAATGAAGCTCATGCAATGGCTCACAAAATAGGGTATAAAAGCACAACTCTCAAGGGCACTTAAAGAGTGGAAAACATGGAAGTATGACAGCCCTATATGCTCTGAAATATCATGCTTAATGATGCCAAAACATGAAAATACCTCAAGTTAAGCATGAAAGGGACTTCAAAACTCGAAACTATTCAAGGCTATTACACTACAAGCATGCATGGCAAGCATCTTTCGACCAAGAGGCCTCAAAACAGAGCTAAGGCAGCCCAAAATATAAACACAACCAGGTTGGAGCATGGCCAAAATATGCTAGAATTGAGGGCCAAAACATCATGCATTCTAAGCTAGTAAACATGATTTACACTACAAGCATATGAAGCATGTGAGAGGCTACCAAACCAGCCAAAAATAGAGTCATGGCATGCCAAGTGATGACCAAAAACCCACTGAAATATGACCAATACATGCAAGAATGACATGCTATGATAAGCCACAAAAGGGATTACTCCACACATGCAAGAGGCAAACCCAAGGTGACCAAACCAGCCATAGACAGAGTCTAGGCAGGCCCAAAAAGTCACCAAAAGGTGCCTGAACCGAGCCTTGAAAGTATGAAAACACATGCTCCTTTGGTAGGCAAAAAATACAAGCAATCAAGACCAAAAGAGAGAGGGTCACCCCTCTCTGATTTAGGACCTCAAAACCACATGCCAACCACTAAAAATCCACTGGCTTTCAGTGGCTAAAAGGCCATGCAAGGGTTTACTCAAAGGCCTTATGGCATGGCACAAAACAAGGCCAAATAGGGCATGCTAGAGGGAAGATGACCCTCAGCACCAAAAGGGCCTGAAACAAACATGAAAAACACTTAAATATGGAGCTTTTTTCAGTTGACAACAAAGCTCAAATAAGAATGCAAGTATGGCTAAGAGAGTGATCAAGACAAAGCTTAAAAAGAGAGAAAAGAGATTACCCTTGAAGCTCAGCAAAACCAGCAAGTTCCTTAGCCAAAAACCACCCTTTTAACCTCCAAAAATAACCTCTAGGAACCTCAGTTCAATGGTAAGGATGTATGGCTAAGAGTTGGGGTGTTAAAGGTCAAGAACCATACACACTTTTGGCTAAAAATATAGAGATTTAGAGAGAGATATGTGCCTTAGGAAATTTCTCTAAACCTGGTTCAAGGAGAGGGAGAGCCTCTCTTATAGAAGAAACAAAGGGTTCAAGCTTCTTGGAGAAGCTAAACTTGGATGCAATCCCTCCATACACGTGTTTGGAGGATACAGTCTGTGCCCTCCAGCTGGCACAGCCGGCATCCATTCAGTCAGACAAAACAGGAGGAAACCTGCCGACCGGAAAAGGTGGTCGGCCTGCTACTTTTAGTGGTCGACCGACCACCCAAAGTGGTTTCCCAAAAAAAAAGTGGTCGGCCAGGGTAATTGGTGGTCACCACACTGAAAGCAAGCCAATGGTGGGGTGGGAAACCAGAAAATGTGGCCCAAAGACCAAGAAAACCAGTTTCACGACCAGAAAACTGACTGGCGGGAAGAAAAGTGATTTCCGAGGAGAAAGCTGGTCTCCCACCCTTGTACCACCTTCCAAATAAGGAAAACAAGGTTCGTGCCAAGAACGAACCAACACGGATACAAAACGAGAGTTCGGGGGGCAAGACGCGTGGCTGGAGGCCTCGAAAACTAGCTGTTGAGCACAAAAAGTGGCGTATGACCACAAAAGTGGTCTCTCGGACCACAGTGTCCCTCTAGACAGAGGAAACAAGGTGTGTTCCAAAAAAACGTGCCAAACGGAGAATGTTAAATGGTCCCGAACCGAGGCGCACGGCCGACGGCTCTGAAAATTGAAAACTAGTCTCCAAATGGGAGCAGTGGCCTACGACCACGAAAAGTAGCCTACGACCACTAAGAGATGGTCTACAAGACCTCTCCCTCCTTCCGGGAAGAGAAAACAAAACTTGGTCCGCGGACCGAGTCAAAGTACAAAAGGGTCCCGAGGTCTGGAGGCGAAGTACTCAGCCAAGAACTCCGAAACCTCGAAACGAGCACAACATGCGCAATCACCAAGCGCTCAGTCGGTGACGTCTGAGTCTTAAGGTCGGTCAAAAATGGAGTATCTACAGTTGCCCCTCTTTGACAGAACTCGAAAGTCATAAGTGACGGGAGTGAATGTCAATGCCCAGAGACGACCCATTTTTGACAAGGCCGAAAACTTGGACAAACAGACGAGATAAACAAAGAGATATGCCCGCAGGTAGGGGCAAAATGCAAAAGACATGCACGAGGCCGAACATAACTTATGATCATGCATAGAAAACTATAACGGAGTAAATATACACAATGAATGCAACGATTTAAGCTGGTGAATATAAAAAAACCGCATTACATGCCGAAAGGATATAAGAGAATTATACAATTCTCACTACGTCTCACACGGAGTACATACAATACCGTCTGGTTCGTCTGGTCGTGCCAGTTTCAAATGAACTGTATATACAATATCGTGCCTGCGTGAGAAAGAAACTCAATAGGTACAATATCGTTAGAACATGCATAGCAATGCAAGTGAAAAGTGCGTAATAACGCAAGTGGAGGGATGGATGACAATGCAACCTAAGTGTGACGCATAACAATGTGGAAGGGATGCAAAGCAATGTAATGCACTAACAAGTGCAGATGAGGTGCGTGAGATAGCGCGAATGATGCAATGCACAAGATAGTGTGATGCGCAAGATAGTGCGATGCGCAAAATAGCGCGAGAAAATGCATGCACAATGCAAGTAATGTGCACAAAATAGTGCGATGTAACAGACAGTATAGTAGAAGCAAAAAAAAGAGGGGCACATTCCAACCATGCTGGAATCATGTCTACTCGTCATGAACAGATTCACATATACAGCACTTCAATCATTCTGAACCCACATTTCGTACATAGCATTCCTCTGACTCGGCACACGGCTTGCTACACAATGCTCTGTTAATTCGGCACACAGTTCATTTCGGCACACAGCACATTTAGGCACGCAACTCATAACACTGCTCAATCTGAACACTCAGTCCATAACACAGCATTCTGTTAGGTTGGCATACAACTCATAATACTGCTCAATTTGAACACACAGCCCATAACATAGCATTTGATTAGGATGGCACACAGCTCATAACACTGCTCAATCTGAACACACAGCCCATAACACAACATTCTGATTTAGTCGGCACACAACTCATAATACTGGTCAATCTGAACACACAGCCCATAACACAGCATTCTGATTTGATTTGGCACACAGCTCAAACTTTTCAATGTGAACACACAACTCAAATTTTGATTGTGAACATGCAGCTCACGATTTGAAATCTAAACACGCAGCTTAAATGTTGATTGTGAACACGCAACTCACTCTATTGAAATCTGAATACACAGCTCAAATTTTGATTGTGAACACGCAGCTCACGATTTGAAATCTGAACACGCAGCTCAAATTTTGATTGTGAACACGCAGCTCATGGTTTGAAATCTGAACACGCAGCTCAAACTTTTGAAGTGAACACGCAGCTCACAAATTTTTGAAATCTGAACACACAGCTCAAATTTTGGTGGTGAACACGCAGTCCACAATTTTCAAATATGAACACGCAGCCCATATTTTTTATAAAATTTGAACACGCAGCTCAAACATTGGTGGTAAACACGCAGCCCACATTTTTGAAATTCTAAACACGCAGCTCACGATTTTGAAATCTGAACACGCAGCTCAAATTTTTGAATTTCTGAACACACAGCTCAACTTTTTTGAAATTCTAAACATGCAGCTCAACTTTTGAAGTGAACACGCAGCTCACGATTTTGAAATTATGAACACGTAGCTCATATTTTTTGAAATTTCTAAACACGCAGCTCAACTTTTAAAGTGAACACGCAGCTAACAATTCTGAAATTATGAACATGCAGCTCATATTTTTTTGAAATTTTGAACACGCAGCTCACGATTTTGAAGTCATGAGCACGCAGCTCATATTTTTTTGAAATTTTGAGCACGCAGCTCAAACTTTTGATTCTGAACACACAGCTCATTCATTTCACTTTGCACACATGGCTCAAACATTTTATCTATACGCAGCTCATTCATTTTATCTGCACGCAGCTCATTCATTTTATCTACACGCAACTCATTCATTTTATCTGCATGCAGCTCATACATTTTATCTGCACGCAGTTCATTCATTTTATCTGCACGCAGCTCATTCATTTCACTTTGCACACACGGCTCAAACATTTTATCTGCATGTAGCTCATTCATTTTATTTGCACGTAGCTCATACACTACAATTTGCACGTAGCTCATTCATCTCAATTCTGAATACAGGTATCCTCTCGTTTCACAAGGGGTTATGGATCGATCCTGGCGAGGGAATGGTACATGGAGCTCCTGAATGTTGTTCGACACATTATGGACGAGGTAGGGTTTGGCTCATTCTGTGCAGGGTTGTCACGTCATCCAGCGAGCAGGACCCTCCTGGGCGCACTTATAGAGAGATGGTGGGACACCACCAACTCCTTTCATTTCTCGGCTACCGAGGACATGACGATGACCCCATTTGACTTCTCCATGCTAACGGGCCTTGACGTGGTAGGCCAGTCGATCCCATACGATGCAGATATGGGTGAGTGGGAGGCAGCTTAGATTTACCTACTTGGAGCCCGTTCACCGATCGACAGATCATCAGGCAAGGTCAGGTACACCTGGTTCTTCGAGCGGTACAGGGGGACTTCGCCCCAGACCATTGAGACCGTACAACAGTATGCCCGGGGATTTTTGATGTTCCTCCTTGGGACCACTCTGTTCTCCGACAGGGGGAACACAGTTGGGCTTTATCTGCTCAGTGCTCTGGTGGACTTACCATGGGTCAGTCAATATGATTGGGGTGGCGTTGGCCTCACTACCCTTTACTGCTACATGAGCGCAACTTCCCTAGAGTGGGGAACCATATTAGGCGGCTACTAGCGAGCCTGGGAGGTACATTCTGCCCTCTTGATTTACAGTTCTGCTCTTCATTATCTATACACTGCACACATGGCACACATTACATTATGTACTCTGCATTCTGCACTCAGCATTCTGTATCCACGTTCTGCACTCGTCATTCAGTATTTTCAATATATTATGTGTTTTGACAGTCGCTGTCTTACCTTTCACAGCTATGGGTTTATGCATACTTCCCGACGCTGGCCCCTGAGCTCGAGGTGGATGTACCATTTGAGATCCCCTACTCTCGCAAATTTGAGGGTCGGTGTCGGCCGAGGACTCATGAGACTTTGCCATACCTCCGGCAGTTCTTCGACACCGTACGGGGACAGAGGTAATCAAGAACTCTCAGTTCTTCATGCTTTCATCTTTAATTCATCTTGCATATTCATGACATCTAATTCGTTTATGCACTTGTTATCCGCAGATCACTTGGCAGCCCTGGGCACCCTTGTTAGGAGGTGCCTGGTACCGATTCCCTGGGGCGTAGGACGCTTCTCGATACTGGACTTTATTTGAGGGGCCAGTTGGCAGGGCCTGGTTTCTGGGGGATCGCTTCATGCGTCAAACGATGGGCAACCCTGATCAGGGTATCCCCTCAGCAACTCCAGATGACATGTGATCCACTAAGAGACTCACTCCCCGGGAGGTCGAGGAGCTCATGTTGGGTACTGATGCAGTTCTGTTATTGGAGGAGGGAGATTACGCAACCTATCGCCATACATACTTGATGCCTCCACTGACAGGTGTCTATACTCCCACGAGAAGGGCTGCCGGTGTGCCATCATTGAGTCGAGTTCGGGCTGCAGATACCCCTTCGACCAGCAGGGCCGGCACATCGAGGAGTGGGGCTAGAGAGATCTCCCCGACTTATCAGTATGCTGGGTGGCCGAATCTTCCAACCGAGCTGACAGGCTGGCGGTATGGGACATCCAACCCGATTCCATTGAAGCCTCCATTGCCTGATCATCGATACGTCAGTGACCCTGGCTCACCACCAGTACGCTTTATAGTTTTGATTTATCACTCAGATATTTAGACATTCATTCATTCACTGATGACTTGCACTTGCATCTGCAGCCTCCTAGAGAGTATACTGAGGGGTTACTCGGAGTGGTGGGCCCACTCGAGAGCATGGTCCTGCGGAGGGAGACACAGTTGTTCATCACCAGCGTCTCGGTACTTTTCAATTTCCTTACATTTATCATACTTCTGATGACATACTGAAATTGGACATTCCATTACATTGGTTGACTGCATGTGTGGAGCACATCTGACACACCACGTTCACATACTACATCTACAAGCACACACTCTACGCAACATTCCTGCATCTGCATCTGATATACATACTTTGACTGATGCATTCAAACTGCCCCCCGCTTTTTTTTTTCCAGCTCCCACCACTACAAGTTGGGCCATCCAAGCCTTCTCGAGGGGCTGGGAGAGGGGACTCAACTCGCAGCCGAGGCAGGCGCAGAGTGCCTATCAGAGATGATGAGGAGGAGGAGTCTACACATCCTCAGTCGGAGACATCCGCAGGCAGAGAGGAGGACTCTAGCTCCAGTTCTGAGAGTGGAGGTGATGCCGGGGAGGGTTCCAAGGACGGCACCTTCGATTCGGATGGTAGTGCTGGTGGAGGTGGTGCATAGGTTGCTCAGCCGAAGAGGATGAAGAAAGCCTCCCGATCTTGAGCCTAACAACACTGATGCAGATGTTCTTGCTTTATTTTCTTTTTGTTTTACTTTTTTACTAGTAGTTGAAGCACATCAGCTTTAGGCAATTTTATTTTCTTTAAAACTTGTACCCTGTTGTAAAATGTTGTAACAAAAGAAGCTATGACGGAATGAAACAGTTTTTTGTTCAAAAAGTGTTGTATTTTGTATTCTTAGCATCGCATCACGTCATTTTGCACAAAAATGAGATTGAATGGAAATGGAGCACTATACATCGCCAAGTCAGGTAATGAGCCAACACAGCAAACTAAACAGCTTAACTCACTAAGAAACAACAAAACATTAGCAAGTTTACAACTCGATATGCAAAACTTCGACAATTGTTAATAAACAAAGGGCAACAATTCGATGAACAAAACTCGACAACTCTGTAAAACTTAACAACTTGATAAGCAAAACTTAACAACTCGATAAGCAAATGCATTTCAGACAAACGGGGCGACGAAATGCATCCGAAACAGAGGTAAACTCGGACCTTCAACACTCCCAACACATGGAAAGGCTAGGAGCTCTCTTCTAGAGACTAGAAGAAGGCCAAAAACTAGTTATTCTCCATGGCCGACCACCAAAAGTGGCTGGCCGACCAGTTTTTTTGCTCAATAAACTAGTTATGTGGTCGGCCGACCAGAAAAACTGGCTGGCCGACCAAAAAAAGTGGTCGGCCGACCAGATGGCATGATGACCTCCAGATTTTTGACACCTGTCCTCCAAACAGTGCCTTATCTTCCATAAAAGTTTCAGCTTCGTGGTTCTCTCATTCCATCTCAGTTTTACATCAAAATGGAGGCATTTCTCATCCAAAATCTCACAACTTGGATTGCTACCTTAGACGACTCGGAAATGTTGAACTTCTGAGGCTTCGGCATAAATGCACTATTCACGCTGAGTCGCACTTCGCTGCACCTTCCGTTTCTCCATGCCGTGGTAAGGTTTTGGAACCTAATAACACATGTCTTTAGTTTTGGCAAGCAAGAGATATGTCCTACCTTTGAAGACTTTCGAGCTTTGATGGAATCCGAGCGCAAAGAAGAAATCTTGCCCCAGCTACGCTTCGGCCACGCCCAAGCCTTGGGACGAATGTGTGGGCTCACTACGCACGACGCTCGATCTTTGATCTGCGACGAAGAATTGGACATCCTCAGCTCGATTCATCATTTTTCCAATGCTGATGACCGCGGTGATCACCACTGGCAAGGTTTTCGGCGATATGCCCTTTGCTTGTGCATGTTGTCCCACTTTTTGCTTGCCCCAGGCTTCAGTGGGCCTAGCGTTCGTTTGATTGTAGTTGCCCAAGGCTTGAAAGAGGGCAAGAGATGCATTGCCATGACATTGGCCGAGACATTGATGGGCTTAGATGCTTTCCATCGCCGGGAAACGACCAGATTTGCGGGGAGTCCACTACTGCTGCAGGTAATGTTTCCACCATTCCGGACATATATTACTCACATCACTCTGGCCTCAGGCTCAATTTTTCTCACAAAACCCTTTTCTCACTTTTCTCTCAACGTACACCTCTATTTTTTATTCTCTCATTTTCCATCCCTCCCCAGGTGTGGTTGATGGACAAGTTGCAGGTTGTAGACTCTTACCCAGCATACTCAGCTCGCGACTACTTCTTCCGGCGACCTCTAGTCGATGCCCATGATGAGGGATGGTGGTTCGACTGGATGTGTAGTTTGTCTGCAAACCGTATTGCTTGGCATTGTCCTTGGCTCAATCTACCGGCAATGAGCTACAGTATGTCTCGCCAGCTCGGGATTCAGTTGATCGGCCTGACACACTGTGTCTTTTACTTTCCGTTTCGATTCCAATGCCAGTTCGGACATGATCAGACCTACCCAGCAGAGGGGATAGAGTACCCTGCTGCATTTTCGATCCGAGGCGCACAGCTAGCTCGGTATGCCACGGCATGGAGGACTAGAGAGCTTCTGGCCCCCGCTCCCACTTTCGGTTACACCCTTTCTTATGAGTGCATAGATTGGCTCAATGAAGAGGCACAGATTGGACCCGGCTTGGCATCAGAGGCTTCGACCAGCTCTGGGAGGGGACGCGGGAACACCTGACTATGCCCCTGATTTATTTGCTTTAATCATTACTTTCAAGTTTTCTTTATGAATGTAATAAAAAGCAACTTTACTTTGTATTCAAGAGCAGGAGAACTCTGTGCTGAAATCAATGTAACTGAAGGTTGTGGGTACTGAAAATTTTCCGTCTGGTCCAAAAATGGTCTAAGTCATAAAAAGATTAATTTGAGCAAAATCAACTTTTATTAAAACTTTTCAAAACCATTTTCGGTACGGACCAGAACTGGACACGCTTGAGATCTGTCACTGAGATGTATAACCCTGGATCCCGGCAATTGGAAAGTTGCCCCTAGTCTGAATAGCGCTGTACCGGAGATCACAACCGAAGCTCTTGAATGCGGAACAGACAAAGATGACCAAACATGATCACATGGACAAAGTTGATCAGGGAAATGTTTGTGGCTCGACTTCAAGATGAAGTTGCCTACGTATCCCAAAGATGGGAATCAAGCCTTACATAGTTCGGCTCAGGTTCACTCGTGTATTAACCCTCACCTTTTACGCTCTAACTTTTGCCAAGGCCGCCCTTTGCGGGTTTTCAACCTTGCGAGCTCAGTTTTTATAATTTCGAATTTTTTGTGCTCTAACTTTTGCCTAGGTTGCCCTTTCGGGTGTTCAGCCTAGCGAGCCTCTCAGGGATAATATCTCTTCAATTTGTCCATGTTGATTGGCTGTGAGAACTCTAGGCCATCTAGGTCCATCAGAACGACAGCTCCACCAGACCAAATAGACTTAATGATGTAAGGACCAGTCCAATTGGGTCTGAACTTGCCCCTAGGGTTATGGTTGGGAGCTTGGTTGTCTTTGAGCACCAAATCTCCTTCCTTCAAATTTCTGGACTTAACCTTCTTGTTGAAAGCCCTGGCAATTCTTCGTTGATAACCCTGAACATGGTACAGTGCTTTCAGCCTTCGCTCATCAAAGAGCATGAGTTCTTCAAACCTGCTCTGCTGTCAATCTGCCTCAGCTATCTGGCACTCAGCCAGTACTCGTAACGACGGAACCTCAACTTCGATAGGTAGAACGGCCTCCATCCCATAAACCAATGAATACGGAGTTGCCCCAGTAGAAGTTCTAATTGAAGTCTGGTAGCCCCGCAGAGCAAATGGCAACTTATCTGGACAGTCCTGGTAGGTTTCCACCATCTTCTGCAAAAATGTGTTTGATGTTCTTGTTGGCAGCCTCAACTGCTCCGTTGGTCTGCGGTCGATATGTGGATGACTTATGAAAAGCCACATTGTATTTTTCCAACAAGTCAATCACTTCCATCTTGAAGTGGGAACCATTATCTGAAATAATCTCGTTTGGGACCCCATAGCGACAGATAATGTTGTTCCAAATGAACTTCGCAACATGTGAAGCTTTCAACACTGTATAAGATTGGGCCTCAACCCACTTTGTGAAATAGTCTATCGCGACCAGAATGAACTCATGCCCATTAGACCCCTTCGGAGTGACAACCCCGATCACATCAATCCCCCAGACTGAAAATGGCCATGGCGAAGTCATATTGTACAGCTTCGACGGCAAAATGCTCATGCAGTTTGCATGGACCTGACATTTATGGCATCGCCGGACAAAACCAATACAATCCTCCTCCATGGTGGACCAGTAGTAACCCTGTCTTAGGATTTTCCAGGCTAGCATCACCCCGTTCATGTGTGCTCCGCATTCTCCTCCATGGATGGCCTCCATCAGGCACTTTGATTCTTCAGCATCAAAACACAGCTTATGCATCCCTAGATGACCTCTCTTATACAGTTTTCCTCCGCAGATGATGAATTGAGTAGCCATTCTTCGGATTGTCCTCTTGTCTTTGGCATTTGCCCTTGGTGGATACGTTTCTTTCTCCAAGAAGTTCCAGACATCGTAATACCAGGGGTTCTCATCTTGAACCTCTTCTATGGCAGCAATCGACTTGTAGGCCGGCGCAAACTTCTGGTCAATGATGATCGGACGCATCCAGACTCCAAAAGGGATGTCTATCATAAAAGATAGAGTTGCTAATGAATCTGCGAACCTATTGTTTTCTCCTAACAGATGAGTGAAGTTCAGTTTCTCAAACCGAGGAATCAGCGAGTCCAAGGTCAGGTGGTAAATTCTCATCTTTTGTTCTTTGACTTTCCAATCTCCTTTAGCTTGAGATACAACAAGGTTCGAGTCCCCAATGACGTCCAACCGATTTGCCCCTAGTTCTAGGGCGGCTTCTAAACCAGCAATGCATGCTTCATACTCTGCTTCGTTGTTCGAGACTTTGAACCAGAGTTTAAATGCTAGAGGGATACGGGAATTGTCGAGTACTATCAGCAACACCTCTATCCCATACCTGTACTGGTTTGACGCTCTGTCAAAATACATCGTCCAAAACGCATCTTCGATATGCAAAATAGCCTCGTCTGGGAATAAGTACTCAACTGTTTCATCCCCCTCAACTGGGTGATCGGCTAGGAACTCCGCTACCGCTCTCCCCTTTGCTAACTTGCGAGTCACATACTTCAGATCGAATTCGAAAAGCAGAAGCAACCAACGGGCTAGCCTACCCATAAGTGCTGGTTTCTTGAAGAGATATTTGATGGGATCTAATCTTGAAACCAACATTATAGAGTGAGTTAACAGGTAGTGCCAGCATCCTGGTAGCCCATACCAAGGCCAAACAAGCCTTCTCGAGTGGAGTGTAGCGGGCCTCGTAATCCAACATCTTCTTGTTCAGGTAGTAGATAGCTTTTTCCACTTTGTCCTTGGATTCCTGTGCGAGTATGCAGCCCATTGTAGTTTCAGTTACTGAAAGGTACAAAATCAACGATTTCCCCAGTTCAGGTGGTGACAACACAGGTGGGTTCTGTAAGTATTGCTTGATCTGTTCAAAAGCAGCTTGGCATCGGCCGTCCCATTGGAACTTCGTTCCTTTCTTTAGGAGACCAAAGAGTGGTTCACAAGTCAAGGCTAATTTAAAAATAAATCGTCTTCTGAATTGCACTTTACCCAGAAAGTCTCGCGCCTCCTTTTTAGTCCTCGGTGGTGGCATTTCTAAGATGGCCTTGATTTTGGAAGGATCGATCTCGATACCTCTCTGTGTGATCAAGAACCCCAGCATTTTCTCTGCCATAACACTAAATGTACATTTCTGAGGATTCAACCGCAGCCGATATTCCATCATCCGTTGGGAGAATTTCTACAAGACGGTGTAATGGCCCTCTCTTTCCTTTGACTTGACAATCATGTCCTCCACCTCTTTATGGATCATGTCGTGCAAAATTATGGTCGCAGCCCGTTGATATGTAGCTCCAACATTCTTCAATCCAAATGGCATCACCCTGTAACAATATGTGCCCCACGGAGTGGTGAAGGCAGTCTTCTCCCGGTCTTCAGGTGCCATCAATATCTGATTGTAGCCTGAGAATCCATCCATGAATGAAAGCAATGCATGCCCAGCAGTGAAGTCCACTAACTCATCGATATACGGCAAAGGAGAGTCGTCCTTCGGACTGGCTTTGTTCAGATCCCTGAAATCCACACATACCTGAATCTTGACATCCTTCTTTGGCACCGGAACTATGTTGGTCAGCCAAGTTGGGTATTCAGATACTAGCAGGAACCCTGCGTCAATTTGTTTGGTGACCTCTTCTTTAATCTTGAGAGCCCAGTCCGGGCAGATCCTCCTGAGTTTCTGTTTAACGGGTCGGGCCTTTGGGTCAAGAGGGATCCGGTGCTGTACAATCTCAGGATCGATTCCAGGCATGTCTTCGTAAGACCACGCGAAAACATCTTTGAAATCTTTTAATAAAGCGACTAAGCACTCACGTTCCTCCGAAGATAACGTGGACCCGATCTGGATCAGCCACGGGTCCTTCTCAGTACCAACATTAACCGTAGTGATTTCATCAACCAAGGGTTTAACAAATCTCTCCTGCTCTTGATCAATTAATCATTGTAAAATCGGAGGAATTTCTTCCTCATCGTTTTCATCAAAATCTTGAAAGTCCTGATTAATACAGTAAATCAAAGGCACAGAAAAGTACTCAGAAACCACAGCCATTCCATTCTCATTAATCACTTCCAAATCGTCTGATTCCTCTGTCACAACAGACTCAAAAGAGAAAGAAAAAGACGACCTAGATAGGATTGTGGCATCCGGGTTATCACCCCCAGGAATACCGAACTCAGACTCAGACGAGCTGGAACCTGATTCTGAATCCACAGACTCGGTGTAATCAGATTCTGGCTCACTACCTGACCCGGTGCTGCTTGATAAAAATCCCTCCTCATACTGCCAAATGAGGGAGGGTGCGATGGATACATCCAAAATGTTTGAAGGTGGGCTCGTAGCCATTTCATTCCCGATCATGGACCCTGAAAAGTTATCCCCCAAGCACTTCTGTACGATCAGAGGATCTGAAAGTAGAAAAGCCAGTGCTACCCCTATTTCAATCTCGGTATTCTCAGAATCCACTTTCCCACACTGCTCAACTTCAGCTGATGGGTCTGTCTGCTCCTCGGCAACATCATCCCTAGATAACTGTAGGTCAAAGAAGATCTCAAACCCTGGCAAGCGACGCTTCTTTGCGTTCAACCATGGCTCTGGGAAGCCGCAGAATGGAAAATCCTCCCCCTTCCGGACAAAGCGTCCGTTTAGGGTACCCTGGATGGGTCGGTGCACTAACTCATAAGGTTTCCCCGCCTGCTTTGCTCTAGCTCTCCTAGCCATCTCCTTGCCTTTCCTCACCCAGTCCTCCTTGGTGGGCTGATAACGTAAACGAAAGCTATGTGGGTTGTGCGGCACTTCGACCGATACTGCAATGCCCTTCCGGCCACTTCTTCCTAGTCCCATCCCAGGGATGTGCTGGAGTTTGTTCATGAGATATACTGACTGAGCACTAACGTACAACCCTTCATTAACAGCTGAGATGTTTTGTACGACCCGAGCCTCGGTTAGGGTAAAACCCAATAGGAACACATCCTTAATGCCATGCTCGATTTCGAAAACCGGTGTAGACACTTCTGGCGGCGGATGGATTGACGAATTACCAAAAACTATAGCCACCCCCTTCCCGTGAGGGTATTTCAGCATCTGATGCAGTGTGGAAGAGACTGCCTTCACCTGGTGCAGCCACGGCAGCCCCAGGAGTAGATTGAAGGTTGCGGGAACCTCCAAGACATGAAAGTCAATCTCGTGTTGTCCTAGACCAACCTGAGTTTGAATTTTCACAGTCCCCATCACCTCTCTGCTTGTGTTATCATATGCCCTTATCACCTGGGCTGTTGGCACAAAGTCCGTGGGCTTCATCCCAATTGCATATGCTGTCCTTAATAGGCACACGTTAATAGCGGATCCTGTATCGACAAGAACCACCGGTATCCATTTGCTTCTACATTCCACAGAGATGTAGAGCGGTTTGTTATGATTCGCGCCCTCAGGCGGTAGTTCCTTGTCAGAAAAGGTCAACATCGGGGAAGCCCCTCCCAGAAAAACCAATCCCACCAGTTGTTCAGGCGTGGTGTCTATTGAGAGTTTGGCCTTGTCCATTGCCGATAGGACAGCTTGTCTATGAACACGTGAAACCATGAGCAGTCCCCAGATGGAGATGTCTGCTTGTATCTTTTTCAACTACTTCAGCATGGCCTTTTCTTCAAGTAGCTTCTCTTTCTGCTTCTCCGACTCCTTATCCTTCCCGGACACCTCTGGTTGATCTATGTGCGGGGGCTTGAAATACCGCCCACTCCTAGTCATATGGTCAACTTCACCAATATACCAGGTATCATCCGGTTGATTGCTCCCCCAGTCCTCATCAGTGTGGGCGAGTCATAGGTCATCGTCTTCCCACCACATTCCATCGGCAGCCGACAGACATCTGTCCGGCTCCGTTACAACTGTCCTTGTACCCACAGTACCTTCTGTCCATGTGCTCGCAGCATGCTTCGTTCTTGTGCACATAGCACGTTCAGTCCCCACAGGGGCTTTGGCCTTTCTGGCTCTCTCAGAATTTTTGATCCCTTCCCTTTCAAAATGTTCCAGTGCAGCCTGCTTTTCAACCTTTCCTGTATTCAAGACGTCCAAATCCCGAGCGAAATTCTTGGCACCGGCGCGCTCTGGCGATGCATTCTGATTTTCGGCCCTTCCGGCCACAGCTGATGTCCTTGTCCCTGACATGCCCTGTTCTAGCTGAGATTCTTTAACAATATCCGGTTGGTCATCAAGCCACCTTGTAGCCTCTGCTGACCCATCAAAATCAAACCAGTTAACTGTCATGTCCCCTGGATCTTGTTCGTTGAAAAACTAAAGGTCAGCAATGCCCTCCTCCAGATCCGTTAAGTCATCTAGCCTCTGATCAAATCCATCCTCCCGTATTACACATATCTCCGCTCCCACTGGCAATTCCACATTCCGCCTAACCTAGCCTGCTGACGTAATGTAGGCACTCGGATTGTATACCTCCTCAGTGAAGCTCCCAAATTCCTCAGACCCTGGATCAACAGTCCCTCTTTCTTCCGAAGTCCTCCCTATTCTACCTTCGATAATCACCACCATTAGTTCAGGTTGGGTTCGGGAGATGTCCAACATGCACAAGTTAGTGCTGTCAGGAATGAACACCTCCAGCTTGGGTAGGTGAGAAGGGGTGATATATATGCTAGGGTCGTATGACACGACCCCAGTTTGGATTGGGTTGATGCGTTTGGGAGGTGGGGCTTGGTTATGTGGCGGGAGGGGGTTGGTCGTGACATTGGGTTTCTCTGGAGGCACAATCACCCTGTTATCAACAAGATCTTGAATCTCATGGCACAATCTAAAGCAATGGTCGGTCTCGTGACCATGCTGTTGGTGAAAGGTGTAGTATTTGGCTAGGTTATGGGAGGGGGGAAGTGTTTCTAGCAATGGGCGCGGCTCCAGGGGCTTCAAATGCCCTTTCCTGATTAAAACCCCCAGAGCTTTGGACAGGGGCATGTATAATGGGGCGGAGGTTCTTTGGCCTCAAGGCAGGTACTTGGTTCTTTGTGAGTTGCTTCCTGACGCACAGATGAATGGTGCAGCGATAAAGGTTCTTGGGGGGTGGTGGTGACCATGCTTACTTCTGAGGCTCTGGCAGTTATAGCACTACTCATGCCTGCATTCGTGTTGCGGTTAAAGGTCCTCCTGGGCTGCTCTCTGTCATTGTCGATCAGGCCCTGCTTTAAAGCGTCCTCGATCTGCACCCCAATCTCATGTAGATCCGCAAAAGTGGGGAGAGGGAGGACGATCATCTTCTGCATAAGCTTAGGCTGGAGGTTGCGTATAACCATCCGTATTTGATCTTTGTCAGTTGGCCTAATGGTCATCATCGAGGCCTTGGCCCTCCAGCGGGTTACGAAGTCAGAAAAGCTCTCATTCAGCTCCTGTCTAGTCGTTTCAAGATCACAAGTTGTGATCTCAATC
Organism: Camellia sinensis; assembly: GCF_055761805.1. Classification (NCBI taxonomy): domain Eukaryota; kingdom Viridiplantae; phylum Streptophyta; class Magnoliopsida; order Ericales; family Theaceae; genus Camellia; species Camellia sinensis. Next base: position 96,478,792 of record NC_138975.1, on the reverse strand, counting down.
TGTGTGTTGTAGGAGTATTGAGCTACGAAGGCCTCAGCCATCTCCTCCCAGTTCCTCTTGACAGAATCTTCCAATTTTGCATACCAAATGGCCGCTACACCCGACAGGGTCCGGCCGAACAAAGAAAGCTTCTATAATCTGGTGAGGCCCATTGGCCTTAGTATGTTCGAAAACAGCCGCAAATGCACCACGGGATCCCCAGATCCGTCAAAGCGGTCATTATGTGACATTTTAAACTGGTCCGGCAAAGTTACGGCCGCATCGGTATACCCATCCTCAATGTCTGGAATGGACTTCACACCTTGAGATTTCTTGAACATCTTTTCAAGCTTGCTCACTTTTAATGTCGTGGGGTCCACCTCGAACTCAAAGGGGGAATCCGGTAGATTGATAGGCGTGGGTGCCTTGGATAGTTGAGGTAGAATCAAGGGCGGAGGTAGCCCCGTTGGGATGTCTGTATCCTCTTAGACATTCTGGACATTCGCCGTCTCCCCGGGTATTGGGATTCTTGGTGGGGGAGGAAGCTGGTGTGAAGCAGATGCTCCGGTTTACTGTTGTAGCCTAGCAATTAACTCTGCCTGTTGAGCCATGACCTCGGCCTGTTGTTTGGCAAATTCGGCTTGATGAACAGCGTCCTACTGTATGGTTTTCATACTTTCTTGGAGTTGACGCATCATCTCCTCTATCCCTGCCATACTGCCCTGATCCAATTGAACTACCGGTGTATCTGTCTCTGTAGTAGACTCGAAAATCTCAACCTGACTGCTCAAAGACCACTGATCTGGGAACCGCGGTACCGATACACTGTGCCTTACTGACCTCTGTCTAGCAATCGGGGGTAAAGAGTAGAACACTGGTTGTCCGTCTATTAGATCCTCAGATCGATGGAGTCTGCGACCTCTAGTCCACAGTGCTTGGGAAATATCTGCTTGGTCGGAAGCAATTATGCTAAACTACCCTAGCAAAAAGATAAATAAAGCATAATAAGGAAACAGAAAAATGGACAGGATAACAGCTTAAATAAAGACAACACACAGTTGGCAAACATATGCTAAATGAACAGTTCTCAAACACTGATCACTGTTCCCGAATTACTCCCCCATATCTGAATCTGATACCCGCGGATATAACTGATACCCAAAACACTGATGCCCTCAGGCCTGATACCTAGACTCGCAAACTGATACATGTATTCCTGTAGAGACACACTCTAAAAGCACATAGCAAACAAGTGAGAGCCAAAAACACCCATATGGAGGGGTAGGGTTTCCCTGTCCTATTTTGTTAAGAGCTAGGGTTTCACTACGCACACAGCGGTTTCGAACAACCTATAATCGGGTAAGCAACCTGTCCTAGTTTGGGATGGTCACTATGGATTCTGAATATGCACTAGGTTGAACGGTCAAAAAGGGTGCCCCGGTAAAAACTGGGGTTTGTGTTTCCATTGTGGCAGAGCCCGTAACCGGTCAGCCTTATAACACGCTTCTCAAAGCAAGCCTCTGGCAAACCGTTCAGGAATAGCAGATGGAGAACACGGTGTCCTAGGCACACCAATGCAAATGCAATGCAAAGAAACACATAAGTGTAATCAAAACAAGATATCATGAGTTTGAGTCAAGTTCTCTAAGTCCCCAGCAGAGTCGCCAGAAACTGCAGACGTGCCCGAACATCCTGGGAAAATCCCGTTTTGTTCATTTTGGCTCACTACAGTTCAGACTCAACGTCACGGTTCTGAATCTAATCTCACAAAGTGCAATGCAAGATCGATAAATCACCAAAGAGTCCAAATCCGACAAATCGTTTTGAAAAATTGATTTTAAGAAAGAAGTGCCAATCATGGACTGCTTTGCCAGATACAGAGTCGCCACCTAAATGTTTTTATTTTAGGAAATTTAGAAAACCCTGACTCGCGCCTAAGGCCACGTGTCCGTCATCACCAAAGTTGCATCGGCTTGGGAACTTGGGTACGAGAGGGGAAGGTCATGCAATGAGCACCCCCACTCGCCCGATCAAGGATCAGCCACTACTAAACATGATATCTTGCTTTTGAAAACACATGCGCTCTTATTCCGGTTTATTAGCCTAGAATTACTATGTGATGCGCACAGCGTACAAGTATAGACTAGATCACCTAATTTGGAATAAAATAGCTCATGTTTGTTTTTGAAAGCGGTTTGCTACTCGCAAGTAGGCTAAAATGCGGATTTTGCCACCCTCGAGTGGGCTTAGAAAATGTGGTGATTTGCCACTCTCAATTGGGCTTAAAACTCGCAATCAATGAATTGTTCCAATTCAAGTAATCCAACCTTCACCCACAGGCAATCAGGCAGTTATATCACATAAGCAAATAGCCTCATGGTAAGCATGCTATCATGGCAGTCACTCACACACATGCATGGATGCTAAAGCATAAACACTTACCGAGTACTCCGAGCCAAAACAAAAGCTATGTTAGAAATCAATGCATGACCCTAGTTCATGTTTAAGATGGCTAATGCAACACATGCAAAATGCAACTAAGATAGGTTCGGCTATTCTAAGATGGCATATGAGATGCTACAGATAACACGTATTCAACTTGGAATTGAAATACGATGCAGTTAGCAAAATGTGCCGAGCCTGGTGCATGCAAGACAGATAAATGGATGCAAACATGCGAGTGTAGACGCGCCCGTGGGCCTCATACTACAGTTCAGACTCGATTTGTGTCACGGTTCTTAATCTGAACCAAAGAGTCCAAATCTGGCAAATCGTTTTGAGAAACAGATTTTTGAAAAAGTAGTGCCAAACATGGACTGCTTTGCCAGATACAGAGTCGCCACCTAAATATTTTTTATGGGAGAATTTAGGAAACCCTGACTCGGTGCCGAAGGCCACATGTCCGTCATCACCGGAGTTGTCTCGGCTCGGGAGCTTGGGTACGATCGGGGAAGGTCAGCTATGAGCACCCCCTTTTGCCCGGTCCGAAGACCGGCCTCTACTAACCGTGATATCCGTTTTTGAAAACTTTATGTGTTCTTAAACGAATTGTTATCCTAGAATTACTATGTTATGCGCACAGCAAACAAGTATAGACCAAATCGCCCAAATTGGAACAAAACATTTCATGTTTGTTTTGAAAATGGTTTGCTACTCGCAAGTAGGCTAAAATACAGATTTTGCCACCCTCAAGTGGGCTTTTAGAGAAGATGATTTTGCCACTATCTAGTGGGCTTAAAACTCACAGTTTTAATGCATTATTCCAATTTAGGTAATTCAACCTCCATCCACAGGCATTCAAGCAGTTATATCACATAAGCAGCTAGCCTCATGGTAATCATACTGTCATGGCAACACTCACACGCATGCGATATGCTAAAGCATAAAAGCTTACCTAGTACTCCGAGCCAAAACAGAAACTAGTCAGTAATCATATGCATGATCCTAGTTCATGTTAAAAATGGCTAATGCAACACATGCAAAGATGCAATCTAAACAGGCTCGGCTATCCTAAAGATGGCATGTGAAATGCTGCAACTAACAAGTTCTCAACTTGGAATTGAAATACAAGTGCAGTTAGCATGATGTGCCGAGCCCGGTGCATGTATGACAGATGTATGGATGCACGCATGCATAGCATAAGGTATGCTAAATTAAACGTGCCCTAATCTACCATCGTAAGCAGGTAAATAAAAGGGAAGAAAGACGTGAGGTTGGGAGACATACACACACTCACGCACACTTATTACAGATTTACCCTCGCTCGGAGGGACCAAATAAATATTACAAATTAATTAACTACGCAAGCTAATTAATAATTACAAATTAATTAATTTAATTAACAAATTAAATTAAGCTAAGAAAACAGATAAACCGCCTCGGGAAACGCGCCGCCATACATAGGCTGCCTCTGTTTTCCTTCCTTCACTCCTCTGGAGGCTGTCGAAACCTCAGGACTGCATCCCTGGACACTGGGGAGTGCCACCGGCTAAGTGGAATTACCACCGGCAGTGGTGTGTGGCCATCGGCACAAAATGAAGCTGTCGGCAGAGGAATTGTTGCCGGTCGGCACATTATACTGCCGGTCGGCAGAGTGTTCCTGCAGAATCTGCAAATGACAGCAACAGAGGGCAAGGCAAAGCATGGCAGCACAATTCAAGGCATATATGCACCAACCATGTCCCTTATCATGATAATGACTCAAAGGGGCATGTGCCTCGATTCTCGGACCACCAATCACGCATTTCCATGCATGATGGCCCAAAGAACCAGGTATGCAACTTTGATTTCAAATGAAATGCAAACCAAATCAAACCAAAGTCCTAATCCCTATCACCAAATCAAGGGGCAAGGAATGCATGCAAAATGCAATGCAACCTAAGCATACAAGCTAAGGATGCAACATGGCATGGCAACTAACTTATGCAAGCATACAAGCATACATATGGAAATGCAAATGGGTGCAAAGATGGACTTAGACATGAATTAGGCAACTCTAAATAGGCCTAAAACAGTAGCCATCATGCTATAACGAAGGACCAAATACACATGCACACATACACATGTTGAAAGGCCAACACTTAGGCATAAATTGAACAACCCTCAAACACATTTGAAAAGGGGGAACATGGACTAATTAGCATGCAACATAAGCATTGAAATCATGCTAAAACATGGTGCCAAACCAGGCAATAAATCAAGCCAAGCATGCAACAAATGGCCCAAATGCTCAAAGCAAACCAATAGAGTATTGAACTACACTTAGCAAGACCAAACATGGCATGAATTCATTGACCAAAAACAGAGTTTTGGGACATTAATACAAGGCCTAAGGACCACTTAGATGGCATCTAAATGGCTCTAATTTAGAGGCATGCACAAGTGCCAAAACAAGGAGCATGAGATGACAACCTTACAAGGCATTAAAGGGACATCAAATGCGAGCTCTCAAGCATACAATAAGGTCTGAAATGGCATGGTGGATGGTCCCAAATCACCAAAACAATGCAAGGATGGCATGCTATACATTCACATGCTCAAGGCCAACAAGCCGGAATGCAAAGGGGCTATATGATGCATGCCAAATTCGACCCAAACAACCTAGGACAGACCCAGAACATGACAAAACATGCACAAAATCTTCACAAGACTAAGCCTAAAACATGCTCCAACAAAGGCTAACAACCTAAGGCACATTGAGGCAATAACAAGGCATTACATGGCAACTATGCTAAACATGCATGGAGTACCAAAACCAATTTAAAATCATGTTATATTATGGATATATAAGCATGAAAAACAGCCTAAATATGCTCAACACACACTCAAGCATAATGCTCTCTCAAGAGGCCAAAACATGCCCTTTTCAAGGACAACAAGGAGAGGGGGTGGCCCTCTCCTTCTGGGGACTTCAAGGCATCATCTTCACCACTGAAATTCCTCAAGATTTCAGTGGTGAGGAGACCCCAACACCAAAATCCCGGAGCTAGCACAAAATGGCTCAAAATGAGGCCTTTCAAGGCCTAAGGGGGGGTCAACCACCCTCAAACAACAAAACACTCTTAATAAACAATAAAGAGGGCCTAAAAACAGAACTTTTTTATGTTATACAATAAGCACAAAAATAGCTCTAAGATAGGTAGAAAATCAATGCAAAAATGGGGAATATAAAGTCAAAATTGTTACCCTTGAAGACCTTCTTCACAAATGGTGGACCAGCTGGTTCTTCAAGCTCAAAACCACGTAAGAACACCAAGAACAACCCTTTAGAACCTCAGTAGCTAAAGGAAGGTGAAACACTATGTGTTTGTGTGCAATAGTAAGACACAAACACACTAAAACACACACAAGAGGGAAAAAGAGAGAGATAAGGTGTAACAAACCCTAACCCTAGATCTCAAACCCTAACAATGGCTGTCTAAGCTCTCAAAATATCCTAAAAATGTCTCTCCTCTCAGCCAAGAGCTCTCTTCTCTCTCTCTATGGCACTTCTTGTCTTGTAAAGCTTACAAGACAAGCCTCATAAGAGGGAGATCCCTCCATACACGTGTATGGAGGGGAGCAAAAGTACGACAGCTGTCTTAAAATATCTGCTAAAGTAGATGCACAGTAATCGGCCGGCCAAAAATGCCATCTTGGCCAAAAAGAGTTCCGGCCGGCACTAAAAAGTGCTGACCGGCAACAAATAGTGCCGGCCGGCAATATACATTGCCGGTGGCAGCAAAAACCAGCCGGTGGCCTCTAGCCACTGCTGGTGGTGGGTGGGGATGGTCTACAAGCCCTACCCTGCCTCTCCAAGGCAAAACACAAGTGTTTGGTGTGAAGCCAGACACTAAACAGTCAAGTTCGGAGATCCTGAGGCAAGGCACGTGAGCCGAGACCTCCGGGAACTCCAAACGAACACAAACATGGATGATCACCGAGTGTTCAAACGGTGACGTCCAAGTCTTGAGGACGGTCAAAAATGGGGTGTCTACAGTTGCCCCTCTTTGATAGAACTCGAAAGTCATAACAATGATGGGAGTGAATGTCAAAGCCCAGAGACGACCCATTTTTGACAAGGCCGAAGACTTAGACAAACATGCAAGACAAACAAGATATGCGCCCGAAGGCAGGGGCAAAATGCAAGACAATGCACGAAGCCGAGCATAACTTATGATCATGCAAAGAAAGCTGTAACGAAGCATAGATGCGACAGTTTTAAGCTAGCATACATCAAACTACATTACAATGCAGAAAGGATGTAAGAGAATTATGCAATTCTCAATACGTCTCACTCGGGAGATACAATACCTGTGCGGCTCGTCTGGTTGCACCAACCTCAAATGAACTGTACATACAATATCGTGCCTGAAAAGAAAACAAACTTAATAGGTACAATATTGTTAGAAACATGCATGACAATGCAAATGTGGATGCAAAACGATATGCAATATATACAAAACAATGTATAAACAATGCAAATGAAGATGTAATGTAATTGAAACAATGCAAGCCACATGCAAAGCATTTGAATCATGATCCAATCATGAGCGGTTCGAAACCACACCTATGTCAAATAGATTGATGGAGATAACAAGTCTGTCTACCACAGAACGGTCAACTGAACTGTGAGCATTGTAGACAGACGCAAGAACAAGTATTGGGTGGAATTGACATAAGTGGGGAAACGACCCGCTGGAGAAAGGACTACGATCCTAATGCCGGATGCAAAAATTACACTACAATGTAATATGTATGGATATGCTAGGAAGATGGCAATGGATATGGCACGCAGGCCAAACCAAATCTTGCCTAGGAAAGGTATGTACGCATACAGGTCATGTGTAACACAGAAAAGGTGCCGCAACCCTCAACCAACATATCAGCGTGGAATCGACATGATACACATGCAGAACTGTGTTTTAACATGAAAAGTAAGGGCACATACCGGACCAAGCTCAACCTGGAAAGGCGCAAGCCATAGGCGGAAGGCGATGCAATGAATGCATGCAATCTACAATGCAATATCTACAAATATGTAATGGGATGGATATGGATACAATGGATATGGCACGCAAGCCAAACCAAATCTTGCCTAGGAAAGGCATGTACACATACGAGCCATGTGTAACACAGAAAAGGTGCCGCAACCCTCAACCAACATATCAGCGTGGAATCGGCGTGATACACATGCAGAACTGTGTTTTAACATGAAAAGCAAGGGCACATACCAGACCAAGCTCAACCTGGAAAGGCGGAAGCCTTAGGCGGAAGGCGATGCAATGAATGCATGCAATACGTACAATGCAATATCTACAAATATGCAATGGAACGGATATTTACAACTATGCATGACAATGCAGTACGCTGCGACTACTGGGAAAAATGCAATGGATGCATGCAAGCTACAATGCAAATGCATGACAATGCACTATGATTGTTTTTTTTGTTTTTTGTGTTTTTTGAGATGTACAGGATGCAAGTGCGGCACGCGTGCCGTACGGAATGTAAGATGATACAAATGAGACACATATGCCTCATAAGATGCGAAAAAGATTTTGACAATTGGACTTATACGCTGCGCGAAGCCGGTTTGTGTTCAAAACAATGCAATGTACTAACAAGTACAAGCGAGGTGCGCAAGATAGCGCGAATGGATACATGCAAGATGCAAGTGAGGTGCACAAAACAGTGCGATGCGCGAAACAGCGCGATTGAAATACAATGCACAAAACAGTGCGATGCGCAAAACAGCGCGATTGAAATACAATGCACAAAACAGTACGATTGATATGCGATATACATGGGGCAACTTTTGGACCTTGTAAAAGTTAAAAGGATACGAAAAGGATACACCTTGCATGGGTTGAAGTGCTACGCATGGCAGATGCAGTCCGAAGTCAGAACGGAGGCCGGTTGAGCGTCGGGAATGCACTTTCTTGCACTTTCTTGAGCTATGAAGACCAAAAACTCCTCACATGGCCTAAACAAGGCTGTGGGAACATCACCAACTGGGAGGGGAGGCCACCGGCTGTCCACCGGCTGAAAAATGATTCCATCGGCACAAAAAAGTGCCGGCCGGCACAAAACATTGCCGACCGGCAAATAGTTGCTGAGTCGGGGCAGATTCGACTTTTCACTTTGGGTGTTTCAAAATAGGGTTTCAAAACCCTATTTTCTCATTCCTCTTCTGCTGAAATCCTTCACACTCTCTCTCTAAAGCGTTTCCCTCTCCTCGTTTCTCCGTTTCTTCGCGTTCTACGCCCGTTTCGTCGTCGGATTCGCGATTTTCTTCGCGTTTCGGACATTTTCAACCGATCACATTTTTGTTTCGGTGCCTCGTTTGGCATTCTCGCCTTTTCGGGGTTTGTTCTCCTTGTTTTCCTCTTCATTTCCGTGCCTTTTCACATTCCGGCCTTTCCGGCCATTTCCGACCCTCTCAGGGGTTGACTTTTCGGTTGACTCTTCGTATTCCGGCCCGGTTTTCCTTCCTCCGGCCATTTTCTCATCATTTTTGATATGGCGGACGATATTCCACGTGGCGGGACTCCCCCGGACCACGAGATGGATCCCGGGGTCGAGCTCCTACCACTGAGCGAGCGCCCGTTCGACCCGGCGACCTACCGACCGGCGATCCATGTTCTGCCCCCCGACGGCCTGCGTCAGTTCCGGAGCTTCGAGAGGCACGTGGCACCTGAGCTACTACTGCGTGAGCCTACCTCCCACCTTTCATTCGGCACTTCCGAGGTAATTCTTTGTCTTCTGCTTTACTTTTCGCAATGTAGGATACAAAAACTGTCATAGCTAGTTGTATTCTTTAACTGCTGAAAACTGATATGCTGTAGACTGTAGTTGACTGTAAACATACATACAACTGATATCTGCTTGAGACTGACACATGCACACACAATGCACTAGCCCTGAATTACTCAAACACACTGCACTTACTGTAATCTACTGCATACACACTGGCACCCAGTATTCGTCTGAATCTGTTAGATTTGCACACAATGCTATATCTGTTCTGAAACACCCAAACACGCTGACACAGCACACGTATTTCACTGCAAGCACACCGGCACCCGGTATTTGCCTGAATCTGTCAAACTTGCACACATGCTTTATCTGCTTTTTCAAAACTGCATTTTGAATGTTATCTTGCAATTGTTACTTTCTGCTTACAGGAGGGTTCCCATACCATCCGTGGGTATGGGAATACTGGTGCTCGGGAGTGGTACGGTGAGCTCCCTGATGTAGTCCGGCGCATCGTGGATCGAGCAGGTTTCGGTGCCTTCTGCCGAGGACTCTCTAGGCTCTCCACTTGTAGGCCTCTCCTTGCCGCTCTGGTGGAGAGGTGGTGGGACACCACCGATTCTTTTCATTTTTCCACTGCAGGGGACATGACGATGACCCCTTATGATTTCTCGATGCTCACTGGCATCGGGGTAGGGGGGATCCACTCCCATTTGACATCGACATGGATGAGTGGACCGCCGCTCAGGTCCATCTACTGGGGGAGGCGCCACCCCTAGCTCGCCCAGGTTTCGTTCGATACTCCTGGTTTAAGGTCCAGTTTCGAGTCTAGCCCGTATTGGAGGAGGAGGCGGAGATGACCCCAGAGGACGTGGAGAGGTATGCTCGCGGCTTCCTCATGTTCCTATTCGGGACTACCATTTTCGCCGATCGGGCGAACACCGTGCCTCTTTGTCTTCTCAGCGCACTGGTGGACGTCCGGGACATTCTGCACTATGATTGGGGCGGCGCCGCTCTGTCCACCCTCTACGGGTACATGAGCTCGGCTTCTCGCGGCAGCGGCCAGCTACTCGGAGGCTACTGGCGGGCTTGGGAGGTACACTTCTTCTCCGCTTTTCATTTCTGCCCTATACTTTCTGTATTCTGTACACTGCATACACTGTAGTCTGCTTTACACTTGCTGTATACTGTACACACGGCACACACATACATTCTGCTTTACACTGACTGTACACTGCTCACACTGTACACCGCACACAATACACTGCACAACACACGGCTCTGCCATTTCTGCTTTATTCTGCATTCTGCTTCAACTGATAAATGCACTGGTATTTATCTTGCAGTTGTGGGTTTACGCCTACTTCCCTAGGCTCGCTCCTGTGCCAGTTGCGGAGACTCCTCTGGCCGTCCCCTTTTCGAGTCGCTTCGACGGGAGATGCACCCGGCGACCACGGGAGACATTCGGTTTCTTCCGCCGATACTTCGACACCATTACCCCGACCGAGATATGTTTTACTTACAGTTCATTTAAGCTTCGCTTTTTCACTGTATATTTTCAAAACAGTAGATAACAAAATGTCTGTCACTTTCAGAACACATGGCGGCCGTGGGCTCCCTTGCCGGCGGCGATGCGGGATCGGTTCACTGGTGCGGAGGAGACCTCACGTTTCCGGATCTTGCTAGAGGGCCCGGTCTGTCGGGCTTGGTACCTGGGAGAGCGTTTCTTACGCCAGACCCTGGGGTTACCTGAGCAGATAGTCCCGGTTCACCCCCCTGCAGAGATGAGGGAGACCGAGGGGCTCACGACTGAGCAGATGGACGACTACACCATCGGCTGGGAGGAGGCCGGCTTCAGAGGCACCGGAGACTATCGGGAGTATGTGCAGACGTACCTGATGCGACCTCTGAGCGGCCGTCGAGCAGAGGGGGCCAGGCCTGTGGCATCGGCGGCTGGGGCCGGAGCGGGAGTTGGAGTAGGGGCTACGAGGAGGGCCCGAGTCCGTGGTAGGGGCGGAGCGCAGGGAGGACGGGGAGCTGGCTGGCCTGCCCTGCCCGCTGTACTGACTTTCCAGGGGCAGGGTGGGTCGACCTATCAGATCCCCTTCGCCCCTCCGCCGGCTGGTCACGAGTTCATCGATGTCCCCGACTTACCTCCGGTATGTACTACTGCATTTCTGTACAGTCATTCATTTCAGTTTATTTGATATTCCACAGAATATTGATGCGTCTGATACTTTTGCAGGCTTCTTCTGGGTACACCCGTCAGTCGTTGGCGATGAATGCCTCGATGATGGGGATGCTCCAGCGGACATTTGATCTCCTAGCCCTCTACAGCATACCGGTATGTCCTTCTGACACTGGCCTCAAACCATTCATACACTGCTTTACATAACCTGACGCACGGCACAACACCTGATACACTGATCTCACAGCATCTGAACACTGCATACACTGCATTCTGCACTGTTAAACTGCCTACGGCATTCATACACTGTACTCACACACTGCATTCTGCACTGATAAACTGCTCACGGCATTCCTACACTGTACTCTGTATTGCATTCTGCACTGATAAACTGTCTACAGTATACTGATGCATTTCCCTTTTGTGTATTTTTTCAGCCTCCTTTCCAGATTCCCATGGCAGGAGGTGCTCCAGCTGGGCCTTCTGTCCCTGCCTGGGGGAGAGATGAGGAGGGCCGGATATTTCCCCGTACCAGGGGAGGGCGTACTCATGTCGGGAGTAGCTCACGAGCTCCAGTCCCGGACGATGATGATGACGAGGAGTTAGAGGCGGAGTCAGAGTCATCAGAGGAGGAGACCGGAGGCGGTTCTAGCTCGGGCTCTGACGACGATGCTGATGATGCTCCTGGACCCTCGTCCAGGAAGAGGACTAGGACGGACTGACGGCCCTTGGAGTTGCTTGACATGGATGCAGATTTTTGCTATATTTTCTTCTTTGTACTTTTCCTTTTGTTGGTAGTTAGGTTACCTTGTACTGCCGCAGGCAGATTTTTGTTTCCAAAACTTGTACATTTGAAAAGATAATGAAATGAAACAGACTTTTTATCTGAAAAAGTGTTTACACATCTCATGCATTGCATCGCATCTCATCATGTTACACCTCAATGTAAATTAAATTGATTGGTTGTCTGAAAATTGAACACTCGCACTGTAATAATCAGATAACTAAACAGCCAACAGCAAAATAACCCTAAGCAATCCACTGCCTGATTCTTGGACACACAGCCCTTACTCTGTTGGGGATTAATCTGCATACAGCCCATAACACAGCATTCGTTTCATTTTGCACATGGCAGATTCTGAACAAACGGCCCAATCTAACAGGACGGACCTCAAAGATGGAACCGGTTGGAGTCGAAACACGTTCACATGTAGAGAATGGCACAGCATTCTGAGCGTAAATGATTTTTGAAATCGAATGAGGGTTTTTCAAAACGAGATATCGAGCCTACAACTGAACACAACAGGAAGGACTCAAATATGAAGATACATGACCTAAACACAACGAGACACGCTCAAAAAAGACCTAAAACAAAGGTTGAGATATACAAAACAAAAGACACGACATACAGACGCGTTAGCGAAGATGGGGGACCTCGGACCACGAGGAGCCAGTTTAACCTGGGTATTGTTTCCCGCCCTCTTCTCATTTGTGATTCTCACATCACTCGGCTCTCGAGCTCGGATTTTTTTTTCTCAAAACCCTTTTCCTCACTTTTCTCTCAACTTACACCTCTCTATTCTTCATTCTCTCATTTTTCATCCCTCCCCGGGGTGATTGATGGATAAATAGAACGGTGTGGGTTCATGCTCAACACTGTTAGCTCACAGCTATTTCTTCTGGTGGGCAGAGTGCTCTTCTGGCAAGTACGTCGATGACGGGGGAAAGACAGAACGCCTGGCTCAACTGTGCCCCTAGTTCATCATTTTAACCATTCTTTGTTTTTGCTTTCTACTAAAACAATTTTGATCAAAATGAGAGTCGGATTAACGTACTTGTTCGATTTTTTTTTTTTTTGATTTGAAAAGCATGCAAGTCAGGCTGCAAGCACTGAAAATTTTCCTTTTGGGGTCCAAGACAATGGTCCAGTTTTGGAAAATGGGATAGTTTTCGAGAAAATAGTCAACCTCAGTAAAAAATTTCAAAAACTATTTTTCAAACAGTTGATGCTCAACAAGCATAGAACTTACCCTTCGAGATGCGCAACCTCGGATCGGAGGCAATGGAAAATTGCCCCTGGTTTGAAGAGGGGTGGGAGGCAACGGAAAGTTGCCCCTAGTTTGAATGGCAGCTCACAGCGGCTCGTGGCAACGGAAAGTTGCCCCTTGTTTGGGTGGTGCCGCAGCAATCCGCAGACAGTCTTCATTGGCGGTGGTCGAACTCTCGGACACAGAGATGACGAAGACGGTCACAACAAATATATTGACACAATCACCTTAAAGGGTGTTGGCCACTGGACTTTGGGGATGAAATCGAAACCATTGCATGGACTGAGACGCTATGAAAGCGTTGGGGGCTGGACTTCATGATGAAGTTGCCTACGTATCCCAAACATGGGAATCAAGCCTTACGTAGTTCCGGTTAAGGTACTCTCGGGTATTTTAACCTTCACTTTGTTTGGCTCTCACTTTTGCCAAGGCGCCCAATGCGGGTTTTCGACCTTGCGAGCTTCTTTTCATTTTCTATTTCTTTTTTTTCTTTCTTTTTTTGCTCTTCTTTTTTTTCTTTTTTTTTCTTCTTTTTTGTATTTTTTGTATTTTTCTCTTGCTCTAACTTTTGCCTGGGTCGCCCTTCCGGGTTTTCAGCCCAGCGAGCCTCTCAAAGGGTAAAAGTGTAGCAAGTCCATGCCAAATGGTTTTTTGAATTGAAGCCCCTCTGTATCTAAGAGAACGGCTGTTGCAATGATTTATAGGAGAATCCATCCTGGTTACTCCACGAGCTTCTTCTGGCGAGATCTACTCCTTCTGATTCGGCTTTGATGCTTCTTGATCGAAGGCTACTTCAAAACTGGCCACACGGGCCTTTCATGGCGTTTGTCCGTTGAACTTTCTGAACGTTCTGAACGGGTTCAAAGTCGGAAAACAAATGGGTTGAATCTTGAGGTTGAGAGCGATCCTAGGCTGCGCGACCTCAAGAGGGATTCCACACAAGTCTTCACAGGGCCGCGCAAAACATTTGCTTTTGAAAGTTTTTAAGAAAGCGACAAATCGCTCGCGCCGAAGATAGTATTGAACCAATCTGGATCAGGCCAGGATCCTTCTCAGTACTCACGCCGACAAGCATGGTTTCATTCATTAAAAGGCTTAGCACGCCTCTCTTTCTCTCAAAATTATCAAAATTTGCAAAACCCGAGGAATCCCTTCCTCTTCGTTTTTATCACCGCAGTGTTCAAAAGGTTTGTTTTTTTGGAAAACTTAGGTTAATGCAATGAGTTTGGCGCGCAGGAGAGCAGGCGAGATGTACTGTCTGCCCAATCAAATTCTCTGGTACTTATGCTGAAAGCAAGCATGAAGTTGAGATAGCAACAGCTGTTTTGTTCGGATTTGATTGGCGTAACTGGCTCCTTGGCAGAAACAGACTCAAAACAAAAACAGATAATAACAAAACGGCGTTCGGGTCAACAACCCCAGAATCACCTAGTATTATATACAAAGGGGACTGACTCGATACAACAAGACAGACCCTTAAGCAAAAAAGACTGACTCAAAACAAAGAGACAGACCCAAAACAAAAGACTGACTCGATATCCAAGCCAGGATTTACAAAACTCGGTTTCACCGATGCTTAAAAATGCGTGCCAGACGCTTCATTCAAAATATACCAAATGTCGCCCGCAGGCGGTTCACTTTACATACTCGCAGTATTTGAGCCCTCGAAATCCAACAACTGGGTGGTAACGGACTTGCCTGAGGTGGGTGGAAGGATAACCTTGTTGTCGATCAAATCCTGCACTTCATGATGAAGGCGGGAACAACCATCGGTACTGTGACCGGACTGTTGGTGGTACGCGCAGTACAAGGTAGCATCATGCGTGGGAGGGAGATTCTTCAGGAGTGGCCGAGGCTCCAAAGGCTTAAGATGCCCATTCTTCGCCAATATTAGCAATGCCCTAGACAAAGGCATGTGGAGGTCGTGAAAGACCCTGCGCCCTCGGGGCAGGTACTTTGAAGTTTGAGGATTCTTGCCAGATGCGCTAGCGAAAGGGTCGGCTGGCGCTGCCTTGGCTTTTTGACCCTTTCCCGGTGCAGGGTTGGGAACGACAGGAATTGTCTGGGCATGACGGGGCCCATCCCGATTTTCTACCTGGCTTGAACTGCCTTTGATCGGAGCGGGGAAAGCATCATCCACAGCTTTGATCACGATCGCAGATGTTTGTTGTTTGTTCATCCCTCTGGCTTTCAGAGCCTCGACTGCCCACAGCAGTTGTTCAATAGGATCGGTGTCTATCTTTGCCTTGTCCTTTCCTCTGGCCTCAGCCTGATCAAGGGTCTGGGTCGGTGCTGGCATGTCACGGCTGTAGCTGGAAGCCACCTCTGGCTGGCTGAGCTCTATCACAATCCGCCCCAGCAGCGGAGGCTCTTGTGGTATGAAATTCCCGGCATATGGCGCCGCTGGCGGTGAAGCCGACATTCCATAGGCCAAATCGGCCACGGACCTCTGGAGGTCACCTATCATTCCCATCAATTCAAAGGTGGTGGGCTCACGAGCCTGGTATAACTGGGGAGCCCAGACAGGGTGCACAACGGGCCACCTGGGTGGGTGTGACATACTGATGCTGGCCTCACTCTGCGGAGCGGTCCCCTGTTCCAATGCAGCCGTCATAACCACAACTTCTTCTGAATTTTGTGCCGCCATAAATCCTGCCTCAGCAAGGGGAGACACTGGCTATTCTGCGTCAACTCTGCAACTCTCTGAACCCTTGAAAGGAGAAACAAATAGTATTTCAGCCCCAATCGGATCAAATACGGGTGTAGCCAAACAACTGTACCCTACTGCTGATCACTGTTCCCAGAAATCACTGTTCCCAAAAACTGAACCCGATACCCGCAGATAACTGATCATTCTAACTGACACTGATACTGGTGTCCTTAGGTTCGATACTCAAACTTGCAAACTGACATGTACTTTCCCTGTAAAAATACATTCTAGAAGCACATAACAAGTAAAGAGAGCTCAAAAACACCCCTATGTTGGGGTAGGGTTTCCCTGTCCTATTTTGTCAGGAGCTAGGGTTTCACTACGCACACAGCGGTTCTCAAACAACCTAACATCGGGTAAGCAACCTGCCCTAACTTGGAATGGTCACTATGGATCCGAACATGTACTAGGTCGAATGGTCAAAAGGGGTACCCCGGTAAACCGGGGTTTGTGCTCCCATGCTGTCAGAGCCCATAGCCGGTCAGCCTTATGGACATGTCTTGACAAGACAAGCCTCCGGCAAACCGTTCAGGAATGGCAGATGGCAAACACTGTGTTCCTAGGCGCACCAATGCACATGCAATGCAAAGAAACACATAAGCGAAATCAAAACAGGATATCACGAGTTCGAGTCAAGCTCTCTAAAATCCCCAGCAGAGTCGCCAGAAACTGTAGATGCGCCCGTGGGCCTCATGCTACAGTTCGGACTCGATTTGTGTCACGGTTCTTAATCTGAACCAAAGAGTCCAAATCTAGCAAATCATTTTGAGAAACAGATTTTTGAAAAAGTAGTGCCAAACATGGACTGCTTTGCCAGATAAAGAGTCGCCACCTAAATATTTTTTATGGCAGAATTTAGGAAACCCTGACTCAGTGCCGAAGGCCACATGTCCATCATCACTGGAGTTGTCTCTGCTCGGGAGCTTGGGTACGATCGGGGAAGGTCAGCTATGAGCACCCCCTTTCGCCCGGTCCGAAGACCGGCCTCTACTAACCGTGATATCCGTTTTTGAAAACTTTATGTGTTCTTAAACGAATTGTTAGCCTAGAATTACTATGTTATGCGCACAGTAAACAAGTATAGACCAAATCGCCCAAATTGGAACAAAACATTTCATGTTTGTTTTGAAAATGGTTTGCTACTCGCAAGTAGGCTAACATACAGATTTTGCCACCCTCAAGTGGGCTTTTAGAGAAGATGATTTTGCCACTATCTAGTGGGCTTAAAACTCACAGTTTTAATGCATTATTCCAATTTAGGTAATTCAACCTCCATCCACAGGCATTCAAGCAGTTATATCACATAAGCAGCTAGCCTCATGGTAATCATACTGTCATGGCAACACTCACACGCATGCGATATGCTAAAGCATAAAAGCTTACCTAGTACTCCGAGCCAAAATAGAAACTAGTCAGTAATCATATGCATGATCCTAGTTCATGTTAAAAATGGCTAACGCAACACATGCAAAGATGCAATCTAAACAGGCTCGGCTATCCTAAAGATGGCATGTGAAATGCTGCAACTAACAAGTTCTCAACTTGGAATTGAAATACAAGTGCAGTTAGCATAATGTGCCGAGCCCGGTGCATGTATGACAGATGTATGGATGCACGCATGCATAGCATAAGGTATGCTAAATTAAACGTGCCCTAATCTACCATCGTAAGCAGGTAAATAAAAGGGAAGAAAGACGTGAGGTTGGGAGACATACACACACTCACGCACACTTATTATAGATTTACCCTCGCTCGGAGGGACCAAATAAATATTACAAATTAATTAACTACGCAAGCTAATTAATAATTACAAATTAATTAATTTAATTAACAAATTAAATTAAGCTAAGAAAACAGATAAACCGCCTCGGGAAACGCGCCGCCATGCATAGGCTGCCTCTGTTTTCCTTCCTTCACTCCTCTGGAGGCTGTCGAAACCTCAGGACTGCATCCCTGGACACTGGGGAGTGCCACCGGCTGAGTGGAATTACCACCGGCAGTGGTGTGTGGCCATCGGCATAAAATGAAGCTGTCGGCAGAGGAATTGTTGCCGGTCGGCACATTATACTGCCGGTCGGCAGAGTGTTCCTGCAGAATCTGCAAATGACAGCAACAGAGGGCAAGGCAAAGCATGGCAGCACAATTCAAGGCATATATGCACCAACCATGTCCCTTATCATGATAATGACTCAAAGGGGCATGTGCCTCGATTCTCGGACCACCAATCACGCATTTCCATGCATGATGGCCCAAAGAACCAAGTATGCAACTTTGATTTCAAATGAAATGCAAACCAAATCAAACCAAAGTCCTAATCCCTATCACCAAATCAAGGGGCAAGGAATGCATGCAAAATGCAATGCAACCTAAGCATACAAGCTAGGGATGCAACATGGCATGGCAACTAACTTATGCAAGCATACAAGCATACATATGGCAATGCAAATGGGTGCAAAGATGGACTTAGACATGAATTAGGCAACTCTAAATAGGCCTAAAACAGTAGCCATCATGCTATAACGAAGGACCAAATACACATGCACACATACACATGTTGAAAGGCCAACACTTAGGCATAAATTGAACAACCCTCAAACACATTTGAAAAGGGGGAACATGGACTAATTAGCATGCAACATAAGCATTGAAATCATGCTAAAACATGGTGCCAAACCAAGCAATAAATCAAGCCAAGCATGCAACAAATGGCCCAAATGCTCAAAGCAAACCAATAGAGTATTGAACTACACTTAGCAAGACCAAACATGGCATGAATTCATTGACCAAAAACAGAGTTTTGGGACATTAATACAAGGCCTAAGGACCACTTAGATGGCATCAAAATGGCTCTAATTTAGAGGCATGCACAAGTGCCAAAACAAGGAGCATGAGATGACAACCTTACAAGGCATTAAAGGGACATCAAATGCGAGCTCTCAAGCATACAATAAGGTCTAAAATGGCATGGTGGATGGTCCCAAATCACCAAAACAATGCAAGGATGGCATGCTATACATTCACATGCTCAAGGCCAACAAGCCGGAATGCAAAGGGGCTATATGATGCATGCCAAATTCGACCCAAACAACCTAGGACAGACCCAGAACATGACAAAACATGCACAAAATCTTCACAAGACTAAGCCTAAAACATGCCCCAACAAAGGCTAACAACCTAAGGCACATTGAGGCAATAACAAGGCATTACATGGCAACTATGCTAAACATGCATGGAGTACCAAAACCAATTTAAAATCATGTTATATTATGGATATATAAGCATGAAAAACAGCCTTAATATGCTCAACACACACTCAAGCATAATGCTCTCTCAAGAGGCCAAAACATGCCCTTTTCAAGGACAACAAGGAGAGGGGGTGGCCCTCTCCTTCTTGGGAATTCAAGGCATCATCTTCACCACTGAAATCCCTCAAGATTTCAGTGGTGAGGAGACCCCAACACCAAAATCCCGGAGCTAGCACAAAATGGCTCAAAATGAGGCCTTTCAAGGCCTAAGGGGGGGTCAACCACCCTCAAACAACAAAACACTCTTAATAAACAATAAAGAGGGCATAAAAACAGAACTTTTTTATGTTATACAATAAGCACAAAAACAACTCTAAGATAGGTAGAAAAGCAATGCAAAAATGGGGAATATAAAGTCAAAATTGTTACCCTTGAAGACCTTCTTCACAAATGGTGGACCAGCTGGTTCTTCATGCTCAAAACCACTCAAGAACACCAAGAACAACCCTTTAGAACCTTAGTAGCTAAAGGAAGGTGAAACACTATGTGTTTGTGTGCAATAGTAAGACACAAATACACTAAAACACACACAAGAGGGAAAAAGAGAGAGATAAGGTGTAACAAACCCTAACCCTAGATCTCAAACCCTAACAATGGCTGTCTAAGCTCTCAAAATATCCTAAAAATGTCTCTCCTCTTAGCCAAGAGCTCTCTTCTCTCTCTCTATGGCACTTCTTGTCTTGTAAAGCTTACAAGACAAGCCTCATAAGAGGGAGATCCCTCCATACACGTGTATGGAGGGGAGCAAAAGTAAGACAGCTGTCTTAAAATATCTGCTAAAGCAGATGCACAGTAATCGGCCGGCCAAAAATGCCATCATGGCCAAAAAGAGTGCCGACCGGCACTAAAAAGTGCTGACCGGCAACAAATAGTGCCGGCCGGCAATATACATTGCCGGTGGCAGCAAAAACCAGCCGGTGGCCTCTAGCCACTGCTGGTGATTGGTGGGGATGGTCTACAAGCCCTACCCTGCCTCTCCAAGGCAAAACACAAGTGTTTGGTGTGAAACCAGACACTAAACAGTCAAGTTCGGAGATCCTGAGGCAAGGCACGTGAGCCGAGACCTCCGGGAACTCCAAACGAACACAAACATGGATGATCACCGAGTGTTCAAACGGTGACGTCCAAGTCTTGAGGACGGTCAAAAATGGGGTGTCTACAGCGAGCATAAGGATGCTAATTGAAACATGCCCTAAAACTAACCATCGTAAGCTGGTAAATAAAAAAAGAGAAAGTAGTGGGGTTGGAAGACATGCATCACACACACGCACACTTATTACAAAATTTGCTCTCTCGACGGAGGGTACAAATAAATAATACAGCACCAGCCAGCTAATCTAATTAAACTAGTTATTACACGACGAAATGAATAACAAGTTACAACTACTTATTACACAACATTAACTAAGTAAGCAATCTAAATGAGCATGCAAACTAAATGAATGTGGGCTGCCCCAGCTCTGTTTTGAATGACAAAGGATGCATGCTTGCTTGAATTGCCTTGTTCGGAAATCCCTCGCGACGCCCCGACTTGCCTCTATTTTCAATTGACCTCAGAACACTGCACAAAGCTCCAGAAGGCTGAAACTCCACCCTAGGAATCTGTGGGAAGGCTGCCGACCAGCTATTGGCCTCGGAGACCACCTGTCGACCACTTTTGTGATGAAAAACCAAAAAAAGTGGTCGGCCAGCCACGAAATATGGTCGGCCGACCAGTTTCTGCCTCTGGTTTCTGGTTTACTGCAACAGAAGGCAAGAGAGAGAGATGGCAAAGTATTCGTAACACATGTGTGCATGACCCCTCTCTCCATCATTGTATAAGCTCAAGGGAGTGTAGTCCTTGACCCTTAGGCCACCAATCACGCATCTTGATGCATGATGGCCGAGTAGTCGAATTGCACGACTCAATGTGAAATGAATGCACATACAAGCACCTAAAGCCAACAACTCCGTCATGGGTAGTCAAGAGTGTCGGCGACCGGGAATCGAGGCACGTTTCATCATTTTAAGCATGAAACGTCCCTCGTTCCCCGTGTTTGGACTAACCCCTATTCCAAACACAATGCAACAAACAAGGCATGCACCAATGCAACTCTAGCATGCAATCTCAATGCAATGCAACTATGTCAAGCAAACATGCAAGGGATAACATGCAAACATGCAACTAGCATACACAATGCTATGAACTAACAATGGCATACTCAATGCACATGACACTTAGCATACACAATGCACATAGAAACTAACATACACAATGAGATGAACAAGGCATGCACAATGCAATGATCAATCATGCGACAACATGGCATACTCAATGCTATGAACTATAATTGCATACTCAATGCAAAATGGGCTTAAACCAAAATGGATGGGCCTCAGCCACACCCAAATCAGTGGCCAATAGATGATGGAAATAAGGTATCAAACACATACGATCATGCACAATGCAACGACCCGAAGTCTAAGGCGCAAAACACAACTTTCCAAATGCATTGAAAGGATGAAATATGGAGTGCAATGACACATGTTTCAGCTCTGAAATGGCATACAAAATGACTTCGAATTATGCAAACAACTCATGTAATGCATGTTGAATGGCTCAAGCATCGAAACTAGTGAAGTGTATTACACTATAGGCATGCAAGGCAATGCTTAAATGGCCAAACCAACTCCAAACAGACCCTATGTAGGCCCAAAACAGTAGCAAAATGAGTTGGGATGATGGCTTGAAAGGCACAAAAATGAAGCTCATGCAATGGCCCACAAAATAGGGTATAAAAGCCCAACTCTCAAGGGCACTTAAAGAGTGGAAAATATAGAAGTATAACAGCCCTATATGCTCTGAAATATCATGCTCAATGATGCCAAAACATGAATATACCTCAAGTTAAGCATGTAAGGGACTTCAAAACTCGAAACTAGTCAAGGCTATTACACTACAAGCATGCATGGCAATCATCTTTCGACCAAGAGGCCTCAAAATAGATCTAAGGCAGCCCAAAATATAAACAAAACCAGGTTGGAGCATGGCCAAAATATGCTAGAATTGAGGGCCAAAATATCATGAATTCTAAGGTTGTAAACATGATTTACACTACAAGCATATGAAGCATGTGAGAGGCTACCAAACCAGCCAAAAATAGAGTCATGGCATGCCAAGTGATGACCAAAAACCCATTGAAATATGACCAATACATGCAAGAATGACATGCTACTTTGATAAGCCACAAAAGGGATTACTCTACACATGCAAGAGGCAAACCCACGGTGACCAAACCAGCCATAGAAAGAGTCTAGGAAGGCCCAAAAAGTCACCAAAAGGTGCCTGAACCAATCCTTGAAAGTATGAAAACACCTGCTCCTTTGGTAGGCAAAAAATGCAAGCAAGCAAGACCAAAAGAGAGAGGGTCACCCCTCTCTGATTTAAGGCCTCAAAACCACATGCCAACCACTGAAAATCCACTAGATTTCAGTGGCTAAAAGGCCATGCAAGGGTTTACTCAAAGGCCTTATGGCATGGCACAAAACAAGGCCAAATAGGGCATGCAAGAGGGAATATGACCCCCAGCACCAAAAGGGCCTGAAACAAACATGAAAAACACTTAAATATGGGGCTTTTTTTAGTTGACAACAAAGCTCAAATAAGCATGCAAGTATGGCTAAGAGAGTGATCAAGACAAAGCTTAAAAAGAGAGAAAAGAGATTACCCTTGAAGCTCAGCAAAACCAGCAAGTTCCTCAGCCAAAAACCACCCTTTTAACCACCAAAAATAACCTCTAGGAACCTCAGTTCAATGGTAAGGACGTATGGCTAAGAGTTGGGGTGTTAAAGGTCAAGAACCATACACACTTTTGGCTCAAAATATAGAGATTTAGAGAGAGATATGTGTTTGTGCCTTAGGAAATTTCTCTGAACCTGGTTCAAGGAGAGGGAGAGCGTCTCTTATGGAAGAAACAAAGGGTTCAAGCTTCTTGGAGAAGCTAAACTTGGATGCAATCCCTCCATACACGTGTTTGGATGATACAGTCTGTGCCCTCTAGCTGGCACAGCCGGCATCTATTCAGTCAGACAAAACAGGAGGAAACCTGCCGACCAGAAAAGGTGGTCGGCCTGCTACTTTTAGTGGTCGACTGACCGCCCAAAGTGGTTTCCCCAAAAAAAAGTGGTCGGCCAGGGTAATTGGTGGTCTCCACACTGAAAGCAAGCCAATGTTGGGGTGGGAAACCAGAAAATGTGGCCTAAAGACCAAGAAAACCAGTTTCCCGACAAGAAAATCGGTTGGCAGGGAGAAAAGTGGTTTCCAAGGAGAAAGCTGGTCTCCCACCCTCATACCACCTTCCAAATAAGGAAAACAAGGTTCGTGCCAAGAACGAACCAACACGGATGCAAAACGAGAGTTCGGGGGGCAAGACGCGCGGCTGGGGGCCTCAAAAACTGGCTATTGAGCACAAAAAGTGGCGTATGACCACAAAAGTGGTCTCTCGGACCACAGTGTCCCTCTAGACAGAGGAAACAAGGTGTGTTCTAAAAAAACATGCCAAATAGAGAATGTCAAGCGGTCCCGAACCGAGGCGCACGGCCAACGGCTCCGAAAACCGGAAACTAGTCTCCAAATGGGAACAGTGGCCTACGACCACTGAGAGATGGTCTACAAGACCTCTCCCTCCCTCTGGGAAGAGAAAACAAAACTTGGTCCGCAGACCGAGTCAAAGTACAAAGGGTCCCGAGGTTCGGAGGCGAGGCTCTCAGCCAAGAACTCCGAAACCTCGAAACGAACACAACATGCGCAATCACCAAGCGCTCAGTCGGTGACGTCTGAATCTTAAGGTCGGTCAAAAATGGGGTGTCTACAGTATGCGATACGAATGAATGTGTAGAACCAGAGTCTATCAGCACATATGCATTTTGAGCACAAATAGGGAATATACCAGACACCACAGATTCAGTGTTCTGGACGTCTCCTAGCACAAGTGCAAACACTCTACCTTGCCTTAAGGTTTCTTTTCTCGTATTAGCTTTCACATTTGCTCTTGGTATAGAAACAGATCCAGCTGAACTTGCTGCAGGATGGTTAGAATTTTGGGATATGAGCGAACAACCTTTTATCATGTGGCCAGTTTTGCCACACCGAAAGAAAGCACCTATTGATCTATAGTAAGCACCCTTGTGTTTTCTTTCATATTCTGAGCAAATTGGAGTAGATCTACTACTTTGGCTTGAACTACTGGAGGATCCTATGTTTTGCTTCTTTGAAAATGACCGACCCTTTTTGAAATTGAATCTGGGTCTCTTGCCTCTCCATTCGGTTGTTGGAGCCTTAGGCTTTTTCATTACGGCTAAGTTGGCTTTGACCATTAAAGCTCTATCAAGAACATCCACTTATTTGAGTAGTTTCAATACACCAACCCGATCAAATATATCTGAGTTCAAGCCCCCTTCAAACTTTTGAGCCTTCTTGCAATCGGTATCCACCATGTGTGGAGCAAACCGAGCCAATTCGGTAAACTTGGCTTCATACTCTGCTATTGACATATCGCCTTGCTTGAGTTCTTGAAATTCAAACACTTTCCTATCCCGAAAACATTGAGGGAAATATTTCTCATAGAAAATCTCTTTGAATTG
This sequence comes from Camellia sinensis, assembly GCF_055761805.1. Classification (NCBI taxonomy): domain Eukaryota; kingdom Viridiplantae; phylum Streptophyta; class Magnoliopsida; order Ericales; family Theaceae; genus Camellia; species Camellia sinensis. Next base: position 96,453,706 of record NC_138975.1, on the reverse strand, counting down.
ATTCCAAGTTAAAGTCCCATTAGTGTCTTGGGTAAGCATCCACCAACGTTGGGCTTCATCTTTCAAAGTATAGGTTGCCAACAAAACTTTTTGAACCTCAGAACATTGGAAAAACTTCAAATAGTTTTTCGGTCTCTAGCATCCATGTCTCAGCCTTCAGTGGTTCAATACCACCCAGAAAAGTCAGTGGCTTCATTTTGTTAAATTTCTGAGTCAAATTGAGTATGTCATTGTTGACCGGCTCTACTTGGACCAGAGGGGGCAGAGGAGACAAAGGTTGTTGTCTTTGTTGTTGCATCATTGCTTCTGTCAAAGCCTCAAGCATTCATTCCATTCGGCTCATTTGGGTCTCAAAAGACTCAGCAGTACCATCACTTCTTGGATTTTCCATTTGCTATAGGTAAACGGAGCACTAATAAACACGGGCAAATAATACTGTCCGCAGTGTTCAATTTTAGTTCATTTCATTTCCGTGTCAATGTTTATTGGTTCAGATATGTTCAATTGATATCACACACTCACACATGCAGATGACATGTCCCTAATTCTTACGAGGACATCCTATAGCTCATATGCACTCGTGTGTGTAGTAGAACACATGCTCCAATACAACTCTATCACGACCCAAACCGCCATAGGTTTAGTGCCATAATCAGCCAGTAATCTTGGGATTAACAAAGGCCTTTGAATAGATTAAATAAAAAACAAGGGCTAGAGATAGCAAATACAAACATGCAACATCCATAGAGTTGTGTAGACAAACATGAGACATAAAATTTGGGACTTATATTTAAAATATATGTGACACCATCAGAGTGTCAGTCTTACAACACCATAGGTATAGATAAACTCAAAGAAACTGACCAAACAAACAAAAGAAAATAACTTAAACTTGCATCATGTTCGCAAGACTCTAACACAAAACATTTCGGTATTGTTACACCCAGGCAAGGGCCACATGAACATAAGCCATGGTATTGTTACTAAGGACCGCGTGCATATTGGCCACAGTATTGTTACCCCAGGGCAAGGGCCAAGTGAACTAAGGATGCCACAAGTACATTTCAGAAAAATGAACATTCGTTCATGATTCACAAAATAGCATTTATAAAGCAGATCATATCTTATCCTTCATAAAGCACTTATAATTAACATATCTTTACAAGGTTGTTACTCACAGATAGCTCCAATAGCAGAAGACTCAAAGTAGTCAAATCAACGATCTATGGTGCGTGACCTACACAAACACATAACGGATACACATTGAAACACACGCTCAGAAAACACTTAACTCCCTTCTTTTCTATCTTGGTGTGTTTCTAATCCTTATCTTCATTATTGTGTCTTAATTAGGTCTTAGGAATGCCTAAGATGCAATGAGGATGCCAAAATGTAACTCGAAACACTTGGTCAAACTTTCAAATACAGGGATGTCCGTTCGAGCACAACATTGGCCGCTCGAGCGGTCAATAAAGTCTGTAAAAGTACTAGTTGCATGATTTTTCCGCTCAACGCTCGCTCAAGCACAAGACTGAGTAAAAAGGCTCTCGCTCGAGCACAATTTCGGTCGCTTGAGCGGTCTGCAAAAGTCTGTAAAACTTTTGGGAGCTCTCATTTTATGCTCGAGCTCAGCTTTGATCGCTCGAGCGGAAGGTCAAAAATAAGGGTGGCCGCTCGAGCTAACCCCCAAACTCTGCAAAAGTACTAGGAGTTCGCGTTCTCCGATCGAGCGCAGACGTCATCGCTCGAGCAGTGGGTGCAAATTTTGGAATTTCCAAATCGCTGATACAAGTTCAAAACTAAATTTCAAAGCTTCAAAACACATCCTTTTGGGCCAAAACTTAGTAAAACACTAAGAAACTCTTAGTATATGGTGAATTACAAACCATTTCTCAAAATCAAGCCCAAAATCTTTGCCAATTGTACCAAAACTAAACTTGAAATGTAGAAAACATAACATGCATAGGTTGATATGAACTTCAACCTTCCAAAACATGATCAAACATGGTAAAATGGTATGAAACTTGATGAATTTCCAAAACCAAGCTATGATCAATGCATGCATGTGAGAATTCTTCAAAATCAAACTCCAAATGCAAGAGAATTTGCATGCATGTATGGTTATCTTCCTAAGTCTTCTTCCTAAGCTCAATTCTTGGCTTAATTATCTAACTCTCTTGAATTCATGCATTAAATGCTACAACTACACAACTAAAGGAGTGAATTCCTACCTAAAGCTTTGAATTATCAAGTGCAAAAGTTTAATCTTCTCAAAGTTGAACAATTCCTTGACTATCCTCTAAAGTTGCCTCAATTCTCTAGCAAGTTTCCTTAGTTGAGCTCAATTTTTCCCTTCTCTCTCTCTCTCTCTCTCTCTCTCTCTCTCTCACACACACACACACACACACACGTTTTTTATGCTCAAAATGGTAAAGATGAGATGATTAAAGAATGTAGTATAAGCCTTATATAGGCTTGATTAGTATTAGTTAATTAAGTTAAGTTAAAGCTAATCCTTGGTATTATTTTATTCTAATTATTTGGTTCCGAATCGAAGTTCAATTGAACCTACCATAATGTTCTAAAAATTCCAAATAATACATAAACAAATCAAGTTAATTTCATGATCAGATGCCGATAAGGCCTTCAATTCGCCGAACAAAATAAAAACATAGATAGATATTTCTACAATACACAGATATAAATGCAAATAACATACAACACATGCAATGAACATAGAATTTCATCATAATTACTTATTAGGCATACTTAATCATGGATTTTAGGCTAATCATAGGTCGGGGTTGTTACAAAAAAAAAAAAAAAGGCCTAACCAAATTTAAACAGATAAATTCCAAAATCAACGCACCAAAACGGCGATTCACTCATCTTCAAACAATATTCCATCAAATAGACAACCCACGTCACTTCAAAATATCCCATCAACGACTCAAATTACCAATATATCTCTATATGAAAGTCTAGCATGCACACTCTCCGAAGTGGGGTGATCGAATTACCTTTTTATGTGTATAACCCAATACAAAAACATACTTTCTATACACTCTTAGGCACTTTGTCTTCCCCTCTCTGTCTCTCTCTCTCCCCCTCTCTCACTCTTCGTGTTCGCCTCTCTAGGTCGTCTTTGTCTTCGTATTCCTCTTCATATCTCTTCAATTCCTTCAACATTATTCTTGTTAGTATTCGAAGCTCTACTTACATTTCCAAAAAATAGAGTTCTAGTCACAAAAAGATTGTCGCATTTCGCTCTTACACATTAGGGGTTTTTTTTTTTAATAATATAATAGGGTTTTAAAAAAAAAAAAAATTACCAAGCTACTCATAAATGTGCATTATTATTTTGAGGTTACCCACTACAATCTACATTACATGGTTTGTTTATAACAACACATAGTTTATTTATATCAACATATAATCCAATTATTGAACGACTCAACTGTGTTAGAACATATTTAACCATATCTCTGTCCCTCAAAGTAAGCATTAGCCCAATTTTGAAAACTAATAATACCAATAAATGCAACAACAATCTCCCTACTATATAGTACAAAAATCTCCAACTTTTGTTTATATGTATCCACCATAAGCGCATATGTACAATCATGAAACCGCATCACTAAGCCATTACAAAACTTTTTCATACAAGCTAATATAGTGTATTTTTCCATCAGATTTTTCATCAAATGACGCAAGCAAAATGCATGGTATAGTGAGGAAAAACTATGGCCACAACATCTAATATTCCAGTAACCCTATCAGATATAAATGTAATTTTTCAAACTGGAACAATAATTGTCGACAACTGTTCCAAAACCAACCCCAATTGTCTAGTGTCTCTACATCCACAACAGCAAATGCAACTGAAAAAAGCTCTTCATTTGCATCCTTTGAAGTTGCACACAACAGAGTACCTCTAAATCTATCCTTAAAAAATGACCCTTCAAGAAAAAGAATTGGCCTACAAAAATTAAAACCTTAAATACAAGCATTGAACGCCACAAACAGCCAACGAAAATTTAAACTTACTATCCGAATTTCTATTTTGCAACTCATTACCATATCAATCCAACTGATCAAAAGACAAGTATGATCTCTAAATCCCAAAGACTTGGCTTTGTCAACACCAGCCCATGCACAATCATACGTTATTTTGTCCTTGAAATCATGAACAACTTCTACAAGTCATTTTAAGGGATTCGAACGTACTATATCAGCAATCTCCCCTGCAATCAAGTCTGATGAAATTCTACTATTACTGCTAGTACGATAAGCTACCCCACATAAGTGCAAAGACGTAAACTTTTTTATAACAAAAAATTTATTTGCCTTTTTCTTTCACACCATGAATAAACCACTCACAACTAGTTTCCTCCTTCCATTTGCACCTAGTGGTTACCCTTTATGTATCATTTTTCAAATATTTGAAATCAAAACCCATCTCAATACAATATTTACATAATGCATACCTATATTCTTCTGCACTACCCTCAAACATTTGTCATACCTCTTTAATACAATCAACCCCAACAGATAACAAGAACTTTTTTCTTGTGAGAATAATATCTTGACAAAAGGTCACACTTTTCATTTGAAATTTCATTCATTTTACAATTAACAATTACAAGTAAAGACCCAATACAATTATTAGACGTTTCAACATCAATTTCCACATTTCTCAAACCCAATATCCCAACCAAATTGAACATATTATTCACATCAACATCAATTTTAAGTGAACAACAACTACGGCCCGGAATGGAATATGAAACACAAACATAATCTAAATTTAAATCATTCCACCTATCACAAATAGTAGCAAGCAAATCATTCAAAAACCGATCACCAACCATATTAATCGCAAGTATTTCATCACAATATTTGCACAGTAACATTACTTAGCTCTCCATTGTAATTCCCCTACACCAAAACAAAACAAAAACACAACATACATAAAAAAAACCTAGTTGTTCAAACAAAACAAGAACCACAACTCCTTACAAAAATCTATTTATTCACATAATAACAATCTATAATAAAAACCTATATCTGTAATAACAACCTACCTGCTTAAATAAATAAATAAAACACACATCAATAACTATTTGTTCAAACGCAACAAGAAAAACAGTTCCTTACAAAAATTTATCTTTTCACGTGATAACAATTTATAATAAAAACCTATCTATTTGAACGATAAAGATCTATAATAGCAACCTACTTGTTTAAATCATAAAAACACAAAACCTACATATATATATTCAAAATACAACTAAAAACGATATATGCTCTTAAAATGACATCTATATATGCTCAAATGCAACTACAACCACAACCTTATCAAAAAAACTATCTTTGTGAAATAATAAGAATTTGTAATAACAAACTATATGTTTAAAAACCTATCTGTTCCATCCTATCTGTAACACAAATTTCAAATAAAAACAGATATACATAATTTATATTAAAAACCTACATGTTCAAAGAATACAACAATACAACTACAACAAAGTATATGCTTTTAAAAAGACATCTATCTTTTTAAATAGCTATCTGTTCAATTCTACAAACACATATAAAACAAATCTAAAAATAAAAAAGAAAAAGAAAAAAAACAAATGGATCTAAAACTTAAAACACACATCAACAGCACAAATCTCTTCGCCAGAACAAATCAAATATGCTTAATTAAAAAAATAACTTCTACTCAATCACAAAGACGTCTATACAAATAACAACCTATATGTTCGAACAATTTGAACTAATACTTACAGAAAATATAATCACAAAAACCAGAACTTACAGGAAAATATTGAACTTTTTGAAGAAGATCAACTATCCGTCGAACAATATCTCTCGACAATCTCTCAGAATCAACTATTTGTTGAAGAAGATTTCTTACTCTTGACAATCTCTCGCACTCGACTATTTGTGCATAAAGATCTCTCACACTCTACAATTCTACAGTCTCATACAGAAACTTCCATAATAGAAAAAGGAAAAATCGGAAACAAAATCTCCTCCAAAAAAAAAAAATACTTCTCAACAAACTATTTCACAAAGTGTGAATTTCTCGCCAACAAAAAAATATCCACTAGACCTGTTGCCTCCCATTGTTATACTGAATTTATCGACAATTTACTCTAAAATCAACTACTTCCATTAGTATATAATTTAGATAAAGTAATGAATGTTTCATTGCAAAGAATTTAATTCTTTTGTAATAAGATCAAATTATCCTCTTTCTTTTGAGTCAATTTTTTTAATTTTACTTTTTAGGTTTCTTTTTTATTTTATTTTATTTTTTATGTTTGGTTGAAAAAAATATTTTTTTACTTATTATTATTATTATTATTATTTGCATTTTTAGTTCAAAAAACTATCGATTAAAATTGTATAATCTAACTTATTTACCTTTCAATGAATAATATAATATATATATATATATATAAATATTTATTAAAATAATAAAACTGATTTTCTGAAATCAGAGTGATATGTTAGAATTTTTAGACATAATTTTTATTTTTTTTTTTTTTTTTTTTTGTATAACAGAATTTGTAAACAAAAAATCTATACAGAGTGATATGTCTCATTTATAGTTATTCATTGGAAGTTAAAATGTCTATTACTTTGATTCATAATTGTAAGAATGTCATTGGCATATCATTAATCTTAAATTTTTGTATAAAAAATATTTTCCTTACTCTACCTCTCAAACAATCTGTGTATAATTTTCACTATTGAGTTAATAAAATTCTGTTTTGTTAATTTATATATGAATGCAAATCTTCTATTCCCTTTCAATGCTTTTTTCCCTGCTCCATTAATTCTATTGGTAACTCTAATCGTCAACTATCATCTCTATTGAGCAGGATGCACAATCAAAAAGTTTTTTAGTTTGAAGTGAAACCTACTTCTCAAACATGGTGAATGCTTGATTTTCAAGATTGTCAAACTTCAAAATTATCAATTATGATTAATCATATTGAGCAAGGGCGTACTCCATTACATACTGCATAATTAATTTTGTTTTATTCATTTATTTATTTATTTTTGGAAGTTCCGTTTGTTACATCTTCACGTTATGGTTGCTTTTATTTAGTAGATGCTTTTAGCATTAGATAATCAAAAAATTATTATTATAATTATTATTATTATTGTTGTTGTTGTTGTTGAAAAATCCAAATTAAAAATATATAAAACATTATATTCAGTAAATATTTTTTATTGGTGATAGATCCACTTTTTGTAAAAATAATTTAGTAAAAAGTCATTTTATTTATTTTGAAGGACATTTTGATTTTAATTTTACCCCTTAATTTATGTGTTGATTTTTTTTATCTGTTAACTTTCGTTGACCATCTGTTCAAATTCTTTTTCTATTTATTCAATTTTTTTCCCTCTCTATTCAATTTTTTTACCCTATCTGTTTAATTTTTTGATCTTTTCAACTTATATTTCCCTTATCTGTCCAAATAAAATCTATCTTTGGAAATTTATCTATTCAAAAAAATTTATCTGTTTAAACTACCTGTTAAGTTTTTTATTTGTTCAATTTTTTTTTCCATCTGTTCATTTAAGGTACGCAAAACGCCCAATATACGGAAAAAGAGTGTTCATTTAGTAATTCAATTTTTTTCATCAAAAATAACAAGAAGAACAACAAAAAATAAATAGAATATTTTTTTCTATCTAGTTCTCTTTATTTGTTTCAAAAATTGAACATAATTTGTTTATTGCAACCTATCTGATATCTCAAATTTGAAACTAGATCTAAATAGATGGAACAGATGACCCCCACCCACACATACCCCAAAAAAAAAAAAAAAAACACTAGATCCTCTATGAACTCTTTCTTCTCTGAAAAATCTCTCAAATAAAACAAAAAGAATACAAGAGTACCGATACCCAGAGAGGTAGATATAATACTACCAAAACCTCACATGTTAGATTGGAGTAAGGTTATAAGTAAGCAATCTACATCAGGCCAAGATATAACAAAAGGTATAGCCAAGATTGCTTAAGATTAGTATAAAATGCTTATCAAGTCTCTCACGAATGTGAGCAATATCTATTTGTTAGATCAATCTTCGGTGTATAAGAAAATAATGTGAAACAAATCAAACAAATAAAAATAAATTACTTACAGAATTTATTTACCGAAACAAATAAGTACAAAATCAAATGATCAAGTTGAGTGTGTGACACTCTGTTCTTAAGGCAGATGCGCCCGACTTCGGTGCTTCTAGATAAATGGCGTCTATCTCTCAGGATACAACGATCATATACAGATTGTAGTAGCACTTCAAACAATCTGTATAGTGAACCAAAACCTGTGATCTACACTCTCAGAATATTCCAAAAAACTACTATGAAGAATATTAATGGGAGAGAGAAAAACAGAAGAAAGACAGAATTTTTCTAATGAGAAAATCTACTGGAATGATTCTGTATTTATGGGCAAACTGGTGACCCTTTGAAAGGGGCGAACAAGTAGGTTTCAAACTGAACAAGTATGGTTTTAAACTAAACAGGTCTAGGAAAGAAATTGAACCTATTCAGTGCAAATTGTTAAAAACAATTTGAAAAATCTATTTGCACCTGTTGGAAATTAGACCGGAGGAGGCACTGTTTGGACAAAAAATTGAATTCAAATTTGGTGCAAATTTTAAATTAATTTCGTTCAAAAATTTAAATAATTTCCCGCAACATTTTGAAAAAATTCAAATAAATTGTCCAAAAAATTAATGTTAGAACCCAACCCACAACCCACACCCGATTCGGCTTGGGTCGGACGGACGACAGCGATAGCGGCAGCGGTACACGCGCGTGTGTGGTGGTTTGAGCCAAAGCTCACTTTGTCCATAACTTCTCCCATCTACAAACTTGGGGTGCCCCTTGGGGCCCAACCCAAGTTTGTCTACCTAGAGCTTATATATACATACAAGCTCTCTTAAAGTTTCAATGTAAGAACCATTTTAAGATAACCCACATTTGACTCTTTCATTTTCCATTCCATGTCAACTTCTCATTCACTCATAAATGGTTTTGATGAACCGTTTGAACTGTGTGACTTGCTATACGGTAAGGAACGCGTCATCTCTTTGGACCCATCTCAAAAGACGTGTGGGCCCTACTCGAATTTAAATATTGAACTGTTCAGCCATTTGTGTAAACCAAGACAATAAAACTCACATAGTATATTACCAGACAAAGTTTAGTTCTCACTATTGTATTCATTTTATATTACCAGACAAAGTTTAGTTCTCACTATTGTATTCATTTTAGCCCTAAACAACCTGGTCTTTCATGAGTGCTTTAGAGAATTGTAGCCTTTCACAAATCTCGTAGAATCGGCCCAGTTCACATTCATATAGGTAATTCTTATGAAGAGTATCCTGCCGTACTTCGTTAGGTATTCCCAGATATAAAAATCATTTAAGTATTACTTAACCTAAAACACTGCAGACATCATTTTTTCATCATAGGAATGGGTAGGAGTTTGACTCCCCAGTGATCCTTATGAGTCATACACAACTCGGTTGTCCCTTTGAACCTAGATCTTGGGATCTCCAGTCAATTAGGTTGTGCTGCCGTTGTTGTAACTCTTTATTTAATAGGCTTAAGTCTCACTCCGCACAATGAATTCTCACCTAACTCTTTTACTAACCCTTTGGTTAGTGGATCCGCTATGTTGTCTTTAGACTTCACATATTCAATGGAAATAACTTCATTAGATAGTAGTTGTCTCACGGTGTTATGTCGACGACGAATATGTCGCGACTTACCATTTTACAGATGACTCTGTGCTCTAGCAATTGCTGATTGACTATCACAATGTATACATATAGCAGACACCGATTTTGGCCATATTGGAATATTTTCAAGGAAGTGGCGAAGCCATTTTGCATCTTCCCTAGCTTTATCTAAAGTTATAAATTATGATTCCATAGTAGACCTAGCAATACAAGTCTATTTGGAAGATTTCCAAGATACAGCCGGCCCATGAAGAGTAAAAACATACCTATTGGTGGATTTTGAGTCTCTAGTTTTGAGTCACTAGTATCCAATATCTAGTTTGCATCACAGTATCCTTCAAGTACTGCTAGATATCTAGTATAATTTAGCCCAATATTACGAGTAAATCGGAGATATCTTAGAACTCTTGTAATTGCTTTCTAGTGTTCTACTCCTGGATTACTCGTATATCTACTTAATTTAGTTACTGCATAAGTTATATCCGAGCGAGTGCAGTTTATCAAGTACATTAAACTTCCAATAATTTGGGCATACTCTAATTGAGAAATACTTTCTTGTACATTTTTAGAACGAAACAAATTAACATCCACAGGTGTTTTAGTAAGATGATCATCATCTTTGCTGAATTTGTCAAGTATTTTCTCAATGTAATGTGATTGTGACAAAACATATCCTTCTGATGTTTTGGTAATTTTTATACCAAGAATTACATTAGCAATCCGCATGTCCTTCATATCAAAATGTTTATTCAATATTTTCTTAGTAGCTTTAATTATGGAATTATTACTACATATGATGAGCATATCATACACATAAAGACATATTATGACATAGCCTTTGTTTGTGTTTTTAATATAAACGCATTTGTCACATTCATTGATTTTAATTCTATTTGACATCATTGCCTTGTCAAATTTCTCTTGTCATTGCTTTGGAGCTTGTTTTAAACCATATAATGATTTAACCAATTTACACACTTTCCTTTCTTTTCCTAGAACATAAAATCCTTCTGGTTGTTCTATGTAAATTTATTCATTTAAATCATCATTTAAGAAAGTTATTTTTACATCCATTTGATGAATTTCTAGATTGTACAAAGATGCAATGGCAATTAACATTCTAATGGATGTTATTCTAGTAATTGGTGAGTATGTGTCAAAGTAATTAAGACCTTCTTTTGTCTATATCCTTTAACCACAAGTCTTGCCTTGTATTTGTCAATTGATCCATCTGCTTTCATTTTTCTCTTGAAAATCCGCTTATACCCAAGAGGTTTACAACCTTGTAGTAAATCCACCAATTCCCAAGTGTGATTTTGCAAGATGGATTCAACTTCGCCATTTACAGCCTTTTTCCATAAAGGAGCCTCAGGACTAAACATAGCTTATTTGAAAGTTAAAAGCTCATTTTCTAACAAATAAGTTAGAAAATCTGGATCAAAACATTTTGAAGTTCTAGCACGTTTACAAGGCCTAGGTTCCTCTTCCTCATTTTGATATATCCCTTGCTCTTGTTCTTGTTCTTGTTCTTGATCATGACTAGTAATAGCATCATAAGATCTTTTATTAGTACTAGTCTCTTGTCCAGTCTTATTTGGAAATATATGTTCAAAGAATGATGCATTCCGAGATTCAATAATAGTATTTACATGTATTTCGGAATGTTTTGACTTATGAATCAAAAACCGATATGCACTACTATTCTTTGCATAACCAATGAATATGCAATCAATAGTTTTAGGACTTATCTTAGTCTTTTTAGGACTAGGAATAGCCACTTTAGCCAAACACCGCCGCACTTTTAAGTATTTGTAGGATGGTACTCTCTCATGCCACATTTCATAAGGTGTTTGATTCACTTTCTTTTGGGGTACTTTATTAAGAATATAATTAGCAGAAAGTATTGCTTCCCCCCCACAAGTTCTGAGGTAATCCAAAACTTATTAACATGACATTCATCATTTCTTTAATTCCTATTTTTCCTTTCAGCAATTCCATTTTGTTGAGGTGAGTAAGGAGCGGTGGTTTGTTGAATTTTTCCATGTTCTTTACAAAACTCAGTAAAAGGTGATTTATATTCGCCACATCTATCACTTCTTAGTTTTTTTAATTTTCTTACCAAGTTGATTTTCAACTTCATTCTTATATTAAATGAAAGTTTCCAAAGTTTCATCCTTGGTTCGAATCAAATAAACATAACTATATCTAGTATAGTTATCTATGAAAGTGATAAAATATTTTTTTCCACCTCTAGTTTGAATTAATTTAAAATCACAAATGCCACTATAAATTAATTCAAGTAGTTTCGTACTTCTTTCAATTGTATGAAAAGGAGTACTGGTTAATTTTGCCTCAACACAAATTTTACATTTATGATTTGGATCAATTTCAAATTTAAGAAAGCATTTCATATTAATTAATCTACGTAAAGATCCATAATTAACATGTCCTAATCTGCCATGCCATAAATTTGAAGATTCAAGCAAGTAAGAAGAAGATATATTTTTATTAATAGCAAAGGGTACAACAATTATTACATTTATTTTGAAAAAGGCCATCAGACATGTAACCTTTCTCTACATACATCCCGTTTTTGGTTAGTACAAATTTATCACTTTCAAAAACTAGCCTAAATCCATTTTTACGCAACAGAGATCTGGAAACAAGATTCTTGCGAATGTCCGGTACATGCAGCACATTGTTGAAAGTGAGTTTCTTTCCAGATGCCATCTTCAGGATATTCTTTCCCTATCTTTCAACTTTAGAAGTCGAGGAGTTGCCCATGAAAAGTTGTTGCGCCATTGTCCACCACAGAATAAGATGTGAACCAAACAATTTGTATAGCGAACAAAAACCTGTGATCTACACTCTCAGAAATTTTCCAAAAAACTAATATGAAGAATATCAATGCAAGAGAGAAAAACGGAAGAAAGATAGAATTTTTCTGATGAGAAAATTTGTCGGAATGATTTTGTATTTATAGGCAAACTGGTGACCTTTTGAAAGAGCTGAACATGTAGGCTTCAAACTGAAGAGGTATGGTTTCAAACTGAACATGTATGGTTTCAAAGTAAACAAGTCTAGGAAAGAAATTGAACCTGTTCGGTGCAAACTGTTAAAAACAGTTTGAAAAATCTGTTTGAACTTGTTGGAAATTAGACCAGAGAAGGTATTGTTTGGACAGAAAATTGAATTCAAATTTGGCACAAAATTTAAATTAATTTCATTCAAAAATTTAAATATTTTTCTTGCAAGAATTTGAAAAGGTTCAAATAAATTTTTTCCAAAAAATTTATGTTAGGACCCAATCCACAACCTGCACCCGACCCAGCTCGGCCGTCCGATTGAACGAACGACGACGGCTTAAGCCAAAGCCCACTTTGTCAATAACTCCTCCTTTCTACAAATTTTGGATGCCCCTAGAGGCTCAACCCAAGTTTGTCTACCTAGCGCTTATATACATACACAAACTCTCTTAAAGTTTTAATATGGGACAACCATTTTAAGGTAACCCACATTTGACTCTTTAATTTTCCATTCCACAAACCCAAAAATGACGTCAACTTCCCATTTACTCATAAATGGTTTTGATGAACTGTTTGCACCGCATGACTTGCTATGCGGCAAGGAAACGTCCCTTTTTTGGACCCACCCCAAAGACGTGTGGGCCCCACTAAAATTTGGGCTCAAAGTTGGCTCAAAATAAGCCTATAAAAACCATAATTTCCAACACTATTTTCTTCACTTCACCTCTTGCTCCATAATCAATTCCTTCGACCATGATAAACATATACACAAATCATATCCAAACAAGGCAAAAAATTCCAAAAGTTAATAGAAAATAACTAAAAATGATCTGTATAGATAAACACACACGTACATAGAGATAACCACAAATCCCAAATCTGAGATTTGTGTCGATGGGGAAAGAGTCATATGCTTCATTAGGAACGCTCTCACGCTCTACGGCCACACAGATTTGAGGTGATTTCAACGGTGATGGAGGATCTAGATTTAAAGGGGCAGAGAGAGAGAGAGAGAGAGGCCGAATCTGAGAAAGAGAGAGCCCAAACAGAGGCCAGATATGGCAAGATCCGGCCAGATTCCAGTGTCGAGGACTCTAATGATGACGTCGTTGGCATAATTGGAGTTAAGCTAGAGGCTAAAGGAATCCGTGAGGCTGAGAAAACGAGGGTTGTGAGTGAGGTGGATGTAGTGGAGACGGTCAAAGAGGATGGAAACGATGCTGAGGATGCGACGGAGGTCAACAACTTGGGAGGCGATGAGGCGGTTAGAGAAGCCGGTGGTAGTGGAGTCGAAGATGAAGAGAGAGGAGATGAGATGAGATGAGAGATTGTTGGAAATGAAATGAGAAAGAGATAGAGAGAATAGAGATAGCAATTTAAACCCTGCCCGACGGGAGACCCAACCCCCCGATCCCGATTAGAATAGTTTTTCTTCGAAAAATACTCTCGACGGGTCTGAAATGGTATTCAAAAATGAATCTCCGACAATATTCAAGCCGAGGATGGTGATACGTTCCCCAGCCCCGACCCCAGCCCTGTTCCAGTTCCCGTCCTTATTTCCCCAGAACTAAAATTACTATTATGCCCCTGTATATATATCAAACCTTAAAATTACTATTATACCCCATCTTTCGCTCTTCTCATCCCCTCTATCTCTCTTCTCCTCATCTTTTTTGTATTTCATCACCTCCATCAGCTGCCTCGTTGATGGCAGCTTAGTCTCCTATGGCGATCTTCTTCTCCTCATTTTTCTCTCTCTTCCATCGCCTTCGCTTATTGCCTTAACTTCGACAACAATGATCTCTCTCACCACCAACCGAACGTTCATCGCTAAAGCTGCTCAGCTACAAGATCCAAATCCACTACCACCACAGGCCGTGAGATATGAAATTTTAAAGATCTGATCTAAAGTTTCAACGATGATCTCTCTTTCTCTCTCTCTCTCTCTCTCTCTCTCTCTCTCTCTCTATGTGTGTGTGTGTGTGTGTGTGATCTCATCTATGAGAACAACTCAATATTATTTTTTTTAATTTTTTTATTTATTTATTTTTTGTTAAGGTTTGCATAACAACTTTTTTTTTGTTAAGGCTTTCTCAGATCTAATTTTTTATTTTTTTTTTGTTAGGGTCTTCTTAGATCTGATAGATACATATATGTGTGTGTGTGTGTGTGTGTGTGTGTATAATGAACAAATCTTTAGTTATTGTTGATGAACAGGTCTACCACTGATTTACACATATATATATATATGTGTGTGCATAATAGTTTAAGATATTTTTTTTAAGTCGTTGATGATTGTTGTTGATGATGATTGTTGATGATGATGATGGTAATGAAACATACCGAAAACATATTAAATTTATTTGTTGTTCTTGTGTTGAACAAAATTCAAAAAAAAAAAAAAAAAAAGGTTCAGGGATTTTTTGAGGTCGGGGAAAACCAATTCCCGTTAGGGGGCGGGGGCGAGGGTGGGGGGAGGTGATGGGTTCTCCGCCGGGGATCGGAGGCGGGGACGGAGATTTTTTTACCTTCGGAGATCGGAGACGGAGAGTGTAATCCGTAGTCCCACCCCGGCCCATTGCCATTCTTAAGAGAGAAGAGTGAGGTTTGAATTTATTTATTTATTTTTATTTTTTTAACCGTATAACATATATATACAGAGTGATAGTTTAGTTATTTTACAGGAACTTGTTCTTATGGACAAAATAATTTAAACTGTGGACTTTTGAATAAAAAAATTTAAAATTAAATTTATTGACCGGATACTCATATTATTAATATTATTATTCTTTTGAAGTTTCATTTTTAACATCTTCACGTTATGGTTACTTTTATTATGTAGATGCCTTAGAATTTTAGCAATTTAGGTTTTTTTTTTTTTTCTATCTAACCCTCCGTATTTTTTGAAAAATGTTTTTTATATTTTCTGATGCTTGGTAGAATGGAAAGTAAAAGTTAACTGAAAATATTTTTCATGATTAACAGAAAACAAGCCTATATGGGTAAAAAATATTTTTTTGCTTGTAAAAAGCAAAAAACATTTTTCAGATTAAAATCTTACCAATGTCACCACACTCCACCGTCATTCTCACTTCTACCACCACACCACCATTGCCACGGCCACTTCACTGTCGCTGCCGACCCACTACCAGGCCACCACCTCCACCTTCGTTTCACCACCACCACCACACATAAAAAAATATTTTCTTTAAAAAATATTTTTTAAAAAATGTTTTTCGTAAAAGAAGTTTTTCATTTGAAAATGTTTTTCACTTAAACAAACAGGAGCGTAACTAATCCATATATCTTCTTCCTCAACTTGCTTGGTTACCGTAGAAAGATTCATTAGCAGTAGTTGTGTTGCGAGCGAGTATTGATTCACCTTCTTGCTTCTTTCCTCCCGAGCTTGATTTGTGAACCTATTTCTTTTGTTGCTTGTTTGTTCCTTTTTTAGACCTTTCACTAGCAAGCTTTTTACTAGTTGCTATCCTCAGAATAAAAAGGTCTTCCCGCTGTTTTGCTTTTGTATCACTTCGTGAGCTTTGGGAAGAACACCCATGTCTGAGAAAAGTTCTGTTGTCATCCAATTCTAAGGCTCATGCCCACATAAACAGAAGCTTGAGAATAGGGAATGGCGCGTTTAGATATTTCATTTTATTTGAGGGTATCATGCTAATGAAGAAAAGCAATATCGTTATGCACCACTTTATGTCTGGAACAAAAATGACAACCCAACTATAAAATGACACATGACATAGGTGATGTGGGCGATGAGTGACTATAGTAAATGTAGCCAAGCTGGTGTGGAATTTGACCAAATTATAAGGAAGGTGATATGATTATAACGATCACATCATTCTCCCTATTAATTAGCGGAGTGATTCGCAGGTGTTATTATCAATCCATCTATTATTTTGTATCTTCTATTTTTTTGAATTCTTACTTATAAATTTTGAAATCTAAAAGAAAAAAAAAAAAAAATTTCCTAACATAATATCAAAATTATCGTTGTAAAAATATTCTACCAATTCAATTGAATGCACACTTCCACACCTAAAAAAAAACCTCTTTCAAACACCTTAACAAAACCCATGAAGAATAAGAAGAATCAAATGTGATTACTGTCTCTACTCTCTCTCTCCGCCGTCTCATCCTTTTTTTCGGTGATTAATGTTCGGTTATTGGTTCCTGAACAAATAATAAATGTTTGGTTATTGGTTCCCGAACAAATAAACAATGTTCGGGCCTGTATTTTTGGATTTCAGTCATATGTTCGAGAGTCCAGTCCCGAAAAAATGACGAACATATTTTTATTATTTTTGCCATTATTTTAAGAAAATTATCCTTACAAAGCCAATCTTTTCTAAGCTAAGAACAACATCAAAGTTATGAACTTCTTCTGAACTTTTATTGTGGTACTCCTCTCGTTTCATAGAGTTGTGGTTGCCAAAAAAACTTACACTCATTATCATTAAGAAGTGTGGGTAATCAAATGGTTACTACTGTTATCGCCAAAATATTGTCGCCAAAAGATTTTTAAGGTTTTGAGGGTGTGTAAGTGTTGAAGGTGAGATTTGGGAAAGATGAATGAGTGGTGATGGAGGTGAGTGCTCGCACAAATCCTAATTCATGGT
Source organism: Camellia sinensis (assembly GCF_055761805.1). Lineage (NCBI taxonomy): Eukaryota > Viridiplantae > Streptophyta > Magnoliopsida > Ericales > Theaceae > Camellia > Camellia sinensis. The sequence continues at coordinate 96,436,267 of NC_138975.1, read as the reverse complement.
GTAATGGTGCGTGTATTTAATTGTGAGATGCGGTGTTTCAAAATTAATAATATCATTTTTAATAATTTTATTTGAAATTATTGTTATAATAAAAAAATTAAAAATTAAAGAGTCTAAAATAATTCATAAAGTGCTAATAGTATCACTCATTCTCAATACATCATAATGAAGGACAACCATTCCCATGGGGGTTTGGATCATTTCCCCTTTGAAACGAAAATACTTGAGACCCCACCATTTTTGACCCCTACAACTCCTAATTGATTTGTGACTACATATCATATTTTTTCTTTTTCTTTTTTTTTCTCCACTCTCTCCTCCCCTCTCTCACAAATGTGTGGGGGTGCTAGGGTCTGGATCATTTCCCTGTAAATATTTCAAAAATGAGAAATGATCCAGACCCCTAGGACGCCCAGCACCCTCACACATTTGTGAGAGAGGAGAGGAGAGAGAGTGGAGAAAAGAAAAAAAATATATAATGTGTGGCCACAAATCAATTGAGGGTTGTGGGGGTAAAAAAATGGTGGCGGTCTCAAGTATTTTCCTTTCAAAAAGGAAATGATACAGACCCCAGCACCCCCACACATTTGTGAGAGAGGGGAGGAGAGAGAGTGGAGAAAAAAGAAATATAATATGTAGCCACAAATCAATTAGGACTTGTGAGGGTCAAAAATGACGAGGGTCTCAACTATTTTTCGTATTTGGACAACTACGCTATTAAGGGGCAAGTGGCACTACAAGAGGCGTTCTAGCAAAGCAATAACCAAAAGCAGTTGACGAAAATGAAGAGGTGTACCCAAATGGTTAGGAAGTCAAGCAACTATACAAAAGGCAATTCAAGACGAGAAAAGGTCCCAATCAATCACTCAGCAACTAAGGCAATTACTTGGCCAAATTTAACTCAGGACTCGGTGTCTTCCATCTTAGTTCGCCAGTAGCTTCATTAGTTTACTGGAATTTTCCTTCTCGCTTCCAAGTTAGCTCAGGCTTGGTTTGGGAAATGGGTTGGCTTTTTAACTATTTGACTTTTTGACTTTTTTAGTTATTTTAACTTGGGATTAAAAAGCCTAGTTTAAGAAGGGTCTTTATTTTTTTTTAACTTTTTTGACTTTTTTGTAAGAGAAAGAATGTAATGAATATAGATTTAATGTGATGTTTTATCTTATTGGAGCTAAAAACCTATTTTATTTTTTTATAACTATTTTACCTCCAAGCCCACTTCCGAAACAATGCCTTAGTTATCTCCAAAATTATTGTATTTCAATGTGTTTGAGTGCAACAAAGTTCTTGTTTTTTCCTATACGTGTTGTGTTCATACTTGCTGTGTTCTCTTTCATCTTCAAACGCCCAGGAGATTTGAAGTCTATCTTCATTGAGCCAACAAAAAAATTAGAAGGTTTTTAATCCCAACAATGTTAGGTATTATGGAAAATCTTTAATGAAAATAATCATGAAAATTTTGTGATCTTTGGATTACACTTAGAATAAAGCACCATACACTAATTAAGGTAATTCAAGAATTATAACTCTTTCATGATCATTTTCATGAAATTTTTTTTATAATCCCTAACTTTGCTCTTTTAAACCCTTAAACCTCCCACATTCTAGTCGGAAGATTTTCACACTTCGACAATACTTTGTCCTGACACATCCACACAAGCTCCTGTAGCTTCTATTTCCGTTCTTCCTTCGCACCCCATAACGGACCGCCATGATCAGATTTGATTGACACATTGTTTTGCGGGCCTCAAGCATTCACCAATCAAAAGCCAACCACCTTCATTAGTTCGGTGTGAAAATTAAACTTGGACATATCAAATGCATGTGTGCATACTTGACAGAACAAAGTAAAGAACTGAATTCCAAACATCCACATAAAAGCATATTTGAACAAATCTGGGACCACACTTAAAGTCGTCTCCGAATCTACTCAGAATGTGTAATTGAAATTAAATTTGTGTAGTATAAAATTCATATGAAGAATAAATTTGAACCGTTACATGATAGTTCTAAATAATTAACTCTGGATTTATAGTATTACTGAGCATATTTTATGATAATGAGGTGACTCAATTAGGGTATGAATTAAGGATTTTACTTCCAAAATTGTCAGCTTTTACGTCGCAAAACCAGACAAACCGACAAAAAGACAAATAAGAAGACATCAATCACAATGAGAAATTTGTCCTTGTGATTTCAAAATTTAAAGAATGTAACAAGTACAGAGTATATAAAGGGTTCCATCATCCAAATGTTTATCATATGGGGCACAGGCTTTCTACATTTATGTAGAGGTATATTAAGTCATTTGAATTTATATATAATACAAGTCATTTGAATTTATTCTAGTATTATATTAGGAACCATAATACAGAAGAGGTGTAGAGCCAGTCGGCCACCAAACTGGCAAGTCAATCAAATACACATATTAGGAAAAAAGGAAAAAATAAAATAAAAATGAAAAAGATTAAGGAAAGAAAAGAAAAGCTTTACACCATCCGACAAGGAGAGATGTTGCATAGCTCCTTGGCCTATAGCCACTATCATCTGTTCTGAAATCCTAGTTTCTTTTTCTTCACATACAAATATGGATCTTTTCGACATTGAAATATACAACTCGAATTGTTTATAAAGCTCAAGTTGTAATTTTTTTAAGGCCCTCGGTACTTGCGGAAGCAGAGACAACCTTGATTCTGATCAAGAGGAATCATTCCTCCGCCTTTTGACGTGTCAATGGCCTCTAACATGGAGACGACCTCGTCCATCTCTGGCCTTTTGTCGGGGTTTGCATCCCAGCACCGTTTCATTACGTTTGCCAGAGAACCCGGACAACACCTTGGTATCTCTGGTCTCAGATTCTATGCATGAAATTCTAATGATTATCTAGATGGACAATAAAAATATAAAATTTTTATGCATTAAAATTAAGTCAAAATGGTTGAATTAGGAAGGCATACCTGGCGGACCACAGCTGAAGTCACTTCCGAGAAACTAAGGTCTGGGTATGGCATGTCGCAGCAATACATCTCCCACAAACAGATGCCAAAACTGTACACATCGCATTTCCTATTGTAGGGGCTGCCATTGAGAACCTGTAATTTTCACGCAGCTAACCACTTGGTGGACAATTCAAGTGTAATAGAAATGCCTTTCTTTCTTTCCTTATTTGTTTTTTTATTTTTTTCATTTTCGTGAACATTTAAATTTAAATAGTGGTTATAGTTTATTCATTTCTTTCCTTATTTATGAACATTTAAATTTAAATAATAAAAAATAAAAGTTTCAGAGGCAGTGGCTTATAACAGTGGTTTTCTAAGCCCTTTTAAAAAAATAGTTTTCCTTCTAAGGGCTTGAGAAGTCAAAACAGCCAACCACCATACTAGATAAAACAAGGTTTATGTTGTACGATTTTGATTATGCGCGGAGAGGGGACTTCACTTCATCCAACTATTAAATCCACATGTCAACACACATGCATCATCTCCTAGAAAAACATTTTTTTTTTTTTTTTTTGTTTTGGACAATTTATGCATAATGAAAATCGTGAGGAACTGCCACGAGCTAAAACCTAGGGCTGTGTTTGGATCATAAATTTAGATAGAGATTTGAAAAGAAAGAAAAAAGATAAGATAAGAGTAGAGAAATGTGAATAAAATATAAGCTAATTTTTTTTCTCTATTTTCCTCTCGTTATATTTCCCTTTCAAAATCTCTACCTAAATTCATAATCCAAGCACAACGTAAGTGTAGTTTTCAAGTATCATTTCTACTGAAAAAGAATGGGCTCTATACCTCAGGAGCCATGTAACCAAGAGTCCCGGTTTCCCCAGTCATGTCACTAGGATTTGAGGCCTCAACTCGAGCAACTCCAAAGTCAGCAATTTTTACCGTGCGAGTCTTGTCTAATAGCATATTCTCTGTCTTTACATCTCTGTGAACAATCTTCTGTGAGTGGAGGTAACTCAGCCTACAAAATTTAAACAGGTTGGCTTTCTTAGAACTTAGCTACGCAAAATCACAGGTTACATGTCACTATTGAACCTTCAGACATTCAACATGATACAGAAATTAAATATCTTAATAAGAAAAGAGAACACATATACAGTTACCCTCTTGAAAGATCAAGTGCCATCTGTACAACTACTTTGAAAGCTAGCTTCCTTCTCCGGTTCTTTATTAGGTAAGATTTCAAGGCACCCCCCGGAAGATATTCCACAACAACACAACAGATATTACTTGGCATGCCAATTTGACCGTTTTCCGTTTGTATGTTCAGCCCTGAAGAGCCCATTGTTGCCCCTATAAACTGCAAATGGGATTAGGCAGAAATTGTTAGTACCTGTATCCCAGAACTATAGAAAAAAGAGTAGTTTCGCATTTATTAATATCACTGAAGACATTGTTGAAATCCTTTTACAATAAGGTTTTATTGGAAAGGTGAGAAAACATCAAGAAAGCAAGAAATAATTTTTCGGTTTCCAACCTAGCAACTTAGAATGAATAGGAAAAGGCCTTATAGTAGAAATATTTTAAATTTAAAATGGATCAGTCTACTGGGTATCTAAAAGTGGCAATGGCATACAGCATGACAATAACGTATAAGCTAGGTATCATACCAGCATGCAGTGTTTTACGAAGACTGCATTTCTTGGAATTAAATGGCCATATAAATGATGAAGGCTTTATAATGTCCAAGCTGTCGTCTACTTCTTATAGAGATTTGATTAACAGTGTCAACAATCAATTTTCTTTTATGAAGTGAAAATTATCATGCTTTAACTCCAATTTTTATGCACAGTTTGACAATAAAATAAGGAACTCAGACATATCCTTTGTGCTGCATAAACTCTGAACTTTTCACTATGGAAGTTAGACAGAGTTAATGATATTCAAAACGAAAAATTCAAAGAAAGAGAAGGAATGCAACTGGTCTGTGGAAATCAATGGAAGAGAAGTAACAAGCATGAAATGAAAGTAAGAAGGATACACAAGATGAAAATCATGCTTCCTTAATGCAGAATGAGATGACAAGACTGAATAAAGAACAGAGAGTGAAGCTGATAAAGTGGTAGCTGGAAAGATAATAACCATAAGATATCCCACTATTTTTGAGAAAAGTTCGACCCTTAGAGATGAAGATGCTGATAATAGGTGAAACCATTATAATCACTGAAAATTTAAGGGCCACCAAGATGACATGAAAGAGAAAGAATTAGCTAAGCACAAAAATAATGAAGTAACAAAAACCAGGCAGAAGTGAATCCTAAAGTCATAATGTACAAACTAAACAATGATGAAGAAGTTTTCTACTGTACGCAAGTGTTTAGGCTTTTTCTACATGAACATAACTAAGCAGCACTGTTAGGTACCCAGAAACAAGCATTGGATGGCTGAGATTCATAGAATTGAATCGAGACCACACATCAATATTTTTGGATAACTTTCTGGACATATTTTCTGATTTTATATATTGTCTGGTAGTCAAACATACTAAAACCATAAAGAAGAGCCTGAAAATCAAATTCCTGCATAAACAAAAACAACTTCAGCATTAATATACCAAATAAATAAGTCATTGAATCATTATCCAGTTTTTTACTTGATCACAAGTTTACATTAACTACCACAATTCAGAAACTCATCATGATTAAGTTGAATCATCAAAAGCATCATCCTAATTGGTATTGTCCCACTCAAACAAACATTCACAGGGAACCCACAAAGTCCTTGTGGACAATTAAAATCCAAAGAGAGGTCAATTAACTATCTTTCCACAAGAATTGTAAGCGTAAGCTTTGTGCACTGGGTACAACTTTTTTAGAAAGACCACTTTACCAAAGAGATCAAACCAAACTCTTGAATATATCTACAAGTAGTCCTCAAAGATTTAAGCTTAGCAGATACCAAGCACCAGAAACAGTCCAAGTTATTGGACTTGCTAAATGATTTAAAATAGCACCTAAGCAACCTAAGAACTATATGGTGTAAAGCTCTTTCCAGAAGGTGTAAAGCAGGGCCTAATTAGGGAAACAGAAACAAAAATCATGTCAAACTTGAAGAATTTACAACCCGCAAAATGATGGATGTACACTACGATGTAAAATATATCAAATGAATAGAAAAGCCCTCCTGTGTTACGAGAAAAACTCATAGAAGTCCAATCAGAGAACTCAAATGAGGGGTAAATTCTTGAAGACACGTAGCATTCAAGAGGACCAAAAAAAAAAAAAATCGTACTCATACAGTCGTAGTACCCCCTCCCAAAAAATAATAAATAAACAAATACAGGAAAAGAAGATTAATTACTTTTCTAACATTTTTGTGCAAAATCCTGCAGATGACCCTAAATTTAGGCGGTTATTGCTTTGGAATGTGATACCACCTGAAGCTGAGTCATACAAAAAGAATTACCAACTGAGAGAATCGATTGATTGCAAGCAATATAACACAAGAATTACTCCCACGATCCCATATAAAGAAGCCATATAACACAATTTTATGCCAAAACATTTCAAGAAATGTCACAATGGCTGACTTGCTTTCTAAGTCAGATATAACAAACAACTTGCTTTCAAATGAATAAAACCCATATGTATTTGCCAACAATCTATATATGGAAAAAGCCAAAAGGTCTAAGATTAGAAAGTGACCTTAGTTACATTGGGATGATCAAGCTTATGCCATACTGCAACTTCCTGTGTAAAAGCTGCCCTCAGTGATGCTATTTCAGCGTCTGTCCGGTGCCCCTCTTCTCCCCAGTCTAGCAGCTTAACTGTGAATTAGTAAAGGGATAGAAAACAATAATGATTGTATCAGCAAATGCAATTATTTACAAAAAAAAATAAAAAAATTTAGACCGATTACAGTTCAAACAGTTGCAAGACGAATTTTGTAAAATAAAAAAAGATTAAAAAAGAAAAAAGAAAAAAGAAAAAAAAAAAAAAAACGAATGAAGCTGACTTTGTTTGGATAGGAATCAAGATTTTGTGATTATGACGACGACGACACTGACGATCATGATGACGACTAATACCCACAAAAACAGCAACAGCAATTTGTGATCCTAATTTCTAGCTAGTTGCTGACATTAATTAATGTTTTACTTACTTTATATTATTATTATAATTGAACACTAGGATCACATGAAAGTTCAACAATACAGCATCCCCTGAGTTATTGCAGTTATTCAAACCAAACCCGTGCCGGGAGTCACGGATTCCATAAGAGTACATTTAAAGTGGTCATTCAACAACTCCTTATGATCATCAATTGGATATCAACTAAACAAGAACCACAACCACCACCATGGAAAGGCATGAGACAATTAAAAATAAATAAATAGAAGAAGAAGAAGAAGAAGAAGAAGAAGAAGAAGAAAAGTGGCAATAATTAATTTAAAAATTGAATCTGGCTGACTTAACTATGTAAAGGTATGAGAAAAGTAAAGATAACAGTCACAAAAAGGCCCACCAAATCCAAGAGTGAACCGACCAAATCAAAGTACACCTCAATAAAATTGCTATTTAGCAATTTGGGAATTATGAACTCAATGCCCATTAATAACAGCCTTATTTGTCCAAACAAGATTAATTCACTCATAAAAACCAACTGGCTACTATCTTTTAAAAAAAAAAATTAAAAATTAAAAATTAAAAAACTGGGTATAATTGAAAACAGAAATGGGTATTCAGAACTGAGTTTGATTTGAATCACCCAAAAAATAAAAAAATAAATAAATAAACAAATGATTAACAAATTAACTAGTATAATTTTTGGCAAAAGGGACAAAAATTGGGGCAGAGTTGAAGAGTTGGGAGACTGACCGGCGACATCTTGGCCGTCGTAGACGCCGCGGTGGACAGTGCCGAAAGTGCCACGAGCGAGGACGCCCTTGATGATGAGCTTGGAGGGATCGATCTCCCACTCCTGTCTCTGCCTCGTGGCGGCTTCGGCGGTGGTGGAGTCGGAGTCTGGTTGCTTCTTCTTGTTCTTCTCCATAGTCCATGCTCGGCTGAGATGCTTCTCCAGTTGCTCGTCCAAGCTCTTAAGATCAATCTGATCTGCTCTCACAAAACCATCACTGCTCTTCTCCATCTTCTCTCGCTCTCTCTCAAGATTGAGACACTTCACTTGAGTCTGCTATATCAGTAACTGAAATGAGTGATTTTACTTTTGCGTTTGCTTTTGCTTTTGGTTTTTGGTTTTTTATACTTGTGTGTGTATTTTGATTCTAAGAAGTCTTATTTTTCAACAATCTCTGTTCTTTGGGGGGGAGAGAGAGACAGAACTCTGTTGAGTAGGCTCTCTATAACCAGCGCCATGTGGGCACATGGAATTGCCTCGTATATAACGTGTTCTTCTGACCCACTTCGGCCTCCCCTCCCACCAGGGTGAAATTTTTCTAAAGTTTCCTAGAATGCTACATTGTGTGGATGAGATTTACTGACAAGTCACATCAGAAAAATTGATGTGATTTGCCAGTAAATCTCAACCACACAATGTAGTACTCTAGGAAACTTTAGAAAAAAATCACTCTAGAGCATCCTTGCTCTCCCCCTCCTATCCAACAAAGGGCTTTTTGGGAAGTAAATTATTTTTTAACTTTTTAATGTATTTTAAATTATATTATTTTTCATATTTTTTATATATTTTTTAAAAAAAATCAAAAAATAAGTTATAAAAAAAAAAAAAAAAAGTTAACTTTTAATCATTTTTTCAAAACAACCCAAAAATAAAATACATCAATATAAATAAATAATATTTATCACAAAAAAAATGGGTGATAAATTCAATCTAAAAGTTGTATAAGACATTAGGTTGACCGAATATTTTTTTGGGTGATCGGTAGATATTTTTGTTCGTGAAAGATCCACTCTTTGTAAAATAGTTTAGTGAGAAATCATTTTATTTGTTTTGAACGGCATTTTGTTTCTAATTTTACCTCTTAATTTATCTGTTCACTTTTTTTATATATTGTTTTTTTAACTATTTATTCAAATTTATTTCTATCTGTTCATATTTTTTTGTCCATCTATTGAAATTTTCTCTTTATTTGTTCAAATATCTGTCTAAATTTTATTATTTGCTCAATTTTTTCTCTGAATTTTATCTGTCAAAATTCCACCTATTCAATTTTTTTTTTAATTTTTTCTATCTGTTGAAATACTAAGTCAAACAAAACACTATCTGTTTAATATTTTTTATTTGCTTAAGTTTTTTAATCTATTGTTGCAAATATATGTTTCATCAATAACAACAAATAATAGAAAAAAAAAATTCTGAAAATATGAGGGAAAATGTTTTTGGGGATGTGATCTGATCTTAGACACAACAACAAATAATAGGAAAAAAATTTTGAACAACAACAAATAATAGAAAAAAAAATCTGAAAATATGGATGTGTCTAGAGATACGATCTAATCTCGTATCCTCTATGTTTGGGGACTTTTCGTAGAGAGAGAGAGAGAGAGAGAGAGAGAGAGAGAGAGAGAGAGAGATAGAGAGAAAGAAGGGCCTCCGATGGTGTTGTTGTTGTAGCAAATCTTGAAACCCCAATGTAAAGCTCAAACATTAGGAATTAAACTCAAACATAAAGCTCTTTTAGGAATTTATATATTAAGAATTCCAAAAATACAAAAATTAAACATAAGATTGATTTTTCAAAAGTAGAAGAACTACAAAGAATTGAAGATTTATGAAGTTGAAGAAGGGCTTACTAGAGATACCGATGTCATAGCCACAAATCAGCCACCTCAGACAGTGACGTAGTGGTGGAGCTGCTGTTAGGGGATTCCAGCCCTTTCGACGCCATTGATTTGAATCTAGATCTATATCTAAGCAGCAATGGCACCAACGTGGCAAAGAAGAGAGAGAGAGAGAGAGAGAGAGAGAGAGAGAGAGAAAGTTATGGCCGGAGTGGAGACGGCGAGGCGATAGCAAGACGGTGACGGCAAGGAGTGTAACACTCTAGAATTTCTTTTCCTCTTCGCTCGATCGTCGGATTGTGTACTTGAGCGGTCCTGGTGAACTTCCAACACTTTTGTAGGTATGTAGAGATACGGGGAGATGACATTCTTCGCTCAAACGGTATTCCTTGCGCTCGAGTGGTCACTTTGTGTGCTCGAGCGGTCCCACTTATTGTGTCTGGTCGCTCGAGCGATACTTCTTGTGCTCAAGTGGTCTGTTCCAGATCAGTCAGTATAAAACCCACTTTTTGCTCACTCTCTCTCACTCTTCTCCCTTCCGTCTCTCTCACTCCTTCATAATCGAAAACCCTAGCCCTCAAACCTTTGATTTCACCTCATTACACTAAGGATCCACCTTAGGTCATGCAAGACTATTGAAGGAGGAGTGAAGATCTTTCCTTAACCGATTAGATTGCAATTTCTCCAAAGTTTTTTCTTGGGTCTTTCTTGTTAGCTTTCATCCTTGAGGTTTGGAGTTCTTTTAACTCAATCATTTACAATTTCGTTTGATTTGTGATGTATTATGGGAAGTATGAGTTGATTTGAGATTGAAATATTTGATTCAAAGATGTTTATATATAAAAATTGGGTTTCCACCCAAATTTTTTAAAGATTTAGAATGTCTTGGTATATTAACGTATAATACTTGATGATTTGAGGATTTAACAAAGAGATGGGGAAAACTCCCAATTTTTTTACTGAAAACCCTAGAATTGGGATTTTTTTAAAGAAGGTTTGAGCTAATTGGTACTTTTGTTGAAAATTTAATTGATTTTACATGTCGATGAGTGTGTTGGATAAAATCATTATCTATGATGATATTATTAGAGATTTAAATTAGTTGAATTGGGTGAATATTTGAAATGTTAGGATGGTGTACGATAACGTTTTGCATGGGAAGATGGTGGGTAAAGTGTAGAACTTGGAGACTGGAAATTGAGAATAGTTCGTTAGTTTTTATTTATTGAAGTATTATGTAATTAATAGAAATTTCGAGATAAAGAGAAAGGTTTGGAAACTCATACATTGCATTAAATTTCCATGGTGTTGGTTTAAATATTGGATTATTTAAAGGAATATATGTGGTTGAGGAATGCGTTATGTGTGTTAAGGTGCCCAATTCTCTTCCCGTGCTCAGTGGCCTGAAAATGTAGGGATGTCATTGGCAATTTCGTAAAGTTGCCCAATTGCCCTTCAGTGCTCAATGGCTGGTAAATGTGGGAGAAATGTTGAAATGATTAATGGGTGTCTAATTGCTCCTCCGTGCTCGGTGGCCGGAAAATGTGGAGATGTTTTTAAAATGAAACAGGTGTCCAATTGCCCCTCCTTGCTAGGTGGCCGGTAAATGTGGAGGTTTTCAAAAAGTAAAAGGTGTCCGCTTGCCCTACTGTGCTTGGCGGCCAGTAAGTGTAAGGAGTATTTTGAGGTAAGGAGTTTGTTACAAAATGAAAGTTCTTGGTTATGATAATGGATAATGAGTTGACTCAACATGGGTTATAAATCATTTATTTCAGAATTCAGTTTCCAAACAGAGTTAAGACGTAAACGTGACATGACATTGCATAGCATAATCATATTGATCATATGCATATTAATCATATTTGGATTTGTTATGTTTACTTCCTACTGGGCATAAAAGCTCACTCTCTTTTTATGGGCTAGACATCCTAAAATTCCAGGTGATGAAGGTGGACCTTGTTATTGTTGAAAAGTGGATGGAGTTCACCATAGAGCACTGAAGCTTCTTTGATGTAGCTTGCCTACAGCTATCGAGCTTATTTGTCGAGTTAGGCTCGTATTTGTTGAAATCAAGGCCTTTAGTCTTGAAAGGTCTAAGCCTTTATGGCAAATTTGATGTACATTTTATATTATAGTGTGTTGTAAATTATTACAAGAATACATAAGAATCTGACAGGTTCAGTTTATTGAATTGTTATTGTTTATTTATTGTTCATATGAATGTCATGAAACTGGACAATATTAATGGTTTGGTAACAAATTATATGGCATAAATATCAGGGTATTACAACTTGGTATCAGAGCTCACCAGGTTTGAATACCTTGGGCTCGTGGGAAGGACGTTTGTCACATTGGGTTACTAGTTTAGAATGGGACATTTAAGTGCTTACTCTGATTTGTGTTTGCTGATGTGATTATGTGGGTATGAGATTAAACTCTTGAGATGAAGTTTGTGCCTTTGAATTCTTAGGAGTCTTGTTAGGAGGCCACCTGATCAATGCCATTCTAACTCGAATTCTTTGAATGTTGTGCGGAAAATTGGCATCTTAGGAGGATAATTCGTATGTGCTTTATGTAAATATGAGTCTATGTTGTTTGTCATCATAAGAATTGTTATGTGTATAGACATGCGTAAACATTTTGGGTAGCATGTGGGGTTTTGATTAGGTTAATTTGTGATCGAAGTTTGTCCTTATTCTTATATAGGATGTCTAGACATAGTGATAGAAGTCGTAGTAGACCTCGTCATGGTGGTCGAGGTGTTTCCCTTCCAGGGAAAGGAGCAGGCCAAACTGGCATGGTCGAACAAGAGGTGCAGGTTGTTATGGGCTTGTTGGATAGAGAGTTGGGGTGTGCACTTTGGGAATCTATGAATATTTTTAGAGTTGAAGAAATGGCATGGGCCGCCGTAGGAGAGACTAGGGCCTCTTCCTTGGCTAAAAAGTTCTTTAAATCTAAACCTATGGTGTTTTATGGTGGTGCTAACCCACTTCTAGCGGATGAGTGGCATGAATAGACGGTGAAGGCGTTTGAGGTGTTTCATATCGTAGATGATGAATTTCGGGTCATGTCAGGGTATTTTCAATTAAAAGAAGATGCAGGTCAATGGTAGAAATATACCAAAGACCTACACACATGGGAGACATTAACTCATGCTTTCCAAGAGAAATATCTTCCACCCACAGCTAGAGAGCGTTTGAGAAAACAATTTGAAGAGCTCAAATAGCTCGACACAATCATAGCAGAGTTTGAGGCCGCTTTTACTAGCTTGTCTAGGTTTGCACCAGAGTTAGTAGCGACCGGGAAGTGCCGTTGTTTGGAATTTGAGAAGAGACTTAGGTAGTTAATTAAGATGAAAGTGGTTAGTAGTATGATTCTGAGTTATGATAAACTCGTGGAAGTAGCCACACATGTGGAAATCACCGTGGAAGAGGGAAAGAAAGAGAGGGGTAAGAGGCAAGGGGGACAAGAGTCACAGAGTGACCCAGGGACGTCCAAGAAGTCTAAGGATAACATTAGCACACCTTTGCAATCACAGCAGACCGAACCTCAAGGTTTGGTAATGAGGATAAGTTTATGAAGTACGAGTCAGAATAAGATGACTTGTTTTCGTTGTGGTCTACAGGGTCACAAAGCTTCAGCTTGCCCTTGGAAAGAGGGAAGACAACTTCAGCAGCGGTCGGCTTATTCTCAAAGCCAATTTTAGGGTAGTCAGGTGTCCACCTACTACTAATGTGGAAAACCAGGGCAAGTGAAGAGACTTTTTCCGCAGCTGGTAGAGGTCCCTAGTGCTTCAGGATCCCAATAGTCGTATAACCTTCCTCCGATTTCGAACCAGAAACAACTTCACCAGTCAACCCAGTTACAAGATAGGGGACTATCCACCTGTTTTAAGTGTAATCAGTCAGGCCATGTTAAGTATAATTGCCCCCATAGTGTGCAGGACCAGTTTGGTTCTCCTAGTCAGGACGGTGATGTTACGAAAGAGTGGAGTAATGTACCGTTGTTTTGGTAAAGTAATGATGTGGTATTATAGGTAGGGCAGTGTAATCATAGATGCTGTATATATATATATACATGTGTGTGTGAGTATTTTTCAAGGGAATTGGACTGTAATGATTTGTAAATTTACCTGTTTTGATGAATCCTTGTTAAGTTTGTAATCTTAACCCTGTTATGAATATGTTATTGTTTTCAGAAGTTGATCGTGTGAGGTTTTGTTAGACTTATATGTAATTGTGTCTGGATTGTCAAAATTTGGGACTCATATTGAGATGTTAAAAATTTAAATTCTTTTGTTTGGGGAGTATGTTGTGGGGGCAGTGTGACCCATTAGAGTTCATAGAATGAGAGAGAGTGGTTAGGGATAGGTTAGTGCGAAGAGTGAGTGGTTGCGACTCTATCGGTTTGTTTTGTGCAGCGATGGATTTCTTGACCAAGGGAATATGTATGACTTGACCTAAGGGTGTGAATGATATGCTTTGACCTTTAAAAGTCCAGCTCGGACTCAGGTGTGATGAGAGGATGCGCTTTCCATGTAGGCACGCGAATGGGGGTATGTTTGCGAACATGAGTGGTAGGGTTTGATTAGAGAATATGGTATGAGTTCGAGGAATGTGGGAAATGGTGTGTGAAACTTCTTATCCAAGTAAACAGTGTTGGGTAACACGTTGGTATTCAGTGCCACATGTAGGAATTGTTGAGTTGGTTAATCTGTGAGTTGATAGGGGAGTTTGATTGATAAGTACTCACCTTGGGAATAGCAGTGCTGGGAGGGGAGAACTAAAAAGTTGTGGGTGCCTTAGAGTGGTTTTGCGAGTGTGAAATCTCGTGTATGTAGTTGTGAATCTAGTGTAAAACTTGTCTTGAGTTAACGAAATCTCATCAGGTTGAACCGACATGTGGTAAACTCATTTGTTTTGACTTATGCATTATGCCTCCTGTAGGTAATAATTGATGGTAATGTTATGGAAGAATGAAACTGCAAAATTGTGAGTTTTCTTGTGCCTTACTTGTGTTGGTAACACGATGGTTATTCCTATTATTATGATCACATAGATGTTGTGTATATGTTGTTGTTCTATCACTGTAAGAGTGATGAATGTTATTGGGTGACGGTAGAGGTTCACTGGCCGTTATGTGAAAAAAGGGAAGTGGAAATAAAAATTTTCTAGTGTAATGGTTTTGAATGGCATTAATAATGGATATGTTGTGGAATCAACCTAAACTTTGATGAGGGATTTCACCGAATAGTTTTTGTAACTTGATTGTGGGTGATTATGTTTCCAAATTAACATTTTTTTTAAAAAAAAAATTGTGTATTTCTAATTTTGGGATGATATGAGTTTGAACACCTTTTGAGAAATGTTTTTAATACAAAGTTTTGATTTTCAAAGAATTGAGAAAAAGAGAAATTTACTTTTAACTAGGAATTATGTTGTTAATTGCTTGGAATGAAAGTGTTGGGTAGCAACTTTGTTTGAATCATTCATCACGGGTTTGTGTTATTGGTTGGAGGAGTGTTTTGGAGTTGTTGGGCTTGTTACGCTGAAGTGTTGTTTTTGCCATATTTTGTTATAAGTTTTTTTTTTTTTTTTGTGAAGTTTTTCTTTGTACTTTAGCATTGAACACTAAATGGGGTTTGTGTGTTGTGGTGGTCGAGGCATGGTGAACGTTCGTGGCGTGAGAGTTATTGTTGTTGTTCCTTGTCTTATATTCTGCGGGTCGAAGTGACGTTTGTAATCTTTCCTCGAGTTGTTGTTCGGGAGTTCTTGGGGCGCAAAATGTTGAACTGAGATCCAGAAACTCATCCCAAGGCTGGATCTAATTTGAGGTTGTGGTTATCCTTCTGTTGGTGGTTGAGTTGTCTTGTTAGCTTTTTCTGTAATTTCAGGGGCGAAATTTCCAAAGGTTGGGAGATTGTAACACTCTAGAATTTTTTTCCCCTTCGCTCAAGCCATCAGATTGTGCGGTTGAATGGTCCAGGTGAACTTCTAGCACTTTTGCAAGTCTATAGAGATACTGGGAGATGGCATTCTTTGCTCGAGAAGTATTTCTTACGCTCGAGCGGTGTTGGCTCGAGCAGTCCTTCTTGCGCTCGAGTGATGGTCCTGCATTTGTAAAACTTACGAGAGTTGGTATTCTTCGCTCGAGCGGTCACTTTGTGTGCTTAAGCAATCCCACTTATTGTGTCTGGTTACTCGAGCGACACTTCTTACGCTCGAGCGGTCTGTTCGAGATCAACCAGTATAAAACCCACTTTTTGCTCACTTTCTCTCACTTTTCTCTCTTTCCCATCTCTTACTCCTCCTTGACTGAAAACCCTAGTCCTCAAACCTTTGATTTCACCTTATTACACTAAGGATCCACCTTAGATTAGTGAAGGAGGAGTGAAGATCTTTCTCTTGACCGATTTGATTGCAATGTCGCCAAAGTTTTTGCTTGGGTCTTCCTTGTTAGCTCTCATCCCTGTGGTAGAGAGTTCTCTTAACTCAATCATTTATGATTTCGGTTGATTTGTGATGTATTATGGGAAGTATGAGTTGATTTGAGTTTGAAATCTTTAATTCAGAGATGTTTATATATAAAAACTGGGGTTTTCACCCAAATTTTTGAAAAATTTAGAATGTTTTGGTACATTGATGTATAGTACTTGATGATTTGAGGATTTAACAAAGAGATGTGGAAAACCTCCAATTTTTATTGAAAACCCTAGAATTGGGATTTTTTTAAAGTGGGATTGAGCTAATTGCTACTTTTGTTAAAAATTTAATTGATTTTACATTCTGATGATTGTGTTGGATAAAATCATTATCTATGATGATATTATTGGTGAATTAAATAAGTTGAATTGTGTGAACATTTGAAATGTTAGGATGATGTACGGTAACGTTTTGCACGGGAAGAGGGTAGATAAAGTGTAGAACTTGGAGACTGGAAATTGAGAATAGTTCATTAGTTTTTATTTATTAAAGTATTATGTAATTAAAAGAAATTTCGAGATAAAGAGAAAAGGTTTGGAAAACTCATGCATTGCATTAAATGTCCATGGTGTTGGTTTAAATAATGGATTATTTAAAGGAGTGAGTGTGGTTTAGAAATGCGTTGTGTGTGTTAAGGTGCCCAATTCCCCTTCCGTGCTCAATGGCTGGAAAATGTGGGGATGTCGTTGGCAATTTCGTGAATGTACCCAATTGTCCTTTTGTGCTCGATGGCTGGTAAATGTGGAGGAAATGTTGAAATGATTGATGGGTGTCCAATTGCCCCTCTGTGCTCGGCAGCTGGAAAATATGGAGATGTTTTTAAAATGAAACGAGTGTCCAATTGCCACTCCTTGCTAGGTGACCGATAAATGTGGAGGTTTTCAAAAAGTAAGAGGTGCCCACTTGCCCTACTGTGCTTGGCGGCCAGTAAGTGTAAGGAGTATTTTGAGGTAAGGAGTTTGTTACAAAATGAAATTTCTTGGTTATGATAATGGATAATGAGTTGACTCAACATGGGTTATAAATCATTTATTTAAGAATTCAGTTTCCAAACAGAGTTATGACATAAACGTGACATGACATTGCATAGCGTAATCATATTGATCATATGCATATGAATCATATTTGGTTCTGTTAAGTTTACTTCCTACTAAGCGTAAAAGCTCACTCCCTTTTTATGGGCTGGACATCCTAAAATTCCAGGTGATGAAGGTGGACCTTGTTATTGTTGAAAAGTGGATGGAGTTCACCATGGAGCACTAAAGCTTCTTTGATGTTGTTTGCCCACAACTATCGAGCTTATTGTCGAGTTTGGCTTGTATTTGTTGAAAGCAAGGCCTTTAGTCTTGAAATGTGTAAGCCCTTATGGCAATTTTGACGTACATTTTATATTATAGTGTGTTGTAAATTGTTACAATGAACTTGAAGAAGAATACATGAGAATGTGACAGGTTCAATTTATTTATTGTTTTTATGAATGTCATGAAGCTGGACAATATTAATGGTTTGGTAACAAATCATATGGCATGAATGTCGGGGCGTTACAACTTGGTATCAGAGCTCAACAGGTTTGAATACCTTGGGCTCGTGGGAAGTGATGTTTGTCACAATGGGTTACTAGTTTAGAATGGGACGTTTAAGTGCTTACTTTGATTTGTGTTTGCTAATGTGATTATGTGGGTATGAGATTGAACTCCTGAGATGAAGTTTGTGCCTATGAATTCTTAGGAGTCTTGTTAGGAGGGCAACTGATCAATGCCATTCTAACTCGAATTCTTTGAATGTTTTGGGGCAAATTGGCACTTAGGAGGATAATTCGTATGTGCTTTATGTGAATATGTGTCTATGTGGTTTGTCATCGTAAAATTGTTATGTGTATAGACATGTGTAAACATTTCAAGTACCATGTGGGGTTTTTTTCTAGTTAATTTGTGAGCTAAGTTTATCCTTATTCTTATATAGGATGTCTGGACATAGTGATAGAAGCCGTGGTAGACCTCGTTGTGGTGGTCGAGGTGTTTCCATTCCAAGGGAGGGAGTAGGCCAAACTTGCATGGCCGACCAAGAGGTGTAGGGTGTTATGGGCTTGTTGGCTCGGGAGCTGGCAGGTGCACTTCGAGAATCTACGAATATTTTGAGAGCTGAAGAAGCGGCACAGGCCACTGTAGGAGAGACTAGGGCCTCTTCCTTGGCTAATGAGTTCTTTAAATCTAAACCATTGGAGTTTTATGGTGGTGCTAACCCACTTCTAGCGGATAAGTAGCTTGAATAGACAGTGGAGACATTTGAGGTGTTGCATATCGTAGATGATGAGCTTCGAGTCACCTTAGGGGCTTTTCAAATGAAAGGAGACGCGGGTCAATGGTGGAAATCTACTAAAAACCGTATATTGCACACATGGGAGGCATTCACTCATGCTTTCCAAGAGAAGTATATTCCACCCACAGCCAGAGAGCGTTTGAGAAAACAATTTGAAGAGCTTAAACAACTCGACACAACCGTAGCAGAGTTTAAGGCCGCTTTTACTAGCTTGTCAATATTTGTACCAAAGTTAGTAGCGACCGAGGTGTGCCGTTGTTTGGAATTTGAGAAGAGACTTAGGTGGTAAATTAAGATGAAAGTGGTTGGTAGTATGATCCGGAGTTTTGATAAACTCATGGAAGTAGCCGCACATGTGGAAATCACCTTGAAAGGGGGAAAGAAAAAGAGCAGTAAGAGGCAAGGGGGATAAGAGTCATAGAGTGACCCGGGGACGTCCAAGAAGTCTAGGGATAACATTCGCACACCTTTGCAATCGCAACAGACCAAACCTCAAGGTTTGGTGACTTGTTTTCATTGTAGTCAGAAAGGTCACAAAGCTTCAGCTTGCCCTCGAAAAGAGGAAAGCCAACTTCAGCAGCGGTTGGCTTATTCTCAGAGCCAGTTTCGGGGTAGTTGGGTGTCCACCTGCTACCAATGTGGACAACCAGGGCAAGTGAAGAGACTTTGCTCTCAACTGGTAAAGGTCCCTAGTGCTTCGGGATCCTAACAATCGCATAACCTTTCGCCGGTTTTGAACTGGGAACAACTTCACCAGTCAACCCAGTTACAAGATAGGGGACCATCCACTTGTTTGAAGTGTAATCTGCTAGGCCATGTTAAGCGTAATTGCCTTAGAGTGGGTGGGACTAGTTTGTTACTCCTAGTCAGGATGGTGATGTTACGAAAGAGTAGCGTGATGTATCGTTGTTTAGGTAAAGTGATGCTGTGGTATTGTAGGTAGGGCATTGTAATCACAGATGTTGTATATATTTACATGCATCCTTGTAATGATTTGTAATTTTACCTGTTTTGATGAATCCTTGTTAAGTTTGTAATCTTAACCCTGTTGCGAACACGTTATTGCTTTGGATGTTGAGTGTGTAAGGTCTTGTTAGAATTATATGTAATTGGGTCCGGGTTGTTGAAATTTGGGACTCATATTGAGATGTTAGGGATGTAAATTCTTTTATTTTGGGTGCATGTTATGGGGGCAGTGTGACCCATTAGAGTTCATAGAATGAGAGAGAGTGGCAGGGGATAGGTTAGTGCAAAGAGTGAGTGGTTGTGACTTTATCAGTCTGTTGTGTGAAGTGAGGGGTTTCTTGACCAAGGGAATATGTGTGACTTGACCTAAGGGTGTGAGTGATATGCTTTGACCTTTAAAAGTCCAGCTCGGACTTAGGTGTGATAAGAGGATGCGGTTTCCATGTAAACACGTGAATGTGGGTATGTTTGGGAACATGAGTGGTAGGGTTTGATTAGAGAATATGCTACGAGTTTGAGGAATGTGAGAAATGGTGTGTGAAACTTATTATCCAAGTAAACAGTGTTAGGTAACACATCGATGCTTAGTGCCGCGTCTAGGAATTGTTGAGTTGGTTAATTTGTGAGTTGATAGGGGAGTTTGATTCACAAGTATTCACCTTGGGAATAACAAGGATGGGGGAAGAGGATTAAAAAGAGGAAGGATTAAAATGTTGCGGGAGCCTTAGAGTGATTTTGCAAGTGTGAAGTCTCATGTATGTAGTTGTGAATCTAGTGTAAAACTTGTCTTGAGTTAACGAAATCTCATCGGGTTGAACTGACGTGTGGTAAACTCATTGTTTTGATTTATGCATTATGCCTCATGTAGGTAATAATTGATGGTAATGTTATGGAAGAATGAAATTGCGAAATTGTGAGTTTTCTTGTGCCTTACTTGTGTTGGTAACGGTGGTTATTCCTATTATTTCGATCATAGAGATGTTGTGTATATGTTGTTATTGCATCACTGAAAGACTGATGAATGTTATTGGGTGACGGTAGAGGTTCACCAGGCGTTATGTGAAAAAGGGAAGTGGAAATGAAAATTTTCTTGTGTGATAGTTTCGAATGGTGTTAATAAACGGATATGTTGTGGGATCAACCTAAACTTTGATGAGGGATTTCAACGAATAGTTTTTGCAACTTAATTGTGGATGATTATGTTTCCAAATTAACATTTTTGCTTTTAAAAAAATGTGTATTTCTAATTTTGGGATGGTATGAGTTTGAACACCTTTTGAGAAATATTTTTAATACAAAGGTTTAATTTTCAAAGAATTGAGAAAAAGAGAAATTTACTTTTAACTAGGAATTATGTTATTAATTGCTTGGAATGAATGGGTTGGGTAACAACTTTGTTTGAATCGTTCATCATGGGTTTATGTTGTTGGTTGGAGGAGTATTTTGGAGTTGTTAGGGCTTGTTACGTCAAAGTGTTGTTTTGGCCATATTTTGTTGGAAGTTTTTTTATTATTATTATTATTTTTTTTTCTGTTGTGAAGGTTTTCTTTCGTACTTGAGTGTTGAACAATCAATGGGGTTGTGCGTGTTGTGGTGGTTAAGACATGGTGAACGTTCTTGGGGTGAGAGTTGTTATTGTTATTGTTCCTTGTCTTATATTTTGTGGGAAGAAGTGATGTTTGTAATCTTTCCTCAAGTTGTTGTTCGGGATTTCTTGGAGCTTGAAATGTTGAACTGGGATCTGGAAACTTATCCCAAGACTAGATCTAATTTGAGGTTGTGGTTCTCCTACTGTTGGTGATTAAGTTGTCTTGTTAGCTCTTTTTGTAATTTCTGGGGCGAAATTTCCAAAGGTGGGGAGATTGTAACACTTTATATTTTTTTTTCTCTTCGTTCAAGCGTTGGATTGTGCGCTCAAGCGGTCCTGCTGAACTTCTAGCACTTTTGCAAGTCTACAGAGATATTGGGAGATGGCATTCTTCGCTTGAGTGGTATGACTCGCGCTTGAGCAGTGTTGGCTTATTCTTGCGCTTGCGCGATCTTTCTTGCACTCGAGCAATAGTCCTCTATCTGTAAAACTTTTGAGAGTTGGTACTCTTCGCTCGAGCGGTCACTTTGTGCACTCGAGCAGTCCCACTTATTGTGTCTGGTCGCTGAGTGACATTTCTTGCGCTCGTGCGGTCTGTTCGGGATCAGCCAATATAAAACCCACTTTTGGCTCACTTTCTCGCACTTTTCTCTCTTCCCTCTCTCTCACTACTCCATGACCAAAAACCCTAGCCCCCAAACCTTTGATTTCACCTCATTACCCTAAGGATCCACCTTAGACCATGCAAGATTAGCGAAGAAGGAGTGAAGATCTTTCTCATGACCAATTGGATTACGATTTTGCCAAAGTTTTTGCTTAGGTCTTCCTTGTTAGCTCTCGTCCTTGAGGTAGGGAGTTCTCTTAACTCAATCAATTGCGATTTTGTTCGATTTGTGATGCATTATGGGAAGTATGAGTTGATTTGAGTTTGAAATCATTGATTCAAAGATGTTTATATATAAAAATTGGGGGTTTCACCTAAATTTTTAAAAGATTTAGAATGTTTGGTATATTGATGTATAATACTTGATGATTTGAGGATTTAACAAAGAGATGAGCAAAACCCCCAATTTTTATTGAAAACCCTAGAATTGGGATTTTTTTTTTCCAGAGGGTTTAAGATAATTGGTACTTTTGTTGAAAATTTAATTGATTTTACATGTCGATGAGTGTGTTCGATAAAATCATTATCTATAATGATATTATTGGTGAATTAAATAAGTTGAATTGTGTGTACATTTGAAATGCTAGGATGACGTACAGTAACGTTTTGCATGGGAAGAGGGTGGGTAAAGTGTACAACTTGGAGACTGGAAATTTAGAATAGTTCGTTAGTTTTTATTTGTTAATGTATTATGTAATTAAAAGAAATTTCGGGGTAAAAAGGAAGGTTTGGAAAAATCATGCATTGCATTGGATTTCCATGGTGTTGGTTTAAATATTGGATCATTTAAACGAGTGTGTGTGGTTTAGAAATGCTTTGTGTGTGTTAAGGTGCCCAATTGCCCTTCCGTGCTTGGTGGCCGGAAAATGTGGGGATGTCATTGGTAATTTCGTAAAGGTCTCAATTGCCCTTCCGTGCTCGGTGGTCAATAAATGTGGAGAAAATGTTGAAATGATTGATAGGTGTCCAATTGCCCCTTCGTGCTTCATGGCCGAAAAATGTGGAGATATTTTAAAAATGAAACGGGTGTCCAATTGCCCCCTCCTTGCTTGGAGGTTTTCAAAAAGTAAGAGGTGCCCACTTGCCCTACTGTGCTTGGTGGCCAGTAAATATGGGGAGTATTTTGACGTATTGTACGTAGAGTTTGTCACAAAATGAAAGTTCTTGGTTATGATAATGGATAATGAGTTGAGTCAACATGGATTATAAATCATGTATTTCAGAATTCAGTTTCCAAACAGAGTTAAGACGTAAACGTGGCATGACATTGCATAGTGTAATCATATTGATCATATGCATATTAATCATATTTGGTTCTGTTAAGTTTACTTCCTATTGGGTGTAAAAGCTCACTCCCTTTTTATGGGCTGGACATCCTAAAATTCCAAGTGATGATGGTGGACCTTGTTAATGTTGAAAAGTGGATGGAGTTCACCATGGAGCACTAAAGCTTCTTTGATGTTGTTTTCCTACAGCTATCAAGCTTATTTGTCGAGTTTGGCTTGTGTTTGTTGAAATCAAGGCCTTTAGTCTTGAAAGGTGTAAGACCTCATGGCAACTTTGATGTACATTTTATATTACATTGTGTTGTAAATTATTACAATGAACTCGAAGAGGAATGCATGGGAATATGACAGGTTCAGTTTATTAAATTGTTATTGTTTATATGAATGTCATGAAACTGGACAATATTAATGGTTTGGTTGCAAATTATATGGCATGAATATCGAGGCATTAGAAAGAGTGACATCAGATGTGAAGAAGAGAGAGAGAGAGAGAGAGAGAGAGAGAGATAGAGAGAGAGAGAAGGGGAAAGTTTGGTTTGATCAAGGGTGTATATGTTAGAATTTTCCCAATTACACTACTACTCATATCTCCCTTCTCTCTTGCCCATCAACCACTACTTCTAACCTTATACTATAACCTTATCAACTCTAAACCATAATTTACTATTCCTCAGCTTCCACCTCCACTTTCACATTACTATAAGTTTGATTCGTTTTCTAACACTTAAGTCATAAGTCCAATTTCAAAACTGCAAGGGCCAAATGAAAAATATAATTTGAAAGATCATATTATCCCTATTTATATGTCTAAATGTCCATTATCCACGTATAGCGATTCCGGTTTTTGACCCGTTGTCTATTGTATTTCGGACTCGGGTTTAATGCTTTCATATTATTGTGTACCTCTTATTCCCCTTGTATCCTTTTGGAATTGGCTTTCGGGTTATGGTTGTGCGTTTGGAATAGGTTGGTTGTGTTTCTTTTTCAAACCTGTGATGCCTAGATTTTGGCATTCCCGCTAGAGCGGGAACTCTTGCGCTCGAGCGGGCTTTACAAATTTTGCCTCTACGCTCCAGCGGCCATTCTCGCGCTCGAGCAGGATTCGTCAACTTTCAGTATTTCTTTTACAGTTCTGAAAATACTAGGAAAGTGCTTTGGACGCTAGAGCGTCTAGTCCCACGCTCAAGCGGGGACCTTTGTCCACAGAACTTCTGGAAACATGTATTTTACGCTCGAGCGCCAACTTTCACGCTCGAGCAGAACTTTGTGTCTGACGCTCGAGTGGGGTTTTCCACGTTCGAGCGGACTGCGTGTATTTCAGTCTGAGAAGATGACATTTTGAGTCACTTTTTTTCTCTCTCACTCTCTGTCTGTCTCTCTCTCAAACTTTCTAAAAAGCTTGTTCTTGAGCTTCTCTCTCTAGAAATAACATTCTCTCATGGATTTCATCTAGATCCATCCATCCTTTCACCCTAGTACCTTTGAGAGAAAGGTATAGCTCATCAAGATCTACATTTTGATTCGAAGAGAAGTGGGTTTCAGCGTTCTTGGAGTTTCTATCTTGTATGAGTCATCTTCTTCCTTTGAGGTAAGGACTCTTTCTACACTTTTATATGATATTTGGCTTAGATATTGTCTCTTGTGTAACAATGGTGTGATTTGGAGATATTTTAAACAAACCTAGGGTTTGAACACAAAATGGAAAGAGTGGTTTTGGGGTGTAGATGAAAAAAATGCTTGTGGGGCTGAAAATGATGTTGTGTTATGTTTAATTTGATGATTTTGGCACTTGGCTAATATTTGGGAAAAATTGGGAAATTGCCCTAATTTGATCAAATTATTATTTTGCGCAAATAATTGGAATTGACATTGGATATGTGAAATTGAGAGAGTATTGATATAAATGGTGGGATTGGTTATGTATTAACTCATTCTTTTGGATGTTTTGAATACACTATCTGTTTAAGATTGAATGTCTATTTAGAGATAACTGTATTGGGCCATTGGTAGAGGATAACTTTGACTGTTGTAGAAATTGCATGCGGATTAGGTAAATTGAAACTAATCCTTGATGGTTGTCATTGAATATGACCATGTTTATATACATTGCATATGTATGGATGATTGTTTGGGAGGAGAAAGAGGTTGGAATCCACAATAATTAAGTTGGCCAGAGTGTCCTAGGTGAAAGTCCCGAACCTATACATGGGTGCCTAGCCCGCGGACGAAATATCCGTAAAATGGCAATGGTAGTGCTTGTGAAGCCTACGTTTACATGGGTCCCGTTTGACGGCTGCCCCCGGATGAAATTTTCGTAAAAGAGAAGTTTGAAGTGTTTGTGCATTGTTGATGTGATTGTAGAACTTATGAGTTGCAATTTCATTTGAATTGTTAAAAGATGATGAAACTGGTTCATGAAATAAAATGAACGGAAATTGGTACTTTATGACTATATAAACTGTGGGTATCCCTATCACTGACATTGTGTATGCATAGTGTACTTATACCTTTGCTAAGTTTCATATATTGTGCTAGATGATTTCTACTGGGCTGTGGCTCACTCTATTTGGAAATAACATTTTCTGGTGTTGGTGACTTACCTCCACTAAGGTAATAGCTTGGAGGGACATTTTGGGAGCAAGACCTTCGCTATTTGAATTGTATATTTTTGTAAAGCCTAGGGCTAAATGCGTACAAGCTAGTCTCATTTTGTGTAACCAAGTCAAGACTCGGAAAGATGTAAGCCAATAGGGCATTTAATTATGTTAAACTCTTTTGTATTATTCATTTCATGAAATGACGGGGCTACTTACTTTGATTCGTGTTGTTATTAATAAATGTTTGACTTGTATTTATTGTATTATTTTTTGGGGGGTGTTACAACTCGTATTTGTTTACATCACTATAAGTGCGATCAATACTTAGGATAGGTTGGTGCAACAAACTTTTAACTTTCATATTCTCATTATCTAATTGTTGTAGATCCGAACAAATAGTGTTTTTTACCGAATCTCACTAAGATCCACCATATAGTCTACATAGATCTTTTATCGTTTTTCCATATAGGTTAAGTGACTAAATAAACAACTATCAAAACTAGGAGCCACCACCAAGAAGCATAAATTGACCCCATAAAAGCAATTGATCAATCATCACTAGAGGAACTAGATCTGGGGACTTAGGTATGAGATGGGAAATTTTACACACCCACCTCACCCGACATAAGTTCAGTTTCTACTCATTATCTTGATAATTTTAAACTTAAAATTGGTAAGATTTGTGCAACCTGTAGTAATCAATAAAAAAAATCGGAGAAACAGAAGTGAGGCACATATATGAAAGGAAAAGCGAAAACAACATAGAATATGATAGACAATAATAGGGAACATGTACAAAGGAGTTAGAAAATATTGTGGATGGCTAACACATATACAACCAAGACAACAATGATTGGATCACATAAAGATCATATGCTCAACATGGCTAAAAATAAAGAATAATAAAATAAAATAAAAACAGTGGCTAACCTAAATGCAATCAAGTCAACAGTGGCTTCATCGTATATAGATAATGTGCCCAATGCAACTAAAATGTTAAAGAATGGCTAACCTAATGCAACCAAGCCAACAGTGGCTTGATCACATGTATCATGTGTCCAATATGACTTAAAAAAAAGTTAAAGACAAAAAAAGAAAGATAATAATGAAAAAGAATGAAAAACTAACCTTTTGAAGAACAAAATCGCAATAGGGAATGGCTTATTACCCTCAAGTTTTCTCCTTGGAAGAAATCCCGACTTGCCTCCGAATGAACACACCAGAGACTAGACTCAAAAACTTTGAACTAAGGTAGTCAAGTCAATGCAGAATAGTGCTAGACAACCAAGATTTCTCTAAAACTGTAGTAATCTCTTGTATTTACAAAATGACTTATTGAGCTCAAATATTGAATGAAAATTATGAAGGTGAATGGGGGGGTATTTATAGGACCTTGGGGGAGTGATTTTGAGGCTAAAAAATTTTGTGAGATTGCACAATTTCAGATACCAACAAAATCAACTACGTAGGCAAAAGTGAAAAATGTCAAAAATCATCGCCACGAAAAACCATCAGCTGGAGTCGGTCCGGCCATGTGAGAGGGCCAATCTTGCCATCCTTAGGCTTGAAAATATCATCATCACATGGCTGGTTTGGTCATGTGGGGTTACACAAGCATTTTTATTTATTTATTTTTCACAAACCCTAGGTGGAGAAAATGTGTTTCAAATCGAGTTTTGGACTTGGGCCACACATTTTGCTAAAAACAGTCCAATTTAAATAATAAAATAGGCCCAAAATAAAATAAAAAATGCCTAGTCCAAGTTTGGCTTGTAACTTTTGTGAAATGATTCTTTTATCCTTCTTGTCGAAAATCGACAAACGATCAAAAAATGTTTACTAATTTCTTTTGAAATTGGATTTCAGTGAATTTTACATCAATGGAAAGCTCTTTGAAAATGCTATAGGTTATTATAGACTGTAGACGTCCCCGAACATCCCGGGAGAAATCCCATTTTGTTCATTTGGGCTCACTACAGTTCGGACTCAAATTGTCACGGTTCTTAATCTGATCTCACAATGTGCGATGTGAGATTGATATATCACCAAAGAGTCCAAATCCAGCAAATCGTTTTGAAGAATAGATTTTTAGAAAGAAGTGTCAAACATGGACTGCTTTTCCAGATACAGAGTCGCCACCTAAATGTTTTATTTTTAGAAAATTTAGGAAATCCTGACTCGTTGCCTAAGGCCACATGTCTGTCATCACCAAAGTTGCCTCGGCTCGGGAACTTGGGTACGATTGGGGAAGGTTAGCTATGAGCACCCCCGCTCGCCCGATCAAAGATCGGCCACTACTAAACATGATATCTCGTTTTTGAAAACACATGTGTTCTTATTCCGATTAATTAGCTAGAATTACTATGTGATGCGCGCAGCAAAACAAGTATAGACTAGGTTGCCTAATTTGGAACAAAGCATCGCATATCCATTTGTTTGGAAAATGATTTGAAGTTTGCTACTCGTAAGTAGGCTAAAACACGGATTTCAATGAATTATCCTAATTCAAGCAATCCAACCTTCACCCACAGGCATTTAGGCAGTTATATCACATAAGCAAATAGCCTCATGGTAAGCATGCTGTCATGTTAACACTTACACACATGCAAGATGCTAAAGCATAAAAAGCTTACCTAGTACTCCGAGCCAAAACAGTAAACTAGTTGGGAATCATGCATGATCCTAGTTCATGTTAAGATGGCTAATGCATCACAGGCAAAATGCAACTAGAATAGGCTCGGCTAATCTAAAGTGGCATATGGAATGCAACAACTCAATACATGTATTCAAGTTGGAATCGAAATTCAATGCAGTTAGTATGATGCGTCGAGCCTGATGCATGCAATACAGATGAATGATGCAAGCATGCATAGCATAAGGATGCTAATTGAAACGTGCCCTAGAACTAACAACTGAAAGTAGGTAAGTAAAAGGGAGAAAGACGTGGGGTTGGAAGACATGCATCACACACACGCACGCTTATTACAAAATTGTCCTCTCTCGGAGGGTCCGAATGAATAATACAAATTAATCAACTAACAAGGTCATTAAATATTACAGACCCTTAATTAATTAAACAAATTAATTAAATTACTGAAAGCAGTAAAATAGCCTCGGGAAGAGGGACGAATGCATGCACGCTCAGCCTCGCTCGGAAATCTACCGCCATGTCACATGTTGCCTCTGTTTACACTGCTTTGCACCTCTGAAGACTGCACAAATCTCAAGGTTACTTCTGGCCTACTCCTTGAGCACTGTGGGAGGTCACCGACCAAGGGGAAACACCACCGGCCATGGAGAACTGGTCATCGACCAAAAATTGTACCACCGGCTGGGTTTTGATAGTCGGCCGGCACTGAAAATTGCCGGTCGGCCATTTCTTCCTGCAGAAGACTGGTTTGCTGCAACAGAGGACAGACAAGACATGGCAATGCATTTTCAAAGCAATTTATGCACCACCACCCTCCTCAGCATGTTTGAGACTTAGAGGAGCATGGTTCTCAACCCTCGGGCCATCAATCACGCATTTCAATGCATGATGGCCCAAGAAGTCAAGTGTACAACTTCAATATCAAATGAAATGCACACAAAACAAATAAGAGGCCTCCAACCCCTATCATAATTGATTCAAGAGGCAAGAGATGCATGCAATGATATGCAACCTAAACATGCAAACTAAGCATGCAACATGAACATGTGAACAAGCATGAAACTAATTCAAACATGTAACAAGCATGCGATAATATGTGACAACATATCAAGCTTATGACAAGATGCAAGCTAACAAGCATGCGAAATGCAACTTAAGCATTCAAGCATGTAAGATGCAACACAGACAACATGTTAAGCAACCAAAACAAAAGGAAGAATGCATGCCAAATGCATCACAACTTAAACATGCAACAACATGCCACGGGCCAAGTATACAACAAGGTACATTTGAACTAACATGCCACAACATGTCAATAAGCTTATGACCTAAACAATGCAACCATACATGGCATGCAACAAAAGGCAAAATGAAGCAAGCATGCGACAACATGCAAGACATGCATGCAACAACATGTGAGGATGGTCTTAAACCAATATGGACAGCTCTCAAATAGGTCCAAATCAACGGCCAAAATGCTATGAAATGAAGGACAAAGATACACACAAACAAGCATGCTAAATGGTC
Organism: Camellia sinensis; assembly: GCF_055761805.1. NCBI lineage: Eukaryota > Viridiplantae > Streptophyta > Magnoliopsida > Ericales > Theaceae > Camellia > Camellia sinensis. The sequence continues at coordinate 96,406,485 of NC_138975.1, read as the reverse complement.
CAACACTTAAGCATCGAAGGGCAACTTTTAAGCACACTTAAAAGGAGGCAAACATGGACAAATGACATACATTGTAAGCTCTGAAATTATGTTAGAAAGGGTGCCAAACCAACTAAGCAAAGCAAGCAAAGCATGCGACAAAGCCCAGAACTTGAAATTAGCCACGGGACTCAAACCAAGGCTACATGAAGCGAACCCCAAAGGGCCAAGGGGACCTAGGACAGTCCCAAGATAGACCAAAATGAAGCTAAAACTCATATGGAACAAAGCCAAAACATGCTATGAAGAAAGACACAAAACGAAACGCATACAAGGCTTAAAAGGGCAAATGCACTACACCTCTTATAACCGAACATGGCATGACTTAGACTATTGAAGTCAGAGTTAAAACAAGTCAAAATAAGCCCCCAAACCCATTGATATGGCAGCCCAAAGACTTAAACAAATAGGCATACATAATGGCCTAAACATGGAGTACAAGACAACAACTCTTCAAAGCATTAAAAGGGTGTTAAATGCAAGCATACGAGCATGGAACATGGACTGAAATGGCATGAGAAGTGATTCCAAATCACTGAAATAACCCAAATGAAGCATGCTCAAGACTTACACACCCAAGGCTAAAAAGCCAAAATGCAAGGCGGCTATACAAAGCATGGCAAGCATGACCGAATCGACACCAATCAGAGCTTAAACATGGTAAAACATGACTAAAAACTTCACAAAGCTAAGTCAAAACATGCAAGCATGGTGGTCTAAATGCATGATGCATTTCTAGGCAAAATAGAGGAATGCAAGGCAAGTGTATTATGCATGCAATGAACTAACAATCCGACCAAAAATAGAGGTATAATATGATCAAATAACACCAAAAGCCCTCTAAAATGGAGCCAAAATTGACTAAGCATGCATGCTACCTTTATGAGCCAAAAACACAAGCAAAGGAGACACAAAGGGAGAGGGGTGTCCCTCCCCTATACATGACCTCAAAACCATTCTTTACCACTGAAAATCCTTTGGATTTCAGTGGTGAGAAGGCCAATACATGAAGGTACCAAAGCTCAACAAGAAAAGTACAAAAAGAGGCCAAACAAGGCCTAACAGGGGGTAGACAACCCCCAACTGAAAAGCAACCTTAAACAAACATCTTAAGCATGAAAATAAAGAACTTTTATTAGTTATACACTAAGCTTAAAACAACATGCAAGATAGGTTAAAAGCTTGTACAAAAATGGGGAATATAAAGCAAATAGTGCTCACCCTTGAAGAACACTTCAAGAACACCAACCCCAGCCCCTTCCTCTGATCAAAACCAACTTAAAAACTTTGAAACCAGTCCCTCAACACCTTAGTAACCGAAGTATAGTGTAACACTAGGTGTTTTAGTGCAAAACTAAGAACAAAAGCACACTTTTGAACACTATTTCACACACAAATGGAGAGAGAGAGGAAGGTATAGAGAGGGAGTGATATATGTGATATATATATATATCTCTGATATATATCTCTGATTTGATCAACCTCTCCAAAGGAGGAGGGAGGCCCTCTTTTATAGAACAAAAAGGGCTAAGCTTCTTGGAGAAGCTAAGACAAAGGGGTCAAGCTTCCTCAAGAAGCTAGAACAAAAGTTCAAGCTTCTTGGGGAAGCTAAGGCAAAGGGTTCAAGCTTTTTGGGGAAGCTAAGGCAAAGGGTTCTGTAGACGCGCCCTCGGGCCTCATGCTACAGTTCGGACTCAATTGGATGTCACGGTCCAGTATCTAATCTCGCAGAGTGCAATGCAAGATCGATGAATCATCAAAGAGTCCAGATCTGGCAAATCGTTTTTGAAAACAGATTTTTTTGAAAGAAGTGCCAAACATGGACTGCTTTGCTAGATACAGAGTCGCCAACTAAATATTTTTTACGGGGCAATTTAGGAAACCCTGACTCGGTGCCAAAGGCCACGTGTCCGTCATCACCAAAGTTGCCTCGGCTCGGGAGCTTGGGTACGATTGGGGAAGGTCAGCTATGAGCACCCCCTCTCACCCGATCCGAAGATCGGCCTCTACTAACCGTGATATCCGTTTTTGAAAACGTTATGTGTTCTTATTCTGGTTTATTAGCCTAGAATTACTATGTGATGCGCATAGCATACAAGTATAGACTGGATTGCCCAAGTTGGAATAAAACATCGCATATCCGTTTGTTTGAAAATAGATTGAAGTTTGCTACTCGCAAGTAGGCTAAAACACGGGTTCCGACGAATTATTCCAATTCAAGCAACCCAACCTTCACCCACAGGCATTCAGGCAGTTATATCACATAAGCACATAACCTCATGGTAAACATGCTATCATGGCAAGCACTCACACACATGCGGTATGCCAAAGCATAAAAGCTTACCTAGTACTCCGAGCCAAAGAAAGAAGCTAATTAGAAATCATGCATGAATCCTAAATATGCTGAGATGCCTAATGCAACACATGTAAGAATGCAGCTAATATAGGCTCGGCTATTCTAAGATGGCATGTGATGATGCTACAACTAACATGTATTCAACTTTGGAATTTGAAATATAAATGCAGTTAGTATGATGCGCCGAGCCCGGTGTATGTAAGACAAATGTATGGATGCACGCATGCTATCATACTGTATGCTAATTGAAACATGCCCTAGGCTAACCATCGAAAGCTAGGAAATAAAAGGGAAGAAAGACGTGGGGTTGGGAGACATACACACACTCACGCACACTTATTACACAATTGCCCTCACTCGGAGGGTCCGAATAAATATTACAAACTACCTAATTAATTAACTCTCAAGCTAAATAATTAATTACAAAAATTTCTAATTAATTAACAAATTAAATGCAGAAGAAAGGTGGCCGCAGCCCCGCCTCGGGATGCGTGAATGATGCATGCTTGACTCGTCTCGCCCGAAAACTCGCTGCCATAGCACTGTTGCCTCTGTTAACACTGCCTTGCTCCTCCGAGGACTGCCAAAGTCCAAGGGTATGCTCTTTGGATGCTGGGGGTACCACCGATCAAGTAGAAACGCCACCGGTCGGAGGGGATGGTCACCAGCCACTGAATAAGCTATCGGCCAAACATGTTTTGTTGGTCGGCACCCAACACTGCCGGCCGGCCAATTCTTCCTGCTGAAACCTGCAGCTGGCAGCAGCAAAGGGCAAGCAGTGTATGGCATGAAATTTTCAAACAAATGTGAGCATGGACACACTCCCTATCATGCAAGGGACTCAAGGGAGCATGACCCTCGACCCCCGGGCCATCAATTATGCATTTCGACGCATGATGGCCTAAGAGGCCAAGTTTGCAATTCAATGTGAATGAATGCAACAAAAGAGATGAGTGCCAACACCCTATCATATTGAGATCAAGGGCATTGGCTACCGAGGGTTGAGACGTGTTACATCACTTGTAGTATGAACACTTCTCAATCCTCATACTTGGTTTGACACCCCAAACCAAGCAAAATGTAATGCATGGATGCAATATACAATGCAAAGTGATGCAACTCATGCAAGGTAACATGAACATGCTAAGCTCTCAAAATGAATAGAGAATGATGCCAAATCAAACAAAACATGCAAGCAAGGCATGCAACAATGACCAACAAAACTATGTCAACCAAACCTTAAAGGACCAAAATGACCTAAAATAGTCCCAAGGGACTCCAAAACAAGACTAAAACATACATAGATCATGGTCAAAACACACCAAGAAATGAGTCCAAAACAAGGGCATTCAAGGCCACAAAAGGGAGCATTACTCAACACCTCCCCCAAGCAAACATGGCATGAATTTTTCAATACAAAACAGAGTTTTAGCATGCAAAAAGGGCCCTCAAAACCCACTGATATGGTAGTCTAATGTCTAAACACATAGGTATACACAATGACCATTTCCAAGGCACAAAAGAACAACCTTCAAAGCATGAAAGAGATGATGAATGCAAGCATATAAACATGGATTAGGGACTGAAATGGCATGTGAAATGACTCCAAATCAACTGAAACAACCCAACTCAAGCATGCTCATGACTCACACACCCGATGCCAACATGCTAGAATGCAAGGGGGCTATACAAAACATATCAAATACGACAAAACCAGCACCCAACAGACCTCAATCATGATAAATCATGGCCAAAAGCTTCACAAAGCTAGGCAAGAATACGCAAGCATGATGGTCTAATGGCTAGATGCATTTCTAGGCAAAATGGGGGAATACAAAGCAAGTGTATTAAGCATGAGAGGGACCAACAAACCAACATGGGAAAGAGGTAAAACATGCTAAATAAACACCAAATAACCTCTGAAATTAAGCCAAACAAAGCTAGGCATACATGCTACTCTTATGAGCCAAAACACAAGCAAATGAGACAATGAAGGGAGAGGGGTGTACCTCCCTTATACAAGACCTCAAAACCACTTCATCACCGCTGAAAATCCTCTGGATTTCAGTGGTGAGAAGACCAATATATGAAAGTTCCAAAGCTCAACCAATAAGGCTCAAAATGAGGCCAAACAAGGCCTAAGAGGGGGTGGACGACCCCCAACACCAAAATGACCTTAAACAAACATGTTAAGCATGCAAATACAAAACTTTTTTCAATTTATATCTAAACCCGAATCAATATGCAAGATAGTCTAAAAGCTTGTACAAAAAAGAAGGAATAAGAGGGTAAGTGTCTCACCCTTGAAGACCTCTTTCAAAACACCAAATCAGCAGCCCTTTTGGATAAAAAAAAAAAAGGCTTCAAATCACCCCAAAATCACCTCCAAGGACCTCAGCCCAATAAAGGGAGTATAGAACTAGGTGTTTGTGTGCAAAAGTGCAAAGAAAATGCACTTTTAAGCACAAACAAGCCCTAAACTTTAGAGAGAGAGGCAGAAAATGTAGAGAGAGAGATTTTTTTTTTTGCTCCAAGTTGTATCTCTCTTCTCTTGTTATAAGAGAGCTTGATTGATATAGAAATATATCAATCTGCAGCTCCTCAGAACACCCACATCCAGGTATGGGCTGGGGTATGGCCTAGAATGACAGCTGCCAGCTGTCTACAGAGATATCTGTTGAAACCACACTTGGCCGGCCGGCCATCAAAGTGGTCACTGGCAGTCAAACTGGCCGGCCGGCCATCACATTTGGTCGATTGAAAAGAAAGGTGGCCGGTGGGCAGGAGACTTGGTCGACAGGCCATCCCCTTCCCTCAGGAACACATCCACAAGCTCCTGGTGCAAAACCAGACACAAAACAGCCGAGCCGAGAGATTCTGAGGCAAGGCGCGCAGCCGAGGCCTCTGGGAACTCAAGACGAGCACAAACAAGGATGATTGCCGAGTGTTCAAACGGTGACATCCAAGTCATGAGGACGGTCAAAAATGGGGTGTCTACAGGTTTAAGCTTCCTCAAGAAGCTTAGAGCAAAAGGGTGGAAATGGTGCAAATGGAGGACAGGTATGTGTGCTCCAGCTGGCACAGCTGGCATGCAAAATGCCTGAAAAAGGCACAAAGGAAGTCCCGGCCAGAAAATATGGCCGATTGACCAAAAAAACGGCCGGTCGACCAAAAATAATGTCGACCTTTGGTCGACCGGCCTCCCCAGTGGCTGGTAGCAACAAAAAAAGGCCGGTGGCCTCAATCCAAGGCCGGTGAGGTGTGGGGATGACCAACAAGCCATTCTCTGCCCTCAGAAGCAAAAACACAAGTGTTTGGTCCATGACCAAGCACAAAACAGCCAAGTTGAGAGGTCTTGAGGCAAGGCGTGCGACCGAAACCTCCGAGAACTCAAGACGAACACGAACAAGGATGATCATCGAGTGTTCAAACGATGACGTCCAAGTCTTGAGGACGGTCAAAAATGGGGTGTCTACAATTGCCCCTCTTTGACAAAACTGGAAAGTCATAACAATAACGGGAGTGAATGTCAAAGCCCAGAGACGACCCATTTTTGACAAGGCCGAAGACTTAGACAAGCATGCAAGATAGCAAGATATGTGCCCGAAGGCAGGGGCAAAATGCAAGAACAATGCATGGTGCCGAACATAACTTATGATCATGCAAATAAAGCTGTAATGAAGTAAATACATACAATAAATGGAACAGTTTTAAGCAAGCCAAAAACCAAACTACATTACAATGCAGAAAGGATGTAAGAGAATTATGTAATTCTCGCTATGTTTGACGCAAAGAATACAACACCTGTGCGGTTCGTCTAGTCGTGCCAACTTCAAATGAACTGTACATACAATATCGTTCCTGTCTGGTTCGTCTGGTCGTGCCAGCCTCAAATGAACCGTACATACAATATCGTGCCTGAAAAAGAAAGAAAACTTACAGGTACAACATCGTTAGATACATGCATAGCAATACAAGTGAAAGGTGCGTGACAACACAAGTGAAGGGGTGCATGACAATGCGGGTGAGAGGGGTGCATAACAACGCTATACACATGTAAGTAAAGTACACGTGACAATGTGTACAATGTGTGAAGGTGAGGAAACGTATACACATGTAAGTAAAGCACATGCGACAACATGTACGATGTGTAAAGCAAGAATGAAATGTACACATATAAGTAAAGCACATGCGACAACATGTACAATGTGTAAGGCAATTGATAATTATACACATGTAAGTAAAGCATGCGCGACAACGCATGCAATGTGTAAGGTAAGGAATAAAATGTACACATGTAAGTAAAGCACGCGCGGAAACGCATGCAATGTGTAAGGTAAGGAATAAAATGTACACATGTAAGTAAAGCACGCGCAGAAACGCATGCAATGTGTATAGCAAGAATGAAATGTACACATGTAAGTAAAGCACATGCGACAACATGTACAATGTGTGAAAATAAAGGAACTTGAACGCATATAAGTAAAGCACACGCGACAACGTGAGCAATGTGTATAGGAACATGAACACATATAAGTAAAGCAATACGTGACAACGCATGCAATGTGTATAATAAGGAACTTGAACACATATAAGTAAAGTAATACGCGACAACGCATGCAATGTGTATGGCAAGCAAGGTATGAACACATGTAAGTAAAGTACACGCGAAAACGTGTACAATGTGTAACCACCTGGGGGGATGCATAAACACATATAAGTAAAGCACATGCGGAAACACATGCAATGTGAAAAGCAAGCAAGGTATGAACACATATAAGTGAAGCACACGCGAAAGTGCATACAATGTGTAACCACCTGGGGGGGATGCATAAACACATATAAGTAAAGCACACGAGGAAACGCATGCAATGTGTAAAGCAAGCAAGGTATGAACACATATAAGTAAAGTACACGCAAAAGCGTATACAATGTGTAACCACCTGGGGGGGATGCATAAACACATATAAGTAAAGCACATGCGGAAACACATGCAATGTGTAAAGCAAGCAAGGTATGAACATATATAAGTAAAGTACACGCGAAAGCGCATACAATGTGTAACCACCTGGGGGGATGCATAAACACATATAAGTAAAGCACACACGGAAACGCATGCAATGTGTAAAGCAAGCAAGGTATGAACACATATAAGTAAAGTACACGCGAAAGCGCATACAATGTGTAACCACCTGGGGGGGATGCATAAACACATATAAGTAAAGCACACGCAAAAACGCATGCAATATATAAAGCAAGCAAGGTATGAACACATATAAGTAAAGTACACGCGAAAGCGCATACAATGTGTAACCACTTAAGGGGGGATGCATAAACACATATAAGTAAAGTACATGCGGAAACGCATGCAATGTGTAAAGCAAGCAAAATATACACATGTAAGTAAAACAAGCGCGAAAACGCATGCAATGTGTATAGCAGAAACAATGCAAATGAAACGCGTATGACAATGCGAGGTAGGAAAATGCATGACAATGCATATACTGAAATGCATGACAATGCAAAATAGGGAAATGCATGACAATGCATGTACCGAAATGCATGACAATGCATGATAAGGAAATGCGTGACAAGGCGTGATAAGGGAATGCATGTATTGAAATGCATAACAATGCAAAGTAAGGAGATGCATGACAATGCATGATAAGAAAATGCATGGCAATGCAAATGCGGTGTGCATAACAATGCACGATGAGAGAAATGCATGACAATGCATGTACTGAAATGCATAACAATGCAAAGTAAGGAAATGCATGACAATGCAAATGCGGTGTGCATAACAATGCACGATGAGAGAAATGCATGACAATGCATATACTGAAACCCATGACAATGCACGATATAGAGATGCATGACAATGCGAAATGAGACACACATGACAATGCATGAATTGCATGACAATGCATGTAATTGAAATGCATGACAATGCGTGTAAGTGAAATGCATAACAATGTAAATGAGGTGCACATGACAATGCGTGGTAGGAAATATACATGACAATGCATGTAATTTGAGATGCATGACAATGCGAAATGAGACACGCATGACAATGTATGGATTAAAATGCATGACAATGCATGTAATTGAAATGCATGACAATGCATGACTTATTGAAGTGCATGACAATGCATGTAATTGAAGTGTATGACAATGCATGACTTATTGAAATGCATGACAATGCATACTATTGGGATGTATGATAATGCCAATGAGACCGGAATACGCGACAACGCACGTTTCTTTTTTGAAATGCATGACAATGCAAATGAACTCAAATGCGCGACAACGCGTGTTTTGTTTTTTGAAATGCATGACAATGCAAATAGATTCAAAATGCGTGACAACGCACGTCTCTTGAAATGCATGACAATGCAAATGACCTTAAATGCGTGACAATGCACATTTGTTTCTTTTTTTTTTTTTTTTGAAATGCATGATAATGCAAATGAACTCAAATGCGTGACAACGCGTGTTTTGTTTTTTGAAATGCATGACAATGAAAATGGATTCAAAATGCGTGACAACGCACGTCTCTTGAAATGCATGACAATGCAAATGACGTTAAATGCGTGACAACGCACGTTTGTTTTTTTTTTTTTTTGAAATGCATGACAATGCAAATGAACTCAAATTCGTGACAACGCGTGTTTTGTTTTTTGAAATGCATGACAATTCAAATGAACTCAAATGCGCGACAACGCACGTCTTTTTTGAAATGCATGACAATGCAAATGAACAGTGCATAACAATGCAAATTGCGTGTGTTACAACGCGCGTAGACGTGCATAACAATGCAACCGATGCATGTTTATCATAAACGAGGCAACATATGTAATGCAACGCATTTAAAGTGGTTATTGAACCTTGCAAGTTACCCAAGGATATGAAAAGGATACACCATGTGCGTATTGAGCATCGCATACGGGAAACACGGCTAGAGGTCAACACGAAGGCCAATCAAGGTTCAAAAGTGCATTTCCTTGTACTGCCTTGATAAATGAAGGTTTCAAACCACATGAATGGCCCAACCAAGGGTGTGTAAGATGCACCGGCCATCGGGGAAGACCACCGGCCATCCACCGGCCACAAAATAAGGCCATCGGCCAACTTTTTGGCCGACCGGCTAACAATTTGGCCGATCGGCCAAAAATGCCTGTGTCGGGGCAGTTTTGTCAATTGGCCGCGGGTCTTTAAATATGAGGTTCTAAACCTCATATTTTCACTTTGCCCTAGCTCGAAAACTTTACCTCTTCTCTCTAGGTGATTTTCCTCCTCTCGATCCCCGTCTTTCCTTGGTTTTCGAGCCCATTTCGTTGTTTGATTCGCGAACTCCTTCCGATTTCGCACATTTTGAACCGAACAAAACTTGTTTTCGGTGTAGTTTTCTTAATTTCCATCACCTAGGGTTTGTTTCTTCCAAGTTTTCCTTGGTCTTCGTGCCCTTTTCCGTACTTCGACATTTTCTCCCATTTTCCATCCTCCCGGGGTTGACCTTAGGGTTGACTTTTCACATTCTTGCTCGGTTTTCACACTCTCGGCAATTTTTGCACTATTCTTGAGATGGCGGACGACATTCCAGGCGGCGAGGCTCCCTAGGAGTTGGACGTGGACCTTGAGGCCGAGCTCCTGCCTCTTCATATCTGGTCGTTCGATCCGGCGGCCTACAAGCCGGCGATACACGTGCTTCCTCCTGACAGCCTTCGCCACTTCCGGAGCCGTGCATGAGGCGCGCCACCGGAGCTTTTGTTGCGCGAGCCAGAGTCTCACCTGTCCTTCGGCGCTTCTGAGGTACACTCTTCTATGTTTCATTTTCTGCACTCGATATCTGTTTGAATCTGAACACGTGTACACACGCTTTATTTTCACTGATTCACTCAAACACACTGATACATCACATGCTGTAGTTCACTGCGAGCACACCTGCACCCAATATCTGTTTGAATATGAACACGCGCACACACACTGTATTTTTCACTGAACCACTCAAACACACTCATACATCATATGCTGGAGTTCACTGCGAGCACACCTGCACCCGATATCTGTTTGAATCTGAACACGTGTACACACACTGCATTTTCATCAATTCTGAGTGCTTTCAACACTATATTTGTAACACTGCTTCGCAAATGTTTGTGTTGACCACAGGGGGATTCCCATGCCTTCCGGAGGTATGGGAATGTTGCCGCCAGAGCCTAGTACATGGAGTTGCCTGACGCGGTTCGTCACATTGTTGACTGAGCCAGATTTAGGACCTTCTGCATGGGACTCTCGCGCCTCACTGTGAGAGGCCCCTTCTTGCTGCTCTGGTTGAGAGGTGGTGGGACACCACCAACTCCCTCCACCTTTCTGCCACCGGGGAGATGACGATGACTCCTTTCGACTTCTCCATGCTCACAGGCATCGGAGTGGGGGGTGATCCGATCCCCTTCGATACTGACATGGACGAGTGGGACGCCGCTCAGATGTACCTGCTCGACGCTTAGCCACATCTCGTTTGGGCAGGGTTCGTGCGATACTCATGGTTTGAGGATCATTTCTGGATCCAAGCACCCACTACCCAGGAGAAGGAGGAGCGGTACGCTCGCAGTTTTATCATGTTCCTACTAGGGACCACGCTTTTCGCCGACTAGGTGAACACCGTCGCACTATACTTGTTGAGCGTACTTGTGGATGTGACACAGATTCGCCACTATGACTGGAGTGGCACCGGCTTGGCCACTCTCTACGGCTATATGAGTTCATCCTCCCGCCTCAGCGGATAGTTACTCGGAGGCTACTGGCGAGCTTGGGAGGTACATATTCCCTTTTCTGTCTTTTCAGTTCTGTTTTACATTATCTGTACTCTGTACACTGCACACATTGCACAATACACTGCACATACCGCTTTTTGCTTTATCTACATACTACTTTATCTGATAAGCATGCTCATATCTATTCTGTCACACTGTACAGTTGTGGGTGTATGCCTACTTCCCGAGACTTGCCCCAGTGCCAGACAAGGAGATGCCCCTTGGCGTTCCATTCTCTCACCGCTTCGACATGAGGTGCGAGCGAAGACCACGGGAGTCCCTCATTTTCTTCCACCGCTACTTTGATACCATCACCGTAGTTGAGGTATGCCAAACATTACAGTTCATTTAAGCTTCGCTTTGCATTGTTCTTTCAATATCAGTAGGTAACAAACTGCGGTTTATTTGCAGATTACCTGGCAGCCTTGGGCTCCATTACCTGATACAGTTCGGATCCGGTATGTCGGTGCCCGAGAGACGGCCCGATTCAGAGTTCTATTAGAGGGCCTCGTCTGCCGCGCTTGGTACTTTGGGGAGCGTTTCTTACGGCAGACCTTGGGCGTGCCAGAGTAGCCGGTTCCAGCACCTCTTCCTACCGATGCGAGGGTCACTAAGAGATACACCTTAGCGGAGATGATGAGTTACACCATCGGTTGGAGCCATGAGCGCTTTGTAGACGAGGGCGACTATGCGGAGTTCGTCCAGACCTATATCATGCGGCCTCTGAGTAGTGCTCGTCGAGCTGAAAGGGAGAGGCCTGCGGCACCAGCGGCTAGAGCAGGGGCACCGAGGGCACCTAGGGCAGCGAGGGTACCTCCGGCTCGAGGCAGGAGTGGATCTCGGAGAGGGCAGGAAGCCGGGTGGCCTGAGCTGCCTACTATGATGACATGCCAAAGGCAAGGTGGGGAGACTTACCAGATCCCCATCGCTCCCCCTCCGCCTGATCACGAGCTAGTCGGATTCTACGGCTTGCCTCCAGTATACACTACTGCATTTTGTATCTTGTACAGTCATTTCAATTCATTTCTCTTGATTTTTTGCGGAATACTGATGTTTCTAGCACTCTTTAAGACTTCTGCCGAGTACACTCGCCAGTCTTTGCAGTTGACTGCCTCCGTGATGGGGATGCTACAGCGGAGCCTCGACCTGCTGGCTATTTACAGTATCCCGGTAAACTCCTTCAACCACAATCTCAAACTGTGCATAATCTGTTTAACACATAATCTGATGCATCTCACTGCCAACATGGCACTTGATACATGGCCCTCACAACATTTGATACACTGTAACCCATAGACTGCTCATAGCATTGCTTACGGCATTCATACACTGCACTCAGTCACTATACTCTGTACTGACATACTGCTAATAACATTCATACACAGCATTCTGCACTGATATACTGCTTACGGCATTCTGCACTGATATACTGCTCATAACATTCATACACTGTACTCTGCACTGATATACTGCTCATAGCATTCATACATTGTACTCATACGCTGTATTCTGTATTCATACTCTACTTTGTGTAGCATAACTGATGTATCTACCATTTGTCCTTTTCAGCCCCCATTCCAGATACCGGCTGCAGGAGGTGCTCCAGCAGGACCATCTGTATCTACCCGAGGAGGAGGGAGAGCACCCCGCACCAAAGCGGGGCGCACTCATGTTGGGAGCAGCTTACGAGCACCGATTCCAGACGACGATGAGTCTGAGACAGAGGCAGAGGCAGAGTCATCGGAGGATGAGACTGGAGATGATTCGGGCTCGGGCTCAGATGGTGGGGCCGGCGACGATACCTCTGGACCTTCGTCTAGGAAGAGGACGAGGATAGACTCTCATGCCTGAGACCATTGATCTAGACTTTTACTGCTTTTCTTTTTTTTACTTTTCTTTTTGCTGGTAGATTGAGCACATTGTACTGCCACAGGCAGGTTTTGTTTTCTTCAAAACTATGTACTTGAAAAGATGATGGAATGAAACAAACTTTTTCCTAAAAAAGTGTTGCATCGCATATTTCATACATCGCACCACATCATATTACATAACAATGTAGTTGAATTGGAAATTGAACATGCATGTATCACCAGGTAAGGTAGACCAACGTAGCAACTTAACTCAATAAGCAACCGTAAAACCTTGACAAGTTTACAACTCGATAAACAAAGAGCAACAACTCGACAAATAAAATTGCGACAACTTGGTAATCAAGTGAGCAACAACTCGATAAGAAAATGAGTAACAACTTGATAAGAAAATGAGCGACAACTCGATAAGCAAAATGGGTAGCAACTCGATAAGCGAATGAGCGACAACTCGATAAGCTAAATGAGTAACAACTCGATAAGCAAATGAGCAACAACTCGATAAGCAAATTGGAGTAATACAGGTGTGACTTTGCAAAATCAACATCGGAAGTCGCTGGAAATGGAACTAATCACAAGTTCTCAATATGTTCAACATATAGAGTGTTCGTTTTGAACACACCGCTCACATCACAGTACTCTGTTCATTTTGATCATATGGCTCATGCAGGACACTGCTGGGTCTGAATACACAGTCCATTCTGAACATTGCTCATTCTGAACTTACAGCCCATAACACAGCATTCGGTTTATTCGACATACAGCTAATTCTGAACAAACAGTTCGATTTGAACAGACGGGATGCGAAGGTGGGATTGGCGGAAGTTGAAACATACTCAGATGCTCCAAATGTGGAAGAACAAACGTGGAGAATGGCACAACACTCAGAACAAAAAGGGATTCATTTTGGAAATCGAGAAATGAGTTCTCAATCGGGTATTGAGCCTACGACTGAACACAGCGAAAAGCGACTCAACAATAGAAGACAAAAGGGATACAACCTAAAGAAAAACACAGACACTTGAAATGACTCAAGGCAAGAATCGAGACAAACAAAACAAAAGACACGACACTTAGACGCGTTATAAAGGCGAGAAGCCTCTCAATTCGCGAGGAGCCATTTTTTTCCGGGTATTATTTCCCACCCTTTCTCATTTGTGATTCTCACATCACTCGGTCCTCAAGCTCTGTTTTTCGGAAAAAGTCCACCATTTTCCTCGCTTTTTCTCTCAGCGCACATCTCTCTATTCTTCAATCCCTCATTTTTTATCCCTTCCCTGGACGGTTTGATGGATAAACAAAAGGTTGTGGGTTCATGCCCAATATTATTAGCTCGCGGCTATCTCCTCCGCTGTCATTTAGTCAAGGCCCCGGAAGAGGGAATGGAGTAACTTGATCCACTCGAGTTCGTGCTTCGCACTTGGCTTGATACCTCGTTGCTCGGAGGATACTGAGGGCTTTCGGCCCTTTGTTGTTAGCTTTAACTGTGCACTTTTCTGGCAGGTAGAGTGCCCTTTCTGGCAAACATATGGATAACGGGAAAAAGACAGGAAGCCTGACTCAACTGTGCCCCTAGTTCATCATTTTGACCCTTTTTTGTTTTTGCTTTCTACTAAAACAATTTTGATCAATATAAAAGTTTGATTAACATGCTCGTTCAACTTTCTGACTTAAAATTATGCAAGTTAGGTTGTGAGTACTAAAAAATTTCCTTTTTGGATCCAAGAGAATGGTCTGGTTTTGGAAAAATGGAATAATTTTCGAGAAAATTAGTCAACCTCAGTAAAAATTCTCAAAAACCATTTTGTCAAACGGCCACTGCTCTATGAGCACGGAACCTACTCCTGAGATGTACGACCTCGAATCGGAAGCAATGGAAAATTGTCCCTTGTCTGAAGGACACTGCACGGCAACGGCAAGTTGCCCCTTGTTTGAATAGTACCGCAGCACACTGTGTGGCAACGGAAAGTTGCCCCTTGTTTGGATAACACCGCAGCGCGTTGTAATCGGTCCTTCAGAGTGACGATCATAACCAAACTCTCAGATACAGAGAAAACAAAGATAATCAAAGCCATTGCATGGACACAATGCATTTGGAAGTGTTTGTGGCTGGACTTCAAGATGAAGTTGCCTACGTATCCCAAACATGGGAATCAAGCCTTACGTAGTTCCGGTTAAGGGACACTCGGGTATTAACCTCTCCTTCTATGCTCTAACTTTTGCCAAGGCCGCCCTTCTGGGTTTTCAACCTTGCGAGCTTTGTTTCTTCTTTTCTTTTCATTTCTTTTCATCTTTTTTTCTTTTCCATTCTTCGCATTTTTCTCTCTCTCTCTTTTTTTTTTGTTCTTTTTTTTGTGTTTTTCTCTTTTTTGCTTGCTCTAACTTTTTCCTGGGTCGCCCTTCCGGGTTTTCGGCCCAGCGAGCCTCTCAAGGGTAAAAGTGTAGCTTTGTCCATGTCAAATGGTTTGGAGATCTCGAAGCCATCTGAATCCAGGAGAGTGGCTGTTATTCACTAATGGTGTTGGAGTCCTTCAGGGATACTTTCTTCTTTCCTCCCTTCTAGGATTTGGCATTCTTGTCGATCTTCATTGATTTGCAGAGTGGTCCATCTTCGGCTCTTCGAGCACAATTTGGCATCTTTTGCCCCTAGTTCGAGAGGTGCTTCTGATTTGGCTTTGCAAGCTTCTTTTGACTACATCTGATCTTCTCGATCTAACTTTCCTGCCTCTTGTTCAAGGGCTGCTTTTGATCTGGCCACACAGGCCTTACATGGCGGTTGACTGTTTGAACATTCTGGATGCAAGTTCAAGGTTTTGAAAGCAAAGGGGTCGAGTCTCGAGGCTGAGAGCGATCCTAGGCTACACAATCTCAAGATCGATTCCACATAGGTCTTCGCGAGATCGCGCAAAATATTTTTTGAAATTTTTTAAGAAAGCGACAAATCGCTCGCGCTGAAGACATTGTAGAACCAGTCTGGATCAAGCCAGGGTCCTTCTCAGTACTCACACTAACAAGCATGATTTCAATCGTTAAGGGTTTTAGCATGCCTCTCCTTCTCTTAATTGATCAAATTTTGCAAAACCTGAGGAATTCCTCCCTCTTCGTTTTCATCACAATGTTCAAAAAGTTTTGAAAAACTTAGGTCAATGCAATGATTTGAAGGCACAGAAGAGCAGGTGAAATGCACTGCTGTTTCGTTTAAGATTCTGGCACAACTGGCGCAAGGAAGAAACAAACACGAGAGTGTGAAACTTACTGCTATTTCATTCAGATCTTCTGGTGTAACTGGCTTCAAAATAGAAACAGACTCAAAAGAAAGGATGAACACAAAACAAAATAGTGATATCTGAAACAACAACCCCGGAATCACCCAACTTCTATACAACAGGACTGACTCGATACAACAAGACAGACCCTTAATCAAAAAGACAGACTCAAAACAAAACTATAGAACTAACTCAACACCCGAGTCAGAAACTACAAAAGTTAGCTTTCGCAGATGCTCAAAACAGTGCATGCCACACGCCACATCTGAAGCAAACCAAGCACCGCCTGCAGGTGGGCCAACCCCTGATCACATACTTGCATTATCTTCGAATTCCAGAAACTCAGTGGTGACAGACTTTGCTGAGTTGGGTGGGAGGATGACCTCATTATCGATCAAGTCTTGCACTTCGCGGCGAAGACGAAAGCAATTGTCGGTGGTGTGACCAACCTGTTGATGGTACGCACAGTACTGGGTGGCATCATGTGAGAGAGAGAGAGATTACTTGGGAGAGGCCGAGGCTCAAGAGGTTTGAGATGACCTTTTTTCGTGAGGATTTTAAGTGCCTTGGACAAAGGCATGTAGAGGGCATGAAAAGCCCTGCGCCCTTGGGGCAGATACTTCGAAGTCTGTGGACCTTTGCTGGACGCACTAGCAAAAGGATCAGCAGGTGCTGCCTTGGCTCTCTGATCTTTTCTAGGTGCAGGATTAGGGTTGAGAGGAACGGTTCTAGTACGACGGTCCCTATCTCGATTTTTCCTTTAGCTTGAACTGCTCTCGGCCTGAGTGGGGAAGATGTCATCCACAGTCTTAGCCATAACCGCGAGTACTTGTTGTTTATTCAACCCCCTGGCTTTCAGAGCCTCAACAGCTTGCTGGAGTTGTGCATAAAGATCCGCATCTGCCTTCATCTTGTTCTTTCCACTAGCCTTGGCTTGGTGGGAGGTTTGGGTTGTTGCTTCAGTGCGAAGCCTCGTTGTCGTTGATACGTCATTGCCGGAGTTCGAGACAACTTCAGGCTGGCTGAGCTCAATTACAATTCGTCCCAGTAGCGGGGGCTCTTGCGACATGAAATTCCCAACATACGATGTAGTTGGTGGCGGGGCTAACATTCCATAGGCTAAATCAGCCACGGATCTCTGGAGGTCGCCAATCATTCCCATTAACTCAAACGTGGTGGGTTCACGAGCTTGAAACAACTGGGGTTCCCAGATCGGGCGCGCAGCAGGCAACCTAGGCGGGTGTGATATCTCAGCATCGGTCTCACCCTGTAAGATGATCCCTTGGTTCAGTGCGGCTGCCATAACCACAACTTCCTCTGAATTCTGTGGCATCATAAATCCGCTGAACTGAACGGAGGTGATGTGACTGGTGACTTGATTGATCAGATATCTGCCTTGCTTCGGCGAAGGAGAACACTGGCTATTCTGAACTCAGATCTCTGAAACTCTCCTCCTCCTCCTGAAAGAGAAAAGAGGCAGCAGCTCAGCCCAATTTTACCCAAACAATCGTAAGCACAACTGAACAACTGTATTTGATCACTGATCACTGTTCCCCAAAACTACTGCCCCAAAACTGAATCTGATACCCGTAGATACTACTGATTCTCAAAACACTGACATTGATGCCCGCAGGCCTGATGCCCATACTTGCAAACGGATATGTGCGTTCCCTGTAGAGGTCAACTCCAAAAGCATATAACAAGCAAGTAAGAGCCAAAACACTCCTATGTTGGGGTAGGGTTTCCCTGTCCTATTTTGTCAGGAGCTAGGGTTTCACTACGCACACAGCGGTTTCAAACAACCTATAATCGGGTAAGTAACCTGTCCTAGCTTGGGATGGTCACTATGGATTCTGAATATGCACTAGGTCGAATGGTCAAAAGGGGTGCCCCGGTAAAAATCGGGGTTTGTGTTCTCATCGTGGCAGAGCCCGTAACCGATCAGCCTTATGGCACGCTTCTCAAAGCGAGCTTCCGACAAACCGTTCAGAAATAGCAGATGGCAAACACAGTGTCCTAGGCGCACCAATGCAAATGCAATGCAAAGAAACACATAAGTGTAGTCAAAAAAAGATACCATGAGTTCGAGTTAAGTTCTCTAACTCCCCAGTAGAGTCGCCAGAAACTGTAGACGTCGCCGAACGTCCCGGGAGAAATCCCGTTTTGTTCATTTGGGCTGACTACAGTTAGGACTCAAATTGTCACGGTTCTTAATCTGATCTCACAATGTGCGATGTGAGATTGATAAATCACCAAAGAGTCTAAATCCGACAAATCATTTTGAAAAACAGATTTTTAAAAAGAAGTGCCAAACATGGACTGCTTTGCCAGATACAAAGTCGCCACCTAAATGTTTTATTTTTTGGAAATTTAGGAAACCCTGACTCATTGCCCAAGGCCACATGTCCGTCATCACCAAAGTTGCCTCGACTCGGGAACTTGGGCACGATTGGGGAAGGTCAGCTATGAGCACCCCCGCTCGCCCGATCAAATATCGGCCACTACTAAACATGATATCTCATTTTTGAAAACACATGCGTTCTTATTCCGATTAATTAGCTAGAATTACTATGTGATGCGCACAGCAAAACAAGTATAGACTAGGTCGCCTAATTTGGAACAAAGCATCGCATATCCATTTGTTAGGAAAATGAATTGAAGTTTGCTACTCGTAAGTAGGCTAAAACACGGATTTCAATGAATTATCCCAATTCAAGCAATCCAACCTTCACCCACAGGCATTCAGGTAGTTATATCACATAAGCAAATAGCCTCATGGTAAGCATGCTGTCATGTTAACACTTACACACGTGCAAGATGCTAAAGCATAAAAAGCTTACCAAGTACTCTGAGCCAAAACAATAAACTAGTTATGAATCATGCATGATCCTAGTTCATGTTAAGATGGCTAATGCATCGCAGGCAAAATGCAACTAGAATAGGCTCGGCTAGTCTAAAGTGACATATGGAATGCAACAACTCAATACACGTATTCAAGTTGGAATCGAAATTCAATGCAGTTAGTATGATGCGCCGAGCCTGATGCATGCAATACAGATGAATGATGCAAGCATGCATGGCGTAAGGATGCTAATTGAAACGTGCCCTAGAACTAACCATTAAAAGCAGGTAAGTAAAAGGGAGAAAGACGTGCGGTTGGAAGACAAGCAACACACACACGCACGCTTATTACAAAATTGTCCTCTCTCGGAGGGTCTGAATGAATAATACAAATTAATCAACTAACAAGCTAATTAAATATTACAGACCCTTAATTAATTAAACAAATTAATTAAATTACTAAAAGCAGTAAAATAGCCTCGGGAAGAGGGACGAATGCATGCACGCTCGGCCCCGCTCAGAAATCCACCGCCATGTCACATGTTGCCTCTGTTTACACTGCTCTGCACCTCGAAGGACTGCACAAGTCTCAAGGTTACTTCTGGACTACTCCCTGAGCACTGTGGGAGGTAACCGACCAAGGGGAAACACCACCAGCCATGGAGAACTGGTCATCGACCAAAAATTATACCACCGGCTGGGTTTTGATAGTCGGCCGGCACTGAAAATTGCCGGCCGGCCATTTCTTCCTGCAGAAGACTGGTTTACTGCAACAGAGGACTGACAAGACATGGCAATGCATTTTCAAAGCAATTTATGCACCACCACCCTCCTCAGCATGTTTGAGACTTAGAGGAGCATGGTTCTCGACCCTCGGGCTATCAATCACGCATTTCAATGCATGATGGCCCAAGAAGTCAAGTGTGCAACTTCAATATCAAATGAAATGCACACAAAACAAATAAGAGGCCTCCAACCCCTATCATAATTGATTCAAAAGGCAAGAGATGCATGCAATGATATGCAACCTAAACATGCAAACTAAGCATGCAACATGAACATGTGAGCAAGCATGCAACTAATTCAAACATGTAACAAGCATGCGATAATATGTGACAACATATCAAGCATATGACAAGATGCAAGCTAACAAGCATGCAAAATGCAACTTAAGCATGCAAGCATGTAAGATGCAACACAGACAACATGTTAAGCAACCAAAACAAAAGGAAGAATGCATGCCAAATGCATCACAACTTAAACATGCAACAACATGCCACGGGCCAAGTATACAACAAGGTACATTTGAACTAACATGCCACAACATGTCAATAAGCTTATGACCTAAACAATGCAACCATACATGGCAAGCAACAGAAGGCAAAATGGAGCAAGCATGCGACAACATGCAAGACATGTATGCAACAACATGCGAGGATGGTCTTAAACCAATATGGACAACTCTCAAATCGGTCCAAATTAGCGGCCAAAATGCTATGAAATGAAGGACAAAGATACACACAAACAAGCATGCTAAATGGTCCAACACTTAAGCATCGAAGGGAAACTTTTAAGCACACTTAAAAGGAGGCAAACATGGACAAATGACATGCATTGTAAGCTCTGAAATTATGTTAGAAAGGGTGCCAAACCAACTAAGCAAAGCAAGCAAAGCATGCGACAAAGCCCAGAACTTGAAATTAGCCACGGGACTCAAACCAAGGCTACATGAAGCGAACCCCAAAGGGCCAAGGGGACCTAGGACAGTCCCAAGACAGACCAAAATGAAGCTAAAATTCATATGGAACAAAGCCAAAACATGCTATGAAGAAAGACACAAAACGAAACTCATACACGGCTTAAAAGGGCAAATGCACTACACCTCTTATAACCGAACATGGCATGACTTAGACTAATGAAGTCAGAGTTAAAACAAGTCAAAATAAGCCCCAAAATCCATTGATATGGCAGCCCAAAGACTTAAACAAGTAGGCATGCATAATCGCCTAAACATGGAGTACAAGACAACAACTCTTCAAAGCATTAAAAGGGTGTTAAATGCAAGTATACGAGCATGGAACATGGACTGAAATGGCATGAGAAGTGATTCCAAATCACTGAAATGACCCAAATGAAGCATGCTCAAGACTCACACACCCAAGGCTAACAAGCCAAAATGCAAGGCGGCTATACAAAGCATGGCAAGCATGACCAAATCGACACCAATCAGAGCTTAAACATGGTAAAACATGACTAAAAACTTCACAAAGTTAAGTCAAAACATGCAAGCATGGTGGTCTAAATGCATGATGCATTTCTAGGCAAAATAAAGGAAAGCAAGGCAAGTGTATTATGCATGCAATGGACTAACAATCCGACCAAAAACAGAGGTATAATATGATCAAATAACACCAAAAGCCCTCTAAAATGGAGCCAAAATTGACTAAGCATGCATGCTACATTTATGAGCCAAAAACACAAGCAAAGGAGACACAAAGGGAGAGGGGTGTCCCTCCCCTATACATGACCTCAAAACCACTTCTTTACCACTAAAAATCCTCTGGATTTCAGTGGTGAGAAGGCCAATACACGAAGGTACCAAAGCTCAACAAGAAAAGTACAAAAAGAGGCTAAACAAGGCCTAAGAGAGGGTGAACGACCCCCAACCCAAAAGCAACCTTAAACAAACATCTTAAGCGTGAAAATACAGAAATTTTATTAGTTATACACTAAGCTTAAAATAGCATGCAAGATAGGTTAAAAGCTTGTACAAAAATAGGGAATATAAAGCAAATAGTGCTCACCCTTGAAGAACACTTCAAGAACACCAACCCCAGCCCCTTCCTCTGATCAAAACCAACTTAAAAACTCTGAAGCCAGTCCCTCAACACCTTAGTAACCAACGTATAGTGTAACACTAGGTGTTTTAGTGCAAAACTATGAACAAAAGCACACCTTTGAACACTATTTCACACACAAATGGAGAGATAGAGGGAGGTATAGAGAGGGAGTGATATGTGTGATATATATCTCTGATTTGATCAACCTCTCTAAAGGAGGAGGGAGGCCCTCTTTTATAGAACAAAAAGGGCCTAAGCTTCTTGGAGAAGCTAAGACAAAGGGGTCAAGGTTCCTCAAGAAGTTAGAACAAAGGTTCAAGCTTCTTGGAGAAACTAAGGCAAAGGGTTCAAGCTTCTTGGGGAAGCTAAGGCAAAGGGTTCAAGCTTCCTCAAGAAGCTTACAGGAAAAGGTGCAAAGGGTGCAAATCCTCCATACACGTGTATGGAGGACAGGTATGTGTGCTCCAGCTGGCACAGCTGGCATGCAAAATGCCTGAAAAAGGCAAAAAAGAAGTCCCAGCCAGAAAATATGGCCGATTAACCAAAAAAATGGCCGGCCGACCAAAAACAATGCCGACCGGCCTCACCAATGGCCGGTAGCAACAAAAAAAGGCCGGTGGCCTCAATCCAAGGCCGGTGAGGTGTGGGGATGACCAACAAGCCATTCTCTGCCCTCAGAAGCAAAAACACAAGTGTTTGGTCCATGACAAAGCACAAAACAGCCAAGTTGAGAGGTCTTGAGGCAAGGCGCGCGACCGAAACCTCCGTGAACTCAAGACGAACACGAACAAGGATGATCATCGAGTGTTCAAATGATGACGTCCAAGTCTTGAGGACGGTCAAAAATAGGGTGTCTACGTAGACCATTTTTGAAAATTCTAAAGTTTTTCACATAAAATGATGAATAAAAAGAGTAAATGTTTCCAAACTTGTGCATGGCCAAGAAAGAATATAAAGGAATTGTGTTTTGGGGACCCAATAAGACTCAAATGGGTTATGATTGCATTTTTAGGCTGCTAGGGTGAACCAAGACTAGTCTTAGTCTATTCAAATCCAGAGTGAAGCTAACAAATTCGAGTACATCATAGGGCGACATTACTCAAAGAGGGGCCAAACATTATAGCAAGTCAAAATAGGGTGTCTACAACCACCTATCTGTCTAGTTATCTATCCACATCACATATCTAACCATATGTCATCTATTTGTCCATTTAGCTGTCTACATGGCATTCTCTATTTGCTCAAATGTTACCTCTCACTCCACCCAATTTGTTTATCTACTCATATCACCACTAAGGGTGATCGCGAATCGGGGTTGGGTCAGGTGGCATCTCATCCGCTATTTGTAAAAAATTAGGTAGATTTGAAAAAATCAATTCGCACCCGTTCACTGGTTTGGTGGATGCGGATTGAGCATGCCATACAGGTTGGCAGATGGATGCGATCAATTTGGCAGTTTCGACTTTACAAATGTTAGGCATTTTTTTGATTTATAATTTATTATTTTTACAATCTCCAATAGCTGGTAATCTGAAAAAATATATATTATTTGTCTATAATAGGTGATGGCACCTCGCATGCATATTTTAAAGGTATTTTTTCCATGTTCCCAAAAATATATGTTTTATTATTTCTACTCTATTTTATTATTATTTTTTTAGATCAAAAAGAAAATTTTCATTGCGAAACTGATAAAAGATCGGATCAATCTAATGCAGCGGTACCACAAGATCTCAAAAAAAGATAAAAAAATTCATAGAAGGAATTATCAAAACCTCCATAGAAGAGGAGAAAAGACCCTCACAAGGGAGAGAAAAAAAAAATCCACACAAGAAGGATTATTAAATTAACAAATTAAAAATTAAAAAAAAAATCAAACTGAAAAGAAACCAGATCCTAGTCGTCACCAAACTCATCCAAAACTCCACTACTCCGTAACTTTCAACTTGAAATCTGAAGACCCCACCTCCACTGGTCAAGATAGACCATTGAGGTTGAGGAGTTGCCTAGTGTGAAACAAATGCGTTAACCAGTGTCAGTCTTTAGATTGTGAGAAAATCTAATGCCAGATCTTAAAGTTTTGGGCTCGAGGGTAGAAAAGGTAAGGCGATAATGACCAGACTAGTGAGGCAAATATCATATCTAAAGGAGGATCAGAAAGAGGGAGAGAAGAGAGAGATCGGAGAAGTAGGGGAACACTACCATCTCCCTCTCCGCTTGGAGGAAAATCTAAAGAGAAAAGAGAGAGAGAGAGAGAGAGAGAGAGAGAGAGAAAGAGTTTTAGGGTTTGGAGAGGGATTTTTTATTCTATGTTGTTATTTGTTAGCAGTTATTTTTTAATTTTTTTTTTGAACTTCATCTGTAGTTGGATCGGGTTCATGCGGGTGCGAGTGCGGGTGCGACGAATCTTACAAGGTATTAACACAAGGTCTACATGAGTTGACGGAAGATAAGCTTAGGCTACATAGAATTTATATAGATCTATAAACAAAGTATTAATTACAAT
Source organism: Camellia sinensis (assembly GCF_055761805.1). Lineage (NCBI taxonomy): Eukaryota > Viridiplantae > Streptophyta > Magnoliopsida > Ericales > Theaceae > Camellia > Camellia sinensis. The sequence continues at coordinate 96,381,956 of NC_138975.1, read as the reverse complement.
ATCTTATCTTAATTACGCGAAAAGTTTAAAAACTTACCATCACAAAACATGATTACAAATTTCTAATCTCCTAATTTAGCATTACGTCTTCAAATGTTTCTGCTTCACTGTCATCCGCTTATATTTCGTTGGCACCTGGCATGAAACACCATGAGCTCCCAGTAAACGCACACACACCTTATCCCGTTTTTCCAATCTAATACACAACCATAATCATAACAAGTGATGAAGCATGACATATAAGTAAACAAACAAAGGGTTATAAGGTTAGTTGTTAGTAATCTAGAAATCCCTCAAAGAGATTTCATCTTTCCAATCACAAGAATTGGACTCGGATTATTCGGTATGCCCCATATTTTTCTACTTTGCAGAACATACCCCAGATGCCTGACTACGGTTACATACCATGTAGCGCCAACTGAAGACCTCAAAGGAAATACCAAAAATATATAATCTCCTCCACCCTTGTCTGCCGTCAATAGCTAGGGCCCGAATACAACCAATCCATTCAAGGATTCCAAAACAACCACTTACGCAAGGCTTAACCTTTAGTTAGGGAATAGTCCCATCAATCCATTCTTTACACATTTTCATTGCATCGTTATTTAAGTGATCGAAATCCCAATACCACCCCAATTAAGTTTCTCATTGAGTTAGATGTCTCAAATTAAAGTTTGAATATCTTATCAAGACAATAATATCCACATAAGCATGAGCATCATCAAATTACTATGGTAAGAAACATAATTATAATACATGCACATATCATACCAAGTCAAGAACAAGTTGTAACGCCCCAAAAAATATAACTATAGCCCAACTCATATTATTCTTTACAAACGATCAATAACATGTCATCTTCTATTCCATTCATAAATTTAATCAATACAAAAGATAACATATGCGGCATACATTTATAAATCCTAGATCCTGAATTTATAGCATATGACACGGACACACGAATTTAACAATAAAAACAAAGTCAAGTAATTATATGCCCTAATAGTTACATCTTTCCAAGTCAATGCTTGGGTATAACAAAATGAGTTCAACTCAATACAATTAAAACCCAAGGCCCATACAAAAATAATTACATCAAATAGACAAAATAAAGCCCTTAACTCCAGGTCTTCCCAAGCTATGTCCTTAGTGGAGGCATATCATCAACACCTGAAAGTTGTTTTCCACATAGGGTGAGCCAAAGCCCAATAGAGATACTTTAACACAATATATGAATGTCAACGAAGCCGTAAGGTGAGTGCGCGTTCACGCTATTTGTCAAATGTTTCACATTTTTCCATCTCAAAATAATGCAATGCCAGATTATATATCAATTCATGAAAATAATCCTTTCATAATAGAAAACAGGGCAATAGATACAAAAACACTAAGAATCTCTAGGTATGTGTCTAGCAGTACAAGCACTACCAAATCCATTTTACCGGTACTAACTGGAAGGATTAGCACCTAATCGCATGAGTTTTTGAATTTTTACCAAGGACACACAAGCCAACCTAACAACCATAACCATACCCCCTAACCAGGTTCATTGAGGTATTCACCTATTTTTTTCAAAAGAAAACATTTTCAATGTTTAAGTATGCAACAATGCTCAATGCAAGATGTATGAATGATTGGTTTCAATTCACCTAATCCTCATGCAATTTCTACAACAATCAAAGCTATCTTCCACCGCTAGCCCAAAATAGATATTTCTAAACAATAGATAATTTTTGACAACAGATATAATCTTTTCATTTTCAAAATGGAGATGATATTACATATTCAACTCCACCATCATCATCAACATAAACACTGTTCCATTCGTACCAAACCTAACATCATTTTTCATTTTCTTTCACAAACCAAATATCCAAAATTTCATAACAAAAATCTCCTTTACTTACAAAATCAATTTTAAGTAAAGAAATTCACCATTTGAACATATCTCAATCATAAACACATTCCCACAACCCTTCTCAAGAACCCATTTGAAAACGCCCCATTTTTAATTCAAACCAAACCCTTGGTTTAACCAAAATCCCCAAATCACTAGATTCTATCACTAGACAAATAACTAAGATAAATATCATACCAAAGGTTGAAGAAATCCCTATCTCAAAGTAGAAGACAAGGCAGAACAAAAGTTGAAGTTTGGCGGAGCTGGAAACAATAACTCCTCCGATTAAAATGAAGCTAAGACAAGGAAGAACAAGAATTGAAGTTTGGTGGAGCTAAAAATGATAACTCCTCTAATTAAAATGAAGCCCTCGACGTGCTCTACCTTTTTCTCCAAAGGGCTGGGGTTAGAAAATCAATGGATTAGGAGCATTTGGAGCTTGGATGCAAGAACTAGAGAGAGAGTGATGATATAGGATTTTTGAAATGTTTAGAGAGAGATGAAAAATGTGACTCAAAATACTATTTTCTCAAACTGATATACATGCAGACAGCTCGAGCACCGCTCGAGCGCAAGAAAGACTGCTCGAGCAAATAGGAAAATATCTGGACAACTCTTTTGAAAAATCTAAAACCTGTTCCAAACATAACCATAACTCCCAAATAATCAAATTCAACTAGCAACACGATGAAAATGAGATGAACAATAGTTAAGGACATGGATTTTTGGATTTAAAAACAATAAATGGGTTAGTTCTAAACTGGAATTGTTATACAAGTGATAAATAGCATTTCCATGAATTCAAGAACATAAGTTCATCAACAACGTAAATTTCCAGATTTGGTGCACTTTAAAGATTGCAATTAAAGAGACATATTTATTTTTTCCCCTAAACTTGGCCTTTCTATGGTTTGTAGAGAATTTTATCTAGTTTTCAGAACATCTTTTAGAACTTTCATAGCTTTCCTACATATTTAGTTATTTAAGAAATACTCTAGTGTTGTCCAGTTTCGTCGACTGTTACAAAAACTGGGTTTTCTCTCAAACCGCTCACTCTTTTACGATGAAACCTTTTTTTTTTCCATGAAATATAACACTTAAATGAAGGTTTTGACATAAAAATGAGGTTATGGAGATTTTTTTGAATTTTTCTGGAGTTTTTGCAAGTTGGCTGAAAAACCAGTTCTTTGAGCACAAAAGGTTGAAATAAGAGAAAAAGTAAGAAAAGAGGGTATCCATGGATAATTTTTCACTTATATTGTGATGAAAACATGCTAAATAATATATATTAAACTCAAAAAATTGAATTGAAGGTGTGTCTTTGGAAATTATGAGAGATCGATGTAGAAAAAGATAGTTTTTCACCGATAAAGAGAAAACACAAGTAAGAGTGGAACAAGGCTCAAATGTTTTCATTTTTAACACAAGAACAACATTATAATACTTCTGAAAATAATATTTAGAACCTCTAAGAATATGTATTTGAAATAGGAAAATAAAAGAGATGGTTGTATTGTGGTTTACTTGTTGCATAGGTAGAATGTTTGCACAACTCTTATTTCTCCTTTCTTTTTTTTTTTCTCCATCACCAAGCTTACTCTTCCTCTCTTTTTTTCTCTCTCAGCCGTCAGGTAGGGTATGAGTGTGTTTTTGTGTTCAACAAATGAGGTGGGATAGTATATTTATAGAGATTTTGGTGCAAAAAGTCCAAAATGCCCTTTGATTCCAATTCAATTGAATAGTGCCACAATTTAGTTTGAATGTAATGGAATGAGGGATGATTAGGACCTTAATTATATATTTGATTAAAATCTAATTAGGTTTAGGGCTAATTAAACACTTCTAGTTACAAGTACTCATATATATTGAAAATCTATAAGGTACCAAAGTCATCATCATAATCCCATGATTTAAGGGATTTTGTACTAAGGGTATCCTATAGAAAATCCTAGGGAGGGGGGTGGCCGGCCATCCTAGATTTGGAGGGACAAAAAGATTTATTTTTGAGTACAATGTATATATGCTATAAAGATCTTATGTACAACTCATTTATTTAAGAAAATTGGTACAAGTGTATATATAATGGTACTAATTTGGGGTCAATTTATAAATCAAATAAAATGTGAGGGTTAAGGCCATTATTTATAAATTGGAACATGTATTTAAGTGTAGTATTTAATTAAATTAGGATTTAGGAATTCAATTTGGTTAAAGTTTTTCTTTATTTCGAATTAAACGGTGAATTAGAATCACAAACCTAGGGTTTTTTAGTGGAAATTATAATTAGGGAATTGATTTAATTATTATTATTAGAGCTCTAGAAATGATCCCCGAGTTTTTGGGTTTAATCAGGGTTTGCTAGTTTTTTGTTGGCATGCATTTTCGACTCTATAGCTAAAATTGAAAACAAATAAGGAATCGAGGGACTTTATTGAAATAATTCAAAAGTAAGGGTCTAAATGAAATTACTAGAGTCAGAGGCCTCATATTTAAATAATTATTATTAATGTGTAGAAACGATTACTAAGCTATCGGGGTCTATTAGAGTTTGTACGATTTCGTTTGCGATGTGTTTTTAGTTTTAGGGTTAATTTTGCTAATAAACATGGAACTAAGGGCTTTATTATAAAACTCAAAAGTTAGAGTCTTAATAGGGTTTACAAATGTTAGGGGCCTTCCACTCTCTGCCTTCAAACCCTCTACCACCCTACTTTATCTTCATCTCATTTGCTTCTATTACCCTTTTCATGTACCTCCACACCCCTGATATCTATCTCTTTATTTACCCCTAACATCTAACGACCAACAACAAGATCAACGAGCACTAGATCTAATGACCGTGGCCATATCACAAATTTCTGGCACTCTTAAATGACCAATGAAAAACATCAAAATCGACCATGAATGTGACAATTGTGTGCCGTATTATGCTTTTAATTATTGATTTTGAATGTTTTTTAAGTGCTTAGTGTGAATTTGAATACTAATTATGTGATTAATGTGGTTTTTGGATACATATCTGTCAATCATAGAAATATCTGTTGTGATTTCTGTTATAATCAGAAATTGAAGGCCTCAATGGAGTCAGAAACTGAAATTGAGCAGTTTATTGCAATTAGCATAATTTTTAGATCCTAACGAGAAGTTTGATTAAAATTTGATTCAATTTAAAATTAATTAGATTAAATCAATGTAATGAAGTTTGTTTGATTAGCCTTAAGCTTTAATTAATTAGTTTAATCATTAATTAGTGAATTAAGCCAACCTAGCCTATATATATGTTAATTGAGGTGATTAGGGTCATTTAAAACTAAAAAATTATGAGATTATATTCCAGAGAGAGAGTGAGAGCACGTTAGAGAAAGAAGCAAGAAAATTGGATTTTAGCTTGGAGATTGAAGAACTGACTAGAAGGACTTAAGAATTAGCTAATACAAGTGTAATTGAAGACTCAAGGTATGTGTTTGATCCTTAGTTTGTGAATTGAAGCCATTAATATGTGTATTCATGAAGATAATGAAGTGAAATGCAAGAATTGAGCTTAGAATGAAGAATTTGAAGCTAGATCATACATGCATGCACATAAGAATGTAGAATCATCATTTTTATCATGAGTTTTATTACCTATGTTAAGTTTAGAAGTCAAATTCTACATGCATCCATGAGTCATGTTGTTTCAGAACTCAATTGCATGTTTTTGAAGCTTTGGAAAAGAGTTTGAAGACAATTTGATACATGCATGGAAGTTTTGGTTTCAAATATGGCAATTCATGATACTTTTGAGCTCATGGTTTCAATTAAGTTCATACACATGTATTTCCATGTATTTTCAAAGGTTTGATTCCAACATGCAAGCTTTTGCAGTTTAAACACAAGATTTGAAGTACAAACTGTGTTTTAGAAAATTCTAGAATTCGACCGCATCATTCAAGCGAACAAGTTGTCGCTTGAGCGCACATCTCATGCATCCAGTATTTTTGTAGATATTTGCAGTTCACTCAAGCGACCGCCTTTTATTTTGCACCTTGGCTTGAGTGACCATTGAGCCTAGATTCGGATCATCTAGTACTTTTACAAACTCTAGGGTCACCTCGAGCGACCAATATTGTGCTCGAGCGAAGTGTCCAATTTTAGCATATTTGGAAAAGTCATATTATGTTCATAATTCCATTCTCATTCCCTCCTGAGCATTCTTAGGCATGAATTGAGTATTCTAATTGAATTAAAGAGTTAGAAAGAAGCCTAAGAGAATTGAATAAGTTAGTGAACGGTTTGAATAAGCAATGTGACCCAATATGTGTATGTTTATGAATTGTGTAGGTTAATTCGCAAAGCCATATCAACAACCAAATCATTGTATGTAATATCTTAGTAAAGATAGTTTTATGTACCATATTTTCTAAATGATACCAATGTGGTAAGTTTTCTGAGCTTATGATTTTGTGTTATGAATGAGGCTTCTATCAGTTTGATTCGTAAAAGATCTATAAATGTGATTGGCAAGCATGAAAATAGTTAATGGCCCTAAGGTCGTTCTGTACAATTGAAATAGACCAAAGGTCATTCCAATTAACTGATTCTCTACACATCTGATAAGTCTAGATATCTGTTATGTGTTAACTCAATGGTCATTATACAGTTATAATTGATTTGAACCGAGGTCATAATGCCAGAGGTTATTCCGAAAAGTATGATATGTTATGCTCTGTATCTTTGATTATGTTGGACCTAAGGTTGTTCTTTCATATATTAGACCCGAGGTCGTTCCATGTGATGTGAAACTATTTTGAAAATGATTTTATTTAATATTAGAACTCATTCATATGATCTCTTTACTCTGATGTTATTCACTAGGCTTTCGCTCACTCCGTTATATATATGTATGTAGGTGAGCAACATAATGTCCAACCCCAGCCCTAGTGAACTTGTGAAGTAGTATTGAGTTTTTGTGATGCCTTACGCACAAGGCGTTTGTGTCTTTTTTTTTTTTCTGTTCTCTTTTGTTGCTCATGTTTGACCATGTCTGTATATAAGTTATGGTATTTGTATGATTATATTACATGTACGATGTTGGACATATGAGAACCTTTATGTATGTGTGGGTGTGAGTTATTAATACATAAGATGTTTTTGTCCATAGTAATTATGCACAAGCTCATCGGACAAATTTTACATTTCTGCTTTTACTTCTAGTCCCATATAATTAAATATGATTTAATTTCTGTTTGAGGCCGTAGGTAATCTCATGATTACTGGCAGGTTATGATCCTAACCTCTAAAGGCGGGTTCAGGTCGTGACAGAATGGTATCAAAGCATGAGTTCATAACTCACACACTTGTCCAAATGAGCAATAAGGTGTCTAGAAAAGACTTAAGGTGCATCCATCTGATAAGAATATGCATGTGTGCATTAAAACTATGTAAATATGTCAGATATGAACTATTGTGCCTATGTGTATATGTGTGCAAATTTCTGTGTTTATTATAATGCAAGTTCATATAGATAATGGTGAGAATAAGGGCTGATGAGATAGAAAAGTCTACTATTGCTCGACTAGAAAAAATGGAAAAAATGATCCATGGTATGGCTGAAGCATTAGGACAGCAGCAGCAACAACCACCCTCACCTCCACCAATGCATGTACCACCTCTAGTACAAGAGTGTTAGGCAGGTGACCGTACAATTTCTTTGACCAAAGAGTTCAAGAAGATGAAAGCACTGCAATTCTGGAAAGGAGTTGATCCTCTAAAGGCCGAGGCATAGGTTCTTGGCATAGAAAAATTGTTCGAAGTATTTTCGTGCACTAAAGCATAGAAAGTTCAGTTGGTGGCCTTTACCTTGGAGGGCGATGCCTGAAGATGGTGCATATTGCTTAGAGACGAGAATGCAAGAGTTAATTAGGTGCAATTTTTAGAAATCTTTTACGAGAAGTATTTCCCTCAATGTATTCGAGATCAAAAAGTAACTAAATTTGAAGGGTTGAAGCAACGAAAACCAGCTAGTAGAAGAATATGAGGCACGGTTCACTAAGTTGGCCAGGTTTGCACCGCACATGATTGATATGAACTACAAGAAGGTAATGAAGTTTGAGGGTGGACTCTTAAATGCAATCCTAGAATAAGTGAATGTTCTGAAGTTACCAAAATGCGTGGACGTTCTTGATCGAGCTCTAATATCTGAAATGAATTTGGCCTCACATAACTGACCATTTGAATGGAATGGGAAACGACATGGTTTGTACTCTAATAAGGGATTATCTTTTTCAAAAAAAAAAATAGAACTTGGGAACATCTAGTACCTCCAATTCCTCAAGAGACTTCGCACTGACATGTAACAAATGTGGTAAGAAACATCGGGGAGTCTGTTACCGTAATTTTGGGCGTCCTTTAGATGCGACAAGACCGGGCACATGGTCAGAGATTGTCCTCAAACTGAACAAAGAAGTGCAAGAGTAGCTGCTAGTTCAACTGGATCTATCCCAATGCCAAGAAACACTGTAAGGCCTGCTACTACGAGAGACACACTGTGGCAATGAAGAGTTTTTACACTCGTCCCAGGTAATACATAGAATACCGAGGTTGTTGTCTCAGGTACCCTTTCTATTTGCAACCAAGATACTTATATGGTAATTGATTCAGGTTTGACACATTCTTTTGTATCTACTATATTTGCATCTAAACTGAATACCTATGAAATCATTGCCTTATCTGTTGTGTGTATCTGCTCCATCTAGGGAATCTGTTCTGTGTTCATCTATATATCGTGCTTGTGAATACGTATTAGGAATGCTACACTATTTGCAGATTTGTTGCCTCTTGATATTAGGCATTTTGATGTGATTTTGGAAATGAACTGGCTATCTAAATATTGTGCTACTATTGATTGTGTGACAATACAGATTTTCTTTAGACCAACAAGACATGATGGATTTGTATTTGTGGGTAATGGTGTGGTTCCTCTGCCTTACTTGATTTCGGCAATGAAAGCATACAAACTACTTAATAAGGGATGCTAGGGTTATCTGTGTAGTATTTTGACTGATCAATCCAGGAATACTGTGTTAGATGATATTCCTATTGTTAGAGAATTTCCAGATTGTTTCTAGAGGAATTGCCAGGGAAATTAGTTGATAGAGAAATTTAGTTTACTATTGAAGTCATGCCGGGTACTCAACCCATTTCGAAGACTCGATAGAGAATGTCAACTGCTGAGATGAAAAAGCTGAAAGAACAGTTACAAGATTTGCTTGAGAAGGGTTTTATCCAACCAAGTACTCTGTTTTGGGGTGCGCCAGTTTTGTTTGTGAAGAAAAATGATGGAACCTTACAATTGTGTATTGATAACCGAGAGTTGAACAGGGTAACAATGAAGAATAAATATCTTCTGCCCCGTATTGATTACTTGTTTGATCAGTTATAGGGTTCAAAAGTATTTTCAAAGATTGACTTGAGATCCGGGTAGCACCAACTGAAAGTGAAAGCTGAAGATGTCAAGAAAACTACATTCTAAACAAGGTATGGTTATTAGTAGACCTGCAAATGATTAAGGAGATTGTGAATTGTCCTACACTGATAAATGTGACGGAAGTCAAGAGCTTCATGGGATTTGCTGGGTATTACAGAAGATTTGTGAAAGACTATTCAAAAATAGCTGCACCACTCATCCAACTTACTCGAAAGAGGCAACCATTTGAATAGACTGATGAGAAAGAATCAGCTTTTGAAGAACTGAAAAAAAGTATAACCACATCACTGAGTTTGACCCTATTGTCAGGCACAGAGAATTTTGTGATTTATAGTGATGCTTCTTACAAAGGTCGGGGTAGTGTTTTGATGCAGAATGGTAAAGTGATAGCTTATGCGTTTCAATAATTGAAACCTCATGAAAAGAACTATCCAAATTATGACTTAGAATTGGCCGCAATTGTATTTGGTTTGAAGATTTGGCACCACTATCTATATGGAGCAAAGTGTGAAGTCTATACCAACCACAAGAGTTTGAAGTACTTCTTTACACAAAAGGTGTTGAATATGCGTTAGAGGAGATAGAGTAAATCGAAGACTATAATCTTCAAATTCAGTATCATCCAGGAAAAGCTAACACCGTTTGATGCTTTAAGTAGAAAATCAACGGGAACTTGGCATGTTTGATGACTGAACAGAAAGAGATATTGAAAGGCGTAGAAAAATTCGAGATTGAAGTGGTGTTACACGAACAGGGCGGATTAGTGGCCGCTATTTCAGCTTAGCCAGCGATCATTGATGAGATTAAGCAAAAGCAAAGGAAGGATGAGTTCCTTAAGAAAATGTTTGATGAATTTGAATCAAATCCAAGACTGGGGATTAGTATCGAGAATGAGGTTCTGAAGTTTCAAGGGAGATTATGCGTTCCAAATATTTTTGATTTGAAAAAGAGAATTTTGGAGGAAACTCATAAGTCAAAGTTTGCTACGCATTCGAGCAACAACAAAATGCATCGGGATTTGATGACTGAATAGAAAGAGATATTGAAAGGCGTAGAAAAATTTGAGATTGAAGTGGTGTTACATGAACAGGGCGGATTGGTGGCCGCTATTTCAGCTTAGCCAGCGATCATTGATGAGATTAAGCAAAAGCAAAGGGAGGATGAGTTCCTTAAGAAAATGTTTGATGAATTTGAATCAAATCCAAGACTGGGGATTAGTATCGAGAATGAGGTTCTGAAGTTTCAAGGGAGATTATGCGTTCCAAATATTTTTGATTTGAAAAAGAGAATTTTGGAGGAAACTCATAAGTCAAAGTTTGCTACGCATTCGAGCAACAACAAAATGCATCGGGATTTGAAACAAAGTTACTGGTGGCTTAGCATGAGGAAAGAGATTGCAAACTATGTATGTAAGTGTCTTTAATGCCAGCAAGTCAAAGCTAAACATCAGAAACTGGCAGGATTACTCCAGCCTCTCCCTATTTCGGAATGGAAATGGGAACACATAACTATGGATTTCATCGTTGGTCTACCTCGGACACCTAGAGGTATGAACTCTATTTGCTTATTGTAGATAGGTTGACTAAGTCTACATACTTTCTACCTATAAGGACTACTTATGATGCTTATAGACTTGTCACTATTTATGTCGATAAGATTATTCGTTTGCATAGGGTTCCGGTATCTATTGTTTTAGATAGGGATCCAAAATTTGTATTTAGACTCTGGAAAAGTCTTTAGAGAGCAATGAGACCGAATCAAAATTCAGTACTGCTTTCTATTTGCAAACCGATGGACAATCTGAGAGAACTATGCAGACCTTGGAAGATATGTTCCGAATGTGTGGCTTGGAATTTTATGGAAGTTAGGAGACTTATTTACCGTTGGTAGAGTTTGCTTACAACAATAATTTTCATTCTAGTATCGGTATGGCACCGTACGAAGCCTTGTATGGAAAGAAATGTAGATCTTTAGTTTGTTGGACAAAAGTTGGGGATAGAGTTTTTCTTGATCCCGAGATTGTGTAAACGACCATTAAAAAGATTGAGATCATTCAGAAAAGGCTCAAAACTGTACAAAGCCGACAAAAGAGTTATGAAAATCACAGAATAAGGGCTCTTGAGTATGAAGCTGGTGATCATGTGTTTATTTGTGTGATTTCGATGAAAGGCCAGTCAAGATTTGGCAAGAATGGCATGTTGTCACCTAGATATATCGGGCCATTTTAGATTTTGGAAAGGCTAGGTCCAATTGCTTACTGAATTGCTCTACCACCGAGGATAGAGCAAATGCATAATGTGTTCTATGTGTCGATGTTAAGAGGTTACCTCTAGGATCCATTCCATGTTATTGATTATCACTGCATAGCTCTCGACAATAATATGGAATATAAAGAAATGCCAATACAAATCATTAATTGACAAGTGAAACAATTGAGAACTAAGGCAATCCTTAAGGTGGAATGGAAGGAACATTACGGTACAGAGGCAACTTGGGAGAAAGAGGAGGAAATAACGTAAAGGTTATAAAGAAAGACCAATACAAATCATTAATCGACAAGTGAAACAATTGAGAACTAAGGCGATCCCTATGCTTAAGGTGGAATGAAAGGAACATTACGGTATAGAGGCTACTTGGGAGAAAGAGGGTAAAATGAGGTAAAGGTATCTCAAATTGTTTTTGACTTAAGGTTTGGAGGACCAAAATTCTTAAAGGGGAAAGATTGCGACAATCCCGTCACTTAATATGCTCTTAATTATCGATTTTGAATGTTATTTAAGTGCTTAGTGTGAATTTGAATGCTAATTATGTGATTAATGTGGCTTTTGGATGCATATCTATCAATTGTAGTAATATCTGTTGTGATTTCTATTATAATCCGAAATTGAAGGCCTTAATGGCGTCAGAAACTGAAATTAAGTAGTTTACTGCGATTAGCATAATTTTTAGATCCTAATGAGAAGTTTATTAAAATTTGATTCAATTTAAAATTAATTAGATTAAATCAATTTAATTAAGTTTGTTTGATTAGCCCTAAGCTCTAATTAATAAGTTTAATCCTTGATTAGCGAATCAAGCCAACATAGCCTATGTATATATATATATGTTAATTCAGGTGCTTAGGCTCATTTTACACTAAAAAATTCTGAGACTATATTCTAGAGAGAGAATGAGAGGAAGTTAGAGAGAGAGAAGCAAGAAAACTTGGAGATTGAAGAATTGACTAGAAGGACTCAAGAATTAGCTAATACAAGTGTAATTGAAGACTCTAGGTATGTGTTTGATCCTCAGTTTGTGAATTGAAGCCATCAATATGTGTACTCCTGAAGATTATGAAATGAAACGCAAGAATTGAGCTTAGAATGAAGTATTTGAAGCTAGATCATACATGCATGCACATAAGAGTGTAGAATCATCATTTTGATCATGAGTTTTATAACCCATGTTAAGTTTAGAAGTTGAATTCTATATGCATCCATGAATCATGTTGTTTTAGAACTCAACTGCATGTTTTTAAAGCTTTGGAAAAGAGTTTGAAAACAATTTTATACATGCATCGAAGTTTTGGTTTCAAATATGACAATTCATGATACTTTTGAGCTCATGGTGTCAATTAAGTTCATACATATGTATTTCCATGAATTTTCAAGGTTTGATTCCAACATGCAAGCTTTTGCTCTCTAAACACATGATTTGATGTTCAAATTGGGTTCTGGAAAATTCCAGAATTCGACCGCATCGTTCGAGCGAACTAGTTGTCGCTTGAGCACACATCTCATGCATTCAGTATTTTTGCAAATATTTGCAGTTGGCTCAAGCGACTGAGTTATCGCTTGAGCGACCGCCTTTTATTTTTCACCTTGGCTCGAGCAACCTTCGAGCCTAGATTTGGATCATCCAGTGCTTTTATAGAGCATGTGGTCACCTCGAGCGACCAATATTGTGCTAAAGTGAAGTGTCTTGTTTTAGCATATTTTGAAAAGTCATTTTTGTTCATATTTCGTTCTCATTCTTTTCTGAGCATTCTTAGGTATGAATTGAGTATTCTAATTGAATTAAAGAGCTAGAAAGAAGCCTAAGAGAATTGAATAAGTTAGTGAATGGTTTGAATAAGTAATGTGACCCAATATGTGTATGTTTATGAATTGTGTAGGTTCATTCACAAAGCCGTATCGGCAACCAAATCACTGTGAGTAATATCTTAGTAAAGATATTTTTATGTACCTTATTTTCTAAATGATACCAATGTGGTAAGTTTTCTGAACTTATGATTTTGTGGTATGAATGAGCCTTTTGTTAGTTTGATTCGTAAAAGATCTGTAAATGTGATTGGCAAGCATAAAAACATATGATGGCCCTACGGTCATTCTGTACAATGGAATTGAGTATTCTAATTGAATTAAAGAGCTAGAAAGAAACCTAAGAGAATTGAATAAGTTAGTGAATGGTTTGAATAACTAATGTGACCCAATATGTGTATGTTTATGAATTGTGTAGGTTCATTCACAAAGTCGTATTAGCAACCAAATCATTGTGAGTAATATCTTAGTAAAGATATTTTTATGTACCTTATTTTCTGAATGATACCAATGTGGTAAGTTTTCTGAACTTATGATTTTGTGGTATGAATGAGCCTTCTATTAGTCTGATTCGTAAAAGATCTGTAAATGTGATTGGCAAGCATGAAAACATATGATGGCCCTAAGGTCGTTTTGTACAATTGAAATGGACCAAAGGTTGTTCTGTATATCTGGTGAGATGGACCTAAGGTCATTCAGATTAACTAATTCTTTGCATCTCTAATAAGTCTGGATATCTGTTATATGTTGACCTAATTGTCATTATATAGCTATAATTGATTTGACCCAAGGTCATAATGCCCGAGGTCATTCCGACAAGTATGATTTGTTCTGTTCTGTATCTTTGATTATGTTAGACCCGAGGTCGTTCTATGTGATGTGAAGTTGTTATAAGAATGATTTTATTTAATATTTGAACTCATTCATTTGAACTCTTTACTTTGATGTTATTTACTGGACTTTCGCTCACTCCGTTACATATATGTATATAGGTGAGTAGCCGAATGTCGAACCCCTAACTGGATCTATTGGATTGTGTTTTTTCGGAAGTTCATCGCGTAGATCTTCATCTTTCACTTACAACTATTGAGGTAGGAATATCTTTACCCTTATATATTTATATGTTGGTTTAAGGGTGTGTGAATCATAAGGTGTGGATGGTTATTGAGATGGATGATATAGAGATATATGTATATATACATATGAATTTTGTGGTAATGATGTGTTTCGTGTGAAATTGATGAAGAGTTGGGTAACCAATTATGGAAGATTGCATAAAGAGACTTGAATTAGGGGAAATTATACTTAGAAGAAAAAGCCTTAAAATTTAATGTATAACCCTAAAGATTGTTCTTGATTTGACTAAAAAGGTAATTGATGAATAAAATTGGAGGGTCCTTGTGATTCCTTGTGATGTGTTACGGTGTTGTTGTTTTTGGAATGTGCTGAGGTGCCCACTTGCCCGATTCGTGAAAGGACGATGAATGTGGGAAATGTTATGAGGTGTCCACTTGCCGGATCGTGTGAGGATGATAAAAGTGGAAGGTTTGAGGTGTTCACTAGCCATCCGTGTCAGGACGGAAAAATGTGGAGATTGAATGTTGAATTGTGTGTTGTGTTATAAAATTTGGAACAATGAAATGTCTAGGTATTGATAAAGATCATGCATATTTTAAATCAACTATTCATATACTTGATTAAATATATTCTCTATTAGGCAATTGCTCATTCTTATCTAAATAATATTTCAAGACATGAAGAGTCACCACCCCATCAATGAAGAAGAAGATGTTGATTTCTTTTAATATCTAATTTGTTTCTAAACTTTGAAATTGTAATATAACTATTGAACTTCTTTATTACTTTTATTTTTGAATTTTGTGTCTTTGTATCAAGTGGCACAATGCGATTAGTAACCTTAGAGGACAACGTATTTTTGTTGATTTCTCTAACTCATTAATTGTGAGTTGTATCTTGTAATTTTGTAAATTGAATCTTTAGTTTAATGAGAAAGAGAAATATTGGAATTGGATTGTGTAGTTTGGATGTATGGAGCATGTTCTTTTTTATGTTAAATGGAAATTGTTTTTAGGGCGTTACACTATTACCTATAGAATTTAATTGACAATATCTGTTGTTCAAGGGAAAAATCTCTAGAAATGGCTGGCTCGAACGAGATTAGAAAACGAAAGCCCAACCTTGGATTCCCTCATTTAATGCCCAAAAATGTGAGGCTCATGTAAGATGACAGATTAGGTGGGGCAAACCGTCACGACTGAGCAACTAGATTGGCTAAGGAAACACAAAATAGCTTATTAGATTGAATGCAATGACAACCATCAAAGTAGAGCCGCCTGACATCTAACAATGCCAAATGTGCGGAGGAATGTTGCTTTGGAACCACAAAACACAAAATATACCAACTAAGCAACAACGATTCATCAATTTCATTTCTTATTTTTCCAATCAAGTACTGACTTAACCATTAGAGCACTTTCCCGAACAACACCTTGGTCTAGGGTTTCGAGAAATTTGTTCGCTCATCTTCTCTTATTCAGTGTAAGACAAATCCGATTTCCACATCTATAATAAATTTTTTCACTGAAAGAGGTTTTTAGAAATTAAATTTGAGAAAATTATATTTAAAATCGACAATGTCACAAGAGAAAATGAGGTGAATTAGTGAAATTAGCCATTGACAAAAGATATTTTAGAAAAAAAAAATTAAATTCAAAAAATTTATTTTGCATTTGTAAAAGCTAGAAAAGTGAAACTTCAATGAAATAATCTTACAATTTAAGAAATAAAAATTGAAACCAATATTTAGATGTCAAAAGGCACAATTTGAGATCCCCGTTTGAACACTAAAAAGTGGACAGGTCACCCCAAAAATCCAACCATAGTATACGTGGGTTGCTATCACACACCCCAATAACATCCCACAACCAATAGTCTCTTTTAAGCCACAATAGAATGGTTTCGCGATGCCTTGCAAAGTCGATGTTTTGCAAAGAAATTATGGTCGGCATGGTCAATGAGAGAGATGTGCGAAGAGGGTGAGGGAGAAAGCTTAACGTCCCTATGTTGTGGATGCACAACAATTTTGACTTTTTATCCAACAAGATTAGGTAATGAGAAAAGAAAGATTTGCATATAGGTCTTAATAGGTGGATTTATTGTCTAATATATCTCATGATAATTAATGGCGTTTCTCATCAAACACTATTAAAAAAACGTCACTAATTGTTAATTTTCAGCTATAGTTTGAAAATTTTGTCACAAAAAATGTCAGTAATTATAAGTTTTAACGACAGTTTAAAAAAATTGTCACTAATTTTTAACTTTTAGCGACAGTCTAAAAAATTAATCACAGAAAAACGTTACTAATTATAAATTTTGGTCACAATTTATAAAATCATGACAAAAATAAAAGTTACAAATTATCAATTTTTAGCGACATGTGCAAAAAACCATTACAAAAAATTATTTTTAATAATGATTTTACTATAAGTTATTTTCCATAGGACTTGAGAGAAATTAAATCTGACTATTAAGATTTATTGATAATTTACCCTAAAAAAGCAAAATTGTCTACCAAAATTGAGGTGGTGTATTTTTGTCATTATTGATTTTTTAAGACTTTATACATAAAAAAATTGTTGGGGAGTCTTTTACAACTAAAAAAAATATTGAGAGAGTTTTAGTCAAATTTTTACTTCTAAAAATATACACAACAACAAAAAGGGTTTGAGTTAGGCTGTCATATACATTTGAGGCAAAAAGATTGACTCCTAAAAAATTTGTCTTAATTTTATTCACAATATATAGCTTACATGTATGTTAGAAATGCAATCATATAAAACTTAACTTTATTATCTTGTCATTATAAATAAATTTAAAAATTTTAAGTTATAAATATGTAATGCCCTACTATCTATTGGCCCAAATAGCTTGTGGGTTAACTAACTTAAAATATGTTACGTCCTATAACTTACTAGTTCAAGTAACTTGTGGGTCTACTAACATAATCCAAAATCTTAAGTTCAAGTTAGCAAGTTAGTGGTGTCTTAGAGCATCTCTATCCAAACCTTTAAAATTTGGTGTGCCAATTTTTTTTGAAGGCTTTAGGTGGCAATTTGGCATATGTCAATTTGACATAGAAACTCTCCGTCTGATATGGCAAATATATTATTCTATTATTTTAAAAATAAAATTATTTTATTAGATAGATTTAACATTTGACATCAATATAGAGCGTGTTAAATTTGACCTGTTGAGTTCATATCAAATGCCAATTCAGTATATGGCATATCGGATGAACTTCATTCTTTATGTCAAAATAAAGTTATTGAACTATCACATTAAATTTGACATTTCAAGTAGTCACCCATATAAATTTCCAAAATAAGACGGGATCATTACAAAATCTCAAACATTCATGCATTATTGAATGCCAAACTTATCCATCAAATAGTCATCCTTATTAATATCATGGCTTTCTAAAAGAGAAGTAAGTGGGCATTGAAGAAACCACATAAGGATGCATAAGAGATTATAAATATCCAATACAAATTTTGAAGGGTCATTTTCTATGTTAGCATTACCAATAAAAAATATATATGTTAAATCTTGAAAATGACTACTCGGTTCAAGGTCAAATTCACCTTTATATCCCAAATGCATGCCATCTCCTTTTTGAAGGTCTATTTTGCTTTGATTTTGATACTTCGGAGCTCGCAACTACTGCTGAAAATTCATGGTAGTTGAGATGAATAAGCTGGCGGGGGGGTTGGTTACTTTCAAACTTCAACATCTTTAAGCTTTAATTTAAGCCCTCCTTTACTTTTTGACCTTCTCACATTAGGTTAGTTTTAGTATCTTGAATATAATGGGTTACTCTAGAAAGCGTCTCTTTCTTCACCAATCTTACTAGGACACAAGTCTTATGCAAAACTTCTAACAAAACTTTACTAACTAATTAGGTTTAGTAGACTTTGGGTTCATAGATTTTTGAGGTTTCAAAAGTTGGGAACATCTTATGTACATATTCTTTATTCTTTATTGGGTGTGATTTATATGCATTATTTTTTTTATTTTATATAATGTATTTTTGTGATAAATATATTATATAATTTTCGAGCAGAGTTATTATGCATTTTTATGATGACGTTACACAAATATTTTCCTACACGCATTAATTTTAAAAAAAAAATTATAACATTTTTTCACTATATAATTTATCAAAAAAATATCCAAACCCTCAAAAATAAAAAAATCCCAAACCCCAACCCCTCCCAACTACCGTCACTCCGTCATCTACCACTACTTTCCTAGATCGGCCTTCCTCTTCTTCTTCTTCTTCTTCTTCTTCTTTCCCATATATGAATTCCCTAGGTCGGTCTCTCTGTCTCTTAAAGGTGTTTATAAGGTCGCAATGGTAGGGGGTCAGAAAGGAATCGTGGTAGTAATGAGGTTGGAGCGAGGGGGGTTTCACTATAACAAATTGCACTTTTCGAGACCAAATTTGGCGACTAAAAAACATTTAGTCGCCAAAAGTTGTTGAATTGGCTACCAAAAATTATATTAGTCAGCAAAGATACAATATTTAGCTACTAATTTTTTTTTTTAGTTTGGATATATTGATTATTGGTGACTAAAAAAAATAGTCGCTAACAATGCCGCAATTGGCGATTGAAATTTTTTTTAGTCGCTGTATAGTTAGTTTTGGTGACTAAAATTATTTAATCACCGAATGAAAAACAAAAATTTACCTTTTATCTTCGGTAACCAAAAGTTTGGTGAGCAAAAAGTTGTTTTCAGGGACTAAAAAGCAGTTTAGTCGATATATAGTTAGTTTTGGCTACTAAAACTTTGGCAACCAAACATTTGGTTGCAAAAAAATTATTTTCAGCGACTAAAAAATATTTTAGTCATTGTATAGTTAGTTTGGGGTACTAAAATTATTTAGTCGCTGAATGAAAAATAAAAATTTACTTTTTATTTTTGGCGACTAAAAGTTTGGTCGCCAAAAAAGTTATTTTTCAATGACTAAAAAAATTTTTAGTCACCAAAGAACTAAAATATTTGGAGGGAGACATTTCAAAATTTTGGAGGGATTTATAAAATTAATTGGCGACCAAAATGTTTTTTCACGAATTGTGTAAAATGACCACACATATATATATATATATATATATTAATTCCAAACCAACCCCTAAACAAACCAGCGCCTCTCTCTCTTCAGCGTCTCTCTCCCTTTCCTTCTCTGCTGCTCCTCTCCCCTCCCTCTCTTATCGTCGCTTCACCAGCCACGGAACAGCTCTCCTCTGTCACTCCTCCTTGCGTTCGCTGGCAACCGAAGCACTGATTCATCTCCTTGTTGGTCACCGTCACCTGAGATCCATCACCCATGAAAGCTCGATCGGCGGCTCCTCCCTCACATAGAGTGGTGAGGCCGTTAGTTTATTTTCCCCATTATCATCATCATTTGAGGTCATCCCATCGTTGAATGTGCAAGTAAGAACCCAAATTTTGTTTAACTTTTGAGTCTTAGTTTCTGGGTTTTTTTAGTGATATAGTTAATTGGGTGTGAATTAGAATTTAGATTATAATTTACATTTGGATTAGAATTTAGGGAAAATTGTGTTATCTAGGTCTCTTACTGTGTATAGATTGTTGGAGATGATTCAAACTTTGTGTTCCTTAGACTTATTTATATTGTTCTCCCACATTGGTGACCATAAATAAATATATATTATTTTCTGATTTAATACTTAGCTATATTCGAGTTTATTATATTAATTTGTTAACGTGAGTATTTTACAACTGTTAATCATGCAATGGAAATCTTCATTTCCAACCTATAATGGAGCACATTTGAATCTAAAGATGCCGCTTTAACCCACCAAGCCACTCTAGTTTTAATCACAAAGCACATTCATATCAAGTTGCTTACCAAAAAACACAATCTCATTCCTACTCTTCCAAATGGACCATAGAACTGCCAGAGGTATGGCCTTCCAGATGAAAAATGTTCTAATCTTTTAAAGCTAAAACCAGCCCACCACTGCAACACCCTAGTTTATTAAGTTGCAATGTCTAGTAATGCATAATGATTAATGCTATGAATTGGATCTCCTTATTTCTAAGGCGATGATCAGAAAATAGATGTGAACTGTAGTGAAAATTATGTCAAAGTTTTGCAATAATAAATTTGCTCACAAATTGCTCTTTAAAATGAAGTGCTACTATACACATCTCCAAAGTGAAGACAGTATTTTCTAGTCTCAATATGCCATTAATTATTTCCACTTTGACTGACTAAAATAGTTTCAATGTATTTGAGGCTTTGTCATAAGCTCTAATTGCTTAAACTTCCTTGAGATTTGGTTGCCATATATTAGTTATTGGCGACTAAAAAAAAATTTGGTCGCCAAAAATAATGTAAATAGACGATTAGAAAAATTTAAGTCGGCGTTTCTCTATATTTTAGTTGGCGTACACATCCTTTTGCCGACCAAAAATTTTTAGTTACCAAAAGATAGGCTTATTTATTGAGATACTCTCTGTTGACCAAAGAATTTAGTCGGGAAATATAAAACATCAGTGACTAAAAAAATTTAGTCGTTGTATAGTTAGTTTTTTCGGTCAAAAGCAATAGTTAGTAGCCAAATTACACAAACAGCTACAAAAAGATTTTGTCGTTATTGAGTTTATTTGCCTACAAATCGTAATTTAGTCGCTAAAGGTAGGAATTTTTTTTTGAAGAGGGAAGCGCATGAATATTGGCACCCTCCTCTCTTTGTTTCACACAGATCTTTTGTCTCTGTTCTGTCTCAGAAACACACAGACCAGTCACCACTAAACTTGACGCTTGCTCACCATTGACGGTCACCATCCCACCGTCGTTGGCCACTGTCGCACATCGACGCCACCACTGTCTCAAATCACCATCGCGACTCCTGCAAATCAAAGGTCTTTGTCTCTCTTTCTCTCTCTATGCCGCTCTCAGTCCTCTCTCTCTCTCTCTCTATCTCTCTCCCTCCCTCTCCCTTCTCTTATTTCCCCATCTCTTACACTTCATCTAGGATTTATATGATTTTTTTAGTTTAATTTTGTGTTGATTTCATAAATGGGTTTGGTTGAAGTGTTTGATTTCTATAAAATTATGTTATGCTTGATGTCCAAAATGGTTTTGATTTTAGTTGTATGGGTTTGACGGACAAAGAAATTTTGATGTCAAACCCATAATCAATGAACAATCTGAATTTTATGAAATCAGATTTGTCGAAGCTTCTCCTCTCTTGTACGAGAAAAACCTAAACTTTTGGAGGTATTCCACTGGTATTTGGTTTGTCCCTACTTATATTCAAAGACTGATCAGAAAGAGAGAGATTCATGGATTGATTGAGGATTTTACTTTGTAATGAAAAAGAAAACAGAGAATGTTAAATGAAGTGATAAAAAAAATTGGAACACAATCGTAGAAAATGTGCTAGCTAGTCTCCAATCTCCACACATCATCTATGCAGGCATGTGAGATATATTATTGAGAAATTGCTTTTAATTTTTCTATTTGATTTGTTTTCTTTGTTGAGTGGCTTAGGATGTAGCGACTAAATTTTTTTGTTAGTCGCTCCCAGTCTGTCTATGTCTCTCTCTCTCTCTCTCTCTCTCTCTCCTTTCCTCTGTTTTCCCCTTTTCTGATTATGGCTTTAGGGTTTTGTATGCTTGATTCAGTTGAATTTGGTGTTCATTTCTGAAATGGTTTGGTTATTGTGGATTGATTTCTAAACTAGTATGGGTTTGATATCCTAAATATGGTTTGATTTTACTAATTTCATACATTTCCCTCTCTTTTTTCTTTTCCTTTCCCTTTCATTAGTTTGACTATGAGTTTGTTTCTGATATATACACTTTCGAAGTGTATATATAATTCAGTTTTGAAAGTGCTCTATGTTTTAGAGGGATAGAATGGATGAATTTGTCTGATTTCTAAAATGAGAATCAGAATTGGGGGTAAATTACAAACACGCCTTTGCAAATATATTGTAGAGAAAGTAAATTTATCACAGATACATTTGTAAATTGTACTTGTGGTAAAAAATTTCTACTGAACATAGAAATTTTTTAGAAATGAGTGATGAATAAAAATTAAGATCACAATCCACACACAGGAGTAATGGTATTAATATTATTGCATGTAGGCCTTGAAGAGGAACAGACTGAAGCAAAGCTCCCATATTAACTGAGAGCAAATAAGCACAAACCCCAGGTGATGATGCTTGCATAAAACCTGGTGGAGCTGACTTGATGTTGGAGATGATTGAGCTCTGTTGTGAATTGCTTGTTTGCTGCTCACATTGTTTCTTCACATAAACCAATTGTTAAAAAATATTAAAGGTCTCTATCATCATACACACTGTCTTCATTATCCTCTTCATAAGTAAGGTCTTTGTCATCACTACTGTTGAAAAATGTTTGAGACCCCATAAAGGAGGACCCCTATGACCCCCACTGATGTATTGGCCATTGATGCGTTTGAATTTTTTTTAGGGGTTGTGTCTGACAGTGATATGAATGGTTCAGATTATTTTGGGGGTTGTGGGGGTTATATTTTGTTGGGATCTCTATCATTACTGGCAACTGTTATGGCTCCCTTCATTATTATCCACATGTTCAATCTCTATTCCAGATGATGCTGTTTGACTAATAGAATCATGATCTGTAATTACATATAAACAAAGCAAATAATGTTAAGGGGACTACAAGACAAACATAATGGGGACCACTTTCGGAAAAAAAGTGGTATAGAACAATACACAAACAAAACAATAGTCACTTAAAATGTGTCTGGTTTCTGGTTCATTAGTCACTTAAAATGTGCCTTTTCGTCAAAGTTATATGAATTAATATGTCGTAAATGCCTTCAATATTGGAAATCTAAATATCACTTAGCACAATTGGATTCGAAACCAATACTATGAATAAGGTCCTTCACCAAGAGATTTTTTAGCGAAACTGTTCATTAATTTCTGGTGCTGTAAACTATGAAACAAAAAAATTTAGTCTACGTGGTTGCAGAAACAATGGTAGTTAGAAATTAATTTTATTGTCTTACTAGCATCATCCTCAAGGTCTATTTTGATCTTAAAAAGTGCATATATGGGAGTTGAATACATAAGCATCGAGAATACATGTAACTTCTGCTTTATTTATAGTCATTGAAGACCAATTCTTCCTTTCTTCAATTTTCTAATCAATCAAATAGAATTCAATAAAAGAAATATAAGGTATAAGTTTTCAGGTTCTATTTGGAACTTCTTGAAGTATACCATTTAAAGCTGCACACTCATTCAATAAAATTCTCATCCTTTTTTACAGGTATTGTCCTATGTCGTCATGAAAAGAGGCTAAGAGGGTTATTGATTATAGACTAATAAGTTTCTGTTTCTCATTCCCAGATAACATAATGGGGCATTGTGAAATGAAGTTGTTTTGGGAACTTTCTATTCTCTAACTTGAGTTTGTCAACATATTTGTCCTCGGAACACTAACCTGCAATGATTTTGGTGTTAATATGAACTATATATATATAAACCAATTTGCCACAATGCATTGCTATATATTTATATGTATGTCATGACGATGAATCTGTTAATGTGTTTTGTTTTGTGGTCCTCAACCGTTTTTTTTTTCTAAACACACATAGTGACACTCTGCTGTGTTTTTCTGTAGAATTGAATCCAAACAGGGAATTTTCTCTCCTTTTTTTTTTTTTTTTGGATAAATGAAAATCAGTAATTAGTTGTTAGTAGCACTTAGACAGCTCAACTCTAACCCTCTCATTGTAAGCACTGTAGTCTTGCCTTCCATTCCACTTATTAAAGAGAAACCCAAGACCCCCATTACAAGAAATTTGTTGGTCAAAGGGTTAGCCACTTAGGCTACAAACCCTCAGTTAGCCAAACTGGGATTTAAGCAGATATTTCATGTTGTCTGATGTTTGGAGCTAAAAGTTAATAATCCAAAAGCACAAATCAAATGCACTCCAACTGAGGTTTTAGAAATCAATTATGTAAGTTATTTGTGCTTAATAAACTACAAGTAGAAACTCTACCAAACGAAAAGTTTGTACTTTGTCAACAACTACATACTCTAAAATAAATAAAAACAACTAATGTATACATATATGAAAAAAGTAGGATACAGGCTGTCAAATAGGTTGAGTTTAGAGTTCGGAATAAGCTTACAAATTAGTATGGGTTTGATGTGCTAAATTTAGTGATTAAAAGGGCTTATGATGAAATATCGCAATGGTTGGGAACCAAAATGGAGTTGTAGTAGTGGATGGATGTCGTTGATTGGAAAGGGGGTTTGCAGTCAAGGAAGGGTGTTTGGGGGGTTGTAGTGAGGGTAGGATGAGGGTTTGCATATGAGAGGGGGCTAGGAAGGGGAGCCAGTGAAGGAAGAAGGTTGGTGGTTTGTAGTTAGAGGTGGCTATAGTGGCAGTTGAACGTAATGGTTGGGTGAGATAGAGTTTGAATTTGACAAAATAGGTGTGTGATGAGAAATTGAGAAGATAGAGATGATGGTATGAGTGGAATTATGCGGAGAATTTGATGAGATAGAGTTAGAATTTGACAAAATAAGGGTGTAATGAGAAGTTGGGAAGTTAGAGATGATGGTATGGGCGAAATTATGGAGAGTTTGGAGATGAAATGAAAACTTTGAATTTTAATATTTAGCTTAACTAGAATATAGGTTTAAGGAGTCTTTTTTATTATTATTATTATTTTTTTTTTTTATTTTTTGGTATGGGGGCAAAAGAAATCCCTAGTATTGCTACCAATTTTTGTTGAGAGAAATGTTTATTCCTTTTTCTAAGAACGGTCATATTGTAACAAATGGCTGAATTACAGTATGTTAATTTTTTTTGCTCAACAGCATGTAATTTCATTTGTTTAGAACTTCTAGAATTTAAAATAAAAATGAAAAAGAAAAGAAAAGAAAAAAAAAAAAGAAAGAGCACAGTGCCATTTGATACTCGCACACCCATGCATGCGCTTAATTCATGGGCAGTGAAGTTAGTTTGTCAATGTTTACGGCACAAAATTGTGTTGCTTACACCTTTTTTATATACTTTTATTTATTCTATTTTTCCTTTTATTATTTTTTCAAATAATTGACCTAGATGATTATAGTGATATAAATTTAAGGGGAATTAACAATTTAGTGTAAGTTAAATAATAAAAAAAAATAATTAGGGATAAATTTTACTAGCTTCAACATTTAAAATTATTAATTTTTCTATTAATTTATAATTATTTTGGAAAGATGCCGCTAATTTATAATTTTTTTTTTCCTTCTAGATTTAATGCTAGAACAACAATAGACTATAGATATGAATTCTTGAATTAACATTTTAAATACACATGACATGGCCAATAACAAAGCGAAGGGCATGTGTGATGTACACTAAAAATTTATATTATATAATTTTTATTTATTTATTTTTATTTTTTAAATCGAGTGCCTAGTCAATTTGCATATATATTATATGGGAACTCCTAAGCCACATGCACTTTGTTAAGTATTTTATAGTAAATATTACAAAAAACCTCTCTTATTTTTATAAATATATTTATAGTGATAAAATTTTCAGTCAGGACCTATAAATAAAAAAGTCTAGTTCATGGGATTAGTATTCTCATGAGAGGGCTAGGATTATTAATCCAATCCCATAGATTAGTTGCTAAAGTCTATTTTATCCTCCATTTTAGAAAACTAATAATGTTATTTTGTATGTGATAAGGGCTTTAACGTAATTTGTAGACTTAATCACAATTAATTAATAGCACCACACTACTACACAAACAAACATGCTTTAATTTATGGGTGTAACTTCCCTCTAGTCCCAGATTGGACTGGAGGGTACTGTTGGGCCTGTGTAGACACCCCATTTTTGTCCGCCTTTAAGACTTCGGCGTCTCAAGTTGATCACTCGATGATGAAAGTTACGTTGTACCAATTATACAAGTTCCGCAGCAAAAGAGCTTTGGTTTTCTAATTCCAGAGCCTAGAATCTTGCACCACCATTGACAAAAACTTGTATTTTTCCAATCCTGACCACCCAAAGGCCAATAGGCCAACAGGTGGTCGGCTGGCCAGAATTTAGTGGTCAGCCGTCCCTCTCCTGGCCGACTGGCCAAGTTTCTCGGCTGGCAGATGTTTTGCTGCCAGCTGTCTCCCCATTTGCATGCACTACACCAGCTGTCTCTATACAGCTGTGTTTGACAAAGGCACTGGTTTTTCTATATATATGACCACCTCTCTTGAAATTAAGTTAGAAAAAATTCCAAAAGCTCAAAAACTTGAAATTCTCTCTCCCTCTCTATCTTGCAACACACATACACGTTAACTATACTTCCTAAACCAATATTTTAGCTCTCTTTGCTGAGATTCTTGAGTCTAAATTTCAGCCCTAGAGAGTGAATACTTTGTGGTTTGTGAACAAAAGAGTTACTCCTCTTTAAGAGATATAACTTGTGCAATCCTTACACTAGTTCTTCTTACTCTTTTCTTGCTGATTAGATACTATTTTTACATCATTTTTATGGGCTGAAACTTGTGGCTTAAAGCTATCAAAGATGGAGGGGTTACTCACTATTCTTTGAACCTTATTTTCCAAGCTTTTGCCCTTATGTTTTCCATCTATTTTCAACTTTTTATCACTATTTTTTAGAGTATTTCAAAGGCTAAAAATGTGGTTTGAAGTCCCAAAAATGGAGGGGTTAGCCACCCTTCCTTATGCTTGTTTACTAGCTTCATTTCTCCATTATTTTAGTTCACTTTTCTAGCATTTTTCAACTCAATTCCAGCACTGGTTTTACTAATTTTAGGACTGTTTTATTATGTTTACTTCATTCATGCTTTGTATAGTATGTTTGTAGTGTTGTAGTCCTCATAGGTTTGGTGGTTTAGGCCTTAGACACCAACCTATTTGAGTTGATAGCCTTTAATTCATGCTTTTCATACATGTGTCCACACTTGCAACAATCATCTCTACACTCTCCCTCCTTTCTTAGTTTTCTTTGTTTGTGAGTCGTTTCAAATGAGTGTTGTTTAAGCATGAGAAAGAGACCTTCCATGCTTAATGGTTTAATCTATTCGGAGGTTCATTGCTTGGGCATTACATCTCTCTCATGTCAAAAACAACTTCCTGTTTGACACTTAACTCTGATTTTTAGACTAACTGATTAAAGGATGGAAAGGTAATTAAAAGAGGCTAATAAAATTGGACTAACATGGTAACAAAAGTAATAAAATCAAGTCGGGTTCAATCAGATGTTAATTATACCCATTGAATCTTGAGTCATTTCACACTCTCTACTGATGATAATGGCTCAAGAATCAATGTCTATCATCTTCCTTGAGGTAATTCCATGATAGGGAGGAGGTTTTACTGATCTTTACTTTCTATTTATTAAGATTTTGTCCCATCGATTCATAAATCATCACGTAATGAGTCCGCGTCAATGAATGGTTTGTGAATCGAGTCTATCCCTCCGTTGATCTATTTTATGACAGGCAAAGGCAGAAAGGACAAACAACCCCTAGAAACACTCTGTTTGTGCTCTATCATCCGGTCGACCACTTTATCTGGCTGGCCGGCCACCTTTTGTTGACTAGCAGAACCAGTTTCATGGCAGAACAGAGCAGAGGTTGGAAAAAAAACAGTTTAGTTTTCTTACTGCAAAACAGAACAATTCTAGTAGCAAGACAGATGCTTTTTGGATGGAAATTCATGTTCATGCATATACGATCCTTTACTTCCTGTGGCCCGTGAATTTAATGCATTAATAGTAGTGTGTCGTAATTTAATACATAGATTCATTTGAGTTTTTGTAATAATTAGTGAATCTAGCTTATTCATTCATCTGGATTTGTAATAAATAGTTAATTTGGACACTTGGACACTCAGACCCTCTTGCATGAATGCAAAATATGTAATAATATGCGTATGTCTTCCAACCTCCATTTTTTTCTTCCTTTTATTTACCCACTTATGATGGATTGCATATACAATCATGCTTTCTTTAACATTTTTCATGACTTGCGTCTATTCGTTTTGCACGCACGAGGGGTTCAACTTATCATACTCATCAATGTCAAATTCAAATTCTTACTTGGATACATGCTTAAACTGCATGCTATCAAATTAATTCACGTGCCATACTAGTAGCCGAACTTGTTAATTGCATGTTGAATGTGCTGCATTAGTCATGTTGCATTACTTAGGATCATGCATTTTTTTTGTTTATTTTTGTTTACTTTAGCTTGCCTCGGAGTACTAGGTGAGCGGTTTTGCTTTAGCATATTGCATGAATGTTTGTGTTGCCATATCAAGCATGTTTACCATAAGGCTAAGTGCTTAGTTGATATACCTGTTTGAATGCCTGTGGATGAGGGCTTTTCGCTTAAGTTTGGATGATTTCATTAATGTATATATGAGATCACTTTTTCAAATGGTACGTATTCAAAACACTTTTCAAAAATAAACATAAAATCAAAACGTTCCAAAGTGAGTGGATTAGTTTATACTTGTTTACCCTCACATAGTAAGGTTAGCATAATAATCGGAACAAGTGCATATAATGTAAATAAAAATCACATCATGATTAGTAGAGACCGATTTTTGATTGGGTGAGTGGGATGCTCAATTCATGACCTTCCCTTCTTATGCCTAAGTTCCTGAGCTAAGACAATTTGGTGATGACGGACTAATAGCCTTTGGTACGAGTCATGGGTTTCCTAAATTCTCCAAAAATATTTGGGTGACGACTTTGAAATCTGGCAACTGAGTCCATTTTTGGTATCTTTGATTAAAAATCAATTTTCTAAAATGGTTTGCCGTATTTGGACTCTTTTGTGTTTATCCGTTTTACATTGCACTTGTAAAACCAGATTCAGAACCACGAGAGTCTAAACTGCAGGGCTATCATATCCGAAGAGACTAAACCCCTCTGAGGAGCACGAAAAGCAAGCTACAGTTTCTAGGGACTCTATTGGGGAATTAGAGAAATTGACTCCAACTTTATGATTTGAATTTTTATCTACACTTATATGTTCTTTGCATTACATTTGCATTGTTACTTTAAGTCACTGTGTTTTCCATCTGCTATTCCTAGACGGTTTGCCGGAGGCTTGCCTAAAAGCTTGCCAAAAGGCTGACCGATCATATGCTCTGCCATGTTGGAAACACAACCCTTGGATCTGGATCACCACAGTAACGCTTGATCCACCTTTCACTTCTCCATGTTAGGTGTGAGAGGTATATTAGGTGATCTTGCTGAGGTACCCCTTTGGACCATTTGGCCTAGCTGCATATAGTGAAGCCATAGTGACTGTTTCAACTTAGGACAAGATGCTCACCTTTATACAGGATGTTGTGAAACTACTTGCTTCAAGTAGTAAAACCTAGATCATATCAAAATCTAGGACAGGGTAACCCTACCCCTCATAGTGGTGTATTGGCTCCCTTTTACCTAGTATGTTCTTTTACAGTAAACCTGTACAGTAATGTTCATATCAGTCGTACAAAGTCGATATCAGTTTTGGGGGCAGAGTTCAATGAGAAATATAGTGTTTCAGCTATGATTATATCTGTTGTGAATTAGGTTGGAGTGTTGTCCGATTTTTTATTGTTGTTTTTTATTTCTTTCTTTTGCTAGGTAGTTTGCAATCATAGCTTCAGAGAGACCCAATATCCCCCAAGTTGTGTGGACTCATTATGGCAGACTATGCAAAACTCGAGACCTTGTTGGTGGTCAGCCAATGTTAGTCTCACTTCCACCAGTTGTTCGATGAAGAAGGGGTAGACAGTTATTAACACCAGCACAGAGCACTTAGCAAATGCCTATCCGTTCCCACCATTCAGCTCACCAGTACCTAATCCACCCAGACCTATAATGGCTCATAGTACAAAAGAGGTGGCCACCACGATGGTAGCTTTCTAGAGAACTATGGATACCTTGAATTAAAGGATAGTCACCTAGGACGAAACTATCGCTAACATGTGACGCCCATCTGGGGCCTCTACATCTATTGTACACCCGGTCTTGGCTGCTCAGCTGAATCCTGATCCACCTCCACCAGTCAAAAACTCTCAGGTCCCAGATTCTCAGGAGATGTTTGCACAGGCTCCAGTCTACAGGCCTTTGGCACAGCCCCATACGGGACTCCTTCCCTTTGACATCAATGATATCGATTCGGCTATGATCAAAATTGCTAGGCTAGAGAAAACGCTGAAAAAATCCCAGCGCTGAAACTCCATTCTCGACATTGAAGACGGTTACACTGAAGATTCGGTCAGACTGCCGGACAAATTCAAGATGCCTCACATCGATAGATTCGATGGTAGTAAGGACCCTATTGTTCATGTTCGCCTGTTTTTGGATGTTCTGAGGCCAATGGGCCTACATCGAGCTCAGAAATTGTCTTTATTTGGCAGAACTTTGTCGAACGTGGTGGCTATTTGGTACGCCAAGTTGGAGGATTCTATGAAAAGGAATTGGAAGGAACTGTCTGAGGGGTTTGTCAACCAATACTCATACAGTACTCAGATAGAAGTAACCATTAGTGAGCTAGAAATAACTACCTAGAACCCCCAGGAACCTTTTATCAACTTTGTTGACAGATGGAGAGCAAAGGTGGCCAGGATGACGAATAGACCATCAGAAATGGAGCATGTTCGATTAGTGGTTGAGAATCTCGAGCTGGATATGTTACAAAGAATGATAATGGCCCCGCTGTCTACATTTGCTTCTCTACACGAATTGGGCATCCAAATTGAAAGTGCATTCTAGAAAGGTATCATCCTGAGAACTAGTGAACCTGCGAAGAGGCCATTCACCAGGAATACCAATGGTAGGAGTAGCACTATTCGTTGGCCCACAGAAATCAGCACCGTCACCACAGCAGCCAACATGGTCGATCTTTTTGCCGGTATAACTTCACACCCCACTAGCCCAAACCTAAACCAAAGAACCTTTACCCCCTTCCACATGAGCCCAGCCTGTGCCCTGAAACTACTAATAGAAAAGGGGCACCTCAAACCCCTCGACCCTCGACCTCTCTCTGACCCACTCTTACCTAGACATGATCCCTCCTAGTACTGCATTTTCCATCAGCAGCACAATCATCCCACTAATCATTGCTACCGGCTACATCATGAGATCTAGGATCTCATCGACAATAAAATTATTGCTCCACCCTCAGCTCCACCTACAAAACACAATGTAACCACCAACCCACTCTTTACCCACAATCAAGTCCCCTCCGCCCAAAAACATTAACTTAATCCATACACTACCACCTACTTATAACCCCAACATATATATCACCTCATCTTATCTACCTAAACCAGAGGTGGTTATTCCGGAAAGCATGAACATGTGCATGATGGACATAACACCCAAAACCCAACCAGGGCTTGTGGTGGTGCAAGTAGAGGAGAAGAAGAATACACCAGAGAAGGGGTTGTCTGATACCCAAGTTATAGAGAAAGGGGCCTCCTTAGTAGAGGAATATGACCCCAGCATGTACATTATGGCTGTTGACCAGCCAAATCTTGTAGTCATACTGCTAGACTCTCTCAATATTAAAGCCACTGAGGAAGATGAGCTAGGAAAAAATCAGAATGATTAGCCTGAACAAGGCCTTAATGACTTGGCAGAATTAGAAGAGGACCTGGCCGACCTGGAGGAAGATTTGGAGAACCTTTACTTCTTTGAAGAAGAAGATGTGGGTAGTGTACAGATTGGGTGGTGGGATCTAAGCCAACCCGAAACTAGTAATGGGTGATTGAGTGAAGAGGGCTCAAATACGGAGGAGCAGACAGAGCAGATTGTGAAAAAAGAGAAAGTTGGTGATAGCAGCTAGATTGAGGTCGTACCTACAATTGAGGCCATGCCTAGAATTGACAAGGAACGAGAGTTGGAACAGTTCCAATGTGAAAGAATGGAGGAAATCTAGAGGATAATAGCCCTAGAGCAGGAAAAAAGAAAGAGAAAAGAAGGGACCGAGACAGTAGTGGACGATGTCCAAACCATAGAGAAGCCTGTGTGAGAGTCTGGGGATAAGGGAAAGATGCCAAAGAAACTTAGCCAGTACCGGAGGGAAGAGATTAAATTAACTATAGAAGAGGAGTGGTATGCCAGTGAAGAGAGCAATGTGAACATGATCCAGGTAGAGCCCGATAATGGCCTGGCCATGGCAGTGGGGGAATGTGGGATGACAGCGATATGAGCCATGCGTATACTGACGAATGGTGGAAAGCTGATACCGCTGATGACACGTTGTATACTGATGAGATTAACCACATGACTTGAAGTGGTCGGTATTTCAACCCCCAGTTCTAGATTAGCCAAAATCCTCTAAGAGAGAGGCTAGAAATTAAAAGAGAAGGATGTAGAGGAAGACCAGGTCTTGAAACAACGCAAGAAGATCCAAGCAGACATATCAATTTGGGGGCTACTGATGGCTTCTCTGGAGCATAGGCAAGCCTTGCTAGAGGCAATGAACAGAACAAACCTGCCTATTGACACCACTATTGACCAACTGGTGTCCTTGGTTACATCAGGGGATGTTTGTCTAGTGCTATCCTTTACGGACAAAGAGTTGCCACCTGAGGGTGCTAATCACAATCGACCTTGGTATCTGACCTTAGAGAGTTAGAAGAAATGGATCCCGATGGTGCTGGTGGATACCGGCTCGGCAATTAGCGTGTGTCCGGTTAGGACCACTTACACTATAGGTTTGAAGCCAGCTGACTTCACGTCCACAACTCAAATTGTTCAAGTCTATAACAACTCCAGCCGAGAAGTCATGGGGACCTTTAAGAGGCAGATATTAATCGGCCCATTTGAGCATGAGGTTGAATTCCACGTTATAGACATACCGGCGACTTTCAATCTACTCCTGGGAAGGCCTTGACTGCATCACTTGAAGACAGTGTCATCAACAGTTCACTAGTTGGTGAAGTATTCATTTAAATATGAGATTACTACTGTCTACAGCAATTCAGCGATCCACCCTCCCTAGGGAACTACCACGCCTCTGTTAGAAATAATACATGGGGAAGATGATGTGTTCTTCTCTGGCTTCTCCTTGGCAGAGGCCCGACTGGTCCAATCTATCATGGCAGAAGATGATGGGAACTATGTGAGTGCCCAATCCATCCACATGATGAGCAAACAAGGGCATATTCCTGGATTAGGGCTAGGTAGAAGTGGCAGGCAAGGAGGTACTGTTGCCAGAGAGATAAGTCATAACCCCCATGCTTTTAGGCTGGGCTATAAGCCTACTCCCGAAGATTGGAAGAGAAAGGAGGATGAGTTGAGAGGAAGACTGAAAGCGAAAAGGGTTGGGGGGTGATATGAACTAGTCTACAAGCCAATTCGGAAAACCCTAAACGGACGCTTTGTGTGCCAAGGGGAAGATTTCCCTTTTTGTGGATTCCTAGAGCCATGGGTCAACTAGGAAACAAAGACAAGGTACCCAGGGTTCGAGATTTTCTTCGAGCATTAGTTACCAGAAGATGACGATAAGCAAATTAACTTGAGCATCAATACAGAGTAAGACATGATAGCAAGCTTGGACATTAATGAAGAGGAGTTGCTAGGAATGACACTGGTTGACCTACTCATGGACTCTAATGCTGGGGCTAAGTCCCTTAACGTGGGGATAGTGTTACTATCTCTATGATCGGGGATAAACCAACTGCAGATTATTCTAATCTCATCATGGACGCATCTGAGGCTCCATGCCTAGTTTGCTAGTTTGAGAAGGGCATTGTTGGTAGTTCGAAATTGGATAATGAGTCCGAATCTAGTTCCACCAAGTCTGTGGAGTCGGGATCATATTCGAGTTCTTCTGAGTCTGAGTTTGGTACTTCTGGGGTGGTAACCCGGACGCAAAAGTCATGTCGAGGTCTTCTTTTAGTTTTTCTTTTGAGTCGACTGTAACAGAGGACCCGAACTTTACTAATGGTAATGTAGTAGATTTCACCTACTTCTCTATGCCTTTGGTTTGTTGTACTGATCTTGATTTTCAAAATTTTGACTTAAACGAAGAGAGAGAAATTTGTCGGGCTTTGAAAATTTTGGTTGACCGAGAGGAGGAGAGGCATGTTAAGCCATATACAGATAAAATCATTGCAATTAACGTGGGTACATAGGAGGATCCCCGTAGGTCTAGATCGGGTCCACATTGTCTTCAGAGGAACGTGAGTGTTTAATCGCTTTATTAAAAGATTTTAAAGATGTTTTCGCATGGTCTTACGACGACATGTTTGGAATCGATCTTGAGATTGTACAGCACCGGATCCCTCTTGACCTTGAGGCTCGACCAGTTAAGCAGAAATTGCGCAAAGTTCGTCCAGACTAGGCATTGAAGATTAAGGAGGAGGTCACCAAACAGATTGATGTGGGCTTCTTGATGGTATCTGAGTACCTAACTTGGCTGGCTAATATTTTTCCGGTTCCAAAGAAGGATGACAGAATCAAAGTCTGCGTCGACTTCCGAGATCTGAACATAGCTAGTCCAAAAGATGATTTCCATTACCAAACATCGATGAACTGGTAGACTTCACCACAGGCCATGCGCTGTTTCCATTTATGGATGTGGTTTTTGGGTATAATCAGATCTTGATGGCACCGGAGGATAGAGAGAAGACTGTTTTCACCACGCCGTGGGGTACCTACTGCTACAGAGTCATGCCTTTTGGGTTGAAAAATGCTGGGGCTACATATCAGAGGGTTACGACCCTAATTTTGCACGATATGATCCATAAAGAAGTTGAGGTGTATGTGGACGACATGATTGTCAAGTCCAAAGAGCGAAAAGGGCACTACAACGCACTAGAGAAATTCTTTGAACAGATCAGGGAGTACAGATTGAGGTTGAATCCACAGAAGTATACCTTTCAGATTTCTGATTACGCAGAAGGGAATTGAAGTAGATCCGTCCAAAATCAAGGCCATCTTAGAAATGCCACAACCAAGGACTGAAAAGGAGGCGTGCGACTTTCTGTACAAAGTGCAATTCATAAGACGATTTATCTCAAAATTAACTTTGACTTGTGAACCACTATTTGGTCTTTTGAAGAAAGGGAAGAAGTTCCAATGGGATGATCGATGTCAATTTGCCTTTGTACAAGTTAAGTAGTACCTTCAGAATCCACCTATATTGTTGCCACCAGAGCCGGGGAAGCCGATCTTACACCTTGCAGATGCTTCCTAAACCAATATTTTAGCTCTCCTTGCTAAGATTCTTGAGTCTAAATTTTAGCCTTTGAGAGTGAATACTTTGTGGTTTGTGAAAAAAGGAGTTACTCCTCTTCAAGAGGTATAACTTGCGTAATCCTTACACTACTTCTTCTTACTCTTTTCTTTGCTGATTTCATACTGTTTTTACATTGCTTTTATAATTTGAAATTTGTGGCTTAAAGCTACCAAAGGTGGAGAGGTTACTCACCCTTCTTTGAACCATATTTTCCAAGCTTTTTCCCTTGTTTTTCCCATCTATTTTTAAAAATTTTACCACTATTTTTCAGAGTATTTCAGAGGCTAAAAATGTGGTTTTGAAGTCCCAAAAATGGAGGGGTTAGCCACCCCTCCTTATGCTTGTTTGCTAGCTTCATTTCTCCATTATTTTAGTTCACTTTTCTAGTATTTTTCAACTCAATTGCAACATTGTTTTTACCCATTTTAGGACTGTTTTAATATGTTTACTTTATTCATGCTTTGTAGAGTATACTTGCGGTGTTGTAGTCCTCATAGGTTTGGTAATTTAGGCTTTAGACACCAACCTATTTGAGTTGATAGCCTTTATTTCATGCTTTTCATACATGTGTCCATACTTGCAACAATCATCTTTGCACTCTCCCTCCTTTCTTGGTTTTCTTTGTTTGAGAGTCATTTCAAACGAGTGTTGTTTAAGCATGAGAAAGAGACCTTCCATGTTTAATGGTTTAATCTCTTCAGAGATTCATTACTAAGGCATTACAACTCTCTCATGTAAAAAATAACTCATTATTTGGCACTTTCCTCCTTTAAGTGGACTTAACTCTTATTTTTGGACTAATTGATTAAATGATGGAAAGGTAATTAAAAGAGGCTAATAAAATTGGACTAAAATGGTAACAAAAGTAATCAAATCAAGTCGGGTTCAATCAGACGTTAATTGAAACCATTGAGTCTTGAGTCATTTCATACTCTCTGGTGATGATAATGGCTCAAGAATCAATGCCTACCATCTCCCTTAATGCAATTCCATGATAGAGAGGAGGTTTTATTGGTCTTTACTTTCCATTTATTAAGATTTTGTCCTATCGATTCATAGATCATCATGCAATGAGTTTACGACAATGAATGGCATGTGAATCGAGTCTACCCCTCCCTTGATCTGTTTCATGACAGGGAGAGGCAGAAATGACAAACAGCCCCTAGAAACACTTTGTTTGTACTATGTTTCTTTTCTGTTATAGCAGGACAGACCCCCAAAATAGTAGCCTGCTGACCACTTGACCATCCGGTCGACCACTTTATCTGGTCAGTCGGCCACCTTTTGCTGACCAGCAAAACCAGTTTCACGGCAGAACAGAGCAGAGGTTGAAAAAAAAAAAACAGTTTAATTTTCTCACTGCAAAATAGAACAATTCTAGCAACAAAATAGATGGGTTTTTTGGGTGGAAATTCATGGACATGCATATGCGATCCCTTACTTCCCGTGGCCCGTGAATTTAATGCGTTAATAGTAGTGTGTTGTAACTTAATACATAGATCCATTTGAGTTTTTGTAATAATTAGTTATTCATTCATCTGGATTTGTAATAAGTAGTTAATTTGGACACTTAGACATTCAGACCCTCTTGCATGACGGTAAAATATGTAACAATGTGTGCATGTTTTCTAACCCCCATTTCTTTCTCCTTTTTATTTACTCGCTTATGATGGATTACATATAGCATCATGTTTTCTTTAGCATTTTCTATGACTTGCATCCGTTCGTTTTGCACGCATGAGGGGTTTGACTCATCATACTCATCAATGTCAAATTGAAATTCTTATTTGAAAACGTGCTTAAACTGCATGCTATCAAATTAATTCACGTGCCATATTAGTGGCCGAGCCTATTAATTGCACGTTGAATGTGTTGCATTAGTCATGTTCCATTACTTAGAATCATGCATTTTATTTTATTTTTATTTATTTGGCTTGCCTCAGAGTACTAGGTGAGCGGTTTTGCTTTAGCATATTGCATGAATGTTAGTGATGCCATATCAAGCATGTTTGCCATGAGGTCAAGTGCTTAGTTGATATACATGTTTGAATGCCTGTGGAAAAAGGCTTTTCGCTTAGGTTGTGATGATTTGATTAATGTATATATGAGATTACTTTTTCAAGTGGTACATATTCAAAACACTTTTCAAAAACAAACATAAAATCAAAACGTTCCAAAGTGGGTGGATTAGTCTATACTTGTTTACCCTCACATAGTACGGTTAGCATAATAATTGGAACAAGTGCATATAATGTAAATAAAAATCACATCATGATTAATAGAGGCCGATCTTTGATCGGGTGAGTGAGGTGCTCAATTCATGACCTTCCCTTGTCATACTTAAGTTCTTGAGCTAAGATACTTTGGTGATGACGAACTAATGGCCTTTTGTATGAGTCATAGGTTTCCTAAATTTTCCAAAAATATTTAGGTGACGATTCTAAAATCTGGCAATGCAGTCCATTTTTAGCATATTTGATTCAAAATCAATTTTCTAAAATGGTTTGTTGCATTTGGACTCTTTTGTGTTTATTTGTTTTACATTACACTTGTAAAATCAAATTCAGAACCATGGGAGTCCGAACTGTAGGGTTATCATATTTGAAGAGACTAAACTCCTCTAAGAAGCACGAAAAGCATGCTATAGCCCATGGGGGCCAACCATGGGTCCCGTTTTGATAATACGAACCTCTCAATGTGTAGAACTCATTGAGTACTATATGCCTGTAAAAAATCACATTGATTGGATATCGATAGCTATGTGAACAAATCAGTTTTGTATAATAAAAAAAAAATGGACGGTGGAAAAATAAATGATTGATAAAAATATGATCCGATGAAATAGCTATCGATATCCGATCAACGTGATTTTTTATAGGCATATAGTAATCGACAGGTTCTATATATTGAACGGTTCGGATTATCGAAATAGGGATCGTGGTGTGCCCCTACAGGCCCAACAGTACCTTCCAGTCCAATCTAAGATTGGAGGGAAGCTATTATCTTAATTTATATCTCCAACTTAATAGCATTATATTAGTAATCTTTTTTCTTTTTTTTTTTTCTTTTTTTTATCAATAAAGTAAAAATTTCATTAAAAATATGAAATTAATGGTACATGGAAATGAAATGCACTGAGAAAAATTCAACGAGTTAAAACTCTTGTACTATTATCGTTCGCATTTACACAATCAACTCTTCGACCTCACGAGTTTTTTTATTTTTAAATTTTTAAAAAACAAAACAACAAATACAATAAAAATATTAGCTAAGTAGATCTTAACTACACAACACTAAAAAACTTGAATCTCCCAAAATATTTGACACACTTCGCAAAATATTTACACCCATCCCCCAAGCTGTCTCCCACTCCAACCCCATTATCCCAACACCACTTCCATTGCATGCACTCTCTTATCATCGTCAACTTGCACCCATTTCCACAGCTCTACTATCGCCGCTGCTTCAATTCCGACACACCCATTCCACCATTGCACACCCAAAAATGAACTGTTTTCCTCATTCTTTGAAGGAACCAGCTTCTTTACAAACACCACGGACAACAAACTATCTCTAGAATAAGTCGCCGAACATCCTATGGACAACAAAGTCATCTAGAATGAAGTTGCAGAATGCCAATGCTACATCAAGACACCTTACACCGAATACTCTGCTACTCCATCACCGAAACCCTGCCCCATCACCGAAAATGCCCTACGTATAACACCCTGCTCCATCACCGACCAATCCTACTACTATGTCGACCAACCATGCATTGAACTTTGTAGCATGGTTCTAAATCGCGGTATTGGGTAACAAAACAGTATCGATTGCGGAGTATCAATATTGGTAGTATCTACCGGTACGTATCGGGAATCGGGTGTCGCGGTAGTGAAATTTAAAAAATAATTTCACAGGTTTTTTAGCTTTTTCTTTCCTGTACCGGTTCGAACTGGTGAGTATCAACCCGTCGCAGCTTGTGTAATGGTTACAGACCGATACGTACCGGGACTCAGCCGATACGCTTGCAATTTTCAATCTCAGCGGTATACCGGCCTGTATCCGTCGTGATGCCCTATTTTTCCGATACGTAGCGTATCGATTGGTTTTTAGAACTATGCTCTATAGCCGAACTATTGCAAAAATAATAATAATAATAATAATAATAATAATAATAATAATAATAATAATAATAATAATAATAATAATAATAATAATAATAATAAATGCACCCATACTCGAGCACTGAACACCACTGAATGCTTTGAGACTACCGGAAGTGAAAGATCTGATACACCCAAGAAACACCCAAAACCGAAGCTAAAGATCAAAACAACAACCTAAGCAAATCTGGGTGGGAAAAACTGTAGGGGATTCAAGATTATTAAAAGGGCAAAACGCACACACACAAACACAAGAAGAAAGCTAGGCTAGTTGACCGCCATGGCCCCGCCGCCCGGGGAGGAGGTTTTTAGACAAAGAAAGAAAGGTTTTAGAGAGACGTTTATGAATGTGGCGGTGTTACATTATACTAGTAATCTTATTATTCAATCTTATTGTACTTATAATCTTATCCAATCTAATCCACCCAACAAATATACCTATAATGTATGTATACAACAAAATATATCAAAAACATATTTTATAAATCAGATTCATTTTAAATGTGAATTTCATAATGCATGAATGAAATTTAGAAAATAGTTTTTAGAAAATATTTTTCCGTGAACATATTTCACTAATTGAATCTCATGTTACCTGACCAGCTTTAATGGGGAAGAGTTTTTTACAAAAGAAATGTCACAATGTGGACTTACATATTGTTAAAAATTATACATATATAATTTTTATAGTGAGAAGTTATGAATTTTTGTGATAAAAATTATGAATGGTAAAATTATACTAGGCACCCTTAAAGCTATGCATAATCAAAATTATAATTTCTATAATAAAGTGTGGGAGCCGGAAATTATGGGGGCAATAAAGCCAAATAAAAGTATGAGGACAGTCACGGATGGAATTTGTACTCGGCTTCATTCTGGATGATCCCAAAGCCAAATATATTAATCGGCCGAGGAACAAGTCAAACTAAGGCCGAATACATAAACGTGCAATGGACTAAGGGTGGGCTGATCCTGAGGCCCAAAAGAAAAATATAAATAGAGGAGAATCAGCCAAAGAAAGGTATGTGAGAACAAGTTAGTTTAACTTAAGATATAAGCAACCAAGAGACTATACACTGACTTATCCGTCGGAGTGCTAATTCTGACACCCCCGACTGGAGTGTTCATTCCTTTTCAGATGACTAGCTGAGGATCTTGAGCGTCCCATTGGATCCAAAGAATATTTCAAACCACTTCTCCACAATTGGCGCCGTCTGTGGGAATACTCTAGCACATCCATGGCAGGCGTGACATAAGATCCTCCGGTAGTCGCTGACGACCTTACGCCATGAGTTGATACCACTCCAAGCAACATGCTTATACCAGAGACCATTGCCGCACGACAGACCTTGAACTTCGACTCAGTTGCCCAGATCTCACCCTTGACATCAGCACACGAGACAATGCAAGAGATTATGGCTCAGGCGAAGCAAAATGAACAGAGGTTAAAAAACATGTTGGCTGAGAACGAGTGCCTTTGACAGGATTTGGCCTTGGAGGTGGCAAAATCCCAACAGGCCGCGCGCCAAGATCTGGGATGACCTCGAAGAAAGGATGGTCGACGACCTTAAATTCAGAGACAAGATAGTGGCAGTGATTCTGACTCCTCATCCCCAGAACCCAAAAAGAAGGGGCGAGTCGAAGTCTCCAGTTCTTCCGAAGGGAGTCCGTGTGCACAGAATAAGAGAAGAAGAAATGATTCAGACGAAGAGGACCAACATGACCCCTTTGTGCGACGGATCGCAAGGGCAGTACTACCAAAAAAGTTCAAAGCTCCATCATTCACCCTATACAACGGAAAATCAGATCCCACTGATCACATCCATCATTATAAGCAAGCCATGACGTTGCACGCAGACGACGAGGCCCTCTTGTGTCGAATATTTCCA
This sequence comes from Camellia sinensis, assembly GCF_055761805.1. NCBI lineage: Eukaryota > Viridiplantae > Streptophyta > Magnoliopsida > Ericales > Theaceae > Camellia > Camellia sinensis. The sequence continues at coordinate 96,340,116 of NC_138975.1, read as the reverse complement.
AGCAGTTTGGGACCATTAACCATCAGATGGTATTATAAACTGGAACCGACATCAACTAAAAGCTTCCATCAACTCCAAAAATCCTTCAGGGCAAGGTTCATCACCAATGAGGTCTAGCTAAAGCAAGCCGATTCTCTCTGGGCAATGCAAATCCAACCAGGGGAGACCTTACGTGCGTATTCGGCGCGCTATTGGGAATGCTTTAATCTCATAGATGATGCCTGCAATGACTCCATGGAAATCACCGCTTTCAAAATGGGGTTGCATCTTGATAGTGCTTTTTGTAGTTCCTTGACCAGAAGGCCCCCCAAAACAGTCTGGTTGTTAATGAAGAAAGTCGAGGAATACTGCAAAGTGGAGGATGACGTTCGGTGGGTTAAAACTGGGCACAAGGCCAACAAGATGGCCCCATCTGAGATCGTTTAGCCTATAAATTCTGTACCATCAAATGACCAATGTTCACAACGGGCTAATGAACAACTTCAAGTGGATAGTAGACACATCAGGTACGCGGATAAGAAATATGCAGAGTTATCAGAGCTGATTAGTACGGTTATATCTAAAATTCAACATCTTTCGCTCTTCAAATGGCCACCCAAGATGGTGGGACCTCTCGACACGAGGAGATGAGATAGATGGTGCGAATATCACAAAGACCACGGACATGATACAAACAGTTGTTATGCCTGGAAGGATCATCTTGAGGAATTGGTACGAGACGGTTGGCTTAAGCAACACGTCCGAAAGGACAATTCAGCCAAAATAGTTGCTTTACGACAAGATTCACCCCCACTCGGCGTAATCCATATGATATGCAGCCTGCCGACGGCATCCACGGTACATACGATTCAGTCGCATCCTGACCCCCAAAAGCAAATCACGCCAGCAAAACGGCCCCATGAAGCTCCGAGTATTACTTTCGACGATTCTGATTTGATCAGCGTAACACTCCCCCACATTGGTCCTTTGGTCATTGAACTACGTGTAAATCGATTCACCGTTAAACGCATTCTCATTGACCAGGGGAGTGCTTCGGAAGTTATGTACTGCAAGACCTTCATCAAACTCGGGTTCACTGAGTCGGACCTGTCTCCAGCTCATTATCCGTTATTCGGCTTCAACGCCAATTCGAAATATCCGTTGGGCAAAATCACGCTACCAGTTCGAGCGGGCTCTCGATCAGTGGATGTGGAATTTTTGGTTGTCAAGCTTCCTTTGCTGTATAATCTGATCATGGGATGAACTTGGTTGCATACCATGTAGGCCGTGCCAAGCACCTATCATCAAGTACTTCGCTTCCCAACTGAACGCGGCATTGAACAAATCCTTGGCTCCCAAAAATCGGGACTAGCATGTTATCTTTTTGCCGCAAAGACACCACGAGAGCTAGAAGTGAATTCTATTGAGGTGCTAGATCGAGAGAGCCTCAATGATGTTGGGCGGCTCCCAAATGAAAAGGCAACCGAATCCTTGGATCGAGTTGAAATTGATGGGAATCCTGACACGTTCTTCATGGTCTGCGCTTTCCTGAATAAAGTTGACAAGGAGCAGTTAATTTCCTTCTTACTCGGCAACGCTGATGTATTTGCGTGGACACCATATGAGATGCCGTGGGTGGATCCATCTGTTTCTCACCATCGTTTAAACGTTGACCCCAAATGTAAGCCGGTTATTCAGAAAAGCCGGCGGTCAGCCGCAGAACACACTGCTGCCATTGTTGAAGAAGTTGACCGGTTGCTTGATGCCGGGGCAATCCAGGAAGTGACATATCCTACATGGCTGTTGAATACTGTGGTGGTAAAGAAGAAAAATGGGACTTGGCGTGTTTGTGTGGACTTCACGGACTTAAACAAAGCTTGTCCCAAGGATTGCTTTCGCCTCCACAGAATAGACCAACTCATAGATGCCACGACACATCATTAATGTATGAGCTTCCTGGATGCCTATAGAGGCTACCATCAAATTGCCATGCATCCGGAGGACCAAGACAAAACTGGATTCCTCACCCCAAGAGGAACCTATTGCTATAAGGTCATGCCTTTTGGGCTGAAAAATGCGGGGGCAACTTACCAAAGACTAGTCACTGCCATGTTCAAGGAGTAACTCGGTCGTACTATGGAAGTGTACATTGACGATATGGTGGTCAAGTCTAAAGAAGAGCAAACTCATCTAGCCGATTTGGAAAAGACGTTCGGCATTCTACGCAAGTACAAAATAAAGCTGAACGCTTCCAAATTTGCATTTGGGATCGGATCCAGCAAATTCCTTGGCTACATTGTTAACCACCGCAGAATCGAAGCCATCCTGAGGCAAATCACAGTAATTCTGGAACTCGGCTCTCCTCGATCGGTCAAGGAGGTTTAAAAGTTGATGGGGATGGCCGCCGCACTTAACAAGTTCATCAGTCGTTCCACAAATCGCTGTCGACAATTCTATCATACCCTACGACAGGGTAAATCTTTTGAATGGACCTCTGAGTGCGAAGCCGTTTTGAACGGTTTGAAGACTTACCTCTAATCAGTTCCACTCTTTACAACACCTTTGGCAGGTGATCCGCTCATTTTATATCTGGCAGTTTTCGACCGAGCTGTCAACGCTGTGCTGTTAAAGGAAGAACTTGGGAAGCAGCGGCCAGTTTATTATGTGGGCAAAGCAATGGTTGACGTCGAAACACGTTACCATCCGTTGGAAAAACTCGTCATTGCTCTCGTCATGGCAGCAAGAAAACTGATGCATTACTTTCAGGGGCATACCATTGGGGTACTAACAGACTACCCCCTCCGGTCAGTACTTCGTAGTGCAGAAGCATCAGGGCACGTTTCAAAGTGGGCTCTTGAACTCGCCCAGTGTGATATTCAGTTTCTGCTTAGGACCTCAATCAAGGGGCAAGTGCTCGCCGACTTTAAGTCTGAACAGATTCAACCTATGCCAAACTAGAGAATTTATGTTGGGGACATTTGGCAGTTGTATTGTGACGGATCATCCAACCAATGTGGTAGTGGGGTGGGCGTAGTGATCATGGCTCCCGACGGGGCAATAATCGAGCAGGCTGTCAAACTGGGCTTCGATGCATCGAACAATGAGGCCGAATACGAAGCATTGCTAATCGGCTTACAGAATACACATCTCCTTGGTGCTCGGAGTCTGCTTATCTTCTGCGATTCAAAGCTAGTCATCAACCAATTGAAAGGGGAATACGTAGCCAAAAATGACTGTATGGCAGCTTACATGAAAACGGCGAATTCTTTGCTGGCAAAATTTGACCATCATGAACTAAATCAAATAACCCGGGATCAGAACACACATGCCGATGCCCTGGCCTACCTAGTCTCCGCCGTCAACTCAGAAATCAAACGGACAATTGAAGTAGGATTCATCCCTAAGCCGAGCATTGCCCCCTTAGAGTCAATTCAAATTAATGTCATAGAATCAGGTCCAAGTTGGATGGACCCTATCACTGCATTCCTATCTTCTGAATAGCTCCCGGCAGAAAAAAAGGGAAGCACACAAACTACGAAACAAAGCCTTACGATATTACTTGGATCCGCAAGGAAAGCTCTACAAAAAATCCCTTTCTAGTCCATATCTAGAATACATTTATCCGGATAAAGTCGAAGAACTCCTAACTGAAATACACGAAGGTACAAGGGTATTATTGGTCGACAATGAGAGCTGATGCCAAGTGTTACGTCAAGAAATGTGAACAGTGCCAGAAGTTTTCCTCTTTAACCCATTTGCCTGCTGAAGAGTTAAGCTCTATCACCAGTCCTTGGCCGTTCGCCCAATGGGGACTTGACAACGTCAGACCATTACCTTGTGCCCCGGGCAATAAGCGATTTTTGATTATCGCGACAGATTACTTCACAAAATGGATCGAAGCGGAGGCACTAGCGCATATTCGAGATACTGATGTTAAGTGTTTTGTATGGAGAAATATCATAACACGATTCGACATTCCAAAAGCACTTATTTCAGGCAACGGCACCCAGTTTGATTGTGGCGTCTACCGGGAACTGTGCAGCACGTATGGTATTTGGCCTTATTTCTCCACGTCGGCTTATCCACAGAGCAATGGTCAAGCCGAAGCCTCTAACAAAGCCATCTTGAACGGCATCAAGAAGAGGCTGGAGAAAACTAAAGGCAGATGGGTCGAAGAATTGCCGCGTGTGTTGTGGGCTCATCGCATTACGCCGAGGCGATCCACTGGGGAAACGCCATTTGCTTTATGCTTTAGAACTTAGGCAATCATCCCCATGGAGATCGGCCTCCCAACCTTGAAAATGAAAGTTTTTGATATGGGCCGAAATGACATGATGTTGGCCTTGGATTTGACTCTGATTGAAGAACGGCGAGACCGTGCCCTTGCATCCATGGCACGGTACTAGCAATAGGTTGCTAAGTTGTATAATCAACGTGTTCAGCTATACCGCTATACACCAGGAGAATTGGTCCTCAAGAAAGTACTTCCGGTTGCCAGGAATCCGGCTGACGGAAAACTGGGTCCTAACTGGGACGGCCCCTATCAGATCTATTCAATCGCGAGAATAGGGGCATATCAGCTAAAAGACATGTCTGGGAGAAGTCTGCCACGACCTTGGAATTCCACGCATTTGCATAAATTTTATCATTAACTCGACATGTGAGGCATGATGACTTGTTTTGAGTGTTTGCCGTGTACAACTTTCACTTTTATAATGCAAGACTTCTTATCTCACTATATGGAATTTTAGTTCGAAATAAAAAGCCTCTAGATTTGGAGCGCCCTTCGTGGATATCACAATTGGCCAAGATAAAAGCCTCCGAATTCGGAGCCCCATCAGTGAGTGACACGTTTGGGTTGAATAAGCCTTTGGATTCGGAGCGCCCTTCGTGGATATCATGATTGGCCAAGATAAAAGCCTCCGAATTCGGAGCCCCATCCGTGAATGACACGTTTAGGCCGAACAAGCCTCCGGATTCGGAGCTCCCGTCGTGGATATCATGATTGGCTAAGATAAAAGCCTTCAAATTCGGAGCCCCATCCTTGAGTGACACGTTTAGGCTGAATAAGCCTCCGGATTCGGAGCTCCCTTCGTGGATATCACGATTGGCCAAGATAAAAGCCTCCGAATTCGCAGCCCATCCGTGAATGACACGTTTGGGCCGAATAAGCCTCCGAATTTGGAGCGCCCTTCGTGGATATCACAATTGGCCAAGATAAAAGCCTCTGAATTCGGAGCCCCATCCGTGAGTGACACGTTTGGGCCGAATAAGCCTCTGGATTCGGAGCGCCCTTCGTGGATATCACGACTGGCCAAGATAAAAGCCTCCGAATTCGGAGCCCTATCCGTGAATGACACGTTTGCACCGAACAAGCCTCTAGATTCGGAGCGCCTTTCGTGGATATCACGATTGGCCAAGATAAAAGCCTCCGAATTCGGAGCCCCATCCATGAATGGCACGTTTGGGCCGAATAAGCCTCCGAATTCGGAGCGCCCTTCGTGGATAACATGATTAGCCAAGATAAAAGCCTCTAAATTCAGAGCCCCATCCGTGAGTGACACGTTTGGGCCGAATAAGCCTCCGAATTCGGAGCACCCTTCATGGATATCACGATTGGCCAAGATAAAACCCTCCTAATTCGGAGCCCCATTTGTGAATGACACGTTTGGGCCGAATAACCCTCCGGATTCGGAGCGCCCTTCGTGGATATCACGATTGGCCAAGACAAAAGCCTCCGAATTTAGAGCCCATCCGTGAGTGACACGTTTGGGCCCAACAAGCCTCCGGATTCGGAGCGCCCTTTGTGGACCATGATTGGCTAAGATAAAAAGCCTTCGAATTCGGAGCCCCATCCATGAATGACCCGTTCTGGCCGAACAAGCCTTTGGATTCGAAGCGTTCTTCGTGGATAACTCGGTTGGCAAAGATAAAAACCTCCGAATTCGGAGCCCCATCCGTACAGGAGACATTTGGGCCGAATGAGCCTCCGGATTCGGAACGCCCTTCGTGGAAAGCACGATTGGCACGAAAGAGCATTCGAATTTGGAGTCCTCTTCATGAATATTGTGAGTAACACACATAAACGTAGTTGACATACAATGGGAGATGATTATAGCTGAATCTATAAACATAGACTGAAATAACATGCAAACATTTAAAATAATATGTTTCATTAGTTTCATTAAATTAATCGAGAGTACATTGTTTGCTTCCAATTTATTTTAAAGCGGCACAATACATTCAGTTTTGTTCGGCATCACCCTCGTCGTCGCTCTTCTCGACGCCGAAAGCCGCGATGGGAAAATGATGACGCTGATATAACGGTGACGCCGAGTCAACACCTACTACCCAGGGAGCCTCTGCGGCATAGAGAGCCTTGACCCAGTCATGCTTAAATCCATGATTCTCGCATCAACAGACCTCCTCGGCAAGATTTTCCTTCATCTTCACTATCCTAACTTTTCGGCCCTCATGGAAACCTTGTTCATAAGCCCTTGTCTTTGCAGCCTATATTACAAACATGCTTGTCGTATCACAATCGGCAATCACGTGACTTATAAGCCGTTGGGTCACTCTTTCCTCCACAATCGGGTTAGCTCGGCCGGCCGACTGAGTCTCGGCGGTTTTGACTTTTCTTAACTCCTGCTCGGCTTTCTCTGCGCGAGCTTCTAAATTACGAATTCGAAATCCAGTCGATCAATCATCGACTGCTGGACTTCAGGAGGAAAAATCTGTCGTGCAAATTCAACTGCCACGCTTGGATCTCGGACGATTGAATTTGCTTCCATCATCGGTTTATTCCTAATAAAAACTGAAAAACTCAACGGGCGTGGTGGCCCACTAGCCTCACTGCGCGAATGAGGGGAGCTCCCCCCCTGTCGCTTCTCCCTCCTAGGTGACCTACTTCGACGACGTGGAGAGGGACGCCTCTCCCACTCCCCAGACGTCCTACTCCATGTTCGTGAAGGTTCCCTACCTCGATTCATCGCTGCATCTAGCTCAGCCAATGTCCTACCTTTCCCTCTGTTGTTGAGGAATAGTCTCCTTGACATTCACACTTATCTAACCTTCTTCGACAGACTGGTTTGAGTTGAGTTCGAACACACTAATGGGACCTACGCACACCAAGCAACCACCCTTTTTATTACCTGCTGGTGCACCGCTCCCAAAGCGATCTCTTCAATGTTGTCCCAGCCAATTCATGTATAGCTGATAACCGGCAGCCACGATCACTAATCCGCTGGGGCAAGGGCAAATTAATTAACCTATTCAACGTAACATTAATTCTTTGTGCCGAACAGAGAGGCTGCCCTAGCCAATTCATGAATCGCCGATTATCGTTGGCCACGGTCACTAATCCGCTGGGGAAGGGAAAATTAATTAATCTATTCGCCCTGCATCAATCCTTTGTGCCAAACAGTGGCTGCCCCAGCCAATTCATAAATGGCCGATTATTGTTGGTCACTGTCACTAATCCGCTGCGGCAGCGACAAATTAATTAATCTATTCGGCCTAACATCAATCCTTTATACCGAAAAGATAGGCTACCCCAGTCAATTCATGAATGGCCGATAATCGTTGGCCACGCTCACCAATTCGCTGGGGCAAAGGCAGATTAATTAATCTATTCGACCCAACATTAATCCTTTCTGCTGATTAATTAATTTAGCACCAAGTTAATTTAATAGTTTCGTTAAAACTTATTTCATGATTTTACATTTTACTCGACTGTTAACACGCACATTCAATAAGCTGAAAAGCAAAGGCAATTTTCATTCATAAATTGAGTACAAACAGAAGTCACACATGAAAACTACCTTAAAAGTTCTAACCAAAATATAGTCAAAATCTAACCAAACTTACATATATTCGGATACCAAAACAAAACGAAAATCACTAAGCCTAGGTTAGTTTTTAGGGTCAGACTCCAGCGGCTCAACATCTACCTGCTCGTACAGAATTGGCTGTTTCGATATCACGTTAACAGCAGCTAAGGCTTTGAGCCAGCAGTGTTTGAAGCCCCTGTTTTCGAACTTAGGCACTTCCTCAACATAGCTCTCTAAGGCTGCGTCCTTGCCGACTTGGAAGGCCTTGGATGTCTTGGATTGAACTTCTTCCTTCGCCTTCTTTAAATCTTCCAAGTCGGCCTCTAGCTTGGATATCCTCTCGTTGGCCAATTTGAGCACTTCTTCGCTCGCGTTCGCTCTTTCTTCAGTGACCAATCTCAATTGATCAAATTATTGGCCTTGTCAGCTTCGGCATTGACCCTCGTTTTTTCTTTCGCCGCTCGGCGAGAGGCCTCTACTCTATTGTTCTTTTCAACTTCCACTTCAGCTCTCAGAAAGCCAATCTGCTCGATTGCATCATGTTGGCGACGACCAATCTCGGCTATCCTCCCCGCCGCCTACAAACCAATGAACCAATAAGATGATTCTGCATCAAAAACTTTTGTATATCACCTAAGGATTAAGACACATACCAATATCATTGATTGAGCGGCTAGTGCTATGGTCAATAGATCATGCTTTTCCCGAAAGGTCGCCCTGTCAACCGGCAACGAAACTGAGGAGGCTAAGCTCAAGGCCACTGCAGCATCTCTCACGGCCGATGCATCAGAAGTAATCGGCACGTTCTTTATCCGGGGTTGAATTGTAAACGGAAAAACAAGTCTGATTCTTCTATGCGTGGCCATTTATCAGCCAGGTTTTTCGAGTAATCTTCGGTCTCGGCCGGACGCTTTTTTCTCGTTGCTCCGACACCTGGCCCTCTGGTTGACCGATAAGAAGCTCAGTTTCGACCAAATCAACATGAGTCATCTCCTCAACAGGAGCAGGTGTAGACTCAGTCCTAACTTCAGGCGGAGGCGGTGGAGGCTAAGATCGTTCGGCTTCGGCTTTCTTGCGTGCAGCCATCCTCTCGGCATTCTTCTTCCTGGCCAACTGAGTAAACGACTCACCAGTGATGTTATCGGGATATGAGCTGGGTAGGTCCCCCAAGTCGGTGAAAATATCTTCGGAGGAGATGTCCGGTTGGCTCGAAGTCAATGGAGGGTTAAGGTTGGCTTCCTCAAAAGCTGAATTCAGTGCCGCATCAAACTCTAGTCTTTCGAAACTGTCCGAGGGTTGATCCGGTTGCTCAGCAACTTCGGCTACTTGTTCAGCCGCTGGCTCCAAATTTGAAGCTTCAAGACCAATTTGCCTCAGATTCTTGAAGTTCAGAAAAATAAGCATCGTAAGCTGCTGTTCACCCCTCAGAACCAGAATGTTATCTGCAGCTGAAAACATGGAGTAGGTTAGCTCGTATCTGAAAAGTATGTGGGCCACCCTGCCTTGCTTCTGAAGATTCGCACGGCTAAAGAATTGGAGCGCGGTTTTAATTTCCGCAAGTATGGCATCGTCAGCTGAGACCAAAACTTTCTTCAAATTGTTTTCGGCATAAACAAAACGGTAAATACATAGAAGGGAAGCCGAATAAATATATTACAGTGAAAAATAAAAAATGAGCTATACAGCCACCTGGTTCGCCTTTTCGTCTTGGCACGGGATCTAGGCAATCTTCACACTCACCGAATTTCCATTTGCCTCGGACAATGACCATCACATCATCAACACGCTTGCTAGGGCTGGCAAGCATAGTCATTAAGTGATGATCGGTATCCTTGGCCTTGAGAAAATAGCGTCCCAGCTGGCCAGTAGATTTGGATAAGGCATAATAATACCGAATTGCAGATATACCAAGGTTAATCCTAAGGCGCCGGTTCAACTCTATAATCCTCATTATGATTCGGAAGAAATTTACGTTGGGCTGGGAAGGGATCAGACCCCAGTATCGAAGGACGGCCCTTAAGAATGGGTGAAGGGGAAAATGGACTCCGCCCTCAGTAATTGATAAGAGAGGAAAGATGATTGTACTTTCATCAGTCCTCTCCATATCAGTGGTGCTGTCCGCCACGAGTAACAGATAGACGTCGTCGGGGATGGAGTAATGGCATCGAAAATCGGAAATTTGTTCTGGTGAAAGGAGTTCTTTCAAGTTTTTTGCCATCTTAACCAACCTAAGGATTATGCGAAACCAAAAATAAACAAGGAAATGGGATTCGAAATGAAGGAGAAGAGAACTTACAAAAAGCAGAAGAGACAGTGAGAAACAGGAGGAAGTTGCAGAGGTCGCGACTCGAAGGGACAACATAGTTTCAAATCGCATTAAATGAAGGAAGCGTACGAATAGGCGGGAAGATGTAACGATGCCTAAGAAGCATGTTCTGACATGTGTTGGAATGAGGTTAACCGCCATTCCTTCCTTGACTTTTCAAGTTCAAAACCAAACATGTCGACTAACTGGTGTTAATAGGATGTTTGGGGGGCAATTGTGGGAGCCAAAAATTATGGGAGCAATAAAGCCGAATAAAAGTATAAGGACAGTCACAGATGGAATTTGTACTCGGCTTCATTTTGGATGATCCCAAAGCCGAATATATTAATCGGCCGAGGAGCAAGTCAAACTAAGGCCGAATACATAAACATGCAATGGACTAAGGGTGGGCCTGATCCTGAGGCCAAAAGAAAAATATAAATAGAGGAGCATCAACCAAAGAAAGGTATGTGAGAACAAGTAAGTTTAACTTAAGATATAAGCAACCAAGAGAGTATACACTGACTTATCCGTCGGAGTGCTAATTCCAGCACCCCCGATCGGAGTGTTCATTCATTTTCAGGTGACTAGCTGAGGATCTCAAGCGTCCCATTGGATCCAAAGAGTATTTCCAAACCACTTCTCCACAAAAAGTTATATTTATTGTAAGGAACCAAAAAATTATTATTTTTTTGTGATACAAAAAAATATACATTCTATGGTAAAAATTATTATACTTATATATAAGGTACACATATTTTTAGGGTGCACACGATAATCTTTTCCGATTTCTTTTGTTTTCCATCTTCTTATTTTTTGTTATCAATATAACCCATTTTCTCTTCCTCACATTATCTCTTTCCACTAGATTCTTAAGAAGACAATTCTGCTTGAATCATACTTGACTTATTTGCCCTTTTCCATCTCTGTTCTTATCCTTCTCCTTGATTTGTCTCGCTCTCAAAATTGTCTTTCGATCATCACAGCTGTGTGACAATATTGGAGTTTAAGTAGGCGTTTGAGTACTTGAAAAAGCGACAATTTTTGTTACATATTTTTTAACAAATTTTACTTAATATTTTAGTAGCGTTATGATAATTTGTGATTTAGAAATGGAATTATACATTTGTTGATAATATTTCACATTTTTTGTGGTAGTGTTATATATTTTAACCACAAAATATGTAACATTACCACAAAAATGCTTAATTTTATTTTTAAATTAAAAATATTGTAATTTTACTAAAAAATTTAGGGATACTTACCAATCAGTCCTATTATAAAATACAACACAACATTTTCTTAATTTAATGACATTTGAAAGTGTCACTAAACTATTCTTCTAGTGACATTTTTTAGTCTTGTGTCATTTTAAGCAAGTGTCATTTATACCCATGCCATGGTAGATACTAGTGGCATCTCAGCCACACTTGCAAGTGCCACTACACCATCATGGTTAAAGACTTTCAATGACACTTTGATGTTATGATAGATACTATTTGTGACACTATCAAGCGTCATTAAAAAAAGACTTAGTGGCACTTCAGTGACATTTGTAAGTGTCACTATACCATCAAGGCTAAAGACTTTCAGTGACACTTTAATGTCATGGTAGACACTATTCATGGCACTACCAAGTGCCATTAAAGAAGACTGACAATCTAAAAAGTGCCACTATATGAATTTTTAATGGTGCTTGTTATGCCACAATTGATATTTTTAACAACTTTATAAATGCCACTAAATCTAGTTCATTTGTGCCATAAATAGATATAAGTGCCACTGGAGTGTATTCTAGTAATAGTTTGCAAAGCTACTACCACTACTATGAAATGCAACTTATATGTTCTTTTCATTGACACTTTTAAAAGCCACAACTAAGCATGCGTAAATGCTTGTAAAAATTGAATCCATTTATAAAAAAAAATTGAATATTAATTGCCACATCCTATATTAATTTGACATCCATTCATCCTGTAATATTTTCATAATAATAAACAAATATTACCACCATAGGATCATCACATCAAAATATATATATATATATATAAATTTCAAACCACAATAATTTTTTTTATCTAAAAATAAAAATTTATTTATATTGTAATAAAAATCATAATCAAAATTATAAAATATTTACCACACTGACAAAGTTAAAGCAAAAAAACATTTAAAAAAAATTATTCCAACCATAAGTTCTGAAAGATCATAGTGATATGCATTTTCCAGAGAGACAGATTACCAAAACAAATTGAGTTCTCAAATTCTCAACCTCACTTGTATAAATATGGGAAAATTATGCAAATAGTCCATATAGTTTACACGATGTGTCAATTTGGTCCCTGTAGTTTCAATTTGATCGATTTTGCCCCTTAATTTAACGGATTGTGTCATTTTAGTCCAATAAATAACGGTTGTTAAGTTAATATAACGGAAAGTCAAATAATATGTCAATTTGGTCCCTGTATTTTTCACAATGTGTTAATTTAGTCCCTATCAAAATTGAGAAAATTGAAACTACAGGGAGCAAATTGAGACATTGTTTGACCTTCCATTAAATTAAGTTAACAACCGTTATTTATTGGACTAAAACGACACAATCTATTAAATTAAGGGGCAACATCGAGCAAATTGAAACTACAGGGACCAAATTGACACATCGTGTAAACTACATGGACTATTTGCATCATTTACGCTATAAATATTCTCGACTAGCATCCATTGTTGGAAACAAACGGTTTTATGGTGACTTTAATGTGAAATTAAAGTACGTCCTAACCATTGGTTGATGTGGGATTAAATAAGTTTAGATTCTTTGTAACAAGATCTTTACATCACAAAAAGAATAACAAAACACTATTAAGAATTAAATGAGAAATTGTCTCATAAAGTTAGCCTAATGAATGAGGTATTAGGATTTATGTATAACTACCAATCCCATATTGATTATAGAGAAAAACTTTGATGTGTATTTAAACCTCAAGATTTTGATAAGGTCATGAACCCTTTGGGGCATCCAAATTTTCTGAAGGGAGTTATAGATGCTTCAAGGATAGGCTTGGGTCAAAACTATGGTCCAAGTTGGTTATTGAAAAATTGCCACAAGTGCGCGTGTGCACACCGCTTGCCCGGACCAGATTGGGTCGGGGCCGAATCCAGGTCCATGGATCTTGGTCTTGGGCTTGGGGCTTGAGGCTTATTGGAATGTGTTAGGTTTGGGTTGGGCCAGATTGGTGGTCCATAAGCCTAATCCTTTTGGGCCAGGTATGTTGCAGATATACACACATGTGTATATAGAGTATATAACTTATATACTAATTGGCCCATCAGTTTTGGTCCATTGCTCCAGTTGTTTTGCAGAAGTAATGGCATGTATTTAGTGCCAGCCTTGATGGCTGGAGGCACTTCCTCTTTCCCCTGTTGTGTATAAAATGTGGCCCATCTTTCTTGGTTTGATATAGAATTTTTGGCTTCTAGATTATACAGTCAGTTTGCTTGCTCCTACAATTTTCTTCCTGTGTGAGAGAGTGCTGCCATTGTTGGTTTGCCAAAGCTAACATAAGATGCTTCTGCGTTAGCCGGTCTAAACCATCGTATCCTGGGAGACAGAAGTCGACGTACCTCCAGCACCCACGGTGAGACGGCTAATCTGTTTTAAAGAGACTGTGGTATCACACAGAGTTCAGTTTACTTTCTTTACCATTTTGTTGTATTGTGTATTTCTGTGCAATATGATTGTAAATTTCAGCATGTTTTCCTATTCTGAAATATAATTTGATTAATCATGAATCTATTTATTTTAGTTAATTACATAATTTATCAAACAATCTTAAAATAGATTATATGTGTATCATGGAATTCGATAAATAGATTCATATGTATTTTGAAAGAATTTGTGCTACTATTTTTTTCCCCAAAAACTGAAGCACCTCTATTGTTTAGATTCATGAGCAGTTTTAATTAGAGTCTCAATTTCTTTGTATAAATAAGCTAATGTTACATGTGTTCTAATTGTCCTTGACTGTGGTTCACTATGTTGTTGCTTGTGTGAATCTTTAATTATAATAAAATATATAAATATAAATATACACATGCTATTGTTTTTTAGAGCACATGTAATGGTGACTGTTTGCTACTGTGTGGTATATATATTTTTAATATATATATATATATATATATTTGCTTGTTCTTTGTTTTGGAAGATCAGAATCTTGTTTAGGTTTGGCATGCTAGTGGTTTATTCTTGTAGAACCAAAACTGTTTTCTAGTTCACTAGTTTTATAAAAGTGGATTAACATATGCATAGTTTAATTACACTGTTTTGATTTCTCAATCTCTAGCATAATGTGTATTCTTATTTATTCCAATATAATTTTATTTTATGAGCATGATTCATGATGTCCTACCATGTTGTGCATGTCTTTTTATATTATAATTTTATAATATAATTTGCATGCTCATAGGTGTTTAAATTTATTTTAGTGACATGCTAATTAGTGTCTACTTTTCTAGTATCATATACATGTTTCTTAGATCTGATATTTGTAGGAAATTTGCATGTTCGCTCTTTGTTTCCAAGCTTTTAGTTTGTTACATGCTTATAATTTTCCAGAATTGTTGCATGATTTTAATTGCTAGATTTATTTACATGTTTATTGTGAATTGCATTCATATATAACTCTTGCCTATTAATTTAATTTATTTATGTGGAGTTATAAAGGATTTTGTAACTTGTCTATTTATTTACATGTTTATGGTGTAAATTAAAATTTTAAATTAATTTTGGACTTTTAAGTTTTATGCGTATAACTTGTACAACATTTTAATTATTACTTAATTTTTCTATTCAACGCTTGTAGTTTTTTTTCCCAATTCTTTGCTTTGTATTTTGTCGTGTTCTCTGCTAACTTTCTTTACAAGAATACCTATGCGAAAGGGAATGGTAAAAAAATATGAATTCAAATGAATAGTATTTGGGATTGTAAAACCACAAATTTAGGCTACTAAATTTTTGTTGAATAGAAATACCTAAGCGAGGAATGGAGTTTAGAGAAGAAAAAAAAATCCTATTTGGATTAGTTTACATTTATTTATATTTGAAGCAATTTTTTTCTTGGATTTAGTGAGTTCTTTTCCAATATGTAGAAGCATGTTTTATTTGCTTGTGTTTACAATGTTTTAATTGCTTGTAATTTGTTAGCATTTTTTTTTATTATTTTAAATTGCTTGTGAGTTTAGAACTTGGTTTGTTTTAACCTAGTTCATTCCCTAGAAAACTTAATTCTAAACATTGTTTCCCATGGACTAGGAGTCAAACATGGTCTTGAAAGTTTTGTCAAAGGTTAACTGGGTTTTAAGTGGGACCGGTGTGACCCCTCTAGCCTGCTTGGAAACATTCTTGACCATGTTCGATTCTAGGGAAGTGGTGAAACTAGTTTTGAATTAAATTTCCAACTATAAGATTTCTAGTGTTAAGTTTAATTTCTGGAAACACAGAAAGTGATATTCTATTGTATTTTTCAGAAATGACAAATGTCATTGATGCTGCTGTTGCTGCTGCTAATGTTGGTAGGCATCAGAACCCTGGGGCAACTGGCTTGCCAACCCCTACTGCTGTGACCTCTGTGGTCAACCCTGTTGTTGCTTCTGCTGTTCCGGGAGGCCCATTCAACCATCATGGGCTCCCGGAGAAGTTCACGGGAGTGAATTTCAAGAGGTGGTAGTAAAAGATGCTATTCTACTTGACTACTCATAGCCTTGCAAGGTTTTTGAGTGAGGATCCACCAACCATGGAGGAGAATGAGCAAAACAAATAAAAGCTCATGGCTCTAGATGCTTGGAAGCAGTCAGACTTCCTTTGCCGGAACTATGTTCTAAATGGCTTGGTAGATTCACTTTTTAACGTGTTTTATGCCAAAAAGTCGACAAAGGAGCTATGGGCTGTTTTGGACAACAAGTCAAGACCGAGGATGCTAGGCCAAAGAAATTTATTGTTGGTCTATTTTTGGACCTCAAAATGGTGGACTCAAAAACCATCATCAGTCAAGTCTAAGAGTTCCAAGTAATTCAGCACGAGATTTATGCAGAGGGAATGTTTATGAGTGAATCATTCTAGAACGCTACTCTGATTGAGAAGTTGCCTAACGATTGGAAAGACTTCCAGAACTTCTTGAAGCATAAACGAAAGGAGATAACAGTCGAAGAGCTGGTTGTTAGGCTTTGGATTGAGGGAGACAACAGGAGGAAAGGAGGGAATACCTCTACTGTGAAAGCAAACGTGGTTGAGCATGGCCAGACCTCGTGGGTAAAGAAGAAGCCACCGACAAGCAAAAGCTCAAAGCTAGGGGCAAGAGGTGGTGTCGCCAAAAGGCCAGTTTACAAGTCATAAGAACCTACTTTTAGGTTGAATGGAAAGTGCTTCAACTGTGGCAGCGATGGGCATCGGGCGGTTGACTGCCATAAGAAAAATAAACCCTATAACAAGTACCCTCCACAGAATAGGAGCCATATCCACATAGCTGAAATGGAGGATCTGTCCCAAGAGGTGGACGACATGCATCTGTCATCTGTCGTCTCAGAGGTGAACATGGTGGGGTCCAACTCATAGGAATTGAACACTAGGGCCATTCGCCACATTGGTGCAGAAAAGAAGATGTTCACAACTTTCAAACCGGTTTCAAACGGTGAGAAGTTGTTCATGGGGAATTCTGTGACCTTAACTGTTGAGGGTCAATGCAAGGTGGTCCTGAAGATGACTTCAGGAAAAGAGCTGACTTTGAACGATGTCCAATATGTGCTAGACATTCATAAGAACCTTGTCTTGGGGTCATTCTTAAGCAAGCTTGGCTTCCGCGTGGTGTTCAAGTCTGATAAGGTTGTGTTGACCAAGAACAGGGTCTATGTGGGGAAGGGATATATGTTGGGCAGTATGTTTAAGCTAAATGTCCCAAAAATTAATGAGAAAGCTTCTTTTTCTACTCATATGCTTGAGTCCCCTAATTTATGGCATGATAGACTGGGTCATGTAAATTTTGACTCTATGCGTAGATTAATCAAGTTAGACCACATACCCTGTTTCAAGATTAAACCAAATCACAAGTGTGAAACTTGTGTACAAGAAAAATTGACAATGACTTCTTTTCATTCTATTGAAAGAAGTGCTAAACCTTTGGATTTAGTGCACAGTGATGTGCGCGACTTGAAAGTCGTACAATCACGTGATGGAAATAAGTACTTCATCACTTTTGTTGATGATTGCACTAAATACTGTTATGTGTATTTGTTTAAGAGCAAAGATGAGGCGATTGAAAATTTTATTCTTTTTAAGAATGAAGTTTAGAATTAACTAAGCCGAAAGATTAAGGCTTTAAGAAGTGATCGTGGTGGTGAGTATGAATCCTTATTTGTTGAGATTTGTGCTCAATTTGGAATTATTCACCAAACAACAACATCTTACTCCCCCCAGTCAAATGCTGTTGCTAAGCAGAAGAATAGAACGTTAAAAGAAATGATGAATGCAATGTTAATAAGTTCTTGATTTCCACAGAACTTGTGGGGGGATGCAATTCTCTCTGCGAATTACATTCTAAATAGAATACTTGGGAAGACAGTAGACAAGGCTCCATATGAATTATGGAAAGGCTGCAAGCCTTCTTATAATTTCCTACGAATGTGGGGTGTCTTGCAAAAGTGGTTGTACCTACACCCAAGCGGGTTAGGATAGGTTCGATAACCATGGATTGTTAATTCGTTGGATATGCATAGAATAGTAGTACATATAGGTTTCTTGAGCACAAGTTGATATTTCAGATATCCACAAGAATACCATAATGGAGTCAAGGAATGTGTCCTTCATTGAAGACGTATTTCCTTGCTAAACTCGAGGAGATGATCAAAGTCTGAGAAGGAACTTGAAGATGATCAAGTAGTTGATCAAGATGAGGAAGTAGATCAACCAAGAAGGAATAAGAGGGCTAGGATTGCCAGGTTCTTTGGTTCAAACTTCTTGACTTATATGTTAGAGAGAGAACCTCGAACTTTTCATGAAGTTGTGACTCCACTTGAAAGTCCCTTATGGAAAGAAGCAATTAAGAGTGAAATTGACTCCATCTTACAAAACCATACTTGGGAGTTGGTTGATCTACCTGCAAACAGTAAGGCCTTGGGGAGTTCGTGGCTCTTTCGGAGAAAAATGAAAGCAGATGGGTCAATTGATAAGTATAAAGCTAGGTTAGTTATCAAAGGATACATGCAGTGAGAAGGCCTGGATTACTTTGATACGTGTTCACCTGTGACAAGGATTACATCCATTCGCATGGTGATTGCAATAGCCGCTTTACGTGGTTTGGAGATACATCAAATGGATATAAAGATAAGTTTCTTAAATGGAGATTTAGATGAAGAAATCTACATGGAGCAACCTGAGGGGTTTTCAGTTCCAGGGCAAAATAAGAAAGTCTGTAAGCTTGTCAAGTCCTTATATGGTTTGAAGCAAGTTTCTAAGAAATGACATGAGAAGTTTGACAGTGCTATGTTGTCAAATGGGTTTAGAATCAATGAGTGTGACAAGTATGTATATGTTAAAGACGCTGACAAAGGTTATGTCATTTTGTGTCTATACGTAGATGACATACTCATTGTTGGTAGTAATGATGAAATGATTAGAACTACCAAGAGATTCTTAAACTCTAAGTTTGAGATGAAAGATATGGGCTTTGCAGACGTCATTCTGGGTATTAAGATTACTAGAACATCTAGTGGTATTGTACTTTCTCAGTCTCACTATGTTGAGAAGATACTTGAGAAATTTGGTAAATCAAATACAAGTGTGACTAGGACACTGGTAGACTTGAGTCTATATTTGACCAACAATAATGGTGAGAGTGTCCCTTAGCTAGGATATTCTCGAGTCATTGGAAGTTTGATGTATCTAATGAGTTGTACAAGGCTGGACATAGCCTATTCTGTTAGTAGGCTTAGTAGATACACGAGTAATCCGAATGCCAGGTTATTTACGCTATACCCGGGGTTATGGACTGCATTATAGCAGATACCCAGCGGTACTAGAAATGTATAGTGACGCTAATTGGATATCTGATATAAGGACTCCAAATCCACCAGTGGGTATGTGTTTATCCATGGAGGGGCAGTCGTGTCTTGGAAATCTTCCAAGCAAACGTGTATATTGAGTTCAACGATGGAATTTGAGTTTATTGCTTTGGATAAAGCAACTGAAGAAGCTGAATGGCTTCGCCAGTTCGTTGAGGATATTCCACATTGGCCAAAACTTGCACATGCTATATGTATTCATTGGAATGCCAATCGGCGAAGGATGTTCTTGTAAGAACAAAGACTACACTTAGATCTGAAAGTGAAAAAACAAAATACAATACACTTAAAATTTTGGAGCACACAGATTTTTCTCTTCAAGTTCTTAATTTTTCTCCACACAAAACACTTTTATTTATACCAAAAAAATATACATCCTGTAGACGCGCCCGCGGGCCTCGCTACAGCTTGGACTCAATTTGTGTCACGGTTCTTAATCTGAACCAAAGAGTCCAAATCCGACAAATCGTTTTTGGAAAATAGATTTTTTAGAAAGAAGTGCCAAACATGGACTGCTTTGCCAGATACAGAGTCGCCACCTAAATATTTTTTATGGGGGAATTTAGGAAACCCTGACTTGGTGCCAAAGGCCACGTGTCCGTCATCACCAAAGTTGCCTCGGCTCGGGAGCTTGGGTACGATTGGGGAAGGTCAGCTATGAGCACCCCCTCTCGCCCGATCCAAAGATCGGCCTCTACTAACCGTGATATCCGTTTTTGAAAACGTTATGTGTTCTTATTCCGGTTATTAGCCTAGAATTACTATGTTATGCGCACAGCAAACAAGTATAGACCGAATCGCCTAAATTGGAACAAAACATAGCATGTTTGTTTTGAAAAATGGTTTGCTACTCGCAAGTAGGCTAAAATGCAAGTTTTGCCACCTTCGAGTGGGCTTTTAGAAAAACATGATTTTGCCACTATCTAGTGGGCTTAAAACTCACAGTTTTAATGCATTATCCCAACTTAAGCAATTCGACCTTCATCCACAGGCATTCAAGCAGTTATATCACATAAGCAGCTAGCCTCATGGTAATCGTGCAATTATGTTAACATTCACAAGCATGCGAGATGCTAAAGCATAAATACTTACAATGTACTCCGTGCCAAAACAATAAACTAGTTAGCAAACATGCGTGATCCTAGTTCATGTTAAAGTGGCTAATGCAACGCATATAGAATGCAATTAGGATAGGCTCGGCTAATCCTAAAATGGCATGTGAAAATGCACAAGTAGCATGTATTCAAGTTAGATTTGAAATACTTATGCAGTTAGTATGATGCGCTAAGGCTGGTGCATGCAATACTGATGAATGATGCACGCATGCATAGCATAAGGTATGCTAAAGTAAACATGTCCTAATACTAACCATCAAAAGCAGGTAAGTAAAAGGGAGAAAGAAGCGGGGGTTGGAAGACATGCACACATGCACCCACAATTATTACACAATTGCCCTCGCTCGGAGGGTCCGAAAGAATAATGCAGTCTGAATAACAAACCAACTATCCCAGCTAATTAATTATTACAGACCAACTAAATTAGTTAAGCAAATCAACTAATCTAATAAAGCGATAAACGGCCTCGGGAAAAGAGCCCAATGCAATGCATGCTCGGTCTTGCTCGGAAGTCCACCGCCATGCGCAAGCTGCCTCTGTTTTCCCTACTATACTCCTCTGAAAACTGCCAAAGTCTCAAGATATTCTCACTGCATGCTGGGGAATGCCACCGGCCAAAGGGGATCATCACCGGCTGTGATTTGGTGGTCATCGGCTAAAGATGAAACCATCGGCCACCGATGGATGGCCGGTCGGCACTCTGTGTAGTCGATCGGCCGAAAATTCCTGCAGGGCCTGTTTGACAGCAGCAGAGGGCAAAGCTTTGCATGGCAATGCAATTCAAGCGAATGTGTGCACCGACACATCCCTTGTCATGTTTGTGACTCAAAGGGATACGACCCTTGGTTCTCGGACCACCAATCGCGCATTTCAATGCGTGATGGCCCAAGAGACCAAGTTGTGCATTTTCATTTCAAATGTCATGCAATGCACATAAACAAACAAATTGAACTCAACCTCTATCACAAGCAATTCAAGAGGCCAAGCATGCATGCTAGTACAATGCAACCTAAGCATGTGAGCCTAAGTGTGTAACATGGAGATGCAATGCACAATGCTCACTAGGCATGCAATCCATGTAAGCTAATCAAGTATGCAATGTGCAACTCAACCATGCAAACATGCAAGTTATACAAATATGCTAACAACTTGACCAAGAGGATGCATACCCAATGCAAGTGATTTTAAGCATGCAACACATGTAACCAAAGCATGCAATCATGGAATAATGTAATGACATTTGAATGGCATGCAAGGAAGGGACTTACACTAATTGGACAGCCCTAAACTAGGTCCAAAACAGTAGCCAATGCTATGGAAATGAGGGCCAACACACACACACACACATGCACATGCTAATGGGCCAACAGTCAAGCATCAAACATGCAACCTTTAAGCACACTTAAAAGTGACAAAACATGGATTAATGGCATGCACATAAAGCTCTAAAAAAATGTTATAAAGGTGCCAAACCAAGTAAATAAGGCAAGCCAAACATGCAACAATGGTCCAAGACTTAAGGCAAGCCAAAGGGGAGGGAAACCAAGGCTAGGTCAACCAAGCCTCACAAGGCCAAAGGGACTTAAAATAGGTCTAATGCAGACCTAAACAAAGCTAAGGATGTACTTAGATGGCATCTAAGTGGTCTAAAAATGCAAGCATACTCCAAGGCCTAAACAAGGGGCATAAGGCAACAACCTTTAAACACATTGAAGGGGGATCAAATGCAAGCATATAGGCACATCATGAGGTCTGAAATAACATGTCATGTGGTTCCAAACCACTGAAACAAAGCAAGGATGGCATGCTAGAAGGGCCAAAGCTTAAGGCATACAAGAGGGTTTACATGGTAGCTATACAAAGCAAGGCATGGATGACTCAAATGACTTAAAACAGTCCCTTAGCACATCAAAATATGCATATAATCTTCACAAAGCTTGCCCAAAACACAAAAGCATGGTAGTCTAAATGCTATGCATGTATTGAGGCAAATCATGGCATTACAAGGTACGTATGCTAGACAAACATGGTGTACCAAAACCAACATACAACAATGCTATATTATGACATAATAAGCATGAAAATCAGTCAAGGCATGGTCAATACACACTCAAACTATATGCTCCCTCAAGGGGCTAAAAATGGCCCTTTTCAAGGACAACAAGGAGAGGGGGTGGCCCTCTCCTTCCTAGGACCCCAAGGCGCCATCCTCATCACTGAAATCCCTCAAGATTTCAGTGGTGAGGAGGCCCAAACACAATGGTCCCGGAGCTCAACCGAAATGGCACAAAACAAAGGCCAAACAAGCCTTAAGAGGGGTCAAACAACCCCAAAGCTTAAAACACCCTTAACAAACTATTTAGAGAACTCAAAAACAAGACTTTTCTATGTTATACGTTAAGCTAAAAAAATAGTTGCAAATATGGCAAAACAAGCTATGAAAACAAGGCTTAAAAGGGGTAAAAGCTCACCCTTGAAGCACAGCAGCAAATCAGCAACTTTTGGACCAAGAAAAGGCTTCAAATCAACCCAAAAATCACCTCCAAGGACCTTAGCTCAATAAAAGGAGTAGAGAACTAGGTGTTTGTATGCAAAAGTGCAAAGAAAATGCACTTTTGAGCACAAACAAGCCCTAAACCTTAGAGAGAGAGGCAGAAAAATGTAGAGAGAGAGGGAGATTTTTGCTCTTTTTTTGTATCTCTCCTCCTCTTCCTCTTGTACATCTCTCTCCCCTTTTGAGAGAGCTTGATTGATATGGAGATATATCAATCTACAGCTCCTCAGAGCTCCCCACGTCCAGGCATGGGCTGGGGTATGGCCTGGAATGACAGCTGCCAGCTGTCTGCAGAAATATCTGCTGAAAACCACATTTGGCCGGCCGGCCATAAAAGTGGCCAACCGGCAGTCAAATTGGCCGGCCGGCCATCACATTTGGCCGATGGCAACATAACACAGCCGGTGGCCTCAAGCCATGGCCGGTGGAGTGTGGGGATGTCCCAAAAGCCATTCCCTACCCTCCAAAGCAAAAACACAAGTGTTTGGTGCAAAACCAGACACAAAACGGTCGAGTCGAGAGATCCTGAGGTAAGGCGCGTAGCCGAGGCCACTGGGAACTCAAGACGAACACAAAACATGGATGATCACCGAGTGTTCAAGCGGCGACGTCCAAGTCTTGAGGACGGTCAAAAATGGGGTGTCTACACATCCGTTGGAAGATGAGATGCTCCTCAACAACTGCTCCAGACAACTCATGAAAAGCATAAGCCTTGAAATGATGTGCTCCAGCTGCTCAAGGTTTGAAATGATATATATATATATATATAAGATACAAATTCCACCAATACTTACCTTTTATATATTAAAAAATATTTGCTATGAAAAGTTTGACATGTGTATCTTTACACATGCCATCATGCATACATGTAACATGATAAAATGGAAACTTAATCAAAAGTCTAATTGTACACATAGATATTTTTCTATATGCCAATTATATCAAATATGAAAATTTATACCCTATTAAAATTTTATAGTTTTTGTGGAGATTTTAAATGCACTTAAAAAAAAAAAAAAACCACCACTCCATGTAAATATACCAACTTGTCAAAATAAGACAATTAATCAATTTTAATTTTATTAAAAGGTGAATAGTGACCAGCCAACCAATCAATCAATTTTGTCAAAATAATACAACTAATCAATTTTAAATTGGACAAAAAGTGAATAGTGACCAGCCATTCAATTAATCAATTTTGTCAAAATAATACAAGTAATCAATTTTAAATTTATCAAAAAGTAAATAGTGACTAGCTGAATTTTTTCAAAATCGTGAACAGTAATATTTTCAAAATATTTCCATTTAAATAATATTTATAACAAATATATCATATAACCTATGTTTTAAACAAATAATATTTTGTGTCAAATAATATAGAATATGTATATTAAAAAAATCCAAAATTTTCAAATAATATTTTAAACATCGTCAAACAAGATCTAAGTGTAGTCTTAAAGGACTAAGGAAAGCGAAGAGTTGCACGAGCACAATCAAGAACATCCTTCTGGTGCTAGAATCTATTCTGTTTGCAGTCAGAAATTATTATGTTTTTGTCTCAGCTTGTAACGCCCTCAAAATTTACCCATTATATATCATTGACATGCATTATTTAAAGAAGACAATTTATTAATTCATTCATCAGAGTATTACTAAATAAAGCATCACATGTAATCATCGTATAAAATGCCCTACAGGCTTACATCTTTCCAAGCTAACACTTGGATACAAAAATATGAGTTTTAACTCAATACAAGAAAAGCCCTAGGCTTGAATGTTTACATGTACTAATAATTAAAGACAATTAACTAAAGGTAGTCTTCTTCAACCCAGAAGCCAAACCCTCCCAAGCTAAGTCCTTGGAGGTAGTTTATCACCTGAACCTGAAAATGATGTTCCCATAAAGGGTGAGCCACAGCCCAGTAGAAATATACTAAACCACATATAAGCAATGAATAAAGCAATAGCATTCAACAGATGGTTAACCAAGATAATCAATTACTTTAGTTTACGGTCTCATGACACTATTGTCTAAGATACGTTTTACTTTCCAATTTTATCAACATGGCTCAGAACCTGGCCAAACTTACAACAGTGAATCACATATATCATATTCACATCCTTCCAATATCAACAAACAAATGAGACTCAAGCTCAAATCAAACACTTCATACTTTCAGATTGATACACATTTTAGTGCTGTATCAATAAAACACTTCTATATAAATAAGCACACATAAAAGTGATGCTAATGGAGTCCATCCCCTATCTCCTCCCAAACAAAATCCGGTTTAGAGGTCCATCCCCTATCTTCCCCTAAACCGTGGAGTACATCCCCTATCTCCTCCCACACACAAAACAATGTGTACAAATGCAATGCTCAATCAATACACGTATTTTCTGTATCAATGCCATAGTCAAAATTAATGACTTAACCAATGTGATTAGTTTCAGTTATTCCTAATCCACATGCAATGTCTACAACAATCACGACTATCCTCCACCGATAGCCCAAAACAGTTATTTCTAAACTGAAAATAACTATGTCAACAATTCAATAGACAAATGATTCCAATTACCCAATTACGCCTTTTAATCAATGAATTCCCCAATTCCATGAATTTAACCCTCTTTTCCCAATTCCATGAATTACTTATACAAATTAATTCAATAATACAACTAGGGTTTTTCCCAAAATTTACCAAAGTATCCCCAACATATCAAAATACCAAAACTTAGAACAGAACCTATAAAATGGAGTAGGAAATCCCTACCTCGAAGAAAGCAACACAAATGGTGAAGACAAAGATGAGTGCCCAAATACCAAAGTGCTCCAAATCGCCAAATGTTCAGATTAAATGAAAGCCCTCAACTCCCTCTATCTTTTTAATGAAGGATCTAGGGTAGAAACACACCCTAAGTGGATCAAATCTAAGAAAGAAGGTGATTAGGGAGAGAGAGAAGTCGGACCTAGGGTTTGGAATCAAAAGAAAATGAAAAAGACTGATCAAATCCCGCTGCTGTGTATATAAACTGGACAGGCTCGCTCGAGCGAAGACATGGTCGCTCGAGCGACCAGACACAGAAAAGCAACGCTCGAGCCAAGGAAGCCTTGCTCGAGCCAACAACCCAAAAGCTCGCTCGAGCGAAGGAAAACTCGATCGAGCGAAGAACTCAAACCCACAGGTCTGAAACCAGACACACGCTCGAGCGAAGGAACTATTGCTTGAGCGAAGAACAAACTAACTCGCTCGAGCGAAGAAAAGCTCGCTCGAGCCAAGAATGCACAGCTACAGGTCCAAATCAGACGCAACCCCTCGCTCGAGTGAACAACTCCTCGCTCGAGCGAAGAACCAAAAACCTGGACAGCAACACTTGGTTTCTAAACCCAACCAACCTGAAACATACCTGCCCAACACATCCTATAATTCCAAATGAGAAAATAAGGGACAACAACAACAATTATACAATGACAGAATCTACGGAACCTAAGTCCGAATACAATAATCAAATGGGAAAAGACCGGGGTCGCTATACAGCTTTTGCTCTGTTCTGCCACAGAAATTACATGCTTGCATAAACAATGGTGGTCGACCGGCCTTGAGAAGTGGTCGGCTGGAAAGAAAGGTGGCCGGCTGGCCACTATTTTTGGGTTCTTCCCTATTGCCACAGAATTGAAACAGAGTAAAAACTGAGTATTTTCAAGGGATGTTTATCCTTTCTGCCTCTTCCTATCATTAAGATAATCAAAGGAGGAGTAGATTCGATTCACAAATCATCAATCATCGTAAGTATTTCCTTAGGGATGTTTATCCTTTCTGCCTCTTCCTATCATTAAGATAATCAAGGGAGGAGTAGATTCGATTCAAAAATCATCAATTGTCTCGCAAGTATTTTTAGGGGATGTTTATCATTTTCTACCTTTTTCTATCATTTTCTCTTATTTGACCTTCCAGTCTCCATTGGCTTGAGAAACAACCAGGTTTAAGTCTCTGATGACGTCCAACCTTATTGCCCCTAGTTCTAGGGTAGCTTCCAATCCCACGATACACGACTCATATTCTACTTCATTGTTAGACACTTTGAACCAGAGTTTGAAGGCTAGAAGTATATGGGAATCAATGGGTACTATCAACAACACGCCTATCCCGTAACCGTACTGATTAGTTGCTTCGTCAAAGTACATTGTCCATCTCTGCTCTTCTACCTACAAAATCTTTTCATCTGGGAATAGGTACTCTACTACTTCATCTCCTTCCGCGGGGTGGTCTACCAAAAATTCTGCTATTGCTCTCCCTTTGACGAACTTGCGAGTGACATACTTGAGGTCAAACTCAGAGAGAAAAAGCAACCAACGAGCTAGCATACCCGTAAGTGCCGATTTCTCAAAGTGATATTTGATAGGATCTAATCTCGAAACCAAAATTACAGAGTGAGCTAACAAGTAGTGTCTCAACTTCCTAGTTGCCCAAACCAAAGCTAAGCAAGCTTTCTTCAGAGGAGTGTAGCGGGGCTCATAATCCAACATCTTCTAGCTCAAATAGTAGATGGCCATCTCCACTTTAGCTTCTAATTCTTGAGCTAGCATGCATCCCATGGTTGAATCTTTTATCGGCAAATACATGATCAGTGGCTTCCCCCTATTCTGCGAGCAACAATATAGGTGGATTCTGAAGGTACTACTTGACCTGTTCGAAAGCGAACTAACATCAATCGTCCTATCAAAACTTCTTTCCCTTTTGCAAGAAACCAAACAGTGGTTCACAAATCAATGTTAATATGGATATAAACCATCTTATGAATTGCACTTTGCCTAGAAAGCCGCACACCTTCTTTTCAGTCCGTGGTAGTGGCATTTCTAGGATGGCCTTGATCTTGGATGGATCCACTTCAATTCCCCTCTGCGTGATCAGAAATCCTAACATTTTCCCCATAGTCACCCTAAAAGTGCATTTCTGTGGGTTCAACCTCAGTCTGTACTTCCTGATCCATTCGAAGAATTTTTCTAGTGCGGTGTAGTGGCCTTCTTGCTCTTTGGATTTTACAATCATGTCATCCACATACACCTCGATTTCTTCATGGATCATGTTGTGCAAGATGGTGGTTGCAGCCCTTTGATATGTAGCCTCGGCATTCTTCAACTTAAAAGGCATAAGTCTATAATAGTAGGTACCCCATAGTGTGGTGAATGCAATCTTCTCTCTATCCTTAGGCGCCGTCAAAATCTAATTATACCCGAAAAACCCATCCATGAACGATAGCAATGCATGGCCGGCAATGAAATCTACCAATTCATCGATGTGCGGCAGTGGAAAGTCGTCCTTCAGACTAGCCTTATTCAGATCTCGGAAGTCGACGCAGACTCTGATTTTGCCATTCTTCTTTGGAACTGGAACAATATTGCCTAACCA
Source organism: Camellia sinensis (assembly GCF_055761805.1). Lineage (NCBI taxonomy): Eukaryota > Viridiplantae > Streptophyta > Magnoliopsida > Ericales > Theaceae > Camellia > Camellia sinensis. The sequence goes on along the minus strand of NC_138975.1, from coordinate 96,311,815 downwards.
GGTCAGATATTCATACACTAATAGAAAACCAGCGTCAATCTGCTTGGTGACTTCCGCTTTAATCTTCAGTGCCTAATCTGGACAGATCCTACGGAGTTTCTGCTTGACAGGTCTGGCCTCAGGGTCAAAAAGAATCCGGCGCTGTACAATCTCAGGATCGATTCTAGACATGTCTTTGTAGGACCACAAGAAAACATCTTTGAAATCTTTTAATAAAGTGATTAAACGCTCGCGTTCCTCCGAAAACAAGTTGGACTCGATCTGGACTAAGTGTGGATCTTTCTCAGTACCTACATTAATTGCAATGATTTCATCTATTCATGGATTTGCACGCCTCTCCTCCTCTTGGTAAATCAAGTTTTTCAAAGCCTGAGGAATTTTTTTCTCTTCGTTTTCATTAAAATTTTGAAAATCTTGGCCAATGCAATAAATTAACGGCACAGAGAAGTAAACAGAATCTGCAATATTCTCATTCAGAAGTTTCGACTCCTCGGTTACAACCGACTCAAAAGAAAATGCAAAAGAGAACCTAAATAGGACCTTGGCATCCGGGTTACCACCCCTGGAAGTGCCAGACTCAGACTTCTTAGAAGGACTCCAATCTGATTCCGACTCAACAAACTCAGTGGAATCAGATTCAGGCTGGTTATTCGATTTAGAACTATCAATAGCGCTCTTCTCGAATTGCCAAACCAGGCGTGGAGCCTCAACTGCGACCACAACAAGACTGGAATAGTCTGTCACTGGTTCATCCCCGATCATAGAGACAATAACACTATCCCCCTAAGTTGACGGGCTTAGCCCCAGTGTTGGAATCCGTCAGTAGGTCAGCCAGTGCCATCCCCAACAGTTCCTCTTCATCACTATTCGAGCTGGCGTTTCTGCCTTGCCCTATATCAATGCTTGGATTGATCTTCTCCTACTTGCTATTTGATAACTGGTAATTGAAGAGGATCTTGAACCCAAGGTATCTTTTCTTTGTTTCTTGGTTGACCCACGGCTCACAAAATCCACAGAAATGGAAGTCTTCTCCTTGGTAGGCAAAGCGTCCGTTTAGGGGTCCCATGATCAACTTGTGGACCAACTCAAATTGCTTCCTCGCTCTCTTTGCTTTAATTCTTTCCTTCAATTCATCCCTTTTTCTCTTCTAATCCTCTGCATCTGGCTTGTACCCCAGCCCAAAAGCATGGGGGTTATGAATTTATTTTCTGTCAACAGTATTTCCTTGCCTTCCACTTCTACCCAGTCCCGATCCGGGAAGGTGTCCTTGCTTATTCATCATATAGATGGATTAGGCACTCACATAAGTCCCCCGATCCTCTGCCATGATAGACTGCACCAACCAGGCCTCTACCAAGGTGAACCCACATAGGAACACATCTTATTTTCCGTGCAATATTTACAACAAGGGTGCAGTGATTCCCAAGGGAGGATGGATCAAAGAATTGCCATAAATAGTTGCAGTCCCCCATTTGAAAGGATATTTTCTCAGTTGGTGCACCGTTGAAGAAATTGCCTTCATTTGATGTAGCTAAGGTCTGCCCAAGAGTAGATTGAAAGTTACTGGCACGTCCATCACATGGAATTAGATGGGCTAATTAGTATTTAGCTTTTGAAGGTCCCTATAACATCACGACTGGTGTTGTCGTAAGCTTGAACAGCTTGTATCGTAGGCGTGAAGTCAGCTGGCTTCAAGCCTATGACATAAGCGATCCTCGCCAGACACACGTTGATTGCTGAGCTGGTGTCCACCAACACTACCGAGATCCACTTCTTCCAACTTTTCAAGGTTACATACAGAGATCTGTTGTGGTTATCTCCCTCGAGCGGCAACTCTTTGTCTGTAAAATACAACACCGGAATAACATCCCCAGATGTGACCAAAGACATCAATTGGTCAGTCGTGGTGTCTATAGGTAACTTGGTCTTGTTCAGTGCTTGTAGCAATGCTTGCCTGTGTTCGTGAGAAGCCATCATCAGCCATCAAATCGATATATCTTCCTAGACCTTCTTAAGTTTCCTTAATACCAGATCTTCTTCTATGTCCCTCTCCTTCAACTACTTAGCCTCTTTCCCGAAGGGTTCTGCGTGATCTAGGGATGGGGGTTTGAAATAACGACCACTTCTGGTCATGTGGTTAATCTCATATGTGTACCATGTATTGTCTAGGGTACCAGCTTTCCACCTCTCATCAGTGTATGCAAGGCTCAGATCATTGTCCTCCCACCATTCTCCTATAGTCATTGCTGGGCCATTATCAGGTTCCACCCAGATCATATTCACATTTCGCCCTCCGTTGGTGTGCTGCTTCTCCTCTGCGGCTGATTCAATCACTGTCTCCTGATACTATTTGAGTTTCTTTGGCATCCTTTCCCTATTACCAGATTCCCATCCAAGCTTTTCTCTAGTTTGGGCACAGTCCGCCTTTGACTTGACATCTTCTATTCTCTTTCCTTTCTCTTACTCCGAGCTTTTTTCCTTTGTATTTCCTCTATTTTCTCTTGTTGGAACTTTTCCAATGCTCACTCCTCCTCTGTCATAGGCATGGCCCCAGCCTTGCTATTCTCACCAATTTCTTATTCTTTAAGATTCTTCTTCATATGCTCTTCTGTATCAATTTCCTCTTCGCTACTCAACCATCCATGGCTGGATTCATGTTGGCTCAGATCCTACCACCTAATCTGAACACTACCCACATCCCCTTCCTCAAATAAGTAAAGATTCTCTAAGTCCTCTTCAAGTTCTGCCAGGTCATCAAGACGTTGTTCAGGCCAGTCATCCAGACTTTGCCTAGGCCTATTATCTCCAATGGCATTGATGTTGAGTGAGTCTGGTAGTATGATTGCAGGCTTTAGTTGGTCAGAAGCCATAATATACCGGCTAGGGTCATACACTTCCATGGGTGAGGGTTGTTTCTCCACCACTTGGGTGTCAGGGATCCCTTCCTCTGGTGAATTCCTCTTCTCTACTACTTCCACCACCACAGACCTTGATTGGGTTTTGGGTGTTATATCCATCATGCACGAATTCATGCTTTTAAGAATAACCACCCAAGGCTTAGGCAGATGGGATTGCGTGATATATATGTTGGGGTTGAAGGTGGGCGGTAGTGTATGGATAAGGTTGATATTTCTAGGTATGGAGACTTGGTTGTGGACACGGAGTGGGTTGGGGGTCATATTTGGCTTTGAGGGTGGAGCTATGATTTGATTATTAACGAGATCTTGGATCTCATAATGAAGGCGATAACAACGATCAATGGAGTGACCGTGCTGTTGGTGGAAAACATAGTATTGGGTGGGGTCGTGTTTGGCTGTGAGTGGGTCAGAGAGAGCTCGAGGATCAAGGGGCTTAAGCTGCCCTTTTTCCATTAGAAGTTTAAGAGCACGAACTGGGCTCATGTGAAGGGGGGTAAAGGTTCTATATTGGTTTCAAGCTAGACCTGTGGGTTTTGAGGTTACACCAGCGAAGGGATTGGCTATCTTAGCCATTGTGGTGACGGTACTGATCTCGGCAGGCCTAGGAATAGTGCTATTGCTAGCATTGGTACTCTTGGTAAACAACCACTTTGCCGGCTCACTTGTTCTCTGGATGATGCATTTCTTAAACACGCTCTCTAATTTGAACCCCCAACTCATGCAAAGCAGCAAACGTAGATAGTGGAGCAACTATCATCCTTTGTAACATGTCCGGTTCAAGGTTCTGAACTACCAACTGGACTTGTTCCCTTTCTGAGGGCCTATTTGTCATTCTGGCTACTTTTTCCCTCCATCTTGCAACAAAATCAATGAAGGGTTCCTTGGGATTCTAAGTGGTCACTTTCTACTTGCTGATCTTTACTTCTATCTGAGTATTGTAGAAATATTAATTAACATATCCCTCATATAGTTCTTCCCAGTTCCATTTAGTCGAGTCCTCTAGTTTTGCATACCAGATAACCACCACGTCTGATAAAGTTCTTCCAAATAATGACAGTTTCTGAGCCTGAGTCAGGTCCATTGGTTTCAGAACATTCGAGAAGAGATGAACATGAACAATAGGATCTCTTCTACCATCAAATCTACTGATGTGAGGCATCTTGAACTTTTCTGGCAATCTTACAGAAGCCTCGATATAACCGTCTTCAATAACCAGGATGGAATTAAAGCCTTGTGATTTCTTGAGCGCCTTCTCTAGCCCGGCAATTTTTATCATAACCAGATCGATGTTGTTGATGTCGAAAGAAAGAAGTCCTGCATGGGTCTATGCCAGAGGTTTGAAAGCTTGAGCATGTGCTAACATCTCTTTGGGATCCTGGATTTGAGGGTTTTCAACTAGTGGAGGTGGATAAGGATTCGGTTAGGTAGCCGGGACTAGATGTACAGTAGATGCCAATGCCCCAGATGGGTGTCACATTTCAGCAATAGTTTCATCCTGAGCGGCAATTCTTTGATTCAGTGTATCCATGGTTTTTGTAAAGCTGCCATCGTAGCAGTAACCTCCTCTAGACTACTGTGTGTCATTGAGTGTCTGGGAGAGTTAGCTATTGGTGAGTCGAGTGGGTAAGAATAGATAGGCGACTACTGAGTGCTTTGTGCTGGCAAAAATTGACTGGTTCTTCTCATCCGAAGAACTGGTGGAAGGGAGACTAATGCTGGTTGGCCGTCAACTGGATCTCGAATTTTGTAAAGCTTACAAGGGTGAGTCCACAAAACTTAGGAGATATTACGTTTTTCTGAAGTTATGATTGCAAGACTACCTAGCAAAAGAAATAAAGAAATGGAAAACAACAATAAAAAATCGAACAACACTTTGGTCCAATTATTGACAGACATGATCATAACTAAAAGACTATATTTTGCACTGAATTCTACCCTCACAAACTGATTTCAACTGTACCATTGATATGAAGCATTCATGTATAGTTTCACTGTAAAGCACATACCGGGTAAAGAGAGCTGAAAAACCCCTATGAGGGGTCAGGTTACCCTGTCCTAGATTTGACATGATCTAGGGTTTTACTACTTCAAGCAAGTAGTTTCACAAAATCTTGCATATGGGTGAGCATCTTATCTTATGTTGGAACAGTCACTATGGCTTTACTATATGCAGCTAGGCCAAATGGTCAAAAGGGGTACCTTGGCAACATTACCTAACGTACCTCTCACATTTATCACCGAGAAGTGAAAGGAGGATCAAGCGGTATAACGGTAATCCAGATCCATGGGTTGTGTTTCCAACATGGTAGAGCCCATGATCGGCCAGCCTTTTGGAAAGCTTTTTAGGCAAGCCTCGGCAAGCTGTCCAAGAATAGTAGATAAAAAGCACAGTGACTTAAGATCAACAATGCAAATGCAATGCAAAGAACATATAAGTGTTGATAAAATTTTACATCATGAAGTTCGAGTCAAGTTCTCTAATATCCCCAACAGAGTCGTCAGAAACTGTAGCTGGTTTTTCGTGCTCTTCGAAGGGGTTTAGCCTTCTCGAATACGATAGCCCTACAGTTTAGACTCCCGCGGTTCTGAATCTGGTTTCACAAGTGCAATGTGAAACAGAAAAACACAAATGAGAGTTCAAATTTGACAAATCTTAGAAAATCCATTTATCATCAAAGATGTCAAAAATGGACTGCATTGCCAGATTTCAAAGTCGCCGCCTAAATATTTTTGAAAAATTTAGAAAACCCATGACTCGTGCCAAAGGCCACTTGTCCGTCATAACTAAACTGTCTCGGCTCGAGAACTTAGGTATGAAAGGGGAAGGTCATGAATTGAGCACTCCACTCACCTGATCAAAGATTGGCCTCTAATAATCATGATGGGATTTTTATGTACATTATATGTTGTTGTTCCGATTATTATGCTAACTTACTATGTGAGGCACACAAGTATAGACTATTTCATTCACTTTGGAATGCTTTGATTTCATGTTGGTTTGAAAAGAATTTTGAATTTGTGCCACTTCAAAAAGTGAGCTCATATATACATTAATCAAAATCATCCCAATTTAAGCAAATTAGCCTTCATCCATAGGCATTCAAGCAGGTATATCAAATAAGCACTTAGCTTCATGATAATATGCTTGATATGGCGACACAAACATACATGCAATATGTTAAAGTAAGAAATGCTCACCTAGAACTCAACCGAGGCATGCCAAAGAGAAGAAAATAATTAGAAAAGATGTGTACTCTAATATGCAAGTGAGTAATGCAACACATACAAAATGCGACTAGCGGATTTGGATTCTTAACATGACATATGGATCAACTCAAGGCATATGGTAATGCATGTATTCAAGTAAGTAGGAAATGACAACAATGTTTAGAATGATGAACCAAACTCGATGCATGCAAAAATGGATATTTAAGCATGGTAATTATATGGAACAAAAAATATGATGCTACCACGATAAGCATATAAATAAAAGGGAGAAAGAAATGGGGGTTGGAAGACATACAACTATTACAAGTGTTTACAATTTACCCTCGCACAAGAGGGTCCGAATGAATGTCTGAATGTTGAACTAATTATTACAAATACTAAATAAATTAACTAAATTAACTAGCTATTACAAATTCAAATGAAGCCATTAATAAAGTACAACAAACTACTATTAAAACAATAATTTAAAGGACTACGAGAAGCAAAGAGTTGCACGTGCACAAATGAGAATATCCTTTCGAAAACCTCTCTGTTTTGTTGCCAGAAGCTGTTCTGTTTGTAGTCAAAAAATTATTCTATTTTTGCCTCAGTTTTTGCTCTATTATGCCACAAAAATGACACTGCTTGCATAAACAATGGTGGCCGGCCGGCCGACCACTAGTTTTGAATTCTGCCCTATTGCCACAGAATTGAAATAGAGCAAAAATAGAATTTTTCCAGAGGGTGTTTATCATTTCTGCCTCTCCCTATCATAAAGATAATCAAGGGAGAAGTAGATTTGATTCACAAATCATCAATTATCGCAAGTTTGTTATGTGATGATCTATGAACCGATAGGACAAAAGCTAATAGAGGGAAATGAAAGGCCAACAACACCACTTCCCTACGTGGAGTTACCTCAAGGAAATGGTGGACATTGCTTCTAAAAATCATAGAATATTACTAAGAGTATATAATGATTTGAGATGCAATAGGTTGAATATAACGTCCGGTTGAACACAACTCAATTTTATTAACTTTTTTATTACATTACCTTTCCATTTCATATCTTTTGTTCATTTTTGTCCAAAAGTGATAGTTACGTCCACTAAGTCCAAAAGCAATAAAGAATATCAAGCATTGACTTAACCCGAGAAATAAGCCTTTCAAGCCCTTTTCTATGGGGTAAATTACAAAGGAAAAGGCAAGCTCATTTACAAGCGATAATTAATTCTAAGTCAAACTCAAAGAGAGCAATAATGATTAGTCAAACTTAAAGAGAGCAATAATGACTAACCAAACCCATAATGAGCAATAATGACTCTAAATCCAAACTTGATAACAAGCTATAATGACACTTTCCTTGGTGATTTCCAAGGGTCTAACTAGAAAGTTAGTCCCTTATAAGTAAATGCACCGGTGATAAAAGAGAAATGACAAACAAGAAATTGAGCTTAGCATAAAAGAGATGTGATGCGTTGATAATGAATCTCTGAAAAGATTAAATCATTAAGCATGGAAGGTTACTTTCTTATGCTTGAACAACAATCTTGATCGATATGATAAGTCCACATGTGATGGATGGACATATGATCTTATCCTCATAACTTGCGTTAGTAAATGCAAAATCAAGAAAAACATGTCAACTCCTTTCCGGTGTGCATCACTTAATCTTGATCGATACATCCAAGTCTTATCCATAAGTAAACAGTCTCGATTAAACAAGTGTCCAAAGTGTTTCTAGAATATTAAAAAATGCATATATCAATAACAACTATTTGTAAGTTACGATTAACAAAAACAACTAAACTTGATCGTGCAAGAACTATAAGATACTAACAACAATGTAGAACATAACATTTTCAAAATATTGGTGGATGACTATAAGGAAACTCTTGTCAAGGGAAAACATGTAAAAGAATTTAAGTATTACAAAGTCAATACAATATCATTATTTTAATAGCAATTCAAATGGTGGTGGAGGTTTGGCAAATACAAGTACTGCAAAGACAATTCAACAAATTTTTTCTGCACTAGCTCTACTATTACACAATTTTAATTTAATTAGACCCCTCTCTTATATAGGTTTTTATCATATATGTAATAGGTTGAGGCCTCTGCATGTGTTGGATCCATTCACTAGTGTGAGTGTATCTTGATACATGATATTCTATTAGGTGGCATTGTGTAAAAATGTTAGGAGTATGATACAGTGGGTAATTTTTGTGCTTTAGTTATTAATTCTTTTGGAGACCCACTTGATAGCTTGAAGGGGTTCCTTGCTATGTTCCCCTATCTTCTTTTGAAATATTGGAATTTTGACTGTTGCAAGATAAAAATAAAAAAAAATCAAAAATAAAAACATAGATGGGACTTTAGAATCTTTCTAGAAGTGATGGTATAAAAAGAGATTAGTATTATTTTGTCATCTTATTCATCCTTACAACTTGTCTAAAACAAGGTCAAAAAAAAAAAAAAATAAAATAAAATAAAAAAATAGAGAAAAATAATGCAAAATCTCAACAAAGCATTTAAACAAAAACTCACAAGGCATTATATAAAATCACAATATAAATACAATAATAGTAAGTCACAACTAACCTTTTATATTAAAAGATGAAAATTAATAAATTCATGGGTTAGAAGATACCGAAATTGACTTTACAGTTATAATTAGCATGATTTTTAGAAAACATAATATGAAATTTTGTAAAAATTTGATTCGTAATGAATTAATGTGATTTATTTGGCTAATTTTTTTTTTATTAAATCCTACGTAGGCTCAAATAAATTGGATCCTTGTTGAGTGTAGATACATATAAGCCTCATATGAGTTATAGACTCAACACCAAACAAAAAAATATCTCCTGGGAAGAGCTTTCTAAAGAAGGAAGAGAAAAGAGAGAAGAGGAAAGATAACTCAACCTAGGGTTTCGAGATTGAGAAATTGAAAGAGGGCTTCAAGAAATACAACTCAAGGTAAGTATAAATCAACTAGTATATTCTTAATCCTTCTTTTATTACTTTGAATCAAGCCTTGAGATGAAGCTTTGTCACCCATGGAAGTTAGGGTTTATGTTGATTGAACAAACCTCATAAAATGATCATGTATTTCTTGGGTTTGTGATTAAAGAGTTGATTCCTTTATCTATTTATTTTTGTTTTTTGGTTTGATTTGAGTTGAATTGTGAGGAATTGTTCCTAATCTTACCCCTTTGCATGTTTTGAACTCATGTATAAATGTCTACATATGGAAAAGATTAAGAAATGAAGGAATCATGGAATTTATAGTTGTATATGTCCAATGAAACTAAGTTATGATCAAATTGGATTTGAATTTCATGTTTATTGTTCTTGTATGTTATGTTTTTGAAGTGAATTTTCTTGATTTGGGCCTTATGAATGTCTTTTGAAAGCTTGAAATTGTTGAAGTTTCGGACTGCACAAACATAGCCTAGGACCGCATGTGCGGGGCTTATAGCCGCACGTGCGGGATGCATAGCTGCACGTGTAGGGCTCACAGTCACACATATGAAAAACATGGAAGGCAAGCTAGGCAATTTGAAATAAAAGCACGTGCAGGGCAACACATGCGACACACGTCTCCACACGTGCGGAATGCGATGGGGGACTTCTGCATGTGCGGCCAGTGAGGAAAAATTCTGTCATTTTCTGTTGTCCTTTTTGACCCTCTGAATTTGTTAATGTGTGTATTTAATCCCTCCGAAATGCTTAAAAATGAATGGAAGGTGAACGAATCAAAAGAAGGATTAAAGTTAAGAAGCTTAGAAAAGAATGCTTTTCTTATCAATTTGTGTGTGTGATGTGTAGGTCACTCACTGGAGGGGCTACTACACGACCAAATCACTGTGAGTAATAGTAGTGTATTTATGTATTTTTTCTTATGAATTATGTATCTTGACCGTGAATGGTATACGTCATATAGATTGTGTTTTGATTGGAATGATTAGGCAATGGCATAGTAAAAGGACCCAAGGTCGTTCTGTTTACGTTATGATTAATGGCCCCATGGCCGAGGGAGATGGAGGCATGTCGATGTTCCATCTACTCTATAATGTTCAGAACAACTATTGATATGTTGGGTCTAAGGTCGTTCTGTATTTTATTAGGCCTAAGGCTGTTCTGTATTATGCTGGGCCCCAAGGCCGTTATGGAACGCAATTATGATTAAGGCATGCATATGGTTTGTACATATATTCTCTAAGGCACACGCTCATTCACATGAACCTCCTTACATTACTATTATTCACTAAGCTTTGCTCACTCCGTATTTCCATACATTTATGTAGGTGATCAGCTTGCAGGCTAGCCCTCTGTTAGCTCTGAGAAATTTCGGATGAACCAGTTTTGTCTTGTTAAGCGTTCAGAGTTGGAACCCTTTTGATTTTGTTGGGGAGTTCCTTTGATGTTACATTTTTGTTAAGTCCTTAGTGACTTTTAATTGCACATTTGGTTAATATGTAAATGTTGGGTTGTTGACCTTTGTTTTTATCTGCATGACTTGAACTTGTAACTATATGAACTGGGTATCTATATATGTGTGAAATGATATTGAGGATCCTGGAATGTATGCACAAGCTCAATGGACATTCTTATTTGTTTTGTTTCTGCTTTAGGCCCCGATATGATTTGAAAATTCTGAAATTTTGTTTTGAGGCCGAAGTTAACCTCGAGTTACTAGCCGGTCATGATCTAAACTTTTAGGGATAGGTTTGGGTCGTGACAGTTGGTATCAGAGCACGAGTTGCTACCTCACATATGTGTCCATTTGAGCCATAAGGAGTCTCAAAAGAGTTAAGAAAAGATTTAGGCTACATGCATGATGTTTCTGTACAGAGTGAATGCAATGTGAAAAATAAAAATGATATAATGATTTGTATATGTTATGCAATGAACATTTTTAATGTATATTTGTGTATGTTTTCTATGTGTATTATACTCCATTGATATGTAGATCATGGTGAGGAGAAGAATGGATGATTCGAAGGATTCTACCTCTACACGACTTGATAGATTGGAAATGATGATTATGGATATGGCAAAAACTATGAGACAAGAACAACACCAACCACCACCGCCACCAGTGCCTATACCACCACCAGTGGTGCAAGACTATCAAGCCAAGGACTGAACAATTGCCCTCACAAAAGAGTTTAATAAGATGAAGCTGCCTTTGTTTAAGGGGGGAATTGATCTAATGAAAGTGGAAGCATGGGTACTCGGTATGGAGAAACTGTTTGAAGTTTTTCTATGCACCGAGGCACAAAAAGTACAACTTGTCACTTTTACCCATGAAGATGAAACATGTAGATGGTGGATGCTCATGAGAAATGAACATCAAGGGTTGAATTGGGCTCAATTTTTGGAGATTTTCTATGACAAGTATTTCCCTTAGTGTATGTGAGATAAGAAAGTGATAGAATTTTAGACCTTCAGGCAAGGGAACAAGACCATAGCAGAATACGAAGTACAATTTGCGGAATTATGCCGTTTCGCACCACATATTGTGGATACAGATTACAAAAAAACAAGAAAGTTTGAAGGAGGACTTCAGACCGCCATTCTAGATCGGATCAATGTGTAGAAATTGCATACATATGTTAATGTGTTGAAAAAGGCAATAATGGCTGAAGGTAATATAAGTGCTTCAAATCAGATCTCTGAGTGGAAGGGGAAGAGACAGAATAAGCAAGTAGCAAGGGGACCGATGCCACCACAAAATAAGAAATCAAATTTGGGGACCTCTGGCACTTCCACCTCTACTCGTGACTCAGTGCCAGTTTGTCCGGAATATAGGAAAAAACATCGCAGGACTTGTTATCGGGTGACTGGGGCCTGCTTCAAGTGTGGAAAGACCGGTAACTTAGTGAGGGATTGCCCACAGAGGTACCGATAGAATGGGAATAGGATTACTACAAGTTCAGCCAGCTCAACTCCAACTCCACCCACAAAGACTGCTACCAAACCTACCAATACCAGAGATCATGCTAGATAAGGAAGAGTGTTTTCCCTTATTCCTGGTGATACGCAAAATACGGAGGCTATGGTGTTAGGTACATTCTTTATCAATGGTCACCCCGCTGATGTCTTATTTGATTTGGGTTCTACCCACTCATTTGTGTAAAAAACATTTTCTAGTCATTTGAATAGACCGATAGAACCATTGCCTTTTGTGTTGTGTGTGTCTTCACCATGGGGGGCTCCATGTTGTGTACTTCTATTTATCTTGCATGCGAGATCTTGATTGGATATGTTTAGTTATATGCGAATTTACTGCCTCTTGACATGGCATATTTTGATATAATTTTGGGGATGGATTGGCTAAGTAAATTCCATGCAACTATTGATTGTATGTTTAAGCACGTTGTTTTTTGATCCCCAGGACAATTTGAATTTACTTTTACGGGACATGGGGTAATTCCTCCACCTTACTTGATCTCCACTATGAAAGCGTGTAAATTATTACAAAAGGGTTGTCAGGGGTGTTAGTGTAGTATTTTGGATGGACAACCACCAGATGTGTGTATTGATAATATTCCAATCGTCTATGAATTTCTGAATGTTTTTTTGGAGGAGTTAACGGGAGAGCTAGTGGACCGTGAGATTGAATTTGCAATTTATATAATACCGGGAACTCAACCCATTTCAAAAGCTCCTTATAGAATGTCACCAGCTGCAATGAAAGAACTAAAGGTACAGTTGCAAGACATGCTTAATAAAGGGTTTATTTGCCCGAGTACCTCTCCTTGGGGCGCACTAGTTCTTTTTGTGAAGAAGAAATATAGGACACTTCGATTATATGTGGACTACTGGGAGCTCAATAAAGTGACTGTAAAGAATAAGTATTCCTTGCCTAGAATCGATAATTGATTTGATCAATTACAAGGTGTACAAGTCTTTCCAAAAATATATTTGAGATCCGGGTATCATCAATTAAAGGTATAAACTGAAGATATTGAGAAGACTACTTTCGGAACTCGATATGGGCATTATGAATTCTTGGTTATTCCATTTGGGGTTATGAATGCACTGGCAACCTTCATGGATATAATGAATCGTGTTTTCAAACCATACTTGGATGACTTTGTAGTTGTGTTTGTTGATGATATACTCATTTATTCAAAAAGCACTGAAGCTCATGAGAACCATTTGCGATTAATTCTTCACACATTGAGGGAGAAGAAATTGTATGCAAAATTAAAGAAATGTGAGTTTTGGTTGCATGAAGTGGTGTTCTTAGGACATGTCATTAATAAGGAGGGTGTTTCTGTTGATCCACACATGACAGAAACCATTACGAATTGGCCAACTCCTACAAATGTGACAGAGGTGTGTAGCTTCTTGGGTTTAGCCGGGCACTACCAGAGATTTGTTAAAGACTTTTCCAAAATTGCAATGCCGCTTACTCAATTGACCCAAAAGGGTGTTCCATTTCAGTGGACTGAATAAAGGGAATCTACCTTTCAGGAGTTGAAGATAAGGTTAGCTACAGCACCAGTTCTTGCTTTACCATCTGGTACCAAGGGATTTGTGATCTATAGTGATGCTTCTTACAAGGGATTGGGATATGTAGTTATGCAAAACGGTAAGGTCATTGCCTATGCTTCTCGTCAACCCAAGCCTCATGAAAAGAATTATCCTACACATGACTTAGAGCCAGCTGCAGTGGTTTTTGCTTTGAAGATATGGCGACATTACTTGTATGGTACCACATGTGAGGTCTATACCAACCATAAAAGAATCACGTACTTCTTTACCCAGAAGGGGTTAACCATGCAACAAAGACGATGGTTAGAGCTTATCAAGGATTACGACCAGCAAATCCATTACCACCCCGGGAAAGCTAATACAGTTGCAGATGCTCTAAGCTGAAAAGGTATGGAGAATTTGGTAAGTTTGCTCACAGCGCAGTAAGAGTTACTACTTGATTTGGAGGGAATGGATATGGAAATTGTGCTACGTGATCAAGGCGCAGTGTTAGCAGGAATGTCAGCTCAACCGACAATTATTGCAGAAGTCAAACAAATACAAATGGAAGATCACTTTTTGAAACAAATTTGTGATGGAATGGAAACAAGGCCAAGGCCTGGGCTCACCTTTGAAAATTCAGTGTTGAAATTTAGAGACAGATTGTGTATCCCAAATGTGCCCAAAATTAGAAGAAGGATTGTGGAGGAAGCGCAAAAGTCTAAATTTGCATTGCATCCCGGTAATACTAAAATATACCAAGATCTTAAGCAGAATTTTTGGTGGCCAAGTATGAAAAAGGGAATTCCAGAGTTTGTGTCAAAATGTTTATAATGTCAACAAGTAAAGGCAGAGCACCAAAGACCAGCAGATTTACTACAACCTCTCCCAATCCCAGAGTGGAAGTGGGAACACCTAACGATGGGTTTTATTGTTCGCTTACCCTGAACACCCCGAGGCATGAATTCCATATGGGTTATTGTTGACCGATTGACTAAACCTGCTCATTTCCGGCCGATGAAAAGTCAATATAATGTGGATAACCTTGCTACCGTGTACATGAATGAAATTTTTCGGATGCATAGTGTGCCAATCTTAATTGTATCCGATAGAGGTCTGAAATTTGTATCAAGGTTTTGGCAGAGTTTACAGGATGCTCTGGGAACAGAGTTGAAATTTAGTACGACATTCCACCCCCAAACTGATGGCCAATCAAAGAGAACCATACAAACGTTGGAGGATATGCTTTGGATGTTTGTCTTGGACTTCTAGGAGAGTTGGGAAATGTATCTACCGTTAGCAGAATTTGCATACAACAATAGTTTCCACTCAAGCATAGGAATAACACCGTACGAAGCTTTCTATGGAAGGAAATGTCACTCTCCAGTGTGTTGGACTGAAGTTGGGGATAGATTATTGATTGGGCATGAAATTATGCAAATGAGGATGGAGCAAATTAAAATCATTCAGCAAAGATTGAAAACCGCCCAAAGTAGACAAAAGAGTTATGTGGATCATCGATGAAGGGATTTGGAATTTGAGGTTGGTAATTATGTTTTTGTTAAAGTCACTCCGATGAAAGGACATACAAGATTTGGCAAGAAAAGGAAATTAGCACCCCGATATGTAGGCCCGTTTCAAATTCTGGAAATAGTGGGTCTAATGGCTTATCGTGTTGCTCTTCCACCAAGTGTGAACCAAAGACATAACGTGTTTAATGTATCAATGTTTTGGGGTTATCTCCAAGATCCATCTCATATTATAGACTACCATCAGATTGCTTTCGATGACAATTTGATCTATGAAAGATACTGATTCAAATTTTTGATCGACAAGTGAAGCAATTATGAAACAAGACAATTCCGATGGTCAAAGTTGAATGGAAAGAGCATTATAGAAAGGAAGCAACTTGGGAAAAAGAAGAGGAAATAAAACAACGGTATCCGGACTTGTTTTCAACTTGAGGTAAAACAAGTTTGAGGGACCAAACTTCTTAAAGTAGGGAAGAGTGTAATAACCTTTCATATGCTTTAATTCCCTCATTATATGTGTGGTTATATGTGTGCTTATGTGTTTGATGCGAAATTTCATGTTTGAATGTGTGGATTTTATGTTTATAAATTTGTATCTGTTGGTTATGAGAAAATCTAATGAAATTGTGACCTTTATACTCGACATTGAAAGCCTTAGAGGCACGATAAACCAAAATTCACTTTACAGTTATGATTAGCATGATTTTTAGAACATAATATGAAGTTTTGTAAAAATTTGATTCGTAATGAATTAATGAGATTTATTTGGCAAATTTTTTATTAAACCCTACTTAGGCTCAAATAAATTGGATCCTTGGTGAGTGTAGATACATATAAGCCTTATATGAGTTATAGAATTAACACCAAACAAAAAAATATCTCCTGGGAAGCGCTTTCTAAAGAAAGAAGAGAAAAGAGAGAAAAAGAAAGAGAACTCAACCTAGGGTTTGGAGATTGAGAAATTGAAGAGGGGCTTCAAGGAATACAACTCATGGCAAGTGTAAATCAACTAGTAGATTCTCAATCCTTCTTTTATTGCTTTGAATCAACCCTTGAGATGAAGCTTTGTCACCCATGGAAGTTAGGGTTTATGTTGATTGAACAAACATCATAAAATGATCATGTATTTCTTGGGTTTGTGATTAAAGAGTTGATTCCTTTACTTTTTTTAGTTTGATTTGAGTTGAATTGTGAGGAATTGTTCCTAATCTTACACCTTTGCATGTGTTGAACTCATGTTTAAATGTCTACATATGAAAAAAATTAAGAAATGAAGGAATCATGGAATTTAGAGTTGTATATGTCCAATGAAACTAAGTTATGATCTAATTGGGTTTGAATTTCATGTTTATTGTGCTTGTATGTTATGTTTTTGAAGTGAATTTTTTTGATTTGGGCCTTATGAATGTCTTTTGAAAGCTTGAAATTGTTGAAGTTTCGGACTGCACAAAAAGAGCCTAGGATCGCACGTGCGGGGCTCATGGTCGCACGTGCGGGATGCACAGCAGCACGTGCAGAAAATAGGGAAGGAAGTTGGGCAATCTGAAACAAAAGCACGTGTGGGGCCGCACGTGCGACACACCTCTCCGCATGTGCAGAATGCGATGGGGGACTTCCGTAGATCCGGCCATTGAGGAAAAATTCTCTCATTTTCTGTTGTCCTTTTTGACCCTTTGAATTTGTTAATGTGTATCTAATCGCTTCGAAATGCGAAAAAATGAATGGACGGTGAATGAATTGAAAGAAGAATTAAAGTTAGGAAGCTTAGAAAAGAATGCTTTGCTTATCAATTTGTGTGTGTGATGTGTAGGTCACTCGCTGGAAGGAGCTACTACACGATCAAATCACTATGAGTAATAGTAGTGTATTTATGTATTTTCACTTATGAATTATGTATCTTGACCGTGAATGCTATATGTCATATAGATTGTGTTTTGATTGGAAAGATTGGGCAATGGCATGTGAAAAGAACCCGAGGTTGTTCTGTTTCCGTTATGATTAATGGCCCCATGGCCGAGGGAGATGGAGGCATGTCGATGGTCCATCTACTCTATAATGTTCAAAACAGCTGTTGATATGTTGAGCCTAAGGCCGTTTTGATCAACTGTAGATATGTTGGGCCTAAGGCCGTTCTGTATTTTATTGGGCCCAAGGTCGTTCTGTATTATGTCGGGTCCAAGTACGGTTTGTACATATATTCTCCAAGGTACAAGCTTATTCACATGAGCCTCCTTACATTACTATTATTCACTAAGCTTTGCTTACTCCGTATTTCCATATATTTATGCAGGTGATCAGCTTGGAGGCCAGCCCTAGGTCAGCTCCAAGAAATTTTTGATAAACTAGTTTTGTCTTGTCAAGCCTTCAGAGTTGGAACCCTTTTGTTTTTGTTGGGGAATTCCTGTGATGCTTCATTTTTGTTAAAAGTCCTTGGTGACTTTTAATTGCACATTTGGTTAATATGTAAATGTTAGGTTGTTGACTTTTGTTTATATCTGCATGACTTGAACTTGTAACTATATGAACTGGGTATATATACATGTATGAAATGATGTTGAGGATCCTGGCATGTATGCACAAGCTCAATGGACATTTTTATTTGTTTTGCTTCTGCTTTAGGCTCCAATATGATTTGAAAATTTTGAAATTTTGTTTTAAGGCCGAAGTTAACCTTGGGTTACTAGCCGATCATGATCCAAACTTTTAGGGGCAGGTTTGAGTCGTGACAAAATATGTGGTGTAGATGGCATGTAAGGATGGTGTGAAAGATAAACTTGCTTCATTATTTTGCTCCTACCGCTTTCTCCTGTCAAAATCAAATTTGCTTTACCAATTTCAGAATCGTTGGACTTTTGCCTCTTTGTCTCTAACCCTTGCTACTAGGGGTGTGCATGGTGCGGGTCGGTGCAGTTTGAGAGAAAAATAGAAACCGTGTGGCGGGTGGCGGATTGATAAAAGTGTCACTAGAATTTGCCATTTTCCTTATAAAAAACCAGCGGTTCGCTTGGCAAATAATGACGGATTTGCCTTGGAGGTTCGGGCGGATTGGCACTTTATAAAAAATATAATTCAAATTACAAAACTTAAATCAAAGAGTAAAAAAAAGACGAGAGATACCGTGATGTTAAGCATCTTGCGAATCTTTCTTCTGATGCAGCAAGTGTAGCAACAACATGATAATATCAATGACTATGCCATCAGTTCATTACAAGCATCTGTGGAAGCTACAATGATCAAATACAATACATAAAATTAATATCATTCAGGGTTTACAATAAATTGAAAATGTTTACTGTTGAAAAGTATTTAGATTGAAAAGTGAGCTGATTCAAGTTTGCAACATGGCCAGAAAAAAAAAAAAAAGATTGAAAAGTGAATTGGAATCCAACTTTATTTTGGATTACTGACATCTTGAATTCCCCTTGAGCAGTAATGTAATACTATATTCTAAGGTATAGAACAACAAGCAAACTTAAGTAAAAAAGAATTTTTAGAATCTCATAAAACATGATTTAATAGCGGTGCGGGTCGGTGCGGTTTGGAAGAAAAATAGAAACCGGCGGATTGATAAAAGTGTCTGTAATAACCCGACCCTCGTACATGTTCTTTGTTATACTTTCGGATCCTATTTTGTGATTTTGAATGCTTGTTGTGAGATTCCATGGGAAATTTAAATTAAGTAAGTAAACTATATGATTAAGGATGTCTATCTGTTCAACGAGAAAATTATCTGTTACATGAGAATGCTTAGATTAGAAATTGGAAGCCTTAGAGGCATAATTATCTGAAATTGATTTCACATATATAATCAGCATAATTTTTAAGTAATATTAAGCACTTCTGTGAAATTTCAATTTAGGGATGCTTAAACGATTAATTTTGTCCCTATTCAAGCTTTATATATATACATGCTTTAAGAGTCTTATGACCTTAAGACTTAGGAATCATATCTCTCCTGAGAGAAAATGAGGGGTGAGAGAAATTGAAGGGTAGAGGGAGGAGATCATCAAAAAGGTTGGGAATTTGTGGAAGATTGAGTACAAGGTATGTATAAGACTATCTCAATTGACTCCCATAACTCTTCTTCTTAGGATGTGTGAAATCCCTCATGATCATGTCACTTAGGGGTTGGAATGATGATTCCATATGTATGTAAGAAGTTAATGAACAAGATAACTTTACTTGGTTGTTTGATTCAATTTAAATTGACTATGGAGAAGTTATATTCTATCTTCTTATTTTGAACTCAAGTGTATGAGCATGGCTTTGTATCAAGTATGCTTATGGGCATGCAATGTAAAGAAAGAACTCTTATGGACTTGTGTATGTTGAACTAAAGTATATTAAGTTTAATGTATGTAATTGTCATTGTATTTATATGAATTTGATCATGTTATACCAATTAGAGAAGTTATTTTGAACTTTGTTCATGTTTTCTAAAAGGTGAGATTTTGCAAGAATTTTCGGACATTTTTGGGCAGAATCACCGCACGTGCGGGGGTTATGGCCGCACGTGCGGGAGGTGCTGCCGCATGTGCGGGAGTCATGGCCGCACGTGCGGGAAATGGTGAAAAACAGGGGCTCGGCCACTGTCAAAAAGGCACGTGCGGGGCATTTTGCCACATGTGCGGGAGAGCTTGCCGCACGTGCGGGGCTCACAGCCGCACGTGCGGCCCATGCTGAAAAACGCGGATCGCTCCGTTTTGCGTGTAGAACCCTCTAATGTTGTCGGAATATGTATTTGATGTTTTTTTGATGTATAAATTCCTTCGAAGTAAAACGAAACAGAAAGTAATCGGATATGAAAAAGAAACTAAACTCTAAAGGTTGAATGTGTGCAGGGCACACTCCGGGAGGAACAAGTTCATCATCACAACACTGTGAGTAGTAATATCACTATCCGCTTTACATATGGCTAATGATTTTCATTAGCATTTCGTTCACGCAATTATGTTAATGTTTCAAGTATGCAACTATGTTCATAATTCAAGTATGTATGTTCATGTTGGTTCATGTTCACGTGTGTTCCAAGTATGTAAAGAAAGAAATGGGAAAGATAAAATACCTTCCTTCTATATGACTTTGGGCCTATGGCCACTCAATATAAGCTATTATGATATGAAACAAAGTGCTACACGGAACTAAGTGCTACGACGTGAGCCACCTCTAGAATCCGTGTGAGACACCTCTTGAGTTCGTATAAGTATGGTTTCAAGGGCTTCAATGCCAACAAGTTACAAGGGCCTTGTGCCACACGTTTCAAGGGCCTTAGTGCCATATGTTCAAGGGCATTATGCCACCATGTTTAAGGGCCTTGTGCCACTCTGTTTAAGGGCCTTGTGCCACCATGCTCAAGGGCTTTAAGCCATTATGATTTAAGATGTGATATGCCAACTGTTATGTTCGAGATTGGGCCTGAGGCCGTTGTAAGATGAACACAGAATCAGGCTAATTATGCGACCTCTGCACTTATATATATATATATATATAGTTATATGTCATGTTTCAAGTTGAGCATTGTTTCATTATGTATTACTATTCACTGAGCCCGGCTCACTCTCTGTTATGTCTGTTTCTGTAGGCAACCAACCAGGTGGTCAATCCTAACCTATGACGCCCTGTTTCCTTTTGTCAACCTTCATGCGTCCAAGCACTCACGAAGCCACTTGTTTTGTGAAGTTTATTAAGATAATTAGCTCACTTCTTGGCTATCCTTCCAAGGTTAAATGTATATAACTTCAACAGTGTTTTTATTATACGCCCGACTACAGGGCTGGGTCTGTATATGTACTTGTGCATAAGTACTGCTAAGGAATATTTTTGGATTCTATCAACCTATTATGGTGCATGTAATGTATAAGATCCTGGCATGTTAGAAATAGCCCAATGGAGTTTGTTTGGTTTTATATTCTTGTAATATTTTGTGCTTCCGTCAAGGCCCCATATGCTATATATACCAGGTTATATGTCCGTTTTTGAATGGGTCATGCCCGAACTTTTAGGGGCAAGCTCGGGGTGTGACAGTGTCACAAGAATTTGCCATTTTTCTTACCAAAAACCGGTGGTTCGATTGGCAAATAATAACTAATTTGCCTTGGCGGTGCGGTTCGGTGCGGTTTTGGCAGTTTCAGCGGTATTATGCACACCCCTACTTGCTACTCTACAGATTTTGCTTCATCAATTTTTCTTTGTTTTGTTGTGTTTCCATATTTCGTTTGTTTCATCATACAAAAAAAGGTAGGGTAATGAAGTGAAGCATGGATAGTTGTGTACCAAAAATTTATTGATTTATTTATAAATAAATTTTTTCACATTATAAATAAGAAAATAAATATGCATTTTGGTCCTTATTTTTTTATTTAGATCAATTTTAACTTTTAATAAATTTTGTGCTAATTTGGTCCAGTTAATGATACTGTTATTGTTTTTGACGAAAAATGATTATTGAAGATTTACTCGCTGAGTGGAGTAAATTTATCATTTTGCTTCCCAAAGAATGACATATTTTACGTATATGCATGTTTGTCATTAAAAAAATGCTAAAATTAGGACAAATTACACTATTAGTCCCTCTATTTTTGCTATTTTGTTCATTTTAATTTTTGTAATTTCAATTGAATTGATTTTAACATTGAATTTTTTTATTTTGTCTCAAATTGGTCCAATTGATAGCATGTTATATTGAGTTCAATTTATTTTTTGACATTAGATAGCTTGGAAAATTTTTGGCTTAGTGGTATTTCTCAAAATGCTATAAAATATTTGTTTGGGACACTTTTCACTTAATGCCATAAAAAGTAACTTACACCTACTTAGTTTAGTGACATTTTTTTAAAAATGCCATTACTACTAAAGTTTAGTGGCATTTGTTGATAAATGTCACTAAAATAATTTCTTGTGTCATTCTTTTATAAAATGCCATAAAATTGATGCTATTAGATCACATTTTTGTTGTAGTGGTGTGACACTTCTTTATTGAAATGTCAATAGAACCTTTTATGTTTGTGGCTTTGTGACATTTTTCTAAAACATGCCACCAAATATTCTTTTTGTGATATTTTTTATAAACATGCCACTAGTGTAGTGCCACTAAAGTGGGTTTTTGTTGTAGTGACGATGTGTTAGTTTGGTACCTGTTGTTTTAATTACTTAATTTTCGCAGGGACCAAATTGACACATTGTGTAAATTACATGGATCAAATTGACATATCGTTTGACTTTCCGTCTACCAAACCTAACAGCCGTTATTTATTGGATTAATATGACACAATCCGTTAAATTAAGGGACAAAATTGAGTAAATTAAAACAACATTAATTAAATTGACACATCGTATTAACTATAGAGATCATTTGTATAATTTACCCAAAATAATTAAAAGTGAGTCCGAAGTGACTCCACACCAGGCCGGACTAAATCTCTGATTATTTCAAAGATGGTAACCTCAATAATGTGGACTTGATGTGCAACCATAAGAGGGGGAAAAAAACAAAAAAAAAAAAACAAAAACAAAAAACAACATTGCACCTACAAAAATAAAATAAAAGACTTGTCTTAAATATTACTAAGGGTAAATTATAAATATATTTTTTGAGATTTATCTAAAATATATATTAATCCTCATAATTTTAGAAATTATAAATATATTCGTATTAGAATTTTTTTTTTATATAACAGAATTGACAAAAAAAAAAAAAAACTATTCTCCCCAATGAATTTGTCATATAACAGAATCGACATAACTGCTAGTTGAAATATATTACTGAAATCAATAAAAATTGTTAACTAACTTCATAGTAGTTGTAACACCCTAAAAAGAACCATCCCAAATCTTATTCTCCTAGGCATTGCCACCACACAACACATACAAAATAGAAATACACATAATAACAAGATTATAACATTCTTACATTTCTTTCCATTTGAACTATTTCCCAGGATTCACAATATCGTCTCCTTACATACATAACGCAACAAAACAATTCAAAGAGTGAAAAACATTTGCAACAATTAAATCCCAGGTCTACTTCCTCTCGAGATGTGTCCTATAATACAACAACTTCAACAAAAATATACAATTTCAAAACAGTTTCACAAACCAAGACCAATAGGGTCTCAAAAGAATTGTATCCTGGTTCCAAATGATTCTTTCATATCAAAATCATCTCTTGGTAGGCACTTCATCTTCATTTCCTGAAATTTGTTATCTTTGGGGTGAGCATAAGCTCAGTAGGTGATGGATTTAACAAGTTATATAGCCAATTGAATAACCCATGATCATGCAATGCAACATTTGAAATACATAAATGAAGTAGCATATAAGCGTCCCTGTATATGAGTGAAAATATGCGATGCATGAAATTGTTCCATCCCTTCACAATATCCTCGGGTGGTAAACATACTATGACATCCCAAGTAAGAGACGAAATTCAAAACGTCCATACATAGATATAGATTTTCATACTGAAAATAGTCCCACATTTATTGGCTCTAGAAACAGTGGGGCGATGGGTACCCAAAAAAGAAAAGAAAACATTTACCCTTCCACATTTGCTGGCTCCAAAAACAACGGTCTTGTGGACACCCAAAAACATTTTCCTACATTCGTCTGCCGATTTGCACAGACAGGGCAATGGGGCACCTTGACTTCCTCGCGCGGGTACCAATTACATTACACAACTCAAAAACCACCCTGAATCACTACTCATAGATTATTTACCCCCTTTCGCTTTTCAATAATCACTTCATCATAGTGTCAAAAGAGAAATTTAGAATGCAAATGATGCATGCTGTAGACACCCCATTTTTGACCGCCCTTAAGACTTGGGCACTACTGATGGTTTGCTCTGCGCATTGCACTGTTTTGTGCATTTCAAAGTTGTTCGCGCTGTTCTGCGCATCGCACTGTTTTGTGCATTTCAAAGTTGTTCGCGCTGTTCTGCGCATCGCACTATTTTTGTGCATTTCAAAATTCATTCGCGCCGTTTTGCGCATCGCACTGTTTTGTGCATTTCAAATCACTCGCGCTTTCTTGCGCATCGCACTGTTTTGTGCACCTTACTTGCATTTTGCATGCATCCTATCGCGCTATATTGCGCACCTCACTTGTACTTGTTAGTACATTACATTGTTTTGAATACAAACCGGCTTCGCGTAGCGTATAAGTCCAACTTTCGAAATCGGCCTCGCGTAGCGTATAAGTCCAACTTTCAAAACCGACTTCGCGTAGCGTATAAGTCCAACATTCAAAACTGGCTTCGCGTGGCGTATAAGTCCAATTATCAAAGTCTTCTTGCATATCATTTGCATCCTGCCCCTGAACTACGCTGGTTTGATTCCTTGCAAAAGGATACGTAGGCAGCCTGTGGGCACAACCATTTATTTATCGGTATTTTGTTTGTTTGTCCAAGTCTTCGGCCTTGTCAAAAATGGGTCGTCTCTGGGCTTTGACATTCACTCCCGTCATTGTTATGACTTTCGAGTTCTGTCAAAGAGGGGCAACTGTAGACACCCCATTTTTGACCGCCCTTAAGACTTGGGCACTACTGATGGTTTGCTCTGTGTTGAGAGATGTGCAGGGCAAAGAATCAATTTCTTCGGCAAGAAGAGAGGCAAATCTTTCAAAACACTTTGTTTAGGTTTTTGGAGTTGAAGAAAAGAGGAAAGGAGAGGAGAAAACTAGCTTGGGAGAAGTTCGGCATGAATCCGGATAGAAGCGAGTCGAGCAGCCCTCGCTGAATTGGACTTATCCATCTGTACACTTGGGGTTTAGCTATGAGGCCACCACCGTTGAAAAGCTTACTTTCGGGGCTTCATTTTTGCACTCAAGAATCTCCTAGAGCCAAGTCCGGGTGAGGGAGATATGATCAGTTGAAGTCGGGCATCATCCCGGTTGGATCGAATCTGCGCGGCTTCACGGAAAAGGCCATAACGTTTTCCACAGGAGGAATTTTAATGCAAGGTTTGCGCCATTGGAAAGCTAACTTCCGGGGCTTCAATTTGGACACCCACCGGCATTTTTTTGACCTTACCGGCCACCCATCGGCACTCTGTTTGTGCCGACCGGCAATTTATTGTGCCGACCGGCTATTTATTGTGCCGACCGGCAGATTAAAGTGGCCGACCGGCCTTTTTTGCTAGCCGATGACCTTCCGGAGTATTCTACAGATTGAATGGATGCCAGCTGTGGCAGCTGGAATGCACAGACCCTGCTCCCCATGCAAGTGTGTGGCTGTTTTGCACCATTTGCACACCTTTTGACCCTTTTTTTTTGCACCCTTTGCTCAAAGCTTCTTGAGGAAGCTTTGACCCCTTGTCTTGGCTTCCTCAAGAAGCTTGCACCTTTGCATTAGCTTCTCTTAGAAGCTTGGTCCCTTTGACCCTTTTGTATAGCTTCTTTGAGAAGCTTTATGTCATTTTCCTTGCTCTATAAAAGGAAGCCATCCTCCTCCTTTGTTTTGGTTCAGCAAAACCAGACCTAATACATACATATAACATATATATCACCCTCTCTCTCTATATCTCCCTCTCTCTCTACATTTGGGAGTGTTATAGTGATCAAACACCCTTGTTCTTGGGCCATTTCTTCATCAACTCATAGCACAAGGCATCCAACGCCCATTCCAGTAGCTTGAGGCTGTTCTCCAAAGCTTACGAGCACCTAAACTTGGTCCAAGAGGTGCTGATTTGCTGGTCTTCAAGGGTGAGTCCTCATCTTCCCTTTTCTAGCCTTTTCTTGCTTCATATCTAAGCCATAGTTGCTTGCACCTTTGGGCTCCGACCTAAACTTCAAATCATCATATTTTGAGGTCCTCTTCATGTTTGATTGAGGACCTCTTGCTGTTTGAGGATAGTAGCTAGCACTTCCTTCTTTATCTCTCCTTTAGGCCCTAATCTTGCATGTTATTTTTGGCCTATGTGTAATCTGTTTTTTGGCATGTAGTAAACTGTATATAGGCTTATTTTGAGCCCTTCTTCAACATTGAAGAAGGGCTCAACACTGTTTGGGACTTCCATGTTATACTTGCCTTTATATTCTTCTTTTGGTCCCATTTTTGCATGCCTTGGCAGCCCCTGATGTTGCTGTTTTTGGACTTTGGTCCGAACTAAAAACAGCCATATTTTGACCCCCTTGTCATGTTTCATTAAGGGTCTTTGGCTGTTTGATGAATATTTGGTGTACTTCATGTTATAGCCCTCTTGTGGCCTTAATCTTGCATAAATTGTTTGCCATGCTTGTATCTGTTTTCGAGCCTTGTCATCTACTGTAAATGTGCATATTTTGGGCCCCTCTTCAATGTTGTTGAAGGGCCCTAACCTGTTTGGGGACAGCAGCTGTGAGTTGCTTCATAATCTCATGTTTAGGGCCGTTTTTGTATGCCATTTTAGCCCCATCTTTGCTTGCTGATTGGCCATGTCATAAACTGTAAAAATGCTTGTCTCAGAGCTGTATTGCTTCTGTCTTCATGCTCCATGTCCATATTATGCATGCTTTGTATAGCTGTAAGCCATTTCGGGTGCCTAATTTCGCATTTCGGGAGGAATTCCATGCATCGGGCGTACTTTCGCCTCATTTCGGGGCTGTTTTGCCCCTCATTTTGCTGCTGAAATCCCATTGGCATGTTTGCATATCATTTCCATGCCATTGCATTGCGTATGCCATTGCCTCAGTTTGCGTGCCCGTGTGTACGCATTTCGAGGCACTCCATTTTCATTCATCGGCCTCTTATGTGAGTGTGGCTGAGGCTCTCTCATGATAGTATAAGTCCATGTTGCATTCTATATGCTGTTTTAGCCATTGCATTGCATATGCCATTGCCTCGGTTTGCGTGCCCGTGTGCACGCATTTCGAGGCACTTCATTTTCATATTATGGCCACTGTTTTGGGCCTAACTAGAGCTGCCTAATTCATGTTTAAGACCATCCTTTGCTTATTTTCATGCTCATCTTGCATGTTTGCTTGTATCGGCATGTTGCATCCTTAGCTCGTATGCCTAAGTTGCATTGCATCTTGCATGCATCACCTTGCCTCTTGAGATGAGTATGATAGAGGTTAGGCCTCATTGTGTGTTTATTTGGCTTGCATGCATTTTGAAATTGAAGTTGCACACTTGATTCTTTGGACCATCATGCATGGAAATGCGTGATTGGTGGTCCGAGAATCAGGGCACATCCTCCTTTGAGTCATTAACATGATAAGGAATGTGATTGGTGCATAAATTGTTTGAATTGCATTGCCATGCAAGATTTTGCCCTCTGTTGCTGTGGGTTGCAGGTTCTGCAGGAATACTCTGCCGACCGACAGTGTAAGGTGCCGGCCGGCAATCTTTTCTCTGCCGACAGCTTCAATTTTGTGCCGGTGGCAACATCTCAGTGCCGGTGGCAATTTCACCCAGCCGGTGGTGTCTCCCAGCATCCAAGGAAGCAGTCCTGAAATTTTGGCAGCCTCCAGAGGAGCACAGAAAAGAAAACAGAGGCAGCCTACGCATGGCGGCGCGCTTCCCGAGGCGGTTTACTGTTTTCTTAGAATAATTAATTTGTTA
The DNA here is from genome assembly GCF_055761805.1 of Camellia sinensis. Classification (NCBI taxonomy): domain Eukaryota; kingdom Viridiplantae; phylum Streptophyta; class Magnoliopsida; order Ericales; family Theaceae; genus Camellia; species Camellia sinensis. Next base: position 96,284,129 of record NC_138975.1, on the reverse strand, counting down.
ATTAATTTGTAATATTTAATTAGCTTGCGTAGTTAATTAATTTGTAATATTTATTTGGTCCCTCCGAGCGAGGGCATATTTGTAATAAGTGTGCGTGCGTGTGATGTATGTCTTCCAACCCCACTTCTTTCTTCCCTTTTATTTACCTGCTTATGATGGTAGATTAGGGCACATTTATTTTAGCATACCTTATGCTATGCAAGCGTGCATCCATGCATTTGTATTGCATGCATTGGGCTCGGTACATCACGCTAACTGCATTTGTACTTCAATTCAAAAATTGACTATGTGATAGTTGATTGCATTTCACATGCCATGTTTAAGATTAGCCGAGCCCATCTAATTGCATCCTGTATGTGTTGCATTAGACAATTTAGCATGAACTAGGACACGCATGTTTTGCTAACTAGTTTACTGTTTTGGCACGGAGTACGATGTAAGTATTTATGCTTTAGCATCTCGCATGTGTGTGAATGTTAACATGACAGTATGCTTGCCATGCGGCTAAATGCTTATGTGTTAAACTGTTTGAAATGCCTGTGGGTGGAGGTTGAATTACCTAAATTGGAATAATGCATTAAAACTGTGAGTTTTAAGCCCACTAGATAGTGGCAAAATCATCTTTTCTAAAAGCCCACTTGGGGGTGGCAAAATCTGCATTTTAGCCTACTTGCGAGTAGCGAACCATTTTCAAAACAAACATGAAATGTTTTGTTCCAATTTGGGCGATTTGGTCTATACTTGTTTGCTGCGCGCATAACATAGTAATTCTAGGCTAACAATTGGTTTAAGAACACATAAAGTTTTCAAAAACGGATATCACGGTTAGTAGAGGCCGGTCTTCGGACCGGGCGAAAGGGGGTGCTCATAGCTGACCTTCCCCGATCGTACCCAAGCTCCCGAGCCGAGACAACTCCGGTGATGACGGACATGTGGCCTTCGGCACCGAGTCAGGGTTTCCTAAATTCTCCCATAAAAAAAAATATATTTAGGTGGCGACTCTGTATCTGGCAAAGCAGTCCATGTTTGGCACTACTTTTTCAAAAATCTGTTTCTCAAAACGATTTGCCAGATTTGGACTCTTTGGTTCAGATTAAGAACCGTGACACAAATCGAGTCCGAACTGTAGCATGAGGCCCACGCGGGCGCGTCTACAGTTTCTGGCGACTCTGCTGGGGATTTTAGAGAGCTTGACTCGAACTCGTGATATCCTGTTTTGATCTCATTTATGTGTTTCTTTGCATTGCATGTGCATTGGTGCGCCTAGGAACCCAGTGTTTGCCATCTGCCATTCCTGAACGGTTTGCCGGAGGCTTGTCTTGTCAAGGCATGTCCATAAGGCTGACCGGCTATGGGCTCTGACAGTATGGGAACACAAACCCCGGTTTTACCGGGGCACCCTTTTTGACCATTCGACCTAGTGCATATTCGGATCCATAGTGACCATTCCAAGTTAGGACAGGTTGCTTACCCGATGTTAGGTTGTTTGAAAACCGCTGTGTGCGTAGTGAAACCCTAGCTCCTGACAAAATAGGACAGGGAAACCCTACCCCAACATAGGGGTGTTTTGGCTCTCTTTACTTGCTATGTGCTTTTAGAGTGTATCTCTACAGGAATGCATATACCAGTTTGCACATTTGAGTATCAGGCCCGAGGGCACCAGAATCAGTATTGTTGGGGATCAGTAATTGAGAATCAGTTATCTGCGGGTATCAGATTCAGTATTTTGGGAACAGTGATTCTGAGGAACAGTGATCAGTAATAAAGTACATTTGGTCGGCTACGCCTGTGTTTGATCAGTTTGGGCTGAAATGCTGTCTGTTTTTCCTTTGAAGGTTCAGAGAGTCGGAGAGGTGATACAGAATAGCCAGTGTTCCCCCTTTGCCGAGGCAGGACTTATGATGGCGCAGAATTCAGAAGAGACTGTGGTTATGACAGCCACATTAGGTCAAGGAATCAGTTTGCAGGGCGAGATCGATGGTGGTGCACCACATTCGCCCAGGTTGCCTGTTGCGCATCCGGTCTGGACCTCCCAGCTAGACCAGGCTCGCGAGCCTACTACTTCTGAGCTGATGAGGATGATCGAAGATCTTCAGAGAACTGTGGCAGATCTGGCCTTTGGGGTTTTGGCCCCATCATCAACCACATCACGTACCAGGGAGTTCATGTCTAAAGGCTCCCCAACTTTGGGACGGGTTGCATTGGAAGAAGGCCAATCTTTTGACAAAGTGGAAGCGACTGGTAAGAACAAGGTAGGAGCAGGCATAGGTCCCCATGAACACCTTCAGTGGGACATTGAGGCTTTGAAAGCTGAGGGACTGAACAAAGAGCAAGTCCTCGCGGTTGTCACAAAAACTGTGAATGACACTTTCGCCACTCAGAATGATAGCACTCTGAATCAAGGGGCAAGCCGGGAGAAGGGCCTTTGTACCAAGAATGTTCCCTTCAGCCCTAATCCCGTGCTCGGAAATGATCAGCAAACCCAGTCAACGCCTGCCAATCCCTTTGCTGGTGCATCCAGCAAAACTCCAAAAACCAAATATCCACCTCGAGCCAAGAGAGTCTTCACTCCACTTCATATGCCTTTGTCAAAGGCTCTAGAGGTCTTACTCCGGAAAGGACATCTGAAACCGTTGGAACAACGGCCCCTACCCGATCCTATCCCTGCAAAGCATGACCAGACTAAGTACTGTGCGTACCACCAACACACCGGTCATGAGACCGATAGCTGCTTTCGTCTGCGCCATGATGTACAGGATTTGTTTGACAACAAGGTCATCGCCGCACCAACTCAGCGAAGTCTATCGTCATTGGATCAGTGAACCTGGGGGATAATGTGATGTGATCGGGGGGGTGAACCACCTGCGGATGGCGCTCGATTTACTCCAGATATGGTGTATGGCACGCACTATTTTGAGCATTTGTGAATGCTAGTTTTGTACATTCCGACTCGGGTATAGGGTCAGTCTTGTTGTTTTGTTTTGAGTCTGTCTTTTTGTTTTGAGTCAGTCTCTTTTTATTTTGGATCTGTCTTGTTGTATCGAGTCAGTCCTGTTGTACAGAAGTCAGGTGATTTCGGGGGTGTTACCTGGGGCATCACTATTTTGTTTTGTGTTTGTCTTTTCGCTTTCTTTTGAGTCTGTTTCTGCCATGGAGCCAGTTACACCAACAGATTTGAATGGACAGCAGTGATTTTCACACTCTTGTGTTTGCTTCTGCCGTGTGCCAGTTGTGCCAGAAGTATTGAATGGAATGACAGTGCTCTTCGCCTGCCTTTTCTGTGCCTTGAAATCATTATATCGACCTAAGTTTTTTCAAAACTTTTTTTGAACACTGCGGTAAAAACGAAGAGGAAGGAATTCCTCGGGATTTGCAAAATTTGATCATTTGAGAGAAAGAGAGGCATGCTAAGCCCTTAATGAATGAAATCATGCTTGTTAGCGTGAGTACTGAGAAGGACTCTGGCTTGATCCAGACTGGTTTCACACTATCTTTAGCGCGAGCGATTTGTCGCTTTCTTAAAAACTTTCAAAAACAAAATGTTTTGCGCGGTCTTGCGAAGACCTGTGTGGAATCGCTCTTGAGATTGTGCAGCCTAGGATCGCTCTCAGCCTCGAGACTCAACCCCTTCGCTTCCAAACCTTGAACTTGAATTCAGAAGGTTCAATGGTCAACCGCCATATGAGGCCTGTGTGGCCAGATTTGAAGCAGCCCTCGAACAAGAGGCCAGGAAAGTCAGATCAAAAAGATCAGAAGATCAGAATGAGCTTGCAAAGCTGGAACGGAAGTACCTCTCGAACTAGGGGCAAAAATGTCAGATATGCTCGAAGAGCTGAAGATGAGTCCTCTTGCAAATCAACAGCCACTCTCCTGGATACGGATGGCTTCAAACTCCTACAACCATTTGGCATGGAACGCTTTTACCCTTTGAGAGGCTCGCTGGGCCGAAAACCCGGAAGGGTGACCCAGGCAAAAGTTAGAGCAAGAGAAAAATACAAAAAAGAAAAAAATGGCAAAGAAAAGAACAAAAAAAGAAAAAAAAAAAGAAATGAAATGAAAAGAAACGAAAAGAAATGAAATGAAAAGAATTGAAAAGAAAAGAAAAACAAAGCTCGCAAGGTCGAAAACCCGCATCGGGCGCCTTGGCAAAAGTTAGAGCCTAAAAGGGAGAGGTTAATACCCGAGTGTACCTTAACCCCGAACTACGTAAGGCTTGATTCCCATGTTTGGGACACGTAGGCAACTTCATCTTGAAGTCCAGCCACAAACACTTCAAATTCAACTGTGTCCATGTGATGGTTCTAGTCATCTTTGTCTTTTCTGTATCCGGGAGTTCGGTTGCAATCATCGCTCTGAGGACTGATTACAATACACTACGGTGCCATTCAGACAAGGGGCAACTTTCTGTTGCCATTCAATGCGCTGCGGTGCCGTGCAAACAAGGGGCAACTTTCCGTTGCCATGTAGCTCCCTTCGAGCAAGGGGGCAATTTTTGTCCAAATCCGAGGTTGTGCGTCTCAAGAGTGGGTTCTGTGCTTGTTAAGCATTGGCCGTTTGTAAAAATAGTTTTTGAGAATTTTTACTGAAGTTGACTACTTTTCTCGAAAATTGTTCCATCTTTTCCAAAAACTGGACCATTTCTTGGACCCAAAAAAGGAAAATTTTCAGTGCTCATAGCCTGACTTTCATGATTTTCAAATCAAAAATCGAACAAGTGTGTTAATCTAACTCTCATATTGGTCAAAATTGTTTTCGTAGAAAACAAAATAAAAAAATGGTCAAAATGATGAACTAGGGGCACAAGTGAGTCAGGCTTCCTGTCTTTTCCCCATTTTCAACATACTTGCCAAGAAGGGCACTCTACCTGCCAGAAAAGGGCACCACTGAAGCTGACCGCAAAAGGGCAGAAGGCTCTCACATCCTCCATGCAACGAGGTATCAAGCCAAGTGCGAAGCACGAACGGGAACGAATCAAGATATTCCACTCCTTTGTTTGGACAGATCTAATCATGTCCAAACTCCCCAGTAAGAGCATCGTCAACCAATGTCGATTGCAGATCTGCTGCACATCCAGCCGCATCGCAACCCCTCTGTGGGAGAAAGTTCACCGTTGTGAACAGAAGAAGAGAATCTAGCAGAATGCTTGGAGCAAGAACCCGCAACTTCCTGTTTATTCATCAACCACCCTTGGGAGGGATGAAAAATGAGAGATTAAAGAATAGAGAGATGTGCGTTGAGAGAAAAAGTGAGAAAAGGGCTTTTTCAAAAAAACAGAGCCTGAGGGCCGAGCGATGTGAGAATCACAAATGAGAAATGGTGGGAAACAATACCCGGGGAAACAGGCTCCATGTGCACATTTGAGTCTTGTATTTTATTTTGTCTGTCTCGATTCTCGTTTTGAGTCGCTTCGAGTGTTACTCGATGTGTTTAGGTTGTTTACCTTTGTTTTTCACTTGTCGAGTCGTTTTGGCTGTGGCCAGTCGTCGGCTCAATACCCGGTTAAGAACTCATTTCTCAATTTCCAAAAAAAAAAATCATCTTGTGCTCAGAGTGCTGTGCCATTCTCCACATTTGTGCAAAACAGTATTTGTTCTTTCATAAAACTGCAGGGTCCACCCCCGATAAGTGTGAACAGTAGATCAAGGACCTATCTGAAGCTATGTAGGTTCTGGACTGCAAAGCAAAAGAAAAAAAGGAAAATTTGGAGCATCTTAGGGTGTTCCAGCTTTGGCAAGATCCGAGACTGCATTTCAGGTGCACCTTCCCAGACCTCGCCATTTCCTTGGAGTATGACTGTATCTCGACCCCAAGTGTAAGCATGCTTCAAGCCAGAACGGCAATTAAAGCAGCAGCAGCAGATGTTATCTCCCGCCAATATGAACAGGGTGTGCCCCTTTTGAGCTGAGCGTATTGCCAAGTCCTCCGAAAGGTAAATCGGAGACACCAGAGTACGTGTTTTGATACCCTTCCATTGCATAGAATGTGCACTTTCATGTGTGCCGCGCATTGTTATGATTCATGCATAGAATATGCTTGCTTTCGATTCTGCATAGAATTTGCTTTCAATATTGCATAGAATATGCTCCTGTTTCTTGCATAAAAAAATGCTCGTATCTCTTCCATAGAAAATGTTCGTATCTTTTGCATAGAAAATGCACTCTTCCGTACTTGCATAGAAAATGCACCTCATTTGCATAGAACATGCATTCACTCGCGCTATCATGCGCACCTTACTTGCACTTGTTAGTGCATTGTATTTTGTTCGCGCTATTTTGCGCATCGCACTTGTTAATGCATTACATTTTGTTCGCGCTATTTTGCGCATCGCACTGTTTTGTGCATTACATTTCCTTCGTGCTATTTTGCGCATCGCACTATTTTGTGCATTGCATTCACTCGCGCTATCATGCGCACCTTACTTGCACTTGTTAGTGCATTGTATTTTGTTCGCGCTATTTTGCGCATCGCACTTGTTAGTGCATTACATTTTGTTCGCGCTATTTTGCGCATCGCACTGTTTTGTGCATTACATTTCCTTCGTGCTATTTTGCGCATCGCACTATTTTGTGCATTGCATTTGTTCGCGCTATCTTGCGCACCTTACTTGCACTTGTTAGTGCATTGTATTTTCTTCGCGCTATTTTGCGAATCGCACTGTTTTGTGCATTACATTTCCTTCGCGCTATTCTGCGCATCGCACTATTTTGTGCATTGCATTTGTTCGCGCTATCTTGCGCACCTTACTTGCACTTGTTAGTGCATTGTATTTTCTTCGCGCTATTTTGCGCATCGCACTATTTTGTGCATTACATTTCCTTCGCGCTATTTTGCGCATCGCACTATTTTGTGCATTGCATTTGTTCGCGCTATCTTGCGCACCTCAATTGCACTTGTTAGTGCATTGCATTTGTTCGCGCTATTTTGCGCATCGCACTGTTTTGTGCATTACATTTCCTTCGCGCTATTTTGCGCATCGCACTATTTTGTGCATTGCATTTGTTCGCGCTATCTTGCGCACCTTACTTGCACTTGTTAGTGCATTGTATTTTCTTCGCGCTATTTTGCGCATCGCACTGTTTTGTGCATCACATTTCCTTCGCGCTATTTTGCGCATCGCACTATTTTGTGCATTGCATTTGTTCGCGCTATCTTGCGCACCTCAATTGCACTTGTTAGTGCATTGCATTTGTTCGCGCTATTTTGCGCATCGCACTGTTTTGTGCATTACATTGTTCGCGCTGTTTTGCGCATCGCACTGTTTTGCGCATCGCACTGTTTTGTGCATTGTATTGTTCGCGCTGTTCTGCGCATTGCACTGTTTTGTGCATTTCAAAGTTGTTCGCGCTGTTCTGCGCATCGCACTGTTTTGTGCATTTCAAAGTTGTTCGCGCTGTTCTGCGCATCGCACTATTTTTGTGCATTTCAAAATTCATTCGCGCCGTTTTGCGCATCGCACTGTTTTGTGCATTTCAAATCACTCGCGCTTTCTTGCGCATCGCACTGTTTTGTGCACCTTACTTGCATTTTGCATGCATCCTATCGCGCTATATTGCGCACCTCACTTGTACTTGTTAGTACATTACATTGTTTTGAATACAAACCGGCTTCGCGTAGCGTATAAGTCCAACTTTCGAAATCGGCCTCGCGTAGCGTATAAGTCCAACTTTCAAAACCGACTTCGCGTAGCGTATAAGTCCAACTTTCAAAACTGGCTTCGCGTGGCGTATAAGTCCAATTATCAAAGTCTTCTTGCATATCATTTGCATCCTGCCCCTGAACTACGCTGGTTTGATTCCTTGCAAAAGGATACGTAGGCAGCCTGTGGGCACAACCATTTATTTATCGGTATTTTGTTTGTTTGTCCAAGTCTTCGGCCTTGTCAAAAATGGGTCGTCTCTGGGCTTTGACATTCACTCCCGTCATTGTTATGACTTTCGAGTTCTGTCAAAGAGGGGCAACTGTAGACACCCCATTTTTGACCGCCCTTAAGACTTGGGCACTACTGATGGTTTGCTCTGTGTTGAGAGATGTGCAGGGCAAAGAATCAATTTCTTCGGCAAGAAGAGAGGCAAATCTTTCAAAACACTTTGTTTAGGTTTTTGGAGTTGAAGAAAAGAGGAAAGGAGAGGAGAAAACTAGCTTGGGAGAAGTTCGGCATGAATCCGGATAGAAGCGAGTCGAGCAGCCCTCGCTGAATTGGACTTATCCATCTGTACACTTGGGGTTTAGCTATGAGGCCACCACCGTTGAAAAGCTTACTTTCGGGGCTTCATTTTTGCACTCAAGAATCTCCTAGAGCCAAGTCCGGGTGAGGGAGATATGATCAGTTGAAGTCGGGCATCATCCCGGTTGGATCGAATCTGCGCGGCTTCACGGAAAAGGCCATAACGTTTTCCACAGGAGGAATTTTAATGCAAGGTTTGCGCCATTGGAAAGCTAACTTCCGGGGCTTCAATTTGGACACCCACCGGCATTTTTTTGACCTTACCGGCCACCCATCGACACTCTGTTTGTGCCGACCGGCAATTTATTGTGCCGACCGGCTATTTATTGTGCCGACCGGCAGATTAAAGTGGCCGACCGGCCTTTTTTGCTAGCCGATGACCTTCCGGAGTATTCTACAGATTGAATGGATGCCAGCTGTGGCAGCTGGAATGCACAGACCCTGCTCCCCATGCAAGTGTGTGGCTGTTTTGCACCATTTGCACACCTTTTGACCCTTTTTTTTTGCACCCTTTGCTCAAAGCTTCTTGAGGAAGCTTTGACCCCTTGTCTTGGCTTCCTCAAGAAGCTTGCACCTTTGCATTAGCTTCTCTTAGAAGCTTGGTCCCTTTGACCCTTTTGTATAGCTTCTTTGAGAAGCTTTATGTCATTTTCCTTGCTCTATAAAAGGAAGCCATCCTCCTCCTTTGTTTTGGTTCAGCAAAACCAGACCTAATACATACATATAACATATATATCACCCTCTCTCTCTATATCTCCCTCTCTCTCTACATTTGGGAGTGTTATAGTGATCAAACACCCTTGTTCTTGGGCCATTTCTTCATCAACTCATAGCACAAGGCATCCAACGCCCATTCCAGTAGCTTGAGGCTGTTCTCCAAAGCTTACGAGCACCTAAACTTGGTCCAAGAGGTGCTGATTTGCTGGTCTTCAAGGGTGAGTCCTCATCTTCCCTTTTCTAGCCTTTTCTTGCTTCATATCTAAGCCATAGTTGCTTGCACCTTTGGGCTCCGACCTAAACTTCAAATCATCATATTTTGAGGTCCTCTTCATGTTTGATTGAGGACCTCTTGCTGTTTGAGGATAGTAGCTAGCACTTCCTTCTTTATCTCTCCTTTAGGCCCTAATCTTGCATGTTATTTTTGGCCTATGTGTAATCTGTTTTTTGGCATGTAGTAAACTGTATATAGGCTTATTTTGAGCCCTTCTTCAACATTGAAGAAGGGCTCAACACTGTTTGGGACTTCCATGTTATACTTGCCTTTATATTCTTCTTTTGGTCCCATTTTTGCATGCCTTGGCAGCCCCTGATGTTGCTGTTTTTGGACTTTGGTCCGAACTAAAAACAGCCATATTTTGACCCCCTTGTCATGTTTCATTAAGGGTCTTTGGCTGTTTGATGAATATTTGGTGTACTTCATGTTATAGCCCTCTTGTGGCCTTAATCTTGCATAAATTGTTTGCCATGCTTGTATCTGTTTTCGAGCCTTGTCATCTACTGTAAATGTGCATATTTTGGGCCCCTCTTCAATGTTGTTGAAGGGCCCTAACCTGTTTGGGGACAGCAGCTGTGAGTTGCTTCATAATCTCATGTTTAGGGCCGTTTTTGTATGCCATTTTAGCCCCATCTTTGCTTGCTGATTGGCCATGTCATAAACTGTAAAAATGCTTGTCTCAGAGCTGTATTGCTTCTGTCTTCATGCTCCATGTCCATATTATGCATGCTTTGTATAGCTGTAAGCCATTTCGGGTGCCTAATTTCGCATTTCGGGAGGAATTCCATGCATCGGGCGTACTTTCGCCTCATTTCGGGGCTGTTTTGCCCCTCATTTTGCTGCTGAAATCCCATTGGCATGTTTGCATATCATTTCCATGCCATTGCATTGCGTATGCCATTGCCTCGGTTTGCGTGCCCGTGTGCACGCATTTCGAGGCACTCCATTTTCATTCATCGGCCTCTTATGTGAGTGTGGCTGAGGCTCTCTCATGATAGTATAAGTCCATGTTGCATTCTATATGCTGTTTTAGCCATTGCATTGCATATGCCATTGCCTCGGTTTGCGTGCCCGTGTGCACGCATTTCGAGGCACTTCATTTTCATATTATGGCCACTGTTTTGGGCCTAACTAGAGCTGCCTAATTCATGTTTAAGACCATCCTTTGCTTATTTTCATGCTCATCTTGCATGTTTGCTTGTATCGGCATGTTGCATCCTTAGCTCGTATGCCTAAGTTGCATTGCATCTTGCATGCATCACCTTGCCTCTTGAGATGAGTATGATAGAGGTTAGGCCTCATTGTGTGTTTATTTGGCTTGCATGCATTTTGAAATTGAAGTTGCACACTTGATTCTTTGGACCATCATGCATGGAAATGCGTGATTGGTGGTCCGAGAATCAGGGCACATCCTCCTTTGAGTCATTAACATGATAAGGAATGTGATTGGTGCATAAATTGTTTGAATTGCATTGCCATGCAAGATTTTGCCCTCTGTTGCTGTGGGTTGCAGGTTCTGCAGGAATACTCTGCCGACCGGCAGTGTAAGGTGCCGGCCGGTAATCTTTTCTCTGCCGACAGCTTCAATTTTGTGCCGGTGGCAACATCTCAGTGCCGGTGGCAATTTCACCCAGCCGGTGGTGTCTCCCAGCATCCAAGGAAGCAGTCCTGAAATTTTGGCAGCCTCCAGAGGAGCACAGAAAAGAAAACAGAGGCAGCCTACGCATGGCGGCGCGCTTCCCGAGGCGGTTTACTGTTTTCTTAGAATAATTAATTTGTTAATTAATTTGTAATATTTAATTAGCTTGCGTAGTTAATTAATTTGTAATATTTATTTGGTCCCTCCGAGCGAGGGCATATTTGTAATAAGTGTGCGTGCGTGTGATGTATGTCTTCCAACCCCACTTCTTTCTTCCCTTTTATTTACCTGCTTATGATGGTAGATTAGGGCACATTTATTTTAGCATACCTTATGCTATGCAAGCGTGCATCCATGCATTTGTATTGCATGCATTGGGCTCGGTACATCACGCTAACTGCATTTGTACTTCAATTCAAAAATTGACTATGTGATAGTTGATTGCATTTCACATGCCATGTTTAAGATTAGCCGAGCCCATCTAATTGCATCCTGTATGTGTTGCATTAGACAATTTAGCATGAACTAGGACACGCATGTTTTGCTAACTAGTTTACTGTTTTGGCACGGAGTACGATGTAAGTATTTATGCTTTAGCATCTCGCATGTGTGTGAATGTTAACATGACAGTATGCTTGCCATGCGGCTAAATGCTTATGTGTTAAACTGTTTGAAATGCCTGTGGGTGGAGGTTGAATTACCTAAATTGGAATAATGCATTAAAACTGTGAGTTTTAAGCCCACTAGATAGTGGCAAAATCATCTTTTCTAAAAGCCCACTTGGGGGTGGCAAAATCTGCATTTTAGCCTACTTGCGAGTAGCGAACCATTTTCAAAACAAACATGAAATGTTTTGTTCCAATTTGGGCGATTTGGTCTATACTTGTTTGCTGCGCGCATAACATAGTAATTCTAGGCTAACAATTGGTTTAAGAACACATAAAGTTTTCAAAAACGGATATCACGGTTAGTAGAGGCCGGTCTTCGGACCGGGCGAAAGGGGGTGCTCATAGCTGACCTTCCCCGATCGTACCCAAGCTCCCGAGCCGAGACAACTCCGGTGATGACGGACATGTGGCCTTCGGCACCGAGTCAGGGTTTCCTAAATTCTCCCATAAAAAAAAATATATTTAGGTGGCGACTCTGTATCTGGCAAAGCAGTCCATGTTTGGCACTACTTTTTCAAAAATCTGTTTCTCAAAACGATTTGCCAGATTTGGACTCTTTGGTTCAGATTAAGAACCGTGACACAAATCGAGTCCGAACTGTAGCATGAGGCCCACGCGGGCGCGTCTACACATGCATTTATAAATCTTCAATTTGCCCTACAATGATTTCGATTCATAGCAATTCTCTAGTTTGCACATCAATAATGGAGGATACCTTATTAATAGCCTTCACCAACTTAAGGTGTATATGGAGAAAAGTTTCAAATCTTACATTTCAACCTTAAAGTTAGGTAAATACATTCAATTTCATGGTTTTTAAACCAATTGAACAAAACCCCTCTTTATTGAACAAATCTCAAAACTAGGGTTTATGGAAAATTTGAGGTTTTCTCTCTTACAAAAATTAGGGGTTAATTTACACCATCAACTACAATAATCCTCATTAATAACCATAATTTCAACCATCATCACAAAGTATTACCCAGATATTTCCAAATCATTTACTAACAACACAATCCATATATACATATATATATATGTATGTATATGTACTACATGAATAACTATGAAATTACCACATAAGTCATTCAAATTGAAGATATATCAAGTTAAAGACACTCCTACCTTGAAATTGGAAACTAGAGTTGCGAGTCACACTTAAGGCGTTGATGAACTTGTGAAACAATCGGTAGAAATGTCGATCTAAGCTTCCTTTCAAATTTCCTTGGAAGATTTGTGTCACGACCTCAAACCGCCCCTAGTAGTTTGGTGCCGTGATGGCCAGTAATCCGTAATTACCGAAGGCCAACTTTCAAAAACTTAACACAATCAGAGTATGATAAACGGGGCTCACAAACGCGGAAGCAATAATCTAAAATACAAGTGGTCCATAAGAGCTGTGCATAGATCAAATGAAATGTCATTCAACTTACAACTTAATTACAACAGAACAAAATACGTGTTACATCTTGATCAAAAGGCTTCTCGAGCCGACATATACAAAATACAGTAAATACAAGCCAAGAAGCATGATTTTCAAGATTCGCCGACATGAAATAAATGGCATTGCCGACGTAAATACAAAAATAAAGCCGACATAATCAAGAGTCCAAACAAGCTTTCAAAAACAGTCTAGGCGTCGCCGACGTCCTGCTCATCACCTACATATATATAGAGAGGGTGAGCTTGGATACACAGTGAATAGTACTAAAAATAAAGGTTTGCATGAATAAAGCCGGAGTCTTTCAAAACAAACACATCAAACTTTATCAAGACAAGGGATGAACCGTATTCATCAATCAAATATTACAACATCGGCGAAGCAAGGGATGAACCGTATTCATCAATCAAATATTACAACATCGGCGAACCAAGGGATGAACCGTATTCATCAATCAAATATTACAACATCGGCGAAGCAAGGGATGAACCGTATTCATCAATCAAATATTACAACATCGGCGAAGCAAGGGATGAACCGTATTCATCAATCAAATATTACAACATCGGCAAAGCAAAGGACGAACCGTATTCATCAATCAAATATTACAACATCGGCGAAGCAAGGGATGAACCGTATTCATTTGTCAAGTCATACAAGTCTCAAGGATGCTTACTGACATCGGCAAAACACATCAAGCTCATCAAAACAAGGGCTGTACGATCCGTAATGGTTTAGTCAAAGGTACTGCGAAAGTTTATAGTCCTCCAGCACAAGGGACTTGTGTTACTTAGGCCCGTAGCCCGATTTAACAATATAGTCATTTCAAGAAAGGACCGTATCCTTTTACACTTAGTACTGCGAAAGTTTAGAGTCCTCCAGTACAAGGGACTTTCCAAGAGAGGACCGTATCCTTTTATACTTAGTACTGCGAAAGTTTAGAGTCCTCCAGTACAAGGGACTTTCCAAGAGAGGACCGTATCCTTTTATACTTAGTACTGTGAAAGTTTAGAGTCCTCCAGTACAAGGGACTTTCCAAGATTAACATCAAACGAAGCTTATACTTGATACATCAAAACAGGGCTGTTCATTCATGCTTAACAAATACTTTCGTCAAAACAAAGCAAAGCAAGATTTATCAAAATGAGTATAACATAGCTTTATCAAAAATACCACTCACATAGTTTTCCTTGGATGCAGGCTCAAAGCAAAGATCAAAGTCCTACAATCACATAGCAAACCACATTCTCAAAACAAGCCATATATGTATGCAAATGATCTCGGCATCCTCACCGGGTCCAAGTCAAAAACAAAGCAAAACATGCTGGGAGTTTAAACACAGCTCCCGTCCCATGAAAACACACTAGGTACCAACCAGGTCCTTGCCGAGGTCCCACACTTTCTTGCCGAGGTGTGGTCCCGTTGGCCTCATTCGAAAGCAAAGTCGGGAAAACCTGGGTTTTCCCTTAAAAAACATGCAGATCATGATGAACATGGTTATGCGAAAGATGAATGCAAGATCAAAACTCGTTACAAAAATCTGAGATTTCATGCCATGAGTTCAAAACATGGACCTGGGTACCCATACAAGAAGGTCATGCAAGAACAAACACAAAAACATAGCTTTCGTTCCAAACTTTGGAATCAAAACGAGACTTCCTTCAAGAACATATGAAAAACCATTTTCTCTTTTCAAAACCAACTTCAAAGAAATGCATGATATGCAAAACGAGTCTGATTATGCAATGCAGCTAGATGATCAACAACAACAATCAAAGTAGATCAAGATTCTAACCTCAAAACTCGAATCCAACGGTCCAAACCACGAAGATCAAGCTTGGAAGACTTGCTCTCACTCAAGAACTTCTCTTCCTTCTCTCTCTAAAGGCAAAGATTTGAGACAAGAAAATGATTTGTTTCAAGGTCTGCCGGCTGTCTTAACAATCAGCTCGGACACGTGGCGCTATCGGGTTGGTTCAGCTCAAAAAGGTGATTGATAGATAAGACAAGTCTCTGACAAAGCGTATTCAGCAAGCTCGGTAAAACACATCGACAATAAATGACATCGGCTCAAAATCAAGGATCCAGCGCAGGATAACAAAACATCGGCTAGGGAGGACGACACTTGACTAAGCTATGCCACACCTTGGCCAGGGTGTGCCACATCTCGGCCTAGGCCATACCTGCCTGCGGACAAGGTTCACTAAGTGCAAAACATCTCGGCAATAGATGCCCGAGGTGAAGATGAGGGTCGACCAAGGTCTCAAAACAGTTCTAAGTACAAAGGTTCAAAGGCGAACTAAGCTCAAGATAACCTCGGCCACACACACACACACCGAACAAGGAACAAAACCACGCAAGCAATATAAACAAAACAAGGCAAGCAAATCCTTCCAATTAACATAGCAAGGCAGAATCATGCAGGAATGTATGCAAGTATGACAAGAGTAAGGTGAGGGTTGTTACATCCTACCCCCCTTAAAGAAGTTTGGTCCCCAAACTTAGATCACCTTGCTCTAGGAACAACTCCGGATGATGGATTCTCACATCCTCTTCCTTTTCCCACGTGGCTTCTGTGCCATAATGTTCCTTCCATTCGACCTTTACCATCGGTATCGATTTGTTTCTCAACTGTCTCACTTGTCTGTCAATAATCCTCATTGGCTTCTCCTCGTAGCCCAAATCCTCATTAACCGTGATCTCGGAATGATCAATTACATGTAGTGGATCTCGGATGTACTTCCTCAACATCGAAACATGAAACACATTGTGGACTTGGCTCAAATCCGGTGGCAAAGCAAGTCTGTAGGCGACGGGGTTAATTCTCTCAAGAATTTCAAATGGCCCAATATAACGAGGCGCTAATTTACCTTTCTTTCCAAATCTGGATACTCCTTTCATCGGTGAAACTTTTAGGAATACATGATTCCCAACTTCGAATTCTAACTCATTCCTCCTCTGGTCGGCGTAGCTCTTTTGTCGGCTCTGGGCAGTTTTAATCCTCTGTTGGATAAGTTTAATCTTCTCTGTTGTCACTTGAATCAATTCGGGACCAAGCAGAGCTCTGTCTCCAACTTCGGTCCAACATATCGGCGATCTACATTTCCTTCCGTACAAGGCCTCATACGGCGCCATGCCAATGCTAACTTGATAACTGTTATTGTAAGCGAATTCCACTAAGGGCAAATGTGTTCCCCAACTTCCTTGGAAGTCCAATACACAAAGTCTAAGCATATCTTCAAGCGTCTGAATTGCCCTCTCTGTCTGCCCATCTGTCTGGGGATGAAAAGCTGTACTAAATCTCAGCTCGGCTCCAAAAGCTCTCTAAAGACTCTGCCAAAATCTAGAAACAAATTTAGGGTCTCGGTCTGACACAATTGACATCGGCACTCCGTGAAGTCTGACAATCTCGTCCACATATAACAAGGCAAGTTGATTGGCGTTGAATGTGGTCTTAACAGGTAGGAAGTGTGCTGACTTAGTTAATCTATCAATAACAACCCAAATCGAATCCATACTGTTCGGTGTCTTCGGCAAACCAGTCATAAAATCCATGGAGATGTGTTCCCATTTCCACTCAGGAATCGGCAAAGGTTGAAGAAGTCCTGCTGGTCTTTGATGTTCTGCTTTTACTTGTTGACAATGCAAACATTGGGACACGAATTCGGCGATCTCTCTTTTCATATTTGGCCACCAGAAGGTCCGCTTCACATCTTGATACATTTTGGTGTTCCCTGGATGAACAGTAAACTTAGAACCGTGAGCTTCCTGCAAAATTCTCTTTTTCAACTCTGGGATGTCGGCCACACATAACCTTCCTTCAAACTTGAGCACTTGATTTTCGATAGTATACCCTGACCTCGGCTTTGCGCCAATTTCCTCGGCTATTTTCTTGAAGAAGTTATCCTCCATCTGTCTCGTCTTTACCTCGTCAATAATTGTCGGCTCCACTGTTATCATGGTCAAACACGCCAAATTCCCATCTGACTTTCTGCTCAAAGCGTCGGCTACACTGTTAGCTTTACCCGGGTGATATTGAATTTGCATATCATAGTCTTTCAACAACTCAAGCCACCTTCTCTGTCTCAAATTCAATTCCTTCTGTGTGAATAGGTACTTCAAACTCTTATGATCTGTAAAAACCTGACAAGAAGCTCCATACAAATAGTGACGCCAAATCTTTAAAGCAAACACCACGGCCGCTAATTCTAAGTCATGGGTAGGATAGTTCTTCTCATGGGGTTTCAACTGACGAGATGCATATGCTATAACCTTACCCTTTTGCATTAACACACAACCCAAGCCCTTATGTGAAGCATCGCTATAGATATTAAACTCTTCGTTACCTGATGGAAGTACCAGTACTGGTGCTGTAACTAACCTCGTCTTCAGTTCCTGGAAGGCTGACTCCCGATCTTTAGTCCATTCGTACAGTGTTCCCTTCTTAGTCAATTGCGTCAATGGAATTGCAATCTTTGAGAAATCTTTCACAAACTTTCTGTAATAACCTGCCAAACCCAGAAAACTACGAATCTCGGATACATTAGTCGGCCTCGGCCAATTTACTACGGCTTCAACTTTGCTAGGATCAACTGAGATACCCTCTTCATTAATCACATGACCCAAGAATGAGATAGTAGAAAGCCAAAACTCACACTTGTTAAACTTAGCATACAATTTCCGGTCTCTCAAAATCTGTAAGGCAAGTCTCAAATGATTTTCATGTTCAACTTCACTCTTGGAATAGATCAATATATCATCAATGAAGACAACCACAAACTCATCTAAATACGGTTTGAAGACTCTGTTCATCAAATCCATAAATGTAGCAGGGGCATTAGTCACTCCAAAAGGCATTACTAAAAACTCGTAGTGGCCATATCTTGTCCGAAAAGCGGTCTTCTCAACATCTTCGGCTTTAACTTTAAGCTGATGGTAACCAGACCTAAGGTCGATCTTAGAAAAGACTCGTGCTCCTTGTAATTGGTCAAGCAGATCATCAATCCTAGGCAATGGGTACTTGTTCTTAATGGTGACCTTATTAAGTTCTCTATAGTCGATACAAAGACGGAGTGTACCATCCTTCTTCTTAACAAATAAAATAGGTGCTCCCCATGGTGAAGTGCTCGGTCTAATAAATCCCTCATCTAACAACTCTTGCAATTGCAGTTTCAATTCTCTAAGTTCAGCTGGGGCCATCCTATAAGGTGTTTTGGAGATCGGCTGTGTTCCCGACATGATGTCAACAGTAAACTCTATTTCTCTATCGGTTAAGTGGCCAGGCAATTCGTCTGGAAAGACGTCAGGGAATTCATTAACAATCGGGATGTCGGCTAGATTAACATCTCCATTCGGATCACTCAGTACACTACACAAGTAGCCTTGACACCCTTTCTGAATCAACTTATAGGCCTTAATGGACGAAATCAAGTATGGTGGGGGCACTAACCCTTTACCCTGGAAAATAACCTCGGCTAGGTTTGGGGGTCTCAATGTGACACTTTTCGAAACACAATTAATAGATGCATGATTTGCGACTAACCAATCCATTCCCAGTATAACATCAAAATGAGTCATGTTCAGAGGCATTAAATCTACCAACAGTTCAACATTCTCAATCACAACAATACATGCCCTATAAATGGACTCAACAACCATAGGTCTCCCAGATGGAGTAGACACAAATAATACGAAATCAAGGGGCTCTAGTTCTCTATTAATTTTCTCAGCAAACTTAGTAGATATAAACGAATGAGTAGAACCCGAATCAATCAACACATAAGCATCTTGGGAGCAAATTAGAAGTATACCTGACACCACTGCCTCAGCATTCTGAGTGTCTCCTGGTACTAACGTAAACACCCTGCCCTGTCTCATCTGTCCTTTCCCAGCATTTCCCTTCTGAACGGAACCCGAGGTATTCTCACCCTTCTTATTGTTATCAGCCTTTGTCTTGGGGCAATCTCTCACATAATGGCCCATCTCGCCACATTCATAGCAGGCTCCAAACGTCCGACGACAGATCCCGAAATGTTGCTTCCCACAATCCGAACACATCGGTTTAGCACTCCCTTCCTGTCTTAGGTTACTAGTACTGCCCATGTTCGTTCTCTTCTTGGTGCCCAGCTGTCCTCGGCGATTGTCATAGTTCTGCCTTTTTCGCTGGTTCTCTCCCGAGCTCTGGTATCGATTCAAATTAGCTTCGGCCTGAATGGCTTTGTCCAATACTTCGGCATAAGTCGGCATATCGAGCAAACTAACCCGGTCTTGAATCGGTCCACGAAGCCCACACTCGAACTTCCTGGCCTTCATGTATTCATCGTTGGCCATGTGAGGTACAAACCTCACCAATTCAGTAAAAGCGCGGTCATATTCCGCCACTGTTCTGTTGCCTTGCGTCAGAGCATGAAATTCGGTAGCCTTGCGGTTTCGAACACTTAGGGGAAAATGTTTCTTGTAGAACAACTCTAAGAATCGAGTCTAGGTCAGATCTGGATTGCTCTCTCTCATCATCATCCACCACCTACGAGCGCCATCATCTAATGTGAATGCTGCCAACGTCACTTTCTGAGCGTCGGTGCTGGGGAAGATCTCGAACAACTTCTCCATTTCTAAAACCCATGCCTCAGCCTTCATCGGCTCTATACCCCCAGAGAATCTCGGTGGTCTCATTTTCTTGAACTCCCGAATCAAAGCTATCGTGCCATCCCCATATAAGGCTGGTTGCGGGGGAACTTGCGGCACTGGAGGAGGTGGAGGCGGAACTACATTCCGGCCGTTGGTCTGCTCGGCCTGAGTCGACGTGGCACTGCCGAACTGCTGTCTTGTTTGCCTCAACTCGCGGGCCAAACCCTCAACTAATCTTTCTAGTCTATCCATTCTGTCTTCCGGCTGATCCCGGCCAATTGGAGGTCTACCTCTCCTCATGATGCTATGAGCGTGCAAGGTGTGACTTTAAAACAAATAAGCAAATAACCCCGTAGGCAAGCAGCAAATAAGCATATCAAGACAATGCACACCTCACTCAAACAACAAATACCATGATGCAACCCTAACATCTTTCTAAGGGAAATCCTATGCTCTTTAGGACTCAAGTGTGTGAATAACGTATACCGAGGAACTTGTGCTCTGATACCATTCTGTCACGACCCCAAACCGCCCCTAGTAGTTTGGTGCCGTGATGGCCAGTAATCCGTAATTACCGAAGGCCAACTTTCAAAAACTTAACACAATTAGAGTATGATAAACGGGGCTCACAAACGCGGAAGCAATAATCTAAAATACAAGTGGTCCATAAGAGCTGTGCATAGATCAAATGAAATGTCATTCAACTTACAACTTAATTACAACAGAACAAAATACGTGTTACATCTTGATCAAAAGGCTTCTCGAGCCGACATATACAAAATACAGTAAATACAAGCCAAGAAGCACGATTTTCAAGATTCGCCGACATGAAATAAATGGCATTGCCGACGTGAATACAAAAATAAAGCCGACATAATCAAGAGTCCAAACAAGCTTTCAAAAATAGTCTAGGCGTCGCCGACGTCCTGCTCATCACCTACATATATATATAGAGGGTGAGCTTGGATACTCGGTGAATGGTACTAAAAATAAAGGTTTGCATGAATAAAGCCGGAGTCTTTCAAAACAAACGCATCAAACTTTATCAAGACAAGGGATGAATCGTATTCATCAATCAAATATTACAACATCAGCGAAGCAAGGGATGAACCGTATTCATCAATCAAATATTACAACATCGGCGAAGCAAGGGATGAACCGTATTTATCAATCAAATATTACAACATCGGCGATGCAAAGGATGAACCGTATTCATCAATCAAATATTACAACATCGGCGAAGCAAGGGATGAACTGTATTCATCAATCAAATATTACAACATCGGCGAAGCAAAGGATGAACCGTATTCATCAATCAAATATTACAACATCGGCGAAGCAAGGGATGAACCGTATTCATTTTTCAAGTCATACAAGTCTCAAGGATGCTTACTGACATCGGCAAAACACATCAAGCTCATCAAAACAAGGGCTGTACGATCCGTAATCATTTAGTCAAAGGTACTGCAAAAGTTTATAGTCCTCCAACACAAGGGACTTGTGTTACATAGGCCCGTAGCCCGATTTAACAATATAGTCATTTCAAGAAAGGACCGTATCCTTTTACACTTAGTACTTCGAAAGTTTAGAGTCCTCCAGTACAAGGGACATTCCAAGAGAGGACCGTATCCTTTTATACTTAGTACTGCGAAAGTTTAGAGTCCTCCAGTACAAGGGACTTTCCAAGAGAGGACCGTATCCTTTTATACTTAGTACTGCGAAAGTTTAGAGTCCTCCAGTACAAGGGACTTTCCAAGAGAGGACCGTATCCTTTTATACTTAGTACTGCGAAAGTTTAGAGTCCTCCAGTACAAGGGACTTTCCAAGAGAGGACCGTATCCTTTTATACTTAGTACTGCGAAAGTTTAGAGTCCTCCAGTACAAGGGACTTTCCAAGATTAACATCAAACGAAGCTTATACTTGATACATCAAAACAGGGCTATTCATTCATGCTTAACAAATACTTTCGTCAAAACAAAGCAAAGCAAGATTTATCAAAACGAGTATAACATAGCTTTATCAAAAATACCACTCACATAGTTTTCCTCCGATGCAGGCTCAAAGCAAAGATCAAAGTCCTACAATCACATAGCAAACCACATTCTCAAAACAAGCCTTATATGTATGCAAATGATCTCGGCATCCTCACCGGGTCCAAGTAAAAAACAAAGCAAAACATGCTGGGAGTTTAAACACAGCTCCCGTCCCATGAAAACACACTGGGCACCAACCAGGTCCTTGCCGAGGTCCCACACTTCCTTGCCGAGGTGTGGTCCCGTTGGCCTCATTCGAAAACAAAGTCAGGAAAACCTGGGTTTTCCCGTAAAAAACATGCAGATCATGATGAACATGGTTATGCGAAAGATGAATGCAAGATCAAAACTCGTTACAAAAATCTGAGATTTCATGCCATGAGTTCAAAACATGGACCTGGGTACCCATACAAGAAGGTCATGCAAGAACAAACACAAAAACATAGCTTTTGTTCCAAACTTTCGGATCAAAACGAGACTTCCTTCACGAACATATGAAAAACCATTTTCTCTTTTCAAAACCAACTTCAAAGAAATGCATGACATGCAAAACGAGTCCGATCATGCAATGCAACTAGATGATCAACAACAACAATCAAAGTAGATCAAGATTCTAACCTCAAAACTCAAATCCAACGGTCCAAACCATGAAGATCAAGCTTGGAAGACTTGCTCTCACTCAAGAACTTCTCTTCCTTCTCTCTCTCTAAAGGCAAAGATTTGAGACAAGAAAATGATTTGTTTCAAGGTCTGCCGGCTGTCTTAACAATTAGCTCGGACACGTGGCGCTATCGGGTTGGTTCAGCTAAAAAAGGTGATTGATAGATAAGATAAGTCTCTGACAAAGCGTATTCAGCAAGCTCGGTAAAACACATCGGCAATAAATGACATCGGCTCAAAATCAAGGATCCGGCGCAGGATAACAAAACATCGGCTAGGGAGGACGACACTTGACTAAACTGTGCCACACCTTGGCCAGGGTGTGCCACATCTCGGCCTAGGCCATACCTGCCTGCGGACAAGGTTCACTAAGTGCAAAACATCTCGGCAATAGATGCCCGAGGTGAAGATGAGGGTTGACCAAGGTCTCAAAACAGTTCTAAGTACAAAGGTTCAAAGGCGAACTAAGCTCAAGATGACCTCGACCACACACACACACACCGAACAAGGAACAAAACCACGCAAGCAATATAAACAAAACAAGGCAAGCAAATCCTTCCAATTAACATAGCAAGGTAGAATCATGCAGGAATGTATGCAAGTATGACAAGAGTAAGGTGAGGGTTGTTACAATTTGAGTGGATCTTGGGTTAAGATTAGAGAAATCTAGGGTTTATGGACTAGGGTTTTCAGAAAAGTAAGCTTAGAGAGATAGATTATGAAAAGTGGAATGAAAATAAGTAAGGATCAATTTTTAAAATCCGCTGTCTTGATAGACCGCTCGAGCGCAACTTCCTTCGCTTGAGTGAAAAATTAGAGGTCCTAAAAGTTTTGCAGAGCTATAGTGAAATTACTAGGAACATGATTTCTACGCTCGAGCGAGAATTTCACAGCTCAAGCTATGCCGCCTATGAAACAGCCAACTACTAGGAGCTGAAGATCTCTGCTCAAGAGACTAAATGACCGCTCGAGCGGTCCAAAAAACTCAAATGTCACAGTAGTGAAAGAGTTACTTGTTATGCAATTACAAATTTTAAGGGACGTGATATAATTTTTAGAGATATAGGAAACAATTATTATTTTAAGTAAATCTCAGAGATTGTATGTATAATTTACCATATTATTAATTAAATGAATCACAGTACAACAGAGAAATCATATTCATAATAGGATTACAAAATAACAGATAAATAAGAAAAAAAAATTAAATCAAATCATTTTTTTTTTGGATTGAATATTTTTGATAATTTTTTTTTTACCTTTTAGATTCAGTTAATTTAGATGTTGTACAAAATGAAATAAAAAAAAAAATCATTAAATACAACAAAGTATGGAAAAGTAATAAATTCTTATATTTTCCTTTAATATTTTGTTTGCTCAATGAATTTTTGAAAAAAATTTGTATAAATTTTATACTTTTTATGTATATATAAATTAAGTGAATCTAAAAATTTAAAACTTTAATTAAAATGTTTAAAAAAATTAATTAGAAAAATACAAATTAAAAATCTAGAAAACTAATTTGCAGAAAACTTCAAACCAAACAGAGTATTGGAATCCTAAGCAAACATTTGCCGCCATTGTATATATATATATATGTAATCATAATTTTTTAACCCAAATGGGCAAACTACTAATAGGTCATAATAGCTGGACTTAATTCCCATCAAGTCTTATTAAAAATAAGTCTTGGTAAAATTGTCGCTAAAAATAATTTTTATGTGACAAGTTTTTACATATGTCTGTAAAAATTGACAATTTGTGACTTTTTTATCATGATTTTTATAAATTGTCGCTAAAACTTATAATTAGTGACATTTTTTTATGACAAATTTTTCTCATAGGATCTATTAGACAATAAGTCTAGTTATTAAGACCTATACGTAAGTATTCCAAATAATTAATGAAACAAAATTTTCAAAAAAAAGGAAAAAAAAGAAAAAAAGAAAAAAAAATGGACTCCCTTAACAATGGAATTTGTCTAAAATCCAATTATTTCAAGCTGTGAGTTTTGCTTCTTGAATTGTTTCCATCAACTTATCGAATTGAAGGTGATTCTGACTTGGTCGGCAAAAAATGATAGTTTTACCCCCTTACCCAATTGTAGCCTTTGCTTCAACTCTGGTTGCTTTCAAAGTTCTAAAAATATCTCAGTTGCATGTTTTCCATCAATGTCTCACTTTAATTAAATTTTTTAGCAGCAATGCTAAAGAATTTAAGTGAATTATCAAATATTTTATTAAGTACTTAAAATTTAATGTTTAGAATTTAGGATTTGATAATTTATTTAGAATCACTAGTATTTTTAATTTTTTAAAGAATGAGTTCAAACAAATATTATATATCTTAGGCCTCGTTTGGCAAGAGGCTATTTTAGTCAATTAGCCAAAAAATTACTAGCACGTTTTGAGGTGGTCGTATGTGATTAGAGGAGAGCAAAATTTTTTGTGGAGGGATTCTGTTCGGTTGTCAAAAATTATACAGGAGAAATTGTTCCTAAGTAAAGTATAATAAAGTAAAAGAAAAGAAAAGAAAATTTATTCTCTTATTTGTGTTCATTTATTAGGGAAGAAAAATTGTATTGTTAAGTTCCTACAAAAGTGGGAAAGTTCAAGATAATTCCGTAACTTTCACTTTCTTCATCTAACCATCATCTAATAGTTGATTCAAATGTCACAATTCAACAGTTTTGAATCAACTACAATATAATAGCTCGATGGAAAAAATGATAGAGATAATCTTCTTTAATAAATAAAAAAATGAAATAATTAATTTTTTATTATTTATTTATTTATTTATTTATTTTCCGGAAAACTAAACAGAGAGTGGGTTCTATGAATCACAACCACAATGTTAGAAATTTTGATATAGTTCATGGGAATTGCATTCAACATAATAGAATTGGATAAGGGAAAGGGCAAAAAGTTCCAATGCATCATTATCTTTCATTTTCTCCCACTTGTTATGGTCAATGTGTGGAACTGTTTTATGTCCTATTACAGTGCCTATTTGGGTGAGGGCTATCTATGTTGAATTTCCCTCCGGTACAAGTTAATTGGGAAAAATAATCAATTTATAGTTTAAATCATGATGACTAACAGATAGACACCCTTGAACTAGGCAGATATGGTGTAGGTACCTACAGAGAATGTGGTCCTTTGGGTGCAAATAGCTTTGCCTAATCAATGGTTAGGATTGCTCTTGGAGAGGCCTAACATGACCCAATATAGCCACCCCATGATTGCCCAAATCATGGACTTATCCTAGTGTAGAATTTGGCCCTGGCCCAAGCCCAAGACCCAATTATGTGTCCTACATTTTGGCTGAGTTTTGATATTATTTGGAAAAATATTTTTATAGAGAGAAGAAAAGATAATGAAATGAATTAGAAAATAATAATTTATATTTCATCGACATTTGTTTCCCCTCAAATCTAAGATCTTATAAAAATGCCTGTGGGCTATAAGGTCAATTGCTTAGTCCTTGTGGGAATGTGAGTTCAAATATGAGACAATTGCTTTGCATAAACATTAATCTAAATATGGAACACCAACACTACATGGTTTGTTCCTCTATCTTAAAATGTATTTTTATAAGATCAATATTAATAATAGGCATTATACCTACTAAAAATATATATAAACTTTATTTTGTATTTTGTGTAATCATTTTGCATAATGTCTTCTTCACTTTTGAAATTGGTTTGCCTAGCCTGTAAGGCTCTTCAAATGTAAGTAAACAACAGAGGATGAGCCAAAATGCCTACAGTTGCGCTTAGTTGAAGCTCTATTTTGTGAAGAGGCTAAACAAAATGCCTAAAATACAATAAATGACTATCATGTTGGAGATGCTCTAAGATGATTAAAGTCTTGTGTGATAAAGAAATGATTTTACTCATCCAAAAAAAAGAAATGATTTGAGATTTGAGACGGCGGACAAAAGGATTTGGATGGGACAAAAGTTTCGTATTTTTTTAAAAAAAAAACTTTATTTATTACATGTTGATTGAAAAAATACTAAAATATGAATAAAAATCACTAAATACAAACAAAAAATGTGTCTAAACCTAGTTTCTAAAAAATAAAGCCAAACAAACCCTCAAGTTTTAAACTTTAGGGTTTGAATAGCTTTTAGTAATTTTATATATAAATAAAATTGTAATAAAAGAAATTAAGGATGTAATGAATTATATTTAGGAAAAATTATTGGAAAATCCCATTTTGGAGAGTTTTAGTCCAACAAGTCCTTGTTTTAAAATAATACCCATGGAAGTCCTCATTTTTTGGTATTGTGTTCCACAGGATCCCATTCAGTCTTATGGAATGGATTTTTTGACTTTTGTACCCTGTGTTTTTGGTGAATGAAAAAATTCGTAGGAAGGTTTGTTTGAATCCCATTGATTACATTGGTTTGGTGTGGACGTTATGGAAAAGATCATATATGGGTAGATTTTTAGGGATGGCAAGGTTTGTCAGTATTTGAATATTGTGTGGGGGGAACATTCAATACAGTGCCATAAGCTATGCGAGAAAACGTTCAATTCAAGCCATTTCACAACACTTCAATGTTTTTTTTAAAAAAAAAATTATTTTCGTCATTCACAATAATATGTGCTAGTTCGTTTTGAATTTGTCGTTTCAAAATAAATTTGGTTAGTTCGAGACACGTTTGGCGCTATGTTTTAATGTTGGGACCTTTTCTATGATTTTGAATCAATTTTATTCAATGGCAAAAGCGGCATTCCACTGAATTTAAATAAGCCCATTTGTTGTATGTCTACCAAGCGTAGTACCCACGCCCATTTGTTGAATTTAAATATTTTGGATCGTTCGATTCGCGGTCAATGTTATGCTTAAATGTTGTATCATGCTCTTCCATCTTGACGACATTTTATACGACGACCCATGCACCATTCCACCAATATGGTAATAAAACCATCTATTGTATGAGACCCAAAGCGTAGTACCCACACAATGGCCAATGGTAAACAATTAGCACGCTGTCATATATTGTGCCAGTGAAACGTTCAGTTCCAACCATTTCACAATATCCAAATGCTTTGTTCAATTTTTATCGTTTGCATTAAGCAGTCCTATTTCCAATTTAGCTTGCCATTAACAACAAATTCTATTAGTACGTTCACACTTACTGTTACGTTACAATTTTGTGACATGCTCTTGGTCATGAAGGAAATTTTATCCAATGCCACATGCATTATTACACCCAGTGGGGAAATGCAACCCACTATATGTGACCCCAATGCACGACTTACACGTATTTTGTGGTCTTGCCACAAGCATGCCCCATTGTCAATGAACAATTGCTTCACATACACAAGCTCACACCACCTTCTTTTCAATCCCACAGTTTCACAACAGACAAATGTGTAACTAGTATCCCATAGCATTTGCAGTCCTGAATTTGGTTACATGTCTACGTAGGCATTTTTAATAAGTTCACTAAATGTGACGCATCCAGTCCCAGAAAACAGCATCTGTTCTCAAAGGGTTGACAACATACACTACCATCGACGCATGTTTACACACCCTATATGACAACAAGTTCAAATCCAACATTGATTTCAAAATCGAAATAAGCATCGTGGGACCTTACTACCGCACTACGTCATCATCGAAGTAAGATAGGTAAACATCGAACGTACTGTCGAACAATCATATCAAAGTCATCACTAATAACAACCCTCGACACTACACTATGGGGTCACGTGTCTCGTTGCAAATTTAATGGGATTTGGGGGTTTCTAGATGATGTACATCATTGACGCTTGGGCATTTTAATTCCATATCTACATCACCAAATCTGGGATCTGATTACGCCAAGCGCGCGATACACAACGAATACAAACCCCCAACACATATACGCTGTAAATTTTGGAATGTGTAACCTCGCAGATAAGTTGCCCTTAATAGCACCGTAACAAAACAAAATTCTATTCACAAACCCTAGACATCCGTAACAACGATGGCAAGCTTCCATTCACAAACCCTAGACATTCGTAACAACGATGGTAAGTTTCCATTCACAAACCCTAGCCATCTGAATTGCTTCCACGGTCTCAGTTTTGTGCATTTTTCGAATTGCTTCAAACATGGGCTACCCAAATGTGGGCCACAACATCAATGTATTATCATTGAAAACTCTCGTCACCAGAAACACCCAAAATAGGTGAGCTTGTCAGAATCCACGAAAGTCAAGTGAGGGGTTGCTCATGTCCACCAAATTACCAACAATGGTCAGCACAAATGTGGGTCACATAACAAATGTGGGTCACCCCCACAAACATTCCCAAACCAAAAAAAACCATATAGTATGCTTTTCCAAAACGTGACATACATGCAAATCATGGAAACAAAATTTCCCACAATTAACACTCAACACACAAGGTCAAAAACATAAACCAACACATAATGGGACCTCTGTGTGTACAAAAATACATATGGGATTGATCAGATTATAATTCCACATTATGGGATTTATGGGTCAATTTTCCTTAGTTTTATAGTGTAATAAAAGCACCATAAAAAAAAAAAAAAAAACTTATCCATACTTCTATGAAAAATGTCATTCGAACAGTGTGGTTACTACAATTCCATGCTTGGAAATGGGTTTATGAGATGTTTGGAAACTACAATTTTAGTCAAAAAGTCAAAACATCT
Organism: Camellia sinensis; assembly: GCF_055761805.1. Classification (NCBI taxonomy): domain Eukaryota; kingdom Viridiplantae; phylum Streptophyta; class Magnoliopsida; order Ericales; family Theaceae; genus Camellia; species Camellia sinensis. The sequence goes on along the minus strand of NC_138975.1, from coordinate 96,255,165 downwards.
TTACAAGTTGTTAAGTCATTAGTCTTATATTTTCACAATTTTTTTTTGTCAAAAATTAAAATCACTAACAAAGTCAATTCAGATAGAAGCACTAAATGTTTAAATGTGTAGGCATGCGCATGCTCCCTGCATGAGGTAGAGTGCAAAAATAAAATAAAAATACAATCACACTCATTTATATATTTAAATATATTATAAACTAAATAAAATAAAGAAGAAAGAGCCACCATGGAAGAGGTAACAAAGGATCATACATATACTACACAATTTTTGTCTATTTTCATTACCATGCAAACACACTTATATATAGGTGATAAAACCTTCACTATACACCACTATTCATCACACCAAGTGGTTTACCACATGGCATACCACACTTCCAACATGGTAGAAATTTCTTCTAATTCCACTTTGGCCCAAAACTCATTAGAATTTCAATTGCATCTATTTTGATGGTTATCCAAATATTTCACAACACTCTCCATTGGATAATCATATACTAAGAATATGCCTTGTTAAAAACTTACCAAGGAAAATCCAGTGCGAAAAAAACCTTTGGTGAAGGAAAAAGAGTGCAATATTCTTGTATGTGATTTGTTTAGAGTGCCTCATTAAAACCTTGCTAAAGAAAACACAGTGGGAAAAAAATCTTAGAAGAAGGAAAAAAGTACAATCTACAAATCTATTAAAAATGATGACTCTCCCTCAATGCTGCATAATAGGTTTTTCAGTCTACGCATCCCAATATTATATACCAACTTCTTAAATGTTGCAGTCAATAGTGCTTTGGTAAATAGAACTACCAGATTATCACTTGAGCGCATCTGCTGAACATTAAGATCACCATTCTTCTGGAGCTCATGTGTATAAAAGAATTTTGGTGAAATATGTTTGGTCTTGCCACCTTTGATATGGCCTCCTTTAATCTATGTGATACACACAGCATTATCTTCATATAATATGGTTGGACTATCTTTTGCTGAAGACAATTCATATCTTTCTTGAATACGATGGATCATGGATCTAAACTAAATACATTCTCGACTTGCTTCATGAATTGCAAGTATCTTTGAGTGATTTGAAGAAGTAGCAGTCAATGTTTATTTTACTGATTGCCAAGATATAACAGTATGCCCATAGGTAAAAACATATCCTGTTTGTGATTTGGCTTTATATGGATCAGAAAGATATCCAACATCTGCATATCCGATTAATTGCGGCTTTGATTCATTTGAATAAAATAAATTCATATCAGTTGTTCCATGAAGATAACGTAATATTTGTTTTACTTCATTCCAATGCCTTCGGGTTGGTGCACAACGATATCTTGCTAATAAATTGACAGCGAATGTAATATCAAGCCCGGTACAATTTGCAAGATACATGGAAGCACCAATTGCACTAAGATATGGTATTTCAGGACCAAAGAGTTCTTTATTATCTTCTTGCATTCGAAAAAGAGCGTTTTTTGCATCAAGAGATCGAACAACCATAGGAGTACTCAAAAGATGAGCTTTATCCATATAAAAGTTCTCCAAGACTTTTTCTGTATATGTTGATTGATGTACAAGAATCTCATTTGGCAAATGTTCGATTTGCAAGTCAAGACAAAATTTTGGTTTGCCAAGATATTTCATTTCAAATTTTTTCTTTAAATATTCTGCATTTTTTGTAAGCTCTTCTAGAGCTCCTACATGATTAAAATCATCAACATATACTGCAACAATTGTAAATCCAAATTCTGATTTCTTAATAAAAATGCATAGACAAATTAGATCATTCACATATCCTTCTTTCAATAGATATACACTAAGCCGGTTATACCACATGCGTCAGAATGGTTTCAACCCGTATAGAGATCTTTGCAGTTTGATTGAGTAAACACTTAGGGTGTGTTTGTTTTGAAGGATTAGGGTGTGAGATTGGACTATTAATCCCACCGGACTAATAGTTCATTGTTTGTTTCAATTTTTTTGCTTCGGACTAATAGTCTCCCCGGACTATTAGTCCCATATTTGTGAGACTATCCTATTCCATTGGGGGGGTGAGATTATTTCCATAGGATTGGTATCCCACGGGATTAGGCTCTGAAATGTCCATTTTACCCCATGCTATTACTTAGCAAACAATTAGAAAATGGTAAAATAGTCTTTTGAACATTTAGAAATTATTTTTTTAGTGTTGTTAATTTAAAATTATATATTAAATAAAAAATTTAAATTATAAATTATAAATTAATTAAAAATAATAAATTAAAAATGATGGCCTTATAAATTAAATTTTTTTAGTGTTGTTAAAAAAATTAAATTTACATATTAAATAAAATTATTTTTTTACTGTTGTTAATTTAAAATTATATATTAAATAAAAAATATAAATTATAAATTAAATTTACTTAAAAATAATAAATTATAAATTATGGCCTTATAAATTAAATTTTTTTAGTGTTGTTGAAAATTTAATTTATATATTAAATAAAATTATTTTTTATTATCGTTAATTTAAAATTATATATTAAATAAAAAATATAAATTATAAATTATAAATTTAATTTAATTGAAAATAATAAATTAAAAACTATGGCCTTATAAATTAAATTTTTTTTAGTGTTGTTAAATTATAAATTATAGATTACAAATTTAAAATTATATATTAAATAAAAATTATAAATTACAAGTGTAAAATATTCTTTTGAACATTTATCCTTATCCAGTCCGTCTAACCAAACATTGGATTCATTAAATATAGTCCAATCCAGACATCTAATCGCATGGCTAAACAAACATAAGATACAAATCCAATCTAATCAAATAGTCCGGAGACAATGTATCACGGGACTAACAGTCTGATGGATTACAATCCCTCCCTATCCAGTCTGTCCAAACAAACACACCCTTATGGGTTTTGAATTAGATGCTTCTGGCATTTTAAATCCTTTTGGGAGTTTCATATATATATATATATCACTATCTAGTGATCTATATAAATATGCTATAACTACATCCATTAGATACATAACTTTCTATGATTACCAAGTTAATAAAATATCTGAATGTAATTACATCAATTACGGGTGACTATATTTCCTCATAATCAATACCAGGTCTCTACGAGAAACCTTGTGCAATAAGTAGTGTTTTATATCTTACAATTTAATATTGTTCATTGTATTTTCGAACAAACATCCATTTATATCGCACAGGCGATATCCCTTCAGGGGTTTGGACTATAGGTCCAAATACTTCACGTTTTGTAATGGAGTTTAACTCTGTTTGTATTGCTTTTTTCTACGTTGGCCAATCATTTCTCTGTCGACATTCCTCGACAGTTTGTGTTTTATTGTCATCATCATTTTAGATAATGTTTTCAGCATTACTTCTAGTAATGTCAAGAGTAACTTTAAACGGAAATATGTTGTGGACAACAATTTGATTTCTATCCCAAACTTCTCATGCACTCATATAATGTATTGAGATCTCATTATTTTTAGGTACCTTTTCCACTTCAGGGAATAACTCTTCAGGAGATTTCTCTTCTGAAGGTTCTTCTTCTAGAGGTTCATAAGTAGGAGATTCAAATAGATTTATTATAATAGTCTGTTTTGTGGGTCTATCCTCTCTGGGAGCACTAAGAATTTTTTGTGGGTTTAGCCTCTTCAAGAGTGCTAGGTATAGTCTCTTCTGGAGCACCTCTTTAGGAGCTCGAATATAGCCTATTCAAGAGCGCTAGATATGATCTCTTTAGGAATACTAATTGTCTTCTTCTTATAACGATTCTAGTTTAGACTTGACCTATTTTCTTGATTTTGATTATGAGGACCCATTTTCTTAATTGTTGTTCATCTCATTTCCATCTCATTTCCATCTTGTTACTTGTTGAATTTGGTTATTGGAAGTGTTGGTTGTGTTTGGAACATGTTGGGAAGCAAGTTTTTCAATGAGTTGTTGCCCAAATTTTTGCATGTTCGCTTTAGCGATCCTTCTTGCACTTGATCGGTCTTTTACAGTTTGCAAAACTACTGGATGTGTGATATTTTCACTCAAGCGATAGTTCTTGCGCTTGAGCGGTCTTTTGTAGGTTTGAACTTCTGGAAGGGGGTTATTGTGCGCTCGAGCGATGTCACTTTTTGTGTCTATTCGCTCGAGCAGTGTTTTGGTCACTCGAGCAGTCTATGCGTATATCAGCTCGAGAGAAGGCCATTTTGAGTCACCTTTTCATCTCATTCTCTCCCTAAACATTTCAAAATCCTAAATCAACACACACACACACACACACACACACTCTCTCTCTCTCTCTCTCTAGGTTCGTACTTTCTAGCTCTAAATACTCTCAATCCATTGGTTTTCTCATCCTAGTCCTTTGGAGAAAAACGTTGAGCACGTCAAGGGCTTCATTTTAATTGGTGATGTTGTTGTTTTCGACTCTGTCAAGTTCTACCCCTTGTTTCCTTTTTGTCTTTTACTTTGAGGTAGGGATTTCCTTTCTCATTTTCAATACTTCATCGGTAGATAGATAAGTGGTAGATTTTATTGCATAAAAAGTATGGTTATTATGAATTTTCGAAAAGCATGTAAGAGAGATATAGGGTTTGATAATGTGGGGTTTCTAATTTGTAATTGGTAGTTGTTTTGGTTATTTGGAGAGTAGTTTTATGTGTTTATGTTGAAGAAGGGGAAAAGCCCTAATTTAATATTATTAGCCTAATGAATTAGAAAAGGGCAAAATTCAATAATGGTTATGTTTTATTTAATATGGCTTGTGTAAGTGTGTAAATTGCTAAAGTGGAGAGTTAATCACCATGATGGGACTAATTGGGGTTGATTATGTATAGTGGAATCGGGTTGTGGCTTTGGCGTCACGGATATGGATTTTTATGAAATATAGAAATTCGTTTTCGAAAGAAAATGAAATTATAATCTTTGATAAATTAAGAATGATGTTGAGGTTGGATTTTGAAACCTTTAAATATTACTATTATAATTATTATGGGACTTAAGGTCTCATAAGAATCGGATTATTATTTCACGTGTATTTAATACATATGTTTAGAGGTTTTGTCCTTGGTCATCGGTGAAGGATGACATTCTGAAGTTGAACAGATTATGTGTATGTAATACACTTAAGTTATTTATATATGGTATATTATGATCGTTGGAACTGTATACCCACTGAGAATGAGAGGCACCATTACCTTTTAGCTAGCACTTGGAGAAGTTGGTTGCATTTAGAATAAGACGTACCAGTACCTTCCAGCTAGCACGTGGGGAACTTGGCAAAGGTGTCATTTCCTTCCAATGGTTGTCTGGTAAATTGCCAGAGGCACCATTACCTTCCAGCGGGTGTCTGGTAAATTGGTAGAGATCACATTCCCTTCTAGCTGGTGATTGGTAAATTGGCTTGTGTTATGGAAAGGTGTAACCTTGGCTTACCGTACTTAAGGCAGGTTTATTATTATTTTCTCAGTGTATCTAGGTATATCATGTGTTATAGTGGTTATGGTTTAGGAAGACTAAGGTGTCTTATATGTTGAGTAAGTAGTTGTTGGGTGTTTGTTGTCTTTATTTTTCGTATTGGATGTTATGTGTACACGTGAGCGTATCAAATAAACTGTTGAAAGTATCTTTTTAACTTTGAACTTAAGGTCCAAAAGGGTGATGAACATGTTGGAAATGAATGTAGGTTACGTATTGAGTTTGTCAGGAAAAAGAGAAAATCAGAACTTTTGTTAATGTGTTTCAAACAGAAAACAGTTGTTATGTGATATTGTTGAAATGGAAAACAAGAATGAAATGTGAACTATCTGAATTGTTGAACGAATAGGATGATTTTGGGAAAAGTATACTTATGTAAGTATATTTTAGTACAAATCATCATATTATTTACATAGTATGAGTTGGAGCATTCAGGGTCATAGCTATCTGTAAGTTGTTATTGTTTAGGATCATCTTGGGATCCCTATTGGACCTTATGTTTATCCCATGTTGCTAATCCTTTTTTTGGTGAATGGCAAGAAATGTTTTCAAGATTGAGAATCTTCTTTATCTATTGGCCACGGGGCCTTATATCTGCTGGCGGAATGTCGTTGTTGTAAAAGGGTTGAACCCTCTTTCTTTTATGTAATAATGTAAGCTTGCGGACAATTTATTTAATTATGTCACATGTTGCATTCATTACGTATACGAATGAAAGAATCTTTACTTATTTATCCTTATTGATATATTAGAACTTCAGTTCGTTATCTCTGAAATTGTATTATAATAAGGGTTTTTGGTAATTTTATCCGTGAAATAAAAAGTGGGGCGTTATAACTTGGTATTAGAGTGAGCCGAGTTTGAATGCTTTGGGCTTGAAGGAAGTGGTTTTTACCACAACGGTTTTGCTATGCTTGGTGAGGACATTTGCATATAGTTAGGATAAGTATTAGGACTTTATGTGTTATATTTATGTGGGCACAGGGTTAAGTTTCCTGGATAGTACTTGTAGTCAATAAACTTCGTTAGAGGTCTTATCGGAAACATGCCCGATCAACATGGTTTTTGATAGAAATTCCTTGAGAGTTTCGAGGAAAGTAGCTATCCTTGTGGACTTGATTCGATTACGTGATTAATTGTTTAATTGTTTATGGGCAATAGAATTGGGTATGTTAGGGCTAAGTGTGTCTTGTAGCCTAGCAGTGGTGAGTGTGTGCCTCGGGAAGGCTGTTGTGTTGTGCACTAAGATTGGTTTTGTTTTTGAGTTTTATAGGATGTTTGCACGAGGGAATAGAGGATGAATTGGTAATAGGACTGTTGGTAGAAGCACAACGGTTCCTTTAGCACCTGTCGTTACAACATTGGCTATCGGCGAGGATATTGCACACGAGATTATGAGAGCGGTGCACAATGCTATAGCTCGCAATAAGGGTGACAACGGGCGCACCCTCAAGCTTACTAAGGAGTTTCTTTGCTCCAATCCACCAGAGTTTTTGGAGGAGGCTAAGTCGCTAGAGAAGGAAGATTGATTGGAACAGGTTTCTTTTACAAAGGCCTTTTTGGCCAAGTATTTCTCTCCTCCTGCTCGGGAAAGGTTGAGGGAACAGTTTGTCGAGTTGCGCTAGGATGCCACTCCTTTGGCACAGTTTGAGATACGGTTATTAGTTTGTTAAGGTTTGCTCTGGAGTTGGTGGCAACAGAGGAGCACCATTGTTATGAGTTAGAGAGGTGGTTGTGCGAAGATATACGAGAGAAGACAGCTGGATCTTTGTGGAAGAATTACTATGCTCTAGTTGAGGCCATGGTTGTGTGTGTTGGTCGAGTTAAGGAGGAGGCCACTTTAGCAACTTTTACAGTTCATAAGCACTCTAGGCTAAGTAAGAGGTGGAGACGAGTGCATGCTGAATCTCAGGCTTCGTCCTCGTCTTTGTCAGTGGTTTCGAACTTGTCGGTTGGGAGGCCTAGTGAGGTTCAGACTTCAAGCTAGTCTTAGAGTAGGGAGTCTACTATTTGTTTTGATTGTGGTCATCTGGGCCATGTTAGACATTTGTGCCCTTTGCATGTGAATTCTTCGGGTGTTTCAGAACCTAGTCAGACTCAATCTCTTCAGTCCAGTCGGGGGCGGTATTGATACTAGAATCGGCCAGGTCAAGCTTCGAGAGTTTTAAGAGGATTGACTTTTCAGTCCTCACATTGGTATTACCTTGAGAGAGGCTTTTGTATTAGAGACCAGTGGTATAATATTTACATGTTTTGTTGTTCACATATGTGTTGTTGGGTGTTGAGGCATCATGATGATATGTTGTATATATATGTTGTTATTGATGTTGTTTATTTTTCCTCATGTATTGGAGGCTTATGATGAATTTTAGACTCTTTATATATGTAATGAGAAATCGTTAATGGGATTGACGATCCGAGTGTTGTTGTATACCTGATGTTAATTTATGAGATGGTTATTTGATGGCCTGAGCCTTGTCGAGATTGGGAAACCCTTATGTTTGTCGAGATTGGGAAACCCTTATGTTATTTTGATTGGTGTGGTTGTATCGTAAGGGCCGAGCTATAAGGCTTTGAATGTGTTGAGTCTAAGAAAATGTAAGACTTTGGGTTTTTGGTAGAATTGGCAGGTTAGGTGACAATGTTTCGAGGGAGTGTGAAATTCGCATTTTGGCATAGTGAGAATGGCACTTGTGTGTGTGTGGTTTAGTGTTATGGTTTTCTTGGTCAGTGAGTTTGTTGTGGTTGTATCAATTATGATAAGGGTAGTGGTTGTGTTATGGTATTATTAGATGTTGGATGGAGTTTATGAAAGTCGAAGGAGAATTTTGTGGGTAGGTTGTGAGACCCCTAAATTTTGTAAATCCTAGTAAGACCCTTACTTTTAAATTATTATAATAAAAGCCCTTAATTCTCTGTTTATTCGCAAAATTAACTCCAAAATTGAAAACGTGTCACGGATGAACCCGTACAAACCCTAATTGAACTCGGAACTTAGGAATCATTTCTAATACCCTAATACTGATTAATTGACTCCCTAAATATGAAATTATGACTTAAAAACCCCAGGTATTTCCGGTCTTTATCATGTTCATCAGTTGATCGCCTTTTCATTCGAAACAAGAAATCCAAACCGAATTAGATTCTCTAACCCTAATTTAATTTAATTTTATACTAAAATAAATGTGTCAGTTCATAAATTAAACCCAAAGCCCTCGCATTTTTATTAAATCACAATTGACCCCAACAAGTACCATTATATATATATACACACACTTGTACCCTAAAATCTATTTTATACACTATATTTTACAATTTTCAAACATTTGTACACAAGGAAAAAAATTAAAATAAGCCCCTCAAATCACCATCATGTGGCTAGCCAATACCTAAATAGATGCAATAAGTGTACTTTTTGAGACAAACTTGCATGAATTAAGGAAAATCTTTGACCTAGGTACAAACTTATATATATAAATGTATATATGCATTGTACTTGTAACTAGGATGGTTTGATAAAGATAAAACCCTAACAAGATCATGCTTACGTACTCAATTAAGGCCTCTAATCATCCACTTTTCCATTGAATTCAACCTAAATCCAAAGTATCCAATCCAATTCCAACTAATGGGCATTTTGGACCTTTTGCGCCAATTTTCTTATAAAAACAACCCCTCCCTTAGCATTTAACATACAAGAACACACACACAAACACTTCATTCAGCTGAGAGGGAGAGAATAGAAGAGGCTTGGTGGAGGAAATGAGAGAAAGGAAAGGCCTAGGTAGCTAACCAACCAAACTTCAAGTAAGCCACATCACCATCTCTCCTTCTATTTCATTTTTCAAATACATGTTATTAGAGCCTTGAAATTATATTTTTAGAAGTGTTGTAATGGTGTTCATGTGTTCAAAGTTGATGAATTGGGCTTTAACCCTTCTTCTATTCGTATTTCCTCTTAATAGATGCAAAACTATCTTTTTCTTCCCATATGTCACATTTTTTTTAAGGCATACCATCACTCTAAAAAAATCTGAGTTATTGGTACATTATTTGGTATGTTTTCATCACAAAAAAAATGAAAAATTTCCCTTAGTTGGCCTCTTTTCTCACCAATCTTCTTATTTTGAGTATTATGCATGAAAAATCGAAATAAATAGCCAACTTTCAAAAATTCTAGAAAAACGTAGAAAAATCTCCTAGACTTCGGTTTTATGTCAAAATCTTCCTTAAAGAGTTATTTTTCAAGTAAAATTGGTTTCATCAAAAAAGAGCGAGCGGATTGCGAAGAACATCCGATTTTTGTAACGGTTGACGAATCTGGAGCTGAAGCATTTCTTAAATAACTAAAAATCTAGAAAGGCTATCACATTTCTGAAAAATGTTCTAAAAACTAGATAAAATCCTCTACGAACCATAGGAAGGCCAAGCTCGAGAAAAATCTGAAATGGTCCTTTCGATTTTACTCTTTAAATGGTACTGAATCTGGAAATTTAGTTTTGTATTGGTGTTTTATGCTCTTGTGTTCATGAATATGCTTATTAGTACATGATCATGTTTTGGTATGATATTGCATGTGTTATGGTTATGTTTCTTATCTTCTTCATTTGATGAAGCTCATACTTATGTGGATATTACTATTTTGTTAAGTTGATTCTAACTTTAATTTAAAACATCTAACTCAACGGAAACCTTAATTGGGGTGGTATTGGGTTTTCAATCACTTGAATAATGAAGAGATGATAATGCGTTATGTATGGATTGATAGGATGTGCTCCCTAATTAATGGTTAAGTCTTGCGCAAGCAGTTATCGTATAAACCCTAGAATGGAAAAGACGTATTCGGACTCTTTGCGATAATTTGATTTGGTGAGATAAGGCAAGGTTCAGATGGGACATTCAAGAGGATAAAACTTTTTCTGGAAGGATAAGGTTGGATTCAGGGTGATAAAACCTTTTTTTTTCCGCTATCCCTTTTAAGGCCCTGCGGTTGGCGTTATGCGGTATATCACCGTTGGTAGGTATCCGAGGTAAGTTCTGCAACATAACAGCAAAAGGGGGAGTTCCGAATAGTCTGGTGTCCAATTCTTGCGGTTAAGAGGATGAAATCTCCTTGGGAGATTTCTAGAATACTAACATCTAACCTTGTAATCCTTGTTATTGACTTGAATATCATGCTTCATCACTTGCTTGTTATAAATGTGATGGTGTATTGGATTGGAAAAAAGGGACAGGATGTATGTGTGTTTACTGGACATTCAAAGCTCATGGCATTTCATGCGAGGTATTGAAGACTATTAGGCCGGTCAAAGGCAAAGCTGAAGGATTTGAAGACATATGGCTACCCGATGAGAGTTAGGAACTACTTTTGTAAACACGTTTTAGATATTTTAAATGATTAATTGCTTGTTTTATTTAAGACATGATTTCGTAATTATTATATATATCATTTGTAATCTGTCCTTATACTTTGTCAACTCATGTAGGCCTTGTGTTAATACTTTGTCATGATCTGTCAAAAAGGTAGCTTTGCTATCTAAAATGGTTGGACATAGAAGGGAGGCTATATTAACTCATCTGACCTTCCTGGGATCTTGCATGGTTATTAACCAAAGCACTTATTAGGGACATTTCTTACTCTTCCAATCTTAGATAAACCCTGTATTTATTTGTGAATATATTTTCTGACGTTTCCGATTTTTGGGACGTCACATAGGTGCTAGAAATATTTCTTGGAATGAAGAATGGTTGTATTTTCAGGTGACAAGTGTCGCATTGGTGAAGATCCTTTTGTGTCTAGAATTGTGTGATTGCCTTTGACCATATCGGTCTACTGTTTGAGATGTAGAGATATCGGGGTATGGTGGACAGATAGTCGCATTGAGTCGAGCTGAGCATTCAGTAAGAGGGGTTATACCTCTGTGAATGCCTTAGAGTGACTTGACAAGAGTGGAGTCTTGTACCGGTGGTTTTGAAGCTTGTGCAGAACTTCTTACATGTTAGTGAAACTCCTTGTGTCATGACCCTAATCCGCCCCTCTATGTTAAGGTCATAATCGACAAGTAATCATGAGATTACCTACAGCCTCAAATGAGAATAAACGTGTCTTATTAGTAATGAAGGGGCCAAATTTTGTCCAATGAACTGTGTTTACATGGCATATCAAAAACATTTCATACGTATTCCATAATAACTCACACCATATAGACGAAGTTAACATCTTCTATATCCAAGAACTTTCATATACATATATGCCAAACTAAAAGCTTATATACATAGGTGATCCAATGGGACCATCAATGTAGTAAAATAGTAAAACAAGAGAACAAACACAGAGTCTCGTGCATGAGGCATCCAGGCTGACTCCACAAAACTTGAATTTCTCTTACATTCTTCACTAAGACTGGGGTTGGACATCTCTTTGCTCACCTACATACATATAAATAAGAGCGAGTGAAAGCCCAGTGAATAATACCAAAGTAAAGGGGTTATATGAATGAGATTCATATTAAGTACATCAAACTCGTAAATTTCATATACAAACGGCCTCGGGCCCATTTTAAATCCTTATCAAACATGTCAAACAGCCTTGGGCCCATGGCATCAAACATATCAAACGGCCTTGGGCCCATTGTTTCCATATTCATATCTATGGGCATTTCATATTCATGATCATGATCACCTTTTCATTCAAATGGCCTTTGGCCCATCACGATATTTAAACGGCCTTTGGTCCATCAAAATATTCAAACGGCCTTTGGCCCATCAAAATATTTAAACAGCCTTTGGCCCATCAAAATATTCAAACGTCCTTTGGCCCAAATCATATTCTTCACAAAACCTTATACAAAACTTAGGCACATAGAATATTCATTTATAATTCAAATCAATAAATCCATGAAGCTTATATAGATGTAGCATTTGGAAAATAACGTACTTGAAAATATCTTTACTAAGATATTACTCACAGTGTTCCGTCGATGGATTTTCCCTCGCACTTGACCTACACATTTCATAACACATTGGGTCACAAGCAATTCAATTTGTTCTTAAGTAGTTTATTTCTCTTAGGCTTCTTCCTTATTCCTTGAGTTCATTTACAATGCTCAATGCATGCCTAAGAGTGCTTAGAAACGAAAGAGAATGGAAAACGAAGCATGAAACAACTTTTCAAAATTTCTGAAACAGAGCACTCCACTCGAGCACAACTTTGGTTGCTCGAGCGGTCTGTAAAACTTTGGAAAAGTAATGGTTGCATGATTTTTATGCTCGAGCAAACTTTCTGTTGCTCGAGCGATGAGCCTTGCAAAACAGGATGTGCTCGAGCGCAAGGTTTGCCGCTCGAGGTATTGTGCAAATCTCTATAAAACTTTTAGGAGCTTGATTTTTACGCTTGAGTGACACTTTCTTAGCTCAAGCAGACAGGTCGAATTCTGGAATTTCCAAAATTTTGTTTGAAGCTCAAAACTCATATCCAAAGGTTCAAAGCTTGCAAGTTAATGCTAAAAATGTGGAAAAACATTGTCTAACATGAAAACATAGGTAATTTGAACCCAATTGTCTAAAATTATAGTCCATGTTCCAAATCATTCCAAACTCTTCTTGTTAATTTTAAAACTCATGCAATCAAGTCTCATATCTTCAAGAATTGTGCATGCATGTCTCAAATGCCTAACAATCCAACATGATTAACATGCTTCATGTTCAAATCTGCAATAATCATGGAAAATCTTACATGCATGTGTCTATTGGCTTCAAGTTCATCATAATCAACTCAATTCTTGTTCTTAGTTACATATTATTACATATCATGCTTGAATTCACATCTAAATATCTCATATTCATAAATTGAGACTCATTTGCTCACCTAAAGCCTTTAACTCTTCCAACTTTGGCTAGTCTTTGAGCCTAGCTCCTCAAATCCACAAGCTTCTAGTTCAAACCTTCAAGTTTGTGCTCTCTCTCTGTCTCTGCAATCATCTCTCTCTCTCTCTCTCTATATATATATATATATGTGTGTGTGTGTGTTCCTTTGCTGATTTTGAGCTCCCAATATGAGCTTAAGTGTGTTTAGCTCATATATATACTTGGTGATTAGCTTAAGATAATGAAACTCAATTAAGACTAACAAATTGTACTTAATTTAATCAATTTAATCTAATTAATTTGATTTGAATCAATTTTTAATTAAATTTCACCATAGGTTCTAAAAATCATGCTAATCACAATGACACAGTCAATTTCAGTTTCTATTGCCTCTACGGCCTTCAATTTAAATTTATAACAAAAATTCTAGTAGATTTCTCTATGGTGAACAAATATAGGTTTGAAAACATGATTAGTCACATAATTAGCACCCAAAATCATATTAAGCACATAATCACAATCATAATTAAGATTAATTAACATAACACAAAACAGGGTAATCACACCTTGGGTTGGAGTAACGTATTATGGAGTTATCATTTTGCGACTATGTTATGCCTTGTAGGAGGAGATAAATTATGTTAATGTTTATGATACATTGGAACTTTAAATTGATGAACTTTCTTATGTTTCGTTGTGTTGATAATGCAATTTTTATTTTTATTAATATTTATTTTTATAAATGTGGTGTATGTAATTGTTGTGGCATCACGGTAAAGGTGATGGGTGTTGTGAGATGACAGCTGTTGAGCCTGATTTGGAAAATGAATTTTTCCTGGTGTTATAGCCTCGAATGGCCTTGTTAAATGAAAATGTTGTGTAGTGACTTAGCTTAACTTGCTAATTTTGGGTTGGGTGTTTGGTTTAAGGAGTGTTTTAGTGTCATTGAGATTTGTATACAGGGTTGTTGCCTCTGACCTTATTTTGTTGGGAGTTTTCTTTTCCTATGTGGGTTCGCTGAGACTTTTATTGTGGGGATTTCCTTCCGTGTTCTAGTGCTGAGCACTCGGGGGTGTTAGACGTGTTATGGTGGCCGTGTTTCTAGGTATGATTAAGTTACCTTCGTTTTGGCCTTATCTTCAATTTCAGGAATGAAATTACTTAGGGAGGAGGGAGATTATAACGATTCTTGTTTAGACCCGACCCATTTTCTAGCTTTTGAATCCGAGGACCCATGTACTTAATTGTTGTTCATCTCATTTCCATCTTGTTGGTTGTTGAATTTGGCTATTAGGAGTGTTGATTGTGTTTGGAACAGGTTGGGAAGTTAGTTTTTTTAATGATTTATTGCCCAGATTTTTGCATGTTCTCTTGAGCGGTCTTTCTTGCGCTCGAGCAGTCTTTTACAGTCTGTAAAACTACTAGTTGTGTGATATTTTTGCTCGAGTTGTGCTCGAGCGGTCTTTTGCAAGTCTGAGCTTCTAGGAGGAGGTCATTGTGCGCTCGAGTGGTGTCACTTTTTGTGTATGTTCACTTAAGCGGTGTTTTGGTCGCTCGAGCGGTCTATGCTTATATCAATTTGAGAGAGGGCCATTTTGAGTCACTTTTCCATCTCATTCTCTCTCTAAATATTTCAAAACCCTAAATTAACACACACTCTCTCTGTGTTCTTACCTTCTAGCTCTAAATACTCTCAATCCATTTGTTTTCTCATCCTTGCCCTTTGAAGGAAAACGTTGAGCACGTTGACGACTTCATTTTAATTCGTGAAGTTGTTGTTTTTGGCTCCGTCAAGTTCTACCCCTTGTTTCCTTTTTGTCTTCTACTTTGAGGTAGGGATTTCCTTGCTCCTTTTCAATACTTTGTCTATAGATAGATATGTGGTAGATTTTATTGCATAAAAAGTATGGTTATTATGAATTTTTGAAAAACATGTAAGAAAGATCTAGGGTTTGATAATGTGGGGTTTCTAATTAGTAATTGGTAGTTGTTTTGGTTAATTGAAGAGAAGTTTTACATTTTATGTTGAAAAAGGGGAAAAGCCCTAATTTAATATTATTTTCCAAATGAATTAGAAAAAGGTAAAATTAAATAATGGTTATGTTTTATTTAATATGGCTTGTGTAAGTGTGTAAATTGCTAAAGTAGAGAGTTAACCATGATGATGGGACTAATTGGGATTGAATATGTTTAGTGGAATTGGGTTGCGGCTTTGACATCACAGATGATGATTTTAATGAAATGTAGAAATTGGTTTTGGAACGAAAATGAAATTACAATCTTTCATAAATTAAGAATGAAATTGAGGTTGGATTTTGAAACCTTTAAATATTACTATTATAATTATTGCGAGACTTAAGGTTTTTTTGTAAGAATCGGATTATTGTTTCACGTGTATTTAATACATATGTTTAGAGGTTTTGTCCTTGGTCATCGGTGGGGGATGACATTGTGATGTTGAACAGATTATGTGTATGTAGTACACTCAGGTTATTTATGCTGTTGTATATTATGATGGTTGGAATTGTACACGCACTGAGAATGAGAGATACCATTACCTTCCAGCTAGCGCTTGGAGAAATTAGTTGCACTTAGAATAAGAGGTACCAGTACCTTCCAGCTAGCACCTGGGGAACTTGGTGGATGTACCATTTCCTTCCTGCAAGTGTCTGATAAATTGGTAGAGGTACCATTACCTTCTAGTGGGTGTTTGGTAAATTGGTAAAGGTTTCATTCCCTTCCAGCTGATGACTGGTAACTTGGCTTGTGTTATGGAAAGGTGTAACCTTGGCCTACCGTGCTTTTGGCATGTAGAGTAGTGTTTTGTTTATCATTATTGTCTTAGTGTATCTGGGTATAACATGTGTTACGATAGTTATGGTTCAGGAAGACTGAGTTGTCTTATATGTTGAGTAAGTGATTGTTGGGTGTTTGTTGTTTTCATTTTTCGTATTGGATGTTATGTATATATGTGAGCGTATCAAATAAACTATTGAAAGTATCTTATTAACTTTGGACTTAAGACCAGAAAGGTGATGAACATGTTGGACAAGAACATAGGTTACGTATTGAGTTTGTAAGTAAAAAGAGAAAATCTTTTGTTAATGTATTTCAAAAACAAAACAGGTGTTATGTGATATTGTTGAAATGGAAAACAAGAAGGAAATGTGAACAATCTAAATTGTTGAATGAATTGGATGATTTTGGAAAAAGTATACGTATGTAAATATGCTTGAGTACAAACCGTCACATTATTTACATAGTATGAGTTGGAACATTCATGATCATAGCTACTTGTAAGTTGTTATTGTTTAGGATCATGTTAGGATCCTTACTGGACTTTATGTTCATCACACTTTGCTAATTCTTTTTCAGGTGAATGACGAGAAGTGTTTTCAATAACGAGGATCTTCTTTATCTGTTAGCCACAGGGCCTTATATCTGCTGGCGGAATGTTATTGTTGTAAAAGGGTTGAACCCTTTTTCTTTTATGTAATGACGTATACTTACGAGTAATTTATTTAATTATGTCACATGTTGCATTCATTACGTATACGAATGAGAGAATCTTTACTTATTTATCCTTATTGATATATTAGAACTTCCGTTCGTTATTTCTAAAATTGTATTATAATAAGGGGTTTTGGTATGTTATCTGTGAAATAAAAAGTGGGCATTACGTTTCTCTTTCAAGAAACTTTGTCTTTTGCACCAACAGGTCTACCACGCTTCTGGCATGACTTAGGTACATTTACAACTATACTAGCAAATTGTCCTCCTGGAACATCGATTCTTGTTGGAGCATTAGCAATTGGAATATCGAATTTTATTATATTTTTAATGTCGATGAAGGCATCTAGTAATTGGTTTGCTTATACTTGGCCAATAAATAATCATTTGAACTTTTTAATTCACATTGATTCGCACGAGGATCAAGATAAGACAACATCGGATTATTTCAAGCGATTTCATGTTGAGTTTCAAGCTGCGACTTTTCTTCCCTTGATGATGGGAAATCTGTTTCATCAAAATGAAAATTCTCAAAACATGCTCCAAATCTATCGCATGTTAAGGATTCAAGATATCTAATAATAAATGTAGAATCAAAACTAACATAAACTCCAAGTTTACGTTAAGGACCCATTTGCAATAGAAATATATACAGCATAGCCAAACATTCCAAATAAATAATATTTGATGGTTGACCAAAAGAAGTTATAATGGTAAGTACTCTTGTACACAGTTGGTCTAGCATCACCTGTGAGACCCCTAACTTTAGTAAACCCTATTAGGTCCCTAAATTTTGAGTGATTATAACAAAAACCCTTACTTCCCCGTTTATTCGCAGAATTAAACCCTAGAATAAAAAACGCATCACAGACGAACACATACAAACCCTAATCGACCCTGGAAGCTTAGAAATCATTTCTAAGACTCTAATATTAATTATTTAACTCTCAAATTTTAGATTAATCTATCTAAACCTTAACTTCCGATTTTCACAGTTTTCATTCGGTTATTCACCTTTAAATTCAAAGCAAGATAATACAAACTGAATTATTTTTCCTAACACTAATTTATTAAATCTACACTTGAAATAGATATTTTAATTGAGCCCAAGCCCTCACATTTTTATTAAATCACATTTTGACCCCAAACAAGTACCATTATATATTTATATATACACTTGTACCTTAAAACCATTTTTAAATATTATATTTTACAATTTCCAACATTTGTACCCAAAAAAAATAAATAAAAGAAGTCCCTTAAATCACTATTTATGGCCAACCATAACCTGTATAGATACTATGAATGTACTTTGAGACAATTTTGCATTATTTAAGGAAAATATTTTTGACTTGGTACAAACTTATATATATATATATGTGTGTGTGTGTGTGTGTGTATATATGCAACTAGGTTGGTTTGATTAGGAGGAAAATCCTAACTAGATCATGTTTAGGAACCTAATTAAGGGCTCTAATCCTCCAATATTCCATTGAATTCAAACTAAATCCAAACTATCCAATCCAATTCCAACCAATGGGCATTTTATGACCTTTTGCACCAAATTCATTATAAAAACAACCCCTCCCATAGCGTTTTACATGCAAGAACACATACATATACACTATATTTAGCTGACAGAGAAGAGAGTAATTAAGAAGGGTGAGCTTGGTAGAAGAGAGGAGAGGAAGAAAAAGTTTGCTAGCAATTCCAATAACCCTCATGTAAGCTACAACACAACTCTTTTTTTAATTTTTTCTTTTTCAAATACATGTTACTAGAAGTTTAAAATGGTATTTTCAGATGTGTTTTGATGGTATTCTTGTGTTAAAAATGAAAGGAGCTGAGCGTTGATTCTACCCTTCTTGTATTTCTCTTAATTGGTATAAGGCTACCTTTTTCCGTATCAATCTCTCAAAATTTCCAAAAGCACACCTTCACCTCAAATTTATGAGTTTAGTACATATTATTTAGCATGTTTGATCACAAGAGAAGTGGAAAATTTCCCGTAGTTGACCTCTTTTCTCAGCAACTTTCTTAATTCAAGAATTGTGCCAAAGATATCTGTTTTATAGCCAACTTTCAAAAAATGTAGACAAATCTTCTAAACCTAAATTTTTTTTCAAAATCTTCCTTAAGGAGTTAGTGTTCAAGGAAAATTGGTTTCATTGAAAAAGAGTGAGCGGTTTGTGAGAAAATCCGATTTTCATAATGGTCAACGAATCTGGACAGTGCTGGAGTGTTTCTTAAATAACAAAACAATTTAGGAAAGATATTCCATTTCTAAAAAATGTTCTGAAAACTAGATAAAATTCTCTACGAACTATAGGCAGGCCGGTCTCGGCAAAAATCTAAAATGGCCCTTTTAATTTAAATCATTAATTGTTTTTGAATCTGGAAATTCTGTTTCGCCTTGGTGATATATAGCAAATGAGAGTTGTAGATTTTATCAAAGTAAGAGCAGAGTTATTTTTGGAGATCCATGGAGAAATATCGAGATTAGAGTGTTGGCGACGGAGAAGATTGATTTGAGGTAATTCGGGTGTCATACAATATACTTCTTTTAAATCTCTTTATAAACAGTGTTATTTTAATCACCCTCAATTTGTCATCCTCTTGATGATTTTGATAGTTTGATAAATTCTGTGGAATTATTCGTTGTGGATTCGTTTGATTACTCTAGTCATTTGATGAAGTTTGTGTAGTTATTCTGTGTTGGAAATGTTGATTTACTTGGCTAAATGACGTGGAAATGCTCCGTACATGGATCGAGTGGTGTAGACACCCCATTTTTTGACCACCCTTATGACTTGGACGCCACCACTTGCACACCCAATGATGAATGTGTGTATGCTTATCAAGTCCTCAATATAATGCTACCCCTTTGAGCCTTTAAACCCTGTACATTTCTTGTCTTGTTTTGGACCACAACCCTAGTTCTTCAAGCCTGAAAAACCTTGGGACCTGCCTGCCACAAGTGTGTTTTGTAGATATTTTCTGCCAGTTGTGCCAGCTGTTGTCACTGATGCATGCACATGCTTACACGTGTATGTATTGATATTTATGAGGGAGTTTGATGTTTGTCTATATATAGAGGACCTCCCCTCTTACTTTCAAGATTAGAAAATTTTAGAGCAAATTATTTTCTCTCTCTCTACAATTCTCCCCCTCTCTCCCTCTCTCTCTTACTAGTTATTGAACCTCTGCCTATACACTCTAAACCAAACCTTGCCATCTTTGAGATGAGGTACTTTTGAGTCTACTTTGAGCTTTTGAGGGTGTGTATGTATTGAATTGTTGCTTAGAAGTGTTCTCCTCTTTAAGAGGTATAAAGCTTGATTTGCTTCCTTGCTTTGTTTGCTATTTTTCTTACTGTTTTTCTACTATTTCTGACTGTATAAACTCTATAATTTTGGGCTGAAACTTGTGGTTTAAGGCCTTAAAGAGTGGAGGGGTGGTTCACATTTCTTTCCATCTTCATTCTCTAGCCTTTACCCTTGTGTTTCCCACCTTTACATAAACTTTTTTTGAGCTTTTAAACACTGAATTTCAGAGCTTTTTTAGTGGCTAAAATGTTGTTTTGAAGTCAAAAAATGGAGGGGGTAGCCTCCCCTCCTTATGCTTTGTTTACTAGCTTACATAGCTCCATGTTTTAGCTTATTATTCTAGCTATTTTTGTATCAATTCCAGCATGTTTTAGGACTGATTTAGCACTATTTAAGGACTATTTTTAGTGGTTCATTGCATTTGAGCCTTGTATTGCATGCTTGTAGTGTAATAGTCCTACTAGGTTGGTGGTTTAGGCCTTAGCCACCAGCCTATTTGAGTTGATAGCATTTGTTTATGGCTTTTCATACTTGTTTTGACTCCTAATCACTTCTGCAACCTCTCTCCTTTCTTGGCTTTTGCTTTGCTTTAAAAGTTGGTTCAAACTAGTTGCTTGTTTAAAGCTTGAGATTGAGGTCTTGTGCTTAATGGTTTAATCCCGTTGGGGGTTCATTACCAACGGCATGACAGTCTCTCATGCCTAAAACAACTCTTGGTTCGGTACTCCTTTCCATTAGAGGACTTAAAGCTTATTTTTGGACTTAATTGACTAAGGAATGGTTGGTAATTAAAGTGGAGTAATAAAATGAGGACTAAAAGTGATGTAAGATAATAATCAATTGGTGTTCAATTGGACGTTAATTGAACACATGGGAACTTAAGGCATTTCTTACTTACTAGTGATGAAATGGTTCAAGTTTTCAAGGTCAATTACTTCCCTTGATCAATCCATGATAGGGAGGAGGTTTGGTGTCTCTATTTCTTGCATTTATTGAACTTGAACACTTTGGGTCATAGGCCATCATGCAATGAAATTGCATTGATTGATGGCTTGTCAATCAAATTTACTACTCCTTTGAGTTGTTTGATGATAAGGAGGGGTAAGTTGTGCAAACAACCCTTGAGAATACCTTGGTTGTGCTCTGTTTGCTCTCTGTTGCAGTGGAAAGAACCAAGCATCAGTGGTTGGTAGCCCACCATTTATGGACAGCATACCATCTTTTGTGGACGGCAGGCCACCACTTTTGGCCTGCCGGCCACCTTTGCAAAACCAAATAGTGGCGTTTTGAAATGGAACAGAGTTGGTTTTGAGGTGAAAAATAGTGCAAGTGTTCTAATTGTGCAATAGAGGCTTCCTAGCAGCAGAACATTGTTTTTCAGGTGGAAGTCCATGCGCATGCATGAGCACTCCTCGCTTCCCGGGGCTGTTTAATCTAATTACTTAGCTTAGATATTTGTTGTAATTAATTAGTTATAGCTAGTTAATTTTGTAAAGTGTTGTAAATACTTAATTAGCTAGAATAGTTAATTAATTTGTTGTTGTAATAATTAGTTAAGTAGTTTAGCTAATTTATTCATTTCATTTTGTAACAATTAGTTAATTCGTAGTAATTAGCTTAGCTAGTTAGTTTATTCGGACCCTTCTTCTTGAGGGCGCAAACTTGTAATAATGTGTATGTCTTCCAAACTTACGTCTTTCTCCCTTTTATTTACTAGCTTATGTTGGTTAGTTTAGGGCATCATGCTTTGTTTAGCATCTCTCATGCCTTGCATCCACTTGTCTTGCATGCATCAAGGTTCAGTTCATCATGTTAACTTGCATTGTTAGTTTAACGCTTCTTTGAATACGTGTTTAGACTGCATGCTATCAAATTGATTCACATGTTACGTTAAGTAGCTGAGCCTATTTAGATTGCATATCGCATGCATTTCATTTGTCACATTCCATAGTTAGGATCATGCATTTTTCCTAACTCTTTCATCTTTTGGCTTGGAGTACTAGGTGAGCTCTTTTGTGCTTTTAGCATATTGCACGAATGTGATTGTTGCCATGAGGCTAATTGCTTAAATGCCTAGGAATGAAGGCTAATTGCTTGAATTGAAATAATTTGAGTAATGTTCATATGCGATCACTTTTTCAAGTGGTACATATTCGAAACAATTTTCAAAACGAACATGAAATCAAGTGTTCCAATTTCTGCAAATTAGTCTATACTTGTGTGTGTGCACATCACATAGTAGTGCTAGCCTAATAATCGGAGCAAGAGCATATAATGTAAATAAGATTCATATCACGATTAGTAGAGGCCAGTCTTCGATCGGGCGAGCGAGGGTGCTTAATTCATGACCTTCCCCTCTCGTACCTAAGTTCCCGAGCTGAGATAATCTTGGTGATGACGGACACGTCGCCTTTGGCATGAGTCATGGGTTTCCTAAATTTTCCAAAAATATTTAGGTGGCAACTCTGTATTTGACAAAGCAGTCCATTTTTGGAAATTTGATTCAAAATCGATTTTCCAAAAGATTTGTCAAATTTGGACTCTTTGGTGTATATCTATTTCACATTGTAGTTGTGAGATCAGATTTAGAACCTTAGGAGTTCGATACTGTAGGGCTAGTAGTCTTCCGAAAGGAGTATGAAAAGTCGAACTACAATTTTTGGTGACTCTGCTGGGGAATTTAGAGAACTTAACTTGAATTTCATGATGTAAAATTTTATCTACACTTATATGTCTCTTTGCATTGCATTTGTATTGTTGCGTTTAAGTCACTGTGTTTTCCATCTGCTATTCCTGGACAGTTTGCCGAAGGCTTGCCTAAAAACTTGCCAAAAGGCTGACCGATCGTGGGCTCTGCCATGATGGGAACACAACCCTTGGATTTGGACTACTGTTGTGCCGTTTGATCCCCCTTTCACTTCTCGGTGTTAGGTGTGAGAGGTATATTAGGCAGTTGTGTTGGGGTACCCTTTTGACCATTCGGCCTGGTTACATATCGAAAAGACATAGAGACTTTTCCAAACTAGGACAGGATGCTCCCTCGAAATGTAGGATTGCGTGAAAATCACTTTGTTTGAATAGTGAACCCTAGTTCCTGATGAAACTAGGGTAGGGTAACCCTACCCCCTCATAGGAGTGTTTTGGCTTTCACTTAACTAGTATGTTCTTTACAGTGAGACTGTACAGGAATGTGCATAGCGGTTGCAAGTTTGGTATATGTTTTGGGGACAGAATTCAGTGTGGAGTGCAGTTCTACAACTTTGATCGTGCCTGTGTTGGTAATGTCTTAGCTGAGGTGCTGTGTAGTTTCTGATTACCGTTTTCTTTTGCTTTATTTCTTTTTGCTAGGTAGTTTACCACCATAGCTTCAGAAAGTTGGGATATCCCCCAAGTACTTTGGACTTGAGTCAGAAGGCTTTGCAAAGCCAAGGATCTTGTTCGGGGATAGCCCGTGTTTACCTCACTCCCACTGGTTATAAGACGGAGGAGAATCAGGTAGAGCTCACTGGTTTAGTTTTTACACCCGTCACCCTTCAACTCACATGTGTCCAGTCAAGCACGAGATCACTTGCCTATTCTGATGACACAGTATCCCCCAGTTAGTATGGAAGAATTGATATATCATCTACAGTGGATTGTTAAAACCCTATAGCAAGATGCTGCCTGCCAGGCCGAGGTAATAAACAAGCTACAACAATAGCAACTGTAGCCGGCTGCACCCTCTGCATTCCATGCACCTCCCACGGGTATCCCAACACTCAGAGCCACTGCGCATACTGCCAATGTCCAAGAAAATCAAGGCAATCCAGCAGAGCCAATCCGAGCACAAGCCTCCAAAGCACCTGTTTATCAGACTGAGGCTCCGTTTGAGTTTGAGGTTGACCCAACTGTACTCAAGGTCAAATAAATTGGAGAAGTTATTCAAGACAGCACAAGGGGTTAACTCCATCCCGGACATAGTGGACGAGTATACTGATTCAGCAGTGACATTGCCAGATTGGTTCAAAATGTCGCACATTGATCGATTTGACGGTTCTGGAGATCCCATGGTTCATCTACGGCTGTTTTCGGATATCTTGCCAGATCGGTTCAAAATGCCGTACATTGCCAGATCTGTTTTCAGAGATCCCATACTTCAAAATTCCATGACTTTCATTGAAATTTAAGCCTTGGATTTCATGTTTTAAAAAATAATCTTTCAATTCTTTCTTTGTTTTATGAAACATAAAATTGAAACTACAAACCCCCTTTCAAAATATTTTCATAGATGAAGGTTAAATTAAAATCAAACTAATGGTTTGATTCTCAACATAAATCATAATTTATCTCTAAATTTGCCCAAATTTAAATTTTATTCATTTTCTTCATATCAAGCCCAATTTCAAATCCACAAATTCTAAATCATGAATTGAACTTCCAAAACTCTTGAACTTCCAAATTCTTTCTTTGTTTTATGAAACATAAAATTGAAACTACAAACCCCCTTTCAAAATATTTTCATAGATGAAGGTTAAATTAAAATCAAACTAATGGTTTGATTCTCAACATAAATCATAATTTATCTCTAAATTTGCCCAAATTTAAATTTTATTCATTTTCTTCATATCAAGCCCAATTTCAAATCCACAAATTCTAAATCATAAATTGAACTTCCAAAACTCTTGAAAATTCATGATGCATGTATAATTGAAACTCAATTTCATGTTAAGACAACTAAATTCAAAGTGATTAATTTCTAAATTAATTTCCATAGCTTTGAACCTAACTCCTTTGCATGGATCAAATCTTCAATAAATCCTTGTTGCATGTAATTTATAGAACTCAAATTCAAGAATGGTTCTCTAAATTGAACTCAAATTTAACAAATTTAAAGAATCATAGCTCATATTTTTCAACCTAACTAGATTAAACATGAAAACCCAATTTCTATGAATTTATATAATTAATCCTCAAATCTCTATTTTAATCTTCTCAAATCCACCTTCAATCAATTTTTTTGTCTAGATTAATCAAACAACACTAGAAAGAGGATGTAGTTTCTTACCTTAAGTTGAATTTTTCATAATTTTTAGCTTGAATCTTGGAATCTCACAAAACCCTCTTCTTCTTTGTTCTTTCTCCCATACGACTCCTCTCTCCCTTTCTTTCTTGGTTGTTTCAATGTTCCAGCACTAAAGGAAAAACCCAGTTCCTACTCTCTTGGTTCTCTCTTTCATGTTAGACCCAAAATCCTTAATTTATAATAATCATAATTTCTCAAACCTTATAACATAATTAATTAATTAATTCCAATTTGAACCCAATCAATCAAATCTTAATTTTACTAAACTGAATTGAAGCTGAATCGAATATTTAATTAAGCTCCCAAATAGGTCAACACTTGAAATCAAACTGATTCAACTAATTGATTTTACTTCCTTAAGCCATTTTAAGCCATTTGGACCTCAATTTTCCAATCCCAAAATAAATCATTATTAAAGTCATTTACTGATTGGGCTCCATAATCCTTGTAACTCCCAAATTATTTCATAATAACGACTAATTAAAATCCAAATCTCCTTAATTAATTAAATGCCAAATGTAATATGTAGTGGGGTTGTCACATGTCCTCTACCGCCTTACCAGCCCCAGCAACCACCGGCTCCTCAACCTCGGCATGGGGTGATAACGGAGGTAGAACCTTGGGAGGAGCACCATCATGGGGAATATCATCCGTCATCTAGAAAGTGGGTGAAAATGGGTGAAAAATGAAGAAAAATGGAGAAAAGAGGGTAAACTTGGAAAAAGTCAACCCTAGGAGAGAGAAAATGGGAGAAAATGTCAAAACCTGGGAAAGTTTGCGAAACCTGAGAGAAACTCGAGGAGAACAAGCCTAAAGTGGTAAAAATGCAGAAAAACAACGAAATCAAAATTTGATCAGTTCAAAGTATAGAGAATCAAGAGGGTTTTACAAAAAAAGTTTGTGTGGGGCATTGGAAAATGCGTATAAAGCACAAATCTGGAGAGACGAAGCACCTATCATTTCCAAAACATGATCAAATAGGAAAATATAAATTTCAAAAATATAACTAAAACAAATTTAATATTAAGAAATCGGTGTGAATATTTTCATTACCAATAATCTTCTTCTTTTTTTCTTTTTTTTTTCTTTTATTGAGGCTTGTTATCTAGAAGCCAGGCGTTCCAAGTGGAAAAGATTATAATAGTAAAATACTATTGGTGAATAGTATTTTGGGAAAATTGTTAAAAGAATGCACAATGATGAATAATGAACTTTCGGGGTGAAAAAAGATGAACAATAATCACTCTATTTTCTAACAGATTTATTTGCCATGCAATATGCGCCATGCATATGCAACATGAATACATCCAAACATACATATATATCATTTCAGGGAGATTCTATTATGTAAACTTTTCCCTTTTTTTCTGTGACATCTCAAGACTATTCCACTTCAGGTGGAATGGCATGATATTTTTGCTCAAATGTTTCTAAACATGTTCCCTTTGAATTTTGCAATTTTACCTCAACCATGTCCAAAACCATGACTTGTACCTCGCTTGCGACCATGAAATTCAACCTCATTCACTTTAGGGAATGGAACAGAGTTAGTGAGGAGGGATTGATGATGTTTCAATAAAAGTTGCTTAGTTTGTTCAGTCACAAGAAGACATGAAATTTGTTTAGAGTACTTTGCAGAATGACGTTCTTTATATTGCTACTACAGGAGCATATTATCAGCGTGAATATTTCAACATATATTCTAGACATTGTACTCACTAACTGATTCATAATTTTGCAACTTCAAGTGCAACAATTATAGGGAGCTCTTTTGGAGGTTCATGGTCTTCTGGTACTCGTATTTCTCCTTCAAATTATTAAACAAAAATAGTGAATTTGTTACTGTGGGGTATTCAGTTTTCATTCTTCTTGGTGATGTTGGCAAATGAATATCATTGTCTTTGTGTGATCCTTTAGGGATCCTTCATTTTCATTTTTAATGGTATCTCCAAGATCCATTGCGTCAAGGTGGATCTCAACATCAAGTATCCAAGATAAATAATTTTTTCGAAATATCATGATCATTGAATTCTAATTTTGAAAGATTTGACATATTTGTACACTCAACTCACCAAAAATAATATATTTAGTGTTACGTGAATATATTATGAAAAATATAGAATTAGCCTTATCATGAACTGCTCTTATAAAATATTTATTCAGAATTTATTTATACTTACCTCAACCACTTTGTAGAAAAACCACACCAACCTTATTTGTATGTGATTCTACTTTTCCTTCTCATTTGGTTAGAATCTCGTGCTGATAACATATTATAAAACCAAAAAAGATAAAGAAGAAAGAGCCACCATGAAAGAGGAAATAAAGAATCATACATATAATACCCAAATTTTCCCTATATTCATTACCATGCAAACACGCCTATTTATATGTGATAAAACTTTCACTATACACCACTATTCATCACACCATGTGGTTTATCACATGGCATACCACACATCCCACATGGTAGAACTTTTCCCTAATTCTACTTTGGCCAAAATCTCATTAGAATTCCAATTACATCTCCTTTGATGGTTATCTAAATATTTCACAACAAAATATATATATATATATATATGTATATATATTCATAGAAAGAGTAAATGTGAGAGTCTTATACAAATCTACATATGAGTTTCACACTCTTGCTCTCTCTAATAAATAACACATCTGTATATGAGTTTCACACAGTCACTATATGAATGTGTTTAAGGATTGGTTTGGAAAGTGATTTTTTTAATTAAAATATGAAGTAAAAAAAAATTAAATTCTTTGGGAATGACCTTTTGAATTTTTACCCCCCCCCCAAAAGAAGAAGAAGAAGAAGAAGAAGAAGTGCAAAAAGTAGAGAGAATGAAAAAAAACTTTGACATTTTTTTATGACTTCTTAACTTTTATATTTTTTAGTGACTCCATCGGTTCCACTTTGTTAGTCTCTTAAGAGAGTTCTAACTTTTTTAAGAGAGATGCAATTGTTACATTTGAATTTAAATTTTAAAGTATTTATTTCAAAAATGATATTTTGTTTTTAATTTTTAAGATAGTTAGTCATTTTATAAGAGATAATTAAAAGACTAAACATTTTTTTTTCCTGCGACTTTTTAAATAGGACTTGTACAGGGAGTAAACAGTCTTCACTTCCGTACTCCTTGCCTCCATGTTCTGTTCACTTTAACAGCATCGTTTGTCCTGCAAATGCAACCGGGGTGAGCTAATCATCGGGTGTCTCGCTGGAAAACCCCTCTCATGGTCTAGTCAGCACCCTCAGAGAATATGGGAGAATGAAAGAGTATTTTTTAGGTATCCTCGATTGTATACCTTACACACTAAAGTCCAGTGCTTTTATACAGAAAACTCGTCTCATTTCTTCATGTAGTCTGCATTATTCCCATTGTCTTGGGGTAAGAACATTCTATTCTATTATTCTCTTACACGTATGTATTTGTCAAGGACAACACCAACTTGGACAGGTCACTGTTTCTCCTCTACAAATCGTTAGGGCACGAGAAGCACTCAATCGAGACACTCTTGGCCAAGGTAGCAATAGCTTGGTTAGGACCATGATCATTACCCATAAGACCTACGCCCCACTACCATCCAGAGCTCAACCGAGCTATCAGCTCAGTTGGGAACATGCAAGTGATGTCCTTGCCCTCCATCCAAGATCTAATCTTGCTCGGTTTACTATAGACCGATGGGTTTAACTCGGTCCAGGCGGCGAGTATCTCGGCCAAGGAGAGAGAGCTCGGTCAACTCTGTTGGGCAGACTCAAAAAGTCCTTCAGTTTCGCCCAGTTAACCACAAAGCAGTGGGCCGAACTTGGCCCATCCCATTGACAACTTGGCCCCATTTTGCACGGTCAAAACTCTCCTTTCAGGATAAATATTTGAAATTTCCCAAAGTCAAAAGAAAAAGTATCAAACTAAGATGGAGGGAGTAAATGAGTGTCATTATAACACCAGTTTTTTTTTAATTTTTTATTTGGGGTAAAACTGGGGCCGACGCCAAAAGAGAAAATAATCTAAATAAGATTTGCCCTAAAAAGCTCGTCTCCCTGACTATTCACAGCTAACAAACTGGACAAAGTCGAGGGAACTATAACTAAAAACTCTCTTTGAGTAGGATAATGGAGAGCATTTTTAGCAAAAAAGATTCACACATTTGTTTGTCTCGGGCCAGATCATTTTAACGTAGTGTTTGATTCACTTGAATAAAATATAATGGAATGATTATTTGATTAACATGTTTATTCCCATGTTTAGTTAACTAAATATATAATGACAAAATATATTACAAATAAAAGCACTATTCACTATGAAGAAAGTAATATATTATATACACAGCGAAAAATTATATAGTTTAGGCAGACCTTGTGGGTAAATAGATTGCATAATGAATCCAGCGTAGAAGGTGAATCACGCACTTTTGAATAATCTCCACAGCAATGGAGTAAAACTACTGAAGTTTTACCCACACTAATCACAGTACAAAGGCAGAATGGTTTATGAGAAGAGAGAACTCATATTTTATTTGTTGTTGTAAATATAAAACCCAAGTTTTGTTTATATAGGAGAGTTAGGAGACCCATAGGATAGATATATTATCCCAGATAATGTCTATTCCATATCAACAATATCTAATTAATAATTATCATTTAATATATATTGACAATTATCCATATCAAGATTATCTCATATCTTGAAATATAATCTATTATTTTATTTGGATCTCTCCTAGTCGGATCATCACACTATGGGTGACCTAATTGGGTCTAGCTTCTAAACCCGACCCAATTTCCAACATCTCTCACTCGAACATGCGTTGGCATGACACCACGCCTTTTGTATCTCAATCTACCCAATAAACGCAATCATACTTAACCTATAGATTGCAGATCGTTGAGGATACCTACATGTGGGAGCTATACACTAGATATCCATCACAAGCCAGCATAGAGGCATCAACGCGAAGATAGTATCTCATATGCCCTAGATTTATCTAGTTACACCAAGTCAAGCATCTCTAATCCCTTAATGAGAAAACTTTACTCCTCCAATCATGCTATGTATTCACACCCAATCCGTGTCCCATATAGAGCAATGTGATTTGTCGACATTGAATATAGAGCGGAGGTGTAATTCTAGACAATCTTTCTTTTGCTCTCATGTCACTTAGATCGAAATTAATTGCTTTCCTAGACATGTTCCTCAAAGCCAAATCATACATGACCACAAGCAACATACCAAAGTAACTAACATTGACTTCTTACTTTATGACATAGTCTGCAAGTTGCTAAGGGTATAGTATAAATGTCAAAATTTAAAGCATATTTTTGACGTATTTAGACTAGCACGATGAGGAAAAATTGGGATCCTTTCTCTCACCTCACTAACTGGTTGCCAAGCACATGTAGTATGAATACATGCTACTGTGGAGTTCCTCTTCTAAAGAATGATGTCATCCTCCAAACACCGTACAAATCTTAGTTCAGTCACTAACTAGCGCACATGTTGTTTTTCAAGCGCCTAACTCAAGTTCATTATTTAGCTGCTATACAAGCGCTAAAATGAGATCTCACATCTGTCCATCACCTATAGGCACATCATGGAAAGTACAAATTCCTATCCATGGTCGGACAATTAACATGACCTCATCTCGGTCAACCAAGGTGACTTTAGCTATGGATGATCTAAGTTAGAAACAACTCCTGCTATGATCTAACAACTAGATGTCTCATTTTTGCTCACTTCATCAAGTGACAAAAATGATTGCTCGTGTCAGTGAGTCAATCTTGCCTATTGACATCAGTCAACAAATCTGTATGTGCTTTCTCACAAGTCACATCCAAACATAAAAACGAATAGAACAAGTATAAATACTGATTGCATAAATAATATCCCAAACATTGTAAAGTACATAAGTAATCACCCAAACATCACGACTATCTACATAAACCCAAAGTCCTAACATGAGTATAATGAGCATCTCTCGAAATGGGTTTGGTCAATGGGTCCGTAACCATGAGACTAGTAGAAATGTGTTTTATGACAACTTGCTTATGCGCCACTATTTCTTTAATGAAGTTAAACTTTATGTCTTTATGTTTGGTTCTTCCATGATATTTAGGATCTTTGACATAGGCGACTATAGCCATGCTGTCACAATGAATAGTGAAAGGGTCTATGGCTTCTGAGACTATTCCCAAATGTTGTAAGAACCTTCGTAACCAAACAGCCTCCTGCATGGTAGCTGAGCATGCCACAAACTTCACCTCCATGGTAGATAGGCAAATACATGATTGCTTCTTACTACTCCATGTGATGGCTTCACCATCGAGTAGGAAAGCATATCTAGATGTGGTCTTTCGCTTATCTATATCACCACCCCAGTTAGCATCACTGTAGCCATATAGGTGTAAATTCATATTCTGGTAGCAAAGCATATAATCTGCAGTCCCTTTGAGGTAACACAATATCCTTTTGACTGCATTCCAAGGAGCAGGTCTTGGATTGGACTAGTAACGACTTAACAATCCCACTGCATAACATATATCCGGCCGAGTACACATCACCAGGCTTGCTATTGCATTAGCATAGGGTACTTGGGCCATCATTTTTTTTTCTTCTGGAGTCTTAGGTCTCATATTAAGGCTTAGGTTCTCACCTTTAGCTTAATGTAAGTCTCTTGAGACAAACCAAGAAGTCTCTTAGAGCGATCTTTGAAGATCTTAACCCCGAATACATAACTAGCTTCACCCATGTCCTTTATCTCGAAGGTTGAGGACAGCCACCCTTTGGTGACGTCAATCATCTCCTTGTTATTTTCGGCCACTCGTATATCATCAACATATAATGGAAGAATCAAAAAACTATTCTTGGGTCATTTGACATACACACAGTGATCTTCATCGATCATCGTAAACCCATTGGTAATAATTGCCTGATGAAATCTTAGATATCACTGTCTAGATGATTGCTTTAAACCATAAATAGATCTTTGAAGCTTGCAAACTTTGCGATCTGTACCAGCTACTATAAAGCCCTCTAGCTAATCCATGTAGATTTCTTCATCTAGTTCTCCATTGAGAAATGCAGTTTTAACATCCATCTGATA
This sequence comes from Camellia sinensis, assembly GCF_055761805.1. NCBI lineage: Eukaryota > Viridiplantae > Streptophyta > Magnoliopsida > Ericales > Theaceae > Camellia > Camellia sinensis. The sequence goes on along the minus strand of NC_138975.1, from coordinate 96,222,814 downwards.
TAGATCAAGGTCCAATTGAGCTACTATTGCCAGAATAAGGCGAATAGAGGCAAACCTTACTACTGGAGAAAAGGTTTCCTCAAAGTCTACACCCTCCAATTGGGTGTAACCTTTCACCACTAGGTGAACCTTATACCTTTCTATGGAACCATCTGCCTTGCGTTTGATCTTGAGAACCCATTGTTCCCAATGGTCTTTCGCCCATGTGGCAGATCAACTAAGTCCCATATGATTTTTTGTCATAGACTCCATCTCATCAAGCATTGTAACTTTCCACTCATTACTAGTAGGAGATGCTAAAGCCTCTGTTACTATTTTTAGCTTAGCAATGTCACTTGGAGAAATCATGAACGATTCTCTCTCAATCTTAAAACGACGACGAGGGATGGATCCACACTCGCTAGTTCTACTGAACCCCATGGCTGCAAATTGTCCAAATTTGGCCTTTTGCTAGTCATAATTCATAAGGGGTAAAAGGTACTGATTTAGAAGGAACACGATTAAGGATGTAGGCAGTAGTTAGCAAAGCATCTCCCCAATAGGAAATAGGAAGATTGGCTTGTGCCATCATCCACCTAACTATATCCAGCAGTGTTCGATTCCTTCTTCCTGTTACACCATTTTGTTGCGGAGTGCCAGGAATTGTCAACTATCTACTTATTCCTTTATTTTCACAAATCTTTTTGAGTAGCTCAGATAGATATTCGCAACCTCGATATATTCTTAAAGCCTTAATGCTTTTGTTTAATTGATTCTCGACCTCTAAAACATAACATCAAAAGCAATCCAATGATTTTGAGTTATGGGAGATCAAATAGACGTAACCAAAACATGCACAGCCATCTATAAACATGAGAAAGTAAGGAGCGCCATTTCTTGCCTTAACATTTATTGGTCTGCATATGTCAGAATGAATTAGCTGTAATGGGAAAGATGCCCTTTTGGATTTTTAAAATGGTTTTCTAGTTGCCTTGACAGCAAGGCAATGCTCACAAGTGGGTAGATTGACCCTAGCAAGTGGGTCTAAAAGGCCTTCTCTAGCTAACCTGATCATTCTGCCTTTCCTATTGTGGCATAATCTAACATGCCATTTAATAGAATCATTATCAACATCACAATTAGACGTAATATATGAAATAGAGTCATTGGCATTATTCAAACTAGAATTATTAACATCCAGAACTAAATAAACATCTAAAATAAAACCACTACCATGATAAACTGTACCCAAAAAAATGCTAACTTGTCCACTCTCAAATTGAAAATTAAAACAAAGACACATAATGCTAATAATTGATAATAAGTTTTGTCGAATCCCAGAAGCATAAATTATGTCATGAAGATATAGAGTGTGCCCATGTCGCATTTGCAGCTTATAAGTGCCAATTCCAAGTGTAGACACCCCATTTTTTACCGCCGTTAAGACTTGGGCGCCACTGATTGATCACTCGCTGATGAAAGTTGTACTATGCAAATGTCCGATTTCTTCAGCAAGAAGAGCTCTAAATCCCAACCTTACACCCCATTTTGGACCAAAACTATTTTAGACCTTGAAACCCTCTCTTTCAAAATATTTTTGAAAATATTTCTACGATGTTCCGAGGCTCGCATTTCGTTTAAAAGTTGTATTTTTCGGTAAACCGAACAAGGACAAAGTGGAAATAAATGGAAGAGAGGTGAACGCTTTGATATATTTTTTAAACATCTTATTTAGAGGTTTGGAGTTGAAGAAAATAAGAGTGGAGGGAAGAAAACCCATCGAGGGAAAAGTTAGGCATTAATCCGTTAGGGAAAAATTGAGCAACCTTCACTAAAATTGGTATATCTCTTTGAACACTTAGCATTTAGATGTGAGGCCACCTCCATTGGAAAGTAGACTTCCGGGGCTTCAATTTAGATTAAATAATGACCTGAAATGGGGCATGGATGAAGGAGATATGTCCTTTTGAAGTTGGGCCCGGTGAGTAGATTTTTTGTGGACGGCAAGCCCCAATTTGTGGACGGCAGGCCACCATTGGTCGCTGTCCGGCCACCATTTCTGGACGTTCGGCCTCCGGTAATTTTGGCCTTTTTGAGTGGTTTGACCTCGTTGACCCCCCAAGTGATTTGCCAGCCACAAATGGTGGACGACAGGCCACAATTAGTGGTCTGCCGGCCACTGGTGCAAAAATTCAGATATTTTCATGCCAACTGTTGCCAGCTGTTTCTAGATTGGTCCACCTGTCCCTATATAGATATTTCGACCTGAGGCTCATATTTTCTATAGATAGAGGACCTTCTCTATTATTTTCAAGGTTAGAAACATTTTAGGAGTGAGATTTTAGGAGCAAAACAGTATCCTCTCTCTCTCTACAATTCTCTCTCTCTTACAACTTGCTTAGCCCTTGCCCAAACACTCTAAACCAAACCTATAGAGTTCCTTGCTGAGGTTATTTGGGCCTGAATTTGAGCTCTTAAAGCACTTGAGAGTGTGAAGTTGGCGGTTTATGCCTTAAGAATTGATCTTTGCTTCAAGAGGTATGACACTTTTCTTTTAAGCTTGCTTTGTATACTTGTTTTTCTACCTATTTGCACTATTTTTGGGCAGTTTTTGGACCACAAAAAACTCTTTTTTTTGTGGGATGAAATTGGTGTTTTAGGCCATTTAAGGTTAGGGGGTATCTCACGCTTCTTTATTCCTTTCTTGTAAGGCTTTTCCACATTTGTTTCTCACCTTCAAACCATCTCTTTTTGGGCTTTTGAGCATTGAATTTCATAGTATTTTTAGTGGGAAAAAGATCATCTTTTGAGGCCCAAAATTGGAGGGGTTAGCCTTCCCTCCTTATGTCTAGTTTGCTAGCCTAGTTAGCTCTATGTGTTAGCACAATTTTCTAGCCTTTTATAGCTTAATTCCAACATGTTTTAGGCTCTATTTTAGACTATTTGGTCTCTGTATTTGGTTGTTTATCGCATTTGAGGCTTGTATTGCATAGTGGTAGTGTAAGAGTCCTCACAAGCTTTGTGTTTTAGGCCTTTAGACACCACTTGTTTGAGTTCATTGCATGTTTTAGTGCTTTTCTCACTTCATTTTCAGCACTTATAATCTCTACAATCTCCCTCATTTCTTCACTCTTTATTTGCTTTGAGGGTTGTTTTAACCTTAGGATAGTTTAAGCTTGAGATAGAGGTTCATTGCTTAATGGTTTAATCCTCTTTTGGGGGTTCATTACTGTAGACGTCCCCGAACGCCCCGGGAGGATGAGTCCTGTTCTATTCGTTTTGTGGGTTCACTACAGTTCGGACTCTCAAAATGTCACGGTTCTTAATCTGAACCAAAGAGTGCAAATCTGGTAAATCGTTTTGAGAAACAGATTTTTTGAAAAGAAGTACCAAACATGGATTGCTTTGCCAGATACAGAACCGCCACCTAAATATTTTAAAATGGGGGAATTTAAGAAACCCTGACTCGGTGCCAAAGGCCACGTGTCCGTCATCACCAAAGTTGCCTCGACTCGGGAACTTGGGTACGATCGGGGAAGGTCAGCTGTGAGCACCCTCTCTCGCCCAGTTCGAAGACCGGCCTCTACTAACCACGATATCCAATTTTGAAAACGTTATGTGTTCTTATTCTAGTTATTTGTCTAGAATTACTATGTTGTGCGCACATCAAACAAGTATAGACTAGATTGCCTAATTTGGAAATAAGCATTGCATATCCGTTTGTTTTGAAAAATGTTTTGGAATTTGCTACTCGCATGTAGGCTAAAATACGGATTTCAACGAGTTTTTCCAACTCAGTCAATCGAACCTTCACCCACAGGCATTCAAACAGTTTATCACATAAGCATGTAGCCACATGGTAAGCATGTTGTTATGATAGCATTCACACGCATGCGATATGCTAAAGCAAAAGAACTTACAGAGCACTCCAAGCCAAGACAGGAACTAGTTAGTAATCACATGCATGATCCTAGTTCATATTTGAAATGGCTAATGCAACACATGCAAAGATGCAATCCAAACAGGCTCGGCTATCCTAAACATGGTATGTGAAATGCGATCAATTGATGCACGTATTCAATTTGGAATTGAAGTACAACTGCAGTTAGCCTGATGTACCGAGCCTGATGCATGCAATACAAATGCATGAATGCACGCATGCATAGCATAAGGTATGCTAATTTTAAATATGCCCTAGTCCACCATCATAAGCAGGTAAATAAAAGGGAAGAAAGACGTGGGGTTGGAAGACATACACACACTCACGCACACTTATTACATCATTGCCCTCACTCGGAGGGTCCAAATAAATATTACAATTCGAATAATAAATACATTAATTATTACAGAATTTCTAATTAATTAACAGAAAGGATGCCAAAAGAGGAAAGGTGACCATAACCCTCGCCTCGGGATGCACGAGTGATGCATGCTCGAACCCGTCTCGTCCGAAAAGCCCGTACCATACCATTGCTGCCTCTGTTTTCACTGCCTTGCTTCTCTGAAAAATGCCAAAGTTCTGGGACAGGTTCCTTGCACACTGCAGAATACCATCGGCTGGAGGAAATTCCCACCGGCAATATATAATTTCCATCGGCTGCTGATGGAGTTATCGGCCATTCACCAATTGCTGGTCGGCACTGAATGCTGCCGGTCGGCAGAAACTTCCTGCAGAAGACAGCTTTGACAGCAACAGAGGACAAACAGTATATGGCATGGGATTTCAGGCACATGTGAGCATGGTCACGTTCCCCACAATGTATTGAACTTAGGGAAGCATGGTCCTCGATCCTTGAGCCATCAATTGTGCATGATAGCTTAAGAGATTTAGCTTGCCATTTGATGTAAAATGTATGCAACACACAAATGAGGACCAAGAGCCTATCATGCCAAAGTCAAGGGCCTCGGTGACCGAGGGTTGAGGTGTGTTTTGTCACTTGAAGTACAAACGCCCCTCATCCCTCACGCTTGGTTTGACACCCCAAACCAAGCAATGCAATGCATGTTATGCAAACATGGCTCAAAATGCAACATGATACTAATTATGCAAGGCATGCCAAATGCCATGCAACTACTATGGCAAATATGCAATGCTAGGCATGCAAGATGCAAATGCAATGCAAACATGGATGATTTAAGCAATAGGATCATCATGTTACAACACCTAATTAAGCAATCATGCAACAAACATGAGACAAGCATGCAATGGTGGACTTAAACCATAAAGGGGCAGACCTCAATCCACCCCAAAACAGTGGCCAAAAGTGCCCAAAATGGTGGACAACCACTCATGCCAACATGCAAGCCAATGGACCTATGGCTAAGGCACAAAAAGGGGGCACTTTACTTCCACCAATATGACCATTCATGGCATGAATTAGACAAGCAAAAACAGAATCCTAGCATGCAAAAATGGACTCCAAAACCAACTGATATGGCAACTTAAGTGGCTCCAATGAGATGCATGCACCAAAACTCATTTCTAGGCATAAAAGGGCACATCCTCAAAGCATGAAAGAGGTCACATATGCAAGCATACAAACATGATTTATGGACTGAAATACGATCCTAAAGGATGCCAAATCATGGCGATGGTCTAAGCTACGCATGCTAGAGGCCAATATACTCAAGGCTTACAAGCCAAAACACAAAGAGATGACACCAAACATGGCAAGCATGACTGAAACAGATGGCCAACAGGCCTTAAACATAGTAGAGTAATGCCAATACCTTCATGAAATTTGGCTAACACATGCAAGAATCATGACCTAAACACAAGATGCATTTCTAGGCCAAATAGAGGGATGTAAAGCAAGTATGTTAAGCATGCAAAAGGGCACAAATCCGACCAAAAACAGAGATAATATGTGACCTAGAGACACCCAAAAAAACTCTGAAATAGGGCCAAAATCAATCAAGCATGCATGTTGCCCTTTAAGCCAAAAGGTAAGGAAATGAGGCAATGAAGGGAGAGGGGTGTCCCTCCCCTATAAAAGACTTCAAACCACCTTCCTCACCATTGAAAATCGACTGGTTTTCAGTGGTGAGAAGACCAAGACACTCAAGCAAACAAAGCCTCACAAATGAAGCACCAAAAAGGCCAAATAAGGCCTAAGAGGGTGAGTTTGAACTCAAACCGCAAAACACCCTTAATGAAAGTTCTTAAGCATGAAAATATAAGCTTTTTTTATGTTATGCAGAAAACCTAAATCAACAAGGAAGATAGGTAAAAAACTAGTGGAAGTTTTGGGAAACCAAAGCAAAGTGATTACCCTTGAAGAACACCTCAAGAACAGCCAATGTAGCCCTCTTCTTTTGATCAAAATCAGTCCAAAAACTCAAGAATCATCCCTCAAAGTGACTCAATCTTGGAGCAAGGTGTAATGGTGTGTGTATTAGTGCAAAAGTAAGGTAAAAATGCACTTTTGGGCTACCAAACACACACTAAGGGAGGAGAGAGAGGGAAATATAGAGAGAGATGATATATCTATGTATAAGCTCTGGTTTTTCTCTCAAACTTGCCAACCTAGAACAAGGAGAAGTGCCCTCCTCTTATAGAAGTCCCCTTTGCAAAGCTTATCAAACAAGCTTACTTAGAGGGAAATCCCTCCATACACGTGTATGGAGGGGAACAGAGTGGGTGCCAGCTATCACAGTTGGCACAAAATATCTACCAAAAGTAGATGAACAGTAGTCGGCTGCTCAAAATTGCCATTTTGACAGAATGGACTGTCGACCGGCAACAAATAATGTCGACCGGCAATATACATTGCCGATGGCAACAAAACACCAGCCGGTGGCTTCTGGCCACGGCCGGTGGTGTGTGGGGATGCCTCACAAGGCATTCCCTGCCCCGCCAAGGCAAAACACAAGTGTTTGGTGCAAAACCAGACACTAAACAGTCGAGTTCGGAGATCCTGAGGCAAGGCGCGTAGCCGAGACCTCCGGGAACTCCAAATGAACACAAACATGGATTATCATCGGGTGTTCAAACGGTGATGTCCAAGTCTTGAGGACGGTCAAAAATGGGGTGTCTACAGTTGCCCCTCTTTGACAGAATTCGAAAGTCATAACAATGACGGGAGTGGATGTCAAAGCCCAGAGACGACCCATTTTTGACAAGGCCGAAGACTTAGACAAACATGCAAGACAAACAAGGTATGCGCCCGAAGGCAGGGGCAAAATGCAAGACAATGCACAGAGCCAAACATAACTTATGATCATGCGAAGAAAGCTGTAATGAAGCATACATGCGACAATTTTAAGCTAGCATACACCAAACTACATTACAATGCAGAAAGGATGTAAGAGAGTTATGCAATTCTCGATACGTCTCACTCGGAGGATACAATACCTGTGCGGCTCGTTTGGTTGTACCAACCTCAAATGAACCGTACATACAATATTGTGTCTGCAAAGAAAACAAACTCAACAGGTACAATATCGTTAGCAACATGCATAATAGCGTACTCGAAATGCGTGACGACGCAAAGCAAGTGGGAAGCATAACAATGCTGTGAAGGCACAAACGTATAAATGGAGCACGCGGTCTACGCAGGCAACGAAATTGATCATGAGCATGAGGTCTACGCAAGTAATGAAATTGAACGCAAGAATGCGGTCTACGCAAATAAAATATGCGGTCTACGCTAGTAAAACATGCGGTCTACGCAGGTAATGAAATTCGAACAAGCATGCGGTCTACGCAAGCAAAACATGCGGTCTACGCAAGTAATGAAATTGAACAATCATGCGGTCTACGCAAGCAAAACATGCGGTCTACGCAAGTAATAAATTTGAACAAACATGCGGTCTACGCAAGCAAAATATTGCGGTCTACGCAGGTAATGAATTTGAACAAACATGCGGTCTACGCAGGTAATGAAATTGAACAAACACGCGGTCTACGCAAGCAAAACATGCGGTCTACGCAGGTAATGAAATTAAACAAACATGCGGCCTACGCAAGCAAAACATGCGGTCTACGCAAGTAATGAAATTGAACAAACATGCAGTCTACGCAAGCAGTACATGCGGTCTACGCAAGTAATGAAATTGAACAATCATGCGGTCTACGCAAGCAAAACATGCGGTCTACGCAAGTAATGAAATTGAACAAGCATGCGGTCTACGCAAGTAATGAAATTGAACAGTCATGCGGTCTACGCAAGCAAAACATGCGGTCTACGCAAGTAATGAAATTGAACAAACATGCGGTCTACGCAAGTAATGGAATTGATTATAAACATGCGGTCTACGCAAGCAAAACATGCAGTCTACGCAAGCAAAACATGCGGTCTACGCAGGTAATGTGTATGAGAAGAGTTGAATGTACACATGTAAGTAAAAACATGTCATTCACGATGCTGGAATGTAAAGTACTGTAACACAACATAATTGAAACGATTTGTGGAATTCACAAGTCATGAAAAGGATACGGGACGGGACGTTCTTCGTACGGATCGAGCATTGCTCGCAGAAGTTGTGGCCTGAGGTCAACTCGAAGGTTCACGTTTCAAAAGTGTGCTTTCCCGCATTGTCTCGAGTGATGAAGGTGCCAAACCATGTAGTTAACCCGAACAAAGGTGCGGAAGGTGCGTTGACCGCAAGGGGAGTTTTACTGGTATCAATTCCGACACTTTGCTACCCTGCCATTCTATGTTTTACTTTCCTTTTTACTGGTAGTTTAAGCACATTGCACTGCCTCAGGCAGGTTTTATTCTTTCTCAAAATTACACATTTTTCAAAACACGTGATGGGAATGAAACAACCATTTTGTTCAAAAGATGTTGCCTTTGTAAACTTTCTATGCATCACATCGCAAGGTATCACACCACAATGTGAACGAGATTGGACCTATTTTGAACACTGAGTATTTGCATCGTAATAATCAGGTAGTGGATCGACTTACAACTCGATAAGCAAAACAAAGGCATGGTATAACCAAACGAGTGTGAGTACAACTCGATAAACAAATCAAAAACTCAAAGAGAGTGAAATACAACTCGATAAGCAAATGTACAATAACTTGATAGACAGACAGGTGTGACTCCGCAAGAATCGATCACCGGGGGAGGGATCAGAGGTGGTGGAGTTCCGCAATCCCTAGCATAAACAGCTCAGGGAACCAGGAGGAAGCCCATCGGTCAGGGGTAGAGGCCATCGGCCTCAAGGAATGGCCACCGGCCAAAAATTTGTTTTCGGTCGGCAAAAGGTAATGGTCGGTCGGCAAAACATTTGGCCAGCCAGCTGTGAATGAGGGAATCACCATAATGTTGACACCTGTCCTCCACCCAACCTTATCTCCTACAAAAGACCCCAGCTTCGTAGTTTTTCTCAATTCCACACTGATTTGCTCTAATGGAAGAGTTTCTTGCTCAAAATCTCACAGCTTGGATTGCTAGCTTGGATGGCTCGGAAAAGCTGAATTTCCGGGGTTTCGGCATAAATGCACTATTCACTCTGGGTCGTACCCCATTGCACCTCCCGTTTCTCCATGCCGCGGCAAGGTTTTGGAATCTGGTGACGCATGTCTTTAGTTTCGCTGGGCAAGAGATATGTCCTACCTTTGAAGATTTCCGAGCCTTAATGGAGTCCGAGCGTGACGAGAAGCTCCTGCCCCAACTTAATTTTGGCCATGCCCAATCCTTAGGGCGAATGTGTGGACTCAGTATGCGTGATGCTCGGTCTCTGATTTGTGACGGGATGCTAGACATTCCGAGTTTGACCGATCGGTTTTCTGATGCTGGTGATCGCAACAACCATCACTGGCAAGGCTTCCGGCGACACGCACTCTATTTGTGCATGTTATCTCATTTTCTATTTGTCTCAGGCTCCGGAGGGTCTAGTGTCCGGCTGACCGAGGTTGCCCAAGGCTTGAAGAAGGGCAAGAGCTGTATTGCCATGACTCTGGCTGAGACGTTGATGGGCTTAGACGCCTTTTATCGCCATGAGACGACCAGATTAGCAGGGAGTCCACTATTACTGCAGGTAATGTTTCCCACCCAATCTCACATTCATATTGCTCACATCACTCGGCCCTCAAGCTCGGTCTTTTCTCACAAAACCTTATTCTCACTTTTCTCTCCTCGTACATCTCTCTATTCTTTATTTTCTAATTTTTCATCCCTTCCCAGGTATGGTTGATGGACAAACTGCAGGTTGTGGACTCTTGCCTAGCGTATTCAGCTCGCGGCTACTTCTTCCGGCACCATCTAGTCAATGCCCTGGATGAGGGATGGTGGTTCGCTTGGATATGCCGCTTGTCCGCAGACCGTATCGCTTGGCGGTGCCCTTGGCTGAGCCTTCCGGCAATGAGTTACAATATGCCCCGGCAGACTGGGATTCAATTGATTGGTCTCACTCACTGTGTATTCTACTTCCCATTTCGGATTCGACGCCAACTCAGCCATGATTAGATTTGCCCGCCAGAAGGGATAGAGTATCCTGCTGCATTCCCAGCCCGAGGTGCACAGCTTGCTTGGCAGGCCACCGCGTGGAGGACGAGAGAACTCCTGGCCCCCGCTCCTACTTTCAGTTGCACTTGGTCTGATGAGTGCTTGGATTGGCTCAATGAGGAGGCACAGGTCGGGCCCACCTTGGCGTCAAAGGCTTCGACCAGCTCTGGGAGGGGGCGCAGGAACACCTGACTTGACTATGCCCCAGATTTATTGCTTTATTAATACTTTCAAGTTTTCTTCATGAATGTAATAAAAAAGCAACTTCGATTGTATGCAAGAGCAGGAGAATTCTGTTTTGAAATCAATGAAATTGAAGGTTGTGGTACTGAAAATTTTCCGCTTTGGTCCAAAAATGGTCAAAGTTGTAAAAAGATTATTTTGAACAAAGTCAGCTTTTATTAAAACTTCTCAAAGACATTTTCAATGTGGATCAGAATTGGACACACCTGAAATCTGTCACTGAGATGCACAACCCTGGATCCCTACAACTGGAAAGTTGCCCCTAGTCTAAATAGTACCGCGGCACTGCATGGCAACGGAAAGTTGCCCCTAGTCTGAAGAGCGCTGCACCGGAGATCATAACCGAACCCTTGAATGCTGAATAGACAAAGATGACCGAGATGATCAAATGGACAAAGTTGATTGGGGAAAAGGGTTATGGCTGAACTCCAGGAAGAAGTTGCCTACGTATCCCAAAGATGGGAATCAAGCCTTACGTAGTTCAGGCTTAGGTTCACTCGAGTATTTTCACTCTCCTTTTACGCTCTAACTTTTGCCACGGTCGCCCTTTGCGGGTTTTCAACCTTGCGAGCTCAGTTTTTATATCTTCCAATTTTTTATGCTCTAACTTTTGCCTAGGTCGCCCTTTCGGGTTTTCGGCCTAGCGAGCCTCTCAAGGGTAATATTTCTTCAACTTGTCCATGTTGATCGGTTGGGAAAATTCCAGGCCATCTAGGACCATCAGAACCACAGCCCCACCTGACCAGATAGCTTTGATGATGTCGGGACCAGTCCAATTAGGTCTGAACTTGCCCCTTGGGTCGTGGATGGGAGCTCGGTTGTCCTTGAGCACCAAATCTCCTTCTTTTAAATTCCTGGACTTAACTTTCTTGTTGAAAGCCCTGGCAATTCTGCACTGATAACTTTGAACATGGTACAGTGCTTTCAGTCTTCTCTCATTAAAGAGCATGAGTTCCTCAAACCTGCTCTGCTGCCAATCTGCTTCGGCTATTTGACACTCAGCCAATACTCATAATGACGAAACCTCAATTTCGATAGGTAGAACGGCCTCCATCCCATAAACTAATGAATACGGAGTCGCTCCAGTAGAAGTTCTAATTGAAGTCCTGTAGCCCCACAGAGCAAACGGCAGCTTATCCGGCCAGTCGCGGTAGGTTTCCACCATCTTCTGCAGTATGTGTTTGATATTCTTGTTGGCAGCCTCGACCGCTTCGTTGGTTTGCGGCCGATATGTGGATGACTTATGAAAAGCCACGTTATATTTCTCCAACAAGTCAATCACTTCCTTCTTAAAGTGGGAACCATTATCCGAAATGACCTCGTTTGGGACCCCATAACGACAGATGATATTGTTTCTAATGAATTTCGCAACATGTGAAGCTTTCAACACGGCATATGATTGGGCCTCGACCCACTTTGTAAAGTAATCTATCACGACCAGGATGAACTCGTGTCCATTCGATCCCTTCGGAGGGACAGCCCTGATCACATCGATTCCCCAAACTGAAAATGGCCATGGCGAAGTCATGTTGTATAGCTTTGACGGCGGGATGTTCATGCGGTTTGCATGGATCTGACACTTGTGGCATCGCCGAACAAAACTGATACAATCCTCCTCCATGGTGGACCAGTAGTAACCCTGTCGGAGGATCTTCCATGCTAACATTACTCCGTTCATGTGCGCACCGCACTCTCCTCCATGGATGGCCTCCATCAGGTGCTTCGATTCTTCAGCTTCGACACATAGCTTGTGCATTCCCAGATGGCCCCTCTTATACAGCTTACCCCCACAGATGATGAACTGAACGACCATTCTTCTGATTGCCCTTTTATCCTTGGCATTTACCCCTGGTGGATACGTCTCTTTCTCCAAGAAGTTCCAAATGTCGTAATACCAGGGGTTGTCATCCTGAGCCTCGTCTATGGCGGCGATTGATTCATACGCCGGTACAAACTTCAGATCAATGATGACTGGACGCATCCAGACTCTGGATGGGATGTCTATCATGGAAGATAGAGTTGCTAGTGAATCTGCGAACCTGTTGTTCTCTCTCACTAGGTGAGTGAAATTTAGCTTCTCAAACCGAGGAATTAACAAGTCCAAGGTCTGGTGGTAAATTATCATCTTCTCCTCTTTGACTTTCCAGTCTCCTTTTGCTTGAGACACGACAAGGTTCGAGTCCCCAATGACGTCCAACCGCCATGCCCCTAGTTCTAGGGCTGTTTCTAGGCCGGCAATACATGTCTCATATTCTGCTTCATTGTTCGAGACTTTGAACCGGAGCTTGAATGCTAAAGGGATACGGGAATCGTCAGGCGCTATCAACAACACTCCTATCCCGTACCCGTACTGGTTTGACGCTCCGTCAAAGTACATCGTCCAAGTTTCATCTTCGACGTGCAGAATGGCTTCATCTGGGAATAGGTACTCAACCGCCTCATCCCCTTCAACTGGGTGGTCGGCAAGGAACTCCGCTACCGCTCTTCCTTTTACTGACTTGCGTGTCACATACTTTAGATCAAATTCAGAAAGTAACAGCAGCCAACGAGCTAGCCTACCCGTAAGTGCCGGTTTCTCGAAACGATATTTAATGGGATCCAAGCGTGAAACCAACATTACAGAGTGAGCTAACAGGTAGTGTCGCAGTTTCCTGGTAGCCGATACCAAGGCCAAACAAGCCTTCTCCAGCGGAGTGTAGCGGGTCTCGTAATCCAGCATCTTCTTGCTTAGATAGTAGATGGCCCTTTCCACTTTGTCCACTGATTCTTGCGCAAGCATGCAACCCATCGTGGTCTCAGTTACTGACAGGTAGAATATCAACGATTTCCCCGGCTCTGGTGGTGACAACACGGGCGAGTTTTGTAAATATTCTTTGATTTGTTCAAAAGCTGCTTGGCATCGGCCGTCCCATTGGAATTTCTTGCCTTTCTTTAGGAGACCAAAGAGTGGTTCACAAGTCAAGGTTAATTTTGAAATAAACCGTCTTATGAATTGCACTTTACCTAGAAAGCCTCGCACCTCCTTTTCAGTCCTTGGTGGTGGCATTTCTAAGATGGCCATGATTTTGGAAGGGTGGACTTCGATGCCCCTTTGTGTAATCAGAAATCCCAGCATTTTTCCCGCTATAACACCGAATGTACACTTCTGAGGATTTAGCCGTAACCGAAATTCTCTGATCCTTTGGAAGAACTTTTGCAAGGCGGCGTAGTGGCCTTCTCTTTCTTTGGACTTGACAATCATGTCATCCACGTACACCTCGACCTCTTTGTGGATCATATCATGTAATATTGTGGTTGCAGCCCGTTGATATGTGGCCCCAGCATTCTTCAACCCAAACGGCATCACTCTGTAACAGTATGTCCTCCACGGGGTGGTGAAAGCAGTCTTCTCCCAGTCTTCGGGTGCCATCACTATCTGATTGTAACCTGAGAAACCATCCATAAACGAGAGCAAAGCATGCCCCGCTGTAAAATCCACCAACTCATCAATATGTGGCAAGGGAAAGTCGTCCTTCGGACTAGCTCTGTTCAAATCCCTGAAATCCACGCATACTCGGATCTTGCCATCCTTCTTCGGCACTGGAACAATGTTGGCCAACCAAGTCGGGTATTCAGATACTAACAGGAAGCCCGCATCGATTTGCTTGGTGACCTCTTCCTTAATTTTGATGGCCCAGTCCGGATGAATCCTTTTGAGCTTCTGTTTGATCGGTCGGGCCTCGGGGTCGAGAGGGATCCGGTGCTGTACAATCTCAGGATCGATTCCAGGCATGTCTTCGTAGGACCACGTGAAAATGTCTTTGAAATCTTTTAATAAAGCGACTAAGTGCTCGCGTTCCTCCGAAGACAACGTGGACTCGATCTGGACCAGCCGCGGGTCCTTCTCAGTATCGACATTCACAGTAGTGATTTCATCCATTAAGGGTTTAACAAATCTTTCCTGCTCTTGATCAATTAATCGTTGCAAAAGCGGAGGAATTTCTTCCTCGTCGTTTTCATCAAAATTTTGAAAATCCTTATTTAAGCAATAAATCAAAGGCACAGAAAAATACTCAGAAACCACATCCACATCATTCTCATTAGATGCTTCCAAGCCGTCCGATTCTTCTGTTACAACAGACTCAAAAGAGAAAGAAAATGACGACCTAGATAGGACTATGGCATCCGGGTTATCACCCCCAGGAATACCGGACTCAGACTCAGTTGAGCTGGAACCTGATTCCGACTTACAAGACTCGGTGGAATCAGATTCCGGCTCACTACCTGAGCCGGTGCTGCTTGATAAAAAACCTTCTTCATATTGCCAGACGAGAGAGGGTGTGATGGATGCATCCAAAATAGTTGATGGTAGGCCCGCAGCCGTTTCATTCCCGATCATGCATACCGAGGAGTTGTCCCCCAAGCACTTCTGTTCGATTGGAGGATCTGAAAGTAGACATGCCAATGCTACCCCCATTTCATTTTCAGCGTCCTCAGACTGCACTTCCTTACTTTGCTCAGCCTCGGCTAATGGGTTTGTCTGCTCTTCGGCGATGTCATTCTCAGGTAGCTGCAGGTCAAAGAAAATCTCAAACCCCGGTACGCGCTTCCTCTCCGCGTTCAGCCACGGCTCTGGGAAGCCACAGAACGGAAAGTCCTCCCCCTCCCGGACGAAGCGTCCGTTTAGGGTACCCTGAATGGGCCGGTGCATTAAGTCAAAGGGCTTCCCCATCTGTTTTGCTCTGGCTCTTCCGGCCATTTCCTTTCCTTTCCTTTCCTTATCCAGTCCTCTTTGGTGGGTAGATAACCCAATCCGAAGGTATGAGGGTTGTGTGGCACTTCGGCCAATGCTACGACGCCTTTCCGGCAGCTCTTTCCCAATCCTATCCCGGGGATGTGTTGGAGCTTGTTCATGAGGTAGACTACTTGAGCACTGACATATACCCCTTCATTAGCTGCCATGATGTCCTGTACAACCCGAGCCTCAGCCAAGGTAAAACCTGATATGAACACATCTTTCATACCGTGCTCGATTTCTAGAACAGGCGTAGATACCTCCGGCGGTGGATGAATTGATGAATTTCCGAAAACAATGGCTACTCCCTTCCCATAGGGGTATTTCACCACTTGATATAGGGTGGAGGAGACCGCCTTTACCTGATGCAGCAACGGCCGCCCCAAAAGCAGGTTGAACGTTGCAGGCACCTCCAAGACATGGAAATCTATTTCATGATGTCCCGGCCCAACCTTTGTTTGAATCTTAACTGTTCCCATTACTTCCCGGCTTGTGTTGTCATACGCCCGAATCACCTGGGCCGTTGGCACAAAGTCCGCGATTTTCAAACCGATCACGTAGGTTGTCCTTGCCGGACAAACGTTGATGGCGGACCCTGTGTCGACAAGCACCACGGGTATCCATTTATCTCTGCACTCCACGGAGATATAGAGTGGCTTGTTATGGTTCGCACCCTCAGGTGGTAGTTCTTTGTCAGAAAAGGTCAGCATCGGGGTAGCTCCTCCCGAAAAAACTAGGCCCACCAGCTGTTCGGGCGTGGTGTCTATAGAAAGCTTGGCTTTGTCCATGGCTAAAAGGACAGCCTGTCTGTGCATTCGAGAAGCCATAAGCAGCCCCCAGATGGAGATGTCTGCTTGTATCTTTTTCAATTGTCTCAATACGGCCTCATCCTCAAGTTGCTTTTCTTTTTGCTTCTCTGTCTCCCTATCTTTTCCAGACGCCTTTGGTTGATCTAGGTGTGGAGGCTTGAAATACCGTCCACTCCTAGTCATGTGATCGACTTCGCCGATATACCAGGTATCATCTGGTTGGTTACTCCCCTAATCTTCGTCTGTGTGGGCAAGACATAGATCATCGTCTTCCCACCACATTCCATCTGCAGCCGACAGGCACCTGCCCGGTTCTAGCATGACGGTCCTCCTACTCGCAGTACCTTCTATTCCTATGCTCGCGGCATTCTCCCTTTCTGTACTCGCAACAGTCTCAATCCCCACATGGGCTTTTGCCTTCCTGATTCTCTCAGAATCTTCGAGTCTTTCCTGTTCCGACTGTGTCAATGCAGCCAACTGTTCAATAATCCCCGTACTCGAAATGCTCCAATCCCGAGCGAAATTCTTGACACCGGCGCTCTCCGGCGATGTACTCTGTTCTCCAACCCTTCCGGCTGTCACTGATATTTTTGCCCCTGCTGGGCCTTGTTGTGGCTGAGACTCTTCCACCACATCCGGTTGATCGTCCAACCATCCCGTAACCTCTGTTGATTCCTCATAATCGAACCAGTTGGCGGCTAAGTCCCCTGGATCTTTGTTACTATAAACTGGAGCTTGGCAAGGTCCTCTTCCACAGCCGTTACATCATCCGTTCCCTGTCCCAGACTGTCCCCTTGGATCACACACAGCTCCCCCTCTGTTGGTAGTTCCATATCTGGCCTGTCCTGGCCTGTTGACAAAATGTAGTCACTCGGACTATAAGCATTCCCAACACCACTCCCAGATTCCGCAGACTCTAGCTCAACAACCCCCTTCTCCATTGGAGTCTTCTCTCTCCTGTTCTCAATAGTCACCACCGTTGGCTTAGGTTAGATTAGGGAGATGTCCATCATGCACAAATCGATGCAATTGGGAAGGAACACCTCCGGCTTAGGCAGGTGGGAAGGAGTGATATAGATGCTAGGATCGTAAGGCACGACCCCAGCTTGGATGAAGTTGACTCTTTTGGGTGGTGGAGTTTGGTTATGTGTGGGAAGAGGGTTTGTAGTAACGTTGGGTTTCTCGGGAGGCAAAATCACCCCGTTCTCGATGAGATCTTGAATCTCATGATGCAATCGGAAGCACAGGTCGGTGTCATGACCATGCTGTTCGTGAAATGCACAATATTTGGCTGGGTTGTGGGCAGCGGGGAGTCTTTCTGGTAAGGGCCACGGCTCTAGGGGCTTCAGATGGCCCTTTCTGATTAAGACCCCCAAAGCTTTGGACAGGGGCATATAAAGTGGAGCGAAGGTTCTGGTGTTTTTGGGTGGGTATTTGACTGTTTGTGGGTTGCTTCCGGACGCACCGGAGAATGGTGCGGCTGCCATAGTTCTTGAGGGAGGGTTGGTGGTGACCATAGTTACTTCGGAGGTCCTGGTAGTTGCAGCGCCACTTGGGCCTGCATTAGTGTTACGGTTGAAAGTTCTGCGGGGTTGCTCCCGGTCATTATCAATCAATCCTTGCTTTAAGGCATCCTCAATCTGCACCCCCATTTCATGTAGATCAGAAAAGGTAGGGAAGGGGAGTACAATCATTTTCTGCATTAACTTCGGCTGAAGATTGCGCACAATCATCCGAATCTGATCATTGTCTGTTGGCCTCAAGGTCATCATCGAAGCCTTAGCCCGCCATCTGGTTACGAATTCTGAGAAGCTCTCTTTGGGTTCTTGCCTTGTTCTCTCGAGATCCCAGGTCGTAATCTCGATTTGTGTATTGTATGAGTACTACAAGATGAAGGCCTCAGCCATCTCGTCCCAACTTCTCTTGACGTCATCCTCCAATTTGGCATACCATATGGCCGCTACACCCGACAGGGTCTGGCCAAATAGAGACAACTTCTGCAGTCTAGTGAGGCCCATTGGCCTCAGGATGTCTGAAAACAATTATAGGTGCACCATGGGGTCTCCAGACCCATCAAATCGATTAATGTGCGGCATCTTGAATTTGTCAGGCAGTGTCACGGCTGCGTCGGTATACCCATCTTCGATGTCAGGGATGGTCTTGACTCCTTGGGATCTTTTGAACAGCTTTTTGAGCTTGCTCAGCTTTAATGTTGTGGGATCTGTCTCGAACTCGAAAGGAGAGTCCAGTGGGTTGGTGGGTGTTTTGGATAACTGGGGTTGGATTTGGGGTAGGATCGGCGGTGGAGGTGGTCCGATGGGAATGTCCGTGTCATTCTGAACATTAGTTGTCTCCCCGAGGGTAGGAATTCTTGGCGGGGGAGGAACTTGTTGTGAAGCAGATGCTCCGTTTTGCTGTTGTAACCTCATGATTAACTCTGCTTGTTCATTCATAACTGTAGCCTGCTGTTTGGCGAACTCTGCCTGCCGGACAGCATCCTACTGCATCATTTTCATTCTCTCTTGGAGTTGGCGCACCATCTACTCTAAGCTAGCCATACTATTCTGCTCTGGTTGAATTACCGGTATATGTTCCCTCTCTGTAGGTGAAACAGGACCCTGATCTCTACTGAACTCAGGTGGGGTAGATAAGGCCCTCTGAACTGACTGTTGAACTGATGCCCTCTGAGTAGCTGTCCTCCGTCTAGTAACCGGGGGTAGAGAGTGGTACACTGGTTGTCCGTCTACCAGATCCTCAGATCGATGGAGCCGACGACCTCTAATCCAGAGTGCTTGGGGAATATCTACTAGGTTAGAAGCAATGGTGCTAAGCTACCTAGTAAAAAGATAAATAAAGCAGTAAATAAACAAACAATCGGACAGCATAATGGCATAAAATAAACACATACAACGCGCAGTTGGGTATTCATAATACACAGTTGGTAAGCCGAACACGTTGTTCCTCGATACTGATTACTGTTCCCCAGAATCACTGTTCCCAAAACTGAACCTGATACCCGCAGATAACCGATTCTCATAAATTGATACTGATGCCCTCGGGCCCGATACTCAAACTTGCAAACTGGTATGTACGTTCCTGTAGAGATATACTCTAACAGCACATAGCAAGTAAAGAGAGCCAAAACACCCCTATGTTGGGGTAGGGTTTCCCTGTCCTATTTTGTCAGGAGCTAGGGTTCCACTATACACGCAGCAGTTTTCAAACAACCTAACATCGGGGAAGCAACCTGTCCTATCTTGGAGTGGTCACTATGGATTTCGATATGCACTAGGTCGAATGGTCAAAAAGGGTGCCCCGGTAAAAACTGGGGTTTGTGTTCCCATACTATCAGAGCCCATAACCGGTCAGCCTTATGGTCATGCCTTGACAAGACAAGCCTCCGGCAAACCGTTCAGGAATGGCAGATGGCAAACACGGTGTCCTAGGCGCACCAATGTACATGCAATGCAAAGAGACACATAACTGAAGTCAAAACAGGATATCACGAGTTCGAGTCAAGCTCACTAAATCCCCAGCAGAGTCGCCAGAAACTGTAGACGTCCCCGAACGCCCCGGGAGGATGAGTCCCATTCTATTCGTTTTGTGGGTTCGCTACAGTTCGGACTCTCAAAATGTCACGGTTCTTAATCTGAACCAAAGAGTCCAAATCCGGCAAATCGTTTTGAGAAACAGATTTTTTGAAAAGAAGTGCCAAACATGGACTGCTTTGCCAGATACAGAGTCGCCACCTAAATATTTTAAAATGGGGGAATTTAGGAAACCCTGACTCGGTGCCAAAGGCCACGTGTCCGTCATCACCAAAGTTGCCTCGGCTTGGGAACTTGGGTACGATCGGGGAAGGTCAGCTGTGAGCACCCCCTCTCGCCCGGTCCGAAGACCGGCCTCTACTAACCACGATATCCAGTTTTGAAAACGTTATGTGTTCTTATTCCAGTTATTAGCCTAGAATTACTATGTTGTGCGCACATCAAACAAGTATAGACTAGATTGCCTAATTTGGAAATAAGCATTGCATATCCGTTTGTTTTGAAAAATGTTTTGGAATTTGCTACTCGCATGTAGGCTAAAATACGGATTTCAACGAGTTTTTCCAACTCAGACAATCCAACCTTCACCCACAGGCATTCAAACAGTTTATCACATAAGCATCTAGCCACATGGTAAGCATGCTGTTATGATAGCATTCACACGCATGCGATATGCTAAAGCAAAAGAACTTACAGGGTACTCCAAGCCAAGACAAGAACTAGTTAGTAATCACGTGCATGATCCTAGTTCATATTTGAAATCGCTAATGCAACACATGCAAAGATGCAGTGTAAACAGGCTTGACTATCCTAAACATGGTATGTGAAATGCGATCAATTGATGCACGTATTCAATTTGGAATCGAAGCACAAATGTAGTTAGCATGATGTAACGAGCCTGATGCATGCAATACAAATGCATGAATGCACGCATGCATAGCATAAGGTATGCTAATTTTAAATATGCCCCAGTCTACCATCATAAGCAGGTAAATGAAAGGGAAGAAAGACGTAGGGTTGGAAGACATACACACACTCATGCACACTTATTACATCATTTCCCTAGCTCGGAGGGTCCAAATAAATATTACAGTCCGAATAATAAATACATTAATTATTACAGAATTTCTAATTAATTAACAGAAAGGATGCCAAAAGAGGAAAGGTGACCACAATCCCCGCCTCGGGATGCGCGAGTGATGCATGCTCGAACCCGTCTCGTCCGAAAAGCCTGTACCATACCATTGCTGCCTCTGTTTTCACTGCCTTGCTTCTCTGAAAAATGCCAAAGTTCTGGGACAGGTTCCTTGCACACTGCAGAATACCATCGGCTGGAGGAAATTCCCACCGGCAATATATAATTTCCATCGGCTGCTGATGGAGTTATTGGCCATTGACCAATGGCTGGTCGGCACTGAATGCTGCCGGTCGGCAAAAACTTCCTGCAGAAGACAGCTTTGACAGCAACAGAGGACAGACAATATATGGCATGGGATTTCAGGCACATGTGAGCATGTTCATGTTCCCCATCATGTATTGAACTCAGGGAAGCTTGGCCCTCGATCCTCGAGCCAGCAATTGTGCATGATAGCTTAAGAGATCAAGCTTGCCATTTGATGTAAAATGTATGCAACACACAAATGAGGACCAAGAGCCTATCATGCCAAAGTCAAGGGCCTCGGTGACCGAGGGTTGAGGTGTGTTTTGTCACTTGAAGTACAAACGCCCCTCATCCCTCACGCTTGGTTTGACACCCCAAACCAAGCAATGCAATGCATGTTATGCAAACATGGCTCAAAATGCAACATGATACTAATTATGCAAGGCATGCCAAATGCCATGCAACTACTATGGCAAATATACAATGCTAGGCATGCAAGATGCAAATGCAATGCAAACATGGACGATTTAAGCAATAGGATCATCATGTTACAACACCTAATTAAGCAATCATGCAACAAACATGAGACAAGCATGCAATGGTGGACTTAAACCATAAAGGGGCAGACCTCAATCCGCCCCAAAACAGTGGCCAAAAGTGCCCAAAATGGTGGACAACCACTCATGCCAACATGCAAGCCAATGGACCTAAGGCTAAGGCACAAAAAGGGGGCACTTTACTTCCACCAATATGACCATTCATGGCATGAATTAGACAAGCAAAAACAGAATCCTAGCATGCAAAAATGGACTCCAAAGCCCACTGATATGGCGGCTTAAGTGGCTCCAATGAGATGCATGCACCAAAACTCATTTCTAGGCATAAAAGGGCACATCCTCAAAGCATGAAAGAGGTCACAAATGCAAGCATACAAACATGATTTATGGACTGAAATACGATCCTAAAGGATGCCAAATCATAAGGATGGTCTAAGCTACGCATGCTAGAGGCCAATATACTCAAGGCTTACAAGCCAAAACACAAAGAGATGACACCAAACATGGCAAGCATGACTGAAACAGATGGCCAACAGGCCTTAAACATAGTAGAGTAATGCCAATACCTTCATGAAATTAGGCTAACACATGCAAGAATCATGACCTAAACACAAAATGCATTTCTAGGCCAAATAGAGGGATGTAAAGCAAGTATGTTAAGCATGCAAAAGGGCACAAATCCGACCAAAAACAGAGATAATATGTGACCTAGAGACACCCAAAAAAACTCTGAAATAGGGCCAAAATCAATCAAGCATGCATGTTGCCCTTTAAGCCAAAAGGCAAGGAAATGAGGCAATGAAGGGAGAGGGGTGTGCCTCCCCTATACAAGACTTCAAACCACCTTCCTCACCACTGGAAATCCACTAGTTTTCAGTGGTGAGAAGACCAAGACACTCAAGCAAACAAAGCGTCACAAAGGAAGCACCAAAAAGGCCAAATAAGGCCTAAGAGGGTGAGTTTGAAATCAAACTGCAAAACACCCTTAATGAAAGTTCTTAAGAATGAAAATATAATATTTTTTTATGTTATGCACAAAACCTAAATCAGCAAGTAAGATAGGTAAAAAACTAGTGCAAGTTTGGGGAAACTAAAGCAAAGTGATTACCCTTGAAGAACACCTCAAGAACAGCCAATGCAGCCCTCTTCTTTTGATCAAAATCAGTCCAAAAACTCAAGAATCAACCCTTAAAGTGACTCAATCTCGGAGCAAGGTGTAATGGTGTGTGTATTAGTGCAAAAGTAAGGTAAAAATGTACTTTTGGGCTACCAAACACACACTAAGGGAGGAGAGAGAGGGAAATATAGAGAGAGATGATATATCTATGTATGAGCTCTGGTTTTTCTCTCAAACTTGGCAACCTAGAACAAGGAGAAGAGCCCTCCTCTTATAGAAGTCCCCTTTGCAAAGCTTATCAAACAAGCTTACTTAGAGGGAAATCCCTCCACACACGTGTATGGAGGGGAACAGAGTGGGTGCCAGCTATCACAGTTGGCACAAAATATCTACCAAAAGTAGATGAACAGTAGTCGGCTACTCAAAATTGCCATTTTGACAAAATGGACTGCCGACCGGCAATATACATTGCTGATGGCAACAAAACACCAGCCGGCGGCCTCTGGCCACGGCCGGTGGTGTGTGGAGATGCCTCACAAGGCATTCCCTACCCCTCCAAGGCAAAACACAAGTGTTTGGTGCAAAACCAGACACTAAATAGTCGAGTTCAGAGATCCTGAGGCAAGGCGCGTAGCCGAGACCTCCGGGAACTCCAAACGAACTCAAACATGGATGATCACCGGGTGTTCAAACGGTGATGTCCAAGTCTTGAGGACAGTCAAAAATGGGGTGTCTACAATTACCAACTGCACGACACCTCTCTATTGCCTTAAACTACCCCATGTTTGACAGTTCCTTCACTTTAGAAGACTTCTCACAAATGGACTTAATTGGTTAAAGAATGGGTTAGTAAGTTAAAATGGGTAAGCAAAATGGAAACTAAAAGTGTGCAAGATAAGAAATTGGCTTTGCTTTGATTGGTTCAATTGGACATTAATTGAACACAAGGAAAATTGGGGCACTTTATACTCAAATGTGATGAAATGTGCCAAGTTTCCAAGGTTTCCATTTCCCTTGATCATGCATGATACGGTGATGGTTGTCGAGTCCTATTTGTGCATTTATTAACTTCTACATCTTCGTTCCTTAGCCGTCATGCAATGAAATTGCTTGATTGATGGTTTGAGGACCAAGTGTATTACTCCTTTGAGATGTTTTGATGATAAGGGGTGATGCACAGTACGTACAACCTATGAGAATGCTCTCTCTTTGCCCTATTTTCTCTCTGTTGCAGCAAAGAAAAGTGAGTCATCAGTGGTCTGTCGGCCACTGTTACTGGCCGACAGGCCATCACTGTTGGACGGCAACCCCTCAATGGTTGTTGGCCGACCACCACTTCTAGCCTGTCGGCCACCAAGGAATTTTGAGCAATGTGCTTGTAAAGCATGGCAGAGTTGATCTGGAAAAGGAAATGGTGCAAGGATTGTTCAAATATAGGCTTTCGAGGGCAAACAACGGATATTCTTCGGGTGAAAACCGAGCATGCATGGGCCTCTCTCGCTTCCTGGGACTAGTTAATTAGTTAATTAGTTTAATTAGGAATTAATCGTTTATTTGTTGTAATTAATTAGTTGTAGCTAATTAGTTCGTGTTTTACTATTTAATAGGCTTATTAGTTGTAGCTAATTAGTTTGTGATGTAATATTCAATTAGCTTAGCTTAATTCACTTAATTAGCTTAGCTTAGTTATTCATTCGGTCTATCCTTCGTGAGAGCGTAATGTAATAATGTGTTTGTCTTTCAACCTCACGTATTTCTCCCTTTTATTTACCCACTTTTGATGGTTAGATTAGGGACATGTTTCAATTAGGATACCTTATGCTTGCATCCATTCATCTTGTATTGCATGCACCGAAGCTCGGTGCATGAGACAAACTGCATTGTTATTTCAATACATTCTATGAATACGTGCTTAGACCGCATGTCTTGAATTAATTCACATGCCATATTAGTAGCCGAGACTATTAATTGCATGATCGCATGTGTTGCATTAGACATTTTGTATAGTTAGGAACCATGCATTTTTCTAACTCTTTTGTTTTATCTTAGCTTGGAGTACTAGGTGAGTTCAATGCTTTAGCATACTTGCATGAGTGTGAGTGATTGCCATGACTAACATGCTTGCCATGAGGCTAAATGCTTACCTGTTGAACTGCTTGAGTGCCTGTGTATGAAGGCTTGTTGTTTGAATTGGAATCATTTAATGAGATGTACGTTAAGTCCACTTTGTTGAGTGGCAAATTCGCACACTTTAAGCCCACGTGTGGTGGCAAAATCAAACCCTTTTCGAAAAGCAAACATGAAATTGAATTGTTCCAATTTCGGCAAACTAGTCTACACTTGTATGCGCGCATCACATAGTAATGCTAGCCTAATAATCGGAACAAGAACATATAATGTTGATAAAAATCATGTCATGATTAATAGAGGCTGATATTTGATCGGGTGAGCAGGGGTACTCAATTCATGACCTTCCCCTCTCGTACCTAATTTCCCGAGTCGAGGCAACTTTGGTGATGACGGACACGTGGCCTTTGGCACGAGTCATGGGTTTCCTAAATTTTTCCAAAATAAACTATTTAGGTGGCAACTCTGTATCTGACAAAGCAGTTCAATTTTGGCATTTTTGATTCAAAATCAAATTTCCAAACGATTTACTGGATTTGGACTCTTTGGTGTTTATCAATTTCACATTGCACTTGTGAGATTAGATTCAGAACAGCAGGAGTCCGAACTATCGGGCTTTCTTTCAAACTGCCAAAAGGGGGCATGAAAAAGTCGAGCTACAGTTTCTGGCGACTCCGTTGTGGACTTTTGAGAACTTGACTCGAACTCATGATATGTTATTTTATCTACACTTATGTTTTTCTTTGCATTTGCATTTGCATCGGTGCGCCTAAGTCACAGTGTTTGCCATCTGCTATTCCTGAACGGTTTGCCGGAGGCTTGCTTGGAAAAGCCTGCAAAAGGATGACCGGTTGCGGGCTCTGCCACGATAGGAACATAATCCTTGGATCTGGACTACCGTTGTACTGTTTGATCCTCCTTTCACTTCACAGTGTTAGGTGCGAGAGGTATATTAGGTAGTCTTGCTGAGGTACCCTTTTTGACCTATCGACCTAGTTGCATATCAAAAGCTATAGAGACTGTTCCAAACTAGGATAGGTTGCTCACTCGAATACAGGATTGTGTGAAACCACTTTACTTGAATAGCGAACCCTAGCTCCTGACGAAACTACTATAGGGTAACCCTACCCCCCTTATGGGGTGTTTTGGTTCTCACTTAGCTGGTATGTGCTTTACAGTGAAACTGTATAGGAATGTGCATATCAGTTACAAGTTTGCTATCTGATTTTGGGGCAAAATTCAGTAAAGAGTATAGTCATTCCGCTCTGATCATATCTATTCTAGTGAAACTAGGCTGAGGTGCTGTCTGTTTTCCCTTTTGCTAAGTGGTCCTGGAACTATAGCTTCAGAAGACTGATATCCCCCGGGTACTCTGGATTAGTGTCGATAGACTTTGTCAGAGTAAAAGTTTAGTTCTAGGGTAACCAGTGTTTCCTTTGCCGATGGCAAGGCAAAGAAGGGCCAAACAGGGCTTACTGGTTCCACTGATCTGATAGTCGCCAGTTAGATCACCTTTATTCAGACCCGTGATGGCACAGAGTTCAGAAGAAGTTGTGTCCATGATAGCGGCGTTAAACCAGGGAATTACCATGCAGGCTAAGACCAATGCTAAAATGTAATGCCTATTTGGGGCACCTACCACACATCCAGTCTTGGGCCCCCAGCCGAACTTTGATCCACCTTCACCAATGCAGCCTAATGAGGGGCTTTATCCCCTTGATGTTAATGGCCTCGACCCGACCTTGGTAAAAATTGCTAACCTGGAGAAGCAATTCGAAAGGGCACAGGGAATTACCTCAACTCCTGACATTGAGGATGGGTACACTGAGTCTGCTGTAAGACTCCCAGACATATTCAAAGTGCCACACATTGACCGTTTTAACAGGTCTGGAGATCCTATGGTACATATCTGGCTTTTTGTGGATGTCCTGTAACCAATGGGTCTAACTTGGCCTGAAAAACTCTGTCCATATGGAAGAACCCTGACAGGTATAACAGCCACTTGGTACGCCAAGTTGGAGGATACAGTGAAGCAAAACTGTTGTTAGTCAATACTCTTACGATACCCAACTTGAAATGACCATTCAAGATCTTGAAGTAACCCACCAGAATCCTGGGGAACCTTCTGTGGAATTTGTTACAAGGTGGAGAGCAAGGGTAGCACAGATGACAGATCGACCTTCTGAGAGGGACAAAGTGCGGATAGTGGTACAGAACCTTGAGCCTGAGATGCTACAAAAGTTAATAGTTGCTCCACTATTCACTTTCAAAAGTTTGCATGAAATAGGGGTTCAGATTGAGAGTGCATTCAACACAGGGATTATTCCCAGAACAAGCAAACCAACAAAGATGGTGTTTTCCGGGAGTACCAATGCTGGCAGTAGCACTATTCCCAAACCCACTAAAATCAATACTATCACCATTAATCTCAAAACTGACAACCCTTTTGCCAATACCAACCCACAAACAACTGGCCCAACCTGAGCTCAAGGCAGAACTTTCACCCCCTTCTATATGAGTCTAACCAGCGCACTAAAAGTCCTGATGGAAAGAGGGTATCGCAAAGCCCTTGATCCTCAACCTCTTCTTAACCCACTCCTTGCCAGACATAACCCCACGAAATACTATGTGTATCATCAACAATGTAGTTATGGCACTGATCGTTGCTGCCGCCTTCGTCATGAGGTTCAGAATCTCATCGACAACCAGATGATCGCTCCACCTCAAGACCCCAATGTTACCACTAACCCACTTCCCATCCATGACCAAGTATCTTATCCATGCCTTAACCTCATCTATACACTACCATCCACCTACGACCCCAGCATATACATCACTCCAGCCCATTTACCTAAGCCTGAGGTATTCATTCCAGAAAACATGGACTTGTGTATGATGAATGCACTCGAAACTTAATCATCTCAAACCCATGAACCCGCTACTTTTGAGCTAATGAGCATAATTGAAAATCTTCAGAGAACTGTGGTAGATCTAGCCTTTGGGATTTTGGCTCCATCATTGACCACATCACATGCTAGGCATTTCACACCAAAAGGCTCCTCAATCTTAGTGCAGGCTGGAATTTAAAATGGCCAACTAGAAGAGGTTATCTCAAGTCTGGGTGTTGATATGTCGACAACAAATGGGTCTCGCTTTGATATAGCCACCCAATCCTTTGGCAAAGCTGAAGCAAGGGACAAGAACAAGGTCGCGACAAGTATTGATCCCTATGCACAACTTCAGTGGGCTATCGAGGCTTTGAAGGGCAAAGGGCTAAACAAGTAGCAAGTGCTTGCAGTTGTTTCAAAAACTGTGGATGACACTTTTGTCACTCCGGTTGGGAGCATTTTGAATCAAGGAGCAAGCTAGGAAAAAGGGCTGTCGTACCAGAAACATCTCTTTTAGCCCCAATCCTACATGCATAAGAGGTCACAAAACCCAGTAAGCACCTGCCAACCCCTCTGTCAACCTTGGCAGGACTGGAAACCGTGCCTTCAATCCCCTTTACATGACCTTGTCCGTAGCTCTCCAAATCCTCATAGGGCAAGGCCATCTCAAACCCCTTGATTGTCGACCTCTCCCGGATCCCCTTCCAGCCAGGCATCAAGCTGCCAAGTACTGTGCCTTCTATCCACAAACCGGTCATGACACTGACGGTTGTTTTCGTCTTCGCCATGAAGTTCAAGATCGGATTGGTAGTAAGGTCATCATTCCACCAAGTCCTACAAAGTCTATCAGCACTGGATTATGAACTTGGGGAGATGATGTGACTATGCGATCGGGGGATGAACCACCTATTGATGGCACTCATTTTACTCCAGATGTGGTGGATGACACGCACTATTTTGAGCCATTCGAAAATGTTGTTTATTATACTTTTTGACTTGGGTATTGAGTCAGTTCTATTGTGTTGTGTTCAGTTTGTCTTGTTGTATCGAGTTAGTCCTATTGTGTTAGAGTTAGGTGATTTAGGGGGTGTTACCTCGACATCACTTTCTTATTTTGTGTTTGTCTTTTCCACTCTTTCTTTTGAGTCTATTTCCATCTTTTAGCCAGTTGAGCCAGAAGTTCTGAATGGGATGACAGTAATTGACCAAAACTATGGCTTTTCTGTGCCTTGAAATCATTGCATTAACCTAAGTTTTTGAAAACGTTTCTAACACTGTGATGAAAACAAAGAGGGAGGAATTCCTTAGGATTTGCAAAAATTTGATCAATTAAGAGAAAGACAGGCATGCTAAGCCCTTAATGAATGAGATCATGTTTGTTAATATGAGTACTAAGAAGGATCCTAGCTTGATCCAGATTGGTTCTACATTGTCTTCGGAGGAGCCTAAGTGACTAGTCGCTTTATTAAAAGATTTCAAAAAATGTTTTGCATGGTCCTTCGAAGACAAGCGTGGAATCGCTCTGGAGATTGTACAGTATAGGATCACTCTTAGCCTCGAGACTCAACCCCTTTTGCTTTCAAACCTTGAACCTTGACTCAGAATGTTCAAACGATGAATCACAATATAGGGCTTATATGGCTAGATCGAAAGTAACCCGTGAACTAGGGACAAAAAATGTCAGATGTGCTCAAAGATTCAAAAGATAGGTCATTCTGCAAACCAATGGAGATCGGTAAGAAAGCGAAAATCCCACGAATGAAGAAAAGAAAAGTTTTGCTGAAGGACAATCGAGTTCCTATCGACAACACTAGGGGCAAATTCATACCCCAATTGGATGGGCTCTTACATCATCAACACTATACAGTCAGTAACAACAACCATTCTCATGGATTTAGATGGCAAGAGATTCTACGACCATTCAACATGGACAAGTTAAACTTTTTTATCCTTGAGAGGCTCACTGGGCCGAAAACTCGGAAGGGCGACCGAGGCAAAAGTTAGAGTAAAGAAAATAAAAAGAACAAAAATGAAAAAATGGAAAGAAAGAAAAAAAAAAGAAAGAAGAAAATAAAAGAAATGGAAAAGAAAATAAAAACAGAGCTCGCAAGGTTGAAAACTTGAAAGGGCGGCTTTGGCAAAAGTTAGAGTGTAAAAGGAGAGTGTTAATACCTGAGTGCGCCTTAAACCCAGGAACTACGTATGGCTTGATTCCCATCTTTGGGATACGTAGGCAACTTCATCCTGAAGTTTGGCCCCAATCATTTTCAGCCTACTTGGCTCATCCATGTTGATTGGCTTATCCTTGTTCAAACTCGGCTATCTTATCCATGTGGAAATTGGCTCATCTTCGTTCAACTTCGGTTGGCCTATTCCGTTAAAAGATTTAGCTGTAAGACAAATCAAGTTCAGATCTGAGGCTACACGTCTCAGGAGTTAATTCCACGTTGGTTGAGCAGTGGCCATTCACAAAAATAGTTTTTGAGGATTTTTAATAAGGTTGACTGATTTTCTCAGAAATTATTTCATTTTCAAAACTGGACCATTT
The DNA here is from genome assembly GCF_055761805.1 of Camellia sinensis. NCBI lineage: Eukaryota > Viridiplantae > Streptophyta > Magnoliopsida > Ericales > Theaceae > Camellia > Camellia sinensis. Next base: position 96,192,386 of record NC_138975.1, on the reverse strand, counting down.
CTTGGACCCAAAAAAGGAAAACTTTCAGTGCTTACAACTTGACTTACATGATTTCAAATCAGAAAATCGAATAAGCATGATACTCTAACTCTCGTGTTGGTCAAAATTATTTTAAGCAGAAAGCCAAAAATGAAAAATGGCCAAAATGATGAACTAGGGGCATTATTGAATCAGGTTTTCTGTCTTTTCCCCATTATCAATGCACTCGCCAGAAAGGGCACAACTAAAGGTAGCAACAGGGGGCCAAGCGCTCTTTCATCCTCTAAACAATAAAGTATCGAGCCAAGTGTGAAGCGCGAACTAGAAATGGAGCTGGATATTCCACTCCCTCATCTAAACGGGTCTGATCATGTCCAAACTGGCCAAAGGCTGTGTGAACCGATGTTAGTTGTAGATTTGCTGCACGTCCAGTTGCACCATAATCCCTTTGCGGGGAAACTCACTAGTTGTGAGCGATGGAAGGAGAATCTAGCAGAATACTAGGGGCAAGATCCCACAACTTCCTGCTTATCCATCAACCACTGAGGGGAAGGATAAAATAATAAGAGAGATTAAAGAATAGAAAGATGTGAGCTGAGAGAAAAAGTGAGGAAAGGGCTTGTTAGAGAAATAGAGATGGAGTGCCAAAGTGATGAGAGAATCACAAATAAGAACGGGTGGGAAACAATACCTGCAGAAGTAGGCTCCCCATGAACCGATAGGTCTCTCACCATTGGAACATGTCCGAGTGTTATGTTTCTTATTTTTGTTTCTCTCGATTCTTGTTTTGAATCGTTTTGAGTCGTTCTGTGTTTAGGTTGTTTCTACTTTCCCTTTGGTGAGTCGTTTTGATTGTGGTCAGTCGTAGGCTCAATACCCGGTTAAGAACTCATTCTTGGTTCCAATTGCAAAAATAAATCATTTTGTGCTTACAATGCCGTGCCATTCCCAACATAATTTGTAAAATAGAATTGTTTCTTTTATAAACTGTAGGGTTCAACCCAGATCAAGAGTGAGAGCAATAGAACTAGGACCTATCTGAAGTTACATGGGTTCCAGACTGCAAAGCAAAAGAAAAGAGGAAAAATTTGGAGTATCTTAGTGTGTTTCAATTTCAGCAAATTCCAAGATTCCATTCCAAGTCTACCTTCTCAGGCCTCACCATTTCTCCACAATCTGAGTGTACCTCGACCCCGAGTTCAAGCCTGCTTCAAGTCCGAATGGCTATCAAAACGGCTTGCAGATGTTACCCCTTGCCAAAATGAACAGGATACATCCTTTTTGAGCATGTTACAAAGTCTTCGAGGGGTAAATCGAAGGTTGTCGCCGAACAACTTCTTTTGTTTGCTCTGTCGTTCTATCAAAATTACATATTTGACTCTCTTCTGTTGCATAGAATGTGCAGGTTCATATACACTTGTGTTGCACCCATTTCCTGCATCATTCATGATTCTTGTATAGAACGCGCTTTCAATTTTGCATAGAATATGCTCTTGTCTCTTACATAGAACATGCTTTCAATTAAGTCATACATCGGTTGTCTATCTTGCATGGAACATGCATTGTCAATAAACTCACTTCGTGCATCTCTCGCACAAATCTCTCTTCGTGCGTCTCTCACACAAATCTCACTCATTGTATCTATCGCACAATCTCAATCATTTATCGCGCTATCCTACGCATCCTTTGTATTGCGCTATCTTGCGCATTCTTTGTTCATGCTATCTTGTGCATCCTGAATCGCACTATCTTGTGCATTGCATAGCAATGTCTTGTGCATTTCATCTTACATCGCACTGTCTAGTGAATTTCATCGTACATCGCACTGTTTTGTTCATTGCATAGCACTATCTCGTGCATTTCATCGCACTATCTTGTGCATTACATAGCACTATCTTGTGCATTTCACCCTACATCGTACTATCTTGTGCATTTCATCTTACATCGCACTATTTTGTGCATTACATCATCTTACATCGTAGTATTTTGTGCATTGCATTTTGTATAGCACTATTTTGTGTATTCATTCACCCTCACTCGCACTGTCTTGTGCACCTATATAGCACTGTCTTGTGCACTTCCCCCCATACTGTCTTCTGCACCCCCTCGGTCTAGGAGACCTTAAATCCTCTAAAGGTGTAATTCCTTTGGTGTTTGTCGTGCCCGAACAACTTTCGGTGGTCAGGTATACCCACCTGATTGTGTTTGTAGTGAGTTCCTAGGAGATCAATTGAGACGGTGGAAACTAGAGTTCAAGTGGCTGAGGCCTAGAACGCAAAGGTTCTGGATTTCCAAGACTAAAGTCTGGTTTAAATACCCAGGGGTGCATCCTCAGCTTGAAATCTGTATGGCAGCATCATAGGTTGAGGTTGCTCGTATGCGTCTCAATTCTGGATACTGTACCAACCTAGTCTGTCACCTTATTAGAGAATAGGGAAAGTTGTGAAGATAGCCAGGTGTAGACACCCCATTTTGGACCGTCCTCAAGACTTTGGCGTCATCGTTTGAACACTCGATGGTTATCCATGCTTGTGTTCATTTTGAGTTCCCGGAGGTCTCAGCCGTGCGCCTTGTCTCAAGATCTCTCAACTTGTCTGTTTTGTGCTTGGTTGTGGACCAAGCACTTGTGTTTTTGCTTCTGAGGGAAGAGGGTGGCCTGTTGGCCATTACCTCAACCCATAGGCCAAGGCATGAATCCATCGGCCCTGTTTTCTTGCCATCAGCCAAAAGTGTTGGCCGATCGACACACTTTTTAGTCGTTCAGCCCTTGTGTTGGTCGATCGGCTATAGTTTTTGGCCGAACCCTGTTCATCTGCTTTTTACAGATATTTTATGACAGCTGTCACAGCTGGCATCCACAATTTCCCCCTTCCATACACGAGCATGGAGGGATTTGTCCCTTGCCTTAGCTTGCTTAGGAAGCTTAGAATTTGGACTTCTATAAGAAGGGAGCCCCTCCTCCCTTCTCAGATGTTCTGTAAATTTAGGGTTAGAGACCTGTATCTATCTATCTCTATATCTCCCTCTCTTCATATGTTTGTGTGTGTGTTTGTGCCTTAAAGGTTGTTTTGTTCATACTTTTGCACTAGAGCACCTAGTAGAACACCATCCTCGGTTTTTGAGGTCCTAAGTAGTTGGTGTTAGGGTTCTTGAGGTGATTTTGATCAGAGAAACCTGCTGGTGTTGTGTTCTTGGAGGTTTTCTTCAAGGGTGAGCAAACTTGCTTTTAATACCACATTCTTGCTTAAGCTTTTAGCCCTTCTTGCTTATTGTTTTAAGCATAGCTGTTAACTGATAAAAGTTCTGTTTTTACTTTCTTTAGACCTTTGTTTAAGGTCTCTTCTTGGTTTGGGGTTGTTTACCCCCGCCAAGGCCTTGCTAGGCCTTGTTTTAGGCCATCCCTTTTGGCCTTTGTTCTTAGCTTTGCATGACCTTTCTACCACTGAAATCCAGAGGATTTTCAGTGGTCGAAAGGTGATTTTGAGGTCTTAAATAGGAGAGGGTCATCCCCTCTCTTTGTTGTCTTGAATGCTTGCATAAATGACTTATGTTGGTGGCTTGTATGCTTAGCTTGTTTTAGCTTCATTTCAGTGTGTATTAGGCTTTGTTTTGCCATAATATACCTCTATTTCAAGTTGGTTTGATGGCCTGTTATATGCTTCATATACTTGTCTTGCAATCCTCTTGTTTGCCTCAACATGCACCATGTTGTAACATGTCATTTTAGCATGATTTTGGCTCAACTCCATGAAGCTTTTAGCCCTTTTTTACCATGCTAGAGCTCTGTTTTTCCTTGTCTTAGTTATGCTTGCATTGTTTTGTATAGCTACCATGTAATCTAGCTTGTTAGCTTTGAGTGTCCAAGCCACTAGCATGCTTTACTTGGGTCATTTAAGTGATTTGGCATCACTTGTTATGTTATTTTAGTCCATATAGTATGCTCATATACTTGCACTTATCACTCCTTTAATGTTTTAAGGAGTTGATGTCTTACGCCTCATGAATGGACCATTGTGTATGCCTCCATGTTTAGGCCTCTAAGATGCCATTTCAATGTGTTTTTGGTCTTGTTCTAACATGCCATAACTCTGATTTTGGTTGCTTAAATCATACCATGTTCGGTTTTGATAGGTGTAGTGTAACACCCCTTTTGTAGCCTTGCATGCTCCTTGTTTTGAGCCCACCTTTCTAGCATGTTTTGGTCTCGGCCATTGCATGTTTTAGGCTTATTTTGACATGATTTAGGACTGTTTTTTGGTTATACTTGCCATATGCTCTTTGTTTTGTGTAGCTTTGGTTCAAGTCCCTTTGCTAGTCTTAGTCTTTAAGCCTTATGCATGCTATGATTATGATTATATGTGCGATTTGGCATCATTTCTAACATCATTTCAGAGCATGTAGTGTTGCCACACTTGCATACTTTTCACTCTTTTAAGTGTGATTAAGAGTTGTGTCTTCATGCCTAGGGGATAGGCCAATTAGTATGCATGTTTGTATATGCTTTTGTTCCTCATTTCTTAGCATTTTGGCTGCTGATTTCGGCATATTTGAGAGCTGTCCATGTTGGTTTAAGTCCATTTTCGCATGTTGTTGCATGCTTGCCTTGCACATTGTTGCATACTTGGCCTATTGCATGTTGTTGCATGCTTGAGTTATGTTGCATTTGGCATGCCTTTTTGTTAAGTTGCTTTGCATGTTTGCATGCTAGTCCCATTGCATGTTGTTGCATGCTTATCATTGGTATTGTTGTTGCATGCCTATTACATTGTAACGCTTCCATGATTATGTTACTTTGTTAAGTTCGTCATGTATGTATTACATTGGTCTAAATATACTTGTCCCTTTACATGTTGTCGCATGTTTGCCTCACACGTTGTTGCTTGTTTGTTATTGGCATTGTTGTTTCATGCCTTGCATGTTTACTTGTATAGGTTGTATGCCTATTGCACATTGCTTGCTTGCATGCCTAGGTTGCATAGCATTATGCATGCATCCCTTGCCTCTTGATCAAGCATGATAGAGGTTGGTGCCCCTCATGCGTTGTGTGCATTTCATTTGATATAAATTGCACACTTGGCACCTTTGGCCATCATGCTTTGAAATGCGCGATTGCTGGCCTGAGGGTCGAGAACCATACTCCCTTGAGCTCATGACATGATAGGGAGGGTGGTTGTGCATACATTATCCTGTGAATGTATTGCAATGCTCTGTTTGTCTTCTGTTGTAGCAAAAGGAGCAGTCAGCAGGAACAAATGGTCGATCGACCATATTCAGTGCCGATCGACAACAAACACTTGGCCGAGAGCCTTAGTTTTGGTCGATGACCAGTTTCCCTTGGCCGATGGCTCTATATTTTGGCCGATGGCCTCTCAGAATGCCCCCAAGGTGGTTCAGAAGTGTCACAGAAGTTGGCACAATTTTCAGAGGTACAAAGCAGTGCAAACAGAGGCAACATGAAGCATGACAACAGATTTCCGAGCAAAGCCGACCGAGCATGCATTCGTTCGTCTCCCCGAGGCTGTTTTACTGTTTTCATAGCTTAATTAATTTGTTTAATTAGTTAAGTATTGTGTAATAATTAATTAGCTTGTTAGTTAGTTAATTAGTTAATTTGTATTATTCTTTTGATCCCTCCGTCGAGAGGGCGCAATTTTGTAATAAGCGTGCGTGTGTGTGATGCATGTTTTTCAACCCCACGTCTTTCTCCCTTTTACTTAACCGCTTACGATGGTTAGTTTTAGGGCATATTTCAATTAGCATCCTTATGCTATGCATGTTTGCATCATTCATCCGTATTGCATGCACCGGGCTCGGTGCATCATACTAACTGCATTGTATTTCAATTCCAATTTGAATACGTGTATCGAATTGTCGCATCTCATATGCCATTTTAGAATAGCCGAGCCTATTCTAGTTGCATTTTTTCATGTGTTGCATTAGCCATCTTAACATGAACTGGGGTCATGTATTAATTTCTAACTAGTTCTCTATTTTGGCTCAGAGTACACTGTGAGTGTTTATGCTTTAGCACACTACATATGTGTTAATGTTGCCATGAGGCTAATTGCTTATGTGATATAACTGCCTGAATGCCTGTGGGTGAAGGTTGGATTACTTGAATTGAGACAATTCATTGAAATCCGCATTTTAGCCTACTTGTGAGTAGCAAACTTCAAACCATTTTCAAACAAATGGATATGCGATGCTTTGTTCCAAATTGGGCGATCTAGTCTATACTTGTGTGTTGTGTGCATCACATAGTAAATCTAGCTAATAACTGGAATAAGAACGCATGTGTTTTCAAAAACAAGATATCATGCTTAGTACAGGCCGATCTTTGATCAGGCGAGCGGGGGTGCTCATGGATGACCTTCCCCGCTCGTACCCAAGTTTCCAAGCCGAGGCAACTTTGGTGATGACGGACACGTGGCCTTAGGCACGAGTCAGGATTTCCTAAATTCCCCCAAAATAAAATATTTAGGTGGCGACTCTGTATCTGGCAAAGCAGTCCATGTTTGGCACTTCTTTACAAAAACTAGTTTTCCAAAACGATTTGCCGGATTTGGACTCTTTCGTGATTTATTAATCTCACATCGCACATTGTGAGATCAGATTAAGAACTGTGACATTTGAGTCCGAACTGTAGCAATGAAGCCCCAAGGGCGCGCCTACAGTTTCTGGCAACTCCGCTAGGGACTTAGAGAGCTTGACTCGAACTCATGATATTTTGTTTTGTTTACACTTATGTGTCTCTTTGCATTGCATGTGCATTGGTGCGCCTAGGACACCGTGTTTGCCATATGTTATTCCTGAATGGTTTACCGGAGGCTCGCTTTGAGAAGTGTACCACAAGGCTGACCGCTTGCAGGCTCTGCCACGACGGGAACACAAACCTCGGTTTTCACTGAGGCACACTTTTTGACCATTCGACCTAGTGCATATTCGGAATCCATAGTGACTATTCAAAACTAGGACAGGTTGCTTACTCGATTGTAAGTTGTTTGAAACTGCTGCGTGCGTAGTGAAACCCTAAGCCTGTAGCACGCGCCCGCGAGGGGGGCCGTCGCTACAGTTCGGACTCAATTTGTGTTACGGTTCTTAATCTGAACCAAAGAGTCCAAATCCGGCAAATAGTTTTGAGAAACAGATTTTTGAAAAGTAGTGCCAAACATGGACTGCTTTGCCAGATACAGAGTCGCCACCTAAATATTTTAAAATGGGAGAATTTAGGAAACCCTGACTCGGTGCCAAAGGCCACGTGTCCGTCATCACCAAAGTTGCCTCGGCTCGGGAACTTGGGTACGATTGGGGAAGGTCAGCTATGAGCACCCCCTCTCGCCCGATTCGAAGATTGGCCTCTACTAACCGGGATATCTGCTTTTGAAAACGTTATGTGTTATTTTTCCATTTATTAGCCTAGAATTACTATATTATGCGCACAGCACACAAGTATAGATTAGATTGCCTAATTCGGAAATAAACATTGCATATCCGTTTGTCTTGAAAAATATTTTAGAATTTGCTACTCACAAGTAGGCTAAAATACGGATTTCAACGAGTTTTTCCAACTCAGACAATCCAACCTTCACCCACAAGCATTCAAACAGTTTATCACATAAGCATCTAACCACATGGTAAGCATGCTGTCGTGATAGCATTCACACTTATGCGAGATGCTAAAGCATAAATACTTACATCGTACTCCGTGCCAAAACAATAAACTAGTTAGCCAACATGCATGGTCTTAGTTCATGTCAAATTGCCTAATGCAACACATACAGGATGCACTTAGAATAGGCTCGGCTAACCTAAGCATGGCATGTGAAATGCAGTCAATTGATGCACGTATTCAATTTGGAATTGAAGTACAAATGCGGTTAGCATGATGTACCGAGCCCAGTGTATGCAAGACAAATGTATGGATGCACATATGCGTAGCATAAAGTATGCTAAATTAAACATGTCCTATTACTAACCATCAAAGCAGGTAAGTAAAAGGGAAGAAAGAAGTGGGGATTGGAAGACATGCACACACACGCACCCATACTTATTACAAATCCGCCCTCGCTCGGAGGGACCGAAAGAATATTACAAATCGAATAATGAATTAACTATCCTAGCTAATTAATTATTACAAATGACCTAATTAGTTAACAAACTAACTAAGCTAGGAAAAACAGTAAACCGCCTCGGGAAGAGAGCTCGATGCAATGCATGCTCGGTCCTGCTCGGAAGTGCACTGCCATGCGCAAGCTGCCTCTGTTTTCTCTGCTCTGCTCCTCTGAAGACTGCCAAAATCTCAGAATTGCTTCCCTGGACATTGGGAGACACCACCGGCTGAGTAGAATGGTCATTGGCAGTGGTATGTGATCACCGGCACATAATGAATCCATCGGCCTAGGAAGGATTGCCAGTCGGCACTGGACACTGCCGGTCGGCAGAAAGCTCCTGCAGAATCTGCAATTGACAGCAACAGAGGGCAAGGCAGAGCATGGTAATGCAATTCAAGCAATGTATGCACTAATCATGTCCCTTATCATGTGTACAACTCAAAGGGGCATGGTTCTTGGTTCTCGGACCACCAATCGCGCATTTCAATGCGTGATGGCCCAAAGAATCAAGTATGCATTTTGATATGGAATGCAATGCACATAAACAAACCAATGGGACTCAACCTCTATCACAAGCATTTCAAGAGGCCAAGCATGCATGCAAATGGAATGCAATCCTAAGCATGTGAACTAAGGATGCGACATGGCAATGCAATGCATTCATGCAAGTATGCAAGCAAATATACGAGGCAAACATGCAAACAAGCAAAGGGTGGACTTGAGCATGGTTTGGGCAGCCCTCACTAAGCCCAAAAACGGTGGCTAAAGTGCTATGAAATGAGGGCTAAATGACATGCAAACATGCATGCACCCAAGGACCAACACTTAAGCATTAAAAGAGCAATTCTCAAGCACACTCAAGAGGGTGCAAACATGGACAAATGACATGCACTAAGCTCTGAAAATCATGCGAGAACATGGTGCCAAACCAAGCAAGCAAGATAGGCTAAACAGGCGACAAATGGCCCAAGCATTCAAAGCAAACTAATGAAGTATTGAGCTACACTTAGCAAGACCAAACATGGCATGAACTCATTGACCAAAAACAGAATTTTAGGACATAAAACAAAGCCCAAAAGACCACTTAGGTGGCATCTAAATGGCTCAAATTCAAAAGCATGCACAATGACCAAAACAAGGAGCATGCATAACAAGCTCATAAGGCATCAAAGAGGCATCCAAGACAAGCATACAAGCATGCTAAGGGGACTGAAATGATTCCATAAATGGTGCCAAACCATCAGAATAAGGAAAGTAATGCATGCTACACACTCACACACATAAGGCCAACAAACCAAAAAATGCAAAGGGGCTATACTAAGCATGCCAAAGCCGACCCAAACAACTATGGACAGACCTCAAACATGGCAAAATAAGCACAAAATCTTCACAAAGCTAGACCTAAAACATGCTTGAACAATGGTTTACAACCTAAGGCATATTAAGGCCTAAACATGGCATTACAAGGTAGGTATGCTAAGCATGCATGGTGTACCAAAACCAATTAAAAACAGAGGCATATTATGACATAATAAGCATAAAAAACAGCTAAGGCATGGTCAACATGAAGCTTAGCTAGGTGCTCCCTCAAGAGGCCAAAAATGGTCCTTTTCAAGGACAACAAGGAGAGGGGGTGGCCCTCTCCTCCCTAGGACCTCAAGGCACCATCCTCACCTCTGAAATCCCTCAAGATTTCAGTGGTGAGGAGGCCCAAACACCAAGGTCCCGGAGCTCACTCAAAATAGCACAAAATGGGGCCTCTCAAGGCCTAAGAGGGGTCAAACACCTCCAAACCACAAAACACTCTAAACAAACTATTTAGAGGGCCTAAAAACATAACTTGTTTATATTATACACTAAGCTCAAAAACAGTTCTAAGATAGGCTAAAATAAAATGCAAAAATGGGGAATAAAGGGGCTAGTTTCTTACCCTTATAGACCCTCTTCAAAAATAGTGGACCAGCTGGTTCTTCAAGCTCAAAACCACCCAAGAACACCAAGAACAACCTCTGATCCTTCAAGAATCAAGCAAAGGTGTAACACTATGTGTTTGTGTGCAATAGTAAGACACAAACACACTTATACACACACAAAGGCCAAATGAGAGAGAGGTATAGAGATAGAATGTGTATCAATCCTAACCTTAGAACTCAAAACCCTAATATTGCTGTCTAAAATCTCTAACCCTAAACAAGGGAGAGGAGGGCTCCTCTTATAGAGCTTTTTTGTCTTGTAAAGCTTACAAGACAAGCTTCTAAAGAGAGAGATCCCTCCATACACATGGAGGGGAGCCAAATGCAAGACAGCTGTATTGAAATATCTGTAAAAGAAAATGAACAGTAGTCGGCTGCTCAAAAATGCCATTTTGACAAAATGGACTGCCGACCGGCAACAAATAGTGCTGACCGGCAGTACACATTGCCGATGGCAACAAAATACCAGCCGGTGGCCCATGGCCATGGCCGGTGATGTGTGGGGATGCCTTACAAGGCATTCCCTGCCCCTCCAAGGCAAAACACAAGTGTTTGGTACAAAACCAGACACTAAACAGTCGAATTCGGAGATCCTGAGGCAAAGCGCGTAGCCGAGACCTCTGGGAACTCCAAACGAACACAAACATGGATAATCACCAAGTGTTCCAATGGTGACGTCCAAGTCTTGAGGACGGTCAAAAATGGGGTGTCTACAGTTGCCCCTCTTTAACAGAACTCGAAAGTCATAACAATGACGGGAGTGAATGTCAAAGCCTAGAGACGACCCATTTTTGACAAGGCCGAAGACTCAGACAAACATGCAAGACAAACAAGGTATGCGCCCGAAGGCAGGGGCAAAATGCAAGACAATGCACAGAGCCAGACATAACTTATGATCATGCAAAGAAAGCTATAATGAAGCATACTGTAACACGTCCGCGTGGGACCCCGCTACAGTTCGGACTCTCGATTTGTTGTCACGGTTCTTAATCTGAACCAAAGAGTCCAAATCTGGCAAATCGTTTTGAGAAACAGATTTGTGAAAAGTAGTGCCAAACATGGACTACTTTGGCAGATACAGAGTCGCCACCTAAATATTTTAAAATTGGAGAATTTAGGAAACCCTGACTCGGTGCTGAAGGCCACATGTCCGTCATCACCGGAGTTGTCTCGGCTCGGGAGCTAGGGTACGATCGGGGAAGGTCAGCTATGAGCACCCCCTCTCGCCCGGTCTGAAGACCGGCCTCTACTAACCGTGATATCCGTTTTTGAAAACGTTATGTGTTCTTATTCCATTTATTAACCTAGAATTACTATGTTATGTGCGCAGCAAACAAGTATAGACTAGATTGCCTAATTTGGAAATAAGCATTGCATATCCGTTTTGTTTTGAAAAGTGCTTTGGATTTTGCTACTCGCAAGTAGGCTAAAACACGGATTTCAACGAGTTTTCCCAACTCAAACAATCCAACCATCACCCGCAGGCATTCAAGCAGTTTATCACATAAACACTTAGCCGCATGGCAAGCATACTGTCAAGGCAACACTCACACTCATGCGGGATGCTAAAGCATAAATACTTACATCGTACTCCGTGCCAAAACAATAAACTAGTTAGCAAACACGCGTGTCCTAGTTCATGTTGAAAAATGACTAATGCATCGCATGCAAAAAAAATGTAATTAGAGTAGGCTCGGCTAACCTAAGCACGGCATGTGAAATGCGATCAACTCGATGCACGTATTCAATTTGGAATTGAAGTACAAATGCAATTAGCGTGATGTACCGAGCCTAATGCATGCAATACAAATGCATGAATGCACGCATGCATTACATAAGGTATGCTAATTTAAGACGCGGTCCGAGGTCAAAACGGAGGCCGGTTGAGCATCGGAGACACACTTTCTTGCACTTTCTTGAGGTATGAAGACCAAAAACTCCTCATATGGCCTAAACAAGGTTGTGGGAACACCACCGACCGGGAGGGGAGGCCAACGGCTGTCCACCGGCTGCAAAATAATAAAAAATGAAGCAAAATAACCCAAGCAGCCCACTGCCTGATTCTGGACTCGTAGCCCTTACTCTGTTGGGGATTAACCTGCATACAGCCCGTAACACAGCTTTCGGTTCATTCTGCACATAGCACACCCCGAACAAACAGCCCAATCTGACAAGACGGACTTCAGAGGTGAAACCAGCTGGAGTTGAAATACAATCGGATATAGAGAATGGCACAACATTCTGAGCATAAACAATTAACTTTCGGAAAAAGGGTTTTTCTTAGCCGGGGTATCGAGCCTACAACTGAACACAGCAGGGAGGACTTAAACAAAAGGGTACTCAAACTAAACACAATGAGACACGCTCGGAAGAGACCTAGAACAAAGGTCACAGTAAACAAAACAACAGACACGACATACAGACGCGTCAACGAAGACGGGGGGACTTCAGATCACGAGGAGCCAGTTTCTCTGGGTATTGTTTCCCACCCTTTCTGATCTGTGATTCTCGCATCACTCTGGCACTCAAGCTCGGTTTTTCACTCAAAAACCCTTTGGCTCGCTTTTTCTCTCAACTTACACCTCTCTATTCTTTATTCTCTCATTTTTCGTCCCTCCCCAGGGTGATTAATGAATGAATAGGAAGTTGCGGGTTCACGCCCGATGCCGTTGGCTCACAGCTATTCCTTCTGGTGGGTAAAGTGCCCTCCTGGCAAGTATGTTGATGACAGGGGAAAGACAGAATACCTGACTCAACTGTGGCCCTAGTTCATCATTTTGACCATCTTTTTGTTTTTGCTTTCCACTAAAAACAGTTTTGATCAAGATGAGAGTTGGATTAACGTACTTGTTCGATTTTTTTTCATTTGAAAGCCATGCAAGTCAGGCTATAAGCACTGAAAATTTTCCTTTTTGGGTCCAAGAAAATGGTCCAGTTTTGGAAAATGGGATAGTTTTCGAGAAAATAGTCAACCTCAGTAAAAATTTTCAAAAACTATTTTTGCAAACGGCTGATGCTCAATGAGCATGGAACTCACTTTTTTTGAGATGCGCAACCTCGGATCGGAGGCAATGGAAAATTGCCCCTAGTTTGAAGAACGCCGCACGGCAACGGAAAGTTGCCCCTGGTCTGAATGGCGGCTCGCGACGACTGGTGGCAACGGAAAGTTGCCCCTTGTTTGGGATGGTGCCGCAGCAATCCGCAGACAATCTTCATTGGCGGTGGCCGAACTCTTGGACACAGAGATGACAAAGACGGTCACAACAAATATATGGACACAGTCACCTTGGGAGGTGTTGGCGACCAGACTTTGGGATGAAATCAAAACCATTGCATGGACTGAGACGCTATGAAAGCGTTGGGGGCTGGACTTCATGATGAAGTTGCCTACGTATCCCAAACATGGGAATCAAGCCTTACGTAGTTCCGGTTAAGGTACACTCGGGTATTTTAACCTTCACTTTTCAGGCTCTAACGTTTGCCAAGGTGCCCGATGCGGGTTTTCGACCTTGCGAGCTTCTTTTAATTTTTGTTTTTTTCTTTTTCTTTTCTTTTCTTTTTTTTTTTTTTCCTTTCTTTTCTTTTCTTTTTTTTTTTCCATTTTTTTCTTTTCTTTTCTTTTCTTTTCTTTTCTTTTTGTTTTTTTGCATTTTTTCTTTTCTTTTCTTTTCTTTTTGTATTTTTCTTTTGCTTTAACTTTTGCCTGGGTCGCCCTTCCGGGTTTTCGGCCCAGCGAGCCTCTCAAAGGGTAAAAGTGTAGCAAGTCCATGCCAAATGGTTCCTGAAATTGAAGCCTCTTTATGTCTAGGAGAACGGCTGTTGCAATGATTTGCAGAAGAATCCATCCCGGTTGCTCAACGAGCTTCTTCCGGCGAGATCTACTCTTTTTGATTCGGCGTGGGTGCCTCTTGCTCGAGGGCTACTTCAGAACTGGCCACGCGGGCCTTGCATGACGTTTGACCGTTGAACTTGCTGAACGGGTTCAAGGTTTAAAACGGATGGGTTAAATCTTCAGGCTGAGAGCGATCCTAGGCTGCACAATCTCAAGAGCGGTTCCACACAGGTCTTCACAGGGCCGTGTAAAACATTTGCTTTTGAAAGTTTTTAAGAAAGCGACGACTCGCTCGCGCCAAAGATAGTGTGGAACCAATCTGGATCAAGCCAGGGTCCTTCCTAATACTTATGCTGACAAGCATGGTTTCATTCATTAAAAAAGGCTTAGCATGCTTCTTTTTCTCTCAAAATGATCAAAATTTTACAAAACCCGAGAAATTCCTTCCACTTCGTTTTTGTCACTGCAGTGTTAAAGGGGGTTTTTTTTTTTGAAAAACTTAGGTCAATACAATGAGTTTGGCACGCAGGAGAGCAGGCGAGACGTACTGTCAGTCCATTCAAGTCCTCTGGCACTTATACTGAAAGCAGGCACGAAAGTGAGATAGCAACAGCTGTTTCATTCAGATTCGTTGGTGTAACTGGCCCCTTGGCAAAAACAGACTCAAAAACAAAAACAGGTAATTACAAGACAAAAACGGTGTTCGGGACAACAACCCCAGAATCACCTGGTATTCTATACAAAGAGGACTGACTCGATACAACAAGACAGACCCTTAAGCAAAAAGACTGACTCAAAACAAAGAGACAGACTCATAACAAAAGACTGACTCGATACCCAAGCCAGGATGTACAAAACTCGATTTCACCGATGCTCAAAAATGCGTGCCATACGCCACATCCAAAAATATACCGAATGCCGCCCGCAGGTGGTTCACTTTCTGACTACATACTCGCAGTATCTGAGCCCTCAAAATCCAACAACTGGGTGGTAACGGACTTGGCTGAGGTGGGCGGGAGGATAACCTTGTTATCAATCAAATCTTGAACCTCATGACGGAGGCGGGAGCAATTGTCAGTAGGATGGCCTGTCTGCTGGTGGTACGCGCAGTACTGAGCAGCATCATGCGTGGCAGGGAGAGTCTTCGGGAGTGGCCGAGGCTCCAAGGGTTTAAGGTGCCCCTTCTCGGCAAGGATCTGAAGTGCCTTGGACAAAGGCATGTAGAGAGCATGAAAGACCCTGCGCCCTCGGGGTAGGTACTTTGGAGTCTGAGCGGTCTTACTAGCCGCAGAAGCGAAAGGGTCGGCAGGCGCCACCTTAGCTTTCTGATCTTTCCCGGGTGCAGGGGCGGGAATAGGAGGAACTGTTCTGGCATGACGGGGCCTATCTCGGTTTTCCGACTGACTTGAACTACCCTCAGGTGGAGTGGGGAAAGCATCCTCCACAGTTTTTGCCACAACTGCGGATATCTGCTGATTGTTCATCCCCCCGGCTTTCAAAGCCTTGACTGCCCACAGCAGTTGTTCGATGGGATCGGCGTCTACCTTCGCTTTGTCTTTTCCTCTGGCCTCAGCCTGATCAAGGATTTGGGTTGATGTCGGCATGTCATTGCCATAGCTGGAGGCCATCTCCGGTTGGCTAAGTTCGATCACAATTCGCCCCAACAGCGTGGGCTCCTGGGGTACAAAACTCCCGGCATATGGTGCGGCTGGAGGTGAAGCTGACATTCCGTAAGCGAGATCCGCCACAGACCTCTGGAGATCACCTATCATCCCCATTAGTTCAAAGGTGGTGGGCTCGCGAGCCTGATACAACTGGGGGGCCCAGACCGGGTGCACAACGGGCGTCCTGGGTGGATGTGGCATTTCCAGGTTGGTCTCACTTTGCAGAGTGATCCCTTGATCTAATGCAGTTGTCAAAACCACATACTCTTCTGAATTCTGCGTGGTCATAAATCCTGCCTCGGCAAGGGGGAACACTGGCTATTCTGTATCAACTCTCCAACCCTCTGAACTAAAAGGAAAAACAAGCAGCATTTCAGCCCCAAACGGATCAAACACAGGTGTAGCCGAACAACTGTACTCCACTACTGATCACGGTTCCCCAGAATCACTGTCCCCAAAAACTGAATCCGGATACCCGCAGATAACTGATTCTTGACAACACCGATACTGGTGCCCTCGGGCCTGATACTCAAACTTGCAAACCCTGGTATGTACTTTCCTATAAAGATACACTCTAAAAGCACATAGCAAGTAAAGAGAGCCAAAACACCCCTATGTTGGGGTAGGGCTTCCCTGTCCTATTTTGTCAGGAGCTAGGGTTTCATTATGCACACAGCAGTTTCTAAAAACCTAACATCGGGTGAGCAACCTGTCCTGGCTTGGAATGGTCACTATGGATCCGAATATGCACTAGGTCGAATGGTCGAAAAGGGTGCCCCGGTAAAACCGGGGTTTGTGTTCCCATACTGTCAGAGCCCATAGCCGGTCAGCCTTATGGTCATGCCTTGACAAGACAAGCCTCCAGCAAACCGTTCAGGAATGGCAGATGGCAAACACATTGTTCCTAGGCGCACCAATGCACATGCAATGCAAA
Organism: Camellia sinensis; assembly: GCF_055761805.1. Taxonomy (NCBI): domain Eukaryota; kingdom Viridiplantae; phylum Streptophyta; class Magnoliopsida; order Ericales; family Theaceae; genus Camellia; species Camellia sinensis. The sequence continues at coordinate 96,175,893 of NC_138975.1, read as the reverse complement.
GAAACACATAAATGTAATCAAAATGGGATATCACGAGTTCGAGTCAAGCTCTCTAATCCCCAGTGGAGTCGCCAGAAACTGTAACACGTCCGCGTGGGACCCCGCTACAGTTCGGACTCTCGATTTGTTGTCACGGTTCTTAATCTGAACCAAAGAGTCCAAATCTGGCAAATCGTTTTGAGAAATAGATTTGTGAAAAGTAGTGCCAAACATGGACTGTTTTGCTAGATACAGAGTTGCCACCTAAATATTTTAAAATGGGAGAATTTAGGAAATCCTGACTCGGTGCCAAAGGCCACATGTCCGTCATCACCGGAGTTGTCTCGGCTCGGGAGCTAGGGTACGATCGGGGAAGGTCAGCTACGAGCACCCCCTCTCGCCCGGTCTGAAGACCGGCCTCTACTAACCGTGATATCCGTTTTTGAAAACGTTATGTGTTCTTATTCCATTTATTAACCTAGAATTACTATGTTATGCGCGCAGCAAACAAGTATAAACTAGATTGCCTAATTTGGAAATAAGCATTGCATATCCGTTTTGTTTTGAAAAGTGCTTTGGATTTTGCTACTCGCAAGTAGGCTAAAACACGGATTTCAACGAGTTTTCCCAACTCAAACAATCCAACCTTCACCCGCAGGCATTCAAGCAGTTTTTCACATAAACACTTAGCCGCATGGCAAGCATACTCGCATGGCAACACTCACACTCATGCGGGATGCTAAAGCATAAACACTTACATCGTACTCCGTGCCAAAACAATAAACTAGTTAGCAAACACGCGTGTCCTAGTTCATGTTGAAAAATGACTAATGCATCGCATGCAAAAAAAATGTAATTAGAGTAGGCTCGGCTAACCTAAGCATGGCATGTGAAATGCGATCAACTCGATGCACGTATTCAATTTGGAATTGAAGTACAAATGCAATTAGCGTGATGTACCGAGCCTAATGCATGCAACACAAATGCATGAATGCACGCATGCATTGCATAAGGTATGCTAATTTAAACGTGCCCTAATGCTAACCATCAAAGCAGGTAAGTAAAAGGGAAGAAATAAGTGGGGATTGGAAGACATCCACACCACTCACACACACTTATTACAGATTTGCCCTCCCTCGGAGGGACCAAATAAATAATACAAATAATTAACTACGCAAGCTAATTAAATAATACAAACTGCCTAATCAGCTAAGCAAATTTACTAATCTAGGAAAAGCAGTAAACCGCCTCGGGAGGAGAGCCAGATGCAATGCACGCTCGGTCCTGCTCGGAAATGCACCGCCATGCATAGGCTGCCTCTGTTTTCCTTCCTTTACTCCTCTGGAGGCTGCCAAAACCTCAGTACTGCATCCTTGGACATTGGGGAGTGCCACCGGCTGAATGGAATTGCCACCGGCAGTGTGGTGTAGCCACCGGCACAAAGTGAAGCTATCGGCAGAGAAATGATTGCCGGTCGGCACTTGAAACTGCCAGTCGGCAAAGAAAGCCTGCAGAACCTGCAACTCACATCAACAGAGGGCAAGGCAAAGCATGGCAGCACAATTCAAGGCATGTATGCACCACTCATGTCCCTTATCATAGTAATGACTCAAAGGGGCATGTGCCTCGATTCTCGGACCACCAATCACGCATTTTCATGCATGATGGCCCAAAGAATCAAGTGTGCAATTTTCATGTCAAATGAAATGCAAACCAATCAAACAAACTAAGGCCCAATTCCTATCACCAAGTCAAGGAACAAGGCATGCATGCAAGATGCAATGTAACCTAGGCATACAAGCTAAGGATGCAACATGGCATGGCAAGACACTTATGCAAACATGCAAGCAAACATGAGGCAATGCTAACCAATGAAAAGGTGGTCTTAAACATGATTTAGGCAGCTCTAATAAGGCCCAAAACAGTAGCCAAAATGACCAAAACAAAGGACCAAAACATGTACACACATGCACATAATTAAGGGCCAACACTTAGGCACAAATTGGACAACCCTCAAGCACACTTGAAAGAGGCATTCATGGACAAATTAGCATGCATTATAAGCCTTGGAAACATGTAGGAAATGATGCCAAATTAACCTACTCATGCAAGCTATACATGCAACGAGGCCCAAGGACCTAAAGCATGATCATATGACTCATGAAGCAAATGACCAAATTGAACCAAAACAATCCCAAATCATGCAAAAGCAAGCCTCAAGAATCACTTAGATGACATCCAAGTAACCTAATCCTAGAGGTATACATCATGGCACAAATATGAAGCACGGAGCATCAACTCTTGAAGCAACAAAAGGACCACAAAATGCAAACATTTAGGCATGCTAAAAGGACTGAAATAACACGTTGGGTGGTTCCAAACCACCGACATGATGCGAGCAACACATACTACACATTCACATACTCGAAGCATACAAGCTCGAATGCAAAGGAGCTATACTAAGCATGCCAAATCCGACCCAAACAACTATGGACAGACCTAAAACATGGCAAAATATGCACAAAACCTTCACAAGGCTAAGCCTAAAACATGCTAGAACAAAGGCTAACAACCTAAGGCATATTAAGGCGTAAATATGGCATTACAAGGTAGGTATGCTAAGCATGCATGGTGTACCAAAACCAACACAAAACAGAGGTATATTATGACATACTAAGCATGGAAAATAGCCAAGGCATGATCAATACACACTCTAACATGGTGCTCCCTCAAGAGGCCAAAAATGGTCCATTTCAAGGACAACAAAGGGAGGGGGTGGCCCTCCCCTTTTGGAGACTTCAAGGCACCATCTCCACCACTGAAATCCCTCAAGATTTCAGTGGTGGAGAGGTCCAAACACTAAAGTCTCGAAACTTGCACAAAATAGCACAAAAAGAGGCCTTTCAAGGCCTAAAAGGGGTCAAACACCTCCAAACCACAAAACACTCTTAATAAACAACCAAGAGGACTTAAAAACAGAACTTTTTTCTACTATACACTAAACTCAAAAACGATTTTAAGACAGGTAAAAATACAATGCAAGAATGGGGAATAAAAAGGCTAGATTCTTACCCTTCAAGACCCCTTTACAAATGATGCTCCAATGGCCCTCCTTGGCTTGAATCCAGCACCAAAACTTCAAAACCAAGCTCTTAGAACCTCAGTAGCTAAGTGAAGGTGAAACACTATGTGTTTGTGTACAATAGTATGACACAAACACACTTTACACACACACAAGAGGGAAAAAGAGAAAGATAGTGCGTTTCAAACCCTATCCCTAGAACTCAAACCCTAACAATGGTTGTCTAAGCTCTCTCAAGTGTCTCAAGTGTCTAACCTCTTGCCACAAGAGAGAGCCCCTCTCTATATAGAACTTCTTGTCTTGTAAAGCTTACAAGACAAGCTTCATAAGAGGAAGATCCCACCATACACGTGTATGGAGGGGAGCAAAAGGCAAGACAGCTGTCTTAAAATATCTGCAAAAGCAGATGCACAGCAGCCGGTCGGCCAAAAATGCTATTTTGGCAAAATTAAGTGCCGACTGGCACTAAAAAGTGCTGACCGGCAACAAACAGTGCCGGCTGGCAATATACATTGCCGGTGGCAGCAAAAACCATCCCGTGGCCTTTAGCCACTGCCGGTGGTGTATGGGGATGCCTCACAAGGCATTCCCTGCCCTTCCAAGGCAAAACACGAGTGTTTGGTGCAAAACCAGACACTAAACGGTCGAGTTCGGAGATCCTGAGGCAAGGCGCGTAGCCGAGACCTCCGGGAACTCCAAACGAACACAAACATGGATGATCACCGGGTGTTCAAACGGTGACGTCCAAGTCTTGAGGACGGTCAAAAATGGGGTGTCTACACATACATGCGACAATTTTAAGCTAGCATACACCGGACTACACTAAAATGCAGAAATGATGTAAGAGAATTATGCAATTCTCAATACGTCTCGCTCGGAGGATACAATACCTGTGCGGCTCGTCTGGTTGCACCAACCTTAAGTGAACCGTACATACAATATCGTGCCTGCGAAGAAAACAACTCAACAAGTACGATGTTATTAGCAACATGCATAACATGCAAAATGAATGCAAAAGGATATGCAATATATACAAAACAATGTATAAACAATGCAAATGAAAATGCAACGTAATTGAAATAATGCAAACTAAGTGCAAAGCAATTGAATCATGATCCATTCATGAGCGGTTCAAAACCGCACCTATGTCAAATAGATTGATGGAGGTAACAAGTCTGTCTACCATAGAACGGTCAACTGAACCATGAGTAATGTAGACAGACACAAGAACAAGTATTGGGGGGGAGGTTGACACAAGTGGGGAAACGATCCGCTGGAGAAAGGACTACGATCCTAATGCCGGATGCAACAATTACACTATAACGTAATATATATGGATATGCTGGGGAAATGGCAACGGATATGGCACGTGGGCCAAACCAAATCTTGCCTAGGCAAAGCATGTACGCATACAAGCCACGTCTAACATAGAACGGTCCACTGAACTATGCTTCGACATGAGAAGTGTGGGCACATACCGGACCAAGCTCAACATGGAAAGGCGCAAGCCATAGATGGAAGTGATGCAGTGAATGCATGCAAGCTACAATGCAATATCTACAAATATGCAATGGAATGGAAATGGATATGGCCTGCGGGCCAAACCAGATCTTGCCTAGGCAAAGCATGTACGCATACAAGCCGTGTTTAACATAGAACGGTCTACTGAACTATGCTTCGACATGAAAAGTATGGGCACATATTGGACCAAGCTCAACATGGAAAGGCGCGAGCCATAGATGGAAGTGATGCAGTGAATGCATGCAAGCTACAATGCAACATGCACTGGGATGGAAAAGATATGGATAAGGCACTCAGGCCAAACCAAATCTTTGCCTTGGAAGGGCATGTACACGTACAAGCCGCGTCTAACATAGAACGGTCCACTGAACAATGCTTCGACACGAGAAGTATGGGCACATACCAGACCAAGCTCAACATGGAAAGGCGCAAGCCATAGATGGAAGGTGATGTAATGAATGCATGCAATCTAAAATGCAATATGCACTATATGACAATGCAACTATTTACGATGATGCATGACAATGCATGTTTTCTTTTTCTTTTTTTGTTTGTTTTTTGAAATGCAAATGATGTATAAAATGCATGTTGCATGGAATGCGCGACAACACGCGGTTTTAGACACATGACAATGTAAATGGACTGTGCACATCAATGCACTAAAGGTCTTGCACCTTCCGAGGATTTAGGGTCTCCTAGACCGTACAATACCTGTGCGGTTCGTCTGGTTGCACCAGTCTTGAATGAACCGTACATACAATATCGTGCCTGAAAAGAAGACAAACTTAACAGGTACAATGCATATTAATGTATTTGAAAATGCGTGACAACGCAAAGCAAGTGGGAAGTCATAACAATGTTGTGAAAGCGCAAACATGCAAGTGGAGCATGCGGTCTACGCAGGCAACGAAATTGATCATAAACATGCGGTCTACGCAAGCAATGAGGTCGAACATAAACATGCGGTCTACGCAAGCAGAACATGCGGTCTACGCAAGTAAAATATGCGGTCTACGCAGGTAATGAATTGATTAAACATGCGGTCTACGCAAGCAAAACATGCGGTCTACGCAAGTAATGAAATTTGAACAAACATGCGGTCTACGCAAGTAATGAAGTTGAACAATCATGCGGTCTACGCAAGCGGAAACATGCAGTCTACGCAATCAAAACATGCGGTCTACGCAGGTAATGAATTTGAATAATCATGCGGTCTACGCAATCAAAACATGCGGTTTACGCAAGTAATGAATTGAACAAATATGCGGTCTACGCAAGGAAAACATGCGGTCTACGCAAGTGAAACATGCGGTCTACGCAATCAAAACATGCGGTCTACGCAAGTAATGAAATTGAGCAAATATGCGGTCTACGCAATCAAAACATGCGGTCTATGCAGGTAAAACATGCGGTCTACGCAAGTAATGAAATTTGAACAAGCATGCGGTCTACGCAGGCAAAACATGCGGTCTACGCAAGAAATAAAATTTGAACAAGCATGCGGTCTACGCAAGTAATGAAATTTGAATAATCATGCAGTTTACGCAGGTAATGAAATTTGAATAATCATGCGGTCTACGCAATCAAAACATGCGGTCTACGTAGGTAACGAAATTGAACAAGCATGCGGTCTACGCAATCAAAACATGCGGTCTACGCAAGTAATGAAATTGAACAAGCATGCGGTCTACGCAATCGAAACATGCGGTCTACGCAAGTAATGAAGTTGAACAAACATACGGTCTACGCAATCGAAACGTGCGGTCTACGCAAGTAATGAATTTGATTGAATGCATGCAAAATGCAATGAGATGCGCAAAAGCGCGCGATGCGTTTTAGACAACGCGAGTGCGCAAGACAGTGCAACTGATATACGATACGCATGGGGCAACCTTTGAGTTTTGTAAAAGCCAAAAGGATACGAAAAGGATACACCTCGCATGAATTCGAGTGCCACGCCCAGAAGACACGACCCGAGGTCAAAACAGAGGCCGGTTGAGCGTCGGAAATGCACTGTTTTGCACTGTTTTGAGCACTAAAGGCCCTGGACCCCACACATAACTCAAACAAGGGTGTAGGAAGCTCCAAAATCATTGTAGAAGACCACCGGATGTCCACCGGCCACCAAAATGTATCACCGGCCGTCCACCGGCCATCATACAATTCCATCGGCACAATATTTTGCCGACCGGCAAAGAGTGTGGCCGACCGGCAAAAACTCCCTGTATCGATGCAGTTTTGTCATTTCGGCATGGGTCTTTTAAAATAGGGTTTCTAACCCTATTTTCTTCACTTCTCTTTGGTCGAAAATCCTTCCCCCTCCCCTTTAGGGCATTTTTCTCCCTTGATTCTCTCATTTTCTTGCGTTCCAGCTCCCGTTTCATTGTTCGATTCGCAATCTCCTTCGCGGTTCGGACATTTTCAACCGAACGAAATTTGTTTCGGTGTTTCTTTCTTGATTTTTGCCACTCGGGGCTTGTTTCCCTCAATTTTTTCTCGATACCCATGCCTTTTCCGTATTCTGGCTTTTCCGGCCTTTTCCGACCCTCTCGGGGTTTGACTTTTTGTTGACTTTTCGCCTTCTTGCCCGGTTTTTCGTCTTTCGGCCATTTTCACATCCATTTCGAGATGGCGGAGGATCTTCCATAGGGCGGAGCCCCTCCATAGCACGAGACGGACCCGGAGGTCGAGCCCTTGCCACTCCGCGTCGCGCCATTCGATCCGGAGACCTATAGGCCCGCGGTTCACGAGATGCTCCCCGACGGACTACGCCAGTTCAGGAGCTTTGATAGGCACGTGCCTCCCGAGCTACTGCTGCGTGAGCCTACCTCCCACCTGTCCTTCGGCGCTTTCGAGGTAACTTTCCGTCTCTGCTTTACTTTCTACAATGTAGGATGCAAAACTGCCATAGCTGGTTATGCTCTTTAACTGCTCAACTCTTATATACTGTATCCTGTAGTTGATTGTAAACATACGTGCAACTAATATCTGTTTGAGACTGACACATGCACACACACTGCACTGACCCCGAATCACCCAAACACATGGCGCACACTGTATTTCACTGCATACACACTAGTACCCGGTATCGGCTTGAGTCTGAAAATATGCACGCATGCCGTATTTGCCCTGAACCACTCAAATACACTGACGCATCACACGCTGTAGTTCACTGTAAGCACACCGGCACCCGGCATTTGTTTGAATCTGTTAAAACTTGCACGCATGCTACATCTACCCTGAATCACCCAAACATGCTGACACATCACACGTTGTAGTTCACTGGCGAGCACACCGGCACCCGATATTTGTTTGAATCCGAAAACATGCACACATGCTGTATATCTATATGCTTCTTAGAACTGTATTTTGAATATTGCCTTGCAATTGTTGTTTTTGATTACAGGGGGATTCCCATACCATCTGCGGGTATGGGAACACCGGCGCTCGGGACTGGTACCTCGAGCTGCCAGATGCAGTTCGTGACATCGTCGACGAGGCCGGCTTTGGCATCTTCTATAGGGGGCTCTCTCGACTGACTACCTGCAGGCCCTTGCTCGCTGCTCTGGCGGAGAGGTGGTGGGATACCACCGACTCCTTCCACTTCTCCGTCGCAGGGGACATGACGATGACCCCTTACGACTTCTCGATGCTTACTGGCATTGAGGTAGGGGTGATCCGATCCCCTTCGACACGGATATGGACGAGTGGGACGCTGCCCAGCTGTACCTACTCGGCACTCAGCCTCTCCCCGTTCGAGCAGGGTTCGTCAGGTATTCTTGGTTTGAGAGCCACTTTCGGGTCCAGCCGGCCTTGGCAGAGGAGGCGCAAATGTCTCCAGAGGAGGTGGACCAGTATGCACGGGGCTTCATTATGTTCCTCTTCGGGATGACTCTCTTCGCCGATCGGGCGAACACCGTGCCCTTATGCCTGAGCAGCGCGCTGGTGGACGTCAGGCAGATCCGCCATTATGACTGGGGTGGCGCCGCTCTGGCCACTTTGTACGGTTATATGAGCTCTTCTTCCCGCCTCAGGGGACAGCTTCTCGGTGGCAACTGGCGAGCCTGGGAGGTACGTCTTCTTCCCGTTTTACATTTCCGCTTCTTGCTTTCTGTATTCTGCATACTGCACATATACTGTACACCGCCCCACACTGACTGTACACTACACACTCGGCACACATATACTCTGCTTTACACTGACTGCACACTGCACACACTGCACACTCTGCACAATACACTGCACAACACACGGTTTTACCATTTCTGCTTTATTCTGTATTCTGTCTTATCTGATAGTCATATTGATATCTGTTCTGCAGTTGTGGGTGTATGCCTACTTTCCTAGGCTTGCCCCAGTACCCGACGAGGAGATCCCACTCGGCGTCCCCTTCTCTCATCGCTTCGATGTGCGATGCGTGCGAAGACCACGGGAGTCTCTTATTTTCTTCCGCCGATACTTCGACACCATCACCGCCGCGGAGGTATGTTCAACTTTAGAGTTTATTTTTTTTACTTTGCTTTGCACCGTATGTTTTCAATAACAGATAGATAATAAACTGCATTTTATTTTCAGATCACCTGGCCGCCCTGGGCTCCGTTGCCGGCTGTGGTGAGGGATCACTGTGAGGGCTCAGGGGAGACTGCCCGTTGTCGGATCTTGTTGGAGGGCCCGGTCTATCGGGCTTGGTACCTGGGCGAGTGTTTCTTACGTCAGACCCTAGGTTTACCGGAACAGATAGTGCCGGGTCTGCCTCCTGGCCACATGAGGGATACAAAGAGGTTCACCGCCCGGGAGATGAAGGAATACACCACCGGCTGGGGTGAGGAGCATCACAGAGGCGAGGGCGACTACGCAGAGTACGTCCGGACCTATATTATGCGACCCTTGAGCGGCGGTCGCCGAGCTGAGGGGGAGAGGCCAGCAGCGCCAGTAGCTGGAGCGGGGGCTGGGGTTGGAGCAGGCACATCGAGAAGGGCTCGAGGGCATGGCAGGAGCGGGGCTCGGGGGGGACGGGGACTGGCTGGCCCGCTCTGCCCACTGTACTATCATATTGAAGGCAGGATGGGGCGACCTACCAGATCCCCTTTGCTCCTCCCCCGGCTGGTCATGAGTTAGCCGGCATCCCTGACTTGCCTCCGGTATGTATTACTTCATTTTACATCTCGCATTTGCATTTCATTTCAGTTTATTTGATATTCTGCGGAATACTGATATATCTTATACTCTTGCAGGCGTCCTCCGGGTACACCCGACAGTCCATGGAGTTAAATGCCTCCATGATGGGGATGCTGCAGCGAACCTTCGACCTTCTGGCCCTCTATAGCATTCTGGTATGTTCTTCTGACAATGGCCACAAACCATTCATGCACTGTTTCACATAATCTGATGCACGACACAACACCTGACACGCTGATCTCACAGCATCTGATACACTGCATACGCTGCATTCTGCACTGTACTCTGCTCTGATACACTGCTCACGGCATTCACACACTGTACTCATACACTGCATTCTGCACTGACAAACTGCTCACGGTATTCACACACTATACACTGCATTTTGCACTGATACACTGCTCATAGTATACTGATGCATTTGCCTTTTGTGATTTTCAGCCTCCCTTCCAGATCCCTCCGGTGGGCGGTGCTCCAGCTGGGCCTTCTATTCCTGCTCGAGGAGGGCGTGGAGACACAACACGTCCCCGTACCAGGAGAGGGCGTACTCATGTCGGGAGTAGTTCTCGGGCGCCGACCCTTGATGATTATGATGATGACGATGATGAGTCCGAGGCAGAGGCAGAGGCCGGGTCATCTGAGGAGGCTGGAGACGACTTAGACTCAGGCTCAGATGGCGACGCTGATGATGATGCCCCTGGACCTTCGTCCAGGAAGAGGGCGAGGGCAGATCCCCGGGCCCGAGACTACTGAGGATGACCCAGATTGCTGCTTTTCTTCTTCTTTTTTGTGCTTTTTCTCTTTCTTCTCTTTTTCTTTTTCTTCTCTTTGCTGGTAGTTAGATTACCTTGTACTGCCGCAGGCAGATTTTTGTTTTCCTCAAAACTTTGTACTTGAAAAAGATTATGAAATGAAACGAACTTTTTATCTTTAAAAGTGTTACATTTACATATCTCATGTATTGCATCGCATCTCATCATGTTACACCTCAATGTAAATGGAATTGACCTGTTGTCTGAAAAATTGAACACGTGCGTTGTAATAACAAGATAACTAAACCAAGTACCAGCAAAGCAACCCATACAAACCACTGCTTAACCTGAACACACGGCCCATACTCTGCTGAGGATTAATTTGCATACAGTCCAGTAACCCAACACTTGGTTTATCTTGTACACGACAAACTTTAAACAAAACAGCCCAATCTGATAGGACGACCTTCAAAGGTGAAACCGGCTAGGGTTGAAACATGCTCAGATGCCCCAATTTTTTGTTCTTTTGCTTCGCACAGATGTAGAGAATGGCACAGCACTCTGAGCATAAACGATTTTCGAAATTAAATAAGGGTTTTCAACCGGGGTGTCGAACCTACAACCGAACACAGCGGGGAGGAATCTAACAAAAGGGTACACGACCTAAACACAATGAGACACGCTCGGGAGAAACCTAAAACAAAGGTTGAGGTAAACAAAACAAAAGACACGACATACAGACGCGTCAACGAAGACAGGGGACCTCAAATCACGAGGAGCCAGTTTCTCTGGATATTGCTTCCCACCCTTTTCTCATTTGTGATTCTCACATCACTCTGGCACTCGAGCTCGATTTTTCTCTCAAAACCCTTTGGCTCGCTTTTTCTCTTAACTTACACCTCTCTATTCTTTATTCTCTCATTTTTCGTCCCTCCCCAAGGTGATTAATGAATGAATAGGAAGTTGCGTGTTCATGCCCAATGCCGTTAGCTCACAGCTATTTCTTCTGGTGGGTAGAGTGCCATCCTGGCAAGTACGTTGACGATGGGGGAAAGACAGAACGCCTGACTCAACTGTGCCCCTAGTTCATCATTTTGACTATTCTTTCGTTTTGGTTTTCAAGTAAAACAGTTTCGATCAAGATGAGAGTCGGATTAACGTACTTGTTCGATTTTTGATTTGAAAGCCACGCAAGTCAGGCTGCAAGCACTGAAAATTTTCCTTTTTGGGTCCAAGAAAATGGTCCAGTTTTGGAAAATGGGATAGTTTTCGAGAAAATAGTCAACCTCAGTAAAAATTTTCAAAAACTATTTTTACAAACGGCTGATGCTCAATGAGTATGGAACCTACTCTTTGAGATGCGCAACCTCGAATCGGAGGCAATGGAAAATTGCCCCTGGCTTGAAGAACGCCGCACGGCAACGGAAAGTTGCCCCTGGTTTGAATGGCGGCTCACGACGACTCGTGGCAACGGAAAGTTGCCCCTTGTTTGGATGGTGCCGCAGCAGTCCGCAAACAGTCTTCATTGGTGATGGTCGAACTCTTGGACACAGTGATGACGAAGACGGTCATAACAAATATATGGACACAATCACCTTGGAAGGTGTTGGCGACTAGACTTTGGGATGAAATCGGAACCATTGTATGGACCGAGACGCTATGAAAGCCTTGGGGGCTGGACTTCAGGATGAAGTTGCCTACGTATCCCAAACTTGAGAATCAAGCCTTACGTAGTTCCGGTTAAGGTACACTCGGGTATTTTAACCTTCACTTTTCAGGCTCTAACTTTTGCCAAGGTGCCCGATGCGGGTTTTCAACCTTGCGAGCTTCTTTTCATTTTCCTTTTGTTCATTTCTTTTTTTTCGCATTTTTTCTTTTCTTTTTTGTATTTTTTGCTTTTTTGTATTTTTCTCTTGCTCTAACTTTTGCCTGGGTCGCCCTTCTGGGTTTTCGGACCAGCGAGCCTCTCAAAGGGTAAAAGTGTAACGAGTCCATGTCAAATGGTTTCTGAAGTTGAAGCCTCTCTGTATCTAGGAGAACGACTGTTGCATTGATTTGTAGGAGAATCCGTCATGGTTGCTCCACGAGCTTCTTCTGGTGAGATCTAATCTTTTGATTCGGCTTTGGTGCCTCTTGCTCGAGGGCTGCTTCAAATCTGGCCATACAGACCTTACATGGCGTTTGACCGTTGAACTTTCTGAACGGGCTCAAGGCTCGAAACGGACAGGTTGAATCTTGAGGCTGAGAGCGATCCTAGGTTGCATAATCTCAAGAGCGATTCCACACAAGTCTTCACAGGGCTGCGCAAAACATTTGTTTTTGAAAGTTTTTAGGAAAGCGACAGATCGCTCGCGCCGAAGATAGTGTGGAACCAATCTGGATCAAGCCAGGATCTTTCCCAGTACTTATGCTGACAAGCATGATCTCATTCATTAAGGGCTTAGCGTGCCTCTCTTTCTCTCATAATGATCAAAATTTTGCAAAACCCGAGGAATTCCTTCCTCTTCGTTTTTATCACCGTTGTGTTCAAAAGGGTTTTGAAAAACTTAGGCTAATGCAATGAGCTCGGCGCGCAGGAGAGCAGGCGAGATGTACTGTCAGTCCATTCAAGTCCTCTGGCACAACTAACTTACACTGGAAGTAAGCATGAAAATGAGATAGCCACTGCTGTTTCATTCAGATTTGTTGGTATAACCGGCCCCTCGGCAAAAGCAGACTCAAAAAACAAAAACGGATAATTACAAGACAAAACGGTGCTCGAGGCAACAACCCCGGAATCACCTGGTCTTCTATACAAAGGGGACTAACTCGATACAACAAGACAGACCTTTAAGCAAAAAGACTGACTCAAGACAAAGAGACAGACTCCAAACAAAAGACTGACTCGATACCCGAGCCAGAATTTACAAAACTAGCGTTCACCAATGCTCAAAATACGTGCCAGACGCCACATCCAAAATATACCGAATGCCGCCCGCAGGTGGTCCACTTTCTGATTACATACTTGCAGTATCTGTGTCCTCAAAATCCTATAACTGGGTGGTAACGGACTTGGCTGAGGTGGGCGGGAGGATAACCTCGTTGTCGATCAAATCTTGCACCTTATGACGGAGGCGGAAACAATTGTCGGTTGCATGGCCTGTCTGCTGGTGGTACGCGCAGTACTGGGCAGCATCATGCGTGGCAGGGAGATTCTTCGGGAGAGGCCGAGGCTCCAAGGGTTTAAGGTGTCCCCTCTCGGCAAGGATCTGAAGTGCCTTAGACAGAGGCATGTAGAGAGCGTGAAACACCTTGCGCCCTCGGGGCAGGTATTTTGAAGTCTGAGCATTCTTACTAGATGCACAAGCAAAAGGGTCGGCAGGCACTGCCTTGGCTTTCTGATCTTTCCCGGGTGCAGGGCTGGGAATAGGAGGAACTGTTCTGGCATGACGGGGCCTATCTCGATTTTCTAACTGAGTTGAACTACCCTCAGGTGGAGTACGGAAAGCATCCTCCACAGTTTTTGCCACAACGGCGGATATCTGTTGCTTATTCATCCCCCCGGCTTTCAAAGCCTCGACTGCCCGCAACAGTTGTTCAATGGGATCGGCATCCGCCTTCGCTTTGTCTTTTCCTCTAGCCTCAGCCTGATTGAGGGTTTGGGTTGATGTTGATATGTCATTACCATAGCTGGAGGCCATCTCTGGTTGGCTAAGTTCAATCACAATTCGCCCAACAGCGGGGCCTCCTGGGGTGCAAAACTCCCGGCATATGGTGCGGCTGGAGGTGAAGCTGACATTCCGTATTCGAGATCTGCCACGGACCTCTGGAGATCACCTATCGTCCCCATTATTTCAAATGTTGTAGGCTCGCGAGCCTGGTACAGCTGGGGGGCCCAGACCGGGTGCGTAACAGGCGACCTGGGTGGATGTGACATGTCAATGTTGGTCTCACTTTGCAGAGTGATCCTTTGATCTAATGCAGCTGTCATAACCACGATCTCTTCTGAATTCTGCGTCGTCATAAGTCCTGCCTCAGCGGGGGGGGGGGGGGGGGGAGCACTAGCTATTCTGTACCAGCTGTCCGAACTGAAAGAGACAACAAGCAGCATTCCAGCCCAAATGGATCAAATACGGGTGTAGCGGAACAACTGTACTCTACTGCTGATCACTGTTCCCCAGAAATTACTGTCCCCGAAACTGAACCCTGATACCCGCAGATAGCTGATTCTCAGTAACACTAATACTGGTGCCCTCGGATCTAATACTCAATCTTGCAAACTGATGTGTACGTTCCTGTAGAGATACACTCTAAAAGCACATAGCAAGTAAAGAGAGCCAAAACACCCCTATATTGGGGTAGGGTTTCCCTGTCCTATTTTGTCAGGAGCTAGGGTTCCACTATGCACGCAGCAGTTTCAAACAACCTAAAATCGGGTAAGCAACCTGTCCTAACTTGGAATGGTCACTATGGATCCGAATATGCACTAGGTCGAATAGTCGAAAATGGTGCCCCGATAAAACCGGGGTTTGTGTTCCCATGCTGTCAGAGCCCATAACCGGTCAGCCTTATGGTCATGCCTTGACAAGACAAGCCTCCAGCAAACCGTTCAGGAATGGCAGATGGCAAACACAGTGTCCTAGGCACACCAATGCACAGGCAATGCAAAGAGACACATAAATGAAATCAAAACAGGATATCACGAGTTCGAGTCAAGCTCTCTAAAATCCCCAGCAGAGTCGCCAGAAACTGTAGCACGCACCCGCGAGGGGGGCCCTCGCTACAATTCAGACTCGATTTGTGTTACGGTTCTTAATCTGAACCAAAGAGTCCAAATCCGGCAAATCGTTTTGAGAAACAGATTTTTGAAAAGAAGTGCCAAACATGGACTGCTTTGCCAGATACAGAGTCGCCACCTAAATATTTTAAAATGGGAGAATTTAGGAAACCCTGACTCGGTGCCAAAGGCCACGTGTCCGTCATCACCAAAGTTGCCTCGGCTCGGGAACTTGGGTAAGATTGGGGATGGTTAGCTATGAGCAGCCCCTCTCGCTCGATCCGAAGATCGGCCTCTACTAACCGTGATATCCGCTTTTGAAAACGTTATGTGTTCTTATTCCGTTTATTAGTCTAGAATTACTATGTTATGCGCACAACACACAAGTATAGACTAGATTGCCTAATTCGGAAATAAACATTGCATATCCGTTTTTCTTGAAAAATATTTTAGAATTTGCTACTCGCAAGTAAGCTAAAATACGGATTTCAACGAGTTTTTCCAACTCAGACAATCCAACCTTCACCCACAGGCATTCAAACAGTTTATCACATAAGCATCTAACCACATGGTAAGCATGCTGTCGTGATAGCATTCACACTTATGCGAGATGCTAAAGCATAAATACTTACATCGTACTCCGTGCCAAAACAATAAACTAGTTAGCCAACATGCATGGTCTTAGTTCATGTCAAATTACCTAATGCAACACATACAGGATGCACTTAGAATAGGCTCGGCTAACCTAAGCATGGCATGTGAAATGCAGTCAATTGATGCACGTATTCAATTTGGAATTGAAGTACAAATGCGGTTAGCATGATGTACCGAGCCCAGTGTATGCAAGACAAATGTATGGATGCACATATGCGTAGCATAAAGTATGCTAAATTAAACATGTCCTATTACTAACCATCAAAGCAGGTAAGTAAAAGGGAAGAAAGAAGTGGGGATTGGAAGACATGCACACACACGCACCCATACTTATTACAAATCCGCCCTCGCTCGGAGGGACCGAAAGAATATTACAAATCGAATAATGAATTAACTATCCTAGCTAATTAATTATTACAAATGACCTAATTAGTTAACAAACTAACTAAGCTAGGAAAAACAGTAAACCGCCTCGGGAAGAGAGCTCGATGCAATGCATGCTCGGTCCTGCTCGGAAGTGCACTGCCATGCGCAAGCTGCCTCTGTTTTCTCTGCTCTGCTCCTCTGAAGACTGCCAAAATCTCAGAATTGCTTCCCTGGACATTGGGAGACACCACCGGCTGAGTAGAATGGTCACTGGCACATAATGAATCCATCGGCCTAAGAAGGATTGCCGGTCGGCACTGGACACTGCCGGTCGACAGAAAGCTCCTGCAGAATCTGCAATTGACAGCAACAGAGGGCAAGGCAGAGCATGGCAATGCAATTCAAGCAATGTATGCAGTAATCATGTCCCTTATCATGTGTACGACTCAAAGGGGCATGGTTCTTGGTTCTCGGACCACCAATCGCGCATTTCAATGCGTGATGGCCCAAAGAATCAAGTATGCATTTTGATATGGAATGCAATGCACATAAACAAACCAATGGTACTCAACCTCTATCACAAGCATTTCAAGAGGCCAAGCATGCATGCAAATGGAATGCAATCCTAAGCATGTGAACTAAGGATGCGACATGGCAATGCAATGCATTCATTCAAGTATGCAAGCAAATATACGAGGCAAACATGCAAACAAGCAAAGGGTGGACTTGAGCATGGTTTGGGCAACCCTCACTAAGCCCAAAAACAGTGGCTAAAGTGCTATGAAATGAGGGCTAAATGACATGCAAACATGCATGCACACAAGGACCAACACTTAAGCATTAAAAGAGCAATTCTCAAGCACACTCAAGAGGTTGCAAACATGGACAAATGACATGCACTAAGCTCTGAAAATCATGCGAGAACATGGTGCCAAACCAAGCAAGCAAGATAGGCTAAACAGGCGACAAATGGCCCAAGCATTCAAAGCAAATTAATGAAGTATTGAACTACACTTAGCAAGACCAAACATGGCATGAACTCATTGACCAAAAACAGAATTTTAGCACATAAAACAAAGCCCAAAAGACCACTTAGGTGGCATCTAAATGGCTCAAATTCAAAAGCATGCACAATGACCAAAACATGAAGCATGCAAGACAAGCTCATAAGGCATCAAAGAGGCATCCAAGACAAGCATACAAGCATGCTAAGGGGACTGAAATGATGCCATAAATGGTGCCAAATCATCAAAATAAGGAAAGTAACGCATGCTACACACTCACACACTTAAGGCCAACAAACCAAAAATGCAAAGGGGCTATACTAAGCATGCCAAAGCCGACCCAAACAACTATGGACAGACCTCAAACATGGCAAAATAAGCACAAAAGCTTCACAAAGCTAGACCTAAAACATGCTTGAACAATGGTTTACAACCTAAGGCATATTAAGGCCTAAACATGGCATTACAAGGTAGGTATGCTAAGCATGCATGGTGTACCAAAACCAATTAAAAATAGAGGCATATTATGACATAATAAGCATAAAAAACAGCTAAGGCATGGTCAATATGAAGCTTAGCTAGGTGCTTCCTCAAGAGGCCAAAAATGGTCATTTTCAAGGACAACAAGGAGAGGGGGTGGCCGTCTCCTCCCTAGGACCTCAAGGCACCATCCTCACCTCTGAAATCCCTCAAGATTTCAGTGGTGAGGAGGCCCAAACACCAAGGTCCCGGAGCTCACTCAAAATAGCACAAAATGGGGCCTCTCAAGGCCTAAGAGGGGTCAAAAACCTCCAAACCACAAAACACTCTAAACAAACTATTTAGAGGGCCTAAAAATAGAACTTTTTTATATTATACACTAAGCTCAAAAGCAGTTCTAAGATAGGCTAAAATACAATGAAAAAATGGGGAATAAAGGGGCTAGTTTCTTACCCTTGTAGTCCCTCTTCAAAAATGGTGGACCAGCTGGTTCTTCAAGCTCAAAACCACCCAAGAACACCAAGAACAACCTCTGATCCTTCAAGAATCAAGAAACGGTGTAACACTATGTGTTTGTGTGCAATAGTAAGACACAAACACACTTATATACACACAAAGGCCAAATGAGAGAGAGGTATAGAGATAGAATGTGTATCAATCCTAACCCTAGAACTCAAAACCCTAATATTGCTGTCTAAAATCTCTAACCCTAAATAAGGGAGAGGAGAGCTCCTTTTATAGAGCTTTTTTGTCTTGTAAAGCTTACAAGACAAACTTCTAAAGAGAGAGATCCCTCCATACAGTGTATGGAGGGGAGCCAAATGCAAGACAGCTGTATTAAAATATATGCCAAAGCAGATGAACAGTAGTCGGCTGCTCAAAAATGCCATTTTGACAAAATGGACTGCCGGCCGGCAACAAATAGTGCTGACCGGCAGTACACATTGCCGATGGCAACAAAATACCAACCGGTGGCCCATGGTCATGGCCGGTGATGTGTGGGGATGCCTCACAAGGCATTCGCTGCCCCTCCAAGGCAAAACACAAGTGTTTGGTACAAAACCAGACACTAAACAGTCGAGTTCGGAGATCCTGAGGCAAAGCGCGTAGCCGAGACCTCTGGGAACTCCAAACGAACACAAACATGGATAATCACCAAGTGTTCCAATGATGACGTCCAAGTCTTGAGGACGGTCAAAAATGGGGTGTCTACAAAACCCTACCCCAACATAGTGGTGTTTTGGCTCTCATTTGCTTGCTATGTGGTTTTAGAGTATGCCTCTACAGGGAATGCATGTATCAGTTTGCAAGTCTGAGTATCAGGTTTGCGGGCATCAGTATTTTGAGAAACAGTTATATCTGCGGGTATCAAATTCAGTTTTGGGGCAGTAATTTGGGGAACAGTGATCAGTGGTTGAGAACAATTCGTTCAGGTTGTGTGTGCCAACTATGTGTTGCCTTTATTTAAGCTATTATGCTGTCCGTTTTGCTGGTCATTTTATTTTCCTTATTATGCTTTATTTATCTTTTTGCAAGGTAGTTTAGCACTATTGCATCTGACAAGTTAGATATCCCCCGAGCACTCTGGGTCAGAGGTCATAGACTTAATCGATCCAGGGATCTGATAGACGGACAAGCAGTGTTCCTTTCTTTACCCTCGATTACCAAACGGAGGTCAAAAAGACACAATGTATCGGTACAGCGGTCGCCAGATCAGTGGTCTACCCCACAGTGAATAGTCAGGCTGAGGTCTCAGTTTCTACTGCATGGGCAGATTTACAGATAGTTCAGTTAGATCAGGATAACATGGCAGGTTTAGAGGAGATGATGCGTCAGCTTCAGGAAAGTATGAAAACCATGCAGCAGGATGCTGCCCGTCAAGCAGCATTTGCCGCAAGCCAGGCCGAGGTCATGGCGCAACAAGCAAAGTTAATCACCAGGCTACAGCAGCAAACTGGAGCATCTGTTTCACACCAAGTTCCTCCCCCAAAAAGGGTTCCCTTATTCCGGGAGACAACACTCGTCCAGGATGATACGAACGTTCCAATAGGGCCGGCTCCGCCCCCGATTCTACCCCAGCTATACAAAGTACGGACTAACCTGCCAGATTCTCCCTTTGAGTTCGAGGTGGACCCCACGGCGTTAAAAGTGAGCAAGCTTGAAAAGCTGTGCAAGAAATCTCAGGGTGTGAAGTCCATTCCGGATATTGAGGATGGGTATACCAACTCAGCCGTGACACTGCTAGACCGGTTTAAAATGCTGCACACAGATCGTTTTGATGAGTTTGGAGATCTTATGGTGCATTTAGGGCTGTTTTCGGACATACTAAGACCGATTGGCCTTTCCAGATTGCAGAAGCTTTCCTTGTTTGGCTGGACCTTGTCGGGTGTAGAGGCTATTGGGTATGCAAAATTGGAAGATTTTGTCAAGAGGAGTTGGGAGGAGATGACCGAGGCCTTCATAGCTCAATACTCCTATAATACACAAATTGAGGTCACAACCCGTGATCTTGGGACAACTAGGTAAGAGCCGAAGGAGAGTTTCTCCGATTTTGTGACCCGGTGGAGGGCCAAAGCCTCGATGATGACCATCAGGCCCGTCGACAAAGATCAGATTCGGATGGTTGTGCGCAATCTCTAGCCCAAGCTTATGTAGAAGATGATCGTTCTCCCTCTCCCCACCTTTGCAGATCTACATGAGATAGGGGTACAAATTGAGGATGCTACGAAACAGGGTCTGATTGACCAGGATAGAGAGCAGCCCAAGAGGGCATTCAACCGCAGTACAAATACAGGCACGAGCAGTGCGGCAGCTACCAGATCTTCAGATGTGGGAATGGTCACCACCACCACCACCCCGAGAACCCTTGCAGCTACACCGTTCACCAGCACGTCCGGAAGTAGCTCACAAGGAACCAAGTATTCACCTCGAGGCCAAAGAACCTTGACTCCACTAGACATGCCCCTATCCAAAGCTCTGGGGCTTTTGATCAAGAAAGGGCACTTGAAGCCCCTAGAGCCGCGGCCACTACCACATAAACTTTCCGCTTCTCATAACCCGGCCAAGTACTACGCCTTTCACCAATAGCATGGTCACGACACCGACCAGTGCTTTCGATTGCGTCATGAGATCCAGGATCTCATTGACGAAAGGGTGATCGTCCCTTCGGAGAAACCGAATGTCACAACAAACCCTTTCCCACCACACAACCAAGCTTCACCTGCCAAACGCATCAATGTTATCCAAACTAAGGTTGTGTCATACGACCCTAGCATATATATCACCTCTTCTCACCTACCCAAGCCAGAGGTGTTCATTCTTGACAGCACTAACTTGTGCATGTTGGATATCTCCCAAACCCAGGCTGATACGGTGGTGGTGGCCATCAAAGAAGGAAGTGGGTTGATTATGAGGGCAGATCAGATTGATGATACAGAGCCTGAGGGGTCTGAGAACGTCATGAATGACCCGAGTGGTTACATTACATCAGCAGGCCAGGCTAGGCCGACTGTGGAATTACTAGTGGGGGCAGAGATTTGTGTAGTACGAGAGGATGGACCTAATCAGGGGCTAGATGGCCTGGCAGATTTGGAAGAAGACATTGCAAATCTGTAATTCTTTGAAGAGCAAGACTCAGGGGACGTGACTGTCAACTGGTTTGGTTTGGATGGGTCAGCAGAATCTACAGGGTGGCTTGACGACTAGCCAGATGTTATTGAACAACCTTAGCTAGAACAGGGTCTGTCAGGGACGGAGACATCAACTGTGGCCGGAAGGGCCGAAGAGCAGAGTGCATTGCCGGAGAGCACTGGTGTTAAGAATTTTGCTCAGGATATGGGCAGTTTGGGAACAGAAGAAACTGAACAGCAGGCTATACTGAAGCAGTCTAAGCGGGAAAGGATCGAAGATTCTGAGAAGACTAGAAAGCCAAAGCCCCTGTGGGGGCAGAACGTGCTGCGAGCACAGGAACGGAAGGTGATGTGGGCACAGGAATAGTTGTAACGGAGTCGGACAGGTGTTTGTCGGCTGCCGATGGCATGTGGTGGGAAGATGACGACCTATGTCTTGCTCACCCAGATGAGGACTAGGGACAAAGCCAACCGGATGATACCTGGTATATTAGTGAAGTTGACCACATGACTAGGAGTGGGCGGTATTTCAAGCCCCAGCACTTAGATCAACCAGAGGCATCTGGAAAGGACAAGGAGGCCGAAAAGGAGAAAGATAAGCTACTGAAAGAGGAGGCTGTGCTGAAATAGTTGAAGAAGATACAGGCAGACATCTCCATCTGGGGACTGGTTATGGCTTCAAGAGTTCATAGACAAGCCGTCCTCTCTGCAATGGACAAGGCCAAACTTTCAATAGACACCACGCCTGAGCAGCTGGTAGGATTGGTTTTTCCGGAAGGAGCTTCCCCGACGTTGACCTTTTCGGACAAGGAACTGCCGCCTGAGGGCGCAAATCACAACAAACCTCTGTACATCTCTATGGAATGCAGAGACAAGTGGGTACCCGTGGTTCTTGTCGATACAGGATCTGCTATTAACGTATGCCCGTCAAGGACAGCATATGCAATCGGGTTGAAGCCCGTGGACTTGGAGCCAACCGCCTAGGTGATAAGGGCCTATGACAATACTAGCAGAGAAGTGGTGGGGGACCATGAAGATTCACACTCAGGTTGTTCCAGGACAACACGAGATTGACTTTCTTGTCTTGGACGTTCCCGCAACCTTTAATTTACTCTTGGGGCGGCCGTGGCTGCACTAGGTAAAGGAGGTTTCTTCCACCCTGCATCAGATGTTGAAATACCCCCACAGGAAGGGGGTGGCTATAGTTTTTGGGAATTCGCCAGTCCATCTGCCGCCAGAGGTGTCTACACCGGTGTTGGAAATAGAGCATGGCACGGAGGATGTGTTCCTATCAGGATTCACCTTAGCTGAGGCCCGGGTTATTCAAAATATCTTAGCTGTTGATAAGGGGTTGTATGTCAGCGCACAGTCAGTGTACCTCATGAACAAGCTCCAGCGTATCCCTAGGATGGGAGTAGGAAAAAGTTGGCCTGAAGGGCATTGCAGTATCGGTCGAAGTGCCGCACAACCCGCATACCGTTGGTCTGGGTTATTTGCCCACAAAAGAGGACTGGGTGAGAAAAGGTAAAGAAATGGCTGGGAGAGCCAGAGACAAACAAACCGGGAGGCATTTTAATTTGATGCATCCGTCTATTCAGGGCACCCTGAATGGACGCTTCGTCCAGGAGGGGGGAGACTTTCCATTCTGCGGCTTCCCAGAGCCATGGTTGAACACGGAGAAAAGGCGCCTGCTGGGATTTGAGATCTTCTTCGACTTACAGTTATCCAGGGATGATGTTGCCGAGGAGCAGACAGACGCATCAGCTGAGGTTGAGCAGTGTAAGGAAGTGGATTCCGAGAACACCGAGATCGAAATGGCGGTAGCACTGGCTTGTCTACTATTAGATCCTCCGATCATACATGAGTGTTTGGGGGATGATCTCTCAGTGTCTATGATTGGGAATGAAACGGCTGCAAGCCCATCTTTGAGCATTCTGGATACATCCATCGCACCCTCCCTCATCTGGCAGTACGAGGAGGGATTCTTATCGAGCAGCACCGGGTCAGGTAGTGAGCCGGAATCTGATTCCACCGAGTCTGAAGATTCGGAATCAGATTCCAGCTCGTCTGAGTCTGAGTCTGAGTCTGAGTCTGAGTCCAGTATTCCTAGGGGTGACAACCCGGATGCCATAGTCCTGCCCAGGTCATCTTTTTCTTTTTCTTTTGAGTCTGTTGTAATAGAAGAATCAGATGAACTGGATGATGTGCTTAATGAGAATTGTGCGGCTATGGCCTTTGATTATTTTTCTATGCCTTTGATTTATTGCATTAATTCAGACTTTCAAAATTTCGATGAAAACGACGAGAAAGAGATTCCTCCGGTTTTGAAATATTTGCTAGAACAAGAGCAGGAGAGGTTTGTAAAACCACTCGTTGATGAAATCACCCAAATTAATGTTGGTATTGAGAAGGACCCGCGGCTGGTCCAGATCGGGTCCACGTTGTCTTCGAAGGAGCGCGAGTGCTTAGTCAGTTTATTAAAAGATTTCAAAGATGTTTTCACGTGGTCCTATAAAGACATGCCTGGAATCGATCCTGTGATTGTACAGCACCGAATCCCTCTTGACCTCGAGGCCCGACCTGTCAAACAGAAGCTCAGAAGGATTTGCCCTGACTAGGCTCTCAAGATCAAAGAAGAGGCCACCAAAGAAATTGACACAGGTTTCCTGCTGGTATCTGAATACCCAACTTGGTTGGCCAACATAGTTCCAGTGCCGAAGAAGGACGGCAGAATTCGGGTATGTGTGGACTTCAGGGATTTGAACAAAGCCAGTCCGAAGGACGACTTTCCTTTGCCTCATATCGATGAGTTAGTGGACTTCACTGCGGGGCATGCGTTGCTTTAGTTTATGGGTGGCTTTTCAGGCTACAATCAGATTGTAATGGCACCCGAAGACTAGGAGAAAACTACTTTTACCACCTTGTGGGGGACCTATTGTTATAGGGTGATGCCGTTTGGGCTGAAGAATGCTGGAGCTACATATCAACGGGCTGCGACCACAATATTGCACGACATGATCCACAAAGAGGTTGAGGTGTTTGTGGACGATATGATTGTCAAGTCCAAGGAAAAAAAGGCCACTACACCGCCTTGCTAAAGTTCTTCCAAAGGAACAGAGAATTTCTGTTGCGGCTGAATCCTCAGAAATGTACGTTTGGTGTTACAGCAGGGAAAATAGTGGGGTTCCTGATTACACAGAGAGGTATCAAAGTCGACCCTTCCAAAATTAAGGCCATCTTAGAAATGCCACCAGCTAGGACTGAAAAGCAGGTGCGGGGCTTTCTGGGTAAAGTGCAATTCATAAGATGGTTTATTGCAAAATTAACCTTGACTTGTGAACCACTCTTCAGTCTCCTGAAGAAAGGAATGAAGTTCCAATGGGACGGCCGATGCCAAGCTGCTTTTGAACAGATCAAGCAATATTTACAGAACCCACTCGTGTTGTCACCGCCTAAGCTGGGGAAACTGTTGATTTTGTACCTTTCAGGGACTGAAACTACAATGAGCTGCATGCTTACGCAGGAGTCTGAGGACAAGGTGGAGAGAGCTATCTACTATTTGAGCAAGAAAATGCTGGAGTACAAAACCCGTTACACTCCTCTGGAGAAGGCTTGTTTGGCCTTGGTATGGGCTACCAGGAAGCTGTGGCACTACCTGTTAGCTCACTCTGTAATACTGGTTTTGAGATTAGACTCCATCAAATATCTCTTTGAGAAACCAGCACTTATGGGTAGGCTAGCTCGTTGGTTGCTTCTGCTTTCCGAATTTGATCTGAAATATATGACGCAAAAGTCAGTGAAAGGGAGAACGGTAGCGGAGTTCCTAGCCGATCACCCAGTTGAAGGGGATGAAGTAGTTAAGTACCTATTCCCAGAGGAGGCCATTTTGCATGTCGAAGATGAAACCTGGACGATGTACTTTGACGGAGCGTCAAAACAATACGGGTATGGGATAGGGGTGTTATTAATAGCACCCAATAATTCCCGCATATCTCTAGCATTCAAACTTCATTTGAAAGTCTGGAACAACGAAGCAGAATATGAGGCATGTATTGCTGGTTTAGAAGCTGCCCTAGAACTAGGGGCAAAATGGTTGGACGGCATCGGGGACTCGAACCTTGTTGTATCTCAAGCTAAAGGAGATTGGAAAGTCAAAGAAGAAAAGATGAGAATATACCACCAGACTTTGGACTTGTTGATTCCTCGGTTTGAGAAGTTGAACTTCGCTCATCTGATAAGAGAAAGCAACAGGTTCGCAGATTCACTAGTAACTCTATCCTCTACGTTAGACATCCCTTTTGGAGTCCGGATGCATCCGATCATCATTGACCAGAAGTTTGTACCAGTCTACGAGCTGATTGCTACCATAGATGAGGTTCAAGATGAGAACCCCTGGTATTACGATGTCTGGAACTTCTTCGAAAAAGAAATGTATCCACCAGGGGCAAATGCCAAGGATAAGAGGGCAATTCGAATAATGGCTGCTCAATTCATCATCTGCGGGGGTAAACTATACAAAAGAGGTCATCTGGGAATGCATAAGTTGTGTGTTGATGCTGAAGAGTCGAAGCGCCTAATGGAGGCCATCCATGGAGGTGAGTGCGGAGCGCACATGAACGGGGTGATGCTAACTCGAAAAATCCTTAGACAGGGTTACTACTGGTCCACCATGGAGGAGGACTGCATTGGTTTTGTCTAGCGATGCCACAAATGTCAGATCCACACCAACCGCATGAACATTTCGCCGTCGAAGCTGTACAACATGACTTCACCATGGCCATTTTCAGTCGGGGGGATTGATGTGATCGGGACTGCTACTCCGAAGGGATCCAATGGGCATGTGTTCATTCTGGTCGCGATAGATTATTTCACAAAATGGGTTGAGGCCCAATCTTATGCGATGTTGAAAGCTTCACATGTTGCAAAGTTCATCAGGAACAACATCATCTGTCGCTATGGGGTCCCGAATGAGATCATTTCAGATAATAGTTCCCACATCAAGAAAGAAGTGATCGACTTGTTGGACAAATACAACGTGGCTTTTCATAAGTCATCCACATATCGGCCACAGACCAACGGAGTAGTTGAGGCCGCCAACAAGAACATCAAACACATTTTACAAAAAATGATGGAAACCTACCGGGACTAGCCAGATAAGTTGTCGTTTGCTCTGTGGGGCTACCGGACGTCAATTAGAACTTTTACTGGGGCGACTCCGTATTCCTTAGTTTATGTAATGAAGGCCGTTTTACCCATCGAAATTGAGGTTCCGTCATTACGGGTATTGTCTGAGTGTCAGATAGCTGAGGTAGACTGGCAGCAGAGCAGGTCCGAAGAACTCATACTGTTTGATGAGCGAAAGCTGAAAGCACTGTACCATGTTCAGGGTTATCAACGCAGAATTGCCAGGGCTTTCAACAAGAAGGCTAAGTCCAAGAATTTGAAAGAAGGAGATTTGGTGCTCAAAGACAATAGAGCCACCATCCACGACCCTAGGGGCAAGTTCAGACCCAATTGGACTGGTCCTTACATCATTAACTCAATCTGGTCGGGTGGAGCTGTCATTCTGATGGATATAGATGGCCTAGAGTTCTCCCAACCGATCAACATGGACAAGTTGAAGAAATATTTTCCCTGAGAGGCTCGCAAGACCGAAAACCCGAAAGAGCGACCTAGGCAAAAGTTAGAGCACATAAAATTTGAAATTATAAAAACTGAGCTCGCAAGGTTGAAAACCCGCAAAGGGCGGCCTTGGCAAAAGTTAGATTGTAAAAGGTGAGGATTAATACACAAGTGACCTGAGCCGAACTACGTAAGGCTTGATTCCCATCTTTGGGATACGTAGGCAACTTCACTCTGAAGTCCAGCCATAAACACTTCCCCAATCAACTTTGTCTATGTGATCGCCTTGGTCACCTTTGTCTATTCAACATTCAAGAGCTCGGTTATGATCTTCGGTGCAGTGCTACTTAAACTAGGGGCAACTTTCCAGTTGCTGGAATCTGGGGTTGTGCATCTTAGTGACAGATCTCAGGCGTGTCCATTTCTGATCCATACCGAAAATGGTTTTGAAAAGTTTTAATAAAAGTTTATTTTGTTCAAATTAATCTTTTTACAACTTAGACCATTTTTGGACCAAAATGAAAAAATTTCAGTAGCCATAACCTTCAATTTCATTGATTTCAATACAGAGTTCTCTTGCTCTTGAATACAAATTGAAGTTGCTTTTCATTACATTCAGAAAGAAAACTTGAAAGTTCTGATTAAAGCAAATAAATTTAGGGCATAGTCAGGTGTTCCTACGTCCCCTCCCAGAGCTGGTCGAAGCCTCTGATGCCAAGCTGGTCCCAATTTGTGCCTCTTCATTAGGCCAATCTGTGCACTCATCAGAGAGGGTGTAGCTGAAAGTAGGAGCGGGGGCCAAAAGCTCTCTCGTTCTCCATGCCGTGGCATATCGAGCTAGTTGCGCGCCTCAGACCGAAAATGTAGCAGGGTACTCAATCCCTTCTTTCGGGAAAATCCGATCATGTCCGAACTGGAGCTGGAACCGGAACGAAAAATAGAAGACACAGTGTGTCATGCCAATCAACTGAATCCCGGGCTGTCGGGTCATGCTATAACTCATTGCCGGCAGATTGAGCCAAGGACAACGCCAAGCAATGTGGTCCTCGGACAAACTGCACATCCAGTTGTACCAGCATCCCTCATTCGGAGAATCAACTAGACGTCGCCGAAAGGAATAGCTGCGAGCTGAATATGCCAAACACGAGTCCACCACTTTCAACTTCTCCATCAACCACACCTGGGGAGAGATGAAAAGTGAGAGATTAAGGAATAGAGAGGTGTACGTTGAGAGAAAATGAAGAAAAGGGTTTTGAGAGAAAAACCAAGCTCGAAGGCCGACTGATGTGCGCAATATTTATTTGAGATGGGGTGGGAAACATTAACTGCAATAGTAGTGGACTCCCCGCAAACCTAGCCATCTCCTGACGATGAAAAGTGTCCAGACCTATCATTGTCTCCACCAATGTCATGGCGATGCAACTCTTGCCCTCTCTTTAGCCCTTGGCGACTTCAATCAAACGAGTGCTAAACCCACCGGAGCCTGGGCGTGAGCAAGAAATGAGACAACATGCACAGGAAAGTTCGTGTCACCGATAACCCTGCCAATGATGGTCGCGGCGGTCACCAGCATCAGAGAACCGACAAACCAAGCTGGGAATGTCCAGTTCTCGGTTATGAATCAATGGCCGAGGGTCATGCAAAGTAAGGCTGCACATCCGTCGTAAGGCTTGGACGTGGCCGAACCGGAGTTGAGGTAAGATTTCTTCATTACGCTCAGATTCCATTAAAGCTTGGAAATCCTCGTAAGTAGGACACATCTCTTGACCACAAGAGCTAAAGACGCGTGTTACAAGAATCCAAAATCTTGCCGCGACATAAGGGAACGAAAAATGCAGTGGGGTGCGACCCAGCGTCAATAGTGCATTTATGCCGAAGCCCCAGAAATTCAGCTTTTCCAAGCCATCCCAAGTTTCGGCAATGGCATGTCGACAACAACAGGACTTCGCACTGATATAGCAACCCAAACCTTTGACCAAGCTGAGGCCAGCGGCAAGAACAAGGTGGGGGCAAACATTAATCCCTATGAACAACTTCTGCAGGTTATTGAGGCTTTGAAAGCCGGAGGGCTGAACAAATAGCAAGTGCTCGCAATTGCTGCGAAAACTGTGGTGACACTTTCGTTACTCAGAACGAAGGCAGTTTAAGCCAAGGGGAAAATCGGGAGAAAGACCGTCGTGCCAGAGTCGTTCCTCTCAACCCTAATTTTGTATCTGGTAAAGATTAGAAAACTAAATCAGTGCCTGCCGACCCCTTTGGTAGTGCGTCCAGCAAAAGTTCACAAACCTCGAAGTATCTACCTTGATGTTGCAGGGTGTTCCATGCCCTATACATGCCTTTGTCCAAGGCTCTTCAAGTCCTTGCTGAAAAAGGGCATCTCAAACCCCTCGAGCCGCGGCCTCTCCTTAGTCGTCTTCCATCAAGTCATGACGCTACTCAGTACTGTGCGTACCATCAGTAAACTGGTCATAGCACCGACAATTGCTTCCGTCTTCGCCATGAAGTACAGGACTTGTTTGACAACGGGGTCGTCCTCCCACCAAGCCCAGCAAAGTCTATTGTCGCTGGATCAGTGAACCTGGAAGATACGGTGATGTGATTAGGGGATGAAGCACCTACAGGCGGCACTCAGTTTACTTCAGATGTGGTGTATGGAACGCACTATTTTGAGCATTTGCGAATGCTAGTTTTTGTACTTTTTGACTTAGGTATTCAGTCAGTTTTGTTGTCTTGCATATAGTTAGTCTTTTTGTACTAAGTCAGTTGGGTCTGTCTTGTTGTATCGAGTTAGTCCTATTTTGTTAGAGTCAGGTTATTTCGGCGGTGTTACCTCGGACATCACTATCTTGTTTTTTGTTTGTCTTTCTTTTGAGTATGTTTCTGTCTTGCAGCCAGTTACGCCAGAAGTTATGAATGAAACAGCAGTGATTTTCACACTCTTGTGTTTGGTTCTGCCTTGTGCCAGTTGTGCCTGAAGTTCTAAATAAGATGGCAGTATTTGACTAAAACACTGTGTCTTTTATGTGCCTTTAAATCATTGCCGTGACCTAAGTTTTTCAAAACTTTTTGAACACTGTGGTGAAAACAAAGAGGAAGGAATTCCTGGGGATTTGTAAAATTTGATCAATTAAGAGAAAGAGAGGCACGCTAAGCCCTTAATGAATGAAATCATGTTTGTTAATGTGAGTACTAAGAAGGATCCTGGCTTGATCCGGATTGGTTCCGTATTGTCTTCAGCGCGAGCAACAAGTCGTTTTCTTAAAAGATTTCAAAAAATGTTTTGCGCTGTCCTGCGAAGACCTGTGTGGAATCGCTTTTGAGATTGTGCATCCTAAGGATCGCTCTCAGCCCTGAGACTCGACCGCTGGCTTTCAAACCTTGAACTTAGATTTAGAATGTTCAATGGTCAACTACAATGTGAGGCCTGTGTGGCCCGGTTTGAACCAAATCGCTGAACTAGGGGCAAGTAGATCAGATGTGGTCAAAAGAAGCGTATGAAGCTAGGTCAGGAACACCCCTTGAACTAAGGGCAAAATATGTCAGATTATGCTCGAAGAGCCAAAGATAGATCATTCCGCAAATCAACAAAGATCGGCAAGAATGCCAAATCCCAGAAAGGAGGAAAGAAGAAAGTATTGTTGAAGGACAACCGAGTTCCTATCCACAATGCCAGGGGCAAATTCAACCCCCATAGGTTGGATTCCAACATCGTCAGCGAACAACAGCCACTCTCCTGGATTCAGGTGGCCTCAAGATCCTAAAACCATTTGACATGGACAAAGCTACACTTTTACCTTTAGAGGCTCGCTGGACCGAAAACCCGGAAGGTTGACCCAGGCAAAAGTTAGAGCAAGAGAAAAAACAAAAAGAAGAAATGAAGAAAATGTGAAAAAAAAGAAGAAGAAGAGAATTGAAAAGAAAAGAAAAACAAAGCTCGCAAGGTTGAAAACCCAGAAAGGGCGGCCTTGGCAAAAGTTATAGCGTGAAAGGAGAGGTTAATACCTGAGTGTACCTTAACCGGAACTATGTAAGGCTTGATTCCCATGTTTGGGAGACGTAGGCAACTTCATTTTGAAGTCCAGCCATAAACATTTCCAAGTCAATTGTGTCCATGTAATGGTTCTGATCATCTTTGTCATTTCTGCATCCGAGAGTTCGGTTGTAATCGTCACTTTGAGGATTGATTACAGTGTGCTCCGGCGCTATCCAAACAAGGGGCAACTTTCCGTTGCCATGCAATGTCCTTCAGATAAGGGGCAGTTTTCCATTGTTATGAATCCGAGGTTGTGCATCTCAAGAGTAGGTTTCGTGCTCGTTGTGCAGCAGCTGTTTGCAAAAACAGTTTTTGAGAATTTTTACTAAAGTTGACTGATTCTCTCGAAAATTATTCCGTTATTTTCCAAAACAGGACCATTTATTGAACCCAAAAAAGGAAAATTTTCAGTGCTCACAAACTAACTTGCATGATTTCAAATCAAAAAGTTGAATAAGTATGTTAATCTAACTCCCATATTGATCAAAATTGTTTTCGTAGAAAGCCAAAACAAAAAATGGTCAAAAAGATGAACTAGGGGCACAGTTGAGTCAGGTGTTCTGTCTTTTCCCCATTGTTAACATACTTGCCAGAAGGGCACTCTACTTGCCGAAAAGGGCACCGAATTCGCCAGAAAGGGCAAAACTGAAGCTAACAACAAAGGGCTGAAAGCTCTCAACATCCTCCAAGCAACGAGGTATCAAGGTAAGTGCGAAGCACGAACCGAATTGGATCAAGATATTCCAATCCCTTGTCGGGACACATTTGATCACGTCCAAACTCCCTAGCAGAGCATCGTCAACCGATGTTATCTGCAGATTGGCTACACACCCAGTTGTAGCGCGGCCCCTCTGTGGGGGGAAGTTCACTGTTGTGAGTAGAAGAAGAAGAAGAATCTAGCAGAATGTTAGGGGTAGGAGCCTGCAACTTCTTGTTTATCCATCAACCACCCAGGGGGGATAAAAAATGAGAGATTAAAGAATAGAGAGATGTGCATGGAGAGAAAAAGTGAGGAAAAGGGCTTTTTCAGAAAAACAGAGCCTGAGGGTCGAGTGATATGAGAATCACAAATAAGAAAGGGTGGGAAACAATACCCGGAGAAATTGGCTCCTCGGGAATAGAGAGGTCTCTCGTCTTTGTAACACATCTGAGTGTCGTGTCTGTTGTTTTGTTTGTCTCGATTCTTGCTTTGAGTCGTTTCGAGTGATTCTTGATGTGTTTAGGTTGTTTACCTTTATTTTTCATTGTTGAGTCTTTTTAGCTATGTTCAGTCGTAGGCTCAACACCCAGTCGAGGACTCATTTCTTAATTTCATTAAAAAAAAAGATTCGTTTTGTGCTCAGAGTGTTGTTCCATTCTCTACATTTGTGCAAAACAGGATTTGTTTTTTCATAAAACTGCAGGGTTCGACCCAGGTCATGTGAGAACAATAGAACCAGGACCTATCTGAAGCTATATGGGTTCCAGACTACGAAGCAAAAGAAAAGACGGAAAATTTGGAGCATCTGAGGGTGTTTCAACTTCTGCAAGTTCCGACTTTGCATCCCGTATGTTCAGATTGAACTGTTTGTTCAAAATGAGCTGTGTGCAGAGTAAATCAAGTATTGTTTTATGAGCCGTGTGTTCAGAGTGAGCAATGCATTGTCTGAGCTGTGTGCCGAATAAACCAAGCACTGTGTTATGAACCGTGTGTTGTATGAGCCGTGTGCAGAATAAACAGAGTACTGTGTTATGGGCTGTGTGTTCAGCATAAGCAGTGTGCCGTATGAGATGTGTATTCAGAGTGAATAGAATACTGTGCCGACTATTTTCATGCCAGAATGGGGATCAGAAGTGCTCTTAAGGAGTACCAGTCCCTTCCAGAGGGTATCTTGGCTGTGTTTGCAATGAGTTCCTAGGAAATCAATTGCGATGGTGGAAACTAGAGTTCAAATGGTTGTAGCCTAGAACACAAAGGTTTGGAATTTCTGAGACTAAAGTCTGGTTTAAATACCCAGGGGTGTATCCCCGGCTTGAAATCTATATGGAAGCCCCATAGGTCGAGGTAGTGGGTATGCATCTCGATTCTGGATACTGATCCAACCTAGTCTATCACCCCATTGAAGAATAGGCAAAGTTGTGAGTATGATCAAGAGAAAAAGCGACATCCGTGGTTTCCCCAGCAGATGTTGCTCCTTGCCAGTAATTCAGAACCATTGAACTGTGAGTTGAGGGTTGGTGTTTGGGGAACACAGGCAGGATCCCCATCGGAGTAGAGCGGTTCACCGCCACTCACCTCGTGAGGTGCTTTCTAAAGTGCCGCTTAGTCTGTTTATTACATTCCTTTAACGTCATGCATTGTATGGCATTGTTTTACGTATCTTGTTTCCTTCTCGTTTATGCACGGTATTGCATGTACTGTTCATTTAGAGAAGTTCCAGTTCAGTTTTGACTGTTACCTTTCTCCTCTCGCATTTAGGCATGCGTTTGACCTACCCTTCTCCTCTCACGTTTGATACGCATTTGGATGATCGTGCTTTCTTGCACAGTCTTTTCCTCTCTCGCGTTTGATACGCTGAGAGGTTTTCCCTTTTGTCTCTCGCCTGTCATACGCTGAGAGGTTTGCCTTTCTTGCATGTGGTACGCTGAGAAACTACCCCTTTCCTCTCTCGCATGTGATATGCTGAGAGTTGTGCATTGTTTTGCACTTTCTTTCTGAGAGACGAGGATATGTCTTTTTGTTTCTCTTTCCTTCTTTTTCCGAAACAGCGAGAATATGTCCCTATGTTTCCCCTTTTTTCTGGAATACGGGGATATGTCCCCATGTTTCTCCTTTTCTGGTTTAGAGCATTTGGAATACGTTCCAATACTCATACCATTTCGAAACACTCAGAAATGTCCCTGTGTTTCTTCTTCTTTGGTTAAAAGCACTTGGAACGCGTTTCAGTGTTTGTATCACTCCCTTCTCTCTCTCGCGTGTGATACGCTAAGAGATGTCCCGTTCCTTACGCGATTTCAACGTATTGGGAATTTATCTCCGGACGCATGACACACGGGCCTGGGCGGGTTTTATCTTAGGTTGTCTTTGGTACACGCCTGGGCGGGTTGTTTTTGGATCTGCTCTCATGATTTCAGCGTAGTTTAAGTGTTCCGTTCCATACGCGATTTCAGTGTGTTTGAAATTTATCTCAGGACGCGTGACGCGCGGGCCTGGGCGGATTTTATCTCAGGTTGTGTTCGGTACACGCCTGGGCGGGTTGTTTTTGGACCTCCTCTCACGATTTCAGCGTGGTTTGACTGTCTCGTTGCTTATGCGATTTTAGTGTGTTTGGAATTTATCTCAGGATGCGTGACGCGCGGGCCTGGGCGGGTTTTATCTCTAGTTGTGTTTGGTACACACCTGGGCGGGTTGTTTTTGGATCTCCTCTCACGATTTCAGCGTGGTTTGAGTGTCCCGTTCCTTACGTGATTTCAGCGTGTTTGGAATTTGTCTCAAGACACGTGACGCGTGGGCCTGGGCGGGTTTTATCTAAGGTTGTGTTTGGTACACGCCTGGGCGGGTTGTTTTTGTACCTCCTCTCACGATTTCAGTGTGGTTTGAGTGTCCCGTTCCTTGCGCAATTTCAGTGTGGTTTGAGTGTCCCATTCCTTGCGCGATTTCAGCGTGTTTAGAATTTATCTCAGGACGCGTGATGCGCGGGCCTGGGTGGATTTTATCTTAGGTTACGTTTTATACGCGGGCCTGGGCGGGTTGTTTTTGGACCTCCTCTCACGATTTTAGCGTGGTTTGAGTGTCCCCATTCCTCGCACGTTTTCGGCATGTTTGGGATTTGTTTTTCCTCCTCTCATGATTCCAGCGTGGTTGGAGTTTGTCACCCTTAGCATCTACTCTATCATTTCATCGCACTGTTTTGTGCACCTTACTTGCATTGTGCATTGCATTGCATCGTGCTATCTTGCGCGCCTCATATGCACCTGTTAGTGCATTTTGCATCGCTCGCACTATTTTGCGCATCGCGCTATCTTGCGCACCCCATATGCACCTGTTAATGCATTGCATTGTATTTTGCATCATTCGCGCTATTTTACGCACATCATATGCACCTGTTAGTGCATTGCATTTCACTCGTGCTATCTTGCGCATCGCACTGTGTTTGTACAGTGCATCGCGCTATTCTGTGCACAACATATGTACCTATTAGTGCATTGCATTTCACTCGCGTTATCTTGCACATCGCATTGTTTTGTGCATTGCATCGTGCTGTCTTGCGCACCTTACCTGCACTTGTTAGTGCATTACATTGTCATGAACACCACTCTTGCATTGTTATGCACATACTACATGCGTTGTAGCGTACACCATCTCTTGCATTGTTATGCACGTCTATATGCATTGTAGCGCACACCTCTTGCATTGTTATGCACGTACTATATGCATTGTAGCGCACACCTCTTGCATTGTTGTGCACGTACTATACGCTATGTAGCGCACGCTACGCTTGCATTGTTATGCACATCTCTTATGCGTTGTTGCGCACGCCATTCTTGCATTGTGATGCACATCCCTTAGGTCGCATCTTTTGCGCCCCCTCTATCTGCGTTGTTCCACATGTCTCATTCGCATCATCATACACCTTATCATATTACATGCATTGTCATACATTTCAATTCATGTATTGTCATGCATTTCAGTTCATGCATTATCATGCACGTCTCCCATGCATTGTCATGCACGTCTCATTTGCATTGTCATGCATTTCAGTTCATGCATTGTCATGCATTTCAGTACATGCATTGTCATACATTCCAGTTCATGCATTATCATGCACGTCTCCCATGCATTTTCATGCACGTCTCAATTGCATTGTCATGCATTTTAGTTCATGCATTGTCATGCATTTCAGTTCATTTACATTGTCACGCATTCCAGTTTATGCGTTGTCACGTGCCTCTCATTTGCATTGTCATGCATTTCAGTTCATGCATTGTCATGCACGTCATTTGCATTGTCATGCATTTCAATAATTCGCATTGTCATGCACGTCATTTGCATTGTCATGCATTTTAATAATTCGCATATCTTATTTGCATCATCATGCATCTTATTATGTTACGTGCATTATCCTAGATTTCAGTATCTGCATTGTCTTGCACGTTTCATTTCCAATGTCTTGCATTGTCTTGCTCGTTATGTGCATTGTTTTGAACCCCCTGTAACTTGCATTATCTTGCTCGTTATGTGCATTGTTTTGCACCCCCTCTAACTTGCATTGTCTTGGTCGTTATTGTAGACACCCCATTTTTGACCGTCCTCAAGACTTGGACGTCATCGTTTGAACACTCGATGATCATCCATGCTCAAGTTCGTTTTGAGTTTCCGAAGGTGTCGGCTCCGCGCCTTGCCTTAGGATCTCTCAACTTGTCTGTTTTGTGCGTGGTTGTGGACCAAACACTTATGTTTTTGCTTCTAAGGTAAGAGGGTGGCTTGTTTTCTATACCCTCAACCCACCGGCCAAGGCTTGAAGCCATCCGCCCTGTTTTCTTTCCATCGGCCAAAAGTATTGGCCGATCGGCACTATATTTGGTCAGCCGACACTTATGTTGGTCGATCGGCCTTTTTTGGTGGCCGAACCTTGTTCATCTGCTTTATGAAGATATTTTGTGCCAGCTGGCACAGCTAGCATCCACAATTAACCCCCTCCATGTGTATGGAGGGATTTGCCCTTTGCTTAGCTTCTCTAAGAAGCTTTGCAAATTTGATTTCTATAAGAGGGGAGGCCCTCCTCCCTTCTCAGAGGTTCTAAAAATTAGGGTTAGAAAAGTTGTATCTCTCTCTATCTCTATATCTCCCTATCTCTATGATTTGTGTGTGTATTTGTGACGTAAAGTGATTTTTGTTCACACTATTGCACACAAACACCTAGCATTACACCATCCTTGGTTGCTGAGATTCTAAGGAGTTGTTGTTAGGGTTCTTAGAGTGGTTTTGATCAGATAAAGGTGTTGGTGTTGTGTTCTTGAAGGTATTCTTCAAGGGTGAGCATTCTTGCTTTAGATACCCCTTTCTTGCTTAGGCTTTTAGCCCTTCTTGCTTATTGTTTTAAGCTTAGCTATTAACTGATAAAAGTTCCCTTTTTACTTGCTTTTGAACTTTGTTTAAGGTCATTTTGAGGTTTGGGGTTATTTACCCCCTCCAAGGCCTTAGTAAGCCTTGTTTTAGGCCATCCCTTTTGGCCCTTGCTTTAAGCTTTGCATGGCCTCTCTACCACTAAAATCTAGAAGATTTTCAGTGGTGGAGAGGCGGTTTTGGTGTCCAAAATAGGAGAGGGTCATCCCCTCTCCTTGTCATCTTGAATACTAGCATAAGTGGCTTATGTTGGTGGCCTGTATGCCTAGCTTGTTTTAGCTTCATTTTAGCAAGTATTTGGTGTTGTTTTACCATGATTTACCTCTATTTAAAGTTGGTTTAGTGGTCTCTTGCATGCACCATATACTTACCTTGCAATCCCCTCATTTGCCTTAACATGTATCTAGCATTTAGACTACCATGCTTGCATGTTTTGGCTCAACTCCATGAAGCTTCTAGCCTTGTTTTAACATGCTTGAGCTTTGTTTTTCATTTTTTTGGTCATGCCTACATTGTTTTGTATAGCTACCATGCAATCTAGCTTGTTAGCTTTGGGTGTTTGACTCACTAGCATGCTCTATTCGGATCATTTCAGTGGTTTGGCATCACTTGTAATATTATTTCAGTCCATATAGTATGCTCATGTACTTGCATTTGTCACTCCTTCAATGTTTTAAAGGGTTTGTGTTTTATGCCTCATGAATGTGTCATTGTGTATGCCACCATGCTTAGGTCTTTGGGATGCCATCTAAGTGAATTTTCTGGGCTTACTTTGACATGCCATAACTTTGTTTTTCATTGCTTAAATCATGCCATGTTTGGTTTTGATAGGTGTAATGTAACACCCTCTTTGGTAGCGTTGCATGCCTCATGTTTTGGCATTGTGTTCTTGCTTGTGTTGGCTAGTTTCGAGCTTGCTTTCGGTCTTGTTTGGACCTGCCTTAGGACTGTTTTAGGTCCTCTTGGCCCTTTGGGGCTTGCTTTGTATAGCCATGGTTTGAACCCTTAGGCTAGGTTCAAGCTTTAAGCTTTCTTGCATGCTTTGCTTATGTACTTTGGTCTGTTTGGCACCTCTCCTAATATGATTTCAGAGCTTAACATGTTTTCCTAATATCCATGTTTGTTTCCCTTTAAGCGTTCTTAAAAGTTGCTCTACAATGCTTAAGGCAATAGACCATTAGCATGCATGTTTATATGTGTATTTCATGCCTTTGTTTCATCACTTTGGCCACTGATTTGGACCTATTTAAGAGCTGTCCATTTTGGTTTAAGACCATTATCGTATGTTGTTGCATGCTTGCCTTGCATGTTGTTGCATACTTGGCCTATTGCATGTTGTTGCATGCTTGAGTTATATCGCATTTGGCATGCCCCTTTTGTTAAGTTGCTTTGCATGTATTGTCCCTTGCATGTTGTTACATGCTTGCCCCACATGTTGTTGCATGTTTGCCTATCCTTGAATGTTGCCACATGCCTTGCATGTTTGCATGCTTGTTTAGGTTGCATTGCATTTGGCATGCTTATTACCATTAGCCTTGTATGACATTGTCCTTGACATGCTTCATGTTGCATTAGTTTTGTTTGCATGTTTGCATCCCTTGCCTCTTGATCAAGCATGATAGAGGTTGGGGTCCTTTATGTGTTTTTTTGTGCATTTCATTCCATATTGAATTGCACATTCGGCTCATTTGGCCATCATGCATCAAAATGCGTGATTGGTGCTTCGAGGGTCGATGACTACACTCCTTTGAGTCTCAAAAATGATAAGGAGAGTGGTCGTGCAAACATTGCCTTGTAAATGTATTGCCATGCTCTGTTTGTCCTCTGCTACAGCAACACAGCATTCTGCAGGAAGATATGGCCGGTCGGCCATCTTCTGTGCCGGTCGGCTAAACATTGTTGCCCGAGAGCTTTACATTTGGTCGATGACCAATTTCCCATGGTCGATGGCCCTATCTCTTGGCCGATGGACTCTTAGAAAGTCCCCAAGCTAGTTCAGAAGTGTCACAGATGTTGCCACAATTTTCAGAAGTACAGAGTAGTGTAAACAGAGGCAACATGTGACATGGCAATGGATTTCCGAGCGAAGCCGTCCGAGCACGCATGCATCCCTCTTCCCAAGGCTGTTTTTACTGTTTCCATAGCTTAATTGATTTACTTAATTAGTTAAGTGTTGTGTAATAATTAATTAGCTTGTTAGTTATTTAATTATCTAATTTGTATTATTCTTTCGGTCCCTTCGTCGAGAGGGCGCAATTGTGTAATTAGCATGCGTGTGTGTGATGCATGTCTTCCAACCTCCACTTCTTTCCCCCTTTTACTTAACCGCTTACGATGGTTAGTTCTAGGACATGTGTCAATTAGCATCCTTCTGCTATGGATGTTTGCATCATTCATCTGTATTGCATGCACCGGGCTCGGTGCATCATACTAACTTCATTGTATTTCAATTCTAAGTTGAATACATGTATCGAATTCTCGTATCTCACATGCCATTTTAGACTAGCCGAGCCTATTATAGTTACATTTTGTATGTGATGCATTAGCCATCTTAACATGGACTTGGATCATACATTGATTACTAACATGTTCTTTGTTTTGGCTCGGAGTACACTGTGAGTGTTTATGCTTTAGCATCTCGCATGTATGTGAGTGTCAACATGACAGCATGCTTGCCATGAGGCTAATTGCTTATGTGATATAACTGCCTGAATGCCTGTGGGTGAAGGTTGGATTGCTTGAATTGGGACAATTTATTGAAATCCGCATTTTTAGCCTACTTGCGAGTAGAAACTTCAAACCCTTTCCAAACAAACATAAGATGTTTTGTTCCAACTTAGGCGATCTAGTCTATACTTGTATGCTGTGTGCATCACGTAGTAAGCTAGCTAATAACCGGAATAAGAACACATGTGTTTACAAAAACAAGATATCATGCTTAGTACAGGTTGATCTTCGGATCGGGCGAGCGGGGGTGCTCATAGATGACCTTCCCCAATCGTACCCTAGTTACCGAGCCAAGGCAACTTTGTTGATGACAGACACGTGGCCTTAGGCAACGAGTCAGGGCTTCCTAAATTCTCCCAAAACAAAATATTTAAGTGGCGACTCTGTATCTGGCAAAGCAGTCCATGTTTGGCCATTCTTTCTTAAAAATCAGTTTTCCAAAACGATTTGCCGGATTTGGACTCTTTGGTGATTTATCAGTCTCGCATTGCACTTTGCGGGATTAGATTCAGAACCGTGACATTTGAGTCCGAACTGTAGAAGCATGAGGCCCGCGGGGCACGTCTACGGTTTTTGGCGACTCTGCTGGGGACTTAGAGAGCTCGACTCGAACTCATGATATCTTGTTTTGATTACACTTATGTGTTTCTTTGCGTTGCATGTGCATTGGTGCACCTAGGACATCGTGTCTGCCGTATGCTATTTCTGAATGGCTTGCTGGAGCCATGCTTTGAGGAGCGTGCCATAAGGCTAACCGGTTGCGGGCTCTGCCACGACGGTAACACAAACCTCGGTTTTCACTGAGACACCCTTTTCTAACCATTCGACCTAGTGCATATCGGAAACCATAGTGACTATTCCAAGCTAGGACAGGTTCCTTACCCGGTTGTAGGTTGTTTGAAAACCGCTGTGTGCGTAGTGAAACCCTAGCTCCTGACAATAGGATAGGGAAACCCTACCCCAACATAGGGGTGTTTTCGCTCTCACTTGCTTGTTATGTGCTTTTAGAGTTGGCCTCTACAGGTATGCACGTATCAGTCTACAAGTTTGGGTATCAGGCCTGCGGGCATCAGCGTCAGTACTTTGAGAATCAGTTATATCTGTGGGTATCAGATTCAGATTTGGGGACAGTGATCAGTGGTTGAGAACAGTCCATTCAGCTTATGTTTGCCAACTGCGTGTTGTCTTTATGTAAGCTGTTATGCTGCCCGTTTTCCTGTTCATTATTTCCTTATTATTGTTTTATTTATCTTTTTGCAAGGTAGTTTAACACCATTGATTCCGACCAGGTAGATATCCCCCGAGCACTCTGGGTTAGAGGTCGTAGACTTAATCGATCTAGGGATCTGATAGACGGACAAGCAGTGTTCTTTTCTTTACCCCCGGTTACCAAACGGAGGTCAATAGGACACAGTGTATCGGTATAGCGGTCGTCAGATCAGTGGTCTACCCCATCAGTGGATAGTCAGACTGAGGTCTTAGTTTCTTCTGTAGGGACAGATATACCGGTTGTGCAGATAGATCAGGGCGATATGGCAGGTATAGAGAAGATGATGCGTCAGCTCCAGGAAAGTATAAGGACCATGCAGCAGGACGCTGTCCGTCAAGCAGAATTTTCCAAACACACAGGCCGAGGTCATGGCCTAACAAGAAGAGTTAATCGCCAAGTTACGGCAGCAAACCAGAGCATCTACTTCACACCAAGTTCCTCCCCCACCAAGAGTTCCAATACCCGGGGAGACACCAAATGTCCAGGAAGATATGGACGTTCCGACAGGGCCGGCTCTGCCCCCAATCCTACCCCAACTATCCAAAACACCTACCAACCTACCGGATTCCCCTTTTGAGTTTGAGGTGGACCCCACAGTGTTGAAAGTGAGAAAGCTTGAAAAGATGTTCAAGAAATCTCAGGGTGTGAAGTCCATTCCGGATATTGAGGACGGATACACCGACTCGGCCGTGACACTGCCAGACCGATTTAAAATGCCACACATAGACCGTTTCAACGGGTTTGGAGATCCTATGGTGCATTTGCGGCTGTTCTCAGACATATTAAGGCCGATGGGCCTCTCTAGATTACAGAAACTTTCTCTGTTTGGCCAGACCCTGTCAAGTGTAGCGGCTATTTGGTATGCAAAACTGGAAGACTCTGTTAAGATGAACTGGGATGAGATGGCTGAGGCCTTTGTGGCTCAATACTCCTATAATACTCAGATCGAGGTCACAACTCGTGATCTCGAGACAACTAGGCAAGAGCCGAAGGAGAGCTTCTCCGATTTTGTGACGCGGTGGAGGGCCAAGGCCTCGATAATGACCATCAGGCCTGTTGACAAATATCAAATTGGGATGATTGTGTGCAACCTCCAGCCCAAGCTTGTGCAAAAAATGATCGTTCTCCCCCTCTCCACCTTTGCAGATTTACATGAGATAGGGGTGCAGATCGAGGACGCTATGAAGCAAGGCCTCATTGATCATGAGAGAGAACAGCCCAGGAGGGCATTCAGCCGCAGTACGATTGCAGGCACAAGCAGTGCTGCAGCTTCCAGAGCTTCAGATGTGAGTATGGTTACCATCAC
Source organism: Camellia sinensis (assembly GCF_055761805.1). Lineage (NCBI taxonomy): Eukaryota > Viridiplantae > Streptophyta > Magnoliopsida > Ericales > Theaceae > Camellia > Camellia sinensis. Next base: position 96,133,428 of record NC_138975.1, on the reverse strand, counting down.
CACCACCCCAAGATCCCTTTCAGCTACACCATTCACCGGTGCGTTGAAAGTAGTTCACAAACAACCAAGTTTCCACCCAGAGGCCAAAGAACCTTTACCCCACTATACATGCCTTTGTCCAAGGCTCTGGGGGTTTTGATCAGGAAAGGGCACTTGAAGCCCCTTGAGCCACGGCCATTGCCAGAAAAACTTCCCCTCTCTCACAACCCAGCTAAATACTGCGCATTTCACCAACAGCATGGTCATGACACCGACCAATGCTATAGATTGTATCACGAGATTCAAGATCTCGTTAACAATACGATGATCGTACCTCCGGAGAAACCGAATGTCACAACCAACCCTCTTCCACCACATAACCATGCTCCAACTCTCTAACGCATCAATTTGATCCAAACAGGGGTTCTGTCATACGACCCTAGTATATATATCACCCCTTCTCACCTACCCAAGCCAGAGGTGTTCATTCCTGATAGCACTGACTTGTGCGTGTTGAACATCTCCCAAACACAACCTGAAACGATGGTGGTAATAATCGAAGATAGAAGTGGGTCGATTGCGGAGGCAGATGAGAGTGCAAATACAGAACCTGAGATGTCTGCAAGCTTCATGTACAACTCGAGCGGTTACATTACATCAGTAGGCCAGGCTAGGCCGAATGTGGAATTGCTAGTGAAGGCAGAGATTTGTGTAGTGCGGGAGGATGGACTTAATCAGGGGCTGGATGACCTAGCAGAACTAGAAGAGGACGTTGCTAACCTTCAGTTTTTCAACGAGCAAGATCCGGGAGACGTTACAGTCAACTGGTTTGACTTGAATGGGGCAGCAGAGTCTACTGGGTGGCTTGACGACCAGCCGGATGTTGTTGAACAACCTCACATAGAATAGGGTCCGTCAGGGATGGGGATATCAACTGTGGTCGGAAGGGCCGGGAATCTTGATGCAGCACCGGAGAGCGCCAGTGTTAAGAATTTCGCTCGGGATCTGGACAATTTGAATATAGGAGATGTTGAACAACAAGCTGCGCTGAAACAGTCTGAGCGGGAAAGGATCAATGATTCTGAGAGAGTCCAGAAAGCCAAGGCCCCTGCGGGAATAGAACGTGTTGTGTGCACAGGAAAAGAGCATGCTGCGGGCACAGGAGCGAAAGGTGATGTGGGCACAAGAATAGTTGTAACAGAGCCGAACAGGTGTCTGTCGGCTGCCGATGGCATGTGGTGGGAATATGATTATCTATGTCTTGCCCACATAGATGAGGACTGGGGAAGTAACCAGCCGGATGATACCTGGTACGTTGGCGAAGTTGATCACATGACTAGGAGCGGGCGGTATTTCAAGCCCCCGCACTTAGATCAACCAAAAGCGTCCGAAAAGGACAGGGAGGCGGACAAGTAGAAGGATAAATTGCTCGAAGAGGAGGCTATGCTGAAACAGCTGAAGAAGATGCAGGTAGACATCTCCATCTGGGGACTGCTTATGGCTTCACGAGTCCATAGACAAGCTGTCCTTTCTGCTATGGACAAGGCCAAACTTTCAATAGATACCTCACCTTAGCAGCTGGTAGGATTGGTTTTTCTATGAGGAGCTTCCCCGACGTTGACCTTTTCTGATAAGGAACTGCTGCCTGAGGGCGTAAACCATAACAAACCGCTCTATATCTTTGTGGAGTTTAGAGACAAGTGGGTACCGGTAGTTCTTGTCGACACGGGATCCGCCATTAACATGTGCCCGTCGAGGACGACATATGCAATCGGGTTGAAGCCCGCGGACTTTGTGCCAACTGCCCAGGTGATAAGGGCTTATGACAATACTAGTAGAGAAGTGATGGGGACCGTGCAAATTAAGACCAAGGTTGGTCTAGGACATCACGAGATTTACTTTCATGTCTTGGACGTTCTCGCGACCTTTAATCTACTCTTAGGGTGGCCGTGGCTGAACCAAGTAAAGGCCATTTCTTCCACCCTGCATCAGATGTTGAGATACCCCCACGGGAAGGGGGTGGCTATAGTTTTTGGGAATTCGTCAATCCATCCGCCGCCAGAGGTGTCTACGCCGGTTTTGGAAATCGAGCATGGCACAGAGGATGTGTTCTTATCAGGATTCACCCTAGCCGAGGCCCGGGTTGTTCAAAATATCATGGCTGTTGATGAGGGGTTATATGTCAGCGCACAGTCAGTGTACCTCATGAACATGCTCCAGCATATCCCTGGGATGGGATTAGGAAAGAGTGGCCGGAAAGGCATCGGAGTATCGGCCGAAGTGCCACACAACCCGCATACCTTTGGCTTAGGCTATTTGCCTACCAAAGAGGACTGGGTGAGGAAAGGCAAAGAAATGGCCGGGAGAGCCAGGGCCAAGCAGACTGGGAAGCATTTTGAGTTGATGCACCGACCTATTCAGGGTACCCTGAACGGATGTTTTGTCTGGGAGGGGTAGGACTTTCCATTCTGCAGCTTCCCAGAGCCGTGGCTGAATGCCGAGAAGAGATGCCTGCCGGGTTTTGAGATCTTCTTCGACTTACAGTTGTCTGGGGATGGCATTGCCGAGGAGCAGACAGACCCATCAGCTGAGGTTGAACAGTGTAAGGAAGTGGATTCCGAGAGCACCGAGATTGAAATAGGGGTAGCACTGGCTAGTCTACTTTCAGATCCTCCGATCGTACATGACTGCTTGGGGGATGATCTCTCAGTGTCTATGATTGGGAATGAAGCAGCTGCAAGCCCATCTGCAAACATTTTGGATGCATCCATCACACCCTTCCTCGTCTGGCAGTACGAGGAGGGATTCTTATCGAGCAGCACCGGGTCAGGTAGTGAGCCGGAATCTGATTTTACCGAGTCTGTAGGGTCAGAATCAGGTTTCAGATCGTCTGAGTCTGAGTTTGGTATTCCTGGGGGTGACAACCCAAATGCCACAGTCCTGTCTAGGTCGTCTTTTTCTTTTTCCTTTGAGTCTGTTGTAATAGAGGAATCAGGGGACTTGGAAGTGATTAATGAGAATGGAATGGCTGTGGCCTTTGAGTATTTTTCTGTGCCTTTGATTTATTGCATTAGTTCTGACTTTCAAACTTCGATGAAAACGACGGGGAAAAAATTCCTCCGATTTTGAAATATTTGCTAGATCAGAAGCAGGAGAGGTTTGTAAAACCGCTGGTTGATGAAATCACCCAAATTAATGTTGGTACTGAGAAGGGCCCGCGGCTGGTCCAGATCGGGTCTACATTATCTTCGGAGGAGCGCATGCGCTTAGTCGCTTTATTAAAAGATTTCAAAGATGTTTTCGCATGGTCCTACGAAGACATGCCTGGAATCGATCTTGAGATTGTACAGCACTAGATCCCTCTTGACCCCGAGGCCCGACCTGTTAAGCAGAAGCTCAGAAGGGTCCGTCCAAACTGGGCTATCAAGATCAAAGAAGAGGTCAGCAAGCAAATCGACACAGGGTTCCTGCTGGTATCTGAATACCCAACTTGGTTAGCCAACATAGTTCCGGTGCCGAAGAATGACGGTAGGATTCGGGTATGTGTGGATTTCAGGGATTTCAATAAAGCCAATCTGAAGGACGACTTTCCTCTGCCGCAAATTGATGAATTATTGGACTTCACTGCTGGGCACGCATTGCTTTCGTTCATGGATGGCTTTTCAGGCTACAATCAGATTGTTATGGCACCCGAAGGCTGGGAGAAGACTGCTTTACCACCTCGTGGAAGACCTACTGTTACAGAGTGATGTCGTTTGGGCTGAAGAATGCTGGAGCTACGTATCAACGGGCTGCGACCACAATATTGCACGACATAATCCACAAAGAGGTTGAGGTGTACGTGGACAACATGATTGTCAAGTCCACACAAAGAGAGGGCCAGTACACCGCCTTGCAAAAGTTCTTCCAAAGGAACAGAGAATTTCGGTTGCGGCTGAATCCTCAGAAATGTACGTTTGGTGTTACAGCAGGAAAAATGTTGGGGTTCTTGATTACACAGAGAGGTATCGAAGTCGACCCTTCCAAAATTAAGTCTATCTTAGAAATGCCACCAGCAAGGACTGAAAAGCAAGTGCGGGGCTTTCTGGATAAAATGCAATTCATAAGATGGTTTATTGCAAAATTAACCTTGACTTGTGAACCACTCTTCGGTCTCCTGAAGAAAGGAATGAATTTCCAATGGGACGGACGATGCCAAGCTACTTTTGAATAGATCAAGCAATATTTACAGAACCCACTCGTGTTATCACCGCCTGAGCTGGGGAAACTGTTGATTTTGTACCTTTCAGGGACTGAAACTACAATGAGCTGCATGCTTGCACAGGAGTCTGAGGACAAGGTGGAGAGAGCTATCTACTACCTGAGCAAGAAGATGCTGGATTACAAGACCCGTTACACTCCGCTGGAAAACGCTTGTTTAGCCTTAGTATGGGCTACCAGGAAGCTGCGTCACCACCTATTAGCTCACTCTATAATGTTGGTTTCAAGATTAGATCCCATCAAATATCTCTTAGAGAAACCGGCACTTACGGGTAGCCTAGCTCGTTGGTTGCTTCTGCTTTCTGAATTCGATCTGAAGTATGTGACGCGCAAGTCAGTGAAGGGGAGAGCGGTAGAAGAGTTCCTAGCCGATCACCCAGTTGAAGGGGATGAAGCAGTTGAGTACCTATTCCCAGACGAGGCCATTCTGCATGTCGAAGAAGAATTTTGGACGATGTACTTTAACGGAGCATCAAACCAATATGGGTATGGGATAGGGGTGTTGCTGATAGCACTCGATAATTCTCGTATTCCTCTAGCATTCAAACTCCGGTTCAAAGTCTCGAACAATGAGGCAGAGTATGAAGCGTGTATTGCTGGACTAGAAACAGCTCTGGAATTAGGGGCAAAACGGTTGGACGTCATCAGGGACTCTAACCTTGTTGTATCTCAAGCAAAAGGAGATTGGAAAGTCAAAGAAGAAAAGATGAGAATATACCACCAGACCTTGGACTTGTTGATTCCTCGGTTTGAGAAGTTGAACTTCGCTCATCTACTAAGAGAGAACAACAGGTTCGCAGATTCACTGGCGGCTCTATCCTCTATGATAGACATCCCTTTTGGAGTCTCAGTGCATCCGATCGTCATCGAACAGAAATTTACGCCAGCCTGTGAGTCGATTGCCGCCATAGATGAGGTACAAGATGAGAACCCCTGGTATTACGATGTCTGGAACTTCTTGGAAAAGGAGGTGTATCCACCAGGGGCAAATGCCAAGGATAAAAAGGCAATTTGAAGAATGTCTGCTCAGTTCATCATCTGCGGAGGAAAGCTATACAAGAGAGGTCATCTCGGGATGCATAAGTTGTGTGTTGATGCCGAAGAGTCCAAGCGCCTAATGGAGGCCATCCATGGAGGAGAGTGCGGAGCGTACATGAACGGGGTGATGCTAGCTCGGAAAATCCTTAGACAGGGTTACTACTGGTCCACCATGAAGGAGGATTGTATTGGCTTTGTCCGGCGATGCCACAAATGTCAGATCCAATCAAATCGCATGAACATTCCGCTGTCGAAGCTATACAACATGACTTCGCCATGGCCATTTTCAGTCTGGGGTATTGATGTGATTGGCGTTGTCACTCCGAAGGGGTCCAATGGGCATGAGTTCATTCTAGTCGCGATAGACTATTTCACAAAGTGGGTTGAGGCCTAATCTTATGAGGTGTTGAAAGCGTCACATGTTGCAAAATTCATTAGAAACAACATCATCTGTCACTACAGAGTCCCGAACGAGATCATTTCGGATAATGGTTCCCACTTCAGAAGGAAGTGATCGACTTGTTGGAAAAATACAATGTGGCTTTTCACAAGTCATCTACATATCGGCCGCAGACCAACGGAGCAGTTGAGGGTGCCAACAAGAACATCAAGCGTATTTTACAAAAGATGGTGGAAACCTATCGAGACTGGCCAGATAAACTGCCATTTGCACTGTGGGGCTACCGGACTTCAATTCGAACTTCTACTGGGGTGACTCCGTATTCCTTTGTCTATGGGATGGTGGCCGTTCTACCCATCAAAATTGAAGTTCTGTCACTACGAGTACTAGCTGAGTGTTAGATATCTGAGGCAGATTAGCACCAGAGCAGGTTCGACGAACTCATGCTCTTCGATGAGAGAAGGCTGAAAGCACTGTACCGTGTTCAAGGTTATCAACGACGAATTGCTAGGGCTTTCAACAAGAAGGTTAAGTCCAGGAAATTGAAAGAATGAGATTCGGTGCTCAAAGACAGCCGAGCTTCCTTCCACGACCCTAGGGGCAAGTTCAGACCTAATTGGACTGGTCCTTACATCATCAAGTCCATCTGGTCAGGTGGGGCTGTCGTTCTGATGGACCTAGATGGCCTAGAGTTCTCCCAACCGATCAACATGGACAAGTTGAAGAAATATTTTCTATCAGAGGCTCGCTAGGCCAAAAACCTGAAAGGGCGACGTAGGCAAAAGTTAGAGCATAGAAAATTTGAAATTATAAAAACTGAGCTCGCAAGGTTGAAAACCCGCAAAGGGCGACATTGGCAAAAGTTAGAGCGCAAAAGGTGAGGGTTAATACATGAGTGAACCTAAGCCGAACTACGTAAGGCTTGATTCCCATGATTGGGATACGTAGGCAACTTCTTCCTGAAGCCCAGCCATAAACACTTCCCTGATCAACTTTGTCCATTTGATCATCTCTGTCATCGTTGTCTATTCAGCATTCAAGAGTTCAGTTGTGATCTCCGGTGTGGTGCTATTCAGACTAGGGGCAACTTTGTAGTTGCTGGGATCCAAAATTGTGCATCTTAGTGACAGGTCTCAGGCATGTCTAGTTTTGATCCATATTCAAAATGGTTTCGAAAAGTTTTAATAAAAGTTGATTTTGCTCAAATTAATCTTTTTACAACTTAGACCATTTTTGGACCAAACGAAAAATTGTCAGTACCCACAACCTTCAATTTTATTGATTTCAATACAGAGTCATCCTGCTCTTGAATACAAAATTGAAGTTTCTTTTCATTACATTCATAAAGAAAAATTGAAAGTTCTGACTAAAAGCAAATAAATTCAGGGCATAGTCAGGTGTTCCTACATCCCCTCCCAGAGCCGGTTGAAGCCTCTGATGCCAAGCTAGGCCAGATCTGTGCCTCTTCATTGAGCCAATCCAAGCACTCATCAGAGAGGGTGCAATTGAAAGTGGGAGCGGGGGCCAGAAGCTTCCTCGTCCTCCATGCTGTGGCATACCGAGCTAGTTGCGCACCTCAGACCGGAAACCTTGCAGGGTACTCTATCCCCTCCTCTGGGCAAATCTGATCATGTTCGAACTGGCGCCGGAACCAGAACGAAAAATAGAAGACATAGTGTGTCATGTCAATCAACTGAATCCCGGACTGACGGGTCATGCTGTAACTCATTGCCGGCAGGTTAAGCTAAAGGCAGCACCAAGCAATGTGGTCCGCGGACAAATTGCACATCCAGCTGTACCACCATCCTTCATCCGAAACATCGACTAGACGTCGTCGGGAGAAATAGCTACGAGTTGGATATGTCGGACATGAGTCCACAACTCTTAACTTGTCCATCAACCACACCTGGGGAGGGATGAAAAATGAGAGAATAAAGAACAAAGAGATGTACGTTGGGAGAAAAAGTGAGAAGAAGGTTTTAAGAGAAAAATCGAGCCTGAGGGTCGAGTGATGTGAGATAGATATGTGACATGGGGTGGGAAACATTACCTGCAATAGTAGTGGACTCCCCGCAAACCTAGCCATCTCCCGACGATGAAAAGCGTCCAAGCCCATCAATGTTTCGGCTAGCGTCACGACGATACAGTTTTTTCCCCCTTTCAAGACCTCGGCGACCTCAACTAAACGAGTGTTAAACCCACCATAGCTTAGGACAAGTAAGAAATGGGACAGCATGCACAAGCAAAGCGTATGTCGTCGATAACCCTGCCAATGATGGTCGTCGCGGTCACCAGCATCGGAAAATCGACAAACCAAGCTCAAAGTGTCCAACTCTCTATTGGCCGATGGCTCAATATTTTGGCCGATGGCCTCTCAGAATGCCCCCAAGGTGGTTCAGAAGTGTCACAGAAGTTGGCACAATTTTTAGAGGTACAGAGCAGTACAAATAGAGGCAACATGAAGCATGGCAACGGATTTCTGAGCAAAGCCGACGGAGCATGCATGCGTCCCTCTCCCCGAGGCTATTTTACTGTTTTCATAGCTTAATTAATTTGTTTAAGTGTTGTGTAATAATTAATTAGCTTGTTAATTAGTTAATTAGTTAATTTGTATTATTTTTTTGGTCCCTCGTCGAGAGGGCGCAATTTTCTAATAAGCGTGCGTGTGTGTGATGCATGTTTTCCAACCTCACGTCTTTCTCCCTTTTACTTAACTGCTTACGATGGTTAGTTTTAGGGCATATTTCAATTAGCATCCTTATGCTATGCATGTTTGCATTATTCATTCGTATTGCATGCACCGGGCTTGGCGCATCATACTAACTGCATTGTATTTCAATTCCAATTTGAATACATGTATCGAATTGTGACATCTCATATGCCATTTTAGAATAGCCGAGCCTATTCCAATTGCATTTTTGTATGTGTTGCATTAGCCATCTTAACATGAACTAGGGTCATGTATTGATTTCTAACTAGTTCTCTATTTTGGCTCGAAGTGCACTGTGAGTGTTCATGCTTTAGCATACTACATGTGTGTTAATGTTGCCATGATAGCATGCTTGCCATGAGGCTAGTTGCTTATGTGATATAACTGTCCTAAATGCCTGTGGGTGAAGGTTGGATTACCTGAATTGGGACAATTCATTGAAATCCGCATTTTAGCCTACTTGCGAGTAGCAAACTTCAAACCATTTTCAAACAAATGGATATGCGATGCTTTGTTCCAAATTAGGCGATCTAGCCTATACTTGTGTGTTGTGCGCATCACATAGTAAATCTAGCTAATAACTGGAATAAGAATGCATGTGTTTTCAAAAACAAGATATCATGCTTAGTACAGGCCGATCTTTGATCGGGCGAGCGGGGGTGCTCATAGATGACCTTCCCCTCTCGTACCCAATTTTCCAAGCCGAGGCAACTTTGGTGATGACGGACACGTGGCCTTAGGCACGAGTCAGGATTTCCTAAATTCCCCCAAAATAAAATATTTAGGTGGCGACTCTGTATCTGGCAAAGCAGTCCATGTTTGGCACTTCTTTACAAAAATCAGTTTTCCAAAACGATTTGCCGAATTTGGACTCTTTGGTGATTTGTCAATCTCACATCGCACATTGTGAGATCAGATTAAGAACCGTAACATTTGAGTCCGAACTGAAGCAATGAAGCCCCAAGGGCGCGTCTACACCAGGGAGAAAAGTAGTACCTATGGTCTGGAAGTTTAAGATGAACCGAGAAGAAGAGGGAGATCCCCAGCAGTATGAGGTGAGTCATCGCCAATTGCCCGTGTAAGGTACTTCCACTTCCTAGCTGCATCATTTATCTATCATCTATTACCTCTATCGCATTGCATATAACATTTATTGCATGCATCTACTGCATTGTCTATTACATTCATTACATCATCCATCTTTTCCATGTTAAGCTTAGTTTGGCATGTGCCCATACTTTTCACGTTAAAACATAGCTCTACATGTGTACGTGCCTATTCTACAAGAATTGTGGTCTGAGGGTTTTGGCAACTTTTCTATGTTAGACGTGGTCTATTTTGTGTGTATGCCTTTTCTAGGTAAGACGCAGTTTGGCCTACGCCCTTTATTCACTGCATCCATTACATCCATTGCACTGTACTTTATTTTGTTGCATTCAGCATTTAGGATCATTATCTTTCCCTAGCAGATCATTCCTCACTTATATCATATCACCTAATTACTTGTACACGTTCTATGAAACACATAGTTTTGCATGTGCTCGCACCCTTTGACGTTGTAACATGGTTCTATTATGTGTAAGCATCCATGTTGTGTTGAGGCCAGTATTGAGGATGTAGGCACTTAGCCCGTGTTAAGCGTCGTTTTGTTGTGCCCACTTCTTTTCTGTGTTAAACGTGGTTTGATTTGCATCTTCGTCCCTTTATGATATTTGTGTGGTAAGCACTGCTTGTGGGTTGATTACTTCATTACATTGTCTATCATTACAATGTTTTATTACATTGTGTATTATTTTATATTTTGCCCCTGAACTACGCTGGTTTGATTCCTTACAACAGGATACGTTGGCAACCCTCAGGTTCAACCAACTGCATCTGTGTTTTATTTGTTTGCCCAAGTCTTACGGCCTTGTCAAAATGGGTCATCTTCGGGCTTTGACATTCACTCACGTCATTTCATGACTTTGAGCTCTGTCAAAGAGGGACAACTATAGACACCCCATTTTTGACAGCCCTTAAGACTTGGGCGCCACTGATTGATCACTCGATGATGAAAGTTGTGCTATGCAAATGTTCAATTTCTTCAGCAAGAAGAGCTCTAAATCCTAGCCTTACACCCTATTTTGGACCAAAACTATTTTGACCAAAACTATTTTAGACCTTGCAACCCTATTTTTCAAAATATTTTTGAAAATGTTTCTACGATGTTCTGAGGCTCGCATTTCATTTAAAAGTTGCCTTTTGTGGTAAACCGAGCAAGGAAAAAGTGGAAATAAATGGAAGAGAGGTGAGCCCTTTGAATATTTTTTAAATATCTTATTTAGAGGTTTGGAGTTGAAGAAAATAAGAGAGGAGGGAAGAAAACCCATTAAGGGAAAAGTTAGGCGTCAATCTGTTAGGGCAAAATAGAGCAACCTTCCCTAAAATAGCATATCTCTTTGCACACTTAGAATTTAGATATGAGGCCACCTCCATTGGAAAGTAGACTTCTGGGGCTACAATTTAGACTAAAGAATGACTTGAAAAGGAGTCCGGATGAAGGAAATATGCCTGTTTGAAGTTGGGCTTGAAGAGCAGATTTTTGTGGACGGCAAGCCCCCATTTGTGGGTGGCAGGCCACCATTGGTCGTTGGCCGGTCACCACTTCTAGACGCCTGGTAATTTTGGCCTTTTTGAGTGGTTTGACCCCCTTGACCCCCCAAGTGATTTGTCATCCACTAATGGTTTGCAGGCCACAAATAGTGGACGGTCGGCCACCATTAGTGGCCTACCGACTATATTTGTGGCCTACCGGCCACTAGTGCAAAAAATCAGATATTTTCTTGCCAACTGTTGCCAACTATTTCTAGATTGCTCCACCTGTCCCTATATAGATATTTTGACCCGAGGCTCATATTTTCTATATATAGAGGACCTTCTCTATTGTTTTCAAGGTTAGAAACATTTTAGGGGTAAGATTTTGGGAGCAAAAAAATATCCTCTCTCTCTACAATTCTATCTCTCTTACAACTTTCTTAGCCCTTGCCCAAACACTCTAAACAAAACCTAGAGAGTTCCTTCCTAAGGTTATTTGGGTTTGAATTTGTGCTGTTAAAGCACTTAAGAATGTGAAATTGGTGGTTTATGCCTTAAGAATTGATCTTTTCTTCAAGAGGTATGACGCTTTTCTTTTAAGCTTGCTTTGTATACTTGTTTTTCTATCTATTTCCACTATTTTTGTGCTATTTTTGAACCATAAAAAACTTTGTTTTTGTCAGTTGAAATTGGTGTTTTAGGCCATTTAAGGTTATGGGGGTATCTCACCCTTCTTTATTCCTTGCTTGTAAGGCTTTTCCACCTTTGTTTCCCACCTTCAAACCATCTCTTTTTAGGCTTTTGAGCACTGGATTTTAGAGTATTTTCAGTGGGGAAAAAATCATGTTTTGAAGTCCAAAATTGGAGGGGTTAGCCTCCCCTCCTTGTGTCTAGTTTGCTAGCCTAATTAGCTCTATGTGTTAGCTCAATTTTCCAGCCTTTTATAGCTTAATTCCAGCATGTTTTAGGCTCTATTTTAGACTGTTTTGTCTCTGTATTTGGTTGTTTATTGCATTTGAGGCTTGTACTGCATAGTTATAGCGTAATAGTCCTCACAAGCTTGGTGTTTTAGGCCTTTAGACACCACTTGTTTGAGTTGACTGCATGTTTTAGTGCTTTTCTCACTTCATTTTCATCACTTATAATCTTTGCAATCTCCCTCATTTCTTCACCCTATATTTTCTTTGAGGGTTGTTTCAACCTTAGGATAGTTTAAGCTTGAGATTGAGGTTCATTGCTTAATGGTTTGATCCTTTTTTGGGGGTTCATTACCGACGGCATGACACCTCTCTTGCCTTAAACTACCCCTTGTTTGACACTTCCTTCCCTTTAGAAGACTTATCACCAATGGACTTAATTGGTTAAAGAATGAGTTGGTAAGTTAATGGGTAAACAAAATGGAAACTAAAAGTGTGCATGATAAGAAATTGGCTTTCCTTTGATGTGTTCAATAGGACGTTAATTGAACATAAGGAAAATTAGGGCATTTCATACTCAAATGTGATGAAATGTGCCAAGTTTCCAAGATCTCCATTGCCCTTGATCAGGCATGATAGGGTGATGGTTGTTGAGTCTTATTTGTGCATTTATTAACTTGTACATCTTGGTTCCTTAGCCTTCATGCAATGAAATTGCTTGATTGATGGTTTGAGAACCAAGTGTATCACTCATTTGAGATGTTTTGATGATAAGGGGTGATACACAGTACATACAACCTGTGAGAATGCTCTCTCTTTGCCCTGTTTTCTTTCTGTTGCAGCAAAGAAAAGTGAGTCATCAGAGTCCGGCCGGCCACTGTTACTGGCCAGCAGGCCACCACTGTTGGACGGCAACCCCTCAATGATTTCCGGCCGGCCACCACTTCTGGCCTGTCGGCCACCAATGAATTTTGAGCAGCGTGCTTGTGAAACATGGCAGAGTTGATCTGGAGAATGAAATGGTGCAAGGATTGTTCAAACAGAGGATTTCGAGGGCAAACAGCGGATATTCTTTGGGTGGAAACCGAGTATGCATGGGCCTCCCTCGCTTCCCGAGACTAGTTAATTAGTTGATTAGTTTAATTTGCAATTAATCATTTATTTGTTGTAATTAATTAGTTGAAGTTAATTAGTTCGTGTTGTAATATTTAATTAGCTTATTAGTTTGTGATGTAATATTTAATTAGCTTAGCTTAATTCGCTTAATTACCTTAGCTTAGTTATTCATTCAAACTCTCCTTCATGAGAGCGTAATGTAATAATGTGTATGCCTTCCAACCCCACGTCTTTCTCCCTTTTATTTACTTGATTTTGATGGTTAGACTAGAGACATGTTTCAATTAGCATACCTTATGCTTGCATCCATTCATCTTGTATTACATGCACTGAGCCTCGGTGCATCATTCAAACTGCATTGTCATTTCAATACATTCTTGGAATATGTTCTTAGACCGCATGTCTTGAATTAATTCACATGCCATATTAGTAGCCGAGCCTATTAATGGCATAATCGCATGTGTTGCATTAGACATTTTGTATAGTCAGGAACCATGCATTTTTCTAACTCTTTTTTTTTTTTTTATCTTAGCTTGGAGTACTAGTTGAGTTCAATGCTTTAGCATACTTGCATGAGTGTGAGTGATTGCCATGACTAACATGCTTGCCATGAGGCTAAATGCTTACTTGTTCAACTGCTTAAGTGCCTGTGGATAAAGGCTTGTTGTTTGAATTTGAGTAATTCAATGAGATATACGTTAAGCCCACTTTGTTGAGTGGCAAACTCGTAGACTTTAAGCCCACTTGAGGTGGCAAAATCAAACCCTTTTCGGAAAGAAAACATGAAATTAAACTGTTCCAATTCGGGCAAACTAGTCTACACTTGTATACGCGCATCACATAGTAATGCTAGCCTAATAATCGGAACAAGAGCACATAATGTTGATAAAAATCATATCATGATTAGTAGAGGCCGATCTTTGATCAGGCGAGCGGCGGCGCTCAATTTATGACCTTCCTCTCTCGTGCCTAAGTTCCCAAGCTGTGGCAACTTTGGTGATGACGGACACGTGGCCTTTGGCACTAGTCATTGATTTCCTAAATTTTCGCAAAATAAACTATTTAGGTGGCGACTCTATATCTGCCAAAGCAGTCCAATTTTGGCATTTTTGATTCAAAATCAATTTTTCAAACGATTTGTCGGATTTGGACTCTATGGTGTTTATCAATTTCGCATTGCACTTGTGAGATTAGATTCAGAACTGCGGGAGTCCGAACTATAGGGCTTTCTTTCAAACTTCCAAAAGGGGGTACGAAAAGGGCGAGCTACACCAAGCACCTCCACGCTAGATTCATTGCCCGTGTATACTTTTTGCTACCAGCTGGAACTCTACGATACTCAACGAACCCAACTCTGCCCCTCGCTACGTGGCAGGTTTCTCCTAAGTCTACAACCCACAAATGAGGAGACTATAACTTGACTAGAAACATAGCAGTCAAAGCGAGAAAATAAGTTAGGGAGTACCTTCTTTGGCTCAGGGCAATCCTAAGCGAAGTATCCTTCATTCTTCAGGTTAAAGCACGCCATGTAACCCTTAGCTTTCTTGCCAGCCCTCTTACCTCTTTTTTCTCTTGAATGTGCCAACGCGCTTTGGCCCAAGGTGAACCCCATCTTTGTTTTTGGGAGCATGGTTAGCCCCTCCGCGCCTAGGGCCAAATGCCCGGCGCAAGTCAGACTCAGCAACAAGGGCAATGCCATCAGGTTTAGCCCCTTCTAGGTGCTAAACTTCAAGCTCCAAATGACGTGATATGTCCTAAAATGTTTTAACATCATCATTGTGCGTCATATGATGCTTCATTTCTTCCTAAGAATGAGGAAGTGAGTGAATCACTGCTTGTACTTGTTCCTCTTGTGTCAGATTATGACCTACTGTTGCCATCACGCGTATCATAGTGGACATCTCCTTTAGATACTGCTTCGCTGAATGATGCGCCTTTTTCTTATAGGAATCAAATTTCACGATCAACCCACGCAACTTTAGTTGTGGATGATCTAAGTTGGAAACAACTCCCACTATGATCGAACAACCACATGTCTCATTTTTGCTCACTCTATCGAGCGCCAAAAGTGATTTCTCATGTGAGTGAGCCAATCTTGCTTATTGACATCAATCAAAAAATCTGTATATGCTTTCTCACAAGTCATATCCAAACATAAAAAAGAATAGAACAAGCATAAATACTGATTGCATAAATAATATCCCAAACATTGCAAAGTACATAAGTAATCATCCAAGTCCAGGAAAAAAAAAAAAAGTTTACTACCATCTACATAAACCCAAAGTACTAATATGAGTACAATGGACAAGTCATGAAATGGGTTTGGTCAGTGGGTCCGCAACCATGCGACCAGTAGAAGTGTGTTTTAAGACAACTTGTTTCTGCGTCACTATTTCTATGATGAAGTTAAGCTTTTTGTCATTAGTATCAGAGCCATTATTAAGGTGTTTTTGTGCTATTAAATATCCATGAAATTAGCATTTTATGCTAATATATGTATGTATATAATTTTTTACTTGCATAAAATACTGTTGATTGATCAAAACGGTTTTATCAGACTTTTTTATTATGTCTGCAATTATATTTATATTGTTTATAAATATTCACATGTATATAATATTTGCAAAATGACATTAATAGATTATGAATTATTATTTGTAATTTTATGTTTCAAAGTAAAAAACATGTGAAATCGAAATTTTAAAAAAAAAGACAGAAAAAGAAAAAGAAAAAATAGAACTGATGCATATGTTGACATCAGCGCTAACATGAGCTCTGGCGCACGCGCTGATACACGCGCTGCCTAACCTGAGGCAGGCGTGGGATTAGTTTTTTTATTTTACTTTATTTTATATTTTTTATGGCTTTGATACCAATGAAGGAAATATAATAGTATATACACAGTGGAAAATTATATGGGTTCAGGCATACATTGTTGGTAAATAGATTGCATAATGAATCACGCTGAGAAGGTGAGTCACATACTCTTGAATAATCTCTACAACAATGGAGCACAACTACTAGAGTTTTACCCACACCAATCACAGTACAAAGGCAGAATGATTTATAGGAAGAGAGAACGTATATTTTATTTCTTGTTGTAAATACAGAACGTAAGTTCTGTTTATATAGGAGAGTCAGGAGACCCATATGATAAATATATTATCTTATATAATATCTATCCCATATCAACAATATCTAATTAATAATTATCTTCTAATATATGTTGACAATTTTCCATATCAAGATTATCGTATATCTTAAAATATAATCTATTCTTTTATTTGGATCTCTCCTAAATGGATTATGCCACTATGAGCGACCCAATTGAATCTGGGTTCTAAATCCGACTAAATAGAAAACACACTATTTTAAAAATAATCATTTCATACAAGAACTTAAGAAATGATTATTACATTTGATTTTAACTCAGTCAACATAAGCGCAATCCCTATCCATCTAATTAGAAGTAGAAAAGTTGTACTCTTTAGGAAGGGTGAAGGGCTATGGCATAAAGTGCTTTACTAATATTAAGTACAATTTCAACCATGCACGTGACACTGAAGACTACTTTTTTTTTTTCTTTTTTTTTAATCACAAGAGAAAATTGGAAGGGGTCTTTGTGTCCCACACACCAGTTCTCCAAAGGTGATTGAAATAATTATCAAACTATAGTTTGTAAAGCTTGGCATGGTCTTTCAATCTCATTTGATTATCTCACAATTGATATTCTTCAAAAACAAATAATATTGAATATTATTCTTTGTTAACCTTTGGTTTAAAGGGAAATAACGGTTTGATCCCACTATAATTTTGTCAATATCATTTCTAATAATGCAAACTTAATTCACAATAAAATTATTTACATTTTTTAACTCTTCAAACTTTATTTTAATAATTACTTTCTACATTAAATCGGCCTCTTTAAATTAAAGGCCACCTATAGGCATTAGCAAAGAGTTAGAAGAAATGTACCTATCTATTATGTCTTTTTCACTAGCCTATATATATCCAGGGTCTTCAGTTTTGATCTAATAGTTATGGCAATTGGGCATTCAAAAATCTAAATAATTCTTAAGATATTGATTCGTGATTATGTTTTAATTTAAAATAGTAAATAATTATCCCAATCAAACAATCAAGACAAATCCGCATGACAATTTAACGTGAAAAAAAATCACAATTAAAGCACCTCCAACTGTGATAAAAAACGATGGGCCAAAGTCACAAAACAATCCACTAAGAAGATAAAAAGAATTACACATGAGTACCCTCAATTTCCTAGCAAAATCACGCTTGAGTCGAACCAAACCCAGTGTGCCTCTTTCAATACCATATTCACTGCAAAACTGCTTTGCCCCAGTGTTGAATCCATAACACCGATGTTTAATCCACGAAGATGAACCACTCTAAAATTCACCAAAGTTTCAAACCCAAATTCACTGAAATCCACTGATGAAAATCTCTTTTTTTATGTGAATGAAAGAAAAAAAAAACAACCCTTGATGTTTGACACTCTATAATTCGTTGATCAATCGATCACTTTCTATACATTAAGGAAACTCATATAAAAACACCCTCCAATGTAGAATACTTTGTATTTTTCTCTTCTCTAAGAACTTGGGTGGCTTTAATGCTAAAAACAACAAATGATGCACTATATAGAAAATAGAGCCGTGAAGACCGCTCAAGCGCACACTTCACCACTCAACTGGAACATATAGGCCAATCGAGCAGTAAAACAAGTTTTCTAGATGTTTTGTATGTAGACTGAAATACTAGAAGCTCCACTTCATTGATTGAGCACACAAATGACTGCCTGACCAATCAAACAACTTTGGCTTCAGGGGCACTACCCCTCGATCTTGCTTGCGCGCTGCCTTTTGGACCACCGTAAACTAACTTGGCAGTTCAATCCTCGTACATAGTAAGTGCAGTGGTAAATAAGGAATGCTCAAGATATGGGATGCCAGCACAAACTTTGCTACACAGGCACAATTCAGGGTGTATTCGCATCTAAACACTCATAGCTTACTGAAAGGCATTTCGTCAAATAGGATTGCCAATTACAAAAACCTAACAAGCCTTACAAAAGCTAATAACAAATGGCTAATGTATTTTAAGGATTAAATGATTTGCCTATTAAATGCCTAATTAAACCCATGAGCCCAGAATTGAGCCCAAAATTGATATGTTCTTTTTTCTTTTTTCTTAGTAGGAGAGTAATAGACAAGGAAAGAGAAAATTCAAATTAATATCACGCATGATCAGGAAACATCATGCCCATTAGGTCAAAAGATCAACTTTTATTGTAAGAAGAAAAGGAAAAGAAAATATTTAGATTAGTATGCACGGTGATAATAATTAGTGTATGGTGGGCTTACGGTGGGCTAGTTAGTTAGGCTTTGAGTATTCCATGTATAACCTGCAAACAAATCCTTAAGAACTTACTAGTGGATATCCTTCTTGAAGGCCCTCTAACGAACAAGTTAGTTATCTTAAGGATAGAACTCAAACGAAGGAACGTATGAAATGAGAATGAGATATACTTGGACTGTGTATTCTGGTTGTATATATATTTGTTGGCTATTTTTGACACTTCGAAGGTTAGAAATACAGTTAGAGCATGCTAGCAAGGATTTGAAAAAACCTTACAGATAATAAATGCCAATTTAATCAGACAATTGTGTTAAGGTTTTCTTAGCCTCAATGTAGAGTACTTTATTGTGTCGTATTGAAAAGATGAACCAATAGTTTTAACTTGAATTTGTAACAGAATGGGAAGGAGAGACTGATTAGAAATTACAATTAATTAACTGAATAAACAATTACAAAGTGTTACCTTTAGTAAGGACCATTTCGAAGCTTTAAACCGACTGAGCTCTGGGATTATAGAGTTAATTTACTCCTATGAAATGTAAGTGAAGAGTATGAAAGTACAGTGCTGAAAGTAAATTGTTGAAATTTAAAAATAAATGAAATTGACAAAGATGTAGAGTTTAGATTTGGTTGGGGCCCTTTTAAGTCTTTGCTTTTATCTATTCATATCTTCTCGCTACTTCTTAGGGCTAGTATCTTTTCTTTGTACGTGTATAACAGCTAGTAATTGCTCTTTTGATAAATTCTTCGAAACGTGTTTCCTAAATGTAGTGCAAGAGCATTATTAGTTAAAACCTTGCATTTGTGGCTCACATGAGCAGCATCGAATGTAGGGTTCTTCAATGACTTGTATTT
Organism: Camellia sinensis; assembly: GCF_055761805.1. Lineage (NCBI taxonomy): Eukaryota > Viridiplantae > Streptophyta > Magnoliopsida > Ericales > Theaceae > Camellia > Camellia sinensis. The sequence goes on along the minus strand of NC_138975.1, from coordinate 96,114,200 downwards.
ATAATGCCTCTTGTTTGCCAAGTGTCATCTTCAAATTGGGTGGTTTAAATGTGGTGCCAACAATACCCCCTACGCTAGTGTGAACATAATGTTTGCACTAGTGGACATATTCTCTGGTGCTCTCTCCTTCTTATGATCACTCATTCCCTTAAATATCGCTACCATCATCAATGATCTTTCTTACCTCAATCTTTCAACCTACACTCTTGATTTTGTTATTTAATGGAACGTGAACTAAGGAATAAAACCATTAGCTCCTATTGTCATACTTTATTTAAACCCTTTGTAATCCAAAGCTTTGAAGATATGGCTAGGTTAGATACGAAGAACCTTAATGATGAGGTTATTGAAAATAGGACTACGGACATCTCTAACTGTCCTATGTCTCCAGAGTTAGGTTCTCGCCTCAAGGTTGTCCATTTGAACTCTCCCTCTTCCATTATGCAACCAGAACATTATGGTGCTTTTATACCATCTCACCCAGGCTGGGATGCACCAACTTCTTCTCCTTTTAACAACATTATTGCTGGTTGGGGGTCTTATTCTTCTTCTATTGATTAGGATACAACTGATCCTCATCTCTCGGCCCAAACTGCTATTAGTTAGGATGCTTAGGAATCACGTGCAGAACCTACCACTTGTTTCATGGTTCATCATCATTTCTTAGAACAAGTTGATCCCAATATTATTCTTTCTACTCATTGAAGCAAAGTTGTGTACCCCTGCCAACCTTGATTCGAACATCTTAGACTTGAAAACTGATTCCTTTATCCTGGTATTTGTCTTCTGTTGCTTTTCAAGTCAATCAAAAAGTTTTTCCTGATGGGGCTTCATTAGGTTTTATCCCCACTTCTGATGAAGCTTCCTTTGGTTTAAGTCCCACTATGCCTAGCCAGGCAAGCCAAACTATTCCCTTCTTGTTGCCTTGAACATGTCACTAAAGCTAGGGATGGGCATTTTCTCCTGCCCCGGTCCGCACCTGCATCCTCGCCTTGCCCTATACAGATTTTCCCTACCCCGATTAACAAATGGGGCGGGGACAGGTTTTGCTTGTCTCACCTTGTTCCATCCGAACCCCACCCCAATTATATTTATTAAATATATTTATATGTATATAGTGTATATAATTTATTTATTGTTCATCACAATAAAGTTAAAATACTAAAATGTTATACTTAAATTGATTTTTATTCAGTTATTATCTATCTTACATAATATAAATATCATGAAGTATAAATTGTTATTCATAATATACTATATTATCTACAATTTTTATTTTTATTTTTATTTTTCAACTTCTAAAATTAACCCACCTCCCGCCCCGCTTTCGTCACCCTCTAATTTGCCCCACCCCCGATATGATATGGGGCGAGGGAGAATTTTTATGAACCTGCCCCAAACCCGACCTGTGGCCATCCCTAACTGAAGCACAATACCCTAATGGTTTTAATGCTGAAACTTCATTACCTCATCTTCCTTACCGTGCTCAATGGATTTTGAAGCTTTGAATGGCTACTGAGGATCATGCCTCAAGTGCCCCTAAACCATCTTACTCTCTTTCTGGTTTACGACAACCACATCACGTATTATGCATTTAACTATTTAATCTTGAATGTTGCTTATGTGCTTAATGTGTATTTTTATGCACATGTGTTTGTTGTTGGAATATCTATTGTGATTTCTGTTATAAATCTGAAATTGAAGACCATAATGGCTTCAAAAAGCGAAATTGATAAGTTTAATAGGTATGGCATAATTTTTAGAGTCTAATGGGAAGTTTGATTTAAATTTGATTCAGATTAAATTAATTAGATAAAATCAATTAAGTTAAGTTTTGTTTGATTAGTCTTAAGCTTTAATTAAATAGCCTAATCCCTAATTATTGTGTTAAGTTAATCACCATGTATATGTATGTTGAGTATTGAGATTAAGCCCATTTGAGCTCCAAAATCTGCTAGAGAAGAGCTTTAGCGAGAGAGAGAGAGAGAGAGAGAGAGGGAGAGAGAGTTCATTTTACTGAGAGAGTGAGATTGATTTTGAAGAATTGCTTGGAGGATTGAAGAATTGTGAAATAGAGCTCAAGTTCTTGCTAAATTAAAGAATTTGGGTATGTGTTTGAACCTTAATTCAAGAATTTGAGTCATCAAGCATATGAATTGAAGAATATTAATTGATTAAACACAAGAAGTGAGCTTAGATTGTTGAATTGGGAGCTAGAATGTACATGCATGTATAATTTTGTAAAGTTTCATCATTCTGAGCATGATTGATGTTATCTATGTTGAATTTAGAAGTTGCATCATACATGCATCCACGAATTATGTTGTTTTGAAGCTCAATTTCATGTTTTGAGAGTTTTGGAAAAGAGTTTGAAGTTAAATTGTACATGCATGAGAGTTTGAGTTCCAATTATGAAGAATTATGAAGTTTTGAGCAAGAGGTTTGGAATTCATTCTTTTGAGGTGTACATATGATTTGAATATGTCATGAAAATATTTTTGGCATTGGACTTAAGTTTTGAAACACAAAAATTTTGTTATGGAAAACCCAGAATTCGGCCTAACCGCTCGAGCAAACAAGTTGTCGCTCAAGCGTACATATCATGCATCCAGCAGTTTTGTAGAGTTTTGTAGTCAGCTCGAGCAACCTTAGTTTACTTTGCACATTGGCTCGAGTGACCATCGAGCCTAGATTAGGACCATCTAGTATTTTTGCAGACAATGTGGTCCGCTCGAGTGACCAACGGTGCGTTCGAGTGAACTGCCTTGTTTCGGCATGTTTTGAAAGTTACATTCTGTCCATATTTACATCCTCATTCCTTTTTTAAAATTCCTAGGGATGAATTCTGCTTCCCAAATGAATTAAGGAGTTAGAGATGAACTTAAAAGAATTAGATAAGGTTAGAATGATCCGATTAAGAAAAGTGTTTCAATGTGCGTTATGTTTATAAATTGTGTAGGTCGATTCGCAAAGCTAAGTCAATAACTTAATCACTGTAAGTAATATCTTAGTAAATATATATTTTTTATTATATTTTCTGAATGTTCCAATGTGGTAAGTTTTTCCGAATTCATGATTTTACAAGTGTGAATGAGCTTCTACTTGTTCGATCAACATGATATCTGTAACTATAATTGACGGGATACAAATGTATATGATGGACCTAAGGTCGTTCTGTATATTTGACATAGACCCAAGGTTGTTCTGTATATTTGACAAGACGGACCTAAGGTCGTTTCAAATATCTGATATGTCTGAATATTTATTATGTGTTAACCAAATGGTCATTATACAGCTGTAATGAATGGGACCCAAGGTCGTTCTTCCAAGTATGACCTATTATGTTTCGTACATCTATTATACGTTGGACCAAAGGTCGTTCTGTCATGTATTGGACCCGAGGTCATTCCGCTATGATACAAAACTGACAAGAATGATTTTATCTGAGTATTAAAACTCATTCATATAACCTTTTATTATGATATTATTCACTGGGCTTTAGCTCACTCTGTTATATATATGTATGTAGGTTAGCAGCTGGATGTCCGCCAAAGTGAATTTGTGAAAGATTACCCGAGTTTTGTGAAACCAGCTCTGGAGTGCCTTACGAACGAGGTTTTTACCTTTGTTCTTTTGTTTTCTTTTGTTGGTCAAGTTTGACCTATACGTACGTTGATGACTTGTAAATGATCTTGGCTATGTAATATTGTTATATATATGTATAGACGTGAGTTATTAACATACAAATGATTTTGTTTATGCCGTGTATACACAACTCATTGGATAAAATTTGACAATTCTGCTTCCGTTTCTGGCCCTATATAAATAATAGGATTTGAATTATGTCTAAGGCCGTAGGTAATCTCGTGATTATTAGCCGGTTATGATCCAAACCTCCATGGGTGGGTTCGTTCATGACAAAATGGTATCAGAGCACGAACTAATAACTCACACATTTGTCCAATTGAGCAATAAGGTATCTAGAATAGATTAAGAATGCATTCATCTGATAAGTATATGTTTGTGTGCATTGAGATTATGTAAAGATGTGAACATGTGAACTTTGGATTCAAATGACTATGTGTATATGCAATTTCTATGTTTATTATAATATGAGTTCATATAGATCATGGTGAGAATAAGGGCTGATGAGATAGAAAAGTCTTCTATTGCCCGCTTAGACATAATGGAAAGAATGATTCAGGATATGCCTAAGTCACTGAGGCAACAACAACAACAACAACCATCCCCACCTCCACCAATGTCTGTACCAGCTTCGGTAGAAGAACACCAAGCAAATGATCGCTCAATTGCTTTGAGTAAAGAGTTCAAAAAGATGAAACCGCCATTGTTCTGGGGAGGAGTTGAACCTCTAAAGGCCGAAGCATGGGTTCTCAGCATTGAGAATTATTTGAAGTATTTCCATGCATTGATGCACAGGAAATTGTGTTAACGACCTTTACCTTGGAAGGCAAAACTCGTAGGTGGTGGATGTGAGTTTGGGACGAAAATGTGGGAATCAGTTGGGCTCGATTTCTTGAGATCTTTAACAATAAGTACTTCTCTCAATGCATCCGAGACCACAAAGTATCTGAATTTGAAGGGTTCAAGCAAGGTAACCAAATAGTAGCCGAATATGAGGCACGATTCACTGAGTTGGCCAGATTCGCACCACAAATGGTTAATACTAATTACAAGAAGGTGAGAAAATTTAAGAATGGACATCGAAATGCAATCCTAGAAAAAGTGAATGTTCTAGAATTACCAAAGTACATGGATGTTCGTGACAAAGCTTTAATGTCTATGGGATGCTTTTGGGGTTACCAAGCGTGCCCAACAATTTGGATTCTTGATCTTCTGATCTAGTCTCACTAGTACAATGTGAAACATAAAATGAGAGTCCAAATCTGGCAATTTTTATAGAAAATCTGTTTTATTGCAAAATATTACTAGAAATGAACTGTATCATCACATTTCACAGTCGCTACCTAATCTTTTGGGGAAATTAGGAAACTTGTGACTCGTGCCAAAGGCCACCATTTGTCATAACCAAAGTGTCTCGGCTCGAGAACATAGGTATGAGAGGGGAAGGTCATTGATTGAGCACCCCACTCACCCGATCAAAGATCGGCCTTTACTAAGTCATAATGTGGTTTTTATAATTAATGTAAATCCATATTCTAATTTTTAATAAAGCTACCATTACTATTTGTGGCATTCAAATATAAATTGTATTGCGAATTTTGGTTATGCTCTGACTTTATGCACTTTTTGAAAAGAGGTTTCTTGGGAAAAATGCACAGCATAAGAGTCATCTACACTCCAAAATAAATAACACAACCTCCATCCATTGGCATTCAAGCAGATATCTCACTTAAGCACTTAGCCTAATGTTGTAGCAACATATATGGTAAGGAACACGTACATGAAATATGCTAAAGCTCAAAATGTTCATCTAGTACTCCAAGGCGAGTCACAACATATACAGATATGTACAAATGTGCTTGATCCTATATGAAAGTTTCTAATGCAATACAAACAAAGCATGTATCTAGAAGTCCAGATGCTAAGATGTAACATGAGTATAACCACAATACATGGATTTATGCACGTATTCATCTTTGAAGATAGTAAATCATATGAACGCGGTTGATCCAGATCCAAATGCATAGAAAAATGGATGCAATATACGGGCATGATAAATATAACATGATGCAATACCAAAAGTGAATAAATGAAAGGGTTAAAAAGACATGGGGTTGGAAGATTATTACAACAATTCGAATAAGAAAAGGGGGAGAGAGAAACTGTTACAATAATAAATTAATTCAACCTAGCTACTACTGAATCTAACAAATCATACTAAACAAAGAAAAAAAGTAATCCAAGGGCCTCAGGGGAGCATTCCCCAAAAATTGTCTGTTCTATTCTTGGGGGAAATGACCGACCAGACACCAAGTGAGCAGGCCGAAATAGAAAGTGGCCGGCTGAACTCCCCTTTCGGCTAGAAATTAGGTCAGTGCAAGATCTTAGGATAGAGGTTAAAGGAAGGCTTTCCGGGGGGTTCTCACACTTTCCACCTCATTCGTTGACAGGGATCACTTAGGAAGGAGTTGAATGGACCATAGCCATCAACAATAACATAAACAGATATATACAAAAGATATTTTGCTCAAAGAAACAAATTAAATGGATCAAAATTAAGAATAAATTCAAGCCCAAGAAATAGATAGGAACCTTTATCATCTCTTTGTGAATAAGGGCAAGTTAATACCTGGATCCATGTTATTAAGTGGATGGTGTAGATTAATACAAATCATTTCTTGGTAGAAGCTTTGTTTACTAAAATAACAGATTTATCAAACTCGTTGAAAACTCCTCATCTAGTCGTAGAACAAGGATGATAACACCCCTTTCTATGTTCACAAATGATTGAAAAGGGAGGTTTCAACTTCTTTTGACCCAAATTCTCTTGTTCTACTTCCAAAATACTCAATGAAAAGGAAGAACAACACTTACCAACATAAAATCCCATGGATCACGCAAGAAACCTCATGAAACAACCCCCAACACTCATCATCATGAGTAAAGAGTTGAAATACATAGATTGGCACACTTGAGAGAGAGGGTAGGTGAAGATAAATTGTGTAATAGGGAGAAGAGTTATTCTACCTATTGAACTTGTGAATGGATGGCTAAAACTACTCCCAAGCACATCTACAAGGGTCCAAAATTCATAAGAATGAGATAGTTGAAGCTAACAAAAGCAAGAAAACAAAGAAAAGACTATCAATTCAATGGATGTGTGGCTAAGGCTACTCCGTCCACATCGATGAGGACTTACAACAATTAGATAATTGAAAGCAAAGTTAAAATAAAGGAAAAAGTAGAGAGAACAGGATCCAAGGGACCAAGGATTCACCTCTTAAAAAGGATGAACCTTTCCTTTTCACGAACTCCGTTTAAGGTCCTTCAAGAGCTTTTAGGGATGTTCTTTAATGTCCAAAGTCCTTTGTCTAGAGCTTAGGATCATGCTTTAATGAAGAAAAGGGTATTAAGGTTGAAGGTGGTAGGCGTGAGATGAGGAAAGAAGAAGACAACTTTTAAGCTTTTCTATTCTTAGGCAAGTTTTTTTTTTTTTTCTTCAAACCCTTTGAAAAGAGCTGGCGAGCTCTATATATAGAGCCTAGGTTATAAATATCTAAGATATTTGTGGTAGGTAAGTAAAAAAAAGCTAAAATTCCTGAAAATACTATGTACCTAAAACATTCAGCCGGCCAAGCTTCCTAGTGATTAGCTGAGTGCTTTTGTGGCCGGCCATCATTTGGTGTCCGGCCAGCCAGTGGGCACATCATCACATCAACAAGAGCATGTTAGCCAGAATTGAAGGGAGAAACAGATATTTATGAGGATTTCATCATTCCCATTCACTTCCACTATATTCGTCGCTCCGTTTGTTTGAAAGAATACGATGCTTTGACTTTAAAAATATTAGCCTTAGAACATTGTGGTAACGTCTAGAGTTGCACCACTAAAACTCTTTTTGAAAGAGGTTTTCATTTTGGTCAAAAAATATTTTAAGGACATCTGGAGGGTTTAAAGCTCGATCCTTAGAAATTTTTCTGTAGAATTTATAAAGATTAATACCTCTCATTTTTGTCATCAGGAACTTAAAAGGGGAGCGCCAAGGTCTTAAGGCTAGTAAAAAAATGGAGTGTCTGCAGTTGCCCCTCTTTCACAAAGCTTGGTATGTCATTTTGTGATGTGAGTGAATGTCAGAATCTAAAGACGAGTCTTTTTGATGAATCTACAAGATTTGGGAAAACAAACAACTACCGATAAAGATTTGGTTAAAGTCAAGGGTTGCCTACGTATCCCTTTGCAAGGAATCAAACCAGTGTAGTTCAGGACTAGAATACTAATGCCATGCTCGAAACACATTTTGAAAAGATGGGCTTATTAGATGCGCACTGCAATGATTTCATAATTGGGCTTACGTGTACCACACTGCTGGAGTTTGATGATGCGAATGCTATGGAAAGTGACGAGACAGAAAAATAGATAAAGCTGCAAAGATGCCAAAAGAAAAAGGGAAGCTAACACAAGCAAACATACAATGTAAAAAAAAATGCAACAACCACCCATGCCATAGTGCGAGAGGGAAAAAGAAAAGGATGGTGGCAACCAAAGCCGCATATGACCGATGGTCAGAATAACAAGGAACTCCAGAACACACTCCTAACATGTTGCAACATGAAGCAAGAAAAGATGGTGTTAACCGCCAACCTCGCAATAGGCTATATTAACCGGAAGGTGGTGTTAATTGCCAATCCATAGGGGGCAGTATTAACCAAGGGTGCTGTTAACCGCCAACCCCACAAGGGGCGGTATTAACCGAGGGTGGTGTTAACCGTCAACCCACACATGGGGCAGTATTAACCGAGGGTTACACCTTTCACACTTAGCATGTGTGGGGGGTGATTGCAATAATAGAAACATTATGTCGTAGAGGTAAATGTAGGAAAAACTCAACAAAGACAAGGACAAACCTTCCTCTCCACGAGTTTTGCTAGATTATCCCGCCTTAGCGCATAACAGGGGTGACAACCATACATCTCTAAGTAACTACTGCACACTTTTGAACACCTTTCTTCAAATATATTGTTGATGCTAACTTGGCCAGCTAAAAATTTGGTCAACAGAATAAAGGATTAGTCGGCCGGCCCTATCGAGTTTTTACAAGGTCAGAACAATCATTTCACAACTTTGAATGTTTATAAAAAGGTGCGACCATCCAACTTCCTTCACTTCCATCTGAAAACAGCTTTCCAACTCTCTTAACACATTTCCAAACATTAACCATGGTTGATGATGACCTCCTCCTTTTTCCATCCAACTCTTTCATCGATTTTGACAAGCCGAATACGCCATCAGGCAATGATACCTCTTCTGGAAATAGGGTAGCAAAGGCTCCTGTTACGAACATGACAGATGTCATCGACCCAAAGCTTGCTTTATCATTACGTACGCTAGGAGGCACGGACTAGGAAACCCTCACGAGGGTGCTAGTAGTAGCTGGTAGGCAACAGTTGAAAAGCCTGCACAGACTCAGGCCCATGGGCAAGGACATAACTATGGTCCTAAACACGCTCCTCGCGAGCGACAAGGCCTGGGCCTTCGAGGTTGATGAGGATGCGGGCATGCCCGAGTTTTAGTAGCTCCACACATTCCAAACATCCATCCTGAGGTTTGGTTACCTCCAAAACTAATCATTTTCTCCCAAATGGTTTCCATGTAATACTTTTCACTTTCTCTAACTAACACTCTTCTTCTTTGTTATAGGGTAGAGCAGCTATGCCTGAGGTAATTATCATTAGCAGTGATGATGACAATGATGGTGCACCTTACATACCACTTGATTATTTGTCTACAGGTAGTAGTGTCTTTGGTAGTAGGCCTAGTGGCGATAATGATGCCCCTGGTAGAGTTGCTTCCTTACTACCCTCTAGGACAATGGCTTTGGCCGCCTAGCTTTGCCTTAGCTTGTACTCTACTCATCCTTGGTTTTTTTTTTCTTCCTTGTATAGCTCGTAGAAACTTTGAATGTAATACCCTAAACTATCATAGGACTTTTTGTACCTACCTTTGTAAATAACTTGCGCCTTTCGTGACCCATATATATAACAACTCTCCTCTTTTTTTCTTCTTCTTCTTTCTTTTTTTGTTTTTTTTTTCTTTTTGTCTTTTTATTTATGAATGATGTCCATTTATTATTTGTATCTGAATGCTTGTATACCTGACTAAACATCCTCTCATTTTCCAAACTCTGTAACTATATGTCTTCCCTCGTTCAAGCATTTTAAAACTCATCAATGCATCTGAACTAATTTCCAAAACCTGCTGGCCAATACCATAGTCGGCCGAGCAAATGTGAGGTCAACCGGTTCACCCCAAGCTTTTCCCTGAGTAGCTCCTAACTTTTCCACTTCTGATAGTGTGCAAAATGGTGGTACTTCAGCTGCAAATAACCACCCAAAGTTTGTTGTTTATGTAGTTTTGTACACCTTCTTTCATTTCAAATGGTTCATAACCTCTCTCTCTCTCTCTCTCTCTCTCTTTCTCTCTTTCCTTTCCAGTACATCTTGAGACATGGGTTCTTCACCTTATTTGGGCTTTGCTAGCTTGTCCGATGAGAGCTCTGACGATGCTGTAGTCCTAGACTTGGAAATTATAACCTCAAGAACTTCCTCTAGTGGTAGAGGATGTAGAAGAAGGCTTGTTCATGTGAGAGAGGAGCCACAGGCGGTCTTGGAGGAACCCACCATTGACAATGGAAGATGAGTTTGTGGCCGCGATGAAGTTGTTAGCCGATCTTTGCTTATACCCGGGGCCATTTTCATAGACTTGGTCCGAAGCCTCATAGACTCCAAAACTGCTTGCCCATGGGATCTTCAATCCCTCATCTCACCACCACCCTGGAGGTATAATGTTTTGATCTCACCAGTCGTTTCCCATTCTGCATGGTTATTTTTTTACTTCTTCCTTCAATGACACGGTTCTTTTTGGCTTTAGAACGAACTTGGAATCATTCTGACCACCTACTTTGGGTTCTCTGATGTTGAGTGGCAATGAAGAAGATGACATGTGAACTGCTTCTGGCATTGATAAAAACTCTAATGATCATGAAGATTTCGGCGATGACGGCGATGCACTAGGAAACCTTTCATATTCCTTGGAGCACTAGAGCCTTTTCCTTACAACTTAGGCTACTCCAGATGCATCATTTCCTCATTTTGCTCTTTGAAGGACAAAGGGTTGCACTTTCATGTTCATAAAGAACTTGGCGTATAGAAACAAGCATGTTTTGGGCTTGCATGTCCCAACACTTTCCTCTTGTGAAATACAGTTGCTCTCGTAATGACTAAGACTGTAAACACTCCATTTTGACCAGCCTTAAGACTTGGGCACTCTCTTCTGAACATCCAATGATGAAAGTTGGAACATGCTATCTTACGAATTCATCAGTAAAAGAGCTTGGTTCAAGCTTTAATTCCAACCCTACACCCATTTTGGCCAAATGATTTTAGACCCTTTTTATATCTTTTTCAAAATGTTTTTTTTTTTTTTTGTTTTTCGTGTTAATTCAAAATTTCTACAATGTCCATGGCTTGTATTTTCAAAATTAAAGTGTTATATTTTCTTAGTAAATTGAGCAAGAACACAGTGGAAATGAGCAAAAAGACAGAGAATTTTGTAGGGGATAAAAAATCCTATTTTTCAGTTTTAAAAAATTGTCTGGCCAAACGATTTTTTGTCTAGCCAAACACTTTTTTGTTTGGCCAAAAGATTTCACTTGGCTTTTTTTTTCTTCTTCTTAATTTTACACAAATATCTTAGATATTTTCCCTTGGGCTTCCTCCGCAAATATCGCATATATTTTCTTTCCCCCAAAAGCCTATAAATACACCTCTCCTTCTTCATTCCAAACGGTTACAAAATTTGATTACACCCACTTATCATCTTCAACCTTCTTCTCCATTTTCTTCACTGTTCTTCATTAATACACCACCCAAAACTCCATTAAAGCTAAAAACTAAGGTTGAGAAATATTTCTAAAAGGTTACATAATATTTTGAAAAGCTAAAAGCTTTGTTTACACCCACCTCCTACACTTCATCTTCAGCCTCCATTTCTCATGCACCCATCACCTAAACACCATTGAAGCTTGAACTTCAAGCCTCTTGCTGAGATTCTAAGCCATTTTCAAGAACCTTGAGGGTACTAGGAGAGAGTTTGTGTACAAGAAAGCGGTTTGTCTCTTCAAGAGGCGAACTTTTGCAATTTTTTCATATATCTCTCCGGTTCTTCATTTAAAAACTTTGCATCTCATTATTGTTGTGTATTAATCATGTGATTATTATTACTCCTCATGGATGCAGAGGGAGCAGAATTTAGCCACCCATCTATTGAGTTGATAGTTCTTTCTTCATTTTCTTGCTTTCCTTAGCTTCAACTTGATTGTTGTTATGCGTCTTAGAACCTTGTGGATGTGTTTGGGAGTAGCTATAAGCCATCTATTCACAAGTTCAATAAGTAGAATAACTTTTCTTGTTATTACACTCCTCTCCTTCATCTATATTGTCTCTTAAGTGCATCAATCCATGTGTTCCAACTCTTTGCTCAATATCAATAGGTGCTAAGGGTTGTTTCATAGGATTGCTTGAGTGACCCATGGGATTTGGTGTTGAGAAAGTTGTGTCCTTACTTTTCTTTGGTTTTTTTGGAAGTAAAGTAAGATGTTTTATGTCAAAAGGTGTTGAATACTCCCTTCTCAATCATTTGGGAACATGGAAATGGTGGAAACACCTTTGTTTCATTGAATAGGAGAGGAGTTATTTATAACCTTTGATGAATCTCTTACTTTAATAAGCAGAGCTTCCATCAAGAAATTATTTAGATTAATCTACGCTCTCCACTTAATAGCATGGATTTAGGTATTGATTTGCCCTTATTCACAAAGAGAAGATGTAGGTTCCTATCAATTTCTTGGGCTTGAAGCCATTCTTGATTTTGATCCATTTAATTGTTGACTTGTTGCAAAATATACGTTGTATATATTTGTTTGTATTATTGTTGAGGGTTAGGGCCTATTGGTCTCTTTCCTAAGTGACCCTTGTGAGCAGAGAAGGAAATGGGGGTGAACACCCCTCAGAAAGTGTCTTGCGGCTTCTGTTCTGGGAACCCTACACTGACCTAAATCTTAGCCAAAAGATGAATTCAGCTGGCCTTTTTCCCTATTCAGCCGGCCACTGTTTTGTATAGCCGCCTAACTTCTTTAAGTACAATGCAGACAACTTTTGGGGTGTGGTCTCATAGGTGGTTCTAGAGTTCCTGATCAAGTTCTTTTATTTATTTTATATGATTAATTAGATTCAGTAGTAACTTGGCTAAATTTATTCATTGTTGTATTAATTTCTTCAATCCCACTTTCTTTTCTTTTTTATTATTATTCATTCAAGTGTTGTAATAATCTCTCCCTCTCCCCTTATTTCTTATTCGAATTGTTGTAATAGTCTTCCAACCCCACGTCTTTCTAACCCTTTTATTTATGTGCTTTATGGATAGCATCATGTTTTATTTATCATATCTATGTTTTGCATCCATCTTTCATAAATTGAGATTCAGCTACTTTGCATATGTGCATTTCATCAATTCTTATGTGCCTTTGTGCACTAATTAATACCTTGAAATGATTTGCATATCATGTAATTAGCAACCAAATCTTTAGTTGCATTTTGTGTAAGTATTGCATTAGCTATTTGTGTATAGGATCATGCATATGTATATAGCATATTATTTTTTGGCTTGCAGAGAAGGAATACTAGGTGAGCAGTTATGGCTTTAGCTTCTCTGTTATGTATGTTATTTTGCCATGTTTAATATCCTACCATGTGGCTAAGTGCTTAAATGATATACCTCTTTGAATGCCAGTGGATGAAGGTTGTGTTGCTTAAGTTGGAATGATGTTGATTGATATGCATGTGAGCTCAGTTTTCTTTGAGTTGTATATTTATTCAAAAACCATTCAAAAATGCATAAAATCAAAGCATACCAAAATAAGTGACATGATCTATACTTGTTTGCTTCACATAGTAATGTTAGCATTATTAATAACCAGAATATGAGCATATAATGTTTATAAAACTCATATCATGGTTTATTAGAGGTCGATCTTTTGATCGGGTAAGCGGAGGTGCTCAATTCATGACCTTTGCCCTCACACCTAAGGTTCTGAACTAAAGCATCTTTGGTTATGATGAATAGTGGCTTTGGCACGAGTCACGGGTTTCCTAATTTTTCTAAAACATTAGATGGCGACTTTGAGATCTGGTGATGTAGTCCATTTCTGGCATATTTTTCAATAAATGAATTTTCTATAAAAATTACCAAATTTGGACTCATATTTCTGTTTCACATTGCAATTGTGAGACTAGATTAGGAAATCGGGAGTTTGAATTGTTGGGCATGCTTGGTAACCTCGAAAGCATCCCACAGTTTCTAGCGGCTCTGCTGGGGAAACTAAGAGACCTTGACTTGAACTCCATGATATGGGATTTATTTATATTTATGTGTTCGTTGTATTGCATGCATGGTGAGCATAGGTCACTTTATTTGCCATCTAACATCCCGGACGACTTGTCGAATGTGAGCTCTATTACGGTGGAAATACAAACCTCGAATCTAGACCACTAACGTTTTGCTTGATCATTCCTTCACTTATAGGTATTAGGTAGGGTAGGTATATCGGTGTCTTTCTGAGGTACCCTTTTTGACCAGACTAACCTAGTCCATATATTGAGCTGTATCAACTTCCAAAATTATGATAGGTTGCTTTCTTGTGTCTAAGATGTGATGTGTAGATACCCCATTGTTTATCGATCTCAAGATATGGACGTCATCGTTTGTGCACTCAATGATTGAGCTTGTTTGTGCTTGTTTTGAGGGCCCGAAATTCTCAGCAGAGCGCCTTGTCTTTGAGCCTCTAAACCCATTTTGTTTTGTACTTGTTTTTGGGGCAAACCTTGTTGTCTCTTGCCTAGAAGGGGGAGGGGCCTTATCGGCCACTTTTTGTTCTTGTCGACCACTTAAAGTGGTCGGTCGGCTAATTAGAGTGGTCGACGGCCATTTAAGGTGGCCGACGACCATTTCTCCCCTTTTTCAGATATTTATTGGCCAGCTGTGCCAGTTGTTGTTCACTGAAGTGCATCTCCATACACGTGTATGGAGGGATAAATACAAGCCTTACTCTTGATTTTCTATATATAGGGGGTGCTTTCGCCCATTTGAGGAGGTTGGACATTTTGGATCAAAATTTCCTGTCTCTCTCTCTAGAATTCTCTCTCTTTCTTCTTATTTTGTGCCATATAGTTAGATTTCTCTACACTTTTCCACAAGGACCCTTAACCAAACATTCTCACCTTGGAGCTGAGGTTCTTTGAGGTTTAGTTTGAGCTCTTGAGGGAGGTTTGAGTTGGAATTTGTGCCTGTTTTCTGTTGTGCTTGAATAGGTAGAAGACTTACATTATAGGCTTTGTTTTGATTACATGCTTTGCCACCTTTTTGTACTATTTTTGGCTTGGTTTTCAACTACAAAAACTCTGATTTTTGAGCCTTAACATGATGGTTTGAGGTCATTTTGTGTAAAGGGGTAGTCTACCCTTCTTGTTGCCTAATTGTGAAGCTTTTTGTGCCATCTTTCAAGGCTTTCAAATCAAAATTTTTGGGCCTTTAAACCACTGAAATTCAGAGTTATTTCAGTGGTGGAAAACATGTTTTGAAGTCTAAAAATGGAGTGGTTGGCCTTCCTTCCTTGTGTCGTACTTGCATTCCTAGTTAGCATCACATGCATGGTAGCATGTTTTTGTAGCCTAACTTAACTTATTTCCAGCATATGTTTGCCTCTGATTTGGAATGATTTAGCTCTGTTCTGGGCTACTTTGGTCATATGAGTCTTGTTTTGTATAGTTGTAGTGCACTAGTGTGGTGTTTTAGGCCTTTAAAGATGCTTTGCTTGAGTTGGTTGCATGTTGTAGTGTCTTTTTACATGTAATTTCAGCATATATAGCTTTGTCACATGCTCATTTATTTCACTCTTTCTTTGCTTTTTAGAGTTGCTCTTGAGTCTTGCTTGCAAGCTAACATGTGAGCATGTTTTTCTAGCATTTTGTACCTTAATCTCAGTATGATTTTTCCACTATTTTGACTGGTCTTAGCTCTATTTTGAGCTAGTTTGGCCCTATGAGGCTTGTATTGTGTTATTGTAGTGCAATTTCTTCCACTAGCTTAATGTTTTAGGCTTTTAAACATGAATTGCATGAGTTGCTTGCATGTTTTAGTGTCTTTTTGCACTCTATTTCAGCACTAAAATCTCTGCATTCTCTCTCTATTCTTCACTCTTTCATTTACTAAAGTGACTTTGAACCCTTTGTTGGCTTGAGTGTCAAATTGAGACACTTGTGCTTGAGGGTTTTTACTAACCAATGACATGAGGAATCTTTCATGCTCAATGCACTTGTGGTTTAAGCCTACTTTCAATTAGAGGACGCTCACTTTTGGACTAATCAATTAAAGAATGGATTGGTAATCTAAAATGATTAAATAAAATTGGACAAGTAAAAGGGGCAAGATAAAGCATCTTTGTGTTGCATTGCATATGTTCGGATCGGACGTTAATCCGAACACGAGAAAAATGGGACGTTTCATACTCAAAGTGATGAAACGTGCCGCTTTTCTTAGTCATCGTCCCCTTGATCATGCATGATAGGGTGGTGTTTGTTTTGGTCTTGTTTATGCATTCATTAAGCTTATACAAGCTTGGTTCTCTAGCCATCATGCATTGAAAAGGCTTGGTTGATGGTTCGAAGGCCAAGAGTTGCCCTCATTTGAGTTTGTGTGATGATAAAGAGGGCAACAGTACACACATTCCATGAAAATACATTGTTTTGCCTCTGTTTGCTCTCTATTGTAGCAAAAGGAGAAGTCCAGGGATGGGGTGGCCGACTGGCCAGTTTTAGTGCCCGACGGCCACTTGAAGTAGCCGACCGGCCAATTGTAGTAGCCGACAGCCACTTTTTGTAGCCGACCGGCCACCAGTGAAATGTGGCACAAGTGTGATCCTGAGTTGGAGCAAAGGCATTCTGGGAGTTGGTACAAATTTCAGTGATCAAAACGAGTGCAAACAAAGGCATCCGATGGCAAGGCAACGACATTTTCGAGTGGATCAGCTGAGCATGCATGCGTCCCTCGCCCTCAAGCCCATTTAGTCGCTTTTGTTAGCTTAGAATAAGTTAGCTATTTCATTCATACAAGAGTTGTAATAATTAGCTTAGAATAGTTAATTAGTTTTGGTTTGTAAGAATTAGTCTAATTTGTTTAATTACTTAGCATTAATTAGCGTAACCAGTTAGCTAATTCATTCGGATCCTCCTTCGAGAGGGCGTAATGTTGTAATAAGTGTGCGTGCGTGTGTGTATGTCTTGCATGAACCGAGGCTCGGTGAATCATTCAAACTATATTGCAATTTCAATATCTTATTTGAATACGTGTTTCAAAGCATGTTATCAAATTAAATCAAATCATATGCCATATTAGTAGCCGAGCCTATTAATCGCATTATTGCATGTGTTGCATTAGACACTAAACATAGTTAGGATCATGCATCTTTCTAACTAGTTTTTGTTTTGACTTGGATTACTCGGTGAGTTTTATGCTTTCGCATGCTTACATGAGTGCGATTACCATGTTGCCATGATAGCATGCTTGCCATGAGGCTATTTGCTTAAATGATTAACTACATGAATGCTTGTGGATGAAGGCTTTGTTGTTTGAATAGGAACAATTCAACGAATGTATGTTTTAAGTCCACTTGAGGTGGCAAATCTGCAAACTTTTAAGCCCACTTGAGAATGGTGAATTCAAACCATTTTCAAAAACAAACATAAGTTGAGTTGTTCCAATTCTCGCAATTTTAGTCTATACTTGATTGTGTGCGCGTCACATAGTAATGTTAGCTAATAACCGAAATAAGAATGCATAATCTTTATAAAATGACATATCATGGTTAGTAGAGGCCGATCCTTTGATCGAGCGAGCAGGGGTGCTCATTTCATGACCTTCCCCCCTCGTGCCCAAGTTCCCAAGCCGGGGCAACTTTGGTGATGACGGACACGTGGCCTTTGGCACGAGTCATGGTTTCCTAAATTTCCCCCCAAACAAAATATTTAGGTGGTGACTCTGTAATCTGGCAAAACAGTCCAATTTTGGCATTATTTGATTTAAAATCAATTTTCCAAAAAGATTTACCAAATTGGACTCTTTGGTGTTTATCCGTTCCACATTGCACTTTGTGAGATTAGATTCAGAACAGTGATAGGAGTCCGAACTGTAGGACCAATTCGAGCTCTCCGAAAGAGGGCGCGAAAGAGTCGAGCTACATGATGATACTGCTTTTTTGAATAGTGAAGCTCTAGATTTATTCAACGCTAGGACAGGGAAACCCTAGTCTCTAGGGGTGTTTGGAATGATTCCTTAAGTGTGAATGTGAGATGCTTGCTATGCGATTGTGAAATCTTTGGAAAAATGGCACCCAATCCTTAGAGAGTCTTATTTTGACAAGGGATTTCTTTCAAAATTTATGATTATATCATAATCAGAATTTGTGGTCAGAATCTAAGGAGCTATGTTTGTTTGATGGAGGAACAGAATTCTAGGGATTGTATCTGAATGGATGAAATTACAGCAGGATCAAAACCAGGGTCAAAAATTGTTTCTTACTTTGTTTTGATCGACATGTCTGGCACCATGATCTGATGGGGTATTTTGTTTTGATGCTAGGATTCACTGAGGTCAAGAGAGCTTGATTATGTATGCTTTGGTGGGTCGCCCACAAGGAGCCATCCCCAATTCAAAAACAGTGATACCCAATCTAGGGAAAGCCCAGTCCAATCTAACTCGAAAAAAGTCTAATCCATCCTATTCCATATGAATCCAAGCTAACAAAATAAAAAAACACACCACTTCATTCAAACCCACAAAAACCAAATGAAAAAACTCCAGTCCATTCAAACCTGCAAAAGCCAAATTCCAAAAACACTCTAGTCCATATAATCTCGCAAAAGCTATCTTCGATGTGGTCATATCCACCCAATTCCCCAATTACTAATTCACCTAATCCCATAATGGCCCGAAATCTAGTGGATCTAGTAGACATGCTTACAGCTCTCCAACAAACTATGGGTACTCTTGATCACATAGTAGCCGCTTAGGGCGACACCATTGCCAGAATGCAACAACCAGTTGGCGCAATACTGCACATCCACTACCAATCAATCATCCTGTTCCAGACACACCTATGCTAGTCGAGAATTTCTTGGGTCTTGACCAACCAGAAGAGTTGGCCCAGGTTTTAGCTTTTGAAACTCCACCACATCTTGTCGAGGGGCTTTTTCCCATTGATCTTACTGAGTTTGATCTGCCTATGCTAAAGATAGCCAAGATAGAAGAGTTGTTCAAAAAGTCACAAGGGATTTATTCTATTCTCGATATCGAGGATGGTTATATCGAAACTACTGTCAGATTTCCAGAAATATTCAAGATACCACATGTAGGCTGGTTTAATGGATTAGGGAACCCCATGGTGCATATCCGATTATTCTTAGATGTCTTAAAATCGATGGGCTTAGCTCATGCCCAAAAGCTATCTCTGTTCGACCGAACTTTGTTGGGAATAGTTACCGCCTGGTATGCTAAATTGGACGATTCAGCGAAACAAAGTTGGAAGGAGCTAGCTGAGGCATTCATCACTCAGTACTCCTATAACACAAATTAAAGTAAGCACTCGGGACTTAGACAAAACCCGTTAGGAGCCCAAAGAGAGCTTTGTGGAATTTATAAGAAGATGGAGAACCAAGGCGGCCATGATGACCAACAGGTCTTCAGAGAATGATCAAATTCGAATGGTTATGAGAAACCTACATGGGAAATTGCTACAAAAGATGATAATCCTTCCTCTCTTTACCTTTAAAGATTTGCATGAAATGGGGGTCCAGAATGAAGATGGCCTGAAGCAAGGGATCTTATTAGACTAGCAAGAATCCATGAGGAAGACCTTTGTTCGTGATTCCAATGCTACTAGCAGTAGTAGCACAGCTGTGAAACCTTCAGAAAACAACATTGTTTCCACCTTAGCCAAAATAACCAACCCATTTACTTAATCCAACCCACAACCTCACTATTCAACCTAGCCCCAAACCTTGAATCTTTTACCCTCTTTTCATGTCCTTATCCCAAGCCATGAAAGTGTTGTTAGATAAGGGACACCTCGAGCTCCTAGATCCTAAACCCCTTCTTGACCCTCTTCCACCCAAGCATGACGCATTCAAATATTGTTCCTTCCACCACCACGTGGACATAGTACTAACCGATGTATCTGCCTTTGTCATAAGATCCAGGATCTCATTGATGATGAAATCATAGCTCCACTGCAAAGGCCACACATCACCACTAACCTACTGCCTACCCATAACTGAGTACCACCACTTCCCCTCCTTAACCTCATCCATACACTACCATCCACCTACAGCCCCAGTATATACATCATTCCATCTCATCTACCCAAGTCTAAGGTGTTCAATCCAAAGGGTACCGACTTGTGCATGATGAACGCACCTGAACCCCAATCCTCTCAAACCAAAAAAGTGAACTCTAGAAAAACCCAACTTAGTCAATCCATTCATACCAATCTAGCTTAGACACACCACGTGCAACAATGGTCGTCCCCTCTAGTTTTGAGATGTTGGAAATGATTAAAGACCTTTAGAGAACTGTAGCAGATTTAACCTTTGGAGTTTTGGCCCCGTCATTGACTACATCCCATGCTAGGAATTTTGTTTCAAGGAGCTCTCTAATCTTGGGGCAAACTAAAAATGGAATAGGCTAACCCAAAGTATAAAATGTGATGAACGTTGTAGACGTCCCCGAACGTCCCGGGAGGAAATCCCCTCCGTTTTGTTCATTGGGCTCACTACAGTTCAGGACTCAATGTCACGATCCTGTATCTAATCTCGCAGAGTGCAATGCAAGACGGATGAATCATCAAAGAGTCCAAATCCGGCAAATCGTTTTTGAAAACAAATTTTTTTGAAAGAAGTTCCAAACATGGACTGCTTTGCCAGATACATAGTCGCCACCTAAATATTTTATTTTGGGAAATTTAGGAAACCCTGACTCGTTGCCTAAGTCCACGTGTCTGTCATCACCAAAGTTGCCTCGGCTTGGGAACTTGGGTATGATTGGGGAAGGTCACTTCGTGAGCACCCCCGCTTGCCCGATCAAAGATCGGCCTCTACTAACCATGATATCGGGTTTTGAAAACACTATGCGTTCTTATTCCGGTTATTAGCCTAGATTTACTATGTGATGCGCACAACGTACAAGTATAGACTGGGTCGCCTGAATTGGAACAAAACGTTTCATGTTTGTTTTTGAAAGCAGTTTGATGGTGCTACCCGCAAGTAGCCTAAGACGTGGATTTGCCACCCTCGGGTGGGCTTAGAAAACTTGATTTTGCCACTATCTAGTGGGTTTAAAACTCACAATTAATGAATTGTTCCAATTCAAATAACCCAACCTTCACCCACAAGCATTCAGGCAGTTATATCATATAAGCACATAGCCTCATGGTAAGCATACTATCATGGCAATCACTCACACGCATGCAAGGATGCTAAAGCATAAAAGCTTACCTAGTACTCCAAGCCAAAATAGAAACTATGTTAGAAATCAATGCATGATCCTAACTATGCTGAAATGCCTAATGCAACACATGCAAAATGCAACTACGATAGGCTTGGCTATTCTAAACACGGCATATGATGATGCTACAGCTAACACATATTCAATTTGGAATTTGAAATACAAATGTAGTTAGTATGATGCGCCGAGCCCGATGCATGCAATAGAGATGAATGATGCAAACATGCTATCATACTGTAAGCTAATTGAAACATGCCGTAATCTAACCATCATAAGCTGGTAAATAAAAGGGAGAAAGACGTGGGATTGGAAAACATACATCACACACACGCACACTTATTACAACATTGCCCTCGCTCAGAGGGTCTGAATAAATAATACAGTCCGAAATGAATAACGAATAACAGCTAATTATTACACATCCACTAACTAACTAACAAAATAGCTAAGTAAGCTATAAATTGGCATGCAAATGGACCGCCCCGGCTCTGTTTTGGATGACAATGAATGCATACATGCTCGATGCGCTTTGTCGGTAAATTCCATCACGATGTCTTGTCCCGCCATTTTTTACAGCTGATTTCAGAAACTTACACAAAGCTCCAGGAGGCTGAAACTCCACCTGGGGAAGGCTGCCGACCAGCTCTTGGCTTGGGAAACACCTGCCGACCACCCTTCACGGTGAAAACCAAAAAAGGTGGTCGGCCTAGCAAAAACCTGGTCGGTCGACCACTTTCTACCCTTGGACTCTGGTTTTTCTGCAACAAAGGCAAGAAAGAGAGAAAGCAATGTATTTTCAACATATGTGTGCGCAACCACTCCTCCTCGTCCTTGCACAAGCTCTAGGGAGGGTGGCCCTCGGTTCTGGAGCCACCAATCACGCATCTCGATGCATGATGGCCGAGAGATCGAATTGCACGTTTTAATATGACATTAATGCAGGTATGAACATATGAAGCCAACAATTCTATCATAGATAATCAAGAACGTCGGGGACCGAGAATCAAGGTACGTTTCGTCACTTAGAGTACGAAACGCCAAGCACCATGCAAATGGAATGGCATGCACAATGCGACTAACATGCAATCTAGCATACGCAACGCTCTATACTAAAATGGCATACACAATGCGCGTGATGTAACATGGCATACACAATGCTCTAAAAATGCAACCTAGCATACGCAATGCTATGGATTGAAATGTCATACACAATGCACGATGGACTTACACCAACATGAGTGGACCTCAGCCACACTCACATCAGTGGCCATATGATGGAAATGAGACAACCGAAACACATACAAACATGCACGATGCAAGGGATCGATCCTAAGGCATCAAATGCCACTCTACCAAAGTATGGAAAATGATGCAACATGAAATGGAATAGCCTAAATTACAGCTCTAAAATAGCATGAAATATGGTCCCGAAACATGCAAATAAGGCACACAATGCAAGCTAGGGGGCCCGGGTACCGAAACTAGTGAAGTGCGTTACACTAGAGGTACCCAAAGCAATGCACCAAAGGAAAAACCAACCCCAAACAGACCCTAGGCAGGTCTGAAATAGTGGGAAATTGGCCTAAAATGATGGCTCGGAATGCAACGGAATGGAGCTCATTCAATGGTCGGTAAATGAGGCATACAAGCCCGACTCTCAAACGCATTTAAAGAGATGAAAACATGGCAACATGACATTCGTATAAGCTCTGAAATTTGTTGAAAAATGACCCCAAGGCATGAAAATACCTCAGTATATGAATGGAATGAATCTCAAAACTCAAAGCTAAGCATGGACCTTGAACTACAAGCATGCAAAACTAACATCATTCAACCACAAGACCCAAAAACAGAGCTAGGGCAGTTCAAAATAAGCACATTATCAGTTTAAGGTATAGCCAAAATGTGCTAAAATCAAGGTCCAACAAAGCATGCAAAGAAAGCTAGTGAACCACGAGTTGTTCTACAACTATATAAAGAATATGAGGGCTCACCAAACCAGACAAAAAAAAATGTATTCCATGTCAAAATATGCCCAAATAACCACTGAAACTCAGTCAATGCATGCAAAAATGATGGGCTCCTTTGAAAGGCCAACAAGAGGGTTACTCTACACATACATGATGGACATTAAAGATGGAAAAACCACCTCTGGAAATGAGTTATGACAACCTTAAAACTCACAAAATAGGCCCTGGAATCAGTCTAGAAAACATGCAAAGAAAGGTCCCTTTGAAAGGCCTTGAATGGGATTGCTCTACACATGCATCATAGACATAAAATATGGCAAAATGGGCTCTCGACAGAGCTAAGGCAGACCTTAAAACTCAGAAAATGAGGCCTGAAACATGACTTCAATGCATGAAAAATAGAGTCCCTTTGGAAGGCCAACAATGCTAGTGAAGAGAACAAGGGGTGAGAAGGTCACCCCTTTCTGATTTTGGAGCTCAACGACATGTCAAAGCTACTGAAAATCCACTGGATTTCAGTAGCTAAGAGGCCAAAACAAGGCCAATGCAAATGCTCAAATGCATGGCTCAAAACATGAGGGAATGAAGCATGCAAGGGGGAAGATGACTCCAAACAGAAAAATGACCTCAATCAAACTTAAAGAGGAGGTCAAAATAAGACTTTTTCTAGTTTATTTCGAAGTCCAAAAAATTTTTCAAGTGAGGCTAAGATATGATGCAAAATAAGCCTTACAGGAGAGATAGAGGGTAAGGGGAAGTAGATGACCTGAAACAGCAAAGTGCCCTTAAACAAAGTTGAAGAGGAGCTCAAAATAAGACACTTTATAGTTTAGTTCGAGGCCCGAAAATGCTTGAAAATGAGGCTAAGTAATGAAGCAAAATAAGGCTAGAAAAGGGGAAATGAAGACTTATCCTTGTAGAGCCGACCTCCAACAGCTTCTGGACCAAGTTGGTGAGCTTTCAACCTTTGTAAATGACCTCCAAGGTGCTGGAATGAATGAGGGAGGTGGTAGGCTAAGAGGTGTAGGGTAAAATGGCCAAGAATATGGACTTTTGAGCACAAAAGAGAGAGATAGAGAGGGATGTATGTATATCTGAAACAGGAAAGTGCCCTTAAACAAAGTTGAAGAGGAGCTCAAAATAAGACACTTTACAGTTTAGGTCGAGGCCCAAAAATGCTTGAAAATGGGGCTAAGTAATGAAGCAAAATAAGGCTAGAAAAGGGGAAATGAAGACTTATCCTTGTAGAGCCGACCTCCAACAGCTTCTGGACCAAGTTGGTGAGATTTCAACCTCTGTAAATGACCTCCAAGGTGCTGGAATGAATGAGGGAGGTGGTAGGCTAAGAGGTGTAGGGTAAAATGGCCAGAGAATATGGACTTTTGAGCACAAAAGAGAGAGATAGAGAGGGATGTATGTATGTCTCTTAACCAAAAATGTTGAACCCTTGCAATGGAAGAAGAGGCCTCTATTTATAGAAGAGAGGGGCTAAAGCTTCTCAAAGAAGCTTTAAAACTAGGTTAAACATCCTCCATACAGTATGGAGGATGCAGCAAATGGCAAACAGCTGGCACGGCTGGAATACACTCACTGAGACAAAGCTAGCCGACTAGTTCAAAAGGTCCAAGGTGGTCGGCCAACCACTTGGCTTGGTCGGCCGACCAGGGGTCAAAAGATTCAAGCCCCAAAGCTGGTCGTCCATGGATCCCTTGAAGTTAGCTTTCCAATGCCGCAAACCTTGCATTAAAATTCCTCCTGTGGAAAAAGTTATGCCAGTTTCGGTGAAGCCGCGCAGATTTGGTCCTACCCGGATTCGTGCCAAACTTCTCCCAAACTAGTTTTCCTTTCTCTTCTCCTCTTTTCTTCAACTCCAAACCCCTAGACAAGGTGTTTTGAAAGATTTTTCAAAGATTTCATCTCTCTTTCATTCATTTCCACTTTGTCCTTGCTCGGTTTACCGAAAAGCGCAACATTTGACAAAATGCGAGCCTCGGAACATCGTAAAAACTTTATTTCAAAAATGTTTTGAAAGAGAGGGTTTTAAGGTCTAAAATCTTTTGATCAAGATTGTTTTGGTCCAAAAAGGGGTTTGAAGTTGAGATTTGACTCTCCTCTTGCTGAAGAAATCGACCCTTTGCACTGCATAACTTCCAAAACCATCAGTCGCATCCAAGTCTTAAAGCCGGTCAAAAATGGGGTGTCTACAAACGTTAATGGTGATAATTGAAGGGTAGCCCAATTGGACACATTGTTCAAGGATATCTCGAGGATATCTCGAGCCTAGATGATACCATGTCAAAAGTAAATGGGCCTTACCTAGATATAGCCATATGATTCCTTGACAAGGCTGAAGCAAGCAATAAGAATGAGTCTGAGGCAAGTATTGATCCTTGTGTACATCTCCAATGGGTTATTGAGACTCTGAAGTTCAAAGGCCTAAACAAGCAGTAAGTCCTTGAAGTTGTTGAGGAGATTGTGGATGAAACTTTTGCGGCTCAATATCCCAATACCAAGGTGGGGGTTACCGCAAGTGGATTAAATGTGATAAGCTAGGTTGAGGGCGCTTCGAATTAGAGATTGACAAACATTGGAAGACCAAGTCATGGAAAGAGATTCCTTACCTGAAATACCCATCCTGACTTCAATCCCAAACTTGTAGGAGTTCTTCCCATGAGTACTCAGTCTATACCCACCAACCCCTTTGCTAATGCTTCTAGGACTGGTGCTCGCTGCTCTCAAAATCGCACCTTCAATCCCCTCTACAAGACCTCATCCAAAGCTCTTCAAATCCTCACAAAGGAAGGCCACCTTAAACCCCTTCACTCCTGACCTCTCCTTGATATTCTCCTAGCCCAGCTTGACCCTACCAAATACTGCGCCTTTTACCAATAGCACGGTCATGACACTGATTGTTGCTATCGTCTTCATATGAGACTCCAGATCTCATCGACAACAAAACAATAGCTCCACCTCAAAAACCCAATGTCACTACCAACCCACCACATAAATTCTATCCATGTTTGGCCAACAATCAACAAGGGGAAATTCTTGAAAGTGCTTAGAAAGGACCTTTTGAACCAAGGGCATGGTGTGAGAAATTACAGAGGGAAGTTACATTGGTCAAAGAGAAGTTCAGAGGCTACTAGGAGGGTTTGGATAGTTATGCTAAAATGAAGGCGGGATGGGACTCATTAAAGGGCTACTTGAAGTTTGTCAAGAATTCTGCGGTGGACTTGAAAAATAAAAATCCTTTTGTGATTGGGATGCAAATGATGTGATTTTGGTCAAACTCTAAGCTGTGTCTTGTGGGTGGTTGAGTCGTGTGTTGATTAGTCTTGTTTTTTTTTTT
The DNA here is from genome assembly GCF_055761805.1 of Camellia sinensis. Lineage (NCBI taxonomy): Eukaryota > Viridiplantae > Streptophyta > Magnoliopsida > Ericales > Theaceae > Camellia > Camellia sinensis. The sequence continues at coordinate 96,087,569 of NC_138975.1, read as the reverse complement.
TTCTTTTTTCTATATATATATATATATTTTGTCTTTTCTTGTGCCGTTGTGTCAGTTAGGTCTTTTTCTTTTAGTTTCTTTTGTGTACCCTTGAGTCTTTTTCTTTTCAATAAGAGAAAGAAAGTCAATTTTTGATCATTTATTTGTGACCATAGTAATCCATGGGTGACTTACGAAATACAAGAAAAACTTGGAAATTTTCAAATAAACAAAGGGAAAGTGTAAATTGTCCAATGCGCTAATAAGAATGAGATTTCACTAACTGAGGAGGATCCCCCAAATAGTTTGAACGAGTTGTCGTCGTAATGCTCTTCATGACAATTTCAAAATTTCAAGCGGTTTCTTTGCAAACTTGCGGAGATAGATTAAGAATCGTGTGGGGTATTTTACACTGTTTTAGGAATTCTCTTCATGCTCTAGTGATCATTTTAACGGGCACAAGATGGCTTTCGAACCTCACAAATCCTAGAATTCCTCCCCATGGCATTTTCATCACTCAAACGAAAAAGAAAAAGAAGAGGGTGAAAAGATAAAAGAAAAGAAAGAAAGGAAAGAAAGAGAAGAACAACAAGAAAAGAGAAAGAAAAAGTCAACCATCAAGCTAGGGGTATCCATGCAATGAAACCAACTATGAGGAAAAGAAGTTCCCTCCCTTGATGTCATTTTTGTGTCAAAAACTTACTTAAAGAGTTAGCTTTCAAGTAAAATTGGTTTCATGGAAAAAGAGTGAGCGGTTTGATAGAAAATCTAATTGGTGTAACAATCAACGAATGTGGACAGCACTGGAGTGTTTCTTGAATAACAAAAAATCTAGGAAAGCTATGAAACTTCTAAAGATGTTCTGAAAAATAGACTAAATTCTCTACAAACCCTAGGAAAGCCAAGTTTAGGAAAAATGTGAAAATGCCTTTTTGTTTACAATCTTTATGACAATGCAAATCTGAAAATTTACATTTGTGTGTGATATTATTCCCTTAACTTCATGAATATGCCTAGAACTACTTGTGCATATTTTGATATGTTAATCTCATGTGTTGTAACTTTATTTCCTTCCATTTGTGCCATGAAGTTGTTCATACTTATGCTATAGATGTTGTTTCAAGAGCATGTTCTAACTCTGGCTTAAATTATCTAACAGAAAACTTAATGGGTGGTAGTGGGTTTTGCGACCTTTTGGACAAGTTACTGAGTTATTGATTGGTTTATGGGATGTGTTCCCTATTTGGAAGTAAAAATCCTGCATAAGTGGTTTTCGAAACACTTGAACATAGCAGTTGTATTCAAACCCTAGGTATTTTGGTGTAAGGAGAGATTTGGGCAAGGCCCATTATTATCATCTCTTTTGAGGCCCTGCAGTTAGTGCATCCGAGGTAAGTTCTCCAACAAAGCAACAAAAGAGAGGGCATACTGAATAATCCGCGTCTGATTCTTGTGGTTGGGAGGATGAAGCCTCTTTGGGGGATTTCTAGTTTAGTAACAACTAACCTTGTAACCCTTGTTATTTTCATGACTATCATGTTTCTTTTCTTATTGTTGTAATTGCTATTGTGTATTGAATTGAGAAAAAGGGACGGCGTGTGTGTGTTTATTGGGCATTCAAAGCTCATGGCGTTTCATGCTAGGTAGTGAAGAAACATACGAGGCCGACAAAGAGCCAAAGACATTTGAAGACCTGTGCCTGTTTAGAGAAAGTTAGAAGCCATTTTGCTTATGAGTCTACTCGTGCTTTTATTTTTTATTCTTTTTTGGATTGTAATAGTAATGGAGCACGTTATATAATTTAAGATTTGAAACACTGTGATTATTATTTGCTTATATATATTTTGAAATTTGATGCCTATCCCCGCGTTACTTATGAGACCATGTGTTAATACCTCTTAAGATCTGTCAAAAAGATAGCTTACTATCTAAGGTGGTTGGACTTAAGGGAGCCTATTTTGACTCCTCCGACTTTCCTGGGATCTAACTTGGCTACTGATCAAAGGACTCTTTAGTGACGTTACCCTAACCCTTAGAGTAGAAATTGGGCGTCACATGAACCATACTCGTCTCCTAATCTACTCAAGTTATCTGTCGGGCACTTTTCCTTGGGTTAGGGTGAGCTCACCCCTACGATGATGCTAATATGATTCAACCTTTGACAGCTATCCCTGGCCAATTTGAAACTCTCTTTGGTTACCTTCTTTCCTTAGATTTACATATGTATTTTGGCTCATCCATACATGCTCACACACTTTGGTGGATTTGAACTACATGATTGATTGCTTTAGCTCCCAACTTTGTTCTGTACTTGTAAATATTCATAACCAAGTTGCATTGAGTTACCTCGATCTGTGTTTATGTTTGATCTAGGGAGTTGACCTTGCTTTATTTAAGTTCCACAAATTGTCATGCTTCATCGCATAATGTGTTGTATCCTACACACTGTCTTGCATTCATTCCATGAGATATGTGGTGCACCACTCTCCATACTACTCATCTCATAAGTTACATCATGTATTGCTCCATACATCATTTATCATCCACAGCTATCCATGCCATCCATATTTTGAGATATGTATGATGCACCCTCTTCACTTTTAGTGTTTTTCAAATAAAGTGCATCCCCTTGTGTGATTCCTTTTTGCGTTCAAAAAGGTTGCATTCTTCATTTTTGCACCTTTCATTACGCTTCATCATCATTTGCACGAGGCTTGCTTCGCATATTGTGATCTTTGTATTTTATCATCATTCAATTGCATTACATTACATAGATCATCATCTCTCAAGGCAGTGTGAACAACATGTAAGTCCGACTCTCAATCGACTTGTACGCTTATTTCCATAACTGTGAAGTATACCATTTTTTGCGTCTGCCGCATGTTGTATTGCATGCACTGCATTCTTTATCTTATTGCCTTTACCCTTTATGCATAAGGGGTGTTTGGTTTGTTTTCTCTTGGTTAATACCTTTATCTTCCCATAGGAAAGTATGGTTAGGGTTGTCGGTTAACACCACTTTTGTTTTCTTGGCCAACACCTTTCCTCTTTTCACAATTTCAGCGCGGTTAGAGTGTTGTGTTCATCTTCTCACAATTTTCAACGCGGTTAGAGTGTGTTCCTCTTCTTCTGATTTTAGCGCATTTAGAGTGTTGTCTTTCTCTTCTTTGATTTCAACGCATTTAAGGTGTTATGTTCCTCTTCTCACGATTTCAATGCGGTTAGTGTTGTCTTCCTTTTCTCGTAATTTTAGCACAATTAAAGTGTGTTGTCTTCATCATCTCTCTATTTCAGCGCGGTTAGAGTGTGTTGTGTTCCTCTTCTTACGATTTTAGCGCGATTAGAGTGTGGTGTTCCTCTTTTCACAAATTCAATGCAGTTAGAGTGTGCTCCTCATCTCGCGATTTCAGCGAGGTTAGAGTTTTGTGTTCATCTTCTCATAATTTCAGCACAATTAGAGTGTCGTGTTCCTCTTCTCGCAATTTTAGTGCGGTTAGAGTGTGATCTTGTTCTCACAATTTCAGTGCAATTAAAGTGTTATGTTTCTCTTCTCATTATTTCAACACGATTAGAGTGTTGTGTTTCTCTTCCCGTGATTTCAACACAATTAGAGTGTGTTCCTCTTCATGCAATTTCATCGCGATTAGAGTGTCTTCCTCTTCTTGCAATTTCAGTGTGGTTAGAATTTGTTGTCTTCCTCTACTTGCGCTTTCATCGTGGTTAGAGTGTGTTCCTATTCCCATGATTTCAGCATAGTTAGAGTGTTGTGTTCCTCTTCTCGCAATATTAGTGTAGTTAGAGTATTTTCTTCATCTTCTTGCGATTTCAACGATGTTAGAGTGTGTTGTGCTCCTATTCTCATGATTTCCACGTGGTTAGAGTGTGTTCCTCTTCTCGCTATTTCAACGCGATTAGAGTGTGTTGTGTGTTCCTCTTCTCGTCATTTCAATAGGGCCAAAGTGTGTTCCTCTTCTCAGGATTTTAGCGGGTTAGCGTGTATTCCTCTTCTCATGGTTTTAACATGGTTAAAGTGTGTTCTTCTTCTCACAATTTTAGTGCAGTTAGAGTGTGTTCCTCTTCTCATGATTTCAACGTGGTTGGAGTGTGTTCCTTCTCTCATATCGCGGCGTGTTTGGAATGTTTTTGGCTTTAGCCATCCCTTCTCCTCTTGTGTGGAGCATGTTTAGATTTGCATTCCTCTCTTTCATGTAGAAACTATGTTTGTGCATCTCGTTTTATATCACTCGTGTAGAAAATACTTTTGAATGGCATTCTTTATTGCATTTCAACTCTTAGCATGCTTCATGTCATTGGCACGAGGTTCACGTCTTTCATGCCACCTTTACAGCTTTGTCATTTTTACATCACATACCATCGATGTTCAAACTGGCAGCGTGGTACGCGCAAGCCCAGCTTTCAAGCAAAATCGGCTTCGAGTAGAGTGTAAGTCAAATTCTCAGCTACATATCATTTGTATCCTACCCCTAAACTACACTGGTTTGATTCCTTACAGAAGGATATGTAGGCAATCCTCGATTTTAACCAACTGCATCTGCATTTTGTTTGTTTACCCAAGTCTTACGACCTCGTTAAAAGGGTTGTCTTTGGGCTTTGACATTCACTCACGTCTTGAAATGACGCATCGAGCTTTGTCAAAAAGGGAGCAACTGTAGACACCCTATTTTGACTAGCCTTAAGACCTGGGCACTCTTATCTGAACACCCAATGATAAAAGTTGGAATATGCTATCTTACAAATTTCTCAACAAGAGAACCAAGTTTAAGCTTTAATCCCAACCCTACACCCATTTTGGCCAAACTATTTTAGACCCTTTTTAAGTCTTTTTCAAAATGTTATTTTTTCATATGAATTCAAACATTCCTACAATGTTTGAGGCTTGCATTTTCAAAATTCAAGTGTTATATTTTCTTAGTAAACTGAGCAAGAACAAAGTGGAAATGAATGGAAAGAATGAGAATTTTCTAGAAAAAAAAAAAAAAAGAAGATAAAATCATGTTTTCCCCTTCTAAAAAATTTTCTGGCCAAATGATTTTTTGTCTAGCCAAACACTTTTTTGTCCAGCTAGATAATTTCTCTTAGAAACAAAGAAGTTTTGGAAAATTCGATATTTTCTCCAAATTTTAGACAAATATCTTAGGCTTCCTCTACAAATATCTCAGATATTTTCTTTCCCTCAAAAGCCTATAAATACACCTCTCATTCTTCATTCCAAAGGGTTACAAAATTTGTTGACACCTACGTGTCATTTTCAACCTTCTTCTCCATTTTGTTCATTGTTCTTAATTGATACACCAACTAAAACTCCATTAACGCTAAAAACTAAGGTTGAGAAATATTTCTAAATGGTTACATAATACTTCTAAAAGCTAAAAACTTTTTGTACACCCACCTCTTATACTTCATCTTCAACCTCCATTTTCATACACCCATCACCTAAACACGATTCAAGCTTGAACTTAAAGCCTCTTGCTGAGATTCTAAGCCATTTTCAAGAACCTTGAGCATACTACGAGAGAGTTTGTGGACAAGAAAGCTAATACTCTCTTCAAGAGGTGAACTTTTACAATTTTCTCACATTTCTCTCTTGTTCTTCATTTATAAGCTTTGCATCTCATTATTGTTGTGTTTTAATAATGCGATTGTTGTAAGTCCTCGTGGATGTGGAAGGAGTATAATTTAGCCACCCATCCATTGAGCTGATAGTTCTTTCTACATTTTCTTGCTTTCCTTAGCCTTAATTTCATCGTTGTTATGCATCTTAGAGCCTTGTGGATGTGTTTGGGAGTAACTATTAGCCGTCTATTCACAAGTTCAACAAGTAAAATAGCTTTTCTTGTTATTCCACTCCTTTCCTTAATCTATCCTGTCTCTCAAGTGCACCAATCCATGTGTTCCAACTGTTTGCTTAATATCAATCGGTGCTAAGGGTTGTTTCATAGGATTGCTTGAGTGACCCATGGGATTTGGTGTTGAGAAAGTTGTGTCCCTACTTTTCTTTGGTGTTTTTGGAAGTAAAGTAAGATGTTTTATGTCAAAAGGTGTTGAATCCTCCATTCTCAATCATTTGTGAACATGAAAAAGGGTGGAAACACCCTTGTTTCATTGAATATGAGAGGAGTTATCAATATCCATTGAAGAATGTCTTACTTTAATAAGTAGAGCTTCCACCAAGACACGATTTGCATTAATCTACGCTCTCCACTTAATAGCATAGATTTGGGTATTGATTTACCCTTATTCACAAATAGAAGATGTAGATTCCTATCCATTTCTTGGGCTTGAAGCCGTTCTTCATTTTGATCCATGTAATTGTTGACTTGTTGCAAAATATATGTCGTATATATATTTGTTTGTATCATTGTTAAGGGTTAGCGCTTATTGGTCTTTTCCTTAACTGATCCTAATGAGCAAAGAAACAAAGAGGGGTGAACACTCCTCGTAAAGGGTCTTGTGGCTTCTACTAAATCTCAGTCAAAAGATGAATTCGGCTGGCCCTTTTCCCTGTTTGGCTGGCCACTATTATGTATAGCGGCTAACTTCTCCAAGAATAGAGCAGACAACTTTGGGGGGTGGTCTCCCGGTTGGTTATGGAGCTACTGATCAAGTTCTTGAATTTATTTTATATGATTTTTTAGATTCAGTAGTAACTTGGCTGAATTAATTCATTGTTGTAATAATTTCTTCAATCCCCCTTTCTTTTATTTTTTTTTTAATTATTATTTATTCAATTGTTATAATAATCTCTCTCTCTCTCTCTCTCTCTCTCTCTCTCCCCCTCCTTTCTTATTCGAATTGTTGTAATAATGTTCTAACCCCATGTCTTTGTAACCTTTTTATTTATGTGCATTCTGTATAGCATCATGTTTTATTAATCATATCTACGCTTTGCAACCATTTTTCATGCATTGAGATTCGACTAATTTGCATCTGTGCATTTCATTAACTCTTATGTGCCTTTGTGCGCTATGAAATGATTCGCATATCATGTAATTACCGGCCAAATCTTTAGTTTCATTTTGTGTGTGTATTGCATTAGCTATTTGTATATAGGATCATGCATATGTATATAGCATTTTATTTTTTGGCTTGTAAAGGAGGAGTACTAGGTGAGCAGTTACAACTTTAGCATCCCTGTTATGTATGTTAGTTTGTCATGTTTAACATCCCTACCATGCGACTAAGTGCTTACATGGTATACCTCCTTGAGTGCCAGTGGATGAAGGTTGTGTTGCTTAAGTTGGAATGATGTTAATTGATATGCTTATGAGCTCAGTTTTCTTTGTGTGTTACATTTATTCAAAAACCTTTAAAAAATGCATAAAATCAAAGCATACCAAAATAAGTGACATGATCTATACTTGTTTGCTTTACATAGTACTGTTAGCATTATTAATAACCGAAACATTAGCATATAATGTTTATAAAACTCATATCATGGTTTATTAGAGGCCGATCTTTTGATCGGGTGAGCGGGGGTGCTTAATTCATGACCTTCCTCCCTTCCGAAACGAGGCATCTTTGGTCATAATGAACAGTGGCCTTTGGCACGAGTCATGAATTTTTTAATTTTCTCAGAAGATTAGGTGGCGACTCTAAGATTTGGTGATGTAGTCCATTTCTGACATATTTTGCAATAAATGGATCTTCTATAAAAATTGTCACATTTTGACTCTCATTTTCTATTTCACATTGCACTAGTGAGACTAGATCAGGAGATCGGGAGTCTGAACTATTGGGCACACTTGGTAACCCCAAATGCATCCCACAAAGACCTCTTCTTGGGATTTGACAAAACTCTTGTAATCCTCTTATGTTTAATAGAAATCTTCCTTTATGTATCAATCGGCCTTCGTTGTTTGTGTAGCTTGGTCTTCCGAGCTTATGCTTGAGATGTTTATTTCATATCGGATCTTGATTGGCATCAATTCTTTCTTTTGTGTACAAACACAGTTCATCCGAACAAAATTCTGACTTTGTTCATATGAAAGGCCAAGCTTGAGTCTTCCACCCTTCATTACGCATTTCACATGTCTTGGTTTAGCCCTCACTCTTTTCCTTTGGTTCCTCACATTTCTCTTTGTATTTCAGATTTTTGGGCTCTCTTGGGTAGTCTTTTAGTTTTCTTCCTCCATCTCCCTCATTTTAGGCTCATCACACCTACTCTTTCTCAATGGACGCAAGTATCCCTTAGGGAGACGTTCTTCTCATCTTTCCAAAGGTCGGTGTGCCTCCTCTAACCCTTGAGGCTGACAAAAATATACCTGTTGAGGACAGAGGCATCCAGGTGGATGACCCAAACATGGCAGTAAAGGTATCCTTTCTCTCATTCTTGGACCTAAGCTCCTACCCCTACCTTTCAGGCCATTTGATCCGGCTACTGGCCACCTAATGTTCACCGGATTATTCATGGTAGCATGCTCACCTTCACTGAGTTTCGGCCAGGGTTTTCCCCAAACATGCTCCTTCAGGAGCGACAGTTGCACTTGTCCCACGTTGCCAAACTAGTAACCCTTGATTCGAAACCCATATGTTTATTACATTTGCTCACATCTACATTATACTAATCAAACTTTCTTGCAACAGGATGATGACCACTAGGCAAATGGCTATTGGACAGTCATATTCCCTCACCGATGGTACCGGGTTCTCCTAGCTGGAGTCTGGGCCTTAGTGAAGTAGGACAACTTTGGTACCTTCTGTTTTGAGATTACTCGAATGCAGGCCACCTAGTCGACCGTTGCAGCCCTTGTGGAGAGGTGGTGGAATACCACCAACTCCTTCCACTTCTCTTCCACTAAGGAGATAACGATGACCCACTATGACTTCACCATGATTACCACTCTTCTGGTAGGGAGTGATCCGATCCCTTTTGACTAGGATATGGGATCCTCGGATGTCGCCTAGCTTCATCTACTTGGGGACATACCCCCGAAGGATAGCCTAGGGATCATTCATTATAGCTAGCTGCACCAAAGGTTCGATGACACACATCCTGACACTCCAGAGGCCACTGCTCTGTACTCCCACAAATTTCTCCTATATGTCCTCGGTGCTACCATGTTTACAAACAGGGAGAATATCGTTAGATTGTACTTTCTGAGCACATTTGTGGACTTCTTGCACATGAGGGATTATGATTAGAGAAGTGCCAGTCTCGCCACATTGAATAGCTATGTGAGCTTATCCTTCCCCTAAAAGGTGAGGCTCTTGGGGGGTATTGGCGAGCATATGAGGTAACTTCGACCCTCTTTCAATTTGCTTTACTACATTTTTTGCTTTGTAAACTTGTGACTTTATTTATGCCTGTTGTTTGATGCCATCCCTCTTTCTTATACAGATATGCACATATTCCTACTTTCCTGAGCTCGCCCTAGTTCCTAAGCAAGTGATTGACTGGGCGGTGCCTCGGTCTTATTATTTTGATGAGGCCCTCAGGCTATGTAATCGTCAATCTTGCAGCTTTACTTATTTCTGCTATTTCTTCGAAATCGTGACTCTTGTCCAGGTAAACATTCTGAACTCAGAACCTATACTGATTTGTTTCAATCTTTGGCTTCGTTTGTTTGTGATTCTGATTGCAACTCACTTTTTCAAACATGCAGGTAGGCTGGCACCTCTGGGTGGCCATACCTCAAGCTGAGAGGGAGTGGTAGGCTATATCGTAGGTAACCTCCCGAGAGAGAATACTGTTTGAGGGCTCATTTAGCCAAGCTTAGTACTTGGGATAGTGCTTCCTTTGCTAGACTTTAGATCACGCCATACTAGCTATTTCATCTCTTTTGCTAGCTTGTATCAAGATTACTGATCTGATTGCTGACATAGTGGAGCTCGGGACCATGTTAGAGCTCAAGGCTACGTTAGATGGCCAGGATGTCAACCTGTTCCATGTGCCTGGGCATTACACCACCTTCTCACAATCCCATATCATGCCTCTCATTACTCCTGATATAGCCCAAGTACTAGGAGGCGCCGCAGCCGTTGCTCCTATTCCTACTAACGCTCTTGCCCCTAGAAGTGTTGTTGTTCTTAGTGTTAGCCCTGTCATCGGCTTTCCAGCACTTCCTTTTCTCAGTTACATACATAAGGCTGAGTGGTGCTCGCAGAGAGGTTTCTATTGAACTTCTTGTGGATGGGATACTCACCCTTGCTCCGGAGATGAGACAGGTATATCTTGTTCCTTCCATGGCTTTCTCATATGCCACTCTATGGCACTGCACTTGAGCATACGTCAACATTAGAATGAGAGAAGAATAAGACCCAAAGTTTGACAGAGCCAAAACCTAGAACTTTTCCAATTAAAATGTTCACCTCTACGAGCTCAATGACAAGAGAGAGAGAGAGAGAGAGAGAGAGAGAGAAGAAATCTGATAAAGTTACTTTTTAGAGAGAGGAAGAGATCAAAAAGTGAAAGAAAAAATCTTTTTCTCGTACTAATATACGCACAGACTTGTCAAACGACCAAAACACCGCTTGAGCTTCAGACACAAGGAACCGCTCAGGTGAACAAATCATGGGTCGATCGCATAATGACCCCCTCCGAGTAGTTCAGACCTACAAAGAGACCGCTCAAGAGAAATGAAGACCGCTCGAGCGTCAAACATAGAATAATACTTGAAGACCAACCCATGGCTTGAGCGAAGAACACCACACTCCCAAAAGTTCATACTGCAAACTCAGATACTGGGAGGAATCGAAGACCACTTGAGCAAACTCAATAACAAATTAACTTAAATTCCTTTGAAATACTAATTCCCAACTTGTTCAAGACACGACCAACAACTCCAAACAACCAATCTTGCCTTACAACAAGAAAACAAAGAGTATAAACCACAATAATGGGTACCAAATCCCGAATCAAAGACTATAAAAGGGTTGGGTCTTAGCCTGAGTTGCTATATAGAGGCAATTTTTTATTATACTTTGGAGGATTTCATTGAATTAGGGGCGATCATTGACAGCACTTTGAAGGAATCTTCAGAACTAGAGGCAATTGTTCAATGCACTTGGAGGGAACTCTCCAAAAAAGAGGTAACATGGGAAAGTTTTGAAGAGGATGGCACCATGATCAAGAGAGATATTACAAACCATGAGGCTGATAATGTGACTTAATCTGACTATTCTGAATTAAGCTTATTGGGTAAGAATGATCATGATACTGCAAGGAAAACAAAGTTGAACTTGTCAGTGGACCAGTGGATGCTTGTCTCATATTCTACATGGGGACTAGAAAAATAGAACCCTTTTCAGAATAGTGATAATGTTAGTTTGTTAAATTTTGAGCCGTGTTGTGTCAGTAGTAGAGTCGTGTGTTGTAGTTAGGTCATTTCTTTATCTTTGTTTGAGTCTTTGAGTCGTTTATTCTTTGTTGGGTCAAATTTGTGTACTCTTTGGCCTTCACCGTATTAATAGAAGAGAGTTCGGTTTCGACCATTCAATTGTGCCTTTAGCAATCCATGTGTGACCTAATGAAAACAAGAAAAGTTTTAAGAAATTAATTGAGCTAGAGAATGCTGTAAATTTTCTAATGTGCTAATGAGAATGAAATCCTACTAATAGTCTCGAGTGTTGAGAAGGATCCCCCAAATGGTCCAAACAAATTCTAAATTGTCCTCGCAAGACTGCTTGGGAGCTTTCAAACAAAATTTTCAAGATGTTTTTTCTGTAAACTTTCAAGGATATATTCAAAATTGTGGTACATTCAAAGACAAGCTATTTTCAAACCTCGTGGTACATTCAAACCTTACAGGGACATATTTCCTCTCCAAGACATTTCTAGTTTAAATAAACGAGAAAGAAGAAAAAAGAAAACAAAACAAAAAGAAAAAAAATAAAAAATAATAATGAAAAGAAAAAAAAAATAAAAAGAAGAGGAAAAAAATTCACCATCAGGATAGGAGCACTCATGGAATGAAATCTAGTCAATTGTAAGGAATCAAAGTTTTTCCATCAATGCTTGAAAGAGATAGTGTAGGGGATCATCGCCATGTGAGAAGTATATACCACTTTTTGAGGATGGCCACCATGCTAAAGTGTGCAATTCAAAAGGCCACCTAAGCTCAAACCAAGGTAAAACATGTTAGACAACTAGGGTAAGGATAAGGATAATTGTGTATCACAATTATTGAAACTATTGTAATACTACCCTTGAGAGGCTCGCTGGGCTAAAAACCCGAATGAGCGCCCAGGCAAAACTTAGAGCATGAGAAAATGAAAAATGAAAGAATAAGAGCTCGCAAGGCCAAAAACTCTAAAAATGGACGAATTTGACAAAAGTTACAGCCAAAAAAGAGAGTGTCAATACTCGAGTGAACTCTAAACTAAAACTACGCTTAGCCTGATTCTCACCTTGAGATATGTAAGCAACCTCTCCTCGCGGTTCAGCCCCATGTCCTTACCTGATTTAATCTCTAGTTTCGCAGTCATTCTTGATCTACAACACCATCGTGCATAGCATATCTTGTGTGGAGTTAAGAAAGAACTAGTTTTGATCAATAGATGGAGCAACTTTTAGCAGTTGAACTTATCAATGGAATTTCTAACTTGAGCTTCAAGGGCAATGAAACTTGATTTTTGCAAAATTGAATTTCGAAAGTAATTCTTGAATAATAAGGAAGCATAAGGAAGGTTATGGGCACAATAAATGATCATTCACTTTTAGTGTTGTCTATATTATTTGACATTTGGCTAGGTACTAGTTGTGTCTTGTCTCATGTCGTGGGTATGTTGTCTTATTGACTTGTGTCATGGGTACGTTGCTTTACTACTTCGGATCGTAGGCATATTGTCACCTGGTTGCTTGGTGTCGTGGGTGCGTCATCCTACTGTGGAGGCATTGTGGTTCACAGTCACTTCAATTTTCTACATTAAGTCTTTCTTGTGTTTCTCAAACTGCACATAGCTTCAACCATCAGAGGAAGAGCAATATTGATAGTCGCTTTAATTGAAGAATCCTTCATCTAGAAGATTACATAACTTGTCAACTATTGTGGTGCCAAACCTTTGCAAAACCTCTGGCAATACCATATCCCTTTGTAAATTATTTGTTCTATTCAATGCATAAACCCAAAATGTGGGTATGTGCACAAAATAGAAGAGAGATAAAAGAAAAGAGAGGTATGAGATGAGTCAAAAGTGAAGAATTTGCATCAAACCAAAGAGAGAGCAAAGGCGAAGTCAAAAATGTAAAAGTACCACATTACAGACCACTAGGGCAGTTGTCATTGACAAAGCGTTATATCGACAAGTACAATCATTTTGATGGATGGAGTAAGACAACACCCTATGCATTGGAGGCTATCAATTTTGTAGAATGCTAGAAATGGTTTTGTGCAGTTGAGGCCTGTCGAGTCAATTTCCCTTGTGAAGTCTTTCTTTGGTATGTTTGTCAATGTCAGTTTGTTAGTATGTATATGGCTCAAAGTTTGATAGAATGGCATGGTTAACATTTCAAAAGTTAAAAACAAGCCCTTATGTAAAATTCATTGACAAGTTGAGAGTATCCACATAAGGGGCACCAAGTCTATGGTCATTGGATTGCTCTAAGAATCGAATAAGTTTGTATCACTCTAGTGCATTGAAGAAGAATGAGATTGACTAGTCATTGGTTGTAGTAGTGTGTCCTTCATTGTCAATCTATGAAGCGCTAGTTCCCATCACATGAGCCTGTAAAATGTTGAAATTTATCAACAATGTGAACAAGGATTAAACACTAGGGGCATGAGCAGCTCTGAACATGCTATCCACTAAGTAAAAGACATGAGTGTCTCATGCCGTCGGGTACCCGAGTGTGCCAAACAGTTCGGACCCTCTATTTCTTTTATCTAGTCTCACGAGTGCAATGTGAAATATATATCGAACAACTTTATAGAAAATTTATTTTATTGCAAAAGCATTTGCCAAAAATGGACTGTATCGCCCGATCTTAGAGTCCCCACCTAATATTTTGAAAAAATTAGGAAACCCGTGACGCCTGCCAAGGCCACTTTTCGTTGTAACCAAAAATGTCTCGGTTCAGAACCTTAGGTATGAGGGGAGAAGGTTATTAATTGAGCACCCACGCTCGCCCAATCAAAAATCGGCCTCTACTAAACCATGAAATGAATTTTATTGACTTTATATGTTCATATTCAATTATTAATAATCCTAAAAATTATTATATGAAGCAAACAAGTATAGACTATGTTATTCATTTTAGCACAATTTGATTTCATGTATTTTGAAAGAGTTTTGAATAATGTGCAACTCAAAAGAAATCGAGTTCACAAACATGAAAATCGATATTATTCCAGATTGAATAACACAACTCCATCCACTAGCATTCATAGAGATATATCACTTAAGTAAGTAGTCGCATGGTAGGATACTTAGACAAAGTAAAACAAGCACACACAAGCAGGATGCTAAAGCATAAACACTGACATAGTATTTATTGATGTCCCACATAAAGCTGCAAAACAAAGTTTAGCAAAATATATGCGATCCTAGATTCAAGATTCTAATGCAATACATACACAAAAATGCAACTAAAAATTTGGCTACTAATACATTACATGTGAATCATCTCAAGACATAGGCGAGTGCATATAATCGCATGTAAATTGATTAAACCCACAAATGCAAATGAATCGAATTTTAATGCATGAAATATGAAATATGATGCTATTTACAGATATGGAAAGTGAATAAATGAAAGGGATAGAAAGAAGGGCGGGAAGGGAATTATTACAACACCAAATCAAATAAATGAGGTTGAAAATTATTACAACACAAGCTGAATCTAACAAATTGTGGGCATATACACAAAAAAAAAAAAAAAAAAAAAAAAAAAAAAAAAAACCAAACAAACAAACAACAACAAAAACAAAACAAATTAATAGGAAACTCCAATCATCCGTTGAAAATTGCCTTGTTTATTGCTTGGAAACTACTCTATTTTGCTCCTCTAGGAATTCCTGTTTTTTATGTTCCAAAACCAAAACAAAGAAAACAAAACCTTTTCAAGAGATGTTTTATCATATATACAAAAAGCTATCAAAGGGAAAATTTAACAAGTATGGAAACTGAAGTTAGGAAACACCAAACCAAAGAAATAAATAGAAACCTGCATTCTTCTTTTTGTAAATAAGAGTAAATTAATACCCAAATCCATGCCATTAATTAGAGAGAGTAGATTACCACCATTTTAAAGGGAAGTCCTACAAAGCGTTTGAAAACTCTATAGGACTTCTAAGAAAATAGGAAAGAAATTGGGGGAATATAAATAACTCATTAGAAAATAATTAAGAACTCATTCTTACTCATGGAATATGGATACGAAATCTATTTCCATGTTCAAAATTGGTATAACATATTTAAAATAAGATAAATGAAAAGAAATTAAAAGAGAAGATTTGGAAAAATTCACCTTTAAGGAAAGGATGAATTTTTTGATTATCTAACTTCCTTCTTTGCACCCTCAGGTTATGGACTATGTTTTTGAAATCTTGGCAAGAAATTCAAGTTTTAACTTTAGTGAAGTTTTGGGTGGTTGGGAGATAGTCAAAAATCAAATGTGAAGTGTGAAGATGTGACGGATATGTGTGTTTTAGTTGTTTGGAGTTTTTTCTTTTTATTTATTTATTTACTTTTGTGTTGAGTTCTTTCCTTTTTTTTTCTTTTTTCTTTTTTTCTACTTGAAGTCATAGATATTTATGAACTAAGAAAAACCGTATGGTGAGTGTTGATGGTGGCGTGCGATTATGAAAGTGGGCGGTGAGTGGTGATGGTGGGGTGTGATTAGGAAAGTAGATGGTGAGTGGTGATTGTGTGGTGTGATTATGAAAGTGGATGGTGAGTGGTGATTGTGGGTTGTGATTATGAAAATGGATGACGAGTGGTGTTGGTGGCGTGTGATTATGAAAATGGATGATGAGTGGTGATGATGGGGTGTGATTAGGAAAGTGGATGGTAAATAGTGATGGTGGGGTGTGATTAGGAAAACAGATGATAAGTTGTGATGGTGGAGTGTGAAAATGGATGATGAATGGAAATTGTGGTATATGATTATGAAAGTGGATGGTGAACGGGGATGGTAGGTTGTGAAAATGGATGATGAGTGGTGATGGTGGGCTGTGATTAGTAAAGTGGATGGTGAGTGGTAATGGTGGGGTGTGATTTAGGAAAATGGATGGTGAGTAGGGATGGTGGTGTGTGCTTATGAAAGTAGATGGTGAGTGGTGATGGTGGGGTGTAATGAGGAACATAGATAACGAGTGGGGATAGTGGGGTGTGATTAGGAAAAATTGATGATGAGTGGTGATGGTGGGGAATATCATTTTTATGTACAAATACATAAAATTAGGTAAAATTATAAAATACTACAAATTAATGAACTAAAATCAATTTGGCCAAAATGGGTGAAGGTTGGGATTAAAGCTAAAATCTGTCTTTTTTACTAAGAAATTCATAAAATAGGATATTCCAATTTTCCTCATTGAGCACTCAGAAGAAAGCGTCCAAGTATTTTAGCCAGTGAAAATAGGGTGTCTATAGTTGTCCCTCTTTAACAAAGCTCGATACGTCATTTCATGACATGAGTGAATGTCAATGCCCGAAGACGACCCTTTTGACAAGGCCATAAGACTTGGGCAAACAAACAAGATACAAATGAAATTAGTTGAACCCAAAGGTTGCCTATGTATCCTTTTGCAAGGAATCAAACCAGCATAGTTTAGGGACAGGATGTAAATGATATGCTCAAAATGCAATTGAAAGTTGGACTTACACACCTTGCGAAGCCAATTTTGTATCGAAAGTTCAAGACTTATGCAATGCAATGCAATAGGTAATGTATAAGGATGGCAATGGTGAGGCAAGCGTCATGCAAATGATATACTCGAAATGCATTTGAAAAGTTAGACTTGCACACTTCGCGAAGCCGGTTTTGTTTCAAAAACTGGTCTTACATGTACCATATGGCCGGTTTAAAAATCAATAACGAGATGCAACAATCATAAAACCACAAAGATGGCATATGAAAGAAGCAAACAACATGATGCATGCTAACTGATATGAGTACATTAAAGAATATTTTTCAATCATGCTTTCTACATGAATGATTCAAACATGTTTTCTACACGAATGTAAGAAATGCAAGTCCAAATATGCTCGAAACACACTAAAATTGTGTGAGGAGAAACATACTTTAACCACGTTGTGATTGTGAGATGAGAAAGAACACACTCTAACAATATTGAAATCATGAGAGAAGGAACAGACACCAACCATGCTAAGATCATGAAAAGAGGAGCAGACTCCACCCATGCTAAAATCATGAGAGGGGGAACACATTCCAAACACACTGAAATTGTATGAGGAATAATACACTCCAACAACACTGTAATTGTGAGAGGATGGACAGACTCCAACCATGATAAAATCTTGGGAGGAGGAAAATACCAGGAACAAACTCCAACCATGCTAAAATCATGAAAGGAGGAACGTACTCCAACCATCGTGAAATAATGAGAGGAGGAACAAATTCCAACCATGCTAAGATCATGAGAAGAAGAACATATTCCAAACATACTGAAATCGTGTGAGCAAGAACACACTCCAACTACGTTGTAATCATGAGAGAAGGAACAAATTCCAGCCATGCTGAAATCATGAGAGGAAGAAAAAAAATAACACGAACAAACTCCAACCACGCTAAAATTGTGAAAGAACGAACATACTCCAACCATGTTTAAATCATGAGAGGATGAACAAATTCCAAACACACTAAAATCATGTAAGGAAAAACACACTCTAACCATGCTGTAATTGTGAGAGGAGGAAGAACACACTCTAAACACGTTGAAATCATGTGAGGAAGAACACACTCCAACCATGCTGTAATTGTGAGAGGAGGAAGAACACACTCTAACCATGTTGTAATCATGAGAAGAGGAACAAACTCCATCCATGCTGAAATCATGAGAGGAGGAACATACTCCAACCACACTGAAATCGTGAAAAGATGAAGAACACACTCTAACCACGCTGTAATTGTGAGAAGAGGAACAAACTCAAACCATGCTGAAATTGTGAAAGGAGGTGTAGACACCCCATTTTGACCGGCCCTAAGACTTGGGCGCTTTCATTTGCTTACCTAGTGATGAAATTCAAAATGTGTTTCTCGTAGAATCCTCAATAAATGAGACAGAATTTGAGCTTTGTTTGCGACTTTAAGCCCCTGTTGGTCAAGTGTTGAAGCCCCATTGGGCACCCGGAGTGAGGTTAGACCACCCCGGAGTGAAACAGAGTCAAACTAGAGCAAAACAGGCAAAAACATCCCTAGCTGGTCGACCGGCCGATCATCCGACCCAGCACAGCAAAGTTTAGATTTTTGTTTTCCTCGGGGGGCACTTCTCAAACCTATTTTTTGACACACCCATGCATTGAATGTATGTATATTCAGCCTCCATTGCCTAGTGCTTGATCCATTGAAGCTAATGCTCCACTTTTATCTTCCATTAGCTCCATTGGTGATTCATTAGCTCCGTTATCTTCCTTAATGCTCCATTAATCTTTCGCCATATCTCCACTTGCTTAGCCTATATGTATACTTCAGATTGTTGAGAGGAGGAGGAGGAGGAGGATGAGGATAGATTAAGGAAAGAACACTTGGGATAGAGAAGAAGAGAGTTTAAGCTTTGATTTCAGGAGTTCTCCAAAATTGAGTTCTAATTATGAACTTCCATTTCTCAAGCTATACATTATATCTCATCTTCTATTACAAAGTTCTCTACGTCATATTATTGTAGCCAATTTCTGGAGCTTTGATCAAAGAGAGAGTAGTCCTTGTTAAGTTCAAGAACCAAGTGCTCATTTCCTACACTTGTCGAAAGCTACCTTTGAAGCTCAAATTCCAAGCTCTTGCATTGAGGATTAAAGAACACAATTCACAACCTTGAGGGCAATCAAGAGGAAGTTTGAAAATCAAGAAGTTCAATGTTTCTTTGAAAGGTGAATTTTCAATCCTTCCATTTTTCTTGCAAGTTCTATCTTATATTTGTTTTCTTGTTCATAATAGTTTTGTTGTAATCCTGCATGTCCTATCTTGTATTTTTTTTTCTTGCTTTAGTTTCATCATAGTTTTGTTGTAATCTTGCATGTCCTATCTTATCTTTGTTTTCTTGTTTTAGTTTCATGTTAACTTTGTTGTAATCTTGTATGTTATATCTTATATTTGTTTTCTTGCTTTAGTTTCATGTAGGTTTTGTTGTAATCTTGCATGTTCTTTCTTTTATTGTGTTCTTGTTTTAGTTTCATCTTAGATTTGTTATAATCTTGCATTTTCTATCTTATACTAGGCTTCTTGTTTTAGTTTCATGTTAGTTTTGTTATAATTTTCCACTTTCTATTTTATATTCGCTTTCTTGTTTTAATCTAACTGGGTGTGGTTAGTTGAGCCACCTACATATTTGTTGCTTGTTTTTTTCTCGGTGTTGCAACAAGACAGGTTTTGCTAGGCCTAGTTGGCTATCTAGTCTATTTAGCTGGCCGATTAGCTTCTTTGGGAAAAAAATGGAGTAACCTTTCAGCATTGGGCAGATTAGTTTCCAGTGGCTTCTAAGGCGCATGAAGCTTCTATTTTGTTTTTTTATTTGAGTGTTTTGTGAGAGGTTTTTTTTTATTTTGTTGTAATATATTCTCTCTCTCTCTCTCTCTCTCTCTCTCTCTCTCTTTAATTTGGTTGTAATTATTCTTTCAAGTGTTGTAATAATTCCTGCCCCACTTCTTTCTATCCCGTTCTTTTATTTGCTTTCCTTATTTGTAAATAAGTATCGTGTTTTGTCTTCTTCTTCTTCTTCTTTTTTTCCATTATATCCATGCATTGTATCCATGTTTCATACACCTTGATTAGGCTACATTTGGATTTGTGGATTTAATCAATTCCTATGTGATTATGTGCGCTACCTCATATTCTTGACATAATTCACATGTCATATCTTAGAAGCCAAATCCCTAGTTGAATCTCATGTGTGAATTGCATTACGATTTTGTATATAAGATGATGCATATTTTGCTAACTTTGTTTTGTAGCTATTTGTGGGACGTCGGTAAACATGTAAGTTTTTATGCTTTAGCATCCCGCTTATGTGTGTTTTCCTTACTATGTTTTGCATCATACCATGTGGTTACTTGCTTATTTGATATAACTATATGAATGCTAGTGGATGGAGGCTATGCTGCTTAATTTGGAATGAATTGATTTTTCATGTTTGTAAACTCAATTTCTTTGGATTGTACACTTTCAAAACTCTTTCAAAACATATGGAATTAATTTTTTTCCAAAATGAGTAGCATAGCCTATACTTGTATCCTTCACACAGTAAATTTTAGGATTTATTGATAATCGGAACATGAACATATAAATAAAGTCAATAAAAATCATATCATGGTTTAGTGGAGGCCGATCTTTGATCGGGTGAGTGGGCTTGCTCATTAATGACCTTCCCTTCTCATACTTAACGTTCCGAACCAAGAGTCTTTGGTTACGATGAACAATAGCCTTGGCACGAGTCATAGGTTTCCTAATTTTCTCAAAATATTAAGTGGTGACTCTAAGATCTAGTGATACAGTCCATTTTTGGCAAAGATTTTGTAATAAAATGGATTTTCTATAAAAGTTTCCAAATCTAGACTCTCATCTATGTTTCACATTACAACCGTAAGACTAGATCAAAGAAGTCGAGTGTCCGAAATATTTAACGGGCACGGGTTCACCTCGGGCGATGTTATAAGAGGAACATACTCCAACCACGCTGAAATCATGAGAGGAGGAACATACTCCAACCATGCTAAAATCGTGAGAAGAAGAACTGTGATAACCAAATGATGACAAGCCTAAACACGTTTTACATGAAAATGATAAATACAATGAGAATCTGATCCGAGAAATGTACAAGAACAGTGTGATAATGTGATGGATATACAGGGACCGGTGTGATTATGCGATGGATGCAAACAGTATGATGAGATTGCACGATAGATGCACATGAATGGTCTGATTATACAATCGATATGAACGGTCTAATTATACAATAGATGCACATGAACGGTCTAATCATGAGATTGATTCACAAAGATGCTTTGATGGATGTAGCAAAAATAGTTTGATGGATACACAAAATTGTTTGATGTTTTTCCTTTCTTCTCTTTGAAATTATTTTGTATTTTTTTGCTTTTTTTTCATTTTTTTATACCTTTTATATACACATTATATACATACATAAGTATACATATATACATATGACCTATATACATACCATACAGATATAGAACTATATACAAAATATGTATTACATACATATACATACACAGACAAAATATATACATATGTAGATACATTTATCTACATAATAAGGGAGAAGAGTTTTTGAAAATATCTAATTTGTCTTAGAGATACATTTTGATCCAATGGTCTATATCAACCTAGATATATATCAATGGCTCAGATCTATGTAGTTCCTGCCCAAATATTTCTCTCTCTCAGCCTTCCATCTACCCACGTCTCCTCCCTATTCCCTCTTTATCTCTCTCCCTCTCTGTTCTCACCCACTCTCCTCCACATTCTCTCTTTATCTCTCTCTCCCTCTATGTTCTTCTTCTTTCCTACCCTCCCTCTTTCGCTGCTCTCCAGTCTTCTGCCTCTCGAACTCTGCTTTATCCCTCTCGACGCTGCTTGCAAGGTAAGATTTCTACCTCTCCCTTCTTTCTCTGTTTGTGTTTGCCTCTCCAGTCCTTGAAATCGCATTTTTCTCGCTTCATAATTCTCTCTGTCGGGCTGTGAATAGGTTATTTTATGGTTTTGTTTTAGGGCTATTTTCTATTATTTTAGGACTATTTTTCATTGTTTATTCTGGGTTTGTAATCCTAACATTCGAGCTGTGAACAGGTTATTTTTTTTTTATTATAAGATTGATTGTTGTTTTGATTTTGAAATCAGAAATTACGAAGAGGAGTTTTTAAGATGATTTATTGTTTAGACTCTGCTCTACAGCCTCGCAAGGTAAGATTTCTACCCCCTCTTCTCTTTATGTCTATGTCTGCCACTCCAATCCTCAAACTCGCATTTTTTCCGTTTCATAATCATCTCTGTCAGGTGAACAGGTTATTTTAGGGTTTTGTTTTATGGATATTTTCTGTTGTTTTAGGGTTTTGTTTTAGAGCTATTTTCCATTGTTTATTCTGGGTTTGTAATCCTAACATTTAGGCTGTGAACATGTTATTTTCGATTATTGTTTTAATTGTTGTTTTGATTTTGAAATCAGAAATTATGAAGAGGTGTTTTTCAGATGATTTATTGTTTAGTAATGTTAGGTAAATTATTGTGTTTTGATTGCATTGATTATATACGATTACACCATTTTTGGAAATCCATTGATATAGATGGGATTAATCTTGGTTTATGCTTATAAGGTGTTTGATGAATTATCTCTTCACATAACTACGTAACAAAGTTTAACTACTACTTTTTCCATGAACCGTATAGTCATAGGTAAATGAGGTTTGTTGTTTGCATATAATTTTATATGTTAGCGCTTACCCAATTTGATGTGTTGGTTTGATGTTGTTGGGGAGCAATCATGGGTGTATTGTTTAAATACATTTTCAAATATAATTGGTTTTTTTTTTGTTTTGTTTAAATGTGTATTGTTTAATTGTTTAAATGTGTTGGTTTGATGCTACATAATTTGATGTTTTTTATGCAATGATCTGAGACATAATTTTGGATGTGAAGAATGCATTATGGGTAAGGATTCATTTATTTATGATTAGAAATGAAGATATATATACACCGGTGGCGCTACGTAGCCCGGAATGTGATGGCTCGAGAGGCCCAAATTTAGTTTTGTACTCAATTTGCTGCTTTTGTGCAATACACCTAGACATTTCATTTGAAAAACAAAAAGACAAAAGAAAAAGAAAGAATAGAATAGAGAGAGAGAGAGAGAGACAGAGAGAGACAGAGAGAAGAGAGCACCGTGTCTTCGTAAAACCTAGCGGAACGGTCTCTGTGTACCGCCGCTGCTGCTGTTTGATCGGAGTGGAAGAGGAGGAGCTTTTAGATGCAACAATTGATTTTTGAAATTGTGCTTCAAAATCATGTGTTTTGAAAACCCAATTTCAAAATAAGTTAATTGAAATTGTGTTTTGAAATACTTATTTGTGTTGAATATCTAAATTGGCTGTCGTCATCAAAAATATCAAAACAGGTATGGTTCAATCACGGTAATGTCCAGGTCTCATTTGTTTCAAATTGGGATAGTTCATGTCTGCGATGACGATAATTAGATACTAATTTGGAAATCATGATGTTTTCACAGTGACAATTGTCGTTTTTCATTATTTTCGACCTCAATTACTATCTCTTTGCATCTAATTTTGGGTCTCTCTGACCTCTATTGTCTAGGATTCTTCTCATTTTTTGGGTTTTGGGATGAAATCAATTCTAATTGCTATGCATATTTTTGGGATGAAATTGATTCTAATTGCTATGCTATGCAAAAACTAATTTCTACTATCTTTATTTACATGGATCTTGAGGTCCAAGGTGTCTTAACTGCTGCCCAGAAGCACTGGTCTCACATCCATATATTTGACTCCTTAGTTATGGCAGATTCGGCTGTCAAGATGGTAAAAGCTGGTTGCCAATGTATCACAGTTCTAGGAGTTGATTTTATGTTAGAAAATGTGCGGGAAATCCTTGATCAGGCTGGCTTCACATAGGGTAGTCTTTTCCTCTTCTTTTCATGTATTCATATTTCATCACTTTGTCAGTTATAGATCCAATTCTAAAAACAGTTTTCAAGTTAACAGAGTAAAAAGTGCTACTTGGTCAACAAATATTTTAAGTAAAGCATAGATTTCATATTTCAAGAACTAATAAATTAACATAATTAAAACATGAAAACCAAAATCCCATAAAATGCATGCATTGAAAACTATTAATGTTAGGTAATTAGTTTTCTATCTCTATGTATATATAATGACTATTTTAATATAATACCTTTGTTCATATAATGAGAAGGGTAAAATTATTTTTTTAAGACTCCACATTTTTCTGGAATGTTCTGTCAGTTGGTTTGTTGCACGAGGAGCAATTAACAAATAGCATTCATACAATCAGTTGGTGTGGAATCCACTTCAATGATTATATAATGGATATTTTATTTAATAGCATCGGTACCCAATTTGTCTAAATATCATCAGTACCCAATTTCTTGCTCACTGTAGAACTGATTAGTGTTTTTTTGAGGTATATAAATATGTATTCTATTCTCTATTAGTTGCAATATTGATCTTTTGCCATTACTTAACATGTGAAATTCAACGGTGCAATACTTAACTGTTGTGGTGCTATCAGATTGGTGGAGGAAGCTTGAGAATTTATAAGCATGAGATTCAAGAAAATGTTTTGGAAATTGTAGGCATTTCCCCTAAGCAGGTGAGGAGTGTAGACACTGCATTTTTGACCGGCCTTAAGACTTAGACGTCATCGATTGAGCGCTCGGTGATCACGCATGATTGTGCTTGTTTCAAGTTTCCAGAGTTTTCGGCTGAGTGTCTTGCCTCCGGGCCTCTGAACTCTTTGTGTTTTCGCTCGGTTTGTGGACCAAGCCTTGTTGACCTTGCCTGGAAGGAGAGAGAGGTCCGTAGACCACTTTTACCTTTGGTAGGCCAGTTTTCAGTTTCTGGAGCCTTTGGCTGAGCGCCTTGTCTTGTTTCCCTTTTGGTTTGTTTTTGAACCAAACCTTGCTTTCCCTTCCCTGGAGGGAGAGAGAGGTCTGTAGACCACTTTTCCCTCCTGTAGACTAGTTTCCAGTTTCCGGAGCCTTCGGCTGTGCGCCTTGTCTCGGGACTGCTTACCGTTCTCCTTTTGGCCTGGTTTTCGAACCATGCCCTGTTGCCTTGGGCGAGAGGGACCCAGAGGTCTGGAAGACCACCTTTTGTGGTCATAGACCACTTTTGGTGCCCGTAGACTAGTTTTCGAGGATTCCAGTTGCGCGCCCCGACCCCCGGACTCTTGTCTTGCATCCTTTTTGGTTTATTTTGGGCACAAACCTTGTTTTTCTTGCTTGGAGGGTGGAATGAAGGTTGGAGACCAGTTTCTCTCCCAGAAAATCACTTTTCTTCCCCGCTAGCCAGTTTTCTTCCCTGTAGACCACTTTTGGTGGTCTACAAGTGGTTTGCAGCTGGAAAAAGTGGTCTCCCACCATGCGACCACCTTGCTTTCCTGGTGTAGACCACCTCTCCTCCCTGGGAGACTGTTTTTCTTTCTGGGAGACCACTTTCACTGGTCAGCTGACCAATGTAAGTAGATGGCCGACCATTTCAAGTGGTCAGTAGCTTTCTTGCACGTTTCTGAAGATCTTTTATTGCTAGCTGTGATAGCTGGTGAGCACAGAAACCATCCTCCATACACGTGTATAGAGGGATGGCTTGGAGCTCTTAGCTTCCTTAACAAGCTTGTTGCTTCTTTTTCTATAAGAGAGAGGCCCTCTCTCCCTTCTCCAGGTTCAGAAAAAGTTGCTTCAGCTATACATATACCATCTATCTCTATATTGCTCTTCCTCTTCATATTTGTGCTTAAAAGTCCATTTTCTTCTTACTTTTGCACAAAAACACATTGTGAAACACCACCCTTTTGTTGCTGAGGCACCTAGGACCTAGTTTTGGTGTTTTTGGATTAGTTTGAGCTCAGAAAGTTTGCTAGAGTTGCAGCTTTGAAGTGGTTCTACAAGGGTAAGTTTCTAACCCCTTAAACCTTTGTTTTTGATTAAGCTTTTAGACCTATTTGCATGGTGTTTTAGGCTTAACTTTCAACTGCAAAAAGTTCTATTTTTTAAGGCTTAACATGTTTGTTTAAGGTCTCTTTAGTGTTTGGGGTGGTCTACCCCCTCTTGTGCCTTGTTTGCCCTTGTTTTTATGCTATCCTTTTAAGCTATTGGGACCAACTCCTTTTGGCCTTCTCACCACCGAAAATCAGAGGAATTTTAGTGGTGGAAATGTAGTTTTGACATCCCAAATAGGAGGGGATCATCCCCTCTTCTTGTATCTTGCAAACCAGCCTTGTATGCCTCATGTTTGAGCAAGTCTTTCTAGCATTTTTTGGCCATATCTCAGCATGTTTTTGGTGTCGTTTTTCCATGCCTTAGCTCTGTTTTGGTTTGGTTTGATAGCCTCTTGCATGCTCCTTGCACTTGTAGTGTATTTCCATTCACTAGCCTAACATGCATCATGCATTGAGCCATCATTCTAGCATACTTTTGGCTCTACTCAAAGAAGCTTTTGGCCATGTTTTACCATGCTTAAGCTCTGATTTATGTTGTTTTGGTAATGCATGTATTGCTTTGTATAGCCATAGTGCATTCTAGCTCACTAGCTTCGAGTATCCTAGCATCTAGCATGCATTACTTGGACTATTTGCATGATTTGGCATCATTTGTTATGTGATTTTAGCACATGTAGTGTGGCCATACACTCACATCTTTCACTCTTTCAATGCTTTGGAGAGGTTGTGCTTTATGCCTTAGGTATGAGCCATTGTGCATGCCATCTTGCCTAGCCTTTTGGACCACTATTTCAGTGTGTATTTGGTTCTATTTTGCCATGATACAACTCTGATTTTTGTTGGTGGTGTCATCTCATGCTTGGTTTTGGTAGGTGTAGTGTAATCCTCCATATTGGCCTTGCATATTCCATGCTTCGTGCCTTCATGCTAGCTTGTTTTGGCTCTGGTCCATACATGTTTTAGCATCATTTTGACATTCTCTAGGACTATTTTGGTTGCCTTGGTCATATGCTTCATGTATTGCATAGCTATAGTGCAAATGCCTATGCTAGTTTCAAGCTTTGAGCCTCCTTGCATGCTTCATTTGTGACATGTAAATGATTTGGCATCATTTAACATGTTATTTCAGAGCATATAGGATTGCCATGTTCCCATTTCTTTCATTCTTTGAGTGCCTCTAAGGGTCATGCATTATTGCTTTGTTTGTGGCCTAGCTTGTATGCATGCATGCCTAGACCTTTGAGCTCCCCTTTTAGCATGTCTTTGTCTTGCTTTTGACCAATTTGAGCTCTGTTTGTGGCTGGTTCATTCATTTGTGCCATGCATTGCATGCCTCTTGTGTAGTCCCATTCACTAGCTTTCATGTTAAAGGGCTCTTGCATGCCATACTTGTGTTGTTTGAGTGGTTTGGCACCATTTCATACATGATTTCAGTGCATTTAGTGTTGTCACACTTCCATGTTTGTCACTCCTTGATCATGTTTGAGAGTTGTGTTGTTATGCTTAGTTGATGGGCCCTCACATTAGCATGTGTTCTTGGCCCTTTTGTGCCTTAGTTTTGATGCATTTTGGTCATTGTTTTGGGCATGATTGAGGTCTGTCCATATTCGGTTTAAGTCCATTGAGCATCTTGTTGCATTGCATTGTGTATGCATGCTTATTGTTGTTGATTTGCATTGTGTATGCATGCCTATTGTTTGCATTGTGTTTGGTATGCTTGAGTTGCATTGCATGTGTTTGGATAGGGTGTTAATCCAAACACGAGAAACGAGAGACATTTCATACTTGAAGTGATGAAATGTGCCTCATTTCTCGATTACCGACCCTCTTGATCATGCATGATAGAGGTTGGCTCTTATGTGTTATTTGTGCATTCATTGACATTGATTCGTGCAATCTTGGCTTTTCGGCCATCGTGCATTGCGATGCTCGCTTGGTGGCCCGAGAGTCGAGAACTACACTCCCTTAAGATCATGAAATGATAGGGAGGGTGGTTGTGCACACATATCTTGCAAATACATTGCCATGCCCTTTTTTGTTCTTTGCTGCAGTAAACTGGAGAAGTGCAGCATTTTCTCGTCGGCAGACCAGTAAAAGTGGTTGACCGACCACTTTTTCTGGTCTGCAGCAAAGGTAGGTGGTTAGCAAGTGGTTGGCAACACCACCAAGTAGTCGACAATGCTCCTGGAGGTTCCCATGGTGGAGCAAAAGCTATTTGGAGCTTTGCATAGTGTTCTGAGAACAATTGAAAACATAGGCAAGTTGGGGCATCGCGATGGATTTCCCAATGAGGTGACCGAGCATGCATGCTCTTCTCGCTCCGAGGCCCCTTCTATTTGCTTTACTTAGTTGCTTTGCTTAAGCTTGCTTATACCTTGGTTTTGTACTTAAGTAGTTAATGCACTTAGCTATCAATTTGTGTTGTAATAACTAGTTAGTTATCTTGTTAGTTAATTAGCTTTGTTTTGTAATAAGTAGTTTAATTAGCTTAGATTAGCTAGTTAGCTAATTATTTGGACCCTCCGTCGAGGGGGCCAACTGTTGTAATAAGTGTGCGTGTGTGTGATGCATGTCTTCCAACCCCCATTTCTTTCTCTCTTTTACTTATCAACTTTCGATGGTTGGTTTTAGGGCATATTTCAATTAGCATCCTTATGCTTGCATGCGTGCATCCATTCATCTGTCTTGCATGCACCGAGCTCGGCGCATCATGCTAACTACATTGTATTTCAATTCTAATTTGAATACATGTTATCTAGTTGTATTCACATGACATCTTAGAATAGCCGAGCCTATTGTAGACACCCAATTTTTGACCGTCCTTAAGACTTGGATGTCATTATTTGAACACTCGATGATCATCCATGCTCGTGTTCGTTTTGAGTTCCCGAAGGTCTCGGCTGCGCGCCTTGCCTTAGGATTTCTAAACCCAACCAACCTGCAACAAACCTTCCCAACACATCCTATAATTCCAAATGATAAAATAAGGGACAACAACAACCATTATACAATGACAGAATCTACGGAACCTAGGTCCGGACACAATAGTCAAATGGAAAAAAAAAACCGGGGTCGCTAACCTCTCCCTATTCCTGAATGGAAGTGGGAACATGTGACCATGGATTTCGTTGTTGGCCTACCTCGGACTTCCCGAGGTATGGATTCCGTTTGGGTTATAGTTGATTGACTGACTAAATCTGCACATTTTCTGCCTGTCAAAACTACATTTACTGCTTACAGGTTGGCTACTATTTATGTTGATGAAATTGTCCGTTTGCACGGAGTTCCGGTATCCATTGTGTCGGATAGAGATCCGAAATTTGTATCTAGATTGTGGAAGAGTTTGCAGGAAGCTATGGGAATAGAACTAAGGTTCAGCACTGCATTCCACCCACAGACAGACGGGCAGTCAGAACGAACGATACAGACTTTGGAAGATATGCTTCGTATGTGTGCCTTAGATTTTCAGGGGAGTTGGGAAGATTACCTGCCACTTGCAGAATTTGCTTATAATAACAGCTTCCACTCCAGCATCGGTATGGCACCATACGAGGCTTTGTATGGTAGGAGGTGTAGATCACCTATTTGTTGGGCAGAGGTCGGAGACAGAGCTTTGCTTGGGCCTAAAATTGTACACGACACCTCTGAAAAGATCAAAACTATTCGACAAAGGCTCAAAACAGCTCAAGACCGACAGAAGAATTATGCAGACGTTCGGAGAAGACCTCTTGAATATGAGGTTGGAGACCATGTGTTCATCCGAGTTTCTCCGATGAAAGACCAGGTCAGGTTTGGGAAAAAGGGCAAGTTGTCGCCCCGTTACATTGGGCCGTTTCAAATTTTGGAGAGGCTTGGTCCAATTGCTTATAGAGTTGCTTTGCCACCGGGATTCGAGCAGATCCATAACGTGTTTCATGTGTCGATGTTGAGGGGTTACCTCCGAGACCCGTTACACGTGATTGATTATCATCGGGTAGCTATTGATGAGAATATGGAATACGCTGAATGGCCGGAAAGAATCGTTGACCGACAAGTGAAAGAATTGAGGAACAAGTCCGTCCCAATGGTGAAAGTAGAATGGAAGGAACACTATGGGACGGATGCTACGTGGGAAAAAGAGGGGGAAATGCGACTACGCTATCCACATTTGTTTCCCGATAAAGGTAAATTAAGTTTGGAGGACCAAACTTCCTAAAGGGGGGAAGACTGTGACACCCCTGTTCTGTATTATGCTAATTGGTCCTTAATGTGTATACGATTATGTGTTTGTTATGGTTTTGTATGCCATTATGTGAAAATATGTGGTTTTGAATTTCTATCGGTTCACCGTAGGAATATCTGTTCGATTTTACCGCTTCGGAAATTAAATTGGAGGCCTTATCGGCCAAAGAACCCGAAATTGATTACGCCATTGTGATTGGCATAATTTTTAGAGCCTACGGTGAAATTTAATTGAAAATTTGATTCGGGTTAGATTAAACCGATTAAATTGATGAATTAGAGCCCAACTACTTTATTATTATAATCTTGGCCTTAGTGGATTTTGTTGTCAAGCTTTAAACACCCAATCTCTCCCTCCCTAGCCTCATTTTGACTGATATTAAACACAAAGAAGAGAAGAGAGGGCCGGTTGTAGAGAGAGAAAGTGAGTGACTTGTGTAATTTGGGCTCAAGACTTCGGAATTTGAAGATCTAGCTTAAGATTTGACTAGAGCTTGAGTGTTGAAGCTCTTAGGTAAGTGAATTCATGGACTCTTGTTGTAATTTGTAAGTTCAAAGTTGAAAAAATGTTAAAGAACATGGAAGGAGTTTGTTTTGATGAATTTGAAGACTATATATATGCATGCATGTATGTATTGTTTTGAATTTGCATATTTGAGCTTGAATCATATGACTCATGTTGCAATTTTGGTTGAAATCCATGTATTTGACCATCTTTTCATCATATGAGATGAGGATGAAGGTTATATGTCATATGCATGTACAATCCATGGAAGTAGAAGCTTTGGATGCATGAAATGGTTACCTTGGTAATGAGTTGGTGGAAAATGAGCCATGCATGTAGATGAATTATAAAATTGAGCTTCAATATGTTGTAATTCTATGGTTGTACCATGTTGATACATGATTATGTGAAGTTTGGACCGAAATCATGCATTTAGAGCCTTTGAATGTCGAGATGAAGCTCAAGAACACAGTTCTGGGCTTTCCAGAAGTTTGATGTCTGCTCGAGCGGGGAACCAGACGCTCGAGCGGAAAATGCGTGCTCCCAGTACTTTTTACAGACCCGACGTCCGCTCGAGCGGGGTAATTAACACTCGAGCGTTGGAACTATTTCGACAGGCCTACCGCTCGAGCGTCCTATTTAACGCTCGAGCGTAATTTTCATGCAACCAGTACTTTTGCAGGCCTTAAGGGTCCGCTCGAGCGGGTGATTCGACGCTCGAGCGGGGACCCTATTTTCTGAAATCCTGTTTTTGCATTTTGTGTTCTATTTTCCGTTCTCTTTCACTCGCAAGCACTCTTAGGCATATGTTTAGCATTGTAAATGAGTTAATGAGTTAATAATAAAGCCTAAGGAGGAATATGTGAATTGAAGAACGGATTGAACTGTTAATGACCCTTTTGTGTTCGTGAAACGTGTAGGGTCAAGCTCCAGGGCAAATCCACAAGCCGATCACTGTGAGTAATATCATTATTTGAAAGTTTGTTAATGTCTAATTGTTTATTCCCTTATGAACTTTATGAGTTGTTAATTGGGATTGTGGACAAAAGTCTGACAGGAACGAATGGATGGACCAAAGGTCGTTTTGACATAAATGAATGGACCGAAGGTCGTTTTGATATAAATGAATGGACCGAGGTCGTTTTGATGTAAATGATTGGACCGAAGGTCGTTTTGATATAAATGAATGGACCGAAGGTCGTTTTGATGTAAATGAATGGACCAAAGGTCGTTTTGACATATGTGAGTGGGCCGAAGGCCGTTATGACATGAACGAGTAGGCCAAAGGCCGTTTTGACATAAATGAATGGGCCGAAGGCCATTTTGACAGAAATGAATGGGCCGAAGGCCGTTTCGACATAAGTGAATGGGCCGAAGGCCGTTTTGCCATGAATGGAAACCCGAATGGGCCCAAGGCCAGAATGTTTGGAACTACAGTTACTTGACTTGTATTTCGTATAGTTATACATACTTGTTTGTTAAATAGAAGTATGAATTGGGCTCAAGGCCGTTTGGAGTTTTGATATAAATGAATGGACCGAAGGTCGTTTTGATGTAAATGAATGGACCAAAGGTCGTTTTGACATATGTGAGTGGGCCAAAGGCCGTTTTGACATGAACGAGTAGGCCAAAGGCCGTTTTGACATAAATGAATGGGCCGAAGGCCGTTTTGACATAAATGAATGGGCCGAAGGCCATTTTGACAGAAATGAATGGGCCGAAGGCCGTTTCGACATAAGTGAATGGGCCGAAGGCCGTTTTGCCATGAATGGAAACCCGAATGGGCCCAAGGCCAGAATGTTTGGAACTACAGTTACTTGACTTGCATTTCGTATAGTTATACATACTTGTTTGTTAAATAGAAGTATGAATTGGGCCCAAGGCCGTTTGGAGCATGTTGTTCTACATATTGTTATGTAACTATCATATCTGATATTATTCACTGGGCTATCGCTCACGCTCATTCATGTGTTTGTAGGTGAGCCAAGAGAAGCACAAACCCAGCCCCAGTGAAGTCTGCTAGGCACAACATGAGTTTTGGAAGAGTCAGCCTTGTGCCTCACGCATGAGACCATCCTTGCCCCTTTTACTATGTACCTATGTTTTGTCTTGTTGGCAAGGACCTAGTGCATGTCTGTACATAGTCTGTTATAGGTTGACTCGTTTTGGATGATCCTGTCTGTAATGAATTTTGTGAAACTGTACTTTTGATGTGAGTTATTAACGTATCTGAGTATGGTTTATTTGATGTGCATATAAGCACGGCTCTATGGACAAAGTTTTTAATTTTGCTTCCGTTTGGCCCCCATTAACTCTGTTAAAATACGTTTTGAACAGTTTGAGGCCGTAGGTAATCTCATGATTACTGGCCGGTTACGTCCTTAACCCACGGGGGCGGGTTCAGGTCGTGACAGTTGAAGTCAAGGAGATGTCACTAAAGAGTCATTTGGTTAATAACCAGCTAAGATCCCAGGAAGTTGGAAGAGTCAATATAGCCTCTTTTCTGAGTCCGATAACCTAAGATAGCAGAGCTACCTTTTTGACAGATCTTAAAAGGTATTAATAGAAGGTCTCAAAAGTAACATGGATATAGATATAGTATCACAAAAAAATTGCCAGTGTTCCTACTAGGATTTGGGCAACACAAGGACTTTAAGTGCACCAATGCATGAAATGCAACGAACATATAAATGTCAATAAAAATCATATCATGGAGTTCAAGTCAAAGTTTCTTTATATCCCCAGCAAAGTCGCCAGAAACTATTGCAATGCCGGGGGTACCCAAGCACGCTAAACAGTTCGGACCCTCAATTTCTTTAATCTAGTCTGAAGAGTGCAATGTGAAACGCATATGAGAGTCCAGATCCAACAACTTTATAGAAAATTCATTTTATTGCAAAAACCTTTGACATAAATGGACTACGTCACCCAATCTTAGAGCCCCCACCTAATATTTTGAGAAAATTAGAAAACCCAAGACTCCTGCCGAAGCCACTGTTCATCGTAACCAAAGATGTCTTAGTTTGGAACCTTAGGTATGAGGGAGGAAGGTCATTAATTGAGCACCCCTGCTTACCCGATCAAAGATTGGCCTCTACTAAACCATGATATAAATTTTATTGACTTTATATGTTTATATTCCAATTATTAATAATCCTAAAAATTGTTATATGAAGAAATGAAGTATAGACTATGTCATTCATTTTGGTACAATTTGATTCCATGTATTTTGAAAGAGTTTTGAATAATATGCAACTCAGAAGAAATCGAGTTCACAAATATGAAAATCGATATTATTCCAAATTGAACGACACAGCCTCCATCCACTAGCATTCGTAGAGATATATCACTTAAGTAAGTAGCCACATGATAGGATGCTTAGACATAGTAAAAAAGACACACGCACAAGCGGGATGTTAAAACATAAACACTCACATAGTATTTATTGGTGTGGAGAAGTGGTTTGGAAATACTCTTCTGATCCTGGGGGGGAGCTTGTAATTCGCTGATAGTCACCTGAAAAGGAATAAACACTTCGGTCGGAGGTGCCGGAATTAGCACTCCGACGGACAAGTCAATCCCCACACTCAAGAATGCTTGTATTCTATGTTTAGCATAACAATTCTCACATACCTCTTTCTGGCTGATGTTTCTTCTATTTATATCTTTTCTTCTTTGGGCCTCAGGATTAGGTCCATTTCCCACCTCATATTCGGCACATTTTATAATAGACCGATCTTCACTCGGCCCCTTGCCTAATCAGTTACGTGGCCGAGTAGGGTTGGATTTGAGCTTTCGAGCCAATTGCTGAGTGCTTCGAATCTCGACTCTTCCAGATTCGACTATCCGGAATCTCTACGACTCCCAATTCTTCAGCCCCCACAATTGGCGTCCCGTAGAAGGTTGCAAAACAAAGTTTAGCAAATATATGTCTGACCCTAGATTGAAGATTGTAATGCAATATATACACAAAAATGCAACAAACAATTTGGCTACTAATACATGACATGTGAATCAGCACAATACATGGGGGAGCACATATAATCACATTGAAATTAATTAAACTCACAGATGCAAATGAGCTGAATTTTAATGCATGAAATATGAAATGTAATGTTATTTACAGATATAGAAAGCGAATAAGTGAAAGAAGCGAGGGTGGAAAATTATTACAACACCGAATAAAAGAGAAATAAAAGTAATTAGGTTGGAAATTATTACAACACAAACTGAATCTAACAAATCATGGGAATATACAATAATAAAAAACAACAAATTAATAGGAAACTCCAATCATTCATCGAAAATGTCCTTATTTATTGCTTTGGAACTACTCTGATTTGTTCCTCTGGGAATTCTTGTTTTTCATGTAGCAAAACCAAAATAAAGCAAATAAACATTTCCAAGAGATGATATATCATATATACAAAAAGTTCCCAAAGGGAAAATTTAACAAGTATGGAAATTGAACCTAGGAAACACCAAACGAAAGAAATAGATGGAAACTTACATTTATCTCTTTGTGAATAAGAGTAAATTAATACCCAAATCCATGTCGATAATTGGAGAGAGTAGATTGCCACCATTTCAAAGGGGAAGTCCTACAAAGTTTGTGAGAACTCTATGGGACTTCTAAGAAAGTGAGGAATATAAATAACTCATTAGAAAATAATAAAAAATCATATTCTTACTCATGGAATATGGATGTGAAATCTATTTCCTTGTTCAAAATTGGTATCACAAAGTACGGAAAAAAAAAAAGAAAAGAAAAGAAAACACTAAAAAAAAGAAAGAACTCCAAACAACCACACCACACATATCCATCACCTCTTCACCTTTCACCCTTGATTCTCAACTACCATTCCAACAACCCAAAACTTCACTAAAGCTAAAACGTGAATTTTCTTGTTGAGATTTCAAAAACATACTTCATAACCTGAGGATGCAAAGGAGGTTTTATAATATTTGGACTTTGGTTGGCATGGTTGCATTATCCTAGCATGTGTATGCTAACTTCTACATCATGGCATGTCTATAACAAGCTTCATACCTCAAGTATGGCTTGAAATTTGGCACTCTAACATAAAAAACTAAATAAATAAAATAAAATAAATAAAGGAATAGCATGAATGAAAAATGGAATGACATGGAAATCTTTTACCTCATATTTCGCAAGGCCCGAGTGTGATAAAGAATAGAATATAAACTCACACTCAATCACTGGTATGCCTTTCAAGGCATGATTCTTAAATTCTGCATCAAATATCCGCTACATCGCATTGCACTGCACTAGCACACTACTCACTTGGCATTGCATTAAAGAATGGAAAAGGATATTTAAAACTTCTCTCCAGCTGAATCATCTTCAGGAAAACATACATAGCATTAGCAAAATTTGACAAATTTA
Organism: Camellia sinensis; assembly: GCF_055761805.1. Classification (NCBI taxonomy): domain Eukaryota; kingdom Viridiplantae; phylum Streptophyta; class Magnoliopsida; order Ericales; family Theaceae; genus Camellia; species Camellia sinensis. Next base: position 96,051,614 of record NC_138975.1, on the reverse strand, counting down.
AAAATTTTGGAGAAACTGGGTACAACTTTGAAAATTTTGGAAAAACCTAGGAAGAATTAGAAAATTTTGGAAAATTTGAAAATCTTTCAAAAACACCTGGAACTACTTGGAAAATTTTGGAAATTTTGGAAAATACTGGGAAAATACTTGGAACCACTAGGAACATAATTGAATATAAACCCCCACTTCATAAGGCGCGAAGATGGAATGGAAATTAATAAACCCCAATCTCATAAGGTGCAAGGATGGAATAGAATGGCTCAAGAATTAATACGGCCCCTACCTGGTAAGGCTCTAGGATGGAACAAAATAGAATGGAAACCATATAAATCCCCACCTTGTATAAGGAAGTAAGAGTGGAACCGAATAGAACAGAATGAAAAAGAATGCCTTAAAACCTCGAAAAAAAAATAGCATACATTTACATCACTCTGACCACACTGAGGATGGAACGAAACGAAATGGAAACCATATAAATCCCCGCCTTGTATAAGGGAGTAATGATAGAACGGAACAAAATAAAATGGAAAGGAATGGCATAAAAAAAATGGCATACATTTGCATCACTCTGACCACAATGCGGTGTGTATTATTGCTTGGGAATATTGTTCTTTGGAAAATTTGCAGGATTGGCATGTTCAACAAACTTGGAATAGAATGAAAAGGAACTCAGCATAGGCTTTGGCGCGGTAAGGTGAGTAAGGCAAGCATCGCTTACTTCCCCTCTCCTTTTGGAAAATTACATTCTTGGATAAATGTTGAGTGCTTGTTGCACACATTCACTCACGTATGAACTGTCGCATAACCGCCTCCAAACTACATTGATATGATTCCTTGTATCAAGGATATGTAGGCAACTTGAGGGTTCGATCACTTGCATGAATGCGTGGCACTGCCTTTAGTCTTTTAGTCTTGTCAATAGGGTTTGTCTCAGAGTTGTGACATTTACTCATGTTACCCATGGCTACTCAAGTTTTGTAAAAAGATGGGCAATTGTAGACACCTCATTTTGACCGACCATTAATACTTAAATACTTGAAATGCTTCCCGATGATGAATGGTATCATAATTTTAATCTTAGATATGCTTGAAGTTGTTGGGGCTGTTATATTACCATTTTCATGCCAAAAGCAGTTTTTAACCAAAATTATCGTTAGTTAGTTCATATTCAAAGCTTATTTTCTCTTATGAAAAGTTTGAATTTGCACATTACTATTTCACACACAATTATAGCTCTTTGAATTATCTTTCCATGGTCACTTAATTCATCTTAATCCAATGTCAGATGAGATAGATATGCTTAAAATACGAAAGCCTGACGAGAATGCGTGACCGTGCAAATCCGTACGTGCAGCCGCACTTCCTATTTTCAACATTTTTTTATTGTGTAGCTGCATGAGCTATGTGCGGCCACACTTTCCCTCGATGCCCAAATTTTGAGTTTTTTACAAGGCTATAAGTGCCTTTTTTTAGGGAGGCTCAAGGGAAAAGCGATGCTCAACCCTAGCAGCCTCCTTTAGCTTGTTCCCCAAGCTTTATGTGCCTATAAAAGTAGCCCCTTCCCCTCCTTTTCGAAGGGTTGAAGATTTTAGTCAAGTTTTGGGTGATTTAGAGAGAGAACTCTTGCTTCCACTTCTCCTATATCTTTTTTTTTTTTCTCAATTTTCAATAGTTTATACTTTATTTTCCAACATGTATTCATGACTAGGATGATAGGTTGGTTGCATGCATGTTCATCTAGATTATATATGTCATTGATTTTTCTCTTTATTTCGCATGTTTTGCTTATTTTATTTAAATGTCATGTTTAGGCTAAATTAATCATGTAATATTCATGCATGTAGGCCAGTTTGATCATCATCTAGTTTCAGTATATTTTTCTTTTTATTTGTTAGTTTCTTTTTGTGCATAAAAATCATGTTAATAGTCTCAAACTGGGCTTAATATCATCATTTGTGTGTTTAGTTGCATATTAGGATCATGTTTATTTTATGTCTTTGCATGTAAGATAGTTGAGTGGCCATCTATATAAGTTTCTTGAATCGTCAAGACATGTTGCTTGGTTTGTGCATTGTTCTTCAAATAATGCAAGTTATGTTCTTTTGGTGATCAATTATGTGTTTTGAATGCATTTTTACATATTATTTGAGTTGGGTCATCTTTATGATCATAGGATGTTTGAGCCGTCTGTTTGTTAGAAAATCATTGTTTTATGAAAAATTATTGGCTCGATGTGATTGTATTCATTATTCCAACTTAAATGATATGTATTTTATTCAATCACCTAGTTGTTAGGTTTAGTAAAAAAATTAGGGTTAATAATGAATTTTGTGGAATAATTAATTATTTAATCTTATAAAATAAAAGGTTAGTAGAGGTCAATCACTTGATTGGGCAAAAGGGGGTGCATCAACTAATGACTTTCCCTTGTTATACCTAAGTTCCTAAACGAATAATATTTGGTTGTGATAGGTTAGTGCCTTTATTTAAGATTTTGTTGTTAAAGGTTTCTTAGTTTCCCTTAAAAATTAAGTGATGACTTTATCGATGTAGTAAAGCGAGTTGGTACAACATAGTATAGGAACGCACCCTATACCCAAAAGGTACGGCATCCACAATAATGCTAGTAATTGGTCTTTTGATAAATTCTTCTTCATGTGCTTCCAACATGTAGTTCAAGAGCTTTATCAGTTGAAACCTTGCATTCACGGCTCACAAGAGCAACTTCGAAGGTAGGGTTCTTCAACAACTTATTGTATTTTGTATAATGCCTTCTGTTTGCCACGTGTCATCTTTGAATTTGATGGTTTAAATATGGCACCAACAATATCCTTACCTGCTCAAGAATAATGTGTTCTTGGAGCCTTTTGCCCCTCTCATGGGACACCATGCAGCGTACTTCTCTTGGGATGTGTGTAATAGTACACTTGCAGGTTCAGATGGTAAAGGGAGGACAAACAGAGGATGCTACATGTCCTTTGGGTGACTACATTGTACTCACTATAGAGGGCAACAGAGGTTAGCCATTCATCCTCCTCACTACAACAAAACTAATTATTTACGACATCATATTTATGGCATGCATCAAATGGATGTCATAGTTAGTACATTCTATGACATTTTTTTTTTTTTTTTGCAAGTCGTTAATGTTTTTTGAATAACAACATACATACCATGTATGTTGTTAATTCATATATTTATGTCATGCAAAAGTATGCCATAAAAATGTATGTTTTTATGACTTACAAAAATATGTCGTAATTTGCACTTAAGATGACATACATTGCACATTGTAAAATATTATAACTTTACACGACATGCTAATGAATGTCGAAAAAACTAAACTCAATCTAATTTTTAATAATCTAGATTTTTTCTAATACAAAAGTAATTTATAAACTTATACTCAAATCTTTTTTTCAAAACTTTTCTACTCCAGATTATATATATATATATACATGTTATGTGGGAATAAATAAATAAATAAATAAAGATTTAGGGACAAACTTACATATCCAAACTTATATACGTTTACATTAAAAAAAAAAATACAAATAGTTATGTGTTTGCCCACTCAACTATAGATTCCATATATATGTTTTTTTTAAACAAATTTTTATATACGTCTCTCTCTCTCTCTCTCTCTCTCTCTCTCTCTCTCTCTCGGCGTCTCACACAAACACAAGAGCACCACCAGCTACTGCCCCTTCGAGCTTGGCGTTTGAATCTAATTTCAAGCTTGGAGTTCGATTATCTCTGAACCGCGCTTTGCAAATTCACAATCATCGAAGTGCATCAGAAGAATCAATCTTCAAACTCCAAGGGTTAGCATCTGATTACTCTCTCTTCCTAGTTTTCATTAGATTCGATATTTTTTTTCAGATCTGCAATTTTGCAATCAATTTTGTACATAGATGCATATGTAATTGTTGATGATTATGGTCTTAATGTTTTTGTATTTGATCAATTCATGCGTGATTTGTTTTTGTACAATCTGATTGAAGCATATGATTATTTGATTTGAGAATTTGAAAATGGAAAAGTCACATCACTATTCGCATCTCCTTGAAACAGAATTTTGAATTTAGGTTTCTAGGATGCTTGGATAGCTCTTTCAGACCTACATATTAGGTGTTAGACACGTTTGGAACATGGACACACTTTAAGTTAATTTTTAACTTTTTACGCAAAGACGTGTAAAAAAATAGAAAAAAGAACTAACTTTTTGGCATTGTTTTGATTGTATGTTATTCATGTAGCTAATTCCACTTGAAAGTGGACTCATTTACTTGGGTTTGGATCCAAAGATTACATGTAGCTCTGAGCGTAATCATATCCAATGATTACTTGAGTCTAGATGGATAAATCTTGGGTGTAGCTTTCAAGGTTTTTTTTCTCAAACACAATAACTTTTAACCTTTTATATGGTCATTTTATTGGAATAATAAATTTTGATGTAAAATAATCAGAGTGTCAAATGATTATCTAAATGGAGCATTCAAATTCGTAGATACAGCTAAGGTGAATGTAGGGATCCTGAAATGATCATTTGCCCTTGTAGAAATTGTCAAAATCTATCTTAGCAATTTTGCGAGATTGTGTATGAGCACTTGGTCATGGAAGCGATGCATCTTAAATATACTTCTTGGTTCCTTTATGGGGAATAGCTAAGTGCATCGTCACATCAGGAAGTTGTTGAAATTTTAGAGACATAAGATGTTTAGAGGCGTGCATGTAAAAGATGATTATTGTGTAGAGTCTACAAGTGAAAGTAGAGAGAGAGAGACAGAATTAACACAATCATTAGAAGATGTTGAAACCCCTTTATATCCAGGGTGTACAAAGTGCACTAAATTCTGAGCAATTGTTGCTTTATAAAAGCATAAAGCTGCACATGATCATTCTGATGAAAGCTTTGATGAACTTCTTCGAATAGTGTCTGATATGCTACCAAAAAATAACACGCCTGTCAAATCTGTATATTCAGCAAAAAAAGTTGCTGAAAGCCTTTGATCCAGATAAACGCACTAAGAAGAGTAAAAAGGGGGTTCCTGTGAAGGTGGTGTGATATTTTCCAATAATACCAAGATTTAAAAGGATGTTCAAGTCGCAAGAGAGGGCAAAGCAATTAACATGGCATTCCTATCACAAAAGCCAAGATGACAAGATGAGACATCCAGTTGACTCATTGGCACGGGAATCAATCAATCAAAGTGGACCTTCTTTTGCATCTGATCCACGAAATCTTAGACTTGGTCTTTCAGCAAATGGGTTTAATCCTTTTGCCAATCTTAGTTCAAAGTATGGTTGCCGGCTAGTGATGTTAGTTACATACAACCTTCCCGTATTGTCATGCCCCAATTTTTAATTACACGGAAACATTACAAAAAACCTTTAATTTTGGTAAAAAAAAAAAAATCAAATATCTATTACCTTTGAGTAATAGAAAATATAATAATACGTGTTCTCTTTCTCAATGAACACAACAATAACAATAACAAATGCCAAACTTCCACTGCAAAGCCACAAACAAATAATTACAAACATCAATGTATAATACACATCTTTCACATCTACGATGAAATTACACATAAAAGACACATGGACTTCTTAACTCTCCAACCAATATATCTGAATTCTGTTTCTGTAAAAAGAAAATGAAATAACAAGGGATGAGCAAAATTGCCCAGTAGGAATCTCATAGTTCTACAACAATAACTAACACACAGATAGAGATGATCATGCATGCAGGGTGCTACCATATAGCTAGGTGACGTTTTGTAATTTCAAAATATCATACATAGAGTACCTTTTTCTCAAAATTTATTTGAGCATTTAAGAAAAACCTTTAGCCATAAAAATTATCCTTTATCATCAGAAAACCATAAATCTTTTTTGAAAACAAATATGCTTAAGGAACAATATCATTTTAAATTATTAACCCAATTCCAAAGTATTCCTCGTTTCATTTCCATTTACCTTTTTATTATTCACAATTATTATAACTCCATAACCTCAAAGTTTAAGTTCTCTTAATACTCCGAAAATGACCCTCATACACTCCATTCTCACTTGTCCATCCATTATTTCGATAATTCCATATTGTAGAAATCCAAATATCCTTCATATTCAATAACAATTCTCCTACACTCAACTCCTACTTGTCTAACAACTACATCACATCCACATTTGCATATCAATTATAATTCAACATAACACAAGAATAATAAACCCATTTAATTCAACTTCTCAATTAATTACAAAAACAAAACTCTTAATCTTTCCTTATAGATAAAAACAACCCGGTGAGTTCATTATCACCAACCCCTTATACAATTACTATTTCATTATTCATTCTTTTCAAATAATTTCAATATGCATTCCCCTTCCGTACCAAAGTACACATCAAATTGTAATTTCATAAGTTCATCACAATTCACACATATTATCACTGACTCAACACATTTCTCAACACATTCCACCTTTTTCCGACTTGATACGATGGGATAGTAGGCATCCAACTCATAACACCTTTTACCTTTTGCCGACTATTATACAGCGGGAAGTGAACTCCCAAAAACCATTTTCTCTAAAACCATATTTTTCCAAAAATCATGTCTTTCTACATTTACCGACTGTCTTACGGCAGGATATGGACCCCCAAAAACATTTTTAACTTTAAAAACCATCCCTACATTTGCCGGCTATTATATGGTAGGAAGTGGGCACCCAAAAACATTTTCAAAACCATCTGTTTTTCCACTTTTGCCGGCTATTATACGGCAGGATTTTGTGGACACCAAAAAATCATTTTCAACTTTAAAAACCATCCCTACATTTGCCGGCTATTATACGGCAGGAAGCGGGCACCCAAAAACATTTTCAAAACCATCGGTTTTTCCACTTTTGCCGGCTATTTTATGACAGGACTTTGTGGGAACCCAAAAATCAATTTCCTGCTTTTGTCGGCTATTATACGGCGGAACTGTGTGGACACCCAAAAATATTTTTCCCACATTCGTCTAGCGATAAGCCTAGATAGGGCATTTAGGCACCTTTAATTCAAAATCAGTCCCACATTTTCTGGCTATTGTACAGCGGGATGTGGGCCCCCAAAAACCTTTTTCAACGCCCTGTGTAGGTACCAACACAACACCACCCAACACAACTCAACCCAACCCAACTCAACATAACTCAACACAACTCAACTCAACACAATTCAACACTACCCAACACAATGAAATTCAACATAATTCGATGCAATTCCAACATAGCTCAATGAAATTCAACATATTTCAAAGAAACCTCTTAAACCTCAACTTCATCATTTCATCACAAAATTCATATCATCCATACCATTAACAATTTCTTCCCCCAAAACTTTGTTTCATCTTATCACATAATTTAAAATTTCAACAATAAGGGTTCAATTGCAACTTTTATATAAATTTCCAGACACTTCCAAAATTCAATTAAACTTGTATATGTTCAATTTAACACCTCAATTTCATGATACTACTTTCAGTTTAAGCAAAGCCATCATCTATCTTCATGTACCAAGCTAGTGTTTTAAGAGAATCTCAGACAGACTGCAAAAATATAGGGAGCCTCACAAGACCGCTCGAATGTCAACTCTTGCGCTCGAGTGGAGGGATAAATTCTGGAGTGTTACAAACTACCCACATTAAGAAATTTCGTCCCTGAAATTTAGAGAACCCAAAACAATAGACAACCAGAGACAAATGGAGCACAACTCTTAACACTCTTGGGACGCATTCCCAAATGTAAAATACGAGACGAAACGAAAGCTACTTAGATCCAATGGCAAGACATCATTACCAACCAAAAGCTAGGCTCCACTCGAGATAGATTCTCAAATTTTGGTTCAATACCTTAATGCCCCAAAGACACCTGAACAAGAAGAATCACAAGGGAAAGATCACAAATACCTTTCGATCAATACATATATTGGAATCCAGCAGGCAAAGAGCGATGTCAACCACTTATAATCCCTAAGGTCCATAATAACTTCCCAACGAACAATTACTATTGGATGACCAAAACTCAATTTCATAGGAAAAGGAAACCACTATTAAACCAAACACTAGGTCAACACGATAAAAAAAAATACAAATGACGTCACATTGTACGGTCCAATACCACAATTGTCAATTGCATCTCAGTTAGTGGCATTATCAATTCTTTATTCAGCTTAGCATATAAAAGTAGAATAGTGAAAATCATTCATTAACATACTCAGGTTAAGTTTTTTTTTTTTCAAATGTTTAGTTCAGCCGTGCCTTCCCAGGCCACACACAAGGAAAAGAAATTTTCATTTTCCCACATCAATCTCAACATTCTTCGAGTGAATTCCAACCATCGCCCAATACTTTTCGTCACCCACCCGGTGATATCACAACATCTTTACCATACACATTTGTAATAACAACAAACAGAAACAATCCGGTACATCCAATGAGTAATAAAACACATACGACTTCCCAAAAATTGGGAGTTCTTACTCATCACAAATGTTAACACAAATAATCATTAATACACGTTAGCATAAGTGCACTCACAATGTTTTACATTCAAACACTTTAATTCCACTAGGGTAATTCAACAAATTTACATCAACAACATACATGCACAAACAAACTCCATGTCTGCTAGTACCACTTAAAGTACTATTCGACCATACCACTATTTATCCGAACCATAGCAATTCCCAAATTGACAGTGTCAATTCACTTCAAATAACATTCATTTAAAACTAGTTACAAATCGAACCAAAACCGACCAAACTACCCAAATCAATCCTTAAGTCCCATCAAAGGGAGCAGCTATAAGGGTTCGTCTCCCCTACGTGACTTAATCCAATTCATCGAATTTCTACTCTCACAATTCAAACATTGACAAACTAACCAACACTAATTGTCCCTATATGGGATTCAGGACACACCCCTTCACATCACAATTCATACTCATCGTTACCACTTTTCATTCACATGCAAACTAGCCCAAGAAATTTTTGATGTTTCACCCTCATCCCGATGAATTTCCATCAACTTGAGACAAGCCTCATCCAAGCCTCACGATTACATATGAGATACTCCACACTCACGAAACCCTCCCAAGACACTTCTCAAACTTGCTACTCTACTCATGCCTAAGCATTCCAAAGTGACTATTTGTCACCCGAACTCCAATATCAACTAATTCGGTTAACCATTCAATTAAACGTAAATTTTCACACTCAAACATCCACATGTTGCCCTAAATCAAATACTCTGAAATCGAGCTCTGCACACCATTCCCCGTACTTGTAAAATTTCACCATACTCCTCAAATACACGTTGCACTAACACCATTCCCAACTACCCATCTCTCTTGTGCCAATATGGCACCACCAATTCCAAATCACACTAAACAATCATTACCCGTACAACACCCATTACAAAGATTGCAACCCACATTCCTTCTCACGAACCACTTCTAGCATTTAGTTATCAAGTTTCCTTCATACTCATGAACTCTATACAAGCCTTAATCATATCACTCAATACTTAAATACCACAAACCCTTTTTCTCACCCTCATCATCGTCAAACATAATTCTCACACTACCCTTCCAAACCTTTCACAATATTCTACATAACTCAAACTAACCTCACACCATCCTAAGATTTCGCCCCATCTCAACCATACTCCCTTACAGCTCTTACTATCTCAATAACATCTAACAATAATCGGCCGAATTCTAACCCTTCCCTGAGACACTTACTCTTCCTGGAAAAACAAGAAACCAACCTAACATATAATCGCACAGCACATAAACAAATTTTAAACAACTAACCACATAATCGAGTCAAGTCTACAAGGATAACCACTTATCCCGGAACTTCCAAGGAACTCCCACTAGAAACCACGTTGATCAGACGCATTTCCAATGGGATCTCAAAGCAAGTTAGTTGGCCACAAGCACTATCCATAAATCTCAATCCATGCTCACACAATGCAACACATAATGTCCTACACCTTCTACTTCTACATGCAAACATCCTCACCAAGCGAAGCCAACCCATTGTGGTAAAAACCACTTCCCATGAGCTCCAGGTTTCCAAACCTGGTTAGCTCTGATACCATTTGTCATGCCCCGTTTTTAATTACTCCGAAACATTACGAAAAGCCTTTAATTTAGGTAAAAAAAAAATTCAAATATCTATTACCTTTGAGTAATAGAAAATATAATAATACATGTTCTCTTTCTCAGCGAATACAACAATAACAATAATAAATGCCAAACTTCCACTGCGGAGCCACAAACAAATAATTACAAACATCAATGTATAATACACTTCCTTCACATCAATGATGAAATTACACATAAAAGACACATGGACTTCTTAACTCTCCAACCAATATATCCGAATTTTGTTCCTGTAAAAAAAAATGAAACAACAAGGCATGTGCATAATTGCCCAATAGGAATCTCATAGTTCTACAACAATAACTAACACACAGATATAAATGATCATGCATGCAGGGGGCTACCGTATAGTTAGGTGACGTTTTGTAATTTCAAAATATCATGCATAGAGAGTACCTTTTTCTCAAAATTTATTTGAGCATTTAAGGAAAACCTTCAGCCATAAAAATTATCCCTTATCATCAGAAGATCATAAATCCTTTTTGAAAACAAATATGCTTAAGGAACAACATCATTTTAAATCATTAACTCAATTCCAAAGTATTCCTCGTTTCATTTCCATTTACCTTTTTATTATTCACAATTATTATAACTTCATAACCTCAAAGTTTAAGCTCCCTTAATACTCCAAAAAATGACCCTAATACACTCCATTCTCACTTTTCTATCCATTATTGCTATAACTCCGTAATGTAGAAATCCAAATATCCTTTATATTCAATAACAATTCTTCTACACTCAACTCTTACTTGTCTAACAAATACATCACACCCACATTTGCATTATCAATTATAATTCAACATAACACAAAAATAATAAACCCATTTAATTCAATTTCTCAATTAATTACAAAAACAAAACTCTTGATCTTTCCTTATAGATACAAACAACCTAGTGAGTTCATTATCACCAACCCCTTATACAATTACTATTTCATTATTCATTCTTTTCAAATAATTTCTATATGCATTCCCCTTCTGTACCAAAGTACACATCAAATTGTAATTTCATAAGTTCATCACAATTTACACATATTATCACCGACTTAACAAATTTCTCAACACATTCCACCTTTTGCCAACTTGATATGACGGGATAGCAGGCACCCAACTCATAGCACCTTCCACCTTTTGTCGGCTATTATACGGCGGGAAGTGAACTCCCAAAAACCATTTTCTCTAAAACCATTTTTTTTCCGAAAACCATGTCTTTCTACATTTACCGATTGTCCTATGGCAGGATGTGGAACCCCAAAAACATTTTTAACTTTAAAAATCCTCCCCACATTTGCCGGTTAGTATACGGTAGGAAGTGAGCACCCAAAAACATTTTCAAAACCATCTGCTTTTCCACTTTTGCGGGCTATTATACGGTAGGACTTTGTGGACAACCAAAAATCATTTTCCCACTTTTGTCGGCTATTATATGGTGGGACTGTCTGGACACCCAAAAATATTTTTCCTATATTCGTCCAGCGATAAGGCTAGATAGGGCATTTGGGCACCTTTAATTCAAAACCACCCCGACATTTGCCAGCTATTATACGGCGGGACATGGGCCCCAAAAAATCTTTTTCAACTCCCTACGTGGGTACCAACACAACTCAACCCAAATCAACACAACCCAACACCATACCACATATGCAATTCAACATAATTCGATGCAAGTTCAACATAGCTCAATGCAATTCAACATATTTCAATGCAACCTCTTAAACCTCAACTTCATCATTTCGTCACAAAATTCATATCATCCATACCATTAACAATTTCTTCCCCCAAAACTTTGTTTCATCTTATCACATAATTTAAAATATCAAAAATAAGGGTTCAATCGCAACTTTTACATAAATTTCCAAACACTTCCAAAATTCAATTAAACTTGTGTATGTTCAATTTAACACCTCAATATCATGATACTACTTTTAATTTAAGCAAAACCATCATTTATCTTCATGTACCAAGCTAGGGTTTTAAGGGAACAGAAAGCCTTTCACCCAAACATTTTTTTTCCCCAACTCTTCTATTAATTATACACCCAAATTCCTAAGCCCATAATCATAACCCAACTAGTAAACCCCAATATTTCAAACCCTAAACCCCCAATCTCAGGACTTGTCACAATATGCTTAAAATATAAATTTTGTACTTATATAAGGAAAATACCACAAATCTATCCATAAATGAGAGCATTGAAGGAGGACTAGAAACCCCTACCTGAATGATCAAGCAAGAAAGCAAAGCTTCAAGAAGAATCCTTTGCAAATCCAAATTTCAATCAGTAGAAAGGTAAGATCTTCAAGCCTTCTTCACTTTTTGGTAAGAGATCTTGGCCAAATCTTTGAGAAATAGAAGGTATTTGGGTAAAAAATCTAGGGTTTTTTCGGACTTAGGATGAGAGAAAGAAAGAGAGAAAAGACAAGTGGAGAGAATGATCTAGAAAATCACTGTTCATAGAAAAATTACCCGAGTCAAAGTTTTTGGTCCAAACTTACTTTGCCATCATGTTACCACTTCGATCAATGTCCCAAAATAAAATAAAGAGGCTCCAAATACAATAATAAAAATGTTAAGAGCAATCCCACTAGTCCCAAAAATTCGGACTCAACCAAGCAGATTGCTCGAGCATCCTACCCTACACTCGAGCAAACGGACTAACAAAGCCGACCGCTCAAGCGACCACTCCTACGCTCGAGTGGAATTCAAAACTCTCAAAATCTCATACAAGCTACAAAAATACTGGGAGCCTGACAAGACCGCTCGAGCCAAGGGAAAAATTCTGGGGTGTTGCACCTATGGTTATAGATGGCAAAGGAAAATATCATGTTGACATTACTAATTCCAGGGCCAAAGCAACAAGGCAAAAATATAGATGTTCATCTAGAGTCGCCTGTAGAAGACCTAATAGAATTATGGACTAATGGTGTCAGGGCTTATGATGCAGCCAACAACTCCATGTTTAATTTGAAGGCTATTTTGATATGGAAAATAAATGATTTTCCAGCTTATGGAAACATAGTTAGATGCACCATAAAGGGAAAAGTTGCTTGCCCAATATGTAGCACTGACACATGTTCACAATGGTTAAGTAATAGTAAAAAGACTGTGTACATGGGCCACAGGCGATTTCTTGCGCTCGACCATCCATTTTGGATGAAAAGAAGTTGGTTTGATGGAAAGCAAGAGCTTCGTGGGAAGCCCAAACCATTAAATGGATCTGATGTTTTCGGTGTAGTTAAAGACATTGAAAATAATTGGGAAAAAGCAACAAAGGAGAGAAAAAGGAAAATGTCCCAAATCATCAAAGAAAAAGAGCCAGTTTGCATTCAACCATGGAAGAAGAAGTCCATATTTTTCAATTTACCATATTGGGATGTAAGTCTAAAGAAAGTAGAATTCTTATTTTCAAAATTAGTTGAATTTGTTAATCTTATTTTTTAAAGAATGAATATTTGATTGATGTTACAGGCATTACTTTTGCGTCATAACTTGGATATAATGCACATCGAGAAAAACGTTTGCAAAAGTATCATTGGCACACTATTGAATGTGAAGGGGAAATTAAAGGATGGACTTAAAGCTCGAAAGATTTGGAAAAAATGAGCATTATACACAAATTGCATGCAGAGGACAAAAGGACTCATTTTTATTTGCCACCGGCATCACATACACTTTCAAAAGTCGAGAAACAGATCTTTTATTCTAAGTTACATGATTTAAAGTTGCCAAATGGTTATAGCTCCAATATTGCTAATTGTGTTTCATTCGAAGAGTGCAAGCTGATAGGCCTCAAGTCACATGCTTGTCACGTCTTGATGCAATAGTTGTTGTCAGTCGCATTGAGAGGACTTTTACCAGAGGGACCAAGGAATGCAAAATTCTGATTGTGCACTTTTTTTTAATCAAATATGTCAAAGAGTGATTGATATGAATAAATTAGAAATGCTTGAAGAAGATGTTGACACTTTATGTAGGTTGGAAGGGTTCTTCCCTCCATCATTTTTTGGCATTATGGTTCACTTGACAATCCATCTAGGATGAGAAGCTCGCATATGTGGACTAGTGCAATTTCATTGGATGTACTCATTTGAAAGGTGAGGAGTATATCACTTTTTGTTATGTATTTCTATTTACGTATATGCCAAAAAAGCTATTAACCTAAATATTAATTATATTATGGTGTAGATATATGAATATACTTAAGGAATATATTAGGAATCATGTAAGACCTGAGGGATGCATAGATGTAGCTTGACTTTTCGTGCTGCTTTTGGATATGACTAGCCCTACAGTTTGGACTCCCGTGGTTCTGAATCTGATTTCACAAGTGCAATGTGAAACAGTGAAAACGCAAAAAGAGTCCAAATCCGGCAATTCTTTTCGAAAATCGATGTTTGAATCAAATGCTAAAAATGGACTGCTTTGCCAGATTTCAAAGTTGCCACCAAAATATATTTGAAAAATTTAGGAAACCCGAGACTCGTGCCAAAGGCCACTTATCCGTCATCACCAAAGTGTCTCGGATTAGGAGCTTAGGTACGAGAGGGGAACGTCATGAATTAAGCACCCCACTCAACCAATCAAAGATCGGCCTCTACTAATCATGATGTGGTTTTTATTTACATTATATGCGCTTGTTCTGATTTATTAGGCTATTTTACTATGTGACGCATGCAAGTATAAACTAGATTGCAAAAGTTGGAACATTTTGACTTTCTGTTTGTTTGAAAATTGTTTTGATACTCGTCATTTGAAAATGTGAGTTTGTATGTACATTAATCAACTTATTCTAACTTAAGTAAAAAGGCCTTCATCCACTAGCATTCAAATAGGTTCATCACTTAAGCACTTAGCCTCATGGAATATGCTTGATATGGCAACACAAACACATGATGCAATTATGCTAAAGCAAGAAATACTCACCTAGTACTCCCAGGGCAAGCCAAATAAAACAAAATAATTAGAAGAAATGCATGCTCCTAATCAATGCAATATGACTAATGCAACACACACATTATGTAAATAATAAGTTCAGCTACTAGCATGGCATATGAATCAATTCAAGGCATGCGATAGAGCACGTATTCAAGCAATGAAGTTGAAATCGACATTAGTTAGTATGATGAGCCGAACCCAAATGCATGTGAGATGAGTGTATGCAAACATGGGAAATGCTAAGGAAACGTGATGTTCTATGCTACCATTATAAGCGGGTAAATAAAAGGGAGAAAGAAATGGGGTTGGAAGACATACACACTTATTACAAATTTTTTCCCTTGCGCAAAAGGATCCGAATGAATGTCCGAATGTCCGAAATAAACTAACTACTACAAATTCAACAGAATGAATTAATCTAAGCTAACTACCTATTACAAATTCTAATGAATACCAAAGAAATGAACTAGTTTTCTAAGTTAACTAGCTATAACAATTACAAATAAACAATGGCTACAACAATATTAATTAAGTACAACAATAATAATTAATTATAACAATAATAATCAATTTACAACATTGATGTAAGCAAGGATGCACAAGGGTTGCATGCATAGTGATGGTTCAGAAGCAGTTCTGCCTACCATTCTTGGAATCTGCCCTGTTTCACCTTCAGCCACTGCCCTCTGTTTCTGCAAAAACAAACTGTGTACCAAACATTGAGGGCCGGACGGCCCCCAATGAAGCCCGGCAGGGCCCAAATAAGGCCGGTTGTGCCCAAATTTTGTGCAAAACCTTGTTTTTGTGCTCTAAGGTGAAAACAGTGCAGGCAGAGTTTTTTCTGAGCTCTGTTTGTCCTTTTTACGCTTCTCTATCATTGAAAGCCTCAAGAGAAAGACGAAGTCGCTTCCAAAACCGTCAATGAGCAAGTTAATTGCTCGATGCTTTTGGACTCAATTTTGGACAAAAATCAATAAATATGATGAACAACAACTATCCCTCCCTCCTATCATAGAGTGAGCTCAAAGAGGAAAGTAGAGACGCTTCAAGGGTCATCAAAACATCATGAATTGATGTGTGACGACTCTTGACACGATGGACTTGGCATAACGTCCGGCCGAACCTGAGCAACTCCATTCATTTTCTTTATGTTGGTTGATCCAATTTTAAGCCAATTTCATTAGTCTTGTCCATTCTTTAATCCATTTGTCCAAAGTGATGATTAAGTCCGCCAAATAAGAAGAACATCAAGCGAGAGGTACTCCCAAAAATGAAGGAGAGACCCTGCCTTTGATGATGAACCTCCGTAGCGATTAAACCATTGAGCATAAGTCTCTAGCTCATATTTTGAATAACCATCAACCGGTTGAAATAACACTCAAACAAGAAGAAAATAAGAAAAGGGAGGAGGTTGCCGACATGATTGCGAGATTGATTATTAAAATGAAACTCTTGAAATGAAGAAAGCTATCAACTCAAACAACTCGGTGTCTAAGGCTTAAACAACCGAAGCTATGAGGACTTACAATACAACAAGCAAATATTCAAAGCATAAACTAATTTATCAAAATAGGACAGTCCTGAACAACCCCAAAACATAAAAGGAAAACAGTGGCTAAAAGTGTGTTAAAAGTGCACTGAAAAGATAGACAAAAGCAAGGTGACAGAAACTAGTAAACAAAGACAAGGTGAGGTGGCCAACCCCTCCACCTTTTTGAGACCTTAAACCATGTTTTCCAGCCCTTTTTAACCTCTAAAAATCAGTTTAAGAACAAAAGAAAAGAGTGTAAAAACAAGGGCTTTAGCTCTGAAATAAGGTGCAAAATAAGGTGTTAACCCTCTCTACCCTTTGGTAGCTATCGAAACCCAAGTTTAAACACTTGAAAACGACTCAAGACAACACAAAAACACAAGAAGTAGCTAACAAGAGCTAGAAAAAGAAGGAAGAGAGAAGGTGGTGAGCTTATACCTCTCCAAGAAGCAAGCTCTTGTTTGTAACGCAAACTTAGTTCAAGCACACTCTCAAGCTTGAATTGTGATGCACAAGCCTCAACCAAGGCTCTAAGGTTATGATCGAAGGTGGTGTATGGTGTATGGATATTGGTCAAGAGAGATAGGTTTGCTCAAAGGTGACTTGTATAGGAAGAAGGAGATCTCTCTTGTGTGTATATGTTCTTTTGAAAATTTTCAACCCTCAAAATAGAGACATAACCTCGCTTTTATAGAATTTGAGTAAAACAAGTCGAAAATATCTTCAAAAAAAAGACAGTTGGCGGGCTCTCGCCCAGAACAGTGTGTATCGCCTGCAAGGCACGGCCGGCTCCCAATGGGGCACGGTCAGACCCTAATGTGCTGTCCTATTTCACTGTTTCAAACTCAGTATAAGGTGGCACAATGTTCAAAAATATACCTCTGAGGTAAGAATGAGGCAAGCAGGAAGGTTTTGGGATTATTTTCGGGCTCGACCTTAGATTCCCTCACCGAGAACTCGAATTGCACAATGTAGTTTTCATCATCGAGTGCACTGGACCAAGCACCTAAGACTTATGGGTGGTCAAAAATGGGGTGTCTGCAGTTGCCCCTTTTTGATAGAGCTTGAAGTGATAAACTGACGTACGTGAATGTCAAAGGCCAGAGATGACCCATTTGACTAGGCCGTAAGACTTGGACGAGAAAATAAACCAAAATACAAATACCAAAGGTTGAACCCGAAGGTTGCCTACGTATCCCTTTTGCAAGGAATCAAACCTACATAGTTCAAGGGCAAAATACAAAATGATATGCTGGAAACATAACTTATGATCATGCAATCACTGCTAGAAATTAGGTTTTTAGTGGTGTTTAAAAAATGCCGCTATAGCTATCAAAAATGCCGCTAATTGTTTTTGTGACGTTTAGTACCAAACGTCGAAGATGCGGTCGTTGCTATAGCTTTATGACACTTTAAAACCGTCACTATATTAGTATAGGCGGCATTTTTTAAAACGCCACTGAATGTGCTACATAACGGTACAGTGACGTCACACCATATTTAGCGACGTTTTAAAAACGTTGTGATAGATCTTTTCTATTTAAAAATATAACAATTGGAATTATTCTATAGTGGCATTTAAAAACGCCGTTAAAGCTTCATTTTTTTTTTTTTGAAATTGTGGTAATTCGGTGAGATTTACCTAAAAAAAATGCATGTAATAAAGATGAAAAATATTCAATATATTGACTAAATTTAGGTAAACATAATACTGGATCAATTCATGCTTCTCAATATGCAAAAATATTTCAATTCCAAGATGAAATAAAGTTAAACTAGTGCCTAGTGGTAAGTTGAAGGTTATTACAAAACAGATCGGCACAAAAGATGCAATTCAAACTAATTATACATACAAGTACTATGAAAGCATCTACCAAGAAACAAAAATTCTCGGGTTTTTTTGTTGACGCAGTCAAAGAAATGTCTGAAAGATCATTGGAAAAATAAAATGAGATTTGATGTGCACTCTTCAATTCAGTCATGAGCTACCAAAACCGCTGGTGCAACTCCTTTCAATGATTCAGAGGCCATGCACAGATCAAATTCAGAAAATGGAATGCAGCAGGGAATAAAAGTTACATCAGAATTATATGCGAAAGGTGAAATCAACACAATCTACTACTTACTAGATAACAAAGATGCTCAAGGGTAAAACCTTTCTAAATCTAGTAGCAACAATAGAGAATCTGTAGAGAGGAGAGGCAGAGCACAGTAGAGGCGACAACATCTAGTCATAGCTGGACAGATTATCCTCAAAGTAGTGGATGCCAAGTACCAGAACTCAGAGATAGAGCTTGGAAAACACAAGGATCAACACAAACTAAGATAAAATAGTTCAGAATAAGCATGCATACAAAACTAACTTAAAAGGCTACATCCACTCAACCCTCAAACAACACTCAACTCAGAATTGGGGCATGCAAGATACTTAAAACAATGTGTATCTCTCAATACTTGACGCTCACAAACCTAACACAAAGATCTTACATCACTCAACCCACCATCCCTAATAACAAGACCAGCCAACCTACATAGACAAACAGTTAGGTAAAAAAACTGTAGGGCTACATCACTCAACCCTCCAAGCTTACCACACTCACTCAACCCTATTTAGGATCTCACATCACTCAGCTGTTTTCCCTACAGTACAACCAGCCAACTTGCAATAAACTAAACTACAATAAACAATTAGTTAGGAACTGGAAGCTTAACTCACTCAACCCACAATCTCACATCACTCAAATGCTAGTATATTGCTCCCATCACTCAACCCACCAGATAACAAAGATGCTAAAGTGTAAAACCTTCCTAAATCCAACAAAAAATCTTCTGGGTCATAACAGATACCTGTCTCAAGCTTAGGTCTATTAATAAGTTCATAAATTTCATCAGCAATTGAAGATTGACCAACAGATAAGCCCAATACAAATGCAAGATGTGATGTCCCAAAGATAAAAATTTAAAACCAAGAATTAAAAGTCATGATGTGTTGTTGTGTTATCTGAAGAGAAGCCAGTTTCAAGAATAAAAATTCAAGTTGAGGTAAGAGTAATTAGACAAAGACAACTAGTTCAGTTTGCTCCCACGAATTTTATTATGAAACAGAAAGCTCACATGAGAAGGAAAAAGAAATAGTCAATAGAGAATTAAGATTGGAAATCAAATTTATAGAACTCAAAAAGCAAAAACCAGCTAAAAAGTGGAAAGCATAATAAAGGTCACACAAACCTTGTTGGCTAATCCTTCGGAAGCAGCAAGACCTTCAGCCATGTGGGCATGGATGGGGCTCAGGGTGATGCCTTGGCATTGGGCTTCATATTTCCTAGCTAGATATCTAGAACTGCCTCCAATTCCACATCCAACGGCAACAATACTCTTAGGTCTCTTCATTGGATCCTCTGCAAACCAATTCATCAAAACATTAAAATATAAAAAAAAGAAACATGTAGAAGGTAACCTCTATTCACAAATATGCATATGAGAGACTAGTGAATCATGAATCATAAGATTCACTTTATTTAGCATATTATATAATTTTATATATACATCTATAAACTATAAACACACAAACATACATACAGGATTTAGAATGAAATAAATATCAATATTACTAAATTATATATGTGTATACAGTATATACATATAAAACCACCTATATCAACATAATTCGTTGATCATTAACAAAACCTCAAGAAGCTCAGAAGAAACAACAAAACCCAAACGGAGAGCAATGACTAGCAGAAAACACTACCTTAAAGGTTTCTGTAGCATCGGCAGCAACATCGAAATTTAGAAGTTGCATGTAGTCAAAAAACTTATTCATATTTTTTGATTTAAAAACATACCTGAGAAGAAAACCAAACAAATCAGAAAAATGACCATATAAAGATTAAAAGAGAAACAAGATATAGAATTAAAGCATCAAGAAAAAGAAATTCAGAAATTGACTAGGAATGCCTCCTTTCGATTTCATCAGTAAATTCTTATTGAGTAAATCTGTGAGACCTAACTCAAGAACAACAATACAGCAGAATAGATAAAATTGGTGTTCTCCTAAAAGAGAGTCGCCAGTACAACCAAATTAACAATGATATGTCAAAAAGATAGAACAAAATAGTTTAAGTAAAAGACTAATTATAAGGATGAGGGAAGAAGAAAAAAAAGAAAAGGAAAAATAGGGGAAAAGGAAAAAAAAATCAATTACCAATGTATGCTTTCAAACTGCTTACCTTGTAACACTTTGATGACATATACAATCCCTCAACATTCCACCATCACGTAAAGCAATGTTTGGATCCTCGTACCTAAACAAACATTAAAGTAGGTAATGAATTTACATGCAATAAATAACGTAGACATACAAGAGTTGCTAAAACCACAAAACAACCATATTGGAAGAAAACTTTCAATCAGAGATGGCTAAATACTTACCCAGCTATTAAATGGTCCATCATATCTAAGTTAGCTTCCATGTAATCAGAAGCAATCAAACATGAATAAACTTGTTGCCTCTGCAGATTTGCAACCACTAGGGTGGCATCCTTATGGGCCTATTAAAAATAATCTTTTCATAATAAGCAACTACAATTAAGAAAATTAAACAAAACACAGAAATATGAGTGAGAAAAAAATATTCATTAACTCAACCATGAAGAAACTAGACAAATAAATTAGTGAAGCTAATTCTATTCTACAACTTGACATAGTTACCAACCAATTAGATGATATTTCATACTCAATGGAGTTCATTGGTCCTTGCTTTTAAAACACACACATAAATTTAATTAGGTTTATTAAGCAATTTTCACTCTACTAAGACGTAATGAAAGGCTGAAGTTACTAAATTTACACTAAATTACACTAACATCAACTAAAAGAGTCCATAACTACCTTATTCTTGGTGAAGAGATTGCTTTTCTCCGTCAAGAAAGTAGCCCGATTAGAGCCTTCCAGCTCCAATTTTGTCTGTTCAAATAGAATGTCATGATTTACTATACATCCTAGGATTCGTTTCGAAATTGACTTTTTTCTGATTTTTTTATGCAAAGATGTGTGAAAAAATTAGACAGAGTGGATTACCATTTTGGCTACTTTGGTATGTTCCCAAACATAGCCTTAATGTTCTAGTTTAGTTGCTGAGGAAAGAAAAAAAAAAGTGATGCTTAAAAATTTTAGATAAGCTTCACAATTGTGATCCAATAGAACAAAAGGACTCCACTGAAGTAAAGCTTATACAAAATTAAATTCATAGATTTTATATATATATACACTTCATTTTCAGCATCCAACATAGGGAAAATGAAAAGAAAATTTAAAAAATTGTAAAAATAACTAGTGGATTGATGTTAATGGTACCTTGCGATTTGCTTGCTGAAGCTGAGGCAGATGCAGAGGCAAGAGAGAGCATCGTCGAAGCCATCTGAATTAGAGAAGACGATGAAACGATAAGATCAATTTGAAACACATAAAATTAGTAAAAAAATCAGCTAGTGATCTTTGAGAGAAGTAGAACTTTGTTGAGTCTAAATTCGAATTGGTATTCGATGTAAAAAAACAAGAGTAAGAACACAAAAACAAACCTCAAAAAAGTAATGAAGTCGTGTTCAGATCTAGAATCAAAACAACCAAAAACAGAAAACCAACCGTGCTTTCAAATAAAATTGATAATTCAAACAAAAATGAGAACAAATCACTATTTTCTTCATAGATCTATAGATACACATACATATGAGGCAGAGAGAGTGAGAGATGCACCACATCTACAACAAAAAATTGAAGGAAATGATAGATCTATTGTGAATGAAAGTTCAGATCTCAAATCAGCAAAAAAAAATATATATATATATATATATGAAGAAGATGAAGAATCAAACCTATAGACTTCGTCATATGTGTATGTGTGTATGTGTGTGTGTGTGTGTGTGTGTGTGTGTGAAAAATGATAGATCTACGTGATTGAAGCTTAACAGCTCATATGTTTGATAGATCTACCGTTAACAACTAATGATAAATCGATTTTCATGATTCATTTTCTCACTGAGATGAAATCACTGAGATGAATTTGCTCTGAATCTTTCAGATGAAATCATTGAGATGAATCTCTGAGATGAAATCATTGAGATGAATCTCTCAATTGCTCTAATAAGGGTTTACAGAGGATTGAGAGAGAGAGAGAGAGAGAGATTTATAGAGAGAAAGAGAGACAATGGGGCCCACCTTCATTGGTGCTCGCTACCTCGATTTGAGAATGAACAAGTGGTGGAGCGTCGAAATTGCTCTATGAGAGAGAGAGAGAGAGAGAGAGAGAGAGAGAGAGAGAAAGCTCGAGATTTGAGTCCTAGGTGAGTCTCATATTCAAAATTAGGGTTGGAAAAGACAGGGAGACCAAGCGCGTAAGGCACAATGCGTTTGGACGGCACAATGCATTTGGAGGCGTTTCCTATTATAAAACGGTGTCGTTTTCATAAATAAATATGCGATGTTTTATAAAACGTCGTTAAATATTAAAAATAGTGACATTTAAAAATGCGTTGTTAAAAAAACGCCGCCTAAACCCTTGTTTCCTATAGTGAATGAAACAATGCGATGAAACATTCACATATATGCCAACAAATGATGAAGCAAAGAAACAAGCGATAGCAGGAATACAACACTTGAACAAAATCATAAATTAAAGAAAAACAAACAAAGTTGTGTCTCACACGGAAAGAAGTGAGTAAATAAACGCGCCTCACATGAGGGCAAAGGGAGTACAAACCAAACTATGTCTTAGATAGAAAGGATATAAGAAAATGCAAACCTAACTACAACTCACGTAGGCAGGGTGAAAAAACAAACAAACCAGACTATGTCCCACGCAGAAAAAGTGAAAAGCTCCATGCCAAACTGTGTGTCCCATAGAGAGGGTGGAGGGTGGTGTGAACTCCAGGCGCACCTGACGTTTTTAACTAAGTAAACAATCCAAACACGTTGCACGCGATGGGAGGGAAAGGTGGTGTGAACAACAGGCGCACTTGCTGTTTTTAACCAAGGGAAAAATCCTAACGCGTAGCACGCAATAGGAGGAAAGGTGGTGTGAACAACAAGCGCACCTATTGTTTTCAACCAAGGGAACAATCCTAACGCGTCGCATGCGATAGGAGCAAAGGTGGTATTAACAACAGGGGCACCTACTGTTTTTAACCAAGGGAACAATCCTAATGTGTCGCACTTGATAAGAGGAAAGGTGGTGTGAACAACATGCGCACCTGTTGTTTTTAACCAAGGGAACAATCCTAATGCGTCGTATGCGATAGGAGGAAAAGGTAGTGTGAACAACAGGCGCACCTGTTGTTTTTAACCAAGGGAACAATCCTAACGCGTCGCACGTGATAGGAGGAAAAGATGGTGTGAACAACAGGCACACCTACTATTTTTAACAAAGGAAACAATCCTAACGCATCACGCGCGATAGGAGGAAAATGTGGTGTGAACAATAGGCGCACCTACTATTTTTAACCAAGGGAACAACCCTAACCCATAGCGCGTGATATGAGGAAAAGTTGGTGTCAACACTGGGCACGCCCGATGTTTTTGGCCAATGGAACAATCCAAATGCGTCGCATGTGATAGGAGGAAAAGGTGGTGTGAGCACAGGGCATACCTGATGTTTTTAACCAGGAGAAGAATCCTAACGTGTCGCACGCGATAGGAGGAAAAGGTGGTGTGAACAACAAGCGCACCTGCTATTTTTAACCAAGGGAACAATCCTAGTGTGTCGCACACGATAGGAGAAAAAGGTAGTCTGAACAACAGGCGCACCTGCGGAACAATCCTAACGTGTCGCACGCAATAGGAGGAAAAGGTGATGTGAACAATAGGCGCACTTATTATTTTTAACCAAGGGAACAATCCTAATGCATCGCGCGCAATAGGAGGAAACGGTGTTGTGAACAACAGGTGCACCTACTATTTTTAACCAAGGGAACAATCCTAACGCATTGCATACTATAGGAGGAAAAGGTGGTGTGAACACTGGACACGCCCGATGTTTTTAACCGAGGGAACAATCCTAACGCATTGCACGCGATAGGAGGAAAAGGTGGTGTGAACACTAGGCACGCTCGATGTTTTTAACCAATGGAACAATCTTAATGCATCGTATGCGATATGAGGAAAATATGGTGTGAACAACAAGCGCACCTGCTGTTTTTAACTAAGGGAACAATCCTAATGCGTCACACACGATAGGAGGAAAGGTGGTGTGAACAACAGGTGCACCTGCTGTGTTTTAACCAAGGGAACAATCCTAATGCGTCAGGTGGCGTGAACACCGGGCACGCCCGATGTTTTTAACAGAGGAAAACAAGCCTTGCGCATCGCACACGAGAGGAGGAAAAGATGGTCAATAAAAGGGGCAAACAATTCAAAACTGGACATAGCGAAAGTGGAAGGCCTCAGAAAATAAAGCCCGCTGAGATAACCCCATTCAGGGTGCAACATTGAAACGCAAATTGACGAAGAGTTGAGCATGAATCTAACAAACTAAACAAAGGTACATAAAATCAAAACAATCAAAGCGATGCTCGAATTTGCAATTGTGAAAACAGGGTTGCCGATTTTGTTTTGTTTTTTTCCTTTTCTTCTCAATACGAAATAACAACACCCATTACGAATTACAGAACAAATAATGAAATAACAGAACAAATTATGAAACAAAGCAACAAATAAAACAACAAACAAATAATTAGTGGAACAAATAAATAATTAAAGCAACAAAATGAAACAAGAACAAAACTCCTTCCTTTTTTCCACTCTCTCTATTTTATTTTCTTGCTTTCCCTCTTTCCCCTCCCCCCCCCCCCATTCTCTCTATTTCATTTTCTCTTCTTTCCTTTTCCTTTTCCTCACTATTTTCCTTCTATGTTTCTCCTCACTTTTCTTTTCTTTTTTTGTATCTAATTTTTTTTTTTTTTTGCTCTCTATTTTTTCTTTACTCTCTTTCACTTTTCGTGTTGTTGTTTTTCCTCTTTTTCTTTCTTTTTCCTTTTCTTCTTTTCCTTTCCTTTTTCCTCACCTTTTTTTTTTCCTTGCATTGTTTTTTGGCTTCTGCTTTCTCTTTTAGTTTCCACTTTCACCAAATTCAGATGGAGGCTCAACACTAAAGCAAAGAAAACAAAAAAAAACTAGGTCATGTAGACACCCCATTTTTGACTGTCCTCAAGACTTGGACGTCATCGTTTGAACACTCGATGATCATCCATGCTCGTGCTCATTTTGAGTTCCCGAAGGTCTCGGCTGCGCGCCTTGCCTTAGGATCTCCCAACTTGTCTATTTTGTACTTGGTTGTGGACCAAGGACTTGTGGTTTTGCTTCTGAGGGAAGAGGGTGGCTTGTTTTCCATCCCCTCAAACCACCGGCCAAGGCTTGAAGCCATCAGCCTTGTTTTCTTACCATCGGCCAAAAGTATTGGCCGGTCAGCACTTTTGTTGGTCAGTCGGCACTTATTTTGGTCGATCGGCCATATTTTCTGGCCGAGGCCTTTTGCTTTGCCTTTTTTAGGCATTGTGCATGCCAGCTGTGCCAGTTGTTGAGCAAAGACCCTCCCCTCCATACACATGTATGGAGAGATTTGAACCAAAGCTTAGCTTCTCTAAGAAGCTTTCAACTTGATTTCCTATAGGAGGGAAGCCTCCCCTCCCTTTCCAGAGGTTTAGCAAATTGATATAGAAGATATATATATATATATATATCTATATCTCCCTCTATATATATTTGTGTGTGTGTTTGTGACCTAAAGTGTGTTTTTGTTCATACTTTTGCACTAGAGCACCTAGTAGAATACCTTCCTTTGGTTGTTGAGGCACTGGGAAGTTGATTTCAGAGTTCTTGGGTTGGTTTTGATCCAAGGGAGTCGCTGGAGTTGTGTTCTTGAAGGTGTTCTTCAAGGGTGAGCAACTAACCTTTTGTTTCCCCATTTTGGCTTAAGCTTTTAGACCTATTTGCATATTGTTTTAAGCTTAACTATAAACTGAAAAAAGTTCTATTTTTGTGTGGTTAAGATGATTGTTTAAGGTCACTTTTTGGTTGGGGGTTGCCTACCCCCTCTTAGGCCTTGCGTGGCCTTGTTTTGAGCCACCTCTTTTGGCCTTTGTTCTTGCTTTTGCATGACCTTTCTACCACTGAAATCCAGAGGGCTTTCAATGGTGGAAAGGTAGTTTTAGAGTCTTGAGTAGAAGAGGGACACCCTTCTCTCCTTGTGTCTCATTTACTTGTATATTTGGCTCATAATTGTAGCATGTTTGCTTAGCATGTTTTGGCTTTATTTCAGCAAGTATTTGGTGTCATTTGGTCATGATATACCTCTGTTCTAGGTTGGTTTAATGGCTTCTTGCATGCACCATATACTTGCCTTGCAATCCTCTTATTTGCCTTAACATGCACCATGCATTTGGACCATCATGCTCGCATATTTTGGCTCAACTCAAAGGAACTTTTAGTCATGTTTTGCCATGTTAAACCTCTTTTTGGTGTTGTTTTGATCATATATGCAATGCTTTATATAGCTACCATGCATTCTAGCTTGTTAGCTTTAAGTGTCCAAGTCATTAGCATGCACTACTTGGACCTTTTTCACGATTTGGCATCATCTCATATACGATTTCAGTCTGTAGACGAGCCTGTGGGCCTCACTACAGTTCGGACTCAATTTGTGTCACGGTCCGTAATCTGAACCAAAGAGTCCAAATCCGGCAAATCGTTTTAAGAAACAGATTTTTGAAAAGAAGTGCCAAACATGGACTGCTTTGCCAGATACAGAGTCGCCACCTAAATATTTTTTTATGGGGGAATTTAGGAAACCCTGACTCGGTGCCAAAGGCCATGTGTCCGTCATCAACAAAGCTGCCTCGGCTCGGGAGCTTGGGTACGATTAGAGAAGGTCAGCTATGAGCACCCCCTCTCGCCCGATCCGAAGATCGGCCTCTACTAACCGTGATATCCGTTTTGAAAACGTTATGTGTTCTTATTCCATTTATTAGCCTAGAATTACTATGCTATGTGCACAGCAAACAAGTATAGACCAAATCGCCTAAATTAGAACAAAACATTGCATGTTCGTTTTGAAGATGGTTTGCTACTCGCAAATAGGCTAAAATGCAAGTTTTGCCACCCTCGAGTGGGCTTTTAGAAAAGATGGTTTTGCCACTATCTAGTGGGCTTAAAACTCACAGTTTTAATGCATTATTCCAATTTAGGTAATTCAATCTTCATCCACAGGCATTCAAGCAGTTATATCACATAAGCAGCTAGCCTCATGGTAATCATGTTGTTATGGCAACACTCACACGCATGCGGTATGCTAAAGCATAAATGCTTACCGAGTACTCCAAACCAAAACAGAAACTAGTTAGTAATCATATGCATGATCCTAGTTCATGTTTAAATGCCTAATACAACGCATACGGAATGTCACTAGAGTAGGCTCGGCTAGTCTATAAATGACATGTGAAAATGCACAAGTAGCATGTATTCAAGTTAGATTTGAAATACTTATACAGTTAGTATGATACGCCGAGCCTGGTGCATGCAATACTTGATGAATGATGCATGCATGCATAGCATAAGGTATGCTAAAGTAAACATGTCCTAATACTAACCATCGAAAGCAGGTAAGTAAAAGGGAGAAAGAAGTGGGGGTTGGAAGACATGCACACACGCACCCACGCTTATTACAGATTCGCCCTCGCTCGGAGGGACCGAAAGAATAATACAAGTTAATTAACCTACAAGCTAATTAAATATTACAGACCGATTAATTAATTAACAAATTAACTAATCTAATGAAAGCAGTAAACGGCCTCGGGAAGAGGGCCCAATGCAATGCGCGCTCGGCTCCGCTCGGAAAGTCACTGCCATGCACAAGTTACCTCTGCTTTGATTGTTCTGCTTCTCTGGAAATTGCATGACTCCCAAGGTTGCTTCTATGAGTGTTGTGGGACACTACTGGCTGAGTGAGAACTCCACCGGCCATAGAGAATGGTCACCGGCCACAAAATTATGCTCTCGGCCAAACCTGTTTTGCTGGTCGGCACCCAACACTGCCGGCCGACCAAATATTCCTGTTGAATCTGTTTTGACAGTAGCAGAGGACAGAACTTGGCATGGCGATGTATTTCAAGCAATGTATGCACCAATCACACCCCTTATCATATTCATGACTCAAAGGGATATGATTCTCGATTCTTGGACCACCAATCACGCATTTCCATGCATGATGGCCCAAAGCATCAAGTGTGCATTTTAATTTCAAATGAAATGTAATGCACATAAACAAACAAATTGAACTCAACCTCTATCATACTCACTTCAAGAGGTCAAGCATGCATACTCATGCAATGCAATCCTAAGCATGTGAACTAGCATACAACATGGCAATGCAATGCGAATATGCAAGTATGCAAGCAAACACACAGGGTGAGCACACAATCAAGCAAAGAGGATGGACTTAAACTAATTTAGGATGGCTCGCAAGCATGCCAAAATCAGCGGCCGAAGTGCTCAAACATGAGGACCAACACACACACACACATGCACATGTTAATGGGCCGACATTTAAACATCAAAAGGAAACTCTCAAGCACGCTTGGAAGAGACTAAACATGGACTAAGGGCATGCAATGTAAGCTCTGAAAACCATGTTAAGATGATACCAAATCCAACTATCAATGCAAGCAAGGCATGCAACCAAGCCCAATAACTTAAACTATGGTTAAATGATACATGAAGCAAATGACCAAAGTGGACCAAAATAGTCCCAAATCATATTAAGACAAGTCCTAAAAACCACCTAGATGGCATCTAAATGATCTACACATGGAGGCATGCACAAATGCTTAAACATGGAGCATACAACACCACCTCTTAGAGGCATCAAAGAGACATCAAAGGCAAGCATACAAGCATGTTATAAGGACTGAAATAACATGGAAGGTGGTTTCAAACCACTAAAACGCTGCAAGTAACACATGCTACACACTCACGCACCCAAGGCTAACAAGCCAAAATGCAAGGTGGCTATACTAAGCATGTGATGATTGACCAAAACAACCAAAAAAAGAGCTTAGGCATGCTAAAACAAACACGAAAGCTTCACGAAGCTTGGCCAAAATCATGCTAGAATAAGGACCAAAACCTAAAGCATGTTAAGACCTAAACACGGCATTACAAGGCATGTATGCTAAGCAAGCATGGTGTACCAAAAACAACTACAAATAGAGCTATACCATGACATAATAAGCATAAATATCAGTCAAGGCATGGCCAACATGAACCTAAACATGATGCTCACTAAAGAGGCAAAAAAGGCCCTTTTCAAGGACAACAAGGAGAGGGGATGGCCCTCTCCTTCCTAGGACCTCAAGGCACCATCCTCACCTCTGAAATCCCTCAAGATTTCAGTGGTGAGGAGGCCCAAACACAATGGTCCCGGAGCTCAAGCGAAATGGCACAAAATAAAGGCCAAACAAGCCTTAAGAGGGGTCAAACAACCCCAAAGCTTAAAACACCCTTAACAAACTATTTACAGCACTCAAAAAAATGACTTTTCTATGTTATATGCTAAGCTCAAAAATAGATGCAAGATAGACTAAAAAGCTTTGCAAAAAAGGGGTAAAAAAGGGACAAAAGTCTTACGCTTGTAGCACAACAGCAAATCAGCAACTTTTGGACCAAGAAAAGGCTTCAAATCACCCCAAAAATCGCCTTCAAGGACCTCATCTCAATAAAAGGAGTAGAGAACTAGGTGTTTGTATGCAAAAGTGCAAAGAAAATGCACTTTTGAGCACAAATAAGCCCTAAACCTTAGAGAGAGAGGCAGGAAAATGTAGAGAGAGAGAGAGAGATTTTTTGCTCTTTTTGGTGGTATATCTCCTCCTCTTCCTCTTGTATATCTCTCCTTTTTTGAGAGAGCTTGATTGATATAGATATATCAATCTGCAGCCCCCTCAGAAGTCCCACGTCCAGGCATGGGCTGGAGTATGGCCTGGAATGACAGCTGCCAGCTGTCTACAGAAATATCTGTTGAAAACCATAATTGGCCGGCCGGCCATCAAAGTGGTCGACCGGCAGTCAAATTGGCCGGCCGGCCATCACATTTGGCCGATGGCAACAAGACAAAGCTGGTGGCCGCAAGCCACGGCCGTTGGAGTGTAGGGATGTCCTAAAAGCCATTCGCTGCCCTCCAAAGCAAAAACACAAGTGTTTGGTGCAAAACCAGACACAAAACGGTCGAGTCGAGAGATTCTGAGGCAAGGCGCGTAGCCGAGGCCTCCAGGAACTCAAGACGAGCACAAACATGGATGATCACCGAGTGTTCAAGCGGTGACGTCCAAGTCTTAAGGACAATCAAAAATGGAGTGTCTACACAGTCCATGTAGTGCAACCTTACACTTGCATTTGTCATCCTTTCAAAGCTTTGAAGAGTTGGTGTCTTATGCCTTAAGGTTGGGTCATTGTGCATGCCTCCATGATTAGGTCTTCGGGATGCCTTCTAAGTGGGTTTTTGGGCCTATTTTGACATGCCATATCTCTGTTTTTCATTGATTAAGTCATCCCATGTTTGGTTATAATGGGTGTAGTGTAATCCCCTTTGTTGGCCTTACTTGCATCTTGCCTTCGGCCCTTCATTTTGGCTTGTTTTAGCTTTGGCCCTTGCATGTTTTAGACTCCCTTTAGCATGATCTAGGAGTCTTTTGGTTGTCCTCGGCTGTTTGGAGCTTGTTTCATGTGGCCTTAGTACAAGCTCCTTGGCTAGCCTTAAGCCTTGAGCTTTCTTGCATGTTATGCTTGACTTGTATGTATGATTTGGCATCATCCTTGACATTATTTCAGAGCATGTAGTGTTGTCACGCTTGCATGCTTTTCACTCTTTGAGTGCTTTCGAGAGTTGTCCTCTTTGTGCCTAAGTGATGGACCGATATGTGTACATGTTTGTTTTGCATGCTGGTGCCTTAGTTTTAGCATTTTGGCTACTGATTTGGGCATAGCTGAGGTCTGCCCATTTCAGTTTAAGTCCATCTTGCATGATCCTTGCATACTGTTGCATGGTTGTTCTATTTCGTCGTTATTGCATACTTGGTACATTGCATTTTGCATGCTTCGTACATTGTACATTTGCATGTTTAGGTTGCAGAGTATTGTTTCATACTTGTTGCATGCCATGTTGTTTACATGTTAGGTTGCGTTGTATTGCCTTTGGCATGCTCATGTTGCATTGCATTTCATTTCCATGTTGCATTGTATTTGGCATACTTGCATTGCATTATGTTTGGATTGGGGTGTCAAACCAAACATGAGGACCGAGGGACGTTCGTACTTGAAGCGACGAAACGTGCCTCAATCCTCGGTCACCGACACTCTTGATCCAACATGATAGAGTTCTAGGCATTCGTGTGTTTTTGTGTATTCATTCCATATTGAATCACGCACTTGGCTCCTTTGGCCATCATGCATCGACATGCGTGGTTGATGGCCCGAGGGTCGAACACTACACTCCCTTGAGCTCATGACATGATAGGGAGGGTGTTTGTGCACACATTGCTTTGAAAATGCATTGCCATGCTCTGTTTGTCCTCTGCTGTAGTAAAACAACATTCTGCAGGAAGATATGGCCGGCTGGCCATCTTCAGTGCTGATCGACTAAACATTGTTGGCCGAGATCCTCACAAATGGTCGATGACCAATTCCACATGGCCGATGTCCCTATATTTTGGCCGGTGACATCTCACAATGCTCAGGGAGTGGTTCGGAAGCATCCTTGGGACTTGTGCAGTTTTCAGAGGTGCAAAACAGTGCAAACAGAGGCAACATGTGGCATGGCAACGGGTTTCCGAGCAAGGTGATCGGGCATGCATCATTCAATCATTCTGAGGCGGAGCTGCGGCGGCCTCTTTAGTTTCATAGCTTAGTTAATTTTTTTAAATTAGTTAAGAGATATGTAATAATTAATTAGCTAGGGTAGTTAATTAATTAGTTGATTTGTATTATTTATTTGAACCCTCCGTCGAGAGGGCGAATTTTGTAATAAGTGTGCGTGAGTGTGTGAATGTCTTCCAACCCCATGTCTTACTCCCTTTTACTTACCTACTTTCAATGGTTAGTTTTAGGTTATGTTTCAATTAGCATCCTTATGCTCGTATGTTTGCATCATTCATCTGTATTGCATGCACCGGGCTCGGCGCATCATACTAACCGCATAGTATTTCAATTCCAACTTGAATACGTGTATCGAGTTGTCGCATTTCACATGCCATTCTTAGATAGCCGAGCCTATTTCTAGTTGCATTTTACATGTGTTGCATTAGGCATCTTAACATAGCTAGGATCATGCATTGATTACTAACTAGCTATTGTTTTTGCTCGGAGTACTAGGTAAGCTTTTATGCTTTAGCATCTTGCATGAGTGTGAGTGTTAACATGACAACATGCTTGCCATGAGGCTATTTGCTTAAATGATATAACTGCATGAATGCCTTGGGGTGAAGGTTGGATTACTTGAATTGGAACAATTCATTGAAATACGAGTTTTAAGCCCACTTGAGAGTAGCAAAATCATGTTTTCTATGCCCACTTGAGAGTGGCAAATCCACGTCTTAGCCAACTTGCGAGTAGCACCTTCAAACCATTTTCAAACAAATATGAGATGTTTTGTTCCAACTTAGGCAATCTAGTCTATACTTGTATATTGTGCGCATCACGTAGTAAGATTAGCTAATTAACCGGAATAAGAACGCATGTGTTTTCAAAAACAAGATATCATGTTAGTAAAGGCAGATCCTTTGATCGAGCGAGCGGGGGTGCTCATTGCATGACCTTCCCCTCTCGTACCCAAGTTCCCGAGCCGAGGCAATGTTGGTGATGACAGACACGTGGCCTTAGGCATGAGTCAGGGTTTCCTAAATTCTCCAAAATAAAATATTTAGGTGGCGACTCTATATTTGACAAAGCAGTCCATGTTTGGCACTTCTTTACAAAAATCAATTTTCCAAAATGATTTGCCAAATTTGGACTCTTTGGTGATTTATCAATCTCACATTGCACATTGTGAGATCAGATTAAGAACCGTTACATTTGAGTCCGAACCATAGCACAGCATAAAGCCCCTCGGGGCCCGTCTACAAGTCGCTTTTGGGGTCGACCGGGCCCTAATGAAGGACGACTGACTCCAAATGGAGCCGATTGGGTCGCAACACCGACCAGGGGCAGTTCGGGTAATCTACACACCCCGGTTAATTTAAACACAAATCAACCCTCATTTCACACACACACAAGGCTGAAACTCTCTCTACCCTCTCTCTAGGGCTCCTCTCTTTCTAGATTTTCCCTATCTTTGCACAATCCACCAACCCCTGCAAAAATTTTCCTTAATCCTCTTTCAAATCTCTACATTTTGATTTGGTGGAGTTTGAGTTTTTCTCTTGGTTTCTCTCACATTTACCCACACTTTTCTCCTTTCCCCTTTTGATTTTTCACCCCCTCTTCACTTTCTCTCTCCTAGGGTTTGGATTTTGGGGTTTATACCCATTTTCACTCACCCCCTCACTTTTTTACAACGTCTCTCATTTTTCCTCATACATACCCGTGGCTAGTGATGAGGTTCCCATTCCCGACCCCGTTGTGGGTACTGGCGCAGTCTTAGGTGCAAATATCGAGGCTGAGGATGTTCTTGAGCCCACACTTCTTCCTCTTGCCAACAGGCCATTCGATACAGCTACCTACCAGCCACGTACACACGCTCTGACCCCAAGTGGCATCTTAAGATTCGAGGGCCTCATCCCAGGGATAGATGAGGACATCTTGTTGCAAGAGCCCGCGGAGCACTTGTCCGTCGACGCCTCCACGGTAAACAATCTTTCCTTTGTTTTGCGCATCTGTTGAATCTCATAAGCAAACTACTCGTCAATGTTGTACACGTATTGATGACATTCCTCATTTGTAGGTGATAGCCAAGAGGACTGGTAGTTACGGGTCCATATATGTCCTTCGACATTAGTATGAGAGGCTTCCCGTGGAGGTCCACACGCGGGTCGATGCTGCCAGCTTCGGGCCTTTCTGTTCAGGGCTCATACAGATGAGGGCTAAGCCACTGCTCTACGGGACCTTGGTAGAGAGATGGTGGGACACTACTAACTCGTTCCACTTCTCATCGATCGAGGAGCTAACCCTAACTCCATGTGACTTCTCGATGCTCACTGGCCTACGGGTAGGAGTTGGCAGCCCAATCCCATTTGATCCTGATATAACGCGGTGAAGAGCCACATAGTGCCAGCTCCTTAGGGCGATCCCAGACATTACCAATCACGGGATGGTGAGGTACAGTTGGTTCTTTGATCACTTCTCCAACTTTCATCCAGCTACTCTAGTTGAGGTCGCCCAGTACACCCGCAGCTTCCTTATGTATCTCCTCTGTACTACCTTGTTTGCGAATAGGGAAAATACCGTAGGGCTATATCTCCTGGGAGCACTGGTGCACCTACTACAAGTGGAAGAGTATGACTGGGATGGCGCCAACTTAGCCACCCTATATTGCTACATGAGTTCCGTATCCCGCCGCAAGGCGGATTCATTTGGCGGCTACTGGACGGTTTGGGAGGTACACCTCATACTTACTTTTTCTGTTCAACTTTGCATTTCATTTTCTATTCATCTACTCATTTACTTTATCCATGTCTTTCTGCTTGCAGCTATGGGTTTACACGTATTTCACCTCCCAGGCTCCGGTTCCAGTGAGGCCGATTAAGTTGTCAGTACCCCGTTCCTAGTACTACAACTCCCGATTTGAGCAACGCTACCATGTGGACCGAGACTTCTCTTACTTTCGTCATTTCTTTTCCACGATCACTGTGGATCAAGTAACAAAATACTGAACTTTAACTTTTACATAGTGTGTGCATACTACATTGTTTCCATACTATTGTCCCACACTGCACTGTTTCCATACTGTACTATTTACATACTCTACTGTCATTCTCATATTGTTGCTTATATACTACATTGTTTCCATACTGCACTGTCATTCTCATATTGTTGCTTCTATATTGCACTATTTTATACTGTTGTTTCCATACTGTGTTTCTATACTTCTTAGATGTTTGACATCTGACATCTGCTTCCACAAGTTGACAGGCACCCCTAGACGAGTATCCCTCAGGCAGCGAGGGCGACCTATGTTGCCTCATGGCATGCCTCTACTATGAGGATTTGGTTTAAGGGTCCCTTTGGTCGAGCTTATTACCTAGGGAAGAGGTTCATCTACCAAACACGAGGCGTAGTGGATCCTAACATTCCACATCCTTCTTTCCTGACATGAGGGTAGTCGATGATCTTCGCGACGGACCTCAGGTTGACTTCCTTATGTTGGTAGAGGATGGTGACTGGTACCACGAGCCCGGCGACTTCACTGCATTCTTACATACTCAGGTGATGGCACCTCTTACCCTGGGCATGGTCTGTGCTGTTCCTGAGGTTGCTGCTATTACTGCTGCTGCTGTTGTCGTTGGAGGAGTTCCCGTTGCTACTCCCGTCCCTAGGCTTCCTGTGATTCCCACTGAGGTCATGTACATGCGACTGAATAGAGTGATCGAGCAGATCCCTCTTGAGCATGTCAAGGAGAGGGACCGTAGACTAGTTCTTGCTCCCAACGTTGAGCAGGTACACACTTCTTTATACTTCTGCCTATTGCACTTTCTTTTTCCTATCCTCTGTTATTTTGTTCTCTTTGTTCAATGTGCTCTGTTATTTGGTTCTCAATTCAAATGCTCTCCGTCTTGTAGGTACTTGCGGCATATGCTAGTGACCTTCTTCGAACGATTGACCGACTGCTTCTCATGGTACTGAGATGACAGACTGTTCCGACCAGTCATGGGATTGAGGTACTTCTACATTTATAGTTCACTTGTGCTACAATTGTTGCAATCTTGCTATTCTGTTGAGTCTATACTGATATTGGTGCTATTTTCAGCTTGGGCCGGTGCCAACTAGACCTGCAGGACCTCCTCCAACTAGGAGATGGAGACGGGGCCCAATGAGGGGTGGAGGAGGAGCTGATCGGGAGAGAGCTAGAGTGAGACAGTGCTCGGCTCTCAAGGAGTCTTTTGAGGAGTATACGAGCTCTAAAGAGGAGGGGGAGGCAATCGACATACAGTCTAGCAGTTCCAGTGATGATAGTGGTGCACCTCCTCTACAGCCGAGGAGGAAGAGAGCGAGGATAGGTTACTAATTTTTGCTTTGTAGTTAGGAACTATAGCTTCAGATAGACCAATGTATTTTGTTTTTGAAGACTTTTCTTTTGTTTTTGGTCTTTGTAAATAATGATCGGGGTTGGACCCACCAGTTTATGAAAAAGACAAATTTTTGTAGTGATCTCCTCTCATGATATGTAATGAATGAATGGCACTTGCATGATACTCTTGTACAAGACTATTAACAATTGTCAATGCTTGCTCTTGAATTGATTCTTAACTTGGATCACAACTTACAACCGATCAAAGTATAAAATACAACTCGATAACATGAAAACGAAATAAAAACAACTCGAAAATACTAAAAACACTTGGTATAAATAAAACAAGACTCAAAATATAGCCATAGTACATCGAAGCCAAGGCTAGCCCTTTTCTGCAATTACACTGATGTAGGCCAACATTTAGACCCGGCCGGGTCCAAATAGGCATGGTCGGGCTTCAATAAGGCATGGTCGGGCCCAAAAATGAGGTCAGTCAGTGTTGTCCAGCTGTCATGCACTGCTTCTTCTCAAACTCTATAAATGACGCTCCCATGCTGTTTTTCTAGCAGAATAGCAAGTCCTTGCTATTTTGCTCTCAAGATGGAGACTCTTCTCAACAATAGGCTCCTAGACTAGATAGCCACTTTGGACGGCTCAGAAAAGGTGAATTTTCACAGTTTCGGCCTAAACGCTCTTTTTTCTTTGAGTCGCACTCCACTTTGCTTTTTGTTCCTCTATGCTGTGGTCCGATGCTAGGACCCCATTACACATGTCTTTCGCTTCGGATCACAAGAAATGTGCCCAACTCTTGAAGAATTCTAAGCATTGATAGAATCTTGGAGCGATGAAGAAATTAAGCTTCAGCCCCGTTTCAGCCATGCCCAAGCTCTAGGACGGATGTGTGGGCTTTCAGTACATGAGGCATGGTCCCTGGCATGGGGAGCTAGACATCCCTCGCTTAGTTCATCGATTTTTCGCTACTGGAAACAGGGACAACCTTCTTTGGCGAGGTTATCGGCAACATGCTCTATGCTTATGTTTACTTGTGCAATTCGTCATTGCCCATAGTTTCGGCGGAACCAATATCCAGTTAATCGAAGTGGCCCAATGTCTAAAAGAAGGTAAGAGTTGTGCAGGCCTAGGCCTGGCCGAAACCTTGATGGGTTTGGATGACTTTCATTGGCAAGGGACTATCCGTTTTGCAGGGAGTCCGTTACTTCTTCAGGTATTGCCTACCACCCTTCTTATTTATAATTCTCACATAACTCAACACTCAATCTTTATTTTCCTCTCAAAACATCTTCCTTACTTTTCCTTCATCGTACACCTCTCTATTCTTTAATCTCTTATTTTCATCCCTTCCCAGGTATGGCTAATGGATAAGCTAAAGGTGGTGGACCCTTGCCCCGAGTACTCAGCCTGAGCTTACTTCTTTCATCAACAGCTAGTGAATTTTCCGTCAGAGGGGTTATGGTGTGACTGGATGTGCAGCAGATCTGCAACTGGCATAACTTAGCATTGCCCCTGGCTTAATTTGACTAAGATGAGCTACAACATGTCTCGTCAGCTTGGCATACAGTTGATTGGCCTCACACATGGGGTGTTCTATTTCCCCTTCCGGTTCAGACTCCAATTCGGACATGATTAGACACGTCCAGATAAGGAGGTGGAATACCTAGCTTCTTTCCTCATTCGTGGTTCACACTTGCCTCGATGCCTCACTGCTTGGAGGACGAGAGAGCTTCTAGCCCCTACCCCTAGCTTCAATTACGCCTATTCTAGCGAGTGTTTAGCTTGGCTTGAGGACGAAGAACAAGTTGGGCCGCCTTTAGCTGCGGAAACTTCCACGAGTGCGAGCAAAAGACTTAGAGTTACCTGACTTGGCTGCGCCCCTAGTTTTACTGCGTTGATATTTCTTTTCAAGTTTTATGATGTAAAAGCAACTTTGATTTAAATCAGAGAGTTAAAAAATGTATTTGTATTGAAATCAATGAAATTTAAGTTGGGAGTACTGAAAATTTTCCTTTTGGTCCCAAAATGGTCCAAGTTGTAAAAGGGGAGAATGTAGCTAGACTTTCTTCGCGCCCCTCTTTCGGAGAGCTCGAATTAGTCCTACAGTTCGGACTCCTATCACGGTTCAGAATCTAATCTCACAAAGTGCAATGTGAAACTGATAAACACCAAAAAGTGCAATCCGGCAAATCATTTTGGAAAATTGATTTTAGATCAAATAATGCCAAAACTGGACTGCTTTTCTAGATTACAGAGTCGCCACCTAAATATTTTTTTTGGAAAATTTAGGAAACCCTGACTCGTGCCAAAGGCCACGTGTCTGTCATCACCAAAGTTGTCTCAGCTCGGGAAATTGGGTACGAGAAGGGAAGGTCTTGAAATCAACACCCCCGCTTGCCCGATCAAAGATCAGCCTCTACTATCATGATATGTTGTTTTATGAACCTCATGTGTTCTTACTCCGATTATTAGCTAACTTTACTATGTGATACACACGCAAGCATAGACTAAAATCACAAGAATTGGAACATTTCAACTCATGTTTGTTTTTGAAAATGATTTGAAGTTGCCACCCTCAAGTGGGCTAAAATGCGGATTTGCCACCTCAAGTGGGCTAAAACATGATTTGCCACTTCGCAATGTGGGCTTAAAACACACATTTATCGAATTGTTCCAATTCAAGTAATCACGCCTTCATCCACAGGCATTCATGCAGTTAATCATTTAAAAAAATAGCCTCATGGCAAGCATGCGAAACATGGCATCACCAACACTCATACAAGTACGCTAAAGCATAAAACTCACAGTGTATTCCAAGCCAAAACAAAAGCTAGTTAGAAATAATGCATAATCCTAACTATCTTAGATACCTAATGCAACATATGCAATAATGCAATTAATAGGCTCGGCTACCTAATCATGGTATTTGCAACACTTTGATAGCATGCTTTGAAAACATGTATTCAAAGAAGTGTATTGAAATAACAATGCAATTTGAATGATGCACCGAGCCTCGGTGCATGCAAGACAAATGAATGATGCAACATGCAAGCGTAAGGTATGCTAATCGAAACATGATCTCTAATCTAACCATCGAAAGCGGATAAATAAAAGGGAGAAAGACGTGGGGTTGGAAGACATGCACACGCGCGCACACACTTATTACAACATTGCGCCCTCATGAAGGAGGGTCCGAATGAATAAGCTAAGCTACACTAAGCTAAGCTAATTATTACAAAACGAGCTAATTAACTATTCTAGCTAATTAATTATTACAACACAATTGAATAACTAGCTATGCTAAGCTAATTAAAATATTACAAAATGAATTGAATGATTAGCTACGCTAACTAACTAGTAAAGCAATTTAAACGGCCTCGAGGGACGAGGGAAGCGTACATGCTCGGTTGCTTCCTCTCGAAAATGCTCTTGCCTTGCCATCGGATGCCTCTGTTTGCACTCATTTGATCTTGGAAAATTGCACCAACTTCCAGATTGCCTCTGCTCCAACACAGGAACACTCTTGCACAAAAATTCACTAGTGGCCGGTCGGCCACAAAAAGTGGTTGTCAGCCACCTTGACTGGCCGGTCGGCTAGTTTAAGTGGCCGGTCGGCTACTTCCAGTGGCTAGTCGGCCACCCCCATTTTCTGGACTTCTGCTTTTGCTGCAATAGAGAGCAACAGAGGCAAAACAAAGCATTTTCAAGGGATGTGTGTACTACTACACTCATTATCATTTCTCAAGCTTAAAGTAGTGTAGCTCTGGGCTCTTAAGCCATCAACCAAGCATTTTCAATGCATGATGGCCAAAGAACCAAGCTTGTACTAGGTCAATGAATGCACAACTAAGGCTCAAAGGACCACCACCCTATCACGCATGATCAAGGGTGTCAGTGACCAAGAAAAGTGGCACGTTTTATCACTTTGAGTATGAAACGTCCCATTTTTCTTGTGTTTGGATTAACGTCCGATCCAAACACATGCAATGCAACACAAATATGCTTATCTTGCTCAAGTTTTACTTGGTTCATTTTGTTTACACATTTTGCATTACCGATTAGTCCTTTAACCGATTAAGTCCAAGGTGAGAGTCCTCTAATTGGGAAGAGGGCTTAAGCCACAAGTACCTTGAGCATAAAAGAGGCCTCATGATGTTGGTTAGTAGAAACCCTCAACAGAGGATTAAAACAATTAGGCATGAGAGCCTCAATTTCACACTCAAGCCAACAAGGGACTTACGGCCACTTTCAAAACAAAGTAAAAAGTGAAGAATTGAGGGAGGTTGCAGATATTTCAGTGTTGAGATGGCATGCAAAAAGACACTAAGTCAAGAAAGCAACACATGCAAGGCATGCTAAGAGCCTAAAATGTTAAGCTAGTGAAGGTCACAACACTATAAGCATGCAACACAAAGCTCAACTAACCAAACTAGCTCTGGACAGAGTTAAAACATTCCAAAACAGTGGCTAAAACATGCTGTGATTGAGGCACAAAAGGCTAGAAAAACATGCTCACATGTTAACTTGCAAAACAAGACTCAAAACACAACTCTCAAAAGCAATGAAAGAGTGAAATAAGTGAGAGTGTGACAGAGGTATATACACTGAAATCATATGTAAAATGATGCTATAACATGCAAACAATTCAAGCATAACATGCTTAACGCCTTAACACAATGAGCTAATGAAGACCATTACACTATAGCCATGCAACACAAGCCTCGAAGGACTTAACCAGCCCAAAACAGAGGTAAGATAGGCCAAAATAGTAGCTAAAACAACCTGAAGTTAAGCTAACACAAGCTACAAAAATAGGCTAAACCATTAGGCATGCTAGACTAGTAAGCACAATTGCACTACAAGTACAAAAAGCAAGCAACAATTGCTCCAACCAACCCAAAATAGAGTTGAAACATGCAAAAACAAAGCCTAAAACATGCTTGAACTAAGCTAACACAAGCCACAAAATCAAGCTACCATTTAATACTAACTAGGCATGCAAGAGAGACACAAGGAGGGGAGGCTAACCCCTCCCTTTTTGGACTTCAACACATATTTTTTACCACTGAAATAACTCTAAATTTCAGTGGTTTAAAGGCCCAAAAAGTTTGATTTTAATATGCTAAAAGATGGCAAAAAAGCTCACACAAACAAACAAC
Organism: Camellia sinensis; assembly: GCF_055761805.1. Taxonomy (NCBI): domain Eukaryota; kingdom Viridiplantae; phylum Streptophyta; class Magnoliopsida; order Ericales; family Theaceae; genus Camellia; species Camellia sinensis. The sequence continues at coordinate 96,009,509 of NC_138975.1, read as the reverse complement.
AAGAAGGGTGGACAACCCCTTAGCACAAAATGACTTCAAACCAACATGTTAAGGCCCAAAAATAAGAGATTTTTGTAGTTGAAAACTAGGCTCAAAACAGTGTAAAAAGATGGCAAAGCAAGCAACTAAAACAAAGCTTACAAGGCAAGTCCTTTACCTCTTGAAGCACATCACAAAATCATATACAATTCTGAGCTTAAACCACCCTTAGGAGCTCAAAGTAAGCCTTAAAGAACCTCAGCTCCAAGATGAAGATGTTTGGTTAAGGGTCTTAGTGCAAAAGTGTAGAGAATTCTAACTTTCAAACACAAAACAAGAGGAAAGAGAGAGAATTCAAGAGAGAGAGGGAGAAATTTTCTCAAAATTGTCTAACCCCTCAAAATGGGGGAGAGACCTCCCCTTATATAGAAAATCAAACCAAAGGCTTGCATTCTTCCCTCCATACACGTGTATGGAGATGGCATTCAGTGAACAACAGCCGGCACAGCTGGCTAAGAAAATATTTGAAAAAGGAGAAAAATTGTCGTCGACCACTTTAGGTGGCCGGCTGGCCACCTCACCTAGCCGACCGACCACTTCAAGTGGTTAACAAAGAGGAAAAGTGGCCGACAAGGCCCCTCTTCCTTCTAGGCAAAAGGCACCAAGGTTTGGCCCAAAAAAGAAGAACAAAACAAAAAGGGTTTAGAGGCTCAAAGACAAGGCGTTCCGCCAAAAACTTCGAGCGCTCAAAACAAGCACAATAATCGAGTGCACAGACGATGACATCTAGGTCTTGAGGTCGGTCAAAAATGGGGTGTTTACACAAAATTTTGAAAAAAAAAAAGCTTTTATTAAAACTTTTCAAAACCGTCTCCGAAAATGGTCAGTACCTGACACACTCAAAACCCATCCACAAGATGTAAAGCCCCGAATCAACAGATCATGGCTACCCATAACTGCTTCCATCGTACCAGCCCTTCTACCAACAAAGATTACAGAACTGTGCTAACTAATAATAGAGAAAGATGGCCTGATCAAATATGAATGAATAGGAGAGTTGAGTTGGGGATGGTTATGGCCGAACTTCAGGATGAAGTTGCCTACGTATCCCAAAGATGAGAATCAGGCCATACGTAGTTTAGTTGGGGTTCACTGGAGTATTAACTCTCTCCTTTTTCACTCTAACTTTGGCGAAAGTTGCCCTTTTGGGTTTTTAACCTTGCGAGCCCAATTTTTCTTATTTCTAATTTTTCATGCTCTAACGTTTGCCTAGGTCGCCTTTTCGAGTTTTCGGCCTAGCGAGCCTCTCAGGGATAATATTTCTTCAATTTGTCCATGTTGAACGGCTGTGAAAACTCCAAGCCATTCAAATCCATGAGAATAATCGCCCCTCCTGACCAGATTGACTTGATGATATAAGGACTAGTGCAACTGGGCCTGAACTTGCCCCTGGGGTCATGGATGGGGACCCGGTTATCTTTCAGTACCATGTCCCCTTCCTTGTGATTTCTAGACTTAACTTTCTTGTTAAAAGCCCTGGCAATCCTGCGTTAGTAGCCCTGGATATGATATAATGCCCTCAACCTCCTTTTGTCAAATAGCATTAGTTCCTCAAACTTACTCTGCTGCTAATCCGCTTCGCTATCTAACACTCAACCATAACTCGCAGCGACAGCACTTCAATTTCAATTGGCAAAATAGCTTCCATTTTGTACACTAGGGAATAGGGGATTGCCCCTGTAGATGTTCAGATTGATGTCCTACAGCCCTTAAGTGTAAATGGCAGCTTCTCTAGCCAGTCCCTATATGTTTCAACCATCTTCCGCATGATGTTCTTCATATTCTTGTTTGTGGCCTCAACAACTCTGTTGGTCTGTGGTCTATATGTAGATGACTTATGAAAAGCCACATTGTATTTCTCAAGCAAATCCACCACCTATTTCTTGAAGTGCGAGCTGTTATCGGAGAAGATCTCGTACGACACCCCATACCGGCAAATGATATTGTTCTTGGTGAACTTAGACACATGTGATGCCTTCAATACAGAGTAAGACTGGGCCTCCACCCACTTTGTGAAGTAATCGATCGCCACCAGGATGAACTGGTGCCCATTTGAACCCTTTGGTGTGACCGCATCGATAACGTCGATTCCCCAAATGGAAAAAGGCCATGGTGAACTCATGTTACAAAGCTTAGATGGCGGTATATTCATGCGATTGGCATGGATTTGACATTTATGGCATCGCCGTACAAAACCAATGCAATCCTCCTCCATGGTCGACCAATAATAACCTTATCGGAGGATCTTCTGGGCTAGCATCACACCGTTCATGGGTGCTCCATATTCTCCTCCGTGGACAGCCTCCATAAGATGCTTCGATTCCTCTTCCTCCGCATACAACTTGTGTATTCCCAAATGACCTCTTTTATACAACTTACCCCACAGATGATAAATTGAACGGCCAGACGTCGTATTCCCCGTTTGTCTTTGGCATTTCCCTTGGTGGATACGTCTCCTTTTCCAGAAAGTTCCAAATATTGTAATATCAGGGGTTCTTTTCTTGAACCTCATCTATTGCGGTGACGGTCACATAAGCTGGCGTGTATTTCTGTTCAATAAGGATCAGACGCATCTTGACCCCTGATGGAATCTCTACCATAGAAGATAGAGTTGCTAGTGCATCTACTAACCGGTTGTTCTCTCTCTGCAGATGGGTAAATGTTAACTTTTCAAACCTCGGAATTAGCACATCTAGGGCCTGATGGTAAACTTTCATTTTTTCTTCTTTAACCCGCCAATCTCCATTGGCTTGAGAAACAACCATGTTCGAATCCCCGATGGCGCCCAACCTTTTTACCCCTAGTTCTAGGGTCGCTTCCAACCCAGCAATACACGTCTCATACTCTGCTTCGTTATTGGACACTTTGAACTGGAGTTTAAAGGCTAAGGAAATATAGGAGTCATCAGGTGCTATCAACAACATACCGATCCCATAACCATATTGATTAGATGCGCCGTAAAAGTACATCGTCCACGTTTCCTCCTCAACTTGCAGAATGTCTTCATCTGGGGACAAATATTCCACTGCCTCATCTCCCTCTACCGGGTGGTCTGCCAGGAATTCTGCTACAACTCTCCCTTTAACCGACTTGCGCACAACCTACTTGAGATCAAATTTGGAGAGAAGAGGAAACCAACAAACCAGCCTACCCCGTAAGCACTGGTTTCTAAAAGACATATTTGATGGGATCAAATCTTGAAACTAGAATTACAGAGTCAGGTAACAGGTAGTGCCTCAGCTTTCGAGTAGCCCATACCAAGGGTAAGCAAGCTTTCTCAAGGGGAGTGTAGCGGGCAAGGTTTTAAAAAGCAGCCGCAACCGTTACATAACACCGTTACATAACGGTTGTGGTAGTTACCGCCACCCGTTACGGCCACTTTTGCAGTGTGATTGAGATTCACGGATGCATCAGCCGTAGCGGCTGATATAGTGGTCGTAACGGTGCCGTAACAATCGTAACGGCCTGTTACGCACCGTTACGTAACGGTTCCGAATTGCTTCTTTCGAAAAAACACAAAAAAAAAAAAATATTGAAAAATGGGAAAGAGAGATAGAGAGAGAAGAGGGAAGATGATGGAACAAGAGATAGAGAGAGAGAATAGGGAAGATGAAAAACATGTTATTGATTTGTTGAAATTGTAAGACCTATACTATTCTATTCAGCTGCTATCACTTAATCATTTTATTTGTGTGTGCCTATATATATATTGTTTGATAATAATAATAATAATAATAATAATAATAATAATAATAATAAGTGTGGTCATTATCTATTTGGCTTGATTAATATATATATATATATTTAGGCTTTTATTTATTCTCTTACTTTTGTCATTGTTTATCTTATATATAATAGTTAGTGATTGATTTTTTGTATAATATAAAGTCATTAATTATTAAAATAAAATGTAAAAAACTCAGTTTATAGTTATTTAAAAATATGAACTATATTGGATCAAACTTAAAAATTTATAAAAATTGATCAATATTTATTTTAAAACCCAATAAATATGATCATGGAAAAAAAATGTGTATCGGTAAGTTTTTTTTAAATTGTGCCAAAAATAAAAAATTCACAGTTCCGGTTACCGCAACCGTTACGCTACGGCCTTTACACACCACAACCGCAACCGCGTCACCGCCACCGTTACGGCGACCACAACCGCTTTTCAGAACCTTGGTAGCGGGTCTCGTAATCTAGTATCTTTTTGCTCAAGTAATAGATGGCTTTTTCCACCTTGGCTTCTAACTCCTGAGTTAGCATGCAACCCATAGTAGAATTTGTCACTGATAGGTACAAAATCAATGGTTTCCCCGGCTCTGGCGATGACAACACAGGTGGATTCTGGAGATACTGCTTAACTCCTTCAAAGGCAAACTGACAGCGATCATCCCATTGGAACTTCTTCCCTTTCTTTAGAAGACCAAATAGTAGTTCACAAGTCAAAGTTAATTTTAAAATAAATCGCCTTATGAATTGCACTTTACCTAGAAAGCCGCGCACCTCCTTTCCGGTCCTTGGTGGTGGCATTTCTAAGATGGCCTTGATTTTGGACGAATCTACTTCAATTCCCCTATGTGTGATTATGAAACCCAGCATCTTCCCTATCGTCACCCTAATGGTGCACTTCTGGGTGTTCAGCCTCAGTCTATACTCTCTGATCCATTGAAGGAATTTCTCTAGTGCGGTGAAGTGGCTTTCCGTTCTTTGGACTTAACAATCATGTCGTCTACGTATACCTCAACTTCTTTCTGGATTATGTTGTGTAGAATGGTGGTTGCAGCCCTCTGGTAGGTAGCCCCAACATTCTTCAACCCAAATGGTATGACTCAGTAGCAGTAGATGCCCCACAAATTAGTGAAAGTGGTCTTCTCCTTATCTTCGGGTGCCATCAGAATCTGGTTATAGCCGGAAAACCCATCCATGAATGATAAAAGTGCATAGCCAGCGGTGAAGTTTACCAACTCGTCTATGTGTATGGACTGGCCTTATTCAGATCCCTGAAGTCGATACAAACTCTGATTTTATTGTCTTTCTTCGGAACCAGAACAATATTAGCTAACCACATTGGATACTCAGATACAAGCAAGAACCCTGCCTCAATCTGTTTGGTATTCTTCCTTAATCTTCAAAGCCCAATCTGGGCGAGCTCTGCATAGTTTCTATTTAATTGGTCAGGCCTTAGGGTCATGAGGGATCTGATGCTATATAATCTCAAGATCGATTCCAGGCATGTCTTCGTAGGACCACGTGAAAACAACTTTGAAATTTTTTAATAAACCGATCAAATGCTCGCGTTCCTCCGAAGACAACGTGGACTCGATCTGGACTAAGCGAGGATCCTCCTCACTACCCATGTTAATTGATGCGATTTCATTTGTACAGGGCTTAACACGCCTCTCTTCCTCATGATCAACCAAAATTTTCAAAACCCGAGGAATTTCTTCCTCTTCGTTTAAGCCAAAATTTTGAAAATCAAGATTAGTACAACAAACCAAAGGCACAGAGTAGTAAACAAAGTCTACTACATTCCCATTCAACAAGTCTGGATCCTTGGTTACAGTGGACTCACAAGAAAAGATGAAAGATGACCTGGACAGGACCTTGGTATCCGGGTTACCACTCCTGGAAGTATCTGCCTCAGAAGAACTCGAATTTGACTCCGACTCTACAAACTCAGTGGAATCAGATCCGGACTCACTATCTGATTCAGAACTGCTGATGACGCCTCGCTCAAACTTCCAAACCAGGCGTGGAGCCTCAGAGGCATCCATGATGAGACTAGTGAAATCTATTGATGTTATATCCCTGATCATTGAGATAGTAAAACTATCCCCCAGGTTGGCGGACTTACCTCCAGCAATAGAACCTGCTAGTAGGTCAACCAGCGCTTTTCCTAACAACTCTTCTTCTTCAATATCCAGGCTTGCCATCCTGCTTTGATCTGTGTGGATGCTCAGGACTACCTGCTCGTCCTCCTCTTCTGGTAACTGGTGCCTGAAGAAGATCTCAAACCCCAGATACCTGGTTTTTGTCTCCCAATCATACCAAGGCTCTGGGAATCCACAGAAGGGGAAGTCTTGCCCTTGGCGGACAAAACGTTCATTCAAGGTTCCCTGTATTGGTTTGTGGACTAACTCGTACTGCCTCCCAGACCTCTTTGCTTTCATCCTTCCTCGCAACTCTTCCTCCTTTATTTGCCAATCTTTAGCAGTTGGTTTGTATCCTAGCCTAAAAGCATGGGGTTATGACTTATCTCTTTGGCAGTAGTACCTCCCTACCTGCCATTTCTGCCTAATCCTGATCCAGGAATATGCCCCTGTTTGTTCATTATGTAGATAGGCTGAGCGCTCACGTAATTCTCATCGTCCTTCGCCATGATGGTTTGGACCAACCGGGCCTCTGCCAGAGAGAAGCCAAAAAGGAACACGTCATCTTCTTCGTGTATGATTTCCAACAATGGCGCAGTAGTTCCCTGGGGAGGATGGATTGTGGCATTGCTATACACAGTAGCAGTCCCATCTTTAAAGGGCTACTTTACCAACTGATGGACCGTTGATGACACCGCTTTCATCTGATGCAGCCAAGGCCTCCCCAGTAGTAGATTGAATGTGGTCAGAACGTCAATGACATGGAATTCCACCTCATGCTCAGAAGTTTCGATTAGGATATGGCTCTTGAACGTCCTGTAACATCTCGGCTAGTGTTTTCATAAGCCTAGATGGCCTGAGTCGTGGACATAAAGTCAGCCGGCCTTAAACCAATGGCATAGGCAGTCCTCATCATACATACATTAATCGATGATCCAGTATCTATCAACACCACCAGAATCCACTTTTTTCAGCTTTCCAGGGTTACATATAAGGGTCGATTGTGGTTGGTACCCTCAAGTGGTAACTCTTTATTTGTAAAAGATATTATCAGTGCAACATCCCCAGATGTAACCAACGATACCAATTGATCAGCAGCGGTATCGATAGGCACTTTGGTCCGGTTCATTGCCTCTAATAGTGCTTGTCTATGCTCCCGAGAAGCCATGATTAGCCCCCAAATTGATATGTCTACCTAAATCTTCTTGAGCTGTTTCAAGACCAGGTTTTCTTCAACATCCTTCTTTTTTGACTATTTAGCCTCTTTGTTGGAGGATTCCGGCTGATCTAAGGCCGCAGGTTTGAAGTACCGAATGCTCCGAGTCATGTGGTTAATCTCGTTAGTACACCAAGTGTCATCAGGGGTATCAGCCTTCCACCCTTCGTTGGTATACGCATAACTTAAGTCATTGTCTTCCCACCACTCTTTTGCAGCCATGGTCAGGCCATTATCTGGTTTTATCTAAAGCATGTTCACATCACACCCTCTTCTGAATCCCAATACTTTTTGAACTTTCTTGGCATTCTCTTCCTATCACTGGGTTTCCACTTGGTTTTTCATGTGCTCTGAATATCATCTGTTGTTGGTTCGACCTCTACCTTCCGTTTTTCTTTTCCCTACTCCAGGGCTATTTTCCTTTGGATTTCTGCTATTCTTTTCTGTTGGAAAAGTTCCAACACCTGTTCTTTCTCAGTCAGGAGTGCAGCCTCAAGCTTGCTGCTAGCACCAACTCTCTCTTCTTTCCAATCGCTCCTATCTATTCCTTTATATCTGACTCCTCCTCACTCAACCACCCATTGCTTGTTTCTGGCTGGCTTCGATCCCACCACCCTAGTTGTACACTGCTTGTATCCACTTTTTCAAAGAAATAGAGGTTGTCTAAATCCTCTTCCAGCTCGGCAAGGTCTTCTTCTAGTTCGGCTAGGTCATTTAGGCCCAGTTTTGGCCAATCATTTTGATTCTGCCCTAACTGCTCCTCCACAATGGCGTTAATGCTGAGGAAGTCTGGCAACATGACTATTGGCTTTGGCTGATCAATGGCCACGAGGTATAAGTTGGGGTCGTACTCCTCTACGAGTGAGGTTCCTTTCCCTACGACTTGGACATCAGGTTGGCCCTTTTCTGGGGCACTCTCTTTATTCTCCACCTCTGCCGCCACAGACTTGGATTGGATTTACGATGTTAAGTCCATCATGCATATGTCTGTGCTTACTGGAATAACCACCTCCAATTTGGGTAGATGGGATGATGTAATATATGAGCTAGGGTTGAAGGTGGGCGGTAGTATAGGGATGTAGTTAATGTTTCTGGGTGGGGGGACTTGACTATGTGTAGGAACCGGGTTGGTAGTTATGTTTGGTTTGGAGGGTGGGGCGATGACTTTGTTGTCAATGAAATTCTGGATCTCATGACAGAAGCAGTAGCACAGATCTGTGAGATGACCATGTTGTTGGTGGAAAATGCAATACTGGGTAGCGTCATGTTTGGGTGGTAATGGATCAAGAAGTGGTCGAGGATCGAGAGATTTGAGATGCCCATTGTTCCATTAATAATTTGAGGGCACGGGCTAGACTTATATGGAGGGGAGTAAAAACTCTTCGATTTCGGGGTGGGCCGACGTTTTGTGAAGGTTGCAAGGTTGTAGCGGCAAAGGGATCGGCTATTTTTGCCACTGTAACAACTGTACTGACATCTGCAGGCCGCAAAATAGTGCTACTGCTAGCACTGGTACCCTGGGAGAATGGCTTTCTTGCAAGTTCGCTTGCTCTGTGAATAATGCCCTTCTTGAAGGCACTCTCAATCTGGACCCCCAACTCATGTAGGGAAGCAAAGGTGGATAACGGCGTCACTATCATTCTCTGCAGCATATTTGGTTTGAGATTCTGGACCACTAGTTAGACCTGCTCCTTTTCATAAGGTCTATTTGTCATCCGAGCTACGTTCGCTCTCCACCGGGCGACAAAATCAATGAGTGATTCTTTGGAATTATGGGTAGTGGCCTCTAGCTCACTGATGGTTACCTCTACCTGAGTGTTATAAGAGTACTGGTTAACAAATGCCTTAGATAGCTCCTCTCAATTCCTCTTTGTAGAGTCCTTCAACTTAGCGTACTAGATAGCTGCTACATCAGACGGAGTTCTCCCAAACAATGATAGTTTTTGTGCTCGAGATAGACCCATTAGCCTTAGCACATCTAAAAATAGGCGGACATGCACAATCAGATCCCCACTTCCATTGAATCTGTCGATGTGGGGCATCTTAAATTTCTCTCGTAATCTAATTGAGGCCTCAGTGTACCCGTCTTCAATATCCGGAATGGAATTGAAGCCCTGGGACTTTTTCAGCACTTTCTCTAACCTAGCAATCTTGATTAGAGTTGGATCAATTTCATTGATATTAGAGGAAAGAATTCCGTAGGGGGTTAGGTCAGAGGCATATAAACCGAGGTCGAGGGAAACATTTCCTGAGGATCTGGAATTTAGAGATTTTTCATTGGTGGAGGTGGATCCGGGTTTGGTTGACCAGTCGGGATTGGATGCACAATCGACGCGGATGCCCCAGATGTGCGTCATAGATCGGCAATGATTTCATCATGTCTGGCCATCCTTTGGTTTACAGTATCCATGGTTCTCTGGAAAGTTTCCAGCTTGGTGGAAAATTCTTATGTATTCTATGCCATGGTTGGTCCAGGTGAGTTAGATGCCGGTGCATTGCTTGGGTGAGAACGGGTAGGTGTTTGCTGAATGCTTTGTACTGATGCCATTGACTATCCGTTCCATCTTTGTCAAACAACTAGCGGAAGTGAGACTAACACTGGTTGACCACCAACAAGGTCTTGAGCTTTGCAAAGCCTGCCAGAGGGAGTCCACACAACTTGGGGACTATCGAGTCTTTCTGCAGCTATGATGGTAAACTACCTAGCAAAAGATAGAAAAGAAAAACCGTCGATCAAAATTAGACGGCACTTTGGCCCAATTCACAGCAGATAAAAAAGCACAGCTGAAGAACCATAATCCCTACTAAACTCTATTCTCAAACTCATACTGATATGAACCATCCTGTACAGTCTCATTGTAAAAGCACATACCAAGTAAAAGAAACAAAACACCCCTATGAGGGGGGTAGGGTTACCCTGTCCTAGATTTTTGACATGATCTAGGCTGCACTATTTCAAACAACGAGTTTCACAACATCCTGCAAATGGGTTGCATCATGTCCTAAGTTGGAATAGTCACTATAGCTTCACTACATGCAACTAGGTCAAATGGTTGAAAGGGTACCTCGACAAGATTACCTAATATACCTCTCACACGTAACACCGAGAAGTGAAAGGAGGATCAAGCGGTACAACGGTAATCCAGATCCAAGGGTTATGTTTCCAACATGGCAAAGCCCATGACCGGTCAGCCTTTTGGCAATCTTTTGGGCAAGCCTCCGGCACACATTCTAGGAATAGCAGATGGCAAACACAGTGACTTTAAGCGCACCAATGCAAATGTAATGCAAAGAACATATAAGTGTAGAAAAATCTCACAGCATGAAGTTCGGGTCAAGTTCTCTAATCTCCCCAGCAGAGTCGCCAGAAACTGTAGCTTGAACTTTAGTGCTCCTTTTGGATATGACTAGGCCTACGTTTGGACACCCGTGATTTTGAATATGATTTCACATGTGCAATGTGAAACAGTGAAAATGCAAAAAGAGTCCAAATTCGGCAATTCTTTTGAAAAATCGATGTTTAAATCAAACGCCAAAAATGGACTGCTTTGCCAAATTTCAGAGTAGCCAACTAAATATTTTTGGAAAATTTAGCAAACCCGAGACTCGTGCCAAAGGCCACTTATCAATCATCACCAAAGCGTCTCGGCTTGGGAACTTAGATATGAGAGGGAAAGTTGATAAATTCAGCACCCCACTCACCCGATCAAAGATCGGTCTCTACTAATCATGATGTGATTTTTATTTATATTATATGCTCTTGTTTCAATTTATTAGGCCATTTTACTATGTGAAGCACGCAAGTATAGACTAGATTGCAAATGTTAGAACATTTTGACTTTATGCTTGTTTGAAAATTGTTTTGATACTCGTCACTTGAAAATGTGAGTTTGTATGTACATTAATCAACTTATTCCAACTTAAGTAAAAAGTCCTTTATCCACTGGCATTCAAACAGGTATATCACTTAAGCACTCAGCCTCATGGAATATGCTTGATATGGAAACACAAACACATGATGCAATTATGCTAAAGCAAGAAATGCTCACCTAGTAATCCCAGGGCAAGCCAAATAAAACAAAATAATTAAGAGAAATACATGCTCCTAACCAATGCAATATGACTAGTGCGACACACACATTATGTAAATAATAAGTTCGGCTACTAGCATGGCATATGAATCAATTTGAGGCATGCGATATAGCACGTATTCAAGCAATGAAGTTGAAATCGACATTGGTCAGTATGATGAGCCGAACCCAAATGCATGTGAGACAAGTGTATGCAAACATGGGAAATGCTAAGGAAACATGATGCTCTATGCTACCATTATGAGCAGGTAAATAAAAGCGAGAAAGAAATGGGGTTGGAAGACATACACACTTATTACAAATTTTTGCCCTTGCGCAGGAGGGTCCGAATGAATGTCCAAATTTTCGAAATAAACTAACTACGACAAATTCAACAGAATGAATTAAGCTAAGCTAACTACTTATTACAAATTCTAATGAATACCAAAGAAACGAACTAGTTATCTAAGTTAACTAGCTATAACAATTGCAAATAAACAATGGCTACAACTATATTAATTAAGTACAACAATAATAATTAATTATAACAATAAAAATTAATTTATACCATTGACGTAAGCAATGATGCACAAGGGTTACATGCATAGTGATGGTTCAGAAGCAGCTTTGCCTACCTTCCTTGGAATTTACCCTATTTCACCTTCAGCCACTACCCTTTGTTTCTGCAAAAACACACTGTGTACAACACATTAAGGGCCGACCGGCCCACAATGAGGCCCAGCCGGGCCCAAATAAGGCCGGTCGTGCCCTAATTTTTTGCAAAACCCTGTTTTTGTGTTCTGAGGTGAAAACAATGCAAGCAGAGTTTTTTATGAGATCTGTTTGTCCTTCTTATGCTTCTCTATCATGGAAAGCCTCAAGAGAAAGACGAAGTCGCTTCCAAAATCATCAATGAGCAAGCTGATTGCTTGATGCTTTTGGATGCGATTTTGGACATAAATCAATAAATGCGGCGAACAACAACTATCCCTCTCTCTTATCATAGAGTGAGCTCAAACAGAGAAGTAGAGACGCTTCAAGGGTCATCAAAACATCATGAATTGACATGTGACGACTCTTGACATGATGGACTCGGCATAACGTCAAGCCGAGCCCGAGCAACTCAATTCCTTTCCTTTGTGTTGGTTGATCCAATTTGAAGCCAATTTCATTAGTCCTATCCATTCTTTAATCCATTTGTTCAAAGTGATCATTAATTCTGCAAAATAAGAAGAACGTCAAGCGAGAGGTACTCCCAAATATGAAGGAGAGACCATGCCTTTGACGATGAACCTCCGTAGAGATTAAGCCATTGAGCATAGGTCTCTAGCTCATATTTTGAATAACCATCACCCAGTTGAAATAACTCTCAAACAAGAAGAAAATAAGAAAAGGGGGGAGGTTGCAGACATGATTGTGAGATTGATTATTAAAATGAAACTCTTGGAATGAAGAAAGCTATCAACTCAAACAACTCGGTGTCTAAGGTTTAAGCAACCGAAGCTATGAGGACTTACAATACAACAAGAAAATATTCAAAGCACAAACTAATTTATCAAAATAGGACAGCCCTAAACAGCCCCAAAACGCTTTTTTTTAAAAAAAAAATAGTGGCTAAAATTGTGTTAAAAGTACATCAAAAAGATAGACAAAAGCAAGGACACACAAACTAGTAAACAAAGACAAGGAGAGGTGGCCAACCCCTACAGCTTTTTGAGACCTTAAATCATGTTTTCAGCCCTTTTTAACCTCTGAAAATCAGTTTAAGAACTAAAGAAAAGAGTGTAAAAACAAGGGTTTGAGCTATGAAATAAGGTGCAAAAGAAGGTGTTAACCCTCTCTACCCTTTGGTTGCTATCGAAACCTAAGTTTAAACACTTGAAAACGACTCAAGACAACACAAAAACACAAGAAGTAGCTAACAATAGGTAGAAAAAAGAAGTAAGAGAGAAAGTGGTGAGCTTATACCTCTCCAAGAAGCAAGCTCTTGTTTGTAACCCAAACTTGGTTCAAGCACACTCTCAAGCTTGAATTGTGATGCACAAGCCTTAACCAAGGCTCTAAGGTTATGATCTAAGGTGGTGTATGGTGTATGGATATTGGTCAAGAGAGATAGGTTCGCTCAAAGGTGACTTGTATAGGAAGAAGGAGCTCTCTTTTGTATGTATATGTTCTTTTGAAATTTTTCATCCCTCAAAACAGAGACATAACCTTGTTTTTATACAATTTGAGCAAAACAAGTCGAAAATATCTTCAAAAAAAAGACAACTGGGGGCTCTCACCCAGAACAGTGTGTATCGCCCGCAACGCACAACCGGGCCCAAATAGCCACAGCCAGCTCCCAATGGGGCACGGCCTGCCCCTAATGTGCTCCCTCATTCCCCTGTTTCAAACTTAGTATAAGGTGGCACAATGTTCAAAAATGTACCTCTGAGGTAAGAATGAGGCAAGTAGGAAGGTTTTGGGATTATTTTCCGGCTCAACCTTGGATTCAATCGCCGAGAACTCGAATTACACAATGCAGTTTTCATCATCGAGTGTGCTAGACCAAGCGCCTAAGTCTTATAGGTGGTCAAAAATGGAGTGTCTACAATAACATAATGCTATATAGCTGGAGAGACATGTAGTCATGTAGTTTTGTAGTGGGTACATGAAGTAAGCAGCTGAAATAGGTGCTCAATATAACCGCAATGAAGAATTTGAAAATGAAACAATACTACAAGGATGCCCGATTACTTTGGGCAATTCAATCATGATACCTGATGATATGTTACAAATTGCTCATTGTTGTGTGTTGATAAACAGTTCTGAAGTCTAACCATATTTAGAGTAAGTATGATAACATAAATATCTATTAGTAATTGAGTATTTACGTGATATATTTATCTCACAATTTGCTTTACTTATTAGAATGCACGCAGAGGAGCTTAAGCTTTTGGATAGACATCTCTTGAGGGATGCCACTCTACTACATTCTAGACAAATGGACACTTTTTCTTAGTGATTGAAAGCAAAGATTGAATCATGTGGTAATGAGGTTTCAAATACTTTGAAATGGCTCGCATTTGGCCCAAGAAAGCATGTAACATCTTATTTGGGCTATGTCATTAATGGGCATCACTTTCATACAAGTGATGTCCAAAGGTCCACACAAAATAGCGGTGTTTCCATTGAAGAAAAAACTATTTGTCGATCTAGTAAGAAAGACATTGCACAAGTTATTGAAAAAATATGTTTCTATCTGGTTACTGGAGACATAATTTTGTTGGATTACTACATATTTCAAGTTCTTCTATTTAAATGTGACTGGGCAACTACTGAAAATGGTATCAAAGTTGAAGATGGATTTACATTGGTCAACCTCCAACAAGAACGAAATCCATATGCGAGAGATCCATTCATTCTAGCGTGACATGCAAAACAAGTGTTCTATTTGATGGACAGTGATACATCTAATTGGGAAGTTGTACTTAAAGCACCTTCAAGAGGCTTTTGTGATTTGGATATATATGATGAAGATGCCTATATGCCATCTACACCTTTAGATGCATCTAGACTTGATGCAAATCCTAATGATAAAGATGAGCACTACGTGTGGATGGATTGTGAGGGTGTGAAAATGTTGTGTGATTAACGAGAAGTAGGAACATTTGATTTTCAGATTTGATTTTCATATAACCGTATGCTTATTGGGCTTGATTGGTTCTCCTTTGATTTTCAATATTATCAAGAATTATTGTTTGGCTTATAAATATTTTTTTTTTTGGGTTCTGTTATGCTCTACTGATATTAGAGCAAGTGAATTTTGGTGTTTACATGCTTTAATTTTGCTAAAGTTTTGTTCTCTGTTTCTTCAGTGATTGCATGTTGGTGCTAATGTTGGTTTATGTTGGCAAAGCTAAATTTTTCCCCTTTGATGTTTCATTTCAAATTTACGATAAACATCAAGGATTCACAGAGAGACAGGAGGTAATCTTTCTTTTAATGACACTTTCACATGTCAAGGTCTTTGTATATTTATGCTAGATGCTCACAATCAAGATTTTCATTACCCAGCTCCTATGTTTCTTGTTTTGTGTGTTTACCTTTTGGGAGTTCTTTATTTGGTTATTCTTTTGGAGAGTTCTTTATTTGGTTATCCATATCACTGATGCCTGTCTTGTTTGAAAATTAGAACACACGTTAGTTGTTGATTTGATTGTTATTCTGATGTTTTGTTATAGGCCTTATGATAGTATGTCTCCTGGATATGCAGTGCAGATTCTTGCATGTTGTAGGAGTTCTATGCTTTCAGGCTCACCAAGTGAATCATCCTAGTACGTTTGTGAATGCCCATTTTCTTATTAGCAGTTGAATCTTGAAATTGTCAACTAGCAAAATGAATGGAGAGGTACTTTACTTCTCATTTAACATAAAATTGAATTTATAACCAATTCTTGTCCACATTATTTCTTATTTTTCCTTGTGTATTGCACAGAGTTCAAAAAAAGCTGAGAAAAGAAATAGGAATGAACGTGAAGCTATAATTGTTGCGACAATGGATGACAGAAGAAATGCGTCATTCAAAATTTCAGATGAGTGTTATGCTTCTCCACATGTTGAATCACCTGATATGGAAGGAGTTATAGACTCCACTCAAGTACCAAAGAAGAGAACTAGGGGGGGCATCAAAGTTAAAAATGCATGACAAAGAAAAACAAAAGTGTTTTGAAATTAACTTCAACAAAAGGAATCACCCTGTAGGACCTAAGTCAGTTAATCTATCCGCTTTAGAAGGGATCTTGGCACAAGAGATGGTCCTAATAACCATAGAGAGATGGCCTGATATTCTAGAAGAAGTTAAAGATAAGTTATTGGTTTGTGTGAAGGTAACATATATTTATTTAATTCATTATTTTACTATCAACTCACGTTTTTTTCAGAATCACTAAGTTTTTGCTTAAATGCAAACACAGCTTAGATTCAAAATACATGATTGCCATTGGAAATACATCATGCAAAAGGTTGGCAGATTATGGCGCTTACACAAATCTGAACTATCACGAAAAATAAGACATCTTGGTAAAAGTGCTAAGCTAGCACACAATACTGTCCTCACCAAACCTGATAATGTAGAAATGGTTGAATGGAAAGCATTTGTGAAACAACGAACTTCCAAAGAATTTAAGGTAAGTTTCCTTATATAAACTCTCTAGTTTTTATGAACTAATTAGACCACCAAATTTTTTCATAGTGATTCAATTAAGAATTATTAATCATAAAAATTCTGACATTCTTCTTTTGTATATCTAGGAAAAGAGTAAAAGATTTAGCGCAATGAGGAAAAAGCGAACCCTCTTACACACCATGAGTCGTAAAGGTTATGTACGATTAGAGGATGAAATGGTAAATTTAAGAGTGATTCAAGTAGTTTTGTAAATTGGGTATGAAGTATG
This sequence comes from Camellia sinensis, assembly GCF_055761805.1. Taxonomy (NCBI): domain Eukaryota; kingdom Viridiplantae; phylum Streptophyta; class Magnoliopsida; order Ericales; family Theaceae; genus Camellia; species Camellia sinensis. Next base: position 95,992,876 of record NC_138975.1, on the reverse strand, counting down.
GTTACTATGAAATCATTTTTAATCATGTTGATTTTCATTTTCTATTTTATTTTCTATAGTAGAGAAAGTCAAGCACCATCATCCATATCAAGAGTTGATGTTTGGATTAAAGGGCATACGAGGAAGGAAGGAAGGAAAATCCATGAGTGAAGTTCCTGATGCAACTATGGTACCAGTGTTCCTTTTCTTTTTTTTTTTCTTTTTTTGGTATTATAATTTGCATTCACATTAATTTATTAAGACATGCTTTATATTTTTAGAAAAAGGTTCTAGAATTTCACAACTCTTCTACTAATGAGGGTCCAAAATCTATAAAAGATGATACGTTTTTTCAAACTTTTGGTCCCGAGGATCATGGGAGTGCACGAAGGCTGGGATTTGGGGCATTACCATCTAAGGTTGATGCACAAGTACACTAAAATGAGCACGTGAAAAAACTTGAAGGTAAGGTGTTGGACTTAGAACAACAACTCGATGAGATCGGAGCCATGCTTATTAAAGAAAGAAGGCAAAATGATATAAGAGGAAAAACTAAACATGATAATATAATGCTTGATGATTTAATTCAAGTAAATTTTGATTCAAAACATTTGTTACTTTATATTTACATCACTTGCATGTTTGTCTTTGAGTGTAGGGTACCAATCCCTCCCAAAGAAGCTCCGATCTGGTCCAATCTACTCCTCATGACAACCTTCCAACTTCGGTGAGTGAAAATAGTATTTTCAAAGCATTTTTATTTACTTCTCATGTCTTTAATTGTTGGAATTCTGTGGTAGCTTATGATTTGGATACTTTTCTTGGTTTGTATGTTTGAGGTTGTTATCAGCTTGATATGATAGAAATTGAAGATGGAAGTTAGTATGCAAGTTGTTTGATGTATGGATACTATATTTTTTTACTTACTTCATAGTTGTTGTTTTTGCTTGGTTTGTTCACAGGTTGCATTTTATAAGCTACTGCCTACATATTATTAGGCAAGGTTATATTCCTGTATATAAATTATATAAATTAAAAATAACTTTCTACAGCATATAAAATTTTGTCGTGAAAAGTGTAATGATTTATGACATGTAAAAAAATGCTGTAAAAGATTATCTACAGCATACAAAATATGTCATAAATATATTAAACATGACTTTTTGCGGCATACAAAATTATGTTGTGAAAAGTGTAATGATTTATGACATGTAAAAAATGTCGTAAAATATTATATACGGCATACAAAGTACGCCATAAATATGTCAAAAATAACATTCTACGACATCAAAATTATAACCGTGAAAAGTATGATGATTTATGGCATGACAAAAAATGTCATAAAAAATTATATACGACATAAAAAATATGTCATTAATATTTAATTTATTACTTTTTACAACTTTACCTGCATGCCGTAAATGACATTCAATTTTTCAAGACATATAACGACATTTGTGTGCATGCCGTGAAAAAATTTTTACCGCATGCATTACAAGCAGTAAAAATTCAATTTTGTTAGTGTCTCAGTTTACATCGAGTGGCCTTAGTAGCAGTCGTCTGACCTGCTTATTTGGTTTGTATAGTCAACTAAGGGGTTCGACGAGTTCAAGTTAGGCCTTGGTAGGGCTATGCTACTTGGGTCAGCCCGCATATGCCGATACTCATAGCAAGTGATGACACTAAGGCTATGTTTGTTTGGGTGGACATGAGCTTGGGATTGGACTAATAGTCCAATAAAATTATTAATCCGATGTTTGGTTAAACAATTGAAGTACGGACTAATTATTTTAAACTTGACTATTAGTTAAGATAGGATACATAATCCAACGGATTCGTAGTCCTAAGACTATTAGTCATGGGAATGTTAATCCAGTCTACCCAAACAAACATGGCCTAAGAGTAAGCTCTATGGTATTTTGAACATTCAGTGAGTGTTGATTTTAACGTTAAGCCCAACAAATGTTGCTTTGAATTCCATATATGGAAAATTGGCCATATGCACATTAAAACTGTACCTAATGTCGACATGATTAGATGATAGATAAAAGAAGAGAAATTATTTCATGTCCTTTGGACATGATTAGGTGATACCCAAATAAATTATAACTAAATGATTTTTCACAACAAATAGAAGTAATATCAGAAATTGGAATATATATATATATATATATATCTGAAGCAAGTACTATACTTTTGTCAAACCTTGGGCTAGGAAGATCTGATGAAAGGAAAGGTCTATATAATGACAAAACCAGGAGAATCCAAAAGTGGGTGGCCCAAAGCGATATCAAATATGGTTGAGCCCTCCTGAGATCATTAGCCTGCCCAAAGAGGTTGGGCTCAAAGCTGTTTCCGGCTGCAGGCCCCTTAATCGCAATGTAATATAGGGGTGTACAAAAAAAAAATTGGTTGAACGGGTAAACCAATCTAATCCGATCTAAAGCACCCATTTGGTCTAGTTTTATTATCTTCGATTTTGATTATGATTTTGAAAATGGTGGATCGGTTTGGTTCCTGGTTCCAAAGCTTTGGTTATGGTTCCAAACTAGACTAGATTGTAACATATTTGTTTATTATTTTTTTAATATTTTTATTTTTATATGTAAAAATTAAAATATAAAAATCTTTTGTAAGATTTGAAAACTAGCCTTCATTATGAAATTAGTAAACTCTGACCAAGTAAACTAAATTAATATCATTAACTTATTTATTAACATAAAAAAAAATATCATATTTAATGTTATAAAAAATTTAAAACCGTAAAACCGAACCAAATCAAACCGGTTCCTGTGATTCAGTTCTAGTCCAATTCCACAATTTAACAGCTCGATTAAGGTTCTAACTTTTGTGGAATCAATGCTTATGATTTGTTTCCTAATTTACTCTAAAACTGAATCAACCCGATACATGCACACCCCTAATCTAATACAACCTTAAGCATCTCTGGCAGTGTAATAGTGTTAAAATACTACAAGTAAAAAAATAAAAATAATACACTTATTCTAAACAATGATATACTAAAATAGTACAATATTATTTCTTATGTCAGATTTCATATAGGAAATAGCACGGTGGCATTTATGGGAAAAATTTAGTATAAATTTTAAAAAATAATTACAAAAAACTTGTAAATTTTATGAATATTAATAAGTAAAATTATAAATTTTTTCACGAATCTATAATAATTTTTTGAAATTATCACTAAATAGTGATTTCTCTTTATTTATACTACATATCTGACCAAACTTGGGGCCGTTTCATGAATATATTTTGATATTTCGAACCGTTCATATTATAAATTTCATCGAGTATATTATCTATATAAAAAATGAGATTAATCAGATATCCGTAGCCCATAATAAAAACACATCCATGTTTTAAAAAAAATAAATAGTTAAAATAATTTTGATAATGTTTTAAAAATAATTATGGTCCGATCATAAGGTTACGCATGTCCAATTAACCTCATTGGTTATGTGGATTATATACTCGACAAACTCTATAATACGAACGATTCAAATTATCAAAATAGAATTAAGACAAATCTTAACGGGGGTGTCACAGCGTGGTGCTATGACAAAACTGGCCCTTGGTCCATAATTACGTCATATGAAGACAAATTAAATAGGAAAAATTATACATCGGTGGTACTGTGACAAAATATTTATAGATAGTTGGGAAAAAATTTCACTTTAATTATTAATTTTTGCAAAGTTTACTGTTAATTTAATTTTTTTTTTTTTTTTTTTTTGTCGAAAGATACACTAATTCCAAAATTCTCAAGTAAAGAAGTCACAATTACTTTGACACAAATAAATTACATGCAAATATAAAAGATAGGGATAATTCTAAATAAATGGTAAATGAGGATGAGGTACAACTCTCACTTGCACTTCATGAATTTGCAATTTATTTGAAAGTCACACTAAAAATTACATCTAAGCACAAAACCATATTTTTATTTTGTAACCTTGACTTAAATTAATATATTGGTGGAAGCTAGGTCGATGAATAACAAAAGCACAAACAATACTACACTGGATCTTTTGTGTTAGTTTCGAAAATAAATACTATGAAGTAGCTTATAACAAATTTTATATAAAATATACTCTTACCATAGGCCCATTTTGGAAACTGACTTTTTTCGACTTTTTTAGCATTTTAACTTTTTTGAATCATATCACCTGTTTATTTTTTTATACATTTTTTCAAAAAAAGTAAAAAGAAAAAAAAAATTAAAATGTCAGTTTTTCACTCACTTCCTAAAATGACTTTATGCTAAAATAAAAAATGATTCGTAGCTCGAAATTCGTCCGGCTCGAATGGCCCGAACTGTCTAAAATGTCGTCGTTTTGGGCAGTGTTTTTTTTTTCTTTCTTTTTCTTTTCTTTCTTTTCATTCTTTCGAACACGGACAGAGAGGGAAGAGAAGAGGAGAGAGAGAAGATGTTGCAAAGATCGGCGGTGATGGTGTTTCTTCTTCTTCTTCTTCTTCTTCTTCTTCTTCTTCTTCTTTCAGGGTTTCAAATCGATTGATTTCATCGAAATCGATAGATATGGATTTGACAAAATCGATGGATGTTGATGATGAAGATGTTGTGATGTTGATGAAGATGTTGTGATGTTGTTGTTGATGATGATAATGTGTTTGACGATGATGGTGATGATGATGATGTTGATGAAGATGCTGTTGTTGTTGATGTTGATGTTGATGTTGGTGAAGATCTCTGTGTTGTTGTTGATAAAGATGTGGATATTGATGAAGATATCTGTGTTGTTGATGATGAAGATGAACTCTATTCCTCTCTCTGTGTTGTTGTTGATGAAGATGAACCCAGCTTCCTCTTTCTCTCTCTGTTCTTCATCTTTTTCCTTCATCTTCAAAGAGAAAAAAAAAAAAAAATCGAAAACGACGTCGTTTGGACTCAGGCCATTCAAGCTGTGTTGATTTCGAGCTACCAATCAGGATTGATGCTAAAATAGCACAAATAATGGAGAGAAGGTCATAATTTGCTGGTAGAAAGAGAGATTATATAAGGGGATTTTTTATTTTTATTTTATTTTATTTTATTTTGGTTGGCTGTAGTTGTGGCTTGTTTGAAAAGAGGGTTGGATTAAAATAACTTATTAGAAGATAAAATATATTAAAATAATCAATAAAATAAAATGTCACATCTAATTCATAATTATTTTATTTTTTCTCTCACAATCATCAAATCAAGTAAAAAAAAAAATTCCAAATACAACCAGGCTACACTAAATAACCAACAAAAAATAACTTTCCAAACAAGCCACGATATGTTGTGGTCCAATAATGAACCTAGAGAGGCCCATTATGTGGTATGATTGGAAATATAATAGTCAAGTTTCAATTCTCTATCATACAAAGTATTTTATTTTATTTTTGACAAGTTGAAAGAGATTGGAAAGTCAAAATATTAAACAAAGTTGATCAAAAAGGATGATTCAAATTAGTAGAAGAAAATCAAACAAAATGATTTCTTTAAACAACACAATTCTTCTAATATTAGCACATGATATATATGAACAACTATTCTCTCCCACTATATTAGCCCCATGTGTTTTGGTTTAGTCTTGTGATTCTAACTTGTTCTATAATTGTACAGCGAAAGCTTGGTTATGTAATTAATATAAGCATCTTGGTCTTCTCCCCTTTACAAGTCGGTTTTTGTTGGTGAGTTCTACCAAAATGTTTGTATCATTTGCGAGAGCGTAATTTTTGATAAAAATTGGGCCGAGCTATGTGGTGGGCTTCGTGGCCCAAAGCACCAAGGACTTGGTAAAAAGGCCGCAAGTTTATTCCGGCCTAGGGGAGATAAAAGATACTCCGGCCCAAGTTGTTAAAGTTACTCCGGTTCAAGAGCGATAGATTTATTCCGGCTCTGCGGAGATGATTGACTTACTTCGGTCAAAAGAGATAAAGTTACTTCGGCTAAAGGAATGTAAAGCTGCTTCGGTTGACAACTTGAGTTAGTCCGGTCTCAAAAAGATAGTCCGGTCATGATTGAATTCGGGATAGGTCGGTTGTAATGTTGTTACTCAGTGGATCGGTCCAAACACACCACGGTTCATGTATGAGAGAACCGAGATATGGTGTGGCATGAAGAAGAACTGAACTACTGTTAGTACGGCCTACTTTGTGGCTCGGCATAGCCATTTGTTACTTCGGTCAAATAGTAATTCGGCCATGGAGAAAACCATCCCACTTGGTTTAAGCAGTGGGGGAGGGTGTAAAAGGATAAGCATTATCCTTAGGAGGACTCTGCATGGAGAAATACAAGTCCTACTAGGATTGTGCCATATGAAACTTATAAAAGCTCACAAGCATCACCTCGGAGGAGGTAATTGAACACAACCTTTCTGAGAACATAAAACTTTGTCTATTTGTCAAGCTTACTGACTTAGGCATCGGAGAGGTTTCCGGCACACACCCGCCGCCTAGCTCACGTTTGTGTTTTCAGGTGATAAAGCGACGTCGTACGGAGGAGCGTGGACTTGGTCAACAGGATTATACGAGGAGAATTATTTCCTCCCCGTACAATTGGCGCCGTCTAGGGGAAGAACAGACAATAACAAAAACCTCTTGACTAAGCTTCTCCTTTTCTCGTTCAATGGCACACATTGAAGACTTGCCGCAGTCCGCCGTCGACGGGCTAACTCCAGACGGGGGCGCAAGGCGTGAAGGATTACCCTCTGTCCCTCCTATGGCAGATTTGGAGCCCCAACAACATAACTCCAGGAGGAGTGGCAGGGGAAGGTGGAATAGCAGCCCTCGTCACTCTCAAAGTCCCGACAGGCAAAGGAGGAGGATTGATCCTCAAGCCTTGGAAGATCGCGTAAAGGAACAAGATGAACTAATTCGGAAGATGGCAGCGGACATGGAAGCATTAAAACGCCAGATGAAGACTAAAGATGTGGCGACAGGAGAGGGGCGCAAGCATAAGACGCCCCCTCGCCACTCAGAGAATCGTAGTAGGAATGCTACACCCTCCCAAGGAGAGAGCAGAAGACTCAGGACAGGCGACACTCACTCCTTATCTTCCAGAACTCGCCACTCCAGGTCTGAAATGACGAGATCCGAAAGATCATACACTGAAGGAAGCACGTATTGGCCTTCACATTCACACCAAACCAGATCTAGACAAACCGAGCTGCCCAGGTCATCCGACTTACGAACCGTGCTCGAAGAAAAAGCACGATGCAAGGAGGACGCTAGGGCGAGGGATCCACACCGAGTTTCAGCCTTACAACGGTTGGCTCCTCGGACGCATGGAAGCGTCGAGGTTGGAATGCCGATACCGCGATCGGCCTACGAACCAACGGACAAGGCATTGGCAAGACTACAGACTTCACCGTTTGTCCCAGCAATCGAAAACGCGCCCCTACCATCAGGCTTCCTTCAGCCGAAATTCACCACATATGAAGGGAAGACGGACCCATATTCACACTTAAGCCACTTTCGCCAAGTCATGGCTGTGTACAGGCGAAACGAGGCCTTAATGTGCATACTCTTCCCGTCAAGTCTTGGCGACCTAGGCTTGACTTGGTTCGAAAAGCTCCCAGAGGGCAGCATAGCCTCCTGGGCCCAATTGGCAGAAGCGTTCGTAACAAGGTTTCGAACAAACACTAAAACACCGGTGGAGATAGACCAGTTACTCTCCATCGACATGGGTGAAAAAGAGACCCTCAAATCTTACAACAGTCGCTACTGGGAGACATTCAACCAGATTGGAGACTGCCCCACCAATCTAGCCATTGCGCAATATAAAAGAGGCCTACCAGTAGGGAACAGACTAAGGGATTCGATTACCATGACGCCACCCCTCACCATGGAGGCCCTGATGGAAAGAGTGCATCAGCACATCAGGGTAGAAGAGGATGGCGCACGTGCAAAAGCAAAATCTAGTGCAACCATGGTGCCAGAAAAGTAGGCCTCAGCAAAGGTCAATACAGTAGATCGACAGAATAAAAACGGGCATGGCAGACGAGATAACGGAGAAGACCCAGACAAAAGATGGTTGAGAATCCGCACTGCCATAACAACGGTGTTCAAAAAACCAATATATCGGATTCTAAGCGAAATAAAAGACGAGCCATTTGTCAAGTGGCCGGCCAAGCTAGGGGAAGCTCAGAAGAATTACGACGACAGATCGCGGTGCACCTTCCACAAAGAAAAGGGGCACCGAACTGAGAATTGCACGCCACTGAGACAGCACTTGGAAGAATTGGTGACAGCAGGCCACTTGGACAAATACATTGAGGGAGGAGCGCAACCGGCCCCCCAAGATCATAATGACCACCCCAATAGAATGCCAATCGATGCACCACCTCAAGGCATCATCAATGTAATACATGGAGTCTTTGAACCTGAGCGTGTATGCGAGCTCAGGGGATCGATAAAGAAGGCTGAGCACTTTAGGGAAGTGTTAAGTGCCCAACCTGCCGCCAAGAAGGGGAAGACAGAGGCAACAAATGTCATGTCCTTTTCTGATAAGGACTTGGATCGAATATATTGCCCCTATAATGATGCCTTGGTCGTCACTCTCCGAGTCAAGGATTTTGACGTCAAGCGGATTCTGATTGACCAAGGTAGTTCATGTGAGATCATGTACTACGACACATTCAAACAACTGAAGCTGCAAGACAAAGACTTGGCGCCTGCAGTTTCTCCCCTGATTGGATTCAACTCCATGCCAGAGTGGCCTGTCGGCAAAATAATCCTTGCAGTCAGAGCAGGGAGTGTAACAAAACAAGTGGAGTTCTGGGTATTAAAAGTCCCCTCCACATACAACATCATCCTGGGCAGAACATGGCTGCATGCCATACGGTCGGTAGCGTCGTCATACCATCAGGTAATGCGGTTCCCCAACGACACCGGCATAATTGAAGAAGTCTATGGCGATCAGATCATGTCAAAACAATGCTTCGCCACATCGAATGGAAGCCGAGCTGCCAAAGGATACGTTCATTCGGTGGAAGAACCAGAAAGTAATGAACTATTCGCAGACGTCGGCAAAGAGGCCGATCAGAAAGCGGTGGAGGATTTGGTGGAGGTAAAAATAGATGAGAAGAACCCGGATAAGTTCTTCTTGCTTGGCTCATCGTTGTCCAGCACTGAGAGATTAGAGGTCTTGGAATTCTTGACCTCTAATATCGAAGTGTTTGCCTGGACACCCTACGACATGCCAGGTATTGACCCAAACTTCATCAGCCACCAACTCAATGTCCACCCAACCGCCAGACCAGTCATTCAACGCACACGCAGGTCAGCACTCCACCACGCCGAAATAGTGACAGAAGAGGTAGGCAACCTGCTGGAGACAGGAGCAATAAGAGAAGTGCACTACCCAAGATGGATCTCCAACACAGTTGTAGTGCCAAAAAAGAATGGTAAATGGCGTGTCTGCGTCGACTACAAAACAGTCAACAAGGCATGCCCAAAAGATAGCTTTCCTCTACCAAGGATAGATCAACTGGTGGACCTAACGGCAGGACATAACCGACTTAGCTTTCTGGATGCATACAGAGGCTACCACCAGATCGCCATGTATAAACCAGACCAAGAGGTCACATCCTTCACAACACCAAGGGGGTTATATTGCTACAAGGTCATTCCCTTTGGCCTAAAGAACGCAGGGGCGACATTCCAAATGATGGTCACCAAGATGTTCGAACCATTGTTAGGCAGAACAATGGAGGCTTACATCGACGACATGGTGGCCAAAAGCAAGGATGAGAATGACCATCTTAAAGACCTAGACGAGATGTTCCAGATCCTGAAGAAACACAAGTTGCGCCTCAATGCGTCCAAATGCGCATTCGGAGTTGGATCTGGCAAATTCTTGGGCTTCCTGGCGACCAACCGAGGTATAGAAGCAGACCCCTCTCAGATCAAAGCAATCCAGGAGTTGGAGAGACCAAACTCAGTCAAAGAAGTACAGCATCTCACTGGTATGGCGGCTGCACTCAACCGGTTCATAAGCAGGTCATCGGACAGACTACGACCGTTCTTCCAAGCTTTAAAGGCCAAGTTTGAGTGGGATGAAGAATGCGACCGAGCTCTAGAAAGCTTGAAGAAGTACATGTCTTCCCCACCACTACTTGTTACTCCAGTACCTGGTGAAGAACTCTTTTTGTACCTGGCAGTTTCTCAGCACGCAGTTAGTGCAGTGTTGGTTCGTGCAGAAGGAATACAACACTTGCCCATCTTTTATGTCAGTAAGACATTGTTGGGAGCCGAAACAAGGTACTTGCCCTTGGAGAAACTAGCACTAGCATTAATGATGGCATCCAGAAAATTGGCACACTACTTTCACGCCCACACCATAGTCGTCCTCACGGCCTTTCCACTCAAAGCTCTATTTGAAAGGGCGAACTTTAGTGGGCGAATCTTAAAGTGGGCAGTGGAGTTGGGACAATTCGACATTAAGTTCCAACCCAAGACCGCAATAAAAGCCCAATCTTTGGCAGACTTCGTCGCAGAGTTTACTCCTGGAAGTCATCATATCTGCCCAGTCGACCTGACTGACACAACCGAACTAGGGACGGAAGTTGACGCCGGAATAGCGCAACCCCTAGTGGAAGGTAGTCAATCAAGCACCAAGGCAGACCATACTAAGGACAACAAGGAAGAGACAAACCAAGGCTCACCAGCAGTTCAAACAGAGGACGAAGGACAGACAGCCAACATGGACCTTGAAGAAAACACCATTCTTGACCTCACGACATCGTCTGATCCTTCCACTTGCTGGAAACTATTCGTTGGAGAGATGTAGAAGCTCTTTGTGGATGGAGCATCCAACCGACATGGTGCAGGGCTTGGCATAGTCCTCATCTCTCCAGACGACCTGGTTATAGAGCAAGCAATCAACCTTGGCTTCCCAGCGTCCAACAATGAAGCGGAATATGAAGCGCTTCTCGCAGGACTCAAGTCGGCACACTTTATGAAAGCAACCGAACTAATGGTATACAGTGACTCTCTGCTGGTGGTAAACCAAATTTCTGGCGAATACGAAGCAAAGGACGACAGAATGGCCAAGTACCAAGAGTTAGTCAGAACAGAGATCAAGAAGTTTGATGTGGTAAGAAAAGAACAAATTGGCAGGGAGGAAAACAGCCGAGCGGACGAGCTAGCAGGCCTTGCCTCAATGGCAGATACATCAATCCCTCATCCATTACTCATCGACTTCTTACCAAGACCAAGCATAGAAGACCCCGAGGCAGAAGAAGTATGTTGCACAGAACTAGGCCCTTCCTGGATGGATCCCATCATCCTGTTCCTGAAAGACGGCATCCTACCAGAAGAGAAAAAAGAAGCCAACAAAATAAGGGCAAAGTCGCAGCGATTTTGGCTATCTCCATCTTCAGCATTATACAAAAAGTCATTCTCTAGGCCTTACCTCAAATGCGTTCATCCCAGCAAAGTAGAAGCATTCTTGTTCGAAATACACGAAGGGGTGTGTGGAAGTCATCAAGGGGGAAGGTCGCTCGCTTACAGGGCTATTTCGCAAGGATATTGGTGGCCATATATGCAAGCAGACTCAGAAAAATATGTGAAGAAGTGTGAAAAATGCCAGAAATTCGCGCACCAAATACATCAACCAGCAAGAGAACTCCTACCCTTAACTAGCCCATGGCCTTTCGCAATGTGGGGCTTAGACATAGTAGGACCACTTCCAACAGCACCAGGGGGCAGAAAATTCTTTCTCGCAGCAACAGACTACTTCACAAAGTGGGTGGAGGCAGAAGCATTGGCGTCAATCAAAGAAAAGGATGTGAAGAAGTTTGTTTGGGAGAATATCATCACTCGGTTTGGCATACCAAAAGCACTGATCTCAGACAATGGAACTCAGTTCGACGGCAGAATCTTTAGAAGCTTTTGTGAAGAATACAAGATAGAGTTCTACAATTCCACACCGGCATATCCTCAAGCAAATGGGCAGGCTGAAGCATCAAATAAAGTCGTCTTGGATGGACTAAAGAAAAGGCTAGAGAAAGCAAAAGGCAAGTGGGCAGATGAACTTCCTCACGTCTTATGGGCTTACCGCACCACGCCTCGGCGATCAACTGGAGAAACACCATTCTCCTTAGCCTATGGAATGGAAGCAGTGATCCCACTAGAAGTTGGCCTCCCCACAATTCGAAGCGAAAATTTTGATCCAGACTTAAATGGAGAAGCCATAGCCTTAGAACTCAACCTTGCAGAAGAAAGAAGAGAAAGAGCGTTAGTCCACATCGCCTCATACCAACGAGAGCTAATCAGAAAATACAGCAAAAAGGTGCATCCAAGACAATTCAAGATTGGGGATTGGGTACTACGCAAAGTAATGGGAAACACCTTGATCCCAGGAGACGGCAAGTTAGGCCCAAATTGGGAAGGTCCTTATAAGGTGGTCGGGTTAGCAGGCAAAGGGGCATACCACCTAGAAGACAAGGATGGCAAGGCAATCCCTAGGCCATGGAATACGGCCAATCTCAAGTTATTTTACTTTTATCTTTTCTTTTCCAAACATATGTACTTTTCTCTTCCTTCAATAAAATGAGAAATTCTTTTTAGCACGAATTATTCTTTGTAAAAGTTTAAGTATATCGCAAGCATTCTATTCTAAGTTAGCTGGAAAAACTAACTTAGAGGTTGGCTGGATTAAACCAACACCCTTCCTAAGCCCAGGATAAGGATCCAGGCTGCAGGACATTTGGTCGGAATAACCAAATACTATAAGTTAGCTGGAAAAACTAACTTCAATAGTTGGCTGGAATAAACTAACACTTGTTACTCTTCAGCCGAAGTAAGTGTATGGCTGAAGAGTGGTTGGCTGGAATAAACCAACTCTTGTTACTCTTCAGCCGAAGTAAGTGTATGGCTGAAGAGTGGTTGGCTGGAATAAACCAACTCTTGTTACTCTTCAGCCGAAGTAAGTGTATGGCTGAAGAGTGGTTTGCTGGAATAAACCAACTGTTGTTACTCTTCAGCCGAAGTAAGTGTATGGCTGAGGAGTGGTTGGCTGGAATAAACCAACTCTTGTTACTCTTCAGCCGAAGTAAGTGTATGGCTGAGGAGTGGTTGGCTGGAATAAACCAACTCTTGTTACTCTTCAGCCGAAGTAAGTGTATGGCTGACGAGTGGTTGGCTGGAATAAACCAACTCTTGTTACTCTTCAGCCGAAGTAAGTGTATGGCTGAAGAATGGTTGGCTGGAATGAACCAACTCTTGTTACTCTTCAGCCGAAGTAAGTGTATGGCTGAAGAGTGGTTGGCTGGAATAAACCAACTCTTGTTACTCTTCAGCCGAAGTAAGTGTATGGCTGAAGAGTGGTTGGCTGGAACGAACCAACTCTTGTTACTCTTCAGCCGAAGTAAGTGTATGGCTGAAGAGTGGTTGGCTGGAATAAACCAACTCTTGTTACTCTTCAGCCGAAGTAAGTATGGCTGAAGAGTGGTTGGCTGGAATAAACCAACTCTTGTTACTCTTCAGCCGAAGTAAGTGTATGGCTGAAGAGTGGTTGGCTGGAATAAACCAACTCTTGTTACTCTTCAGCCGAAGTAAGTGTATGGCTGAAGAGTGGTTGGCTGGAATAAACCAACTCTTGTTACTCTTCAGCCGAAGTAAGTGCATGGCTGAAGAATAGTTGGCTGGAATGAACCAACACTTTGTACTCCTCAGCCGAAGTGATTATATCGGCTAAGGAGTGGTTGGCTAGTAAGCATATTTTAACCAGCCTAAACCGAAATAACAATTGAAGTAATAGAAGACATTACAAAATATAGGCATACATATCACAACCGGAATAAGAGTTGCGTAAAATTTTCATTGCAAGAAAGGTCATTACAAAGGGGCTTAGTTCGGTTACAAAGAAAAGGGTACAAAATTAAGAGCAAAGTCCATCTATCTCGGCGTCAAAAGCCGCATCATCACCAACTCGAAGACCGGTTTCAAGAGGAAGCTCGCTCTCGGCTGCCAGGATTCCTTCGGTTGGAACCACGTTTTCATTCGGCTGCTCGTTAGGAAGGTCCTCTACCATGGATTCCAACCAAAGTGATGGGTCGGCACCAACAACCGGAATGTCTTCAGGAGCAGAGGAGTCATCAGTGTCTGAGTCCTCCAGAAACTCTTGTTACAAGGCGTCTGCATACGCCGCAAGGGACTTCGGTATAAAATAAGCTGGAGGGTCGAAGACCTCGGTCTGTTGATCATGACCGAGCTTCTCCACAGCCGCCCTCCAGCCACACTTGAAGAAAAGCTCCTTTGCGGTGTCGCATTGTTTGACATAGGCCTCCTCTGCCTCCTTGTAACCTCGCTTGTACCCCTCCTTTTCGGCCGCCTCCATGTTCTTTTTTAGTTCGCTTATTTCGGCGTCTTTTCTCTTCTCAAGCTTCAACAACTCCCGCAGATACTTGTCCTTCATAACGATGGCGGCTTTCTACTTCTCTGCTTCAGCCGAGTTAACCAGATCGGCAAGCCGGCCGTTCTCAGCTTGCATCTCGGCTATTTTCTTTTCCGCTTCTACTAGTTCGACCGCCTTTGCCTCGGCTTCCGCCATTGCTTGCCTTGTAGTTTTTCTTAGTTCTTGAACTTTCTTGTATGTAATATTGTTCTTTTGTAAGGCCTGGCAAAAACAAAGATTTCTTTTCAGCCAAAGTGAAAGTTGGAAAATTTAGGCAGAAAAAACAGACAGAGCTACTTACCAAGATCATGGACTTGGAAGCAGACCGAATTGACTTCATTTCGGTGTTCAGTTGCTTCAAGTGGTGCTCCATGTCCTTGGGGAGGCACACACTTTTGGCCAGATTAAAGGCCAATTGATGGTCTTTTTCAACCACGACCGAGTCAGTAGCTTTGATGTCTCGGTCGTTGAAGGTCAGCGGCGGAGCCCACTTCGGAGATTCAGCTCGGTCAGTTTGCTCCGGTTGGGGGGAAGGTTGAGGACTCTGGGGGATGGATTCAACCTCATCGACAAGTTGCTGTTCGGTCGATGTATTTCGGGCGCGTTTGGAAGGGCGAGATGAAGAAGGCTGCTGAGAAGGGAGGGCCACAACGGTAGGCTGCACCTCGATGGATGGCTGTACTTCGGCTCTGGTAGATGCAGTTAGAAGGGCCCTGACTCTGCTCTTCTTTGCCATTTCTTCCTCAGCCGTTAATGGAACGAGTCTTATTTCGGGCAAAGTTGGGTCCGGTTCTGGTGCTTCCTCAAGTAGGAAATCGGTCACTCTTGCTTTTCGGCGACCACTATATCGGTAGGTCGATTCAAAATTTAGAAGCTTGGCCCAACCTCCTTCTTTAATCCGTAGTGCGGCTCGCAAAACCGCAAGGTTGGGATAGCTGTATAGAGAATGGAGGTGGGCAAAATCTGCAAAAAAGAAGTGTTAGTTCGGTCAATAGACTAAAAACCGAGATAACATACAAGATAGAAGACCGAAGTTAAAATTACCAGGTTCTCCCTTTTTCCAATTTATAGGTCGGCCAGGAATTTGGGCTTGAAAATCCTCAAAATTCCCAAAGACCCAGAAGAAGTCATCATCATTAAGGTCTTTGTCCGGTGTGTGCTTAACTATCTTCTCTCGGCGACGGCGGATCCTAAGGTAATAGACCCACCCAGCATCTTTCGAGCCGATGGAATATTGATGGAATATTTCGGCAAGACCAAGGTTTAAACCGGTTTGGTGGTTTAGTGCGGCTATTCCCATAATAATATGGTATGTATTGGTGGACAGTTGGGTGGGGCATAACCTAGTCTGCCTAAGAAATTCGCAGATCAACGGTTGTACAGGAAACCGTAGTCCGGTCTCTATTATGGATTGAAGAGTAAAAGGAACGAAACCTTCGTTGTCCCATGGAATGATGTCCTTTTTTGCTAAAGTCAAATGAACGTCATCCGGTATATCATAGTCCTTCCTGAATTCGGCCATCCCACCAGGGGTCTCAACTAAATACCTATACTTACCCATTTGTTGTATAATTTAACGAATAAAGTTATTTCGGTGCGATAATCGTGCTCAGAAGCTCGGTTGAGCGCACGCAGGAGTGCCTGGGTAACCTAAGTCTGCAAAGTAAAAAATAGAGGGGGTTAAAGCACTGATCAATGGACCGTGCTACAATTTACAAGCAAGGTATAAAAGCCCTACTTCGGCCTCAAAGAACTGGTTCTTTCATCAGAAGGTCTGGTAACTCGGTTTGAGCAGTTTGCTCGATAGACCGGTTTAACGTCTAGGGGCAGCTTTCTGAGTTCGGTCTAAAAAACTAAGAAAGCTGGTTTAGTCCCAAGGCCTAAATCGGTTGCAGTGTGAGGAAAGTTACTTCGGTTGAGCCCGTAGGGGCGGCTTTCTGAGTTCGGTTTAAGAACCAAGAAAGCCGGTTTGGCCCCAAAAGCTTAGTTCGGACGACCACCGAGGTTCCTAGTTTGCTACATTCAAAACTCGGTGATCTTATTTCGGCTAGAGTGAAGTAAGACGTTAATGACTCTTTGAGCCTTTCAAGCTCTAGTTCGGTTATTGACTACAGTGATCTACCTGTTTTGGGGCAAACAGGATCTAGTTCGGTTGCTATGTGATTTTGGATCTAAAACTGGTTTTCTACATAATAGTTCATACACACGTAGAGTTCTACTGGTTTTTTCATAAAAGTACGAAAGCAAAGCAACAGATGAAGAAAAGTGTTTTCAAAAGCATACAAAACAAAAACAGGCGAAAAAGCAAGAAGGATAGGCTTGCTTACCCGTATAAAAGAGGAGCTAAAAGATGGAGGCAATGGCAGCAATGGAGACACGAACACAGCAAGCTCAAAGCTCAAAAGTTCAAAGGCTCAGGAAACAGGGGAGAAGAGAAAGTGAAGAATGAAAGGTGAAGTGATTCAAGAAAAAGCAAGGTTGTTTTGTGAAAGAAAGGAGAGAAAAAGGCGGCAAAAAGAGGCGAGAACTGTACAAAATCTCTGCAGGGCGGCGTAACAGTTGGCCACGGCTTATCAGAACCTGCCACGTGTCACTGGAATGGGAAGCGTTACAGACGCTATGATTGAAGAGACGTTTTTTTTACCGGACAAAACGGAGCCCAGAGTAAAGTTTAGCTCGGCTTAAAAGTTCGAGAGTTTTTAGCACGGCTGGAGAGGCTAAAGTATTTTTAGCTCGGCTGGAAAATCTTAAGACGGCGCCAGCTCGGCTGATGGACTGGTAATCCCAATCATGCTATGCAGATGGAATTAAGGGGCAATTGAGAGGGTAATTTTTGATAAAAATTGGGCCGAGCTATGTGGTGGGCTTCGTGGCCCAAAGCACCAAGGACTTGGTAAAAAGGCCGCAAGTTTATTCCGGCCCAGGGGAGATAAAAGATACTCCGGCCCAAGTTGTTAAAGTTACTCCGGTTCAAGAGCGATAGATTTATTCCGGGTCTGCGGAGATGATTGACTTACTTCGGTCAAAAGAGATAAAGTTACTTCGGCTAAAGGAATGTAAAGCTGCTTCAGTTGACAACTTGAGTTAGTCCGGTCTCAAAAAGATAGTCCGGTCATGATTGAATTCGGGATAGGTCGGTTGTAATGTTGTTACTCAGTGGATCGGTCCAAACACACCACGGTTCATGTATGAGAGAACCGAGATATGGTGTGGCATGAAGAAGAACTGAACTACTGTTAGTACGGCCTACTTTGTGGCTCGGCATAGCCATTTGTTACTTCGGTCAAATAGTAATTCAGCCATGGAGAAAACCATCCCACTTGGTTTAAGCAGTGGGGGAGGGTGTAAAAGGATAAGCATTATCCTTAGGAGTATGAATCCTAGGAGGACTCTGCATGGAGAAATACAAGTCCTACTAGGATTGTGCCATATGAAACTTATAAAAGCTCACAAGTATCACCTTGGAGGAGGTAATTGAACACAACCTTTCTGAGAACATAAAACTTTGTCTATTTGTCAAGCTTACTGACTTAGGCATCGGAGAGGTTTCCGGCACACACCCGCCGGCTAGCTCACGTTTGTGTTTTCAGGTGATAAAGCGACGTCGTACGGAGGAGCGTGGACTTGGTCAACAGGATTATACGAGGAGAATTATTTCCTCCCCGTACAATTTGGTATCACTATTAGTCACTAAGTTAACGATGGGAGCAAACGGACGATCACTTTGCGGTTCAAGTAGCTATTTAAGATACTAGCTAAACTGTTGAATGTGAAACTAGTGAGATTGCATATGATGCCTAATTTTATTTCTTCATTTCCCCCCACCCCTCCTCTCTCTCTCTCTCTCTCTCTCTCTCTCTCTCTCTCTCTCTCTCTCTCTCTCTATATATATATATATATATTATTAAGTGAAAACCTAAATTGGTTAATGGAAACATTCTTCTTTTCATGGCAACTTTATATATGTTAAAATAAAAAATAAAATTAATATACACAGCGTACGTAAGTTTTGAATCGAAGACTTTGGATTTCATTAAGAACATACTTATCACTTAACCAACATACATATTATAATATTAAATTCTTTATTATTTATTTTTATTATTAGTTATTTGAATTACATACGTATCGTGTGTGCCACCCGCTAGTATATGTTATTTCAGAGTTGAAGGGAGAGTTTGACTGAAGCAAGCAAATCATAAAGGAGGGGTGGGGGTAAGCATACATGGCTCTGCCCAAAATAAAATATTGATTTTGTCCAATTTATTAATTAATAGTAGTGTGGATTTGTGAAGGAAGGTGGTTGATCTTTTGTTTTCTTAAGCAATGGATGTATATTAATACGGGCCATGGAATTCTTTCGTCAAGACATAATCATAGTTATCATATATAGTACTCTTTTTAGGCGTTTAGTGCACTTTCTCAGGTAGTAAACATCATATCGAAACCCAAAATAATATGGGGAGTGCAAGAGAAAAAGAGAGTGGAGGTTGGCAACCAGTAGTTCGAAGAAAGGGGCTAGGTAGAAATGCTGATGTTGCTAGAATGGGTGGTTTGTTCACGTTATTCGTGGATAATATCCCAGAGGCTATGAATCCGAAAAGGTTGTATGGCTTGTTCTCAAAGTTTGGCATTGTGAAGGATGTGTTCATACCAATGAAGAGAAGGAAGGCTACCGGATCAAAATTTGGTTTTGTCAAATATGATTGTTCCGTAGCTGCTGAGATTGCAGTACCAAAAGCTAATGGGCTATGGTGTGAAGATAAGGAACTAAAGGTGAAAGGTGTAGAGTACGAGAAATGGGTGAAAAATAGTAAAAATAGGAATATAGTCAATATTCAAGTTGGAGGAAAGTACCAACAGTCTCAGAAGGTGAGTATGACTGGAAATCAGGGCATACAGAAGGAAGGGATACAATGAAAGCAAGCGAATGGAGGAATGAAGTCATACGCTGAGGCTGTTAAAGAAGGCAGTAACCATGGAATGGAAAATATAATAATTCAGGCAAGAGAAGTGGGTAATGGGTGGCTGTATGAAAGTTTGGTGGTTAAGCTCCATAGCTTTTTCTCCTTTGCAACTTTTAAGGAGGAATGTATAAAAAGAAGGTTTGAAAGAGGTAATGGTTACAGCAGCGGAAGGAAGGATGGAAATTTTGACATTCAAGTCTGTTCAAGAGATGAAAAACAATATTCAAAGTCTAAATGAATGGATATTCGATTGGTGCAGTGCTATGGAGGAGTGGAGAGTAGGTGACATTATTGAACAGGGAAGATGTATATGGGTAAACTGCTATGGTGTGCCCCTGAATCTTTGGAGCGTGGATACATTCAAAAGCATAGAGTCTGTATGGGGTGAAGTGGTGCAGTTCGATGAAGATACTATTAACAATGTCTCATTTACATTTGGTAGAGTTAGAATTATTACGAAGATCATAGAACCCATTAACATTGTAGAGGTGTAATCTATAAAGTGAGGGTATGTGAAAACTTTGATGCGTCAATGGTTATGGATTGAAATCCAAGTGAATGGTAGAATGGGTCACCGGAAAAAGAAATTTTCCGTGATGAAGGATAAGGAAGATCGTTGCTCGGAGAATAGAGGTGGACGGAAAGGGGGTGTTAGGGAAGTGAAATAGAGGACGAGGTGGAAAATAGAGAGGTGGTGGCTAAACAAAATGAAACCATGTTGCAACATCAGAACATTAATGAGAACGGTAATGAAAGCTGGGTGTCTGAAACAAGGGCGGCTAGCACAGATAGGGGTGTTAAGAAACCAAACAGTGGAGAGAGTGAAAGGATGGAAGAAAATCTGCTTTTGAGGGAATCAGGGGAAAAAGGAGGTGTGTGGTGGGGTAGCCGTTGATCATTAAATAGTAACATATGGGTTTGTAAAAAGTATTAATGGGTCTGAGGAGAGTAGGCCCAGTATCAATATTGAGGTAGCCTTAGTGGGAGCCCAAAGAGAGGAATTTGTTAGTGGGCCTGGAAATAGAGATAATGCACAAGCCCATGTGGGTTTGGCCCAGTCCCAAACCAGCTTAATAAGATCACAAGCCCAGATTAATGAGGAAGGCCAATGCCCAGCTGGTGGTGGTCATTATCCGACTCCAGATAAACTGGATCGAAGGTATGATCAGAGAAAGGAGGGTAACAGAAGAAGAAGGAGAGGGGTCACTTGAAATCGAGCATCCTTTTCTAGAGGGTTCCAATGGGGGGCATTACTTACGCTGCGGTTGTAGTTGTGTCATTGTCATTGTCACAGAATAGCCAAAATAGCAGGAAGAGGAAGATGGTTATTCAAGAAACACAAGCTACATTACAGATTGGAAAACAATTGGGAATGAGCCGTAAAGGGGTGGAGAAAGAGGTGATAAACAAATTAGTAGAGTTGGAGAATCAAGATGCTGAGAGATATGTTAGGACTGAGAAAGGGGGGACAAAGGATCAGAACTAGCTGGCCGAAGAATTAGGGATGGTATGGGTGTACAATCAGTCTCATGAAGATTATAGCCTGGAATGTTAGAGAGTTAGGAAGGCAGGAGATGAGGTATGGAATTAGAAATGTAATCGAGGAAAGAAGAGTGGATGTTATGCTGATTCAAGAAACTAAATGAAGCAGTGTAGACGAGCACTTTGTTAAGTCTATTTGGCCATGGGATAGGATGGCGTTTATAGTTGTAGATGTTGATGTGAGTGCTTGGGGTTTGTTGAGCATTTGGAATCCTGACATGTTTACAATGTCAGAGTGCTGTAGGAATAGGAATTTTTTAGCTATATCAAGGACTGCTATTTGATCTTTTTTTTTTTTTTTTTTTGATCGGCAACTGCAATTTGATCCTTTGATTGTGTGTTAAATAATATATATGCCCCAAATGATGTGGTGAAGAGAGCAAGGTTATGGGAGATCATCATTAGGATGAGAGTTCATTTTCAAAACCCTTGGCATATGGGAGGGGATTATAATGAAGTCAGACGCATAGCAGAGAGAAAAGGGGTGTTCCGGGAGAGATAAAGGGATGCATGACCTCAATAACTTTGTTGAACAATTAGAATTGGTGGATTTACCAATGTTGGGTAGGAATTTTACATGGTATAATTCAATAGATGGGGGAAGGTGGAGTAAAATAAATAGGTTTTTGATGCACCTTGTTTGGTTGGAAAAATTCAGATTCAAGTTATGGGGCTTGCCTAGAAATGTGTCGGATCACTATCCTTTGTTGTTAACGGAAGATAAGAGATACTGGGGCCCTAAACCTTTTAGGTTTATAAATGCTTGGACTTTACATCCAAATTTTAGATTAGTGGCACAAAAGACTTGGGCTGGATCACAAGTGCAAGGGTGGGCTGGGTACAAACTCAAGTTGAAACTCTATGATCTCAAAGCTGAGTTGAAAAGGTGGAATCTTGAAGAGTTTGGAATTGTAGAGGATCAGCCCAAGAAAGCAAAGGAGGAGCTTCATGCATGGGATTTGGTGGCAGAGTCAAAAGTACTGGAAACTAATGAAATAGCAGCTAGAAGGGAGGTAAGAAGCTTGGCATGGAAGTTGCAAAGAAAAATGGATTGGATTTGGTTCCAGAAGTCTAGGTTAAATTGGCCTTAGTGTGGAGACAAAAATACCAATTATTTTCATTTTATGGCTAGTGAAAGACAAATAATGAATTCAGTTGACTCAGTACTAGTTGATGGGGTTAGTGTTGAGGACCTTGTGTCACGACCCAAACCCGCCCCTAAAAGTTTGGTCCATAACCGACTTGTACTTAGGCCTCAAAACAAAATCTCAACATAATATTTATTCAAATACGGGGCCTTAAGGGGAAGCAGATACCAAAATAAAGATAATGCCCATTGAGCTTGTGCATACATGAAGACTTAGATTAATTTAAGCATTTAAATACGCTTTCCATATATACATATAATCACAGAACTTATATCGATGTCACACACACATACATAAGACTCAATGAAATACATAATTCTCCAATACAAAGTCAAAGTCTCGACACAGAGGCGTACCCTGGGCGGCTTGATAGAGAGGCGGACCTCGATACAACTCTAGTGTTGGTCCCTAATAGCTCACCTACATATATATATATATATATAATAAAAGGGTGAGCTAACGCCCAGTGAGTAATATTAAAGTAAAGAGGTTAATGAATGATATCCTTAACATTAGGAAAACATATTTCACAATTTTGAAACGTATCTTAAATTATTTCAAATGAAACATTTATTGTATCATAATCCATGCCTTTTCAAATAGAATACATATTTGAAACTATTACAAAACATTTTACGTGGTACGTGGTACGCCCACTTATATAAAAGGTTAGAAGCACATTTCAAAATAGGGCATCCATTCATGCATATAAAATAACACATTGTAACGTGAGCCATATAACGATGTAAAAACATTTGTATTCATACCATATGTTCTGAACAACCTCGGGTCCATGAATAACAAAACGGCCTTGGGCCCAATCATATATCAAAATGACCTTAGGTCCAAATGTATCATAGCGTATCACTGTATCTGATCATGGAGTAGATGGAACATCGACATGTTTCCATCTCTCCTTGGGCATAATTCATGTAAGTATGGACCCAAGAGGTGACTTGTACGAACTCTAGAAGTGACTCCCACTGTAGCACTTAGTTCCGTACAGTACTTTGTTCTACACCAAAAGTCAATAGGTCTTAAAGACCGAACAATCATGCCAAAGCGTAAACGAAATGAATAAGCGGAACGGCCTTGGGCCCACCATATCATATTATAAATAATTCACATTTTTTGTTCATAACTTATTTCACATTTCTTGAAAACTTGTGCATTTAGAGAAAATGTAACATTCAAAGAATCATGTCATACACAAATCAAGATAGATAATGAAAAACATATATTTACTATATTATTACTCACAGTGATGGGCGTCTAATAGCAATTGGACGATGTCCTCGTCCTGACCTACAATCACCATTACATAACACAATGTATGAATGTGATTGACCCCTTTCTTTATTCTCTTTAATCAATTAGTTATGTTGGTTCTAAACTCATTAGCCCTCAGTAGGTCACAATCCATGTCTAGGAAAATAGGAGGAAACGAAATGAAAATGGGTTAGAAGAAGAAATGCTATAAAACCAGTAGAAAAAAAGTGAACAATCTTTACTAATTTGAGCATATCTATTTGTATACTTAGAATTTGAGAGTGAGACCACCACCATTGGAAACTAGACTTCCGGGGCTTGAATTTAGGCTCAAGAATCACTTAAAATGGAGTCCACATGAGAGAGATATGCTTATTTGAAAGTAGCTGAAACAGGGGTGCTCCGCACTTGCGGGAAAGAGGGCTGCACGTGCAGCAATTGAGCCACACATGTGGGACAAGGTGCTTTTATTTCAGAATGAATTTAAGTGCTGGAAGTGGACTGTCGTAGTACGGGAAGCCCCGCTGCACGTGCGGCTCTGGGCAAAATCCGCTGTCCGAAAATTTTTGTTGGTTCTATCACTTGTTTTTCCATTTTCTAAGCTTGGTTTCAACTCTAATCACTCAAAAACATGTAAAACTAATGGAAAACATGAGATTATGATTGTTTTCTAAATCAAAACATCAAAAATACAATGAATCTTCAAGTAAGGAAGATCAATCTCCTTATTTAGTTCTTTTTCAAACTTTTCCAAGACTTCTTCTTCCATATTCACATAGATCTTCATTCATATGTAATTAACCATACAAAACCTCAAGATTGAGGCTCAAGTTCTCATAATCAACCTCAAGATAAGCAAATATAATGAATTTAACTGTTCAATCAGGAAAATCTAAGAAATCAAGGTTCAATTTCATGAAGAGAGCTCATTTCATTCATAACCCAAAACCCTAATTCATTTACATATTAAATCTCCAATTTAATACTTGATTTCATGTGGTAGATGAGTCATCTACAAAGATGATAATTAGGGCCGCATACCTTAACTCAAATCCTTGTTTTTCCCTTGAACCTCTTCAATTTTCCCAAGCTTCCATGGTTGATCTTCTTCCTTTCTCTTCTTTTCTCCTTTCTTTCTTAAGTCTCCAGAACTCTCTCTTTCTTTCTCTCAAAATATCTTACTCTCCTCTTCTCTTTTTTGTTGAGCCAAGCAAGGCTCATATACACATACACATATATATAATATGATATTTAATAAAAAAAGTAATTTAATTCATTCTGAATTAGATTTTTACGAAACTTCATATTAAATCCTAAAAATCATGCTGATTATAATTATGCACTCTGTTCTAATTCCTAAAGCCTCTAAGGCCTTCAATTTGCAGTGCAAAGTGAACCACCCAAACACACCTTAACGAATCAGATGAAATAAATTTTCAATTAACTTTCCCAAATAGCTCTAAAAATTCCCATCAGCATACCCATGTACTTAATTTCGGTTTATGAACTGTTAAAAGTCGGCAATTTCAGCTTCAAGGTCGTAACTCAGCAGATAATTCCTTAATTCAAACAGATTTAATTAAATTAAAGCACATTAACCCATAATTAAATAGAGATAATTTCTGATACGCATTTTGGGGTCGTTACACCTTGGGTTGGTAAGACAAGAAGTGTTGCGGCATTTTTCAAAAGAATTTTCTGAAGAATGGAAATCTGGGCTGAAACTGGTAGGAAAGTTTGCTAAATAGTTTATGCAGGATTTTTACACTAATAAGAAGTTGGTCAAAGGGCTAAATAGTTCATTTGTAACCCTTATACCGAAGAAGATATGTCCAGAAGGGTTGGCAGATTACAGGCCTATATGTGTGGTTGGAGTGATCTATAAAATTTTGGCCAAGGTTTTATCAAAAAGATTGAAAAAAGTTCTACCAGAGGTTATTAGCGAAGTGCAAACAACTTTTTTTGGGAGGTAGAAATATATTTGATGGAGTAATGATTGCTAACGAGGTGGTAGATTGATGGAAGAAGTCAAAAAGGAAGGGAGCCATCCTCAAACTCAATTTCGAAAAGGCCTATTGTAGACACCCTATTGTTGACCGCCCTTAAGACTTGGGCGCTACTGATGTTTTACTTGGTGGTGAAAGATGTGCAGTGCAAAAGGGTCAATTTCTTCGACGAGAGGAGAGTCAAATCCAAACCTCACACCCCATTTTGGACCAAAGCTATTTGGAATGGTTTTTAGACCTTAAAACCCTCTATTTCAAAATATTTTTGAAATAAAGTTTCTACGATGCTCTGAGGCTTGCATTTTGTTAAATGTTGCGCTTTTTGGTAAACCGAGCGAGGACAAAGTGGAAATGAATGAAAGAGATATGAAATCTTTGAAAAATCTTTCAAAACACCTTGTTTAGGGGTTTGAAGTTAAATAAAAGAGGAGAAGAGGGAAGAAACCAAGTTGAGGAAGAAGATGAGCATGAATCGCTAAGAGAAAGTCAAGCAGCCCTCGCTAAATCAGGCCTATCCTTTTGAATACTTGGATTTCATATATGAGGCCACCATCGTTGGAAAGCTTACTTCCAGGGCTTCATTTTTCACTTAATAATCTCCTAAAGCCGAGTCCGGATGGAGAAAATATGATTGGTTGAAGTTGGGCATCATTCTGGTTGGACCGAAACTGAGCAGCCTTCACTAAAAGAGGGATATGTCTTAGAATACATGGAATTTTGATGCAAGGCTTGCATAATTGGAAAGAAGACTTCTGAGGCTACATTTTAGGCTCAAGAATGACCTAAAAAGGCATCCAGATGAAGGAGTGAGGCTTGCGTCAAGTCAGGGACTAGGACTGATTTTTGCGACCGGCCTCTATGGGAGTGCGCCGGCCATGAATGGCCAATGCCGTCCAAAAGTGACCCCTGCCGGCCAACAATAGTGAGCTTCTGGCCAACAATGGTAAAGGTGCCGGCCAGTGATGAAAAGATCAGTTTTGGACAGATATTTTATCTCCAGCTGGCACAGTTGTCTCCCATGAGATATTTTCGACCCAAGCCTCCATTTTTGCTATATAATGATGCCTTATATCTCATTTTCAAGGGTTAGAACTTCTTGAGCAAGGTTGAGAGCTTCTCTCACTAAACTCCCTCTCTCTCTACAATTTTCAGAGCTTAATCTCTGCCTCTCTCTAGAGTTCACTCTCTCTTGCCCTTTTGTACTAGAAGACTTGCATACAACCATCTTCAACCTATCAACCCTTAAGAAGACTTGATCACCATTGGGCTGAGGTCCTTTGGAACTTGTTTTGGGCTATTAAAGCTTGGTTTTAACTCAGAAATCTTGCTATTTTGCTGTTTGGCTTCAAGGGTAAGCACTTGTCCCTCTAAAGCTTTGTTTTGCGTGCTTGTTTTAGCACCTTTGCAAACTGATTTTGGCTTGGTTTTGAACTAAAGAAAACTCTATTTTTCAACCCTAAAAATGATGGTTTAGGCCTATTTTGTGTTAGGTGGTTGTCTCTCTCCCTTTTGTTCCTTAGCTTGTATAGCTTTTGAGCCATCTTCCTAGGCCTTTCAAAGCAACTTTTTGTGGCATTTTAACCACTGAAATCTAGAGGATTTTCACTGGTAAAAACCCTTTTTTGAGGTCCCACATAGGAGGGGGTGGTCCCCCCTCCTCTTGTCTTGTTTACTTGTGTTGATGGCCAACCAAATGACCATGTGTTTTTACTTCTTTGTGACTTTGTTTGGGCTCATTTTTGTGACTTTTCTGACCTTCCATGACTCTATTTTTGGCTGTCTTGGTCACCTCTTGCATGCTTATTGCACTTGTAGTGTAAATCCTCTTTGCTAGCCTTACATGCTTGATGTTGTAGCCTATTATTTTAGCATGTATTGGCTCTATTCCAGCACATTTTTGATAATTTTTTAACATGCTTGCGGTCCGTTTGAAGTGGTCTTGGTCATGTATGGCTTGCCTTATAAGGCTATAGTGTAAATGGCTTCACTAGTCTTGAGTTTTGAGGCCACTACCATGCTATACTTGTGTTGTTTGCATGCCTTGGCATCATTTGGCATGGAATTTCAGAGCTTATATCTTTTCCATACTCTCATTTTTATCACTCTTTAATTGTGTTTAAGAGTCGTGCCATTATGCCTTGTTTATGAGCTAATACATGAGCATATCTTTCTTGCCATCTATGCTGTGAGTCTAGCATGTTTTTGCCACTATTTTGACCTGTCTTAGATCTGTTTTGAATGGTTAGGGTCATTTGAGCATTGCTTAGTATGGTTGTAGTTTAAAGGGCCTTGACTAGCTTTGAGTTTTAGGGTCTTTAACATGTTGTGCATGTGATGTTTGCATGGTATGACACCATTTAGCATGTAAGTTCAGTGCATATAGTGTAGTCACACCCTCATATACTTCACTTCTTCATTGCTTTTGAGGGTTGTGTATCATGCCTTGTTCATAGACCAACATGTGTGCATGTTCTTCTAGCATTTTGAGCTTTATTTCCAGCATGTTTAGGCCATTGTTTTGGCATGCATGAGGTCTATCCATGGCTGGTTTAGTCCGTTGAGCATTGCATTGCATGCCTCTTGCGTATTGCACTTCACTAGCTTTGATGCTCAAACCTTGCAACATGCATTACATGGGTGGTTTGCATGGTTTTAAGTCATTTTGCATACCATTTCAGTGCTGGAACATATGCCATTGTACTCCCTGTTTCACTCTTTCGATGCCTTGGGAGAGTTGTGTTTTGTGCCTTAATCTTGCATTGACATGTGTGCAGGTTTGGCTGGTCCTTTAAGTCTCCATTTCAGCATGTTTTGCCACTGTTTTGGGTAGGATATAACTCTGTTTTGAGCTGGTTTGGATGTTTGAGCATTGTTATGCATGCTTATAGTGTTATCCTCTTCACTAGCCTTGGTGTTCTTGGCCCATTAACATGTTGTGCATGAGTGTTTGCATGATAGAGTCTTGCATGCCATCTTAACATGTCAAGGTTAGCATAAGAGTTTTGCATGTCATGTTGTTTGTGTGCATTGCATTGTGTTCAACCCGGAGTTGTGTTTGAACACAAGGTGGATTAGCTCATTTCATACTTGAAGTGATGAAATGAGCTAATCTCCCTTGGTCTCCATTACCTTTGATTTCTCATGATAAGGAGATGGTCTTGGTGTCTTATTTGTCATGCATTTATTGAATTTGCACATGTTGGATCTTTGGCCATCATGCATCGAGATGCGCGATTGATGGTCTTGGATCCAATGATGCCCATTCCATTGATGTTTTGAAGCGATATGGAGTGGCATAGTACGTACATACCCTTGGGAGTCCCTTCATTTTCTCTATTTTGTGCTCTGCTTCAGCTTGGTGTCCTAGCACATCAGTGGCCGGTACCCTCTTATTTCTGGCCGGCAGCCCTTCATCCTTGGTCAGCAGTGTGCACTCTTGGTCGGCAGGGGGGTCAGCAGCAGCTTCTCATGGCCGGCAGGCCACTGGTGCACTCCCCAGCACTGTTTTGGTAAGATCCAGCAGCTAGTTCTCAAGGACACCCTGCAGACAGAGCCTCTAAAGAGCATTTGGAGAGCTTTTTGGGACGGGAATCGAGAGCATGCATCCTTCCTTGTTCAAGGCAGAGTTGAGGCAGCCTGATTTAGTGCTTTATTTGTTAATTAGCATTTGGTGTTGTAACTTAAATTAATTCATTTGATCAGTTGGTTTGTAATGATTAGTTTAATTAGCTTAGCGTAGCTTATCTATCATTCATTCGGACACTCTGTCGAGAGGGCGAATTTTGTAATAAGTGTGCGTGAGTGTGTGAATGTCTTCCAACCCTACATCTTTCTCCTTTTTACTTAACCGCTTACGATGGTTAGTTCTAGGTCATGTTTTGATTAGCATCCTTATACTTGCATGTTTGCATACATTCATTCGTATTGCATGCACCGGGCTCGGCGCATCATACTAACTGTATTGTATTTCAGTACTTACTTGAATATGTGTTCAACAGCATGTTATCAAGTTGCATTTCATATGCCATCTTAGAATAGCCGAGCCTATCTTAGTTGCATTTTGCATGTGTTGCCTTAGACATTCTTGACATAGCTAGGATTATGCATTGATTACTAACTAGTTTTTGTTTTGGCTCGGAGTACACTGTAAGTATTTATGCTTTAGCATCTTGCATGTGTGTAAGTGTTTATGCTTTAGCATCTTGCATGTGTGTAAGTGTTGCCATGATAGCATGCTTGCCATGAGGCTAACTGCTAAGTGTTTGACTGCATGAATGCCTGTGGATGAAGGTTGGATTGCTTGAATTGGAACAATTAATCGAAATGCGAGTTTTAAGCCCACTTGAGAGTGGCAAAATCATGTTTTCTAAGCCCACTTTAGGGTGGCAAATCCACGTCTTAGCCTACTTGCGAGTAGCACCTTCAAAACCATTTTCAAATAAACAAACATGAGATGTTTTGTTCCAATTTAGGCGATCTAGTCTATACTTGTGTGTTGTGCGCATCACATAGTAATTATAGGCTAATAACTGGAATAAGAACGCTTGTGTTTTCAAAAACAAGATATCATGTTAGTAAAGGCTGATCTTTGATCGGGCGAGCGGGGGTGCTCATTGCATGACCTTCCCCTCTCGTGCCTAAGTTCCCGAGCTGAGGCAACTTTGGTGATGACAGACACGTGGCCTTAGGCAACGAGTCAGGGTTTCCAAAATTTCTCCAAAAATAAAACATTTAGGTGGCGACTCTGTATCTGACAAAGCAGTCCATGTTTGGCACTTCTTTAAAAAAATTAGTTTTCCAAAATGATTTGTCGAATTTGGACTCTTTGGTGATTTATCGGTCTTGCATTGCACTTTGCGAGATTAGATTCAAAACCGTGACATTTGAGTCCGAACTATAGTAGCTCAATGAACAAAACGGATTTCGCGCCCCCCATCGCGCGCGGAGCCATGACGTTCGAGCATGTCTACACCTATGATTCAATTAATTTGGAGTATTTGTTCTCTATGATGAATAATCTTGGGTTAGGCGAGAAATAGGTGGGATGGATGAAAACATGTATCACCATAGCAAGAGTGTCAATTTTAGTTAATAGGTCACCAATGGAGGAATTTAGTCCACAAAAGGGGGTTAGGCAAGGAGATCCGCTCTCTCCTTTTTTGTTCAACATTGTAGCGGAGGGGCTAAATGTGCGATTAGAAAGGGCAAAACATTTTGCGCTATTAAAGGGGCAATATGTTGGGACATCAGGCATGAGATTATCACACCACTAGTTCGCCGATGATACGATACTTTTCTACGAAGCAGAGTGGCTGAAATGATGAATGTGAAAAGAATTCTAAGATGTTTTGAGGTAATGTCAGGGTTAAAGATAAATTATCACACAAGTATAGTGTGTGGAGTTGGGATTAGTGAGGAAGAGTCTCAAGCCTTTGCTTCAGAGTTGTTTTGTTTATGTCAGAAATTACCTTTAAAGTACTTGGGATTAACACTTGGTGCAAACCCAAGAAGGAAAAAGACCTGGCTGCATGTTGTGGATAAGGTCAGATCCAAATTAGCACTTTGGAAAAGGAAGTTGCTGTCATTTGCTGGTAAGTTAACTCTGATCAAGTTTGTCCTTGATAGTTTACCAGGATACTATATTTCTATTTTGAAATTGCCTAAAGGAGTTACAAACGAAATTGACAAGCTTAAGGCAGCATTTTTGTGGGGTAGCTCAGACTTAAAAAGAAAGATTCATTTGAGGAACTGGAATGAAGTAACAAGGAAAAAGGAACAAGGTGGGTTAGGAATTAGAAGGATCAGCGATATGAATGTGTTCATGCTAGTTAAGTGGTGGGGGAGATATGGGGTGGAAGACAATTCATTATGGAAGAAAATTATTATTAGTAAGTATAGGGCTGAAGGGGGAGGTGGTTACCAATGCAGGGAGAGATTGGTATTGAATCTAATATGTGAAGTGATATTTTAAGTGTGGCAAAATCTATTCCAGGTTTGTTTGAGTTTTTTGTATTGAAGTTCCAAATTAAGGTTGGAAATGGGAACATTGTTGCATTCTGGCATAACAGATGGCTATTGAATGTATAGCTCAATAAGGAGTTTCCTAGGTTGTTTATGCTATCAGTCGAAAAGGATGGCACTTTGAGTACTTTTATGCAAGGGAGGGACATTTCTAGGGAATGAAAGCTCTTGTTTAGAAGAACACTACTTGCCAGGGAGGAAAAGGAGGTCATAAGGTTGCAGGAAGTAATTAGAGATGTCCCTTGCCTTAATTTGGAATTACAGGAATCAGTAAGCTGGGATGAATCTTCCTCAGGTGTGTTCACATTAGCCTCTTTAAGAAATTGGTATGAGGCTAATCAAGGTCTTTTATTACAAGTCCTTAGGATGCTTGGGCATAATGTGGCACCTCCAAAAGAACAGTTTTTGAGCTGGTTGGCGTGGAGAGTGAGGGTCAAAACCATAGATATGATGGTCAAATTTGGGGTGCTAAGTCCAACATTGGTAAATGAATGTCCCTTTTGTAAGGATGAAGCAGAAACCGTGGATCATCTATTTTTGCTCTGCCCTAAGGTGTGGAAGGTCTGGTCAAAGTTGTTGCTTTGGTGGGGGTTAAACTGGGTGACACCTATTACTGTGGAGAGTCTGTTACTATGGTGGGTGGGAATAAAATTCAAAATGCTGGTGTTGAAGATATGGAGGCTTGTTCCAATTGCAATGCTTTGGTCAGTCTGGCAAATAAGAAATGAATGTGTTTTCAATAGAAAACAACATAATATGGAAGAGCTGGGGTGAGACAGTTAAGGTGAGGATTGGGTTGTGGGTGAAGTATAATTTGTCTAATATACACTATTCAATGCATGATGTTATGGAAAATTTGAATCAGATTAGGTTGTGTTTATGAGTGGTTGGAATGTATTCTGTGTTGGCTCTGTTTGGTAATTGAGGATGGTATCAGTGGATGTTTTGGTTGGGGTTTGGATGTCTAACTTGGGGATTGGTGGGCTAGGCGTGTAACCAAGGTTCTATTTCTGCTTGATGTTGTTATTGTTTACAATTATGTTGTTGATGCCAGTAGTCTGCTAGTTTTAGTTGTCGTTGCTGATTACTAGCACGTTTGGGGGTTATTTTACTTTGGGTGCATTCTGCTATTCCTAGTTGTCTACTGCTACTTAAGAGCAGTATTAGGCTTGGGGTGTTTACTTTGGGTGTTTACTTACTGGTTTGGGGGTAATTTTACTTTGGGTGTCTTCTGTTATTTATTTCTACTGTATTCTTATTCTTGGCTGGTTGATTGGATCCTCACCAATCATGGGTGTAGTGCTGGCATGTAATTGTGCTACCTCTTTGGTGCCACCTTAATTGGGATTATTGATTGTAGTTATGATACTTGTTGCACTTTCCTATTTTATTGATATATGTTCTTCATTTGTATATCTTTTACTTTTGCTGATAAAAAAAATAATAGTAGTTTGTATTTGTGGAAATCCATTTTAGAATCTTTAGAAAATGGATCGGTGAGCAACAAATTATGGTACATATTAAATTGTCAGAGGCAGAGCATGGTAAGATTATGCACAATGATTAATTTTGTTTATTCATTTATCTCTTTATATATATATATATATTATATACACTCACAAAACATTTACAAACATATTATTTCAAATTTAGAGTGGGAGATTGACTCGAAGAAGGTAATCGTAGAGGAATGGAGGGATTGCCTACTTTGTCCCTACTTAAAATAAAATCCTAATTGCATCCACCCAAAAACGTGATGCTACTTTTGAAAGCTACTACCACCCTAAAAAAATAAAAGTTCACTAAAATCTTCACAAATCTGACTTTTCAAAGCTAGGTTTCATCATTTTCTTGAAATTTGAGAGGAATATCTAAAAGTCACTTACTCTTTATAGGAGTAACTCCTTAGTCAGACTTCTTTTGTGTCTGCTCACAAGATCTAAAAATATAAAAAACACGAGGTATGCTTTGCTTCTACTAAAGATATGCACATTTATTTAGTTTTGCTTTCAAATTATTATTATTTTGAAAGAATTGTAATTCACTGAAACAGATTTGAAAAAAAAAATTTACAAACAAGTGCTTGAGTTGCACCTACCTCCGTGTGAGTTGCACCCTGAATTATAATTCCCCATATTTGTCAAAGAAAGAATTAAAGAAAAATACAAATTGTAACAAAAAGAATGGTTTAATATAGGCATATTTTTTAGCCCAAATTTGAGTGGGCCCCAAACGTCTTTTGGGGTGGGTCCGAAAAGGTGAAGTGTTCCTTGCCGCGTGGCAAGTCACACGATGAAGACGGAACGTAAAAACCATTTATGAGTGAATGAAAAGTTGACATCGTTTTCGAGTCTAACATTAATTTTTATTTGATAAAATTCATTTGAATTTTTTCAATAAAAAATTATTGTGGGAATTTAAATTAATTCTAAATTCAAATTTTGGGTTCCTAAGTGGTTTCCTAAAGTTTGTAATTGTGGGAATTTAATTTAATTCTAAATTCTAATTTTTAGTTCCTAAGTGGTTTCCTAAAAAATTGATTAAACTATTTAAATAGTTTAATAAAGTTATTCCATTCAGTGAAAGGTTTTATTGTATTAACTATTCTAATAGTTTAATTATAATAGTTTCAAACAGTTTGATTAACTGTTACACCTACGGATCACTATTCAAATTGTTTGAAAGTGTGTTCAACGGTCTCTACGGCTTTTTGAATTCAAATTCTGAGGTTGTCCAAGTTTTGCACTTGTTCACTTTGGAAATAAACCTATTCGGGTCAGATCCTTGTGCCTATATATACCAACTTTCCAACAGTGGTTTAGTATCGGAAAATCAGTCCAAAAAAATTCCTTTTGCTGTCCAAACTTTGATTTTTGGGTGCATTATTCTTCATTTTAGTTTTAGTATAAATTTCAGAAAGTATTAGAACACAAGTTTGGTTCGCCGTACAAATTTGTTTGGTGTGCTATAACAATTTTGTGAAGATCATTGTATCCTGGGAGATAGACGCCACTCAACTGCAAGCACCGTAGCGGGTGAATCTGTCTTAAGGATACAGTGTCACCCACTCGACTTGGTCTTGAATTATTTATTCGGTTCAACGAAATAAATTCTGTAAGATTTATTTTATTTTGTTTGATTTAATTTCGTAAAATTTTATTTACGCAGAAGATTGTTCCAACAATTTTAAGACAGATTCGAATTATTCTGCTTATAGAATTTTTTGTTTGTTTTCCTTTTTCATCCTTCGTAAATAATTTCGGAAGAAAATTATTTTCTGTGAATTTACAAAATAATATTCTGGTTGGAAAAACAAATAGTGATTATATGCTATTTGACAGATAGTAGTAATATACTGTCTCTTTTCTTTGACAACAACTAGTACTACGATACTGGTGTCATTAACAATTCAGAATATATTTTTATGGAATTTTTTCAGAAATTAATTTTGGGTTTTAGAAATTATTTTCGAAATTTTCATTACTTAAAATTCTGTTTTAGTATTTTAATTATTGAAGTGCTACAGAAATTAATTTTCTGTGTGGAATTAATTTGGTTGAATAAAATTTTATTTTATTTCCAAATTAAATGAAAAAATAAAAGTTATATTCTTATTTCTTTTATTTTACAGAATTTAATTTTGTATGTGGAATTAATTTGGTTAAATAAAATTTTATTTTATTTCCAAATTAATTGAAAAATAAAAGTTATAGTTTTTATTTCTTTTATTTTACAGAATTTAGTTTTCTGTGTGGAATTAATTTATTTAAATAAAATTTTATTTTATTTTCAAATTAATTGGAAAATAAAAGTTACATTCTTGTTTCTTTTATTTTTACAGAATTTAATTCTGTGAATTTGGTTTAATTTTCTGTGTAGTGTAAATTCTAATTATAATTTTGTTTTATATATTAGAATTGATGGCTACTGACACTAATGCCCAAACAAGTACTACTGTGGTGGCGACAATTACACCAACCCCCTCTCCTGTGATGACAGTACCAATAAATCATGGAGAGAAGCCAGAGAAGTTCTCAGGAACTGACTTTAAAAGATGGCAACAGAAAATGTTGTTCTATCTTACAACTCTGAACCTGGCTCGTTTCCTCCGTGAAGATGCTCCTATCCTGAAAGAGGATGAAACCGACAGGCAAGTGGTTGCTGCGGTTGATGCTTGGAAACATGCCGATTTCCTTTACCGGAATTACGTTTTGAACGGACTTGACAACACATTATACAACGTCTATAGTCCAATCAAGACAGCAAAGGAACTTTGGGAATCGTTGGAGAAAAAGTACAAAACGGAAGATGCCGGCTCAAAGAAATTTGTGGTTGGCAGATTCTTCGATTTTGTGATGGTTGATTCAAAAACTGTGATCAGCCAAGCTCAAGATTTCCAACTTATTCTGCATGACATTCACGCAGAGGACATGTCTCTCAGTGAATCCTTCCAAGTTGTAGCCTTAATTGAAAAATTACCAAAAGGCTGGAAGGAGTTCAAGAACTACCTCAAACACAAGCACAAAGAAATTTCTAAGGACGAGTTAATTGTGCGTTTAAGAATTGAGGAGGACAACCGCAATTCTGAAAAGAGGGCTGGTAAGCATCCTACTGAGTCTAAGGCTAATGTGGTTGAACATGCTTCAAAAACCAAGAAACGAAAGTCTTCTGGAGAAAGTTTATCACAAGGCTCTAAAGGGGGGGACAATAAAAAGTACAAGTTTAATGGCAAATGTTACATCTGTGACAAAGAGGGACATCGGGTCAAAGATTGTCGTAGCAAAGGCAAAAGCAAAAGAAGAACAAGCAAGAAGCCTACTCAAGCCCATATGACCGAAGTGGATAATATTTCCAATGGTGTAGATGATATCAATCTTTCTGCAGTTGTTTCCGAGGCAAATCTCATCGGAAATCCTAAAGAATGGTGGGTGGACACTGGTGCTACTCGCCATATTTGTGCCGACAAAAAGATGTTAACATCTTATTCTTCAGTGGACAATGGTAAATAACTTTTTATGGGCAACTCCTCAACTTCCAAAGTTGAAGGACAATGAAAGATTGTACTCAAGATGACATCTGGAAAGGAACTCATTCTCAACAATGTGCTGCATGTACCGGACATTCACAAGAATCTTGTTTCCGGATCTTTGTTGAGTAAGAATGGGTTTAGGCTAGTATTTGAGAGTGATAAATTTGTACTTAATAAGAATGGGATGTATGTAGGAAAATGCTACATGTCTGATGGCCTTTTCAAGTTAAATGTAATGACCGTTGTACCCTCAGTTATTAATAATACTACATCTTCTTCTTACTTGCTTGAGTCTTCAAATTTATGGCATGGTAGACTAGGACATGTTAATTATGGATCTTTGCGTAGATTAATTAATATGGAATGTTTACCTAAATTTAACATTGATCCAAATCATAAATGTGAAATTTGCATTGAGGCAAAATTATCTAAAACTCCTTTTCATTCAATTGAAAGAAGTACAGAACCACTTGAATTAATTCATAGTGACATTTGTGATTTTAAATCAATTCAAACTAGAGGTGGGAAAAAGTATTTTATCAATTTTATAGATGACTATACTAGATATAGTTATGTTTATTTAATTCGAACCAAGGATGAAGCTTTGGAAACTTTCATTCAATATAAGAATGAAGTTGAAAATCAACTTGGTAAGAAAATCAAGAAACTTAGAAGTGATAGAGGTGGTGAATGTGAATCACCTTTTGGTGAGTTTTGTAAAGAACATGGAATAATTCGTCAAACCACCGCTCCTTACTCACCTCAGCAAAATGGAATTGCTGAGAGGAAAAATAGGACTTTAAAAGAAATGATGAATGCCATGTTAATCAGTTCTGGATTACCTCAGAACTTGTGGGGGGAAGCAATACTTTCTGCTAATTATATTTTAAATAAAGTATCCCGAAAGAAAGTGAATCAAACACCTTATGAATTGTGGCATGGAAGAGTACCATCCTACAAATACTTAAAAGTGTGGGGGTGTTTGGCTAAAGTGGCTATTCCTAGTCCTAAAAAGACTAAGATAGGTCCTAAGACCATTGATTGCATTTTCATTGGTTATGCCAAGAATAGTAGTGCATATCGGTTTTTGATTCATAAATCAGAACATTCCGAAATGCATGTAAATACTATTATTGAGTCTCAGAATGCATCATTCTTTGAACATGTATTTCCAAATAAGACTAGACAAGAGACTAGTAATAAGAAAAGATCTCATGATGCCATTACTAGTCAGGATCAAGAACATGATCAAGAACAAGAGTTAGACCAAAATGAGGAAGAAGAACCTAGGCGTAGTAAACGTGCTAGAACCTCAAAATCTTTTGGTCCAGATTTTCTAACATTTTTGTTAAAAAATAAGCCTTTAACTTTTAAAGAGGCTATGTCTAGTCCTGAAGCTCCTTTATGGAAAGAAGCTGTCAACAGTGAAGTTGAATCCATCTTGCAAAATCACACTTGAGAATTGGTGGATTTGCCACCAGGTTGTAAACCTCTTGGGTACAAGTGGATTTTCAAAAGAAAATTGAAAGAGGATGGATTAATAGACAAATACAAGACAAGACTTGTAGTCAAAGGTTTTAGACAAAAAGAAGGTCTAGATTACTTTGACACATACTCGCCGGTTACCAGAATAACATCCATTAGAATGCTAATTGTCATAGCATCTCTATACAATCTACAAATTCATCAAATGGATGTTAAAACCGCTTTCTTAAATGGTGAGTTAAATGAATAAATTTACATGGAACAACCAGAAGGGTTTTCTGTTCCAGGGAAAGAAAAGAAAGTGTGTAAATTGGTTAAATCATTATATGGTTTAAAACAAGTGCCAAAGCAATGGCATGAGAAATTTGACAAGGCAATGATGTCAAATGGATTTAAAATTAATGAGCGTGACAAATGTGTTTATATTAAAAACACATACAAAGGTTATGTCATTGTATGTCTTTATGTAGATGATATGCTCATCATAGGTAGTAATAATGATATGATTAAAACTACCAGGAAAATATTGAATAAACATTTTGACATGAAGGGCATGGGCATTGCTGATGTAATTCTTGGTATAAAAATTACTAAAACATCAGAAGGATATGCTTTGTCACAATCTCATTACATTGAGAAAATACTTGACAAATTCAGCAAAGATGATGATCATCTTGCTAGAGCACCTGTAGATGTTAATTTGTATCTTTTTAAGAATGTACATGAAAGTATTTCTCAATTAGAGTATGCCAAAATTATTGGAAGCTTAATGTACTTGATGAACTGCACTCGCCCAGATATAGCTTATGCAGTAAGTAATTTAAGTAGATATACGAGTAATCCGGGAGTAGAACACTGAAAAGCAATTATAAGGGTTCTAAGGTATCTCCGATTTACTCGTAATATTGGGCTGAATTATACTAGATATCCAACAGTACTTGAAGGATACTGTGATGCAAATTGGATATCGGATACTAGAGACTTGAAGTCCACCAGTGGGTATGTCTTTACTCTTGGTGGGGCGGCTGTATCTTGGAAATCTTCCAAACAGACTTGTATTGCTAGGTCTACTATGGAATCTGAATTCATAGCTTTAGAAAAAGCAGGGGAAGAGGCAGAATGGCTTCGCCACTTCCTTGAAGATATTCCAATTTGGCCAAAACCGGTGCCTGCTATATGCATACATTGTGATAGTCAATCAGCAATTGGTAGAGCACAGAGTCATATGTATAACGATAAGTCACGACACATTCGTCGTCGACATAACACCGTAAGACAACTACTCTCTAATGGAATTATTTTCATAGAATATGTTAAGTCTAAAGACAACATAGCGGATCCACTAACCAAAGGGTTAGCAAGAGAGTTAGTCGAGAATTCATCGAGGGGAATGAGACTTAAGCCTATTAAATAAGAGTTACCACAATGGCAACCCAACCTATTTGACTGGAGATCCCAAGATCTAGGTTCAAAGGGACAACCGAGTTGTGAATGACTCAAAAGGATCACTAGGGAGTCCAACTCCTACCCATTTCTATGATGAAATAAGTGATGTCTGCAGCGATTTAGGTTAAGTAATACTTTTAATGATTCTTATATCTAGGTAAACCTAATGGAGTATGGCAGGATACTTTTCATAAGAATCACCTATGTGAGTGTGAACTGGCAGGTTCTATAAGATTTGTGACGGGTTACAATTCTCTAGAGCACTCATGAAAAACCAGGTTGTTCAGGGCCAAAATGAACACAATAGTGAGAACTAAACTGTGTCTGGAGATATACTGTGTGAGTTCTATTGTCTTGGTTTACACAAACGGCTGAACAGTTCAAGACATCATGTTCACTGGTTAGCTAGTAAATCCGATAGTATCTCACAAGGGAAGGTTCAAAGCCAAAAGCTACCTATCCTTTGCAGAATATTTCCAATTTCTGTACTCTCTATATTTAGATCATGTTGTTGCATTTTCTCTCCGTCAAATTCCATTCATGTGGGGGGTTGTTAGAAAAATGGTTTAATATAGGCATATTTTTTAGCCCAAATTTGAGTGGGCCCCAAACGTCTTTTGGGGTGGGTTCGAAGAGGTGAAATGTTCCTTGCCGCGTGGCAAGTCACGCGGTGAAGACAGAACGTCAAAACCATTTATGAGTAAATGGAAAGTTGACATCATTTTCGAGTCTAACATTAATTTTTCTTTGATAAAATTCATTTGAATTTTTTCGATAAAAAATTATTGTGAGAATTTAATTTAATTCTAAATTCAAATTTTGGGTTCCTAAGTGGTTTCCTAAAGTTTGTAATTGTGGGAATTTAATTTAATTCTAAATTCAAATTTTTAGTTCCTAAGTGGTTTCCTAAAAAATTGATTAAACTATTTAAATAGTTTAATAAAGTTATTCCATTCAGTGAAAGGTTTTATTATATTAACTATTCTGATAGTTTAATTATAATAGTTTCAAACAGTTTGATTAACTGTTACACCTACGGATCACTATTCAAATTGTTTGAAAGTGTGTTCAACGGTCTCTACGGCTTTTTGAATTCAAATTCTGAGGTTGTCCAAGTTTTGCACCTG
Organism: Camellia sinensis; assembly: GCF_055761805.1. NCBI lineage: Eukaryota > Viridiplantae > Streptophyta > Magnoliopsida > Ericales > Theaceae > Camellia > Camellia sinensis. The sequence continues at coordinate 95,952,450 of NC_138975.1, read as the reverse complement.
TTCACTTTGGAAATAAACCTGTTCGGGTCAAATCCTTGTGCCTATATATACCAACTTTCCAGCAGTGGTTTAGTATCGGAAAATCAGTCTAAGAAAATTCCTTTTGCTATCCAAACTTCAATTTTTTGGTGCATTTTTCTTCATTTTAGTTTTAGTATAAATTTCAGAGAGTATTAGAACACAGGTTTGGTTCGCCGTACAAATTTGTTTGGTCTGCTACAACAATTTTGTGAAGATCATTGTATCCTGGGAGATAGACGCCACTCAACTGTAAGTATCGTAGCGGGGCGAATCTGTCTTAAGGACAGAGTGTCACACACTCGACTTGGTCTTGAATTATTTATTTGGTTCAAAGAAATAAATTCTGTAAGATTTATTTTATTTTGTTTGATTTAATTTCGTAAAATTTTATTTACACAGAAGATTGTTCCAACCGTTTAGGTTGATTTATTGATTGTGGAACAACAAATCTAAATCACTTTTGTACATGCTAGATGATTTAGATTGTTAGTTTTGTTTGTTCAGGAATTTTTGCAATTAAATATGTTTCGAATCACGAATCACATAGATTTTTCAAATGGCACCAAAGCGGGTCACTCATGTTTTTTTTAATTTAATTTATTTTTTTTTATAAAAACTATAGGAGTGTGATTTTGTGTGATTTATGTTAATGGATTCGATTCGCGAAGGTAACTCGACCCATAGACCTCCTTTACTTGATAGGACAAATTATTCTTATTGGAAAGCTCGTATGAGGGCATTTTTAAAATCAATTGTTGAGAAAGTTTGGCACTCTATTATCTATGGGTGGAGTGAACCTACGGTTACCATTGATGGTGTTAATATGGCCAAACCAATTGATAAATGGGATACAATTGATTACCAAAATTCGAGTTGGAATAGTAAAGTGCTCAATTCTTTCTTTTGCTCTATTGTAACTGAAGAATTTCATCGTATTTGTACGTGTGAGGTAGCAACAGAGGCTTAGGACATTCTTGAAACAATTCACGAGGGTACTATGCTGTTAAAAGGTCAAAACTTCACCTCCTCTTTTGAAACCCTTTGTATGCGCGAGGATAAGATGTTTGATGATTTTTATGCTAAACTTAGTAACATCGTGAATTCTTGTTTCACACTCGGCGAAAAAATCCTTGATTCTAAAGTGGTTGGAAAAATTTTGAGGTCCTTAGCCGATGGGTTCCAATCAAAAGTGACTGCTATAGAGGAGGCTCAAGATGTTGAGAACCTCAAGCTTTATCAGTCGGTTGGAAACCTACAGACTTATGAAGCCATCTGATTTCAAAGAAAAAACAAAAAGATAATGTGGCCTTTACTAGTGCTCATGAGACTGCTAAGAACCTTGATGCTAAAATTGATCTAGAGTCCAAAATAATGGTTGTGTTTACCAAACAATTTGAAAGAAAAAGAAGCCTAATTTCAAGGACTCTAGCTCTAAAGATAAGGGTAATGATAAACCTTAAGTTGTTCAACCCAAAGTTGCTCCAAAGACTGCAAAGAAGACTATGATAGGACAATGAGTCAAGTGCTATGAATGCCAGGGGTTTGGGCATATTGCTCTTGAATGTCCTTAAAAAAAGAGCCGAAAGAAAGTCTACACAGTGACTTAGGATAATGAAAGTGGGTTAGAGCAAGAAGTCGACGAAACCGAATCTTGTGAAGACGGAGATAGCACCTACATGGTATTCTACTCTAGCTTCACTCAATTAACTCTCAAGCTGGTTGAGTTTACTCATGGGCCTAGTCTACATTGTGCTCCTACCTTTGATGGGAGTAATTATCTATACTAGAAGTGTAGAATGAGAGTTTATCTTAAAGCTTGGGATCTTGAAGGTTTGCGCACAATTGAGGAGAATGTCGAAGCACCATTTGTGATCAATCCGGACACCAATCAAAACGTTGCCAAGCTGACTGAGGAATGGAGTGATATTGAAAGGGCTGACATGGAGAGCAGTGAAAGAGTTTTGAACACCATCCAAGAAGCACTTTTTAAAGAAAAACACAGGATCAGATCTCTCATTGTAAGAATGCCAAGGATGCATAGGTTGCTCTTATGCAATTCCATAAAGAAACGGAGTCATCTTCACAACCATCTAGTAATACCCACATCAATGCCTTAGTCACTCGACTGGATGCTCTTGAGGAGAAAGAAGAAGAAAAAGAAGATGATGAACCTCAGAGGATAATGATGAGATAGATGGTGAAGAACTTCAACAAGCTTACGAAAAGCTATATAGCGAATCTCTAAATTTATCCAAGTTGATTGACAAACTCACTGTCAAACTCTAAACACGTGAAAGTGAGAATGTCAAGTTAAAGGATGAGATTTCTGCAGCTAAAACAAATGTCATCATTGTTTCAACTGATAGACAAGCTCCCTGTGCAAAGCTTCTGACCTGTGAGACCGAGAGGAACGAACTCCTGAAAATCTATGCCACATATGAAGAAAAGATTGAATCCCTAAAGATGTCTCAAGTTTCCTTGGAAGAGCTAGTCAGTCAAAAAGAGAAAGAACTCAAAAATGCTAGAGCCACAAATGCTATGTGGAATAGAGGATCAAAGACTCTGGAAGACATCATTGGGTCTCAACAAATGGGTAATGACAAAAGTAGGATAGCCTGTGGTGATGCAACACAGCAAAAAGAAAATGCTCCTACAACTCACTACAAAAGAACTCAAGCCAAAGGCAAGTTGAAGATCCAACTAGATGACATGCCTCTCCATCAAGCTAAAGGTGGTATGACCAAAGAAAGGGAGGTAAAACCCGTTTTTATTTATCATCATTGTGGTAGGTATGGCCACATTTGTCTCTATTATTTTGAGTTATTTGGTAGAGTCTCTCAAAATGTTAGAAATTCTAATACTTCATGGGTTAGAAGACAACCTTACATGTCAAGGCGGAATACCAGGATTCATAATGGTGTTCACAACGCTAAGACATTTACTAAGAATGGTAGTCCCCCTTCTGTGAAGACAAAAAATATATGGGTAAGAAAGAGTGACCTAACTTGTTTTGTTGTTCACACTGCATTGAAAGCACGTGACTCGCACATGTGGTATCGTGGCAGTGGGTGTCCTCGTTACATGTTAGGTGACAAATTCTACTTCACTTCCATTGAAAAATATGAAGGAGGAATTGTTACCTTTGGAGATGGTGGCACCTCTAGAGTCATTAGTAAGGGCTCTATAAGTGTCCCCGGTCTTCCTAATCTAGAAAATGTTTTTCTTGTTGACGGCCTTAAAGAAAATATTTTGAGCATTAGTGAAATGTGTGATTCACATCATGAGGTATTATTTTCAAAAAATAAATTTTTGATTTTGGATAAAAAAGGAAATACTGTCATGCATGGGGTTCGTATATCTGATAACTACTGTGGGATTATTACTACTAATGATCTCACTTGTCACTTGGCCATCATAAGTAATCTTGACCTATGGCATCAACGATTAGGTCACATGAATTTCAAAGACCTAACTAAGATAGCCAACAAAGAGATTGAGAGAAGTACCCAAAATGGGTAAGTATGTGAACCAAATGTGTGGGCCATGTCAATTAGGGAAGCAAACTCGAGCCCCTCAGAAGAAAGTGAATAGCTTAACAACCAAGTGTCCTCTTGAGCTTGTTCATATGGCTCTTATGGGACTCACTCATAATGAAAGCATCAGGGGTAAAAGATATATTTTTTTAACTGTTGATGATTATACTCGTTTTACACAGGTAAATTTTTTAAGAGAAAAATCTGATATGTTTGATACTTTCAAATCCTTAGTCCTTAAAATCCAAAATGAACAGGGTGTTTCTATCGGGCATATCATAATAATTTGAACTGATCATGGTTGTGAATTTGAAAATTGTTCGTTTTTGGATTTTTGTGATATACATGGCATTAAGCATAAATTCTCTGCACCCAGTACCTCACAGCAAAATGGAGTTGTTGAGAGGAAAAACAGGGTTGTTCAAGAGATGGCTAGGGTCATGGTCCTTAGTAAGAAAGTTCCTCCTAAGTTTTGAGCTGAAGCCTTAAATACCAGTGTTTATGTGGTGAATTATGTGTATCTAAGGCTCGACACATTACAAACTCCATATGAATTATGAAAAAGGTTGAAACCTAATGTAAAATACTTCAAAACTTTTGGGAATGAATGTTATATTTTCAAAGATAGAGAGCCTTTGGGGAAATTTGACTCCCGTAGTGATAAAGATATTTTTCTAGGGTATTTAACCACCTGTAGAGCCTTTTGTGTGTATAATCCTTGTACTTTATCTATAATAGAATCTATCAATGTGGTTGTAGATGACACAGGTTCTCCAATGGCACCTTTACAGGAGGAAGAAGAAGGTGATCCTCAAAATCTAGACATGGCACAACAAAGTCAATGAGAAACACGAGGCAATGATCAAGAAGGCAAACAAGCAGCAACTCCTATGGCAAGCACTAGTCCAAAAAGTGCAAAAAGAGACACCACCACTGCTACTCAGGTCACTACTAGTCCTATCTTGAAGCCATTGACAAGGGTGAAACTGAATCATCCGATACAACAACTGATTGAGAGTTTCTCAGACCGAATGAAAATGTGGAAGCAAATTCGGGAGGAGGTATCTCATACGTATTATGTTTCTTTAATTGAACCTAAAAATGTAAAATAAGCCTTACTAGATGATAGTTGAATTAATGCAATTCATGAAGAATTAGGTCAATTTGAACGTAACAAAGTTTGGACTCTTGTTCCTAGACCTAGAGATATGCATGTAATAGGTACCAAATGGATATTTAAAAATAAATTTGATAAGAATGGTACAATGGTTAGAAACAAAGCTAGGTTAGTTGCTCCAGGTTATACACAAGTAGAAAGTGTTGACTATGATGAGACGTTTTGCCCTTGTTGCACGTCTTGAATCTATTTGTATTTTACTTGTTATTGCATGCTTTCCTGGATTTAAACTGTTTCAAATGGATGCACAAAGTGGTTTTCTTAATGGGTACCTGAAGGAAGAGGTCTATGTTGAGCAACCAAAGTGATTTGAAGACCCTAAATTTCCAAATCATGTCTACAAGTTAGACAAGGCTTTATATAGGCTGAAACAAGCCCCTCGGGCTTGGTATGATAGACTTACTATAGTTCTACTTGACAATGACTTTCAAAGGGGTAATGTGGACAAGGCCTTATTTGTGAAACATACTAAGTCTCATATCCTAGTTGCTCAAATTTATGTTGATGATATTATGCTTGGATCCACATCTGGATCTCTTGTGAAATATTTCTCGGATTGCATGACACATGAGTTTGAAATGAGCATGATGAGGGAATTATCATTTTTCTTTGGGCTTCAAATTAAGCAGTTGTTGTCAGGTATGTTTGTTTTCCAAACCAAGCATGCCAAAAACTTGGTGACCAAGTTTAGTCTAGAGTCAGCTAAACATGCCCGAACGAACCCCCATGAGCACGAGTCTTCACCTCCCTAAAGACTGCTCTAGCACTGATGTTGATCTTATCCTTTATAGGAGTATAATAGGGAGTCTTTTGTACCTCACAGCCAGTTGGCCTGACATTGCATTTAGTGTAGGTGTTTGTGCCCATTTTCAAGTCTATCCTAAAGAGTCTCATCTTCTAGCTATCAAACAAATTATCAAGAATGTTAGTGGGACTTTGGGTTATAGGATTTGGTTCTCGTTTGACACCACGACCAATGTCACTAGCTTTTCTCATGCCGATTGGGCAAGGTGTGTTGATGATCACAAAAGCACATCTGGAAGGTGTTTTTACCTTAGGAATAATTTGGTTGCATGGCATAGAAAAAAGCAGAATGCCATCTCTCTTTCGACCGCTGAGGCCAAGTATATAGCTGCAGGGAGTTGCTGTGCTCAAATGATCTGGATGAAGCAAGTGCTTCATGATTATGGTGCACTTTGTTCTGTGAGAACACGAGTACCATCAATATCTCCAAAAATCCAATCTAACACTCTTGTACTAAACATATTGACACTCGCCAACATTTCATTAAAGAGTTAGTTAATGAGGGTCTTGTTGTTCTTGAACATGTACCCACTGAGCATCAAAGAGTATATATTTTTACCAAATCCCTTGATCTTCTTAGGTTTGAGTTCCTTAAAAAGACCATGGGAGTAATGCTCATAAATTAGAGTATTACTTGCTGCATGTGTGGTTGTGTGTGATTGGCATTCTGTGTGCTTGGATATATTAATCTCATTATCATTGATACTTGTCATCTTTGAACATAGATTTATTTGAACACCTCTCATGCTGCTTGCAAGGTTTAATGTGTCATTGTCCCTAGTTCATTTTGAATGTGCATGCTCATTGCCTTCATGATCTTATTCTGTACGCATTCTTGAGTTAAACTGTTGCAGGGGTTTCCGCATAAGTGATCAAATTTCTTTATGGACTACTAGCATTTGTGTCTTGTGTATTACTAGAGGAATTGACCTATACTAGCATATCATGGGTGATGTTGAGTCTCTTAACCACCTATCATATTTTTGCATCTCCACGGCTTTCCCCTCAGTTCTTTGTACTCAAGGCATGAGGAAAAAGTTACATTAGAGGCACCAACCAAGCAATCCTTATTTTCTCCATGCTTCTCTGGTTTGGTTTATATACTCTTGAGCATGAAAACTACCAATGAATGTGCAAAAGAAAGAAAGAAAAGTAAAAATAAATAAATAAATAAATAAACTGACTCTTTGATTGAGGGGGAGCCTCCTTCTTTACTCAATAAATACCCATTGTTCCCTAGTAGTTTGCCTTTCCTCAATCGTGTGTAAATTCTATTGCCACTCAAGGATTGCACACACACAAACACACACACAATATGTGAGCACTCATGTTTGTCCTCGAGATGTGCATTCACATGCTACCTATGTTCATTGATATATGCTTACTTGACTTGCTCATGATATCATATTGTCTATTTTGTAAGATTGTGAGCTTCATGATGTGTGGATTATCTCATCTTAGTATCCCATCATTGCCATCGTACTAATCCATCCTTGTTTCAACTTTGAATGAGGGATTTTGGATGCTCAGCAGGTTGTATTTGAGACTCTTGCACACCTTCTAGAATTTTTTACACTGCTCAAGCGAAGGTTCTTGCACTCGAGTGGTAAATGCTGCAATCTAGTATTTTGGAAGGTGGCACGAACTATTGACAGCATGTTTTTTGGGCTCAAGTGACAAAGTCTTGGCTCGAGTGTTGAACGCGCATTTTTATGACTTTGCTCGAGCGACAAAGTTGTAGCTCGAGCAGTCTATACAGGTTTAAATAGTTGAACCCGCCCATTCCACACCATTTTTTCCCCCAAATCCTCTTCTCTCTCCTAGGGCAGACACCTGTCATTGCCGAGCTCGCTCGCTTACTTCTTGATTTCTTGTGCTTTAGCCCTTGGATTTGTGATCTTCATCGCGATTTGGTAAGCCTCCTCTATTTTATTTTATTTTATTTTTTTGTTATTTTCTTTTCCTTTCTTTTCTCTTTCCATAGTACTGATTGTTCCATGCCTAGGGTTTTCACGCTAGTATTCATCTACTGTTTTTTTCTTCTTTCTTTCTAGTTGTTGTTTTGTTATCCAGGTTCATTTATTTATTTATTTCCCTAGGGTTTTATTGTGTACTTTGATTAAATTGTGTAACTAAGTCACTTTGGATATTGATCTTTCACATCATTAATCATGATTAGTTTATTCCTATTTTCCTGTTGGTGGTTGTCCTTGGATTTTATTGTTATCTACTGCTTACTAATGGGACCTTGTCCTTCGTATTTGAACTTGGGGTGTTGGTTTAACTGTGACATGTTTGGGGATGTCTGGTTTGTCTATTGGTAATCTTTAAGGGGTTATTGGTGGTTTTACTTGGGTTCTCGGGGTTTAGTTATGGCTGAATCATCTAAACGCCGAAAGACTACTGCATCTTGACCCTCCTTTAACACTAACAAATTTTAATCTAAAGAAAAGGCTACCTTATTTCAGGATTTTTACAAGTCTAGAACCATTCATCTCGAGTGAAATGTCCAACCCTCCACCTTCGAGTCCATTCTCATTCACTCTGCCTTTGATGCATTAGGAGGTGATCATGTCCTACTCTTCTCAGGTCAACAAGATCTCAGTTGGGACTGGGAACTCTATTGTAACATTCACTCTGTTGATCTGGTCTCGACTTCTTTCAAAACTTAGGTTCGTTCCAAGGAACTTCATGTTGACGGGGAGTTTATTCGGTCCTATCTTGATATTCCCCATGTATGTGATTGTCACTTCCCATTCCTTGCTTATCGAAATGCTGATTTTGACATGGTGTTTTCTGAAATATGTGGCACACCTTGGACTTGGATTACTGAGGCACTTATTAAGAAAACGAACTCCGTCATTGTTTTCGCCTTTTGAACATCATTGTTTGTGCCAACATTCATGTCACAACCCACAATTCTTATATTTCACGGGACCAAGGTTATGTGCTCTATTGTATCGACCGTCGTCTTTCTATTTATCTTCTAGAAATGATTGTTGAAGAGATGATTTTGGTTTTTGAAGGTAAAAAATCATTAGGTCTTCCTTATGGGTGTCTTGTCAATCGGATTCTCTTGTCTATCTTTGTTCCTACTTCTTTCGATGATGAGTTTGCATGTCCAATCAAACCTATCACTAAAAAGACAGTGTCCCAAAGTCATGCTCATGTTAAAAGGGGGCTATGTCATAGGTGGGTGGTTCTGGTACAAGTTACGACCAAATGGATGAAGAAGCCGAGTTGGAGTCTACAATTGTCGGTGGGAGGTGTAGACGCGCCCGAACGTCCCAGAAAAAATCCCGTTTTGCTCATTGGGCTTACTACAGTTCGGACTCAATGTCTCGGTTCTTAATCTGATCTCGCAAAGTGCAATACGAGATTGATAAATCACCAAAGAGTCCAAATCCGGCAAATCGTTTTGAAAAACTGATTTTTAGAAAGAAGTGCCAAACATGGATTGCTTTGCCAGATACAGAGTCGCCACCTAAATATTTTATTTTGGGGGGAATTTAGGAAACCCTGACTCGTGCCTAAGGCCACGTGTCCGTCATCACCAAAGTTGCCTTGGCTCGGGAACTTGGGTATGATTGGGGAAGGTCATGCAATGAGCACCCCCGCTCGCCCGATCAAAGATCGGCCACTACTAAACATGATATCTTGTTTTGAAAACATATGTGCTCTTATTCCAATTTATTAGCCTAGAATTGCTACATGATGCACACAACATACAAGTATAGACTGGATCGCCTAAGTTGGAACAAAACACCGCGTATCCGTTTGTTTTGGAAATGATTTGAAGTTTGCTACTTGCAAGTAGGCTAAAACACGGATTTCAATGAATCGTTCCAATTCAAATAATCCAACCTCCATCCACAGGCGTTCAGGCAGTTATATCACATAAGCAAATAGCCTCATGGAAAGCATGCTAACATGGAAGTCACTCACACACATGCAAGGATGCTAAAGCATAAACACTCACCGAGTACTCCAAGCCAAAATAGAAATTAGTTAGTAATCAATGCATGATCGTAGTTCATGTTAAGATGACTAATGCAACACATGCGAAATGCAACTAAGATACGCTCGGCTATTCTAAGATGGCGTATGAGATGCTATAGATAACATGTATTCAACTTGGAATTGAAATACAATGCAGTTAGTACGATACGCCGAGCTCGGTACATGCAAGACAAATGAATGGATGTAATCATGCGAGCATAAGGATGCTAATTGAAATATGCCCTAAAACTAACCATCATAAGCTGATAAATAAAAGGGAGAAAGACGTGGGGTTGGAAGACATGCATCACACACACACACACTTATTACAACAGTTGGCCCTCTCAACGGAGGGTCCGAATAAATAATACGAAACCAACTAGCTAACCTAAGCTAATCTAATTAAACTAGTTATTACACAACCAAAATGAATAATGAATTATAGCTAATTATTACACAACTCTAATTAATTAACAAACTAACTAAGTAAGCAATTAAACTAGCATGCAAACTACATGAATGTGGACTGCCTCAGCTCTGCCTTGAATAATAAAGGATGCATGCATGCTCGAGTCGCCTTGTCGGGAAATCCATCGCGATGCCCCGGCTTGCCTTTGTTTGCAATTGACCTCAGAACACTGCACAAAGCTCCAGAAGGCTGAAACTCCACCCTGGGAATCTGCGGGAAGGCTGCCGACCAGCTATTGGCCTTGGAGACCACCTGCCGACCACCTTTTGTGGGAGAAACCAAAAGGGGTGGTCGGCCTGCCAGAAAAGTTGGTCGGCCGACCAGTTTCTACCTCTGGTTTCTGGTTTTCTACAACAAGGAGCAAGAGAGAGGCATGGCAAGGTATTTTCAACATATGTGTGCACGACCACTCTCCCCATCATTGTACAAGTTCAAGGAAGTGTAGGTCTCGATCCTCGAGCCACCAATCACGCATCTCGATGCATGATGGCCGAGGAATCGATTTGCACGACTTAATATAGAATGAATGCACATATGAACACATAAATGCCTAAACTCCATCATGTGTAGTCAAGAGTGTCGGCGATCGGGAATCGAGGCACGTTTCGTCACTTTGAGTACGAGACGTCCCTCGTTTCCCGTATTCGGACTAACTCCTATCCCGAACACAATGCAACAAACATGGCATGCACAAATGTAACTCTAGCATGCAATCCTAATGCTATGCAACTAAGTGATGCAAACATGCAAAGGATGACATGTAAACATGCAACTAGCATACACAATGCTATGAACTAACAATGGCATACTCAATGCACGAAGTACTTAGCATACACAATGCACCTAAGAACTAACATACACAATGAGATGAACAAGGCATGCACAATGCAATGATCAATCATGCAACAATGTGGCATACTCAATGCTATGGACTACAATGACATACTCAATGCAAAATGGACTTAAACCAAAATGAATGGGCCTCAGTCACACCCAAATCAGTGGCCAAACATGATGAAAACAAGACTCCAAAACTCATGCTAGCATACACAATGCAAGGACCTAAGCCGAAGGCACAAAAACACAACTCTACAAAAGCATTGAAATATGGCATACAATGACACATGTTCCAGCTCTGAAATGGCATACAAAATGGCTCTGAAATGACTCTGAATCATGCAAACAACTCACACAACGCATGTTGAACGACTCAAGCATTGAAACTAGTGAAGTGCATTACACTATAGGCATGCAAAGCGATGCTCAAATGACGAAACCAACCCCAAACAGACCCTATGCAGACCCAAAACAGTTGCAAAATGGGTTGGGATGATGGTCTGAAAAGCACAAAAGTGAAGCTCATGCAATGGCTCGCAAATAGGGCATAAATGCACAACTCTAAAGAGCACTGAAAGCATGGAACATATGGAAGTGTAGCACCCCTATAAGCTCTGAAATATCATGCCCAATGATGCCAAAACATGTAAATAGCTCAAGTTAAGCATGCGAGGGACCTCCAAACTCAAAGCTAGTCAATACTATTACACAACAAGTATGCATGGCTGGAATTTTTTGACCAAGAGGCCTCAAGACAGAGCTAAGGAAGCCCAAAATATGAACAAAATCAGTTTGAAGTGTGGCCAAAATATGCTAGAATAGAGGGTCAAAACAACATGCATTGTGATCTAGTGAACATGAGTTACACTCCAAGCATATGAAGCATGTGATGGACTACCAAACCAAGCAAAAACAGAGTCATGGCATGCCAAATGATGGCCAAAAACCAACTGAAACAAGACCAATACATGCAAGAATGACATGCTCCTTTGATAAGCCATGAAAGGAATTACTCTACACATGCAAGAAGCAAGCAAAAGGGGACCAAACCAGCCATGGTAAGAGCCTAGGAAGGTCCTAGAAGTCCTCAAAAAGTGCCTGAACTAGGCCCCCAAATGGTATAAACGTATGCTCCTTTGGTAGGCCAAAAATGCTAGTAAATAAGACAACAAGAGAGAGGGTCACCCCTCTCTGGTTTATGCCCTCAAAGCCACATTCTCACCACTGAAAATCCATTGGATTTCAGTGCTAGGAAGGCCAAGGAAAGACTAGCTCAAATGCCTTATGGCATGACACAAAACAAGGCTAAATAGAGCATGCAAGAGGGTAGATGACCCTCAACACCAAAAGAACCTTGAACAAACATGAAAATCACTTAAATATGAACTTTTTTCAGTTGACAACAAATCTCAAATAAGCATGCAAATGAGGCTAAGAGAATGATCAAAATAATGCTTAAACGAGGGAAAAGTGATTACCCTTAGAGCTCAGTAAGACCAGCCAACTTTTGGACCAAAAACCAGCTTTTTGAGATCTCTCAAAACCCTCCAGCAACTTAGTAACAATGGTGGAGGTGTATGGTTATGAGGTGGTGTGCAATAGGCCAAGAACAAAGCACTTTCTAAGTCTAAAATATAGAGACAAAGAGAGAGATATATGCTTTGCCTTAGTCAAGAAGCTAAAAAAAGGCTCAAGATCCTCCATACACGTGTATGGAGGATACAGTCTGTGCCTTCCAGCTGGCATAGCTGGCATGCACTCAGACAGACAAAACATGAGGAAGCTGGCCGACCAGAAGAGGTGGTTGGCCGACCACTTTCCCTGGTCGGCCGACTAGGGCAAGTGGTCTCCCAGATAAAAACTGGTCGGCCAATGCAAATGGTGGTCTCCACATTGAAAGCAAGCTAGTGGTGTGGTGGGAGACAAGCAAATGTGGCTCAAAGACCAAGAAAACCAGCTTCCTGACAAGAAAATCGGCTGGCGGGGAGAAAGTGGTCTCCAGGGAGAAAAGGTGGTCTCCCGTCCTTGTACCACCTCCTAAACAAGGAAAACAAGGTTCATGCCAAAAATGAACCAACACGAATGCAAAACGAGAGTTCGGAGGGTAAAGCGCGCGGCCGGGTGCCCCGAAAACTGGCTGTTGAGCACAAAAGGTGGCGTATGACCACAAAGGTGGTCTCCCGGACCACAGTGTCACTCTAGACAGAGGAAACAAGGTGTGTTACAAAAACTGTGCCAAACGGAGAATGTTAAGCGGTCCCGAACCGAGGCCCACGGCTGACGGCTCCGAAAACCGGAAACTAGTCTCCAAACGGGAACAGTGGCCTACGATCGCGAAAAGTAGCCCACGGCCACTGAGAGATGGTCTACAAGACCTCTCCCTCCCTCCGGAAAGAGAAAACAAGACTTAGTCCGCAGACCGAGTCCAAACACAAAAAGTTTCGAGGCTCGGAGGGTAAGGCTCTCAGCCAAAACTTTGAAACTTCAGAACGAGCACAACATGCACCATCACCGAGCGCTCAATCGATGACGTCTGAGTCTTAAGGTCGGTCAAAAATGGGGTGTCTACAAGAGGGAGCAACCTCCTCTGGCTTGTACTATTCAGGGACCGCTTCGTCAAGTAGACCAGGCCTTATTTGCACATTTTGATCGCTTGGACACCCAGATGGATGTATATGATGCACGTCTCACGAACTTAGAGACATCCACCGATGCTCGTACTATTCTAGTCACCTAGAGCATGTTGTGGACCAGTCATCTATCCAACTTGCTCAAATTCTTTCCATGCTTCAGATGTAGCAGGAACCTCCTCCACCCCCACCATATCCATGATGTTTTCCTGTTTATCCATGTTTCTTTACTTTCGACAGTTCTTATTTTTACTTTGTGGACATATCTTGTTTCTCTTATTTTGATAGTTTGTCAATACCACTTGATTGCTTCCTTTGTCTCTCCCGAACAAAAATGGGGAGTATTTTGGTTTATTATGGGATTTTGGATGGTGGGGAATATATTATTTTTGGATATTGCTTTTGGATATTGCATTTGAATTTTGGATGGTCTACTTGTTTTATTTATCATTGCTAATCATATTAATTGTTCATTTCTTTATAGCTAATGTTTATGCAAAGTTTTCTTTGCAGGTGGTTTATTCACTATGGTTAGAAGGTGATGTGCAGAATGGTTGAGTTCATTTTTGGTTGTTTTGTGTCTAGTGCGTGAGTTTGTTGGGATTTAAATGTTAGATGTGTTTTGTTCGGGAATTGATAAAGAGGGAGATTGTTAGGTCCCTTGTGTTGTCAATTCTGAGAACAAACACTTTTTCCTGTTGTGATATGTGGTCTGTTTTATCATGGATTGGTAGAGCGATGTAATGGTCGCTCGAGCGAAGAATCCCCTGCTCCCAGAAGTTTAACTAGTCTGCAAAAGTACTGGGAGGGTTCAATGTTCACTCGAGCAAACTTGTTGGTGCCTCAAGTGACGTCGATGATGGATTTCACACGTATGAGACACACCGCTCAAGCGACCATTTCATGGCTTGAGCGGTCTTCGACACGTTGTTCTCTATAAAGCTATGCGAACGACAGAATTTAGGGTTACATATTCTAGATCATATTTTTGAGGGCTAGGGTTTCTCTCTGGAGGTTCTTTGCTTGTTTCCTTTGATGTCCTGGTCTGTTTATCTTACGATCTGAGTTGTTTACATCAAAGGGTTTTTTGATCATTCATATCAAAGAGTTCATGTTCGGTGGATTCCGAAGATTTGAGCGTGAAGCCTTTCAAGGAGTTTGAAGTAGCTCGTTGTCATGGATTCGATGTGGGTGTTGTGGATTCAACATCAAACTAATCAATTCCGAGACGAAGGCATTGGTGAAAGAGGCACAAGTTGTTAAAGACAATTTTATAGAGTGTTGGGTAAATTGTTTGGTAATCTTGTGTATTTTCATTAGTCATAGTAGATTGATTAGTGACGTTTCGTCCGTGATTTTTTTATCACAATTGGAGGTATTAAACTATGATTTTTTTTCACGTAAAAATCATTTGTGTCAATTTATTGATTGTGGAACAACAATCTAAATTACTTTCATATGCGCTAGATGATTTAGACTATTAGTTTTGTTTGTTTGAGAATTGTTGGAATTAAATTTATTTTGAATCACAAATCATAGGTTTTTCAGAGAGATTTGGTAAAAAATGATAAGAAATGAAGAGAAAAGATATACTTTTCTGATATTCGAATAGTATAAATTTGTTAGAAATTACGAGAAATAATGAGAAGTGAAACTTGTTTATGTCATAATGATGAGATTTGGTGTGGAATAACCTCATTAGTTGTATAATATTCCTATTAAGATACAAATAAAGAAAAATGAAATTCCAACCATATCGCTATATTAATATTGCCCATTACTCATTCAAATATGGTAGTGGGAAATGACAATAATTTCATTTCATTTCATTTCTCATTTAAATCTAGAGTTGGGCAAACATTCAACTAACTTGCCCAACCTGTCCAATCCACCCAATCCAATTCTACTCTACCTCAAATGAGTGGTTTCGATGTAATGAGCAAACAAATATCGCTCTAACAATTTTTTTTTAAAAAAAGTTTCGATCAGATGATGAATATACAAGTTTTAATTCTACAAGCTTAGCTAGGGCGCACGGAACTAATATTATAATATTTATTTGTTCAATAAATAATTTATTGAAACTTGAAATGGATGCTTTTTGTTTTTTAAAAAAATCGAAACCCTCACTCATCATTGTTTTGTTAAAAAATTAGAATTTTTTTTGTAAAATAGGATTTGTTCAGTATTTTTTTTTTTGGGTGGTAAAATTAGAGATCACAATTAATTAATAAAGTTTTTTTTCCCACAACCCACAATCCGTAAAAAAAAAACCATCCAATCTAATTAAATTCCAATCCCTACATTCTAATCAATTAAATTCCAATCACACCACACAAATCATGACATTTGTCATGTTATCTTCTCATAAAAGATAGAGATTTTTTTTTTTTTTTGTGATGAAATCCATTATTTTAATTAATAAATTATCGATAGTGTTATATGTACTAATTAATATACAAACTAATGTATTTACTATTAATAACTCTATTTATTATACAAATTATGAATATTTAAAACTTTTAAAATTATACTATATCATTTATTAATATACTAATATGTAGATTAATTAATGCATTCATAAATTACATGTTAGAGCACCATTCGAATTTGCCTGAATCAAACTATAATTTCTCAACCAGCGGGTAATGACTCGGAAGAAGGAAAGATGAGCAGCACAGTTGACAAGCTGGTCTTCACGCGTATACATATTACTAGAAATAATAAGGTGCCGTTTGGTTTTTTTTTGATCGGTAAAAAAAAAAAATCTTTATTGATGAAACATACAAAGTATGATTAGAAACATCAATAAAGAGGAGCTTAAAGCTAACACGAAGCTCCAAGCGCCAGTTGGTGAGAAACCAACAAAAAAAAAAACAAAAGATGCTGCCACATAAACAAACAAAGAAAAGAACAACGCCAAGAAACCAAAGGCATTCAACCCATTGACAATCAACCCATGTGCATTCAACCCATTGACATTCCTCCCAGTGACACCAAAAAAACCAACCACCTAACATATTGACATTCATCCCATTGAAGCATCCAGCATGAACTCGAAACAAAACAGCAACCAAACCAGACCATATCACCAGCAGAAGAGCTACCTAGCAGCAGACTCCAGTTTTTGTACCACCCATGCAATGACTGGACTAGCAAAATGAACAAACTTGGAAGTCTATAAAGAGGCTCATCATGTCATCGATCCCTACCCTATAACAGAAATGCACAACCCCATAGTAAACCAGCACACTATACTGAAGCAGATTGGCGGAGCAGGTGCAGAAGATTAAACAGAACAACTCAGATAAGGCAGATTAATAACACAGCAAATCAAAGCGGACTCCACAAAAATATCAACCAACCCACGCTCAGCAAGAACATTATGAGACACCCCTGTATGCATCTCCCAAGCAAGATCTAATGTGCTCCAAATTAAAAATGAAATCATGCACTGAGAACCTGCAATCCTTATATACCTCCTTAAACCAAAAGGACATCCTAACCTTAACCATATCAGAAACACCCTCCTTGGGGCAACATCTCGAAATAAGCATTCATTGCGATGGTTCCATAGAGACCACATAACAACCATAGGAAGAGCTTTCCACATCAACCTCGCCTTTTTCGTAAACCTCACCCCTGCCCACCAGTCAAGAACAGACTTACGTTTTCAGTTTTCTATTTATATTTATAAAAATTTTAAAAACTTAAATAAAAATTTATTTGGTAAAATTTTTGATTTATAAATCAGTGGTCTCAGTTTATAAATTTGGCCAAAAAATGAAAACACAAAAAATGTGTTTCCATTTTTAGTTTTCAATTTTTTTTTAACCACCCAACACTAGCCACCACCCGCCACCATTTTCCACCACCGTCTTCCGCCACCTCCACCCACCCCCCACCCCCCACCTGCCACCACCACTCACCACCCACCTGCCACCACCACCCGCCACTACCACCCACCACCACCACCCACTCGCCACCACCACTCATCCCTTGGCACCACCACCACCACCACCACCATTACCACCCACCGCCCACCTGCCATCCACCATCCACCACCTACTTGCCATCACCACTCACTACCCACCTGCCACCACCTACCACCACCGGCCACCTGTCATCCACCCACCCTTTCCCACCACCACCACCATCACCCACACCCACCCGCCACCTACCTGCAACCACCACCCACTCGCTACCACCTACCACTCGCCACCGTCACCCACTCACCCACCCACTACCACCACCACCCGCCACCACCCACCACCACCCGCCATCCGCCACCCACTTGCCACCACCATCAACCACCTGCCGCCACTTCCGCCACCACCGCCACCACTACCAACTCGTTACCACCCACCACCCGTCACCGTCACCCACCCAACCACCATCACCACCCACCACCCACCCGCCACCACCCACCATCACCCGCCATCCGCCACTCACCTGCCACCACTACCCACTACCCACTACCTGCCACCGCCACCACCCACTACCCGCCACTGTCATCCACCCACCCACTACCAGCACCCGCTACCTACCTGCCATCCGCCACCCACCTGCCACCACCACCCACCACCCACCACCCGCCGCCGCCGCCACCACCACCACCACCACCACCCACTCGCTACCACCCACCACCCGCCACCGTCACCCACCCACCCGCCACCACCCACCACCACCAAGTACCCACCACCCACCGTCACCACTTTCCACCACCCGCCACCGCTACCACCACCACCCACTCACTACCACCCGCCACCGTCACCCACCCACCCGCCACCACCCACCACCACCAGCTACCCACCACCCACCGTCTTTCGCTGCCACTTGCCACTACTTGCCATTTTTCACTCTTTTATATATTTTTTAAATTTTGTAAACATTTTGTCAATTACCAAACGCGTTTGTAGTTTATGTTTTTCTAAAAATAAACAAAAAATAAACAAAAACCAGTTTATAAAATTTTTGTAAATATAAACTGAAAACGTAAACGTTACCAAACACACTCTAAATATTCCTAACGTTTTACTGACTTTAACGTTTATCTTTGCCTCTGACGGCTGAATTTGAATTTGAATTTGAAAAGAGAAAATGTTATAAATTTTAAATTTTTTATTAAATAAATGGTTAAATATTTTATTTGAGTATGAAAATTTTATATTTATGTGAGATATTTAGTTATTTATTTAATAGAAATTTAATATTTTTAACTTTTATTTTTTATAAAAAATAATAAAAAAATCAATAAACAAGCAAACTTTAATGGACCACTAATAATCGTTAACCTCATATGTCGCTTTATTCATACCCCAAATAAATAAATAAATAAAAATGAAATAAAATTGAGCCATCATGTCGTAGGTTCCATGGGAAAAGACAAACAACGAGCATGTTTGAAAATACCCACAAAAAAACAAATACAAATGAACAAAATTCTTATTACAGTTTTGGAGTAAGTTCTTCACTTTATATCGCTTAAAAAAAAAAAATTATAAAAAATAATTTAATTAAATTTAAACTTATCACTATAAAAGAAAAAGTATATTTAATATACCTTTAATTATAAAAACAACACTGTACATCATTTTAATGCAATACTTTGTATATATTTTTTAATAAAATAATGTTTTTTAAATACGAAATGATATTTTATTATTACATTGTAATTATTTACATGCGTTTAAATAATGTCGTAACAACTCAAATTTTTTGAATTGTTATATGATATTTACATTAGAGCAACGTAACAATTAAATTGATTAAATCAGGGCATCATTTGACCCAGTGGTAGCTGGAAACTTTTGAGCTTGAAATTGACCTCAATTTAAAACAACGTCGTTTTGATTTTTTATTTTATTTTTCTCATAACTAGCAAAAGAAAGAAGAAAGAGAGAAAGAAAGAAAGAAAGAAGAGAAGAGGAGAGAATCAGAGAGAGAGAGAGAGAGAGAGAATCATCCATCATTAACCAAAAATCAAACCCACATCACCAATAACCACAACGACACATATTTATGACCAAACACAGATTTTCAAAATCAAAATAAATAAAAAAAAAAACCAAACACAGATCTACCACAACAGCACACAACATCATCATCATCAAACACAGATTTTCAAAATCATCGTTGCACCGTTGCCCATCGCCGTTGTTCGTCCTCCGTCGTCGTTTGTCCACCTTCTCGTCGTCGTTCGTACTCCTTCAAGGGACAAATCGGAAGTTCTTGAGAGAGATATATCGAATGAGAGGGATAAGGTGAGAGAGGCGAGAGAGAGGTGAGAGGTGAGAGTGAGAGAGAGATGAGAGTGCTAAGAGAGGACTTTCGAGCCAGTTGAGCCTAATATATTCGAGTTATGGATCATTTTCCATTACTTTTATGAGACTCTGGGTACGTCTCCTATGGAGACGAATTTCATCTTTGTGGTAGTGGTTTATTTCTCTTCCATTATGGATGTTGTATTTGATAATATAAATATTTTTTGTATTTCTAACTACTCTCTTATCAATTGGTAAAAATAAAAAAAAAATAAAAAAACTAAATTGATTAAAATATTCAAAAATATAGACGAGAAAAAAAAAATGAACTACAAAGGTGGAGATGATCAGTGCAATCAACACTTTGGCCCAACTTTATTGAAGAAATTATTCACCCAAGAACTTTGTTGAAGACAGAAGAGTAATTTCCAATTAAATTTTATTAGTAATTGACCTTAGCACAAGGTCATAATTGACTAAAACGAAACTTTGTTGAAGAAAGAAGAGTAATTTCTAATTAAATTTTATTAGTAATTGACCACAGCACAAGGTCATGATTGACTAAAAAGAATTTAAAATATTATTAAACAATTAAATTTTTTCAAACACATATGTTAGGGGAATTCTATTATACATACCTACTTATCATATGCACTTTTAGTTACGTCATTTTCTTTTGTAATTATTATAAATTTTTTCTTTAGTAATAACATTATTTTGAGGTATTTGATTATTACATTTTTGTATTTGGTTATGATTTTTTTTTATTTTTTTTAGTTATGACTTAGAAAGTATGGAATCATATCATTTTCTTTTGTATTTATAAAGTGCATGTGGTACTCTCTTTGAAGGGTGTGTACCCTAATCTTGTCTCATATATTATATATTATATAATATAAACAAATATGTTGTTAGTAGGGGTGTAAAATTGGTTCGGCCGCCCGAAGCCCGCTTGCAGCTCAGGTGGGCCTGGCCTAGTTAGGCCCAGGCCCATGCCCAGTGAAACCCTAAGCCTAGGCCCAGACTATCTATTTCACAGCTTGACCTGACTCGACCCGAAAAAATTTCCCTACCGGGCCCGACCTACCTTCAACAACTCCATGCCAGTGCACAGTGTCCAATGGTAAAAAAATCTGAAAATAATAAAATTTCTTCAAACGGTCAAATGACCATTTCCCATCAACGGCCACCATTTATTATTATTATTATTATTATAACTTAACCCCTTCCTCCTTCAAACTTCTATAAATACCACCCCTCTTCCATTTATTTCTCACAAATAAATTTCTCTCTCAAACTCCTATTCTCTCTCAACTATCTCAAAGGATTTTAAAGTCTCATGCCTAACTGGCAATTGCAATTGTGCCAAAAAAAAAAAAAAAAACACTTTTATAAGAAGAAGCCAATTTTTGTATTGTATTCGTCAATCGGTAATATTAATTATTTGAATTAATATTTATTAGTTACTTATTTTTTTACGATATGTTAGTTGTTATTCCGAAATTCTTATTATTTACTCATTATTTTGATTAATTGTTAGCTCATATATATTATTTTACTTACATTATTATGGATCTTACTATTCCTAATATTTATGTCGATATTGATGCATATACACAACATGAATCTGTTGATTCTCTTTCTACTGTACCTAATATCCTTCTTCCAATAACAACATCATCATCTAGGAGTACGCCTAGTACTGTTTGGAAGCATTTTGAAAGAGTATCTGTAATAACCTTGAACTATGTTTAGCCACTAAACCATGATTAAGAATGCTTAATGAGTAATTAAGATGAAATTCTGAATTAATTGCATAAGTATTGCATTATTTGTGATTTATATCTGTCTACTGCAGGAATATTTGTTTGTGTTTCTGTTTTGTTCTGTGAATTGAAGGCCTTATCGGCATCCGATCACGAAAATTGATTTGGGTTATGCGTTATTTAGAATTTTTAGAATTTTATGGTAGGTTTAATTAAAATTTGATTCAGAACAAATTAATTAGAATAATTAGTGTCAATTTGATTAACTTAAGCCAAGTTTAATTAGTATTCTTAATTAAGCCTATATAAGGCATATGAGACCCCTAGGATACACTTTACACTCTCATTTCTTTCTTCTTGAGCTCCAAACGTGGGAGGGAGAAGGACCAAGAGAGATTTGAACTCAATAAGGGCAATTGAGAAAGATTTGGAAGAATTTGCTTGGAACCTCAACCAATTGGCAACTTAGAGCATAATTGAACATCTAAGGTAAAGATTCAACCCTTTAGTTATGTAATTGAGCCAACAAATGCATAAATTCTAGAGGATTAAGTTGAGTTATGCAAGAATTGAGCTAGTAATGTAGAGAAGATGAACATGTCATAAATGCATGTGCATTTCATGGATTCTAAGTGTTGATTTCAACAAATTCATACATGAAAGGATCTATTTCTGTTCAAATATGGGAGCTCATTGTGGTTTTGCACTTTAACACTCCATTTGTACATGTTTTGGAAGGTTTGAATTCTTGACAACACATGCATAATACGTATATACATATTGTTCAAGGTTGGTTTTAAAGAATTAACTTGTTTTTAGGCCTTGATTTTGTGTAATAAACCTTAATTCATGATGTTTTATAAGTTTACAAGTGGTTTCTCAAGTTTTGGGGCCCAAAGGTTGTGTTTTGCAGCTTTGAATTTGACTTTTGGACATAGAACATCAATCTGGAAATTTTAAAATTCTGCCTCACCGTTAGAGTGATAAATCCTACGCTCGAGTGATCACTCTTGATTTTGCACTTCCTCTCGAGCGAGAAAAGGTGCGCTCGAGCGTAAAATGCATGTTTCCAGAAGTTTACCCATTTTGTAGACTGCTCGAGTGACCAGAGTTACGTTCGAGCGAAGACTGTAGTCTTACGCTCAAGCGACCGTCGAGCGTGCTTCGAGTGGAAAAATCAAGCAACAAATACTTTTGCAGAGTTTACAGACCGCTTGAGCGACAAAACTTGTGCTCGAGTGACCACTCTTATTTTTTTACCTATCCGCTCGAGTGAAAGCTACACTCGAGCAAGGACCCTATTTTTACCAAGATTGACTTAGTGTTTTTAATCACATTTTGACATCCTCATTGCATTCTAGGCATTCTTAAGTCCTAAATAAGACATAATAATGAGGATAAGACTTAGAAACAGACTAAGGATGAAACGCAATAAGTTAAATACTATCTGAGTGTGTGTTTCAGTGTGTGTTCCTGTTGTGTTTGTGTAGGTCACGCGCCGCAAGTTATCTGATTCATCCACTCTATCTGTCTGCTTTTAGAGCCATCTGTGAGTAATAACTTAGGAGAGCTATTTTTAACTTTATTTATTTTCTGTATGATGAAATAAGATTTTTTTTTTCCAAAAATGTTATGTTATGTACAATGAATGACTGTCTAATTTCTGACATGTATTCGTGGCATCCTTAGCAATCTGTGATATCTGTTAGCTGTTACTTGGTATTAGAAGTTCCATCATGGAACTTATATGTCTGGAATCTGTTACATGTACTAGAGGCTCCATCATAGAGCTCAACATATCTATTATCTGTTACCTGGATCCGGAGGTTCCTTTAAGGAACTTGTTATACATAGCCACCACTTGTTCTGTATTTGTTCTGTTCTGTTAGCACTAATGAGTGTACCACGTATGATTAAACATGACCTCTAATTTCTGTATAAGAATATGAATCTACTGCTGATATGGAATCCATTTTCTGAATCTAATATGGGACGTCATTCAATTAAAACCCTTTACTATGTTATTATTCACTAGGCTTCTGCTCACTCTATTACTTATGCATGTAGATGATCAGGTGCGTGGCCAAACTCAATGAAGATCGCCTAGAGCTCTGTTTTGTCAACCAACCCTTATGGCTCCCGAGGAGGTTCCGAAAGTCATGTGGTCATGTTTTGTGAACGTATAAGTCTTTGTTTTCTTTTTGAAATATGAACAAGTTTTATATTTATTTGTATGTTGGGCTAAGTCCCTTTCTGGTTATATCTGTACCGAATGTGACGTAAGACTTCTATAATTATGACAATATGTCAATTTATATAAGTTTCAAAATTTCTATCCCATGTAAATCTACTCAGCTCAATGGATGTTTGTATTTTGTATATTTGCTTCCGCAACCCCTTATGTTATAAGATATTCAGATCAAAGGCCTTTGGTAATCCCGAATTACTAGCCGGTTACGATGCTAAACCTATAGGGGCAGGTTTGGGTCATGACAGAGTGATATCGAAGCACGTGTTCTACCACACACACAAGTCAATAAGAGCTATAGGATGTCCTCGAAAAGAATTAGGGACATTTCATTTACATGCGTGAGTGTGCGTTAATTTCTATAAATGTGAAAGCTACATCTGAACATGAACATATGAAATTGAAAAGAATGAACTAGAACTAAATATTTTGAACATTGTGAAAAAGAACTATCTACCTATGTTTACAAGTGCTTTTGTTTACCTATAGCAAATGGAAAATACAAGAAGTGACGGCACAACTGAATCTTCAGAGGCTTGCATGAGCTGAATAGAACAAATGCTCGAAGCCCTAATTGAATCGATGAGACAGTAACAAAGACAACAACCACTGCCTCCTCCGCCCCCTTCGGTACAAGTTGAACTGCATAACAATGATATTATCAACCTAACTCAGAAGTTCATGAAGATGAAACAACCAACTTTCTTATGTGGTATTGAACCTTTGAAGGCAGAGACATGGTTACTCGAGATGGAAAAATTATTTGAAGTATTTCCCTGCTTTGACACTCAGAAGGTTCTCTTGGCCACCTATACTCTAAAAGTTGAAGCCCGAAGATAGTGGTTATTAATCCAAAATAGCAATGGAAACATGACATGGACTCAATTCAATGAGATCTTCTATGACAAGTACTTTCCTTAGTGTTTTTGGGACCGAAAAGTTTCTGAATTCCAAGAACTCAAGCAAAGCAACATGTCTGTAGCCGAGTATAAAGCTAAATTCACTGAATTAGCTCGACTTGCTCCTTATATGGTGGATACGGACTACAAGAAATCCCCAAAAATGGAAGGTAGATTGGATCTGGATGTATTTGATCGAGTAGGTGTCCTAAAGCTACCTATACATGTGGATGTAATTGACAAAGCATTGATGGCAGAGACCAATCTAGCAACAAAGCAACAAGTTAAAGCGCCAACAATAGAATGGAAGTGTAAAAGGTTTGGGTACGATTTCAGAAAGGGCCGTTCTTTTGTAAACAAAAAGCAAAACACAGGGTCTACTAGTAGCTGAAGTCAGAGCAATGGGTCTAAACCAGTTTGTTTTGATTGTGGAAGGAGACATAGATGTGTATGTTACCGTGCATCAGGTGCTTGTTTCCGATGCGGTAAGATAGGCCATGTAGTGAAAGATTTCCCACTTGGATTTGATAATGCCAACCGTCCTGCAGCAAGTTCAATTGGATTCGTTTCTATAGCTAGAACAAATACGAGAGCTAACACTGGGAGAGAAACTTTGAGACAAGAACGAGTTTTCGCACTAGTGCCTCGTGATGTACAAAACACCGAAGCTGTGGTGTCAGGTATAATCCCTATTTGTGCTCAAAATGCATATGTGCTCATAGATTCTAGTTTTACACATATTCCTTTGTATCGTATGCTTTCTCCCAAAAATTAACTAGACCACTAGCACCTACGACTTATGTGTTATCTGTATCTACACCATTTGGAAGTTCTATGGTATGCACGTATGCTTATTCGACATGTGACATTGTGATTGGTGATATGACATTATATGTTGATTTGCTGCCGTTGGGTTTGATCATTTTGATTGTATACTTGGTATGGATTGGTTGACAAAGTATTGTGCAACTATTGATTGTGTGAATAAAACTGTTGTGTTTCGACCACTTGGTAAGCCTGAGTTTGTATTCGTTGGGAATGGGGTAATTTCTCCACCGTATTTGATTTCTTTTGTGAAAGCCAGAAAATTGTTAAGAAAGGGGTGTCGGGTTACTTGTGTTGATTTTTAATGTGACTTCTAACAGTTCTACTGTGAAGAACATCCTATAGTAAATGAATTTCCTGATGTATTTCCAAATGATTTGCCCGGAGACTTAATTGATACCGAAATTGAGTTTACCATTAATGTTGTATTTGGAACACAACCGATTTCTAAGACCCCTTACCGAATGTCTACCTTTGAACAGAAAGAATTGAAAGTCCAGCTTCAAGAATTGTTAGACAAGAAGTTTATCCGACCGAGAACTTCACCTTGGGGTGCTCCAGTTTTGTTTGTTAAAAAGAAATATGGGTCTTTGAGACTGTGTATAGATTACAGAGAACTGAACAAAGCAACCATGAAGAACAAATACCCACTGCCCGAATAGATGATCTGTTTGACCAACTCCAGGGAGCACAAGTGTTCTCTAAGATAGGTCTTAGATCCGTGTATCACCAGTTAAAAGTGAAGATAGAAGACATAGAGAAAACTGCATTCAGAACTAGATATTGGCACTATGAATTTCTAGTGATGCCATTTGGGGTAACTAACGCACCCGCACCTTTTATGGACTTGATGAATAGGGTTTTCAAACAATTTTTGGATGAATTTATCGTTGGGTTTGTGGATAATATAGTGATTTATTCCAAAAGTATGGAAGAACATGAAAATCATCTGAGAACTGCTTTCCAAATCCTGAGAGAAAAGAAATTGTATGCAAAACTTTCAAAATGTGAATTTTGGCTTGACAATGTAGCATTTCTAGGACATGTAATCAACAAGAATGGCATATCAGCGAACCCACAGAAAATTGAGGCCATTGTAGATTTGCCAAGACCAACAAATGTGTCAAAAGTTATGAGTTTTCTGGGACTTGCTAGCTACTACTGTAGATTTGTAAGAGACTTCTCCAAACTTGCTATGCCATTAACACGGTTGACATAGAAAAATATATCACGTGATTGGAATGATTAGAGGGAGTCCGTCTTCTAAGAATTGAAGACTACATTAGTAACTTCACTAGTTTTGACCTTGCCTAATGGTATTGATGGGTTTCAAATTTACAGTGATGCTTTGTACAAAGGTTTGGGGTGTGTGTTAATGCAAAATGAAAAGGTAATTGCCTCTACTTCTTAGCAACTCCGCCCTCATGAAAAGAACTATCCAACTAAAGACTTTGAATTAGCAGTCGTGGTGTTTGCTTTGAAAATTTGGTGACATTATCTGTACGATATAACTTGTGAAGTGTATATTGATCACAAAAGCCTCAAATACTTCTTTACTTAAAAAGAGTTAAACATGAGACAGAGGCGATGGCTTGAATTGATAAAAGACTATGACTTGCACATTCTGTATCATTTGGGGAAGGCAAATACCGTTGCAGATGCACTGAGTACAAAATTGATTGGGAATTTTTCATATTTGCTCATTGGTCAAAGAGAGTTGTTATGTGACTTGGAGAAGAATGAGATTGAAATTGTGTTACGTGAATAGGGCGAAATCTTAGCTGTCGTTTATGCTTAGCCTGTAATCAATGAAGAAATTAAAGAGAAACAACTTGAATATGAGTTCTTGAAGAAAATTGTTAATGATATTGACTCAAAACCAAGGCCGGGATTTGTGCTTGGCAATAATGTGCTTGTAGACACCCCATTTTTGACGGCCCATGAAGACTTGAATGTTCTTACAGGTACATCCGATGACGAGTTTGATTGCTCACCGAGCGCTCAAAGTCCTAAACAGAATGCCACAGGTTTGAGCTTTCCAAACCTTGCATCTTTTTGGACCATGTCTTGGCCTCTCTCCCCTGCAGTCTTTGGTGGTCTGCTGCCATCTATAAGGGATGCCAGACAGGGCTTTTGGCCCGTCGGCCATTGATGTGCCTTGCGGGCCATCAATGATGCCTTGCCGGCTATCACTGATGGTCGACTGGCCACAAATGTTTTTTTCAAATATTTTGTGCCAGCTAGTTGCATAGAGGCTTGCATCTGCCCACATGTCAAGGGCTAGATCTCTTTGTACGGAATTCATGTTTTCCATATATAGGGGGTTCCTTCCCCATTTTTTAGGGTTAGAAATTTTGGAACAAAAAATCTCTCTCTCTCTCTAGATTTCTCTCTCTCCCTTGCAATTTTGTGCTTACTTGTCTACTTTCTCTACACTTTTGCATACCCAAATCCTCTCACCTTTGGGTTGAGGTTCCTTGGGACTTGTTTTGAGCTCTTGAAGGTGGTTTTAGCTTGGTTTGGTGCCTAAACTTGAGCTTTGCTTCAAAGGTATAATACCTACCTTGTTTACTTTGTTTCAATATACTTGTTTTACCATCCTTTCTTACTATTTTGGGGATGGTTTTAAACTAAAAAAAGTTCTATTTTTTGTGGCTTAAAAGTGGTGGTTTGAGCATTTCTTTAGTTAGGGGGTGGTTCACTCTTCTTGCTTCTTTGTAAAGTTTTTGTGCCTTTGTTCATCACTTTCAAACCAACTTTTTTGGGCCTTTTAACCACTGAATTTCAGACGTTTCTCAGTTGTAAAAAACTCATTTTGAAGCCCAAAATTGGAGGGGTTGGCCTCTCCTCCTTGTGTCTTGTTTGCATGCCTAGTTAGCCTCATGAATTAGCTTAATGTTTTAGCATTTTGTGGCTCAATTCTAGCATGTCTTAAGCTCTGTTTTGAAATATTTTGCCACTATTTTGGCTGTTTGGTCCCTTTTGAGTCTTGTTTTGCATAGTTGTAGTGTAAGTTCTTTCACTAGCTTATTGTTTTAAGGCTTTAACTACTATTGCTTTGAGTTGGTTGCATGTTTTAGTGCTTTTGTCACTCATTTTCAATGCTTAATTATCTCTAAAACCTCCTGTAGACGCACCCTCGAATGTCCCGGGAGGGAATCCCCCCCCCCCGGCCCGTTTTGTTCATTGGGCTCACTACAGTTCAGAACTCAAATGTCACGGCCCTGTATCTAATCTCACAGAGTGCAATGCAAGACCGATGAATCATCAAACAGTCCAAATCCGGCAAATCATTTTTAAAAACAAATTTTTTGAAAGAAGTGCCAAACATGGACTGCTTTGCTAGATACAGAGTCGCCACCTAAATATTTTATTTTAGGAAATTTAGGAAACCCTGACTCGTTGCCTAAGGCCACGTGTCCGTCATCACCAAAGTTGCCTCGACTCGGGAACTTGGGTACGATTGGAGAAGGTCACTTCGTGAGCACCCCCGCTCGCCCGATCAAAGATCAGCCTCTACTAACCATGATATCTAGTTTTGAAAACATTATGCGTTCTTATTCCTGTTATTAGCCTAGATTTACTATGTGATGCTCATAGCATACAAGTATAGATAGGGTCGCCTGAATTGGAACGAAACATCTCATGTTTGTTTTGAAAACAGTTTGCTACTCGTAAATAGGCTAAGACGTGGATTTGCCACCCTCGGGTGGGCTTGAAATAAGGCGATTTGCCACTCTCAAGTGGGCTTAAAACTCACAATTGATGAATTGTTCCAATCCAAATAACCCAACCTTCATCCACAGGCATTCAGGCAGGTATATCACATAAGCAAATAGCCTCATGGCAAGCATGCTATCATGGCAGTCACTCACACGCATGCCAGGATGATAAAGCATAAGTACTTACCGAGTACTCCAAGCCAAAATAGGAGCTATGTTAGAAATCCATGCATGATCCTAACTATACAGAAATGCCTAATGCAACACATGCAAAAATGCAACTACAATAGGCTCGGCTATTCTAAGGATGGCATGTGAAATGCTACAACTAACAAGTATTCAACTCGGAATTGTAATACAGTGCAGTTAGTATGATGCGCCGAGCTCGGTGCATGCAAGACAGATGAATGAATGCAAACATGCAAGCATAAGTATGCTAATTGAAACATGCCGTAATCTAACCATCATAAGCTGGTAAATAAAAGGAAGAAAGACGTGGGGTTAGAAGACATACATCACACGCACACACACTTATTACAGTTGTGCCCTTACTTGGAGGGTCCGAATAAATAATATACAGTCCGAATAAATAGTACAGTCCGAATAAATTCAAAATCCTAATTAATTAACAAATTAATCTAGGAAAGCAGGTAAATTAGCACGCAAATCCATTAACGGCCTCAGCTCTGTTCCAAATGATGAATGATGCATGCTTGAGTTGCCTTGCGCAGAAATCCATTACGGTGCTCCAGTTTGCCTCTGTTTGCAATTGTTCTTGGAGTATTGTGCAACGCTCCAGAAGGCCGCTGATTTTTGATTTACTGCAACAGAGAGCAACAAAGGGGCATGGCAAAGTATTTTCACATATGTATGCACGACTACTTTTCAGGCAGTGTAGTCCTCGATCCTCGTGCCACCAATCACGCATATCGATGCATGATGGCCGAGGAGTCGAATTGCACGACTCAATATGAAATGAATGCACATGAAAACACAACAAGACCTAAACTCCATCATGGGTAATCCGGAGTGTCGGCGACAGGGAATTGAGACACGTTCCGTCACTCGGAGTACGAAACATACCTCGTTTCCCGTGCTTGAGCTAACTCCTATCCCAAACACAATGCAAATGAAATGGCATACACAATGCTACTAACACACGACCTAGCATACCCAATGCTATGGATCGAAATGGCATACACAATGTAGGATGGACTTACACCAACATGAGTGGACCTTAGCTACACTCACATCAGTGGCCATTAGATGAAAATGAAACAACTGAAATGCGTGCACACATGGACGAATATCGAGGACCGAACCTAAGGCATCAAATGCCACTCTACCAAAGCATGGCAGGGGATAAAAGATGGCATACAAAAATGAAATTTCCAGCACTGAAACATGACACAAAATGGTCTCGAAACATGCAAACATGGCACACAATGCAAGCTAGGGGGCCCGAGTACCGAAACTAGTGAAGTGCGTTACACTAGAGGTACCCGAAGCAATGCACCAAAGGCAAAACCAACCCCAAACAGAACCTAGGCAGGTCTGAAACAGTGGGGAATTGACCTAAAATGGTGGCTCGGAATGCAACGGAATGGACCTCATTCAATGGTCGGTAAAAGGGGCATACAAGCCCGACTCTCAAACACATTTAAAGAGACGAAAACATGGCAATATGGCATTCAGGTAAGCTCTGAAATGTGATGAATGATAGGCACAAAATATGAAAATATGTCAGTACATGCATGCAACGAACTTCAAAACTCGAAAATAGGCAAGTGCGTTGAACTACAAGCATGCAAAACTAACATCATTCAACCACAAGACCCAAAAATAGAGCTAAGGTGGCCCAAAATAAGCACATTATCAGTTTTAAGCAAGGCCAAACAGTGCTAACATGACGGACTAAAATAGCATGCAACATTGGCTAGTAAGGATGGGTTGTATTACAACTATAGGATGCGCATGAGATCTCATCAAACCAGCCAAAAACAGTGAACAAAACATGTCAAAATATGCCCAAATAACCACTGAAATGCAGCTAATGCATACAAAAATGATGAGCTCCTTTGGAGGGCCATGCAAGGGGTTACTCAACACATACAACAAGAACACTTAGCATGGCAAAACCAACTCTGGAAATCAAATATGACAAGCCTAAAACTCACCAAATTGGCCCTGAAATGGGTCGTTGATGCGTACAATGAAAGGCCCCCTCAAAAGGCCTTGAATGGAATTGTTCTACACATGCATTATAGACATAAAATATGGCCAAAGAGGCCCCGGAAAGAGCTAGGGAAGACCTTGAAACTCACCAAATTGGGCCCAAAAAGTGACTTCACAACATGCAAGTGAGGGGCCCTTTGGAAGGCCAATAGGGCCAACCAACAAGACAAGGAGAGAGGGGGTCACCCCCCTCTGATTTTAGCTCTCAAACATACATGCAAGCCACTGCAAATCCACTGGATTTCAGTGGCTAGGAGGCCAAACCAAGGCCAATGCGAATGCTCTAACGCATAGCCCTAAATATGAAGGAATGAAGCATGAAAGGGGGTAGATGACCCCAAACAGAGAAAGTGTCTTAAACAAACATATTTATAAGCTCAAAAGGAAACTTTTTCTAGTGTATGAAAAATCTCGAAAACGCTCACAAATAAGACTAAGATATGATGCAAAATAGGCCTACAAAGAGGGATAAAACATACAAGGGTGTAGGAGGCCTCAAACAGAAAAATGTCCTTAATAAATATTCAAGAGGAGCTCAAAATATGACACTTTTTAGTTTATGACAAAGTCCAGAAATACTTTCAAGTAAGGATAATCAATGGAGCAAAAAAATACAAGTTTAAGGGAAATAAGCACTTACCCTTGAAGAGCAGCAAAGCTGGAGCTTTTGGACCAAGTTGGTGAACCTTCAACCCTTTCAAGTCAGTCCCAAAGTGCTGGAATGGATGATGGGGGTGTAGTGCTAAGGGTTGTAGTGCAAAAAGGCCAAGAAAACTAGGGTTTGGGAGCTTGGAATAGTGAATATAGAGGATGGAGGGTATAAGCCTTCACCAAATTTTGTTCAACCCTTGAACATGAAGCCAAGCCTCTCCTTTATAGAGGAGAGGCTTCAAAATATCTCCAAGAGACCCCAAGTAGCCTCCATACACATGTATGGAGGATGCACCAAATGGCCTCCAGCTGTCACAGCTGGATTACACTCAGAGAGAGCAAAAAGCAAGAAGCAGGCCGGCCAGTTCAAGTGGCTGGCCGGCCACTCCCCCTGGTCGGCCGACCAGGGATCAAAAAGGTCAAGAAAAATTTCTGGCCGACCACCCCAAAAAGGTGGCCTCCTAGATGAGTGCAACCCAGCTGTATAGTGAAAAACCAGAAAAAGTGACCCAAGAGAGAGAAAAACTAGCTTTTAAGCAACGTTCAAAAGGGTCAAGATGAATTTCTGACCGGCCTACCCATATTGGTGGCCTCCCAGATGAGCACAACACAATGGTGATATGAAAAGCCAGAAAATGTGGCTCAAAAATGAGAAAAACCAGCTTACACGCAAATGACCTCGGCATTCTTCAAAAACTAAGTCAATCAAGTTGAAACACAGTTTCTTATCCTTGGAAAAACACGCTGGGCAACTACCAGGTCTAGGCCGAGGTCCCACACCTCCTTGCCGAGGTGTAGCCTCGATGGCCACATTCAAAAGTGAAGTCGGGAAAAATCTGGGTTTCCCTCTTGATAAACATGAAGAACTTGAAGAACATGAACATAAGGAAGATGAATGCAAAGATCAAAACTTGCTATACAAAAGCTGATATTTCATGCTATAACTACAAAAACGTGGACCTGGGTACCCACACTCAAGGATCTTATCAAAACAAACACAAATGTATGAGCTTCAATGCAAACTTTCGGATCAAACGAGGCTTTTCTTCAAAAACACATGAAAACTGTTTTCTCTTTCTAAAACCAACTTTAAATCAATGAATGGTGTGTAGAACAGGTTTGATCGTGCAATGCAGCTAGATGATGAATAAAAACAACAAGAATAGGTTAAGATTCCAACCTCAAAACTCGAATCTAACAGCTCAAGCTTTAACGATCAAGCTTGGAAGTCACCCTCTCTAGCTCAAACTTCTCCTCCTTCTCACTAGAGTTTCTCTCTCTAAAAGGCAAGATTGATACAAAATGATATGCTTCACACGACAAGCACTGACTTAATCCCTCTGTCGGGACACGTGGCATCGGATGATTCGCTCAACTGAAAAAGGTGACTGACTTGACAAGACAAGACCAAGACAAAGTTTACTCGACAAGCTAGGCGGCACGAACACACCGGCAAGAAACGACATCGGCTAACAACAAGGCTCCGAAAATCAAAGGGCAAGGACATCGGCTTGGAAGGACAACACTTGACTAAATTGTGCCGCACCTCGGCCTGGGTGTGCCACACCTCGGTCTAGGTCATACCATTCCAGGAACAAAATCACTCATGCAAGGATCAAGGATCTCGAACGCCTAGATATTAACATCTCGGCCCAGATGATGCACATCTCGGCCTAGGTGACGTGCACCTCGGCCTAGATGGTGACATCTCGGCCAATATGCCAAGGTGAAGATGGAGGTCAACCAAAGGGGTTCCAAGATAGTCCTAAGTGATAAAGGTTTCAAAGGTGTCTAGGCTTAAGACGACCTCGGCAATACACCAGGCAAGAACAAAGTATGCAAGCAATCATTCAAGCAAAACAAGACAAGATTTGCAAATGTACATATTAACACAAGATTGTCCTTAAATGTATGCCAGTATGGCCAAGTCAAAATGAGGGTTGTTACATCCTACCCCCCTTAAAGAAGTTTGGTCGCCAAACTTGAGTTACCTTGTTCCAAAAACAATTCTGGATGTCGGACTTTCATTTCCTCTTCCATTTCCCATGTAGCATCCTCTCCGTAATGCTGCTTCCATTCAACTTTCACCATTGGTATCGACTTGCTTCTCAACTGCTTCACTTGCCTATTGACAATCCGTAGCGGCTTCTCTTCGTAGCCTAAATCATCATTAATTTCAATTCTGAAATAGTCAATCACATGTAGCGGTGTAGACACCCCATTTTTGACCGTCCTCAAGACTTGGACGTCACCGTTTGAACACCCGGTGATCATCCATGTTTGTGTTCGTTTGGAGTTCCCGGAGGTCTCGGCTACGCGCCTTGCCTCAGGATCTTCGAACTCGACTGTTTAATGTCTGGTTTTGCACCAAACACTTGTGTTTTGCCTTAGAGGGGCAGGGAATACCTTGTGAGGCATCCCCACACATCACCGGCCATGGCCAGAGGCCACCGGCTGGTGTTTTGTTTCCATTGGCAATGTGTACTGCCGATCAGCACTATTCGGTGCCAGTCGGCAGTCCATTTTGTCAAAATGGCAATTTTGAGCAGCCGACTACTGTTCATCTGCTTTTGCAGATATTTTAATACAGCTGTCTTGCATTTGGCTCCCGTCCATACACGTGTATGGAGGGATCTCTCTCTTTAGAAGCTTGTCTTGTAAGCTTTACAAGACAAAGAGCTCTATAAGAAGAGCCCTCCTCTCCCTTGTTTAGGGTTAGAGATTTTAGACAGCCATATTAGGGTTTTGAGTTCTAGGGTTAGGATTGATACACATTCTATCTCTATGCCTCTCTCTCATTTGGCCTTTGTGTGTGTATAAGTGTGTTTGTGTCTTACTATTGTACACAAACACATAGTGTTACACCTTCCCTTGGCTACTAAGGTTCTAAGAGGTTGTTCTTGAAGTTCTTGGGTGGTTTTGAGCTTGGAGAACCAGCTGGTCCACCATTTGTGAAGAAAGTCTTCAAGGGTAAGAAACTTGCCTTTATATTCCCCATTATTGCATTGTTTTTTTGCCTATCTTAGAACTATTTTTGAGCTTAGTATATAATACAAAAAAGTTCTGTTTTTAGGCCCTCTAAATAGTTTGTTTAGAGTGTTTTGTGGTTTGGAGGAGTTTGACCCCTCTTAGGCCTTGAAAGGCCCCATTTTGTGCTATTTTGAGTGAGCTCCGGGACCTTGGTGTTTGGGCCTCCTCACCACTGAAATCTTGAGGGATTTCAGAGGTGAGGATGGTGCCTTGAGGTCCTAGGGAGGAGAGGGTCACCCCCTCTCCTTGTCCTTGAAAAGGACCATTTTTGGCCTCTTGAGGGAGCACCTAGCTAAGCTTCATGTTGACCATGCCTTGGCTTTTTTTTTATGCTTATTATGTTATAATGTGCCTCTATTTTTAATTGGTTTTGGTACACCATGCATGCTTAGCATACCTACCTTGTAATGCCATGTTTAGGGCTTAATATGCCTTAGGTTGTAAACCATTGTTCAAGCATGTTTTAGGTCTAGATTTGTGAAGCTTTTGTTCTTATTTTGCCATGCTAGAGGTCTGTCCATAGTTGTTTGGGTCGGCCATGGCATGCATTGTATAGCCTCTTTGCATTTTTGGCTTGTTGGCCTTGAGTGAGTGAATGTGTAGCATGCATCCTTGCCTTAATTTAGTGATTTGGGACCATTTGCCATGTAATTTCAGTCCCTTTAACATGCTTGCATGCTTGCCTTAGATGCCTCTTTGAAGCTTTGGAAGCTTTTCTTGCATGCTCCATGTTTTGGTCATTATGCATGCATTTGATTTGAGCCATTTAGAAGCCATCTAGGTGTCCCTTGGGTGTTGTTTAGGTTTGCACTAGACCTATTTTAAGTCCTCTTAGCCTTGTTAGGCTTGGTCGATTTAGTCTTGGTTTAAACCTCTTGGCTTGTCTTGGGTTTTTGGCTTTGTTTGCATGCCTTGTTTGTCTTGTTTAATTGGCTTAGCACCCTTTGTAACATGATTTTCAATGCTTATCTTGCATGCCATTAGTCCATGTTATGCCTCTTTCAAGTGTGCTTGAGAGTTGCCTTTTTATGCTTAAGCGTTGGTCCTTGTGTGCATGCATGTTTGCATGCGATTTAGCCCTCATTTTATAGCACTATGGCCACTGTTTTAGGCCTAATTAGGGCTGCCCAAATCATGTATAAGTCCATCCTTTGCTTTCTTGCATGCTTACTTTTGCATGTTGTTTGCATGCTTGCATGTACATTTTGCATTCCCATGTTGCATTCTTAGCTTGCACGCCTAGGTTGCATTGCATCTAGCATGCATGTCTTGTTCCTTGATCTAGTGATAGGAATTGGGCTTTGGTTTGTTGGTTTGCATTGCATTTGACATCAAAGTGTGCACACTTGGTCCCTTGGGCCATCACGCATGGAAATGCGCGATTGATGGTCTGAGAACCAAGGAGCATGTCCCTTTGACTCACTCACATGATAAGAGACATGATTGGTGCATATATGGCTTGAATTGTATTGCCATGCCCTGCCTTGCCCTCTGTTGCTGTCAATTGCAGGTTCTGCAGGAACTCTCTGCCGACCGGCATTTCTAAGTGCCGACCGGCAATCCTGCCTCTGCCGATAGCTTCACCAATGGCCGGTGACCACATACCACTGCCGGTGGCAATCCTACTCAGCCGGTGATGTCTCCCAATGTCCAGGGAAGCAATCCTGAGACTTTGGAAGTCTCCAGAGGGGCAAAGCAGGGAAAACAGAGGCAGATTGCGCATGGCAGTGCACTTCCGAGCAAGACCGAGCATGCATTGCATCGAGCTCTCTTCCCGAGGCGGTTTACTGTTTTTCCTAGCTTAGTTAGTTTGATAACTAATTAGGTAATTTGTAATATTTAATTAACTTTTAGGTTAATTATTTGTAATATTCTTTCGGTCCCTCCGAGCGAGGGCAGATGTGTAATAAGTGTGGGTGCGTATGTGTGCATGTCTTCCAATCCCCGCTTCTTTCTTCCCTTTTACTTACCTGGTTTGATGGTTAGTAATAGGTCATGTTTAAATTAGCATACCTTATGCTTAGCATGCGTGCATTCATACATCCGTCTTGCATGCACCGCGCTCGGTACATTATTCTAACTGCATTTGTACTTCAATTCCAAATTGAATACGTGCATCAATTGATTGCATTTCGCATGCCATGTTTAGGTTAGCCTAGCCTACTATAATTGCATCCTGTATGTGTTGCATTAGTCAAATTGATATGAACTAGGACCATGCATGTTGGCTAACTAGTTTATTGTTTTGGCACGGAGTACTATGTAAGTATTTTCCTGCTTTAGCATCTCGCATGAGTGTGAATGCTATCATGACAGCATGTTTACCATGTGGCTAGATGCTTATGTGATAAACTATTTGAATGCCTGTGGGTGAAGGTTGGATTGTCTGAGTTGGAAAAATTCATTGAAATCCGTATTTTAGCCTACTTGCGAGTAGCAAATTCCAAAGTGTTTTTCAAGACAAATGGATATGCAATGCTTATTTCCAAATTAGGCAATCTAGTCTATACTTGTTTGCTGTGCGCATAACATAGTAATTCTAGGATAATAACTAGAATAAGAACACATAATGTTTTCAAAAAGGATATCACGGTTAGTAGAGGCCGATCTTCGGATCGGGCGAGAGGGGGTGCTCATAGCTGACCTTCCCCAATCGTACCCAAGTTCCCGAGCCGAGGCAACTTTGGTGATGACGGACACGCGGCCTTTGGCACCGAGTCAGGGTTTCCTAAATTCTCCCATTTAAAAAATATTTAGGTGGCGACTCTGTATCTGGCAAAGCAGTCCATGTTTGGCACTTCTTTTCAAAAAATCTGTTTCTCAAAACGATTTGTCGGATTTGGACTCTTTGGTTCAGATTAAGAACCGTGACACAAATCGAGTCCGAACTGTAGCATGAGGCCCCCGCGGGCGCGTCTACAAGCGGGTCTCGAATATATTTCCTCAACATAGAAACATGAAATACATTATGGACTCGGCTCAATCCTGGCGGCAAAGCAAGTCTGTAGGCAGCGAGGTTAATCTTCTCAAGAATTTCGAAAGGTCCGATGTAATGGGGTGCTAACTTACCCTTCTTCCCAAATCTTATAACTCCTTTCATTGGCGAAATCCTTAGGAACACGTGGTCCCCGACTTCAAATTCCAATTCCCTTCTTCTTTGGTCGGCATAACTCTTCTGTCGACTCTGTGCGGTTTTGATCCTTTGCTGAACGAGCTTAATCTTCTCGGTTGTTACTTGAATTAACTCGGGACCAAGCAGAGCTTTGTCTCCTACCTCGGTCCAACATATCGGCGACCTGCACTTTCTTCCATACAGTGCCTCATACGGCGCCATGCCAATGCTAGCTTGATAGCTGTTGTTGTAGGTAAATTCCACCAAAGGCAAATGTACTCCCCAACTTCCTTAGAGGTCCAATACACATAGTCTAAGCATATCTTCAAGTGTCTGAATCGTCCTCTCTGTTTGTCCATCAGTCTGGGGATGAAAAGCTGTGCTAAACCTCAACTCAGCTCCTAAAGCTCTTTGTAGGCTTTGCCAAAATCTGGAAACCAACTTCGGATCTCGGTCTGACACAATTGACATCGGCACTCCATGAAGTCTAACAATCTCATTCACATACAACAGAGCAAGTTTATCGGCGTTGAAGGTGGTCTTAACAAGCAAGAAGTGCGCTGACTTAGTTAGTCTATCCACGATAACCCAAATCGAATCCATACCCTTTTGTGTCTTCGGCAAACCAACCACAAAGTCCATGGAGATGTGCTCCCATTTTCACTCAAGAATTGGCAAAGGTTGAAGAAGTCCTGCTGGCCTTTGATGTTCTGCTTTCACTTGTCGACAATACAGACACTGCGACACGAACTCAGCTATCTCTCCCTTCATGTTTGGCCACCAAAACGTCTACTTCACATCTTGATACATCTTGGTGTTCCCGGAGTGGACAGCAAACTTAGAACCATGAGCTTCCTGCAAAATTTTTCTTTTCAAATCTGGGATGTCGGCCACACACAATCTTCCTTCAAACTTGAGCACTTGATTTTCTATGGTGTACCCTGATCTCGGCTTTGTGATAATCTCATCGGCTACTTTCTTCAAGAATTCATCCTCCATCTGTCTTGTCTTTACTTCCTCAACAATAGTCGGCTCCACTAAGATTGCGGTTAGACATGCCAAATTTCCAACCATCTTTCTGCTTAAAGTGTCGGCCACAGTGTTAGCTTTACCTGGATGATATTGGATCTGCATATCGTAATCTTTCAACAACTCAAGCCATCTTCTCTGCCTCATATTGAATTCCTTCTGAGTGAACAAGTACTTCAAGCTTTTATGATCTGTGAAAACCTGACAAGAAGCTCCATACAAATAGTGGCGCCAAATCTTCAAAGCAAATACCACGGCTGCTAATTCTAAATCATGGGTGGGATAGTTCCTTTCATGTGGCTTCAACTGACGAGAGGCATATGCTATAACCTTATCTTTTTTCATTAATACACAACCCAGACCCTTGTGTGAAGCATCACTATAGACATGAAACTCTTCATTGCCTGACGGTAGTACAAGAATTGGTGCTGCGACTAACCTCGTCTTCAACTCCTGGAAGACCGCTTCTGTATCCTTAGTCCATTCGTAAGCCACTCCCTTCTTAGTCAGTTGTGTCAACGGAATTGCAATCTTTGAGAAATCCTTTACGAATTTTCTGTAATAACTAGCCAATCCCAGAAAACTACGAACCTCGGACACATTAGTCGGCCTTGGCCAATTCACAACGGCTTCGATT
Source organism: Camellia sinensis (assembly GCF_055761805.1). Taxonomy (NCBI): domain Eukaryota; kingdom Viridiplantae; phylum Streptophyta; class Magnoliopsida; order Ericales; family Theaceae; genus Camellia; species Camellia sinensis. Next base: position 95,912,563 of record NC_138975.1, on the reverse strand, counting down.
TTACTAGGATCGACCGAAATACCCTCTTCATCAATTACATGACCCAAAAATGAAACAGTGGAAAGCCAAAACTCACACTTGCTAAATTTAGCATACAATTTCCGATCCCTCAAAGTCTGTAAGGTAAGTCTCAAATGCTCCTCGTGTTCGGCTTTACTCTTAGAGTAGATCAATATGTCATCGATGAAGACAACCACAAACTCATCTAGGTATGGCTTAAAGACTCTATTCATCAAATCCATAAAGGCTGCAGGGCATTGGTCACTCCAAAAGGCATTACTAAAAACTCGTAGTGGCCATACCTTGTCTGGAAAGCGGTCTTCTCAACATCCTCGGCTTTAACCTTAAGCTGATGATAACCCGACCTAAGGTCAATTTTGGAAAAGACTCGTGCTCCTTGCAACTGATCAAACAAATCAGCTATCCTCGGCAACGGGTATTTATTCTTAATGGTTACCTTATTTAGCTCCCGGTAATCAATACAAAGACGAAGGCTTCCATCCTTCTTCTTAACAAACAAAACGGGTGCTCCCCAGGGTGAAGTGCTCGGCCTAATAAAACCCTTATCTATCAACTCCTGTAGTTGAAGTTTCAATTCCTTAAGCTCGGCGGGGGCCATCCTATAGGGTGTTTTAGAGATGGGCTGGGTCCTCGGCATGATGTCAACCATAAACTCTACCTCTCTATCAACTAGGTGACCAGGCAAATCATTTGGGAAGACGTCGGGGAATTCATTAACCACTGGGACGTCGGCTAACTCAACACTTCTATTCAAATTACTTATTATGCTACACAAATAACCTCGACACCCCTTTTGGATCAATCTATAGGCTTTCATGGATGAAATTAAGTAAGGTGGGGATACTACCCCTTTTCCTTGAAACGTGACCTCGGCTAGGTTTGGGGGTTTTAACGTGACACTCTTTGAAACACAATTTATGGACGCGTGATTTGTCACTAACCAATCCATCCCCAAAATAACATCAAAATGGGTTATGTCCAATGGCATTAAGTCGGCTAACAGTTCAACATTCCCAATCACAACAACACATGCTCGATAGATGGATGCAACATTCATAGATCTCCCAGATGGAGTAGATACAGATAATACATAATCAAGGGGTTCTAGTTTCCTATTAATCTTCTCGGCAAACTTAGCAGAAATGAATGAATGCGTAGAACCCGAATCAATCAATACATATGCACTTTGAGAGCAAATCGAAAGCATACTTGACACCACTGTCTCAGCATTTTGAGTGTCCCCTGGTACTAGTGCAAAAACTCTGCCTTGTCTCATCGCTCCTTTCCCAGCGTTACCTTTCTGCACAGAGCCCGAAGTATTCTCATCTTTCTTACCTTCCCCAGCCTTCGTTTTTGAACAGTCCCTCACAAAATGACCTACTTCACCACATTCGTAACAAGCCCCAGACGCCCGACGACAGACCCCGAAATGTGGCTTCCGACAACTGGAACATATCGGCTTAGTACCACTCTCTTGTCTTGGGTTGCTTGAACTGCCGACGTTCGCTTTCTTCTTGGTACCAAACTGTGCACGACGATTGTCATAACTCTGCCTCTTCCTCTGGCTCTCTCCTGAACCCTGGTATCTGTTCAAGTTAGCTTCGGCCAGAATGGCTTTGTCCAGTACTCCAGCATAAGTCGGCATATTGAGCATATTAACTTGGTCTTGTATCGGTCCACGAAGCCCACTTTCAAATTTCCTAGCCTTCATATATTCATCATTGACCATGTGGGGCGCATACCTCGCGAACTCGGTAAAGGCACGGTCATATTCAGCTACCGTTCTACTGCCTTGCGTCAAAGTCTGAAACTCGGTAGCCTTGCGATTCCGAACACTTAAGGGAAAATGCTTGGTGTAGAACAATTCTAAAAATCGGGTCCAGGTCAAGTCTGGATTGCTTTCTCGAACCATCATCCACCATCTGCGGGCGTCGTCATCTAGTGTAAAAGCTGCTAATGTCACCTTTTGGGTGTCAGTGCTGGGAAAGATCTCGAATAGCTTTTCCATTTCCAAGACCCAGGCTTCGGCTTTCATCGGCTCTATGCCTCCTTGAAATCTCGTCGGTTTCATTTTCTTAAACTCTCTAATCAAAGCTATCGTGTCGTCCCCATATAAAGCTGGCTGTGGGGGCACTTGCGGTACTGGAGGGGGTGGAGGTGGAACTGCATTCCGGCCGTTCGTCTGCTCGGCCTGAGTCGATGTAGCACTAGCGTACTGCTATCTTGTCTTCCTTAACTCACGGGCCAAACCTTCAACTAGCCTTTCCAGCCTGTCTATTCTGTCCTCCGACTGATCTCGGCCAACTGGAGGTCTTCCTCTTCTCATGATGCTATGAGTATGCAAAATGTGGCTTTAAAACAAAATGAGCAAGTAATCACGTAGGCAAGGAACAGTTAAGCATGCCGGGACAATGTACACCTTGTTCACATAGCAAGCAATATGATGCAATTCTAACTTCCTTCCAAGGGGAAATCCTATACTCTTTAGGACTCAAAGTGTGTGAATAACGTATACCAAGGAACTTGTGCTCTGATACCATTCTGTCACGACCCCAAACCGCCCCTAGTAGTTTGGTGCCGTGATGGCCAGTGATCCGAGATTACCGAAGGCCAACTGACAAAATTCACACACATACCGAGTATAAATATATGGGGCTCACAAGTGCGGAAGCAAAAATTTAGAATACAAGTGGTCCATAAGAGCTGTGCATAAGTCAAATGAGATAGCAACCATTTACATATAGGTTATAACTTAATTACAAACAAGCAAAGTGCAGGTTACATTTTTCGTATTAGCAAAGGGCTCCGCAGGCCGACATAAACAAATTGTACGAATTACAAGTCTAAGTACACAGTCTGCCAGGTTGCCGACATCTTAATTGCCGACATAACAATCATACAAAAACATACATCTTGATCAAAAGGCTTCTCAGCCGACATGTCGAAATACAAATATTACAAATCGAGAAGCATGATTTTCAAGACTGTCGACATAATCAAGAGCCAAAACAAGCTCCAGAAATCACATCTAGGCGTCACCGCCTTCTTGTTCATCACCTACATATATATAGAGAGGGTGAGCTTGGACACTCAGTGAATGGTATAATTAATGAAGGGGTTTGCATGAATAATAGCCGAGATCCTTTCAAAACAATACAAGACAAAACTCTATATATAACAAGGAATGGACCTCGTCCATCTAATAAATCTTCAAAATTTCAAGGGATACTTACTAGTATCACATATTACAAATAATAACATTCCGGCAAACATCTCCACGCTGTAAACCGTCCGTGGCAAACCAAGACAAAGCAAGAGAGGCATCTCAAACAAGGGTGCTACAAAAGTTTAGAGTCCTCTAGCACAAGGGACTTTCAAGACAAGATGTGCTGCGAAAGTTTAGAGTCCTCCAGCACGAGGGAGCTATGTTACAAGGCCCGTAGCCCTTTAACACTAGAGTACAAATCAAGGGTGCTGCGAAAGTTTAGAGTCGTCCAGCACAAAGGACTTCCGAAACAAGATGTGCTGCGAAAGTTTAGTGTCCTCCAGCACAGGGGACTTTCCGAGAAGGTCATCAAGGCAAGATCATACTTGGTATACAAAACCGGGACAATTATTCATGCTTAACAAGCACTTTCACAACAAAGTGAAGCAAAGTCTTTATCAAAACGTATAACATAGCTTTATTAAAAACACCACTCACCTAGTTTTTCAAACGTCGGGGTTAAGGCAAGTCCAAGTCCTACAACACATGGCAAAGTCTATTGAATGCACTACTCAAAACAAGTCTAGCTTACATGCAAATGACCTCGGCGTTCTTCAAAAACTAAGTCAATCAAGTTGAAACACAGTTTCTTATCCTTGGAAAAACACGCTGGGCAACTACCAGGTCTAGGCCGAGGTCCCACACCTCCTTGCCGAGGTGTAGCCTCGATGGCCACATTCAAAAGTGAAGTCGGGAAAAATCTGGGTTTCCCTCTTGATAAACATGAAGAACATGAGCATGAAGAACTTGAAGAACATGAACATGAGGAAGATGAATGCAAAGATCAAAACTTGCTATACAAAAGCTGAGATTTCATGCTATAACTACAAAAACGTGGACCTGGGTACCCACACTTAAGGATCTTATCAAAACAAACACAAATGTATGAGCTTCGATGCAAACTTTCGGATCAAATGAGGCTTTTCTTCAAAAACACATGAAAACCGTTTTCTCTTTCTAAAACCAACTTTAAATTGATGAATGGTGTGTAGAACAGGTTTGATCGTGCAATGCAGCTAGATGATGAATAAGAACAACAAGAATAGGTTAAGATTCTAACCTCAAAACTTGAATCTAACGGCTCAAGCTCTAACGATCAAGCTTGGAAGTCACCCTCTCTAGCTCAAACTGCTCCTCCTTCTCACTAGAGTTTCTCTCTCTAAAAGGCAAGATTGATACAAAATGATATGCTTCACACGACAAACACTGACTTAATCCCTCTGTCGGGACACGTGGCATCGGCTGATTCGCTCAACTCAAAAAGGTGACTGACTTAACAAGACAAGACCAAGACAAAGTGTACTCAACAAGCTAGGCAGCACGAACACACCAGCAAGAAACGACATCGGCTAACAACAAGACTTCGGAAATCAAAGGGCAAGGACATCGGCTTCGAAGGACAACACTTGACTAAACTGTGCCACACCTTGGCCTAGGTGTGCCACGCCTCGGTCTAGGTCATACCATTCCAGGAACAAAATCACTCATGCAAGGATCAAGGATCTCGAGCGCCTAGATATTAACATCTCGGCCTAGATGATGCACATCTCGGCCTAGGTGACGCACACCTCGGCCTCGATGGTGACATCTCGGCCAATATGCCAAGGTGAAGATGGAGGTCAACCAAAGGGGTTCCAAGATAGTCCTAAGTGATAAAGGTTTCAAAGGTGTCTTGGCTTAAGACGACCTCGGCAACACACCAGGCAAGAACAAAGTATGCAAGCAATCATTCAAGCAAAACAAGACAAGATTTGTAAATGTACATATTAACACAAGATCGTCCTTAAATGTATGCCAGTATGGCCAAGTCAAAATGAGGGTTGTTACATATGGGGCTTCCATACAGATTTCAAGCCGAGGACACGCCTCTGGGTATTTAAACCAGACTTTAGTCTCGGAAATCCCGAACCTTTGCGTTCTAGGCAACAGCCATTCGAACTCTAGTTTCCACCGTCGCAATTGGTCTCCTAGGAACTCATTGCAAACACGGCTAAGATGTCCCTGGCAGAGAATGGTACTCAGGGAGAGCACTTCTGATCGCCATTCTGGCTTGAAGCAGACTTGATCTTGAGCTTGAGGTAGAGGCACACTCATACTTCGGAGCATTGGCAAGACCTGAAGAGGTACATATGGAATGTAGTCTCAGAACTTACTGAAGTTGAAACAAACTCAGATACCTGACATTTTCCTTCTTTTCTTTTGCTTTGTAGTCTGGAACCCATATAGCTTCAAATAGGTCCTGGTTTTACTGTTCTGACATGACCTGGGTTAAACCCTACGGTTTTACGAAAGAACGAATCTTGTTTTGCACAGATGTGGAGAACGACACGGCACTCTAAGTGCAAAACGATTTTATTTTTGAAATTGAGAGATGAGTTTTTGACCGGGGGATTGAGCCTACGACTGAACATAGCTCACCACAACTCAACAAAGGAAAACAAAGGCAAAACAACCTAAACACAAACACAGACACTCAAAAATGACTCAAGACAAGAATCGAGATAAAACAAAAAGACACGGCACTCAGACGTGCACAGGGAGCCTGTTTCTCTGGGTATTGTTTCCCACCCTTTCTCATTTGTGATTCTCACATCACTCGGCCCTCGGGCTCTCCTTTTTTTTTTTGTTTGAAATAGCCCTTTTCCTCACTTTTTCTCTCAGCGCACATCTCTCTATTCTTCAATCTCTCATTTTTTATCCCTCCCCTAGGTGGTTGATGGATAAACAAGAAGTTGCGGGCTCTTGCCCCTAGCATTCTGCTAGATTCTCTTTCTTGTTCACAACAGTGAGTTTCTCCCTCAGAGGGGTTGCAATGCGACCAGACGCGCAGCAGATCTGCAATTGACATCGGTTGACGATGCTCCCTGGGGAGTTTGGACGTGATTAGATATGTCCGGATGAGGGAGTGGAATAACTTGCTCCATTCCAGTTCGTGCTTCGCACTTGGCTTGATACCTTGTTGCTTGGAGGATGAGAGAGCTTTCAGCTCCTTTGTTGACAGTTTCAGCTGTGCTCTTTTCTGGCAGGGAGAGTGCCATTCTTGGCAAGTATGGTGCCCTTTTTGGCAAATGCATTGGCAACGGGGAAAAGACAGGAAGCCTGACTCAACTGTGCCCCTAGTTCATCATTTTGACCAATTTTTTTTTTTTTTTGTTTTGGTTTTCTACTAAAACAATTTTGACCGACATGAGAGTTAGATTAACATGCTTGTTCGATTTTCTGATTTGAAATCATGCAAGTTAGGTTATGAGCACTGAAAATTTTCCTTTTTGGGTCCAAGAAACGGTCCAGTTTTGGAAAATGGAATACTTTTCGAGAAAAATTAGTCAACCTCAGTAAAAATTCTCAAAAACTATTTTTTTAAACGGTCACTGCTCAACGAGCACGGAACCTACCCTCGAGATGCACAACCTTAGATCCGAAGGAAAATTATCCCTTGCTTGAAGGACACTGCATGGCAACAGAAAGTTGCCCCTTGTTTGAATAGCACCGCGGCACATTGTATGGCAACGGAAAGTTGCCCCTAGTCTGAATAGCGCCGCGGCACATGGCAACCAGTCCTCATTAGCGCCGCAGCACATGGCAACCAGTCCTCACAGTGACAATTACAATCAAATTCTCAGATACAGAGAAGACAAAGATGACCAGAATCATCACATGAACACAGTCAGATTTGAAGTGTTTTACGGCTGGACTTCCGAGTGAAGTTGCCTACGTATCCCAAAGATGGGAATCAAGCCTTACATAGTTCGGGGTTAAGGTACACTCAGGTATTCACCTCTCCTTTTGCGCTCTAACTTTTGCCAAGGCCGCCTTTCTGGGTTTTCAACCTTACGAGCTTTGTTCTTTTTTTCTTTTCATTTCTTTTCATTTTCTTTTCTTCAATCTTTTCAAGGTCTTTTTATTTCTTTTTCTTCATTTTTTTTTGCATTTTTCTTTTCTTCTTTTTTTTTCTTGCTCTAACTTTTGCCTGGGTTGCCCTTCCGGGTTTTTGGCCCAGCGAGCCTCTCAAGGGTAAAGGTGTAGCTTTGTCCATGTCAAATGGTTTTGAGATCCTGAAGTCTTCTGAATCCAGGAGAATGGTTGCTGTTCGCTGATGATGCAAGAGTCCACCCAATGGGGGGCTGAATTTGCCCCTAGTGTTGTGGGTAGGAACTCAGTTATCCTTCAGCAATACTTTCTTCTTTCCTCCCTTCTAGGATTTGACATTCTTGCTGATCTTCGTCTTTGACTCTTCGAGCACATCTGACATTTTTGCCCCTAGTTCGAGGGGTGCTTCTGATCTAGCTTTGCAAGCTTCTTTTGACGACATCTGATCTTCGTGATCTGACTTGCCCCTAGTTCGAGGGCTGCTTCTGATCCAGCCACACAGGCTTTACATGATGGTTGACCATTGAACATTCTGAATCCAAGTTCAAGGTTTGAAAGTGAGGGGTCGATCTTCGAGGCTGAGAGCGTTCCTAGGCTGCACAATCTCAAGAGCGATTCCACACAGGTCTTCGCAGGACTGCGCAAAACATTTTTTGAAATCTTTTAAGAAAACGACAAATCGCTCGCGCTGAAGACAATGTAGAACCAATCTGGATCAAGTCAGGATCCTTCCCAGTACTCACACTAATAAATCTCATTCATTAAGGGCTTGGCATGCCTCTTTTTCTCTCAATTTGATCAAATTTTGCAAATCCCGAGGAATTCCTTCCTCTTCGTTTTCACCGCAGTGTACGAAAAAGTTTTGAAAAACTCAGGTCAATGCAACAATTTGAAGGCACAGAAGAGCAGGTGAAAAGTACTGCCACTTTATTCAAACTTTTTCGCACAACTGGCGCAAGGCAGAAACAAACACGAGAGTGTGAAAATCACTGCTGTTTTATTCAAAATCTGTTGGCATTATTGGCCCCAAGGCAGAAACAGACTCAAAAGAAAACAAAAAGAGAAACACAAAACAAGCAAGTGATGTCCGAGGTAACACCCCTGAAATCACCCGCCTCTAACAAAACAGGACTGACTCGATACAACAAGACAGACCCAACTGACTCAGTACAAAAAGACTGACTATATACAAAACAACAAGACTGACCCAACACCCAAGTCAGAAAGTACAAAAACTAGCATTCACAAATGCTCAAAATTGTGCGTGCCATATGCCACATCGGGAGTAAACGGAGTGCCGCCCGTAGGTGGTTCATCCCCTGATCACATCACATTATCCCCCACAAGTTCACTGATCAAGTGCCGATAGACTTTGCTGAGCTGGTGCGGCGATGACCTTGTTGTCAAACAGATCTTGTACATCATGGCGCAGACGAAAGCAACTGTCAGTGTCATGACCGGTTTGTTGATGGTAGGCACAGTATTTAGTGTGGTCATGCTTTGGAGGGATAGGATCGAGTAGAGGCCGTTGTTCCAATGGTTTCAGATATCCCTTCCGGAGTAAGGCCTCTAGAGCTTTTGACAAAGGCATAAAAAGTGGGGTAAAAACCCTCTTGACTCGAGGTGGATATTTGGCTTTTTGTGAGCTACTTCTGGATGCACCGGTGAATGGGGTAGCTATTTTTGATGCGGTGGTGGTAACCATGCCCACTTCAGAAGATCTTGCAGCTGCATCACCACTGGTGGTCACATTTGAACTGCGGGAAAACATCCTCCTGGGCTGCTCCTTCTCCTGGTCAAGAAGGCCCTGCTTTATAGCGTCCTCGATCTGTACTCCCATCTCATGTAAATCTGAAAAGCTGGGGAAGGGGAGAACGATCATCTTCTGCATGAGCTTGGGTTGGAGGTTGCGCACAACCATCCGAATTTGATCCTTGTCAGTGGGCCTAAGGGTCATCATTGAGGCCTTGGCCTCCAGCGGGCTACGAAATCAGAAAAACCCTCCTTAGGTTCTTGCCTTGTTGTCTCAAGATCACGGGTTGTGACCTCGATCTGCGTATTATAGGAGTACTGAGTGAAAAAAGCTTCGGCCAGCTCATCGCAATTACTCTTAACATCGTCTTCCAGTTTTGCGTACCAGATGGCCGCCACACCCGATAGGGTTCGGCCGAATAAAGAAAGCTTCTGTAGTCTGGTGAGGCCCATTGGCCTTAATATGTCTGAAAACAGCCGTAAGTGCACCATGGGATCCCCGGACCCGTCGAAGCGGTCAATATGTGGCATTTTAAAGTGGTCTGGCAGCGTCACGGCCGCATCAGTATATCCATCCTCAATGTCCAAGATGGACTTGATGCCCTGAGATTTCTTGAACAGTTTTTCAAGCTTGCTCACCTTCAATGCTGTGGGGTCCACCTCAGACTCAAAGGGAGAATCTGGCAGGTTGGTGGGTGTTTTGGATAATTGGGTAGGATTGGGGACGGAGCCGGTCCTGTCGGAATGTCCGCATCTCCCTGGACATTTGGTGCCTCATCGGATGCTGGAACTCCTGGTGAGGGAGGGGCTTGGTGCGAAGCAGATGCTTCGGTTTGCTGTTGCAGCCTGGTGATTAGCTCAGCCTGCTGGGCCATGATCGCAGCTTGCTGTTTGGAAAATTTCGTCTGGCAGGCATCGTCTTGCTGCATGAGTTTCATACTTTCTTGGAGTTGACGCATCATTTCCTCCATCCCTTCCATGTTCTGCTGTTCCGGTTGACTGACTGGTATATCTATCTCTGTGATAAAAACTGAGGCCTCAGCCTAACTGTTCACTGGTGCGGTGAATAAGGGCCACTGATCTGGTAACTGCTGAACTAGTGATCTGTGTCTGATTACCCCTTTTACCCTGCCTCTAGCAAAGGAACACTGATTGCCCTTGAATTGAATCTCTGACCCAACAAAGTCTATCAACACAAGTCCAATGAATCCGGGGGATCTCAGAGCCTTTTGAAGCTATGGTTCCAAGACTACCTAGCAAAAGGGAAAACAGAGAGCATCTCAGCCTGATTTCACGATAACAGATATGAGCAGCCGAATAACTGTGCTCTTTACTAAATTCTGTCCAAGATTCTGCCTGTAAATTGATACCCTCAGGTCAAACTGATTCTCCACATACTGATGCCCTCAGGCCTGATACCCAGACTTGCAAACTGATATACACAGCCCTGCAGAGACACACTCTGACAGCACATAGCAGGCAAATGAGAGCCAAAACACCCCTATGTTGGAGTAGGGTTTCCCTGTCCTATTTTGTCAGGAGCTAGGGTTTCACTACGCACGTAACTGTTTCAAACAACCTATGATCGGGTAAGCAACCTGTCCTAGTTTGGAATGGTCACTATGGATTCCGAATATGCACTAGGTCGAATGGTCAAAAGGGTGCCCCGGTAAAACCGGGGTTTGTGTTCCTGTCGTGGCAGAGCCCGCAACCGGTCAGGAATAGCATACGACAAACACGGTGTCCTAGGCGCATCAATGCACATGCAATGCAAAAAACACACACGTGTAGTCAAAACCAGATATCATGAGTTCGAGTCAAGTTCTCTAAATCCCCAGCAGAGTCGCCAGAAACTGTAGACGCGCCCTCGAACGTCCCGGGAGGGAATCCCCCCTCCCCCCCGTTTTGTTCATTGGGCTCACTACAGTTCAAGACTCAAATGTCATGGTCCTGTATATAATCTCACAGAGTGCAATGCAAGACCGATAAATCATCAAAGAGTCCAAATCCGGTAAATCATTTTTAAAAACAGATTTTTTGAAAGAAGTGCCAAACATGGACTGCTTTGCCAGATACAGAGTTGCCACCTAAATATTTTATTTGGAGAAATTTAGGAAACCCTGACTCGTTGCCTAAGGCCACATGTCCGTCATCACCAAAGTTGTCTCGGCTCGGGAACTTGGGTACGATTGGGGAAGGTCACTTCATGAGCATCCCCGCTCGCCCGATCAAAGATCGGCCTTTACTAACCATGATATCTAGTTTTGAAAACATTATGCGTTCTTATTCCGGTTATTAGCCTACATTTACTATGTGATGCTCACAGCATACAAGTATAGACTGGGTCGCCTGAATTGGAATGAAACATCTCATGTTTGTTTCGAAAACGGTTTGCTACTCGCAAGTAGGCTAAGACGCGGATTTGCCACCCTCGGGTGGGCTTGAAATAAGGTGATTTGCCACTCTTAAGTGGGCTTAAAACTCACAATTGATGAATTGTTCCAATCCAAATAACCTAACCTTCACCCACAGGCATTCAGGCAGGTATATCACATAAGCAAATAGCCTCATGGCAAGCATGCTATCATGGCAGTCACTCACACCCATGCCAGAATGCTAAAGCATAAGTACTTACCGAGTACTCCAAGACAAAATAGGAGCTATGTTAGAAATCCATGCATGATCCTAACTATACAGAAATGCCTAATGCAACACATGCAAAAATGCAACTACAATAGGCTCGGCTATTCTAAGGATGGCATGTGAAATGCTACAGCTAACAAGTACTCAACTCGGAATTGTAATACAGTGTAGTTAGTATGATGCGCCGAGCCCGGTGCATGCAAGACAGATGAATGAATGCAAACATGCAAGCATAAGTATGCTAATTGAAACATGCCCTAATCTAACCATCATAAGCTGGTAAATAAAAGGAAGAAAGACGTGGGGTTAGAAGACATACATCACACGCACACACACTTATTACAGTTGTGCCCTTACTTGGAGGGTCCGAATAAATAATATACAGTCCGAATAAATAGTACAGTCCGAATAAATTCAAAATCCTAATTAATTAACAAATTAATCTAGGAAAGCAGGTAAATTAGCACGCAAATCCATTCACGGCCTCAGCTCTGTTCCAAATGATGAATGATGCATGCTTGAGTTGCCTTGCGCAGAAATCCATTACGGTGCTCCAGTTTGCCTCTGTTTGCAATTGTTCTTGGAGTATTGTGCAACGCTCCAGAAGGCCGCTGATTTTTGATTTACTGCAACAGAGAGCAACAAAGGGGCATGGCAAAGTATTTTCACATATGTATGCATGACTACTCTTCAGGGAGTGTAGTCCTCAATCCTCGTGCCACCAATCACGCATATCGATGCATGATGGCCGAGGAGTCGAATTGCACGACTCAATATGAAATGAATGCACATGAAAACACAACAAGACCTAAACTCCATCATGGGTAATCTGGAGTGTCGGCGACAGGGAATTGAGACACGTTCCGTCACTCGGAGTACGAAACGTACCTCGTTTCCTGTGCTTGAGTTAACTCCTATCCCAAACACAATGCAAATGACATGGCATACACAATGCTACTAACACACGACCTAGCATACACAATGCTATGGACCGAAATGGCATACACAATGCAGGATGGACATACACCAACATGAGTGGACCTCAGCTACACTCACATCAGTGGCCATTAGATGAAAATGAAACAACCGAAATGCGTGCACACATGCACGAATACCGAGGACCGAACCTAAGGCATCAAATGCCACTCTACCAAAGCATGGCAGGGGATGAAAGATGGCATACAAACATGAAATTTCCAGCACTGAAACATGACACAAAATGGTCCCGAAACATGCGAACATGGCACACAATGCAAGCTAGGGGGCCCGGGTACTGAAACTAGTGAAGTGCGTTACACTAGAGGTACCCGAAGCAATGCACCAAAGGCAAAACCAACCCCAAACAGACCCTAGGCAGGTCTGAAACAGTGGGGAATTGACCTAAAATGGTGGCTCGGAATGCAACGGAATGAAGCTCATTCAATGGTCGGTAAAAGGGGCATACAAGCCCGACTCTCAAACACATTTAAAGAGAAGAAAACATGGAAATATGGAATTTAGGTAAGCACTGAAATGTGATGAATGATAGGCTCAAAACATGAAAATATGTCAGTACATGCATGCAATGAACTTCAAAACTCGAAGATAGGCAAGTGCATTGAACTACAAGCATGCAAAACTAACATCATTCAACCACAAGACCCAAAAAAAGAGCTAAGGTGGCCCAAAATAAGCATGTTATCAGTTTTAAGAAAGGCCAAACAGTGCTAACATGACGGACTAAAATAGCATGCAACATTGGCTAGTAAGTATGGGTTGTATTACAACTATAGGATGCACATGAGATCTCATCAAACCAGCCAAAAACAGTGAACAAACTATGTCAAAATATGCCCAAATAACCACTGAAATGCAGCCAATGCATACAAAAATGATGAGCTCCTTTGGAGGGCCATGCAAGGGGTTACACAACACATACAACAAGAACAGTTAGCAAGGAAAAACCAACTTTGGAAATCAAATATGACAAGCCTAAAACTCACCAAATTGGCCCTGAAATGGGTCGGTGAAGCATACAATGAAAGGCCCCCTCAAAGGCCTTGAATGAAATTGTTCTACACATGCATTATAGACATAAAATATATCCAAAGAGGCCTCGGAAAGAGCTACCGAAGAATTTGAAACTCACCAAATTGGGCCCAAAAAGTGACTTCACAACATGCAAGTGAGGGGCCCTTTGGAAGGCCAATAGGGCCAACCAACAAGACAAGGAGAGAGGGGGTCACCCCCCTCTGATTTTATCTCTCAAACATACATCCAAGCCACCAAAAATCCACTGGATTTCAGTGGCTCGGAGGCCAAACCAAGACCAATGCGAATGCTCTAATGCATAGCCCTAAGTATGAAGAAATGAAGCATGAAAGGGGGTAGATGACCCCAAACAGAGAAAGTGTCTTAAACAAACATATTTATAAGCTCAAAATGAAACTTTTTATAGTATATGACAAATCTCTAAAATGCTCACAAATAAGACTAAGATATGATGCAAAATAGGCCTACAAAGAGGGACAAAACATACAAGGGTGTAGGAGGCCTCAAACAGAAAAATGTCCTTAATCAATATTCAAGAGGAGCTCAAAATATGACACTTTATAGTGTATGACAAAGTCCAGAAATAGTTGAAGGTAAGGATAATCAATGGAGAAAAAAAATGCAAGTTTAAGGGACATAGGCACTTACCCTTGAAGAGTAGCAAAGCTGGAGCTTTTGGACCAAGTTGGTGAACCTTCAACCCTTTCAAGTCAGTCCCAAAGTCCTAGAATGGATGATGGACGTGTGGTGCTAAGGGTTGTAGTGCAAAAAGTCCAAGAAAACTAGGGTTTTAGAGCTTGGAATAGTGAATATGGACGATGGAGGGTATAAGCCTTCACCAAATTTTGTTCAACCATTGAACATGAAGCCAAGCCTCTCCTTTATAGAGGAGATGCTTCAAAATATCTCCAAGAGACCCCAAGTATCCTCCATACACGTGTATGGAGGATGCATCAAATGGCCTCTAGCTGGCACAGCTGGATTGTACTCAGAAAAAGCAAAAGCAAGAAGCAGGCCGGCCAGTCCAAGTGGCCGGCCGGCCACTCCCTCTAGTCGGCTGACCAGGGGTCAAAAAGGTCAAGAAAAATTTCTGGCCAGCCACCCCAAAAAGGTGGCCTCTCAGATGAGTGCAACACAGCTGTATAGTGAAAAACCAGAAAAAGTGGCCCAAGAGGGAGAAAGCCTAGCTTTTAAGCAAGGTTCAAAAGGATCAAGATGAATTTCTGGCCGGCCTACCCATATTGGTGGCCTCCCAGATGACCACAACACAATGGTGGTATGAAAAGCCAGAAAATGTGGCTCAAAAATGAGAAAAACCAGCTTTCTGTCAGAAAAATCGGCTTTTGGAGATAGAAAAAGGGAAAACTGATTTTTCAGGGAAAAAGGTGGCCTCCCACCATCCTACCACCTCTCTGGTAAAGAAAATAGGGTCCCTACCAAAAATGGACCAAGACGGATGCAAAACGAGGGTTCGGGGGCCAAAACGCACAGTCTGGGGCCCCGAAAACAGGCTGTTAGGCACCGAAAGTGGCGTATGACCACGAAGGTGGTCTCCCGGGCCACAGTGTCCCTCTAAAGGGAGGAAACAAGGTGTGTGCCAAAACCTGGAGCAAACGGAGGTAGTGAAGCGGTCCCGAACCAAAGCACACGGCCGACGGCTCCGAAAACCAAAAACTGGGCTCCAAACGGGAAAAATGGCCTACGACTGCGAAAGGTAGCCTATGGCCACTGAGAGATGGTCTACGGGACCTCTCCCTCCCTTCGGGAAGAAAAAAGAGAAAAAATAGGACCTGGTTCGCGAACCGAGGCAAAGCACAAAAGAGCCCCGAAGTCCGGAGGCAAGGCTCGCAGCCGAGACTCTGAAACCTCAGAATGAGCACAATATACAACATCACCGAGTGCTCAACTGGGGATGTCTAAGTTTTAAGGTCGGTCAAAAATGGGGTGTCTACACCTCCCTTTTTTCTTGATTCTATATTTTCATTGAAAGTGGTTTCAAACCCCTTGTTTGCCTAAGTGTGAAATGGAGGTGCTACACCTAATGGTTTAATCCCTTAGGGGGTTCATTACCAACAGTGTAATGCCTCTTTCATGCCCAAAGAAATTTGTGGTTTGAGCCATCTTTCCATTAGAGGACACTTACCAATGCACAATGGATTAATGAATGATTTGGTAATTAAAATGAGTAAACAAAATTGGCAAGTAAAAGAAGCATGATAAGCATCTCTTTGTGTTGCATTTCATGTGCTCAAATCGGACGTTAATTTGAACACAAGGAAAATGGGTCATTTCATACTTGAAAGTGATGAAATGTGCCACTTTCCTAGGTCTCCATTGCCTTTGATCATGCATGATAGGGTGATGGTCATTTTTGTCTCATTTTGCATTCATTTAACTTGCGAAATTGGTTTCACAAGCCATCATGTAATGAAATTGCTTGATTGATGGTTTATGAACCAAATTTTGTCCCTCCTTTGATTTCCCTTTGAAAAGGAGAGGCAAAGTAGCAAACAACCCTTGGAAAACCCCATTTTTGCTCTATTTGCGCTCTGTTGCAGCATGGTGATCCAATGCATCAGTGCCGGCAGCATCCGTCCATGGTCGGCAGGCCACTGATGTAAACTTCAGTTGATTTTGGTAAGATGAAGTAGGAAGGTTCTGGAAATGCTCAACCCTGCAAACAGATGCTTTTGAGAGCAAAAGGGACGTCTTTTTGGGCCACAACCGAGCATGTGCATCTTTCACTTCTCGAGGCAGAGCAATGACAGCATAGTTTAATGTTTTACATTGCTTAGTTCATGTACATTTGTGTTGTAAATTAATTAATTAGTTTACTAGATAGTTAAAAGTTTTGTAATAATTAGTAATTAGTTTAGCTAGTTATTCATTTGGTTTGTAATAATTAGTCTAATTAGTCTAATAAGTTTAATTAGATGAGCTTAATTAGTTTAGCTTAGTTGCTAGTTAGTTAGCTCTTATTCATTCGAATCCTCCTTCGCAAGGGGATAATGTTGTAATAAGTGTGCGTGTGTGCATGTACGTCTTCCAGCCCCATGTCTTTCTCCCTTTTATTTGCCCGCTTTTGATGGTTAGAATAAGGACATGTTTCAATTAGCATATCGCATGCTTACATCCATTCATCTTGTATTGCATGCACCGAGGCTCGGCACATCATTCAAATTGCATTGTCATTTCAATACTTCTTTGAATACGTGTTTAATCGCATGTTGTTCAAATCAAATCATATGCCATATTAGTAGCCGATCCTATTAATTACATATTGCATGCGTTGCATTAGACACTCAACATAGTTAGGATTGTGCATCTTTCTAACTAGTTTCTGTTTTAGCTTGGAGTACTAGGTGAGTTTTTATGCTTTAGCATACTTGCATAAGTGTGAATGTTGCCATGTTTAGCATGCTTACCATGAGGCTATGTGCTTAAATGTTAAACTGCATGAATGCCTGTGGATGAAGGCTTGTTGTTTGAATTGGACAATTTAGCGAATGTGCGTTTTAAGCCCACTTTGTTGAGTGGCAAATCATGTTTTAAGCCCACTATGTTTGGTGGCAAATCCACAAATTTTAAGCCCACTTGAGGTGGCAAATTCAAACCATTTTCGCAAACAAACATGAGTTGAATTGTTCCAAATTGAGCAAACTAGTCTATGCTTGCTTGGGTGCATCACATAGTAAAGCTAGTTTAATAACCAGAACAAGAGCACATAATGTTTATAAAAAATCATATCATGATTAGTAGAGGTCGATCTTTGATCGGGCGAGCGGGAGTGCTTAATTCATAACCTTCCCCCCTCGTACCTAAGTTCCTGAGCCGAGGCAACTTTGGTGATGATAGACACGTGGCCTTCGGCATGAGTTAGGGTTTCCTAAATTTCCCAAAAATAAAACATTTAGGTTCAGCCTCTGTATCTAGCAAAGTAGTCCAATTTGGAAATTATTTGATTTAAAATCAATTTTCCAAAAGATTTTTCGGGTTTGGACTCTTTAGGGTTTATTAGTTTCACATGGAGACTACATTTAGAACAGTGGGAGTCTGAACTATGAGGTCGTTCATTTCAAACCTTCCAAAAGCGGGGTGCGAAAAAGAGGAGCCACAGTTTCTGGCGACTCTGCCAGAGATTTAGAGAACTTGACTCGAAGTCATGATATGTTATTTTATCTACACTTATGTATTTCTTTGCATTCGCATTTGCATTGGTGTGCCTAAGTCACGGTGTTTTCCCTATGCTATTCCTGAGCGGTTTGCTGGAGGCTCGCTTGGAAAAGCTTGCCAAAAGGCTGACCAGGCTTTGCCACGATGGGAACACAACCCTTGGATCTGGACTACTGCTATACCATTTGATCCTACTTTCACTTCTCGGTGTTAGGTGTGAGAGGTATATTAGGTAGTCCTCCTGAGGTACCCTTTTTGACCAATCGGCCTAGTTGCATAACGGAAACCATAGAGACAGTTCCGAACTATGACAAGTTGCTTACCCGAATGCAGGAATTGTGTGAAGCCGCTTGCTTTGTGTAGTGAACCCTTAGCTCCTGACGAAACTAGGACAGGGTAACCCTACCCCACCATAGGGTTATTTTGGCTCTCACTTGTGTCATGATCCAAACCCGCCCCTATGGGTTAAGGACATAACCGACCAATAATCAAGGGATTACCTACGGTCTTAAACCAAACAAGACATATCTCATCAGAGTAAAGGGGCCAAACGGAAGCAAATTTAATATTTTTGTCCACAGAGCTGTGCTTACATGGCACATGATAACAGTCCATATATATATACCTGTTAGTAACTAACACCAAAGGGATAACAACACAAAGTTATGTACATACATAGGATCATTCAAGTCTTAGTCAGCCTAACCAAAACTTATATACAAAAGTAATCCAACATTCTCGCCAACGTAACAAAATGTAACAAAATAGCAAAAGGGCAAAAACAAGTCTCGTGCGTGAGACGTATGGGCTGACTCTTCAAAACCTTGACTGTTTCTCACATATTTCACCAAGGTTGGGTTTGGGCATCCCTTGGCTCACCTACATAGACATGAATGAGCGTGAGCGAAAGCCCAATGAATAATATCAAATAAGGAAGATACATGAACAATCTTTGAAACAGTTGCATCAGACGGCCTTGGGCCCAATTCATGTTTCTATTTAATGTATCAATTGACTAAAGTTCTAGACGTATCAAATGGCCTTGAGCCCAATTAACTCATACAAGATAGCCTTTGGCCCATCCATCCATGTCTAACGGCCTTTTGGCCAAATCGTTCAGATCCGATGGCCTTCGGCCCAATCGTTCTTACCAAACTATCATTCATGTTAGACAGCCTTTGGCCCAATCATTCATATGTCAGACTATTATTCGTGTCAGACTATCATTCGTGTCAGACTATCATTCATATGTCAGACTATCATTCGTGTCAGACTATCATTCATGTCATACAGCCTTTGGCCCATTCATTCGTGTCATATGGCCTCTAGCCAATTTATTCATGTCATACGGCCTTTGGCCCATTCATTCGTGTCATACGGCCTCTGGCCCATTCATTCATGTCACACAAACATTTGTCCCCCAATTCAATGTAACAAACTTATAAGACTTTTATAGAAATAAGCAGTTGGACAAATAACATACATCAGATATCTTTATTAAGATATTACTCACAGTGATGTGCCGGTGGATTTGCCCTCGCGCTTGACCCTACATATTTCTTGAACACAATGGGTCACAAACAATTCAATCTGTTCTTAATTCATATATTCCTCTTAGGCTTCGTTCTTATCCCTTTAACCCATTTACAATGCTTAATGAATGCCTAAGAGTGCTCAGAAATGAAAGAGAACGGAAAATGAAACACAAAACACCTTTACAAAATTTCTAAACAGGGGTCCCCGCTCGAGCGTGGGTTACGCCGCTCGAGCGGACCCTTCTGGTCTGCCAAAGTACTGGTTACCTCATTTTTACGCACGAGTGTGAATTCGGATGCTCGAGCTGATGGTCACACTACATGGCTTCCCACTCGAGCGTGAATCTCCCCGCTCAAGCAGACATCCATGTCTGCAAAAAGTTCTGGGAGCTTGCGTTTTACGCTCGAGCGGCACTTTCTCCGCTCGAGCGAACATGCCGAATTCTGGGTTTTCCAGAACTGTTCTTCAAGTCCAAACTCGACCTCCAAGGGTCCAAAACTCACAATTTTGGTTCAACACATGCAAATACATTATATATCATGAGTATACAAGCAATATGAGGCCAATTGCTCAAAATCATGGTCACATTCTCAAATTATTCAACATTTCTTTTATGTAATCAAAACTCATGCATTCAAACCTCACATAAGCTCCATACCTTCAATAATCAAACATGCATGTCAAAAATATGGTGCAAATGGTGTTTATTCTCATGAAACTCAACAAAACCATGCTTGCATGTATGATCCAACTCTCAATCTTTTATAATTGACATGCCACATGTTAGATTATGCAAATTCATGGCAATTCATAGCAATTCTATGCATGCATGTGCATATAGACTTCAATCTCATCAAAATCAACACAACTCATGTTCTTGATCACCATTAATCTTGAATTCACAAAATCACAAGCTAAAACTGATGAATTTACTCACCTAGGAGCTTTAATCTTCACAAATTCTAGTTAAATCTTGAGTGTATCTTTAAGATTCTCAAGCCTCTTGATCAAACCTTCAATTTGAGCTCCCTCTCTCCCACTAGGTTCGGCCCTCTCTCCCTCTAGAGAGTTAATCTCAGCCAAATTGAATAAAAAGAGAGGAATTGAGTGTATAATGGCCCTTTTTATACAAACTCCCTCAATCACATTTATTAATACTAATTAATTGAGCACTATAGCATCAATTTAATCTATTTAATTTGATCCGATTGAATTTTTAATTAAATTTTGCCGTAGACTCTAAAAATTACGCTAATCACAATGGCGTAGTCAATTTCGGTTTCTGTGGCCGATAAGGCCTTCAATTCTTAGTTTATAACAGTAAGTTGAACAAATATTCCAACGGTGAACAGATAGAAATTCAAAACCACATATATTCATATAAATGGCACTCAAAATCATATCAAACACGTAATCACATTCGTAATTAAGATTAATTCGCATAATACGAAGTAGGGTTATCACAGTCTTCCCCCCTTTAGGAAGTTTGGTCCTCCAAACTTATTTTACCTTCGTCAGGGAACAAATATGGATAGCGTAGTTGCATTTCATCCTCTTTTTCCCATGTGGCATCCATCCCATAGTGTTCTTTCCATTCCACTTTCACCACTGGGATGGATTTGCTTCTCAATTGTTTCACTTGCTGGTCAATGATCCGTTCCGGCCATTCGGCGTACTCCATATTTTCATCAAGAGCTACCCGGTGATAATCAATCGCATGAAACGGATCTCGAAGATAACCCCTTAACATTGATACATGAAACACATTATGGATTTGTTCAAATCTCGGTGGCAAAGCGACTCGATAAGCAACTGGACCAAGCCTTTCCAGAATTTGAAGCGGCCTAATGTAACGGGGCGATAGCTTTCCCTTTTTTCCGAACATGACTTGGCTTTTCATTGGAGTCACACGGATAAACACATGGTCACCAACCTCATACTCGAGAGGTCTTCTTTGAACATCTGCGTAATTCTTTTGTCGGTCCTGAGTTGTTTTGAGCCTCTGTTGGATTATTTTGATCTTCTCAGAAGTGTATTGCACAATTTCAAACCCAAGTAAAGCTCTATCCTTGACTTCTGTCCAATAAATTGGTGATCTACACCTTCTACCATACAAAGCCTCGTATGGTGCCATACCAATGCTGGAGTGGAAGCTATTATTGTATGTAAACTCTGCGAGTGGCAAATAATCTTCCCAACTCCCTTGAAAATCCAAGGCACACATCCTTAGCCTATCTTCCAAAGTCTGTATTATCCATTCTGATTGTTCGTCTGTCTGTGGGTGGAATGCGGTAGTAAACCTCAATTCATCCCCATAGCTCTTTCCAAACTCTTCCATAATCTAGACACAAATTTTGGATCTCTATCCGAAACAATAGATATTGGAACTCTGTGTAAATGAACAATCTCATCAACATATATAGTAGCTAGTCTATAAGTATCAACTATAGTTCTAACAGGAAGAAAATGTGCAGATTTAGTCAGTCTATCAACTACAACCCAAATAGAATCCATACCTCGAGGAGTCCGAGGTAGACCAACAACGAAATCCATAGTCACATGCTCCCACTTCCATTCAGGAATAGGGAGAGGTTGAAGTAGACCGACCGGTTTCTAATGTTCAGCTTTAACTTGCTGACATTGAAGACAGTTGGACACATACTGTGCAATTTCTTTCTTCATTTTAGGCCACCAATAGCTTTGTTTCAAATTCAGATACATTTTATTGTTACCCGGATGCATAGCAAACACTGATTTATGGGCTTCATCTAAAACCCTTTTCTTTAGTTTTGGAATATCTGGGATACACATTCGGTTTCGAAATCTCAGCACTTCGCCTTCAATGCTGAACTCTGCTTTCGGACTTGTCTCAAATTCATGAATCACTTTCTTAAGGAATTCATTCGCTTTTTGTTTCCATTAAATCTCATCAATAATTGCTGGTTCGGCTGAAATGGCGGCTATCAATCCGCCCCGTTCACACGATACCACTTCAATTTCAGACTTCTCAAAATCTTGCAAGATCTCTTTCTGTTCAGTAAGCAAACAAGCTATACTCCCCATCGACTTTCTGCTTAGGGCATCAACAACTGTATTAGCTTTCCCAGGGTGATATTGGATTTCAAGATCATAATCTTTAATCAATTCAAGCTATCTCCTCTGCTGCATATTTAGCTCTTTTTGTGTAAAGAAGTATTTCAGGCTCTTGTGATCTGTGTAGACTTCACATTTTGCCCCATACAAATAGTGCCGCCAGATTTTCAAAGCAAAAACAACTGCAGCCAATTCAAAATCATGCGTTGGGTAGTTCTTCTCCTGTGGCCTCAACTACTGAGAGGCGTAGGCAATTACCCTCCCGTTCTGCATTAGTACACAACCCAAACCTTTATAAGATGCTTCACTGAAAATTACAAAGTTTTTCGTACCTGTGGGCAATGTCAATGCTGGTGCAGTGGTCAGTCTCGTTTTTAATTCATGAAAGGCAGATTCTCTTTCGTCATTCCAATCAATTGGTTTCCCTTTGCGTGTTAGTTGGGTAAGAGGTACAACTATCCTTGAAAAGTCTTTCACAAACATCCTGTAATACCCAGCTAAGCCCATGAAACTGCCGACCTTTTTTACATTTGTCGTTGTAGGCCAATTCACAATTGCCTCTATTTTCTGTGGGTCCACTAAAATCCCCTCTTTGTTGATAACATGCCCTAAGAAAATAACTTAATCTAACCAAAACTCACACTTTTTTAGTTTAGCAAATAATTTCTTTTCTTTAAGTGTAGACACCCCATTTTTGACCGTCCTCAAGACTTGGACGTCATCGTTTGAACACTCGATGATCATCCATGCTTGTGTTCGTTTTGAGTTCTCGGGGGTCTCGGTCACACACCTTGTCTCAAGATCTCTCAACTTGTCTGTTTTGTGCTTGGTTGTGGACCAAGCACTTGTGTTTTTGCTTTTGAGGGAAGAGGGTGGCTTGTTGGACATTTCCTCAACCCATCGGCCAAGGCTTGAAGCCATTGGCCTTGTTTTCTTGCCATCGGCCAAAAGTGTTGGCCGATCGGCACTTTTTTTGGTGGGTCAGCACTTATGTTGGTTGATCGGCCATATTTTCTGGCCGAGCCCTGTTCATCTGCTTTATGCAGATATTTTATGCGAGCTGTCATAGCTGGCATGCACAATTCACATCCTCCATACACGTGTATGAAGGGATTTGATTCAATTGCTTAGCTTGCTTAAAAAGCTTAGGAATTGAACTTCTATAAAGAGGGAGCTCCTCCTCCCTTTCCAGAGGTTCAGAAAGTTGAGAGAAGAAGATATATATCACTCTCTCTGTATATCTCCCTCTCCCTATATTTGTGTGTGTATTTGTGCTCAAAAGTGTATTTTGTTCATACTTTTGCACTAGAGCACCTAGTAGAACACCATCCTTTGGTTGCTGAGGCCCTTAGGAGTTGTTTTTAGTGTTGTTGAGCTGGTCTTGGTCAGAGGAGGCTGCTGGAGTTGTGTTCTTGAAGGTGATCTTCAAGGGTGAGCTTTTTGCTTTTAAACCCCCATTCTTGCTTAAGCTTTTAGACCTACTTGCTTATTGTTTTAATCTTAACTCTTAACTGATAAAAGTTCTTATTTTTGATGCTTTAGATCTTTGTTTAAGATCACTTTTTGGTTTGGGGTTGTCTCCCCCCTCTTAGGCCATCTCTTTTGGTCCTTGTTTTAGGTTTTACAATACCTTTCTACCACTGAAATCTAAAGGATTTTCAGTGATGGAAAGGTGGTTTTGGAGTCCTAAATAGGAGAGGGTCATCCCCTGGGTCATCCCCTCTCCTTGTTGTTTTGTATGCTTGCATAAGTGGCTTATGTTGATAGCACGTTGGCTTAGCTTGTTGTAGCTTTATTTCAGTATGTATTAGGCTTTGTTTTGCCATGATACAACACTGTTTTTGCTTGGTTTTGTCACTCTATGCATGCCTAATACACTTGTAGTGTAAATCACACAAACTAGTCTTATATGCTTCATGTTTGAGCATGTCTTTCTAGCTTATATTGACTTCATTTCAGTGGGTTTTTGTTGTTGTTTTAGCATGCCATGACTTTGTTTTGGGTGGGTTTAGTTTTCTCTTGCATGCTTCATGTACTTGTCTTGCAATCCTCTCATTTGCCTTAACATGCATCATGCCTTAACATGTCATTCTAGCATGGTTTTGGCTTAACTTCAAGAATTTTTTTTCTATGTTTTAGCATGCTCTAGCTGTGATTTAGGCTGTTTTAGCCATGCATGACTTGCTTTGTATAGCCATGGTTCAATCTATCTTGCTAGCTTTGAGTATTGAGTCCTCTAGCATGCATTACTTGGCTCATTTCAATGATTTGGCATCATGAGTAATGTTATTTTAGTTCAGGTTTCATGCTCATATACTTGCACTTATCACCCCTTTAATGCTTTAAAGAGTTGATGCCTTATGCCTCATGAATGGACCATTGTGTATGCCTCCATGCTTAGGTCTTTGGGATGCCATCTAAGTGGGTATTTGGGCTTATTTTGATATGCCATAACTCTGTTTTTCAATGGACAATTCATGCCATGTTTGGTTTCGATAGGTGTAGTGTAACACCCCCTTTGTAGCCTTGCATGCCTCATGCCTTTTGGAGTTGTATTCTAGCTTGTGTTGGCTAGTTTCGAGCATGTTTTTGGTCTTGTCTTGACCTGCCTTGGGACTGTTTTGAGTGCCCTTGGCCCTTTGGGCTTTCATGTATGCTTTGCTTGCTTTGTTTGGTTGGTTTGACACCTTTCCATGCATGATTTCAGAGATTATAATGTTTGTCACATGTCCATATTTGTCATCTTTTAGGTTCTCTTGAAAGTTTCCCTCCTATGCCTAGGTGTTGGACCATTTACATGTGCATGTTTGTTTTGCATTTTCATGCTTCCAATTCATAACTTTGGCCACTGATTTTGGGCATGGCTGAGGTTCGTCCCTCTTTAGTTTAAGTTCATTTACCATGTTGTTCAAAGTTGTTACTTTACATCATCCTTACATGCTTGTTGCATGCATGTCATATTGCATGTTGTCACATGCTTGCTAATTGACATGTTGTTGCATGCTCATCCATCTTGCCTTGCATGTTGTCGCATGCTTGTCACATATTTAGTTCCATCACATGTTGTTGCATGCTTAGGTTACATAGCATTGTGTGTGCATTTCCTTGCCTCTTAATCACACATGATAGAGGTTAAGGTCCCTTATGTGTTTTGTGCATTTCATTTGATATTGAATTGCCCACTCGACTCTTTTGGCCATCATGCATTGAAATGCATGATTGATGGTCCGAGGGTCGGGAACTACACTCCTCTAAGTCTTAAACATGATAAGGAGTGTAGTTGCAAACATTGTCTTGTAAAGGCATTGCCATACTCTGTTTGTCCTCTGCTGCAGCAAAAAGAGCATTTTACAGGAAGGGATGGCCGATCGGCCATCTTCAGTGCCGGTCGGCTACAAGTGTTTTGCCGATGGCTTCATATTTGGTCGATGACCTGTTTACCCTAGCCCATGACCATGATTTTCAGCCGATGGCCTCCCACAGTGCCCATGGGGTGAATCAAAAGTGTGTTGGGAATTTTCACACTTTGCAGAGGTATAGAGCAGTGCAAACAGAGGCAACATGAGGCATGGCAACGGATTTCCGAGCGAAGCCGACCGAGCATGCATTTGTCCCTCTCCCCGAGGCCTCTTTACTGTTTTTCGTAGCTTAATTAATTTGTTAATTATTTAAGTATTGTAATAATTAGTTGTAGCTAGTTATTCTTTTCATTGTGTAATAATTAATTAGCTAGTTAGTTAATTAATTAGATGGTTTGTATTATTCTTTCGGTCTCTCCCTTGAGAGAGCCAATTGCTGTGATAAGCGTGCGTGTGTGTGATGCATGTCTTTCAACCCCCATTTCTTTCTCCCTTTTACTTAACCGCTTACGATGGTTAGTTTTAGGGCATATTTCATTTAGCATACCTTATGCTCGCATGTTTGAATCTATTCATCTGTATTGCATGCACCAGGCTCGGCGCATCATGCTAACTGCATTGTATTTCAGTCCCTACTTGAATACATGTATCGAATTTTCGCATCTCATATGCCGTCTTAGAATAGCAGACCCTATTCTAGTTGCATTTTGCCTGTGTCGCATTACCCATCTTTACATGAATTAGGATCATGCATTGATTACTAACTAGTTCTTTGTTTTGGCTTGGAGTACATTGTGAGTGTTTATGCTTTAGCATCTTGCATGTGTGTGAATGTTAACATGACAGCATGCTTGCCATGAGGCTAATCGCTTATGTGATATAACTGCCTGAATGCCTGTGGGTGAAGGTTGGATTACTTGAATTGGAACGATTCATTCAAATCCATGTTTTAGCCTACTTACAAGTAGCAAACTTCAAAACTATTTCCAAACAAAAGGATATGCGATACTTTGTTCCAAATTAGGCGATCTAATCTATACTTGTGTGCTGTGCGCATCACATAGTAAATCTGGCTAATTAACCGGAATAAGAACGCATGTGTTTTCAAAAACAAGATATCTTGCTTAGTACATGCCGATCTTTGATCGGGCGAGCGGGGGTGCTCATTGCATGACCTTCCCCTCTCGTACCCAAGTTCCCGAGCCGAGGTAACTTTGGTGATGACGGACACGTGGCCTTAGGCACGAGTCAGGATTTCTTAAATTCCCCCAAATTAAAATATTTAGGTGGCGACTCTATATCTGGCAAAGTAGTCCATGTTTGGCACTTCTTTCTTAAAAATCAGTTTTCCAAAACGATTTGTCGGATTTGGACTCTTTGGTGATTTATCGGTCTTGCATTGCACTTAGCGAGATTAGATTCAGAACCGTGACATTTGAGTCCGAACTGTAGTAGCCCAATGAACAAAACGGGATTTTCCCGGGATGTTCGGGCACGTCTACAGTTTCTTGCGACTCTGCTGGGGAGTTAGAGAACTTGACTCGAACTCATGATATCTTATTTTGACCACATTTATGTGTTTCTTTGCATTTCATGTGCATTGGTGCACCTAGGACACTGTGTTTTCTGTATGCTATTCCTGAACGGTTTGTCGGAGACAAGCTTTGAGAAGCGTGCCATAAGGTTGACCGATTGCGGGCTCTGCCACGGCGGGAACACAAACCTCAGTTTTTACGGAGGCACCCTTTTTGACCATTCGACCTAGTGCATATTCAGAATCCATAGTGACTATTTCAAACTACGACAGGTTACTTACCCGATTGTAGGTTGTTTGAAACCATTGTATGCGTAGTGAAACCCTAGCTCCTGACAATAGTGATCAGTGATTGAGAACAGTTCGTCCAGCTTGTATTTACCAACTGTGTGTTGTCTTTATTTAAGCTGTTATGCTGTCCGTTTTTCTGTTCATTATTTCCTTATTATGCTTTATTTATCTTTTTGCAAGGTAGTTTAGCACTATTACATCTGACCAGGTAGATATCCCCCAAGCACTCTGGGTTAGAGGTCATAGACTTAATCGATCTAGGGATCTGATAGACGGACAAGTAGTGTTCTTTTCTGTACCCCCGGTTACCAGACGGAGGTCAAAAAGGCGTAGTGTGTCGATGTAGCGGTCGCCAGATTAGTGGTCTACTCCACCAGCAAACAGTTAGGTTGAGGTCTCAGTTTCAATTGCAGGGACAGATATACCAGTTATTTAGTTAGATCAGTACAATATGGCAGGCTTAGAGGAGATGATGCGTCAGCTCTAGGAGAGTATGAAAACCATGCAGCAGGATGCTGCCTGTCAAACAGAATTTTCCACACGCCAGGCCGAGGTTATGGCCCAACAGGCAGAGGTAATTGCCAGGCTACAGCAGTAAAATGGAGCATCTGCTTGGCACCAGGTTCCTCTTCCACCAAGAGTTCCCATACTCGGGGAGATAGCTAACGTTCAGGATGATATGGACATTCCAATCGGGCCGGCTCTGCCCCCGATCCTACCCTTGCTATCCAAAGCACAGACCAACCTACCAGATTCTCCTTTTGATTTTGAGGTGAACCCCACAACGTTAAAAGTGAGCAAGCTAGAAAAGATGTTCAAGAAGTCTTAGGGTGTGAAGCCCATTCCGGATATTGAGGATGGGTACACCGACTCGGCCGTGACTTTGTCAGACCGATTTAAAATGCCGCACATAGACCGTTTCGACGGGTCCACAGATCCTATGGTGCATTTGCGGCTGTTTTCGGACATAATACTAAAGCCTATGGGCCTCTCCGGATTGCAGAAGCTTTCCTTGTTTGGCCGGACCCTGTCAGGTGTAGCGGCTATTTGGTATGCAAAATTGGAGGATTCCGTCAAGAGAAACTGCGAAGAGACGGCCGAGGCCTTCATAGCTCAATACTCCTACAATAGACAGATCGAGGTCACAACCCGTGATCTCGAGATGACTAGGCAAGAGCCAAAGGAGAGTTTCTTCGATTTCGTGACTCGATGGACGGCCAAGGCCTCGATGATGACCATCAGACCTGTTAACAAAGATCAGATTCGGATGGTTGTGCACAACCTCCAGCCCAAGCTCATGCAGAAGATGATCTTTCTCCCCCTCCCCACCTTTACAGATCTAAATGAGATAGGGGTGTGGATCGATGACGCTATGAAACAGGGTCTGATTGACCATGACAGAGAACAGCCCAAGAGGGCATTCAACCGCGGTACAAATGTAGGCACAAGCAGTGCTGCTGCTGCCAGATCTTCAGATGTGGAAATGGTGACCACCACCATCCTAAGAACCTTTGAACCTACGCCATTCACCAGTGCATCCAGAAGTAACTCACAAACAACCAAGTATTCTCCCCGAGGCCAAAGAACCTTCACTTCACTATACATGCCCCTGTCCAAAGCTCTGGGGGTTTTGATCAAAAAAGGGCACTTGAAGCCCCTAGAGCCACGGCCAATACCAGATAAACTCCCTGCTTCTCATAACCCAACTAAGTATTGCGCCTTTCACCAACAGAATGGTCATGACACCGACCAGTGCTTTCGATTGCATCATGAGATTCAGGATCTCATTGACAATAGGGTGATCGTGCCTGTGGAGAAACCCAATGTCACAACCAACCCTCTTCCACCATATAACTAAGCTCCACCTGCCAAACGCATAAATCTTATCCAAACTGGAGTTGTGTCATACGACCCTAGTAGATATATCACCTCTTCTCACCTAGCCAAACCGGAGGTGTTCATTCCTGATAGCACTAACTTGTGCATGTTGTACATCTCCTGATCCCAACCTGAAACAGTGGTGGTAACTAGCGAAGATAGAACTGGGTCAACTATTAGGGCAGATGAGAGTAATTATACAGAGCCTAAGGGGTCTGAGAGCATCATGAATGACCCGAGCGGTTACATTACATCAGCAGGCCAGGCTAGGCCAAGAATGGAATTGCCAGTGGGGGCAGAGATTTGTGTAGTACAGGAGAATGGACCTAATCAGGGGCTAGATGTCCTAGCGAATCTGGAAGAGGACATTGCTAACCTTCAGTTTTTCGACGAGTAGGACTTAGGAGACGTGACAGTCAATTGGTTTGATGAGTCAGCAGAATCTACTGGATGGCTTGACGACCAGCCGGATGTTGTTGAACAACCTTAGCCATGACGACCGGGGTCCGTTATGACGACCTGGGTCCATTAAGGACGGGGATATCAACAGTGGCCGGAAGGGCCGGGAATCGATTTGCATTGCCAGAGAGCACCGGTGTCAAGAATTTTGCTCAAAACATGGACAGTTTGGGTATGGAAGAGACAGAACGTGTTGCGGGCACAGGAACGGTAGGTGCTGTAGGCACAGGAATAGTTGTAACAGAGCCAGACAGGTGTCTGTCGGCTGCCGATGGCATGTGGTGGGAAGATGACGACCTATGTCTTGCTCACACATATGAGGACAGGGGAAACAACCAGCCGGATGATACCTGGTATGTGGGAGAGTTGACCACATGACTAGGAGCAGATGGTACTTCAAGTCCCCGCACTTAGATCAACTAGAAGCGTGCGGAAAGGACAAGGAGGCGGAGAAGCAGAAAGAAAAATTACTCGAAGACGAGGCTGTGCTGAAACAACTTAAGAACATACAGATAGACATCTCCATCTGGGGACTGCTTATGGCATCAAGAGTTCATAGACAAGTTGTCCTTTCCACAATGGACAGAGCCAAACTTTCAATAGACACTACACTTGAACAGCTGGTAGGGTTGGTCTTTCCGATAGGAGCTTCCCCGACGTTAACCTTTTTTGACAAGGAACTACCGCCTGAGGGCGTAAATCATAACAAGCCTCTCTACATCTCTGTGGAATACAGAGACAAGTGGGTATCGGTGGTTCTTGTCGATACAGGATCCGCTATTAATGTGTGCCCGTCAAGGACAGCATATGCAATCGGCTTGATGTCCGCGGACTTTGAGCCAACTGCCCAGGTGATAAGGGCCTATGACAATACTAGCAGAGAAGTGATGGGGACCCTGAAGATTCACACTTAGGTTGGTCCGAGACAACATGAGATTGACTTTCATGTCTTGGACGTTCCCGCAACCATTAATCTACTCTTGGGGCAACAGTGGCTGCACCAGGTAAAGGCAATCTCTTCCATCCTGCATCAGATGTTGAAATACCCCCACGAGAAAGGGGTTGCTATAGTTTTTGAGAATTCATCAATCCATCCGCCGCCAGAGGTGTCTACACCGGTTTTGGAAATTGAGCATGGCACAGATAATGCGTTCCTATCATGATTTACCCTAGCCGATGCTCGGGTCGTACAAAACATTTTGGTTGTTGATGAAGGGTTATATGTTAGCGCACAATCAGTGTACCTTATGAATAAGCTTCAGCACATCCCTGGGATGGGACAAGGAAAAAATGGCCAGAAGGGCATTACTGTATCGGCCGAAGTGCCGCACAACCTGCATACCTTTAGTTTAGGCTATCTGCCTACCAAGGAGGACTGGGTAAGGAAAGGCAAAGAAATGGCCGGGAGGGCCAGAGCCAAGCGGACGGGAAAGCATTTTGATTTGATGCATCGGCCTATTCAGGGCACCCTGAACGGACGCTTTGTCCGGGAGGGGGAAGACTTTCCATTCTACGGCTTCCCAGAGCCATAGCTAAACGCAGAGAAGAGGCGCTTGCCGGGATTTGAAATCTTCTTCGACTTGTAGATATCCAGGAATGATGTCGCCGAGAAGCAGATAGACCTATTAGCTGAGGTTGAACAGTGTAAGGAAATGGATTCCGCGGGCACCGAGATCGAAATGGGAGTAGCACTGGCTTGTCTACTATCAGATCCTCCGATCATACATGAGTGCTTGGGGGATGATCTCTCAGTGACTATGATCGGGAATGAAACGGCTGCGAGCCCATCTTCAAACATTTTGGATGCATCTATCGCACCCTCCCTCATTTGGCAGTAGGATGAGGGATTCTTATCAAGCAGCACCTGGTCAGGTAGTGAGCTGGAATCTGATTCCACCGAGTCTGTAGAGTCAGAATCAAGTTCCAGCTCGTCTGAGTCCGAGTCCGGTATTCCTGGGAGTGATAACCCGGATACCACAGTCTTGTCCAGGTCGTCTTTTGATTTCTCTTTTGAGTCTGTTGTAATAGAGGAATCAGATGGATTGGATGATGTATTTAATGAGAATTCTGCAGCTGTGGCCTTCGATTACTTTTCTGTACCCTTGATTTATTGCATTAATTCAGACTTTCAAAATTTTGATGAAAACGACGAGGAAGAAATTCCTCTAGTTTTGAAATATTTGCTAGATCAAGAGCATGAGAGGTTTGTAAAATCACTAGTTGATGAAATCACCGAAATTAATGTTGGTACTGAGAAGGACCCGCGGCTGGTCCAGATCGGGTCCACGTTGTCTTCGGAGGAGCGCGAGTGCTTAGTCGCTTTATTAAAAGATTTCAAAGATGTTTTCGCATGGTCCTATGAAGACATGCCTGGAATCGATCCTGAGATTGTACGCACCGGATCCCCCTTGACCCAGAGGCCCGACCTGTTAAGTAGAAGCTCAGAAGGATTTGCTCGGATTGGGCCATCAAGATCAAAGAAGAGGTCACCAAGCAAATTGACGCAGGGTTCCTACTGGTATCTAAATACCTAACTTGGTTGGCCAACATAGTTCCAGTGCTGAAGAAGGACGGCAAGATTCGGGTATGTGTGGACTTTAGGGATTTGAACAGAGCCAGTCTGAAGGACGACTTTCCACAGCCGCATATCGATGAATTAGTCGACTTCACCGCTGGGCATGCATTGCTCTCCTTCATGGATGGGTTTTTAGGCTACAATCAGATATTGATGGCACCCGAAGACAGGGAGAAGACTGCTTTTACCACCCTGTGGGGGACCTATTGTTATAGGGTGATGCCGTATGGTTTGAAGAATGCCGGGGCTACATATCAACGGGCTGCGACCACAATATTGCACGACATGATCCACAAAGAGGTTGAGGTGTATGTGAACGACATGATTGTCAAGTCCAAGGAAAGAGAGGGCCACTACATCGCCTTGCAAAAGTTCTTTCAACGGATCAGAGAGTTTCGGTTGAGACTGAATCCTCAGAAGTGTACGTTTGGTGTTACAGCAGGGAAAATACTGGGGTTCTTGATTATGCAAAGAGGTATCGAAGTCGACCATTCCAAAATCAAGGCCATCTTAGAAATGCCACCACCAACGACCGAAAAGGAGGTGCGAGGCTTTCTGAGTAAAGTGCAATTCATAAGATGGTTTATTGCTAAATTAACCTTGACTTGTGAACCAATTTTTGGTCTCCTGAAGAAAGGACCGAAGTTCCAATGGGACGGCCGATGCCAAGCTACTTTTGAGAAGATCAAACAATATTTACAGAACCCACCTCTGTTGTCACCACCTGAGGCGGGGAAACCGTTGATATTGTACCTTTCAGTGACTGAAACTACAATGGGCTGCATGCTTGCACAAGAGTCTGAGGACAAAGGGGAACGAGCTATCTACTACCTAAATAAGAAGATGCTGAGTTATGAGACCCGCTATACTCCACTGGAGAAGGCTTGTTTGGCCTTGGTATGGGCTACCAGGAAGCTGCCACACTACCTGTTAGCTCACTCCGTAATACTGGTTTCGAGATTAGATCCTATCAAATATCTCTTCGAGAAACAGGCACTTACAGGTAGGCTAGCCCATTGGTTGCTTCTGCTTTTTAAATTTGATCTAAAATATGTGGCGCGCAAGTTAGTAAAAAGGAGAGCGGTAGCAGAATTCCTAGCTGATCACCCAGTTGAAGGGGATGAAGCAGTTGAGTACCTATTCCCAAACGAGGCCATTCTGCATGTCAAAGACGAAACCTGGATGATGTACTTTGACGGAGCGTCAAACCACTACGGGTATGGGATAGGGGTGTTGCTGATAGCACCCGACAATTCCCGTATCCCTCTAGCATTCAAACTCCGGTTCAAAGTCTCAAACAATGAGGCAAAGTATGAGACATGCATTGCCGGTTTAGAAGCCGCCCTAGAACTAGGGGCAAAACGGTTGGACGTCATCTGGGACTCGAACCTTGTTGTATCTCAAGCTAAAGGAGATTGGAAAGTGAAAGAAGAACGGATGAGAATCTATCACCAGATCTTGGACATGTTGATTCCTCAGTTTGAGAAGCTGAACTTCGCTCATCTGTTAAGAGAGAACAACAGGTTCACAAATTCACTAGCAACTCTATCTTCTATGATAGACATCCCTTTTGGAGTCCAGATGCGTCCGATCATCATTGACCAAAAATTGTGCCGGCCTACGAGTTGATTGCTGCCATGGATGAGGTTCAAGATGAGAACCCCTGGTATTACGATGTTTGGAACTTCTTGGAAAAAGAGGCGTATCCACCAGGGGAAAATGCCAAAGATAAGAGGGCAATTCGAAAAATGGCTGCTCAGTTCATCGTCTGCAGGCGTAAACTGTACAAGAGAGGTCATCTCGGGATGCATAAGCTGTGTGTTGATGTTGAAGAGTCCAAGCACCTGATGGAGGCCATCCATGGAGGAGAGTGCGGAGCGCACATGAACGGAGTTATGCTAGCCCGGAAGATTCTTAGACAGGGTTACTACTGGTCTACCATGGACGAGGATTGTATCGGCTTTGTCTGGCGATGCCACAAATGCCAGATCCATGCAAACTGCATGAACATTCTGCCGTCAAAGCTGCACAACATTACTTTGCCATGGCCATTTTCAGTCTGGGGAATTGATGTGATTGGAGCTGTCACTCCGAAGGGGTCCAATGGGCATGAGTTCATTCTGGTCGCGATAGACTATTTTACAAAGTGGGTTGAGGCCCAGTCTTATGCGGTATTGAAGGCTTCAAATGTTGTCAAGTTCATCAGGAACAACATCATCTGCTGCTACGGGGTCCCGAATGAGATCATTTCAGATAATGGTTCCCACTTCAAGAATGAAGTGATTGACTTGTTGGACAAGTACAACGTGGCTTTTCATAGGTCGTCTACATATCGGGCACAGACCAACGGAGCAGTTAAGGCCGCCAACAAGAACATCAAACACATACTGCACAAGATGGTGGAAACCTACCGGGACTGGCCAGAAAAGTTGCCATTTGCCCTGTGGGGCTACCAGACTTCAATTCAAACTTCCATTGGGGCAACTCCGTACTCCTTGGTTTATGGGACGGAGGCTGTTCTGCCTATCGAAATTGAGGTTCCGTCATTACGGGTACTAGTTGAGTGACAGATAGCTGAGGCAGATTAGCAGTAGAGCAGATTCGAAAAACTCATGCTCTTTGATGAGAGAAGCCTGAAAGCACTGTACCATGTTCAGGGTTATCGACGCAAAATTGCCAGGGCTTTCAACAAGAAGGTTAAGTCCAGAAATTTGAAAGAAGGAGATTTGGTGCTCAAAGACAACTGAGCTCCCATCCATGACCCTAGGGGCAAGTTCAGACCTAATTGGACTGGTCCTTACATCATTAAGTTTATCTGGTCGGGTGGAGCTATTGTTCTGATGGACCTAGATGGCCTAGAGTTCTCCTAACCGATCAACATGGACAAGTTAAAGAAATATTTTCCCTGAGTGGCTCGATAGGCTGAAAACCCGAAAGGGCGACCTAGGCAAAAGTTAGAGCATGAAAAATTTGAAATTATAAAAACTGAGCTCGCAAGGTTGAAAACCCGAAAAAGGCGGCCTTGGCAAAAGTTAGAGCGTAAAAGGTAAGGGTGAATACACGAGTGAACCTTAGCCGAACTACGTAAGGCTTGATTCCCATCTTTGGGATACGTAGGCAACTTCATCCTGAAGTCCAACCATAAACACTTCCCCTATCAACTTTGTCCATGTGATCATGTTTGGTCATCTTTGTCTATTCAGCAATCAAGAGCTCGGTTGTGATCTCCAGTACAGTGCTATTCAGATTAGGGGCAACTTTCCAGTTGCTAGAATCTGGGGTTGCACATCTCAGTGACCGATCTCAGGCATGTCCAGTTCTGATCCATATTGAAAATGGTTTTGAAAAGTTTTAATAAAAGTTGATTTTGCTCAAATTAATCTTTTTACAACTTAGACCACTTTTGGACCAAACGGAAAATTTTCAGTACCCACAACCTTCAATTTCATTGATTTCAATACAGAGTTCTCCTACTCTTGAAAACAAATTGAAGTTGCTTTTATTACATTCATAAAGAAAACTTGAAAGTTCTGATTAAAGCAAATAAATCTGGGGCATAGTCAGGTGTTCCTGCGTCCCCTCCCAGAGCTGGTCGATGCCTCTGATGCCAAAATGGGCCCAACCTGTGCCTCTTCATTGAGCCAATCTATGCACTCATCAGAGAGGGTGCAGCTGAAAGTGGGAGCGGGGGATAGAAGCTCTCTCGTCCTCCATGCTGTGGCATACCGAGCTAGCTGTACGCCTCGGACCGGAAATGTAGCAGGGTACTCTATCCCCTCCTCCGGACAAATCTGATCGTGTTCGAACTGGTGCCGGGTCTAGAACGGGAAGTGAAAGACACAGTGTGTCAGGCCAATCAACTGAATCCCAGGCTGGCAGGTCATGCTGTACCTTATCGCCAGCAGATTGATCCAAGGGCAGCGCCAAACAATGTGGTTCGTAGACAAACTGCACATCCAGTTGTACCACCGTCCCTCATCAGGGACATCGATTAGATGTCGCCGGAAGAAGTAGCTGCGAGCTGAATATGCCGGGCATCAGGCTACCACTCTCAATTTATCCATCAACCATACCTGGGGAGGGATGAAAAATGAGAGATTAAAGAATAGAGAGGCGTAAGTTGAGAGAAAAAGTAAGCAAAGGGTTTTGAGAGAAAAATCGAGCTTAAGGGCCGAGTGATGTGAGAAACATATGTGAGATGGGGTGGGAAACATTACCTATAGTAGTAGTGGACTCCCCGCAAACCTAGCCATCTCCTGGCGATGAAAAGTGTCGAATCCCATCAATGTTTCAGCTAGCGTCATGGCGATGCAACTCTTGCCTTCTTTTAGACCCTCGGCGACCTCAATCAAACGAGTGCTAAACCCACCGGAGCCTGGAGCAAGTAAGAAATGAGACAACATGCATAAGCAAAGCGCGTGTCACCGATAGCCCTGCCAATGATGATCGTCGTGGTCACCGGCATCAGAAAATCGACAAACCAAGCTCGGAATGTCCAACTCTCCATCGTGAACCAATGGCCGAGCATGGTGCAAAGTAAGACCGCACATCCTTCCTAAAGCTTGGATGTGGCCGAACCGGAGTTGAGGCAAGATTTCTTCATCGCGCTCGGATTCCATTAAAGCTTAGAAATCCTCGAAAGTGGGACACATCTCTTGACCACCAAAGCTAAAGACGTGTGTTACCAGGTTCCAAAACCTTGCCGCGGCATATAGGAATGGAAAACGCAGCAGGGTGCGACCCATCGTAAATAGTGCATTTATGCTGAAGCCCTGGAAATTTAGCCTTTCCGAGCCATCCAAGTTGGCAATCCAAGTTGTGAGATTTTGGATAAGAAATTCTTCCATTTGGTCCAAATCAGAGCTGAACTGAGGAAAACTACGAAGCTAAGGCTTTTGTAGAAGATAAGGTGTTGAGTGGAAGACAGGTGTCAACATTCTGGAGGTTCTTGCCATGTTTGGTCGACTGGCCACAAATAGTGCCGACCGACCATCTTTTTTGGCCGATCGGCTAGAAATGTTGGCCGATGACCATTTCTTGTAGCCGATGGCCTCTCCCTTTAGTCGATGGCCTTCCCTATTTTCCTCTGAACTATCTAAATGCTTAATATGTTGAGAACTTGTGATTGGTTCCACTTCAAATGCCTTCCGATTATGATTTTGCGAAGTCACGCCTGTGTTACTTCAATTTGTTTATCGAGTTGTTGTATATTTGTTTATTGAGTTGTATTTCACATTCTTTAAGTCTTTGTTTTGCTTATCAAGTTGTAATTACACTTGGTTAGCTTGTCGAGTTCTTTGCTTTGCTTATCGAGTTGTTTTGTTGTTAGTTGGTTCACTACTTGATTGAGGCAATTCGAGCGTTTGGTTTTCAAAACAAAGTTCAATCTCATTTACATTGTTATGTAATGTGATGCGATGCGATGTATAGAATGTACAATTGTAACACTTTTTTGAACAAAATAGTTGTTTCATTCCATTCATGTTTTTCTTTAGCAAAAAGTACATAGTTTTGAAGAAAATAAAACCTACCTGAGGCAGTACAATGTGCTCAAACTACTAGTAAAAAGAAAAATAAAGCACAAAAGTAGAAAATAAAAGTAGCAAGCTTCTGGGTCAACATCAATGGTCTCAAGTGCGGGAGTCGGTCCTGGTCCTCTTCCTGCATGAGGGTCCAAGGTCACCACCGCCAGCTCCGTAGTCCGAATCTGAGCCGTCCTCGGCCTCGCCCTCAAACGACGTTGCCTCCTCATCTGACTCATTGTCGTCCGGAGAAAGCTCTCGCAAACTGGTCTTAGCATGGGTGCGCTTGTGTCTGCCCCGGCTATGTGTATTCATCCCGCGCCTGGCTCCCCCAGCTCTTCGGACAGGTACAAATGGTCCAGCTGGAGCACCCCCTGTGGCCGATATCTGGAATGTGGCCTGAAAAGAACAAATGGAAAATGCATCAGTTATGCCATGCGAAACAGGGTATGATTACCAAATGCAGTGTATGAGTACAGTGTATGAATGTTGTGTGCAGTGTATGAATGCTGTGAGCAATGTGTGAGAACAGTGTATAAATGTTGTGAGTTACCGTGTATTAGTGCCATGAGTGGTATGTGAGTGGAGTGTATCAAGTGTCATACCTATAAATGCGATGCATAAGATCATGTATGGAATAAAGTGTGCAAAGTTTGGGACTGGGGTTGAAAAAACTTACCGGGTTACCATAGATGGTCAGTAGATCCAGGCTCCTCTGCAGCATCCCCATCACTAAGGCCGTCAACTCCAGAGCCTGACTAGTATACTCAATGG
The DNA here is from genome assembly GCF_055761805.1 of Camellia sinensis. NCBI lineage: Eukaryota > Viridiplantae > Streptophyta > Magnoliopsida > Ericales > Theaceae > Camellia > Camellia sinensis. Next base: position 95,873,787 of record NC_138975.1, on the reverse strand, counting down.
AAGCCTGCAAAAGTGTTGAAATCATTAGTATTCTGCGGGATATCAAATGAAATGAAATGACTGTACAAAATGCAAAGTATAGCAGTATATACCAGGGTCGAGCCGCGAACTCCAACAAGCTTATGATCAGCCGGAGGAGGAGCAATGGGTATCTGGTAAGTCTCTCCACCCTGCCCTCGGTATGTCATCATGATGGGCAGAGCTGGCCACCCAACTCCCTGTCCTCTTCGGGACCCACTCTTGCTACGGGCCTGAGTCGCCCTCGGTGCTCCAGCTCTGGTCGCTGGCGCTGCTGGTCTCTCTCTCTCGACTCGGCGAGCACCGGTCAGAGGCCGCATCAGGTAGGTCTGGATGAACTCGGCGTAGTCGCCCTCAGCTTGAAAAAGGTCCGAATCCCAGCCGATCGTGTAATCCCTTATCTCCTCCGAGGTGTACGTCTCGGTAGCCCTCGTATGGGTATGAGGCGGCCTAGGGACTATCTGCTCTGGAAAATCGAGGGTCTGCCGTAGGAAGCGCTCCCCAAAGTACCATGCTCGGCAGACTGGGCCCTCCAGCAGAACCCAAAATTGGGCAGTCTCCCGAGCACCCATGTATCCGTCTCTTACTGTATCAGGCAACACTGCCTAGGGCTGCCAGGTGATCTGCAAATGACCGGACATACAGTTTGTTATCTGTTATCGAAAGTACAATGTAAAGCGAAGCTTAAATGAACTCTAATGTTTGAAGTACCTCTGCGTCGGTGATGGTGTCGAAATATCGGCGGAAGAACACGAAGGACTCCCGCGGCCTCCGCTCGAATCTCACATCGAATCGATGGAAAAATGGAACCATGGGGGGCGTCTCCATATCTTGCACTGGGGCAAGCCTCGAAAAGTAGGCATACACCCACAACTACAGAAGGTAGCAAAGTAACAGTGAGTACACTTATCAGACAAAGCAGAATGTAGATAAAGCAGAAATCAGAGAATGTGTGCAATGTTTTGTGTAGCGTGTGCAGTGTACAGCTAGTGTAAAGCAGATTGCGTGTGTGCAGTGTGTGTGGTGTACAGATAGAGTAAAGTAGAACTGTAAGATAGAAAGAGAAAATATGCGTCCCAGGCTCACCAGTAGCCTCCGAGCAAGCACCCGCTGCAGCGAGAGGATGAGCTCATGCATCCGTAGAGCGTGGCCAAGCCTGCGCCACCCCAGTCATAACGGCAGATCCGCATCACATCCACTAGTGCACTGAGCAGGTAGAGGGCGACAGTGTTTGCCCAGTCGGCAAAGAGGGTGGTCCCCAGTAGGAACATGATGAAGCCGTGAGCATACTGCTCTACCTCCTCCCGGGCCGTAGGCGCCTGAATCTTGAAGTGGTCCTCGAACCAAGAGTACCTCACGAATCCTAGACAGAAGAGTGGTGGCCGAGCGCCGAGCAGGTAGATCTGGACGGTGTCCCACTCATCCATATCAGTATCAAAGCAGATCGGATCACCCCCTACCCCGATGCCGGTGAGCATCGAGAAGTCGAAGGGGGTCATCGTCATCTCCCCTGTAGCAGAAAGGTGGAAGGAGTCGGTGGTGTCCCACCACCTCTCCACTAGTGCACCCAGAAAAGGCGTACTCGCAGTGAGGTGCGAGAGTCCCCTGCAGAAAACGCCGAGGCTGGCCTGATCAACAATCCGACGAACTGCATCGGGCAGCTCCATGTACCAACCTCGGGCGATGGTGTTCCCATACCCCCGAAAGGCATGGGAATCTCCCTGTGTCCAAAATAAACAGTGGCGAAGCAATGTTAGAAATACAGTGGTCAAATGCGTTCAGAGTGGTTGAATATGAAGTGTGTGTGCATGTGTTCATGTTTAAACAGATATCGGGTGCAGGTGTGCCATAGGTGGACTAAGTATATGATGTATCAACGTGTTCGGGTTATCCAATTGAATATGCAATGTGTGTGCATGTGTTCAAGATTACACAGCTATTGGGTGTGGGTGTGCTCATGATGAACTACAGCGTATGATGTATCAATGTGTTCGGGTTATTCCATTGAAAATGCAGTGTGTGTACACGTGTTCAAGTTTATACAGATATCGGGTGTGGATGTGCTCACGGTGAACTATGCATATGACATATCAGTGTATCTGGGTTAAGCAATGAAAGAACAGAATCGACTATCGCAGTTAGATGTTCTACAAAGCAGAAAATGAAACAAAGAAGGAGTATACCTCAGCAGCGCCGTAACACAGATGCGACTCTAGTTCGCATAACAAAAGCTCCAGTGGCGCGCCTTGCGCATAACTCCTGAAGTGACGGATGCCATCAGGAGGCAACACGTGTATCGCCGGCCCGTAGGTCGCTAGATCAAATGGTCGGACGCGAAGAGGCAAGAGCTCAACCTCAGGATCCATGTCCATCTCTAGAGGAGTCCCATCCCGTGGAATGTCGTCTGCCATCTCAAGAAGAGTGCGAAAATGGCCGAGGATGCGAAAAATGGGCAAGAAGGCCAAAAGTCAACCCAAAAGTCAACCTCGAGGGGTGAAAAATGGGAGAAAAGGTCGGAGTGTGGAAAAAGGCACAAAGATCAAGATAACCTCGGGGAAACAAACCCCAAGTGGTGGAAACCAAGAAAGGGACACCGAAATCAAGTTTCGTTCAGTTCAAAGTGTGTGAAACGGGAAGGGTTTCGCAAATCAGACGATGTGGGAGGCTCGAAATCAAGGGAAAAACACGTATTGAAGGGTGGAAAATCACCTAGAGAGAGAGAGGAGTGTTTTTCAAACTTGGAGAAATGAGAATATAGGGTTTGGAACCCTATATTTAAAAGACCCGAGGCTAAATGACAAAACGTACCCGAAATTGCTATTTTTGGCCGATCGGCCAAATTGTTAGCCGATTGGCTAAATATTTGGCCAATGATCTATTTTTGTGGCCGATGGATGGCCGATGGACTCCCCTTGTGGTCGATGCACCTCCCACACCTTTTTTGGGTCATTTTTTATGATTGGCACCTTCATCTCTCAAGACAGTGCAAGAAAGTACACTTTTGAAGCTTAACCGACCTTCGTGTTGACCTCGAAACACGTCTTTGGTGTGCGTTACTAGATACGCACAAGACGTATCCTTTTTCTTATCCTTTTGTATATCGTGATATTCGAGAATTGCTTTTGAATGTCATATACCTTGCGTTGTCTTGCACGTCATTTGCATTGTCATGCATTTCATTACCTTGCGTTGTCTTGCACGTCATTTGCATTGTCGTGCATTTCATTAGATGCGTTGTCTTGCACGTCATTTGCATTGTCATGCATTTCATTACATGCGTTGTCTCGCACATCATTTGCATGTCATGCATTTCGTTACCTTGCGTTATCTCGCACGTCATTTGCATTGTCATGCATTTAATTACATGCGTTGTCTCGGACGTCTTTTGCATTGTCATGCATTTCATTACATGCGTTGTCTCGCACATCATTTACATTGTCATGCATTTCATTACCTTGTGTTATCTTGCACGTCATTTGCATTGTCATGCATTTCATTACCTTGTGTTGTCTCGCACGTCATTTGCATTGTCATGCATTTCATTACATCCGTTGTCTCGCACGCCATTTGCATTGACATGCAATTCATTACATGCGTTGTCTCACACGTCATTTGCATTGTCATGCATTTCATAACTTGCATTGTCTTGCTCGTTATTTGCATTGTTTCGCATGCCCTATAACTTGCATTGTCTTGCTCGTTATTTGCATTGTTTTACATCCCCTATAACTTGCATTGTCTTGCTCGTTATTTGCATTGTTTTGCATTGCCTATAACTTGCATTGTCTTGCTCGTTATTTGCATTGTCTTGCACTTCCCCTACTAACTTGTGCATTGTCTTGCACTTCCCCACTAACTTGTGCATTGTCTTGCACTCCCACTAACTTGTGCATTGTCTTGCACTTCCCCTACTAACTTGTGCATTGTCTTGCACTTCCCCACTAACTTGTGCATTTTCTTGCACTCCCACTAACTTGTGCATTGTCTTGCACCTCCCCACTAACTTGTGCATTTTCTTGCACCCCTTCTAACTTGTGCATTGTCTTGCACTTCCTCTCTAACTTGTGCATTGTCTTGCACTTCCCCTACTAACTTGTGCATTGTCTTGCACCCTCACTAACATGTGCATTGTTTTGCACCCTACTAACTTGTGCATTGCCTTGCACTTCACCCACTAACTTGTGCCTTGTCTTGCACTCCCTCTAACTTGCATTGTTTTGTACACCCATCTAACTTGCGTTGTTTCGCACCCCATCTAACCTGCGTTGTTTCGCACTTCTCTAACTTGTGTTGTTTCGCACCCATCTAACTTGCGTTGTTTCACACCCCATCTAACCTGCGTTGTTTTGCACTTCTCTAACCTGCGTTCTTTCGCACTTCTCTAACTTGCGTTGTTTCGTACACCATCTAACTTGCGTTGTTTCGCACTTCCCTTACTTACATTGTTATGTACATCTTTAACTTGCGTTGTCTCGCACGTTACTTGCATTGTTATGCACACTTCACTCGCATTGTCACGCACTTCTCACTTGCATTGCTATACATATTTCTAACGATATTGTGCCTGTCAAGTTTCTTTCTTTTATAGGCACGATATTGTATGCACGGTTCATTTGAAGCCGGCACGACCAGACGAACCGGACGGTATTGTATATTCTCTGCGTGAGACGTTGCGAGAATTGTATAATTCTCTTACATCGTTTCTGCATGTAACGTAGTTTGGTTGTTATTCGCATGCTTAAAACTATTGCGTGTTATGCTTCGTTACAGCTCCCTTTGCATGATCATAAGTTATGTTCGACACTGTGCATGTCCTTTGCATTTTGCCCCGGCCCGCGGGCAAATATCTTGCTATCTTGTATGCTTGTCTAAGTCTTCGGCCTTGTCGAAATGGGTCGTGTCTGGGCTTTGACATTCACTCCCGTCATTTTTATGACTTTCGAGTTCTGTCAAAGTGGGGCAACTGTAGACACCACATTTTTGACCGTGCTCAAGACTTGGACATCATCGTTTGAACACTCGATGATCATCCATGCTCGTGTTCGTTTTGAGTTCTCAGCGGTCTCAGTCACACACCTTGTCTCAAGATCTCTCAACTTGTCTGTTTGTACTTGGTTGTGGACTAAGCACTTGTGTTTTTGCTTCTGAGGGAAAAGAGTGGCTTGTTGGCCATTCCCTCAACCCATCGGCCAAGGCTTGAAGCCATCGGCCTTATTTTCTTGCCATCGGCCAAAAAGTGTTGGCCGATCGGCACTTTTTTTGGTCGGTCGGCACTTATGTTGGTCGATCGGCCATATTTTCTAGCCGAGCCCTGTTCATCTACTTTATGTAGATATTTTATGCCAGTTTTCATAGCTGGCATGCACAATTCACATCCTCCATACACGTGTATGGAGGGATTTGATTCAATTGCTTAGCTTGCTCAACAAGCTTAGGAATGGAACTTCTATAAAGAGGCAACTCCTCCTCCCTTTCCAGAGGTTCAGAAAGTTGAGAGAAGAAGATATATATCACTCTCTCTCTATATCTCCCTCTCTCTATATTTGTGTGTGTATTTGTGCGTGTATTTGTGCTCAAAAGTGTATTTTGTTCATACTTTTGCACTAGAGCACCTAGTAGAACACCATCCTTTGGTTGCTGAGGCCCTTAAGAGTTGTTTTTAGTGTTCTTGAGCTGGTTTTGGTCAGAGGAGGCTGCTGGAGTTGTGTTCTTGAAGGTGGTCATCAAGGGTGAGCTTTTTGCTTTTAAACCCCCATTCTTGCTTAAGCTTTTAGACCTACTTGCTTATTGTTTTAAGCTTATCTCTTAACTGATAAAAGTTCTGATTTTTTATGCTTTAGATCTTTGTTTAAGATCACTTTTTGGTTTGGGGTTGTCTCCCCCTCTTAGGCCTTGTTAGGCCTTATTTTAGGCCATCTCTTTTGGCCCTTGTTTTAGGTTTTGCATGACCTTTCTACCACTGAAATCTAGAGGATTTTTAGTGATAGAAAGGTGGTTTTGGAGTCCTAAATAGGAGAGGGTCATCCCCCCTCCTTGTTGTTTTGTATGCTTGCATAAGTGGCTTATGTTGATAGCACGTTGGCTTGGCTTGTTGTAGCTTCATTTCAGTATGTATTAGGCTTTGTTTTTCCATGATACAACACTATTTTTGCTTGGTTTGGTTACTCCATGCATGCCTAATACACTTGTAGTGTAAATCACACAAACTAGTCTTATATGATTCATGTTTGAGCATGTCTTTCTAGCCTATGTTGACTTCATTTCAGTGGGTTTTTGGTGTTGTTTTAGCATGCCATGACTCTATTTTGGGTGGGTTTAGTTGGCTCTTGCATGCTTCATGTACTTGTCTTGCAATCCTCTCATTTGCCTTAACATGCATCATGCCTTAACATGTCATTCTAGCATGCTTTTGGCTTAACTTCAAGAAGCTTTTGTCCATGTTTTAGCATGCTTTTGCTCCGATTTAGATTGTTTTAGTCATGCATGACTTGCTTTGTATAGCCATGGTTCAATCTAACTTGTTAGCTTTGAGTATTGAGTCCTCTAGCATGCATTACTTGGCTCATTTCAATGATTTGGCATCATTTCTAATGTTATTTCAGTTCATGTTTCACACTTATATACTTGAACTTATCACCCCTTTAATGCTTTAAAGAGTTAATGCCTTATGCCTCATGAATGGACCATTGTGTATGCCTCCATGCTTAGGTCTTTGGAATGCCATCTAAGTGGGTATTTGGGCTTATTTTGATATGTCATAACTCTGTTTTTCATTGGACAATTCATGCCATGTTTGGTTTTGATAGGTGTAGTGTAACACCCCCTTTGTAGCCTTGCATGCCTCATGCCTTTTGGAGTTGTATTCTAGCTTGTGTTGCCTAGTTTCAAGCAGGTTTTTGTTCTTCTCTTGACCTGCCTTGGGACTGTTTTGAGTGCCCTTGGCCTTTTGGGGCTTGCCTTGCATGGCCATGGTTTGAGTCCCTTGGCTAGCCTTAAGCTTTGGGCTTTCTTGTATGCTTTGCTTGCTTTGTTTGGTTGGTTTGACACCTTTCCACGCATGATTTCAGAGATTATAATGTTTGTTACATGTCCATATTTGTCCTCTTTTAAGTGCTCTTGAAAGTTTCCCTCCTATGCCTAGTTGTTGGACCTTTTACATGTGCATGTTTGTTTTGCATTTTCATGCTTCCAATTCATAAGTTTGGCCACTGATTTTGGGCATGGCTGAGGTCCGTCCCTCTTTAGTTTAAGTCCATTTACCATGTTGTTCAATGTTGTTACTTTACATCATGCTTACATGCTTGTTGCATGCTTGTTATATTGCATGTTATCACATGCTTGCTAATTGACATGTTGTTGCATGCTCATCCATCTTGCCTTGCATGTTGTCGCATGCTTGTTACATATTTAGTTCCATTGCATGTTGTTGCATGCTTAGATTGCATAGCATTGAGTGTGCATTGCCTTGCCTCTTGATCACACAGGATAGAGGTTAAGGTCCCTCATGTGTTTTGTGCATTTCATTTGATATTGAATTGCACACTTGACTCTTTTGGCCATCATGTATTGAAATGCGTGATTGATGGTCCGAGGGTCGGGAACTACACTCCTCTGAGTATTAAAAATGATAAGGAGTGTAGTTGCAAACATTGTCCGGTAAATGCATTGCCATACTCTGTTTGTCCTCTGTTGTAGCAAAAAGAGCATTTTACAGGAAGGGATGGCCGATCGGCCATCTTCAGTGCCGGTCAGCTACAAGTGTTTGGCTGATGGCTTCATATTTGGTTAATGACCTATTTATCCTAGCCGATGACCACGATTTTCGGCCGATGGCCTCCCACAGTGCGCATGGGGTAAATCAGAAGTGTGCTGGGAATTTTCACACTTTGCAGAGGTACAGAGCAGTGCAAACAGAGGCAACATGAGGCATGGCAACTGATTTTCGAGTGAAGCCGACCGAGCATGCATTTGTCCCTCTCCCTGAGGCCTCTTTACTGTTTTTCGTAGCTTAATTATTTTGTTAATTATTTAAGTGTTGTAATAATTAGTTGTATCTAGTTATTCATTTGATTGTGTAATAATTAATTAGCTAGTTAGTTAGTTAATTAAATGGTTTGTATTATTCTTTCGGTCTCTCCCTCGAGAGAGCTGATTGGTGTAATAAGCGTGCGTGTGTGTGATGCATGTCTTCCAACCCTCATTTCTTTCTTCCTTTTACTTAACCGCTTACGATGGTTAGTTTTAGGGCATATTTCATTTAGCATACCTTACGCTTGCATGTTTGCATCCATTCATCTGTATTGCATGCACCAAGCTCGGCACATCATGCTAACTGCATTGTATTTCAGTCCCTACCTGAATACATGTATCGAATCGAATTGTCGCATCTCATATGCCGTCTTGGAATAGCCGAGCCTATTTTAGTTGCATTTTTCCTGTGTCGCATTTCCCATCTTGACATGCATTAGGATCATGCATTGATTACTAACTAGTTCTTTGTTTTGGCTCGGACTACACTGTGAGTGTTTATGCTTTATCATCTTGCGTGTGTGTGAATGTTAACATGACAGCATGCTTCCCATGAGGCTAATTGCTTATGTGATATAACTACCTGAATGCCTGTGGGTGAAGGTTGGATTATTTGAATTGGAATGATTCATTGAAATCCGTGTTTTAGCCTACTTACGAGTAGCAAACTTCAAATCCATTTCCAAACAAACGGATATGCGATGCTTTATTCCAAATTAGGCGATCTAGTCCATACTTGTGTGTTTTGCGCATCACATAGTAAATCTAGCTAATTAACCAGAATAAGAACGAATGTGTTTTCAAAAATAAGATATCTTCCTTAGCACAGGCCGATCTTTGATCGGGCGTGCGGGGGGCTCATTGCATGACCTTCCCCTCTCGTACCCAAGTTCCCGAGCCAAGGCAACTTTGGTGATAACGGACACGTGGCCTTAGGCACGAGTCAGGGTTTCCTAAATTCTCCCAAAATAAAATATTTAGGTGGCGACTCTGCATCTGGCAATGCAGTCCATGTTTGGCACTTCTTTCTTAAAAATCAGTTTTTCTAAACGATTTGCCGGATTTGGACTCTTTAGTGATTTATCGGTCTTGCATTGCACTTTGCGAGATTAGATTCAGAACCGTGACATTTGAGTCCAAAGTGTAGCAGCCCAATGAACAATACGGGGTTTTCCCGGGACGTTCGGACACGTCTACACTAAGTGTTTGGAGGACAGTCCTTAAATGATGTGCATGTTCAAGTCTATTCTTGGAATATATCAAAATGTCATCAATAAAAACCACAACAAATTCATCAAGGTAGGTTTTAAAAATTCGGTACATTAAGTCCATAAACGCTGTTGGAGCATTAGTCACTCCAAATGGCATAACAAGAAATTCAAAATACCATACCTCGTTCTGAATGCGGTTTTCTCAACATCTTCTGCCATTACTTTCAACTGGTGGTACCCGGATCTCAAATCAATTTTGGAAAATACTTGTGATCCCTGCAACTGGTCAAACAGGTCATCAATACAAGGTAGGGGATATTTATTCTTTATTGTTACCTTGTTCAATTCTCGATAGTCGATGCACAAACGCAAGGTTCCATCTTCCTTTTTCACAAACAATACTGGTGCACCCCACAGTGAAGCCTTTGTCAAGCAGGTCTTGCAACTGTTCTTTCAGTTCTTTCATTTCAGCAGTGGCCATTCTGTAGGAAGTTTTAGAAATAGGCTGGGTGCCTGGCATAATTTCAATCATAAACGCTATCTCCCTGTCCACCAATTCCCCTGGTAATTCATTTGGAAACACATCTGGAAATTCTCTAATAATAGGGATACTGTTCAATTCAACATTCACAGATTGTTCAGACAACACATAACACAAATAACCCTGGCACCCTTTCCTGATCCGTTTACATGCCTTCATTACAGATATTAAATAAGGTGGAGGTACTACCCCGTAACCCACAAACACAATTTTTTCCTGTTCTGGTAGTCTAAACACAACCCGTTTTGTCACACAATCAATGGTGGCACAATATTTAGTTAACCAATCCATGCCCAGAATTATATCAAAGTGCCTAAAGTTCAAGGGCAACAAATCCACATACAGAATAGCATTCCCAACTTGCATTTCATAAAAAACGATATATAGATTCACACAATACAGATTCCCCAGATGGAGAAGATACACATAGCAAATATAGCAATAATTCTAGAGGTCTACTCAGTCTAGATGCAAATGCACATGTTACGAAAGAGTTTGTTGATCCGGAATCAATTGACACAAAAGCATCTTGATTACATATAGAAATAGTACTTGAGACAACTACGTTAGCATTTCGTGTATCGCCCAGAATAAGCACGAAAATTCTCCCTTGTCTCACGGTATCTCCAGTGGTAGTAGATCTCATAATATTTCCCGGTTTTGGAATTGATACCGTTGAGCTAGCAGCTAATTTTTCACTATTCTGATTACAATCTCTGGCCATATGCCCTTGTTTACCACATTTAAAACAGTCTCTTGACACACGGTAACAAACCCCATGATGCCTTTTACTACAAATATTACACATTGGGGATGTATCTCGGGACGAATTAGAAGTACTCAAGGAGCCCGTATTCTGCTTCTTCAAAAATTTCTTCTTCAAAAAGAAGCCTTGTCTCTTACTACCTTTCCAGTCTGTCGTTGGTTTAGTCTGTCTAGCTATGTTAGCTTTCGACATTATGGCCCGATCTAGCACCCCAATATAGGTTTCCAGCTTTAGGACACTTACCCTTTTTAGAATGTCGCTTCGAAGCCCACCTTCAAAATGTCTCGCTTTCTTGTAGTCGGTATCGATCACATGTGGTGCAAAGCTGACCAATTCAGTGAATTTGGCCTCATAATCAGCCACTGTCATGCTGTCTTGTTTTAGTTCCATGAACTCTGATACCTTCCTGTCACGGACACAATGAGGGAAGTACTTATCGTAGAACACTTCTAGGAATTTCGCCCAGTTAACATCTTTATGATTTTCACGCATTAACATCCACCATCTTCTTGCTTCGTCTTCTAGCATAAAGGTGGCTAGAAGCACTTTCTATGTCTCCAAACAAGGGAACACTTCAAATAGCTTTTTGATGCCGATGACCCATGCTTCGGCTTTCAATGGATCTAATCCACCGTGGAACTGTGGCGGTTTCATCTTCTTAAACTCTTTGGCGAGAGCTATTATTCGGTCATCATTCTGTAAGTCTGGCACGGGTGGTGCCGGAGGTGGAGGTTGTGGTTGCTGCCACTGTTGTTGCCACTATTGTTGTTGCCTCAATGTCTCTGCCATTTCCTGAATCAATCTTTCCATTCTATCCATTCTGACAGTAGAGGACTCTTCTATCTCATCACCTCTTGTTCTCACCATCTGATTAGACTTGCATTATACTTTATACAAAAGATTCATAGGTATGCATATACTAAAGAGCATACATATTCAAATAATTTGCAATGCAAGCAAATCACAACTTATAACACATAATTGTTCACATTAAAACATTTAAGCGTATTCTCGATGCTTTCAGATTCATGCTTATCACATGAATGCATCCTAGATCTTTTCTAGACACTTATTGCTTATTTGGACAAATGTGTGAGTTATTAACTCGTGCTCTGATACCACTCTGCCATGACCCTAACACGCCCCTATGGGTTAAGGACATAACCGGCCAGTAATCAAGGGATTACCTACGGCCTCAAACCAAACAAGACATATCTCATCAAAGTAAAGGGGCCAAACGGAAGCAAATTTAAAACTTTTGTCCATAGAGTTGTGCTTACATGGCACATCATAACAGTTCATTTATATATACCTGTTAATAATTCACAGCAAAGGAATAACAACACAAAGTTCTATACATACACAGGATCATTCAAGTCTTAGTCAGCCTAACGAAAACTTATATACAAAAGTAATCCAACATTCTCACCAACGTAACAAAAAGTAACAAAATAGAAAAATGGCGAAAAAAAGTCTCGTGAGTGAGACATATGGGCTGACTCTTCAAAACCTTGACTGTTTCTCACACATTTCACCGAGGCTGGATTTGGGCGTCCCTTGGCTCAGCTACGTAAACATGAATGAGCCTAAGCGAAAGCCGAGTGAATAATATCAAATAAGGAAGATACATGAACAATCTTTGAAACAGCTACATCAGATGGCCTTGGGCCCAATTCATGTTTCTATTTAATGTATCAATCGACTAAAGTTCTAGACGTATCAAACGGCCTCGGGCCCAATTAACTCATACCCGACGGCCTTTGGCCCATCCATCCATGTCTAACGGGCTTTTGGCCCAATCGTTGGTATCCGACGGCCTTCGGCCCAATCGTTCAGATCTGACGGCCTTCGGCCCAATCGTTCATACCAAACTATCATTCACGTCAGATGGCCTTTGGCCCAATCATTCATATGTTAGACTATCATTTGTGTTAGACTATCATTCATGTCAGACTATCATTCATGTTAAACGACCTTTGGCCCAATCATTCATATGTCAGACTACCATTTGTGTCAGACTATCATTTATGTCGTACGGCCTCTAGCCCATTCATTCGTGTCATACGGCCTCTGGCCCATTCATTCATGTCATACAAATATTTGTCCCCCAATTCAATGTAACAAAGTTATAAGACTTATATAGAAATAAGTAGTTGAACAAATAACACACTTCAGATATCTTTATTAAGATATTACTTACAGTGATCTATTGGTGGATTTGCCCTTGCGCTTGACCCTACATATTTCGTGAATATAATGGGTGACAAACAATTCAATCCGTTCTTAATTCATATATTCCTCTTAGGCTTCGTTCTTATCCTTTTAACACATTTACAATGCTTAATGCATGCTTAAGAGTGCTCAGAAATGAAAGAGAACGGAAAATGAAACACAAAACACCTTTACAAAATTTCTGAAACAGGGGTCCCCGCTCGAGCGTGGGTTACACCACTCGAACGGACCGTTATGGTCGGCAAAAGTACTGGTTACCTCATTTTTACGCTCGAGCAGGAATTCGTACGCTCGAGCTGAAGGTCACACTACATGGCTCCCCGATCGATCGTAAATCTCCCCGCTCGAGCGGACATTCATGTCTGTAAAAAGTTCTGGGAGCTTGCGTTTTACGCTCGAGCGGCGCTTTCCCCGGTCGAGCGAACATGCCGAATTCTGGGTTTTCCAGAACTGTTCTTCAAGTCCAAACTCGACCTCCAAGGGTCCAAAACTCACAATTTTGGTTCAACACATGCAAATACATTATATATCATGAGTATACAAGCTATATGTGGCCAATTGCTCAAAATCATGGTCACATTCTCAAATTATTCAACATTTCTTTTATGTAATCAAAACTCATGCATTCAAACCTCACATAAGCTCCATACCTTCAATAATCAAACATGCATGTCAAAAATATGGTGCAAATGGGGTTTATTCTCATGAAACTCAACAAAACCATGCTTGCATGTTTGATCCAACTCTCAATCTTTTATAATTGACATGGTACATGTTAGATTATGCGAATTCATGGCAATTCATAGCAATTCTATGCATGCATGTGCATATAGACTTCAATCTCATCAAAATCAACACAACTCATGTTCTTGATCACCATTAATCTTGAATTCACAAAATCACAAGCTAAAACTGATGAATTTACTCACCTAGGAGCTTTAATCTTCACAAATTCTAGTTAAATCTTAAGTGTATCTTCAAGATTCTCAAGCCTCTTGATCTAACCTTCAATTTGAGCTCCCTCTCTCTCACTAGATTTGGCCCTCTCTCCCTCTAGAGAGTTAATCTCAGCCAAATTAAATAAAAAGAGAGGAATTGAGCGTATAATGGCCGTTTTTATACAAACTCCCTTAATCACATTTATTAATGCTAATTAATTGAGCACTATAGCATCAATTTAATCTGTTTAATTTGATCCGAATCAATTTTCAATTAAATTTCACCGTTGGCTCTAAAAATTACGATAATCACAATGGCGTAGCCAATTTCGATTTCTGTGGCCGATAAGGCCTTCAATTCTCAGTTTATAACAGTAAGTTGAACAAATATTCCTACGGTGAACAGATAGAAATTCAAAATCACATATATTCATATAAATGACACTCAAAATCATGTCAAACACATAATAACATTCGTAATTAAGATTAATTAGCATAATATGGAGTAGGGTTATCACAACTTGCTTGATATGTGCTTTTAAAGTGAAACTCTGCAGGAAGGTATGTATCAGTCGCAAGTCTGGGTATTAGTTTTTGGGAGGCAGAATTCAGCTTTGAGTATGGTTCTACAACTTTGATTACATCAGTGTACTGATTAGAATCTGAACAGAGGTGCTGTGTGGTTTCTGATTTTTGCTTTCTTTTGCTTTATTTCTTTTTGCAAGGTAGTTTTTCACCGTTGCTTCAAACGATTCTGTTACCCGCCAAGCACTCTGGACTCGAGTGAGAAGACTTTATAGATCCGGGGATCTTGTTAGGGGACATCTAGTGTTTGCTTCACTCCCAGTTACCAGACGGAGAAGAATTAGGCAGAATTCACCAATCCAGCAATCATCTTTTGCTTCGCCTGCACCCAGTCAAACCCAGTCTTCTACTTCTACTCTAGAAAGAGGGTATTCGCCAGTTTTGATAGTTCAACATCCCCAGTCAGCATGGAAGATATGCTTCATCAGCTCCAGTAGACCATTAAGACTATGTAGCTAGATGCTGCTCGCCAAGCTGAGACCACAGCCTGCCAAGCCGAGGTTGTAGCCCGCCAAGTAGAAGTGATAGATAGGTTTTAGCAATAGAAACCACAGCAAACAGTAGACTCTGCATATCATGCACCCCCAGCAGGAATTTCGACGCATGGGGTCACAATCAATGTCCAAGAGAATATGGGCATCCCAGCAGATCCAATCCCACCTTAGACCTCCAAGGCACCAGTTTACCAAATGGAGGCGTCGTTTGAATTCGAGGTTGACCCCATTGCATTGAAGGTCAACAAGCTAGAAAAGCTCTTCAAACGGGTGGAGGGCATTAATTCAATCCTTGATATTGAGGATGGATACACTGACTCGGCAGTGACTCTGTCGGACAGATTGAAGATTCCGCACATAGACCGGTTTGACGGCTCCGAGGATCCTATGTTCCATCTACAATTATTCTCTGACATCCTACGACTAGTGGGTCTCACCAGACTACAAAAGTTGTTGCTTTTCGACCGGACTCTGTTGGGTATAGCAGCCATTTGTTATGCCAAGCTTGAAGACTCTATGAAGAGAAACTGGGAGGAAATGGCAGAGGCCTTCATCGTTCAGTACTCCTATAGTACCCAGATTGAGGTCGTAACCCATGATCTCAAAGCTACCCGCCAGGAGCCGAAGGAGGGTTTCTCAGATTTTGTGACTTAGTGGAGGGCTAAGGCCTCTATGATGACTATTCGGCCGTCTGAAAAGGACCAAATCAGAATGGTGGTCCGTAACTTGCAAGGGAGATTATTACAGAAGATGATAGTCTTGGCTTTGTTTACATTTGCTGAGCTCCATGAAATAGGGGTTCAGATTGAGGACACGATGAAGCAGGGGTTGATAGACCATGAGAAGGAATAGCCCAAAAGGCCCTTTACACACAACTCCAATGCAGCCACGACTGGTGGCACCTCTGCACGGCCTTCGGATGTGAGCATGGTCACCCCTACACCCAAAACTGCCACCCCTTTTTCCGGTACATTCAATACAACTTGACAAACATCGAGCCATCAAGCCCAAAACCAAAGGGTCTTCACCCTATTCTACATGACTTTGTCCAAAGCCTTAGGGGTCCTAATCAAAAGGGGCATCATAAGCCATTAGAACAACTCCCATTACCTAATTGTCTCCCTTCGAAACACAACTTGGCCAAATACTGTGCTTTTTACCAATAACATGGTCATGATACTGATCAGTGCTTTAGACTGCGCCATGAGATTCAAGATCTCATTGACAATAAGGTGATAGTGCCTCCCCAAAAGCCAAACGTCACTACAAATCCTCTCCTACCACATAGCCAAGTCTCTCCACCTCGGCATATAAACCTCATCCATACACTGGCCGTCCCTTATGTCCTCGATATATACATCACCCCTTCCCACCAACCTAAGTTGGTGTTGTTTATCCCTAAGAGCACGGACTTGTGTATGATGAACACATCTACACTCCAACCCAAACCAGTGGTGGTGATAGTGGAAGATGAAGGGAGGTCAGCCTTGGTAGAGAATGTCAGTCCACTACCCAAGGGCTCTGAGGACTTCTCTGATGGGGTGTACAACCTAAGCTGTTATATTGTGCCAATCAACCAAGATAAGCCAGAAGTGGTGTTACAGACTGGGAGGGAGGTTAGTGTCGTCCGAGAAGATGGACCAAGTTAGGGATTAGTTGATCTAGCCGACCTGGACAAGGATATAGACAATTTGGAGTTCTTTGATGAGCAAGATCAAGAAGACGTGTGCATTGATTGGTTTGATTTGAATGGGTCAACAAACAACTCTGGGTGGCTAAGTGATGAACCCAATATAGATGAGGGAACTGAATTGAAGCTGGAAGAACAGAAAGAGTGAACCGCTGCAATGGCCGGAATGGTCGATGGAAAGGGTAAACTATCGAAAAACACTGATGAAGAACAATTGGCTCAGGAACTGGGCATTGTTAATACCGTACATACAGAACAAGAAGCTGCGTTGGAACAATTTGGGCAAGAAATGGATGAAGATCATATGAAGCTGGAAAAGCTCAACACCCTACGGGGAATGTTTGTGATAACAGAATGATCTGAACGCAGCTGGACGAGTGCTTGTCGGTTGCCGAAGGGGTCTGGAGGGAAGATGACGGCCTACACTTGGCCCATACCAATGAGGATTGGGGTGAAGGCCTTCCTGACAATACTTGGTATGTGGCAGAAGTCAACCACATGACAAGAAGTGGTCGATATTTCAAACCACTGTATCTGTACCAACCCGAGGCATCCGGGAAAGATAAAGAAGTCGAGAGGCAGAAGGAAAAACAGTTAGAGGAAGAGGCTGTGCTGAAACAGTTGAAGAAAATTCAGGCTCACATATCTATCTGGGGGCTGCTTATGGCTTCGTGAGTGCATAGACAGGTTGTATTAACAGCGATGGATAAAGCTAAGTTGTCCATCAACACCACTCCGGAACAACTACTGGGATTGGTCTTCCCGAGAGGCGCAGCGCCAACCTTGACCTTTTCAGACAAGGAATTACCACCATAAGGCTCTACCCACAACAAACCTCTATACATATCCATAGAGTGCCGAGAAAAGTGGATACCAGTGGTATCGGTAGACACCGGGTCAGTGATCAACGTCTGTCCTTATCGTACGGCTTATGCTATTGGCCTGAAACCGGCCGATTTTGTGCCTACAGCCCAGGTGATCTGGGCGTATGATAATACAAGCAAAGACGTAATGGGGATAGTGCAAATTAGAGTACAGGTTGGCCCAATTCAGTAGGACATCGAGCTCCATATCCTAGATGTTTTGGCCACTTTCAACTTACTACTTGGGTGCCCTAGCTGCACCAAGTAAAAGCTATCTCTTCCACTCTCCGCCAAATGCTGAAGTACCCCCGTGGAAAAAGGAAAACCGTAGTCTTTGGGAATTCATTTATACATCCTCTGCTAGATGTCACTACACTTGTGTTGGAGATTGTGCACGGCGAAGAGGATGTCTTCCTTTTGGGGTTTACCTTGGCTGAGGCCCGGGTAGTGCAGAATATCCTGGCTGTTGATGAGGGCTTGTATGTCAGCACCCAATCCCTGTACTTCATGAACAAGCTACAGTACCTGCCTGGAATGGGATTAGGAAGAAGTGGCCGGAAGTGGGTTACTGCATTGGCTAATGTGCCACATAACCCACATGCCTTTGGTTTGGGCTATACGCCCACCAAAGAGGACTGGGTAAGGAAAGGGAAAGAGATGGCAGGAAGAGCCAGAGCTAAGCAGACTAGAAAGCACTATGAGCTTGTGCATCGACCAATTCGGGGAACCCTGAATGGTTATTTTATTCAGGAGGGAGAAGACTTCCCATTCTGTTATTTCCTCGAGCCCTGGTTCAACTCTGAGAAGTAGCGGGTACCTGACTTTGAGATTTTCTTTGACTTGCAGCTGCAAGAGAGTAATACAAAGGAACAGACTGAGCTAACCGCTGAGGCTGCAAAGAGTGCAGGAAGTGATTCTGATAGCAATGAACTTGAAGTAGGTGTAATAACCGGACCCTCGCATACGATTCTGATATATTTCCAGTCCCTATTTTGATGTTGTATGTGATGTTGTATGCAAGAGAATTAAGTTATGTTTATGGGTTGTGTTCATGTAAAGAAGTAACTCAATTGGATTGTACTTACAATTCTTGGGATGTTCTACACTTATGAATGATGTTATTGTAAGATTAAACCATAATATTGCATGAATTTTATTCTCAATTTGTGCTTCAAGTTAAATTGGCTAAGTGAAGATGAGGTTGAATTTCATACTGCATTTTCAGGGGAATCACCGCACGTGCGGGGGTCATGGCCGCACGTGTGGGAACTGGCAAAATTTGGGACTTGGCTACTATCTAAAAGGCACGCGCGGGGCATCACTTCCGCACGTACGAGGACCCTTTGCCGCACGTGCGGCCCATGCTGAAAAATACAGGTTACTCCGTTTTACGTGTTCGTCCCTCTAATATTGCTAAAATTTGTATTTGGTACATTTTTGAGGTTGATAAATTTGTTCAAGCAAAATGAGTCCGGAAATGGTATTGCGAAGAGAAAAGAACTAACTTGTGAGCTATGTGTGTGTGCAGGACACACTCCGGGAGGAACTAGCACGTCGTCACAACACTGTGAGTAGTAATACGCTTTACTATAGCTGATGTTTGCCATTAGCATTCTGTTCATTCTGTTAATTATGTAACTATGTGAATGATTCAAAGAATAGGAATAATTAATAGGAAGGATGAAACCACTTTCATATGACTATGGAATTCTGTAAGACGCTAAAATCAGCTTGCTCTGAAGATATCTGGGTCTATGGCCTTTCCGTTTAAGTTGTTAGGGTATGAAACAAAGTGCTACACGGAACTAATACGATGTGAGTCACCTCTAGAATCCGTGTGAGACACCTCTTGGGTTCATACATGCATGTCCAAGGGGTCAATGCCAACAGGTTCAAGGGCTCAATGCTAACATGTTTATGGGCTTAATGCCAATATGTTCAAGGGCTTATTGCCACTCCGTTCAAGGGCTTAAAGCCATTATGTTTCAAGTTTGGGCCCAAGGCCGTTTTGAAATTAATACAGAATCAGATTAAACATGTAATGTCTGCATTTACGTACGCATTGATTTATATTATGATTTACGTTGAACATCAAATTATAAAAGTATTACTAGTCACTGAGCCTGGCTCACCCTGTGTTATGTCTGTTTCTGTAGGTAACCAACCAAGTGGTCAGTCTTAAACCATGACGCTCGCCCTCTTTTGCCAACCTTTGTGTGTGTCCAGGCCCTAGATGAAGCCACTCATATTTTTGTGGAGTTTGGCGAACTTTTGGCATTGCACTCTAATTATTGGCCTAAGGTTGAAATGTGTATAACACTTTCTTACACAATGTTTTTGTTATACGCCCAATCATAGGGCTGGGCCTGTACATGTATATGTATATAACCGATGCTCAAGTGTATGTTTTGGATTTTATTTTCCTGTTATGATGTATATGATCCTAGCATAGTAGTAGTAGCTTAATAGGGTTAATTTTCTTTTTTTTTTTTTTGATATTTAATGCTTTCGTTAAGGCCCCGTACGTTATGTATATCAGGTTGAATGTCCGTTTCTGATTAGATCATGCCCAAACTTGCGAGTAGCAAACCTTAAATCATTTCCAAACAGTGGATATGCGATGCTTTGTTCCAAATTAGGTGATCTAGTCTATACTTTTGTGTTGTGTGCATCACATAGAAAGTTTGACTAATTAACCAGAATAAGAATACGTGACGTTTTCAAAGCTAGATATCATGGTTAGTAGAGGCCGATCTTTGATCGGGCGAGCGGGGGTGCTCATAGCTGACCTTCCCCAATCGTACCCAAGTTCCCGAGCCGAGGCAACTTTGGTGATGACGGACACCCGGCCTTAGGCAAACGAGTTTGGGTATCCTAAATTCCCCGATAAAAAAAATATTTAGGTGGCGATTCTGCATCTGGCAAAGCAGTCCATGTTTGGCACTTCTTTCTAAAAATCAATTTTCCAAAATGATTTGCCATATTTGGACTCTTTTGTGATTTATCAGTCTTGCATTGCACTTTGCGAGATCAGATTAAGAACTGTGACATTTGAGTCCGAACTATAGCATGTGGCCCACGGGCGCGTCTACAACAACTTTTCGAACCCGGTATGGTCATTATGAATTTCTGGTAATGCCCTTTGGAGTAACTAATGCACCAGCAGCATTTATGGATTTAATGAACCGTGTTTTCAAGCCCTATTTGGACGAGTTTGTAGTGGTCTTTATTGATGATACCCTCATTTACTCGAAGAATGTGGAAGCTCATGAGAACCATCTTCGCTTGGTCCTTCAGACCCTCAGGGAAAAGAAATTGTATGCAAAGCTGAAGAAATGTGAATTTTGGCTACAGGAGGTGGCATTTCTGGGGCATGTTGTAACAAAGGAAGGAGTTTCTGTTGACCCACACAAAATTGAGGCGTTCGTGAATTGGCCAACTCCCACTAATGTGACTGAGGTGCGTAGCTTTATGGGATTAGCCGGATATTACATAAGGTTTGTTCAAGATTTTTCCAAAATCACTGTGCCACTTACACAACTGACTTGGAAGGAAGTTGCATTTGAATGGTCAGAAGAGCGGGAATCTGCTTTCCAGGAATTGAAAACAAAGTTAACTACAGCACCAGTGCTGGCCTTACCATCTGGTATTGAAGGGTTTGTAATCTACAGTGATGCTTTGCATAAAGGGCTTGGTTGTGTACTTATACAAAATGGAAGGGTTATCGCTTATGCCTCACGACAGTTGAAACCCCATGAGAAGAATTATCCCACGCATGATCTTGAGCTAGCAACAGTAGTCTTTGCTTTGAAGATATGGAGACACTATCTGTATGGCACTACCTGCTAAGTGTACACCGACTATAAGAGTCTCAAGTATCTTTTTACTCAAAAAGAGTTGAATATGCAGCAGCAACAGTGGTTGGAACTTATTATAGATTATGACTTGCAGATTCATTACCATCCCGGTAAAGCCAACACAGTTGCGGACGCGCTTAGTCGAAAGAATATGGGAAATTTGGCAAATGTGATTACAGGGCAAAAGGAATTAGCAACTGAATTGGATAAAATGGAAGTAAACCTTGTACTACATGGACAGGAAGCTATAATGGCAGCAGTGATGGCCCAACCGACCCTGCTTGAAGAGATTAAATTACATCAAATGAAAGATGGAACTCTAAGGAAGATGTGGGATGAATTGGAGACAAAACCAAAACTGGGGTTCGGTTTAGTGAATTCGGTGCTCAAATTCCAAAATCGAATATGTGTCCCCAATGTGTTGGAACTTAAACGAAAACTGATGGAAAAAGCACATGCCTCAAGATTTTCAATGCATCCGGGAAGTACTAAAATGTATCGAGATTTGAAGTAAAAGTTTTGGTGGGCAAGTATGAAGAAGGAGATCGCGGAGTTCGTCTCTAAATGTTTGCAATGTCAGCAAGTAAAAGCGGAGCATCAGAGACTAGCAGGGTTGTTACAACCCCTTCCAATACCGGAATGGAAGTGGGAACATCTGACCACGGATTTTGTTATGGGGTTACCACGGACTCCTCGGGGTATGAATTCAATATGGGTCATTGTAGACCGATTAACTAAGTCCGCTCACTTCCTACCAGTGAAGACTCAGTATAATGCAGATAAACTGGCGGTAATTTATGTGAATGAAATTGTAAGGCTTCATGGTGTTCCGATCTCAATAGTGTCAGATAGGGATCCAAAGTTTGTTTCTAGATTCTGGCAAAGTCTGTAGGAAGCAATGGGTACAGAATTAAAGATCAACACGGCTTTCCACCCTCAGACTGACGATCAATCCGAGAGAACGATACAGACTCTGGAAGATAGGCTTTGAATGTGTGTGCTAGATTTTCGAGAAAGTTTGGAAACCAATCTACCGTTGGTAGAGTTTGCGTACAATAATAGTTACCATTCGAGTATTGAAATGGTACCCTATGAAGCTCTGTATGGAAGACCGTGTCGATCTGCCATGTGTTGTGCTGAAGTTGGAGATAAATCCTTGCTAGGGCCTGAAATTGTTTAGTTAACAACTGAAAAGGTTAAAATTATCCGAGAAAGGTTGAAAACTGCTCAAAGTAGGCAGAAAAATTATGCGGATAACCGGTGAAGGGATTTGGAATTTGAAGTGGATAGTCATGTATTTGTAAAGGTCACTCCGATGAAAGGACATCCAAGATTCGGGAAAAGGGGTAAGTTAACACCCCGATATGTTGGTCCCTTTCAAATTTTGAAAAGAGTGGGTCCGGTAGCTTACCAGGTTGCCCTTCCTCCAAATATGAGTCAAGTACATAACGTGTTTCATGTTTCTATGCTTCGAGGATACCTTTTGGATCCGTCACATGTCATAGATTACCACCAAATTGAGTTGGATGACAAGCTAACGTATGAAGAAAAACCAATTCGAATTCTGGATCGGCAAGTGAAACAATTACGAAATCGCGAAATTTCAATGGTAAAGGTTGAATGGCAAAAACATTACGGGACCGAAGCTACTTGGGAAAAACAAGAGGAAATGCAACACCAATATCCGCATCTGTTTCTGTTTTAAGGTAAAACAAGTTTGAGGGACCATACTTATTTAAGGGGGGGGGAGAGTGTAATAACCCGACCCTCGCATACGATTCTGATATATTCTCAATCCCTATTTTGTGCGTTCAAATGCTTACTGTGAATTCTACAAGAAATTGAGATTACTTAAGTGAATTCTATGATTATGGATGTATATCTATTTAATAAGGAAAGTATCTGTCACAATAGGAATGTTTGAATCGAAAATTGGGGGCCTTAGAGACTTGTTAACCCAAAATTGATTTTATATTTGGAATCAGCGTAATTTTTAAGTAATAATAAGCATTTTTGTGAAATTTCAATTTAGGATGATTAAACGATTGAGTTTTGTCCTATTCGCTTCTTATATATATATGTGTGTGTTCTTTAACCATTTGACTTAAAAAATTTCCTAGCTTAAAAATATCTCTTGGGAGAGCATAGGGAGAATAGAGAGAAAAGAACTAGAAGGGAGCTTCTTCAAGATCAAAAATTGGATAATCTAGAGGGTATTTGGGAGGTTAAGATCACAAGTAAGTTTATTCATCCCCTATAACTCCTTTCTTGAATTTGAGTAAGGTTTCTTCACAATTGTGTAACCTAGGGCATGAAATTGAACCTAATGTATGATCAATGCTTAACTTGGTTTATATTTGGTCACTTAGATGATGTAGAATTAAGTTGGTTATGCAAAGATGAAGGAATTATCTTCTAAGTTTACATATGTGATGTTGTATGCAAGAGAATTAAGTTATGTTTATGGGTTGTGTTCATGTAAAGAAGTAACTCAATTGGATTGTACTTACAATTCTTGGGATGTTCTACACTTATGAATGATGTTATTGTAAGATTAAACCATAATATTGCATGAATTTTATTCTCAATTTGTGCTTCAAGTTAAATTAGCTAAGTGAAGAGGAGGTTGAATTTCAGACTGCATTTTCAGGGGAATCACCGCACGTGCGGGGGTCATGGCCGCACGTGTGGGAACTGGAAAAATTTGGGACTTGGCTACTGTCTAAAAGGCACGTGCGGGGCATCACTGCCGCACGTGCAAGGACCCTTTGCCGCACGTGCGGGGCTCACAGCCGCACGTGCGGCCCATGCTGAAAAATACGAGTTACTCCGTTTTACATGTTCGACCCTCTAATATTGTTAAAATTTGTATTTGGTACATTTTTGAGGTTGATAAATTCGTTCAAGCAAAATGAGTCCGAAAATGGTATAGCGAAGAAAAAGAACTAACTTGTGAGCTATGTGTGTGTGCAGGACACACTCCGGGAGGAACTAGCACGTCGTCACAACACTGTGAGTAGTAGTACGCTTTACTATAGCTGATGTTTGCCATTAGCATTCTGTTCATTCTGTTAATTATGTAACTATGTGAATGATCCAAAGAATGGGAATAATTAATGGGAAGGATGAAACCACTTTCATATGACTATGTAATTCTGTAAGACGCTGAAATCAGCTTGCTCTGAAGATATCTGGGCCTATGGCCTTTCCGTTTAAGTTGTTAGGGTATGAAACAAAGTGCTACACGGAACTAAGTGCCACGATGTGAGTCACCTCTAGAATCCGTGTGAGACACCTCTTGGGTTCATACATGCATGTCCAAGGGGTCAATGCCAATAGGTTCAAGGGCTCAAAGCCAACATGTTTAACGGCTTAATGCCAATTTGTTCAAGGGCTTATTGCCACTCCGTTCAAGTGCTTAAAGCCATTATGTTTTATAGCGATCTTGGTTTTCCCTTCATTGTTTAATTGTATTTCAGACTCGGTTCCGTGGATGTGTTCCATCCTTTACTCTTTGTATATGAGTCTTGGGTCGTGTTGGGTTGGTTTAAAACAGATTGGTTGTGTTTCGAAACCAAGGGTTAGTGTCCATTAAATTTTCATAATGGTTCATTTAATATCCTTATTAGTGGTTAGAAACTTGTTCATTTAATATTCTTATTAGTGGTTCATTTAATATCCTTATTAGTGGTTACAAACTTGTTCATTTAATATCCTTATTAGTAGTTCATTTACGATCCTTATTAGTGGTCCATTCATATTCAAACTTGTCCTTTCAAATTCCAACTAGTATGTTACATCAAGGTTGCCTATAAATTGAACTCACCTCTCAACTTCTATGGTTCTTCCCATATCTCTCTTCATTTGGCTTGCTCTTCATTTTGATTCGAAAATTATTGGGTTTGGAGCACCTTCAAAATCCTTCATCTTCTCCATTTGGTCTCTCCATTTGAGCTAGGGATTCCTACTCATCTTTATGAGCTTTAACCTAGATGTTGGGCTTTTGTTTAAATGGTTTGATTTGGGAAGTTACGGTTTTGAAATGTGCTATTTTCAAAAGAGGGCTATGTTTATTTGACTCATCCATACGTGTTTTGGGTCTAAAATAGAGATTTTTGATGTTGTTAGTAATATTTGAGCCTTTGGGTCAATATTGGAAAAGGGGAGAGAAAAGCCCTAATTTTTGATAAATTAATTTATATGATAAATTAATTTATATAATAAATTTTGGAAGATATGGAAATATGAAATTGAGTTGAATATAATGAAATTTGCTCATTTTGAGATGGAACAGTGGAGTTGGATTACATTAATCATTCACTTTTAAAAATAATGACAATTTATCTATTATAACAATTATTACCTGCTTAGAAATAATTGTTTTGGGCTACCGGTGGAGGGTAGTCTTGAGGGTTGTAGACAATGGCTGGTGATTAGGCAAACTAAAACTAATCAGTTGAGTATGCTATTGAATATGGCGGTTGGTATAATACATCAAAATTTTGTATTGATTGATCAAATTTGTACATGATAATTACTTATATACATTGTCTTGTGTGGGAGGAGATGGGGGATGTACTCAACGGCTTACTGGAAGATGGGGGATGGACCTCTAAACCGAATTATTGTTTGATATTGATACAACACTAAAATGTGCATCATTTGTGAAGTATAGAATTGTTTTTGTTTGATATTGGTACAACACTAAAATGTGTATCATTTGTGAAGTATAGAAGTGTTTTTGTTTGATATTGATACAACACTAAAATGTGTATCATTTGTGAAGTATGGAAGTGTTTTTGTCTGAGATTGATACAGTACTAAAATGTGTATGTATTATGAGGTATGAAATGTTTAAAATGAGTTATTATCTAGCCTGAAATAGAAATACTGTTGATATGAGATGTGATCTCGTTTAAATTGATTGGCCAAGTTATGAGTCATAGTTATGAGTTGAGAATTTGATAAGAAATGGAAACTGGAATAGAACATGGACATATTAGTCATGGGATTGTAATGTGTTATAAGTTGTTGTGTAAGAGTTAAACGTTTATCAATTGCTAGCGTTTTAGTTACTGTTCATACTATGTTTAGCATATCTCTACTGGGCGTTGGCTCACCCTATATGGGACATCATTTTCAGGTACAGATGTTATGCCACCTCCAAGGACGTAGCTTGGAAGGCTGGAGGCTATTAGACCACCTTTTGTTGTTTTACATGTATATCAAGCCAAGGGCTTTCTTTGTATAGAGTTTGCACTCTCTTTTTGCAACCAAGCGTTGTCTTGGGAAGTTGTAAGCCCATAGAGCGATTACTTTTATTGTCAATATGTAATACATTTTGTAAAAACACCCTGATGATTGTAATATAATATCTCTTTCCTATATCGTGAATGTATGATATTATGGGTTTATTTTGAGTGCGTTACAACTTGGTATCAGAGCGTACCCGGTTCGAATACTTTGGGTACACGGGAAGTGGTTAGTACCACAATGGGCTTGTCTCGCTTATTAGAGACTTATGTATGATGTTAAGTGCTTATGTGATAACATGTTTATGTGACTATATGGGTATGGAATTTAGTTTCTAGGATGTTGACTGGATCCTTGGGTTTCTAGGAGTCCTGTTGGAAAGGCACTTGATCACTGCCGTTTCTAACTGGAACTCTAGCAACGTCGTCGGACGGTCATTATCCGGAAATGCGATTCGTAAGTGCTTATGTGATTATGTGCTTATGTGGAGTGAATTACTGTTGTCTATCATTTAGCACGCGAGTGAAATAGCTTCGGCACCTTTGATAATGTCCTAAAATCTTTGCTACCTTTACTAGGATGGCTAGACGAGGAAGTTGTGATTTCCCTCCTTCCACACGGGAAGAGTTGTGGAAACAGTTTGTGGAGGTACGCCAAGGTACTACACCTTTGGTACAGTTTGTAGAATCGTTTTCTAACTTGACGAGGTTTGCCCCAGAGTTAGTGGAGACGGAGCAACTGCGTTGTTCGGAGTTTGAGAGTAGGCTGTGTGACGACATCCGAGACAAGATTGCGGGGTCTTGGCATAGGAGTTACAGTGTGCTTGTTAGGGTTGCGACTCATGTGGAGGCAACGGTGCTAGCTATGGGCCAAAATAGGGAAGAGGCCATTTTGGCGACTCCTGTGATTCAGAGTGTTGGTAGGCCTTTTAAGAGGCAGAAGGGTTTTAATCCACAACAATTTCAGAGAGCTCAGCTTGGCTCTACTTTTCCAGTGCCGAGTCTAGATTCAGGAAAGGGTGAACGAAAGGTTGTCACTTGTTTCAAATATGGTCAGTTGAGCCAGAAGTCCCCAGCTTGCCCACAGAGGAAGAGGGTTGGGTTGGTAGTTCGACCAGTAGTTGCCCCACTAGAATCATCTAGCCAGCCAGGTTTTGGGCCGATCGAATGTTCAGTGGGGAAGCAGTCGTTGGGGTCTTCATCAGCTCAGACTTTGAACCAGTCTCGTGCTCGGGAGCCGCTTACTTGTTGGGTGTGTAATCAGCTGGGTCATATCCAACGTTTTTGTACTCAGCCAGGGGCTTCTTTGGGGGTTTTGCAACCTAGTCGGGCTCAGTTTTATTCAACCGGGCAGGGGCAGTATCATTTTGGGGGACAATCAGGCCAGATTTCGAGGGCCTCAGGAGAGTCGAGTTCCCAAGGCCCAATTGGGGAAATATGCAGTTGTTCCAGGTGTAGCCAGTTGGGGCATACCAATAGTTCTTGTCTGTGGCCTGTAAACTCGTAAGATATCTTGGGTTTGAGAATGACCAACATTAGCAGTCTAGTGGGGGACGATAACAGTGGTAGTACCAATAGTATGGTTTGGTTTTGACTAATCCATTTTGTAATCGGTGAATTATCGTTTTGAAATCATGGGTTCTGTTGTGTAACCAATGTGTTTTGGGAATGTTGAAACATCAAAATTGCTTGTTTATATATATGTTTGTGTTTATTAATTTCCTTGGGTTAGGCGGACTGGAGCATGTTGTGGCTCTAAAGTTTTATTAATGTGACAAGTTGTTGTGAAACCGTAAAATTTTTGTAACAATGCATCTGTTTGCGTGTGATTTGGCTTGGGAGAATGAGGGCTGGTGAGCCATGTTTTGAAATTAGGAAGAATTATTGAGGGATGCGTATCTTAGTCAGGACTACTATGGGGCGAGAACAGTTACACTTGCCGGGTGTGCGAAATTTCAAGGGTGTTACCTATTTAATCTTATGTGAGTGGTAGAGTTTGTGGCCAACTGTCGTGAGAACTCTTCGAGAGGATGTGGAGTGTGCGATTACTACTAGGTCTTGTATATTTAACATGATGTTTTACAGAGGCGTAACGCATAATTTTGTTAGGAGTAGACTTACACCTTCATGGTAGGTGACGTTGCCGAATTTACTGAATGGTTGTCTCATTTGAGGGAGTGTTATCCCCTTGTTAAGATTGTGGTTGTTGACATCGGGGAGTGGCGTGTTGTGAGCAACTGGTATTATATCCCGGGTAGTAGTATAATTGTTATTCTGTTAAGTTTCAGGATTCTTTTGCTATGTTTAAATGAATTAGGTGTGTACCTTAATACTGGTTAGGTTAGGAGATGTTGTCGATAGGGTTGGTTGGGTGTATAACCCGTGGTTAGGGTATGACCTGTGAGTAGAGTCACAGTGGTATGGTGTTTGCAGATGAAGGTTTGAGTTGATAACGATGAGGGTGAGGACTCTTACTCTTCTGGAGAGTTAGGATGGTGAGTCTTTGAAAGCCTTGTCGGGGACATGCAATTGCGCCGGGGTTTGGTTCTAAGCAGTGGTTCAGTGGTAGTGGTGTCTAATGATTTGGCACGGAGGCTTAGTGTCTTGATTGTACTCTCAAGACGAGTGACAAGTAGGATGCGAAATAAAGAGTAGACCCTATTGCTCATTAAGGGATGAAGGTACTATATTTGCTTGTGTTCGGTACGAACAGTTACGTGGTAGTGATAAGTGTCGCGGCGTGGTAAACCCTTGTTAGCTAATTTGGTACGAGGGAATGAGTACGCAAATTTTGTTATTATAAGTTCAGTCGAGGTGGCGAGTGAAATCCCTGAATGAGAGATTCAATATGGGCGTAAGATAACTTGCAGTAAGTGAGGAGGTTTTGCCTAGCACGATGCGTGATAGTGCTTGGTTCGTATGTTGTTCATTACCCGTGTCTCGTTTTACGTCCTTGTTTTGTGAAAATTGACCGGAGGCCTGGTGTACGAATGTTTTTGTGTTTCCTATGTTGAGGTATTAAGTACTAGATACTGGTCTGAGTATTGTCAGTAGTCGAGATGTGGTGGATGTCTCAGAACACTATAGTGGTTGATTGTGTCATATTGTTATCTTTGTTATCGAGTCTTGCGAAGCAGGACTGTTCCATTAGTTAAGGTGTTGTGGAAACATAACGGGGTGGAGGAAGCCACTTGGGAACGTGAGTTGGATGTCCGTGAAAAGTATCTGGACTTGTTTGTTAATATTTAACCATGTATTGGGAATTTTGTTGTACTGATAAACTTTAAGAGAATTGAATATGTCTTAAGTTGAAAAACATTAGGTATGTTTTGGTTATTGGAAGTATGGTAATGGTTGGTCATGCCTTGAAATAGAAGTTTAATTTAGCATTGTATATGTTAAATGTGTTGTAGAAATGTAAATATATTATTGGCATTGAATATGTTATGGAATTGTGAACTATGTTATATGTTGTGATTTGCCTCTTGAATAGAGATGGAATAACCGGTAATAGGTCAGGTTGATGAATATTGAATTGTAATATTGTTGAGAATTGAGAAATCATATTGTTGAAATTTATTTACCTAATTTCAGGGACGAAATTTCTTAAGGGGGGCAGGTTATAGCGATCCTGGTTTTCCCTTCATTGTTTAATTGTATTTTAGACTCGGTTTCGTGGATGTGTTGTTGTCTTTTTCCCGTTTCCATCCTTTACTCTTTGTATATGAGTCTTGGGTCATGTTGGGTAGGTTTAAAACAGGTTGGTTATGTTTGGAAATCAAGGGTTAGTGTCCATTAAATTTTCATAATGGTTCATTTAATATCCTTATTAGTGGTTAGAAACTTGTTCATTTAATATCCTTATTAGTGGTTCATTTAATATCCTTATTAGTGGTTACAAACTTGTTCATTTTATATCGTTATTAGTAGTTCATTTACTATCCTTATTAGTGGTCCATTCATATTCAAACTTGTCCTTTCAAATTCCAACTAGTATGTTACATCAAGGTTGCCTATAAATTGAACTCACCTCTCAACTTCTATGGTTCTTCCCATATCTCTCTCCATTTGGCTTGCTCTTCATTTTGATTCGAAAATTATTGGGTTTGGAGCACCTTCAAAATCCTTCATCTTCTCCATTTGGTCTCTCCATTTGAGGTAGGGATTCCTACTCATCTTTATGAGCTTTAACCTGGATGTTGGGCTTTTGTTTAAATGGTTTGATTTCGGAAGTTAGGGTTTTGAAATGTGTTATTTTGAAAAGAGGGGTTTTGTTTATTTGACTCATCCATACGTGTTTTGGGTCTAAAATAGAGATTGTTGATGTTGTTAGTAATATTTGAGCCTTTGGGTCAATATTGGAAAAAGGGGGGAGAAAAGCCCTAATTTTTGATAAATTAATTTATATAATAAATTTTGGAAGATATGGAAATATGTAATTGAGTTGAATATAATGAAATTTGCTCATTTTGAGATGGAACGGTGGAGTTGGATTACATTAATCATTCACTTTTAAAAATAATGACAATTTATCTGTTATAACAATTATTACCTGCTTATAAATAATTGTTTTGGGCTACCGGTCGAGGGTAGCCTTGAGGGTTGTAGACAATGCGTGGTGATTAGGCAAACTAAAACTAATCAGTTGAGTATGCTATTGAATATGGCGGTTGGTATAATACATCAAAATTTTGTATTGATTGATCGAATTTGTACATGATAATCGCTTATATACATTGTTTTGTATGGGAGGAGATGGGGGATGTACTCCACGGTTTATTGGAAGATGCGGGATGGACCTCTAAACCGGATATTCGTTTGATATTGATACAGCACTAAAATGTGTATCATTTGTAAAGTATAGAACTGTTTTTGTTTGATATTAATACAACACTAAAATGTGTATCATTTGTGAAGTATAGAAGTGTTTTTGTTTGATATTGATACAACACTAAAATGTGTATCATTTGTGAAGTATGGAAGTGTTTTTGTCTGAGATTGATACAGTACTAAAATGTGTATCTATTATGAGGTATGAAATGCTTAAAATGAGTTATTATTTTGCCTGAAATAGAAATACTGTTGATATGAGATGTGATCTCGTTTAAATTGATTGGCCAAGTTATGAGTCATAGTTATGAGTTGAGAATTTGATAAGAAATGGAAACTGGAATAGAACATGGACATATTAGTCATGGGATGGTAATGTGTTATAAGTTGTTGTGTAAGAGTTAAACGTTTATCAATTGCTAGTGTTTTAGTTACTGTTCATACTATGTTTAGCATATCTCTACTGGGCGTTGGCTCACCCTATATGGGACATCATTTTCAGGTACAGATGTTATGCCACCTCCAAGGACGTAGCTTGGAAGGCTTGAGGCTATTAGACCACCTTTTGTTGTTTTACATGTGTATCAAGCCAAGAGCTTTCTTTGTATAGAGTTTGCACTCTCTTTTTGCAACCAAGAGTTGTCTTGGGAAGTTGTAAGCCCATAGGGCGATTACTTTTATTGTCAATATGTAATACATTTTGTAAGAACACTTTGATGATTGTAACATAATATCTCTTTCCCATATCTTGAATGTATGATATTATGGGTTTATTTTGAGGGCGTTACATGTTTCAAGTTTGGGCCCAAGGCCGTTCTGAAATTAATACAGAATTAGATTAAACATGTAATCTCTGCATTTATGTACATATTGATTTATATTATGATTTTCGTTGAACACCAAATTATAAAAGTATTACTAGTCACTGAGCCTGGCTCACCCTGTGTTATGCCTGTTTCTGTAGGTAACCAACCAAGTGGTCAGTCCTAAACCATGATGCTCGCCCTTTTTTGTCAACCGTTGTGTGTGTCCAGGCCCTAGATGAAGCCACTCATATTTTTGTGGAGTTTGGCGAACTTTTGGCATTGCATTCTGATTATTGGCCTAAGGTTGAAATGTGTACAACACTTTCTTACACAATGTTTTTGTTATACGCCCAATCATAGGGCTGGGCCTGTATATGTATATGTATATAATCGATGCTCAAGTGTATGTTTTGGATTTTATTTTCCTGTTATGATGTTTATGATCCTGGCATAATAGTAGTAGCTTAATGGGGTTAATTTTCTTTTTTTTGATATTTAATGCTTCCGTTAAGGCCCCGTACGTTATGTATATTAGGTGGAATGTCCGTTTCTGATTAGATCATGCCCAAACTTTTAGGGGCGAGTTTGGGGCATGACAGTAGGAGTAGCACTGGCAAGTCTTCTTTCAGATCCTCAAATCAACTTAGAGAGCTTGGGGGATAACATAACTGTTTCCATGATCGGAGACGAACCGCGTGCGAACCGTTCTAGCGGTATCTTGGATGCATCTGACGCACCATCCCTCATTTGGAAACTAGAGGAGGGCTACTTGTCTAGCAGTTCTGAGTCATGCAGTGAACCAGAATCTAATTCCACAGAGTCTGTGGAGTCAGAATCAGATTCCGGTTCTTCTAAGACTGGGTCTAGTATTCCTCGGGTTGATAACCCGGATGCCGAGGTTTTGTCCAGGTCGTCTTTTTCCTTTTCTTTTGAGTCGGTTGTAACTGAGGAATTAGATGAGCTGGATCTTTTGAATGAGAATGCCACTGCAGATTCTGAGTACTTCTTTGTGCCTCTTGTTTATTGCATTGATCATGATTTTCAAAATTTTGATGAAAACGATGAGGAAGGAATTCCTCTGCTTTTGAAACATTTGATTAATCGAGACGAGGAGGGGTTTGTAAAACCCCTAGTTGATGAAATCATTGCTGTTAATGTGGGTATTGAGAAGGATCCGCATCTGGTCCACGCTGTCTTCGGAGGAGCGCGAGCGCTTAGTCTCTTTATTAAAAGATTTCAAAGATGTTTTGGCGTGGTCCTACGAAGACATTCCTGGAATCGATCCTGAGATTGTACAGTATCGGATCCCTCTTGACCCCAAGGCCCGATCCATTAAACAGAAGTTGCAAAGAATAAGCCCGGATTGGGTTTTGAAGATTAAGAAAGAGGTCACCAAGCAGACAGACATAGGGTTCTTGCTAGTATTTGAGTATCCAACTTGGTTGGCCAACATTGTCTGAGTGCCGAAGAAAGGCGGCATAATTTGGGTGTGTGTGGATTTCATAGACCTGAACAGAGCTAGTCTGAAGGACGACTTTCCTCTACAGCACATCGATGAATTGGTGGGCTTCACCGTAGGCCATGCGTTGCTCTTCTTCATGGATGGATTTTTCGGATATAACCCAATTCTGATGGCACCCGCGGACAGAGAGAAAATTGCTTTCACTATACTGTGGGGAACCTACTGCTATAGGGTGATATCGTTTGGATTGAAGAATACTGGGGCCACCTATCAATGGGTTACAACCACAATTCTACAGGATATGATCCAGAAAGAGGTTGAGGTGCACGTGGATGACATGATTGCCAAGTCTAAGGAAAGATAGGGCCACTACAATGCCTTAAAGAAATTCTTTCAACAGATCAAAGAATACCGGTTAAGATTGAATCCACAGAAGTGTACCTTCGGTGTAACAGTAGGGAAAATGCTAGGTTTCTTGATCACACAGAGGGAGATCAAGGTAGATCCTTCCAAAATCTAGGCCATCCTAGAAATGCCAACACCAAGGACTGAAAAGGAGGTACGAGGATTTCTGGGTAAAGTGCAATTCATAAGATGGTTTATTTCTAAATTAACCTTGACTTGTGAGCCACTATTTAGTTTTCTGAAGAAAGGAAAGAAATTCTGATGGGACGACCAATGTCAATTCGCTTTTGAGCAGATCAAGCAGTACCTCCAGAATCCACCTGTGTTGTCACTGACAGAGCCCGGGAAGCCCTTGATTCTGTATCTGCCAGCAATGGACACAACGATGGGATGCATGCTTGCTCAAGAATTTGAGCATAAGGTGGAGAAAGCCATCTATTACCTAAGCAAGAAAATGCTGGATTATGAAACCCGTTACACTCCGTTGCAGAAAGTTTGCCTAGCCTTGGTATGGGCTACCAGGAAGTTGAGGCATTACCTGTTAGCTCACTCTGTAATTTTGGTTTCGAGATTAGATCACATCAAATATCTTTTCAAGAAACCAGCGCTTATGCGTAGTTTAGCCTGTTGTTTGTTTTTTCTCTCCGAATTTGATTTGAAGTATGTTACTTGCAAGTCTGTCAAGGGGAGAACGGTAGCAGAGTCCCTAGCAGATCACCCAGTGGAAGGGGATGAAGCGGTAGAATACCTATTCCCAGATGAAGCTATTCTGCAAGTTGAGGAAGAGATTTGGACAATGTCCTTTGACGGAATGTGTAATCGGTACGGGTATATGACAGGTGTGTTGCTGATAGCACCCGACAATTTCCACATACCCTTAGCCTTCAAACTCTGGCTCAAAGCATCCAACAATGAATTAGAATATGAGGCGTGTATCGCTGGTTTAGAAGCCGCCCTAGAACTAGCAGCAAAAAGGTTAGACATCATTGAAGACTCGAACCTAGTTGTGTCTCAAGCAAAGGGAGATTGGAAGATTAAAAAAGAAAAGATAAAGATCTATCACCAGACCTTGGATGTTCTGATTCCTAGATTTGAGAAACTGACCTTCACACATCTACTAAGAGAGAACAACAGGTTTGCTGACGCCTTACCAACTCTATCTTCCATGATAGATATCCCGTTTGGAGTGCAGATGCGTCCGATTATTATTGAGTAGAGATATACGCTGGCCTATAAGTCTATCACCGCAATAGATGAAGTACAAGATCAAAACCCTTGGTTTTATGACATCTGGAACTTCTTAGAAAAGGAGGTTTATGCACCAGGGGCAAATGCCAAAGATAAGAGGGCAATACGGCGGATAGCGGTTCAATTTATCATCTGCGGAGGTAAACTATATAAGAGGGGTCATCTGGGAATGCACAAGTTTTGTGTCGACGGAGAAGAATCAAAGCGCCTAATAGAGGCCATCCATGGGGGAGAGTGCAGAGCGCACATGAGTAGAGTAATGTTAGCCCGTAAGATTCTCAGGCAAGGTTACTACTGGTCTACCATGGAGAAAGATTGTATTGGTTTTGTACGGCAATGCCACAAATGCTAGATTCATGCCAATCGCATGAACATTCCGCTGTTGAAGCTATACAACATGACTTCACCATGGCCTTTCTCAGTCTAGGGAATCGACGTCATCGGCGCAGTCAAACCGAAAGGGTCAAATGGGCATGAATACATTTTGGTGGCAATTGATTACTTCACAAAGTGGGTGAAAGCTCAATCTTATGCAGTGTTGAAGGCAGCACATATGGCTAAGTTCATCCGAAACAACATCATTTGCCATTATGAAGTCCCAAATGAAATCATCTCAGATAAGGGCTCCCATTTCAAGAAAGAAGTGATCGACTTGTTGGAGAAATACAACATGGCTTTCAAAAGTCATCTACTTATCGGCCGCAAACCAACGGAGCTGTTGAAGCTGCCAACAAGATCATTAAGCATATTTTACTGAAAATGGTTGAAACTTATAGCGACTGGCCAGACAAATTACCGTTTGCACTCTAGGGTTATAGGACTTCAATTCGGATGTCTACTTGGCGGGACTCCTTACTCTCTTATTTATGGGATAGAAGCTGTTCTGCCGATTGAAATAGAAGTTCTGCCACTACGAGTTATGGCTGAGTGTCAGGTAGCAGAGGCGGATTGGCAACATAGTAGGTTCGAAGAGTTGATGCTGTTTGACGAGAGAAGGCTGAAAGCACTGTACCATGTTCAAGGATATCAACGTAGGATTGCCAAGGCTTTTAACAAGAAGGTTAAGTCCCGAACTCTCAAAGAAGGGGATTTGGTGCTGAAAGACAATTGAGTTCCCATCCATGACCCTAGAGGCAAGTTCAAACCCAATTGGACTGGTCCTTATATCATCAAAACTATCTGGTCGGGTGGAGCTATTATTCTTATGGAGCTAGATGGCCTAGAGTTTTCCCAACCAATCAACATGGACAAGTTGAAGAAATATTACCCATGAGAGGCTCATTAGGTCAAAAATCCAGAAGGGCGACCTAGGCAAAAGTTAGAGCACAATAAATGGAAATAAAGAAAAACTAAACTCGCAAGGTTGAAAACCCTAAAAGGCGACCTTGGTAAAAATTAGAGCGCAAAATGAGAGTGTTAATACTCGAGTGAACCCAAACCGAACTACGTAAGGCCTGATTCCTATCTCCGGGATACGTAGGCAACTTCATCCTGAAGTTCAGCCGTAAACACCTCCAAATCAACTGCACTGTCCATGTGTTTGATCAGGCCATCTTTGTCTATCCTTTATCTGGATGTTCGGTTGTGATCCTTTCTAAGAGCTGGTCATGGTGTTGAGTAGTGCTATTCAGACAATGGGCAATTTTCCATCTTCGGATTCGGGGTTGTACATCTAGAGGATAGATTCCGTATGTGTCAAGTTGTGATCCCTATCAAAAATGGTTTTGAAAAGTTTTGATAAAGGTTGATTTTTGTTCAAATTAATCCTTTTACAACTTAGACCATTTTTGGACCAAAAGAAAAATTCTCAGTGCCCACAACTTCGATTTCATTTATTTCAATACAAAGTTCTCTAACTCTCGATACAAATCAAAGTTCCCTTGATTACATGCATAAAACTTGAAAAGTAAAAATCAAACCAATAAATTAGGGGCATAAATGAGTGAGGTGTTCCTGCGTCCCCCGCTTGTGCTTGTGGAAGCTTTTGATGCTAAAGTGGGCCCGGACTACACCTCATCTTCAAGCCAAGTCAGCCACTCGCCAGAAAGGATGTAGCTGAAACTAGGGACAGGAGCTAGAAGCTCTCTCGTCCTCCAAGTAGTGAGGAACCTAGCAAAATGTGAACCTCGGAGGGGGAATGAAACCGGGCAAATCCGATCATGTCTGAATTGGCACCTGAACCAGAACGGAAAGTAGAATACACAGTGTGTAAGGCCAATCAACTTGATGTTAGGTTGCTGAGTCATGCTGTAGCTCATTTCAGTTAGATTAAGTTAGGGGCAACGCTAAGCAATGTCGGCAGTAGATTTGTTGCCCATCCAGTGGCACCACCATCCTTCATTCGGAAAATCAACTAGTTATTGGCGGAAAAAGTATGCTCGGGCTGAGTATGCAGGGCAAGAGTCCACTACCTTTAGCTTGTCCGTAAGCCATATATGGGGAAGGATGAAAGAAAAGAGAGATTAAAGAATAAAGATATGTGCGCTGAGAGAAAAAGTGAGAAAAGGGCATTGAGAGAAAAACAGAGCATGAGTGCTAAGCGATGTGAGAAACACATTTTAGAAAGGGTGGGAAACATTACCTGAAAAAGTAGTGGACTCCCAGCGAATTTGGTGGTCTCTCACCGATGAAAAGCGTCTAAGCCCATCAAAGTCTCGGCCAATGCCAAACCAATGCAACTCTTGCCCTCTTTCAGGCCTTGCGCCACTTCAATTAGTCGAATGCTAGACCCGCCAAAACTAGGGGCAAGGAGGAAATGTGCTAGCATGCACAAACAAAGGGTGTGTTGTCGAAAACCCTGGCAAAGAAGGTCGCCACGCTCGTCGGCGTTAGAAAATCAACGGATCAAACTGGAAATGTCCAGCTCTTCGTTGTGAACCAAGGAGTGGGCCTCCTGTAGAGTAAGCCCGCACATCTGTCCCAAAGCTTGGATGTGATCAAAACAGGGTAGAGCCAAGATTTTCTCATCGCACCGGGACTCCATTAGCACTTGAAATTCTTCGATTGTCGGGCATAGCTCCTGTCCCTCGAAGCTAAATACATGTGTAATCGGGTTCCAACATTTAGCCGATGCATGTAGGAACGAAAAACAAAGGGGAAAACGACTCGGCGGGAATAGTACATTTATGTTGAAACCCCGAAAATTCGGTTTGTCTAAGCCATCGAAAGTTGCAATCCAATTCGAGAGTTTTTGGGCAAAGAATGGCTCCATTTTGTGAAGAATTTGCAGCTAAACTGAAGAAACTACGAAACCTAGCCTTTTGTAGAAGATAAGGTAGTGAGTGGAAGCCAGGTGTCAATGTTTTGGAGGACCTGCACATTGATGGCCGGCAAGGCCTATTGATGGCTGGCACATGGCCGACAATCACCATTTATGGCCGGAAGTTTCCACTTTAGCTGCTGTCCTTCTTTATGCTGGAAAGTGCTGAAAACATGTGTTTTGTTTTGTTCTCTGTGTGTTTTAGAGTCCTACTTGAATCTTTTCGGGCTTTAGCATGTTCGTTGAAGTTTTGTTTTGCTTATCGAGTTGTATTTGTGTTGTTGTTTATCGAGCTGTTGTTGTGTCGTTTATCGAGTTGTATATTGCTGTTATTTCAGTTGTTGGTCGGTTCATTACCCAATTTCGGTTTCTGTTATCAAATTCAATCTCATTTCCATGCTAAGTGGTGCTTATGATGTAAAATACAACATTTTTTTTTACAAATAAAAATCGGTTTGCATTCCGATCATGGTTGTTTTTACAAAAAGTGTAGTACAAGTTTTATAGCAAATAAAACATTCCTAAAGCTGTAGAAATGTGCTAAAACTATAAGCAAAAAGAAGCTAATAAAAAAAAAAAAAACACAATCAGCGCTGGCTGCCTTAAGCTCAAGAAGCCCTCTTCGTCATCTTCGGAAGAGAGGACTCCCGGGCACTGTCTCCATCAGTGCCACTATCTTCCTCAGGATCAAAGTCTGAACCAAAGTCATCTTCGCTATTTGCCTCGGAGCTCGTCTCGGCATCACGCTCGTTCTCGAAACCTGAGCTGACATCATCATCTCCACTCTCAGATGAATCTGAATGCTGACTTGTTGCCTCCTCAAAGTAGCTCATCTCGGCATCATCCTCACTCAGAACAAGCTTTGAAGTGCCACTCCCATCTCCAGTGCCTCTGCCTTGGCCGTGTGTTGGACTCTGTCTCTCTTTCCCCCCTGTTGCTGGGGAAGGAACTACTGGTGCAGGTGCTGCAGCTCCCGCTGGTGCCATCGGCATGGGTGGGATCTGAAAAGACAGTTGTTGTGTATCAGTTATAACATGTGCATCATATGCAAGTAAAGTATGCAGAATGAGTATATGTAGAAGTCAGATATAGTGTGTGAATAGAGTATGCAAGTGCAGTGTGTCTGATATAGTCTATCGATGCAATGTATTAGTACAGTGTGAGATATTTTTAGTAATGTCAGTGTGTTAGTGTGTCAGTGGACTCAGTGTGTCAGTGGAAAGTTAATGCTTGGAATGGAAAACAAAAGAAACAACCCGAGATGCCGTAGAGGCTGAGCAGCTCCTCCATCCTCTGTATCATCTCCATCATCGAGGCTATCAGCTCAAGGGCGCCTTTTGTATACTCGATCGACGCTTGCAAATGTATTTGATTGATTAGTATTTGCCATAGATATATCTGAAATGAAATACGGAGTGCAAGCGTTAAAGTGTGGTTCATGCCAGAGTCGAGCCTCAGACCCCAACAAGCTTATGGCCAGCTGTTGCGGGCTCAATCGAGACCTGGTAGGGCTCCCTGGTGTGTCGCCAGCAAGTCAACGTGGCGGGGAGCTCTAGCGAATCAGCCCACTATCATGCTCGGGAAAGCCCTCTACCTCGGGCCCTGCTCACTCGGGTCGCTTTGCGCCTCGCTCTCGTGGCAAGAGCCCCCGGATCCTCACCTCCACGAACACCCGTCACAGGTGGTATCATGTGTGTCAAGATAAAGTCCGAATAGTCTCCCTCTGCTCGAAAGAAGTCAACCTTTAGGCACACCATGAATTGGATGACCTCCTCAGCGGATAGGCTCTCTGTGGACCTCATGGACTCTGGTAGAGCCATCGGGACGACTGGGTCCCACACGTCCATAATCTGGAGCAAGAAGCGCTCACCCAAGAACCAGGCCCAACAAATCGGACCCTTACGTAGGATATGGTAGCCGGAAATGGCCCATGCGTCGGAAAAACTGGCCTCGCACCGCCCCTGGCATCAAGGCCCATGGCTGCCACTTGATCTGCAAACAGAACTTGTAAAGAGTATTAGTTGTTGTTAGTTGCTAAGTGAACATTTCCAAAGCAGAAATGAAATAACCGTGTTTTCTGAATACCTCATGGGTGCTTACTGTATCAAAGTACCGGTGGAAGAAGGTGAAAGGCTCGCGAGTCCTGTGGCAAAGCTGATGATTTTAAATTCGTGAGTAGGGTTCCGTCAATGGAAGCTCTACGACGGGCTCCGAGCGAGAATCAGGAAGTTTGTGTATACCCATAGCGGTATGTGATCAATATAGTATCGAGTTGGTATAGAAAGTTCAAAAAAGAAAGCACAAGTGTTGAACAGATATAAAACAGGAGCTGTGAAGAAATAAATGTGAAGTGTAAAAAGAAAACTAAGGTGTGTACCTCCTAGGCAAACCAGTAGCCTCCAATCAGGCCTTCTCGCAGGTGGGAGGTGGATCTCATGTATCCATACAATGTGGTGAGGCCAACTCCACCCCAGTTGTATAAATAAACTCGAGAAAGGGTCACCAGGGCACTCAACAAATACAAGCCAACCATATTCCACCTATTCGAAAACAAGGTGGTGCCAACAAGAAACTTCAGGAAGCCCCTGGCGTACTGCTCAGTCTCCTCTTCTGTCTCGGGCTTAGTCCCTCTGAAGCGCTCTACAAACCAAGTGTATCTCACCATCCCTGCTCGGTATATCGGTGGGTACGCCCCTAGCAGCTCGAACTAGGCTGCCTCTCACTCGTCCATATCCGTGTCAATAGGGATCGGATAACCCCCTACGTCTACGCCAGTAATCATGGCAAAGTCGTAGGGAGTCATCGTCATCCCCCCTGCGGTAGAGAACTGGAAGGAGTTGGTGGTATCCCACTACCTCTCACCAATGCTCCTAGGAGGGAACGACTTGCGACAACCCGAGTCAGGCCAGAACAAAAGAGGCCGAAGCCAGCCCCATCAATGATGTCTTGAACTCCAGCTGGGAGTTCGTCATACCAATATCTGGCAATCGTAACGCCATAGCCTCTGAAGGCGCAAGACTCACCCTGTGATAAAAGAAGATAGTGTATGAATCCATTAGATAAAGACAGTGTATGAAATGTATCAGATGAGGGCGATTCATGAAATGCAACCAGGTGTATGAATGCATCAGATGAAAATAGTGCATGGTTAGACAAAGGCAGGGTATAGGATGCAGTCTAGGGGAACCAAATACAAAGCAGTGCAAGAAATGCAGTAAAGAGGGTACAGTTGGATAAAGTAGTAATGATAGCATATTCGAATAA
This sequence comes from Camellia sinensis, assembly GCF_055761805.1. Lineage (NCBI taxonomy): Eukaryota > Viridiplantae > Streptophyta > Magnoliopsida > Ericales > Theaceae > Camellia > Camellia sinensis. The sequence continues at coordinate 95,832,038 of NC_138975.1, read as the reverse complement.
AAAGGAATGCAAGAAATTCAAATAAAGAAAGGCAGAATGTTTGAAAACAGAGTTCTTACCTCAACGGCAATGGCCGATAAGTGAGACTTCGGCTCCCTCAACAAAAGGTCCTCTAGGACATAGCGGACAAACTTGGTGAAGTGTCTGATGCCTCTGGAAGTAGGCAGTATGTGTGTCTATGAGTGATACCGCGCCGCATCGAAAGGCCGAACCCTCGGTGGTAGCGGCTTGGGCTCGGCCTCGGGCTCAAACTTTGCCTTTAAGTTGGCCTCAAGATCAGCTATCAACTCCTTTACCTCCGGCATAGTTAGAACCACTGAGGGAATCTCTGGGGGAGCCTTGTCATGAGGAACCTTGTCCACCATCCGAAAATAGATGCGAAGTGGGTGTAAAATGAAGAAAATTGGTAAACTTGGCAAAAGTCAAACCCTAGAAGAGAGAAAATGGAGAAATAGTCAAAGCCAAGAAAAGTGCACAAAACTTGAGAGAAACTTGAGGGAATTGAACCTAGAATGTTGGAAATCAGGAAAGAAACTCCGAAATTGGATTTCTATCGGTTCAAAGTGAAGCAAACAAAGGGGATTTAGCGAATCAACTTCGCGTAAGGCGTTGGAAACCGCGTATAAAGGACAAATCTAGAGAGAATGAAGGCCTAGAGAAAGGGAAAGGATTTTTGAGCAAGTGAGGAAATGAGCCTTAGTGGCTCATACTTAAAGGCCCGAGCCGAATTCCCCATATTGCCCTCAATCTACCATCGATGGCTAGCAAGGCTCATTGATGGCCATCAGTGTTCGTTGTTCGTTGGCACCTGGCCAGCGGCCTTCTCTGATGGCCAGCAGGTGGCCGGCAGCTTTCTTGGGGTTCCTAATGAGGTTTTGTGTCCTTGGTTTCCAAGAAGTGAGGGGATTATTCATTGTTTGGTTCAGAATGCCTATGCGGAAGCTCGAAACTGTGTTTTCGGTGTGCGATGTTCGTTACTTGTCAACGTGAATAAGGTGTATCCTTTAAACACATTGTAATTCTTCCGAGAGGTGAATCAAAAGTTGCCTTTGAGTTTGTTTTCGTCAAATCATGCTTCGATATCTTGCATAGAACGTGTATGTCCGATTCATTGTTGGATAGAACATGTACTTTACTTTGTGGCATAGAATATGCATTTCACATATATTGTTGTAAGACTTGCATTTCATGGGAATTGCATGCGTGCCTTGTGTTCGTTCTTGAATTATGCATGAAATATGCGTTTGTTTTGAATTACGCATGGAATATGTATTCGAATTCTGCATGGAACGTGCACCTGCTTTTACGCATAGAATATGCACTTCTCCCTTCATGCATAGAACATGCTTCCAACTTATCTTGCATAGAACATGCTGTTAATACATTTGCATAGAACATGCCCTAACATTATTGCAATTTTTCATAGAACATGCACCCTTAATATGTTATACTTGTTGAGTTTCTTTCTTACGCAAGTACGATATTGTATGTACGGTTCATTCAGCGGAGTTTCAGGTGAAGTCATTTGTGCCCTTCGAATCACATCCTTTTACTCCCTTTCCTCGTGCGTGAGAGGCATTAGGATTACACCTTTTGGTTAAAAACATTTGGGTGCGTCCTGATGTTTACACCACTCCTTTTGGTTAAAAAGATTTGGGTGTGTCCCTGTGTTTACACCACTCCTTTTGGTTACAAACATTTGGGTGCTGTAGACCGCCCGGAGAACTTCGCACCGCGCGCAAGGGCGTGAATGGTTGTTCTTAGGTACTACAGTTCGAACTCCTGTCACGGTTCTGAATCTAATCTCGTAAAGTGCAATGCAAGACTGGTAAATCACCAAAGAGTCCAAATCCGGCAAATCATTTTGGAAAACTGATTTTTAATAAAGAAGTGACAAACATGGACTGCTTTGCCAGATACAGAGTCGCCACCTAAATGTTTTATTTGGGAGAAATTTAGGAAACCCTGACTCGTGCCTAAGGCCACGTGTCCGTCATCGCCAAAGTTGCCTCGGCTCGGGAACTTGGGTACGAGAGGGGAAGGTCGTGCAATGAGCACCCCCGCTCGCCCGATCAAAGATCGGCATGTACTAAGCATGATATTTTGTTTTTGAAAACATATGTGTTCTTATTCCGGTTATTAACCTTTAATTACCATGTGATGCGCACAACATACAAGTATAGACTAGATCGCCTAAGTTGGAACAAAACATTTCATGTTCGTTTGTTTGAAAGCAGTTTGAAGTTTGCTACTCGCAAGTAGGCTAAGACATAGATTTTGCCACCCTCAAGTGGGCTTAAAACGTACAGTTTGATGAATTGTTCCAATTCAAGCAATCCAACCTTCACCGACAAGCATTCAAGCAGTTAATCACTTATGCAGTTAGTCTCATGGCAAGTATGCTATCATGGCAACACTTACACACATGCAAGATGTTGAAGCATAAACACTCACAGTGTACTCCGAGCCAAAACAGAGAACTAGTTAGAAATCATACATGATCCTAGTTCATGTTAAGATGGCTAATGCAACACATGCAAAAATGCAACTAAAATAGGCTCGGCTATTCTAAGATGTCATGTGAAATGCAACTTGATACATGTATTCGAATTAGAATTGAAATACAATGAAGTTTAGTATGATGTGCCGAGCCCGGTGCATGCAATACGAATGAATGATGCAAACATGCGAGCATAAAGACGCTAATTGAAACATGCCCTAAAACTAACCACTGAAAGCGGATAGGTAAAAGGGAGAAAGAAATGAGGGTTGGAAGACATGCATCACACACACGCATACTTATTTACAACATCGCCCTCTCGAAGGAGGGTCTGAATAAGAAGCTAACTAGCTACGCTAATTAAACTAATTATTACAACACAACTAATTAACTAACTTAACTAATTAATTATTGCACAACCAAATTGAAACAAATAGCTATGCTAAGCTAAATGAATATTATAAAACCAATCAAATGATTAAATTACACGAACTAATCATGAATACTGAAATGGCCTCGCGGGTGATAAAGAGATACATGCTCGGTCGGCTTCGCTTGGAAATCCACTATCGTGCCTCATGTTGCCTCTGTTTGCACTGTTTTAAACTCCTGAAAACTATGCCAACCTCCAAAGTACTTCTTATCCACCTCATGGACATGTTGAGAGGTCATCGGCCAAGAGGAGTGGCCATCGGCTAGAGCTTATGGCTATCAGCCAAATTGATAGCCGATCGGAAGACTAAGATGGCCGGTCGGCAGTTCTGATGGTCGATTAGCCAACACTTCCTGCAAATTCTCGCTTTGCTGCAATAGAGCACTAACAGAGGCATGGCAATGTATTTGCAAGAAAATGTGTGTGCCACCACACTCCTTATCATGTCTAAGGCTCAAAGGAGTGTAATGCTCGACTCTCGAGCCATCAATCACACATCTCAACGCATGATGACCAAAGAGGCCGAGTTGCACAAATCAATGTCAAATGAATGCACAAAAACATATTAATGCCTTAACCTCTATCATGCATGATCAAGAGGGTCGACGATCGAGAATTGAGGCACGTTTCATCACTTCAAGTATAAAACGTCCCTTGTTCCTCATGTTTGGATTAACATCTAATCCAAACACAATGCAATACAAGGCATGCACACACAATGCAATGCAATAAGCATGCAACAACATGCAATGCACCAAGCATGCAACAACATACTAAACATCATGAACTTGCAACGTGCAAACAACATGAGCAATTTATCAAAGCTAATAGCATGCATACACAATGCAACCCAAGCATGCGAACATGATGCAATGTAACAACATTTGAACAACATGCTAAATGGACTTAAACTAAAAATGGACAGACCTCAGTCATGCCCAAATCAGTGGCCATAACACCAAAACTAAGGCACCAAAAGGCAAGACATGCATGCACACATATCGGTCCATAAGCTAGGTAACAATGCACAACAAATAGAGGCATTCAAAGAGTGAAAGAAATGGGAACATGGCAGTCCTATATGCTCTGAAATGTCATGTTAAATGATGCCAAATCATCCTAACAACATGAGCATGGCATGCTAGAAGGCTCAAAGCTTGAAGCTAGCATAGGTACTTGCACTATAGCTATACAAAACACGAAGCAAATGGCCAAGACAACCCAAAACGGTCCTAGAACATGCCAAAATAAGTCTAAAACATGCATGGAAGGAAGCCAAAATAAGCTAGCATGGTGAGCATGAAGCATGAACTTGCAAGGCTAATAAGGAGTATTACACTACACCTACTAAGACCAAGCATGAGACGACTTCAACAATAGAAATCAGAGTTATATCATGGCAAAATGAGACCAAATACACACTGATATGGCAGCTTACAAGCTTAGGTAAAATGGCATACGCAATGGCTCATTCTCAAGGCATAAAGAACCAACCTTCCAAAGCATGGAAAGAGTGACAAATGCAATTGTATGGCAACATTACATGTATTGAAATCACATTTCAAATGATGTCAAATCAGGAAAATAGTCCAAGTAATGCATGCTAATGGACTCAATACACAAAGCTAGTGAGCATGATTGAACCATGGCTATACAAAGCATTGCATGCATAACCAAAACAACACAAATTAGAGCTTAAGCGTGCTAAAACATGGACAAAAGCCTCTTGGAGCTAAGCCAAAACATGCTAGAATGATGGTCTAAACACATGATGCATGTTAGGCTAGTGAATGGAAATGCACTACGAATGCAAGGTGCATGCATGACATGATCAAACCAGGCCAAAACAGTGTTATATCATGGAAAAACAAGGCCTAATACATGCTGAAATGGAGCCACAAAGAGGTATAAAAACATGCCAATTTGGTGAGCCATCAACACAAGCATACAAGAGAAGGGGAGGGGGGACAACCCCCTCTTATTTGAGGCCTCAAAACCACATTCCCACTACTGAAATTCCTCTGGAATTTAGTGGTGAAGAGGCCAAACAAAGGTGATCTGAAGGCCTAAAAGAGATGGTTCAAAGTAAGGCCAAACAATGCTCTAAAGGGGGTAGACCACCCCCAACACCAAAGACGCCTCAAACAAACATGCTAAGAACTTCAAAACAAGACTTTTATCAGTTAAAAGAAAGGCCTAAAACAATATACAAGGATGGCCAATATGCTATACAAACAAAGGCATAAAAGGGGAAACACTCACCCTTGAAGCACAACTTTGAAACCAGAAGTTTCTGAGGCAAAAACCAACTTTCAGAGCTCAAATAACACTCCCAATAATCTCAGCTCAAAGATGGTGGTGTATTGCTAGGTGTTGTAGTGCAAAAGTGAAGACAAAACACTTAAGGCACAAACTCACACAAATATAGAGAGAGGAAGAAATATAGAGAGATATGTGTTTTGTATATCAGATTTCAGAACCTCTGGAAAGGGAGAGGGGTCTCCTTCTTATAGAAAAACAAGTTCCAAGCTTGTTTAGCAAGCTACAACTTGGTCCAAATCCATCCATACACCTGTATGGAGGATACACCAAGTGACCAACAGCTGGCACCAGCTGGAAGAAAAATATCTACAAAAGCAAAAAAAGGGGCCTCGGCCAAAAGATATGGCCGATCGTCCAAAAACAGTGCCGATCGGCCACCACCAATTGCCGATGACAAGAAGACAAGGCTGATAAGCACAAGGCTTGGCCGATGGATTGTAGGGATGGCCAACATGCCACCCTCTTCCCTCAGAAGCAAAACCACAAGTCCTTGGTTCACAACCAAACACAAAACAGACAAGTTGAGAGTTTCTAAGGCAAGGTGCGCAGTTGAGACCTTCGGGAACTCAAAATGAACACGAGCATGGATGATCATCGTTTGTTCAAACGATGACGTCCAAGTTTTGAGGACGGTCAAAAATGGGGTGTCTACAGGTGTGTCCTGGTATTTACACCACTCCTTTTGGTTAAAAACATTTGGGTGCATCCCGGTGTTTACACTACTCCTTTTGGTTAAAAACATTTGGGTGCATCCCGGTGTTTACACCAGTCCTTTGGGTTACAAACATTTGGATGTGTCCCGGTGTTTACACCACTCCTTTTGGTTAAAAATATTTGGTTGTGTCCTGGTGTTTACACCACTCCTTTTGGTTAAAAACATTTGGGTGTGTCCCGATGTTTACACCACTCCTTTTGGTTACAAACATTTAGGTGCGTCCCGGTGTTTACACCACCTTATTTTGGTTAAAAAGATTTGGGTGCTTCCCGATGTTCACACCAACCCCTTCGGTTCAAAACATTCGAGTGCGCCCTGGTGTTCACACCACCTTTTCTCCTCTCGCATGAGACGCGTTAGGGTTGTTTGCATTGGTTAAAAACATTTGGGCGCACCTGGTGTTCATACCACTTTCCCGCCTTGCGCGTGCAACTAGTTAGCATCTTGGTTGAAACCTTGGGTAAGCCCGATGGTTACATCGCCCTTCGCCTTTTCTGCGTGTCGTGTAGTTAAGCTTGTTTTAATTTTCTTATATCCTTTCTGCATGAAATATGGGTTGGCTTGTAGTTCTCACGCGTGGCGTGTTCATTTACTTATTTCTTTCCATGTTTGGGATGTTGTACATTGTATTTGGTTTGTTTGAATGTGGAATTTTCATTACATAGCATTTGCATTGAAAATGCTTCATTGCACACAACCTTATTGCATGATCATAAATTATGTTCTAGCATCTTGCATACCATTTGCATTTTTGTCCCAGAACTACCCAGGTTTGATTCCTTGCAAAGGGATACGTAGGCAGCCTGTGGGCGCGACTGCTTATTTCTGTTTTGATTGTGTTGTCCAAGTCTTGCGGCTTTGTCAAAATGGGTCATCTTTGGGCTTTGACATTCACTCGCGTCATTTCATGACTTCGAGCTTTGTTAAAGAGGGGCAACTGTAGACAACCCATTTTTGACAGCCCTTGCAGACTTGGATGTTCTTGTAGGTACATCCGATGATGTGTCTGATTGCTCGCCGAGCGCTCATACTCCTCAACGGAACGCCATAGGTTTGAGCTTTCCAAACCCTGTATTCTTTTTGTCTCCTTTTTGGACCATGTCTTGGCCTCTCTCCCCTGCAGTCTTTGGTGGCCTACTATGAGGGATGCTAGCCAGGGCTTTGGGCCTGCCAGCCATTGATGTGCCTTGCCGGCCATCACTGATGGCTAGCTGGCCGGCCACCAATGTTTTTTGCAGATATTTTGTGTCAGCTGTGCCAGCTGGTTGCACAGAGGCTTGCATCTGCGCACACGTGGAGGGCTGGATCTCTTTGTATGGAATTCATAATTTCTATATATAAGAGAGTTCCTCCACAAGTTTTGAGGGTTAGAAATTTTGGAACAAAAAATCTATCTCTCTAGATTTCTCTCTCTCCCGTGTAATTTTGTGCTTACTTGCCCAGTTTCTCTACACTTTTGCATACACATCCTAAACCAAATCCTCTCACCTTTGAGCTGAGGGTCCTTGGGACTTGTTTTGACCTCTTGAAGGTGGTGTTAGCATGGTTTGGTGCCTAAACTTGAGCTTTGCTTCAAAGGTATAATACTTGCCTTGTTTACTTTGTTTCAATATACTTGTTTTACTATCCTTTCTTACTATTTTGGGGCTGGTTTTAAACTGAAAATAGTTCTATTTTTTGTGGCTTAAAAGTGATGGTTTCAATATACTTGTTTTACTATCCTTTCTTACATTTCACCCTTCTTGCTTCTTAGTTTGTAAAGTTTTTGTGCCTTTGTTCATCACTTTCAAACTAACTTTTTTGGGCCTTTTAACCACTGAATTTTAGACATTTTTTAGTGGTAAAAAACTCATTTTGAAGTCCAAAATTGGAGGGGTTAGCCTCCCCTCCTTTTGTCTTGTTTGCATGACTAGTTAGCCTCATGAATTAGCTTAATGTTTTAGCTTTTTGCGGCTCAAGTCTAGCGTGTCTTAGGCTTTGTTTTGAAATGTTTTGCCACTATTTTAGCTGTTTGGTCCCTTTTGAGTCTTGTTTTGCATAGTTGTAGCGTAAGTTCCTTCACTAGCTTATTGTTTTGAAGCTTTAACTACCATTAGTTTGAGTTGGTTGCATGTTTTAGTGCTTTTGTCACTTATTTCCAGCACTTAATCATCTTTGAAACCTCCCTCTTTTCTTGATTTTATTTTTGCTTTGAAAGTGGTTTCAAACCCCTTGTTTGCCTAAGTGTGAAATGGAGGTACTACACCTAATGGTTTAATCCCTTAGGGGGTTCATTACCAACAGTATAATGCCTCTTTATTGCCCAAAGTAACTTGTAGTTTGAGCCTTCTTTCCATTGGAGGACGCTCACCAATGGACAATGGATTAATGAATGATTTCGTAATTAAAATGAGTAAACAAAATTGGCAAGTAAAAGAAGCAAGATAAACATCTCTTTGTGTTGCATTGCATGTGCTCAAATCGAACGTTAATTTGAACAAAAGGAAAATGAGACATTTCATACTCAAAAGTGATGAAATGTACCATTTCCCTAGGTTTCCATTGCCCTTGATCATGCATGATAGGGTGATGGTCATTTTGGTCTCATTGTGCATTCATTTAACCTGCACAATAGGTTTCACAAGCCATCATGCAATGAAATTGCTTGATTGATGATTTATGAACCAAATTTTGTCCCTCATTTGATTTCCCCATGAAAAGGAGAGGCAAAGTGTGGAGACAACCCTTGGAAAACCCCCTTTTTTGCTCTGTTTGTGTTTTGTTGCAGCATGGTGATCCAATGCATCAGTGGGCGACAGTGCACCATCAGTGGCCGGCAAACCCCCGTTTTTGGCTGGCAGAGGGCTGGCAGCATCCATCCATGGCCGGCAGGCCACTAATGTAAACTTCAGTTGATTTTAGTAAGATGGAGCAAGAAGGTTCTGGAAACGTTCAACCCTGCAAACAGAGGCTTTTGAGAGCAAAATGGAGGTCTTTTTGGGAACCAAGAGATGGAGCAGTGGCAGCATAGTTTAATGCCTTACATTGCTTAGTTCATGTACATTTGTGTTGTAAATTAATTAATTAGTTTACTAGTTAGTTAAAAGTGTTGGAATAATTAGTAATTAGTTTAGCTAGTTATTCATTTGGTTTGTAATAATTAATCTAATTAGTTTAATTAGATTAGCTTAATTAGCTTAGCTTAGCTTAGTTGCTAGTTAGTTTGCTCTTATTCATTCGGACCCTCCCACGCGAGGGCGTAATGTTATAATAAGTGTGCGTGTGTGCATGTATGTCTTCCAACCCCATGTCTTTCTCCCTTTATTTACCCGCTTTTGATGGTTAGATTAGGGACATGTTTCAATTAGCATATCGTATGCTGGCATCCATTCATCTTGCATTGCATGCATTGAGGCTCGGCGCATCATTCAAACTGCATTGTCATTTCAATACTTCTTTGAATACGTGTTTAGTCGCATGTTGTTCAAATCGAATCATATGCCATATTAGTAGCCGAGCCTATTAATTGCATATTGCATGTGTGTAGACCGCTTGAAACTCACTCCACGCGCGAGGGTGCGAATTGGGTTCTAGCTACTACAGTTTGGACTCCTGTCACGGTTCTGAATCTAATCTCACAAAGTGCAATGTAAGACTGATAAATCACCAAAGAGTCCAAATCCGGAAAATCGTTTTGGAAAATCGATTTTAATCAAAAAAAGCGCCAAACATGGACTGTTTTGCCAGATTTTAGAGTCGCCACCTAAATGTTTTATTTTGGAAAATTTAGGAATCCGTGACTCGTGCTTAAGGCCATGTGTCCATCATCACCAAAGTTGCCTCGGCTCGAGAACTTTGGTACGAGAGGGGAAGGTCCTGAAAAGAGCACATTTACTCGCCCGATCAAAGGATCAGCCTCTACTAACATGATATGTTGTTTTTGAAAACACATGTGTTCTTATTCCGGTTATTAGCTAAGTTACTACGAGACGCACACAGCATATAAGTATAGACTAAATCACTCGATTTGGAACAAAACATCTCATGTTCGTTTTTCGAAAATGGTTTGAAGATGTGTAGACACCCCATTTTTGACCGTCCTTAAGACTTGGACGTCACTGCTTGAACACTCGGTGATCATCCATGTTTGTGTTCGTCTTGAGTTCCCGGAGGCCTCGGCTACGCGCCTTGCCTCAGAATCTCTCGACTCGACCGTTTTGTGTCTAGTTTTGCACCAAACACTTGTGTTTTTGCTTTGGAGGGCAGGGAATGGCTTTTGGGACATCCCTACACTCCACCGGCTGTGGCTTGAGGCCACCGGCTATGTCTTGTTGCCATCGGCCAAATGTGATGGTCGGCCGGCCAATTTGACTGCCGGTCGGCCACTTTGATGGACGGCCAGCCAAATGGGATTTTCAACAGATATTTCTGTAGACAGCTGGCAACTGTCAATCTAGGCCATACCCCAGCCCATACCTGGATGTGGCTGTTCTGAGGAGCTGCAGATTGATACATATCTATATCAATCAAGCTCTCTTAAAAGAGGAGAGATACAAGAGGAAGAGGAGGAGATATACAACCTAAGGAGCAAAAAATCTTCCTCTCTCTCTACATTTTTCTGCCTCTCTCTCTCTAAGGTTTAGGGCTTGTTTGTGCTCAAAAGTGCATTTTCTTTGCACTTTTGCATACAAACACCTAGTTTTCTACTCCCTTTCTTGAGCTGAGGTCCTTGAAGGTGATTTTTGGGGTGATTTGAAGCCTTTTCTTAGTCCAAAAGTTGCTGATTTGCTGTTGTGCTACAAGGGTAAGACTTTTGTCCCTTTTTTACCCCTTGTTTGCAAAGATTTTTAGCCTATCTTGCATCTATTTTTGAGCTTATCATATAACATAGAAAAGTCTTGTTCTTGAGTGCTCTAAATAGTTTGTTAAGGGTGTTTTAAGCTTTGAGGTTGTTTGACCCCTCTCAAGGCTTGTTTGGCCTTTGTTTTGTGCCATTTCGGTTGAACACCGGGACCATTGTGTTTGGGCCTCTTCACCACTGAAATCTTGAGGGATTTCAGAGGTGAGGATGGTGCCTTGTGGTCCTAGGAAGGAGAGGGCCACCCCCTCTCCTTGTTGTCCTTGAAAAGGGCCATTTTTTCCTCTTTAGTGAGCATCATGTTTAGGTTCATGTTGGCCATGCCTTAACTGATATTTATGCTTATTATGTCATGGTATAGCTCTATTTTTGGTTGTTTTGGTCGATCATCACATGCTTAGTATAGCCACCTTGCATTTTGGCTTGTTGGCCTTGGGTGCGTGAGTGTGTAGCATGCGTTACTTGCACCGTTTCAGTGGTTTGGAACCACCTTCCATGTTATTTCAGTCCTTATAACATGTTTGTATGCTTGCCTTTGATGCCTCTTTGATGCCTCTAAGAGGTGGTGTTGTATGCTCCATGTTTAAGCATTTGTGCATGCCTCCATATGTAGATCATTTAGATGCCATCTAGGTGGTTTTTAGGACTTGTCTTAATATGATTTGGGACTATTTTGGTCCACTTTGGTCATTTACTTCATGTGTCATTTAACCATAGTTTAAGTTCTTGGGCTTGGTTGCATGCCTTGCTTGCATTGATAGTTGGATTTGGTATCATCTTAACATGATTTTCAGAGTTTGATGTGCATGCCATTTGTCCATGAATATCCTATTTTAAGTGTGCTTAAAAGATGTTCTTTAATGCTTAAGCGTTGGGCCATTTTTGCATGCATTGTTTGTGTGTGTATTTGCCTCCATTCCATAGCATTTTGGCTTCCTATTTAGACATGGCCGAGGCTTGTCCATTTTTGTCTAAGTCCACCTTTCGCATGTTGTTCAAATGTGATCACATTGCTACATGCTTGCATGCTTTGGTTGCATAATGTTTGCATGTTCATTACTTGCATTATTGACACATGCTTAGCTCTATTGCATTTTATTGCATGCTTCCCCCATGTTCATATAGCATACTAGTTTGCATGCCTAGGTTGCATGCCATCTAGCATGCATGCCTTGTCCCTTGATCTAGTGATAGGGATTGGGCCTTGGTTTGTGTGTGTGCATTGCATTTGAAATCAAAATGCATACTTGGTCCCTTGGGCCATCATGCATGGGAATGCGTGATTGGTGGCCCGAGAATTGAGGCCCATCCTCCTTTGAGTCATAAACATGATAAGGAGTGTGGTTGGTGCATACATTTGCTTGAAATACATTGCCATGCCTTGCCTGCCCTCTACTGCTGTCAAACAGGTTTCAGCAGGAAGAATTGGCCGGCCGGCAGTGTCAGGTGCCGACCGACATAACAGGTTTGGCCGAGAGCATAATTTTGTGGCCGGTGACCATTCTCCATGGCCGGTGGAGTTCTCACTCAGCCGGTAGTGTCCCACAAAACTCATAGAAGCAACCTTGGGAGTCATGCAATTTCCAGAGAAGCAGAACAGTCAAAGCAGAGGCAACTTGTGCATGGCAGGGACTTTCCGAGCGGAGCCAAGCGCGCATTGTATTGGGCCCTCTTCCCGAGGCCGTTTACTGCTTTCATTAGATTAGTTAATTTGTTAATTAATTAATCGGTCTGTAATATTTAATTAGCTTGTAGGTTAATTAACTTGTATTATTCTTTTGGTCCCTCCGAGTGAGGGTGAATTTCTAATAACTGTGGGTGCGTGTGTGCATGTCTTCCAACCCCCACTTCTTTCTCCGTTTTACTTACCTGCTTTTGATGGTTAGTATTAGGACATATTTACTTTAGCATACCTTATGCTATGCATGCGTGCGTCATTCATCAGTATTGCATGCACCAGGCTCGGCGCATCATACTAACTGCATAAGTATTTCAAATCTAAATTGAATACATGCTACTTGTGCATTTTCACATGTCATTTATAGACTAGCCGAGCCTACTCTAATGACATTCCGTATGCGTTGCATTAGGCATTTAAACATGGACTTGGATCATGCATAATTGCTAACATGTTCTTGTTTTGGCATGGAGTACTAGGTAAGCATTTATGCTTTAGCATACCGCATGCGTGTGAGTGTTGCCATAATAGTATGATTACCATGAGGCTAGATTCTTATGCGATATAACTGCTTGAGTGCCTGTGGGTGGAGGTTGAATTAACAAAATTGGGATAATGCATTGAAACTGTGAGTTTTAAGCCCACTAGATAGTGGCAAAACCATCTTTTCTAAAGTCCACTTGAGGGTGGCAAAACCTGCATTTCAGCCTACTTGCGAATAGCAAACCATTTTCAAAGCAAGCATGAAATGTTTTGTTCCAATTTAGGTGATTTGGTCTATACTTGTTTGCTGTGCGCATAGCATAGTAATTCTAGGCTAATAACCGGAATAAGAACACATAACGTTTTCAAAAACGGATATCACGGTTAGTAGAGGCCGATCTTAGGATCGGGCGAGAGGGGGTGCTCATAGCTGACCTTCCCCAATCGTACCCAAGCTCCCGAGCCGAGGCAACTTTGGTGATGACGGACACGTGGCCTTTGGCATCGAGTCAGGGTTTCCAAATTCCCCCATAAAAAATATTTAGATGCCGACTCTGTATCTGGCAAAGCAATCCATGTTTGGCACTTCTTTTCAAAAATCTGTTTCTCAAAATGATTTGCCGGATTTGGACTCTTTGGTTCAGATTAAGGACCGTGACACAAATTGAGTCTGAACTGTAGTGAGGCCCACAGGCGCGTCTACAAGATGCTACTCGCAAGTAGGCTAAAATGTAGATTTGCCACAAAACAAGGTGGGCTTAAAACATGATGATTAGCCACTTTAAGTGGGCTTAAAACTCACATTTGATGAAATGTTCCAATTCAAGCAATGAAACCTTCATCCACAAGCATTCAAGCAGTTATATGATTTAAGCAAATAACCTCATGGCAAGCATGCTGACATGGCAACACTTACATACATGCAAGGATGCTAAAGCATAAACACTTACAGTGTACTCCGAGCCAAAACAGAAAACTAGTTAGAAATCAATGTATGATCCTAGTTATGTTAAATGCCTAATGTAACACATGCAAAAAATGTAACTAAAATAGGCTCGAATATCTAGAATGGCATACGAATGCAACACTTGATAACATGCTTTGAAACATGTATTCAAGAAAGTGTATTGAAATACAATGCAGTTTGAATGATGCGCCGAGCCCGGTGCATGCAAGACAAATGAATGATGCACGCATGCAAGCCTAAGGTATGCTAATCAAAATATGCCCTAATCTAAGCACTGAAAGCGGGTAAGTAAAAGGGAGAAAGAAGTGGGGGTTGGAAGACATGCACACACACATGCACCCATATTATAACAATACGCCCTCTCGTAGGAGGGTCCGAATAAATCAACTAACTAGCTACGCTAAGGTAATTAATTACAAGCCGAATTGAAACTAGCTATACTAAGCTAATTAGAATATTACAAACATGAAATAAATTTGCTAAATACATTAACTAATTAATTACAAAATCAGCAAATTAACTAGCTAAGTAAAGCAGTTAAAATGGCCTCGAGGGGAAGGAGACATGCATGCTCGGTTTGCTTCGCCCGAAAAATGCATTGCCTTCCCATGAGTTGTCTCTGTTCGCGCTCGCGGTGATCTCAGAACATCAAACACACTTTCAGGTTGCATCTGCCTCAAAACAGGACCATTTTGGAAAATTTTGCTGCAAGTGGCCGGCCGGACACTTCAAGTGGTCGGCAGGCTAGTGTAAGTGGCCAGCCGGCCACTTCTCTTTCCAGAACCTTAACTTTGCTGCAACAGAGATCAACAAAGGCACAACAGTACATTTGGAAGGAAATGTGTGTGCAACTACTCTCCTTATCATTTCTCAAGCTAAAAGGAGCATAGTACTTGGCTCTCAAACCACCAATCACGTATCTCAATGCATGATGGCCAAAGAGCCAAGCTCGCACAAGTCAATGAATGCACAAAAAGACATAAGAGCCTCTGCCTCTATCATGCATGATCAAGAGGGTTGGTGACCAAGAAACGCAACACGTTTCATCACTTTGAGTATGAAATGTGCCACATTCCTTGTGTTTGGATTAACGTCCGATCCAAACACAATGCAATGCAAACAAGATGCTTATCCTTCAATGCTAAAGTGGCATGCACAAGACTCTATCAGTTAAACAATGCATGCATGGCATGTTTAGAAGCTAAGGCATCAAAACTAGTGAAGTGTATTACACACGAGGCATGCAATACATGGCACAAATGGTCAAACCACATATGGATAGACCTAAGATGCTCCAAAACAGTGGCCAATACACACCAAAACTTAGGCACAACAAAGCAAGGAACGCATGCTCATCTGTTTGCTCGCAAGCAAGGCACAAAGCTTAATTTTCAAACACATTGAAAGAATGACATATGTGAGAGCATGATAGAGGTACAAGCATTGAAATCATGTGCCAAATGAGGACATATCATGCAAACAACACAAGTATGGAATGCTAGAGTCCTTAAGCATTAAAGCTAGTGAAGTACACAACACTAGGGCTATACAATACAATGCTCAATGGACTAAACCAACCCTAAACAGACCTCATGCATGCCAAGACAGTGGCCAAAATGATCTGAAATGATGGCATGAAAGGCAAGATAATGATGCTCATACATTGGCTCATCAACAAGGCATAAGGGCACAACTCTTAAACATAATTAAAGAGTGATAAACATGAGAGTGTGACAATGCTATATGCTCTGAAATTATGTGTTTGATGATGCCATTTCACATAAACAACACAAATAAGGCATGGTAGAAGGCCCACAGCATAAAGCTAGTAAAGGGCACTACACAAGAGGCATGCAATACAATGCACAAACAACCAAACCAGCTCAAAATAGAGCTCAATTAGACCAAAACGAAGACCAAAACATGCTGAGATGGAAGCTCAAAAGCATAGACAAGCATGCATACGTATTGGCTTGTAAACGAGGCATAAGGTACAACTTACAAAAGCTATGAAAGAGTGGAATGTGAGAGTGTGACTATGCTATACACACTGAAATCATGTAAGAAACGAGGCTAAGGCATGCAATCATCACAAGTAAAGCATGCAAGAGACTTTGAAACTCAATGCTAGTCAAGGCCGTTACACAACAACCATGCACAACAAGTCTCTCATGGCCAAGACCACTCAAAATAGAGCTAAGGCATGCTAAAATAATAGAAAATACATGCTGAGATAGAGGTAACACAAGCTAGGATTAGAGGCATAAAGCATGATGCATGTTAGGCCTACAAGTAGGATTGCACTACAAGTACAAAAACCAAACAAAAGGTGACTCCACCAACCAAAATCAAAGTTAAGGAATGTTAAATAATGACCAAAAACATGTTGGAGTGGAGCCAACACAAGCTAGGATGAGAGGCATAAGGCACGAAGCATGTTAGGCCAACAAGTAGGATTACACTACAAGTATATGATGCAAGCAACCAAAACCAAAGTTAAGGTGGGTCCAAAAAGTCACAAAATCATGCTTGGACTAAGCTTAAAAAAAGGAGAAATACATGCTCATGTATTAGGCCACCAACATAAGCAAACAAGAATACAAGGAGAGGGGATCACCCCCTCCTATTTGGGACCTCAAAACAAGTATTTCACCACTGAAATTCCTCTAGAATTCAGTAGTTAAAGGGCCAAAACAAGATAGTTTCAAAAGCTTTAAAGGAAGGCAAGAAGCTTAGCAAATAAGCCACCAAAGAGGGTGAAACACCCCTAACTCCAAAAACACTTTAAACTACCATTTTTAACACTTCAAAACAAAGGTTTTTATAGTTGAAAGCTAGGCCTAAAATAGCATACAAAGGTGACTAAGCTATTGATCAAAACAAAGCTTAAAAAGGATAACTGTCTCACCCTTGAAGAACAATGGCATGACAGCAACTTCAGCAACAATTCTAGACCAAAACCAATGCTAAGACCTCAAAACAAGCTCCAAGGGACCTTAGCTCCAAAGTGAAGGTGTTTGACTAGGTGTTTGTGTGCAAAAGTGTGAAGAAATAACACTTTAAGGCTCAAAATAGCACAATATAGAGAGAGAGTGAGAATTCTAGAGAGAGAGGGAGATTTTTGCTCTGAAAAAATCTGAACCCCTCTTAAGGGGGAAGAAGCTTCCCTTATATAGAGCAATGCAAGCAAAAAGCTTGCTCAATCCCTCCATACACGTGTATGGAGGATGAGTTCAGTGAGCCACAACTAGCTCAAAATATCTGAAAATATCGTAAAAGGAGAAAAAGTGGCTGTCAGCCAGTTAAGGTGGCCTACAAGGAAGAAAAGTGGCCGGCAAGGCCCTCTCCTCTCCCTAGGCAAGAGACAACTAGGTTTGGCCCAAAAACCAAGGCCAAAACACAAAAGGTCAAGAGGCTCAAAGACAAGGCACCCAACAGAGACCTTCGGGCGCTCAAAACAAGCACAAACATGCGCAATCATCGCATGCACAAATGATGACGCCTGAGTCTTAAGGTTGGTCAAAATTGGGGTGTCTACAATGTATTGCATCTGACACTCAACATAGTTAGGATCATGCAACTTTCTAACGAGTTTCGGTTTTAGCTTGGAGTACTATGTGAGTTTTTACGCTTTAGCATACTTGCATAAGTGTGAATGCTACTGTAATAACCTGACCTTCGTACATGTTTTCTGGAATACTTTCAATCCCCTTTTCTGTGCATTATATACTTGTTGTGAAATTCCATGTGAAATTAAATTTAATTAGACAAAACTTATGGTTATGGGTTTCTGTCTGTTTAATAGAAGAAAAATCTGTTACAATTAGAATGTTTGGATCAGAAATTGGAAGCCATAGAAGCTTAATAATTTGAAATTGATTTGACATTTAAGATCAGCAAGATTTTTAAGTCATAATAGGATTTTCTGTGAAATTTCAATTTGGAATGACTAAACTGATTGAGTTTTTCCTTATTCAACTTTTTTTTTATATTATATATATATATATATACCACTTGAATGATTGACTTGGATAAGGGTTTTAACAAAAATATCTCCTGGGAGAAAAATTAGAGAAGAGGAGAACTTAATCAAGAAGAAAGGTTGGAAAATTGAGGGGAACTGTAGGGTTAAAGCTTAAGGTATGTGAATCTTACTTGAATTTAGTCATTTCGTGGATATGAGTAAGATCTTCTTTTATAATCATGTAACTTTGGGTGTGTAATGGTTAAATTGGAAAGATGTTTCATCATTGGATTAATTGAGAGTTGAATTGAGTTATATGGAGAAGAAGTCCATTCTATTCTCTATATGTACATGTTTGAACTCATTTGTGGATTGGGATGATTATATGTATATTTGGGAACTACATGATAAGGAATCAAAGTACTTAATTTATGTTTATGAAATGCAAGGAATTAAAGATTTAATTCATGTTCAAATGGATATATGTTGTGATCCCCATTTACATGGTTGTTGAACCATGTTTTAGTAATTAATGAGTCTATTTTGAACCTTGTAAGTGCTCACCAAAAACGGGATTTTGTTTGAATTTCGGACTGCTCTCACACTGGAATCGCCGCACGTGCAGGGATCATGGCCGCACGTATAGGACCAACTGCCGCACGTGCGGGGTACACAGCCGCACGTGTGGCCCATGCTGGAAAAAACAATTTGCTCCTTTGTACGTGCTCGACCCTTTGACATTTTTGGAATTTACATTTGATACTTTTTTGATGTACGTAAATTCATTTGAAGCAAAGCAAGTCCGAAAATGATGCAACAAGGAAAGGAACTAATGTGTGAGTTATGTATGTGTGCAGGGCACACTCCGGGAGGGACTATTGCTCCGTTACAGCACTGTGAGTAATAGTACGACAAATGTACATTTTACTTACCGTTATGACTACGGTTACTAACGCTCTGTTCCGTGTAAATGGTTATACCGACATTTATATCGGTTGGGAATCAGTGTGAACTTATAAATATTGAAATTTGCATACATCGGTATGACTTTGGAACCATTATGTTTTGTCAATAACAAATATTAACTCTTTGTTATCTGTAAGCAACCTACGTCGTTCTTAATAAATAAATGGAACTTATGTTCGTCTGAAAAGGATGATATTTGTTTGAATCTGAGATTATTCGGTTGTGTAATACATGAACCTGAGGTCGTTCAGAACCTATTATATGATCATAAAAGTCTACCATCGTTATATGACCCACGTTATGATATGAATCATTCTGTCTCTATTGACCATACTGTAATGATACATGCGTCTTCCGTTAATAATTATTATTGGTACTCTGTTATCTGCAAGTTAGCGATATTGATGCATAACGAATAATGGAATGTGTGTATATTATGGAACTACGATATCTATTTGTTAAAAAACATCATTAACACTCTATTAAATGCAAATTAGCTATGTTAACTCATGTGAATGATTAAAAGAATCTGTGTGCCTTCGTATCACTCTGAAACTAATAATACACGTGTCTTCTGTCAGGGAGTATTGTTAATGTTCTAATATACGTAAGACAATTAGATCAACTCGCAATAAACCATGGGGTTATTCTATTCTGTTTATTCATTTCGGTTCTGCTATGAAATGATATGCATTGTTCGGTCTTTAAGACCTATTGATTTCTGGTATGGAACAAAGTGTTGTATGGAACTAAGTGCTGCAATGCGAGTCGCCTGAAGAATCTGTGGGAGACACCTCTTGAATCCATACATATATTTCTGGGCCGATGGCCGTTCTGTTATTTCTGGGCCTATGGTCGTTCTGTATCTGTTAGGCCTATGGCCGTATTGTTATTTCTGGGCCTATGGTCGTTCTGCATCTGTTAGGCCTATGGCCATTTTGTTGTTTCTGGGCCTATGGCCATTATGTAACTTTGTTGGCCTAAGGCCGTTCTGTATCTTTCTGGGCTTAAAGCCACTCTGTTAAGGAAATTGGGCCCACGGCCATTTTGGAAATAATTACAGAATGTAGTTAGGTATATGCCTCTACAGCTATAAGCTTTATTATTCAAGTTAACCGTTACATTATTTATGTACTATTATTCACTGAGTTTCGCTCACTCTACATTTTGTCTGTTTCTGTAAGTAATCAACTGGGAGAACAATCCTAACCTTAAGGCTTGCCTCTCTCTTGTCAACCTCAATGTGTCCAAGCACTTAGGTGAAGCCGTGCATTCTGTAAGTCTTGCTAGGTTTTTGGCTCATGCTTTGATTGTCTGCCTATGGTTGAATGTATATAACCCCTTTTTCATTAATATTTTTGCCATACGCCCAATTGTGAGGCTGGTTCTAAGTACGAATGTGAATTTGTGTAAATGATGCTCGGGTGTATGTTTCCTGTATATTAACTACCTAATGCAATGTTTACGATCCTGGCATGATAATGGTAGCTCAATGGATGTTGCTTTATGTTATTTTCTATTACTAATGCTTCCGTTCAGGCCCCATATATTACCTATATCAGGTTAAGTGTCCGTTTCTGAATAGGTCATGCCCAAAACTTTTAGGGGTGGGTTTGGGGCGTGACAAGTGGTATCAGAGCATGAGTTACTATCTCACACACGAATCCATTGAGCTTTAGGATGCTTAGAAAGGACTTAGGTATCATGCATAATATTTTGAAAGTACATGAAAAGATTGATGGCAACGTTAAATGTTCTACCTACTAACTCTGATGATTACGATCTATGTCTGTTGTATATTCCTTTATTTCCTCTGTTTACCTTACATAGATTGATGAACAATGCAAGACATGCAGATGGGATTAAATCACCAACATTGCACTGCGGAAACGTGGTAAGGATTTGAGCTGATCGGTAAGACAATCTATATGCAAATAATGAGTTGAAATGTATGATATCAATTGACAGTCATCTATGGGGGTAATGACAATATGCTTGGGCTTTTAAGCATCTATTTAAATAAAGTGATTAAACTCTAAGTATGGAATATTTGTAAGACCAAAGGAAATAATATATACGATACCCTAACTTGTATGCTATAGTTATGTCTTCCTTGCTATAACAATGTTTTGATCTGTGATTTGAGAAACTATGGTGTTTGAATATTTTGATGAGATGTGTTTTGCTTAATAATTGAAATTGTGTTAAATACGACTGGCAGTAAGAAGAAGTCATGTATATAGCGACCCTCTTAAAATTGTGTAAGGAATCAATTAATTGTGATTTTGTTTCTTGCTGGTGGTTTAAATAGATAAGCTATGTTAAGGAATTGATTATTGACTTTGAAACAGTATGTAAGTAATATGATTTCGTGAACTATGACAATTACCGATGACCTCTGATAGGGAATTATTGGTGGTGTCTAATGAGTATTGTTTATGTGTAATCGGGATTTGATTTTGGGAATCTGTAAGCATAATTGTGTTTGCTTATAGTTAAGAAATCCGTAATCTGTACTCCGTAGTCTGTAATCTGCAATCTAAAATCGGAAATTTGTAATCTGTTTGTTTATGTGTAACTTGTAATCTGTAATTAGGATTGTTTTTTTTGGAGTGATTGAGAGACATGAAGAACCCCACCTATATTACGTGTCTGCTCATATGACACCCGTAAAAAGATAGGTAGTTGTTGACTGCTTCAAAATCAAATTAAATGATTAGCAATCTGACAATCTACCGCAAGAATTAAAATCTCGCCTATGTACATTCCTAGCTTAAAATTGAGAAATCACTTCTGTGATGTATTTCTGTGTAGAGAAAAATGTCAACATTGGATATTACAATTTAGTCCTCTTTTGCCTATTTCGGAGCTATAATGTGAACTATTCTGCATGACATTGTGAATGTTGATAGAAACAAATGGTTATGGGGGATTCCATATTGATGAAGGATTAACGAGTACCTACCTTCTCTGGTATGTTTATACAGATTAGCAAAATACACATTACGTGATTCCGAATAGATTTACTATTATGTTGAATTGATCTTGCCAAGAATTCTAACCCTGATATTAATTGGTTAGATCCCTTTATCATTATACTGTTGAATTCCTAGACATCAAGGAATCTGGATGGATGTGATTACTGTATATTTAATAAAATTTATGACCCTACGGATGGGCTTAGCAGGACCTACGCACGTGGAGTAATTAGATACTCTATTTATGTTAATTGACAGAGTCAGATGATTGATCTATAATTTCTATCTGGTTGTTGTAGACCACTATAATTATAAATTGTGAATACAAACCATGTGGTTGATCTTGTACCCTACAGTAGCAAGAGGAAGAATTATCTGAACACTGAAATGATTAAGAAGAGGCCAAATTCATTTATGTTGTAGCAAGAAGAATGCTTATTAAGAGAGAATGTATCTCTTACTGTTATGACTGATTAACTAAAATGAATTCAAATTTGATTTCTAGCTCTATCCTTGGATGACTTCTTTTGCTCAAGGAGATGATTGTTCTACCTAACGCTATTGCTTAGATCCGAACATATAATAGTATGATTAAGTGTCTATCACGGCACACCTGTATGAACACTAGTTTGATACTAGCATACCTGTTTGATTCGGAGCATGATTTGTGTTACTATATTTCGAAGAAATATTATGAAAAATTAACGATGTGTAATGTGACCCTTCTTTCTGTTGTACTGACTTGGTTAAGAACTCTTGCATATTATTTTGAACCAATATAACGGCATGATTTTGAAATGCTTTTGGAAATAGGAAAATACTACGAAGAAATTATGAAGCTAAT
Source organism: Camellia sinensis (assembly GCF_055761805.1). Lineage (NCBI taxonomy): Eukaryota > Viridiplantae > Streptophyta > Magnoliopsida > Ericales > Theaceae > Camellia > Camellia sinensis. The sequence goes on along the minus strand of NC_138975.1, from coordinate 95,809,351 downwards.
AACTATGTACTTAAGCAACCTTGTAACTATTAGACTGAAGAACATCTTGTTAAATGAGCAGAATCTTATTGGTGAGCTCTGATATCCGATTTTATTTTGCATAATACGATTGGAATCTAACTACATAACTGATTTCTTTTGAAAACGATACAGAACTTTAAGTGACTTGCAATACGGGATTACCAATGCTGGATTGATCTGGCTATGCATATAATGGAAAATGTTTTTATTACGATAGAAATTGACCTATGCTATGGGAATATATGAAGTATGTGCTTAAAGGAATGAATTTTATCGTGTTTTGCATTTGGGAAATTGATATTATGGAACTTGTTGGTAGGAACATATTGTGCTTATAAACCCTGTCTGCGAGGGATGATATACCTTGTACGCCCTGCAATGGACTCTTATAGCCTTGTCTTATTCAACATGTAATTCTCTGAAATAGAAGTATAAAGTCTACTTTATATGCCAGTAGCTCGTGTAATCATAGAGAATATCGGATTAACCGTGAATTGTTTGAACTAAGGAATTACGTTCACATCTATAACAAAATTGGACAATGGTGTAAGACTTAAACTTCTAATCTGTTACATGGTAAGACAAGTTTGAGGGACCAAACTTATTTAAGGGGGGGAGAATGTAATAACCCGACCTTCGTACATGTTTTCTGGAATACTTTCAGTCCCCTCTTCTGTGCATTATATGCTTGTTGTGAAATTTCATGTGAAATTAAATTTAATTAGAGAAAACTTATGGTTATGGGTTTCTATCCGTTTAATAGAAGAAAAATTTGTTACAATTAGAATGTTTGCATCAGAAATTGGAAGCCTTAGAAGCTTAATAATCTGAAATTGATTTGACATTTAAGATCAGCATGATTTTTAAGTCATAATAGGATTTTTTGTGAAATTTTAATTTGGAATGACTAAACTGATTGAGTTTTGTCTTATTAAACTTTTGTTTTTATATTATATATATATATATATATGCCTCTTGAATGGTTGACTTGGATAAGGGTTTTAACAAAAATATCTCATGGGAGAAAAATTACAGAAGAGAAGAACTTCATCAAGAAGAAAGGTTGGAAAATTGAGGGGAATTGTAGGGTTAAAGCTTAAGGTATGTGAATCTTACTTGAATTTAGTCATTTCTTGGATATGAGTAAGATCTTCTTTTATAATCATGTAAGTTAGGGTGTGTAATGGTTAAATTGGAAAGATGTTTCATCATTGGATTAATTGAGAGTTGAATTGAGTTATGTGGAGAAGAAGTCCATTCTATTCTCTATTTGTACATATTTGAACTCAAAGTACTTAATTTATGTTTATGAATTGCAAGGAATTAAAGATTTAATTTATGTTCAAATGGATATATGTTGTGGTCCCCATTTACATGGTTGTTGAACCATGTTTTAGTAATTAATGAGTCTATTTTGAACCTTGTAAGTGCTCACCAAAAATGGGATTTTGTCTGAATTTCGGACTGCTCTCACACTAGAATCGCCGCACATGCGGGGGTCATGGCTGCACGTGCGGGACCAACTGCCGAACGTGCAGGGCTCATAGCCGCACGTGCGGCCCGTGCTGGAAAAAATGATTTGCTCCGTTGTATGTGCTCGACCCTCTGATATTTTTCGAATTCACATTTGATAGTTTTTTGATGTACGTAAATTCATTTGAAGCAAATCGAGTCCGAAAATGATGCAACAAGGAAAAGGAACTAATGTGTGAGTTATGTATGTGTGCAGGGCACACTCCGAGAGGGACTGTCGCTCCGTTACAGCATTGTGAGTAACAGTACGACAGATGTACATTTTACTTACCGTTATGAGTTTGGTTACTAACGCTCTGTTCTGCGTAAATGGTTTCACCGACATTTATATCGGTTAGGAATCAGTGTGAGCTTATAAATATTGAAAGATTTGCATACATCGGTATGACTTTGGAACCATTCTGTTCTGTCAATAACGAATATTAACTCTATGTTATCTATAAGCAACCTACGTCGTTCTTAATAAATAAATGGAACTTATGTTCATCCGAAAAGGATGGTATCTGTGTGAATCTAAGATTATTCGGTTGTGTAATACATGAACCTGAGGTCGTTCAGAACCTATGATATGAACATAAGAGTCTACCATTGTTATATGACCCGCGTTGTGATATGAATTATTCTGTCTCTATTGACCATACTGTAACGATACATGCGTCTTCCGTTAATAATTATTATTGGTACTCTGTTATCTGCAAGTTAGCGATATTGATTCATAACGAATAATGGAATGTGTGTATATTATGGAACTACGGCATCTATTTGTTAATAAACATCATTAACACTCTGTTAAATGCAAATTAGCTATGTTAACTCATGTGAATGATTAAAAGAATCTATGTGCCTTCGTATCACTCTGAGACTAATAATACATGTGTCTTCTGTCAGGGAGTATTGTTAATGTTCTAATATGTGTAAGACAATTAGATCAACTCGCAATAAACCATGGGGTTATTCTGTTCTGTTTATTCATTTCATTTCTGCTATGACATGATATGCATTGTTCGGTCTTTAAGACCTATTGATTTCTGGTATGGAACAAAGTGTTGTACGGAAGTAAGTGTTGCAATGCGAGTCACCTCTAGAATCCGTGCGAGACACCTCTTGAATCCATACATATATTTCTGGGCCTATGGCCGTTCTGTTATTTCTGGGCCTATGTCCGTTCTGTATTTGTTAGGCCTATGGCCGCTCTGTTATTTCTGAGCTTATGGTCGTTCTGTTATTTCTGGGCCTATGGCCGTTCTGCATCTGTTAGGCCTATGAACGTTTTGTTATTTCTGGGCCTATAGCCATTATGTAACTTTGTTGGCCTAAGGCCGTTCTGTATCTTTCGGGGCTTAAAGCCACTCTGTTAAGGAAATTGGGCCCACGGCCGTTTTGGAGATAATTACATAATGTAGTTAGCTATATGCCTCTACAGCTATAAACTTTATTATTCAAGTTAACCGTTACATTATTTATGTACTATTATTCACCGAGTTACGCTCACTCTGTATTTTGTCTGTTTCTGAAGGTAGTCAACCGGGAGGCCAATCCTAACCTTAAGGCTTGTCTCTCTCTTGTCAACCTCAGTGTGTCCAGGCACTTAGGTGAAGCCGTGCATTCTGTAAAGTCTTGCTAGGTTTTTGGCTCATGCTTTGATTGTCTGCCTATGGTTGAATGTATATAACCCCTTTTTTATTAATATTTTTGTCGTATGCCCAATTGTGGGGCAGGTTCTAAGTATGAATGTGAATGTGTGTAACTGATGCTCGGGTGTATGTTTCCAGTATATTAACTACCTAATGCAATGTTTGCGATCCTGGCATGTTGGTGGTAGCTCAATGGATGTTGCTATATGTTATTTTATATTACTAATGCTTCCATTCAGGTCCCATATATGACGTATATCAGGTTAAGTATCTGTTTCTGAATAGGTCATCCCCAAAACTTTTAGGGGTGGGTTTGGGGCGTGACAGTTGCCATGTTTAGCATGCTTACCATGAGGCTTTGTACTTAAATGTTAAACTGCATGAATGCCTGTGGATGAAGCCTTGTTGTTTGAATTGGACAATTCAATGAATGTGCGTTTTAAGCCCACTTTGTTGAGTGGCAAATCATGTTTTAAGCCCACTATGTTTGGTGGCAAATCCTCAAATTTTAAGCCTACTTGAGGTGGCAAATTCAAACCATTTTCGCAAACAAATATGAGTTAAATTGTTCCAAATTCAGCAAACTAGTCTATACTTGCTTGTGCGCATCACTTGGTAAAACTAGTTTAATAACCAGAACAAGAGCACATAATGTTTTTAAAAAAATCATATCATGATTAGTAGAAGTCGATCTTTGATCGGGCTAGTGGGGGTGCTCAATTCATGACCTCCCCCCTCATACCTAAGTTCCCGAGCCGAGGCAACTTTGGTGATGATGGATACGTGGCCTTCGGCACAATTCAGGGTTTCCTAAATTTCCCAAAAATAAAACATTTAAGTGCCAACTCAATATCTGACAAAGCAATCCAATTTTGGCATTATTTGATTTAAAATCGATTTTCTAAAAAGATTTGTCGAATTTATCCCTTTGGGGTTTATCAGTTTCACATTGAGACTAGATTCAGAATCGCCAGAGTTTGAATTATAAGGCCTTTCATTTCAAACCTTCTGAAAGGGGGGCACGAAAAAGGGAGCCACATTGTTGAAATTTCAAAATAGACTTTGTGTACCGGATTGTTCTGATTTGAGGAAACGCTTTATGACTAAATGTCACAATTCTAAATTTGCTGTGCATCTAGGGAACACGAAGATATACCATGACTTGAAACAAAATTCCTAGTGGCTAGGAATGAAGAAGAGTATTGCTGATTTTGTGGCTAGATGCTTGCATTGTCAACAAGTTAAAGCTGAACACCAACGACCCGTTGGATTACTTCAGTCGCTTCAAATACTAGAATGGAAATGGAAGCATATTACGATGGACTTCCTTGTTGGACTGCCTCGCTCCTCTCGAGGTATGGATTCTATTTGGGTCATTGTTGATTGTTTAATTAAATCTACCAACTTTTTGCCTGTCAAATCGTTGTATAATGTCGATAAGTTGGCTAATTTGTATGTCAATGAGATTGTGAAATTGCATGGAGTTCTAGTTTCCATAGTATCCGACAGAGATCCCAAGTTTACTTTAAGATTCTGGCAGAGTTTGCAACAGGCTTTGGGGACTAAACTGAGACTAACCAGTGCTTATCGCCCACAGACAGATGGCCAATCAGAACGAATGATACAGACTTTGGAGGATATGCTCAGAATGTGTGCTCTAGCTTTCCAAGGCAATTAGGAGACTTACTTACCATTGGCTGAGTTCGTGTAGAACAACAACTGCCATTTGAGTATCAATATGGCTTCTTATGTTGCTTTGTATGGTAGAAAATGTTGTTCTCCAATCTGTTGGGCTGAGGTAGGTGACAGACCTTTGTTGGGACCGGAACTTGTGCAAGAAATGACGAAAAATGTGAAATTGATTCAACAAAGATTAAAAACTATACAAAGCCGCCAAAAAAGTTATGCAAATGTCCAAAGAAGAGATAGAGAATATGAAGTCATGAATCATGTGTTTATCAAAGTGACTCCAATGAAAGGGCATACTCGGTTTGGTGTGAAAGGGAAACTGGCACCGAGATATGTTGGATCATATGTAATCCTTAAGAAGATCAATCCAGTGACGTATTGGGTAGCTTTACCTCCGGTTATGGAACATATGCATAATGTTTTTCATGTTTTGATGCTTCGAGAATATTTACAAGATCCATTCCATGTAATTGAGCTGACCCATGTATTCTAAAAGATGACTATACGTACGAAGAGAGACCAATTCCGATTGTGAATCGTAGAATCAAAAGATTGAGAAACAAAGAAATACCATTGGTAAAAGTTGATTGTCAAAACCATGGAGGGACTTATGCGACTTGGGAGACCGAAGAAGATATGATGAAAAGATACCCTGATTTGTTCCCTTTAGATCTAGCATTCTTCCAAAACAAAGGTACTTCAAGTTTGGAGGACCAAACTCTTTTAAGGGAAAAGAATATACAACCCCGAACTATGATTAGCCACTAAACCATGATTAAGAATGCTTAATGAGTAATTAAGATGAAATTCTGAATTAATTGCATGAGTATTGCATTATTTGTGTTTATATCTATCTGCTGTAGGAATATCTGTTTGTGTTTCTGTTTTGTTCTGCGAATTGAAGACCTTATTGGCATCCGATCACGAAATTGACTTCGGTTATACGTTATTTAGAATTTTTAGAATTTTATGGTAGGTTTAATATTTGATACAGAATGAATTAATTAGAATAATTAATGTCAATATGATTAGCTTAAGCCAAGTTTACTTGAGTATTCTTAATTAAGCCTATATAAGGCATATGAGACCCATAGGATACACTTTACACTCTCATTTCTTTCTTCTTGAGCTCCAAACGTGTGAGGGAGAAAGACCAAGAGAGATTTGAACTCAACAAGGGCAATTGAGAAAGATTTGGAAGAATTTGCTTGGAACCTCAACCAATTGGCCACTTAGAGCATAATTGAACATCTAAGGTAAAGATTCAATCCTTTAGCTATGTAATTGAGCCAACAAATGCGTAAATTCTAGAGGATTAAGTTGAGTTATGCAAGAATTGAGCTAGTAATGTAGAGAGGATAAACATGTCATACATGCATGGGCATTTCATGGATTTGGAGTGTTGATTTCAACAAATTCATATATGCAAGGACCTATTTTTGTTCAAATATGGGAGCTCATTGTGGTTTTGCATTTTAACAATCCATTTGTACATGTTTTGGAAGGTTTGAATTCTTGATAGCACATGCATGATATGTATACATATTTTTAAAGTTTGGTTTTAAAGAATTCACTTGCTTTTAAGCCTTGATTTTGTGTAATGAACCTTAATTCATGATATTTTATAAGTTTACAAGTGGTTTCCTCAAGTTTTGGGGCCCAAAGGTTGTGTTAGCAGCTTTGAATTTTAGTTTTGGACGTAGAACATCAATCTAAAAATTTTAGAATTCTGTCTCACCGCTCGAGCGACAGATCCTGCGCTCAAGCGACCACTGTGAAGCGGAAACCGCTCAATCGACCAGAGTTGCGCTTGAACGAAGAACGCAGTCTCACGCTCAAGCGATCGTCGAGTGTGTGTGAAGCGGAAAAATCAAGGAACTAGTACTTTTGTAGAGTTTACAGACCTCTCAAGCGACAGAACTTGTGCTCGAGCAACCACTCTTGTCTTTTTGCCTATCTACTTGAGCAAAAAAAGCTAAGCTCGTGTGAGGACCCTGTTTTCAGTAAGATTGACTAAGTGATTTGAATCACATTTTGACATCCTCATTGCATCCTAGGCATTCTTAAGCCCTAATTAAGACATAATAATGAGGATAAGACTTAGAAACACACTAAGAACAAAGCGCAACAAGTTATGTACTATCTGAGTGTGTGTTTCAATGTGTGTCCCTGTTATGTTCGTGTTGGTCACACGCTGCAAGTTATCTGAGTTATCTGCTCTGTCAGTTTGGTTTGGAGCCATCAGTGAGTAATAACTTAGTAAAACTATGTTCAACTTTATTTATTTTCTATATGATGAAATAAGCTCTGTTTTCAGAAATGTTATGTTCTGTACAATGAATGATTGTCCAATTTCTAACATGTATTTGTGGCATCCTTAGCATCATGTGATATTTGTTGGCTGTTACCTGGTATTGGAGGTTCAATTATGGAACTTATATGTTTGCATCTGTTACCCGTACTGGAGGCTTCATCATAGAGCTCAGCATATTTATTATCTATTACTCGAATCCGAAGGTTCCTTTAAGGAACTGGTTGTACATAGCCACTGTGCGGGGAACCAATATTCAGGATAGCACGCACTCCTTTCTTCCAAGCTCCTGTCTGTCCGATCGACCTGCGAGCACAACGGCGGTGAGCTACTTGGCGGTGTGTGGTTGGAAAACCCCTCCGACAATCAATTTAGCACACACCTGAGGATAGAGAGAGTGAGGAGAGAGTTGAGTGTAAGTGTTTCTCTTACCAAATGTTCATCTGTCACAGCATGGGGAGGGCAGACTTGCTTATATACCTTCTGCGCCCCAAATCTACTCATATTCGTCTCTCGACACGTGGTGCTGCTATCCCATCTATCTGCACAAATCTTGCTGAACATCACCTAACTCGACTGCCGGCCCACTGTATTGGGAGCTCGGCAGCCGAGCTGTCGCATCTCGGCTGTCAACGGCCATGCTGCGATTCATGCCCAAGTGCCCCCAACAACCGAGCTCCTTTCCAGCCATGCTCTACTGCATTCCGGCGAAGCCAAGCTTGAGATTAGTCATACCGGTCAACCAAAGTCCTTCCTGCCGAGCTTCAGGCATGAGCCTTCATGCCGAGCTATGGATGCGTGCTTTCTAACTACGCAATGCATAAACCGTGGAACCCTTACTTGACCGGCATCCGTGCCTTCAAGGTGAAGTAGCTCGGTTCCACATGCCCTTGCCATTGCCGAGCAAAAATCACTTCTGGGTGGACCCGGGATACCACGGCCCAAATGTGTTCGGCCCACAATTTGCCTGGTATTACCATGGCCCAATCAAGACCATATTTTTCCCTCTCAATTGCCCCTTAATTCTGTCAGCGCCAGCGTGACCGGGATTACCCGTTCCGACCAGGATGAACTCTTCCTCGGTTCATAATTTGCAAGAGGCAAACCGGGCTAATTTCTACGCTCGGTTCCTTGTCTTGCTCGGTCGACTCTTCGTCTGACCTTCCTGTCTCTTCAACTCTGACGCTGCCATTAATAGGGTCACGTGTCAATCTCCCATTGGTCCTCGAGCAGCCAACCTAGCCGTCCCCTGAAATTCGAATTTGGGCGGTTTTTCTTCCTCAATAAACATGCCCCCTCCCTCTTTGATTCATTCTCACTGACATTCCTCCGTTTCAAGCGTCTCTGAGCTCTTGCCCTTTCTCTCTCGCCATCCCTGAACTCGCGTTCGAAGAAGGAGCCCTTGCCTTTCATTGGTAAGTCCCCCAGCCTTTGTTATTACTATTTTCATTTCATATTTTTTTTCTTTATGGCACCAAATCCGTAGGTTTTAGGGCCTCCCCCACCCAAAACCTTCAATGCCCCTTAGTTTCTTCGCTGTTCTTCAATTTCCCTGATGAACAATGAAGATCTGGGGTGGATCGGGCTACAGATCTTCATCCGATCCCAAAAAACATTCAGACCGAGCAAATCTTTGGTTTATCCCAACCTTAGTAGAAACCGAGGTAGCAAAAAGGACTTGGCAGCTCGACCGGGCTAATCTTTGGTTCGCTTGAGCGACCGAACTCCTTGGCTAGCCTTTACGACCGAGGTGGTTTGGCACAATCCATAGCCGAGCTCAAGTCTAGCTCGGTTTGTGCGACCGCACTCCCACTTACAATTACCCTCCATTTTCCTGTAGAGTCCAAGGGGACCAAAGACCAATTCTGAGGCTCTCAAGGACCGAGTAGCCATTAATTCCCAGCCTGTGCCAAACCACCTCAGCCGAGCTAAATTAGTCGGCCACACATGGTGAAATTCCGCTTCCTTGTGGACACACCTGCTGCCTTGGCCGCCTTCAGGGAAGAATACGGTATCTCGGCAGATGTCTATTTAGAGCTCGCCGAGATGGAAACAACCCCTTAGGGCAGGCTTGACCAATGCCCATTCACCGTGCTGTCAGTAATTGAAGGCGGCCTCCGCTTCCCGGTTAACCCTTTGATGACCGAATTTCTGTGACGCACTGGGCTGGCACCCACCCAAGTTTCGACCAATACTTACCGAATAATCAATGGCGTGCACGAGCTAAACAACCGGCAAGGAACAAACTTAGGTTTAGCTGAGATACTACGACAATACACCCTTGGGCACACCGGCGACGGCCTGGCCTATTATTTAAAAATAAGACCGAGCAAAGAGAAAATAATAACCAGCACCCCAGACACGGACTTACATGATGACGACTTCTTCTGGGTGTCTGGCAATTATGAAACAGCAGACGTACCGGGCTGGTTCATCAGCAAGAACTTTGGTTCCACATGTAAGCCGCGCTAATTTGCTCGGTTAATTTCCTGCCTTCAACATTCTGTACTTAACCATTTTTCCTGTTTCTTTTTCAGCAATTCAAGCCATGCAATCCAACTACCAATATCCCAACGTAGAAGCCATCCGGACAGTGCTCCGTTACAGCCACCGGGATTGTAACGAGTTGCTCGGCTACACTCTAACCTACAGGTACTCAGCACCACGCCGGAACAAAGTTACAGACTTTCTCCGTGCTCCAACACCTCCTCCAGACCCAACTCTACCAGACGTGTTGCTAATCTGGCTGACCGAAGAACAAGAGATGGGAAAATGAAGCCGCATCAAGAACCTCCTCACAGCAACCACGGCCGAGATACTGAGCATTATCACCCACTCTCAAGCTACCGGACAATCCAGCGGCCCCGTAGTTGCCTTGGCATCTCCAGCCGCCGGGCAGGCCAGACAAGAGACTCGCCGGGCTGGCAAAAGACCTCGCGCAGATCCATCTGCCGAGCTGGTTGCTGAGCTAACCACCGAGCAACCCGTTAACCCCACACCATCATGGCGACCGCAGCTAAAGCACCGGGGTAAAGACATCCCGGCTAACGCTTTCGTCAAGGGCGATAAGGAGCACTTGTTCGCCTTCGACCTTTCAAAAGCCCTTCTGCTGCTGAGCGACGTGGTTGGTAGCGACCACGTCCTTGACACGCGGTTGGTGAAATCCGCTGTGAAGTCCATGACCAGGGTAAGCATCTCAATCTTCTACTGAAGTTTTTATAAGTGTTTGCACGGTTTCTTCTCTGATCAAACTTCTTCTTGCAGGCCATCCAGAAGCAACACTTGGTAATGGAGAGAATCCATCGACTGTGGCAGAAGGCGAATGACACTGCCGGCCAAGTACAGAGTCTTCAAACCAAGCTCGGCCGAGCAAAATCTTCACTGCAAATTGCCAATGCTAACAACAACAGGTTGCTCGGCCAGCTTGACGAAGCCGAGAAGAAGAGGGATGAGCTCCAGGCCGAGTTGGATGCACTCAAGAAGTCAAGGGAGAAGGAGTGCGAAGATGCCAACAACGCCGGCTTCAAGGAAGCCGAGGACAGCTACAAGAAGCAGGTCTTTGCAACTCAAGACATTTATTTCAAAGCGGGCTGGAAGTCTGCCTGCGAACATCTCGGTCAAGGTCCTGATACCGACGTGTTTGCCACTCCGCCGCATGCCTTCCTACCGACCTATCTCGTTCCATATGCCAATGACATCTTCAGCGCGTCGCAGGCTGAGGCCGAGGAAGGTCTTGAAAAAGAGGCCGAGGCAGATGCTGAGGGAGAGGACCACCAAGAGCAGGAGCAACCCGGCCGAAGTGAGCCCGGTGCCCAAGACCAATCTCCAACGGTCAACTTGGAGGCAACCGAGGATGAATTCACCAACCTTTCCCCCTTAGCTTAGATTTCTTTTTTCTTTGTTTTTTGCTTTGTACATGTAACCGGGCTCTCTACCTGTCCTTTTGTACTTCTTTTTTCATTAATGAAAAAGATCTAGCTTCACCAAGTGTTTGCACGGTCCTAGAGCTGAGTACCTTCAACTGGACAAAATATCTCAGCAAGACAAATTTCATTAATTAACTCATATAACCTGAATAAATCATCTCGGTAGTACACCCAAAGTTGAGCAAAACATCAAATCTTTCAACCGGAATAAACATCTCGGTTGAGAATACCTAAGTTGAGCAAAACATCAACTCTTTCAACCGGAGTAAACATCTCGGTGGAGAATACCTAAGTTGAACAAAACATCAACACTTTCAATCGGAGTAAACATCTCGGTTGAGAGTACCTTAGTTGAACAAAACATCAACTCTTTCAACCGGAATGAACATCTCGGTTGAAAATACCTTAGTTGAACAAAACATCAACTCTTTCAACCGGAGTAAACATCTCGGTTGAGGGTACCTAAGTTGAACAAAACATCAACTCCTTCAACCGGAGTAAACATATCGGTTGAGGGTACCTAAGTTGAACAAAACATCAACACTTTCAACCGAAGTAAACATCTCGGTTGAGAGTTCTTAAGTTGAACAAAACATCAACTCCTTAAACCGGAGTAGACATCTCGGTTGAGAATACCTTAGTTGAACAAAACATCAACTCTTTCAACCGGAGTAATCATCTCGGTTGAGAATACGCAAAACTCAAAGCAACAAAAAAATGCTAAGGCAAAAATGAATCACTTCTATATATTGACAAAAATGAATATTACATGAAGTGTAAGGCAAAAAATTCGTTTGCACAAAAAAGAGAGCAAAAGCTAGAAGTAATACAACTTGAGGTTGGCTGCATTCCATCGCCGGGGTATTCCTCTACCATCCAAGTCCTCCAAGTGATATGCCCCATTGCCCGCCAGACCAGTTATCTTGTAAGGTCCTTCCCAATTTGCCCCTAGTTTGCCTTCGTCTGGCACCAGGGTATTGCCCATGACCTTCCGCAAGACCCAATCACCCACTTTGAATGGTCTAGGGTGCACGGTTTTGTTGTATTTCCTTGAAAGCTCTTGTTGGTAGGCGGCTGCATGGATAAGAGCCTTTTCCCGGCGTTTTTCCACGAGGTCCAATTCCAAGGCAATGGCTTCGGCGTTCAGCTCGGGCTAAAAACTTTCACTTCTGAGGGTGGGCATACCAACTTCCAAAGCGATGACCGCCTCTATGCCATAAGCCAAAGTAAATGGAGTTTCCCCGGTAGATTGCTGCGGGGTAGTTCGGTATGCCCAAAGGACACTGGGGAGTTCCTCAGCCCACTTTCCTTTGGCTTTCTTAAGCCTCTTCTTCAGTCCATCAAGAATGGTCTTGTTCGAAGCCTCGACTTGACCGTTGGGCTGCGGTAAGCCGGAGTAGAGTTGTGGAATTCGATCTTCAAATCTTCATAGAACCCCCTAAATAGGCGGCCGTCAAATTGGGTGCCGTTATCAGAGATCAGAATTTTGGGGATGCCAAACCGCGTGACCACATTCTGCTAGACAAACCGCTTTACGTCTTTCTCCTTGATTGTTGCCAAAGGCTCCGCTTCAACCCATTTGGTGAAGTAGTCTGTGGCCGCGATGAAGAACTTCCGGTTGCCTGGTGCTGTTGGGAGCGGCCCCACTATATCTAGCCCCCACATCGCAAAGGGCCAAGGGCTAGTGAGGGGAAGAAGTTCCCTGGCCGGCTGGTGGATCTGGTGGGCAAACTTCTGGCATTTCTCACACTTGCGAACTTATTTCTGGACGTCGGCTTGCATGCAAGGCCACCAGTAGCCTTGCGAAATAGCTCGGTAGGCCAAGGACCTACCCCCTATATGACTGCCACAGATGCCTTTGTGAATTTCGCAAAGGAAGGCTTCCAAGCTGCTAGGGTGCACACACTTCAGGTAGGGGCCGGTGAAAGACTTTTTGTATAAATCGCCTGATGGAGAGAGCCAAAATCGCTCAGACTTCACCCGCACTTTATGCGCTTCCTTCTTGTCGGCTAGAAGGGTCCGTTCTCTGAGGAAGAGGATTATAGGGTCCATCCAAGAAGGACCAAGCTCAGCGTAGAGTACTTCTGTCTGCCCGGTTTCCTCAATGCTGGGCCGCGAAAGGAATTCAATCAAAAGAGGGTTGGGAGATGTGCTGTCGACCATAAAAGCGAGGCCGGCCAACTCATCTGCTCGGTAGTTTTCTTCTCGGCCAATCTGCTGGACACTGATCGCCTGAAATCGCTTGATGTGGTCTCTGACCAAAGCTTGGTACTTTATCATTCTGTCATCCTTTGCCTCATAAACCCCAGAAACTTGGTTAACCACAAGCTGGGAATCACCGTAAACCATTAGCTAGGATGCTTGCATCCGAAGCGCGCTCTTGAGACCGGCCAATATCGCCTCGTACTCGGCCTCATTGTTGGATGCTGGGAAGCCAAGGGAGATAGAATGTTCAATAGTCAGTCCGTCTGGCGAAATCATAACTATACCCAGCCCACCACCGTGACGGTTCGAGGCTCCATCAACAAAAAGTTTCCACATTTCGCCGACAAAGAGCTTCCAACACTCTGAGGGGTCCTGAGAAGCTTGAAGGTTAATGGGATCACGGTTGCTCGGCTATTCGGCTTCCGGTCCCGTGCTGAGCGGTTCCACTTCAGCCCCCCTTTGTGATTCAGTGCCGAACTCAGCAAGTTGATCCATAATGCCTAAGTCCGTAGGCAAATCGCCAGGTTGCAGTAGTATGCCGGCTGCAGGCTCTGTGCTGAGCGGTTCCATTTCTTCCCTCCTCGGTGATGTGGTGTTGGACAAAGCGGGTTGGTCAGTGATAGCCAACTCCGTTATCGCATCACCGGGCTGTAGTATCGTATTAGCTAAAGGGGCTTCGGTGGGGCGTGCAAGTTCTGCGTCTCCAATACCGCCAAGCTGTGGTATTTCTGTCGAGCTTGCATTTACCTCTTCATCTGCCACGGCAATATCGATCGGGCATACCGGATGAGTTCCAGGTGAGAATTCAGCAACGAAGTCGCCCAGAGTCTGGGCTTTTATGGCTGTGCACGGTTGGAACTTCACATCAAACTGCCGCAATTTGACCGCCCACTTAAGAATCTGACAGGAGAAGTCTGCCCGTTCGAACAAAGCTTTGAGAGGGAACTCGGTCAAGACGATGATGGTATGGGCATGGAAATAGTGTGCCAACTTCCTTGAAGCCATCATCAAAGCTAACGCAAGTTTTTCCAGCGGCAAGCACCTCGACTCTGCCGGTAGCAAGGTTTTGCTGACGTAGAAGATGGGTAGATGTTTGATTCCTTCCGTCCGGACAAGCACTGCACTGACTGCATGCTGCGATACGGCCAGATAAAGGTAAAGTTCTTCTCCGGGCTCCGGTGTGACCAACAACGGCGCTGAAGACAAATACTCCTTGAGCTCGGCCAAAGCCCGGTCACACTCTTCATCCCATGAGAACTTTGATTTCAAGGCTTTAAAAAAAGGGCGGCAGCGATCTGATAACCGGCTTATAAATTGGTTAAGCGCGGCGGCCATTCCGGCCAGATACTGCACATCCTTAGCCGAGCTAGGCTATTTTAACTCTTGCACGGCTCAGATTTGTGTAGGGTTTGCTACGATACCTCGGTTTGTGACTAGGAAACCCAAAAATTTTCCGGATCCCACGCCGAAGGCACACTTCGACGCATTCAGGTGTAGCTTGTGCTTTTTGAGAATGGCGAACATTTTGGCCAAATCAGACAAATGGTCTGCTTGATGCCGGCTCTTAACCACCATATCATCAATATAAGCGTCCATTGTCCGGCCTAGTAGAGGAGCGAACATCTTGGTCACTATTCTTTGAAAAGTTGCCCCGACGTTCTTCAAACCAAAAGGCATGACTCGATAGCAGAAGAGTCCCCTTGGTGGAGTAAACGAGGTGATCTCTCGATCGGGCCCATGCATGGCAATCTGATGGTAGCCGCGGTAGGCGTCCAAGAAAGTGAGCCAGTTATGTCCAGCCATTAAGTCCACAAGTTGGTCTATTCTAGGCAGAGGGAAGCTGTCTTTCGGACAAGCTCGGTTGCCGGTCTTGTAGTCAACGCAAACTCGCCACTTCCCATTCTTCTTGGGCACCACGACCGTGTTTGAAATCCACCGAGGGTAGTGCACTTCCTGAATTGCTCACGCCTCAAGCAAGTTCTTCACTTCCTGTGCAATTACCTCGGCGTGATGCAGCGTCGATCTCCTTGTGCACTGAATGACCGGCTTTGCTCTGGGGAAGACATTGAGATGATTGTATATAAAACTCGAATCGAGACCGGGCATGTCGTAAGGTGACCATGCGAAGACTTTGATGTTGGCCATCAAAAATTCAACCATGTCGGTCCTGTCTTGGGCTGTAAGGCTTGAGCCGAGCAAGAAGAACTTGTCCAGATGCTTTGAATCAATGCGCACTTCCACCAATTCCTGGACAGCTTTGTCCTCGGCCTTGGTGCCCACATCGTCAAGGACTCCCCGATCTTCCGGTCTCTCAATCATTTGAACGAAGCCTTTGGCAGCTCTGCTCCCGTTGACCGCCACGAAGCATTGCTTCGACATGACTTGATCGCCCCAAATCTCCTCGATTGCCCCCATAACCGAGGGGAATCTCATCACCTGATGATTGGTTAACGCTACGGCTTGCATAGCGTGAGCCCATCCCCTTCCAAGGATCAAATTATAAGTGGATGGCACCGGCAACACCCAGAACTCCACTTGTTTGACCACGAACCCCGCTTTGACCGGCAGGATAATCTTTCCCAAAGGTCACTCTGGTTGTGAGTTGAAACCAACAAGTGGTGAAGTTGCCGGGGCCAAATCTGTATCCCGGAGCTTGAGCTGTTTGAAAGCGTCGTAGTACATGATCTCGACCGAGCTTCCCTGATCGATCAAGATCCGTTTGACATCAAATTCTTTGACGCGAAGTGTAACCACTAGGGCATCGTTGTACGGCATCTGAATGTGCTCCAGATCTCTTGAGGAGAATTTGATCACGTCTTTCTCTTCGATCTTCCCCCTCTTGATAGCAGGCTGAACTGACAAAACTTCCCTCATGTGTTCTGCCTTCTTGATCATACCTCGGTGCTCGCATATACGCGCCGGTTCCACTATGCCGTGGATGACATTAATAACCCCTTGGGGAGGCGCATCTCGGTCATCCGGTCCCCGCGGGTCAACCGGAGCTTGATTGGCCTTCACGCCACCATCAATGTAAAGGTCCAAGTATCCGGCTGCGACTTGCTCTTCCAAGTGTTGCCTCAAAGGCAAACAGTCCTCTGTCCGATGGCCTCACTCTCGGTGAAACGTGCAACGGTTCCTCGGATTGAAGCCTTTCTGTCCGTCACCTAACTTAGCAGGAAACCGGACATACTCCTCGTCACGGATTTCACTAAGTATGCGAGAGATTGGAATCTTAAAGACCGTGGTGATGCATGTCCTTGCTTTCAACCTTCTGTTTGCATCGGCTACGTCATCCCGGGGGTAGTCATCCCGGTCATTCCGACGTCCCCTACCCTGGTTTTTGCGATTATTGCAACGGTCCGATTCCTCAGCGCGGTCGCTGGATCGGCTGGACTTCTGCCCGATCGCGTGCACTTTGCCAGCTGACTTCTTGTCCGCTGCTACCGGAGTTGTTTTCATGCTAGATGTCGATGCATCATCCTCCACACGGATGTGCTCATTGATGCGTTGCATTACCTAGCCCATGGATGTCGGCTGTTGCATGGTAAGCGAGTCCCGCAGTCTATGTCTGACCGGGAGACTTCGCTTGTATTGTGTCATTACAAGGTTGACCGGGCAATCCAAAATCTCGTTGAAGGTCTCCCAATATCTGGAGTTGTATGCCTTCAATGTGTCGCTCGGTTCCATTTTGACACTGAGTAGGTGGTCAACTTCCTTTGGTGTTTTCGTGTTGGTTTTGAAGCGTGTCACAAAGGCCTCGGCCAACTGATGCCACCTTTCTATGCTCCCCTCCGGCAACCTCTCGAACCATTTCAAGCCCAGTTCGCCTAAACTTGACTGGAAGATGAGGCACATAAGTGCGTCATTCCGCCTATGCCCGGCCATGACCTGTTGGAACTGACTTACATGCATGTAGGGATCGGTTTTCCCATTGTAGAGTGTGAATTTAGGCTGGTGGAAGCCTGCCGGATGCGGTGTCGTTTCTATCTCCAAGAAGAAAGGGGTGGCGCTCAGCCTTCCCAAGTTTGTATCTAAAAGGAGTGGTGCTGCATGGCGGGGTGGAGGCATTCCGACCTCCTCGCTGGCGTGAACCCCATAGGATAGCCGCTGGAACGCCGGCATCCTCTGAGCCTCCCACCGGCGAGCTCGTTCCTCTAAGACGGCCTGCAAATCCTCTGAACGAGCGGAATAAGAATACCTCGACGTTGTCGCCGGACGTAAGGGTCGATAGGTGCTGTCTTGCGCGCTGGACTTCTCTTCGTGCAGGTCGGAATCTCCAACCTTGTAACTTCTGGTGATGGAAATGGACGCAGTGTGTCGCTGACTCTGACTGCCTGAACGGTGGGGTTGGGTGCGCTCACTGTAGTCTCCTACTCCAGCTACACCCTTCCCTTTAACATGTCGCTTCAGCTCCTCCATCACTGCCGCCATTCGCCGGATGACGGTGTCCTGGTCCCTTAACTTGAGTTCCAGACGTCTGGCATGTGATTCTCTCCGCCGCCGATGACCGTCTGGACTCCGTAAATGACCATAACTTCTTCCGCGCTTATCCCGTTCATCTCTTGAATGTCCTCCTAGAGAAGTCTCCAGGTCCGCCATCGGAGGAACGATGGTGGGATGCCCTTCTCTCCGTCTGCCTGACTCCGAGGTAATTCCGTCGTTGGCAGACAATGGAATCTCCTCGTTGTTCGCTATGGACGGCGATCAGATGAGCCTGGAGGACAAGGTTTTGCCTGTCAAGTTCCCACAGACGGCGCCAATTGTGTGGGGAGCAAATATTCAGGCAAGCCCGCACTCCTTCTTCCGAGCTCCTGCCTATCTGATCGACCTACGAGCACAACGGCGGTGAGCTACCCGGCGGTGTGTGGCCGGAAAACCCCTCCGACGATCAAGTTAGCACACACCTGAGGATAGAGAGAGTGAGGAGAGAGTTGAGTGTAAGTGTTTCTCTTACCAAATGTTCATCTGTCACAGCATGGGGGGCGCAGACTTGCTTATATACCTTCTGCGCCCCAAATCTACTCACATTCGTCTCTCGGCACGTGGTGCTGCTATCCCATCTGTCAGCACAAATCTTGCTGAACATCACCTAACCCGACTGCCGGCCCACTGTATTGGGAGCTCGGCAGCCAGGCTGTCGCATCTCGGCTGTCAACGGCCATGCTGCGATTCATGCCCAGGTGCCCCCAACAACCGAGCTCCTTTCCAGCCATACTCGATTGCATTCCGGTGAAGCCAAGCTTGAGATTAGTCATACCGATCAACCAAAGTCCTTCCTGCCGAGCTTCAAGCAAGAGCCTTCACACCGACCTATGGATGCGTGCTTTCCAACCGCGCAACGCATAAGCCGTGGAACCCTTACTTGACCGGCCTTCGTGCCTTCAAGGTGAAGTAGCTCGGTTCCACATGCCCTTGCCGTTGTCGAGCAAAAATTACTTTTGGGTGGACCCGGGATACCACGGCCCAAATGTGTTCGGCCCACAATTTGCCTGGTATTACCATGGCCCAATCCAGACCATATTTTTCCCTCTTAGCCACCATCTGTTCTGCATCTGTTCTGTTCCGTTCTGTTAGCGCTAATGAGTGTACAACGTATGATTAAATATGAACTCTGATTTCTGTATAAGAATATGAATTTGTTTCTGATATGGAATCCATTTTCTGAATCTGATATGGGATATCATTTAATTAAAACCCTTTACTCTGTTATTATTTGTTGGGCTACTGCTTACTCTATTACTTATGTATGTAGGTGATCAAGTGCGTGGCCAGGCTCAATGATGATCGCCTAGTGCTCTGTTTTGTCAGTCAACCCTTGTGCCTCCGCGGAGGTCCCAAAAGTCATGTGGTCATGTTTTGTGAACGTATAAGTCTTTCTTTTCTTTTTGAAATATGAACAAGTTTTCTATTTATTTGTATTTTGGGCTAAGTCCCCTTTTGGTTATATCTGTATTGAATGTGACATAAGACTTCTATAATTATGACGTCACGTGTATGTATATATGTTTTGAAATTTTTGTCCCATGTAAGTCTACACAGCTCAATGGACATTGCATTTTGTATATTTGCTTCCGCAGCCCCTTATGTTTTAAGATATTCAGATCAGAGGCCTTTGGTAATCCCTAAATTATTGGCCGGTTACTATGCTAAACCAATAGGGACGGGTTTTGGGTCGTGACAGTATCTATAACTAATCTTGATGGTATAACTATATTTAAAGCAAAATGTAAATATTGTGTAAATTTACTTAGTGTTGTATCTAAAAGGGGTACTAGCCATATAAAAAGGCATGCTCAAAGACATTTACAAAGTCAACAACTTCGTATTAGAACTCAAATGCAATTAGGGTTTCATCAACTGGTAATTTGCAAAAATTTTCATATGATCATATACGTGCACAAAATTCTGTGGTTTATTATATTATTAAAAGAGAACAACATTTTAGTACTAGTGAATATCCCGATTTTTTAAAAATGATTCACGGAGGTTTATTTTATGTTGTTATTGTGCTGATATTTTAGATTTGATTGTTAAAGAATCTATGCATGTATACGAGGCTTTTGTATTGGCAATAAAAAATGCGGTTCTTACTATTATGTCTTATGCTAATCAAATTTCGGAATACAAGAGAATTTGTCAACGAGAAGGTATGCCATTTAAAAAATTAATGTTAGATATAGACATCAAGTGGAATTCAACATATAATATATTAAAGAGACTTTGTAAACAAAGAAAAATTAATAAGTGGAGTACTAACTCCCACAAAACTTAATTAGTACTAAGTAGCCTTACATAAAGATTTTCTATAAGTTTCTTTTTGATACTGCAACAAAATTATTTTCTTATATATATACATATCTACTTCACCATTTGTTTTACTTATATTAGCAGAAATAATAAAAATTTACACAAATTATATGGATAATGAATATTATGCAACCATTATTATTGTAATGAAAGAAAAATTTGATAAATATTTTGATACATTGCCTCATCTTTTAGGTTTAGCCACAATAATTGATCCTAAGTGTAAAAAAATTAGTTTACAATAATTTTTAGAAAGTATTTTTGCTGATAAAAAACAACTTACCCCTATTATGAAACATGAAAAAAAATATTTGAAGAATATAAGATAGTTGTATTTTCAAATACACCCACACACACTATACCATCTTCATCTCGAGGCGAAAGATTAAGAGACTTTGTAAACAAATTAAATGAATAG
The DNA here is from genome assembly GCF_055761805.1 of Camellia sinensis. Taxonomy (NCBI): domain Eukaryota; kingdom Viridiplantae; phylum Streptophyta; class Magnoliopsida; order Ericales; family Theaceae; genus Camellia; species Camellia sinensis. Next base: position 95,788,807 of record NC_138975.1, on the reverse strand, counting down.
ATCTATTTTTTGCAACAACATCAATAAGAGGAGCACAGACTCCCACAGAACTTTATTAGTACCGCATAGCCTCATATAAAGATTTTCTAAAAGTTTTTTGTTGATATTGCAACAAAATTATTTTCTTATATATATATATATATATATATATTCCTACTTCACCATTTGTTTTACATATGTTAGCAGAAATAATAAAAAATTTCACAAATTATATGGATAATAAATATTATGTAACCATTATTATTGCAATGAAAGAAAATTTTGATAAATATTTTGATACATCGCCTCACCTTTTAGGTTTAGCCACAATAATTGATCCTAAGTGTAAAAAAATTAGTTCACAATAATTTTTAGAAAGTATTTTTGCTAATCAAAAACAACTTACCCCTATTATGAAACATGCAAAAAATTATTTGAAGAATATAAGACAGTTGTATTTTCAAATACACCTACACATACTACACCAGCTTCATCTCGAGGTGAAAGATTAAGTGTTTTCTTAGCAATAAAAAGTAAAGCAATATCTCAACATACAAGCGTAAGTAGTTCTGAATTACAACGCTATTTAGATAGCCCACTAGTGGATGATAGCATATATTTTGATATTTTAGATTGGTGGAATCAAATAAACCTATGTGGCCTATACTTTCACAGTTGGCTCGTGATATACTAACCTTTCATATTTCTATAGTTGCTTTTGAAATAGCTTTTACTATAGGTGGATGGGTGCTAAGAGATTATAGTAGTAGGCTTACACCCCAAATAATTGAGGCACTGATGATATCCAAAGATCATATGCAGGTGCAAATGAGAAGACAAAATTATAGTGAAAAGGACATAATTCAAAGCGATTTAGATGATATATCCTCGGGCAATGCAAGTGAATTGTCCACCTCCTCTAATGATTGATCAACAATTTTTTTTTTCACTATTTCATTTTGTGATTTTTTATTTGATTATTGAGGTGGAGTATAATATAAAGGATTGGTAAATTAGTACGTGCCAACATAGTTGGGATGTACTTGACCTATGGTGATGCAATTTCTCTACCATCATCAATAATCTATATTTATTTTAATTAATGATATAAACTTTTGTAATATTTTATTACATTTTGAAATAAAAATTATTCATTAAATAAATGTTATCTATTTAATTTAATGATTGTGATATTTTGTTTCATTTTGATATATATAAAATTATTCATTTCAAAAGAAGAAAATTACAAAACTTCAACTTTTTTAGTCATAAGTTAACCAAGAAAAGATAGGTCATACATAATTAAATACCACCACATGAAACAAAACAAAACAGCTCATTAATCATAATTAAAATACTCTAGTACAATTTTTCTTTTATTTTTTTACCCCTCATAATTAATTGTGGGGGCTGAATACGTGGAAAAATCAGATGGTGCGTACCATTGGAAGATTGATATTAATCGGCTATATCCTACGAGAGTGGGGAGCCGAATATAATATATGTGCTGAATCAGTGTAAGTCCTTAGGGCTGAATAGAAGAAAGGACAATGATTAAAAAGTAGGCCCTGGCCCGAGGATAAAAAAGAACAGGTATAAATATAGGAACAACGATTATAGAAAGGTATGTAAGAATCACTAAACAAAACTTAGTATGAAGCTACCCTGAGTATCTGAACTAACTTGTCCGTCGGAGTGCTAATTCTGACACCCCCGACTGGAGTGTTTGTATCTTTTTAGGTGACTAGCTGAGGATCACTAGCGTCACCCAGGATCTGAAGAGTATTTCTGAACTACTTCTCCACAATTGGCGTCGTCTGTGGGAATACTCAAATACATCCATGGCAGGCGTGACCGAAGATCCTCCGGTAGCCATTGACGAGACCGCATAGGGAGATGACCCCACTCCAGCAAATATGCTCGGAAAAGAAACCATCGCTGCAAGACGTGCCTTGAACTTTGACTCACCAACGACCTCAGCGCAAGAGACAATGCAGGCAATCATCGAACAAGCAAAGCAGAATGCACAAAGGTTGGAGAACATGATCGCTAAAAATGAACGTCTCCGTCAAGATTTGGCCATCGAAGTCGCAAAATCGAGAGAAGCCATGCGCCAAGATCCCGAACGACCTCCGAGGGCCGGTGGACAACAGCCTCGAGCCCGACCAAAGGATACCGATAGGGACTCCAACTCATTAACCACAGAGCTCAACAAGAAGGGACGATCGAAAACTTCCAGCTCCTCCGAAAAAGGTCTACATACAAAGAACAAGCGCAGAAGGAGCAGTTCAGACGAAGAGGACCAGCATGATCCTTTTGTCCGACGGATTGCAAGGGCGACCCTGCCCAAGAAGTTCAAAGCTCTGTCATTCACTCTCTACGATGGAAAATCAGACCCCACTGATCATATCCGTCAGTACAAGCAGGCCATGACATTGCATGCAGACAATGAAGCCCTTATGTGCCGAATATTCCCCAGCAGCCTGGGGCCATTAGCTGTCAGGTGGTATTACAAGTTGGAGCCGGCCTCGATCAAAAGCTTCCATCAATTACAGAAATCCTTCAGGGCCAGGTTCATCACCAATGAGGTGCAGTCCAAACAGGCCGACTCTCTCTGGGCTATGTAGATTCAGTTAGGAGAAACGCTCAGAGCGTATTCGGCGCGCTATTGGGAGTGCTTCAACCTCATCGACGACGCTTGCAACGACTCCATGGCCATCACCGCCTTCAAAATGGGACTACATCCTGATAGTCCTCTTCGCAGTTCCCTGACCAGAAGACCCCTCAAAACAGTCTGGGCGTTAATGAAGAAAGTTGAAGAGTATTGCAAAGTGGAAGATGATGCCTTGAGAATAAAAGCCGGCCAAATGTCAAAAAAATGGCCCCCCCCTGAAATTGCTCCACCAATAAGTTTCGCGCCACCTCTTAGCCCAGAGCCTTGGCAATGCGCTAAACGAGACAAAAGGCGCGATGCTCACCGATCAAGCGGTCAATGCTCCCACCGGATGAATGAACAACTGCAAGTCGACAGCAGGCGTTCGAGGTGTGTCGACAAGAAGTACACAGAGTTGTCAGAACCAATCGTTGCAATAATGACCAAGGTCCAACACCATTCATTCTTCAAATGGCCGTCAAAGATGGTGGGGCCGCCCGACATGCGAAGAAGGGATAGGCAGTGCGAATATCACAAAGATCATGGCCACGAAACGGAAACTTGTTACGCATTAAAAGATCACCTGGAAGAACTGGTGCAAGACGGCGGACTACAATAGTACGTGAGAAAGGGAAAGCCAACCACGGCACTAGCCTTGAGGCAGTACTCACCTCCGCTTGGCGTGATGCGTATGATCTACAGCCTGCCTGCACCCCCAACCGTGCACACAATTCAATCGCATCCAATCCCCCAAAAGCAACGTATTCCTACTGAATGGCCCAAAGAAGCTCCGACAATTACTTACAATGACTCCGATCTTAGCGGCACAACAGCGTCCCACATCGATCCGTCGGTCATTAAATTATGCATAAATCGGTTCACCATTGAATGCATTCTCATAGACCCAGGGAGTACTTCGGAGGTTATGTATTACCAAACTTTCATCAAGCTCGGCCTTAATGAGTCAAATATGTCTCCGGTGCCTTACCCATTGTTCGGCTTTAATATGAATCCAGAATACCCATTAGGGAAGATCATACTACCTGTTCGAGTGGGCTCCAGAACGATCGAAGTAGAATTCCTGGCCGTAAAGCTCCCTTCGCCGTATAATGTCATCATGGGGCGAACCTGGATACATATTATGAAGCCCGTTCCAAGCACTTATCATCAGCTTGTGTGCTTCCCGATAGCCCATGGCATTGAAGAGATCCGTGGCTTCCCCCAATTGGCACAAGCAGAGATTTAATAAAAACCCTATCACTGACCCCGCCTGTGGGCTTTGATACTTGTATATATATCACTTCTGCAATGCAAACCATTTTTCTTCATGGCTCCATTCATTTCTTAAAGCTCCCTTGGGTGCATGACACCTTAGGGCCGATTAAAGTCTCCGGATTCGGAGCCCCCTTTGGTGCATGACACCTTAGGGCCGACGAAGTCTCCGGATTTGGAGCGCCCTTCGTGGATATCACGATTGGCTAAACCAAGTCTCCGGATTCAGAACCCCCTTGGGTGTATGACACCTTAGGGCTGATTAAAGTCTTCGGATTCGGAGCCACCTTTGGTGCATTACACCTTAGGGCCGACAAAGTCTCCGAATTCGGTGCGCCCTTCGTGTATATCACGATTGGCCAAACTAAGCATCCGGATTCGGAGCCCCCTTTGGTGCATGACACCGCAGCTCAATAAAGGGAGTAGAGAACTAGGTGTTTGTATGAAAAAGTGCAAAGAAAATGCACTTTTGAGCACAAACAAGCCCTAAACCTTAGAGAGAGAGGCAGAAAAATGTAGAGAGAGAGGGAGATTTTTTGCTCCTTAGGTTGTATATCTCCTCCTCTTCCTCTTGTATCTCTCCTCTTTTGAGAGAGCTTGATTGATATAGATATATCAATCTACAGCCCCCTCAGAAGTCCCACGTCTAGGCATGGGCAGGGGTATGGCCTGGAATGACAGTTGCCAGCTGTCTACAAAAATATCTGTTGAAAACCACATTTGGCCAGTCGGCCATCAAAGTGGTCGACCGGCAGTCAAATTGGCCGGCCGGCCATCACATTTGGCCGATGGCAACAAGACACAGCCGGTGGCCTCAAGCCACGGCCGGTGGAGTATAGGGATGTCCCAAAAGCCATTCCCTGCCCTCCAAAGCAAAAACACAAGTGTTTGGTGCAAAACCAGACACAAAACGGTCGAGTCGAGACATTCTGAGGCAAGGCGCGTAGCAGAGGCCTCCGGGAACTCAAGACAAACACAAACATGGATGATCACCGAGTGTTCAAGCGGTGACGTCCAAGTCTTAAGGATGGTCAAAAATGGGGTGTCTACAGTTGCCCTCTTTGACAGAACTCGAAAGTCATAACAATGACGGAAGTGAATGTCAAAGCCCAGAGACGACCCATTTTTGACAAGGCCGAAGACTTAGACAAACATGCAAGGCAAACAAGATATGCGCTAGAAGGTAGGGGCAAAATGCAAGACAATGCACAAAGCCGAACATAACTTATGATCATGCAAAGAAAGCTGTAACGAAGCATAACATGCGACAGTTTTAAGCTAGCATATACCAAACTACACTACAATGCAGAAAGGATGTAAGAGAATTATGTAATTCTCGATACGTCTCACTCAGAGAATACAATACCTGCGCGGTTCGTCTGGTTGCACCTGCCTCAAATGAACCGTACATACAATATCGTGCCTGAAAAGAAAGCAAACTTAACAGGTACAGATATCGTTAGCAATATGCAAAATGAATGCAAAATGATATGCGATATACAAAACTATATATAGTAATGCAGATGAAAATGCAATGCAATTGAATCATAATCAAATCATGAGCGGTTCAAAACCACACAAATGTCAAATAGATTGATGGAAGTAACAAGTTCGTCTACCATAGAAAAGGTGCCGCAACCCTCAAACCAACATACCAACGTGGAATAGGCGCGTACACACGCAGAACTATGAGTGATGTAGACGGACACAAGAACAAGTAATTGGGTGGAATGACATAGGTGGGGAAATGACCCGCTGAAGAAAGACCAATGATCCTAATGCTGGATGCAAAAATTACACTACAATGTAATATATATAATGGATATAGCAAGCAGCCAAACCAAATCTTGCCAAGGAAAGGCATGGACACACACAAACCACGTCTAACATAGAACGGTCATACAGAACTATGAGTGTATAGACGTGAAAAGTATGGACACATACCAGACCAAGCTCAACATGGAAAGGCGCAAGCCCTAGATCGAAGTGATGCGGTGAATGCACGCAAGCTACAATGCAACATATACAAATATGCAATGGAATGGAATATTTATAATGGATAAGGCATGCGGGCGAAACCAAATCTTGCCTAGGAAAGGCATGTACTCAAACAAACCGCATCTAACACAGAAACGGTGCCGTAACCCTCAAACCAACATACTAGCGTGGAATAGGCGTGTACACATGCAGAACTGTGCTTCGATGTGAAAAGTGTGGGCACATACCAGACCAAGCTCAACATGGAAAGGTGCAAGCCATAGGTGGGGGTGATGCAGTGAATGCATGCAAGCTACAATGCACTATTTACAAATATGCAATGGATGGGCGTAAATGCAATATTTACAATAAGATGCATGACATATGCATTATTTACAGTGGCATGCGTGACATATGCACTATTTACAATGATGCATGACATATGCATGTTTACAATGATGCATGACATATGCATTATTTACAATGATGCATGACATATGCATGTTTACAATGATACATGACATATGCATTATTTACAGTGGCATACGTGACATATGCACTATTTACAATGATACATGACATATGCATTATTTACAATGATGCATGACATATGCATGTTTACAATGATGCATGACATATGCATTATTTACAATGATGCATGACATATGCATTTTTTTTGTTGTTGTTGTTTTTTTTTTTTTTTTTTTTGCAATGATGCATGATTTTGAAATGCGCGACGACACACGGCTTTTGGGATGCATGACAATGCAAGTTGATGTAAGTGCATGACCACGCACGTCTTTTGATATGCATGACAATGCATGTGAACCTGAATGCGCAACCACGCGCGTTGTTTGAAATGCATGTATAATGCAACCGAGCGGGTTTAAGGTCTCGCCAGACCGTCAAATGCATGATTTTGAAATGCGCGACGACACGTGGCTTTTGAGATGCATGACAATGCATGTTGATGTAAGTGCGTGACAACGCACGTCTTTTGATTATGCATGACAATGCATGTGAACCTGAACGCGCAACCACGCGCGTCGTTTGAAATGCATGTATAATGCAACTTATCAAAAGTCGTTCGGGCACAGCAAACACCGAAGAACTTGCATCTTTAGAGGATTTAAGGTCTCCTAGACCGAGCATATTTAAGGTCTCGCTAGACCGTAGCAAATGCATGAATTTTGTTATTTTGAATGCATGATTATGCATGTGCATGATAATGCAAGATGTGTGCGCGACGACGTGACAGAAATGACGCAAAATTAGCGCGCGTTCACGACAGAGCGTTGCAACGTAACCCATGTGGGGTAACTTTTGAACCTTGTAAGAGATAAAAAGGATACCAAAAGGATACACCTTGCACGAATTCGAGTGCCACGCGCAGAAGACACGGTCCGAGGTTGAAACGGAGGCCGATTAAGCTACGGAAATGCCCTTTCTTGTACTATCTTGAACAATAAAGGTTCCAAACCACAGATCTGACCCAAACAAGGTTGTAAGATGCTCACCGGCCGGAAGGGGAAGCCACCGGCCATCCACAGGCCACCAAAAAACATCACCGGCCAAACATTGGCCGGCCAAAGATGTGGCCGACCGGCCAAAAGTTGCTGAGTCAGGACAGTTTAGTCTTTTTGCCTCGGGTCTTATAAAATAGGGTTTCAAACCCTATTTCTTTCATTTTCCTTGGCCGAAAATAGTTGCTCTCTCTCTCTCTAGAGCATTTTCCCCTCTTCCATTCTCCGTTTTCCTTGATTCTCGCGCCCTTTTCGACGTTTGATTCGTGAAGTTCATCGCGTTTCAAACACTTTGAACCGAACATTTCTTCATTTCGATGTCTCCTTTGCTATTTCCATCTATTGGGGTTTGTTTCCCTCAAGTTTTTCTTGATTTCTATGCCTTTTCTGCACCCCGACCTTTCCGGCCATTTTTCACCCTCCTGGGGTTGACTTTTCGGTTGACTTTTTATATTCTTGCCCGATTTTCACTCTTTCGGCCATTTTCGCACCACTTTTCACATGGCGGGTGATATTCCACGGGGCGGGACTCCCCCAGAGCATGAGATGGATCCAGAGGCCGAGCTCCTCCCCTTGAGCGTCCGCCCGTTCGACCCGGCGACCTATCGGCCGGTGATTCACATCGTGCCTCCTGATGGACTGCGCCAGTTCAGGGGCTTCGAGAGGGGCGTGCCTCCAGAGCTTCTCTTGCGCGAGCCTACATCTCATTTGTCCTTCGGCGCTTTCGAGGTAACATTCTTCCCTCTGCTTTGTTTTCCGCAATGTAGAACACTTCACTGTCATAACTGATTATGCTCTTTAACTGCTTAGCCCAAATGCACTGTGGCACTATACACTGTAATCGACCGTGAACACACTTGCAACTATTATCTGTTTGAATCTGAACGTGTGCACACACACTGCACTCTCCCTGAACCACTCAAATACACTAACACATCAGTCACTATAGTTCACTACGAGCACACCGGCACCAGATATCTGTTTGAATCTGGAAAATGTGCACACATGTTGTATCTCCAACAAACCATGCAAACACACTGACGCATCACATGTTGTAGTTCACTACCAAATCTGAATGTTTTTCAAAACTGTACTTTAGCGTTTCTTGGCCATTGTCTGCTTGAAAACAGGGAGATTCCCATACCGTCCGGGGGTATGGGAATATTGCCGCTCGGGATTGGTATGCAGAGTTACCCGACGCGGTTCGCCACATCGTGGACCAGGCCGGCTTCGGCGCATTTTGCAGAGGGCTTTCCAGACTGACGACGAGCAGGCCTCTCCTTGCCACTCTAGCAGAGAGGTGGTGGGACACCACCGACTCGTTCCACCTTTCTGCCATGACGATGACTCCCTACGATTTCTCGATGCTCACAGGCATCGGGGTAGGGGGTGATCCGATCCCCTTTGATACTGATATGGATGAGTGGACAGCTGCTCAGATCCATCTGCTCGGCGAGGTGTCGCCTCTTGCGCGTCCCGGCTTTGTTCGATATTCCTAGTTCGAGGTCCAGTTTAGGGTCCAGCCAACTTTGACCAAGGAGGCTCCGATGACTCAGGAGGCTGTGGAGAGATACGCACGCAGCTTTCTCATGTTTCTGTTTGGGACTACCATTTTCGCCGACCGGGCGAACACTGTGCCTCTCTGCCTGCTTAGTGCACTGCTGGATGTTAGGCAGATCCTGCACTACGATTGGGGCGGCGCCGCTCGGGCCACTCTCTATGGGTACATGAGCTCAGCTTCCCGTGGCAGTGGGCAGTTGCTCGGAGGCTATTGGCGCGCTTGGGAGGTACATTTTCCTTTTTCTGCTTTACATTTCTGCTTTACATTTTCTGTACTCTGTACACTGCACACACTGTACTTTCTGTTTCATGCTGATCGTATATTGCACACACGGCACACACATATACCCTGCTTTACACTGACTGTACACTGCATACACCGTACACTCTGCTCAACACACTGCACAGTACACGGTCCTGCAATTTCTGCTTTATTCTGTGTTCTGCTTTATCTGATAACCCTTCTGGTATTTGCTCTACAGTTGTGGGTCTACACCTACTTTCCGAGACTCGCCCCAGTGCCAGACGTAGAGACCCCTCTCGCCGTCCTATTTTCACGTCGCTTTGACGTGAGGTGCGTGCGGAGGCCGCGGGAGACATTCAACTTTTTCCGCCGGTACTTTGACACTATTACCCCCGCAGAGGTATGTTTTACTTGCGGCTCATTTAAGCTTCACTTTACATTGTATTGTCAATATCAGTAGATAACAAACTACATGTCATTTACAGATCACTTAGCAGCCTTGGGCTCTATTGCCTGCGACGATTCGAGATCGGTTTGCCGAGGCAGAGGAGACTGCACGTTTCCGAATCCTGCTGGAGGGCCCGGTCTGTCGGGCTTGGTACTTGGGTGAGCGTTTCCTACGCCAGACCCTGGGCTTGCCAGAGCAGATAGTTCCGGGTCCGCCTCCTACCCACATGAGGGACACCGAGAGGTTCACCGCCCAGGAGATGGCCGATTATACGATCGGCTGGGACGCGGAGGGCTTTAGGGGCGAGGGCGACTACAGAGAGTATGTCCAGACCTACATTATGCGGCCTCTGAGCGGTGGCCGTCGAGCTGAGAGAGAGAGACCCGCGGTGCCGGTAGCTAGGGCAGGAGCGGGGGCTGGGGCAGGAGCATCGAGGAGGGCTCGGGTCCGCAGTAGGAGTGGAGTTCAGAGAGGGCGGGGGCCTGGTTGGCCTGCTCTGCCCACGGCGATGACATGCTGAGGGCGTGGCGGGGCGACCTACCAGATCCCTATTGCTCCCCCTCCGCCCGATCACGAGTTGGTCGGTTTCTACGACCTGCCTTCGGTATGTACTACTACATATTACATTCTGCATAGTTAGTTCATTTCATTTGATTTGATATTCCGCAGAATATTGATGCTTCTTAATACTTTTGTAGGCCTCTTCTGAGTACACTCGCCAGTCCTTAGACCTGACCGCTTCACTGATGGGGATGCTCCAGCAGAGCCTCGACCTTCTATCCATTTATAACATTCCGGTATGTCCTTCTGACCACGGTCTCGAGCCATACATAGACTGTTTCACATACTCTGACACACAAAATGACACCTGACATACTGCCCTCACAGTATCTGATGCATTGTATTCTGTACTGATAAACTGCTCATGGCATTCACGCACTGTACTCATGCACTGCATTCTGCACTGATACTCTGTTCACTGTATTCACACACTATACTCATACACTGCATTCTGCACTAATACTCTATTCACAGTACACTGATGCATTCGCTTTTTGTACTTTTCAGCATCCCTTCCAGATCCCTGCCGTAGGAGGTGCCCCAGCTGGACCTTCTGTTCCTACTAGAGGAGATGGGAGAGTATACCCCCGCACCAAGGCGGGACGCACCCATGTCGGGAGTAGCTCACGAGCGCCAGTTCCAGACGATGACGAGTCTGAGGCGGAGACAGAGGCGGAGGCAGAGTCGTCGTCGGAGGAGACCGGAGACGGCTCGGACTCAGACTCAGATGACAGCGCTGATGATGCTCCTGGACCTTCGTCCAGGAAGAGGACGAGGACGGACCCCTAGACCCACGGCCTTTTGTCATTGATCCAGACTTTTGCTTCTTTTTTTTTTTCTTTTCTTTTTCTTTTCTTTTTCTTTTGTACCTTTTGCTGGTAGCTAGAGTACCTTGTACTGCCGCAGGCAGATTTTTATTCCCAAAACCATGTACTTGAAAAAGATGATGAAATGAAACAAACTTTTTGTCTGAAAAAGTGTTGCATTTGTACATTTCATATATTGCATCGCATTGTATCATGTTACATCTCAAACGAAATGAAATTGATATGTTGTCTGAAAATTAAACACTTGCATTGTAATAATCAGATAACGAACCAACCAACAGCAAAAACAAACCATACCAACCACTGCACATTCTGAACACTCAGCCCATACTCTACTAGGGATTAATCTGCATACAGCTCATAACACAGAGCTCGGTTCATTTTGCACACAGCATATCCTGAACAAACAGCCCAATTCTGACAAGACGGACCATGAAAGTTGAATCTACTGAAGTTGAAGCACACTCAGATGCGATCTGAAACCCAGAAGCTTCAAAGAGGCCCAGTGTTTTCCTATTCACACTTATCGGGGGTGGACCTTGCAGTTGTATGAAAGAACCAAATCTTGTTTTTGCACAAATGTGCAGAATGGCACAGCATTCTAAGCACAAAACAATTTTTTTTGAAAATGAGAAAAGGGTTCTCAACCGGGTATTGAGCCTACAACTGAACACAGCATACTATGACTCAACAAAAGGTACACGACCTAAACACATCGAGTAACACTTGAAAAGACTCAAAACAAAAGTTGAGGTAAACAAAACAAAAGACATGACACACATACGTGTTATAAAGACAAGAGACCTCTCAGTTCGCGAGGAGCCAGTTTCTCCGGGTAGTGTTTCCCGCCCTTCTTATTTGTGATTCTCACATCCCTCTGGCACTCAAGCTCGTTTTTTTTTTTCTCAAAACCCTTCGGCTCGCCTTTCTCTCAACTTACACCTCTCTATTCTTTATTCTCTCATTTTTATCCCTCCCCGGGGTGTTTAACGGATGAATAGGAAGTTGTGGGTTCACGCTCAACCGCATCAGCTCGCGGCTATTCCTTCTGGTGACGCCTGGTCGATGCCCAGATGGGGAATGAAGTATCTTGGTCCATTGCAATTCGTGCTTCGCACTTGGTTCGATACCTCGTTGCTCGGAGGTTGAGAGAGCTTTCAGCCCTTTAATGACAGCTCCAATTGTGCCCTTTCTGGCGGGTAGAGTGTCCTTATGGCAAGGAATGTTAACCACGGGGTAAAGACAGAACACCTGACTCAACTGTGCCCCTAGTTCATCATTTTGACCATTTTTTTTGTTTTGGTTTTCTACTAAAACAATTTTGACCAGATGAGAGTTAGGTTAACATACTTGTTCGGTTTTTGATTTGAAAATCATGCAAGTCAGGCCATGAGCACTGAAAATTCTCCTTTCTGGGTCCAAGAAAATGGTCCAGTTTTGGAAAATGAAATAATTTTCGAGAAAATGGTCAACCTCAGTAAAAATTTTCAAAAACTATTTTTGCAAATGGCCAATGCTCAACGAGCACGGAACCTATGCTTGAGATGCACAACCTTGGATCCGAATGAAAATTGCTCCTTGTTCGAAGGATGCTGCATGGCAACAGAAAGTTGCCCCTGGTTTGAATGGCGACTCATGACAACGGAAAGTTGCCCCTTGTCTGGATAACGCCGCAGCATACTGTAGTCAGTCTTTATTAGTGATGATCGCAACTGAACTCTCGGATACAGAGAAGACGAAGATGGTCAAAACCAATATATGGACACAGTCACTTTGAAAGTGTTGGTGGCTGGACTTCATGATGAAGTTGCCTACGTATCCCAAACATGGGAATCAAGCCTTACGTAGTTTGGGGTAAGGCACACTCGGGTATTTAACCTCTCCTTTTGTGCTCTAACTTTTGCCAAGGCCGCCCTTCCGGGTTTTCAACCTTGCGAGCTTTGTTCTTCTTTTCTTTTCATTTCCTTTCATCTTTTTCTTCCTTTTTTTTTCTTTCATTTTTTATTTTATTTATTTTCATTTTTTTTATTTTTCTTTTTCTTCTTTCTTTTTTTTTCTTTTTCTTGCTCTAACTTTTGCCTGGGTCGCCCTTCCGGGTTTTCGGCCCAGCGAGCCTCTCAAGGGTAAAAGTGTAGCTTTGTCCATGTTGAATGGTTTGAGATCCTGAAGTCATCTGAACCCAGGAGAACGACTGCTGTTCGCTGACGATGCAGGAGTCCATCCAATGGAGGCTGAATTTTTCCCTAGTGTTGTGGATCGAAACTCAATTTTTCTTCAGCAATACTTTCTTCTTTCCTTCCTCTGGGATTTCGCATTCTTGCCGATCGTCATTGATTTGTGGAATGATCCATCTTCGACTCTTCGAGCACAATCTGACATCTTTTGCCCCTGGTTCGAGGGGTGCTTCTGATCTAGCTTTGCAAGCTTCTTTTGATGACATCCGATCTTCTTGATCTGACTTCCCTGCCCCTAATTCATGGGCTGCTTCAAATCAAGCCACACAGGCCTCACATTGTGGTTGATCGTTGAACCTTCTAAATCCAAGTTCAAGGTTTGAAAATGAGGGGTCGTGTCTCGAGGCTGAGAGCGATCCTAGGCTGCACAATCTCAAGAGCGATTCTGCACAAGTCTTTGCAGGATCGCGCAAAACATTTTTTTTGAAATCTTTTAAGAGAGCGACTAGTCGCTCGCGCTGAAGACAGTGTGGGACCAATCTGGATCAAGCCAGGATCCTTCTCAGTACTCACATTAACAAGCATGATCTCGATCATTAAAGGCTTAGCATGCCTCTCTTTCTCTCAAATGATCAAATTTTTGCAAAACCTGAGGAATTTCTTCCTCTTTGTTTTCATCACAATGTTCAAAAGGTTTTGAAAAACTTAGGTCAATGCAATGAGTTAGAGGCACAGAAAAGTAGGCGAAAAGTACTGTCGTTTCAATCAAACTTTTTGGCACAACTGGCACAAGGCAGAAGCAAGCACAAAATCATGAAAAACTACTGCTGTTTCATTCAAATCTGTTAGCACAACTGGCTCCACAACAGAAACAGACTCAAAAGAAAGCGAAAAGACAAACGCAAAACAAAATAGTGATGCCCGAGGTAATACCCCCGGAATCACCTGACTCTAACAAATAGGACTGACTCGATACAACAAGACAGACCCGAAACAAAAAAAAAGGCTAACTCAAAACAAAGAGACAGACTCAAAACAACACAACAAAACCGACCTAAATACCCAAGTCAGAAACTAACATTCGCAAGTGCTCAACACAGTGCGTGCCATACACCACATTTGGAGTAAATCGAGCGCCGCCCGCAGGTGGTTCATCCCCCAATCGCATCACATTATCCCCCAGGTTCACTGATCCAATGATGATAGACTTTGCTGAGTTGGTGCGACGATGACCTTATTGTCAATCAGATCTTGTATTTCGTGGCGAAGACGGAAACAACTATCAGTGACATGGCTAACTTGCTGATGAAAGGCACAGTACTTGGGCAGATCATGGGAGAGAGGAAGTCTATCTGGCAGTGGTCGCGGCTCCAAGGCTTTCAGATCCCCCTCTTTAATCAGAACCCTCATGGCCGCTGATAGAGACATGTACAGTGGCGCGAACACCCTCTGGCCTCGAGGTGGGTGTTTTGAGGTTTGTGGAGTTTTGCTGGATGCACCAGCAAAGGGATTGGTAGGCGCTGACTGGGTTTGCTGATCTCTTCCAAGCGAGGGTTTAGAGCTGAAAGGAACATTCCTGGTACAACGGCCCTTCTCCCGGCTTGCCCCTTGATTCAGACTACTCTCATTCTGAGTGGCGAAAATGTCGTCCACAGTTTTTGCAACAACTGCGAGTACTTGCTGTTTGTTCAGCCCTTTGGCTTTCAAAGCCACAATATCCCACTGAAGCTGTTCATGGTGACTAACACTTGCCCCTGCCTTGTTCTTATCACTAGCCTTCACTTTGCTAAAAGATTGGCCTTCTCCCAATGCAGCCCGTCCTGAGGAGCCTTTTGACATGAACTCCCTGGTATGTGATGCGGTTGATGACGGAGCCAAAACTCCAAAGGCCAAATCTGCCACAGTTCTCTGAAGATCTTCGATCATCCTCATCAGCTCAGAAGTAATGGGTTCGTGGGTTTGACATGATTGGGGTTCAGATGCACCCATCATGCATAAATTCAGGCTCTTTGGGATAAACACATTAGGCTCGGGTAGATAGACTGGGGTGATGTATACGCTGGGGTCATAAGGGACGGCCAGTGTGTGGATTAGATTGAGATGTGGATGAGGTACTTGGTCGTTGGGGTCTGAAGGTGGAGCTTTCATCCGGTTGTCGATGAGATTCTGGATCTCATGACGAAGGCGGTAGCAACGGTCGGTGCCATGACCGCACTGCTAATGGTACACACAGTACTTGGAGGGGTTATGTCTGGCTGGGAGTGGGTCAGGAAGAGATTGAGGATGGAGGCGTTTGAGATGCCCTCTTTCCGTCAAGACTTTTAGTGCGCTAGTCAGGCTCATATAGAGGGGAGTGAAAGTTCTGCCCTTAGCTTGGGCTGGGCCGGCGGTTTGTAGGCTTGGGCTGGCAAAAGGGTCGGTTGTGGCGACTGTATTGATTTCGGTGGGTTTGGGAATAGTGCTTCTACCAGCATTGATGCTTCCTGCAATCACCTTCCTTGTTGGTTCACTTGTTCTGGGAATGATCCCGCTGTTGAACACATTCTCGACCTGAACCCCCAGTTCATGCAAACTTTTGAAAGTGAATAGTGGAACGACTATCAATTTTTGCAACATATCATGCTCGAGGTTTCGCACCATCATCTGCACTTGATCCCTCTCAGAAGGGCGATCTGTTATCTGTGCTGCCTTTGCCCTCCACGTTGCAACAAATTCCACAAAAGGCTCTGTTGGGTTCTGGTGGGTCGTTTCAAGCTCTTGCATGGTCATTTCAACTTGGGTATTGTAGGAATACTGATCGACAAAGGCCTCAGCCAATTCTTCCCAGTCTTGCTTCACTTTGTCCTCCAACTTAGTCTACCAAGTGGTTGCTACACCCGACAGGGTTCTTCCATACAGAGAGAGTTTCTGTGGCTTGGTCAGACCCATTGGCTTCAGGATATCCAAGAAAAGTCGGATATGTACCATTGGATCTCCAGACCCGTCGAAACGATCAATATATGGCATTTTGAATTTGTCTGGGAGCCAAACAGCAGCCTCGATGTGCCCATCCTCAATGTCGGGAATGTAGTTAAGGCCCTGTGCCTTTTTGAATTGCTTCTCTAGGTTCGCAATCTTCACTGCAGTCGGATTGAGCTCATTAACATCAAGGGAATAAAGCCTCTCATTAGGCTGCACCAGGGGTCTGAGCACCTGAGCATGAGTTAACCTTTCTCAAGGATTCGGACACTACAAATCTTCAACTGGCAGAAGTGCGTCAAAGTTTGGCTGGGGTCCCAAAGCTGGATGTAAGGCAGATGCCCCAGATGGACGCTGCATTTCAATATTGGTCTCAGCCTGCATGGCAGTTCCCTGATTTAATGCTACTATCACGGCCACAAATTCTTCCGAACCCTGTGCCATCATGGTCTGCTGAGTCTGAACAAAGGTCATGTGACTGGCGACTGACGGATCAGATGAACCGGTGAGCCCTGACTGGCCTTTCTTTGCCTTGCCTTAGCGAAAGAACACTGGTTGCCCTTGAATTGAATTTCTGACCTAACAAAGTCTATCAGCACTAGTCCAATGTACCTGGGGGATATCGGAGCCTTCTGAAGCTGTGGTTCCAAGAATACCTAGCAAAAGAGAAAATAGACAGCACCTCAGCCTGATTTCACCAAAACAGATATGACTCTTTACTGAATTCTGCCCCAAAGTTCTTCCTGTAAACTGATACCCTCAGGTAAAACTGATTCCCCAAATACTGATCCTGATACCCACAGGCATGATACTCAAACTTGGAAACTGATATGTGTGTTCCCTGCATAGATACATTCCAAAAACACGAAGCAAGTAAAAGAGAGCCAAAACACCCCTAAGTTGGGGTAGGGTTTCCCTGTCCTATTTTTGTCAGGAGCTAGGGTTTCACTATGCACGCAGCAGTTTTCAAACAACCTAACATCGGGTAAGCAACCTGTCCTAGTTTGGAATAGTCACTATGGATTTCGATATGCACTAGGTCGAATGGTCGAAAAGGGTGCCCCGGTAAAACCGGGGTTTGTGTTCCCATACTGTTAGAGCCCACAACTGGTCAGCCTTATGGCATGCTTTGACAAAGTCAAGCCTCCGGCAAACCGTTCGGGAATGGCAGATGGCAAACACGGTGTCCTAGGTGCACCATTGCACATGCAATGCAAAGAGACACATAATTGAAATCAAAACAGGATATCATGAGTTCGAGTCAAGCTCTCTAAAATCCCTAACGGAGTCGCCAAAAACTGTTGACGCGCCCGTGGGTCTCACTACAGTTCGGACTCAATTTGTGTCACGGTCCTTAATCTGAACTAAAGAATCCAAATCCGGCAAATCGTTTTGAGAAACAGATTTTTGAAAAGAAGTGCCAAACATGGACTACTTTTCCAGATACAGAGTCGCCACCTAAATATTTTTTATGGGGGAATTTAGGAAACCCTGACTCGGTGCCAAAGGCCACGTGTCTGTCAGCACCAAAGTTGCCTCGGCTCGGGAGATAGGGTACGATTGGGGAAGGTCAGCTATGAGCACCCCCT
Organism: Camellia sinensis; assembly: GCF_055761805.1. Taxonomy (NCBI): domain Eukaryota; kingdom Viridiplantae; phylum Streptophyta; class Magnoliopsida; order Ericales; family Theaceae; genus Camellia; species Camellia sinensis. The sequence continues at coordinate 95,771,042 of NC_138975.1, read as the reverse complement.
CTCGCCCGATCCGAAGATCGACCTCTACTAACCATGATATCCAGTTTTGAAAACGTTATGTGTTCTTATTCCATTTATTAGCCTAGAATTGCTATGTTATGCGCACAGCAAACAAGTATGGACCAAATTGCCTAAATTGGAACAAAACATTGCATGTTCGTTTTGAAGATGGTTTGCTACTCGCAAGTAGGCTAAAATGCAGGTTTTGCCACCTTCGAGTGGGCTTTTAGAAAAGATGGTTTTGTCACTATCTAGTGGGCTTAAAACTCACAGTTTTAATGCATTATTCCAATTTAGGTAATTCAACCTCCATCCACAAGCATTCGAGCAGTTATATCACATAAGTAGCTAGCCTCATGGTAATCATGCTGTTATGGAAATACTCACACGCATGCGGTATGCTAAAGCATAAATGCTTACCAAGTACTCCAAGCCAAAACAAGAACATGTTAGCAATCATGCATGATCCAAGTCCATGTTTAAATGCCTAATGCAACGCATACGGAATGTCACTAGAGTAGGCTCGGCTAGTCTATAAATGACATGTGAAAATGCACAAGTAGCATGTATTCAAGTTAGATTTGAAATACTTATGCAGTTAGTATGATGCGCCGAGCCTGGTGCATGCAATACTTGATGAATGATGCACGCATGCATAGCGTGAGGTATGCTAATGTAAAAATGTCCTAATACTAACCATCAAGAGTAGCTAAGTAAAAGGGAGAAAGAAGTGGGGGTTGGAAGACATATACGCACGCACCCACGCTTATTACAGATTCGCCCTCGCTCGGAGGGACCGAAAGAATAATACAAGTTAATTAACCTACAAGCTAATTAAATATTACATACCGATTAATTAATTAACAAATTAACTAATCTAATGAAAGCAGTAAACGGCCTTGGGAAGAGGGCCCAATGCAATGCGTGCTCGGCTCCGCTCGGAAAGTCACTACCATGCACAAGTTGCCTCTGCTTTGACTGTTCTGCTTCTCTGGAAATTGCATGACTCCCAAGGTTGCTTCTATGAGTGTTGTGGGACACTACCGGCTGAGTGAGAACTCCACCGGCCATGGAGAATGGTCACCGGCCACAAAATTATGCTCTCGGCCAAACCTGTTTTGCTGGTCGGCACCCGACACTACCGGCCGACCAATTCTTCCTGCTGAAACCTGTTTGACAGCAGCAGAGGGCAGGCAAGGCATGGCAATGTATTTCAAGAAAATGTATGCACCAACCACACTCCTTATCATGTTTACGACTCAAAGGAGGATGGGCCTCAATTCTCGGGCCACCAATCACGCATTCCCGTGCATGATGGCCCAAGGGACCAAGTATGCATTTTGATTTCAAATGCAATGCACACACACAAACCAAGGCCCAATCCCTATCACTAGACCAAGGGACAAGGCATGCATGCTAGATGGCATGCAACCTAGGCATGCAAACTAGTATGCTATATGAACATGGGGGAAGCATGCAACAAAATGCAATAGAGCTAAGCATGTGTCAATAATGCAAGTAATGAACATGCAAACATTATGCAACCAAAGCATGCAAGCATGTAGCAATGTGATCACATTTGAACAACATGCGAAAGGTGGACTTAGACTAATATGACAAGCCTCGGCCATGTCTAAATAGGAAGCCAAAATGCTATGGAATGGAGGCAAATACACACACAAACAATGCATGCAAAAATGGCCCAACGCTTAAGCATTAAAGAACATCTTTTAAGCACACTTAAAAGAGGATAATCATGGACAAATGGCATGCATATCAAACTCTGAAAATCATGTTAAGATGATACCAAATCCAACTATCAATGCAAGCAAGGCATGTAACCAAGCCCAAGAACTTAAACTATGGTTAAATGAAAAATGAAGCAAATGACCAAAGTGGACCAAAACAGTACCAAATCATATTAAGACAAGTCCTAAAAACCACCTAGATGGCATCTAAATGATCTACATATGGAGGCATGCACAAATGCTTAAACATGGAGCATACAACACCACCTCTTAGAGGCATCAAAGAGGCATCAAAGGCAAGCATACAAGCATATTATAAGGACTGAAATAACATGGAAGGTGGTTCCAAACCACTGAAACGCTGCAAGTAACGCATGCTACACACTCACACACCCAAGGCCAACAAGCCAAAATGCAAGGTGGCTATACTAAGCATGTGATGATCGACCAAAACAACCAAAAACAGAGCTATACCATGACATAATAAGCATAAATATCAGTTAAGGCATGGCCAACATGAACCTAAACATGATGCTCACTAAAGAGGCAAAAATGGCCCTTTTCAAGGACAACAAGGAGAAGGGGTGGCCCTCTCCTTCCTAGGACCTCAAGGCACCATCCTCACCTCTGAAATCCCTCAAGATTTCAGTGGTGAGGAGGCCCAAACACAATGGTCCCGGAGCTCAACCGAAATGGCACAAAACAAAGGCCAAACAAGCCTTAAGAGGGGTCAAACAACCCCAAAGCTTAAAACACCCTTAACAAACTATTTAGAGTACTCAAAAACAAGACTTTCTTATGCTATATGCTAAGCTCAAAAATAGATGCAAGATAGGCTAAAAAGCTTTGCAAAAAAGGGGTAAAAAAGGGACAAAAGTCTTACCCTTGTAGCACAACAGCAAATCAGCAACTTTTGGACTAAGAAAAGGCTTCAAATCACCCCAAAAATCACCTTCAAGAACCTCAGCTCAATACAGGGAGTAGAGAACTAGGTGTTTGTGTGCAAAAGTGCAAAGAAAATGCACTTTTGAGCACAAACAAGCCCTAAACCATAGAGAGAGAGGCAGAAAAATGTAGAGAGAGGGAGATTTTTTTCTCCTTAGGTTGTATATCTCCTCCTCTTCCTCTTGTATCTCTCCTCTTTTGAGAGAGCTTGACTTGATATTGATATATCAATCTGCAGCCCCCTCAGAAGTCCCACGTCCAGGCATGGGCTGGGGTATGGCCTGGAATGACAGCTGCCAGCTGTCTACAGAAATATCTGTTGAAAATCACATTTGGCCAGCCGGCCATCAAAGTGGTCGATCGGCAGTCAAATTGGCCGGCCGGTCATCACATTTGGCCGATGGCAACAAGACACAGCTGGTGGCCTCAAGCCACGGCCGGTGGAGTGTGGGGATGTCCCAAAAACCATTCCCTGCCCTCCAAAGCAAAAACACAAGTGTTTGGTGCAAAACCAGACACAAAACGGTCGAGTCGAGAGATTCTGAGGCAAGGCGCGTAGCCGAGGCCTCCGGGAACTCAAGACGAACACAAACATGGATGATCACCAAGTGTTCAAGCGGTGATGTCCAAGTCTTAAGGACGGTCAAAAATGGGGTGTCTACATTACCCCTGATCAGAAAGTGAGCTTTCAACTAATTGACCATCCATGTGGATCTACTCTCTCTCTCTCTCTCTCTCTATTAATTATTCCCTCAGAATTGAATGTACAAATAATTAGAAAAGTATTTCTTGTTTTCTTCTAACTCTCTTTTCCCGCTTCATTGGCAAGAAACTCTACGAGGCTATGTCACAGGAGTATTAACAACTCAAAGGGTTCTAATTGTTTCAGCAGATCTAGATATATTGGCTAACAATTCTACAAAATTTGATAAAGAACTTCCTTCAATATCCTTGGATAGAAAACTTATTGCATATTGGCTACTTTTCTGATAGTTACACTTTTTGTTATATGACATGATTAATAGTTATTAAAATTGTTTTGGGTGCTTAACTTATGATAGGGATTTGAATAGCTTGATAATGTATCACTTTCTTCTTGTGTTTTTGCTGGCGTACAAACGTAGGTTACCAGCTCCTCATTCATGCATTGCAAGCCGTAAAAATTCAATTTTGTTGTAGTGTAATTGTAAAACTTCATAACTCTATTTATTCTTTTGTTATTATTTCTTGAGTGATACTTCCAGGAACTATAGGAAGTTCTCATCAATTTTCCCTTTTCTTGATACCGATGTTACTTGATCATACCACGCTGTAGACGCACCCGCGGAGGGGGACCTCGCTACTACAGTTCAGACTCGCAATTTTGTTGTCGCGGTTCTTAATCTGAACCAAAGAGTCCAAATCCGGCAAATCGTTTTGAGAAACAGATTTTTGAAAAAGTAGTGCCAAACATGGACTGCTTTGCCAGATACAGAGTCGCCACCTAAATATTTTAAAATGGGGAAATTTAGGAAACCCTGACTCGGTGCCGAAGGCCACATGTCCATCATCACCGGAGTTGTCTCGGCTCGGGAGCTTGGGTACGATCGGGGAAGGTCAGCTATGAGCACCCCCTTTCGCCCAGTCCGAAGACCGGCCTCTACTAACCATGATATCCGTTTTTGAAAACGTTATGTGTTCTTATTCCAATTATTAGCCTAGCATTACTATGTTATGCACGCGGCAAACAAATATAGACCAAATCGCCCAAATTGGAACAAAACATTTCATGTTAGTTTTGAAAATGGTTTGCTACTCGCAAGTAGGCTAAAATACAGATTTTGCCACCCTTAAGTGGGCTTTTGGAAAAGATGGTTTTGCCACTATCTAGTGGGCTTAAAAAAAAATCGCAGTTTTAACGCATTATCCCAACTTAAGCAATTTGACCTCCACCCACAGGCATTCAAGCAGTTTATAATACATAAGCATCTAGCTACATGTTAAGCATGCTGTCATGGCAACATTCACACTCATGCGATATGCTAAAGCGGAAATACTTACATCGTACTCCGTGCCAAAACAAAGAACTCGTTAGCAAACATGCATGATCCAAGTCCATGTTAAGTTTCTAATGCATCGCATACAAAATGTTGCTAGAATAGGCTCGGCTATCCTAAACATGTCATGTGAAAATGCACAATTATCACATATTCACTTTTTGATTTGAAGTACGAATGCAGTTAGCGTGATGTACCGAGCCTAATGCATGTAATACAAAATGCATGAATGCACGCATGCATAGCATAAGGTATGCTGAATTTAAACATGCCCTAATCTACCATCATAAGCAGGTAAAAAAAGGGAAGAAAGACGTGAGGTTGGAAGACATGCACACACTCACGCACACTTATTACAGATTTGCCCTCGCTCGGAGGGACCGAATAAATATTACAAATTAATTAACTACGCAAGCTAATTAACATTACAAATTGCCTAATTTAATTAACAAATTAAATAGACTAAGAAAAATAGTAAAACGCCTCGAGAAGTGCGCCGCCATGCACAAGCTGCCTCTGTTTTCCTTCCTTCACTCCTCTGGAGGCTGTCAAAACCTCAGGGTTACATCCCTTGGCACTGGGGAGTACCACCGGCTGAGTGGGGTCATCACCGGCACTAGTATGTGGCCATCGGCACAAAATTGAAGCTGTCGGCAGAGAAAAGATTGCCGGCCGGCACCTTACACTGCCGGTCGGCAAAGAAAGCCTGCAGAACCTGCAACTCACAGCAACAGAGGGCAAAACAAGGCATGGCAGCACAATTCAAGGCATGTATGCACCAACCATGTCCCTTATCGTGATAATGACTCAAAGGGGCATGTGCCTCGATTCTCGGACCACCAATCACGCATTCCCATGCATGATGGCCCAAAGAACCAAGTATGCAGCTTTGGTTTCAAATGCAATGCAAACCAATCAAACAAAACTCCCAATCCCTATCACCCAAGTCAAGGGACAAGGAATGCATGCAAGATGCAATGCAACCTAGGCATACAAGCTAGGAATGCAACATGGCATGGCAATGAACTTATGCGATTATGCAAGCATACATGTGGCAATGCAAATGGATGGCAAGATGGGCTTATACATGAATTAGGCAGCTCTAATAAGGCCTAAAACAATGGCCATTAATGCCCAAAATGGATGCTAAGCACACATGCACACACACATGTTAAGACCCAACACGTAGGCACAAAGCAAGCAACATTCAAGCACACTTGAAAGAGACATTCATGGGCTAAAAGCATGCAACATAAGCTCTGAAAATCATGCTAATACATGGTGCCAAACCAAGCAACAAATCAAGCTAAACATGCAACAAATAGTCTAAGTGTTCAAAGCAAATCCAAGGAACATTGAAATACACTTACAAGACTAAACATGGTATGAGCTTATTGACCCAAAACCGAGTTTTAGCACATAACATAAGGCCCGAAAGACCACTTAGATGGCATCTAAATGGCTCAAAACATAGGCATGCACAAATGGTCAAAACAAGGAGCATGCAACACATGCTTCCAAAGCATTAAAGAGGCATGCAAGGCAATCAAACAAGCATGGAAATGGGACTGAAATGGCATATAGAGGGACTCTAAATCACCAATTTGATGCAAAGATGTCATGCTACACATGCACATACTCAAGGCTAACAAGCCCAAATACAAAGGAGCTATATCAAGCATGCCGAAATCAACCCAAACACTTAGGGACAGACCTAAAACATTTCAAGATAAGCACAAAATCTTCGCAAATGCAAGCCTAAAACATGCTCCAACAAAGGCTAACAACCTAAAACATGTTAAGGCATAAATAAGGCATTACATGGCAACTATGCTAAGCATGCATGGAGTTCCAAAACCAACTTAAAATCATGTTATATTATAGGTATATAAGCACGAAAAATAGACCAAACATGCTCAACACACACTCAAGCATAGGCTTCCTTAAGAGGCCAAAATATGCCCTTTTCAAGGACAACAAGGAGAGGGGGTGGCCCTCTCCTTCTTGGGACTTCAAGGCATCATCTTCACCACTGAAATCCCTCAAGATTTCAGTGGTGAAGAGACCCCAACACCAAAATCCCGGAGCTAGCACAAAATGGCCCAAAAATGAGGCCTTTCAAGGCCTAAGGGTGGTGAACAACCCTCAAGCAACAAAACACTCTTAATAAACAATAAAGAGGGCCTAAAAACAGAAATTTTTTATGTTATACAATAAGCACAAAAACAGCTCTAAGATGGGTATAAAATCAATGCAAAAATGGGAGAAAATGGGACTAGATTCTCACCCTTGAAGCCTCCTTCACAAATGATGCTCCAATGGCCTCCTTTGGCTCCAAACCAGTCAAGAAACTCAAGAACAAGCCCTTAGAACCCTAGTTTCAAGAGAAAGGTGAAACACTAGGTGTTCGTGTGCAATAGTAAGACACAAAGCACCTAGTGAACAAATGGGAGGGAAAGAGAGATAGAAAATGTATCTCACCCAAACCCTAGAACAAGAGCTTAACAATGGCTGCCTTTTGCTCCCAAAAAATCTCTCTCTAACCTAAGTCCTCTCTTCTTGTTTTTAAGAGAGAGCCTCTCTCTATCTCCCTTGTAAAGCTTACAAGACAAGCTTTACAAGAGGGAGATCCCTCCATACACGTGTATGGAGGAGAGCAAAAGCAAGACAGCTGTCTAAAAATATCTGCAAAAGCAGATGAACAGCAATCGGCCGGCCAAAAATGCCATCTTGGCCAAAAAGAGTGCCGACCGGCACAAAATAGTGCTGACCGGCAACAAATAGTGCCGGCCGGCAAACTACATTGCCGGTGGCATCAAACACCAGCCGGTGGCCTCTAGCCACTGCCGGTGGTGGGTGAGGATGGTCTACAAGCCTCACCCTGCCTCTCAAAGGCAAGATGCAAGTGTTTGGTGCAAAACCAGACACTAAACGGTTGAGTTCGGGGATCCTGAGGCAAGGCGCACAAGCCGAGACCTCCGGGAACTCCAAACGAACACAAACATGGATAATCACCGAGTGTTCAAACGGTGACGCCCAAGTCTTGAGGACGGTCAAAAATGGGGTGTCTACAGTTGCCCCTCTTTGACAGAACTCGAAAGTCATAACAATGACGGGAGTGAATGTCAAAGCCCAGAGACGACCCATTTTTGACAAGGCCGAAGACTTAGACAAACATGCAAGACAATCAAGGTATGCGCCCGAAGGCAGGGGCAGAATGCAAGACAATGCACGAAGCCGAGCATAACTTATGATCATTCAAAGAAAGCTGTAATGAAGCAAACATGCGACAGTTTTAAGCTAGCATACCAAACTACACTACAATGCAGAAAGGATGTAAGAGAATTATGGAATTCTCAATACGTCTCACTCGGAGGATACAATACCTGTGCGGCTCGTCTGATTGCACCAGCTTCAAATGAACCGTACATACAATATCGTGCCTGCAAAGAAAACAACTTAACAGGTACAAAATCGTTAGCAACATGCATGACAATGCAAAATGGATGCAAAACGATATGCAATATATACAAAACAATGTATAAATAATGCAAATGAAGATGCAATGTAATTGAAACAATGCAAACTACATGCAAAGCATTTGAATCGTGATCCAATCACGAACGGTTCGAAACCACACCTATGTCAAATAGATTGATGGTGATAACAAGTCTGTCTACCATAGAACGGTCAACTGAACTATGAGTATTGTAGACAGATGCAAGAACAAGTATTGGGTGGAATTGACATAAGTGGGGAAACGACCCGCTGGACAAAGGACTACGATCCTAATGCCGGATGCAAAAATTACACTACAATGTAATACATGGATGAATATGCTAGGAAGATGGCAATAGATATGGCACGCAGGCCAAACCAAATCTTGCCTAGGAAAGGTATGTACGCATACAGGCCATGTGTAACACAGAAAAGGTGCCGCAACCCTCAACCAACATATCAGCGTGGAATCGGCGCGATACACATGCAGAACTGTGTTTTAACATGAAAAGTAAGGGCACATACCGGACCAAGCTCAACCTGGAAAGGCGCAAGCCATAGGCGGAAGGTGATGCAATGAATGCATGCAATCTACAATGCAATATCTACAACTATGCAATGGAATGGATATGGATACAATGGATATGGCATACAAGCCAAACCAAATTTTGCCTAGGAAAGGCATGTACACATACGGGCCATGTGTAACACAGAAAAGGTGCCGCAACCCTCAACCAACATATCAGCGTGGAATCGGCGCGATACACATGCAGAACTGTGTTTTAACATGAAAAGTAAGGGCACATACCGGACCAAGCTCAACCTGGAAAGGCGCAAGCCATGGATGGAAGGTGATGCAATGAATGCATGCAATCTACAATGCAATATCTACAAATATGCAATGGAATGGATATTTACAACATGCATGACAATGCAGTGCAATGCAACCTACTGGGGAAAATGCAATGGATGCATGCAAGCTACAATGGAAATGCATGACAATGCACTATGATGCAATGACTATGATTGCAACTTTCCCTATCTTACCAACAGGGTGATATACTAGGTTGGTTCAGTATCCAGAATTGAGGCGTAGACATACCGCCTCAACCTATGGGGCTTCCATACAGATTTCAAGCCGAGGGTAAACCTCTGGGTATTTAAACCAGACTTTAGTCTCGGAACTCCCGAACCTTTGCGTTCTAGGCATAAGCCGTTCGAACTCTAGCTTTCACCGTCCCAGTTGGTCTTCTAGGAACTTATCGCAAACATAGGCAGGTGGCTTTACCAGACCACCGAAAGTCGTTCGGGCACGACAAACACCAAAGGAATTGCACCTTTAGAGGATTTAAGGTCTCCTAGACCGGGATGAAAAATGGTATGCATGACAATGCATGTTTTTTTTGTTTTTTGAAATGCAAATGAGGTATGAAATGCATGTTGCATGGAATGCGCGACAACACGCGGCTTAAGATATGTACAAAGCAATAGTGTGCACACCAATGCATTAAAGGTCTTGCACCTTCCAAGGATTTAAGGTCTCTTAGACCGTACGTGTTTAAGGGCTCGCCAGACCATGCGTGTTTAAGGTCTCGCCAGACCGTGCACAAAATGTAAGTGTGACACACATGCCACACGGAATGCAAAATGAAACAAATGAGATACGTGTGTCTCGTAAGATGCAAAATGATACAAGTGGACTTACACGCTACGCGAAGCCGGTTTTGAAAGTTGGACTTATACGCTACGCGAAGCCGATTTTGAAAGTTGGAATTATACGCTACGCGAAGCCGGTTTTGAAAGTTGGACTTATACGCTACGCGAAGCCAGTTGAAAGTTGGACTTATACGCTACGCGAAGCCGGTTTTGTATTCAAAACAATGCAATGTACTAACAAGTACAACCGAGGTGTGCAAGATAGCGCGAATGGATGCATGCAAGATGCAAGTGAGGTGCACGAAACAGTGCGATGCGCAAAACAGCGCGATTGAAATACAATGCACAAAACAGTGCGACAGTTTGAAATGCACAAAAAGGACTTAAATGCGCAACAACGCACGTGTTCCGGAATGCATGACAATGCATGGAATGGAAATGCAATGATGATGCATGAGAAATGTGCACGACAATGCAAAGGGGTGCGTGTTACAATGCATGTAACACGTGCATAACAATGCAAATGTGTGGCGCATGACAGCGCGATGTAATGCACCGAAGTAGTGTGATGAACTCGTGCAACACACATGGGGCAACTTTTGAATTTAAAAGGATACAAAAAGGATACACCTTGCACGAATTCGAGTGCCACGCACTGGAGACACGGCCCGCGGTCAGAACGGAAGCCGGTTGAGCGTCGGAGATGCACTTTCTTGCACTTTCTTGAGCTATGAAGACTAAAAACAACTCAAATGGCCTAAACAAGGCTGTGGGAACCCCACCGGCCGATAGGGGAGGCCACCGGCTGGCCGTCGGCATAAAAACAATTCTATCGGCACAAAAAAGTGCCGGCCGGCACAAAACATTGCCGACCGGCAAACAGTTGCTGATGCGGGGCAGTTTTGACTTTTCACCTCGGGTGTTTTAAAATAGGGTTTCAAACCCTATTCCTCACTTTTCTACCGCTGAAATCCCTTGCTCTCTCTCTCTAGAGTGTTTCTCTCTCGTTTTTCGCCCGTTTCTTCGCGTTCTACGCTCGTTTCGTCGTCGAATTCGCGATTTCCTTCGCGTTTCGGACATTTTCCACCGATCACATTTTCGTTTCGGTGCCTCGTTTGGCGTTCTAGCCTTTTCGGGGTTTGTTCCCCTCACTTTCCTCTTCATTTCCGTGCCTTTTCACATTCCGGCCTTCCCGGCCATTTCTGACCCTCTCAGGAGTTGACTTTCCGGTTGACTCTTCGTATTCCGGTCCGGTTTTCCTTTTCCCGACCATTTTCACACCATTCTCTACATGGCGGACGACATTCCACGTGGCGGGACTCCCCCGGACCACGAGATGGATCCTGGGGTCGAGCTCCTACCACTGAGCGAGCGCCCGTTCGACCCGGCGACCTACCGGCCGGCGATCCATGTTCTACCCCCCGACGGCCTGCGTCAGTTCCGGAGCTTCGAGAGGCACGTGGCGCCTGAGCTACTGCTGCGTGAGCCTACCTCCCACCTTTCATTCGGCACTTCCGAGGTAACTCTTTGTCTTCTGCTTTACTTTCCGCAATGTAGTATACAAAAACTGTCATAGTTAGTTGTACTCTTTAACTGCTTGAATTTGATATGCCGTAGACCGTAGTTGACTGTAAACATACATACAACTGATATCTGGTTGAGATTGACACATGCACACACACTGCACTAGCCCTGAATCACTCAAACACACTGCACTCACTGTATTTCACTGTATGCGCACTGGCACCCAGTATTTGTCTGAATCTGTCAAACCTGCATGCATGCTATATCTGTTCTGAAACACCCAAGCACGTTGACACAGCACACGTATTATTTCACTGTAAGCACACCGGCACCCGGTATTTGCCTGAAACTGACAAACTTGCATACATGCTATATCTGTCCTTTGAAAACTGCATTTTGAATGTTGTCTTGCCACCGTTATTTTCTGTTTATAGGAGGGTTCCCATACCATTCGCGGGTATGGGAATACTGGTGCGCGGGAGTGGTATGATGAGCTCCCTGACGCAGTCCGATGCATCGTAGACCGAGCGGGCTTCGGGACCTTCTGCCGAGGGCTCTCCAGATTGTCCACATGCAGACCTCTCCTTGCCGCTCTGGCGGAGAGATGGTGGGACACCACCGATTCTTTTCATTTCTCTGCTGCAGGGGATATGACGATGACCCCTCATGATTTCTCGATGCTCACTGGCATCGGGGTAGGGGGGATCCGATCCCTTTTGACACAGACATGGATGACTGGACCGCCGCTCAGGTCTATCTACTGGGGGAGGCGCCACCCCTAGCTCGCCTAGGTTTCGTTCGATATTCCTGGTTTGAGGTCCAGTTTCGGGTCCAGCCCATGTTGGAGGAGGAGGCGCAGATGACCCCGGAGGACGAGGAGAGGTATGCTCGCGGCTTCCTCATGTTCCTGTTTGGGACTACCATCTTCGCCGATCGGGCGAACACCGTGCCTCTCTGTCTTCTCAGCGCACTGGTGGACGTCCGGGACATCCTGCACTACGACTGGGGCGGTGCTGCTCTGGCCACCCTTTATGGATATATGAGCTCAGCTTCTCGCGGTAGCGGCCAGTTGCTCGGAGGCTATTGGCGGGCTTGGGAGGTACATTTCTTCCCCACTTTTTTCATTTCTGTCTCGTACTTTCTGTACTCTGTACACTGCACACATTGTAGTCTGCTTTACACTTGCTGTATATTGTACACACGGCACACACATACATTCTGCTTTACACTGACTGTACACTGCTCACACTGTACACTGCACACAATACACTGCACCACACACGGCTCTGCTATTTCTGCTTTATTCTGCCGGTCATACTGACATCTGTTTTGCAGTTGTGGGTTTACGCCTACTTTCCTAGGCTTGCCTCCGTGCCAGTTGCGGAGACTCCCCTGGCCGTTCCCTTCTCGAGTCGCTTCGACGGGAGATGCACCCGGCGACCACGGGAGACGTTCGGCTTCTTCCGCCGATACTTCGATACCATCACCCCCGCGGAGGTATGCTTTACTTACAGTTCATTTAAGCTTCGCTTTCTAACTGTATATTTCAATAACAGTAGATAACAAACTGCCTGCCATTTTCAGATCACTTGGCGGCCGTGGGCTCCTATGCCGGTGGCGATGCGGGGTCGGTTCCCTGGTGCGGAGGAGACCTCGCGTTTCCGGATTCTGCTTGAGGGCCCGGTCTGTCGGGCTTGGTACCTGGGGAAGGGTTTTCTACGCCAGACCCTGGGGTTACCTGAGTAGATAGTCCCGGTTCCACCTCCTGCAGACATGAGGGAGACCGAGGGGCTGACCACTGAGCAGCTGGATGATTACTCCATCGGCTGGGAGGAGGCCGGCTTCCGAGGCACTGGAGACTATCAGGAGTACGTGCGGACGTACCTGATGCGCCCCCTGAGCGGCCGTCGAGCAGAGGGGGCCAGGCCTGTGGCATCGGCGGCTGGGGCCGGAGCGGGAGCAGGGGCTGGATCTTCGAGGAGGGCCCGGGTCCGTGGTAGGGGTGGAGTGCAGGGAGGACGAGGAGCTGGCTGCCCTGCCCTGCCTGCTGTACTGACTTTCCAGGGGCAGGGTGGGTCGACCTATCAGATCCCCTTCGCCCCTCCACCGGCTGGTCACGTGTTCATCGACGTCCCCGACCTACCTCCGGTATGTCCTACTGTATTTTGTACAGTTATTCATTTCAGTTTACTTGATATTCCACAGAATATTGATGCATCTAATACTTTTGCAGGCTTCTTCTGGGTACACCCGTCAGTCGTTGGCGATGAATGCCTCGATGATGGGGATGCTCCAACGGACGTTTGATCTCCTAGCCCTCTACAGCATACCGGTATGTCCTTCTAACATTGGCCTCAAACCACTCATACATTGCTTTGCATAATCTGATTCGTGGCACCACACCTGATACACCGATCTCACAGCATCTAACACACTGCATACACTGTATTCTGCACCGTACTCTGTACTGATAAACTGCTCACGGCATTCTTACACTGTACTCGCACACTGCATTCTGCACTGATAGACTGCTCACGGCATTCCTACACTGTACTCTGCATTGCATTCTGCACTGATAAACTGTCTACAGTATACTGATGCATTTCCCTTTTGTGTACCTTTTCAGCTTCCTTTCCAGATTCCCATGGCAGGAGGCGCTCCAGCTGGGCCTTCCGTCCCTGCTCGGGGGAGAGATGAGGGGGCCAGGATATTTTCCCGTACCAGGGGAGGGCGCACTCATGTCGGGAGTAGTTCGCGAGCTCCAGTCCCGGACGATGACGACGACGAGGAGTCAGAGGCGGAGGCAGAGGCGGAGTCCGAGTCGTCGGAGGAGGAGACCGGAGGCGGTTCTAGCTCGGGCTCTGACGACGATGCTGATGATGCTCCTGGACCCTCGTCCAGGAAGAGGACCAGGACGGACTGACAGCCCTTGGAGTGCTCGGTAGAGATGCGGATTTTTGTTATCTTTCTCTTTCTTGTACTTTTCTTTTTGTTGGCAGATAGATTACCTTGTACTGCCGCAGGCAGATTTTTGTTTCCAAAACTTGTACATTCGAAAAGATAATGAAATGAAACGGACTTTTTATCTGAAAAAGTGTTTACATTTACACATTTCATACATTGCATCGCATCGCATCTCATCATGTTACACCTCAATGTAAATGGAACTGATTGGTCGTCTGAAAATTGAACACTTGCACTGTAATAACCAGATGACTAAACAGCCGACGGCAAAAATAACCCATGCAACCCACTGCCTGATCCTTAGACACACAGCCGTTACTCTGTTAGGGATTAATCTGCATACAGTCCATAACACAGCATTCGGTTCATTCTGCACACGGAAAATTCTGAACAAACGGCCCAATCTAACAGGACGGGCCTCAAAGGTGGAACCAGTTGGAGTCAGAACACGCTTAAATGTAGAGAATGGCACAGCATTCTTAAGCATAAATGATTTTTGAAATCAAATGAGGGTTTTTCAAACCGGGATATCGAGCCTACAACTGAACACAGCGGGGCGGACTCAAATATAGGTGCACGACCTAAACACAACGAGACACGCTCGGGAAAGACTAAAAACAAAAGACGAGAGCGTCAAACCAAAGAGACACGACACACAGACGCGTTAGCGAAGATGGGGACCTCGGATCGCGAGGAGCCAGTTCAACCTGGGTATTGTTTCCCGCCCCCTTCTGATTTGTGATTCTCCCATCACTCGGCTCTCGAGCTCGGATTTTCTCTCAAAACCCTTTTCCTCACTTTTCTCTCAATTTACACCTCTCTATTCTTCATTCTCTCATTTTTCATCCCTCCCCGGGGTGATTGATGGATAAACAGAAAGGTGTGGGTTCTTGCTCAAGACCGTTAGCTCACAGCTATTTCTTCTGACGGGTAGAGCGCTCTTCTGGCAAGTACGTCGATGACGGGGGAAAGACAGAACGCCTGGCTCAACTGTGCCCCTAGTTCATCATGTTAACCGTTTTTTGTTTTTGCTTTCTACTAAAACAATTTTGATAAAAATGAGAGTGGAATTAACGTACTCGTTCGATTTTTGATTTGAAAAGCATGCAAGTCAGGCAGCAAGCACTGAAAGTTTTCCTTTTTGGGTCCAAGACAATGGTCCGGTTTTCGAAAATGGAATAGTTTTCGAGAAAATAGTCAACCTCAGTAAAAATTTTCAAAAACTATTTTTCAAACAGCTGATGCTCAACGAGCATGAAACTTACTCTTCGAGATGCGCAACCTCGGATCAGAGGCAATGGAAAATTGCCCCTGGTTTGAAGGGGGGTGGGAGGCAACGGAAAGTTGCCCCTAGTTTGAATGGCGGCTCACGGCGGCTTGTGGCAACGGAAAGTTGCCCCTTGTTTGGGATGGTGCCGCAGCAATTTGTAAACAGTCTTCATTTGGCGATGGTCGAACTCTCAGCCACAGCGATGACGAAGACGGTTACAACACATATATGGACACAATCACCTTGAAGGGTGTTGGCCACTGGACTTTGGGGATGAAATCGAAACCATTGCATGGACTGAGACGCTATGAAAGCGTTGGGGGCTGGACTTCATGATGAAGTTGCCTACGTATCCCAAACATGGGAATCAAGCCTTACGTAGTTCCGGTTAAGGTACACTCGGGTATTTTAACCTTCACTTTTTTTTAGGCTCTCACTTTTGCCAAGGCGCCCAATGCGGGTTTTCGACCTTGCGAGCTTTTTTTTTTTTTTTTTTTTTCATCTTCTATTTCTTTTTTTCTTGCATTTTTCTTTTTCTTTTCTTTTTTGCATCTTTTGTCTTTTTCTTTTCTTTTCTTCTTTTTTGTATTTTTGCTTTTTTGTATTTTTCTCTTGCTCTAACTTTTGCCTGGGTCGCCCTTCTGGGTTTTCGACCCAGCGAGCCTCTCAAAGGGTAAAAAGTGTAGCAAGTCCATGTCAAATGGTTTTCTTTTTTGAAATTGAAGCCTCTCTCTGTCTAGGAGAACGGCTGTTGTACTGATTTGCGGAGAATCCATCTCGGTTACTCCACAAGCTTCTTCCGGTGAGATCTACTCCTTCTGATTCGGCTTTTGGTGCCTCTTGCTCGAGGGCTACTTCAAAACTAGCCACACGGGCCTTTCACGGCGTTTGTCCGTTGAACTTTCTGAACGTTCTGAACGGGTTCAAAGTCGGAAAACAAATAGGTTGAATCTTGAGGCTGAGAGCGATCCTAGGCTGCGCGACCTCAAGAGGGATTCCACACAAGTCTTCACAGGGCCGCGCAAAACATTTGCTTTTGAAAGTTTTTAAGAAAGCGACAAATCGCTCGCGCCGAAGATAGTGTGGAACCAATCTGGATCAGGCCAGGATCCTTCTCAGTACTCACGCTGACAAGCATGGTTTCATTCATTAAAAGGCTTAGCACGCCTCTCTTTCTCTCAAAATGATCAAAATTTTGCAAAACTCGAGGAATTCCTTCCGCTTCGTTTTCATCACCGCAGTGTTCAAAAAGTTTGTTTTTGGAAAACTTAGGTTAATGCAATGATTTTGGCGCGCAGGAGAGCAGGCGAGATGTACTGTCAGCCCAATCAAATTCCTTGGCACTTATGCTGAAAGCAAGCATGAAGTTTGAGATAGCAACAGCTGCTTCAATCGGCTCTGTTGGTGCAACTGGCCCCTCGGCAGAAATAGACTCAAAACTAAAGCAGATAATTACAAAACAAGACGGTGTTCGAGGCAACAAACCCTGAATCACCTGGTATTATATACAACGGGGACTGACTCGATAAAATCAAACAGACCCTTAAGCAAAAAAGACTGACTCAAGACAAAGAGACAGACTCAAAACAAAAGACTGACTCGACATCCAAGCCAGGATTTACAAAACTCGGTTTCACCGATGCTCAAAAATGCGTGCCAGACGCTTCAAAAATACACCAAATGTTGCCCGCAGGCGGTCCACTTCACATACTCGCAGTATCTGAGCCCTCAAAATCCAACAACTGAGTGGTGACGGGCTTGCCTGAGGTGGGTGGTAGGATAACCTTGTTATCGATCAAATCCTGCACTTCATGACGAAGGCGGGAACATCCATCGGTACTGTGATCGGACTGATGATGGTACGGGCAGTACAAGGTAGCATCATGAGTGGCGGGGAGATTCTTCGGGAGTGGCCGAGGCTCCAAAGGCTTAAGATGCCCATTCTTCGCCAATATTAGCAATGCCCTAGACAAAGGCATGTGGAGGTCGTGAAAGACCCTGCGCCCTCGGGGCCGGTACTTTGCAGTTTGAGGATTCTTGCCAGATGCGCTAGCGAAAGGATCGGCTGGCGCTGCCTTGGCTTTTTGAACCTTTCCCGGTGCAGGGTTGGGAACTATAGGAATTGTCTGGGCATGACGGGGCCCATCCCGGTTTTCTGCCTGGCTTGAACTGCCTTTGATTGGAGCGGGGAAAGCATCTTCCACAGCTTTGATCACGATTGCGGATGTTTGTTGCTTGTTCATCCCTCTGACCTTCAGAGCCTCGACTGCCCACATCAGTTGTTCAATAGGGTCGGCGTCTACCTTTGCTTTGTCCTTTCCCCTGGCCTCAGCCTAATCAAGGGTCGGGGTTGATGCTGGCATGTCGCGGCTGTAGCTGGAAGCCACCTCTGGCCGGCTAAGATCTATTACGATCCGCCCCAGTAGCGGGGGCTCTTGTGGCACGAAATTCCCGGCATATGGCGCCGCTGGCGGCGAAGCCGACATTCCATAGGCTAGATCGGCCACGGTCCTCTGGAGGTCCCCTATCATTCCCATCAATTCGAAGGTGGTGGGCTCACGAGCCTGGTATAACTGAGGAGTCCAAACCGGGTGCACAACGGGCGACCTGGGCGGGTATGACATACTGATGCTGGCCTCACTCTGCGGAGCGGTCCCCTGCTCCAATGCAGCCGTCATAACCACAATTTCTTCTGAATTTTGTGCCGCCATAAATCCTGCCTCAGCAAGGGGAGACAATGGCTATTCTGTATCAACTCTGCAACTCTCTGAACTAAAAGAAAAAACAGATAGCATTTCAGCCCAAACTGATCGGATACGGGCGTAGCCAAACAACTGTACCCTACTGCTGATCGCTGTTCCCAGATTTCTGTTCCCAAAATACTGAATCTGATACCCGCGGATAACTGATTCCTGATAACTGATTCTCAACAATACTGATTCTAGTGCCCTCGGGCCCAATACTCAAACTCGCAAACTGGTATATACGTCCCTGTAGAGATACACTCTAAAAGCACATAGCAAGTAAGAGAAAGCCAAAACACCCCTATGTTGGGGTAGGGTTTCCCTGTCCTATTTCGTCAGGAGCTAGGGTTTCACTACGCACACAGCGGTTTCAAACAACTTAGCATCGGGTAAGCAAACTGTCCTAGTTTGGAATGGTCGCTATGGATTCCGAATATGCACTAGGTCGAATGGTCAAAAGGGTGCCCCGGTAAAATCGGGGTTTGTATTCCCATACTGTCAGAGCCCATAGCCGGTCAGCCTTATGGACATGCCTTGACAAGACAAGCCTCCGGCAAACCGTTCAGGAATGGCAGATGGCAAACACTGTGTTCCTAGGCGCACCAATGCACATGCAATGCAAAGAAACACATAAGCAAAATCAAAACAGGATGTCACGAGTTCGAGTAAAGCTCTCTAAATTCCCCAGCAGAGTCGCCAGAAACTGTAGACGCGCCCGCGGAGGGGGACCTCGGTACTACAGTTCGGACTCGCGATTTTGTTGTCGCGGTTCTTAATCTGAACCAAAGAGTCCAAATCCGGCAAATCATTTTGAGAAACAGATTTTTGAAAAAGTAGTGCCAAACATGGACTGCTTTGCCAGATACAGAGTCGCCACCTAAATATTTTAAAATGGGGAAATTTAGGAAACCCTGACTCGGTGCCGAAGGCCACATGTCCGTCATCACCGGAGTTGTCTCGGCTCGGGAGCTTGGGTACGATCGGGGAAGGTCAGCTATGAGCACCCCCTTTCGCCCAGTCCGAAGACCGGCCTCTACTAACCATGATATCCGTTTTTGAAAACGTTATGTGTTCTTATTCCAATTATTAGCCTAGCATTACTATGTTATGCACGCGGCAAACAAATATAGACCAAATCGCCCAAATTGGAACAAAACATTTCATGTTAGTTTTGAAAATGGTTTGCTACTCGCAAGTAGGCTAAAATACAGATTTTGCCACCGTCAAGTGGGCTTTTGGAAAAGATGGTTTTGCCACTATCTAGTGGGCTTAAAAAAAAATCGCAGTTTTAACGCATTATCCCAACTTAAGCAATTTGACCTCCACCCACAGGCATTCAAGCAGTTTATAATACATAAGCATCTAGCTACATGTTAAGCATGCTGTCATGGCAACATTCACACTCATGCGATATGCTAAAGCGGAAATACTTACATCGTACTCCGTGCCAAAACAAAGAACTCGTTACCAACATGCATGATCCAAGTCCATGTTAAGTGTCTAATGTATCGCATACAAAATGTTGCTAGAATAGGCTCGGCTATCCTAAACATGTCATGTGAAAATGCACAATTATCACATATTCACTTTTTGATTTGAAGTACGAATGCAGTTAGCGTGATGTACCGAGCCTAATGCATGTAATACAAAATGCATGAATGCACGCATGCATAGCATAAGGTATGCTGAATTTAAACATGCCCTAATCTACCATCATAAGCAGGTAAAAAAAGGGAAGAAAGACGTGAGGTTGGAAGACATGCACACACTCACGCACACTTATTACAGATTTGTCCTCGCTTGGGGGGACCGAATAAATATTACAAATTAATTAACTACGCAAGCTAATTAATATTACAAATTGCCTAATTTAATTAACAAATTAAATAGACTAAGAAAAACAGTAAAACGCCTCAAGAAGCGCGCCGCCATGCACAAGCTGCCTCTGTTTTCCTTCCTTCACTCCTCTGGAGGCTGTCAAAACCTCAGGGTTACATCCCTTGGCACTGGGGAGTACCACCGGCTGAGTGGGGTCATCACCGGCACTAGTATGTGGCCATCGGCACAAAATTGAAGCTGTCGGCAGAGAAAACAATGCCGGCCGGCACCTTACACTGCCGGTCAGCAAAGAAAGCCTGCAGAACCTGCAACTCACAGCAACAGAGGGTAAAACAAGGCATGGCAGCACAATTCAAGGCATGTATGCACCAACCATGTCCCTTATCGTGATAATGACTCAAAGGGGCATGTGCCTCGATTCTCGGACCACCAATCACGCATTCCCATGCATGATGGCCCAAAGAACCAAGTATGCAGCTTTGGTTTCAAATGCAATGCAAACCAATCAAACAAAACTCCCAATCCCTATTACCCAAGTCAAGGGACAAGGAATGCATGCAAGATGCAATGCAACCTAGGCATACAAGCTAGGAATGCAACATGGCATGGCAATGAACTTATGCGATTATGCAAGCATACATGTGGCAATGCAAATGGATGGCAACATGGGCTTATACATGAATTAGGCAGCTCTAATAAGGCCTAAAACAGTGGCCATTAATGCCCAAAATGGATGCTAAGCACACATGCACACACACATGTTAAGACCCAACACGTAGGCACAAAGCAAGCAACATTCAAGCACACTTGAAAGAGACATTCATGGGCTAAAAGCATGCAACATAAGCTCTGAAAATCATGCTAATACATGGTGCCAAACCAAGCAACAAATCAAGCTAAACATGCAACAAATAGTCTAAGTGTTCAAAGCAAATCCAAGGAGCATTGAAATACACTTACAAGACTAAACATGGTATGAGCTTATTGACCCAAAACAGAGTTTTAGCACATAACATAAGGCCCGAAAGACCACTTAGATGGCATCTAAATGGCTCAAAACATAGGCATGCACAAATGGTCAAAACAAGGAGCATGCAACACATGCTTCCAAAGCATTAAAGAGGCATGCAAGGCAATCAAACAAGCATGGAAATGGGACTGAAATGGCATATAGAGGGACTCTAAATCACCAATTCGATGCAAAGATGTCATGCTACACATGCACATACTCAAGGCTAACAAGCCCAAATACAAAGGAGCTATATCAAGCATGCCGAAATCAACCCAAACACTTAGGGACAGACCTAAAACATGTCAAGATAAGCACAAAATCTTCGCAAATGCAAGCCTAAAACATGCTCCAACAACGGCTAACAACCTAAAACATGTTAAGGCATAAATATGGCATTACATGGCAACTATGCTAAGCATGCATGGAGTTCCAAAACCAACTTAAAATCATGTTATATTATAGGTATATAAGCATGAAAAACAGACCAAACATGCTCAACACACACTCAAGCATAGGCTTCCTTAAGAGGCCAAAATATGCCCTTTTCAAGGACAACAAGGAGAGGGGGTGGCCCTCTCCTTCTTGGGACTTCAAGGCATCATCTTCACCACTGAAATCCCTCAAGATTTTAGTGGCGAAGAGACCCCAACACCAAAATCCCGGAGCTAGCACAAAATGGCCCAAAAATGAGGCCTTTCAAGGCCTAAGGGTGGTGAACAACCCTCAAACAACAAAACACTCTTAATAAACAATAAAGAGGGCCTGAAAACAGAACTTTTTTATGTTATACAATAAGCACAAAAACAGCTCTAGGATGGGTATAAAATCAATGTAAAAATGGGGGAAAATGGGACTAGATTCTCACCCTTGAAGCCTCCTTCACAAATGATGCTCCAATGGCCTCCTTTGGCTCCAAATCAGTCAAGAAACTCAAGAACAAGCCCTTAGAACCCTAGTTTCAAGAGGAAGGTGAAACACTAGGTGTTTGTGTGCAATAGTAAGACACAAAGCACCTAGTGAACAAATGGGAGGGAAAGAGAGATAGAAAATGTATCTCACCCAAACCCTAGAACAAGAGCTCAACAATGGCTGCCTTTTGCTCCCAAAAAAATCTCTCTCTAACCTAAGTCCTCTCTTCTTGTTTTTAAGAGAGAGCCTCTCTCTATCTCCCTTGTAAAGCTTACAAGACAAGTTTTACAAGACGGAGATCCCTCCATACACGTGTATGGAGGAGAGCAAAAGCAAGACAGCTGTCTAAAAATATCTGCAAAAGCAGATGAACAGCAATCGGCCGGCCAAAAATGCCATCTTGGCCAAAAAGAGTGCCGACCGGCACAAAATAGTGCTGACCGGCAACAAATAGTGCCGGCCGGCAAACTACATTGCCGGTGGCATCAAACACCAGCTGGTGGCCTCTAGCCACTGCCGGTGGTGGGTGGGGATGGTCTACAAGCCTCACCCTGCCTCTCAAAGGAAAGATGCAAGTGTTTGGTGCAAAACCAGACACTAAACGGTTGAGTTTGGGGATCCTGAGGCAAGGCGCGCGAGCCGAGACCTCCGGGAACTCCAAACGAACACAAACATGGATAATCACCGAGTGTTCAAACGGTGACGTCCAAGTCTTGAGGACGGTCAAAAATGGGGTGTCTACACACGTACACACAAAGCAGTAGTCTTTTTTTGTCCTTGACCGTGTCAACCTTAATCTTTATGGAAGAGCAGAAAATAAAGAATTTTTATAGTAGTTTCTTGTTATTGTTGGATAGTGTGAACTCGACTTTTGTCGAGCCCCCTTTCGGAGAGCTCGAATTGGTCCTACAGTTCAGACTCCTGTCACGGTTCTGAATCTAATCTCACAAAGTGCAATGTGAGACTGATAAACACCAAAGAGTCCAATCTGGCAAATTATTTCAGAAAAACAGATTTTTAATCAAATAATGTCAAAACTGGACTACTTTGTCAAATTATAGAGTCGCCGCCAAAATATTTTATTTTTGGAAAATTTAGGAAATCCTGACTCGTGCCAAAGGCCACGTGTTCGTCATCACAAAAGTTGCCTCGGCTCGGGAACTTGGGTAAAAGAGGGGAAGGTCCTGAAATGAGCACCCTCACTCGCTCGATCAAAGGTCGGCCTCTACTAATCATGATGTGTTATTTTATGAACACATGTGCTCTTATCCGGTTATTAGCTAACTTTACTATGTGACGCACATAAAAGTATAGACTAAGTCGTAAGACTTTGAACAAATCAACTCATATTTGTTTTCGAAAATGGTTTGAAATTGCCACCCTCAAGTGGGCTTTAAAACATGATTTGCCACTTCGCAAAGTGGGCTTAAAACTCATAATCATCGAATTGTTCCAATTCAGGCAACAAAGCTTGCATCCACAGGCATTCATGCAGTAAAGCAAGTAAGCACATAGCCTTATGGCAAGCATGTGAAACGTGGTATCACTCACACTCATGTAAGTATGCTAAAGCGTAAAGACTCACCGAGTACTCCAAGCCAAAAAAAAAAACTAGTTAGAAGAATGCATGATTCCTAACTATGTTAAATGTCTAATGCAACACATGCAATAATACAATTAAATGGGCTCGGCTATCTAAGATGGCATATGAATGCAACAATTTAATAACATGCTTTGCAACACGTATTCAAATAAGTGTATTGAAATGCAATGCAGTTTGAATGATGCGCCAAGCCTCGGTGCATACAAGACAAATGAATGATGCAAGCATGCCAGCATAACGTATGCTAATTGAAACGTGCCCTAATCTATCCATCGAAAGCAGTTAAGTAAAAGGGAGAAAGAAGTGAGGTTGGAAGACATGCACACACACACGCACGCTTATTCCAACATTGCACCCTCATGAAGGAGTGCCTGAATGAATAAGCTAAGCTACACTAAGCTAAGCTAATTATTACAAAATTAACTAATTAAATATTCTAGCTAATTAATTATTACAACACAATTGAATAACTAGCTACACTAAGCTAATTAAAATATTACAAAACAGATTAAACTAATTAATTACAACACATGTATTAATTAGCTACAACTAGCTAATAAAGCAATCAAGTGGCCTCGCGGGCGAGGGAGACATGCATGCTTGGTTAGCTTCCGAAAATGCCACCACCTTGCCATCGGTTGCCTCTGTATGCACTTGTTATGATCTCTGAACATTGTACCAACTTCCAGACTGCCTCTGCTCCAACACAGGAACACTTTTGCACAAAAATGGACTGGTGGCCGATCGGCCACAAAAAGTGGCTCCCTGCAACCTTAACTGGCCGGTCGGCCACCCCTTTTCCAGACTTCTATTTTTGCAACAACAGAGAGCAATAGAGGCAAAACAATGTATTTTACAAGGAATGTGTGTATTGCCACCCTCCTTATCATTTCTCAAGCTCAAAGGAGTGTGGCACTTGGCTCTCAAGCCACCAATCAAGCACTTTCAATGCATGATGGCCAAAGAGTCAAGCTTGTACAAGCTTAATGAATGCACAAATAAGGCTCAAAGGACCACCACCCAATCATGCATGATCAAGGGTGACAACGACCAAGAAACGAGACACGTTTCATCACTTTGAGTATGAAACGTCCCACATTTCTTGCGTTTGGATTATCATCTGATCCAAACACATGCAATGCAACACAAATACTTATCTTGTTCATGTTTTACTTTGATCATTTTGTTTACACATTTTACATTACCGATTAATCCTTTAACCTATTAAGTCCAATGTGAAAGTCCTCTAATTGGAATGATTGCCTAAGCCACAAGTGCATTGAGCATGAAAGAGGCCTCATGCTGTTGGTTAGCAGAAACCCTCAAAAGAGGATTAAAACCATTAGGCATAAGAGCCTCAATTCCACACTCAAGCCAACAAGGGGCTCAAGACCACTTTGAAAGCAAAATAAAAAGTGAAGAATAGAGGGAGGTTGCAGACTTTTCAGTGCTGAAATGGCATGCAAAATAATACTACAACATGCAAACAACTCATGTACAACATGTTAAGAGCCAAAAACACTAAAGCTAGTGAAGAGCACTACACTAGAGGAATGCAATATCAAGCTCAACTGACCAAACTAGCTCTGGACAGAGCTAAAACATGCCTAAACAGTGGCTAAAACATGCTGAGATAGAAGCATAAAAGGCAAGAAAAACATGCTCACATGTTGGCTCGCAAACAAGGCTCAAAACACGACTCTCAAAAGCAACGAAAGAGTGAAATAAGTGAGAGTGTGACAGAGATATATGCACTAAAATCACATGTTAAATGATGCTATAATAGGCAAACAACTTAGGCAAAACATGTTAGAGGCCCTAAAATACAAAGCTAGTGAAGGCATTTGCACTATAGCTATACAAAACATGGGTCAGATGATCAAAGCAGCCCAAAATAGAGTTAAATCATGCCAAATCAGAGCTTAAAACATGCTGAGATCAAGCCACAAAAAGGTAGAAAAACATGCTCACATGTTAGGCTATCTACACTTGCAAACAAGACACAAGGAGCGGAGGCCATCCCCTCCTATTTTTGACCTCAAAACCAAGTTTTTACCACTGAAATTCCCCTGCAATTCAGTGGTTAAAAGGCTAAATTGAAAGATGGCACAAAAGGCTTCATAAGCCAAAAAGCAAAAAGTGGAGACAACCCCTTAACTCAACATGACTTAAACCACCATTTGTAACGTTAAAAACAGAGTTTTTTTATGGTTGAAAAACCAGGTTAAAACTGTGTAAAAAGATGGCCAAGCAACCAATTAAAACAAAGCTTAAATAAGGTAAGCCTTATACCTTTGAAGCACAGAACTCAAATAGCAACAATTTTGAGCTAAAACCACCCTTAGAAACTCAAACAAGGCCTCAAAGAACCTCAACTCCAAGATGAAGATGTTTGGTCAAGGGTCTCTTTGCAAAAGTGTACTGAATTCTCACTTTCAAGCAAAAAATAGGGAGAGAGAGAGAATTCTAGAGAGAGGAAATTTTGCTCACAAAATTGTGTAACCTCTCAAATGGGGGAGAGACCTCCCCTTATATAGAAATGCAAGCCAAAAGCTTGCATTCATCCCTCCATGCACGCGTATGGAGATGGCATTCAGTGATTAATAGCTGGCATAGCTGGCAAAGAAAATATCTGAAAAATGAGAAAAATGGCCGTCAGCCACTTTAGGTGGCCGGCCCGCCACCTCCCGTAGCCGACCTACCACTTCAAGTGGTCGACAAGGGGGAAAAGTGGCCGACAAGGCCCTTTCCCCCTCTAGGCAAGAGGCACCAAGGTTTAGTCAAAAAATAAGCACAAAACAAAAAGGGTTTAGAGGCTCAAAGAGAAGGCGCTCCGCCAAGAACTTTGGGCAGTCAAAATGAGCACAAACATGCACAATCATCGAGTGCACAAACGATGACATCTGTGTCTTAAGGTCAGTTAAAAATGAGGTGTCTACAGTTGTCCTTCTTTGACAAAACTCGAAAGTCATGAAATGACGAGAGTGAATGTCAAAGCCCAGAGACGACCAATTTTTGACAGGGCCGAAGACTCAGACAAAAAAGCAAACAAAACAATGAACAGTTGCACCCACATGCTACCTACGTATCCCTTTGCAAGGAATCAAACCAGCATAGTTTTGGGGCAAGATGCAAATGATATGCACAATGCAGAATATAACTTATTATCATGCAATGAGGGCTGTAATGAAACATCTAGATGCAAATGTTGTGCAAAGAAATGCTACATGAAAATCGTACATAAGCAAGTAAACATGAACCAAACCACATTTCATGCAGAAAGAATGTAAGAAAATTATGCAATCTTAACTACACCTCACGTGGAAAAGGTAAAGAACAACAACCGTCGGGTGCACCCGAGGCGGCAAACAAGATCCCAACGTGTGGCACACAGGAGGAGAGAAGTGGTGCGAACCTAAGTACACATCCTAAGGTTCCGAGCCACAAAGAACAGTGATAACAGGCAAAATACACCCAACTATTATGAAATCAATGCAAAGAGCGGTATAAGCATCAGAATCCGTCCAGATGCATTTAACCAAAGCATCCTAATGCGCCACGCACAAGAGGGAAAAGGGAGTGATGCAAACACCAGAGGGTGGTATAAACATCAGAGCTAATTCTAATGTTTCTAACCAAAACAGAGTGGCATAAGGGTCGAAACATGTTCGAAACGCTTCTAACCGAAAGGGAGGTATAAGCGTCGGGCACGCGGTCCAAACGCTTCTAACCAAAGGGGGTGGTATAAACATCAGGCATACCCGAGTGTTTCTAACCAAAGCGAGGTATAAGCGTCGGGCACACGGTCGAAACACTTCTAACCAAAGGGGTGGTATAAACACCGGGTGTACCGGAGTGTTTCTAACCAACAGAGGAGTGGTGTAAACACCGAGCGTACCGGAGTGTTTCTAACCAACAAAGGAGTGGTGTAAACACCGGGCGTACTTGAATGTTTCTAACCAACAAAGGTGTGGTGTAAACATCGGGCGTACCCGAGTGTTTCTAACCAACAAAAGAGTGGTGTAAACACCGGGCGTACTCGAGTGTTTCTAACCAACAAAGGTGTGGTGTAAACACTGGGCGTACCCGAGTGTTTCTAACCAACAAAGGAGTTGAATGGACAGGAATGATCTTACCTGGAATTCCTCTTAATGAACCGTACATACAATATCGTCAGGTTGCACCAGCTTTGAATAAACCGTACATACAGTATCGTGCCTGCATAAGAAAGAAACTTTGGCAGGTATAACAAGATAGGAATGCATGCTTCATGCAACATCAATAACCATGACACAATGCTTAGAAAGGCATGTTTCATGCACATCATGCAAGAAACAAAACAGAAGCATATTCTATGCAACAAAACATGGAGCATGTTCTATGTATCACCGAATGCATGTCCAATGCAACAGGTACGGGCATTTTCTATGCGAATGTAAGGGCATGCACAATGTGATACAATGCGACATGCGTATTCTATGCAAACATAAGAACATGTGTAATGCAATGTAGTGCAACGTACACATTCTGTGCGCAATAATCAATGAATATTCAATGCAACATCAATAGCATGTTCAATGCAAAACACTGAATAAAGAAATGACCATCTTAACAAGATCGATTTAGTTGTAACCTCTAATTTTCCTCTCGGAGGAGTTACAATGTTTTTCAAAAGGATACACCTCATTCGTACTGGCGGACGATGTGTCATGCATCGAAGACACGATTTGAAACTTCCGCAGAGACACTTGGAGTTGACAAGTGGACTTTTCTTGCACTTTCTCGAGAGCCAAGGACACAAAACAGCCTGAAAACACATAGGGAGAACACTAGATACCTGCCGGCCACCCTGAAGCCATGTTGGCCACTTGCTAAAGCTGTCGGCCACCTAAGTGGCCGGTCGGCCACAAAAACTGGCCGGTTGGCTAGTTGTGGTAACTTCGGGCCATTTCAGTCTTTTTGCATGGAGATCTTTAAAAACACATCCCCAAAACACTTTTCCTCACACCCACAGTGCCGAAATCAACTCTTTTTCATCCTTAGACACTTTTTCCTCTTAGATTTGTGCTTTACATGCGTTTTCCAACGCCCCTCGCAAAGTTGACACGCTAAAACCTTTCGATTTCCTTCGTTTTGAACCGGTCAAAATTTGTTTTTGGAGCTTTTTTCTCCATTTTTGCCACTTGAGGTTTGTTTTCCTCAAGTTTGTCATCAGTTTGGCGCCTTTCCCCAGGCTTTGACTTTTTCTCCCATTTTCTGTCTCCAAGAGTTGACTTTTGTTGACTTTTGGCACTTTTCGCCCATTTTGCTCATTTTTGCCTACTTTCTCACCTTCTTTCTAGATGGCAGACGATGTTCCACATGACGGGGGTTCTCTAGGAATGGAGGGAGAGCCTGAGTACATACCCTTGCCGCCCAGAGTCTGGCCTTTCGACCCAGAGAGATACCACCCTAAGGCACCTGCACTACCACCCAGCACAGTTTGTCACTTTAGTGGATTTGCACGACACACACCAACAGATCTCCTGCTACAGGAACCAGAGTCTCATCTGTCCCATGATGCCTCTGAGGTACATACTGCACTCTTACATTTTCTGCGATGCACTTTACATTTCTTGTATAGCTCACACCTTTGCATTGTATTTCATCTTCTCATTCTGAACACACTCACACATTGTATTTCTTCTACTCATTCTGAACACATTCACACACTGTATTTCTTCTGCTCATTCTGAACACAGGTAGACTCTCGTTTCACCCACAGATATGTGTCCACCGCAGTGAAGGAGTGGTACATGGACCTCCCTGACGGTGTCTACCAAATCATGGATGAGGCAGGGTTCGGTTTATTCTGCATGGGGTTGTCGCACCTCATGGCGAGCAGGACCCTCTTAGTCGCACTGGTAGAGAGATGGTGGGACACCACCAACTTTTTCCATTTCTCTACCACCGGGGATATGACAATGACCCCGTATGACTTCGCTATGTTAACGGGCCTTGAGGTTGGAGACCGGCTGATCCCATACGATTCTTGAGTGGGAGGCCACTTGGACCTATCTGCTGGGAGCACACCCGCTTATCTTCTGATCAGGTATAGTCTGATATACCTGGTTCGCAGACCACTTCAGAGGGACAGACCCAGTGACTGTGGATGGGACTGAGCAGTATGCCCGAGGTTTCCTGATGTTCCTCTTCGGCACTACTTTTTTCTCCGACAAGGCAAACACAGTCAGGCTGTATTTTTTGAGCGCCTTAGTGGACCTATCTCAAGTTCGTCATTATGATTGGGGCAGCGCCGGCCTCGCTACCCTATACAGCTACATGAGCTCGACCTCCCGCAAGAGCGAGAACAGAGCCAGGGGTTATTGGAGAGCCTGGGAGGTATACTTTACTTTTCAGCTTTATATTTTCTGCCATGCTTTCTACTTTGCACTTTCTGTATACTGCACACACCGCACACTGCACATACATAGTCTAATCTCTGCATTTGTACTTGTGCTTTCTATACACTGTGCCACGCACCTTGTTTTTCTGCATTTTTTGTATTCTGCATTCTTTGCATTCTACATTCTTTTGGACATTGCACACATACTGCGCTTTTCCACATTATCTATGTTTATCAGTATTCTCACTGCCGCTGTCTTGCTTTTCACAGCTATGGGTATATGCCTATTTCCCAGTGCTGGCCCCAGAGCCAGAGGTTGAGATGCCTCTCGAGGTGCCATACTCACATCGATATGACGGTCAGTGCCAGCTGAGGACCCGGGAGACCCTCTCATACCTTTGCCAGTATTTTGACACAGTGAGGGCAATAGAGGTAATTCAAAACTCACAGCTCTTTCTGCTTTCAGCATCAATTCATTTTACATATCTAATGGCAATTCATTAATTTATGCACTTGCTGTCTGCAGGTCACATGGCAGCCTTGGGCGACGATGCCAGAGGGTGCCAGATTCTAGTTTGCCGGAGCTTGGGGCGCTTCCCGATATCGGCTCCTACTTGAGGGGCCAATAGGCCGAGCCTGGTTTCTTGGCGAGCGCTTCATACGCCAGACACTGGCCTGCCATTACAATCAGTTCCTTTACCGCCTTTGCCTTCTATGCGAGCCATAAAGAGTCTCTCCCGTCAGAAGATCACTGACTTCTTACAAGGCACAGATGCAGATTTGTTCATCGGGGAGGGAGACTATGCGACTTATCTCCAGGCATACCTCATGCCTCCTTTGACAGGTGTCTGTGCTCACACGGGGAGGGCAGCTGATATCCCTTGGTCGAGCAGGGCCAGAGCAGCAGATGCCCTTTCAACGAGCAGGGCCTGGGCAGTAGATGCCCCTTCGACAAGTAAGGCCCGGGCACCAAGGGGTGGGGCTAGAGGGATGCCCCCTGTTAGATAGAGTTTTGGATGGCCAGACCTGCCGACTGAGCTAATAGGTTGGCGGTACTCTGGAGTGCCTTATCAGATTCCGATTGAGCCCCCGTTGCCTGGTCATAGATATGTCAGGACACCCAATTCACCACCAGTATACATTACAGCTTTCATTTATCGCTTAGATACTCAGACATTCATTCATTCACTGATTATTTCAACTTGCATTTATAGCCCTCCACCGGATATGTCGAGGGATTACTCGAGGTGCTGGCCTCATTCGAGGACAGGATCTTGAGGAGAGAGACGATGCTTAGCTCCCACGGCATTCAGGTAATTTTTTTAACCTTCTTGCATTTCAGTTATCATATTTCTTCTGATATACTGAAACTAGCATCTCAACTGAATATTTTCCCACATTGCACTGATGCACTACATGTAGAGATCACATCTGACAAATTACATTCGTATACTGTATCTGACTTCTGTATATACTCATTTTGCACACCATACTTGCATCTGATACTCATACTATGGCTGATATATTCAAACTGCCTTTTCAGGTCACACCTCTACAAGCAGGACCATTAGAACCTTCTCCGACAGTAGGAAGAGAGACTCTGGCACATGGCCAAGGGAGACGTCAGGAGCCTGTCATGCACGATGATGAGTCCAGTGAGGACGAGGAGTCAGCGAGTCCCTAGTCAAAGTCATCTGAGGGTGAAGGCAACAGCACTAGCTCGGGTTTTGAGGGTGGTAACGATGCTGAAGAGGGTTCCAAGGATGGGAGCGGAGGCAGCTCTGGTTCAGGCTCTGGCTCAGATTCGGACAGCGGTGCCGATGGCGATAGCCCTGAGTCTGCTCAGCCGAGAAAGATGATGAAAAGGGCCTCTCGATCCTGAGATGGGTGGCAACGATTTAGATGTTTTTTTTCTTTGTTTCTCTTTTTGCTAGTAGTGTTAGCACATTATACAGCTTTAGGCAGTTTTATTTTCTTAAAAACTTGTACTCTTTGTAAAAAGAAACCATGATTGGAATAAAAACTGTTTTTTGTGAAAACGTGTTACATTTCATATTATGAGCATCGCATTGCACCATTTTACACAAAAAGGAGATTTAATGAAAATTGAACATTGTACATTGTCTTGACAATTGCTTAGTTAGGTAGTGAACCAACCAAAACATAACAAACAGAGTAAAACAACTTACAGAACAACAGAGTAAAACAACTTACAGAACAACTAGTGCAACAACTCGATAAATAAAACTAATACAACTCGACAAACGAAACAAATATAACTCGATAAGCAACTTGCAATAACTCGGTAAACAAATTGCGACAACTCGATAGACAAATTGAAACGAACTTGAGAATGACTCAACAAAACTACTAAAACAAAAATAGCGAAACGCATCCAGAGTGGAACAGAACACAGGTTCTCAGCATTCTCAACACACAGGAAGGCCAAAGACATTCTGCTGGAGACAAACAGAGGCTGTCGGCCACTTAGTGGTGATTGTCGGCCACTAAAAGTGGCCGGTCGGCCACAAAAGGTGGCCGGTCGGCTACCTTAACTGGCCAGTCGGCCAGTAATGAAGGGAATCTCCAGATTGCTACCAACTATCTTCCACTCAATGCCTTATCTTCTACAAAAGTTAGGACTTCGTAGTTTCTTCATTCCAGCTCTGTCTTTGCTTCAAATGGAGTCATTCTTCACCGAAAAACTCTCTGATTGGATTGCGAATTTAGATGGCTCGGAAAAGCTAAATTTTCAGGGTTTTGGGATAAATGCACTATTCCTGCTAAGTCATACTCCACTGTGTTTTCCATTCCTCCATGTCGCGGCTAGATGTTGGAATCCGGTCACACATGTTTTTAGCTTTGGGGGACAAGAGATATGTCCCATAATTGAAGAGTTCCAAGCGTTGATGGAATCCCGGCGTGATGAGGAGATCTTGCCCCAGTCTCGTTTTGGCCACATCTAAGCTTTAGGACGGATGTGTTGGCTCACTTTACATGACGCTTGATCTTTAGTTCACAATGGAGAAATTGACATCCCCAATCTCATTCACCAAGTTTCTGATGCTGGTGACCGCAACAACCGTCTTTGGCAAGGTTTTCGGCAGCATGCCCTTTGCTTGTGTATGTTGGCTCATTTTCTGCTTGCCCCTGGCTTCGGAGGGTCTAGCATTCGCTTGATCGAAGTTGCCCAATGCTTGAAAGAGGGAAAGAGCTGCATTGGCTTGACACTAGCTGAGACATTAATGGGTTTGGATGCTTTCCACTGCCGGGAGACATCCAGGTTCGCAAGAAGTCCACTACTCTTACAGGTAATGTTTCCCACCCTTCTCAGATGTGTTTCTCACATCACTTGGCCCTCAGGCTCTGTTTTTCTCTCGAAACCCTTTTCTTACTTTTCTCTCCATGTACACCTCTCTATTCTTTAATCTCTCTTATTTTTCATCCCTTCCTAGGTATAGCTCATGGACAGGTTAAAAGTAGTGGACTCTTGTCCTACATATTCGGACGCGGCTATTTCTTTCGCTAACAGCTAGTTGATTTCCTGAATGAGGGATGGTAGTGTCATTGGATATGCAACAGATCCGCCGTCGACATTACTTGGCGTTGCCCCTAGTTTGATCTGCCTGAGATAAGCTACAGCATGTCTCGACAACCTGGCATTTAGTTGATTGGCTTAACACACTGTGTCTTCTATTTTCCCTTCTGATTCAAGCGTCAATTCGAACATGACCAGACTTGCCCCGAAGAGGAGGTAGAGTACCCGGTTTCAGTTCTGATCCGAGGCTCATAGTTAGCTCGGTATTCCACTGTATGGAGGACAGGGGAACTTCTAGCCCCCACTCCCAATTTTAGTTGCGCCCTTTCTGGCGAATGCATAGCTTGGCTTGAGGATGAGGCACAAACCGTGCCTACTTTGGCATTTGAAGCTTCCACAAGCTCTAGGAGGGGACGTAGGAACACCTGACTCAACTATGCCCCAAGTTTATTGCTTTAATCTATACTTTCAAGTTTTCCTTTTGAATGTAATAAAAAGCAACTTCAATTTGTATCAAGAGGTCAAGAACTCTACATTAAAATTAATGAAATTGAAGGTTGTGGGTACTGAAAATTTTCCTTTTGGTCCAAAAATGGTCTAAGATGTAAAAAGATTAATTTGAAAAAAAGTAACTTTTATTAAAACTTTTCAAAACCATTTTCGATAAGGCTCACAATTGGACACGCCTGAAATCTATCCTTGAGATGTATAACCCCAAATCCAATAACTGGAAAGTTGCCCCTTGTTTGAAGAGCACTGCACTATATTAGAGATCACAGCCGAAAAGACAAAGATGACCAGAACAATCACATGGACACAGTTGATTTGGAAGTGCTTATGGCTGGACCTCAGAATAAAGTTGCCTACATATCCCAAAGATGGGAATCAAGCCTTACGTAGTTCGGTTCAGGTTCACTCGGGTATTAACATTCTTCTTTTGCGCTCTAACTTTTGCCAAGGCCACCCTTTCTGGGTTTTCAACCTTGCAAGCTCAGTTTTTCTTTTTTCCAATTTTCTGTGCTCTAACTTTTGCCTAGGTCTCCCTTTCGGGTTTTTCGCCTAGTGAGCCACTTAGGAGTAGTATTTCTTCAACTTGATCGATTGGGAGAATTCAAGGCCATCTAAGTCCATAAGAATGACAGCTCCACCAGACCAAATAGATTTCATGATTAGGTCTGAACTTGCCCCTAAGGTCATGGATGAGAGCTCGATTGTCTTTTAGCACCAAATCCCCTTCTTTTAGATTCCTGGACTTAACTTTCTTGTTGAAAGCCCGGGCAATCCTTCATTGATAACCTTGGACGTGGTACAGTGCTTTCAGCCTCCTCTTGTCAAACAATATAAGTTCATCGAACCTTCTCTGCTGCCAATCCGTTTCTGCTATTTGGCACTCAGCCATAACCCGCAGTGATGGAACCTCAACTTTGATCGGCAGAACAACCTCCATCCCATAAACCAGAGAATACGGAGTTGCCCCAGTAGAAGTTCGAATTGATGTTCTATAGCTCTAAAGAGCACATGGCAGCTTATCTGGCTACTCCCTATAGGTTTCCACCATCTTCTGTAGAATGTGTTTGATGTTCTTGTTGGCAGCCTCAACAGCTCCATTGGTTTGCGGCCGATATGTGGATGACTTATGAAAAGCCACATTGTATTTCTCCAACAAGTCGATCACTTCTTTCTTAAAGTGGGAACCATTGTCCGAAATGATTTCATTCGAGACCCCATAACGACAGATAATATTATTCCTGATAAACTTGGCTACATGCGATGCTTTCAGCACTGCATAGGATTAGGCCTCGACCCACTTTGTCAAGTAGTCTATTGCCACCAAGATGTACTCATGCCCGTTTGAATCCTTCGAAGTAACTGCCCCAATAACATCAATCCCCTAGACTGAAAATGGCCACGGTGAACTCATGTTGTACAGCTTTGACGGCGGGATATTCATGCGATTTGCATGGATTTGGCATTTGTGGCATTGCCAAGCAAAACCAATACAATCCTCCTTCATGGTTGACTAGTAGTAACCTTGTCTTAGAATTTCCAAGCTAGCATCACTCTGCTCATGTGCGAACCACATTCTGCTCTGTGGGTGGCCTCCATTAGACGCTTTGACTCTTCAACATCGACACACAGTTTATGCATTCCCAGATGGCCCCGTTTATACAATTTGCCCCCACAAATGATAAACTGAGCAACCATTCGTCGTATTGCCCTTTTATCTTTGGTATTTGCCCCTAGTGGATAAGCCTCATTTTTCGAGAAGTTCCAGATGTCCTGATACTAGGGGTTCTGATCTTGTACTTCATCTATTACGGCGATTAACTCATAAGCCAGCACATACCTCTGATCAATAATGATTGGATGCATCCAGACTCGTAAAGGGATGTCTGTCAGGGAAGGTAGAGTTGATAAAGCGTCAGCGAACCTGTTGCTCTCTCTTAACAGATGCGTGAAGGTTAGCTTCTCAAACCTAGGAATCAGAATGTCCAGGGTTTGGTGATAGATTTTCATCCTTTCTTCTTTAACCTTCCAGTCTCCTTTAACCTTCTAGTCTCCTTCCAGGCTTGAGACACAACCAGGTTCGAGGCCCCAATGACGTCCAACGGTTTTGCCCCTAGTTCTAGAGCGGCTTCTAAGCCAGCGATAAATGCCTCGTATTCCGCTTTGCTGTTTGATACCTTTAATCGGGGGTCGAAAGCTAAAGGTATTTCAGAATTGTTGGGTGCTATCAACAACACCCGTATCCCATACCCGTACTGGTTTAACACTCCGTTAAAGTACATAGTCCAAATCTCTTTTCTGACCTACAAAATGGCCTCATCTGGGAACAGATACTCTACTGCTTTGTCTCCATCCACTGGCTGATTGGCTAGGAACTCCTCTACCACTCTCCTTTTCACAGACTTGCGAGTCATGTACTTCAAATCGAATTCGGAGAGAAGAAGCAACCAACGAGCTAGCCTACTTGTAAGTGCTAGTTTCTCGAAGAGATATTTGATGGGATCCAATCTCGAAACCTGAATTACAGAGTGAGCTAACAGGTAGTGCCTCAACTTCTTGGTAGCCCGTACCAAGGCAAAGCAAGCCTTCTCTAGCGGCGTGTAGCGGGTCTCATATTCTAGCATCTTCTTGCTCATGTAATAGATGGCCTTCTCCACTTTATCCTTGGATTCCTGTGCAAGCATGTAGCCCATAGTCGTGTCGGTTACTGACAGATACAAAATCAATGGCTTCCCCGGCTATGGTGGTGACAACACGGGTGGGTTCTGTAGATACTGCTTGATCTGCTCGAAAGCAACCTGGCATCGGTCATCCCAGGAATTTCTTTCCTCTCTTCAGGAGACCAAATAGTGGTTCACAAGTCAAGGTTAATTTTGCAATAAATCGTCTTATGAATTGTACTTTACCCAGAAAGCCTCGCACCTCCTTTTTAATCCTTGGTGGTGGCATTTCTAAGATGGCCTTGATTTTGTAAGGATTGACTTCGATGCCCCTTTGTGTAATCAAGAACCCCAGCATTTTCTCTGTTGTGACAACAAAAGTGCATTTCTGAGGATTTACTCGTAACCGATACTCTCTGATCCGTTGGAAAAATTTCTTCAAGGCAGTGTAGTCGCCTTCTCTTTCCTTAGACTTGACAATCATGTCGTCCACATACACCTCAACCTCTTTGTGGATCATATCATGCAAGATAGTGGTTACAGCTCGTTGATAAGTAGCCCCGGTATTTTTCAAACCGAATGGCATCACCCTATAGCAATGGGTTCCCCACAGCGTGGTGAAGGCAGTCTTCTCTCTGTCCTCAGGTGCCATCAAGATCTGGTTGGACCCGGAAAATCCATCCATAAAGGAGAGCAGCACATGGCCAGCGATGAAGGCCACCAATTCGTCGATGTGCGACAGAGCAAAGTCGTCCTTCAGACTAGCTTTGTTCAAATCTCTGAAATCCACACACACCCGAATTCTGCCATCTTTCTTCGATACCAGAACAATGTTGGCTAACCAAGTAGGATACTCAGATACTAGCAAGACCATGCATCTATCTGCTTGGTGACCTCTTCCTTGATTTTCAGAGCCCAATTTTGGCATATTCTCCGAAGCTTCTGCTTGACGGGTCGGGCCTTAGGGTCAAGAGGGATCCGGTGCTGTACAATCTCAGGATCGATTCCAGGCATGCCTTTGTAGGACAACGCGAAAACATCTTTGAAATCTTTTAAAAAAGCGACTAAGCGCTCGCGTTCCTCCGAAGACAACATGGACCTTATCTGGACCAGACGTGGATCCTTCTCAGCATCGACATTAATTGAAGTGATTTCATCAACCAGGGGTTTTACAAACCTCTCTTCCTCTCGATCAATCAAATGTTTTAAAACTGGAGGAATTTCTTCCTTGTCATTTTTATCAAAGTTTTGAAAGTCCTGATTAATTCAGTAAACAAGTGGCACAGAAAAGTACTCGAAAATAGCAGCTGTACCATTCTCATTCACAACTTCTAGTTCGTCCAATTCCTTGGTTACAACTGACTCAAAAGAAAAGGAAAAAGACAACCTAGACAAAACAAGGGCATCCGGGTTATCAACCCCAGGAATACCGGATTCTAACTTAGAAGAACTAGAATCTGATTCCGACTCCACAAACTCTGTGGAATCCGATTCCGGTTCACTACCTGATTCAGAACTGCTAGAAAAAAAGCCCTCCTTGAACTGCCAAACGAGGGAGGGTGTGATAGATGCATCCAGAATGCTGGAATAAGGGCCCACAACCGATTGATCTCCAATCATGGAAACGGAGAAGTCATTCCCCAAGCTCTCTGGTGTGATCTGAGAATCTCAGAGGAGAAAAGCCAGCGTTGCTCCTATCTCGCGTTCTGCGCCATCGAACTCATCCTCTATACACTGCTCAACTTCAGCTAGTAGGTCAGTCTGCTCTTCTGCAACTTCATCCCCTTGCAACTGTAAGTTGAAAAAGATCTCAAAGTCGAGCAAACGCCACTTTTCAGAATTCAGCCATGGCTCAGGAAAGCCACAAAATGGGAAATCTTCCCCTCCCGGACAAAGCAGTTGCTCCGGGTTCCTCGAATAGGTCTATGCACTAACTCATAGTGCTTCCCAGCTTGTTTAGCCTTAGCTCTTCCTGCCATTTCCTTTCCATTTCTTACCCAATCCTCTTTGGTAGGTGTGTAACCTAGACCAAAGGTATAAGGGTTATATGGCACTTCGGCCGATGTAGTGACACCCTTCCGGCCGCTCCTTCCCAATCCCATTCCAGGCACATGTTGCAGCTTATTCATGAGGTATACCGATTGAGCACTAACATATAATCCCTCATTAACAGCCAGAATATCCTGCACTACTCGGGCCTCGGCCAAGGTGAACCCAGACAAAAAGGCATCCTCCTCGTCGTGCACAATTTCCAAGACCGGAGTAGTAACCTCCGGCGGTGGATGTATGGAAGAGTTCCCAAAAACAATAGCTACCCCCTTTCTATGGGGGTATTTCAACATCTAATGCAGAGTGGAAGAAACAACTTTCACTTGGTGCAGCCACGGTCGTCTAAGGAGTAAATTAAAGGCGGCTAGAATATCCAGAACATGAAACTCAATGTCCTGTTGTGCCGGGCCAACCTGGGTTCTGATTCGCACTGTCCCCATCACTTCTCGACTTGTATTGTCATAAGCCCGAATCACCTGGGCTGTTGGTGTGAAGTCTGTAGGTTTCAAACCGATAGCATAAGCCGTGCACGATAGACACACATTAATTACAGACCCGGTATCAACCAAGACAACTGGTATCCAATTCTCTTTACATTCCATAGAGATGTACAGTGGCTTGTTATGCTCAGAGCCCTCAGGCGGCAATTCTTTCTCTGTGAAAGTCAAAGTCGGTGAGGTGCCTCCCAGGAACACCAGTCCTACTAACTGCTCAGGGGTTGTGTTAATGGAGAGCTTAGCCTTATCCATTGCTGACAGGACAGCTTGTCTATGCACCCGTGAGGCCATAAGCAATCCCTAAATGGAGATGTATGCCTAAATTTTTTGAAGCTGCTTCAGTATAGCTTCCTCTTCTAACAGTTTATCTTTCTGTGTCTCTGCTTCCTTATCTTTCCCTGATGCCTTTGGCTAGTCCAAGTGTGGGAGCTTAAAGTACTGCCCACTCCGAGTCATGTAATCAACTTCCTCGGCATACCATGTATCATTTGGCAGATTCTGTCCCCAATCCTCATCTGTGTGGGCGAGATGCAAATCTTCATCTTCCCACCACATTCCCTCGGCAACCGACAAACAACTATCCGGTTCCGATGTAGGCAGTCCTGTATCTGTAACACAGTCAGTCCCCGCAGGACCTTTGGCTTTTCTAGCCTTCTGGTCAGTCTCAGTTCTTTCCTGTTCGAACCGCTTCAATGCGGCCTCCTGTTCTGTATCAGCTGTACACAAGCTGTCCCATTTTTTAGCAAAATTCTTAGTACCGGTGCACTCCGACAACTTCACCTTGTTATCGATTGTTTCAGCCGTTGCAGGCGTTCTTGTTTCTAATTGTTCCTGCTTTGGTTGAGACCAGTCATCAACATCCGACTCATCACTAAGCCGCCCTGTATTATCTGTCAATCCGTTCATATCAGACAAGCCGATTTGCACATTCCCCAGATCCTGTTGATCAAAGAACTGCAGGTTACTGATGTCCTCCTCAAGCTTAGCTAAGTCATCCAGCCCCTGGCTTGGCCCGTCCTCCCGGACTACATTAACCTCCATGTCCATTGGCAATTCCACCCTCGGTCTGGCCTGGCTAGTTGGCACAATGTAACAGCAAGGGTTGTACTCCTCTTCAGTTAAGCTCACGGAGCCCTCAGGCATGCCTTCTTTTACCACAGCCACCACCACGGGTTCCAGTTGGGATATGAACGCGCTCATCATGCACAAATCTACGTTTTCTAGGACGAATAGCGCCGGCTTAGGCAGGTGGGAGGGAGTGATGTATGTGGTGGGGTCGTATTGGATGACCATTGTTTGGATAAGGTTTACTTGCCTGGGTGGAGGAAAGGGTTGGTTATGTGCTAGAAGGGGATTTGTAGTGACGTTAGGCTTTTCAGAAGGCACTATCACTTTGTTGTCAATGAGATCCTAAATCTCATGACGAAGTCTAAAGCATAGGTCGGTGTCATGACCATACTGCTGATGGAAGACGCAATACTTGGCCGGGTTGTGTGCAGGAGGGAATGGATTAGGCAACGGGCATGGCTCCAGGGGCTTCAGATGCCCCTTTTTTATCAGGACCTCCAAGGCTTTGGATAAAGACATGTAAAGTGGGGTGAAAACCCTCAGGCCTTGGGGTGGTTACTTTGCAGGTTGTGGGGTGGTTCTGAATGTACCAGTAAAGGATGTGGTTGTTTTTGGTGTGGTGGTGACCATACAAATGTCAGAGGTCCTAGTAGCTGCATTGTCACTTATAGCCGCATTTGAACTGCATGTAAAAGCCCTCTTGGGCTGCTCCTTTTCATGGTCAATCAGATCCGTGTTTCATCGTATCCTTTATCTGCACCCCTATCTCATGAAGGTCAGCAAATGTAGGGAGGGGTAAGACAATCATCTTCTGTAGTAGCTTCGGTTGCAGATTACGAACGGCCATTCTTATCTGGTCCTTCTCGGCTGGCCTAGTGGTCATCATGGAGGCCTTAGCCCTCCACCTGGTGACACAATCGAAGAAGCCCTCCTTCGGCTCTTGCCAAGTAGCCTCGAGATCACTAATTGTGACCTCGATTTGAGTATTGTAAGAATATTGGGCGACAAAGGCCTCGGCCATCTCTTCCCAGCACATTTCGACAAATTCCTCCAGTTTAGCATACCAGATAGCCGCAATACCCGACAGGGTCCGGCCAAAAAGGGGTAGCTTCTTCAGTCTAGTCAAGCCCATCGGCTGTGAAATATCTGAAAATAGCCTCAAATGGACCATGGGATCACTCGAACCATCGAAGCGGTCTATGTGAGGCATTTTAAATCTATCCAGCAATGTCACCGTCGAATCTGTGTAGCCGTCCTCTATGCATGGAATCGAGTTGACACCTTGAGCCCTCTTAAAAAGCTTCTCAAGCTTGCTCACTTTCAGAGCGGTAGGGTCGACCTCGAACTTAAAGGGGGTCTCTGTTGGGTAGGCCAGTGCTTTGGAAGTCTATGGTGGAATTGGATCCACTGGGCTGTCTACATTTTCCTGGACATTAGCTATGGGAGCAGGAGCTCTGGGTACTGGGATATCTACAGAAGGTGGGTGGGATGCAGAAGCTGTTGCTTGCTGTGGTTGTTGTTTCTGTTGCTGTTGAAGCCTGGCAATGAGTTCAACCTGCTGGCCTGCAATCTCTGTTTGGTGAGCGGTAACTTCCGCTTGGCGAGCAGCATCCCGCTGCATGGCCTCGATAGTATGTTGAAGTTGACGCATCATATCCTTCATACTGTTTGAGGGGTGCTGATCTGTCAGAACCGATGTACACTCTCTTTCTGCAGTGGAAGCAGAAAACTGGGCCTGACTGCGCACAAGTGAAGCAGATAGTGACCGCTGAATTGTTGATTGTTGAACCGGTGATCTATGCCTAACTATCCTCCGTCTCGTAACCAGGGGTAGCGAAGCAAAACACTGGTTGTCCTCCAACAAGATCCTCAGATCGGTAAATCCTCCAGACTCTGGTCCAGAATGCTCGGGGGGAAACTGCCTCATCGAAAGCAAGAAAAATAAAGAAAAAAAGGAAACAACAATCAGCAAACGCACAACATCTCGGCTTAGACAAGGACAACACACAGTTAAAATCATAAGCTGGAAAATCTATACTCAAACATTGATTTCTGCCCCAAATTTCTGCCTCAAAACTGATACCCTCAAACTGATACCCAGACTTGTAATTGATACATGCATTCCTTTAGAGACACACCCTAACAGCACATATCAAGCAAGTGAGAGCCAAAACACCCCTATGGTGGGGTAGGTTTTCCCTGTCCTAGTATCGTCAGGAGCTAGTGATTCACTACGCATGCATGCGACTTCATACAATCTTGCATTCGGGTGAGCAACCTGTCCTAGTTTGGAATAGTCTCTAGGGTTTTCGATATGTAACTAGGTCAAATGGCAAAAAGGGTGCCTCAGCAAGACCACGTAATATACCTCTCGCTCCTAACACAGAGAAGTGAAAGGGGGATCAAACGGTACAGCGGTAGCCCAGATCTAAGGTTTGTGTTCCCATCGTGGCACAGCCCGCAGCCGGTCAGCCTTACGACATGCTTTTCCAAGCAAGCCTCTGGCAAACCGTTCGAGAATAACAGATGGGAAACACTGTGACTGAGGCGCACCTATGCAACTGCAATGCAAAAAACCACATAAATGTAGATAAAATGACATATCATGAGTTTGAGTCAAGTTCTCTAAACCCCCAACAGAGTCGCCAAAAACTGTGGACTAGACTTTCTTCGCGCCCCCTTTCGAAGAGCTCGAATTGGTATTACAGTTCGGACTCCTATCACGGTTCTGAATCTAATCTCACAAAGTGCAATGTGAGACTGATAAACACCAAAGAGTCCAATCCGGCAAATCATTTTGGAAAATCAGATTTTGAATCAAATAATGCCAAAACTGGACTACTTTGTCAGATTACAGAGTCGCCACCTAAACAGTTTATTTTTGAGAAATTTATAGGAAGCCCTGACTCGTGCCAAAGGCCATGTGTCCATCATCACCAAAGTTGCCTCGGCTCAGGAACTTGGGTACGAGAGGGAAAGGTCCTGAAATGAGCACCCCCGCTCACCCGATCAAAGATTGGCCTCTACTAATCATGATATGTTATTTTATAAACACGTGTGTTCTTATCTAGTTATTAGCTAACTTTACTATGTGACGCACACATAAGTATAGACTAAGTCGCAAGACTTAGAACAAATCAAGTCATATTTGTTTTCGAAAATGGTTTGAAATTGCCACTCTCAAGTGGGTTAAAACACGGATTTGCCACCCTTAAGTGGGCTTTAAAACATGATTTTCCACTTCGCAAAGTGGGCTTAAAACTCACAATCATCGAATTGTTCAAATTCAAGCAACAAAACCTTCATCCACAGGCATTCATGTAGTTAAGCAAGTGAGCACATAAGCTCATGGCAAGCATGCAAAACGTGGTATCACTCACACTCATGTAAGTATGCTAAAGCGTAAAGGCTCACCGAGTACTCTAAGCCAAAACAAAAGTTAGTTAGAAAAATGCATGATTCCTAACTATGTTAAATGTCTAATGCAACACATGCAATAATACAATTTAATAGGCTCGGCTATCTAAGACGGCATATGAATGCAACAATTTGATAACATGCTTTGAAACATGTATTCAAATAAGTGTATTGAAATACGATGTAGTTTGAATGATGCGCCGAGCCTCAGTGCATGCAAGACAAATGAATGATGCAAACATGCAAGCATAAGGTATGCTAATTTAAACGTGCCCTAATCTAACCATCGAAAGCGGTTAAGTAAAAAGGAGAAAGAAGTAGGGTTGGAAGACATTTAAAGTAATTAATTACAACACATGTATAAATTAGCTACAACTAGCTAATAAAGTAATAAAGTGGCCTCGTAGGCACGGAATACATGCATGCTCGGTTAGCTTCCGAAAATGCCACCACCTTGCCATCGGTTGCCTCTATTTGCACTTGCTATGATCTCTGAACATTGCACCAACTTCCAACCTACCTCTGCTCCAACATAGGAACACTTTTGCACAAAAATGGACAGGTGGCCAGTCGGCCACAAAAAGTGGCTGCCGGCCACCTTAACTGGCCGGGTGGCTAGTCTAAGTGGCCGGTCGGCTACTTCAGGTGGCTGGTCGGCCACCCCTTTTCCAGACTTCTATTTTTGCTGCAACAAAGAGCAACAGAGGAAAAGAAATGTATTTTCCAAGGAACGTGTGTACTGTCACCCTCCTTATCATTTATCAAGTTCAAAGGAGTGTGGCACTTGGCTCTCAAGCCACCAATCAAGCATTTTCAATGCATGATGGCTAAAGAGTCAAGCTTGTATAAGCTTAATGAATGCACAAATAAGACTCAAAGGACCACGTTTCATCACTTTGAGTATGAAACGTCCCACATTTCTTGTGTTTGGATTAACGTCCGATCCAAACACATCTAATGCAACACAAATGCTTGTCTTGTCAATGTT
Source organism: Camellia sinensis (assembly GCF_055761805.1). Lineage (NCBI taxonomy): Eukaryota > Viridiplantae > Streptophyta > Magnoliopsida > Ericales > Theaceae > Camellia > Camellia sinensis. Next base: position 95,726,185 of record NC_138975.1, on the reverse strand, counting down.
TTACTTTGTTCATTTTGTTTACACATTTTATATTACTGATTAATCCTTTAACCGATTAAGTCCAATGTGAAAGTCCTCTAATTGGAAAGATGGCCTAAGCCACAAGTGCCTTGAGCATGAAAGAGGCCTCATGCTGTTGGTTAGTAGAAATCCTCAAGAAAGGATTAAAACCATTAGGCATGAGAGCCTCAATTCCACACTCAAGACCACTTTCAAAGAAAATGAAAAGTGAAGAATATAGGGAGGTTGCAGACTTTTTAGTGCTGAAATGGCACGCAAAATAATACTACAATACGCAAACAACTCATGTACAACATGTTAAGAGCCAAAAACACTAAAGCTAGTGAAAAGCACTACACTATAGACATGCAATATCAAGCTCAACTGACCAAACCAGCTCTGGACAGAGCTAAAACATGCCAAAATAGTGGCTAAAACATGCTGAGATAGCAGCATAAAAGGCAAGAAAAACATGCTCACATGTTGGCTCGCAAACAAGGCTCAAAACACGACTCTCAAAAGCAACGAAAGAGTGAAATAAGTGAGAGTGTGACAGAGATATATGCACTAAAATCACATGTTAATTGATGCTATAACATGCAAACAACTCATGCAAAACATGTTAGAGGCCTTAAAACACAAAGCTAGTGAAGGCATTTGCACTATAGCTATACAAAACATGGGTCATATGATCAAAGCAGCCTAAAATAGAGTTAAATCATGCCAAATCAAGGCCTAAAACATGCTGAGATCAAGTCACAAAAAGGTTGAAAAACATGCTCACATGTTAGGCTATCTACACTTGCAAACAAGACGCAAGGAGGGGAGGCTAGCCCCTCATATTTTGGACCTCAAAACCAAGTTTTTACCACTAAAATTTCCCTAGAATTCAGTGGTTAAAAGGCCAAAAAAAGTTGTTTCAAAAAGCTTTGAAAGATGACACAAAAGGCTTCACAAGCCAAAAAGCAAAAGGAGTAGACAACCCCCTAACTCAACAAGACTTAAAACACCATTTGTAACCTTAAAAACAGAGTTTTTTTATGGTTGAAAAACCGGGTCAAAATAGTGTAAAAAGATGGCCAAGCAATCAACTAAAACAAAGCTTAAATGAGGTAAGCCTTATACCTTTGAAGCACAGCACTCAAACAGCAACAATTCTGAGTTAAAACCACCCTTAGAAGCTCA